>NC_071389.1:45264238-55264238 GCF_022682495.2 Desmodus rotundus
CAAAGGAGGAGGCGTAAGCGGTTACATGAAACCCACTGGAGGTAGATTAGGGAGGTGGGAGAGAGCAAAGCAGGGAACTCTCTGGGACTGGATAAAAAGTAAAACGAAGGGACGCGTACTTGGACGTTTGGGGGGTGTGGCATGGTTAAGCTAATCAAGAAGATAACGACAGCACGGAGGGGTTTGCGGTCACCACTCTGGTTCACTGAGCGGTTGGGGCGGCGGGATGACCCTGGCAGTCCAAAGGTGTGCTATTGTCGATGCGAGAAGACAATAGACAGGCTCAGTTAAGGTAAAGAGAAGATGCTAGCCTAGGACAGGACTCCCCACCGTGACTTGCTCTTAGTTAGAAAGGTTTAATTTCAGACCATCCTGTGTGGTTTCTGTGGGTCTCTGAGTTTGTAAGTTCCATCAGACAGACAGGCCCCCCCACCCCCCGAGCGTGTCAGGTTTAGTCTGCGGCCCCTTTTTTGTCCACACTTGTTAATCAACAAGATCCATTTGTTTTTACTTTACTATGTCCTTTATTATATCTTAACTTTATCCCTTACTGTGCCCTGAACACTCCTCACAGAGACCTCTGAGCAAACTAAGAAAAAGAACCAAAATTCTTTATAATCATGTTTATATGTTTGTACCTATACCCTTGCCCGACTTCCTCCTCAGTGCCGTATTTTTCAGGTAACTCACACATATTTACTTGTTTATGTCTGTCTCTCCACCAGGACAGAAGCTCCTTAATGGCAGACTTACCTGTCCATCCCAAGCACCTAGAACAGAACTGTTGTTTATAGTGAAAGTTACTTCAATGTGTGTTCACTGATGAAACCCCTTTCTTTACATCTCAGCTCACAACTTGTGCACACCTTGTTATTCACATGCGACCTGATCTATAAATTCCTACCTACTCTCCTCGTCTACCTTTCCTGTCTGACTGAGCCTGCACGCTGCCCCCGATTGGCTTTCCTCCCAGACCCACACTGCTTGTTACTCTGACCATACTGATTGTTTCCCTTCAATTCAGACCTTTTAACTACCTTAAAAATGTACACAATAATATTTTAGATTCCTTTCTTTATGCCTGTGTGTGTGAGACACACAGGGTGGGCAGAGGTAGACTTACAGGTGTGAGTGCGCAAAACACAGAGCTTATTCTTGTGCGATTACTTATTAACTATTGTATTATTTTCCATACAAACAACTGTAAACCTTCTTTGGCCCCACCTTGTATTCTTTTTTAATTTTATTTATTTAGAGAGAGGGGAAGGGAGGGAGAGAAACATCAGTGTGTGGTCACCTCTCATGTGACCCCCACCGGGTACTCGGCCGCAACCCAGGCATGTGTTTTGACTGGGAATTGAACCAGTGACCCTTTTGTCGCAGGCCAGCACCTGATCCACTGAGCCGCACCAGCCACGCCCCACCGTGTATTTTAAGTAGTTTGTAATTATCGTCTATATTTTTAGCAGCTTTATTGAGGTATAATCGATGCACATTAATCTGTACATATTTAAAGTGTACAACTGATGAGTTTTGACATATGTATACACCAATGAAGTCAACCCCACAATCAAAATAATGACCATATTCATTCTCAAAAGTTTCCTTTTATCCTTTTGTAACCTACCTCTCCTTCACCCCCGGGAGACTACTAATTTATTCTCTGTCACTGTAGAGTACTTTGTATTTCATAGAAATTTATATAAAAGACATCACACAGTGTGTACTGTTTGGCTTCTTTCACTCAGCCTATTATTTTGAGATTTGTACATGTTGCTGCATGTGTCAGAGGTTTTTTCCTTTTTAATGCCGAGTCATAAGTATTCCATGCCGCAGTTTGCATGTTCATTGACTTGTTAGTCAACATTTAGGGTATTTTCAGGTTTAGGTCATTACAAATAAAATTACTATGAACGTTGGTGTACTAGTCTTTAATGTAGACTTACACTTTTGTTTTGCTTTGGTGAAGGTACAGCTGTGGAATGGCTAGGTCATATGGTGGATGTGTTTTAAGTTACCAGAAATTCTCCCCTCTGTTTCCCGTTCTCATCATCAGTGTCCTGCACTATGGTTTAAGTGGCCTCACCAACACTGGATACGTCGGCCCTTTAATTTTAGCCCTTTTTTTGGGTGTATTTCATTGTAGTTTTAATTTGAATATCCCTTTTGACTCATGATTTTGAACATCTTTTTATGTGCTAATTTGCTATCTTCACGTATTTATCAGTATATCTTTTTAAATATTTTACACATGTAAAAATTGAATTATCTTCTTACTAAGTTGGAAGGGTTCTTTGTTCTAGATAACAACAGACTCTCTGTCGGATACTTGGGTTTGCAAGTATTTTCCTCCACTCTGTAGATTGTCCTTCTATTTTCTTAACAATATCTTTTGAAGAACAAAATTTATTATTTTGACAAACTGCAATGTACTATTTTTTCTTTTATAATTTGTCCTTCTTGTGTCATACGTAACATCTGCCAAATTCTAGGGCACTAAAATATCCTCCTATCTTTTCTTCAAGAAGTTTTATAATTTTACCTCTTACCTCTGTATCTATGATCCATTTTGAGTTAATTTTTGTTTATGGTGTGAGGTAAATGTCCAGATTAATTTTATTTACAGTTGTTCCAGAATCATTTGTTTAAAAAGATTATCCTTTTCCCTTGAATTCTTGACATCTTTTTCAAAAATCAGTTGACTGTGTATGGGTGTCTCTACCTCTGGACTATAACTGTATTCTATTGCATTGATCTAAATGTCTGTCTTTATATCAGTAATACATTGTTTTGATAAGTATAGCTTTATAATAAGCCCTAAAATCATTTAAAGTAAGTCCTTTAACTTTATTCCTTTTTAGTTTGTTTCATCTATTCTAGATCCTTTGCATTGCATGTAAATTTCAGAATCAGCCTGTCCGTTTGTGTGAAAAATACCTGCTGGAAATTTTATTGATACTGAGTTGAATCTCTATACTAATCTGGGCAGAATTGACAATTTTGAGGCCAAGTCATAAATATGGTATATATCTCTGAATTAATTTTGTTGTTCTTTAATTTCTCTCAGAAATATTTTGTTGTTTTCAGGGTATAAATCTCATACATATTTTGTCAGATTTATCCATAGTATGTTATAGTTTTTGATACTGTTTTAAATAAGATTGCTTCTTAAACTTCAGTTTCCTCTTTCTTGTTGCTAGCATATGCAATTACAGTTGATTTTGTATAGTTATCTTGTATCTTGCAACCTTGTTTATTATTTCTAGTACATTTTCGTCCTTAGGATTTTCTCTATAGACAATTATGTCATCTACAAATTAACACAGTTTTACTTCTTCCTTTCCAATATCTATATGTTTTTTTTTTCTGTAATGCATTAGGTAAAAATTTCAGCATAATGTACGCATTGAACCAGCAAGAGTGGACATTGCTTTGTCCCTAATCTTACAAAAAAAGCATTCTTTTTTTTTATAATTAGGCATTATTTAAGCTATAGTTTTTTTCACAGATTTCCTTTTCCAAGCTGGACACTTTCCCTTCTTCTATTCCTCTATTCCTGAGAAATTGCATCATGATAATTGCTGAAATTTATCTGTTGCTTTTCTCCACTTATGGAAATTATCATGTGTGGGTGTTTTGATTTGGGGTAGGTTTTTTTTTTGTCTGTTAACATGATGGATTATATTGATTTATTGTTGAATGTTAAACCAACCTTTAATTCCTAGGGTAAACCTCACTTGGTCATGGTGTATTGTAATCTTTGTACCTGTTGTTTGGTGGTAGTGCTGTTCAGGTCTTTTGTACCCTCACCAATTTTCTCAACTTATTCTGTTAATTATTGTGAGGGAAGGATGGAATGTAGTGGGAGACCTCACCAAGAGCTAAGGGTAGGAGCAGCTAGACGTGAGACAGTGGACATTTTCAGTATTTTGATTCTAGTTGTTTTAAACTGCGAAATACTGTATTCACTAAGAGCTTTGAAATATATTTTAATGTTTTATAACATGATAAGGTGACTGTCTAAGAAAAGAGAGGGAGTACTTTAGAAATTTCTTACCATAATTTTGGTATTACCTACTTTTCCATTCAGTTCTAGAATTTTTTGCCTTATATATTTTGAATCTTTGTTATTTTTGCAGAGACATTTGAGCTTGTTGCATCCTCTCGATGAATTTACCCCTTTATCATTATGAAATGACCATCTCTATCCCTCTTTCCTAATAAACAGTGTCTTTCTTTATAAGCAACTCATCTTAATGATCTAATCTTCCTACCACCAGTAGTGAAACTAGCTCATTCTAAAGAGAGTGCTTTCTAGCGATCAGTTTTCCAAAGATGTAATGGACTGCCTCAGCAAGTAATAAAAACTTGGGACAGGGTTTTTAAAGCATGGGATGAACTTGTAGGGATGTTACATATAAATTTCAAATATTTTTTGATCATTGAACCACATGCTTTTTGAAGTGCTTTCTATGTCTAGTCTCCATTATTTCTAATTATTATATTGCTGGAGAACTGTGTAAATTAAGACTATTTCCAGCTACTTTATAGTAGTAATGGCAAATTGCTTCATACATTTATAATGGTTCTTTTTGTCTGTATGTGGTTCATTCTGAAAAACCATCTCCCGATATGCACTCTGGTGTTTGTGCTCCCAGAGAGACTCGATAGGGAGTGTGGTCACCATTTCTTCTTTTTATCAACTCCGTACAGGCTTTTTGTTGTTTTGTTTTTATTATGTTACTATTTCTTCGTGCATATTTTCTCTTCGCAATTGGATTGTAAGCTTTGTAAGGCTAGGATTGTATTAAACCCTTGCCTCCCACCCCGGACTCCCTGCCCAAATGTCCCCCAAACCTAACGAAAGCTCTGAGCAAATAACACGGGGTCACCGTTTATGACAAAAGGTATGGGGGTTTTGAGTCCAGTCCCAGGGCTGACTCTCCCGGAACGAACGCTGTCACTTCGTGTGCAGTGACGAGGCCAGCATGTAAATGATGGCCAATTAACTTGTTAAAAGTTTAAAGAAATATTGATTTATCCTTTCTGAAGGTGTTTTATTTATTTTTAAAGTGCATCTATATCATGCAGTTAAATGTTTACTTTTATCTTCTTAAAGCAGTCCTTGGAGCACCTCCCAGCTTGCCGCATCTGATGAGCCCGTCCATCTCCCCTGCGTTTTTACATTTGAACAAAGCACATCAGGTATAGAAATGGCATTGAGTATTGAAGCATCAAAAATTCAGAGTGAATATTTTGTTTGTTCCTAACAAGTAAAAGCCTCAAGAAGTTAAATGAGTATTTAAAAAAAAATCGGTAGTCATAATTATAGCTATGTAAAAACATAACTTAATGAGTACATCAGATCAAAGCTAATCAGAGCAACATAGTTATATATATTTATTGATTCTTACTTGTAGGGCATTAAGAAGGGCAGAGGTCTATCCTGTGGCATATTTCTCTATAAATCAGTACAGTCATGTGTTGGTTAACAATAGGGATTGGCTCTGAGATATTCATAGTTAGGCAATTCCGTCATGTGTGAACTCAGAGTAAACTTACACCAACCCGGATGGTGCAGCCTACTGCGTACCTAGGTATATGGCACAGCCTATTGCTCCTAAGCTGCAAACCTGTATCGTGTTACTGTACTGAGCACTGGAGGCAGTTGTAACACGGTGGTAAGCGCTGTGTATCTGAACGTAGCGATGGCACAGTAACAATGCAGTGAGAAGGATCAAAATTGGTAGTGCACTTACACGGCTGGCATTGCTGGGGAGAATCAGCAAGGGAGCGAGGAGTGAACATAAAGGCTTCGGACGTTGCTGTACGCAGGTGCGGTCTTTCGAAACACTGTACACTCAGGCTACATTAAATTTATAAAAAATACTTTCTTTAGTAATAAGTAAACCTTCGCTAACTGTAACTTTTTTCCTTTATAACCTTAATATTTTTTAACTTTTCCACTCTTGTTATAACATTTAGCTTAAAACACACCTCATACATCTATTCAAAAATAGTTCCTTTATATCCTTATTCTATAAGCTTATTTCCTATTGTAAAAATCTTGCTGTTTTTAGTTTTTAAATTTGGGGATTAAAAACTGAGACACAAATGCATGTTAGCCTCGGGACCATCGACGTCACTGTCTTTCACCTCCACACCTCACCCCACGGAGGGTCCCGAGGGGCCGTGACATGCGTGGACCTTTACTTCCTACCGCTGTCGCATATCTGGTCCATCGCTGGCCAAAACGTTCTGTGGTGCGTGACTGCACCTCAAAACAAGTCCTCTGCTGGAGTCTTAACTCCAAAAAGTGCTTGAAGGAGGAAAGAATGAATCAATGAACAGTAACTCTTATTCTTAACATGTAATTGATGTTATAAAAATAATTCATATATTTGTGAAAGTAAAAATTAGTTTTACCTTAGATAAGTATTTTAAAATGTGTCTGTATATGAAATATACTATTGGAGATGAACATTAGTTTCAGATAGTGTTAGGGCTGTCTGCGTGTACACACCTAATTATTAATGAAACCCAGCACATAATAGATGATCGTATTTTGAGTGAGTAAGTGTCTGGTTCTAAACCTAGCTTTGTAAGGGAAGGCCTCTCCTTTATCTTTCATTCTTAGCATCTAACACAGGACCTAATACATTATAGGGCCTTATTCATTCCCTTACCGAACATATTTTATTTAGAATCTAACATGACTAAACACTCTGCTAATCACCGAGTCTACAGCACTGAACACACATTCATCGTCCCTGTTACAGACTTTCAGCGAACAGGGAAAACAAACGTTAAACAACTAATTATATCAGGATGTGAAGGGTGTTCAGAGTTTTGACAGTATTCTCTTTATTTTAGAATAAAGATCAAAATGCTTAATTTCGCCTTGAAGGCATATCCAGGCGGGGCTCACCTGCCTCCCCTCCTCACTGGGTGTCACTGTCTCAGCTACAGTGGTCCTCAGCTGCTTTGGTCCTCAGAGGGCCTTGTTCCCTTCTCCTTGGGTCTTTGCTCCTGTCCCTTCTGCCTGGAATGCCCCCCACTCCAACACCACCTCATTCCCCCGGATTTCACCTGGTTGTTTTTTCGCAGCCTTCAGATCTCTGCACAGTAGTCCCTGAGGAAAACCTTTGAATTTACAAATCTCATTCACTCCCCCCACTGTTTGTTCTCGTAGCTCCTTGTTTCCCCTTCATGTACTCATCACCATTTGTAATTACATGTTTTCATAGTTAGTGAATGCCTTCTTTCTTCAGGGACTGTAAGGTCCGTGCGGGCCGATCGTGTTGCTGTATTTCTCACTGTGGAGCACAGTGCCTGGCGCACAGGAAGTGCTCAGTAGATCTTCGTGAAATGATGAAATAAATGAGTGAGTGAGTGAGTGAGTGAGTGAGTGACGCTGCCATTAAAGCCAGAAAGGGACGGGGGTGGGGGGTGAAAGGGAAGCAGGAGAGGATGAGGAATTCACTCGATGCCCACATGGACACGTCTTACACATTGTTACAGGAAGTAGTTAGCGTTGTCCGAAGTTGCCAGGGAGATACACGGGAGCTGTTGCTTTTGCTCAGATCAGCTAGAGAGTTGAACTGTGTGAAGTGGTTATATGACAAGCAGCTTTTAACAATTAAACTAACTTAACGTTTTATCATTTTTCACAGAGCTCAATTGTGGGTAATACTTCTCGTTTGTTCCTTCAGAACCTTCCCCATGTACCGCTGGCACAGCAGCAATTAATGAAGTTTGAGAGTATTCATACTAATAATGTAAGTACGGGTTTTTCTTTTGGAATGAGTTCATTTTTATTTCTTCTATAATCAGGCTGTCGGTCAGCTTGAATTTCCACTTGTGCAGGCTTTTAATTCAGTCGTATCCTGTTGCCGTTGGCAAAAGTCTCACTTTCTTTTCTTCTTTGGCAGAAGCCAGGCTTGCTTGGAGAAGCCCCAGCCTTGGTGCTTCAGACTGCAGTCGGGATAGGGTCGGCGCTTCCCTTGAAAGCAGAGTTGGGTCACCATGGAGACGCACTTAAAAGTAAGTGATGTGTATTTACTGGCACGTCCGTAAACAGTCGGATTTGAAATTTAAAGACAGTTTACCTGTATTCTACTTTTTACAGAAAGGTCCAATTTGAGTTTTATTCAGTCACTAAAATGTCGAGAGCCCTTTCGGCTTTTCTGTTTTTAGTAGAAAGCTATTGGTGAGTTACTGATACACTTGCTTCCGTGTCCAGGGAAGCGTGTCCAGCAGGGGCAGGCTTTAATATTTGACGAGGGCTCACAGCGGCGTGAGGTGCAGACACGGCTCTGCTCGAGCCCGACGTGCCGCCTGCTGGGCTGCCGGCACATGTTACGTGCACACCCGCGCAATTTTTGTCTGGGCGAGAAACCATTAGCTTCTCTACAGAAATATCTGGTGCTTGTAAATTTAAAGTGTATTTATTTGTATCATTTTAAAAAAATGTGATGTCCAAATGAAAACTTACCATTAAAATTTAGAATTAAAAAATATCCTTGAGACCATTCTGGAAGTTGCTGAAGAAAAGCATGATCCCTGTTGCAGGTTTCTGTTTCCCATACGGGGACGTGCTGACGTACAGCCCCTCAGCTCACCTTTTGAATTTGACTGTTCTCTAACAGGTTAAAGAAAAGGTTATTTGTGTTTTGCCTGTAACTTAGCAAAATCGAAATGACTATTGTGAATAAGTCTTGTCTAACGAGAAGTTTTTTGCATTTGTGGTTCACTGTAGCGTCTAATCTGATTCCAACGCAAACGACTATGACAGCTGGAATGGGCATGTTACCATTCTTTCCAAATCAGCACATTGCTGGACACGCTGGGCCGGGACAAGGGAATACTCAGGAGAAACAGCCAGCCTCCGTGGGAATAGCAGAAGGAAATTTCTCAGGGTCACAGGCTTATCTTCAGAGCTTTCCAAACCTTACTGCTGGAGGTTTGCTGACAGGACACCATAAGCAACCACAAAGCCAGCCAAAAGGCACAGAGATGAGTTCGGGGGTAAGAAAACTGTGTGCATGTGCGTACACATACAAAAATACAAACAGTGCGGGGGTGTGCTCCGTATGTACATACGCACACACACTACCGGGAGTGTGTATATTCTTTTTGTTGCCCATTATTATTTAAAATATATTTTATTGATTATGCTATTACAGTTGTCCCAAGTTTTCCTCCTTTGCCCCCTCCACCCAGTACCCACGTTCCCTCCAGCATCCGCCCACTTAGTTCATGTCCATGGGTCATGCATATAAGTTCTTTGGCTTCTCCATTTCCTATACTGTTCTTGAAATCCCCCTGTCTGTTTTCTACCTACTAATGATGCTCCTTCTTCCCTGCACCTTTTCCCCCATTCTTCCTCTTCCCCCTCCTAGCTGAGAACCGCCCCCCCCCCCTCGCCAAATGATCTCCATATCTATGATTCTGTTTCTTTTCTGGTTGGTTGTTTAGTTTGGTTTTCTAGATTCAGTTGTTGATAGTTGTGGATTTATTGCCCTTTTCATAGTTTTGATCTTCTTTTTCTTAAGTAAGTCCCTTTGACATTTCATGTAACAATGGCTTGGTGATGATGAACTCCTTTAGCTTTACCTTGTCTGGAAAGCACTTCAATTCTAAATGATAGCTTTGCTGGACAGAGTAATCTAGGTTGTAGGTCCCTGTTTTTCATCACTTCGAGTATTTCTTGTCAGTCCTTTCTAGTTTGCAAACTTTCTTTTGAGAAATCAGCTGATAGTCTTATGGGAACTCCTTTGTAGGTAATTATCTGCTTTTCTCTTGATGCTTTTAAAATTATGTTTAACCTTTGGCATTTTAATTATGTTGTGTCTTAATGTGGTCCTCTTTGGGTCCACCTTGTTTGGGACTTTCTGTGCTTCCTGGACTTGCATATCTATTTTCTTCACCAAATTAGGGAAGTTTTCTTTCATTATTTTTTCAAGTAAGTTTCAATTTCTTGCTCTTCCTCTTCTCCTTCTGGCACCCTCATTATTCAGATGTTGGTACATTTAAAGTTGTCCCAGAGGTTCCTAAGCCTATCCTCTTTTTTTTTAAATTCTTTTTTCTTCCTGCATTCTAATTGAATGCTTTTTTCCTTCCTTGTGTTCCAAATCATTGGTTTAATTCTCGGCTTCATCCTCTCCACCATTGGTTCCCTGTAGATTTTTCTTTATTTCGCGTAGTGTAACCTTCATTTCTTCCCTTATGTTGTTGCTGTACTCAGTGAGTTCTCTGAGCATCCTGATAGCCAGTGTATTGAACTCTGCATCTGACAGGTAGGTTATCTCCTTTCCTTTAGTTATTTTCCTAGGGTTTTGTATGGTTCTTTCATTTGGGCCATATTTCTTTGTCTCCTCAATTTGTCAGCCTCCTTGTGTTTGTTTCTGTGTACCAGATAGAGCTGCTTTGACTCCCTGTAAAAAGTACCTGTAAATTGTGTAGGGTGGAGCCTTAGGTGATTGCCAGGGCAGGACAACCTGCTTTACCACTTTGTTGGTCTGGGTGGGGGAAGGGCTCAGAGAGGAGACAGTGCCGCTGCCTGGCTTCTGGAGCTTTGCTGGCACTGGCCCCATTTCTAGTCACTTCACCCACTTCCTATATGCAACTGGCATCCTTCCAGTTGTTGCCCTGGTGGTGATTCCCAGAGTGGGTGGGTTTGCATATGTTCTAGGTCTATGTGGGTCCTTTAAATGAACTATTCTGAAAATCCTGCAGTTTCTTTCACTGCCCCAACCCCCACTGGTTTTTACAGCCAGAAGTTACGGGCATTTATCCTCCTGGTGCTAGAACCCTAGGCTGTGCAGTCTGGCCTGGGTCTGGGATCGCTCACACCCAAGGTATTCCTCCCAGTTTTATCCACCACCTTGAATGGGGGACTGCCCCTTCCGCCACTGCCACCTCTCTTCCTGTCTCTGCTGCTCCACTCCTCCTACCCATCTGGATGAATGTGGCTTCTTTAAATCTTTGATAGTCAGACTTCCATACAGTTTGATTTTCGGACGGTTCTGGTTATTTGTTTTGAGAAATAGTGGTAATTATCTCTGTGGTGGCTGAAAGAGGCAAAGCATGTCTAACTACATCTCCATCTTGACTGGAAGTCTCCTGTGTTCTTTTTAATTACATATTAAATGGGATTATTCTAATTCTAGAGTATTCTAATTTTTGGTTATTTTACAGGTGATAAAATTTATGAAGTATCATAAAGCAATCTTAACTATTTTTAAATTTCAAAGGAAGTTAGTAATAGAAAGTATAAATGTGGATTACAAACTAATTGCTATGATATGTCAAAGACAATGATGCCTTTTTCATAGTGTACACGTCTCAAAATAGAAGAAAACATTGCACTCTAAAAAATTCTGTTACCATAAACAAATAAAATCCATCTATTGATAAGTTATGTCAGTTGATATTTGGGACTATGATTAATCACTTGCCAGTTTGTCAGTAAATGAAATAATTTGTGTAAAATGAGTTTTTAAGATGTTACAATAAAATTACATATGAAATTTTTATTATAAGTAATTGCCTCTAAAAAGTTTGAGATATGCAGTTTTAAAAATACTTGATATATTAAAAATATAAACTACTACAAGTTCAAATTTTGTGATTTGGCAAAGCTTTGGTGTAGGGGCATCCAACCCATGGGCCACATGTGGCCCAGGATTGCTGTGAATATGGCCTAGCACTAAATCGTAAATTTACTTAAAACCTTTTTTTTGCTCACCAGTTTTCATTAGTGTTTGTGTATTTAATGTGGGGCCCAAGACATCTCTTCTTCCAGTGTGGCCCAGAGATGCCAAAAGGTTGGATGCCCCTCCTTTGGAGAGTCATTAATACCTATGTAACTATATAACGACATCTATGAGGCTAAGTAAATAATAAGGCTTTTCTTTAAGATACACTCCTTTTTCTATTTTAAATGTATTTTGTAGCTAATTAAAGCATTATTT
The DNA here is from genome assembly GCF_022682495.2 of Desmodus rotundus. NCBI lineage: Eukaryota > Metazoa > Chordata > Mammalia > Chiroptera > Phyllostomidae > Desmodus > Desmodus rotundus. The sequence goes on from NC_071389.1 coordinate 45,276,214, forward strand.
TGATATTTAGAGAATGGATTTTATGTTATCTGAAATATGTCAAAGTCAGTTATTAAATGCTGATCCGTCCAAAACAATCCAGTCTGTGTTTTAATTCTGGAAATAAATTTTATTTCCAGTGATTTTAATGGTTCATAAACCACTGACACATTTATAAATGTTATAATTGATAGGTAGAATACATTACATTTGATTTTTATTTTATTTGTATTCTAAAATACTGTTTGGTTTGTAAGTGGTATAAAACTGATGCTATAAGGAGAATATGAGGAAAAATTTACATAGTTGGCTGTGTTCCAATGTCAAGTTAATATGGAATTTGTAAAAGGTGTGGTATCACTTAGTCCAAGCAGGAGGTATGGATAGAATGTCCAATAATTAAAAAATTAAAATGCTAAGTCAGTTCTTCACAGAAGGAATTTTTAAAATTTATCTGCAGTATTAATTGCTTGGGTTATTGAGGGGCATTAAACAAAAAGAACTCATACATGAATCCTTTACTTTTGCACAGAATCTTTAATTCATATTACATGCAAGCACCAGAGTCTCTAGAAGAACAGTATGTGAGGTGATGCACATAGTGGGCGGATGAGAATCAGTCGGAAGAAGACGGCCCAGTCAGGCAGGGTCTGGAAACCAGTCTGTGAAGAACTGAGGGAAAGGTGTACGTGGGCCTGGGAAGGAGTGACCCACCCACCGGATATGCATTTACAAAGAAATATTTATAGAGTAGCCCCACGGTATTCTGTGTTTCTCCAGTGGGCAGAACTAGTCCCTTAAGTATGACATAAAATAAATTAGATTCAGGTTTAACATAACAGAGGACAGTGAAGCTTGAAATTAAGAAAAAGTTTCACAGAGAAGTGACTGTCCTGTCACGGAAGGCGCTAGACAGGCCCCGGCGAGCATGTGTGGACTGCTGTAGGAGTGACTTCTCTTTCTGACAGGAGCAGCTTGGACCAGGCACTAAAGCATGTTTTCCAAATATGGGGCAAGACTTTGTTAAATGATCTGTTTGACTTGGTTTTAGGTTTTTAACCTGCATCTTTTTTGTCTCAATTTTTTTATTGAGGTATGATTGACATACAACATATCTTATTTTCATGTGTACATCATAATGATTTCATATTTGTACATATTGCAAAATGATCACAGTAAGTCTAACTTCTTACTTTAAAACTACGATAAATTATTCGCGTGGAAACGTTCGATGTACATGTTTCTTGCTCAGTTCTTTCCAAACATGGATTTACGTCTGTTATGAAAAGGAAATATAATAGCTTCATGTTAAATCATAATGCTAAGAGGCTAAGCAGTTGTTATTCCTGCTTGTACAATTCAGCGTTGGAGTCTTGGTTCGGGGGACACCCACACACACGCAGATTTCCTTTTATGTAGGTGACGATTTAGATAAAAATATATATACTTTGGCCAAATGCCCACATATCCTCCAGAAATTGCTAGAGAGATGAAATGTAGAAACGAACTACTTGGAGACTGTGCAACCTCAGAAACAGTGATGAGATCCGTGAACAATGGGGGAAAGTCTTTCGATTCATTAGAGTTAGTTCTGAATATTACCAGACTGTATAACATCAAGTAACCTTCTGATCACAGTTTTCTATTTTTGTAACACGAGTTCATCAGAAATCCAATCTCCATGAATCGGAGTTCTGTCCATCCACAGCCTGGCAGTGAGTGACACCGAAGCCCGGGTCCGTGAAGGCCTTGAACGCCGTTGTTTCGTGTCTTTAGTACTGCCTTACAGGGTCCGTTACTCTTCAGCTGTCTCAGTGTGCTTTGAACTTTAAAATAATTACAGTTGATATAGTTACTCTAATCTGTGTTAAGTCCTACCATGGCAGTATTTGTTTACTCAGAACTGATTTCATTTCCAATAGTATATGTAAAATTTATCACAAAGTCAGAATACAATTCCCAGTTTGAACAGAAACCTCAGTGTTTAAATCTCAACAGTCAGGAAAACAAACACTACATATTAGGTTGCTTCTGAATACAAACCACTCATTTTGGTGAAATGGGATATAATTTCTAACTTGGGTTGGAAGTGACGAAATGGTCCTTGCTGTTGTGGCTCAGTTGGTTGGAACATCATCTCCTGCAGTTCGATTCCCGGTCAGGGAATCTGGGAGGCAACCAATCAGTGTTTCTCTCTCATATCAGTGTTTCTCTCTCTCCCTAAAAGCAATGAGGAAAAAGTAATGTCCTCGGGTAAGGATAAAAAAATAATAAAGTGAAGAAATCATTTTTTTATGTGAAGCCTCGACCAAACTCAATTAGTCGGGTTCCAGATTACCACATTACGAGACACATCAAACTCTGCTCACACAACTTCTTTGCTGGGGATTTGGATGCAGACATAACTGCAGGCAGGGGACCGGATGCCCCGACTTCGCTCAGGGAAGGGTTCGGAGAGAAAAAGGCCCATCACGGATCAGGCCCTCGTTTTCATTTCTTCGTTGATAACCATGCCTACTTTGCTGAAGAGTGTTTCTTCCGTGGAGATACACTTTTAATTTTATAGTGCTAGACAGTGGGAGGAAAAATGAGGGGCCCACTTTTTAAAAACCCATTCATTATAAAGTTATTTAACCATATTAATTAGATGTGGAATGACCCTACAGTTTCTGCTCTGGAGATATTCTTTTATAAAGTGTTGACTTGCCAGTTTATCTTTGACAAGTGGTTAAGAAAGATAAATGCATCTTCGGACTTTACAAATAAGGATGTGTGAATAAAAGTTATGTACCATGATCTAATCCATACTTCTGACTTAAAGTATAACTAAGTTCTCTCAATAAACTAAGATAATTTTTAATTTTAAACTTACATCATTCCTACTGTACTATTCTCATTCCCTTTCCTTTTTATTTTTACATTATTTGTATAAATTCTCAAAAACAAAAACCCTCAGTCTTGGAACCAACTTACATTGGCTTTCTGAGGTTAGTTTATAGCTCTTAAAGTATCTTGTTAAAATGTAAAAACTCAGAAGTTCGAACAAAAACATTAACAATTTTACAGTATATCTAATTTATTTTTAAGACATATTCTGAATTGTTTTTATACAAGAAATCAATTGGGTTTTTCTCCAAACGAAACTCTTCATAGGCTAGAAGAGGGTATGTGGTATTGTTTCATTAAAAACCAATATAAATTTCATTTTTTCTGTGCTGGTACTTCAGCTGTTTCCAAGTTATCTGGCAGAATCACATAACTTCTCTCTCTGATAATGTCTTTGTCGTTCTGGAAGTGTACGGCCTCCTTTAATATTTCAAGCTGTCGTTCTTCTGCATCCCTGCTGTGTCCTGTTGAGCTTCTTTCTGAGTTTTTCGACTTGCTGTTCTGGCTGATGAATCCTTTCTCTCTGGTGCACTGGCTCTTCCACAGTACAGTTGTGACACAGAAAACTGAGAGGTAGCAGGGTCTGAGGAGGAAGCGTCTGTAACCCAATAGCAACATCAACCTGGGAAGTGGGAGGTGTTAAAGGAGATGGGGGAAGCTGTTCTTCTGGTTCCAGAAGATCTTCCTGCTTGTCATGTGCATTGGCACAAAGGAATGTTGTGGGTACAGCACTCTCTTTCCGTATCTTGTTGCACTCCCTTTCAGAGCGGTCTGGAGTAAAGTGTTCTGAACAAATACTGCCATACTTGGGTATAAAGTTTTCTCTTCTGACAGCTGCCTCCCATTCTTTTCAAAGACTGGGTCAGGTCTTTGAAACTTGTGGAAGGAAATGGGCTTATCCTTATACTGCAGTTTCTTTTCAGATCGTATACATCTGTCGCCTTGTCCTGTGGGTTCTTGCAGCTGTAGGCTGAACAGGACTGCACCTTCCTTCCAGTCCTCAGTCGTTTCACCTGTCGCCCCAGCAGGCAGCTGAAGCTGTTACCCATGTTGCTATTCTTGGCTTAGACACCCTTGTTCCTTCAGTAGCTTTGGCCAATTACAGTGATGAGAGCCTCACTCAGGGGTGGCCAATGGGTCCGTTTTGTTGTTCGCATTAGCAGAAGGACCGCAACCATTCCTCATCTGCCATCTCCAGGATGGCGCAGGAAGCCACAATAAGTCTAACTTCTATCCCCATACATAGTTACAGAATATGTTTTTTCTTGTGATGAGACTTTTAAGATCTATTTTAGCAACTTTCAAATATGCAGTACAGCCCTTGGTAGTGTGGCTTAGTTGCTGGGAGTGTTGTCCTGTACACCCTAAGTTGGGGGTTCGCTTCCCAGTCAGGGCACATACCTACATTGCAGGTTCATTCCCCATTTGGGGCACATATGAGAGGCAACCTGTCTATGTTTCTCTCTTAGATCGATGTTTCTTTCTATCTAAGCCTTCCTCTGTCTCTCAAATCAATAAACATATATAAAAATACTTTTAAACATGCAATACAGTATTATAAACTATAGTCACCATACTGTACATTATATCCCCATATCTTACTTATTTTGCAATGGGAAGTTTGTACATTTTGACTCCATGAACATGGGTGTCTTTTCATTTATTTGTCTTCTTTAATTTCTTTCCACAATGTTTTATAGTTTTCAGTGTATAAGTATTTCTCAGTTCAGTTACTTCCTAAGTATTCTATTGTACTGGAATTGTTTTCTTAGTTTTCTTTTGTATTATTCTTTGTTAGTATATAGAAACACAATTAGTTTGCCTGTTGATTTTTGTATCCTGAAATTCACTTATTATTTCTAACAGTTTGTGTTTGTATAATCTTTAGGGTTTTCATGTCTTACGCAATTTACTTTTTTGTCTCTAATTTGCATGCCTTTTCTATCTTTTTGCTGCTTAATCGCTCTGGCTAGAACTTTAAATACTGTGTTGAACAGAAGTGGTAAAGGCATCTTTGTCTTATTCAAGACCTTACAGGGGAAGGTTTCAGCCTTTTCCCATTTATGGTAGTTTCCTTCTGTTCCTAGTTTGCTGAGGGTATTAAATTTTGTGAAATGCTTTCTCTTCATCACTTGAGATCATCATGTGTTTCTTTCCTCCATTCTGTTAATGTGATGTATCACACTGAACTATTTTTGTAGGTTGCATTGTCTTTGCATTCTAGAGTTAAATCCTAGTCGGTTATGATGTATAACCTTGTCCTGCTGGACTTGATTTGCCAGTGTTTTGTTGATGGTTTTGGTTCAATATGGATAAAGGATATTGGTCTGTAGTTTTCTTGTAGTATCTGTCTGACTTTAGTACCAGGGCAGTGCTCTCTCATAGAATGAATTAAGAAGTGTTCCCCCTTCCTCAATTTTATGGGAGAGTTTGAGGAGTGTTGGTGTTAATTCCTCTTTAAATGTTTGACAGAATTCTCCAGTGAAGCCATTTGGTCCAGGGTATTTTTTCTGGGCAAAATAGTATAACTGTTAAGAAAGGAAGGGAACTTCCAGTCAAGATGATGGTGTAGGCAGACATGGCTCACCTCTTTGCACAGCCACATCAAAATTACAACTAAAATATAGAACAACAATCAGAACTGTCAGAAATCAAGTTGAATGGAAGTCTGACAACTACAAATTAAAGAAACCACATCCATCCAGACAGGTAGGAGGGACGCAGATGCGGAACAGGATGGTCCTGCATCCATGTGTGATGGATAAAAATTCAGGGAGGATATTTTGGGAGCATAGAGTCCTATCCCCACACCAGCCACACAGCCCAGGGTTCCAGTGCCAGGAAGATGAGTTACCGCAACTTCTGGCTGCAAAAATCAGCGGGGATTGATTTGGGAAGAAACTGCTGGAACCCCCAACAGTTCCTCTTAACTAACACATGGACTCACCTACTCACCTACTCAGACTTACTCCTTCTGAGCTCCAGCCCTGGGGTAGCAGCTTGAACGACACCAGTGGCATACAGGGAGAAACTGAAGGGTTTGGCATCAAAGTGAGCAGAGGCCATTGTCCCTTTTCTAAACCCAACCCCCACAGAGCCAGTAAGCAGGTGCCATATCTGAGACTCCATCAACCTGGCCAACACTATTTGACCCACCTTGGAGATCCCGAGACTCCGCCACACCAAACGTAGGGATGCACCCAAGCTGCTTTTCCCTATGAATGGTCTTGGCTCATGCTTCACTTCTAAATCCTCACAAACAAGCAACAGCTGGCCTAAGTGAGCCCCAGGCCTGGCACGAGCAGGAGCCAGCCTCCATTCACAGTTTGGCTTCTCCCGGGAATCTCCACACCCTGCACAAGTAGCAGCCATCTCAGATTGCTTTAGAGCTCATGCAGTGTGGCCCCAGGCAGAACACAGGTGGGGGTTGACATTGGCCTGCACCACCCGGGAAACCCCAGAGCCAGTGGACAGCTACAGACCACGTTGGAGCATCACCACCCTGTTCCTGGTGATCAGTGGTCACAGCCAATCCTTGCAGCTAACTGGCCTGGGTAAATCCCTCCCGTTGATCTGCCAACAGCAACCAAGGCTCAACTAAAGAGCAGAGTGTACTCAGCCCACACAAAGGGTGCACCTAGAGTACCCAGCTTGGGTGACAGGGGAGGCTATGCCACTGAACCCTACAGCACACTACGTTAGGCCACACAACCAAGACATGGAGTCAGAGCAGCTCTGTGTACACAGAACAAAGACAGGGCGGCTGCCAAAATGAGGAGACAAAGAAACATGGCCCAAATGAAATATCAAAACTCTAGAAAAAGAGCTAAATGAAATGGAGATAAACAGCCTATAAGATGCAGAGTTCAAAACACTGGTTATAATGATGTTCAAGGAACTTAACGAGGACCTCAGCAGCATAAAAAAGATGCAGTCAGAAATGAAGGATACACTAATTGAAATAATGAACAATTTACAGAGAAACAACAGTAAAGTGGATGAAGCCGAGAATCAAATCAATGATTTGGAACCTAAGGAAGCGAAAAACAACTAATTAGAACAACAAGAAGAAAAAGTCCAAAAAAAAATGATAGTATAAGCAGCCTCTGGGGCAACTTCAAGCATTCCAACATTCACATCATAGGGGTGCCAGAAGGAGAAGAGAAAAAGCAGAAAATTGAAAATCTATTTGAACAAATAATGAAAGAAAACTTCCCTAATTTGGGGAAGGAAATAGACATTCAAGTCCAGGAAGCACAGAGAATCCCAAACAGGATGGATGCAAAGAGGCCCACTCCAAGACACATCATAATTAAAGTGCCAAAGATTAAAGATAAAAAGAGAATCTTAAAAGCAGCAAGAGAAAAGAAGTTAGTTACCTGCAGGGGAGTTCTAATAAGACTATTAGCTGATTTCTCAAAAGAAACTTAGCAGGCTAGAAGGGATTGGCAAGAAATATTCCAAGCCATGAAAAGCAGGGATTTATAGCCAAGATTGCTCTACCCAGCAAAACTATCATTTAGAATCAAAGGGCAGATAAAAAGCTTCCCAGACAAGAAAAAACTAAAGGAGTTCATCATTACCAAACTATTATATGAAATATTAAAGGGATTCAAGAAAAAGATCAAAACTATGAACAATAAAATGGCAAAAATCACAAATCTACAAATCTATCCATAGTTGAAAAAAAAACTAAGCAAACAACAATAACAGAGACAGAATCCTGGATACAGAGAGGGTTTTGATGGTTGCCAGATGGGAGGGGCATGTGGAGGAATGGGTGAAGAGGGAGGGGATTAAGAAGTACAAATAGGTAGTTACAGAATAATCATGGGGATGTAAAGAACAGTATAGAACAGGGGTGTCAAAACTCATTTTTACCCGGGGGCCACATCAGCCTCACAGTTGCCTTCAAAGGGCCAAGTGTAATTTTAGGGCTGTATACATGTGACTACTCCTTAACAGTTGAGCAAGAGCTCGGCTGCCGCCTGGCAGATACAAGGCGCCAGGCCACATCAAACAAGGTGGAGGGCTGGATGCGACTCGCAGGACTTGTATTTGCCACCTGTGGTATAGAAAACGGAGTAGGCAAAGAATTTAAATGCATGACCCGTGGACAGGAATAATGGTGATGGGATTGCCTGAGGGATGGGAGGAGCTGGAAGGAGGGGGCAGAGGGGGAAAAATCAGGACAACTGTAATAGCATAATCAATACAATATAATAAAAAAAGGGGGGGTTTGAGGCCTGGCCTCAACACTTACTTAATTTTAAAAAAATGTTGGTAACTTACTTTGTGGAAATAAGGTATGGAATCTGTTTTTTCTTGTGGAGATGAATTCTCTCCTGGGTCAAATGAGAAGGTTGTACAAGATGGCCTTGAATTCTCTTTCAGTTACAAAGTTCCATGGTTCTAGAATAGTTGTTTTTTAAACTTACTGAAAAATTAACAGCAGGCAAAATGTGATCATTTTAATCAATGCAGCTTTATATCTTCAAGCATCGGTGTCTACAAGTTTTTACCACCCTAGATTTTTCGAAGAATAAGTATTTCTCTACTTTTTCTGCATTTTTATTTTCTTGTACCTCTTATTAAGCACCCACTCTTTTGTTTTTGGTGAGTAGGCTGCCTCTAAGAATCAGACTTCACTCTTGGGAGAACCACCCAAAGAAATCCGGCTCAGTAAAAATCCGTACTTGAACTTGGCAAGTGTGTTGCCCAGTGTGTGCTTATCATGTAAGTGAGAAACTCGGTATTCGTGTTTCGGAGTTTTACTGGATACTTTCCTTAATGAGTTTTCCTTCAGTTTTTAACTAATAGAAGCAAATCATGCCTATTGACCAGTTAAAACCTAAATTATGACCCCAGTCTTTAAATTGAAAGGTCAACTAAAATTAACACTTAAAATGCCTCCTACTTTAAGGAAGACATCTTTTATACTTTATGCATAATATGATCAACTTACCGAATTATCATTGAACCATGATTTAAAATAATTGAGCAAAAGAATTATTTGGCTATATTATAATGACTTACAATGCCTATGGAATCATATTTCTAAAAGAGGTTTAAGTGTCTAAGTAACCTAATATATCTGGAGTGTTAGCAGGATACGCTAAAAATGTATGAGTCGCTAATTGACAGAAGCAGAATTCTCATTTACTTTGTTGGAGGATCTCAGGCCTTCTGTTAGTATCTATTCATAGTTTTAAGAGAAAATCACAGATGTGGAATACTCTATACACTGGGGCACTCACTGCAATATTGGTTTTCTAGAGTGAGAAATTAGAAAGTGCCTTCAGGTTCATCACAAGGGGGATGGTTAAATAAATAGTTCATTGCAAAACAGAACACTGTGCAACCGTTTTTATAACTGAGAGCTACGTGTACTAATGTGAAATGATCTCTCAACCAAATTAAGTGGAAAAAGCAAGTGTGTGTATGAAATGATTTGTTTAAACCTATATATTCTTATATGTACATATTTGAATGTATAAATGCATAGAGTAAATCTGGGAAAATAAATTCTAAACTGTCAGCTCTGGGAAAAAGAATAGGATTGAATGAAAAGAGATGAAAGGTGAATCTTGTTTTTAATGTGCATTCTCTTTATTTTGTGAAGTATTCTCTTGGGTCTAAACATTAATTTCTAATTTTTTAAAAGCCAGAAAAAATTTAGTGTGCTTTTAGCATACCTACTATATTTTTATCTGGTCTAAAAATTGATAGAGTAGTTATTCCACATTTTTATGCCTTGTTTTGGAGGTTAGGCATATATTTTTTAAATATGTGTACCAAAATTATTTATCCATAGGGAAAAACTCATTTTCAGTTGTTTTAAATGAATAAGATAATATCACGTACTATGTAATTTTTTCCCCCTGGGGTTAATACAGATACATCTATTGGCAACCTAAAATTTGTGTTCGCTTCAAAAATATGCTGAATTAATGAGTTTTGTACTCTGCTTATAATTGATAATAAAGCAGCCTCACTAAAACATATGTGTTGGTTTTGCCTTTAGCCCCTGCAAGTAAAACCAGTCTGCAGAAGACTGGAATCGCGAGCAACATCCTGGATGCAATCTCTCAGGGAAGTGAACCGCAGCACGCACTGGAGAAGTGCATCGCTTACTCTCAGCCTTTTGGTGATTATGCACAGGTGAGCGGGTCTCAGCTTTTGACGGGATGTAGGAAAATTGGTTCGACTGTTATTGAGTTCACTGAATACGAAACTGTGATTCCTGTAATATCATAGGAAATAAAATCGCACTGATCTACCCAATATTTCTTGCTCACCACTTGGAATTTTAGGACACATTCAAAAGGATTGGTAGGTATCATTTTATAGTATTTACCTGTCGTTGTTTACACTAGTGGTTGGCAAACTACCGGCCAAATCCAGTGCCCGCCCCCCGCCCCCCCCCCCCCCCGCCAACCCCGAACACCTGTTTAGTTAATGAAATTGTATTGGAATATGGCCAAGTCCCTTCCTTTACGTTTTGTCCGTGGTGGGGTTGTGCTGCAGCAGCAGAGCTGAGCAGTTACAGTAGACTGTGTGGCTGCAAGATTAAATATTTACAGTCAGAAAAACTCTTCTGACCTCCTGTTTATACCAGTCTAGACCTGACCACGAAAGCCAAGCAAGTGCTTCCGTTCTTCACCACTGCTCACCGGTATAGAAACATGATGATGAGTGCAGGCGCTACTTTGCTAATGTTTAAACCAAACAGTCAATGACATGCAAAGTATTGTATTCATAAGATATTCTGTATCATGACCTGCTTATGTCAATTTTGCTTTCTTTTTCTCCTTCAGCTTATCCTTAAGCTGAGAGTACCTGTCACGGTAGGAGCATACAACGATGTAATCACGAGTCTTACGATGAACAGTTGGGATTCTCTCATTGCCCAGAGTTGTCGGCTGCTCCTCAGCTCTGTCCTGTCTGTGGGAGCCGTGCTTCCACTCCGATTTCCTTGGAGCAACTCTGTGTTCGTCTCACCTGTCTCTAATAAACTTAGGAAAGCAAACCGATGAGAATTCATTTAGAGCAATTGATGGCTGAGTACGCTTTTATGACAGAGTACTAGAAACACAGGTGAAGTGTAGAAAAGGTGCAAAGGTGCAGCTGGATATTAGCAAAATATAAAGCCTCTTACATACCTGTGGAAAAGAGGGGATGATGTAATTAGGTTGCAACAGGCCTATATTTAAGGAACAATAATCATGAATTGTACAATCTAAAAGGCATTCTTACATGCTTCATAAAACTCCGCCTTTGTCACCTTATTAGTTAATATTTTAAGTAATGATTTAAGATAAGGACATTGATTGTATACTGATTATTTTTCAGGTGCCAAAGCCAAGGAAATCATCACACATGCATAAAATCATTTATGAATTATTTATAATTGTGAAAATTAGAAACCCAAATTCCCAACAGTTTGTAAGACTACGTAAACTGTCATATTTATAACAGGAAGTACAAATATTAAAAGTCATATAAAACAATACATAGGACTTCTGGCCAAGGTGGAGGTGTAGGTAGACACACAGTGCCTCCTTGCACAACCAAAAGGACAACAATTTAAAAACAAAAAACAAGAACTGACAGAAAATAGAACTGTATGGAAGTCTGACAACCAAGGAGATAAAGAAGAAACATTCATCCAGACCAGTAGGCTGGGTGGAGACGGGCAGCCGGGGTGGAGAGGACTCCCGGCAGGGCAGCGTCTGGCAGACCCAGCAAGGTGGCGGATCATGCAACCTAGAGTTCCAGCGCAGGGAAATAAAGCCTCAAACCTCTGATTGAAAACAACTGTGGGGACAGCGGGATAAACTCCCAGCCTCACAGGAGAGTTCATTGGAGAGACCCACAGGGTCCTAGAACACGTACACAAACCCACCCACACGGGAAGCAGCGCCAGAAGAGCCCAATTGGATTGTGGGTAGTGGAGGGAGTGACTGAAAACTGGCAGAGAACAGAGCAAGCAGCATTGCTCCCTCTCTCAGACCCCTCCCCCCATACTGCGTCAGCGCAGCGACGTGTAACTCCACTCCTCGAACACCTAAGGCTCCACCCCTTTACATAACAGGCGCGCCATTCAAAAAAATGGCCCAAATGAAAGAACAGATCAAAGCTCCAGAAAAAATACAACTAAGCAACGAAGAGATAGCCAGCCTATCAGATGCACAGTTCAAAACACTGGTAATCAGAAAGCTCACAGAATTGGTTGAATTTGGTCGCAAATTAGATGAAAAAATGAAGGCTATACTAAGAGAAACAAAGGAAAATGTACAGGGAACCAATAGTGATGGGAAGGAAATCGGGACTCAAATCAATGGTATGGACCAGAAGGAAGAAAGAAACATCCAACCAGAAAAGAATGAAGAAACAAGAATTCCAAAAAAATGAGGAGAGGCTTAGGAACCTCTAGGACATCTCGAAACGTTCCAACATCCAAATTATAGGGGTGCCAGAAGGAGAAGAGGAAGAGCAAGAAATTGAAAACTTATTTGAACAAATAGTGAAGGAGAACTTACCTAATTTGGCAAAGGAAATAGACTTCCGGGAAGTCCAGGATAGCTCAGAGAGTCCCAAAGAAGCTGGACCCAAGGAGGAACACACCAAGGCACATCATAATTACATTACCCAAGATAAGGAGAGAATCTTAGAAGCAGCAAGAGAAAAGGACACAGTTACCTACAAAGGACTTCCCCTAAGACTGTCAGCTGATTTCTCAGAAGAGACCTTAACAGGCAAGAAGGAGCTGGAAAGAAGTATTCCAAGTCATGAAAGGCAAGGACCTACATCCAAGATTGCTCTATCCAGCAAAGTTTTCATTTATAATAGAAGGGCAGATAAAGTGCTTCTCAGATAAGGTCAAGTTAAAGGAATTCATCATCACCAAGCCCTTAATATATGAAATGTTAAAGGGATTTATCTAAGAAAAAGAAGATAAAAAATATGAACAGTAAAAATGACAGCAAACTCACAGTTATTAACAACCACATCTAAAACAAAAACAAAAGCAACCTAAGCAAACAACTAGAACAGGAACAGAACCACAGAAATGGAGATCACATGGAGGGTTGTCAACAGGGGAGTGTGTGGGGGGGAAGGTACAGAGAATAAGCATAAATGGTAGGTGGAAAATAGACAGGGGGAAGGTAAGAATAGTATAGGAAATGTAGAAGCCAAAGAACTTATCTGTATGACCCATGGACATGAACTATAGGGGGGGGATGTGGGAGGGAGGGGGTGTGAAGGATGGAGTGAAGGGGGGAAATGGGACAAGTGTAATAGCATAATCAATAAATATATTAAAAAATAAAACCATCTAAAAAAATACATCGTAATGATGCCCACAAAAAAAAAATACAAACACATGGTAAAATGTTTTATAATATGTTGGTAATTTTAACAATTAATGAAATACAATTTTGATTTTTTGTGTTTACAAGGAACAAAATTTCTATTAACAAGAGGAAGCTCAATAATTATTTTAAAATTGAGTTAAATGTATGGTTTAGGTTGTAAAAGTTACTTTTTGAACTTACCTTTTATTTCATTTTTGAAATTGGCCTTTTCTCATTAGCAGATATGTTTATTAAATTATTAGGTCAGTGCCCCTGACTAAATAGTCAGGTGAGATGTGTTTTAAAAATTCTTGCAGCACAACAGTTGAAAATCGTTGACATAAAGAATAATGTAAGAATGATCTCAGCTGCTTCACGTGTCGGTTCCGCTGGCCACAGAGTCGCTGTCTGGTATGCTGTCCAGCAGGAGAATGCTGTCTACCTGTCTGTTGTAATCTTGCCTTGCTCTAGCAAGGCAGCTTTCCTGCCAGGAAGCTGGCTGCCTTTTCTAGTGAATCAACCCCAGAACGCCTGAACGCGACGGTGTGATGAGGGAAGAAGAAGAAACAAAAAAATGAACGAAAAGGCCCGCCTGATTTCGTATATGGCCTGATGCTGCCATCTAGTGGGAAAAGAGTGCAGTGAGCCTTGCCAAAAAGATTTTTGTGTGGACTGTGCTACGCCCCAAACTTGTGACAAACACCAACTATATAAACATTTTTAAAAACAACCCACTCTAAACAATAATTATGGAACCACAGATCATTTCTATATTAATCCTGGACAGTAATTTGGAAAGCACTTTTAAAAAATGATTTTTGCTAAAAATTTTAATTAAGGAAAGCAAATTGTTGAAATTTATTTAAACTTACCCTCATTACTTGAAAATCTTTGGTTTAGAAACCAGCCTTTTAAGTGTTCAAAGAAAGTTATTAAAGGACAATATGCGGTATAAATATGAAGGCAGTTTTGCTACCCTGACATACTATTTTTCAAAGAATTTTAATGTGTATGATTTTTAAAAAGTGTTTATGAAACAGACTTCAACTTAAGCTACATGCTTTGTACAACTTGGTTTACCCAAACTAGTGAGGCGGTGATCAACTTTTCATTTTTTCGAGTGTGGTGTAATGTGTTTTAGAGCAGCAATTTTCCACATTGTTGTATCGTGGCACACACAAACTAACTACTAAAATGCTGCGGCTCACCAAAAAGGATGTCATACTTTTGCCTATCTGACAAAAATAGGTATAATTTTGATTCATTCAGAATGGATGACTGTTGTTGCACTGGCTGTTATTTATTTATTTGACAATCTAAGGGAAAAGTGGTCAATGCCCCTGACTAAAATAGTCAGGTGTTGCATGTTTTAACAATTCTTGTGGCACACCAGTTGAAAAGTGCTATTTTGGAGGATCAGTTATTAAAGTCACAGTTGAGACTTGATATTACTCATATGAAGAAAGGCAGGTACTTGACAAGCAGAATTTAATATGAAAATTGAAAACATGTATACATGAGAGAGAAGTTTTTCATTATTAATATCACAAAATGAAGCATGTTGGTTTAAAACCATTTTTAACAATGGGGAAATTATATTTAAATCAAATTTTAGAAATGAACTGTGCTAAATAATGCAAAAAAGATAATCGAGTTAATTCCTGTTTCTTGGTATGAAGTCGAAACGCCGAACTGGAAACTCTGAGGAAGGTACTGACCGTCTGTCTGGCCGAGGCTCTAGAAGCAGCGGTGCAGTAGTTCCCTTTAGCTTCTCCTCCCAATCCGACTCCGCTAAGGAGATGACGCTTAGGAAAGGTTAGGCTGAGGAGGCCTCAGCAGAGGCAGAATTTTCTGAAAACTAATTTGATTTTGTATTCACATGGCTACATGCTAACTGGTTATATTCTTTTTGGAACAGCATTAATGATAAAGAAATACCTTTATTTTGGACTGGTGACGGATGAGCCTGATCAAATTTTACTATCTAAGTGTAGTACAGGTCCTACATTCAGGTCAGCTATTTGGTCAGTGTGATTTCCTCCTGAAAATTAGACGTGCAGAAGTAGATTATTCTAGCACCCTCGGTGTCTGTCTGTTCCTCAGTGACTAAAGCATGAATGCCCGTTGCAATAGGTTTTCTCCCAGAATTTCAAAGTATACCACTTGGTTCCTTCTCATCTGTATATTCCATGTAAAATTTTAACCAAAATTTAAAATCACATGTAATGTGTGTTTGCCCGCATGCACACACAAACCGCATGGGTACGTTCAGCAGCCGACTGCAGAGACCACCTCATGCCTGTGTCCTCCATTGCCACATTTTTCATGGGGCCAGTTACTAGTCTTTCCATATTCCGGGACCAAACATCTCCTTCCCTGTTTGTAATCCTAAGCCAGGCATTCCAGCCTTTCCGTGACCGAGGCCAGCTTGCCTTTGCAATCTCACTTGCCATTACCCTCGGCTGTGGACCAGCGACTGCGTGCCGTGCTCTCCTGCCACCTGCCTTTGCTCAGGTGTTTCCTTTCTCCTAGAAGGGTCTCGCCCAGTCTCCTCAGGTCCGTATCTGACCTCGCCTCCAAATACTAACTCACCCACGAAGCCTTTGTCCATACCTCGCCAGCCCTCCTCTCCCATTTCCCTTCTCCGAGAAAGCTTTAGCACTGCACCTCCATTTCTCTTTTGGCGTGGTGGCATCCTCCCGTTAGAACTAGAGTTTGTGCTTTTCCTATTTGTCCTGCCAGGGCACGCGCTCCTGCAGGGCCCTGTTCAACGTCTGTCCCTCTAGGTAACCCCACAGCACACAGCCCAGAGCCGTGGAGGGTCTGTGGAAGAACAGGAGCCTGTGCCCTGCAAGTACGAAACAAGGAAAAGTGTGTGCTCGCTTTATATCCCTTTCCCTCTTTTGTGGTTTTATTTTCTCTTTTTTATTGTTTCTTTGTTACAGATTTATTTCTCCCAGAACACTGAGCTTTGTTTCAAAAATTGTAACTATCATCATTCCTCATTTAACCCAACAGTCCTCGCAGTGAAAATTGGGTATCTTTGATAGAACGCATCGGAAGAATTACCTCCCTCCCAGTGTCATCAGGGCTATGGTGACACCATTTTCACTTCTGCTTACTAAGACTTTCCTGAGCTGCTTTGGTGAAGATTTTTGCTGATCTCATACGGCTCAGTTGGATCTTACTGAGAATGGGGTAGCACATCTGGGAAATCCTTTTGAGTGAAAGCATCTAATAAATGTCTTACCTGGCCTCTGAAGATAAAGTGGTATAGAAAAAGGCAGATCTGGGTTGTTGCTTTGCTTTATACCAATATGTGAAACACCCACGAGCAAAGAGCAGGAAGAATCAGGGAAGAGAATTAACTGTATGAAATCTCTGGATCCCAGAGTAAGGTGTTTATGGTTTCTCTCCCTCTTATTTTTGGTAAATGAATTAGCTTATAAAACAAGTAGGTTTTCAAAATGAAGCTATTTTAATGGACTGTTTATTAATGGAAGAAAACTAGTAAGAAAAGGAATTCTTTGCACCTGAAGCCACGGGTCTGATAGTGTGAGAGCACCGCGCAGCGTGCAGAAGGGTCAGCAGACCAGCAAAGGGACTCGAGGGCAGACGGCAGCTGAGCGGAGCGGCGAAGCGGCTTGAGAAGGGCGGAGAGGACTGAGGGTGAAGAGGCTCCGGCTGAGTAGCTGGGCCTACATTTTTGCTGCAGGCAGCCCTTCACCAGGGTGGAATCTTTTTTAAAGTTGAGATATAATTGACGTGTGACACTGTATTAGTTTCAGGTGTACAACATAACGACTCGATATTTGTATAGATTGCAAAATGATCACAACAGCAAATCTACTTAACATCCACCACCGTGCATAGTGTCAGATTTTTGTCTTGTGATGAAAGCTTTTAACGTATTCTCTTAGCAACTTTCAAATACACAGTGTGGTAGTATTGATCATAGTCACCATGCTGTACATTACATTCCCAGGGCTTCGTCTATCTTGTAACTGAAAATCTGTACCTTCTGACCGCAGTTACTCATCCCCCACCGCACCCCCACCCCCGCCACCTCCGGCGACCAGCAACCTGTTCTCTGTAATGTGAGCTTGGTTTGCTTTGGTTTTGGTCTTTAGATCTCACATATAAGTGAGATCATGTAGTATTTGTCTTTTTTAAAAATCCTCACCCGAGGATATGTTTGTTAATTTTAAAGAGAGAGGGAGGGGGAAAGAGAGAAAAACATTGATGTGAGAAACATCAATCGTTTGCCTCCTGTGCGTGCCGGGACCAGAGATGGAACCTGCCACCTAGGCATGTGCCCTGACCGGGAATCAAGCTCACAGCTTTCTGGTGTATGGGACAGCGCTCCAACCAACCAAGCCACCCAGCCAGGGCACGTAGTATTTGTCTTTGGCTTATTTGACTTAGCATAATTCCCTCAAGTCCATCCAGGTTGTCACAAATAGCAACATTTCCTATTTATGGCAGAATAATGTTCCATTACATGTACCCATCTGTCACCCGTTGAGGGCCACTTACGCTACTTCAGTGTCTTCGCTATAGCACATGATGCTGCACTGAACTGGGAGTGCATATATCGTTGTGTTTCCTTTGGGTTCACTGCCTAGAAGTGGGATTGCTGGGTCATCTGATAACTGTGTTTAATTCTTCGAGGAACTCCATACTGTTCTCCACAGTGGCTGCTCCAGTTGACATTCTCACTAACAAGGCACAGGCTTTCCCTTTCCTGTACATCCTCGCCAGGACTTCACTTCCTTTTTAAAAAACGGTAGTCATTCTGACAGATGCGAGGTGGTATTTCGTTGGAGTTTTGAGTTGCATTTCCCTCATAGTTAGTGATGCTGAGTACCTTTCCAAGTACGTGTTGGTCATCTGTATGTCTTCTCTGGAACAATGTCTGTTCAGATCCTGCACCCATTTTACGTGATCAGATTGTGTTTATGCTATTGAACCGTATATGTGTATTTTGGACATTAACCCCTTATCAGATATGTGATTTGCAAACATTTTCTCCCGTTTGGTAGGTTGCCTTTTCATTTTCTTGATCATTTCTTTTGCTGTGCAGAAGCTTTTTAGTTTGACTTAGTCCTACTTCTTTGTTGTTGTTGTTGTTGTTGTTGCTTTTTTTGCCTTTATTTTTGGTGTTAAATCCAAAAAACCATTGCAAAGACTGATGTCTAGGAACTTACTGCCTATATTTTTCTGTAGGAGTTTTGTGTTTTTCAGGTCTTATGTTCATGTATTCATTCCATTTGAGTTAATGTTGGTGTATGCTGTGCGGCAGGGTCAGTTTCGTTCTTTTGCACGCAGCTGTTTGGTTTTCTCAGTAGTTTTTTCTTTTATTGAAGAGACTGTCCTTACCCATTGTACAGTCTTGGCTCCTTAATCATAAATTAATTGACCATTTATGTGTAGATTTATTTCTGGCCTTTCTGTGCTATTCCATGGTATAAACAGACCTTTGCGGCTGTGTTTTTTATACCATACTGTTTTGATTACTATAGCTTTGTACTATAGTTTGAGGTCAAGATGTGGGACACCTCCAAATTTGTTGCTTTGCAAGATTGCTTTGGCTACCCGGAGTCTTTTGTGGTTCCATACACATTTTAGGGTTATTTGTTCTAGTTCTGTGAAAAATGCCTTTGGAATTTTGATAGGGATTCTGTCGAATCTGTAGAATACTTTGGATAGCATGGACATTTTAATAATGTTCTTCCAATCTATGAATACGGACTATCTTTTCATTTATTTGTGTCTTCTTCAGTTTATATATTTGTACTTCTCAGGGTATAGATTTTCATCTCCTTAATCAAATTTATTCCTGTATTTTTTATTCTTGATGGTATTGTAAATGAGATTTTCTTAGTTTCTCTTTCTGTCATTATTAGTGTATAGAAAGCAACTAATTTTCATATATCGATTTAGTATCTTGTAACTGCACTGAAATCATTTACTCTGTTTATCCGTGGAGTATTTAGGGGCTCTTCATATAACATCATGCCATCTACAAATAGTGACAGTTTGGATGCTTTTTTTTTTTTTTCTTTTTCTTGCTTAATTGCTCTGGCTAAGGCTTCCAAAACTAGGTTGAATAAAAATGGCAAAAATGGGTATCTGTGTTTTGTTCCTAATCTTAGAAGAAAAGCTTTCAGCTTTTCACTGTTGAGTAAGATGTTACCTGTGAGCTTGTCACACATGGCCTATGTCACGTTGAGGCACATTCCCTTTATAGCCACTTTGTTAAGAGTTTTTAATCATGAAAAGGTGCTGAATTTTTTTCAAGTGCTTTTTCTGCACCTATTGACTTATAGATTGACTTTCTATCACTGTGTAACAACTTCCTATATCTTATTCAAATTACTCTCTAAAGTCTACTATGTCTGACATATGTATAGTTACTTCAGCCTCCTTTTGTTTCCGTTGGCACGGAAGACTTTCCATCCACAGTCTGTGTGTCCTGAGATCTGAAGTGGGACTTTTTATGTGGAACCCTGTAGATGGGTCTTGTTTTTTAACCCATTCAGCCACTCTGCATCTTTTGATTGGTGAATTTAATCCATTTACATATAATTATCAATACACATGTACTTATTGCCACTTTGTTGTTTTCTGATTCTTTTACATTTCCTCTGTTCCTTATCTTGCTCCTCAGGCAGCAGCTGAGAAGTTATGTAGTGGTCCTTCCCAGGGAGAAATGTAGATGAGCATTTTTGCCTGGTCTCTGTGCTGGGCCCTGGTGTCTGACACTGGGGTGGGGCTAAGGGGGAGGTTGCTCCTGTGCCCATCAGAAATTGTTACAGTCCTGTGGGACTCATGGATGAAAGCCCACTGGCTCTCCAGGCTGGGTGATCTGGGGACACCTCTTGGGTGGCAGCTGTAATAGGCACAGATATAGGTACAAGCTCCTCCCACAGAGATACTTGTGACTTGGAGTGGTGGATTGGAAGAAGGGGAAGATGTGGTCTCTAGGGAAAATCACAGCTAGCCTCCGGGGCCTGCTAGATTAGAAGCCTGGTAGTGTTTAAGGTACACAAATAAACCGCTTTCGGGGAAAGACTTGGGAGATGAGTGAGTTGCTTCGTGCCCCCATGTTGAGCCTTGAGTTGAAGGGCCTGTGAGTAAATTACACACCCATGAAGAATTGCTTGTTTGCTAGGTCTTGTGGATCCCAATGAACACCTGCTGGATTTCAGAGCTAGGTGTTTTGGGAGCTCATCACTCCAGTAGGGGGAACCTTAGAAGTTGAGGCACCTAGATGTGAAGTCCAGACCCTTCACTCCTCAGAACTAGAAGGTGGGGGTTCACTCCCAGATGTATGGTGCTGTGCTGGGGTGGGATTTATGGCAAGTCTGTCTCAGCCTTTCCTACCCATTCCTGGGTGGGCATTTTCTCAGCCCATGTGTCGTATTAGCTCAGCGAGTTTCTGGATCTCGCAGAGGGAATTGTCCCGTGTGCAGCTGTACATTTGGCGAGTCCATGGAAGGAGAGCACCCAGTAACTGCTTCTGTCACTGTGTCGGGCAGCTCCTCCTCATCCCTCTCCTTACCATGAATGAGAACTTGATCTCTAAGGAGTTGTTGCAGGCTCATCGTCCGTCCCCCATTTTAAAAATTGTGACCATTGTCATTTTCATTGTAATGCTTTTCTGCATTGCTGGGAGCTTTCCCTATAGTGTAATTTCTGCATTCTTGTATATTGTTACATAACTCTGCTGCAGCAAGATTATCACACGTAGTATTTGTAAAAGCTAAAAATAAGAGGGATTAGGGATTCACAGGGTTGTGCTACACAGTCTGATTCATTGTATTGATTCCTGTGACTGCTTGTGAGGAACAGTGTGGCCTCATCAGAAACGCTCCCACAGCACAATCTCTGTGACACAGCCTGGAAGTCTGCAATTCTACCATTAAATTTCTAAAGTTTGGATTCACGTTGCTCGCTAGAATTCATCACTGTTTTCATTGACATCTTTTGCCAGTTTTTACACCTATGAGGTCTCTTGCTACTTTTATTACTAGATGAACTTAACATCTAATTTAACAGGCAACTCAATTTCTTAGCCACTCCCCTTCCTCAGAGGGATACTGGTACCGGGTGTTGGTGCTCTGATCCAGAGGGGCTGAAATACACACAAGCAGCAGAAGCAACAGCAGTATCTCCTCGCTTTCTTTCCCCCAAATGTTGGCATTGGCGAGAGGGCACTGAGAGGCTGGTTTGTAATTTGCAAACGTTCCACAAGTGATTTTGATACAGAAACTTTAAAATCTAATTTAACAAAAAAGTTCGTGTACTACTTCGATAGCTTTGTTATTTATCCCGTTACTCTGTTTTTACACCAAGTCAGAAGTAGAATGGCTTTTCTTATACACGTTTAACAAATAATCCAATTGCAATTTAGATTTTAGCATTAACTATGGTTTCTTTTTCTCATAGGTGTCATCTTTAAGAAATGACAAGCGAGGCTCATCCTATCTCATCTCTGCCCCAGAAGGCGGGTCAGTGGAATTTGCTGAGCAGCATTCTCAGGGCGCAGGAGCGTATTACATGGAGACCTACTTAAAAAAGAAGCGCGTGTACTGAGTTAAGTTCTCTGCTTACATAACCTCACAAGGTTCTCTGCTGTTCATCGCTGCCTTAACTACATTCATACTACCCATATCCTTTAAATACGGGTTTGTAATCCCCCAGAAGGAACTGTGTTGCGCAGCAGGCAAAATTGCCAAATGGAAAGTAAGTAGCAATAAGAAGAGACATCAGTATCAGTTGAGGACATTTTCCACTAGAATTAGATGCATCTTAATCAATGCGGTATTAACTTATAGTCCATTGCAGAAATTAACAGTATTCCTTGTTTTAGGACCGGGAATAATTTTGACACCATATATGAAACTTTGAAGCAATAAATAGGAAACGGTCTTGTTTCCTAGGCCTTAGAAGAATGAATTTTTACAAGCCAGTGTGCATTTCTATTTACATTCCCTAGAAGTAATCTCATTTATAGATTTCTAGAACTTCTCCTTAGCACTCTAGGAGTACGAGTACGAAGTGCAGCAGTGGTAATGCAGGAATGCTCTACGTGCAAACTAAGTGACCCCCCCACCAGCCCCGTGATGTAGGCCCACCCACGGAGGCTAGTGACGCCCAGGCATACAGTACCACGGAGTCTTTTCTTTTAATCTGTTACTAACCATTTATGCCTTTTGTGGAGAAAAACAAGGTATTTTAACAACAGTAGCTGTGGTGATCTAATTTCAGGGGGTGGCAAACCACACCCTGAGGTTAAATTCAGTCCTCCACCTGTTTTTTGTATAGACTACAAGCTAAGAATGATGTTTACATTTTTAAATGGTTGGCAGGAAAATGACAATTTTATGACTTTAAAATTCTATGAAGTTCAGATGTGCCCACACACGCAACTTCATTGGAACACAGCCATGCTCATCCATACAGTGTCTAAGGTTGCTTCTGCGCCGCGGCGGCAGAGCTGCACGGCCGTGACAGCGACTACAAGGCCTGCGAAACCTAACGGGTTTCCTCTCTGGCCCTGTACAGAGTGTGCTGACCCCTGACCTAGCGGTACTAACTGCCTCTTCCTTCTACTTCACCTAAAGAACGAACTCGAACTTTTGCAGCTGATTTGTAAGTGGCAAGGAACATACGTTTCTGTCTCATTCCATGGCATAAGATAGTGATGATCAAATTATAGAACAGGGCCTATTTTGATCATTAAATGCATTATTTCCACAATATTACAGTGAAGCAGTCAATACTGCCCTTTCTGAAGGAGTCTTAATAGAGTAACAGTATTTATAACCATTTTAAGCGAATAAGCTTTTACCTCACTCTCTGCTTTGTCTCTTACTCTTCTGTAGTATGTTAGGCTGAACTGTTTATAACTTTTGACATCACCATTTCCTGAGGACTTTGGTATTAAATGCATGAGAAACTTTTTGTCATCTAAAACCATGTTTGCTCCTTGTTATGAGACTGTAATTGATGATTAGGAGTTTAGGGGCCCCAATGATCACAGTCTTTTTGAACTCAGATCGTTAAATATTTTGTAATTTGGGGGACTTACTGTTTTTGACCATGATAAACAGTATCCTGTTTTAATTATGAAGTTAAAAATTGGTGCACATGTTGTATGATTTGTAAAGAATATTACTTGGTCTAATTTATTGCACATATTAACCTCTTTCGGGAAATGACAACTATAAGAAGTACACTCCCTATAAGTAACTGATCAGGGCAGGCATCACGCATTTATGACTCGGCAGACGAGTAACGGCGTCTCCACGCTCTGCACTCTTCCTGTTTTCCCGTTGCATTAAGCTGCTTCAGTGCTTAGTCACGCCTCTGTGATTGTAGAAGATGAATTTTAACTAAGAGCTGCCAAGTGAAAGTGGGAAGAGGTGGAAAGAAAGCTGTGTTGGCTTACGGCCCACGTGGAGCTGCCGTCTGTCCCGCCCTGGGCCCCGCTGTCATGGACGTAACAGATAAGTACGAATCACCTGTTGTTAGCAATAAGGACATTACCAACCCTCCCAAAGTCCACACTGTTATTTTTCCAAGTAAACAAACTCTTTGAAATGCTTTGAAAATGGAGTCTTAATATTAAAAGGCATCTGCACGTGAAGTCTATCGTATATTTATTTGTATAAAGAGTAAACAAAGTGCATACAGAGTGGCCACAGGTTTGACACAGACAGACACACTGGTGATGCAGGGTCATCGGACAAATTTCAACGGCAGGTTTACTGCTGCCATTGAATCAATTCAGAACTCTGGTTTCAGGCTCAATAGGTGAAAAAGAATGATGTCAAACAAATGCTAGACAACATTAACGGTTTTTCAGACTCTCGACCGTGAAGAGCTTACGGCTCACACTGAATCACAGAGCAGGCATCTTTGATTACCCCGCTCCCCCCAAGCAAACTGGAAACTGTCCAGTGGAGCCAGGACTCCATAGTGCTTCTAGCAGGATCGTTTCCTTCAAGTTTTATGCCATAGGGCAGCGGTTTTCAACCAGTGGGAAAGAGTTTTTAAAGCATGCAATCCCTGACTACGTAGATGGGGGCACTGACCTCTTTCCCCTTAAGATTGTCAAATACAGAAATGACAACAGCCAACACAACAACAGCTGTCCAGTGTGAATGAATCAAAATCGTATGTAATTTTTACATTTTTTGGTGTGTGCCGTAGGATTTTAGTAATTAGCTCATGTGTGCCATGAGATGAAAAGGTTGAAAATCACTGCCCTAGGGTGATGGTCAAAATAGTGAGCGTCTCTTGTAGATGGATAGTAAGTACTGAAACTCTCTATGAACAGTGCAATGTATATGGTGTACATTCTGACCGGCTGCATGCCGCCTCCAGAACCACTGCTGGAACAGCTCGCCCCGAAGTGGCGGAGTTATGAAAGGATACACATATTGACATTTCGTAAAAGCACGTACAGAGCATCCAGGTTCTCCGAATCCAATCTGATTACAGGGACACTGTGTGGGAAAGCACTGGCGCAGGCTTAGTTCTCAAGAGTGACATCATGCAGCGAAGATCTATCCCATAGCTGTCCCCCTGGGTACAACCAGTTCTCTCAAAAAAAAAAAAAAAAAAAAAGCAGGTACCACAGGTCACCCAAGGGGACAGGAGCTAAGCCACTGAAGAAACAATTCAAAGTTTTAAGTCCTACTGGTGAGAAGAATACACTCAGCTTTGTATAGGAACAACAGTATGCTAACTGGTATCTGGTATCTGAGTATTTCAAGAATGCTTGGTCTATCACTGTATAGATGATGAAATTTCAGGACATGTTAGAGTATCAACTAAGTCCATTAGTCTTTGATCTATGTGCCAGAAGAACATTTAAAATCACCTGGCAGGTGGGAGAAGGCAATCTGGTATGCAGTTGTGATGGTGAGCCAGCCAGATGGGATGCGGCACAGCCTTTCCGAAGGAAAGCGTGCGTTCGAGTATTTGGGTGGTGGTTAAACTTGGCACCAGTGACAGTGACAAATAAAGAGGGAGTACTTACATGTGTTACACACCGCAGTGTGCCTTATACATAGATACGTACCAAGTATCTTTTTAGACAGAAAACGGTTTTTCCATTAAAATTTTTTTAAATGGCTTGGTATTTTTTTTAGGGGAGGGGAGGGCTTGATACACAGCGGGTTTTAAATGTTATTCATGCTCCTTATTTTAAAAGTGCTTCAAATCCTTCGATGAGGTTCTGAAAGGTTGTCCGATTAGATGGTTGGAATTCCCAGCATTTTCTCATAAGTTGATAAACCTGTAAAAAGAAAAAACAGTAACAATAAAATGTTAGATTTGGGAGCTTTATAAAAAATTACAACAGATACATCATCAAAACTAAGAAAATTTTGGAAATATAAATGACTTAAGGCCAGATAACAAGTATTAGAATAATTTAAAATAGAATGTCACAACTATAGTTCATAAATATTTTAACATTTGAGAAGCTCATGGGTTAAATGACCTTTAAAAAATTCAGGTCATTAATACCATAAACCAATTTAAGGGTAAAGTTATATCTCACTTTAGGCCCTAAATGCTGTTCATAAGTGGGATGAACTTCTACACAAAATGCAGTTACAGGTATTTGTCACAACCACGCTACACCAACACATGCTCCTTTGGGGTACTTTCGGTGATGAGACTACTTTTGGAGGGAATCCTTGCTTTGAACCTAATTTGTGGCTGTCATCTGGCCCAAAGATGATTTCTCAAAAATCTTACTGAAATTCAGCTTCAGAAAATGATTTTAAAGGAATTTGCTACTCCTTCCTGCTCTTCCCACCCCCATCCATCCCTTGCTGGATAACTCAAGCTGTGAAACATAATAAAAATTGAGTTTTATAACTGTGAAGTGGCCCAACCCATAAATACCTCATCTGGACAGTTAGGTGGACAAGGCAAACGTTTTCCTTCTTTTAATGTGTTCACAAGTCTTGTTACTGTCATCTGGCCGTGAGTGGGGCCTATCATTTTCAGGAACAGCTATGTGAGTTAAAAAAAAAAAAGTTTTACTTTGCACATATTTATATAAACACAAATAGATTAAGGTGAAATTACTAGAATTAACTGGAAATTAAAATAATAAAATGGCTTTTCTCCTTAGGAACTTGCAATGAAAGTCCAAAATCCTTTTTGGCTTTTGCCAATAAGCCTACAACCTCTCAGGATCAGCCAACCATTCCTTCTGGTTGAGGAGCCTTTTCCAGGGAGAATGACCTCATTTAGGAACATGGGAGGCTCAGACAAGGCTCCTACCCAGTGCTCCTTCACACAGTTTAGACCCTTGGACGTCAGGGCTGTTCACCCTGGCCAGGTGGCTCAGTTGGTTTGAGCAGTTATCCTGGAAACCCAAAGGTTGTGGGTTCAATTCCCGGTCAGGGCGCATCCTGGAGGCAACTGATCAATCTTTCTCTCTCTCTCTCTCTCTCTCTCAAAATCAGTAAAAACATCCTCAGGTGAGGATTAAAAAATAAAAAGAAAGTCAGGATTTTCTTAGAGAACTCTGGAATCCCTGTGAAAGCAAGACTCGACAGAGGCACAAGTAAGTGTATCAAATAACAAACAAGCTAAACGGAAAGCAACACACTGGCTGGATTCTATTGCAGGACAAAACTCACAAAGCAGAGGACGTTCAGATTTGATGGGGTGCTAGGTTCAAATGAAGACGAGTACAACTTACCGCCATGGGACTGGAGTCTGAATCACAGTACGTAAGCAGCTCATGCAGAGTCACTCCGAAAGACCAGACGTCAGAGGCGATATAAAACTTACACTGAATTAAACACTCCGGAGCATACCTAAAAAAGAAAGGACAGACAGGAAACTCCATTCCCTGGGAAGGGTATTTCAACAAACACCTCACAGAGTAACTCAGAAAAACCACCTTTGATTTTTCTTAGAATTGCGTATTCTAAGACACGTAAGTATGTAGGAATCGCTTTCGGCGGCTGCTTTCAGAAGTACAGACTGGCTCCAAAACAACAGTGAGGTGATCTGCGCTCTCCTTGTGGAGGAAGCGGACGCACCTGACTACAAGCCCCGGACTATTTGCCTGTGGCTCAGAGTGAGTCAGCAGGGACCTCCCTGCCCAGTCCTCCTCCGGTGTCAGCAGTTCTGATGAATGATACCCAAGCACCTAAGCCAGCAACTGAGGCACCCCCATATCCGATTTCCTAAGTACTTTAACCTACTCACCTAAAGCCCTGTCACTATCCTACTTCACACCATCACTGGCTCTAGCTCAGCCAGACTCTGGCTCCAATCTTAACAACTCTCCATTCCACAGTGATCTTTTTAAAACAAAAGCCCCATCCCAACATCCCCCCTCCCCAGGGGCAACCCAAAGCTCTTGGGATGGTGCCCGAGCACTGCAACTCAGCTTCCAGTGTTCTGCCTTAGCCCACCCCCACAGACAGACCTCCTGCCCACACTGCAGCCACCCTCAGGCTGATGTCAGTTCCTGGACAGCCACTGCTCTTGCCTCATCCTGTGAGTCACACATGCCTTCTCCTGACGTCTTTACAAAGCCCTGTGGAACTCTTAAGGTTTTATAGTTAGAACTTCCAGAAACCCAAGTCTGAAGCCCCTATACTTACAGTATCACGAAATTGGCTGCCTCACCCATTAAATTCGGACTGCTTGTGTGTGTCTGGACACATATGTGTTCAGTGAATGAATGAAGGTTTAGGCTCTGTGGGTGGGAGAGCTCTATGTTTGTGTGTCTGCAGGGTGTACCTCCCAGGTGTGATTAGTTTTACGGGGGTAATGGGGTATGGAGTGGACCCTTAACAACTTCTCTCCTGGAGAGTGTCCCAGGCAGACGGGAGCAAGTCAGAGCATGGCATTCTGACCTGGGTACTTTGGTGATTCATGAGGAGATGGCCAGCTTTCCCCTGGACTTTGCGCTGCTCTGTCCAGGATCTCCTCGCACCTGTCTGTGCCTACTTCGTCCCCTCACTGCTTCCCCTTCTCCTGCCTGCCCTGCCTCTGCGTGGATGTGCCTACTCCAGCTGCTAACAGTTCTGAGAACTGTGCTGGACCAATGCCCTCTCCTGGGAGGCTAGAGACCGAAAGCTGATTAGATTTCTCTACTCCTTGGAAGATGGTGTCATACAAAGCTCAGGCATTTCTCTGTGGGTTGCTTTCTGTAAACACAGCCCAAAAGCTATTTCTTGAAAGCAAAGATCAATCAATTCCAAATGTCCTAAGTTCTTTCTGACCCTATGAAACAGCAGCAACCCTGTGAAACACGGATGAAATCAAACTCTTAATTCAGTTACCAAAACACAGGGCTGTCCCGGTCATCCTTGACGGTGTAGTACTCCTTGTCGGTTTCGATTGCTTTGGTTAAACCAAAGTCTCCGATTTTCACTTGGTGCTCACTCTCAACAAGGACGTTTCTCGCTGCTAAGTCCCGGTGGACATACTGCCGTGAACCCAAATAGTCCATCCCCTGGAAGGAGAGACGTAAAGGCAGAGTGTATTGCTGAAGGTCAGTGCAGACTGGATTTTGTGTTATCACTTCATAGCAAAAACACTATAATGAAATTACAATGTCACTTCACATATCACTGATTTTTTTCTTTTGGTTTTTACTTTATGCAAAAATAGTACAACCAACCTGATTCAAAGAAAAACACATTTAAATCAGCTAT
This sequence comes from Desmodus rotundus, assembly GCF_022682495.2. NCBI lineage: Eukaryota > Metazoa > Chordata > Mammalia > Chiroptera > Phyllostomidae > Desmodus > Desmodus rotundus. The sequence continues at coordinate 45,305,147 of NC_071389.1, forward strand.
ACTTAACAAATCAGTTCAGTTTTTTAGTAAAGGCTAATTGTTCATCCAAATCATGTAGAGCAAAATTAACTCAATGCAATTATTGGAAAATCTTAATTACAAACCATTTACCCAGGACTGAGTGCCTGGTTTTTTAATCTTTAACATGCTTTTTTATTATTTGTTTATTTTTACCTTACAAATCTGAACGGCGTATTTTAACTGCTGTTTGAGGTTAATTTTGTTCTTATTCTTTGGAAGATATTCCTTAAGGCTTCCCGAAGGCAGAAATTCCATGATGAGCTTGATACCATTTCCTCCTGAATTTAAAAAAAAAACAAAAACCCATCAGTACGAGGTTCCCAAAGGAAGGAACTACGGGAGGGTGGAAGGCACAGGACCTGGAGAAATGGGACCTGAAACGACTTCAGCATCACATCTGAATGACGGGCAAGTCACTCAATCTCTCCAGCCCCACAGCCTCTGGGCCCTCAGCAGTGAACAGGGTCGGCCACACTTGTGTACCTACCCCAGCGTCGTCAGCATTCACTGAGGTCATACAGTGATATTTTTTAAAAAAAATAGAAGCCACATCATTTCACTACCAATTTTAAAGTACAACAGGAGTCCTGTGCTGGCTTTCAGATAGACACACTTATTAGTAAATACTATTTGCCACCTTCATTGAGACAACTAGAAAACAAAGTGTCCTGGCTAGTGTTCAATTGCAAGACTGGGGAGGGGTGGCTATCAGTTTTGTGTGGCCCATGTGCCCCAGGTGCCAATATGTGAATGGGTGAAGATCAGTCCCCGGTGTGAACCAGGGGAGCCGCCTGGGGAGACAATGCTGCAATCAGCCCCTGGCTGAGCGAGAGGCTGAGCAGCTTCCCTGGGAGCCCTGCAGCTGCTAAGGGGTGTCACAGTGCACAGGACTTCAAAGTCCTAGAGCTCATGGAGGCCATGAGCTAGCACACGTCCAGGGTGGCCAGGTAAAGTCACGGGCACTGCCAATTCAGTACTGGCCCTTAGGACCCCACTCAGTCTTTAACAAAACCTTCCTTTGCACAACGTACCATCTTCTGTGCAGATGCCTTTGTACTTCACAATGTTCTCATGATACAGGTTCCTTAAGATTTCGATCTCCTTCTTCAGGTCAGCTATGTGGTTACCTCCACTCTCAGGCTTCAGAGATTTGACAGCCACTTGCTCCCCTGTATTGTCCCCTTCAGGGTCATAACGGCAGAGTTCAACCTTCCCAAAGTGGCCCTGGAGGGAAAGATGCAGCTATCTGATTAGAGAGGCCCAGCCTAGGCCAGCAGGAACCCAGAAGATGAGGCACAGTGGCCTCAAGAACACCCACCGGGGAAAGGGTATCTGTTCACTAAACGGTGCTGGGGAAACTGGAAACACCTGTAGAACAAAATCAGACCCCTACCTCATAGCACTCACACAAATGAACTCGAAATGGATCGGACTTATACAGAAGACCTGACACCATAAAACTCGCAGAAGAAAAAGTAGGGAAGAAGTCCATCAATATTGGTATTGGAAATAGTTTTCTGTACATGACGTCAAAAGCCCAAACTACAAAAACAAAAATCAACAAAGGGACATCAAACTCAAAAGCGTCTGCACAGCAAAAGAAACAATTAACAAAATGAAAAGGCAGTCTACAGAATGGGAGAACTTTCTGCAAACCATATATTGGATAAGAGTTTAATACCCAAAACACATAAAGAACTTAACTTACACAATTTAAAAAAAAACCCCTGAACAACCTGATTAAAAAATGGGCAAAAGAATTAAATACTTTCCAAAGAGGACATCAAAATGGCTAACAGGAACATGACAAGATGCTTAATGTCACAGGAGGTGCAAATAAAACCCACAATGAGCTATCACTTCACATCGGCCAGAGCGGCCGTCGTCACCGAGACAATGCAACGCCAGCTGCAGGTGAGGGTGACAAGAGGGAGCCCATTCGCACTACTGGTGAGACGGTGCATCAGTCCGACTCTATGGAAAACAACAGGCAGACTCCTCAAAAAAATTAAAAATAGATCCATAGGATCCGGCAATTCCACTTCTGGGAGTGTGCCCAAAGGAAATGAAAAAGGAGTTAAAAGGTATCTGCACCCCATGTTTCCCACAGCCCTATTCACAATAGCCACGATACAGAAAGAAGCCCCAATGTCCATCGATGGAAGAATGGGTAAACAAGGTGCCGTACACACAACAGTGGAGGAGTACTCAGCCCTCAGAAAGGAGGATTATGAATGGATCCTGAGCACATTATGCGTAACAAGTCAGATTAGAGAAAAACAAACAGTGTGTGCTATCGCTGCTTAAAAAAACAAAACACAGTGAAACAGTAGTTACCAGGAAATAAGTGGCGGGGGATGTTGAAACTGATGCCTTTCAAGGGTACGAACTTGTAACAGGTACTAAAATAGTCACAGAGATTTAATGTACAGCACACTGAACACAGACAATACTGTAAGTAATGTGGTAACACAATTACATGGGCAGCCATATTACAATATATATGTGTCAAAGTAACACACACTACACACCTTAAATTCACATAATGTTACATGTCAGATTTTTCCAATTTAAAACCAAACCAACAAAAAAGATGAGGCTTGCTGCCCATGCAGCTTCCCCAGAGGCCGGGGTGAATGGCACAGCCGGCCCTCACAGTGGCTGCCCCTGCCGCTTCTGCCCCATCACTACAGCCACGTCCTCACGTGCCATCCCGTTACTGAGCTGCGACGAGGAAAGTATGTGACTGGAGAACCGACGCCCAATCCAGTTTCCATGAAAATGTAACCCAAAGGAAATGAAGGGTTTTCTGGACAAGTAGGACCACTGCGGCGTTCCTGGAGAGCCACAGGCCCATCCCACAGCAGAGGCACCACAGGGTAGCTGCAACGAGCACCGCGTGAGGAGTCTTTGGAAGGTGGGATCAGATCCCGGCAAAGCCATTTGACAGTGATGCTGGCCCAGTCACCAGATCTCTTGAGCTGGTCCGGAGGTGCTCAAAGTATACAGTAGTAGTAAACCCTCAGGGTACTGTGAGGAGCTAGGGACACTGTGCTCACAAATGCCCAGCACATAGCCTGGCACACCATGGAGACTCAAGGCAGGACAGAGCCTTGTATACCTAACTGAGCTACAGAAAAATCTGCATGAAGATGCAAACCCAAGTATCTTCTCTATCATGTGAACCGTTAGGAAATTCTCATTTGAGGTCCAAAGGAAAGCTGACATTGGCATTCTGGGTAGTAAATGCATCCCTCCCTCAAGCAGCCGCACAGGACAGAGCTTTTCTGTTTCCATCACACCTGTACCTACCTACTCCCCCGTATTGCTCCCTTTCCATTCTCTGTCCCTTCGAGAGGATGTCCTGTGTGCATCTACAGCCACATGTGCATGCTGTCGCTACATGAGTGACATAATTCCTTGTGATATGAGTGGCCCAAAGGAAACGCAACAGATACTTATAAAAACTTTGACCCCGAATGAGAAAGAATGGAGAGCTGCTTTAAATGCACATAGAGGTGAGGTGGTCAGCAGGGTGCTAGGATGTAACTTGCCTCTCCCAAGTCACGGATCCTCTTTAAGAACCGCTTTTCAAAATGTGTGGGATCCACCTCGGTTGCTGGCTTTTTTTCTGAAACAATGTCTGGATCTAAGGGGGGAAAAGGAAAACATCAGAAAGACGTGACTGTCACTTGCAGGCTCCGAGTTATCCCGGCCGCCCCAACAGCTCTCTGGGGCGTTGGCGACCTGGTTATATAGCGCAAGGCAGTGTCTTACTCTGCTCTTCCAGCTTATTGATGTCTCTCATGATGGCTCGGAAAAAGGGCCTCTGATTGGGGTCATAGTTCATGCAGCGGGTCATAAGGTCAGCCAGCTCCTTACAAGATGGTGTCACTGGTCGGCACCGGCTCTCGTAGAATCTCTCTTTCTGTAAAAAGAGGACTACATGGAAGAAAGAAGGAACCAGCCACAAACCTGTCAGCCCCAGGCTGGGGGGGTAACCAACCCCTCCTTTGATTTCCAACAGCTCTGCTCAAAGGTAAGATCTGCTCAGACTTCGTAAGCCTGTGTGTTACGGCTGCCTTCTTCTAGCTTGGGAAGATCTGATACTAAAATTAGCTGAAACCAAGCAGGCTGCTTTCCAGTAAAGCTATGCAACCTTTCCGGAATACAGTTTGAAATATGTATAAAAATCTCCAGATTCTTCAAACCCTCTGACTCATTAATTCAAATTATTGTATGACTTGGAAATAAATCAGATATAAGCCAAGATTTATACGTCAAAGCATATCCTGAAGAATTAGAACATTACAAATTAAGAGTTCAAAAGAGCAATCAACTTACATTAAATCTGTAAAATTGTAAAACTTATCTAATCACATAAGATAGTAATCAATATTAAATGAAAATATATAGCATATGTAACTATATCTAGCAAGGTCCCAATTTCGTTTAAAAAAGAGAGATAAACAGACTGGAAGACAGTGTGACAAAGTGTTAAATAGTAGTCCGGAGTTACAAGAACATGGTGATAGCTATTTTCTTTAAGTGTGGTATATTTTTCAATGGTCTTTCAACTTTATTAATTTACAGGTCAGAAATAAATCATTGATGCCACTTAAAAAAATTAGTGAAATTACTACACTCTAGTTTATCTGTAGCTGAATCCCAAGAGTACCTGTTCCTCTCCTGGTTCTCCTGAGGGCATGGAGTGGGGGTTGCGGGGAGCAGGCCCCAGAGGCGCAGGAGGAGGAAAGGGGGATATTGGAAGTAAAGGGCTGAGAGCTGCCCTCACCTTTGAGTGTCCCCCCTCCCCTGCCCCCATGCTGTCCAGCCCCACCAAGGGCACTTGGGAAGAGGAGGGAGGCCTTCTTTAATCAAAGGCACACACCCATCCTTTTACTATCCTTGTATCCTACTCAGCCCTGGGTACACAGCAGGTGCTCAAAAAATAGTGACTGACAGCAAAGTGTATGCTGTTTTATTTCCAAGGAAGTTCAAAATAAAATGATTTCCCAAAAGCCTAGGCTGAAATTCCAAACTGATTTACAAATCTGATGGTTTCCCCATTGGCTTTAGTTTAACTCCTCTCTCCCAAGTCCTGCACCATCTTTACCTGGCAAAAGGTTAATTGGTTACAGGTTCTCCCTCTTCAGTAATCTCCAACATACGCAGTCACCATTCCTATTTCAGCCTCGCAGCAGGAGCCCCCTGCTGGTCTCCTCAGCCTGTCCGTTCCAGCCACTGTGTCCAGATGAACGGTTCCCAGGCCGGCCTCTGACCACCTCACTCCTTACCCACACCATTCAATTTACCATGTGACCACCCCCCACCCAGTAAAATTCCTGGAATCTGGGGCTTCTTACAATCTGATTACAGATCTCTTTCCAGCCTTACCACCTGTCACAAGTGTCCATGCTCTAGGCCAACGAAACTGCTCCCCGCTTCAATGCTACCTCCCCCCAGACTTCGGTCAGTCACTGCCTGCTGAAAATTATGTCTGTACCTCTACACACAGGCACATTCCAATAATCGAATCATGGGCCACAGTATTGTTATTTTTACTACTTTGTCCCTTTGAAGTTTCTACCCTTCCCACAAGTAAATGTGAGAGGTTCAAGCCCCACCTGTTCTGCATCCTAGCTGGGGAACCCAGGTGAGTGTCTTAGGCTGCCTGCGTCTCGTCTCGGTCACCTGACCTGTGTAATGGGGGTGACAGCACTGTCCTGCCTAACTTGCAGGGCTCCACGGTGACGGTTTCAGATATTATGGAAGCCTTGTCACTGCTACTTCGGCCTAACTCCCCTGCCATGTCCTCAAGGCAAGGCCTGTGTCTATCTTGTTGTGAGCCCCCAGTTTTTACCTAGGACAACACCTGTTACAAGTAGGAACTCAATAAATCTGTTAATTTTGCTGATTAATAGGCACTTAAAATCTCAGATAAATAATACTATAATGATCAACTGAACATATATTGTGTGCCTGGCACTCCACATGCATTATTTAGTTATCTTCACTGCAACCCTACAAGGGGGTCTTAGGTGTACCCACTGCACAGATGCTGACATGGAGGCCCAGGGAGGTTAAGTTACAGTTGCCAGGTCACATAACCAGTAAGCCTGGGGAGGGGGTTCAAACCTGGGTCCATCTCTTCCTACAACACAAGGCTTCCTATTAACACCTGAGACGTCCATGAGCCTCTGAGGAGCCCTCAGCTCACCCCTTGGGAAACAAAGGCTCACCTCAATCAGAGTCTTGTCTTTCAGGGGGATCTCGCCATTGTAGCAGATTTCCCAGAGAGTGGTTCCAAAGCTCCATTTGTCAGCAGCCACGCTCAGGTTCTTGGAGTCTTCAACACACTCGGGAGCGATCCATGGGATTCGTTCTATGCATTCTGCCAAAAGACAGCAGACGTGTACAGACCAGTTTCTGCAGCCACCTGGGGAGTGAGTCACCATCACAGCGGCAAGAACTGTGAGCTGACAAACTATTTCAAGTGGTGTTTTGCAAACAAATCCAGGCCCCTCACCCCTGGCGTTTCGGATGCATGTGTCTGAGCCCGCGCCAGCAGATGGGTCTGTGCACCCCAACTCCCCAGGAGAGTCGTGTGCGGCCAGTCTTCTAAAGCTCTGGCCTCAGAAACAGCAAAGGGTGGGGGCCCACACCCTAAGGAGGGAGAACAGGGGGGTCATGTGGACAAAGGCTTACGAAAAAAGAGAAGTCAGGGGAGAAGAGGCCAAGTTACGCAGAGCAGGCATGGGCCAGTCTCACATACTCTGCACAGTCACCCTGCAATGTTATGTTGGTTTTACGTGGCTTTCATTCGGAGAAGAAAAAGGGAAGACTGAGGTAAAGAAGTCCCACGTCTTTACCCACAGACCTCTGCCTTGTGCATGCCCCTCAGCTGGCACAGTGGCCTCACGGCACAGCCTCCTGGCTCCTTAGGCAACAGGGCTGTTCCTGAGTGGGGCGTGGGGCGTGCACCATCAGGCCCACGTGCCCTCCCTTCTCCGCCTTCTCGTGCCCTGACACAGGCACATGCAGGCGGTGCTCTGGGGTCATGTACCCGCCAGCACCTTCCTGCAGGCCCACCTCCTGGAATCACACCGTCTTCCTCTGAATGCCCACAGCATCTCTCGTGGGGTATGCAGGCTTCTCCACTTGTTCTAGGGTCATCTGTGTCTGTGCCTCTGGCCTTTGCTGAGGGCAGGCCCCCTGCAGATGGACTACTGGTGATGGCCAGGTGATAAGCACCCCTTCCCCTTCTGAGGAGTGAATGATTGGGGTCTTGTTTGTAAGGCTTGTTTTTTCACGCTGGTTCCCTTCCAGACTTACCCCAGTGTTTGAATTACTGAGCAAAACTCAGAGCCAGGCACTGTGCTCAATGCTGAAGACTACTGGCCATCACCAGCCAATGGCACGCTGGTTTTCCACGTACGGCCTACAGGTGCAGAGGCAGAGCGAGACCCATACAGCCCTGGTTGCAGTGCCTCGGCTCCCAGGTCACTTTCTCAGAGCCCACATCCCATGACAACCTCGTTCAGAGAGAAAATGCAAAGCCACAGCAATCGCTCAGGCACCTCTGCAAAATGCTTTCTAAGTCCAGGGGTTTCAACAGAAAACAGGGAGGCCCCAGGAGCCCCAACTCCTCCTGATGCCTCTCTGTGCTAACCCTCCACCTTGAACACAGCTCCTTAATTGCAAGGGTCAGGTGTACCTCGAGTGAGTTGTCTGTCTCTCCTACTGCACAGTCAGCTCCTCCAAGGAAGCAGGGGCCAACCCTCCTTACACGCCATGTCTTCCCCAGCCCCCAGGTCACACCCATTTGCTGAAGTGTACTTTCTAAAAGGAGACAGATCCCCAGTCCCCTTCTCCCCACTGGCCTGACCCTGCCTTAGCATGAGGGTAGGAGGAGAGGGGAAAAGGGCGGTGGTGGGGATGAGGAGACACACCTTGCCTGGACAGCACAGTGATGGGGATGCCGGGGTCGCTGAGCTTGATGAAGGGGCCACACTCGCTGTCAATGCCCTCGCGGGCCAGGAGGAGGTTTTTAGTGCACACGTTTCCGTGGACCAGGTCTTTGTCCTCCTGCAGAGTAGAAAGGGTAAGCTCACGAAGCTGCCCCCAGGGCTGTGTGACCCCCATCCTTCCCACACTCCCTCCATTTCCAACCCTGGCCCCAGATCAATCTCTCCATGTTCCCGCACCACAGCCAGACCTAGGCAGCCTGGTTTGCCCACGTACTGTGTGACTCGAGCACATTATACGTTGTCCCCCACCAGTGAAGCAGGGATAATGATGCAGCACACCTCACAGGGCTTTTGTGAGAATTAAATGGACTAGAACCTGTAAAACCCCTGAACAGCTGAACCACGGCAAGCACTCAATACATGTGAGCTACTACTGGTGCTGGTAGTTTCATTCATTCATTCATCCAGCACGTACTGCACCATTCCTGCTCTTATAGTACACTGCATGGAGAGTTCAGGCCTCTGCCACGGTAACAGTTCCCTCTAAGCAAAGATTCGTACGTTTGGAGCTCATGGAGCAGCCCCAAATGACCATTTTCATTAAATACCAGGCACTCCTGTGTTTAACCACAGAGTCGGGGCCACTCCAGCTTGCTTGGTTATGCTTGGCTAGCACCTCCTTCCTACCACCCCTTGCTGGGACACCCTGGTTCCTGGTGGACCACCATGGCTATCACATCAGAACATAACTTACCAAGTAACTCAGGGCACTGGCCAGCTGTTTAGCAACTTTGAATTTCCATGGTGTGGTGAGGACATCGCTTTTCCGGTGCATGAAGAGATCCAGGGGCCCTCCCTCCACAAACTCTTCCACCATGATATCTACAAGCACACAAAAAAGCCACATCTGTGTGTCTGGGATAGTATTTTCCCTCATTCCCTCACCAGAACTCTCTTTATTGGCTGGTACTTGGCTTGGGGGGAGGCAAACACCCTTGGGAGGGGCAGATGGCAGGGAGAATCAGAGCTGGACAGGCCTGGCTTCAACTCCCGCCCAGAGCCTCTTACACACTGACTCACAGGGGAACAACCTCAGCTCACTCACCTAACCTCCCAGGGTCCAGAGTTGGCAAGAAGTAAACATTCAAGATACGAGTGCAAAACAAAAGGGATTTAGTTCCATGTCCACTATTAACTTAAATAAGTAACCTGCTCAGTACCTCAAATCCCTCGACTGCAAAAGGCAAGCAAGAGCCTGGACAACAAGAAGAGCTATCAGCCCCCAGCCTTCTGCACAGCCCCCATGCTCCCCAGCCAAGGCCAACCGCCCCGTCCGGAGAACACACTTACTCTCCACGTCCCGGACACAGACGCCGTAGAGGTACACGATGTGTTTGTGGGAGACCTGTCTCATCATGCTGGCTGCCTCGAAGAAGGCCTGTGGGAGGACAGCACAAAGGAGTGTCCAGGGTCAGCCCCCACTGGTCTGACCCCAAAGGAGCCCTGCTGAGAGCAAAAGCCGATGGATCCCAGGAAAGCTCACGACTATCGCCACCCTGGTCCTGCAAATGGCTCCCTGGCCTTGATTGCCCGAAGGCATTACCACCCTTCACCTTGACACAACCTGGCTGGGAGGTAACCCTAAAAGGACACAGAGCCAGGCTGGTGGGACAGGCTAGCTGGTAATTCCCCCCACTGGCTACTCATGCCCACCCCTCACTTCCCTTCCTTTAAACCCTGGGAAATAACAATGTTCAGCACTATGTCAGAATTCAAGGGAAACCAAGGCAGCAGACCTTTGTCAACACATGGCTTCATCACTCTCTAATAGTCTGCAGGGTCCTGGGCAAGTTTTTACTTCTCTGGGCTTTTATTTTCCAAACTGTGAAGCAATAGCCCTGACCACAGCAGGGACCCCGAGATCATCCAGCTAGAGTTTGGGGCCACAGGGACCTCTGGGTGGGAACTGGGAGGGGGGTGGGAGGGGCTGCTCAGTCCTCTTCATCTTCAGTCCTCCCTCACTTTTACATACCAGTTTACTTAAGATTACATCCGAAAGAAGGAATTTCATAAATGACAAGTTTGGAAACCATAAATAAGGTCAAACTAAGGGCAAAGGTTCTTCCCAGCCCAGTGTTCCACTGGTTCCAGATATGGGAGAGGGGAGAGATGGGGTTGCGAGGAAGACACTTGCCAGAGAAATGTCCCTATGGCTGGGGTCTAAGACTTTGAGGATCACTTTTATTTTCTTCTCCTCAGCAGTTCCTTCGTCGTCCTTGTAGTCCACCAAGGTCCCAGAGTAGATGTGAGTCCGTGTGCCTCTCCCAAGGTGCTCGCCCTGAGGAGGAAGCCAGAGGGTAGGGAGACTGCTTGCTGGCGCTGCCGTGATGCCCGAGTCTGGGACTGAGGCCTTGACAGGAACACACAATGCCAGAAAGGGTGGGGAAAGGCTGAGGGGCTCCAACAGCTCACGACCTCTCCAGTGCCTTGTCCTGGCCAGGCCTCCAGAGGAAACTAAAATAATCTGTGTCTACGGATGCTCCCAGTTTAAGCTTCAGTAATCCTGATCTAAACAGTCTTCATATTTGGAAATCAGGGTGTGATTCACAAAACGTAGGCGCTGTCGAGTTATTGTCATTAACCCCACAAAACTTGTAAATTCAAATTCTATTACTCTAGGACCTCCTGTAAATGCAGAAAACGGGTGGCGGCTGACTCCTAGCCTGACTCCTGCCCCCCACAGAAACGTACACTACCATTAGTCGGGTATATTAATTTGTACGAATGCCACCATTTGTCATCTGTCAGTGCAGAATGGCGATACACCTGCCCCGTCTCCCATATCCTGGCAAGGGCCTACGACTGTTTATTAAACTGCATCTGTCATGAAGCGATTCATCAACGTTATGGGAAGTTGTGTTCCCAGAACATCCCGTAAAAGCCATATGCTCTCAGAATAATTACTCTTCCCCAGAAGGGTTACTTATTCCAGTGGCCAAGTCACGGCACCATGCCGTCAGGCTGCCGCAGAAACCCGCAGAGGCCCTGCATGTCCCTCGTCAGCCTCCTTCCATGCTGCCCCCTCTGCTTTTGCCTGGCACTTGCTCTTCGCCCTCTGGGGCTCTACTTTGATGCCACTTCCCCCAGGAAGCCATCTCTGTCCTCCTCAGGTTAGGTGGGATGGTTGTGTCTGAGAGTCCCACATCCTGCTATCCTTCCCTACTCAGGACTATCTCTTGATGATGTAATTATCTGCTTAAGACAGACAAGGTCCACCTCCTGCCCAGACTGGGAGCCTGCGGAGGTCTGGCACACTGCAGTGCTCTATCACAGCTGGCTAAATGCTCGAGGCAAGGGGGATGGCCATTATCTGCTCAGCAGCTCCAGGGGAAGAAAAAAAGGATGGCCCCAGGTATATGTCAAGTTCTAGACAGAAAAAAGGCTGGGCTACTGCTGCTCTGGTGATTTTAACCTCAACACAGCTCTGACACCACAGAGGGACGATGAAGACCGGCCTTCCGTAAAGAACTTACAGAAATGGAAGTGAAGCAGCTGTAGCTGTGGACTTCCACTCCCTCAAACCTTACCCAACAACTTCAGGGATTTAGTCAGTCAACTCACAAATCAACTACATGCCCACCACCCTCCACAGACTCCTTCACGGCAGTGAGCCCACGATGCACGGCCCTGTGCATAGTCCTCCTCTCCAAGGCTGCTGTATGCTGTCCCCAGTGTGTGGTTCTGTGTAAGGGGGCTGGAGGAGGGGTACAGAGCGGAAAGTGGGGATCCCCTGGGCCTCACACCCCTAGCCAAGGCCCCAGGGCAGCTAAGGGGAGGAAACTGAGCCTATCTGAGGCTGCAGACTCTGGGCTTAAAGGCCTGCCAAGGCTGGGACACTGCTCTGGGATCTGTTTCTCCAGACAGCTACTCTCCTCCAGTCCTCAATTTTGCATCACCTGCTCCCTGTGTTCTGTGTTCCCCCAGCTTTGCTCCTTCAGGAAGCATCATCAGAACGTCCACACTAACCTTCAGAAGTACTTCGTCACACAGCATGTCATGGGGCAGTAAGATCCTTGAACCCTATACCACCACACAAAGCCTGGCTAATCCACTTCCTTCAAGGAGAAAGCCTCACTGGAAAGTATCAGCAAGGCAGGGTTCTGGTTAAATGGCTTTAACTCTCAAAGGAAAGTCTCCGTGTTCCTTTTCCACCAGGATTTGCCCAAACCCCGACTTTACTCCTCCCGAGTCCCCGGGCTACTCTGCTGAAGGGACCAAAGCTGGAACCATGAATCTCAGCAGTGACTCACTTGCATAATGTCTTTCTTGAGGATCCGATCGAAACTCAGCTGACTCATGGGGTAGACAGGCTGCCATTCCTGGGCTTTCTTGGTGGCCACCAGCAGATTCGAGATTTCTGTGGAAGAGAGTGGATAAGTCTCAGTGGAGTAGTAAAGGCCCATGAATCCAGTCAGCCAATGTCTGCCAAGCCAGGGGGCTTGCTGAAGACTCATTTGTGCATTGCTGGTTCAGTCATCCAATGAATATTCATTGAGTACTTCATGCCTGCCTCCAGGAGCTCACAGCTAATCACGTAGTCAAACCAATCAGGTAAAGAGCCATCCAAGCAAAGCTACTACCCGTGCAGCTGCTTGAGGGCAGGCACGGGTGCTGTGTGCTGACACAGCAGGACCTGCCCCAGGATGAGGTCGGGAAGGCTTCCCCACGGGTTTTCTGCTCTGCCTCCACAGTCTGGTACGTGGGCACTCAGTAAGTATATTTGTTCAATGAGTGAATGAATAATTGGGGTGTGAGCCGAAGGATGTGAGCTGAGGAGGGAGAAAGAGGCGGCATGTTGGGCCTAAGGAGCGATGGGAGTAAGGAGGGTGAAAAACACTGGCTTTGTGTAGAAGAACAGGGCAGGTGACCCAGACAGAGGGGTGTGCCGGAACCTCTCTGAGCTCCCCCCGTGCCTGACACCAAGGGGCACTTACCAAATACTTGCTGCCTGGATGGATTATGAGCAGACCACCCTCCAATTTCTACTGATTCGAACAACAAACTGAACATATTACAGAATCTGCTGGGCCAGGGTTAGCCCAGTTAAATTCTAACTGGGAATTTATAGCCCACGAAGCCACCTTCCCACCATGGAGTCACAGGAAGCTCCAGGGTGGGGGAAGAGGGCATCTTCCAGATTCAGACCAGCAGTGAGTGTTCTGGGAGCCTCTCAAGATTTCTGCATGTTCATCAACGAGCTGCTGAGAACCAGGCCAAGTGACCCGAACGTGGTCTCTCAAACCCTCACCACCCTGCGAGGCAGGGTGTGCTTTCCGTCTTCTGTTTTTTTCTTAAGCTAACACCTTCTGACTGCTTTCTCTGTACCAGTTTTCTCTGCACCAGCCACCGTCCTAAGAGCTTTTACCACATTAACTCCTCGGTCCTCGTAACAATCCTCATCAGGAGTGTAGTATTTGTACCCACCCCTTTCAGAGGGCAGAAAACAGATTCTAAACAACGAAGCCGAAGCCGTTTGCCCAAGGTCAGGCAGCTGGTACGCCCTAGACCTGGGATTCACTCTGAAGTCAAGGATGGCTCCCGTCTCTTACCTTCTTCCCACAGCACCCGTTATCATTCCTGAGTCTACTCTCCTCTGTTCTGTTACCTGATTCCACCTTACTACCTGGCTAAAGTCTGTTTCAAACAGGCAACTCAGGACAGCCATGATGGAGAAAAGACACCCGGTAAGGACCACCTAAATGGTGGCCCCAAGGAGGGGTGGGGCAGAGATGTCTAGGAAATTAGAGAGGGGAGATGAGACCAGGGGCCACTAACGAGCTGGTGATTGACACGGCTGCTTCAGGGAACACGCACTCGTGTCGACGTGAGCAGAGGAGGCCGTGTAACCCCATGAGGCTGTTTTCTCACCCAGTCGAGCCCCTTGCTGGGAGGGATAAACGAGACACGGCATGTGCAGGGCTTACTTCAGCGCCCAACATGTAGCGAATGCTCCACAACCTGCAGCCGTTGTGATTACGGCCAGTTTCACATCTGAGCCACAGCGTCCTGGCTGCACCAGTGGTTCCTCAGGTGCAGGCAACAGTCGCGAAGCCCTGGGTGTCAGAGCTGCAGGGCGCGGGAGCCAAGTGCCGAGCCGACTCCACAAGTGAGGACGGGAGAGATCAGCGGGCCAGGCTGGTGAGTCTGTGGGCCCGGCTCCTCCTCCGCACGGTCACCCGCAGGCTTGGAGGGGGCGGTGGGGCTGGACAACACACAACAACTGGTGGACTTAACTGTCACACCCAGTCTGTGGGGCTGCCTACTTTTTATTTATTCCACAACGAGTTTCTCAGTGTTTTCAAGTGAGAAACCCAGGCAGGGGTCTGGCCATCAGGCCTCTGAGGTTAGAAGGGCAGAAGCACTGAGAAACTCAAAATGACATTCTCTTTAATTTTCAGGGTTTCACCACTTCTCTAATTTGCAGGTGGCAGAGGAAGATAAGAGGGCTTCTGATGACCTACATGAGGAAGCCTCCCACACAGGGCTTATTTTTTCTCACCAACTCTAGTCCTTCCTTTCCCTCCCCAGTCCCCACCTGCCCCCACAGCCTGGAGTCAGGAGAACTGGCCCTTGCCCCAGAGTCTTGGGCTGATGGCTGCACCTGCACCTTTGCAAAGACTGTGACAAAGGGGACGGATCCCTGGAGTTGGAGTTGGAAGCGTGACTTCAAACCCCCACTCTTCCTCTAAAAACCTAAGTGATCTTGGACAAGTATAATCGGGATAACAACATACTCTGAGTTATTCTGAGGATTAAATGACTTAAAACATGAAAAACCCTCAAACACTGCCTGGCAAATTGCAGGCATTACTCACGTGATGGTAGCCGTTACCAGCACCAGCACCACCACCACCACCACCACCACCACCATCATCATCATCATCTATCGCTACTACAATTGTTACTACTACTGATATCATTAGATGTGTGGCCTTCAGCAAGTCACTGAACATCTCCGAGCCTCCATTTCCTCATCTTTGTAATAGCTACAAAGAACTACGATGTAGGTGAAAGAAATGCAAATACGCATTTATACTGCTTGGGACTAGTAAGCACCCAGTACGGTAGCCACTGCTGTGCCATTCAAATGACACATGAGTGAGTGACGATTCTACGCCAGGTGCTGTGCTTCTCATGCGTCACCGAGTGGTGAGTGGGGCACGGACCCTGTCTTACGAATTCAAAGTCAAGTGGAAGAGACAGACACTAAACATATTCAATGCAGGATGCCTGGAGCCTCCACAGAGAGCCGTGACAGAGGGGTTCAACCAGTCCTGTGCTGCTCCCCCCACATCCACTGGCTCCCAAGTCTGGGTCAGTAGGGGTGGCGTCTACACCAAAGACCTCCGTCACCGAGGCCTGCAAAGAATCATGTCCCAGGCTCCCACCTGTCACCACCTCTCTCTTCCCACGGCTGCTGTTCTACACATCCTCAATCTCACCCAGAGACCACCAATTCCTAGGAAAATAAACAGCACTTCTAATGTCTAGAAGGTGAGATCAGGCAAGTAAATAGGGTCATTGGGCTTTCAGGTTTTAACTTATTGTGAGGTGTCACACCCAAATGACAGATAAGTTTTTACCTTCAAGATCGTCTTCAAACACAAAAACAAAGGCTGCAGTTACTCTGTGAGGCTGGCAGGAAACATTATCTGATCAACAAGAACACAAGTCCTTCCTCTTTCATCAAATTCGGTGACGGTCCCTTGCTGAGAGACCAAAAGGTGATTTAAACATCAAGAACCCAGGCCCTTTCTGTTCTGGTGTTGCTTCCTCTGCCCAACCCTGATGTAACGACTCACAGAGGCATTTACTTAAAAGAACAAGGTATGTCTCAGATAAGTCTCTTAAGAGTACCTTTGACCACTCTTACTGGGGCCTGGCCCCTGCTAGGGGAATGATCTCACACACAGTGGGAGAACATTGAAAAACCAATATTCCACAGACTTCCAACCAAGATGGAGGCGTAGGTAGACATGCTTTGCCTCCTTGCACAACCATAAGAAGGATCACAATTAGCCTAAACACATAAAACCAAAACTGCCAGAAAATCAAACTGTATGGAAGTCCAACAACTAAGGATTTAAAGAAAAAACATTCATCCAGACAGGTAGGAAGGGTGGAGCCCGGGTGGAGAGGACGCGGTGCAGCGGAGGCAAGGTGGTGGTGGCAAAGCAGCGGCAGCAGGGGGAACGGGCAGTCCCACATTCACGTGCGTGATAAAAACCAGAAGAAACACCTGGGGAGTGCTTGATCCTGGCCCCAGGCCAGACCGTGCAGCCCGGGGCTCCAGCACTGGGAAAATAAAGCCTTATAACTGCTGGCTGTAAAAATCAGTGGGGGTTGGGACAGTGGAAGAAACTGCCAGTTTCTCAGGAGAGTCTGTTTAAAGGGTCCACATGGTCCTAGAATAGACGCAAACCCACCTACTCTGGGAACCACAACCAGGGCAACAGCTGGAGGAGCGCCAGTTGCATACAGGAAGTGAGTAAAGTGACTGGAAATGGGGCAAGTGCCAAGCAAATGGTACTGCTCTCTCTAACCACCCCCCGGCATACAGTGCCACAAAACAGTGAGTGTTGCCCTGCCCTGATGAAAACCTAAGGCCCCTTACAACATAACATGTGCACCGAGACAGGGAGTCAAAGCAGTTCTACCTAATACACAGAAACAAACCCAGAGAGGCTGCCATGAGGAGACAAAGAAATATGGCCCAAATGAAAGAACAGAACAAAACCCCAGAAAAAGAACTAAGCGAAATGGAAAGAGCCAACCTGTCAGATGCAGAGTTCCAAACACTGGTGATCAGAATGCTCAGAGAACTCACTGAGTATGGCAGCATCATAAGGGAAGAAATGAAGGCTACACTAAGTGGAACAAGGAAACATCCACAGGGAACCAACAGTGAAGAGAAGGAAGCCAGGGTTCAAATCAATGATTTGGACCAGAAGGAAGAAATAAACAGTCAGCCAGTACAGAAGGAATAAACAAGAATTCAAACAAAACAAGGAGACAATAAGATGACTCTGGGACATTTCCACAAGTGCCAACCTCCAAATCATAGGGATGCCAGAAGGAGGAGAGGAAGAGCAAGAAATTGAAAACTTACTTGAAAAAATAATGAAAGAAAACTTTCCTAATTTGGTGAAGGAAATAGACATACAAATCCAGGAAGCACGCAGAGTCCCAAACAAGTTGGACCCAACGAGGACCACATCAAGACACATCATAATTAAAATGCCCAAGATTACAGAAAGAATCTTAAAAGCAGCAAAAGAAAGGCAGAGTTACCAAAGAAGGAGTTCCCATAAGATTATCAGCTGATTTCTCAAAAGAGACCTTGCAGGCAAGAAGGGACTGGTAAGAAGTAATTAAAGTCATGAAAAGCAAGGACCTACAACCAAGATGACTCTATCCAGCAAAGCTAAGATTTAGAATGGAAGGGCAGATAAAGTGCTTCCCAGACAAGGTAAAGCTAAAGGAGTTCATCACCAAGCCATTATCATATGAAATAATAAAGGGAGTTATTTAAGAAAAAGAAGTTCAAAACTATGAACAGTAAAATGACAACAAACTCACAACTATCAACAGCTGAATCTAAAAAACAAACTAAGCAAACAACTAGAACAGGAACAGAATCGTAGATATGGAGATCACGTGTAGAGTTATTAGCTGGGAGGAGGAGGAAGGAGGAGAATGGGAGAAAAGGTGCAGGGATTAAGAAGCATAAGTGGTAGGTACAAAATAGACAAGGGATGTTAAGAATAGTATAGGAAATGGAGAAGCCAAGGAATTTATATGTACAACCCATGGACATGACCTAAGGGGAGGACTGTTGGAGGGAAGGGGGATATGGGGTGCAGAGGGGCAAAGGGGAAAAAATTGGGACAGTTGTAATAGAATTATCAATAAAATATACTTAAAGAAAACTAGATCACATCTGGACAGAATGGTTATTATATCTTATACTGTTTGTACACTAAAAATACTTTTTGAAAGGTAGTATTTATGTAATAAAAATGTTGGAGTAAAAAAAAACAACAACAATACTTGAGGGATCTGGTATTTGGGGTGGACCTGGCATTCAAACCCCTCTTTGGCCTTGACCTTCAGTACTCTCCCAGGTCCGTTTTCTCACATATAAAATGGGGCGCTAACTGGGTGACTTCTAAGCGCCCTTCCATTGCTCGCTTCTAAGAGGGTGATGCATCCACTTGCCGTGCACCGGTGACAGATTCACAGGGCTTAAAAAAGGGCAGCTGAGTTCCTCACCCCCTCCCACCCACCCTACTCCCCGATTCTCCAGGGTTCCCCATTCCTTCCAGGATAAATTCTCAGCTGCCTGGTGTGGCATTCAAGGCTGCCCACGATTCTATGTGTCTCCCCTCCCAGGCCCCCTCCTGTCTAATTTCACCAGACACATCAGCCCCCCAGAACCTTCCCGCAAGCCCTGCTCTTGCCTGCGCTCTGCCCCTGCACATGCTCTGCTTAGAAACGTCCTTCTCTAAACGGCAAGCTCCTGCGCACTGTCCAACACTTGGCCCAAGATCCGCTTCCTCCGTGTGCCTTCCATTGCCTGGGACTCAGGATCTTGATCTTCACTTCTTTGTAAGCCCAGAGTCTGATACACACCTGTGCTCATTAAAACACCCATTACATCTGCAGTGGCCTCATTCCCCTGCAACATTTGCTGTATTTGACAGGAAACCCATGGAGAGCAGGGACTGAGTGTTGGGCATTTCTGAGTCTTGGCATCTAACACAGTTCTTGGCCCACAGAAGATGTGGCAGGAACATTTCTCAGGTAAGTAAACCACTGATGGGAACCTCAAGACATTTTATATTAATAAAAGAACAAAGTTTCTGCTTACAAATCCTAAATATGCCTCTTTCTACAGCCTAACAGGAATGCTGAGAAAAGGTGTATGTTTTTTTCTATAGCAAATGCTAACAGTTCAGGAATGGGATTTGAGTTGGGGGCAGAGGTATAACAAAACTCAACGAAAACCATTTGGACGCTGTGGGGAGGGGCCCACTCTCTTCAAAGCAGCCAGCCTGTTTCGCTGAGTCTGGGTCTTGGAGCAGCACTGAAGGGCAAGGGCGGCACTGAGGGCCAGGGCACTAACCTCGGGGCTTGGGCTGGCAGCAGCGCTTGAGCACGAAGCTGATGTTGTCCGTGCGCAGGATCTGCTTCTTGAGGTGGCTCATGAGTTCCCCCAGGCTGGGGAAACTGCGGTCTGAGCCATGCAGGCTGTAGCGACCCTTCTGCACCTCGATCTGAAAATTCTTGAACTGTTTCTGGCCACCCAGCACCTGGCATTCAGGAAAATGAGCAGAAGTGATGTTTTAAAAGGGGTCAGGCAAATGTACTATGGGAAAGAAGAGAGGAAGCTGGGTGAAGGATATACAGAAGCTCAGTGCTATTTCTGTAAATCTAAAATTATTTAAAAATAAAAGTTTATCATAAACAGCCCTGGCTGGTGTGGCTCAGTGGACTGAGTGCTGGACTGCAAACCAAACGGTCACGGTTCGATTCCCAGTCAGGACACATGCCTGGGTTGCGGGCCGGGTCCCCAATAGGGGACGTGTGAGAGGCAACCACACATTAATGTGTCTCTCCCTCTCTTTCTCCCTCCTTTCCCATCTCTTAAGATAAATAAATAAAACCTTTTAAAAAAGATTATCATAAATAAGTATGCAAAGTGATAAATATATAACTAATAAAAGGGGGTCCGGGAGAGGCCTCTGGTAAGAGGGAGCTGACACCAGGGAGACGGCATGACAGCTGCGATTTCCATGACAGCAGCACTTTGCTTTGGACCTGCGGAGCGGAATTCACGAACACGCCAACCCCTCGGGACTGCTGAGATCATACGACTTGGTGCACATAAAAACGCAGTGAGCACTTTATACAGGTGAGCAAACACGATGCATGGAATCATAATTACTACATCAAAATTTATCCAGAAACTGAGTCCTTCGAGACTACACACCTATCTGAAGAGAACCCCCCTGGGAGGGCAGCCAGCTGGCTGGTCCAGTTTCAGGGTTCCATGGTGCCACAGAGAGGAAGTATAAACAAAGACTTCCCTCA
Organism: Desmodus rotundus; assembly: GCF_022682495.2. NCBI lineage: Eukaryota > Metazoa > Chordata > Mammalia > Chiroptera > Phyllostomidae > Desmodus > Desmodus rotundus. The sequence continues at coordinate 45,325,291 of NC_071389.1, forward strand.
TGGGCACTTTTGGTACAAAGGAAACTATTTTAGTGGTTAAGAATGAAAGCCAGAATGTTCTACTTACGGTGTAAATTAGGAAAAGATATTTAAAAACTCAATGCCTCAGCCTCTACCAGGGAGATAACATCACATACCTCATAGGGCTAGTGTAAGGCTTACATGAGAACACCTCAGTAAAGTACTTAGCACAGTGTCTGCTGAGCTAAAACAAGTGGTAGGAGTGATCATATCTGTGACCCCCGTTTTCCCCAGATAAAGTGACACCGGGTACACCATGTCACTGAATCACTGACATTGTTGGTACAGGTCGATCCTGCCTCAGAAGGTGGCTGGGCTGTCTCATGCACCCAACTGGTTAACAATATTAAACTTCCTCCACAGACTAATGAATGTAGAAGACAGGCATGCTGCAAGACAACCAGCCAGACAAGTTGTGAGCCACTAGCCTGAATCGGCCTGGAGGCCTAGCTGTACAGGAACAGCCCGGGGCAGGGAGGGTCCCCTAGAGACGACGCCCAGGACACTTGGCAGTTCTGGGTGCCTTCTGCCGTTTCCTCTTCCCACTCCCGAGTCCAGTCCCTAGGGGCTCTCTGGTACTTTTCCTTTTTGTGTCTGAGGTTTTCAGTGTGCTAATGTGCTTCTGTAAAACTCATTGTCTTTTTAAATATTTCATTTCCTGTATTTAAAAAAAATATATTATAACGAAGGCATATGTGGTCTAGTGAGGTAAAGTCAACAATTCTGGCTTCTATCTTAGCCATCAGGATTTCTCTCACATCGTTCCAGGCTTCCAGCTACTCCTGAGTCACTAACAGGCATCTCCACTTGGCAAAACGCGGGGAGAAATTTGTTAAAACGTCTAAGGCTACCATCTGTGTTAGGCCTACTGCCAAGGTGGCCTTCTTGGCACTGATCGGTACCCGTGAATGCCGCAAATGCACACAACTCCGGGCCTGTGCTGATCCTGGCGCTGAGTATGAAATAAACCACTCTAAATAATCCCACTGAACTTCATGAGTGTTGGGGTTAACTGGCTTCCTGGTCGTGTTCCACCCTCCAGAGCCACAGTGGGCCCCAGCCCACGGGTCCCTTGAAGAGGAAAGGTTGCGGGGTCTGGCTGCTTGGGGGTAGTCTCCTTCTGGAGAGCAGGCTGCCCCTGCCAGAACTGCCAGGGATTTTCTCAGAGACCCAGACTTTTCTATCCCCAACCCCCATGAGTGGTCCCTCTCCGCAGCAGCTCCTGGACCAGGATGCACTGCATACCCTGTGGTCACAGGGCCTGACTCAAGCCAGTGTCGTGACTGACCTCAGGCTTTTCAAAGCAGGTGACCGTCATGAGGATGTTGTCGAAGTCGGTGCAGCTCCACCGCAGCACGTACATCCCCTCCTCGCTTCCTTCTTGCCGTAATTTATTGATGGCATATTCTGTGCTACAGGGAGAGACAGGCAAAAGGAGAAAGAGCTCACCAAGCAGGAGCACTCTGAACCCCAGGGACAACCACTTCCCTGAGCTACCCCAAGTCTTACGGCCCTACCACCTTACCTATCTGGGGTCATAAAGTCCTCTTGGACACATGACACATGACACATGAGGCAAGCTGAGATGCCTAGGAGCCTTTCAACAGACCAAATCTCCAAGGTCTAGAAGAAGACTCTGCCTGCTGCCCAAGGAAGGCCCTGAGCCCTGTTCATCCCCATACATGCTGTCTCCAGCACTAACCAGAAGAGCACCCCCAAGGCCAGTGATGCAGTTGCCCATGAGGCAGTGGTGGGGGTCCCTCCCCACTATCCCCAGGCAGCACAACTAGAACATGAGCCTCAGGAAGGCGCAACTTTGGGATTATTTTGTTCACTGCTGTATCCCCAGTAACCAGAGCACCACTGGGCTCATAGTAGCTGCTCAATAAGTGAGTGAATAATTGATAAACAAATCAGTGAAGATTAGAACGATGTTAAAGGGACCATGCTTGTCTTGCACATCTTTGTATGCCCAGGACTGAGCAGACCTGGCACCCAGAGGGCAATGAACAGCGGCCAAATAAACACACGTACGGGGTTACTACACTTAGTGAGTGGTGCCCATGCCCAGCAAGTATCGATGAAAGAGGGCTGACATGCTCAACGTGTGTCAGAAAGGCAGAGACCCCTGCTCCATGGCCTGTGACACCTTCACACCTTTCCACATGTTGATCCCTCACGTGAGAGGGCCTTTCTCCTCCTTAAGACCTGGTAAACCGCCGTTAATTCTTCCAAGTTTAATCTGATTTGAATACCGTCTAGTCTGAGAAGGCTGCTTAGGCAATGAGGTTCAGTCCCTCCACAGAACATGAAACATTCACTCAGTCAGTAATGCTTACTAAAGGCCGACGATGTGCCGGGCCCTGCTCTGGGCACTGAGGAAAAGCAGCGAGCAAAGTAGGCAGTGCCCCCGCCTGCAGGGAGCTCCCATTCTGGACAGTAAAAGTAGGCAAACAAGAAACAAATGGACAGGGAAACAAACATGTTACGTCAAAAGGTAGTAAATGCCACTGAGGAAAAGCAAAGCAGAGTAAAGGAGCCAGGAGGTGCAGGGTGCAGAGGGGGAAGGTGTTGTTATTTAATACAAGGTGATCAGGGAAGACTTCGTGGGAAAGGTGGTATCTGAGTAACACCTGCAGGAAGTGGTAGCTGTGTATATTCTGGAGGAAGGGCATTCCAGGCCCAGGGAAAAGCAAATGCCAGGCCGCTGAGGCCTAGCTGTGGTTGGGATATTTGAAGAACATGCTTCTCCACACTGCTCAGCCCCTTGTTGCTCTGCAATTCTCTGTGTGTCTATCTCCCTGTGGGTCTGTGAGCCTCTCTGGGCCAGGGTTCACCCTCCTAACAAACTACCTGTTCACAGGCTAACTACGATAGGGAGGAAGGTGGGAACTGTGTCACATGGAAAGCAGCTGAAGAGAGGCTTCCCCAGATACATTTTGGCCTGGAAAGAGAAAATGAGAAAAAAACACAACAGCTATTTTCTTTGCCTGAAGGGCAAATCATGTATCAGGGCAAGTAAACTAAATCCCTGTTACTTCAAATAACAGAACTCAAATGGGTAGGCAGAAGTTCAAAGGCCAATTTAATTCCAGATCAGAAAGTGAGTATGTCTACACTTGTTAGAGCTGGGACCGGCTGGCTGCCCCGTGCGGTACTGAGAACCCCGTCACCGGAGCTGTCTGAGCACAGGCTACCAGTTCTGAGGCAAAGGAGGGACAAGATACCCAGCAAGGCCCCTTCCAGCTCTAAGAGTTGGCTGCCCTATCTGTCCCCACCATTTACCTGACACTCCGGATTCCATTACGTACTACTATGTCTGATGTGAGACCTGTTCCTGTCTCTCTTCAATCACCCACATTTTTCACGGTAAGGAATCAGGAGGTGTAGCACTTCCCGGTCAGCTGTGAAGAGCTAGGGGTTACTAAACTATGAGGAGACCCACGTAAATGAGAAGAGGTGAGGGGCTTCTGCAAGAACCAAGGTAGGAGATGACAGAAGGCCTGACCAGTGGACTGCAAGGATGGACAACGGCACCAAGTCAGCACCAAACTCGCTCAGCTGGCCCCAGCCTAAAGAACTGATGACACCTGTGTCTAAGGAGCCACACTCCCCATCACTAAAACGCAGGTTCTTTTCACAAGGGCATCTGAAAAGGTGACAGAACCAACCAGATTGGACCGTGACAGCCATTCTGTATGTTGTGGACGATCAGTGGGGGAGCCACGTCGGTGCAGAGGTAATGATGGGCGTCCGCTGTGAGCCGAAAGTAGCCATCTACCAGGGACACAAAGGACAAGGCTTCCTCGTGGGAAGAGAGCTTCAGTTCCTGGTGAGAGAGAAGAGATGCCCATGGTTACATCATCGAACCGCAGTGGGAGGCACATAGGGAGAGGGGGTGTGAAACACAGTGGGGAAGGCATGGCCCCAAAAGGCACTGCTTTTGTTGACAGTCACTGCACCCCTTGCATTTATATAGGATTTTGACTGTTTGCTACTTTCTCGGCTATTATCTAAAAACTATTGGAAGAGGTACAGTGTGTCGGTCTGTGAGGAAGGAGGAAGGGGGAGCTGCGGTAGGCAGGAGCCCTGTGAGGAAGCTGCCACCCACCAGATGGAAAAGCAAGCAGAATGACGGTGGCAGAGGTATAAAAACAGACGTGGGCGGGGCAGGGTGTGTGTGAGTGGCTCGCTGCTCTCGGCCTGAAGCGGTGATGGCCTCAGTAGAGATTACGCCTGTTTCATACAAAAGGCAGCAGAGCACAGACGCTTCCTGTCATGCAGAGTTGGTCCAGGCGGAACTTCTGGATTTTAATTCAGAAATGGTCCCAGACACAGGGTGAGGTTTCTAGAATAAGTCCAGAGACCTCTGAGGGTTTAGAGGCGGCAAGGAATCCCACTCAATGTGGGAGAGGCAAAGGCAAAAGTGGAGAAGAGGGAGGGACTTTCCATGGAAGGAAGGTTCTCAGAAAAACACTTGCAGGTAAAGACAGGTTTTGTTGTTTGTTTGTTTTGTCTTGATCATTCATCCCCGAGCAGAGGTTGCCCATTTGGGAGGAGTCATGGGGTCAACGGGGAAAATCTGGGGAAGGAGGGTATGCAAAGCCATTACTCAGGGCAGTGACTCACAGAAATACTGAAAAGCACCTGAGTCTCCAGAGAAGAACAAAACACCACTTGAGTATAAGACTCTTTCCATAGAACTGAAAAAGGGGAGGCTGGTGCCAGAGAAAACCAGACCAGTGAGGGGAAGGGGGCAGATATAAGCAACAAGACAGGACGGAGGTCAGGGGGTCTAGTCCCAGGGAGCTCTGACGCCAAGGGAAATGTGCTATGGGGCTGTGAGCCAGCGAGGTCAAGAGAGGGCAGGGCCACCACAGGGATGGCAACTCAGGAAGGAGACTCTGTGCTAAATGTGCTTCCTTTCAGGTGTAACCTGGCATACACCTGCAGATGCCCAACAAGCAAATTCAGAATGGTCTGGTTTGGGTAGCTCTTCCTCCAGGCATACGAGACCACAGTTCCCTGAGAGAGGAAGTGTGAATGGAATTGGGAGATGTCAAGGAGATGCAGAGAGGAGATAAATCAAGACATAGTTTTATAACATGCTACTATCGTGCTTTCCTGAAAGACCAGGTTGGAAATCCCTTGGCTGTGAAGGGATAGGGGAGTGAGAGAAGAAAGAGAAAGCACCGCAGAGAGCCACAGGTTCTGAGCAAGCTCACCTGGGTTCAAGTCTCAGTATCCCCATCCACTTGCTTTTATGTTTAAGCATATGTAATTATTGTTCTTTTAGGTCAACAGTTGTCAAATATCAGTACTATCAAATGGTTTAGCCTAAGAGCTGTGTGACCACGCATAAGCTACTTCACCTTTTGTGCCTCAGTTTCCTCCTCTGTATAATGGGATAATCATATATCCACCTCACAGGGTCAGTATGAAAATAAAAAGAGCCGACATTTGTAAAGTGTTTAAAATAGGAAGTGCCTGGCATGTTGTAAGAGCAAATGTTTGTATACGGAAATAAAGTAATGGGGGGGTCAAGTATTTATTTTTTCCCCCAACTTCCTCCTGCTCCCCACGCAGCACTGTAGCTTGGCACGGAGTCACTGGCCCATGTGCTAGTGACTGGGCCAAGTGCTAGAGACTTGGCCATGGGTGGGCCAAGAGAGCTCCGACTGAAATGACAGGTGTATCGACTGGGTGCCAGACTTGACTCTGTCAGCCAGGACAGGACAGGGGCGGGCGCACAAAAACTGCACCAGCTGGCTGCTTCTCCTCTGCCACCCGCCTGCAGGGTCTGGCCCCGTTGAAGAGCCAGGTACAGATGTGCCAACCTGCCCCTCCCTGCACAGTCTCTGGGGAGGAGAGCCCCTTGGAGACCCACAGGACACAGGTAGAGCTGCCAGTCGCTCACTCTGCGGCCCTGTGCAGGTCGCTGTTCCTCTCCGCAGTGGCAGATCCCCCACTGGAAATGGAGCCGCGAACCCTGCATCGAAGCGGCTGGCACGGACTGAGTGCGGTTACAGGGACACAGCACTGCCGCAGGGCCTGGTCTGTAGTGTGCTGAGTAAGTAACAGTTATCTTTATTTTCTCCTTCCATTTTTCCATCTTCCCACTCACATCTATCTGGGCTCTTACACTTCTCCCTTCACTTTATTTTTAGTCATGGTTTTCTGATGAAATTAATACATGTTTATTGCTTTAAAAAGGGGGGTAAGAAAACTAAAATCACTCATAATCCCACTCTAAAAATAACTGATAGTATTTTGTTATTTTTCGGAGATCACGTGTAGGTCTATACAATACCTCTTCAAAGATTTTTTGAACAAAATTGGTATCATTCTATAGGTAGTTTTTTATAATCTGCACTCTTCCATTTATAAAGCATTTTTTCAGATTATTAAAAAAATTCAGCAATGTATTTATATAACATTCTACTACTTGGGTGATTTATTTTCCCATTCCTCTATTATTGTATATTTAGGCTATATTCAGTATTTTGATACTGTAAATGCTGTTGGGATAAGCATTCGCGTTCACAGACCCCTGCCTGCGTCTCACCGCTTCTGGGGATGTCCTAGGCGCCTGAACAGAGGGATCCATCAATATTTTCAAGAGTTTCAGTACATGTAACCAAACTGCTTTCCCAAAGAAACACCAAAAGGACAAGTTACTCTACATGTAAAAGGGTGACTGTCTGTCCTAAACCATATCACCAGATTCTTCCCAGCACCATTTGCCAAATTTCTGGCAGAACATGGAGTCTCCCGAGCGCTGACGACCTTCACGTTGCGAGCATACCCTGCCCCTCTGGCCCGTTCTCCCACATCTCATCAGCCGTGACTTCCCTGACACAAGCATGTGTATTTTGGCAGGGCTCCCACTTCCCCTGCCAAACTGGCCTGCCTGTCTACATTATGTCCTCAAGTGATACCAAAAGAGAGGAAGTGAGATTGAGCAGCACTTCCTCTGTCCGAGAGTCACTTGGGTGTGCCTGACACCACGATGAGGATGGCCACTGTGGCCACAGCCACAGGCTTCACAGTCTGCTGCAGTGCAAAGTGGGGCTTCCCACCGACCTCACTCCAGATGTCCCACCTAACTCCGCAGAGAGACCACGCAGGAGGCCGGGGGGGCGGGAACACGCTGACACTCACTAATCTTTTTCTTCAAATCTTCTAATTTTTATGAATTAAATACTGATGCTAAAATATCTTTGGGAGGGCAGCAAACGCTGAAACAGATACACATTTGCAAGACCAAAAAAGGCACTGGAATGTAACAGGTGTAACAACAACTGACTACAGATAATGTCAATGTCAGCAATAGCAACTTTTTGGCTTAAAAAAGACAGTCATCAGGTTTTTTCTTCGGGACAGGAACTCTGAAAAACATGTGCCGCGTAACCGCCTCTGCCAAGTCCTCTCTCACCACCAGACCCAGACTGAACAGCTTCTGGTGCACACTTACCATTTTTTTGTTGTCCTGCTTATTAATGCTGACCACAGACTCCTTGATTACAATATGAGTGATTTCAGGAAAGTAAGAAAAATTGTTCCACTCTTCCCGGATCTTGTTTTTCTCCTCATCCTTCTTGTGTTTATTTTCCAGTTTTTTCCGTTTCAGTTTATTTTTTTCCTTTTCAACAGGAACAACCTGACAACATGCAGAAAAGGGACAAGAGCTGAATTGGCTTCCTCATTTTCTACTGGTAAAAGGTCAGTTCTGGGAAACCACTGCAGAGCCTACATCCAAAGAGGAGAAGACCAGCATGCCTGGATTCACAGGAGAGGTGGCACCGTGGGCTTGGGATCACAGGTTTGGGTCCTATCAAGGAATACTGGAGTCTTAAGCCTGGAGGAGACCGTGAGAACACGACAACTAAACACTCTACAGAAGCTATGACGTACAAGCAGACTCAGAAAGGCAAATAACTGCACACTAGAGGTGCATCTCCAATCATGTCCCCTTGCTTCTGGACTCGGGTGTGTCTCAACACAGGCAGAGAACACGCGCTTCCCATATACGACTGGACAGAACATGGGCTTTCTTGACTTCATAACAACATTCAAGTGAAAATTTTCAACAGAAGGTGTAAATCCCATGCTTGAGTCAGCTCGGGGTCATACAGTCTGCACAAGTGCAATTACTTTGTGCAGCACGGGGGTCTGCAGACTGGGGGTCTGGGTTAAGACCCCACCTCTGCAAGCTACTTAGTAGTTAGTTCAGCACCTCCACTTCCTCACCCAGGAAGCAGAGACCTTACCCCTCCACAATGCCCTTTGAGTATCAGACAGGTTCTTATTGACGGAGTACCCACTACATAGCAGGCACTCAGTCAAGTGCTAGGCACTGTTACTTAAGCAAGAGAATGAAACAAGAGAAAATGAATCTTACCTTCAACGTTATTATTTACAATGATGATGATGATGATGATGGCAGCTATAATAATTAACTGAACATTTAATGCATGCCAGGCTCTGTGCTAAATGACATTTAGTTCTCTCAACAACCCTATCACATAGATACATTTTACTGATAAATACGAGGCTAATATAGGTGAAGTAAGCCTCCCAAGGCCAGGTAACTATAAACAGTGAAGCTAGGATTTCAACAGGTCTATTTAGGTTTAAAACCCATGCTTTGAAACCCCTCTGCTCTATTGCCTCATTCAACAAACACTTCAAAAAGAAGCTTCAAATTAAAAATCAATTATCCTATTTCATGGGAGCCAGAGGCCTAAGTTCAATTCTTGGTATAATCGCTCATTAGTTATGACTCTGTATGAGTTTCTTAACTTCTCTGTGCCTCTGTGTGTTCATCTATAAAACAGAGATAGTGGCAGTGTCCTCCTGCCATTAGGTTTTTGCGTTTTGTTTTGTTTTTAAGGAATAAATGCGTCAATACACGTAAAATGCTTTGAAAAGTACTTGGTATGGTACGCACTCAGGAATTGTCTGCCATTATTGTATTATCCCATATTACATGTTATATTTCTCTATTTCCCTACAAAACTCAATACACGTTTATTTAGATCTACTGGCACATGGACACAGTAAACCCCCACCCTACACACACTCAGCCAACGGGGTGGCGGGAACACAAACAGGCAATTCCAATGGGGCACACGGAACGCACCACGTGGCGCAGGGTGTGCTGTTCTCACCAGCCACCTATCTCCACTTACATTTGGTTTCTGCCTCCACTGGATTCCAAGATTTCCAGTCACCATCACTTCGTAGAGAACATTCCCACTGTCATTTGGATGAAACCAGTTCATCTCATTTTCTGATGAAATCAGTAACATGGAAGTCTCAAATATTTCAGCACCATAATGTTTTGTCAAGGTTTCCAAGGTAGCCAGGTATTTCACCTTCAGGTCATGTGTAGACACGCTGCTGTCACAAATGGTCTTGTTGTTAAATTCCTTCAGGAAGTCCTTGAAAACATTATTTATCCGCATCCTGGTAAGAAGGTTCCTCTGTCTGATGGACTTATTCAACGTTTCTGGAATATATCGCTTGTAGCTAAAAGAAACAGAAAAGCGAATCTTTTTTTCACATGGAGATTAGCAGAGAATAGTTTAGAAACAAAGCTCGGTCTGTGGATCTTCCTTCCATGTGTTGCCAGGTGAGAAAGGAGGCTCAGGTGGAGGGAGCGAGCACTGAGGAGGACAACCATTAGCAGGCAGAGGTTAGTAGGGGCTGAAAGAGCACAGAAAAGCACACGTTCCACAGATTTTACTGAGATGGGAACTCCTATGATATCATCTGATTTTATGAGTCACAAAGGCAGGCGGCCTAATGGACTCCCCTATGATTTTCCTGGCTAGTGTCGCAGTTCCTGTGAGCGTCAGCGCTCCCATAAACACTCGGATACTGCCACTCAGCATCAGCTCCCCAGGGGTCTCAGGAGTGATTATAGGTGCACTGCATGTTCTCCTTGCATGTCTGTTTCTAATTTTTCTATAAAGATCCCATATTGTTTTTACTAGAGATGGGCAAAAGACATAAAAGCTAATTAAATAGGAAAGACTTAGTGGATTTAAGTGTTTGCTTTGTGAGATGTCCCAATAAACAACCCGAAAAATTATTATCCATCGGAGGGCTGAAGGGGAAAGTATCTATGATTAATAGAATCTCAAACTGCTAGAACAGGAGCTAGCTCTAAAGAGAGTAGGAATACCCATGAAAGAAAGAATAACTCCACTGGGGCCAACGACGTGGGAAGACTGGTGGGCCTGTTACTCCCAGGCCCGACACAGCACCAGACACGGGTAATCCCTGCATGAATCGTCTCAAAACAATGGAAATTTTGACGTTGGGAAGTTATCCCCAACAGATGTATTTTTTTTAGGTTCATGTAATGGAGGGAAAGATCAGAGGAGAGTTGTTAGCCTTTTGGAAATAAAGAAAGAGGAGGTGCCCAGAGACAAAGCCACAGGAAAAGAGAGAGAGAGAGAGAAAGCAGCAGCACAGCGTGTATCTAACCAGTCCCTGCGCTGCTGGGGAGCAGCCTGTGCGCGACCTGCTCCAGACTCTGGTCAAGGGCACAGGAGACACAAACAGACACAAGAAGTAACCTTATGAGAAGATAAATGCTGCCTATCGCAAATCTTACAGCTATATATACTTTCCTCTTCAAAATTAGACAGTCTTCATTTATGGCAATCATTAACAGTTCATTGAAAAAAGACTGTATTTCATAGGTGCATGGAAACTACACACACTGAATGCTTCTTCACAAACACTTGATCACAGCGGATGTTTTAAGTAAATATAATTTCCTTAAGATAACAGCTAATCATCCTACCCACCGAAATTAACAGCCCCCTAGCGAACGCTAGTTCAGGCCAGCGGTGGCAGCAGCTGCCTATACAGCTGTATTGAGAAGGACTTTAAGATGGGCCCAGCACAAAAGGAGAAAGTGCAGTGACAGATGGCAATGCATACCATGGGCAGCGAGGGAAGGGGAGGGCGTGGGGGCCCCTCATTTGATTGGCATCCCCAGCCAAGAACATTCACTGTAGTAGGAATTTCTGAGGTCATCAGCCAACATTTAAAATCAGGACACAATCATAATTGTGCTACCTTTTATAGACACTCTAAAAAAATTTCTATTCTGCAGAGAGGAGGGGTCAGCCAAAAGCTGGCAATGATTAAACTGAGACATGCGAGAACCTATAAAAATAACAGCATCCCCACAATCAATTCTGCAGCCAGAATAAAGGTTCACCTGATGTCCTTGGGGAGTTCTGGCAGCTGCATCTTCTTCATCATGGCATAGTGGGAGATGGCCAGGACGGCCATGCCCAGACACTCGTTCTCGATGTCGTGCCCATCCTGCTCAGTCTTGGGGTCTCGAATGGGAGCCAGGCATTTGACCAAATCGTACTGTCCCTTTGGAGCAGAGGTGAGAAGAAATGAACCACCACTTAAGTTTCAAGAGTCCACCCATGTTTCTGACTTTGAGGGAAAGGTTCTCCACACAGGGAAGTGCTTGCTACCCAGCAAAGAGACGAACGAGACTGACAGTTTCTCTGACACCACAGCTCTTTCTCAAGAGCTGGGTATGGAGGGGCTCAGAGGATGTTCTCCCCAGATTAATTCATTCGTTCAACAAGTACTGATTGAACACATGCTAGGTGCTGGTGAACAGTATGGACGCATGAAGCCCCTTTGGGGGGCTCACCACATAAATGGTGAACAGTAGCGTGTACCAGCCTTGGGCTGCAAGCAGGGCAAGGGAAGGTGATAGCTGGCTGGGGTTTGATGGTTTGCTAATTCCACAAACACATACTGAGACATCACTGTCTAGGAACTGGGTATGTGACTGACTCAGCAGCATTCCCCACTCTGATGTATATTTAGAGAAACAGGAAGGAATCTACATTCTACAATGCATCATTACCACCTGTTAGGTTTTTTCAACATCTGCTGTTTGTTTCCACTAGTGAAATGCATCACCGAAATACACCCCCGCACTGCTGGGAGGTGCCCAGTATTCCAAAAGCCGATGAGGGCTTCAAAAACAAAAAGTAAAACCAAAAAGCAGTACCTACCACCTGCCTTGTACAGGGTAATGAAGACAGTGTCAATGCTAGCTCCCCTTTATCAAACTGTAACCTCAGTGCTAGACACGTGCTAGATTCCTTTCATGTACTATTTCATGAGGTAGATGCTAACATCAGCATCTCTACCTAACAAGTAAGAATCTAAGGTACCAAAGGTTAAATAACTTTATTCATTCATTTGGTTATTACTGAATACTGAGAACCAATTATAGGTCAGACATTATCTTAGGTGTAGGGATATAGCAGTAAACCAAACTACATCACTGACCTCATGGAGATTCCATTCTAAGAAGAAAGAAGAAACAAAGAGAAATACAGAACATCAGGTAGTTATAAAAAACAAAGTCAAATAAAAAGATAGTATGGCACGGAGGCCAGGGCCCTAGTGGGGGGGGTGGTAGACAGACCTAGATGTGACTCCAGGGCTGTGGCTCTTCCACACGGCGCTACGGCCACACTCCATCTTCACCGCCTGGCATACTCAGTACCCTGAGGGCCGGGAACGCGCTAGCCTTTCTCTAGCCTGAGCAGAGACAGACGTAATGTCTGGGGGCGGTGTTCCCGCATAAGTAAGCCACTCACTTTCCCTGAAGGGACCTGACTTTAGTGGGTTTGGATGGAGGGTTCTCACCACTGCAGTTCCCCTTCTTTCTAAGACAGGACTCCTTCTCTGTCTCAGGTAAGAGAAGGACATTGATCCTAGGACATTTACTTCCGTAAACCACTGAGGACCAACAACAATCACCTCTGCCAGCATCGTGTGAAGAGTGGAACAAGAGCCGAAACTAATTTGTTTGGCTGTGATTTCTCTGTAAACACCACTGTAAACCTCAAGTAATTCATTCTAGAGTCCGACCTGAAAGCATAAGACTTTAGTCCTAACACATGCCACACTCCTCCTTTACAAAGTATAAATCTCAGGTATGAATATATCCATGTGGGAGGCTGAGTTCAAAAGACCAATCTGAAAATGGTCAGGTCATTTTTTCAGTAGTTTGCCCAGGGCTGTGCATTTCCCTGTTGTATGCATGGGACGGGGAACGAAAGCCGTGCAGTGGGACGTCACTGCGACACACTCTCACGTGGACAAAAGTGGGTCCTAAGGAAGTAACAACACACGACACATAAGCATGTATGTAAGAAATTGCTCAGATAGCCTCTGACAGTGACGGCACACCAGGGAAAATTTGAAAAAAAAAAACAAACCCAAAATGCCCAGGAACAAGACATTAGTTAAGTAAACGATGGTTCTCCTATGGATTCCCCCTCATTGTACTCAAATTCCTACCGGAAATCTCCACCTGTGTGCCTCACAGGCATCTCCAAAAGGAGACACCTAATTCCCACCCCTTCTCCAACCTGTTCCTCTCAGCCTTCCCAGTATCCATCAAACACCGCTCAAAACAGAAATCTCAAATCATCTTTGATTCTTCCAATTCCCTCCCCTTCCACATTCAACCCATAAGTAAAACACAGTAATTTTACCCCCAAAAGTAAGCAGAGATCCATCCATTTTTCTCCAACTCCACTGTTACTGCACTAAAGCCAAACCAGCCTTCTCTCTCACCTGGGCCAATTACAGCACCTTCTCGGCTGAAGGGCACTCGTGGCTGCATCACAGACCACTTCCACACAACAAGAATCATCACCCTTGACGTCAAGTGTAAATAAAATCAAACCTTCCAAATAGTTTGCACCGCACTTAGGGTGGGTGAAAGCCTGACCCCTTGCCAGCTCCTACAAGGTTCTATGTCATCTGCCCTGGTCGGCCTGGCCTGTTTCATTCCCATCACCTTTCTGACTGTCCTCTCAGGGTTTACCTACCTCAGGGCCTTCCCACATCCTGTCCCCTCTACATCAGGTGTTTTCAACAGGGGGCATTTTGCCCCTGAGGAGATACCTGGCAATGTCCGGAGACATTTTTGATTATCGAGACTGGGAGGATGGTGCTACCGGCATCTCATATGTGGAGGCCCAGAGTGCGTACACACCCTAGAAGAGAGAGTGCAGTCCCCTGCTACGAGAAATTATCCAGCCCCAAAGGCCAGTAGTGCTGCGGTTAAAAGCTCTGCTCTACATAGAAGAAATTCTTTCCCCATTCCTCCCTCAGAATTGTTGACTCTCTTTATTCTTCAAGATTTAGAGAGGCCTTTTCTGATCAAACAACTTTAAGTTAGGTCTCCCCAAGCACACCCTGCCCCATATTCTCTGTCACAAAACCTTTCTCCTTCACAGCGTTTCTCGCAACTTCCTCTGTATACCTGGGTATTGTTATTTGCTGGCTGGTTCTCTACTTGCCTGCTCTGACTGTGCATCTGATGCTTGCAGAGACCGTGCCTGTCCTGTTCCCAGTGTCTGCAGCGAAGAGCACACGGCACTCAGGAAGTATTTGTTCAATAAACAGATTATTATGAAGTCATTAAAATAACAAAGATCTTTATTTTAAATTGGCATTTGAAGGACCACCGACAGGATGAATAAAAAAGCAATTTATAAAACGATATGAACAATAAGATGTTGTCAAAAACTACACAGTGCATGATACATATCTGTACGGTGAAATGAGAAAGCATATAAACGTAAGTGCCGTGTGTGTGTGCGTGCTACCTCAGGGTCATGTGATACGGGTGACTCCTACTGCTCTTCGGGCTTTTTTGTGGTGCCTAATCTTTCTACCTCCACTGTGACTCAGAGTGGCCACCTCTTCGTTAGCCCCATTGAACTACACCTTCCCTTGCTTATAGCTCCCCTCCACTTTCTCCATGGAAGGCTGAAGATGAGAAGTAAAATGGTAGGAGATGAAGAGGAAAAGAAAGTGAAGTGTGGAAAACCCGCAAGTGGGATAAACAGTCCCCTGGAACAGCCTTCCCCATCCTCACTTGGGCCAAGTCCATGGGTGGCAAGAACTGCCCACAAAAGAGACCATAAAGCATCCTTGCTACCACCAAGTCCAGCTGCACCAGGAAATCTGAACCCTATAATGCCTCATCCATCCCATGAACTCCAGGACCTCCTGGCCCCAAACTGCTTACCTGAGCAAACAGATATTCCAGAGAGCTGGCGTCGAGGAGAGGAGTTGCATCAGGAACCTTTTTTTTCTCGTAGCCATTTTTCTGCTTTTTTGGAGAATGTCGCCACACCGACTGTTCATTATCATTGGTGCCGTGCCAGTTGGTAAAATAAAACCTGGAACCCAGGAAAATATGTCAATTGTAGGAACAGTGACCTTCAAATGTGTGGGAGAAGTGTTCTGGTTCAACCTGGAGTTATCAGGGCCAGAGGCTAACCTTCCCTGACAGGCAAAGAGACAGACCTTTCATCTATAGTACTTCTCTGCTTATGAGGTCCTTCTCTTTCAGTCTTAAAACACTCAGTGAAAAGCGCCCTGCCAGACGCTATGACTCAGGGAGATAAAGTGACTTCTTTAAGATCACAGAGACAGTCCTGTAACTTCTCACGGTGCCTTCCTAAATAGGAAACGCTGCTGACTGAAGTAGATGCTAGCCCAGCACCTCCCTTTGCCTTTAATAATGCCATTCTGCCTTGAATCCAAGACATTTTATTCACCTTTTAACATTTCTGAAATCTTTGAGGATTTTGGGGTTTTTTTTTTAAGTATATTAAAAAAAATTCCTCCAGAAATCACCCCCCGCTCTTAGTTCATGTCCATGGGCTGTACATACAAGTTCTTTAGCTTCTCTATTTCCTGTATTATTCTTAACCTCCCCGTCTATTTTGTACCTTCCCATTATGCTTCTTAATCCCTGCACCTTTTCTCCCATTCTCCTCCTTCCTCCTCCTCCCAGCTAATAACTCTACACGTGATCTCCATATCTACGATTCTGTTCCTGTTCTAGTTGTTTGCTTAGTTTGTTTTTTAGATTCAGCTGTTGATAGTTGTGAGTTTATTTACATTTTAATGTTCATAGTTTTGAACTTCTTTTTCTTAAATAAGTCCCTTTATTATTTCATATGATAATGGCTTGGTGATGAACTCCTTTAGCTTTACCTTGTCTGGGAAGCACTTTATCTGCCCTTCCATTCTAAATCTTAGCTTTGCTGGATAGAGTCATCTTGGTTGTAGGTCCTTGCTTTTCATGACTTTAATTACTTCTTACCAGTCCATTCTTGCCTGCAAGGTCTCTTTTGAGAAATCAGCTGATAATCTTATGGGAACTCCTTCTTTGGTAACTCTGCCTTTCTCTTGCTGCTTTTAAGATTCTTTCTGTAATCTTGGGCATTTTAATTATGATGTGTCTTGATGTGGTCCTCGTTGGGTCCAACTTCTTTGGGACTCCGCGTGCTTCCTGGATTTGTATGTCTATTTCCTTCACCAAATTAGGGAAGTTTTCTTTCATTATTTTTTCAAGTAAGTTTTCAATTTCTTGCTCTTCCTCTCCTCCTTCTGGCACCCCTATGATTTGGAGGTTGGCACTTGTGGAAATGTCCCAGAGTCATCTTATTGTCTCCTTGTTTTGTTTGAATTCTCGTTTATTCCTTCTGTACTGGCTGACTGTTTATTTCTTCCTTCTGGTCCAAATCGTTGATCTGAACCCCAGCTTCCTTCTCTTCACTGTTGGTTCCCTGTGGATGTTTCTTTGTTCCGCTTAGTGTAGCCTTCATTTCTTCCCTTATGATGCTGCCATACTCAGTGAGTTCTCTGAGCATCCTGATCACCAGTGTTTTGAACTCTGCATCTGACAGGTTGGCTCTCTCCATTTCGCTTAGTTCTTTTTCTGGGGTTTTGTTCTGTTCTTTCATTTGGGCCATATTTCTTTGTCTCCTCATGGCAGCCTCCCTGGGTTTGTTTCTGTGTATTAGGTAGAACTGCTTTGACTCCCTGTCTTGGTGCACCCGTTACGTTGTAAGGGATGGAGCCTTAGGTATTCACCACGACGGGCAACCCACTTCACTGTTTTGTGGCTGTGTGTTGGGGCAGGAGGGGTCAGAGAGGGAACAATGCCGCTGCCTGGCTTCTAGAGGCTTGCCTGGCACTCGCTGCATTCCCAGTCACTTTACCCACTTCCCATATGCGATTGGCATCCTTTTGGCTGTTGCCCTGGTGGTGATTCCCAGAGTGGGTGTGTCTTCGTATGTTCTAAGTCCATGTGGGCCCTTTAAATGAACTCACTTGAGAAACCAGCAATTTCTTCCACTGCCTCAACCACCACTGGTTTTCACAGCCAGAAGTAGTAAGGCCTTATCTTCCTGGTGCTGAAACCCTGGGTTGAGCAGTCTGGCCTGCAGCTGGGATCGTTCACTCCAAAGGTATCCCTCTATATTTTTACCTCCCACACGTGAATGTGGGGCCACCCATTCCACCACCCCTGCTGCTGCTCCATGCCACACCATGTCCTCTCCACCCCTCTCTATGCCCCTCCTACCCATCTGGATGACTTTGGCTTCTTTAACTTCTTGGTTGTTGGACCTCCACACAGTTCAATTTTCTGGCAGTTCTGGGTATTTTTTGAGGTTACTTGTGATCCTTCTTGTGGTTGTGCAAGGAAGCAACACATGTCTACCTACGCCTCCACCCTGACCAGCACACTTCTGAAATCTATAGTTTCATCATACAGCCAAGATGTACAGTTAATATGGCAGTGTTTCCTAGTTCTCATAGTGCTGTTATTAAACTGGTGGTTTATCTTGTAATAAATAGTTTTTAAATAGGAGAAGTAAGTGAACACTACTACAAGCACCAGCTATGTTCTGAATTAAATTAAAAAGCACTACATGCTACTTACCCCTTACAGCAACTATACAAGGTAGATTTCATTGTTTCTGATTTACAGATGAGGAAACCTGAGGTTCCCAAAGGTTAGGTGACCCAAGACTACAAGCCTGCTCACTTAACTGCCACCTTGCTCGGCCACTTGTGAGGGAAACACAGGGAGCTCTACAAGGTGTGAAAGGGAGTGAGCTAAGCTGATCAAGGCCATGTCTAGGCTACAGACTCAGCTGGGGCCTGGGCCTCTCTCCCTTGACATGCTCATGAAAAGCCACCACGGCATGGAGAGACGACAAATAAAACCCCCTCCTCAAAAAGAGCTGCCATTAGCCTGAAACACCTGTCAGCGAGCTGTATTTACACAGCCTATCATATGCCAGGCCCTGGGATGCGCAAGGTTCTCGGGACCAGGCCCTGCCCCTGCTGAGGGTCCCTGCCAATACAGCCATACGGCAACCAGTCAACTCCAACAGCAACAATAAAAGAACATAGAAAGGGGCACATCTCATAAATAGGACTACACTGTGACTTTCGTGGACCCCATACAGTTTTCCCTTCCTCCAAAAAAAATATTGAAGTTATATTTTACACCTGTGTCAGTACAAAGATGAAATAATCCATGCTGGATTATAGTAACACTTTCCTGACTTTAAATGAAATTATAACACTTTTGTGGGCCCCTAATAACATCATGAGCTCTAGGCACTGTGCCTAATAGATAACTTGTCCCTAGACATCAGATAAGGTACCGAAGGAACACCAAGGTGGGAGAAGCTGGCCTCTGCTGCCAAGGAAAGTAGCAGGAAGGGGAGAAAGGGCTGTGGAAGCAACTGGGACAGAATAAATAAATGCCAGGCTGTGGAGCCTTGACCATATGCAGCAGGCAGAGGGAAGAATGCAAGGCAAGCTGAGGTGAGGCAAGATCTCCCTGGAAGACAGCCCCATGGAAGAAATGAGAGAGGCCAAGAGATAAGCGGATGCTATGGCACCAGTGCCATGAGCTTTGTCAGGGTGGAGGCCTCAGCTGTCTTGCTCACCACTGAATCCCTAGTTCCTGGCAGATAACAAGTGTTAAATACATGCTTGTTGGATCAATTAACAACAAATGAATGAACTAATTAAGGAAGTAGAAATTAACATGGCAAAGAAAAGAATGGATAAGAAAGTTACTTGAAAAAGAAAATCAGCCCTGGCCAGTTGGCTCAGTTGGTTGGAGCATCATCCCATACACCAAGAGGCTGCAGGTTTGATCCCTGGTCAGGGCACGTACCTAGGTTTTAGGATTGATCCCTGGTCAGGGCTTGTATGGGAGGCAATTGACAGATGTTTTCCTCCCTCCCTTCCTTCCTTTCTCTCTAAAATCAATAAACATATCTTCAGGTGAGGACAAAAAAAAAATTAAATCAACATTTTTTAAACTTCTAGTGATTCTACACATTAATTTTTAAAGTGACTATGGGCTTCAGTGTCTCTTACTTGCACATATAAAGTACCACATATCCACAGAGCCCACATGCTGTATAATCCACAGCTGCAAGATTGTCCCTAGCCACCTACGTGGCACGGGCCCAGGCACTTGTAACAGGAGCCTGAGTCTATCAGTGATAAAGAGGCTGGCAATCATGCTTCCCCGGCCAAGGAGCCTGCTCTTCAAGGGCAGAGCACAGCACAGGCTCAGAGGACTAGGCTGGGATCTGTTCTCCAGGGCTGGCAGAAAGTAAGAGGTGAACCAGCACCACCAGCTGAGCAGACACAGGAGCAAGAGCAAAATGGACACACACACGGCCAACTCCTTTGACTGATGAGGACAATCCAAAATGGAGCGTTCTGGTAGTTCACGCAATAACGAGAGATCTACTAGAAGTTCAGCATGGAGAGCAATAGGTACAGGGTCTAAACAGGAGGATGAAGGTAGTAGCTAAGAGCTTCTGCATGCTCACCGT
Source organism: Desmodus rotundus (assembly GCF_022682495.2). Classification (NCBI taxonomy): domain Eukaryota; kingdom Metazoa; phylum Chordata; class Mammalia; order Chiroptera; family Phyllostomidae; genus Desmodus; species Desmodus rotundus. The sequence continues at coordinate 45,345,060 of NC_071389.1, forward strand.
GTGCCCGGCACTCCATTGCACAAAAGCTCAAAGTAGGGCTCTGACAGATTGGCAGGCAGGACAGGCAAATTCTGTTTGATAGTGCGTGAAGACAGTGATGAGAGAATGAGAATTATGTACCATATATACAAACTGTACTTGCACAATTATGTCCAAGTACCTAACACAAAGGAAAAAAGGATTTCAGGCATGGAGAAGTCACTTGGAAGAGAAGCAGTGAAGACAGATTTTCCCTGATCCAGTCCAAGCCATGGTCCTCTTCTTCTACATGCCACTGAGTCTCTATGAGAAGCAGTCCTTGTACCTGGTAGAGCCAAGGGCCCAACACACTCCCTCTGGGCACAATGCAACCTCCAATCCATCTGACAAGGCCATTCTTCAGGGCTGCTGTCTGAGCCCTGTAGGACCAGCTTTGGCTTGGAAGTCTTTTGGCAAGATGTTCAGACAGTGTAAGGACAATGAGATCAAAGATAACGTGCAGCTTCTGCACTTCACGCAAGGCCAGAGGGAGCCTAAAACAAGGCTCATCCCTAGAAACTGCCTACAGTCAAAGGCTGACGGCTTTCTATGTAATAAGGTGACAAAACCAAAAACACAAAACAAAAAAAAGTGAAAGCAGTGACAGCCAAAATCAACATCTTCCTAATTTTGTCCTAATAAGACAAAACTAGAATTTACGCTGAAGAGAGAAATTCTACATTCTTTTGAAAATTAACTATGACGGTGGTTGTCAAACTTGGGCCAAATACTAATTCCTAACATTATAATATGCTGATGGGAAAAAATAAAGAATAACATAAATACATGTAGTATGATAGCTACTAGATTCCTTTTCTGAATGGCATGAAGGAATAATACAGGAAGGAAGGAGGAAGAGATAGACAGACAGACCTAGCAGAGACATGCCTTCCTTGCAGGTTGTTGAGAAAATTGTATTACAGATGACTGCATATTCTAAGCTTATGTGGAGATGTTTTATACAACAAATGTAGTTCAGGTTTCTACAGAACTTTACTAATAGATAAATTCATTTAGAAAAAAAATTATTTCTTAAAAAGAAATGAAGAATGTTCTTGTCTTATATTAAGATACATTATAAAACAGTAACTATCAAAATCATCAAAAAACAGAAAATTATAACTGAAGTACAAGATTATTTCCCAAAATAGAACTGAGAGTCCACTGAAATACTCGCTAACATTTATTTTCGTATTACACCTTCTTTAGTGGTAAGATTATGAGGTTTCCAAATTTTTGTAGTTGTTGTAATGCAAATATTTTAGCTTAGGGTGGGATCTTTTTCTCCCCAAGTTCAAAGAGCCTGTGGTAACAAAGCAACATCCTGTTGAAGAGCAATGTCAGGTATAAAGTCAAGGTGCCAAAAATGAAGCAGCAGTGCACTTCCTGGCAGCTAACAGACTGGGGGGCAGGCAAAGACAGCTTTACATAGTGCGACGTTCACACAAGCAACACTCACAGATGCCTCGAGAGGGCTCTGTGCTAACGAGATGGTCTGCTAGCTGTGGGACCTTCTCTTCTCTTTTGTGGACACCAGTTGCCCCCTAAAAAGTTGGAAGAGTTGAATTAAGTCAACTCAGGCCTCTTCCAAGTCCCAATTTTACCATTCTAGATTTCCAGCCAAGTGGAGAAACCTCGAGGGCAAGAACTAGAACTCAGTGACATGCCCCTTCCTGCTGGAGCTGCAAGTACATGTTCAAACGCTAGATCACACAGCCAGCCCCGCAGGCCACAAAATGCAGGATTACACTTTGAGAAACAAATCCAAATATAGTCAGAAGGTTCAGCTGGGTAGGGTGAATGTTTCCCTAAATCTGGGACATGAAATCTCACATGGCATACCTCTCTCCTCATTAGGTGAAGCCTTGGGTGAGTACAGAAAGAAGAGAAAAAGTCAGCCACAGGATGACTATCAAAAAGAGTAAACCTGGTTCAGCTTCCACTGAGAAAAACATCCAGGCCATTCTAGAATGGTAACAACTTTACTGACTTCCCAAAGGAAACAGCAGCTAAGATACTGTGGAGAACCTCTGCCATCCCTAAGGGCTTTTTGTAGCCTGTCCCTGAGTTCCGTTAACACCTGAGCTAATCTACTGATTTAATAGCACGTATGTTAGTTAAGATTCTTTTCACCAAGTATCCACACTATTATAAGCTCCTTTGCTAAATACACATGTTAACTTGTACTTAACTACTACCTAACAACCATACTCTCCATTCTAGGTAGAGAACAAAAATGCTTATAAACTCGAGACTCCTGCTGTGAACTACGAAGTGTCTATGCCCCCGGGGAGACTATGCGACAGTTAAGAAGGTCTACAATATGGGAGAAACGGCAAGTACCCATCAGAAGAAAACTTACAGCCCACTGCACAAAAATCCCCAGAAAGTGGACCCAAACATCCACCCCACTGAGAGCGAGGCCAACCTAGAATTTCCAGAATACCACTTCAAGCAGTGTTTCTCAAGCTCTTTAGCTGCAACTTTTATTAAGAAATATATTTTATCCTATGATGGCTTAGTACATACATATGTATTATATATTTCAAACAAAAGTTTTCAAAAACAATATTCTTAGGATATGTATATAGCTGATATCATCTACTCTTGCCTCTTTAAAAAAAAAAAATTCTGCTCACAACTCACTAAATTAAATTCATGACCATGACTCACCGTTTGAAAAACTCTGCTACGAGACACTAATTCTATCCGAACTACCCTCTGCATCATAATGATTTCTATGCTGTGGCAGAGGAAGGTGATCAAATTGTCATGAAATGTATTCCAAATACTGGAGAAGTTGTTTCTCACACCAAGCCAATACAAAGCTTACAAACTGCAAAAATGATTACAGTATTTCCTGGTAAGTGACTCAGGGCCCCAGGCTAACTGCTGCCCCTCCCTGCACGAGAAAGCCAGGCAGGCACACATACCTCATCCGGTAATGGAGCCGGAGCGATGTCTTGTCATCGACAGTGATGGTGTGATTTGGAGCATACCAGAGCTTGGTGTTCTCATCATACAGGGCGAAGAGGTTGTGACACAGAGGAGAGATACCTGGGGGAAAGTAAAGAACATATCAAAAAACTGAAGACGGATACATCTAGCTATCTCTTTCCAATGCACGACATATGCAAAGATAGGAAGTTCTCTTATCCAAAAAGAATCTAGGTCACATTCATATCCTCTTAGGGCAAGTAAGACTTCCAACCATGTTCAATCAAGCAGTTTTAATCACAATAATTAAAAACTATGGCTCCCCAAGAATATGCACTATAGCTCCTGGCAAACCAGACTAAAAACATTTTAAAACAGATGTCTCGTGATATTTCTCACTACCGTGTCTACAACGCCATCTTACCAAATCCTGCTTTCAAAAAGGCCACCTGACAGGTTCTCAGAGCCCACCTGATGCTCACCTTGCTAATCATAGTTGGAAACAGGCTTGGAGTTTGAGAAGTTCCCAATTTGTCTCCAACAGAAAATGGTTAAACAATTGTAACATACTGTGATTATACATTAAACATGCAAAGTTCTTCCTGACAGCAGCACATGAAATTATGTATTGGACTAAATAACCAAAGTGATTAAAATTTATTACCAACTAACAAGGAGATATGTGCTTAACAAAGGTGGTGCAACAAGCTCCTGTGCCACCCATCCCACCCCCCACCAACTGCTCCCCTCTGTACAAGAAGGACAGAAAAGATAAGGGAGATTATGAAACCAGAAACAAACGTTTTCACGCACTTCTGAGCCCCGTAATCTAACAGCAGGTGAGGAAGGGAGGAAAATGATTGCAAATAATCAACAATGACTGATATTTTCATGTGCGGCCAGGTCTCAAACTGACATACAGTAAATTTAACCAAAAATGAAGGAACTGGTCATTGTTTCCCAAATCAGACATCTGAAGTGAGACAGACAATGATGGGGACTCTTGCCAGCCCTGCCTGCCTACCTGGGCAGGGACTCTCTCCAATGAACACACTGAGTTAAGAAGTTGAAACCAAGGTGAGGGAGGTGGGGATGGCTGGGGTCGGGGGGACTGGTGGGGAGAAAATGAAGACAACTGTACTTGAACAACAACAACAAAGAAGTTACAACTGCACTGATATCTCGATGTCTCTGCTCAATACCTCAGCTCAATTCCTGACTCTCAAGTTACCCGGGAGTTACCCCTTCGTAAGTGACACTCCTCCCGGTAACAGAGAAGGGGAGCTAAGCTGCAAACAGCACTCTCTCTTGGGAACAAGGGCAAATGGCTCTGGAACCAGTATTACTGGGGCTATGTTTCAGGTGTACTATAGTTGTTCATTCGCAAATTGGATTTTTTGAGCTGGCCTGGAAGCCTAGCCTTTCTTTATACATATTCATATTTGAAGCACTATTTATTTATAATCATGGATCTGTCTGTAACTCTATCACAAGTCTGATTCTAATAATATTAGTATTTGTAAATAGGAATATCAAAAAGATGTTTTTATATGAAAGTATGGAATAATAATAGCATCACTAACATTCGGCTAAGTGTCAGGCACCAGGCTAACATGCTCTACATTTATTATCTTTAAATCCTCTTAACACCTCATTAGGTATTATTTCGGCCATTCTACAAGTAAAGAAGTTGTTGCCTCTTGAGACTTAGTCTGACTTGGGGTTACTCCTCTAGTAAAATGCAAACTTGGGGATTCAAACCAAAATAGAACTATTGAGGAGGTAAAATAATGAGGGCTAAAAATACAAATATTTGTCATGTAATAATGAAAAACATGGAAGAAAACAGTATGCCCCCAAACATCACTTATTATATACATAAGGACAGTTACAAGAATACGTCGCATCCTGTACTCAGACATTTTAAAAATTAATAAATTTTTGTAACATTCCATTCTCTTGAGTCAGTTAGAATGGAGACCGCTCATTCTCCACAGACTGGGCTTAGGGTCTGATGCCCCAGACTGACTGGCCCTGAGCCCAGAGCTCCAGGAGCTCCAGGGGCTGTGGCTGCCCTCCGACTCGCAGGCTCTCTCCTCTCCTTCAGCAGCAGCTCCCCGATCTCTCTCTGCAGCCCCGCAATTCTGCACAAATGATCCCTGCTCACAAACTGAGGTTTACACCTGCTATGCTGATGGCAAGGAGCTGGGCAAAGATGATAAACACTATAAACCCAATCTCAAGAAACAAGAGAGAAAAACACATTGCCTTAAAAAGTATTTTAGAAGCACCAATTTACATCTAGCTGTTTTTCTAATTACGAATATTTTTAAAGCTGATGTCTAAAGCCAGTTCCTTATACACTTGGCTATCTAGTCAAAATTACTTTAATTATTAATGCATTTCTTCCTTATAATCCATGTAGCTCAATCAGTTTTACAGTGTTATGTTTAGTAAGAGTCTACTATACTTTTTCCCCCTATAGTAACCTGTGTTTTTTAAATTAGAACTCTGTTATTGAAAGCATTTTGGCAGAAAGATATATATCAGAAGGAAGATGGGTTTTCCAGACAAACTGTATTACAAACAAGGAAGATGATCCCTGCAATAAGCACACTGCCCCACAGAGTTGTTCCGAGAGCTAAAGACGACACAACTAAAACAGGGATCAGACTGTCTGTCATCAGTTACTTCATCATCGTGACATGAGTCAGTATTTTTAAAAACAGCTTTACTGAGATGTAATCCACATACCACAAAGCCCACCTGTTTTAAGGGTATAATTCAGTGAATTTTAATATATTTACACAGTTGTACAACCATCACTGTAGGATCTAAGTGGATCAGATCTTTAAGTTTCTATGACTCAAATTTGTCACTTAAAAACAGGTAGCCAAAAACTTCCATGACCCCAAGTTTACAGGATGAGGAAAAGGGCTTTATTTTGTTACTCAGTTTGTTTTCTACCTGCTGAAGGCACAGGATAAGTTTAGTAAGACAAGCCACACGTAGAAAAAAATGGATTGTGTTATTCACAGCCTCACTGTCCTTTTCACAACTTGGCAATCTGACCAAGCCACAAAGTGACACTCAATTTCTCACTTCACCTCAGTGTTACATGGGTGGTGACTAGGGGGAGGAGGCCAGTCACAGCAGAAAGATGAATCACACTTTTCAGAAGTTTTAAACAATTATTATGATATTGGGAGATGCCACTTATTGAGCCTGTAACTTTGTGCTAGGTGCCCAGATGTGGGGGAGATAAAAACTAAGCCACCACAGAAGGCAAGCATCACCCCTTGGTATCCAACAGCTCATCAGTGACAGAAGGAATAAACCACTTTGCAATGAAGAAAGTGGAAAGTGAAGCTCTCAGAATCCAAATTACTGACCTAAGGTCAAATGCAAGTGATTGGCAGAGGCAGGGCAGGACAGATCCCCCGACTCCCAGAGCCCTCACCTCTCTCCACTCAGCGGAGCCGCCAGGGGCAGAGACCCAGCACCTGCTTCTAGGATGGTGTGCCCCCGAAACGGGCCCTGGGCCCGGGGAAGCTGCCAGTACTCACAGCACTCCTGCGCCGCCCTGATGCACAGCTCCTCCGCCGTGTACTCTCCGCTGCCCAGCTGGAGGGGGTCCCTGTCTGACAGGTAGAAAAGCACTTCCACCCCTGGCTCAGGGGCTTCCTGATTCACCTCGGTCTTCTTGGAGCTCCGCATTTTAGCACAGAAAGCCATGGCATTGCAGTCCTCTTTTATATTTAGATACTGTAAGGAAAACAAGAGCGTGGTCACTCCATGTGCTAAAAGTTCCAGTATCTGTTACGACAGTAAACAAACAGAAATATGTGGTATTGGATAAGTACCTCTCCCTGCCCCTTCCCTTCCTGAAAATCAAATGCACCAGAGCTTATGACAGGTGAAACTATGGAAAACAATCAACTACACATTCTAATAAATTAATTATGGTCAGACCATTTTCTCAAAAAGTCAGAATAATTTTAGCCACAGCTTACATTTATTTTCTCTGTTTTGCACACAAGTTGCAGCTGAAAGATGTGGCTCATTTTACAACCACTGACGTTAATGATGCTAATACTGCTGCTAACTCTTTTGGAATCATTTCACTTTTCAATGGAGCTATGACACGAATCACACTGTCTTTTAATTTTACATCTATCTCCCACTAAACTACAGGCTCAGTAAGGGCGGTAACCATGTCTTATCTATCTTCATGCCCCCAGAGGCCAGCCCAGGTCTGGCTCTGACACAGTGTCCACAAAATGACTAGTAATTCATGTTCATAAGCCACATGGAAGAGTCATGAAAACTGATTAATGGAGCTGGGTTACCAGCTCCCCATGGGAAGGCAGGAGAATGGGCAGCATGCTGTGAAGACAGAATGAGGGTGGGCAGCCTTGCTTTGAAAAAGTCATAACCCTCTGGCAAGAAGCTTGCAAAAAAGTCATTTATGTGAGCTTCCTAAAGTGGACGGCAACTAGGATCGAAGAGCCAACCTCAGTAACTTAGTCTCAGGCAAGGCTGGAAAGAAGAGGGGAACAAGGGAAACACCTACATTTTCTTTCCTCCCCTCACCTCACCACCAATGGTCTATGAACTAACTTCCCTGACCCAAGGCCACAACTTTCCTCCTGCGTGCCAAGCCAGCCTTCACTTACCCTGCAAAGTAATGTCTCTATAACATGTCAGATCCTCCAAAGGCCCCCCCCAACCTACAGAACAATCTCAAACTCCTAACAGGGCCCTCCGTCCCCTGGCCAGCTAGCCTCACTAGTCTCTGATTCTATCCCTCCCAGCCTCTTACCTCATACTTCACACCCACAAAGCTTCCATCTTCTTGTTACCTGGCTCCATCCCCATCCCTCCCCCAATTCTGTTTTTCTCACCTTCCTGCCTTTGCTTATGCTGATTCCTCTACCAGGAATACTTTTCCACCTCATTCTTTTTGGGGCAAACTTCAATTTTCTTTAGAACTCAGCTCAGACTTTGCCTCCTCCAGGAAGCCTCCTATTCCCTAAGTTAGATGCTTCTTCCCAAACTCACCACATGGCACTGACGACACCGAACTACAACCGCCTTATTCGTGTGTCTGTCTGTGTCTCTCCTCGCATGTGCTGGAGTTCCCCGAGGGCCTGTGTCATTCATCTTTGTTTCCCAGGCACCTAGCACAGAGACTGACATGCTTGCAGAAATGACCCAAGGCAGCTCCTCAAAACAAGCCGAGTCATATGGGGTGCCGCAGTCACACTTCTCTCCACCAAATGCATGTGCTTGGTCTATGAGCTGCCCTGGCGAGCTAAGGCAGTTACAGGAGGGGCATAACTAGGTATGCGTGCCTCGATGCGACAAACTGAGGGACATTCAATTTTACTTGTTTAATCTCTAGAATGAATCTGAAAACCAGAATCTTCCAGAGACCAGGGGGAAAGACTAAGCTCATAATTTACTTTGAGGCTCAGGTCAACTGTTAAGAAAGTTCTAAAGCTCAACACTAAGCCCCCAAATTCACCCCACAATGAAAAACAGAGATGGAAAACAACGTAGCTAAGGCATGCTTCATAATGTGAGATAAACCTTTACCCTTGAGAGTCTATACAGACATGGCAGGGGAAGAATACAGTGTTACACACTTTCACCCTGAGGGGATAATCAGGCAGGCGTACAAAATTATACATATACAAGACGTGGCACCATCTGAATGGGAAAAAAACATACAACTGACAATGTCCAACAGGGGAGGACTCACTAAACAAAGTAAGTAACAGCAACAGGAATACCAGGCAGCTAGTGAAAAAAAAAAAAAATTGACATAAAGCTACATGAACCAACATTGAAAGGTGTACATGACATACTACAAAGTGGAAAACAGCATAACACATGTATTATCATCCTTTCGGTTATACACACCTACAATCTGCAAAAACATACAGTAAGTTAACAGCAGTGAATGTCTAGGAGGGATCACAAGGGAACTTGTACTTTGTACGTTCTACATTCTTGCACTGAGGATTTTTTTCTAAGTAGCGCATGAGACATTTGCAATGAAAAAAATTGAAATACCAATATTTCAGAACTAAAGGATAAAGAACAGGTAGCCCTACAAGTTCAAGATTGGTTTCACTATTCTTTTTATGATCTATTTTCCTTTTTGTCTTTAATATGCAAATATACATACCTGCATTTATTCGGCTGTCCAATATCCCCAAAAGCAGACTGGATTTTCTTCTCTACTTTCCAAAGCCCGTTCAGAGCTGAGCTAAAGACAAAGATAAATCAATAAATCAGCTGCAGAGGTAATTGCATCTGAAAATAAGAGGACACTTTCATTAGGGAAGCAGCCCAAACCATAAGCGGGAAGGAAGAAGCATTTGGGAGGAGGAAGGAAAAAAAATCCTTGATGAGGAGACTGAGAGGACAGAGAGGTGCCGCAGGGCATAACCATCAAGAAGACATTATTTTCACGGCTTCAAGAAAGGAAGCGGGGACTTTTGCTTCCTGGCACACAGTGCCCTGCCCTGTGTAAGTGAAGACTGTGCACCTTTTCCATCAACAGCCTCTCTCCTGAGACTTGGAAAAACAGTTAAGGAAGCCCAAAGATATGCATTTTTATTTCCTATTTCCATTTCCTTCAGAATTGCCCTCCTCTCAAAGTGGTCTGTCCTTGGCCTCATTTTAATGGTGAAACAACATACAGTATGATGAAAGGGGGAGGGTCCCTAATAAGTCTGACAAATGATACTTTAAAAGTTCACCAAATATTTTTTCAGCCATTCTTATTTGAAAACGTAAGTAGCACATGAAGCCCCCTCCCAACTCCCCAGCCTCACCTCCAAGCCTACTAGGGAAGAATGCCGGCTTGGTCCTGCAGAATTAAAGTGCCTGGTCCCATCCTCACAACCACGACTCACCCCCCCCCAAACACACACAGAGCTCTTTGCTTTAACAACTTTCCTAGAATCAAATTATTTTTGCAAATAAGGAGCAACCACCCTTAGTGAACTGAAAGTGTTTTCCAAGTTAATACAGGTTATTGTCTCAGTTTTCTGTATGTCATTCAACAAATTTGATCAGAATTCAGCTTTAGGAAGAGCACAGTCCCAGGCGTAATGTGGTAGAAGTGGAGAGGGACCAGAGGGGGTGACTTGAGGATGGGTTACCTCTGAGGCAGCAAGGCCACAGGACCTTCCAATCCAAGTGGGAGACGGCACACAGGAGGACATAAAAGCCATCTAGAATTAACAGAGTGTGTCGCGATGTCATCTTCTGTGGCTCTGGCTAGCTCTGGTGACGAACACTGATGAGAGCTAATTTGGGAAGGCTTTCTGCTCTAGATGTTGATAGAAGGCCAGGCAGGGGATACGAGTATGAATTTCGATGGGAAGACTTTGATTTGGCTATTTTGACATGGACAATTTTAATAAGAATCAAAGAGCAAACTGTTAGATTTTCAGCTTTGAGAATATAATCAACTATTTTAATTATGTGAATAGATACCCTGCCCTACATCAAAACAGCAGCCTGATGTTAGCTACATGCTAGTTCTGTGCTTCAGCTCAGAAGCACAGTTTCAAATGTCACATTTGGAGATTTATTCAACAGTATTTCTGAGCAGTTCTAAACGTCAACAACTGAGCTGTATCACAAGGCCTCAATGAAGAACAAGAGTAATATGGTCCCTGATCACATGGAGCTTACAGTCTACAGCAGCGGCCCCCAACCATGTTGGCACCATGGCCCAGTTTCACGGAAGACAATTTCTGCATGGACTGGGGTGTGGGGGATGGTTTCAGGATGATTCAAGCACATTACATTCAGGCTCACCTCCTGCTGTGCTGCCAGGTTCCTAACAGGCCCAGATCAGTACCGGTCCTTGGACCAAAGGTTGAGGACCCCCTGGTCTACAGGACCAATGGAATCAAACAAAAATGCACAGAAGTGGGTAATTATAAATGCCCTGAAGAAAAAAAGAGAGCTCATATAAGAGGAACGTGATTGAGCATGGGGCTCAAGAGGGAAGTAATACTAACCTAAGGTGTAATGGCTGTGTGGAGAGGTGGGGAAAGCAGTGTGGGTGAAGGATTAGCATGTGCAAAGGCCCTGCAGACAGAAGGAACTAATCTGGTCTCTCCAGCTGCATAAATAAGAAAATCCCTCCCATACTCGCTTTTACAGCACCAGCTTTATCAGCAGTACTTGTCAACAGCATGTCTGGGTCTACCCCAGGTTTCCTGCAGTGCGCCATTACAGTCTATTGCCAAGGAGGAATGGAAATCAACCAGATGAGCTCCATGCAGAGCATTAAGAAGCCCGCCTCAAACCAGCAAAGGGACACATACTTGGAGCCTTTTAGAGCAGACAGGGACCTATAAATTCCACTGGGCCCAGGCTCTTTAAGAAGAGCTACAGCACAAATCTTTTTAGAACTCACGAAGCATTTTAATATGCACCATCAGATCACATGTTACTTGAACTTAGGAGTTGTGGGGTTGTTCGAGGCCTCTTGTAAGATTCGAGGATCAGACTAAAATCACTGAGATTCTTACTGGTCTCCAGTATTACTGCGCAGGACAAAAAAACCGTATCAATTTGCGATGCTTAGCCTAGAGATTAAACTCTTTGAGAAAACAAGATCAGGAACAGAATTTCTAGACAATATGCGTTTGCTATGATGTTTTACATGGTGATTCAATAACAGCAAATTCCCCACTTTCGGAAAACTGACATTCTAATGATAAAGATTTTAAAAGCACTTAAAAGACATGCTGGGCATCATCCTAAGCACTTAAACCTAGGACTGCTGATCCACTTTACATGAAATGACAACTGTCCTCATTCAGGATGACAAGCAGTTTTTGGTGCTACAGCATTTGTGTAATGGCTTCACTCAAATAACATTTCTTTTCAAATAAACCAAACAATATGTTCTAGCTACTTATTTTTACAACAGGTAGGAAAGGTGTAAGATCAGTTTATAAGTACTTTGGATAATTCCAAGAAATCAATTTATGTTTCTTGGTACAAGATACAAAAAGAAAATCTTTAACGTTAGAAAAACTGGCCAGTTGGAATCACACAATGCCCTTTAAAAATAACACAAGTCACTGGGATCCATACCCAAGTCAAATGAAAACAATACAGCTCAGCAAATGGGAAGGATAAAAGTAATCAACGCTTTGTGAAGACAGCAGTGAATTCTTCCACCCTAACTTACGTACTTATAAATATCTTTCTTTCCATGGCAGGGGATTAATTTTATGGCCCAATCTTGTAGATGCTACTTTAAATGAAAAAAAAAAAAAAATCAGGGAAATTTTGTAGATTCTCAAAATTTTTTAATTTGTAAAAGTCTTTGCAAGAGACAAGTACATCTGATACTTTCTGAATGAGGAAAAAGTAACACAAACATAACAGAATTCTGTGAGCCTGAACAAGGACTAACCCGCAGATGGGATATCACAACTGTATTCCAAATTGCACAACCCCAAAAGTCTACTTCTGAAGATACCAAAATGCTCTTATATTTTCAAGGACATCTTCTGAAATACTGGTATCTGCATAAGGAAGAACATACAATTGTATTTGGAATAGTGGAGAAAAGAGACATAAAAACAGACCATGTTAATATTCACAAATATGATCATCAGAATATTAGTGCTTTTGGCCAAAGGCCACTGCTAGATTTACATGATAAAAAACAGACTGGATAATGGTTAAAAATCAATGGCAATCAAAATAAAATACTTTGGGTTATCTAAATGTTTTTACTAAAGAAACTATCCCACTTCCAGTGAGTTACTTTATGTATGCCATAAAGGAGTCAAAACTTTTCATCTCTGAAAATACAAATAAAATGTTGATGAATTATGGTATGAACTCAGAGGAAAAAATGTTTTTAATGTAATTAGAAAATGTCCTGAAATCAGTTACTTAATACATACTTTTAAAATTTTAAGACTAAAGATCTTAAACACTAAAAATCTATGTCAGCAGGCACCAGCCTTAAGGTTGGTAAGGAAACTTAAAGCAAAAATGCAGGCTTCTAAAGGGCAGGGACTGTAGTTTCTTTTGTTTAGTGCTTTACACCAGTACATATTAATTAAGTGATCAACATGTAGTTAAACAGTTGTTAAATGAAAGATGAAGGTGACAAACCAAGCAACATATGCAACAGAAAAGTCACCATAACCCAGGGTGTGTAGGTTCTTAATGACTTGATACACAACTAGCAAGTGTGACCGTGAGCAAACATTTCAATCTGTGAAGCTCAGTTTCCCCACCCATTAACCTGAGAGGAAACATCCTGCTTAAGGGTTGGTGTAAGGATCAAAAAAGTCTTGCAAAAAAACCTTCATCAAGCTCCTACCGTACCTTTTCCAAATGAGGCCAGAGATGCATAGTGCTCAGCAAGGTGTTAGGTGCTGAAGCAATATAATGCAGGCTCATGGCAGAAGACAAAGGTAGCCTGATCTTGCTTAGAAAAACAACAGAATAAAACAAGGATTCTGAGCAAAAGCCTGGTCACAAATCAAAGTCCCATTTCATAAATCTCAGATGACACAGCACAGCAACTAGATGAGTGAGCTGGCAGCATCCTGACCTGGATTTGAATCCTGCCCTCCCCACCTATTAGCTATTGTAATCTCAGGCAAGTTACATAATACCCCTAAACCTCAATGTTCTCAGCTTTAAGTGGAGGGATAATATAGGGTATACCTCATAGAGCAGTTAGGAGTTAAATGAGTTCATGCACATGAAGTGCCTAGCACAGATTTTGGCCCAATTTTCTGTGAAACTGATTACAGCTTGACGGGATGCCATTTCAGCCAAGCAGAGGGAACTCCAGTATCTCCATCTCATGCATGGAACTAGACACTTGCATTTAATACTCATAAGAAACAGGAGAGGTTTTAGGCCAATCAAATGGAGTGCCAGAAGTCAAACTCTGATTCCAAGGATCTTGTTCCTTTCACAGGAGGGAAAAAACTGCTTTACAGGGAAAAAACTGCTTTAAAATGCCCCCATCACCAACACCACTATCTTCTCTGGCTTTCTGATACTTTAGATAGTCTAACATCCACCTAGGAGACTGACCTCGTTCCAAGGCTCTTCCCTTTAGAGACAGTCATTCAAAAACTCAGCTGTGCTCCAGGCCTCCGCTAACTCACTGCTCTGGCACCACTACTGCACGTGTGCAGAAGGAAAGTCCTGGTGGTCCTGGCACCTGCCCACCCCACGGGGCCATGGAATCTCCTGGAGGCCTAACACACACACCAAGACAGAGAAAGCGTCTTTGCCTCCCTTTCAGTCTCATCACCAGGGCTTCATGACTGCAGGAGCCTTGGATGTGACTTGTGTCTGTTGCTCCCAGTGCCCCCCTGCTTTCCTGAGACCCAGAACAACTGTTCCGGCTAAAGCATCGCAAGAGACTGTGCAAAGCTGATGGATTCCAGCCAAAGGACCAGATAATAGAAATACAAAACCTGCTGTTTTATCCTGTCAGCAAGTCAGAATTATGGCTTTTCTGTATGCCACTCCTGCCACACAAAATAACTCACTTACAGCCATGGCGGCAATTCCAGGAATACCCCAGAACCGTAAGTGCTGCTTCATTTACAATAAACTTCCAGGGATGCTCAAACGATCAATGCCAACTCGATGGGTCAGGGCTCTCTGCTGTGCTCCCAGTGAGCCTGCTTTCCCTGAGAGGGTTTCTGATCAAAGTAAATATAGTACTTCGCTTAATTAAAGTCAATACGTGTTTTCCTAAAAGCCACATTATATCAAGATGCTTTGCTACTTTTTTTCCTTCTTTTACCACTAATACAACTACAAGGTTGTTGAAGAGCACAGAACACAGGGGTCAAAAATATGGTAGCAGAAGCGGACATGCCAAACATGGAGGGTGCGGAATGATGCCTTCACCTTATGTGTTTTTCAATCATTCTTGTACCATGGCAATAAAACCTTGTACGTTAGAGCTTAAAACAGTTTTCACTTCTATAACCACATTTGAGTCTCACAGCCCCCTTCACAGATGAGAAGATTCAGCTTCAGACTTTCCCACGGTCCAGTGGCCAGCGAGCGGTGAGGCTAGGCTCAAACCCACTGCGCGGCCTCCAGCGTCACTGCCCTTTTGGGCTGCTGAGCTTCCTTAGACAAGCCACGGGGCTTCAGGGGACTCTACGGAAGTACCACAATTAAACCTGAGCCCACCAACACCTTACAGTCCATTAACAGCTGGCCAGAACAACACACAACAGGGGAACTTCAAGAAAGCGCACGTGGAGGTGATGCGAAGAGACAGGCAGTGAGACCTACAGGAGTCGAGAGAAGGCCGTGAAGTGATCAGAGAGTGGAGTCTATTTCCAGCTTGGAGGACTACAGGAGGTTTTGAAAGACAGAAAGAAAGGGTGCACCTGTTCTGGAACAGGGCCAGGGGCAAGGAAAACAATGACAGATGGATGTGCAGGAAGAAACATGCAGACCGGGAGGGATCCTGCAGGACAAGGCAGATGGCGTGGAAAGTGAAGGGGGCCCCACAGGGGACAGTGTCTGTGCACCGGCCTCCTCCTGTAGGCAGTAAGAGAAACCACCCATCCATCAGAAAGGGGCCCCAGTTCTACTCCAGTTCTGCCAGAACCTGCCTGATCTTGAGCAAGCCTCTGAAGTTCTCTGAGCTCGAATCCTGTGAAGTAAAAATGTATTCGTATGACCTCTCGAGGTCCTTACAAACAGAAGCAGTCAGAAACCTGGGGGTCATCCTAGCCTGGGTTTGGATCCCAGCTTTAAAGTCTTTGTGACCTTAGGCAAGTTTTTCTACCTCTTTGAGTTTTGTTTCCTTTGTAAATGGAATTAATAAAAAGTATCTACTTTACAGGGCTGTTGTGAAGATTCAGTATTTCTCTAAATCTCTTTTTATAAAGTAAGTTTTTGACTGGCTCATACTCAAAAAACTCAGAGTTCACTAGGAAATCAGTTTTCTCTGAGTCTATTCAAGGCTTAAAAAAAAACCTTTACAATTAAAAAAAAAAAAAAAAAAAACAGAATCAAAAACAAGCCCTACCTTACAAATGTCTGAAACAATGTTATACTGCACCATAACACTAATTTGTCATTAATTTGTATTTCCAAAATGCCGTGCTGCAAAGACATAGAACCTCTTGCTAATATAGCCTATGACAAACGTGAAGGTACCCTAATTTAAAGGAGTACCAGGAAACGGCCCTGAACCTCTCCATACATCAATGACTTCCACTGATTTGTGTATATCTACTCTGTATTTACACACTGCCTCTCTCTGTCCTATACTAAGCTCTTTTGGGGGCAGAAATCCATTGCGCACACTTCCTGTAATTTTTAACCACTCAGGGTTCTCGGGTGCAAACAAGAGAAACCAGCTCTGTTTACCACAGGACAAAAAAGGGGAAGATATAAAAACACAGAAACAGTCTGATAAGGACACCATTCTAGCATGGCCACCACAGGTCCCCAGACATCACCCCTGGACCCCTCTCTCCGCTGTTTCCACGAATGATCTCATCCCTATGTATAACGTTTGTGCCATTCCCTCCAGATTCAAAATCCTGGGACCAAGGGACCCAAGAGGCTTAAACTAGCTCCCCCCTACTCATGGGTGTGCACCTCCTTCAGCTTCCATAGCAACAGAGACTATTCTGGAAATGAAGGGGATTCAGACACCGGACAATCCCGCAAATGGCACAGTCCACTTTAACTGATATCCCAAAGGAACTCAGCTATTGCCTCAAAATACAAGTGAAGTTGGGGGAGAAAAATAAGAGGAAATCTCAAAAAAAGAAAAAAAGTTTCCTTACATGCGTCCTTACACCTCTCCTCAAGCAGGAAACTGGTAATCAGTTTTCATGTTTAACTCTGAAATAGCCTGCCAACAAGGTCTCCAATCTTAAACTGCAGGCAGAGCTCTTCAGTGAGTAACACACTTGGTCTTCACCAAGGCAGCGGACTTGACCACCACCAGGAGTGGGTTGACCCTGCTCCTTCGGAGCACTGAGCCGTCCTCTCTCACTCTCCCATCCGCTCTGTCCCAGTTGTCTCCAGCACCGGCCAAGAATCCACTAAGGGTTGAGAATAACTAGGTGACAGCCCAAGAGCCTGTGCTGATGGTCATGCTTTAACAACTGCTTTTCTAACCTTTTGACCATGATCCACAGAGTGAAATATATTTTAGTGTGTGTGACACAAAACGAGTTTCACAGAAAGATACTCTACTATGTGCGATTCACTCTGACACTTTCTATTCTATACTATATTTTTAAATGGTAAAAAAGACCCACAAAACAGATTTCACAGTCCACTGACAAATATCCAATCACAGTTGGAAAAACACCAGTGTAAAGGGCTCAACAAAATAACCAATAATAGAATTTACTTTATATCCAATGTGCATCCTGCGCCTAGCTGAACATAAAACAGGGAAATGGGATCATCTGGAATGCCTCTGGTTACCAGAAGTTCCTTCCTCCTTTCCCACTGTGGGCAGCTTATGATGTATCAGCAGCAACAGCTGCGCCGAGACCCACTGTACAATGCCACACTGAGTCTTCACTGTACAATACGTAGAGTTTCTTCTCTGAGAAAGCTTTTCAGTTGGTTATCTCCTAAGTCTATACGATATTAGAGATCAAGAAAACATAGAAACTATACCCACAAAGCATGGAAGACCCATGTTTTAAATTCTACCAATAACCGCTACTCTTACCCGTGATTAATTCCCACAGTCCCTAGTTTCCAACTTAATGCTCTGTGGAAACCAAAGCATAAAAAAATCCGAAGTCCATTCTCTTTACTTCACATCTGTGCAAAATTTCCAATGCATTTCATAAAAATAGCCACTGTGAACAGAAAAAAAAGAGTTCAATGTATGGCCATCAACGGGAATTTTCCAAGTCTTGGAGGTTTAGTGGCAGATAACCTGAATTAGGTAGGAGTCTTTTGTAGCAACTATAATTATATTTATCTACCAATGAACTGAAAAAGGTGAACAGATACACTACTCCTTTCTCAAGATAAGTGCTCGCTTTATACAATGAGACACATCTTTGTACCCTTGAAGTGAGGTCCCAAGTATGTTCAAAGCATGCTACATCCATAATTCTTCTATCAAATAGCCCTTGTCTAACAGAAAACACTTCAATTTAGCCAAACTGGCATCTCATTGGATCAAACTATTTAGTGGCAATACCTGGTCTTCACTCATCCCATGTAATTTTCTTGTTGATTTTTTTGGGGGGAGAGAGGGGCGGGGGGGCGTAGCACAAATTCCAGCCATGACAACTCTTTTGTTTCTCCTTTCAAGGGAATAAAAATGAGTAGAGGAAAGGAGGATAATCTGCTAAGACTACCATTGAGATAAATATTATGGCAGGATATTAATGACTAATTAGACTAAGCAGAAAAATGAGCGTAACAACAACTAGGAGAAATAACTCCCTTGTTCCTGAACAGCATTCATTAAGTAAAACAAGTAAGCAAAAACTCATCATGAAAAGCCCATGAAGTACAGCTTGGCAAGAAGAAAAGATGTATCGCCAAGAAGAGTAAGCAACCCAAGAATGTGGCAAGGTTATAACACATGATTGGCTAGCAAACACAAGACACACCCAACCAATGCAGAAAGCCCTGTTCTGAGAAAGTGTGAGGTGGGAGCTGGTGTAGCTAGTCCAATCCAGGAGGCTTCAGGGAAACCCAGTGTGGTGGGGTTCAATGGCCAGGTCAAGAAGACCTGAGCCGGAATACTGGCCCTGCCACTTATTACCTGTGTTCAAGTCATTTTTTAATTTTCTGTGGTTGTTTCCTCAATTGCAAATAAGAATAATAGTAATTATTTTACAGGAGTGCTTTAAATCCTAGGAGAAAAAAATATACAGGTCTAGTAGAACACCTGGCCCATATAGGAGACATATAACAGTATGACAATTATGGAGGAGGTAGGATTTGAACTGGGCCTTTAGGGATGGGGAAGATACAAACAGGATGAAAATAGCAGCTGACTAAGGGAAACATCCCAAATCATGATAACGTGAGAAATAGCAAAAGAAGGAACGGGGGAGTGTAAAACCCTTTGGAGACTGAACAGAAAGAGGAAAGGAAGAAAGCTGAGGCAAGCTGACAGTGGACCACAAATGCCCACTCCTAAGGCATCTGGACTTTCCTTTGAGGAGACAACCCTCAGGGAGAAGTCAAATCCCCAGACTCACATGAATTCTTCAGAAGCAAGAAAAGTCCCCCTTGTGTGTGAATGTGCTATATGGGGGTGGGGGCACTCAGACACAAAGAGATGATGGGGAAAGGCTTAGGAACACTTGAAATTCAAGTGTGGAAAAATAATAACCTTTGTTTTAAGTATTTTAAATGAATCAACTAATCCTTGATGGATATATAGGCATGGTACACTGATTTTCCCCACCTCCCCTGAAGCCTGAACATCCCAGGACAGTAAAGGTTATCTGAGTAATAGCTAATTTGAATATTTATTTGGGGACTCCATACTCTAACCCCACCTTACTATACACATACTTTCTCAAAAAAGAAACTTCTTTAAAAAAGAGAGAGAGAGAGAGAAGCTAAAAGTTTTCTTCTATGAATTACACTGTGAATGAGTCAGAAGAAACTTTCCCAGAGCTTTTTCCTCAAGGCTGAAGAGCCTGGCTGGGGCATTTACTTATCAGCTCAGGAAGGCCGGCAGCACGAACATTCTGCTGGTGATTCACCCTCCTCCGCGGGTGCAGTCTGAGGGCTACCCTGGGGAGTCACTCTGAATTATTTTTGTAACATCTTGTCCTTGGATAAAAGGCAACACAGAGTGAGAAATAGGAGGCCAGGAGGTCATCTACTACTCAGTAGAGTTGTTTATGCCGCCCTGTTTCCTATTATCCAGAATTCAGTGTCCTGGATAATTGACTGCCCATGTTCTCAGGGATTTAAGTAGCATAGAATTCACAGAAATCATGTTGAATGGAAAGTTATCTGTCTTTGATGATTCAAAAGATCATATCAGAACTTCTCAGGCCTTAGAATCATTCTTTTGACCAATTTTCATTTCACAAAACTGTGAGGGGTGGAATGGGGGTGGGGAACCCAGTTAGGAGACTCTGAATAAACAAGTTCCCTTATACTGTCACCCATTTAAACAGTCTCCACCAGCCTGCATGAATGTTCTATCAGTTCACAGAGCTCTCTGGTGTGTATCCATACAGGTGGTCCCTGAACATTTCTGGCCTTGGCCAAAAGAACTGTGTTTGTACAGTGTGCTACATGGCTAATAAGTAGCAGAAATGCTGCACAAACCAGGCCTTCTGATGCCAAATCTCACAAATCCCACACTGCACCAAAATAAATATTAATGAAGGGACCTCTGCCTTTTCAGCCTTTCTCCAAATGAATGTGAAGAAGCAAAGTCAGCTTAACTGTTCATAATCATTAACTAATCAAAATCGATAAACAAAATCAATAAATACAATTATATACTTTTTACATCTTACAAAGCACTTTCAGTACATAATCTCTATTACTCCTCAATAATGTTAAGTATCATTCCTCTTATTTTACTCATAAGCAAAGTAAGGCCTAGAGATACTAAGTGACTCAAGAAAGGTCACATGCATTTATTAACTGGGACTCAAATCGAAGTCATCAGGAGGCAAAGGAAATGGAAACTAAAGAAAAATGACAAATGATCACGGTGAAAAGGTCAAATTTCACTAATAGTCAAACTAAAATAACAGAATGCCATTTTTTATCTATCTAATCAGTAGAGTTTATATGGTTACTTTTAAATATAGATACAAGCCTGGATTAGGTAGAAGTATAAGTTACCATCGTCTTCAAACTATAAAAGATATTTAGACTCATGATAGTAACAACGTGCATTCAAGAATATAGAAAATATCCCTGAAAAGCCCAAGTTGCTCTCCCTACTCCCCAGAGATAATCGCTATTCCGTTCTTTGGTGCAGCCTTCCTGGAGGACAATTTGGCTCCACATGTCAATTTGGACTTAAAAATCTTTGTTTTGCTCCAGCAACCCTAGAATACATTAATGAGAAAAGCAGGCTATGAAATAGCACGTCAATGATCCTAACTATGTTGCATGGACACAGGCAAATAATCCTAAAGAGAGAAAAATCATGGAGAATGGGAAGGATACTATAAGAATCACCCGTGTTAACAGTGGTTATCTTAGGTGCTGTGGAACTAGTGATTACTTCATTTTTATGCTTTTGAAGATTTTCCATGTGTTCTACAACAACCGTGTGTTACTACTCTAATCAGGTAGGAAAAGTAATTCCCCAGGGTTACACAGGGAGTTAGGGCTGGGACCAGGGTTCAGAAGAGCCAACTCCTAGTCCACTATTTAAGCCATCATATCCATATATCACTCTGCCTGCTGTGATTTTAAAACAGTTCAAGAGTTACTAATGACCCAAAGCAATTAAGAGATGTGACAGAGCAAAAGGTAATTATCTGCCAATGAAAAATTGAGATATTAAATGCTATGACTTCAGAGGAGAGAGATTGTTCTAGCACAGAATGATCCCCAAGGCTTCATGAATCAGAGATCTGGACAGGTAAAAAGAATAGGTGAGCACCATTCCAGGTGAAGAGAAAGATGTAATCAAAGATATCAGGCAGAAAATCGCAAGCCTGTCTGGGGGAACAGCAAGCAGAAGACTTAAGCTTATTCATAGAGAGAAACAGGAGACAAGACCGAGCAGGTGGGCTGGGATCAGACTGAGACAGAAGAAAGGATGGTGCAGAGGAAAGAGGAGCGGGGAGTCACAGACTGCTCACACATGCAGCTGATGAGTAAGCCACAATCATTCAAGCTCCTTGGTCTCCATCATCCCATGATTTCTCTCTCAAATTAAGGCAACGGTGCTCCCCAAAGTTCCTGCCTTCCTTCTCATCTGCCTCTACTGCAGCCTGCACAATGCATCCAGTCATATTTCTATACTACAAATCTGAAATCTTACCCTTTCATCTAAAACTCCTTCACTTCCCACTCTCTTAGGAAAGATGGCCTTCAAGGCTACTTGTGATCTAATCTCTCATGGCTTATCACTATTTGTACTCCGGAATCCAAATGCAGTGAGTTATCTGCAGTTCCTGTAATCTAACACATCTTTGTCCTCCACGCCTTTGCCATCCCCACTCATTCTCCAATTCACAGCTCAGAAATCACCTCCTCCATCCAGGCTTCCCTGTGCTTACCTTTACAGCAGCACTTACAACCCTGCTCTGCAACTGTCTGTAGAATTGTGTCTTTTCCAGTGTCTTTGTGCCCCGCCAACCCACCCCTCTCCCTGCAAGACCCCTGGGAGTAGGGACGGTAGCTGCTGCCTGGCAGTACGCAGCACCAAAGAACAGTGCCTAGGAGACAGCAGACACTCAATAAATACTTGTGGAAGAAACAAACACTTTAGTTAAACATTTCATTTTCCAGGATGCCTTCCCTAACCATCCCTACTTCCCTCCAGAAGTACTCACCTAATCCACAGGAACAAGCTATGTACTAGCTTGCATTTCAGAAACTGTTTTGTAATATTAAATGTGTAGTGAGATGCCTAACTAAAGTGTGAAAAACTAACTTTGTATTTTTTATTTCTTCCCCTCCCCCCACTGTGGTACCCATGAAAAAGCCCACTGCCTGTTCTTCTTTCTAATAAGGAACAACATACCCTGACATTTTTCAGTGTGCTGGGAGGCATCTAAAATAATAAAGTCTAATATCAACTTAATTGGGCCTTGAAGTGGGAAAAAACCTCAAGTTCGTACAAGATATTAAGCAAATACTGATTTCTATCACAGTATAATCAATGATAAATTGTGAATCAAAATTATAGACAGTTTTCAAATATTCTCTTATTTATATTGCCCTGTGAAGCATTTAAATTTATTTATTTTTAAGAGTAAAATTCAGTGGCTTTTCATATATTCATAAAATTGTATATCTATCACCACTATCTAATTCTGGAACATTTCTATCACCCTCAAAATAGAACCCCTGCCCACCAGTAGTCCTCTCCATTTTCACCTGCCATGTCCCCTGACAATCGTTAATCTTTTCGACTATTCCGGACTGTTCATGCAAATGGAATCATAAACATGTGGCCTTTTGTCTGGCTTATTTCACCTAATGTTTTCAAGGTTCATCCATGTTGCAGCATGTATCAGTATTTTATTCCATTTTATAGCTGAATAATATTCCATTGCATGAAGGCATTTAAATTTTTTAAGTATTTTAGAAAAATAAAAATAGTAGAAGTAAAGATACTCCTTGATCTTAAAAATCACCATAGAAAGCAGAAAACAGTATTATCAGGAGTGCATTGGTTACCACAGTTTTCTCATTTAATCATGATAACAACCACCTATGAGGTCAGGGGAGTCTTCATTTCTTCAGATGAGAAAACTGGGGCTCAGAGAGATTACAACGCCAAATGTCATTGCCAAGTGCAGCTAGTAAGCGGTAAAACCACAACAGTCGATATATTCTACTTCCTTTGGTACGCTCAGTAGTAAAACGGGTCCCACTATTTGTGCCGTCAGTAAAGCTAAGCAGCCTCTCCCTGTCAACCAGCTGGTAACAGCTAAAGGACAATGTCTGAGCCCCTCAGTCATCTGCTTTCTCACAAAGAGTTATTAAACTCCTATGCCCCATGTAAGGGTCTAGGGACATAATGTGAACGTTGAGGACACGCCTTTATTTATATACTTTTTAAAGATTTTGTTTATTTATTTTTAGAGAAAGGGGAAGGGAGAGAGAAAGGGAGAGAGACATCAATTGGCTGCCTTCTGGACAGCCCCACTGGGCTCCTCACACATGCCCCAACCAGGAATCGAGCCAGTGACCTTTTGCTTTGCCAGACAACGCCCAACCAACTGAGTCGTACCAGTCAGGGCCATCATAGAAAGCAGGGCCTTTGTTTAACAGACTTTTTAAAATTTTGTTGTACTGTGTTACAGCATATTAAGATGAGAGACTTAAGAACATTTAAATGATGATGGAAAGAAAAGAGCCAATGGATGAAGGTGAAGGTACAAGAGGGAGAAGGGAAGATCTAATAAACCAAACGTCAGAAGATGGGGACAGAGGGGCAACAGAGCCTCTCAATTCAGAGGGGTGGCAGAGACTGCTAGCTGTATACCATTATCCTTCCTCCCCCTCTTCAATAATTTTTAGTTGTGCAGATGGATGCTCACAATGAAGACTACAAATGCCAGCCTCTCCTGCAGCAAGATAAAGTCACGTGAGTAAATTCTGGCCAATGGGATACAAAGTGTTGTATGGCAACTTCTTCCCAAGAGGCTAGCATATGACCTTTGCCCCTTTTTCTTAATACCTTCTAGAAATACAGACAGCCTCTAAACCTTTTTAAGGTGAGCTTCTACTATGAATGAGATAATGAACAATATGAGGATTAAGTGGCAAGGTAGGAAGCCTAGTAGATAAGTGAACGAAGTTTAACATCACTCCTCTGGGTCCTAATTCTGACTTTTTGTGTAGAAGGTTTGTCAGCTTAGACATGTTCCTAAATCTCTGAGCCTCAACTCCCTTATCTATAAAATAGACTTCAATAAATGGTGTTTGGAAACTGGACAGATACAAAAGAATGAAACAGAACTAATATCTGACACCATACACAAAAACCAACTCTAAATACATTGAAGACTTGAAAATAAAACTTGAAATCATAAAACTCCTAAAAAAATAGGTGGAGACAGAGAAGAACAAATACCACATAATCTCACTTATATGTGGGATCTAGGGAACACAGTAAGGACATGAAGAAAATGAAACAGACTTACAAGATACAGAGAACAAACTGATAGATGCCAGAGGGGAGGCGTACTGGGAGACTGAGTAAAAGAGGTGAAGTAATTAAGAAGCACAAACTGGCAGTTACAAAACAGTCACAGGGATGCAAAGTACAGCACAAAGAATATAGTCAACAATACTGTAACAACTATGTACGGTGCCAGGTGAGTACCTGCAATCTCAGGAGGAACCCTTTGTAACATTTATAACTAACTGCTACACTCTACATCTGAAACTAATAAAAAATAATGCTGAATGTGAACTGTAAATGAAAACTAAAATTTTTTTAAAATAGGTGGTAAGCTCCTTGACATCAGTCTTGGTTGGCAATGATTCATGGGACTTGACACCAAAAGCAAAAGTAACAAAATCAAAAACAAGCAAGTGAGACTACATCAAACTAAAAGGTTTCTGCACAGCAAGGGAAACATCAACAAAATGAAAGGCAACCTACTGAATGGACGAAAATATCTGCAAGTCATGTATCTGATAAGAGGTTAATTCCAAAATTCACAAAGAATTTACACAACTCCATACAAAACAATCTGATTAAAAACTGGACAGAGGATGGCCAACAGGTACATAAAAAAGGTACTCATCACTAAGGAATGAGGAACAACATCACTAATCATCAGAACAATGCAAATTAAAACCACAATAAGGTATCATCTCACATCTTTTAGGATGTTTATTATAAAAAAGATGAGAAATAACAAGTGTTGGTGAAAATGTGGGGAAAAGGGAATCCTTGTACACTATGGTAGAAATGTAAATTGGTGAAGCCACTATGAAAAACAGTATGGAGATTCCACAAAAAAATTAAAAATAGAACTACCATATAATCCAGCAATTCCACTTCTAGGTATTAATCTGAAGTAAATGCAAACACTAACTCCATGATCACAGCAGCATTGTTTACAATAGCCAAGGCATAGAAAACAACCTACGTGTCAATCAACCAAGGAATAAACAAAGAAAATGTGATACCCATATGTACATACATACATACATTGTGGAATACTAAGCCATCAGAAAGGAAATCCTGCTATTTGCAATGACATGGGTGGACCTTGAGGGCATTATGCCAAGTGAAATAACTCAGACAGACAGAGACAAATTCTGCATGATCTCACTTATATGTGGAATCTAAAAACAAAAAATGTAACTTATAGATACAGAGAATAGACTGGTGGTTGCCAGAGGCAGAGGAAGGGGGAGATGGGAGGTGAGTGAAATGGGTGGAGATGGTAAAAAGGTACAAACTTCCAGTTATAAGATAAATAAGTTCCAGAGATGTAAGGTATGGTATGGTGACTGTAGTTAACAATACTATATTATATATTTGAAAAGTTGCTAAGAGAATAAATCTTAAAAGTTTTCATTGTAAGAAAAAAAATTTAACTATGTATGGTGATAGATGTTAACTGCATTTATTGTGGTAATCATTTCACTATATATGTGTATGTGTGTGTGTATATATACATATATATGATCACACTTATATATAATTATGTTGTACACCTAAAACTAATATAATGTTATATATCAATTATAAATGAATGAATGAACAAATGAATGTATGATCAATGTTGACCTGATTGAGACTGGAAGGTCTAAAGTAAGCAACATGCTACAAATGTATTAAAAGGAAAAATGTAAAAAATATCACAAGAATTCAAAAACAAAATGTGAGTACTATTACTTTTCACCTCCTAGTGCTGGTAGCCAAGTCCTTGCCAGGGATATAACAACTCTAAATGACACCTCTGTCAGGAGAGTATGCTACCACCACCCACTTGTGCTAGAGCCAGCATATCCGACTCAGAGTCAGAAAACATGTCCAGTGTATCTCCATCCTACAGATTACTGCAATCGAAATCTGACTTCGGTGCTCTCCCTGGCACATTCCATGCTCTTGGGAAAGTCAGAAACTTGACTTCCAGTTTCTGGAGAGCAAGAACAAGATCTTCTCTATGGCCTCAAGGAACAGCTGGCACAGTGCTCAAAAACTAACAGTAATGTATTTGTTCAACAACATCTACTGAGGAGCTACTATGTGCCGGGCACTGTACTAGGCACTATAGCTATAGTGAGGAACAAGAGACAAGATTCTTTAATACAGAAACACACATACTTTTTTAAATGAAATTTATTGGGGTGATATTGGTTAACAGGGTCATATAGGTTTCACGTGTACATTACTGTGATACATGATCTGTATATTGCATAACATTTTAAGTGATTTAGTTAATGAATCTGAACTACAAAATGTCATAGTCAGGAGTGACATTAATGATTAATTCATTCAACCTACTCATATATTAAATGTGAACAAAGACCAAGAGAAGTTCAGAGGCAAGCTCAAAATAAACATAAGGATTAGATTAAATCAGTATGCCCAAACTGTCTTCTAGAACCTTGTATTTCTACGCAATCATAATAATTGTTCTGTATACACACTGCTAAGGGTATGTGGAGAAAGGAAATGGAGGTCCACAGTGAAATGAATTGGGAAAACACTGGTGAAACAAAGTTAAACAGTATTTTCAACATGAACTCTCAGCCTTGAAATGCTAATAAATGTAGTGAGTGTCCAACTTTTGCAAAAATATTTGACCTAGGTACTTCTTTTTTAAAGGAATATATATTTGGGAAAGTCTGGATCAAATAACCTTTATGCTCTCTCTCACCTTTCAAATTCTGTAAATTTATCTAAGAATATCAATCTCAGAAAGCCTTTTTTCCTGAGCAGATGATTTAATATACCAGATTTTTCAGAAAAGGCATTAATTCATTCATCCACTCATTCATTTAATCAATTATGTCCATATTATCTCTCTCTTTGTCCCGCTCTCCCTCTTCCCCATCTCCTCTTTCTTTCAAATCCTAAAATTGAATAAACACAAGTACAGGAATAAAACTAAGATTTAAGTTTAACCAATCAGATTAAAAAGGTACCGATAAAAGTGGGGAAGAAAGGGGCATTTCTGCAATGTCACCTCAAACGGGTGTTCTGGAAGGTGATGCCAGGGCAAAGTTACAAAGTTACATCTATTTCTCAATAACCCAAACACCTAGGGAAAGTCCTTGCAATTCCCCAACTCTGCCCCAAATGATCCTCTGCCTTTATTTGCTTTGGGCTTCTTGCTTTTTTCCCCTTCGACCCACTTGATTTTCCTCCTTTCATCTCCAATCTTTCTGAAAGTCTTCTCTTTTCACCACGTGATTGGATAAGTTACATGACACACTGGCAACTGGCCACAGAGTCTTCCCAGAAGAGAGCCCACTTCTCAGGAAACCCTGTATCGTTCCCAGTAAAGGGAAAATGACAGAGAAGGGAGACGGCAGAGAGCGAGACGACGGCAAGTTCAAACAGCTTACCGAAATATGGGAACTCAAGCAGATTATCTGTTCACAGAAACAGGCCACACTAACCCTGTCCAATTCATACTTAATACATATCAACATTTTTATACATGTGTCAAATGTGAATGTTAAACTTTTTGAGAATGAGAATCCTGTTAACAGTAATAGTTCATAATCCCTCTGCTGTATATTTTCTTGAACTGATAAAAAATAACCATATTTAAACCATATGTCATGTGGCAGGCCTGTTGTAAAATTTCCCGAACCACCTCCCCACCCTCACACCCTTTTCCCCCACAGATACATAACCTACACATTGGGAACCTCTAGCATATACCAAGTTCACACACACCTCACCCAATCCCATGCAAACAGAAGAAAAATTAAGTAGGGAAATGATTTCTCTACCTAACTTCCCCATCTCCCGTATTTATTTATGTAATTAAGCAACAAATAATTTTAGTGTCTCTTCATGTGTAGTAACCTCCGCAATCCCTATAACAGTTTTGAGAGAGAGGTCAGGTCCTAGCATCCTCATTCTCAGAGGCTGGAGGCTCCTCCATTTCCCAGTCTCCAGATGCTGTTGGGCCCCAGGCCTCAGACCTTGATTCACCTTTTCTCTGTCTACACTGACTACCAAAATGATCACACACCGTTTTATGCCTTAAATGCCATTCACATGCTGACAATTTCCCAACTTCTCAGAATTCCCCTCTCAAATACCTAATTGCCTTTTCAGCATCTCCACTAGGAAGTCTAAGCAGCATCTAAAGCCCACATAAAAAGAAACACTTGATTCCTGCAACGACCTCCTTCCTCAGTGTTCAACATCCCAGTAAATGCCACCACCCTTCATATACTGTTTCAGCAAAAAAACCAGAGCTCAGTCTTCACGTCCCACATACAAACCATCACCAACTGTATCAGCTTTAGCTTCAAAATGGGTCATATGTCCAACAATTTCTCACCACCTCCACTGCTACTACACCTTCCCCGTCACCGCCACCTTCTTACACAAGCAACCCAGAGACAGGAGAAGTGCAGTCCTCTTCCCTACTGAATCGCGCATCTGCAGCGTCTGACACGATAAACAGCGAATGAACGAACACATGAGCACTGGCTCAGAGAGGTGAGCTGGCTCGCAGCTCGAGTTAATGACAACAGCCAGACCCCCACGTGCGAAAGAAACAATCCTTCCCACTATTCCATACGTTTTGAAGCTTTAAAGGAAAGGGTGGGAGTGAGGTAAATAAATACTACTACCTTTTATCTTTATGCTTGTTTTTCTTTTACCTTTTACCCTTCTCTATCAAATGTACATACTCAAAACTTCCTTTCCAACAAACTTTTACTCTAGGCACGGAGGAAATGCGTACAAAGAAGAGAAAAGTTAGTGGATCCAAAGTACAGTAAACTTTTCAGAAATATCTTTAAAACTGAGTCCATATTGGTAAAATAGTATAACACATTTTAAAGATTAGTAAAGATACCAGAGAAAGGGACCGGATCAGATGCTCCCATAACCTAACCCCAATTCTGAACTGAAACTATCAGGACACAGGGCTGGGCATGGGGTGTTTCTATGAAGAGTAAAGCGATATATGCCTACCTTTTATCTAAATGCATGTGTGTGCCTACTGGTGTCCTTAAAGAATAGCTACTAGAAAAGGAAAGGGCTGGGTTCTGAAGAAAATAACACTTTTCTAAGCATAATAAACCTCTAGGCCTTTCCCGGACCAGCAGCACACTTTCCCAGACTAGAGTGCCAGACCCACGGCAGGCTCTACAACAATGAATCTCGCTGCTCTGAGCCCAGGTTCCGCAGGTACCAGAGCATGCGAATGAGATGTGTTAGAAGTGTGCTCTTAGCCCTGACATGCCAAGCAAAGTTTGGGGATCCTGAGAAGGCACAGGATCTACTTCAAGTACAATAAAATACACTTCCAAGTACAATCAAATATGCTAGTGAAATGCACACATGTTCCTTTACTACCAGATAGTTCTTAATCA
The DNA here is from genome assembly GCF_022682495.2 of Desmodus rotundus. NCBI lineage: Eukaryota > Metazoa > Chordata > Mammalia > Chiroptera > Phyllostomidae > Desmodus > Desmodus rotundus. The sequence goes on from NC_071389.1 coordinate 45,375,264, forward strand.
CAGAAAAGCTAGGAAGACTCAGCTCACACCGCAAGTGTACTCGCCGATGAAAATATAATCATGACCCTTATTCTGCTATTCCCATCAGCCTACACCCTTCTAAATCAGATTTTGCCAATTTGAAACTTGAGACACGTTCAAAAGTGTTTGGCATTGCACCATCTGCCCAAAATGAAACTAGTAAGGAAAATAACAACCAAGTTGTGGAGACTATTGATCTCCGTGACACAGGAACATCTCAAACAACTTACAAATGTATATTTATCTCTAAATATTATCAGTAATGTAAAGTTAGGTCAGTGCTGCTCAAGTCAAGACATATGCACTGTAATCACAATAAATTTCTATCGAATCCTTAAATATAAAACCTCTATTAAGCCATTATAAGAGTAGGGTTTTTTGGGGGGAGTCCTTTATTCTCATGGTGGTGATCCCCTTGAAACAACATGCATATTGAGCTGTATCTTTATTGATTTTAACATGATAGAGGTCTTTCTACAGAGCTACCATTTCCAGGTACTCTATTCCTTTTTATGTATTCCACTGTTCAAGCTTTCAACGTAATTCAGGAAGTTTTCTTTCTCATTTGTTCCATTGAGTAAAAGTTTCACGATGCAAATTCAAAAAGAAACATTATGTTTTGCTTATATTAGTGCATTTGGGAGAGGGTCCTGAAAAATCCCAGAGCAGAAGCAGGTGGTTAAGGATCCTATCTTTCCCAGTCTTAATGGTTTTATTCCTTTAGTAGCAAAATGCCACTTGAATAATCTTAACCTGACATTCAATTGCTGCATTTTATTCCAAACTTTTAAAATAAAAGCATATGCCCACAGTCTTTAAAAAATAATATATTGTTTGTTCATGGCATACACACACACACACACACAACTTTGTTTAAATAAATATTCAGTGTACACTACATTTGTAAATATAACTTTGTGAGGTCTCAAATGTTTTTGTACTCTACCCCCCAAAAGTCACAAGTTGAAATCCTAACGCCCAATGTGATGATGGTGTTAGGAGGTAGGGCCTTTCAGAGGTGATTACACCATGAGGGTAGAGAGCCCTTGTGAATGGTACTAGTGGTTGTGTAAAAGAGATCCCCCAGAGCTCTATGCCCCCTCCTCAACATGAAGGTACAAGGGAAGTCTGCAGTCTGGAAGAGGGTCCTTACCCACCGTTCTGGCACCTCCACAGCCTCCAGAACTGTGAGAAATAAATCTGTGCTCTTTATAAGGTTCCCAGTCTCTGGTATTTTGTTACAGCAGCCCAAACAGACTAAGACAAACCTCTCTGCATAGGAGAAGTTGTGTAATTAGAGGTGGCCTTTCTCCAGCTCAGAAATCCAGCAAGTATTAAATGCCCAGACCAGGTCACAGGCTTCAGCAAGCTAGATTCATCAAAAGCCTAGGCCACTGAAACATTACTGGCAACACAATAGACACGGAATAAATGGTTGCTGAGTCAACGAAGGAATGAATGAACCAGTGAATAAACAGAGGACACAAGAACTGAGCTTCCACTGTTACTACTGTCTACCATTATGGTAGCAACTGCCACGTTTTTATTTCTCCTTCCTACCATTAAGCTACTGGAATGCAATAAAAGACCCTCCAATCAAATCTGATGCTTTATTTTGTTTTTCTCCAAATTGCAGCTTGGTATTTAATAGTGTTTCTTTTCCTGGTGTGAGGGCAGCTGGGCAGCCAAGGGTGGCTTCATGTAGAGCTGTTGTTGACAAGTAAGCTGGTACATGCGTGCCACTTGGTCTGAGGTGAGAAGGAAGAGAAGGTCCCAGGGCCAAGGAGTATCTGAAAGCAGGTGGGGTGGACTGGTGTTTAATAGAATGGAAAAGATGATGTGAAAGGGACATTGGCTGGTGATCAAATACAAAGGCTTTAGGATGGAAAGGAAAGGGAGGACTAGACCAGGAAGAAAGGGTGTATTAAATACTAAAGTTGAGAAAACTGAAAGAGAAATAAAAAGACATGGAGGAAGAGATAAGGAGAGACAGTATCATGAGGTGCATTTGGAGAAAAGACAATGGATATTCTAATCCAGGTCGAATTTTTGAAGTTTTAGTCCTTATCCTCACTTTAATGATTCAATACCCTAGTTCTAATGAAGTCTTTGTCCAAGAGCATTAAAGGGCAACATATGGAGCTGTTCTGTTTGATTTAGCCCTTATTCTTGTGGGGAGGTGACTTCTTCAAGGGGATGGTACATCACTGCACACTCACTCCTACTCTAAGGTATTACCGGGCTCTTTGCCATGAAGGAGGATTTCTGCCTTCTAAATGCCAAGACAGTTCCATGAAAATAATGGTGAAGCAATAACGCTATCTTCATACTTGTTAGTTATTTAACCTCTGACTTAACCCACAAGATTATAAGGCAGTTTATATTTAATAAAACATAAGAATATATTTAAAAAATAGAAATATGTTTAAAAATAATAAAACTCCGGAAAATCGTAGCACAGGACAGAAAGTCAAGACGAGGAAATACGTGCAAGCTACAGCTTTCCAGACAGGTGGACCACCAATTTGGCTCGGAGTTTCCCAGGGGTCCAAAGAAAAGGGAACATGACCAAATACATTATTTTCACTGTCAAAGGGGGCAAAAAAAAAAAAAAGCATCAGTTCTTTGAAGAAAGGAAATTTTTTTTCTGACCTTAGCTCTAAAATCAATTTCTCCTGAGGAGGGAGGGAGCATTTGAAATTTGATCTCTGGAAGCTTCTGTAGTTTTCCCAATCACTTAGACTGTGCTGTACTTGGAAATATCATCATAAGGCATTTATTTATTTATTTTTAAATCAAGCCGGGACACCAGCCTAAAAACTGTATTTCTCCTTGTTTTTTAGTATTTTTCCACAAAGCCACTTCCCCGGCTGTGCTTCCTCTGTCTTCTCTTTGCACTTAGAATTGACTGCCTTAGCACGCATGGGTCAGAACGGGCTGTGACAGTGTCTACCATGCTTAGACCATGACAAACCTACACAACTGTTCAGGAGTGAGGAAACAAAGAACCCATTCTTTTCACTGATCAATCTAGTTAGAGAGATGAGACTGACATAAAATTAATGAAAATTACCAGAAAGCATCTAAGAAATGCTAGATTATTTGACGAGGGAACTAGGGCTATAAAAATTAAGGCCAGAAAACCTTCCTACTGTAACAGATTAACAGTAAACAATGGACAGGTATTGAGGACAGGTGACCAAGTAATTTACCATCCAAAGTGAGAGTTTAACCTGAGAGTTAAACACAGTGCTATTAATAATTTCACCCAACAATGGGTGTAAACCAGGGCCATCCTGGGAGCTGACCATGGCTTTACATTCCTATCAAATATATTTCCTCATTTGGGATACATATAGGATAGAGAAGGCCAATATCATTCCCATTTTACAGATTTAAAAAGGCACTGCCAAAGAGGCTAAATAACTAAAGTTTGCACGGAGAAATATCAGAACAGTGACTCCACCTGAGTCTACTGGCTCCAAACACAATACCCTTCCACTAAATGACCTAATGACCTGTATCAGGCAAGTACCAATCATGTGCACCTACCTAAGCTCTTTCCCTTTTTCAGTAACAGTGATAAAAGTTGAAGACATTTCCTAATGTAGTAAGACAGTATCTTCCTTTGCTTTAAATGGATTTAAAGCATAAATCCCCACTGGATTTATGTTTTGCATATTTACATTTCTAACAGAAATTTTTTATTGTTCCTGATTTCACAATTTTCTTTGTTACTTCATTTTAAATAACCTAAATATAGGCAAGGATCCTGGAAAAGACCAATATAGAGATATGATAGGCTTAAAATTCAAAACTCTTATAAAACTGAATTCTATTTAACTCAGTTAATTTAGGCTCTTTATTTTAATACATTAATAATAACCTGTCTCTATCTTCCGACCCTAAAATGAGCATCACTATACTATCACCTGCCCTATATTAAGTAACCAATGATTTGAAAATGTTTTATTGAATTACTGGGTAATAAATAATCACCCAATGTAGTAATTCTCAAATCCAGATGCATATAAAAATGACCTGGTAACTTTTTAAAAATAAACTATTCCCTACTGTGCCCTGGACCTACTGAATCAGAAACCCAGAAGAGAATTTTTTTTTTTTAACTTTTCTGGTGATTCTGAGGCCCAGTCCTTCTAATCCCAATCCAAATGTGGCCAACCTAAATTGTCCAAGGTAGACAAAGGTAATACTAGATTCACCAGCAACCGCAGTTATGACATTTTCCTCTCTCCTCTTTGACCCACATGATTTCTTTCCTTTGAGTTTTTCTTCCACGCTGCGGCACTCCGACAGGCAGCTGAGGACCTGCACACTGCAGTCAGAAAGCTGGGGGGCAGATCCTCTCTGCTCTCCCCCCTCACATGTGCTGTGTTCCCTCACAAACATCTGAATTGGCTCATGTCAAAAGATAACAATTGTCATGATCATAGTAACAACAGTAAAAGATGTTATTTGCTAAGCACTTACTATGCTCTGCATGCATGAGCTCAATCTCCACATTAACCCTATAAGGTGGGACTATTCTCAACCCAATGATTTCACATTATGGGAGATGTTCAATTAGCTTTCCCAAGGTGACATACCAGTAGGAAATGACAGAACAAGGACCTGAACCTAAATCTGAAGCTCTGCTCAATGTACCCACCAATAAACCTAAAACTATTCTGAGTCCCCTTTGCCTTAAGGACAGTTAGTTTCCGTTCAGGCTGCACACCACAGCCCAGGACCCCACTGGGGTATCAACGGAAGAAGAATCCAAGCAGCTCTTAGATTTTCTATTAGAATGAAATTGAAATCTAAACGTTCGAATCAGGAAGGGAATGCAAAGATCCATTTCTGAAATTTAAGTGCTCCTTATAAAAGTGCTTCTGGAAGGAATCAGCCATCCTTAGGGAAAATGAAACATTTGGACTTTGACAGTGCACCAAAGGTGACTCTCTTGTGTAATTTGGGCTTTCCTCTCTGGCTGGTTGGAGAGAAATAGGATTCAAATGAAATCTCACATTTCAAGTATTTCTTCCTCTTTAGTTGCTCCACTGAGAAAAGAAAAAGGGTCATCTAACTAGATGTGTTTGACTGTCAGGTGGCCATTTGGTTTACTGTCTTAACTAGGAGACTTTTAAGAGTAAAAGTAGGGGGTTCTTCATAATTATGCTGGGAAAACAGACATGAGGAATTTATGGTCACCCTACTGCTGGCAGAATTCAAAAACAACAAAGGAGAACGCAGTTGCTATGGATTCACTGAACACTAGGGCTCAGTCTAGTTTGGCAAACAATTTCTGTGTGCCTAGTATGTGCCGGCCTCTCTGCTAGGATGGTTACATGAAAATCAAATCCTCCCAAACAGAAGCTAATAGGAAGAACTGACTAGTCATTCAACAGTTACAACATTTTAAAAAGCCAATTGCAGAATAATATGTATGGCAAGATCCTCTCTGGATGAATGGAAGGAAGGAAGGAAGGAACGAACGAACGAATGAACTGAAACGTGGTGGTGTGAGAGCAGAGAGCAGAATTCTCAAACTCTACATAACGGTGGATCAGGCAAAGGTATCACAAGGGACAGTATCCTGGGGCTGAGATTTGCAGAAAAATAGTTACTGAACATGAGAAACAGGTGGGAATGGAGACAGCATATTTCACACAGAAATAAAAGCACATAGAAAGGGCACATATTCAAAAGCATTAGAGACTCTTCCATGAAACATAAGATGGCACAATGCGTGAGGCACTGGGTGGCCAGAAATCGGGCTAAAGGTGATGAAAGGCAGAACGTGGTCAACCTTCCGTGCCATGCTGAGGAGCCAATGAATCAAAATTCCTGGTTAAAACAGCAGACCGGACCCAAGTAACCAATCTCATTCCCTTAAAACCCCACTAAACTTTGTGTGTGTGTGTAAAACAGTAAATACGTTGAGACTCTTTGTTTTACGACCAAAACCACACATACAGGAGGGGAACAGGAGGGGAGAAAACTGCAGCTAACTTTGAAAGCAGGCCATTAGGTGGATATGCAGACAAATGACTTAGATAACCCATGAAAACTGAATCCCAAGCTGACAATGGCAAAAACTGAAGCCTCAGAAGTAAGAGGAATTGGAAGCACCAGCAACTGGGGTAAAAGAAGAGGGCTGGGGAGAGGTGTTTAAGAAACACAACTCCCTCGCCCACTCCTCCACCCCAGCGAAAGTCTAGACTTAGCGTTGTCCAATAAAATTTTTCAGAAAAATGGAAAGGTTCTCTGTCTTGCCCAGTTGGATAGCCACTAGTCACATGTTGCTACTAGAGTTTAAAATGTGGCTAAAGGAAATGACTTTTCTTTAGTCATTTAAGTCATTTTCTTTAGTCAGTGAAAACCACTGACTTAATTTTATTTAATGTTTAATAATTTAAATATAAATAGTTACATGTGGCTAGTGGATATGGCAGCACAGGTGTAGGTATTTATTTTCTGGAGGGGATAAGACAGGATCCTGGGACGTGAGATGCCAAGCCAAGCATAGGGACGGAACGGCACACAGACAGGCGAACGGTGTCTGCACCCACTGAATGCTGAGGGCTTGGATGCTGCACCCTCCACTCTCTTCCCCACATGGCTCTAGTTAACGCTGGCAGCCAATCCCTGGCCCTCCAGGCAAAGGATTAAAATACTCTTTCCTGAAGAATACTACCATCACAGGAACAAACCTAAAGCTATGACATTAGGGGTTCCCCAATTAAATGGCCCACTCAAGTCACTCTTCTGCCCGAGTTTCTGTTCAAAGTTAACAAGCCCCACGCACATGCTCAGCTTCCGCTCAGGTTCAATCAAGGACAGCCAGCCAAGATAAACAAATGTCTTCAGAAAGCCTCCAATGCAGGCACACAGAGAGGAAAAAAAGCAACTCAGAACAAACAAAGAGTGTTTACACAGAGGAAGAAACACTTGGAAAATTAATTAATGTCTTTGGAGAGATAAAGGAATATACTTTATTTATGAAGCAACGCTAAGTTTTTTAAAGTAACATTTCAGAGAAAAGGGAGCTCTTCAATATTCAAAAGCTATCAGCAGAAATGAAAAGCAGGACTGGAAAAGAGCCCTATGGAACTCTCTAGGTTGATGGAAATGTTCTATATTTTGTTTTGGGTAGTGGTTGCACAAACAGTTGTGAAACCTCAGTGAAATAAACACTTAGGCTTGGTACATTTTATGTAAATTACATATTTTACTATAAAGTCTGGGAAATTGCTTAGCAAAGAATAGCTTGACATGCAGAGAAAACATAAGAAAATCAAGAGGTTCAATCCAGAAAGTAACAGACCTGAGTAAAAGGAGTTCCTAAAGACAGGGAACATGAAGAAAATAAAACCATCAGCAAAATCATTTAAAGAAAGATTTTCCAGAACTGAAGGCCACCGGGCACCAAATGGAAAAGGCCTAAAAATACAGTGGAGGAAAAAACCTGCTCTGGGTGTTACTGAGAACACTGGACAAGAGTCTATAATCTTCCAAAAGATAATAAACCAAGTCACATTCAAAAGGTCAAGAATTGAGAATGTTTCCTGCTTTTCTTTAAGTCAGAAGCTTCTTAACAGCTGCATGAAGCAAGGAGAAAATCAACCGATGCCTTCAAGATTCTGAAGGGAGTACGTTCAGGACTGTCATCAGCAAGATCCCCCACAGACTGCATAACGGGACGGAATGCCAGATTCCTAACTTTTTTTTCTAATTTCACTTTTCTTAATCATGTACTGATAAATTTCCCGTTCTGTGCTCTGTACCCTGATGCCGGCATCAGTAGAATATTTCACTCTGCAGAAGTATTCCGCTTTGGCCAACGAGGGCTAGACATAAGCCAGGATGAGCTTAGAAGCAAAAATAGAATTTTAAAGTAGCCCACTCCCACCGACTACACCACCTGCAGGCTCCCAGCAGCGGGACCTACTACAGTCCCCCAGACACCCCAACTGTAAGAAGCCCCATTTCCCGTAACTCTCTGACAACCTTTTCCACTGACCTCTCCAAAAGTGTCCCTGCAACCTCTCAACTCCAAATCCAGACTTGGCCCAGAGCTTCTGTTCAGATGAATTCAAACTAGGACCATGAAGCTCTTCTCTTGAGAAAAATGATAGCAACACTGCCCTTTCTTCATAGACCTAGGTTTGTGCTTGCTTTTGGGACATCTGCACTAGAAGGAAGACAATGATTAATAGAAAAGTGGGGTGGTTGATACCTCTGAGGGAAGTGCAATGGGAGGGGTACTGACAACTTCCCAAATACTGGTAATGTTCTATTTCCTACCTGAATGATGAGTACATGGGTATTTTTCTCTAACTACACAGATGTTTTACACACTCTCCTTGTGTTTGATACATTTTTCAATTTAAAACATTCCCTCCTCAAAAGACTAAAAGAGCTAATATACTTAAAGCCCTCAATAAATGAGAGATCCTTATTAGATACTCATTAATTATCAATTACCCCTCCCTCTCCAGGTATCCAAACCCTGTGCTTCTCAGCGACCACCTGGAATGGCAGCAACCTCCTAAAGCCTGAACTACACAACAATCTCCTTGACTTTTATTTCCTTTTTGTGTCATTATTTTTGGTAACATAGATCTCCTTAGCTAGGTTGAAAACAGAATTTTTTTAAAAAAGTAATCACTGCTTCTCATAATGAGTGTTTCCTCTTTCAGCTTTCCACTATCTGCTATAAAACACAGTGATGGTCCGTAAGTAGAATGAATGTGGGGCCTGATCGACACACTAGTTGCTCTCAGGAGAAAGTCAAGTTCTGAGATGAGGTCCTTCCATCACTTGATGCCTTCCCATTCTCAGCACCTACCTAGCACAGAGCCTGGGACAGGGCAAGAACTCAAATGTTTCTTCATAAATAATTAACCACATCGGAAGAAAAAACTTTACTAAATACGAATGAACTGATTAATGAAAAAGCAGCCCCACATGGAAAGGTAAAAGTCACTGTGATCATACCTGGTTAAATGAATCAATCAATTATTTTAGGTATAAAGTGGTGGTGTGGTATTAAGGATAATCCTTGAAAATTACTTACAAGTCTGAAAAGAACTAAACCAGAGAAAAGTGGCTTAAACTAAATGAGCCATGATTTTAAATGGAATAAACGGGTGGTGATGGTGGAGGAGGCCTTCTTACCCAACACACTGACTAAATCTTGGTGGAGCCTACCTCCCTGGTGGCAGTGTGATGTGGACTGAGTGAGTTCTAAACCTGTCTCTGCCATAATCTAGCGCCATGCCTCAGACAAGTCAGGGAACCAGGAGGGGCCTCAATTTTCCACACTGTAAAACAAGGGGGCAGAATAATGACCAGGAGGCTCCCTGAAGGCAAACAGGAGGATTGCAGGAATTACACTGCATGTTCCTTTCTGATTCACTGAGCTGAGAGTTAGAGCAGTACAGGAGGACACACCCAATGCAAAACCGTCTCTAATATCTTACTGGTAGGGAAATTAAAAGACAGAGTTTCCAATTCAGGTGCTTTTACGAAGAGTTTAAGTTTTAAAAGCTTTTTATAAATGCTAAGCTTTAAGACATTTAAATGCAGTGACTTTTAACCTGAAAACCACTAAAGCTAAGGAACATAATATAAGTTGAATGCATGCCCATTTCTATTATGATTCCATTTTTTTAAAGTAACTCAAATGTGCATGACTCATACTTCTGAATTTAATGATACGCTCCTTTATCATTTCATCTTCGGGTGCCAGTAATCCCACACTACAGAGTGCCAAAGCCCTTTAATAAGTGTAGCATGTGTTTCTGGCCATGCTCCAAACACCAGCACAGGAGTGCTGCATTAGGGGAAAACTCCAGTGCGGATTTCTGGGCTTTGGAAAACAGGACCTCCAGTCAGCTGCCCAAAATATGACTCCCCTCACCTCACCACGCACAGCCACCGAGACTTTTAATACCTGAAACCATAACAACAATTATCCTTCAGAAGGAGAATACAGCCCTTTGGAAGTTTACAAAGCACTTTCATATCTATTAACCTAGCAGATTCCCAGTGACCCACTAGAGTGCTTAGGGTAGACATCACTGTACCCATTGTACCAGTGAAGATACAAGGCTCAGAGAAGTTACATGAGTCAGCTAGCAAGTGGTGGACGGCGGGGACTTGCACCCAGGTCATCCCAAACGAAAACCTGGGCTCTTCTCACCAAACTGCTGCGTGATGTGGGGTAAGAAAGTAAGTCAGTGACATAAAATCTGTTAAAAACTCTTGTGATTCTACTTATGGGACGTAGTCCAATCTTTTGTGAACAATGTAGACCAGAAAAAATTATTCTTAAACTCCTTTCTCCTTTTCCTATTTATCCCCCTTATACCTGGGGTTGCTGGAGTTATCACCTCTAAGAAAGTGTCAGCTAAAGAAAGCCGTACGTAAAACAGCTACTACCTGTCACTTGTCCCTATCCCCAAAATCACCAGTGAGTGAACCCTATTTCCAAAAAGAACAAAGAAGTGATGGAGCCAAAATTAGAACCAGACCCAGTGCCAGTTCTATGGCTAAATCCAGTTTGTTCCCATCATCTTTCTTGTCCCTCACCAAGTCAGGAGAACCGCAGATGCCTAGGAGGGTGGACGAGGTTAGAAACCCTAGAGGTGGGAGAGGGGCCAGCTGGGATAGGAGCTGAGCACCTCCATAGGGCTTGGCCCAGCTGTGCCCCCTCTTCCATTCCCAACTGAGGAGACAATTCTTCAGATCTGCACTCAGAACAGAGATCACTAGCTACAGTATGCAATGGAGGCAACGAGATGAAGTCACTGGCCTCAGACCCCACTGTTGCACAGGCAATGTGGAGCAGCGTGGGGCCTTGAAGCCTCCCCTACGTGCAGACATTTAAACATCTGGCAATCCGTCCTGAGAAACAGCCTTTCAGTCATCCCTTCAGTGACAGGAATTCCCTAAGCAGCCAAAGGTGTTAGGTTCCTTATTTGATCACTTTTATGAAGGAAAACACACACACACACACACACACAGTTAAATGCCCTTCTGGGTTAGTCATTTGAGAATAGCTAGCCAGACCATCCCTGTTTAAAAACAAGTTTTTTTTCATGGACCTGACAGTTTCATGGACAACTACCACTACCTTCATGATAGTTGCAAGGCATGGAAACTCACTCTGTATCCTTGCCTTTAATTGTATGACAAGGGCGGGAATCCCATCAGTTTAAGCCGACTTTACAGAAAGTCAATGTGGGGATTCCAAAGTCAGTAGTATAAATACCACTCACCTAGGCTTCTCAGTTTACAAACACACTTTTTAAAGCAGAGTAGTAACAATATTAAAAATATCCCCTACCCTTCACCACTTCAAACATTTAGTATGATTCAGGTTTTTGGTTAACCATGCTTGTCAAATGCTTTAAGATGCTAAATTACTAACTGGGCTGGAACACTGTAACCATACCTCATTTCAATACAGTCACATGTTAAAAACTTTAAAAAAAACGACAACACCTTTCATGTATTGGACCACGAAAGATCTGCCTTATAATCTGGGTAGAAAATGCTGAGTAAGCAAGCTAATAATGATCACCGTCTCCAGAACAACAATATGAAAAGGCCTTAGGGAGTGGTCTGGGCATCACTCACACCTGGGTTGCAATCACGGCCCTGCCACTTACAGCTACGTGGCCCTAGGCACTTGAGTCTCTGAGACCAAGCTTCTGCATCTGTAATATCAATTCCCTCTTATCTAAGTGTTGCCTAGAACCAAGCACAGAAGAAATCATACATTAGGTGCTAAATAAAAGATATCTGTTAACTACTAAGAATGTAAATCCAGACTAAAAGCCCACGTGCTGTTTGGGTGATAACGGCATGGAAATTCAGGATAGGGAAATTAGAGCTTTTTTGTATTCTACTCTCCTCTCTTCAAGGTCCACTCCCCTACTACCGATCGCCACCAACTGCAACCTGCAATGACCGACACACGACATAGTTAGCACTGTATGAAATACTTTATTATGTTCTGGAGTCACTAGTTGGCTGGTCCTAACATCCGCCCATTTAAGACCTTCAAGGGAAGAGTTCTCTCTGTTCCTCTAACTTCCAGTCTCATCACCCATTCATTATTCTCACTGATCATAAACTACACTGAGACCACAAGCGATTACACAATACCATGTAACTAGAATTGTGGAAACTTGAAAATACACACACAAAAATCACTCTTGAACACTGCTGGGCAACTTCAACACTTTAAACGAACATCTCACGCTCTCTAAAACTGCTGTGGATCGGTCACACGATGACACTCCCACTGCGTGGCTGTGGTGACGGTGACACAAATTAGAGTCCCCCGGGCCAAGATTCTCAGGCACGGTGTGCTGGGGACGAAACCCCTGTCACCACTTCACATCCATTCAGATGCACCCATTTTCTAGAACTTCAATCCATCAGCTGTAAACAGCTCGTTACTCAGAGGCGTTTGAAACCAAGGCTACACATATCATGACTTAAAACAAAATGGAGTTTTAACTCTCTACAGACTTCTCTGCAGTTTGCCAGGTCTCAGTGATATAAAACCAATGCACCAGACCAGTGATTCTAAACATTCTCCTCCCCTTTTTAAAACATATATTTTGTAATGCTTCCTTTACTACCCCAAAATGAAAATCCAAAATAATATAAACTATGTACACACAAAACTTCAAAATAATCAATATAATGCCCAAACTGTAAAAACAAAGAAATTTATAAGAATCTGTATTTTAATATGCAATTGCTCTGCCAAACAGTCTAACACAGCAGAATAACCGTGAATGTAGTAATGACAAATGCAGGCAGACACCGTCTGCATGTTCTTCCTGACGACGCAAACGCAGCGCTTCAATGTTGGTAATGTGATTTACGGAAATGGTGAACAGCTTTTGGTGAAGTTCCAAACAAAATCAAGTAAAATACTATACTACTTACATAGTATAGTAGACACTAGTTACATAGTGTGTATATATTATACAATAGTTGATTCCTAGAAAATTCAGGCTATATCAAAATGATGCAAAAAGTAGTTTATATAGAATGGAATTAGGTTCTGTCTAGGCTCACGAAATTATAAACAAATTTTCTCCCACAAAAATTATCTGCAGAGACATTTGAAAGTTACGTAGGCTATTAAAAAATTCTTTGCACAGGACTATCCCTTTGTATACTGAAGGAAATCAGTATTCCTGGCTGTGCCCTCTAAGTGCCAGAGGTACCCACCCCATGATCTACCAGCACAGCCCGACAGAAAATCACTGAGTCAGCTACTGTGACAGGTGTTGCTTTTAGGCCAAAAAGAGTCTTACTGTCTTTCTGTTTCATGTATTGACCTTAGAACTGTGCTTGACTGCTATGTAGGTGCTCGGTAAGTCTGAGGAACTGAGGGGGGTGGTTCTTCTAAAACTCCTCCATTTATCCTCAGGTAGCAGAAAAACAGAGTCAACACTTTCAATCAGTGGGAAAATGGCACCTACTGGACTGGCATGTACAACTGCTGACATTTCACTCACAATCAGAAACACTCTAAAGAATGCTATTGTCCCTTTCCCCCTAACGACAGCCTAAGACTAAGCAAATACGCATCATGGCATGATGTCCAGCTGAGCCTGGGAATGGCTTTAAAAGCCATCTGAACATGCCCCTCATAGTCCTGCCAACTGTTTAGGTTTTCTAACCTCAGAAATATGGGGGAAGGAAATCAGCAGGCTCGAACAGACTTCCTGTGAGTACTCGGAGCCTTCCACACTGTGCAATCTAGCAATGCCCACTACTATCATCTGCGCACTAACTATATGCTTCAGGCACATAGCACTAAATGCTCTTTTGACCCTTACACAACAATATGAGATGGTAAAAATCTCTACCTCAGAGGAAGCTAAATGGGACCCAAACACAAAGGCCAAGGTCAAAAGCCGGTATTAGAGCCCAAATTCCAGCCCACATGTATCTAGCTCCAAAGCCTGTGCTAGTCTGCAACCACCTATAAAACAACCTGTCTGGAGGAGTGGGGTAAAAAACCTTCCTACTAGAGTAGCACTTCTCTGCATCCACCCAGGAGGTGGGCAGGCACATCTAGGTCAGCATAGAGACAGCATATCAAGTAAAAGCCAAAACAAAAAATTCTCCTCTCCCACTTAGTCATCCAGAGGCCAAACTGAGGCTTGGAAGGAGTCCCAAATTAGATCCTAAAACCAAACCCTGGACCCCAATGCACCACATTTCCTGATGCATAATGACCCAAAGCTTCAGGACAGCATCAAGCCCCACTGAATGCTGGCTCCAACCTGTCATTACTCTGTCCATACCTGGTTCCCGCTTCTCTCCTGGGAATGGCCAGTGCTATGGTCCCAATTCCTATTTTCCAGCCTCTGAGCAAATACTAGATCTTCGCTCATCTGAGAGTTTGGAGGAAATGCCCCTTCTAACTACTCTGTATATGTGACTCCTGCTCATATCTCAAGTTCTACAGTAAAGTTCCCTTCCCCTTCCCCGAAGCCTCTCCTCAATCCCCAGCTGGAAAGGGCTGACTCCGTTTCAGAGCCTCCACAGCACTTTTCTCAGGGCTCTTACCCCACTCCTCCTGACATCACAGTAATGAAGACACATGACCCTTCTCTAGGGTTTTAGTTCCTGATTTCCTCCTGGATCCTCTCACAACCCTAACTACCACCACCACCACCACTAGATGTAAGGTCCACTTAATCAATGGCTACTGAGGCCTGGCACGGTCCGGCCTCCACCGGCACAATAACATAGTGGATATGTAACTGAATGCAGGTCCGGCTGTCTGCCGCTACAAAAGCCAGTATTTGAGAGGCAGGTGCTGATGTAAAGCAAAGTGGTAATTTGTAAATGTTGGCCATCTGGAAGATGGGGGACTCCTGTCACGAAGCCCATCTCCACCTCTCAGTGGAGGCAGAGGTTTTTATAAGGAGGGAAAGGGGAACAGAACAAAGAGATCAAGGGAGGGGGTTGCAAAGTTCTCTACGTGCAAACTAGCATAGTCTATTCTGATCACACAAGAAATGGTCCCGTGTGCATCACCCTGGTTTAGTCATCCGGGATTCATGTCGTCCTGGCTCCACGGTTGAAGGTCAGCAAATATCCCAGAACTGGGATGCCTGAAGTGCCGGGTCCGTATCTTTTGAAGTTAGTTCCTAGGATTCTTACACAAGCATGCTGTTTATGTATAAGCTACACATTAGTCAGAGTTAGCACTTACAGAAACAATGTCAAAAGGTAGGGGGGGTTACAATTCCCCACCGTTAGAATTTTCCACTGCTACAGATACAAGCACACTCTGAAATCAGACTGCCTTTGTTTGAATCCCTGCTCTTCCATTCACCAGCTGTGAAATCTTGTTTAAGTTTAGTCCTCCGTGCCTCAGTTTCCTCATCCGTAAAAGGATAATAATAGAAACTCACAGGATTATTATCGACATTAAAGCAGTTAATATATGGGAAGACACACAGCACAGGGCCTGGCACACAGTACAGACTAAATAAGTGTTTGCTATCATTATCAGTACACCTCTAACCTTGATTCACAGTATGTGCCAAGTCCACCCTCTGAGGTACTTACGTATACCAGACAATCTCTCCTCTTTGTCCAAGTGCCTTGACTGCTCCCTGCACACCTGCTCCTTACCATTCTTTGGGGCTGATTATGTGCTTTTCTCAGAAGGACATGCCCTGAAACCCTATTCAAGATCCTTGTCATCCAGTGCTCTTTCCCCGCTCCACCAACTCCTATTTGCACCTTCACACACCCTTGTTCATTGTCCTTACAGCATTTATCACGACCTAGAATTCTAGTGCTGTTAGTCTGTGAATGTTTCTGGGGTCCTTCTCCCTCAATAGAAACGAGGGCGAGAACCATGTCTGTCCTTCTCATCGTTGTATCTTCTTCATCCAGCCAGGAGCCTGGCATATCATCAATGCTAAATAAGTATTTGCTGGTACCTGCCAACTTCTATACAGTAAGTGCTCAAGAAGTATCTACTGAATTAATAAATGGGATCGTTAAGTTAATGCACAGATGGCCACTGCTGCTACGAGGACAAGTATCAACTTGCAAAGTGCCATTTCTGTATTTGGTCAATTCTGAAATTATCAGTCAACCAAAACATCTGTTAAGCACCCACTGGGAGCCAATGTGTATGTTCTCTGTATAATGCCAAACAATAAAGTCACTGTGTTTGGCTGGAAGATAATAGGCAGAATTAAGACTACAGTGTATGGCTGGGCATAGCGCCAAGTGTACCCAACTGAAGTGAGGGAGTGATGGCTGAAATCCCGCTTGCCTTCTGCCCACCTGGCCGTGCTCCCTGGTGCAGGGCTGCCCCACCCACACGAGGCACTGCTTTCTAATTCCCACAAAGGCAACATATAGGTCAGTAGCAGGCCTGAGATGGATCAGTCTTATTTCTTAAGGCTGTGTCTCTATACCATGGGATTTAAGGGCCCAAAGACACTGACTATTGAAGATACTCTCCCATTCTCCCGATGTCCCTAAAACAGCCACTTGGGGTGAAAGCATTCTATTCCCTGAGATGCTTTTAGTAATGCAAAAGCAGGGAGGGGTAGCCAGTCTGTTCGCCCTCACCTTTTAACTCAGACTAGTTTATCAGATGAGCTACTATTACTTGTCATAGCAGATATGCCTCAAAGTTGTGGCCAGAGAAAACTGTTTTCGTGTAGCAAAAGGTGGTGACAGAGATTCACAACAAGAAGTACTGCCAGGAAGGGTAGGCTCAGTCTGGGGACCCCAAGCTTCCCCCTCTTCCCTGAAGCTAGTCCTCACGGCGTTCAGCGTGTGCAGGCACACAGGAGGGCACTACACAACACATGCACACTCACAAAGGTAGGGCGAAGAGGCCACTTCCGTTCCCAGCTTCCTGACCCCTCAGTAAGTCCTGACTGGTCAGCAGAAAAACAGCATAGAGAAGCATAAGGAGACCAAGAATTCCTCTTAGCTTTCCCAATAACTTGCAGGGTGACTTTTGGAAAGTCGCTTTCCCTCTCTAGGCCTTAATTTCTTCATTTATAAAACGAGTGAGGCTGTAATATGTAACATAGTAAATAAATTATGTAATTTTCAAGCTATGTTCTAAGGAACCAAAAGGTTCTGAATGCTCTAAAATTCTGGGGAAAAATTCACTCAAATTCTGGTTTTAAGGTATACTTTAACATTCTTTGAAATGATAATAAACAGCAAATTCTAACGCAGTAAACATCATCAATGTGTTTGTATTTCCTTTCTGCAGACCTCAGAATAAAGCTTCTCTCATTAATTCTGAGCTTACAGTTGAAAATCTTATAAATAGGTCACTAATTCTGAAGGAAGCTGGAACTCTATTTTTTAAATTCAGGCCTATACTTACCTGCTCCCTTAAAATTGCTAAAGCAAATAAACAACTACAGCACACTTGCAGCATCCCCGATCACACGCCGGCAAAGCTGAGGCACACCTGCTGGGCTCACACTCTCATCACGGGGGAACAGTCAGTTATGCAATAACAAATGAATTCGTAACGGGCTGCACTGGAAGAGAAAGGGTAAACCCGCATAATCATCTCTCCTGCATTTACATGTCATTATACATTGTATAATTAACATAGTAATAATGATAGCTACATTTTTGGAACACTCACTATACATTGGATTCTCCGGTAAGGTTCTTTTTAAAAAGAATTACTGGGATAACATTGGTTAATAACATTTTTAAGTTTCAAGTGGACAATTTTATATCTTCTGTATATTGTACTGTGTGCTCCCTATCAGTTAAGCCTCTTTAATCTCAATGCTCACACAAACGCCATGAAGTACATTTTATTGTACTTTATAAATAGCAAAGCAGATTCATAAAATAAATAATTTAGCCAAAGGTCACCTACCCAGTAAGTGTCAGGGTCAGGTTCAGACCTAAGACACTCCCTCTTGTATCCAACCAGCATTTACTAAGCATCTATTATGTGCCAGGCATGGTGCTACATGCCAGCTTTGTTGCTATGACTTTCTTCTAACTTTTTTTTTTGCTTTTTACTTTTTCTTTATTGTGGTAAAAACACACCATGAATTTACACCCTTTCAAAATTGTTAAGTGTAATTTACAGTATTGTTAACTATACACACATTGTTGTTTTCATCTTTCATGACTAAAACATCCGATTTCCCTCAACTTTTACAAACTTTTTATTTTGAATAAAGTTTAGTTTTACAGAAGACCTGCAAAGATACTACAGAGAGTTCTCAATACACTTTTGTCCAGCTTCTCCTTACACTAATGCTATGGCATTTTTTTAAACTGGCAAAATGGAATAATCATTGATTACACCGTCAAATAGTCCCGAGGGCCCAACTCCGTGCCAGGCAGTAACTCCAGCTGGTGCCTCTGTCTTTGACTGCGCATCTCCATTCTCCACTGACTTCTGACTTTGCCCGCCCTCTCCCCTGCACCACCCCAAGCGTGGGGAATCAGGCAAGGGAAGGGAATTAAGAAAACTACCACACACCAAAGGTTCTTCCCCCCAGTAAGAATTCTTAAACCACTGCGGACGATGGAGCCTAAAGCCATAGAAAGAATTATATTTTTTAAATAAATACAGAACATCAAACCTCAAATAAGAAACAACAATGTGGAAAATAAATAAATATAAGTAAACATTTCAGCAGTGTTAGCTATATGAAATCAGGCATCATACCAAGCCTTTTACCTATATTAACTCGTTTAATCCTGAACCAGCCCATAAGAGGGGTAACCACTATTATCCCCATTTTACAAATGAGTAAACCCATATGCAAAGAAGTTCAGTTTCACTGCAAGTTCCTCAGCTAATGAAACACTTCTCTTACCTGGTAAGAGAGAGAAGATAGGGTTCCCACCCCTCTGCTTTGAACTTCCAAATTCCTAGATGCCTGGCTTCAGGAAGTTATTGTTAGTAACAATGGCCGACATCCAGACATCAGATCTGACCAATCTCTAGCTCAGCAAAACTACTGGCTAGCGTAGCAAGTTTCAGCCCGTGAGTAACCTTCGCATAAGAGTGAGTATCCCTTCTTGCACTAGTTTCCAGGGGAAGTGAAGAAACTTCTGAGGGACTTGCACAACACTACTTTACAAACAGGATTCCGAAAGGCCTTTCACAAATATTATGCCAAGGCACATTACCCACCTTCCACCTGCATCCTCCCCTCAGTTTCTGTGGGAGCAACACGCTGATTGATGCTCACTCTTCAACAGATATTAAAAGCACAGACTGGACACCCTTCCTTTCTACCACACTGACTTTCCCCACAAAACTGTGGGGCCAGAATTCACCTGAAAAGATCCTCAGGCATCTGACAACACAGGAGGATGGAAAGTATAAAAAGAGAATGGTGTATTTCTAGCACAACAAACGCAATCTATTTGCTTCATCAAACACGCTGGTCTAAAGAAAGTTTTTGCTTTCAAAGAATCCTTGGTTTACCCTTAGAGTCACTTTGTTTCACAATGAAGTGACTAACTTTGAATCATTCAAACCCACCTTGGTCTGTAAGATTTTCAGGCATTACAGGCGGTACAATTACTATATAAATATGGGTACTCTCGCAGCCACGAGCCTAACTCAGGTCCACCCCTGGAACTGGGGAGCTGGCAGAAAGTAACCCAGACACTATTAGGAATCCTACACAGGAGGAAAAATAAATGCTGACCCAATCTGAGGAAGGACAGAGGTATCTTAGGGAGCCAGAAAACACGTGGGAAAATGGGAAAGGACTAAAAGCAGCCTCCATTCCTGGTCACCAATTGAGATTGGTGAGGAAGGATTTCAGTGGGATCCCAAAGAGCATCACTCAAAAGTCCTCCAGTTTGGTCCTGAGAGACTTGCTCAATAAATGACACAGAGACACACAGAGGAGGCTGTTTTTGAGAAGGTGAGAGCAAAGGGTTGGGGGCAGCTACAACCAGGGGAGCCAGGCAGTAAAGGGCTGAGTTGTTTGCTCACGAGCAGTACCTGGCATCACTGCAAACAAAAGTTGTAGTGGCTCATCATGATGAATTCAGAGGACAATAAATTAAAAACAGTAAAGGGAAAGCTTGACATTCAGTTACAAAATGCGATGAGTAGGGACCTCCAGTCAAGAACACCCAGGAGAGCCCCCTCAACCCTGACTGTTCCCAAGGCTTTATCCTCCTCAGATTTTTCTGAAAGCTTTCCCATCTATTGGACCTGAAGAATTCTCTAGAAGTGCAGCTCAAATGCCTTACCTTCCCTGTGGAGTCTTCCTGACTCCCTCAGACAAATGTAGTTCACTCTCTTCTCTGTGCCTCCATAGTACTTTGTTAAATACATCAACACAACACAACCTTAGCTTGCTTTGTGTTGTAAACATCACCCATCAGACTATACTAGGGACTTACGCCGGTTTCATTCACTCTTTTTTCTCACAGTCAGTGAGAACACAGCAGGTACTCAATGGATGAATGAACGTCCACCAGCAGGACTATCCAGAGTTCCCAAGGCCACAGCAGTCTGCAGGAAGACGCATGATCAACTTATGAAATCAACTTACTTGAAGACCAGTACAGTCCTATCATGGGGATGTGCATCAATCCCCTCCCTGCTCCCTCTAAAACAGGAAGGAGGGAGCTTCTCCCTTGAACGCCCTCTAGAAATAAGGATGGAGATGCAGATACAGCTGCCATCTTCGGGGATGACAGCACCAAACAAATTAAACTGGTTTTCAATCTCACATTCACTGTGATCAAACTAAAGCACCAGACTTGGAGGGTGTTGGAAAATAATTACAAAATCAACTTCTGGCTTTTCCCTTCCCCTGCCCATCAGAGAATGAAAACAGGAAGACTGATCATTCATTTTCAACCAAGTCCCCTGTCCTTTCTTCCTATTCAGTCTGACAGAAAATCATCTGGGTCTCTGGCAGTCACTTGCTGCTTATTTAGCCCTTCCTGCTGTGACAGAATACCTGACATGCTGATGGCAGAAGCACCTGCAACCAAGATGGCTCATTTCTGATGCTAAGGGAAAGAATAGGGAAAGTCCCCGAAGAGCTACTGTGTGAGCCCTTATCATTTTGTTCAATGGACGTCAGAGCCATAACTAATATAAGAGTAAATCAGGAAACCCAGAGTGTGACTTGACAGGATCCAGGAGGACCATCCCAGAATCGATCTGTGAGTCTCAATGCCTAGGACAGCTAGCCCAGGACAGATGACCCAAGGACTCTCCCACTTCACTTCTCATGGGATCCAGTCTCCTAGCCCCCAGCCTTGCTCCACCAATACCAATACGGGGCTTGCAATCAACAGGCCAGTGAGCAATTTCTAAATAAAACTCACTCATGGGCTGAGTCACTTCCTTTCCTTCCATGTTCAAGATCCAAGAGGCCAAGAAGAGAGGCCATGGGTTATTAGATAACCACGGAACTTCAAGGTTAGAATGGACTCTATCAAACAAACATTCATCCTCGTCTTCCAAGGCAATAACCATCTACACTTCCGTTATTAGAGCCAACGAGTCTCTAGCTTCAACCTCAACTCCAGAGGCCAAAAAACTTGAAAGAGTACCCTTAAGTCCCCCAAACTCCTATATTATGGAAAAATTAATTCACTTTTAGCGGAAAATTAGGTCCATTTTCCCCACAAAGTCAAAGAGACACACCACGTCAGTTGCCCAGACAGGGAGGCCTGCCACGACGTGACGGGAGAGGTGGGGCCAAACAGAAGTGCTGAGAACAGAGTTCCACGGCTCCACGGCTCCACAGCCTGGGTGTGAGCCCAACCCACCAGTCACGAGTTGTGATCTTAAAATGAGAGAAAATACAAGGATGTACCTCAAGATTGTTAAGAGGATTAGGTAAATTAAGGTACTTAAAACAGTAAGTGCTACATTTCCTCCATAAATGAAGAGGTAGAGTCAATGTTTCCTTGAAAACATGCTAGTCCACATTCCTAAGAATTTTTAGTGTAACAGCAGAAAACATTAGGCTGAACGTTTTTTAACCTACAAAATGGTAATTTCACGTGGTCAAATCAAACAGGTATGAATAAGAACACAAGCAGTGCATTTTACTTCATTCTAAGTGCCTAAAGAAGCTCAGGCCTTTCATAGAAAATCTTTCAAATGACAAGAAAGGAAGGGAGGGAGGGAGGAAGAATCAAATACCTTGTGTGGGGCTAACCCCCTGCCCCCCGCCCCAGTCTGGTCTGCAGGACCTTGCCAAGGTTGAGCAACCTGGGCTATTTGGGGAGCTGACTGGCTGCCAAGCTGGCTCCCAGCCGCCACCACCTGTAACTCTGACAAATGCGCCTCCGTGCTACTAGGACTGTTTGCAAAATCCCAAGCACATACAGGAAGCTCAAAGGCACAAGAGGTCCACGCTGTAGCCACCAGAGAACCCCACAGCAATCTCCTCCTTGTAATGGTGCCCCAGGAAACTACTTCATGCTTACGACACAGTCACAGTCCTGACCGGCGCATCCGGATTTCAGCCATTATTCCAATTGTACCTGGAGTCACTCAGAAAAGTAGTTCAAAAGAGGTTTCAGAGACTCAACACTGAGCATCTTTTATTTCAGAAAGTTTTTCTCGTAAGTCTAAAACCTTTAAAATTCCAGAGTAAACCATTTCACTTATGGTAAAGTTCAATTAACACAGGCCCTCTCTGTATTATCTTTGCAACATTCTGCCAATCTAGAATTATTTCAAAATAAAAAAATGTAAGTTCAATTATATACAAGGACACAAAAAATGACCCTTTATAAAGAACAACTTCAATCAAAATTTTTAGATGCATTGTGTGATTTTATGTCTTCCTTTTCATCAGTAACATAAAGGCTCGTTTCAACTTTTGGCTCAGCAATAATGGGACATCAGCAGAATCTTTCCCTGGCCTATAAATTAAGCCTAGTTAGAAAAAAAATATCCAGAAGCACTTGTACTTGTCTGAATCCCTCTAAATAAAGACCAGTAGGCAAATACATGCTCAAGTTTTCATGGTGCTAGGCTTCATTGCTTTGAAACATAAAATCTGATTCCATGCTCTTACTGGGTTGCCCAAAACGTCCATTACATTTTTTTCTGTATGATGACTCTAGTAGTGCTTGGTTGTCTTTAACTGCAGTCGAAACAATTTTGTTAGATTGTATTGTGACAGCTGTCTTATCAGCATGCATTCAAAAAAACATCAAAATTGGTGAAATTTTGTGCAGTCATTTTAATACTGAAGATGGAAGAAAATACCCAACACTTTTAGTGTACTATTTTTTATTATTTTAAGAAAGGTAAAAATGCAACTGAAGTGCAGAAAAAGATTTGTGCAGTGTATGGAGAAGGTGCTGTGAAGGGTGGTATGTGTCAAAAGTGGTTTGTGAAGTTTCTTGGTACTATTGACATTTTGGCCAAATAATTCTTTGCTGTGGGGCTGTCTTATGCACTGGAAGATGTTTAGCAGCACCCCTGGCCTCTACTCACTAGAAGCCAATAGCAGAAGATAGCCGACATAACTCAAAATATCCAAATCGATAAAGTTATTGGTGAAAATGAAAAATGTGTCTTTTATTTTACAAAAAAAACCTAAATGGACTTTTTGGCCAACCCAATACGTGAACTAAGTAAAGGCCTGGACCAAGATCACCTTATCAGCTTTTTATGAAGGCACACAGATGAACTGATTAGTTTGGGCTTAATAGCTATACTTTAACTGGATTTTATTGTTCCACTTCCCTCAACACCAGAACTTTTATCTCCTCTACTTCCCTTAACACCAGAAGCAATTACGAAGCCCAAAATCATATTAGCTCTGAACCGAAAGCAGCAAGTAACTCTTTCTCAACACCAGACCATATACTTTCATGTTCCTCAGCTAAAATTAAGAGTTCATGACAAAAGAAACTGAAAACGAATGCTTCCTCATGAAGTCCCTCTTCTTAGTATTTTATGTCTACACAAGGGGTGATAGGGGCATGCTTCCCAGTGCCCCAGGACAGAATCCTGGGCATTTGCCCTCCCCAGGCATTCTTATTTAATGTTATAATTGACTTAATATTTTATAATTTAAAGAAATGAACTAAACTGAATGCTCATCTAACATTCTTTTCATAGGGACCCTGTTGGCTCGTATGTGTTTACAGCACTACTATTTGAAGATCGAGAACATATTTTGCTCTAAAGATATCCTTGCCCCACGGCACACCGTTCTGGCTGCCACCAACCCTCTTTTCTAGAGGCAAGAGGATGCCAGATGACTCTGTAGGCAGTAGGTCCTTGCATGAATGTACACATACAAGCACAACGCACACCTCCAAGAGTGACCATGCAGTTGGGAACAGTAGATGGCAGCTTACTGCTCATTACACAGGACGAGGGAAGAAGTGTAAACATCTACCCACACAATCTCAATACGTCCACCGAAGATCACAAGAGCTTCACAGTTTGCAAAAGTTAGGAGTCACTAGTTTGAAGCTAACGTATAGCATGGTTTAATGTTTTAAAAAGTATGAGCTTTGAAGTCAAACAAGAGTTAGTCACTTATAAAATGAGTAAGATGTTTTGTTTCTCCAAATCTTGGTTTCCTCATCTTTCAATAGGGATATTACCAAACAAAACACAAAGGTTAGGCACACAGCAGATACATAATTTATAAGATCAAGGTCATGGATATAATCCCATACAAGGTTTAAAAAAAAAAAAACAAACCTCAGAAAAGCACATTGTTTCGATCTTTACTCTGAAACTCAGATGTTCCACACAAGCCAATAAAAGGGGAAATAAGAGAAAAACGACTACGTATCTTCCTACTGGGTTGCTCAACGCTATTCCTTTCTAAATAAAGACCAGTATGCAAATACACACTTATGTTTTAATGCTCGGTGCTCGGCTTCACTGTTTTGGAACACACATAAAATGAGTTCACCAAAGGAAATTGCTGCAGAAATTTCACACAGACACTCATGAACATTACGTGCTCGCAGGCCTTTTCAGCTGTGTACACATAAGAATGACTCGATGCCAAAAAGTCTGTATATTCTACAGCACAAGGCCCCATGCACAGGCATACTGGTCACTCCAAGGGAAAACAGGAAAGTCAATAAAGAAACTACAGAAAGCACAACAAGAGTTCTAGTCCAAAGCTGTTTAATATAAAAATACACTGTGTATGTGTGCTGTGTATACACAACTCACTAGACCACAGGGCATCCCTGTCACAGGAATCATAAGAGCTATCTATCATTCACGGAAGATCTATTTTACACCAAGTTTTTCACTCCCAATTTTTTTAAAATGGGGAAAGTAAGGTTAAGAGGAGTGTGCTGTTTCAACTCAACAGAGCCAATAAGTGACAAAGACTTAAATTTAAACTTAAATTTAAACCCAGACTCTCAACTCGAAACCATGCTGTGACCTACAAGCACGGTGCTCAGCGTAATTATTTATGCCCATAATTGAACCTGATTAATAAATAAAAATAAATGGTACTCAGTGCAAAGACATAGCAAATATATTTTTGAATTTATCACAGTGAAGTTTTTTAAATACATTGATTATAAGAATAAGCTCTCACCCAACTAGAAAACATGGTTATCCCAAACTGATCCATCCCAAACGGTTTTAAAAAGTCAAGAATATATGGTAATTGCATACACATCAGCAAAAAAAAAATCACTCCTTAACTGTGGAAACATTTTAAAATACAGAATGCAACATTACTGGAAATTCCTTCATTTGGGGCTCTCACTGAGGCTTATCTGCTTATTATTCTGATAATCTCAGAAACGAAAGATAAATGAAAGATTGTGTGTCTTGTATTTTAGAGACCAAAAATTTTACGTCAGTTCAAAATTATTTCAAATTTCCCTTGGTTAGAATACAAAAAAACCTGGCCTCCTCTCAAGAGTCCTCTGAGCTCCTGTCGGAGAAGCCAGGCCTGGCAAGGCGACCTCAGAGCTGTGACATCACATTCAAACTCCCACAAAGGAGCTTCGTTTCACAGATGAGAAGAAACAAAGCTCAGAGGCATGAACTGACTTAACCATGGTCTCCAAGTTCCCCTCGAAGTTCTGACATGGGGGCATGTCAGGTCCCCAACATGAAGGCACATGACTCTGTAAGTCTGGTGGCAACATCTGAATCTAATGACCAAATGGAGTCTGAGGTCAACCATGCCCCATCAGAGCCCCCTGGGATTTGCAAGGCAGTGAAGATGACAGAGGAGTGGGGCATGGACCTGAGGAAGCTCTACCAACTGGAGTGCAGTCAGCCTAGAACAGCAGTGCCAGTTGGCTGTTTTTTACTGGAAACAGGTTGCTGACAAATATGAGAAAGATCCATAATTAGACAAACTCCAAAAAGAGAGAAACTAATCCTAGATGAACACAGTAACTATATGCAAAAATGAACTACCAAATTAGAAGAAAAATTACGATGTTTTATAAGGAACATGTGAATGATGAAATCTGATGTACCATAAATAGAGTGGATATTATGATATGAGATTAAAGAGGACAAATGACCCAGATTTTCATGGAGAAAGAGGCATGCTAACACTCTTGCAGGAATCTACCCCCAGTTTACATTAGATAGAAAGAACCACGTTCTTTTCTTCCAGCTGTTTACTAGAGAACCAGCATGAACCCTTTTCAGCTGAAGGAGAGGACACTAAATTTCCAGCACAAGCAGCATGGTGGTACACCACAGAGACGAGTACACTAGTACGTGCCAAGGTCCTAAACCCAACTGAGCAGAACATTCATCTTTACTCTTTTTATTGTAGACTTGAAGCTAGGTGAGTTTCCTTTGTGAGACTATTTCATCAGAGTATTTTTAGTGAAAGGAACAACAGAACTATACATAGAAGAAACTGTGAAAATATGGACAAATCACATTCATTTTCTTTAATTAAATCAAGAATAATACATCAATGGCCATGCATTAATACATACATTCAACTTTAACCTAAATGAAATTCTAATTTCCACTTTAATACCACAATGTGGTCATGATTCTTAGACTTTAAACCAGGTATCAGTCAATGCCATGCCTGCCTTAGAAGGAGTAATAGTAGATAACGTAATTAACCAAACATAAGATATTTTTCCTCCCAAAATTGTATCTCAGGGTGTGGAGTAAAACGGAAGAATCTCTCATATTACAGGGAACACCTATAGCTGCATATGTCACTTTCTTCTTCAAACTAAAGTAACTATCTCAATGGAAGGCAGGCAGGCAGGAAGGAGGGAAGGAAGGCAGGAAGGAAGCAAGGAGGGAAGGAAGGAAGGAAGAGAAGAAGGAACCGACCAAATGAAGAATATCATAATGGAAAAGTGCAGCATTACATTTGCTTTTCTATTTTTAAAAACTAGGGAATTAAAAACTATATTTAATCCCTATCAATATTTTTTAATTATAATAAGCCTATTTTTATTTTAGTGACTGGGTTATATTTGACTAATGAGAAATTACTCAAAAACCAGAAAAACTATGGAGAGTAGGATACACTGTAAAATAATGAAAGCAAAGTATGGTATCTTTTGTACAAAAACAGAAAAAGAATATATACTTGCAAGTGTTTTTGGACACAAGAAATGAATAAAGGAGGATTCTTACGGGACGGGGAAAGAGGGTGACAAGGATAAGGATGGGAGCAAGCCTTCTCAGTGTGTGCCTTATTCTGCTTTCTGAACCGAATGAATATACTACCCATGCCAAACAAAACACCAACACCAGCAACAGCAATAATAATAATAATACTGGAAAGTTAAAACTGCTTGCCACGGAAACCTTAATAAGAGGGAGATCTGCCACCACAAAGTGAGAGGCACTAGAGCTGAGCAATAGGTTATGCAGGGATCCTCTCCTACTTCCCTAGAAGGAGGGAAGAGAAAGAAAACCCTTACAGACCCCCTATCATAAGCCATGTTTTCTGCATATGTTATCTCATTCAACATTCTATAAATAAGTAAATGTCGAAGTATTTGGTAACATGCTCAACATCACAGGGCTGTGACTGGGACTCATGCTCTTATCTGCTGAAACTCTCAAAAGGAACTATTTCTGTCTCAGTAAAAATAAAAATCCTGTAAGTCAGCCATTCACCCATAACCATACTTCCTTCTACAGTGTTTCCTCTAGTCCTCAGTTTTCTAGGTTTTGAGAATAACTATTTGTTAAGTAAAGCAAACATTTACTACTACACTAACAAAGGATGCTCTACATTTTGCACTTACTGAGCACTAAAACAATTAATTACGGGTCATGTTATCAGATTAACATTAACATGTTTTTTTTCCTTCATTGAGGATTAGCTATGGTAATGCATGAAAAACCTCTGAATAGTGAACTTCACAGGAATTGTAAATCAGGGAAGGGGGAGGAAAGAAATACCAACTAACATGTTATTGGGCACATATATAGCAGTCACTGTTCTAAGTGTTTTAAATATAAGGATTCAATTCTCATAACAGATAAGTAAACTGAGACAGAGAAGTTAAATAATGTGCCCACAGAAACTGTCTCCCCACAAAGCAGTTCTACCTGCAGCAACTGAAAATGAACCAGAGGACAGCTCATCTCTAGCCACTCAGTGAACAATTTATAATCTTATGCATTTTATTGTATATATAAAGAAAGAATCCAAAAGAAAGAATCTTCAATATACTGCCAAATGGATTGATGGGAGAGAAAAAGATTTCAAACCCCTGACTTCAGGGATTTGGGCTACTGTCCAAGCAAGAGATGAAACTACAGAAGGGAAGGAGTGGAGATGGAAAGGCAAGGAGACAGAAAAGCCATGTTTCTTACACAATTTCATACTGGTAAATATTAGGTGGAAAAGTGGTCAAGTATATTTGGAAAACGGTTGATTGAGTCATTCGATATTCAAAGAAACAGTCAATAGTTTATTTACTGTAAGACTTCTTGAGACTTTAGTATGTTAACACGTATTCTGGTTTTCCAAGAAAAGGGTAAAATAAGCCAACATCACGAAACTCCCAAACCTGTAAGATGATGAAATTCTTTATTCGCAGAAGTCCTTGAGAACAAACATACTCAGGGCAACAGTGGGTTAAAAGGATGTTTAGGAGATATATATCAGTTGAACTTGGTGACTAACAGTCCATGAAAATGAGTCAAAATAAGCCCTAGATCTGGCTCAGATAACCAGTGAAGATGATAAGAGAGGGAAGTTACAACAAGCAGCAGTTTTTAAGGGAAAAAAAAATGAACTTAGTCATGGACCTGTTTGGGACAGTTATCTAAAGAACTGCCCATTCACAAAATAACTGAAACCACAGTCTTGAGGAGATAGATTTGTACCCTCATGTTCACAGCAGCAATGTTCACGACAGCCAAAAGGTGAAAGCAACTCAGTGTCCATCGGCAGATGAATGGATAAACAAAATGTGGTAAATAAATATTCAGTGGAATATTATTCAGTCTTCAAAAAGAAGGGGACTGTGACACACGCTACAGCACGGACGAACCTTGAGGACATTGTGCTAAGTGAAATAAGTGAGACACGAAAGGACAAACACTGTATGATCCCACTTACATGAGGCACCTACAGAGTCAAATTCATAGGCAGGAACTAGAAAGTGAACGACAGCAAGAGAAAAGCAGTTACCTACCTACAAGGGAGATCCCACAAAACTGTTAGTTGAATTCTGAACAGCAACTTTTCAGACCAGAGGGACTGGCACAAAATATTCAAAGTGATGAAAAGCAAGGACCTACAACCAAGATTACCCTACCCCACAAAACTATCATTTAGAATTGAAGGACAGATAAAGAGCTTCCCAGACAAGAAAGAGTTGAGTTCGTCGCCACCAAGCCAGTATTGCAAGAAATGTTAAACAGTCTTCTTTAAGAAAAAAGATTAAAAAATATGAATAAAATGGCAACACGTATCTGTCAACATACTTTAACTGCAAAGGAATTAAATGCTCTAATCAAAAGGCATACAGTGGCTGGATAACAAAACAAGACCCTTACATATGCTGTCTACAAGAGATGCACTTCAGATCAAAATTAATACATAGACTGAAAGTAAAGGGATGAAAAAAGGCATTTCATGAAAATGGAAATGCAAAAAAAAAAAAAAACTGGAATAGCAATACTTACACCAGACAAAATAGACATTAAAAGAAAGTCTCTAACAAGAGACAAAGAAGGATTCAGCGATTTTACTTCTGGACATTTATCCGAAGAAATCCAGAACACTAAATCAAAAAGACATATGCATGCGTATGTTCTATGCAGCATTATTCACAATAGCCAAGATATGAAAGTACCTTAAGTGTCCATCAATAGATGAATGAATAAATGAAGTGGTGTACATATATGTAACAGAATATGACTCAACCATAAAAAAGAATGAAATCTCACTATCCATGACAACATGGATGGACCCAGAGCAGTGGTCCCCAACCTTTCTGGCACCAGGGACCGGTTTCATGGAAGACAATTTTTCCATGAACAGGGAGGCGGGGGATGGTTTGGGGATGATTCAAGTATATGACATTCAAGCTCACCTCCTGCTGTGTGGCCCAGTTCCTAACAGGCATGGACTGGTACCGGGCCACTGCCTGGAGGTTGGGGATCCCTGAAGACAGTACGGTGCTGAATGAAATAAGTCAGATAGAGGAAGACAAATGCCATGATGTCCCTTGTATGTGGAATCTAAAAAGCAAAATAAACAAACAAGCAGAACAGAAAGACTCAGATACAGAGAACATTTTGACAGTTGCCAGATGGAAGAGGGAGAGGTGAAAAAAGGTGAGAGGATTAAGGAGTCAAACTGGTAGTTACAGAATAGTCATGGGGATGTAAAGTACAGCACAGGGAATATAGTCAATAACGTCCTAATAACTATACATGGTGTCAAATGGGTACTAGTTCTACCAGGGTGATCACTTCTTAAGTTATACAAACACTGGGTTATCTGAAACTAATACAATATTGTACGCCTGCTATAATTGAAAAATTAAAAAATATTTAAGAAAAAAAAATGGGGAAGAGAAGCTTAAACTGGAACCTCTGCCCAAAGGAGGACGGCTTCTGAGAACATACACTACAAAGTCCTCTACTTCACCCTCCTGGAAGCCTCTTCCATAAGCTCATCAGACACAATGTCCTCTAGTATTCTTTTTTTGTGTCAAAGATACTTTAAAATTCACAAATGGAGGTATAATTTTGTAGATGTAATAACCTGTATTCTCTAATACAATGTTTAAATTTTCAATACAATTATTAACTATCTTGAGAAAAAGAAACTAGAACGTGGTTGCCAGAGGCTGGGGGGAGGAGAGAATACGGGGTGGCAGGGGTCGTTTAGTGGATATAAAATTTTATTTTTGCAAAATGAAAAGCTTTTTGGAGACAGGTTGCACAATAATATGAATATATTAACACTACTGAACTATAACTTAAAAATCATGAAAATGGTAAATTTTATGTTGTGTATTTTGTGACAATTTAAAAAAATTTTAACTGCCAGTTCAAGATGCTATGGTAGACATCTTTCATCTTCATCTGTCTGGAAACCCCTTATCCCATGCAGTTCTGTGAGAACTACAGATCCCAGTGTCCGCCTGACCCCTATCCCTGAACAAGCAAGGGGTGACCCAAGCAAGAATTCTCCAGGGAGACTGGATAAATAGAAGCCAGAAGAGCATCATCTTGGGGCTGCCAGTTCTCTCCTTCAAACCATTTGGAGAAAACCTCGCTGTGGCAAGAAATGAGACCAGTGAAACAGCCACAGAAACAAGTAGGACTCCTAATGAAGGGACCATGTTTGACACCAATGGAGACCATGGGGTCTTCCCCATGCCCATTAAGAAGCTCTACTTACATAAGCCAATAAATCCCAACACTATTTTTTCTTTGCCTTAAAAGTCACCAAAAAAGGACTATTATAGACATCCAAGCAATTCACTGGGCAAAATGTCCCTGAGAAAGAATCTTTTCTCTATAGCTACTTTTGGAATGTTATCTACAGTACCTTCACATACCTTCACTAAACAGTAGTAGCACACAATTCCATGATTCAGTGAATGTACTTTCATATTAACATAATATTTCTGGTTGGCAAATATGTCATTATGTTAGGCCAGAGATACTATTACATTTCCGAAGAAAAATACAATTTTTAAAAAGTTATTATCAAGCACTTCCCCGCTAGCTAAGCTGGTTAGAGAACCATCATGATACACCCAAGTTGGGGGATCAGTCCCTGGTCAG
This sequence comes from Desmodus rotundus, assembly GCF_022682495.2. Classification (NCBI taxonomy): domain Eukaryota; kingdom Metazoa; phylum Chordata; class Mammalia; order Chiroptera; family Phyllostomidae; genus Desmodus; species Desmodus rotundus. The sequence goes on from NC_071389.1 coordinate 45,407,566, forward strand.
GGCACATTCAAGGGGCAACCAATGAATGTATAAATACGTGGAACAAATTGATGTTTCTCTCTCTCTCTCTCTCTCAAATCAATAATTAAAAAGATTTTAGAGTCATTATCAATCTAAAGCTACACTAGATTATATAGGAGAAATATACAATGCATAAAAGGTTTACATGGAAATACAGATTTAGAAATAAAAATGTTTCTAAATTACCTGAAGTACAGCTTAGAAGACAGTGCCTAAATATTACCCTAAAATGGAGGCTTTGGATGGAACATTCTAACACTGAAGTCAAAGAACAGGAGAAGAATATACAGATAAGATCTTTTATCTGTGTGTTATTTGAAGGAAAAACTTCACCCTTTCCCAGTTCTTCAACTCAGTGCTTAATTAACTATAGGTTCTCTTGGTCTGGTTTTCACTAATTGCTTACAAGCCTTAATTTTATTAAATGCAAATCTAACTGAAAAATGTTTGTGACTGCCTAGGTATAATGACTCTTGCATGAACCAGGAGGCTTCAAGAAAGCAGCAAACAAAAGGGAGAAGTAATTAATGTGCAGAGCATGGTGCTAAGCTCTGCAGACTTTTCTCACTTATGCTAAGAGGATATTTAAAAAGCCGTCATGCTAGGAATTAATGTCAAACCAGTTTCGTATCTAGAAATCTGGAACACTCACACCATAAAGCTGCACAGAGAGGCCTGAAGCAAAATCTTAAATGTGAACTGCACTCCCCAGGGAGTGCAGACAGGAGCTTGTTGTCACAAGTCTTTGCAAAGATAAACTAGCCTTGTTGATTTCACTGAAGCGGATCTGACTAAGAAAATAACTTGGGAATGTTGTCATATGAAACCTTTATAACCACTAATCAGAAAAAAAAAAGTCTTCTTCTGGAATTTCTTTTGAGCTTCTCATTTTTCGTGAAAGATTAGTAACCTGTATTTTAATCATAAGGAGGAAAAAAGAAGGCCTTATTTTACTTGAAAGGGTTTTCAAAGTTCACCGCAACACATCTGGTGAACACAAAGAGATAAAGCTTGTCTCTTCCACAGGATTATCTTCCAGCAATTCAAGGTGGCTTCCACCTCACACCTCCAGAGCAAATCTTGGCATCTGGCAGCCCAGAATATTTGTGGTGCTCTGGGGAAAAGCTAACCATTAGATGCTCTGTTCAGGCATCCCCCAGTCCCCAGGGCTGTGCATCTGCCAAGGAACCTACAGAACCCACTGTTCTAAAAAATCAACTGGGCGGATTTATCATGTTTCCATTAACGCAGAGTGTGTGCTTTTAAAATCATGGCATAGATAAGTACCCCAAATCTTAAAATGTGAGCAACTTTCAGACAGTACCATTTATGATCTCCTAAGGGAAAAAATCAGAAAAGTCCATAAAACTGGAGGCACAAAGATGTCTATAACAGGATTATTACAGTAGGAAAAACAAACAGTACCTATGTTCCACATTAGGAGGTGAGGTAAATAAACTTCCATTCATCTATACTATGGAAGGCTATGCACCGTAAAAAGTTAGGTCACCTTAACCAAAAATTGTTAGTTTGTGGGGGTAAAACAATGAGAAGTCGGTCACTTGATGAAAAAGCCAGATTACAAAACAGCATTATGTTCCATGATCTTCTTGAATTTTTTTTTTATTTTATAGGTCTATATAGGCATAAAACAAAGTCTGAAATAATAAAGACTAAATATTAGCAACAATGTTTAACTGAATGACAGGTCTTGACATTTTTATTTTAATCCTCAATTTTTCTAAAATTCAAATACATGACTTGCTTAATTTCTTTAAAATGCTTAATAAAAGTTTAAAAGAAAAATTCAAGAGCTATAGCAAATTGCAAATGATTGCCTAGGAAGAGCCGACATTAGGCTGACACACGGCTCCTCTGAAAGCAAATGCAGGAAGGACTGACTGGCAGTGTTCCGTATGGAACCGTAACTGCTTGCTGAACACAGACTGGATAAGCGGCTTACATGAAATTAATTAAAAAGTAAGTCTTTAGAGAAGCAAGTGCCTAGTGTCTATAGAAGCTACAGATCAGTGGACATCGCATAAAGCGTGTTATCTTTCTTGTATAAAATTGAAAGGTTGCAATCATTTTGAATTTGCAGCCTGTGGCTTTTTAAGGACTTAAGAAAAAGGTCAAAAGAATAGAGGGAAAAAAATACTTTTCTCTCCTTAGAGGCTCAACTCCGGGTTAGCAGACTGTCTGCTTTGAGGCACCCTCTTTCAGCCATACACACTGGGACTGAAATCCTTCCTCAGGCTTCATTCACCCTGTGACAACATGCTGAGAGCAGGCTCGGCTGCAGGAACAAGAAAACACAAGTAATTCTGACTCAGACACATGGCCAGGACCTTGACCTTAACCAGGCCTGAAGACTAAGCTGCTGGGAGGCTCTGTGGAACCAGGTGAACAGCAGCAGACAGGCCAGTGAGCAGCAGAGTGCAAGAGGGGGAGGCACTACATGCTGTGCTGGTCCCCAGACCAGTCAAGGTTAGTGCGGCCACGGTGGGAGAGTACAGGGTTTGGGGATAGCTCACAATCTCCTCACCTCTGAATCTCAGCTGCCTTAAGTCTCAAAAGAAAGTTATACAAGACAGCACCTTTTTATCTGTAATGAGCTCTCAAAATTTTATTTTTGTTCTTAGTATAACTGTTGTCTCTATTAAGGTCTACTTAAGCTAGGGGTGTTTTGTAAAGTGGCTTTTCTCCTGGTAAAAGAAAATGCAGACAATTGTAACTGAACAACAATAAAATAATGTAAAAATTGAAAAAAAATAAAATAAAATGCAAAAAAAAAAAGCAATGCTAGTCAAACAAACAGGCTTTCCACGAGACAAAGCCAGAGTTAGCTTCTTATAATTGGCATTCATGTGTTCAATAATATGTTACTGACCACCTGCTCAACAGAAGGCACAGGGCTGAACTAGGACAAGAAGTATGAGCAAGAGGGACTTGGTCCCTAACCTCTGGCACTCTCAGTGTGGCAAGGACCCAGGAGAGCAGCTTAATCTCTCTTTTCCCATGAGACACAGCCCTTCATAATGTCCAAGATAATGCCTGAACCCTGCATAATCCTAATTTCTCTCATATAATCTCTAAAATCTCCTACCCACAAATACATCTTACTTACCTCAGAGCCATTGGAACAAATGGGTGCTCAGTCTGCTAAATTCCACATGCTACCTTCTGCATCACTTGTTTACTCTATCACAAATCCAGCATGATGCTGTATTTAAAAACAACAACATTGAAGTGGTGACCCACAGAAGTCTTGGGCAAGTCACGTAACTGCTCTGAATCTCAGTTTTCGCTGTTGCCAAATTGGAAAAGGAAGTGTCCCTCGGCAACTTTGACTTCTTCCAACTCTGAAAATTACTGTAAGATTTTATGACCACTGTGTACTACAAATCCTCAAACAGCACTTACTAGACAATGTCTATAAACTTGAAACCAAATATGCTGAGGTTCACGGCAAACCTGTCTCCATGACCTGCTGGATACAGCTATCAGTTCTAACCTGAAAAAGGTAAACAAGACTCCGAGCCAAGAAGGAACTTGTTCGACTGCTTTCCTTGCCTCCCAATAATCAGAGCAATATTATCATAAGTGTCTGGCTCCCAAACACCTTTAAATGTGTCTCGCTTTGGCCCAGCATAAGCAGTATTGGATGGCAACATTCCTCTTTCAATGTTGCCTGACCCTTACTCCATTGATTTTGTTATTGAAATACATGAGGCCAACAGAAAAGTATAAAGAACCACTGATTTTTTAAAGAGTACTAAATATGTATCTTCATAGGGTTCCTACAATGTGCCAAACACAACGATAGTAGTTCGAGATACAAAGGTCAGCCACAGATGGGGCAGATGGCTAAGCAAGTAAGTGTAATAACATGTATCCATTCCAGAATGTGCCTGACTCAGGTACGGCACACACGCCTTTAAAGTAAATCAATGCAGGTAACACACTAAAACAAATGCATCAGTAGTCTAGTTTATAAACAGTTTTGCCTTTTTAAAACTTCATTTCCAGTTGGTTGTTGAAATGTGAAGCACATTTTCCCCCAACACATACTGCTGTAAGTTTGGTTATGTTTCCAAACCAACACACAGAAGACCGATCTAACACATACAGTCCCTGAAACATTATACATCTGCCCTGCTAAAAGAGCAGAAAACATTACTGCAGCCACAAAGAACCTCACCAGTGAGTGATCTTGTAATCTCGAAAGCTGAAGCTTAAGGGGAAGCAGAATGCAAGTTATTAAAGGGTGCAGATGGAGTGGTGAGGGGGTGCCTGAAAGCTTTCACGCAACTAATCTCAGGGATTTTGAGAGCAAGGGCCAGGTAGGCCTGGTTTCAATCAAATCCGGGTTCCCTTGCATTAAAGCTGGGTGCCTTTAAACATGTTATTCAACCATTCATAGTCTCATTTTACTGATCTGAATGTCTGGCACAAAACTAGCATTCAATAAACAACAAAGTATTTTATTTTCTTCATTGCTTGACACTATATGGTTTTCATCTTCCTTGGTATAAATGCATCCTTAACACACAGTTGGGTTTACCAGTCATTATTAGAAAATGTTCAGTTTCCACACTTAAAAAAAAAACAGATTTTTTAAAGTGGCTGGACAAAAATGTACAAGGAAGGTCATTAACAAGAATGTATTAGACTAGAGAAAAAGATATCCTGAATTAAAATGAAGTAACTAGGAAGGAACTGAAGAGAGAGGGAAAAGACAGGCATATGTTGTACACAGAGTTCTCCTGATGAGAGAAGATATGAGGGGGATTCCAGGGAATTTCCAGGTGACACACGGGCTGCCTACACAAGGAAGAAAGGAAGACCAGAGGGATAAGAAGTAATAAGACTGATAAACCCTTAAAAGGTGTTGGTGCACACAAACACACTCATTTAATCTTTACGACCCTACAAGGCAGGTGTTACTATTATCTTCATTTTACAAATGAGGAAACTGAGGCACAAAGATGTTGGATAACGTGCCCAGGATCACTCAGCTAGGAAACTAAGGCAGGATGAACCACAGACTCTGGTTCCAGGTTTAGGAGTCTGAACCACTATCTTATACTAATGCTTTTGGAGTAGTGGGAACCCAGCCATCTGTACAAGGGTGTTTCCTTCATCAGAAGTTCATTACTTGAGTAACATGTATCTATAAAGTTCCCACTCATAAGCATGTAAACATTACATAATTATCTACAGAATCTCTGGCATTGTTCAACAGTTGGGGGGTAGGTGTGGGGAACCAATACTTATTCAACGCTGTTGAGTCCCAGGCACTGTCTGAAGTTATTCTGTGTGTCGTACCTTCACAAAGCAACTTTGTGATGGGTACTAAAAATCCATTTTATAGTTGAGAAAAATTGAGGATCAATTATGAGCCCAAAGTCACAGAGCTAGTAAGTGGCGAAGGACAGCCTCAGACCCAGCTCTTCCTGGTTCCAAGTCCAGGCAGTTTGCCTTTCGTAACACATCTGGCACACTCATACCCAAACAGGTAAACGCGGGACATGTTATATAATAATCGGCAGCATAAAGTAACAGTAATTCAAGTCTGATTTACTATGCCAAAGATATGTCACACGAAAACACTAAACTCTCTTTAGGAAAGCTAAATGAACCCAACTGACCATTTTACTACCCACCCCATCAAAACGGCCTCCCTCCCCAAATCCTTTCAGATCCTCTTTATTATCTAGCTTCTAACAATACAAAATACAATACGGGCTCTCCAAGAGCCTAAAACTGCTTCGGGAGCATTAGCTTGGAAAACAGGATAGGAACAAACTCCATAGTTTCTCATTTAAAATGCCAGTATCAGCAAAATGAAAAAAGACAAGTGACAAGACAGTAGTTAGTTTTTGTTAGAATAGAAGGGTTTTCCAAATTTTACCTCAGTAAAGCTAGAAGGGATAAAAGAGTAAAAGCGGGTTTTCATTTTGTTTTAATGCCAGAGACCTTGAAATCTGAATTCCTTCTCTGCCATTTATTAGCTTTGTTTGCTCATCTAGAAAAGGATTCCATTAAGATGCATCTCTCTGGCTATTAAAAGATTAAATTAAGTATGAAATGCAAAGCACGTGTAACAGCTGACACAGTAAAAGCTTACTGATTTTGAGCCTCGTCCTCTTTCTCCCTCTCCTTTCCACTTGGGGAAGGTGTGCTACACACCACACAAACCTGGGAGACATGCCCACCCCGAGCACATGTTAACCAAAAGATCACGAGACCCTTACAAAGCACTTTTCTCACTTCCCACCAGACCTACACCATTATTCTCATACTGCCCCATGGCCTTTTCCCTGTTTCTTCCAAGATATTTACCTTTCACCTACCATCTTGCTGTCATCCTTAAGTTGGGTAAACCAAGGGGCTAGAATTTATTTATTCCCATTTCCGTAACCCTGAAAAAGTTGGAGCTGCCTATGTAAATACAGAAGACATACACGAGAGAATAACTCATTATGACGAGAGATCTGGTGGGAGACTGAGGCAGGGAGATTATTGTAAGAAAAACAGGTAGCAACCTAAAATAAGCTAGTAAGTTGGCCCTGAGCTTTCCAACAAGGAAACATTATGAATTACAGAACAATCTTTTATTTATTTTTTATAAAGTATAATATAAATTTCTGAAGAAAAGCAGCAATAAGTTTGCCTGAACTTATTTATCTAAGCCACTGACAGGACCGAGAATACCACCAAAGTCTCCCAAAATACTTGGTGATCTTTCACAACACTGTACTACTTTATATAAGAATCAAGGATTTAATCTGACCAAACTCCCTTCAGTAAAATGTTCCCACTTTGAACTTCTACAAATTGTACAAAGCTACACAGGATTTAGCATTTATTCAATACACAGCCATGTGCCCACTGTGAAAGGGGAGGGAATATTACACTAAATGAGACAAGGCCCTGTCCTCGAGGGCCTTGGGATTGCAGAGTGGAGGAAGGTCTACAAAAGCACTGAAGCACAGGCAGAACACAACGCCCCAGGAAAGAGGACCACACACCACCCAAGTACTACCTGTTTACAAACCGCTTCTGGGGGCAGAGGGAGGAGTCAGGGACATTTAAAGGGGCCTTGAAAGTTACAGAATTTTGACAGGTGGAGAGCATGAAGCAAAAGTAAATGCATTTAAAAATAAAGGAGAATATAGAAAAATACGAGAAATGTTTGAGGGTCAAATGCAAAACAGTAAATACGCAACCTATTCTGGCAGTGTAGAAGGAGAGAAAAGGAAGAATAAGCTGAAAAGCTGACATCTTATCACAGCAAGCTTGAACACCACCACAGGAGGAGGAGCTCGGACTGTTTTCTAAGCAATAAGGGCCTCCACAGTCTGGTGGTCAGGAATTTCTATGACCCGAGTCAGGCTACAGACTGTTCAATGTTTGTGTGGATGGCCGACTAAAGAGGCAAGGCTGGAAGCAGGGAGACTAGAATGTAGGTTACCGCAATCACCCAGGTAAAAGAAAGCCATGTCAGAGGCAGGCGAGGGTGAGAAGGCAAAGGTGTGACATACTGGGAGGGAGAACTGAGACGGCTGGGCTGGGTGTAGGGTGGGGAGCAAGGAAAGGGAGAGATCCAGACCGTCTAAGGCACCAGTCAGCAAACTTTGGCCGAGCGCCAAATCTGGCCTGCCATCTGTCTCATACAGCCAAGAACTTCTACAAATTTTTACCTTTTTAAACAGTTGGAGAAAAATATTTTGTGACAACTGGAAATTAAGACTTCAGTGTCCATAAAAAGTTTCACTGGAACACAGCCACGCTCACTGGTTTACATGCTGTCTGTGTTTGCTTTCGTTCTACAAAGACAGAATTGCATGCAGGGAACAGGGCAGCATGACCCTCGAAGCTGAAAACATTTATTTTTCCCTTTACAGAGAGAGTTTTCTCACCACTTGTTTAAGGTTTTTGGAGGGGTTTTTTTTTTAGCTTTTATTTTTATTTTAGAGAGAAAGGGAGCAAGGGAAGGAAGGAGGGGGAGAGGGAAGAGAGAGAAACGTCAATTTACTGTTCCACTTAATGATGCATTCGTACGTTGCTTCTTGTATGTGCCATAGACGCCCTCTTCTTACTGTTCCCCAGCTCTGCTGTATAGCAAACTAAGACACTTCTCCTGGCACACAGTATAATTGTACAGTAACAAAGAGCTGTGTAACTGTTGAATTATTGTGTTTTCCACTAGTAAAGAAGCTTCCTGAAGGTAGGAATAAACATAAAAACCTGAGAACATTTTCCCACCAGTTTGTGTATCACAAGTGGCCTAATTCCTAAATCTACATCAAGTGGGCTTACGATTCATGTTCCGGCCAGCGGGCTTGCTCTGACTGCCCCGGCCTACTGCTAACCCACCTGAGTGAACCGTCATTCTCAAAGACCCAAAAGACGGGGTTCTTTGGAGATACCACTATGTATCAAATGACGTCCCCAATTAGACAGCTGATACACAGTGATTAGCAGTCCTGCCTTAAGTTTTACAAAATGGCCTTAACTGAACAAAATTAGTCAGATTTTAAATTTAGGCATGACACACCTTAGTTTTTTAAGTCTGTGTTTTGTAAGTTAGCCTTAAAATGGGTTTGCAGGTATACTTGGCAAAAACCCAGTGTACCTCTTTATAATATGAATCACATCTGTCTGCTTGCCTGTGTGTTTAATAACAAGATTTTTCACCGCAAAAATACACATTGGGCAGATTGTCTTCTTCTGAGATATTTTTTGTCTTTTCTCTTACCATAACATAAAAGTTATTTTAAATTCTACTAATTGAAAAACTTACTATAAATTACAGCCTTGCTATATAGTCTAAGCAAATTAACGGTGCAAATAACTTTGAAGATATAATTGTGCTTTAATGGAGTAAACTCTTGTCAGTTCTAATACCCTTAAGCCCTTTGAAGCACCATTAAAAACAAGAGCTGCATTAACTACAAATTGTTCCTATCTATTTCTACTTTATACATGTGGATTTGGTCTGAATTGCCTAATGTAACTAAAGATAATAAACCTAAGGTTTTTTTAAATACCTACATGTCAGCCTGTTCACCACTGGAGGGTATGTTTATTGATCGTGGGGAAAGAGAAGGGGTGAGAGAGGAGTGAGAGGGGGAGGGTGAAGTGGGGGGAGCGGGAGAGAGACAGACATCGTCTGGTTGGCTCCTGTAGGGGCCTGGCAGGGTATGTGCCCTGACTGGGGATCAAACTTACAACTTTTTGTTGTAGATACAACACTCCAACCAGCCGAGTCACCTGGCCAGTGCAAGAGCCTACTTTTTGTACAATTTCATACTTTGGGTACATCATGCTTTAGGAAAGCACAATACATATATGAAAATAGAAACTGATAAATCAACATTTAGGGGAAAATGAATATATACTTAAGAGTTCCTTTAAGCTCTCATAATTTCTTTAGCAGCCAATGTGCCTTCACGGCACATTAGCTGATTTACAAGATTTTTAATTTCCACACCACTTTGAAGACAGCATCTTACAAACTGGCATGTCTGTGTCTCCCTGACAACAGCCCACCCCTTGCTAACAATCAGTGACAGCAACACAGTAATCTAATGCAAATCTAACTGTATTAATCTAATCGTAATAAATCTAAACCTACCAAATTGTATACTTCGGATGGCATCTGGAGTTAAATTAAAGGCATCTTTGTTTCTCATCTTTCCTTAAAAGTAGAGCAAAACCTAATTTATCTATGACTTTTGGTGCTGTCTACATAACAACTCCGCCAAACTTGAGGAATGGCCTTCATTAAGTGCCTAAACATTTTTATTTATACATTTCTAATAGAAATCGATATAGCAGAGAATGTATCAACTACTCTTTGTTTTGCATTTAGGGGGTTGCACTTCTCTGCAATCTTTAAAAAAAGTACTCTTAATATAAATTGAGTTGTCTTTTTTTTTTTTTGAAGATTTTTATTTGTTTATTTTTAGAGAGAAGGGAAGGGAGAAAGGGAGAGAAACATGGATCAGCCACCTCCCGTACGCACCCAACAGGGGACCTGGCCCACAACCCAGGCATGTGTGTCCCCCACCCCCCATTTTTTTTGACACACAGCATATTTACCAATACGAAGAGGGTAAAGAAAGCTAACAAAGTTTTAGCTCATACTATGTGCCTAGCACCATTCAGAAATCTTTAGGTATAGTCTTTCAATCCTCAAAACAATCTCAGAGCTAGTTACCGTCTTCATTCTAAGAAAACAAGTGTAACTCGCCCACGTTCTCACAGCTGGGATCAAACCTAGCAGTTTGGCTGGAGTCTCCAAAAATAAAGAGTACGAAAAACAGGATAAAAATACAATAAATCAGTCTCTCTTCTATCTAGAGGTATATGTTGACCTGATTTAGTCTCCCCCAGCTGGGCTCAAGTTACTATTGCCTTCTTTGCAAGCGACGGCTCCTCTCTCTAGGTTTCTCAGAGGCAGCCTCCTCTCCTAGATCACTCTTACATAACTTTCCCTGAAGAGTTAAAACACCTTTTGTGGAGCAAAGACTCCTGACTGGTTTTCTTTCTAAAGAAAACCTATTCTTTGAGCTTGTCCTATTGCAATCCTGACAGCAGCTTCTTACTCCACCCACCAGTTGCTCCGAACAGGGTTTAGCTCTCTTCAGGGGTCCCCGTGCTCGAAATTCCACCCACACTGTTATGGCTACATACAGCAGGCTAATTTCCATGTAAACTGTCTTACCCATCGGCCAGGAACTTAGTAGGTACCCAAAAGATGTTTATAGATATGAAGAATGAGTTAAGATGTTAAAAAAAAAAAAAAGGTTGGGGGTGGGCTACTTCTTACTTCTCAGCTTCTTCAGGCTTAAGGAGTGCCATAAAGGTTTCTAGAAAATGTTCTATAAACATAAAGTAAAATTTACTCTTGAATATGTACAATTTACAACTGAGAAACTCTGAATGAAGGGGCCCAAGGCTCTTCCAGTAGACTGTAACCTCTATGAGGGCAAGGATTTTTGCCTTTGTTCTCTCTGCTCACGCCCTGAGACTCATAGCAGAAGCTCAACACGTATTTACTGAATGACTAAATGAACAAAGTGCTGTGTGATATTACTGTTAAGTAAATTCAGTTACTACAGATCAAAAATATCCCAACAGAGACCAGCTCTGTCTTCTGGCTGGAGTAGACTCAAAGAAATTTTCATTTTTCTTCTCAAGCAGGTCCAGCCTTGGGACCAGGCAATTTATTCACAGAGCACCAAGGAAAACTTTGTGCCCACTGCCAGCTGTTAAGAATCACAGATCATAAACCTTAGAAGTAAATATGTCACAGAAATGAACTTAATACTTTATGCTTTCTTGCTGCCTAAAAAAGCTGGTGCACTTCACAGAGAAGAATACTCATAGGAAGTAATTTCCTGCCCCTGAAACCCAGTTATTTCAACATGGCAGCTGTTTAAAACCCCACATTACCATAGGGTTTTCGAGACAGGAAGCAATAGTGGCACACCTAGCTGAGTCCAGGGGAGAACAAGCAGCAGAGGAAACAACATGCTGAACGACAACAAGGGGTGGAGGTCAGCCGCCAAAGAATAGAAACAATGAGCCAATTCCTCTAATGTCTCTTACAGCTGAATTTACCTGTACATGACAATCATTAAAAAAGAGAAAACAAAGGACACAGAAACAAACAGCTGTTGCTCCCCTTTTGCTATCATTAACTTTCTTCTCATCTTATTGACTCAAAGAAATTGGTAAGAATTTGATTTGCTTAAATGGGAAAGGGAGTTGATCGTGATGCTGTTTCTCATCTACTTTCTGCTTTCCTATATTTTCTAATTTTTCTACAGTGAGTTCTCCCTCTTGTTATGAGAAAATAATCTTAAGTTTAAAGAAAGCATGGAGCTTTCTTTAAAAAATGTATGTTCTAATAAAAAACATTAAAAAATCCTTTACCCAAAAAGTTAACAAAGAATTCAACACCAGTATATCTAACAACTCATTTACATTTTTTTTAAATCATGTCGTCCTAATAGTTACAATTTGTGTGGCACTCAGTTTCCACGCATTATTTACCTGATTTCCCCCAACAACTCTGTGAGATGGCCAGAGTGAATATTTTAGTTCCATTTTACAGATAAGTAAAATAGCCTGAAGTGAAACAATCTGCCATGACAGAAGCGGGGTCTCTCTGTTCCCCACGTGGCATTTCAAAACAGGATTTCTCTGCCACAGCACTACGGACATTCTGAGCCAAATACTCCTTCTTGCAGGGGGCTGCTCCACCTATGACTGGATGTCTAGCAGCATCTTCTCCTTTACCCACGTTATATAATTAACACTGCCTCCTCCCACCCCCAAGATATAACAAAAAATGTCTCTAGAAACTACAAATATCACCTTGGACACAAAAATCCCACCCAGTTAAGGAACACTGGTCTGAAACTATCTGACATGTTCCTCTGGCATCTCTCTGACAAGGCTCCACAGACGACTGAGCCACAATAAATCAAACAGCGTCAGCTGCTGCTTGCTCAGCAAGATTGGTTAATTAACCAATTCCCCATCCACTTGAAGTAATTTTTTAAGTGTGGAAAGGAACAAGAAAATCTCCTTGTACAAGCATGCACATCTCAGACAATGAATCTAAAGGCATATTATCTCATTATAACATAATAAGGATATACATAATAAAGATATGTAAAATGAATGTGTGGGTTTAAGGGAAAAAACACTTATCAGAGGAATTATAAAACAGGTCGTGGACTTTGCTAATAAATCTTTTTAACACAATTACACTTTTCTGTTCCCTGTGTAAAAGCGAGTATACTCCTACACATGTTCTCAATACTTGCTTCAGCTGGGTTTCTATCCAAACGTGTTACTGAAAGCTCTTCAGGAGAAACTGAGTGATAACTTTAGAACCTTACTAGAATGGATAGTATGAACCACTAGTGTTTGTGAACACAGAGTCTAAACTGGCCAACCTCACAATCCTATTTAGACACGCAGTTTAAGTGTCTTCATGCCATTTAATCTGAGCCTCTATTCCTGCAAGAGCACTCCACCCTCAACTCATTTTCACCAGCTTTTTAGCACATGTCTGAACTGAAAAGATTTTGCAACCTAATTCCCCTTAACACCTTAAATCTGTACAAGGTACACTCTAAACGATCAGAGATAATTACAAGTATAGCATTAGCTAAACTGATATTAATACTACCCAAATTAGGACTAGAAATTGAAATGCAGTTATGTTTTGGGAAATGTCTAAATTCTATCTCTACATGTATAATAATGTATTCACCCTCTATCATCATTCCCCAATGGTAATAAGTAGTATATTGTGGACTGCAGAAACTATTTAAAGTGGCTCTATTTAATGTAGAGTGTCACACTACAATCCTAATATTAATATATTTTGCAGCTATTTATTGAAACTGAGAGTGAAATTAGTTGATATATGGAATTAATAAGAGGTTATGAGTATTCCTATTCACAATGTTCACAAATACTCAGGTATGATGTATTACATCTTTAAATGTGATCTAGATCTATACATAGGAAACATATTCTCAATATTACAAAGCATGTTGTACCCAAAGTGTCTAGCCTCCATTAACCTTCACCACAAAGTACAAAAGAACACACAGATCCTTCAGCGTATAATAAGTGAGGTCTTGGAAAGCATCAGAGTTACCAGAGGCAAAAGCGAGAACACAAAAGGGGGTTTTGGAAACAAAGAACAAAGGTTTAATCAATATAAAATGCTCGTTTTTAAATGTTTTTTCCACTTAGCCAATAATCAGACTCCATGGTCTCATCTGTTTCTGCATTGGACTTATCATGGTAAGTCTCCAAGGGCTTTCCTTCCCCATAAGGAGTAATGACAATTTTATACAGCTGTAAATGCCTGCCGCTAAGAGAAATACCCCGACTCTAAAAAGAAAATGTTAATAACATGTATCCAACCAGGAGCAGAAGACAACTCAGACACGTATTTAAGAGGGGCGGCAGGGAGGACCGGGTCCTCCTCTCCAGGGACACACTGGAATTCACAGAGAATATATACAGCCAACCAAACAAAAAATGTGCACAAACACCTGGCAATAATCACACCTTTTATCTAGTCTTCCCAGAGAGAGTCCTTGGTAAACACACACCCAAGGAACCCACAGCCCGGGAACCTTGGAGAGTGACTTGGGAGGGGAGTTTACTACTCCTGAGACGTTTCTGCTGCTAGACGATCGCGCAGTTGGGGTCGGCGGAGTTAGACAAGGGGCCAGAGACCAGCCCTACTTTCAGTTAATCAGTCCTTTCACAGTAGGACTCTCAATTCCCCAGGTGGCCCTCTCTCTCCCTCTCTGTTCCTCTTCCCCGGCCTCTAGCTGCGGGTGCGTCTTTCGCCCTTCTCGCTGGCTGCCAAGGGCCTGGGTCCCAACAGAACCTAAACGGGGAGGGGGCGTTTCCTGAGTCCACAGACACCTCCTACTCGCCACAAGCACGACCCCAGACCCCAGAAACTTTCCTTCCCTGACAGGGCAAAGGAGGAAAACCGCTAAGACCCCCAGCCTCCATCCTGAGGCCAGAAAACACCTCCTCCCGCCGCCCCACCCGCGGCAATTCTGCCCGAGAGCTGGCGGTCACATTCACCGTGCGACAACGAGGGACCTCAGACCTCAAGCCCGCGCCTGTATCTCGGGGTGGTATAAACAGGATGTCAGAGCGTTCCAGGCTTGTTTATGAAAACTTGATGTGCCTTCTGGGGGAGGGGGCAACGAGCCCGAACCTTTCCCCTCCCGACCTGGAGCCCCCGCCCCGCGACCTCCCAGCCGCCAGCACGCCTCGCTCGGCTGGAAATCCCCCGCGCGCACCCGCACGCCCCCGCCCGGCCCGCGCCCTCCCGCTCACTGCCGCGCTCGCGGGGAGGCCCGGAGTCCTCGACGCGCAAGCACCGGCAGCAGCGGCCGCGTCTCCCGACAGCGCCGGGTTCCGCGCCCCTCGCCCAGTCTGCCGCGGCCGCCGACGGCTTCTTCTCGTCCCCTCGGTGACACTCACCACTTCCGTGTGCGCTCCGGCCGGGGGGGCTCCGGGTCGCTGCACGAGTCCGATCCGACGGCCTGCTCGCAAAGCGGCCAGCCCCGCAGGGCCCCGGCGTGCGTGCGTGCGCCCGGGGCGGACGAAGGGGCGCTGGGTGGGCGACCAGGGTTGGAGCGCAGGGCCGGTTCTCTGCGGCTTCTGGGTACTCCGCGGCCGCCGCGGCCTGCGCTCGGCGACGCACCCCGCCTCCCACCCCACGGCCCGCTCCTCCCCCTCGTGACGTGCCGGGCGGCAGCCCCGGAAAGGCGGGGGCGGGGACCGCGGTTGAGGCAGCAGCAGGACCAAAGCGCCGGACCGAGAACGTCCAGCCTCCACACCCGCCCCCATCCGGCTCCGCTCACCCTCCTGCCTCTGACTCGCGGCTTTTTACCCGGTGTGTCTAGAAACACCCATCTAGAGGAGGAGAGGTCAGCCAGCGCGGAAAGGCCTATGGTCAGGATTTGACCGTAGTTGACTCCTCCCAAGTTTGGAGTGCCCTCCACGTCTTTGTGCACTTGGATGCATTTATCACAGTTCTCTGCCCCGTGCCCCGACCCCGAGTAAGAGGTGAGCTTGCGGAGTACTTGACTAACGGGAACTTAAGAATAAATTCTCCAACGTTGACAGGTTACCTTAGATCCAACCTATTCTGTATTTAAAGAGCCCTTTTAATTTAAAAAAATAATTATTTCTAATAGTTATAAGAACTAACACTTGCTGATAATGTGTCCAGCACTTTTCATATTTTTACTAAGAATCCCTCAAGGTAGGGATTATCCTCATTTTATCCACAAGGAAACAAAGACTTAAGTATCTTAAGGTCACACTATGGCCAAGATTCATTCTCTGTAGGCATTGTACAGCCAAATCCAGACAATTTTACTTCCTAAATATCTCTCCAGTCCATTCCCTTCTCCAAGTGTTTCAGCGACGTGATCAGAGCTGCCACCATCCCTCACCTGACAGACCACAAACGCCTCTTAAATTGTTACTTTGCATTCACTCCCGTCTCCAACTGATTCGCCACAGTGAGTTTTTAAATATTCAGATCTATTCCTCACTCCTGAGCTTAAAACAGTCCAATGCCTTCCCCCAGAAAACCCTCGGATGAAAATCCTCGGCCATGCACGATCAGCTTCTGCAGCCAAGATCACTGTTGAGGCTTCTCCACCTGCCCTGACTCCACTCACCCTGGGCTTGGGGGATTACTGCAACTTACACTGAGCAGAAAGTGCTGAGTGCGTTACTGGTGAGTGAAAAGAGGATTCAAATCTAGAGTCTTGAATTTTAGTTCGGGCTCCCACCATTAACCTCCTCTGTTACCCTAAACAATTTGCTATTTATGGTAGAAGTTGTGGGGCAGAACAAAGGCTCTCCAACATGGCTTCTGGAAGGGGATAGAAGAGCTAACAGAGAAGACAGGAGAATCAAGCAGAGGGCCATGGCTCAGCTGCCTACAATGTGAGTGTTTTGTGCATGTATTGCCTCACCTGTCACTCAGAGCTATTTGCATCATTTTCTTCACCTGTTCAATTGGAACACTTCCTTACAGGCATCATGCTGCAGATGAACTCAGATAATGCAGGCCTGGCATATGTGGTGAGCTTGGTAGATCACTGTTATTTTTTTATTGAGGTGGGCCTTAAAGAACAGGTGGAAATGACACAAATGGAGACAGAAACATCAACCACATTTCAGGTAAGGTGAAGGGTGAAGTAAATGCAAACTCAGAAAGGCGGCAATAACTCCTCTGTGCTCAAGAATGAATCTGAGTGCTCTGCAGGGCTCATGAAAAGGGAATAAGGAGAAAGGGCCTAGGTTGAGTTTAGATCCATTACCCTCTACAAGGCATTGCACTAGCTGCTGAGGATTCTGAGAAAAAAAGACCCAGTTCCTGGCCTCTTGATACTACAGTGATGGGGAGGGGGTGCAGATAAGCAACAATTAAGTGTGATTCACACTCTTCTAAAATGATCACAGTTTTTTTTAATTAATTAATTTATTTTTATTCAGTTACAATTGTCTGCATTTTCTCCCCTTCCCTCCACCTCACCCCAGCCAGTCCCACCTCCCTCCCCTTTTGACCCGCCTGCTACCCTTGAGCCGGGGCCAGGAGCCCTGGAAGCTGGACCCAGTGTTCCGGAGGGAGAGCTGCAGCCATGGCCAAGTACCTGGCCCAGATTATTGTGATGGGGGTACAGGTGGTGGGCAGGGCCTTTACCCAGGCCCTGCAGCAGGAGTTGGCAGCCAGCCTGGCCTTAGCTGACGACCAGGGACATGCCAGACACCAGTCTGCAGCTGCTTCTGTCCTCTTTGGCCTCAGACCCAGTAGGTACAACACATCCTCAGTGTCTCCAAGCTGAACCCCAAGGAGATCCAGAAGCTTCCCCTGCCTCTGTAACTCAGACTGCACACCTCTCACCATCTCCCCTCCTCTGCAGAATTACGAACACCTATTCAAGGGGCATGATAAATCTGTGGGCAGCTCCTTCTACCTGAAGTTAAAGGCGGTCTGAGTGGAGGGGCGCCTTGAGGAAGAACTCCGAATCCAGGCCCAGGAGGACAGAAAGAGCAGAGGCCCCCAAATGTGACCACTTGGCTCCTCCCACCCCACTCAGGCCCATCATCTCTAATTATAGTTTGGTAATAAATGTCTTTCCCATGTTTTAATTAATTAATTAATTAATTAATATAAGTGATCACACAGGAGGACCACCCAACCCAGCCTGAGGAAATCAAGAAGCTACAAGCATCAGTCAGGTCACAGGAGCCATGGAGTAAGGGGCATGTTCAGGCAGTAATAAGTATATGTACTGTGTGGCTGGGGAAAAGATGAGCCTTATGCAAAAGGTTTTGCCTAAAAGAAATAATGTGTTTTTGAGGTATTTAGGCAGGTTTTTATTTTAGACGAATCAGTCTAGGTCAGGGTTTCTCAACCTCAGCATAACTGACATTTTGGGCTGGAAAATTCTTTGTTGTGGGGCTGTCCTGTGCATTGTAGGATGTTTGGAAGCATAGCATCTCTGTCCTCTAACTACGAGATGCCAGTAGCAATCCCCCTCACTCCTCACCCTCTCCAAACCCCCACCCCACTCCTGGCCCAGTTACACCATCCAAAAAGTCTTCAGACATTGCCAAATGTTTCCTGGGAGACAAAAATTCACCCCATGGAGAAACACTAACCTAGGGAAGATGTAGAAAATGGATTGGAGGGCAGGAGATTAATCGCATAGCACTGTAGAGCAGCAGGCTGCAAGTGATGGAAGTGTATCTAAAGTAGACTAGGGAGGGATACCAGGAAGATGGCAAAAGCCTGAGGAGACAGAATAGACAATGCGTGGTGACCGATGAAATGTGGGTGCTTCGGCACAGGAAGGAATCTCATGTGACTCGCAAATTGTGTGAATTAGTTGACAAGTTGACCAAGGACGCCACCAATTAAGTTAAATGAGGAATTCAATTTCATATTTAAGGGTAGAAAAAAATTTTAAGTCACTCTATAGGGAATATATAGGAAAGAGAAAGAGAAAAGTGTTTCCTTCCAACATGTTAATATGTGGTGTGAAACTTGCAAACCTGCTACAAATACTCATCTGAATCGAAGTAAACCAAATGTAATGAAGGAGAAGCTTCTTATTAGGAAATCCTCTCTTAAAAACTTCAATCCAACCAACAATTATACACACATGGGCTTCACACATAAATCTTCATCAAAAGAACATTTGCTCACCAGTCTATTTCTCTGCAAAAGCTAGCCTAGATCACGGTGGGAAAATAGATTCAAACAATGAGGTTTGCCTTTAAAAGGTTCTATTGAAGGAAACAACTCAAATACCATGGAAGAAATCACAAAATTCAATTAAGAGCCGGAAACTAGAGAAATAAAGTCGCCTGTAATCTTACAACCCTAATATAAACATGCTTACTGTATTAAATATTTTCTCAGTTATTTTTTCACTAGACGTATTTTAATATAAGTATTACCATGGTATATATGTTATTTCGTAACTTGTTCCTTATACTTATTTTAATTTATAAGCATTTTCCCATGTTACTACAGAAGTCATCATAACTAATGGGTTTCTTCATGCAAATAACTTAATAATTAAATATGTAATATTTAATTAGCTGAGGAGAATTTCACAGAAATAGAATTTCTGAGTCAAATGGCCTGCATATTGCTAGATTCTTGATTCATATTGTCAAGTCACCAGAGGACCTCGTGGACATGGGCCCCCCCATCTTTTCTAGATTTTATGTAGTACCTTTGTTGGCTACAGCTTTGCCCCTTAGCATACCACAGTCTATTAACCCTTTCCACAATTCCTGCAGACCAAGCCCCCTTGGCTGTCCCTCTGACTCTATAGGTTGTCATGGTAATAGTGGCCTCTTGGCTTCTGGTAGTTAAGCACTTACAATTGGTCTCTATTGGGAGGAGCCCAATTATGTCCATGACTGTCTAGGAGCCTAGCTCTGGGACCACTCTTCTACCTTGAGTCCCAGACTTCAGAGGTAGTCTGCACTTCTTGGTGATGCTGGTACCCCTCTTGGCAGTGCATTATTAATGGTCTTGGTGAATGGCATGTTCTTTGGGCCTCCCATGGAACATAATCTTCTGGTGGGTCTTCTGACCTTACAGAATATCCCCATTCTAGCATGTCCTTTTCCTCAACTTCATAATCCTTCCTCTGCCTTCTTCCAGGACAATGCAGGCTTCTCCACTTCACTCAGGTTTGGCCATCACTTTCCCCAGGCTGCTAACAGCCATCCCACAGTGACTTTGCCTCACCCTCCAAGGCTGTTGCTAGGGTATTAAATCTTGTGTCTTGAAAAAGGACCCTTAGGTTTGAACTCCAGAAATAGTTACACTTCTCTTGAGAAAGGTTACTTATCACTTATCACTGATTGTCTCTCTCCCTTTGATTGTTAGGAAGCTCAATCAAATTTTAGTCATACATGCATTATATATAGGAATTTATACCACGTGCTTTATGTACTGTCTTCATAACAGCTTCACCTTACTCACTTCACACTGACCCTTCCAGTTGCATTTATTCAATATACCAGCTGCCCAGCACTGTGCTGAGTACACGTATATTACCTCATTTAATCTTGGTCCCCCTATTGTGGGATCTTGGCAAAATACTAGATTTCTATAAGCTTTGATTTCTTCATCTGTAAGACTAATCATAATGTCCACTTTAAAGAGCCATCATGATGATTCATAATATAGTTAATATGATTAGTTATTAGAAGATGCCCGACTGTTTTTGCCAAAAACATCGAAATATCTGATATAATTTTTGATATGTCAATGTAGTAATTTCTAAAAAGATAAACATCAGTTTATTATAAAAACACTCAATATACAGAGCAGGGTAAGTGTTACTAATCTTATTTATTTTGGCTTTAATCTAATAGAAGGTTTTGTGGTTCCTGTAATTAATAGCACTATAATAGAATCAATAAAGCTAAGTTATAATGAATTTCCATAAAGAAAGGCTCATTTATGGCATATATATACAAGGTCTGTTCAGAAGTTATACATCCATATAATATGCAAAATAGAGACATTTGTTGAAGAAGATACAAGAAACATTGTACAAAGGACAATGACACCTCAGTCCCCTTATAAGTAGGCTCCTTGGGATCTCACACATTTCTCCCAATCACCATCAGCTGCCCCATCATATTACCTTGAATCTCTTTGATAGTCTGAAATAAACTTCCCTTTCAAAGGTGATTTTAGCTTTGGGAAAAGTCGTAAGTCACAGGGCACCAAATCTGGGCTATATAGTAGGGCTGAGTCACCTGAGTGATTTGATGTTTCTTCAAAAAAACTCTGCATGAGACTGTGATGCATAAGCAGGTGCATTGTCATGATGAAGCTGCCAAACACCAGTTACCCGTAGCTGTGGCCTTCTGAAACATCCAAATAGTTTCTGCAGAGGAATGTTCAAGCGTAATGAAAAATTGGATGTAGATTCATTGCTCTATCGCTCAGTCATTTTGAATGCGACAGCCACACAGTACCCATTCTCATTCAACGGGATCCAATGCCCCCACTGACCAGTACAGTAAAATCATCATTGTTCACACATGTGCATCCCAGTTCACTCTTCTTGGCTTTTGGGCTACATCTATGTCCCTGTGCAAACCGTTTTCATTATATTAACAACAGCTGGACTTTTTCCGGACAGACCTTGTATATATCATATGAGATGCTGGCTCCCTTAGAAGGCAGCGAGCCCAAGGATCTTTATTTCAAAATCTATTCAGTTTTACAGGACTATCAGACTGCTTAGGATTGACTTTCCTAGCTGTAATAAATTACCCCAGAGACTTAGCATACTGCATTAATAATGAAAACACTTTGTAAAAATATGGTATTCTGACAAACAAGCTTAGTGCCCTGGGAAGGCCACTGGACCAGAAAGCAGGAGACCTGAATGCTAGGTGAGCTCTGCAACAGACTGAAGAAACGTAAGGCAGTTGTTTAACCTCCCTGAGCACACATTTCTTCTGGGTTAGATCACATGATTTTATGTCTATCAGCATCAAAATTATGTGTATCTTCTGTGTATCAAAATTCTGTGTATCTTAACCTCATATGAAAGTTATTAGCCAAGAAATCGTATTTGCTTTTGAGGTGGAAAGTCAAAATTACCTGCCCAAAAGCAGTAGAAAAATAAGTTATAGGTTGACAAAAATTAGATTTGATTTCTTCCAAAGTTCTAATTTCCTGTTATTCTGGCATGAGAGTAATATGTAGGAATCATTTATTCTCAGAGGTCTATGGCACCCAACAGTTTAACTCAAATCAACAAATATTTATTCAGTAAAGTTGTCAGGTTCTGAGAATACAATGCAGTACGCAAATCATCAGTAACACTCAACTGAACCACTACATATACAGGGTACTATACTAGGCCCTTAGCGAGAGTGGCCACTCTTCCTGCCTTCAGGGATGTTAGCATTTAGTGGAAAAGGCAAGACATGCATCTGAAAAATGAATGATCAAGTGTCAAATGGCTGATACAGGCAGGAAATGTCGTAAGACTTCAGAGACAGGAAATATCACTGAAAATCGGTAGACTTCCTGGAGGATGAGATGTGGGCTGGCCCTTGAAGAATACTGAAAAACAAAGACGTGGGAAAGTGTTAAGCCTACATTTAGTTGGTATTTATATCCTTTCCAGAATTGTTAAGATTAGGTTTATTTTTATGTATGAAATGCATGTGTTGTTTTCATTCAATTTTATGTATGGTGACAGCCGAAACCATGTATAATATTTATATTTGCACGTAGCTGTCTAGATCTTCCAACACTATTTATTGAAGAGGCTATTTTTGCTCCATTTTATGCTCCTGCCTCCTTTGTCAAATATTAATTGACTGTAAAGACTTGAGTTTATTTCTGGGCTCTCTGTTCTGTTCCATTCGTCTATGTGCCTGTTTTTATGCCAGTACCAGGCTGTTTTGATTACAGTGGCCTTGTAATACAGTTTGATATCAGGTATTGTGATCCCTCCTGCTTTGTTCTTCTTTCTCAAAATTGCTGCACCTATTCAGGGTTGTTTATGGTTCCATATAAATTTCTGAATTGTTCTATATCTGTGAAATATGTCATGGGTACTTTAATAGGGATTGCACTGAATCTATAAATTGCTTTGGGTAGTATGGCCATTTCGATGATGTTAATTCTAGTATGTTGTTGGTGGGAATGCAGACTGGTGTGGCCATTGTGGAAAACAGTATGGAATTTCCTCAGAAAACTAAAAATGGAACTGCCTTTTGACCCAACAATTCTGCTGCTGGGATTATACCCTAAGAACCCTGAAACATCAATCCAAAAGAACCTATGCACCCCAATGTTCATAGCAGCACAATTTACAATAGCCAAGTACTGGAAGCAACCTAAGTGCCCACCAGCAAATGAGTGGATCCAAAAACTATGGTACATTTACACACTGGAATTCTATGCAGCAGAGAAAAAGAAGGAGCTTATACCCTTTGCAACAGCATGGATGGAACTGGAGAGCATTATGCTAAGTGAAATAAACCAGGCGGTGAGGGACAAATACCATATGATCTCACCTTTAACTGGAACATAATCAGCAAAAGAAAAAAGCAAACAAAATATAACCAGAGACATTGAAGTTAAGAACAATCTAACAATAGCCAGAGGGGAGTGGGGAGGGGACAGTAGGGAGAGGGGATTACAGGAACTACTATGAAGGACACATGGACAAAATCAACGGGGAGGGAGGTGGGTTCAGCTGGGGTGGGGTGGAGGGATGGGGAGAAAATGCAGACAACTGTAATTGAATAACAATAAAAAATTTAAAAATATATTTATATTTAATTCAGCACAACAGATATTTTCAAAGTGCCTATAGCTGGGTACTATACTGGGTAAGTTTTGGAAGGGAGGGAAAGGGAAAGGAGGAAAGAGAAAGGAATTGAAGATAAAAGTCAGCTGAGATCCCTGTGCCTCTCAAAGATCCAGGTAAACCCAGTGTGAACTCCCAACTCTTTACCTAGCTTATGGAAATATACAGCTCTTTCAAGAGCTAGGTTAACTTCCAGAGAGACACTTCCACCTCATCACGTCTAATATGTTCTGCAGTGTTGAAATGAAATTCTGCCCTTTTCTGGTTTTCTCCTCAAAGGCACTCACAAAGCTGCCTGAGTTTTGTAGCAATCGCTGGAGGTGTAGGTAATTGGAGGGAATAATCAGCTCTGCTGCATTGCTAGCTGCTCTCTCCCTTTTCCCACTCCCCTCTCTCCCTTCTTCCTCACACTCTTCACTCCATATTACCCACCAAGAATGCCAAATTCTTCTTTTAGTATGCATAGCAAGTTGCCCCTCTTCTAACATCCAGATCCTTGCATCTCAACTTCCTTCAGCCTCTCTCCAACCTATTCTATCATGGGTACCTAATTTTCCAAATTTAGATGCTTCTATCCACAAGAGGAATTGTGGCACTGGTTATTAAGAGATAGTGATATTTACAAAGAAATATGCGCACTGGTGACTCTAACAGAAACTCAAAGTGCTATGGAGGGACTGAAGAGAGAGAATGCAGGAAATGGGTCAGGAAGGGTTTCAAAGTGGCCCATGCTAAGTGGTCTCTTTCTCTCCGTCTTCCAGATTCACACATTGCCTAATCACTCCTTGAAAACTTGCCCTCTGCTGCCTTCTATTGCTATTTTTCTTTGCATCTGTATGTTTTGTCTCCCTGACCAGATACTTCACAGCTACTCCCAGGGTTAAAGGGCCTTACTCATGGTGGGTCTATTGATTCCTAACCTGTGGGAGCTGTATCATTAGCCCAGCTTCACAATACCTTCCCTAAATTTCCCCCCGAAAATGCCACATGGCAGGAATTTGTTTTAATTAAATCCAAATACCTCTAAGCATGTATGGAGTATTTAACCAACTGCTTGAGATGGCTGGAGATGCCCACTCATGTTACCCTAAGGAGGAGCTGGAAAGGACTAACATTTCCCTAGGGACCAGCCATCCACCTCAATTCTGACAATTATCTTTTGAGGTGAGTGTAGGTGATTTGCCAAAGGTCCCACTACAACAGAGCTGGAACTGGAATTTTAACCCAGAAACACCTAACTTCAAAGTTCCCATTCTTTTCACTATACTACCTCTCTAATGCTTTCTAGAAACATTTAAACTCTCATAATAAAAAGAAGGGCAATTATTCACCAGCATACAAACTAACAAAGAGTACCCCCAATAGTCAGAGTCCTGGAGCAATAGAAAGAAAATTGCCTCTGAACTTGAACAAGGGGTTTCATCTTTCTGAGCTTCAGGTTATTTATTTGCTCACACACAACTTTACAGAGTTGATGTCAACACTAAGTTCCTGGTTGGCAGAGTTCAGTGGAATTCATGTTCCCTTTTAGAGTGTAAAATGGGAGTTGACATTCAAGTCTGACATTCAGCTTAGTGGGGCAGGTTTTTTTTTTAATGCGTTAACACTTTACATTATTTGGGAGGGGCATTAGCTGACTCACACAAGGGAAGCTTAATCATTAACTCAGCGTTACCCAGCAGCAACCACAGTCCTTGGAGGTAAATTGACACTGCAGTCCACATCCTTTCAAGCCCTTCTCCATAGTAACTGCCACTGCCACCTCCATAAGGTGGGTTCAGAGTGTTGCTTGCTATCAGCCCCAGTAGGAAGTATGAGCATTTTAAAATGTGGAGAAGTTTTGGGGCTGGTTTGGGGAGACAGAACCACTCTTCCCCATCCCTCAAATGCACCAAACCCTGCTGACTTGTGTTTCTAAGAGCACAGGCTTGGCAGTGAGTCAGAGCTGCATTTTAGCTCTGCATATTTCTACTTGTGTAACTTTGAGTTTTAAACCTCAGGGTTTTTTTTTTTTTAATCTGTAAAATGAGGATGATAATATTTTGTCTTCTAAGGTTGTTGTGAAGAGTAAGTTAAATAATGAATTCAAAGCACTTAGGACAGTATCTGGCACATTGTAAGCCCTAAAACCATTGGTTATTCTTTTATTATTAGCAAGGACCAAGGCCTTAAAGTTCTAAGATGCAGAGCAATAAAAAAGGAAAGGAAAGAATGGCTCCTTTGTTGTTGGAGGATCAAGTCCAATGCCACAGTCAGGCATACATACATAATCAGGCCCAAGCCTCTGCTTTCCCTGTGGTTTCCTGCACAAACTGTGAAAAAAACCTCCTTAGCTCCCCCAGGCAAACAGGATTCCTCCTTTAGTTTCTCAGAGTACTTTTCATATACTTTCGTACTTTCTGTTATCATATTCTATTTTCATTATTTGTTTGCATATCTACCTCCACTCTACACCATCCCGGGCTGTGAGTTTCTGGACAGTAGGACCATATAGCATCTTTGTATCTGCAGTCACAGGCACTGGGTGTCAGATGGATGGATAAGGAACATGGGAAAACATAATAACTTGGTAATGCAATTAAAACTGGGTACCCAGGGGACAGGGTAAAACCATCTCTGTTTTCTTCATAAATTTTCCTAAGCCTGGGTCTGAGCAGAATTATTGCCCATGAGTGTGACTGGGCACTTTATGTGTGCCTTCCAGGGAAAGCATAACTGGCTGCTGACTGCTGGCAGGACCAGTATTAGGCAGAACACCTTAGCAACCAGGGAGCCAAGGCAGGGTGATGTCTCTTAGCTTTCCTGCAGCCTTCAAGGCTAATATGTCAATATATCAATATGTCAATATTAACCTTGAAGGCTGCAGGACAAATCCCTTCAGGGGTGGGTCAGTTGTCAGCAAGGCAGACTTGCGGGCTAGGACCTGTCTCTCTGTGATTATGTTCACTGTCAACAATGATGCAAGATCCAGAGATAGAAAGGGGATATGAAATATGACTCCCACAGAGAACAGACCACCTGCGAATAATATTTCAAAGCACCTAGATTATGAAATATGATAGAACACTGAGGAGAATGATATATCTTGACTCTCCAGGAATCCCCTCTTTTTAATTTATTTTTTGTTATTAAAGGCAACTGAAAATGATAATATTTATTTGTTGATTATGTATTATATACTTCATACTTTTCTAAAAAGTGATGCGCTGGGGTTAGCTCCCACTGGCTCATGAAAGCAGATTATGATTATTAATCAACCCATGTTAGATGACTTCACATTGGCATCTTAAAATCGGCAGAAGTATTTACACCTGAGAGCTGATTGTGGCATTGACCAGCACATCACTGGTTTTACAATGAATCTTCCCATTAATCTTCCCAAAGCTCATATTTTACAGATGGGAAACTGAAGTTTACAGAGGTTCAATAATGAAATAACTTACTACAAAACTTTGGTGGCCAAGGCACAATTAAAATTCACACCATCTTCCTCCAAAGTTGATGCACTTAATCATGACGGAGAGACCACTTTCTAATCCATTCTATAAAGCCATCATTACACTGCTACCAAAGGCAGATAAAGACAGGAAAGAAAATTACAGCCAGTATCCCTTGTAGATGCAACAATTCTCAACAAAATACTAGTGAATCAAATCCAACAACATATTAAAAGGATTATACACCATGACCAGGTTGAATTTTTCTCAGGAATGCAAGAGTGGTTCAACAAAAGGATATCAGTCAATGTAATAAACCACATTAACAGAACAAAGGTTAAAAAAATGATCATCTCAGTTTCACAGAAAAGGCATTTGACAACGTCCAACACCCTTTCATGATAAAAACACTCAGAAAACTAGGAGTAAAAGGGAACTTTTCCAACATGATAAAGGGCATTTATGAAAACCCACAGCTAACATGCTACTCAGCAGGAAGACTGAAAGCTCTTCCCCTAACAGCAGAACAAGAAAAGGACGCCTCCTGCTTTCACCACTGCTTTCAACGCCACACTGGAGTTTCTCGCTAGAACAAACAGACACGAAAAATAAAGGGCAAACAGATTGGAAAGTAAGTAAAACTATCTATTTGCAGGTGTAATGATCTTATATATAGAAAATACCAAGAAATCCACAAGAAAGCTAGAGTTAATAAACAAATTCAGCAAATTTGCAGTTATGTTTCTATATACCAGCAATTAACAATTCAAAAAGTAAATTAAAAAAGCAACCACACTAACATTATGTCAAAAAGTATAAAATACCTAAAAACGAGTTTAAGGGGGTGAAATATTGTATACTGAAAACTCTAAAACATTGTTGAAAGAAATTAAGGAAGACAAAGAAATGGAAAAATATCCATGTTCATGGATTGAAAACTTAATTTGTTAAGATGGCAAAATGATTGATAAATTTGATACACTTGGTCAAAATTTAAACAGCATTTTTTGCAGAAATGGAAAAATCTATCCTCAAATTTATATGGGATTGCATGGGGCCCAGAACAGGCAAGACAATGTTTAAAAAGAAGAGCAAAGTTGGATGACTCATGCGTCCTGATTTCAAAATTTACTACAAAGCAACAGTAATCAAAACAGTGTGATTCCAGCATAAAGACAGACATATACATCAATAAAATGACTGGACAGTTCAGAAATAAACCCATACATCTATGGTGAACTGATTTTCCACAAGGGTGCCGAGTTCATTCAATGGGGAAAGACTAGTCTCTTCAACAGGTCGATTTCCACATGCAAAAGAATGAAGTAGGACCCATACCTGACATGCTATACAAAAATTAATGCAAAATTCAGTCATAAATCTCTTAGAAGAAAATAGAGTGGTAAATCTTGGTGATCTTGGATTTGGCAATGGACTCTTAGAGATGATACCAAAAGCACGAGCAGCAAAAGAAAAACTAGATAAATTGGACTTCATCAAAATTCAAAACTTTTGTGCATCAAAGGACTTTGTTAAATAGTGAAAAGAAGTGGCCCACCTGTCTTGGTCATCACCACAGAGCCCAGCTCAGCACAGTGGGCCAAATGGGGCTCTCCCCAATCTGGTTCCTTTACAGTCTACCCAGCTATCCAGCAGTGGGCCCCAACCATCATCTTTGAAAGCCCAGACATCAAGAATCCACTGTGGTTCATCAACAAGGAGATCATCAGCCAAAACACCCAGCAGTTCTACTTTATCCTGCTGTGGCCCCATCATATTCTGGGCCATCCTGAAGGCTAACTAACATACCTACCTGTCAGCTCAAGTCCACCAAAATGAATCTCCAGCCATGACAAAGGCTTAGTGGACCTCGTCATCAAGGTTTACTTCAAAGACACCCATCTCAAGTTTCTCACTGGAAGGAAAGATGTCACAGTATCTAGAAAACATGAATTAGGAGACATCATTGAATTAAAATACCCAAATGGGCTGCTAGTCTACCAGAGCAAAGGAAAGTTTGCCATCTGTCCAGACAAGAAATTCACCCCAACATCAAGACAGGGAAGTCTGTCAGCATTATTGTAGAAGGAACAGGCATCATCAGATGCTGCAGTTGATTTTGGCCATCGTTAAGGACCTGGAGAGCCACACCGTGTGCCACATGCTCTTGCCAATAAGACTGAGAATGACATCCTGCTGCCGCCAGAACTGGGAGAACTGAAGAACAAACACTCAGCTTGCTTCAAGCTATGGTACATGGTGAGAAGAGTTCCTGAAGCCTGAGACTACAGCTAGGGTTTTGTGAACAAGTTAATGATCTGGGACCACCTTCCACCCCTGGAGGAGGAGCCACTGGAGCCCCTGCCCATGAGCCAGGATGCATACCTGCCCAGCTGGACCTCATGGACCACTCCAGGGAGCACTGTTTTGCCTCCTAATGGCTGGGTTCTGGCAAGCACACACACTTGAATACTCACCATGCCCTTTCCCCAGCCAGTCCTCCCTTGTCACCTTTTTTTAATGCTGTGGCTCCAGGTTCATGCTGGCCTGCCTGTGCCCTGGGTGATCACCCAGCTGGCCAGACATGAGCAGCCCCTTGGGAACAGTTTCAGATGGGCCACCTTCAAGGGGAGTTCCTGTTTGGCTCTCACTTGGGCCTGTCCCTGTCCTCTGCCCCTGCAACCCTCAGCCCCCAATATACACACACACACAAGAAAGGGCTGAGGGCTGCCAGCACCCTGCTGTACTCACTCCTCACTGAAATGGAAAAAAGTTTAGAAATAAAGGGATAGCCGGGCCAGAGCTGGAGAGGCCAGGAGCCACTTCAGCCACAGTCCTGGGACGTTTGCCTGCCAGCCCTCACTGTCTGCCTCAGAGCCAGGGGTAGGTTTCAGCAGCACCAGACATTGCACGAGACCACTGACAGCAGAAAGTCCTGGGGGTTGTGGAGGAGGGCTGCTGGCGGTACAAGGCTGCCTCTCACCCCAGGCCCCCAGCAGGCCCAAGCCAGCCTGGCACTTGGCTCTAACTGTGGCTGAGGCAGGAAGAGGGTGCTGGCCCAGGGCCCCTTGAGCTGGCACATGGCTGGCAAGTGAGCCATCTTGAAACCCTGGCATTTTCCCCTAACACACCCAAACATTCAGGCAGCCTTGAGAGTTCCAAGCTGTCAATTTTGCAGAGTCTGATCTACTATAGGGAAGGGGTTGGGGAGGAGGGACCTGGGAGTCCTGCTGACAGAGCTCTACCTCCTCCTCCCACCTGGCCCCAGCGTAGCAGGGATTTTGAGCAGTGCCTCTGGTCTGAAAGACATTCTCAGTGGCCTCCAGAGCTCTGTCAGCCTCTTACATGTGGGCTTTTTCAGAGTTATCTATAAGCAGAAAAAATTGAAGTAAAACTTTGCTAATTTTAAAAGAAAATGAAAGATAACCCACAGAATGAGACAAAATATTTGCAAATCAAATATCTGATAAGGATTTAATATCCAAAATATACAAGAACTCCTACAACTCAACAAAAGGCAGACTATCCAATTTAAAAATGAGCAAAAGGAACTGAGCAGTGTAGCTCGGTTGGGCGTCATCCTGCAAAGCCAAAGGTTGCCAGTTCAATTCCTGGTCAGGGCACAGGCTGGGGTTGCGGGTTTGGTCTCCAGTCAGGGCGCGTATGAGAGGCAACCGATCAATGTTTCTCTCTCACATTGATGTTTTTTCCCTCTCTTTCTCCCTCCCTTCCCATCTTTCTTAAATAAATAAACAAAATATTGTGAGTACAAAAATGTGTATGTATTGTAAATATGTGTACCTAAAGTACTTTGAATAAAAGTTCTAGAAAACCACAGGTCAGCCATGTTTGATAGCTGTAGAAACTTGTCCAGGGAGATGAGCTTTCTCCTGGATCACCTCTCACCTCAATGGTTTGGGATAGAAAGCTGTGACAACTCAACCTCCTAAAACAGATTGTCCATCAAGTATTAGGCCAACAGATAGAGTTTCTTTCAAAGATTTAGTAGAGCCCTTATGTTGATCCTCTTGTTTTATTTTACTAAGTTTGGCTAAATGTTTGCTGGACTACTTGGCCTTTTAACAATTACCTTGAAGCTTAAGGGTATTATTTTGTGGGCCAGGGCTTTCTTTTGTAAAGTGCAAGTGTGGGGCATAGCACATTCCCTCTCTCTGTTCTATCCCACAGGTCTGACCATATGTCAAGCAAGGGGGGAACTGTAATTGTTTTTGCTTTGGGAGACTGTACAGAATTTTGCATGCATTTTAAAGTTACATTTTAAAATCAACTTAAAATCATGTGCATTAGTGGGTAAGGGTTGGCACAGTTGTCCCCGTATGTTAACCATTGGTACTGCTCCGTCTGTGTGCTTGGACAGTTGTGCCTTCCACCTCTCTGAGCACGGCTTTTCTCATCTGAAGTGGACAGTATGACACCTTCCTCAGAGCACTATGGTGAGGTTTAAAGGAGAGGAGCTATGAGAGGGACCTAGCACAGCACCTGACACAGAGTGGGTGCCAAAAGGGTTAGCTCTAGGGACCCTTTTTGTTGTAGAGCATCCATGGACACCCACAGGCCCCCTCCATGCAGTCTTCCCCCACGAACAGCCCACGATGATTTCCCTTTCTCTGCAGTCCTAAAATACTTTATGAAAATGAAGTTCCCGCTGTAGCCACTTTATGAGTACACAAACTTCGATCCAATAAGCTCGAAGTCCTCTGAGACTGGTGGCACTGCTGTGCACTCCTGCCACCCTCAGAGCCTCACGGAGTTACGCATGTAATGGGCCCTGAAGGAGCACTCATTACATTGAATGGCTGAGAAGGGATTTGGGGCAAAAACACCAGAATTTTCCCCGTAAGATTTAGGTTCTACAACTGGTTTTCATATGTGTAAGCTTTGTGATATTAAACAAAACACTTCAAGGCAACTCTGATAATCCGTCTCTACACTGGTACACTGGTACAACAGGTGTGCCCAACTGCAATGGACTGAATCTTTGTGTCCTCCCCCCCAAAATCGTAGGTTGAAATCCTAGCCCCAATGTAATCATATTAGGAGGTAGTGCCTGTGGTGGTAATCAGGTCATGGGGGTAGAGCCCTCAAGAATAGAATTAGTGCCCATATGAAAGAGACCCCAGACAGCTCTCTCACTCTCTTTCTGCCATGTGAAGATTCAATGAAAGGGCAGTCCACAATCCAGAAGGGGGTTGTTACTAGACCCCAGCCATGCTGGCACCCTGATCGCAGACTTGCAGCCTTCATAATTGTGAGAAATAAATGTTATTGTCTATAAACCACCCAGTACTTTGTTATAGTCACCTGAACTAAGGCACTAACCAACTACCAGGACAGAATTGCAGCAGTGAGATTCAAATGTGACATCGTGCAGATGAATGTGCTTGGTAATTCCTAAAGTATTACAAACATAATCCTACCTGGGTTCCTGCGCTGTGCCTTAGATCTACATAAGCAACCCACTTCTCCTGGTGCTGTCTTTATTCTAGGGTGTGAATAAACGCCCATTTGTTTTAGAACTAAAAGGTGCAGAAGAGGGGAAAAAGTGTTGGGTTTTAATCATTCACAATCAGGCTGCTGTCCCACCAAAGAACCAATTACACCTAAAGTTAAAGCCCAATTGCAACCTATTGCAAGGATTAGGAGACTGATAGATTCTTAATGGTAAAGTCTGAAGGACACAAAGGCTTATGCTCACAACCTCCATAAGCAATAGGGAGAATTACTTCTGCAGGCCTACTGAGAGATGAGAGTTGAATATGATCCATAATCTATCTTACTTAATGTCATCAATTTCCCTACAGCCCCTTCAAACAATCAATGTTAGTGAAATGCCAGAGTGAAATAACAGCATTGATTTAGGGGAATATCGGTGGTCTATTTCAATGAAGCTTTCCAGCATAAGAAGCCTACAGAGATTTTAAAATCTGGATGTGCCCATGCACATTTTTTTGTTTGTTTATTAAAGGAGAAAGCCAATCCTTTAATGATAAGAGGGTAGAATAGAGGATAATACACATGAATGTGCCAGCTAAAATATTCCCCCTAATACTTGGATGTTTTCCCTTCTTCTAATTATATAAAAATTGATTACATTTTTGAGTCTTTTATAAATTAGAAACTTAGTCCCATTGACTTTGATTTACAGGAAATAAACAAACCAAAAGAAAAGTGACATTGAGCTTCTAAAAATTTTCCTTCAAACTAATCACGGAAGGCACCCTTTAAACAATCATGAAATACACGATGCTTGGTTAGAATTTTCCCATTTACTAAACACAAATACCATTTCTCTCATTTTTACCCTACACACACTCAGTTATCAATTTCTGTTACATCTTCCCTTAAATATCTGATATTGGCTCCATTCTTTCTAGTGCCAACATGCCCACTTTAGCTACAGCTCTTTAAAAACAGACTCAAACCGAGGCAGTGACTTCCTAGTCGCTTCTCTCTCTTTCAATCTCTTGATATTTCAGTCTATCTCACATACTACATAGAATGTAAAATCTTTGAGATCAGGGGCAATATCCTATATAAGTATTTCCTTATATTGTGATATATAAACATTTTTCCTGAACAGTAAATCTAGACACTATCTGGCAGGTAAATTGATAGAGAAAAAGAAACAGAAACTTGAAAATAGATTTTTCCTCTCCAAGTCTGTGATTATTGAATCTAAAAGATGCATTCCAGCGGAATGCATTCTGCATCCCATAGATACAATATACATAGGCTTAATCAGTGGGTTGTGCCAATGTAAGAAGTATCCAAACCTGTACAGAATATGTATGAGTTTATTTCAGCAAAACAGACAACAGTTGCCAGGAAGCAAAACCTCAACAGACAGAGAAAATACTCTGGAAGATGGCAGCTTAACTTATTTTATACGTCACAATGAAAGGAGGAGATTAGGGGGAGGGTCACAGGAACTCTGTTGATGACAGCTTAGGGAAGGGGGAGAAAACAAAGTGGGGAAATCTCTCAGATTGGATTAAGAGTAAAATGGAGAGATAGGTATTTCTTTTACATTGGTGGGTATAAGATAGTTAACAATTGACATTTAGAGCACATAGAGATGCTATTTGGAGAATAAGATAACCATTAGGGGTTCTGTGATCTGATGCTCTTGTGTGGTAGGTACACCCTGAGGGGTCCAGAAAAAGGGGATTGATTACTCTGGCATTCCAAGGGTATGTCACCTTAGATACAAAAATACAGCAGCCTTACTTAAGGTAAAGATTGACCTTTGTGAAGGAAGATACAGGCCTAGAATGTGACTACCTGCCATGACTCACTTTTAGTTAGACATTTTTACGTTCAGGCCATCCTTTGTGGTTACTTTTGGTCTCTGAGTTTGTAGGGCCTGCACTGCCTCCTGCTGAGCTTCTCAGGTTACTATGTGGCCCCTTTTTCATCCACTCCACCAATGTAAAAGAAGTCTTTCCATTTTATTTTTTATCCAACCTCAGAGAGTTCCCTACTTTGCTTAAAAAATAAATTTGAATTGATAGCCAGCATTTAAAAATTGCTATTTCACATAAAAATCAAGCCAGGGGAAAAATTGGCTTACCTTTAAATCCTTTGTTTCAAGAAATAAAAGCCTGAAACTATAAGCAAGAAACCAGAGGATATAAAGAACTGTCCAAACAAATCTGCAATAGATCTTATAGGAATGAAAAAAAAAATGATAGAAATTTAAAACTCAAATTCAAAAGGAGATTAGCCATAGCTAAAGAAAAAAAAAATAGGCAGTCAAGGGTGCTAGGACTCTAGGAGTGGAGCTGGCTGGTGGGGGCAGGCCCTGCGGCCCTGGCTCAGCAGCAGGAAGGCACCTACCTTCCCAGCCACAGTCAGGCAGTGTGGGGTGCAGAGCCATGGGAGCAGGCCTCCCTCCTTCCTCCTTCCCCTGCCCTGGCCGTGCAGTAGGACACACACAATACTCACCGGAAATGGAAGCTGAGTGAAGAGGCTCGTGTCAGTGGAAGGCAGGTATTGGTGGGCAGCGGTGGGAGCACTTAGCCATACCTGCAGAAGAAGGCCAGATGCCGGAGAAAAAGGCAAGAGATATCCTGGGAGGAGGAAGCAAGATGGCAGAGGAATAAATGGAAGCCACACTAACCTCTTCCCAGAACCAATCGGGTATTACAATTAAATTGTGGAGAAATCACCCAGAACAAACAACTGAACAATAGTGAAGGAGAAGCCTTATAACCTTGGACATACAGAAGAATCATCTTCAGCACTAACTGACTGTACCTGCACAACAGGATACAAAACATGGTGGGTGGAGTGACCCTCAGTCAGCCAGCAGGAGAGAAGGACCCACCAAAGAATGACCCAACAACAATCAAAACCCAATTACATCCAGAGAGCCAACACAAATGGCGTAAAGGGTATCCCAAGAGCATCAAGTTCAGCAGATCAAGGAGACTGCACCACTGAATCCCACAGGTCTCCTACCATAGAAGTTCACACCACAAAGTCAGGGAGTCAAAACAGATCAATTTAAGAAGAGGCAAACAAGCAGAGACTCACAAACAATGGCAAGACAAAGAAACAACCCTGCAAGCGAAAAGAAAAGAGGAATCCTCACAAAGAATGCTAAATGAAATAGAGGCAGATCAACTATCAGATATTGAATTCAAAACAATGATTATAAGGAAGCTCAAGGAGTTCAGCGAGAATTACCAAAAACTACAGGGAAGCTACAAGGCACTTACTGCAGATTACACCAGCATGAAAAAATACATAGAAACTATCAACAAGAGCCAAGAGAATATGAAGAATAAAATTTCTGAATTGAAGAACACAGTAGAAGGAATCAAAAGCAGGCTAGATGAAGCAGAGGATTGAATCAGTGAACTGGAGGAAAAGGTAGAAAAAAACTTCAAGAAAGAGCAAGAAAAGGAAAAGAGACTCAGAAAGAATGAAGAGGTGGTAAGGGAACTGCAGGACAACATGAAACGTAATAATATCCGTATAATAGGCATACCAGAAGGAGAAGAAGAAGAGCAAGGGATAGAAAGCCTGTTTGAAAAATTAATGATGGAAAACTTCCTTAATTTGATGAGAGAAAAAGTCACACAAATCCAGGTTGCACAGAGGATCCCAATCAAGAAGAACCCAAAGATACATCATAATTAAAATGGCAAAATTCAAAGACAAAGCGATAATCTTAAAGGAAGCAAGTGAGAAAACAGGAACCCCACATGAGGAAACCCCAATAAGACTAGCAGCTGACTTCTTAAGGGAAATGTTCCAAGCCAGAAGGGGATGGCAAGAAATATTCCAAGTGATGAAAAACAAATGCCTGCAAACAAGACTACTCTATCCAGCAAGGGTCTCAATTAAAAGGGAAGGCCAAATAAAGAGTTTCCCAAACAAAAGAAGCCTGAGAGAATACACCTCCACCAAACTAGCACTGCAAGACATGCTAAAGGGATTGCTTTAAGAAAAGAAAGAAAAAGAGTGAGAGAGACAGGAATACAGGTATGAAGGAAGTAAAAGGACAGTGAATAAGTACCTATCAATAATAACCTTAAATGTAAATGGATTAAATGCTCCAATCAAAAGACATAGGGTAGCTGAATGGATAAGAAAACATGACCCGCACATATGCTGCCTACAAGAGACCCACCTCAGAACAAAAGACCTACACAGACTGAAAGTGAAAGGTTAGGAAAAAAAAATATTCCAAGCAAATGGACAGGAATAAACAGCCAGGGTAGTAACACTTTTATCAGACAAAATAGACTTCAAAACAAGGGCCGTAAAAAGAGACACAGAAGGACACATCATAATACTCAAGGGAAGAATCCATCAAGAAGACATAAACATTATAAACATACATGTACCCAACATAGGACCACCAAAATATATAAGAAAAATCTTGGAGTACTTCGAGAAAGGTATAGACAGCAACACACTTAATATTATGGGATTTTTAACACCACACTGTCAACAATGGATAGATCTTCTGAACAAAATATCAACAAGGATATTGTGGCATTAAACAATGCCCTAGATCAAATGGACTTAACTGATACATATAGAACCTTTCATCCCAAAAAAGCAAAATACACATTCTTTTCAAATGCACATGGAACATTTTCAAAGATAGATCACATGATAGGACACAAAACAAGCCTCAACAAATTCAAGAAAAACTGAAATCGTATCAAGCATTTTCCTGGACTACAAGGGTCTGAAACTAGAAACCAACCTCAAGGAAAAAAACTCAAAAACACTCAAATTCACAGAGATTGAATAGCATGCTATTAAACAATGAATGGGTTAAGAATGAGATCAAGATAAAAATGAAAAAGTTTCTGGAAACAAATGACAATGAACTCACAGCAGTCCAAAATTTATGGGACACAGCGAAGGCAGTCCTGAGAGGGAAGTTCATAGTGATACAGGCCTAAAAAAGATAGAAACATTTCAAATAAACAACTGCACACTACATTTACAAGAACAGGAGGCACAACAACAAACAAAGCCCAGAGTGAGTAGAAGGAAGGAAATAACCGAGATCAGAGCAGTATTAAATGACATAGAGATTGAAAGAACAATTCTAAGGATCAATAAATCCAGGAGCTGGTTCTTTGTAAAGATAAACAAAATTGACAAGCCTTTAAGCAGGCTCATCAAGAAAAAAATAGAGAGGACCCCCCAAAACACAGTCAGAAATGAAAGAGGAGCCCTGGCTGGTGTGGCTCAATGGATTGAGCACTGGCCTGCAAAGCAAAGGGTCGCCAGTTCAATTCCCAGTCAGGGCAAATGCCTGGGTTGCAGGCCAGGTCCCCAGTAGGGAGCTTGTGAGAGGCAACCACACACTGATGTTTCCTTCCCTCTCTTTCTCTCCCTCCCCCTCTCTCTAAAAATAAATAAACAAAATCTTAAAAAAAAATGAAAGAGGAGAGATTACAACTGATATCACAGAAATACAAAGGATTGTAAGACATTACTACAAACAACTAATATGCCAAGAAATTTGAAAACCTGGGTGAAATGGACAAATTTCTAGAAAAATATAATCTTCCAAAACTGAATGAAGAAATGAAGAAGAAGCAAAAAGCCTGAACAGACTGATAACGGCTGGTGAAATTGGAGCAGTAATCAAAAAACTCCCGGCACACTAAAGCCCTGGACCAGATAGTTTCACAGGAGAATTTTACAAAACATTTATGGAAGAACTAGTCCCCATCCTTCACAGACTATTCCAAAAAACCCAAGAAGAGGGAAGACTCCCAAACTCTTTTCATGAAGACAGCATCATCCTAAACCAAAAACCAGATAAACACACAACAAAGAAAGAAAACTATAGGCCAATATCACTGATGAACACAGATGCTAAAACCCTCAACAAAATATTGGCAAACTGCATCCAGCAATACATTACAAAGGTCATACACCATGATCAAGTGGGATTCATCCTGGAGATGCAAGGATGGCACAATATTTGCAAATCAATAAACGTAATACATCAC
Organism: Desmodus rotundus; assembly: GCF_022682495.2. NCBI lineage: Eukaryota > Metazoa > Chordata > Mammalia > Chiroptera > Phyllostomidae > Desmodus > Desmodus rotundus. The sequence continues at coordinate 45,445,999 of NC_071389.1, forward strand.
ATGAACAAAAGACAAAAATCAAATGATCATATCCATAGATGGTGGAAAAAGCATTTGATAAGGTACAGCTCCCATTTATGATAAAAACACTCAGCAAAGTGGGAGTATAGGGAGCATTCCTCACCATAATAAAGGCCATATATGAGAGACATACAGCCAACATCATACTCAATGGGCAAAAACTTAGAGCTTTTCCACTGAGATAGGAACAAGACAAGGATGTCCACTTTCACCACTACTATTCAACATAGCATTGGAAGTCCTAGCAGCAGTGATCAGACAAGAAAAAGAAATAAAAGGCATCCAAACAGGAAAAGAGGAAGTAAAACTTTCATTGTTTGCAGATGACATGATAGTGTACATAGAAAATCCTATAGGCTCCACCAAAAAACTACTCGACCTAATAAGTGAATTTGGCAAAACAGCGGGATACAAAGTTAATATACAGAAATCAAAGGCATTTTTGTACACCAACAATGCAATATCAAAACCAGAAGGAAATAAAATACCATTTGATAGAGCAACAAGAAAAATACAGTACCTAGGAATAAACCTAACCAAGGAGGTAAAAGACCTGTACTCAGAAAACTACACAACACTGAAGAAAGAAACTAAGGAAGACACAAACAAATGGAAGCATGTACCATGCTCATGGATTGGAAGAATTAACATCATCAAAATGTCCATACTACCCAAAACAATTTATAGATTCAATGAAATCCCTATTAAAATATCAGTGATATATTTCACAGATATAGAACAAACATTTCAAAAATTGGTAACTATAAATGACCCCAAATAGCCACAGCAATTTTGAGAAAGAAGAACAAAGTAGGAGGGATCACAATACCTGACATCAAATTATATTACAAGGCCACAGTAATCAAAACAGTCTGGTAATGGCATATGAACAGATTCATAGATCAATGGAACAGAATAGAGAGCCCAGAAATAAACCCAAGTCTCTGTGGTCAATCAATATTGGATAAAGGGAGCAGAAGCATAAAATGGAGTAAAAATAGCATCCTCAACAAATGGTGTTGGGAGATGTAGAAAGCTACATGCAAAAAAATGAATCTAGACCACCAATTTACACCATATACAAAAGTAAATTCAAGGTGGATAAGAGACTTAAATATAAGTAATGACACCATAGAAGTCCTAGAGGAGAACATAGGGAGGAAAATCTCAGATATTCCACATAGCAATATTTTCACCACTATGTCCCCTAGAGCAAGGGACATAAAGGAAAGAATAAACAAATGGAACTTCATCAAAATAAAAACCTGCACGGCTAAAGAAAACATCAGCAAAATGAACAGGGAACCAACCATATGGGAAAATATATTTGCCAGTGATACCTTGGATGAGGGTTTGATCTCCAAAATATATAAAGAACTCACACAACTCCACTCCAGGAAGCCAGACAACCCAATTTAAAAAACAGGCAAAGGACCTGAACAGACACTTCTCCAAGAAGGTCATACAGAGGGCCCAGAGATATATGAAAGGGTGCTCAGCATCACTAGCCATCAGAGAGATGCAAATTAAAACCACAGTGACATACCAGTTCACACTAGTCAGAATGGCCATCATAACCAAATCAACAAACAAGTGCTGGCGAGGATGTGGAGAAAAGGGAACCCTAGTGCACTGTTGGTGGGAATGCAGACTGGTGCAGCCACTGTGGAAAGGAGTATGAGTTTCCTCAGAAAACTAAAAATGGAACTGCCTTTTGACCCAGTGATTCCACTGCTGGGATTATACTCTAAGAATCCTGAAACACCAATTCAAAAGAACCTATGCACCCCAATGTTCATAGCAGCACAATTTGCAATAGCCAAGTGTTAAAAGCACCCTAAGTGCCCATCAGTAAGTGAGTGGATCAAAAAACTGTGGTACATTTACACAATGGAATACTATGCAGCAGAGAGAAAGAAGGAGCTCCTACCCTTTGCAACAGCATGGATGGAACTGGAGAGCATTATGCTAAGTGAAATACACCAGGTGGTGAAAGACAAATACCATATGATCTCACTTATAAGTGGAATCTAATCAACAAAACAAACAAGCAAGCAAAATAAAACCAGAGACATGGAAATAAAGAATAAATTGACAGTAACCAGATGGGAGGTAGGAGGGGATAACGGGGGAAAAGGGGAGACGGTTGTCATGGAACATGTATAAAGGACACATGGACAAAGCCAAAGGAGGCAGGATCGAGGGTGGGATGTGGGGATGGCTGGGGTAGGGGGGAAATGGAGACAACTGTTCAAGTACAACAATTTAAAAAAGAGAAAAAATAAAATGAAAAAAAATTAGTGAACTGGAAATCAGATCCTAAAAAAAAAAAACTATATCCAAATACACATACAAAATATGAAAGGGAGATAGCAAGTGTTGAAAAATAGAATTGGAAGGTCTAATATACATGACATCAGAATTCTTCAAGGAGATAGCAAAAATGAGAGAGAGGAAACAATCAACTAGAAAATAGCTGAGAAATTTCCAGTATCACTGAAAGTCATTACTTACCTGGTCCCAGAAGGCATTTGAATTGTTCATCCCTTGTCTATAAGTTAAAGTTTTTTTTTAAACCACCTTATAGAAATATGTCTTTCATTGAATATTAATTTACAATTTATGAAGGGCTTTCACATACTAAAATCTATGCTCTGTGTTTTTAGACTTGTTGGAAGTGTTTGATTTGTTTTCCTGATAGGAAACTGAAGTAATCCCTAGGCATGCACCAATATTAAGGCCCTTCTCTTTTAAAGAAGAGAAAAGAAACTTTCTCATGACCAATCTTACTAATGATAAGTACAGAACACTCTTAAGTGTAATGGACATGTCAGTTACTTCCACTGAATTTAATTGATTCTCTGCAATTTTCATTTCAACATTCTTTTTTTTCTTAAAATTTTATTTATTTAATTTTAGAGAGAGGGGAAGGGAAGGAGAAAGAGAGGGAGAGAAACATCAATATGTGGTTAGCTCCTTGCACATCCCCTACTGGGAACCTGGCCCACAACCCATGCATGTGCCTAGACTGGGAATCAAACCAGCAATCCTTTGGTTCTCAGGCCGGCACTCAATCCCCTGAGCCACACCAGACAGGGCTCATTTCAACATTCTTTTGGGATGTTTCCTTTGCAAACTTTGCTATCTTTTGTTTTCTCTCCCCAGCAATGATTTTGGGGGTCCACTGAAGAGAGTGACCTTCAGTGAATTAAGTGATGGGATCCAATTTTATCATGACCTTGGAGGTTCCTTAAATCACTTTCTCCATTTACTTTGTGAATAAGGTCCAAACATTGTTAGCATGGCATCAAAGCTACTCCTGCCTTCTGTGACTGCCCTCTTTCCAAGCTCTACTCTCAGTACAAGCACCCAAGACAACTCACAATTTCCCCAAATATACGATCACATACCAGGCTCTTAGGCCACTTGTTTCCATACAGAAAATTCCTCTTGACCTCTTCTTGTCCTTCCCACCCTTTCTCAGTGCTCCCCATTCATCTCCTTCTACCTAAAATCTCAAGAAAGTTTACTGGTTTTTCACAGCCCTCCTCAACCTGGGCATCTGACTACCCAAAGCTTTCTCTGACAACATCTATGGCACCTTGTGCTACAAAGTATTCATCTCTGTGTCCAGGCATGTCTAGCATGTGATGGGTGCTAAAATTCTTGGTCAATAAATAGTACAGAAAATTGGAAAAACATGGTGGGGAGCTTAAAAGGTCACTGTAGGGCAATCTTACCCCTGACCCCAGAACACCACTTCTAGGATATTCACCAATGTAAATAATTGAGAATGTGCTCAAAGATTTCGTTGCAGTCTTGCTCTTCATTGTTGCGTCAATAGCAAACTCCTGGACACGGTCTTAATTCCTTCAACTGGGCTTTGGCTAAATAAATGCACAGCAGAATACTAAATAGTCATTTTAAAACATGGATAGCCCTGACTGGTGTGGCTCAGTGGGTTGGGCATTGTCCCGCAAACTGAAAGGTCGCAGTTTGATTCCTCAGCAGGGCACATATCTCGGGGTCGAGGGCCAGATCTCTGGTTGGAGGTGTGCAAGAGGCAACCGATCAATGTTTCTCTCTCTTGCAATTCAGTGTTTCTCACCCCTCTCCCTCCATTCCCCTCTCTCTAAAAATAAATAAATAAAATATTTTTTAAAAAGACATGGATGGAAAATATTTCATGGCATGTCGTAATATAATTAAAGGAAAAAATGTTCAAGGAAAACAACAGTGTGTTCACTCTGATTACATATAATGCTATCCATCAAATTATCAGCAGTGGTTGTCTGGGTACAGAGTTTCAGTTTTTTTTTCTTTTCTTTTGATTCTGAAAAAATCTAACTTTTAAAGAATGAGTACTGATCATTTTTGTGATTTAAAAAAAGGAGGGTTGTGTTTTGAAAGGAGAGAGTCTTGTCCTTTCACAGTCTTCCTTCCCTTTGGAGCTCCAAGTCTACTGAGAGGCCATTCATATCCCCTACATTCCAGGGTGTCCAAGGGAAAGAGCCATCCAGGTATTAGCCTCATTTCACAAAATGGAGCCTTGGAAGAGAAAAACAGCTGCTTGAGTGGGCAGTGATTTTAAAACCCAAACAGTTCTCAAGAATTCATGATATTGGAAAACTTCCATTATCCTGTTTCACTTTTCAAGATCAAGCCCCCTCAAAATTCTGTGCTGGCCCTGAAATGACTTATCTTGGGAGGACCCTGTTCTATCTAGGAAGAGAAACCTAAAGCCAGCATATTCCCTCTCACTTTACACTTACTTGGACATTCCATAGCTGGAAACACACACACACACACACACACACACACTTCCATCCTTTACTGGGTTGCAGCGATTCCCCAAGTTACCAAAGTGACCCAGCCAGTACCAGCAAAGAGGCTCAGCCCTGCAGAGCAGGCTTCAAGCCTGAGATGCTGGGTTCCCCTCTCCAGGGGGCAGGCAGGCTTCAAGCCCGGTGACTTCCTCCTCTCTCCTTCCTGGAGGTCCCCGCCCATGTCACCGCCATCAGGTCAATGAGAAAATCACGTTTTAGCCTCAGAGCTGTTGTGAAGTTTCTGGTGTGGTGGCAAGAGCTGTTGCACAGGACCGAGAGGCAGGGCCTCTAGCTGCCTGTCTGTTACTAATTAGATAGCTATAGGGGTGATATTCCTGTTGAGTAGATTAACTCATATGTCACAGAGGGCGTTGGCCTAGAATGATTGTGTTCCCTCTCCAGTGATGAGGGTGAGTGCCCACACGTCCCTGGGAGTGCTGCAAAAAGAAAAGAAAATTCACACGTACTGACAGTACTCGAGATGTTAGCACTCATATGAAATACTGTCTTACTTAACTCTCCAGCAACCCCTTATGATAGGTGGGTGCCCTTGGTCCCAACATACAGTTTGAAAATACAGGCACAAGGTCTGAGAAATGCTTTCCATAGTTTCCTTTTCGTGATACACTTTAAAAATGTATTTTTACAGCATACTTGGGCAAATGAGTGAACACCGACAAGAAGCAAATGGCCCCACTGCCCCGGAAGGAGGGGCTCCAGCTTTCAGTACACCTGCCCCACCAGTTACCTGTTCCCTGCTCACTGGAATGGAAGCCGCGAAGTGGCTATTCCAAGAGAAGGATGACACAGCTGTGTCAAGACAAACCTGGGTTTGATTCGCAGTTCTGCTCTCTGTTGATTTCAAGCTAGTAACTTTTTTTTTTTTGGAGCCCGTTTTCTCACCTCTAAGTGAAGCTAATAGTCCGCGCACCACTAGGATAGTGACAAGAGTAATGAATATCACCAGACGTTTATCACCTAGCCGACACCCAGGGACCGTCCAGTAAGTTTAACTCTTGCGTGCGTCTTAAGTCGCTGGTGTGGGGCTCGGTGGAGCGCGGGGCTCGGAATGCGGAGCTCGGGTCTGCAGGCGGGAGGCCGGCCCCGCGGGGGCAGGGAGCAGGCGCCAGGTGCGGGTGTGCGTGCGGGTGGGGGCGGGGAGGGTGGTTCCGGGTTTCTGCGCGCAGTTCTGAGTACCCGGCCAGCTGCGTCACCACCGAAAGCGCGAGCCGGGGGCGGGGGCTCGGCGCGGCTGGAGGCCCCGGCGCTCTTACGGAAAGTGCGAGCCCGGAGTTCCCAGCCGCGATCGATGTGGCGAGTCTGCGTTCCCCAGCGTCGCCTCGGGCCGCAGTTCCCGTTCGCCGCCCGGCCCCTCGCGCAGTCCGGGAAGGCGCAGGGGGCTGTCTCTGCCCGAGAAGAGAAGGGACAGCCCCCACGCGCCTCTCCACCCCGGGACCCTGCAGCGGAGCGAGACTTTCTTGGCACCGGTTTGAGGCCACCCGCACCCCCGCGGTGCTAGCCGCATGGTGGAGCCTCACAGATCCCTGGGGGGAAGCGGGTTAGGGGGAGGGAGGGATTGAAAAAAAAGTTGGCACTGCGTAAGCTTCTCTCACTTCTTTCCACCCCCGGACGCACGCCTGACTCTCCGCATTGCAAAAGTCCTGCCCGTGGAGCAGCCTCGTGACTTGGCTCGAGCCCAGAAATGTTTCCCAGGTTTCCCCACCCGAGAAAGGGGCGGTTGGGTGTACTGCCTTGACCCCAGGCGCCCTTTAAATCGTATTTCTTAGGGTGACTGGGTTGCCCTTTACAAAGAAAGACAATCTCGCTAGTACACCCACTCTAGGTTAGCACCGTGTGGCAAATGACATTTCTTCCCCCCCTTACATAGCACTTGCAGACAGAAAAAGTGTTTCAATCTATTTGGGGGTAATTCTGGAGCTGGCTTTAAAGGAGGACAGGGATTGATGCTTAAAGGCTTCGATGACACAACTTTTTCCCGCAGTAAAGAACCTTTTTAAATTTTTATTTTCATTTGTTAATTACAGTTAGCAATCAAAATTTTATATTAGTTTCAGGTGTACAGTATAGTGGTTAGACATTTATATAACTTGCAGTGACCCCCCCCCCGCATAAGTCTAGTTAGTACCCGCAAGGCACCAAATATAGTTACTACAATATTATTGACTGCATGCCTTATGCTGTACTTTATATCCCTGTGACTATTTTGTAACTACCGATTTGTACTTCTTATTCCCTTCACCTTTTTCATCCAATCCCCCACTCCCTTCCCTCTGGCAACCATCAGTTTGTTTTCTGTATCTCTAAGTTTGTTTCTATTTTGTTTGTTCATTTATATTGTTCTCAAATTCCACATGTAAGTGAAATCATATGGTATTTATCTTTGTCTATTTCACTTAGCATAATACTCTCTAGGTCCATTCATGTTGTTGCCAATGGTAAGATTTTGTTCTTTTTATGACTGAGTGATATTCCATCTCCAGCTCTCCAAGAATCACCTTGTTATTAGCACTGATGGGGCACAGTAGCTACTGAATTAATAGGGAATGAATGTCTACTTGGAGGAGGTATTTAAATGGCTGTGTATAGAACAATGCTTTCATTTTGCAGATAGTAAATTTAGAGGGTGTGTGACTTGCTCAAACTCACCTAGCTAATTAATGTGGAAGGCAGGCTAGAATCTGTCTCACATTTTAACTCTAAATACTTATGATTATGAGCGGGTACATGTTTCCCTCTTTATGGACATAAAATGCCTTCTGCAGTAATCTCTGCAAATCCTTACTCCATGCCTTCTCCCCACTCATCTAAAACAAACAAAAGCAAAGAAAACAACAGGAAGTCCCAAGGCCAATACATGCATGAACAGGCTAATGTTGGCATTGTCAAAGCAAGATTTGCAAGGCATTTTTGCCCCATTTCCATCAGTGATAGCACTTCTTAATTACACAAAATATGCCCCAAAAGAGATAGAACAGAAAAAGAAAAACAAGCAAACAAATAAAGTGCTTCTCTAAAATGGTGTGAAAGATAACTGGTTCCCACTAACTTTGCTTTTGTAAGTACCATGTGTGGTGCTTTGCACGGGACCCGCTGGACTCATAAGTGACTACAGGGTTGCTCTGAGACTGGTCAGTTATTTTACTCAGGCATGGTGTTGATTTGTTGCTCATCTTTCAGAATGCACAAGCTGTGAGAACACAAGGGACTTCAATGACAATTGTGCAGATGGCTGGGCAGCTTGTTGTCTTTGAAGTTTCAAGGCTGACCAAGTATGCCAAAATGTTGCCTTTAGGGACCAGTCTCCAAACCAATGGATGTAAAGATCAAAGGAATCAAAACCTTATGGCAATGACGAGTAAAACTTCCTTCTTTTGTGGTTTATCAACCCTGGTTTCCACAATGATGATCATGATACACTTATAATACTACAATCTGAGTACAAACGTTCTTCTCCAAGAAGATGGGAGGGGGTTTCCAGTGATGGACAGAACAGATCAGATTATGAAATGTCTCATTTTTTAGGTCAGCCAGATACACTCTGAAATGAGGCAATTCTCTTCTCTAACTGCTGTTTCTCTTTCCCTTCTCTACTTCTGCTATCTTTTGAGGGTGGGAAGGAATACAAATTGCTCAACCTTATGAATAAGGAGGGAAATTTAAAAAAGCACATTGAAAGATTTTCACATACTACCATCCAGACTGATAAAAATGAGCCTGACCATTCCAAATGTAGAAAATGCTGTGGAACCATGGAAACTCTTATACACTGTGAATAGGGGCTTAAATTTGTATAAGCACTTAGAGAAACAGTTTGGCATTATCTACTAGGACTGAACATGGACATATCCTATGATTCTTCAATTCTACTCCCAGTCGTACACCCTAGACTAGAAACTCTGGCATTGGGAAACATGAACACGAATGTTTATGATGGCATTGTTAGTAATACAAAAAAACCAAACAAAACCCGGAAGTAATCCAAATGTCCATCAAGGGTAGGATATATAACTAATTAGTGTATATTTATAAAAGGGAAAGGAAAGAACTAGCAGCTACATACATCAACACATAACACAAACACAATGTTGAGTGAAGCACGCCCCAGAAGAAAACATACAATATGATTCTGTTTATACTTAGTTCAAAACAGACAAAACTAAACACTATTTTGTTTAGGGATGCACACAAGTCATAAGACTTAAGAAAACCATGGGATGGTTATCCTAAAATTCAGGATATTGATTACCGCTGTGTGTAGGGAGGGTTGAGCAATTGAGGAGGCCCACACGGGGTGTTTCTTTGACATGGACAATGTTCTTTTCCTATCTTGGGGGACATTATTTTCATTCTTCAGAATGCACATCTATGTCTTATACATTCTTATGTGAGTATGACTAGTTTTCTAAAAAAACTATTCAATTAAGAAAAACAAAAGACTACACTGGAGGTTTTGTAGGTGGAAACAAGGAGCTCAGTTCTAAACCAAAGCAAGCAAAATAAGATCATCATAAGTTTCACGGTGAATATAATATACAGACTCGACTGGACACCAGCCACACCCGTTTTAGGACATCCCACAATTAAATCTGTTTCTCTGACCTTGACGCCCATACTAACATAGGAGTTAGCTAGCATGGGCTTAGAAAGAGAGATTTTATTTCTCCACACAAGTATGAGGAAGCAACAGAGAAAAATATTTTTTACCATGGAGAGTTGAAGCTGGTAAAATTAAATCTTATTTGGTAGCCAAATTGAGAAATCATAAGGCTCTGTGAGTAGTTCACTAGCTCATAAACTTAGCATTCCCATCTACACACACCGAAATATTTTCTAGTATAGCATCAGAATTTGAAAATATCATTAGGTTTAGGTAGTTCACCTCATAGTTTTTCTTTTGTTTTAAATTATATTTTATTGATTATGCTATTACTGTTGTCCCTATTTTTCCCCCTTTGTCCCCCTCTGCCCAGTACCCTCCCCCCCACACCCTGAGGTAATCCCCACACCATTATTCAAGACCATGGGTCATGCACATATGTCCTTTGGCTACTCCATTTTCTATACTGTATTTTACATCCCCATGACTATTTTGTAACTTCCTATTTGTATTTCTTAATCCCCTCACCTCTTCACCCATTCACGCACAACATCCCTCCCATCTGGCAACCATCAAAATGCTCTCCATTTCCATGATTCTGTCTCTGCTCTTCTTTGCTTAGTTTGTTTTTTAGATTCATTTGTTAACAAGTATATGTTTATTGTCATTTTATTGTTCATACTTTTGATCTTTTTCTTAAATGAGTCCCTTTAACATTTCAGATAGTAATGGTTTAGTGATGAGAAGCTCCTTTAGTTTTTTCTTGTCTGGAGAGCTCTTTATCTGCCCTTCAATTTTAAATGATAGCTTTGCTGGGTAGAGCAATTTTGGCTGTAGGTCCCTGCTTTTTATGACTTCAAAAATTTCTTGCCAATCCCTTCTAGCCTGCAACATTTCTTTTGAGAAGCCAGCTCATAGTCTTATGGGGACTCCCCTGTAGGTAACTAACTGCTTTTCTCTTGCTGCTTTTAAGATTCTCTCTTTATCTTTAATCGTTGGCATTTTAATTATGATGTGTCTTGGAATGGGCCTCTTTGGGTCTCTCTTGTTTGGGACCCTCTGTGCTTCCTGGACTTGCATGTCTATTTCCTTCACCAAATTAGGGAAGTTTTCTTTCATTATTTTTTCAAATAGATTTCCAATTTCTTGTTCTTTGTCTTCTTCTTCTGGCACCCCTATGATGTGAATGTTGGGCTGCTTGAAGTTGTCCCAGAGGCTGCTTACATTATCCTTGTTTTACTGGATTCTTTTTTTTCTTATTGTTCTGATTGGTTGTTTTTGCTTCTTTATGTTCCAAATTATCGATTTGATTCTCGGCTTCATCCATTCTGCTGTTGTTTCCCTGTAAATTGTACTTTATTTCAATTAGTGCATCCTTCATTCTTGACTGGATCTTTTTTATGGTGTTCAGGTCCTCACTAATTGCCTTGAGCATACTTATAACCAGTGTTTTGAACTCTGCATCTGATAGATTGCTTATCTCCACTTTGTTCAGTTATTTTTCTGAAGTTTTGATCTGCTCTTTCATTAAGACATGTTTCTTTGTCTCCTCATTTTGGCCTCCCTGGGTTTGTTTCTATGTATCAGGTAGAGCTGCTATGATTCTTGGCATTGGAAGGTTGGCCTAGTATAGTAGGTTTCCTATAGGGTCCAGTGACCCAGCCTTCCCTTCATGTGGGCTGAGTACACCCTCCTCTTGTAGTTGAGCCTTGATTGCTTTTGGCAGGTCAATGGAAGGATTTACCCAGGCCAGTCAGCTGCAAGGAGTGGCTGTGACAGCTGACACCAATCTCCACATTCCATGGAGGATTAACTGTGCGGGGATAGGGTGGTGGTGGCCTGATGTGGTCTGTAGCTGTCCACTGGGTGCACCGGCTCTGGGGTTTCCCAGGTGGTGCAGGCCAAGGACAGACTCCACCTGTGTTTTGCCTGGACCCACCCTTCCTGAGTTATAATGCAATCTGAGATGGCTGCTACCTGTGCTGGGCTTGAGAATTCCCAGGGCTCGAGGCAAAACCAAGTTGTGAATCTAGGCTGGCAGAGAATCTAGACTGGAAGAAGAAGAGTTGTCTTGGGCCACACATTAAATACACTGCAACACATAATCACACAAAAAAATCTCGTAATGTTTTAAGTAAATTTACGATTTTGTATTGGGCCACATTCACAGCCATCCTGGGGTGCATGCGGCCCATGGGCCACAGGTTGGACACCCCTGCTAAAATTGGAGAAATAGTTCAAGGTCACATTGGAGAAATTCCTGGCTGTCAAGCTAAAAGTTTAAAAAATTCTGAAGACAGAGACATTGTGGATATACACACAGAAGAAGGTCCTGTGAGGACGGAGGTAGAGAACGGAGTGATGCAGGTGCAAGCCAAAGAATGCCAAGAATTAGCAGCAACCTCCAAAAGCTAGGAGAAAGGCCTGGAACAGGTTCTACTCCAGAGCCTCCAGGAGGAACCAACCCAGGGAACGCCTTAATTAGGACTTCTGGCTTCCTGAACTGTACGAGAATAAATTTCTGTTGTTTTAAGTCAATAAATAAAGTAAGTAAGTAAGTAAGTAAATAAGCAAGCTGTAAAGGTTCAATGAGTGTAACAGGATTTAATCAAAAACATTTATATTCATGAAGTTTTTGAAGGTCAGAAAGTCTGTTTAAATGCAATGTTTACTACACAATAGTTTATAATAATAAAAAGTTGTAAACAACCTGGATGCCCATCATAAAATAATGGTTAAAGAATTGAAGGTGTATCTAGCCTACAGTATTTATGTTGGATTAAAACGACCGTGTAAAATGATAGTCACTAACATGAAAAGATTTGTTAAACTATTACCAGAAAAAGGCATGAAAGTAGCAGAATTCGTAACATATAACTCCTTTTATATTAAAGCATTTAGAAAATGCATGGCTTTTATTAGGTAGAAAAGTTTCTGAAAGAACATTCATGAAACAGTTAAAGTGGTTTCCTCTGGGGAAGGAAGTGGGGTTGATGAGTGGGCAGGGTGGAGGTGAAAAGCAACATTTACATTTTACTAGAGATGCCATATGTTTAAAAAGAAAAAAACACAAATATACTATTAAAAATTAAATTTAAAAGAAGTTAATTTCATTCTCAATAAGATGTGCATAAGGATATGTACCTAGTCTTAGGAACTAGAATAATATTACCTTTCATTTCTGAAGCATCTTGCAGTTTACAACTGATATAATTAACCCTTGCTATGCTCCAGGGACCTTCTAAGCCTTTTCCGCATGCAAGCTCATCGAATACTCACCAGGACCTTATGAGTCAGGTACTGTCATTCTCTCATCTTACTGGCGAGGGGTGAGGAGACTGAGGTACAGAGGAGATGAGTTACTGGCCCGTGACCACATAGCCGGTACGTGACAGAGCTGGGATTTAGATGCAGGCATCCTGCTTCTTGATTACACGTATACAAAAGCATTTTCACGAGTACTGACGTGTGCCCCCAAGCACCTATTGTGCCCCATGTCACATGGGAAGAAACCAGGACCCATATCTCAGTGTACTGTAATCGCTTGTGTTCATGTTCATACCCTCACTAGATGTGGAGCTCCGTTATGCACGAAATCTTTGTTTTGTTGTTGACTTTTGCACTCTGGAGCAAAGAGTGATTTTGTATGCTGTGGTGATTTAAAATGTCCACAAATTATCAAACCTAATTCCCCTTCCCCTGGGTATGGACTGGACTTAGTGATCCACTTCTAATGGAGAGAATAAAGCAAAAGCGGCACTGTGATTTCACAGACTAGGACATAATAGGCAAGATAGTTTCCTGCTCATTCTCTCTCTCCAGATTGCTTGCTCTGAGGGAAGCCAACTGCCATATCAATGAGGAGTGGCCCATGTGGTAAGAAAATGAGGCCTCCAGCCAACAGCCAGCAAGGAACTGAGGCATCCTGCTTATAGTCCTGTGTGTACTCCTGGAAGTTGATCCTTCACCCTCAGCCCAGCCCTCAGGTGACTGTAGCCCCTTCTCATCGGGTCTGTAACTCCTGCGAGAGTCTGAGCCGGAATCACAAAGCTTAGCTACTTCCAAAATTCATGAGCTATGGAAACTGTGAAATAGTAAGTGTTAATTGTTTCAAACCACTAAATATTGGTGTAATTTATTATACAATAGATAATTAATACAAATGCTATTTATTAAAAAATATACATGTCTTATCTGTAACTTGGATGCTTGTGAAACATCCAATATGCTTGTTTCTTTTGCATTTTCATGCATATGATCTTTTTCTTAATTCGCCTGAAGTATCCATTCACCTGAGGGTGTATGTGGAGGGTGGGATTAAGACTGTTAAAGGAGGAATTAATTTCAAAAGGAGGTTAAAAATCAGCTTCTGACATCCCAAACAGGATTTTTCATCAAAATAGTTATTTAGAAAGCCAGAAAAAAAGATGAAAGAGAAGAGGTTTTCCACCTTTCTTTTACAACTATTGACATATCAAAGGTTAAACCTGCTAGACTAGATTATGGAGGGTTTTTTTTAGTACTACGGTGAGACAATTTTGTCCACCTAAGATGATCAGACCACTGAGCTTGCTGTCCCAAGACAGAACAAGGGTATGCTGCTGCATAAGTGGGGTGTTTGAGCCTTCTTCCCAGTCCAGCGGGTTGTGGGGAGAAGCTGGGGTTGGAGTTAGGAGAGCCAACCAACGAGAATTTTCTTAGTAGCATTGCTTCAAATAATCTGAAACTGGAAACAATTCAAGCATTCATCAACATTAGAAGGGATAAATAAAGGGTTGAATATTGTCACAGCAGCAAGAGTGAACAAAAGTACATTATAAGACGTGGATGCTACACACAACTACATGGATGAACTTAACATAATATTGAGCAAAAGAAGAGGCAAAAGAATGTCTATAGCACAATTCCACTTATATAAGTTCTATAACAGGATAAATGAAACCATAGATTTCAGGGATCCTCACATAACTGATAAAATACATGTTGGTTGGTAAAATGCAGAAAAGCAATTAAATGATTTCCAATGAGAGTCAGAATAAAGGTGACTTTAGCTGGGACATGGGGGTAGGGATGTTATGCTTCTGGGGAGCAAACAATGATCCATTTCTAGATCACAGTACTGGTTATATAGGTATTGATTTTGTAATTCCTTAAACTGTGCATATATGTTTTATGCATTTGTCTATATGTATTGCACATGCTTCATCAACTTCAACAAGATCATTATATTCTTCAAAGAAATTTCACACACATTTTGAACAAATGTGATTTGATTTACAATTAACCTGTGTGGTTCCTATGAAAAAATCTCTATATTAATTAGTACCACACCAAAAAAGAAATAATTTACTTGTGCAAATTTTGTAATTTGATGAGAGTTTAATAAAGGGACTATTTACAAAAGTGTAGGCAGGGTGTAAGGAATCCAAATGTAGTAATAAAGTACCCTAGTATTAGTAACCTAGGAGTACCATTACCACACACATACTTGAAGGGGGAAGGAAAGAAAACCATATGCGAACCAGGAGAGAGAGCTGCTTGACAGGAGCTATGACCTCTAGTGGAAGGATGCTGTCAGTTTGGAGTACAGTGACTACAGAAAGGGCATAAATACTCTGTCCTACCCTTCTCCCTTTCTTATTCTGATCTGTGCTTCCTGTTGAACCAGAAAGCAAGAGAACCTATTGATGCACTGCATTTAGGTCAACCTCCCAAGGGTTGGAGAAAGGAGAAGGGTAAAGAGTAGATTTGGAGTGATGAGAAGTTGGTCTATGTTCACCTGCACCTACATTTGTAGCCACTTTCATTGTTTTTCTTTTAAAGTAGGGGGTTTGGTGGAGAGAGAAAATTAAATAACATGAAACAGCTGGTAAAATCCCTGCTTCTGTAGCGGGCCACAGGTCCTAAGCTGGTACTCAAGGCTGCCTTCCCATTTCTGTTATCTCTATCAGCACTGTGGCTGAATTTTGTTTGCTTACCCCCCGTGTTAGGCTGCAGGAATAAAGGCACTTCTGCCTGATTCTAGGAGAGACTAAGTTGTGTGGCTCTAGGACAGGGACCATTTTTTCCTTGTGTGCCTGAGCAGTGCAGAGCCCTCCCTTCACCTGGCCCAATCTTGGTCTGTTTTGGCCTGATAAACTCTGCTGGTCTCACCCTGATGACTCCCTGAGACTCTGCCCCACCACAAAAGTGTGTGAGCACCCAGCAGGTGGCAGCTAGACTTGGTGTACCCTGGGACTTTTGCTGAGTAATCACACCCAGCACTGGCATGGAGTTTGAGCCTGTACTAATCTGATGAACACCACTCACCCCCACCTGGTAATTCATTGACAACCCACCTAATGCAACTCAAGTACCACCAGAGGCTCTTTCAGTGACTGAGCGTAACAGGCAGCTGGCAGGCAGACATAGGCAGAGGTGGATCTTGGGGTGCCTTGGGACTTTTGCTGACCTGCCTCAGGCCAGGTTCTGGTAACAGCCGGACTTGGCAGCTTGGTCCTTCCTGCACACACCCAGGCCCAGCAGAGGCAGCCAAAATCTGTGGACCACTTTTTAGCCCCAAACAGGTTTCCCAGGGCCAGTTACAGACAGCATCTGATATTGGACTGCACCAGAGACCTTTCTAGAGGCCCAGAACTAACACATCCAGTGGGCAGCTTCAGACATCAGAGCAGGATCAAATAAGCTTCACAAGCAGCATATCCAAAGGGAGATCTCAGCAGGTACCAGATCCTGCTGAGGTGAGTTCTGCTTCATGTGGTCAGCACCTGCACAGCAGTTTGCATACTGTGTTCAGGTTTGAGACTCAAAGTAAGCCACCCTGAGGGTCAATCCCATGCAGAAATGGGCCAACTGCAATCAAGACTCAGTGGTAACAGGAGGGCCCACATAACCCACACAAGGGATATTCCTGGAGCACCCAGCATCGGTGATCAAGGAGACTGCACTGCTGGAACCCACAGGACACATACTACATAAGGGTACCCTATAAAGCTTGAGAGTCACAACAGATTACATAGAAACAAACAAAGATGCAACCAAAATGGGGAGACAACAAAAAATTCCCCAAATGAAAGAAATCACCAGAGAGCTAAATTAAATGGAGGCAAGCAACTTTTCTGATATAGAGTTCAGAAAAATGGTTATAAGGATGCACAAGGAACTTAGTGAGAACTATAAGGTACTTAGTGAGAAGTACAACAGCATGAAAATGACACAGAAACCATAAAAAAGTCAGATATGAAGAATAAAATTAAAAATACACTAAAAGGAATAAACAGTAGGTTGGATGAAGCAGAGAATCAAACCAGCAGTTTGGAAGAAAAGGTAGGGAAAAAAAGCCAATCAGAACAGCAAGAAGAAAAAAATAATTTTAAAAAATGAGGATAGTTTAAGGGACCTTTGGAACAACATGAAGCATAACAACACCTGGATCATAAGGTTACCAGAAAGAGAGAGAACAAGGGATTGAGAGCCTATTTGAAGAAATAATAACCCCAAACTTCCCTAACCTGGTAAAGAAAAAAGACACACAACTCCAGGAAGTATAGAGAGTCCCCAGCAAGTTGAACCCAAATAGGCCCACACCAAGACACATCATAATTAAAATGACAAAGTTTAAAGACAAAGAGAGAATCTTAAAAGCAGCAAAAGAAAGTTAGTTACCTAGAAGAAAGCTCCCAAAAGACTGTCATCTGATTTCTCAACAGTAACATTTCAGGCCAGAAGGAATTGGCATGAAATATTCAAAGTAATGAAAAGCAAGGACCTACAACAAAGATTACTCTACTCAGCAAAGCTATCATTTAGAATTGAAGAAGAAGAAAAAGCTAAAGGAGTTTGTTATCACCAAAGCAGTATTACAAGAAATGTTAAAGGGCTTTCTTGAAGAAGGGGAGGAGGAGGAAGAGGAGAAAAACAGGAACATAGTTAAATGAATAAAATGGCAATAAATATGTACCTATCAGTAATTGCTTTAAGTGTAAATGGCTTAAATGCTCCAATCAAAGGACATGGGGCAGCTAAATGGGTAAGGAAACAAGACCCATATATATGCTGTCGCCAACAGACCCACCTCAGAACAAAAGATACACATAGACTAAAAGTAAAATGATGGAAAAAGATATTTCATGCAAATGGAAAAAATGCTAGAGTAGCAATACTTATATCTGACAAAATAGACTTTAACAGTGGTGTCCAACCCGTGGCCTGTGGGGCACACACAGCCCAGGATGGCTGTGAATGTGGCCCAACACAAAATTGTAAATTTACTTAAACCATTATGTGATTTTTTTGTGTGTGTGATTATGTGTCACAATGTATTTAATATGTGGCCCAAGATGACTCTTCTTCAAGTGTGGGGCAGAGATGCCAAAAGTCTGGACACCCCTGCTTTAAAACAAAGGCTATAAGAGGAGACAAAGAAGGTCACTGCATAATGATAAAGGGAGCAATCCAACAAGAGGATATAACTCTTGTAAACATTTATGCACCCAACATACGAGCACCTAAGTAGATGATGCAAATCTTGATGGACATAAAGGGAGAGACTGACAGTAACATAGTCATAGCAGAAGATTTTAACACCCATTATATTCAATGGATAGGTCGTCCAGACAGAAAATCAACAAGGAAATTGTCGTCTTAATTGACTCACTAGATCAGATGGATTTAATTGGTATCTTCAGAGCATTTCATCACAAAGCAGATAATGTACATTCTTTTCAAGTGCACATGGATCATTTGTTAGGATAGACCACACATTAGGATGCAAAACAAGTTTCAATATATTTAAGAAGGTTGAAATCATACCAAGCATCTTCTCTGACCATAACTGTAGAAACTAGAAATCAATCACAAGAGAAAGTCTGAAAAACACACACAGACATGGAGGCTAAATAACATGTTACTAAACAATGAATAGATTAACAATGAGATCAAGGAAGAAATCAAAAGATACCTTGAAACAAATGAAAATGGGAACACAACAATCCAAAATTTATGGGACCCAGGGAAAGCAGCCCCAAGAGAGAAATTCATAGCACTGCAGGCCTATCTCAAGAAACAAGAAAAATCTCGAATAAATAATCTAACTTTACACTGAAAGGAAATTGAAAAAGAACAACAACCAAAGCTTAAAGTTAGGTGAAGAGAGGAAATAATAAAGATCAGAGGAGAAATAAATGAAACAGAGTCTAAAAATACAATACAAAAGATCAATGAAGCCAACACCTGATTCTTTGAAAAGACAAACAAGATTGACAAACCTTTAACCAGACTCATAAAGAAAAAGAGAAGACCCAAATAAACAAAATCAGAAATGAAGGAATAGCAACCACTGACACCAGAGAAACACAAAGGATTGTAAGAAAATATTATGAACAATTGTATGCCAAAAAAATTGGACCATCTGGATTAAATGGATATATTCCTAGAAACATACACTCTTCCAAAACTCAGGAAGAATCAGAGAATCTGAATAGACAAATTACAACTAGTGAAATTGAAGCAGTGATCAAAAAAGTCCTGGACTGGATGGCTTCACATGTGAAATTTACCAAATGTTCAAAGAACTCACACCTCTCCATCTAAAACTATTCCAAAAAATTAAAGAGGAAGGAAGTCTCCCAAGCTCATTTTACGAGGCCAGCATTATCCTAAATGCAAACCCAGATAAAGAGACTACAAAGAAAGAAAATTATAGGCCAATATCCCTGATGAATATGGATACTAAAATCCTCAATGAAATATTAGCAAAATGAATACAGCAATACGTTAAAAAGATCATACACTGGAGAACCAAGATGGCGGCGTAGGTAGACACACTGCGCCTCCTCGCACAACCAGAACTGACAGAGAATCAAATGGCAAGGGGGTCCGACACCAAGGAAATAAAAAAATAAACATTCATCTAGACCGGTAGGAGGGGCGGAGACGGGCACCGGGGTGGAGAGGACTCGCGTGGCTGTGGCGGGACTGAGACTGGCGGAGTGTGGGACAAGTGACGCAGGCGGTCCGAGCACTAGCAGACCCTGTGGCCACACATTCATGCAGATAAACCGAGAGGGCCGGACTCGGAGTGGTGGAGAGAGGGGCAGGCAGAGTGCAGGTAGCACACCGCAGCCCCACATTCGAACACAGATAAACCGGACAAACGGTGGGGAGCGAAGCAGACCATGCAGCCCAGGGCTACAGCTCGGGGAAATAAAGCCTCAAACCATTGATTGAAAACGCCCGTGGGGGTTGGGGCGGCAGCAGGAGAGGCTCCCAGCCTCATGGGAGGGGTCGTTGGAGAGTCCCACAGGGGCCTAGAGTGTGCACAGGCCCACCCACTCGGGAACCAGCACCAGAGGGGCCCAGTTTGATTGTGGGTATGGGAGTGAAAGACTGAAATCCTGAAATCCGGAGGAGAGTGAGCGGGCACCATCGCTCCCTCTGGGCCCCTCCCCCACGTACAGCGTCACAGTACAGCAACCACAGCAACCAGCGTTTCCCGGCCCCGGTGAACACCTAAGTCTCTGCCCCTTAAAGTAACAGACGCGCCAAGACAAAAAAAAAAAAAAAAAAGAAAAAAAAATGGCCCAAATGACAGAACACTTCAAAGCTCCAGAAAAAATACAACTAAGCGAGGAAGAGATAGCTAACCTATTGGATGCACAGTTCAAAGCACTGGTTATCAATATGCTCACAGAATTGGTTGAATCTGCTCGAAAAGTAGATGAAAAAATGAAGCCTATGCTAAGAGAAACAAAGGAAAATGTACAGGGAACCAATAGTGATGCGAAGGAAACTGGGACTCAAATCAACGGTGTGGACCAGAAGGAAGAAACAAACATCGAACCAGAAAAGAATAAAGAAACAAGAATTTGGAAAAATGAGGAGAGGCTTAGGAACCTCCAGGACATCTTGAAATGTTCCAACATCCGAATTATAGGGGTGCCAGAAGGAGAAGAGGAAGAACAAAAAATTGAAAACTTATTTGAACAAATAATGAAGGAGAACTTCCCTAATCTGGCAAAGGAAACAGACTTCCAGGAAGTCCAGGAAGCTCAGAGAGTCCCAAAGAAGCTAGACCCAAGGAGGAACACACCAAGACACATCATAATTACATTACCCAAGATTAAATGCAAGGACCTACATCCAAGATTACTGTATCCAGCAAAGCTATCATTTAGAATGGAAGGGAAGATAAAGTGCTTCTCAGATAAGGTCAAGTTAAGGAGTTCATCATCACCAAGCCCTTACTATATGAAATGTTAAAGGGAGTTACCTAAGAAAAAGAAGATAAAAAATAGGAACAGTAAAAATGACAGCAAACTCACAGTTATTAACAACCACACCTAAAACCAAAACAAAAGAAAACTAAGCAAACAACTAGAACAGAAACAGAACCACAGAAATGGAGATCACATGGAGGGTTATCAATAGGGGAGGAGGAGGGGGAGAGGGGGGAAAGGTACAGAGAATAAGTAGCATAAATGACAGGTAGAAAATAGACAGGGGGAGGGTAAGAATAGTCTAGGAAATGTAGAAGCCAAAGAACTTATATACATGACCCATGGACATGAACTATAGGGGGGGAATGTGGGAGGGCGGGGGTGGGCAGGATGGAGTGGAGTGAGGGGGGGGAATGGGACAACTGTAATAGCATAATCAATAAATATATTAAAAAAAAAGATCATACACTATGATCAAGTGGGATTTATTCCAGGGATGCAAGGCTGGTATGATATCTGTAAATCACATAATGTGATATATCACATAAACAAAATAAAGGATAAAAGCCACATGATCATATCCATAGATGCAGGAAAAAGCATTTGATAAAATTGAGCACCCAGTTATGATAAAAACTCTCAGCAAGGTGAGATTAGAGGGAACATACCTAAACATAATAAAAGCCATATATGACAAACCCACTCTCAGCATCATACTCAGTGGGCAAAAACTACAAGTGTTCCCTTTAAGATCAGGAGGAACAAGACAGAGATGTCCACTTTCACCACTCCTATTTAACATAGTACTAGAAGTCCTAGCCACAGCAATCACACAAGAAGAAGAAATAAAAGGCATCCAAATTTCAAAGAAAGAAGTAAAAATAGCAATATTTGCAGATGACAAGATCAGTATTTTATACAGAGAACTCTAAAGATTCCACCAAAAATGTACCAGAACTGATCAATGAATTCAGTAAAGTAGCAGAATAAAAAAAAAATCCAGAAATCAGTTGTATTTTATACACCAATAATGAGCTTTCAGAAAGGGAAACTAAGAAAAGAATCCCATTCACAATTACTTCGAAAAGAATAAAATACCTAGGAATAATTTTTTTAATCCTCATCCGAGGACATTTTTATTGATGTTAGAGAGAAAGGAAGAAAGAAAGAGAAAGAGAAAATTTGATGTGAGAAACATCTATTGGTTGTCTCCCATATGTTCCCCGACCTGGAATGCAGGGGATGAAGCTGCAACCTAGGTATATACGGTGACCATAAATCAAACCCGCAAGCTTTTGGTGTAAAGGAGGATGCTCCAACCAACTGAGCTACCCACCCGGGACTCTAGGAATAAATTTAACCAAGGATGTAAGATACATGTACATGGAAAGTTATAAGACACCAAAGAAAGAAACTGAAGAAGATACAAATAAGTGGAAGCATATACTGTGCTCATTGATAGGAAGAGTTAACATTGTTAAAATGTTCATACTACCCAAAGCAATCTATAGATTCAATGCAATTCGTATCAAGATACCAATGGCATTTTCACAGAACCAGGACAAATATTTTAAAAATTTATATGGAGCCCCAGCCAGTGTGGCTCAGTTGGTTGGGTGTCCTGCCGCAAACTGAAAGGTCACCAGTTTGATTTCCGGTCAGGGTACATGCCTGGGTTCCAGGTTTGGTTCCCGGGGTGCACAGGGAATGCAGCCAGTCGATGTTTCTCTCTCACATTGATTTTGCCTCTCTCTCCTTCTCCCTCCCTTCCCCTCTCTCTAAAATTAATTAATTAATTAATTTTTAAAAATCATAAAAATGTATATGGAATCACAAAAGACCCTGAATAGGCACAGCAATCTTGAGAAAGAAGAATAAAGTTGGAGGAATCAACCCACCTGATATGCAAACTATACTACAAGGTCATAGTGATCAAAACATTGTACTGGCATACAAACAGACACATAGGTCAATGGAACAGAATAGAGAGCCCTGAAATAAACCCAAGCCTTGAGGTCAATTATTATTTGCCAAAGGAGGCAAAAACGTACAATGGGGTAAAGATAGTTTATTCAATAAATGGTGTTGGGAACATTGGAGAAATATGTGCCAAAAAATGAAACTAGACCACCTTCTTACACCATATACAAAAATAAACTCAAAATGGATTAAAGACTTAAATGTTAGATTTGAAACCACAAAAATCTGAGAAGAAAACATAGGCAGTAAAATCTCGACATTTCTTGTAGCAATATTTTTTCTGATATATCACCTCAGGCAAGGGAAACAAAAGAAAAAATAAACAAATGGGACTCATCAAACAAAAAAGTTTTGCACAGCAAAGGAAACCATTAGCAAAATAAAAAGACAATCCACTGAATGGGAGAACATATTGATACATCTGAAAAGGGCTTAATATCCAGAATTTATGAGGAACTTACAAGACTCAACACCAAAAATACAAACAATCCAATTAAAAAATGGACAAAGGACTGAATAGACACTTCTCCAAAGAGATGGCTAATAGACACATGAAAAGATGTTCAACATCACTAATCATCAGAGACATGCAAATTAAAACCACAGTGAGATAACACCTCACACCTGTCAGAATGGCTGTCATCAATAAATCAACAAACACACAATAGGTGCTGGTGAGGCTGTGGAGAAAGGAAACCCTCATGCACTGTGGGTGGGAATGCAGACTGGTGCAGCCACTGTGAAAAG
This sequence comes from Desmodus rotundus, assembly GCF_022682495.2. NCBI lineage: Eukaryota > Metazoa > Chordata > Mammalia > Chiroptera > Phyllostomidae > Desmodus > Desmodus rotundus. The sequence goes on from NC_071389.1 coordinate 45,469,407, forward strand.
GAGTATGGAGATACCTCAAAAAATTAAAAATGGAACTGTCTCATGACCCAGTGATTCCATTTCTGCAAATTTATCTGAAGAAACACAAAACACTAATCCAAAAGAGTATATGTACCCTTATGTTCAGCATTATTTACAATAGCCAAGATTTGGAATCAGCCAAGTGTCCATCAGTAGATGGATGGATAAAAAAGCAGTGGGTACATTTACACAATGGAATACTAGTTGGCTGTAAAAAAGAAGGAAAATCTTACCCTTTGTGACAGCAGGGATGGAGCTGGAGAGCATTATGCTAAGTGAAATAAGCCAGAGAAAGATAATCATCATGATTTCACTCATATGTGGAGTCTAATGAACAAAATAACTAACAAACAGAACAGAAACAGACTCATGGATAGAGAACAGACTGACAGCTGTCAGAGAGAGGGAGGGGGTTTGGGGAGCTGGGTGAAAAAGGTGAAGGGATTAAGTAAAAAAAAAAACAAAACACCTCACAGACACAGACAACAGTATGGTGATTACCAGAGGGAAAGGGGGTGGGGGGAGGGTAGAAGAGGTTAAAGGGGGGATAAATGGTGATGGAAGGAGACATGACTTGGGGTGGTGAACACACAATACAATATACGGATGATGTATTATAGAACTGTACACTTGAAATCTATATAATTTTATTAACCAATGTCACCCCAATAAATTCAATTAAAAGTTATAGAAAGAATCATTTAGACTTAGTATCTAAGTTTTATATCCTGGGTTTGAATTTACCCATGCATTAATAATGAATACAGTTACTCAGCAAAAAATTAAATTAATTATATATATAAAATTATTATTTTTATCATGTATTTATATATTATTGCATACTATTTATTGCATTACTACATACACATTGATGTCTATATAATTCAAACTCATCTTTTGTGACAAAACAGTGGCTGATTGGGAATTGGGGAGTATCAGTGAAGGATTACTAAGGGGTAAGAGGGAATTATTTTCGGGGGTAGTGATAGGTATGTTCATTATTTTGATTGTGCTGATGATTTTTACATGTGTGTTTATATGTCAAAACTTATCAAACTGTACACTTTTTGTAGACTTTGCTTTCAATTATACTTCAATACTATACTCAATAAAGCCGTTTTTAAATATATGGGGAAAAAAGATATTTTTGCCTACTTTCCTAAATCAGGTTTGGAGAAACCTGAACTTCAAGCTTGTGGGATATGAGCCATTGATAGTTGTATCTTTTATTAGGCGAATGCACTTTCTCAGGGACCAGACCTGGCTACTGAGCCAAACAGTACTAAGAGGTTGTCCATGGAATCCCTGAGCTATAAATATAGCCCTCCCTACACCACCGCCAACATGTAGCAACAAGCCAATTACTCCTCACAAAGATGTATCACCCCGTCTCTATATATTGGTTCTGTGGCCTGAGGAACACCTAATGACCAGGAGGAAGTAGGCCTCCATTTCATGGGAGCCATGTCTTTTATTCTTCCTATTTCTCATAGGAAGGCCCTGAAGCCAAGAGAATTTGAGATATTTGCCTGAGACTGCAGTTAGCACAGAAGCTGAGAGAGACTAAAGGTCAGCCTGCTGACGTTAAGGCTAATCTGTTTCACAGGCACTGGAGGAGTTACACCTGTGTCTTCTCACTGTAACAGGTGGACATAGGAAACAGCAGTAAGATAGAGTTAGATTGTGATAAATGTGCCTCAGGAGAGGCTGGAAACATAGTAGCAGATGTCCTCCAAATATTAAGGCACCATAGGGAATAGAAGACATTTGTCATCCTGCTCCTCCTTGTGCCAACCTACAGGATTGAAGATGTTTTTGCCCTGTTTTTTCCCCCCCAAAGCAGGGCCTTTTCCAAAATAATTCAGTGTGATGACAAATCAAGTGCATTTTAAAATGTTTGCTAATAAACTTCCTTGGTATTGGAAAATAATGTTTTTCTTTTACAATGTGCATTCCCCCAAAGGAGCTCACATTGCACTCTTTTTTCTCTAAGTCACAGAGAAGTCCGTACTGGGGACTCTTTCTAATCCATCAAACACTATAAAATGGATATTTTAGTATACCCACAGGGGTTTCAGGAACCATGATGGAAATGTTGGTAAGTGAATCTGCATGTTAGGATTTCCATAGCTTTTCTGGGGCTCATTAAACTGGTAAGTTGTAAGTAATGAGGCATAATAAAGCTGGGGGTGGGGGGGCAGGTGGTGAGGTAAAAAAAGAATTGAATAAATGAAAATGAGTTACCCAAAGTGTAAATTTAGTTTGTAAGAGTTGGTGGCTTGTCAACTCTGTAAGAAAGAAGTGGAGGGTGGAAATGAATGGCTTGATGATGATGATGGAGATGATGGACAGGGTCTTGAACAACTTGGTCACGTAGTCCATAGTGGGTTGAGATGCCTTGCTGAGAAGGAGAAGGGGAAGCAATCTCGTAAATTAGTCCTGTGCTAAAATAGATTTGGGGAAAATTTAATGTAACAGTTTATTTAGGGATTTCAATGCTTTATATCAAAGGAGAAACTAAATGGGGGTGGGGTGAGGAACGCAGTCCGTTCTTAAGTTGATGAGGAAAGGTGTTTTTGGATAGAACCCTTAAATTCGGTGAATGCTCTTTTCCTCATCGGAAAGTGAAAAACCAGTCATTAAAAAAATAGTATTCATTATTTTTTTAAGCGAAGTGCACTGACCGTAAGTTTGAGTTCAATAAGCTTTGGCAGTTGTACCCACCCTGTAACTACCACCGGAAGTCCCAGAAGGTGCCCTCACTGTTTTGTCCCTTCCGAATCACCCTTCCTCCTCAGAGACAATTAGATTCTGATGTCTATAGATTAGGTTTGCCTGTTGTTGGATTTCATATAAATGGAGTTATACCATATATATTATTTTGGGTCTGGTTTCTTTTACACAACTGCTCCTAGGTTTGTTCATGTTTCTGCATATGTCAGTACCCCATTCATTTTATTGATGAGTAGTATTCCTCTGTGTGAATATATATCACAATTTGTTTATCCACTCTCTGTTGATGCACATTTAGTTGTTTTCCGCTTTCAGGTACTCTGAATACAACTGCTATGAGCATTCTTATACATGGCTTATTGTGGACGTATCTTCTCATTTTTCTTGTGTGTATATATATCTAGGTGCAGAATTGCTGGTCACATGGCAACTCTAGTTTAGCCATTTGACACACTGCCAGACTGCTTTCCAAAGCAGCTACATCAATTTAGATGCCCACTGACAACATCTCAGGTGCCAATTTACCCATATCCTTGCCATTATTTGTTATTGTCTGTATTTTTCAATATTTATTTACTTATTTTTAGAGTGCACAGAAAGGAGGGAGAAAGAGAGGGAGAGAAACATCAATGTGTGGGTGCTTCTTGCATTCCCCCAAGTAGGGATCTGGCCGGCAATGCAGTCATGCACCCCGACTGGGAATCAAACCAGTGACGCTTTGGTTCGCAGTCTGGCACTCAATCCACTGAGCCACACCAGCCAGGGCTATTGTCTGTATTGTTTATGAAAGCCATCCTAGGGGGTATGAATTTGTATGTCATTGTGGTTTTGGTTTGCATTTCCCTAATGACTAAAGATGTTGAGTAATTTTTTCAAGAGCTTATTGGCCATTTGCACATCTTTAGAGAAATGTCTATTGTCTTAGTCCATCCGGGCTGCTATAACCGCATACCATAGTCTGGGTGGCTTATAAACAACAGAAATGTATTTCTCACAGTTATGGAAATTAGGAAGTTCAAAACCAAAAAAGTTGCTGCCAACTTTGGTATCTGGTGAGAGCATGCTTCCTGGTTCGTACTTGGCCATCTTCTTACTGTGTTTTCACATGGCTGAAGGGGCGAGGGAGCTCTCTGGGGTCTTTCCGTAAAGGCACTAATCCCATGCATTAGGGCTCAGCTCCCATGGCCTAATGACTTCTCAAAGACCCTCCTTCTAATAACATCACTGCGAACAGGTTTAAAATATGAATTTTAGGAAGACACAAATGTTCCTTATATAGCATCTATTCAATTTTCCCCCCATTTTAAATTGGATTATTTATGTTTTATTTTTGAGTCCTAATTGATTTTTAACACTGGTTGAATCGATTTTGGGAAGTCTGTTGTATAAGGTAAACCTCTTTCAGTTGAAAGTAAAAGAAAACACAAGCTATACTACCTTAGGTCCAAACGGAATTGTCACAGAACTGAAAGTTCTTGAGGGTAGTTTTGGCTTTAAGAATGACCTGATCCAGTACAAAAAAAGAGACACCAGGATCCAATTTCTCCTGAGTCATCTCCTGGCTCTGCTTTTTTCCTGTTTAAGCATCATTCTTGGACAGACTCTCCAATCAATCAGAGCAACAAGATTGCTGCAGCAGCTCCAATCTATATTCTTCCAGGTCTAAGTGAACTGGGAAAGAGCACTAGCTCTTCTCCCCAGCAACTTTGGCCAAAGACTAACCGGTCCTGACTAATTCCATACTGATGCTAATTGTAATGGCTGGGGGAACGGGTACCTTGATTCATTTAGGAGTCACAGGTCCCATTCCTGAAGCCAGAGTTAGAGCCCTCTCAAAACTCATGGACTGCCAGTGGGGGTGGGAAGGGCTCTCTAGAGAGAAATTAGAATATGTTTACCAAAAGAAGAGGACAATCGATGGTGAGAAGTCAAGAACTAGCAAATTTTCACTATAGGAATTCCCAACCATGGTATGACAAAGTTGATATGATTTTATCTAAGCAACTAAGCCAGGAGATAGGCCACAGGTATTGTTACTGATACAGGCATCCTGATAAAATCAGCAGAACAGTTAGCTAGCAGCAAAATCATGAAATATCACTAACTATAAAGTTAGAAGACCTGGTTTGAATCCTAAGTCTATTTGCTATTTGCTAGCATTATGACCTTGGATAAATTACTCAACCTTCCAAACTACGTTTTTCTAAGCCATAAAAACGGGGTTACCTTAAAGTATAATTCTGGCATCATAGGGTGGCTCTAGAAATACAAATGCAAGAAAGTGCCTGGCGCGTAAAGGGTATTTACTCTGAAATCCTGGGTCATAACCTTTTCTACCTTCCCTCCAAGTGGCCCCACCCCAGAGTCACTTCCTTCCCAGCCAGTATTTGCTTTTCTGACCCAGAAAACCTTTGGATCATTGCGTAATTGACTGTAACCTCAACTACGCAATTAGAGCATGGTTCTCTCAACTTTGAGACTGGTTTCAGGTTGCACTATCAGTGCAGCAAGGAGAGCCGGACACGGGCAGTGAGTGGCCTTTGAACACAGCCTGGGATAGAAGACAGAGATGATCACCTCAGTTAGAGGCCTAGAAAACGTCACTGATTCCCATGGCTTGACTTCCGGGAGAGAAAATTAGTGCCAACTACCCCTCTCCCACCTCCCTACTGCCAATGCACGCTGCCCCTTCAGATTCTAGTATGGTAACTAAGCTATGGGTCCCTTGTTTCTCAAAACTTGGTTAAGGGTTTGGAAGTGCTCCCTTGGAAACCCCAGAATGTCTCAATAAGAAATGCTCAGGGGCAGCAGTCTGGCTGAAATGAGTCTGTACAGGACTGTTTCTGAAACTGCATTTTCAATAAGTTGGTTTCACTCAGATTATATATGAGTTGAGATGGCTCGTGGTAGGGGAGATGGTGATTATCTGGAAACTTCAATTATCCCTTGACACCACTGTGAACTACCCTCTTTCCATCTCTATGACTCTGTACCTGACTTATGTAGGTAGTAGAGGCAGAGCAAATTTCCTCATGGGCATTTTTGCTTTGCCCCCTGGCTCTCTAGGGATGAGGTTAGAAGTGCAACTTAGTGGGGACTAGTATCTGTGGGAGGTAAAAGGAAGAGGGTGCAGGAATGAGCAGAAAATCCTCTAATCCATGATGCAGGTCTAACACTTGTGAAAGGATAAGAAGGAAGGATGATTAGTAAGTAGAGGCTCAGACTGTGATGTAGCTCTGGAAATGTCACAGACAACCTTACAGGGACCTCCTTCAAGGAGTCCCACGTTGCATAACAGTAGTTGTGTTCCAATATCTTTACCATGCTCAGTCACTGGCTGAGGAATGTCTTGGGAAAGTGCTGCATCTTAGATGCTGGGTTGGACCCAGGAGGTGCTAAGCTGGATGCTCTCAACTCTCTGCACTTGTTGAAGCAGGTTCTTTCTTGACAAGAGGTCTGAGTGGCAGCCTCTGTAGCTGCCACAACTCCCTCTATCCATCCAACCATTCTGCCCTTGACTATCATCATACTCACAAAAGGGAAGTAGAATGTCGTTGTGCTCCACACAGCTGCTTTGGCTTCTTTTATGACTTCCTTGGGTGAACTGTCAGTAAGTCACTCTACACCTTGGGTTTCTTCATGTTGAAATATTTCCTCTGCCTGGAATGCTTTTCCTTCAGACACTCTAATGACTACCTCCCTCATCTCTTTCGGGTCTCTGATCACCTGTCACCTTATCAGTGAGTTCTCTGACTAATTAAAATAGCAACTGCTTCACGATCCTTATTCCCCTTCCTGACTTTATTTTATTTCTATTATTTGTCAACTGTCTTTGATTGATGTCAGGTCAGGAAATTTTGTCTGATGTTCTATCCCTGGTGCATCCCTAAAATAGTGAGTAGCATACAGCAAATGCCATTAAATATGTGTCCAATGAAAGGAAAGAAGGAAGGAATAAAATAGATATAACCATACAAACCACTTAGTAATGGGTAGATACCACTAAACCTTTCTTTCTCATGCTTCATATCTAACATCATGTATCCCAGCAGTCCCCAACCTTTTTGGCACCAGGGACCAGTTTCATGGAAGACAATTTGCCCATGGAATAGGGGGGTGTGGGGAGGACAGGAAGTGATGCTCAGGTGGTAATATGAGCTGCATCCTCAGGTGGGGAGGAGGGGGGTTGGGACCCCTGATCTAACTTCTTGATGATGGTCAAGCATCTAACCTTAAGCAAGTCAAGAAACTTGCAAAACTATATCAGTAAAAACCAGAATTTTATGTTAAAGACAGAAAACATATTTGTTAACTGCTTTTTTGTATCAGACACCATGTTACATGCTTGCACATATATGATTGCATTTGCTCCTCCCAACAACACTTGAATTAGGTGTTATCATCCCTATTTTATGAGCAAGAAGACTGAAATCCAAAGAAGGAACCCAACATCACAAACACAACTGGAAGTGTGGAATTTAAATCCAGATTTGTCTGACAGCAACGACAACAGACTTGAATAAAGAAGGGGGGAGTGGCCAAATTCCCTCACCATTTGAGAGTAAAAATAACAAAATTATGGAGTCATATTAAAGAGGACACAGTGAGAAATTACTTTTCATAATCACGGGCTTTAATGCTTACTATCACAGTTACAGTCCAAGGGGAATATCATCTTCTTAAATTGGGGGTAGGTTGTTTATTCCTTTGTAAAGTCTGTTGTGGACTGACTATGTCTCCCAAAATTCACATGTTGAAGTTTAACCCCCAATGTGGTGGTATTGGAAGGTAGGGTCTTTGGAAGGTACTAAGGTGTAGATGAGGTCATGAGGGTGGAACCCTCATGATGGGACTGGTGACCTTCTAAAATGAGAAAGTGACACCAGTGTCCTCTCTCTCTCTGCCATATGAAGGCACAATGAGAAGATGGCCATCTGCAAGCCAAGAAGAGAGCTCTCCCAGGAACTGGATTGGCCCACACCTTGGCCTTGGACTTCGCAGCCTCCAGAACTGTGAGAAATGAATTTTCTGTAGCCACACTGCATCAGAAACTTTCTCTTAAAAGAGAAATCTATTCTTACAGTAGAATGCCAATGAATAAAAACAGAAGAAATGAGGAATTTGAAAATCACCATTGGATACTAAAACTAGTAGAAGAATATTGGATAAAAAGAGAATATTTACATAGTCCCAAAAAACCTTCCTACAAATTATTTACTAATTATAAAAAAAACATATATTTACAGCACAGAAATCTGGCAGATGCCATGTTCAAGTCAGCATCTCCAGTGTCGGGACAAAACAGTACCCTGAGCTTCCTCACATGATGAAGCACTTTTGTGGAATTCCTGCCAAAAATGCATAACCTGAATGTAATCATCAGGCAAGTCAGTCAAACCCACAAGTTGAAGGGCATTCTACCAAATAACTCCCCTGTACTCTGAAAAAATGTCACGTTAGAGAAAGTCAAAGGAAGGCCGAGGAACTGTTCCAGATTAAGGGAGGTCCTAGAGATGTGACAGCGAAGTGCAGTGCAGGACCTGAGACCGGGTTCTTGCCCGGGAGAAGGAAACTGGGGCTATGGCACACGACCCAGGTGTTAGATAATAGTGCTGCACCGGTGTTAAATGTCTTGCTGTGATCATTTTGCTGTGCTCATATAAGAGAATATCCCTTCCTCAGCAAACATTTTGAAGTATTTAGGGGGTCTCCTAACATAGGATGTCTATAACTCACTCTCAGAAGTTTCAGGAAAAAATCATACACCAAGGAGAGAGGAGAGGGAGAAGGACACAGCAAATGGGCTAAATTCTAAACAATTAGTGATGATGGGTAAAGGGGATACAGGAGTTCCTGGTATTATTCTTACAAATGTGTTTTAAATTTTAAATTGTATCAACCTTCAAAATTACAAAAATATGCTTTAACCTCAAACAAAGGTCTTCTCTCGATTATGTCAATCTGAGGATTGGGGAAACACGTAATGTGATTACCGTAAATTTTTGTTTCAGGCATTTAAATTACTTTGCAAGTCAAAACAAGAAACTCAGGCGAGTTCCAGAAGTGCAGAGCACTAGTTTCTATTGTAAATGTGATTTACCTTTTTTCTCTAAGGGCTCCTCAGATATTGCCTGAATACTGGCTGTCTTGTCAGAAGTGGTTTTTTACAATGCGTTCTTTTGCAAAACAGAACACTTTATTATTCCAGTTTTGTAAATGGAAATAAAATGTATGCAAAGAATAAAGGCTGAAAGAAACAGAGTATCTACTCAAAATAATTGCAAATGACGTGGCCTCATTTTCTGCCTCATGATGTCAGCTTTATAAGCGTTGCCTACCCGAAGTCTGAGTGACAGCGGGATTGATTAGGGAGAAAGCAATGGGCATTGATTTTCTTAGAGAGTATTTATAGATTGGCAATCACAGGTGGCTACCATCCCTTCAGTGCACTCATGTGCCACTTTTCCGATTACCTTTCCCCTTCTCCAGTTCTCTACATTAGTCTGCTTACCATTGTTTCCTGAGCCCCTTCTAGGTGCTATGACAATATCAGGGAAGACTGGGACATGGGTCCCTGTGGCAGAGACTACTAGTTACCTGTTTAACATTCATTACTTAAAAAAATATATTTTTTAAGTAGCAATTATTTATTTATTTATGTAGATGCAACAATGAATACTTATTTAGAATGATAAAAGAAATCGTAAGTCACAGTTTTTAAAAAAGTGGTAAATATCACAAAGTCAAGAAAAACATTATTGTTATTGACTAACTATCTGTATTTTTGAAACTTTGATCATTTCTACATATGAACAACATCCATTTATTTCTTAGAAACTGAATATCTTTATTGCTGGGTGAATGAGTTTACTCAACTATGTAATATTTCCCAGCCTCCCTTGCAAATGTTGTAGCCAATGAGATACAAACAGAAGTTATAAGATGAGCTTTTGGAAAAAGTCTTCAAAATTCTACTGGGAGGCCTATCCCTTCCCCTTCGTCCTTCCCTCTTTCTTGCCTGGAACACAAACATGATGGCTCTCAGAAGCCACCCTATAAACACAAGGATAAGGCCCACACCCTGGGGGTGGCTAAAGGAGGGAAGAGTTAAAAGAGGCTAGGACTACAATGCTACGGTTGAAACGGTCAGTCCTGGGCCCCTTTTGAGTGAGAGAGAAATCAACTTCTGTTTTACTGAATCCATCATCACTCTGGATCTCTGTACCTAGCAGCCAAATGCAATTCTTGAATTATACAGTACCTGATTAAAAAAAACAAATTTGATTGATTGATTTTTTTTAGAGAGAGAGGAATGGAAAGAGAGAACATCAATGTGTTGTTCCACTTATTTATGCGTTTATTGGTTGAATCTTGTTTGTGCCCTGACTGGAGATTGAAGCCAAAACCTTGGTGTATGGGGATGACCCTCTAACCAACTGAGCTCTCCAGCCAGGGCTGTAGCCCCTGATTTTAAGAATCGAGGAGAGAAGACTAGTGCACCAAAAACACTTCTAGGACACTTCTAGGTAGTGCATAGTTAAGAGACAGTCTGCAGAAGCAGAAGAATCATTTACCACTGAAGTGCAATCCTCAGCTTAGCAACCTAGGGTATATGACCTTGGTCAAATTATATAAATTTTCTGAACTTAAGTTTTCCCTTTTGTAAAATTAGGGTAACAGTAATTACCTTGTGTGGTTCCAATGAGCAGTAGAAGTAATGGGCCTGACAATAAGTGTGCAATAAAAGATAGTAGTATTTACAAGCTATAAAAACTCACTGAAGGATGACCTCTATAAGAGTTGAAGTATCAGGAAAACCTGAGAGAGTAAGTTGGACATTGTTGTCAGTGAAGAATGAAAATGTTCAGAGTGGATAAAGGAAAAAGGTATTCCACATGGATAAAGGGAAATGCAAGTATAGCATGGATAAAGACATGGGGATTGGCTGGATCCAACCTGTTTGAGAGCTATAGGGAAATCAACATAACTGACACTGTACAGTTGAGGAAAATAGAGTGGCATAGAAAGTGAGATCAGATGGGGTGGGATAAGGTTGAAAGCCAAAGAGAAGATCTGTGACTAGATATGAAAGAGAGAATCCATAAACTTTATACAAAGGAATGATCAGAACAGACATAATAAAAGCCGATCACATTGAGGTATTGGGCTATCCTGAGTTTATAGAAAAAGTGACAAGGAAATAACTTGGAGTGCCAAATGGAAAGTGAGTGAGTGTCTAGTCCAAAAAGTCACCATTAATTTAATGGGAAGATTGTCTAATAGCGAACATTAATCTAATTGTTAGAAAGGTGCTGCAGGGTAGCTGGAGTCCATACAATCTTTCTTCCTGTGGTTTTTGTATAAAATGAAGGCTTGCATTTGGCAGAGGTGTTTTTCACTAAAAAAATTTTAATCAAGCCAATCATACAAAATATGTTTCTCTGTACAAACCATAAAACATCAGCAGAAACTCACCCATTTCATTTCTAATGGCATCTTTTTCTTTACTTCATTTTAAAAATCCACTCAGTAATGCCATTTGTTTCCTGTAAATATTTCAGAACTTTTTCAAGGTAAAGGTTGAGGTCCATTAGCCAAGTCCTCCACTCCTTGGTTTTCACAGAATTGCCACACTGTACAATAAAGTTAAATTACTACTGCTTTTCCTGTATGTTAGGATGGAAACTGGTAAACTGAACAGCTGCCAGATTTCTTGTAGGCCTGTACTTCCCAGATAGAGCCCACCCACAAGTCCCAATTTGAGAATTCTCCTCTTCCTTCTCATAATCTGAAATAGGGTATATAATAGGAAATATAAACAACTGGGTATAAAGCCTGGCTGAGTAATGAGATCTGTGGGATATGATGGAAAAGGCGCGCGCGCGCGCACACACACACACACACACACACAAAGGAGTGAAAAGACTTGACTTTGAGTCCTGAATCTCCGAGTAAGCTGAGAGATGTTGAGCGAGACAGATTTCCCGAACTTCAGTTTCCTCTCCTGTAAAACAAGGATTATAACCCCTTCCCACTTCAAGAAGTCCTTCCTTGGGGGGAATGCATAAAATAGTGTGTGAAAGTACTCTGCAAGGCTTAAAGAGTTGTAAAAGTGTGGTATTCTCAGTACCACCACGTTCCTTTCTTTGCGACGTCCCATCACACTCTTCCAAAGGGTGGACCCAGGGAACCATATTTGAAATAATTATAATAATGATAATGTAAAACAAAGAGCAACAGTTTGGGATGATGAAAAAGTTCTGGTTATGACAGTGGTGAAGGATGCACAACAATGTGAATCAACTTAATGCCACTGAATTGTACACTTAAAAATAGTTAAAATGGTAAATTTTGTTATGTGTATTTTCCATAATTTTTTAAAAAAACTAAGAGCTAACCCATATGAGCTATACAGCGTCTCATGTGCCCTTCTTATATTCCTTTGCAAGGATTATTTTATTTCATCTTCCCAATCACCTCATGTAGTAGGTGCCAGTGTCATCCTCATTTTACAGATTAGCAAGTAGAGACACAGAGAAGCTTGATTTGAGTCTAGGCAGACTCCACAGCCCTGACCCCACTGCCAATACCCCACCCCCTCCAACTGGAGAGCACAGGTCACAAAGTCAGGGGAGTGTGGCTAATCAGACTCTTGCTCAGGAATCCAATACAAGAGATACAGATGTTCTAATCAGCTAGTGGCTGGCTCTGGACTCCTGATCCAGACTCGTGACCTCTGGCTCCAAGGCAAGTCAAAGCTCCATATGAACCAAAGTTGAAGGAACCAAGAGTAGGCAGAGACAGCCTTGACCTTCTAAAGAAAACAGAGACAAGGAAGGAGAGATGTGGTGTGTTGGGCAACTTTCCAGTTCCTAGGTATGTCTTGCATTCTGTATTTTTGTGATTGTTTTTTATCAACAAAGCCTTTTTTTTATTTAAGCTGCTCCAATGAGCTATATAATTTGCAACCAAATAAACTCTAACTCTTCTAATAAAGCATTTATTAGAGCAAAGAGAAGCTGTATATTCAAAAACATCTAAAAAGAATCTAGAGCATGGCTCTTTATAATAACATTGGAAAGAAATGAGCAATGAATAATTAGGGAATAACAAATTATACTATGTCCACTTAATGGAATAGCATGTAATGAAATGCATAAACAGAAAAACTGTATGTAAGTGGAATAATACAATAGGACAAATATATTAAAATCTGTGATGGCAGGAAAGGGGTGTATGTATATGTGTGAGTGTGTGTATTCCATATTTTTCAAAAATTACATTACTTTTCTAAGAAAAGTTTGAGGGCTCTTTAAATCCCCCTTTTAAAAATATTTAATAGAACTACCAACTCTCAGAACTGGAGATAAATTTTAGAAGTCATGCAATTAATATTTTATTTCTTCAGATTCTGAACACTTCTAGTGATGAGGAGTTCTCTTACCTCCGGTATAAAGTAACTGCAAAGTGGCTGCCCACCCTCTGCTTGAATACCTCTAAGGACAGAAGTGCTAACGTTTCTCCTATCTTTACATGGCTTGTTGCAATGTTTTCCCTTATGTTATGCCGGCAGTTTCTTCCCCTTAAGTTCTAGTTCTCTCTGTTGGCGTCAAGTCCATCCCTTTTCTTCCCCCCGATATTTCTATTTATCACGGCCATAGACAATTGCTCTGATAGTGTAATCACTCTTGTCACAGCCTCTGCTACTTCTCCACTGGCAAATACTTGGACATTCATTCTTGGAGCACTACTTGATTTTCTTGTCAGATCTACCTTTACCTATAATGAAAGTGCCTCTTTTTGCCACCCCCATACTTCTCTATTCTTTTAGAAAAGAGCATCCCCACACAGTGGTAATTAGAGGGTGTTCAGAAGTTAAAAAGTAGGACAAGAGTAATAGTGAAAGCACAACAAAGAAATGCCCGTTACCTTCATATGACTTCTCTGAGACCTGAGTAGTCTCCTAACCTTCAAGGACATGGTTAAAGAGAAGCCTTAATTTAAGGTACTGCAGTTTTTGCTCACAAGAGTCAATTAAGACAGTGAGTGCTACTTGGAGTCCGCCATAGGACTGCTAATCCTTACTTACTTGAATCCTAGGTGCTTTGATGAGCGACTGGTCATTTTTAAAGCATGCCTGCATCAGCCTTTAGGAATTTACTGTACGGGTATCCGGGATCAGAACACATTTGCTAACATACGGTATCAGGAGACGAGGACTGACAGTATGTTTTTCCAACCACTGCAGACAGGCACTTCCATGCAAAAGAAGCCACCCACTAAGGTCGCCTTTTCTTTAGATATCCTAGTTTCAGAATCACAGACTTTCCCATATTAAATGCCGATGTCTGGCAACAACCAGGTTTGCATTTCCCTTCCTCAGTGAGGTGCCGGCAAGAACCCACAGAAACAGGCTTGACACATGAGCTCTGATCGTCTGGGAACGTGATTTCGGTCACTGCCCTCAGCTCCAACTCCTGCATGTGGAACGTATTTTGTACCTCTCTCGTGATCATACTGGGTTCTGCTCCCGGGTAATTTACCGAGCCTACTTTCACAGCAGCCTCGACGAGACCAGCGTGGTCCACAGGATGCAATTTCTACGGGTAGCAGTGCCTAAAAGGAAAGAGACTGCTGCAGGCGGGAAGACAAGAGCATAAGCAGGGGATGATGCAAAACCTGCAAAAACACTTTCAGAAAGTGATGGGCTTGGGGGAAGAGGTCAGGGAAGTAAACAAAACATCCCAATAACTTAATGGCAGAGCTAGAAGAGCACATTTACAGCTATTCCAGGACTCTCCAACAAAAAAGCTCTTCCTGGACACATAGGCATTCATAAGAATGATAACTCTCAGGCAACAGGTCTGGCTTGTGCACACAGTCACAATGCCTTTCACACAGCCCGGAAGGGTGAGGAGAGTGCAGCAGAATGCCCACGAGGCATCTGGACAGCACAGAGCAAATAAAAGGCTGAATACTCCTCTACAGGACCCCATTAAAACAATGTTTATCTGTTACAAAGTCACATTTTTCATTTTTCTGCCTTATGAAGTCAGCAATGCTGAACAGTGTCTAGCAGAATCCGCCCTCCAGGATGAGGACAAATGCGGAGCATGCAGCTCAGGGATGTCCTTTCAGGAAGCAGTGGAAGGACTGGCTGGAGCCCTCCCACCCATTTGGACCATACCCGTACACATCAGATTTGGATCGTAGTTGCTAGGTTGCCGCCAATACGTTCTCCATACTGAAATAATGTCTTCCTGCAACCTCCTGCATCACAGGCCCACAGATCTCCCCAGCCATGAACTGTTCCCCCAACACGACCAGGATGATACCCTCCCAGTAACAGGCTGCCAAGCCCTCACACAGCCAAGTAATCTACTTGCCACCATTTTTATTTGCTAATTCCCTCTGACATGGGTTTAATTCTTTCTTTGAAGAGAAAGAAGTCACCTGTCTGATTCTAGGGAGACACTTACATGGCTGTGAAACCTCCAGAACCTCTCCATAGAGGCCAAGGTAGCAATCTGTGTGATGTTCTGTTCATAGCTGTGAGCCAGGGGGCCCACCTGGGGTTCCCTGAGGAACCAGCAAGTGCGGTTGTACAGCAGGAGGTGCTCTGCCCGTCCCGGGACAACACAGCAGTCTTCCTCTTGCTGCTGTTCAGACATTTCTCATTCCATGTCTTCCTTTTCACCATTTTTCCACGTGCTGTCTTCATCCTGACCATGGTCCCCACCATCGTCATCTCTCCAGAACTTGACCTTCTTCATCTTCTTGCTGCTGCTGTCGCCACTGCCTCACAGAGCGAATCTATCACTTAAGTGATAATATACAGGGCCGGCTTCGCGGGTGTATGAAACTGGGCACAGGGCCCTGTGTTCAGAAGGACTCCTACTGTCATCTTAAAATTCTTAACAATTTTTTGAACAAGAGAACCCACCCTTTCATTTTTGCTTTGGACCCCACAATTATGTAGCCAGTCCTGAAAATATTTCAAATAGCTTTATGTCAAACCTCTTCATTCCTTGGGATGTCGTTTTTATCTGACCTGATTTGCGGTCTTTCAACCATCCTGGTTGTTCTTTTCGACTTTTGTTCCCAGAACTCACCACAGACTGCACAGGCAGTAGGAAGTATGTGGATGCCTCAAACACTGTTCTTACAAAGTTACCTAAGACTGTGCGCATATTTTTAGTAATAGAAACCAATTATTGTTTCCTAGGTATCAGGCTTTATGTTAAGCATGTTACGTGAGTTCTTATTTAATCTTCATAACAGCCCTCCTAGTTAAGAAACAGATTTTCCCAGTTTGTAGATGAGAAAACTGTGGCTTGGAGAGGTTGTATAACTTGTTTAAGATCATACAGTTACGGGTGGCAGAGAATTCAACCCCAGGTCTGACTGACTTTTACACCATGCACTACTGAGGTTTCTCCCAAGTTTTTAAAGACACTTACTGTTTGGGAAGCTAGAGGCAGCCTCCCACATATTGAGCTGTTGGCCAATGCTAATCTAACCATCAACTAATTTTGATCTATGGTGATTCAGCTGAGCTCTCTTTGGATGCTGACTGAGGTACTGCCACACGGCCATTTCTTTTTCCAGGTTCATGCTTCCTGAGGTTCCCTCTGCATCCCCTACCCCAGCTTAGCCACTATGTTATTTTCCAATTGCTGCTGTAGCAAATTACCACAAATTTAGAGGTCCAAAAAATACAAATTTAAAATGATGATGAAAGGAGACTTGACTTTGGGTACAGAACACACAATACAATATACATGATGTATTATAGAATCATACACTTGAAACCTATATAATTTTATTAACTAATGTCACCCAAAAGTCAATAAAAATTTTTTTAAATATAAATTTATTATCTAACAATTCTGGAGCTCAGGAGTCTGAAATGGTCTGTAGAGGGCTAAAATGAAGGTGTCAGCAGAGATGAGTTCCTTCTGGAGGCTCTAGAAGAAACCCAGTCTTTCCCTTCTCCATCTTCTAGAAGCGGCTGCACTCCTTGACTCGTGGCCATGTCACTGCGGCCACTGCATCTGTCATCATGTCTTCTCTGACTCCAGCCCTTCTGCTTCCCTCTTTTGAAAACCCCATGATTACACTGACCACCTGGTTAATCCACAATAATCTCCCCATTTTAAGGTCAGATTAGTAACCTTAATCCCATCTGCACCTATAATCCCCATGCCATGTAACATGATACATTCCCAGGTTCCAGGAATTAAGACATGGATATCCTTGGGGGCCCATTATTCTGTGCAGCATAACCTCCCTCCCCACCCCCTCTGTCTCACACAAGCACAGTTCCCCATGTGACCTAGATTCCAGGGCCTTCTCTATCCTACTCACCTTCCTGTGGATGCATTCTGGTTCTTCTGTGCTCAGCTGATAAACATTTATACAGCACCTATTATGCGCTAGGCATTTTGCTAGGGGCAGGGGTACCAAGAAGAAAGACATAGTCCCTGTACTGAAGGAGTTCACATTTTGGCTGAGCTGACAGAAAAATCACGAAAGACAAGAAAATCTGGCAATTACAGGGGTAAACGGGAGCACAATAGGTATAGAGACACTCAAGACTTGGGTTTGGGGTGGCGAGGGATATGTAAAGATATATTCCTATCACAGATCCACAAAATAAGACAGTCGGAAAATCATCATGGAAAATGAGGACCTGTGATCTGGTCTCAGGAGTTCCTACAGTGACAATGCCCAGTGACTCGGGGCAGAGCTGGCTGCACAGACACAGAGAAGCACAGCAACACAGACTTCCCTCTGTGCTCCTGAACGCTGGCTTCAGCAGGGGGTCAGCGGCAGCCGGCAGGTACTCATTACCAAGACGAGGGGGATCCCTGACAAATGGAAGAAGCTATTTATAGTGTTGGGGGGTGGTGGGCTCGTCCTAGGTGGTCGATCCTCTCATTTCCCCAGTCTAAGGCTGACCTAAAAGAAGGTCTTATTTTGAAAGTTGGAAAGGTGGTGTGGCTCAGTGGATTGTGCGCTGACCTACAAACCAAAGGGTCACCGGTTTGATTCCCACTCAGGGCACATGCTTGATTTATGGGCCAGGTCCCCAGTAGGGGGCATGTGAGAGGCAACCACACATTGATGTTTCTCTCCCTTTCTCTAAAAATAAATAAAATCTTTTTTAAAAAAGATGTAGTTTAGTTCCCTTCTGCATCTCGAATGTGGAATCTGACGAAGGAGCCAGAACTTACAGGCTTTCAATGGTTTATGTTTGTTTTAGATGCTATGTCACAGCCCAGGAGCCTGCCTGTGCCTGGTGATCGGCCTTCGTTCCTACCTGTTGGCCGCTCTGTAACTCTTATCACAAGAAACCCGGAAGCTACCATCTGGGTCTGTATGTTCCTGCCCACAGACACTTTCAGACACCAGGGGCCTTGTTTTCAGCTCTGTACTGAACTCTACTGTCTTGTTGCAGAAACACAAGCAAATATATATATAATTTTCCTGTTTAACCTTCCCAGTTATGACAAACCAGGGTCTTTTATTTAAAACACACACACATACACACACACAAATTTCCTTTCCAGTGGCATGTAACCAAAACACTACTTAAATGACACTGAATTCATAATAATCAGGTGACATTGTGAAATTACTGGTGCCTGTAGGGCTTTATAGCTGGCCAGGTGTTCTTGGACATTGAATTTTGTTTCTCATCACAACCCTGTGAAACACCTGTCCTCCATAGAAGGGGTCCATTACGCCCTAAAGACTGTTCAAATCCAAAGTCCCCTTCTGAGAATACTGACTAAATGCAGACTTTTCATTTTGTACTACACAGAATAAGACAAATACTACCTTCATCTACTAAAGACTAAACCAGGGATCAGTTGTACTCTCTGCTTTCATCCTGTATCTGCTATGGAGTCTTCATCCTGATACCTCCAGCACCATGGCATCACCTCCTAAAGCAACCTTCATCTTTGGTTGGTTCTGACTGATGGCCAGACACAGAGGTTTAGAGATTCCCCCATTGGGTCTACAAGAGGGCCACGGGAGAAGACTGTTCCTTTAAGGGGTTTGGTGTGGGCCCATTACAGGTTCTCTATAATGGAAATAGCCAGAGCTTTTATCCCGGACAATAAGAATGTCAAGGAGCCACAGAAAAGGTGTATCATCAAATCTAACGTTGTTCCCCCTCAAATAATGCATACGGCCTGGTGTTTGTCGCAATGCTTGAAGTACTGGGACTTGAAGTCACTCTGTGGCTAAAGAAGACATTGTCTTGCATTTAACAATAATCCTCCACTAATGAAGGGAATATGGGTGCTTTCCTCCCTGAAACTTTAAGATTTCAAACTAATATAGAGGTGTAATTATTGTGCTCATTCTAAAGGTGAAGACATGGAGTCTCTGAAAGACTAAGCAATACACAAGTTTTTCATCGCTAGAAGGGGCCCTGGCTATGATTAAAAATGAAACAAAAATCTAAGTGAAATTTGTAAAAAATGGTTAAAACTAAATGATAAATTAAAAAATTTTATTATATGGACTTTAGATAACAAAAACAAAACCCTATAGGAAGGCTTGAATCTCCAGGGAATTACACTGAGCAGAAAAAGCCATTTCCAAAGGTTACATACTGCATGATTCTATTCATATAATATTTTTGAAATGACATTTTAGAAAGGAAGAACAGGTTAGTGGTTGACAGGGGTTAGAGATAGGGACAGGGCTGGGGGAGTGGTCAGCAGGCTGTGACTCTGAGCTGGGTGGAATGGAGCTCACTGCTTCTGCCACTGGGCAAGGTAGAGCAAGTTTTACATCAGATGTTCTTTGAGTCAAACTATAGGAAAGCCTTGGCCTCCAAGGCACGTTCTCAGCTTACTGTCTACCTAGAGAAATTAAGTGAACTTGTAAATTTTTTACATGGTTAGTGTGACCTGAGGATTAATATGCACAGGTACTTACCTGGGCATAACGAACATTTACGGCAGCTGGGAGCTGCAGAAAGTCACTGGACTCTCAAAGGGTGGCAAAGATTGATGACAGCCTGCAAACCATTGCATCTGTTTTGTGGAAGGTCAGAACAGCCAGATGGTTTGGGAAGTGGAGCCTGAAAACAAGGAGCAGCTCCAGCTTGGTCTAGCTCAATTCCTTCTGAGCTGGTGATGGGTCCTAGCCAACAGGCCAGTGGCAAGGGCAGAGATGTACCAGAAGTTTAGTGTACAGTGCAAGAGAGGAGGGAAGAGAAGGGACAACACAGTACAAGTGCAGGATTCGCAGCTTGAACAGACTGTGTGGATTCTGCCCCTTAGAGATGGTGAGGCTCTGAGTAAGTCTCTTGGTCTCTCCGAGTTTCTGATTCCCCATTTGTAAAACAGGACAATGTGCCCCTGCTCAGCCTGCGTTACCAGGTTAGTGAGAGGAACAAATGGAATTATTTAAGTAAAAAGGATTTTTGTAAACATTTATGTTCTATACAAATGCAATGGTTAGTAATGTGATTTGACAAGATTCCCACTCGCGGTCCCTACATAAATCATTTCTGTAGCTATGCTTTGGCAAGTTATTTAATTCAGCCTGGGAGCTGGTGGGTCACCACCCTCTAGGATCACATTGCTAAACGAGCTGGCGCTGCACTCACCATGACTTCATGGGTGGGGTCAAACCACTGGAGAGGAAGGGCGCACGATGGGCCACATTACTCATACAACCTTCTTACTTGGTGAATCCTTGGCCCAAAGCTATGGATATAGGAAAAACCTTTAATAATGAATGAATGATCATCTAATTTGGCAAGGGTTTTTCCACTTAGGTAATTTGGTAATGGACTAAGTTTGGACATACTGGACAGGAGAGGAGAGGGGACGATCATCAGGGGTGACAGTCTAGCCAGATACCCGCTGGGAGGGAGGCAGTTAGCGTTAAGAACCGTCTGGGAGAAAGGTGGCATAGTGTGACAGAAAGCCCCTGGGCTCAGCTCGCTGTGTGGGAATCCTAGCTTTATCCTCTCTGAGCCACGGTTTCCTCACTGTAAAATGATACTGACGACAGTGCTCTCCTCATAGAATTGTCCTGATGACTAAATGAGATAAACAGATATGAAATAGATGGTATGTAATAGCAACACAATAATTTGTATCCTGTTTTCTTTTTTCAAAGAATAGGAAGAAGATACCACAACTCCTTTAAAATATCTCCCTGTGCTTGTTTTTCAGAGTGAATGAAAATAGGAGCCTTGGGTAGCTAAGCTTATCCTCTTTGTTACTTCTAGAAAGGCATCTTATCAAGCTTGGGATTTAGAGTCAAACATAGATTCATATCCATGCTCCGCCACTTAGAATGCTGTGATCTTAAACACATTAATCCTTCCTAATCTCAGTCTCAAATATAGAGTTTAATACTATCTACAAATACAGTTGTTTAGAAAGTTAAGTAGGACAGTGTCTTACACACAGTCTCAATGCAATAAATGGCTGTTTTCATCAAAAACTTCTTGGGTGTGGCAGAAGGAGTACACAGAGAAATGGAGGACAGCGTCCACAGACATCACTATTATTTTTCATAATCATCAGTAATTGGTGGTTCCATCTGCGCAGTACTTTTTTCCCACTAGAGTTTGAACATAGTTCACACTGAAAGTTCCAGGGGTGTGAGTGAACCAACAGAGTGGTGTGATTGCCAAAAAACACCGCATATAATTCCAATACCACACCTGCAGGACTGGATAACACATTTAAACTGGACATGAACAAGTTGGACAGCATGCCAAAGGGAGCAAGCTGGCTGGGAAAATAGCTGGAAAGATGCCACATAAGGAATGTTTGAAGGACTAGGACAAGAGAAACCTAAGAGTAAGTAAACAAACCAATAGTTTAACGGCTGACATGTGAACGGAACTTCATTTATTATGTCATTTCCTGGAGAGCAGAACTCAGACCAATGGGTAGAAGTTACCTGGGGATAAATGTCAGCTCAATACAACCAATTTTCTGACACTGCAGTTATCCAATGACAATGCAGCAGTCCATCAGTGGAACAGGCTGTCCAGTGAGGAAGGCCCTGAGTCCCAAAATCTAGCTTTGGGGGATGTAGGGGGGAGGAGAGGCTCGGTAGACATCTCCCCAAGTTCTTCACAACTCTGCAATTCTATCTCAGGAGCTGCCCACAACTGTCCCAGCAGCTGCAGTCTTGTGTTAGTGAGTCATGTATGTGAACCTTTCCTTCACTGTCTTAATTTGGGAGCACCACAACAGGAGAGAAGAGAAAAACAGCTTTTTAAACTTAGTATTAGCTATAGTTACTACTATAGATAAGAGGTCCAACATACGTACTCAGCAATTACATACTCCTATCTACTCTAAGGTGCGTACCTGAAGCACCAAACCAACCTCTTTTTTGTGTTAAATTTTTCATTTCAACAATATAATGGAAAAGGGAAGCTATACAAAGGAAGCTATTATTACCACTAACATGTAAAAATTATTTTTTTTATTGGTGTTCAGTTACAGTTGTCCCCATTTCCCCGTGCCAACCCTCCCACCCCCCCATTGCTCTCCCTTGCCCTGTCCAACTCCTGCTCCCAAAGACGATCCCCACCCCATTGTCCTTTCTCCTGGGTCCTTTGTACATGTTCCCCTTCTTTCCTCCGTTACCCCCCTCCTCCCTCCCCTCTGGTCACTGTCAGTTTGTTCTTTATTTCTATGTCTCTGGTTTTGAAATATTTGTTCTATATCTATGAAATATGTCATTGGTATTTTAATAGGGATTGTGTTGAATCTATAAATTGCTTTGGGTAGTATGGACATTTTAATGATGTTAATTCTTCCAATCTATGCACACACTATATGCTTCCACTTACTGGTGTCTCGATCAAATGGACTTAACTGATATATACAGAACCTTTCACCCCCCAAAAGCTAGAGATACACCCTTTTCAAATGCACACGGAACATTCTCAAAGATAGACCACATGATAGGACACAAAACAAGCCCCAACAAATTCAAGAAAACTGAAGTCATATCAAGCATTTTCTCAAATCACAATGGCTTGAAACTAGAAACTAACCTAAAGGGAAAAACTCAAAAAGTCAAACTCATGGAGACTGAATAACATGTTATTAAACAATCAATGGGTTAACAATGAGATCAAGGAAGAAATCAAAAAGTTTCTGGAAACAAATAAAAATGAACACACAACAGCCCAAAACCTATGGAATAAAAACTTATTTTTAAGTAAAAAAAAAAGCTTCCATTTCATGTACATTATTTAATACCACAAACCTCAGTTTCCTTATCTATGAAATGAGGATGATAGTGGTATTTACCTAAAAGGACTCTTCATTCATTCATTCAACAAGTATTTGAGTACCTGTTATATATCAGGCCTAGCCTGCTGGGAGCTTGTATCACTGAGCTAAAAAAACAGTCCTCATGGAGCTTACATTCCTGTGGGGAGGTAGCAAGCAACACAGCAAGTAAAGTGAAGTGTTAGTGTGAACATACTAGGTAAGAGTACTATGAGAAAAGGAAGCAGGAAAAGGGATAGGGGTGGGAAGGTGGTTTCTGTGAAAGGATTAAGTATGACAATGCAGGTAAAAGTTACAGGATAGGCAGGTTCGATAGCAAGTCTTTAACGTTAGCTATTATTACCATGAGGACTTCTGGCTTGCGGGACCTACAGTAGTTAAATGCATGGTCCCGCTCCTGAATTATTCAATAGGTATGTGTATTCAAAGTCAAAACCAAAAGGAAGTGGATCCTGACATTGTTTTCAGATGGAAGAGAGGAGAAAGTGAAAATGTCACGACTCTGGGGTTCTGGCATGGACTCCTCTGTTCAAGGATGCTGAGAAGAACCTGCAGAAAATTTACAAACACAGAAACTGGAGCTTGAACTGCATTACATCAAGTAAGTAACCTAACTTTTCTAAGCATTAGTTTTTGACCAGGGTGGTTTTGACACTTGGTAGTAACATATGTAAAACACTGGGTATACAGCAGTACAGTTAGCTTACATTATTACTGTCCAAAAACAAAAAACAAACAAAAAAAACCCACCCAAACTCATCTGAATCTTCAGAGATTTTCAGTATGTTCAGAATGCAAAAACCAGGCAGTATTCCTCAGGAGGGAACATTCCACAATCACATGTTGCTAGGAGTTGGACTAAGGTCACTTGTTAGGAGAACAAACCAGGAAAACATAAGGAAGTGTTCAACTGATTAACTGCTCAGCCCAGTGCTCAACCTTGCTAGCTCCTTGGCTGCAGCCTTTGGAATTCCAGGAGATGCAAACAAAGACACACTGATTCACTCACAACAGTTCTTCGTACATACCTGAGGGTGTAGCCAACAAGCAGTCCTAAAGGATTTATGAAGTGTGCTTCTCTCCACAGAGCTTGCAATTCCAGGAGATACACAGGCTCCCTTTAATCAGCCTGTTTTCCCAGAGACCTCTGCGGCATGGTCCCTCTGCTTCTTACTGCTCTGGTTGAGTCTTGGGGAATGAGAATTTAATTTGTTCCGTGTCAAACTTTTTCTCGCAAGGAGAGCTTTTTGCAAGGGGCTCTTTCTGCTTTCCCAGAAGGGGGAGTGGGGAGCAAAACTCACATCCCCATCAGTCCCTCTTCTGGAAATTTTGAAGTAAATGAAGGCTTTGGGGTATTTACTGGTGTTAGTGCAGTTTCCACTAGCACTCTCCACACAAGGGGAGCTATTTCTAGCATTGGAAGTCCCCCCTCCCAAGCACTCTGGATACCACTGTAACCCCTCCTCTGCTGTTAGGGGGCTGGCATCCAGCAATCTGCCTCTTCCAGCTGTGACCACCTGGCACTTCAAATGGAGGCACGAGGCATCAACCGACAAGGAGGTGGATTTTGCTGGGTATAAGTCGTGGTAAAGGACCAGTTTGTTCTCACTGACAATCCATCATAGTCTAATGCTTTTATAAAACACAATAAAAATTAACTGCTAGAAAAAAAATTTAAAGACATAAAACACAAGCCAATGTTTTTATTACTGGACTCAACAGACATAAAATTATTCTGACAAATTGCTATAAAAACTTTAAATGTTTACTCACAACTTCTGTATTTAATCCAACCATGGACTACAACACCAATCTCAGTCGCTGTTTTAGTCACAAACATTTACTTGAAGCCACACACAAAGCCAATTTACCCCCTTTCTCTATGAAATAAGATGATATATTTAGTGCAGTGTCTGGCACAATGTAATTGCTCACTCAGTATTGGCTATTACTATTGCTTTTGCCTCCAGGCTGGTGAGAAGAGGAGTAAACATTAGCCGGGAGACAGAGATGTAGGTCCAAGTTCTACTCTGTTCCTGCTGGCCTTGGACAAGTGTCTTTACCATTCTGGGCCTCAGTTCCAAAACTTACAACACACAGTGAAATGATCTGGAATCCAGACTTTAACATCTAGATCAGTGACTTACGAGCTTAAGTGAAAACAGAGTGAAAAAACACACTGGTGTCCCTGTATACAAACTCACACACACACAATCAAGCAAGCAGCTGCGAAGTGGGTGACATAGTTATCCTTACTGCATGCATGCACTGGAATCTTCTATCCTATTTTATTTTTTAAATGCTGATTGACTTCAACATTCAATTGATTTCAACTAAATCAGTTTTTCAGTTTGAAAAACACGAGAGCAAATGACCTCTATGACTTCCACCCTTGTTGGTATATTGATGGGACTAACAACTAGTTAAGTGGGTTTCTGTTGGTTATTTACAACTTAATTTCTAGGATAGGACTGGCATTATGTAAGGCAAGTGCATCTAAAGGATTTTATCTTTGTGTTTAAACCAGCTGGCTCTACGTTGGTAAATTCCTAGTGCATCTACTGGATCACAAAGAAGAAAGGTCAAGGGTGTGGGTGTCTTGGCCATCATACCACTGGATGATGACCTACCTAGAGGTATCATTGGAAAAATCCCTACCTACCCTTGTGCAAGTTTTCTTCAGCCAAGTGTGCCAGGAGCCCAGCTACAAAAACTCATGGACACAGACAGCAATGTGGTGGTTGCTAGAGGGAAGGGAGTGGGTGTGGAAGAGGCCTAATACATGGTGACGGAAGACGGTTTGATTTTAGGTGGAGGGCACATAGTGAAATATACAGACCTAGCATCATAGAAATGTACACTTGAAACCTATATGATCTTAATGATCAATGTTACCCCAATAAATTTAATTTAAAAATAAAAATAAAGAAAAAGTTTCCTTATTGGATTCTGCTGTCTTGCTCAATTGCCTTCTGCTTTCTGGAAAAAGGCCAGGGGACAGTAGTAAGAGTCAAAGGCCATTGAAAGTGTTAGGACTGAGTTGGTATTTCCATCCCTTCACATGTAGCTGGTGAAGGGGCTTTCTGGGAAAGTAAATACTGACGTGCAACCTCCGTTCTGAAGGGATATTTTATAGTCCTTCTCCCCACTTAATGAATAATTTTAACTGTTCTGAATTCAACTCAGTGAGGAGTAAAAACATAAAATTATTTTATATCCAATAACTTCAAATTTTGTGCTCTAACGTCCCCTTTTCTTTCAAGTAGTAAGAAGTAGTAACATCTCGATTGCCCTGTTACCAGCTAAATGTTTCATTTTGATTAAGACTTTAATCTCATATTCAGTACAAAGCTCTGCACGTGTCTCCAGCTGAGGTGAGGCTTGCGGCTTGAGGCAGGTGTGGGGGGCGGGGGCGGTGAGGTGGTCTCTTTTCCCCCCACTCCTCCCCTTCTCCCTGAGCTTATTCTCCAGGTTGTTTCCTTTCGTGACCATCACAGTGAACTTGAGAGCTAGTTCTGCTGAAATGAAACCTCTGAAAAATGCTCTGCAAGAAACGCCGGCTCACTTCTTTGTGAAGTTCAAGAGCAAGTCCCTACGTGAATTACCCCACCTTGGTGGGGTGAGTTTTCTCACTGGCCAAAGGGTTAGATACCATCCATATTCTGGCTCACTCCTGGGGCACACCTGTTAACTCTTTGTTGAGAGACACTGATGGGTCCGCTCATGTGTTGGGGGAAGTGAGGGGACCAAGGGCTGCTGTCCTGTGGGACACTAGCCAGAAAGCTTAAGTCCCAAGACACCTACGAATTCACCTCAGACCGTAGTATCTAAATAACCTATCATCCTTGGCCCATCAAACATGGCACCTTTCCTTCCACTTCTTTTCGTGGCTTTGCAGGGCCTGAGCAGAGGGAGCTTTCTGAGACAGTGGCTCACCAGCTTTCAGACAAGATTCTCTCCCATGTGAACGTTCCCCTGCTCTGAGGGAGGTTCCACCAAAGGTGACAACTCTCCCCCCACCCTCCAAGCCTCTTATATGGGTGGAGGGATGAGAGCAATTTGACAGCTGGCTCTGCTGAAATGACCCCTTTAGAAAAAGTGCTGCAGGAAAGTGATGGCCACAGAGCTGCAGTTCTCTGACTGCGAAAAAGTGGGGATTTTAAAACACCTTGTTTTAGCTCTGGGCTCGTCTCACTCATTCGTAGAAAACAGAAAAGACTCCGCTTAGCATCTTGCACCACGTTTGATTTCTACTGCAAGCTACGCGCCAGGTTCTGTGGATACAGCAATGGACAGAACCATGACCTCAGCCCTCATGGAACTCACATCTAATGAGCATGAAACACACATCCCAATCTATGTAACTCAATTGTGACAAGTGCTCTGAAGGAAAAGAATGGAGTGTCAGGAGACTGGATATAGCTGGGGTGTCAGGAAAGGGGTCTGAGAAACTGGTACTTAACCAGAGACTGCAGTGAATGGTAAGGGTATCCTAGGCAGAAGGCAATGCACCTGAAGTAGAAAGCGGCTTGATTTCCAGGTCAACGGTCAATTGGGTGCAGGAGATGGGACTAGGGAGGTAGGTAGGAGCCAGACTGCCTGGGACCTCATGGAGCATGTTAAGGGCAGTAGTCTTGATCCCAAGGTAAAGCCATTAGAGGGTTTTAAAACAAAGTGGTATCATGACAAAATTTTCATTTTAAAAATGTAATTCTAGCTGAACTGCTGAGAAAGCATCAGATTTTGGCCAGAGTGGATGGTGGAAGAGAATATAGATGGTGATATGTAAGTTTTTAAAGCACCTTTACACATTAGGTCTAATTCCTTTTCAAAGCTCACCTGCTAATCAGCATTCAGTAACAAAGTTGGATTGATTTAACTTAATTTCTTGTACTTTTTATGTCCCGGACTCATAGCCTTGCTCTCCCACTTACTAGCTGTGTGGCCTGGGGACCCTCTGTAAGCCTGTGAGGCAGGCTCTTCAATAGTGCAACGTAGAGAACTCTTCTACTCTTTGAGGATTTGAATTAGAATGAAATGAGTGCTTTGGTATAAGGGCACTCAACAAATATTGACTCACCTCAAGCAAATAATCCTGTCAATTAAGAGAACAGCCTCTTCTAGCTATTTGATACTATTACCTGTACAAAATTCTACATGTATAAATTATACAATGGATTGCACAAAATGCTTACTACAGAATGGCAATTTTATCAGATTAGAATAATATGAGACCTAATGGGTGAGTCTGGATTTATCAAAATAGAAATCAATGAGTGGTAAGATTCATTTCTCAAAATAACACTACACATTACACTAGAAGATTAAAAGTTTGTAATTCTCTTTTACATAAAGGGTATCTACATTCCTAATGACACCGCTTCCCAGAAATCTAATCCTTATCAATATAACTTTGAGAATTTCTGCCTTTCCAGAGGATCTCTACCTGTATAATACTAATATTGTAGTCTAGAAAAGGGTCAGCAAATGTACCATTGCTTCTCCATCTGATGCCTATGGCAAACACTGAGAGTTGGTAATAGGTAGGCAATGACTGGTGGTTACAGTATTCTTTTCTCTGTGGCCTCAGAAGTCTTCTCAGTAAAGTGCTCTAGGTATTACCCCAACTGACCCTAAGATATTCCAGTCCAAAGATACTCATATTCAAAGTGGAAAAAAAAACCCCAAAACAAGCAATGGGAGTCTAAGTAACATGCCTGGAATTGCATTTACAAAAAGTGGTACAATGTGAAAATGAATTTCCCACCAAATTGGAACTGTTCTCTACAGCTTCCTACTTTTTAACATCACTATCCATTTCTTCATGATTGCATGGAAAATAGTAATAGTCCAAATGCATAAAGCAAGATATAATCAGCTTGCTTTATTTTTCAATTATGTGAATTGTTTTAACATGTATTATAACAGAGGAATGTATAAACAACCCCAAAGCCTTTCAAACAATGTCAATATGAGGAACCCCAGCTGAGGATGTTCCAGGCACATGTTCTCATACCTGGCATTTTCTTTCATTGGGAATCCTCACAATCATCACGTTTTGAATATGGAAGATAAATACAAAATGGCTTTTTGGTGCCTCCCTGACTCTTGCTCATACTTAATGAAGAATTCACGTAGTGAAACATTAACTGGTGATTGTGAGAATGAACTCTCTTAGATGAGGATTGTGTCAACATGAATGCAGTTTTAAAAAAGCAATTTTTAAGGGAAAGAGTTCCCTGTGTCAAGCACAGAAACAACCTGGAAGAAATAAATCAGTTTAAGAATGGTATAGACAAATCTTTGGCATATTTATAATTGGCCGGTTATTCAGAGGAGCTAAAAAATGTACTAAGCATAGCAAACTATTTGAAATTGGTGTGGTAAGGAGCAGCTCACTCTCGTCTCCAACTGTGTGTGGTGTGATCAAGGTAGAATACGGCACGGAACGTGGTGGGGGCAGTTCCTACACCTGAATCTGATTTCCAAGCACGACCCCAAGTAGGAGCTTTGTGGTGAAGTATGCAGGACCGCAAATGAATGCTTTTTACCCATGGCTAGTAGGACTCATGAGCCCTTACAGGAGGTTATTGCCATCCATTTCTAGTCCATATGCTTTTAATTTCCTTTACCTTCACATTTAAACATGTAACAAATAGAAAAATCTGCACGGCCAAGATCAAGCTATGGAACGCTCCTTTTAATGATGATGATAATACATGAGTTGCAAATGTAATTAGAATGTTTTTGAAAACTTCAACTTAAAATTGCTAATGCTATCATCTCAGTGTATTTCTACATTTCAAGCGTAAATAATATGCCCCATTTCAATGCTGCTTTAGTTATCAAAATTGCTGTGTATACATTTTATACATTCATTTTTACAATTCCAAAGAGGTGGAATGTGGAGAGGTCCAGGGAGTTGCCCAATTTCACCATAAAGGGTATTAAGCCATCAAGAGATGCCCCTTCAGTTAATTTCTGATTGAGGTCTTTTTCTAATTCAGTATTTTCACTGTATGGTTTTCTTTACATTTCACAAAATTTTAAAGCTATTCTATGTCAGAAACTTGGAAATACCTCTAACATTCCACAAGTTAAGAGAACTTCAAATGCTAAGGACATGGGAATTACATTTTAATTGCTTACACGAAACAGCGATTATCTTCACCCTGAAGACTAAGGAAGACAGCCATCAACTCAATCCTCTTGTTGGCTGTAATGGTGCCATTGCCCTGAAAAGCTTTTTTTGGTGGTAAAAGACATAAAATTTACTATTTTAACGGATTTTTAAGTGCACACTTTTGTGGCATTAAGTACATTCACACTGTTGTGAATCCATCACCATTCATCTCCATTATTTTTTCATCTTTCCCAATAATCGAACCTATTAAACCATTAACTTCCCAATCCCTCCTTCCTCCAGCCTTGGCAACCACCACTCCATCTTCTGGATGTACGAATGTGACTGTTCTAGGTACCACACATGTGGAACACACAGTATCTGTCCTTGTGTCTGGCATACTTTGCTTAGCATATCATCAAGGGTCATCCGTGTTTGCAGCACGTGTCAGTTTTCTTCCTTTTTAAAGCTGAGTCTTCCACTTCATGTATATACATTCTGTTTTTCCACTCATCCATCCATGCACATTTGGGTAGCTTGTGTTCTATTGTGACCAACACTGCTGTGAACAGTTTGTTCAAGATCTTTCATTTGGGTATATAACCAGAAGTGGAACAGCTGGATCTTATGGTGTTTTCCTGTTTTATTCCGTTCTTCCCATTCTCACATACTTCCACCTAAGAACGCAAAGAATATACCAACCAACACACTGTGTGTGTATGTTTTAATCAAAGCAGAGGAAAAACCCCATCAGATTCCTCTTTCATTACTCCTCACTTAACCTGTTGGAACACTTTGCATCTATGAATTCCTCGAGGATGCCATGGACCTCCAGGCCTAGGCAAGCCTCCTGGAGCTCCTGCAGCAGACTGGGCCTTAAGCTTCCCCACTGGCAGGAAGCGGGACCCAGGGTGGCTCCGTCTGTAGAAATGCACCAACACTCACCTCTGTTAACACCCCAGACTCGGGTGCGGATCCTGGGATCAATGTCAGGTAAGCATAAAACCCGAATTTTTATGGAACTAGTAATGGGAAAACAGGAAGATCAGGGAAGGTGGCGAAATCCTCACCAAGGCCAATGATTGCACAACACCTCACTCCCTAAAGCACTTTTTCCACCTGCTATACTACTAAAAAGTAAGAGTGTTTCAAATTACTTGAGAATTCACCAATCCCAGAACTTTCCTTTCTTAGAAGTTCTTCCAGGGTTTCTGTCAGAAATTCCTTTTCTTTTAAAGGAGCAGGGCTGGTGGGATAATACACAACTGGGCAGAGCCATTGCTCCCTATAGTTAATCAAAACCCTAAGTCTAGCCTGCAGTTTAGAGACATTCTAAATACATGAAGACATGTGAAGGTACAGGGCCATCATGTGGTCAATGCCCATGGAAAGTACCAATGCAGGGACAAGCAGGTGTGCCTTAGAGAGTTACTTCAGGAGCTGAAGAGAGAAGAAGATAGAATTGTGTGAACCAGCAAAGGAACAGTGACCAGGGATGTCTGAGGACTGGATGATGAAGGGTGAAACCAAACCTCTTTGCCTTGCCACTTGCTTCCTGTTCCCTTTCCTCCTTACTCAAGTTTCAGGGAAGGACTTTATAATATAAATGGCCCAAGTCTAAGACAATGACTGGGCTGTGTTGATTAGTGGGTTAGGACTCTTGTACATTAAAACATCACAGACACTGTTTTCCTTCATGCTGGCTCTTCTCACCCTGTGGTAACCAGCAGGTCCAAGGAGGGCCTGACCAGTGCAGGCCTTGTTCTCTCTGTGCCCAAGCACATGGGTCACTGCTTTGGGTTCCTCACTGGTCAGCCATCCATAGTGGTGAGGTTCCCAGATATGGACATGAGCCTGGGAAAAGAGGTCCTTATTTAGGCATTGAGCCTAAACTACATGAAATTACCTGAGCCCTGCGGCCAACTGCGATCTAACATACGACAGTCGTGTACTTTGATGCCCATCTGCGGCTGTCCATGTCTTAGGAGTCTTAAGGGAGGAAGGATGGGGGAAACCCTGGCTTCTCTAATAACCTCGCCCTAACAGTACTTACTCTCTAGAATAGGGTGCAGGCTGAAGATGTGTGCTCTGTAAAATTTCCTACCCTTGTCACTGCAGGGGGGTCCTCGACTAGTGGATAAAAATAACTTACATTTTATTTTCATGTAAAGGTGACACCAACAACATGGGCATTCAATAAACAGTTTTGAATTACACTAGATTTTAAACATTTATATGTTCTGGGGGAAAAAAATGCTACGCCCATATCCATTTCTTAAACACAAAGATGTGATTTTATTCATGCATCTGCATCAACGATTTTTAACCAGTGTGCCACAAGAATTTTTAAAACATGCAATACCTGATGATTTAGTTAGGGGCACTGACCTCCTTCCCCTTAGATTGTCAAATAAACAAATGACAACATCCACCCAACAAAAGCTGTCTGATGTCAATGAGTCAACATTATACCTATTTTTTTGTCAGATTGGCTACAGAATTTTAGTAGTTTGTACGTGCCATGAAATGAAAAAGGTTGAAAACCGCTGAACTGTATCAATACTGTTCAACTTGTAGGGCCTTTTTTTCTCCCTGTTCAAGCTGAATTTCACTTTGAATAGGTTATATTGACAAGTGCCAAGCTACTCTAATTAGGTTACCATTTATATTTATAAACATGACACAAATTTCTCTGAACTTCCCTCCCAAAATACTAATTCACACTCAATACTTATAGCAGTCTCCTAAAAGCTCCAAAGATTGTAATATATGTCAATTCAGTACAAGTCTTCACGCTGCTGTGCAAACAACTACCCAACTCCCTTCATCCCCGTGTTAAAAATAAGGCAAAGACAGAGGGAATAACACGCACTCCGCGCTAGGCAAGGTACAATACAGCAACAGTGTAAGAGGGTCTCTGGATCCCTGCACCTGCTTCGCACGCCTCTTTCCTCTTCTGTCTTCCTTCCTGGGCACGATGGCTCCTTTGATGGAAGGCAAGATGGCTGCCATCCTTCAGTTATCACAGTACTGTACCTTTAGAATGGACAGCATCAGCACTGTGATAACTGAGCCAGGGCAGCCTGTCAGTCACTGTGCGGGCTGGCGGCGTCCTTTCCAGGTGACCGAATGACTCTCTCTGAAAGCTCCCCATGAAGTGAAAGACTAAAAGATCCCCTTCTGGTTCGAGATGAGGGGAAGCAGAAGAAAAAGTGGGTTCATAGGCCAGCAAATGGCGATACTGAAATATTAAGAGGCCCAGCTGAATTATAACAGAATGAAAGATGAACACATGACTTGCACATATTAATGCGAATGAGCAAACATGATTACGCAGTAAGCTTTCCAGTTTATTTCACAGTGTGTTTCTTCCATGCACACATTCACTGACTCTACCTATCCCTGACCTCAATCATTCATGGAATGGATATTTATTGAGGGACTACAATGTTCCAAGACCTCTTCTGGATGCTTAAGTAATTAAGGTAAGACAGACATGGCCCTGGCCGGGTGCTCAGTTGGTTGCAGCGCTGTCCCCTACACCAAAAGGCTGCAGGCTCTATTGCCAGTCAGAGCACATACATAGGTTGAGGGTTCCATCCCCAGCCGGGGTGCCTATGGGAGGCAACAGATTGATGTTTCTCTCTCTCTCTTCCCCTTCCTCTCTAAAAAACATATCCTCAAGTGAGGATTAAAAAAATAAAAAAGATTAAGTCAGACATGGTCCCTGTTCTCAAAATGCTCCCAAACACAGCAATAATACTTCACTTCTATCTGACGTTCAATAGTTTTCTATGTGCTTTCTCATTTGGTTTTCCATAAGAACCCTATTGGGTTGTCAATGAATTCATTCATTAATTCATCAAAAAAGGATTCTGAAAATGGGTTAAGATATCATTAGCCCAATTTACAGACAGAAAATAAAAACCTATAGAGGTCAGTCAGGTATTTTACCTGAGACCATGCCCTAAGTTATGGTGAACCTGGGCTCAAATCCACGTCTTATAACTGAGCCCAGAGCTTTCTCCCTCTACCCCAATCTGGCCATTCAACTCCGTCAACTGGATGTTCAGATTGCACAGTTTATGAAAACAGAAAGATTTCTGAAAACATCTACTTTTTGCTTAAGATTTTTAGTTTTCTGAGTATCTCATCTCATAAAGCAGAAACTAGTATGGGTTTTGAGATTTACAAAATGTACATTAGTAAAAAAAAAGACACCGTTCTTGTTCTGAGCACCAAGAACGTACTCGAGTTGATGACACTGATGCTTAAACATTCAGCACACCTGCCGGGTGTTTTCCACTGTAGTCAGTGTCAACCCTACAATCGCAGTGGTACAAGAAATCACTGACAACCTCTGGAATGCCTTCTTTAAAAAATCAACATATCCACATCACATGCTTTGAAATTAACTGAACCTTTGAGATGTACCCTGAAGTCATTAAAGGGATGATTCTCACTTTTATTAAAAAAGTACGAAAAAGACTTTGAAATTGGAATCCAGGCTTTAGTATACCAACTTAGTAAAACCATGATTCACTCTTTTTTTTCCAATCATAAGTTCTCAAGTTATTTCAATAGGTGTAAAACTTGACAAATATTTGAAAAATAATTATGTTTTCAATTAGGCATTTACAGTTTCAAAGACTCATATACAAATTAGATATTAGCACTGTACTTCAAGTAAGTCAGATGATGAGTCAATTCTTTTGATTGGAAGTCAAAAAATAGAGTACAATGATTCTAGCTCAATTAGTAACTTTTATGCACTGTGAAACTCAGCTTTTCTTCAGAAAAGTAATATCTAATGAAATAACATGCCTACACACAAATTAAAACAACCTTCCCTAAAGTGCAAAAATACCTAAAAGTTAAAGAGGTCACTGCCTAAGTCTTAGCCAACTGATGTAATACAAAGTTAAAACACGAGAGGGCAACGAAGAATTCTTTAAGAAGAACTTGGATCCCATAACCTAAGATTCCTGGAAATAGCCCCACATTTTCACCCAAATTATAAACATGTGTTAAATGAACAAAGATTTTGTGATTATTTGAGAATAAAATGTAAGACAGCTGATCCATCAAAAGGACAAAAAGATAAGCACCTAACATGTCCTGGCCACAAGTTCTGTCCACTTCAGAGAAGATGAACACTCACACTGAAATACTGGAGAAGGTAAGGATGGGGACGAATAAAGGACACTGAAGCACTGGTTGGTTACTAGGCTGTTCTTCTCTGAGACCGAATACTAGTGTGACTGAATGTCTAACCATGCAGTGCGCAAAGATGAACTTAACGTTTGTAATATACTACAAAGTTGAAAGTCACTCTACTAGCCGAGACCAAAACCAGACAATGAATATTTTTGGTAGAGTAAGTAAAGAATATTTCCTTTATTTCATGTTCTTCTCTCACTTCATTTTTTTTCTATCTAAATTAGGGGTTAAAAAACCAAAAGACCAAGTAATAAAAAGCAAATTGTCACTCTGTGAATAGTTACTGAAATTAATATTCTCTCAAAATAATTCTAAAGCAATTTCAAGGAAGAAAACTATGGGTTTTTAGAATTGTATTTTGTAAGTACTAATAAATAAATGCTTCAAAATGTTAAGTTTTGTTTCTTCTTGGAAATTATTCTTTATAAATGTGCAGTTTTAAAAAACCTGATCTACCAGAAACATTTCTTTTTCCACAGATTTTTCTTCAAAAAATGGAATTACTTTAATTTTAAAACAAGTGAATGCAGGTGCTCTTGCTACAGCATGAAAGTATAGTGCACAGTAAGAGAGGGAAAAAGAGAGTGATGTAAAATGTTTTCCTCCAGAGAGTAAATTGATTTTAAATTCAGTTCTTCTATGATAAAAATGATACAACTGAGAACAATTTCTTCATGATGCATGCACCAAATATTATTATCTAGGAAATCAAGTATTTCTGGCAACTGGTATTCTGAAAAACTTGCTTTTAAATCTTGTATGGTAAAAGCACACACAAAAACCATCTTACATCCCTCTTATCTATGGACCAAAAATGAAAATATAATGATTTTGAACCTTTAAGTATCTGATTATATAATCTGGTAAATAATTGGAGGTATTAGTAAGCTGCTGGCAATACAAAATATTTGAAAACACTTTAAAACTAAAATAGGTTAATTTAAATCTACCAGTCTCCTACTGAAGTGTGATCTTTTCCCCAATGTGAAAACCATAATCCAACTCACTGACATTATATGCAAATTTGACCAACCTGTGATATTATAAGAATGTACTGTCAACAAAATAACGCTTTGTGAGGTATGAAGAATATATATTTGCATTTTATTGCAACACTTTGCTACATTAAGTGTGTTTTAAAACTAATTTGTGCCAAAGTTTAATAGGAAATTTTTAATGAGAAATTGGTTGAAAAGGCAAGGAAAAGCTGAGGATCACTGCCCTGTGCAAAGTCTGCCCCAATTCTCACAGAGAAGCATTAATGCGGGTGTCACTGTTTTACCTACTTTAAGCACTGACCTCTCAATAGTCTCATGCTCCGAAACTTCCAGCAGGTCCATCTAGAGGAGAAGACCTACGGATACAATAGTGTACAGACAGAAACAGGAATGTGCTTTCTTGCTTACAAAGGCTCCAGGAGACTAAAATTCACAAATAAATGGACTGGCCCATAAATTCTGTTATACAGGCTTTTACCCCTTACACGTTCACTCAGCATTCATACTTTCAGTCCAACTGTCTACTACACAGTTATTTTACTTTCTGCTTTTGTTCTACATCCTATTTTTCCCCCAGAGTTTGGATTTTATAGTCTGCTCACAAGTCACTTTTACTCTGATTTCACCTCGGCACTATACCCTTTCAGAGTAACTAGTCAAAATGATCCACCCCTAGCTTACCCGTCTCTGAAAACCCTGTCTCCAATTAACTCATGATCTCATTACTGCAGCAGTGCCATTTAAAAATGCTGGGTCTTAAATTCTCAAATTCCCTTAATAGGCAGCTAAAGGGGGCAATACCGAAGACTTGTACTGACCTCCAATTGTAGAGCCAGGGGCTGTTCCAGAAACACAATTACACTCCTCTTTTCTGCAGAGTTCACCTTTTTCAGATCCTCTATTCTACATCTGTAAAATGAACACATTTCTACTTGTAACATATGCCACAGTGGGGTTGCACTCATTATTAAATTCTGTCACTTAACTTAGCACTGTTTACCTCTTATTTACTTAAAGCAACAGTGCTGTTCTTGATGTCAGAGACTGTTTTCACGTCCCTTCACAACACTAGCAGTGGCGATCCTTTCCACAAAGTGCAAGCTCAACAAACATTTGATTAATTGATGAACCTCTTCATTTCCCAGGGATTCTCTAAATAGGATATCAACAAAAGTGTGTGTTTAATTCCGGCCTCTGTAGGTATGGTCTTGGGCAAGGTACTTGACAGTTTGTCAATGATAAAATGAAAAGGACAGTACTAAATGGCCCCTAAGTCTCTTCCAGTCTCTTCCAGTAAGTAACATTACAGAAGCTTGTGAGACAAAACCAAACCCCCAACACAGCACTGTATCTATTCAAATCAGCACGGTTTTTTTTTTTTTTTTTCAGGGGAAAGGGATCAGCAACCTTCTGGGCACAGTTACCACCAGTGGAGCTAGGATGGGGAATGAGGAGAGAAAGTAAATAAAGGATGAAGAGAAAATGAACAAAGGTGAATGACAAGTCGAATCACTAAGATGCCACCAGGTGTCACAATTGTTACTGTGCCACACACTGTTCTCTGATATATTCCAGCATACCTAGGAGCCTTTTACAAAAGCAACCATAGCCAGATGTATGGGAATGCAAATTTTCCCATGCTGCCCTCACTAGCCCTCCTAGTACCCTGCACATTTTATTGACCTTGAGTAGGGCACAAGTCCTGCACAGAATTCTGCAAAGCAGTACTATTAGGTCTCATATACTGTAATAACAACTCTTGGGGTCCCCTCATCTCCACATGGAAAGTAGATGACTGACAAACATGAAATAACTGTCATGCAGTCCCCTCTTAAAATTAACCCATGGACCACAAGGAGTGATGTTCTAGGCCAGCACCATCCAAGAGAAGTAAAATCCAAGCCACGTATGTAATTTAAAATATTCTAGTAGACACATTAAAAACATCAACAGATAAAATTAATTTTAACAATATGTTTAAACGCAGTATAACCAAAATATTATCATTGGAACTTGCAGTTAATACAAAAATTATTCACCCTGACTGGTGTGGCTCAGTGGGTCGGGTGTCATCCTTTGAACCAGCTGATTTCTGGTCACAGCACACGCCTGGGTTTGAGGCCAGCTTCCCAGCTGGGGGCGTGCAAGAGGCAACCAATCAATGCTTCTCTCCCTCTCTTTCTTCCTCCCTTCCCCTCTCCCTAAAAATAAATGCATAACATCTAAATACACATATAAACTATTCATGAAATATTTTACTTTCTGTTTTTGGACTGAGTCTTTGAAGTCTGGATCATATTTTACACTTGTAACACACACCCATTTAATACTAAGTTGATCAGAAACACTTAGCCTGTATTTGGATTGTATAAAATTTACAGATTAAAAAGTCCACGCACATGCCCCAGTTCTTTCCAAACTTAAGTTTTCCAATACCTGAATCAAATATCGATTTTAAGAACTATATAAATCAAGTGTCAATTTTAAGAATTATATAAAATTTGCAATTCAGTTTCTTATCACCATGGCCGTATTTCAGGTACCTGACAGCCACACGTCTAAGTGGCTGCCTGGATTCTTTTACATCTGAACCAGATTAAGAGATGTTATGCCTTCAGTACCAAGTCCTTCTACAGCACCCACCTGGTGCTCAAATTATGCCAAGTATTTTCTGCTCCACTACTAATCCTTACTTAAATTGCCCGTATTTCAGTGTTGATCACTTAATAAGCAGCTCTTTCCAAAGACTGAACAACTTCTTTTAACTCAAACAACTCCATTCAGGGAAAGAATGAAGAGACAGAGATTCAGAGACAAAGGTCATCTCTGAGGTAAACGTTGAACATCCTGACATCGTTACTTCTCTGTCCAGGACATACGTCACCCACCCTTCAGAAGTTATGGCCACTGTTTATAATAAGTCTCTCGACTTCCATACTCACAACAGCTGTCACTGCATCCTCAGAATCTTCACCTTCTTCAAGTGCTCCCTCTCAGCCTAACCCCCACAACCTCCTGTATCTCTAGCCAACTCTTAGCCTACATTCTAGGAGCCCCTTTTTAATTCATTCTGAACAGTGCTTATTGTTGACACACTGAAACATATGAATAATTCAATAAATGAATCTCAAACTATCCTATTAATCATTCATTGGTCTAGGTAACCAAGTTATGTTGAGAAAAGCTTTTCTGAATACATATGAAAAGCATACCCCCACCCTTCCCCAAAGGAGCCAATTACAAACACTACAGCTTTCCCTCCCTATGTCAAAGTTCAGCGTTCCTCCTGCAGCTGACTTAAAAGTTGATCTTCTAAAGGAGCTGGATTCCTAAGGTAGTTCTATTTTGAGCCTTCTTCCTGTTCTGCAGCTAAAGTTGGAAGGGCTTAGGGGGGTGATGTCATGGAAGGGAGACCATTGGCTTTTACACAAGGGTCTTCTCCAGCAACCCTGGGGATGCTCAGATGGTAGAAACTCGGGGAAATATTCACTATTCCTCTCTTTCCCCTCCCTCCCATTTGAGTCCCAGCTATTCATTACCCAGCAAGAAACCAAATTTAAGTAAGCATGCAAATGTATTGACTTATTTTACTCTTTTAAATATCTCAGAAACAAGAATCCAGGGAACAAGGGTGACCACCTCTTGCCTCCACCCGTCATCCCCACCTCCCCAAATATCTATCATAGGACTATGGGCAAAGAGGATGGGAGGGACAGCTGCTGGTAAGAAGAATAAAGGGATTATAAATCTAGGAAGCCCGAAAGGAAAACGGTATGGAGGACATTCAGGACAGAAAGGAGATTCTTGGGTCTCTTCTCTTCCACTGTTTTCTCCTCCCTTTTGTACGGTTAGATTTGGGGCTGGGTGTGCCTTCTGCTTTGGGAGGCATATTTGGCTCTGGAGAACGAAGAGGGGCCAGGGTGGGGCCCAGGGAAAGAGAGCCAGAAACTGCTTAGGCCTGATTCTGGGTTAAGCTCTTAGGGGAAAAATGACGGGGACTACAGGGGGACAGCTGAGGATTCCATTAGAAAACCCAGTGTGGAATAAATAACGGCACTGGACCAAGGGGGGCGGGTAGGGTCACCTCCGTCTCTCGATCTGAACGTAGCAGTCAGTTGCTGACTGGCGGGGTGCAGGTCCAGAGAGAAGACAAAATCCCGAGACATCTGTAGACCACAACTTGCCAGGCAGGGGGGATAGATGTCGCCCGTGCAACCGGCAGGTGAAAGCAGCAGTTTCTGGCCAATTCTGGGATGAGGGTTAGCTAAAAGCCCTGGGGAACGGAGGATTCCCTCGTTTCTTGGCTCACCTCTCCTCCAAAGCTGGAATAAGCACAGGTGTGGTCCTTCTCCAAAAAGGTGGCTTCTGGTGAGTGGGCAGCAGAGTGAGGGAAAGGACTCTTTGGCCTGGGATGGCAGGGAGAAGCCCTCGGGTCAGCTAAGGCCAGGAGCAGGCGGCCTCCGCCAAGTCCCCTCCCCCTTCTGGAAAAGCGACCCGGACCAGCATAAATTACAGCAAGACACCCCCCTCCCCAATAATGCTTCTAATAAAAGAAACAGCCTCTCGCGACTACATAAAACACCGCAAGCTCTGGTTGATGAAAATAAACAGGTGAGCCAGGAGAAGCGGGAAAAGACTGGAGCTGAGAGAATGAACGTGAAGAGCAATCGAGGCTTCCCCGCCCTCCCCACACGCCCTCACCCCTCTAGCTCGGGAGAATCTGCGTGGCAGGTTGCAAGCTAAAAATGCCACGGTGACAGAGCCCCGTCTCCGTCCCGCGCCCATTCTCTGCCCTACCCCAGGGTCCGACGTCCCAGCCTCGTGCCAGCTAGCGCCCCATCCCTGGAACGCGCGGGGCTCACCCTCACCCCGGACCGCCGCCGCGGGGACTCCGCTCTTCCTCTCTCCTACCTCCCTCCTCCTCCTCCTCCTCCTCCTCCGCCTCCCCCTCTCAGACTCCTCCTGCCGGATCCTTCATGTAAACAACATCCAGGCTCTATTTACAGTCGCCGCCGGACCTCGAGGGACTCACGCCAGCACCCTGGAAGAAGGCGGGGGTAGAGGAAAAGCGAGTGCGCAACATTTACACACACACACACCCCACCCCGCCCCTCCGCGCCGCTCCCCCTCCTCGGGGCCGGCGCGGGGCGCCCAGGGGCCGCCCGCGCCCTCGTACGTCCAGCGCGATGCCTGACATCCCACCCGGGGCCTAAGGGAAACCGCGGAAATGCCCCTGGGCGAGGTCGCCCCCCCTACCCCGCAGGAAGGAAAACACACCGCAACAACAAACCCAGGCAAGCAACATGCTCTAAGTCCGTGCGTGAATGCGGAGCCCGGAGCCCGCCCCGCGTCGCTTCCCCGTCGCCCC
Organism: Desmodus rotundus; assembly: GCF_022682495.2. Taxonomy (NCBI): domain Eukaryota; kingdom Metazoa; phylum Chordata; class Mammalia; order Chiroptera; family Phyllostomidae; genus Desmodus; species Desmodus rotundus. The sequence goes on from NC_071389.1 coordinate 45,511,167, forward strand.
ACTACTTACCCAGCGCGGACGAGCTGCGTGCGGTCCCCTCAGGTGGCTGGACGGAGGCAGGCGGCCGGCAGCAGCTCGCCTTCGGCCCTCGCCCCCGCCCGGCCCGCCCTGGGCCCGCCCCCCGCGCGGGCGCCGAGTCGGTGGAGCCCCGCGGTGCGTGTGCGTGTGCGCGCGCCGCGGCCAGCCTCGCCGAACGCCTCTTTTCGCCCCTCGGCTTCCCGCGCCCCCGGGCGGGCTCGGGCGCCCACGGCCAGCGCTGCACGGCGGCGCGCGGGCGCGCACACGGACGTAGACACCCGGCGGCACGGAACCCTGCGGCCGCACGCCTCCCGCGGGCGCCCAGCCCCCGCACGCGCCGCCGCCCCCGCGCCGGGCCGCCACCCCCACACCCACCTGCGCCCCCGCGGGTCCCGAGCCCCCCTTTCTTTGTTCTTCCCGCTATTTGCATGAGGAATATCTAATGACGCAGCAAGGCTCGCCACAACGTGACCGTCGCCATTTTTCTGTTTTTATTCTATCTCTGCCATGTGATAGATTGGGCGGGTGGGGGGAGAGTTTGGAAAAGGGAGAGAGACGGGATTAAAAAAAAAAAAAAAAAAAAAAAAAAAACTTCCGGGTCTCATGACCGGGAAGGGAGAAAAACAAAAGAGAGAGGAGACACAACTGCAAGGGAAGGGTGTGTGCGTGTGTGTGTGCGTGCGCGCGCGCCCGCGCGCACCCTTCCCTCCTCTGCTCCGCGAAGAGAGGCTGCCGCAGCGGACAAGGAGCATCCTCCAGTCTTGGGAACCCAGTGACCATCGGTGGTCCAGGTCGCACCCCCTAGCCGAGGTGGTCGCCTGTCCTGGTCCCACACCCGCCGCAAACGCTCGACGAAGCTGTCAGTTTGGTGCTTTCTGGTGGCCTCCGCTTGCCGGTCCACCCCAGAGCTCGCGCTCCAGATCCCGGGCGAGTGTACAGTCCTGGGTTACGTTCAGGGAGGTCTCACTATTACCTAAGGAAGGAAATGATCAAGTGTTTCCCAAGTTTTAGAATAGTTTGCTTCCATTATGTTGTTTAAAACAACCGCGGGGCAACGCCAGGCAGCATCTAGTATCAGTTCAAGTCTTTCCACTCTTTCTTTACCCCTTTTCTCTCTCTGCCCAAAGTGGGACGCACCTTTGTATTCTATTTCATGGGGGGAGGGGGGAGGGTTGTTATGTGGAAACGGACCGTATACATCAAGGATTGATGTCTTTGGATGAGATTTCTAATAAATGGTCGTTTATTAGACCATTTTTTAACAAGCATTTTTAAGAAGGGAGCATTTTTTAAGAAGACAGTTGCTTGGAGCAAGGTGGATGGATTCTGTTGCACGGTCTTATTCACATTCAGAGGACGTGATAGATATTTCATTCTTTCCCAAGTCCCGTGTTCACGGTTGCTGGGGAAAAAAAAAAATTTGGGAACTCTGCCACGTTTTTCAGTGAGATGTAAAATTTCTTGATTTTGTTTACTGCTGCATTTCCTTTGGCCACTTTCACTTTTGTTTCTCTTGAGTTTTCTTTGTGATTTCTTGTCTGTATTTCATAATTCGAAGCAGAAATGACATGGGTTCCGCAATTTACAGGGGAAGAAACTGAGGCGCTGCAGGTCACGCGTCTGGGTGGAGTTCGGATTCAGCCCGGCTCACCTGATAACTCTGTTAGGGGGTTGGAGATGGAGGGTGGGAGATGGGCGTGGAGAGAGGGGATCACTTAGTAATCTATGGCAGAAATTCTGCTTTGTAAAATTAATATCCAACAAATTAAAGGTGGAGAACACTCACCAGATCATTTACTTCTTAAGCTCGGTATGAATTGATTGCTTTCTCAAGACCCCCTTTCTTTCTTAAGATTTGACTCAAGTGTATCCGTTAATTCAGATTCCACTTCACTTTTACCTGGAAAAGTTTGTCATCTCACTGAACAGCCCCACATGATGGTTATGATTTTTTTTAAGAATCACAGAGTTGACCTCCCCCTCTTTGTGCACCCATTGTGTCCTTTGAATAGTACTTTCTGGTGACTTTGACACTTCAGTGAACTAGAGGGTAAGGTTGGAGGGCCAGGGATATAACACGTTCATTTTATATCTCCCATGTTTAGCACCCTATCTGGCAATGAGTGAGAGAAGGAAGGAGGCCTGTGAAGATTTTTCCATAATTCCATCCTGAGCATCTGTAGGAAATTCCTTCGATGCTTCTGGTAAAGGCAGAACACTAGAGATGCTGCTTCCTGGTTTTTACACCTTTGCAGACCATTTTTGTCAGGCTTCCAGTTAACAGAGAAAAACAAAACATGATTTGTTTTCTTAATTTCTTTTTTAAACCAAGTGCTTTCTCTTCCCCTCTTTTATTTATTTTTGTACACTATGTTTGGTTCCTCTTCTTCAAATTCATTCCAATTCATATGATTAGTTATGCCAACACTTGCCCTTTGACTTTTGCTTTCATAGACGCCAAAAGGTTGGTGAAGTTAAGCTGTGATTTAGCCCTGCTCATCCTGGAATCAAATGATCAGAGGCAACATTCTTAATGAGACTCTGGTTCCTCCTGAAACCCAGTGAACTAAGTGAGGAGGCTGGCAATTAGTTAAGGAGGCAGGTTGAAGAGGGCTGCTGAAAAGATGTCAGCATCTGGACAAAAACTGCACGTTTGCAGCTTTAAAGACTGAAGAATAACTGATGTTTGCAATTACATTTACATCTCAGCGAAGGGTCTGGATTGTCACAGATGAGTTCATACACTCCCGGATTGATGAGGTTCCATTGCATATATGAACACGAACTGCACGTATTCCTTTGCGTAGGGCAGATGAAGTTGCTACCCCCGATGATGACATCATTACTGATCATGTATTCATCCCAGATAATAATAGTGTGATGATAATTTTAAGTGTAACAATATCACCTTTCCAGCAAGGTGGGGATGAAACCTAATTATATTTAAAGTCATGTGCTCCCTTAAATACAAAGCTGAAGAGAGAAAAAAGGAACATTGCTTAAAAATAGAGGAAATACCTCCAGAGCTCTTGTCTTCCAGATATGTGCACTCACACATTACAAAGAAGATCAAAGTTTAGTTCTCTGGGCTGCCACATAGCTGCTGATTAGAGAGAGCTGTTACAGGCACACCAACAATCTTCAATCTCTCCAATACACACTTGAAACAACAATCTGGTGTGTGAGAGCATGGACTTTGGAACCAGGTCCATTAGCTGTGTCTTCCTGGGCAAGTTATTCATCAATTCTGATTCTCAGTTTCTTTATTCATGAAATGAGTCTCAAAGAGGAGTTTTTAGGATTGAAATTTAGTAAAATATATGTAAAGACCTAGCATGATACTTTAAATGTGACATACTCTTTAAATGAGTGGTTGTAATAATTTTTTAATTGTATTTGTATTTACCCCATGCACTTCTTAGAATCGTTCTATCCCTTTTGGCTTTCTGCTCTTGAACACTCAGCAAACCCACTATTAGTGAAAGGTCTCTGAGTATAAAGATAAATAAGAACAGGTTCTGCCCTCAATAAGTTCCGACGAGCCTGAGAAGACACACATTCAAGTCACTATACTGGTGCTGATAGACATGCACGTGGTTTGTACCACTCTTTGATGACCCACCTGAGAAGTATCTAATTCAGATCTAGATTTATTAATGACCCAGGCAATGACAAAGCTTATGGAAGTAGTTAGGAAAATGCCCAACAAAAACCCCCAAACAAACAAAACCACTCACATTTTCACATGAGGAGGATTACTTTTAAAAGTCCATCTAATCAGTGTAATTCTGCAGCTTTTAATAACAGTTTTCTGGTCCCATATAAAAGTCAGGCTTCTTTTGCATGTGTGTGAAAAATATGCAGGTTGTACTTTGAAGTGGTGTTGGAAGATGTAGTTAATAAGAAGCACTTCTGGTTGTTAATTAATTAGACCACTTTAATCAAGAACTATTTTCTGAGAAACTTATTCCCAGCCCTGGGTCAGGAGCTAAAAAAAACAAAGGCAATGAAGTCATAGACTCTGCCCTTGAGGAACTCATCAAGTGTTTATTGATTACCTACCGGGGATGCAGTGGTGAACAAGGTGTTCAGCAGGAGATTGATGTACACAGCTGTCTTTCCGGCTTCCTCAAGAAGTGTGCAACTGACACAAGGTTTGGGCAAGGCAAAATATCTATATTCTCCCCACCACTGCAAAGAGCAATTCAAGAACTGTTTGGTCTCTACAGCCCACGTGAACTTGGGAATCTCTGGCATTAGGCAAAAGTGTGAAGTAAGGAGGTCATATTCAATTCTCCTAGAGTCTGAGCTACTTAAATAGCCTGTAGTCTCTCCGTTCCTGTCTTTCTGAACTGTTTTGTCCTCCAAAGGACTACTACAGTGTTGATTCCAAAACGCAAACCCGATTACATTATTCCCCCACTTAAAAACTGCCGTGACTGCTCGTTATATGTCAAGCATGGCACACAAGACCCTTTGTGATCTTGCTCTACCAAGCCCTCCAGCCTCATCCTCCATTACTCACATGTAGGGTTTGCCAGATTAGTAAATAAAAATACGGGACACGCAGTTAAATTTAAATTCCAGGTAAACACCACTTTTTTGATATAAATGTCCCAGATATTGCCTGTGACACACATACTGAAATGTATTCCTTGTTTGTCTGATATCCAAATGTAAGTAAGCATCCTGTATTTTACCTGGCAACCCTACTTATGCCAGTCTGATTGATTAACTTGCCATTTCCCACTAGCTCCTCATGCCTTTATAACCTCTCAACACTGCTCCTTATTCATGTTCTGTTGCTTCTTCAAAAGCCAGTCTTGGGGTTCTGGAACTCTGCAGATGGGAGTTTGGAATCCACGTGCTGGGAATGGGCCTGGCCACCTGTGTGCCTTGTTTAGTAACTGGGCTTCAGCCCCAGTTCCTGTTCATCTTTTCCATTCTCCCTCCTGGAACTGGAGTTCTGCCCTGAACCCCGGTTTACTTGGCTGGAACCCCACATGGTTTTTCAGCCTTGCCAACTCTCTCCCTGAGGCTGTGGGGCTAGATTCTTTCTCCCAGCTGCTGGCTGGGTGCCTGACCTAAACTGGAAGGGTCACTGAAACCTGCCTCCAATGCTGCCACCTTCCTGTCTTGCCTACTACAAAAGATGGATAACAGATTCAAATGAGATCAAGTTTGTAAAAGTGGTTTGTAAAGTGTAAAGCCATTCTGATGGTAATTTAGCTTAGAGACTAAATTTTGAGCCCTTCACCTACTGTTGTATATAGAAGCTCCTCTCTGAAGTGCTCTGGATTTCCCTTTTCTGCTCATGCTTAGTGATACAAAATGATGTGGAAAATTTCCAAATGTCCTCTAAGTTTGATTAGTGCATTCGACCATACTGGCTGTTGCATTACTTTTATTTGTTTGTTTGTCTGTTTATATTGCTTATGCTATCACACTTGTCCCAATTTTCCCCCCTTAGCCCCCCTACACCCAGCACCCCCAACTCCCTCAGGCAATCCCCACACCATTGTTCATGTCCATGGGTTATATGTATAGGTTCTTCGGCTACTCCATTTCCTATATTGTACTTTACATCCCAATGACTATTCTGTAACTACCTATTTATTCTTCTTAATCCCTTCATCTTTTTCCCCCATTCCCCCAGGCCCCTTCCCCACTGGCCACCATTCCAATGTTCTCCATATCTGTGATTCTGTTTTTGTTCTGCTTGTTTGCTTAGTTTGTTTTTTAGAGTCAGTTGTTGATAGTTATGTATTTATTACCACTTTAATGTTGACAGTTTTGATCTTCTTCTTTTTCTTAAATAAGTCCCTTTAACATTTCCTGTAATAATGGTTTGGTGATAATGAATTCCTTTAGTTTTGTTTTGTTTTGTTTTGGTTTGGTTTTTGGTCTGGGAAGCTCTTTATCTGCCCTTCGATTCTAAATGATAGCTTTGCTGGGTAGAATAATCTAGGTTGTAGGTCCTTGCTTTTCATCACTTTGAATACTCCTTGCCAATCCCTTCTAGCCTGCAAAGTTTCTTTTGAGAAATCACCTGACAGTCTTATGGGAACACCCTTGTAGGTAACTCTTTGCTTTTCTCTTGCTGCTTTTAAGATTCTCGCTTTATCTTTAACCCTCGGCATTTTAATTATGATGTGTCTTGGTGTGGTTCTCTTTGTATCCATCTTGTTTGGGACTTTCTGTGCTTCCTAAACTTGTATGTCTATTTCCTTTTCAAAATTGAGAAAGTTTTTTTAAAATTATTTTTTCAAATAGGTTTCCAATTTCTTGCTCTTTCTCTTATTCTTCTGGCACCCCTATGATGCTAATGTTGGAATATTTGAAGTTGTCCCAGAGGCACCAGACATATCCTTGATTTTTTGGATTCTTTTTTCGTTTTGCTGTATTGATTAGATGTCTTTTTCTTCATGTTCCAAATCATTGATTTGGTTCTTGGCTTCATCCACTCTGCTGTTGATTCGTGGTCAATTGTTCTTTATTTCAGTTAGTGCCTCCTTCATTTCTGATTGGATCATTTTTATGCTGTTGAAGTGTCTACCGAGTTCCTTGAGCATCCTTATAACCAGTGTTTTGAACTCTGCATCTAGTAGTTTGCTTATCTCCATTTTGTTTAGTTCTTTTTCTGGAGTTTTGTTCTGTTCCTTCATTTGGGCCATGTTTCTTTGTCTCCTCTTTTTGGCAGCCTCCTTGTGTTTGTTTCTATGTATTAGGTAGAGCTGCTTTGACTCTGTGTCTTAGTTGCATGGCCTAATGTAGTAGGTGTCCTGTAGGGTCCAGTGGCACAGCCTCCCCTATCACCCAAGCTGGGTGCTCAAGGTGCATCCTCTGTGTGGGCTGAATACACCCTCCTCTTGTATATAAGTCTTGATTGCTGTTAGCAGGTCAATGGGAGGTACCTACCCAGTTCAGACAGCTGGTAGGATTAACTGTGACCCTTAGCCAGTAACCACCACCCTCTATGGCTTGTAGAGGTAGCTCGGTGGTGCTCCAGTGTGGTCTGTAACTGCCCACTGGGTGCCCAGGCTCTGGGTCTTCCCAGGTGGTGCAGGCCAAAATGAGACTCCACCTGTGTTCTGTTTGGTGTCCCTTGGCATAAGCTATAAAGCAATCTGCATATGGCTGCTGCTAGTGCTGGACCTAGGGCCACTTGGTGAGAGGTATGGGGACTGTGCTCAGTTGTTGCTTGTTTGAGCAGATTTAGGAAGGTCTGAAGCTTGAGCCTAGCCCAGTCCTTTGTATGGAAAAGCTACTGTTACCAGCTTGGGTGGGCCCATAAGTTGGATGGGGCAGACCCTTAGGTAATTGTCAGGGAAGGGCTCATTGTGTGATGGCTCTCAAGAGCCAGACTGATGGAGATTCATATATGGTGCTCCTGTACTGTGGCTCTGTGTGGGACAGGGCTAAGAAAAGGTACAATGGCCACTGTCTATAGTTCTGTCGGGGAGGAAGCTTCCTCCAGCTCTCTCCCTGATGCCAGACACTTCAGTTCCTCCCTGTATGCCACTGGTGCCCTTTAAGGTGCTGTCCTGGTGCTGGAGCTCAGAGAGAGTGAGTCTGAGTAAGTCCATGTCAGCCCTTGAATTATGAATAGCTCTAGACCAACGGCTTTAATTTTTAAAATTTTAATCTTATGATCCAGGACACACCTCTTCATAACTAAAATTAAAGTCTCACAAACTATATCAACCCTGAGTATGTACATGAACTCTGATATTTTCTGTTATATTCATCTTTTAAAAATTGGTCAACCCACCAAATTAATTTCATCACCCACTAATGGGTTGTGACTTGCATCTTACTAAGCACTGATCTGCATTATTTTCACTAAGATTTCCTGTATTAACCAACTGACCAGGGCAATTGTCAAATGTCCACCTCATCTGGTGCTGTCTCCAGTAGGACCCACCTTGCTCAAAAAAGGACCTGAGATCACCTCATTAAGTCACAGTTGTCCCTCTGATAAGGTCAGCAAGCAGCCTACTGCAGCCAGACTTTCCAAGCTGCCTGAGGTTAATATGTAAAGTTCTTGGCAAGGCTATTTAGAAAGAAGGATAACTGCAGAATTAGCACAGATGGCAACTACATTCATCTTAGAATAGCGATATTGTTTGGGGGCAATTCTTTCTCAGACTTTAAAATTATTCCTGGTTGAGTTAAAGAGGCTTTTAGGTTTCTGAGGTTTCACGTTGATTTTAGAGATGAAACAAAAATGAAAGCTTTCTCTCTCACTGCTATGATTTTGTTTTACTCTTTCTCACCCTAAACGGTCAGCAGTTAGTCTGATATTCAGACTGCTTCAAGAAGCTGGGCAACCGTAGATTCCAGAGAAAATGAGGAAGATGTATGGAAAGGTTGCATTGTTCAAAGGGAGGAAAAAAGACAAATGATCTGGGGAATTCCGTGCTACAGGTAGTCAAGTCAGCGGCTAGAATTCAGAACTCCCTCCCCTCAATGCCCCTTTGCTCGTATTCAGGGCTGCCTCGTTCATTTTCCTTTATGGTAGGGTTTTACTTTTGTTTGTTTTGTAGGCCTTGAAAAGGCTAGTTTCAGATCAATAGTGGCACAAAAGCTAGATTGAAGAGAATTCGAGCAAGACCAGGAGGAGGGGAACTAGAGACTGATAGTAGAGACAATTGCCTGGCTACAAAGGGTTAGAGAACTAAGATGGTAACCAAATGGGCAACAAAGAGTCCAAGGGAGAGTTTTGTTTGCCTTTCAAGTGCTTGAAATGATTTGTTTGTATACTGACGGAAATGGTCCAGTAGAAGAGAAATGCATGATGTAGGATAGAGAGGGTCTTATGTTCTTGAGTCTGCAAGAGGGTGGGATGCAATGTACAAGTGGAAGCTTTTGCCTAGGAGTGCTGAGAGTGCAGCCTGATGGGCAGGAGGTAAGGTGGGGTCTGCGGGGCACACCTGCAAGGACATATGGATGTGGTAAAAGTGACTAGACATTCTCTTCTGGCTCTTTTCTCACTGAGGAAAGAAGCACCATCAGTGGGGAGGGAGGATGAGGGATAAGAGAGGAATAGGTATGAAACAGTCCGCTAACAGAAAGTGAATGTAGGAATGTAGAATGTAGGAAAGTGAATGGAGACGTAGGATGTTAGCTAGGAAACAGTAAGGGCCCACTTAGGTTCCTGGTGGCAAGTTTAAAATCAGACCAACGTAGGTGAAAAGTTGAATTCAACTGGAGTTATGATTTTTTTCCAACCTCTACTGGAAACGAAGACAGAACTAAGGTGATCAAGGAAGTTTACTGGGAGTGATTAGATTTATTGACCCTGAATTTTAAGCTGAGTAAAGAGGAAATAGAGGGCCTCTGGGGTGAAGGACAGTAATAATAATAATAATAATAATAATAATAGTAATAATAATAATAATAATAATAATAGTAGTACTAGTAATAGTAGTAATAGTGCCTAGGAATGCTCCTCTCCCTGGTCTTTTTATGACTGGTTCCATCTTCTGGTTCATCATTCTCTGACATTACTCTTTTTAACTTTCTTTAGAGTAATTAAGGTATTTTTGTATTACTTTAAAAAAAATCTGTCTATCTACCTACTTACCTATCTATCTCTCCATCCACCATCCATCCATCTGCCTATTTCACACCACTAGAATATAAGCTCCATGAGAGCAGGGACCTTGCTGTGATATTCATTGTTTTATAGCCACAGCAATTCTTTTGCACAGGACAGACTAACAAGTGTTTGATGGGAGAATGATGAGTGATTAGGATATGATTATCAGGTCTTCACCACCCTGATCATGCTGTTCTGCATGTGCTCCTGATTGTCAGTTTTCTCCTGCTACCTCTGCCAAGAGAAAGCAGATCATTCCCCCAGGGTCAAGCTGTTTGCTAACCCTTCCACCTCGGGTCTCCTGCGAGGCCTTCTGACGGTGTGGAGAGGAAAGCTCGAGGAGAATCTTGCCCCAGAGTTGTGCAGGCACCAGATATTTCAAAGGTGAGCCAAGAAGGGTGCCATGAAGACACAATAGTTTTCTGTTTGCTTTGTTTGAAATATCTTTATTGAGGTTTAATTTAGATACCATAACACGTATCCACTTCAAATGTAAACTTTGTTGAGTTTTAGTGTTTGTACAATTATACAACCATCACCACAGTTCAGTTTTAGAACACTTCCGTCACCACAAAGCGTCCCCTTATGCCCATTTACAATCCGTCTCTTTCCCACGCCCTGGCCCTAGGCAACCACTGATTTTTCTGTCCTACAGTTTTGCCTTTTCTAGAATTTCTATATAAATGGAATCATACAGGGCCCAGCCCAGTAACTCGACTGGTTAGAACATCATCCCAACACACCAAGGTGCTGGATTCAATCCTTGATTAGGGCATATACAAAAATCAACCAACGATGGATAAATAAGTGAAGCAACAGCGCTGTCTGGTGTGGCTCAGTGGATTGAGTGCTGGCCTGTGAACTGGAAGGTAACCGGTTCGAGTCTTTGTCAGGGCACATGCTGGGTTGTGGGGCAAATCCCCAGCTGGGGGCTTGCAACTGATAGATGTTTCTCTCCCTCTCCCTCTTCAGCACCCTCTCTCTAAAAAATAAATAAAATCTTTTAAAAAAAGTCAACAACTTGTCTTTGTCTCTCTCTCTTTCTCTAAATCCATAAATTAAAAATAAAAATAAGCAGAATCATACAATATGTTGTCTTTGTGTCAGCCTCCTTCCATTTAGTATAATACTTCTATTGTAATGTTCCACTCTGCAGATAATACAACATTGTAGTTACCGATTCAGCAGCTGATAGGTACTATTTCCAGTTGGGGGCTGTTAGGAATATTACTGCTATAAATATTTGTATGCCAGTCTTTGTGTGGACGTATGCTTTCAGTTCTCTTGGGCAGATACCTAGGAGTTTAATTGCTAAGTCAAATGGTAAATGGACGTTTAAGTTTTCACAAAGTGCTAGTTTTCCAGAGTGGCTGTTCCATCTTGCATTTTCACTAGCAAAGTATGAGTTTCTCTATGTCCCCATCAACACTTAGTCTTTTTTGTTTTAGTCATTCTAGTAGGGGTGTAGTGGTATGTAGTGGTATCTAGTAGGGGTGTAGTAGGGGTATGTCATTTTGGTTTTAACGCTAATTTTTCTTATGACTAATGATATTAAGCATCTTTTCAGGTACTAATTTGCCTTTTATATTATATGTCTTCTTTAGTGAGGTGATTACTTCAATATTTTGCTCCTTATAGAGTTGTTTGTTTTCTTATGGGTGAATTATAACCATTCTTTAAATATTCTGGATTCAAGTCCTTTATTATCAGATATGTGCTTTGTAAATATTTTCATTTTCTTAATTGTGTCTTTTGAAGAGCAAAAGTTCTATTTTTGATCGAATTTAATTTATTGATTTTATCTTTGATTGTTCATACTTTTTTTGTCGTGCATAAGAATTCTTTGCCTAATCCAAGGAGGCAAAGATGCCATCCTTTGTTTTCTCGAAGTTGTTGTGTATGGTGTAAGGTAAGGGCCAGGTTTTATCTTTTTGCTGGTGGTTATCCAATTGTCCCAGCACCTATGGTTCAAAGGATTGTTCTTTCCCCATTGAATTATGAATATTTGGCATCTTTCTTAAAATCACTGGACCAGGTCTGTTACTGGACTTCCCATTTTCTTGCATCCATCGGTCTATTCTTTCTTGATAATTGTAACTTTGTAGTAAGTTTTAAAACAAATAGCCCTCCAACTTTTTATATTTCCTTTTCACAGTTGTTTTGCTACTCTATGTTGTTTGTACTGCCATATAAATTTTAGGAACAGTTGTCAATTTCCACCTAAAAGCCTATGAAAGTTTTATACGTATTACATTAAATCTTATACATCAATTTGGGGACATTGCCATGTTAGCAATATTGACTCATCCAACCCAGGGACATTGTGTATTCCGCGTCTTGGCTATTGTGAATAATGCCACAATGAACATGAGAGTACAGATAACTCTTTGTAACAATGATTTTGTCTCCTTTGGATATATACCCAGAAGAAGGATTGCTATATCACATATTTGTTCTATTTTTAATCTTTTGAAGCATCTCCACATTGTTTTCCATAGTGGCCATTCCAGTTTATATTCCCACCAACAGTGTACAAGGGTTCCTTTTGCAATTAACTACATACAAGATCTTGTTGCCTGAGAATCACAGTAACTTTTAAATTCTTTGCTCACTGCATCTCAGTTATCCCTCTGTTTCTCTATCACTCGACATCATAGCTCCCAAATGTCTTTACTCTTGGTAATGTCAATCACTCCTCCTCTGTGGGTAGACTGAACTGTTCTTAAATTCCTCCTAAAGACTGGAATGTGCTGCTAACAGCAGTGTTGACCTCCAGCTAGGGTAGTCTTCCACATGCATCTCCTGTACAAGGGTAAACATATCACAGGCACCAAGTGCTGGTGCTCATGCACCTCGGATACTTTCCCCCTTTGCCTCTATGACTTGCCTATATCTTTGCTTCAGTCATTCACTAACCACCCAACGGATGGACATCCTCTTCTTTTTAGATGTGATAATGCATTTAACCAGATTAAAGTGATTATCTTTGCAGGAAGTGTTCTGTTCTAGTTATGCTGCCTTTGTCTGCCCTGATCCATTACTTATTTTATAGTTTTACTCCGAAAGGACATTCTTATTTTAACGTCCAAGTGAAGTGTGCGTGTGTAACTGCATGCGCAGGGCTGGAGTGAGTATCTAGGGGAAGCACTCAATTATCATCCATTACTCAAGTCACACTTTTTGTCAATTAAATTCTATACAACTCTTTTACATGGGTCACTGTTAATTCTTTAGCCTCCAATTGATCTATTTTATGAGTTTGTTCAGACCTTCATGTTTAGTACTCCCACAGTTACGTGGTGGTACACTTAGCTCATTATTTCAGACTACTGGGATCTTTTCTGCATACTGATTTTCTGCCACTCACTATAATTTATCTTACCATATTTATGCTTTCCCATATTTGGGCAGTACATCCCAGTCTTTATCCAAGTAAAGTCTGAACTAAAAGTTCAGGGCAGGGACCAATCCCTGTGGCATGCCACTGAAGACCTTCCCTTCGGTTGATAGTGATCAATTATTAGCATTCTTTAGGAATGGTTGCTCAGCTAGGTACACATTGACTTATCTGTGCTTCCTTTTCCTCTACTGTATAATGAGGATAACGATAGTACTCGACTCAGAAGACCCTTGAAAGGATTAAATGATTAAACACCTGCAATGTGCTTAGAACAGTGCCTAGCACAGACTTTCTTCTCAAGAAAGTGAGTCATTATTATTTGGGAAGGCAAGGGCTTTATAGTCAAAAGCTTGGCCTTTATCTTCATCTTGTCATTTCCTAATTCTGCCTCCTTAGACAAGTTACTTAATTTTTCTGAACCTTAATTTATTCATCTTAAAATAATCATTAGAACAGTGCCATTTTCACACAATTGTGAGGATTAAATAAAATGACACAGGTAAAATGCGTAATGCAGTGCATGACTCAATAGTTATTCATTGCAATGATTCTCAATGACGTTCATCTTGTACACATTTTAATTTCTTCCCTCCGTCCCTCTACCCAGATACGTCCAAAAACTTACAGATATAGCATTCCCCTAATCAGCCTCTTTGTAACTGAAAGCTAGTTTGCAGAGCTACGGTTCATTTAAATCATCTTTTTAAATCCTTTTAAAATTCTAAAAATATCAGCAAAATAATTGTTTAAGTGTTTAATTAATATAGGTCATGGCTAGATTATTAGTTTTGGGTTTATTTTATGATACCCTAGACTTGTATGTTATATATACTGTATGTACAGTAGAGTACCCTCAGGACCTTTGGAAAGATAGTGAGAATCTTATATCCTGGAAAGCACAGTGTGATTGTTCAAAATGATTATGAAGGTATATTTTGTTTTTTTTTTAATCACTGGTTGTTCCTTTGATTTATCTGGTTCTGAGAAAAGAGCTCAGGAATGCAGCCACCAATGATAATACTGTTTCTGTGAGAAGATAGTCTGCCTCACAATCACCAGCTGATGTGAAATCTAGGACTCACTGTGCTGAGAGCTGCAGCCTGCTCGACAAATCACAGCACTCCTTATGTGTGATGGGACAAGAAATCCCTGATCTTAAAGGCATTGTTTTCACAAAACAAACAATGCAAAAGCTAATGCCTTGGAGCAACTAAGAATCAAGGCTTGATTTTTTGATGTAGTGTTTTCAAATTACTATATGTCAGATATTCTAAAAAGTGTTTATGTGAGCATAATATAAAACCTTACAAGACAAACTCACGCAAATTTTATTCTCTGTCATGCATTAGAAAAAAATTTTGGTGCCTTTCGGCCATGTGAGAACACAGGTAGAAGGTAGCCATCTATGAGTCAGGAAGCAGACCCTCACGGAAACTTCATCTGCCAGCACCTTGATCTTGGCCTCCCAGACTCCAGGACTGACGATTAAGACTGTCGGGCACAGACATCACTGCTGTCCACCTCAAGAAGACATCTCAGACTTTGGTTGCAAGATGCTGGAGTAAAGCCCTTCCTGTCCCTTTTCTCTCAAAAATCATCCCCGAATGACAAGAATAAGAAATTGAAGCCCAAACTCCATCTTCAACTAAAGTAGGAGACATTTAGATCCTGAACCACATCATGTAAAAACAGAAAGTGGATGTGAGAGTGAGAGTGGACTAGGAGAGGCAGGACCCAAACCTCCAGAGGCATAAACCCACAAGAAGCAAGCCGACTCTTCTCTCAGAAGCCCAGAGAAGCTCATGAATTGGAAGTAAACCAGAAGGAAAGGGTCTAAAAACTCAGAAACTCTTTGAAGATCTTTTAAAGGAGTCATTATATAGTCAGGAAACCAGCCACTTTCAGTATAATCAAGCGACTTATTGTGTATCTTTCCCCACTCATGCAGGAGACAGAACGATTCTGGAGACACCGAGACTCTGGACTTTGTAGAGAGGGTGGGTGTAGAGAAGGGTTGGGATCAAAAATGGAGCGAAAGCCGGCATTCTGAATCCTCTTACTCAGCCAGCCTGCCACACCCCTCTCGCCACTACTGTGCCCCATGCAGCTCTAGGACTCTGGGCAGGTGGGCTCATAACCCTTCAAATGGGAGGGACAAGACTGGAGGATCCTTTTCTAGAAAAAAAAAAAAAAACTGTGCCATTTGACACTGACAGTTGGTGTTCCGCAATGAAAGAGTCCAGCCAGCCACCTAGTCGTCCTACCATGAGCCCACATTGAGAGCTTCCAACTGGCTCTCTAGTGCCTCCTCCTCAAATATGAGTGGACAGCCCAGGGAGACCGGACATCTGAGGGAAGTCTCCATCATGATACCAAAACAAACAAGCAAACAACACACACACGCACACAGAATACATTAAGTCAGAGGAAACAGAGACAGTACAGGCAGAAGCACATTTCAAATTAATATCCTCTTGGCTCAGTGGAGTGTGTGCTGGCTTGTGTACTGAAAGGTTGCCGGTTCGTTTCCCATTCAGGGCATGTGCCTGGGTTGCAGGCCAGGTCCTCAGTTGGGGACATGTGAGAGGCATCAAATTGATGTTTCTTTCCCTTTCCTTCTCCCTCTCTTCCTGTCTCTGAAAATAAATAAAATCTTTTAAAAGTGTTTATATTAAATATAAAAGAAAAGTATCCTCAGAGAAATGAGATACTGCAAAAATCAAGAGAACAAAACCATGAAACCATTTTTTAAAGAAAAGAAAAAACAGAAAATATGAAAGCACTCCAAAATTTAAAAAAAATCATAAAACATGGTAAATGGATTGGGATATAACATTGAGGAAATCTCCCAGAAAACAGAAGAAAGAGAGGGTTAACAGAAAAATAATATAAAAATTAGAGGATCAATTTAAGAAGCCCATTATTCCAAATAATAGGAGTTGTAGACATTTGAAGGAAATAATAAAGAAATTCCCAGAACTAAAGGGAAAAATGTTGTTTTAGCACATTACCTGCCTTTTGGGGCTCTCATAATTTCTTTTCCAATAGAGATAATAATTACCAAAAAGACTGTGCCCAAGATTACATGATGAGTATAAAGTGCGTAGCACAGTGCCTGGCACATGGTGAGTGCTCAGCAAACATCAGCCCAATTTCCTTTTCCATTGTCAGTGGTGATACATTAAAAAACATGAATGGAGTGGGAGAAACAGTAATCCTTGTTTAAAAATATTTTTTATTGATTATGCTATTATAGTTGTCCCATTTCCCCCCCTTTATTCCCTTCCACCCTGTATCCCCCCTCCCACCAGCATTCCCCGACCTTCGTTCTTGTCCATGGGTTGTATACATAAGTTTTTGGGCGTCTCCATTTCCATACTGTTCTTAACCTCCCCCTGTCTAGTTTGTACCTATCATATATGCTTCTTATTCCCTGTATCTTTTCTGCCATTCTCCCCTCTCCACCTCCCCCCTGGTAACCCTCCATGTGAACTCTATTTCTGTGAATCTGTTCCTGTTTTTGTTTTTTTAGATTCAGTTATTGACAGCTGTGAGTTTGTTGTCATTTTACTGTTCGTATTTTTGATCACCTTCTTTTTCGTAGATAAGTCCCTTTAACATTTCATATAATAAGGGCTTGATGATGATGAACTCCTTTAACTTGACCTTATCTGGGAAGCACTTTATCTACCCTTGCATTCTAAATGATAGCTTTGCTGGATAATCTTGGATGTAGGTCCTTGCCTTTCATGACCTGGAATACTTCTTTCCAACCTCTTCTTGCCTGCAAGGTTTCTTCTGAAAAATCAGCTGACAGTCTTATGGGAACTCCTTTGTAGTAACTGTATCCTTTTCTCTTGCTGCCATTCAGATTCTCTCCTTATCTTTAATCTTGGGTAATGTAGTTATGATATACCTTGGTGTGTATTTCCTTGGGTCCAACTTCTTTGGGACTCTCTGAGCTTTCTGGACTTCCTGGAAATCTATTTCCTTTGTCAGATTGGGGAAGTTCTCCTTCATTATGTTTTCACATAAGTTTTCAATTTCTTGCTGTTCCTCTTCTCCTTCTGGCACCCCTATGACTTGGATGTTGGAATGTTTAAAGTTATCCTGGAGGTTCCTAAGCCTCTCCTCATTTTTTTGAATTCTTGTTTCTTCATTCTGTTCTGGTTGAATGTTTCTTTCTTCCTTCTGCTCCAAACCATTGATTTGAGTCCTGGTTTACTTCTCATCACTGTTGGTTCCCTGTACATTTTCCTTTATTTCACTTTTCATAGCCTTCACTTCTTCCTCTATTTTGTGACCACACTCAACCAATTCTGTGAGCATCCTGATTGCCAGTGTTTTGAACTCTGCATCTGATAGGTTGGCTGTCTATTCATGGATCAGTTGTATTTTTTCTGGAGCTTTGATTTTTTCTTTCATTTGGGCCATATTTTTTTTGCCTTGATGCACCTGTTACGTAGTAAGGGGTGGAGCCTTAGGTATTCACCTGGGCGGGGCAATACGTCACTGCATTGTGGTGCTGTATGTGGGGGAGGGGTCCAAGAGGGAACAATGCCACTTGCTCAGCTCTCTGCTGGCTTTCAGTCACTTCCCCTGCTACCCACAAGCAAATTCTGGGGCTGATACCCGGTGAGTGGTTTTGTGTATATTCTAGGCCCCTGTGGGTTTCTCCAACGAACTCTCCTGTAAGGCTGGGAGTTTCTCCTGCTGCCTCAACCCCCACAGGTGTTTTCAGTCAGAGGTTTTGAGGCTTTATTTCCCCACACTGGAAACTTGTGGTCTGTCTTGCTCCCCAGTTGTTCCTCCCGGTTTATCTGCACGCAAATGTGGGACCTCCCGCTCCGCCAACCTCTGCTTTGCCACGAGTCCTCTCCATCTGGACTGCCCATCTCTGCCCCTCCAACCGGTCTGGATGAATGTTTCTTCTTTAACTCCTTGATTGTCAGACTTCCATACAATTTGACTTTCTGGCAGGTTTGGTTATTTTTTGTTTTTAAATTTGTTGGTGTCCTTTTTTTGGTTGTGGGAGGAGGCAAAGTGTATCTACCTATGCCTCCATCTTGGCCGGAAGTTGAAACACTAATCATTTTTTAAGACTTGGCTGTGCTTTGAGTCAGCTACTTTAAAAGATACAAAAAGGTTTCTGTTTTGTTTTTTCTTTATCTAATGGAAACAGAATGGTAGAGTTTTTAGTTGTGGAAGATAAGGCCCCTGTTGTGGAGCTTTAAAAAAAATACTTGTGCCTAGATTCTACCCACAGAGACTGATTTAATTGGACTACAGTATGGCCTAGGCATTAGGGTTTTTTTAAAGTATAATTTACATACAAAAATTTGCACAAATCTTAGGTGTACAGTTCAATGAGTTTTGACAATTGTTTATCCTCTTATAACCACCATGCTAATTAAGATATAGAACTTTCCCATTACCAGAAAGTGTCCCTTTCTTGTCAGTCTGTCCCACCCTCCTAGGTAACAGATGCTCTGATTTCTATCACCACACATTAGTTTTGACCTTTTTGAAATTCATATGAACTATGTATACATACAATGTACAATGTTTCCTGTATCTTGTATCTTCTTTAGTAAATGTCTCTATTTTTCATAGTACATAGCTGGATACCTTGTGGACAGACCTCATGTATATATACAGAAGAAGATACTAGATACAAGAAACATTATACATAGGACAATGACACCTCAGTCCCCCTCAAAGTACACACCTTGGGACCTCACACAGTCCTTCCAATACCATCAGCTGCCCCATCATATTTTCCTGAATCTCGTTGATGCCCTGAAATGTTTTCCCTTTCAAAGGTGATTTTAGTTTTGGGAAAAGCCAGAAGTCACAGGGTGCCAAATCTGGGCTGTAGGGGGGGCTGAATCACCTGGGTGATTTGATGTTTTGCAAAAATCTCTGCACAAGACGTGATGCATGAGTGGGTATGTTGTTGTGATGAAGCTGCCAATCACCAGTTGCCCATAGCTGTGGCCTTCTGAGTCATTTGAATAGTTTTTGCAGTGGAATGTTCAAGCTTAATGCAAAATTTGATGATTTGTTGTTCTACTCACTCAGTCATTTCATATGCAATGGCCACACAGTACATGTGCTCACTCAGCAGTGTCTACTGCCCCCATGGACTAGTATAGTGAAGTCATCATTGTTCACACACGTGCATTCCAGTCCACTTTCCTTGGCTGCCAGGATACACCAATGTCATGCAAACCATTCTCATTATATTAACAATGGTTGGGCTTTTTCTGGACAGATGTGTGTGTATATGTATGTATATGTATATATATACACACACATATATATAGCTGTATACTTGTGTGTCAAAGATACAGAGATTCAACTCTGGCCTTTTTTTAAGTGATTCAGAAAACTAATATCAGGCCCAGTTTCCACCTTTCTGTGAACTCCCCCAGGGTGGCAACAAATACTTTTAGAGTTTCTTAGAACAGAGAGAATCCCACTGTGATGCTACAGAATATTGGCTCCTTGGTCGTGTTCTTGGTTTTCCTCTCGGAAGTTGCTAGCTGTTGTTCCTTAGGTTACAGGTACAATTAGTAAGCTAAGGCTTTAATATATGTGTAGAGGCTTATTATTATTATTGGCTTTAATGTGACTATGGGCTTAAGTCTTATTATTTCTGGACTTCAGTTTTCATTGTCATTATTATGGCTGCTGATCATTAGTCATTTCAGGGCCCAAAACCAACAAAACACCAGGAAATGGCATACTAAGGACAATATAATAATCAACTCTGTTATTTAGGAACTCATGAATTCAAATCCTCAATTTAGAATTTATTAGAATTTTCCCAATTGGATGTGCATTCGGGTTAAATTTTTTTGTGTCAGTAGCAAAAGGCTTTACAAAGCAAAATAATAAACAAGATTGCAAGAGGAGTGTTTACTCAACTGCAAAAAACAGTGGGATG
This sequence comes from Desmodus rotundus, assembly GCF_022682495.2. Lineage (NCBI taxonomy): Eukaryota > Metazoa > Chordata > Mammalia > Chiroptera > Phyllostomidae > Desmodus > Desmodus rotundus. Next base: position 45,531,135 of record NC_071389.1, read on the forward strand.
AGAACATTGGGAACTCATTAGAGGTTTTCATTTACTTAAACAATCAGAAGCATGCTTTAATGCACAAAGATATTACAATGTATTTTGCTGATGTGTTTTCCTCTGTCTCCCCCACTAGACAGGGCTTTGTTAAGTATGGAAACAATGTGCCTGCACAAAGTAGGTACTGACCATACGTGGACTAAGTGATTATATTCTTCCAGGCACGTAGATGGCTTAGGTATTAGTGATACTCATGGATCCCTTACCCGTGAGAGTGTGTGTGTGTAAAACTCTGTTGGTAGGGTCCACTGAGCCAGAGTTATGAGTGCTAGAGTTTGTTGCAGATAATACCTATAAAAGATAAAAGGGCCCTGGCTCATGTGGCTCAGTGGATTGAGCAATGGCCAGCAAACTGAAAGGTCACCAGTTCGATTCCCATCAGTGTACACCCTGGGTTGTCAGCCAGGTCCCCAGTTGGGGGTGTGTGAGAGGCAGTTGATCGATGTTTCTCTCCCTTTCTTTCTCCCTTCCTTCTTCTCTCTCTAAAAATATAAATAAATAAAATATTTTTAAAAAAGATAAAAGGTGGAAGAAGCAAGATTGGGCAGGAAGAGCCTCAGACCATGATGTAGATCTGACAAGTCTAGGATGACCCATTGGGAAGCTTGGGCACAAAGATTGCCCATTAGAAGAGCCCCACACTGGGCAGAAACAGCTGGGGCCCAGTATTCCCACCATGCTTAGTTGTTGGCTGGGGGCTGCTGAGAAAGGGCACGGCCTGAACTCAAATCTGAGGCAGATCCTGAGATGCTAATGGGAAGCCATCTGCTGACTGCTCTCCTGGAAGGGGAGCATCATCAGCTCCTTCCTTGAAGGGAGATCTGAGGGAAGCTCCTCAGTGGCAGCCACAACTCCCAAGGTAATGACCCTCCCCCATAACATAAATTCAGAGATGAGGCAACTGACCTTGCCTGCCACTTCCCACAACATCTCCCCACCTTTCCTCTGAGGAGATGTGTACAGGAAGGCAGACAGCTCCGTATTATAAAGGGTGCCCAGTGTCCCCAATATTGGGTTGACAACATGAGGGTTAGCTAATTAGAATTGTCTGCAAATTGCTGCTGTTGTCCACCCCCAGTAGGAAATGCCAAACCACAGCCACGGCAGGAGCAGATTTGGATGGCAATAACTGACCCCCAGATACCCCCTGGCTGGTTGCTTTGGTTTGCCCTGATCGCTTCAGTAATCTCATAATACCAAGACCCCCACATGTTGCACAATTGAATTTTATGGACCCTAGGATGCTGTGATGGGACTTTATTCTCCTTATAATATGTATCTTTATTTTCAATTATACAAGTCAAGCATGGTCTTTGCAGAAAGTTAAGACAATGCAACCTATTCTGCAGGATAAGTAAAACTCCATAATGTCACCTCCCAGAGACAGTTAGCACTTTTATATTTTCTGTCCCAGTCAAGTACGTAACAAAATATCTGCCTCCTTCTTCCGGCCCCATTTATCAAATGTCATGTAGGTTTGTCAAGGACAGGTCATTCTTGCTAATGTTCTATTGCAGCCTGAGACCTGGACTGACAGGCTCCTACGGTCAGATGGCAGAGTGACTGAGAGGTAGAGGAGTAGGGGGTGGAGTAGTCAACTTCCAAAGCTGTAGTTTGATTTGGGCACTCTCGCAGTTAGATCTGAGGGTCCTGGGGCCTCATCGTGAAAGGATCTCTTTCCTCTATTTGGCTTGGAGTCACGCTGGGCTTGTAGATGCTCTTGGGTGAGAAAAAACCACAAGGCTCCCTCCTTGGGTCCATCCATGTGAATGAATGCCACCCGTACCACCGTGCAGAATTGCAACCTAACATGTGATGGAACATTTTTCTTGCCCTCAAGGAGTTAAAGTCTAGTGAGGGAGACAGGAAAACTGACTTTTAAAACCCATTCTGATATTCACTAAATAGTAAGGTACACATGATGCAATGAGAGAATAAAGGAGGGAGAGTTTGTCTGCGACATTTACATCAGGTTTCAATCGCTGTGTTGGCTTTGAGGAAAGGAATGGACAAGGATGAGACCACACCATGTGTAAAGACACAAAGGAGTGAGAGACATGATTAGGGAAGACAATGACATTTAGTGAGACCGATAACTAGGGTATGAAAGAGGCAGGGCTTTGGGGTGGTTGATTTCATTGCATTAAAAAAAAGCAACGATTGAATGCTTGTTAGATGTTGGGCTGGGGATACAAAGTTAAGATGGAATATTAGGTCACAGTGAATCTGGAACCCTGGATTGAGACCTAGTAGCAGCCATAATTCTGGGAGTTCCACTATGGCGGCTCTCAGTGTCTGGCTCACGCCAGTGATACTTTCAGTGATATCAAAGTCTTCCCATCAAAGAGAATTTACATCTGAACTATAAAAATTAACCAAACAATTTAATTTATAGTAAAATACTCTTTAACAAACTCTTTCCACAATGTGTGGCTTTCTAAGGCACACATATTATAATGGACTGAATTACATCTGCTCCCAAAATTCATGTTTTGAAACTAACCCCCAGTCCCTCAGAATGTGGTTGTATTTGGAGATAAGGCCTTTAAAGATGTGTTTAAATTAAAATAGGCCATTAGATTGAGTCCTAATCCAATCTGGCTGGTGTCCCTTTTTTTCTCAAGAAGAAAAAAAATATATTTAGTTTAACATCTCCCCTGATCTAACGAGAAAGATGTCTGAAGGAAACCGAGGACGTGTACATAAGCACACCTGCTGCAGAACCCAGACGACCCAAGAGAGAAAGACAAGGGCTGCAGGGTGTTTCCGTGTCTCTTCCTCACAACGGCAGCTTTTCCCTGACTTGCTACTGGGCCTTGGTTTTTATCTTTCATGCTCTTTAACATGGGTGCATTTTTGAGCGTGTCAGGCAAGATCAGAAAGGGGAGCTTGCTTCCACGGATGTACACCTGCCCCAGCTGTGCCACTCGGCCATCTCTGTATGTGACTGTAGTGTTGGACATCTGGCAGTTCATGTTGTCTACCGCCTCAATGAGCTTCCCATGATACACCTCGCTGGCATTTGTCTCGCTTGGGACAGTGTGACCCTCAGCTTCATGTAGGACTTTAATTAGTATACCGATGGACACTGAGGCAGGAAGAGAGCTGGGCTCTAGCCTTCTCTTCCTTTCCAGTATAGTGGTGGTGGCAGCAACTCAGATGACTGTGAGGACGTTAGGCTGGTGTCCTTATAAGAAGGGGAAATTGGACACGTAAAGAAACACCAAGGGCATGTGTGCACAGAGGAAGGCCCATGTGAGCACGTAGCTAGAAGGCAGCCATCTGAAAGCCTAGAAGAGAAGCCTGAGGAGAAACCAACCCTGCCAACACCTTGGACTTCCAGCCTCCAGACCTATGAGAAAATGAACTTCTGTTGTTTAGCCATCCAGTCTGTAGCAATTTGTTACAGCAGCGTGAGCAATCTCACGCACGTATGATCTGCGCAGATGCATATAGGCATTTAAAAATATGCACTTGTTTTCCCTGCATTAAAAAGTCTGTACTTGGCCCTGACTGGTGTGGCTCAGTGGATTGGGTGTCAGTCCACAAACTGAAAGGTTGCCAGCTCGACTCCTGGTGGGGGGACTTGTCTGGGTTGTGGGCCAGGTCCCCTGCTGGGGCACACATGAGGGGCAGCCAATCAGTGTTTCTACCGATCAATGTTTCTCTGGCACATCCATTTTTCTCTCCCTCTTTCTCCCTCCCTTCCCCTTTCTCTAAAAATAAATAAGTAAAATCTTTTTTCAAAGTCTGTACTTTATCCTGTAGAAATTGGGAACCATGAAGAATTTTTGAGCAGAATAGTGACAAGATCAGATCTGTGTCCTGGAAAGAGAATTCTGATGTCAACAGCAAAATGAACTGAAAAGAGGCTGGAAATCTAATGAGGAGGCAGCTGTCCTCAAGCAGAAGCACTAATCCTCTGCCTAAAGTTCCAGAAACATCCAGAGAATAATGCTGAAGGCAGGAGCGAATGCATACTTCAGGGAAACACATTTGCATGATTTCACCCTTAGGCTGGAATTTTAAACTTCTATCACTGGCTAGACTAGCCCGGATGGCAGAACATTCCAAGGGAACCTGTCTTCACTTGTCCACGAGATCCCTGAGTGTTGGATGCCAGTCTCTTATAGAAAATTGTTGCGCTTCTTTTTTAAATGGTTGCTGTTCTATTCTCGATGACTTGCCAACTGAGATATCTGCTTGTTGTTTAAAAAAATTCCTCCCTTAGTGGGTAGTTAAGAGATTTTACAAAGCAACATGGGGGTAAAAGAATTAGTTTCTGACTTAAAATCAAGACGTTAGAGATAATACATACTAATGAAATACTATTCAGTCTCAAAAAAGATGAAAATTCTATAATGTGACAACATGGATGAACAACGAGGATATTATACTAAGTGAAACACATCCATTAGAGAAAGACAAATATGGCACGATTCCACTTATATGAGATATCTAAAATAGTCAAATTCATAGACTCTAAGGGTGGAATAGTGGTTGTCACAGACAGGGGGGAGGAACATGGGGAGCTGCTAATCAACAAGCATAAAGTTTCGGTTAAGCAAGACGAATAAGTTCTGGAGATCTGTTGTACAACACTGTACCTAGAGTCAACAATAACATACTGTACACTTAGATCTCATGTTAAATGTTCTTACCACAATGAAATACAAGCAATGTTTTAAAAGACATCAGTGTTCAAACTCTGGCTTGTTTTAAAGACTGGTGATTTGATATTGCTTAGAGCTTTCTATTAATCTGGGCCTTTATTTACTCACCTACAAAATGAAAAGAGGGAAAAAACTAGTAGTATTTCAATCCTCTTATGTACAAAGCCCTTATTACCCTATTTAATACTCAGAATATGTGTATGAAATATTACTCTCCTCATTTGACAGATGAGGAAACCTTAGTTTGTCCTAGGAGGCAAGATTCAGATTAGGTCTGAAGCTCCAGATTTCATGATTTTAAAATCTCCTTCCAATTCCAAAATGCTGTTAGGTTGAAGAAACACTAAGGAGTAATCAAGCTACAATAGTAAGAACAACAGATTCCCCAGTGATTACTAAGTGGCTAAGGAAGAATCACCCACCCTGCAGGGAAACATAGCTTTTCGCTGGAAGAATGTAGGAGGCAAAGGGAGGCCAATAATAAATTTTTGAGCAGCAAATGGCATTTTCTTAAGTTGAAATTGTAGGAGCTTGGAATTTGGCAAGTGCTCCAGACATTATGAAAAATAAATGCTCTGAATCTCTAATGCCTTTAGGGGAGAAACAGGCATGTTAGACCCAGGTTAAAGAGCATCTTTTGATGCTGTTGCCAGAAGGATCTCCTTCTCTACTAATATAAAGCAAAGAATAATCCAGGTCCTCTAATCCCAAATCTAGTGCGCTTTCATTGTCTTCAAGTACCTTATGCTCTGGTTGAGAATATATGTCTAATTCATACCTGTTTATTTCTTCATTCATTGACTAAACTAGCACTTATTGCGCACTTTCTCTGTGTCAGTAAAGAGTTATAGGGACATAAAACCAAGGTCCCTGTGATGTGTTGGATTGTTTCCCCAAGGAATTCATATGTTGAAGTCCTAACCCCTAGTCCCTCAGGATGTAACCTGTACTTGGAGATAGGGTCTTTAAAGAGGTGATTACTTTAAAATGGGGTCTTTGTGTAAGCGAGCAGACCAGGACAACTTGGAAGCAGCATATAAACCAAAGCTATTACCTACAACTCCATTATTCCAAAACAGTGCTCAGAAACCAATTTTCAGCCAAACCATTTCACTCATCTGATCCCTCCCCAGATCCATTTCCCATTCACCTTTCAGGAGTGTTTAGGCAGCCAACACCCTCAGGAGGGGTACAGAGAAATTCTCAGAGACTGGGGAATGCCACAGTCTCACTCTCCTACTCCTGAGGGGGTCAGCCTGCCACAGGCAATTATTGAAATTGTGAGTTGGGCACCGGATTGAAACAGAACCACTGGGTTCTATTCCTCTGGTTCTACTGCCCGCTGCCGACAAGAACTGTGACTCCCAATGCCAGAGTCTTATGATAAGGAAAGGAATTATGTATTCAAAAACTATACAGGTTCAGAAAAATGGTGGAATTCTGTTTTTAAGTCCCACTCCCTTTAGAAACAAAAAAACCACCCATAATCACACAGTCCTGCCTCCCCTTGCCAAACCAAGCCAGTTGGGGTACTGTCTCTCAGGAAGAGAAAGAGAGGCCTGCAGCTTAGCTGGGGTGATTCCCGTCTGTATTCCAGCTTCTTCCAGTCGTCCATGCTCAGCTAGGCTCCTGTTCTTAATCCAAAACTGCATGGCCCTTCCTCATGGTGGGCCTGTGGGGGTCCTTCTCCATCCTCTCGAACCACGTGGCCAGCAATGCTCCCAAGCCACATGGTCCATAGCTTCTCCTTCCCAAGTTGCATGGTTAAGCCAGTTTGGCTGCCCCATACAAGGGTTTAAATTGCCAGGGTGGATCTTCCTCTGTAACCCCATTTCCGACTCCTCCCACGAAGGGTTACACCTGACAGTATTCTGGTTTCTTCTGCCTTTCTAGACTGCCAGTGTTAGTCCAGTCAGGCTTGGTCCCTTGATGTGGGAATAGCCTCCAAGCCACTAGCCCAGATACAGTAACCTGGAGACCGCTTCCTGCCGCACTGCATCAGGAGTTAGAGTCACACCCACCTCCCTGGCTCCATGCACAGCAGGCACAGCTATTAGCATTACTAAAACACTGGCCAAGTTCTTTAGATATGCAAAGTACCTCTAAACGTCCCTGCTCCACTTTCCCTTACCCCATGCCAGGTTAGTGGGAGTTTTCCCCATTTTGGGGACCTCTGACTCAGCACCCCGTTACATTTAGGATGTGCCCTAATCCAATATGACTGGTGTCCTTCTCTGAAGAAGAGATTAGGACACAGGCACAAGAAGGTGGCCACCTACAAGCCAAAGAGAGAGGCCTTAGAAGAAACCAGCTCTAGTGATACCTTGGTCTTGATCTCAAAATTCCAGCCTGCTGAACTTTGAACAAGTAAGTTTCTGTAGTTTAACCTACCTGGCATTTCGTTAAGGCAGCCCTAACAGGGTAGTATAGTTGCCTTGCGCTGCCAGAGTTTCCGTTTTGGTGGGTGAAACAAGGAAGGGAGCGAGCAACAGAGGGAGCCCTGGGGACCATGGGCATGCAGAGATGGGACATCTGTTCAGACTGCAGAGGGTGGTGGTCAGGAAAGAATGCCTGGAATAAGTGTCCTGGGAGCGGAGTCCTGAAGGACTAGCAGGAGATAACTAGAAGTCAACATGAGCAGAGGCTGAGAGATGTAGGCATGGAGACAAGGAAGAACACAGCACCTGCAGGGAATAGCAAGTCGTCTGAGATGCAGTGGTGGTTGAAAATGTGAGTGCTATTGTGTGGTTTTGACCCAAGCACGTTTGTTCAGAGAAAGGAAGCATTAACTACAGCAATGATAGTATCTTATATTTTTATAGCACTTTACAGTCTGACAAAACACTTTCTCCTAGTTTATCTCTCAGTGTCAACAAGAGAGTTGAACTATTTTACACACAAGACAAACGAGGGTTGAGAGGCTAAATGGCCTGGCTGCAGCCTTACAGGATGTTAGCAGCAGAGTAAACCTCAGTTGCGAGTGGGGTGGAGTGTCAGAGGGCCCTTTGCCAAGCACGGCTGCTTTGCTCAGGGAGCTGCGTTAGGGGCAACTTGGGGATGGAGTGGTTCAGGTGTGGTCAGTCCTAACAGACAGGAAGGAGCCAGAGGAGTAGAGACCAGACCTGTAACTAGGCCACAACATTCTAAACACACCACTTCCCGGAGTGGGGGAGGCGAGGGAAAGAGCTCCGGCCTCTGCCTATCTTCTCATTCGATTCTGCCCCTGATTAAAGAATGTTTAAGGTCTCTTCATCTGTCAAATGGAAACAGAGTGATAACATTACTATCACTAGCATTCCTGTCCTCCCTGCCTCTCGGGCAGGACATTCAGTAACTACAGGAATGCCATCCAGGGAGGGACACTGGGGCCCGCCCAGGAGTTGTGCTACATTGTAGGGATATCCCCTCAGGGGTGATGAGATAGAAAAGTGAAAGAAAAATGTAAAAATGCAAGGTATTTTACAAATGCAAGACCGTCCTTTTATCTGTTTGAGATGGATTATGTTTTATCTGTTTGGATGGGAAGGTCTCAAGCAGTCCTTTTCCCCTCGCTCCTCACCTGTATCCCTGTAGCAGATGCTGTAGGTGTTCCGTCATATCTCTTGACCTTAATTGCATCCCTGGTTACTGACCTGAATATCAACCTCCAGTGCCTAGGTCTCTTTGCCAGATGGCATTCTCTGAATGCCAGTGACCACTATGCCCTCACCTGCAGCAGGACGGAACTATCATGGAGTTAATGTTCCCAGGGAGCAGCTCTCAACCATAGTCTAATGGGATAAGTACCCTACCTCCTTCCCCTCTTGTGGGGTAACTACATAGGCTCCTAGAGTCCTCCAGTTGAATTAAGCAAGATGAACACTATGGTTGTCCACAGTGGTGATTTATGTAATATCACAACTTAAAAAAAAATTGATTTGAGAGAGAAAGAGGAAGAATGAGAGAGGCAGAGGAGGGAGAAGAGAGAGATATGGATCAATTTGTTGTTCCACTTACTTATGCATTCATTGCTTGATTCTTGTATGTGCCCTGACTGGGGATCTAACCTGGAACCTTGGTGTATTGGAGCAACACTCTAACCAACTGAGCCACCTGACCAGAGCCAAAATCACAACTTTTATTGGTATCTGTTACTTCCCTAACTTAGTTCTCCACTCCTCTGCCAGTGTTTCCTGGGGCCACTCCCAAAGAGACAACTTGCACTCCAATTCTTGTCTCGGGGTTTGCTGTAGGGGTATCTCAAATTAGGACAACCTTCCCTGTCCAATGAGTTATTTACTGCTTTGTATATAGTGAAAGGGGACAGGGAGGAGGAAGGAGAGAGATACATAAATATTATTCATTCATTCACTGACTCAGCAAATAGTCATTGTCTACGCCAAACTGGGGACCAGCTAAAAATCTCATGTCCCAGGGCTCTGGGGAACTATTCTTCACTCAAATCCTAGCTCACACAGGGTAGCCAGCACTGTCTGGATAGGAGGCGGGTGGGAGGCAGTGCTGTGAGAGAAGGCTTTATGTGAAGGAGGTGGGTCCTTAAAAAGGGGAGGGAAAGACAGAAGTTCTGGGAGTGTGGGGGAGGTGAATGGCAAGAGAAAATAAGGGCCAGTAGGTGGTAATGAAATTCACTTATGAAAAGGGTAGTTGAATACACATGTGTCGTCTTGGTGAGCACTCAGTTATTAGGGGCATCAAGTGTCAGAGCTGAAGAGGGCCTCAGAGGTCAAGGGCAGATTTCCTTCATTTTACTTCTGAGGAAACTAATGACCAAAAGAAAAAACAAAATGATTTCCAGGCCCTTTATGCTGTGAGTGCTCTTTCTCTTGAGAGAAATATGGTTGGAACAATGTTTCTTAAACTTTTTTTCATTATTGCTGAGGAATCTTTTTAGTCATTTTTCCCAATTACTCCTCCACTGAAATCTTAATACCACAGATATATATTTGTTATATACTATAGATCTGTTTATGTACTACATCTGTGAAAAGAGTAAGATTTTTTTCAATCCCAAGAACCAGTATTTGCATGCTTGGGGGTGATATTGCCCTTGTTGAGAAGGCATGGGACAGGGAGACCAAAAGTGGCTAGGTTGCCAAGGCCTTGCAATTCAGGCACAGAAACTGAATTTGGTACAGTAAGCAATAGGGAGCCATAGTAGGTTCTTGAGCAGGGGGATGCAGTGAGGAAAGAGGTGAAGAGCCTATCCCATATAATGGTATCCATTAAACACTATGTGCCAGCTACTCTGCCAGCATCATTAAGAAAAAGGCCACATGGTCCTCCTATGCCTTACAGGCTAAGGAGAGATGGACAATGTTTAATATATGTACATATAATTATTTGAGTTGTAATAAATGCGGCAACCACCTTTATTTATTTTATTTTGTTTAACCAACATTTACATAATGCTTCTTACACTCTAGATATTATGCTAAGCACTATGCAAATATTAGCTCATTTAATCCTACAAGAGGTATACTTAATTATACCAATTTTATAGATGGGGAAATTGAGGCATAGAAAGTGCTTTGCCTAAAGACACAAGGCAGGTAGTGGTGGAGCTGAGATTCAAATCCAGGCAGTCTGGCTCCAGAGTCAGTGTTCTGAAGTGCTACACTCCATGATTTGAAAACCAGAACCTGTCTGAGTGTAACCATAGTCCAGTCTGTACACAGGACAGCGTGCCAAGATACGTTCATGGACCACTTGCCATGAACTCAAATGGAGCCAAGGGTTGCAAGTTGGAAACTGGTGAACTAGAACATTTTTTAAATATCTGCTTGACTCTAAAGTTCATAATTCCAACAGAATTTTTAAAAGGGCATGGGAGTGAAGTAACTTCAGCTCAGGTACCCAGAACGAGCCAGCTGACCTTCGACTCCCTTCTCAACAGTGAGTAGAAGAGGTGCCCACCTCGGTGCTGTATGCAGATGAAATGTAACGCGGGGGCTGAAACCAAGCCACGTAGAAGAGTCTCCAGTGAAGGACACATGTGCCCCTGGACTTGATGGTGGAGAGGCGGTGAAACCAGAAACATATGCTCATGCTTTACTAGTTGGCCACCTCTGAACTTTTTCCTCTCCACCCTTTAGACTATTACCAATGAATTAGATAGATTTTTTTTTAATGATAACTTCTGCTTATACAGAATTCATATACCTGCTATAATCTGTAATTTTTCATTTAATTATTTTTTTTTCTCTTAGAGGTCTTATCCTACTGCACTAGAAGGGATCCAAGATATTAGTTTGAAGGACAGTGAACTAAAGCCGGAAGGAATCTCCTCCCAAACCCATGTTCTTGTTGGTGTCCTGTCACTGTGCCAGGTGCTGGGAATGCAGAGATCAACAAGCCATAGCTCCTGCCCTTTAGAAACTCATGCATAAGTAGGGGAGAATGATATGTACAGGAACCATTACAGTGCAGGGGATATATTAGTATGCATGTGCCACATGTTCCATGATATTTTTAGCCTGTAGACTTTTGCACATGCTGTTCCCAAGCCTGGAGATGTATTTTCTTTGCATTTTTGGCAGACTGATTCCTGTGGGATAGTGCACAGAACAGGATACATAATCTAGTCTCTACTAGGAACATCAGAGAAGGCTCCCTGGAGGAGGAATGTGTAAGCTGAGACTTAAAAAGGTTAGCATTCAGCTTGGATGTCAATGTTTCTGGTTAGCCTTTCTGACCCCATTGGGCTGAGGGGTGTGTTCCTTCTTTGTGCTCCCTAGCCTGGTAGAAAAAAGTAAATATTTGTGACTGCTGAGTAAATACCACTCATCAATATCTTATAAGTGTCTAGAAACTAGTTACTTTCTCCGCAAGACTGTGAGACCTCTGAGGGAAAGGGGTATGTAGGATTTATCTTTTTATCTTCATCAATAAGGGAAGTGTCTTGTCAAGATAAGCCCTCATTGAGTATTTGCAGATTCAAGGATGGGTGGAGGCGTGAATGAGTGAAGGCACAGAAGGATGCAGGCCTGGGTGGATGGAGACAGGAATGGATGAATGGGCGAGTGTTTGGGTATCTGGGAGCACAGAGAAGAAGGCAGATAACAGTGTCAAATGGAGGTAAGTGGACAAGTTGGATAGGAGGGTCAGTGACACTTTCATAGAGGCAAGGACTTTGAGTTGAGCCCTGAAGAAGAATCTAGTGCTGTGCTTTTCAAATCACAGGGCACTTATTTACCAATCACCTGGGGACCTTGTTACAATGCAGTAACTATTCAGTAGGTCTGGGTGGAGCAGCACATTCTGCATTTCTAAGAAGCTCCAGGGGATACTGCTGCTGCTGGCCCTTAGACTAAACTTTTGAGTATCAGTGATGTTTGGAGAGTATGGGTTTGAGGATTTGACGATAAGGAAGAAGAGAAGATGATGGTCTAAACAGATGGAACTGTTGGTAGATGTGCTGGCTCAACCATGGTGCAAGCAGAGACCTCAGGGTCACAGACCGGGGAGGAAGATGAAGAGAGAGGAGACAGCACAGGCTGGTAGACACACAGGACCATCTCAGAAGGATGGGAAACTTGGGCTTTCATGGAGAGTCAACGAGGCGGAAGCAATGGACATGGCACCCTAAGCTGAGATACATGAAAGGCAGGCATAGAAGAGAAATAATGTTTCTTGAATATCTATGTTCTTTGTATTTATCTCCTAATCTATATTCATACCTGTATCTATCCATCACATTCATTTTGTCTCATAACAGCCCGAGGAGATTCAGAAAATGGAGATTCTTCCTTTTCCTTCCTTCCTTCCTCCCTGTCTCCCTCCCTTTTTCCCCCTCCCTCCCTTTTCTCCCTCTCTCTTTCCCCTTTGCTCTATTTCTTTTTTATTGCATTTTCTTTGCTTGCTTTTTAAGTTGGTTACTGCACTATGGCATCATTTTCTTAATGTGCTTTATGTTACAGATTCAATTCCTGTTGAAAGTTACATAGAAAAAATATTCTTTTGTTGTCTTAATATATGCTACTAATCACAGAGGTAATGATGCATGAATCTTTAGTACTGTAATTGAAAATCAGTAAAATATTTTTAACTAAAATAAAAAGAAATAAAAAATGAAGATTCGGAAACTTAGGTTACTTGTCCCAGATCTCACAACTAGTGATGGCGTTGGTATTACAGCAAGAGCTAAGCTGGTGTGAGAATCCAAATAAGTAGACATAGGGTTAGAGAAGAGCTCTCAGCCCAGTGGGGAATTCAAGTACAAGTGAGATATTTGGAGTTTCCTGTAGCTGCAGAAGCAGGGTCAGTAAATCAAGATTCTGGAAGGCTGGAATCCAAGAGTGGGCTAGAGCAGGGGTGCAGGGCTCCTAGCAGATTCAGGGAGCAGTTCAATCCCACATTCCCAGACCCAGCAAAGCAAGGGCTGAGGTTAGAGAAGCCGCTTCTGTCCTGATAGCTAAAGGACTCCATGGACAAACCCACATGAAAAGCAACCCACGATGGTGGGTGAGGAGACCTGGTAAAGACAAGGAAGAGGGAGTGGAGCTATGTTTTATTAACCTGGTAAACACAAGGAGAGAATCTAGAAGTGAAGAAAGAGCCTTAAATTTTAACAGATTTCCTGTGTCTTGCCATAATAAAATTACAGCCTTCTTGAGGCATACATAGATTCTTTTTGAGCTACCCAACACAAAGGCTCTCCCACCCCCATCCATTCACTTAATGTAATATTAAATACAGACTACCTATGTAATCTCCAAGGACTGCAACTTTCAACTAAGAAATGTCTAAAATAAAATATGTTTGTTTTAGGCATGGAATTGATTCACTTAATTTTTAAGTAGCTCTATTATTTCAACTCACTATGTTATGACCCATTTAGTCCCTTTATCAGAAGAACTGAAGATATATTAAAAAATCTATATTTTATGCATAGCTCTGTATACACTAGGATCAAATGGGAACTCCCTAAGGAAACATAGAAATAAACTGCATTTTGTCAGAAGTCAAAATGACGGTGTTTAGAGTGTGACTCATGCCCACACGCTCCCCAGGTTAGAGAGTGAACAGGAGAAGTCAAGGGATGCAGAGGCCATGCAGCCACAAGAATTGTCTCTGTGGGCAAAGAAATCCCAGGACTATAATGGGAAGAGTGTTGGGAGAGTCATCACGTGCCAGGAGGTAAGTCAGCGACCCGAGTGTTGGAAGGTGACCGTAAGGAGGAGGGAGGAGGGCAGGGTGCTCTGATGATATGAGAGTCACCAGTGGGGCTTGTAGGGTCCTTAAAAAGTCCTTTAATTTCTCTCACTCAGAGGTCTAAAAATAGAGGCCTGGTGACAAAGTTACCATAGTTATATTAATTTTATTTAACGGCATGTAGTGCTTATTGTGAATCAGGCCCTGTTCTGAGTACTTTTGCAAATATTAAGCCATTGAATCCTATGAGGTAGATATTATTGCTGTCCCCATTTTTCAGCGAGGAAACAGACATACAGAGAGCTTAAGTCACTGCCTGAACCTTAAGAAACGTGTGGTTCAGTTGGGACCCTAAGTCCCTGAGAGTTGAAAATACTTGTGTAGAGTCTACGTGAAGCAGGAAGGATTAGAGCTCCCATCTCCTGAGTCTCAGCTCATTACTTTTTCAGATAACATCATTCCCCTTGCTCAAAAGTAAGACTTTAGAAACAACATAGTCATTTTATTGACACCTTCTCTAGTCCTTTGTGCCTCCGCTGGCCTTCGCGCAAACATCTGTGTACTGACCCCACTGTCTCGAGAATATCTGTGTTCCGGTCTTTCCGGCTAGACTTTGAGCTGCTGGAGGCAGCAACTTAGACTTTCTCCTTCCTGCGTGGGCAGCAGCTGAGCACAGCACCTGGCCTATATTGGGCGCTCTATGATGTTTATTGAGTAAGTGACTGGATTCAATCCCCCAAAACTCACCTTGATTCTTTCCTGACTGCTGGTGCTTTGTTGCCTTGGGTTTATCTTTCTGACGCCGTGGAAGCCTGGTCCAGAGGCATCACAACGTCACTGACCTTACCTGACGGCTCTCTGGGCCCTCAGTGTTTCATAACTGCAGGCTGGATGACGTTTGTTCTGGCCCTAGCACTATGCCAGGGAGATACCTGACTGAGTGGTTTTCTACAGAACAGCCTTGACCTTCTGGGGTTTTTTAGGTGTTTTAATTCCTAGGTTTTGTTTTCTTCATATAAACACCAGGAGTTTCACATATTATTCTTTTTCTCTGCTTTTCAGACTGAACACCATGTCCTTAAGTGAGTAAGTGGCACATATAGGATGGGGCAGAAGTAGTTTTACAATTGTTCATATGGAAAATAGTGCAATAAGTAATAAATAACAATACAACAATAAACTCTGTTTCGCATACAAATGTAAACCTACTTTTGCTCCACCCTGTACAGTGTAAGAAGTTAAGATAGAAATTTATTTTGAGTAAATTCATTTCTTATGTATTAGGTACCTTGCATCCATTATCTCATTTAATCCTCAAGAAATTTCCATGAAAGAGGCATTATTATCCCCATTTTACAGATGCTGAAAACAGAGGCTCAAAGAGCCTTAGTGATTTGAGTGGCAGCAAAATCTGGGCGGGTAGTCAGTGCGGAGGTGGGTGGACTGCCAATAAAAGGAAGTGACCTAGACTGCATCAGCCAACTTCGAAACCATCCAGAGTGAGACAAGAGTCTGGCTCTGTTTGGGGAACAAGACAGACACATTCTCTTCCATCGTGGAGTTTTCAGTGGGGTATTGTTTTCGGTTCTGGCCACAAAAATTAGTTGGGAAGCTGACAAACTAGAGTGTGTGTAAGAGGGGCAGGAACAGAATGGTGAGAAGTAAGAAGGGACAGTTGAAAGAACTAAGAACAGGTAACAGAGATCTAGAGATTAGATATATTCTGAGTGACACTTGAGCTGAAGACAGCCAGCATAAAAATAATATTCCTCATAATTAGCAATGAATTGCCTGTAAAAATAGTGAGCCTGCCACTATCTGTCCAACTAGAGATTGTGATCACTTTTCGGTGACACAGTGTACCTGGGCAAAGAGAATGGAACCTGGGGCTTGGTTGGCTAGTCATAATAACTTACTGCCTATGTGACATCAAAAAGTTACCTAGCCTGTTTGTTCATCAAAGCTGGGACAATGAAGCCCCTTCCTCCTAGCAATACTATGGGGATTATATGAAGTGAGAGAATGCATCATTGATAGTAAACCCTCAGGAAATGGTGACAAGTATTACTAGTGTATCAGTAGAGATGGGGGTAGATGGCTATTAAGTCCCTTCCAGGTACATGATTTTATAGATCCACACTTACCATTGAATTTGTTGCCAAGTAAAATCTTACAGAAATGATTTCTGAATGTCCATTATTTCTGTCCAAGTACCCTGGCTGGGAGAGAGTGGGAGAAGAGGTAAAGGAGACGAGCCCCCTCTTGTGGGCTTTCAAGTCCCCCAAAACTGTTGAGGCAGTTTGTTTTGTGAGGTAAAAAGAGAGAAAAGTCTGCTTCTCTTGGAGGATGTAACTTTCCTTGCTGAATCAATGGTTCTTCACATTGGTTTGCCCTGACTTCCTTGTGTACTTAGTCTAATGACGGTCACACACAGCACTTCACGAGGGCAGTTTTCTAGTTTGCATTTTAGGAAGGAAACACTTTCAAACTTGAAGGCAGAAGAAAAGGAGAGAGAGAGAGGGAGAGAGAGAGAGAGAGAGAGAGAGAGAGAGAGAGAGAGAGAGAGAATGATAGGAAAGGAAGAGAAAGGAAGAAAGAAAAGATTTATAATAGTGAAAATTAAGGCATGGCCCAATGAACGTGCTTCTGTTATGAACAGCATGAGCCCCCAAGATCTTCCTGAATAAATAGGGCTCTGCCAGTAGGAAATGTGATCTGATTTTTTCCTTTTCCTTTGCCATGGAAAAATTCCACTCCCACCCCTAGCAACTCCTTTGGCTCAGAGCCAGAGGCAATCAAACTGCCTTTTTCTACTTTTCTCCTTCCCTAGAACACACAGTTCAGATGGTCGATTCCAGAGCTTGGGCTGCCGTAGCACTTGGTGCTGTCACGCAGCAGACTGGTTGATTTAAGAAAAGGTTCATGGAGCCCAGCCATAGGATTTTAGCCTCTGTTTTCCCATTTTTCTCCTGGGGTGTGTGTGTGTGTGTGTGTGTACTTTTAAAATTTGGATTTTCACTTTGAAATACAAAACTAATGCCTGCTTGAGGCAACAAACCAAATAATACCAGTCAGAGGGAATACTATTGTGTAAATCAGTCAACAGTATTCCCTTTCGCTTGAAATGCCTCCGACAACAAATGTGAATATTTTGATACGTATCTTTTCACACCCTTATCTGTATGTGTATATCTATATACACATGCTACATATACCATATATACGTATGGTGTGCATACATATTCACTTATTTAGAGATTTTTGTCACACTCTTTTAAAGTGGGACTCACAAACTCATAAAAATAACTTTTTTCACCTATGTTTAATTCAAACCACTCTAAGTAAATATAGATTTAACTTATTGTAGGTGATGGGCAGAGGGGAGGGGGGGAACTGCGGCTGGGTGGGGACAGTTAAAGGAGAAGAAAATGGGGACATCTGTGATAGTGTCAATAATAAATGTTAAAAATTGGTAAAAAAAAAACCCAACCTTGTTTCATGCATAATATCCATAGTTTACATATACCATATTTTATTTCATTTTTCCCCTATAATAAATACCTGAGTAGTTTCTAGTATTTTTGTCTTTTGCCTCTTCAACTTTAAATCATATTGCATAAAAGAGTCATGTATGTATGTCCTTATTTATTCATAATTTTAGTTTAGTAGAGAGATTTCCAAAAGTTGGATTTCTGGGTTTGCCAGAGGGTTTTAGATATTACCAGAGAAAAGGATTCATTGCCTAGCAAAACACACAGCCCTTTGGCAATAATTCTTTCCCTCCTTCCTCTTTGTTGGGAAGAAGGCCTGGAAAAATAATGTCCCTTTCTCTTCCTTCCCCACACTGCTATTCTCCTGCAGTAGAATGGGCAAGGATAATCTACCCTGTGAAATTCAGCAAGGACTAAGAATCACCATTTTGCTGGGTTGTTAGAGGATACAAGAGAGGCCCAAATTAAACAATTACATATTTCTCCAGTAAGTCTTTTGTTCCTTTTTTTTTTCTTCATCAAAAGGCAGATCATAAGGAAGAGGAGTCAAAGAAAGATAGGTAGGTTGTGCATTGCTGGGCTTTAATAGATAAATTGTTAAGTAATGGCACCTGTAAACCCATTGGCTTGATCCTTGTTCAGAATCTGAATACAGCTTTCTTTTTGCAGACCAGAGGGAAAAAGGAGCAAGATGAATGAGATGAATCACACCAAATGTCCCCTCTCATTATGATTTTCATGTTTTCTCATCCCAGAGACTCATCGCAGCTCAGGATTGGAAGGGATTTTAAGACATCTGGTCTGTTCGCTGTGTCTGGCCTCATCTTGTTCCCAGTTTCTGCAATCCTCCTTACCACGGTTGTGTTTGGTTATTTCTTTCTTCCTTCTATGCCTTCAAAAGAATATTTACTGAATGCTTCCTGTGTGTTAGACCCCTAACTAGGCTCTGGGGGTAAAGAGGAAAGACACAGACTCTGGACTAAAAGAGATTATAAATAAGGGGAAGAAAAAAATCAATAGACTTAGAATTATAAGGGAAGGATAGAGATGTGTGCAAGCACTCAGGCAAACAGAGCACAGAGAAGCACCTACCACAGCGATACCTGGGAGTATGAGAAGTGAGAAGAGGCTAGTGAGATTAAGCTGAGTTTAAGATTGAATAGAATTTTGCCAGCACTGCCTGTAATAGGGGTGTCCCACCTTTTGGCATCTCTGGGTCACACTGGAAGAATAAAAGTTGTCTTGGGCCACACATTAAATACATTGCGACACATAATCACACACAAAAAATCTCATAATGCTATAAGTAAATTTACAATTTTATGCTGGGCTGTATTCATAGCCATCCTGGGTTGCATGCGGCCTGTGGGCCTCAGGTTGGACACTCCTGGTAGAAGGTACAGCATATACAAAGGCCTGAAGATCAGTGAGAACACAATATATTAAATTTGTGATTATAATTGATTTAGGATGGCAGAATTATAGGTGCCTGTGTAGAGTAATGGAATATTAACTTGGTGAGGTAGGTAGGAGGCTAGGTCTTGAAAAACCGTATGTTCCTCACTAAGGAGTTTGTTTTTATCCTAATGGAAATGAGGAAAATTTTAAGTGTAGAGTGACAAGATTGGATACATATTTCATAAAAATCTTTTCAGAGTCAGTGCAGAAAATAAGGTGAGGGAACATGAAAGAAAGGTTTGCTGGTTTAAGGGAAGCCAGGCAAGAGAGGAATGAGCAGATCTGGAGGCAAGGTGGACATATGATTGATTGTGTGCAGGCTTTCATAAAGAATGAAGTGTCAAGAATGAGCCTCACAGTTCTGGTTCATACAGTTACACTGAGTTTTAGTCATGGATATACACTGAATGTATAAACCTGAGGTTCATAGATAGGAGTCCATGTAGAATTTGGGAATATTTAACGTAAGAATTAATACCCTAGGAAAGAATGAAAAAAAAAAAAGATCAGGAGTAACAAACTAAACAAACTAGACACAGGGAAACCAGCTGGGAAGCTGGCAAGTCAGTAAGAAATGGCAAGAAATGGTGGGGGAGAACCTGCAATAGGCAGTGGCATTGGGCATGGAGAACTAGACAGTAGATAGACTGGCCCTGTGACTCTTTCATCGTGGAGGGAAAGAAAGTGGGAGGAGTCCCAGAGACGTTTAGGTAGATAATACTTCCCACCAACTTACAGAGGGAATACTGTGCAAGAAGTTGCTTTAAGAAAGAAGATGGTGAGCTCGTCTTTAGACATAATGAGTTTGAAGTTCCTAAGATATATCCCAGTAGGGGTGGGCATACGATATATGAGTCTGGTGTTCAGGAAGTAAGTATGCATTAGAAATAAATATGAACCTTGGTTTTCTCAACATGCGACTGGTAGTTGAAGCCAAAATCATAGCTGAGATCACTCAGTGAGAGAATACAGAGTGATAGAAAGGCAGGTCAGAGATAAAGCCGTAAGAAAATAATATGTAGCCATGTTTAAGAATTAGGTGTCATGCACCCCATCCCCATTTGGGGGCATGTGAGAGGCAATTGATGTATTTCTCACACAATGATGTTTCTCTGCCTTCCTTCCCCTCTCTCTCAAAAGTAAATAAATAAAATTTAAAAAATAAATAAAATTGGGTTATCTTTAAAAAAAAAAATCAAGACCTGGCTGGTGTGGCTCAGTGGATTGAATGCTGGCCTGGGAACCAAAGGGTCGCCAGTTCGATTCTCAGTCAGGGCACATGCCTGGGATGCAGGCCAGGACCCCAGTGGGGGTGCACGAGAGACCACCATACATTGATGTTTCTCTCCCTCTCTTTCTCCCTCCCTCCTGCCCTCACTCTAAAAATAAATAAAATATATAAAAAAAAAGAATTAGGTGCTATGCGACCACATGGACAAACCTGGAGGGCATTATGCTAATGAAATAAGCCAAACAGAGACAGACAAAAAAAATGTATGGTATCACTTGATGCGGATCCCAAGGGCGGGATCTGTGTGTTGTGGCTGAGACAAGACAAATTCACAGACTACCGAGTCCTGTGGAGGAAAAGGGACAGCATGGCCACTGTCTCAAGAAGAGAGCGCCTAGACCCTTGCCTTGACAGGCTTTTACTGCTTTTCTGGGCCCATTACATTGAGGATGATCCTCATTTACTATGCACAGGTTTGATTTAGGTGGTTACAGAAAACAAAGGAGAGAATGTTGCTGATTACATAAAAGAGGAAGGATATTTGCAAATGTAAAGGGAAAAGTGGTTAAGCTGGTTACACTCCTCCTTGGAAGGTTTAGCAGAGATTTTAGGAAGTTACTTTAAAGATATGCAGTAAATGTTTGCTGCCTCAATTCAGGGTGGGGGAGTTTTAGCAAAAGCAAGTCTCATAGCAGTCTAGGTACAATGCAGGCCTGATTGCCCACCGGAGAACCTATCCGTGGGCGTGGGTCCTGTGGGCTGGACCTCACTCCCCACTGGCCTTTCTGAGAGGGAGTTGGGCCCACACCACACAGAACCTATACGTGTCTCCTATAATCACTTATACATGAAATCGTAAAAGCAACAACAACAACAAATTTCATAGAAACAAAGAATAGAATGGTGATGCCAGAGGCTGGGAGGCGGGGGAGATGGAATAATGCAGGTCAAAAAGTACAAAGAAAGGGTGCAGGGGATCTAGTACACAGCATGGTGGCTGCGGTTAGTAATGCAGAGCTGTGTACTTAAAAGTTGCTGAGAGTAGGTCTTAAGCATTCTCACCACACATAAAGGAAGGGTCCACTGTGTGAGGTGGTGGATGTGTTAGTTATCTTGATCTTAGTAATCATTCCACAACATACGTCAAATCATCACATTGTGCATGTTAAATACATACAGTCATACTTGTCAATTATTTCTCAATAAAGTTAAAAATTAGGTAGCAGATGAGGTGCTCCAGCACGAAAGTAAAGTGAGATGGACAAAGAAGCAGCAGGAAAGCCACAGACACATGGCATGGTAGAGTCAATAGAGAATTTTCAAGGTAGAGGGAGAAGTCCATAGTTGGTGAGTGTTGCAGAAAGTCAAATAAAGTTAATATTGAGAACTGTCCTTTGATTGGATTTAAGAAATAGGAGTTCCTTCTCATTTGGCCCTTTGCACTTGCCGTCCCCCTTTCTTAAACTCCTCTTAACCCCTAGATATTTGCATGCCTTACACCCTTATTGTGGTCAAAACTCTGCCTCAAATGTTTCCTTTTCAAAGAGGGATTCTTTGACCACTTTATCTAATATAGCATCCCATCTCACTCCAGCCCCTCATCCAGATGAGTTCCTCATCATGGCACATATCTTTACCTGACTTTAGAATATTTATTAGTTAATCATCTGTTATCTCTACTAGGATGGGAAATATGTAAGTACAGGGATTTTGTTTTGTTTGTGGCTGTATTCCCAGTGCCTGGCATAGAGTAGGCCTTCAATAAATATAGCCGAGAGAGAAGTGACTGATGGGTCATCTCTGGTTTTTTAAAAATATTTTATTTATTTATTTTTAGAGAGAGGGGGAGGGAGAGAAGCATCAATGTGTGGTTGGTTGCCTCTCACATGCTCCCTACTGGGGACCTAGCCTGCAACCCAGGCATGTGCCCTGACTTGCAAATGAACCAGCCACCCTTTGGTTCACAGGCCTGCGCTCAATCCACTGAGCCTCACCAGCCAGGGCTGATGAGTCATCTTAATAAAAGGAATTTCAGTGAGGTGGTTGGGACAGAAGTCAGACTGAAATAGGCTAAGGCATGAATGGCAGATAAGGAAGAAGAGATAGGGAGTGAAAACAATTCTTTCTAGAAGGGAAGGAGAAATGGAGAGCTCAAGACATGAGAGAATTGAGCTGGCATGTATAATCAGGATGGGAAAACAGTGGAGGGAGGGGTGGAAAATACCTAAGAGAAGATAATTGAGAGGATGGGATTCAGATGAGACCCCTAAACAAAACATTCCAGGGGCTTTGATTTTGTAACTTACTTTGACGTTGAAGAGGTGGTTGTAGCAATGTGTCTAGACCAGGCTGGTGGGCATGTAATGGAACCAGAGTCTATTGCTAGTGAGGATTCCCGAAAGCCTGGTGCCCGTCTAACACTGAAACGAAATTTTTGTTGGTGGTATCAAGGATGATACAAAAGAATGTGAGAGACTACTTTGAAAAGTATGGTAAGGTTGAAACCATAAAAATTATAGAAGACAAGCAGAATGGAAGAAAGAAGATTT
The DNA here is from genome assembly GCF_022682495.2 of Desmodus rotundus. NCBI lineage: Eukaryota > Metazoa > Chordata > Mammalia > Chiroptera > Phyllostomidae > Desmodus > Desmodus rotundus. Next base: position 45,553,729 of record NC_071389.1, read on the forward strand.
GCTTTTGTCATTTTTGGTGATTATGGTGCAGTTGATACAACTGTTGTTCAGAAATACTACACTCTTAATGGGCATAACCGCAAAGTGAAAAAGGCTCTTTCTACAAAGAAATGCAGTCTTCTGGATCACAAAGAGGTCAGGGAGGGATTTGGCGATTGTAGGGGTTGTGGAGGGAACTCCCACCTAGTGGTAGTTTTGGTGGAGCAGCTATGGTAATGGCGGTGGTGGCAGCACAGGTACATTTGAAGGACATAATAGTAGATAGTAGGTTTGCAGGTGATGGTGGCAATTATGGCAGATATGTTACTGGTTGTAGTAGTAGACGGGGTGATAGACCAGGATGTGGAAACAAAGGTGGAGGTATGGCGGCAGGTCTGGAGGATATAACGGTTACAATGAAGGAGAAAATTTGGCAGTGGTAATTGTAGTCGAGGCAGGAACTATAAAGATTTTAGAAATTATAGGGGACAACAGCAATCAAATTATGCACCAATAAAGGGGGCAGTCCTTATGGTGGTGAGTATGAGTCTGATGGTAGAAGTAGTGGATATGGTAGTAGGAGGTTCTAAAAACTCAGCAGAAAAGGGCTATAGTTCTTAACAGGAGAGAGAGCAAAGGGTTGTGAGGAAAGTTGCAGGTTTCTTGGAGAGAGCCATCCCCAAAACAATAGAAGAACATGAAAATCAGCCACCAAAGGAATGATGATCATCCACAGCCAGAAATTACTGCAACTTAAACAGGAGATCCTTCTTGTTCAGGACTGCCACAGTCACAGCCTGCAAAACGTGCAATTAATAATAACAAACGCAACGTAGCGTCGGTTAGATGTGCATTCTTGTCATCTTTTATAAGTTGCAGCTCTTTTCTTCCTCCTTTCCTTTCCTTTCCTTTCACAAAAAAATGTGATGTAATGGTTTTAAAATGTCAATATTTATAATACCCAGAAAATTGTAGTCTTTTCAATAATTTAAACTAATGATAAAAAATTCTAGATGTTAATACAAAAAGGTACAAAATGAGCCAAAACGTTTAAGGAACATAGGTATAGAGGAAAGAGTTCAGGCTTTGGGGTACGGAGGTGTAGAAGTGAGAGTGTCTGAATTCGAATCCACTCTTTGCTAGCTGTATAATCATTGTCAACTCACTTAATGTGGCTCAGTTTCATGACCTGTAAAACAGGGATGATAATAGTACCTCGAAGGGTTTGTGTGTTAAATTGTAAAGGAGTTAGCAATGTAGCTGACTCGTGGTAAGCGCTCAGTAAATGTTAGCTATTAATATAATTCTTCACAAAGCTTGCAGTCTAATGCGGAGATGAGGACAAAATATTTGTTTGATTTTGTAAGTAAAGAAACTTAGGTTCAAAGAGGTTTAGTAAAACTGCCTAAGTCAAATAAATAGTTAGGGTGGAGATGAGACTTCAAAGCCTGCACTCTCTCTGTCAAGCCCAGCGGTGTCTTTCATGTCTGTCTTCTCCAGGACATTCCCCACTACAAATTCTATTGATTTTGTTTTCAATGAAGAGTTTGCAGTGGAGAACTTGGAAAAATCAAAACAACAAAACAAACAAACCAACCCCAATATGGAAGCCTCAGGAGCCCTTCATTATCTTGATTCGGTCCTCTGCCAAGTCTAGCTTCTGTCCCCTCACACCATCAAACAAGTTATCTGGACGGAATTCAGAATGACTCTCAGGAAACAGGCCACGCACTGTGGTGGCGACTGCCTCAGATTCAGTATAGTATCAACTGACCTTTTGTTTGCTTGAAATTATGAAACTCGGCCCTGGCTGGTGTGGCTCAGTTGGTTGGAGTGTTGCCCTGTACACCAAAATATTGCAGCAATGAGAAAATGTCCTCTGGTGAGGATAAAAAATAAAATAAAAAATGTATACATAATAAAAAATAAAATAAAATAAAAAATAAAATAAAAAATAGTAAAATAAAATAAAAAGAAAATCCTCTTTCATAAAAGAAAAACGATTTGAAGTTGTGCCACGATCTGGGCACTTTCCTAGGTAATGAGGTTATCAGGTCAAACGCAACAGTCTCTGCCTCTTCACAGTTAGTGGAGTCTCGCACGTGACATTAGAAACCCTAGCACAGTGTGCTGTATCCTATGTTAACTTGGATATGAAAAGCCAGCACTAGGACTCCTGAGATGGGTGTAATTAACTGAGCTGTCGGGGCGAGACTCCAGAGGAGGTGACATGTAAACTGAACCTTGACCATGAGTAGGCACTCTCTTGTCAGAGAAGGGGAAGAATAGTCTGGGTCCTGAACAAAAATCTGGAAGTCTGAGAGGGAAGGAGAATTAGATGGAAGTTCTAAACTGGAACACCTTGTTCAGAAAAAAAAATCTGGGGCGAGGCGAGAGGGTGGTGCTCCGTGAGGGAAGGGACTTCCGTATTCATCCTGATGCCTAAGATGGTGCCTGACACAGAGTTGCTACTCATTAATTACTTGTTGGTTATTGAGAGCTCACATACTGTATCTGCTCACAGAGGTTCTGACTCAGTTGATCTGGGATAGGGCCAGGCTACTGGTATGTTTAGACAACTCCCAAGATGGTTCTAATGGACCTCCAGGTTTGGGACCACTGCACTAAATGAATGACCTTGAGCAGTGGAGATGAGAAAACTTATATTTCTAGGGTTCTGTGGATCAGAACGCTAAATCTTTGAAAACACCTGGGATGATGATACAGTGGGATTTTCCCGTTTTGTAAGAGGGGGAAATATAAGCTGCTCAAGGATTGTTTAAAAATGAGCCTGGCAGGAGAGGGTTGAGCGGTGGGGTATGGGCAAAAAGGTGAAGGAGATTAAAAGGTACAAATGTATAGCTACAGCATAAATAAGTCACGGGGTGTAAAGTACAGCATAGGGAATACGGCCAATGATACCACAGTAACTTTGTATGGTGACAGATGGATAGTGGACTTTTTGTGGCAATCACTTTGTAAGGCATATAAACGAAATCTCACTATGTTCTACACCCGAAACTAATACAATATTGTATGTCAACAATACTTTAATTAAAAAGAGCTTTATGTTCCAGAACGAAAACCAATAAGCCTGGCAGGTATGGTAAAATATAATGGTAGAATCTAGGTGATGGGTATACAGGTGGGTATATAATATATATATATATATTTTTAATTTGGATGTATTTTAAGTACTTTTTTTTTTTCTTAATAGGATGTTGGAGGAAAAAATCAGCTTGAGCCAGGGATAAAACCCTAACTGAGCCTCAATGAGAAATCAATAGAAACTATGTTAGTCCAACACTCTGTGAAGAGGCAGAGAGGAACAGCAGAAGCCTTCCAGGTACAAAGGCAATAGTGCTGGGGTTGTGCCTTATTGTGCTTGGCTGGAGCACTGAGTAGCAGGGGGCTCTGCTGAGAGAAGCTAAGCTGTCTATTCAGCTGCGTTCAAGTGACTGTGGGTAGTTGGCAAAAGCACCTTTGTTTCTTCATCTGTTAAATGAGAGTCATGTTAGCGTGCTAGCTGTTTTAAGTACAGAACTTACAGAGCAGTTGTGAGGATCAAATGGCATAAATGAATCAAATGGTTTTCAAAGACAAACGGAAAGACTTTCCAAGAGGTGTGACAGCAGGGAGAATTTTTTGGGGGAATGAGTTCCTGGATCTTGTTTTCCATAGGTAATTTTGAGAGAAAGGATTTCTCTAAGAAGATGCTGTGTGTTGAGGTGTTATGCCAGTTTTCTTTCTCTTCTCCACTTTCATAATCATCCATGCCCCATGTGATAACATAAAGAGCTTTACTTGTCCTCATTGTATTATACACCTTGCACAGGGTGTATACACCTCCAGAACCCCAGAGAGACCATTGAAAATACCGGGCTAGGCTAACTCTTTTCTTATCCAGGCAGCGTGCACCCAAAGCAGGGCTTGTGTTTTGCCTGACTTACACACAGGCTGAATGTAAGAATGTGTATGAAGAATGAAAGGTGGCGTCTGAAATGGACTATTTTGGCCCCTGTTGGGATGTTTTGAATCAAGTTACACAATTTTTACTGAACTACCTCAGCTTTTCCACCCTCTGACTGTTGTCAAAGAATTTACCACTTCTGACATAGAACCTTGCGAAAGCAGAAACACGCACACAAACAAACAAACAAAACAAAATGAAACAAGAGGGGGGATTGATAAAAAAAAATGAAATAGAATGGCATTTTATATATTCCATTTCATTCAGGAACAAATTCTCAGCAGGTTTCTCCTCTGTCTGTCTCTGTCCCTGTCTCTCTTTCTCTTTGAATTCAGAAATGAAATGGTTGTCATGGGGATGTGTCTCAACATGTTTATTTGAATAGAAAAATGTAGTCAGATCTTTTCTGACACAGAAAACAGATCTGATATTTGGCTGGTTGGTTTGACAGTGAGGACTGATTTGGGCAGTTAGGTGGTAGGTGGATATTTTCCATAAATCAAAGGAGCTAAAAACACAACACCGAGTTTTGAATAAATTACATTTAAATCACATGATTTAATTAAGAAAAATTCCTTGTCAAAATTTTTATTAACCAAGGTATTTTGACATTAATAGTGTTTTCATTTGCTAATCCTTTCTGAGCATATCAAGTTAATCACAATGACTCTAGGTAGAAAGGTAACAGGTATGATCTAATAATCATTTGAAAATTCTTGAGAAAACCTTTTTGGTAAACTTCCCAGAAATCCAGAAAGTGAGTGACTCTCATGGTTGGATAACAAACCCTTTTACAAGTGTGGTGCTTGTAATTTTTTTCAACAGAATGAAGGGATGAATCAAGTTTCAGCTAACAGATGACTAAAATATGCATTTTAATAATAAATCACTCTGTGGTTTTTGGAACATAACTTGGAAGGAATTCAAAGAATTGCATGATATTGCTGCAACAAAACTCCTTCTATCCCAACCTCTGACTGATGTGAATACGTTTTCTCAACACTTATATCTATAAAAATGGAAAATGGGGTAGAATTAATGCTGAACCATATTGCAGTCTAGCAACAATATTCACATGAAGCAGTTTTTTAAATTATAACTTATCTTAGAGAGGAATTGGTAATATTATTTTTATTTAATAATTTTGATCAAAATAGTCATGCATTGTTTATTTTGAGCACTAGTATGTAACTAATAATTATGATAACTTAATTCTGAGAATTGAGTTCTTTCTGAAGTATTGTAACAGGTGTGAGGTGATATATCTCATTGCAGCTTTGACTAATATTTCCCCGATGATTAGTGATGTTGAGCTCCTGTTGGCCATCTGTATATTTTGTCTGGAAAAATGTCTGTCCAGATCCTCTGCCCAATTCTTAGTGATTCGTTTTGCTATTGTAGCATTGAGTTACTAAAAAGAGCTTAAGGTCACAGGAATTATCAAAGTTGATATATGTAAATGTTGCCAAATATATTAGGGTAATCAAGAATAAAAGACTTTCAAGAATAAAAACATATAACATCACAATAAAAGGGGGATGTGAGAGGAAGCAGGATGGAGATGTTCACTCGAGGAACAAAAGGATTGATATAAAAATTTGTCAAAGAAGAACTTGTTCATGTAATTTTCAAGAGGATCATAGTGGCTATCAATTTGCTATGGTATTTAGACTCTGATACATTTAAAAGAATGGTATAGCCCTGACCAGTGTGGCTCATTTGGTTGGGTGTTGATGCCATCTGGAAAACTGAAAGGTGGCCGGTTAGCTTCCCAGTCAGGGTGCATGCACGGGCTGAGGTCTGTTCCTTAACTGGGGGGGGTGGGGGGGGGTGGGGGGAGGAGCTGGAGAGGCAACCTCATATCAATGTTTCTCTCCCTCCCTTTCTTCCTCCCTTACCCTCTCTCTATAAACAAACAAACAAAGTGACATTAGTTTGTTTAAAATGTCAGTGTTATAGTGTGTCTGGAAATTGTACTCCTTGACATTTTTTACATTTATGATACACAATTTTAATAGGCAGTGTCAACATGTGTTAGGGTTACATGTTTCTAAATTATTTTAGGAGGTAATAAAGCATAAAAGTTCAAAGGCCCCTGGTATAATATATGTGAAAAGAATCCCTCACCCCTCGGCTGTTCTCCTCCTTCTGTGTTTCCTTAGTCATAAAGCCAGAAACTTGACCATCATTCTCATTTCTTTCTCTTCCCCTACATGTAACCAATTTATACTATTTCTTATGTACTTTAAATTTTTTTGTAATTTATTGACATGAGAGAGAAACATTGATCTGTTGTTTCACTCACTTATGCATTCACCAGATGATGCTTACGTGTGCCCTGACCAGGGATCAAACCTGCAACCCCGGTGCATCAGGAAGTCACTGCAAACAACTGAGCTACCCCGCGAGGACATTTGGGTGATTTTTATATTTGACTCTTTTGTTCTATCTCTCCTGCCATGGTCTCTCCTCGAATATTATTAACATTGTCTTAATTACTTCACCTGAGATTAGACTCAATCCATTCTATTGGGTGTCTGCAGGGACAAATTCGTCTTTCCAAAATTCAGAACCAATCGCATTGCCTTTGTGTTTGTATAACTTAATGATTCCATTCCCTTAACATAAAATCTAAATGGTTAGGACTGAATAGAAATCTTTTGGGGACCTGGCTTCTCCCCTCTCTCCTGCCTTTTCTATCCTTAATTCTTTACTCTTTTAACCTCTAGTAGTTCTGGGTCTTTTTCTCCATCCACAATCCAAATCCTTGATGTTATTCCCTTTCCCAGGGATACACTCTGTGCTTCTGTCCCCTTAGCAGACATGTCCTTAAAATCTAACCTCAGAAATTATGAATTTCTCTAGAAAGGCTCCCTTGTCTCCCTCAGACAGGCTTAAGTGATTTCCCCTTTTCTTTTTCTTTTACGTATTTATCCAGTGCCAACCACATGCCTGGCACAATGCTAATATAGCAGAGCTGTTGGGTCCTCTTAACCCTGCGGTGAGATCAAGTGCAGATGGATTACTGTGCATGCAGGTGGCCTCCTGTGTCTTCCTGCTTGAGGGCTGCCTCAGGAGCAACCTTCTACCGATGAAGAACAGGTTGGTGAACTAATACCCCCGGACAGTGCTGAGGTGTGTTCTACACATTCATTCAGATGGTCCCTGTAAGAACAAGCGCCCGTTGCCCACAGAGGTGACCCTCTCATTCACACGTACTGCAGCAGCTTCCCTCCTTTTCCATGTTCACGTTCCTCTCCCTCACCATGCTTGCTAGGGTCATCTGTCAAAAAAAGGACTTGTACCCTATTCCTTTTCTTAGAACCTGGGAGACTACCAAGCTAGGAAACCCAGATTCTGGAAATATAATGGCGAGTTTCATACATACCTTCATTATATTTATCATATTGTATGAAAATAGTGATGTAAGCTGCATGAGGACAGAGATTTCTATCTGTTTGATTCCCTGAAGTATCTCAGGCATCTAGAACAGTGGTTGAAAGATAGCGTTGCCCTGGCTGGTATGGCTCAGTGGAGTGAGTGCTGGTGGCCTGCGAATCGAAAGGTTACTGGTTAGATGCCCTGTCGGAGCACATGCCTGGTCCCTACTTGGGGGCATGGGAGAGACAATGATGTTTCTCCCCCTCTCTTTTTCCCTCCCTTTCCCTCTCTCTGAAAATAAAGAAAGTGTTGAATCGGTAGTAATAGTTAATATTTATTGAGTGCTTACTGTATGTTTGATATATGATCATTTTTCAAAAAGTATTTAATCATCAAAAAAAAAAACCCCTTATGGAATAGGTATTATTATTCTTTTTGTAGGTGGGAGGGAATTAATGTTAACCGATGGATTGAAATCACCAGGCTTGTAAATGCTGGACCCAGTTTCTGATTAAAGTCTCTTTGACACTTCAGCACTTCAGGCTATTCTTCCAAAACTTTTTGTTTGGTTTCATTTTTGTTGTTGTGTGTCTGACTCCCGCATTAAACGTAAAGTTTATTAAAATAGGAAACCTATTCAACTCTGTATCCCCAATACCTAGCTCAGAACCTGGAATATAGTTATTCCTTGACTGTCGGGTGGCCATCAGCAACAGTCAGGCTGCAAAACATCTTGTTTGAAATAAAGACTGATGGCTCCCATTTGTTACTATGAACCTTCCTAGACACTTCTATAAAATTGGTTTTACTCATAATTCCTCAGAATAGGGTCACTTATCCATTCCTGAATTAATTAACAGCAAGGGGTAATTAAAATACCCTTGGGCCAATCAGGTATATCATTTGAGTCAAGGCCAGCTCCCCAAGCTTCATTACTGTATTCAATGAGAGAGAGAGAGAGAAGGAATAAATTCAGGGGAGACAACCACAATATCCAACCCAAAACATTTATTTTGCTAAGTGGTAAAAACTTAATCTTAGTCAATTCAGTGTCTCTAGGCTTTACCCAGTTTTGGTGGAGAGAAGGATTTTGGAAGTGTCGTAGCATCCCAGGTGACTTCTCCCTATACCTGACTGTTGGGATCCTCTTCATTTTATTCTTTCTCTTTCTCTTACCACTCTCTTGAGTAAGTGGAATTACTTTGCTGAGATATATGGAATACCATGTGAAGTTTCGTCATGTCTACCTGTCTGTAAGTCAGGGATTTTAAACTCAAATGCCTTTAGAGGCAAGTCAGTATAGTACACTGGGTGTGAGATAGTAGGGAGTGAGGACTGGAGAACCTAGGGAAGGCACACTCCACTCAAGTCATTCAAAATCAAATTGTTTAAAAATCTTGTGCTTGCCAAATAAGACCTGCTTGCAGACCAAATCCATTCTGTGATACACTTCACTCTGGGGTCTTGCCACTTCTCTAGGTGCTACCTGGGAAAGAGGACACAAGTCTTCCCTGAATTTGGCTCTTTCCAACCTATCTTCCGTGTCTTTTATGCTCCCTTTAGGGCTCAGTTCTGGGAAGTAAACAGATGTGCAGGTCCTGCTTTTTCCAGGGAACCATTGCCACGTAAATTCTCCTTTGCCTCTTCCCTCACCCTAGCCCAGGGGATTTTTCCTAGTCCAAGGTATAGGGAGTAGAGAGCCTTCAACATTTTGCAGACTCTGAAAATCAATTAAACTGTCTAAGCACATTTTTCTTCCTTTTGGAGGCCCAGCCTAAAACTCTCTCCTGCTAAATTATTTCTTCCTAAGGCAACGGGCATAAAATTACTTAGCTGTTACAAAAAGAGAGAGAAAAAGACCATGGATTAAAATAGGGGACAATATTATCCTGCTATAGAATGAACATAGTCAAGAGACTGCTTATCAGACTATATTTAGAATGTCTTATGTGTTACTGTGTATCTCATCTTAGAAGAAATATACTCATCCAAAAGAGACCCAGGTAGTGGAAGGGTTCTGCATCATATTATATGAGCATAATCAATAAGACTTCTGTACAACATTTAACGTCAAAGGCTGAGGAGGCAGTAGCCAAGTTAGGCTAGCTTATGCTGTGATAATAAATGACCTCAAACAGTCTTGGTGGCCGCCCTGACTGACGCGGCTCAGTTGGTCAGGTGTTGTTCTGCAGAGGGAAAGGTCACCGGTTCCATTCCTGGTCAGGGCACATGCCTGGGTTCTGTGTGAGAATAAATAAAATCTTAAAAATAAAAAACTTGATGTCTTAGAACAATAAAAATATGTTTCTTGCTTATGTTACATGTCCATCATGTTTCAGTTATTTTGTCTATGGAGGTAGAGTCATCTTTACCTTGGGACTCAAGGCATATTCCAGAGGGATATGAAGCACTGCCAAGTCCTTTGAGTTGTAAGCTTTGGCTAGTAGTGCTCTGGCAAAGAAGGGTTTTGTTATGATAATTTTTAAGGTTTAAGGCTAAGTATAGTGGGCTGTCTAATCCCAGTTTGGATCTTAGCTGCTGTGTATTCACATTGTTTAAAGCTACTTTCGTTGTAGGTCTTATAATAGCTAGGACTTTTTACAGTTTAGTTAAAATTTAGCTGTATTATTTAAGTGATCTCAAATATGCTTTACATCATATGTCTATTGATTAGGGTTAATCATATGACTGCAGCAGCCGGCACAAAATTTACCAACACTTATAAGTATAACTTAGTCAAACTTTCACTCATGGCTCAGTTTTTATCACTGCTGGGTTTTACCTGCTGGCCATGGTGACAAAGAGGAAAGAGGTGCGGGGAACCCTGGCTCTTCAGTGTCTGCTTTCATTTGCCCAAGTAATTCACACGGCCGCTCCCGAGATAACATGATAGGGAGGGCTATTTCACGAAGGGAAATCATTGTATTTCAGGGACAGACATAATCTGCCTTGTAGAAAATTCTATCTCATCCTCTTTGGGAATCCTCTGTGGATCATCCAAAAACTCCCAAGGATTTGTGTAGTTCAAAATGAAGTCTACTAGGTGGCATAGTAATATTCAATATAATTAGCTATTATTGTTATTTTATTTCATTAAAAAGGTTCTTTCTGTATGTTACCTATTTATAAATCTCTTTATAGATAGATTTGAACAGAGGATGAACAGAAGTTTCTGGTATTTCTTACTTAAGCAGCAAAAGACACTATTTTGTTCGTCTTCAGTGGGATACCATATTACTTAAGGAATGGCTGGGTAATTCAGAATATTTCGCACAAAGAAGAGAAGCTTCAGGTGGGACAAGATAGCTGTTTTCAAACATATGAAAGTCTTTATGCGAAAACAAACTGCAGAAACAAATAGTATGAGTACTCTCAGAAGACAGCCCTGGTAGTGGAATATAGTTGTCTGGCACAACTTAATTCTTCCAAGAACTTGTTTGTAGTGCTGTGAAGTACATTGACCTTTGTGGTGATTGAAGAACCAGTAACAGTGAAATTTACAGTTATATAGTACTTACTCCATGCCAGGTGTTGTTCCAAGTCTTTGATATGCTAACTCGTTTAAGTTCCCAACAACCCTATGAGATAGGAACTACTACTATTTCCATTTCTTTTTAAGGTGGAAAAAATGAAGCATCCATGAAGGAACTGCTAAAGTTGCACATCTGGTAAGTGGTAGAGCCAAGAGTTGAATTTGTCAGCCTGTCTCTAGAGTTCATCCTCTTGATCCCTGCGCTAAATTGCCTTTCTATATTTGGGATTTACTTAAAAACCCTTACTTAATCATCCTTCTTACAACTGGTCATCACATTTCTAAATTTTGTTCTGCTCTGGGTTTTCTGGGCAACTCTCCAACAAGACACCTCTTAAATTATACTCCCTTTCTACCCTTTTGGTTTGTCTCTCAGAATGACTTGCCCATGGTGAACTCTCAGGTAAGTGGGGTCTATGGCCTGGGCTGGGGATCTGGCGCCAAGTTTGGGACTGGTGGTGCTAGTGGTGGGGGATGACAGCTTGAACTTGACCCTGGAGTTGGTAGGCTAGCCTGTGGTCATGGGGTGAAGAATAAAGTGCTAATGCCATTTGAGAGCCAGATCAACAGTGAGCCAAGCATCATGTCAAAGGGGTCTGGCAGCAAGACCAAAACTTGGGAAAAGCAATAACTTGGAAACATAAGCCTAGCAGATGAATTGGCAAGTTCAGGAGGAAGGTATTAGTTAAAATCTGTGGAGATGCCTGAAAGAGAGAGCCTCGTGGGAAGAATCTTTCCTGGAACTAGCTGTCTCACCTAGCTGTTGAAGTAGTCAAGTCAGTCTGGACATGAGTGACTTTCTCTCTCCTGTTAGCATTTCTCTGTATAGTATGGTGTGGAACCTCCTGACAGTCTTAGAACCCTCTTCACTCAAGTGCTAGGGAGACTGGATGGGGTGTAGTGCCTATGTGCTTGATCCTAATGCCTGGGATCAAATCCCAGCTCTACTACTAACCAGCTCATGACACAGGGCAATACATTACCTAACCTGTTAGTGTTTTAGTTTCTTCATCTATAAAGTACAAAGATAACAGTGTTACTCCAGAAGTCTCTGAATCAGCATAGCACAGTAATGAGAGAGAGAGAGAGAGAGAGAGAGGGAGAGAGGGAAGAGAAGAGAGTGAACTGGTCTGGCACATAGCAAACACTCAATAAATGTTCATTATAATCTTTACTGCCATTATCAGAACACCAAACTTAGAAGACTTCCATAGAGGGGATGCCCTTTATCCACCCAGCCTTGAGCTAGACTTGAGCAGAATAAAATAGTATTCAGTTTCAGTCCCTTTATTCAATAGAAGCAGAAAGAAAGTTGTACTTGCCCTGGCAGTTAACTTTACATAGAGGAAAAACACACCCAAAGGCATCTGACTCCAGATATGCTTCCTAATGCCAAGGCAACTTCTAGAAGGAATTCTGCTAGTGATTGTGGTTAGAAGGGTGAGGTGAAGAGTGGGAATGGCACAGCCCTATTCGTCCCCACTACCAGATGTACAAATCAGAGCAAAGTTCTGAGCAAGACACCATCATTCTCTCATTATATTTGAAGGGTAGTACACAATGGATGGTTACTTTGCTCTCTAGTGTTTCCCAGTGAAAAGGTCAAGGGTGGAGTTAATCTTCATCTCCTGAGAGAGTTCCTCTATACCAACTGTTACTCCGGGCATGATTTGTAAATAGTCTGTTGCTCATGGAAAATAATGGGTCATGACAGGTAAATGCAAGGAATGTGGATTTCTTTCCTCTCAGTTCTTTCTTTCTTTCTTTTTTTTGAACTACTTGGGAACTTTTCTGTTTGTTTGACAGAGCAGCCTTAGTAAAGTAAATGCGGCTGCTTCTTTTCAATAACTGTTAAGGTATTATAGGTTAATAAACATGTGGGCTAGAAAAATTGGGGGATAAGATATTTCTTTTTCTTGTAATCACAAAATATGCTCACAATGCCACATTCATTATTTATCCGTTCATTCTCTCAATGAACCATTTGGCTTCTTGAGTATTTAATGAGTGCCTATAGGGAGAAAGGAGTGGGGTACCGTCAGAATGAAATCTTGTTTATTCTTCCTCTTATTTTCAAGTTTTGTCCATCTTGGCATGTCCAAGTCACTAGCCTTTCTTCTGTGTATCCAGAGAATCTTCACAGAGGGCAAAGAGAGAGACAACTGTCCACTCATTCATTCAGCAGCAAGTCAACCATTCAATAATATTTACTCTCTATGTCCTTATCCTGTATCTACCTGTGTGGAGACCATGATGAAAAAGATGAAGCCACTATGTTCAAACATCCTACAGTGTCCAACAAATATAAGCCAGAAATTATGATAGAGAGTGACCAAGAAGTGACAGCTAGAAGAATGGGGGTTTAACTTAAGTGGGATCAGTATCATATCTGTAAACCCTGGTTGGGGTGAACACATCATTTAAAAATACTGGTGAGTTATAGTAAATTACATTTCAAAGGTACCCTTTGAGGTACAGAAGAGTGTGTGACATGCATCCCTCATGATGCAAGACATAATTTGATATGGTGTTAGGGATGATTCTATGTGGTACATGGATCTGGTTTCAAGTAATATTAAACCAAATATTAAAAAAGTATTCCATGAAAGATGGCAGCCACCATGGGCTCAGACAATTTATGAAAACTGAATATATAGCTTTAAAATAGAAGGTGGACCTAAATGCCCAGAAGCAACCCCCCCCCTTTGTATGATTTGTAACAAAAATTAATATGAATGGAGTTAATCGTTCTAATGGAGCGGTGGACCCAAGAGCCATATCTGTGCTACCAAAATGGCAGAACTCATATCATATCAAAGTTGTCCCGCAGGAGCTTCAGTGCCCAGTGATGTCTAAAGAAAATATGAAACTCCCTCAGCTGCCTGAAGGACGGCGTTACAGCAATTAATCAAAAAGAAAAACCACAGGCCCGCCCCTCCACCCCTTCGATTTAAGCAGTCTTAATTTTCCACAGTAGTAAATTTTCTAAATACATCTTGTAGAACTCAAAATACTGAAAAGGAAGCTCCCATTCAAAGACAATTTTTCTTAAGATACTGTAAATGATGTTAATTTTGTCCAAGTGCAATATATAAGTTGTGCTATAACAAAAAATGCATTCCTTATCTAATTTCATTTTGAGCTATGCAATTACAGATAAACACAAAGTCTCATTTAGATGCTCTATGTCTTAAGTACCCCTCTAATACTTGGTAAAGAACCCCCTTTTTATTTTCAATGAAGATTAAACTCAGTCAGGTGGGCACACTTGGTTAAGTATATGACTCTCTAACCACTTTGCTGTTCACCTGAAACTAATACAGAATAATATTGAATGTGAGCTGTAATGGAAACCAATTGCCATTTATACTTTAAAATAGTAATAAAAAGTCTCCACTAACAACAGCAAAAAAAGATTAAACCCAGAAACTCAACAGGTCAAAGATTTTAGTTGGAATATGGCAACCCTATTTTTTTGTGTGTGTTCATTGTATTTTATCTTTTTATTTATGGTTAGTGAACTATATATAGTTTCTTTTTCAAATAAATTATTTAAACAAATCAAATTAAAATTAAAAAGCATGGTAAGCAGTTAAGAGCTAGGTGAGACCAGGTTATGGCAAAACTATGGAAGTGGTATAGAAATGACTGAAGTTTAACAAACAGGAGTGCCATACTCAACACGACATTATCTGGGATTGACTCCCTGCTGTACCACCTACTAGCTCTGTGACCTTGGGAGGTTCACCTAACCTCTTAGAGCCTTAGTTTTCTCATCTGTAAGATAGGAGCAAGGACTTTACCTTCTTTGCAAGCTTGTGAGACTCTGATGAAGGAATGTGTGAATGTAGACTTCATATTACCATCTAGTGAAGTTGCTGAGAGGCTATGCTGCTTAGTGTTATATGTATTGGGAGGAGGAAGGAGACCTGCCAACATTAACAAAATAGTCATTACAGGCAAAGTGCTGTGTATTTTTGAGGATAGAATGATGACTAAAATTTGACCTCTGCCATTAGTGTTTCATTTGTTTACAGGGCAAACAAACACATAGATGCATATTATTGTGTAGACTGTGAGAAATTGTAAATGGGTTTAAAACCTTAGGCAAAGGAAATAGGAAGAAGTTGATTACATGAGTATATGAAATAAGAATAGCTATCATTTCCTAAGGCCAGGGAAGCTGCTAGGTTCTTTGTCACACTAGTTCATTTATTCCTCATGGTTTGGGAACTGAGATGAGAGGCCAAGTAATTGTCCTATTGTTAAAATGTCCATGATATTTATGATGAAATATTTATTATATGCCCAGCACTGTGGTAAATCCTTTATAAGTATTACCTCA
Organism: Desmodus rotundus; assembly: GCF_022682495.2. NCBI lineage: Eukaryota > Metazoa > Chordata > Mammalia > Chiroptera > Phyllostomidae > Desmodus > Desmodus rotundus. The sequence goes on from NC_071389.1 coordinate 45,568,936, forward strand.
TTTCAGCCTTGCCACAAGTCTATGAGGTAAGTATCATCTCCCTTTTCAGCTAAGCAAACAAAGGCTCGCAGAGGTCAAGAGCTTGCAGACTTCGTAAATGGTGCTGTTGCAGTCTAGTCCCAGGGGTGTTAGACTCCAAAGCCCATTTCTTCTGGTTCTACAGCTTCCAAACAGTAGCTGAGCTGCGCGGCCCTGATGTGGCTGTGTGCACAGGGAAGGTCCTTTGAGTGGCCTTTTGTGAAATGCTAGGTTCCGTTCCCACTGGGGTTCTCTAAGTTTACCTGTGTCACAACTCTTCTTTCTGCTTCACAATATAAGCTCCTAAACTCCTCAATACAAAGTCCTGGGACCGTGGGAGTGGCTCCATGACACCATAAGGTGATGTTGGTGAAGACATTTCAAAAGTAGGCAAAAGAATTGGGTGATAAGGGAAGGTTTTTGTGGAGGCTAGAAGCTGTATTTCCTGTGGGAATTTACAGAATCAATTCTTGGTAGACACAAAGGGACCTTTGGAGGTATACTAATTCAATCTCATTTTAGAAAGAGGTGAGTTCAGGGGCCCAACATCCCACAGCAGGCAGAGGAATCGAGGGACCACCAGCTCCCATGTCTCAATGCTCATTTCACTAGAGCAGGGGTTTAAAAGTGTGGTCTCCAGATCAGCAGCCACAGCATTACCTGGAAACTTGTTAGAAATGTCCACCTTAGACCTACAGAATCGGAAACTCAGCAAGCGGGTGGCACTCACCAATCTGTTTTAACAAGCCCCTGGAGTGATTCTGTGGCAAGCTCAGGTTTGAGAACCAGCACAAAGTATCTGCTATATATTATAGGGCATATGGCAGGAAGAAGAGGGGAGATTACACTCCTCCCACCCCTTCTTTGTTCCCAGGTGAAGGGCTGAACAGTTTAACACCCCCCTGAGGTCTACAGAAACTCAGATATTTTAGAGAGGGAGATGAGCCTATGGAATTAATGCTGCCCTGGCATTGGTGACTTATGAGCGTGCCCAGGTAGCCAGACACTAGTTGCTGCCTGGCTGTCTGTGTGTGGAGGAAAAGGGCTGCCAGAGGTGGGGAAAGGATACTGTGCCAGGCCCTTCCCTCCCACCCCCAGCGTCCTAACATAGAGCAGCCAGGAATATAGAGGACGCTCTTCTGCACACTGTCCTTCCCTATCTGTAAGCTGTGGCTGGTGGCACTCAGAACCTGCAGCGGATTTCCCAAAGGCAGGAAGCCTGTGGAAGAAGTGCAGAGAAGGGGAGCTGGTGGAAAGCAAAGCTATATGGAAGGCATCTGTGTTCCTGTGCTGGATTTTTTTCTTGAACTGTATCCTGAAGGGACAATAATATCTGAAGTGAAATAACAGAAATTGATTTGGCAGTTTTAGCAGTATTTCTGGCAGCTGTGAGGATGGACTGACGGAAGCCAGAGACTAATGGGACAGCAGTTATCACAGTACTCCCAGTGGGAAATGGAGGCTGCATAGGGTTGGAACTGATTTAAAATCACAGGAATTTGGATATGTGGGGGAGGGGAGGGAGGCGATAGCACCCATGTGGACTTGATGAGTTGTAAGTGTAGTGTCAACAGCGGAGCCCTGACGTCCTGGCATCAGTTGGTTACACGATCCTGAGCGCAGGTGAGTGGTCATCCCTTCCTTTCTTTCGCCCCAAGGAGCCTGGGCTTTGGAGTCAGGCAGACGAGGGTTCAAGACGCCCGCTGGAATGTGGCTTCCACGAGGGCGGGATTCCGTCTGTGGTTCACAGCTGTATGCCAAGCGCCCGTGTCTGGCACACCTTAGGCGCTCAATAAACGTTGATTGAATGAATGAATCAATGAGTGAAATGAACGGCCATACTCCAGGTCTCCTTTCCTCACCTGTGAATGACCGCCCTACCAGGAATGGTCGTTGCCTAAGAAACTCACCTAGCCCACAACGTGCCATGCAACAGGCGCTCAATAAATTGTATTTTTCTTTTCCTCGAGCGGTTGATTGGGTCCCTAGGCGACCACAAAAACGGGTTTTCAGTCCCTTGAGTCTTCTCTACCTCCCTTCGCCCCCACAGCCTCTACTGGGTCTCGGGGAGCACGTGGGCTCGGGCTGGCGGAGCTGCGGGCAGGGGAGCGGCGCAGGCCGGCGTCTCGCGTGGAGCCGGTCTGCTCGGCTTACGTAAGGCGCGGGTCCCGCACTGCCGGCAGTGACCCGGAGCGGGGGCAGGCGGAGGCGGGCGGAGGCGGCGCCGCCCGCGGGATCCCGGCTGCAGGCCGGTCCCGGAGAGCGCGGCGTCCCGGCGAAGGTGTGTGTTTCTGTGACTGCTTTGGGGGGAGAGGCGCCGGCCTCCGGCTCCTCGCGGTGGGGAAGCGCGTTCGGAGACGGTCGCTGGGTCGTCTAGGCGGCGGCATCGCCGCGCCTTCGTGGGATGTGACAGCCGCCGCCGGGGAGGGGCGGAGGCGCGCACTAAACACAGCCCACGTGCGAGGGCCCCGCAGGGGGTCATCCCCGGCAGGGGGCCTGGGGCGGCAGGGGGCGGGCGCACGGTGTGGGGCGGGCGTCCGATGCCCGACCCCGTCCTCGCACGGACGTTGGGAACGAGATAGAGGGAGGGATCGAGGTGGGACCGAGGTGGGACTGGCCGGCCGACCTCTGAGCCCCGGAGGCCGACCCTGCCAGGGGCGGGGTCCTCGGACCTGTCCGAGCCCGCGGGCGTGGGCGCGCGGAGGGCGGGGAGGTGCAGCGTGGCTCCGCACTCCGCCTTCCAGCCGCCGGGCCTCCGGGCTGAGGGGAGGGGCTGTCTCAAAAGTCTCTCCTTCCCCTGCAGCGACAGCCAGCGAGTCCCGGAGCGAGCGGAGGCTGTCAGAGGCGGGGGCCGAAGAAACAAAGTTCCCGGGGCTTCTCCGAGGCCGCTGTCCGGGTTGCCCGTGTGGCCGCCCCACTCCTCGAGAAGGCAATGGCTTCCAAACTCCTGCGCGCGGTCATCCTCGGGCCGCCCGGCTCCGGCAAGGGCACCGTGTGCCAGAGGATCGCCCAGAACTTTGGCCTCCAGCATCTCTCCAGCGGCCACTTCTTGCGGGAGAACATCAAAGCCGACACGGGTGAGCAGGGTGCGCGGGCGAGGGCCGCTGTGAACCGAAGCGGGACCCTTCAGTTAGGCCGGGCAGACGAATGGGCTGAGAGGGGCCAGGTCTCCTCCGGCCGGGCGCTCTTCCCCCGCCCGCGCGTGGCCGTGCAGGCTGCTACGTGCCGGGGCGCATGCAGCCGGTGGGCCGCGGCCGTGCGGGGACAAGGCCGGGGCGCGCTGGGAGGAGGTGGGAGGTGCGCGCGGCTCCTCTCTCCGCCGGGCTCCTCCTGCCCTGGGGAGAAGCCTGTAACCGCCAGCGGAGGGAGCGAGGACCAGGTAGCTGGCGACTCCGAGCTCCCCTCTCGCCCTGCTTCCTGCAGGCACAGCCGCCCCCTCCGCTGCGCCTCAGGCCCATCCCGCGCCCCCCACCCATCCCCCCCCGTCTCGCCCAGGCCCCCCAGGCCGCCCACCTGTGGGAGTCCGCCCGGCTGCGCCCGCCGCGGGGAACCTGTGGCGCAGTGGTGATGGGAGCCGCGCAGTTCCAGCCCCTCCGTGTCCCCTCGGGCCTCCAGACTGCCCCGGGTGGCTCTGAAAAGCCTGTCTGTTCCCTGTCGGCTTCGGAGGTAAATTGTCACCACGAAGTCCCCTCCTCCCCAAGCCTGGGCCTGGCGGTCAGGAGACCCGAGCTGATAAATCACACATTGAATCAAGGTTCCACAGAACTGGCTTTTTAAGAATGCCCCCCCTCCCCCGGCTTGCATGATGAATGTGGGGATGTAGATGGCCTGATCTCTTGGGGTTTCAGAATGGCCCTGCGCTGTCCTCCGCCCCACGTTCACACCAGCTCATTAACTGGCACCGAAGGGAGAGAGGTGGCTGGTGCGCCGCTGTGAGGTGCCTAACCCTCGGGGGATGCCGATGCTCCTAACGAGCCACTCCTTTCTGGAAACTTGTTACTGCAACGGCGTATTTGACAGTCGCCGCTGTTCTCGTTGTCCAAGGTGGTCATTGCCCAGGGGTCTTCATCACAGAGGCGCACAGTAGTTTGCAGAGGTGGGTGGAGGACTGTGCTGGAAAGCAAGCTCAAAAATGGGAGTTAGGAGTCTCAAAGGCTGAGTTTTTTTTATCTCTTAAACAGGTTATAGAAGCAAGTTGGTTTTTTTAAAAAAGATTTTTATTTATTTGTTTTTAGAGAGAGGGGAAGGGAGGGACAGAGCGAGGGAGAGAAGCATTGACGCTCGCCTCTGGTAAGCGCCTGGGTGGGGGACCTAAACCGCAACCTACGTGTGCGCCGACAGGCAATCCACCCGCAACCCCGCGGCCCTCCGCGGTGTGCTGTGCGGGTGGACGCCCAGCCAGCTGGGCTACACCGGTCAGGGCCGAAAGCAGATTTTTACTTGGATTTTCAATAATTCTCCCCGGCCTCCCCCCGCCCCCCACGCCCATCTCTCAAACGGAACAGTTCTGTGTACCAGGTTACAGCTTGAATTTTCTCGGGGGTGGGGGGAGGGTATTGTTACATCAATTATTAGGTCGATTTTAACATTAATACCACATTAAAATGCATTTTATTCTTTCCATGTTTGGGACAGTTCTTCTCAGTTTTCAGGGAGAGCAGTGTGAGGGGGGAGTCTGGTTCCCCACCGAAGGGTTTTGTGATAGGTGGGGCTTGCCCCTGGTGGGGAGAGGGAGGCAGAGTGAGGGGAGGAAATGATAGCTGGGATTGAGCCCATCTCCTAGCATTCTCTCTCCTTGACTTTGTGACTCGTTTCCGCTGGCATGAAGGGCTTCACACCGTCCATGCTGGGGCTGCATTAGTGGCCCTTTCCATTTTATGAGAATATGATCGGAAGTGGTGTATTTCTGCTGTTAGAGGTTTTGAAAATTTTCCACTTGCTCTTTTCCCTTATTCTCATTTCTTTTCATTTTAACTTTCCCTTCTTCTGAATTTTAATTTTCATTCTCTTTCAACTATCTTTAAACTCCCTCCCTCCACCCCCTTTACTCCTCAGTGTTTCTCCCTGGAGTAAGAAATGACTATAAAATGTTTAGATTACCATCCGCCCCCACCCCCCCACATTGGGAATCAAGTAGTTTTTGCATGAACCCATTTAGAGAAGCAGAAAAATAAAGGATACAAATTTGTTTTTAAAGTGGCTTGTTTCTAGTGGACTTGGAGGGTGTTCTCAGATTATTTTTTTCTCTCAGAAGGCCTAAGAGTTACAGGCTTACTGCCTAGTAAATAAAACATTCCACAGTATTTCTTTCTCTGTTACCTGCTGTTCGCTTTTAGCTAGCTTCCTGGGTAGAGAAGCACAACAACCCCTGTGTATGTACCCCCTTTATAGTGAAGGTTTGAAGGAGATGATGAAACACAACAAAACCCCAGGAAATAAAACCTCGGTAGGAATTTGAATTGGAAAGTAGCTCAGGCCATCTGTTCCAGCTTTGATTAGGGCACACTGTCGTCCACATGGCTTTCCCGCAGCCTCTGCCTGGTGAAAAGCTGCTCCTTCAGGGAAGGAGCTCATTGCTTCTGGGAAATCTTCCTCCCCTACCTGCCCTGGCAGAATTTGTCTCTTTCCTTTGCCCATAGCTTGTTGGTTCAGTTGCTTCTGTCACATACAGTTATAATGAAGTGCAGCAAATGTCTGTCAGATTCATCCAGGAGATATTTACGGAGTACCTGCTATGTGTCAGTCTCCTAGGTGCTGGGAACTGTAGCAAAATCTAAGATTATCTGGTGCCCCTTGTCCCTTCTGCTTTCCCCATGTTCCAGTTTCTACTGAGAGACACAGAGGAGAGGAATCTAGCAAAGTAACTGATGCATACGAGTTCGACAAAGTCTGTGTGGAAGGCGTGGGTCAGGAATTCTATCTATACCTTCCCCAGGAGGAGTCAAACAGCATCCAGTGATCAAATCCATTGTGATTAATTAGCTTGGCTTTATGGTAAAAGTTTGTACTTATGATTTTGAGGGGGTGGAAAAATTTTTCTCTATCCTTTGTTAAAAAATCAACTGAGTTAATTTGAACATCTGATTGGTTTTATTAAGTATTCATAAATGGGACAACATCCTATCTAGCACCTAGGGGGGCACTCAGGGGTTTACAAAATAGAAGATTTTTAAAGTAAGAAGGTTTGGGCAAAGAACCATTAATAAAAGAAAAAAGATTATTTTGGGGCCAGGACATCATCTTCTTTTTTTTTTGAAGGGGGTGGGGAGTGAGGAGAATGGGAAGGGTTTTTTTATCATGCACATTTTCCTTTTTAATTTTTATTCCTATATTGGTCTTTATTTAAAAGAGAATGATTTTTTAAAAGTTAACTTATTTTCCAATTACAGTTGACACATGATTTTACGTATTATTATATATTAGTTTCAGGTGTACAACATAGTGATTAGACATTTATATACCTTATGAACTGATCACCCTGATAAATCTCATACCCATGTAATGTAACACCTTACACAGTTATTACAATATCATTGAATGTATTGCCTATGCTGTACTTTACATCTCCGTGACTGTTTGTATAACCGAGATGCCTCTTCTTTCTCTGGGGTATATATAGGGCCCATGTGACAGATTACTTTATTGGTGTTGACCAGAAAAGTCCAGACTGGTTGATTCTGTTTACGGAGAGGATGAAAATGTACTTAGACCCAGTATTGAGTCTACATTTGGTATCAGAGGCTTTTAGCGCCAGTGATGCTATTTTGGGCCTGTGGTTTCCTCTATAACACCTTCAAGGTACTTTTGGCTGGTCTAATAATCAAATTGACACGAGGTAGATTAGCTGGAAAGAAATAAAAGTTTAATAGTATGTATGCTTACCTTCTGCATACATGGGGAAGACCTAGGAAAACTGAGCACTTTGTCAAAATGGCAGAAGTCATCACCTTAAATACCACCTCAGTTAAAGACAAAAGATGTTGGAAATGGAGAGTCAGTTTATAGGAGGTTACCTGGAAAAGCACAATAAATAGGATAAAATTGTTATGTAGATTTACAACCCTTCTCCATTGGCAATGAAGGCAGGCCTGGTACGGTGAAGGAAACACCTTCACAAATACAGATTTCCCTTATAAATGCAATTAGTTTTTACAAGGGGTAACTTCTACTTGGTTTTCAGAGTTTCTCCACTGTCTGCTGTTTCTTAAAATTAACCAGTCTAAAACAGTCACTACCCCAAAGAGGCATATTTTGAGGTGGCAATTTCTGCTCCCCTTCAATCCCATCTTTGAAACCTCAAGTAAGAAGTTTCACATTCCAGAAGCACTGTTGATAGATTGTTCTAGATTTTATTAAACTAGCCTTAGTCTTGAGAATGGGTCAGATCACTTAAGCAGTTGTGTCTCATTTCAGGATGTGGTCTTGCAGGTGAGCTCCAAACATTGGGCTTATATTGAGCAAGCAATCAGGTAATTAATAAGAGGCATATCTGTGGAGACCAAAAAGAAAAAAAGGTTAATGATTGGAGCAAATTATAAATCTGTTTCTGAGCCCACTGAAGATTTCTAGATGTCAGGCTCAGTGCTGCTTTTGCAGGTTGAAATGTCTCTGATGTCATCAGTGCTAAGGGGATCCCATGACCAATTCACAAAGAGAAGGAAGTGTAAAGAATAAAGTTTTTATTCACTCTCTGAGGAAGGAGAGGGGCAAGGTGTAGAGAGATACTCCAGCACTGAGGGGTGGAGGAGATTTGAGCTTTTATTGGATTGTAATTGGATTAAAAAAGGGTGGGGGTTGCTCTGGGCTGTGGGCCCCTGGGCTGTTGGGTGTTGTAACTTGAGGCTACAGTTTGTTCCAATGTTATCTCCTGCCTGTGGCTGTAGGGAGTGTTAGTTCTCTTTTAGCTTCCAGTGATTTCCAGTCCTGGGGACAAGCTCAGAAGAGTTGAAATGGAAGTCATGTTAGCAAGGTCATAGGCCTGCTAGGCAAACGGTGCCACAATAGCAAAGGGGGCTGACTTTGTCCTTTCAATTAGGTGTTCAGACAAATGTTTTTAGTGGTTTATGCCAGGTCTGGAGATGGACTAAACTTGAGCTATTGTGGCAATTTTGGTTATTTTTTAAAGTTTGTATCAAATAGTCTAGTTGCAGTTTGCAGGACTTCTGGAAAAAGGACAGTTATAGTTCTCAGTGGTTCCAAGTCAAGGATGAGAGAAAATTTTGAAACACTAGTTTGTAGAGTTCAGCCAAATATTTGAGGAAATTAGAGTAATTTGGGATCCTGTCCAGTTTACAGATAGAAACAAAATCTCAAAAGACAATGAATGGTGCTAGAGTCTTAGATCCATAAAGGTGTATTACTGAAATAAACATTTCCCTCTAAAATCATCCTCAATTTTACCAAAGATGGCCAAATTAAGACTAATTTAATTGCAAGATAAGTCTAATTTCAGTAAATTTGGCCTAATTATTTGTGCAAGTTCAACAAGAATAATAATTAACTATATAGGTTCTTTTAGATCTGCTTTGCTGGACTTTCTCATAAGGAATCTCTAGATTGAACTTTTAATAGCCTCTCGAGGCCAGAAAAGCCAAGCAAAGGGCTTGATTAGACTTCACCTACAGTATCTATAGATTTGGGCATAGTCCTCCGTTTTTGAGGTCCCCAAAATATCCTGAGGATCCTGTACCTGCCAGGAAGTGACCTTTACTCACTAGGTAGGCTGTTGGAACTCTAAGCAAGGTATCAGGCTGGTATTTTTCAGAGGCCTTTTATTGGCTCCCAAAGGCGATCTTAGTTCCATAAAGCTATCTGGTCATATTTGAGTCTATGCATATCTCTCTCAAAATGACATTCTAGTCAAAGCCCTGGTAATAAAACCAGTGTTTCGAATTGAGTCCTGTTACAAGGAAAATAGATTCTTTCTGAACTTATGCACACAACTATATTGCCCTGAAAATAAGGCTATTCGCTAAGAGGTCCCAAATTCTGGAGGGATCAGGTAGGGAGGAAGAGATAAATGTTTTTATTCTGTTCATAAAGGTATAATTTACCAAGTCGATCTATCATAGGTAGTTGAAGAGAAACAGCTTTCTTTATCCCTGGAAAACAAAAGATGTAAAAGATCAATATTTCAAACAAAAAGTCATAAACAGTATAATCATCCTTGTCAGTTCATTCATTTCCATGTAAATAAGACTTGTTCTCCTTGAATCCAGTTTTTCCATTAGTCCTCTCAACCTTGACTGATGATTGAGGGTGATAATGATAATTCTAAGAAGTTTGCAAGTCCTTCATCAAGGCTCCAATGGTTTACCCAGTGCAGTGGGTGCCTCAAACACTAGAAACTGTGGAAGGTATATCCAGGTGGGAAACACTTTTTCTGACAGTTTCTTTGTCACTGTGAGTGTATCAGCCTTGTAGGGGGGGGAAGGCTTCAACCCATCTGGAAACATAAATACGACAAGAACATATTGATAATCCATACTAAGTGGCAGTGGAATGAAGTCCAACTGAATTGCCCTATGGTGGATGAAGGAATGCAAAATACTGAAAAATGGAGTGTGCCCGAGAGCCTAGAAGAACCAAGAGGCTGTCTTGGGTTTCCCACAGTCCCAACTATTGATTTAATTTACAACCATTTTTTACCCATACAATATACCCTAGAAGTTTATCTTCACTTATTTTGACCTTGGTTCCCATACAATTCAACATACCAAATAAGCCAGATTATTTTACTGTTCCCCTCTTACAAGGAGAGAGATATCCTTTGAAATGACTCAAGGGCCCTTTAGGAAAATCTCAAAGTTATTGTTAGTTTAGGAAAAAGACTCTTTAAAAATTGGAATTTTGGGAAGTTGTCAGAAACTATCAAAAGGTTTTAAAACACTTGACTAAATAGGATCATAGGTCATAATGAAACAATACTTAACTAAGGCAACAAAAGATTTCAAAGACAAAGTTTACATAATTGTTAGCAAAATCTAGCTCTTACTGTTGAGAAGATTCATTTTTTTTTAAGTATTCAAGAATGTGTTTAAGACAACATGAAATGCAGAAAATTAGTTTGATAGAACATAGAATATTTGCTTTCTGGACAGATTACCTGAAAAGGAAAACCTTTATAATCTCTTAGAAGACTGACAGTCTAAGAAAGCTTTGTTCTTTTAGCAAATAAAAGAAAATTAAATTTTATCTTTATATAAGTATATCATTGATATTAAAGCTTAATTTTTAAAACCCTTATAACAACAATTCAACTGTGGTCAGTTTAATTACACAAGGTACAATTTTCTCTTCAACTTTTGTATATTAGTTTTGCCCTTTATAACCTCATTGTAGTTTAAACAAAGTTACTCTCATCTCCCTTACCAAAAGTGTATCTCCATATCTCACATGCCCCTGTCCTTCCCCTTTTTTTAATTGGAAACACACCCTACTTTCCTTCATGTAAAGATTTCTCCCTTATTCCTACTAGTTTCAATTACATATATAGGGATTTTTAACCCTTAAAAACCTTGATTTCTAATGAAAACTAAGCAGTTAGCATTCTTTAGGTTGCCAAATTTATGAGTACATTTCATAACCTAGAAACATAAGCCCTTTTACTGGCAAGTGTACTTCATAATTTCAAGAAACATGCCCTTTTTAATATTACATTCTTTCAGTCTGACACAAGATATGTTTACTAGTAAACCAAATTTATCTTACTTTCTCTATAATAAGAGCCAAAGTAGATAAATATAGACTTATTTAACAATTAATATTTCAGTATTTCACCTTTTTTGGGAAATGAACTGCATACTTAGTAATTTTCATTATTTAATGCAGTTAGTAAAACTTGAATGTTTCAAGTTACCAAAATATTTGCGGAAGCTATTTAAAAACTATTTAAAACAAATATTGCTGAGAAGTTCACAAAACCTCTTTATTTCACCTGCATCTATTTATTTTACTTGTTCTCAATAATTATGTTTAGGTTATCCCCCAAAACTTTGTGAAATGTGACACCAAGTCAGCTATCATTCTAAATTGTTATTTTTGCTGACAAGTTTATAAGCCTACGTAGAATAAAAGTATTATATTTTATACTAACTTTCCATCTGTTATTTTTTTTTTTAAATCCTTACTTGAGGATGTTTGTTGATTTAGAGAGAGAGACAGACAGACAGACAGACATCAATCGCTTGCCTCCCATATCCTATTCGCGTTGACTGGGGATCAAACCTGCAACCTTCTGGCGTTTGGCCTGACACTCCAAAACAACTGAGCCCTGGCTGGGGCTCTACACCTGTTTTAATTAAACCAATAAACAACTTTTAATTTTGAACATTTTCCCCAAATTACATAAACCTGAAAGAAAATCATTTAAGTTAATTTCCTTATTTCTGACAATTTCAGAATGCCCGAATTTTTTTAAAATGATGAGAAAGTTTATTTAGAAAATTACAGAGGTAGTAAAAGTGAGCCAGCTGGCTCAGGAAACAAGTTACAGAGACAGAAAAGAGGCCCTTGGAGATTGAGAGAGAAAGGCAAAGGTAATGGGCCCAGGGGAAGAAGAGGAGGAAGGGAAAAGGGCAGGCAAGCTCCTGAGAGGGAGAGAATGCTTTTTGTCAACGTAAGAACATTCAAACCTGTAGAGAATTTTTGTGAGTTTATCTGAGCCAAACTGACAATTGCTGGCAAGCAAAATCTCAACAAGTTGAGAAAATACACCAGAAAAACAGCAGTTTTGCATCTTACTTTACATGTTATAATCAAAGAAGGCATAGGGGGGGTTACCTGAAATCCATTGGTGATAGATTGGGGAGGTGGGAGAAAGCAAAGTGGGGGTGGGACTGAGGAACCTCTGGGACTGGATAAAAGTAAAAAGACAGACACTTCTTTTACATAGGTGGGTGCAGGATAGTTAATAGCCAACAATAATAACAATGAGGGGATTTATGGTCTCTGCTCTAGTGCCGCTGTTGTGCCCAGAGGGGTCGGGTGAAGGTGAAGTTACTTTGATGTTCCAAAGGTATGTTGTTGTAGATGCAAAAAGACAATAGTCAGCCCTGGCTGGTGTGGCTTGGTGGATTGAATGCCAGCCTCCTAACCAAAGAGTCTCCCAGTTAGGGCACAAGCCTGGGCTCTAGGCCAGGTCCCCAGTAGGGGGCGCCAGAAGCAACTCACAATGATGTTTCTCTCCCTCTCTCCCTCCCTTACCGTCTAAAATAAAATAAAATAAATAAGTAAATAAAAATTTAAAAAAAGAATAGGCTCAATTAAGATAAAAGATTGTCTTTTGTCAGGGAAGGTTGGAGCCTACGGCATGACTGGCCACCATGAACAGCTTTTAGTTGATGTTTAAATTTCAGACCACCCTTTGTGGTTATTTTAGGTCTCCAAGTTTGCAAGGCTGTCATGCAGGCCTCCCTTGAGCTTGTCAGACTTGGCATGTGGCCCCTTTTCTTCCACACCTAGAACACCCAATTCTTAATTTATAAGTGTTTGCTTGTTTTTAAGCCAGTTAAATAGAACTGTTTTAACAAAGTATCAGTACCACCTGGGTGTAGAAAACATCACACATCTACAACACACATATATCCAGCTACAGGAATTTACAAACTGATGCAAACAGACCTCCTGGTTTCCTTAAAAGAAGTGGAATCCAGTCGGGTGACCTTCCTCTCCCCCTTTTTTCCTTAGATAAGAATTACCTCTATTAAAATAAATAAGTAAAAAAAGTGTATGTAATAGTTGAGCATGCTTGCTAAACTTTGAAAAAATTTCTGGAAAAAAGAAAAGAATTACCTCTGTGAAATGTACATTTAGTAAAGATGGCCTAGATAAGAACTCCTGGAGAAGACCAGGTATTTACATCTCAAAGGCAAAGGGAAAGATACAAAGTTCCTCTTAAAAGGACTTTGGTTTCCTGAGGCCTATATTTACAAGCCTTTTGAGATGAATAGGTGAGGTTTGGTATAGGCTTTGATTTCTGGGCATGTAAAGACAAATTTGTAGAACAAGACAGCTGTTTTAAATTCCTCAAAGAACTGAGTTGCCACCTAAATGACACCATAGACTGATCCACTTATATACAGGGTCGCTAGAATGAGTGCTCAAATCAAGAAGCCTAGCCATTATATTTCTTTGTATTTGGTCTTTCCATAGGTGGCTACAAAAGAACTGTTGATAATGAGAGCTCTCTAAAAATTTTCCAAATTAAAATTTTTTCCAATTCAAAGAATCCATCATCTGGCCTTTGGTAGTAGAATCTAGTAATCTCAATAGCAACTCAAACTAATAAGCTTTTTATGGTTTAACCAAGGAAGCATGAGGCCCCCACAAAAGAGAGCAAAGGATAACCAAGATGCAAAAGTTCAGTCCCAGTGATGCAGACGGTCTGGAGGTCTGGGAATCTGGAGGTCTGTGACCCATTGTGGGTTCTTGGCTTCCCACAGGGAAGAATTCAAACGTGAGTGAAAGTTTGTTAGTGAAGCAGTAGGACAGGGAGAAGGGTACTCCACAGGCAGAGCAATCCCTCCCTAGTACTTACTTCTTTTATTGAGGCTTATATAATTGAAGGCCAGGAGAGGAATAGTCAGGAGTTTTCTGGGAAAGCGGTAGAGACTTCTGGAAAGAGCCCCATCTGCCATCTTGTGTCCTTATATGGGTTTTCTGTTTCTGATCACAGTGCCCATGGTGGTGTGGGATGTGTGAAGTTAGTTGCCATGTTGGATGAAGCTGGTGTTCTGCCTAGTCTAAGCCATAAATCTATTGGGTATTGGTCTTCCTATCTCTTTGATAGTCTCTGCAGCCCTTATTGGTTACATACTTTACATCACCAGAGTTAGAACCAGCTATTGCAAAATATAGGGAACCATGTGTTTCTCTGCTGCCCCCCTTTTTGAACAGAGTAGGGTAACTTCATTTTTTAAAAAATTCTCTATCTTTAGATCCACAGCCTACTCCACTTCCCACCAGATGAATGTATATCCTCTGGCCATCAGCAAACCAGAACCATGAGGGGCCCTGTTTTTACCATCTCTGGGAAGGGCAGGATCAACCGAAAATAAGAACATTCAAACCAAGTCTTTACCAGAGTCACTGTTGCCCCAGAAACTAGTTTCATCAATATTTTCTCCTGCCAGGCTAAAATTAGCTCACCAAGTCTAACTTCCACCGAGCTTGGAAGATAGAGTTCAGGGAGGCTGGCAGGGTAAGAATGCTTACCTCCTAACTGGCTCCCCACCTTTCGGAGAGGCAAATTTTTCCTCTATCCTTTCAAGTTCTTGTGGTTGGTCTAACAATCAAATTGACATAAGGAAGATTAGCAAGAGAAAAAGAAATAAAAATTTAATAACATGTACCTCCTGCATACATGGGGGAGACCCAAGAAAAGTGAGTGGGCAAAATGGTAGAAGCCCTCACCTCAAATACCTTAAGCTAAAGACAAAAAAAAAAAAAATGATGTTCTGGGTAGAGAGTCACTTATCAGGAAAAGCACAGTAGACAGGGTAAGATTCAGATTTAAATCCAAGCCTTTTCCATTAATAGTGAAGGCAAGCCTGGTACAGTGAGGGAAACACCCTGACAAATGGAGATTTCCCTTACAACTCTAACTATTATAAAGGGTAACTTATACTTGTTTTTCAGAGCTTCTCCCATGTCTGCTGTTTCTCAAAATGAACCAGCCTAAAATAATATCCCAAACAGGCATATTTTGGGGTGGCAACCTCAGATTACTAGAGATCTGAGATTAGTCTCATGCTAGCCGTGGCACATTGGCTCTGCCTAGGCTGCCTGAAGCAATGCAGGCTGAGGCTTATCAAATACCGTATTTGAAGACTCTCCCCCAAATTTTTGGCTCACAGTTTCTTTAGCTTAATGCATGAGTATATAGAAGGGAGAGTTATCTGAGATTGACAGGAGCTGGGTCCTACACTCTGTCATAAGGAACATCAGCTTGTGTGTGTGTATGAGTGCACACACCTACGTGGACTCACTCAAGGATATATTTTTTATTGATTTTTAGAGAGAGGGAGGGAGGAAGGGGGAGAGAGAGGAAGATCCATGGGAGAGAGGAACATTGATTGGTTGTCTCCCATATGTTACAAGGATCAAACCTGCAACCTTTTGAGGTATGGGCTAATGCTGCAACCAACTGAGCCACGTGGCTAGGGCCCATTAAAACTTTTTATATGTAGTGATAGCTTCCTTTGTTGAGTGATGTGTGACCGAAACCGTCCTCTGAAGAATCTGAGAATCTCTGTTATGGGTTGGAAAAATAGCGGTACTTTTAAAAATCACATTCTTCTGTACTTGATCTGTCTCAAGTGCAGGAAAGTTAACAGATTTTCATTGGAAGTATCCTGGACTTGACTGAGAGAGAAGATGTTCAAGGATAAACCTATTTGTGTTCTTAATTAATATTAACTGCAGCTCTTGCTGGGTTTGCAGATGGGACTAGCATTTCAAATTAGACTATGGTCTGTGTCTCTCTTTTCTGAAAAGATGACCTAGTTTGGAGGGCTCAGGATTTTGGGGATTTTTTCCAGTACTTATTAAGTATAAATATCTGTCTTTTTTTACTTAAGTGAAAACTTCTGAGAATTGGAGGATAAAGGATAAAGGAGCTCTATTAAAGAGACTTGAGAGACAGAGTTCAGCAATGTATCTAACACAGCTTTATATTAACCTTTGTGTAGATCCTACAGGGTCTTGGCTTATTATAGGATTTCTAGAATATGCTATATTACTTTTTTTTTTCAAGCTTGGTGAGACTAGGGATACAGCCCAGATCAAGGAATCTGTCAAATTTTGAGGCATCTTTTCAGTCTGCAGGTGCATTGCGCATCCCCTTATCTTTTTTCTGGTTTCTTTGAGGGTTTTCACACATATTTGTAGAAAGCTATCTGTGACTTGAATAACGCGCTCTGTAGGTCTGCCATAGCCACAGGAGCTGCGGAATCTGAGCATTCTTTCAGGGTGATCATTTTTGAAAAGTAACTTTATGTGATCAAAGTCATACCTTTTAGAAAATTTGGAAAATGTGAAATTGTGGGAGAAATTGAAGAGGCAATAAAAACTACCTGTAATACCACCCTGACTCTTGAAAATTCTAATATGTTATTTTGTTTTTTTCTTTCCTGTGTCTTTGCCCTGCTACCCCTAATGAACTAACTTGGGGTTATATTAATTGATAACTTTTCCCCTTCCACTTATATATGTATTATGATAATTTTTTCTTTGTTTTTAAAGCTTCTTCAAAAGCATTTTAAATTTCTATATAATATCCCATTCAATAAACAGATGTTTTTTGACTACCTACTCAAATATTCCTTTGTTCTTAGAAGTGCAGGTCCATGGGGAGTTGAGGGGACAAAGAAGTTGAGAAGACAGATGAGACCATATGGAATAAATAGGATGGTATTCAATAGATATATGTCGTGAAGGAAGTAAAGTGGTGATGAATTAGTAGTGAGGGCTAAGGTAGCTGTTCTAGGTCATGTGATTAGGAAAGACTTCTCTGGGAGATAAATAGCCAGAGGAATGAACATGTAATGATCTAGGATCAGAGTGTTCTAGGGAGAAGCAAGCACCAAGGTCCTAAGGTGAAAACAAGCACAGCTTGTTTGAGGAACAGAAAGAAAACCAGTGATCCTAGTGGGCAAGGGAAATGTGGAAGGGAGTGAGGTGAGAGAGAAGAACACATAGAGCCTTACGGGTCCTGGAATGGATTGGATATTATTTAGTGGCTTTGGAAAGCTGTCGAAGGGTTTTAAATAGGACAGTGATGTTTGGATTTGCCTATTAAAAATTACCTTTGGGATGCTGTGTGAAGTGACTCCAGGTGAGCTAAAGTGGTATCAAAGGAAAGGATTATAGTATCTGCTCCCTATCATCTTTTCCAGCTTCCAGTACTTGTGCTTATTAAGGTACACACAAATACTGTGCCATAGTTTATGAAACTTTTAAACTTCTGTTTCCAATTTCCTGGAACTCAAGTGATGGCAACTAATCATGAAACTAGTAAACTGGGAACCAGGCTTTTAGCTATATATAAATATACCCATTATAAAGGGCATATTGAATTGCCTGTTTCCTTTAAAATCCGCCAAGTAAATTGTTAAAGGATATTATATAATGCTGGTCTGTTTTCTAGCACTGTGAGAAGATTTAAAGACTTGGAAATTATATTTTTCTTGTAAAACTTTAGACAGTATGCTTTCACAATGGGTCAGATATATCAACTGTGTATTGGTTTTCAGCAAACCAGTTTTTTTTTCTTTTTTTCTTTTTAAAGTGTGGGCAGGTAGTAGAGGCTTTGGATTACTCTGTGCCTCCCCACCCCCAACCACTTGAAGTTTAGTTCTCAGATTGACCTTTGAGACATGGTACAGAAGGTCTCATTTGTGTAGCTTCACCAAGTCCAAGTAGATGGCTGGTGTTACATTTTAACATTTGACTTCTAAATTCCAAGAATTCTTATATTAATTAAATGACAGGTCAAGCATCCCTTATTTAACCAGTGAGAATGATAGTATTGAAATAATGCAGAGTCACCCCTACTCATCAAATTGCCAAGAATCTAGAAATTAACTATTTTCTGTTCTTCAGCAGTTTTCTTGACCAGCAACCTGTGATGCTGGCACTTTTTGTAATTCTGGAGGCCTGGTCATCGTAACTAACATTCTCAGCGGGCCAAGCAGTGCTAGGCCTGGCACAAAGGAAACCTTGTGTTCCTTACATTTCATACCTTCTATCTTGTGCAAGTACCACAAAATAAATACGGCAATGCAATAATGGACAGTGACCAGGAAGACTGCTTTCGATCGCGAAGTTGAAGAACGTCTCTGTGAGGGGCTGTTTAAGCTGAACTCTGAATGAGGGCAGGAGCCAGATGTGTAGAGATTTGGGGACAGAGGGAACAAATGTGGAAAGACCTTGATGTAGGAGTGAGCTTTCTGTAGTGAAGCGGAGAGGAAGGCGGTGTCTCAGGAGCACTGTGAGTGAGGAGGAGGTGGTATAGAAGGGGAGGCTGGAAAGGGAGGCAAAGGACCTTGAGGCAGGACCACGAGTTTGAGCTTCAGTATAACTGGTGGAAAGCAATTGGGGTTTTTTGTCTTATTGTCTTTGTTTTTTTATGTATAACATCTTTACTGAGACAAACTTGCATACAATAAAATTTATTCTTTTAAAGTCTATAAATCAGTAGTTTTTAGTACATTTTATAGAGTTGTACAGCCATCATCAGTGTCTGATTTTAGAACATTTTTATTATCGCAGAAAGAAACCCTGTAACCCATTAGCCATCGTTCCCCATTCCCCCCTCCTTCCAGCTCCTGGCAATCACCAATCTACTGACTATTGATTTGCTTATTCTGGGTATTAAATATAAATAGATTTATATAATATGTGATTTTTTTGTATCTGGCTTCTTTCACTCAGCATATTTTCACAGTTCAACTGTGCTGTGTATCACTACTTAATTCCTTTTTGTTACTGGGTAGTATTTGATGGTATGGATATGTCACATTTTGTTTATTCATTAATTAGTTGTGGACTCCTGGGTTGTTTCCTGCTATGAACATACAAGTTTTTGTGTGGGTACATGTTTTCATTTCTCTTGGGTACATACCTGTGAGTGGAATTGCTGAGTCATATGGTGATACTATGTTTAACAATTTGAGGAACTGCTGTTTTCCAAAGCAGTTGCACCATTTTGCATTCCCCCCAGCAATGAATGAGGTTTTAATTCTCCTTACATTCACTTACTGTCTTGTCTTTTTAATTTTAGCTACCTAGTAGTTGTGAAGTGGTATCTTATTGTGATTTTGATTGGCATTTCTCCAAGGACTAATGATGTCTTTTCATGTGTTACTGACCATTTGTGTATCTTTGGAGAAATGTCTGTTCAAAACCTTTGCCCATGTTTAAATGGGCTCCTTTGTCCTTTTATTGTTGAATTCTTTATATATTCTGGATATAAGTCTTTTTATTATAATATGATTGGTATATATTTTCTCTCATTCTGTGAATTGTCTTTTTTCTTTTTGTGATTAAATCTGTGGAAGCACAAACATTTTTAATATTGATGAAGTGCAGTTTATCTTTTTCTTTTATTGTGCTTGTGATGTCACAGATAATAAATCATTGCATCCTGTTAATGGGAATAAAAAAATGGTCTCCACCTTTAAGGAATTGACAAAGCAATAAAGCATATGCCCAATTAATTGTTTTATAAGTCAGAATATACTGAGGGCTACTAAAAATGAATATAAAAAAGTTTTAATAAGATCAGTGAAGAAGAGAGAAGTTACTTGTATAAACTTTTGAGTTCTTTTTTGTATCTCCAATGTCTAACCTACCATCAGGGATGAAGAGTTGTTTGTGCCCTGGCTGGTGTGACTCAGTGGATTACGCATGGACCTGTGGACCAAAAGGTCCCTGGTTCAAGTCCCAGTCAGAGCACATGCCTGGGTTGCAGGCCGTGTCCCCAGTTAGGGGCATGTGAGAGTCAACTAATCAATGTATCTCACACTCATTGATGTTTCTGTCCCTTCCTTCCCCTCTGTCTAAAAGTACATAAATAAAATATTTTAAAACATTAAAAAATGTTGTTTGTTACTCCTCTGCATGACATGGTAACTGAAAGCTGTAGGAGAGATGGTATTGAAATGGAGCCTTGAAGGACAGGTAAGATTCTGGCAGGTGGAAAAGCGGGAGCAGGAGGGGTCATACCATGGCTGAGAGTAGGTAATTAAAATTAGGGGTATTTTGATTGAAACCTAGAGTTGGAGGAATTATAGGCAGGAAATTAGAAATGTCCTTTGGGGCTTACATGTAATTCCGATTGAGTTTATAAATAGGAAGTCTGTGGGAGTCGGTGCCTTCCTAAAACTCCTTCAGTGGCATGATTGTTGTTCATCATAGCAAAGTATGGAGTGCGTTGTAGTGGAAAGAAAGTGGAGCACAGCTGCGGTTGTGTCACAGCGGTTTAGATCAGGCATAGGGTACGGGCAAGCAGGGGGTCTGGGGGGAGCTGAGGTAGTGACGGCAGTACTTAGTATGATTGTGTGTGGGAATGGTGGAAAGGCAGAGCCGACGGCAGCCCTTTGAAGGGTTGAACTTCAATGATTGGGGGGCAGAGTGTCCCCATTTCATAGAAAGGGCAGTCCAGAATTGGGGAGGATAAGGAGTTCAACATACCTGCGTATTTGTGGGAAGTTCCAGGTGGAAGAATCCAGTGGGTTTTGGCATAGCAAGTGGTAGGTGCAGGAGTTGGCTGTATGGCATAGAGAAAATGTAGCTAGGCTTTGGAGTCTAGGCTCAATGGGCTCTGTACATTTGGGGGGAAGTTAATTAACTTGGCTTCCTTTGTAAGAATTCTTACCTCGCAGGGGTACTGGGTGGGGGGCCAGATAGGGGAGGGGCGGGAGGTCATCTCTATAAAATGCTTGGCAAGTAGGAGGCTTCTCTGTGGTTTGTTCCCTTCTCTGTGGCATAATGCTTTGATTCCATTTAAAGTCCTCCCCAGTGAGTGTAGTGCATCAGTGGAATCGCTGGCATAATCCATCGGGGTTTAGGCAATGTACATGTGCACGGGTGTGCGTGTGTGTGTAGCAAAGGCCACAAGCACGCGCTCACTGTTTGTAAGCTCTTGATTACTTCTGTTGTTCTTCTATTGATCTTTCAATGTGTCTTGTTTCCATTTCTGTCCAAACAAAAATACCTACGTTAAAGTTATGTGTGTACCTCTTTTGAAAGACTCCCAGAATGCAAAACTGCTTTTTAAAAATTGTGTTCCTGGCCACATGGTTCAGTTGGTTGAAGCTTCATTTGGTGCATGAAAACATTGCCAGTTTGATTCCGTCAGGGCACATGCCTGGATGTCTGGGTTGTGGGTTCGATCCCTGGTTGGGGTGCATGGGGTGCGTGAGCCGTCGGTGTTTCTCTTTTTCTTTCTCTCTCCCCTCCCCTCTTCCTTCTTCTGTCTCTAAAAATCAATGGAAACATGTCCTTGGGTAAGGATTAAAAAAGATAAAAATTATTTAATCATTAAGATGGACTGTTTTTGAACATTACCTATTTGTCTGATTGGATAGATTTTTCCCAAGCTCTTTTAATTTACTGGGCTGCTGGTATATCTGATTCGATTTTTGCTTTGCTCTGTTTCCCTAAATTCTAACTCAGCTGCTTCTGTATTTTTTTCTTGTACATGATACCTATAGATCTTGGTGAGAATAGCCAGTGTAGTATGCAGGATAGCTATAAAATACTGACTTGCGTATATGAGTAGTGTCTTAATTTTCTTAAATTATAGCTATAAATACTGTCTCAGGACATAATTTAGTTCTTCCAAAAGGGACATTGATTTTTAACTTGCATTACTTCAGTGGCTTAGTAATTAAAAATATGAAGAATCTAGCTTGGAATAAAATGAAAGTGTAAGACCTCCTTTCCATTAAGCTCATGGTTTTGTTTTAGTTTTCTAAGGTTTTTAGGAACTAAACACTATGCATAGCAATCAATGTGTTAAGTTTCTATTTCTTAACGTCTTGGAATTGGAAGGGATTTTAAGTCTTCTGTCCAAGTGGCCACTCCGTGCTGGATCCTTTCTATAGCAGTGTCCCTCCTCTGGAGGCAGGCTTTTATTGCTGGACAGGTCTCATTGTGGGAGATTTCTTCCCTTACACTGAGATGAAAGCCAGCTCCTTGAAACTGTTACCCATAAGCTGTCATCCACTTATCCAACTTCAGTCTTTTGTGTCACATAAATTAAATCTACTAGTTCTTTAGATCATTGAAAATAGTTGCTAGGCACCACTTCCCCAACTTTTGAGTTGTCTTTTTTCCCCCCAAGAAAAATAGCCCTAGTTCCCACAACCATTCTTCCGTATCATTTCTAGGCTCTTTTTCAGCCTGTTTCATTATGACCCCTTTTAACCGCACTGTCCACCACCACTAGCTCCCATGGTGCTGAGACCATCGGAGCTAAGTGGATTTATTTCTGAATTCTACTCTCTTTGTAAATGAACACATTATTTGGGAGTATTTCTATACATTGTCCTGCAATGCACACTGTAGCTCAGCGAGCCTCATAAAACTGACAGTGTTTGAGAATATATACCAGGGTCATCTCAGAACCTAAGTACTGGCACTAGATACTTCAGGCTACTTGCATCTGTAGTCCTGTCCTTTTAAGTGAGGAGAGTGTTGGGGGGGGCGGTAAAGGGGGATACATGGGGATGGAAGGACTAGGGGTGCAGCAGACACACAATACAATACACAGAAGATATTATTATAGAATTGTACACCTGAAACCTATCATTTTATTAACCAGTGTCACCCCAATATCCAATTAAAATAAAAATAGAAAGATAAATTAAAATATAAAATAACAAAAGTAAATTGTTGGTGTTCTGCTCATTTTATTGCATTAAACTACTGCTTATCTTAATTATTTTCTTTTTGGTGCCCTCAAATTTTTCAAGCAGAGAGAGTGCCTCACTCCTCACACCCCAGCCTCGGCCCTGCCACCAGCCCTGGGAGGTGGCTCTACAGCTACTCTCATCTGTAAGTGC
This sequence comes from Desmodus rotundus, assembly GCF_022682495.2. Classification (NCBI taxonomy): domain Eukaryota; kingdom Metazoa; phylum Chordata; class Mammalia; order Chiroptera; family Phyllostomidae; genus Desmodus; species Desmodus rotundus. Next base: position 45,591,522 of record NC_071389.1, read on the forward strand.
GTAAACAACAAAGACCAGCTACTTTGCCTAAAATTGTAGAGCGCGGGTGGCCAGGCCAGACTCCAAACCAGGTATAACCAGTTCCAAGGGTTAGGATGGCTAAAGAATTAGGGACAAATTAGAAAAATGACAGGAGTTCGGTGCAATTACCTCAACATTGCAGGACATTGATCAGCAACAAACAAGTCATGACTAAATGTGCTCAGATTATCATCAATTACAGTTAATTGGGATTGTTTTCCACATGTTATTTCTTAGTATTCAGGATTTCGTAGGTTTATGCTGAATGCCTTAGTGATGATGCGAAGCTCTGAGAGGTAGTAAGCTGTCTGTAGGACCATGGGCTCTGAGCCACATAGCTGGTTTGGAGTCTGGCCTGGCCACCCGCACTCTACAATTTTAGGCAAAGTAGCTAGTCTTTATTGTTTACGCACTTACAGATGAGAGTAGCTGTAGAGCCACCTCCCAGGGCTGGTGGCAGGGCCGAGGCTGGGGTGTGAGGAGTGAGGCACTCTCTCTGCATGAAAAATTTGAGGGCACCAAAAAGAAAATAATTAAGATAAGCAGTAGTTTAATGCGATAAAATGAGCAAAACACCAACAATTTACTTTTGTCATTTTATATTTTAATTTATCTTTCTATTTTTATTTTAATTGGATATTGGGGTGACACTGGTTAATAAAATTATAGGTTTCAGGTGTACAATTCTATAATAATATCATCTGTGTATTGTATTGTGTGTCTGCTGCACCCCTAGTGTCCTTCCATCCCCATGTATCCCCCCTTTACTCTCTTCTACCTCTTACTACCCCTCTTTCCTTCTAGTAATCACCATACTGTTGTCTATGAGTTTTTTGTTTTTTACTTAATCCCTTCACCTTTTTCATCTAGCCCCTGAACCCCCCTCCTCTGTGACAGCTGTCAGTCTGCTCTCTGTATTTATGAGTTTATTTCTATTTTGTTTGTTAGTTTATTTTGTTCATCAGATTCTACATATAAGTGAAATCATAAGTGAAATCAGTATTTGTCTTTCTCTGCCTGGCTTATTTCATTTAGGATGCTCTCCAGGTTCATCCATGCTGTTGCAAAAGATAGAATTTCCTTCTTTTTTATGGCCAAGTAGTATTCCAGTGTATAGATTTAGCCTGTACCACACATAGCGACATTTTGACTAAAGACCAGATCCAGTAGGATTGAGATTAGGGTGAAGTCAGTAAATTGTACAAGTGCAGGGTTGGATCCTGTCTTTATTTAAAATTTTCATAGCCTTTCATCATGGTTTTTTTGTACTAATTTTGACATTTTAAAATATTGCAACAAAATATTATTTGTCTTGATTACTAGAGGTGTTTTTTCCCCACCCTCTTCAGTTTTTTGTCCAAAGTGAGTGTCAAGTAGCAAGCCGGTGTGTTGGTGTTAGTTGTCGGGAGTTGATTTCCAGCGACCCTTCTGTGTTCCTCAAATTAACATGGGTCAGAGTGACAGGAGAAAGTGACCAAATTTATTACATATGTACTTATGGGGGTCCCCTAAGTTATGGGGCCCAAGGAAAGATGGGGCCGTTAAAAGGCTTATATGTCATCTTGAGCTAAGGAGGGAGTGGGAAGGGGTTGTGATTTGGGACTTCAAAGGGCCAGAAGTCAATTCACATAGAGACTGAAATGCGACTGTTTGGTAAATAAACACTCTTTGGGGGGGGCATCTTTCCAATGGGTAGGTTCTTTCCTGTCCATCACACTTTGTTCATAGTTATATCTATATGTAACTATATGTGTGTGTGTGTGTAACTGTAGTTATCTGTGATGATAGTTCCCTTCCTAAAGCAGGTCCTCTGTCTAAATTCCTTTTATATCTTGAAAATAACCAAGGTAAAATAATCAATACCCCAAAAGGCGTATTTTGGGGTGGCAGACTTTGTTCATTTCACTTCCAATGATCAATGATATTTTTTAGAGGAAATGAATTTTAAGAGCCTAGTAGAAGTATTTTATTTTTCCAGCACAGATATTTCTGTCATGCTGTCTCAGAGTGCCCGTCTAAATGTCATAATCAAGGTCAAGTTAGGTTCTGGATGTCATGTTTCAAGCACTGCTGCAGCTTAAACCCCAGAGAATAAAAAATGTGAACACTTAGCTTATGTCTAGAGGAACCTAGCCAAGCCAAACAGCACTGAAACATTGCTTGTCCTTGATGGCCAGGATTGAGAAAGACAGCCACAGATGGTGGCTGAGCCCTAGCTGGAACTTCTGTTAATGGGCTCGAGATGTTCTAAGCGACAGAAGCCAGGAACCCCCGGGTGGGGGGTGGGAAGTGGTGTTTCTAAAAGTTAAATTATGATGATAGAATCTTTCTGTAAATTTGGTTCTGCTCTAATTTGCTTTTAGTAATATAGACCTGATTAGAAAACATGCCTTAGAAATCTGTTTTATAGTTAGTGGCCCATGAAAGGCAGAAAAAAAATGCAGAATCTTTTTTTTTTTAAAGCTTTATTCTTGGCAGTCCAAGTTTTGCACAAGGCAAGGCAGCTGTTATATGTTGGGGCATCATCCCTGTTGTAATGGTCTCTCTCTCTCTCTCTAAATCTTTTTTTTTTCCTTCACTCTCCCTCCCTCTCTTTCTCCTTTCCTCCTTTCCTTTCTCTCTTTGGTCTTTTTTCTTTTTGACACAGATTTATTCAGTGATGCTTTCTGCATGAAATAGAAGAAATAGTTGCTCTTAAAAAGTTACATGAACTGGATGTTGTTGATGTTTGGTATAAAATAGAGATAAATAAAATAATAATCACCATAGCAATTATCAGTGGTTTCTATTAAATTAAAATCTATCTGAAAATTTTATCCTTTTGTTTTTAGATTGTAGTGGAATCCAATTATGTACTTGAGAAGTGGAGTGAGTTTAAAACATGACTTTATTTTTATGGCTGCTGCCAGACATCACTGCCTTGCTGTGGCGAGGTGTCTCAATTACACAAGTTTGATCATTTTTAGAGACTCCAGGTATCTTCTGGCTTCGCATTAAAAAAAGTAATAATAAAAATAAAAACAGGGATGGAAAATTCTTGTCTCAAAAAGAATGTATGTCACCTTCTTTGTACCAGTTTTTAGAGAACAGCTGTGGCAGCTGAACTGTATGCCTGCTTTGTTTTCCTCCTTTCATTTGGCAGGTGGAGAAAGTGAAAGTTTTAAAGTGAGTCTAAAATTAGTATATCTGGTGGAGCTTTCAATTTCATGTATATGCTATTTGGAATAGTAATATGTAGCAGAAGAAGACTTGAGTGCAGAATAAACTTAAGAGGTAGGAATTGAGGGGCCCCTGCGGTTTGATTTATGAGGGAAATATTCTCAGGTATCTAGGACCTCATAATGTATAGAGGCAACTGTGGGAATAGATTGCTTTACTCTGGAAGTGATCCTTGGTTTAATGGGCAGGGCTTAATGTTTCCCCTTGGGTACTTTAGCAGCTCATCTTTAGATTAGTTAGTGAGGTAGAACTTCCAGATTGCAAGATGAAATCCAATGCTTTCTCCTCTTCCTTCCCACTGCTCCTGCTTTGGGGCCAGCTTGGACTGAGTTAGAGGCTTGCCAACCTGGTTGTTAGTTTTGAGTCATTGTAGCAAGAAGTTGACTGCACTGCCTGGGAACAGATGTGCTCTCAGAGTAGGAACCATTGGTGACACTGGGTAACAGTCTGTGGCACTTGGCTGCTCCTCCAGCATTATCTATTGAATTAGAAAAACGGGTTCTCATCTCCTGCTTGGTGGGCACAGCTGTTACACTCCACTGTCTCTTACTCCTCTCCCTACTTACCTCCTTCTCAGATTACATGCTTCTCTGGAATTCTTCACGTGTGCTTTCCAGTCTTGTAAGGGCTGCCCTTTTCTGCATTGTTTCACCCTATGTTGGACACTACCTTTGTTTTCCTCTCCTAAATGACCCCTAATATAAGGTGATTGTATTGAGGTTTTGTGGGTGATAAGGATTAGCGTCTGGCACAGGCAATATCTTGACATGGTATATGAGACACCTCCATCCCAAGACCTGTCAGTCATTCCCTAGGCGATCCTCTGATCCTCTAGCCCTGCTTGCCCCTCCCCTAGCTGAGAGTACAATTTGTTACCTTCTTGCTCTTTTCCCTTTGGAGAATTTGTTCTTTTTCTGTCTCCTGGATTTCAGCCTTCCACTACCTGTTACTTTCTTATCCAGAACAGTTTATTTCTTCACAATTAACTCCCAAAATAAATCTTAGCCCTACCTTTGCCTAGCCCAAAACTTACTTGTTTGTTTTCCCTGAAGAAAGGACCTGGAACAAGCATAGACTGATGCTTTAGAACTTTAGTCTGTGTATTGTTTAACCTAATCAAAATTTTAAAGTGTCATATTTCCCCTCAAGTATCTAAGAAAGAGAGGAATGTTTTTAAAAGTTAGTTTCCTTTTGCCTAGGATAGAACCTCACGGGGTCAAGGTTTATTATTATTATTTGCTACATTTTATTTTGCTTTTCTTCCTTCCTTAAAAAAAAAGATCCCATCTTTATTTATTTACTTACTCAACCTAAAAACCATAGAAGGTAGCCTTAGCTCCTTGAGGCTTAGTCTAAGTCACTCAGGGGAACAAGACCTGCTCTTGAGGTGTTCAGAAGGGGAGAGGGTAGATGGTACAACAAAGGATTCCAGAGTGGGAGGGACTGGGAGGAGAGACTAATTGCTTGAGGAAGTGGAGGAATGCTTTGGAGGCAGGGCCTGGGAAGCCACCCCACTGTTGGGCATGTGTTAAGAGTGCAGCCTCCGGGATCACACTGTCTGGGAAGCTGGCCAGCAAGTTGCTAAAGCACTTTGTATCTGCACATTCTTCCACTGCACACCAAGATAACAATGGTACTACCCTCTTAATGTAAGAATGAGATAACACATAGAAGGCATTAGAGTAATGCCTGGCCCAGTGTTTAATATTTAAAAATGTGACCCACAATGGTGTTGAAATAAATTTCTCAGCCCAAGATGGAACTGCTCCTGCCTGGGGTGCAACATCACCACACTGGGACTTAGATAACTCTCACGACCCTGTAAATAAATGTTCTGCTTGACCAGAAATGCATTATATCCAGTCAGCCAACCCAGGCACCAAGCCAGCTCTGGGTTTGTCTCACCCTAAATAAGGTTGATTGGCCCCAGCCAATCAGGTATTTTCTGTCTTTCTCTTTTTTTTGTTATTTTTAAAATTCTATAAAAACATCTGCCTTCTACCCTATTTTTGTATTTCTCCTTAAGGATACTGTCCATTTCATGAAGTGTTAAACTTTGAATCACCAAAATTGTCTGCATGGACCATTTTTTAATAGTTAATTTAACCTTGCAGTTAAGTATATACATACAAATACATAAAATTTAAAATATTATAAATTTTAAAATTTATAATATTTTCCCAATTTGCATACAAAACACTTTTTAGTTTAAAAAATATACAAAATACCTAGTGATTCTGACACCAGTCAGCAACCGCTGGTCCAGCATTTAAAGCACAATTATTACATACATTACTACATAATACTTGCTGATGATGATAAATGGCTGTTTTACTGGTTTATATATTTACTGTACTATACTTTTAAAAATATTTTATTTTTTAAAGATTTTATTTATTTTTAGAGAGAGGGGAAGGGAGGGAGGAGGGAAACATCAATATGTGGCTGCCTCTTGAGCGCCCCCTACTGGAGACTAGCCTGCAACCCAGGCATGTGCCCCGACTGGGAATCGAACTGGCGACCCTTTGGATTGCATGCCAGCACTCAATCCACTGAGCCACACCAACAGGGCATAAATATTATTTTAGAATGTACTCTTTTTACTTACTAAAAATACTTTTGCTGTAAAACAGTATGCTGTGTTATGCCTGCTGCTGCCTTACAACCTGTGCTTAGTGCATCTCTTGATTGAACCATTTTCTCTTGTGCTTGATTTAATTTTGTGCAATGACATGCTTATAGGCTTGTAGCTTAGGAGCAATGTCTATACTGCACAGCCTAGGTGTGCGGTAGACTGTACCATCTTGGTTTGTGTAAGGGCACTCTGTGATGTTCAAACAATGATGAAATGGCCAAACAACTCATTTCTCAGAATGGATTCCCTTCGTTAAGGGGCACATGACTAATTGACATATAACATTATATTCGTTTTAGGTGTACAGCACAATGATTTGATATTTGTATCCATTGCAAAATGATCACCACAGTAAGTCTTACATAGTTACAAAACTTTTTTAGTGATGAGAACTTTCTACTTTCTTAGCTTTAAAATATACAACACAGTATTATTAACTATAGATACCATGCTATATATTATATCCTCATGACTGACTTACTTTATACTGGAAGGTTATATCTTTTTACCACCTTTACCCATTTTGCCGCCCCCCCCCCACACACCCCTGGTAACCAGAGATCTGTTCTCTGTATCTATGAGCTTGGTATTTTATTTTAGATTTCACATACAAGTGAGATCATATGACACTATCTGTCTTTCTCTGACTTATTTCACTTAGCATCATGCCCTCAAGGTTCCGCATTGGTGTCATAAATGGCAAGATTTTGGTTTTTTTATGGCTGAGTAATATTCCATTGTATAAAAGTACCATATCTCTATCCATTCATCTGTCAATGGACATTTATTTCCATATCTTGGCTATTATAAATAATGTTGCAGTGAACATGGGGGTGCCTGTATCTTTGTGAGTTAATGTTTTCATTTCCTTTGGATAAGTACCCAGAAGTAGTTCTATTTTTAATTTTGGGGGGGCCCTCCATGCTGTTTTTCATACTGGCTGCCCTTTGGTATTATTGTTTTGGCTCGGTGTTAAAGGATGATTGCATGTCATCCAACTCAGTGACCTTATGACCCCACTGGGAGCCCTGTTGGAAAAGAGTGTTGGCATCAGCTATCTGTCTCCTTCTCTTTCCCTTTGTTTGCAGGACTGTCTGCTGCCAGCACGGGGAGGCTGGTGAGCACGGCACATCTTTGGTGGCCTTGTTGTAGTTCTCCACCAGAGCACTGCCAGAGAGCTATGACGGAAGGGGGTGGGGAGGGGAGGAGGGAGGGAAGAAGGAAAGAGAGGAGGGAGGGAGGGAGGGAAGGAGGAGAGAGAGTCCCCCATGGGCAGCAGTAGCAGTCCATCCTGTTGGAGCAGATGGTACTGGAGGAAACAGCAGCTTCCCTTGTGCGGTTCTGCAGCCAAGATCCTGCACAGAGAGGCAGCTGAAAAGGTGCCTGGCATAGCCAGATCCATACCATGGGCCTTCTGCAAAGGAAAGAATTTCTTCTTATATTGCTTTAAAAGTGAAATTCCTCCCAGTCCTCTGAATGGGACTAGGAATTGGTTGGGATAAGGTTGTAGGGTAGGCAGAGAAAATCTGGAGAGTTCAAGAAATTTGAAGTATGATCCCACTCCTCAGGGCTGAAAGTGCCTGGTATAGTGGATTCCCAGGCCGACTTGCAGAACGTGGGCTTAAGGAGATGGTTAAACATTTGCGGTCTAAAACTCATGATTTCGGCAAGCCTTTCAGATTACTTGCCTTTTCCCATTTGTTCCTTTGCCCAGCTTCTGTTGCCTCCACCCCAATCTGCTTTTTCTCCTTTGCTGCTTATATGAGGCAGCACCTGGTCCTGTGCCAGATGTCCGTGGTAAGTGCATGTGTTCCTATTCTGGGCCAAGAAAACACTCCTGACATATAGGAAATCCAGTATTTTGGGGCTTATGAAATCCCAGCATTTTTTTCTTTCATGATTTACTTAAAGTCTTAAAATGAGATTACTGCACTATTTTGTTCTTCAAATCAGTATGGAGGGTCAAAATTGGTCTGCTGATGGATTGAGAAAGCTTATGGATAAAGAATCTGCTGGACATCCTTTGTGCTTATGTATTATATCACCTTCTTTCTCAGTTAAGCTAGCCCCTCCCCTACTGAAAGTTGTTGTGGCTTTTGTCCATGCATATTTTTATCCTGGCTATTATAGAAACACATCCACTGTCGACACATTTCTGGACCCAGAGTTATAAAATTAGACTAAGTGAATGTAAATATCCAGTCTGGCTAGAGAGAAAGGAGCAAGGAAGCCTGAGCATTGGCCCTTAATCCCACAAAGTCTTCCAGGCAAGGTATGATACACAGAACACTGACAGATGATTCAGGTGTGAGTTCTGGTCCGGATTCCACTCCTCACATCTAGAGTGGGTTTAATGATCCATGCCTTGGCCGCCTATGAAAGCGGGGAGGTTCTCCTTAATCTCTGAGGTCCCTTACCTCCCTGCAGAGGTGGAATGTCAGTGGTTAAAAGGACACTAGCGTGGTTTGAGTCATACTGGGCAAGCCAGTCCTCTCACCTTCACACGTGGCCACAAAGCCAGGTACAGGGAATTGGAATTCCACGTCTGAGATGACAGGTAGAAAGGTCCAACTCGCTCCTGCAGAGGAGGAAACTTGAAGCCACGATAAGGGAAGTGCGCTGATGTTTTCAGTCCTGTGAGCAGTCACTTGGAAGCAGAACTGAGAGCTAAGACTCCTGATTCCCAGCCTGAGGCTAATTCTTTGTATCATTGACTCCTTGCCTCATTATGAAACCATTCTAGTGTTTTTAAAAGGGTATTTTCCCATGATTAAAAGGCAGATATCAGGAATAATCAACTATATGATGTCACTTATATGTGAAATCTAAAAAAAAAAAACAAACAAAAAACCAAGCTCATAGATGCAGAGAACAGATTGGTGGTTGCCAGAGGTAGGGGGTGGGCAAAATGGATGGAGGTGGTTAAAAGGTACAAATTTCCAGTTATAAAATAAATAAATCATGGGAATATAATATACAGCATGGTGACAATTGTTAATAATACTGTATTGCATATTTGAAAGTTGCTAAGAGAGTAGATCTTAAAAATTCTCATCACAAGCCCTGGCTGGTGTTGCTCAGTGGACTGAGTGCCGGCCTGCGAACCAAAGGGTCTCCTGTTTGATTCCCAGTTGGGCTCATGCCTGGGTTCTGGGCCAGGTCCCCAGTAAAGGGCATGTAAGAGGCAACCACACATTGATGTTTCTCTCCCTCTCTTTCTCCTTCCCTTTCCCTCTCTCTAAAAATAAATAAATAAAGTCTTAAAAAAATTCTCATCACAAGAAAAAATAATTTGTAACTATGTGTGGTGACAGATGTTAACTACATCTATTGTGATGATCATTCCACATTTGATATACAAACATTAAATCATTATGTTGTATGCCTGAAACTAATGTGATATTATCTGTCAATTGTACCTTAATAAAAAGAGAAATCATATTATAGTTTTATTTTAATCTCACCATTAGTGGTAAAGAGATGCACATTTGTACTTTATATAAATTTGGGTTCAAATCTAGGTTACAAGAAAATTTTTTTTCTATTAACCTTCTTTTGACCTTGTGAATGATTAATTATATAGGTCACAGATTCAAATAATTTTAGCTACAATTTCCTGTGTTTATTATACCCATATAATTGTCCTCATGATGAGCTAAGGACTGTACCTTAAGATTAATAGCAAAGGAAAGGTTTGAAGACCGGTGTGCTCTGTGTGAAGTCACTGTTCCTCAGGAGATTCCCTTGGGAATCTTAGTCTGGTGTCCAAAGAAACAAAGGGTGAATTGGATTAAAGTGTTAGTTTATAGTGTCAAAGTGTTGTATTATTTTATATTAAATAAATTATAAAGTATCTTTCTTAGCTTCTTTAGAAATACTTTGCCATCTCTAACATGTTGTGATGTATCAGAAAATCTTTAGGGGGAAGGTCACCTGTGTCACACAGAGGCCCAGAAGAGATGGCTCAGAGACAGGCAGCCTGTTTTTGGTGGTCTAGTCTAGTATAGCCTCTCACTGGGGGTGACTTCCAAGTACCCACTTACATGTTTGAAAAATAAGTTGTTTCCTTCATGCTAAACTTTCTGCTTCTTCTGTTACAGAGTATTTTAGAGTCATAAGCTCAGAAATCTTTAAAGGTTGGCTCATAAACATCTTTTTTCTCATCTGTACAGAGGCACTTAGGGACTAGTTTCAACCCAGAATCTGGTGGAACATAGGAGGGGTTACTCTTCTGAAGGAAGTGGAAAATTCATGGCTGTGATGTGGCCAGTGCATGTAGAACTTGAAGGGTGGCCCTTCCAGCCAACTTTTGCCAGCCCCTCAAAGCCCAGCTCCAGGGCGGGAAGTGTTCCTTGGGTCTGAGGTTGGACTGAGGTCCCTGTGTCCCTGTCCCAGGCACATCTCTGTCAGAGCACTGCCTCTCTCCAGGCCTGCCTTTCCTCCATGAGTCTACACACTGCTTGAGGGAAGGGAGCACAGCTTACTTAAATTGTGCCTGGCACAGAGCAGGGGGTCCAGGGTCCACCAATAATGGAACTGTGGCGGGAGGTGAGGTTTGAGGAGTCCCGCAGAGCCAGATCACAGTGATTCTGAATGCTCTGCTAAGGAGTTTCCATTCCATCCTATAGGCCAGGGAATGCATTTCTGGTATTGGACGAGGAAGTGACTTGTGCCAACTTGTGTTTTGGGGAAGTTCTTCTGGAAGTTGAGTGGAAGATGTATTAGAGAGGGAGGGGGCCCTGGGGAGAGGAGGAGGTTGACTAGCTATGAGGTACAGGATTGGAGGGTGCTTAGAATTGGGTAGGAAGCAGCTGCTCAGAAACACTTGCTGTTAAATGCTTTATTTATTTTGTGGGATATACAGTGCGTAATGGAAGCAAAGTTGTTAAACAGAACAGGACCAGGTATTTCCCCTCAGAGCATACTGTCACTGAGGAAATAGGTTTTGCCAGAGTTTCACAAAAAGACCTCAATTCCCACTATGCTCTTGTCCCTTTACCCCGGGGCTTCACTATTCCAGAGGAATGCTGAAAGGTTCTGCAGTCAGTTTCAAATGTTGGCAGGTGTGTGTGTTCGGGGAGAGGGAAAGCTTCCCCATCACCAAGCAGATCTCCAGTACCAGCAGGGTGTTCCACATTTTGGCGCAGTTCTGGTGTTGTCTATCTGTAGACACCACAGGTCCTGCAAGATCACCCTCTAGTTCAGATGCCAGTTGTCAGCCCAGGTGGTCACCGGTGCTTCTAACCCACTGACTATAAATAGAGGTTCCCTCTTCTTCCTTGGGTCCTGTTGCTAGAGCAGCTCGGAGATTTCAGGAAACCCATTTACTTACTAGATTACCAATTTACTACAAGGGATATTAGAGGATACAAACCAATAGCGAGATGAAGAGATACAGAGAGACAGGTCTGGAACAAAGGAGCTTCTGTCCTCATGGAGCTTGGGGTCTAACACATTGAAGTACTATAGTTCCCAGCCTGGAAGCTCTCCTAACCCCCCCTCTTTGGGTTTCTGTGAAGGCCACAGTACATAGGCATGACTGATTCACTCATTGGCCACTGGTGATTGAATCAACTTTCAGCCCTTCTCCCCTCCCGGGAAATCAGGGGGTGGGAGTGAAAGTATATCCCTCTATTTATGGTTGGTTCCTCTGGCAACCAGTGCGTACCCTTAGGTGTTTTCCAACAGCTACCTTGTTGTTGTAAACTGAGATGAGGAAAGGGGATTATTGTGAAAGCAAAATACCCATTTCACTTTTAGGGCTCTGGAACATTTTCAGGACCTAAGGACAAGAGACCAAATATTATAATGAAAGATGCTCCCATTGTTCTTACCACTCAGGAAATTCCAAGGGTTTGGGGAGTGCTGAGCCCCACTGTGGACCCTATTTATGTTTCTTATAAATCACAAAATTACACACATATTCTAACATTCAAAGTGCTTCTGTTCAAGGAAATGCTTACAAACATTGAGAGACGGTATAGTGTAATGAGTGGTTAAGAAAATGAACTCTGGTGCCAGGCTGCCTGAGTTTGAGTTCCGGCTACAGCACTTATTTAGCTGAATTACTTTGGGCAAGTTACTCAACCTCTCTGTGCTTCAGCTGACTTACTTATAAAATGGGGAAAATAATATCATTGACCTTGTAGATATTTGTGAGGATTAAACAGGTCCATGTGTTTAAACTACTTAGAACAACAGCTGGCATACAGGAGCAAATACTTAATGTCTCCGTATCCTTGAATGAAATTTGCAAAGAGGCATTATTCCAAGTCCTTTACACACATTAACCACATACAACTTTTAAAACAACGCTAGGCGGTATTGTTCCCAATTTATAGGTAAAGAGACTGAGGCAAAAACACACAATGTGGACAAAGTCTTAAAAGCCTGTAAGTGGCAGTGTCAGGGTGTTAAGCCAGGACGTGTGGCTGTAAAGCCCATGCTCTTGACCATCACATCAGAATTTTCTTCATACCTATGGACGGAAGTGTCACGGAGGACTTTGGAACCGCGTCTTTTTGGTGTGAAGGAAAAAGAAAGCCTGGCCTTGAGCAGGGCCAATTGAAGGGTGGATCCTGCACATCTGAAATGAGTCATTGAGTTCACTGCCAAAATACCCTAAATTTAGGAGCTGCTTCCGTAAGCTTCACCTCTACAGGTCCTTGGTATCTGTTTCTTAACCAATATTTTTTTTAAAAGTCTAATTTTTTTTTTTTGACTAGAAGAGATTCATCAAAATGATATCAAGGATAAACAGTTTCTAGACAGTTTTTCTTTGTTTTATTAATTTTTTAAAAAGTAACTATTTCAGTGCCAAAATATTCTCAGGAGTGGGGGATAAAGAAATTGTAATTGGTAGAATCACAGAGCTACACTTCATTTGGACCTTGCCTCGTGTGGAGCGAGTGTGTGTTTTGGCATTTTCAAGGACCTTTGGAAGAAGAGGTGATCCTGGGAGTGACAGTGGTTTCTCCTAGTTTTAGGCAGCCTTGTGAGGAGATGAAGCTCTTTTACTGGGGTCTTTCATTCTCTGTGTTTTCTGGCATGAACAATGAAGAGAACATGGAGTTTGTTATCTGTTTCTGGTGATTTGGCTGGCATCTTGGCGAATTTGTTGCTTTGTGGACGCTTTCAGCTCTGTCGTCTGTATGCAGTTTGCCCTCCATTTATAGGCACTTTTATAGGCAATCAGAACTAAAATACGTGCTTGTCTGCAGCCTTTCTTTGGAATTCTACTTGAGAAATTGGAGCAGCTGTGTATTTTATCCAAACATGTTAGCATTAGCACTTAATGATACTGTTTTTCTTCCAAGCAAGCTCACATGGGCCGATGAAGGTCATGTTTTCCAGAATGGGCCTGTAACTTCTCATCCATGTTTTATTTTTGTTTGTTGTTGTAGTAACGTTTTCATTCAGATTCATGTTGTTAAATCCATTGTGCTCTGGCTGTTGATCTTTCCAGGTTTTCATGGTGGGGATTGAGAGATGTGGTGGAAGTTTGATTTTGTATCAGAATGATGCCATGTCTGTTCTCCAGAGAAGAGCCAAGGCGGCCAAAAATAGTTGGAAGAGTATGTTGCACAATCCCAAGTCCAGTTGTCAGATTCTCTCTGCAGTATTCCTTCCTAGACAGTCTTCGAGTCTCCATTCAAGCATTTCCTCAGGCAGCTTTCTCTGTCCACTTGGGATGCCTCTCCCATGTGTAAAGTGTCAGGGCACAGGCAAGTTGTTATCATGTCCTTCTCTGGGTCTTCTCTTTTCCGGAGAAGGCATTCCCTGGTCTTTTACTGTTTCCTCGGGGGATGTTTGGAGCCATTTCACATCTCGGTCTCTCCCCTTAGAAGATGTGTATTTGTTGATGTGTAAAGTGTGGTGGGTAGGACTAGATCAGGGCTTGGGGCTGGCTGGTCTGACCATTGCCAAGTAGGACAGCACCAAGCTTGTCAGTTACAAGCATACTATGTGACAGTGATTCTTCAGATGTAAAACGCACATACATACCCTCCAGGTATTACCCAGGAGAGCTGAAGGCATACATAACCCAAAAGTGAGTTACATATGAACAGCCCAAGTGTCCATCAAGTGGCTAAACAAAATATGATATAATAATATACAAAATATGATACAATGGAATAATAATATTCAGCCATAAAAATGAATGACATATAGATATATGGCACAACACGAATGAACCTTAAAATCAGTCTGCTAAGTGAAAGAAACCAGACACAAAATGCCACATATTGTGTGATTCTGTTCATACAAGGTGTGTAGGATAGGCCAATCTGTGAAGACAGAATGTAGGGTAGCAGTTGCCACAGGCTAGAGGGAGGAGGAAATGGGAAGGGACTGCTGATGGGTACAGGGCTTCTTTCTGGGGTGATAAAAATGCTCTGGAACTAGGTAGTGGTGATGATTGCACAACGTGGAGAATGCATTAAAAACCACTGAGTTGTACATTTTCAAATGGTGAATGTTATGGTGAGTGTTGTATCTCAAAAAGGTGAATACATTTTTTGTATTCACAAAAAATGGCTGTTACCTCCTGTGTGAGGGTGAGGATTTATGAGGATTAAATGAGATGACACACACATGCAGTGCTTAAAGCACAGTGCCTAGGACATAAATACATGCTCAGGTAATGATTGTTGTATGACGCAGACACAGTCAAGCAGTGTCCGTGGCATTGTGGCTGAGATGAGACAACTTCACACGGACTACTGAGTCCTGTGGAGGAAAAGGGATGGCACGGCCATTCTCTCAAGGGGAGAGTGCCCTGACCCTTGCCTTGACAGGCTTTTATTGGCTTAATTTGTGTAAGAATACAGGGCATATACGGAAAGCTCATCAGTCATTGTCAGGCAGTAATGATCAAACAATAGATAACATTCAAAGAACTATGAGGGCTTATTTAGAGGCAGGGCCAGATTGCGAAAGGACCATAAAACTTTGGGGAAACAAACTCATTTCAGTCTTGGACCCTTATCATTTAAATTAAGGGTATTAGCAAAGTAGGTTTCGTTGGATTTTATGCATTCTTTCTTAGACCTGATTGCCCTAGGGAACCCACCCTTTCCAGCACAGGGCCGCACCCACCTCCAGAATTGTTTCAGGCTTAGGTCAGGGAGGGGAAGTAAGGCAGCTGAGAGATTAGGAGACTTCTTGCAGACAGAATGAGGACTCAGGCTATGTCAAAGCCGAGGGGTGAGGGTCCATCACCCCCTTTTTCTATAGCTCCCCCAAGTCCTTCCCTGAGGGCCCCTTTGCGACCATGCCTGTCTTAGGTCGGCCCTCCTTTGAGGAATCTTACCCATCATTGGCTAACCATTCATCCACCTGTGGCCAAGTGGGGTGAGGTGAAAGGGGGCAGAGGCTGTGCCTGTACAAGAAAGATAAGCTTTGTCTCTTAAATGTTCCCAAAGTCTTTTTACTCAGTCTTAGCCACCTGGGATTACAGCTTCTGAAACTAGGCAGGGAGGTTCCCAACAGTTATAGTTGTTCTTAAGGAAAGTAACACTGCTTTGAAATATCAGTAAGCAGCTCCTCTTCACTGCTACATTTGTAGAACATCACCTGTCATGCAGTATGTAGTCTGAGTACTTGTTGAATGAATGTGTTTTGTTCACATTCATGTTCAGCCACATCCAGTAATGTGGTTGGCTTTTGTGTTCTGCTTCTTTCAGCGAGTTACCGAATCCGTGCCATGGGGCCTAACTTTGAGCTACTTTTGTCCAGTGGTGGTGATCCAGTGATCCAGAGCTCTTCCCGGCTCATATTTCTGTGGAAGGTGGAATTCGTGTAGACTCAGTCTTGGGAAGGAAAGGCTCTATTTTAAATTCAAGGTGAAGGTGGGGGCAAAATGATTCTTGAGCTCCCCCACCAAAGAATATAATTCTGCTTTATGTTTTTATAAGAACTTAATTGAATTGTCAAGAATGTGGTTCTTCCTGGTTCACTATCAATTCTTTGGAGAGCAGAGGACTTCATCTTGGTTTTTTAAAAAATCAGTTTCTAGGAATTTAACCAATTTAAACTGATAATTTGTTCTGCTGAACCCAACTCACAATTTCCATAAATAATTGTTATTTTAAATTAAAATACAAGCATTTTTTAAATTTATTTTTTATATTGTTGTTCAAGTACAATTATCTGCCTTCCCCTCCACTCCTCCCCATCACCTCAGTACTCCCCACCATCCTTCCCTTGTTTCTACCCCAAAATACAAGCATTTTCATCTCTGAAAATAATTTTTAAAAAAATTTTCATCCCAGCCCCAGCTGGTGTGGCTCAGTAGATTGAGTGTTGGCCTGCAAACTGAAGGATCGCAGGTTCAATTCCCAGTCAGGGCACGTGCCTGGGTTGTGGGGCAGGTCCCCACTAAGGGGCACTCAAGAGGCAACCACGCATTGATGTTTCTCTTCCTCTCTTTCTCCTTCCCTTCCCCTCTCTCTAAAAATAAATAAATAAAATCTTTAAAAAATTTCTCCTCCCTTTATGAACTTGCCAGTCCACTGGTAACACTGAGTTTGCTTTACAGTTATGTCAGCCAGATGCCACTGGCTTATACTGAGGCCCAAGAAAGGAAATAAACCAGTTGTTTATATGACCCAGAATTCTTTCTAGAAGAACAGTGGAAATTTTTATTCCCTTGGTCTTTAAGGAGTGGTTGTGCTTCTCAGCCTCCTTTAGTGCTGTTTATACTGCGAGTCATGTAGGTGCCAGCCTTTCCTTGTTATCATAAACTGTTGGGAGGCTCAGTATCCACTTGTAGCTCACCTTTAGGAAGTCTCCAGGACTGACTTCCTGGCCTTTTATGTACCATCTTCCCTCTAGACTTCAAGTTTGTTTCCTACTCTTATTTTCACTTTATGTCTAATTTATATTTTCTTTTATTTCTGCCTGTGTATATCTTCACAAGCTGCTTTTATAATTCTTTGGGAGACAATAGGGAGGCAGTGCCATTATTGAAACCAATATTTGACATTGCTCAAAAAACATCTATCTATAACTTTCCCCCCATACCAACAGGGACAAATGGGAGAGAAGGGGAAGCTGTCAAAAAAAAAAAAAAAGAGTTTATAAGCTTTGTATTTTTTGAGTGTCTCTTTTTTTGAGCTTTTTGAAGCTTTTTTTGAGTGTCCCTTTTTCCTGTCTTTTTAATAGAAGTTGGTGGTATGGCAAAGCAGTACATAGAGAAAGGTCTTTTGGTTCCAGATCATGTGATCACACGCCTGATGATGTTGGAGCTGGAGAACAGGCGTGATCAGCACTGGCTACTAGACGGTGAGTCCAACCTGTGGGTAAGCTGGATTTCTTTTGTTTCGCAGGTCGTCGCTCAGTCCACTGAGCCACACCGGCCAGGGTTAAGCTGGATTTCTGTGGATAGTTTGTCCTTTATTGAATTCTATTATTGTTCCAGTTTTGATGATGCCTTTTGTTTCCATGACTAAGTTGCTGTACGTGTCACATCTGAAATCAGAGGTTCTTTCATTCAACAGACCACACAAATTAAAACCATGAGTTATCATTTTTACCTGTCAGATTAACAAAGACAGAAAATCTTTTATTGAGTATGTAGGAAATAAGTACTTTTGAGAGTATAAAATGGGCAACCCTTGGAGCAGCTTAGAAGACTTCATACTTTTCAGCAATTCTGTGCTGGATTTCTTGCCTAAAGATATAGCTGCAAGAATGTTAATTTTCAGCATTATTTATAAATAGCAAGACATTGGTAACAACCCCAGTATCTATCACAGGGATGCTTTAAGTTTTGGTGTGTTCATTAACCAAATAATCTGTACCTCTGTGTTAATAGGGATAGCTCTCACGATAAACTGCCAATTGAACAAAGCTAGCTGCAGTTTAGTGTGTATCATGCATTCTTATTTATGTAACAAATGGAGGAATGGAATAATACAGGGTGTCAAACTCATTTTCACCGGGGGCCACGTCAGCCTCACAGTTGCCTTCAAAGGGCTGAATGTAATTTTAGGGCTGTATAAATGTAACTACTCCTTAACAGTTAAGTGAGAGCTCGGCGCTGCTGCCGGGTAGAAACAAGGTGCTGGGCCAGATAAAACAAGGTGGAGGGCTGGATTCGGCCCGTGGGCCTTGTGTTTGCCACCTGTGGTATAATATTACTGTATATACTTACAAACACCTGCATAAGCTATCTTTGGAAGGATATAAACAACTGATAACAGTGTTCACTCTGGATAAAGATTAGGGTTGGGAGAGAGACTTACCTTTGACCGTATATGCCCTTTGATACCGTTTGAGTTTTAATACGTATTTAAACAGTACAAGGACCTGATTTAAAAACCCAGTCGTTCCTAGCCTTTTAGGCATTATGGATCCCTTGATGACAGCTGTGATATTTCACCCAAGAAAATGCATACAGAGGTTCACACACAAAATATTGCATAATTTTATACTTCAGCAAGCTGGAATTCAGAATCTTCTACTTTAAATTTGCCTGGTATAAATCTTTTGATTGATCAAAGGAAAAAGATAGACTGGGTGGGTTCTTTGTCTTACTAAGCAGCAAGATTCCTTAGTGCAAAGAAAATAGAAACTTGATGAACATACTGCTTTCTATGAACAAAAAAAGTGACAGTAGACTTAGCTGAAGTAGTTCTTCCCAGTGCCTCGCAGTTTTTCTTCAGTTCACACCATGCGGTCATTTCTGTCTTAATTTGGTGAAACTGAAGTCTCAGGAAGCTGTGACAGTTGAAACCTTGATGCTTGCCAGCCCCAGAGAAACCGGAGGAATTGTCCTACATTTAAACTATCAGATTGCCTATATGTGCGCTAAAGTCTGGAGTCATGGACCTCCGGAATGACTAACACGGTGGAGTATATTCTATGTCAGAGCTTCTCAAAGTATGTAGTGTGCAATGTTTATTATGGCTAGATCACAAACAGACTTTGTGTTCAAATATGTTTAGAAAAATGTCGGTTTAAATATTAAAAATTACAAACACATACTGTGTGTCAAGAATCGTTCTGAACACTTGATATTATCTCCTTTAACCCCTATAATAACTGTATGAAGTGGGTACCATTATCCACATTTAATAGATGAGAAAACTGAGACAAAGTGGGGTTTAGTTACCTGCCCAAAGTAAGTGCCAAAGCTAATCAGTTTGCTTTACGTCAGGATTTTGTCAAACATTTAATATGATAGTGTGATTTAATACTTCACAGAAGGAGATATCATGAGGTATTTTCTGAACCTCCAGGATTTGTTCTGTGGAGCATTCTTTGTGAACTGTTACTCAACATGTTACTCACTTTGCAGATGTTCTCAAAAGTTGATTATAAAGTAGATCATATCTTATTAGAATAACTCCCATTAAAACTTGGAACTGTGTTTTCATAGGGCTGGAGGATACCAATGGACTGAATTGAAAACTTGTTAAAAGAAAGACTGTAATGGCTTGCGGAAGGCATGTGTTTATTCTTTTGGCAATAATGAATAAAACGTCTTCTGTGTGTCAGAAACTATTAAGTGCTGTTGATAAAATGGTAAGACATTGCCACACTGGGCAGGTGGCTCAGTTGGTTGGACGTAGTCCTGTGCACCAAAATGTTGTGGGTCCGATCCCTGGTCAAGGCATGTACAGGAGGCAACCAGTTGAAGTTTCTCACATCGACGTTTCTCTCTGTCTCTCTGTCTCTCTCAAATCAATAAAAACATTTCCTTGGGTGAGGATTTAAAAAAAAAAGTAAGACGTTGCTATTCTTTAAGGGCTTATATTTTAGTAGGGGAGTCAGGTATGTAAAAAATTAATCACTGAAGTATAAAATAGAAGTATATATATATGTGGTACCCTCAGGACCTAAAGGAGAAAATTATGGTGTGTTAGTGATAGTAAGGATTGGAACAACTTTTGAAAAAGAGGTAAAGTGATGTTTTGTAGGGTGATGAATAAGGGTTGGGAAGGTAGATTTTTTTTCAGCAGAGGGGCAGTGTGAACTGGATAAGAGAGGAATGACAGCCTAGTATTTGCTGGGCTTACAGGCAGGAGGAAGCAAGAGAAATCCTGGAGGGGGTGGTATTGGATTCCATACAGAGATGGTGGAACTGGAAATCGTTGGCTATTGGGACCATTGAAGACTTACTAAGTAGGGGCATGACATGCTCAGATTTGTGTCTCAGAAAGACTCTCTGCTTAGCAGCAGAGGGGAGATTAGGTGCTGGGGGCAGGGAGGCAGTGGAGACTAAAAGCCAGAGAAGAGATTGGTGGGATAGTTGACAGTCTGAATTTAAACAATAGCAGTGTGTTGGAGGGGAGATACCATTTGGGAGAGAACAGACTGAGCAGAAAGAAGGGACAGGATTGTGATGTTAGGTATCACAGTCCTGGGGTTTCTTTTACTGTCTTCCAAGCCTTTTGAGTTTCTTGGCTATTATCACCTTCCCTACACTTGTTCAGCCAGGTTAATTTCTCCAGACTTTACAATTTTGCTCTCAAAAGTTAGCCCTCTGACACTTCTTGGGTAGGTGTTTGCCATGACTAACAAACTTTGGCTTTGCTACCACCTAACAGTAATTTCCCAAGTTTAAACTCTTGAATTGTAAGTCTTCTCAACTTATAAGGTGAACTTTTTTAAGTTCACTTAAAACTCTGTTTTAAAAAGTGATCATCTATGTTACACATTTTGGGGAAGGCGGTCAGTCTAATAGTGACTTACCCCAGGTAGTGCCAGGCTGCCCGCTTTGAATCTCGCCTCTGCCATTTACAGCCAGTGTGTGTGACCTCGGGCCAGACACCTCACCTTTGCGCATCCCGTTCCTGACGGAAACGGGGAGCAGAAAGGGGCTTGTAAGGATCAAGTGAGTGACTGTATGCGAAGAGCGTAGCAGAATGCTTGCATGTTGTAAGTGCTGTAGAAGTATGAGATTCTATTATTTGTTGTACACCATGTGCAGGCCTTTATTCTTTTCCTTGGTGACTGCGTAAAGAATTAAGTTCAAAAGTAGTTTTGCAAACAGCATTTAACTATGCAAAGTTGAAAAGTCAGTTTCAGTTGTGGATTGTTTTATGTATCTTTTCAATGCTTTGCTTTTGCCATAACTTTTCCCTTGGGGTAAATAACTGAAGTTCTTTTACATCGTAGGCCTGTTTTTAATAAAGTACGTCAGTCTCCTAACTGAGTTTGTATGTTTTCTCCTTGAACCCCCATCTGGTCACTTTTTGAGTTTTGATATTTCTTTAAAGCTCTGGAATAAATCCATCTGGCAAAGTGAGGAGTGTCAGGAATGCTGAGTTCCATGTTCAGCCTTAAACTCCTTAGGTGCAGGGCACGTGCTCTGCAGACGACGTGCCTGTTGAGTGTGTGAAAGGTGATTGAGTGTGGAAAGGTCAAGAGAAAAATTCTGGATGACAGATGACTCATCATCTTGGTCCATATGGCTGTAGAGAGGCATCCTGCAAATGGTGGGTGGAAATGAGTCCAGTGGCTGGAAGCCAAGGGAACACCAAGGGGGCTGGAGGATGGGGTTGGGGAATGCTCTGTGGTTTGTTCAGCCATGCCCTTGCTAAAAAAAAGTTCAGCACGACCTCGCCTTCACAGTGTACTTTTCAGCTGGGTGAGAAACACTCCTTTATGCATTAATATGTATATATGTGTATGGGGTTCCCTCCCTTTTTTTCTTTCTTTAATTTCCTTAGAAGTTTAATGTGTGAGAGCAGTATTTTAAAAATAGTTTTCTTTAATTTTTAGGAAAAATTATCCTACCAGAGAAATATAATGCACAAGACTTCCAAATTTGTTATGAAACCATTTTTTGTTTCATAAAGAAGGTATTTACTGCTTACTAGGTGATCTTAAGGTGAAATAGTAACTAGGGCATAATAACCAGCTCTTTAAAACAAATACAAATTCTTCACTTTCTCAAAGAAGGCTGGAAATAAGGTGGAGCCAGTAGGAAGGTTTGTTAGTATTAGACATTTTTCATGTCTAAACTTGAATGCCAACTTGTGCACTTGAACAGTAACCTGTGTGTTCTTAAAACTTGGTCCTAATTTATCTCCAGATAGCAAGATGTAACAGAATTGTCTGCCAGATGATTTTAGGTGTAGGTATCAGAATATTTTAAATTTGTTGTCAGAGTTTGGTTTCACAGAGAACAGCCTTAAAATTGGGAATTACAAGTGGAATGCAAT
The DNA here is from genome assembly GCF_022682495.2 of Desmodus rotundus. NCBI lineage: Eukaryota > Metazoa > Chordata > Mammalia > Chiroptera > Phyllostomidae > Desmodus > Desmodus rotundus. The sequence goes on from NC_071389.1 coordinate 45,613,572, forward strand.
TTAAGCCTTTTCGTTGGAGATGAAGATACCTTTAGAATGAGAACCATCATTCGGCCCACGGTTGAGTGCTCCATTTGTTGCATCCAGAGCAGCGTTGAATGCTAACGGGCACTTTCTGTAGGCAATTCTGGGATTAAAAAAAAAAATCAGAAGTCTGAGTGGCTTGAATGTGTGCAGTGTTTCGCATGTGTTTGTTTTGCCTGAGAGTTCCACGGCCTCAGACCTGAGGTGTTCCAGGGTGCATGCTCACTCAGAGGCCTCGGTGTGAAATAAAAGGCAGTGCTGGGAAAACAAACGCCAGGGGGTGGACGTGGCATATTTCGTTCGGACTCTGCAATGTGTTTTACTGTCCTGCGCTGGCACATGGCTGCTCTGACCTTACCCCCTCCATATTTTTCTTTCTGGATCAGATGCTCTGAAGAGTGTTAGATCCCACCGGGCAACATATGTCTACAGAAAAAAGCCAATAACCCTGTAAGTTCGGAATCACATATTATAAGGAATGCCAAGGGCATTTTTTTTGTTGTTGTCCTTGTGAATGTAGGGGATGTTTCAAGAACAAAGGGTATGATAGTTTTCTTTGGAAGGTCACTGAAGACATTCTCTGTGGGAGAAAAAGCATTACGCTTTTCCTCTTTCACTCCGTGTGTATGTTTGTGTGCACGCGCGCATGCATGTGAGAGGTAGTAGATTATCTTACTCATTTCCCTTCAGATGTGTGGTCCTGAAAAGTGTATCAGATAACCAATGATGTATACTCTGAAACTTCGAATGGGAGGTTCGAAGCGGTTGGAATGGTTCCTCAGGAATGCAGAGTGTTGCAGAATTGATGGGACTCTGCTGGGGTACTGTGGCAGTTATGTCTGCCAGGCAGAGATTGAACAATCGAAATCTTCGGTGCCTCACCAGCCTTGTCCTTCCTGACACACTCATGACTTGCCCCTCACGGTAGCTCTGTTGGTTCAACCAGTGTTTGTTATACCTACATAAAAGGCTGAAACACCTGTTAAATCCTGGGCGTTTCTAAAGTGAATAAAGTATAAATATGACTGACTTTGCACTGGGTCAGTGAAGGGGAAAGGAGGAAAAGTTACTGGAGAGAGAATAGAGGCAGAGTAGCTTATCAAGGAGCTCCCGATGAAGACGCATTCAGCCAGTCATGGCGCAGATGGTGTCTGTTCTGAGAGCTAAGTGGGAAGATTTTTTTCAAGAAAGGAATGTATTCTTGGTGAGATGACAGCAGGGACAAAGACGGGTGTGTGTATAATTAGTCTGAGTGCCGCATTGCCAGAGACCCATCCATGCCCCTAGACAGTGTGACTGTCTGACAAGTGTTTGGTTTTGTTTTTTTCCACATCCCAATTCTCACTGGAGGGACAGTTTGGGCAGCACTCCTTAAATGGTTGTTGTTTTGCTCATTTTCTATGTGAGCACATTGTTGTTGTTATTTTAGTGCCTTGGGCGTAGAGTCTGATCACGGCATTTGCTTGTTGTATGTTTGGGTTTCATGAAGGGTCCACATCTATATGTTGGTTGGGTTTGGATGATTAAAAAAGTTGTTATTATAGCCAGACGGCCATAATAATCTTCTCCACAAAAGTTTTGCATCTTTAAATTTGTGCTTTAAAATAAATTTAGTCACTTTAAAATAACATTCTTAGAAGAAGAAATACAAAACCTGAGGCCTATCTTTGATTATACTTCCTAAATTGATTAAGTATTTGGATATTCTTAAATGAAAGGATTTGTAGGCATATAATTAATTTCAGGTTGACTAGTATTCTGAGAAAGAACACATGGCTTCCCCAGAGGAAGGTGGGCAACAAGAAGAAATATTGTCTGTATTTAGATCGGACTAAGCAACAGTATTCTACATAAAGCACTATTGGTTGAGTTAGAGAGAAAAGACAGTTACCCAGCAGGGTTAGGTTACAGAGTCATTCTGATGCCACTTGAATTGAAATGTAGTATACTCTCTTATGACACACCTTGTTCAGAGTGCACAGCCTGTTCAGGTTTTATATCTAGCTGTGGATTCCATTAGAGGTATTACAACCCTGCCCTGGGCAGTGTGGCCCCGTCGGTTGGAGTTTCTTCCCGTAAGCCGAAGGGTTGTGGGTTGATCACTGCCCAGACATCACAGTAGAGCAGCAGAGTGGGCAGGGGCTGGCCCCTTGGAGTTTGAGTCTAGTGATGATCCAACCTTTGGTTACCCTAGGCAGTGAGGGTCGTCTTTTATTTCTTTGATTTAAATCCAACCAATAGGAACTCATTTTTTCTTTTCTTTTTTATCAATTTTGTCAATATGAGCTCAAGAGTATCTAAGTGAAAAACATGGTAAAGCCTTGAGTCTCTTCTTCATTTGGCTGGGTTCCCTCCTGAGACCCCGTTCCCATGTCCATCTCTGGTAGACTTCTTCTGATTGGTCTGGCTGCTGCCTTGGGGTGAGGAGCAATCTTAATATAGCAGACAATCCTGACTTTGTTTATGTGGTTCTTTTTCAGAGGATGAGTAGATTTTAATATGTAAGCATTAAGGGCCATGTGGAAAACATCTGTACCCACATATTTGAGCACACCCTAGAAAAACTTGTTTCAGAGATCAAACAATGAATGGAGTGTACATTTTTATGTGTCCTGATGTGCTTGGAATGGGTCTGAGGCGGCAATAGCACGCGTCCTGACCTCATAGTGCAGAAGGAGCAAGTGCTGCATCTCCAGTTGCACAGGGGGAGGGACAAAAGGGGAGAGGCTACACGGAAAACAAAGTGGCTGTGGCCCTGTTTTGGGAGAGAGACAGATACTAGGAAGGCCTCCTGGAGAAGGCGACACCACAGCTAGTCAGAGGGAACATCATATGCAAACGTTAGAGGGGCGTGAAACAACACGATGTGTTCTGGAAACCACAAGCAGTTGGATAATCCTAAAACCAACAATATGAGCAAAGAGGCTGGGAAAGTGGGTGGGGCAAAAGTTAAATACTGCATGAATTCAAAAACAGGGAGTTGAATACATGTCAAAGTTAATATTAAGTATGAGTTAGAAGGAAGGTAAAAATAAAATTTAAAACTTTGAGTTTAAAAGACTGAATAACTTGAGTTTGAAAGAGTGAATAACTTATTTTTTAACTTGATTTAAAATTTTTGACTTATATACACTTTAGATGTTAAACTGTGGTTTCTCTATATTTGGGGCATGTCTTTTTTTTTTTTTTGAAATCCACACCCAAGGACACTCTTTCATTGCTTTTTTTTTTTTTTTTTTTTTAGAGAGGAAGGGAGGTTAGAGAGAGAGAGAGAAAGATGTGAGGGAGAAACATCAATTGGCCACGTTCTGTAAGCACCCTGATTGGGGATCGAACCTGCAACCTAGGTATGTGCCCTGACCTGGAATCAAGCCCACAACATTTTGATGTATGGGATGATGCTCCAACCAACTGAGCCACACTGGCCAGGGCATTGGGGCATGTCTTCTCATATACTTGTAGTTGTACTTAATGACATTTGTTATTACTAGTTAATCAGAAGTCTATAAAGACAAGATGAGACTGTCTTCAAATCCTAATTTTAGGTGGTAGGAGAGCCTACTTCCCTAATTTATGAAGCAGATATCTTGGGAATTGAATAAACCAAGAAAATTTATTACAAAGCTTCATCCAAAACTTCTGAGGTATGCTTTGCTGGTTTAAAATGAAACAGTTAATTGTGCACTTAGTATACACAAAGCACCGTACTAAGAAAATGGTAATGTGGTAGAAAAAGCATGAACTTGTGGGTCAAACCTGCCTGAATGACTTAGCAGCTGGGTAGCCTTGAACAAGCAGAGTTACCTTTCTTGGATTCTTTTTCTATTATCCATAACATACAAGTATGTATGGCATAGTTTTGCAAGGACTGGCGAACAAAATTAAAACCCTTAGCGCAGTTCTGGAATGTAGTATAATGTCCAATGGCAGATATGGGTTGTTATCATCAATGTTAAGATCCTGTTACAACTTAACATTTCAATAATAAACTGCTGAGAACTTAAGAATGTTGTCATTTTAATAATTAAAGATGATCATATTCACACCTTATTAAGTATACTCTGGGAAAAATAACTAAATGAAGCCACTCATCTTCATTAAATCTTACCTAGTAATGTAAAGCAAACCAATTTCTGTTGATTGTGCTATCATAAGAAAATCCAGATTTTGGAAAGATGAACAAGTTGCTTACGGTTAAAAATAGAATATGTTGTGGAAAAATGCAAAGAATTTAGTTTTATCTTTTTACACTGTTTTTATAAAAGGGATACACGGTCACCATAAAACATTCAAACCAATTGGAAATATGAAAAGAAAGCAACAAATCCTACTGGCCAGAAATAACCAGGGTTAATAATTGAAAACCATCATTCCAGACACCTTTCCATGCACAAGTGCAGGTAGAAATGTACAAGATTGGCATCATACTTTACCCACTTTTGAAAAATATTTAGTTTTACTCAAATTCAGCAGCCAAAGCTGAAGTGAAGCTGAAAGAATCATCACTGAATTCAGGTACACCTTTCTTCATCACCAGGGGTATTAATTCCAGTGGGAGCTCTTTACGACTGTGAAAGCCATTAGGAGATAGACACACTCGTTTTGGGTTTCAATTTTCACATTTCAGATTAGACAGGATATATTATCTTCCTACAGTGAACCTCTTACTATACTTTATACCTCCACTGCCTCTGCTCCCCTTCTTCCCAATTTTAGTTGGCTTTTGTTTCTAATATTTATTATAAATTTTCTTCTGTATTATTAATTTTCCATTTTTTGGTCTTACATTTAAAAAATTTAAATGAGTTTTCTGCAGTGCTTCCCCCCCCCCCCCACTACCACTTCTCTTCATTTTATTTTGAGTGATCTCTTGGTTGTGCATCTGTGAGTACGCTATAAACCCTTGCACTGTGCACTTTATAAATGAGTGAATTTTGTGGTAATGAATTCTATGTGAATAAATTTGCACTCCTTTTAAAAAAATTTTTATTGTTATTCAGTTACAGTTGTCTGCCTTTTCTCCCCATCCCTCCAGCCCACCCCAGCCAGTCCCACCTCCCTCCCCCGCCTCCACCCTGCCCCTTGATTTTGTCCATGTGTCTTTTATAGTAGTTCCTGTAAACCCCTCTCCCCACTGTCCCCTCCCCACTCCCCTCTGGCTATTGTTAGATTGTTCTTAGCTTCAATGTCTCTGGTTATATTTTGTTTGCTTTTTTGTTGATTATGAATTTGCACTTCTTTTTGACACAACTTTTTCATTCATCAGTTGATTGACTGGATTCGCTTTAGATAGTTTTTCCTCCCTTCTCTTCTCTTTCCCTCCCTCCTTGCAGAGGGCTTTTGGGGTGTGTGCCGTATATTCCAGGAGTTTGCATGTTTAAAAATGTCATTTTGTTCACCAGTTCAGCCGGCTGAGATATTCTTGAATGGTCCTTGTGCCCTTCAGAACTTTAAATTTTTCTTCTGTGTTTCCTTTTGCCTTCTACCACGTTCAGACCTTTTACTTGAGGGCAGGCTTGAGCAAAGCTTTGCTTATGTCCTGTAGCTACTTAGTAATTTTTCTATCTGTATGTGCCATACACATTCATGCTGCAGAGCCTTTGCACATCCTGTGCCCTCTGCCCGCCGATACCCATGTGGATTGCCCTTCCTATACCGTCCTATCTACCCGTGTCGTGCTCTCTTCTTACCTCGTGATCGCGTGGCACTACACATTTATCTGTGTATTTGATGTTTGCCACCTTTCTTATACCCTCACCCCCAAAGTAGGCCTCAGAAAGCAGATGATGTCTGTTTGGGTCATGTCCGTGTTGACAGTACCTACAACTGTATTTGACACACAGAAAAGGCTGATTAAATGTGTTCGATGACAGAGAGGTCTCACTTGCAGCCTGTTGCTCAAACTGTGTAGGGGGTACTCAGCTTCTGTATTTTCCTTGGAGCAATATGGGCCTGTGGTAAAATTATTTATAATTTCCTTTTGTGATACAGGGGGACCAGTCTTCCCCTAATGTGTTCATAGAGATTTATGTTTAAAAAACAAGCAAGCAGAATTCTTAAAAAGAAGAGCCTTTGAGGAAGGGATTTGCAGATGGCATATCCTTCCTTAATGCAGTATGCCTCTCCCTTACTGGGGAAAGGGCTCAAAGATTTTTAGTGTAACATGTTTAAGAACAAAGGTTGTAAGGTAAGTGCTTAAGCAGGAAAACCATCATGCCGATCTCAATGACAGTTAGAAAACTTCCCAAGAATGTTCGCGTCGTAGGAATTCATCTTTTATTTCACAAAGCCACTTTGAAGAGGCAGACATGTGGCTTAAAACCACATTTTCTGGAGTATCTATCTTCTCTTTATCAGTGGATCAGTAAGTAGTGATTATAGCACATGTAGGTTTTAAAATCATTTACCACTAATCTACAAGCTCCTTGAGAGCAGGACTCATTTGTTACAAATCTCTTAAACTCTGGGATATAATATAGAGGAATTCCAAGTGTCCCAGGGAGGTTTCAGTGAGGAGGGAGTGTGTCCAAAGGCTCAGCACAGTGGGAAATAGGGAACTCAAAACAGTGAGGTGTAGCCTCAGCTCTGTTTGCCAACATCTGGAACACAGCTGCTTCTTGTTTTCACCGTCTGTCAGTAAAAACTGGTTGAAGTGGAATATGGAGGTCTCAGATACACATCCAAACGAATACTGTGTAAAGAGATAAGGCAATTATAAAATGAACGAGAAAAGACCTTCATAAAACAGATTTTGAATAATTTCACTTGTTGAGGCTTCTGGCTGATGACCTGAATGGTACGAACGCCTCTGGGTCAGGGAAGACTGCAGGAATAACTGCACTGCCTGCTTTCAGATTTAGCTGATCATTCAGTGATTAATTGTGATGAGCCACGGCCTGCATTTATAATTTGGTTCTTGCTTTCCCAACGAACTGGGAAGAGATGGATGATCTCTTCCATGTTGGCCCCAGATCTTTTTTATTTTTCAATCTTTTCAATCACAGTTTACGGTACATTCAGTATGACTTTGTATTAGTTTCAGGTATACAGCATAACGGTTAGAGAATCATACACTTTACGAAATGTTGCCCTGGGATTTCCAGTACCCCCCTGGCACCGTACATAGTTATTACAATACTACTGACTGTATTTCTTATCCTGTACTTTACATTTCCATGACTGTTTTGTAACTGCCAATCTGTACTTCTCAATCCTTTCACCTTTTTCACCAGATTACCTAGCTCACCCCCCACCTTTTTTCGGTAGCCATCAGTCTGTTCTCTGTATCTGTGAGTCTGTTTTTGTTTTGTTCATTCAATTATATTATTCTTTAGCTATCTCATATAAGTGAAATCATAATGGAATTTGTCTTTCTCTGACTGACTTATTTCACTTTGCATAACACTCTGTAGGTCCATCCATGTTGGCACAAATGGTAAACTTTCATTTTTAGTGCTGGTAGGAAGGGGGCCTGGTGTTGTGTGGCCTTTTCACAAGCTGCCAATCATAGGCAGATGTCGCCCTTCAGAACTGCCCTTTTATTTTCGTCAAGTGGAGGGCTTGCTTTTCTGCTTGGGAATGTGGCAGTGGACTCTGGCTCTGCGCCCTTCCTCTGGAATGAATGCACTCCAAATTAGAAAAACAGAAGCGTCCTAGTTCCCTGCCACCGCTGCAGCTTGTTGCTGTGGCACCAGCTGCCCTCTCTCAGGCTCTTGGCATGGCCGAGATGAGCAGGTGCCAAGGCCCAGTGGCCCGCAGTGCTGGGAACACAGCACCAGTCAGGAATTTAGCGACATCTCCCTGCACCTAGTAAATCTTATTTTTGAGGGGGTGGGGAAGGGTGTGTAAAAAACAACCTGTAGGCAACCATAGTTCATGATATAGCATGCCAGATTTGGAGAGAAATTGAACTACATAAAATTTTGGCTTTCAATGTGGATTGGCTGTTTGATTCAAGAGGACAGAGCAGCTCTTCTAGGTTGGGTTGTGAGACGAGAGGTAGGGGTAGGCTCGTATGGAGAAGCAAGAGGTAGGTTTTCTGTACTTCTGGTGAGAAATCAAGTGATGGAACAGTCTCATGTGTCGTTAGTGGGGAGGAAAATCAGCTTTCTGTGCTTAAAATGTGGTCCTTATTTTACTTTGCCTGTTGCATTTTCTGGTTTCCTCCACAATTAATGGAATATATGCACTTGGAATAGGCCATCTAAGGAAGCTGGAATATGCTAGTCATGAAGAAAACAGGTCTTTGAGGATTACTTTCAGTAAAAATACAAGCATACTAGAACTTGGTTGCAGTTCTTTCTAAAGGAAAAATTATTAATGCTGCCACCTGTTGATAGAATTTGAGTGTGCATCCAGTTCACTTGGCCAGTAATCCCTGCCCACCAGGAATACAGTGTCCGCGTGGAACTGCCTGGGTCTTGCTTGGGCACCTCAGGAATAAACACAGCCCCAGCCCTCAGAGAGCTCCTGATTTTAATAGAGTCTACAAGCAAACGTATTTAAAGAAGAATACACACCCACAGCTAGAGTGGCAAACCCTTGGGCCCATCGTTGTAATCAAAGCCTGCCTAGTCTAAATCATGTATGTAGGAGAGGATACTTTCTTAGCTGGAATGCACTTAAATACTTTACATATACCTTTCATCTCTGAGGTTCTTGGTTATTCATAGAAAGGTCAGCCTCCCTCAATGTCCTTTTTCTAAAACAAATTCTTTTTCTATTACTGACTCTCCTTCTCCTTCTCCCTGATTCTTGACTCTTTCACTGTCCTCTCTGGAATTCTCTTTCCTTACCCTTTCCTCCAACCTCCTCTCCACATACTCTCTAGCTTTATGCAGAATGCTCTGTCCTTCTGCCTTAAAGGAAACCTCGTCTCCCCTTAGGATGCTGTTTATCTCTTCTGTTGTCAAGGAGACTCATTCTCCCACGTGGAAATGTTATGTTGGATGATGGTGGTGGTGATATTCTGTCTCCCCACTGCCTCTTTCTTTTTTAAAAATTTTTTCAAATAATTTTTTATTGTATTTTTTCCACTACCATTTAGTTCCCTTATAGCCCCCCCCATAGGCCTGCAATCACCACACTGTTGTCGGTGTCCATTAGTCCTTTTTCCTTTTTGCTCAATCCCTCCACCTCCTCACCTCCCTCCACCTACCACCCCAGTGCTAGCTGCCATCTTGGTCTCCACCTATGAGTCTGTCCCCATTTTCCTTGTTAGTTCAGTTAGTTCATTAGAGTCTACATATGAGTGAAATCAAATGGTATTTGACTTTCTCTGACTGGCTTATTTCACTTAGCATAATATTTTCCAGGTCATCCATACTGTTGCAAAGGGTAAGACTTTCTTCTTTTTTTACCACTGAGTGGTATTCCATTGTGTAAATGTCATTGTGTAAAATGAGTTGTTTTATCCACTCATCTAGTGATGGGCACTTGGGCTGCTTCCATATCTTGGTTATTGTAAATAACGCTGAAATGAAAATAGAGGTGCTTATGTGCTTTTGAATTAGTGTTTTGGGTTTCTTTGGATATAGTACCAGAAGTGGGTCATTGGGTCAAAAGGCAGATCCATTTTGAATTTTTTGAGGTATCTCCATATGGCTTTCCACAGTGGCTGCACCAGTCTGCATTCCCACCAACAGTGCAAAGGGTTCCTGTGTCTCCACATCCTCGCCAGCACGTGTTCTTTGTTGATTTGTTGATGACGGCCATTCTGACAGGTGTGAGATGATATCTGATTGTGGTTTTAATTTGCTTTCTCTCATGAGTAGTGATGTTGAGTATGTTTTCATATGTCTATTGGCCATCTGTATGTCCTCTTTGGAGAAGTGTCTATTCAGGTCTTTTGCCTATTTTTAAATTGGGTTGTTTGTTTTCTTGGTGTTGAGTGTTGAAAGTTCTTTATAACTTTTGGATATTACCTGTATTTTGCCGTGTACAGTGTGCTCCCGTGTGTAATGTGCACCCACATTTTTGGCCCGAACTTTCAGGGAAAGAATCTTTCATTTTAATTTTTTAATTTGATTATTATTTTTATTTAGCTACTAGATTTTTGTATTATAAAGTAATTTTAGCATTTATTTTTGAACACATTATGTACAGGGAATTTTATATAACAAATAATTACAAAACACAAAAACAGATACAAGGAAATTCAGGTACTACCTAAGTATAATGTGCATCCTAATTTTCCCTCAAAAATTTGGGCAAAAAAGTGCACCTTATATATGGCAAAATACAGTAGCCCATTATCAGATGCACTGATGTGTTGGCAAATATGTTCCCCCATTCTGTGGGTTGTCTTTCTATTTTGATGTTTTTCTTTGCTGTGCAAAAACTTTTTAGTTTCATGTAGTCCCATTTGTTTATTTTTTTTCTTTTGTTTCTCTTACCTAGGAAGAAATATCTGATAGGATAGTGCTATGAACAGTGTCTGAGATTTTACTGCCTATGTTTTCTTCTAGGGTTTTTATGGTTTCAGGTCTAACATATAAGTCTTTGATCCATTTTGGATTTATTCTTGCATGTGGTATAAGAAGGTGGTATTATTTCATTTTTCTACATGTAACTGTCCAACTTTCCCAACACCATTTATTGGATAAACTATCTTTAGCCCACTACTGATCTTTCCCACTTCTGTAAAAGCTCACATTTCTCTTTATTCTGTGTTTGCTGAATTATTATTGAACTGTGGACTGGGAAGCCATCTAGTCCAGCTTCTCCTGAGCAGAGTTGCTTTGTCTGTGTGAATGCTCCTAAAAATGGGGCACTCAATGTGTGGAAAAGACTGCAAAGCTATACCTTTCTTGACTTGGATTCTGGGCTACAGCTAATGCATGTGGCTTGGGTTCCTGGAAGTTGTGTTTCATTCCTGCCTCATGGTACTCTTGTGCTATCAGCAGCTTAAGGCTGAGTCTTTGTGCTAATTTACTAGGCTGTTTAACTTATACCCCAAATTAAAGTTCATCATGATAAATCTGGGATGGAATCTGGGCACCTATAACCCTTATTTTCCCCTTTAAATCTTCTCTGATAATTTTGTCTTAGTCCATCAGTTGGGGAACCCTTAAAGATGTGGAATAACTGGTTGATTTCTGTTATTGGTACTTCTTTTATTTATTTATTTATTTATTTATTTATTTTTAAATTTTAATTTTGTATTGTTATTCAATTACAGTTGTGTGCCTTTTCTCCCCATTGTTATTGGTACTTCTAAACCAGCAATTTTCAACCTTTTTATCTCATTGCACACATAAACTAATTACTAAAATTCTGTGGCACACACAAAGTATATTTTTTTCTGATCTTACAGAAAAAATTAGGTATTATTTTGATTCATTCCACTGGACGGCTGTTGTTGTGTTGGCTATTGTCATTTTTTTTTATTTGACAATCTAAGGGGAAAGAGGTCAGCGCCACTGATTGGATAGTCAGATATTACATGTTTTAAACATTCTTGTGGCACACTAATGTACTGCAGCACACTGGTTGAAAATCACTGTTCTAAACTGTTGAAATGGTTGCATTCCAACAGTATTAACATCTTAAAACGAGCTCTTTAATTTTAACTTTCCTTGAGCTAATGTATTTTGCATGGTTCTTTTAACTTGAACCTATTTTGAGGTTGGGAGGACATGCTAAGAGCCGTTGTCCTAACAGAAGACCTTTAAGCCACCAGAATTAACTATTCTTTGTGGTCCTTAGCAGTTCTGAATGTGAGAGCTGAATAGGTAGGGACTACCCAAAATAGTTTCATTCTGAGTTCAGTTTATTTTGTACACAGTTGCATTTTCTACCCATTCCTGCAGAGGGCCCCAGAGCTCAGAAACAGTTGGGAAGCTGAACAGATTGGTTTGCAAGGAAATGTTAGCCAATAATAATATTTGAGCTTTTATTTGTTGGAAAAATGGTTATGGTCTCTTTTAGAGTTTCCAGTTCTCTCCTACTACTTTTTTCAGCTCTCAGCCTCTATCCAAAGGATAATGAGCACTGTTTTCTTGTTAGAGCAGTGGCGAGAATACAAGACTAGGGCCTGTGGCTGAGGACTAAGGTCTTCAGTGTGGCATGATCCCCAAAATTCTTTGTGCGCACTTAGCAGGAAATATGTTGAGTGTTCATCTTCAATGTATAAATATTTATGTACAAATTATATATATATGCATAAATGTGCGCATACACTTTTATTACATACATTATAAAATGTATCCTCCAAAATAGAAGCTTAAAATGAAGGAACCAAAAAAATACAATAGAAGTTATATTATCTTCTTTCTATGCTCCAGTAAGGGTCGTACTGGAAGCTACTGCTTTAGAAAAAAATTTTTTGACGGATTTGGGAAAAGAGCATAAAGACTGATCTTGGGGTTGTTTTGGCTGCAGGAACCTTTCTAATTCCAGTTGGCCAGGACCTGGCACTCAGTGAGAGAGTGCCTTTAAAATGTGGAAGTGCACTGCCCTGTCTTTGCTGGAATTTCAGTGTAGAATGTACCAGGCACAGTACCAGAGGATCACAAGGGGAGTAAGACATGCCTTAAGCCTTCTGTCAGAAAGTTCATCTTCTAGACCAAGCTCTAGCACAGTGTAGGGGAAGTAAGGCCTAACGTCGACTAATAGACAAAGCATAGTGTCCAGGCCCACTCCCAGTGTTCTCTCTCTAGCATCCCCGTTGTGATCTACAGTGAGCTGTTGGGGGAAGGGAAGCAGAGGAAAGGATCTGGTTGAGCGGGTGTAGTATTGTAAAGGTATTTAATGGGAGAGGTAAAAGAGGCATGGTTTTATCTGAAATGTTCTGAGACTCCTTCCCTACCCTCCAGTCTAAGTAGCCATATGTTGAATTGAGCCCTGAGGACTCACATGGGTCCAGTCTTGCTCTTTGGGGACTCAGATAGCATCGCATTGTTATCTACCTGGTAGCTACCATGTATTTGGGGCTCAAGAATACACCCAAGTGCTGTAAAGCAGCGATTATAAAGTTCAGTTTGTTTTTAAACTTCATAATCAAAAGAGAAGGTGCTTACTAAATTGATATTAAAGCAATCAAACCATTCCATAATAGAAAGAAGGTTACATATTGAGTTTACAGAGCTCAAAAGAGTCATAAAATTTCATGGATTTAAACTGGGATTTTAAAATAAGGTGGACTAGTCAAATAAGTATGATCACTGAATGGAAAACTGGAAGACAACTACCCTAGTGTTACATTTAAATGTTTGTCCACTGTGTGCCAGGCATTGCTGCCTTTGAAGGCTAAGGCCAAGGTTTCCATGGTGTACTTGGGTGATTTGGGCAAATATGATGTATTTCACTTCCTCAAATGTCAAGTGGTCACAAACCCGGTCTGATAGAAATTATGTTGAGATTTGAAACAAAAATCTAGTAGTCAGCAATTCTTTATTTAAAGGTAAGATTTTTTTTTTTCATTGAAAATACTCTATGCTCAATTAGAAAAAAGTAGAAACTATAGAAGAGTAGATAGTAATCACCCATCCATTTATTGCAAAAGAAAGCTACTATAAACATACTTTCCAGCATAATTTCACAGCATTTGGGTGCCTTTATATGAAGGGGCTGCTTAGCCAGAGTGAGTGCGGGAGGAAGGGTGGCTGGGTGGCTGTTAGCACAAGAGCCTGGACTACAAGATCAGAAATACCAATGTCCCGGTTGAATTTCTACATTGAAACCAGCCTGAATGCAAAGTGGATCAGAAGAGGCCAGCTCTGAGAACATGAAGGCAATTTCTTCTGACGTGTCTGTAATGCTGAAACAACCCTTTTGCCTAGCGGGAACATGTGTGTACCTCAGGTTAAGCACATGATAGCCATTGCACTAGATGTTACCTGCAAGATAAGTTCTTTTCATCTCTGTTCGAACTTATTCTGTCTTTCCTTGTCATAAGAGTAGAGTTGAAATGTACTGCAGGTTTGGCTCTCTGTTCTTGTGTTCTTTGGGAAGAGATGCAGCTTAATTTATATCCCTTCTGTAATAAACACCATCAAAAGTTACATACTGGGGTGGTTGGATGGTTTCCCTTATTGGAGAAATTAGAAAGTAAACTCCAAGGGAAACCTAGAACAAGCCATCTGGAGTGAAAGTCCAGTTTTATTTTTTCCCAATCCATTGCCAAACAATCCTTTTGTCAAGTACAATAAAAACAAATTGCTAGAAAAGTTAAAAAACAAATTCAAGCCCAAATTTTAGATTCAACAGACTTAAAGTTACTCTGGAATTGCTATGAAATTCCTAAATGCTTTCTCTTGTTTCTGCACTTACTGCGACCCAGGCTTGCACTGGGCTGCAGACCACATGTTGAATTTTGTAAGAGTTGGAAATAATTTCTGATGGGCTTGCAACCTTAAATGCAAAGTATAAGCAAGTTTATCAGTGCATAAACTTTGGAAATAAGGCCATATACTAAATTGCCCAACTGTGTCGATGTTTTTTAGGCACTAAAGGGTACAGCAATGATTAAGTCAAAGTCCCTTTTCTCAGGAAGTGAGGTAGGGGTAGAAAGTAGGTAAATAATAAGAAATTGTTTACAGTAAAAATAATGGAAAATTTAAAAAGTAATAAGTAAAAGTAATAAGATAGAAAATGGGAGGGGAATAGGGCTATTTTAAATATACTACTTCCAGAAGTCACCCTGAGAAGTTAGCTACATATGCACACATAGCCCAAATGATAAGGAGTCAGATATTCAGGGATCTGCAGGAAGAACATTCTGGGTGTAGAACAGCAAGTGCAAGGCCTTGAGGCTGAGATATCTTTGACACGCTCAACGACAGAAAAGAGCTAACGAGGCCTGCAGAGAGCAATGTTGAAAATAAGTTGATACAGCCAAAGTCACCTTTGGGCTTCATATCATTTGATAATGGGCAAAAGAAGAGTAAATTAGAGAAATATAGATGAGGAAAATGGTATCATGGCAGCCTGAAGGTGAAATTGTGGAAACAGGTGAGTTGGGTTGCAACTGGGTAACATGCAGGACCCAGGAAATCCAGGAATTTCATCCATGATTTAGCCCAGACCCCTGCAATGTGGAGAGGAGAACCTGTTTCTTTATGGAAAAAATGAGGAGCCTGGGAAGGACGGGCATTGGAGAGAGGGGCCTGGCCTCGTGGACAGGCAATAAGGAAGGCTTTGAAGGGAGTATCGGAGAGAGTTTTCAGCAGTGGTCTGTACCTGAAGCAGGGGCGTAGAGATAGCCTTTGGATGGAATTTGTCACTTTTAACTCAACAAGCACTCTGAAATCAATTTGACCTTCATACCACTTTAGGATTTCAACACAGAGCACAGGACATTCATGTTCACTCATGTTTGAACTGACTTCTTGCAGTAGGAAAAGGAGTTCTTTGAATATGAAGTGTTTTAGGGCCATGAAGACCCATCTTTGCATGGTCATCTTCATTATTTCCAATGATGGAAAGGTGGAGATAGATTAGTGATTCAAAAGTTTCTCTTCTGAATGTTGCACTTCCTGTCATACCTCTAATCAGCTTTCCAGCTTCCCGTTTACCTGACACTTTTTCCTAAGATTTAAAGGACATTTAAAAAAAAAAATAATGTTAGATACAGGAAGGTTTTTTTTAACAGAGCGGACAACCTGAAATGATTCTTTTTGGGAGAAATATACCATTGTGTAGTCCCATCCCAGCCAAACTTGGAGTTACATTTAAAGCAGATTAATCCCTGGGAAAGAAAGATAATTAGGAGTCACCAAGAGTTTACGCTTAAAGAGAAAAAAGGAAGAGATGCTCATGTGCCCAAATTTCAGTTTTGCTGTTTATTTCCCCACAAATGGAAAACTAGGCTGACTTTCTAAATTTCTCAGTATCGAGATAGTTTTAAAGGCACCAGTTCTTTTAAGATTGAACTTTTGCCCACCTTGTTAAGGAGCAGGCTCCAAAGCCTGAGTGAAGGACCCTACTTTAATTGATTTAGGCTCTTAAAAAAAATACACAGTTTTTTGTGGCAACCTAAGAATAATATACTCAAACTGATAGAGCTAAAAGGACACAAATATAATTTTGACCCTTCACTTCTTTATCAGAAGAGGAAATGGAGGTGATATAACTTGTCCAAGTTCACACAGGTGGTCAAGAGCAGAGAGGAGACTGGACCTGGGACTAGTCACGTGATTGTTAGATTAGTACACTTTCTACTTTTATCATGTGACTCCTTAATCTTTGAGTATTCCCAATGCTGGAATCACATTAAGAGTAGCAATTTTCTGACACTAAATTTTGGAAGTGGGTAATATTTCATTGAATAATTATAATTGAGAAATGTCTTGCATTTGTTGTGTTTTATTTTTGGCATTTAGGTTTTCCTAGGACATTAGTTCAGGCTGAAGCCTTGGACAGAATCTGTGACCTGGATCTAGTGATCACTTTGAACATTCCATTTGAAACGCTCAAAGACCGTCTCAGCCGCCGTTGGATTCACCCTCCCAGTGGAAGGGTCTACAACCTGGACTTCAATCCACCTAATGTACAAGTAAGAAAATACAAAGTACTCTCACAGACTGACGAGAGAGAGGTAAAACGTTTTAGTGGACAAGTGGATAAAGATAGGAAGAAACTATTCAGAAACGAGCAAATATACTTAGCCAACAAATATTTAAAATGCTCATTCACTAGTAGTTAAGGAATGTAAGTTAAAGTTTGTAACATCGATTCCTGGATGGGATCTGAGAAAAATGGTATTCTCATCTTTATTAGGTATATGAAATATTAATAATCTTTTTAAAAAGCAACCTAGCAACAAACATTAAGGATGCCTTCCTAACTCCTGGGTGCCACAAGTTCAGTAAAGTTCCAGTGAGTCTTACTATTTGGACTGAGCACCAGTCTCCTTTTGAAGACTTCTTTTTAAAATGTAAGTAGATCTGGAATTCTTTATTAGATCTCTTCTCCTTTCCATCACAAGAAGTTTAGAATAGGGGGAAAATGGAAGAGGAAGAAAATAGGGTTCTGAATATGCCCTGAAGTCCAACACAAATGCTTCACATTTGGCCTGCCTAGACTTGGCCTTGCAAAGGTTTCATAAAATTTGAGAAGCTTTGACACTGACTTACTTTGCAAAGACTGAGTTTCTCAAAAAGAACACCTGTAGTTACAGTGCTGCTCCCGAAGACAGCAGTGAAAGTGTCTGGGCCAACTCAACCAGCTGCTGTGGTCTGGCTCCCCCAGAAGGACGGTGCTGTTGCCCGCGTATCATTCTGCTCTTTCTGGGAACAGTTGTATTTGCTGGTGCTCAGAATCCCAGAAATGATTTCTGAGCTTTGCAGCCAAAAGTAGAATAAAGGAGAGGGGGATATAGGTGATGTACAGCTTCTCCCATCCCTGTCGCTCCTGTTGTATAAGGTAACGGACATGAAACACACACAGGATAATTATGTGGCTCACCAATAAATCCTGAGTGTAAATTATGTACCCAAGACCCTGAGCTGTAATGGGATTGCAGTGCGTTTCCAATTTAGAGCCAGTTTCTGATTATCCAGTTGAGTTGCCTAAGCCTTTTGGTTCTGCTCTAGCCTGCCTTTTGACAGATTTATTTCTTTTGATTATCTCCCCTTGTGGGTAATAGCCATGGACATGGGAGGCAAAATTCTGATGTGTTGAATTTGCTATTCGTAAGTATGGTTCCGTAGGAGGTTAAAATACATCAAAAATAAGGTGGGGTTTTTTTTGCTTTTTTTTTAGTTCTCAGAATGTTTGTTCCTGATTATCATGGGTGTATGATATGCCTGTTTTAATTCAACTTTAGTTAAGGCATTACTTGATTTTTTACTAAAATAACCTGAGTAGGATTAACCTTAGAAAAGCTACATGATAGAATTTGAAAGTTAGCTGAAATGGGACTGAAATACCTTCTCCTGGATTAGTGTTTTTCTTAAGAAAACCAGTTGGTTCCTTGAAACATTTAATTTTCTACATTAGGAACTCAGGTGTTAGAAAGCAAGGCAGCTTTAGGAATGTTTAGAGGGCCAGAGTGACATTGTTTGAAGGTTGCTTATTGGGGGAAGGAGGCTGCAATGGAAATTTAAACTGAATTGGAGAGATCATATATCAACAGCACTGGAACATGTTTGCAAGGATCTAAAAAGTTAATAAAGATTTAATGTCAGCTCTCATGAAGTAAGGTTAAATTGCTGTTAAGAGTGCATTTTCTTTTTCAAGTACCTTTGCCATTACCATGGTTGCCCAGGCCTAAGTCATTATGTGGTAGGAATCAAAGATGAATACATGCTTTCACACTGGAAAGTTTTTACCTATGAAGTGGCCCCACTGTTGCCCATATTAACTGGTTTCTCTGGTCTTTGCAGGGGCTTGATGACGTCACTGGTGAACCGTTGGTCCAGCAGGAGGATGATAAACCTGAAGCAGTTGCTGCCAGGCTGAGACAGTACAAGGATGTGGCAAAGCCAGTCATTGAACTGTACAAGTGAGTGTGCTTCAGTGTTTTCACGGCAGTCAGCCAGTGGGAAAGGTGTGGAGCTTCATGAGAAGGGCCTGGGGGTGGGGGGTGGGGGGTGGTAGTGTTTCTCTCAGACAGATAAGCCCTAAAAGCCCCAGCACATCCCCAGAAGTCAGTTGAAATGCTGGGGTTGTTCGTGGGAGATAATGCCCAGTACTTTTATGCTGAAACTATAAGCTCTGAAACCTGATCATCTCTGGCTATAAATTGCATCTAGACTTATTTTCATTTTTATTTTTAAGTGGCCAAAATAATGGTTTACATCTTGACACTGCCACACATAAATATCTTAGAAGATTGGATGGGACTTTTGGCCTCCATGTGTCTGGAAAACTATAAGCTGAAGATTGCAAATTTGAATGGCTTCAGGGGCCAGGCAGGTATTGCAAGGAGTGTCAGGCCTGATAGGGGCAGTTGAGTGACAGTGGAACTGTACAGCTTCTGTGCGGCTCCAGCCAGTTAATCACCATGGGGCACTCAGGCCCATTGTGACCAATGATCCCTGGTTTTCAAGAGGGGAGTAGAAATCTGGCTCTTTGTGTGGAGAAAAGGAATCCCGATTTTTATATTAGCGACAAATTTTAAAATTCTCACAGCGTGTCAGCCCAGTGAAACCACATGTGTATCTGCACCCGGGACAGCAGTTTACAGCCTTCGCTGTGGTCCATTGCTGACCTTGTCACCTCCAAGTAGTTTAGCCCTTAGATCAGAGGTTCCTGATCAGACTGTTGTGACTCATCCTGTGTTTCACAATCATTGCCAACGTAATGGTTTTAGAGACCAAACTTGGTCAGTAATTTGGTTTTCAGGAATGTGTAGT
Organism: Desmodus rotundus; assembly: GCF_022682495.2. Classification (NCBI taxonomy): domain Eukaryota; kingdom Metazoa; phylum Chordata; class Mammalia; order Chiroptera; family Phyllostomidae; genus Desmodus; species Desmodus rotundus. The sequence continues at coordinate 45,632,894 of NC_071389.1, forward strand.
GAGGCAGATTTTGGATTGTCCCCAAAGAATAATCTTATTCTTTCATATATTTTTTGTTCTTTTTAAAAAATTTTTTAATGACTGAAACAAAAAAGATCTAAAACCACAGCTTCTGGAAGAGCCATTTGTTTTTGCCAGTCTGTACCTCTCCATGAACTTGACCTTGGTCTTCTGTCCAGCTTTGTGTTTCAGAGCAGGGTCTCTGAAGTTGTCCTTCTTGATGGCAATTTTGTCCAAGGGGATATCCACAGAGTACCTTGTGGGCATGAGGTGATTATAAACTTTCACAAAAGACTTGGTCTATGACCTCTTGGCAATTTTCTCCTTGTCCATGGCAGCTGTCACTTTGTGGGGGTAGTGGTCCATTCCAGCCACTAGAGCATGGCTGTAGGGATGGTCTGAGGGGCCAGCATCAATGTTCTTCACAATGACACAGAGTAGCGTCGGCCAGGACCAGCACCACCTTCCCGAGTTTCATAAACTTGCCCGTTTCAACAGTAGCCACGGGGGCCTTCTTTGATATGTTTTAAAGGGAAGAATGAAAGGTGGCATCGTGGCAAGCATGCCGCAATTGAAAAGCTATGGTCTTAGTTAGATAACACCCGGGGTGGGGGGGTGTTGGTGCATTTGAAGGGGCTAGTTAGGCTCTTTGTCGTGTGTGATATAGACTATAAGATCATGCTTACATTTTATCCAGGACCTTCATTGGCTCTAATACTGTGTTAAAAGGGAACCTAAAATGCCTTTGTGGGTTTGACTTTGTTTTTCAGGAGCCGAGGAGTGCTCCACCAATTTTCTGGAACGGAGACTAACAAAATCTGGCCCTATGTTTACACGCTTTTCTCGAACAAGATCACACCTATAGAGTCCAAAGAAGCATACTGAGCCTACCTGGAGGAAGAACCATAAGAAGTGGTCATTCTCTCAATTGTGTGTGTAGTACTGGTGCCGTGTCCCAATTAGAAGCTAGCTGAGATAGCTTGCGTCTTTTCTAGTTTAAGTGGTGATCTGATATAAAAACTAATGAGTAAAAAGAGTTACTGAAGAGGCTCTTCTCTGACTTTCAAAGGAAGGGTCATCTAGACATGTTGAAGATATCTCTGCACATGTGTCAAGCCCTTCACAAGAAAGCAAGTGCAGGCTGGATTTCTAACAGTGTATATCCCCAGCTCTAGCTGATTTTTGACAGTCATGTTGTTGCCATAGTAGCAGCCTTTTTACCCTTGGTGGTGGTGCTCTCTGGTTCTCCCATCCCCTAAAGGCTGTTGAACCATAGCACCAGCAGGCCTGGGAATGGCAAGGACTGTAGCCTGGACTTTGTCCCACATGCTTCGTGCCCCTCTGGAGACAACGAGGTCGAAGCCAATAGCTCCTGGTGGTTACTTCTCTGATTTTGAGTGACTGTATCCACGTTTATTTTTTCTGCTAGGAGCACCTCCTTTTCTGTGTCCATGCACCATAGAATCTCTCCTTTTCAGACATCCTGGAATGAAAGGATTGGGCTTCTGCTATGTTTATTAGACTTGGTTTTTTTTTTTACATCTGTTTCTTCCCTTCCTAGGCTATTAAATTATATGGATACTTATTGCTTTTATCCCTCTGAAATTCCTTTCTAAGAGCTGAGACCTAGGGGATGATGTCAAATCACTTCATGCACCAGAACTTGAGCTCTTGGAGGGTCTCCTTACACTGCTGGTCTGATGCTCATGGGTGGACATCATTCCCTTACTTTTTTTGTGCAAAAATAAAATCCTCAGAGTCTTTTTTAAATCCTCAAAAAGTAAGAAATATTCACCTACATAAATGTTAAAAGATCGTATCTTCTGTATAGATATAATAACACCATATGGAATTACCCAACTAAAATAATAGTTTACTTTTTATTCAAGATAAAGAAAACATGTTTGGAAATGCTGCTAAATGCTGACAGTGTTTTTCTCCTGTAAGTGACCCGTGCTTGTTATAAGTAGTTGGTAAAGGGAATGGAGCCTGTGCGTTCAGGAAATGTGTTGCACTAGCTGTGCCTAGGCTAAGTATACAGCTTTACAATTAGGAGAAAACAAAATCTTAATTTTTTTTATTCCAAAGATTCTACAGGGTGGCCATAAAGTCTAAAAATACAGATAACACTATTTTGTCATTCATTGTAATGTAATATCAATAAATCATTTTTTAAGGATTTGCTAGGTTTCCAGACTTGGTGGCCACCTTGTATAATTAATTCTTGCTCTCCTCTGGGAAGGACAATGAAGTTTATTCCTGCTGCCTTAAAAATAAGTATTCCTCTTCAAGCATTGTGATTATCCCCAGCAAGGGTCCTTTACTATTCCTGGGAGTGACTTCAGTGTAATCATTGCCTTTGGGGTCGGGCAGAGGTATAGGAAATGGGAAATGGCCTGATCCCCGATTCCATACTCTACTCCTCCATCCTTCACTCTCCTCCTTCTCCCTTCCAGCAAAATAGACAGCTTCAGCCAGCGTCAAGGTCACTCACTGTGTCTCAGCAGTGTCTGCTGTTTCCGAGATTGCCCAGCAACTGAGGGGCCCTTTCCTAGGTGATACCAATAAAATACAAACACCTTTTCCATGGTCTTTGAACGATGGTGGGTGTCTCATGTTCAGTGGCCTAAAAATATATGTTTCTGGTTTTCTTCAACAAACTCCTTCAACGACTTTGAAAAATATTAACTTTTTGTAAAAAGATTAAATTTTTGAGAAAAGTAAATATTATGAGAAAAGTAAAATTGAAGGAACAGCTTTTCTTGGTTTTCATTCTATTGCCACACACGTGGTTCCTTCCCTATTAGGCAGAAATAGTTTGGATGGTCTCTTAAGATTTATACCTGTCCTTATAATCTGTGATTCTAAGCAGCTCTGAATTCATTTTGCTTTCCATTATCCTGACAGGCTTATTTAGACTTGAAAATATCGCTGTGTTTAATGCCCTTGCAAACATAAAATAGGTACCATTTATCAAAGGCCTACTGAGTGATATATGCAGTTTTTGGACCTTTATAAATACAGGCTGGGACAAAAGTAGGTACAGTTGCCCATATGGAAAATAATACAATGATTAATAAATAATAATACAAGAATAAACTATGTTTCACGTACTTGCAACTGAAGCCTACTGTTGCCCTGCCCTGTGTTTCATCTTCCGGGCATCCTGTGAGATAGGCACAGTCCCACATTTATAAGGAAGAAGCCAAGGTCATAGATGTGAAATGATTTGCCCAGGTTCCTGCTGCCAATAAACAGTGTAGCCAGGACTCACACCCAGGTTTTCCTGACTCTGCCGCCTGAGTTTCCTTTGGATGTTAACTTCCTGTTTCCTGTCCCATGCAGCCCAGGGCACAAACCTGCTTGGTTTTGCTTATATTTAAGAGCAGACTCACATCAAATATAACAGAGTTACTTGTGGTGACATTCAGGTTTATATGATATTGTTTTTATTTTCTTTGCTTAAGCAAAGGAAGCTGCTACAGGAAAATCTGAGCCCTTGGCCCTTCTCTGTAACTACTCACTTACGAATATAATGAAAGGCTGTCAACATGGGCTGGCTTGAGTCCGGGCTAATTTGTGGAGAAGGCGAGCTCATGTCCCTCACTTTTACCCTGTTGTGTCCATGGTTTTGTGCCCCTAAAGGGACCTTTACCCTTCAGCCACCCTCAGCCATGGTGCTCACATATAGGTCTGGGCTCCTGAGATCAGAACAAATCACTCCCTCGCTGCCATCCCAAACGAGGTTCTGATAATGAACTGATCCCCTTAAAGTTCTGGCAGATGAACCAATGGTGATTGTGCACCTAACACAGGGTAACCCCGACTTTATACCATCTCCCTATATTACATCACACATTAATATGATTCTGAATGCCAAGTTCACCCTTTTGCCTGCCATCTGATGTGGTAGTGCTGCTTCTCATGCACAGTTCTGGCAGAACCAGGGGAGACTGGCTTCCTGTCTTACCTGCCTTCCCCAGTGTTACTTCCCATCACTCTCCAGGAGCCAAGCCCAGATGAGCTCTAGCTTCAGCCAGGTTATACCCCCCTCTTTGGTAGGGAAGGGAAAAAGTGATAAGAGGAATGGGTGAGAGAGCTGCTGTTGTGGCTTTTCCTGCCACTTAAATTCTGCTGTGGCTTTTCCTGCCACTTAAATTGTTGTTGAGACAGGATAATGTTAGAAGGATGCCTGTGCAAACCCATAAATAGGGCTTTTATAAAATTTAGTTCACTGGAACCTGCGTTCAGTATTTGACTTTAGCTGTTGGTCTAAATGGTTTACCAGCCCGTTGGAGGTCTTTGCTCAAATCGTGAAGACCACAGATTTCCCAGTGTTATGGTATAGGCATTCTTAGCAGTTGCTGCTAATTGCTACTTCATGCTAAGCACATTACATGCATTGTCTAATTAACTCCTTAACATTTACCTTAAGTAATAGATATTATTTCAATTATCTTGCCTCCTTGCATTTAAAAACTGAAATAATCCTGTTTACATGAACTTGGGCCTTTTTGGTACCTCTCTTTAGTTTGAACTCTCTATTCTCGTTAATAGATAACACAATGTATTTGCTCCCACCCGGAATCTTTGGTTTTGGCGCTCGGGTGCTGAGAGAGGACACGGGCACTCAGTGCGTCCTGGTGGTAGTTACACACTGTATAGACAGGGGGCATAATGTCTCATCTGTACTCTACCTGGGTTAGAGGATCTTGGGAGGCATCTGTATGCACCTGATGAATTTCATTTCTTACTTTTCGTTTAACAGACAGTATCTGTTCTTGCTGCAATTAATTTTGCCAGAGAGGCAATTCATAAGGCAGAGTCATGTTCACAGTACGAATTGCGTCCCTCTTCCCCTCCATTTTCAGTAACTCCCTTGTGTATTGGTGTCTCAAAAGAACTCAGTAATGGAGATTTCCTTTAATACGGGAATGTGGTCTGCTCGTAAGTTATCAGCCCTTTCCGTATGGAACCGACCCAGCCTGGTTTCCAGAGGAGAAGTGTGCAACACACAGATGTCGGGGAACCATGAAGCCATATTTCAGCTGTGAAGAAAAATCTGCTTCCTGCATCTGTTCAGATATATTATAATTGCAATTGTTTATAAATGCCATACCTTATCTTTCTTTTAACAAATTGCACAACTCTTGCCAAAATAAATGCCGTTATGTGTATGCTTCAGGGAATCCCCCAATTAGTGTGTGTGTGTGAGAGAGAACAAGAAAGAGATAGAGATGGTAAAACATTTCCCAAAGGCAGAGAGTTTCTGTATCGCGTGGCTAGTCCTTCCTTCCTTCCTTTAGTAATAATCAGGCTATTCTAGGAAGTTTGGTATCTTTGAAATGAAAGATTTCCTGTGTAAAACTTTTCAAAGGAGCAGTGCACCTAGAAGATTCTCCTTGGGGTTAGTGTGTGTCTAACTCCATTTCATTAAACCGTTCTTTTCCTTACTTTAAAGCTTTGGCTATAAAGTCAGAAGTGTACTAAATAAAAACAAATTGACATGTTTAATTTAAAGAAAAGAGAAGAAAAATGGAAACTGAGTCTTTATGTAAGCTCCAAAGTGTTAAGGTTTAGAGGGCTTTTCTAGTCTTATGAGAATTTGTACTACTGATTTTTATATACTCTTGTTTTTGAGATGAACAGATCTCTGGGGGGAAACTGTTGAGTTCCAATGGCATTTCACTGTGATCCCTCTCAAGCTCCAATCAGTTCTCTAACCTAATGACAGCTGGTCTCTTTGGTTTACTGTCCTGTGAAATGTCAGCTCCACTTTCCCAGAAGTCATGTGTTTACGATGAGTCAGTGTTTTCCCTCCATGTGAACGTCGTCGGCCCGCTTGATTTGTGTGTATGTGCTTAATTCAAAGTACCTAAACCTGATCTGTAAATGCTCTTCTAACTGTTAATTGTCTTATTGATTATTTTGATTATTTTGCTTGAAGATTATTCATACTTTTTAATTTGATAGAAATAAAGTTGTTTACTGGTTATAACTCGTAAATTCATTTAACATTTGTATAGCTTTTCACACTGGACAACATACATCTTCACAGATACTCATCCTCGCTTGTGCTACTCTGTTACCACTCCGTTATCAACAGCATTATTCCCATTTATTGGTGGGGAAAACAGAGAACACAGTGTTGCCTGGATAGGCTGGTGGCAGAGCGAGTTTCTGAACCCAAGAGTTACGATCCGCAGGCTCACTTTCTTTTCATCTGCACCAGGTCAGCTCATTTTGTATTCCCTTAAGTACTTTATCTGTCCACCACTTCATTTTTCACGTATTTTCATGGACATTCTTTAAATTTATTTGTGAAACAACTGGATGATGTGAGCAGATCACAACCTATAGATTGGGAGAATGACCAAAGTATGTGACTAACTCTAAAGTCATAGTGTCCCGGGCTACTCGGCAGAAGCAGAAACTTCACAAGTCCGTCTGGTGAGAGTTGGAGCCGTGGAGGAAAAACAGCCTCCACAGGAGGAGCCCCCTGTGATAGGGAGGGGGCCAAATGCCCTGGCTCTCCCAGCCTCACACTCTCCTGCCTCCTGTGTGGGTTTCCCACTAGGAGAAGTCAGCTGACAGAGAAGCCTGGGAAACATGTTCTATAGGTTTCCATGTCCCTAGAAAGGTGAGCTGGATGCAATGGCAAATGTGGTAAATTCTATTAATGTTCAAGCCATTTGCCTTTTAAGAGGGTTTTGCATCTTTGCCCCCATTGGCTTCATGCTGGTGCATATGATTTGCTTGAGCCAATGCAGTGTGAGAAGAAATGAAGTGTGCCACTTCTGAGCAGAAGCCTAATAGCCTTAGGAGCCAGAATGTGGACACCAGTCCCTTACTCTGCAATGAGATTGGCAGTCTCATGGGGCTTTTCTTTCAACCTGGAACCTAAGGTGAACACATGCAGCCAGGATGCAGCTAATCCATGGTGCAAAAAGAAACCTTTGCTTTATAAGCCACTGAGATTTGGCACCACAGCATAATTTAGCTCAACCTGACTGAAATGGGCCTAGCATACGTCCTGCCATTATAACGGATTCCTTATCAAGCACTTTTAGGCTCTGGGGATGCAAAGATGAGTAAGACCCAGTTTTGCTCTTTCCTGCCTCAGTCTCCTGGAGGGGATGGACTGTGATTACATAACACTACATGTAACTGTTGGAATTAATCACTGGATTATACTTGAGAGAACACAGAGGGAGGGTTCTTAGTGATATCAGAACGGGAGCCCAGGCAGAGAGAAGGTACGTGTGTGCCAAGTAAGGCAGGTCTGGGAGAGAAGGGTAAGTAAGGTTGAGTAGTATTGCCAAGTTGTGTGGACCTCCCTACTTCACGTCTCTATGCTGGAAAGTGCTTCATTAGTGCTTCATGATAACACGAACTGTACTACAGGTCGGGACTAAGGTGTAATAGAGTTCAACACAAAAGGATGGTTAGAACTGGAGTAAAAGAGTCAAATGCCTCTAGGGAAGAAGTCGGGAAGGCAAAGAGTGAAAGGGTGGGGGGGGGCGTGAGTGTGAGGTGTTATAAAGGGGAGGGGCTGTGAGGAGCTTTTTCTAAATAGGAATCACTGCTCAGCTCTGGATGATTGTTATGACCTCAGGAATGCTGTCTAGTCACTCATTTTGTGAAAAGAAATGAGAAACAAGTTCTTGCGTGAAATCTTACGTTTAATGGAATACTACTTGGCTATTAAAAAGAAAATTTTACCCTTCGTGACAACACAGATAGACCTAAAAAACATTATGCTAAGTGAAATAAGCCAGTCGGAGGAAGACAAATACCACGTGATTTCACACATGTGGAATCTAATGAACAGACTGAACTAACAAGCAAAATAGAAACAGACTCAGCAGGATGACAGCTTTTGGGGTGGAGGGGCAGTTGGGGGTGGAGGGTTTGAGCAAAAAAGAAAAAGGACTCATGGACATGGACAAGAGTGTAGTGATTGCGGGGGTGGGGTGGGAGGGAGTATAATGGGACTAAATGGTAGTGGAAAAAACAATTAAAAGTCTTGTGTTTAAATGTTTGTAATTTAAATTTTGATGGAATGTTGCACAGGCCACACAGCATATCCATTTTGGGACGTCTGCATTAGAGACACAGGAGGTAGGGATGCGGATCTCCGTGGCTAGCTAGGTGTCTGAGAAGTAAGGAGACAGGCTATGTAAGGGCAAAGGGGTGTGAAGGGGAGGATATTCCAGCTTTGACAAGGACAACAAAATGCATCATTATATAGAATTCTGCTTTATCAGAGAATACCACCTATTCAAATCGAGTTTTCTACTCCAGACTTCAGCTGAGTGGGATTTTTCTCATATTCATTTCAGCCAGTTAATAATGTAAGCATCCAATAATTAAATGAAAACCACACCCATACTTGGAGAAACCTACATAAATTATATGTGTGTGTTTTATGTACATATGTGTATGCATATATATGTATAAATAATGTGTAAATAGAATTGTGTGTGTGTGTATATATATGCATATGTGGTAGAAAATAACAGTTAAAATTTAATGGCTTGGTAATAGTGAACTCCTTTAGCTTTACTTTGGGAAATAAAGAGACTTACTTTATCTGCCCTTCCATTCTAAATCATAGCTTTGCTACATAGAGTAATTTAGGTTGTAGGCCCTTGCTTTTCATCACTTTGAATATTTCTTGCCAGTCTCTTCTTGCCTGCACAGTTTCTTTTGAGAAATCAGCTGACAGTCTTATGGGAACTCCTTTGTAGGTAACTCTGCTTTTCTCTTGCTGCTTTTAAGATTCTCTCTTTATCTTTAACCTTTGGCATTTTAATTAGATGTGTCTTGGAGTGGTTCTCTTTGGGTCCCACTTGTTTTGGACTCTCTGTGTTTCCTGGATTTGTATGTCTATTTCCTTCACCAAATTAGGGAAGTTTTCTTTCATCATTATTTCAAATAAATTTTCAATTTCTTGCTCTTCCTCTTCTGGCATCCTTATGATTGGGATGTTGGTACATTTAAAGTTGTCCCAGAGGTTCCTAAGCCTATCCTCGTTTTTTAAATTCTTTTTTCTTTCTGTTCTGATTGAATACTTTTTGCTTCCTTGTATTCCAAATTGTTGGTTTGATTCCCAGCTTCATCCTCTCCACTGTTGGTTCCCTGTAGATTTTTCTTTATTTCACTTAGTGTAATCTTCATTTCTTCCCTTATGTTGTTGCCATACTCAGTGAGTTCTTTTGAGTATCCTGATCACCAGCAGTTTGAACTCTGCATCTGATAGGTTGCTTATTTCCATTTTGTTTAGTTCTTTTTCTGGGATTTTGTTCTGTTCTTTCATTTGGGCCATATATCTTTGCCTCCTCAATTTGGCAGCCTCCCTGTGTTTGTTTCTATGTATTAAGTAGAGCTGCTTTGACTCCCTGTCTTAGGAACGGCACCTGTACACTGTGTGGTGTGGAGCCTTAGGTAATCGCCAGGGCAGGGTAACCCTCTTCACTGCTTTGTGGCTCAGTGTGGCGGGAGGGCTTGGAGAAGGGACAGTACTGCTGCCTGGCTTCTGGATGTTTGCCTGGCACTTGCCACATTTCCAGTTACTTCACCCAATCTCCATATACGGCTGGCGCCCTTCCAGCTGTTGCCTTGGTGGTGAATCCCAGAGTGGGTGGGTTTGCATATATTCTAAGTCCATGTGGGCCCTTTAAATGGACTCTTCTGAAAATCCAGCAGTTTCTTCTGCCACCCCTGTCCCCACTGATGTTTACAGCCAGAAGTTACGGGGATTTATCTTCCTGGCGCTGGAACCCCGGGCTGTGTAGTTTGGCCTGGGGCTGGGATCACTTGCTCCTAAGGTGTCCCTTCCAGTTTTTATCTAGCACATGTGAGCGTGGGACTGCCCATTCCACTGCCAGCACCTCTCCAGGCTACACCACGTCTCTGCACCTCTCGGCCTATCTCTGTGATTCTGCCTGGCTACCCATCTGGATGAATACGGCTTCTTTAAATCCTTGGTTGTTGGATTTCCATAGGCTCGATTTTCTCATAGTTCTGGTTGTTTGTTTTGGGATATAATTGTAATTCTCTCTGTAGTTGTGCGAGGAGGTGAAGCATGTCTACCTACACCTCCATTTTGACTGGAACTCCTGAAAGTCTTATCTAACAATTGATGTGTCAGCATTTATCAACTGAGGCTACAGAGTGAGGGCTCTTCGTAGGCATGACAGTTGTCTAAACTGAATCTTTCTACACATCTTCCAAAAACCATGCAGATCAGGACAGCAAATAAAATCCCAACTCTCCACACAACACAATTATATCCACCATATAACCGGGAAATAGAATATCGCAAACTCCCATTTCATTGAGTGGGAAACAAATACCTGAAATCAGTGGCACCAGCTATAAAGGCCACGTGGAAGTGGAGAGTTAAACAGAGACTCTTTGGGAAAAAGAAAGCTCAGTCGCATCCCAGAGAGTCCCACACTAAGTAGAGAGATAATTGAGAACAGCTGTGCTGGATCAGAGCGCTTGCTAATGGGGAATTGAAAAGTAAGGGCTTGAAAGTACATGAGTTTAAACATGTAGGTATTGAGAGGGCACAACTTTTGGAAGAGAACAAGGGAACTTGGAGGAAATCTTTTGGCAATTTACTCATGAAGAAGGAAAAATAAAGAAGTTGGTGGGAATTAAGTTTCTTACAGAAATTAGAGTTTCATAAAATCTAAGACATACTAAACTCTCCCTAACCCTCCTCCCCCACCCCAGTTTGGGGTGCATGATTCAAACACATGTATTTATTTATTTATTTTTTAGAGAGAGGGGAAGGGAGGGAGAAACAGGGAGAGAAACATTGGTTGCTAGCCTCTCACACACACCCCGATGGGGCACTGAGCCTGTAACTGAGGCATGTGTCCTGACTGGGAATCAAGCTGGTGACCTTTCTCTTTGCGGAACAATGCCCAACCAACTGAGCCATTTCAGCCAGGGCAGACATCATCTTCTTTAGAGAGACTGAAAAGTTTATGGATTCTGCTAGCTCTTTTGGGCCCCAGGCAACAAGGCATAATAGTATCAGTGAGATCAGGAATACCTTTCTTCCCTTTTTTTACAAATGACCTAGTTGAGAACACTGAGAATAGCATCCACAATGCAACCCTGCACAGATTTGTGCCTCTGTCCCCAGTCTTCCTTGGTCTGTAACAGGTGTGTCCCTTACTCAGTAGCAGGCAGACACGGCCATTGGTCAAGATAGCTTGCTTCATGGGGAAACTTGTTTGTCGTTCCCACCACTGATTTGAACCACGTAAGCCTTCCACTCTTCTCCCAGAGCATCAGCAACAACTTCTGTGCCCATATGCTTCTCGTAAAGGGTACAAAGTTTGAATTCATTAGACAATGAATTCTGCTTCTATGAGTTTCTTGCAGACGGTGGCTGGGAAAGAGATGTTCATCTTCATAGAAGCAGCCAACCACCTCCGTGGTGCCACAAAGAGAGAAGAGTTCTTTATATATACACTTATCAGACACAAGATTTTCACCATTTTCTCCCAGTATGTGGGTTATTTTTCACTTTTTTGATAGTCTTCTTGGAAGCACAAAAGTTTCAGTTGTGATATAGTCCAATATACCTATTTTTTCTTTTGTGTTTTTGGTGTCATATCTAAGAAACAACTACCTATGTAAATTATGTTTAAAAAGACACAATTACCAAAATCGTAGTCACAAAGATTTATCCCTATGTTTTTTTCTAAGAATTTTATAGTTCTTACATTTAGGTCTTTGATCTATTTTCAGTTAATTTTTGTACATGGTATGAGATAGAGGGCTCCAACAATTCTTTTGAATGTGGAGATGTAAGTTCCCAGCTCAATGTGTTGGAATTGTCTTGATACCTTTGTTGAAAATCAACTAACCATAGATATGTAGTTTTATTTCTGGACTCTCAATTCTATCTCATTTATATGTCGATCCTTGTGCCAGTACAACACCATCTTGATTACGGTAGCTTTGTCATACATTTTGAAACAGAGAATGTGAGTCCTTCAGTCTTGTTCTTCTCTTTCAAGAATGGTTTGTCACTTCTGGGTTTCTTGCATTTCCAAAAATATTTTAGGATCAGCCTCTTGTCAACTTCTGCAAAAAAGACAGGTGGGACTTTGATAGGGATTGTATTTAATCTGTGGATGCATTTGGGGAGTATCGCCATTTCAACAATATTAAATCTTCTAGTCAATGAACACGTGATGTCTTTTCATTTACTTAGTTCTTCAGTTTCTTTCAATGACTTTTCTTTAGTGCACAAGTCTTGTATTATACTTAAAAATTCATTCCTAACTATTTTGTTCTTGTGATGCTATTTAAATGGATTTGTTTTTAAATTTCACTTTCAGATTGTTCATTGCTAGTCTACATGTATACAATTGATTTTTGTATATTGATCTTGTGTCTTGACACATTGCTGAACAACATTTTTAGCTCTAGTAATTATTCTTTCTCATGTTCAAATTGTTCTGAGTTTGGTAAGTAGGATGCTCTTGTTCTTGTTTCTTTTTTTATGTGGCTCTGTCAGTATTTGAACACTAACTTGATTTTTGGCCGATCTGAACCTCACCTTGTCCTTTCCCTTTCAACTCCTGGAATTAGCCATTTCTCCGCAGAGCTCTGGTTTCCTTTAGTGGGTGGGGTATGTTACTTAGAAACCGCCAGGATCTTGGCACCAGGCGTGCTCATTGTTGCTGTAGTGGTATTCGACAGAGTTAAGAAATATATATTTTAAATTATAAACTTCTACTTCTAATTCAAATGTAGCCATTACAGACTTTCTCCATGCCTTCTTTTATTTCATACCTTTCTTCTTACGCTGCAAAGCTTGGTTCTTATTCGCAGAAGTGTGTTTACTTACTTGCTTTATCCTGGCACTACCACCCGTGCCATGTAGATCCGCCTGCTGTGTTCCTCAGAAACTGGGAAGTTTTTCTTTAAAAAACTGCCAGTCCAGCTGAGTAATGTGTTCAGTGGCCTGGTTGACCTAGATGCTGGTGCTCGCTCTCTCGCTTCTTGAAGATCAGGAGCAGTTGGCTGACTGGCAGTTGGCTATTGAATGTCAGTTTTATATTTTGTTAAGAAATTCTTTTATTGTTGTTTTGTTATAATATTGATTCTCTTGGGGCTTCCATGTATGATATCTATAACAGAAATAGTTTTACTTATTTTTTCACTTTTAATTCCAATTGTTTTCTCTTGTCTGACTTCATTGGCTTATATTTCTAACACACTATTAAATAGTAGTGGAGACTATGGCATCCTTATCTTTTCCTGACCTTAGAAGAAATACCTTTCATGTTTTGCCATAAATAAGAATTCTGTAAATGGCAATATTTTTAAATACTAAGTTGGGAAAAAATTAAAAATATTGATTCTTTATTGATCTCTTAGTGGTTAAACCCCTCAATTAAGGAAGTAAAAATAAAAATAACAATGAAAAACATTTTTAACTATCAAACTCTCAAAAATTAAAATACTAATAGTATTAAAGATTGTAAGTTATCACAGATAAGGTAGTTAAATGAGTTCATCCTCACCAAGCCCTTATTATGTGAAATGTTAAAGGGACTTATCTAAGAAATAGAAGAAGATCAAAAACTATGAACAGTAAAATGAAAACAAACTCACAACTATTAACAGCTGAACCTAAAAAACAAAAACAAAAACTAAGCAAACAACCAGAACAGGAACAGAATCACAGAAATGGAGATCACATGGAGGGTTATCAGTGGGGAAGGGGATGTGGAGAATGGAGGGAAAAGGTACAGGGAAAAAGAAGCATAACTGATAGGCAAAAATAGACAGAGGGAAGTTAAGAATAGTATAGAATAGTATATTCTATAAGAAATGGAGAAGCCAAAGAACTTATATGTATGACCCCTGGACATGAACTAAGAGGGTGGGGAATGTTGGAGGAGGGGGGCATGCAAGGTGGAGGGGAATAAAGGGGAGAAAAAATTGGGACAACTGTAATAGCATAATTAATAAAATAGACTTTAAAAAAGATTGTAAAGTTATAAAGGGAAACATATACTGTCACAGGATATACAAATTTGAGAGTCATTTTGGAGAACAAATTGCCAGTATTTATAAAAATTAAAAATCCACATGTCCTTTGATCCTATATCCTATTCACTTCAAGAAACCCTTCCTGCAGAAATACATATGGACGCTAAATTATGTGCATAAGGATACCCACTGGAGGTTGCAACAGCAAAAACTGGAAACAACCCAAATTTGTTACAGAAAGGATATGGCTGAGTAAAAATAAATCATAGCCAATCCATATATGTAATACTATGCACTGGAGAGTTTTTCAGATATATTGTAAGTGAAACATAAGAACAATATGTGGATTATGATACCATTTATGTAAAAAATATTGTGTGTGCATTAGTAGGTCTATAACTCAGGTGTACAAGAAATAAAACTCCTCTTATTTTTCTATGATTTAGTCTAATTTCTGTTTTGAATCTCCATTGTATCAACCTTATGGATACATTCTCAGTGAATTTGAAGTTTCTCGTTCCTTTTCTCCGGAGCTGTATCTGAGATGCCAGGAACTGGAAGATGGGATAACCAGCAGGCAGTCCACCTGACACTTGAGGCTGTGCGTCAACACGGGCGTCTGACAAGATAGACATCCTCATGTCATCCTGCCTGAGTCTGGGTCACCCCTTCCTGTTAACCCAGAGGTTCCCCTGCCTCTTCTCCATGCTGCCCAGGGCCCAGAAATCCTTCTTCAGGCCCAGCACTCGTTTTGCTGCTCCTGCTTCCTGCCCAGGCAGTTGTGCTGAGAGACTGTCTATGGGCAACTTCCCAGGATGCTGCCTCAGAGACAGGCCTCCAAGCCCCTCACTCCAGGACCTTCCAAAATCTACCTCTTCACAGCTTTTTTTTCTGTCTCTGCTCCCACGTCCCCAGGAGAATATCCAACGGTAGGGAAAATGCCAAATGGGCAATTCCTCTGTCCTCCTCAAATCATCTCCTTTTCCTATTTATTATATTTCTTTAAAGGCTTTGTAGATGCCAGGATTCATTCTTATTCCAAAGGTTTTGGCTCTTGAAAGCCAAAGCCAGGCGAAGACTCTCACAACCGTCTATATTTGCCTTTTCTCTTCTTTCTCTCACCATGGCAACAAGCCCAAAAGACCCAGGCTGTCTGAACCAGTGTTGTAGCAAGGGAAGAATTTGGTTACTGTTTCTAAATGTTTTCTTGTGACATTTTTTATTCATATTTATTTATTTGATGTGGAAGAAAGGTCTGGAAAGGTATGTGTCCAACAGTTAACAGGGGCTGCTTCTGGGGAGGTGGTGAGCCGTGGGGAGCCACCCCCTGCCAGTGCCTGGGGGGAGACAGAGCTTGACATCTGTACACCCCAGGAATGACTTCACATGCCCAAACCAAAGGCTCTGGAAAGGTGGCCTGTAGAGTGGTATTCATCTTCCCCTCTGTGCTTGCTGATTCTTTACAGGGAGAGTGAGTGTCACCTGCCTTTCACCTTCTCCTGACTAAGGATATGAAATAAGGGAAGAATTCATCAAATGAGTTTCTGATCTATATTTAATTTCTAATTGGAATCTTCCATGCACCCCAAACCCTATTTTATCTCCACTGTTTCAAACTCTGTGTTGAATTTTGTTTTTGTCATCAAAGCTATTAAGGTGCAGTAGGGTAAACTGACATATTCTCTCCTTTACCATGCTTGACGGTCTTTTGGTTTGGGTCTGAACAGGGAGACCTAACAGGGAGGAGGGGGAAAGCAAAGGGCCAGGTTCCAGGAGAACATGGAGCCCCGGAACGGCACTCCTATGAGGATCAGTGCGGGGGAAGCAGATTTATGCAGATGGACAAGGTCACATTTGTTTTATTATATACAGGCCTCTGTTCTTGGCCTTGGATGCTTCAGTGATTTGGAAGTAAAGTCATATTTACTATAGTCACAGCTGCGAGGGATCACTGTGTGGATAAAAGACTCAAGATTTCAAAAGACCTTCAGTCTAGGTCAAAACAACAAATTGCAACTTGAGGGGAATGAATGCCAAGTCTTACATGTAGGTTTAAAAAATTCAGTTGCAGAAGGAGAGAATAGAAAGAATTTGGCCCATAACAAGTATTATGAAAAACAATCTGAGATTTTAGATGACACTGTACTAGCCCAACCTAATGTTAAAAATACTCCACCACCATCCCCACCCCCCAAAAAACAACTAATATAATTTTCGCTCCTATAACAGAAATGTCGGATTGTGTTCAGATGACTGCAGGTCGTCATATCACTGTACTCAGCACTGCACATGTTTCCAGATACACTGTTAATGAAAAATATTCATTTTAAATGTTTACGTTTATGTAAGAAAAGGTGTATGTTTGTGTGTAGTAATGGTTATGAACTGTCTTACATTTAACTTTCAAAATTCAGTTGCAGAAGTAAACCTTTATAAATTAATTTTAAAATTTTAAATGAATATCCCCTCGTGGCCATGTACCTTGCTAGACATTGAGAAGATAGTATTTGAACAATGCTGGAAGCACTTGGGAACGTTCTGGGTTCTACTTTTCAGAAAGATATTGTGAAAAAAGAACATACTCAGAAGAGAGTGAAAAAGAGAAGCGAGTGAGGGCGTGAAGGACTGCTTGGGCGCTGCGTGTGGGGCGGGGACCGGAGTACATATTCTTTACATTGAAGAGCTGGTAGGAGCAGCCGAAGGAGAGCTAAGACCAGTGACTACACGCTGTAAAGAGGATAGATCTCTGACCAGTACAGGGGAGGCATGCAACGGTCCTTACTATCCCATAGTGGATGAGACTGAGTTCCCTTCCTGTTGTATTCCCTATCAACTGGGACGATGGTGATGATGGTGATGATGACGACGACGACGACGATGTCGTGAGCAAAAATGGTTATCACTTATCGAGTCTACTAAATGTGTTTTTCACACATCACCTCCCAATAGTGCTATGAGGCTCAGAAAAGTTAAGTAATTTAATCAAGGTTTGAGCCCATCCAACCAACCCACAAAAGAAGGTTTTTGCTGTAACCATCTTCTTTAGCGAAGTGATAATTCAGCCTGTTTCAATGTTCAGCATAGAGTCTGACAGCCGTGGGTGACCAGCGTGCATTAGTTGAATGAGAAAGTATCATCTCTGAGTGGGAATGAAGCGCAGTGTGATGAGAATGGGGTTTGGACTAAATTCACCCAGCACTCCGCCACGGTTGTAGATCTTGAGATGAGCCCCAAAGGCAGGAAGCGTGTTTCCAGAGCAGTGCTGTCCAGCAGAACTTTCAGCAATGACAGAAACATTCTTGAACTGTGCTGTCCAACAGAGCAGCCATTAACCACGCGTGGCTACTGAGCACTTGAAGGGTGGCTAGTTCAATGGAGGAACTTGTTTTCAAGTTAGTAAAATTTTATTAACTAAATTTAAGTAGCCACAGTGTCTAGTGGATACCATGTCGCACAATATAGCTCTAGAGACTTGGATATTCCTTGCGTTTTCTGCACTGGACTGCAAGGAGGGCGACTCGTGAGGAGGGCGCGCAAAGGTCAGGACTGTGCTGACAGGGTTAAGTGTAGTCAGCTTACTCTGGGCTCCTCACATATTCACGTTGTCAAAACCCTTCCCTGCTGTGTAACACCTTTCACTCTATCACCGGGTTCAGTGCTCTCCATCCTCATGAACAACCTGCAGATAATAAGAAGCAGAGGTAGTTATTCACAGAAGAGGGAAACATAAACCAGCAAATGTAATTCAGAGAAATTTGTCCTCATGGGTTACAAGAAATGATCTTGTTTGCTTTTTGTGGCCCCTTGAGAGAAGTTAATATCCAGCTGCAGCCAATCCCCCCTTGGAAGTGTCCATCTGGCGTCATGTGGCCAGGGATACCACTCAGAGTAAGCTATTTCTCCCCCAGGATGGAGCCTCTATGGGTGTATTAGTAAAGAGTATTCTAACTGCTATAACAAACAACAGCAGAATCTTGATGCTGGGCATGGCAAAGGGGTTTCTTGCTCACATCGGAGTCCAATGTGATTGATGGAAAAGGGGGAGGGATTTGCTTTATCCAATCATTCAGGGTCCCAGACTCCCCCTCTCTGGTAGTTCCACCATCCTTCCATCCTTCAGGGCTTCAAAGTTGGCTACTGGCTCTTCAGCCTTCAGCCAGGTGATGTTGAGGAAAGAGAGCTGGAGGACTCTGTGAGAGGTTTCAGAGGCCAGGCTTCTAAGTAGTGTACATCACTCTCCCCCATTCCCATAGCCAGACTCATGGCCACGACTGACTGCAAGTCAGGCTGGGAAATTAGTCTAGTGTGTCCCCAAGACAGAGAGACACATACATGGATATGGGTGAGCACCAGCCTTCACCGTCACAGAGGCAAAATAACACCAAATACCATAATCAAAAAAATGCACAGCAAATAGAGGGGAGGTAAAGACTCCAATGTTCACCATGATTATACCTCAGCCCCCAGAAGGGAGTGAGTACACATTCTAAGTCTTGAAAGCATGCCCACGTTCTCCGAAGGAACAGCACCACAGTCCTAACTATTGCAAAGGCACTCTCTAGTCGAAGGAAAGCTGTCAGGGCTGCAGAACCAGATGGTGAGGCTGGTTTGAAATGGCCATCGCTGTCCCATGCAGCTGCAGCTCGGCCCCTCCTACAGCCCATCTTATTTCTATTCACCTGTCACCACCCATTGTACAGGTAATGGGTGGTAACAGGGAAAGCCTCCCTAGCAGCCTCCCCAACGGAGTCTTCTCAGTGGGCCTAAAACTTGACACTTAACTTTTTTATTACACAAGTAACATCCACTCATAGAAAGCTTGAAAAAAAGAAGAGACAGACATGAAGAAAAAAATCATTTATCATCACTTAATTGAATTGTCATTTTCAAAAAGGAGATTGAAGAAGGAAGGGGAGGGACCCTCAAATAACCCCCCTCAGCCCCTGTCAGCCATTCCCGTGGTCCTGTCCTCCACAGTGAAGGCCTCTGAACTCCATGTCTGTAACCACTCACACTGTATTCCATTCCCCACCCACCAAGGCATACAGTTATACTCCGAGCCATGGGACAAAAACTTCCAGGAAGGTCCTCTGCCCTTTGATAGGTTTCCCAGTGTCCACATAAAAGTTCTTCTCACCCTGGTCAGGTGGCTCAGTTAGTTGGAGCGTCGTCCCATACAGCAAAGGCTGAGGGTTTCATCCCCTGCAGGGGCGCATGTGGGAGGCAGCCAATCGATAATTCTCACATCAATGTGCTTCTCTCTCTCCCACTTCGTCTCTCTCTAAAATCAATAAGCATTTCCTCAGGTAAGGGTTAAAAAAAGAAAAGTTCTTCTCTAATAGAGAAGAGTTGAATACAAAATCGTTTTGTTATGTTCTGTGTCATTTAAAAGGGGTGGGGTGAATTAGCATCATTTGAACATTTGCTTTTTGCCAGGCAAGCCTAGATGCTTTATACCTGTAACCTCACATTTTTGTCTTTAAAGTATCCCCTGAGACAGATAGTAATTTCCCAACTTTACAGGGGAGAAAACTAAGTCACAAAGAGGCCAATAACTTTCTCAGCATTGCCCAGAAATGATGGATTCTGTGCCTTTAATCAGTCTTCCCAGTGCCCCTAAGCTCCAGATATGATAGGGAAGATAAGGGAGGAGGATTTCTGGAAAAGCTCCTATGAAGTGGTTGGTGTCTGGGCCATGTCAGGCTGCACATTAAGTTCCAGGTCAGAAAACATTTTGAGGCAGAGGCTGTGTCTTCTCCTAGGTATCCAGCTGGTGACCCAACCAGTGGACTGCTGTAACCCTTTCTCCTTCCGCCCTTCCAGCCGACAGTGGTGGTGACTTTCTCCTGTTGCTATTCTCTCTTGATCACCACTTCCCTGCAATAAAAAGGACCTTTGTTTTGATTTAAAACAAAAGCAGAGTACATACATATTTACTGAGAGCCTCCTCTTTGTCAAATCCATTGCCAAGTGCAGAGAATCCTGTGATAAGCCAAGTGTCAGATGCAAGAATGGGGAGCTTTAGTCTGTGAAGGAAAGACAGATTTTTAAGCACATATTTTTAATACAGTATGAAAAGAACAGTGACAGAGCTGCACACAAGGTTTTGTGGGAACACAAGATCACGGTCAATTGGCCAAACAAGAACAATGGCTGTCTCACCATATCTTCCATGACTTTCGGTCATCTGTCCTCTGGAGGCCAGTGGACAACAGACCATTGTGTCTCGACCTTCGAGATCATTGATTCGATCTTTTCATTTTACAAAGGAGGATATGCAGGCCACATTTCCTCAATGTTTGCTTTCCCTGCCCCTGTTTGCATCACCCCTCAATGCCCCATAAAAAAACATAAAACTCTGTAGGGAAATAATCCCAACTATTCATTTTAGTAGTTTTATAACTTTGTGTGGTTACTTAGCCTCTTTCTGCCCAATTTATTCATTAGTAAATGGATTGGTAATGGTTCCCATCATTGACCACTGGCTCCCACCTCACTCAGAGGGAAGTTACAGCCTAGCAGTAGCCTACCGAGCTCTCCTGAACCCTCTACTCTGTCAACTCCCACACCTCCTTGCTCCCTCTCTTCCATCCACTCCTGTCCCCACCGTCCCCTGCCTTGTCCTTCAACCCTACCAGGCTCACTCTCAATGGAGTACCTTTAATCCAACAGATCCAACAGTTCCTTCTACCTGGAACGCTCTTCCCTCAGGTACCTGCATAGCTGACTTCTCTCTCTTTCTTCAAGTCTTCCCTCACATTTGCTCTCTCAACCAGATTGAACATGACCATTCTATTTCGAATTGCAAGCTTCCCTGGCTGGGTAGCTTATTTGGTTAGAGCATCATTCCTATATGCCAAGGTTGCGAGTTCAATCCCTGGTCAGGGCACATGCAAGCAGTTAAGGAATGAATAAATAAGTGGAACAACAAATTGATATTTCTCTTTCTCTCCCTCTCTCTTTATAAAAATATCAATACATAAAAATTAAAAAACAAACAAAAATTGTGACCTGTCCTCCCTCCACCAGGATTTCTAGTCCCTTCACCCTGCTCTAGTTTTTCTTTTATTCTTAGCACTTACATCTTCTGTCAAACTTCACAGCTTGTTTGTTTTACCTATTGCTTACTGTCTGTCTCCTTCTCCCTCCCAGGAGAACGTGGGCTCCACAGAATGGGATCTGTGTCTGATTCGTTCCGTGAATCCCAGGATCCTACGACAGTATCTGAAACACAGTAGGTGCTTACTAGTCAGTGCTCATAGGTCGTTGTCAATAAATAAGTCATGTCCGTGAAGTGCTAGGCAACTGCATGTCATGGGGTATTATCAAAAACAACAACAACAGCTCACACTCAGTCATTGCCAGGTGCTGTTCCGAGTGTTTACACCTATCTCATTAAGTTCTCATAGCAGCCACAGGCAGTGGGCGCTTATTATCCCCATTTACAGGTGAGAAACTGAGGTACAGAGATGGTGATGCAACTTTCTAATGTCACTGTGCCAGTAAACTGTAGAGTCAGGAATAGTGTGGCACCAGGGCCTATACTTTTAATAACTGTGCCACCCTGCCTCTCTCAATAAACATCGTTTATGTGTTTAGGTCAATTGAAAAATGAATCAGCATTTTTGAAAGCCTGAGTTAGTACTACGACAAGGTGCACTGCGATAACATTACAATGTATGAAGTGGGCCGAGAAACTCCATACTGGATTTTCTGTCATTTCTTTTCATCTTCCCAACTCACCCCCTCTTTGCACCTGACACCTGTGGGGACAAATCTGCACTGCAGACAATGGATTCAACCCACCCCTATCATCCCCACCAGCTGGCTTCACGCACAGATTTGGCAGAAAGTGAGGTCCAGGGTTTTGTTCCTTTTAAAGTTCTGAGATCTTAAAAGTCGATGCATCATTTATTAATACAACATTTCCAAAGCAGTTTCTTGGATTATTGTCAACAGAGTATTTTCACACAAGTTTTCACTGAAATCTCCCTGCATTCCAGGGTAACTGGAAATGCCTTGTTGTGAACAAATAAGGCAAATAGTATTATCCCCAATTTACAGATGAGGAAAGTGAAGCTCAGGTAATTAAGTGACTTTGTGTAAGGACATTAAAATGGCAAGTCAACTAGATAGAGTCAAGCCAGCGTTTTGGTGCCAAGCCTTGTGTTCCTTTCATGTCCCTCAGTGGGAGAGAGAGGCACGAGGTGTGGTATGAGCACGGTAGGTGGTACTCAAAAGAGGTTTCTATGGTTTTAATTTGTGCTATTATGGTTTTGCCTTTGAATGACTATCCCCTTTTTGTGCCTCCTTTCCCATTTAGTGGGCCTCTTGCAGAACCCCAGTTTGTATGAGGAGTGTTCATTCAGTACCGTGCTTCTTCTCCCTGATTAGGAGACCTGGGTATAACCCCCACATATTGCTGGTTGGGGTTATTCTTTGGCTGGTGGGAGGCTGTGCCAGCTAGTTCCCGAAGGCGATTTCAAATTATTCTGCCTTCCTTTTAAGTGTATGTCACTCCTCCCTCCAAGAGGTGAAGCTTATGACTTCTCCCTTGAACAGCTGAGCCTGTGACTCACTTGATCAACAGAAGGTGCAGAAACTACTTTTTGGGGACTTGAGCCAAGGCATCTGGGGACTTTTGAGCCAAGGCTTTAAGAAGCCTAGCAGTTTGCCTTTCCAGCGGAGACAGCCATCCCACGACAACATGCCCCTCACCGAGGATCTCCTTCATCCCTCTCCAGAAGAGGAGAGGAAACGAGAGGAAGTGCCCGGTGTAGCAGAGACCCAGTTCCTACTTCAGGGATGTGAACTGCCCAGGATGCTATAAAACCACCACTGTCTTTAGCTCTGCACGAATGGTGGCTGTCTGTGTTGGCTGTTCTGTTTTCCTCTGTCAGCCTACAGGAGGAAAAGCCAGGCTTCCGGGAGGATGCTTCTTCGATGGAAACCACACTAAATGCACCTGAATCAAGATGAGTAAGGAATTGTCCCAATAAACACATTTATTTTTTATTTTTTATTTTATTATTATTATTTTTTTATTGTTATTCAATTACAGTTGTATGCCTTTTCTCCCCATCCCTCCACCCCACCCCAGCTGAACCCACCTCCCTCCCCCCTCTCCACCCTCCCCCTTGGTTTTGTCCATGTGTCCTTTATAGTAGTTCCTGTAATCCCCTCTACCCACTGTCCCCGCCCCCACCCCCCACCCCCGCCCTGGCTATTGTTAGATTGTTCTTAACTTCAATGACTCTGGTTATATTTTGTTTGCAACACATTTATTTTTTATATTTAAAAATGGAGTCTAGCAGTTTCAGCATTCTTCCTTTGGGGACCCAGCCACGTGCTGTCAGGAAGTCCAAGCGACAATGTAGATAAGAAGCAAGGCTCTTTCACTTAGCATAATGCTCAGGCGGTGAGGGACAAACACTGTAGGATCTCACCTTTAACTGCAACGTAATCAACAAAAGAAAAAAGCAAACAATATATAACCATTGACATTGAAGTTAAGAACAATCTAACTATAGCCAGTGGGGTGTGGGGAGGGGGGAGAGGGGTTTTCAGGAACTACTATAAAGGACACATGGACAAAACCAAAGGGGAGGGTGGAGGCAGGGGAGGGAGGTGGGTTTGGCTGGGGTGAGGGGGGGGGAGAAAATGCAGACAACTGTAACTGAACAACAATAAAAACAAAACAAAACAAAACAAAACAAAAGAAGCAAGGCTCTTTGCCAAGCCCCCAGCTGACAGCCAGCAGCGTCCTGTGAGCTGTGTCACTGAGACATCTTAGATGTGGATCTTCAAGCCCAGAGCGACCGCAGCTCACATCCTGTGGAGCAGAGATGAGCTGTCCCCTCTGAGCCCTGCCTAAACTGCAAATCATTTGCCAACAAATGAGGTTGTTTTAAGCTATTAAGTGTGGGGGGTGATTTATTTTGTAGCAATAGATAATTGAAACAGATCTCTTAGAAGCCCTGAAAACATTTGGCATGAGTAGTTTCCTCTCCTTTCACACTAGATACTACTGAAAATGTCGTGGTCAGGAGGCTTTCTGTAGGTACTGCATTTTTTTTTTTTTATAAGTACTGCTTTTTAAATCCTGACTGTCTCATAATCTTGTAAACTTGGAGAACTTCAGTTTGAAAAATAAGCTTATAGAAGAGACTGCTGTTAATTGCTTCCTGCACTAATAACAGTCCTATTGGCATTGCCACTGGGGTGACAAGACACTGGAAGGCACTTGAGATGACTTTAGGTTGTACAGCTGTGTTTATATTCTGGAACTCTGTAAGGGAACGTAGGTAACAGGACCCCTCCGGCATAATAGGAGACACAGAACTAAATCATGAAGTTTGAAGAGTGTGATCTTCACCAAAAATTCAAGATTTTCCCATTTCTCTTTCTTTAGACACACACATTTATTTGTGGCAAAAGAAGGTGTCATTGCTTTTTATCTCTCATTGTCTCTCTAAATGGAAATAGTATTATAATAAACTACCATTCACTGACTCTCTTCAGTGCTTCACATATTCGATGTAATAGTACACATCACAACCCTGTGAGGTGGGGACTATGTACTATCTCCATTTTGCAGACGGGAAAACCCAGACTTAGAGAAAGTGAGGAAGCTGGGTGAGAGCGCACAGTTAGAGGTGGCAGAGCACCCTGTCCTACCTCTGATGCACACATACACACAGACATGAAGAATCCGGTATCCCATTGACTTCGAGGACTGACAGTTGCATATTTCTGGACCTAGCCTCGAAAGCACAATGACGTGAATGAAATTCAAGGGTTTTTTTGTTTTTGTTTTCCTGTTATGCCCAGTGAGCCAGATGTACAAATAAGCGGGCTTGTTTCGCATTTTTGACATTTGAAAAGAAATTCCATGTTGCTGGTGCTCATGAATGTGCCTAAGGGCACTTGGGTGGTTCTGCTCGGGCGGAAGATCTCTGAGGCCACGTGCGTCCGAAGGCTGCGGAGAAGACTGCCCCCTGGGTCTGCCTGGAGCGAGCTGTGACTGTGGGAGCCAGAGGCTTCTGGCCTTGTGTGAGCTCCACGCTGGAGGACTGCCATGAAATCACATGATGTTTGGACTAAACGGGCAAGCCAAAGAATGTTTCTTTCATCCTTCCCTGACCATTGAGTCTAAGCAGTGACAAGTGGGCCCCTCCTGGGACTGTTCCGGTCCACTGCGTGTATCAGGACAGTGGAAGAAAAGGTGGATCTCCGAGCCAGGCCCACTGGGGCTACTAACTCTTAGTGAGAGGACATTCAGGGAAGGGTGGCGGGAGACCCTGGGAGCATTTGTCTACGTCATCTTTTTAAATCCCCTCTATCGATGGAACTGGAGGTGATGGTGGTGATTAAAAGAGGAAGCTGGCAGAGGAAGGGGCAGAACCAATATTTCACAGACAGTTTGGGTAACCAGTACTAGATTCCAGGTGTCCTAACCCCGAGTCCAGGTAAGAAGTCCCAGGAAGAGAGCAAACCCTAATTTGTCAGTTTCCTCTTATGGATTGTGCTTTTGGTAACAAAGTAAGAACAATTTGCATAGCTCTAGGTCCTAGATTTTTTTCTAAAACTTTTTTACATTTAAGTCTGTATTCCATTTTGAGTCATTTTGAGTCCAAGTTTTGTATAAAAGTGTGAGGTTTAGGTCTGGGTTCTTTTTTTTTTTTTTTTTTTTTTGGTCAATGGATGTCCAATTGGTCTAGCACCATTTGTTGAAAGATCTTTCTTCTATCGTATTGATTTTACACCTTTATCAAAAATTAGTTGGCTTATTCCTGGGTTCTTTATTCTGATTCATTGATTTTTGTATCTATCTTTCTGCCAACACTACACTGTTTTGATAACTATAGCTTTATAGCACACCTTAATGTCAAGAAGAGTGATCCTTATCACTTAATTTTTTCCTATGTAATTTAGTTTTTTTTAATCCCTACCCAAAGACATGTTTATTGACTTCAGAGAGAGGAGAATGGAGGGGCAGAGAGAGAGGGAGAGAAACATTGATGTGAGAGAGATACACTGATTGGTTGCCTCCTGCATGCGCCCAGACAGGGAACAGAACCTGAAATCTAGGCAGGTGCCCTGACCGGAACTGGACCTACAGTCTTTTGGTTTATGGAGAAGGCTCCAACCAACTGAGCTACACTGGCCAGGGCTTAAATTTTTAAAAAAAATCATTTTACTTGGGAATAAATTTTAAATTTATAGAAAAGTTGCAAGAGTAAAAACAGTACAAGACATACTCATATATTTTTTATCTCCATTCACCTATTATTTACATGTTGCTGCATTTGCTTTATTGTTTGACCCCTCCCACCCATTCCCCTTTTTTTTCTATTAAACCATTTTAAGAAAGTAAAATTAAATGCATCATGGTCCTTTATCCTAAATACCTCAATGTGTACTTCCTAGAAACAGGGATTTTTAAAAAAACATAACCACAATATAGTTATCAATTCTAATAAATTTATCATTGATAAACACTCTAATCTGTATCCATATTTCAATTTTTTTTTGAAAATTGACCCAGTAATGTCCTTAAAGTGTTCAAACAATCCAACACAAGGTCAGTCTAGAACCAGGCATTCCATTTAGTTGCCAATCTCTTTACCCTCCTTTAATCCCTGACATCCCCACAGCCTTTCTTCATCTTTTATGCCATTGACGCTTTTGAAGAATACA
The DNA here is from genome assembly GCF_022682495.2 of Desmodus rotundus. Lineage (NCBI taxonomy): Eukaryota > Metazoa > Chordata > Mammalia > Chiroptera > Phyllostomidae > Desmodus > Desmodus rotundus. Next base: position 45,659,624 of record NC_071389.1, read on the forward strand.
TGCTCCTCCCCCCTTAACCAACTTTTAATAGTTCAGTTCTCATTTAGAGTTCCCTATGATTAGGTTCAGGTGGTGCATTCTTGGCCAAAGTATTACAATACAAAAGTGATGCGTCTTTCTCAGTGTGACGCATCTGGAGGCTCTCCATGTTCATCTACCTCCACTGGTGATTTTAATTTTGATCATTTGGTGACCTTATTGCATGAGACTTGTTTGGGCCTACAACGAGATGGCAATTTCATGATTCAGCCTAACATATAACCTTTATTAAGGTTTATATGTGTAATCTGATCTCCCTGATGCTCTGTTTCCACCATTAATTAAGCGTGGCTATTAATAATTTCTCTCCCACGAGCATCACTGGGAGAGTTAAATAAGGTAATGTATGTGTAATTTGGCCCATGAAAAGCCCTCCATAAACATTAGTTAATATTACTGCAGCAAGGCAGTGTTGAAGGAATCTTGGTTTTGATCTTCGTCTCAGATTCTTCCAATTACAAGCAAAATCAGGACACAGACAAAATAGGGGGGCAGTCTCAGCTCTGCCATTTTCGTCTCCTCCTCTGGTAAATGAGAAAAACGCCTCCCACTCCACAGGTGTGTTATGAAGCTTAATGGCTTGTAGGTAAAAGTGCAAGAACAGAGACTAAGTCCTCAAAAAACCAAGCGATTCATAACCTGTTGTATGAGAAAAATATGTTAGACAAAAAAAAAAAAAATAATAACATAACGTGGGACCATTCTGAGGCAGTAGAAAGGTATAAAAAAGTATAGTTAGAGCCCAGGACTTGAGACTCGCCACCATTTAGCAGTTGTGTGATGTCTGGGCAGACTACTGAATCTCGCGGAGCTTCCCTTTTATCGTTGTAATTTGGGGACAAAATCAAAGGCACACCTCTTGAGATTTTTCTGTTAATTAACGATGCCTAGCAGCACCTGGGCACCCCACCGACATCTCCTGAACCAAGGACGAACCGCGAAGAGTCACCTAGGAAGCCGCCGGGCGCAGTGCTTCCCGGCCTCGCGCATCACAGCAGCGCCCACGCCCGAGCCGGGCGGCACCCCGCAGGCCAGGCACCGCCCCGGCAGCTGCCCCTCCTCCCCCGCCCCCGCCCCCGCCCCCGCCCCCGCCCCCGCCCCGTCCCCCATTCCCCCGCCCCCTCCCCTCCCCCCTCCCCCTGCCCGGCCGCAAGCTCCGCCCCCGGCGGACGCGTCCACCCCGGCGACGGCCGGGCACCTGTCAGACGCGCGGCGGCGGGGGAGGCTGGAGGCGACCCTCGGGCGGCGGCGTGGGAGGGGCGCGGGCGCACAGATGGGAGCTACTGAGAAGGGCGGCAAGAAGAGCCGGAGGCTGTTTTCTTCTCTGCGGCCGTGGAAGGCCACCCGGCGGCTGTGGAGGACGCGCGCGGCTCCCAAGGCGGCACAGGGTGAGTGTGGGCGCGGCCAGGGGACCTGTTACCGCGCGCGGCTGGCGCCGGCGACCGACTGCGGCAACTCCGGCTGACTTCTCGGCCCCTGGGACCCGCGCGCGGGGGCGGCGCGGCCTGGAGATCTGGCCCCGCGACCCTGCACTGCGACCCTCGGTGGCGGGAACACGGCCGGTCCCCAAGCTCCCCCGGGGCCGATCGACCAGTTGCAGGGGACGGTCTCGGCACAGTCCCCTCTCTCCCTCCGCCCCTGGACCCCATAACCGTCTCCCGTTGGCCCAGGCGGTTTCAGTTCATTTTCTGCAAAAGTCCTTGTCTGTCCTTTTGGCTGTGGACAGAAGGAATCCACGGTGCCTCGGGGACACAGTCTTACTCGGGTTTGCATCTGCCAACCCCCGCCCCCAGCACCTGGCCGGCACCTGCAATGCAGTACTCGTTGGGGGAATGAATCCGGACCCAAGGCTACCTTCAAGGTCCTCCCCATCGGACCCACCTCTTTCCAGCCCGTCTGGGGTGACTCCCAGTTATCTCCTAAGCTCCAGCCACAATAGACTATTTCCCAAACACAGCACCTGTCCTCATCAGAGCTTCAACTCACACCTCTTCAGTCCCAGACTCACTCCATTCATTCATTCCACAATCTTTACCCAGGCCCCCTGTTTGCCAGGGCCTGGAGTGAGCAAGAGGGGCAAGGCCCCAGCTCAGGAACCACTTTTAGAGGGGGAAAGAAAATCACACACATCAAACAGGTAAAAATCCCCCTTAGAAGCTGCTCTGTGTGCTTAGAAGGCATCAGTCAGCTGGGAGAGGAGAAAGGGTGACCCCGCAGGTGGACGGGCAAGGGCCCTCCGAGGGAGGGCAATGTAAGTTGAGACCTGAAGTCTGATTAGGAGTTACTCCAGCGTGGAGCCGGAGAGAGCTTTCCTGCCAGAGGGAATAACAAGTGGAAAGGTTCCAAGTGCCCAGGGAAAGTGAGGGACTCAGCTTGGATCGAGGTCTGGGGGGGCCATGACGAGAAGTTTGGATTTCATTCTCAGTGGGTTGGGAAGCCATTAAAGAAAGAATTCTGTGCATGATCTGCTGGCTCACCGCCTTCTCTCTGTCTGCAATGGCCATGCCTTCATCTCTCAGTCTGGCCAGTTCCCACACACCCATCAAGACTAGCTCAAATGCCACCTCTGTAAAACCTTTCCTGGGGTTCCTGCCACCTGTAGCCTCTTTTTAGTATCTCATCACCCACAGGGCATTTGTTGCTGTTCATCTGGTATTATAGGTTCCACGTGACAGGTTCTTATCCGATTCATCTTTGCATTTCGCTCTAGGCTCTGTCAGGATTCGGTACTTTGAAGATACCTGTTTGCGTGTGTGTGTGTTTTTGTGTGTGTCCTATCTTGTCCTTGTCGTCTGTTTCCATCCTCTGAAGATTCTTCTGAGACACTCACATGCCTTGTTCTAAAATGGCCGATGGGATCGGCCGGGGCAGAGGCCAGCCTGCACTGGAGCCTGGTCATGGATGTGGTGGTCACCCTCCCATCCCGAGGTTGTTTGAGGATTGAATGAATTAATGAGTTAATAAATGTGAAGTGCTGGCACATAGTAAGCATTCTAAAAATAAATTTGACAAAGAGCAGTGATAATTATCTTTCAAACATTTATTGTGTTAGAATCAGGCTTTTCTGTTGGTGGTAGTTAGGGAGACTCTGGCTTGGCATAGTCCTCTTGGGGCTTTTAAAGATGTGTGATTACTTTCATCAAAACGGCAGTTAAGTTCCTTCCCCACTGACATCGGGAACTGTTGGTGAAACTTAGTAGGGCCTAAGCCTGACCACCCATTTCTCCAGCTTGCTTGAGGAGCTGAATAGATTGGGAACTGCAACAAGTACACCTGGAGTGATAATAACATGCCCCGTGTTATTCCAGGTGGTGTGTGAATATTTACAAAAGAGGAACAAATGGATATTGCCACTGAACCAGATTGACTTAGAATCAGTTTCCTAGTTTTATAAATTTAAAAACCAGTTCTATACTGTATACACAACTGTCTTCTCCTTCCTCTGCTCCTCTCCTGGAGTTCACCCATTGCCATGCTATGCTGATCTTTACTTAGAATTCGTCTGCTCCCTACATTTCTCTACACCCCCATTTCCCGGTACAACCTGGGGATGAGATCATTGTAATGTCTTATGTTACATAATACTTTACAGTTTACAGAATAGGTCAACTACAAAAATCTCACTTAGATTGACAACAGCCCTGGAAGGAGGGAGGGAAGATGATTTATTTCCTCACTTAGGGTTGAGGAAGATGAAACAGAAAGATAGGTGACATGCAGGAGGTGATGTGGCGGGTGAGTGGCAGACTCAGGCCTGAGCACCCATACAGCACCCTTTCTGCCACATCTCCAATATCTATACTCATAGAAGGGAGGAGTGAAATTAAAAAAATTTAAGAGCAATGAAAGAAATGAAAGAAATCCACATTCCAATTTTATTTGATTTTTTTAAAGGTAGCCGGAAATTCTCCGGAGGCTGTCACCATCGCTGGGGGCATCTAGAATCATATATGCTTTGGCATCAGACAGACTATGATTTGAATGTGCCGCTAATGAGTGACATGCTAATAAGCTGTGTGATCGTGGGCGGGGTGCAATATCTTTCTAAATCTGAAATTCCTTTATATATCCTATGTAAAATAAAGATGATAATGCCTGTGTCAATGCTACTGCGAGGAGTTAGTGTTTATAAAATCCCTAGTACATAGGACCACACATGTGGTGGTTGTCATTTTTATTAATATTAATTCAGGTCTGCCACCATATGATCTTACCCCAACTATGTTCAGTTGTGGGGCCGGAAAGTTCAATGAGCTATGGGAAAGAACCACGGCTGGAAGTTCCTTTGGGACAGCTACTCCCTTCTGAGCCAACCAGAGGGTCTTCCACATCACCATTCCTCTTTACCCACCTTTCTTTTCTTTTTCCTTTTTCACAAAAGGCAGCAGTTCTGTGAGAAGTAACATACCTTCTAGGGACTCCGGGCATTTTTCCGCCTAACACTGTCCTGGACCATAGTGGACATTCAATACATACGTTTGTAATGCATGAATCCTCTGGGAGATACATGTATCTGCAAAGAGAACGAGCCTGAAACTTACAGTGTGAACACCTGTGACTCTAAGTATAGGAGACATACCCAGAAGGACAGTATTGGGTTAAAAGGTATATGTTTCTTTAATTTGGAAAGCTATTGCTCAGTTTACCTCAGTATATTTGAGCTAATTTAGCTCCTTCCAGTAGTGTATGAGGTCCCTACTGTCAGACTTTCTAATACTTGCCAATTTGATGGGTGTGAAATGCTACCACGTGGTTTCATGTTGAATTTCCTGGATGAATAATGAAGCTGAAAGATTTTCACAGGGAATCGGTCATATGTGAACCTCTCTGAAATGCCTGTTTATGTCTTTTCCATTTTCCCCCCCCTTGGTAGTTTGTCTTTTTCTTGTCCACTTATAGGATTTCTTTTGGGTACCAATCATTTGTTGGCTTATATGTCCAAACAATTTAAAAAATATACCTCCCTGTGCAAGTGGTTCTAAATGGGAATGCGAGCAAGCTGAGCCCATTGGAAGTTAACCCCCTATATGCTCCCATCCTTTCCAAGGAACCATATTTTAGTCAAAATTTGAAGCCTTTAGGTTATAGAAAAGGGAGCGAATAGAAAGGGTGGGAGAATTTTGTGAGCAGTAGACGGTGGTAGAAAGCGATGGTAGAAAATGGGTCCTCATTAGAAATTACCTCCTCCAAACCCTGCTGGAGTGAAGAGCCGTTTCCTGAGCTGCGATATTCCCTGGGAAGACACAGACTGGAACTAGAGTCAGTCTCCTTCACAAGATAATGCTTTCCAGGAGAAGTCAGTTGGAGAAGAAGACAGCATTTGCCAGGTGATCCGTGGTTTTGTGCCTCACCGTCATTTTCCGGCCGTATGTCCCTAAAAACAAATCACATTGAATGGAAATAATGATCCCTCTGTAGGGATATTGGAAAGGTCAAATGAGATCATAAATATAAAAGACTATGTAAATATAGGGTGTATTTTCTAGGCTCTGGAAGGAATGGCACTGCCTGAGTGGGAATACCTTTTTGCCCTACAATCTTTGGCCTGTCCCTTCTCCTACCACCTGTTCTGCATACAGGTGCATGATTGTAGAGCAGTAGTTTTCCCAGTGTGGTGTCCGGGCCAGCAACATCTCCATCACCAGGAATTTGTTAGAAATGCAAATTATCGGCCCCACCCTAAGAGCTACCGTATCAGCCACTCTGGCTGTGGGGCCCAGCCATCTGTTTTAAGAAGCCCTGTGGCAATTCTGACGTGTGATAAAGTTTGGGAACCACTGGCACGGTATGATGTGCCAAGGCTTTAAAGTCAGCAGATGTGGGTTTTAAATCTTAACTCTCCCATTTGCCACTGTGACAGGAGCAAATTACTAGGCCCCTCTTGGGCTTCCAAGCTCTCATCAATAAAAGGAAGATGATCTCTCCCTCCTGGGGTTGCTGTGAGAAGGAAATGACAAGAATAACCTTAGTTCTGCTACTTTTCATCTGCGTGTCCTCTGGCAAGTCAACTTGCCTCTTTCTGCCTCTTTTTTCTCATCTAAAAAGATGGAATGACAAGAGTTAACATGTACACACTGCTACTATGTAACAGCCACTGTCCTAAACCTGTGCATATTTTTATTTTATTTAATTCTTATAATAACCCTGATTTACAAGCTCTGATTTTTTTTCTCTGAGACATTTTTTTTATGGTTATTCAATTACAGTTGTCTGCATTTTCTCGCCATCCCTCCACCCCACCCCAGCCGAACCCACCTCCCTCCCCCTTGATTTTGTCCATGTGTCCTTCATAGTAGTTCCTGTAATCCCCTCTCCCCACTGTCCCCTCTCCAATCCCCTCTGGCTATTGTTAGATTGTTCTTAGCTTCAATGTCTCTGGTTATATTTTGTTTGCTTTTTTCTCTTGTTGATTATGTTCCAGTTAAAGGTGAGATCATATGGTATTTGTCCCTTACCGCCTGGCTTATTTCACTTAGCATAATGCTCTCCAGTTCCATCCATGCTGTTGCAAAGGGTATAAGCTCCTTTTTTCTCTCTGCTGTGTAGAATTCCATTGTGTAAATGTACCATAGTTTTTTGATCCACTCTCTTGCTGATGGGCACTTAGGTTGCTTCCAGTACTTGGCTATTGTAAATTGTGCTGCTATGAATGTTGGGGTGCATAGGTTCTTTTGGATTGGTGTTTCAGGGTTCTTAGGGAATAATCCCAGCAGCGGAATTGCTGGGTCAAAGGGCAGTTCCATTTTTAGTTTTCTGAGGAAATTCCATACTGTTTTCCACAGTGGCCTCACCAGTCTGCATTCCCACCACAATCTCTAATTTACAAATAAGAAAACTGAAGCACAGAGAGGTTAAGTAACATTTTCAAAGTTACACAGCTAGTTAGCTGGAGTTCAAACCCAGGCAGTGTGCTGTAAAAGTCCTTGCCTTAAAGACAGTGCTTGGGAATAATAAATTCTCTATTAGTGCATGATAACCATAAGAAGATTGCCTGGAACACAGTAGGTACTTCATATGGTAATTCCCTTGCCCGTGCCCTGTGGCGTGGCTTCGTGAGACCTTATCTGGCTTTTCTTGGAATCATGCTGCAGCCTTCTGCCATGACTCTAGTTACAAACCTCCACCCGTTGGTAGGCAATTTTTCTCTATCTCACCTCTTTTAAGGTCACTTGGATGCACTGAGCAAACCAGACAGAGGCTTGGCTTGCTGGAGGAAGATGGAATGTGGTGGTTCAGGTGAAGCTACCCTCCTGTCAGCCTGCCCTACATGTTTTTGGAATGAGTGACCGAGCTAGAAGAGGTTCCAGGCAAGTGGTTGAAAGATCACTAGGTCTGCTCGGTTTGGGACATGGTCTCCTAGTTTCTTTCTTTCTTTTAAAAAAATTGTATTTATTGATTTGAGAGAGGAAGAGAGAGAGCAACCTCAATTTATTATTCTGCTTGTTCATGTATTCATTGGTTGCTTTTTGTATGTGTCCTGACCGGGATCAAACTTGCAACCTTGGTGTATGAGGATGATGATGCTCTAACCAACTGAGCTACCTGGCCAGGGCAGCCTCCTAGTTTATTTGGCTCTCAAATTTCTAAGGAAATGCAAAAGCTTTTTTTCCCCCCTCAGTTTTTCTTCAGAATAAAATGTGCAGCTGGGAACTTTAACTTACTATATTACAGCAATGTTTTTTCTTTCATTTTTATTTTGCTGGGACAATAAAAAGCCTGTTCTCTTTCAATTCAGGATTACACTGATTGTTCTTGACAATTCTCTTTGGTTTTGCTCTCAAGATGGCCTCCTTCGCTGGGCATGACTCACCGGTCTAGTGACTCAGAAGAGGCATCTAACAAGACAAGGACTGTATAGAGCTGTGAAGAGACTTGATGGGCAGTGGAGCCCACTTGAAGCTTTCCATAAACCCAGTTATTGAGATGGAGCATCATTTTATTTTTTGTAAAAATATATTTTATTGATTATGCTATTACAGTTGTCCCAATCTTTACTCCTTTGCCTCCCTCTGCCTGGTACCCCCCTTCCCTCTAGCTATCCACCCCCACCTTAGTTCATGTCCATGGGTGATACATGTAAGTTCTTTGGCTTCTCCATTTCCTGTACTATTCTTAACATCCCCCTGCCTATTTTGTACCCACCAATTATGCTAAATTCCTGTATCTTTCCCCCCATTCTCCCTCTTCCCCCACCCAACTGAGAACCCTCCAAATTATCTCCATATCTATGATTCTGTTCCTATTCTGCTTGTTTGCTTAATTTGTTTTCTTAGATTCCATTGTTGATAGTTGTGAATTTATTGCCATTTTAATGTTCATAGTTTTAATCTTCGTCTTTTTCTTAAATAATTCCCTTTAACATTTCATGTTAATAGTAGCTTGGTGATGATGATCTCCTTTATCTTTACCTTGTCTGGGAAGCATTTTACCTGCCCTTCCATTCTAAATGATAACTTTGCTGGGTAGGGTAATCTAGGTTGTAGGTCCTTGCTTTTTATTACTTCGAGTACTTCTTGCCAGCCCCTTCGTGCCTGCAAAGTTTCTTTTGAGAAATCAGCTCACAGTCTTATGGGAACTCCTTTGTAGGTAACTCTGCTTTTCTCTTGCTGCTTTTAAGATTCTCTCTTTATCTTTAACCTTTGGCATTTTAATTAGATGTGTCTTGGTGTGGTCCTCTTTGGGTCCCACTTGTTTGGGACTCTCTGTGCTTCCTGGACTTGTATGTCTATTTCCTTTACCAAATAGGGAATTTTTCTTTCATCATTATTTCAAATAAATTTTCAATTTCTTATTCTTCCTCTTCTCCTCCTGGCATCCCTATGATTGGGATGTTGGTACATTTAAAGTTGTCCCAGAGGTTCCTAGGCCTATCCTCATTTTTTTTTAAATTATTTTTTTCTTTCTGTTCTGATTGAATGCTTTTTCCTTCCTTGTATTCTAAGTCGTTGGTTTGATTCTTGGCTTCATCCTCTCCACTGTTGGTTCCCTGTAGACTTTTCTTTATTTCACTGAGTGTAGCCTTCATTTCTTCCTTTATGTTGTTGCTGTACTCAGTGAGTTCTTTTGAGCATCCTGATCACTAGCAGTTTGAACTCTGCATCTGATAGGTTGCTTATCTCCATTTCGTTTAGTTCTTTTTTTCTGGGGTTTTGTTCTGTTCTTTCATTTGGGCCATATTTCTTTGTCTCTTTAATTTGGCAGCCTCCCAGTGTTTGTTTCTATGTATTCATTAGAGCTGCTTTGACTCCCTGTCTTAGTGTTGTGACCCATTGTAGAAAAGACACCTGTAAATTATATGGGGTGGAGCCTTAGGTACTCACTAGGGCAGGGAAACCCATTTCCCCACTCTTTGGCTCTGTATGTGGCTCTGAGTGGGTCACTTCACCCACTCCCCATATGCAACTGGCGCCCTTCTAGCTGTTGCTGAATCCCAGAATGGGTGGGTTTGCGTACATTCTAAAATTGTGTGGGCCCTTTAAGTGGAGTCTCCTGAAAATCTGGCAGGTTTTTTCCACTGCCCCAATCCCCACTGGTTTTTACAGCCAGAAGTTATGGGGATTTATTTTCCCAGTGCCCATCTGGATGAATGTGGCATCTTTAAATCCTTGGTTGTTGGACTTCCATACAGTTAGATTTTCTGACAGTACTGGGTGTTATTTGTTCTGAGGTTTGGTTGTAACTCTCTTGTGGTTGTGTGAGGAGGTGATGCATGTCTACCTACACCTGCATCTTGACCGGAAGTAGACCACCATTTTCATTAATGCATGTATATAATGGTACTTGTTGCCAGTTTATTTGAAGTATGGGGTCTACCAAAGACATTGCCTTTTCTGGAAAGCTCTGATGCTTGAGTCTATCCTCATCCCTCAACTAGATGTGGCCTTAAAGTTTATGTGGGGCAAGGCAAAGCTTCTGAGAATTTACTGACCTACTCGGAATGGCCACAGAATCAGGAGGTCTAAGGTTTCTGTACATACTCTGTGAGGAAGAAAAGTAAAGGCTCTTTTCTTTGAAGAGGTCTTCAAGCCTCTTTTAACTTAATTTTTAAAGTAAACGATCAATTAAGGATGGACAGAAAGATGGACAGATAGGCCCTGAAGCAAATATAGCAAAATGTACTTGAAGATGGAGTTCACTGTGCAATTCTTCCAAATTTTTTTGTGTTCGAAACTTTTCAAAATACAATGTTGGGTAAAATGCAGGTGCCCCTAGAAATGACCACTCTCTCAAAAAATATTTCTTCCTCTTTAATATAAATAGCTGCCCTCCTCAGTCCTCCCAGCCTTAGTCTTTCTTCCTGGGAAGCCTGCTTGATTAAAAAGGGCCTGGAGCGAGATTGGCAGGAAGTGAGCTACTCTTTTATGCCAAGGGCTTTATATTATTCCTGAGATGTAACGCTCATGATAACACTGGCTACTTATTATTTCCTGCATTTTATGAAGAAACTGAGGCACAGAGGGATAAACTTGACCCAGGTCACGAGGCACTAATATGTCTATAGCGTTTATGAAGCCTTTGCTTTATGTGTCAGGCCATGTGTTATGTACTTTACATGATTAACCCGTTTGAGCCTCGCCCAACCCTAGGAGGTAGGTGGGCACCATTATTATCTTCAGCAGGAAATAGAGACTCAGAGAGGTGCAAGAACATGTCTCAGCTTACTGAAGGGACCGGTGAGTGGTAGAGCCCATGTTTGAACCCAGTCTCTCTCGCTTTAGAGCGCCTGCCTATCCAGACCCAGGGCTTGGCATTCCTCTGCCTAATTCAGTGAGTGGGCATACCTTGTGGAACCCTCTTGCCCTGGACCATAGTTCTTTGAGGACAGAGGACGTTTTGTTCAGCACTGTGTTATTCCCAGTGTTCAGAGCAGTGCCTGGCACAATGCATATTTATTGAATGAAAGGGTGAATGAATGGTGGCTTCTCACTACCTACTTCTTCCTTCACCCTGTCAGCCTCTAAAGGTGCTCCTACTAGGTACACAGTTAGGCTGTCCTGGAGTCGGTTCTGGGAGAGAGAGATGCCTGTTATTTTGACCTCACTAATGGGCCAACGTGGTCATTAGTTTTATGTTGTCAAAGGGGAGCAGAAAGGTATTATCCACTGCCAGGGAAAGATGGGAGCGAAAATTAAATACTTAAAAGTTTCCCCCAAATTTCAGGGAGTCTTTAAAGTGTGGTAGCTAGAAATCAACTGTAGAACCCCTAGTGGCCACCATGGCTTTCATTCTGTAGCTGTTTTTGACTCTTGTGCTGTAGTAATGAGCTGGTGAACACTAGCAATTAGTTCCCTTAAGTGTGTCCAAGCATGTTGATAATTGTACCTCACATTTATATAGGGCTTAGTTACAACGTATTACAACTGTTCTCCCTTTTGATCTTCTGAACAACCTGGTACATACACAGGCGGGTATGATTAGCCTCACATTACAGATGAGGAAACTGGTGCCAGAGAGGCTAAGTCAACTGCCCTACACCATTCAGTTAATACTGGTAGAGATAGGCCTTCAACCCTCTTGCCTCGACTCCTCCTCCAGCAAATGTTCCAGCAACTTCTGAGGATGAGAGCAATAGGTAGGTGTATTTCTTTTTGTTGCTTTTCATGCAATTTAGTGAAGTCCTGGATTGGGTCAGTTAATCTTTTCAGATATCAGTGTACCAATCTCTGTAATGGGGGAATAAACACCACCCATTAGTGAGTGCATGTGGAGCTTGTGAGGATTCCAAACTTAAACAACTTCAGAGTAAAGATGTTTTGGGAAGGGACCATGTGATCCTGACCAGTTTTCCATGAAATAAGTTAAATATCGCCTCCCCTTACCACCCTACCTAAAATGGCACCTCTGCTCCCTCGTAACCATGCTTTTATTTTTCTTCACATAACTCATTAACACATATTATATATTTACATTGGCTTGTTTATTGGCTATTTGAGTCCTCCCACAAGAATATAATACCCACGAGAGCATGGACTTGGTCTGTTTTCTGTATTCCTAAATTCTCAACAAGTAGAATAGTGCCTGGTGCAAACACTGTTTGGAAGAAGGAAGGGAGGAAGAAAGGGAGGGAGGGAGGAAGGAACCCGAGCTGTGTCATGATTGAAAGTAAGCCTGAACTGGATGTTTGAAAGATTTCCTCGCATCTTCCTTGCCCTCTAACAGAGGGGTCTCATGGTCTGGTTTCCTCATACCTATTTCTGGCTCAGCCACCCAGTCGCTTGAAATCAATCACTAAAGCCTCCTTGAGTATCAACTAACACTTGGGTGAAATGGGCTCGATAACCTCTGTCCAAACAGCATTCATAAGTCATTGTATTATGCTGTATGCCTCTGTACTGTAACAGTCTGTGAGCAGCTTGAGGACTGAGGCTGGTCCCCTTCACTGTTGTATCCCCAGTACTTAGCAGACAGCCTGGTCTACATAGAGGTAAAAGAAATGTTTGTTGAATGAGTGAATATGTAAGAGGAAACAAATCACAGGGGTCATAATCCCCCTCCAAAGTTAAGGTCTCCATTTGAAAATAAGCCTGGTGCATGGCACGTACATTCCCCTTTCAGCTTGAACCACATCTCTTCAGAGACAAGGAGGTGCTAAACAATTGGTTCTCTACTTAAGGGAAGAAAAGGCATGCTTAGGCTCCAGATCCAGTTCCATGCCATGTTTTGGAATTTGTGTTTACGTCTGCCTTCATCCCTGTCCTTTCCGCTCCAGCATAAGCAAAATTATAACCCTGCACACTGACTTGCATGCAATTATCAGAGACCCAGTGCTCTTCTGTTGAGGGACGTGGCCCCTGAGACCGCTGACTGTCTGTGAATGACAAATCAAAAGTCAGGGTTGCAGAATCAGCTGGACTTTCCTGCTCATTTGCAGCAGAGGGAGGAAGGAGAGAATGAAAGATTCTGAAAATAAAGGTAAGGGCCCAACTGCAGAGGGGAGGCAAAAAGATGCTGGAGATGAGATGGCACTCCACGGACAGGCTTAGTTTGTATTAATGACTGATTTAGCGTTACTGAGAATATATCATTTCAACAGTCTAGTTATATAATAAACATGACTTTTTTTTTAAAAGACTGACTGGCTTCTAAAAATATGCAAAAATTAAAATGACTGGCTCTGGTTTCCAAATATTATGCCATTCAATTTTCCATTTTTTGTGCTCCTGAATATAACCGTATATTTGCATTCTTCATTTAATCTTAGCTGAGTAACACGTATTTCTATTTCACAGATTTCCTTATGATAGCTACCAGGGTTTTGGTAATTTTATATTGGGAGTGTTCACAAGAATTAATATGTAGGTTTTCAGTGCATCTTTGGAACTGGAATATCTGAAATACTTTGGCCTTAAAACAGTTTAGATTCTCAAGAAAAGTGGTGACTGAGAATCCCTTAATGAACATTAATCTTTTTAGGACGACTCAGTGGGGAGCTTTCACTGACCTTCAGAACTGTTTATCTTGCAGAGAGATACTCCGATGCAAACTCCCCCCATTCCCCCGAACCTCCACCCCCTAGATCCCTGGTACGTTAACATCCCCCCCCCTCCCGCCCCGCCATCACTCTAATTCCGTTGGGGGTATGTTGGAGGAAAGAAATGATTTAAATGAAAACTCTGGAAAGAAGAGGGCTCACTGAAAATGAGCCAGGCAAATTTTAAGGTCAACCACAAGGATTATGGAGGATTCTGGGGTTTTAAATTCTGAGACTCCTTAAATTTTCTGCCGCAGTTGGCAGTTGGGGGCAGAGAGAGAGACCCCAAGGTCTTAGGAGGCTACACGTGTTACCGGTCGGATTTCCAGGACCGAGCCCTTCCTTTCCCCAGCGTTGGTCCAGCTCCTGGTCCGGGTGCGGAAGGAAGGCGCAGGGAACGCAGGCTCCCGGGGAAGCTCCCAGGTGGCTACCGGGGCAGAGGACGCCATCTCTGCCCCTCCATGGCCTGCTGCTGCTGCCTGAGTACTAATTTTAGGGTTTGCCCGCTCCCCCTTTCCCCGTGCACTTTCACGGTTCTCTGCGCGTTTTCACAGTTCTCTTCCGGGAGCCACTGCGCATCAATTTGCACCTAATCCTCTTTCCCGCGCCACCCCCCCCATCTACCCTCCCCGTGTACTCTGCATTAAAGTAGGCCCTGGCTCTTTGCCCTTGGGGACCGGGGCTTGGTGCGCAGCTGGAGGCTGGCAAGCAGCACCCGGTCACCGGCATCCAAGTGAAGTTGTTTAGGTTATCCGTGAAACGACACAGGCCCCAAACCTTGCTTCCTGTGCACAGAGCTGTGGGCTTGGTCTTCTCCTGACCAGTCTCCAGTCACTCTCTCTGGCTTGTTAGTAAGATTCCCACCTTGTGATGGGCAGTGATGTTTATTGCAAATTTAAAATAAGAAAACAAAACCAAAAAACCCACACGCAGCCTGATGTCAGTGGGAAGATTGGTATTTCAAGCTACCAAGCTGTTTGTAATGAAGGCTCTTAAGCCACCCCGCAGTCTGTAATTGAGACTTAAAAAGGGGCTGGGGTAGCTGGTGCTGGTAGTAGTACCATCTCATGGGCTCTGGATCATTCATATCCACGTATTGATCCATGTGGTTTGGATGTTTAGATTTCGGTGAAGCGAACTTGGTCAGCAAGGGAGAAAACAGCTGTGCATGAATGGGCCTGGTAGGTCAGAAGAGGGCCTGTCCACTACTGTTTCCAAGCCAGCCTCTCATGGACGATAAAACCTGTGTATGTAATCCAAGTATTTTAATGAACTCAAGGAAAACGTTGGCTTGTACTGTGTGTGTGTGTGTGTGGGGGGGTTCCCCCCAGTGGCTGGAGAAGGGGTTTCTGGAAAGAAAAATATTTGTTTATATGCCATGTTATGCGCGGCCAGTGGCATGATTTCGAAAAAGCTAAGACTGCTTGAATTGGAGGCTCAGGTAGTGGTTAATATTCACCATGGTTTGGAATTGAAACACTCCCAGTTTCTCAGTGTATCAGCATGTTCTGAGTTTCAGATCCCTGCTGTTTTTTGAAGTGAGTTGGTATTTAGAATTTTTGTTTCACTTTTTTTTGGAAAGAGCCTCTTAGGTTCCTACTTGTTCTGCCACAAACTCACTAGTGACCTAGTACTAATTTTTTAGATCTCATTTTCCGTATCTCAGAAATGGAGAAATGTTAGATTAGATCACTGTTATTCAGACAGTGGGTGGTAAGAAAACCATTTAGCGAGTCTCTAGAAGCCTTTAGAAAGATGAAATTGAATAGGAAATGGCAGCAATCATTGCATGTGGTAAGGGTAGATATTGTTCCCTGAAACTTCTGTTTTAGGTACTTAGGTTTGTTTTGGTATGTAGGTATGGGCTATATTGATGGCAGGTTCTGTTTTTCACTGTGAATCCCAGTCAGACGGTTTGAGAAACACTGAAATAAATCATAACTTCTTTAATTTGGTTTTACAAGGAGTCTGTGAAATGCAATTTTATATGAATGTCCTTTTTTGCTTATGTATGAGAATATGTATAGTTTTCCTCAGATTTCAAAGGGGGTACAAGCCCCCAAACAGGTTATAAATTACTGCATTTCTCCCAAACACCTTCCCAGCTAATTTCTTAGAGATTAAAGGATCCTTTCAGGGCTGGGAGGTGGTTAGGTGTTGACAGAGACCAGCTGAGAGTGTGATGTGATGTGGGGGGAGGGAGGTGGGCCTGTTGAGAGGATGTGACCATGGCAACCACACCCTGAGAGCTCTTCATAGGTTCTAAAGGGTCAGTTGGTGACCTGAATGAGAAACATAAATATACTAAAAATTAGAGTCTTTGTGCTGAAAGGTACCACAGAAAAATTATTAAAATGTTGTGAATTGTTCGGAAGTCAATTCTCCTTGCAAAGGCCAAAAAAGAGTCAGGTAAAATTTAAAAAGGTTGACAGGGGCCAATAAATACTCAGGATGCTGGTTGGAGAAACTGCATTTTTATGAGCTGCCATCACATGACTAGTGTTCAGTAAATGTTAAACTGCAGTTTAATGAATGCCTTTCTTTCTTTTCCCTGCTTTTGGTATACGTTGTCTTAAGACAGTCTGGCGAGGCTGTCTTTACAAGAGACATTGTG
The DNA here is from genome assembly GCF_022682495.2 of Desmodus rotundus. Classification (NCBI taxonomy): domain Eukaryota; kingdom Metazoa; phylum Chordata; class Mammalia; order Chiroptera; family Phyllostomidae; genus Desmodus; species Desmodus rotundus. The sequence continues at coordinate 45,675,748 of NC_071389.1, forward strand.
TAACATTTAGCCAGCATATCTCAAAATGCTTTGCCAGCCAGAAGAAACATGTATGAAGCAACTAAGAAGAAAATAGTTGAATGAGTAATAAGTAGGTATTGGCACACATGGCAGCTAATTATAATAATAAGCATAGCTCCTGTTTAATGAACGACTAGTACGTGAAAAGCTGTCTGCAAGGAGCTTTACATGTTGTCACAACACTGCAAGGTAGTGGGCACTTTGCATGTAAAAGAAATGGAGTAAGAAGTTTATACGGGGACACAGTAAGTGGCAGAGCCAGGACTGAAACCCAGGTGATTTTATGTCTCAAGCCATTCATTTACATGGTAGACAGGGCTGAAAAATAAGTAGTGTGGTAAACTTGCCGAGTTTTTAATAAAATTTTCAACGTCATTAATGTTAGAATTAGTTTAACTGCTATAAAAGGGAAATGCGAACGTTAGAAAATGATGGCTTTTTATTTTCTAGACTGTATTTATTTGGAAACTAGACATCTTTAAGCTCAGCTCTAAATTTTCCTTTTATTTAGCAAATATTTTATGCAACATGTCTTTAGAAACAGATATGAAAAGACAGGAGTGGAAAGTTTGAAAATTTGGGTGGAAATTTTTTTTCTACAAGAGTTCAAGGCAGATAGTTCTCTTTCTAATTCTTCTGTTGTTTCTCTATATTTTATCTCAAAACAACAAACGCGACATTTTATGAGCAAATGAAGCGATGTGTAGCATATTTTAGTGTGGTAGAACTGGGGTTAGAACATTGGTCTGTGCTAGTGGTTCCTGAAAGAATTAGATTTTTTGCTGAAATTTACTACAGAGTCTGATTGGGAGTTTGAATATGGTCAGGTGCAGACTTTTAGGCCCTAAATGTTAAAAAGACCCAAGTGTCCATCCCCAAGACTATAACACAAAATACAGTAAATGTAAGGAAATCCAAAAACATTGTGTTTTTTCTTAACCATCATCCCAACTTTGGTACTTTTAGAGAACTCAAATTCTTTCCATGATTTTTGGTATTGCTTCTTGGGATTGTGTGGACTGGCGAAATGATGTTTTGGCTGGGGTGATGTGTAAAATGGCTGAGTGATTTTTTGGGTGTCAGGGCTAGCATGCGAGAAAGCTGGGTTTACAGACTGGTGTGTCTGTGGTTTAGAGTTGGGAATGGTACTACTTCCCATGGGGAACTGGACATATGCAAGGGGCTGTGGAAGCATTCATTGGGCAGAAACCCTAAAAGCTCGGTGTACTGTGATGCTCCAAGCTGTTCTGTCCTGTGACAAAGTATCTCTTGGTCTGTGCAACTTTTGAATGTTTTGCTGAAGAGTAAAAATCTTCTGAACTTTTCTGAGCCAGGAACATAAATTGATTTTACATATACCCTACAATTTCCAGGATTACAAATGATGCGTAAATTGGGGAAAGATTGTACTTAATTTTGTTCAGAATATCACTTACCCGAAGTGACACCACTTGTATGTGAACTCCAATACAACACACCTGTCTTATTCAATGTACAGAGAGGTACACATATCTGACTACTTTTATATATCCTCTGATATAGTCCTGCTTGATCTTTTACATATTGAAATCCATTTTGTTGTATTATAATAACTTTTCTTTGACTTCTCTTTTATATTAGAGGTGATGTGTTACATATCTTTTTTTTTTAAATTTTGTATTAGGTAGGTTATTTTATCTTTGAATTTCATTTTGAAATACTAAACAGGGAACTACAAAATATGTTTTATATTTATGTATATTTGTGTTACTCCATTTATAAAATTACTTTATTTTGTTCTCAATATTTAAAAAAAATTTGAGCCAATATTAAAACTTTTTGGGATTATATATTTAACTCTATATTTCTGGTTCCTTAAAAAAAGTTAGAACTACAGCAGTGACATTGAGCTGAGCATAAATTTCCCTCTTAAGTGCAGAAATACTGGGATGTAGGCATTATAAATCTAAAAAAATGTCGTCATTTGTACTTATATGAGACTGTAACTGGCACTTCAAAATTTAATTTTCTTATTGTTGCTAGATACAGAAATATAATTGATTTTTTAAAAAGTGTTTAAAAGATTTTACTTATTTATTTTTAGAGAGAGGGGAAGGGAAGGACAGAGGGAGAGAAACATCAATGCGTGGCTGCCTCTCACACGCTCCCTATTGGGGACCTGGCCCACAACCCAGGCATGTGCCCTGACTGGGAATCAACCAGCGACCCTTTGGTTCACAGGCCTGCGCTCAATCCACTGAGCTACACCAGCCAGGGCAGAAATATAATTGATTTTTATTTCTTGACTTTGTTTCAATGTCCTTGCTAAATTCACTTATTATTTTTAATAGCTTTTAGATTTTGGGGGTTTACTATATAGTCAGTTGGTTGTCTATGAACACTGACAGTTTTATTTCTTCCTTTCAAATTCTTATACTTTTTATTTCTTATCTTACTGCACTAAGATCTCTCTCACAATATTGAATAGAAGTAGTGACTGTGAGTGTCTTGTTCCTCATATCAGGGGAAAAACTATCGATCTTTCATCATTAACTATAATATTTGATGTAAGATTTGTTGAGATATATTCTATTTCTACTGCTAAGTTTTTATAAATTGGTGCTGAATTTTACCAAATGTTTGTCTGTACTATGATCATGTGGTTGTTCTAATTTATTGTGTTGATATGATGAATTACATTGATTTGGGGTGTTAAACCAACTTTGCATTTTTAGAATAAACTTAGTTATGATGTTTTATTTTTATATATTACTGGATTTGACTTGCTAATATTTTCTTGAGGAATATCTTTGTTCATGGGAGAAATTAACTTGTAATTTTTTACTGGTGTGGTCCCCTTCTCAGGTGTTGACATCAAGGTTTTGCTGAACTTATAAAACAAGTTAGGAAGCATTTTCTCTCTTTCTATTCCCAGGAGTTGTTTAGTAAGATGGGAATCATTTTTAAATGTCTGGAGAGTTCCCTGGTGAAACCATTTGGGCCTGGAAATTTTGTTCTGGGAAGGTTTTAAATTATGAATGCATTTATTTTAATAGGTATAGATTTATTTCAATTTTCTATTTTTTGTGTATGTGTTTTAGCAGGTTGTGTTTTTCTTGGAAATTGTTTTCATCTGAATTTTCAAATTTATTGGCATAAAGTTTTCTTTATATATATCCTCTTGTGATTTTTATAAATTCTGGAGGTTGTGTGATCTTGCCCCTATTTTTTATTCCTGATGTCAACATTTCTCTTTTATAATGGTAATTCTTATTTTTTTCAATGTATTGCTGAAGTTTTATGAGTTTTATAATCTTTGCAAATGGCTAGAGTTTTTTAGTTGTTTGTGGTTTTTTGTATTATACAGGGGTGGGTAGAATTAGGTTCATAGTTGTAATGCAAATAAATTATACTTAATTAATAACTAATAATGCAAGAATAAATTCTGTGTTTTCCATACTCACAACTGTACACCCACTTGTGACAATTGCTACATATTTGTTTTCTACCTCTAGAGTCTACTTATTTTAAATACACTTGGGTTCTAATTTTCTGAAATATTTTCTAGTTTTTTGAAATGGAAGCTGAAGTTTTATTTTAACAAATGTTTTTATTTAAAGGCTATATATTTCCCCCTAAGCATAGCTTTAGCTGCATCCTGCAAATTTTATGACATATTCTTATTATCATTTAGTTTAAAATACTCCATAATTTCCATTGTGATGTTTTTTTGACCCACAGGGTCAAATAGAAATTTACTTCTTAATTTTTAAGCAGTTGGGGAGTTTCTGTTTATCTTTTTGCTCTTGATTTCTACCTTACTTTTAATATGGTTAGAGAACATAGTTGGTTGGCCAGAAAGTGTGTATGGTTTTTACTGTAAAAGTCCCTTTTTTCATTTTTACCAATAACTTTATTTACTTGATATTTTGAGTATGTTGGCTAACTTCTACTATTGGCTGCTAATGAGTAGAGGCCAGGGGTGCTGCTGAACATCTCAAATACGTAAGACAGTGCCACAGGAAAGAATTATTTGACCAGACTGTCAATAGTACCAAGGAACTTTGCAAACCACTTTTGACATGTTTGATTAGTCACAGTACCTTCTCCATACATGGCACAAATCTTTTTTTGCATTTCAGTTACCTTTTTTGAAATAATAAAGCAAAATGTGCTGAAAATATTGTGTATTTTCTTCCATCTTCAATATTAAAATATCTGCACAACAATTCACCAATTTTGCTAAGATTCTTTTTGTTCAGGAAATGTAAATCAATTAATAACAAATTTTTAAAAAGGAAATAGAAATAGGAGACAGGGTGGTATTTGCCAAATGGTACCAAATTTTGGTTATATAAGGGGAATATGTCCAAGAGATGTACTGTACAATATGGGGCTTGTGGTTAACAGTAACACATTATGAAAAGTATTGTCACCATAAAGTGTTGTAACAAGTATTATATTTATTTTTTAAAAATATACTTTATTGATTATGTTATTATAGTTGTCCCATTTTTTTCTCCCCTTTATTCACCTCTGCCCTGCACCCTCCCTCCCACCAGCATTCACCCCACCTTAGTTCATGTCCCTGGGTGATACCTGTAAGTTCTTTGGCTTCTCCATTTCCTATACTATTCTTAACCTCTCCCTGTCTATTTCCTGCCTACCAATTAAGCTTCTTATTCCCTGTATCTTCCCCCTTCCCATTCTCCCCCTCCCCCTCCCCACTGATAACCCTCCATGTGATCTCCATTTCTGTGATTCTGTTCCTCTTCTACTTGTGTACTTGGTTTTTGTTTTTTAGGTTAAGTTGTTGATAGCTGTGAGTTTGTTGTCATTTTACTGTTCCTATTTTTGATCTTCTTTTTCTTAGATAATTCCCTTCAACATTTCATATAAGGGCTTAGTGATGATGAACTCTTTTAACTTGACCTTATCTGGGAAGCACTTTATCTGCCCTCCCATTCTAAATGATACCTTTGCTGGATAGAGTAATCTTGGATGTAGGTCCTTGCCTTTCATGACTTCAAATACCATATTTTTCAGACTATAAGGTGCACTCCCCCCCGCCCCAAGTTTGGGAGGAAAATGGGGGTGCGTCTTATAGTCTGAATGTAGCTTACCTGGCTCACTTGGGGGAGGGGTGGCAGTGGGGTGGAGTTTTTTTTGTTTTTTTTTTTCCTATTTTCCTCCTCTAAAACCTAGGTATGTCTTATGGTCCGGTGCACCTTATAGTCTGAAAAATACAGCACTTCTTTCCAGTCCCTTCTTGCCTGCAAGGTTTCTTTTGAGAAATCAGCTGATAGTCTTATGGGAACTCCTTTGTAGGTAACTGTCTCCTTTTCTCTTGCTGCTTTTAAGATTCTCTCATCTTTAATCTTGGGTAATATAATTATAATGTGCCTTGGTGTGTGCTTCCTTGGGTCTAACTTCTTTGGAATTCTCTGAGCTTCCTGGACTTCCTGGAAGTCTATTTCCTTAGCCAGATTGGGGAAGTTCTCCTTCATTATTTGTTCAAATAATCTTTTCAATTTCTTGCTCCTCCTCTTCTCCTTCTGGCATCCCTATGATTTGGATGTTGGAATGTTTAAAGTTGTCCTAGAGGTTCCTAAGTCTCTCCTCATTTTTTTGATTTCTTGTTTCTTTCTGTTCTGGTTGGATGTTTATTTGTTCCTTTTGTTCCAAATCATTGATTTGAGTCCTGGTTTCCTTCCCTTCACTGTTGGTTCCCTGTATATTTTTCTTTATTTCACTTTGCATAGCCTTCATTTTTTCCTTTACCTTGCAACCATACTCAACCATTTCTGTGAGCATCCTGATTACAAGTGTTTTGAACTCTGCATCTGATAGGTTGGCTACCTCTTCATAGCTTAGTTCTGTTTTGGGGGCTTTGATCTATTCTTTCATTTGGGCCATATATATATATATATTTTTTGTCTTGGCACACCTATTATGTTGTAAGGGGCAAAGACTTAGGTATTTGCTAGGGTGGGGCAATTCATGTTGCTGAGTTGTGGTGCTGTATGTGGGGGAGGGGTCTGAGAAGGAACAATGCTGCTTGCTTGACTCTTGGCCAGCTTTCAATCACTTCCCCTGGTACCTACAAACAAATTGGGCCCTTCTGGTGCTGATTCCCGGGTGGGTGGGTGGGTGGGTTTGTGTACATTCTAGGACCCCATGGGTCTCTCCAATGAACTCTTCTGTGAGGCTGGGAGTTTCTTTTGCCACCCCAACCCCCAGAGGTCTTTATAGCCAGAGGTTTTGAGGCTCTCTTTTCTTGTGCTGGAACCCTGGGTTGTATGGTCTGTCTCACTCCCCAGTTGTTCCTCCTGGTTTATCCTCCCCGGTCCACCAACCACTGCCTTTCCCGGTCCACCAGCCACCATCTTGCCACGAGTCCTCTCCATCCTGGCTCCCCAGCTCTGCCCCTCCTACCAGTCTGGATGAATGTTTCTTCTTTAAGTCCTTGGTTGCCAGACTTCCATACAGTTGGATTTCCTGGAAGTTCTGGTTGTTTCTTGTTTTTAAATTGGTTAGGTTTTTGTTGTTTTAAATTTTAGGTTGTTGTTGTCCTTCTTTTGGTTGTGCGAGGAGGCAAAGTGTATCTACCAATACTGTCATCTTGGCTGGAAGTCTGATAAGTTTTTGAAAAATGCATGGTGATATGACAGCTGTCATAGTACAATCTAACAAAATTGCTTTGAATGAAGTTAAAGACAACTAAGCAGTATTATAGCAATTGTATGGAAAAAACTACATGAACTTTTTGGCCAACAAAATACTTTGGATTATTCTTTGGAATTGGTTGCCACTTGCTTTGGGGCTCTGCATATTGTCAATTTGTATATATGTTGTATGTATACTTTAGAAGAATGGGCATACTTAGGTTGTTTGGTTCCATATTCTAATATGTCAGTTGTGTCATTTTTATCACAGACAGATCTTCTGTGTCCTGACTATTTTTTTTTCTCATTCAACTGGTTCCTAAGAGAGGGTTAAACATTCCCATTATGAGTTTGGATTTACCTGTTTTTCTTTTTATATTTGCCAGGTTTTGCTGTATTTAACATTGAGGTTGTTATTGGGTGTATATTATATAAGTTTAGAATTGTTATATCTTTGTTATAAAATGTCTCTCCTTATCTCTAGTAATGCTTTCTACCTTGAAGTCTACCTTACTAATATTAATATAGCCATATGTGGTTCTCTGGGCTAATTTATACATGGTATATCTTTTTCCATCTTTAAATTTCAATTTTTCCGTGCTCTTGTGTTTAAACTGTACTATTTATTTATTTTATTTTTGCATAACAGGTTTGTTTTTAAAGGCATATAGACTTTGTTTTATGAAGACAATAAAACGAAGTGAACATTTAATCAGATCTTAACTTCCTCTAAGTATTACCTGTCCTAGAAGTGTTCCATTAGTCTATATCTTTTATAAGTAGCATGAAAATGAGTTTTTAAAAATCCAGTTTGACAGTTTGGTATTTAGTTTAAGGTTTTAAAGCATTTAATGCAATTATTAACACACTAAGGCCTATAGCTACCATGTTACTATTTGTTTTCTAATAGTGTCCAACCTGTTTTATGTATCACTTTCTTTTCTTTACTGCTTTCTTTTAGATTAATCAAGCATTATTTTTAACCTTTCCCTTTTGCTCTCTACTGGCATGTTGTTTCCATTTTACTTTTTTTTTTTTTTTTAATTTAGTTTAGAGACAGGGGAAGGGAAGAGAAAAGAGAGGGTGAGAAACAAAGATATGAGAAACATTGTTGGGTTGCCAAAACCAGGGACAGAACTCACAACCCAGGCATGTGTCCTGACTGGGGATCAAACTGGTGACCTTTCGTTTTGCCAGATGACACCCAAGCAACTGAGTCACACTGGTCAGGGTTACTTTTGTGTGTGTGATTACCCCAATGCTATTTTTATTGAATCACATTCTAGACAATGGTAGGCTCTTAGAACACTTTAACTTAATTTACCTTGTCCTTTCCCCTCCCCAATGCCCCCCTTCTGGATCATTTAAATTATACATATTTTTAAACTTAAGACACTAATATTTTTTGCAATCAATGTTTATTTATATTTACTCACATATTTATCCTATTGATTGATTTTTATTTCTTCCTGAATTTTTGTTTTTCCTCTAGGATCTTTTTCTTCTGTGTAAAAATTTCCTTTATTTTAGTATTTCCTTTAAAAATTTTTTTTTAGAGAGAGGGGAAGGGAGGGAGAAAGTAATAAAGAGAAACATTGATGTGAGAGAGAAACACCGATTGGTTGCCTCTTGTATGCACCCCATCTGGGGACTGCACCTGCAAAATAAGCATGTGCCCTGACCGGGTATCAAACTGGCAACCTTTTGCTTTGTGGGATGACGCCCAACCAACTAAGCCACACATGTCAGGGCTCTCTTAGTACATATTTACTAAAAAAAGAATAGTATCAACTTTTTTTGGCCTGGAAATGAATTAATTTTCCCTTTGATTTTTAAGATAGTTTCATTAGGTGTGGTAGAATTCTGGGGAGGCAGATTCCCTCTCCCCATCCCCATTACTTTAAAGATGCCTCTTCATTGTCTTTGGGCTTTCATCCTTTCTTGGAAAAGTTGGCTGTCAGTCTTATTGTTATTATTTGATGTTGCATCTTTTGTCATTTCACTACTTTTAAAACCTCTCTCTATATATTTTGTTTTTAGTAGTTTTCCTAAAGTGTGGTTTTTCTTGTATTTACTATATTTTGTTTGCAGTGTTCAACCCTTCTTGAATCTGTATGGCTTGATTTTTTTTTGTAATTCTCATAGTTGTCTGCCACTATATTTTAACATATCATTTCTGCTTCATTTTCTTTTTTCTTTCTGGGATTCCTACTTTTATGTTGGAACATTTTACCCTGCCCCATACATCCTTTACTTTATTTTCCGTACTTTTCTCTTTTTATCAGTTTAATTATTTTGCTATCTTATGGTTCTCCGCCTCTCTTTGCTGTATCTAATTTATTATTACACAATCTATTAATTTCTTGATTATATTTTGTATTTTTCACTTCTAGAATTATTACATTATTTTTTTAAAACTGGATAGTTTCATCTTGTCAATTATTACATTATTTTAAAAAATGAGATACTTTCCATCTTGTCAATTATTTCCTCAAATATATTAATCATAGTCATTTTATTTTTTTAATAATGAGAATTTTTTAAAAAATATTTTATTCATTTAGTTTTAGAGAGGGGAAGGGAAGGAGAAAGAGAGGGAGAGAGAAACATCAATGTGTGGTTACCTCTTGAGCACCCCCTACTGGGGACCTGGCCCACAATCCAGGCATGTGCTCTGACTGGGAATTAAACCAGTGACCCTTTGATTTGCAGGCCGGCACTCAATCCACTGAGCCACACCAGCCAGGGCAATCATAGTCATTTTAAAGTCTATGTTTAATAACTCCAATGTGCAGATTACTTGTCAGTCTGTTTATCTTTTCTGCTTTTCTTCTTGGTCCTCTTTCTTTACATGCCTGGCAATTTTTATTAAATGTCCACCATTGTGTATGAAGATGCGCTGGATGATGTCACCTCCTCCTGAGAATATCTTATTTTTTGGCCGTAGTAGAAAGGTGATTAGTAATATGCAATCAGGCACTAACTAAGGCATTTTGTAGACATTTTTTTAAAATTCTTTTTTAAAAAAGATTTTATTAATTTATTTTTAGAGAGAGGGAAAGGGAGGGAGAAGGAGAGGGAGAGAAACATCAATATGTGGTTGCCTCTTGCACGCCCCTAACTGGGGACCTGGCCTGCAATCAAGGCATGTGCCCTGACTGGGAACTGAACTGGCAACCCTTTGATTCACAGGCCAGTACTCAATCCACTGAGCCACACCAGCCAGGGCCATTTTGTAGACTTTTAAAGTTTGCCTGCTCTGGATTTCCCTAATCCTAGGCCCCAGGATGAGACTGACTGAGAGCCTGAGATATTTCCCTTGGCAGGTCTTAATGTCCAGATTTTGTCTTGTTAGGACTGTGGGTTCACTGAAAACTCTGCTTTGCAAAATGTTCATTCTGCTTTTTATCTCCTCCCCCCCCCCTCCCAGCTTCTGAGCTCCTTGCCATGTGCAGCTCTGTTAGTAATACTTCAAGGAGAAAGCTCATGCCAGATTGACTTTTCTGTTTGTAGGGTGTGATTTTCAGTCCTGAACTTCACTTTTCGTCTCTGCAGCCCCATAACAGTGTCTAAACTTCTGACTCTTACAGGCTGCTCTCTGCCTTCTTACTTCTAACTACATACAAAAATCAGCAAATACCCTATGGGGGTAAAATGGGCTTTCAGGGAGATGGGCTTACTTCAGGGAGCCTCTCGTCTCTCTGTGATCTGGCTTCCCAAATCCCGATTTATCAGTAGGTCTCCTATTACTTCAAAACAGATGTTTCTGGGTTTTATTTGGCTTTTCTCACTGCCCTCAGTAGAACTGTTGGTTTGCTACATTTCACTCTATTATAACTGGGAGTTAAATCAGAACATGGTGTTTTTAAAAAATGTAGACTATATTAAAAATTAAAATATCGGAGCAAAAGACCCAGATACCAATGGCATTTTAAATATCTTATATAAATTAAAAAGGTATGTATAGTTGACTTCTAGTTATTGTTTCTTGCTTATTAAAGCTTGCCAATATCTCCTTTTCCCATATTTTCTCTGAAATGATTACAAATTTATGTTGCTTTTTTCCAGAGAATATGGACTTCTTCATTTTTCTGAGTCTGGCTCTCCACCCACATGTTTAATACTTTGGTGTTTTTATAATCTGGAATCGTCAGCTTTCACCTCCCAAATTTAATAGTATTCTAAAATTTACAAAGTAACTTGAATGATTAAGTTACAAACCATTCCATAAAACTTGTTACCATAGCTTTTACCCAACATTTTACCATAGCTGAGAATGTTTTTTTTTAAACATCCTTCTCAGGATGCATGGTGATGTATAGTGCTAGTGGTACCCATGAGCTTCGTGTCATTGCCCATGTCCTTAGTGTCTCAAATGCAAGTTCAGTTCATTCATTCATCCATCCAATCTCATGTTTTAGCAATAGACTCTCCTTCTTCCTCAGATACATACTAGGATAGTTCTAGGAGTTAGGTTAGGGCAATAAATACCTGTACTCAAAATGTGACCTAAAACTGAAGGGTGATCAGGTGATTGGTGCATTACCCAAACATGGAACCATCTATCACATTACCCATATTTTTCTATTAAAGTTAAACAAATGAACAAGCACTTGTTTTTCAGATGTGTTTCTCTACTCTGGTGTTGGTAATGTTCTGGTCCTTGATCTGGTTACTGGTTTTTTAGGTACAGTTTGTGAAAATTCACTGAGCTAAAACACATGATTTGATCCATACTTCAGTATGTCTATTACACTTTGTTGGAAATTTTAAAAAGAACTAATGTTTTGTTGTTAAATACAAAAAAGGTGCCAAGGACAAAAAAGCTTGAGAAGCACTGATCAGGCTCAGTGTCCAGTCGCAGAATGACTAGGGATGGGGAAACTGGAGCTTGGAAAGGGAAAGTTACTTGGGGGTTGGAGGGAGTGTCTCTTACAGGAGGGACTGCCTCTCAGGCCTATGACTAGTTCTGTCTTACTTTCCTAACAGGTTGATTCCGAAAGGGGATGAGGAAAAATCCAGCATGCACTACTAGCATCGGAGCTGGATGACATTCTCACAACCCCAAATGCATCTCGCATGAGTCATCATTAACTCCCAACTCTTTTTTTGCCCTCTTAAATCTCTTCCCTGGTCATTTGAAAAGAGAGACTTTCATCTCATGTGAACTTGGAGATGGTTATTTTAATACCTAAGAATCATTTGACTGCATATGCTTAGGAAAAAAGGGTAATTTGTGCCTGTGAAATTCAACAGCACCCAGCACAAGGTACTTTGTTTCCCTTTCTAAGCCATTTTTAGTTTGGTGCTGTATGGTTTAAATTTAGAATACTTTGTCCAAACTGGGGGCGGGGGTGTTGGTACAGAGAATGAACCCAGCTGTGACTCCTGTGGCTGCAAGTTAAAAGGTTGGTAAAATCTGGAAATCACTGTCACAGGAGAGGGCCCTCAAGAGAGGGGGATGCAGGAGAGCAGACTTACCTTAATTGGGTGGTGGGGAGGGCAGGAGAAAGAAACAGTGGGAAGTGTCTCCTCTTTCCCTCCTGCCCCTATGGGACTTGGCCTACTGAGGATGTGGTGAGGGTATTTTATACACACACACACATACATGTACACATACAGACATGCACACACAGTGACACACACATATAGCTTGGCTTGGCATTGGCGGTATGTCATTAAGGTATCCTGATCTGTTTTACTTCTTCAAAGGCTAGATTTTGAATTTCCAACATTCTGTTTCTCCCACTTGGAATATATTTCCCCTCCTCTCTCAGTTCTTTTCCTTTTTCAAATAGTAGCTTCCCCTGGGAGCCTTTCTCTGACTACAGTCCCCTCCCTATGCCCTGCTTTATAACACTCCTCACATCTTGTGTTTTCCTTTTCATGTTCCTTCCCATACTTTTAATTAGTAGATTAAATTTTGGTGCATCATAGGCCTTCAATACATAGAGTAAAATGGAGGGAGGAGACAAAAAAAAGGCACGAAGAAAAGGAGAGTGGGAGAGGGAGAGGAAGGGAAGGCAAGGGACCCGCATTTGGATCCTTCCTCTTAAACTTAACAAGGTGGAGCCTCAGTTTCCTCATTTCCAAAATTGAAGTAGTAATACCCAGCTTATAGGGTAGTTATGAGATTAAAAACAATGTGTTAAAAGTATCTAGCAAGTGCCTGACACATAGTAGGTACTCAATACATTGTAATTAAAAAGTATGTTCCCAAAAGCAAATTATGAAAACCACAAAAGCTCAGAGAAGACCCATAAGAACCATTTATTATTCCATCCCTTGGAGATAATTGCTGTTAAAGTTTGGGCCCTAGTTGGTGTGATTCCTTGGTTGGAGCGTCATCCTGTAAACTGAAAATTTACCAGTTCAATTCCTGGTCAGGGCACCTAGGTTGTAGATCCGGTCCCAGGTTGGGGCGTGTATGAAAGGCAACCTATCGCTGTTTCTCACATCAGTGCTTCACCCTCTCTCTTCCCCTCCCTTCCCCCCTTCTCTAAAATCAATAAGCATGTCCTCTGGTGAGGATAGAAAAAATTTGAGTGTATTCCCTCTCTGTGATATATTTATATATCCATATATGTGCTTTACTTCGTTGAGATCTGTTTTTTTTCACTTAACATGACTACCTTCTTAACACATTTTTAGTGTCTGAAAAATACTACTAAATTAGTAATATTTCATAATACTAACTTGGCCTTCAGTTTTTTTAAAAGCAGATTTAGACAGTGGTGCTTTTAACCAAACCCCACTTAATAGGAAAATGTGTTTTGCTTTAGGAGGATAATTGACATTCCAGAGTAAATAAATAATATAGTGGATAGGGTACATCTTGACTTTTTCTTTTATTATTCTTATTTAAAATAATGTTCCTTGTTTTGTTCGTGGACTGGAAGATTATTTTAGATTTTTAAAGAAATGAGGCAGTCAGGTGGAATGAAAAATCCATTGTTCTAGAAATTAAGAGATCTGAAATTTTCCTACTTACAGTCCAGTCAATGACTCACCTTGAGTTAGTCATTTCACATTGCACTGTGCTTATCACAAAGGTGTTGCCTGCCCTGGCTGGTGTGGCTGAGTGGATTGAGTGCCGGCCTGTGAACCAAAAGGTAGCCAGTTGGATTCCCAGTTGGGGCACATGCCTGGGTTGTGGGCCAGACCCCCAGTGAGGCATGCACGGGAGGCAACCACACATTGATGTTTCTCTTCCTCTCTTTCTCCCTCCCTTCACCTCTCTCTAAAAAATTAAATAAACAAAATCTTTTTAAAAACCCCAAAGAACAAAGGTGGTGCCCATGATACATTTATAGAATCATTTCATGTATCCCCCACCTGTAGTTTGGGGGACTGATGAGCATGGGCTGCATGAAACTGAGTTTTGCTGTGTGTGCATTGTTCTCCCACAAAACCAGAACCTAATTTTCATTTTGTTAATTAGTACTCTGCATTTGTCATTTGAATAGCAAAATTCCAAGTTGGCTAGAACAGTGACCATCTGAGTTTGTTTGTTTTTGTGATCATCTACAGATCACTTCTTACAATTGCAAAACCCATAGACCATCTCTTTCATCTTGTTTGGTAAGTGTGGGAAACTATGGCAGAAATTATGAGAGGAATTGTTGGGCTTAATGTAACTCCAGTGAGGTGATAAGTACAAATTCAAAATCTTAGCTGTAGAGAGTAGGTTACTAATACATTTGAGAAACAAGTTACAGGGACTTCCAGGCAAAATGGTGGTGTAGGTAACATGGTACTTGCATCTTCCCACAACCACATCAAAAGTACAACTAAACTACAGAACAACCATCATTAATAGCCACCTGAAGTCTGGCTGAATGGAAGCCCTACAACTAGGGATTTAAAAAAGAAGCCACATTAAGACAGGTAAGAAGGGCAGAGGCACCAAATAGGCTTTGTCCCATACCCATATGTGATGGATAATAATCAAGAGATCTTGAATACAGAGGTCCTGCCTGAGGAGCAAGGGGTCCCAGCTCCACACCAGTCCCCCCAGCCCAGAGTTCCAGTGCCAAGAAGAGAAGTCCCCATAACTTCTGGCTGTAAAAACAGCAGGGATTATGGATGAGTGAGATGGAGGGCTTCTGGAGTCCCAGGCATTCCTCTTACAGGGCCCATGCATGGACCTACTTGGACTCCCTCAGAGTGCCAGTGTTAGGACAGCAGTTTGAAAAACACCAGAGACATATGGAACTGCATTATCTGGCATCAAGGCAAGAGCTGGGGGGTACAGCTTTCAGCCAGACAAAAGTGCTGCCAGGGGATATTTTTCCTTTTCTGAGCTGCCTCCCCTATACACACAAAGAGCCAGCAGGTGGGCGCCATATATGAGTCTTCATCAATCAGGCTCACCCCAACTTGGTGATTCCATTAGACCCTGCCCCTGCCAACCTGTGGGCCTACCCAAGCTGTTTCCAGTGGCTTTTCCATACAAATGGCCCGTCTTGACTCATGCTTCAGACCGTGCTAAAGTCTCTCAGCAAATCTCTCTGAGCAAACAACCTCAGGCATCATTGTGCCGGGTATCCCACTATAAGTGGCCCAGGCCGAGCACTAGCAGCAACCAGCCTTGGTTCACAGCTTGGCCTTGCCTGGGCACCTCCAAGCCCAGCACAAGTAGCAGCCATCTGCAGATCGCTTTGTAGTTTATGTCGGGTGGCCCTGGGAAGAATATAGGCAGAGGCTGATCTTGGCTTGTGCCTCCCAGGAGGGCCCAGACCCAGCGTACCCAGTGGGCAGCTTCAGACCATGTCGAAGCACCACCCACAAGAGTAGGGTTACATGGCCCACAAAGGGGTGAGAGGGTGGTGCATGTGGAGTGCTCAGCTTGGGTGGTTGAGGAGGTGGTGCCACTGGACCCTACAGAGCACCTACTACATTAGGCCACTGTACCAAGCCTTGGAGACATAGTAGCTCTACCTGATACATAGAAACAAACGCAGGGGGACTGCCAAATGAGGAGGCAAAGGAACATGTTCCAAATGAAAGAACAGAACAGAATGCCAGAAAAACAACTAAATTAAATTAAAGGGAGACCAACAATCTACTAGAGGCAGAGTGCAGAACACTGGTTACAAGAATGCTCAATGAACTTAGAACTTTAACAGCATAAAAAAAGGGACATGGAAACCATAGAAAAGAAAAGTCAGAAATGACGGATACACTAACTGAAATGAAGAATAATTTACAGGGAATCAACAGTATGGTAAATGAAGCTGAGAATCAAATCACTGATTTGGAATATAGGGAAGCAAATAACACCTGATCAGGATAGCAAAAAGAAAAAGAAGAGACTTCTGATCAAGATGGCAGCATAGGCAGACATGGCTCATCTCTTTGCACAACCACATCAAAATTACAACTGAAAGAACAAACATCACTCAGAACCATCAGAAATCAAGTTGAATAGAAGGCTGACAACTATGGAATTAATGAAACCACATCCATCCTGACTGGTAAGAGGGGCGCAGGTGCGGAATGGGCTTGTTTCTCACACACGTGGTAGATAAAAACTTGGGAGTGATATCTCAGGAGTGAGGAGTGCCAGTAACACACCAGGGACCATGGCCCAGGGTTCCAGTGCCAGAAAGATAAGTCCTGTAACTTCTGGCTGCAAAACCCAGCAGGGATTGAGTCAGTAGAAGAAAATTCTGGATTCTCAAGTAGTTCCTCTTAAAGAACCCACAGAAGGATTCACCTACTCGGACTCACTCCCTCTGAGCTCCAGCACTGGGGTAGCAGCTTGAAAGGTACCGCTGGCATGCAGGGAGAAACTGAAGTCTCTGGCATCAAGGCAAGCAGAGGCCATTAACCCTCCCTTAATTTCTACAGGGACAGCTGGCAAGCTGGTGCCATGTCTGAGACTCCATTAACCTTGATAACACTGTTGACCCACCTTGGAAATCCTTAGAGACTCCACCACACCCAATTTATGGGTCCACCCAAGCTGCTATTCTGTATGAATAGCTGGTCATGGTTCATACTTCACAACTTCCTAAATCCTCTCAAACAAGCAACAACTGCCCTCAGGGAGCCCCAGGCCCAAAACTAGCAGCAGCCAGCCTAGATTCACAGCTTGGCTTCTCCTGGGAATCTCCAAGCACAGCACAGGTAGCAGCCATCTCAGATTGATTTATAGCTCAGGCAGGGTGGCCTTGAGCAAAACACAGATGGGAGCTGACTGTGGCCTGTACCACCCAGGAAACTCCAGGGCCAGTGCACCCAGTGGACAGATACAGACCACGTCAGAGCACCACCACCCTGCCCCTGCACAGCTGATCCTCCACGGAGGGTGGAGGTTGGTGATAAGTGGTCACAGCCAGTCCTTGCAGCTGAGTGGCCTGGGTAAATCCCTCCCATTGATTTGCCAATAGCAACCAAGGCTCAACTACAAGAGGAGGGCTCACATTGATTACCCACCTGGGTGATAGGGGAGGCTGTGCCACTGGACCCTTCAGGACACCTGCTACGTAAGGCCACGCTACCAAGACTCAGAGTCAAAGCAGCTTCACCTAATACATAGAAACAAACACAGGGATGCTGCTAAAATGAGGAGGCAAAAATCCTGGCCCCAATGAAAGAAGAGATCACAGTTCCAGAAAAGGAGATCAACGAAATGGAGACAAACAATTTATCAGATGCAGTGCTCAAAACACTGGTTATAAAGATGCCCAAGGAACTTAGGCTCTGTAGCATAAAATAGATCCAGTTAGGAAGGAAGGATACACTAATTGAAATAACAATTTTTAGGGAAACAACAGTAGAGTGGATTAAGCCGAGAATCAAATTGATGATTTGAAATATAATGAAGCAAAAAACAACAAAAAGAAAACAACCAATCAGAACAACAAGAAGAAAAAAGATTCCAAAAAAACGAGGGTCGTATTAGCAGCCTCTGGGGCAACTTCAAGCATTCCAACATTCACATCATAAGGTGACAGAAGGAGAAGAGAAAAAGAGCAAGAAACTGGAAATCTATTTGAAAAAATAATGAAAGAAGACTTCCCTAATTTGGTGAAGGAAATAGACATGCAAGTCCAGGAAGCACAGAGAGTCCCAAACAAGGTGGACACAAAGAGACCCACTCCAAGACAAATCAATTAAAATGTTAAAGGTTAAAGATAAAGAGAAAATTTGAAAAGCAGCAAGAAAAAAGAAGTTAGTTACCTACAGATTAGTCCCCATAAGACTGTCAGCTTGTGGGGAACCGTTCCAAGCGTGGGAAATGTGGCTCAGCCCCCACTTGGAAAACCAGTGGGGAGTGAAGTAGGCGGGCAGGACCCACGTCCATGGATAAGTTCTCCAGTGGGAAATCAGGCCTGCATTGTACTTAGACTGCTATGAGACTTGCTCTTGCTAAAAAACTCCCTCACCCTGAATTGAGGAAGCAAATGTTTACTGAGTATCTTTATCTTCCCAGAATCTGGGCTAGACCCCCCAGGTATGGGACAAAGCCTTTTCCACCATTTCTCCTTTTACATTGCAAATATCCCCCTTTGATGTATTCAGTGACTTCCTCTCCTGTGTCTGCAAAGATAACCACCCCAAACAAACCTATGAATAATAAATGAGGAACATTTTTGATGTAGGAGGCCTAGAAAAACAATAAAGCCTTTCCAGGCTGGGGTGAAAGGGTCTCTCTCTAACTTGGAGAGTGGCCAGGTAGCCCCTTTTCCCCCACCGGATTTCTATAGTCCGTGTGTATGTGTGTTTGAATACTGAAACCTCAACAGCAGATCTTGCGGGACAAGATCTGCGTCATCAGCTGATTTCTCAAAAGAAACTTTTCAGGCTTAGAAGGGATTCATGAGAAATATTCAAAGGCATGAAAAGCAGGCACTTACAGCCAAGACTACTCTTCCCAGGAAAGCTATCACTTAGAATCAAAGGACAGGTAAAGAGCTTCCCAGACAAAAAACTAAAGGAGTTCATCATCTCCAAATCATTATTATATGAAATGCTAAAGGGACTTATTTAAGAAAAAAGATCAAAATTATGAACAATAAAATGGCAATAAGTATTAACAATTGAATCTAAAAAGCAAACTGAGCAAACAAAAGGAACAGAGACACATTCATGGATACAGAGAACATTCTGTTGGTTGCCAGATTGGAGGGGGGTGTGGGGAAGGGGTTTAAGAGGTGGGGGGATTAAGAAGTACAAATAGTTAGTTAGAGAATAGCCATGGGATGTAAAGTACAGTATAGGAAATGGTGTAGCCAGAGAACTTATACCTGTGGACATGAACAATGGTCGGGGGATTGCCTGATGGAGTAAGGGGAGGCTGGGTGGAGGGAATGAAGGGGGAAAATCAGGACAAATATAACAGTGTAATCAATAAAATATAATTTAAAAATGTATCCAAAAACTGAAGATAGCCTAAGGAGCTTCTGAGACAACTTCAAGCATATCAACATTTGCGTCATGAGGGTGCCAGAGAATAGACAGACAAGAAATCGAAAACCTAGTTGAAAAAATAATGATGGAAAACTTCCCTAACTTAGTGAAGGAAATAGATATGTAAGCCCAGGAAGCCCAGAGAGTCCCAAACAAGATTAACCTAAAATGGCTCACACAGACACATTGTAATTAAAATGCAAAAGGTGAAAAACAGAGGCTTTTAAAAGCAGCAAGAGAAAAGCAGTTTGATTCCTACAAGGGAGCCCCCATAAGACTATGCCATTTCTCAACAGAAACTTTGCAGGCCAGAAGAGGTTGGCTAGAAATATTCAAAGTGATGAAAAGGAAGGACCTACAACCAATATTACTCCACCCAGAATAGCTATCATTTAGAATCAAAGGACATATGAAGAGCCTCCAGACAAGAAAAAAACTTAAGGAGTTCATCACCACTAAACCAGTATTACATGACATGTTAAAGGGTCTTCTTTAAGACGAAGAAGAGTTTGAAAAAAAAAATCAAGAATATGGCCAATAAAATGGCAATAAATACATATCTATGAGCAATTGAATGTGAAAAACAAAATAAGCGAAGCAGCAGAACAGAAACAGACTCATACATACAAAGAAGATTTTGACAGTTGCCAGATGGGAAGGGGTTTGCGGGGTGGGTGTAAAGGTGAAGGGATTAAGAAGTACAAATTTGTTGGTGCAGAATAGCCATGGGGATGTAAAGTACAGCATAGGGAATACAGACAATCATATTCTAATAACTATGTATGGTGTCATATGGGCATAAGATTTACGAAGACGATCACTTAGTAAATTATATAATCACTGGGGTGTACACCTGAACTAATATAATATTCTCTGTTGACTCTGATGGAAAAATAAAAATTGACTTAAATAAAAAAAGAATCAATTTGCTGCTTACTTACCTTATGTACCATGTACTAACATGCTAAATGCTTAGTATATTTTATCTAATTTGATACTAGCAATAATTATGAGAGGCAGGTATTAATGTACCCATTTTATTGATTAAAGCATTGAAGATCAGAATCAGGAAATAATCTACTCAAAGCTAGAAGGGAGTAGATCCGGGATCTCAACCCAGGTTTCTTGGATCCCACAACTTATGTTCTATGTGCTGCTGTGTCTCTTTTGACAAAAGCAGAAACTGCCACATTGAGAGTTAATGCCCATTTGAAAATTACACTTTGAAAGTTATCTTCAAATTATCCCTGTCTCATGTAAAAATGCACAAACTGATGAGTGAATGTATGAATTTTTAGTGAAAGAAAGAGTGGACAAAAGGTTGGGATGGAGCGGAAGTACCATGGGTATTACTGTGCCAGTTATACTAGTGCACTTAAAATCAGATATTTATAATAGTAGATTTGCTAGAAAATGATCTTAAAAGAAATCAAAAGTCTATTAAAAATTGCAGGTAAATGAGGGAGCACAATGTAAAAAATGGAGGGGATAATGAGCATATGTGCAACATAATTAAAAACTGATACTATATTATAGCTCCTAAATGAGTGGAATAATGAGATACAATAATAGTGCATTTTGGCCTCACTCCCTTTCGTTCTTACTTGAAGATCCTTCCTCAGTGACTGTCCAGTAATCGTTATTTATTCCTGCTTGCAATGTATTTCCTTTTATTCACTTTATCTTTTTAATCTTTGGGGAAAGAGGCTCATTTTATTAAGCTTCATAGTTCAAGTGAAGAATAAGTCCTTTCCTGTTTGCCTGCCTCCTTTTGCTCTGCCCTTTAATTTGTTTGAACAGGGTGCAAACACATCCCATGAATGCTGGAGGTCTTAGCAGTCAGAATGTCAACATTTATTTTAATTTCTTAGCCTTAAACTGTGCCTGGCTTTCCCTTGTCCAGTGAACCTCGTGATGCTCTCTCCACAGAATAAACCTCTGTTTCTTCTGCTGGGGTGGGGGAATGGCACCTGCCCAGTTGCATGATCGAGGGTTGGGGTACATTGGGGCTCTGCCTTCACCCCTCACCACATCACTCAGAGGTGGGGGTGCTGTCAAATCTTGAGTTCTTAGGGGATTCTATATTGTAAGCCAGCTTCCCAGCTTAGATTTTAGCTTTCTTGATTCTGTTTTTAGTCTTCCTAAATTGTTGCTAGTTTCCTCTGAATTCATTAAAAAAGGGTTAAAAAGTTTGAAGGAAAAGCAAGATTTAGAAGCTTAACTCTAGCATGAGAAATTTATAACTAAGGGCAGCACTGAAAAAGGCCAGATTAGTAATATGTAAAAGTAAATAAGGACATTATACAAATAGGTATATTTAATCTTTTCAGGAGATGAACTGGTAAGTTTTGTCTTCAGAATTCTGCATATTGAATTGTGAATATGATTATGTCCTGAGAATATCAAACTTTTAAACACATTTTACATTAAGTTCAAGTAAAAGTACATGCAACTTCTAAGTGTAAAGGTTGTTGAATTTTCGAAAAGTGAATACACTTGTGAAACAATCTCCCAGATGAAGTAGCGGGGAGTTACTAGCAAGCCAGAAGTCCTCTTCTAGTCACTGTGCGTCCTCCCCCTCCTGTGAGGAGTAACTGCTAATCTCAGGTCTGCCACTGCAGAGTTTTGCTTGTTTTTGAATTTTATGTAAATGGAATCATTCTGCACATAATCTTTGGTTCTAGTTTCTTTTGCCCAGGTGCTGTTTTGTGTGGTACTTGCAGTTCATTCACTCTCATTGTTATACAGTATTCCTTTGAGTGAATTAATCACTTTACTATTTTTATTTTAATTTTGACAGGCATTTGGGTAATTCTAGTTTTGGCATATTACAAAAAGCACCACTATGAACACTCTCTAATATGTCTTTTGGTGCACATCGGTACATATTTTTGTTGGCTATATATTGAGTGAAACTACTAGGCCATGGAGTATGAGTACATTATTCTTTAGTAGATGATGCCAGTTTTACAAAGTTGTTGTACTAGGTTTTACTCCCATTAGCATTGTATGTGATACCTGCTTGCTCCACATCCTTACCAACATTTGCTACTGTCAGTCTTTTGAGTTTTAGCCATTTTGGTTGGTGTGTAGGAGTATATAGCACTGTAGTTTTAATTCAAGTTTCCATAGTAAATCTGAGATTAAAAACCTTTCCAAAAGTTTATTAGTTAATGTATGATCTTTTTGTATGTATAAAAGATCTGATTATGACTTTTGCAAATTTTCTAGGGGTTGTCTGTGTTTTTCATGTTGATTTGAAGATTTCTTATTGAATTATATATTCTGGATATGAATCCTTTGGATATATGTATTGCAAAGTCTTTTCTGATATGCGGCTTGTATTTTATTTTTTAAAAAGTCTTTTGATCAAAAAATTTTAATGTAGTACACTTTATTAATATTCGCTTTACATCACTACTTTTGGGTCCTGTTTAAGAAATCTTGGCTTGCCCCAATGTCATAAAGATAGTGTTTTATATTTTCTTATAAAAACTTTTATTAGTTTAGAGTGTATTATTTAAAAAAATTTAAATGCATTTGTTTACCTGTCAGCCTGATCTATTGAAAACAGTTAAATACTAAATAAGTTTAAATAATGACTTTTCTATAACTCCTTACCTGTGTGATCTTTGGCAAGGCAAATTAGCATTCTCAGCTTAATTTTTTAATAGCATCATGTTTATTTAAATATAAACTGTTATTAAAAATCTGCTATTGTAAAAGACATTTTTGGAACGATTGGGGATACCTGGGTGTAGACAGGATATTAGATGGCATTAGGGGATTATTAGTAATCTGTGGTTGTGTCAGAGAAGTGCATTACTGGGAGATGCATAGTGAAGAGCTGAGAGGAAAATAAATCTCAATTCATCTTCAATAAGTTCAGCAAAAAGGAAAACCCCTCAAATATCTAGATACAGCAAACTGGTGAAATGTTTTCAATTGTTGAACCTAGGTATTAGATATATGAGTATTCTTCATGTGAAATTCTTTCAATTTTTTTCCCATGGTTGAAACTTTTATAAATACCCAGGGGGTAGTTAGTTATAGCATTCCTTTATCTAAAGCAAAAGATACATGAGGACATCATTAAATTGTCTTTGAGTAACTTGGCTTATTCTATCTGGGAAATAAGCTGAAAATGAAATAAGAATAAAAAGTGACCTATAGCATTGCATGCTGGAGTAGGATAAATCTGAGCTATTTCTGTAAGATAAGACATTGCTGGGAATATAGGGAAGGAGAAGGTAAGGAAGGAATCTGGGATGAACTGAGTACCCAGTAAGCTAACTGTGCTACATGTTCTAGATATTATCACCTTTGATTTAAAAAGCATCTTTATGCTTTTTAAAGCATAAAGTAGGTCATATTAAGAAAGTGTGATATGTTTTGGATAACTCAGCTAATACAGCAATTGGATGGTGGAGTCAGGATTTGAACCTAGATCTGTATTTTATCTCTCTCCTTTCCTATTTACAAATGAAGTTAGGTTGTTTTTTTGTTTTTTTGTTTTTAATTACATGAATGTTATGCTTTTCACTGTAGAAACTTTGAAAAATACCTATGTATCAGGTTTGGGAAAATATATATGTATTAATTAGGTTTGGCTGCATAACAAACCACCCCAAAACTTAGTGGTTTACGATAATATACATTTAGTCAGCTCACAATCCTGCAGGCCAGTAGGTAGGCTCAGCTAGGCAGTTCTGATCTGGGCCAAGCTCAGCTTTGGTCAGTGAGGCTCACTCACAGGCCTGGGATAACTTGGCCAGCCTCCCTGTGTGGTTTCCCATCCTGTAGCAGACTAGCTGGGGCTTCTTCTCCTGGAGGAGAAGAGAAGCCAAGGGAGCAAGCAGAAGTCCAGTGAGTGGAAGTCCAGTGAGCAGAAGTCCACAAGGCCTCTTGGGTCTAGGCTCAGAACTGGTACAATATCACTTCCCCTTTGTCTTAGTCCATGCCATAAGACTAAGCAGCTTAAACCATAGACATTTATTTCTTACAGTTCTGGAGACTGGGAAATCCAGTATCAAAGTGCTAGCAGATTCAGTTTCCTGGTGACAGCCTTCTTCCCCGCTTGCAGAAGGCTGTCTTCTTGCTGTGTTTTCACATGACAGGGAAAGAGCCTGCTCTGGCCTTTTCTTTTCTTACAAGGACACTAGTGCCATCCAATAGGGCTCACCTTCGTGACTTCATCCAAACCTATTTACCTTTCAAAGCCCCACCTCCAAATGCCATCACGTTGGACTTCATGGCTATAACATGAATTTGAGGGGTGGGGCATTCAGTGCATAACACCTTCTGTTGTTAAAAGCAAGGTCCAAGCCACTCCAGACTCAAGGATTGAGGAAGTAGACTCTGCCTCTTGAGAGGTAATGAGAAGTAATGTTGCAAAGTGGTGTGGGCACCACAGAGTTGGTGAAGAAGGTGAGGAGTGAATGATTGCCACCATTTTTCTAAACTGTCTTCCAGAACATACAAAAATAAACATCCTTCAAGTCATTTCTATTACCACTACCAAGAGATAATTACTGTTAATATGTTAGTGTATTTCCTTTTATTGTTTTGTTTGTGCACATATAAAGGAAGACTTTTTCTTTTCTTTTTTTTTAAAAGAATATGATTCACATTTTACAATCAGGTCTGTGTTCCCTTAATTTCCCTTAACATGATGCTGTGGGTGTTTTCCTAGGCATTAAATCTCCCTTGAAAGCATGGTTTGCTCTGTTGTGCAAAGGCCACCAACGTAATTGCTATGTTCCAGGCACCATGCTAAGCACTTTCACACAGTTATCTTAGAAAGAGAGTTTCTTGTTAATTTGCAGGATTGACATTCTGCCCCCGAAGAATTCATTTGCAGTTACAAAGAAAAAACAATGGATTATGTGTGAAAAGGTCCAGAGAAAATTGTAATGGTTAAGTTAGATCAGTAATGCCCATTTTTCTCCGGAAAGCCTAACCCGTGAACTGTAACTGCAGAGGAAAGGGCAGTCTCCTCGTTGTGGATGGTGGGAGGATGGGACATTGGCAGTAAATGAGGCTGTGTGCTCTCTGTTTCTCCCTGTTGCTTAGAGAAACCGTTTTATTGCTGGGCTCATTCACATGTTTAAGTTATGTTGAAGGGCATTGCTGACCATTTCAGCAAACAATTTTATTTGCAAAGATTTTGATTTTTGATTCTGTGAACAAAGTAATAGCTTGTTAGAGAAGAAGGTGGGTTGGAGGGAACATATCCATTGGTGACAGGGAGAGATGAATTGTATTCATCCAACAATAGCTGCAGAGAAGTATGGGGTTTGGGGGTTCCCTATGAGCTACTCTGTCCCATTGGCAGGCTGTATGTCCTAAGTGGTCAGTCAGAAAATATAACCCTGGTAACCTAGAGACCACCTGTCCAGGGCTCTTACTTTATAGTTGGGGCCACATCATTATTAATTTATTTAATGGATCTGGCTATATTTCAGGGTCATGTTGAACGTCACTTCTTACTGTACAGGCAATATAATAAGGGGCATAAATTTGAAGGTCAAAAACCAAGGTTTGAGCCCAGGCTTTGTACCAGTTAGCTATTGACTATGAACAGATTTCTTTCTTTCTTTTTAGCAAGAGAAAATAACCAAATTTAATGCATACACATGTATGGAAACTTCACATACCTAAGAGAGTCAGAGATCCTACGTGTAGGAGAGGCTCAAGATACAAAGGGGGCTTGAGGTGTGTAAGATGTCCCGAGCTAGGGCTGAGGTAAGGCGTGTGGGAGCTTCAGAGGGTCATTGCAGGGTGATAAGAAGAGCAGATGTTCCGTGAACAGGAGTTTTCCCTGCCTGCCATATAGGTGGGTGGAAAGGTTATCACTGATAATCTCTGCAATGGGCAAGCCCCCTAATTCAAGTCCTTCTAGGTAGTTAAAGGGAAGGGCAGAAGTTTCTCCTGAGCCTTTGGCCAAAGGTGGCTTTAGCTCAAAATAACCTGCATACCACAGACATATATCTTAGGTGACTCTTCTGGATCCCACAGTTCCCTCCTCTGAAACTTTCCTGGAAGTTTCACATTCCAGAAGTTGGGTTGGTAGACTGTTCTATATCTCATCAAACCAGTCTCCATCTTGAGAATAGTTCAGTTCAGGTAAAAACAGTTGTATCTATTTCAGCAGAGGTGATGCAGGTGGCCTCCCAAAGTTAAGCCTATGGTGCAAGCAAGCAGGCATTTAATGCGAAGCATCTTTTTTTTTTTAAATTACTTTATTGTTGTTCAGTTACAGTTGTCTGCATTATGCCAGCCTGTGTCACATACCCCAGGATCTCCTCATCTGCAGCAGCCTCAAGCGGGAGTGCAGGGCTCCAGCCAGTGAGTTATCCTGCTCACAGCGCCATCTGTGGTGGAGGAACAAACTCTCCTCTTCCCTCAAGGTTCTTGTGGCCCGTCTAATGATCAAATAGACATGAGACAGATTAGCAAAAGAAAAATAATCAGATTTAATATATACATATGTATGGGAACCCTGCACACATGAGTCTGAGACCCCACATGTGTGAGCCGTTCCTATGTACGGATTTCTTAATTTCTTCGTTTTAGTTTCTCATGCATAACCACAAAAGCTTGTCTTCTTAAGGCTGCTGTGAAGGTTGACTGAGACACTTTACATGTATGCTGTGTAATACTAGCTATAAGGGGCTGTGGAAATGGCTAGCACCTGAAATGTGGCTAGCCCAAGTTGAGATGTGCTGTAAGTATAAAATACACTCTGGATTCTGAAAAGTTAGTATGCAAAAGTATAAAGTATCTCATTGATTACTTATTTCTGTTGACTATTGTTGAAATGGCAAGTTTGTACTCACTGAATTAAATAAAGTGTATTATTTAAAGTAATCCACTTGTTTCTTATTTTTAAAAAAATGGCTCCTAGAAAATTTAAAATTACATATATGAGTCATATATGTGGCTTGCATTGTATTTCTTTTGGACAATGCTGTTACATGGAAGTTCTCTGTAGACCATTGCATACAGCATAAATGTTAGTTATAGCCAGAAAAGATGTAGAAGGTTTAGTTAAATGGGTAGGGAGTCTAAGTGATATCATGAAGCTTATTATTTTTACTAAATTTCTAATGCAAGCTTTTATTTAGACATCTTAATTTTTCATCTTTATGTGAAGTAGGGAAGTAGAGGGAGGAGTGCTAATCCAATTATCTGAACAAATGATAACTTCGTGCATTGAATTACAGTGTTTCAGGCATTGTGCTAAGTGCTGTATTAGATAGGGTTCTGTTGGCTAAAAATGACAAAGACCCACTTTGAAGTAACTGAGTTGAAAAGGGGGCATTCTTGTAACCATGGAAAGGGTAGTGTTACTGGACTGGCGGGTCCGTTCACCTGCATGCATTAAAGCCCAATCGAATGTGAACAGAGTTTGCGGGAAAGAAAGTAGAGTTTTTTTAGATGAGGAAATGGCACCAAACCTGGGGTCCTAGGTAAGCTCATGCTCAAAGAACTGGCTCTCTGATGGCTCCCAGTGGATGGATTATACAGGGAAAATCATTACTCATGGTGGCTGCTGATTGGTTGGGGCTGGGATAGGGAGCAGCTGATCACTGTGTCAGGTCCTGATGTCAGCGCTGGTGTTTGCTGTGTCTGGTTTCCTGAGGATGTGGTCTGCAGGGTCAGGTTGTTCCTGGGGCTGGGGCTGAAACACAACTGAAGTCAAGATGTTATCTTTAGCTTTGCCAGAACTCTGTTTCTGTCGTCAGCAGACCGGAGGCATTGTTATTCAGACAGTTTTGATACTGACCAGAATCTGGTGTCCTAAGGGCTTAATGATTGAGGAAGGGAGTAGACGGACAGACAGGAGAAAGGGTCATGTTAAAGAAATGGAGGTTCTGTGAGGGTGCAGTAGGAGTGCACCTGGGCCTCGTGAATTCCTAGGATGTGAACTCCTCTCTGTCTTCCTCTCTCGAGTTTACTTCTCCCTCATCTGCAACGCTGTTCTCTTAGGTCACTTATCTCCACATGTCGGAAAGCATGGCTCCTACGCCTCCTGCCTGTCATCCTTGCTTCAGGGAAGGCTCAGACTTACTGTCTTTGGCTTTCAATTGAACAGTCCTGTGAAAACACCATGGTTAACCGAGTTGGTTTCAGGTACCCACCCCTGGACCATGGAAGTGCTAATTTCCACCATAGAGGAGAAATATTTCCCAGCAAAAGTATACTGCTTTTGTCTGATAAGAGAATAAATATACACTACAATTACCCTGGCTAATTTAGTAAGTACAGTCACTCAATTTAGAAATGAGGAAAGTAAGGCTCAAATAAGTTATATATTTTGCCAAAGTTCAAACTTCCAAACCGGAAGGCTGGGTCTATCTTCAAAGTCCATGTTCTTAACCACTATAATTAGAGATTTCTAGTAAATTGGGTTTGTGTTGACTTAAATGTACTGAATCAGCAATTTTCTATTTTTCTCTCTAAAAGATTGCTTCCATTAAAACTTAGAATGGGAATGAGGGCAAGGGAAATGGGCCCCATTGTAACACCCCGTGAATCTTTCTGGAATAGAAAGCCAACACTATATGCTCTTCAGTCTTGCAGCCAAAGACTTAAAGGTTATAGAAAAGCTCTAACACAGTCTGAATAATATGTTTAAGGCATATTTACCACCACTTGGGCATTTTGTTTTTGTAATTTGTGACCTAACACCTTCCTTTGAAAGCTTTCCCATCTCATTTTTCACCAACACACGGTTCCCTATACTCTGTGCACATGGGCTTGGTGATTTCAGAGCCAAAGATGCAAGTGTCATGTTCTATTATTCACAAACAATAGCTGGCCCAAAGAAAATATTCTTTTTTAAAGATTTTATTTTTAACTTACTTTCAGAGAGGGAGGAAGGTGGGAGAAAGAGAGGGAGGGAAACACTGATGTGTGAGAGAAACGGCAATAATTGCTGCAGGCCCCCAACTGGGGACCTGGCCTACACCCGAGGCATGTGCCCTGAGTGGGAGTCAGACCAGAGACCTTTCAGTTCACAGGCCTGCACTCAGTCCACTGAACCACATCAGCCAGGGTGAAAATATTCTTTTTTTTTTAAATGACTCTTTTTTATTTCCAATTTTTTTTTCTTTTATTGATTCTAGAGATAGGGGAAGGGAGGGAGAAAGAGAAGAAGAGAAACATCGATGTGAGAAAGACGCATCAATGGGTTGCCTCTTGCACATGCCCCAACTGGGGATTGAAGCCTCATGTGCCCGGACTAGGAACCAACTGGTGACTTTTTGGTTTGTAGGATGATGCCCAACCAACTGAGCCACACCAGCCAGGGCCCAAAGAAAATATTCTTTTTATATAATATATTTTATTGATTATGCTATTACAGTTGTCCCAAATTTTCCCACTTTGCCCCCCTCTGCCTGGTACCCCTTATTCCCTCCAACAATCCCCCCATTTGTTTTATGTCCTTGGGTTGTGTGTATAAGTTCTTTGGCTTCTCCATTTCCTATCCTATTCTTAATCACCTCCTGTCTCTCTTATACCTACCATTTTGTACTCCTTAATCCCTGTACCTTTTCCCACATTCACCTCCTTTCCCCTCTCAACTGATAACTCTCCAAATGATCTCCGTATCTATGGTTCTGTTTCTCTTCTGCTTGTTTGCTTAGTTTGTTTTTTAGATTCAATTGTTGGTATTTGTGAATTTATTGCCATTTTAATGTACATGGTTTTGATCATCTTTTTTTAAAATAAGTCTCTTTACCATTTTATATAATAATGCCTTGGTAATAGTGAACTCCTTTAGCTTTACTTTGGGAAGCACTTTATCTGCCCTTCCATTCTAAATCATAGCTTTGCTGGATAGAGTAATCTAGGTTGTTGGTCCTTGCTTTTCATTACTTTGAATGTTTCTTGCCAGTCCTTTCTTGCCTGCAAAGTTGCTTTTGAGAAATCAGCTGATAGTCTTATGGGAACTCCTTTGTAGGTAACTCTCTGCTTTTCTCTAGCTGCTTTTAAGATTCTCTCTTTATCTTTAACCTTGTGTATTTTAATTAGATGTATTTTATTGTGGTCCTGTTTGGATCCAACTTCTTTGGGACTCTCTTTGCTTCCTGGCTTTGTATGTCTATTTCCTTCACCAAATTAGAGAAGTTTTCTTTCATTATTTTTTCAAATAAATTCTCAATTTCTTGCTTTTCCTTTTTCCCTTGTGGCATCCCTATGATTTGAATATTGGTACTTTTGAAGATGTCCCAGGGGCCCCTTAGCCTATCCTCATTTTTTTAAATTCTTTTTTCTTCTAGCTGTTCTGATTCAATGTTTTTTCCTTCCTTATGTTCCAAATTATTGATTTGATTCTTTGCTTCATCCCCTCCACTGTTGATTTCCTATAAATTTTTCTTTATTTCAGTTAGTGTAATCTTCATTTCTGCCTGTGTCTTTTTTATGCTGTTGAAGTACCTAATGAGTTCCTTGAGTATCCTGATCACCAGCATTTTGAACTTTGCATCTGATAAATTGCTTATCTCTGTTTCATTTAGTTGTTTTTCTGGAGTTGTTTTTTGTTCTATTCTTTCATTTGGGCCATATTTCTTTGTCTCCTCACTTTGGCAACCTCCCTGTGTTTGCATCTGTGTATTAGGTGGGGGTGCTTTGATTCCTTGTCTTAGTAGCGTGGTCTATTGTAGAAAAGTGCACTAGTATGTTGGATGGGGTGGAGCCTTAGGTAATTGCCAGGGCAGAGTAACCTGAGTTGCTGCTCTGTGGCTCATGGGCAGGGCTCCGAGAGGGGACAATGCTACTGCCTGGCCTCTGGGATTTTTTCTGGGAGGAAGCTGTCTCCCAGCACTCGCCCTGATGTCAGTTACTGCAGTTTCTCCCCATATGCCACGGGTGCCCTTCCAGCTTTTGCCATGGTGCTAAAGCCCAGAGGGAGTGAGTCTGTATAAGTCCTAAGTCTGTTGCAGGTCCTTTCAGTGGAGACGCCTGTAAATTCAAAGTTTTATGCTGCCCCCCCCCCCGCCCCCGGGTTTTATAGCCAGAAGTTATGGGGACTTATCTTCCTGGTGCTGGAACCCTATGCTGGGTGGTCTGGTGTGGGGCTGGGGTGCCTTGCTCCTGAGGTATCCCTCCTGATTTTTATCTACCTCAGGTGGGTGTGGGACTACCCATTCCACGTCTCCATGTCTCTCCATGCCTCTCCAAGTCTCTTCATGCCTCTTTGAGCCTCTCTGTGTGTTTCTGCCCCTTCTTCCCATCTGGATGAATGTGGCTTCTTAAATCCTTGGTTGTTGGACTTACATACAGCTCAACTTTCTGATGATTCTGGGTGAAATTTGTTTTGTAGTCTAGTTGTCATTTTTGCTGTGGTTGTGCAAGGAGACAAGCCGTGTTTACCTACACCTCCATCTTAACCAAAGATTTTATTTATTTATATTTTTAGAGAGAGGGGAAGGGAGAGAGAAAGAGAAGGAGAGAAACATTGTACCAGAAAATATTCTTTAAAAATGAAGATTCATAATTCTTTTAGACAAATGATCTGGAGTGTATGAATTTCCTACTCAGATCAAAAAGTCAAAAATTTGAAACTAAGATGATTTCAACATGTTACAATTCTGTGTATTTTCCGTAACTCAATGGAAGTGATTTTATTTGCATAGGAAAATAACAGTGACAACTTTATTTACTGATCTTATATTAAGCAATGTGATGGAATGCTGAGAACTCTGACATGGATTGGGCAGAAAACCTGTCCCCTGTATATAGTTGTAGCTCTGTGGCCTTACACAGTTATAAATGTAATAGTTAACCTCTGTTGGGTGCTAAACAATATACAGAGCAGTTTCCCATATGACTTTCATGGATTCTTCCCAGTGACAGCAGTCATTCACTTGTTTGACAAGTATTTATCAGTTGTCTGCACTGTGTCAGACACGGAGTTAGGTACCAAACATGGCCCACACTCTGATGTGGGAAGTCATACATCTAACAGGCAGTCTCAGTGTAGTGCATTGTAAGTGCATGTTAAAATATGTACACTGTTCTATGGGACCACATGGAATTATATCTAACTTGGTTTGAGAACTTTGGTAGTTTCCCGAAGGCAAGCAGGAGTTGTCTAGGCAGGGGATGGTAAAGAAGGTCTATGGACTAAGAGGCAGGGTGGGGGGAAGGGGAGAAGCAGAGCGTGCTGAGTCTCCAGAGGAATACATCTGGTCTTAGAATGTAGAGGGTCCATTATGTTAAATACCATAGACTGAGGATGATGGAAACCCTCGAATAGTTTTAAGCAGCTGAGTCACATAATTGGATTTGCATTTTTGAAAGCTCAAATGTGAATCAATTTGCTCACTTCTCTGTCTCAATTTTCTTATCTCTAAATTGAAAGGGATACCTACCCTTTACAACTCCTTCTGACTTTAATGTTCCATACATTTCTCCTATTTTGGAGAAACTTAATTCCAGGCTGATTTCTAGATTTCTTGGGTAGCACGGCCTCAGATCACAAGTAGTGCTTGAAGAGGTGAGTTTGTGGGGGTGGTAGAAGGTGAGAGTGGGGACAGGAAGGTGAATGGACTGATATGACATTTCCACTGGAAAATAAGAAAATATGCAGATCTCTCTGACAGTCTCCTGAAAGGCACCTGGGGAGTAGCTTTAAACTCTGAGCAGACAGATTAATGTCACCTTGCCCTGCTTGGTATTTTACAAAAATGAAAGTGCTACATACTGAGATATTTACTGATGAAATGATATGAAGTCTAGAATTTGCTTAAAAGTAGTTGGGCATCTATACGTATATATAAAACATGATTGGCCATCACTTGGTAGTTGTTGATGCTGAATGATGGGGACAAAGGGGTCTGTTATATAATTTTCTCTATTTTGTATATATTTCAAAATTTCCATAATAGAAAGTCAAATGATAAAATAATAAAATAAGAGACCCCAACCTATTGCTCAAGTTCCTCATTTACGTTTAGCACAAGTGGAGTTGTACTCTCTTATGTGGCCATATTGAAGTAAATGGACTCAGAACCACTATGGCATAAATGTTGACACTTAGCTGTAAGTTCTGGATCAACTTTGGTGGCTTATAATGTTCCAGACTGCACTGAGATTATTTGGGCAGATCAAAGAAAGACCACACCCAGGGAGATGGCAGCTCTCCTAGGGTGTTCACTGATGACATAGTCACTGGTCTGCAGCTCTGGGCTGGGTCTGCACAGGAAGGCAGTCTCTGGGTGGCAGGGCAAGGTGGAAAGATCACTGACTTCGGAGTTATGCACAGTAGACTTAGCTGTGCATCAGTCAAAGGACAATGACAAGAAGTAACAAAGGTAACCATTCATTGAAAGTCTGTCTGCCAAGTACTAAGCTAAGCTTTTTACGTGTTTTATATCATGCAATTTAATAGCTGCCCAAAGATGCAACTGTACTACAGATGAGGAAACTGAGGAATAGAAAAGTTCTGTAATTTGTCCATGACCCCATAGACTTATGTCATTCCCAGTAAATGTTGTGATAAATAAATAACTAAAATCCAGTGGTTAGCTTGCAGTTTGTATCTTAGCTATGATTGGGTTTGGGTGCATATAACAGAAAAAAGCAAAACAATAATGGCTGAAAACAAAATTGTTTGTTTTTCTCTCATTTTTATGAAGTCTAGAATAATCAATATAAGAGTGCCATGGTTCTCTGGGGATCAGGTTTCTCCTATCCTATTGCTTCATTGCCAAAGTCTTCCATTTTCAAAGTCACCTCATGGTCCAAGATACCTGTTGGAGCTCCGTATTTTACCCAGAAGAAAGGGAAAAGGAAGGGAAGAAGAGCATACCACCCACCCTTCCTTTTAAGGATGCACATCAGAAATCACACTTATCATTTTTGCTTATGATACAGTGACCACAACTTAGTCCCATGTATATACCTAGCAGATTTTAGGCCCAATGACAGGCCCAAGATGTGAAAGAAGATGGAGAAATATATCTTTATACTGCATGACCTTGTGCCTGGATAAAGATCAAGGGTTCTACTGCATAGAAGATGGAGAGGAATATTGGGGATTACTAACAGTCGCTGCTTAGCCCACGCTCAGCTGCATTTCAGAGCTCTGATCTCCAAAGGTATGACACGGGCATGGCAATCCTTCTCAAAACCCCTTTCACGTCTAAATGGGTAAGTACGTAAGAAACCCAGGCTCTTAATTTAGTGCTCAGGAAATTCTAGTTCCTTCCCTCCATTTAGATACAGTCAAGGGGGCAGCAGTGGTTCGGTGTCTCAGAAACTGCTTGGAGACTCAACATGCTGAGAATTAGCTCTATATTCATGTGGGGTGACCACTGCCTTCCTCATCACCATTTGCCACATGCTCTAGGGCTCAGAATCTTTAGGCACAAAGAAATGATGGAGAATAAGCATCCACATTTTAAGGATCTTATGCATTAAATCATATGTAAGGACCTCAGGGTCAAATGTGGGTGTACCCAGGATTTAGGAAAATTTTCACTTCCTAAAATAGTTTTCCAGAGTCAGATTTGTACCTGACTTTGGAAACTATTCGCCATACGCAGTTTTTCATTCTGTTTTCCCCAGGATTGATAGCAGTTGAGCACAGAGCCCAGCTTATGGTGGTTTGTTGGAGTCTGTCCAGTTGAGAAGCTGAAGTTTCCCTGCTTGTAACATGACAGATGAAAGGGACAGGTGATTTCATGAGATACTCTTGAAATGGTAATGTAGGTGTAACATTGTTATACTGTTGCGGGAAAGAATAACACACACGGTAGAGATGGCGGAACACGACCCTTTATTACCCACATAGGTTCAGAGGAGTACTCCAAATTCTGAGCCCTGAGGCAAGACAAAAGCCTGCTTATATAGGCAGGGGGGCTGACCCGTTACTATTTGCAAGAGAATGTGGGTGGAGTAAAGCGGAAGCGGGGCTTACAGAAGCAGAATGCAGAAGTTAGGTCTAGCTACCCCAAGTGGTAGAAACAAAGAACAAAGCACAGAGACTTTAACTCAGAAGCTCAGGGGCTAACACAGAGGTTGCCTGTCACAATACCGTGAGTGATGTGGATCCTGGCCCGCAGGATCCATGTGTTGTGGCTGCAATGGACAAATTCACACAGACTACTGAGTCCTGTGGAGGAAAAGGGACAGTATGGCCACTCTCTCAAGAGGAGAGCACCCTGACCCTTGCCTGGACAGGCTTTTATTGATTTTCTGGGCACATTACATTGAGGATGGTCCTCATTTACTATGCACAGGTTTGCTTTAGGTGGTTACAGAAAACAAAGGAGAGGATGTTGCTAATCACATCAAAAAGGAAGGATATTTATAAATGTAAAGGGAAAAGTGGTTGAACTGGTTACACTCATCCTTGGAAGGTTTAGCATAGATTTTAGAAAGTTACTTTAAAGGTATGCAGTAAACGTTTGCTGTCTCAATTCTGGGTGGGGGAGTTTTAGCAAAAAGCAAGTCTCAAAGCGGCCTAGGTACAATGCAGGCCTGATTCCCCACAGGAGAACATATCCGTGGGCATGGGTCCTGTGTGCCGGACCTCTCTCCCCACTGGCTTTTCTGAGTGGGAGCTGGATCCATGCCACACAGAATGGTCTCCCATACATGAGCCTGTCCTTGAAAAGTCAGGGGTAAATTAAATGTTAGCATATGAAACTGTTTTAAGTGTGCTTACTAAGGATATCCCAGGAACATTTTTCTGTCAGCTAAAATGGCCTCCCAAGCAATTGTTTTTTTTTCATTCAATTAGCAGGTACTGTTGAGGATCTACTGCTTAGCAGCCACTGTGTCAAGCTGGCAGAGCATGATAAATACTGTCTTTATCCACTAGAGTTGCTCAAAATACCTGAATTATAAGTAGACACTATTCTCAGGCTAACATAGTCAAATAATAAAATATGTTATGTCAATCCTAAAGCAGTTTTTTATATGTTAACGTTTATGCAACCTGAAGCCTCTTGATAGTATGTCATGTGTGTCATACTGCTTCAGTAGTACATTTTCCCTTTTTAATGCTGTGATTGAAAATGGATGATTTTGCCCTGGCTGGTGTGGCTCAGTGGATTGAGCACCAGGCTGTGAACCAGAGGGTCGCTGGTTTGATTGCTGGTTAGGGCACATGGCTGGCTTGTGGGCCAGGACCCCAGTAGGGGGCGTGCAAGAAGTAACCGTTGAGGTATCTCTCGTTTGTCAACATTTCTCTCCTTCTCTTTCTCCCTTCCTTTCCCTCTCTCTAAAAATAAATTAAGTAATAAAATCTTTAAAGAAAGAAAAAGGAAATGGATGATTTCTTAGATGTGATGGAATACAGTATTTGAGTAGGGCTTTAGTGTTTTTTACATGCTTTCATGTATCTTATTTCATTTGGTTCTTCCTGTGAGGGAGGAAGAGTAGTCTTCTCAACTTTATAGAGAGGAGATGTGGATGTGAGTGGTGAACGGATTACAGAAAACTTGCATGTGGCCAGTCCAGAACGCAACAGAGTCGTACTTGTTCCACCAAAGCTGGCGTTTTTAATTAGCATACACACATATTTATACACATATATGTGCTAACACAGAGCTCAAGCTTTTTTTTTTACAGCTAGAAGCTTGCTTTTTTTTTTAATGTAAAGAAAGATTTTTTTTTTCTTCTAGTGATTTAAAACTAGGGCACAGACTGGCCAAGTATCAGTTTTCAAGAGCTCAACATAGAGTTCCTCTAAGCCAGATGTTTACAGAACAAGACTGCCTGTTGGGAAGCCACATTAACTGAAAACTTCCAGGTTTCACTGAGCAGAACCTGCCACGTGGATAGCAAAGCAAGGGTTGTTCCCATAGCGTGCACAAACCACTTTTCACTGGCCACACTTCAGACAAATCCAAGGAATGAGCCCAGCGTCCTCCAGCTTTCACTTTGACCACTGGAATCACTACTTCAGACTGGGGCAGTGGCCAGAGCACGATCAGAAAGAAAGGACTTTGAATCCTACCTGACTGATAGCTGTGTGAGCTTGGGCAAGTTACTCACCCTCTCCAGTTTGCCTCAAAATAAGGATAATATCTCTGCAGGGCTGTTGGGAAGGTGAGAGTTAAGGTGGTTAAGGTACCTGGCAAATGGTAAGTAACCAACAGCAGTTATTTTTATTACTGCTAGAGCTTCAAGGAAGCACAGGTTTCAGGGAATCGTCTTAAAAAAATATATCTTGCCTGGAAAATTTGTCCTATTTTCTGAAAAGCCTAGCACTCCATGAGGTACCTGGAACAGACAACCTCATTCCTCAGGAATATTGTAAGAATAGTTGAGATTTGTCTTCTATTAAATACTATCAGCTTACCCTGGCTGGTGTGGCTTAGTGCGCTGAGTGCTGGCCTGTGAACCAAAAGGTCACTGGTTTGATTCCCAGTCAGGGCATATGCCTGGGTTGTTGGCTAGATCCCTTGTTGGAGTGCGTGAGAGGCAACCAATCGATGTTTCTCTCACACATTGATGTTTCTTTCCCTCTCTTTCTCCCTCCCTTCCCCTCTCTCTAGAAATGAATAAAATCTTAAAAAAATATATTATCAGCTACTCAGTTTTTCTCTAGCATACTTCCTTGTCTCTCTTGTGTATTGCTCTGTCAGCAATTTTCAACCTGTTTCATCTCATGGCACACATAAACTGATTAGTAAAATTCTGTGACACACCAAAAAATATATTTTTTGCTGATTTGACAAAAATAGGTATAATTTTGATTGATTTACAAAAAAATAATATAATAATAATTACCTACCCTTTTTGCTCCAAAGTGACTTTTTTAAAAGTCAGGTGCCTCTATTTCTATATAAGGATTTCTAGCACCAAGAATTAACCAATCAGACACAACCTTATTATGTAATGTAACCAATAAGATGCAACTCTGTGACTTGACCTGTGTATTTATGGTTCAAGACAGGGCGTTCGTACCAGACAACTATTCTTCTGTTGTCTGTTGTCATATTTTAATTTGACAGTTTAAGGGAGAAGAGGTCAGTGCCCCTGACTAAATAGTCAGGTATTGAATGTCTTAAAAATTTTTGTGGCACACCAGTTGAAAATCACTGCTCTATGTGTAACTCTTGACAACTGCCACTATTTATGTGTGTGTTCTATAGAAAAACCTTGATTAACTGGGACTTGGCTACTGGAACACTTATGTGGTCATGATTTTCCCCTCTGGGCTTCATTTAGAGAAGGAAGAGAAAAATGACAACTAGAGTTTTGTGAAAGATAGGAAAATCATGTAATTTAACACCTTCAGTTTTATTGCTAAAAGAAAGAGAATGATTATTAAGGCCATTCTGCTGATTAATAATAGAGGCAGCAGAGGACTCCAGCCTATTGTTCTTTCTTCTGGACTGTAGCCTGAACATATGGCTTTTGGCATTTGTCTTGGTGGTGTTGCTCCTCTGGTTTTGGCCACTCACTACAGGTCTCAAAGTCAAATGCCTGCAGGGGCTGGCTGACAGTGGGAATGAGTGGGACAGACTGGGTGTCGTACAGTGGGAAGTGGTGGTGAAATGTGGCTCTCACACTGAAGCCTGTCTACCTTCTATGAAGGCATCTGAGCTGGATTCCCTTTTTTAAAGTCCAGGACAAACAAAACACCTGTGGGGCCACTTTGAGTACCTTGGTCTCAGTTTCAGTACCTTGTACCAACTATATCCACAGGTCTTATTCAATACAGAGATAATCTGAATTATGTACCTGAGGCATGTTGCCAACAAAAGTTTCAATACTACTCATTGATTTATATTAGCTAAAGCAGAAAATTGGAGAAGTGCATTTTAGTTACCTAATCATAATACATTTTGCTACAGAGAGAACACAGCAGAAGCTCTGCCCTCATTTACTGTCTGGTTAGCCAGAATTCTTTGTTGTCCAATTGTCCATGTGAATTTAGAAATCACTGTATGTAGGTCATTAAAAATTGGAAAAACTAGAACCTTTCAGTACTGGAGGTTCAGCCCTAAGTAGGCATTCAAACATTTAATACTGGGGCCTGTAGTGAGAAATATTTGTGTTATCTTTGGAGTGGAAACACACACACATACACACACAACACAAACCCAAAATAATATTTCAAGAAACAGTTTCTTACCACATGCCCAAACTGATGTTTTCCTGTTTCCTATTTATTAAAATAATGCTCATGAATTTCCAACCACAACATGTAGTTTAAAAAATAATCACCAGCCCTAGCTGGGTAGCTCAGTTGGTTGGAGTGTCATCCCCATGTACCAAGGTTGTGGATTCAATACCCAATCAGAGCTCATGCAAGAATCAATAATTGAATGCATAAATAAGTAGAGCAACAAATCTCTCTCTCTCTAATAATCAGTAATTTAAAAAAAACTAAAAAAATCGCTAGACTAGGTGGTGCCAATACATTTTTATTTACTCATTAATTTATTTATTCAATAGATATTCAGTCTCTAACGAGTATGAAGTGCTTTTTGGGGGTATCATGGGATGTACAGACATGAATAAAACATGGATTTTTGTTCTCAAAGAGTCCAAAATCTAATGAGAAAGACATGTATGAAAAAAACACAAGGCAGAACAACCACATTTTATGATACTTCTATTATCATACATAATAATAATAACAAATTGTTTAAGTGGCAGGAAAAAATTTAGCCTAATTTTACAGATAGAGAATTGCATTTTTGAAAAAATGACTTACCCATATGAAAAAGCAGAACAACCATTATAATAAATAGTATTTGGTAAGCACTTACTATTATGTTAGGTACTGATTGAATTCTCACTACCTCTTACTCTTATGGTACTGTTATTATGCTCATTTTACAGAGAAGAAAGTGAGCCAGAGAGGTTAAGCAACTTCCCTGAGGTCACAGAACTAAGAGTCTGGGGAACTAGGATTCAGCCCTAGAAAATATTATTCCAGAACCTCAATCTTAATCAATGTGTTATAGTTCCTGGAAATCAAAAAGCACAGATCATAATCCCAGAGAGGTCACGTCATACAATCATCTTCTCCTATCCCCACCACAAAAGTAGTGTGGCATCTGTTGTGACAGGAGAGCATTTCAGGGGTGAGGAGGTGGGGAGAGAGAGAGCCTGGCTCCTGAACATTCCTCAGCGTGGATACTCTTCGCCAAGTTAATAGAAGTGACAGGAGTCAGCACTAAAAAGGCAAAGGGAAAGAATGTTCTCCCCCAAAGAGGACATCTAATCCTTTGGCTCTGCCCATGTGTGATGTGATATTCTTGAGATAAGGTAAATTATGGAGCAATCTTGGTCTTGGGAAAACAGGAGAGTTTGGCTCTAAATGTTCCACTTGGGTTTCACCAGCACCATCTCCAGTCTTTAAGCGCAAGTTCTCATTCAGAATCATACAGATAAGTTTCCATTGCTGTAGTCCCAGGAAAAATAACACTTAGCTTTTGTCGAGCTTCTCCCATTCAAGGAATTAGGATTGTCCAGCACTGAGGATAGAGCTGTGTCCAAGCCAATTGATAATCATAATAATAGAGAATATTTATTAAGTACTTACTCTATACGTGTTAGGTATTTTATTATGCTCTATTTTATAGAGTAGAAAAATGAGATCTTCATGAATAAGCAAACTCTTTATGAATTTTATCTTAGGATAGTAAACAAAAAGTTAGTGTTAAAAGTTGGTGTATATTCCAATTTAAGCCCCATACTAGTTTTTAGAATGTTGTGAACTAATCTAGCCATTGTATTTTCCTGCCTCAATATATTCTTTATATGCCTAATTTTGTAAGGCTTTTAGTAGTTATTCTGATGGATTTCATTTATGTTAAATTAAGAGTAAAGATAAAAATAAAATGTTCTCTGTGGCCCATTCATGTTTTTTCTCTAAATTTGAAAACTGAGGAGATAGATATCCAAAAATACAAAGGCATATGCTTCATCTAAGTTTCTTCCAGCAATATGTCTGCAACTCTGAAAACAGTTGAGCAAAAATAACTGAGAGTGCTTTTTGAAAATAATAATTTTCACTTTTCAAAAATAGTCTCTAAATTCCCTCAATCGAGTGATTCTAAATCCAGAATTGGTCAAGGCACATGATGGACTCTGGGTTTATACTCTCCCTGAGCATCAGTAATAAATTAAAAGAGAGGGAAATGCATAGAAAAGTATTATTTAAAATGTAACTGGCAAAGATTTATTTACTAGACTTTACAGAATATTACTTCAGTCAAGTGACTAATGTAGCTCAGCCTGACAGATTTGAAAAATTGGAAGTGTAAAAGTTGTGTTTAAAATTTTATTAGAATTTTAACTGTCACCATCAAGTTGTTTGATCTTGTAAATGCGTATTAACTGCTTTGTGACTCAGGGCAGACCATACCTTCCCCAGGTAGTGCAGTTAGGAAAGCAACTGGTCAGGAACTGGAGACAGAGACAGCACTCTCGGTCTCTACCGATTCATCCTCTTACTGCAAGAATTTGCATTTGAGTGATCCTTGAACAGTAAATGTCTCCCAGCCCAATTAATTTATTTTATGTGGACCTACGTACAGCTAGAGCTTCCAGGAAACTCTTTGGGTCCCAAATGATTTGGACTGAAGATGATATAGCTTGATTTTGTGACCGGAGGAGATCAAAGTCGGCCAAACAGCAGAAAGCCATGAAAGGTGAGAGGAAGGCAAGGCTGCCTTTGTGTCTGGGCTTAAGCAGATTTTACACACAAGCACTTTTTTTGCTTGTTTTGGTGATGAAACTCTGTCATGACTTTTGAGAAGCTCACTTAGTCATGCCAAATCCTAGTAGGGAAAAGGATCATTTTAAATCAAGATTTTCACCTGGTCTTCACCTGAAATGATGAGAGTGATGAATACCTCTGCAGTCTTATGAATTCAGGTGAAAATGAACATTTGGTAGTTACGTTTTGAGACTTAGAGTTGTATCCAGGTTTTGTAAGGCTTGAAACTTATACCGTGTTGGGATCCGCTTTAAGAATAAGAACAGGAAA
This sequence comes from Desmodus rotundus, assembly GCF_022682495.2. Classification (NCBI taxonomy): domain Eukaryota; kingdom Metazoa; phylum Chordata; class Mammalia; order Chiroptera; family Phyllostomidae; genus Desmodus; species Desmodus rotundus. Next base: position 45,717,802 of record NC_071389.1, read on the forward strand.
CCACAAATGTTGAGTTAGGTACACAGCCTTGAAAGGGGCTTCTGCAAAGAGGAGGCTCTGGCCCTTAAGCTTCATTATCTTCATGACAAATTCTCCTCTAATAATGAGTGACTGCTTTCCTTGCCCAAAATTGTGAAAGAAAAAAGTGGGAAGGGGCTAGAGAATGGAAAGAAAATCCTTGTTTAGCTTGCTTTCCAACCATCCACTCAAAGCCAGCAGAGTGGTTTGGTCCTTTCCCCAAGGCCCAAGGTAAATAATGTCAGATCTAAAATTGTACCTGATAAAACCGTGCTTCCTACGCTTCCTCAATTTATATTTCTTCAACGGATACTCACTAAACACATACTCACTAGGTGGAATGGACCCTAATTGTCTCCTAGCGTGAGAATAGCTAGCTCTTTGATATCCACATAGGGATCATCCCCATTATGTGAAATACGCAAAAACGCTGCTGTTTCTTTCTATTCTAGCATACATATAGCCTGACTTAAATCCGCTCTTTTTTTCTGTTCAGTTCAGTTGCAAGTCCATCCTCCAGGACAGTAATCGTCGGAGTGGCTTTGACTTGCCGAATCTTCCAGCAAATATAGGTTAAGTTATACGAAATGGGCGTGCCTGGATCTTACCAAGAGACCCCCTCCTCCCCAAAGCTCAGCAGTCAGAGTCACCCAGCCCCTTTCTTCTTTACCTCACACTCGAAAACACCCTCTACTCCAGTCGGAGTCGTCCCCTCCCCTTCCCACCCCGCCCCATTTTCCGCCTTCAGCCCACCTCCCGGAGAATCTCCCTTCCTTTACTCCCTCTCTTTTCATCCTTCCCCGTGGGCCAGCGCTCTTGGAGCTGCCCCGCTGTGCGGTGGGGCGACGTGGCGACACCCACAGGATTGCTTCTGGGCACTCTCTAGCCAGAGGGTGGCTGGCGCTGAGCCTGGAGCTCGGCAGGGCCCCAGGCTGCGCGCCTGCGGCCGCGGACGCGTGCCCGCCCCCTCCCGCTCTCCCTGCCCCCTCCCTCCTCCAGTCCTTCCCTCCCTCCCTCCCTCGCCGCTGGGCACCCGGAGCCTCGGTCTGCCCAGGGCGGTGGCTTCGCGTGCCCCGCACAGCTCCTCTACGGTGGCCGCTCCCTCTTTCCGTCCTCTTTGCGTCATGTCGGGCACTTGATAATTTTTTTTCTTTCTTTCTTTGTTTTTAAAAAATTTCTCCTTTAGTCCTTTCCACCTTCCACCTCCTCATTCGTTTCCCAGGTTGATTTTTTTCCCCTCTTCTCTGGGTTTGCTCATGAGCCTCCTCGGGAGCTACCGGAAAAAGACCAGCAACGATGGTTATGAATCCTTGCAGCTGGTGGACAGTAACGGGGACTTAAGTGCGGGGAGCGGCGGGGGTGGTGTCAAGCAGAGAGTGAATGTCGGGACGGCGGCGCGGAGTCCCGCCCGGCAGCTTCAGGACCGCGCCAGCACCATGGACAGCTCAGGTAGTGCCACCCACGGGAGCGCCCAGCTGAACTCTGCGCGGCCCTCCGAGGCTCCCACCCCAGCTCTGGCCTGGGAGAGGCCGGATAGAGGCCAAGGCATCTAATACCAGCAGGGTGTCACGTCTCTAATTTCTCAGTTCTGGGAGCTAGGAAACGTTAGATCAGTCTGGAGGCCCAGTGACCTTAATGAGCACCTCTTAATCTCGCTAGGCTGCTGAATTCACCAGTTGGGAGCGGGGAGGGGAGAGTTGGGGAGGAGAGGGGAGGGGTGGCGCGGGAGCGGCTGGGAAGAGGGCGGGGAGAGGCAGCTGCTTTCGTCGTGGTGCCGGGTGAGCGGGAGAGGTGAAGGAGCTAGTGCAGCCTGGGGACGGTATTTATCCCAATTGTTCTGGTGATGCTGATGTTATTTGCAATTGTGTGAAGCTCAGCCTCTTCTCAATTCTGCTGTCTGCTAGGGTTAATGCTGATTCTTGAGCAGTTTTTACCTGGGATCTAGAGCCCTTTTACAAAGCTTTTATGATTTGCACAATGAAAGTTTTTTTTTCCCCTGTTGTTAGCTTTGATCTTGTTTATACTTTGGCATCGAGTGTATTAATATTTCATAAACCTTTATGCAAGGAAAATGGAAATGCCTCCAAACTTTGTATCTGGGCTTTCAACTGTCTTCTACACAGCATTTCGCTCTTCAAAATGCTCTTTTAGTGATTTCCATAGTGAAACAATCATTTAATATATCCATGTTGGACCAGAAGTATTGTTATAGCTGTTTATTGCTTTTTCAAGGAACTGGGATCTGAGGATTGTTTACATAGAGATAAGGATAATTGAAGTGCTCAGCGGCTGCTTCTACATTGACAACTTTAACACTGGACAACTGAGGACTCCAGGGGGAAGATTCATGTTGGGTTGTTTGGGAAGTAACGAAACTAAGCCAAATTTAATTCCTGTACTTTGCAGACAAATGCCTGCTTCTGTTTAATTGTGTAATGGCTCCCCTTGGGCTACCATTTTCTATTTTTCTCATCCCATAAGAGGGATAAAATATTGTCAACAAATGTTCAAGTGTTCTGGCCTGAAAACAAATTTCAGCCATGAAAACTCTTCCTGAAGTGAGATAAGGCATTGGTGGGACGCTCTCTCAGGGTCACTTTAAATTTAAGCTAAGATGGGACAGATGGTTTCAGAAGCATTGGTGTTGATGTTGTATGTGGTTATTTGACTTATGTTTTAACAAATCTGTGATGTATCAAAGTCCAAACCATCTGTCAGCTGCATGTCACCTCCTTTAAATCTTAAAAATGTTCATGTACTCCAGATGATGCCACTGTAGTCCTTCCTGGAACCCAGTGGGCATGTAAACAAATAACTGAAATGAAAAGGAACCATTTCCAAATGAGGGTGGAGGCGTCTCCAGGGGAATGAAAGAATGAAGACATTTTGTGTATTTAACTTGTATAGGGATTTTCATTTTTCAAATTGGAATTTGTGTTTAATGTAGGTTATATTCTAGAATAAATTCAACACATTTCCTGAGCTCGTTATATGCCAGGTACAGTGCTAAGCACTGTGGGGAATATAGGAGCAAATGAGACACTTCTGGCCTCTAAGGGGGCGGCCGTTGAAGAGGGGCAGTAACTCAATCACACGGCAGCCTATGGTAAAATCCTGTCTCTTTAAAAAGTATCTTTTTCACTAAATCAGAGTTTTTCAATAGGGATAGAGAAGAAGAGTGAATTGCTTTGATAAACTATTGTAATGGGAAAGCATTTTTATTAAGAATATTATTATCTCTAAAGTGCTACTACTAAGAAAATTGATTCTTCAACTTGATCAAAGTAGCACTGTAGAGGAGGTACAGGGAGTCCCCTTCTAGTTAGGGGAACGCATTGTGGCTGTGTTGTGGCAGTACTGTGTATTTAATGACTATTTTGATGCGTGTTTGCAACTGAGAATGCAGTTTGGGAGGATGCTCTTTGTTTAGTTTGAATGTGGGATTGCACCGCCCTGAGAGTGGGGTTTCCTTTAGCAAGTTTTATTTACTAGTGCAACTCTATCTGTCTTGTCTAATTATAGCGCTTTCTTCTAAGATCCTCAATGAGTGTCCTTATGCAGTGTAAATGTATCCACTTGTTTAAGATATTTAATTAAACTCATGGATCATTTCTAAAGTAGTATTAATCTGCCCATTCATTTAACTGGTTGCACTGTTACATACTGCATAGGCTAGGTGGTTCATGGAGCTTTTGCTCTAACAGAAATATTTATGAATGGAGGAAATGTGTTGAGGTCCCTCTCACTTAGTCTTAACAATACCTAACATGTTTATAGCTATTTGTAACAGATAGAACACTTGGAAAGTAATCTTACTTCATTTCCCCAGAATTCTATTAGGTAGAGTAAGCAGCCTGTGCCTGTGCCTAGGGATTTGGGATCAAACCTCTGCACTATTGTTACTCGCTGTAAAACCTAGAAAATATTTAAGCTAGTTCCCCATTATAAAAGGGGAATCATATTAGAGCTTTAGTTGGAGGCTTAAAACAACATGAGAATTATTTGCAATTTTTCTCCACTTTGCTGTCCGTGTCCTTCCTATCAAATGAGGAAACTTATTCTTAGACATGGGGGGAGACTTGTTCAAGGTAAAATAGCTACTTAGTGACAGCCAGATTTGGGTATCTGACCCTAAGGTCTAAGTTTTTCCCCATTGAAGTCGACTGTCTTTTTGGGGAGGCATACCAACTGATTGTTGAAGTGGTGTGCCTCTTTCCCCTCCGTTTTTAGATGAGTGTTTTTAGAGTGACAGATTCAACGGACTGTAATAACTGTCTAAGTTGACAGATTCTCAAGTGGTAGATTCCAAAGCAACCCTGTAGCCGGATGTAACTTGCAACACTCTCTACCTGCCCTGGCTCACTTTTTCTTCATTTGAATTATTCGCTAGAAAAAACTGTCCTTCAAAGGTCATCCTCTCATATCCTAGTGGCACTTCAGCTATCCCAATTCATTAGCTCTGAAATCCCATCTCTCTCTTGTGTGCATTTCACCTTCCATGGAAAGTAGAATTTGCAAAAGCAGAACTCCCAATCTTTAGTCACTGAAGTATTCTAACAGTGGGCTTTACTTACCAAATTCATAATGACAAGCCATACAGCAGCAGTCCAATTAGAAGTAAAAGGATAATAAGGATGCTGAAATACTTCACACATCATTGAAATATTATAAGCATATATGTACTAATATTACATAGGAATAACTGCCCACTTTAAGGGTGTTGTAATTTGAGGGCAAAGTTGATTTATTTAACTTTTTTATTGTGTAGCTAAAGTTTCAATGTTACTGGATAACCATGTACAGATGCACTTCTGTCAGATTTCAAACTCTTGGAGACTGCCAGGTTTTTAAGCCTTAGGAGGGGAATCTCTTGAATCAAGCTTCCGAAAGGTGGCCATAGAGCCTGTGACACACGCCTGTGATGGAGCCGTCACCGTCTTCCGAGGCAGTACCTTTGGACAGTTGGCACTGGTACAGAGTTCTTTCTTTTATTTTGGCAAAATCAGTCTTTCAGCCCCCTACACACAGATAAATCCAATCCTTTGTCCATATGGCAACCCTTAGAAAATCAGAGAATAGATTCTGTTTCTCCTCTTAGTCCAGTTCTCTTCTAGGCTAATCAAACCTGGGTTCTTCATCTTTTCCCCCTACACAATACCCCTGTATAAAAAGTACTCCTCTTGTCTCCCTAGTTCTTTAGGCATTTGCCTCGAGATAACCTCTGTTGAAAGTGTGTGTGTATGTATACACCATATACAAATGTCATATATATGAGGTTAAAATTGTAAAATCAAATTCAAAGTTGTAATCATGCACATTTACATATATTGTTCAATAGTGCTTAAAGATAAAAGTAGCTATAATTTAATGATTATAATCCAGGCATTGTGTTAAATAGTATACATAAGGCATCTTATTTAACCCTCATAAGAATTTTTGAAGGTAGGTGACAGTTACTTTCCTCTTACAGTTAAATAAACCAGGTTAAGCAAGTTGCTTGAGGTTATACAGGCTCTACTTATTCCGTGTGGTGTAAAACGCCATAGAGAAATGCCCATAAGATTGCAAGTGAAGAATTTGGTGGAGAATGTTTTTCGATCTGCTTCTTTCCCTGAGGTGAGGAGAAATAGGAGTGTCCCAGGTAACTGAAATGAGTGCACTGTTTTTTAGTTTGATCTCATGCAATAAAACAAATATCTCTCTGGACTTAAATATAACAAAGAATTTCAAAGTGCTGGAAATGAAGGAGGTAGAGAAAAAGCAATATTGACTAAGCTGATTAAATCCTGATATGATAGAAAAATACGGCTGGGGCAAAAGTAGGTTTACAGTTGTGAATACATGAAATGCAGTTTATTCTTGTATTATTATTTATTGATCAGTGTATATTTTCCATACGAAAAACTGTAAACTTACTCCTCCCCTCCTGCCCCCTGTATAATTGGTGCAGCTTTCTAAATCTAGGGACCAATGTCTTGCCAATAAAAATGAGTTCCCACTGCTCTTAAGATTAAAGTTCAGAGTATTCTTTTTTTAATTTATTATTTTATTTTTATTGTTTATTTTAAATTATTTTATTGTTGTTCAAGTACAGTTGTCTGCATTTACCCCCCCCCCAACTCCCCCTCCCCAGCCATCCCTTCCTCCCTCCCCTGATTCTACTCTCCCTTGGTTTTGTCCATGTGTCCTTTATAGTTGTTCCTTTCCCCCCATCGGAGTTTTCTTAACAGGACATCAGAAGCCCATCATGGCACCTCTATAAGCCAGCCCAACAGAATTTCTTGTCTTTTCTTCACTGGTAGGTCCCTTTCCCCAACTCCATCTCTGTGCTTTTGCAAACACTGTTCCCTCAGCTTATCCAGCTTCTTTGATAGCCATCTAGATGTCTCTTTCCCAGGTTACCTCCTACTCATTCTTCAGGAGTTGGCTTCAGTATCCTTAAACCCCATAGGCTGATGAGGCGGCCATTCTCCATGCCCCCGCAGCAGCCTGTGCATCCCTGTCAACAGCTGTCACCACAGTGAGTTGCGATGTGCTGGCTGGCCCGTCTCCCTCCAGACTATAAGTAAAGTTCAGAGCAAAGCTGTGTCTTACTCACCTTTGCATTCTTGTCACTGCTTGGCATTTATTAGGAGCCTAATAAATACTTGTTGAATGAATGGAAGCATGAACAGATTTTCAGTATTTTAAAAGGGCATTTATAATGAAATATGTCCGTCCAAACTAAAAAATAATCATACAGCTAGAATTTAACAGAAATGAGGACAGACTTGAAAGAAATGAAACTGTTGGCACAAAGACCAGTTCATTAATGAGCATGTTTCATATGCAAGGACCCTAGAGGGGAGAGAAAGATGATTAATCCATAGTCGAGAACCCCAAGAGCTTTGTAATGTGGAAATGTAAAGAAATAATTAGCTCACCAAAAGACTGACCCTCTTGACCAAAAAATGCAAACTACTTTATGATTCATCATCCAGGTGACATTTTTTTAGCAGGAAAAAAAGAAACACTAAATGTATACAATTTTTTTTTACAGCCCAACAGTAGATGACTTAGTTATCTGCAGATCTGTGTTTCTTCATCATTATCACAAAGTTGTGCTCTTAGCTATTTTCATGTTTAATATTAAAAATTCTTTGTATTATCTTTGGCTTTCTGCAGTTACATGTAAGTTTTATGGTGACCTATTGCTTTTTATAACCTGTACGCAACATCTGGAACCTCTTTAGGAAAGAATCTTTAATTTTGAGGTGAACTGAAGAATCCCTGGAGTCGCCTTGGCTGGGTCGTTTGGTCGGTTGGAGCACTGTCCTGTGTAGCAAAAGGTTGCGGGTTTGATTCCCAGTCAGGGCACATACCTAGGTTGTGGGTTCAGTCCCCAAGTCCGAGCTCGTACAGGAGGCAACTTATTCATGTTTCTCTCTTAACAGTGATGTGTGTCTCTCTCCCGCACTTCCTCTCTCTCTAAAATCAATGAACGTATCCTCAGGTGAGGATTGAAAAAAAAAGGATCCTGGGGTTTATATTGTACAATTCCTTGTTGGCAAAACTTGTAATTCAGGAAAAAACTAAATTATAGCTATTGCATATTAAACAACATCTCTTGACATTTACTTGGAAGCTTTTGACAGAAAGCTCAGTATCTGAGGAATAAGTCCTTCACAGTCCAAAGAATTAGAAAATTTCATGACATGCGCCAAGAGACCTGGCAGTGTTCGCTACCTTTAATTGCTTTACCTGACATGTCACAGGCCATAGTCTGGACCCAAAATATCTTTTTATTTCAATAATGCATCAGTGCATCATTTTAAGAGGTACTAGGGGCAGAAATTAAAATCCAACTGTGTGGGGTGTTAACAATGTACATAATCCCACCAAGGAGGCAGTCAGGTGACTCAGTGCCTTCCATGCAGTGCCGGGTTTGCATGTGCAGAAAACCGCTTTTGCGGTGTTGCGGCGGAGTTTCTACCTGGCGGCTGGTGAGTTTGTTTTGGCTGATGTTATAAGCCACTTCCTGATTTTAGAAATGTTAAGTCGTGAAAGAAGTGCCCATTAGAATTGGGTATATTTGGCCAACAACAGGGTTATAAAGTTGCATAATAATAGATATAATAAAATGCTTTGGAGATGGAGAAGGAGGAGCCATAATTTCAACCAGAAGGACTAGGGAGGCCACAGTGGAAAGTGATGCTTGAGCCAGAAGTCAGTAGGTGGAGAAGGAAAGGAAGATTATTTTGGGCTGAGGGCTAAGGCACAGTTGCATGATGTGCTGAGAGAAACTGCATTTCGGCCTGGGCGCTGGAGCTCACAAAGGTGGGAAGTTCTGCAGTGGGTGGCGCTGGGAAGAGGACTGAGTCCAGATCAGGGCGAGCCTGCAGAGGAGGTCGGCATTCTTCTCTAGGCAGCGGGAGGGCACCGGAGATTTGGGAGCAGGGGTGAGGCAGGGCCAAGTTATCCAATAGGCATAGTGCCTGGGGACCACAATTATCTTAAGGCCCACAGATATGTTTTAGTTTTAATTCCTTTTAAAACTCAGAATTTTAAAAATGAGTATATCCTTTAGGAATTATTCTTTATACAAATGCAATTTATATGTGTATGTATATTTATATTACTTATATTTATATTTATATGAATGGGCACTTGAAGGAAAAAGCACCTAGGGCCTACAAAAGTTTTACTGCAGGCCCAGGGAGAAGAATGGAATGTGTGAGTCCTGGAGGTAATTTGCAGATGTGTAAAGGTTGAATCCCATCTGTGATTGTCAGCTGTGTCCCATTTCCCTGGGAAGCCAGTTGAAAAGACAGGCTCCTGGGCCTCAGGAATTTCTGGTTTAGTTAGGAGGGAGGGGTGCACTGCCTGGAAGACAGGGAGAACAGTGAGAAATACTGAGGTCCCACAGCAGGGCAGTGTCTGTGGGACGGTGGAAGAAAGAGGCAGCTCTGGAAAACATCACACAGACGAATGGACAGACTGACAACTGACCGGATGTGGGGTGGGAGGTTTGGGGAAGCTAGAAACATCTATCCTGGATGGCAGGAGAGGAGGGAATGTTTCCAGTCTTGGCCAGAGAGGGAGAACGTGACCAGCTGGTTTCCTGTGCTGCAAAATGCACCATGGGCACACCTTGTGGAGGGCTGAATATGCACCGTATGGTTGGCACGAGGTTTCACCAGGCTTTCAGCCTTTTGGTAGGCTGCCCGTTAGGCTGTGCAGATCTTCAGGGGAGTGCTGTGGAGAGGGCTGGATGCAGCAGCAGGCCCTGTGTTTGCCTGGGGGAGGGGTCAGGTAACCAGTGGAAATGCTAGAACTGAAGCTCTCTGGCCCTGGGCTGAGTCCAGGCCAAGGCCAGAGGCTAGGATGGTGTAGGGTAGCCAGCGTGGCCTTTATGCCCATTCTCACTGGGCAAGCCTCTGGTTCCTTGCCTGGAGATGTGGGCACAGGAAGAGAGCTCAAACGCCAGTGAAATTTGGAAGACAATTATTGATGCAGGAATTTTGGTCTCTATGGAAACACAAATGCCTGAAAAAAACCCCAACAAAACCCCGACCCTAGGATTGCCTTGTACTAGCATTTGGCCACTTAAGCGCTGCAGCAAAAATCTTAGCAGGATAGCAGTCCTCATTTCTCCCCACCCTTTGTTCTTTCACTTTCTCCCTCTCCCACAGTCCCCCTTCCCGCTCTTCTTTCTCCTTCCCCTCCATCTGCGACTCCCTTGTCCCTCTCTCCTCCTTTGCCTCTGCTGCTCTTCTGCTCTCTTCTCTCTCCTCCTGCCCTTTCCTGGGCGGGATTCTCCCCTTGGCCCCTGCCAGTGAGTCAGCATATTTGGGAGACTTGGCGCCCATGCCGTGAGGTGTGTGGATGACTGTAGGTTTGGGGGTTGTGTGTGGGTGTGTGCATGACTTAGATCCCAGCTTGCTGCATGTGGTCCAATAGGTGTGAACACTGGTGTCACTTTCCAATTTGGGTACCTGTATCTGACCTACCTAAACTTTCACTTACTGTTTCAAATAGCAAAGTGTTTCACACTGTGGCTTTGTGATGAGAGGTTTCATAAGCCTCCATACCAGAGGTAGCTGTGTTTCATTCAAGTGAAGGAAAGAATATTGCTTACTAATTTGTAACAAGGGAGTGCAAAATATTTTAATAGCTCGCCACTTTCCCCTTCCTGTATCTCCAGCCTCAGTCCTGCAGATCTTTCTCTTCCTCTCCCCTGTTGCTGAAGCCCAGATAAATCGCTCTATTTGCAACCCTTCCAAGTCCAATTTTTGGATGCTGTTGAGCTGTGTGGGTATTAGGGAATCATGAGTCAGAAACCCCAGATATAAGCTCTGGCTTTGTCATTTACAAACTGAGACCTTGGGCAGGTAATGCAAGTGAGAAAAATTATACTGACCCTGCCTGTTTCACAGGCAAGGTGAAATGTGAGAATGTGGATGAAAGCACTCTGCAGTGAATTACTAATCTTTGATTTCATAAATGTCTCCCGACTGCCTGCTATGTGTTGGCCGTGTTCAAGGCACAGGGATACAGTGCATGTCAGAGACAGATGAGACCTCAGCACTTACAAGCTTGCATTGTCGTGCAAAAGATATACCATGAGCCAGGAAGCCAAGATAAAGGATTATGTCACAGGCTAAATGCTGCGAGGGGACAGGAGTGAGGAGAGAGGCCCACAGTGTGCCCGTGGGAGGAGGGCGGCCTATTCTCCAGACCCGGATCAGGAAAGCTTTTCTGAGGAGCAAACATTCGAACTGACACCTGAAAAAACAGAAACAGGAAAAAAAAAAAGGAAAAGAACTGGGCGTAGAGCAAGCATTTCAAGTGCTGGGGATAGCAAATGCGAAGACCTAGAAGAGAGGAAGTTTTGTAGAAAGGAGTAGGTAAGTGGTGTCGCTGGCATTTAGTGAGCCAGGGGGCAATGGCTGCAAAGGAAGTCCGAGTTGTGTTTTTTGTAGACCATTTTGACGCTTGCATTGGGAAAGAATTCGAGGTGGCTGTATAGGTGTTCCAGCTCGTTGGCTGGATTTATGTGGCACAGGTGAGGTCAGCAACGGTACTGCTCAACATTCATGGTCAGCCTTTGTTTTCATTTTTTTCTCAAGTTCAGGTGAACTAACATTTTCATGGCATCTTAGTTTTGGCAACATGCTTTATGATACTGTATCGTATCTGGTTGTTACAATTATCGAGTTAAGTAGGGGCAGCAACAAAATGTTTTATAGATGAGAAGCTCATTTAAGTTCAGTGAGCTGATACACAGCCAAGCCAGCAGCATGGCCCAGGTCTTCTGACATATTGCAGAATGACAGGGCTGGCAAAGGAGAACTGAGATCGTGCAACCTGTGGCCAAAATATATCGGCTCCTTTCGGAAGAGACACGCCAGAGGGTTAGGACAGGAAAACATTGGGTTAACTGCTAGGGAGATTAGCTTAGGTTTCCTTGAAAATGTAGCAGGACTTCATTTAATTATTGGTCTTAAAATGCAGCACTAATCCCCCCTGGCAGGGCAGGGCAGGGCAGGAGCTGGCTTTGTCTCTCAGTGTGCCAGGAAAGAGCTGTCTCCATTACGCCTCTCACTGGCGCATACAGCCTGGGAGCCTTTCACACACTGTCCTGTTTGTGAGCCTTTGCAGTCGTAACAGAAGACAGTTCTATTTCATATGCTGCTTTGTTTTCAAACCATTGCCTGAGACTGGGGCTTCTTGGATGTTAAGAACCAAAACCAAACCCAAACAAAACCCTGTTTTTGCTTATAGCATGATACATACTCATGAAAAAAAATTTAAACAGAACAAAACTCAGAGAGTGGTATAAAGATGAAAGTAAAAGTCCATTTCCTTTCTCCCTAGCTTTTAGTCCTACTCTCTAGACGTGATTAATATGAATGGTTTCTTGTACGTACTTACAGAACTCTCTATGCATATGTAAGCTTACACACAGCCATAGACATAAGCAGATTCCTGGGCACCACATATGCATATGTACACATTCGTACATAATGTATGCCTGTCTGCCCTGGAATCCTGTTCATGCTGTTGTTTAACTTAGTTTTTCCTCACCACCGTGCCTCAGACAACTTTCTACGTTGATACCTAGAGATGCACCTACCTCATTTTCTCCAGGGAGTGCTTTGAATGCCACTGTCTCAGTTCCTTTGTCAGTAGGCTGTCAATGCCTGTGAGCGTATATTTTGGCGAACTGCCTATGTGGCGCCCTCCTGGGGTAAACCCTTAGAGGAGGGACTGCTAGGAGAAAGCGTTTGCGCGCTCCACATTGTGATGGATCTTGCCACATTGCTGTCTTGGAACCTATACAAACTGACGTTCCTGCTAACAGTGCCTGAGACTGCTTGTTTTCCACATCCTTGTCAAAGCTGAGTATTATCAAACCTATTTATTTTTGGCAGTCTCATAAGTGAGAAATTGCGATAATGGTTCATTTAAAAGTGGTATTAAATGTTGATACTCCATGAGTTATTTTTGTTGTTGGAAATGAGTTTCAATTTTTTTTTTTTATTACAGAGGTAATACATTTTTAGGACAATTTAGAAAATGCAGAAAAAGGACAAATGAAAAATGATTAATAAACTTATTTCCCATGGGTGACCATTGTTAACATTTTGATATACCGTATTTTTTGTACTATAAGATGCACCCCCCAAGTTTGGGAGGAAAATGGGGGTGTGTCTTATATAGTCTGAATATAGCTTACCTGGCTCGCTGGGGTGGGAGGAGGATGGTGGTGACAGTGGAGCGGGGTTTTTCCCCCCGTTTTCCTTTTCTAAAACCCAGGTATGTTTTATGGTCCAGTGTATCTTATAGTCTGAAAAATACGGTATATCCTTTTGTCCTTCGTCTGTGTGAAAAATTTTTACGCTGTCGTCGTCTTGGCTCCTCATTGACTGTGGCTACTATTTTTCTTGTAGAAAACTGCAATACAGGGATGTAGAGAGCACTGCAGTTGGTGCTAGTGGTTGTGCCAGATTCCAGTTTTGATGTCACTGACCAGCTTTGTAACCTGGGACAAGTCATTTTACCCCATGAGCTCCTCTGTAATACAGGTCATGCCTTTCTCGTTATACTGTTAGGAAAATCAAATGCGACAAGGTATAGAAAGGTGCCTACTGCATTCCCTGCCCTAGAATAGATGCTTGGTGTTGGCTGGATCAGGAGGTTGAAGTTAAGTGAGACCATGTTGGGAGTATTTTATTATCCTGAAGTTTCTTCAGGGTGGATCATTTTTCTCTGCATTTTACAAGGTTCTGAGCATTTTTTTTCATTATATTCATTCTGGGATTGTTCATAATCTTTAAGGCTATTTGTGGTCACCACATAGTCTTCATAATGATGTAGGATATTTATCACTAGTCAGCAGGCTTGATACATTATGGGTGCTCAGGACAGGCCAGGTTAAGGGCAATTTTGAGGATGCAGAATGAAACCTCGGAACATTCCAAAGATGAAGGGAAACTTGCATTTATGTTCTAAGCCTGATTAGGCATTGCTTATTTTTCTCTATCTTCATTTATTTTTTCCCAGTGCTCTTATAAAAGCTAGTTTGTATAAAGCAGTTGTTCCTAACGAGGGACTATTTCATGTCCCCTGCACCACCCCCAGCATTTAGCAAATGTCTAGCGACACACGTGATCATCACAGTTGGTGGTGGTGGGGATGTTACTGGCATCTGGTGAATAGAGGCCAGGGTGCTGCCAAAGACAGCTCCACACAATAAAGAATTATCTGGCCCAAAATGCCAACAGTACAAAGATTGAGAAATCCTGGTATAAAAGGAATGGATGTATTGAATATGAGTTGAAGACAGCACAAGTGCCGAGTGTGGGTCCATGGCCCATGAAGCTGATGGTGTGGCCAGTGTTACACATTAAACCCTATCTAAGAGGAATTTCCTCCTGGCTGCAGGAGAGATGGTATGGAAAAGGATTAAGTTGGAAAATGGTGCAGTTTAGGTAGAGTTATTACTGGAGGCAGCCAAAGTACAAGAAAGTTCAAGTCAATGTCTCAGTTTCCCTGGAATCCAAGATAGATTTCCTTTGTTCATTCAAGCATTTATTCATTCAGCAAGCACTATTACGTGACAGCTAGCCCAAGTACTGTGCTGTGAGATAAAAAAAGAAAAGAAAAGAAATTAAAGCCATGGTATCCCCCCTAGAGGAACTTAGAAGATAGTATTACTGTGGTTAACAGCTCACATCTAGACCTGTGTTTCCTGCCTCAAATCCTGCATCTGCCACTTTCCTCATTGTAGGGTAAGGTGAAGAATCTCTATCTCATGCGATTGTTGTGATGACTCAGTGTTCACACGGAGTGTTTAGAAGACTGTCTAGCTCAATAAAATTTTAGTTGTTTTTGTTATTTCATTTCACTACTGTTAGTGGAATCCTGGAGCCATCCGAATGATCTGGTTCAGGGTTTTCCAATTTAATTAGTACTAGATTCCTTTCCTCAATAAACCCTTATCCAGGATGGCAGTGTGTGAAATCCTTGAAAGCAGAGCAACCCTGGTTATAAGGATGGGAGACCAGACACTGCTTTCTTGGGACCACTCACTTCTCTATCCCCAGAAGTGGTTTCTTGTGCATAACTGCAGGACCTGCAGCTCTGTAGGACCCCAGTTTGATAACTGCTGATTTCATCCAGTCCGTTCATATTAAGAGAGAGGAAGTAATTTAAAGGGGGGTGGGAAAGATAAGTACATGAATAACTCTGATGTGTATGCCAAACACAGAAACGATGCTCCAGGAGGGAGTTCAGAGAAGGCAGAGACAGGCGCTTCCTTTTTAGGTCATATTTAGAGCTGGTCTTGAAGGATGGGTAGGATTTGAGCATTTCAGATGAAGTTGGAAAAAGTAATTTCAGAGGAAGAAATAGAATGATAAAGGGACAGAAGGAAAAGCATTGGGGTCTTTATGCATGTCTTAGTAAATTATCTTTGGGTGCAAGTAATAGAGGTCTGTTTCAAACCATCTTAATTGAAAACCAAAGAGAGGGAGTTTTTGTAAAGTCAAAGGGCATCTCTGGGTCACAGGTCAGAATGTGGAGCCTGGCTTCACTGGGCCCTGGAACTCCTGAGCTGAGAGCCTCTTGGCCGCCCCACTCTCTCTAGTGCTTGATGGTTCTTGTTTTGCTCTCTCTTATGCATTTGCTTTACTCTCTCTCTATAAATCAGTTTTCTTGTCTTCTCTGTGTACCTGGCTTCCCTGAAGTTCCCAAGTTTTCATGTCACTAATTCAAGCAATCAGTCTTCACGGATCATCTGTCTCTGAATCTCAAACTCTAAATTCTACCCGGAGAGAATCCAATTGTCTCAATACGTGTTACTTATGCTCCTCTCATCCAATAGCTATAGCCAGAGTGGGGGACGTGAGGAGCCCATCTTGCCCTGTTAATATGGTTGGCAACCCCTACACAAACATGAAAAAGGAACAGACTTACCCTGAAGTTGCACTTAGTAGAGACAGGCATTTATGTATCTATAACAAAGTATGGGGTAGATAATATGGGTGAGAAGTAAGCAGTGGCTTGAGAAAGGCTTCTCTGAAAAGGGACACAAGTGCCCTTGCCAGTGTGGCTCTGTTGGTTGGAGCATCATCCCATAACTGAGAGGGCAAGGGTTTGATTCCCGGTCAGGGCACATGCCTGGGTTGTGGGTTTGATTCCCGGTCCCGGTGCATATAGGAAGGCAATTGGTGATGCTTCTCTCTCTGTCTCTCATTGATATTTCTCTCTTTCCCTTCCTCTTTTGCTATTAGCAATGAAAAAATGTCCTCAGATGAAGATTAAAAAAAAAGGGGGGGCACTAGTGCTGACCCTGAAGTGAAGAAAGGGATGAGGAAGGACATTCCAAACAGGAGCTGACTAGAAAGGAGGGACAATATTGCGTTTTGAGTAACAGTGAGCCTCTGAGTCCCTGTATGTGCTTCAGTCACTCATTCAGATGACAAATACGTATTGAGGACCTGCTAGGAGGAGGGTATATTTGTGGATGAAGAAACTAAATTAAAATAGTTCAATTACTTCCCTAGTGTCATAGAGAATTGGAACTATGAATGATATCTAGAATGTTTCCATCCTAAAATATTTTTTTTCTCTATAGTTTCTTCATTTTTGCTTTTTCTACTTGATACTACAGTAGGGTCAAAAATGAGTTGGAACAAGGTTCGTGGATCATTGTTTCCCCTCACCCCCCCCCCCCCCCACACACATCTAAGGCTATGTTTATTGATTTTGGAGAGAGAGGAAGGGAGAAAGAGAAACATTAATTGGTTATCTCCTGTACCCACCCTGACTGGGGATCAAATCCACAGCCTAGGTATGTGCACTGATGGGGAACTGAACCCCCAAACTTTTGGTGCACAGGATGACGTTCCAACCAAAAGGAGCAGCCTGGCTGGTGCTTTTTTTTTTTTTTCCTTCCAGTAGATGTTGAAGTGGTGCATCGTCCTTGCTTCCCAAGTGAGAATAGGCACAGAGTGTCCCAAACCATGAAATGACTTATGTGTGGGTGTGTATTTTATGAGGATTGTTTGGTCAGATGACTTCTAAGATCTTTTCTAACTTTAACATTTTATTTTCAGGGACTTGTTCTCTTTCATCTTGGTAATGTTTGCAACCAGATAGATTTAATTTATTGCAGAATTACTTATAATAGTAACAAGTTTAAAGCTGCCTAAAGTGTTCCAAAATAAGAGATTGGTTCAGGTAATTATGATAAGCCTAATGGTATTATTAAATAGCCATCAGAAATAATCGTTTAATGAATTATTTTTAGCACAATGGGAAGATCTTTGAAATATAAAATTTTGGAATAAATAAGAAACAAAGTATATGCTGAATTAAGCTGTATAAACACACATATACTTATATAATCACACAGGAAAATCATTGTATGGATCTATAGTATTCTAAAAATTAAGGAATTAAATCAAAGTAAAACAGGATTTTGGGACAGTAGGGTATGGATAATTTTAACATTTTATTTTTATGTGTTTTGCCACAGTTTCAATAATGAATTTGCATCTCATAACTACAATTTTATATAACTGTATTCTTTTTTCTGTAGCTATTTATGTAACTGAAATTTTTATTGAGATCATTATAGATTCACACGCATTGGTGAGAAACAATAGAGAGATCCTTGTAAACTTTGCTTGTTTCTCCCATTGGTAATATTTTTCAAAACTGTAGGGTAATATCTGGTGAAGATATTGATGTTGAGACGTTCCACCTCATCCCCCTTTGGTTTTACCTGTCTTCCTGTGTCTGTGCTTTCTACTGTTTGTTTCCTGTGCGGGCTCGTCCGTCCACTACGGTCAAGGTGCTGAGAAGTTCCGGCAGCACACAGAGCCCTTATGTTGCCCTTTTATAGCCATACCTACATCCACCACTACCTTTTTAAAAAATATAGTGAACGCAAATGTGTAGGGCATTTAATTTATTTTGCTTTTTCATTTGAAGCAATAATTGTAGAACCTTAGAGTTGGAAGAACATAGCAGTCTTATTGGTCACACATAATGTGGTAATTTCAGAGGCAAGTGGGAGAGGTTTAATGATTCTCCCCCTCTTGCAAACACCATGTCAGCTTGAGTTCTCTCCCTGCCCTTCACCCCAAATGCTTTTGCTTCAGTTCTCACTTTCTCTGGAAAACCCTTATTTGACCCTCTAAATCTGGGTCAGCTGCTGCTTCTCCGGGCCCTGACTATACTCTGTATTTTCTTCTTTGTGCACTTTAGAAACATTTTATTGATTGATTTTAAAGAGAGAGAGAAGAAAAGGGAAAGAGAGAAGGGGCAGGAGAGAAACATCAATTTGTTGCTCCACGGTTTTATGTGTTCATTGGTTTTTTCTTGTACGGGCCCAGACCAGAGATCAAACCCACAACCTTGGTGTATTGGGACGACACTCTAACCAGCTGAGCTCCCCAGCCAGGACTCACTCCTCTCACCTTATAATTGCTCACAGATAAAACAGATTGCATGGGCAGATGAGCCTGCACGAGTTCTTTCCAGCCCTGTTTTCTGATGAGCCTCCAACTGCCAGCTCTCTTTCTTCCCCCACCCTTTGACAGCACTTCACAGCATTTATGTGGCCAGCCGAGTTTATTTAGGCTGTGCAGCAACTTGGCCAGTCCACCGATTCCAGCCCTGTATCTGCTGGTACTTACACCAGGATGACTGACTCATACCTTCTGAGCTCTTCCCATTTTTCTCTTTTCCTTCTCCATTTCTAAAGCTAATAAGGGTGCCGATGATGACTACCATAGGCAGCTATGAACCTAGCACTGTGCTATGCGCTTGACATGTATTATCTCTTTTAACACAATATGTCTCAAGTTATGTTTACTATCCTAGTTTTAAAACGAGGAAATGGAGAGTCAAGAAAGGTAAATGACATGTGGTCAAGTAAGTGACGGAACTGCATTGAAATCCAGGATTGTGTACTGCCCAGTCTTTACGAAGGAGCTGAGTCCATTTTAATTCCGTAGTCCCCCCAAAACTCAGCACTTCCCTCTAGAAACCTGTCTAACCTCCGACTGAACTCTCCCAGTCAGGTAACTCAGGACTTTGGAAGGCAGCCATTATATTTCAGGACAAGAAACGTCGCTAGGAAGTTGTCTTTGACTTCCGTGGAAATCTTCCCTTCACTCTTCCTGTATCTCACTGGGTTGTAGTTTTGTCCCATGGTGCCACACGAACTCCTCTGAATCCATAGCTCCCCCACGTTAGAGCTAGGAGGGATTTGAATGATTTTCTGGTCTTATCTGTTACAGATGAGGAAACTAGAGTGCAAAGAGAGGAGGCCTGTTCAACTTACTACTGTTGAGATACTGGAAACCTAATCCTATTACTCTGGTTTACCTTTCTCCTTCTGGCTCTTACAGTCTTTCCTCATGAGATGGGTTTTTTTGACCTTTCACTGCCCTAGTCATTCTGCTGTGGACACCCTCCAGCTGGCCACTGTCCTTCTTGTTTTTAGAGATGATCTCAATATTCCAAATTTAGGTTGATTGCCTGATGTCCTAGAGAGGATGCTTAATTCTGCAAGTAATTATGAGAACCTATAGTGTGCCAAGGTCTATCTACCATATTCTGCCTTTCTTCTTCCTTTCTCCACATTGTCCACAATATTTATGAGGCTATAGGTTTGGTCGTGTGTGACAAAGGCCATCCAAATTATGGCTTAAACAGATGAAAGCTTATTTCTTGCTCATATAAAAGCCTAATCTGAATGGCAGCTCTAATCTATAAAATAACTAGTTCCCAGGCTCCTTCTGTCTTGTTTTATGATCCTTAGGGTGTTATTCTCTCATTATGTGAGATGGCCAACCAATACCTTTGTTTTCCAGCATACATTTTCCCCCTAAGCAGCACCCTGGAATTTGCACTCTTAGTTCCACTCACATCCCATTGGTGGGAACTTAATCACAGTCACACTTTGATGAAGGGAAGTCTGGGAAGTGTAGTCTTTTATTCTAAGAAGCCACATGACCAGATAAAAAATATTCCTAAGAAGAAGAAGGAGAGAATGGATATTGATTTGACAGATAGCAGTCTCTGCCACACCCCTCCCTGTATTTCAGCGCTAGGAAACAGCCCCAGGTTGGTACTCTAGAGCCAGTGGCCTCCCAGGCTCATAAAGTTCCACTTTTAGAAAAGATAAAGAAACAAGAACTCTCACTGAAGTCAAGAGAAATTCTCCAGACTTTGTGAAAGACTGAAACTCAGAGTCTTTGGTGAGGAGGTCAAAGTGGCAAAAATAGCTGTCATTTATTTGGGACTTAATATTTATTTGGCATTAATAAATTAAATATTTTTTTGTGGTTAGGGTTTTTTTATACTTCATTGATTATGATATTACGGTTTTCCCATTTTTTCCCCTTTATACTCCCTCCACCCTGCAACCCCCCTCCCTCCAGCATTCCTCCCTACTTAGTTCATGTCTATGGGTTATACATATAAGTTCTTTGGCTTCTCTATTTCCTGTACTATTCTTAACCTCCCTCTGTCTATTTTATGCCTATCAATTATGCTTCTTATTCCTTGTACCTTCCCCTCCCCCCAGTCTCTCCCTCCCCTTCCCCAATGATAACCCTCCATGTGATCCCCATTTCTGTGATTCTGTTCCTGTTCTAGTTGCGTGCTTGGTTTTTGTTTTTGTTTTTTAGGTTCAGTTGTTGATAGCTGTGAGTTTGTTGTCATTTTACTGTTCGTATTTTTTATCTTCTTCTATTTCTTAGATAACTCTCTTTAACATTTCATATAATAAGGGATTGGAGATGATGAACTCCTTTAACTTGACCTTATCTGGGAAGCACTTTATCTTCCCTTCCATTCTAAATGATAGCTTTGCTGGATACAGTAATCTTGGATGTAGGTCCTTGCCTTTCATGACCTGGAATATTTCTTTCCAGCCACTTCTTGTCTGCAAGGTTTCTTTTGAGAAATTATCTGACAGTCTTATGGGAACTCCTTTGTAGTTAACTGTCTCCTTTTCTCTTGCTGCTTTTCAGATTCTTTCCTCATCCTTAATCTTGGATAACTTAATTATGATATGCCTTGGTGTGTTCCTCCTTGGGTCCAGCTTGTTTGGAACTCTCTGAGCTTCCTGGACTTCCTGGAAGTCTATTTCCTTCCCAAGATTGGGGAAGTTTTCCTCCAGTATTTGTTAAGTAAGTTTTCAATTTCTTGCTCTTTCTCTTCTCCTTCTGGTACCCCTATGATTCGTATGTTGGAGCGCTTAAAGTTGTCAGAGAGGTTCTTAAGCCTCTCCTCATTGTTTTGAATTCTTGTTTCTTTATTCTGTTCCTGTTGGATGTTTATCTCTTCCTTTTGTTCCAATCATTGTTTTGAGTCCTGGTTTCTTTCCCTTCACTGTTGGTTCCCTGTATATTTTCCTTTATTTCACTTTGTAGAGCCTTCATTTCTTCCTTCGTTTTGTGACTGAACTCAGTCATTTCTGTGAGCATCCTGATTACCAGTGTTTTGAAATCTGTATCTGAAAGGTTGCCTATCTCTGTCGCTTAGTTGTATTTTTTCTGGAGTTTGATCTATTCTTTCATTTGGGCCATCTTTTTTTGTCTTGGTGTACCTGCTATGTTATAAGAGGGCAGAGCCTTAGGTATTCACCAGGGCAGGGCAACCGCCTTTGCTTTGTTGTGGTGCTATGTGTGGGGGAAGGGTCAGAGAGGGAACAATCCTTGCTCGCTTGGCTCTTGCCCCACTTTCCATCACTTCCCTCACTTCCCACAAGTGGTTTGTACCCTTTTAGGTGCTGATTCCCAGAGTGGGTGAGTTTGTGTACGTTCTAGGATCTTGTGGGCCTCTGCAATGAACTCTCCTGTGAGACTGGGAATTTGTCCTGCCTTCGAAACCCCCACAGGATTTTACAGCCTGAGGTTTTGAGTCTTTAGTTTCCTGGTCTACCAGTCCCCGCCTTGGCCGGGTGGTCTACTGCCTTGCTGTGGGTCCTCTCTGCCCGGCTTCCCATTTCTGTCCCTCCTACTGTTCTGGATGAATGTTTCTTCCTTAACTCCTTTGTTGTTGGAGTTCCATGCAATTTGATTTTCTGGCAGTTCTGTTGTTTATTGTTTTTAAATTGGTTGTTATCCTTCTTTTGGTTTTGCGAGGAAGTGAAGCATTTCTACCTACAACTCCATCTTGACTGGAACTCCCATACATTAATTATTTAATATGCATTATCTTATTTAATCCTCAGAAGGATCCTAGGTGACAAGTACTATTATTAATCCCTAGTTTTACAGATCAAGTTTTCCAGAGACATGAAGTAACTTCCCCAAGGTCACATAGCAAATACCTGATGACACGGCCACTCATTTATCTGGGTGCCCTGGTGTCCTGAGGTCATTGCCTTCTCCACTTTGATGCCATACAAATCTGAGTTGCTCATTAACACTTTGTAAAGGACTCTCATGTCATGTAATAATCAGACACTTTTAAATATAACCTGAGCAGGAAGTGTTGTTTTTTAATAGGTTATGAGCCCCAAGTTGAAGGGCCGGATCTTACATCCTGTTTGCTAACTCTGAGCTCAGATCAGAAAAAAATATACAGTGACAAAAGTGGGAAAGGCTGTTGTCCTTGTGCTACACCTCGCTGTCAGCTCTGCTCCTTGGGGTATTTTCTTTTGCATGAGGAGACTGGGGCGTGAAGATAGCAAAGGACTTATTACATGTGGCAGAGTTGGGATTTGACTCCATGTCAGTCTGACGCCAAACTGGAAATCTTAGTTTGCCCACTGCCTCATGTTCACTCTGTTTCCTCATGTTCTGGAGTCTCTCAGGATATCCTGAGAACTGGTGCCAGGCCTGCGTTTGCCAGCCTTGCTGTGCCTGATTAGAGATTATAGGCTCTGATTGATCACAGATCTTTCTAGACCCTGATTTAATGATAGCCTTGCTTTTTAACATTTGGGTTTTTTTCCACTTGTAAGTATGATGAATGGGTTATACATTACAAATATTAACCATATGGCATTCTCCGAGGAGACCATATCTCTATGGTCAAGTCCCTTTACCAATCCCAAATCAGGATATGTAGACCACAGGATATTTCAGAATAGCAAATACTTGGCAAATTGTGGGGTGGTGATGGGGGCTGCATTAGAGGTGGTGGGAGGGGATGCCTTCCGGAATGGGTAGCATTTGCAGTTCGGGAGAATGAGAACGAATCAATCATGAAAAGAGCCTGGAAGAGGTTTCTAATAGGAGTAACAAAAGCAAATGTCCTGAGTGGGGAAAATGGAAAACAGGCAAGAAGTATCAGGCTTGAGCCTTATATATCTTAGCGTCTGTTTGTTACAGAAGGGGCGACAGGGCTCACTGTGAGTGGTGCCCCCACCCCATGCCCCGTGGAGAATTAGTGGTTATTTTTGGACAAGCCTCAGTGACGCCTTCCTGCTTGTCAGATTCTCCCTTGCTTAGGTATATTTGGGAGAAGGAGCAACAATGTCCTTGATGAATCATTGGTATCTTTTGCTTCACGAAACTCACCTTTGAAAGTGGTCACATTGATGATGTTCCTTTCAGAACTCTTTTGAGATACCCCAAGGACTTCGAAACTAAGAAAGGAGCAATGTTTTTGATATTAGCAGTGGTTTATAAAAATATTCAGCTTACCCTTCCCTCTTAAAATTCATTTAAGCACTTAAAGGGTTAGAAATCAAATGATTGTATCAGTCTCAAACCTGGAATTGATAGAAAATTGGAGGCTGCTCAAAGGCTGTTCTGTGGGCAGAGAGGTTGAGCTGCTCTGAAAACAATGGCAGATTCTTTTATTTATAGTGACTGGAGCCTCACAGATGTGCATCAACTGGCAGCAGCCCATCAATCACTAGCAGATTTGCACATGGTTCCCGTTTGGGCACCTGGGTTCTTAATCTGATGTTAATTCAGCCATTCACTTTAAAGTTTATAACACACACACCAAGATGTTCTTTTTTAAAAAGCAAGCAAAAGAACGTAAGTCCAGTACTTAATTGCGGGGATTTGATAGGACATTCTGGACTTATTTGTGATTTGCCCAGGCTCAGCAGAGATCCTTTTGATGTACTTCAAATAAAAATAAAAAGAACAGCTCGGTGAAATAGATGGGCGCTTAGGTGGAGAACTGAAGTCCTAGGAAGAGCTTATCTTCTAATTGCACTGCTCTTTAGCATTGACTGTGAACACAAACCTTCAATGCCTTGTTTTTAGATTACAGAGCACTTCCATGACATCTCTTTATTTCACTTTACAACTGCCTCATGAGTTTAATTATATTCATTTTATGAATGAGGAGACTGAGGGTCAAGAGGGATGAGTGACTTCCCCAAGGTCACAACAAAGCCAGCAGGTAACAGAACTAGGGCTCCAACCCCGATGTTATTGTACTTACAGTTATAAGTTCTAAAAAACACAGTAGCTTTAAAGTCTTAAAAAACACCAGTGCCATCTTTAGGACAATGCCTTACAGATTGGGTATTGTTTTAAACATTTTAAGAAAATAACTGCAAATTCTGTTGCATACTAACCCTAAAAACTTCCTATGATGTCCCTGAGTCCAGAATTCCTCAAGACTATTTGACTTTCCCTCCAGCTTTACTCTTTAACATTACCTTGTGTTTGGTTGTATCATGTGGAATGCAGAGCCTGGAGAACCATTATTAAGGATTTTAGGTTGTTTACATGACCTTTTTAAAGAAGACGCATAGATGGTACAGCCACTGTAGAAAACATGGAGATTCCTTATGGAGATTCCTTAAAAAATTGAAAATAGAGCTACCATCTGACCTAGCAATTCCACTTCTGGGTACTTATCTGAAGAAATCCAAAGCACTGCTTTGAAAAGATATAAGCACCCCTATGTTCATTGTGCATTATTTACAATAACCAAGGTATCTGGTTATGGAAGCAACCTAAGTGTCCAGTGATAGATGAATGAATAACGAAGATGGGGGCCCCGGCCGGGGTGGCTCAGTCGGTTGGAGTGTCGTCCTATAAACTGAAAGGTGATGAGTTTGATTCCCAGTCAGGGCACGGGCCTAGGTTGCGGGTTTGGTCCCCTGCTGGGGCACATGTGGGAGGCAACTGATTGATGTTTCTCTCTCACATCAGTGTTTCTCTCCCTCTCTCTCTCCTTCCCTTCCCATCTCTCTAGAATCAATAATCATATCCTCAGGTAAGGATTAAAAAAAGAAGAAAAAGATGTTCATCTATACAATGGGATATTACTCAACCATAAAAAAGAATAAAATCTTACCATATCCAGCAATGGATATGACCTAGAGAGTATTTTGTTAGGTGAAATAAGTTAGAGAAAGACAAGTACTGTATGATTTTACCTATATATTTTACCTATATTTTACCTATATTTATTTATTTATTTATTTTAAATATTTTTATTTATTTTTTTTTAGAGGGGGAAGGGAGGGAGAAAGAGAGGAAGGGAAACACCTCTGTGTGTTTGCCTCTCATGTGGCCCCCACTGTGGACCTGGCCCACAACCCAGGCATGTGCCCTGACTGGGAATCAAACCGGCAACCTTTGGGTTTGCAGGCCAGCGCTCACTCCACTGAGCCACACCAGCCAGGGCCTATATGTGGAATTTAAAAAAACAAAATAAGTGAACCAACAAAAGAGAAACACACTTGTAGACACAGAGAACGTTTTGATGGTTGCCAGATGGGCAGGGGCTGGTAGATAGGTGAAAAAGATGGATTCGAAGTACAAATTTCCAGTTACAAAAACAGTCACAAAATGTAAAGTGCAGCATAGGGAATGCAGTCAGTAACATTGTAGCAGTTATGCATGGTGTCAGGTGGGGCCGTGGACTTATGGAGTGATCACTTCGTAAATTATATGGATGTGTAATTACTGTGTTGTACACCTGAAACTAATAAGATATTGTATGTCAGCTGTAATTGAAAAATAAAATTTTAAAAGAAGCATAGATATGAATAGAAATAAATAAAAAATCTATTTCACAAAGTAACCTAGGCTTCAGCCATGTCTGTATCTGATTCACTCATTATAAGAAATTCTTTCGAAGATATATTTTTTTATCTCCTGGATCATTGAGGACAAGATGGCAGTTTTGTTGTTAGGTTAATTTCACTATCCCTGCTTCGGGAGAGGACCATGACAAAACTATCAAAATGAAAAGAAGACTCCCAAGTGATTATACTTGCAAGATTTTGCAGGAGGACATGAACACTGCAAGTATAAGATGGAATCATGTTCAGCACAAGAACCAGGAGAACATAAATTACAAAACACCCTTAAGCCTGACAGCCTCTGGCAAGATGGTAAATAATGTGAGGCCTTGTAGAATGGCTTTCCTTAGGATAAGGCACAAAATGTAACGCATGTAACGCGTGGAGAATTGCTGCTGGAGCGAAGGGAACACAAATCCTCGAGACAGCTAAGGAAACCTAGGAACCTAAGAAAGCGTGTGCAAAGTTCTAGAGAAAGCGAGAACGGGGGTGGGCTCTTGGGAGAACTGCCCGTGGTTCCCTGAGATGGGGACAAACAGCTCCAGGACGGGGAGGCACACAGGAGGTGAGGCTGTAGAGGTAAGCAGCCCCCAGGTAATTCCAGACTTTGAAAACCCAGTTACCTGGAATCCCTGACAGTTTCTAAGAAGGAGAGTGATCAGGTTAAGTTTGCACTTTAACAACATCCCTTTGGAGCGGAAGAGAAGGGTGCTAGGCTGGCAGTAAGGAGATCCGTTCGCGGGACATTCAGGAGGCAGGAGGTGCAAGTGGCCTGAATGAAGGTGCTGACCAGCAGTGGGTGTGAGAAAGGTGGGATGGATTTGGTGCTGGCCTGTAGGAACTGCAGGAGGAGACCGGTGGCGCTCAGATTTCTTTGTATCACCCATTCTTAACCCAGCCTCCTCCATCATAAAACTGTGTTGCCACTGGGGCACCAGATTCTTTCCTGGTGGCCATTCCCACCCCAAGTTGCTCATGGTTTGGGGGCATTTTTATTCAAGGAACTTTGTGGGCAAATAATTGCCTTTTTGTGTATGTTCATATCCCTTCATGCAGGGGCATTTTATTCTAATCCAGAAGGAAACAGCTGTCTAAAGTGGCTAACCAGAAGTGCAATGGTTCAGCTTCTTTAGAAGGGGATAGACCTTCTGATGTGTACACCATATAAACACCAAAAACGCCTGGGCTGCTTTTACTATGATAGTGAAAGTGGTAAGAATGACTATAGCTAAATTTGAAGGCCTGTTCTATATAGCTAGAGGCTCCCTATCACCTTCAAGGTAAAATTTGAGTGTCTTAAAGGAGCATGCAAGCATTCCATAATTGGTTCCTACCTATCCCACCACCCTGTGCTCAGCACGCTGTGAGGTATCACTGACTAGTTTATAGTTCAGAATTTAAGGTCAAAATCAACCATATTTATTGAGCCAGACACTTTGGAAAGAACAATGCCCACAACAAAACATATCTATCCTTTCACTGAGCTCCTTTTCTAGTAGGTGGAGACAGAATAAAATTCAGTTGTAAAAACTATCATGAAGAAAAATAAACTAGAATAAGGAGATGCTGGGGTAGGGGAATCTATTTTATATAGGGTGCTCTAGAAAGCCTCTCTGAAAAAGAAACATTTAAGCAGACTTGGGTAGGAAGTCTGAAAGAAAACCAGCCATGCGGGTATCTGGGGAAGAGGGGGAGAGTGAGTGCCAAGGCCCGGGGGCAGGAATGCACTGAGTACTGGGGTGAGGTGGCTGCAGAGAAGACAGGGAAGGAGAGCCAGGAGATAAGGCCCAAGAGGCATGCAGAGCACAACTCTTCTGGAGCCTTGTAGGCCATAATAAGAACTTTGATTTTTACTCTAAGGGGGATGGGAAACCATTGGAAGATTTTAAGCAGAAGAGTAACGTGATTTGCCTTATTTCTTAAAAGAATACTTTTGTTGCTCTCTATCTAACAGATTGCAGGGAGACAAGGGTGGAGGTGAAGACACCAGTTAAGAGACTACTGCAATAATTCAGGTGAGAAATGACGGAGACTCAGCTCTATAGTTGGAAGTACTATAGGTAGTGAGAAAAGGTGGATTATATTTATCCGTGTGTATATATAAAATATATAAATTATATATTATGATATACCATTTGTATACTATGCAAATATATGTAGCTTTCTAAGTTCAAATATATATATATATACACACACACACACGGATATATATATATATATATATATGAGGGAGAAACAGCATAAATAGCAGAAAGCTATGTCCCTGTCACTTAGCTTTGACAATTATCTACTCATGACCAATCACATTCATCTGTACCTGCCCCTCTGGATTATTGTGAAGTAAATCCCAGCCATAATATTAATTCATTCTTAAATATTCAATGTGTCTCTAAAATATAAGGGTTCCTTTTAAAAACAGTATCACAATATCCTCGTCATATCTAGAATATTAATAGTAGTTCCTTTATGTGATGAAATATCCACTTTGTTCAAAACTTCCCAATTCTTTTAACTGGGAGTCTTAATTTTTTCTGGTTAGTTTGTTTGAACAAGGATCTGAATCATGTTCATGCATTGGCATTGGGTGACAGTTCTTAATTCTTTCTGTCTTTCATCTAAAGTTTCCCTTTCATCTCTTTTTTGTCCCCTTGCAATTTCTTTGTTGAAAATCAGGTTATTTGCACTGTAGATTTCCTCCGACATCTGGATTTTGCTGAAGGCATGCCCGTAGTGGCATTTAACTTATTTCTCTCTGTCCCCTGTGTTGCCTGGTGGTTAGACCTGGAGGCTTGATCAGATTTAGGTTCAGATTAGATTTTTGCAAGACTACTTCTAAGATTGTGTTTTGTATTTCCATTGAGGGAACATGATGTATGTTCTGCTTTTGTGATCACTGCCTAATTTCATTATTTTACTAGGAGTTGCAAAGGCAGGAAAAGACTTAATTCTTTTCCTTTATCAGAGAAAAAAAAAACCTTAGAGACACGGATAAAATAAACTAACAAACAAAATAGAAACAGGCTTATAGATATAGACAGATTGACAGCTGTGAGAAGGGAGAGGTGTTGCAGGGCTGGGTGAAAAAGGTGAAGGGAGTGAGCAAAAAACACAAAACCCCAGGGCCCAAAGAATTCATAGACACAGACAGTAGTATTCTTTTCTTTTTTAAATTATTTTTTATTGATTATGCTATTACAGTTATCCTGATTTTTTCCCTTTAGCCGCAACTCCCTCAGGCCATCCCCAAACCATTGTTCGTGTCCATGGGTCACGCATATAAATTCTTTGGCTACTCCGTTTCCTATACTGTACTTCACATTCCTGTGGCTATTCTGTAACTACCTATTTGTACTTCTTAATCCCCTCACCTGTTCACATTCCGTGACACCCTCTCCCCTCTGGCAGCCATCAAAATGCTCTCTCTATACATGATTCTGTCTTTGTTCTTTTTGGCTTAGTTTGTTAGATTCAGTTGTTGATAGATATGTATTTATTGCCATTTTATTGCTCATAGTTTTTATCTTTTTCTTAAATAAGTCCCTTTAATATTTCATATAATAATGGTTTGGTGATGATGAACTCCTTTAGTTTTTTCTTCTCTGGGAAACTCTTTATCTGCCCTTCGATTCTAAGTGATATCTTTGCTGGGAAGAGCAATCTTGGTTGTAGGTCCCAGCTTTTCATGACTTTGAATATTTCTTGCCAATCCCTTCTAGCCTGCAGTTTCTTTTGAGAAATCAGCTGACAGTCTTATGGGGACTCCTATGTAGGTAACTAACTGCTTTTCTCTTGCTGCTTTTAAAATTCTCTCTTTAACCTTTGGTATTTTAATTATGATTTGTCTTGGAGTGGGCCTCTTTGCATCCATCTTGTTTGGGACTCTCTGTGCTTCCTGGACTTGTGTGTCTATTTCCTTCACCAAATTAGGGAGATTTTCTGTCATTATTCTTTCAAATGGATTTCACATTTCTTGCTCTTCCTCTTCTTCTGGCACCCCTATGATGTGAGTGTTGGACCTCTTGAAGCTGTCCCATAGGCTACTTACACTATCCTTGTTTTTTCGGATTCTTTTTTCTTCTTGTTGTTCTGATTGGTTGTTTTTTGCTTCCTTATGTTCCATATCATTGATTTTATTCTTGGCCTCATCCACTATACTGGTTTTTTCCTATAAATTGTTCATTATTTCAATTAGTGTATCCTTTGTTTCTGCCTGGATCTTTTTTATGCTGCTGAGGTCCTCACCGAGTTCCTTAAGCATCCTATTACCACTGTTTTGAACTCCGAAGCTGATAGATTGCTTTCCTCCATTTTGTTTTGTTCTTTTTCTGGAGTTTTTATCTGTTCTTTCATTTAGGCTGTGTTTCTTTGTCTTTTGGCAGTCTCCCTGTGTTTGTTTCTATGTATTAGGTAGAGCTGCTATGGCTTCCTGTCTTGGTATCATGGCCTAATGTAGCAGGTGTCCTGTAGGGTCCAGTGGCACAGCCTCCCCTATTACCCAAGCTGGGTACTCAAGCTGTGCCTTCTGTGTGGACTGAGTACACTCTCCTCTTACAGTTGAGCCTTGATTGCTGTTGGCAGATCTATGAGAGAGATTTATCCCAACCAGACAGCTGCAAGGACTGGCTGTGACCACTGACCACCAACCTCGGCCCTCTGTGGAGGATCTATTGTGCAGGGGCATGGTGGGGGTGCTCTGATGTAGTCTGTAGTTGTCCACTGGGTGTGCAGGTTCTGGGATTTCCCAGGTGGTGCAGGCCAAGCTCAGGCCCCATCTGTGTTCAGCCTGGGGCCACCCCGCATGAGCTATAAAGCAATCTGAGATGTCTGCTACTTGTGCTCAGTTTGGAGATTCCCAGTGAAGCCAAACTGTGAATCTAGTCTGGCTTCTGCTAGAGTCAGGTCTGAGTCCACTTAGCAAGTTGTATGGGGGGATCGGGGATCACTGAGGCTGGCTGTTCCTTGTTTGATAGGATTCTGGAAGTTGTGAAGCATGAGCCAAGACCTGCCATTCATATGGAAAAGTCATGGTTAACAGTTTGGGTGGGCCCACAAGTTGGGTGGGACAGAGTCTCAGGGGATCTCCAGGGTGGGACCTACAGTGTTACCAGGTGGGTGGAGTCTCAGATGTGGCACTGGCTTGCTGGCTCTGTGGCTCTGTTGGGGGTGGGCTCAGAAAGGGACAATGGCCTCTGCCCGGCTTTCTGTCTGAGAGAAAACTGGCCCTTCTCAGTAGATAGAGTTAGGAGCAAATTTTTTGAAAGACAAAATACATCATGGATTTATAATGATACTTCCAACTCATATTCAGGAACGTTTTTTAAAACTTATTTCATCAGTCTCTTACACCAGCATCTCATATCTATAGCTCCTTCCTCCCATGCCAAGAATCCTGGTTTTTAGTTACACCAATGCAGTTACTGGTTTGCTTGGTGCCATAACACACAGTCACAGAATATCAGTACCAGCAGTAGCACCAAAACAGTTTAAGGTTGTAGGGTTGGTTGTGTTTTTGTTTGTTTTTAGTCTGGGTATATTTCTGTTTAAGACAGTTACTTTGTGCCTTAAAGTCACTTGAGATAGTTCCTCAGTGTGGCTATGCCACCAGTTTGATACTTAGCTGGATTCATTTGCCTCTCAGTTTGTAGGGGTTGCTTTTCAAGTTGTGTTTGTAGTTACGTAGAGTATTTACATAGTTCCAAGGTCAGCGCTATAAAATAAGTTGTATTCGAGGAAATCCAGCTCCTGTCCCTGCCT
The DNA here is from genome assembly GCF_022682495.2 of Desmodus rotundus. Taxonomy (NCBI): domain Eukaryota; kingdom Metazoa; phylum Chordata; class Mammalia; order Chiroptera; family Phyllostomidae; genus Desmodus; species Desmodus rotundus. Next base: position 45,749,087 of record NC_071389.1, read on the forward strand.
TCTATGTCCCGGTGATAGTTTTATATGTTTTTTTCCCCATGTCCATCCATTCCGTCTTAGATTAGCAGGAGTTCTACACACATTTTAGATTCTGAAAAAATTTGAAGGGAGCACAGACCGTATTTACCAAAAGTGAGTGTGTGGTTTGAGAATAGGGTTAAGATCTACCCACACCCTGGGGTATGGCTCAGTCCACTGATGGAATGGAACCCCCTGGCCCTGAATGCCCCTGGGCACTCATCTGTCTTGGCTAGCCTCGCTCCTCCTTGCGGACTCTGTCTAGCTTGCCTTGCTCTCAGGTGCTCTTCTCTGTGTTCCGGTGGTATCCTGTGCATAATAACCCGGCCCCTCCCACGTGGTATATACGATTTGGTTATGCTTGTCCAGTCGGTAGACTATGAGCAGCTTGAGGGCTGGGATAGTGCTTTCTTCTGTGTTCCTAACACCTAGCGCAAAGCCTTTTACTGAGCAGCAGTTCAGCACATCCATCAGTAAATTACTAGGCCGAGTACAATACTAGGTTCTTTCATAGGTATTTATCTCTGGTCTTCAGCATAAGCCCACAAGGTAGAGGTTGTTCGTCTGTTTTGCAGATGGAGAAACTGAGGCACAGAAAGGTTGAAGCAGCTTGTCTAAAGAAACAGCTAGTGAATTGTTGAGCTGGAGTTTGGACCCAGGTCTGATGCCAAAGGCATACCGCCCCAACTGCTTTCTCCTGGTGTAGTCATTTAATAAGAGGTATGGGAGACTATCCACAGTGCCTTTATTAACTGTGTGACCTCAGAAAGTAAGGAGGCCTCTCTATTTGTGTTTCCACATCTACAAAATACAAGCTGGTCATAATATGTACCTCGTAGGGCTGTAAAGCATTTAGAACAATGCCTGGCACATAGTAGGCACTCAAATGTTAGCTGATTGCTATTTTCATTATTTATTTATTATTTTTGTTTTTATTTTTATCTTCACCCAAGGACACACCTTTTGATTTCAGAGAGAGGGGAAGGGAGGGAGAGACAGAAGGAGAGTAACATCAGTGTGAGAGACAAACAGCAATTGGTTGCCTCTCAAATGTGCCCCGACTGGGGACCGAACCTGCGACCTACACGTGTGTCCTGACCAGGAATCAAACCCATGACTTTCAGTTCACAGGACAACGCTGAAACCAACTGACTCACTCCAGCCAGGGCTTTTGCTGTTTTTAGTGGCAGAATACTAGAATACTCTTACTCTCAGTGTGTCCGCTGCTCTGTGCTCTGCGCCGTGTGTGCAGTGTTATCTAGCCCTCCCAGCTTGCTTCTAGGAGCATACTTTGGATGTTAAAAAGGCAAGATGCAGATGTTTCAAGGTTATAAAAATGGGCAACCAGTGAATGGGGAGTGGTCATTCAATTTGAGAGTGATGCCCAGGTCAGCAAAAGAGGATAGAAGGAGGTTGCAGCTGACCAGCCTGTTATATACCAGCCCTCAGCAGGGCTTCCCAGACAGAAATAGGAAACAGAAGCCTTGATGGTGACTTGAATGCTTCTGTTAGACTGATGCTACCCTTAGTAGCACTTAAAATGTCATGTCCAATTGGTGGGGCTCCTCCCCATACCTTGCACTGTAGCAAATTGCATACGTCATAGTTTAACTCACATTTTATAGAGTCTGCGAATCATGAGTCACCTGGTGTTAAGGGACCTTGGAGAATAGCTAATGCCACCTTCTCATTTTACAGAGGAAGAGGCTTGGCCCAGAGAGGGAAAGCCATCTGCTTAAGGGCACACAGGTATTTGGGACATAAACTTCTTTGGTTTCTCTCATGGGTCAGATAATGGAAATTCCCTAATGCCTGGGCTCATGCCTGGAAGGCAGTGGATGGCAGTGAGGAAGTGCAAGGGGAAGAGGCACCCGTGCTGCCCCCACTTCTATGGAGAGCACAGTGACAGTGGCTGCTGCCGGAGGAGTTGGGCTCCCCAGGGCATAGCCATTTCTGCTGCCTGATTATATCGGGTTAGGTCTCCCTGCAGGCATTTAAGGTCCATCCACCCACGCACATGCTACTGATGGTCACACTGAGACCTCTACTCCTCTCTCTGTCAAGTGGGAAATAAAGAATGTGATGGTGCAGGGGCATAGGATTTAGAGCCAGGCAGACCTGGTTCATGTTCTGACCTGCTATTTGGTAGATATGTGACCTTTCTAGAGTTATTTAACTTTCACGAGCCTCAATTTCCTCCTCTGTAAAATGGGCATCATGATATCCTTCACATTTTACTCTCTGGTTGTTGTAAGGATTAAATATGATAGCGTCCATGAAGTGCCTGACAGGTAAAAAGTGCTCTGTAAATGGTAGCCCCTCCCTCTCCCCCCCCCCCCCCCCCCATCTTCACTGAAGATCGCTTATTCTCAGTGAGGAAGTATGGCATAGGGCTGGGTCTGTGTTGTTACACTTGCATGTTTATCAGAAGCTCCTGAGGCAGTGATGAAAGATGCAGACTTTGGGCCCTACCGTCAGATATTCTGATTCAGAAAAAAATATGGAACTCTGCATTTTTAAACAGCATCCCAAGCTATTTTGAACCCAAGGTCTTGGTACCTCTGCATTCTGGAGTCAGACCTGACGTTGAATCCTGGGAACCTCTTATACCACTGCTTGCTGGCTTCTTAGTTGGACAGATTATGTAACCTCTCTGAGCCTCATTTTGGCATCTGTAAAGTGGGGCCAACTTAGCCTTTTTTGCAGGGTCCTTGTAAGGGTGACGTGAAGCGGTGCATGTGAAACATCTTGCCTGGGCCTGGCACACAGGGGAGCCCAGTGAAAATTAATTTCCTCTGGAGCTGCTGCAGTTTGCTTGTCCAGTTACACTACACAGAGACAGGCTTGTTTGAGGGGTTGACTGTGGACTGAGATCAGATACTGAAGGGCCAGAGTGCCCTTTTCAGTATGTACAAAGGTTCTGTATAAACTGGATGAAACCCTGTTTCCTCCTTTTAAAGAAGGAACCCAAATCTTTAAAATGCATCTGCCAGCCCAGTCTCATACCATTCTTCAGGTTTTGCAGAGGACACATTACTCATGATGGAGGGCCACCTGCTTTCAGCCTCTCATGCTGTCCCTCCTTTACCAAGACCTTTCTGTGGTTGTGCCCACCTTTCAAATCTCAGGGCCTATGAGCTCTGATCTTGTTATCTGGCATCTAAAAGGCACCAAGGGAGACCAGACAGTGCTAATGCCTTCTCAGCTCTGTCACACATAGCCTTGTCAAAGAAGGCTGTGACCCTGGGTTTGTCAGCACTAACATGGTTTTATACCTTAAAGGGACTTGACAATGGGCAAGTCTGTAGAATGGTTTCTGCAGGGAGGGTGGAGCGTGTATTCACAGGCTGGTTCGAGCTCTTGCCCCCCTCTTCTCCTGTGCTGTTGCCATCAGTGAAATGGTGGTGTGCGTGGCTGGTGGACGAAAGAATCAAAGTCAGAGCAGCAGCTGCCGACCCTAAAGACGGCGTGTGCCCGTTGGGTGGATGGCATTGGGCAGTGGGAAGAGGCTAATTTAAGAAAGAACATCTTTAATATATATATATATATATAACATTATATAAATTTCAGGTGTACAGCATGTTGATTTGATACATTTATATGTTGTGCTACGATTGCCATTATAGCAATACTTAGCACCTCTAGCACGTCACATAATTATAGTTTTTTTTAGTGGATTGAATAATTAAGATCTAGTCTCTTAGCAAGTTTTATTATATTCAAGCTTGATTATTATAATTATTGTCTATAATAACTATATTGTACATTGGGTCTCTAGGACTTATTTACCACTCATTGCAAATTTGGACCCTTAAACAACATCTTTCCCACCCCCTCACACTCCAGAACCTGGTTATCACCATTGTACTCTCTGGTTTGGCTTTTTTAGATTCCACACATGAGCAAAGAACATCTTAAGCTGCTGCCACCATCCCTTTGTGTGACCAAGTCCACATCAGAGACTGTGAGCATAGCTAGGCCTTGGCTTTCCTTTGCTGCCTATTAAAGTCTCAGAAGGTCATTTTCTGCCCTTCGTGCCTTACGAGCAACTGCTGGTTAGCAGTTTTTCTCTCCTTAGTGGCTGGTCTTAAAAGCACACTTAGATCATATAGAGAGAAGAACCAGACCGGGATCTGGCTTCTCTATTCTCTAATGGTGCTTTCTGGTTTGACTGTTTCCCTCTATGGTTGAAGCTTTTAACTAGTGTGTGTGTGTGTGTGTGTGTGTGTGTGTGTGTATGTATGTGTAGCAGCAACATGTCAGGAGAAGAACATGGGCTTTGGGAAGATCCCTGGCTGTGGGGCCATATTTGCCCCTTGGGTCCTCAGTTTGCTCACCTGAGGAAATGGGATAATAGAATTTAACTTAGCAACATGATTGTGAGGATTAAATGAGATAATGGATATGAAGGTCATAGTCCCGGTTTCCAATAATCAGAAGGTGATTAATAAATGATAGCTACCACCATAATTACCTTGCAGCATTATAATGCAATTGTACTTGGTTTAAGGCCGAAATGGAGCTCGTGGTTTTTGACACATTTAATTCACTCCAGTTCAGTGTTCCATTTTGGACTGATTACCCTGGTCGGCGTCCTGCTTGGTGCATGGTACAGGTTCCATGGTACGGTATAAATTGAGCACTGTCTCTGTTCTCACTGAGCTCTTCTTATTCATTCTCAGTTAATTTTGTCTTATTGCAGCTTCCAACAGAAGCATTCCCACACCCCTCCCTATAACTCTAAAAATCTCTGTGTACTTCACAGAGTTAGTTTGAACTTCAAGCCTTTTGGGATTTCCTAATCTTCCTTCCCTCCCTCTCTAACACAGAACACACGCTCTATATCCTCCCAGTTCTCTGGGGAAACTGCACGCTATCCTGGTGCCAGGACCCACTGTGGTCAGTGCTCAGCCAGATTAGTCACCATCTCAGCATCCCCTCTCTCCTCCTCTGGAGGGGACTGTCACACCCATCTCTCAGTGCTGGGTGAGGATCCAGGCCTGCAAGTCTCTGTCCCAAGAGCAGATCGATCCACACAATCAGACTACGGAAACTAGAAGAGATGTAGAATCTGACTCTGCCAGATGCCAAGCAGAGGCAGAAGCTGCCTTGAACTCAGGGAGGCCCTGGCTGTGCAGTGATGTGTCTGCACCATATGTGGTGCCGCTCTGCAATGTGCAGAGGAGAAGCCACATCGCTCTCTCCTGCTTTCCCTCCCCTCCAGGCTCCTTACAATAGTGGGTGATGGTGAAGATGGGAGGGTGATACGGCTACTACTTATGGCACATTTCTTGAGTATTTATATATATGTTTGTATAAATATATATGTATATATATATTTCAGTTAATTTTTAAAAAACTTTTATATATTGTATATAGGAATATTATATATCTATATACCTACATATATAGATATATATTTCACTTAACAGTTACTACCTCAAAACTGAGTTCAGAGAGCTTACAAAGAACCCTTGAGTATGTAGAAGGCCGGAGAGACCTGAAATGATGGTGAGGGGCTCTCCAAAGCACGACTTCAGACTCTTCTGAGGGTTGAGTAGCTAGTATGCCAGGGAAATAGCCAATTACTTGTCTCCTCAGCAACAGCTAACGTTTGGCTTCCTTGTCATTGGTGCATTTCCGTTTTTCCTCCTGCAGGTGAAGAAATTGAATCCAGCTGGCAGTGCCCTGCCCAGGATTCAATTAAGTCCTTGATTTCCAATTAGTGGGCCCTCACGCCCAGTTTGAGGTCATAACATCAATCTTGCTTTTATTTTAGGATTTCCACTGCCGTGATGTACAGCCAGTCTTGTCAGAGTTATTGGAGCATAATTAAGCCAGAAAGACAGCTGGAGCAGCGCGTTAACATGGAAACCAGGGAGGGACTCCCTTTCTTTGGTTGGAAGCCTGTCTCAGGTGGCACTGTGAGGATTTCCCTCTGAGGACCGTTTCTCGGCTGTCTCGTCTGTGCAGTTGCAATCCCCCATGACCAAAAATCTCCAGGCAAGGAAAGCATTTGAGTGTCCCAGTTGGCGATCCATTGTGAGCAGTGTTCTACTTAATTCAAGTGATACCACATGCACCTGCACCTCAAGCTACCACTTGCTAAGCTGTGAATGTAGCAGACAGCGTGCTCTTACAGGTGGTGGAGTTAATCCTTGCGATGATCCTATGAGGAAGGTATCATAGGCTTTCTCTTTGCATAAGGTTATAGACAGTAGGTGGCCTTTCCACTGAATCAGTGGAAGAACGTGGCAGCCTAGATGCAGACCTTCCCCATGTGCCTGCTTCTTTCCTTTTCTCATGGATGTTTTGCCCGTAGGATCTCCTTCACTTTCCCGTACGGGAATAAGGTAGCATGCATAGGCTGATACTACTTATGGTTGCCTTTCAGATGGCAGATGCTTCTCTGTCATTATCTCTTTTAAACCTCATCACATACATGGAAGGAAGATACTCTGTCTGTTTTACAATGGAGAAAGCTGAGGCTCAGAGAGATTACACCGTTACAAAGGTAGTAAGGAGGGAAGGTCAGCACCATAAATCCAGGTCTGCTTATTTGCAGAGCTTCTGTTCTTTCAACCTTATCATGCTGGTACCAAATGCTTCTCCTCTTTTTCTGGTTCTCCAGGAGTGTTTATTGTTGAGTTGAGACTTTTGGCACAAGTAGCACATGGAGGGTCGTTTTTTGAGTGGCAGGGTTCTGAAGAGAGGCTGTGAACCAGTCTGCTCCCCAGCAGGGAAGGGTATGCCCTTGAGATTTAGCACAGTCTGCTGTGTGCCGAGGCCAGACTCGGGCATTCTGTTATGTCTAGCCCAGGTTACCCCCGTCGTTGACTTTGACTGAATTTTCTCAGTGGTTTTCCCCCTTGAGAGGGCAGTGGTCAGACCTTTATGAGAATGTCTCCACAAGCCAAGTCCACACCAGACTTTGTCCTTGAGACCAATGGAGCCGAGGAGTCGCAGGTCCTTTTTGCACTTAGGTAGCAGCTTTTCCTCCGAATGCTTGGTGTGGATTATTCTTTTTTCTTGTGCTTTGCTTTTGTTTGTCCCAGGATTCACCTTGAGAGTGTTTCTGCACTCTCTGGTTAGCATTTACATGTGTCCTCACTCTGAGTTCGCTTTGCCTCGTTGAGCATTTTTGTGTGTGGCACAGCTTATTCACAGACTGCCTGCTGGGGGTTCCTGCTAATAGATATATCTGATAAGTAGATGCTGAAGGTACTGCCTCGAAATTTCCTTCAGGTGCTCTGAGATGGAACTCTGGCTTTTGAAATGTGCCCTAAAGGGTATGCTCTTCCTGGGAAATTCCACTTCTCTGAGACAATATTAATCTGCTCTGTGAATAGCTTCTTGGGAATCTCGTGATAACCATTTTTGTCATTTGTATGTCAGTGTGACAACCAACCCCACAAGCAGTTATGCTGAGAGCAGGGAGAAGTTCTTACTCTTTAGCTTGACCCTCAATCGTTCTGGGATCTGAGGACCACTCACCTTCTCAGTCTCTCCTTCCTTTCTCTCTAACACACCCTGTACCTCTTCCTAGTTCCCTGAGGAAACAGCATGATATCCAACTTCCAGTGTGGTGCCTTAGATAAATTACTGATCACCTGAGTCCCCTCCTTCCTCATCTGTTGTGTGGAGGCCGTAATGGCCAAATCTCAGTGCTCTAGCATGGTCCCTGGTACAGCTCTAACTGGTGCTCAGGTAGGATGCTTTTCCTCTTTTATGTCTGTGCTGGACTTGGTGGTCTATTGACCTGTGCTTGCCCTCCTCCCTTAGCCTAAAATGCCCTGTAACCTATTTCTGCCCAAACTGCAATTTAAATGGCATCTCTCTTATAAAGCTTTTCTCTTTCCTATATCCAGCCACCTGCACCCCTCTCCTCAAGCTGGAAATAAGCTCCTCTAAACTCCTGTCCATTTTATATGCATGAATATATAAAATAATACTTGGTGAGTCCTTGCAAAGAAAATCAGTTACTAGTTATGTTGCAGTCCTATGAGAGATGTTAGAGAAAAAATATTAATGATTTGAAAAATGCTTTTCAGTGTTAAGTGGGAAAAACAGCAGGTACAAAACTGTATATAATATGCTATTATTTCTGTGTATGTATTTATAGAAAATATATATATATGCCCATTGTCAACAGATGGTTGTTCGTACCAATTCAGCACCACCAGGAATCCCCAATTTGGTGTTCTTCGAAGAAGGAAACTATTCAGTGAAAAACTGCTCAATTGTGATACAACACGGCTGTGAGGTGGCTCTGGGGGCCTGGCGGCTCTGGGCCGAGGCCCCTCTCTGTCTAGATAGCTCCGCTCTGCTCCTCGATGGTCTGTTCTGCTCTGCTCTGCGCTGGTCTGCTTTGCTTTGTGCTGTGTTGATCTACTCTCCTCCGATCCAATAAGACATCTTCCGTATTTCAGCTCTTCAGCGTAGTCTGGGAAACACAGTTTTCAGTTTTTGGTGGAAAGGGAAAGTACACTCTTAGAGCCAAAGGGGAGCTGGTTTATACAGACAGAATTCCCTGTCCCTGATCTCTGAGTGTTCTGTCCTCATGCAAATGAGGACTCCAAATCCTCACAGTTTGGCCCAACAGGCACTGTCCTGATTGGTCAGAGTAGAGTTGCTCTGGTTGGTTGGAACTGCACAGCTTCTATGGATGGGGAAAGCCTTAGTCCTATCGGCTGAAATAGAATTCCAGGAGCTCCTTTATAAGGGCTGGGTCAGATGGCAGAAACACAGTGCAGGCTTCTCCATGTAGTGCAGTTTGTGTGAGAGGCCCCTGTGTAGAAATGGCTGCTAGGCTCTGTTTTTTAAAATTTGAGTCCAGTTAGCCACCAGGAGCCTGTTAGGTGTCTTCTTTCATGGGGTTTACAACATACAGAAAAACACAGAACTAAAAACGCAAGGATATACACTTCTCTAACATGTTAACAGTGGCTACCCTTATTTGTTCTCTCGTTGTAGTTTCTTCTCTGTTCCAATTTCTTTTCCTGTGGTTTTAGAGAACCTCGGGTGCAGAGAGGTGTGGTGACCATACTGCCGTGCAGTCTTTACACTGCACAAGGCCACCCTCTGGTGTTATTCTAGATTTTCTTCTTTTCTTCCTTCATCTCCAATCCCATCCTCTTTTCTAAGTCATTTGCTTTTTTTCTAGAATGACCTTGAAATATGTCCTTAGATGTGCCCAGATTTCCCATATTGAATATGAATGACCTCTTTGTTATGTATTTATACCATGACAGGATAAAGTTTATATTATGTATGATATATAACAAAATATAACAAAAATAAATAAAATATAATATTTATGCATATAAATATATACATCTCAATGAAAGCCTTTGTTAAAGTAGAAACCAACCCTGGCTGGTGTAGCTCAGTGGATTGAGTGCAGGTTGTGAACCAAAGGGTCACTGGTTCGATTCTCAGTCAGGGCACATGCCTGGGTTGTGGGCCAGGTCCCCAGTGGGGGCCATCTGAGAGGCAGCCACACATTGATGTTTCTCTCCCTCTCTTTCTCCCTCCCTTCCCCTCTCTCTAAGAATAAATATATAAAACCTTTAAAGTAGAAACCAGAATTCACATCTCTGTATTGTATCTCCTTTCATTCCCCTCCCCTCAACCTCACACACACACACACACACACACACACAGGTTTCTGGACCAATTGCACTTCCAGTGTTCTTTATTGCTTATTGGTTGATCTCTCCCTTGAGCTCTGTGATGTATGGTTATGCATGGAGTTTTCACTCTGACTTGTCCCAAGGAAGTAAGCACAGTTTCTGTTTCTTAGCACAGTACAGAGCTTTGCAGAGAATGGCCGTGGCAAAGTAAACAGCTCTGTAGGATCAAGGATGGCATTTTGTGGCAATTACTGTGCTTGTCTTATCCTCTCCCAGTCTGGGCACCATGTTCAGGGATATAGAAAGAGGGACACAGGCTTTACAAAGATGTGTGTGTGTGTACCCACACATATATATGCCAAAACTTATCAAATGTTTGCATTTTAAATATGTGCAATTTCTTTTATGTCAATTTTATATGTCAATAAAGCCGTTTTTATTTTAAGATTTTTTTTTTCATTTATTATTTTTACATAAAGGGGAAGGGAGGGAGAAAGCGAGGGAGAGAAATACTTATGTGAGAAAGAAACATTGATTGGCCGCCTTTCACACATTCCCCGACTGGGGACTGATCCCACAACCTAGGCATGTACCCTGATGGGGAATTGAACCAATGGCCTTTCACTTTCTGGGATGACACCCAACCAACTGACCCACACCAGTCAGGCCCATACATCTGTTTTATAAAAATGTTAATCATAGCAATAATTGGGGAAAGTCATTTTACCTTCCTGGTGTGTCCATTTGAAGCATGGGGATACAGTTCTGATGCTCATTAAGTGTTGAAGTGTTCCAAAGGTGTGTTGCCTCCTCTCATGGTTCAAGCAGGACTAGCATTGCTGTGGCTGTCTGTATCTGACCATAGCTGGGGAAATGGAAAATGCGTGGCATCATACTTAGCTATGTCCTAGCTGGTCTGCCTCTTTGCCACAGCTTCTTTATCTAAAAAATAAGAGCAAAACCATCTTTTAGTTTCATTGTGTGAAATACTGTACATTCTTGCATAGCACTTAGCATGCAGTAAGGCTCCTTTGGTGTGTGTGTAGCATATGTGTGTGTTATGTGTAGGATATGGTATATGTACATTGACGCTGATGGTTACTGTCCTATGGAGAGTAACGATTGGATCTTTCTCTAAGAAGTCTGCCTGCATTGGCAGCTCCAGAATTTCTTCCTAGGAGGAGCTAAGAGAAGACTGTCTTATTGGAAGGAGACGGGGTTGAGGAACATCTCGTAGAGCTTAATTGGATAACAGACAGTGTTTTCCTAAAAGTCTACGTGTCTGAGGATTATTTGGGAGGACTGTTATTGTTCTCTCAGTTACTCTTTGAAGCCTCTGTTGTGCCCCCTCTTCCTATGAAATGGAACTGAAATGTTGGAAATAAGATTTTTGATTCATATTTTTCTTTGCAATATTCTTTAAGCAGGCCATGATTCCTTCGTGATCATTGTTCTCCATCACGGACGGGGTCGGATAACAGTGAGGATGTCTTCTCTGTCCCAGGCAATGAGACTAGTAACTAGAGGGAAAGTCATGATCCGTTTAATGCAGTTTAAGACCTGACCTTTTGGTTGGACTGGGGAGAAAAAAATTTTGATGTTCCCTCACTTCCTGGAGTTGAGGGGTCTTGTGGTGGGCAGAACCCGTTCTATTTCTTTAGGGTTCCTTTGGGGCTTCTGATCTCCTTAAGTAGATTGATTGTATTTATTCATAATGATGGAGTGTGAGACATAACATTTTTATCTCTTACATAGAAATGTTTCCCTGGCTTACTGTAAATACTTAAAATATTTGTTGAATCATATGAAGCAATATCCATATATGTTTTATATGAGAGTTTATTGGCTAGAGTTTGGGTTGGCAACTGTGGCTTGATTCCAATGATCCATGATGGAATAAAATATTTTGCATTCACGTAGCTGGAACTTCCCTAGCACTGACAGCCTGTCAGTGGCCCCTGTGCCTTGCCTTTATTCTAGAGGGTCAGTTTTGGTCTCGATGTGGTCTTCACTTGGACTGCATTTCTCATTCTCTCTTTTTTTTACATCTTAGATTCCTTGGGGGAAGAGAAGTTAGTAATGATTACTTAATTAGCTCCTCTTATCTGTCTGATGATAGGAATTTCTCCCTGGTTTGCTCACTGAATATTAGGCTTCCGTACAATAAAACTGTTGTAGAGTCTCACGAGGTCACTATCTCTTACGCAGGCAAGCTTTGTGCGCGCTGGAAGACGCAGGGCTGTAATCAGAAACTCAGAGATGTGTGAGGAGACATCGAAAGCATTTGATTATGTTTGCCAGTTAGACAAAGACCAGGTCTCTGCCAAGGTTTACCTGTTTGATCTACCTGGCCGTCCCTGCCATCTTCTCTCTGATTCTTGCATTCTATAGCAGCCCAGTTTTGCGTACATTTATTGAGTGATTACTGTGTGCCAGGTACTCTGTTAAGATTTTAGGGGGATCTGAAGAAGCATGAAACATTGTCCCTGCTGTTAAAGAGCCAGAGACAGTGGAGTAGTGGAGGGCACACCCATTCACAAATAATTCTAACACGAGTCAGATTCTTCGGAATCCTAGGTTGGAGGCGCAAAGTGAGGTGGGAAAATGGGGGCATGAAGAACAAAGTCCCTCATGAAAGAAGACAGGATGGGGAGGTGGATAAAGGAAGAGGCTTCTGGAAGAAGAGTCATTCTCCCATGACTGTTGCTGCGGTTCACCAAAGCCACAGTGTCCTCAGTGGGATGCCTGCCTGACACTGTGCTTGGTTGTGAGGGTCTGATTTCATAGCTTCTGAAAACTGCTTAGCAGAGTGTGTAGCCTGCAGTACACGTTTAACAGATGGCCTTTTTACAGTGATGATAGTGTCAGAGATTTTTAGACCTGGAGGGGACTTGGGGAATCATCTAATTTATTCCCTGTTTTTGTATTTTTCGAGTCCTTGAATCTGTGATTCTTCCATAGCCACTTAGATGGGGCTGATTGTCCCATTAAGGTTGTGAAAAGTGGGTGTGGAAGTACTGTATACACTGGTTTGATGGTATCAGTAGTGATAATAAAATATTTTATAATTGGCATGATAACATAAATTAATACATAAATATATAATGTAAAGTACAGCCCCCTTTTATTCTCTAAACAAACACATATACACATGCATTTATAACTGCTTACCAGGTGATAATAATTATAGAACAAAAGACTTTAATTTTCAATATATTTGTTGATTTTGGACATTTTTTGAAAGTGTCCTTGTCGTTAGCTAAATGATGCCCATTTCTGAGTCATGGTTTGACATAAGGAGTGGCATCAAGTCCTTCAATCAAATTCCCCATTAGACTGATTGTCTTTAAGGGCCCTGGCACCTATTCCAGGTGAAGAAAGGTTGAGCATGCTGTTGACTTGTCGGGACTGTGACGCACGTGGATGCCAGGGCTTCCTACGTGGTTTGGACCTTCATCACCTGACTCATTGGCACCACCTGCTCTGTGGCTGTGTCTGCCAGTGCTGAGTTCCTCTGGAGCTGTTGGTGGGTGCTGCACATGCCCATGTCTCTGCCCCCTTGGTCTGTCGAGCTGCTCGCTGCCAGACCTGTCCATGTCTAGGACCGCTGTAGTAGTTTTAATAGCCCACATTACATGGCTAATAGTCCTGCAGTAGTTCAGTATTTCAAAATCCAGTACCACTGAACTTGAGTATTAGTCATCAAATAACACATAGCATCCCAGTGAAGGGGAAACCCCAGAGCTATAAAGAAGTTCACCTCTACTCAATATTTGTGATTCTGAACCATCAAAAGTGAAGAGTGTAGGACAGATCCTGTCCTTGTTGTGCACATCTTCAGTTCGGCTTTGTCAACCCTGAACGTGAGAGCGTGGCTTTTTTTTTTCTTTCTTTCCCTGAGGCTGCCTAGCTTTGCTGGAGACAGCATGTCCCGTGGCTTCATCCTTTGCATTTCCCAGAGCCACCTGGAAAAGTGCTGACAATGCCCCAGCACTATGCTAAGGTTCACAGAGCTTTGTCTTATGTAATGCGCACCTCAACCCTCTGTGATATTCCAGGAATGTGTCCATCTTACAGATAAGGAAACCAAAACTTTGATCAGTTACTTAACTTCTCTAGGCTGTGTATCCAGCTAGTAGCAAAAGTTGAAGTCAAGCCAGTTCTGGCTGATGTAAAGCCCGTATTTGTCTCATGACTAACCTTTTGTCTGATGTAGAGAATGTTGGTTTTCTGTGAAATTGTTATTTCCAGTTGGATTCCTGGACATTCTGTGGCAGGTAGTCAATTGAATGACTCGTCTGCATGACAGCTGAATTTCTAAGAATCAAAATTAAAATTTCTAATTGTTTTAGAAAATCTCACCACTTAAAAATCACATTCATATGCATGATCTCATTTGATCCTTTTGATGCCATGAGACATGTAGGAAAGTTTTTGTTCTTAATTTGCTCTGATTTATAAAGGGAGAAGAGCCCTCAGAGCAGTAACATATCATATGTAAGGTCCCAGAGTTTTTAAGTGGAAAAACTAAGTCTCCAGTGTAAGATCCCCCTCCTGAAGGTCCATCCTCTTTTCTCTAAGCTTCCTTTAAGTAGGGTGAATGGGAAGTGAGGTTTAAACCATCTTTGATTCCGGAAGCCAAGGCATTGGGTTTTTCTATGATATAGCTTGTTGTTGTCCCGGTGCGATCCATTTCTCTAATTGTGGGGAGCCAGGAGATGAGAATTCTGTTACAAGAAGGATGGATGAAGCCTTCTGTGGTGATGGCACTGGCCCTTTGACCCTCGCCAAGTGTTGTGGAAAGAAACAGCATTTTGCCAGGACAGAGAATAATGGGGCGTCTCTGCAGGGTCTTCTAGTTTTGGGAATTTCTGTCCTGCAGTTGGAACTTCGTGCGAGCCAGGGAAGGACACTTGTAGCATCATGACACTTAAGTGACAGCAGAGGACAGTGCCCCGAGTGGTGAAAAGGGACATGACTGTGAACTGATCACCGTGCCCAAATTCAGATGATCAGTCACCCCTTGAACAGGCTGACCCTGAACACTGTGGAATGGTGATGATAATAATAATTAATAATAACTCACAGGCACTAGAACTGTGTGACGGCGCCTTTCTAGAAATGGGAAGTGTCTTTGTGGAGGCCCAGAGGACCCACCGAGGAAGGTTGGTGTCCTCAGAACTTTAATCGTTGCCCAGAGTTCTTTTCCATCGCAAATACTTTTCTTTCACAAAAAAGAGATTTTACTGTGCATATTTTATATTCTGCTTACTTTTACTTAGCCCTTGTCAAGAGTGCCTGTGCTCTTCGAAATACTGATTTAATAGCTCATTGTGGAGAAGAATGCATCAGCTCTAGTCTCTTGCCTCTGTGACCACTACCTCAATAAACAAGACCCCAGTGAACATGTTCTTTTTGCTAAATATTTGCATACAATCCTTTTCTTTTGATAACAGTGCGTTAAGGGGGAGCACCTCTCCTGAGGGGTTACCCAGTAGAATTGCATGCAGCCTAGGGCGTCACGGGCACCTGGATTGTACGAGCAGTGGGAGGGCACGTGGGGCATCGCACTGGGCATGACGGACTCTCCAGGCAGCGCCTTTGTCAACGTTTTCCTTCTTCTTTCAGTACTTCTTGTGGTGTTTGCCCAAGGCTGAGCGCCAGTGAGGTGTTTATGAAAAGTCACCACACTCAACTTTTCCTGTATTTCTAGTTACCTTAAGATAATTAAGACCAGCTTTACCATTTGTGCTCATCTTTTTAAAAATATATTCTGTTCCAAAGAACTAGCAAATCACCTCAAGTCATTTTTGGAATGAAGCTTGATTTAAATAAATGAGCAAACAGCCAGTGGGAAGCAGATTCTCTTCCAGGAGATTCAAATTTTGTGTCACGGCGTCAGTGAGAACTAGTCAGGTTATACGTGTGGTGAGCTCCCATGACTTGGGAGGGATAGGATGCTGCTTGTAAACACTAGGAATCCCAAGAAAGATTGTTTATTACACCCTTAGAAATGATGCCGAGGGCAAGGTGCAATCCTCTGATGCTTGGCTCCGGTGGGCTTCGGTTTTAAAATGACAAGATATCATAGAACAAGAATCTCCTTGGAGCCTTAGGAGCGCAGATCTGGATCTTTGTCTTGGGCTGGCACTCCCATGCTCTGTCAGTTCTGTCCTCCTCACTCCCACTGTCTGACATCCTCAACCCCCCAAGGGCCTTTTATTAAGCCCAGGGTGAGTGCTTCCTCCCCCGGTGCCATTTTAGCCGAAGCATATGGAGACATGTCAGAGGTGGCAAGCTCTGGGTTCCTAAAAATGGAAGTCTTTTCAGCCACCTAGTGCAGGGGTTAGAAAACTTCTCCTGTAAAGGGGAAGATGGTGAATACTTTAGATTAATGTGCCAGAAGGTCTCTGTCAGAACTATGTAACTCTGCCATCGTAGCATGACATTATGTAAAGGCATGAGTTTGGCTGTGTTCTAATAAAACTTTACTTATAGACATTTGACCTTCATATTGTTTTCACCTTATTAAGCCTATTCTTTTCACTTTTTTCAATCATTGAAAGATGAAAAGCCATTCTTATTTCCAAGACAGTGGACTGGATTTATACCATGGGCTGTAGTTTGTTGACTCTTGATCTATAGTCATTGGTTTTCTTCTGCATCACTTTCTGACTTTTCCCGCTTTGTTATGTCATTTTTTGAAACCTCTCTGTCCTTTCTCTCAAGTAGCTGAGGCTCAAATATCCTCTGGAGCTTCTGGCCTTCATGTAGCTCATCAGGGAGAGCCAGAATCCCTACCTAGAAGGACCATTAGGCCCAAATCAGATAACATCGCTCTTCTCTTCTTTGTGTCCTGACTAGTTTGACATGTAATTCGGGAACATGGAGCTTACAGATGTACTCTGACCAGTGGTTCTGGTTTCTGCAGCGTTCCAAGGCTCTAATGAGCAGAGCATGCTGCCGGAATGATGGCGAGAGTCCGATTTTTAGATAATCAAGGATATTTATATCTTTTAATAGGTTGGTGCCTTGGAGTTCTGTTTCAGCATGAAACAGACTCAGAGAGAGGTCTAGATAATCAATGTGGTGTCATCTCTTAGAACAATAACATATGAGAAGGGTATTCAGGCTGGAGTTGTAACTTGTGATGAAAATGGGCGAATTATAAACGTTTTATACTGCTTTATCTTTGCTACATTTAAAAAGAAAACACAATACTGATTTTTATGAGGGGTGTGTTGAAAAG
Source organism: Desmodus rotundus (assembly GCF_022682495.2). Taxonomy (NCBI): domain Eukaryota; kingdom Metazoa; phylum Chordata; class Mammalia; order Chiroptera; family Phyllostomidae; genus Desmodus; species Desmodus rotundus. The sequence goes on from NC_071389.1 coordinate 45,765,986, forward strand.
GAGATGATGTGCCCCATATGACAGGGGAACAGACCCAAGAGCACATTCTCAGATTTGTAGCTTTAGCTGTAGTCTGTGGAGCTGTCCAGCAGATGAGTGCCTGGCATTTTGCTCAGGGCCTTGAAGCCATGGGGGCAACAGAGGCTCAGGCCGCCTACAGAAAGAGATTGGTTTGGTTGGTGTGACAGATGCAGTGATTTATGAGAGTGCTTGTCAAGGGACATCTGCTGCTGAGAGCCGCCAGATGAAAGGCACACAGGAGGGGGGTGAAGGAGATCAAGGACTAGGAGAGGGAGGGCTCTGTATGAGGCAGGTAAGGATCATCCTAATTACAGCTGTTAGATTTGTGAGTTGGTATGCAGCTGTAGAAGGGTGCAAAATGGTAGAAGTAGCACGGGCTTTGGAACTGCACAGATATGAATTTAATGCCTGGCTCTCCTGCTCACTAGCTGAGGTCTTAGGTGAGCTGCTTCCCTTTCTTTGAGCCTCCACTTCATCATCTATGAAACGGATATAATAAACAGTCTCCCCTCTCCGTTATGTGAAATTGTACTAACATAAAAGTCCAAGCATGGTTCCTGTTGCATAGGAGAGCTCTGTAAGTAGTAGACATTATTAATAGGTGTCCATTCACTTGCTTATTCATAGCATCGATTGTTCTTTGTGATTTCAAATAGAGCCTCCTTTTCAAATAGATGCCGAATGGTGACTGAGACAGCAATAGCTCTTGTGATCAGAAAGGAAGTAGGTAACAGTCAACATGTATTTATGGGTATTTGTATGGGCATCTAAATGGCACATAGGAGTATGGTAGGGAACTCAGGCGTGACTTAAAATACAGCTGCCTGGCCAATAAACACAAGAGCAGCTGTGCCTCCTCAGTAATAACTGGGAACTCACAAAGCAAGGCCAAAATGAGATACTGCTTTATACTTACAGGGTTTGTAAACATTTTAAAGTTTGACAATATCAAGTGCCAAGGAAAAATAGAATGAGGGAGCTCATACACACTACTGGTAGGAATTTAAACTGACATGAGTACTTTGGAAAATGATTTGTCAGTATCTAGAAATTTGAAGATGCACATCTGCTGTGTACTAGCACATGTCACTCTTAGGTATAACCAAGAGAGAATCTCCTATATGTAATCAAGTCGATGTGTTTATAACTGCATTGTTTTAGCAAATAACCTCTTTGTCCATCTTAGTGGGTAACTTTAGTGTCCAGCCTTAACGGGTAGTGGATGCGTACTTTAAGTGAACCGAAGTCACATGTGGTACCAGTGTAGGTGAATTTTAAACGATGGCGAGTGAAAAAAATAAGGTTACAAACAGAAAACCATTTTTATATAGCTTGAAAGCATGGAGAACTACTTTAATATGTTGCCTATGGATACCCACATGTGTAATAAAAGTTTAAAGAACTTATTTGGAATACTAAATATTTAATGCAGGGTAATATTAAGAGAAGAATGAGGGATGTGGTTGGAAATGTTGCCTAGGGCTCAAATCCCAACTCTGCCATTTACTTATTAGCTGTATACCCTTAGACAAGTTTCTGATTTGTAAAATGAAATAATATTACCTACCTCATAGCTATGCTATGGGTTGAGTGAATATAGGTAAAATATTTAGAATAATACCTAGCAGGTAGTAAGTGCTAAATAAGTTTTAGTGCATAATCATGGCTACAGTCTCTTACCCCTAGATGTATTAGGAACTATGCTAATAGCTTTATGTGCATTCATTTAACTGTTTCCTATGAAGTAGGCATACCAGTGCTATCTAGTGGATGGAGGCCAGGGATGCTGCTGAACACCCTAGAGTGCACAGGGCAGCCCCTACTCCCTAGCAAAGAAGTATTTGACTCCAAATGTCAATAGTACCAAGGCTGAGAGAGTCTGAGCTACCTACAAGGGGCCAGCAGGTACGATTTTATGAAGCTGGAAGGGATCAGAACCTGAAATACCTGACAAAAACCACCAATGACCACCATGCATCCTGAGGCCTAAAAGCTGTCATAAAGGCCCTTCGGAAGATACTTTCCATGATGGAGGCGAACTATTACTTTGAGGGATAGCCATAGAATGGGGCTTCTAACACAGTCACCTCCATCAAAGGATGGAGGAGACCCCGGACTCCCTGATAAGCTGCCTGCTGCTCCCCCTCGGCAGCTCTCTGGAGCAGCATTGTCTGAAAGACGTATAATGCAGGCTACACATATAGTGTAAAATTTCCTAGTACATCCACATAAAAAAAGTTAAAAGGAACCAGTAAAATTAATTAATTAGTATAATCTATTTAATTCCATATATCCAAAATACTATCATTTCAACATGTAATCAGTGTAAAAAATATTGAGATATTTTACGTTCCTTTTTTCCCCCACTGTCTGAAATTTGGTGTGTATTTTATGTTCGAACGAGCCACATTTCAAGTGCTCAGTTGGCCCATGTGACTCGTGGTTGCAGTACTGGTTGTGCTGCCCTGAGATTTCTGTTCCTGGGACTTTGTGAGGGACTTGCCTTGGTCTCAGAGGGCCAGTGGCACTGCTGTCACCCAGAGTCAGTAAGTTGGGGGCAGGATGTAACGTCCAGGAAATCTGTCCAAGGCTGCCAGAGGAGGACTGCGTGTGTGTTGGGGGGACTAACAAAGAGGGACTGGTTTTCTGTGTGACCTGTGCCTTCACCTCCTTTTCAATTTCTCCTTGGCAGGTGCCTCATCACCAGATATGGAGCCCAGCTACGGGGGCGGCCTCTTTGACATGGTGAAAGGAGGTGCAGGGAGGCTCTTCAGTAACCTAAAGGACAACTTGAAAGACACCCTCAAGGACACCTCTTCCAGAGTTATACAATCTGTTACCAGGTATGTGTGCTCTCCCTGGTTGAGTTAATGGACCTCTGCATCCCCAAAGGATCTGGTTACCTGCCAACTGCTTGTCTGGCTCAAAGACTATCAGTTTTGTGATGTAATTTCATGGGGTCTGACTGACTGAACAATGTCACCGAAACCATAAAGTTGGGTCCTTCAGAAGCTACAAGCACAGGCTGGGAAGACTGAGCTCATCGATACAGGAGAGTACAGTGAGGTGCCAGCCCTGGCTTTCGAATCCAACAACCTGGGTTCTAATGCATTATCTGCCCTTGTTAACCACGTGACCTAAGGCAAGTTAATTAAGCTCTCTGAGCTGTGCTTTTTCACCCTGGTAGGATTCGTGCCTTTGGGTGTTTGAGAATTAAATGAGCTAATCATGTTTATGCAATCTGCATAAGCAATGTTCCTGGATTGCAATCAAAACAGAATTTTGTTTTTATATCTTAATAACCCATTAAAATTTATTTAGTGAGAGAAGTTTTCTACCCTTCCACTATATCAAAACTTTTATAGGTAGAACATAATAAATTTTTTTATTCTTAGTTATAAAATTTCAGGGTCACTTTAAGTTACAATGTGCAGTTTTAAATCATAAATTCAAATGGCAAATTAATATGTCAATCAACATTTTAATCCCCAGCTAGAGCCTGATAGGCAGGAAAAGGATGCCCTTCATTCTTTCTCCATCACTTCCCTCCCTATGCCCTAGCTGCTAACACCTATGGGTGATAGTTCCCTGTAGGCAAAGAGCCTGAAACAGTCATTGTTAATAAGTAAGCATTGTTTTCTAGGTGGATTCTGCTCACAAAGTGGCATCTGTTTGTAAAGACGATTGGGGCGAACTGGTTGGAGTGGTAGATTGAAGCTCCTTAGGGTGTGGGCTGTCTTCTCTCAACAATGCTCCCTTGTTAGAGAGAAGGCCTTGAGGGAAGTCAAAATATGCCAACTAGAGGGACGTGCCCCAGGTGATTGAGAGAGAAAGCTCGGCGTATTTGGATCATTTTAACAAGTGGCCTTTCTTGTCTCGCTTTTAGCTACACGAAGGGAGATTTAGACTTCACGTATGTTACCTCCAGAATTATTGGTAAGTTTCTCATGTTTACACATGGCTCAGACTCGATTTCCAGTTGCTGCTCATCATGACAGCAGACCTGTTTAACCTGTTTTCTTTCTGCGTGACCCTCCCAGTGATGTCCTTTCCTCTGGACAGCGTTGACATAGGATTCAGGAATCAGGTGGATGACATTCGAAGCTTTTTGGATTCCAGACATCTTGACCACTACACGGTGTACAATCTGTCACCCAAGTCTTATCGAACTGCCAAGTTTCACAGCAGGGTAAGGAATTTTAGCTCTGGGGTCACATGGTGGATGATATATAACAGGGTATTTCTCTTCTTCACAGCTATCCTCAAAGCCTTTGCCCCCAAAGTTGAAAAACTACACACTCTGGACACTTCTAGCCACAAAATATTCATTAGGCTTTAATGAATTTTCTTTGGGTGAAGATATTTGTACAAAAGTCTATCTGTCAATGAAATACCGTCTAAGTTGGGGCCCCAAATCAGCTGTGGTTTGTTACTCAGTTGTTAGGGTGTGTTGCTGTGAGGTTCAGTTGGAGATTGAACTGCTACGTAAGGCATTTGGCTTCCTTTGTACTGTAACACTAATTATGCCTTTAACCCTTCCTTATTGCTCCTTGGGCATCATGATGAGGCAGTGTAGCTAGTCCAGTACAGATGCACTAGTATTAATAGAAATAGCTTTCTGACGTTCAGTAAAAATGCTTGTTTCATAAGAGAACACAGCACATAAATAGTCTACACGGTAGGCTTGGTAATACCATTACTAATAGTAGTAGTGAGAGCAGCAGCCAACACTTACAGAGCATATACGTTGTGCTGGAAACTTTACATGCAGTTAAATGCTCTCAACAGTCCTCTGAGGTAGATGGAGAAGCTGAGTCACAAAGAGCTAAGGTAATTTGCTCAAGACCCAGCTAGTAAGTGGCCTTAAGCTTGCGTTCTTAACCATTACCCTAGGCAGACAGTGTTACCTGGAAAAGTTCGATTGTACTCTTAAGGAGCTTTTGGAACTAGACTGAGAAATATTACTAGTTTAGTGGCTATGAGACCTGGCTTTGGTTTGAATCTATGTCACGCCTAATATCTCTGGCCACTGAATTTTTTTAATTTACATTTATTGGGGTAATATTAGTTAATAACATTATATAAGTTTCAAGTGTACAATTCTAAAATACATCATCTGTCTATAGCATGGTGTGCTCGTCACCAAAAGTCTAGTCTCCTTCTGTCACTGAATTCTTGATTTACTCACCAAAATAAGGCTTTTTCTCTCTCTCAAGAACATCTTCAAATATTTTGACTTAGCCTTTAGATTCGATTGTTTCTGCAGCTACATCTGGATCTGTTAATAAGCAGAAAGGGTTTTCTATGCGTTGGCCCCTTTAAAAGTGAAGCTTGATTCCAGATACATAAAACGGTAGCTGGTTGTTTGTGCTGTGTATCTAGGATCTCAACTTTGAGGCCAGAACACATGTTGCACCAAATTCCAGTTGCTGTTGATAATCTCTGGGCCTCAGTGTCAGACCTGTAAAAAACACAAGAAGGTTGATCTGTATGCTACGATTCCTGCCCTGATGTTCAGTCTGCTAAGGGAGGGTTTTGTTAGGGACCCTCTCTTCTTTCTCAGAGTGTCCCCCCAGTAAGCCAGAGGTAACCCAGTGGTTCTCAAATGTCAGCGAACCGCAGAATCACCTAGAAGGCTTGTCAAACACCGGCCCAGCATTGCTGCTCCAGCAGGACAAGGGGGCCGTGAGAATCTGCATTAGTAACAATTCCTGGGTGCTACTCCTCTATGGCCCTGCACCACTCTGAGAAGTGAGGATGAAACCAATTCTGAAGTGGTTTGGTCCAAACTGCCATTCTATAAGGGAGATTTTAAATGCAGCTCCTTCAAATTCCCTATAATTAACTGCCCTTTCAACTCTTATTCCATCTATTACCTAATGCAGAGCAAGTGAATTGACAGTCAAAGAACAGCGTGGGTGGATATTTTTGTTTCGAACTCAGATGCAAATCTTTCGATTGGTTTTTTGGTTGTTCTGAGACTACATCAGTGCCATCATTTTTAAAACTGAAGGACAGTGGAACATCCTGCGTGACATTTCATAGAAATTTTATTTGATCTTGAAAGATCTGTGATAGTCTGGAACATTTTCCTTCTGAAAGTAAATAAAGATATATCATTAGAGAAGCATTCATACATATGAAAATGTCTCTTGGGGTAGTATTTATAAAAGTAGCTGCTATAAAGATATTTCAAGAAAGGTATCTATTGGTGTCACTACAAATTTTGTGACCAATCTTAACAATCTTACCAAAGGAGCCAGGAATTACGTAAGGAATTACATCTGCCACAGGCTGCTCTCACTTTCCTTGTAAGGGCAGGGAGCATGTTTATTTTATTTGCTACCTAGAACAGTGCCCGGAATGGCTACAAGTTTATCAGACGAATGAAAGTGTCAAGGACTGTTAAACACACAGATCATACAATAAATATTTGGCTCTGGTTCTCAAGGCACTTAAGCCTAGTTGGAGAGAAAACCCAGGACATTCTGAAGACACATGCAAGTAATATGTACAGTACCTACAGAGGGGGATCAATGATGGGAGACAGCAGTGAGAGCTGAAACTGGAAGCATGAATAAGTCTCGTAAGAGTGCAAGGTGTGGGGTTGTTTCTTTTCCATGCAAATTGTAGAAGGTGTCTTATGCAGTTCTTCATGGTCTGGCTTCTGCCTGCCTCTCCAGATGCATCTTTCACTGTTCCCATGCCCAGAAACCCACGCCCCAACCAGGGACACCTGCATTGTCTCTGCGTGAGCTGCTCCCTCGCCTTAAAAAGCTACCCATTGCTACACCAGCCCACGCTTTTGTTAGCCTAACTTCACGACGGGGAGTATTTTCCACTTCTTTTTCCCTAAAACACAGGGTTGCACGATGCCCTCAGTCCTTCGCAGATAGTTCCAGGACTCTGCAGAATGGAACTAGACCCTCGGGTGGAGGTCCTGTAACCCTCAGTTTACATATCAGGTAGACAGTCCCAAAAACCTCAGTATATTCATCTTAGCTCTGTGTTTGATGTGGCTTTTTTCAAGCTCCTAGTCCTCGCACTCCCCAGTACTAACACTGTGAATTGATTTGCATCTCCCTGTTGGCATTACTTAGAAAAGTTCTCTTGCTTCTCATCTTCCAGTCTGTGAAGATTAGAACCATTTCTTCCTCCTTTTAGGTCAGTGAAGTGCTAGGTCTGCAGTTAAACATTTTAATACATGTATATGGCAGAGTGTTCCATAAATACCAGCGCTGGAAAAGGAGACTAGTTTTATTTATGGACTCACAGGAGTGCAGCTCTGTCTTTACCTCTGTGCCTTAAAACCTGAACTCAGTCACCTTACGTTTTTATTGTTTGATGTGTGTTTGGGGATTTGGGTGGCAGTGAAAAAGACAGGCTGTTTCTAGGAAGAATTTATTTGCTTAGGGGTATCATTCTATATTTTGATTAGCTTTTATGTTTAGAAGCCACATGGGTCAACAGGAATCCTATGCAATAATCAAAAATCATTTTCTGAGTATTTATATATGTAACAGAAAATTAAAAGTAGGGTTTTGTGTTTAGTATCAATTTTAGCAGAAGATTCGACTCAAAACAGTGCATGGCAGATAGTCCTGTGTTCAAAGTGAGGTGCCAGCATACCTGTTCAGAACCACCGAGGAGGAGGTACTGAAGGTCAATGTTTTTATTCTTCTTAGCCAGTACCCACCTGGAGGAAGTAAAAGGTACCAATGTTGACAATAAAGTCCGGGAAACTAATGAGATGCATCATCTGAACCAGATGTTCTTTAATCTGAGCTAAAAAGACAGGAGTCCACTGTGTATTTAGATTTATGCATGAGCTTCAGGGAATGTAAGCATCTGCTTTCACTTCATTTTTAAAATTATTATTGTGGAAAAATGTACAGAACATAAACATTTCATTTTAACCATTTGTAAGTATACAAATCAGTGGCATTAAATACACTCACTATGTTGTGTCATCATAGCCACAGCTTTTCCTCATCACCCCCATCCGCTCTGTGGGTACGTGTACATGCGTGTATGTGCGTGTGCCCAGGTTCAGGTTCTGCACACATGGTTTCTAGCCGTGCCCCGCAATGTCAAGAACTACTGCTTTATGCATTGTGCTGTTGTAAATAAATGGAAAACTGAGTGCGTGGCCACCAAGTCTAGCTGCCCTGAAGTTCTAACACTCCGAGTAGCGCTTTTCCAGTGCCACTGTGAACCTCTTTCTCCCTCTGCCCCACCAGGAAGGGGAGGTATGTTGTTAGTAACCTGGGAAAAATAAACCCAGCTGGTTCTTTTAGATTCGTCCTTCATTTTGACTTTTTCCAAAGCACATGCTCCTGTAGGATTTCTTCCCTTTTGGGAACAACTTGATTTAAGAGGTCATGATTGTAGGTCAGGATTGTTTATAGGTGAACCTTTTTTTCCCTTTTCCTTCCAGAGTTCACCAAAGCTCCCCATTGTTTCCGCTTTGGTGTGCTGGTTGGTTGGTGAAGGAGGTTGGCCACAGAGTGTGATGCTTCGACTTTCCCTCTGCCACCATGCACCAATATAAAGACAGGAGATAATGGGGAAGAAAGAAACCCCCCACCCAGGGTCCAGAGGGCCCGAGGGCCATGGTTCCCCACATTGTAGCTCTGGAAGCTTTGGTGAATTGTCTTAACTGTGGTAAAATATGGCCATTACGTGAAGCCCTACAAATGTAAGATGGGATTGTAGTAAATATTCATCAGACCGTGTGGTATAATAGAAAGTACATACATTTACTATTTTTATTAAGGTAAAGTTTATAAATATACACAAATTTTAAACTTTAGAAATTACCTTAGGTCCCTATCTCACCTGCTCCTCTTCCTGGGTAAGTTGCTTCAACTCACCCGAGACTCCGTGTTCTGCTGTGTAAAATGGGGGTGACAATAAGAATACCTATCTCATAAATACTTCGAACACAACTTCTGTAAGTGTGCTTAGGAAATAGATTTCATAGCAGTGCCTGCTGTGGAGTAAGCATTCAGTGAATGGTAGCCACGATTAACACCGGTAATAACAATGCTGGGGTAAATGACTGACTGAAGTACCCCTGTCCTCCAGAAATGGCTTTGGATTCTGAAAACACTGGGTATGGCTTTTTAGTCCGATTTTCCATAGCACCTTTTGCACTTATGCTCAGCAAATGGGATGATCGTGCCATCTTATCTCGTGTTTGGGGAGACAGACGGATAAAAATTGAACGGCATCCAGCCCTGGTTCTGTTTTCGCCTCTTGTCGCACTGGGTGATATCATGGCAGCCTTGTAATCCATATGGCATTCTCTGATGCTCTGCGGCTCCAGGAGGTGTGCAGAGGGACTGGAGATGGCACCGTGAAGTGTCACTTGGCCCTACGACAGTGCTTACTGTGTGAAACTGTGAACCCCAGAGAGAGACAGACAGACAGAGGGAGAGAGAGAGAGAAATAGCTTGAGTGATTATATTCCTTTTAAAAATGTTTTGGGTTTGTTTATGCCTTAAAGTATTTTCCCTTTCAGACAGAGCACATGCTTTTAAAAAATTCTAATTGTATGTTTGCTTAATGATTATAATTATATATATCAAGTAAATATGTAATTATAGAGCAGTTTGAAATTAATATTATTTACTTGATTGATTTAATTATTCTGAAGCTACTAGCCTATTGTGTTAAGAACAATCTAGTCAACTTTTAGCTGAGACTCATTACAGATGTCGACACTTAGTGTTTGTGTGGGTGACATTCAGTCTCTAAAAGGCTTAAACATATTGCAGTATCGCCTGGGGAAGCAGATTGCCTACACTTTTACATAGTCGCGATCTAAAAACACACCAGAATTTAGTCACCTATTTTCCCCCATATTGATCACTTTGTGTGTGTCAGGTACTGATCTAAGCCCTTGGAATACATTCTCATGTGGTACCTGCAGCCCTGTCAGGTAGGCAGGTAGGTATCATTTACATATTTTATGAAGAAAAGCTTGAATATAATTTTGTCAACCAATGTCACCCCAATAAATTCAATAAAACATGTCTTACATGATTGCTGTACAGATTAGCGCCAAGCAGAAGTCTTGGAACATCGTTGGTGCTCTATAATGTGTTAAACAAATATGTGTGTTAGATGAATGAAAATGCTGAAGGTTGGCCCCATGGAATTGTGGGCCCCTTCATGAAAAGAGGGAAGTAAGAGACCGAACAAGGCTTGGCTCCCTCTGCTGCGCTTTTCATGTGACCATGACAGCTGGTATAGAATGAGGGCTAGTGCGGAGTCTACAAGACAGACCTATAATTAAACATCTAGTAGGCAGGTCAAAACATTGCATACTTAACAGAATTACATTTGGAGCTTTGTGTAGTGGGTAGTATTATAGCCAATGAGGTATATCTGAGAAATAATTATTGCTAATTGAAATAAATTTTGGGTAACCTCACAGAATAAAAAAAGCCCAAGTATGTAGTTTAAATGGTCTAGCTGAATTTAAAATGTATTTTACAATGTTTTTTTATACCTTACCAAGACCGAATTTTGTAATGAAAAAATTGCTGGCTTAAGTTAAGTCTTCTTTCTGTGTTTGGACTACTCTCAACTGTTCCTGGCTATACTGAAAGAGAACAGAGTATCCCTTCTGGAAGCAGTTGTGCGGTGAAACACGTGTGGAAGGAGAGGAGGTCGCTAGGGGAATTCATTCCCTTTTATTGTATTCCTCAGGTTTCAGAGTGCAGTTGGCCCATTAGGCAGGCCCCCAGTCTGCACAACCTCTTCGCCGTGTGTCGGAATATGTATAACTGGCTACTACAGAATCCCAAAAACGTCTGTGTTGTCCACTGCTTGGTGAGTAACCTTTATTGTTGTTGTCACTGTCTGTGGTAGTTTGGTATAGTTTAGTCAAACACAGCTAGCCCTGTGCAGACTGATGGGCAGGTAACATTTAAGTTGAATTATCATTTTATTGAACTCCTGCTTGGGAATTAGGTGATCTGGGGGATATAAACATGAGAAATGACCTTATTTTTCTTGCCTTAAAATTTGAGTCCTAGTGGGAGAGGCAGATATGTGCACAACCCACTTCACACGGGGCCTCTAGAGTGTGGTGAATATTACAAAGGGTAGAAATGAGCTGTGGGTGTGCAGATAAAATGCCACTGAGCTCGTATGCCATAAACACATTGGAATGTTTGTTTTTTTCTTACTCTTTTAAAATAATTTTTAATTTTTTTCAGTTACTTGATATACAATATTTTTAGTGTATTTTATTGATTTTGCTGTTACAGTTGTCCCACTTTTGCTACCCCTCTCTGCCTTGCAACCCCTTCCTCCAGCATCCCCCCCTTAGTTCATGTCCATGGGTTGTACGTGTAAGTTCTTTGGCTTCTCCATTTCCTATACTATTCTTAGCCTCCCCCTGTCTATTTTGTACCTACCATTTATGCTTCTTATTCCCTGTACCTTTTCCCTCTCTCCCCCCTCCCCACTGATCTCCCTCCATGTGATCTCCATTTCTGTGATTCTGTTCCTGTTCTAGCTGTTTGCTTAGTTTTTTGTTGTTGTTGTTGTTTTTAGGTTCAGTTGTTGGAAGTTGTGCGTTTGTTGTCATACATACAATATTTTATTAGCTTCAGGTGTACAGCATGAGTCTAGTACCCAGCTGACACCATAGTTATTACAACATTATTGACTATACTCCCTATGCTTCCTTTACTTTTTATGTTGGAATAAAAATGAAATAGAAGACACCTACACTTTTATAAGTAGTAACATAAAACATGACTGTATTTTATAGCAATTGCCAGTAGGACTGATGATTTTTCTGATAACTGACTTAGAGTCCCTTTCCCTATCCCTTTTTTCTGGAGGCCTCTTACCTATTGTTTAAAACTCAACCTTCAGTAAAATCTTTTTGATGCTTTTGAGTGTTTTCACAATAGGGACGTTCCCACTGTATCTCCACTGTGTCACCATCCAGGCGAACTGACTATTGTCCCACTAGACTGTGAGCATATCACAATCAAGAACTGTGCCTTCTTCCCCGTACACCAGAGGTGTGAGAGATTTGAAAAAGTGGTTGACAACATGAACAAATGAACACACAAATGGAATCTGAGCATAAATACTGGAAATATTCACTGGTTCTGTAAACTTCAGCATATATATGTATTTTTACTATGATCTTACTTGATGATTCTCCCCCTTCTTCTTGAGAGCCAGCTGGTTAAGAGGGGAAAGAAGCAAAACATTTTTTCTTCTTTCCACTTCAAATATTTAACTTATAATATAAAAACTAATGAAAATTCTTAAAAGACCTGCATGGCAGGTAAAAGGAGGGGACGCATACCTAAGGGCCTTGAGTATGTTAAAGGGGTGTCTGGAGGACTAAATTCTAAAAAGAATTGAGAAAACTGTTTTTTAAAACAGAAAGTGTCCTTAGAATAAGGACAACAATAAATGCTTGAGGCCCATGGCATACATAGCCTTAACTCCTTTATTCTGTTCTTTGTCGGGGGAACAAATGTCAAGCTAGAGAGGGAGTAGCAACAGGTAAGACAACGCTGATAGGTAGTGATATAGTAAAAGACACTCACAGTACTGAACAATAATCCCTCTCTAGACCTACATTAGGGGACTGAATGCCCAAAGCACTAGGAAAAGCAAGTAGGATCCCTTATGTAATATGAGGAAACGGGAAGAGGGGCCAGGCAAGCAAAGACAGATTGTTTCCAAAAGAGAGGGAGTTGATCTTGGAAAGTTACAGGACGGTGACCCTGGTAGCAATTGAAGCAAAATTCTCATATAAATTTTTGTACAGGTGATTTCCAGCTCTTAGGAAAAACACTAAAAATTGGTTCATGATGAACACACATATCAAACCAACCAAACTTTTTGCAAGAGGACTAGTAGATTAGCAGAGAATAGTGTATTGGATTTCTGCAAGATATTTGCCAGTTTCTTATAATCAAGAAGGACAGACTTGGGCTAGGTTGTTGTACATTCAGTGAAATAGTGGTTGAATATCTGCTCTCAAAGGGAGATGGTTAATAATAGATCAACAGCCTCCCAAGTTTGTTTTGGTTGTCCTTTTAATCAATATTTTTTATGACAATATGGAGATCAAACTTTCTCGGAATGGGAGGTTCACATAATGAATCTGGAGTTTAAAAGCTTTTGGAGATTGGTCATTTAACAGAAACTGTGTGAAATTAAACACAAGGTAAATATAAACTCTTGAGTTCTGATTCTAAAACGTTGAATATATTTGTCGATTAGCTTAACATGTCATCTGAAAAAGAGCTAGGGGTTTTAATAGATAGAAAGATCAGAGCTTATCGTATGACTTAGCATTGAAACTAGCTTGGCTTGGGCTTATGTGAGGAAAAGCATCGTGTCCAAACTATGGAAGGTGATATTTCCTCTCTAGTTTAATTAGATCACATGTCATAGCTTGCATTGCACATCTGGGCAGCACAGTTAAGGTCGTTTTAAAACTGGAGTCTTGTTCAGAGGAAATACACCAAATGATGATGTCTCTTAAAATGGAATATTAAGTGGGGAAGAATTGAAGGGATTGTGTATTAGTCAGGGTTCTCCAGAGAAACAGAACCAATAGGATATATAGAGACTAATACACATATGAAATTTATCATAGGAATTGGCTGAAAAGTCCCACAGTCTGCCCTCTGTAAGCTGGAGAACCAGGAAAGCCAGTGGTATAATTTAGTCTGTGTCTGAAAGCCTCACAGCCAAGCTGATATATAGAATGAACCATCACAGATTGGATGTGTCTTTAACCTGGAAAATAAAAATGCTCATGGAAAGGGAGGGCTCTCAGAGAGGGAAAGGTCAGTTTACTCTTGGTCCTCCCAGAAGGAAGAATGAGGGTCATCCAGTGCCATAGACTCAACTCAACGTACTAAGTATAAGGAAGACCTTTGTAAACTGGACTGGCCTACTTCAAGTAGCAGCCAGCTCCCTGTTACTTCCAGTGTTCTAGGAGAGGTTGGGTCACCATCTGTCAGGAATGTTATTGTATGTCTTCCTCCACTGAGTGAGGTCGAATGTTCTTTTATGATTTTATATGAATCTAGGAACATATATTGAATGAATTATAGACATAGCATATTCTACAATAAAATGCAGTATTTACCTAACCTGTGAAGTCTGCCTCCAGCCCCAAACCAAGATACCTCAGCTGTTAGTTCTGATGTCACAAGTCCAAAGTTACTTTGAAGGTTAGATTATTTTTTAGTAAATACACACAAATCAAATTTATGTTGGCTGGGTTTCTTAGGTTAGTAGAGAGTCAATTTCATCCTAAGAATAGGTCTCTCCTTTCTGCTTGGTGAATTAAATAGCTGGGACCAAGTTTGTTTTTCAAGTAAACAATTTCAAACTGACAGGCATGCCCAATTAAAAGCATTTCTCTCCTCTCCCCCTCCCCGACCCCCAGCTCATCTCTTTTAGTGGCTAGTGGCTGATTGGACTATATTTATGACAAGTTTATGCATTTCCTTTGGCAGGATGGACGGGCAGCATCGTCAATTCTGGTTGGTGCTATGTTTATTTTCTGTAATCTCTACTCTACTCCTGGACCAGCGGTTCGATTGTTATATGCGAAGCGCCCAGGCATAGGACTTTCGCCTTCCCACAGGAGGTAAAGTAAGCTAGATGCAGGGTAGGCACAGACATGCAGACATAACGACATTGGTACCATGTACTTAAAAAAACAACAAACCTTTTTAGATAATTGACTTACTATCTTTCTCTTATTTAAATTGCATCTCCTTGACTTTTTTTTTTTTTGGATTAAAAGGGTTCCTGATGATAAAATTCTAAAATTTTTTCAATGCTAACCTCTAACTGATAAATTTTAATCGGCTAGATCAAATAGGAATAGTTGTTCAAATATTGTGCTAGTATAAAGCTCCCATAAGCTTTTTCATTTAATAAATACTCCTTATCAGTTCTTAGGGGAAAGTACAGCAGTGTCACTACATAAAAGCTTTCCTCATTATTGGCTGCATTCTCTTTTGCTAGTTCATGTTAAAGAAATTAGCAGTAAATTTTTATTGTAAGTTAATAATTTACAAAAGTAAATGTCATAACAAAGATCAGTTGCTTCTTTTGTCTGGTGTGGTGGGCACCAACAGAACGACCGTCTTGTGTTTCAGGTACCTGGGCTATATGTGTGACCTCCTGGCAGACAAACCCTACCGTCCTCACTTCAAACCTCTCACGATTAAGTCGATCACTGTCAGTCCGGTCCCTTTTTTTAACAAACAGAGAAATGGATGTCGCCCTTACTGTGATGTGCTGATTGGAGAAACCAAAATATATACAACCTGCGCAGATTTTGAACGAATGAAGTAAGTCATGATACTTCTTTTTTCCTTGTTAACTACTCAGTTCTTCTGTAAGTTGGATCATGGCTGATATATTTTTTAAAAAGTTTATCATAGGTGGTAAATGTAGGAAAGCACAACCAGGTCAAGGGAAGTCACAGGCCCCTTTCAAATGGACTAGAAGCTGGGGAGACTAACATGTGCTGTAACGAGGGTTAAGACTCTGGTGTGGGACAGAGGACCTGGATAGTTAAAGGAATGACCTTAGCATTGGTGGTATAGTGGTTAGCAAAAAAGGAATGACCTTGAAGAGATTTGGTGAGTATAATGGAGGAGTCAGAGATAATGAGGTTTCTAGGTGAACAGCTAGGTAGATGGTAATGTAATTAAAGACATTCTAGAATCTGCAAGAAAGAGCAGCTGCCAGAGGGAGGTGTTAGGGGAAGGGAGTAGAGCGTAGGGAGTAGATGGTAGCATGAACTGAAATGAGTTTGGAATAGACTGATTTTGAGGATTAGTATCCAAGATCCTCACAGAACATTTCTTTGCTGTTTCTGTACTGATCTCGGTTGGACTTTTTGTTCTTTCTGTCTCTGTTTTTACCATTAATTTAAAGTTAGGGAAAGAAGGACACATCAGGGCTAGATGCATTTGAAGAAAATGAGATCTGCAAAGCAGGGACCGGTGATTATGTATCTAGAAGTCCAAATGGGATGGCGCGAGAGGCCAAGGCACCAGACCAGCGCCCTGCCATGGCGGAACCGGTGTGCGCCCAGTTGGCACTGGCTGTGCTCCTACTTCGCTCAAGATAGGACATGATTCCTGGGTCCAGGCCTGGGCGAACAACAGGTCCCTTGGCCAGAGCCAGAGAGGACTACACCTGTGATTGTACCAAATTGGACTCTCTTTCATGTATGTTCTTGTCTGTTTAAAGAGAATACCGTGTCCAAGATGGAAAAATCTTCATTCCCTTGAGCATCACTGTGCAAGGAGATGTGGTCGTTTCCATGTATCACTTGAGATCAACCATCGGGAGCCGGCTGCAGGCCAAGGTACTGTCTCAGGAAGGGTCATGGCAGAAGTTCCTCTGAGCCTTCAGTGGGAGTGTTTCAGAGTCTTTCTTCTACATCACTTTGGGCTTCAGTGTCCTATGGTTTTAGAACCAGAAGGAGCCTATAAAGATGCTTATGCCCATCTCCCTCATTTTACAGGGGAGGGAACAGAGGCTCAAAGAGGCTGTGACCTACCCAGCCTGTTTTACATTTGGGTCAGCATGAGGGTGGCTATCTCTACTGGGGATGTGGGATTAAGTAATGATATTTTGTCAGTTTTTTTTATTGCAATAAAATTCACCCTTTTAAAATGTATAATTCCATTTGTATTCAGTATTTTCAAAGGGTTGTGCAGCCATCAGAAATGTCTAAATCCAGAATGTTTTCATCACCCCCAAAAGAAGCCCTGTACCCATTAGCAATCACTGCCTACTCCCCCTTCCCCATCCCCTAGGCAACCACTGATCTATTTTTCATCTCTAAGGATTTGTCTATTTTGGATATTTCATATAATGGAATTACACAATATATGGTCTTTTGTGACTGGCTTTTTTCACCTAGTATAATGTTTTCAAGATTCATTTGTGTTGTACATGTGTTAGTACTTCATTCCTTTATATAGTCAAATAATATTCCATTGTATGACTGTACTGCCTTTTATTAATCTCTTCATCCATTGATGGATGTTTGAATGGTTGTCACTTTTTGGATATTACAAATAATGCTACAAGTAATTGCATTATTTTAAATTTATTTTTTATTGTTATTCAATTACAGTTGTATGCCTTTTCTCCCCTTCCCTCCAGTAATTGCATTTTAACTCAGCAACTATTTGCTAAGTGCATGCTGTGTGCCAGTCATCGCCTAGTTCAGGGCTGACCAGAGTAAGACTGTGTCCCTGCCTTTAAAACTCTTAGCCTAGCAGGGGAAATTCACACATGTACAAGCGTGCAGTGCCTATTAGAGGTGGACTAGATGCTATAATGGGAGCGGTTTGTTTTAGCCAGTGGTGGCCCAGAAAGGCTACGGAGGGGCTATGACCTTGCAAGGTGGGGACAAGCTTATCAGGTTGGAGCAGGGGCATTCTAGATGGAAGGAATGGAATGAGTCAAAATACAGCAGTGTGCAGGAACATGGACATTAGCAGGTGAGGAAATGGCTTGCCAAGGCACAGTTTGTGGAGGGGAGAGGCCAAAAGAAAGCTGGGCCTGTTTCAAATGGGAGGTTTATTTAATATTCATAGTGAGCAAAGGCTCAGACTTAAAAAAAGTTGGAGGTTCATGGCTCCCCAAAATATAACCTTTTGATCTGATTCCCTGTTCACGGATTGATTGCATTGTGCTTCTCTCCTGTATTTTTTAGGTGACCAACACTCAGATATTCCAGCTTCAGTTTCATACTGGATTCATACCACTGGAAACCACAGTTTTAAAGTTCACCAAGTGAGTGCTGCTTGGGCCGAAAACCCTTTTCAATGGGAACAGCTGTGATTTGCTGGGAGCCAGTTGCTCAAGGCTCATTAGTGCTGTGCTGCAGCATCCCTGAATCTGCTGCAGGACTGTGAATGTAGCTTAGCAACAGAGAGGCTGGTTTCATTTGTCTTGAACACAAATGGTTCAAAGGACTTCAGACAGAAAGGCCTAAAATGCCTAAAACTCCATGCGAAGGAGCAAGAGGGAGCAGTGTCAATGCTGTGATCCTTTGCATCTCTGTATCCCTTTGTGTTTTCACCAGGCGTGGCAGTTTAAAGAGAATAGTAGTATGATGTGAGCGGTGGCCCTTCAGAATGGATTCCAGGCCACAGCATTGAGGCAGGATCCTGGGGGACCCCCTTGCATCAGACATTAACCCTTAGTTGCTGTATTTTAGTGTGGTCTAGAGAACTCAGGGAGGTGGCTGGCACTGGGGTGATGGATGGGAGTTGCTGGGTCAGGGTGGAGGTAGACATTTGAGAGCTCAGGGTGGTGGCCTTGGGCCTATTTCACTATTTTAATAACTGCTTTGGCCATGATGGTGCATATTGGCTGTATGTATCACCCCTGCTTTCTAGAGTACTTTCACGTGTAGTAGTATCTAAGTTCTCTGAGTAGGTATTATTCCGCTCTTTACTCTAGAGGGGGAAACTGAGGCTCAGACCAGTAACGTAACTTATCTGGTTAATGGTCACTTTTTCCCTAAAAATGAGTCTCAGATGTAACCTAGGAGTCAGCCTCCAATGGTTCCTGTGCTGAACATTTTACTGGTTACATTATTTTTTACTGATCTTATTCTTTCACTTTCCTATTTAGGCCTGAGTTGGATGCATGTGATGTACCAGAAAAATATCCTCAGCTATTTCAGGTGACTCTGGATGTAGAACTCCAGCCCCATGACAAAGTGGTAGACTTGACCCCACCATGGGAGCATTACTGCACAAAAGATATCAATCCCAGCATCCTCTTTTCTTCTCACCAGGAGCATCAAGATACTCTAGCCTTAGGAGGTAAGAATCACCTGCCTCTTTTCAGCTGGAAGCCTCTGTGTTGTTAATTAGTCACATTGACTGATTTCCTGTGTTTCATTGACACTGCATGGCCTCTTGTCTTGCAGGACAGGCTCCCATAGATATCCCTCCAGACAACCCCAGGCATTTTGGGCAAGGTGGCTTCTTTTCCACTCTCTGTTGGCAAGGTACTTCCAAGCATGTCTTTAAGTTACGGTTAGTTGGTTAAATCACGTGGGTCTTTCATAAAGGTGATTGGTTCTCAAAGCAGCCTGAAGTAAAGCAGCACTTAGAAGTCGTCACGTTCCCCCTTATTTGACACTGTCTTGGCTCATTCCTTTTTCAAATTAAGCAACCTCCTGCTTCCAAGTCCATAACTGCTGTTAGATAATGCAGAGGCTATTTTAAGCGGAATGCTACCTTTTCTCTCTGTATAGTATATTTTACATTACGTTTTTCCTGGGTTTACAAATAAGCATGGTATTTTTTAGGATCTCCCTTTACACTGCTGACACACAAATGAACTTACCTCCTGCCCTCAGCTACATAGTCTAAAAATGTAAAATCTGGCAGAGCTGAGCTTCCTCTGCGCAGAGAAGGCAAACACTTTGTCCCCTTGTCTCTGCTACTGGCTTTAACAGCCATGGCAGAAATCAGGCTCCGTCTCAGTTCCTCTTCTGCTGAACCTGGTGATGTTTCAGAATCTTTCTAATGTAATACTTCAGGTTGCTGGCATTGGCATTCCAATGGATACCCATCTGCCATCTTGTCACCAAGGATTGGGGTCCGTGGGTTTCCCAAGTTGGAAATCAAAAAGAACCACCCGAGACATTTCCAGACAAATTTTACTGGACTTGGATCAGGTGTGAGGGAGACAGCATGTGAGGGCAGAGTTCCCGACCCTCTCCCTGGGTGGCTTTGCTGGGTTGTTTTGAATAGGCTGTGGATAAAGCAGGCATGATTAAAAGTTGGGCAAAGCATGGATTTTTTTCTGGGTTAGGGCTGGACCACTTCCTCTGTCCTTTGAGTTGCTTAGCAACAATCTCTGTGCCTGCACTCTGAGGGCAAGATGGCCACGTGGCTCATCACTGCCACCCTAGGAAGGTTGTGCTGCGGTCAAACCTTAATTGTGCCTGTGGAGCAGTAGTTTCCACATCTGGAAATGGTGGGGGTGGTTGCATTCCTGCAGTTATTTTATCTGGTGTTCCTTTGGCTTCATGCTGTCCCAATCCTTGCTTCAGAGTTTGCCGAAGTTAACTGCAGTGTTCAATGTAGAATTTAGTAATAAAGACTTCCCCTGTGAAATGGATAGGACACTGGCTTTGGCAATGGTCTGCTTACCATATTCTTGATGGACCTTCCACAGCCGTGTGAACTAAGACAGTATTCCCATGGCCTACACAGAATTTCCCATGTTGGTGAAAAAAATTGTTGATAGAATTCCTTTGGATTGCAAGGCTTACATAACATTTTTAAAAATGGGAAACTTGGGAAATCTAGATAGCAGGTAGATGTCCCAGCTCCCTCTTGGCTCCCTCCACATCTTATCTTTCTCACACAGGGCTTTCAATAAAACTTCACATTTATCTCTTTACTGCGATTTTATTAAGTAATTCAGAAATCATTCCTGTTAGTCTCTGAAATAGATTTTAGTGCAAATGCACAGTTTCTTATCCTAACTTTGCTGAGCCGGTTGTGTTTAGGAATGCAGAATTTTTTTGGATTAAGAAAGGTCGTGTGGCACACACACTGTGTATGAATTAGCATTCCGAAGGGCATGTCCGAAAACCTGTACTCAGACACATTCACATTTCTGCAGTGAAACGTATAAGTGATAACCCGAGGGAAATTCTTGGAGACTGTAAGTACTTTCACATCAGCTCTGGCCAGACTTTTCTGCCTACTTGGTTTGCACCAAACTTAGGAGAACCTTTCCCTTTTTGTAGCTTTTTGCATTTCAGAATTGGAGATAAGGGATGTGGGTCTATCTGACATTAAATAATAAAGTTCCGTAGGAGGGGCTGTCTCAAGGAGGGCCTGGAAAGTCTCTGAGCAGCATCGCTATTCCTTCCCAGAAGGTGCCTCTTTCCTGCTCCCTATTTTATGCTGAAAGTCTCTCCTTTCAGGTTGATGTAAGAACCATCCTAAGGAGAGCCATTCCCTCTGTTTACTTACTAGGTGTGTGGCTCACCTCAGTTCCAGACTGCGGGAGAAAGGCCTTGCTTCTGGCTGCAGGCCACACAGAAAAGTAAAACACAGTGAGAGGAGTCAGCAAGGGAATAGGAGATAGTGGTTTTCTGAAGCACCTAGCATCGCGCCTGGAAGATAACAACGACGACAATAATTATCACTCTTAATAAAAAGACATAAACACTTTACTTCTTACTATTTATCTGAGCATTCCCTATATGTCATCTCATTTAAGTCTCACAGCAGCCCTGTGAGTTAGGTTAGGTAGTATTCCTTTCCCCATTTTGAGGGGGAGGAAACTAGGGCACTGCGAAGTAAAGGAACTTCCTCAGTGCCACAGAGCCAGTAAGTAGTGGAGCTCGGATTCAAACCCAGGCTCTCTGGCTCCAGGTTTTCTGCTCTTTACCCCTGTGCTGTACTGACTCTCAGATGTTCAATAAATGGTAATCGAACGGAAAGTGAACTACATCAGGTTTTCCATTGGAAAGGGTCTGAGAGCATTGTTTGCTCAGGGCTGCTCCTTCCCTCTTTCTGGAGTACGTGTGTGTGTGTGTGTGTGTGTGTATCTATACACACATAATTTAAAAATACGTTGTGGCCAGTAGCTAACATTTATTGGCACCCTGGCCTTCCTTAGATCAGAAATCGGAGAAATCATTCTGTGAGGAGGACCATGCTGCCCTAGTGAATCAGGAAAGCGAGCAATCAGATGATGAACTTCTGACCCTTTCCAGTCCACACGGCAGTGCCACAGATGACAAACATCATGGAACCAAAAAGCCCAGCAAAAGGCAGCAGGAGCCAGCTGCCCCTCCACCCCCGGAAGATGTGGACCTTCTGGGCTTAGAAGGGTCTACAGTGAGTAAGAACTTCTCTGCGCCAGTGGCTCCTCCCACCAATTCTGAACTGCTCAGTGACCTGTTTGGGGGCGCAGGTGCGGCCGGCCCTGCCCAGGCCGGACAGTCCGGGGTGGAAGACGTGTTTCATCCAAGTGGACCTGCATCTACCCAGTCAACACCACGCCGGTCTGCCACTTCCACGTCTGCGTCTCCAACTCTGAGGGTGGGGGAAGGTAATTTTTTCCATGCTGCGCTGTACTTCTCAGTTTTGAAAAATAACCTTTGGGCCAAGCAGGTAGAATTGACCCTTCTTAATAAGCTAGACTTTTCTGGTCTCACTGAAAGTCCCTTGGAAGTCTATATTTTTATTTAAATGGGGAACACAAGAGGAAATAAAATGTAGGACAGGGTAAGAGTGAATATTTGAGCTTCTCGTCCTTAGTTTAATTTTTTTTCAGGGCTTTGGTACCTGAGCTTAGAGATGTAGACTGATGAATTATTATTAATAATGACAGCTGATATTTGGGGGTATTGACTATTTGCCAAACATGGAATTTAATGCCACACATTTATTCAATTCTTATACAACCCCAGTAAATAGATGCAATTATTATCCCCACTTCATAGTTGAGGAAATAGAGGCTTAGAGTCAAATTAATAGCATACTGTTCATGCAGTTAGAATTGACGGGGCCAGTGTCCAAAACTAGGCCATTTGACTCCAAGCTTTCCCTTGGTTTTTCCTGTAATGCCTTCCTGCAATTGTAGTTTTCTGAATACACTTTGGCTATGCAGAGAAGTACTTGGTTATGTCAAGATATATTTAAGGGGCTCATTCCAGCAGCACAGCTGCTGTAGCAGAGATGTGGGTGCCAGGAAAGGAGTTGGAGCCCCATGTGGCTCAGTGAGCTTCATCTTGCTCACTGCTAGAGACTCAACCCTTCCTCAACCCTATGACTGGACATCCACAGTTCTTTGACATTTGCAAGACGGTGTTGCTGAGTAAACAAAGGCTGATTAGAGCTTCTAAGAACCAGCTGCCTCTTGTTACCAAGATAACATCCTATTAGAAAGAGTAAAGAGAATTGTCTCAACATTTCAGGTATATGGTAACCTGTAGGAACTTTCTTTCCCAAGCTTATCCTTCACTTCTCAGAAGGCCTTGGCAGGCACTGATTCGTGGTAGCTTAGCTTGAGGTGTTCTTTGTAAGTGTGAGCCTCAGAATCCTAGAATGTAGGTGCCGGGGCTCAAAGCTGCTACATGTTGCTAGTGGAGCCAGGATGTGAGGTGCCCTGGATCCCAGGATATTTCCTCTTCTTCACTTCCTTCCATCTAGTTCTTACTCATCAAAATGAATAAAAACACTATCGTGAAATTAAAAATCCCCAAGATCCAAGATAGCGTAGCACTCCGTGGTCACCTGTTAAGACCGTGCATCTCGAGTGCCTTTGGATGATTTAATCCATGATAGTTCTGTGCACATAGTTCTGTTCCAGTGTCAGAACTAGAAGGACCCTTTGAGACATTACATAAATCTGTGCCTCAGGTTACAGACAATACAGTTTAGGCCTAGATATGTTGATTGACTTGTTCAAAGATGCATAGCTGATTGGTGGCAAACCCAGATCTAGAACTCAAGTATTCTGTCCCCTAAGTGGAAGTAGAAAACACAGTCCAGAATTAAAGGCCTGGATTTGAATCCTGGGATCGACACTTAACTATCTGTATAGACTTATTGATAAAACCTTAATCTTCAAGGTTGTAAAAGGGGATAATACTTACCTATCAGCATTGTTATAAAGACTAAATTTTGAGCTCTCATCTTTTGGTATTGGGAAGTTCACTTTTAATTATTGGAGAATGCCTCTAATTTAACATAAGTGATATGTGAAGTGTACCAAGCAACAGCAGATTTTAGCTTCTTCCACTAGTTGGCATCAAACTTAAATGTAGTATCCTCGTATACTCTATAAATCTCAGTGTTCTCATTTGACAGAAGGGATAAAATTTTGTGAGTGTTAAATGATTAAGGGATATACTTTGTGTAGCAGAGTGCCTGACAGATAGTTGATTTACTAGTGCTCCACAAGGCTAATTGATTGCCCACTGGATTGCAGGAGAGCACTGTGGCAGTGAAGTCATAGCGGAACACGTTAAACCTGATGCCCTACCTGGGCTTTGAGAGTGGGGTTTACTCATTAACTTCTTTGATTCTAGTTGTCTATTCCTAAATAGGTCAGTCCCACTCCAGGAAGCAGTCAACTCATTAGTCGATTACTTACAGAGTAGGAAGTGCCATCTCACTATAAAGAGCTGAAGGGAGTTTTGTTCCTTGCCCAGTAATGAGATATTAAAGGGCAGTTACATGCATGCCACTCTATGTAGTTTTCTTCACATTCATTTCACACCTTGAGAAATGTGAGGTGCCTTTGGGAAGTTCCTAGAATTTGGAAGAAGACTCGAACATGAATTTCAGCCCTATTATTTACTTGATGTTGGGCAAGAAACTTGTCTTTCTAAGCCTCAGTTTCATCGTAGAATGGAAATGATACCACTTCTGAGGTACTCTTTATGAAAGGCTATGTAAACCCTAAGGAATGATACAATGCTAGTGTGGTTGCATCGTTACTGGAAACCTCAGTAGCCCTTTTAGTTCTAGTCTTCTTAGTACCTTCACAAACTTGTTAGTCCTGGAGGAAATTTAAGGATAAGATGGGCCCAAGGGGCAGACTTCATCCTAATTTGTCAGGTATTTGGGCTACGGCCTGGCAATAGTGAACGAATGACCTCATAGGACAAAGAAACCCATTTTCCCTTTGTTTTCTAGGTGCCACCTTTGACCCATTTGGGGCCCCTTCTAAACCATCGGGTCAAGATTTGCTGGGTTCTTTTCTGAATGCATCCAGTGCTTCCAGTGACCCTTTTCTTCAGCCTACGAGAAGTCCTTCACCTACAGTGCATGGTGAGAAGTATTTTACATTGTGTTCAGTGGAACGTAGATTTCCACACGTTTTCAGTAGGTACTTAGATTTAAAAGCATCCTGTAGGTGTATTGGGTGGGGCAGGGGAGAAGCTATATAATGCATCCTCTCTTTTGGAAATTAACAATTCATACTAACATATTAAAAGGTCTATCCAGACCATAAACAAGTCTGCTTAACTTTGTTTTACTCAGCTTTTCTAAAACTTATTTGACTGTGGAATTCTTTTTTTGCATTAGAGCTACATATACAGAATTATGACACCATTGGTTGTAGGATGTTCCTTTTCTTTAAGTAATAACAAGGAAGAAAAAAGGCTGTCACTTTTAGTTGATTAGAAGATACATTCTAGTTGGGAAATCTTTGAAATGTGAAAAATATGAGTCCAGTCAATAAAATGTGATACGAACATTCCACAAAATTAGTGTTCCACAAAACAAACTTCAGAATACAACACCCTGCCCTGGTGCGTGTAGCTTAGTGGATTGAGCGCTGGCCTGCAAACCGAAGGGCCATGGGTTGAGTTACTGCTCAGGGAACATGCCTGGGTCGAGGACCTGGTTGGGGACGTGTGAAAGGCAACTGATCGATGTTTCTCTCCCTCTCTTTCTTCCTCCCTTCCTCTGTCTCTGAAAATAAATAAATAAAACCTTAAAAAAAAGAATACAATACCTTGATGAATTAGAGCTATTCTGTCTAATATGAAGTGGCCACTTAGTACAAAATAAGAATGTAAAATATCTCTAATATTTTTATATTGGTCACTTGTTAATATTTTGAATATATTGAACTAAATAAAATACATTCCTAAAATTAATTTTACCAGTGTCTAAATTTTTACCTTTTTTAATGTGACAACTATGAAATTTTAAGTTACATATGCAGCCCACATTATAGTTTTATGTTAGAGACTTAGGTTGTGTGGAAAGAATTGCGATCACATCCATTTGTAAGTGTAATAGGATATCACGTAGGTAACAGATTAAAACTAGAGCCCTTCAGTGAAGGACAAATGGCTTTGAGCTAGAGAACTGTGTCCCGTTCTTGATGTTGAAGACTGTTGAGCCTTATTGGCCTCAACCTAGAGAGTGACATATTGTTGAAGGCAGCCTGAGCTTGTCCGGAGACTCCCATCCACTCATCAGCTTGACCTCGTGGAAGTTTTGCAAATGCAAAGGAAGATGAGTTACACAACATTGTTCAAACTGTAACTTGACTAAAAATATAAATCAATCTCGGAATAACCTTTCCGAGATTGATTTTCCAGTTAGTTTTAAATATCAAACTATTTGAGGTAGGTCCACAGGACAACATATAAGAAATGCACCTCTCACCCTTGAGTAGTGCTACCTAAGAGAATCTCCTGATTGGAATTTGTTTTCCCTGGAGAGAAAGATGCAGGGATAGAGGTTAAAGATGTTGGCTTGCTCACTTACTTAAAATGTAAGTCATATAGTTGGTCTACTCAAAAGAGCTCCCGATTTCACTCGGCATGGGAGCCAAAGTCCTCAAAATGGCCCAGGTAGGCCCTGTGTGCTCTAGCACCCCAGTGACCCCATTTCCCGTTCTCTCCCTCTTGTTCCCTCCATTCCAGCCCTACTGGCTCACTTGCTGTTGTGCAGGCTGATCCTCTTTTGATCCTCGCCCAGCTCTCACCTTCTCAGCGGGGTCTACTCTGACTGCTCCGTATCACGTCAGAGTTTATCCCCCTGCCCCACTCTACCTTTTCCTTTCCATGTTAGTTATCAGCTTTGATATATTTAATAGTTTACTTACATGATAGGTTATTTTTTGTTGTCTATCTCTTCCAGCAAAGCAGGGATTTTTGTTTGTTTTGTTCATTAATGCTGCCCTAGTGCTTGGAAGAATTACTGGCACACAGTAGGTGCTATCTATCTATCCTTCTGATATATAAATATAAAGTTAATTAACTCATTTTTCCTACCTGAGCCTCTTCGATGCATAATGGTAGAATTAATGAGGTTGTATATTTTCCTGATTTTTTTCAGAAAAGATTTTATTTATTTTTAAAGAAGGGGAAAGGAGGGAGAAAGAGAGGGAGAGAAATACCAATCAGTTGCCTTTTATATACCCCAGCTGCGGACCTGGCCTGCAACCCAGTCATGCGCCCTGACTAGAAATCAAACCATATACCCTTTGGTTTGCGGGCCAGTGCTCAATCCACTGAGCCACACCAGCCAGGGCTATTTTCCTGATTTTAATACTTTGAATTTATGCTTTTCATAAGAGAACTACCTTTCGTGTCCCATGGGCGTGGATGCTCATACTTCAGCCTGGCAGTTCCGGATCTGGTTCTCTGTGTCTGAGGAGCTGGTTAGAACCTGCTCATTACCCAGTGTAGGCCACTTAGCGCCCCTTTGTTTGGCAGCCACACTTCTCATTTTGGCCTGTGTCTTGCCAGTGAGTGAAAAGAATTTTCCACCATCCTTGCTTGGAAATCAATGATCGTCCCACTGTTAGTGGATCAGTTGCATATTCTTCATATAGGATAACATATATGTGAGACCCAGATGTCAGACTGGGAGGTCAGAATTGCCCACCGCCAGCATTCCACCTCGGCAAAAGGCGCCTGTTCCCATTCTTTATCCAGCTATGCAAGTGGAAACCTGGAGTCATTTTCCTCAGATTTCCACAAAGCACCACCATCTTTTCTTAAAATCAAGAAATATTACCTTTGAGCTCTACAAATATTTAGCGAACATCTACTCTAAAGAGGATAAGTACTTGGGGCATAGTGTTAGGAGAAAAAAAAAAAACAACTGTAATAAAAGGCAGAGAAAATGCAAGTATTAGGTAAATTACCTTTTAATTTATATGTCCCCCTCTCCAACAGATTTTAAGTTTTTTGAAAGCAGGCAATGTCTTTTTTAGTCCTCTGTTCCCTGGCAGGGTGCCTTATGTATGGTAGGTGGTCATAACGATTTGTGGGTTTGATTAGTAATAACATTGAACTTCTGGCACCTAGTTCTACATCCTAGTTAGTTGTAAGAGTAAAGTCAGAGTGTAAAGGAAGTCAGACAGCAAACGTTAATAAAAAAAAAAAGGTCTAATTTACACCTCAGTTTTCAGGAATTACTGTGGAATAAGAATAGAAAGGAAAGAACTTATTACTTATAATAGCATGTTCTTTTTAAACTTAATGGTAGGAAGGTCAAGATGTCTTGGTTTGTACTAAGCAAACAAAACAAGTAAATATAAGGCTTGGGAATGGTAATCTTGGTGAATTGATGATTCTTTGGATGGAAGTGCTGGTGAGTACGTGTATGTTTCAAATTTCACTTTTAATGTTTAGTATTTGCATTTTACTCACTGATTTTATGGACAGAACTTAGAGGTGCTTTAGAAAGAAATTCTTTTTTATGACATCCTGTTTATTACTTACATTTTAGAGATTCAGAAAAAACTTAGTACCAATGTGTATTATTCTTACACAGCTGATCCTCCTTAGCTAAACATCATGGAAGGATAGCTATGTGAACTTAGAAAAGTGGGCTCTGAGCTATCTTGTTTTGAGTCTTTGTTTCTCCTAATTTTTAGCTTCGAGTACACCTGCCGTGAACATTCAGCCAGATGTTTCAGGAGGTTGGGACTGGCATGCTAAACCAGGTAAAGGTCAGCAGGGTATTTTTCTATGCACACTTAACCAATTGTTAAAGCATGACCATTCATCAAGGTAAAGTGATTACTTACAGAGTATCATAGCCCACCCATGTAATTTGTGTTGATTTTTCCTAAAGACATGTTCTGGTAGAACTTCCCCATTGCATTTGATGACATGGTAGTGCCGTGATGTAATATATTATATATTATCTTATTTTTCTAAGTCTCATTTGCTGAATATCTGTTTTGATACTAGAACTAGGTGCATCTGAGTATATATCTAACTGTGCCACTTAGAAGCTCTTGGATGTTTTTTATGAGCTTGAATCTCAGTTTTGTTATCTATTAAGTGGTGATCATAATCCTTGTCCCACACAGTCGTATAGTTTAAGTGAGGTCACATGACAATTTCTAGCATAGAGTAGATGCTATATAATGTGGATGGTCTTCCTTCTTAACAAAGGACTTGGGTCAAGGCTGGATTTGTCTCTGACAAGTAAATTGTCTTCCTCATGGCTAGATGGTACTTGTTGAGAGCCATCTGTGTGACCGCATCCCCCACACTGTGCAAGTCACACACACACACAGTGTGCTCATCACAGCAACTTTCTGAAGCTGTTGCTGTTTCTTTACTGAACCAATAAGAAAATGTTGGAACTCGGAGAAGTGAAACAATGTGCCCAGGGCTACTCATCCAGGAAATAGCAGAGCCAGAATTCAGATGCAGGCTTGACTGCAAACTCCACAGAAAGAATGAAGTCAGCTGACAGGAGAGGTAACCTGGATAGCAGCTCACAGGTACAGCCAGGAAACAACACATGCCTCCTTTGTGCCCTGCCCCTGTCCCAAGCCACCCTTCACTTAGTCAGGAAAGCAAGGTCCAGTGGACTCCTAATGCATTTCCGAGTCCCATCCTCACGTGCACGTTTGGGTTTCTGAATTTCAGACTTTGGCCTCAGGCAGCTGACTCATTTTCAATGATCTTATTTCCTTTTCAGGAGGTTTTGGAATGGGAAGCAAGTCAGCTGCCACCAGCCCAACGGGATCCTTGCATGGCACTCCCACCCATCAAAACAAACCCCAGACTCTGGATCCTTTCGCTGACCTTGGGACACTAGGTACAAAGCTAACAGGTTAAGATATTTACTTATGGCTACAAAACCTCACATCTAAATCTTTAGTGTTATAATAAGCTGGAACCTAAACTCTTACATCTTCTTAAGCCATATATATTCTAAATCCTATGATTGATTAAAAAAAAACAACAGGCTTCACATAAGGGGTTGGAACTAACCCCTATTAATCTATTTCTCCAATGCCTAATTTTGGATTAGTAACATAAATAAAGTTAGAACTTCCAGAAGCATCTGACAACAGAGTTTCGCTGCAGTAAAAGTAACGAACGTGTAAGGAAACGCTGAGAGAGGAGGCTGGTCAGACAGACTTGAGCCACATGGGCCAGCTGGGCCCAGGCCTTCTTCTCATGTTACCTGTGAGACCCTCACGCTGGCATCCCTCTTCTTGTCAGTGACTGCAGTGCTCTCTGGCCAGTTTGTGAAATTGCACACACGAACATACACTCTCTGTAAAGTGTTTTCATCGTATGTTAATTGTTGTTAGAGGACAAGTAATTTGGGCATCACTGGGTTCAGAGGACTCTGACTGCAGCAGACATGCCCGAGAATAAAGAGTCACAGTGATGCTTGCCAAAAGGGATAGAGTGTGTCATGTTCTCAAACTATTTCACCAAGAGAACATTTCTCAAGGACTAGTTCATGAGATGTTCTGGAGCCTTGTCTTCCTCCTCTGGGAGGTGCAGAGTTGTTAAATAGGGGGGGTGAGCCCTGACACCAAGGTTTGAATTAGCCACGTTGATAGTTCAGGTTCTGAAAAAGCCCTGAGGTACTTAGAGCCAAATCGTGCGCAGGGAAGGAGAGCACGCTACCATTGTTGACAGGAATTGTGTCTGAATCTTGACCTTTCCTTGTACATGTTTTAGAATTTTTTTCTTTTAAGAACTCTCAAAATTATTTTCCCTTCTTTGTATTTTAATGTAAGCTGAAAAATTTAGAGTACCCTTGGGTGAGTTTCTACTTCAAGTAAAACCTTGTTGACAGTTCATTTCTTTACGCCCATTTCACAACTATTTAGTAAGTGTCTTCAATGGGCTAATAAAAACCAACCAGCCAAAAAAACAAAATAAAATTCCTTTCTTCTAAAGCCTGTATTCTAGAAGGGAAAACAAATAGTAAGTGAATAAATTTATAATCTAATAACAACGTTTATTAGAGGATTTACTATGTGCCAGGCACTATTTTAAGTGCTTTACATAGATAAATTTATTTCATCTTCCAATAAGATTTCAAGTAGAGACTATTATAACCCTCCTTTTGTAGATGGAGAAACTGGGGCACGAAAGGTAAAGTAACATGCCCACGTAATAAGGTTTCAATACTGAAGTTCTAGCTCTAAAGCTTGCGCTCATAACCCCTGTGCAGAGTGCTGTGAAAAAAATAAGGCGAGTGACGGCTGGGCTGGGGTGTTATTTTAGATATCGTGTGGTTACAGAAGGCCTCTCTGAAGAGCGGCCTTTATAGAAAGTTCGTTTTTAAAATCCAGCATTATATCTTGCATTTAATTCTCATGTCCTTTTAGACATGGTTAATCTGGAATCATCTCTCAACCTTTCATTGCCTTTTATGAAATCGATACTTGAAGGGTACAGGACAGTTAAGAAAGTCTCAATTTGTTCATTTTTATCACTTGCTTAAGGTGATGTCTGCCAGTTTCCTTCATTGTAAAGTTAACATATTTCCCTTTGTAATTAATGAGTAACCTGGAGGAGATAATTTGAGGCTATTCTATTGGAGACAAACCTTTTGGAGAATATTTTATTCTCCATCTGACTTTTACCCACTGATTTTAGCATTCATTAATGTTTCTTGCCCGAAGTGGTCATTACTATGATGTTTGCAAAACTGTGATTTTTCTGATTCTTTCCTTCTTTCTACATTTATTAATTAGCATTTCACTGTAAGGAAAAATCTTTTCTTTCTCTCTCCCTCTCCCTCACATCAAATGACTGATGAATATTTTTTGATTCAGTGAGTTATCATTAATTACTGTCATTGTTGTCCCAGATTTGATTTGTGAAAGCCCCTTTGTCCTGCCTTCTATATCCTTTTCACTGGATTCCGTTAGGTGGGATAGATAGTAAACTAAGGCAGGGAGGAGGAGACATCACTAACTCAGCAGTCCTGAGCCTGGCCTGATAATATTGCCAGGTGTTCCAACATCACAAGAAACACCATGGGGAGCCCTTGAAATTCTATGTATCATTTCCACTCTCTGGAAAAGAAAGCCTTTGAAACTGTGTATTTATCCCAAGTTCTAGAACAGGGAAGAGGAGAGGGTCCACAGTGCCCAAAGAAGAAGCCCATAAAATCACTTTGATCAATTGCCTACCTCTGGTCACTGTCTGTTTTAGAAGGGGGTCCCTAGTACTTACAGAAAGAGCCCATAAATGACTTTGGGTAACTGCCTCAACTCTAATTAACTACCTCCTGTCACATATCTGTTTTACAACAAGATGAACAAATGGAGTCTGGAGCAAGATAAAAATCTGGGCTAACAGACCCCCACACATACCTGTGGTTGAGTAAGCTGGCACCACCTTCACCCACCAATCAACATGTAATTCCCTCACCCCATCCCGCCAACCATGTAAGTCCTCAGGACAAGGGACTGGATGCTTTTGCTGCCCTTACCTTGCCCTGCCGTGAACCTGTATAGTCTTTCTCCCCAACCTTGGCAAGGCCCAATCTCTTCCCTGAGAACATACTGCTAATAGACTTGCTGGTCTGTAATTCTTTACTGCGTCAGCAAGAAGAACCAAGTTTCTCCGTTAACAATTCCATCTTTTGAGAATTTTTTATAGTACAACAAGATGTACCAGGTTTGTCTTGAAATTTTTATACCCTAGTCCTGGAAACAGTCATTCTCCAAAGTATCCTCACTTCCTTTTGTGGGGAATCGTATTTAGAAATCGAAATCTGTACACTAAGTATGTGTATGGGTACTGGGCTGGAGGTCACTGCTCTACGTTTTGGGAGATAGAGATATGAGATGATGGGGTATAAATATCTAGACTTCCATCCAATACCACAGGGTTCTTCCTTGTCTTCCTGTATTATATGTGTGTATCTTCCTGTTCCCTGGGTGGCAACAACATTGATAGTCAGACAACAAAAATAGTTTCAGAATACCATATCACTATAACAAATCTACTAGGGGGAGTTCAAGTGTTCTTTGTCATTTTTGAAATGCAGTAATTTTTACAACTGCTGGAAAAATCAGTTTCATAAATTTCTCCACTTTTTCTAGTCACATAAGTTAGGAAAGTTAAGTGACTTTCCTAGAGCCACATAATGAACAGGAGTATGAGCAAGGGCTACAAGCTAGAATGTTTGACTCCTTGGTAATTGCTTCACAGTAAAAATTAAGCTTCCCAATTATATAGCTGTGGTCTGGGAAAGACAAAAGATGGTGTTCTTCTCCTTAAGGTATTTGCACATTAAACAATTCTGATACAAACATTTATGTCTTAGTTCTTCCCATAGATACTTTGATTTAATTGGTATGTCTGTGGCGTGGAAATAGGGAGTTTCAGACTCACCCAGGTGACTAATGCAGCCAAGGCTGAGAACTGTGCTCAGAGTTGTCGGAGTGTTGGCTGTGTTTGCTCGCCTACAATGATGGCTAGAGTGTGAAATCGAAACCTACCTGTGAAATTTCAAGACATATGTGTTTGCTCTTGAGCGTTAACCACACTTGTACTTACAACGAACAATGATTAATCCTGATCATTGAAGTTTAAATAGCACCTTAATGGGTGAATATATCTTATTTCCTGTTCTTATCATTTGCTAGTTTTTACTCTATTGAAGGAATAGAATCTGCTTAGAAGACGGGATGGAAAGAGCAATGGCGCAGAGGGAAGAGCCAGGGCTCTTCTGGCTTGGAGTCAAAGACCTGGATTCAAGTCCCAGTTCTGTCACTTGCTGGCTTTGTGACTTTGAGGAAATCACTTAACTGCTCTGAGCTGCAGTTTGTTCATCTAAAGAAATGATATTCTTATACACCGAAAAATGTCATTGTGGGGATTAAAGGAAATGTACACCTGCAATTTTTTTACCTATTAGGATGGTTAATAGTGCTATTAGTCACTAAGGCAATTTCCACTAAAGTTATTGCAAACAATAACTCAGGACATGAAAGTTAGAGACTATTCGAACATAGCATTACCTTCTTTCTCCCCTTTTCTCTGTAGGTAGTTCTTCATTTGCCAGCAAACCCACCACACCAACTGGATTGGGTGGGGGATTTCCCCCTCTCAGCTCACCACAGAAAGCTTCTCCGCAGCCTATGGGTGGAGGCTGGCAGCAGGCAGGTGGCTACAACTGGCAGCAGACGCAGTCCAAGCCACAGCCTAGCATGCCACACTCCTCTCCCCAGAACCGGCCCAACTACAACGTGAGCTTCTCGGCCATGCCTGGGGTCCAGAATGAACGTGGGAAAGGACCGGCCAATTTGGGTAAGGACGGTGGGATGGGGCCAGGCACAGGGTGGCCTGTGTTACCATACTGCTGTATGGATGTCATGTCTGCAGAAGGAGACAGAAACAACTCTGCTGGCTTCTGAGGCCGTCTTGTAGTTGTAGAGGCGCCACATGAGCCCTGCCTCCACTTCTGTGCCTAGAGAGCCTGCATTTACCACGCTGTTCACACACAGCGTTTTGTGACTGCTGGCTCACTTGTGTGTTTCTTCCCACACTGAGGCCAGAGGGAGGGCAGGGGCTTGTGTATTCCTGCCATGTCATCATTAGCCCATAGCATAGCCCTTGGCGCATCTAGGCACTAAATGAGTATTGAGTGGATGAGGGGAGGGGTGGGTGGATCTTGAAACTGTCGTTCCTTTGAAAGGGGGGGTAGAAGAGAAAGGGTGGGACCCTTTTAAGAACCGTGCTCACTTTTGCCCTCGGGTCCTGATGAGAGTGCATCTCTTAGACAGTTAGTCTTTCTTGTGCTCTGGCTGCTGGACGTTCCTGAGACCACTGAGTTTACCATGATGTGTTTTTTCTCTCTTCTGAGAAGAAAGTAGAAAGGACACAAAATGGGCCAACAGCGTAAGGCTGGAGGATAATCTGGATGGTATTCTTTTTTTATTTTTTATTATTTTTTAAATCAAATGTAAAGGTTTATTTTTAATTCTGTGGTTGTATCCCAGGTTTGGCCTTCATATGTATATAGAATCTTTTTTTTAATCTTTACTTGTTGAACGGGATTCTTGACATGCAAAACACATTTTGCTCACCTTGGCTGGTGTGCCTCGGAGGACTGAGTGCCAACTTGTGAACTGAAAGGTCACAGGTTCAGTTTCCTGTCAGGGCACATCCCTGGGCTGTGGGTCAGGTCCCCCGTTGGGGCATGTGAGAGGCAATTGACTGAGTTTCTCTCCCTCGCTTTCTCTCTCCCTTACTCTCTCTCTAAAAATAAATAAATTAAATCTTTAAAATATAAAAAAAAACATATCTTGCATAGCAGGGATGGTTAAATTTGCGTTTGTTAGAAGGCCTGGTGTGATACATTTTTGCATTCCAGTTGATTTGATCATATCCAGGAATTAAATGTATAGGCATATGAGGAGACAGGCCTTTCCCTCTATGGAATCCATGGAGAGAAAGTGGAATCCATGGAAAGTCCTTTTCCTACCCGCAGCAGCTGACATTTATGGAGTACTTG
Source organism: Desmodus rotundus (assembly GCF_022682495.2). Classification (NCBI taxonomy): domain Eukaryota; kingdom Metazoa; phylum Chordata; class Mammalia; order Chiroptera; family Phyllostomidae; genus Desmodus; species Desmodus rotundus. Next base: position 45,801,313 of record NC_071389.1, read on the forward strand.
ATTGATGTCTGGTGCTATTCTAAACCATTTTCATGTATTATTTCATATAGTCTTCAGAGCTAACCCCATGTTGTAGATGAGGAATCTGTGACAGAGATCGATAAAGTAATTTCTTAAATTCAAACAGCTTGTAAGTAACAGAGCTAAGATTTGAACCCAGGCAATTTGGCCCCAGAAAGCCGTCTCTTAAGTGCCACACTCTACTGACCGTGACGTAGGTGCCATTTCATACTACTAACATGAGACGGTTCTTTTGTTGGGGATGTATATCATGATTTGTGGGTAGCAGTGGATATTCTTTGGACAAATCCGTGAGTCTCGTGGCTTCCTTTCTGTCTTTATTTTGAGAGGATGTAGGGTGAGGTCTTCGGTCAGCAAATATTTACGGAGCATGTTCAGTGTAGAAAACACTGGGGACACAGCAGCAAACCAGACAGACAAAACCCCTAGTCCCAATGTGGGTGCTTGTGTGAGTGTGGGTATAGTGCGCCTTACACTGTGGAGATGGCAGATGGGTTTCAGTTCGGACACTAGCGTGGGTTGATGGGCACTGCTGGCATGAACTGCTGTGTTCTGGTTCTGTTTGTTTTAATTTTGCAAACATTTAAATAGCCAGGCACTGTTCTGTGCACTTTAAAATGTTACTATCAACTCTCACAACAACCCTATGAGGTAGTAGTATCATTAACACTGTCCCCATTGTACAGATGAGGTGAGTGAGGCTTGGACAAAAGTAACTTGCCCCAAGGTAACATTGCTAATAAGTAGCAGAGCTGGAATTCAAACCCCAGGGAGGTCTGTCTCCAGGCTCTCTGCTCTTTACCACCATGCTAGGCTGCCTTTCCTAGCAGACTGAGATTGAGACCACAGCCAGACTTGAGAAAAAGGCCACTCTGAGGGACTAAAACTATCAGCCGGGTGTAGGGAGGAAAGCGGTGGCATGCGTGGATTCCAAGTACCACAGCCCAGACCTTCATTCCACCACTGATGCTAACTAGTTGTAGGACTGGGGGAGGGGGAATCACGAGTACCCTCATCTATAAACAGGTGGGGCCGTGGAAATGCAGTTATGGAATTGTATTTGGTCTAACAAAGCTAGCCTCACGTCCTAGCTTTGCCATGGATGTGGTATGTGATTCTGGACAGATCGCTTAAGTCCTCTAGACTTTATTTTCCTCATTTATAAAATGGGCATAGCAGTCTCTTACTCTGCCCACAGGGTGAATGTGAGGATTAAGGGGATTAATGCACGTGAAAGCACCTTGAAGACTCTTAAGTGTTATGAGACATGGTATGATGTCATGTTTAAGAGTAAAAACTTTAATGATTTTTAAAAATTATATTGCAGAAGGGAAACAAAAAGCAGCTGACTTTGAAGACCTACTTTCTGGTCAAGGTTTCAATGCGCACAAAGACAAAAAGGGGCCTCGAACAATAGCTGAGATGAGAAAGGAAGAAATGGCGAAGGAAATGGATCCCGAGAAATTAAAGGTGAGCGAGTCCCTGACTCGGTATTGTTATCCTGTATGACGAGGTCGTGTGTGTGGGGCCATTGGCCTTCCTGGTTCCTGGCCTCCTCGCTGCTTTCCTCCATGTTTAACCAGAGCAGTTTTGCTTTTAGCTGTTTTTGATTCCGGAAGTCTAGGTAATATTGACGTGGAGAACAAGAATGTTTCTCCAATTTTTTTTTTAAGTTTGTAAACCAGGTACTCTCGCCCCCTTTTTCACAGACGAGGAAGCCGATGATACTTCATATAGAAGGCTGTTGTGTGGACAGGTTAGCTTGGAGACCAAAGGGTGGTTATGCTGGTGAATTGTGTGAGGCAGTGGGCGAGTTTGTGAACGCCGAGAGAATAGGAATGCCCTCCTAGAGGGAGAGGCCGAATTTCTATGTGACAAAGTACTCAATATGCTGCCGCTGTGGCAACCTGGCAGATGCGCGTCTAATCCGTGACAGCATCGGAGCCTCTCCCACAGAAGGACTGCCGTAGGCGGTCAGTCATTTTGGAATACAACACATTTCTAGAGAGAGTCGAGCATTTTTGAAGATGTATAGATATTTTGATACTTTTTTGTGTCTAATAAAAGATCCTTTGTTTGTGTTTGCTTTTCACTTCACATAACATCACGGAGGCTTTATACTCCTTTGAAAAACTTTGTGCTCCATTCGATAACTTTTATTCATTAGGCAAACTCTGACAGTTTTCTATAAAAGAAGTCATGTATGTCTTTTAAACCATGCTTGGTTAGTTAGTTGGTATGGAGGTATTTAGTTGTTTGGGAGAGTAGTCAATCATTAGCCTCGACTTAGCCATTCATCCAGCAAGCACGCACCGAGCTCCTGTAACGAGCTCAGTTCTGTGCAACATTACAAAACCATTAACTTAATCACCTCATTTGTTCAGAATACGAAGATCCAAACTATGACTAGTTTGAATGAGTGACTTAATGGGTGAATTCATTTAACAAACCTTCTGTGAGCTCTGTTCTGTGGCAGGAGAGTTATTTGGTTTCTGAGATACTGTGTTATTTAAGGAACGGCACCTTTCCTCAGGCAGCTCGGCCTCATGGCAGGGAAGGACAAACACATGGACAATTACAATCAAGTGTGGCACATATTATGATAGAAACATGCTTAAGGGCGTGGCCCAGAGAATTCTTTTCTTCAGGGCGTATTTACTTTGTGTCTGTGTGCCAGATACTACACTAGACAGAGTCAGATAGTGGAGATGTGTTTCCCCATGGGGTTCGTACTCCAGGAGTGAGCAATGAGCTGGAGTTGCACAGAGAGGAAGGAATTCAGACTCTCAAAGGGGAACGGTGTGAAATTCCTGAGCGGGCTTTTGAAGGATGATGAAGAGTTAACCAGAAAGAGAAGGTAGGAAGTGGAGGTGGAAAAGCATTACAGGTAGAGGAAGCAGCCAGGAGTATGTGGGGAGCCTCAGGTACTCTGATGGTGCTGGAGCAGAATCCCAATGGACACCTTCTGAATTTCTTAATTCCCATGTATTACAGATTCTGGAATGGATTGAAGGCAAAGAGAGAAATATCAGAGCACTTCTCTCCACGATGCACACTGTGCTGTGGGCTGGGGAGACCAAGTGGAAGCCGGTTGGCATGGCAGACCTGGTAACGCCAGAGCAGGTGAAGAAGGTGTACAGGAAGGCTGTGCTGGTGGTGCATCCAGATAAAGTGAGCGTAACCTGCCCTCCCGTATGGCCCGTTGGGCCCTCATTTCATTAGTCTGTAAACATGAATTAAAACAGCATACTCTCGATTTGCTGGTTATTAGGCAATTCATATGATAAAATAAAGTCCATGGGCTAAAATCAGGTATTTAAGCGAGCAGTTATATTTTATAAAGTGGATGGGGGGAAAAATCAAACTATATGTTACAAATAACAGAATGGGAGCTTTTCTTAGAGAGGTGTAAGATTTACCAGTGACTAATTTTTAGTGTCTCCGAGAACTTAGCCGCTTTTAGAAATGGGAAAATGGGAGTTTAGAAATACAGTCAATCGGAGATAGGCTGTCAGAAATCTTTGTCATTTGGTAAATACTTCTGGAGGTTAGAGGAGAATCTTTTGCAACCTAATACGTTCTCTGTTACCTATTCATTGACCTATTACTACTACCATAAGTGAATTTCTAGGGGGAGGGCATTCTGGGGAGGTTATAGTAATTAGAGTCATGTAGATTGGGCTGTAAGAAGAGAAATGGCCTTAAAGGAAAACATTTCAATAATGTAGAGCCCACTTTTAGCAGTGAAAATTTAATACAAATAAAATCTTGGTCTCTGGCATCTAATGTGGGTTTTCTTTTTCCCGTAGGCTACTGGGCAACCCTATGAACAATATGCAAAGATGATTTTCATGGAGCTCAATGATGCCTGGTCTGAATTTGAAAATCAAGGCCAAAAGCCCTTGTATTAGTTTTCCATCTCTGCTGCAGACCTGTGCAGATGCTTAGTGTGTGTCACAATCCTGAGGTTTTCAAAGACGAACCAAAAACTCTGGTCACACGTATCAGTACTAAACTGTTAAATTACTCGTGAGTTAATTCCTCATTAATAAGGAATGTGGATGTTTGTTTTCTCAAGTCCCCACTATGAAAGGTCCCAAGCAGGAGAAGACCTTTTAGTTAGATGACCTTGCAGAGTTACGACGTTCCAGCCTGCGCTTTGTGGAGCCCACTCAGCATATTGCGGGGAAATGGGAAATAGAGGCCACCGAAAGCATAACTCATCTCATTCTCTGGGGGTAGGATTAATGAGCAAAGTTATGATAATAGGATTACATGATGGATTTTAACTCATGGTTATTAGATTTTCTTGGAAAGATATAATTTGAGCAACTGCTTTAGACTCCGGAAATACAACCACCAAGTATTTTTTTTAATGGAAATTTACTATGATCTTTAGAATAACACTGTATACTTCTTTTGGTCAAGAGGACTAACAGATGCAAAAGAATTTGAGTTGTGGGAAGAGACTATACTGTAATCCAGTGATGACCACCAGCTCTTCCTGGATAAGCTAAAAATTAGTGAAAATGCTGGTTGAAGAAAATAGGAACTCTGATGAGGTAGAAATCTTTATTCCTAGCCAGAAAGTTGGGCTGCTACCTTCCTTTCCCTTTAGAAAACTGGTTACTCCATGAAAAGAGTCTCGATACCATAACAACAACCTGATTTGAAAGAAATGTCTAAATTGCCATCAGGCTTAATGCTCTTCCTTTTGCTTAGCCAAGAAAATGTTCTTAGCTTGTTGTTAAGCAGTTTGGCACATTCACAAGTTATCGGGACAGACATCTGGTGTGGACTGAGTGTCCTCTACGTGTGCGAGTGGTTGTGGTGAGAGAGAGAAGACAACACTGAGCATGCGTCAGCAGACAGGCACAGTGCCAGGGAGAGAGCTGTGCTACCTGCAGACCCAGTCAGGTGGCGTGTCAGGATTCCCACATCCCTCTCCCGCCTGGGGACACTGGACTCCTTGGATTATTTCAGTGGGGTTTATTGCTTTGAAAGTCGTTGGGGATCCCCAGGAACACTTCACACAGGGACGTCTGTAAAAGCAAAGCAAGAGTGAAACCTTTGCAGAATTCAGACCAGTTGGATTCTGGTTCAGTGTTGTGGCTGTTTCTGGTTTGAGGGTAAGCTGTCGTTATCCCGTGACTTTAGTAGGTCTCCTTGGCACGCATGTACGCAGTGTGCAAAGCAGAGGGCAAAACGATTTCCATGCTAATTCTAAAAGCTTCATGCTCAATATTGTGAAAAGCTTTCAAAAATTGTTTTTCAAAGACAATCATTTTTTGTTTCTATTTTAATTTTCTTATGGCAAACTCTACTAGAAAAGCAGCATGTTAAAAATGCTTTATGTTCCAAATTAGAAAAAAGAAAAAATATGCTTTATGTTCTATATAGAACTTTCTTTTTTCATTAAAAGTGTTCTTTTTTTTAATTTTACTTTTTACTCACAATGTCAAACTCACAAAAAAATGTTCTTTTAAAATATACAGCTGTCAACTCTTCAAGGTAACCATAACAAACTAGGTGTTATTTAACGTATTATAAAATAATATTTGATCCAGTATGTGCTTGTCTTATTTAAAATTGGAATGTGAGACATGTTGCTGTGACTTGTTTTTTTCCTTCATTCACAATTGTAGATATTGTGTGAACTACAGTATATAATGATAATAATTAAAAGGATATTATGTGAATGTCACACACATTTTGAAATGATAGAACTATATTAGCTTTGAATCATGTTTGGATAATTCATCAATGTTCACAGTTTAAAACGTCATTAAACATTATGTAATTAGCAATGAGAAAGAATCTTACCTAACTTAACTTTGGGTTCACCCATCTCTTTTCCAGATACATTATAATTCTGGGCCCCTGTTTATCTCAAAACTCTTAACATATGCAGACCAACAGGTTTTTGCATTCGTTTTAAATATCTGGTTGTGACAGAGTTTCTTGTTGATCAAATTCACTGTTTCATTCGTATTTATTGTAATATATTTTTGTTTTGTAAATATGTTACACACAACAAGATGTGATTGGTCTAAAATATTTGTAATGTATATTAAAAGGCTCAAAAATATTTGTAGAAATCTAAGTTATTTTTGCACTCGTAGGAATATAATGATAAGCTTCAATTATACCTCCTGACATGATCACATTTAAGAAAAGTTATGGGGAAAGAATTTGAAAAGCACAAAATGTAATCTGACAGTATTTCTGGTTTATACTCCAACCATCCCCACTGCCATCCTCGCCCCCATAGGCCCACACATTTCGATCATGCTACATGACTACTGTGTTTCCAAAAGAACCAGCATAGAAATCCTGATCTCCTAACTGGAATATTAATGGGCTTACAAAGCTTCCTTCAGATACTGAGGCAGAGGGATTGATCCTGGGAGTCTGAGACTTCATCACAGAAAACATAGTTTAGTTCTTTTCAGACAGAAGCAGCGTGTTCATGTGGAAGCAAATGCTGCAAATCAAAAGCATTGGGACCATCACTGTGCTGTCTGTGTCTGCAAGAACACTCAAGCTGAGTCCCGATGCCGGTGAAAAACACCACTGTTTAAGGAATGAACACAAAAGTTGAATTCCAGAAATAGTTATCACAGCAACAGGACAGGTTCCCCGCTGGAAACATCTATCAGGGAATTTAGGTCAAGTAAACACATTCTGGTGGTTCTAAAGCTAAACCATGGTGTTCGTGTGTAATGGTACAGTATTGGTTTGAGAACAGAAGACTGAGTTTGAATCCTGATGTTTCCACTTAAGGCTGTTATTTTGGGCAAGTTTCTTAAAAGTCTCTAAGTTTTAATCTTACCATCTATAAAATAGAGATAATCCTAACAGCTCTGTAACGGTAGAATTAGAGACTATATAAATAAACTGTTATTAAATGGGTACTCACTAAATAGTAGCTGCTGTTACGGAGAGTCGCTAAGAGTGCATTGCTGCAGGTCACTATTGAAGCTGGAGTTAACAGTGAAACCTCAGGTTGTGGGCAGTGGAGAACAGGAGTAGGAAAAGGCAACCAATTTGCTCTTCTTTGTTTAAGAAATTGTTATTTATTGATTAGAGAGAGAAACATCAATTTGCTCTTCCACTTATTTATGCATTCCTTGGTTGATTCTTGATGTGCCCTAACCAGGGATCAAACCCACAAATTGGGGGTATCAGGGTGATGCTCTAACCAGCTGACCTACCCCACCAGGGCCTTGCTCTTATTTGTCTCCTTGGCCTGACAGAGATCTGTCTGCATATAGTGGCCGAGACTTGCCTTGTAAGTTTTGTAAAGGGGATGACTGTGAAAAGAGTAGTTGGTCAGAGTTAGGAAAGAAAACTAACATTGACTGATTTCAATAGCGTTGCATCATTCTTGCATTTAACTTACTCACGGACTGGAAGCCAACCCCAGTGCAGTGCCATGGCATCTATCTTTCACGCATCGCCCTGTGTGCTATTACATACATACATACGCTCTTTCTCACTTCATTCTCAAAAAGTTCTGAGAGGCAGGTTTTGTGAAGCCTACACCAGGAAACAGATGCATGAAGAGGGTTACTCAGAGCTGGAGTTTGAGGCTAGATCTTTTCTGTAGGATAGGGAGAGATACTACAATATATAAAGTGAACTTTATTAGTTTCTGTTATTTCAACCATTATCTTGTGTATGCTGTATGCAAGAGACAAATGGATATATAAGGGAAAATCAAATTAATGAATGGATTTCATTGCTCTGCTAAACATAAGGGGCTGTTATTTCTAATTACTATGACATTTCCTGCCTTATTTGTGTGCAAGACCCACTGCACAAGTGCTGACCATCTGACTTCAGAGTTGAACTGTTTTGGGCTTGCCCTCAGCTTCCCTACTCACTAGTTACTAGTATCTGAGCCTTAGTTTTCCCATCTGTAAAATGGAGATAATAAGATGTAGTTTATAATGTGAGAGAACCGAATGCAAGCAGAAAATATGAAAATACTTCCAAAGAAAATCACTGTAGCTCTACTCAGCATGACAGAGGACATGCTCTTCCATACCCAAGAAACGCATTACCTTCTGTTTTTGGTGACTCTTACTCTTGAAGAAACATGGAATGGGTAAGAAGAAGACCAATTTTTCAGTGCAGCATCTGGCAATAGGAAAGCAGAATTTTCTCAGATGGTTAAAGCCTCGAGCAAGATGGGTTTCTTTCTCTTTAAGTGCTTAGTAAGCTGGAAAGGACAGCTGCTGTGGGCAGGAAACATGGAGACCAATACTGGCTCTGCAGTTTTCTCATTCTTGACGTTACCCTGGGGCAAACACCTCATCTTTTTGCTTCTCAAACAGCCTTCCAGTTTCTTACTGCTAAACCTAAGGCACTCAAACCAAGCTGTGCCTCTGAAGAAATGTCACTTTTCTCCAGAAGCATTTCTTTCTGTGGGGCTAGCCTCAGGTTGACATGGAAGGCTCCAGCAAACACTTATCTACGGCTTTCCAGATACTTGCTGGGTGGTCGGGAATAAAAGGGGAAATAGAGACATTTGACCCAATTAGGAAATCCTCATTAATTTAGGAGAAAAAAATTTAACTTCCTCATGAGACCACCATGGGACTACAGTAAGTGAGCTAAAAAAGACAGACTTTTGGTGTTTGGATGATAGGTAGTTTCCCCTGAGCGCTTTAACAGGTACTAGAGAGAATAGGGTACTCACAATAGGGAAAGAATTCTCAACTATCTTGACTAGATTGCAGCTACAAAGTAGAGTGCAGTGTAATTCTGGATCTTCAGGGTCTGCAGGAGCCAGGTATTAGCAACACCGTGTTTTTGTGTTTTTTTTTATGGATTCATATTTTGGGGTTTATTTATATAATCCTATGTTAGTTTTGTTTTTTCTATTTTCTTCAAAATATGGAACAAGTACACTTTTTCAGTAATAGAAAATTAAATAATTAGAATGGCATAATTAGAAAATTAGATAAAAAGTCTTTACAAAATAAATAAAATCATATCCTGCTAAGTAGGCATATTTTAAATTAAACCACTATTTTTAGGCTTATTTCAGCAACTTAACCTAAATTAAGAGATAATGATAACTTATGAATAACATATCATTATCCAAGTAGCAACACCGTGTTTTAAGTAAGTGTACCTTCCATCTATGAGGAGACATGGGAGGAACCAGAAGAATAAACTAAAGTCACAGGTAATGACGTGTTGAGACAATAATATGCTCAGTGTACAGTTTTTCAAAAGTAAACCGAGCAGGAATCGGAAAGGTGTTGGTGAGGATTTGTACGCCAGGGAAAGCTGAGTTCCCACGAACTCTTTTATCTTTCTGTTTCATTGAAAAGTAAGAAAAAGCAATAGAGGGGAGGGAAGCACGTACCGTGGAGTGGTTCTCGGTTAGAATGAGAGGCTATGTGGCCCCTAATCCAACCTCCTCCAAAGATCTGAGGCTCCTAAACCTTTTTGAGCCTTTTTCTGTAAAGGTCAAATGAAGTACTGTTCCAGATTGCCCCAACAAGCAAAACTTTCCATTCCCTTGAGGAAAGTCAGGTACAACATGGCCCTCCGAGGTGGGCTCAGGACCTAGCAGATGGGCTCCCGGAGCAAGGCCAGGGTTACTGCGAGCAAGTGGGTTTGCAGGGATGGTCCAGGATATGGATTGGGAGACGGGAACGGAGCTCTGCAGATAGGGGCTGGGCTCTGAGAAATGGGGGCGGGGTTGTGGACGAGTTTGGGCGGGGCTCTGAGTGGCGGGGGCGGGCTCGGGGCACGCGGTCCAGCCCCTCGCCGGGCATGGGCGGGGCCTGTGGCCGGAAGCCGGAAGCAGCTGTGGGCTCTGCTCGGGAGACATGGCGGGGATTAAAGGTACATCCGCGGCCCCCGCTCGGTGGTCCTGCGGTGGGGTCGCCGCTTCCGCGCCGGGCTGACCTTGGAGCTGCGCTCTCAGCGCGTGGGCAGGCAGAGGCCTCCCTCAGACTCACCATGCTTCCCCCCTCCCTGGGTGGGAATGCAGTCGCTCACTCCCTTCGCTTCTTGGGGAGCGGGTGGAAGGATGTTTGGGGAACTTCACCCCTCTTTTTTTTTTGCCAGGCCACAGGCCTTCACGCTCTCCCCTGGCCCTCCAGACCCTCCAGGAGGAACCCTCCCGGGGAGCGGTGCCTGCCTGGGAGCCCAGAGCCCGCGCCCGGGGCATCACTTCGCCGGCTCCACAGTCCTTGGAGCTTCCCTCTACTCTCACCCCCACCCCCGTCTGCCTTGTTTTTCACGAGGTTTCCACTTCCTGACAAGTGCACCCTAACTCCTCTGTCTTTTCCTGCCATCCCGTACTTTCCCATTTCCTCCAGAGGAGCTATCGTCTCCAGTGTCTCCAGTTTGGGGCACGTAATCCTCTTGTTCCTGGTAATTTTTCCTATGGGGCAGAGTTGACGGCAGGCGGGTGTTAAGGAAAGCGCCGTATTTCTCATGGTCGTGGAAAGCAAATTAGGTGGAATTTTATCGCTACTTTCATCTTTGGACCGACAAGAAAGCGGTGTTTGTGCAGTTTGTGTTTTTGAATGGTACGCTTGATAAAAAGGGGGTACCAAGAACACCACTTCCCTTATCTGTATGCCTTCTGGGGAATGGGGGGTGCCACCCGTGGGAGAGGTTACTGGAAGGCTTCCTGTTATTTTTGGGTGGAAACCGTTAGATTTCTAATCTTTTGAATAGAGAGTAGCATAACTTGTTTTTTTGTTGGAGTTCCTATTCTCTTTGAAATGTGTGCCCAAAGATCTCCCCACCGGCTATACACTTGTATAAAGTGTATTTGCACACATGTGTATGTTCACTATGAAATATATCTAGGTGTGTGAGCTGTTAGCAGACATATTTTATCGTTATTTATGGATGGCTTATTTCAACATCAGTTTAGTAAACATGATTTATCTGGACAGTGTTCCGTGAGAAATACAGACATTTGAAGCCAGTGTAGAAAACAGATGACAAGTAGTATCTCAGAATTGCCCTGTGTTTAATTATGCCCCGAAACTATCAAATAATAATGTTAATGTGTGAATGTGTTAGAAATTGTGAAGGAAGCTAGGTTATGAAATGGAAAAGGATTGAGGGAAGGAAGTATTTTCAGGTAATTCAGCCTTTGAGGGATTACTGTATGCATGAGGTTTGGGGTTAAAAGATAAACTATTATTGGACAACAGAGTTGGAAATGGTTACTATTTAACTGACAGAGGTGGGAGCACAGATGATGTTGTGGGTTGAATTATGTTCCTGACTCCCCTGGATCTGCCAGTGTGACTTTATCTGGAAATAGGGTCTTTGCAGACATAGTCAAGTTTAAGATGCTATTGGATTAGATTGGACCCTACCCCAGTGAGTAGTGTCTTTAAAAGCAAAGAGAAATTTGGCCGTAGAGACATTTAAGGACACCATATAGAGGCTCCATGTGAAGATGGAGGTAGAAAGTAGAAGAGGCAGCTGCAAGCCAAAGAGCACCAAAGAAACCACCAGGAGTGAGGAAAAGGCAGGGAAGGATTCTTTCCTTGGAGACTTCAGAGAGAGCATGGCCTCGCTGACACCGTGAGGCCTCCAGAACTGTGAGAAAATAAATTTCTGTTCTAAGCCACCCAGTCTGTACATTGTTGATAGCAGCTCAGGTAACTAACACAGATGGGGTCACTTAACCTTGCTCCAGGGACGAAGAGGACCACTTCTGCACAGGTAATCCCTGAATTGAAGCTAAAAGGATTGATAAGGCTTCACCTAGCAAAGCATGGGGTGAGGACAGAGTTTATTCAAGTGGAGACGACAGCATGTAACCTAGGGCAGGGGGCACGAAAGAGCACACGTTGTTCTCTCCAGGAGCTTAAACTACGTTATTAAGACTGGAATTATTGGGAGAGTGGTGAGGGAGGTACTCAGGGGTTAGACCAAGGGCCAGAACAACCTGTAGTCTTGAAAGCCTCCGTGAAGGGCTGACACCAACTTTATCTGTTTGTGAGATCACTGCTATGTGGAGGGTGGAGTGGAAGAGATGACTGGAGCCAGGCATGAGATGATAAGGGCCTACACTAGGGGGCAGCAGAGGGAGGGGAGGGTTCAAGAGAACAGTGCTGCTGTTACTGGATGGCTTAAACAAGAAATTTATTAGTTCTGGAAATTGGGAAGTCCAAGATCAAGGTGCCAGCAGATTTGATGTCCGATGAGGGCCTGATTTCTGGTTCATAGACAGCCGTCTTCTTGCTGTATCCTCATATGGTGGAAGGGGTGAGGGATCTCTCTGAGGTCTCTTACAAGGTCACTAATCCCATTCATGAGGGCTCTGCCCTCAAGGCCTAATCACCTCCCAAAGCCTCACCTCCCAATACCACGACAGTGTATTAGGGTATAACATGAATTGTTGAGGGGTGGGGGTGGGGATGGAATACAAGCTTTCAATCTATAACAGTGAGGCCTGGGAGATTGAGTCTCCTTGATTTGCTGGTGTTGGTATTTCAAGGTAGAACCTTCCTTCAAAGGGAAGATGTGTGTTTTTTGAGGAGGTGGCTTGGGGTGTTTCAGTTTTTCACGTGTGAATGTGAGGTCCTTGTAGGCTACTCAGGCAGAGAAGTCAAGATTGGAGTTAGAGGTGCATTGTTCATGTGGCCAGGCCCTTGTGGTACCAGGGAGCTTTGGGTTGAAAGCAATGTTTCAGCAAGAGTGTGGAGTGGAAAGAGATGAAGTTGGATATCTGGTCAGCTCCATCTTTAAGAGATGTAGAGAATGTGATTCCTGAAAAAGAAAGGAGGACTGAAAAGAGTCTACTGGAGATACACGGTTGTGAGCCTTGAGAGACTGGTGTCACAGACTAGAAGGAAGACACCACGGCTCCCAGCTTTGATGGCTCTGCTGGGGACGGAGAAGTCGGCACATCTGGTCAGGCCCCGGGAGAGGACAAAGCCAACTCGGAAGAGATCCTCTCTAATGAAACAATACGTGAAGACTTACTTTTGTACAGCTTTCTTTAAAAAGTGACACTACTAAATGGCACTACTAAATATGTATAAATTAGAATTGAAGTTCTTCCTTGTCCCCTAATATCTGCATACTTCTAAATGTTTTTTAAAAGCACCTTGGCATCTTCCTATAAGACAGTGTCCCCCTTCCCCAAATCTCGTAATGCAACAGGAAGCAATCTGAATGCTAACTAGTTTAATTAGTGACTAGTTTTGGGTGCTCTGTACAGGGTGCGGCAGAAGTAACAGCTGCTTGAGTGTGGTTGGTAAGGTGGTAATATGGGTGTGGTAATTTAGTTTTAATTTGAACTTTTCACCTAAAATGTCATATGGTGTGCTTAAGTGTGATATTGTTATGTTACAGAATTATATGCTTATGACTTTGTAATAGAAGATTTTGTATTTAAAAAGGGATGTTATTTGTGCTGGACCCTGTATTTTTGTTTTCAGAAGCAAATTTGGATAATATAGTGTCTTATGCTTCTAATTTATATCTTTATCAAGGAACATTACTAAAATGAGCAGATACCTACATCAATCAGTATTTACTTATTGGGTCCCTCCTTTTGCCCAGTACTTTATATAGATTTATCTCATGTAATTACCATAAGCTTCCTAATAAGGTTACACCGTTACTACTATTTTACAGGTGAGAAATCAGATTTAAAGAGATTCACGCAACCAGTTGGTGGCAGAGGAGATTTGAACCCATGTTAGTGACGCAGAGCTCAAGAATTTTAACAAGTCAGCAGCATAAGGAGAGATACAGATGTCAGGAATACATATTTTATTCAGTAGTGGAGAATCGTTTTCTATGAAGACACGAAGGCAATTTGCAAATACTTAAAAGTACTAAGGTTCGGAGAGGCAAAAATGATCAAAGTGTGTGTGTTCCAGGGAAGCAGTGTTGCATGTAAGTTAAGGAAAGAGGACTTGCAGCATTTAGAAACTATCAGAATGAAGTGACCTGCCTTAGGAGGTAATGAGGTTCCCTTCGCTGGAGTTGTACAGATTGCCTGGCTGGCTGCTTATGACAGAAATAGAGGGAATTTGTACCTTAGATAAAAGTCGGGTACTGGAAATTCTTGAGACTAATGCTGTAATTTAAAAGTGGCAGACACAGGCAATGGTTTGCTAGTCAAATGTAACATCAGCTAATAAGTGAATTGCTGCACCTCCTTAATTTGGGACCTTTTATTTTTAATTAAAATTTTTTATTGAGATATAATTCACATACCACAAAATTAACCTTTTTAAAGTATTACGTTCTGTGGGTTGTAGTACATTCACAAGGTTGTGTAACCATCTCTACTCTCTAATTCTAAAACATCGCACCGCCCCCAGGGGAAACCCCATGCCCATTAGTGAGTCACTCCCCTTCTCCCCCCTCCTCCGGCCCCTGGCAACCAGTGATCTGGAACCTATAACTCTTGGTTTTATTTTTCACAGCTCTTGTGTTACTATCCTTCAGTGGGGCTATTGGACTGACTTTTCTTATGCTGGGATGTGCCTTAGAAGATTATGGGTAAGTTATTAAAAAAACCCAAACTATTCTTCTTTTTGTGTCTTTGTCACTGTTATGTGTGTGTGTGTGTGTGTCATGGATATTAGGGAGTTTGGTCAATTTAGCACCAAGCTCTAACCGTTGAGTTAGTGAGGCCCAAATTATGAACTCAGTCCCCTCATGGGTCAGCTGTACCAGTGCAGAGAAAAGCTCTTTGTACAATTGATGTATTCATTTAGTAAGCACTTACTGAACATCTGCTCCGGATCAGCTAGGGATACAAAAATGAAGAGATGTAGGCCTGTCCTCAAGGAGCTCATAGTTCTAATCATGAGTGAGAGACCGGCAAACAGTCCATTTGGAAGATGGAGTCCAGTGGGGATGCGTGGAAAGTACAGTGAGAGCTTCGAGAAACCGCGTCAGAGTTTCCCCGGGGGAGTCAGGAAGGGCTGCATGGAGGTGGTCTTTAAGCCGAGACCTCCTAGATAAATCAGAGCTTATCAGGCTGTCAGGGGAGGGCGTTTCAGGCAGAGGGAACCTTGAACAAATTTCTTTATTTCTTTTATCTGTGGGTTGAGTGCTTACCATGTGCCAGCTACAGTTAGGGGAACTGGAGATTCAGAAATAAGAAAACAAAAGTCGGGCTCCTCTTGGAGTCTGTATTTCAGTGGGGGAGACAGACAATAAACAGGTTTTAAAATGTACATGCTGTCAGAGGTACAAGTGTTATGAGGAATAAAGGGTAAAGGGCAGAGCAGCTCAGGGGAGGGTGGTCGTCGTGTTGAAATGGTGTTGAAATGGTGTTGAAATGGTGGATCGTTGGGGATGACGCAACGATAACCCTGAGATGTGTGTGAGTTGGGGCGGAATTTTCCCAGGAGGGAAGGGCAGGTCAATGGAAGATGGTCAGGTGTTACAGGCCTTTGTTGTGGAAAAACACTCTGGATCATTTCTGTCCTGTGAACTCTCATGATCTGAGTTTTGCCATCTGTTTCACTTTTCTGTGTTTTGCATCTAGTATTACATTTATATAGCTGTAAAAAGAGTATTAAGTTCCATAGTTATAAACAGTTGAACTATCAGCAAAACCCAAAGAACAAGTGTATTATAACTAGCATTAGCGTACAAGTAAAGACAAACAAATTGGCTCTGAGGTCCGCATCCATCTCTAGGAATACAGGCCCCGGCAGTGTCACGGGTCGGTGGTCTACCGCTGATGGCAGCGGCTTCTCGTCCCAGAAGAGACTTTGATGTCTTTCCTGGCGGAGGCGAGCGTCAGAGATAGGGGTAGGTGTCCATTCGTGGTTAGGTGCTTGATCCAGTGAGGTTGGAGAGTGTCTTTATTCGATGTCCTTTCCGGTAAAGAAAATCGCAAGGTGACAGTTGATAATTCTTAAAGTCTTTGTCTCCTGGTTGCTCCCTAGGAGAGGAAGCAGTTACCTATTTAGTGTTTTTTTGAAGTGACTCCACCAAACCTTGGCGGTGGTGTAAAATGTCTCCTTTCAGTAATGTTAGCTCCTAAGTTCCTTCATCTCATCTAAGTCCAGTTTGAATGCACTGTGATGCATGAAGGAGTGTAAATACTGGATAAAGAAACGGGGTTTGCCAGGGAGCCTCGAAGAGCCAAGCAGCCATCTTGAGTTTCCCACACCCCAACTACTCATTTAACTTACAGCCGTTGTTTCCCCACATAACATGCCCTGGAAGTCTTTTACCACTTATTTGACAGTGCTTCCCATGCAACTTAATATTTTTAAAAAATGCCTGATTAGTTTTGAATTTCTCTTTTGTAAGGAGAGAAAACAGATCTTTTTGTGTTGTTCCAGGGTCCCTCCTACAGCACAGCAAAGTTATTCCTACATATATTGAGATTTTAACCCTCAATTTCAAAACTAAGCAGCTATGTATATGAAGACATTTTTTAACCTCTAGAAATATTTCATAGACATCAAAGTCAATTATTAACATGGACTTATTTTTATAAAGCCCCAGGTAAAATGTAATATACATATATTAAATTTAAAATATCAACTCAAAAGACATCTCTTCTACTTAAACCAACAAACTTAAACTAGCTTTTATTTACTAAGGACTAATCTTAGACCATGTGAACTTAAAAAGCAGTTGAGTTAGTTTCTGTATTTCTGCGAATTTAAAAATACCCAATCCTTACAAGTGCTTGCCTTTGAATTCATTTCAGTAATGCCATCTTGGAGGTTGAAAAGTATCTCACGTTTTCAGCATTCATATGTAGACATAAATAGACAGAGGCAGAGACCTCTGGCCGTGAGAAAGACTCACTAGTGCATAAAAGAACGGTTGTGTCCACATTTTGTTTTGGAAGCATTTATAATTTACATTGTTGATGTAAGAAACGTCCAAACCTGTAGATAATTTTTATGAGTTTTCTTGAGCCCAAACTGACAACGGTTGCTGGGAAACAAGATCTCAAATGCTCAGGAAAGTGACAGTTTTATAGTTTTCCTTTATGCCTTTGACATTAAGGGGGGACCGTAAGCGAGGTTACATAAGGTGGGAGAACTCAAGAACGCAAGGTGCAGGCTAGTTAAGGTTACCTCTCTCTCGAGGGTGGTTACTCTTGTTTCAGAGGGGCGCTACGCTTGTTGCGCCTGCATGCGTGCTCACACGCAGAATGGACCGGGCTGGCCTAAGAGGAAGATAAATCTTTCACCGAAGAAGTCACATGTCTGGGTGTCACTACCCACCGTGACCTGCTCACTAGGAACGTAAGGCCAGATCACCCTGTTAGTTACTTTCTGTCACTGAACTTGTATATACCCTCCCCGTGTTTTTGCCCACAGTAACTGCCTGTGAAGGGGAGCGTAGTCAGATTTTCCTTAGAAAACTTACTGTATTCTCCAGACCTCTTCTCCTATGTCTTTGCTCACCGGTACAAAAAGGGCCTTGAACTAGAGCATTTGTAAAAACCCCTTCCCTTCCCACAATATTGTTTGGTGATTGTTGAAATACACTGTGATTCCTATAGTTTAAAATTAGAAGTCCCAACTCAGTGTTTCTGTCCTGAGTCTCTTAAGGGCACTTTCCTTCCTTGCTTTTTGGTTAACCATCCTGCCCTCCTAGGTCTGTGGGTGAAATGGGAAGCTGTCATTACAGAGTGGCTTCACACCAACTCCCGCTTGGCGGTGTTGGCACCCGGGTGGATCTGAGTCCGTCAAGGCGTTGTGCTGACCTGTGTTACCGCGGTGTACGTATGCATGTGTGTGTGTGTGTGTGTGTATACGCACGCATATATATGTATGTATATGTGAGCAGAAGCTACGCCTGTATCTCCCTCTCGTGGAATGAAATATAATAACTGTCTAACTGATGAGAAATGGATTTCTGAAGTACTTATAGAGAAATGTAATGGGAAAGCAGATGACAATTTTTTATACATTCAAAACATTGAAATTGGAGAAGAAATAGTTTTTATGTTTGCATTACAGAATTATTGTGACCTCTTACAATAAAGATTAGAGTCTATCTAAAGCCTTTACTAATAAGCATATTTGTTTGCATGTCTTCCAAACTTAAAATCTATTCGTTATTTTGTTCATTCAATAAATATTAATGAAGCACCTCATTCTGGGCCCTGGAGATAAGTGGTAATTGATAAAGACATGGCGGATTCCTGTTCTCATGAGCAAGGAGATACCAGACAGGAGTGAGTGCTGTGTAGGAAGTTAAGAGGGCGATGTGCTCAGAGGTGACTTGAGGCACTTAAAATGGGTGGCCCGGTGAGGTGAGGTTGGCCGTTCTTAGAAGGAGACCTCTCAATTTAGATTGCGTGATAAGAAGAAGCCAGCCAATGTGAAGATCAGGGGAGGAGCATTCCAAGCACAGGCCATGGCTAATACAAAGGCCCTGAGGAGGGATGGGGTCGTTTAAGGAACATAGAGAAGGCTAGTGTGGTTGTGAATGCAGGGAATATGGCACAAAATGAATAAAATAAGTTGATTAGATCATGTAAGATTTTGTAGGTCAGGGCAAGGAATCTGGGTTTTAATCTAAGCCATTGAAAGGTTTCCAATGTGCAGGCACTCAAAACAATCTTCATTAAACTAGCGCGGGCAAGCCACTGTACTGTGTTCTGGAGGGAGAGCAAAGATGTCTTAAGTTAAGCTTTTGGGATTTTTTAAGTTTTTGTTCTTAAATTACAGCTCAGTAGTTACAGAAAGCAATGAAGATTCTAGATTATATATATGTGTAGTTTCTTTTTAAAAAATTGAATTTATGGGGGTGACATTGGTTAGCGAAATTATATAGGTTTCATGTGTACAGTCATGCAGTTTCTTAACACAATGTCAGTTATCTATATATTGATGACTAGTAATTTTTAATGATCATTATCTCTTATCTGTTCCTGGTAGAAATCATCTTAAGTGCTAACACTGACAATTGAATAAATAATTTTTTGGCCTAGACATTTAAAATAATGTTAACCTTGAAACAGTAGAATGTCTTAACTGTAACTTTTCTTTTTGCATTTCTTCTGGGTCCAACCAACAGTGTGTACTGGCCCTTGTTCGTCCTGGTATTTCACGCCGTCTCTCCCATTCCCTACTTCATTGCCAAGAGAGCCACGTATGACTCTGACGCAACCAGCAGTGCCTGTCGGGAGCTGGCCTATTTTTTCACTACTGGAATTGTTGTTTCTGCCTTTGGATTTCCTGTTATTCTTGCTCGTGTGGCTGTGGTGAGTTTTGTTCTCCATTGTTTTACCCAGTTGTCTCTGAGTTTACTTCAGAGGCCTGTGTCTGGAACCTCAATTTCATTTTCATTGCTTAGACTTAGTACTCAAAGCCAGCTGTATTTAGTTAATCTTGTCCACGTTTTAGATCTACCTGTCAATACCTTGGTCATGTTTTCAGAATGCTTTCTTAGTTCTTACAACTTTTAGCATGACCAACTTACTTTTTGTTTTTTTATATTGTACTTTATTACAGCTATTTTCTGAAATTGTTCTTAAGTCCTTGCCCCGTGGCTTAGGGCAATCCACAGTGTCTACAACAGCAATACTCTTCCAGCTTCAAAGTGAACATCTAAATGGCTCCTGATCCCCCAGTTTCAGTGTGTGTGGAACAGGGTCCCCCACACTGCCAGCAAGCAGTTCTTCTGTACCAGCAGGTGTCCTCCCGTTCAACTCAACCCTGACGCCATCGACCCAGAGAGAGCATCAGATCCTGCGAGTGAAGGGTTAGTCCCACAGGACTGTCTTCTGTTTCAGTTGCCAGTCGACAGTCCAGGTTGTCACTTGTGCTTCTGACTGATCGGCTATGTAGATCAGAAGTCCCAGGACCTTAATGTTGGATTTGATTGATTTATTCACAGAACTCAGGAAACCCATTTACTGACTAGATTACTAGCTTATTATAAAAGGAACAGCCAGATGTAAGAGATGCATAGGGCAAGGTATGGGGAAAGGGCGAAGAGCTTCCTTGTCCTCTTGGGTGCACCACTCTGCTCGTATCACCAAATCGCCAACCTAGAAGCTCTCCAAATCCCTTCATTTTGGTGTGTTTTTTTGAGGCTTCATTACATAGGCATGATCAGTCAAATCATTGGCCATTGGTGACTGATTCAATCTCTAGCTCCTCTCCCTTCCCCAGAGGTGGGTGAGGTGAGGTGGGGGCGCTGGCGACCAAAAGTTCTAACCCCTCAAATCACATGGTTAGCCTCTCTGGGCCCCAGCCCTCATCTGTAGGTGCTTTCCAAAAGTCACCTCATTGACATAATAAAAGTCACGTCTATCACTGTTACCACTTAGAAGTTCCAAGTGTTTTAGGTCTCTGTGCCAGAGAGGAAAGGAAGACCAAATATTTATAAATCACAGTACCACAACATCGTATCAGATTCTTCTCCTGGAGGATCATGGAGACAGTCCTCAACTCAACACAATAGCATATGTTGGGGGCAACTATATAGCGCTTTGAAGATACAGTGAATAAAAAACACATTGTGGGTATAATTTATTCCTTTCTTTGAATCACTGTCTTTCATACTCTTTGTTTTTATTCCCCCAATTACATACTGTTTCAATTTCATGAAACTTTCTGGGGCATTGAATATAAGATATGTACAAGTCTTGTTTATTCATTTAGTAAATATTTTTTGTAACATTTGCTATTTGTAAGATACCAGGAATAAGAGCCAGATGCTGCCTCTGTTCCCAAAGAGGACAGAAACTAGCCTGGTAGGTAAGCATATGATAAATGTGATCATTGAAACAGGATCACAGTGCCTTGGGAACACAGCGAAATTCCAACTGGCATTTGATGTGGTTTTTGATAAATACGGTTTTGATTGAAGTAGGGAAGGCTATTAAATGGAATGGCGCCCGTGTGAAAATGCAGTCAGTATGTGGAATAAAGAGCAGTATTCCAGTGTGATGGAACTAAAAAGGAGTGATTGAGATTGAGGTTAGAAAGGTTGGTGAAGCGCATCACAGAAAGGGTCTTGGATGCTGTGCCAGTTTGCACTCTGTCTAGATAATGAGGGAGCGCTGATGGTGTTTCAATGCCCGATTGTCATGAGCTTATTCTCTTCATACCTCAGACTAAGTACTTCCTCAATTCTGTTCTAAAAATGTCTCTTTTTACCTTTCAATACTGCATGTTTTGTGAAGGAACTTTCATTGATGTTTTCTGTTAGTTAAATTGAAACAAAACAATGCCCACTAGAGGGTACTCTCATCCCCAGCTGTACCTCCAAAATCCTCTGCCGCTCCAGAAGGCTGTTTTCATTTGCATGCAGATTTTTTTTTTTGTCATTTCTTGCCTAGAAAAGAAACAAATCAATCCTTAACTCTCCAATTTCTATTTTCATGTAAAAAGGCAGTGTGTACAGAAGTTTCAGTATCCAGTGTTGCAATGGGACCCTTTGTAGTCTTCATGTGTTTTACTTAGGGTCGTCATTGTCTGTTGAAAACAAGTAGAGAAATATGTCTAATGGGGAAAATGTTAAGGATGATAGTACACTTAATGAACAAGCGTCATGAAGTAATTACACTAATTACCGAGTAAATTCACTATCTCCCGCCTGTACATTAAGCCTTTTAGCAGTTTTATGTAATATTTCATTGGATGTTTCTAATGCAGAAAATAATAGATTTTCAAAGAATACAATATGAAGCAAGTAAAGATTTAACCCTCTTTTTTTGTGTTCCAGATCAAATGGGGAGCCTGTGGCCTTGTGCTGGCCGGCAATGCAGTCATTTTCCTTACGATTCAAGGTTTTTTCCTTGTGTTTGGAAGAGGAGATGATTTTAGCTGGGAGCAGTGGTAGCACTACATTCTGATGATATGCATTTAATTCCTTGAAACTCATACTATGTGTATGTATGTGCACATGTGGCCTTTTACTATGAAATTTAATATGCTGGGGTTTTTATACTTTATATCATGTTCACTTTAAGGAGGACTGCATGGTTTATTAACCAGCAAATAGATCAGTCCATTTACTCAAGTTGAACCATGCTGTTTGGCTGTTCACAGTCATGGTGCTCTCAGAAAATATAGTAACACAGTCTTGTAGACAGTTGCCTATGTATGCAGTGCATCCACCCCTTTTACCTGGGGGTGTGTTTGGACAGGAGCAGGTCTCAGTTCTGCTCAGGACTTCCAGGATACACTCGTGGCCCAGAGAGACAGCGGCGGCCCCTCTTTGTGTGGTGGATGGACCCTTGTTTCACAAAGTGTTGTCCATACACCAAGAGCACTGGCATCACCTAGGTGCTTATTACAAACGCAGAACCTGAGGCCCCACCCCAGACCCAAGGGGATTGGATGAGAAGTGCTGTCATAGAGGACTAAGCATCACATACCAGCTTCCTTTACTTTCCCTTTGCTGTACCCCTTAACCTCTCTGGGTGTTAGCTGCTCATTTGTAATTGTTTCGCCTGCCCTCGTGTTGAGGCCTAGTTCAGACTCTCTTTGGTGTTTGTGAAATGTCCAAACCTATAGTACATAGGCCGTTCCTCATATTTATGAATCGTTCTCAGTAGGGAACAGCTAATCATGCCTTTGCCCTGTCTGAACGGCAGTGACTGTTTTCCCAGTGCTGAGGGACACAATAGCCCCAGGGCTCCCTGGGACACAGGCAGGGAGGCCAAGCTGGAACCAGTCCCTACTTTAGCAGGATGAGATAGACTAGAGGGGTAATTCTGTTTAATTTCCCTTTATAATCTGATACTTCTGCCCCATTCCTTCCTGTGCTGCTCCTCCCCCACCCTCAAACACACACTCCCAGCAGTTCTGATTCGCCTTTACTTCTTTGTGGCTCTGGTTCCTCCTTTCTAGAGAGACATGGAACCAAGTGGGCAAGCAGAGGGTGAGCTGCTTAATTTTACTTATATGTTAATGTACTTGTCTTTTATGTCCTGTGGGACTTTTTATATATATAACACTTTTGGCCACTTTTAATGAATCATTAGGAATACATGTCATTCTGGATCCTATAATCACAGTTTTCTTGCGCAACTTTATGTCCAAGACCTATTGGGAAGGGGAAATATGGGAATTAGAACCACTTGGTCAGACTAGTGTAAGCAGTGACTTTAGAGTACTGTTAATGTGTGATAACTGATGTACATTTAAAACACCGAGCCCTTTAAGTTTGTATCTGAGTAATTAGCATACCCCTT
This sequence comes from Desmodus rotundus, assembly GCF_022682495.2. Lineage (NCBI taxonomy): Eukaryota > Metazoa > Chordata > Mammalia > Chiroptera > Phyllostomidae > Desmodus > Desmodus rotundus. The sequence goes on from NC_071389.1 coordinate 45,824,489, forward strand.
CATATTCCGGAATCATACCACAGAAGATAAAAGTGATACCTAAAAGGACAGTATGCAAAGTTATATTTTGACCTTGTGCGTGATTTTATGTTTTCAGTGTTCTATGTACATACAGAATTGTTGAAGTTATTTCTAATATTTATATTAGAAAAATTATACACTTTATAATTTCAACCAGCATTTTAATAACACTTGCATTTATTGTATTGTAATAAATTCTACTTTGAACACAAAAGAAAGGTTTAATTTTAAAAGTCTTTATTCTGATATAGCCTAAACTAAATGATAACAAAAAAAGTGAGAATTTCTCGGTATTCTGAAAGGGGAAGTTTTGAGTGCTGATCTGTCCTGCAATCGGATAATAGCAATAAGATTTAAGATTCCATTTTAAATGTCTAGTTGGCTTATAGTAGCTTTTCTTTTCCTAAGATGGAAGTGTGTTTAATTTATACTACCTTTTGCAAAAATGTCTTCGTTGCTTATACACATTTCAAATAACCAAGGTAGCTTTAATGTGTAGCCTTAAAGCATTGCCTCTTGATAATATAAAACACTTTCATATAGAATATTTGTAGCTATTCCCTAATAATGTAATGGTTTGTTGCCGTGGTAGATTACTGGATTTGCTACATGTCTGAAAACAGAGACATTTATTCTGAAGTGCCTACCTATCACTTCAGTAATAAATGGCAATAGGAAGTCTGCTCTAGGTGAATGTGCAATACAACAGTTTCATCTTGGTGACGAAAATGTTGGGCATTGTTTTTCCTTATAAATGTTTTTTTTAATATGTATCATAGAATATATTTTGGAGATTTGAAGCACATTGATTACATTCTAAAACTGAGATTATACATAAAGAATTGCTTAAAAGTAGGTAATTTATAAAAGGATTCTCTATCACATTCCAAACGATTGGCGTACAGGTATATTTTGGAACACTTATCCCACAGAAACAATGCCCTGCATTAGTGATTGAGTTCCCAGGCCAAGCCTTCAGTGTTGAAGTAAACACGAAAGGAGCTGGCTGACCTTGGTACCTGCCTGAGATTTGGGTCCAGGAAACAGGGGAGTGTGAATAGTTTGGAGGCAGGAAAGTAGAGATTTTTATCTCTTTTCCAAAGAACAAGGTCTGTCTTCTGTTTTTGCAGCCCTTTCCAAGCCCTAACACCCTTAGGGGCCAGGTAAACCCCTGTGAGGTTGTAGGCCTCCTCTCCCGGATCAGGGCCCTCCTCCTAGCCTGCCCCACTTCTTGAGGTTTTTCATATTCCAAAATTACCCCCTTCTTACTACCAATCAGTTTTCTTAGTGTAACTGATCTCATGTGGTGATAAGAAAATAATCTGATCAAACTCCTTCCCAGAAAGAACGAATGACTTGGGATCATCTCCCCACATCTGAAACTCACGAGTACCTGCACGGTGCGATTGGCACACCGCGCTGCTGCCGCACTCTTACAAGGGCACGCCTGGGGACCCGGTGACTTCCACAGAAAATGGCGATGTTTCCAAGTACAGTGCAGAAAGCATTCCCACAGTTTGTAGGAGGGTAATAATGTTTGGGGGCAGGGGCAACTCTGTCATATCTCAGCTCTTCCTCAGGGTGAGTTCTCAGCTGGTCCTACGTTTCGTAGTTGTTTCCTTTCCTCTGCTTATGAACCCACAGATTTTTCTTACCATTTCCTCAAGGTACCTTCTTCATGAAGACTCTTCCAGAGTGTAGCTGAAGTGTTTCATTACACGAATAACATTCTTATGCTCTCAAGGAAATGCTTAGATGTCACAAAAATGTGCTTTTTCAAAGTTGGCAAAATTTAGATTTTGCACCATAATGTAACCAAAATATTTATGAGGATGCTAGCATTTTCCAAGCAAAGTAATTGGTTTACAACTGGGAAATAGTAATTTTGTAGGTGAATATAAATTGTGCAATTGAATTTTCTTGCCATTCCGCCTCATGAGTACCTTATTTGCAAAAATTCTGGTACTAAATAGCTCCCGACCTAACAATGTGCTTGTAAGTGGCCACACCTCTGGAGGAGAACAGTGATATGTGTGACCCCACTCATGATGTGAAAGATCCCAAGACCTGCTTTTTTCTTTTTTCAGTCAGTAGTTTGCCCTGCCGAACAGATAGGCCAAAGGAGGTTACTTCCGATAATCTCTTACTGGGGGCAAGGCTTCTAGTTCAAATTCACTTAGGTAGTTGAGGGAAGGGGGCAGACGTTCCTCTGTCCTGCAAGGACTTTAGTTCAAAATAATCTGTGTACCGCAAGGCACGCCTTGGGGTGACTCATTCTGAACCCTTACCTTGTAAACCCAAGACTGCTTTAGAATGCATTATTGTGTATGTATGACGAGGATGGCTACTTTTTAAATAAAACTTGGCATTTATACTTTAACAAAGACTTACGTACATTATTACACTGTTTGTATTTCACTGTAATTGAAGTGAAGCAGTCCGGGAATGTGTGCTGACTGGAAGGAATCCAGTCCCTAATTATAGCTTTGCTGTAGCTGACACTCTCGGGGGATGGAGGTGGGTGTGGGGGGCACAGTCGATGAAGTTCGATGTATTGCAAAGGAGAGAAAATCTCACACTTTAAAAAAGTCCTGTATGTGCTCTGAAGACTTTTTGTGCACTACAGAAAAAAAGCACTGATGTAAAATACTAGAGAAAAACGTCCTTACGCACAAACATTTACGAAAGATCTGATGTCTTACAGGTGGATTTATGCAGCTGCATTAGAAAGAAACTGAGTTAGATATTTCTTTGTGTTGCCCAATTTTGATAATACCAATATAACTAGAAAATGCCCATAAGAAAAAACAGTTCCTAAGGAAACGTCTCTGGTCCAGGGGTTTGTACATAACGCAATATCATTAGGAAAATGTGCAGGATGCATTGACATACTTCATCTGGGCAGAGAGTGAGTGTCGGGAGAAAGCATGTACCTACCTGCTATTTAAACAACATCTCCTATGTGTGTGTATGTGTGTGTGTAATTGTATATGAGGTCTGTCCAGAAGGTATCCATGTAATATGAAAAAGACATTTACTGAAGAAGATACAAGAAACATTGTATATAGGACAATGATGCCTCAGTCCCCTTCAAAGTAGGCTCCTTGGGACCCCACACAGTTCTCCCAGTCACCATCAGCTGCCCTGTCGTATTTCTCTGAATGTTATCAATAGTCTGAAATCTCTTCCTTTTCAAAGGTGATTTTTAGTTTTGGGAAAAGCCAGAAGTCACAGGGCACCAAATCTGGGCTGTAAAGTGGCTGAATTACTTGGGTGATTTGATATTTTGTCAAAAATCTCTGCTCAAGACAGGGTGCATGAGTGGGCATGTTGTGATGAAGCTGCCAATCACCAGTGCCCATAGCTGCGGCCTTCTCAATCATCCAAATAGTTTCCATGGAGGAATGTTCAAGCTTAACACAGAATATGCAGATTCCTTGCTCTACTCGCTCAATCATTTTGAATGTGAAAGTCACACAGTACACATGCTCACTCAGTGGTATCTACCACCCCCACTGACTAGTACAGTGAAGTCATCATTGTTGATGCATGCGCATTCCAGGCCACTCTCCCTGGAATTAGGACTTTTTCCAGACACCGTGTGTGTGTCTGTGTGTAATTTTTGAGGGGGTCTGTGAAATGTGAATAAAAACACCTTGTTCATTAATATAATTGGGAAGTTATTATTTTGTGCTTTCTTTGTGGTTCTTAAAAATTTCCATTTCAGTTAGTCAAGTTTTATCTTCTGTTTTTGCAGAAGTAGAAAACAAATGTCTATTAAAAAAAACAGAACTAAAGTTAGTGAAGAATTTACATTCCAAGCCTTTCCTCACATTTTTAAAAAGTGGAAAATTTCCATTTTTTAAATTTCCCTGTAATCACTGGGCATAGAGCAAAATTAATAGGTGATCATTTGAAACAGTTATTCATCTTTACTGTTGGGTGTATAGTATAGATAAAGTGGCCCTGGTCTCAAGACTGCTCATTTGGAGGACACACTTGAAGACTTTGCACAGAATGTCTTCACTGCGGATTGTCTCTTTATCAAAACTGGGTAATTGCAGCGGTTTCATGCACTACCAAATTTCTAGATGTCATTAAATAAAAGTTGTGATTCATTTCTTTGTCCTTAAAATAACTCAATAATAAAACCTCAGGTCAGCCTTTGCTAACTAATTATTTCACTTAACCTACGGCATAAATGCACCTGTGCTTTTGCCTCAATATTTTCATGTCCTCTGAGTTGAAAAGTGAATTTTATCACCACGTTCTGTAAAGTGCATGACTCTTACAGCTCTCCCAACAAAACTTTATGGTTGTTTCCCCGATGAATCCAGAGTTCTTCAGCACTTCCAGCCATTACAGGCTCTGGTTCCTTGATGATGCTTTTGCTAAAATCCACTTACTGGTGATGGAAATAAGTTAAATGAGTTTAAACACAGGTTTTACTCTGATGCTTGATTTATTCAAGATACCCCCCTAAGTATTTGCTGAGTCTCACAGTTGTCCTAAGCCAATGCATGACAGCCCAAGTCCCAATAATGTGCTTTTCAGTTGTAATCTGCAGTAATCTACTCACTTCATAGAACACTAATCTCAATTTGTGTACCCGTGGAGTTTCCTGTTAGGAGGTTTTCTGTCACCCTGAGACTCTCAGCCTGAGGCTCTGAAACAGAGGGGCCCTTCCAAAAAATGACACCAACATTTTCCTCCCCTTTTCCTGTAGCTTATCCGAAAGGAGAAGTTGAAGGCTGTGGGGAAGGTACACGGGCACTTTGAAGCTGGGACTTTTTTGACCTAAAGCACATCAGTGAGAGATGAATGCAAGGTGTCATGTGAAACGTTAATGAGGGCTAGTGAGTAGCTACGGAATTAATACACTTTCCACAAGTTTAATTTGAAGTTCACTTATTAGAAAGTTATATATACCATATATTAATAAGTAAAGTTCACTTATTCCATAAAAATCTTTCCTACTCTGTCTCTATAGTCACTGACTTGGTGATCTCATGCTGTCTCATGGCTTTTGTAGGCAGCTGTAGAAAACAAGTAGAAAATTTTTATGAGTGCATTTGAGCCAAACTGACCACATATGCTGGGGAGTAAGACCTCAAATGGTCCTGAGAGGTTTTGCAGCTTCTTTTATGCATTTGAAATTAAGGAGAGAGTGTAAGGAAGATTACAGGAGGTGGGAAAAAGCGAGGCAGGGACTGGAGCTCAGGGTAGGTGGTGAGATTGTGTCCTTTCTTCACGGTGGTCATTTCAAAGGTGTGCTAACCCAAGTGCAAAGAAATAAGGGACAGAGCTGGCTTAAGACACAGATAAACTTTTTATTCCCTTACTTCCTCATGCTTCACCTTACCTCCCCATGACAATACTGTAATAACTATCAATGGTACCAGCTGGGCACCTGAATTATTCGAGGAAACACTTTTCAACCGATGTAAGTGTCTATCCTCTGTGCTGTACACCTGAAACTAATACAAATGCAAACTAATCCAAAAATAAAATCATGCAAACTGTAATAAAAAATAAGAAATAAAAATGAAGGCAAACCATGCACAAGTTCAAGAAACCCAGGAGAGGAACGTCTTTTACAGACTCAGGGAAGGGCTGTTGTAAACACAGAGTCAAAGAGTCCATTGGAGGAAACTGAACATTCCAAGTACCTTGACTTTTCACTGGCTGAGTTCTGGTAGTATCCTATTGGCTGAGCTGTTGCCAGGCAAGAAGAAATCTTCCTCCTGCTGAGGTGGTAATGCAGTATCACTCCTGTGGGCATTGTAAGGTACTCTCTTCCTGTTGGGGTCAGTAGTGTGAGTGACAGATGCATGAGAGGAGTTCTGTCTTCAAGCTTCCTGACTCAGTTTTAAATAAAGTTTCTTTTGATTAATTTTCACACTTTCTGTATTACTAGTTTTGGAGAAGACAATTTATTTTTGTTATGGAAATGTTACAAACTCCTATATCCCAAACCTATTTCTAAAGTCAGATTATTAGAACATGCTGTGTTTTCTTTGTTATCCCAGAAATTCTCAACCAGACAGTTTGGGAACTGGTTTATTCCTATTCTTCTGAGAGTATGTATAATTTCCTGATCACATTTGGATTTTTCCAAAGCTCTTAAAATGAACTGTAGTGAGATTTGTTACTGCTGCTGCTTATTTTAAACTCCCCTTTGGTGATTGAAGAAAACTATGCCACAGTTTTTCTTTTTGCTTCTCTTTACAGTTTAAAGAATTATATCACGTTCATTATTTTCATGCCCAGCACTAAAGTAATTTCTTCTTTCACGTGTTCTGTATCGGCCTCTCTGACTCCGCTTCTCCCTTCTTCTGTTTTCTGCAGACTTCTTTTCCTTTGTCTCCCTTAGCCTTTGCTTGTCTTTAAAAAACAGGAACTATGTGCCCTGTTTCCTCTTGTGTTTGGGGAAGAAAAAGCTCTCTGCAATTGTCTAAAGCTCTTAAAAAAATAGAATCATTCAATTGAAGCAAAGGAAAAAAGAAGATAAACCTTTTACTAAAAGGTTATATTCCTGGGGCATGATCTGCCCAGTTAGGAATTTATGATCAGAGCACCTCATAGGTTACTTTTCATAAAATCCCCCCTTTTTTGTTCATGTACTAATCTCTAGCCCAGACTTCTCTAAACCCCCGACTTGTATATCCTACTGCCAGTATAACCTCACTACTAAAATAGGATTGTCAAACTCGGCTTGTCCCAAATCAAACTCCTGACACTCCCTATCATTCCATGTCTCAGCACAAAAGTGTCTGGGAACTTCTCATTATTGCATATACAGATGCAAGTCATCAGGAAATCTTTCATTCCACCTTCAGAATGTATTCAGAATTGAAACACTTCTCATTCCTTCACTGCTTCTATTGGTTCAAGACACACTGTCTTCTCTGGGTTATTGCACTAGCCTCCTGCCTGGTCTCCCTGCTTCTGGCCCTTTCCTCCTTCAGACAAGGCTCAGCCCAGCAGCGGGCCTGTGAAAGGTAAATCAGATCATGTCACTCCTCTGCTCCAAAGGGTTCCCATCTAATTTCAATGATAAAAAGGCAAATAACCCAGTTTTTTTTTTAAATGGATAAAGGATCTGCATAGGTATCTTTCCAAAGACGTATAAGTGGACAATAAGTACATGAAAAGATGCTCAACATTATTAGACATCACAGAAATGCAAATCAAAATCACTATGAGATACCGCTTCACATCCGCTGGGACGGCTGAAACAGAAAAGACAGACAATAACAATGTTGCCAAGGACATAAAAAATTGGAGTCCTCATACATTGCTGGTGGGAATGTAAAATGCTGTAATCACTGTGGAAGAGTTTGGCAATTCCTCAAAATGTTAAACATTGAGCTAACCACAGGACCCACAAATTCCATTCCTAGGCATATACTCAAGAGAGATGAAAACGTACATCACACAAAAACTTGTAAATGAATGTTCATAGCAGCAGTATTCATAATAGCCACAAGGTGACAACAGTCCAAATGTCTGTCAACTGATGAATGAATAAGGTGGCCTAGCCACACAATGGAATGTTTTTCAGCCATAAAAAGAGAAGCAGTCCTGATACGTGCTGCTACATTCACGAACCTTGAAAACATTGTGTTTAAGTGAAGATAAAAGTCAGTCACAAAGGCCCACATATTGCATAATATCCTTTACCTGAAATGTCCAGAATAAGCAACTCCATAGAAAAAGACTATATACGTAGTTTCCAGGGGCTGAGGGAAAGAAAGAGAAGGGAGGAATGACTGCTAATGTACACAGGGTTTCTTTTGGGGATGAAGAAAGTGTTGTGAAATTAGTGGTGATGGTTGTACAGCTCTTTAAATATTCTAAAGGGCTTTGGACTGTACACTTTAAAAGGGTGAAATGTGTAGTATGTGAATTTAATTTTAAGGTTTTATTTATTTATTTCTAGAGAGTGGAGAAGGAAGGGAGAAAGAGAGGAAGAGAAACATCAATTAGTTGCCTCTCGAACACCCCCAAGTAGAGAGCTGGCCTGCAACCCAGGTATGTGCCCTGACTGGGAATTGAACTGGTGACCTTTCGGTCCAGAGGCCGGCGCTCCAACCACTGAGCCACACCAGCCAGGGCATGAATTTTATCTCAATGAAAAAAATACAAAAAACAAAAAGTTAAAAAGTAGAAACAACCCAAATATCTAATTAACTGATGAGTGTGGTATAAACTTAGGGGTGATAAAATTGCTCTAAATTGGTTGTGGTGCTATTTGCAGAAGTCTGTACTAAAAACCATTGAACTGTAAGCTTTAAACAGGCAAATTTTTTGGTATGTTGATTTATATCTCAATAAATCTGTAAAACATAATAAATGAATGAATGAGCTCTAAACTGTAAAAAATATATATCAGTTATTCCAGGCTTTGTGGGACAATAGCTTCAGAAATCCAGGCAATACCAAAATAATGAAGATTTTAAGATTCTATTTTTATAGATTCTATAATATTTGTTATTATTTTTATAGATTTGTTATTTTTATAGATTCTATAATATTTGCCTTATTTCTCAGATTTTTTTTAATTTGAAAATTTTAACTATCTAAAACCAGTTTGCTTATTTTTAGAAAGACCCTAAAATTGTGCAATATAAGTGTCAGGCCCCCCAAATCTAAGACTGTCCCTTAGAAGTCTTAGCATAGCAGTGATCAACACAGATAAATTCACTAGCCACATAGAGTTTATATTTCAGCAGGAGAAAAAAAATAGATAAAAAATAAAATAATATTGTATGTGAACTGTCACTGAAAAATAAAGTACAAAATAAAGTACATGCTCTGACAGGTGGCATGGGAGAAAACTGTGGCCGGGCAGGGGATAAACAGGATGTGGGGCCTCGCAGCCATAGAAAGGGTGGCTCCGTCGGCCTCACCATGAAGGAGCCAACTGAGTTCAGACCCAGAAGGGGTGAGAAAGAGAACTATGTAGATTTCTGAGGTAAACGTCAATCTTTGTGAACAACCTTACTTAGTTCTTTAAGGTGCTTTTCTAGAAGAGCAAAGGTGGGTTGCAGAATATACACGCTTTTCGTTGTGCCAAATCACTTCCTGCTCAGCAATCCTGAGAATGCTCTTTCCCTACCAAAATATGTGTTTTCATATTTTAAAAGAATTGCTGATTCAGGACAGAGACCTAACTTCATTGTTATTTTAAATGGTTATTTAAAACACTGATCATATTAAAACATAAAGGTAAAAACTGGTAATATTGAATTTTTTATACTTGTTTTTCTCTGTCTTGTGAATTGCCTAAATGTCTTTTAGAACATTTATATTTTTATTGTTGGAAGAGTTCTTTACATATTAAGATTGTATTTTTCAAATATATATTTTATCAGATAACAGACTAACAAAAGTATTCCTATGATTTTAAACTTTGTTTCTGTAATTTTTCTACCCACAGAATTTTCTGAGTTTTATGTAGCCCAATATGTTAATTTCCACCCCACCCCTCCAAATCTGAATTTGTATGTATTCTTCTTTTTAAAACATTTTATTGATTATGCTATTATAGTTGTCCCAGTTTTCCCTCCCCTTTATTCCCCTCTGCCATGTACCCCCCCCCATCATTTCCCCACCTTAGTTCATGTCCATGGGTCATACATATAAGTTCTTTGGCTTCTCCATTTCCCATACTATTCTTAACCTCCCCCTTTCTATTTTGTACCTACCATTTATGCTTCTTATTCCCTGTACCTTTCCCCTACTCTCCCCTTCCCCCTCTGCACTGATAACCCTCCATGTGATCTCTATTTCTGTGAATTTGTTCCTGTTGTAGTTGTTTGCTTAGTTCATTTTTGTTTTTGTTTTTTGGGGGGTTCTGTGGGGCACCCCATCCTGCAGTGTCCCCCAGAGTCACAAATGAAATGAGGCTACCAATGCAAGATCTGCTTGGGGAGAAAAGGCTAGCTAATCTCTTGGAGGAGAAGAGCCCTGAGGTCCCTTCTCCTGAGACTTTTATTGAGAACGGTATGTGCAGGAATATACAGCATGCATGCATAGCTCGTTAGTCAGTGTTAGAGGGCTACAGTTAATGCAAAACAGATATTGTTTACAGGACACAATAGAAGGAACACACAGATTAGCCTAAGGTTAGGGTCTGTTAGACATACTGATGCCAGATGGTCATTAAGGCAGGACTCAGGAATCTTCTTCCCTGCCTTGAAGTTAAACACCTGGTTAGCAGAGCAAACTTCAGTGGATACAATGAATTCTTTAGGCCAGATTTCCCATGAGAACCCTTGGTGCTAGCATCGGGTCATGCCTGCCTCCCAGCATTCCAAGTGTTGTGATCAAGACTTACAGGCCCTTATTCAAGGCCTGGCTTGTGCAGGGGCTACAATTCCCAATAACCACACAAAGTGGGCCCCAAAAAGATTTGGTTCTTGACAGTTGTGAGTTTGTCATTTTGCTCTTCGTATTTTTGATCTTCTTCTATTTCTTAGATAAGTCCCTTTAACATTTCATATAATCAGGACTTGTTGATGATGAACTCCTTTAACTTGACCTTATCTGGGAAGCACTTTATCTGCCCTTCCATTCTAAATGATAGCTTTGCTGGATGGAGTAATCTTGGATGTAGGTCCTTGCCTTTCATGACTTTGAATACTTCTTTCCAGCCCCTTCTTGCCTGTAATGTTTCTTTTGAGAAATCAGCTGACAGTCTTATGGGAACTCCTTTGTAGTTAACTGTCTCCTTTTCTCTTGCTGCTTTTAAAATTCTCTCCTTATCTTTAATCTTGGGTAATGTAAATATGATGTGCCTTTGGTGTGTGCTTCCTTGGGTCCAACTTCTTTGAGACTCTCTGAGCTTCCTGGACTTCCTGGCAGTCTATTTCCTTTGCCAGATTGGGGAAGTTCTCCTTCATTATGTTTTCAAATAAGTTTTCAATTTCTTGCTCTTCCTCTTCTTCCTGGCACCCCATGACTTGGATGTTGGAACATTTAAAGTTGTCCTGGAGGTTCCTAAGTCTCTCCTCATTTTTTAAAAATTCTTGCTTCTTCATTCTGTTCCAGTCGAATGTTTATTTCTTCCTTCTGCTCCAAACCATTGATTTGAGTCCTGGTTTCCTTCCCTTCACTGTTGGTTCCCTTTATTTCACTTTTCATAGCCTTCACCTGTTCCTCTATTTTGCGACCATACTCTAACCAGTTCTGTGAGCATCCTGATTACTAGTGTTTTGAATTCTTCATCTGATAGGTTGGCTACCTCTTTATCACTTAGTTATTTTTTTCTGGAGCTTTAATCTGTTCTTTCATTTGGGGCATATATATATATATTTTTTGTCTCAGCACACCTGTTATGTAGTAAGGGGCAGAACCTTGGTATTCACGAGGGTGGGGCAACCCTTGTCCTGAGTTGTGATGCTGTGTGTGGGCGAGGGGTCTGAGAAGGAACAATGCCGCTTGCTCCTGCTCTTGGCTGGCTTTCAGTCACTTCCTCCTCTTCCACAAGCAAATTGAGCCTATCTGGTACTGATTCCCCGGTGGGTGGTTTTGTGTATGTACTAGGACCCTGTGGGTCTCTCCAATGACCTCTCCTATGAGGCTGGGAGTTTCTCCCGCTTCGTCAAGCCGCACAGGTGTTTTCAGTTGAGGCTTTGAGGCTTTATTTCCCTGCACTAGAACCCTGGGTTGCACGGTCTGTCTCGCTCCCCAGTTGTTCCTCCTGTTTTATGTGCAAACAAATGTGGCACTGCCTGCTCTGCCAGCCACCACCTAGCCTGCCATGGTCCTGCAGCTGCTTCCTCGAGTCCTCTCTGCCCTGGCTGCCCGTCTCCACCCCTCCTGCTGGTCTGGATGAATGTTTCTTCTTTAACTCCTTGGTTGTTGGACTTCCATACAGTTTGATTTTCTGGCAGTTCTGGTTATTTTTTGTTTTTAAATTGGTTGTTGTCCTTCTTTTGGCTGTGTGAGGAGGCACAGTATATCTACCTATGCCTCCATCTTGCCCGGAAGTCCTATGTGTACTCTTAAAAAGGTCTCTATTCAAAGAAAAGAAAAATATATCCCCCTAGAGCATTTTTAGTTTCTTTAAAAATACATTTAACTTTAGTTCTCCTAGAATTTACTTTGGTAAATGATATCAGAAAAAATTCTCTCATCTGATATCATTTACCAAAGTAAATTCTAGGAGAACTAAAGTTAAATGTATTTTAACTTTATCAGATATCAGATAAGAGTATTTCTTCTGATATCTTTAGCTGAGTATCTCAGGAAGTTAGTAAGCCAGTTAAATAATTTGTTTAATTTCAAATATCACCTTTAACATATACCAAACATTTATATCCACCTAGTTTGTTTCTGGATATTCTCTTCTGTTCTCCTTGATTTATGTATTCCTGAAATGCTAGCACACTTTAAAAAACGTGTGTAGCTTCACAATATGCTTTTAAATGTGGTAGAATAATTCTGCACTAATCTTTCTTCTTTTTTATTAAAAATATTCCAATTAGCTTTAGCATTTATAGCTTGACAAATAAAAATTATAAATGAAACAGCTCTTAATCTAGAAAGTGAAGTTATGTGTTAGTTGGGACTTTGGCCAGATTATTACCAGAAAGGAGGGTTGAGTTGAAGAGTAGGTAAAGTGGCCCTCAGATGTGTCTGAATTTTAGCAACTGTTAACTTTGAGGACTAATTAAGGTTATGTCAGGGAAATTTTTGGTTTTCTTTTTCTAAGGACATTTTTTTTTATTATCTGAAACTTTATTGTTGGAAACTGCCAACAATAGCCAATTCTTCTGGGCTTTTTTATTCTAAGCCAAATGAATACAGTGACAAACCCCATTGTTTTCTGAGATAAACCAAGTGATTATCCAGGTTCAAAAGCTTTGAGAGAACTGTTGAATCTCATGTAATTCTGGGCAGCATTAGCAATTAGAAGTGTTTCATTTCACATGTTTTATCAGGTGAAATTGATTTTGGTTTGGATTTCCTTTTTCTGGAGTGAGAAATACAGTATTTTAATCAGGTCAAATACAGCTAGCACAAAATGGGAACTCTGAATGTGAAATGGCAATTTAATGGATGTGGAGTTTCTTAGAGAAGGGGTAGTGTAGAAAGATTAGAATAGCTTTAGCTATAAATATGTTTATTTTGTTTACAGAGATTCCATTGTGATCTATATTTTAGCCTCTGCTTTTTAATCTGTAGCAATTTAGGACTGTGTGGTGTCTTCTTAGAGGTGTCTTTAATTTATTTTCAAGTTTGTCTGTTTTAACACAATGAGTCATTCTCAGTGTCTTCCTTTGCTGCCTCTCTGGGCGTGACGCAACCCTTATGAACATGTGAGTAAAGAGTGTTTGAGCGATTACTGAATTACATCAACTCACCGTTCACCTGGTATGTGTATATGCTTTGTTGTGCTATCTTGTTATTATTTAAAAATGCGTATTCTCTTACTTTCAGCACTGTTTGTGAAAAGCTTCTACAACTTCTTTTCCTGCTCTTTTGTACTAGGCTGTAGATATATGTCTTCCTGAACAGAGTCAGAAAAGTGATTCTACAATCATAAACATAAATTGTAGTCGAGAAATTTGGGTACAATAACTATCTCCTGTAATGGTTAAGTCAACTGGCCATGGGGTGCCCACATATTTGGTTAAACATTTTTCTGGGTGTGTCTATGAGAGTGTTTCTGGGTATGATTAACATTCTAATTGGTAGACTGAGTAAAGCAGATTGCCCTTCCCGGTGTGGCTGGGCCTCATCTAAATGTTAGTGGACTGAATAGAACAAAAAAGGCTCAGCAAGGGAGAATTCTCTCTTTTCTCTCTCTCTCTCTCTCTCCCTCTCTCCACATCCCTCTCACCCCAACACTGAGCTGGACTTGAACTGAAACATACTAGCTCTCCTAATTCTCAGACGTTTGGCTCTCATTTATCTCCAGTTTGCTAACTGCAAATTTTGGGACTTCTCAACTTCCACATTCGCATCAGCCAATTCCTTAAAGAAATCTCTTTACATATCCCTATCTTTGTTTCTATCTCTGTCTCTATCCTATTGGTTCTGTTTTTCTGGAGAACCCAGACTAATAAATTTAATTTACTTATTTTTCTCTTATCAACTTCTACTCTGCCTCTCACATCATTGGACTGTTGAGAAATTCAACTCCAGTTTTCTTGGAGTTGAAATCTAGAGTAGCACAGAGAACTCAGACCTTCAGCCAATGAGCAAGTGTTCTCCCTCACCCATCACTGATCCTCGCCCATCACTGATCCTCGCCCATCACTGATCCTCGCCCATCATGGATCCTAGCCCATCATGGATCCTAGCCCATCATTGATCCTCGCCCATCCTGAATCACTGCTGAGATACTCATTGCCTCCAATTACACGATCTCTTTAGGATCAGTGGTTTCTGGACCTTTGGGGCCACCATTGGTGTAAGGGCATCGGATGAGGCTTAAAAGTGTAAAGCTCTGTTCCCTTTCAGGTCTTTCTGAGTTCCCAGAGTGCTGCCAGGGAACAGGGCCTGGGTCACTATTGCTTATGGGGTCTTCTGATATGCATTCCTGGATGGCTTGAGTTAAATATTGGTAAGAAGTCAGCTCTCTCTAAACTGATTTTAAATTCAATACAATTTGAATCAAAATCCCAGAAAGAATTTTGGAAGATATTAATATATGACCCGATTTCCTGACTTACTCTAAAGTGGTACATTAACTCAGACAAAGTGATATTGGAGTAAGGACACTCAAATCAGTGAAAGAGCACCAGGGGTTCAGAAATAGAACCACATATATGTGGCCAAATGATTTTTGATTAAAAAAAAAGAAGAAGCTGAGGAGACATAATGGTGAACAGGAAAAACTCATTGCCCCTTCCCTCATGGAGTTTACCTTCAAATGGGCAAGACAAATAGTTAGTTCTTTAATGTAAACAAGTATCTGAGTAATAAAACTTGAAAGTAGTGAATGCTATGAAGAAATAAACTGGAAAAAAGGCATTGCCTTGGCTGGTGTGGCTCAGTGAATTGAGTGCCAGCCTGGAAACCAAAGGGTCGGTAGTTCCATTCCCAGTCAGGGCACATGCCTGGGTTGTGGGCCAGGTCCCTGATGCAGGTCATGTGAGAGGCAACCAGTCGATGTATCTCTCTCACATCGATGTTTCTCTCCCTCTTTTTCTCTCTCTCTTCCTATCTCTCTAAAAATAAATTAATAATCTTAAAAAATTTTTTTTTAAAAGGCGTAGGGAATGACTTGCAGGAAGGGCTACTTTAATAGGGTGGATAGAGATGATTGTTGAGAAGAGATTTGAGTAATAAGAAGAAAGGAGCATGATGATGGGACATTTCATTTTGTAACTATAAGGGGGAAAAAATGATTCCCAAAATGTCTGGTGGACTTTGTGGCTCTGAGGTGGTGATCTTTTGGTTACATGGTAGCACTTGGCTACCTCCAAGGATTTGGAACTCTGACTTAAAAAAAATATTGTGTTAAAAATATTGCTTAAAAATTTCACGAAAATTTTAGCAGCACTATTTATAAGAGCTCAGACCTGGAAGCAATCCAAATGCTCGTCATTAGTACCGTGGGTAAGTAAATTGTGGAAATTTCAAGTGGCAGCAAGAAGACTAAATGATTTGTAACCACATGCAAAGATCTGAATGAATCTTGCAAATGTGACTCAGAGTGACTATAAAACCAGATCCAAATGGGCACATATCAAATGATTTTATTTATAGATTCATTTGATATGTATTTCATTTACAGTCAGCACAAAAACAGGCAAAACTCATTCATGCCGTTTATTCTGGAGGCTATGGTTACAGGAGGAGAGCATGAAGGAATCCTGGAATGTTCAATTTCTTGATCTAGAGATAGTTACAGAGCAGTTTTAAGTTTGTGAAAGTTGACCAGTTGTACACTTATAATACACACACACTTACATTCTTCTGTGTGCATGTGTAAAGGAAACCTCACTTCTGTGTTTCTTCTGTCAACGTGAGAACATCCAAATCTATAAAGAATTTTTTATAAGACTTTATTTGAGCCCAAACTGACAACAGTTGCCAGGAAGGAAGATTTCAAATGCCCGGGTTTGCAGTTTCTTTTATACATTTGACATGAAGGAGGGGATGTCAGGAGGATTGCATGAAGGTAGGGAGAAAGCAAGGCGGAGATTGGATTACACAATAGTTAAGGTTATATGCGCTCCTGAGGGTGGTTACATTTTAGGAGGGGTCTGAGAGAAAGCATTTCAAAGGTGTGTTAACCTAGACGCACAGAAATAATGGACAGTGTGTAGGGTGAAGATAAGCCTTTTGCTCAAGAAATTATATGCTTGGGGTGTGACTACCCACCATGACCTGCCCAGTAGGAATTTGTGATTTATTATAGTACCCCTTTTCCATCCACAAAATTAACCCACCTTATGAGCAGCACAGGTTAAAAGCCCTTTACCAAGCTACAGAGATTGTAAATGTTGCCCTGGCTGTATTTCCTGTATTATTGTTGTTTTTTGTTGAGTCAAAGCCAGTAGTAAATAACTTAATACAGATGAACTCAATGGAAGTTTGCTTTGTGTAAAAAGAATGTCACTTGTTTAGATAGAGGTTAATATGCTGCAAGTGTGGAGCAAAGGTGTTGCTGAATAACATCCTTCCTTTTGTCCTTCTAGTCCCAAATGGCATTTCTTGCTCATGTATCTAATGCAGTGTGAGTACGGTAACATTGGGAGCTGGCTGCAATTTTATCTTCCTTTTGAAGTCTTTCATAATGTGAAGACAATGAATAGATCTGTGGTTAAACTCATTACCAGGAACAGTCAATATTTGTTTTCCTGTGGAGCCTCCAGGGATTGCATTAACTGAATAGAGAATTGTCTTTCACTGAAAATCTTTCAATATATTAGCAATTTTAAGGTTAGAGGTCTCTAGCCTGTAAAGATTTGAACTTAGTGTTTTTTTTAAATGTTCCATTTCTGCAAATATGAAAATTTCAACTTAAAATAAAAGGCTAAATTAATTGCTCAATTACATATTTTAAATTAACTGCTAACTCTAACAGGTGAAACTCTCAAACACTATATGTACATAAAGCATCATATATGAAAACTTAACACAAAAGCATTAATACTATGGGGTTTAAATCTTTCTGAGGATAACGTTGGTTTCTGAGGTTGAACGAGGACTCAGAGTCCTCAGCAGCGTCCACAGTTAGGATTTATTACAGCACAAGGATATAGATTAAGTTCGGGAGAGAGCGCACACGGAGCTCCAAAGGTCCTCTCCCGGTGGGGTTGTGTGGACATTTGTTTTCCCCACTCACAACGTGTATGATGTGCAGAGCCCTGCCGACCAGGGACATTAACCAAGCTGTGGCATTCGGAGTTTTATTGGGAATTGGCCACATAGCCACAGCTGACCACCTGTGTGGCTGACTTTAGTCTCCAATCCCTCCAGAGGTTGAGCTGACACCATGTGGCCCAAGGCTCCCATCTTACATCCCATTGTCAGCACGGACCACCTGGAACAGCTGAAGACCCTGCCCTAAGAAACCTAGGCTGTCTGGCCTGGCCAAGGCTCTAAGTACACAAGGACACTTTTACCAGGTCGAGCATTCCATGGTTACCCAGGAGTCAGAGGCAAAGAGACAAAACTTCAGTTAATCCTGACTGGCAAATCCAATCAAGCATCTTTTCATGTGCTTATTAGGCATTTGTGTATTTTCTGTGGAGGAATGTCTATTTAGATCTATGCTCATTTTAAACTTGGTTTGTCTTTTGTTGAGTTATGAGGTGTTTTATTATTATTATTATTATTATTATTATTATTATTATTATTATCTAGATACAAGTCTATTGTCAGATAATTGCTTTGCAAATATTTTCTCCCATTCCACGTGTTGTCTTTTCACTTTCTGGATGATGTCCTTGAAAACGAAGAGTTTTAAATGTGGAAGTCCAGTTGATCTACTTTCTTTTATTTATTGTGTATTTTAAGTTATAAATTTAATTTCTGTAATAGGTTGAGGACTGTTGGAGTATCTCATTTTGAGGGAGTTTTGTCACTTAGTGTCTCTCAAAACTTTTATCTAAATTGTAAAATGTGTAGGATAGAAATTGTAGGATTTCCGTATTATTATTTAATGCCTTAGGGTGTATAGTGATATCCTCTATTTTATTCCTGTTTTCTAGGTCACTTTGTTTACAGGTTTATTAATTTTTCTGCCTCAAACTTATTTAATGGTGATTTCCTTTTGCTCCCATATAAATTTGTCTATTTTAGATATCAAAAGGTTTTTTTTTTCTCAGTATCGACTAGTAGAACAGAATCCAAGTCCATAGATAAAGAAACTACTACTCATATAGTTTCAAAACCAAAGTAGATGGTACATTTGTACCTAATCTGAGTGGCTCTCTATGGAATGGGTTTTGAGTTCTCACAGGCCAGTGGTTTTCTTTTGCTTCTATATGCCTTGGAAACGCCTGGGTGTAGTGGGAGTGCCTGATATTAAGCTTCTGGTTGCTAAGGCATCTATCCTGAAAGACGTCCATCTCAAATAAACATATTGCCAGCTGAGTGATGCAGGAACCAGCAAAACAACCAGGGTAAAAAATAAGCCTCTTACTAAAGAAGTAATAAGCCTGGTTATACCTCAGAGAGGTTTGAAAAAGGATGGCACTGTCATTTCAAAGGCGTGTTAACCTAGATGCACAGAAACAATGGACAGGGCTGGCTTCAGGCGGAGATGAACTTGTACTGAAGAAGTGATGTGCCTGGGGTGTGACTACCCACCATGACCTGCCCACTCAGGAATATATGATTAGATCACCCCGTGAGGTTTACTTTCTGTAGAACCCCTTTTTCGCCCACAATAGCTAGGTGTTCTTCCCCATTCTAGCTTCTTTCAAGATTTTCTTTGTCTTTGATTTTCTACAGTTTGTATATATGTTACGCCTACATGTAAGGTTTTTTTTAGTACTTATCCTGCTTTCTTGGATATTTGATTTGGTATATGACATTAATTTTGGACAATTCTCAGCCAGTGTTACTTTAAACATTTCTTCTGTTCCTTTCTCTCTTTCTTCTCCTTTTGTTATTTTCATGAAACCTGTGTTACACCTTCTGTAAGTGTTCCACAGTTCTTGGATATCAGTTCCCATTTTTTCTTCAGTCTTTCTCTCTTTGCTTTTCAATTTGGGATGTTTCTATTGACATATCTTCAAGGTCATGTATTCCTTTCCCAGCTATGTTCAGTCTGCCAAGTTCATCAAGACATTCTTCATTTCTGCTAGCCAGACAATTAATCAGAAAAAAGGAACTGGTGTAAATACATAACTTTAGTGTGAAGTTTCACATTTATCTGGTTAGGAGGTCAGCATGTATACCTGCCCCTCCCCCAGGCCTGTGGAATGCTACATTTTGCTGAGATGCCGGCAAGTAGAAAACCACCAGCTGTATTGCTAGCAAGCTTTGCTGGGAAAGCCCACTGGGGTTGCAGTGGTATTTCCTAGGAAGTCGACCTCTGAGAGTCACTCTCTAGGGTGCTGGCATGACCTGCTGGGAAGTCACCTCTAGGGATGTCACTGAAACTCTCTTGAAGGTTGCCCTGTGGGTAGTTGGCCAAACTGACTAGGAAATAACCCTTTGGAACAGCAGCAGAACTCACCGAGAAGTATCCTGTGCCTGTCTAACGTGCTACTGGCAGTTGTGTGAAGTAGTAACAAAACAAAACAAAAAAACCAAACCAAAACAAAAAGTGCTTGAAGTGCTCTCTGCTCTCCTTCGTGCAGGGTCCTTCCACTGCCCTTTATTGACAAAGCTTAACATTGTGCAACTAGCCAAGGGAAAGGTTCACAGGATCCAGCCCTGGTAGTACAACTCAGGGCAAAAAGGTGTACTTGGAGCTAAAGGCAATACGTTGATAACTGTCACAACTTCTATTACATATAGAATACATTCCGATTCTTTACCAAGGTCCACAAGCCCCTACAATGATCCGCCCTCTGCCTATTTCTTCACCCTTATTGGCGTGCTACCCTGCCTGCTTTACGCAGCTCCAACTGTTCTGTTATTGGAACACGTCAAGCTCTTCTTACCTTAGAGCCCTTGCCTTTGTAACACCCCATGCTTGGAACACTCTTCCCTCATATCTTTGTATAAAACTAGCCGCTATTAATATTTGGGCCTTTGTTAAATGCCACCTCCTCATTTGGTTTTCCCTGACCATATTATCTAAGATAGAGCTCAAATATATCCAATGCCTTCTACTGTCTTTCTGTTTGGTTTCTTCACAGTACTTACCACTGTTTTCTTTTTTCACTATGTTCCTTCATCCCCGAACACAAAATATAAACCAAACGAGAATAGGACCGTGATCGATGTTACACACCAGCAACAGGAGCGCCTAGTATGTAGTAAGTGCAAAACAGGTGGTGGATGAATGAATGGCCTTCATTTCATAGCTGAAGACACTGAGGCTCAGGGAGATAAAGCAACTTCCCCCAGAACCCACCCAGCCAGTGCCAGACTCAGGATTCATCTCAGCTGGCCTGGCAAGGTCTGGGAATAGATGAAGAGCATTAGGTAAAAACTGAAAATATCTGAATAAAATATGGACTTTAGTCAATAATCACATATTAATATCGGTTTGTAACTCACAAATAAACCATAGTATGGTAAGACATTAACAGAAAATTAATTATGGGGTATATAGGAACAATTTTAGCAAATTTTCTGTGAATCTGGAACTATTTTACAATTAAAAAACCTTACTAAAATAATGGATAACTAAATTGAAGTAAATAGTTTGTCACAACTTTGGAAAAAAGAGAGAGCAAAGTTCACAAAGTCGTTGGACCTATATGCCTCTCTGGCATGAGAAGAAGGACCTGATGTTTGGTTAGGAGAAGGGCTGAGCCACGTTAGGGCATCCAGCTTGTTTC
This sequence comes from Desmodus rotundus, assembly GCF_022682495.2. Lineage (NCBI taxonomy): Eukaryota > Metazoa > Chordata > Mammalia > Chiroptera > Phyllostomidae > Desmodus > Desmodus rotundus. The sequence goes on from NC_071389.1 coordinate 45,845,440, forward strand.
TGCTCTTCTGTCTCATGGTTCTTCCTGGGAAGAGCTGTCGCTCTATGGAGCCATGTGTACTGGGGAATGAGCTTTGTCAAGCCCTCAGCGTGTGTGTTTGGGGGGCGGCGGTATGCAACTTCAAATGTCCGTAGCATCCAGTTGCAGTCTAAATGAGTAAAACAAGTTAGGTATAAGGAATATGGGATTGCTGGGAACTGGAGCAAATAGGAGAGGCCAGCCTCAGATGAAAGAACAGCTGCTACTCAGTGCTGGCTGATTTTTGCTGGACAAAGATGCCATACTTTTTAATATTTCAAAAGAACCTGGAAACCCGGATTAAAAAAATTACGTGGAATAGTCTGCTTTTAAAACATAGGCAGCTATTTCAGAGAGTTTGTTAAACATCAAGCATACCTAAACCGAGTCAAAGAAAATACTTCTGTGGACGTGGTCTCCACACTGCCAGTGTGCAGCCACTCTCTACAGACCTGGGCTCTGCTGAGCTGGGGGCGGGGGCGACCTAGGGGAGCCAGAGCTCAGTGCGTGTGGTGTAAAACATGCAGTCACTCGGTGTGCCCTGGTCTATGACCACATCAATCCGTGAGAGGCAATGTCTCAGCCACTTCTTGAAAGTATAGAGAAGAGCAGGAGGATATCAGTGGTGAGGAAATGTTGAGAGTAGAACATCACAGGGTGTATTTAGGGGACTGGATAATTGGGGTAAGGATTATTGAAGAGGATAATTTATTGGGCTAGAAAGTGAGGTTGTGGCTAGATGACAATGGGCCTGGGCATTTGGACTTCATGCTGTTTGCAACAGATGACCAGTCCCCCGGTTCTCTTGAAGGAACATAAGAAAGAAATCAGGAGAAATACTGAGAAATTCGGCATTAACTCCTGGACTTAGCAACCAGAAAGAGTGAGATAGAGGATATTAATGTACTGAGCCTAGTTAGAATAATTGGTATCAGTTGAGAGTAACCATTAATAACAATTAGCTAAAGAGTATATATGTGCATTCCCTGTATAGTTATTTGCTGTATAACAACCTTTCTAACCGGGCTATAGCCTGACGACGTATCTGGGCCCAGTCAGCAACTCCCAACTTTATACCAGTAAGCAAGCACTGTATTCATTCTCACTCCTCTCCAAGACCCCCAAGGATTATTGCACTGATCCAGAGCTGCTGAAATGGAGACACCCATGCCTGACCCGTGCGCTCAGCACACAGCGGTGATATTTGATGTGAGATTAGGTCAGAGCCAGCCAGGAAGTCTTCTTAAGTGTGGCATACAGCCAATAAAATGAAAAAGTTTATTTGGTGCTGGGGGGGTGGAATTTTGCCCTTTCTGTCTGGCTGTCCCCTCTTACACCCCCCGCCCCCGACATCCTTTCCCCTAAATTCCAGACCATAATTTTTATTTGAAACTCTTCAAGTCTCACTGAGCCACTAAATGAGCATATACCTCTCTGAACAGTAGCATTATATTTCAAACTCTTATTCTAATGTGGGCATTTCACATAATAGCCCAAGAGAGACTGCAAAAACTACCCTACCTCGCCACCCTCACCGTAGACCACATGCCATTTCTAGGATTTATGATAAGGCCTTCATGGGGAAAGCACAAAAATCAGAGGCCAAAAAACTGGCAGCTACATATTTTAAGTAGGAAATTGCTTATGATTGGCTGCTTTTTATTCTTTTAAAATATTTATTTCTTTTAGGGAGAGGGAAAGAAACATCGATGTGTGAGAGAAACATTGATCAGCTGCCTCTCTCATGCTGTCAACCATGGGACCTGGCCCAAAACCCAGGCATGTGCCCTGACTGGGAATTGAACCCATGACTTTTCAGTTAACAGGCCAGCGCTCAATCCTCTGAACCACACCAGTCAGGGCAGGCTTGTGTTTTGTTGCTCACATCTACTGGTTCTAATTCTGCCCAGAGAGGCACTTGGAGCAGCTCTAATCTTATTTCTATTATATAAAAGGGCATTTATTAATAATAGCAACTATTAGCAAACTTGAGTAGTGTAAATCCCATGTGAGGTCCTTTCCAATCACTTGCTCACTTCCTGAATAAGCAAACAGAGAGGAATTTCTGATTTTAGTCATGATGATGTACCACTGATAACCCAAGTTGCTTATGACTTTGCCATTAAGATTAATAATGAAAACTCTTTTGTGTATATGTGGTAGGAATTAAACTCCATGTGGAAACTGAAACAATGAACATTCTTGATATTTAAAGATTTTATTTATTTATTTTTTAGAGAGAGGGGAAGGGAGAAAGAGAGGGACACATCAATGTGTGGCTGCCTCTCACATACCCCCTACTGGGGACCTGGCCTGCAACCCCAGCATTTGCCCCGAATGGGAACCGAACCAGTGACCCTTTGGCTCTTCGGTGGGCACTCAATCCACCAAGCCACACCAGCCAGGGCAACATTCTTGATATTTAAATGAGTAGGCTTGATATTTAAATATTTCAAGCAATAGCATGAAAGAAGGGTCCTACCCTTTTTTAAAAATAATGCTCAAATTTTTTTGTAATAACTAAATAATTTAAAATACTTATCAAGGTCTATTTGAAGACAAGTATGGTAAGTAAAGTAGATGATTGAGACATCTGATAATCGTTTGGGGACAATAAATTTGGTCTGAGTGAGAATCGAGACAGTCTTCCTAAATATGGCTCAAAAACAGCTTCAGGAGGCAATTCACCCGGAGGAGCTCCGAAGGTGTTCTTGTAAGTGGCAGTAATGAAGACAGTACTCAGGTTGATTGGGAAACAGGGAAGGCTGGATTAAAGAGCTACCTATTTTAAAATCAAACTTTGCCTGCTGATATAAGAGTTTCTAGCCCTGGCCAGGTAGCTCAATTGGTTAGAGCATCCTCCTAATATGCCAAGGTTGTGGGTTTGACTCCCAGTCAGGGAACAGACAGGATTCAGCCAACAAATGCATAAATAAGTGGAACAACAAATCTCTTTCTCTGAAATCAATCAATAAAAAATTAAAATGACAGAAAAAGTTCTTATGTATTGCCCTCCACCATGTGAGAAGGTGCTGGCTTACAGACCAGAAAGAGGGCCTTTGCCAGAAGGCAACAATGCTGGCAACTTGATCTTGGACTGCCCAGCCTCCAGAAATGTGAGAAATAAATTTCTGTCTAAAAAAGTTTCTGTTTACTTATTGTTTTGATCACCCTTAACTTACCGCTATGCAAACAGAACCACACTTTAAGCCGGATCCATTAATTTGCTTAATGATTGATTGTCGAGCATTTTGTCTGTGCCAGGCGCTAAGGTAGGATGCGGAACACGTGGACCCGGGCCCAGCCCTAACGGATCTGTGGTTGGTATGAGGTCAGAGTATGGAAAAAACAAAAAGCAAATCTTTGAGGCAAACTGATTGAAAAACACTGCTATTGGTTAAATATGCCCTCATTTTTAGTTAAATTTTTACTTTTTCCAAAACATTGTCTTGACAACATCATAGTCCCAGAAGTATTAGGAAATGCAGTACTAGAAACTGCAGGACTTGTGCCTTTATAATGTTTACATTGCTCGTGGCCTTTGTGCGTGAGGGCCTCTGCCTACTTGGCCGCTCAAAGAGTGTACTGCTTCACCCGCTTTTCTGAAAGAGCTTTGAAAGAATCTTTGGTGGAAAAACAGAGTCATGCCTGCAGAAGGGTCTACTTACAAACAAAATTCTATAGCATCATACTTTTCAGGCAAGAAATGTGGAACAAAGTTGGAAAAACAGTGAGGGAATGTGTTGCACTTTTAACTTTTAGAGAAAACTTCCCATATTAGGAATTGAACGTTGCATTATTTTTCTTTGATTTGATGTCATAAAAAGTTAGAATGCATGTGTTCATTCATCCAATATTTATTGAACACCTACCATTCACCGAACACTGTGCTAAGTGTTGAGGTGTAATAGAAGACAAGATGGAACTGGTGTGTTGTAACTTCATTTGTAACTACAAATTGTGAGGAAATCCAGAAGAAAAATGAGGGTGCTATGAAAGCGTGGAACATAGAAACCTGATGCAAAGCAGACAGGAAAGACTATGAAGAAGTGATATCTTTAAGCAGAGACCTAGAGGATGAGTAGAAAATGGTCAGGTTAAGAGTGAGGGGAAGAGATTTCCAGGCAGGAGGAGCAACGTTTGGGACAGAATATATTTTGACTTCAATAAATATCATATTGTGAAAATTGCCCAAAGTCCAAAATAAAACTTCATCATCCCATGGTATTAGAAAACCTCATCACTTCATTTTGTGCTGTGAAGAAATGTGTAAAGAAGAAAACTTGAAAGAGGTGGATTTTATCTCTTTGGCTTGTAAACAAAATGCCCCAAACTCTTCCCCAGTGCTTGCTGTCAGTTTGTAATGGCTCTTTTTCATGATCCCAGATGAACTTCCAGATGTTAGGAAAATAGTAAAACTTTTCTTCTGCCTTTGGAAAGAAAAACATTACTGTGAAATCTGATTCAAAACATAAAGCAATGCTAAGAGGAACAAAGGAAAATGTACAGGGAACCAATAGTGATGAGAAGGAAACTGGGACTCAAATCAATGGTATGGACCAGAAGGAAGAAACAAACATCCAACCAGAAAAGAATGAAGAAACAAGAACTTGGAAAAATGAGGAGAGGCTTAGGAACCTCCAGGATACGTTGAAACGTTCCAACATCCGAATTATAGGGGTGCCAGAAGGAGAAGAGGAAGAACAAAAAATTGAAAACTTATTTGAACAAATAATGGAGAACTTTCCCGATCTGGCAAAGGAAATAGACTTCTGGGAAGTCCAGGAAGCTCAGAGAGTCCCAAAGAAGCTGGACCCAAGGAGGAACACAACAAGGCACATCATAATTACATTACCCAAGATTAAACGCAAGGACCTACATCCAAGATTACTGTATCCAGCAAAGCTATCATTTAGAATGGAAGGGAAGATAAAGTGCTTCTCAGATAAGGCCAAGTAAAAGAAGCTCATCATCACCAAGCCCTTATTATATGAAATGTTAAAGGGAGTTACCTAAGAAAAAGAAGATCAAAAATAGGAACAGTAAAAATGACGGCAAACTCACAGTTATTAACAACCACACATAAAAACGAGAGCAAACTAGGCAAACAACTAGAACATGAGGGTTGTCAATAAGGGAGTGGGAGGGGGAGAGGGGGGTAAAGGTACAGAGATTAAGTAGCATAGATGATAGGTGGAAAATAGACAGGGGGAGGGTAAAAATAGTGTAGGAAATGTAGAAGCCAAAGAACTTATAAGTATGACCCATGGACATGAACTATGGGGGGGGGGAATGTGGGAGGGAGGGGGGTGGGCAGGATGGAGTGGAGTGGGGGGAAAATGGGACAACTGTAATAGCATAATCAATAAATATATTTAAAAAACAAAACAAAACAAAAAAAACATAAAGCAAGAGCTACTCAGGTCTTCAAAAAAATATTCACTAAACATTCATTTAAAAAACATTCATTGTAACGATTTACCAATGGGTAAACATTTACCAATGAGTAAAAAACTCATTGGTAATGAGTACCACACATTCATTAAAAAAAAAAAAATCAGTACGCCAATGGCATGCTAGTTGAGGTAGTAGAATGACGCAACTCAGAGCAGATGCTGCAATCTGTAAACAGGGCTGTTATTTGGGAGAAAGGGCAGAGGGGTGCAGTGGCAAAGAGAGGTAACATGTAGTCATGCAGTCTTTCCCTTCCCCTTCTATTCAACTCTCTTCCCCTGGGCCATTTACCTGTGGCATGACTGATGCCAAGGTCACCTTTTTACTTAACAGCATGAAGAGTGCCCACCAACCTGGGATTACAAATAGTCTCTTACCTTATTGGACTGCTGGAAGGATGTGCCCCCAAGCCCAGTGGGGGTGGGTAAGACAGGGATGGCATCTCTGCACACTCATCTCACTGCTGGGGCTTGAGACACGGTCCCACTGCTGGTTGGTATGCACCTTTTATAGATGGAAGAAAGCGTATTTGTTCTTATTCAGAATCTCAACTTTGAAAGGTATTTATTCCCAAACTCATCTAATGCAATGTAATATTGCTCTGAAGCAAATACATACATTGAGTGAGTGTCTGCCGGGATGGAAGTTCACGATCTCAAAAGGCTGCTAATTCTCTTCTCTGACAGCTGTCATTTTTAAAGATTCTTGTTCTATCGAAGGAAGGCCCATTCTTCTTAACCTCCACAAAAAGTAGTAATACAACCACCTCTTGAGCACCTCTATGCTCCCGAGCTGTGCCAAGGAGCTTCCCATGCACTGTTTCTAGTGCTCCCCACCGCAGTGCCAGGAGAGGACCTTGTATGTAAGCATTGCAGGGATGAGGAAACTGAGGCAAGGTCACAGAGCTAAGGGGATGGATCCCGAGTGGCTAAATCCAATGCCTAGGCCGCTTCCTCAGCACCATGCATAACTCTTCTTTCAAATTTGTGTATTTGAAGGCATTTCTTAACCTCTTCCTCTCAGTTTCCTTATTCTTATCTATGAGGATAGATATCTGCACCATGCTTTCCAATGCTCTCAGGATGAATGGTGACCGTCTCTCTATAAAAGGCATATGTAGGTAAATGTAAAAGTTATCGATGCCCAGGAAACTGCATGCAATACTCCAAATGAGAAGAGGGTGTTGCAAAGGGACTTCCTTGAGCTTTCACTAATGGCATTTATTTTTTCAGCACCAATGGTAGCGTAATCAGTTAAGACATGGACGCGGGTTTCAACACTGAATAGTTGTTGGCCTCTGGGTATTTTCCTTCCAAAATTATTAGTTTTCTTACCTATAATATGTGGATGATGATGATAATCACATCCACTTGTGAGAAATGTTATGTGAATGAGCACAACACTTATAAAGATCTTAGTATGGTGCTGAGCACTGTGCTCAGCGAGTGGTGTTATTACCGTGGGCATTGTTATTATTTCTGTATTTGCAGTAAGCCCAAATCCCTGTGGTTGTCATCAAGCCAGGCTTCCCCTCGACCATGTTTATAAATTTGAATTTTAGATATAAATCTAAGAGAAAAATTCTATGTTAAATATCACTATGGTCAAATTCCAGCCAAGAATTCCAGCTGGAATCTTGCTTCTGTCATTCGGTATTTTTGTAAGATTTCTCAGTTTTGTGTCACCTGAAAGTTGGTAAACATGTTTTCAATATTTTATCCAAGTTGTTGCTAAAAGTGATTGCATGATGAAATTTAGGTTTGTTCCCATTTAGTTAACTTACATTGTTCTGTTTGTTCCCATTTATTTACTTACACTGTTCTCAGGATTTTGTGCATACAGAATTTTCTCCATGCTTCTCTGTTTGTATGAGACATATCGTATCCCCTAGTGATTCCTTGAATTTTAAGCTGCCTCTGACCTAGGATTCCGTGGATCTCATGATATTGACGTAGTTGAATCTATTACCTAACTTTTAGAATGAAACTGGACACCTGGGGATTAGCATTAACCTTTCCTTTCACATACTTTAAATTCTCCTCAGCTCCATTTTTATACTTATAAAACTGAGCAAATGTTTGCCCTTCCTTTCAGTGCTGTGTTGAAGGTGAATTGAAAAATAATTGTAACACTACTGATAAAAATTAACTTTCATTCAGAGTGAATTAAAGACTTAAATGTGAGACCTGAAACCGTGAAACTCCTAGAAGAAAACATAAGAATAAAACTCCTTGGCCTGGCTATTGGCAATGATTTTTGGTATATGACACTTAATGCACAAGCAACACAATTAAAAATGAACAGTGGGGCTACAGCAAACTAAAGAGCTTCTGCAAAGCAGAAGAAACCATCAACAAAATGAAAAAAACTATGGAGTGGGAAAAAGTATTTGCCAACCATATATCTCATAAGCGGTTAATACCCAAAATATATAAAGAACTCATATAATTCAATAGCAAAAACCCAAACAACCCAATTTAAAAAATGGGGAAAAAACCCTAAATAGACATTTCTCCAAAGAAGGTAGTATACGGAAAGCAAACAGGTACATGAAAAGATGTTCCTCATTGCTAGTCATTAAGGAAATACAAATTAAAACCACAAAGTGATCCACCTCACGCCTGTTAGAATGGCCCAGAAGGACAAGAATAGCAAGTGCTGGTGTAGGTGTGAAGGAACCGGAGCCCTCACGCACTGTTTGTGGGATCGCAAATCGATGAAGCCGCTGTGGAAAACAGTATGGAGAATTCTCAAAAAATTGGAAATAGAATTACCATATGATCCAGCAATTTCCCTTCTGGGAATATATCCAAAGGAAATAAAACCACTAACTGAGAAAGACAGCTGCAGCCCCAAGTCATAGCAGCGTTATTTAGAATAGCTAAGACGTAGAAATGACCTGAGTGTCCATGGCTGGATAAACTAATAAAGAAGTTGTGAAATATTACTCAGCCATAAAAAGCAAGGAAACTCTACTACTGATAACAACATAAATGAACCTCGATGGCACTATACTAAATGAAATAAGACAGATGAAGACAAATACTGTATTATCTAACTTATATATGGCGTCTAAAAAAAACAACCACCTCAAACTCATAGAAAAAAGATCAGATTTGTGGTCGCCAGAGGTGGGGGAGAAGGGGAAATCGAATGAAGGTTGTCAGAAGGTGCAGGCTTCCAGTTACAAGGTAAGTCCTAGGGATGTGAGGTACAACATGACGGCTACAGGGAACTGCTGGGGGACACACAGGGAAGTTGTCAAGAGAGCGAATCCTAGGAGTTCTCATCACAAGGAGAAACTTTTTTTCTTTTTTCTTTATATATTTTTTAGTATATCTATATGAGAAGGTGGGTGTGAGCTGAACCTGTTGTGGTAATCATTTCACAATATATGAAATCATGCTGTATACCTTAAATTTATACAGTGATGTCAATAAAACTGGAGAAAAGAATTTTAAGAGAATATAATGTTATTTAAAAGAATGACAGCATACCAGAGAAGTGTCTCATCTGGTCACTATCTAATTAGATGAACAAACGTTAGCAAGAGCAGCCTGCGAGCAGCACGTAGATGACAGCAAGTCTACCCATTTGCCACCCGCATTTTACTCATAGACACATACTCATTAAAGTTTCATTATAAACATATTTGTAACACCTTGAGTCTTTCATTTCCTTGCCCATCACCATGTAGAGGATGTAGGTAAATTGAAAGTAGAAAGGTAGGTAAATTGAAAACCAAAGTAGGCAAATTGAAAGTAGCAAGGAACAAATAATCATTTTAAAAGAAAACAGAGACTAAAAAAATGAGAAGCTCAAAAAGTACAGAAATGTGGGGCCATTAAGCAAAGGGGGAAAGTAGCCTTGGATAGCTGAGCGAAATATCACTGGGTTACACACTCGTACTACAGTTGATCAGCTTTCGTTCTTCTCTCTCTTGGAAAGAAGCCCTGTGATTTTTCTTCGGAAAACTACCCTCCGCAAGTTGTACTCAGTTCCAGTGGGGCCATCACTTGAAGTGTCCTTTTCTGTCCTGGACAAGGTTGGGCATATGATCCAAGCCACTCACTTTCTTTTGGGAATTTGGGTGTTGAGCAGAGTGACGAAGCTGTTGGGGGCTGCTCCATCCAGGTGGGACCTGAACAGGTATTCAATGGTTTCCTTCCACGTAGACTTTTGGTACTGTGTGGCCCCTGCCCTTTCAAGAATGGTTGTCCAATTTTCCTTTAACTTGGGGGACTTCTCTAAAATACTCCAATAAAATACTTTGTTTGTGTAAGTTAACCAAAGATATTTTGGGCTGTTCACAACTTGTGATCCATAACTGGCACAGATTCAATACAGGAATGGCTCATGTTTTTTTTCTATGTGCAGTGTTTTAAAGCCACAGATTTTTAGTAAAAAGTAAAAATAATTCTATCCACCTTTGTTAAAATAAAACACAATTTTTAGCATTAAAGCTGTATTTCCATTCTAAAGAATTGACTAATTTCCTAACCACATCAGATAAATGGATTGTTATTGCATACAAATGCAACAAATGATTATGTTTTATTTTTAAAGCTTGAGTGTGTCTTGGTTAACTCCTTCTCTCAGCATGGCTCTGGTTAGCATCTTATTAAAGTGACGAGTCATGTTGTAGAAATTGCTCGAGGACACATCTCAAATGGACACCTTTTACCTGTACTCAAAATAGTTTGAACATGCAACAAATACACATCTCTTTGTATAATGTGCTGTGTGCTAAGTTCTGGGATGAAGCAGTGAACGAGATGGATACAGTCCCAGCACTCAAGGAGCTTCCCGTCTAATAGCCCCAGTAAAAGGAAGGAAGAGTTGCCTTTGCCAATGATGAGCTCATCACCCATGACTTTAACCAGGCATATCCTTTGCCTAAAATCCAATGTCTGACCTTTATTTACGTCTTTTACCCATATCCCTTTTCTTTTTCAATGTCCAGATCAAATAGTTTTCTTCCATTAAGCCTTTCACAATAATAGCAACAGTGATGGTAGCTAAATATTTACTGAGCAGGATGCTAACCTCTTCTTTTGGATTACATCATTTATTTCTCACAGTGTACTACGAAGTATTTAGACTCTTTAAGCTCATTGATGGGACTTTCAGGAAGATTTAAAATATATATGACTCAAAATATTGAGTTGAATATGACCAGAATTACTGGGCTCTTTTTGACCAGAGAATCTAAAGTATCAGGTAGGAAGGAAACAATTTTATATTTGACTATGCATCATCATGGAGTGGGGGAGCTCTTAAAAACTAGAGATGCCTGCTTACACTCTCAAAAATTCTAATTAATTGAAAATACAAGCACGCCCATACAGTTCATAGCACAGAAAAAATGACCCCAAATCCTATCTTCTAAAGCTAATTACATATAGCACTTTGTGAGTTTCCATTCAGTCTTTCTTTTTGTAGCTATAAACTTTTAACCATATTATTGGGATAAATGCTGCCTTTTCATCGAGATCTTCCCTGACCACCTCATTTAAAACTATAACTGCCTTCCATTCCTGGTCCCCATTATTGTTTAAATTTTCTGCACAGAAGTTTTTACCTTTTACTTATTAAAAATTACATTTTAGCCAGGGCTGGTGTGGTTCAGTGAATTGAGTGCCAGCCTGTGAGCCAAAGGGTCGCTGGTTCCATTCCCAGTCAGGGCACACACCTGAGTTGGGGGCCAGGTCCCCAGTAGGGGGCATGCAAGAGGCAACCACACATTGATGTTTCCCTCCCTCTCTCTCCCTACCTGCCCCTCTGTCTAAAAATAAATAAATAAAATCTTTAAAAGCATTACATTTTAATTAGTTATTTACAGTTTAATTAATTTTCTCTCTCAGAAAAACCTATATTGCTCCTGCTTCACCCCCCCCCCCCACCTGCCCTGGACTATCAGCTCCAGAAGAGAAGGTTCTGCTGTACGTACTGCAGTGTCTGTAGCTCCTAGAAGATTGAGTGACCCAGAGAGGTGGCTTAATACCTCTTTGCTAAATGATGAATAAATGAATGAAACTGGCAAAGTTTAAGAAATACTGTACTTTTCTCACTCACACAAAAAGTGTAAGTCAGTGTTCATATCAGAGAAATATTTTTGATAAGTAGGACCTGGAGGCTTCGCCTGAACACTTCCTATGTTCTCCGGGAAGGGTGGCTGGAGTCGGGAGCCTTGCAACACTGGGAGTGCCTGGGGCCATTCGGCTGACACCAGGTGCCACACCTGCGAGCGAGGCCGTACTGAAGACACCACCTGCCCCCAACCAGGTTCAGTGGGAATGTTTTCAAAAGCATGCCCAGCTACTGGTTTCAGAACTTAAGCACATAACTTGTCCACATTATAAATTCTGGGACGTGTTCAGAGCTATGTCCTGGTTTTTCTAGTTCACATCTTTCTACCACCCAGATTGCCTAATTGTTGAACACTTTAACAGCTGAGTACTGCTTTCAGTGCTATTTAGTCATTTCCCACAGCTCTCTATACCTTTAGAGCAGCTTTTAAAGTTACTCAAGCCATTTGGGGTAAAGGACATTGGATGAGTATTTTCGTGCAAGTAAATCAATAGAAAGTTTCTTGATATTATTAATGTTCAAAACATGTAACCCACACTTATATTATTCAACTGGAGATTGCTTTGAAGTCATTCTTTAATTACAGAGTTGCCAAATCAGAAAATATATCTGAAAATAGAAATTTAGAAGTAAATACACAGAAGAGCACACAGGGCTTTTTATAAAAATTGTGGGGGTAGCAAAGTTTAGTGGAAAAGCGCCAGGGCTGGGACTCGGGAGATCTGGGTCCCACGTGCATCTCTGGCCATTAGCAGCCCCGGGAAAGGGGTTGCTCGTCCTAGCTCCCAAGCTTTGTTGTGAGGAACTGTAAATATATGAATCATCATGAAAAACATAAAAAAATCTATAAAGCTGCACTAATTTCTTAAATATTGAAGAATGATGGTAGGTTGGTGGAAAGAGGGGTTTTTGAAGGACTCTGGAGCATGTATATACATAGACATGGTCAATAATGATATAATTAGTGTTTAGAATAAACAGCATTTCTACAAATCAGTAAGAGAAAGACAAACAAAACCATGGAAATGTACTCAAACTCATTAGTCATCCTGGAATTGCAAATTAAAACCACAATGAGACACCCTTTCAGGCAGAAGCTTGATATTAAAGGCGCCAGGCAGAGAGGGAACACTTGCAACAGAGCTTCCTGTATCCAGTAGTTAGAAACTACTGGACTGAAACTCTTGGTGCAAAACTGCTTGGATTGAAATTGCAGCTCTGCCACATGCTGTTTGACTTGGAACAACTTACTTAACAATTTCCTTATCTATAGAATAGGGGAGGATAATGAGAAAATACATAGAAAGCAGTCAGTATCGCCTTGCTTTGGCATCATCCTGCTAACCAAAAGTTCATAGGTTCGATTCCCAGTCAGGGTACATGCCTGGGTTGCAGGTTTGGTCCCCATTGGGGCACATGTAAGAGGCAATGGATTGGTGTTTCTCTCCCACATGGGTGTTTCTCTCCCTCTCTTTCTCCCTCCCTCCTCCTCTCTATGGAATCAATTAAAAAGAAAGAAAGAAAGAAAAAAGAAAGAGAGAGAAAGAAAGCAGTCAGCCTATTGTCTGGCTCATAACAGTAACCCTCACCTTATGCTCATTGTTATGTAAATTTTGTAAGTATTGTATGTTGCATGATCACTTACGAGCCAGGCATTTTACTGGGTGGGCTAACTGCCTTATGTGTATTATTATCTCTTTTAATATGTGTTGTGGTTATAGCCATTGTGCAAACGAAGAAACAGAGGTGAGGGAGTCAGGACCCAAACCTAGGTCTGGTGGGCTCCGAAGTCTTCATGTAATTCTCTTGGCTTTACTGCCTTCAATGTTGCCATAGAGAGCATTTCATCTTAGATGGATACAGATGATCTTGAAGGTCACTTACATAAATCCTTTATCTCCATCATATGTACACACTCTCTCTCTCTCTCTCTCTCTCTCTCTCTCTCAGACCAGCCTATTTCCCTTTCTGGTTAGAAACTGTGTCATCTCTTAGTATTGTTCTGAAAACAGATTAGTAACAATAGACCCTATAGTGCTGCTATTACCAGTTTGTACAGTCAGCCTACAACATCACTTATAAAAATGTTCTTTTGGAGCCACTGTGGGTCTCTTTGAACATTTCTGCAACATCATCAAAGGGACAGAGAGTACATTTGGGAAGAATGAAGATGGGGAATAACGTAATTAAGCTTGTTATGAAGCCGTCTCTCTGAGGTAAACGGGAGGTGGATATTATATTTCTAAACTCTATTCTCCGAAGCTCAGTTTTGAAATTTAGAATAAAAAGTGATTTTAGCAACAGTGCATTAAGCAACCACTATATGTGACTGTACTTTCATAGTTTCATTATTTGCCTGTCAGTTGTCACTTTTGGCCTCTAATCATCTTCCCTTTTTATTTATTTCTTATTGGCAGTGGAATGCAAAGCAAATGGGTTACCAAATACTGAGCTCGTGAGCAATGATAAGATAAAAGTTCGTGAGCTCTGTCTGAGAGTGGGCCTACGCAGGGATGATGCAGCACTCAAAGTACATCTTGTTTACAGTACCTGTTATGTGTGCAAAGAGAACATTCTGCTAACTCTTTGTTTTCCTCTTAGGTTGTGGATTGTTGAAGGTATAGTAAATAAATATTGGATAACTGGTTGTTTTATACATACATAATATACATATTTTATATAAATTTCTTTCTAAATATATACAATATTTCTATCTATAGCAATATATATAGTAAGATTTCTACCAGAATGCAACAGTGATATTTGATTACAGAGGATTTGATTACATTTAAATAAATAACATTGGTTATATTTACAGACCAGCAGATGTACTTGAGACATTTTATCTCCAATTATACATCTTGAATGAAAACAAATGTTAACCTTGGCCATTCATTGGCCTTTTAATTCAGGTCTTCCATCCTACTCTTTACTTCAACCAAATTAACTACCATTTAAGCACTCATTTCCAAGCTGTTTTTCTGCAATCCAAATTTTGGTGGAACCCCCCAGCCCTCATCACTTGTGGGTTCAGTTTTATGGGTGAGAGAGACCATGAGAAACAAAAGGACACTTTTTAAAATAATCCAAATGCCAATGCAACAGCCAAGTTTATACTCAGCTTAGCCTTCATTTTCATCAACAATAAAAGCTGTATAATACTAAGAAAAGGGATGTGAATCCTGGCTCTTCTACCTGTCAGCCATTACAAGCTTTCTGCAATTTTCCAAATTTCTTTGTACCTAAAATGAGGTTAATATTACCAACTTATAGGAATTGCTGTGAGGGTGAAAATACCTAATGTCTATAAAATGCTTATCACAGTGCCTGGCACCTAGTACTGTTCAACAGATAATAGCTTTTTGTGTGTGTGTGTGTGTGTGTGTGTGTGAGGTTCTGCTGTCCACACCCCCAAAGAGAAATATGGAAAACAACACGCAAGTAGGGGACTGAGAAAAACACTTTATAAGAGCACAGCACATTTTCTGGTAGTCCTCATGTTAGTTTAAAAAATTTTTTAAATTTGTCAGTGGTAACACTATTTATTTTGAGGTCTTTCCTGGGGATAATATGAATTGTCCTCTGAAGACTAGGCTTCCTTTTCTGTGAGGATAAATTCCCTTATGCTTCTTAAATTTCTGTTTTCTTCGCAGAGTTTGTTTTCCCTAATGCACAGTGGGTTTTCTCAAGTTCCCCCCTCTCGATGCGGTTAGTTTCCATCGGGACCGCGGCAAGAATGATTATTTAGGGCAAAGAGACATGAGGCATGGCCATTCTCCACAACCAACACTGTGTTTTAAGAACCCCAGATAATTCTACAATAACTTTCTGCCCTTCTTAGACATTTTATGTAAAATGGCCTATCCCGTTTTTTAAAAAAAATCCTTGGGTCTAAGAAAAAGTTCTTACTAGCCCATTCCATGCCCTTGAAGGCTGAAGCGCTTGTGTTTTGTTCTTCATCCTCTTGGGTGGCTTGTGGAAGTATCTTCCACACTCCTTCCTGAAACAGTTTCCTCAGACTTAAGCTGAGTTAGAAAGCACTGTGACCCTCTTCCAGAAATGTGAATAATTGGTCAAGTTCACGGAACACTGGAACAAACTTACAGGGAGGCTGAGGTGTCCAGATGCCCATTGATTTTAAGTAATTGGAGAGAACACTCTGTGGAAAGAAAGGGATTGGATAGACCCAGTGACCACAAAGTTATGCCTCCAAGATAAAAATCTGTTGGCTGAGCAATATACAATGGTACATATGGTTGTATAATGTGCTTTCGTTTCCTGACCTCAAATAAGTCCTTGTCACTGGCCTCGAGGTCATCCTGGTCATATAACTTTGCTGCTGCTAATTCAGATGTGAAGTGATTAATGTTTGTCATATACTTAAAATCTCTTTATGGTAACTAGCTTAGGCGATTATTGTCTTATATACACAGTCTGTTTCTAGGGAGTCAGAGACCGCTGAGAAAAGGCTCCTTTGCCAGCTAACAGGTTTATCTGTGTGTAGATTGTAACACTTAGAAAGATCTCTAATACTCATTCTACTCTGAGGAAAGAAATGAGATTTTTTTTTAGTGAATATCTCACCAAGTAACTCACTAATGCTAAGTAACAGACTCTTAAGCTAAGCAAATATCATCCATTACCTGAGATGTTTGTTTAAGATTTCAAAGAGAGGAGTGGTTAGAGTTATTAATGAGATTCACTCTTTACCGTTTTTTCTGTTAAGAAAGAGCCTCTTTCTCCTGTGATTGACTGCTGAGGGGAACCTCAGGATATCTCTGGTGTAAAGAACAAACATCCTTTTTTAGCAAATAGCCAGATATTACAGTGGGAGGTATGTGGATCATCTTGCTTGTTCTACTATCCTTCAGGGCGGAGGTGGAAACACCGTGAGCTGGGAACATTAAGTTTCATTTTACCAGTATGCCTTTTAGAAGATATCTTTTAGGAGCACTTAAAGTAAAATGGATTGCTTCTGAAATTGTGAGATGAGCTGTAAGGCAGCAGTTCTATTTAATTAGCTTTTATTCTTTTTTGTATTTTGTGGTGAGAAAAACAGAGTGGAATCCAAGCTCTTTAGCCATGAAGCATCCAGGTTGCTTAGAATTCTTTTAGGTAGCTGAGAACATCTTATGGCCATCCCTCAAAAGTGTATCTAGATAATTTGTAATTTCAATTTCCTGTCAGTTATAATCTACTTGTTGTGCTCCTTTCTGTACTGTGGGTATTTACCAAACTCAACCCCATAGTTTATGCTGCTAATGAGAAAGATTCACAGTAAAAAGTCTTTTCTGTGCATGGGTGGGAGTGGGAGGCTCATTATTTTCCCCCTCCATTGCCAAATCACCCAGGTCCCAACCTTCAACGTTTTTCTCCCTTTTAAATTTAATATTAAATTGTGTTCATCGTGTCTTAATTTTTTTCTATTTGTTCCCCATTTTATCATCGTCATTATCTTAGCCCAGGCCCTCTTATTTCACTTATTAAATGTTACTTTATTATGCAAAATGTATTCATTCAACAAACATTTATTATTCACCTACTTCGTACTAGGTATTTGCAACTAGGAATTTACACTGTACTGGTAATAATAATTAATAAGTAATAATAATCAAGATGAAACCTTATGTTTCATCAGTCTTACCTGAGTCACTGCAGAAGCCTTTAAATAGATCTTTTATCTGTGCTCTCTCCCTACATCACATTAAAAATGCTATTGCCAATGTAATGATGTTTAATGCTTGGTTCTGGCTAATAGTACGGCCCTACCCTTCTTTCCAGGGTCATCTCACATTACTCTCTACATTTTAGATGATTCATCTGCTGGGTGTGTTACCAGGATCCCTGGCCCCTCCTAGCTTCATGGTCACATTGTTCTTTTCATGTGGGAATATATTTTGCTTCCACCATCCCATAGGATGAAATCCACCCATCTTAGAAAGCTCACTGTAACGGTCACTTTCTCCGGAGTTTTTCCTGGTCTCCCTCCTCCTTCCTCCTTGGCAGGTCCTTGGCATTTGTTCCTCAGCATTAGCCCTCACTATTTGGCTCTCTAGACTCTGTAACTACGCATTCTGAATTGCTTGCCCACAACCTGGAAAGGGAGCTAGAGATGCCCAAAGCAGTTGTTGGCAATTGCTCCAGTATTTTTTCTATTTCTGGTACACTCTTATACTGTGCCAATTCTTCTTGGATTCTGTCTGTTTTCTGCCTGTCTCTGTTTTTTAATCTTGCACAGCCACACCAATTCTGGTTTTTAAAAAAAATTCCTACTTGTTCTCTTAGCATTTGATAAGGCCAAATCAATGCTAGCCTTCCTCTCTCTATTCTCCCACGGTGGGGGAGAGTGGGGTTGTGGGGGGGGGGTTGATGGGAGGGTGGAGGGTTGGATGGGGAGTGGAAGGATAGTGGTCAATCAATGATCTTTATTTACATTTTCCCCTTTTTAAAATTAAAAAATTAATTGTGGTAAAATACACATAACAAAATGTACCATCTTCACCATTTTAATTATACAGCTCAGTACTGTTAAGTATATTCACATTGTTGTGCAATCTCCAGGACTTTTTTTAGCTTGCAATCTTAAGTTTTCAAATGGCTATTTATTTGCTTGATTTAGCTTGCCTGTTAGATTGAAAGTTTCTTGAGGACAGGGCTGTGGTACTGACTTTTGTATTCCTTATCAAACTCGTATAATCAACTGAATTACTTCATGAAGTTGAATTGATGCTAGTTTTCTGTATGTTCTTATCTGATGTGCTATCCACAATCCCCTACTTTATAACAGACCTGGATTCTACTATCAATGAAATAGTGTACATCTTTAAAATTTTTTAAAAAGATTTTCTTTATTTATTTTTAGAGAGAGAGGAAGGGAAGGAGAAAGAGGGAGAGAAACATCAATGTGTGGTTGCCTCTTGAGCACCCCTTTACTGGGGACCTGGCCTGCAACCCAGGCATGTGCCCTGACTGGGAATCGAACCAGTGACCCTTTGGTTTGCAGGCTAGTGCTCAATCCACTGAGCCCCGCCAGCCAGGGCAAAATAGTGTGCATCTTGAAAACATTGCCACTTAAGTAAGCAAGGGAGATGAACATCAAGAGAGTTAGTAGCTGGTCTGTGGGGTCGATTGCTCCTGCTTTGGAGGTTTGCTTTTTGGCTTGTTACATGGTGCTGTTGTTTTTGTTCTGGGAAGAGGGACTGTACTGTTTTATCTATTTTGAGAAGGCAGAAAGCCAGGAAAACATAATTGAAAGGAAGTTGCTGTGCTAGCATATTATATTCTCACTAGGATGGTAACAAGTAAATTGCAACTTCCTTTTGTTTAAAGTGGTCCACGTGAACTGGAGTTTAACATTTTACATTCATGAAATTGCCCAGTGCCAAATACTTACACGATTCATGTTTTAATATAGGCCCATAAGTTTACACTGTACTGGTAATGTGTTTCTTTACACAAAAGTCTCACAGAATTACACTGTACATGTTCCTCATGTTCTCCAGACTTAAGGGGAAACCATTATCTCCCCCTCCCCCACATTTCTGAAGGTTCTCAGAGGGCTTACAAAGTTTACACAATAATAAAAATGCCGAATGACGCATTTCTCAGAACCTATCTCTTCATTAAGGAATGTGTGAATGTAGCATGATCCTATTTTCCTTTTTTTCTGAGAACTTATTTCACCATTTCTTGCATACCGAGTTCTGCTGAGATGAATTTATTCCATTTTTTGTTTGAGAAGGGTTTTATTCCTCTTTCACTTTTGAAGATTAATCCACAGAATGTAGAATTTTAGGTTCTTGATTATTTTTTCTTTCAACACTAAAATATTTTATTTTACTCTTTTCTTACTTGTGTGATTTCTGATGAGAAGTTCTTTGTGATTCTTATCCTTGTTCCGTCATAGGTAAACTAGTTTTATCCTCCTTGGCTTTTTTCAAGATTTTATCTTTGTTTTTGCTTCGCAGTCCAGCACTCAATCCACTGAGCCACACCAGCCAGGTTATCTTTGTTTTTGATGGTCTGCAGTTTCAATATGCATGCCTACATTTTTTTAAAAAAAATTCATTCTGCTTGCCCTGATGGGTATAGCTCAGCGGGCTTTGCGTCATCCCGAAGACTGAAAGGTCACCGGTTGGATTTCCAGTCAGGGCATATGCCTGGGTTGCAGACCAAGTCCCAGGTTAGGGGAGTGGGAGAGGCAACTGATTTATGTTTTTCTCCCTCTCTTTCTCCCTTCCTTTCCCTCTCTCTAAAAATAAATAAATATAATCTTAAAAACATGCATTCTGCTTGGTGTTTTCTAAACTTTCTGAATTTGTGGTTTGATGGCTTCCATTAATTTGGGAAGTTTTCATCCTTTATTATAATACTTCAGATATTTTTCTGCTCCATTATCTCTTTCTTATCCATCATTATAATTACACATATATGAGTGGGGACCCCAAAAAGCATAATTTACTTATAAAAAACTGTGTATTTATTCTCACGTTTAAACTTCAGCCACTTTCCAAGCACTCTCCATTTGATGCAATACATCCATTGAGACGTTTTTCCACTGCTCCAAACAGTTTTTGAACTCACTGATTTTGATGACTTTTAGTGCTTTTTGCCGTTTTTCATTTCACCTCTTCCACATCAGCAAAACATTTCCCTTTGAGGATTTTTTTCATTGGGCAAACAAAAGAAAATGTCACTTGGGGCAAGATCAGGTGACTAGAGAAGGGTGGGCACAGGGGTCATGCCATTTTTGGTCAAAAACTGCTGAACACTCAGTGCCATGTGGGCAGGTGTGCTTGTAAATGACCCACCATGAAATAAATGGGCAAATGCCTTGAAAGGGTCTTCAAAAAAAAGTTCACTGAAGCTGAAGGCAGCTTTTCACAACACCAGCTGGTACACGGATTTGGGTGGGTTCCTAGAACACTCACCTAGCTAGGGAAGCCTGTACTACAATAAAAGGGGCCCAACCTCCAAAAGATAATTCCCATTTTTTGGGCCCCCCCTCATGTTACCTTTTAAAAATTGCCCCACAGATCTTAGACGTTCTGTTTTTCATTTTCCCACTTCTTTGAATTTCAGTTTAAGTGGTTTCTCTTGACCTGTATTTCAGCTCATTTTTTCCCTGGCTTTGTCTACCGTCTGCTGATATGTCCTTTGATGGCATTTTTCATTTCTGCTACAGTGTTTTTTATTATTTCTAGTCTTTCATTTTGATTCTTTTTTAGAGTTTTCATCTTTCTATGTCCATTACTGATTTTACACGTTGTGTGCTTTTCCCATTATAGCCCTTCCTATAGTGTTTGCAGTTGTTTTAAATTCTTGGTCTGATCCTTTGAACATTTGTATCATATTTGAATCTAGTTCTGATCATTGCTTTCTCTCTTCAGATTGTGTTTTTTTCCTGCTATTTGTCATACCTTGTACTTTTTTATTGAAAGCTGGACATATTGAGCAATAGTAAGTAAATAGGCTTGCAAGTGTGAGTATTTATATTAATTTAGCTAAGAGTCGGGGTGTGTGTAATGTCTGCTGTAGCAATAGGTACCGGAGACTTCAATTCCTTGAACGTTCTTGTTTTTGTCTGCTATCTTCACTTTAGGGTTCCTTAACTCCTTCGCCTAGTAAAGAGTATTTTGCAGCCATATTTCTGGGAGACCTACCAATCACTTGAAGGGAAGTTGGTTATGTTGGCCTTCTTCTTTCCTGGATGGAGAGCAATTACATATTTACTACAATTGACACATAACCCAGGTATTAGTTTGCCTTTCTTACCCGTAGAGTGTCAGTCAATGTCACTGAATGAGACCTTGTATAGTGCTTTATCCACTGCCACCACCTCTAATGAAGCATTGCATTGGATGAAGGCACCTAGTTTATAGCAAAGAAGAGGTGGCTGTGGGTACTCGACCATGGGGTCACTGGTTCTTTCCCCTAATCTGTTATCCAGAAGCTGACAGAATGATGAAATGGCCTTTGAAGGGGCATCTGTGCTGATGGCTTAGACACGACACCCTGAAAGGATGGAGTGCCATCCTCCAGGATGCAGTACACACCCCACACCCATGGCTATTATATGCTGCCATGTCCCCGTTCACCATCACTTCCAGTGACCCTTTTTTGTGCTCTTACAGAGCTAGAGTTCCCGCATTTCAAAAGAGGAACAAAACAAAATGAAACAAATACAGAAGGGGAACAATTTCTTAGCAAGAGTTCCATTAAACGTTATGCTTCAGTTAACATCAGTCGCTTTAGGCTCCACACACTGAGAGACAGGCAGCAAAAAGGAGACACTAACCTGGCATGGTGTTGACTCTTGGAAGTGGTAGGGCTGCTCTTATGTGGTGACATCAGGGCAAAATACATTTAGCATCCAGATAATCCACTGGGCTGTCTCTGGATACTTACCTGGCTAAGTTGACAGTAAGTGTATAAGTGACATAGCCATGGCCTGAGAAGAAGGTCATGGTAACCAGAGGATCATACATCTCAAGAATGTGAGTCAAGGTCACCTACAAGTTAAGCTACCTAGACTAGCAGAAATGCTAGCTGAGTAAAGGAAGTTTAGAATAGGAAATAGAGGACTGTGATGATACAACTGGCTATGGTCCAGAGACCAGCAGCAGCGGTAGAAGCTACAGTTTGTCTCACCAATCCTCAATTTAAAAGTTTTCCCAAGAGGAAAGACCAATCACAATTATGGAAGAGCTCCTCCCAGATGAGATGACTTTATTATATGATGCAAATGAGCTCAAACAGTAGAAGAGGTGGACTGTAGTATTTGCTGTGGTGTGGTTGCTCAGATTGTACCTTAAGAACCAAGACTCTGTTTCTCCAGCTGCCAGGAGTGCTGACATCTCATAGCTGAGTGCAACTCTAGAACTGACCACTGGAGAAAGAGAACCAACTTACTCAAGATTATGCCTCCACCTCAGCTCAGGCTACATCTCCCTGATCCATGTAGGCAGTACAAAGCCCTCTCCCCTTGCCTCAAATAGGGACAACTCATAAGGGTCATCCCAGCTTCAGAGTTCCTTGTGAAAGTGTATTAGGCATCTGTGATAGCTGATGTGCCTTCTTTCTTTACCAGCTATCTAACCTTGCTTCCCTCAGTTGCTTGCAGTTGGTATCCTTGGGATCACTCCCCAATAAATAATATGCATGCAAATCTCCATCTCAGTGTCTGTTTCTCAGAGAACCCAACCTTCAACACACAATAAGGGGGCCTGAAAGGGTATAAAGATACTTGCAACTTATTTCAATTTTCTCTGTTGTGTATGAGCTTACCTCTTAAATAAGAAGAATGGCGAGTTGAAGGAAAGAAAATAAAGATGGTATAGGAAAATGATTCAGAGATTGGAACCTTACAGTGAGTCTGAGACAGAAGTCAAAGGACATTAATCCGTAATGGGCCTAGCGATGCTCCGAGTCTTCGAAAGGCAGATAAAATATGATGGAGATCAGCTAGGGAATTAGTGAGCGGCTTGAAAAACATTAATAATGAGGTATTGCATGGGCCAGATTGTTGAAGAAAGAAAAAAAATCTGGGTTAACTTTACATCAAAACTGAACAACAAGTGCTGATCAGCCTGTGGTATCTTTGTGGGTTTTCATTTCCGCCGAGGTTTCAATCTGCCTGCCCCCAACCCCACTCCATATGAAGGATTCTAGAAGCTCTGACAAGAAGCCTCTGTCCCATCCTACAAAACTGGGTTTGGGAAGGGCAGGCCATCTTGCAGGAATGTGAGTAGATGGGATTTTCAGAGTTTTTGGTTTGTTTGTAGATGTTAAGATGCTTTGATCCTTGTCAACACCACACTTCCTTGGAGTGCAGTGAAGAGTTGTACTGTCAAAGTGCCGGAGTCCGTCCCACGGCAGTGCTTTTCTTTGGCACAGGACCCTTCAAATGATAAACTCTCTTCCCCAAATCTCGCTGTTATTGTAATCAGGTTTTCCCAATCCTAGAGAGTCTTTGACAATTTAATGTGCTAATAATAGCAAAGGAGATTTATCACAAAGGTGTGTGGTAGGCTATTCGGGTAGAGTGAGATTTTTGGAGGACAGGGACCCTTTTCTGTTTTGTTCACTGCTGAATGTCCCGCTTTGCCCGGGCCGTATCTGGACTAAGAGTAAGTGCTGAATGAACTCATTGTGTGACATAGTGAATTGGGGGCAATCACTTAGTGTATAAGATCTGTTTCCACATCTATGGAAGTAGGAAGAAAAATCTCACCTTACCTGCTTCATTATCTATGTGCAAGTATTTTAATATTTAAAAGAAGCAAGCACATGAAAATTAATTTTCTTATACAGAGCCCTGCATCAAATCAGCTAGATTTGAAAGGCAACATCCAGCTCACTATCACACGCAGTACAGAAACCCTTTCTGTTGCATTCCTGACAAATAGTCGGTCAGCTTTTGCTTGCAGAGTTCCAGGGACTGGCAACCCAGTATGTCCTGGTGAGCTTGTTGCCAGGTGATTGGAGAGAATAGTGATATATGGGCTGTAGTCCTGGGACCAATAGCATCGGTACAACCTGTGATCTTACCTGAAATGAAGAATCCTAGGCCCCACACAGGACCTCAATAATGCCCATTTCACAGGATCCCCCAGAGCTTCATATGCACATTAAATTTTGCAAGCGTTTTTGTTATTGATTTGAAAGCTTTATAGTATCCATTCATGAGTCTTAATTTAGTTTCTTGCAACCTTATATAAGTCTAGTCTATTCCTTGTTCCACATGGAAACTGTTCAAATATTTGAAGGTAGAATCCAGGTTATTCATTTGCTAGACTCTTCTTAGATTGTTCCAGGCTGAAACCCTGGCTGTCCTGAGCTTCCCGCAGTACCTTTGTCCCGTAGGGTTGTTTTCACAAGAGAGGAGGGGGCTTAGGGGACGGGGTGAAAGAGGTGAAGGGGTTAAGGAGTGTAGATTGGTAGTTACAAAATAGTCCTGGGAATGTAAAGTACAGCATAGGGAATAGAGTCAATGACATTGTAGTGACGATGTACGGTGCCAGGTGGGTCCTGGAAATATCAGGGGACAGTATGTAAAGTCTGCAGCTGTCTAACCACTATGCTGTACACCTGAAACTAATACAAAATAATATGGAGTGACAAGTGTAACTGAAAAAAAAGAATATGAGATTCTGTAACTGAAATATTTATGAAAGGAAAGGTTACCTCATCCCTTTGCCCCCATGACTGGCGGAATGGGAATAAAAGAAAGAATGTTTGAACTGATTGTCTGTAGACGCAAGCCCTTGGGAGTACAAACAGGATGAAGCCACTTATCTCACCCTTATGGATTGTCTCTCATAGATGGTGGCATCTTCCTACCTTTGCTGTCTTCTCAGAAACAGTTCTCCAAACCCAGTCTTCTTTTTTTCTAAACTAAAACATCCTGTGCATTCAATTGTCTCCTGCATGGCATGATTGGAATGTGAACTTCCTTAGAGATGTTTATTTTTTTGTTTGTTTGTTTTTAATTTCAAGTTAGATCATTGCTTAGCACTTCGTATGCTCTTAATAAATATACTTTGAGTACACAAATAAACTAGTGAGTGGGGAAACACGGATGCAAGCCCTTGGTCGCCGTCTTTGGAAAACACGTTAGCGTGTTGCTGTACTGGCACAACTGGCACCCTGAACTGGGAGGAATACTCTGTGTGCCGTATGACTAGTATGGACACTCAGATTATTAGTTGCCCTGATTTAGACCTTATGCTTTGATGAGCTCAGCCTAACGATGACAAAAGAGAACATGACCTCCATCAGTATGATTATCTGTTTAGAAAGCTAAAATAGACCTCTACAAAGTTGATTTAAATTATCGACAAGGTCGAATTTCTTTTAAATGGCACTTTTACAGTGTTTTCCTTTTGGATCTGAGGGGCTTTCTAAGACTAGAAAGGCCCTCCTGGCTAAGTAACTGCCGAGGTCCTTTCTCCTCACCTCCTTTCCATCATCCTTTGCTTCCTGGTCCCTCCAACAGTATCTGAAGCCATTTCCCTCATCTGACATTACTTTTCCTCTAAGTAAGTATCACCATGAAGAAGGCTGTGGGAGAGAGTAGTAAATGCAGAGTAGATGAATCAATGTAAGTGTCTAAGGAAGATGATGGTAGAATATGGAATTTTATGGCGTTGGATGTAGTAAAATGGGTAGAAACAGAGGAATAAGAGAAACAGACTGGCTCCTATGCCATGGCAACAGTAAGTGCATTTGTTACATAAACAGAAGCAATTGTTTGCTCCCTGAGCTTTTCTTTCCTAATCCTCCGGTTCTCCTGCTTTTAGTTCAGTTTAATTCCCCAAAGACTTGCAGCCACTTCCCTTGCAATGACATGGATCACTTCTTACATGCTCAACATGTGGAGGCATACACTTGACTTCGTGATATTTCACTAATTAAAAATAAACAAATCAAGGATTTCTTTGAAAGCTCATCACAGACGAGCTTGTATCCTATCTTATCAAGCACAGAAGAGTGCCCTCTTTAAAATTTTGTATCTTTGTTTTGATACAATAAACTTACAAACAGGAATCGAGGTACCATTTTCCTCCAATTCAGTGTCATTTAAAAATTGTCTGATTCATTCATGTATGTCTCAAGGGTAAATGGTCATCCGTGAGGGTCTGACGGACAAACACTAAGTGATTCTATTTTAAAAGGAAAGCCAATGTACACTGAGTAGCAGTACTTCACAAACAGTTCAAAAGACTACTTTTATTTATTATGTCAAAATGCACCTGATGTCCTCTGGTTCCAGTGGGAAATGGAAAGCTATTAAATGCTTACGAGAGTGAAACAGTGTGTTTTAGGAGATAGGAAAGATTGGGGGTAATATATGGCAAACCAACTGCAAGCCAAGAATGCAGTGGGTTTTCCAAAAAGAGTTGCGGGGTTTTCATAATGTTCTTCCCATTTCAGAGGCAGTGGTGTAAAATTAAAAAGTCTGTAGCCTCATTTAATAAATTTTCCAAATAATCCAAAATTGCAACATGTCCTGTAAGGTGTGTTGGAGTAAATTAATGAATAAGGAGCCTAAAAATATACCACATTTCTGGGTACAAGTATAAGCCCCACTCTTTATGAGCTATGTGGCTTGGGCAAGATACCTAGTACCTCTGAGTCCCACAGTCTCTGCCCGTGTACAGTTAGGATAACAAATTCTGCCACAGAGAGGTATGGTCAGGTTTAGTGCAGTAACGTGCAGAATGCAGGCAGGAGGGGACCTGGCACACGGCAGAGCTTCAAAACTAGGAACACAGTTCCATTCTCACGGTCACTTGAGTTCAGATATTCAGATTCTCTCCATGGGGCATTCTAATAGTTTCTGGTGTTCCCAGTGTTTTTCATTTTGCTTACCTACCGGTATTTATATGTCTTTCACGTAGTCTTCCCAATGTAATATTGTTCTATGTCCCATTTTCTAGAGGAGTTGAAACTTTTTATCACAGTGTTTAAGGATACCCATGATCTGACGCCAAATAACATGTTCTTTATAAAGACCTTGTTTCCTGTTGGCCATATCCTCAACATGTCCTGATTTCTCTCTCTCCATAATTTCATTCAGTGACACCCCCACTGCAATACTTCCCATTTCTACATACTGAAATTCTACTTGTGCTTTAAATTCCAGCTTCAATGCCATGCTCTCTGTGAAATCTCCTTACTCTTTAGACGGAAGTATCTCTCTACTTCTGAAAATGCCTAACAATTCCTTATAATATTAATAATAACTGCCATATACTTACATAATGCTAAACTCAGGATACTTTACAATTTAGATGCTATCTAAAGGGTCAAGAGTAATTGTCATTACGAATAACTCTCCATGTGTTTTCTGCCTCTGACTTAGAAATGCTAGATTTCTTACCACCTATCTGGCTTCCCCTTCTCAGTTTTCTCAGTGGGTATATTAGTTTTGCAGGGCTGCCTTAAAAATGTACAGCAAACTGGATGGCTTAAAACAACCTAAATTTATTGCTTCAAAAACCTGCTCATGAAAGTTGATAGCAGCTTGACTCATAATCACCAAAATCTGCAAACAAGTAAGATGCCTTCCAATAGGCAAATGTATAGCCAAACGGTGGCACATACATACAATAAAATATTGTTTAGCAATAAAAAAAGAGCTATCAAGACACAAAAGATATGGCTGAATGGTAAATGAATATTTCTAGGTGAAAAAAGCCAGTCTGAAAAGGCTGCCTACTGTATGACTATATTAAGAGGGAATTTTAGAAAGGCAAAACTATAGAGCCAATAAATGGATCACTCATTTCTGGAGTTAGGAGAAGGGAAAGGTTGAACAGGTGAAGCACAGAGGATAATAGTGGTGAAATCATTCTGTATGATACAGTAATGGTAGGTACCTGACAGTGTGCATTTCAAAAGCCATCAAATTCGACTGCACAAAGAGTGGAATACACAATGTGACAGAATAATCTAACTATGCTACAAATGTATGAATAGAAACCTCACTGCAAGGACTAGGGGAAAAGCTGGCTGACCCAAATAACTGGCAATGAGTGGAGACTGTAAGACTAAAGGGAAAAGGAACTGTACATAAACATTCTATTCTTGTTGATTAAGTCTTCTGTGGGGCCATGGACTAACAACTCTGAAACCGTTATATATGTATACTGGAATTAAATGACTAAGTAAATGAATGTCAGATAGTGGGAGCCAGGTTTCTCACTGTTGAAGTGGGAGCTTATACGTAAGCAAGGTGAGGAGGCAGGTATGATCCCTGCTGTTATGGATTAGAGTTTGAGACATCAGTATAAACTCATGCTTACCTTACTTCAGATAGAGATGTTTACATATAGAAATATTTATAGATATGTGTATATTCAGAGATTAGTTTATGCACATATATGTATATATATTGCTCTGTGGGCTGAAAAGGATTAGAAATAAGGACACTTCTAGCACCCATTCCTTTGGTTCTAATACTATTCTCCAATGGGAAGCAGGAATCCTTGGAGAAACTGCTGATTATACAGGAAACATACAAGATGAGCCTGGAGCATCCTATAATACCAGAAAGTATGAAAGTGCAAAAAATACATATCAATATACCCACAACGATGGGGCATGCCAAAAGGAGACAAGAGCCGAAAGAAGTCGTTTTGGAACTTCTGGTCAAAATGGCAGCGAGGGAGACATGGCTCATCTCTTCACACAACCACATCAAAATTACAGCTAAAATATAGAACACCCATCACTCAGAACCATCAGAAATCAAGTTGAATGGAAGTCTGACAACTATGGAAATAAAGAAACCACATCCATCCAGACTGGTAGGAGGGCACAGATGTGGAAAAGGCTGGTCCCACATCCAAGTGTGGTAGATAAAAATTCAGGAGGGATATCTAGGTAGTGAGGGGTCCCAGTCCCACACTGGACCCCCCAGCCCAGAGTTCCAGTACCAGGAAGATAAGTCCAGATAACTTCTGGCTGCAAAAACCAGTGGAGATTGAGTCAGGGGAAGAAATTTCTGGAGCCCCAAGCGGTTCTTTTTAAAGAACCCATACACAGACTCACCTACTCAGACTCACTCCCTCTGAGATCCAGCACAAGGGTAGCAGCTTGAAAGACACCAGTGGCATACAGGAAGAACTGAAGTGTCTGGCATCAAGGTGAGCAGAGACCATGGTCTCTTTTCTAAATTTTCCCCTACAGAACCAAAAAACTGGCAAACTGGTGCCATATCTGAGACTCCATCAACCTGGCTAACACTGTTTGCCCTGCCTTGGAGATCCCCAGAGACTTCACCCCACCCAACCCAATTTATGGCCCACCCAAGCTAATTTCCATATGAATGGCTGGTCTGGGTTCATGCTGCACAACATCCTAAATCCTCTCAAACAAGTAGCAACAGGCCTCAGTGAGCCCCAGGTCCACCACTAGTAGCAGCCAGCCTAGATTGACAGTATGAATTCACCTGGGAATCTCCAAGTCCAACACAAGTAGCAGCCCCCACAGATTGCTTTATAGCTCAGGCAGGATGGCCCTGGGCAAAACACAGGTGAGGACTGACCTTGGCCTGCACCACCTAGGAAACCCAAGGACCAACACACCCAGTGGACAAATAGCTACAGACCATATCGGAGCACCACCACCCTGTCCCTGCACAGCTGATCCTCCACAAAGGGCAGGGATTGATGGTAAGTGATCCCAGCCAATCCTTGCAGCTGACTGGTCTGGTTAAATCCCTCCCATTGATCTGCCAACAGCAATCAAGCCTCAACTACAAGAGGAGGGTGTACTCAGTCTGCATGGAGGGTGCACCTTGAGTACCCAGGGTGGGTGATAGGGGAGGCTGTGCCACTGTAACCTATAGGACACCTACTACATTAGACCACACAACCAAGACACGGAGTCAAGGCAGCTCTACCTAATACAAACAAATAAACACAGGGAGGATGCCAACACAAGGAGACAGAGAAACATGGCCCAAATGAAAGAACACATCAAATCTCCAGAAAAAGAGCTACACAAAATGGAGATAAGCAATCTATCAGATGCAGAGTTCAGAACACTGGTTATATGGATGCTCAAGGAAATTAGTGAGGACCTCAGCAGCATAAAAAAGATCCAGACAGAAACAAATGATACACTGCTTGAAATAAAGAACAATTTACAGGGAAACAACAGTAGAGTGGATGAAGCTGAGAATCAAATCAATAATTTGGAAAATAAGGAAGCAAAAACATCCAATCAGAACAACAAGAAGAAAAAAGAATCCCCCCAAATGAGGATAGTATAAGCAGTCTCTGAGACAACTTCAAGAAGTCCAACATTCACATCATAGGGGTGCCAGAAGAAGAGAAGGAGCAAGAAATAGGAAATCTATTTGAAAAAATAATGAAAGAAAACTTCCCTAATTTGGTGAAAGAAATAGACATGCAAATCCAGGATGCACAGAGAAGAGGCCCACTCTAAGATGCATCATAATTAAAATGCCAAAGATTAAAGATAAAGAATCTTAAAAGCAGCAAGAGATAAGCAGTTAGTTATTTACAGAGTAATTCTCATAAGACCATCAGCTGATTTCTTAAAAGAATCTTTGCAGACTAGAAGGGATTGGCAAGAAATATTGAAAATCATGAAAAGCAGGGACCTCCAGCCAAGATTGCTCTATCCAGTAAAGCTATCATCTAGAATTGAAGGACAGATAAAAGAGTTTTCCAGAGAAGAAAAAACTAAAGTAGTTCATCATCACCAAACCATTATTATATGAAACGTTAAAGGGACCTTTTTTTAATAGAAAGAAGATTAAAACTATGAACAATAAAATGGCAATGAACACATATCTACCAAGAACTGAATCTAAAAAACAAAGTAAACCAGAAGAATAGAGACAGAATCATGGATATGGAGAGCATTTTGATGGTTGCCAGATGGGAGGGGAATGTGAGGTTTTAGTGATGAGGTGAAGGGATTATGAAGTACATATAGGTAGTTACAGAATAGCCATGGGGATGTAAAGTACAGTATAGGAAATGGAGTAGCCAAGGAACTTATATGCATGACCCATGAACATGAACAATGGTGTGGGGATTTCCTAGGGATGGGGGGGTGCTGAGTGGAGGAGGGAAAGGGGGGAAATTGTATGGGGCAACTGTAATAGCATAATAAATAATACATAATTTTCAAAAATAGAAAATAAAACTAAGCATAGTGGGGGAAAAAGAAGAAAAAGTAGTTTGTAAGAGCCAAAGCTGGAACAATTTCAACAAAAAAAAGTTGCATTGGATTATAATCCAGAATATAAAATAAATATCTGCAAACCCATAATGACATAAATAAATGATCGACAAAACAATTGTGAGAAAGTAGACTAATCTCCCATGTAGAAGAATTCCAAATAATTTATGTGGACCCTCATTCTCAAGGAAATGGAGCACAGCTCTTCATTTCTTACTTGTGGGCTGCACATCATGACTTCTTTCCAAAGAGTACAGTATGGAAAGAGTTGAAAAAAGAGTAATTTTGCAGGGGAGAAACTTGATAAACACTATCTCAGCCAAGATATTAAGGTCAGCATTATAGTGCTGTGATGTTGATAGTATGTACGTAGTACAATATGATGTGATGAGAACAGCACTTTACCTCTGTGCTCTTCCTCCCCAGATGACATACAACTACTACTGATCACGAGAAAAACATCAGACAGACCACAACTGAGGGAGGTTGTACAAAATCCCTGGCCAGTACTCCTCACTGCAGTCAAGACCATCAGAAACAAGAAACACCTGAGAAATTACCCCAGTCACAAGGAGCGTAAGGAGACATGCTGACTAAATATGATGTGGTATCCTGGATGGGATTCTGGGACAGAAAACAGACAGGAGGTAAAAACTAATGATATTTGAATAAAGTATGGACTCTACTTAAAGATTATGTGTCAGTATTGGTTCATTGATTGTGACCAATGCACCGTGCTAATGTAAGATGTTAACGAGAGGGGAGACTGGATGTGAGGTACGTGGGAGTTCTACTATCTTTACAGATTTTCTTCTTATTAAATTGATTGGGGTGGCATTGGTTAATAAGACTATATAGGTTTCAAATGTACATCTCTATGATCCATGACCTTCATATTGCATCATGTGCTCACCACCCAAATCATCTTCTGTCATCATATATGGGGCCCCCTTTACCCTTTACTGTCTCGCATCCCTCTTACCTCAGGATGGTAACCACCATCCTGTTGTCTGTGTCTACGAGCTTTTGTTTGTTTTCCTTGCTTGTTCTTTTGTTGTTTTCAGTTTTATGTCCCACATATGAGTGAAATCACATCTACAACTTTCCTTTAAATCTAAAACTTCTAAAATAAAAAGTGTGTCAAAAAATTTGTATGCCAAGTTTCACCCCATACCAATTAAATCAGAATGTCTGGAGTGTAAACTAGGCGTTATAATTATTACTATTTTTTAAAGAACTCGGATGATATCAATGTGCAGCAAAATTTGGGACCCTCTGGTGTCGATGTCTCTGAGGCACGGAGGCTGTTGTATGGTGGTTACCTTATCCCTCAAAGTGTCCCAAACTAACGAAACTGTTGAGTGTTGCTTCTATTTTACACCTACCTGAAGTTGAGTTTTCAATGAGCATGATAAAATGAAAACTAAAACAAGCTGCCCGTTTGAGTACCACTGGATGTAGCACTCTTGGCTACTGAGCTACTAACAGAAAAATATTTCCAGCATATCGTTACAATCACTATTACATCTTTTTAAAAGATTTTACTTATTTATTTTTAGAGAGAGGGGGAGGGAGAGAAACATCAATTGGCTGCCTCTCACATGAGCCCCAAACAGGGACTGGGCCACAACCTTGTACCCTGATGGGGAATCAAACCGGCGACCTTTTGCTTTGCAGGACTATGCCCAACCCGCTGAGCCATGCCTGTCAAGGCATGCCATTCTATCTTAATATACAAGTTCTCTCCTAGTTTTCCTGTGATTGAAATGTGAGAGGACATTGATAAACACACCCTTTCTTTCGTCAGGTCCCAGGCCCCCTCGCCGGAGTATATCGATGTGTGGCAGTGGACCCCCACCCGGATCTATTTTTCACCCTTTTTTGACTTGTACTCTAGGAGGCTGACTCTATGGACTGCAACGCCTCAGCCCCTTTTCCCTCTGGCTCCCAGGGGGGGTCAGGCAGGACGGAAGAGATCGATAAGCTGTTTGCTCTCTTTCCCTTGCTCGTCCTGGTTCTGGCCGTAGCTGTGTTTGTCCCAGCTCTAGCTCTGCGACTCCAGTAGTCACTTGGCTCTGGAAACAGCGTTTCCTTTCCTAAAGTTCCGCCTCTTTAGGCCTAGGAAATGTGAAGGCTTCCCACCGCGGCAGGTCTCTGGTAACGCACCATCCCTTGTTGGATTTTTCAAATTTCGCCTGTACCTCCATAAACAGTCTTTTCCCTGTAATGTTTTCACTTTAACCCTGTGAGGGTGCCCTCTGTTCCCTGTCCGAATCCCGACGGATACAGTGTATAGGCGTCTACTCTCTGTTCTCAGGGACAATCCCCGCAACTTTTTTTTAACTTGAGCAAATGTCCTGCCTACCTCGTTGGCTTTAAAAATGTCCTCAATTTTGTGAAGGATGTTGAAAGTACAGAACACTATTTTCCCTAAACCCTTACTTGGCAAAAGCAAAAGTTGGCAAACCTAAGCTGTTCACCACACATTTTTAAAATTTCACTTTTGAAACCCAAAATCTGGGAACCATTGATATAAATGAGTATTTGACTTTGAAACATTAAGGGACTTCAGCTGTCATTCATTTTACCACAAGAATCTTACAAATTTGGTGAAAGTTGCCAACGTGCAATTTGTCATAGCAGGTACCCAAGTCACCAGGGCTTAGCTGTTTGCAATAATTTATCGTCCCACTCCTGGTAAAGAGGGAACTAGTGTCAGGGGAAGATAGAGGGCACTATAAAAATTGACGTGGTTCTTTTCCGTATCTTTCAGCATTATAATCCATTGGAGACTGGAGGGGGAAGGGATAGAAGAGGATATGAGTGCATCTGGAAGTCTTAGCAAGAAGTTGAAAGGACTCACCCATGAAGTATGGATGTTTGACGACAGTGACGTAGAACTCTTATGTCCCAGAAATGTTTGTATTTGCCCTATTCCAAGTATTTTTTTATTACGAATTATTACAAAAGCTCATTTATAGATGACTTCATTACTTAGCATCACACATTAAAATTGAATGTGTTTCATAATGTCAAGTACAATGAATCTGCACTTGAAATAAAAATTTTAGAGTACCCTATGCTTGGACAGGGTAGAGAACTTAAAGTGTGTGTTTGTCATGGTTCGGTCTCCTGGACTGTACAGTTCTTCTGTGTTGGAAATGTAATGTCCATCTTTGTCATGTCGCATCACACTCGATGTTGACTGCAAGGGCATTAACACGCGACTGCTTTTGTTTTCATGTGTTTACGACATGTTATTGTTTGTATTCTCATGACTTACACTGCTCAGCACTTAGCTAAAGAAAATACACCATGCATCTTTTAAAATTTATTCTTTCTTTTAGACACTCTTAAAGAGAACTTCAGAAGGGCCAAATAGCTTAGTCCCTGAGTGGAGGGAATTTTTTTTACAGTTGTAATCCAAACACAAGCTATTGTCAACATAGCATGGAAGAGGAATTGGTAAACTCAAGAATTTTCTTTCTCTTTACATTTCTACTGAAATGTTAAACACTGATTTATTTCCTCCTTTATCTGGTGGTGGAAGCCAATTGATGGAAAACCTGGGAATGGCCAATCGCCATATTTCCCACCATATGGAGAGCGTTAGGGGGAATGAAGCCCACTTATGTTAGGAAGCAGAGATGAGAGATGGAGAAGGTTATTGGCGTTTTGGGTTCCTGAAGACCCGCTGCATGTCTGCTATTCCTTTTATTTGGCTGTTTAAATTTTCCTGATTCCATGAAATCAAAGTTCTTTTTTGGCTAAGCTTTTAGGTTAGGTTAGCTATGTGTAGCTTGAGTTAATTTAAGTGAAAAGAGGACATTGAGGAAAGATCATGAGGTAGCTTCCAGCATTAAAGGAAGAGTTGTTAATCAACCAAGCTGTGAGGAGGCAGGAGCAGGCAGTCTAGGAACGACTCAGCCTGGGGCCAGGCATTAGGTGCCCTCAGGACTCATTTATCCCTAATGTTCCCTTCATGGAAAAATATTTTGATACATTACCTGCTACGTTTTCCCCTAGTATTTTCATTTATTTAGACCATAATCCTCTTCCATTCATGGGCATTTTTGTATCCATTGCCACAGAAGACGATGTTATAGCAGGCTGTGTTTTGTCTCAAAAGCACAGACCAGGAGTGAATTCAGGTTCTGAAGACTAACAGAGCCATCCCAAGTTAGCGGAAAAAGAAGGAAGTCAAGGCGGAAGCACAGAGAGCGAAGTTCATGTACCATTAGAAAGAGAGGCTGTGCATGCAGATGACTCCATTGCCAAGCAAAAAACAGTGGGCATTTGTGTTTATTGCTGTTTCAAATTGAATGTATTTCATAATATCAAGTACAGTAGTCAGCTGTCCCCTGTATCCACTGTTTGCTCTCTGCCATTTTGGTTTCCCAAGGTCATCAGTCCAAAAATATTAAATGGAAAATTCCAGAAATAAACAAGGCATAACTTTCAAATTGCATGCAGTTCTGAGTAATGAGATAAAATCTTGCACCATTTTGTTCTGCCCTGCCTGGACATGAGTCTTTCCTTTGTCCAGCATATCTGCGCTGCATCCCCTACCTGCCCATTAGTACTTAGTAGCAGTCTTGGTTAAATGGACTGTTACAGTATCACAGTACTTTTGTTCAAGAAACCTTTATAGGAGCCTAATGCTGATGTCACAATATCTGCATCACTCATCTCACTTCATCTCATCATGTGGGCATTGTATCATCACAAGAAGAAGGGTGAGTACAGCACAGTAAGATATTTTGAGAGAGAGAGAGACCGCATTCACATAACTTTTATTACAGTAACCATTATAATTGTTTCACTTGATTAGTTGTTAATCTTTCACTGTGCCTAATTTATAAATTAAACTTTATCATAGGTATGTATGTGTGGAAAAAACAGTATATACAGGGTTTGTTACTATCTGCAGTCTCAGGCATCCACTGGGTGGTCATGGAATGTATCCCTACAGATAAGGGGGACTACTGTACAGCCAATCTACAACTGAAACAAAAATTTTGAAGTAAATTATGAAGTTTATATCCAAGGACTGAACTCTATAGGGGAACAGCAACAGACAGTCCTGAAAAGTTGGGGGTGGGGACCCACAAGAGGGGAGAGAATCACAGAGTTGAAAGAGCCATTGCCCCTTATCCTAGCAAGAGATAAGGGTGGAGAGAAGCCCCCGGTGTTCTTGGCATTTGTAGTGGCATGGGGCAGCACGTAGAGATGGCGTGTGATGGAGGCAGTCAATTCTGAAGCCGCCTCATAGAGTTCCACCTTGACTCAGCAAGATGCAGGAACAACAGGCTAATTCCTGAGAGTAGCATAGATAGGGTGCTGGGTCTCACCAAGCTGCTTATAGACCAGAGAAGTGTTGGTAGAATATTACTCAGTGCATTTCAGAAAAGAATCAGGGCAAGCAGGGAGTCATTGATTCTGAAGTAACCTTTGGCATGGACCCATGTAGATCAACACCTGGAAAACAGACAGGATGACAGGTCAGATGACACATTCAACAGATAACCAAAGGTCAACACCTTCGCTTATCCTGGGCCCTGCCTGCCTTCCTGCCCCACTGGCCCCTGCTGAGAAGTTAGAAGTGAACTTAAGGAAAAGAAACAGGAACCTGAATCCGTGGAGGTGTAGTTTCTGTCTGTGGATAAGACAGGGTCTCCGTGAAGAAATTAAGTTCAGTTGCATAATAAATTGTCGTACTGTCTGAACACCTGCCTATACGGCCTGAGATTCAAACTCTGTCTTTTACTGCAGACTGTGTCCTCCTGTGTGGCAGAGAACCCGGCTGCCGGCAGCCGCAGCTCACAACCGCGTATATTCGCCGTCCGAGAGGAAAGGGCTCTTCGCCCCTTGACTTCTGCCCCTTGGTCCTCCACCCCAGATCCTGTTTGAAAAGGCTCATAGATCAGTCTTTTAATTTTATTATTTATGTATTTTTCCAGTTGCAGTTTACATTAAATATTAGTCTGTATTAGTTTCAGATGGACAGCAAAGTGCGTCTGTACTTTACGGAGTGGGACCCCGCTGCTTCAAGTGCCCAGCCTGGCCCCACACTCATTTACGGCGGTCTTACTGACTCTATGTCCTCACAGAACAAACTTCACCGGCCTCCTCCTATTCGTGTTCCTCCCCCTGTGACCAGTTACAGAGTTGGCAGTGTGAGGTCCTAGGATAGGTCCGGCTTGGACCACGAGCTTGTGGCCTCTGAAGCCAGGATGCTGTAACTTGCAGCCCTTCCCCCGCCCACATTCATGTGCTTGAAGTTGCAGAAGGAGTCGTTTCTCTGCTAAAAGCCAACAAACAAAAGCTAACAAACAAAACAAAATACTCAAAACCTTGATCAGAGGAAGAGGAGAAGAGAAGCTAGCTGATAAAATAGTAAGTGTCCCCTACCACCTGTTTGAATCAGGTATCTGTCTGGTAGAACAATTATTAAGAAAGGTTTCCTTAATGTCACACTGATATGGTTAAGCCAAGTAACTCAAATAATTAAGAGATACTGACTATGTCTTTTATGACCCATTAGTTCAGAACCAGAACCTGGGCTCTGGGAAAACAAACAATCAAATAAACAAATTTCACTGTAAACTTGTAAACTGCACAGCAGCTTAACTATGAGACTTGGTTTACAGGCCAGTGAATAGACTCGGTACTCCTTGCTCTCAAATGCCATTATATTCCTGCGGAGAACCAAGTGCTTTGTGCTCTGTGAAAACTGATTTATAGTGTCTGTGCACCAGTCACCAGGATTACCAGAAATATTGGCCACTAGCCTTTAAGGTTCACAGGGACTTAAATCTGAAATGCATTTCTGTGAAAGCTTCATTTAGCTGCGTAATTCTGAAATGATTCTAGCCAACTGTTTATTTATAGCAGCATTTTTTGTAAACAAACAATGCAATTCATGTGTCTTCCAACTCCAAACAACCTTATGGTCACAGTTTAAATACCTGCTGTGGGTTTCGTTGCTGTTATGTAGCCTTTAGGCAGTCAGAATAATACACGACTCCTACATCCCCACCAGTACCATGGTGAAGGGCGAGAAAAGATGCTCCAACAAATTAGGAGCCTGAACGAGTTGCAAGTTGGGTGAGCTTGCCAATGAATAGTGCACAGCAGTAACTGGGCTGCCTTAGGGAGGGTCGGAATGGCTCTAGGTCCCAGACTTAGTTTCAAAGAACACATGATCTTACATAGCTATTTTCAAATAACTTTTTAAAATTTTGTGACTATGAAAGTAACATATGATCACTGTAGATAACTTGGAATGGTAAAAATGAATGACTAAACAAACACGTCTCTTAGTTCCCAATCCAAAGGTAGCCACTGTTAACATTTTCATGTGTTTCTCATCATTTTTTCCAGTGCATGTGTATTTTTAAAATCCATCGAGATTGTGTTGCATATGAGATTCATATACACTCTATGGAAATTTAAAATAAAAGATCTCTTTTTGGTATGGGAATTTAAAATAATACTGTCGGTAAATAATCATTGTAAACTAATTACTTCTAAAATAAAATATCTTTTGTTCTTCTTAATTATACAAATGGAAAACCACAGGATATACCTTTTATACTTTAGTCCAATGAATATTAACTGAGCAATTTCTACATCCAAGATACTGTGATGAAAAGTTGATTTTATATATATATATATGTATATGTGTGTGTGTGTATATATCCATATCATTAGGTGAATCAGAGAACATTTTATGATAAAATAGGTACAAAATGTACTCAGAGGAACTGGCTCTCATTTACCCAATCAGAGAAGTTGACCTGCTAATTATCGGCAAACAGCAAGTCAAGTAACCCCAAAGTTTGAACACCCTTATGTAAAAGGCTTTTAATGTTTTCTTTGGTTTCAGAATCTATTACTTAATTAAACAGTATATTCTTTACACAACTAATACAATTCAGTACAATTAAATAGAAGGCATTTACTCATATGCAAGAATATTCTTGAATATTTATGGTAATTAATTGTATTGATGATTATTTTTTACCATAGCACCTTTTAAGTTCACAAATGCAACTCTTTTACTGTTTGATCCAAAGGCCTTTGTATCCATTTCACAAGCCCTCCTGACATATCTGAGACTCCATTTTTGCTACTCCATCACTCTTTGCTCTTCCAAAGGCAAGAATAAATCAGAGCAGTTACAGCAACATACAAATCACAAAGTAAAGACTGAGCTTCATGGTGCTTTTTAGTGAAAGCATCATGATAACCAAGGAGTCTGACATTCTCTCATGGCATTTTAACACCTGAGTAACCTCCCAGAGTTTTTAGGCACTACGAGGAATGTCTTTTCGCTGCTGGTTCCTGCAGAGTATTGGTGCCCCGACCTAGACTGATCCGTGCACAATCAGTCTAGAAGTCACAGCAGAGCACGCACATCATAAGCTGTCAAATTACTCAGTGCCCCTCTGATTGCTTAACCAAACTGGTCAGAGTCAAAGCCTGTGTATTATGTTTAGATAACAATCTGCATCAGTTAATCTTCCTGTTTAAGATTTACTGATTTACCCCAACTGTCTTGGAAATAAGATATACATGTGTGTGCATACACATGTGTGAGCTTGCACACACACCTAAGTTATTTATTACAGTGGAGAACAGATGAGATCAAAGTAACTACAGCAGTCATCACCTGTGGAGGGAAAAGTTGTTCATGTTATATAAATGGTGAATCCATTCTTCTGTGAACTGGGAGAGGGTGGAATCATTAAAATCATTGTAAGGAGTTTCAAGAAGTGCTGTATCAATATTATGAAATTAACACTTGAATAAGGTTTATGTTTTTAAAACTAACAACTAAAATACTTGGACAAAATATGTTAAGTAACTGCAGTTTCAGTCATGATTGATTGTTCTCAGCCAGAATTGTATCTGTGTAAATGGGCATATTATTGATTTTTTTAAAAGAAAAAATAGGTGATCTCATTATTTTCTTTTTTAAATCAGGTTTCCTTTTAGTGATTTTTTTCCCACACTCAAGACAATACTGAATAAGGGTGTTATGTAATCTGTTTTGCTCTAGTAAATTCTATCTTCTTACTCTAGAGATCTTTTTCAATGTGGTGGTAATTGCCCATTTGGTGGTGATTTATTTTTACTTCTCTATTCACTCAGCAACACTTTGTCTT
Source organism: Desmodus rotundus (assembly GCF_022682495.2). Lineage (NCBI taxonomy): Eukaryota > Metazoa > Chordata > Mammalia > Chiroptera > Phyllostomidae > Desmodus > Desmodus rotundus. The sequence goes on from NC_071389.1 coordinate 45,885,894, forward strand.
GTGCCAGAGGGAATGAGATTCAAAGGTGTCCCATAGCCTACAATATAAATTCCGTGGAATCTCCTGACTCAGAGCCCGGTATCTCGCAGACATTCAATATTGTCAGAAATCTGTACATACAGATAGATGCGGAGTGCATTTCTGTAACAATTTGACAACCTTAGCTTCTGAGGAGCCACGTTTGGCCTTTGAGTATTGCCGATGAATTGAAGGCTTGAGTCTCTAATTCCTTTCCTTATGGCAGTTATTCCTCATAATGCCTCAGTTTAATGATACTTATCTTAGTAGTTCACAATGAAATAATTAATAACACTTAGTTTTGAATAATGACACTGTGATGACACCCTGATTCCACAGCAGACAATTATTTTGGTTCCTATTAGTTTACTGAGTGGGTTGAGTGGTGGCTTCCCTCCAAAATATGTCCACATCCTAAACCCTAGAACCTGTTAATTGGACTGTAACCCAACCCTCTATTCTTTTAATATTGTTGCGGAACAGTAATTGGGGCCCTACAGCCCGTTGCCACCCTCTAGGCAAAATTCCAGAGGCAAAGCTTTTGTGATAAAGAAGAGGAGTCTTTATTCAAAAGCTTCACAATTTTGGAATAACAGCTTTCCACAAGAATTAGTCACTTAAGCCTATCAATTTTAAGGTGAAACTCTTTATCTCTTTAGCAACAGCTTTAATCACTTAAATGTATCAATCAAGGCTAAACTCTAAAACCTGAGTTCTCCTATTGTTTCCCCCTGTCAGTTTTAACTATCTTACTTCTATAGTGTAAGTTTATAAACTAAAACAACATAAGGTATAAAACTACACAATTTTTGAAGAATGGCAGGCTTCTGCCCCAGAGGTTGTCCCCTCTAGGACATCCAAGGAAGAATAACCCTGCTACCCTCTGCCAAGCCAGCCAGACCCTAGGTTGTGCCGGAGTTTCTTCCCATCCAAAATACCGTCTGATGGGAAACACAGGCAGCTGCAGCCTGATCATCCAGACATTCTTGAGGAAGAAGAGAGCCCGAGAGCCAGAGAAAGCCTGAGCCTACATATCTGAGAGCCCTTCTTCATTTCAAATCTCCTCACCCATAATTCCATGTGCTCCGGAGGCATTCAGCTTCTCAACCAATCGCGTCCTACACTGTTTACCATTGCCTTAGGCAAACTCCTCCTATGGCCCCTCCCTACTCCTTCCCAGTGATATGATCAGATCTCTCTGTATCCATATTGTTTCTGTTAAAAGTGTTTTTGTAAAAGATGAATTGTTAACTACTCATATTTTGCCATGTATAATGCGCACTTTTTTGCCTAAATTTATGAGGGAAAAATAAGGATGCATGTTATACATGGGTATAATGATTACATGCCATGGGTGTAATAGTGGGTATAATAGTCCCATGTATAATGCACACAGAAACACGAGTGTGCATTATACATGGCAAAATACAGTAATATGTAACCTGTGGGTAAGTGGAATGGACTGTGTTGACTTGCATGTAGAGAACTTTCAACACCTACCCTCTGGTTTCTTTGTGCTGCTTTCCCTCTCCATCCTAATAAAAACCCCTACTGTACTGAGATGTTAAGATGGTCTTTGGGGTGGGAGCCTGCCATCTTTTCAGGCTGCTGGCGCTTGAATAAACTGTCTTTCCTTGCACCACACCTGTCTCTTGAATATTGGCTTTCGAAATGGCAGGCAGCCAAACCTGAGTTCGGTATGAGAAACTTACTTGAAAAAAAAAAGGGGGGTCTTTGCACATGTAATTAGGTAAGAATCTTGAGTTGAGATCATCCTGGATTATCTGGATGGCCCCTAAATCCAATGACAAGTGTACGTCCAGAAGGGAAGACAGACACAGAGGTGAAGACCACGTGAAGATGCAACCAGGGATGGGAGTGATGCAACCAGGAGTCCGTGCATTCCTGGAACTACCAGAGCTGGGTGACGCAAGGGACGATTCTCCCCTAGGGTCTTGGGAGGGAAGGCAGACTTGACCACACTTGGACTCTGGACTTCTGGCCTCCAAATCAGTGTGAGAATAAATTAAATTTATGGTCATTTGTCAAGGCAGGCCTAAGAAACTAATATGCTATTTTATACCAATTATCTAATTAAGATTCTGCTGTGTTTTATTTCATAATAATCTGAGGTGGCCAGTGTTTCTACTCCAATTCTTGTCTCCACCCAATGCAGACATTGTCTGTTTTGTGAGGTTTGATGAAAACCAAAAGGTTAGTGCTTCTGGGTCATTTTTTGCCTCCCATAGATGCCCCAGAAAGTCCATTCAGTGCCCAAATATGAAATTTCCGAATCAAGTAGCGTCAACAAGTGGTCCGGAGATTCAAATGTTCTTTGAGAAAAGTGACACTTGTCCTGGGAGGATATTTCTGTGGGAGAAAAGTTCCATGTACAAAGTCCCACAAGTCAGCCAAGTAACTGGGTCAGGGAGCTAGGATACCTTGCTCATGGCCCTGTCTATGTCTGGGCTACTTTTTCTGTGCCTGATGCCTCTTCCTATGAGGGTGTTAGGCAGGTTCATATCTAGGAACCTTTTGAAATGAACTATCCACCCAACCTAGAGTGTGACCACTCCCCTGTATTCATTCTTCCTCACCCTATTGGTTTCCTTCGAATCACACATCACAATTGGTGGTTATACGAATACTTGCTTGTCTGTCTGCCACAACTCCAAGTTCAAGGAACATAATAACTCACTTAGCATATTGTCTGGTACACAGTATGTCAATAAAAATGTATTAATAAATAAACAAGTCCATGGGTGAACGTTAGGAGCAGAGATCAAGAAAATGTCTATTGGCTACCTTGGGGCTGAAATCAGATTGTTCAAGGATGCTTTTTTTCCTTCTCCCTACGTCAAAAGCCATTGGATTTCAAGATTGAGAGATAAGTGGTCCTTTAGTTCAACTCCCCACTTGATGCACAAGTGGCCTCTTAGGCCCTCCTTCCCAGCACGACCGAAACGGTTGGCCGAAACATCCGTGCTTCCAGAAAACTCACTGTCTCACAACTTCTGGGCTTTCCCATTCGCTTTCTTTCCCTACTCTTCCCAACCCCTGCGATCCATACGGTAGCACCGTCCACACCGAATGGAGCAGAGGCCCGGAAGTCTGGAGGTGGGAGGAACAGGGGGGCTCCCGCTTAACTCCGAGTCTGGGAACCAGCGGCTTCGCGGGCGCGCCGTGGCTGACTGCTGGATGAAGCAGTGGCGCCGCCTTCCTGCTGGGTGCGTCTCCGGGCACGCAGGGGGTCCTCCTCCCCAAGCTCCCGTCCTCCTGCCCAAGGCCCTCGGCCCCAGCAGCGTGAACGACCTGCCGCCGCCCGGCGTCCGCTTTTTCCGCCCGGGACAGACCGCTGGGAGGCGGGCGTCGGGAGTCCCGCCTCTGCCTCTCTCCTCCCCACCCCGTCCACTCCCCCGTCCCCTCGGCCCCTCCTCCCCACCCACTGCGCTCCCCGGGCGGGAGTTGCCTGGCTCCTTCTGCGGGGAGTTTGGAGCCGCCCCACTGCAGAGTCCGCGCCGGCTGAGCGTGAGCCACGCGAGTGCCAGAACCCCGGCGCCACCGCCATCTCTGCTGTCCGTTTGGGTTGGACCCCGGCATCGAGGTGGGACCCTTTTCTCTACTCCATCCCCCTCCTGCCACCTCTCCCGGCTCAGGGCAACTCCAGGCGCCGGGCGCTGGGGCGCGCGTGGCGGGTGCGCAGCCCGTGGGCTACTTGGGGACCGGGAGTTCGGGGCAGCCCGGCGGTGCCACCAGAGACACCGGCGGCCGGAGGGGCCCCTCCAACCTCTCGGCTTCCCGGGTGCTGGGGAACGGCAGGCCCCGGAGGCCATGGGTATCGCGGCGCGAGGCTGGGGGCAGGCGGCAGAGCCTGGGCGCACCTGCGGGAGCCACCGAAAGGACGAGCCCACTGGCCAACTTCTTTTCCAGGTCTCCTTCCTACTTTGGAAACTGAAGGGACTGCGCCGTAAACCAGTAAGCCGTGGGGCCTGGAGGAAGGTTTTATGGATTTGGATGACAAAAGAAAAAAATTGTGTTTAGACCTGAGCCTCTGTTTTCCACCTCCCCTTGCTGTTCTCAAGCAAATTAAAAACAAAATAACAGGACGCAGTCCCAACCAAAGCACTTGTTTATAAGGGATTTGTAGAGGTGTGAAAAAGAGACCCAACTGGGGATATCACTTTGGAAGCACGAGCTATGAGGAGACTGGCTAAGACGTGGTTTATTGTGGGGCGATTTCTAGGACTGTGTTTGCGAACAGAGGACGGCGCTGGCTCTGGCAGCGGAGGGAGTTCCTTATATTGAGGGGCTGCTTGGAGTGCCCTCTGTTACCATTATGTACGTAGGTATTAAAGTATAGCGAAACAAATCCTCTTTTAGAGCTTTGGAGTTGGAGTCACAGTTTTGGTGTGATTTGCCATTTATCTGGGACACCGTTAACTTCTCTGAGCCCCAGTTTTCTCATCTGTCAAATTAGGGGGTTGGATTAAGATTCCGATGGCCTTTTAATAATATCTAAGGTGTTTCCCAATTTAAAACTGTATAATTCCTGAACTCCTTAACATGTGAGATTCATAATTTCATGACATTGCTCTTAGCATTTTTGTTTATATGCATTTATGATCTATATACCTTTAGGATTTTTCAAACAAAAATTAAAGAGAAAAATACTTATAAAAGGGTTCAGAAATATATAGTTTGTATGTAAATACTTAGCTCATCTCTCATGCTACCTTAAAGAGTCATGTTACAAAAAAGAGTCATGAGTTCAATTGTAAGTCAGTATTTGCAACACTGCAACAAAAACGCGTGGCTTCAGCAGAGTACTTGTTCTCTTTCAGTATTTTACACTTGGAATACACGAACACTGTTCTGGAGGAGAACAAACATTTCACCGCTCCTGTCAATTACTGATCTTGAACAGTGTTTGTCACTTTTTAGCATAAAGTTGTGTGCAGAATATTAAAAAAATGGTTTCAGCCCACTTCAGAGCCTCTCTGAAATTAAGCTCAGGAGCAGAGATGCCAATTTTAGTAATGCATTTTAGTTGCCTTGGAATTAATCCCAGAAAATAGCAGAGGTTAACTAAACCACAAACCAGAAATTAGGAATTTACACCCACACCCACACCCACACACAGTTATACAGGATTGAAAGAAAAGAAGCAACAACAAACAACTATTGGTGTAAGCAGACGGAATGTTGGAATGGCTTTTGCTGTTACTTGTAATTCACAATTACTTAAGACTTAGTCATCTCTCATTAGGATAGGGTGAGAAGTGGTCTGGCTCTTTTTGGTGGCTTTGAGCTAAAATAATGTGTTTCCACCAGCATGTGTGCCGAATGCTGTTTGGGAGAGTGGAGTGGATTTGAAGTACTCTTTTATGAACACATTTGCACTTAGTTTCAGTGCCTTTTTGCTTTTGGGCTGGAAGTGTCAGCAGTCAATCACTCAGGCATTTATCTTCCCTCATATCCTCTGGTGAAGTAGATGATCATCTCCTTTGAAAGAGATGCTCAAAGAATTCAGCAAATTATGGAATGAACGTGGAGTACTAAAACCCTGGTTTCTCGTTGCTTGTTGGAAGACACCCGGAAACAGTGGGAGAATCTGACGGCTCACGGTTTATAGACAACTCATTCATAGCTTAGGATCATCCTTATGGTTGGCAGAAGCTCTATTCCACATTTTGTAACATGGGGTTTTTACTCTCGTGAGTTTACCAAGAAAAAAGTCATGTCTTCACCCTTAGATCACTATTATATAACCAAATGGCTTGTGCCTGAAGTGCAGTATCTTGGAAATAAAACTAAAATATCCAGAAAGAAATGAATTGTCTTGGCAGTTGCTCACTCTACTGCATTTTTTCATACTCCGAGCCAAACACAATACCATCAAAAATGAAGACAATTATAGTCTCTAATGAAAACTATAGTCTGCTTGAATTCTTAAGATTTTATGTGATTCACAAATTCTACGTTTAATTAAATCGGAAAGGCACAAATGTTCACCTACTGGCCAAACCTAGTACATATAACTTTTTGAAGTTTAAATTTACATTTGGTCTGCTTATAATTTGGAATATTCCTTTACAAATACTTTTTAAAACTTTGTGTCAATTGTGATATTATCTGTTGTCTTTTCATACACATGATCTTATTAATTACATTTTTAACACTTTGAACTATAACATTTATAGGAAAAGTCTCATAAAATAACTGTACGCGTTGACAAGTAATATTATGGATAATTATAAGGCAAATATCCCACTGTTCACCATGTAAGAAAGAGAACGTTGCTAATACTCTGAAACCTCTCGCTTGTTTCTTCTTGATCACAAAGTTTTCTTTTTGAATTTTATATGAATACAGGAGGCATTCTTTCATAGATTCTGTCGCTTAACATTATGTTTGTAAGATTAAGCCATTTCTTTGTTCCCCTTTAAAGCAAAAATTTCTAAAAAGTTGTTTATATTTCTTCTCTCCAATTCATCTCTTCACATTCTCTCTTCAACCCATTCTTACCAATCTTGTGTTTTCAATACTCAGTCGAAACTACTCCTATCAAAGTCACCAATGACACCATCTTCCTAAATCTGAGAGGCAGTGGTCAGTGTTGATCTTACTTTGCCCATTGGTAGTATTGTCACAGTTGTAGTATGTCCTTATTGACTGCCAGACACTATGCACTCTTGAGGTCCCTCCTTTCTGTCTCCTTTGTTCGTTCGTCTTTTTCTCTCAGAGGTTTTGAGCTTAGAATGCCTTAAGATTTAGTCCTTGAGAGCAATTTTCTCTCTATACTCTTTGATGATACATGCAACTCTATTTTTTCTCTGATTTCTATATTTTTATATTGATGACTCCAAAACAATAGCTCAGTCCTTGACTTCTTTCCTGAAATTCAGACCTCTCTATCCAACTGCCTACACAGCATTTCCATTAGGATGTCTAGTAGACACCTCTAGTTCAACATACTCCAAATGGAATCTTCATCTCGCCCAGCTTACTCTATCTGTGTGCTTTCTGATCTCCTTCAAATTGCTTAGGCCCACAATCTTGGAACCATTTTTGATTTCTCCCGTTCTCTTATACCTTAGTACCTCAGATGTAAAGTGTCAGGAGATCTTTTTTTGCTCTACCTTCAAAATAAATCCAGAACATAATTACATCTCATCTCCTTCAGGGCTATTATCCTGATCTTAGCTTCCATCATATCTCACATGGATTGTTGCAAAGGCCTCCTAACTGGTCTTCATGCTTTTATCCTTTGCCTTCCATTATCCATTTTTAAGCTGCAGTCAGAGCTTTTGTTTTTACAACATGTCAGATCATGTCACTTGTCTGCTCCAAACTCCCCAGTGGCTTTCTAGTTTATAGAGAAAAACCCAAAGTCCTCAAGATGGCCTATAAGGCCCTACCTCATTTATCCATCCCCTCCCCTTTCCTCTCTGATCTCATTTCCTACTGTTTTTCCTACTCCTTCAGTTCCAGCCACACTGGATTCCTTGCTATTCCTTGACTATATTGGAGACCATGTTTGCACTTCAGCTTTCCCTGCCTGGCACGCTCTTCCCCCAGATATCCACATGGCTTACTCTGTTACCGCCACTTCCTTTAAGTCTTTGTTCACTTGTCTCCTTTTCAATGAGGTCTACCCTGATTATCGTATTTAAAATTACACAACTTCTAACTTTCTCCTTTCCTTTGCTTTTCTCCCTATTACTTGTCACCTTTTAAAATACTGTATGACATTTATCATGTTTTCCTGTATCATTTCTAGCAGAATGGAAACCCCATGAAGGCAGATTTTGTTGTGTTTTGTTTTGTTTTACTAACATGTCCACAGTACCTGAGATAGGACCTAGCAATAAGAGGTGCTCAGTAATTTTTTTGGTTATTGCATGCTGTTGTTGACTGTGGCTATTGCACGTTCATTTTTGTTGCTGGATATGTTGCATTGTGTGAATGTGTCTTCACGGTTTACAGCTTCCGGTTATGTATAACTGTGCCACCTCCTTCCTCGCTGTAGCATGGATCAGTACTCCGTTCCTTTTTGTGGCCAAATAATATTCCATTGTACGGAGACACCACTTTTTGTTTATTCATTCACTAGTCGATGGACATCTGGGTAGTTTTCACTCTTTGGCTGTCATGAATGTTGCTGCTACTAACATTTGTGAACAAGTTTTTGTGTGAGTGTATATGGCTCTCTTGGGTACACTTATATACCAAGGAGTAGAATTGCTGAGTTCATGGTAACACTATGTTCAATATTTGAAAATCTGCCAAATTGTTTTCCAAAGTAGCTGTCATCGTTTCACATTTCCACCAGCAATGTACAAGAGTTCTAATTTCTCTACGTCCTTGTTAACACTTGTTATTTTTTGTACTTTTGATTATAGCTGTTCTCATGGATGTGAAGTGGTATCTCATTATCGTTTTGATTTGCATTTGCTGATGACTAATGATGTTGAGCACCTTTTCATGTGCTTATTGGCCATTTGTATATCTTTTTTGGCAACGTACTGTTTGCCAGTTTTTTCATTGGGTTATTTGTTTTTCTATTTTTGTGCTGTAATAGTTCTTTATGTACAGATAAAAATCCCTTGTAAGATACATGATTTGAAAATATTTTTACTCATTATGTAGTTTGCTTTTTTAAAGCTTTTGATGGTGTCCTTTGAAGTTCCAAAGTTTTTAATTCTAATGAAGTCCAATTTAACTATTTTTTGGATTTGTTTCTGCTGTAATATCTAAAAAAACCATTACCTAATTCCGGGTCATGAAGATTTATATAGGCATACTCATTTTATTGTGGTTCACTGTACAGTGCCTTGGATATACTACATTTTATACAAATTAAGGTAAGACCTTCCACCAGCAAAAATAGTTTCTTTTTTGAAATATTTATTTAATTTTACATTTTTAAAAACAATTTTTTCAATTACAGTTTAGTTTTTAAATTATATTTTATTGATTATGATATTACAGTTGTCCCAATTCCCCCCCCCCCAATCCCCTCCTTCCAGCACCCCCACTCCCTCAGGTAATGCCTCCAATAGTGCTCATGTCCATGGGTCATTCGCATAAGTTCCTTGGCTACTCCATTTCCTATACTGTACTTTTCATGCCAGTGGCTATTATGTAACTACCTATATGTATATGTTAATCCCCTCACCTCTTCACCCATTCCCCCACATCCCCCTTCCTTCTTGCAACCATCAAAGTTCTCTCCGTATCTGTGATTCTGTCTCTGTTCTTGTTTGTTTAGTTTGTTCTTTAGATTCAGCTGTTGATAGATATGTATTTTTGACATTTTATTGTTCATGGTTTTGATCATCTTCATTTTCTTAAATAAGTCCCTTTAACATTTCATATAATAATGGCTTGGTGATGATGAACTCCTTTAGTTTTTTCTTCTCTGGGAAACTCTTTATCTGCCCTTTGATTCTAAATGATAGCTTTGCTGGGTAGAGCAATCTTGGCTGTAGGTCCCTGCTTTTCATGACTTTGAATATTTCTTGCCAATCCCTTCTAGCCTCAAAAGTTTCTTTTGAGAAATCAGCTGACCGACCCCTCTTATGGGAATTCCTCTGTAATAACTACCTGCTTATCACTTGCTGCTTTTAAGATTCTCTCTTTATCTTTAACCTTTGGCATTTTCATTATGATGTGTCTCGGAGTTGGCCTCCTTGCATCCATCTTGTTTGGGACTCTCTGTGCTTCCTGAACTTGTATGTCTAATTCCCTCACCAAATTAGGGAAGTTTTCTTTCATTATATTTTTCAAATACATTTCCAATTCCTTGCTCGTTCTCTTTTCCTTCTGGCACCCTTATGACGTGATGGTTAGAATGCTTGAAGTTGTCCCAGAGGCTGCTTATACTATCCTTATTTTTTTTTGGATTCTTTTTTTCTTCTTGTTCTCATTGGTTGTTTTTTGCTTCCTTATCTTCCAAATTATTGATTTGATTCTTGGCTTCATTCACCCTACTGTTGTTTTCTTGTAAATTGTTCTTTATTTCAATTAGTGAATCCTTCATTTCTGACTGGGTCTTCTTTATGCTACTGAGGTCCTCACTAATTCTTTGAGCATCCTTATAACTAATGTGTGGAACTTTGCATCTGATAGATTGCTTATCTCTGTTTTGTTTAGCTCTTTTTTTCTGGAGTTTTGATCCATTCTTTTGTTTGGGCCATGTTTCTTTGTCTCCTCATTTTGGCAGCCTCCCTGTGTTTGTTTCTATGTATTAGGTAGAGCTGCTTTGACTCCATGTCTTGGTAGTGTGGCCTAATGTAGTAGGTGTCCTATAGGGTCCAGTGGCACAGCCTCTCCTATTACCTGGGATGGGTAATTAGGTGTTTGTTCCCTTTATGTGGGTTGAGTACCCCATCCTCTTGCAGTTGAGCCTTGGTTGCTGTTGGCAGGACAATGGGAGGGGTTTACCCAGGCCAGTCAGCTGCAAGGATTAGCTGTGACCACTTAACCATCAACCTCTGCCCTCTGTGTAGGGTCAGCTATGCAGGAACAGGGTTGTGGTGCTCCGAGGTGGTCTGTAGCTGTCCACTAGGTGCACAGGCCCTGGGGTTTTTCAGGTAGTTCAGGCCACGGTCAACCCCCATCTGTGTTTTGCCCAGGGCTACCCTGCCTGTGCTATAGAACAATCTGAGATGGATGCTACTTGTGCTGGGCTTGGAGATTCCCAAGGGAAGCTAAGCTGTGATCTAGGCTGGCTGCTGCTAGTGTTGTTCCTGGGGCTGCTTAGCAAGAGGCATAGGAGCTTTTACTTACTGAGGCCAGCTGTTGCTTGTTTGAAAGGATTTTGGAAGTTGTGAAGCATGAGCTAAGACCCACCATGGAAAAGCCACTGTTAACAGCTATAAGTTGGATGGGATGGAGCCTCAGGGAATCTCCAGGGCAGGCAAACAGTGTTAGCCAGGTTATGGAATCTGAGATATGACAACTGCCTGCTGGCTCTGTGACTCTGCCCACCTTTCTGTCTGGGAGAAAACTGTCTATCAGCACTGGTCTTGATGCCAGACAGTTCAGTTCCTCCCCAGGTGCCACCAGAAACTTTCAAGCCTCTACTGTGGTGCTGGAGCTCAAGGGAGTGAGTCTGAGTAAGTTTGTTTGTGGGTTCTTTAAGGGGTACTTCTTGGGGCTCCAGAAATTTCTTCTACTGACTTAATATCTGCTGTTTTTGCAGCCCAAAGTTATGGGGACTTATTTTCCTGGCCCTGAAACCTTGGGCTGTGTGCCTGGTGTGGGGCCGGGAGTCCTCACTCCCCAGATATCCCTCCTGAAATTTTCTCCACCACACATGGATATGAGACCAGCCCTTTCCGTGTCTCCACCCCTCCTACCAGTCTGGACGGAGGTGATTTCTTTAATTCTGTAGTTGTCAGACTTCCACTCAACTTGATTTCTGAAGGTTCTGAGTGATGGTTGTTCTATAATTTAGTTGTAATTTGGATCTGATGGTGCGAGGAGGTGAGCTGGGTTAACTATGTTCCCCTCTTGATTGGAAGTCACACATTTCAATTACAGTTTACATTTAATATTGTTTTGTATTAGTTTCAATGTACAGTATAGTGGTTAGACAATTATATACATTACAAAGTGTTTCCCTGATATTTCTAGTACCCAGCTGGCACCATACGTAGTTATCAAAGTTGTTGACTACATTCCCTCTGCTGTACTTTACATTACCATGACTACCAATCTGTATTTCTCAATCTTTTCTCCTTTTTTACCCAACTCTCAAACCCCCTCTTGTCCAGCAACCATTATTCTCCATTCTTTGTGTCTACGAGTCTGTTTCTGTTTTGTTTGTTCATTTATATTTTTCTTTAGATTTCTTTAGATTCCACATGTAAGTGAAATCATATGGTACTTGTCTTTCTGTGACTGACTGACTTCACTTAGCATAATACACTTTAGTTCCATTCATGCTATTGCAAATGGTAAGATTTTGTTTCTTTTATAGTACTTTTCAGTTAGGATATGTACACTGTTTTCTAAAAAGACATAATGCTATTAAATGCTTAATAGACTAGAGTATAGTGTAAATGTAACTTTTATATGCACTGGAAAGCAAAAAATTCATGTGACTCACTTTACTGCAGTGGTCTGAAAGGGAACCCATAATATCTTTAAGATTTGCCTGTATTTCTGTGTTTTACTTGAAAGAATTCTATAGTTTAGCTTTTAGTTTAGGTTTTGCATGTGGATATCTACTTGTCCCAGCGATATTTGTCAAAAAGACCATTCCTTATAATTTTATTAACCAATGCCACCCCATTGAATTCAATATAAATAAATCAATAATAAAAAAGAAAAGACCCTTCTTTTCCCATGTCTATACATTTTGTCAAAAATCAATTTGTGAAAAATGTAAGGTTTATGTCTGGAATCTCAATTCTAATCCCTTGATCCGTATTTCTGTCCTTGTACTAGTACCACACTGTATTAATTACTGTAGCTTTGAAGCAAGTTTTAAAATAGAAAGTGTAATCTTTCAACTTTGTTCTTTTTCAGTATTGTTTTGGATCTTCTCTTAAATATCCTTATGAATTTTAGAATCAGCCTAAGTTCTGCATAAAACATAACTAGGATTTTGAAGGGATTGCATTGAATCTGAGATCAATTTGGGGAATATTATCATGTTAATGAAACCAAATCTTTCAATCCATGAACATGGCATGTTTTTTCTTTAACTTCTTTAATTCTTTATTTTCTTTTATTTCTTTCATTGATGTTTTATAGTATTCAATGTACAAATCTTGTATTACTTTTTTTTCTTTATTGATTTGAGAGGGGGAAGAGAGAGAGAGGAAGGGAGAGAGAGATTGGGAGAGAGAGATTTGTCGCTCCACTTATTTATGCATCCACTTGTTGTTTCTTGTATGCTCCCTGACTGGGGATCAAAACCGCAACCTTGGCATATGGGGCTGATGCTCTAAACAACTGAACCTCTGAGCCAGGGCTTGCACTTCTTTTGTTGAATTTATTCCTAAGGATTTTATTCTTTCTGATGCTGTTCAAAATTAAATTGTTTTTTAAGTTTTATTTTCCAATTGTTCATTGCTACTCTATAGAAATACAAATGTTTTTTGTATATTGTATCCTGCAAATTTGCTGAACATATTTTTTGGTGTAATAATTTTTTTGTGACTTCCTTAGTGTTTTCTATGTACAAGATCATGTTATCTGAGAATAGAGATAGTTTTACTTCTTTTTGATCTGGACAGCTTTTATTTCTTTTTCTTGCCAAATTGCGCTAGATAGAATCTGTAGTTCAATGTTGAATGAGAAGTTATAGTGGATATCTTTTCTTATTCCTGATCCTAACAGGGAAACATCTAATCTTTCACCATTACGTTTAATCTTAGTTGTGGCTTATTCATATGTAGCTGGTATCAGGTAAGGAAGTTCTCTTTTATTCCTAGTTTGTTTATAACATTAAATGTTTTTATCATTAAATGGTGTTGGAGTTTGTGAAATGCTTTTTCTGTTGAGATGATCCTGTCTTTTATTTTATTATTATGATTTATGGATTGATACATTACTTAATTTTTATATTTTAAACCAAACTTCCATTCCTGAGTTAAATTATATTTGTCGTAGTGTATAATCTCTTTTATACATTGCTGGATTTGGTTTGCTAGTATTTTTGTATCTATATTCCTAAGGGATGCTAGCCTGTAGTTTTCTTTTATTGTAATATCTTTTATTCTTCATTTTGGTACCCGAGTAATGCTGGCCTCAGAATAGGTTGGGTAGTATTTAGAACACTTCGTTTTATACAGTTATATATTCTGCCAATAGCCTTGCTGAATTTTAAAATTAAAAGTCAAACAACTTACATAGAGATACTTTTGGATTTTCTACTTTTGTTGAAAAATGACTGTTTTGTTTCTTCCTTTATAATCTTTAAACTTTTCTACCTTTCTCTTGCTGCAGTGACTAGGAACTCAAGTATAATGTTGATTTCAGGTGCTTACAGGGGAAATCATTTTACCATTAGAATGATGTTTGCTCTGGGTTTGGTTAGATATGCTTTTTGAGATTTACTTAGTTTCCTCTGTTTCTAACTTGCAAATAGTTTTGGGTTTTTGGGTCATGAATGGATATTGACTATTATAAAATGCTTTTTTTTATACCTACTGATATAATCAGTAAGAAAGATGCTTTCCTTCCTTCAGTTTACTAATGAAGTAAATTGTATTAATTGGTTTTTAAAAATAGTTTATTTATTTATTTTAGAGAGGAATTAGGGAGAGAGAAAGAGAGGGAGAGAAACATCCATGTGAGAGAGATACATTGATCAATTGCCTCTTGCATGCCCCTAACTGGGGACCCAGCCCGCAACCCAGGCTTGTGCCCTGATTAGGAATCAAACCTTTAGGTTTGCAGGCTGGTGCTCAATCCACTGAGCCACACCAGCCAGGGCATGCTTTTTAAAATATTAAATCATAGTAGTCCCCTGCCCCACTATCTTTACTATGACAGTCGTACTCATGCTATATGCATTTTTTATGCATTGCAAAATTCCATTTGCTAATATATTGTTAAGCTTTTTGAAAAGTCTGTATTCTTGTATAAAGATTGGCTATTATGTTCCTTTTTCAAATTGTACTTATTGCATTTTGGTATTAAGGTTATTAACTATAAATTTGAATTGTCAAGTGTTGGACTTTTTCTAGTCTCTGGAAGTTTTTTGCTAGTTTAAAATTACTTGTTGCATTTTAAAAATCTTTGATGAAACCAGATTTTTACCATGAAATTAATTTTTTTATGGTTATAGGATCATTCCTTCCCTCCCTTTCTTCCTTTCTTCTTCCCTCCTTCCCTCCCTCCCCTGCTCATCAGCTTTGGTAAATTATATTTTCTAAGAATTTGCCTATTACATTTAAAATTTCAAAATTAATTGCCATGAAATTGGTCCTGATTAATTCTGCATTAATGCCCCGCTTTTGCTGCTGATATTGGTTATTTGTGTCATCTCTCTTTTAATCCCATCAGAATTTTATTTTACTTGTCTTTCAAAACACCAATTTTATGTTTGTTGATTTTTACTTTTGAATGTTTATTTTCTATTTTATTAATTTCAATTCTTACCTTTATTTTCTCCATTTTACTTTCTTTGAATTTTTTCTATTCCTTTCTAACATCTTAAATGAATGATAGCTCATTAATTTTCAGGCTTTCTTCCTTTTTGGAATATTATTTTTTTATGACTTTGAATTCTCTCTAAGGACTCCTTAATCTGCACGGAATAAGTTTTGAGGTGCTTCTTTCACTGTCATCAGTTTAAAATATATTTTGATTTTTATTTTATCCGTTTTGTCCAGTGGTTTGCTCAAAATATTTTGTCCTACCATAGGGCATCTGTGCAGTTATGTTTTTGCTATTTATTTCTGCCTTAAAGTCTCTGTGGTCAGAGAATGTGGTCTGTCTGATTTTTGTCCTTTGGTTCTGTTTGTAACATGCTTTGTGCCTTCGTGTAAGTTCAGTTTTTGTAAATGCACCACTGGTGCTTGAAAATAGTGTTTAATATGCATTTTTGGGGAGCAGAGTTCAATGTATGTCAAAGTTGTTAATGTTGTTCCAGTGTTATTTGTTAGTGTTTTTCCCATCTCATGTATCTTTATGGATTTCATATGTATTGTTTTGCTTATTCTATTCATTCTTTAGGAGGGAGTGTTGAAATGTGGATTTCTGCTTTTTTCCTTGTAGTACTCTGAATTTTCACTTTATATATTTTGAAGCTACATAATATATGCTATTTTGAGGTTATATTAGAATTTATACACACATTTAAAATTACATATTCCTACTGAATAGAAGCTTTCATCTATTGGAGTGATTCTCTTGTTTCACTATTTTTCTGCTGCTGTAGGATTATATTGGGAGGATATTATTTTAAAATTTATGTTTACATATGTAACAACCTAAAATAGTTCTGAGTTAGGGTTATCCCCATACTACCTATTGGCTTCAACATAAAAATGAAATATATATCTACTCTGTAACCCCTGAAATTGACATGCCAAGCCTAAAGATGTGATTAAGGCCATTATATTATTTTTAAATGAATTTTAGTAAGTACAAGAAATATCAGAGACAGAAATACTGAATATGTAATAAAAATCATTGTCAAATTTAAGTGCCATGAAATTGGAAGTTTAAAATCTTTTTTAGGATTTTGAACACTTTATCTGTTTAAAGTAGGCTATGGGAAATTTGTGGGGGATATTGATTCTCACTGAATGAAAGTCAGCAAGTCACTTATTCTCTCATAAAATTAGTAGGCTAGACTCTTCCCACTTAAACCGTTTTACACAATGACGTCTCCCCCAGAGTGAAAACAGTTCACTTGCAGTTAGCTGGGGAGAACATTTGCTTGTCATTGAAGTGTTGAGGTAATCCCCTCCATGGGGATACAGTTGTGGTTCTTTTCCGCACAGCAGGGAGGCCGGCTGAGAAGAGAACAGAGCTGCGGGAAGCCACGCCCTGGTGAGGTGTGGGTGATCTTGAAGGAGAGAGTCACGCATTTGAGAACTAGTTGAAAAAAACTTTGTGTTACCCTATGGACTTATTAATCAAACTAGAATAGTATGGACTAGCAAATGAAAATGACCTACTGGACATGCTTAGGGGGTGTTGTGGTATTAACATTAATTTAAAGTCTTTGCCAATTAGTAGGGAAAGATCTAAAAATAATATAGCCTTACAAATGTGTATACATATGTGTATAATAATGCATGAAATAAAGAGAGAAAGAGTAAGGGAGAGAAGATAGAGGAGGGGAGGGAGAAGAAGAGAGAGAGAGAGGCTCTATTCCTAGGCCAATAATTTCTATAAAGTTTATGGGAATGTGTAAGTGTTTATGTGTTTGTACTGGATAATAGACAAACTTAAGGTCTGAGCCAAATGGAGATTCTCATGAGCTTCTATAATGGTATTATAATAGGCTTTAAAAATGTGAACTCATGTTTAAGAACAGCTGTTACCAAATATCTATTTTGGGAAGGCATAGGACAACTTAGTTTTTCTCAGAATTACATTATCTTATTTTTACTTTAACTAGCAGCTGTTATTTGGGTGTTTGAACCTATGAAAATTAAGAAACTATAAACATGAGGTAATTGAACAATTAGATTTTAGTATGCACCAACAAAATTTCTGAACCACACTGGTCAGTGTTTAGGAGATGAAAGAGAAAGTAAATGAGAAACACACATAGATAAACACACACATATAGTAAACAGAGAGAAAGTATGTTGACACCTTCATAATAAGCTCCCAATAATTGTAGTTGCTGTAACATTATTAAGATGTTACTCTTCGAATTTTGACACACTTACCGTATTAGACTTACCCAGGAAGTAGCTGGGTATTTCTCTAGCCACCTGAGTGTTTTGCCACAACACTGTTAGTCACAGGTTTGATTTGGGGGAGAAAAGGTTTTTGCCCAGAACAAACAGTATGTAAATATATTCTTTCTATGAAAAATAGTCATCTGCACAAGTGGCCTCTTGGTCTTTTGATTCCAAATTTGCAAATCAGTTCTCACACAGGGGTTCCTATTGTGTTTTATCGATATTTTTTTTGGCTGATCTTGAATCTCTTTTGTAATACTTGCAATATGCTTCATATCCTCCCCATTCTTCAAAGGGGGCAGTTAAATCCTCACTTTCCTTTGGGATCTCTTATGATTTCCTCAAACTAAAAGTAATCTGTCTGATTTCTCCTAATCACCACTCTTTTTAGGTAGTTGTGATTCTTTAAATCTAGACATTGTGATTTTTAACTGTTTAAAATGTTATTTAACTTTTTCACAATGGTTTTTCATCCTTTAGAATTTTTTGTACCTACTGGGAGAGCTCTTTTAGAAAATTTTAAATGATGATTTTTATTTAAGTCTAAGCACTTTCATAAGAAAGCATAAATCAAAGAAATTGATTAAGGGATTCCTCTTTTTATATTCAGAATCTGGTCTTCTTTTTAATCACTTTGCAATTCAGTGTTGTGGATGTTCATTTTTTCCCAAATAATATCATACTCTGGGTTATGAAGAATATTTGTGATATGGTACTTCATTAAAGAATGCTTCACTATGGTTTCTGAGATTTCCTTCTAGGTTTGTCCATTTTACAAATTTTATGCTGGGTCTTTATAATATTGTCATAGATGTTAACGTAAGATTTCTAGACAATACTCAGGGCTCATATTCCTTCATTAAATGGTCTTTAAATAGGTTATTGATCAAAATATTGACAGGTTAAAATTGTCCAGTCTGTCGTGAGGCAAGTGCCCCAGTTTTTATGTATGCAATCAATGACAGCCAGATCACAGCTGCTACCAGGCCGTCGGTGATTGTAAGATGACAATTGATTTTAACGAAGACCCTGATGTCAGAGATGTGAAAATATTGTGAACCTTAAAATAGAAGAAATACAATACTACTCTCTTCCTTTGCGTTTCTTAGAGTTCAACTAAAATTTCACAATGTGAAACTTTTGTTGGCCCTAGGACTTTGATAGTAGCTACTTTCTCTGAAATCTCATAGCACTTTGTTTAATTAAAAGAATTAAATAATAATTTTGTGTGAAAAAATCCATGCCTATGGCTACAAAGACCTACAGTAAAAAACATACAGTAGTGCCCAGGCCCACTACCCGCACTATGCCAATCCTGACCCCGGCCACAGCTAGTTTGAACCGTTTCTGGTTTTGGTTCTTAGACCCGTGGCTACCCTTCTAGGGCTATATGATATACTTGGGCTGCTTTTTCTTTTCATTAACATTTTAATCAAATATTCAGTTAATATTTACATGAGTTGATTTATTTTATTTATTTTTTAATTTATTTATTTTTTACATGAATTGATTTAAATACAGATTTTTACATTACTTTGTAGGTAAGATGCCTATCCTGACTCAAGATTGTTGGCTTCAAATTTTGGAATTGTTGCTGATCCCTCTGCATTTTCAAGGAGTTAATTTCAGACAAGATCACACAGTTAGAGTCATTTCAGTAATTAAAGTACTTGAAAGTGTATTTTCATAGTGACATGCTATGTGCTAGAATGATGGAAAATGTGTTTTTTAATTTCAAAGATTAGCTTGAAGGGAATAACAACCAATTTCTATCCTAAGTGAAGAAATAAAAGTAAACATACTTAAAATGACAAGGTTACCACAAATAGACCAGGCGATATTTATTTTGTTAAATATTTAACACTTGAAGGAATAGTGTTTTTCATTTATATTTAAATGAAATGCTTAAATGTTGTTTAAGTGAAAGATAGATGGGTACTTCTCCTGCAGAATAGTAAAAGCAAAAATTAGTGGCAGATGGAGTTTATTGAGCTTATTCATCAAGGCAAAGAGTTGTCAGAGTTGCTTTCCTTACTCATAATTTTTTTCTACAAACCTAGAAACTTTATGAGGTGATTGGAGTAAATTGTGAATTATTTCTTTCCTGCCCAGTTATCCATTCAAGCACTGAGTGAGACTATCCTGTTTTATATTTAAGTAGAATTTGATACATAAAAGTAACACAAAGAGAGTTCCCTGTGATAGAAGTTAAACAGTCTGATTTTCTTCTGAAAACCCATAATATCATAATTTACCAGAATGTATATTTTGATTTTCCTTTTGTTTAAAGTTTATAGTAATCACTAAAGAGTTAGTGATATATTTAATATGCTCACTGTGCTTAGTATGTTATGCAAATTGAATTGTTGCCTCCACATCCAGGTTTACTTGATGCATCATTTAGATCAGCCTATGGATGAATCTTTGTATGCTTCAGAAATATTTCTTCAAATATATCAATTAAAATTGATATTATGCCTTTTAATTGTCAACATAGGATGACTGCATACCAGGAGAATGTTAGACAGTATTATCTCAAAATCCCCAAAGCCTGGTGTCCATCAGGGGCCCAATTTAGGGAGCTAGACTTATGGAGGATTGTCTGTGGAAGGACCACTCCTTTGTTTACCTATATCAAGCATTAGAAAGGACATAGAAACCATAAAAAATAACCAGTCAGAAATGAAGAATACAATATCTGAAATGAAGATGTACTGGAAGGAATCAACAGCAGAGGATCGAACCGGTGATTTAGAGGGCAAGATAACAGAAAACACCCAAGCAACAAAAAGAAAGAAGCTAAAACATGAGGAAAGTCTAACGGAGCTCTGGGACAACATCAAGCACAACATCTGCATCATAAGGGTATGGGAGGAGAAGAGAGAGCGATGGATCAAGAACCTGTTTTAAGAAATAATGGCTGGAAACTTCCCTAACCT
Source organism: Desmodus rotundus (assembly GCF_022682495.2). NCBI lineage: Eukaryota > Metazoa > Chordata > Mammalia > Chiroptera > Phyllostomidae > Desmodus > Desmodus rotundus. The sequence continues at coordinate 45,906,235 of NC_071389.1, forward strand.
GATGAAGGAAAAAGACACACCTGTCCCAGAAGCACAGAGACTGCCAACCAAGATGAACCCAAAGAGGGCCACACCAAGACACATCATGATTAAAATGGCAAAGCTTAAAGATAAACAGAGAATCTTAAGAGCAGCAATAGAAATACCTCCAAGGGAGCTCCCATAAGCCTATCAGCTGATTTCTCAACAGAAGCACTTCAGGCCAGAAGGGATTTGCATGCAATATTCAAAATGAATATTGAATAACAAGTTGAAAAACAAGGACCTAAAACCAAGACTACTCTACCCAGCAAGGCTATCATTTAAAATTGAAGGTGAAATACAGAGCTTCCCAGACAAGAAAAAGCTAAAAGAGTTCATTACCACCAGTCCAGTAGTACAAGAAATTGTAAAAGGCCTCTGTAAGAAGAAAGAAAAAAGAAAAGGAGAGGGACATAGATATAAAGAATAAAATGGCAATAAATAAGTACCTATCAATAATTACTTTAAATGGAAATAATTAAATGCTGATATCAAAAGACATAGGGTAGCTGAATGGGTAAGAAAACAAGATCCATATATATGTTGCCTCCAAGAGACCTACCTCAAAACAAAAGATACACAGAGACTGAAAGTAAAGGGGGAAAAAGTATTTTATGCAAATGGAAAGGAAAAAAAGCTTGGGTAGTAATACTTATATTAGACAAAATAGGCTTCAAAACAAAGGCCATAACAAGAGACAAAGGAGATTACATAATGTGAAAGGGATCAATCCAGCAAGAGGTGATAATCCTTGTAAACACTTATGTAGCCAACACTGAAACACCTAAACATATAAAGCAAATCTTGGTGGACATAAAGGGACAGATAATCAGTAATATAGTTGTAGCAGGGGATTTTAGCACCCTATTGACATCAATGGATAGATCTTCCAGACAAAAAATCAAAAGGGAACAGCAGCCTTGAATGTCACACCAGACCAAATAGATTTAATTGATATTTTGAGAGTATTCCATCCCAAAGCAGCAGAATATACATTCTTTTCAAGTACACATAGGACATTCTCTAGTTAGATCACATGTTAGAACACAGAACATGTTAATAAATTAAAGAAGATTGAAATCATATCAAGTATCTTCTCTGGCCACAATGAAACTAGGAATCAATTAAAAGAAAAAAAACTGAACAACACACGAAGACATGGAGGCTAAATAACATGCTCCTAAACAGTGAATGGGTCAACAATGAAATCAAGGAAGGAATCAAAAGTTACCTTGAGACAAATGAACACACAACCCAAAATCTATGGGTCACAGCAAAAGCAGTCCTACGAGGGAAATTCATAGCCATATAGTCCTACTTCAAGAAGCAAGAAAAATCTCAAATAAACAGTCTAACTTTACACCTAAAGGAACTAGAAATAGAACAACAAACAAGGCCCTAAGTAATAGAAGGAAGGAAATAATAAAGATTAGAGCAGGAATAAATGACATAGAGACAAAAACAACAACAACAAAGGATTAACAAAATGAAGAACTGGTTCTTTGAGGAGTTAAACATGATTGACAACCTTTAACCAGGCTCAAAGAAAAATAAAGGGCCCAAATAAATAAAATTAGAAATGAAAGTGGAGAAGTAACAACTGACAACACTGAAATACAAAGGATTGTAAGAAAATACTATGAAGAACTACCTGCTGGGGCTTGCTTGGGCCAGCTGAGGGTGCAGGGCTTTGGGGCTCTGGGCTTGCCCCTGCCACTCTGGGCTGGCATGCCCACAGCATTTCTAAGATGATGCTGAGGGAAACACCTATGAATCTTTCTGCGACCTTCTGGGCACCAGAACATCAGGTCAGAAGTTGAGATTTCCACTACCTGGAAACAATGGAAAGAGCTACACTTGCTTTTTGGAGAACTGAAAGATCATGATAAAGAGCTTAATGATATGGTTACAGTACATCAGAGACAACTTCTTTCATGGGAGAAGAGGACTGGTAGTAAGTGTTGACTTTGGAAGACTATTGCAGCAAATTAGGTGAACGACATGAAAGACCTGAAATAATGAGGTTACTCGGGGAGACGGTAAAAACCTATGAATCTAGTCAAATGGAATGCCATACAGCTTTACAGAAGACTCAGCCACAGCTGAAGGAAGTGGTTCAGAAGGCAACCCATTCTTCTCCTCTCTCTGGAGACCTTGAGAACAAAGATATTATTGAGGCAGTCAGTCGAGTTGTAGACCATTCAGGTAAATTTAAATTGTTAGAACATGCATTACATGATGCCAAGATGGTGGAGACTTGCACTGTGAAAGAAAAACAAGACTATAAGCAGAGATTGAAGAACCTTAAGATTCAATGCAATTCCTATCAAGATACCAATGGCATGTTTCACGGAAGTAGCAGAAACATTCTAAAAATTTATATGGAACCACCAAAGACCCTGAATAGCCTCAGCATTCTTGAGAAAGAGCAAGCTTGGGGGTATCATGCTACTGATATCAAACTATACTTCAAGGCCATTAGAATCAAAACAACATGGTGCTGGCATAAAAACAGATATAGAGATTAATGGAGCAAAATAGCTCAGAAATAAACCCATGACTTTATGGTCAATTAATATTTAACAAAAGAGGCAAGAACATACAATGTGGTAAAGAGAGTCTATTCAATAAATGGTGTTGGGAAAATCGGACAGATAGGTAAAAAAAAAAAAAGAAACTAGATTATTACCTTCTTATACTATACACAAGAATAATCTCAAAATGGATTTAAAGACCTAATGTAAGACTCAAACCATAAAAATCTTAGAAGAAAACGAAGGCAATAAGATATCAGACTTTTCTCTTAGTGACATTTTTTTCTGATACATCTTCTTGAGTAAGGAAAAACAAGAGAAAAAAAATAAACAATTGGTGCTATATCACACTAAGAAGTTTTTGCACAGCAAAGGAAACCATCAGCAAAATGAAGACAACCTATGTAATGGGAGAACATATTCCCTGATACATCTGATAAGGGGTTAATATCCAAAATTTATAAAGAACTCAGACAGCTTAACACCAGAAAAACAACCAATTGAAAAGTGAGCAGAAGACCTGAATAGACACTTCTACAAGCAAGACATACAGATGACCAATAGACATATGAAAAACTGCTCAGCATCACTAATCATCAGAGGAATGCAAATCAAAGCTACATTGAGATAACACCTCGCACCTGTCAGAATGGCTAACATCAATAAATCAACAAACAAGTGTTGGCTCAGATGTAGAGAAAAGCAAACCTCATGCACTGTTGGTGGGAATGTAGGTTGGTTCAACCACTATGAACAACAGTGTGGAGGTTCCTCAAAAAATTAAAAATGGAATTGCCTTGTGACCCAGCGATTCCACTTCTGGGAATGTATCTGAAGATGTGCAAAACACTAATTTGAAAGAATATATGCATCCCTATATTAATTGCAGCATTATTTATAATAGTCAAGATTTGGAAGCAGCCCAAGTACTCATCAGTAGATGAGTGGATAAAAAAGGGGTGGCACATTTACATGATGGAATGCTATTCGGCTGTAAAAAAGAAGGAAACCTTACCTTTTGTGACTGCCTCGGTGGACCTGAAGAGTATTGTGCTAACTGTAATAATCTAGTGAGAGAAAGAGAAATACCATATGATTTCACTTATATGTGGAATCTAAGGAACAAAATAAACTAATAAACAAAATAGAAACAGACTCATAAAGAGAACAGACTGACAGCTGCCAGAAGGGAGAGACTGGGTGGGGGGAGACGAAGGGATTAATTAGTACAAATTGGTAGCTCCAGAGTAGCCACAGAGGTGTGGTTTGCAGTGTGATGAATATAGTCAATGATGGCAAGATAACTGGGTGTGGGTCCAGGTGGGTCCGGCTTGGGCAAGGGGGGAACACTATGTAGAGAGCATGATTTTCTGGCCACTTTGCTGCACAACTGAAACTGATTTGAAATTGTACTGAATGTAAAAGAATTCTTATTTTCAGAGTTTTGCATAAGTTTCAGAGAGTTTGTCAACCCTCTTAAATAATAGCCCTAATTTTGGGTGTATGAGTGTCTTCTGGGCAGTTGACACATTGCTGTCACTAAATTCTCTATAAGGTCCATATCAAAAAATGATTAAGAATCACTGTTCTGAAATTCTCTCTGGTATTAAGTTGGATTCTCAAAGAGCTGTATGTGGATGGTATTAGAATGTCTCTTTTAAAGACTGCTTTTATTCAACTTTGTCTTTGAGTGATGCCACCAGCTTATTTTGGAAAATATTTCAGGAAAGATTTATATCTTGCCATTCACTCATTCATTCAGTTAATGTACATGAAACACCTGTGTGAGAGGCAGGCTCCTGTGTGTGAAGGATGTAATGATGAAAAGGAAATAGTAAGTAATTCATTGGTCTGGTGGGGTTGACATCCTTGTAGAGAGAGGTAGACAAAAAAACAATAAAAATAGAAAATCACATTCACATTAGTGTTAAGGAGAAAAAAATTAAGCAGAACAACAGGTATGACAGATTGGGGTAGGAAAGGTGTTGAAAGTTTAGATAGGCTGGTCAGGGAAGGCTCCCCAGAGCAGGTGACTTAAGCAAAGGGGAGAGCAGGGGTTGATGAGGTGGGAGAGGTGACAGAGATCCTTGTAGTTCTGTGCAGAGCGCTGACTTTTACCCTGAGTGAAAAGGGGAGTGCTGCAGTGTTTTGGGAAAGAGAGACATAGTCTGACCTGCACATTAACAAGACCACTCGGGCCACTGCATTGAGATAGACTGATCTGGGGAGCAAGGGCAGCAAGCAGCAGGGAGACCAATTAAAGGCTCTTCTGATCTTCTAGGGAAGAGATAGTGGTGGCTTTAGAATAGAATATTGGCAATGGTGGGGGTGAGAAATTATCAAATTTTTAACTTCTTGTGAAACTCTGCTACTAGTAGGATATTCATGAGGATGTTACCTGTTATCTTGAAGTTAGGCAAATTTTTTTTTCTGTTCTTAGTGTTAGGATTATTTTTACATCTCCCGAAGCTGTTGCTCTTATTTTATCTTAATTACTCTGAGTTTGTAATTGAAAAATTTGACCATAAGAAAGCTTAAAGCATAATAGCTCATCCTTACAAAATGAATTTCACTTAATGACATTTTGTATATTAGACTTATTTTGGTCACCTTACTACTAGTTTCCCCTTTGCTACATTTTTTCTCTTGTTTAAAATTTTCTGTAATTTTGTCTGTGTTATTTTTGTTCTGTAAACCTCCTTATGTTCTGTTCTGGTACAATTTGGGGTGCATATAAATATTTCTCTCTTTTAGTCTATGGAAGGTGCCACCTTTCACACTCTCTTCTATGCCCCTTTCATACTTGTGACTGTTTATTTGTTATATAAGAGCAAAACCTGACTGCAAGATCTCAAACCATAAGAATAGCTTGTGTTTTCCACAGAATATTAAAGAAAAGAATGGTTGGCTTATGTAAGGAAAACCAACTGATCTATTTTGTTACTTAAATCAGCAGATAATATTCAGTTGAGTTACAAGTGAGTCAAGTTCATTGTTGGACTGAATGACTAATCAGTTCATTTGAAATACTCACTCTAGTGACGTGTTGTATCTATGACACATCCTGATTTTGAAACTTGCCCTTGGGTTTATTTTATAAGAAACTTTTGTATCAGAAACAGGTAGCATGGAAAAAACTCAGAGGAGTTTGCACACATTTCATATGATTAGATAATGAGGATTCCAAGCTCTACACTTTTTGGAAAATCCTAAAGAGATACAGTGATGTGAGTTTATAAAGAACCCAAATTTTGATAAAAAACAGATAATCTGAAAAACAAATTTACCAGACTATGAAATGTTTATACACATCTATTTTTTCTCAAGAGTCATTAAGTTGTGAATGAAACAAACATGTTTTCCTGTTTACTCATCACATGGTGCCAATTCTGAGACATGACTTATGAGACATGTTTCTCACTTAATATTTTATAATATTCTTTGGGGTAAAAATGTGACTTCTATTTTCAAATAAAGTCACTCAGCATTATGGGAAACTCTGAAAGTGACTGTAGAGATTATCCATCAGTCTGATTTGTAGCTGAGGAACATGAGGTCTAGGATGTTGAGGTCCCCAATCCCATAGCTGATTAGATTGGCACCCAACACACCTGACACCTAATTCACAGCTTTTGACCTCAGATTTACTTGTGTATAGTGAACTGAATCTACAATTTCAGATAATAAAAAAATTGGAATATCAAAAGCTTTTAGTGTGTCATTACAAATCTAAACCCAATATATTAAAATAACACCAGCATTTTACTTCATGACATACTAGTACAAATAATCATTCATGTTGTGTTTCATATTGACTAGAATTCAAGGGAAGGCTTGTATCTGAAGTCACCTTATCATTTGGGTATGTTAAGCCATCAAATTTTCCTTGAATTACTCTGATAACTCTCCAATGTGAATATCACCTCATTTGCAAATGAACAGCGGGTTCCCAAAAACACATTGGAAAATTTCCTCCTCTTTATTGGAAATAAATATGCAGTCGTTACCTATGCAATAACCACTTGGCTTTGTTGTATCTTACGAAAGACAAAGATAATTTTTTGATCATGTCATATATGAATATGTGGCTTAATTATGTAAGACGGCATGTGCCCAAGAATAAATGTATAACACAGTTGTACTGTAATGTGAGACACTTCCCTGATAGTGATCCAGAGTATTATAGATGATTAAAATTTAAAGACTTATTTATAATCCCTTTCCTTTTATATTTTCCACAGACAACTTGTATATATGTCAGGTTTTTTTTTTTTGTGTGTGTGTGTATATGTATGTATATATGTTAATTTTAGATTTACTGTTTTCAGGTGTCCTCTGAAGTAAGATGGCTTGTCAAAAATGTTGTGTGGCTTTGCTATATGGGGGTAAGTTATTTGCCTTTTAAACATCTATGTGTAAGGTAGAGATTTTGCCCTTCGAGATACTCTTTCCTTTACTGGCTAATAGAATTTTCCATTTCCAATTCTCATACTCATGCCTACTGAACAAAAGTATAAGTATGAAAATGAACCCCCTTTCTAACCGTTTGAAAATGGAGTGAAAATGAAAACTACTCCCAAACTCTTGGAAAGAACCTGATATGTGCATACGTCCTTCCAAAAGTACAGCATACACACAGCTCATATCTATAGTTGCAAAGATAGACTTGGTTAATATGTACTGTTCTGCAGTTTTCTTTCTCCACTTAACAGCTTTTCAATTTATCATGCCAGTATTTTTCCAGTATTTACTGATGCACTTATTTGTTTAATGGTCACATGACAAATTATTAGTTTATTTTACCAATTTCTCATTGATAGAAATTTCTTTTTCTGTAACAAACAGTGCTGCATTGAAATCCATGTATCTTCGAATATTTGAGAGAATATTTCTGTAGATTAATTCCTAAAGAAGGATGTTTATCCTGAGTAGTGTACACATTTTTGAATTTGATAGACACTGTGAAATCTTCTCCACAAGGCTTTGTAACATTTGCAGCCTGAACATAAGTATATGAGTGCTATGCCATTGCATTTCTGACAAAGAAGCATATTATAATCATTTTACTTTTTTGCCTAGTTAGGTAAGCAAAAGATGGCATCTCATTTTAATTTTATTTATTTGATTATTTGTGAGGTCGATCACTGTTTATTGACATATTTCTTATGTGACTGTCAATTCGTATACTTTGACCATTTTGTTGTTGCATTTTATTTGGCCTTAGGTGATTTTTAGGAATTAAAAAAATGTAATAGATATTTAGATTTGTAGTGGTAGTCAGGGTTCTCCACAGAAACAGAACCAGTAGGATTCATATATATATATATTCAGGAAGAGATTTATTATAAGGTATTGGCTCACACCTTTATCTTTGGCAAAGTCTGTAACATCTGCAGTTGGTGAGCTGGAGACCCAGGAGAGTTGATGGTGTAAGTTCCACTCAAAACACTGGCAGGTGTGAGACCCAAGAAGAGCTGATGTTTCAGTTTGAGTCCACAGGAAGGAAAAAGCTGACGTCAAGCAGGCAGTGAGAGTTCCTTCCAAGTCAGCCATTGCGGTCCAGTCAAGCCTTCACCGGATTGGGTGAGGTCCACCCACATTAGGGAGGGCAATCTGCTTTACTGGTTCAAGTGTTAAGTTCATCCAGGAATATTCTCACAGACACACCCAGAATAATGTTTGACCAAATGTTCAAGTAACCTGCAGGCCTCAACAAATGGACTCATAACATTAATTATCATAGCCCTAACAATTTATTATGTTTTGCAAAATTTTTCTCTCTGCCCATGATTTGCCTTTCAGCTTTGTTTTCTTTTATAGCCCCCCAAATTAATATGTACATAGTGATACCCTTATACATACTTAGAAACAAGATATGACACTTAACTATTTTAATTTTATTTAGTAAATGTAGCAATATTAAATTATAAATATATATATGTATGTATGATGATATTTAAAATAAATGACTATGACACAAAATGATGGGTTTATTCTCAAATGGAATGGAGATGTCACTTGAGGTGCTATTTTGCACTGTAACTTATAAACAATAACAAATATAATGTTATAAAGGGATATTAATGAGGGATGGTGTACGATAAAAATTTCCATCTTGAATTTCACCACCAGAAGAACGCTTTCAGAAATTAGACGTATACTTGTCTTTCTCCCACCCATTGCAGGAATATCCTCAAGAGAAAGCTTACAGATATTCTTTTTTCTATGTTGTGATTTTAACTACTCTGAACTACAACAGGCTTCTCTTTGCAATTAGTCATACATTGCTGATGACTTTTGAGCATACTATTTTTGCTTGTTTCTTACTGTATTTTAGTTTTATTCTGATGTTAAAACCCCCCTCATCATCTAATTTAATTAGGTTGATTTCTTAGTTTTTAAAATTAAAGTGAAGCTATCTTTAACAAAACCCACCCATCTGGCAATTTTTACCTATGTGTCCACTAGTTCTCAGCATCTTGTAGCCACTCCAATCTAAAGGTGCTCTTGGGAGCTTCCCTGCTAGTCTTCCCTGTTGTACCCAACTGTTCTTCCTCATCATTGCCATCTATATATTCCCGGAAGATGCTCAGGATAACTCCATTGTCCCAGATTTCTGGGAAAAAGTGTGCCACAAAAGACTACCAAAAAGTAATAACATACTCATTCTTTCTTATATAATTCTCTGTTATATTCTCTATCGTGTTTTTGTTAGGTTCCACTCAAATGTTTCACATTAGCTTTCCAAAAGCTTTGCAGTTTGATCAAGTTTTGTGAATAAGGAAAGTTCCTGGGATCTTGTTACCATGAAAACATATGCTTCAGATGCAAGTTCTGGACTCCTAGCAGGCTTAGGATTCATTTGGAGAAAAAGAAATATCATTTGCAAAGGCGGCATTGCAAACAAAATAGAATCATCTTTCAGTTAAACCAATTCAATAGTTGCTATGTCTGTGACATTCATTATTACATTTTAAATTTCTTCTTTGAGGAATTTAGGCTAATTGCATTTCAGCCAACTGAATCCTCCATGTGCAGCTAGAAAATACAATGCTTTTAATTAGTACCATGACATATTTATGGTTTTGTAACACCCAAGAAATAACTTACTCTCTTTTCATTGAGATATTATAATTTTAGAAATGCGTTAGTAATATTGAAGTGCAAAGGAACACAACTGCAATGAGGATTTACTTTCGGTAGTGTGATGGCAGCTAATTGTGAACACTATGGGCAAAATATTAGTCATGCTAATCATTTTTGCCTTAATTTTTGCACCTGATACATATTTATATTAACTTGTATTTATAGAAAGGATTTAGAAACCAAATTGTTAACAGTCATTATTTATGTATTGTTTGAATATTTTTACATGTATTATCTTTATAACTTAAAATGAGTGTAAATTGATTTTTAAACATTTCTATTACATTTTTACATTTACCCTAATCCTTCAAAATATTTATTCCATATAAATCCATGCAGAATTCTCAGAATTCTCATTCTGCCTTAGTCTGTATATGAAGTAACACAGCTGCAGGATTATTTGGGTAACTTGTTGAAGAGAGAATTATGGAAAATTGTTATTTTATTTTTAAACAATTAGTTATTTAAAATTTGAGGATTTTTTTTTGTTACAGGATTACATACTTGTTTTAAGTTTTATGTATCCTAAAAGTGATAATTGTCTTTAATCAGCAACGGAAGATTCCTGTAAGAAATCTTGTCATTGTGCCTTAGTTCTCGGAGAGTGCGTTAAGGGCATGACTTACGTGATGTGGTGTATCTGGAGGGTTAATGGCAGAGTCAGGGCATCCAGCTATCCTGATGTTGAAGACAAACCCTTTCTAGAAACATTCAGTGAAAGTGCTGTTAACGTTTGGGTGTTATTCTCTTTAAGAAATACTAAAACAGCACTTTAGTATTTGTTTATGTAGTTGGCCATCCAGATATTATTTATGCTGGAGTTCATTAGAATATTGTTTTTTAGAAAAAGAAATGGAAATATTTAGTTATAATTTCCTTTCTTTAAATATATATATATGTTAGACTAGTGAGGAGAAGGAAGCATGAATTTCCAGTGTGAAGTTGTCTCTATAAATAAATGTCCCCTCTCAAGCACTACCCATTGGACAATGGAAGCACAGGGCTATGCATTGTTAGGCCCTGACCGAGCACTTGGAAAGTTAAATAATTACTTATTGAGCACTGCATGGTTTGTTTATTTTTAGATACTTGCTATTTTTGTCTTAGCCAAAATGATTAATTGTTTTTCTCTGCATCTTTTTAATGTCCAAACAGAATTTATTTATTTGATAATGGCGTTTAACTTGGCATATCCCATTAAGTTGTTTTGCACGCCACCAAATACAACCTATGACTTCCTCATGCCTGCCAGAATCTCAAAGAACACCTCGGATTTGAATGGACATTATGAAACGTTTTTTGAAGCTAAATTGAATTCAAGTGGTACCTACTATTCTAACTTATTATCCAAAACAACTTTCCACTGTTGCTTTTGGAGGGAGGAAGATAAAAACTGCTCCGTGCATGCAGATGGCATCGAAGGGAAGGCGTTGGTTTCAACAGTGAATTCTTTAGCTTTTCAACAAACAGGTAAGTATTTTAGTGCTCCAAGATTTAGCTGTTATTTAACTGTATTGAACAAAGTGTTTTCATTCTCTGAAAACTGTATGAAATAGATGTCTTGGGGATGGGATTCTTAACACATATTAGCATCTTATTTAGTAATAAAATTAGGATTTATCATGTGACCAAATTAATAAGCCCCCAATTTTTAATATCCCATAAGATAAAATAACAAGGGAACTTTTTTTAACTTATAAGTTCATTTCTTGCAGTCTTCCAAATTTGCTTTAAAATAGAAACAGCACACCTTATTTTGTTAAATAGAGAAAATATTTAAATTAGTTAAATTTTAAAGCATTATGAATAATAATATTTGTTCAAGCAGAGAATTGCTCTGTAACCAATACATACTTTAAATCAAGGGTTTTTGTTGTTTAAGGTTAATGACCACTGAATGTAGCTACTGTAGTTAAAAATGTCGCATCCTGGTCAGCCTGGCTCAGTTAGTTGGGCATCATCCTGCAAACTGAAAGGTCTCCAGTTCTATTCCTGGTCAGGGCACATGCCTGGGTTTCGGACTCTGCTCCACCCCCATCTGGGTGCTTGCAAAAGGTGGAAGGCAACCAATCAATGTTTCTCTCTCATATCGATGTTTCTCTACCCCTCTTTCTCCCCTCCTTCCCCTCTCTCTAAAATAAAATAAAGTAAATATTTTTAAAAATGCTGCACCTGGAGATCTAAACAACATTGTTATTTCTAAGCCTTCTGGAAGTGCTAATAGAGCAGAGTCAATTGACCTGGTAATAAGAGACCTGCAGTGTGAGAATAAAGGCACATATATGGAAGGCACACCAATGCGGGGCTAGTCAGGATTTCTCCACCTCAACACTTTTGACATTTTGGGCCAGATGATTCTTGGTTCTGGGGGCTGTTCTTTGCACTGTGGGATATTTAGCAGTGTCCTTGGCTTCTACCCACTAGATGTCTGCAGCACTCCCTTCCCAGTTGGGACAATCCAAACATATCTCCAGACTTGGCCAGATGTGCCGTAGAGGGCCACATTGCCCCTGGTGGGCCACCACTGAGTAGATGGAGGGAACACTCTGGTTTGTTTAAATCAGTTTAGGGATGAGGGTAAAGCACAAATGTGCAATAAATCAGAGTTTTAAAACAAGTTAGCAGTGCCTCCCATTGAATCTATAGTTATTTAATTTTGTTATAAAATTTTTATTCCACTGCATTGTCATTAAAATGAAACACTTTTTAAAAAAATTGTGAGGAAATGTAGCCATTCCAATGATTATGAAATGTACTAAGAATGAACTGAAGAAGTCAAGGTCCTTGGGATAAGCTTTGAAATGATAAAAAATGTTAATATTTTCACTTAAAAGGAACGATTATGGTGCTATAGATTTTAATTTTATATACCATATGAATAAAAGCTAATAACTAGTTACTCCTAAGTGAATAAAAATTTTTATAACTAAAGTTACTAATCTAAGTAGTAGATACTGAGGATTTCCCTTTATTGCTCGACCGTGAGGCTGATTACTTCATAGGGCTCAAGAATGTTGCAAAGTCCTTCTAGATAGAAATCCCTCAGGTTTGAGGAAATATGTTAGTGTTGCCTTAAGATGGTTGAGTCCTGTCTTACTTTAGTCTTGATTTTCAGTCATTGCTATTTTTGCTTTCTAAATTACAAATCACCTCTATAGTTTTCTTACGTCACCAGGTGAGGTTTTCTGTGTGCCGTGGAATAAGCTTTCATCAGTTATATTGGAGCCTGTAATATTATAACAACAAGAATTTGACATGCACCACAGTTCAGATGTGAGTCATCATACCTTCATTGCTAAAGTAGGCACACATAAATACTGCTCCAGATTTGCTTGTACTTTGATATTTAATGTTCTCTTTTCTCTTGGAAAGTGAGCATGAAGTGAGCTACATGACGATTCTGTTTTTAGGGTTTGTCCTACTCACGTGGTTCAGGGTAAAAAAGTTTGAGAAGCAATAATTGAATTTCATTCCCTTACTATACACAAAAAGGAGACCGAAGGCCAAAGGGCCTGCGTGACTTGGGCAAACACATACCGCTGGGCAGAGACTGGTTTTTTCCTCTCAGAACGGGCAATGGAGGTTGCATCAGAACACTGGTAAATTTAATTTAGCTCTTCTCTTTCAGCGAGTTGTTCAGAATGTTTTTCAGATTTAAAGTAGTTTATTTTTAATTCAGGTGCAAACTGGAACATACAGTGCTGGATGAAAGAGGACTTGAAGGTATTCATCTGTTATATAGAGCCATTATTTAAGAATTCTTTCAAGAATGATGACCTTAAGGCCCATCTTTTATATGTTCTGTAAGTACCAGATTAATTTGTACATTTTTATGACACATTTTTAAAAAACGAAAGTGCCTGTACACAGAAGAGTGCCTGGATGCAAAAGTGAAACCTCTCCTATCCCTGCATTCCTTTTATGCTGTGTATTTCTATGAGGGAATTTATATATTTTTTATACAAACTTCTGTTCCATTAGGTTTTCTCTTTTCTCCTCCTGTTGATTCAGGTGGCAGGACATGTATTCTGAAAAAAATACGAACTCAATTTAGGGGTCTTTCATATTAGAGGATGGGGACATTTTGTTTTCCCCTTTGTTCAGGTAGACTTTTTTCCTCATTATTATGTTAAAGATATAAGGTGATTAATTTTATTTGTGCTATGTGGAGTGCCAAGATGGTAGTTTCCAATAGCCATATGCTTATGATCCTAGCACAGCATTCAAGTTTACTAAGAACTCCAGCATTAATGCATACCGTTTCTATGTGAATTTTAACTCTTTAAGATTCTCCTCACTTGTTCTTTTGTCTGATGCTTGAGAAAGACTCACCTTCTTCAGTTCTACCGGTGGGGAAATCACGCCATTAGGAGGCGAGGTGCTAGAAACACTACACACATAAAGGTAAATCGAAACAGAAAACAGAATGAAGGTTACCAGAGACTAGGGGCAGAAGAGTGGGGAGTCTTGTTTAGGTGTGTGCAGAGTTTCAGTATGGGAGGGTGTAAATTGTTGTGAAGTCAGACGGTGGTAATGACTACCCAACAATGCAAATGTCCTTAATGTCACTGAATTGTACACTTAAAATGGTAAATTTCATGTTTCCACCAAGAAAAAAAATGTAAAGAAAGAAATTTAAGTATGTCAAAAAAACCCTCCACAAAGAACAGGTATGATCTCTGTCCTTGAGCGCTCACAGCCTGGTGGTGGAGACGGGCACAGGGTTTCAGTGCCAGTGGTTACTGATGTGTATTTGATGGGCACAGGAAGCCGCAGGTGCACCGGCGTGGAGTGGGAGCCTCAGATGAGGATATCTAGTACAGCTGGTGAGAGAAGAGAGGTGTGAAGGTTACCTAAGGAAGGAGAGGGCTGAGTTTGAGGCAGGAGACAACATAGGAAGAACTCTGAGACCACACTGCTGTTCCTGGCCAGGGTCTAGCATCTTGGTCGCCAGGAAATGCCTTTTAGCACTTAGGTAGAATGAATAGTGAACTGAGGTGGGGGGGAGAAAGGAGACATGTCTCACCCGCAAACTCTTTAGTGCTGAGCCTGGTCTGATAATATTGCTAGACATAGCAATGTTGTTCCAACATCACAAGCAACACTATGTTAGCAAGAAAGAAGGGAAATCCTTGAAATTCTATGGAGTGTTTCCACTATCTGGGAAAGAAAGCCCGGAAACTGTGCTTTCATCCCAGGGCCTGGAATGAGGGAGAGGATCCACAGTACCCAAAGAGAAAGCCCTTAAAACAACTTTGGTTGATTAATCTGCCTCTGGTCACTATCTGTTTTACTAGGGAGTCTCTAATGCTTACAGAAAGAGCCCCTAAATGACTTTGGGAAAGTGCCCCAACTTTAATTAACTGCCTCCTGTCACATACTTGTTTTATGACAAGATGAACAAATGGGGTCTGGAGCAAGATAAGGATTCAGGCTGACAGACCCCCACACATACCTAAGTTTGGGTAGTCACACCCCCCCAGGAAAGCTGGCACCACATTTACCCGTTAATCAATATGTAACTTTTTTCTCCCATCCCACCAACTATGTAGGTTCTCAGAACAAAGGGCTCTCTCTCTCTCCTCGGGGCCTCAGGGCGCTTGGGGTGCTCTTGGCCCTCTTGGCTCTCTGGCTACCCAGCCTCAGACCACCAGGGGCTTGCCACCTTGGTCTTTAGCTGCTCTTACTTTTGCCGCCCTGAAACTTTGCCTTTCACCCCCTACTCTACCCAGTCCTGTTCTCTTCCGTGGGAACGGGCCACTACTAAACTGATTGCAGGCTACTAGACTTGCTGATCTGTAATTCTTTACATGCGTCAGCAAGAAGAACCAGGTCTCTCCCGTCAACAAGTTGAGTGTTTAGGGCTGAATAAGAGCTAATAAGGAAAAAAAACCCATGCAAGTAGGTGGTATTGAGAAGCAGATCAGCATCCCCTGGAAAGTTCTTAGAAATTTCACTTCTCTAGCACCACCCCGGAACTAGTGAATCAGAAATTCTGAGGGTGGGGTCCATCAATCTATGTTTTCCCAAGCCCTTTAGGTGATTCTGATAGAACCAAAGTGTGAGAATCCCTGGTAGGGAGGTTGCCAAGATATCTCTTAGAGTTGGACCACCCATCTCTACCACTTACTAAATGTACACACACAGTACTTGGTATGCTTAACAGTATTCCTAACTCTAGAGTTAACTCAATGGAAGTATTCACACAATACTTCAAAACTATTTGTTGAATTGATATTGCTAAAATGCTTTCTGAGAAATTTTTGTCAATTTATCCTCCAGAAATGTGTTAACGAGCCAAAAATTATTGATGAAGAGATAATGTTGTCTAAAGGTGGGACTAGTGAGAGGTCAGTTGTGCCAGTAGAACAGAAAGGAATAGTAAGATCTGAATAATATCTATTGATTTGGCAATGTCGAAGTAATGGGGACTTTGGCCAGAGCTGTTTCAGGGAGAGGAAGGGAGGTAGCTAGAGCAAAGAGAAACTCAGAGAAAGAATGTGGAGGAGCTGACTTCTGAGGAGTTGGTACTCGTTCCTCAGGCACTTGGTGGAGGGGTCCCTGCAGAGCCGGAAGGCATGCAAATGAGGAGGGGAAGATAGATGGCTGGTATTGAAGGGTCTCTGAGGAGCTGTGCTGTGGTTGGTTCTGAGAATGTGGGGGCTAGGGGAAGCCTGGTTACTGAAATCCACAGCAGGTCCCCAGTTGAAGAGATTGGGATGATGAATGGGAAGGAAAACAAGAAGGATCAAGTCCCTTGTCCCTCCATCAACCTTCTGGTCTCCTGGTGCCCCCTATAGGTAGAAATTAACCAACATCCAGGAGTGTGCAGAGTTGCAGCCACAGATTGGGAAATCAGAGTATAGAGGGTGGGTTTGAAGCTGAGAGACAAGAGCTGCATCATCAGCATAACTCACCCTGTTGGCTACATAGCATCCACACACACCTTTCCACACATACTTGAACTACAACTTCCCTATAGCTTTATACTTTCACTTAATAGAATGCAACTACATTTTGAACAAAAGGAGACACCAAAATGGGGCGATACTATGTGTCCATTGTCATTGTATCCATTTCTGGGCAATGTTTACAGAACTAATATCTGGACAATATTAATTTCTTTTTCCATTTAGACTCAGTCCCACTTAAATTAATATTCGGTAAACTAAATACTAAATTGTAAAGTTAACACCATCAGGAATCCTTTTATGTAAAATGATAGGGGAAGAAGAAAATTCAGAGGAAATTATTTAATATAAAAAAATGAATAAGCCCTGGCTGGTGTCTCAGTTGGTTAGAGCATCATCCTGTAGACCAAAAGGTCAGGGGTTCAATTCCTGGTCAGGGCACATCCTGGGTTGTGGGTTTGATCCCTGGTTGGGGCATGTATGAGAAGGCAACCAATTGATGTTTCTCTCTCAAGTCAATATTTCTCTCTCTCTCTCCCTTCCTATGTCTCTAAAAGCAATTTAAAGAATCCTTGGATGAGGATTAAAAAAAAGAAAAAGAAAAGTTGTCAATATATGTATGTTGTGTATATAGTATATATACAATATATAATACATATATAATAATATATAGAAAATACAGTTCATGTATACAAAAAAAGGAAGAAAATATGCTTAATTGACATCATCCTCATTTTTGTGTTGATTATCAGTTAATATTTATAACTTATGTTGAACTAATTGTTAAGGTCACACCAGGAGCAGCCCAGATAGGGTACCCTTGCTGTCACATCTGGACATTGAATGTCTCTGTGGTAATAATTCCCACATCTAACTGCCAGTCACAAGATGCTACCACTGATGAAGCTAGAAGTCCCTGCTAGTCCCCGCTTCTTTGTGCAGTTCTCATAAGGGCCAGAGTCCTGACTGGGAGTATCTAATTGGTGCGAACGAGCCCTAGCTGCCAGTATTTCAGCCTTACAAAACGGTAGATTTTTCACTGTGATGCTGGGCCACCAGGGCACCTAGATGAATGTCCACAACAGAAAAGGGTGAACTATAAATCTCTAGAGGTCCAAGAAGCCTCACTGAGATTGTAAAGTGGGGATGGTGGAGATATATGGGTAATGCACAGGCAAGGGGGGACATTTAAGTAGGAGAAAGAATGAGCTTATTTCTAGTCTATAGAAAATGACCCAGCAGGGAGAGAAGAGTTGAAGATATAATAGAAAGGGACCTATTGAAGATATATGATAGATGGTGAATAGTTGAATAAGCAAGTTCCAGAAAAAGAGCACAGGTAGAAGGTCAGTCTTAAAGTGAAGAAGGCTCGCCTTGTCTTCCGAGTATTGAGAGAATAAAGGAAGCACTGTGGGGGTGAAGATATATTTGAAGCGTGGGGCAGAAAGTTCCCTGCTTTAACAGGCAAACAGATCTTAGCTCAGAGAAAAGGATTGCATTGTAATGTAGTACATTCCTAAGTGACCTAAATACTTCGGATGATGATCAAAAACTCACTGGGTGTCTATTTGAGAGAATTTCAAATATTATCAGCAGGCTAAGGCAATGTGCTCAGATTCAAAAGCTCTGTGAACATGTGTAAGGATTTAAATTTTATCACGGATAGACTGTAGTTATGTCTTGAGGTCTGACCTTTCTGAAAAAGATATTTTTAATGAATGCATTAGAGCATTACAAAATTGCATAGTAACTTAGCCACAGTTGGGAATTTTTCACCTGCGCAGTCATTGGGCTATTCATCTAAATGGTAGGACCCAGAAAAGTGAGAAAATTATGATACATTAACTAATTTTTTAAAACTTGCTCATATGATGAATTTAGCAGATTCTTTTCACCTGCTTTTATTTTGAACTGAGGTTTCTAAAGATATCAGTACAGGAAAACCTCTCATAAGTGCATTCAATCTGAGAAATATTCTTTTTTTTTTTTTGCCACATTAATTGTTTTATCCTTTGCATGATTTGGTTAATTTGGGTAATATGTATATTTTACCGATTGCCACATGCTATTTCTACCTTGAATTCTATTTTTGTACATAACTTTGGTCAATGTATCTCCAAATAATTTAAATGAGACTTTTCAGATCAGGAGCAAGAGCTGGCTGGTTTAACCAAGGAGACCTCCATGGACGAGAAAATCCATAATGGTGGCTACTGTAGAAAAGTGTTTAATCAAAACCACATTTCCTGGACATTAGGGAATTCGCTAGAGAAATCTTCCAAATGCTTCCTTGTGTAAATAATTATATTTTTAAAAGGAACTAACACCTGATGTTTATAAGAGATTTAAAGCTCTATAAATGTATTCCTTAAGGGACAGCATTGTTTGAGCTCAGATATTAATGTTTGTCAGAAAATCTGAAGGCGAGATACCAAAGAAATGTGCTCTTTTGGAACTGCTTTAGATCTCTTATCTTAGACCTGGCGTGGAAATCCTCTTCTATCACGAGTGCCTACTGTGTACATCAGGCACTGAGCTGAGTGTGGGGAATAATGTTAAACAACTTGAACTCAGCCCCCGCCCTCCTGGAGCTAATAGTAAAGACAAAGGACATAATAAAGTTTGAAAATGCTGTCATGTGATAAATACAGGGACTTGTGGAAACCTACTACAAGTATCTGCCAAGATTATGAAGGGGCAGAGGAGAATGAGACAGAAGAGTGAAGAGCATTTGTAAAGGCCGGTAGTACGTACAGACATTTGGAGACCTGGAAAGTTCAATGCAGTTGGGTTGGGAAGCTGGGCAATGGTTACAAACCAATGTGCGTGACTCAGTGAGGGTTATCCTGGGGGGGTGGATTTTTGTAACAGCTGACACCTAGTTTACTTGGTCTCTTCACTATTGCTCCTGTCAGCTCTCTCAGGGACTTCAGCATCTACAGGGACGATCTTCAATTTCTTGAATGCTTTACTTTCATTATTCTTTTTTTTTTTACCCCACCTAATTAACCCGTTCTCATGGACACACGCCTAGACCCTGTCATTAATGATAAGCGTGTTCTTTCTATAATCTCTGTTTCAAGGATACCACACTTTGACCCTCTCTCCTCTGACCCCTCACGTTAAGTTTATTCCTTCTATTACCTGTACCTCAGGAGTAATTCTCCGTGTTTCATGGCTCTGTCCTCTGGGTACCTGGTTCTGCCATCTGTATCACCCTCCCTTTTCCATGAAAGGCCCCACATCTCCGCAGCGGAGTAGTTTTATCAGCATGCTTCTGGTCGGCACAGTTGGGGGAGCCGCGTGGCCTTGTTTCATTCTGTACTCTTTGAGTCTAAGCCAGCAGCGTGTATGCTACTCTCCCTCTCTCGCAAGACCACACGGCCTCCTGTGAATCTTATGGGGGTTCACTCCAGTACATACAAGTCCACAGGTCTCTTAGAGATAAGCCCTTCTCTGCCTTCTCCTTGATCTTTGCTGAGAGGCCATTTCTTAATTTTAACATCCTTTGCCATCTGGAGAGCCTGTGCATGTCACAGCTCTCATGTCCTTATTCCTTCTGTTTAACAGCCCTTTCCTCAGTGTATGTCTCTCCTCTTGCAGCAACAAGAAACCAAGAGGCACCTTCAACACCTGCTTGGAAATCTGGAGTAGATCGCCCAGTTCATTTGTCATGGGCACATTCCATGCTGTGCACATGACGGCAGATGTGTTACTGAGCTGTCTGCCCCTGCAAAGGAAAGATCCCCTTTCCTCAGTAACATGTTCCTCACTTCTTTCGCACTGACAGTGTCCTCAAAATCCAGATTTCTACTAAAAGTCTGTTCAAGACAATTCAGGCTTTCTCTATCATGCTTCTCCAACTCTCTCCAGCCTCTGTCCATCTCTAGGTTCTAAAGCTACTTTCATATTCTTAGTTATTTTTTACATCAGCATCCAACTCCCAGGTACCAATATCTGCCTTGGTTATCTGTGCTATATAGTAAATTACATCAAATTTAGTGGCTTGAAACAACAAACATTTGTCATCCTACAGTTTCTGGGAGTCAGGAGTCCAGGTGCAGTTTAGCTAGGGGCATCTGCCTCAAGGTCTTTGACAAGTTTGCAATGAAGATGTCAGCTGGGACTGCAGTTGTCTCAAGGTTCAGCCCTAGGAGGATCTGTTTCCAAGCTCTCTTCTTGAGTTTCCAAGTTCCTCATAGGTCATTGGACTGAGGGCCTCAGGTCCTCCCCGACTGTAGCTGGAGGTCTCCTTCAGTTCTTTGTCATGTGGATTTCTCCACAGGACACCTTGCAGCATTGCAGCTGGTTCCCCTTAAAGAGAGCCAGAGAGATCTGCTGATGACCTTGCTTTTGATTTTCACCAGGAAAAAAAGAGCAGGGGGAGGATCTCTTGTGATTATTTTCATAAAAGTGTATCAGCCGGCTCATGTCCATGCCCATGCAGTTTCCTTCTTGAGCTGAGGATGCAACTTCTTCTTTAATTGTGGGTGGCGTCTCTGTGTTCCAGTCTAACAGGAGCTCTTTCTCATGGATTTTCAGTCCCATCCCCTGTTGCCTACTCAAGAGCTTTGTTCTTGCAATGATCCCCTTCCTTTCTTGCATTATCAGGTTTTCCTGTTACTGATAGACATGCTCTAGTAACTCCCACTTAAAACTTGGATTTCCTCGATCACACATTTTCATTGAGAAACCACCCCATTTCATTCTTCTCTTTAAAGAAAACCAACTTTTGGACTGTGTGAATACCTTATATCTTCAGAAGTTAATGTAAATAGTCAACAAAAGTAGGTTCTGACCGTGAGGGAGTAATAGGGTCTGGGATTGCTCTTCTGTCATAAACAACCAGAAAGCGAGATAAAATGTACAAAGCATCTATTTTCAGATATTGGACAAATGCAGAACACAACTGTGATTCCTGAGAGAAGGAAGCAAATTGAGTGCTATATTAATTCAGACTTTCTAAACTAGAGATAATTTCTAGAACATGGCACAGGGTTAGAGAACTCAAGCAGAGCCCAGGTATATTGATGACTCAAGAAGACAGAGACAGAAGTTCAGGGAGTATAAAGGGGCTTTAATTCATGGAGCAGAGTACTTGAAGCAGGAAGTACACAGAAATTGTTATGGGGATCCCCTCAACTCTTTGGCTGAATACCAATCTGCCCATGATGTGAGGTAGGAAACCTTCTAAGAAGAGAACAATTACCAGGAGCTGTAAGCTAAACAATTCCCAGAAGTCACTCAGGGCCAAGAATGATTAAACTTTCCACCAAGCAGATTGGGAAGACCTTGTTGAATATCAATGACATTTGGTAGAAACCCCATAATAACCTACTTTTAAGTGGGGCCATATTAGTCAAGGCTTCCTTATACTGTCCCCAAAAGAACTTAAATGCTTTAAAGGTTTAAACTGGTGCCAAAGTGTAACAGGGTACAGAGCACAGGTCACCTGAGTTGGGGGAGCCCCACCGTCACCCCCATGTTCTGCAGGGGGTAGGAAGGGGGCCGGAGGGATGCCCACAGAGTGGAAAGTACAGCATTTAAGACACATTCATAAAAAAGGCAGGTTAACAGCCTATGCTGTCCTGAAAGGAAGGTCTCAGAAGCTGCAGAATTGTGTTTGTGACTGTAAGAACACGCAGTGACTCGTGACACAGCCAGGGGGGAAGCTCAAACAGTGCCTGCGTGAGCTATGGCTGGGGTGGTGGAGGGAGGGGTAGATGCCCTCCCTGAATGCCCGTGCGTTGCTGGGAACTCTTGCTCTGACTAAAGATGGCAGCTGAAAAAGGGTCAAAGACACTGGGGAACTGACAAACATGTTGGACACTAACGCACGGTAGGAAGAGCCAGATCATGCAGGAAGTTCTGAGCTGAGCATTTAAAATTGGAGCAGAAGTTCTGAAGGTCAGTCAGCCACAAGGTCTGCAGAGAGGTCAACCATGAGGTCTGCGAAAAGGTCTGCGAAGAACGCTGCCACGGGCTCAGGAGTTCTTCTTGGAAGTCTGCTTGCAGAAGATGGGGCAGAGCTGGCGGTGCTGCGGGGACCTGCCTGGCCAATCACACAGAGACTTGAGAAATGCTAGGAGCTGTACTGTGGCTGGGAATGCTAAGCTGCAGACTTCCGCTTTTCTGAAAGATGGTACCTCTAAGTGGCGTATTCTGAAACTGGACTGATTTGGCACAGGGAGGCAGGACTCTTGTTTTTTGGATGTTTTTAAAGGAAGCAGGACTTAACAGCAGAAATTTGCCATTATTCTAAATCTGTATAATCATTAAATAAACAACCCCTTTTTCACCTTTTTCTTGCCTTGTGGTTACACTTCTTGGCAGTGGGCAATTGAACCCCATGGCTGTTTCAGAACACCACTGGCTGGTTCTGTAACAAAAGTAACTTAATTGACTACTAGAACAAAATCTACCCTTCTTTTAAAGTAAGACAATGTGACTTATCACTCAAAAACATAGTATTCACAATGTCTGGCATCCAGTAAAAAGTACTGGGTATATGAAGGAACAGGAAAATGTAACCCATAACCACGAGAAAAAGAAAAATTAGTCAATAGAAACAGACCCAGAAATGACAAGAGGTTATAGAATTAGCAGACAAGGACAGCTGTTATTAATATGCCCCACATGCTCAAGGACGTGAAGGAAAACATGAATATAATGAGAGAAACTGATGATAAAAGAACCAACTGAAATTTCTAGAGAGATGCATAATTTGTAAAGTAAACAAAAGTGCTCGATGCTAATTGAGTAATTTTAGAAAAAGTGTTATTCAGTGAAGAAACATTTAGTGTGTGCAAGGCACAGTGCTAGGTGCTGTGAGAAGTATATTTTCCATTCTCCTTCCCTCCTTCCTTCTTTTCTCCTTTCTCTCTCCCTCTCTTCCTTCCTTCCTCCCTATCAAGATGGACTCATGGATTATTTTAATTTATGGGCTATAATCAGTTACTCTCATTATTTTGTTTCTCAAGTTTTCCCGTATTTGGCCAGTGGGAGCTTATTCAAGCTGGCCCCTGTGTCTTTCAATGTGTCTTACTTTTTTAACTTTTTTTTTGATGACTACTTTACTTTACAGTGCTAAAATATGTTCTAGGTTGATTTTATACTTTTTCTGTTATAACACTGGAATCTGCTATTTTTCTAAGGAGCCCCGATTCTGTTTTATTGGAGAATGGTATTTACAAAGTGGTATCTGGGGGCTAGATGCGTATTGTTACTTGGGTTGCATTGTTGCTAGGCCCTCTCCACCACAGAGCTATTATATGTCCACACACAAAATACACATATAATGTGTACATACAGTATATACAAATCTACATATCTATATCTATTGGTATATGCATATAATAAAAGCATGTGTTCATAATAATATCTCCCATTCTAGTCTAAAACCACAGGATCTGTTCTAGACTTCCTTTTCTTTCTTTCTCTCCTTCCTCCCTTGCCCTCTCCCTCCCTCCCTCGCTCCCTTCCTTCCTTCCTTCCCTCCCTCCCTCCTTCCTTCCTTCCTTCCTTCCTTCCTTCCTTCCTTCCTTCCTTCCTTCCTTCCATCTTCCTGTAACTCTTTTCTTCAGCAGTAAGAAACTTGGCTTCCCTTCCCACAATATATTACCTATTTGCTCAGTCCTAGAATACATGTGAAGTAATTTTGAAATTGCTAACCAATACAACTATGAAAAACAAACATACTAATTAGAATGTAACATTTGTTTAGACTTATTTTGTCTTTACTAAGGCTAAAGTTTGCATGGTCAAAATACTAATTCCAAAGTTAAATAGGATTCCTTCCCCACCTTGTGGTTCTATTATTAACTTCACATGCTTTAAGGCTTTGACAACTACTGATCAATGACTCATTAAAAACAGATGCCTTAGCCCCAGACCGACTGAATTCTTCAAGGAGGGTCTAGGAATCTATTTTTTAACAAGTCTCTGGGTGATTCTTTTTTTTTTTTTTTTACATTTTTTCAATTTTATTTCTAAATCTTCACTTTTTTATATTTCAAATTTTACAGTTCCCCTCTTCTACTCCACTCTGTCTTCCTCCTGCTCTTTTTTCATTTTAAAATTCACATTTACCCTCTCTTAACCTGGTTTTTATTCATAACTCTTTTTTTGGGGGGGTGATTCTTATGATAAGGGGTCTGGGACACTAATCTGGTCTTTGAAATTATTTGGGATTGGCAAAGTAGGCTTTCTGGGTAACATTTATGTAGATTGCTAGTCTGAGATTTAACATAAATGACTTGATTAAATTATATGCAAAGTTGATACTAAATGTTCCAATTCCTATTAATTGGCGTGTCCACTATGTTTTGCTCTAAGTTTATGTCACAATCAGAAATTGGATGGGACCAATTTGGTGTTATTCCTATAGTAATTTAGTATAAATCTTTGCTTATAGAAGTTTTAATATATTCATAGAACAATATTTTGGAAACAAACAATTTGACTAAAGGCCCAGAGGACAGAGTGTGCTTTCTATAAACTACTCTGGCTACCAAAAATGAAATTTCACTACTAAATACTTATATATATCTGTAAATTCTGAGTGGAAAATTGGACCAAATGGTGAAATTTGCAAATAAACCAAATTTAAAATTATTTGATAAAATTTTGTTTTACGATTTGCACTTTCAAGTAAATGAGGTTAAGTAGGGGTGCTGAGTGTGTGTGCACAGAGGTAGACTGACAGGGCATAACATATTTTGCTGTATAAAAATTTTTCAAGACTTTCAGTAATTCTTAAGTTTGGTTGTTTGAAGCCAATTTATCTCTCTCTCTCTTTTTTAATTAGTGGTTATTTTAATCCTTATAGTTTAAAATGATCAAGTATTTAGAGTATCATTTGATGTTCATAGATACTTAAAAACTTTAAAAAGTCTTTTTGAAGGTAAAGGAGTTCTTGTGCTGCCTTTGGCAAGTAACAAAGCTGGTGTTTTCTAGGTTTCACACAAATTTCTGCTCTCTCTTTTTGTTTTTAGATTTTTACTTGTTTATTTTTACAGAGAGGGGAAGGGAAGGAGAAAGAGAGGGAGAAAAACATCAGTGTGTGGTTGCCTTTTGCATGCCCCATTCTGGGGACCTGGCCCACAACCTAGGCATGTGCCCTGACTAGGAATCAAACCAGTGACCCTTTGGTTTGCAGGCTAGTGCTCAATCCACTGAGCCACACCAGCCAGGGCAAAATAGTGTGCATCTTGAAAACATTGCCACTTAAGTAAGCAAGGGAGATGAACATCAAGAGAGTTAGTAGCTGGTCTGTGGGGTCGATTGCTCCTGCTTTGGAGGTTTGCTTTTTGGCTTGTTATATGGTGCTGTTGTTTTTGTTCTGGGAAGTGGGACTGTACTGTTTTATCTATTTTAAATGGACTATTTAAAAA
This sequence comes from Desmodus rotundus, assembly GCF_022682495.2. Lineage (NCBI taxonomy): Eukaryota > Metazoa > Chordata > Mammalia > Chiroptera > Phyllostomidae > Desmodus > Desmodus rotundus. The sequence continues at coordinate 45,932,239 of NC_071389.1, forward strand.
AAAGAACACATGAAAATGTAAGAAACCTTTCTTAGCCCACAGGCTGTACAAAAACAGGTGTATTTGGCTTGTGGGCTGTAGTTTGGTGACTGCTGCTTAGAACTTCCTTAAATTAGTTTTAGATTGATTCTTAGCGTTCACATTGGGCTTGTCTGTTGGGGTGGTTTGGGGAATTTCTGAATAGAAACGCTCTTAAGAAAAGATAAATTATAAATTACAGTAATATATAATATAGTTATATATAATCATTACAAGCAATATGTAGTTACTATGAATATTTGCCATATAGTTTACTTTCTTTGAATATGTTGAAATAGTGAAGAAAGTGAAGATTGATTAAACAGAACCCACGACAGTGACATGTTAGAAAAACCAGACAGTTACTCTAATTGGCGATCAGCCCTCCTCTACAACGTCCGCCACGTACAGAAAAGGACAGTGACCGCCTAAGTCAGGAGAGTGCCATTCTAACTGCTTCTGTTTTTTTAAGTACCACTAGAATTTTCTGTCCCTTAAAATATTAGTCAAGAATATGTGTCTTGTTTTCTGTTTAGTTCTTTTTTTTTTTTTTTTTGGCCCTTAAAATTCAGGAGTTCTTCAGTCAAAGCTTCTGACATAAAATACCACAATTGATTCAACTTGTTCCATACCCTTTGGATAAAAGCTTTTTATTTTAATATGTGGAAAACACATAAAAGCCACGGCATGATATTTCTAAAAATTGAATTAATGGTTTTGTTTAAAGATTTACAAAAAATCAAAAATGCAAAGTCATTCCACCTCTGATTAAAAACGGTATTTTATGGGTGTATAGCACTTCAAGTTTTCAAAAATACTTTCATGTCATTTTCTTTGATGTTTACATCAACCTTGAAAAGGCAGATGGTGCACATTTTCTCTGTTTTATTGATTGTGGAAGCTGAGGCTCACAAAATGCCCTTACACGGCTATGGTCTATGGCTCAATAAGCAAACAGAAGACCTTGAGTTTAAGTCTCAGTGTTTAGTGTGCTCTTTGCCATGGTATTACCCCTTCCACAGTGTCTAGTAGTAGTAGACTGCTTTGCACAGTAAAAGGCCTGCGAGTGTTATTTCCTGATCCCCCTGAGCCACGCTGCTCAGGGCCGTATTTTCATTCTTATATCTTCTATGGTGAACTGACTGTTGACATCTGTGTCTGTTTTTTTAAAGCTTTTATTTACTTACTTTTAGAGAGAGGGGAAGGGAAGGAAGAAGAAAGGGAGAGAAACATCAGTATGTGCTGCCTCTCGTGCGCCCCCAGCTGGGGACTGGCCTGCAACCCAGGCATGTGCCCTGACTGGGAATCAAACCCCTGGACCTTTCGGTTCATAGTCCAGCGCTCCATCCACTGAGCCACACGAGCCAGGGCTTTGCCTATTTTTTAATTGGATTGTTAATTTTAGTATCATTGAGTCTTGAGCGTTCTTTATATCTCCTTGATGTAAGTGCTTTATCGGGTAGATGACAGGCAAAGATAGTCTCAGTCTATGGCTTGTCTTTTTGTATTTTTCATAATGTCTTTCAAAGAACAGAAGTTTTCAGTCTTGGTAGAAGTCTGCCTTATCAATTTGTTTTTTATGAATCATGCTTTTGGTGTTGAGGCTGACAAATTTTTATCCAATCCAAAGTCACAAAAATTTTTTCCCATGTTCTATTCTGGAAGTTTCATAGCCTTAGGTTTTACATTTGAATTGGTGATCCCTTTTGAATTAATTTTGGATCTGGTGTAAGGTATGGATCAAAGGTTTTTTCCCCCCTGGAATATAGATATCCCATTGTTCCAGCACAATTCATTGAAACGATTACCCTTTCTCCACAGAACTGCCGTTTTTACCTTTTTAGAAAGTTGTCCACATAGGTGTTGGTCTCCATTCTGTTCCGGTAATCTATTTTTCTATCTTTACACTAATACTCCATGACTTGATTATTGTAGCTTATTAGCTATAACTTGTTTTATTATTTTAGTGGTTGCTGTATGATTTATAATATAGGTCTTTAACTTACTGTAGTCTGACATTATAGCTCCAAGGGATACTGCACCACTTCAGCGCGTACTGCTAACACATGCCCTCTCTCCCCAGGCTTGGTGCTGCCGTCGTGCGTTTTACTTCTACTTACGTTACAGACCCACACTCCATGGCAATTCTTTTTGCTTTATACTGTCAGTAAATACTTACCTTTTTAGTTAAATTTTTTTTGTGTGTGTAGAACCAGACTTTCATCTGCTATCATTCATTTTCTTTTTTTCCTGAAGGGCTTTCTTTAGCATGTTTTATAATGCAGGTCTCATGGTAATGAACTCTTTCAGTTTTGGTATGTCTAAACAAAAGCTTTTATTTCATGCTTATTTTGAAAGATATTTACACTGGACGTATGATTTTAGGATAGCAGTTTTTCTTACCTTTTAGTATTTCCCCATTGCTTGACTATCTCCTTGCTTATGTTATTTCTGATGGCTAACCTGCTTTAACCCTTATTTTTTTCCCCTGATATGATGACTCTTTTTTGCCATTGCCCTTGAAGCTGGGTGTCCAGAATAGGTTATCTCAATTTGGGTTTCGTATCCTACATTTTAAATCTATCCAGTGCCTTCACGTCTATATTAACATGTAGCTCTTCTTTTTCACAAAGGCCTGATGTGTTAGAAGAGTCACCGCCGGTCCCTGAGACGGGCAGTTTTGAGCCTGTTCCATGCAACTGCAGTGCCCACGGAGGTTGTGAATGCCATGTGTCCCTGCCAGCGGCCAAAGTTAATGACACTCTTTTTATGTACTTAAAAATCACATCTGCTGGAATAGTGTTTCAGTCACCTCTCATGTCAGTTCAACCCATAAATATCGGTAAGTTGTGCCTAAGAAAGGTCACAGATCTGAAACATCAGTCATACAGACAGGTTAAAGCCTGATCACAAAGCTTTGACCAGTGCTGCAGTGACGGCACAATAAATGTAGTGCCAGGGAGTGCCAAGAGCAGCTTCTAGAAGGACTTAGCAGTACTGTTGCTGTTTCTGCAGCTGGAACTTAAATTCCTTCTTGAAAACAGATTGATTTCTTTAAATCCTGGATCTAACGGATATGAATTGTTCGGTTATCACTTTTTTACATCTCAGATAACTATTTATAAAAATAACTAGAGGTTTTTCTTTGCCTGAATTTATTTCTTCAATAAATATTTTTTGGAGGCTCATGATTTGGGAGCTGGGGAAAACAGTGGTAAATGATACGAAGTTCTTGCCTCATAGCGCAGGGATAAATAATGGTGCACAGAGATAAAAAATTGAACAAGGAGTAACTTGCTATACAAATCTGATCACAAGAAAAACTCAAATAATAGGTAATATCTTATATTTTTAGTGCAAAGATCCCCCCCAATTTTTTTTTGATCAACTTGAATATACCACTGCAAATGTGACTAATGTAAGTCAATGTTAACTTAAGCTATTAGTCATTCAGTGTTGTGTACATGTTAAATTATATATTATGCATGATATATATAATATAAGTGTTACTATTTTCTGGTTGTATTTCCATAAATAATTATTTATAAGCTCTTTACATGCATCTTTGCATCATCGTTTTGACACCATTTGAGTGACTTTTCTAGGTATCTGACACAGTTTTCCTCCACTTTCCAAGTTATTGGGGATACATCATGTTTTGAGTCTGCACATGGTATTATATGGTAACATTAGGGCTTTCAAATGATTTGTCCTCTAGGGGTGTATTTATGATCTTCACAGCATAATTACAATGATATTTAAGCAATTCAGTCATGAAGTTATACCTCAGGAAAAAAAGATATAAAGTGTTTATTAAATATTATTGTCTCTTTTTAAAACCAGTTCTATCAGGTGATTTTTCAAAAACATTTGAAGCCAGCATTGAATTGAATTGTTTTTTTAAATAAAGAGAAAGGGCTATGATAGACTTTATAAGAACTTTAGAAAGAATTTTGTCTTTCTTTGGGAATGACTTTGGGGATTTTTTCCACATATGTAGGTGTATATGATAATGTCCAGTCATCATGTCATGAAAGAAATGGCAGGTGGTGACGGAGACTGTTAGGCATGGGGGTTATTATTTCAGCTATGGAGGTCACAGAAAGTCTCTTTAAGGACACAGAACTTGAACCGAGGGAGAAGAGACAGCCATGCAAAAATCCAGAGGAAAAGGTACTGCAAACAGCAATAACAGCACTCACTAAACCCTTGAAATAGAATGAGTTGGTTGTTGGAAGAACCAAAGAGAAAGCCCTCGTGCTCGGAGTGAATGAGGTAGAATGTTTGGGTGTGTGGTCAGAGTTGTCTGTGTTCAGATCGTATCACAGGCCACAGTGACAGAGTTTGGACTGGATTCTAGTGCAAGGGAGGCTTTTGAACCAGGAGAGCCATATGACCAGGTGTATGCGGGTGTGGGGGGGCGTATCTGCACATTTAAAATTTACTCTGCATCTGGAGAAGTAAGTTGATGGGGAAGAGGTGTTGAATGGTTGCAAGAGTGGAAGCAGAGGACCCATTTATGACGCTGTTGAACTGTCCAGCGGGCTTAGGGTTAAGCCAGTGGAGAATTAAAATAATGATCAGACTTGGGATCTATTTGGGAGATGGTGCAGACTGAAGCTTCTAGGGGATTGGGTATGGAGTGTGAAGAATAGAGAGGACTCATGGATAACACTTAGGCTTGGACCTGAGCATGTGAGTGAAGAGTGGTACCAGACACTGAGATGGGGAAATTTGGGGAGGATTAGGTGTCTGATACATTATGTTTGAGATGCTTATTAGAAACCCGAGAAATGTTGAGTAGGCAGTAGGATATATGAGCTGAGAGTTCAGAGGACATAAATATTTGGGAGTCTGTATCGTATAGGTGTTTATGGGATTGTATATACATGGGATTTTTTTATGATTTAGAGTTGTGTTTCATTTTGTTTTGTTTTGGTCATGGGAACTCAGTGAATTTTACCTGTTTTTTCAGACTTTAGTGTTTAGCTGTCCCTTCTTTAAAGTAAATACAACTTGCTATATGTTGCATACAGTAAAAACCATTAATTTTGACTCAAGGAAAAGAGAAAAACTGTATCCAAATTTCTAAAAACATAGAATATGAAAAATACTTGTGCCATTTTATTTCTTGAAAATAAAACTCAAATCAGTAAATGTTCAGTATAACGATTATTTTCTGTTAATTGTAAAAGCCTTGAAACAGATGCATGAAGAAGAAAAATGCATCATCTGTTTTCTATCCTTTTGCCATTTTTCCTATTTTTAGTACATATTGATACATATGCTTTTTACTTAATTTTAACAAATCAGGAATTCAAGTACAGATGTTGTTTAATAAACTTAAAACTAACAATATTAAACATCTTCAATATTCTTCTCTAGTATGATTTTTAATAGCTATATAGATTTCCCTTATAAGGATGAATCATAAATGTATTCAACTAATTCTTTATTGTAATATGTTTACATTGTTTCTACAAATAATTGAAAGGTTTTTTTATATGTTTAAAACTACACACAGATGCAAAACTCCATACATTTATATACAAAAATGCATGCCATACATAAACACACACGTATACATATGAACTCAGAAATTATTTGCCAGGTTAGACAGCCCATTAGGCTGAGAAACTCCATCCCCATTTCTGGTGACAAGCCATGGTCTGCTTGTGCTGTGTTTATTACATGCAAAATATGCATGCTGTGAGTTATTTCAATAGGTGTATCTGGGTTGTTGTATTTTAGAGTTACGGGAAATTTTCTGACTTTTGCATGCATATTTACATTAATTTGCATGCAAACAAGTGAGTGGATGTAGTGGAGGGGAGGCTTCAAATAAGTTTGGGAAATGGCAAGTTAAATAAAGTGAAGACGGCTTTTTTTAACAGCAGGAATTCACATTTATCAAAATAATTCTATTTACTAATTTATCATTTTTTTCACTTTGGAAGAAGGAAATGAGATTGCTATGATAAGATACAAGGAGTAGGCCCAATATTTCAGTTATGTAATTAGCCACTGAATAAGGACACTTTTCAAGTAGTCGAAAGAATGGGATATGCTAAAAATTCAATTTGACTTCATTTAATGGTTATCATAAAAATTGCTTGACTTAAAAGTGTTCTTTTTTTTTTTTGAAGTGAAGCCAGATCCACCATCAGGTTTGCATATGGAAATAACAGACAGTGGTAACTTAAAGATTTTTTGGTCCGGTTCAACACTGCTACCTTTTCAACTTCAATATCAAGTGAAATATTCAGAGAATTCTACAACAAGTATAAGAAAAGTAAGTAAATAGAAGGAAAAGTTGAGACACAACTGAAGTAAAGGTGAGACCCATCCAAGTCCCATAGAAAGTGCCCTGTGCATATCAAATGTGCCTGCTCCTTGTAGAACAGAATCACTTATAATTTAATATTATACCACTGGCTTTCATTTAAATTAGCATAGGAAGTTATCATATCCACAGCATTTCTGCATCTTCTGTAAAATGCTTTTAGAAAAATCATTTGATGTTACTCAGTGTTGCTTATATATGGATCCATGTTATATATTGAGGAACATGGCAAATTCATTCCAGAATTTAGTGCCAGAGAAAGTTCCCCTTCCAAAAAAGTTTATGTATATTAGATTGATTTCTCTCTCTTGTCTTCCCTATTCTCTCTCCCATCTCTCCTCTCTTCCTCTTATTTACACACACACAGAGACACACACACACACACAGTTAAATGGCTGCAGGAAGTTCAGTTACACAAACTTGAATTCATTTATAATTTTTCTCACCTACAATCTTTGATTTCTGATTTTACATTTAATCCTCTTTAAAAAGTTGCTCAATATGTTTGTTTACATGCAGTGCAATGCATGCATTTGTACTGTGAATTGAATCAAATCCTTTTTTCATTCTTTCAGTAAGTATTCATTGAGCACCTGCTCGGTATCAAGAATGGTTCTGCCTGCCTCAGGATACATTGGGATAGTAGACCAAAATAAGAGGAGTTTGGGAGTGCTGGGAAAAGATGGTGGGTTATAGTATTAAATAGAGGTGGGGAAAGATCTCATTGAGAAGATGACATTTGAGCAAGGATTTCAAGGAAATGGTGATGTGTATATCTGGGGAATTGGATTCCAAATAGAGAAAATAGCCATTTGGAGGCTCTAAGCCTGATGACAGGCTGGTGGCCAGGGGAGTGAGTGAGGGTAAGAGACATAGGGTGAATCAAAGAGGTGTAGGGGATAGTGATCTAGCTTCCTTCTGTTGCGTGTAGCTGTCCAGTTTTCCCAACACCAACAATTTTCTTAAGTATATATTATTGATTGTGCTATTACAGTTGTCCCAATTTTTCTCTCCTCTTTACCCCCTCCACCCTGAACTCCCCTTCCTCAAGCATCCCCCGCCACATTAGTTTATGTCCATGAGTCATACATATAAGTTCTTTGGCTTCTCTATTTCCTATACTATTCTTAACCTTCCCCTGTCTATTTTGTGCCTACCAATTATGCTTCTTATTCCCTGTATCTTTTCCCCCCATCCTCCCCCCACCACCTCCCTGCTGGTAATCCTCCATGTGATCTCCATTTCTGTGATTCTGTTCCTGTTCTAGTTGTTTGCTTAGTTTTTTCTTTTTTTAGGTTCAGTTACTAATATTTGTGAGTTTGTTGTCATTTTACTGTTCATACTTTTGATCTTCTTTTTCTTAGATAAGTCCCTTTAAGATATCATATAACAAGGGCTTGGTGATGATGAACTCCTTTAACTTTACCTTATTTGGGAAGCACTTTAACTGCTCTTCCATTGTAAATGATAGCATTGCTGGATAGAGTAATCTAGGTTGTAGGCCCTTGCTTTTCATGACTTTGAATACTTCTTTCCAACCCCTTCTTGCCTGTGAGGTTTCTTTTGAGAATCAGCTGATAGTCTTATGGGAACTCCTGTGTAGGCAACTCTCTCTTTTTCTCTCACTGCTTTTAAGATTCTCTCACCTTTAATAATGGGTAATTTAATTATGATGTGTCTTGATGTATTTCTTCTTGGATCCAACTTCTTTGAGACTCTCTGAGCTTCCTGGACTTGCATGTCTATTTCCTTCCCCAGATTTGGGAAGTTTTCCTTCATTATTATTTTCCTTTTCTTTTAAGCACACAATCTTTATTTTTTTTAAGATTTTATTTATTTTTAGAGAGAGGGGAAGGGAGGGAGAAAAAGAGGGAAAGAAATATCAATGTGTAGTTGCCCCTCATGCGCCCCCTACTGGGGACAGGGCCTGCAACCCAGGCATGTGCCCTGACTGGGAATCGAACCAATGATCCTTTGCTTCACAGTCCGGCACTCAATCCACTGAGCCACACCAGTCAGGGCCCTTCATTATTTTTTCAAATAAGATTTCAATTTCTTGCTCTTCCTCTTCTCCTTCTGGCACCTCTATGATTCAGATGCTGGAACATTTAAAGTTGTCCCAGAGGTTCCTAAGCCTCTCCTCATTTTTTAAAATTATTTTTTCTTCATTCTGTTCTGGTTGAGTGTTTATTTATTCCTTCTGTTCCAAATTGTTCATTTGGGTCCCAGTTTCTTTCCCTTCACTGTTGGTCCCCTGTATATTTTCCTTTATTTCACTTTGTATAGCCTTCACTTCTTATTTTATTCTGTATCTGTACCCAACCATTTCTGTGAGAATCCTGATTACCAGTGTTTTGAACTCTGAATCTGATAGATTGTCTATCTCTGTGTTGCTTAGTTCTTATTTTGGAGTTTTGATCTGTTCTTTCATTTGGGCATATTTCTTTGTCTCAGCATACCTGTTACATTGTAAGTTGTGGAGCCTTAGTATCAGCCAGGGCAGGGCAACCCACTTTGCTGGTTGTGGTGCTGTGTGTGGGGGAGGGGTCAGAGAGGGAACAATGCCACTTGTTTGGCTCTTGCCCCACTTTCTGTCACCTCCCTCACTTCCCACAAGCAGATTGTGCCCTTTTAGGTGCTGATTCCTGGGTAGGTGGGTTTGTGTATGTTCTAGGATCCTGCGGGCCCCTCGGAGTGTCCTATGAGCCTGGGAATTTCTCCCACCCCCTCAACACTCATAAGTTTTTACAGCCTGAGGTTTTGAGGCTTTAGTTTCCTGCGTTGGAACCCTGGGTTGCGAGTTCTGTCTTGCCCCCTAGTTGTTCCTCCTGGTTTATCTGCATGTGAATGTGGGATTTCCTGGTCCACCAATTGCTGCCTCTCCTGTCCCTGTCTGACAGCTGCTTCCTTGCTGCCCCGGCTTCCTGTCTCCACCCCTCCTGCCAGTCTGGATGGATGTTTCTTCTTTAACTCGTTGGTTGTTGAACTTCCATACTGTTCAGTTTTCTGGCAGTTCTGGTTGTTTTTTTTGTTTTTAAATTGGCTGTTATCCTTTTTTTTGTTTTTAAATTGCCATAAATGTGTTATTTCATATTTTGGAAATTTTCATGGAAGAATAAAAACGTAAGTACAGAAGTCATAAGCATAAGCTCAATGAATTTTTACAAACAGAACAAGTACATATACATAGCAAATGTATATGTACCTTATTAGAGCCCTAGCTGGTGTGGTTGAATTGGTTGGAACATTGTCTCATACACCAAAAGGTTGGGGGTTCGATTCCTGGTCAGGGCACATACCTAGGCTGTGGGTTTGATCCCCAGTTGGGGTGCATATGGGAGGCAAACAATCGATGTTTCTCCCTCACATTGATGTTGATCTCGTTCTCTCTTTCCCTTCTTCTCTTTCTAAAATCAATACACATATTAAATTTGAAAAAAAAATTATTCACTAAGCAGTTCTTTGCTGGTGGTTTTTAATACAGAGTTAGGTCTCTTAAATATTCTACCTCTACTTTGTAAACTGTATTTTGATTCACTGTAGTTTATCATCAGGCTCAGACTCTTAAAAATCATTCATGTCCTTCTTCTGTGCTGCTTTCCACTAGGAAAGTTTATCGTTTTGTGTTCACAGTTTTCTACCATGTACTTTACAGTTTTCAGCAGTAGCTTGACACTTTCCACTGATATTAGCTATATGAGGTCTGTCTGAAAAAAGTCCAGCCATTTTTAATATAAAGAGAAGTTTGTGCTACATTGATGTAACCTGGCAGTCAAGTAGAGTGGACTAGAATGTGCAGGCAAAAACAATGAGGACTTCACTGTACTAGTCAGTAGGGGTGGTAGAACCCATTGAGTGAGGATGTGTACTGTGTGAGGAGAGCAATGATTCTGCATCAAATTTTGTATTAAGCTTGAATATTCCTCCACGGAGACTATTCAGTGATTCAGAAGGCCGCAGCTATGGGCAACTGATGATTGGCAGCCTCATGACAAGAATGCACCCACTTACGTATCTCATCTTGTGCAGAATTTTTGGCAAAACATCAAATCACCCAGGTGACTCAGCCCCGCTACAGCCCAGATTTGGAGCCCTGCAAGTTCTGTTTTTTCTCAAAGCTAAATCACCTTTGAAAGGGAAGAGAGTTCAGACTGTCAGTGAGATTCAGGAAAACCTGATGTGGCAACTGATGGCAATTAGGAGAACTGTGTGAGGTCTCAAGGTGCCTACTTTGAAGGGGACTGAGTCATCATTGTCCTATGTACACTGTTTCTTGTATCTAGTATCTTCTTCAATAAATGTCTCCATTTTTTATATTACATGGTTGGATAACTTCTGGACAGACCACGTATAACCCAAAATTTGAAAAGTCAATATTCATTATCATCTAGTTAAAAATATTATTGTCATAGTGATTTTTTTCTTGGATTCAGAGGCTATGTAAAATTTTGTTGTCTAATGTGCCAACCTTTGTTATTTGGTTATTGATTTATGTTTAATTCCACTGTGGCCAGCTAACTACTCTGTAAGATTTTAATACTTACAAATTTGTTGAGACTTGCTTGTGATCAATTTGGCAAAGGGTTCATATGGACTTGATGCTCTGGTATTTTCAAATAATATTTAACAGGCCTCTGAGATCATCTCAGCTACATCTCTGCTAACAGACGGTGTGCTTCCTGGGTCTTCATATGAGGTTCAGGTGAGGAGCAAGAGACTGGGTGGCCCAGGAATCTGGAGTGACTGGAGCACCCCTCTTACTTTTACCACACAAGGTGGGTTTTGTAATACTACCTTCTATTAAAAAGAAAATATGATTTTTAAAGTTGTTTTTGGCATAAGACTCTTAACTTTTGTGGTGCTTTATAAAACAAGAAAGGAACACAATATTATTTTTTTACTTAAGTTTTGAAAAGTTAATTTGCTAGTGAACTTGTGTAAGAGCTCCCAGGTTTGTGTGCATCCAGAATAATATCTTGTTGAATTAGTTTCTTATTCAAAAAAGATAGACTTAATATAAAAGTTTCAAATTTACAAATTCAGAACACCACTTGCGTTTATGCTTCCTCAACTTACATTTTGAAAATCAGCTATATTTATTTGATGAAAACTTCAAATATTAAATTTTATTTGAATATTACAAATTATGTACTAAAATAATATTTTCACTTCAGATGATTTTGACAGTTGTCATTTTTTCAAAGTTATATTAACATCATAAAAGCTGTTAGCTTATTCACAACTTCTTTTACATAGAGGCTGAGGAGCCTTAGAGTAGTTTTATTTATTTAGATTGAATTAGCACACCTGATTCATCATTTCCAAATACTTGGATTTATTTATTTATTTATTTATTTATTTATTTATTTACACAGAGGCTACCTGAATATGGCTGCCATAGCAAACTGAAGGCTAATTATCAGTGCCTTTATAGCTACCACAGTAAATGAAGAATTGCCTCCTCCTAATCAGGGAATGATTGATGCTTGGAAAATGAATTGGCTAAGTTCTTTTGCTATAGCTGCTGAGAAGTCTTGGACTTATAGAGGAAAATCTAGGCCCTTGCCAGAACTTACAGAGTCCAAGAATATTGCACTGAGGTTATGCTACATGCTACAACAACTTTAGAAGTGCTGAATTCTTGTAATACCTTTATTAACTGCATTCTTGTTGCTGCCAAAGAAGAGGATAGATAATAGACAATTTCTGCATCTCACATGGCACTCTTGTAACAGGTTAGAGAATATATTTGCCCCATAAAAAATTAGGTAATCTGCTCTAAGAATTAAAAAATCAGTTTTCATTTTAAATAAGCACATTTTAAAATAGCTTTTAAATGTTCTGAAATATTCTTTTGAGTAATTCGCTAATAACTATAAGTAGAATTTCCTCTTTTAATAAAATTCATTAATGTAGATCCTGCAAAGGTATTGCTACTTGGCCATGAGAAGAAAATTATTATTGTTTTCTATTTTTACAAATTAAATATTGTATCATATCTCATGGGAGAATAAAATAGATATTTATGTTATTAAAAAAATTAAATAGTCAATATTTACCTCATCAATTTCAATATATGTGTTTAACATAAATTTTACAAATTGTGAAGTTTTTAATAAATAGGTTTTCTTATTTTAAGCTAATATTTTAGCATTTAATAATGCCAAAATACTTTGGCTTTAATCTTATTTCTCAATTAAGCCCTAACTATATACATTAGATTTTGAAGTGAAATATTTTGAGTTTTTGTTGCCTTTGACACTGAAAGCTTCAACTTAATTTTTGAAAGCTCATTCGTACTCTTTAAAAGTGGATTATTCGGACACCTGTGAAACAGTTCAGGAATAAGGTGTGGAGCCCACTGAAGGCAGGTCAGCGATTTCTCGGGTCAGTGCTAGGTGCTCGTGCGCATTCAGTAAAGCGCCAGCGAGGCTCCAACGCCTTCCTGGGCTTGCCGATGACGCTAATGGACCGGCTTCTGTCCAGTCACTCCGTGCTATGAAGTTTCTTCTTGTTTATGTTTAACTGCAGACGTACACAATGCCAATGTCTTACATAGATTGTAAATATAAAGAAACTGGAGTTTAGCATGGTATTGTAGAAAAGTTAAAAACCAATGAAATGTTTTCAGTTTTGTTTTTGAGGCTAATCCAGATGTTATGTAAGAAAACAGATATTTATATTCTATCAGCAGAAAATGGGTTGCCTTAAATTGTACAACCAAAATATACTGATTTTGTAATCACTCTGGCAGAAATAATTTCTCCCTATGGTAACAGTTGTTGACTTTTATTCAATCTCTAATTTAAAAATGTAGACAAACTATGTTTCCAACACTAAGGAACTGAAAAAGAAGTATGGAATAGTGTATAGTCATTAAAACTACAATTTGGAAAAATATTGGTTCTCCTTGTCTTCAACCACATGAGACTGTTAATAAATAACTCAAAATGATACTCCAGACCTGCTTTGTTATTTGGTAAATTATTAATTCTACATTTCCTAAATAGTTTTCTTATTTAAAGCTTATTTCTGTACTTTCTCTGCTAATTTGAAATTTTCATGTTTTCTAATGAGACAATAACAACCACCCTTGAGGGGAGTGGATTTTATCTTAAAGTGATTTAAGAACGCATCCTAAGATTCATTGATTCTTAAAGCAAAATCTCCTGGAAGACGTGTCATTGTGGAATTAGCCTTTATTTCACTTTCATTAATTTTCTTCCTACTGCTTAGCAAGTGGCCAGTAGTCACTAAGACATTTTACAATAAAAATGTCTCTATGTTTAGGAAATACTGATGATGTTTATAGAAGGTCAGGTATTTGTGAATGGGGTTGCTTGGGACGCTAGGTAACTGTATGCAAACAGGTAGTTACATTTATGTAGTCCTTTGGTACACTCATTTTATTTTTGGCAGCGTAATCCTGAATGCTGTGCGAATCCTTCTTACATTGTTAATTGTTCACATGATGTTTTCCTGTCGTTTGATTTGCTACCTTTCTTCCCTTGTTACAGATGTCCTATACTTTCCACCCAAAATTCTGACAAGTGTTGGGTCTAATGTTTCCTTTCGCTGCACCTACAAAAGTGAAAACAAAGTTCTTTCCTCAAAAAAGATTGTTTGGTGGATGAATTTAGCTGAGAAAATTCCTGAAAGCCAGTATGACGTTGTGGGTGACCATGTTGGCGAAGTTACCCTTCCCAATCTGAACGCCACCAGACCTCGCGGCAAGTTCACCTACGACGCGGTGTACTGCTGCAGCCAGCACGAGTGCCACCACCGCTATGCTGAGCTGCACGTGCTCGGTAAGCAGCCCGAGGTCTTCCCTTTGTCCTGCAAGATGCGTTTGTCTTATGAGCCCTGTACATTTGAAGAAATGTGCCATTGAAGCCCTGTCCCATTGAAGAAATATGTCAGGAAATGTCATTTTCATTAAACGGTTTTGGTGTTTTTGCTATATATTAATATTTTTATATGTTTTAAATAGATGTCAATATCAATATATTATGTGAAACTGATGGGCACTTAACTAAAATGACTTGCAGATGGTCAACCAGTGCAATCCAATCACTCATGGGGAGTACTTTGCAGTTGAGGTATCATAGGTATGTATTATTTTTGCTATTTTTATTTTTCTGTGAATATGGTGAGATAAAAATTTCCTGTAGAAATATCGCCACTGCAGCATTCTTGTAGATTTTCTTCCTGAGAGGGGAAGGTAGAATATACTTAATTAGGGATCAGTAACTGCTACTTCAGCCATTGCCACATCATATTAAGAGCAAATAGTGGCAGAAGGGGTGTTTCAAGGAAGAGGAGAAATGCTTTGCGTGTTTCGAGGTGGGGTGTAGATACGGACTCAGTTATAAAACAGTATTTTCTTGATTTTCTTCTCTGAGAAGATGAATGATATGTTTAACTATATGATTCATATATAAATCAAGAATTGTTATTTTAAAAGTTATATTGATTTGAACTAGAATATGTTAGGACACTGTAATGCTATAATTTACTATCAACTGTGTTTTTAGTTTGTCATGGAATTTAATCTGTATTGAAAACATAAGAAATTTATTTTCCTTCCCATCTCAGAGATGCTCATTACTACTTTTGATCTGAAAATTGTATTACTTAAGTATAATATTAGCTAAGCTTTCAAAGTGTTATAGGTTCTGTCTCTAATTGGGTCATTATCTCCTTGTTGGAGCAATGCCATGGAATTTCATTTGCGTTCCCACTTAGTGCATGATGAAATATTTAATAAGGGTTACTGTCTGCTTTTGTGGATAGACAAGATTAGGATGCAGTTGGGAATTCAAAAATACCTGTTCAGAAGAACATCTATTTTCTGATGCAGCCAAAACTGAACCTTTTAAAAGAACAGCAAAGCAGAATTCTCAGATATCTTGCTGCTTTCATCAGTGTTGTATATTAATTGACTGTTTTCATATCTTTCAAGGAACAGCCTTTACTGTCCTGATGTTCCAACTATTCATCCCACATCCGAACCCAAGGATTGCCACGTGCAGAGAGATGGGTTTTATGAATGCGTATTTCAGCCCATCTTTCTGCTGTCCGGCTACACGATGTGGATAAGGGTGAATCACCCTTTGGGTTCACTCGATTCTCCTCCCACGTGTGTCGTTCCTGACTCCATGGGTATGTGACACTTTGTTGTCTGTCTTTATTTTCATTAGAAGATTAGGATTTAGGTTGATTCAAGGTAATTGTTATATTTTACCATTTTCTGATCATATTAGATTTAAATTTTTTCCTGTTCACAGTGGATGAGAAATCAGTCAGCCTTAGAAAGTTTTACCATTTTGACTTCATTTGAAATTGTATATAGAATAATTTTTTAGCAATAGGAATAATTTCAGTATACTATTTGATGAATTATATTGGTCACTGGGAATGGAATTTAACAATATTCTAAATGGGGCACCACTTTGTATTCCCCCCCAGCCCAGGGTACTTATGGAAACAGTTGATGTTTTTAAATCTCAAAGTTTAATTTAGGTATCCTGATGGTTTTTGTAATCTGAATAGTAATAACCCAAGGCTTTAATTTACAAGGCTGTTTAGGGAGCAGGATTAAAAATAGCTAAAAGCAAATGAAAAAGAGAAAATAGACAAGGAATGATGACATCATCATGAACTTTTAAATACTCTTTTAAAAAGATGTTTTGATCTCAAAGAATTAAGAGAGCCCTGGGAAAAATTGATATATCCCTCTGGTATTACTGTGGAATCTTTGAGAAATAACCCATTTGTGATTGTGCAGCAGAGTTAAAACAATATGTTTTGGTGCTATATACTGTTTTGTTGGGAAATTATGCCAAAAATTACTATTTGATTTACTATTCTTTCAAATAATTAGTACACATCAGAATTAAAATCTGCATTTGTTAAATATAAGAAACACTCCTTATGTTTAGATTTCTTTTACAATGTAAATGTCCCAATTAACCAACACACATACACTCAATTTAGTTTGGTTCCATGCTAAGTGATTTTACCATGGGCAGTACCTATTTAGTACTAAATATCCTAGGATAGCAAAGAACCCTTCTGCCTCCCCATTCCACAAACATGCACAGATACACCGTCACATGTAATATGTAACAAGTGCAACATGGACTCAGTTCTATACCTGAATAGCTTGGATGTTACTCTTTTTAAACTCTAAGGAGTTTAAACTGGGCTTATGTTGCCTACTTAGTACTAGAAAACAATGTGGAGATTATACTTTGGGATCTGAATGCCAGCTCTACTTATTACTAGCTTTATAAACTTGGGCTAACCGGATAAGGGCTCTGTGACTGTTTAACACCCAGCAAATATAGCCACCTCCTCATCCTTCTCAGTGTGAGTATTGTGGAGACCACATAAACTGTTGTACTTCCAAGCTCTTTTCTGCAAGCTGGATATTCATGGAATATATGCATACGATATCCATTTGATTCAGTCAAGTACAGTGACAGATTTAATGTCTTTGGGTCTCTCACACATTCATTCTGTACTTCCTTTCCTGAGGAGAAATTATCTTTTTAAGAGGTGAAATATATGTCATTGTACAAGCTGGTGAAGAACGCCTTCTTGGTATATGAAGAACTGAACAATCAAGAGAAACTGTGTAATGATGACAAAGTTTAGTTGTTTTGGTCATCGGCAATTTATAGTATTACTGTTGATGAAGTGAGGTGCTTCAGAGGCTTATTCTTTTGTGTTTTAGCATGGGACTTTTGGTTCCCAAATACATCAAGTTCATATATTGTCTTTTTCTATTTTTTTAAAAAGTTCTTCCCATTCTAGCCATATATAACCTAGTTCCTCCATTTCTGCCCCTTAAAAGCCTGGTTTTCTTAGATTTTAGAGAACAAAGTCTTCACTCTGCAAGACTACCTCTGACCTTGACCCACAAATAGTTGATGGTAGATAGCAGGAGAAGAGTTTGAAACTCACACATGTGGAAATGGATATAGTACATGTTTTTGTTTTTGTTTTTGTTTGCCTTGAATTGAAGCTCTACATGGAACAAAGTTTGCTACTGATGTTTATTGTGTGTTCAGTCTGGTATCTTCTGCACGCAGAGCCAAAGGCTCCATTTCTAACCTGATTTTACTATAAAGTTGCAGAGTGACATGAGCAACCGTTCTATTTGCAAAATAATCCCTTTCTTATTTATTACATAAATTTGTAGGCAATCAAATGAGATAGGAATGTGAAATTTTTGAAAAAGAGATACTGCTTTATAAGTATAAGGCAGTGATTTTCAACCAGCATGCCACAAGAATTTTTAAAACATGCGATATCTGACTCTCTAGTTAGGAGCATGGACCTCTTTCCCCTTAGACTGTCAAGTAAAAAACGACAACAGCCAGCTCAACAACAGCTGTACGGTATGAATGAATCAAATTATACCTATTTTTTTGTCAGATTGGCAAAAAATAATGTGTTTTTTGGTGTGCCACAAAGTTTTAGCCATTAGTTTGTATGTGCTATGAGATGAAAAAGGTTGAAAACTGCTGATATAAGGTATGGAGATGATAACATCATAGTAATTTTTTAAAACATTATTACTGTTACATATACTGTTTTTAAAATTTCTAGTGAAACCACTGCCTCCATCCAATGTGAAAGCAGAAATTACTGTAAAAATTGGATTATTGAAAGTATCTTGGAAAAAGCCAATTTTTCCAGAGAACAGTCTTCAATTTCAGATTCGTTATGGTTTAAATGGAAAAGAAATACAATGGAAGGTACCTTTTATCTAGAAATTTCCTTAGCTTGCTTTACTAAATGTTATTTCTTATAATTTTAAAGAATTTTGTTGCATAAAATTATTTTGCTGCCATAAGATTAGTTTACTTAGTATATCCTCTGTATTCTGTAGCTATTTTTATTAGCGTGGTATAAGTTCAACCCTTTAAAGGAGTAAAGTTTCCTGCAATCTATTATTTCCCAAAGTGAGGTTTTTTAGGACATTTATTCCATAAAATGTTCCTTAAGAAAACCTTGGATGGCTAAGTACGTTTAGGGAACCCTGCATCACTGTATGTTCCTACTGTAGAGTCATAGTTTATTACATATTAAAGGTTGGAAGAGGTCGTGCATTAAAGAAACATTTGTGACTTTATTTCATGCTACATTTCTCAAATTCATTTCACCAAGAAACCCTTATCTCCTCTAACATCTAATAATATTCTTTAGTACACATGTGTTCAATGGAACACATTTTGGCAGAAGCTGCTTTTATCAAACAACCAGAATCATACTCATAGTTGTGACCGTTTACCTGCTTATTGAGGTGACTGAATATCAGAGAGTCTCTACAAGGCAGGCCCTTTTAAGTACTAGGTTAAAATTCATAAAAGCAAGTGAACCAGTCCAAATCTGGTTACTAGAAGGAAACAACAAGATAACTAAGACAATCCTTAGTCTGAAGGAACTCATGAGCCAAGACTAATATGAGCATGTCTAAAGCCAGAAGACATGAAGTCAGTTCCCTCTTAATTTTAGGAGAGTGTTAAGGTTTAGAATAAAATGCACTTCAGGGTCCTTTAGCTACCTATGTGTTAGTAATGATCAATCGGATGCTTTGACTTATGTTACAGATGTATGGGGTGTATGATGCAAAATCAACATCCGCCAGTCTCCCAGCGCCAGACCTGTGTGCGGTGTATGCTGCTCAAGTGCGCTGTAAGAGGCTGGACGGACTGGGGTACTGGAGTGATTGGAGCGCTCCAGCCTACACAGCTGTCGTGGACATCAAAGGTCTGTGGAGATCTTGATAGTGTCTTAACAATGCATGCAGCGTGTGTTTCAAATATGACTGAAAGATACTCCTTCCGAGAACACATGTGCAACTTGGGCTCCTTGTTGTTTTGCAGTTCCTATCAGAGGACCTGAATTTTGGAGAATAATTAATGAAGACATCACTAAAAAAGAGAGAAATGTCACTTTACTTTGGAAAGTATTGCAGCTTTTTTATGTTATTCTTCATAGTTCAATTGCTGCTTTTTTACGCTATTCTTCATAGTTCAATTGCTGCTTTTTTATGTTATTCTTCATTGTTCACCTTCTGCTTTTTTATGTTGTTCTTCATTGTTCATAATCCTGTCATTTTTACGCTCTTCAATCCCATATTTTATTTCCATTTTGAGAGGTGATCACAGAGAGCTAAGATTCCCAGGTGGAGGGTGCACCAGCACGGAGTTAGGAGACTTTAATTCTATTCTCAGCTTAACTTACTATAGTTATGTCAGTACTATTTTGGCAAAGTCACCTGACTCTTTAGCCTCATCTGTATAAAAGTAGGATTGCACTAGATGGTATCTATTGTTCCTTCAAGTTCAAAAATTCTATTTATATTTAATACTAAGCAAAGAAAATGCAGCCTTCCCGGCATAGTTCAAGGATATCTAAAACAAGAGATAGTCTTTTTGCCTGGTGACATATAAGCAATGGATATTTCCATAAACAATGGATATTCAGCCCAACAATTTTCAAAGCATTCTGTCTCCCATATGTATTTATCCCAAGTGAATGGATTTTTTTTGGTCAGAATTTTGGGGAGACAAAACATTTTGTCCTCAGCAAACATTATCTGTCATTAGGGAATTACAAATTAAAAGAACAATGAGATACCACTACACACTTCTTAGAATGGTTACAATTCAAAAAACTGGCAATAAATTGCTGGCAAGGGTACAGAGCAACAGGAAGTTTTATTCTTTGCTGGTGGGACTGCAAAATGGTACAGCTACTTTGGCAGATTGGTAGTTCCTTTCAAAGTTAAACGCAGCCATGCCATATGATCCAGCATCGCGCTCTTCGGTATTTACCCAACTGATCTGAAAACTTGTGTTCACATAAGCATTTGCACATACACGTTCACAGTAGTGTTATTCAAAATCACCAAAATCTGGGAACAACCAAGCTATTCTTCTATAGATGAATGAATAAACAAACCATGGTACTTCTATACAATGGAATGTTACTCAGCGACAAAGAGAAATGGCTATAAAGCTGCAAAAAGACATGGATGAATCTTAAATGCATGGTGCTTAGTGGCAGAAACCCATCTGAAAGGGCTACATAATGATTCCAAAAACATGATATTCTGGAAAAACCTTCACTGTAGAGATGATAGAAAAATCAGTGGTTTCCAGGGGTTTGGCTGATGAGGAAAAGTTTGAATAGGTGAAGCACAAGGGGTTTTTTGTGGTGGTGGAACTACTCTGTATGTTGCCATAGTGGGTACATAGCATGGGGAATACATGTGCATCTGTCAAAACCCGTAGAACTTTACAGCACAAAGAGCAAACCTTAACGTATGCAAATTAAACATAAATCACTTAGGGGGTTGGAGGATTCCCGGATGGAATCCAGGCTGGGACAAATGAATCTAACCATGTGACAAGTCTGAAAAACCTCACTGAAGGAGGTGGGAGAAAAAGGTGCAGGCCTAATTAACTTTGTAAAGGAGTAGAGGCTTAAAAGTAAAGCCGAAAGAAATGGTACTGTGCACTGGGTTCTAGTTGATAAAGTTAACTATCATGGGGCATGGGCTAACAATTCTTTTACCACTATACATGTAAACTGGAACTGAATAATCAAGGAAATGGATGTGGATGGTGGGACCCATCCACAGGGGTCTCCTTTTTGGACTGGTTATAGAGAAGCTAGGGGCAGAAGACCAGAATGATCCCATGTGGCAAGGGATTAGAGTTGGAGACATCAGTATATGAATTCCTGTTTAGCTTAATATGGCTACAGATGGATTCATTTGGAAACATTTATAGATGTGTGCAATACAGTAGTGAGTGTATACACATGCATTCCTTGATTTGTAAGCTGAGAGGGCCTTGAAGTAACAGCACTCCAGTAGCAAGGAGCATACGCAGATTTGTTTTTAGTATCATTCTCCAATAAAAGGAGCTAAGGTTACTTGAAAAATGTCTGGTTTGGAACTGGGGCAGGAAATACACAAGATGAGCCTAGAGGAACTTTGTTGTACCAAAAAGTAAGGATGTTTACCTCATTTTTAATTGATGGTTACAAAAGTAAATATTTGTATATGAAAACTGACATAGATTTTTTCTTTATTTTTATTGTTGATGCTATTGTAGATGTCCCCATTTTCACTCCTTTGGCCCATCCCCCCATCCCCCGCTCACCCTTCCCTCTGGCTATCACCACACTGTTGTCTGTGTCCATGGGTTATACATATTTGATACATATTTGTTCTTTGGCACGTCCGTTCACCTTCTTTTATCCAGTCCTCCTCCCACCGCTTAACATAGATTTTTAAAAACAAAATGCAAAATTTGCATGACTCTTCAGACATTTCATTTTGGCAGCAGTTGCAAAAATCTCATTCCCCACTCACCCAGATTATTTCAAGCCCTGCAGGGATAGATGTATATGTCCTTGTGTGTTTTCTTTTCTTCTGATATTTCTGACTTGTAGGAATCTCAATAACAAAGGAAAAAAAGAAATTGAGCAGCACTAGCCTAGTCTGTTGTACAGAGTCAAGCTTTCCATGGGTTTACAAAGGATTGGCAGCACTGACGCTCACCTGACACAGGTGTAGGCGATGGGAGAGCTGGTGTATTCTGTGGAATGGAGGGATAGAATTGGACTGGATCTGTATTGGACACTGGAGCTGCCAGCGACCTGCTATGATTTGTTTTAAACTGTGGGACTGAAATTCTGGGGTGTCACGCACACTGTCCTGACAGCCTCTGTACTTGAAGTGGCAGCAAATCAGGGGAAGGGAAAATGAGTGACAAATTTTGCTGGGATTAGTATATGTGATGATTAACATTTTTCAACTGTCCTGTTTCTTTATAGAACCAAAGGGTTATTTTTTTCCTTTTTAGATGAGGAAATTCTCAACTATCAACCTTTCTTTTCTTAAGAATTAGAGTTCTTTGGAAACTCTAGTTTGGAATTAGAGTTGCCCTTAGGAAACTTTTTGGTAGAAAAACTTCCTGTTTGTACCCATACTTCATTATCTTCCAATGATTATTCTCTGAGTCTTAAGGGAACAACTCAGGGGGGGAAAGTACCTTTCCTCTGCTCCATACCCACATGACACCTTCACTGAGCCGTTGGTGAGAGGCAGAGCCTTCCCTACCCTACCTCCCTGAACTTCAGCCTGGAAATAGGCCGTGCTGCCTCCGGTCTGACCCCTGCCTCCCAGTGGGAATTTAGGACTAGAGCTCCATGAGCTCAGTTGGTATAAAAAGCACTGTACTCCTTAAGCTAATCCATTTTTATGTTTATTCCAGCCCCTGATGAAACATGACTCACTGTGCAGCGTGAGAAGGTATGTGGTAAAACATAGCACTTCCCACAATGGAACATGGTCAGAAGACGTGGGAAATCATACCAAATTCACTTTCCAATGGACAGAGCAAACACATACCGTTACAGTTCTGGCTGTCAATTCAATCGGTGCCTCTTTTGCAAATTTTAATTTAACATTCTCACGGCCTATGAGCAAAGGTAAGAAAAAAGTATAGGGTAGTAAACCTGTGCCCTTTTATATATTTAATCTTTGCAAACGCCTCCCATTCTAAATGGTCGTCCAAGAAGCCTGTGATTCTCTGAATCTGAGTCTCTCTTTTACCTTTATTTCTTCTTTGTCTGAAAAATAACAAACTGGATTGTACTCTGATTACGTAATATGTTCCTGCATATTTTCATGTGGTAGCACATGGTTGAAGTGATATTATAATAAGTGAGAATATTCTAATAAATCTAATACTTTTGGACTAATGGGAGTCATAGGTAAGTCAATCTCAATCTCTCTCTCCATATATATAAATATATGCACACACATACATATGCATACATATATATATAAGTATGTAAAAAAGTACATGTACATGTGTATATGGATTACATATATAGGTAATAGTATGATATGTTATATAGATGCAAGTAATTGCTCAGACTTAAAAATTAACCTGAATTCATTTACTATGAGTGATGAACCCTCCTTAGTTAATTTTGGTGTATTTCATTAATCAGAGAATTGAGAACCACTTTCAACAGGAGTTTCTAATCTGGATTATATATTCAAAATATAAATTTTTAATAGAAAACTCAAATTTCTGTACCTTTACCAATCTCCTCATGAACCTTTGCTTTTTATTTTAATCATGTATGTCCTATCCCGTTCTAACTCTCAGAGTGCTTTCTGCCTTTCTGAAGGTATTTTGTATCAGGCTTTATATTAAGGTTACTTTTGTAGGTATAGTATAAACTTCTTTTAAGTTCTGTTGCATCTGCACCTCATTGTAATAAAGGCATTTTCAATCACTATGTTCTGGAAACATGTATTGAATGCTGTACTGGGCTAGGTGGTGGGAGTTCCAATGTGAGAAAAACTACAATGGTCTCAGCATTCATAGAGTCCAGCAGGTAGGACGGACATTAATCAAATAATCATGCACATGAATGCCTATTGACAAACCGAGGAAGGTGTTCCCAGGAGAGGAATATAATTGTATAAAAGGAAAGAAAATAGGAACCTGATCTGGTATTGAGGGTGAGAGCTTTCTTGAGGAAGTGTCGTTATAGGAACTGACTTCCCCAGCGAAGGGGGAAGAGCATTGGCTCTTGCAACAGGAACAGCCTGAACGAAAGTCTGCACACACATGAGGGGATGTGAAGGAGGACCAGGGTGCCCCAGGGCGGAAAATCCTCAAAGGTCGAAAGGCAGGCGAGGCGTGGGCCTCAGGGCCTTGCAGACTTGGCAGGAATTTTATCCTCATATGTGGAAATCCTCTGGAGGCTTTGAAGTGGGCTCTGTGCAGAGGGTGTTAAGATGATCAGGTGGGTGCTCTGCAAGCATGCTCCGTCAGCGGGAGAGAAGAGTTTGGAGGGAGTGCCTAAGGGTAACTAATAGGCTTGTGCAGCGCTCCAGGGGAGAACAACTTTGACCTTCTCCAAAGGGCCCTTTTTATTAGGCTTTAGGTAGCATCTTGTTTCTCCTGCATAGGGTGGATTCCCGCATCTCTCTGCTTCTGTGACTCTTGTGGTACAAGAGTAATACATTGCCATGTATTATATTTACTTGTGTAAATGTCTGCTGTCTCTACTTTCT
The DNA here is from genome assembly GCF_022682495.2 of Desmodus rotundus. Classification (NCBI taxonomy): domain Eukaryota; kingdom Metazoa; phylum Chordata; class Mammalia; order Chiroptera; family Phyllostomidae; genus Desmodus; species Desmodus rotundus. The sequence continues at coordinate 45,956,724 of NC_071389.1, forward strand.
CCCCTTTTCTAGTAGGTTATATATTCATCACAGGTATTAGGATGATTTTCATTCATTTTTATTTAAAAAATAAATTTCTTTCTTTTTCCCTCAGTAAATATCGTGCAGTCGCTCAATGCTTATCCTTTAAACAGCAGTTGTGTGATTCTTTCCTGGATGCTATCACTTAGTGATTACAATCTGATGTATTTTATTCTGGAGTGGAAAATTCTTAACGAAGACAGTGAAATTAAATGGCGAAGGATCCCGTCATCTGTCAAGAGGTATTATATCCATGGTAAGTTTACTGTACTTTAGGAAGTTTCGCTTATGGATTAGTATGATACTACACATTATTAGTTCAATTAACAGCCAGTTAATGAAATGAAACTTAAAAAATATGCTTGTAATGTGCCACCTTACCATAAACATTTAATTCTGATTCATTTGTTCCTTTGTAATGTAAGTGTTTTACACAGATGTCATCATACCCTGTCATCTACCACTTTTCTTCTGATTTGTTCCTTTGATATATCACAAACATGTTTTCCCTTTAACCATTGTTTTCAATGACCATATTACATTTTCTTCCAAAATCAACTTAAACTGTTTATTTATTTGAGAACTATTTTTGTTGCTTTCAGCTTTACCTTTATCTTTAAACCGATTCGTGATGGGTTTTGGTATCTACTGCCCACTTGTCCTTCCAGATCGTGTACCAACTTATCATTGCACCGTCAGTGAGTGGGAGTGCAGTGCCAAGGGTCTGAGAATCTAGGGCCTGGTGGCACCGAGCAGCACAACTCCCGAAAGTAGACCTATAGCCCCAGGAGGTGATCACAGAGTTTAAGTGCACAACACAGCTTCTCTAACTCTGAGTTAGGTTTAAGTATAGGGAAGCTAAGGATTGCCATGATCTCATTATGTAATATCATCCCAAAGACTCATACTTTCATTTTATTTCCAAGGCCTAGAATTAGCACTAGGGTAAAAGGACACAAATTGTTGACAGAGAACTAAATGCATGTAATTACCACTGTTGTCCAGGTGGTTACTCTCCGTGCTTTTCTTTAAACCATGGGGAATTTAGGCTTCAAAGAAAATTGTCTCTTGTGAAACAATGTTTTTGCATATTAATAATACTTGACAGATTCGTTTTTGAGCTTTGCTGTGGAGATGGTCACCCCCCCCCCCCCCCGCCCCGTGACTCTAGACTCCTGGATATTGCAAGGAGATTGCTCATTCCCACCCCCATCTTTCTTGTAGAGGATTTCCCGAGACTTTAGTCTTCCAGCTGCCTTGGATGGGGAAACTAAGTAAGGGAAATTCCTATGTAAAGGGAATAGTGCTTCCTTTGGAGATACAGGAGAGGAGGTAGAGCATATTGCCCTGGACAGGGAAATAAAAAACTCAGACTCCAAACTCCAACAGAGTAGCTGTCACTGGAACATGCCTTTGAATGCCTTTGAAATCACTATCTCCTATCTCTATGTAAAATTTTAAAAGTATTATTTGTAAAATTATTGGCAGTACTAGGAGAATTTGGAGTGCTTAGTTTGTTTTTGAAACTCCCTTAATTATCACTTTCAATCCATAAATAACAACTAATTTCTGTGTTTTGAAATATAGGAGGATCACTTAAAATTGTTTTACATAGATTGCACTCATTTATATTAATTCAGTCAGACTGACCCTTTGTTTTTCTCCTCAGATCATTTCATCCCCATTGAGACGTATCAATTCAGTCTTTACCCAATATTTGTGGAAGGAGTGGGGAAACCGAAGATAATTAATAGTTTTACCCAAGGTAAAACTTTGACTTTTAGTTTCTTTGTATGCAGATGGGTGGTTTCCTACTTAGCAGTAATGTTGCCGCCTGGTTATTCCCTTTCTGATGCAATAGTGGAAGAGCTGGAGTATCATGTGTCACGGGTACATGCAGTCGGGGCATGTGGCTCCATGGAGGTAGTAAGAAGGAGAATAACCAGGCATAGTTTTGAATTCTTGCATTGGTAAATAAAATTTTCGGTCTCAAATAGGGTAAAAAGTTGATGTAAACAAAATAAAGGGAAATACATAGCTATACAATAACATACCTTCATAAAGACTAATTAGAAATCTATTAATTTTCTGCACATATTTATGTAATGTATATAAGTGCATCTTTCCCTCCAAATACATTTGGGGGCATAGACAGGGTGCAGCAGAAGTAACACCTCCTTGATTGTGGTTGGTAGGGTAATATTATGGGTGTAATGATTTATAGTTTTAATTTGAACATTTCACCTAAAATGTCATATGGTGTGCTTGAACATGATGTTATGTTACAGAATTACATGCTTATGATTTTGTAACAAAAGATTTTGTAATAAAAATTTTGTAATAAAGAGGGGCGTTATTTGTGCCAGACCCTGTAATTGTGAGTCCATAAATTTTAATCTGTCTTCTAAAGGAAATATTTTTCCTCTGAAGGTAAAACTGGAGAGATTATCATAGACTGTGCCTTTCATATTTCCTGATTCATCTTACCATATTTGGCATATCCACAATATTTCAAATTGTCTTCAAATCTAAGCACACCAGTAATGAAGTTTCAAGAGAGAAACAGTTTACCTGGTTTTAGGATTGAAATTGTAAAAATTCATTTATGTATTAGTTAACAAATATAGTTTGAGCACTCTTCTAAGCACTGGGGATGGAACCGTGAGCATCATTCTCTGCTCCTGTGGAGCCTCACCTCCAGTTCTCTAATGGGAGTGACGGGCAATAAACAAATCATGTATGATATAAGGTCAGATAGAAGTATGAATTATGTGCTGTGAAGCAAACTAAGATGAAGGGATAGACTTAAAATGTGGTGTTGTAGTTAGAGTGGCCAAAATTGGTCTTTTCTTTGTGCAAATCATATTTGAGTAGAGCGCTGCAAATACAAAGGGGAAGAGCAATTCAGCAAAGGGATAGCAAGTACAAAGGTGTGCTTTGTACGGATGAATGAGCATGCTTGGTAATTCAAGAAACAGCAAGGGGGTCAATGTGTCTGGAGTGAACAAGCTAGAGATTGGCAGGTGTTGTAGGTTGGCCTCTTTAGAAGCAGATGCTGAGTAATTGTAACAACTAAATGGCACACGGACTTGTATTACCTAAAAGTGATCAGATGGAGAGAATTGACAAAAAATTTTGAAAAAAGTATTTTCCTAAATTACAACAAGCATAATTCTGGACACAATAATAATTAGTTTATTAATGTGATCATAACTATATATTTTTATCTTCCTCTTACTTTTATATTTTAGAGGTAATACAGATTTCTGATAAAATCAGGGAATGCATTATAATTTTTGATACAGGAAGATAGTTTTTCCTCAAGCTTCTGAATTATGTGAATTGCATGTCTCTTTCAGGTGATATTGAAAAACTCCGGAATTACACAGGTGTATATGTAATTGTGCCAATAATTATTTCATCTTTAACTTTGTTGCTTGGAACATTGCTAATATTACATCAAAGGTACTGTAGTTGGCGTTAAGAACCTTCAGCATATTTAAACCTTGATTTAAAATACAAATCAGAAATATTACATTCTAAATACCTTTTTTGTACAATTAAGATGGCATAAAAAGAAAAAGCCTGTTTTCAGCCAAATTCTGTTTTGCCAGCACAACATAAACCTCATGGAAGAAATTAATTTTTCTGTGTAAATACACTCAGGAAATAAGCCTGTAATAGGAAATCCTAGGATGTATGTTTTTGAAGATGGCAAAAGTGGCTTTCGGGGTTGTGAATGTGGGTTGAGGGCTTTTAGTGGCGACAATTTACCTGGAGCAGTCGGTTCTCTTAAAATCAGTAAACATTCTGCTTTTTAAAAATCAGCACTGATGGCTCTAGTCAGTCTGGTTTGGCAAATGGCCTTGAATTTCTTGTGGCTCTGGGTGCTGCATTACTCTGTGCTGAGAGGTCTGGGCCAGTGAGTTTATTTCACAGAAGGAATCTCTACAGAAACCTTTGTCTTCTGGCAAAAAAAAATGAGAGAGAGTAAATTTTAGAATCCGAATTTATCTTTCAGTTAAGTGAGCTAATGGGACCATATCAAGTGGAATTGTTTCTGAAACTCGATGACCATTTTTAATATTTTCTTTTCTCTGAGAAAAGCCTATGTAAATTGCCTGGCACACAGTTTCCAATATGTGTTGGCTATTTTTATTAATATACTGATTATTAACTTTGGTCTAGGCAGCTCACTGGTGGAAATCTTCATGTGATAGCATGTGAAAATGAATCTAACCCTACTGAGGCATAGCTCTGGGGGATTAATTTCTAGTTTATACATTCATTAACTGTTAATGTTTTCAATATGAATGTTTTTCATTAATTCTAATGCTTTCTTTATCCTTTGTAGAATGAAAAAACTGTTTTGGGAAGATGTTCCAAACCCCAAGAATTGTTCCTGGGCACAAGGACTTAATTTTCAAAAGGTCCCTTTTTCAATTTTCTTAACCCAAAATATATAAGATTGCATTTTAGATGCCATATGCCTTCTAGAGCTTTAAACATTTTTAGGGCTTAAAAGTTCTTATTTTCATCATTTTATTTATTTAAAAAATTTTTATTATATTTTTTCCATTGTCATGCATCCCCTTTCTACCCCTCCCCACTATAATCACCACACTGTTGTCCATGCCCATGAGTCCTTTTTCCTTTTTGCTCATCCCTCCACCTCCTAACCTTCCCCCAACCCCACAGCTGTCAGCTTGATCTCTATGAGTCTGTCTCTATTTTGCTTGTTAGTTCAGTTTGTTCATTAGATTCCACACATGAGTGAGATCATATGGTATTTGTCTTTCTCTGACTGGTGTATTTCACTTAGCATAATGTTCTCCAGGTCCATCCATGCTGTTGCAAAGGGTAAAATTTTGTTTTTTACAGATAGTATTCCATTGTGTAAATGTCCCATAGTTGTTTTATCCACTCATCTACTGATGGACGCTTGGGCTGTTTCTATATCTTTGTGATTGTAAATAACACTACAATGAATGTAGGGGTGCTTTTGTTCTTTTGATTAGTGTTTTGGGTTTCTTCAGATACATTTCCAGAAGTGGGGTAGCTGGGTCAAAAGGCAGATACATTTTAAATTTTTTGAGGTCTCTTCATACTGCTTTCCACAGCAGTTGCACTAGTCTGCATTCCCACCAACAGTGCAAAAGGGTTCCCTTTTCTTTACGTCCTTGCCGGCAAGTGTCGTTTGTTGATTTATTGATGATAGCCATTCTGACAGCTGTGAGGTGATTTCCTCAATGAAAATGATTATCTCATTATGGCCTTAATTTGCATTTCTCTGATGATTAGTGACACTGAGCATCTTTTCATATGTCTATTGGCCATCTGTATGTTCTCTTTGGAGAAGTGTCTATTTGGGGCCTTTGCCCATTTTTTAATTGGATTGTTTGTTTTTCTGGTGTTGAGTTTTGTAAGTTCTTTATAAATTTTGGTATTAGCCCCTTTTCAAATTTATTGGTGAATATGTTTTCCCCTCCTGTGCATTGTCTTTTTATTTTGTTGATGATTTCCTTTGCTCTCCAAAACCTTTTAAATCTGATGTAGTCCCATTTGTTTATTTTTTCTTTTGTCTCCCTTGCCTTGGGAGCTATATCAGGAAAAAATATTGCTGCAAGCAATGTCTGAGATTTTACTGCCTATGTTTTCTTTTTGGATTTTTATGGTTTCAGGTCTAATATTTAGTCTTTAATACTTTTCGAATTCATTCTTCTGTGTGGTATAAGAAGGTGGTCTAGTTTTATTTTTCTGCACTTATCTGTCCAATTTTCCCAACACCATTTATTGAATGAACTCTCTTTAGCCCGTTGTATGTGCTCACTTCCTCTGTTGTATAATAATTGACTATAAAGTTGTGGGTTTATTTCTGGACTCTCTATTCTGTTCCATTATTTATGTGTCTGTTTTTATGCCAATACTACACTGATTTGATTACTGTGGCCTTGTAGTATAGTTTGCTATTAGGCAGCATGATTCCTCCAGCTTTGTTCTTTGTCAGGATCACCGTTGGTATGCAGGGCCTTTTGTGGTTCCATATAAATTTTTGAAATATTTGTTCTAGTTCTGTGAAATGTCATTGGAATCTTGATAGGAATTTTGTTGAATCTATAGATTGCTTGTGTTGTATGGACATTTTAATAATGTTAATTCTTCCAATCCATGAACACCATGTATACTTCCATTTATTTGTATCTTCCTCCATTTCTTTCTTCAGTGTTCTATAGTTTTCTGAGTATAGGTATTTTACCTCCTTGGTTAAATTTATTCCTAGGTACTTTATTTTTTTGTTGTTGCTATGGTAAGTGGGATTTTTAAAAATTTTCTCTTGCTGATAGTTCATTGTTGATGTACAAAAATGCTACTGATTTCTGAATATTGTCTTTGTATCCTGCTACTTTGCAAATTCAATTATTAGGTTGAGTAGTTTTTTTTGCTGGAGCCTATTGGGTTTTCTGTGTACACTACTATTATGTTTTCTGCAAATAATTACAGTTTACTTCCTCCTTTCCAATTTGGATGCCTTTATTTATTCTTCTTGTCTAATTGCTGTGGCTAGGACTCCAGTACTATGTTGAATAAGAGAGGTGAAAGAGGACACCCTTGTCTTGTTCCTGATCTTAAGGGAAACTCTTTTAGTTTTTGCACATTGAGTGTGGTGTTGGCAGTAGGTTTTTTGTATATGGCCTTTACTATGTTGAAGTATGCTCCCTCTATTCCCACTTTGCTGAGTGTTTTTATCATAAATGGGTGCTGGGTTTTATCAAATGCTTTTCAGCATCAATTGATATGATCATATGATTTTTGTCCCTCATTTTGTTTATGTTATGTATTATGTTTATTGATTTAAGAATATTGTACAGTCCTTGCATCCCTGAAATAAATCCCACTTGATCATGGATATGATCTTTTTAACGTATTGCTGGATGCAGTTTGCCAGTATTTTGTTGAGTATTTTAGCATCTATGTTCATCGGAGATATTGGTCTGTAATTTTCTTTCTTTGTTGTATCTTTACCTGGTTTTGGAATTAGGATAATACCAGCCTCTTAAAAAGAATTTGGAAGTCTTCCTTCTTCTTGAATGTTTTGGAATAGTTTGAGAAGGATAGGTGTTAGTTCTTGAATGTTTCACAACATTTGTCCGTGAAGCCATCTGGTCCAGGGCTTTTGTGTGTTGGGAATTTTTTGATTACTGCTCCAAGTTTGCTGATTGTTATAGGTCTACTCAGGTTTTCTGCTGCTTCTTGATTCAGTTTTGGAAGATTGTATGTTTCTAGAAATGTATCCATTTTGCTCAGGTTGTCCAATTTCTTGCATAGAGTTGTTCACAGTAATTTCTTACAATCCTTTGTATATCTGTGGTATCAGTTGTTACTTCTCCTCTTTCATTTCTGATTTTATTTTTTTTTTGGTTCCTCTTTTTTTCTTGATGAGTCTGGTTAAAGGTTTGTCAGTTTTAATTATCTTTTCAAAGAACCAGCTCCTGGATTCATTGATTTTTTTGAATTTAGTCTTATATCATTTAATTCTGCTCTGATCTTGATTATTTTCTTCCTTCTACTTGCTCTGATCTTTGTTTTTGTTCCTCTAGTTCTTTTAGATGCAGGGTTAGGTTTTCCTTAGTTACTTTTTAAAACAAAATCCCCAAGTTCAGTGTGGAAGGTCGTTCTAATATGAAGGTTCTTCCAGGTGCAGCAGAGGAGGAGAAGAGCCCCACTCCATATGCAGAGTTTACTTGCTGCCTCAGCTCTCATCTCTTCTTGTGTTTTTACCTACCCTTTCTTCACCCGCCATCTCCACTGCATTCAGCCCGGCACACCGGCTTTCTCTTCAGCTATCGCCCACTCTGGAGACATTCGGCTCTGCAGCTTCCTGTGCTCATCATCTTTGCTCTACACTCCTTCAGAAGTTTTCCATGTTTAAAGAATGAATTCAAAATCTCATTCCCTCTTAGCATTCTCAGATTATTTACTTTGTTGTGGTTATTTAACTTGTTCATGTATTTTCTATTCTAACAGAGTCTTTACAGAGATGAGAGAGGGAAACATATGTTCAATCTTCCTTCTTGAATGAGGTTACTTCTCTACACCATTTTTTTCTTAATATTTTAAAAATCAGGATCTTAAAACACAAAAGACAATATACAGAGGATGTATTATAAAATTGCACACTCGAAACCCATATAATTTTATTAACAAATGTCACCCCAATAACTTCAATAAATAATTTTAAAAATAAAGTAAAAATAAGAATATTAGACAGGTTGAATTGTATTATAGGAAAATGTATTGCAGTGAATCAGCCTTGATTTTCTTCTAATTTAAATTTCACAGTGTTTCAAAGACTTTAACCAATTTTTATCCTTTACTTTAGCATTTTTGCCTAATGTATGATTTTCTTTCTCTAATTCCAAATCATCTGTATTTTTAAATCTAACCCTGCTCATTTTTTGTCTACATTTATGTCAATGTTCATAAGAGTATACTCCACTTAACAACCTTCCAAGTGTTAAAGCTAAAACAAAGTGGACTTTTCCTTTTGACGTAGAGACTGTTTTAGCTCCCTCAGCCTGCTCTAGGCCTCTACAGAAGAAGCTCTTGGACCCGTGGAGGAGCCATCCTCACGGCTCTGAGGCCGAGCCTCCAGCCACTGCCAGCACGGCCCTGCGGAAGTGTGGAAAAGCTGGTGCGATTCTGAGTTAGACGTCCTATTGAGAAGTGCAAATTACTTAGACTTAGGAGTGTATATTCCAGTTCCCCAAAATATGACTTCACTTTTGTTTATTTTCTTGTTCTTACTGTTTATGCATATACCCTTGGGTTATAAGGAACCAGAAGAGAGTATGAATTAATTAGCTCATATCTATCAGCGTAAAGAGAAAAAGCAGAACAAAAAACATGTCCTCCTGACTATTTGTGTTTGGGATATCTTTTCCTCTTCCATTGTGCCATGCAAAGATGGTTGGACTGGAAAGAAAATTAATTTAGGGTCCTCACTCTGCTCTTATTAGCTGTGTAACTTTAAGCCTCAATTATTTTGTTTAAGAAAGGGAAGACATGGACCAGATGATTTTTCTCTCTCTTTTTCTTTGGGGCTGAAGAATAGTTGTGTATAGTTTTATATGTAGTCGAATGGTTGTATATAGCTGCTAGGTATTAAGTTGCATAGCTGTATATATAGTTGAGTAGTTGTATATAGAGTCAAATAGTTGTAGGTAGCTGCCATATAGTCAGTGGAATAGTAGTGTATATCTCTATATATGGTGGAATAGTTGTACATAGCTATATATGTTATTGTGTATTTCATGTAGTTACATATGGTTGAATAGTTTACATGGTTGCTGTATAGTTAGTTGGATAGATGTGCATGGCTGCATATACAGTTGAATAGTTGTACATACCTAGATATGTAATTGATTAGTTGCATATAGCTATATATGTAAATAGTTGTATCAGATGATTTCTTAGATCTTTTTTCTAGATTAAAAAAATGACGATGATTCTGTGATTCTGTTTTTCACTATTTCAGCCCTTCTTTCTCTTAATTCTTCATTTTTGTTTTCACTGCTATATTCTTTTCCTTTTCTTGTTCCAAACTGTCTAATATTGCTGTTGTTCCCCACACTCTTCTTATTTCTCCGGCTCTTTGTTTTTCTTGCTCTTATTTACTATGTTATTCCTCTATAGTTTTTCTGTTGGTGGGGAAGGAAGCTGTCCTCAGAGTGTTATATTGAGGCACACACTAAGAAAGTGGGAGAAGCCACCTTAGTTCAAAATTTTACCCTTTTCTAAGAAGATGTAGTACTGTAATATAACACAGGAAGTTCTAGTCCAGAACCCATGCCTGACAGAAAATGTTTTGAAATCTTTTAGCTTTTGTTTTTCTGAGTAATTTTTTATTTTTCTTTCCTTATTTTTTATTTTATCTAAACAGAGTACGGACATTCTTTGAAGTCTAATCATGATCACTACAGATGAACCAAATGTACCAACTTCCCAACATTCTATAGAGTATTAGAAGATTCTTACGCTTTGAAGAAGGGGAGAACTAAAATATGATGGATTATGTTGATTTAGAACTAAAATATGATGGATTATGTTATTTAAAACTAAAAAGAGATGGGTAAATTTGGGACCAAGATAAAGGTCTGAGTCCAATTCACTTTGGATGTATAATTACTTTTTAGGTCATCTAAAGTTTAAAAACCAGTATTCATGATATCTGGATTTTGATTTATCATTTGTTCTTAAAGCATTGAAAAATTGTAAGTGTTGCTCTTAGTATATATCCATTAGGTATTATCACATATGGGGGAAACAGTGCTGTAAGTAGGTGAAAACAGCAGCTTCTGACATGTAGCTTTGCAAAAACACTGACTCTAATTACAGAATGCAGTAAATGTATTTAGTTTATACTTTTATGGCCCAAATTTTCCATTTTATATTCCTTTCTAGATACTTCAATGTGGCCAGGCTGGGAATTTCCATTTTCTATAGCCTCAAAAATGGCTAAAGTGCTAACTTCCACTTCATTTCAAAGAAAGCCAGAAGTTACAGTTTGTGCTGGTCCCAGGCCCATGGAAGTGACAATTCATAACAAGATGACCCAACACATCTAGGTCAGACTGGCCAGGAAACACATAAGCTTCCAACTCAGCCTCCTTGTGAAATTTTTGCCTGAATTTAACTTATTTACACTGAATTTCTCAAAGCTTCTGGCAGGGGGGTGGGTGGGGAGGGGTGCAGCGATGCAAAAAGGGAGACTTTTTGGAGCTTTTACAAATATTTCATGGGGAGGACACCTGCTGTTTCTATGAACTTAGCATATAACTGTGCTATGTTGCTCACATTCAAAATAAACCGAAGTTTTCGTTCGATGAACCAAAAAATAATTCAAATTTAGGCTATACATTGATTACTTGCATTTAGACTTTATTCATAGTTTTATTTGAATGTAAAAAAATAACACTAAGTATCAGAAGAACTGTACCCTTTTTCCCCTTCATTGACTTTAAGTAGATTTATTTCCTACTACTTGTACACATATTTTGTATGTTCCCAGACTGTCCTACACTCAAAAAAATAGATAACTATAGTAATTTAAGTTAGTTTTAATGAACATTCTTTTAATAAAGGTTTATGAACCACTCGTGAAATAGCACTCAATAATATATGGGTATGTGATTTCAAATTAATTATTAGTGAAATCTTCCATCTGAAATGAATGCATTTGATGCCATGTAAATTACTTGGTGTCAATAACTAGTTACCAGTTGTGAAGTTTCAGAGGGCATGAAATATGCCAAACATGTCATTTGAGTTTGATTGCGTGCTATGGGCCGTCTGTATTGCTTGTTTACCCACTGATAGTATATAATTCCTTTATTTGATGATCTTAATTTCTAGGTTGATTTAAATTTTAAGAAATTCAGCACATATATAGTAGTAACCTTAAGAAAAAACAAAACAGGCAAGCAAATATTTGAAGGAAATCATAAATCTAATTATAAATTTCTGTCAGAAAATAGGCACAGAAAGTTTCTCTTCATATCTTATGCTAACATGGTATTTGTCCTGCAGTGTTTCGATGTCTATATAAATCTATTCCATTACTATTCTATTTAGTGGTTGGTATATTTATTCTTTTATGGTTATAATCACCAATACATTTCATTTAAGAGTTCAAAACTATACTAAATCAATTATATTTTTATACAGCATAAATTTGCGATTTTGACTTCAGACAATAAATCTGAATTTACTTTATTAGTTTCAAAATTGTAATATGCAAATGTTCAATTATATGTGTGATATATAAATTGAACACATTCTCTGTAGCACTTCATTTAGTTGTGTTAATTTTTCAGTGTGATGTGTCCACAGTATCCTTTACTTTGCATTTATGTTTTCAATATGCTCGCATTGTATGAGTTGCGCTTTTTGCACACATATTCTTGATATGTCGATGCTTGGGAGGGTTTTTTTCTTGTGCTATAACCACCATTCTGATAAAAAATATGATATGCATTTGCTTTTGTGTCTTTGTCTTCATTTCACATGTCCCATAGTATGTATTTTTATAGGAAGTTATTTTAAGGAACAGTAACTTAGAAGTCTGTGATCATCTTTTTCACCTTCTTTGTTTTCAACACATAGTTATTCTTATTCTTATTTCTGATAGTCTTCAAAAATTTTTCAGTATGACATAAGGCAACTAAGTTCTTAGTCACAAATATTTTACCTTCACATCATATCTTATGTGGGATAAGTTTTTTGCTCATTTGATTTTATTTCAGCTTCATTTTAGTTGAGGTTTAAATTTTTAATTTGTGGAAATTGAATTTGCTATTGAATATTAGGAATTCTTCAGAAGGCAGCACTTTCTAATTACAAAAATCGATGTTTATTGAGAGCTAAGCTCTTTTGGACACTATTGAACTTACTGCCCGCCACAGTGTCAGGAAAGGAGCATTGAACACGTTTTTGCAGATGAGGAAACGGAAATGAAAGGCAGAGAGATTAATGTCCTCATCCGTGGCCACAGAAATAGGACTCAGACCTGAATCAGTCTCATTCCACTTTTAAACATTATCTACTGCTTTTCCTCTATGATTTTTGATATATCTGTGTCAGTCCAAAACTAGTTAATTTTGGGTTGACTTATGTCCTTTAGCATTAACCTTTCATACTTCCATTTCTGCAAGCATGTCATAATGAAGCAAAAAGCAAAAAAAAAAAAAAGTAATGCAATTGAACATTAAAATATGTCTTTTCTTTTAGCCAGAAACATTTGAGCATCTTTTTATCAAGCATACAGAATCAGTGACATTTGGTCCTCTTCTTTTGGAGCCCGAAACCATTTCAGAAGATATCAGTGTTGATACATCATGGAAAAATAAAGGCGAGAAGGCACCAACAGCCATGGTTTCTCTACTTTTGACAACAACGGATCTTGAAAAGGGTTCTGTTTGTGTGAATGACCAGTGCAATAGTGCTAGCCTGTCCGAGGCTGCGTGCACCACGGTAACCCGTGAGGATGAAAGCAGGAGACAACCCTCTGTTAAATATGCCACCCTGCTCTGCAGCTCTAAATCAAGTGCAATTGATGATGAGCAAGAGCTTATAAGTAGCTCAGGCAGCAAAAATTCTCTATCAAAGGATTCTTTCTCATGGGATATAGAAACACAGGCATTTTTAATGTTACCAGATCAGCATCCCAATATAATTTCACCGCACCTTACATTCTCAGAAGGATTGGATAAACTTTTGGACCCTGAGGGAAATTTCTCTGCAGAAAATAATGATGAAAAATCTGTCTATTATTTAGGAGTCACCTCAATTAAAAAAGAGAGTGCTCTGTTTTTGACGGATGAGTCAAGGGTGTTGTGTCCATTCCCAGCCCACTGTTTATTCACGGACATCAGAATCCTCCAGGACAGTTGCTCACATCTCGTAGAAAATAATTTCAGTTTAGAAACTTCTGGTCAGAAGACTTTTGTATCTTACATGCCTCAATTTCAGACTTGTTCCGCTCAGACTCAGAAGATAATGGAAAACAAGATGTGTGACCTAACTGTCTAATTCCAATCAAGAAATGTCTCCGTTTATGTCACAGTGAATCATATAAAGTGTAATATATTCCACTAGAGTTGTGGATAGGGGAGAGAAAAGAAAATTGTCAGTCAAATTTGAAAGTGATTGTTCCAAGATTAACGGTATCTGCTTGTCCTCACTTGGTCATACACAGACAAAAAAATGTGAGAAACTTTCACGAGCCTAGCAATGGAGTCCGACTTTTCTAGTGATTCTTTTAACAAGCTACAGTGGGAAGGTCTCCAATGGCTTGTCTGTAGCTAAAAATAAGCCCAGCGAATATCTTTTGCTAACATTAGATCTTAGTAGAAAGAGCTTCTGAACTACACTTACATTTGTAAGAAGACTTCAGACTAACACTTGTGAGATGTAACTGTTAGGATGTGGTGGTTTTACCTGGAGTTGCCTTTGTTTTGCACTAATTTATGTGCATTCCTGGACGCTCACACACACACACACACTCCCTTAATAGGCATCATTGTGCTTTTGTACATGTATGTGATGTATTTCTATTTCGTGCCACTAGACTTTGTGATTTAAAGATTTTTCAGTTTAACAAATTTGCCTTGAGCACTTCCTCTGTGTTAAGCACTCCACTAAATGTTGCATATAAATAGAGGATTTAGCCCTAGTCTGACAAGTAAGCCAATATTTATGTATCAAATCTAAGATATGTCCCATAGAATGAAACCACTTATAACGGCAATATCCACAAACCCATACCTTGAGGACAACACAAGCACTTTTGAAAATACGTGTCTTAAGTCCTCCCCAGAAAGATGTTCAAGTGCTCATTTACTGACAGATTGCCCAGGGTTGCTGTCTATCACCCCACACTCACTGTCCCCCCCATTCCCACTTGCATGTACACTTGCTTCTCGCTTAACTGAACATTCCCTCTATGTGTAAACCAACCACTGGGCTAGCACTTTCCATACTTCAGCTCAATTGATTGTTAAAATGTATGTGACATGTACTACTATTACCATTTTTTTAAAGATTAGGAGAGTAACTAATTTGCCCAAGGATGGAAGATGGAACCAGGAGGCAGATTTAAACCCACATCTTTTCAAGGCTAGTGATTATATTTTTAACCTCACCTTGCATTGCCTTCCATTAAAAAAAATACCTACAAAAACGGGTGCGTAATCAAATGGAATTAAGTAGAAATATAATGCAGGATGAAAATTCAGTAAGAATTCCCCAGGTATTGTCTTTGCCTTTAAAGATTTTAAAGTTTATTTGTTTCAGCTTTTGGTATGGCAAGGAAATTGAAAGACAGCATACTGGGCAACAAATTAAATTACAAGACCGGCACAGATGTTCAATGTCAATAAGCAAGAATTTGAGGATTATCAGCATCATCAAAAGAAATGCTGTAGTCCTCGAAAATATGCCGATGGGTTGTTAAATATCACAAGTTTCATACTTAAACAGACAGAGGTCTGTAGATTTAACTGTTACCCCAGATAAAGTCCTACATGCTGTCTCTAGTCCAGGTATAGCCACGTGAAGTGAACAGTTCTAAGCAATGACGAAGATCTTAGATCCCTGTTGCTAGATGTTATTTCGCACTACATGATCATTTGCCACTTAGGGAGCAATAAAGCTGTTTCATGTCGTAAGTATTGTTGAGATGTCTCAGGAAATCACATACTCAACTGACGACCTCTTACAGGAGAAAGATGAGCCAATATAGACTGTACAGTTGGTGTGGTATGAACGCCTTGGTTCTATACAAATGTAAGTTGAGAAGAAATGTTTTTTCCACTGATTTTAAACAGTTTACAGGTTCAAAAGCAGAAATTACTACATATATGAAAGTTTTGGTAAAATCAACCAGTATTTTTAATATTGCTCATAGAATATAGACATTTAATTGAGGATAGAGTATACAGAAGAGAGAAAATTACATTTTGCCTGATCTGCATATGATTAGAGACTAATCATATCCATTGAGCATGTCCATTAAGACACAACATTCGCCTGTGGTCTAGGACACAGAACAACATGGAAGAGAAACATGGATGTTTCAATCAGCCTAAGGTCTCGCCACGCTAGTGGGTGCAGTAGTGAACTCAGAGGTCCCAGGACCACTGGAGTGCTGCAGGTGTGAGTTAAAGGAGCTTGCTCACCTGAGATTATTGATACCATCCTGCAGCAGCTTCAGTTCCAAAACAAACACAAACATTTCAAAAATATTGAAATTTCAAGGGACTTTCTTTCATGGAGAGAACAGACGTATAGTTTGGCCTATTGGTAGGTATTACTAGATTTATGTCATATCTCAGTGGCAGCTGGGACTCTTGATTTTTGCTTTTGAAAGTTCATTTCACTATATTACTGTATGTTATTGGGTCTTCATGAAAATTATGTGCCACTAAATAGTGGATTTCCTAAAAATTTAGGTAAAATTTAGAATGTTTTATACTTTAGGATGGTGAGATATTCCCCATTTCTTCCCAGAGATCCTGTAAAAAAAAATTTGAGGGAAAAAGGTACTGAAATATGAGTTTGGACTTTTAAACTTAGGATAAATCAGGAATTTTGAATATTTTATTTAAAGGCCTTAAATCACAACTCTTCAGTTTCTATAAATGTGAAATCCATGAAAAAAACTTTAGAAATTTATAATTTGAGCTATGACTTCAAGTTTAAACAGATTGTTTGAAGATAAATCATTTTTTCAAGGTTAATGAGGTTATAGGTTTCCTAGGTTAAAACCCCCAAGAACCAAGATGAAAAAACAAAGCAAGGCTTACTTAGTAAGAGTAGGGGCCTCCTGCCAGAGCCCTGTGCTCCCATTTAGAGGTGAGCTACATACTGATGAAACAAATAGGAACATATTATTTTAAACCCAGTTTCAAGTAGTGAAAGGACATGGATGAAATTCCCAAACCAGTGTGTGATCCCGGAGCTGGAATAAAGTTTTATGACCCTAAGCATGACATTCTTCTACCTCTTCTCATCCCTTTCCCATAAAACCAATTTCCGCTTTCCAAGTATCAAACATACGGCTATATTCTCTTAGGAATACCCATCTTTACTACTCAAAAGCTGAGGAAATAGAAACTTCCTGCACAAATTGATACCAGATTGCAAAGCTGCTTTGGTTGGCAGAGGGCACGGTGGGCTGTGAGAGCCTGTCTGCGGGGTTTGCGTGACTGGACGGTGAGCTGGATGGATCAGGACGTACTGCGACCACGTGTCACCCTAGAAGTGGATGAACGGAAGATCTTTCTCTGAATTATTTTCTGTAGTTTTTTTTTTTAAAAATTGTCCTACTTTTCATCCTTCAAGTATCATCTCAATAGTTACAAACTCTCCTAAAGTATCCATTATTGAGAAAACACATTCTCCAATTTTAAAACACAAAATTGCCCACTCTACTATGGTTAAAAAAATTGCATTTGAGAAAAAACTTAGGCCTAGTTACCCCCATAATGTGAAGAATTATTGATAAGAGGAAAGTGGATAAGTCGGTAGCTTTACTCTTTCTTAATCAAGTAGATTAAAACAGTCCACACTCCACATAATCACAATGTTGAAAGAACAACTTAAAAGGGTAAGGTCGCCTAGGAACATGTATAAAGGACCCATGGACAAAGACAATGGGGTGGGGAGGACTGAATGTGGGAGGTGGGGGTGGGTAGGGTGGGGAAAAGTAATGGGGAAAATGGGGACAACTGTAATTGAACAACAATAAAAAAATAATTGCACACTTCAAAAAAAGGAAAGAACAACTTAGAATACAAAGGTCTGTGTTAGAACTGAGGTACTGTTACATATATTTGAGCATTAAGAAATGGTTTCCAGCACTGGCTGGTGTAGCGCAGTGGATTGATCTTGGGCCTGCAAACCAAAGGGTCGCTGGTTTGATTCCCAGTCAGGGCACATGCCTGGGTTGCGGGCCATGCACGTCCCCAGTAGGGTGTGTGCAAGAGGCAACCACACATGGAGTTTCTCTCCTTCTCTTTCTCCTTCCCTTCCCCTCTCTCTAAAAATAAATAAATAAATAAAAGAAATGGTTTCCATAGGTATTTATATTGATTGAGTTATTTTTATACAAAGTTTATCAATCAATATTTATTTTGAAAAGCTGCTGGTGTCTCAATATATAGATGATGTACTGTAGAATTGTATGCCTGAAACACATATTTTTATTAACCAATGTTGCCCCAATAAATTCAATGAGAAGTTGTTGATGTCTTTTTCACAATTAATTATGCTTAAGATGTGTGGCATTAAATTCAATTTTGTGAGAATCTTTGACAGATATTTTAAATAACATGTTCATTCAAAACAACTGGAACTGAGAAAAAATGAGAAGATATTTAATTTTGTAATGAAATGCCTCTAATGTAGATACTGTACTTTTAGAATATGTCATTAAGTCTTCGGCCTGTGGTTACCATTTTCTCTTTAGTTACAACTTGTATGGTAATGAATGTCGTAAACACAAGTACTGAGAAATATGTTACTAATTGTTCTATAGAATTTAGTTATCCTAATTCTCCTTTATGTTCCTAAAGTCATAAAGTATAAATTGTCTGTTGTTTTAATTTTTTATAAGTATGAATTATAAGCAATGTCAGAAGTTTTAGAAATGAAGACCAAATAGAATTACTATGAACTTGTCATTTTAGGATTGTTTTATCTATTGCATGAATATTACTTTCAGCAAATATTTGAAAATATAAAGAAGTAATCCTTGCAGTATATGTAAATACTTAACATAAAATTTTTATCTATTATTAGATTTTGTGTCTTCAAAATTCTTGCAAACATAATGCTTTGACTTTGGAAGGGATTTGAAAACATTTTAAATCCAAGTAATCTCCCCTTACTGTTACTCTCTCTGGTGCCTACTGAATACGTCACCCCATACCAAATTCTTGCTGGAATTATAACTACTTGCAATGAAAACATTACTCATTTTAAACACTGAGATCTCTTTAGTTCCTTAAGAAATGTTGATATATAGTAATTTATGAACATTGATTTTGTTAGTTAGGTTTCTAGCAATTTGAGTTTTTAGCCTCTATTTGGGCTAGTAATTAAATAGACTAGTATAGTTCTCCTTCTTGTTTTTAATTTTAAAATGTAAATAAAATGAATACATAGGAAAATTTTCAAATACTACAAATAAATAGAAAATAAGAAGTGCAAGTCTCTTCCCATTCCCAAGCCTTAGTTCCTACTTCCCAAAATAATCTCTGTTATTGTCATACCACATACCTTTTTAGAAATTTATATAGTTGGGATTGTATTCCGCTTGCTGTTATAAAATTACCCCTCCCCCTCTATATATTTTGGTGGTATTTCCACATAGACTCAAATATACCTAATTCATTATTTTTAATGGCTGCCTCATATACCATTGAGTCAAAGTACAATGATTTATGCAAACAGGTCACGAGCGGTGAACATTTGTCTGCAGCCCTTCACTGTCACGGGCAATACTGAAATGAGCACTCTCACACGTAATTAAGTCTTGGCTTGCTTTTGCAGATACACTTGTCAGGGGTCCCGTTGCAAGTGTAAGAAACCACCTTAAGTTGTCTGAAGTGTCTTGATATTTTAATTTTAACTAAATGAATGAAGTTGAGCATACTTTTATGGTTATAAGCTATTTTGTTTTTTCTATCTTCATATTCCTTGCCTAACTTTCTATTGAGTTATTATAATTTTATTGATTTCTTATCATTCTTTTTTACATATGCATCTCAGTTTTTTTTAAGTGGGGTATAACTTAGGTACTCTGTTCTTTCATTTTCTTCACTGTTAAGTGAGAAGTTGCTTTACTTAATTTCTGTGGTGTCTTTCAACTCCGAATTTCTAAGAACATGTTTCTTTTACCAATATTTCTTTTTACTGTGTTTACCAATCAACGGTAAAGACAAAAGGGGGCATTTTCATTTTCATTGGATATTTTCTTTTTTGACTCAACACTCTGGGTTCTGCTGTGCTGGTCTTAATTTCCAGGGCTTGCCTGCAGCTGCCTTTGAAGCAGGGCCATGTGCAACGAATGTGTCGCAGCCACATTAGGGAGTTAAACCTCTGGGAAAGGAGTTGCATGTGGATAAAACCGGTGGGAATTATCAACAGCTTGATGTAGGTGGAGGAAGAGCTATTGACAGGTGAAATTGCTTACAATTTCTCATAGACTATATTGACAACACACTGGGATATGTGATGAAGAGAAATAGAAATATGGATGATGATAGATAGATAGTTTAAAGCAACATCTATATATCCAAATCTCTCTATATATAAGACATAAGAGCACATCAAATCGATGCTGATGACCTATCTTTATGAAAATTTTGTTAGTAAATATTCTGTCTATAGCCTTAAATCCTGACATTACAAGGCAAGGTAATTTCATGGGAAGGATATCAGGGAAAATTTTTGGATCTGTAGTGGATAAATACATTTTAGTGACACTGTGCCAGACTTCTCTTAAATCCCCAAGGTGGCCAGATGTCCAGCTTTTTGCTGCAAGGCCATTAAAGCTTTTGCATCAAAGGGATGGCCCCTGGCCAGGGAGTTTGACTCTGCCATTTCTTACTTATCACGCCCAGTATATCACCACATTCTCCTACTTCCGTCTCCTGAGTGTCCCCTGAACCTATCCACAGTTTGCGACCCCCTCTATCACCATTCTAGTCCAAGCTTCCATGAAATCTCAGTAAATGACGGAAATTGTCTGTTCATTTCAGGCATTTGAGTGAATGTGTAATAGTACGGTTGAGCATCATTTTGCATTTCTCTGATGAGAAATGAGATTAAGCATCTTTCATATATGTTTTGGTTATTCAGATATCCACTTTTTAAAAGTACTTGATTAAGTCTTTTGTCTATTTTTTTCTACTTGTTTCTTTGCTTTTGTTTTCAATTGATTTACAAAAATGCTTTATATATTCTAGGTATGAATCCTTTGTCAGATATAGAAATTGCAAAGATATTTCACCACTCCGTGGCTGGCTTTTCTAATCTCTTAATGACATCTTTCAATAAGCAGAATGGATAATTGTATCATAATTTATTACTTTTTCTCTATAGTTAACATTTTTTGAGTCCCAGTTAAGATTTTTTTAATGTACTTTAGGATTACAAATATATTCTTCTATTTATTTTTACAATCTATCTAAGTTTGTTTTGGGGGGGTATGGTATGACTTAAGGCTATCAATATTATTTTTTAAATTATATTTTATTAATTATGCTATTACAGTTGTCCTGAGTTTTCCCCTTTTGTCCCCTCCACCCAGCACCCCCTACTCCCTTAGACAACCCCCCTCACCATTGTTCATGTCTGTGGGCCATTGCATATAAGTTCTTGGACTACTCCGTTTCCTATACTGTACTTCACATACCTGTGGCTATTCTGCAACTACTTATTTGTACTTCTTAATCCCCTCACCCATTCTTCCCCTCACCCTCCAACTGGCAACCTTCCAGTAACTAACTTCTTTTCTCTTGCTTTTAAGAGTCTCTCTTTATCTTTAATCCTTGGCCTTTTAATTATGATATGTTTTAGAGTAGGCCTCTTTGCATCCATCATAATTGGGACTGTGTGCTTCCTGGACTTGCGTGTCTATTTCCTTCAAATGAGGGAAGTTTTCTTTCAGTATTTTTTCAAATAGAATTCCAATTTCTTGCTCTTTCTCTTCTCCTTCTGGATCCCCTGTGAGGTGGATGTTCAACCTCTTAAAATTGTCCCAGAGGCTGCTTATACTATCCTCATTTTTTTTTGGATTCTTTTTTCTTCTTGTTGTTCTGATTGGTTGTTTTTTGCTTCCTTATGTTCCAAATCATTGTTTTGATTCTTGGCTTCATCCATTCTACTGTTGTTTCCTTATAAATTGTTCTTTATTTCAATTAGTGTATCCTTCATTTCTGATTGGGTCTTTTTTATGCTGCTGAGGTCCTCACGAAGTTCCTTGAGCATCCTTATAGACAGTGTTTTGAACTCTGCATCTGATAGATTGCTTATCTCTATTATATTTAGCTCTTTTTCTAGAGTTTTTATCTGTTCTTTCATTTGGGTCATGTTTCTTTGTTTCCTCATTTTGGCAGCCTCTCTGTGTTTGTTTTTATGCATTAGGTGGAGCTGCTTTGACTCCATGTCTTGGTAGTGTGGCCTAATGTAGTAGGTGTCCTGTAGGATCCAGTGGCATTACCTCCCCTATCACTCAAGGTGCATACTCAGGGTACGACACTCTTTGTATGTTCTGAGTACACCCTCCTCTTATAGTTGAGCCTTGGTTGCTGTTGGCAGATCAATGGGAGGGATTTACCCAGGCCAGTCAGCTGCAAGGACTGGCTGTGACCACTTACCACCAACGTCTGCCTTCTGTGGAGGAATCAGCTATTCAGGGGAGGTTGGTGGTGCTCTGATGTGGTCTGTAGCTATCCACTGGGTGTGTTGGCCCTGGGATTTCCTGGGTGGTGCAGGCCAAGGTGAGCCCCAACCTGTGTTTTGCCCAGGGTACCCTGCCTGAGTTGTAAAACAATCTGAGATGGCTGCTACTTGTGCTTGGCTTGGAGATTCCCAGGTGAAGCCTAGCTGTCACTCTAATCCAGCTGCCATTAGGGCTTGCTGAAGCCAGCTGTTGCTTGTTTGATAAGACTTAGGAGCCAAGACCAGCCATTTTTATAGAAAAGCAGCTTGGGTAGGCCCATAATTGGGTGGGGTGGAGCCTCTGTGGATCTCCAAGGTGAATCACACAGTGTTAACCAGGTTGATGAAATCTCATATATGGCACCAGCCTACCTGCTCTGTGGTGGGAGGGCTCAGCAAAAGGACAATGGCCTCTACTCTCCACAATGCCAGACATTTGTGTCTCTCCCTGTATACCACTGGTGCCCTTCAAGCGGCCACCCTGGTGCTGGAGGTCAGAGGAAGTGAGTCTGAGTAGGTGAGTCCATGTGTGGGTTCCCCAAGAGGAACTGCTGAGGGCTCCAGCACTCTCCTCTACTGACTCAGTTCCCACTGGTTTTCACAGCCAGAAACTGAGGGGACTTACCTTCCTGGCACTGGAATCCTGGGCTGGGGGGCCTGGTGCAGATCTCGGACTCCTCACTTCTGAGATATCCCTCCCAAATTTTTATCCATGTGAGTGTGTGGCCAGCCTCTTCTGTATCTGTGCCCCTCCTGCCAGTCCGGATGGATGTGGTTTCTTCAACTCTGTAGTTGTCAGACTTCCATTGAACTCTATTTCTGACTGATGTTCCTGAGTGATGGCTGTTCTATATTTTAGTTGTAATGTTGATGTGGTTGTGCGAAGAAGCGAGCCATGTCTGCCTACATTGCCATCTTGACCAGAAGCCCTGTGTTAGTTTTTATTTCCATGCAGCAAATTATATACATTTGGTAGCTTTAAAACAACACATTTTATTTTCTCATAGTTTTCATAGGTTATCACACTTGTAATGGATTAACTGGGTTCTCCAGTCAGGGTCTTACAAAGCTGCATTGAAAGTGTTAACTGGGTTGGGTTCTCATCTGACGTTCAAGGCCCTCTTCTAAGCTCATATGATTGTTAGCAGAATTTGTTCCTTGCAGCTGTAGAAGTTATGACTGCTTGTTTCCTCAAAGCTAGCAAGGGATAGAAAGGGATATAGAGTTATTTTGGATTGCGCACTCCCAAATCCTATTATAAAGGGCTCACCCAAGATAATTTGCCTTTTGATTAAGTTAAAGTCAACTGTTTAGGTATCTTAATTACATCTTAAAAAATCTCTTCACCTTCGCCATATTCTATTGATTAAAAGTAAGTTACAGGCTCTGCCAGCACTCACGGAAGGAGAAGTTATAAAGGCATGGGTATCAGAAGTAGTAGTGTTGGCGGATCATCTTTATGTTCTGCCTACTATTGCAGAATCTTTTTCTATTTTCTTTCCAATGTTTACAAGTGATCCCAGTCCATTTTATCAAAGAGAACTCTCATTTTCTCCACTGAATTATGGTGTCACTTTGTCCTAACCATGTATGTATAGTCTGTATCTGGACACTATTTCATTCTGTTGATCTTTTGGTCTTCTCTGTTCCAATATCCATATTATTGAATGACTGTAGCTTTATGATAAATCTTTATTCCTGAAAGTGTAAGTCCCTCATCTTTGTTCTTCCTCAGTATTTCGTTGACTAGTCTTTGCCTTCTATATTTTCACGTAAACTCTGGAATCAATTGGTTAATTTCTTACATCAACCTGTTGGGATTTGGGGGGAGCCAAGGGTGGATTTTACTGCCTTTATAGATCAATTAGAAAAAAAATTTACTTTAAAAACATCTGATATTCCAATCTATAAATATGGTATATATAGGTCTTCATTTATTTAGGTTTCCTTTAATTTTGCTAAATAATATTTTATTTTTTTCAGTGTGGTGATTCATGTATAATTTTCTTAGATTTATTCCTAGATATTTGATTATTTGTATGCCATTATAATTGGTACAATTTTAAAATATTTATTTTCTATTAGTATTGTTGGTATATAGAAATACAATTGGTTTTGTATATATGCCTTATATTCTTTCAAAATGTATTGATTAATTTTAATGAATAAAAGGTTTGTAGATCCTTTAGATTTCTGTATCTATAATGATGTCATTTCTGAATAATGGCAGCTTCACTTGTTCTATTTGTTCTCATATAATTCTTAATATATTTATTTCTTTTTCTTGCTTTATTGTACTAGCTAGTTTCTCCATTATAAGTTGAATAGAAGTGGGAGAATAGGCAGCTTTATCTTATTACCAATCCCAGGGGAAAACTTTCAGCAATTCACCATTAAGTATAATATATTCTGTAAGGGTTACTACAGTAATTTATTTTATCAGAATGAAACGTGTAAGAACTCTATTTGATGATAACAACTCATTTTAAACATAAGGACACAAATTAGTTAAAAGTAAATGGATGGAAAAGGTTATATGACACTAATTTTAAAAAGCTGAAGTGACTATCATAATATCAGGCAAAGCAGGTTTGAGGGCAAAGAATATTAAAAGGGATAAAAAGGGAAATGACATAGTAATAAAGGCATACGTCCATTATGAGGATATAACAATCTTACATGTGCATGTGACTAAAAGCAGAGATCTCACCTACAAGTGGAACCAAATTAACAAAACAAACAAATGAGCAAAATAGAACCAGAGACATGGAAACAAAGAACAAACTTACAGTGACCAGAGGAGAGGTGGGGAGGTTAACAGGGGAAACAAGGGGAAGGGTCAAGTCCAGGAACATGTATAAAGGACCCATGTCAAAGACAATGGGGTGGAGGGAAGGATTAAAAGTAGAAGGTGGGGGGTGGGGTGGGTAGGGCAGGGGAGAGTATGGGGGGAAAATGGAGGCAACTGTAATTGAACAAAAGTAAAAATAAACTAATTGAACAACTGTAATTGAACAACAAAGTGATAAATAAAAAATTAAAAGATTAAAGTAGAGTTTTAAAATACATGAAGAAAAATGGGTATAATTACACGGAGAAATATACAAATTGGCAATTATATGTGGAATTCTAGCACCTATCTCTCAATCGATGGAACAAATAAACATAAAATCAGCAGCATATAAAAGACTTGAACAATGCTATTGAGCACGTTGCCTTAGCACTCACCCCTACACAGTGGAATGTTCATTCCTTTAAAGTGCACAGAAAACACTCCCCACTGTGGACCATGTTCCTGTCCATAAAACAGTCTCAATAAATTTAAAATTATTTAGGTCACTCAAAATATGTTCTTTTTCTATATGGAATTAATGAAAATCTAATCACCAAAAAATTAGGAAATTTTCTTAATACATAGAAACTATATAGTATACTTATAAGTAACCATAGACAAAGAAGAAATCAATAGAAAAAATATAAAATATTTCTAAAGGAATTAAATTAAAAACACAGCATATCAAAATTTGTGAAATGTAGTGAAGGAACTTAGAAAATTTATGGCACTGAAATAAGTGACATTTTCAATCTTCAGAAACTCAAAATAATAGCATATAAAATTTGATATATACTGAAGATAAGAACTAATAAAGATCTAATCAGAAAACAGTGACATAGGAAATTTAAAAACAAAAGAGAAAATCAATGAAATGTAAAACTGGTTCTTTTAAAATTTTTTTGAATTATTTTATTTTTTTCCTTTTTTTTTATTGTGCAATTACAGTTGTCCCCATTTTCTCCCCATTACTCTCCTCCACCCTCCCCACCTCTACCTCCCACATTCAATCTCCCACCCATTGTCTTTGTCCATGGGTCCTTTAAAACTGGTTCTTTAAGACCAGTAAAATGGATAAAATCTAGCTAGACTGGACTGAAAAAAGACTGAAGCCAGAATTACCCCAATTACGGGTGAGAGAGATGATATCCAACAGTTTTGACAGATATCAAAAGGAAAATAAGGTGATATTACAAATATTTTTATGTCAGTAAAATTCAATACTTATATGACATGGATAAATTCCTTGGAAGACCCAAAGTACCAAAGCTTACTCAAGTAGAAATATATAACCTAAACATTGTAATATCTATTAAGTTAAATTTGCAGTTAAAAATCTTTACACAAGGAAAATTCTAGGCCCAGTTAGTTTCACAAGTGAATTCTACTAAACATTTAAGAAGAAAAAAAATCCAATTCTATAGAAATTCTTCAAGAAAAACTGAAGTGAAGGGACTATTTTCCAATTCTTTTAAAGAGACCAGCCTTCCCATGGTGCCAAAATCAAGAAGAATACATTATAAGTAAAGAAAACTACAGAACAATATCCCTCCTGAAGGTAAATTCCAAAATTCCTAATACAATTTTAGCAATTTATTCAATAATATATAAAAGGATTATACATCATATCCATGTGGGGTTTATTCCAAGCATGCAAGCTTGCTTCCACATTCTTCAAATCCAACCTTTTCACCCCGAGAAAACACACGTCCATGCAGAGATTAGGACAGCAATGTTCTTTGTCCGTAACATTTAAAATAGCATGGGTACACTGCAGCATGATTGCACTGAGTGAAAAATGCAGACCAAAAAAGAAAGTGTATATCCCATATAACCTTATTTATGTAGAATTCTGGAAAACTCACAGGAATCTATGATGAGAGAGAGTAGGTCAATGTTCGCCCGGGGCCAGTGGCTTGGAGAGGGGTGAGCAGGAGGATTGCCAAGGGGCACACAGGTCCCAGTTCGAGTCAATACAAGGGAACAGAAAAGATGTGTACAGTCCCAGGATTGAAATGTAAGGCCCCGCCGTACCCCTCCCTTCTCTCTTTTCCCTTCTGGCTCGTTGGTGAACCCATGACAACCCACTTCCCAAAAGGCAGTGGGGAAATAATACAGTATGTTGCTTTTGCTCTAGAGGAAAGCAAAGCAACATATTGTATTCCTGAATGGCCAGATGAAGGAGGCCAATGTCGTACTTTGAACAGTCCCTCAGACTATTATGTGAGAAGAAAATAAACTCCCGTCTCCTTTAAGGCATTGAATTATTATTGGGTCATTTTGGTAGAACAGCCTAGCCTTATCATATCAAATGTTTATTGAATTTTAAATGTTAATTACATTTTTTTAAATTTTAGAAATTCTCTTTCAAATCTTCTGGTCATTTTTATTACATCTTGTTCCATGCTTTTTAAAAAAAAACCTCAACATCTATTTTAAACAAAGCTTATTAGTAATCATTTTATATCCTGTAGTCGATAATGCCAATATTTGAAGTTCTAAGTCATCCAAATCGATTATTTCCACTAACTCTAATTCACAGTGACTTGTTTACCCATGTATATTTTTTAAATTATGAAATTATATTCTTCTGAACTTCACTTTTGGAAACTCTAAGAGACCTGAATTAAGGATGCTTTCCTTCGGAGTGAATTTGCATTTTTTTCTGTCTGACATCAGTCCGGTAATAACAATTTTTAGAAATTTAATTTCTCGGTTTATAGTTTCACCACACTGTAAATACAAATTTGAATTCCAGTCCTATGTTCTCATGGGAAGACTAATTAAGGCTACATTTTCTTTTCTCTGCCCAGAGGTGTAGGAGAGATGGATGAATTTCCATATCCTAGTTTGTGTGAAGCCCGAAGGTTTAGCAACCACTGTTTGCAAATGCGAAGTCGTGTTCCCCAGGATCACATGAGCATTAAAATGTGGCCCTGAGACGGGCTCCTCAGATAAAGTGCAGGCCCCCTGCCTATGCTTATATTTGCATTTCAGGTAAACAATGGCTAATTTTTTAGCAGGATTATGTACCATGCAATATATGTTTTCACCTAAAACTTAAATTTAACTGGGTGTTCTCTATTTTTATTTGCTAAATTTAGCATCTGAATTTTTATTTTCCTGTCTCTTCAGTTTCAAGTCTCTGGCCAAGGTTTTGGACCTTGAGGATTACATTAATTTTTTGTCTAGCATCAGATGTGTTGCCTGAGAGCATCTAGTTTAACACCCCCTCCCCCGCCCCATTTCTACTTTATGTTCATAGATACCTTCAGGGAGACCCCATTCTGGTACCTTTTGGTGTTGCATATCTCTGAGTGGGATGAGCTCTTTTGATTTCAAAGAATATTTATGCCAATTTGAGGAAATAAGCTTTTATTTTAAGGAAGTAAGTTCTTATTTTAAGGAAATAACTTCAGCTAAATAGATCTTCTGTGATATCTTTTTAACATTCTGGGAATGATGGAGCTGCAGGAAAGTCATTTTATCAACCTTGCTATTTCATACCTAATGTAGATCTCTCAAACTCAAGAAAATTGTATATGCTACAATTAATTACTACTTTAGTTGGTTCTGAGTATAAAATATTTAGTCTGTGCAGAACTGATGTTATTTAACAACATAAATGGGTAAACTTTAGATTTACTTTCAAAAATTACATTCTTCGTCATCTTTGGACTGAGGGCCTGGTCTCGAAGTCTGCCCCAGCGATGATCCCTGAGCACCCAGCTATCTAGCCAGGCACTTCCAATCAGGGTTGGAAATGGAAATGGAAATCTGTCAGAGACTGAGAAAGCTCCAGGGGACACGAATTTCATTATCCTTAACCCCCACACTGGCTGCTGCTCAGAGATTTTCTATTGCTGAATCTGTGTAGATTCAAGTTTTTCTCTGCATCTCACATCTAGATAACAGAGGAAGGTAGTTTGATTGGTCTCAGTAATTTCCTGCACTCCTGTGACGATTTATGTCTGGCTGCATGCCATCCTTAGTCATGTGCCCACCATCGAACCAATCATTGGCTACCACTGTGGAAAGAATCGTGTCGCCTTGTACCCAGGGTGGCAGTGGGAGGGAACTTTAAGGTAGAAAGTGACCCTGGATGCTGTGTGTTCTAAGGCTCCTCCACCACCTGGATACAGCATTATCACATTACTCACCCTTCACAATATTGCCAAAACGTCAGAAAAAAGACTGACTCGTATCTAACAAATGAGGCCTTTTAAACAGGAAAATGCTGAAAGGAAGTATAAATGTTGGTGAAGTGGATGGAAGGTACATAGGAGGTGGCTCATTTTTCTGAGCTGGGAGGTATTGTACCTGCAGTAGAGGGCACTTGAAATGAGAAATGCTCATTATTTTTTCCAGGGCAACTGACTCATTAGAGCACTTGTGGCAAACTGACTCGAATATGCTAAATTCCCCTTTCAACAGCTTCAGCAATATGTGCCCAGCACTGTCTGGTACAGGGCTTTCCGTCCTGCATGCTCAGCTCATGGAGACTGGGCAGGGAAAATGCCCCCACCTGAGATTCATAGGTGAACTCAGTAGCTCAGCACATGTGGAGGCCATGAGTGCTGGAGAATAAGACAATGAATAGAGATGTTTTTAGCTGTAGGGAGTATGGCTCAGTAGAAGAGAGAAAAAATGTTTAAGAGAAAAACAAGGACTAGAGGGAAGGCAGAGATGCCTTCCAAGTAGCACCTGGAGATATGAGTGATGAAGGTCAGCCATAGCATGCTTCATTTCACCAGAAATGCACCTGCCTAAAACAAGAAAATACAGAATTCTAAAATGTTACGTGCGAGCAAATTAGTTGCTGAAATAATAATTCCTTCCAGACATGTAATGTTAACCTAGAATGGAAAACATGACTCATAAGATCCAGAAATCACAAGCCTAAATTGTGAATAAAATAAATGCATACCCAGATATAAGATGAAACTCCAAACTATGAATAGAAAGGAAACATATTAAGAGAAACCAGAAAACGTGACAATATACAACGGAAGAACAATAAAACTCTAAGGAGACTTCTCAAACACAAGAGTAGAAACCAGAATAGAATAATATCTGTAAGTCCCGAGAGAAAATAACAGTGCCGTAGAGTTTACCCCGCAGACCTTCGCTGAAAGAACCACCAAATGACACAGATAAGACAAAATAAAACCTGCAAGGACAGAATGAGGTACAATATGTCCTCTTCAGCAAATAAATTAGCAAGCAGGGGCATACGCTGACTGTAGTAAACAATAATAAAAATGTTGACTAACACAGAGAAATTTCTCTATTAAACGATCAATAACCTTGCAAATTTTTTATTGATATGGGCATTACAACGTAAACCTCAAACCTTACCACAAATTCACAACCTTTCTCTGGAAACAAGCAAACTCAAATGGTAAGTATATCGCTAATGACCCTCAGATATTTATCGTGTTCCACCCTCAGACCTTTAACCAAGGAATGTTTTTTTCCTCTTCTGTGATATCATACCATCTAACTTGATAGAAAATGCAGAACTCGTAGACTGTTTAAACCAAACAGAGTCTCCAAAAATGAAATAGATCGGCAGCTTAGTAAGGTGTTTCCTGACACACACAGGAAGAAAAATTTGGGGTCCACTGAGAAGACGTGAGGACCATAGTAGAGATTCACAGCTTCTTAGCAAGTTCTGAGAACTAAGTCCGTTTACAGAACCAAAGACCTTCAGCTGAGAGCAACTGTGGCCCATTTACCCAATTAATGGTGCACTGAAGACAGGAAAACACTCAGATCTTCCAGAGGTTTTTAGGTACTGGCTCTGAATTCACCCTGATTCTCAGAGACCAGAAACGTCACTGTGCTCCCCAGGTTAGCATTTATACGATCAGTGATAGATGGAGTCTTGGCCTGAGCCTCAGGTTTGTCTTGTGTCTCTTTTCCCAGTCTAGGAAGTTCCAGTGTTGACGCCCCTTTACCATAAATGAGCACGTTTCAAGGTCCTCCAATTACAACTTGCCCCCCTGTTCCCCAGCCCCTTAAAAACCCTTAATCTAGTCTAGTGACAAAGATCACTGGGGGCACCAATAGGCCTCCCATCTTCTTGCTTGGCACTTTCTCGATCAATAACCCTTTCCTGACTCCAGACTCTGATGTTTTGGGTTTTGGTCTTTCGAAGCACTGGGCACTGAATTTTGGCTTGGTGATGCCCAATGCCAAAAACTGCCAAGACATTACAAGAAGGAAGAGATTAACAAACTTAATGTCTTTCATTTGCGCCTCCAGTGTCTATGATCGTAGCTGGTAGCTAGTAGGTCTTTGGTAAATTTTTACTGAATGCCATCGAACAAAATCAATTCAAGGGGGATGTTAAGGACAAAGAAGTGTCTACACTGCTTGCACCGCACAGGAGAATTAAAAATAAATGAAAGAAAATTCTGGTTTCCGAGTCATTTTCTCTGCCTCTTTAAAACTATTAGAAATGACACCCCTCACTATTGCCCCTTTGTTCACTTCACCTTTACGTTGTTTTCAGCGGGACAAGATAATTGTCATTTGTTCAGGACTTCCCGTGTGGCTAGTATTGGTCAGTATTCCCAGGGAGACAATGGGGGTTACTTTTCCAACAACGCAGAACTCGTGAATGGGCGAGTAAGTGGTCCAGGCCTAAATGCATGTCAGCGTCACAACCAGCTTGACAAACAGTGTGCTTTCCACGAGGAGAGATGTCCCCACCTGGAGCGTGAAAACTGGAAAGGCAGTGGGTGGGGACAGAGGATTCCTAGACTCCAGAGCTCCGAAGGTCAGGGAACAATCATGGGCTGGTCAGTTGGAATAGGACTCATCAGGTCAGCGATTGTATTGTTGTACTGCAAGGATTTTTAAAGCATGGAACCTCTGACTATTTAGTTAGGGACACTGTCCTCTTTTCCCTTACATTGTCAAATAAAAAAATGACAATAGCTAATACAGCACTAGCTGTCCAGTATGAATGAATAAAAAGTATACACTTTTTGTCAGATGGCAGAAAATATACTTTTTGGTGTGCCACAGAATTTTAGTAATTAGTTTATGTGTGCCATATAATGACAAAGAATGAAAATCGCTGCATTAAGTTATCCAAGAAGTAAAAAAAATAGTGTCAGAAAAAGTATGATGGTTTCAACTTCTTTTTCAGTCGTCCAGGTTTGAGTTGTATTCTTCTGCCACCTGCTGGTCATCCCTGGGAAGGCAGAGGGAAGCTTCACCTGCACTTGTTCTCAAGGAGCTTGTTTTCAGACACTTGGGTTGTTTCTGTGTTTTTTGCTTTTCTCCAGGTGCCTCTGAAAAGTTCTCAGTGAAGGACTTCTGTCCCAAGTCTGAAGTTCCAGCTTTCAAACAGACTGCAGGCAGAGGTCTCTCCCCTGGGCCCTCCGAACCTTTGGTATAAAGGAGATAGATGGTTCTCATTCAGGCCCCTGCAATGCTGATTGGTGCATAGCGGGCAGTTTTCCAGTAAGAGTTCGTCTTTCTTCTCCCTTCATTCAAGGCTCCCCCAGGAAGTGCTCCCCCTGCAATCCTCCCAGCTGGAGTGCACGAGAGCCTGAAATCGACCCAAGGACTTGGGACCTTCTCGCTGACATTTAGGACTCCCCTGGATAAAAAAAAAAAAAATCAGTGCATGGACTTAGGCCAGAGGGAGCCGCTTTGCCTGGGGTTTGTGTGCTGACCCGGATAGGCCAGGGCTCCACCTCGGTGGGTCGTTGAGGTCAGCAGGGGACTCAGACTCCAGGTTGTGCAAGGGGCTGGAAACCATCCATGCAGCACTTGAGGAGACTGCTCATTATTTGTCCACTCGAAATCTGGGAACTACATTAAGAAATAACGTGTGAATACACTGTAGACACACACACACATGCAAAGAATATAAAATCTCTGAAAAAAGACCAAATATTAACAGTCCATATTGGGTGAGCTTGTTGTTTTATCTTACTACATTTTCTGTTTTTTTTTTTCTTACAGTGAACATATATTAGTGGTGTAATATATATGTATAAATATATAATTTAATCCTTACCTGAGGATATATTCACTGATTTTAGAAAGAGAGAAAGAGAGAGAGAAAGACATTGGTGTGAGAAGGAAACTTCCTTCTGTTGCCTCATGCACACGCTGTGACCGGACAGGGGATGGAACCCACAGCCTAGGTATGTGCCCTGATGGGGAATCGAACCTATCACCTTTTTGGTGTACAGGGTGATGTTCCAAGCAATGGAACCACCCGACCAGGGCAAATGGTGTAATATTTTTTAACCAGAAAAAAAAAAGTTTCTAAGTCAGAAACCTGTGTACCTGGGATCACTTTTGGTGTCGGTAGGATGGATGCAGGTCTCCCTGGCAGGAGATGCAAAGGCAGGAAGGCGCAGCAGCAGTTAGAAGAGAGGGGACAGATTTACTAGCTTTCTGTAATGCCATCCTGAACTTGGCTGGATGGCACGCTGCTGGTGCTGGAGTCCAGAGACCTGGCACTGACCTCAAGTCCCCACCTGCTTTCATTCCTGCCTCACCCACGACCTCCTGCCACCACCTCTGTCTGCAGCTCTCCCTACTCGCAGTGACTCCCGTCCTCACTCCAACCTCTCTTTCTATCACTGTGTGAAATGGTCACGAGCAAGTGGCTAGAAACAGATATTATTTGTTCAATATAAAGTCAAAGGAGAGAGGGGAGGGATGACAGGACTTTTTTTGGTCACTGGAGAGGTTTGTGAGTGTCAGTGTTTAAGACTTCTGAACCCACAGGGTCAACTGGAGCTGAGGGGAGCCAAACTCTAGGCTCCCCTGTTAGCAAAGGAAATACCACATGAGTGAAATCAAACTCACCTTCTCCTCATACCCAATAAAGTCTTTCTTCTCTTCCTCCCCTTTCTGAAAACAGGGCTATCTTCTTTCCAGAAACCTAAGCATACGTCTGGGGTTACTTTTTACTCTTCCCACCATGTAAACAACTGCCCAGTTCTGACAGTTCTGTCTCCGGGATGTCTCTACCTTCTCTCCTTCCTGCTGTGCCTTCCCTGTGTCTTCCCATCGCCTCTGCTCCCCCCACAGCACCAGCTTCTCCAGGTTTCCTGCTTCCAGTCTGCCCTTTTTCAGCCCATCTGTCTTAGATGCTGTTTTTTTCCATTTGAGGGCCAGTTTTGACTCTCCTGCCAAAAACATTCACAAGTTACCCAGTATTGATCAAACAAATCTGAATTCCAAACCTGGGCATGTAAGACCCTCTACAATCCTATCCTGGGCATGTGGCCTGTGGCTCTCCTTCTTGCCAGTAGCCAAGTTTGACTATTGTGTTCCAGGCACTATAACTGTCACTGAGGCTACAGAGATGAATGAGACACAGTGTTTGCCCACCAGCAGCTCCAGGTCTTGTTGGAGAGACAGCCAACAGCATGACTGGTGCTGTAGGACACAGGTGGCAAACACAAGGCCTGTGGGCCGAATCCCGCCCTCCACCTTGTTCTATCTGGCCCAGCACCTTGTTTCCACCCAGTGGCAGCACTGAGCTCCTTGCCCCTAGTGAAGGAGTAGTTACATTTATACAGTCCTAAATTACATTCGGCCCTTTGAAGGCAACTGTGAGGCTGATGTGGCCCCTGGTGAAAATGAGTTTGACCCCCCTGGTCTAGGAGGATGTCCAGAACTCTCTAGGAGTCTGAGCCAGAGAATTTCAGGCTAATTTCAGGCTAAGGGCAGATAAGCAACGGGTGGGGAAAGGTGTAGAGGGATTGGTGAACACTTTAAACAGAGGCAGGAGCTGTGGAGATGCCCAGAATTACAAGAATACATGGTAGATGCTACTACAGGTCGTTCAGCACAGCTGGAGCTTAGGCTGCATGAGAGAAAGCTGTTGAAGTTGAGGCTGGGGGCATAAGAACAATAGCATTCATACCAGGTTTTCCTAGGAGCCTGGTATTCTGCTCAACACTTTCCGTGGGCTTTCCTTTTTACTTTTCACAAAACATTATGATATTGGTAGAGTTTGTTCTGCTACAATATAACCCCAGTTAACACACCTGTGACTGGAAAACGGGGAACAATGTCTGTGTAATGAACTATGGTTAGTGCACTTTTTTTTTTCCTATAGGCAAGGGGAATGGCTATAGAAAAATTAGAACTTTCAACAGGAAATGAGAGAGTCCTTAGTCCTACTATGTTGTAGACTGGGCACTTACTGCTCTATTTTAAGAAAATTAAAAAATTAAAAATGAGAGCCTGTCCTGGGGTTCCCATCCGGGTAACCTGGCCTTGCATGGGCTCCTGGCTCACGGCAGGTACCTGCCCCTCTCTGACCACATTCACTGCAGGTCCCTGGCTCACAGCTCTGCTTCTACAGCTCCTACACAATAGCATCTCCACTCTATAATCTTATACCTTTAAAATGTCCCCTGAAGCAGCCTTCAACTACGCTGAGTGTCCTGCCTGGCTCGTGTTGAGTTATATCCCGAGATTCCAGCTACTGCTTTTATTGGTGCTCTGGTTGCAATGCTCCACTGCTTTTGAGATATCTGCCCGCTTTTATTTTTCCCCTCAGTCCTTTTACTTGTAGTGTGTGCTTTTGTCAAACATAAGGTTTTTCAGGATTGTATATCGAGTGCGGTAGGAGACCTGTACCATTAAATTTTCATTTTGTGAAAGAGGCAACAGAAGCTGAGAAGCCTGGGACTCGGGTTTGTCAGGCTGGCAGGTGGTAAAGCTGGGTTTTGCAGCTCCAGCTCCATCGCTTGTGGATGCAGATTACACAGGGTCTAATGTGCCACGTGGGCTGGCTTTTAAAAGTCTGTTATCTCTCAACAACAAACATAACTTTTTTATACATAATCTGTGTTGTTGGGCGCAGGACTTTGCATTTCCCAGACTTCTTTGTTATCTGCTGTCCTGTTCAGGTTTGCCTTTGGGAGGCACTAGAAAGCGGAGGAAAGTGAGAGGGAGAAAGTTGACTCGCTTCCTGTTGTCCTATGCCTGTCCGTGTTTCTCCAGAGTCAGGGACAGTCAGCTCCAGTGTTTCCGTGTCTCGCGGTTGCCAGCAGCAACTGGGTGGCAACTCCTTTAGCCATCAGTGAACCAGCCGCACCACGGTCCTTCACCAGAGACCTTAAATACCTGATAATCAACAGAAGCCTCTGCTGGATTCTCCTTCCCAGTGCTCCGAGCACCAGCTTTCCAAAGCTCCGTCCGGAAGTCTGACTTTCAGGCCCTCAGAGCTTCTCCCCCAAGCTCTTCTGTTCTGGAAGCGGCATCTCTTCCCTTCAGGTTCCTCATCCCTACCAGGTGTGTGTGGTCAGCTTCCTGCAGTTCTTATTCTCTGGATTACTGTGAGGTTCTCCTTTGCACTTTCAGACGCCCAACGTTCGCATACCCGAGTCCCAGTTTGAAATGTCCTCTGTAACATAGTTAATGTGTTCTCTCTGCGAGCAGACCCTGACATGCTCATGAATATTTCTTCGCAGGGAAAGATGAGTCTTTGAAGGGTTTGAGTAGAAGATGGACTCCTTGCTGCAGGTCTTAATTGATTTCATCAGTTGGCAGCGTTCCACTCTTTGACAGTGTCTCCTTTCTTCAAACAGTGTATCGTCCTGGCTTCTGCAGCTTTACTCTCCTGGCCCTCCTCACTCCCCACCTCTCTGGCCACTCTCAGCCTCTTATGAAGACTCTTCTTTCTCTTTCTTTTGGGATTATTTTCAGTTTTTATATTTTTAAATTGTTTTCGGTTACAGTTTACATTTAACATTATTTTGTGTTAGTTTCGGGTGTACAGCATAGTGGTTAGACAACCATACACTTCACAAAGTGCTCCCCCTGATGTTGCAAGTACCCACGTGGCGCCATACACAGTTACTATAATATTATTGACTGTATTTCCAATGCTATACCTTACATCTCCAAGACTATTTTATAACTGCCAACTGGTACTTACACTCTTCACCTTTTAACTTTGATTCTTTTTAATTTTCTGACCACGTGTTTATTCAACACAAAATAATCCCTCCAGCTTCGCTGAGGTAATTGACCACGACCACATGCACAGTCTAAATCCGCCTCTAAACTGGAATTCAGTTGCTGACCCAGCCCAGGCCTGAGCTTTCTTGTTGGCACCAGGGGGCACTGCGCTCCACCTCTAAGTGTCTCTGTCAGCTTCCCCTCCCGTGAGTCTTGCAGGTCGCTCGCCCTCCAGACCTTTGGGCCTTGGCCGGCCAAAGTAGCAGGCACGATCTTGGGAGCAGGTGGAGGTAAACACGGAGATACTGCATGCCCTTGTTAGTAAGATACCAGTAGAAATGTCTCCGGGCAAACTGTTCCTTTGTGCAGCCTCATGATTTGAGAGATTGCACAGCCTTCCTGATGGGGAGATTAAGCACGTTCTTGTCTGGCAGCTCGGGGTGTTTGGGCAGGTGCACACCCTTCTTTGCCACCATCACGCCCTCCTTAAATTGGGGTTCATAAATGGCAATACAGTTCTTCTTGGGCATCAGCATCACAACAACTGCTGTGTATGGGCCTGGGGCACCTTCACCTTTTTTAAAAAATTATATTTTATTGATTATGCTATTACAGTTGTCCCAATTTTCTCCCCTTTGCTCCCTTCCACCCAGCACCCCCCACTCCCTCAGGCAATCCCCACACCATTGTTCATGTCCATGGGTCATGCATATCAATGTTCTTTGGCTTCTCCATTTCAAGTACTGTACATTTCATCCTCATGGCTATTCTGTAACTACCTGTTTGTAATTCTTAATCCCCTCACCTTTTCACTCATTCACCCACACCCCCCCCCCCTTCCATCTGGCAACTGTCAAAAAGCTCTGTTCTTCTTGTTTGCTTAGTTTGGTTTTTAGATTCAGTTGTTGATAGATATGCATTTTTTGCCATTTTATTGTTCATAGTTTGATCCTCTTTCTTAAATAAGTCCCTTTAACATTTCATATAATAATGATTTGGTGATGAGGAACTCCTTTAGTTTTTTTCCTGCCTGGGAAGCTCTTTATCTGGCCTTTGATTCTAAATGATAGCTTTTTTGGGTAGAGCAATCTTGGCTGCAAGTATCTGTTTTTCATGACTTGGAATATTTATTGCCATTTCTTTCTAGCCTGCAAAGTTTCTTTTGAGAAATCAGCTGAGAGTCCTATGGGAACTCCTCTGTAGGTAACTGACTTCTTTTCTCTTGCTGCTTTTAAGTAAGATTCTCTCTTTATCTTTAAACTCTGGCATTTTAATTATGATGTGTCTTGGAGTGGGCCTCTTTGCAACCATCTTGTTTGGGAGTCTCTGTGCTTCCTGGACTTGCATGTCTATCTCCTTCACCAAAATAAGGAAGTTTTCTTTCATTATTTTTTCAAGTAGGTTTCCAATTTCTTGCTCTTTCTCTTCTCCTTCAGCCACCAATATGATGCAAATGTTGGAATGCTTGAAGTTGTCCCAGAGGCTTCTTACACTATCCTTTATCTTCTTGTTGTTCTAATTGGTTGTTTTTTGCTTCCTTATTTTCCAAATCATTGATTTGATTCTAGGCTTCATCCACTTTACTGTCGTTTCCCTATAAATTGTTCTTTATTTCAAGCAGTGCATCCTTTGTTTCTGACTGGATCTTTTTTATGCTGTTGAGTCCTCATTAAGTTCCTTGAGCATCCTTATAACCAGTGTTTTGAACCCTGCATCTGATAGATTGCTTATCAGATCATTTAGTTCTTTTTCTGGAGTTTTGATCTGTTCTTTCATTTGGGCCGTGTTTTTTTATCTCCTCATTTTGGAAGTCTCCCTGTGTGTGCTTCTATGTGTGAGGTAGAGCTGCTATGACTCCCTGTTTTGGCAGTGTAGCCTAATATAGTAGGTGTCCCGTAGGGTCCAGTGGCACAGCCTCTCCTATCATCCAAGCTGAGTACTTGAGGTGTTACCTTCATGTGTGCTGAGTACTCCTTCCCCTTGTATTTGAGCCTTGATCGATGTTGGCAAGTCAATGGGAGAGATTTACCCAGGTCAGTCAGCTGCAAGGACTGTCTGTGACCACCAATCTCCACCCTCCATGGAGGATCAGCTGTGCAGGGGCAGGGTGGTGGTGCTCTTATGTGGTCTGTAGCTGTCTGCTGGGTGCTCAGGCTCTGGGATTTCCTGGATTGTATGGGCCAAGGTCAGCCCCCACCTGTGTGTTGCCCACATCACCCTGCCTGAGCTATAAAGAAACCTGAGATGGCTGGTACTTGTGCTGGGCTTGGAGATTCCCAGGGGAAGCCAAGCTGTGAATCTAGGCTGGCTTCTGCTAGTGCCACACTTGGGGACACTTAGCAAGAGGTATGGGGGTTGGGGCTCACTGAGACCAGCTGTTGCTTGTTTGAAAGTATTTAGGAAGTTGTGAAGCATAAGCCAAGATCAGCCATTCATATGGAAAAGTCGCTGTTAATAGCTTGGGTGGGCCCATAAGTTGGATGGGCTGGAGTCTCAGGGGATCTCCAGGGTGAGGCAAACAGTGTTAACCAGGTTGATGGAGTCTCAGATATGGCTCCCTCCTGCTAGCTCTGTGGTTCTGTGGGGAGAGGGTTCCGAAAAAAGACAATGGCTTCTACCTGCCTTTCTGTCTAGGAAAAAGCTGTCCCTCAGCTCTCACCTTGATACCAGACATTTCAGTTCCTCCCCATATGCCACTTCAAGCTGCTACCCTAGTGCTGGAGCAAGGAGGGAGTGAGTTTGATTAAGTCCATGTTTGGGTTCTTTAAGAGGAACTGCTTGGGACTCCAGAAGTTTCTTTTACAGACACAATCCCTGCTGATTTTTGCAGCCAGAAGTTGTAGGGACTTATCTTCCTAGCACTGGAACCCTGGACTATGGGGCCTGGTGCAGGGCTGGGACTCCTCACTCCCAAGATATCCTTCCCAAATTTTTATGCACCACACATGGATGTGGGACCAGCCT
The DNA here is from genome assembly GCF_022682495.2 of Desmodus rotundus. Classification (NCBI taxonomy): domain Eukaryota; kingdom Metazoa; phylum Chordata; class Mammalia; order Chiroptera; family Phyllostomidae; genus Desmodus; species Desmodus rotundus. The sequence continues at coordinate 45,996,502 of NC_071389.1, forward strand.
GTTCCACGTCTCCACCCCTCCTACCAGTTTGGATGGACGTGGTATTTCTTAAATTTTTAAAAACTCTGTAGTCGTTGGACTTCTATACATCTTGGTGTCTGACAGTTCTGAGTGATGGTTGTTCTATAGTTTAGTTGTAATTTTGATGTGGTTGTGCAAGGAGGCGGGCCATGTTTACCTATGCTGCCATCTTGACCAGAAGTCCTCTCTTCATCTTTTCATCAAATTTCCCAACTTCTACCCCCTCTGGCAAACATCAGTTGATTCTCTGTCTATGAAGGGCTTTTCTTTCTTTATCTTGGTGTTTCTTAAGGTCCTGATGGTAGCCCTTTTATTTTTTCAAGTATACCTTTCTCTAGAATAGCTGGTCTATTCCCATAGCTTCAGTTACTCTGTCTTCTGAAGAAGCATATGTTCGTGTCTTTAGCCCAGACATTTCTCTGCAGTTTGAAGATTCATTTATGCAACTAGTGCTATATCCTCTGGTCATATCTTTTTGAATGTTCCTTTTCTAGTTAGCATTAGACAGCTTGTATTGTGATGGAGAGAGATCTGATTTTAATCTACAGTGTGGCTTGAAATCCACCCTGACCTGCTTTAAACCCAAGCATCCCAAATTGAGTTGATCATCTGTTTCTCCCACCCGCTGTGTTCCTACTGTGAGTGACTAACTCTGGAGTTCATCCAGTTGTCTAAGTCAGAAACCTGGGAGTCCAATTTGACCCCTGCTCCTTCCTCTAGCCCCATAAACAAATAAGTCCTATAGACTAAATATCTTCACTCAACTTACTTATTTCTATCATCTCTGCCACTAGTCTGTTCTACCATAAATTTCAACATCTTTACAGGTATCTGAGTTTTATACTATTTTAAATTCAATTTCCACATAGCATTTAGAATATCTTTTTCCCCAAATAAAAACATAATCAACATCTAATTAAAACCCTCAAGTGTCATCTACCTTTAGAATAAAGTACAAACTACCTAACACAGCTTATCAGTGATCGGTAGGGATGGCCTGTGTGAGCAGCTAGGGCATATGGAAGTTTTCACAAACTGTGTAATCATGAGAACGCTACAGAAAGAAATCTATGTTTCTAATAAATCTATGTTTAAAGTTTATGGTTCTAACTTCCCCTTTCCCTTACTTCCTTTCCCTCCATCTTGGCTGCGGGCCAGAGTGTGCATGTGGCTTGCCGTGCCTGAGTGCACTGGGTAGTACCCCTTTCCTTTTCCCAAATAAATCCTTTTTGGTGACAAAATGCCTAGTTGATATTATTTTTGAGCCAACAAAAGCATCCTTAGGAGCAGATATCACTTTGGGAAGAGTCAGTTGGGTGGTTGGATAGTCTCTCTTACTATGTAAATATTGGGCAAGCTTGTACCCATTGCCTTGAGGGGAGGAGTAATAGGAGCATAACTGAAGCTTGGTGATGAATGGCTGCTCCACAGAAGGCGCACATGCCTGCTCTTCAAGAAGGTGGTCAATTGGGTTCACTGAATTTTCCAGAAACAAAAGGAACAAACCTTGACCTCTTCCCTATTGAGTTTCACTGTTATTTGAAATTATTTGATGAGTTGATAAAGTCTCTGCTGATATCCCCTGGCAGCAAATGTCACCATGGAATAAAGGTGAGTTTGCAAGCTACGGGGTCCTGTTCTGACATGGAGACATAACTGGTTCCCATCCAGGTGATATGCTTACCAGTGGAAGCCTGGAAATAGCAGGAGGATGGAATGACTTGTCTTGTCAAGCCACCTTCTATCCTCAGTCATGGCTGTGCTCGTGCAATTGGATGATGAACAACTGAGCTACTGCAGATGTAGAAAATATTCTTGGAGCTATGCACATGGACTTCCTTTCTACAAAACCAGTCATAGAACTGGCTGCATACTTTGTGAAGCCCGGTGCAAAATGAAAAAGTAGGGCCCTGTGTTCAGAAATTATTACGGATTTCAAGACAGCAACAACAGAACACTAAACCAAGTGCGGGACCTTCTGTACTTGGAGCTCTGTGTGACTGTCCTGGCCCTCACCAGCCAGCTGGTGAAGTGTTTATGGTGGATACCTTAGAATATGCAGTGCGGGGCAATTTGTTCTTATAGCAATTGGTATCTGCTCCAAGTGTGGATATAACTTCTTTGCCTGCCATGTCTTTGTCAGCAATACCGTTTGAGGGTTTGTAGAAATCAAGACCTGTTGATATGGTATTTGATATAGTATCTGACACAATACTGCTTCAGACTAAGGGACACACTGAACTGAAATATATTATACATTCATTAAATGAAATATGGGATGTGGCTGCATTTCAATGTGCTTGATATTTGAAGCGTGGGCTTTTGAACAGGAACTGAGTTTAGAGCCTTTGAAGACTAGAAAGCGGCCCCTCAGGGAAACAGCTGCAGTGGGGTGCCATTGCTTCTCTGTGCCAGCAGAGTGCAGTGACAAGGCCTCAGGAGCCTGCACACTGCTGCCTGCACACCAGGCTCAACGTGGGAATGTCACTGTGCCCTGGGGCTTTGCCATCTTCCACTCTCAGTGTGTCCTGGCTACGTCTTCCCCTTTCTGGGCTCCTATTTCCTTCTCGAGGAAGTAGATTTGGTTCAGAAGGAAGCTGAAGCTCGTGGAATGGGAAGAAGAATCATTTTAAGGTCAGAGTTCAACACATCCATCCAACCAGTGGAGGCAACCCGAAGCAGAAGACTCACTCTCCCAAAAGTAGAGTTGGGAAGCAAATCTCTTTCTCTTACTTCCTAACCTTAATTACAATCTATCTCTCTCCTCACCAGGGACACACTCCTAAAATTCCATTCATCTCTGGGCTTCAAATGCAAATTAATTGTCCTGGTTAGGGTGGATCAGGTCTCTGACTGGGACCTGGATTCCAGTCCCCAAGTGACATGCTGGTTTCATTTGTTATTCCAAAGAGGGGCTACCTGGAGGTGACGTGGAGAGAGCAAAGAGCAAAGCAGTGCATGAAAACAGTAACCAAACACCCAGTGTGTGTGAGGGGCCTTGCTGCTTAAGTTCCCTGACCTCTCTTGAGGCACCAAACCTCTTCTCCTGCAGCCCTTTGTTTTTATTATTTCTTAATTTTTATTTTCTTTTTTAGCCCTTTGTTTTTAAATTCAAGTGTGGAACACATCATTTTGGGCTCTGCTAGTATAGCCTGTGTGGAATTCACATTGGGGGTATTTCTGTCTTGTGGGGGCGGTGGAAAGAGGATGAGCCTTGGAATCCAGCAGAGTGTGGTGGAATCCCTGTTCTGCTGGTTATTTGCAGCAGGATCAGTTAAGTCATTGAATCTTTCTGAGTTGCTATTTCATTTTTTAAAAAATAGTGATCATTGTAAAACTATATAGACAGTAATTGAGAGATTCAATGATGTATGTAGGCAAATTGCTGGCCAATAGTAGATTCTAAACAAATATTAAATCCTCCCCATCCCTCCAACCTCCAATGTGGTCTTCACTACATATTCACCTTGGGCTGCAAAAGTGCTGTTTATTGTAAAAGGCAATCTGATTTAGTTCCAAGACCTGCCTGATAGCAAAGGTAGACATTTACTTTCATACGCGTACTCCCAATGGGGGTGAGAACAGACCAGGAATAAGGCAGATGGTGTTTTAGTCACTATTTGGAATGGACTGGGGGGGGGGGTGAAGCAATTAATTTAGCAAACAGAAAGAATGCCTTTTTATGAAAGAAATATATGACTAAGCATGCCACAAAACTGAGTATCATTTTCCTCACCTTCTGGTTTTGTCTTATCTTGTTCTCTGGACGTGGGATTAGTCATGGTAGCCCCAGTTATGTATCCTCTCAGGCCTCACCCATGAACTTTCCTTACTCTTGGGCAGATGCATATCCGACAGCCAGGGCCTGTATTACCATGACCAAAAAGGACACTTAGTAGCTTCCCTATTTATAACACAATTTTCTGGAGGTATCTTGACTGTACATGTACATGAAAAGTTTAATATGGTTGTACTCCTTAACTCATCAATTCCAATTCTAGGAAAATATTCAAAGGACATTAGTAATATTTTGTTACATTATCATGAATGAACACCCATGCTATTTATAACTTGATTATTACTGTGGGGTTGGAGTTTTATTTATTATATGAAAGATTATAAGCAAGATTTTTCAGGTCAAAGTAATATACTGGCTTTAGTTTCTATATTGTTCTACAGTGATGCTTGAGTGAACAAGTTATATTATTTTCAGCCTCTTAAAGAGAAATCTTCAGTCCCCAAATGGAGTCACTTGTGCTAAAAGCCCATGACACCAAACCTAGGCTGACTACCTGGTCTAATTGCAGCTCCAGCCCTCCCGGGAATGTGATATTAACAGGTCAGTCTGGGACTTTTTGGCCAACACCAGTGAGGCGATCTGTCACCTAGGCCCTCTCCATCGCCTCAAAGGAAGCCAGGCAGTCTGCTGATATGACTTCCCACTCTCCCAGAGGGGAGGCAACCTTGCCGCAAACAATCCTTTCTTGTCTTTTGCTATTAACTTTCCTGTCCCACCTAGTTTCTGTCTACAAAAGCTTCCCATATTGCGCAGCTTCTCAGAGCACCACTGTTGTAAAGACCATCAGTGTCTGTCCCGTAGCAACCCCTCAATAGATACGGAAGATTCAGAGGTTTGTTTGAATGAGTGTATGAATACAATTGTGATAGTGGAGCTTGGGTTCTCTCATGTTCCCATTCTCCATTCTCACGATCATGATCTAACATTTCTGGAGCAACTATTTAGCTCAGGGCGCATGGAACCGGCTTTAATGCTCTCGGCACATCTGTTGTCCGGGCTCAACTCTAGGGAAGTTCACGTGGAGTTAGGATGGAAAAAAGCAAAGCACGTGTGTTTGGGCAGATAATAAAGGGAAGCAACAGTCTCAGAATGGCTGGGCCATGGACCACCTGCAGGCTGCCTTCTTTCTCTCATTACCACCTTCCATTTTCCTTCACATGGGAGAAAAGGCGAGTACAGAACACAGACTGCCTGCTGGCCTGGGTGCTGCGAGAGCCACTGATTAAAGCTGGAGATGAAACCCTTTTTCTCAGTTTCGTCTTTCTGAACCTACGACCAGCTGTGTTCCATGCTGAGCTACCACACACCTGCTGGGAAGACTTTTGTTACCTGATGCTATAAAAATGATGACATTCACTCCTTCAAGTGAGAGAGATGATCAGCTCATTAGGAGGCCAAAGGAAGGAAAAAATTTCAGGTAGGTGTTTTTCATCCTCTGACCAGTTGAAGGTTTAAGAACAAAAGCACGTGTGTGCGTGTGTGTTTGTAGCAGTGTTGCTCTGGGCGTCTCTATTTCTAAAGCATCTGTCACTGTGGGCGAATTCAATATCATGAAATTGAAATGGTGGGTGTCACGCTGGCTCTTGAAGGCACCGCTGGCCTGAAGCTCAGGAGTCCTGCATCGGCGTTGTCTCTCACTCCTCTGGCTCCATTTGTAAAACCAGAATCTAGAGAGGCAGAGTATGTGCTCTGTCCTGTAACACATTATTAAAAAGCATGATTTCCCATTAAAAAAGACAGAGAGAAGCTGAAGAGAAGAACCAAGCTTTTCTCCCCTGGGCTCAGCATGTTTATTTTCTAAGACCTTTTAGCACTGACCATGGAGACATGGAAGAAAGAAAGGACTCAGTATGCAATAACTGTTCTAAGGAAGAAAAATAAAATGTGTGAAGATGGCTATTTATATTCATACTCTGCACATCATATCTGTCCTACATTACTAGCACTTTCAAGGAATAAGAGGTTTAAAAATATTTTTAAAAAGACAAAAAAGCTCTAATGATTTAAATTTAGAAGGGTTAGAATATTAGGTGCTGCCTGGGGTTGAGAACTTTGGGGTCAGATTGTAAAATTTATAATTGAAATATTTTTTCACTTGATTTATAGGCTATTGGCCAAACAAATTGGTGGAAGCCAGCAGCTCCATATCCAAGTAAAAACACTGACTTTTCTAGGTTGCCGATACCAGTTTAAGAGTGGTAAATTTGGAATATAACAGAATTTACCTGGACCTGCTAAACCATGCTTCTTGTTCTCTGCTGAATTCCCATTGTAAAGCAGAGTGCCTAGCAGTATGACCTTGAGGTCATTGCAGTCCCTCAAGAAAATGTTTTTCATTATCATTATCAACTCTATCCTTTTGAGTATTCAAATTTTTAGGGGACTCAGGAAGGTTCTTGTTTCTCCAGCCACACTTAGCTAGAGACACCGTCAGCCCGTAGCACCTTACCCCATCCCTGAGCTGTGTTAAATGACTTTGTTGTATGTTGCGTCTTCACCAGTGGGTGGATTCTCACGTAAAGCTTGTTGCGGTGGGCCCAGCATCTGCTGTGCTCGATGAGACATCAGAGTGAGATACTCCCGTGCTCAGACCTCCCAGCCTCATTCCTGTGCCTGGGAGTGTGCCCCTCTTTTCTTCGGTCTGGCAGGGGTTTTGCTTCAACAATACTCAGCTAATGAACAGTATGACAGCAAGTTCCACCTCTGCCCGGTGTCTCCTGTGCTGTGAGGGGAGAGACTACATGGCCCCAAATATGACACTTTGGCATGTGGATTATTTTGCACTGAAGACAATCGAGGCCCTTCAGACTCAGGAAGAGCTTTTTACCTTCCCTTAAGGCTGCCTACAATAATTTAGAGGGCTTGTACAAGAGACAGATCATACCAAAGATGTTCTTATCAGAAAGGCTCCTCTGCATTTGTTTACAGCAGATATTTGTTTACCAAACATGTGCTCTTTTTATTTTCCTGTAAATTGTCTTCCTCACCTTTGTAGCCCCAGACCCTTACCCCTTCTCCTTAGCTGAGGATGGCATAGGGGTGGGACAAAACTAGGTTTGTGGTTGTTCATATGGACAATAATATAATAATTAATATGTGATAATACAAGAATAAACTCTGTGTTTCATGTACTCACAACTGCAAACCTACGTTTGCCCCACATTGTATAAATGTCAGTTCCCTGACTGTCTCTTTTCATCTCTTAACTTTGGGGCTACCATATACCTAATATTTGTTTTTTTCCTGTTAACCTATGTCAATTTAATTATTAGATTAGCCAATGAGATTAGAAGGGAAGAAGGAAAAATTATAACTATGTGCATAGAATGGACCCTGTAGCTCAGGAAAATTAATATATATTTTTAAAATGATGAAATGCAATTTTATTTTAAAATATAAGAAGTGTATCTTTATTTAATAGTAAGGGGTACAACATGATGGTTTGATAATACACAGTGAAATGATCACTACAGTCAAGCTAATGAACGTATCTCATATAGTTACCCTTTTCTGTCTGTGCAGTGAGAGCCTCTCAAAGCCACTCTTAGAAAATGTCTAGTATTCAGTACGTATTAACTGTAGTCACTGTGCTGTAGTTACATCTCTAGACTTATCCATCCTACATAACCTCAACTTTGTGCCCTTTGACCAATATCTACCCCTTTCCCCTACTTCCCTGACCCTCGTTAATCATTCTACTCTCAGCTACTGTACATTTAATTTTTGTAGAAAAGATTCCAGCGTAAGTGAGATCATGCAAGCTTTTTTCTCTCTGTATCTGGTTTATTTCACTGACCATATGTCCTCCAGTTTCATCCATATTGTTGCAAATGACAAGATATCCTTTGAAATCTCACTAATATTCCATGTGTACATACAAGCCACCCCGGAAAAGTTAATATTAATTATTAATACTATTTGAGCACTTATGTGCTTGGCATGATTCTAGACATGTTGTCTATTCTAGCACATTCAATCCTCATAACAACCCTATGGAGAAAGTACTCTTATTATACTATTTTGAAAGATAAGTAGATTGAGTGTAGAGAGACAGAGAAAATTTTCCTCAGGTTAAACAATAGCATGGTTCAATTCAGGTCATCTAATTCCAGAGCTCAAAGCCCTAAATAGTATGCACACCAGTATCTTTTTAGTCAGGGAGGACATTTAGCCATTACACACTGATACCTGTTAGTAGACAGTGTCTGTTCTGATTGGTTGGGAGTCCATTCTGCATAAATATTTTGAATATCAGCTCTTCCCTTTGGAACTTCCCTTTGGACATTGTGAGGGGGACTCTTGGCTATCTCTTGGAAACTGCTATGTAGTTAACCTCCATGATGCTACTCCATCTGCTTCTGGATCCCATTCCTTCTTGACAAGTCCCACAACTGAGGGTGCATGGCCACAGGAGATAAAGAGAACAAAACAAATATTTAATCTCAATCTTGTTAAGGCAGGATCTACATAGAAAATAATAGTTAGAGCTTGGCTCAGTGTAGCTTACACAAGACACCAGCAAAGAGGTACAGACAGAGCCATCCAGAAGTTTAGAGAAGTAAAAATCCCTGAGACTTCTCACAAAGGAGATGGGACTTGAGTTGGACCTTGAGGGAAAAATTGGGCCATTAATATGCTGAAGAAATACTGGGAACACTGTATATCTAACAGCCAAGTCCATCTAATGGCAATGACTGTGAATCAGCAGAAGGTGTCAAAATTCCAACTCTAAAAGTCTGCTAGGTAGATGCTGATTAAAAGTGGAAGTGAAATCTTTCTCCTGAGCATCCCTTTCCAGAACACTAACAAGCTTTTTCTTGTATTTAAAACTAAGGTCAGTAGAAGTTTTATTAAATTCTAGTAGCAATTTGGACTCATACATGTTCAGGGAGATGACAAATAAGTTCTTGCAATACACAAGATACAGAAATAGAAGTCCCACACAGGACGTCTATGGGTAAAGCCAAATATTCATTGGGGGAAGAGGAATGTATGTGAAATCTTTAGCTCAGGAAGAGAGAGCATGAAGGAAAGCATGCCAACCCAAGAGACTAGATTTTGAACCTAGTCTTTACCCTTTATCAGGGTTTTTAGATTCTAAGAATGCCCAATGTCTTAGTCCATTTGAGCTGCTTATAACAAAATACCATAAACTGGGTGGCTTATAAAGAACAAAAACTGTTTTCTTGTAGTTCTGGAGGCTGGGAAGTCCAAAATAAAAGTGCAGACAGATTTGGTGGCCATTGAAGATGCCCTTCTTAGATGGCTGTCTTTCTGCTGTAACTTATTGGCAGAAGAGGTAGGGAGGAACATAGGGTCTCTTTTATAATGGCACTGATTCCATTCAAGAGGTCTTCACTCTTACGACCTAAGCAACTTCCAAAATTCCCTGCACCTAATACCATCATCACTGTGGACACAAGGTTTCAACATATGAATTTTGTGGGAACATATAATCAGTCCATTTCATCCAGAAGCCCACTTTACTGTGAGTAACTATGGTGGTGAACACTTGAATGGGTTTTGTTACAGAATACCTACGTTCAAATACTCACTCTGCCATATACTTGTGGCAAAATGTTGGTGAACTTTTTAAAACTTCTTAATGATCCAGTCTTTCCATATGTAAAATGGGATAAATAATGATTCATAGAGTTATTGCAGGAATCAATGAATTAATTTAAAAATTAAAATAATGCCTAGTAGAAGAGGATGTCCTCAAAAAATGTTAGTTAATATTAAAACTGGCCAAATGGAGATAATAACAATTACCTCTTAATTATCTTTCTTATGCAAATTCTGCAAGGTAATAACCTACAATGAACTCATTTGGGAGATCAAAGATGGTGGAGGAGTAAATAGAAGCTACACTAACCTCTACCCAGGACCAATCTGGAATTATAACTAAATTGTATAGAAATTATCCTGAATAACCAACGAACACTAGCTGGATAGAAACCTTATAACCACAGACAGAAAAAAGAAACCACCACAAGGAGACTAGAGAGTGTGGAGTAAGCGCAAGACAGCTGGTTGGGCTATCATGGGTGGCAGCTGAAGTTCTGGAGGGATATTTCAGTAGCTGGGGGTTCCCCTGAGAAGTGTGGGGTCTAAACCCCTAGCTGGGCTCCCTAGTCCACAGAACCAGAGCCAGAAAGAAACCCAGATAACATCCAGCTGTGAAAAGAAGAAGGTTTTTTTCTGCCAGAGAGAGATGGCTAGAGATGCAGAGAGCCTCTTAAAGGGCCAACATACAAAATTTTGCTTGTAGCCACTTGCCCTGGGCTCCAGCAGAGGGAGGGCAGAGTAGACTAGAGATGCTTGAGGAAAGTCTGGGATTGGTGTCTCTGAGAGGAGAACTGAAGGAATAGCAGCAATGATCACTGTGCTAAGTCATTCCCCATACTGCAGAAGCCATCTTTCTCAGGCAGAGAGCTCTTCTTCAAGTGGCATCAGCTCGAGGGGAAGCAATAGCCTGACCCACAGGAATTACTCTGAACCATCCTGTGGTGCTTAAGCCTGGCTGCAGATTACAGTTTAAGGATGTATCATTGATTAGTTTAACAACCAACTCTGAAAATACAGAACAGTGGCCAAAATGGGAAGACAAAGACACAGACCCCCAAATGAAATAACAAGAGAATTCTTCAGAAGAACTAGATGAAATGGAGGCAAGCAATTATCAGATAGAGAGTTTAGAGAAATGATTATAAGGGTACTCAACAGCATGAAAAAAGACATAGAAGCCATGAAAAAGGACCAGTCACAAATAAAGAATGCAATATCTGAAATAAATAATACACTGGAAAGTTTAAATAGTAGGTTAGATGAAACAGAGGATCAAATCAGTGTTTTGGAAGGCAAAGTAGAAAAAGACACCCAGGCAGAGCAGCAAAAAGAAAAAATAATTTAAAAAAATGAGGAGATCTTAAGAAACAATTTGAACAACATGAAGCAGACCAACATTTGCATCATGGGAATATCAGAAGGAGAAGAGAGTGAGCAAGGGATTGAGAACCTAATTGAAGAAATAATGAACGAAAACTTCTCCAATCTGGTGAAGGTAAAGATACAAAAGTCCAGGAAGCTCAAAGGGTCCCAAGCAAGTTGGACCCAAAGAGGCTTACACTGACATACATCATAATTAAAATGACAAGGCTCAAAGACAAGAAGAGAATCCTAAAAGCCACAAGAGAAAAGCAGGTAGTTACTACAAGCGATCGCCAATTAGATTGTCATCTGGTTTCTCAACAGAAACATTTCAGGCCAGAAGGGAGTGATGTGAAATACTCAAGGTGATGAAAAGTAAGGACCTACAGCCACGGCTACTTTACCCAGCAAGGCTATCATTTAAAATTAAAGGAGAATTAAGGAGCTACCCAGACAAGAAAAAGCTAAAGGAGTTTGTTAACACCAAGCCAAATACTATAACAAATATTAAAGGGCTTACTTTAAGAAGAAAAAGAGAAAGAAAACAGAGGAAAATAATCTAACAATAAAATGGCACTAAGTACATATATACCAATAATCACCTAAAATGTAAATAGTTAAAAATGCTCCAACCAAAAGACATAGAGTAACTTAATGGATAAGAAAACAAAACCCATATAATGCTACCTCCAAAGATCCATCTCAGATCAAAAGGTAACACAGACTAAAAGTAAAAGGATGGAAAAAGATATTGTATGCAAATGGAAAGAAAAAAAAGCTAGGGTTGCAATACTTATGGCTGACAAACCACTGCCAGCATCTTACTCAATGGGCAAAACTATAAGCATTTCCCTTAGGGTTGGGAACAAGACAGGGATTCCCATTTTCACTTCTCTCTTTCAAGATAGTACTTGAACTATTAGCCACAGCAACCAGATAAGAAGAAGAAATAGAAGACATCCAAATTGTAAAGGAAGATGTAAAACTGTGATTACTTGCAGAAGACATGATACTGTACATAGAAAACCCCAAAGATTCTACCAAGAAACCACTGGAACTGATAAATGAATTCAGCAAAGTAGCAGGATACAAAATTAGTACCATAAATCAACAAAAAATAAGTGCTGGCAAGGATGTGGAGAGAGGGGAATGCTTTTACATTGTTGGTGGGAATGCAGATTGGTGCAGCCATTGTGGAAAGCAGTATGGAGATACCTGTAAAAATTAAAAACAGATCTGCCTTTTGACCCAGCCATCCCATTTCTGGGAATATATCCAAAGGAACCCAAAACACTAATTTGAAAGAATATAAGTACCTCTATGTTCATTGCAGCATTATTTACAATCACCAAGATATGGAAGCAGCCCAACTGTCCATCAGTAAGTGAGAGGATAAAACAATGGTGGGATATTTACAAAATTGAATGCTACTTGGCTAGAAAAAAGAAGAAAATTTTATCCTTTATGACAGTATGGATGGACCTGGAGAACATTATGCTAAGTGAAATAAGCCAGTCAGAGAAAGATAAACACCACATGATTCACTCATATGTGGAATCTAATGAACAAACTGAACTGACAAGCAAAACAGAGAGAGACTCATAGACGGAGAGCAGGATGACATCTAGAAGGGGGTGGGGGCAGGTGAGAGTGTGGAGGGATTCAGCAAAAAGGAGAAAGGACTCATGGACATGGACAACAATGTGGTGATTGTTGGGAGGAGGGGGGTATAAGGGGAATAAATGGTAATGAAAAAAATACAATAAAGATTAAATTAAAAAAATAAATCATCTGGTATAGAGTAGATAGTAATTATTGATTTTTATTACCCTAGTCAATAATAACTCCCAGGTTACAAAAGAAAATATGGAAACAGCAAGGCATAATTTACTCTCATTAGATCTAACCTCTGTTCATACTTTATTGGAAACTTATCTTAAACCAAGCTCGAATCGCTGGCAGAAAATGCATGGTCTTTTATGTTTTCTATTTATTTTAGATTTTTATTATTTAACAGCTTTATTAAGGTGTAATCTGTATACCAAAATACACATATTTAATGTATATAGCTTGAGTTTGGACATAATGCATATACCTGTGGAACCATCACCACAATCAACTACGAAATATTTTATCTCCTTCAAAAGTGTCCTTTTGCACCTCTCCCCCACTTTTTTTGTGGTAAATACACTTAATATGAGATCTACCCTCTTAATACATTTTTAAAGTACATGACACATTAATGATAACTACAGGCACTATGTTGCATAGGTCTTTAGAACTTATTCATCTTGCCTAATTGAAACTTTATACCCATTGAGAAAGAATTACACATTTCTCCCTACTCCTATTCCCCACCAACCACCATTCTATTCTCTGTTTCTGTGAGTTTGACTGTTTTAGATACCCATATAAGTGGAATCATGCAGTATTTTCCCTTCTGTAATTGGCTTATTTCCCTTAGCATAATGTCCTCCAGAGTCATCCATATGAACAGGATATCACATAGGGTAGGATTTCTTTCTTAAGACTGAATACCACCTTTTCTTATTCATTACTCTGCTGATGGGAATTTAGACTGTTTCCATATGTGGCTGCTGTGAAGAATGCTGCAGTGAACATGGGGTGCAGATATCCAAGAAGACATACAAATGGCCAACAGGCATGTGGAAAGGTTCTCGCCATCACTAGTCAGCAGGAAAATGCAAACCAAAGCCAAAATGAAATAGCATCTTCCATCATATCATTAAAAGATAGAAGATATGTGTTGGTGAGGATGTAGAGAAATTAGAATCTTTGTACACTGCTGGTGGGAAGGTAAAGTGGTGAACCTGCTATGCAAAGCAATACGGAGGGGCTTCAAAAAATTAAAAACAGAACTACCATGTGATCCAGCAATTCCACATACATCAAAAATCATTGAAACAAGAATTGTGTTTTCCTCTTAAATTCCCTTAAATTCACAAATCATCATCCAAAGATGCTAATTATAGTCCTCCATATGTAATATTTATGCAAACAAGTTCACTACATTTTCTCTACTTTCAAGAAGCCTACTATTTAATTTGGGAAACATGATCTTTGCCCTTCAAATTGATTATCACTTGGCAGTTTGCAATATTGTTTTGCTGTGTGCCAGGAGGCATGATTCCTAAATCTTTTTCCTTACCAAGTCCATTTGTGTTCCAGATATTTGTGCTCTATAATTTTTAATGGATGCATCCAACCTTGGGCCTCAGATTCCTTATATGTAAAATTGGAATGAACGTAATGCCTTCCCCCTGGGGTCACGGTGAGTAACACAAGTCAGACTTGGTTAAGTGTTTAGGATAGTGCTGACACAGAGGAAGCCCTATTAAATGTGTTAGGTATCATTTGGTCTCCCTGTGTTTCCTTAAATATTCTTTTCAGGGAGGAAATATTGTCCTGTTCCTGGATAGAACTTTCTGTCTGTCAGGCCTCAAGAGACAATTCTGTCTCTTTATGTTTCAGATCAATTTGGGTTATAATTTTAAAATGTCCAGTCCAAGATAATGATTTTCCCTTATATACTGATTGAACATTTTCAGACTTCCCCTTGTTGGTGAGCTACCAGCTTCCAGGGAAGTTGCTCTTTGTTCACTTCCTCCCCAACAAGCTAGTTTCTATTTCTGATCTTGACCAGATGGCTTCATGATCTTGGTGTTTCAAGCAAACTCGCTTTTCTGGGTGCTTCTGTGGCTCTCAGAGCTATTCCCTTTATGCAGGCAATGCTTTGCTTTGACTCACCAACCAATTCCACATTGCCACCCCAACCCCTAGTTTTTCAGCTCTCTCTCCAGTGGATTGTCCTTGTTGGAGTACTTCGCCCTCCTAGACAATCCTGCAGACAGAACTTAATATGGCTCCAGGTTGGCCTCCTTTCCTGTCTAGCTCATATGAGGACCACAAGGAAGGGCACTCATCCCTTGCTCTGACTATCTGGGAGTGCTGGTTCATTGAAATGCAGCAACATTTATCCTTTACCTGCAAGCCACCTTATCCTTCTCTCCTGAGGGTCAAGGCAACATTCCTTAGTGTTTTTGAGACCGGGGAAGTTGGGGTTCATGATGCCTGTCACTACCAGAACCAATAAGCAGAGACAGGGATTGAATCTTTATAGGTGCTTTCTCCAGATGGCTGAGGGTCTGAGAAGACAGTAGGTTATATACCCTGACAGACCCTCTTACATATCCTTTCAAGCCAGCCTTTTTTATAAGAAGGAAGAAGTGTAGGTAAGGGATTTGGAATTCAGGAAAGAGGTTAATCCAATAAAAGCTACAGTCCAGCCATTTCCCTAACATCCTTTCATCTGCTGACCAGTGATTTTCTGCCTGGGTCCTGTGTCCTATGTCCTGGGTGATTTTCTTTATCTGTGTCCTGGGTGTTGGGATGTCCTCCCAGGAACACAATGGCTCAAATACAATCTTGATTGCTTATGGCCTCTTCTGGAGCACAAAGCTCGAATTGCTTATGGTCTCCTGGAGTCAGGGTGAGCCATACCTTCAGCCCCTGAATCCATAGCTTTTTACATGCATCAACTACCAAGCTTATGAACTATTGCCTAAAACTAAAATTTTCCAACTCTTGACTCCCCCATCATATTCTAGCTTCCGAGAATAATTTAAAGCTCTCGGAGAAGCCCGTGGATTCTCCCACATCTCTCTCACCCCTCTGCAAAAGATGACGAATATAAACCTTCCTCTCACTTCGGGTGTAGTAGGTTGGGGTAAAAGCAAGCCATGCTGTCACCAAAGAAATTCCTTTCAAATCCTTCCATTCCTGTATTTGCTTTCTCAACCCTCTGATATCTATGCACCACACTAGTCAAAACTGAGATTTAAAACTCCCCTCATTTTAACATCTTGGGTTTTTTTTTTTTTTAGTCTCACAACTGGGAGTGCAAAAGCCCACAGAAACTTATTTTTTTCTTTCTTTTGCTATATCAAGGAGCTGGGGATTCCGCTGGAGAAAAATTTTGAAGAATACTGGAGAATGATTACTTATATAGAAGTAATTAGAAGTAAAAAAAATAGTTGGGTGAACTCTCAGTCGGAAGATGGCAGAAGTCCCAAGTTAAACTGGCAGCTCAATTTAAGCCTACTTTCTTTGTTGCGTATTCATTAAGCCACTGGGAAGGAATGCCAATATTCAGCCACAGGGACTTGGTTAAAAGCTTTTTCGATTGATAGCTACAGGACCTTGAAATAAATAATTTTCTGAGTTTAACAGTGGCTTTGTTGAAAACTAGTAGTTCTTTTTTTTTCTCCCCTCTAATTTTATTGTTGTTCAAGTACAGTTCTCTGCCTTTTCCCCCAACCCCAGCCTAATCCCCAGCCCTCCCCACCTCCCTCCCATTTCAACCCCACCCCCGTTATTGTCCATGTGTCCTTTATAATTGTTCCTATAAACCCTTCACTTTTTCCCCTGAAACTCCTTCCCCTCTCCCCTGTGTGGTCACTGTCGGCCTTTCCTCAATTTCAGTGTCTTTGGTCATATTTTGCTTGTTTGTTTATTTTGTTGATTAGGTTCCTGTTAAAGGTGAGATCATATGGTATTTGTCTTTCACCGTCTGGCTTATTTCGCTTAGCATAATGTTTTCTAGTTCCATCCCTGCTGTCACAAAGGGTAGGGATCGCAATACTTAATACCAAACTGTATTACAAGGCCACTGTAATCAAAACAGCATGGCACTAGCGTAACAACAGACACATAGACCAATGGAACAGAACAGAGAGCCCAGAAATAAACCCAAGTCTCTATGGTCAATTAATTTTTGACAAAGGGGGCAGCAGTATAAAATGGAGTAAAAGTAGCCTCTTCAACAAATGGTGTTGGGAGAGCTCTGGACAGCTACATGCAAAAAAAAAAAAAAGAAACTTGATCACCAACTTATACCATACACAAAAATAAATTTAAGGTGGATAAAAGACTTAAATATAAGTTGTGACACCACTAAAGTCAACAATTGTAACTGAATAACAATAAAAAAAATTAAAAAAATAAAGTCATAGATGAAAACAAGTAATTCTTAATACATTTAAGTAAAATAATAGGAATATGGATTTATATTAATACAAATTAAAGATTTGATGTGAGGTTCTTTGATGGCCCAGTAAATGGAAAATAGCCAAGAATCCTTTTGAGATTCTTGAAAATTATATTGGTCTTTCTATCTTTGTCATTTTAAACTTGTATCAAACACTTCATAATAAAAATAGCTCATTATAATGAAACTAGCATATGTAAATATTGGTATTAATGAGGTGTGAGTAAGTAGGAACTTTCATATAATCCAGGTAGAAGAGTAATTGTATTAGGCAAAATGGTTTCTGGTGCTTGAATGATTGATGCCATGTTAACGGTGGGCCGCTACCACCGGAAAGGAGTGTTCTTACACACGTAAATAGGCCCATTTAGTTGCTTACTGCTTTGGAGTACACAGCTCCCAACAGGCATGTGCCACTTGGCTACAAATCACCTGTGTTCCTGGGGGCTGCATATATCAAGCCTTCATCCCCCTTCTGGTGAGGAGATCCACTGCCGTGCTGCCGCCCAAGATTCTGCTTCTGCCTGTAAGTTCCCTTCATTATTTCTTGAGTTATAAGGCTCTTTCTTTGGTCTCTTGGGCGATCCTCCTCGCCCAAGGTTGGTTCCAGGACATCTCTGATAAAATTTCCCAACAAATTGTACAGCCTTTATGAAGAATAATTTGACAAAATGCATCAACAGCATTAAACATTACATACTATTAAGTCCAGTGATTCTCTTCTAAAATCTCTCCTAAAGAAAGAAAAAAACATGCAAAGATATTTTTTCAAAGTTGCTTTTGTAGGTGAAGCAAACAGTCTTAACATTCCACAATAAAGACTTTACTAAATTACATATGATAGAATTTATGGATTCCTTTAAAATTAGAATTTGAGCCTATAAACGCTCAAAGAAAAGCAAGTACAGAGGAATATTTAGAATCAAATTCCTTGCTTTAAAATTTAAATGTATATCTATAAGATACACAGGTTAGGAAGGACCAACATTTTAACAGTGGTTATCACTGAGTAGTAGAATTTTGAGTGATTTACCTCTTTTTCCTACTTGTGTGTTCCATAACAGGTATGAATTATAAGCAGGTTTTATATGACTTACAAGCAAGAAATATATCAAAAAGAAGAGAAAATGCATACACTCAACATTACACACAGATCAGTATGAGAGAAAATTGTAGCTTAGTGCTGCTAATGGCAAAAACAAAACTGGAATCTTCTTCTGAATGAATATTATTGATCACCAGTTAATTGTATGGTCTTTGCAGCACAAAATCCCTAAGATGCCTAAGGCAAGAAGGTTAGGTAAAAAGAACTTTAAAAAAAAATAAGGATGTAGAGGAGTATATATTTTGAAAAAAAAGCTTAAATTTTCTAGATTCTGAATAAATATTTGTCCCCAATAATCAATCTACTAATGTCAATTATTTTAAATTTTATATTATTATTTTTAAAAGTTGAATTGGGAAATTTGG
The DNA here is from genome assembly GCF_022682495.2 of Desmodus rotundus. Lineage (NCBI taxonomy): Eukaryota > Metazoa > Chordata > Mammalia > Chiroptera > Phyllostomidae > Desmodus > Desmodus rotundus. The sequence goes on from NC_071389.1 coordinate 46,014,789, forward strand.
GGTTTTAGTTTTGCATGTTTCCCTCCTATAATAGAAGGTATCAATTATGCATAATTAATATTGGCCGTAGTGGTTTCATTCAATTTGAGTTCAGCTAAACTCTCCAGAATGACCCTTATACGAAACACTTTCATCTGCAATGCAAGTGTATTCTGCTGCAAAAGCAAGTGTTTCTAAGGAAAAATTATGGAAATGGAAAAGCTCCAAAAGTACTATCTTATATCCAATGGAGACAATCACACACCCATTAATAATGAATGTGATTGTTTCAGGCCCAATGAAATAAGTGTTAGTTGTCACTATTCAGGATGAGACCAGTAATAAAAAGGGATGTCCTAATTCTGTTATGCATGCAAGAGAAAGAAATGCCCTTATATTACCTCTTAGCTATAACCATGAAAAGGAGAGGGTGTTTGTGGGAATAAATGGAAAATCATTAGCAGGTCTCTTTTAAGAGGGCAAGGGAGAGAGCTAATACATTAAGGCCAAAATAGCTTCTCAGAATATGTTTATTTAATCTGTCACCTGTCTCCCTCTCACCCTTTTTGCTTTCTCTTCACAGTAATCTGAAGCCTGGGCTTATAAGAGAAGGCAGCTGTTAATGCCTACATTCTGTGTAGAATAACTGAACCAGCTGAGAATGGTCAACACAATACTGGAGAAACAGTCAGAAGACTGACACTACCCGACTTCAAGACTTACTACAAAGCTGCAGTAATCAGGACAGTGCAGTACTGGCAAAAGAAAAACATATCAGTGGGATGGAGTAGAGAGTCCAGAAACCGATTTCTATCAATATAGTCAACTGATCTTTGATAAAAGAGCAAATGCAGTTCTGTGTAAAGACAGTTTCCTCAACAGATGGTGCTGGAACAATTGGGCTTCCATGTTCAAAAACATAAACGAATCTAGTTAATAATAATGTATGGCGTATTTGACAGTTAAGAGAGTAGATCTTAAAAATCCTCATTATAAGAAAAAATATATAACTTTGTAGATGATGGATTTTGCTATAGTTATTGTGGCGATCATTTCATAATATATATGAATATTGAATAATTAGGTTGTACTCATAAAACTAATATAATGTTATATGTCAATTATAACTCCATTTAAAAAAATTACCTTGAAAAACATGAGTCTAGATACAGACTTTACATTCTTTACAAAAATTAACTCAAATGGATCTTGGATCTAAATGTAAAACACAATGCTATAAAACTCCTAGAAGACAACATAGGAAAAAATTAGATGGCCTTGGATATGGTGATGCCTTGTCATATACGATGCCATAGCCATGATTCATGAACGAAATGATTTATAACCTGGACTTCATTAAAATTAAAAATTCTGCTCTGTAGAAAACAATGTCAAAAAATGGGAAAACAAGCCATAGATTGGGAGAAAATATTGGCAAACAACATATCTGATAAAAGAATTATTCAAAATATACAAAGATCTCTTAAAACTTAATAACATGAAAATAACACCATTAAAAATAGCCTAAAGATTTTAAGACACCTCACTAAAGAAGATATACAGGTGGCAAATAAGCACATGAAAAGATGCTCCACATCATATGTCATCAGAAAAATGAAAATCAAAACGAGATGAGATATCAATATATACCTGTTACGAAGGCCCAAGTCCAGAACGCCGACAGCACTAAATGATGGTGAGGATGTGCTTGGTGCACCAGGAGCTCTCATATATTGCTGGTGGAAATGCAAAATAGTATTTCCACTTTGGAAGCGAGTTTGACAGTTTCTTACAAAACATACTCTTACCATGTGATCAGTAATTATACCCCTCGGTATTCGCCCAAAGGGGATGAAAACTTATGTCCACACAAAGATCTGCCCAAGGATGTTTATAGCAGATTTTATTCGTAATTGCCCAAACATGTTTTTGAGTAGGTGAAAAGATAAACTGTGATACATCCAGACAATTGAATGTCATTCAGCACTAAAAAGAAATGAACTATGATAAGACACAGTGGAACCTGAAATGCATATTACTAACTGAAGGAAGCCAATTTGAAAAGGCTGCATATGCTCTGATTCCAACTTTTTGATATCTGGAAAAGATAAAGATAATGAGACAGTAAAAACGGCAGTGGTTGCTGGAGTGGTGGTGAAAGAGAGATGAATAGGCAGGGCATAGAGGATTTTTAGGACAGTGAAAATAGTCTGTATGATACTATGATGGTAGATACATGTCATTACACAATTGTCTAAACCTACAGAATACTACATCTGTCCAGAAAGTATCCAGCCACGTACTATGAAAAATAGAGACATTTATTGAAGAAGATACAAAATACAGGAAACATTGTACACAGGACAATGACACCTCAGTCCACTTCAAAGTAGGCACCTTGGGACCTCACATAATTCTCCCGATCACCATCAGCTGCCCTGTTGTATTTTCCTGAATCTCACTGAAGGTCTAAAATCTCTTCCCTTTCAAAGGTGATTTTAGTTTTGGGAAAAGCAGAAGTCACAGGGCATCAAATCTAGGCTGTAGGGGGACTGAGTCACCTGGGTGATTTGATGTTTCACCAAAAAACTCTGCATGAAATTGAGTCATAAGCCTTGTCCTAATGAAGCTGCCAAACACCAGTTGCCCATAGCTGTGGCCTTCTGAATCATCCAAATAGTTTCTGTGGAGGAATGTTCAAGCTTAGTGCAAAATTTGATGCATATTCATTGCTCTACTCGCTCAGTCATTTTTAATGCAATGGCCACACAGTACACATTCTCACTCAATGGCGTCTACCACCTCCACTGATAGTAAGTGAGGTCATCATTGTTCTCGCATGCACATTCTAGTCCACTCACCTTGGCTGCATCATTGATGTCCTGCAATCCGCTCTCATTATATAAACAATGGCTGGGCTTTTTCCAGACAGACCTCATTTAGAACAGGGGTTTACAAGCTGAGGCCCATGGGCCAAATTTGGCCTGTTGTTGTTTTTGTAAATAAAGTTTTCTTGGAATACAGTCACATCCACTTGTTTAAATATGTTCTACAGTGTTTACCAGTGGCAGAGTTGAGTAGTGTGACAGAAACTATTACATGTAAAGATAAAATATTCAGTATTTACAGAGGATGATTGCTAGTCAGCCAGAAGGGGGAAAAAAGGGCAACAACAGACAAGAATGCATTGAAATGAAAACTGAGCGGGCACTTTTACTTCTACATTTCACTTCCCCCCAAACAGCTTTAATAGCCAAAGTTCCTAGTTTTCAAGAAATACATTACTTCCTCATATTTTTAATGTCCTGAAATTAATGTGAATGTTACAATAGATCTAAATATAAACTTGCCATCTACGGGATAGAATGAGTGCCAGAGTTGTTGCTGTCTCTCCTTGTATAAATTTAACTTTCCGTAGAAAACGCCTCTTCATCTTATTGAAGTTATGTGTGGTTAACAGTATATACTATTCTAATAAATGAGCTCTAATAAATGAGTTCACTTCTTTACATAAAAAAACAAACATTCTATAAACATGTTCTAAGGAAAAAACTGGGCACATACTTAAAGATGAGTTTGTAAGGATAGTAATACAAATGTTGCAGGGTATAAAACAGCAAATGTGATCTGACTTTTATAAAGTGTCTGTGCTTGTTTCTATATTCCCATTCCTGTCCAGTCATCTATCTAATTATTCATCTATCTATACACCACAGAAGAAATATACCACAATCTTACCAGTTGTTGTGTCCGTGTTGAGAAATAACTAGAGATGTCTCATTTTTTCTTATACTTTATTTTCTCACTTTAAAAGTGGTTCCAGTTTTTAATGAATAAAAGCTATTTTCAGTAAAAAGAAGAGGCAAATGGAAAATTAAAATTTTTGGTAATAGATACAGCAAATTATTATCCTTCTATATCATTTATTACAAGCCAGCATCAAACGATGACTCTCCAATACTAACAGAACCAAAAGTCCTGAAAAGGAAATTCACAAGAGAGTAAAAAAGTTCATCTTTCCAGTAATCAAAGTAATGCATTCAAGTGAGATGCTTACTTTTTCTTATTGAGGCAAAGCAATTTTTTAATGCTAAGCAATTGAGTGCAGAGAATTAGCAAACAGAGCAGAGCCTCCATTCATTTTGACTCATGTTACACTTGGAGGGATGCTAGACTAACTTCTGGCTTCTCTCTTCCCAGCCCTCTCTCTCACCCTTCACTCCTTCCCATGGGTGAGCCTTAGAGAAGAAACTAAACATGAATGTCTAAATTCTTTCCCAGTTCTAATTCTGAACAGAGCTGCCCATGGGAAGCTTACTGGGCATGATCCCAGGGGCAGCCTATGGAATTCCACCTGGGCCAGGGATGGAGTCTATAAAACCGACTGGTTTAGAGGTCACATATTAACAAGCAAGTTTGATGAAATTTAAATCATGGTCTCCATTTTATCAGTAATAAAGCTGATGTTTTCACCTTCATTTGTCTGAATCTTGAATCTCAAAAATTCCAAGAGCAAGGGTAAGGGGAGAGGAGAATTCACGTATACTTTCAGGGACAGTATAAAGATAATCATTTCTCTAGAGGGCAATTTCCCAATGTGTTACAAAGGCTTTACCCTTTGCTGGGCACTTCTCTAAGACTCATGCTAGAAAACAATTAGAGGAATGCCTCAAATATGTGTATATGAATGTTTAGCATAGTATTATTGATGATAGCAAAAACTGGGAAACACAAATGTCCAACTACATAGGATATTTAAGAAAATATATTTGTGTATCATACAAAGTTATTAAAACTCATGTTGTGGAAGAGTACTTTTGGCATGGGAAATTGTTCACTGCATACAGTCATGGGTCACTTAATGACAGGGCACGTGTTCTGAGAAATGCATCATTAGGTGATTTCGCCATTGTGCTAACATTGTGTAGTGTATGAATACAAGCCTAATGGTATATAACCTACTACTGTAATTGTACGTGCTATACTTTTCTATGACCGAAGTGCAGTAAGTATGTATAGACCAGCATCAACACAAGCACATGAGTGATGCCCTGCACTATGACATTAGACAGTTACACATCCACTAGGAGACAGGAGTTTTTCAGTTCTAGTACAATCTTATGGAACCAAAGTCATATATGCAGACCTTCATGGACCAAAATGTCATCATATGGTTCATTATATGGAAACAAAGTCATATATGCAGACTTTCACGGACCAAAATGTCATTATATGGGGCATGGCATTATATAGTGACCAAAATGTCACTATATTGCTAAATTAAAAAAAAATGAGGTATAGTATAGCATATGCATATGATAATACCTTTGTAATGCATTCATAACTGATAAATTTGAGTAAAAATACTGGTAGAACACATATAAAAATATTGATAGTATTCATGTTTGGATTGCAAGAGTTATTGTTCCTCTTTTGCTTTGGATTGTCCAAGTGTTCTACATTATGTATTAATAAGGTAATTTGAAAAATGTTACTAAAATGTAATTGAACGGTGGATATAACAAGTTAACAACCCTAGTTTATGATTATTTTTATAAAATTTCTCTTTCCATGGAATACCATTTACTTGATTATGTTCATGTGTAAGAGAGTTTTTAAGCAACAGCTGGCCTCAGTGATCCCCAGGTTTGGCACTGGCAGCATCCAGACTAGATTCATAGCTTGGCTTTGCCTGGGAATCTCCAAGCCCAGCATAAGTAGTAGCCATCTCAGATTACTTTGCAACACAGGCAGGGTGGCCCTGGGCAACACACTGGTGGGGGCTGACCTTGGTTTACACCACCTGGAAAATCCCAGGGCTTGTGCACCCAGTGGACAGCTACAGACAATGTCAGATCACTACCACCTTGCCCCTGCACAGATGATCCTCCATGGAGTGCAGAGGTTGGTGGTCAGTGGTCACAGCAAATCCCTGAAGCTAAGTGGCTTGGGGAAATCCCTGTCATTGACATGCCAAGAGCAACCAAGTCTCAATGACAAGAGGAGGGAGTACTTAGCCCACGTGAAAGGACACCTCAAGTACCCAGCTTGGATGACAGGGGAGGCTATGCCATTGGACCCTATAGGACACCTACTACATTAGGCCACACTACCAAGACATGGAGTCAAAGCAGCTCTATCTAATAGGTAGAAACAAACAAAGGGAGACTGTTAAAATGAGGAGATAAAGAAACATGGCCCAAATGAAAGAATAGATCAAAACTCCAGAAAAAGAGTTAAACAAAATGGAGATAAGCTATCTGTCAGATGTAGACTTCCAACCCTGGTCATAAGGATGCTCAAGGAAATTAGTGAGGACTTCAGCAGCATAAAAAAATATCCAATCAGTAACAAAGGTTACACTGCTTGAAATAAAGAACAATTTACCAGGAAACAAGAGCAGAGTGGATGAAGCCTAGAATCAGATCAATAATTTGGAACCTAAGGAAGCAAAAGACAACCAGTCAGAACAACAAGAAGAAAAGGAATCCAAAAAATGAGGATAGTATAAGCAGCCTCTGGGACAACTTCAAGTATTCCAACATTTGCATCATAGGAGTGCCAGAAGGAGAAGAGAAGGAGCAAGAAATTGGAAATCTCCTTGAAAAAATGATAGAAAACTTCCCTAATTTGGTGAAGGAAATAGACATGCAAGTCCAGGAAGCACGGAGTCCCAAACAAGATGGATGCCAAGTGGCCCACTCCAAGACACATCATAATTAACATGCCAAAGATTAAAGATAAAGAGAAAAGTTTAGAAGCAGCAGGAGAAAAGAAGTTAGTTATCTACAAGGGAGGTCCCATAAGACTGCCAGCTAATTTCTCAAAAGAAACTTTGCAGGCAAGAAGGGATTGGCAATAAATATTCAAAGTCATGAAAAACAGGTACTTACAGCCAAGATTGCTCTACACAGCAAATCTATCATTTAAAAATCAAAGGGCAGATAGAGAGCTTCCCAGACAAGAAAAAACTAAAGGAATTCATCATCACTAAACAATTATTATATGAAATGTTAAAGGGACTTATTTAAGAAAAAGGAGATCAAAACTATGAACAATAAAATGGCAAAAAATACATATCTATCTACAGTTGAATCTAAAAAACAAACTAAGCAAACAAGAAGAACAGAGACAGAATCATGGATATGGAGAGCATTTTGATGGCTGCCAGATGGGAGGAGGTTTGGGTGAAGAGGTGAGGGGATTAAGAAGTTCAAATAGGTAGTCACAGAATAGCCGTGGGAATGTAAAGTACAGTATAGGAAATAGAGAAGCCAAAGAACTTACACACACAACCCATGGACATGAACAATAGTGGGGAAATTGCCTGAGGGAGTGGGGGTGCTGGGTGGAGGAGGGCAAAGGGAGAGAAATCAGGACAACTGTAATAGTGTAATCAATAAAATATAATTTAAAAAAGTTTTTAAATAAGGAAGAAAAATTCTAATTAAAATGAAGGAATGTATCATAGGTCAAAAGAACTGGGTTAATATCCTGGTTTTGTTATATGCATGATTTCATATCTTCTAAATCTCAAGGGATTATAATTTATACCTTGAACAACTGTGGAGGATGAAAGATCACTTATAAATCAGTGATCCTGAGGTAAAATATGCTCTCAACAAATGATAACTTTTATTATAAGTAATATATAAACTATATATTTTAAAGGGTTGTTAAGTTTGGTCACACATTGAATTCCCCCTGCTCTAGCATTTATTCAATGTTACCATAATTGAAGAGTATTTTGAAATATAAATTAAGAAAATGAAATTAACATTGAACAAGCACCATCTATAGATCAAATATAGTGCTAAGCGATTTAGATATGTTATCTCATTTTATGTACCTATGGTACCTTGATTAAACATTAAAGAAATCTTCCCCTAAAATAATACTCTGAAACATTGTTTTACTGAGTTCCATTGAGTTTTTATACTCTGGTGCAGTACATCATGCTTAGATTCTGGATGCATGGAGAGCATCCATTTAATTATTTGTCTTGAAATAAGAGAAAGATACTGTGAAAAGAGAGATGAGAAATAAGAACCTACATGTTGCCAGGAAGGGTAGATATAATAGAGGACCTGAAAGTTAATTACTTTGCAATTATCAATAATCACATACAATTTGAGGTGTCTGTGTGCTTTCAGAGGTGCAAATCCCAGTTTGAAGACCAATCTAAAGGACTGAATGGCTTTGACCAAGATTAAATTTCATGTGTTGGAGCTAAAAGGAAGTAAGTAAATATTATACATATATAAAAGAGATAAGAATTATTCATTTATATAATAATTAAAACAACAAACATTTTGTTACATTTATAATGTATATTATAAAAAATATTATTGGGTCCTTATAACAATATTATGAAAAAGTTTAGATATCATCATTTCTTTAAAAAGAGGAAACTAGGATTTAGAGTGTTTAAGTGACTTGCCTAAGATCACACAAAATGAAGAGGCAGAACCAGGACATGAACTTGATCTTCTGGTTCTAAAGTTGTGTACTAGATAACAGTTATTACCTACACTATATTCCATCAGGGACCATTTTAAATGACTACATTCTTTTTCAAAACTGATTTTGTTTAAAAAACAGGCTGTAAAAATAGTATTTGGAAGTGTTTTTGCAAAGTGGCATGTGGAAAAATATAGATTTGTTTTCTTACTGCCCATGTTTTCTTGGAATCATCAAGCTAAAAATTCTATTACAATTTAGTTTTTAAATCAAGTTTAAAGAGCATGACAGGGTACACCTAATGGCTTGCGATCATAATGACAACAGTAATTTCAATGGCCATGATTATTTCTTTTTCTTTTTCAGTTTTTAAATATTTAAAAGTTTTTTATTGTTGTTCAATTACCATTGTCCCCATTTCCCCCTATTATCTCCCCTGCCATACCCACCCACCACCTCCCACATTCAATCCTCCCTGCCTGTTGTTTTTGTCCATGGGTCCTTTATACATTTTCCTTGACTTGACCCCTCCCGTTCTTTCTCCCATTTTCCTCCTTCCTCTCCCCTCTGGCCACTGTCAATCTGTTCTTTATTTCCATGTCTCTGGTTCTGTTTTGTTTGCTTGTTTGTTTTGTTGATTATGTTCTACTTATAGGTGAGATCATATGGTATTTGCCTTTTACTACCTGGATTATTTCACTTAGCATAATACTCTCCAGTTCCATCCATGCTGTTGCAAAGGGTAGGAGTTCCTTCTTTCTTTCTGCTGTGTAGTACTCCATTGCGTAAATGTACCACAGTTTTTCTGATCCACTCATTTACTGATGGGCCCTTAGGCTGTTTCCAGCACTTGGCTCTTGTAAATTGCTCTGCTATAAACATTGGGGTGCATAGGTTCTTTTGGATTGGTGTTTCAGGGCTCTTAGGATATAATCCCAGCAGCGGAATTGCTGGGTCAAAGGGCAGTTCCATTTTTAGTTTTTTGAGGAAATTCCATATTGTTTTCCACAGTGGGTACACCAGTCTGCATTCCCACTGATAGTGCACTAGGGTTCCCTTTTCTCCACAACTTCACCAGCACTTGTTATTTGTTAATGAAGGCCATTCTGACCGATGTAAAGTAGTATCTCGTTGTGATTTTAATGTGCATCTCTCTGATGGCTAGTGATGCCGAGCATCCTTTCATATATCTCTGAGCCCTCTGTATGTCCTCCTTGGAGAAGTGTCTGTTTAGGTCCTTTGCCCATTTTTTAATTGGATTGTTTGTCTTCCTGGTGTAGAGTTGAGTGAGTTCTTTATATAGTTGGGAGATGAAAGTCTTGTTCGAGGTATCATTGGCAAATGTATTTTCCCATATGTTTGTTACCCTTTTTATTTTGCTGATGTTTTCTTTGGCTGTGCTGAAGCTTTTTAATTTGATGTAGTCCCATTTCTTTATTCTTTCCTTTATGTCCCTTGCTACAGGGAACATATTGGTGAAAATATTGCTGCATGAAATATCTGAAATTTTCCTGGCTATGTTCTCTTCTTGGACTTTTATGGTATCACAACTTATATTTAAGTCTTTTATCCATCTCAAGTTTGTTTTGGTATATGGTGTATGTTGGTGGTTAAGTTTCATTTTTTTGCATGTAGCTGTCTAGATCTCCCAACACCATCTGTTAAAGAGGCTAGTTTTACTCCATTTTATGCTCCTGCTCTGTTTGTTGAATATTAATTTGCCACAGAGACATGGGCTTATTTCTGGGCTCTCCATCCTGTTCCATTGATCTATGTGTGTTTTTATGCCCGTGCCATGCTGTTTTAATTACTATGGCCTTGTAACATAGTTTAGTATAGTTTGATTCTGCCAACTTTGTTCTTCTTTGTCAGGATTGCTGTTGCTATGTGGGACCTTTTATGGTTCCATATACATTTTTGAAATATTTGTTCTAGTTCTGTGAAATATGTCATTGGAGTCCTGATAGGAATTGAATTGAATCTATAGATCAATGGGTAGTATGACATTTTAATGATGTGGCAGATTGGTGCAGGCACTGAGGAAAGCAATATGGAGATACCTCAAAAAATTAAGAATGGATCTGCCTTATGACCCAGCAATCCCACTTCTGGGTATATATCTAAAGAAACCTGACTGACCAATTTGAAAGAACATAAGCACCCTGTGTTCATTGTAGCATTATTTACAATCACCAAGTATGGAAGCAGCCCAATTGTCCATCAATAGATGAGTGGATAAAACAACTATGGGACATTTACACAATGGAATACTACTCACCAGCAAAGAAGAAGAAAATTTTACCCTTTGTGACAGTATGATGGACCTAGAGAACATTATGCTAAATGAATAAGCCAGTTAGAGAAAGACAAATACCATATGATTTCACTCATATGTGGAATCTAATAAAGAAATTGAATTAATAAGGAAAATGGGGACAGACTCAAAGATTGAGAGCAGGATGACAGCTAGTGGGCAGCGGGAGATGATGGGGATTGAGAAAAAAGAAAAAGGACTCATGCACATGGACAACTGTGTGGTGATTATTGGGAGAAGGCAGGCATGAAGGGACTAAATGTTAATGGAAAAAATGCAAGAAAGATTGAGTAAAAGAGAGACATTCTGACAATTCCTAACTTTTTGCTTAATTGGTATTAAAGATAAATGTCTTTTTAAAGAAATAATGAGATAATGATAGTAAGTCATGGTACTTTTTTTAATGCTCTACTTTGATATAAAAATTTGGCATTCTTATGTGGGCCGTACACTACACATCCTGACTTGCATATTTAAGACCATTGTGTCCATCAGTCTGGGAACCACAGGGATGTGCAGATGGAAAAGACAAGCATCTGAGACAGCAAGGTCCTTCTGATGTCTTTCAACACACTTGTAATGAAGTCCAAATTTCTTACCTTGCCCTGAGCTTCCACATGGCCTTCCCCGGCCCTTTCTGCAATCTCATTGCTCCCACTCTCCCATTTGCTCGCTGAGCTCTAGCCACAGGACTTCCTTGTTCTTTTTATGAAAGCCAAATGTCCTTGCTTTGTGGTCTTTGAACTTGCTAGTCTTTGCTTGTGATGCCTTCTTCACAGCTTTTAAATGGCTGATTTCTCCTCATGTTTCAGTTCTAAGCTCCTTTGACCATCCTATCTAAAGTAAAATAGCAGCCTCCTATCCTTTAGTCCTTTTAAATGAAATCATCTAGTTTTTTTCCTTGCACTAGGTGTTAAGCTCATTATTTGTTTATTTTTTAACTATTTTTCGTTCATATAATGTCTGGCTAGAATATAGCCTTCAGAATTACAGAATGTTTGTTTGTTTTTGTTCTCTGCTATATCTCTATTTCTAAGAAAGAGAAATATGATTAAGAGATAAAATACTCGGAAGTGATATTTTCTAGCATTTGAATGTAAAAATACATGAAAAAGAAAATCATATATAATGTTAAATCAGGTCCACTAAATATTCCCAGGACAATGCTTAAAATAACCACAAACAATTTTAGAAGAATTGCTCTGATTACCTACTTTACCCCAAACTGAACTATTAAGGGAAAGAAACTGTTTATGAACATCTACTATGGTCCAGGTATGGTGCTCAGCATTTTCACCTATTTTATCTTACTGGGTCCTCATAACAACTAAAGCATGTCTGTTTCATAGATATAACAGGGTGTCTTAGCTGGACAAGTACTCCTACGAATTGAAATTAGAAAGTCTTGCCCTGGCTGGGTGGCTCCGTTGGCTGGAGTGTCATCCCATCCCATGCACCAAAGATTGTGGGTCTGATCCATGCCCCCCAATCCGCACCCCCAGTCAGGTCATATATGGGAGGGAACTGATCACTGTTTCTCTCTCCCTCTTTTTCTCTCTCTAAAATCAATAAAGATATCCTTGGGTGAGGGTAAGTAAAAAATTAGGAACAGTCTTATCCAGGAAGGATCTACGACACAGAAGCTCCTGGCAAGTGGGATTAGCTGATATACACCTTCTACTGTGTCTATTTACATTCACAGATTTGCATAGATGCTGAGTGTCTCTGGGCAAAGGGCTTAACCTTGTCAGGCACTGGATTTCAAGTATAAATGGATATGCTTGACAGATTCACTGGACCCTGACAGATGCCAGCTTTGAAGAACAAAATGGAGCCCCTGAGAATGAAATTGGTAAAGGACGGGAGAAGTCTGACATTATAAACTAAACATTAGACACATGGCCTGTTCTTCAGAGGGGCATGCTGGTTCTTTGTGTATCATTATGGTATTAGTATTGGAATTTGCTCTCACTCCATTACTCTGCTCATTTGTTTGTACCCTGGAGATTAGACAGGTTGTGTATCAATCAGGATTTCAGTTCCAGGTGAAAGAAACTACTTTAAGCAGAAAGTGATTTAACACAGATGCTTCCAAAAATGTTGAAAGGACCAGACGACCCATAACTAGGCTGAGTTTCTAAGAATGACATCCTGGACAATACTATTGAACTGGCTGTCAAGGCCACTAGTGTCACACCATGCTCAGGAATGGAGGACTTGGGAGGTTTCTGGAAGCAGAAGAGCCCACCTCATCATGAACCGAGGAGCCAGAAGATGCCACCGCCACTGTCCACTGCAGCTCTATTGAACTTCGACCATGACCTGTGCCAGCAAAATGATGCCCCGTGACCTGACTCTTGATACCACAAGGCCAGGGACCCCAGTTATTATCGCTGCAGAAAATCTTAATGCTTCCATGACCAAGCTCACCAGCAAAAAATGACAAAAGCAGCAAAAGTGTAGCCTTTGCCTCATCCTTGTCTTCTAAACCTCATGTTGATGTGTCTGCTTGGAGAAGCTAGGTTGCATACAGAATCTGAGCTGAAGAAAGGGGTGTGAGAAATGTCATTTTAGTGTTCTAGTTTCTAGAGTGCAAAAAACGAGTCAGCAGCATCTGTTACAGACACCACGTGTGAATTGAAAGTTACGTCTCTGGATGCTGAAACTCCTTAGAGCACAAGAAATTTTGCTGTGGGCTGATTACAATGAAGAGTTCTTTGGGACTCAACCATGTTGTGGGAACTGTCTCAACTAAACACAGATATGACATTCTCTTCCCTATTTTGCAAGCATGATGACAGAGATCCCTGTCATAGAGGGTCTGGGGTGGTGTTTTAGGTCTAGTACTCTCCAGGCATGTGGGTCTCTAGCTCCACTAACGTCCCTGCAGCAGAAATTGAATGAGGATGAAGGTCCCAATTGAAACAGCAGCTACATGGAAGCTGTCAGGCCTTGAAGCTGTGGGCTCTAAATCAAGGCCAATTCATGAACACACATAAGCTCCCCTAGTGTCATGTAGACAACTGGGGACCAGGACTTGTCATCCTAGTGCCAAGAAGGAGGGGGTCAGAATCTGAGGATTTACTTTTCAATCTGCCCTCATTTGTATTCACATGGATCTTTTGGTAGTATTGATTAAAATAATGAAGCTTAGAGCAAGTAATCAATTTGCTTAGTCATCTTGGGGTGGAGCTACAGTTGGGTTCTTTCCAAACTAGATGATATTTGTATAAATTAAAATACTTTTGATTGAAAGTAACAGAAAACTTTGTCTCAGATTCTCTTAAACAGCAGGCCTTTATTATCCCTCCTAACAGGAAGTTCGGAGGTCCTATGGGCGGGGTGATAGGGCTCCAGCTCTGCTTCTCTGATAGCTTCTGCTCTTCCTTGCTCCCAGGCTGGCTGAACTGCAGATTGGAGATGAGATAGTCTCACATTCAAGAATGATGATGACATTTAGAAGAAAAGGTGGCTTTCATCTGCGGTCTTCGTAGGACTATGGCAATTCTTTGCCCATAAGTTCCCAGCAGACTGCTCTCATATCTCATTCACCAGGACGATTTCCCTTCTTGAAGCCCATGCTTGCAAAATTGAATGAGATGATGGCAATTGGCTTACACTAATCAGGAGTACCACCCTTCTGGAGTAGACTCCACCTGACATGGTGCTGTGTGGAGTAGTGGGGGTACCCAAGTGATATAAGTGTTGTGCTAGGAAGGAGGAAGGTAAGAGTAACAGAGGTCAGGTAAATAAGGAAGTGTCCACTGTAGCTTCAATAAGAGCTAAATACTTAGCTGTTTTCCTGGAGGGTAAATTGTGAGAAAGATTTCTCTTGTTAAGGTTAGGAGATATGCTGAGGAATGAAGGAACCCCCAAATGCTAAGGGAAAAGAGGAAAAGTTAGAAAAGAATGAGAGAAAAATGGACTATTCCAAAAGAGCAATACAGGAGGGAACTCACTGTACAACAATAGGCACCAGAGAAGCGCTTGCACAGAAGGCATGAATCCTGATCAAAGAGGTTATGAGAAGGTGGAAGAGGAAGCCGGACACAGAGAACTGGAGATTTAGAGAGAGGTGGGGGCTGAACTGGAGGAGTGTCTGAAGAGAGAGAAAGAGTAAAGTGACAGAGGAGAAGAAAGGAAATACAGGGATGAGAGGCCCTGCTGGCCTGTGATTAGTCAGGGAAGGTGCTGTTGCTGGGAGACCTCTTCAAGTGCTGCTGGGATTACAGTCCCTGGCAGCTGGGCTCTGAAGAGAAGGAGAGGTTCTTAACTAGCTGACATCCATTGTGCCATCATTAGATGCAATTTAATGATGAGGGAATTCAGCAGCGCTGTGATCCTGAGGCTATTATTTCTGCTGATTCTCTAGTAAGAGGAGCTTCCCCTTCTGTTTTGCTCCCGACTGAATTGGAAACTAATATTTGAGCGTGGTTTGCACAGGGAGGGTGGGGGTCAACACTACAATTAACAGCATTTTAGTTCCTCCTGAGCGTTTCCCACAATATTTCCATTGCTACACCATAACCCCCACTGTGTTCCTCTGGAATCCTTTCTGGGAATATCACTATACCCATGCTTTCCAGGAAACTCCTATGATCAGAACTTCATCTCCTGTTATTCCTGTCATGTTGTATATAAAGCTTAAATTATACTACACGATGGCATTATGTTCAGATACACGACAATCTGTAAATGCGTATTGCAGTTCTACAGATATTTTTGATCTAGATATCACTGGATAACTAGTGGATATTTGGTGTTTGCCTTTAAATGGAGCTGACTTCTCTAAGCATAATGCTTCCAAACATGGGAAAAGGTGGTCTTAGGCAATGGCCCTCTTTCTGGCATCTGCTTAACCTAGCATTTATTGGCTCTTTGATATATATATATATATATATAAACACACACATACATGTTTCAATTCCTGTTTCCTGATTAAGTTTTCAGGTTTTGTTACATTTTTAGATTCTATTCATTGACTTAACATATTGGTCTGTTCTCCACTTTCTAGTAAAAATTTGCTCTATTTCAAGCTCTCATGGATTTTTATAACATAAATTGTCTTGGCTGTGCAGGCCTCACCTCCACAAGAATCAGAGAGCTGGACGAAATGGTCCGGCTGCGCGCGTCTCATTGCCCTTCGAGCCCACGCTGTGTGTGTCCAGCTGATGTGTTATACTGACTGTATTTAGGACAGATTTAAATTAGGATTCAACCACATGTTCCACCCATGATCTTGGGCAGAAAGCAGAGCAGAAATTAATTTTTACTTGGAAGATCAAAATTTATTCTTAAGAGAAGAGAGTATAGATACTGGGCATCGATAATAACAGATAACTAAATTACTATAATCATCCACATAGAAGTTTCAGAAATTTCATGGGTTATCAGCCCAGAATATTTCAGGCCTGTAATCAGATTTTTGAATCTTGAAATAAAATTTCAGATGGAGTCTGAGAAAACCTAGATTCTTTTTTTTTTAAATATATTTATTGATTATGCTATTACAGTTGTCCCATTTCCCCCCCACTCCACTCCATCCTGCCCACCCCCCTCCCTCCCACATTCCCCCCCCATAGTTCATGTCCATGGGTCATACTTATAAGTTCTTTGGCTTCTACATTTCCTACACTATTTTTACCCTCCCCCTGTCTATTTTCCACCTATCATCTATGCTACTTATTCTCTGTACCTTTACCCCCCTCTCCCGCTCCCACTCCCTTATTGACAACCCTCATGTTCTAGTTGTTTGCCAAGTTTGCTCTCGTTTTTGTTTTATGTATGGTCGTTAATAACTGTGAGTTTGCTGTCATTTTTACTGTTCCTATTTTTTGATCTTCTTTTTCTTAGGTAACTCCCTTTAACATTTCATATAATAAGGGCTTGGTGATGATGAGCCTCTTCAACTTGACCTTATCTGAGAAGCACTTTATCCTCCCTTCCATTCTAAATGATAGCTTTGCTGGATACAGTAATCTTGGATGTAGGTCCTTGCGTTTAATCTTGGGTAATGTAATTATGATGTGCCTTGTTGTGTTCCTCCTTGGGTCCAACTTCTTTGGGACTCTCTGAGCTTCCTGGACTTCCCGGAAGTCTATTTCCTTTGCCAGATCGGGGAAGTTCTCCATTATTTGTTCAAATAAGTTTTCAGTTTTTTGTTCTTCCTCTTCTCCTTCTGGCACCCCTATAATTCGGATGTTGGAACGTTTCAAGGTGTCCTGGAGGTTCCTAAGCCTCTCCTCATTTTTCCAAGTTCTTGTTTTTTCATTCTTTTCTGGTTGGATGTTTGTTTCTTCCTTCTGGTCCATACCATTGATTTGAGTCCCAGTTTCCTTCTCATCACTATTGGTTCCCTGTACATTTTCCTTTGTTTCTCTTAGCATAGGCTTCATTTTTTCATCTGTTTTTCGAACAGATTCAACCAAGTCTGTGAGCATATTGATAACCAGTGCTTTGAACTGTGCATCCGATAGGTTGGCTATCTCTTCGTCGCTTAGTTGTATTTTTTCAGGAGCTTTGAAGTGTTCTGTCATTTGGGCCATTTTTTTTTTTTGTTTGTCTTGGCGCGTCTGTTACTTTAAGGGGCGGAGCCTTAGGTGTTCCCAGGGGCGGGGTAATGCTGGTCGCTGCACTGTGACGCTATACGTGGGGGAGGGGCCGAGAGGGAGCAATGGCGCCCGCTTCACTCTCCTCCGGATTTCAGTCTTTCACTCCGCTACCCACAATCAAACTGGGCCCCTCTGGTGCTGGTTCCTGAGTAAGTGGGCCTGTGCACGCTCTAGGCCCCTGTGGGTCTCTCCAACAACCTCTCCTGTGAGGCTGGGAGTCTCTCCTGCCGCCCCAACCCCCAGGGGCGCTTTCAGTCAGAGGTTTGAGGCTTTATTTCCCCGAGCTGGAGCCCTAGGTTGCGCAGCGGTCTGCTTCTCTGCCCGCCGTTCGTCTGGTTTATCTGTGGGCGAATGTGGTGCCGCAAGGTGCTACCCGCCACTCTGCCTGCCCCACTCTCCGCCACTCTGAGTCCGGCCCTCTCGGTTTACCTGTGCAAATGTGGGGCCGCAGGGTCTGCTAGTGCTCGGACTGCCTGCGCCATTTGTCCCACACTCCGCCAGTCTCAGTCCCGCCACAGCCACGCGAGTCCTCTCCACCCCAGTGCCGTCTCCGCCCCTCCTACCAGTCTGGATGAATGATTATTTTCTGTTTCCTTGGTGTTGGTCCCCCTTGCTGTTCGATTCTCTGTCAGTTCTGGTTGTGCGAGGAGGCGCAGTGTGTCTACCTACGCCGCCATCTTGGTTCTCCCCGAGGGTACCTCAAACCTAGATTCTTAACACACCTTGAAAAGCTCATCTTTCTTCCTGGTTATTTTAATTACATATCTAGGAAATGCATTATATTTGACTTACATTAAAAAATAAAAAAAAATCATGTCACATTCTTTGAAGAGTGCTAACTCATCCCCAGATTACAGCATCTAGGAAAGTCTCTGCTACACTTTATTATGAGATACACAAGTATACCAATTTCCGCACTTGCTTAGTTGGAATAGTTCCATAAAATGTAAGACATCATGAAAAGTGCTGAAACAAGAAGTTTTAAGACATTAAATTTTAACACACATGTAAAGCTGTCTTCTGAAGAGGGGTGTGGGGCTCATTGCAACATGTGATTAGCTATCACTGTGTAACAGAACGTAACAGGCTATGCTTACTGCAAAGAAATACTTTACTAATAGTGGAGTATTACTGTGCAGAATTTGTATTTCTGACTAGAGAACAAATGCCATGTGTTCACCTGCCCTGCCAAGGCATGTCAGGTTTGCAAACTAGGCATATACCTTACTACATGCATAGGGGCACTCAGTCTGTAAAGCGCTATGCTGCTTGATAACATCCCCAGGTGAAGAATGGAAGAGATTGCCGACCACATTCAGCCTGGACAATCTTCTTTGCAAAGCAGGAAACAAAGCAAATGGTCATATCATTCTTTCCCCCTAAATCCTCAGGGCAGACTAGGCCCTAGGGGATACTGAGGTCTATGATCTCAGCCACTTGCATGGTTCCTATCCCTGTACGGCTGCAAAGGCCGAAGGGACTCTGTAGAATGTTGAAGGTCCTGGGGATAAAAACAATTCACAGATACCTGCTTAGTTAATAAAGTGGATTTTTTTTGTTGTTTCTCTTGTTTTCTTAGAATCCACAGGTGGGTATCAACCTGAGTCTCTGAGGCCTATACCAGTTACTTTTATTGTTATTTGTGGTCTCATTTCTACAGTTCTTTGGATTCAAACAGCCTTTCTGGCACAGAGATCTTCCTAAGGAAGTTTGTGGAGGTGATAAGAGAGAGAATAGAGGCCATGCTAGTGATGTAGACAAGGTTGGGGGGTATGTATAATTAACTAGGGAGCTTGAAAAGTTCATGAGTTGCCAAAGTGACCAAATCGAAAGATTTGGTTGACACAGCTTGGAGAGGTTGGAGAGCGAGATCGTGTAGATTTTGCATCATAAAAATGTTTTTTCTCCTCTGGCCCTTTGGAGTATAGCTTCAATGCTCAGCACAAAGTAGGTGTTTCATAAATAGGTTTTTCATGTTGAATGAATGAAATATAAAAATATAATGAGTATAGGATAATTTTATTTTCCTCTAATAATGCCTGGGTAAAAATGATGGAGTAAGGATGAATCACATAATTTCCCTCTATAGTACTTAAATGAATAAAAAAAGTAGTAAAACAAATAAAATTAGCAAAAAAATGTTGTAAGAAATCTAGCAGGGAAAAAAGAACAACGCTTTATGACACAATATTTTAAAAAGTCCATGTAGCCATGAAAAGAAAGAAGACCTGAGCCTTGTTTTGGCCTCAACTCCACAAAATCAGTTCTAAAAAAATAAGTCAATCATTTCTGGTCTCTTATTTTTCCCTTTTGTGTTTTAAATGGAAGAGAAGTAGCTTTGAGGAGAGGGACAAAATGAGCCAAGTTGATCAGCACAGACTGCGTCCGATGAAGTTATAGGTGCTCCACATTAAATGGTGGTAACAAAGGGCCTGAAGATATGCCCACTGAATAGAATATACCCCCTTTAGGTCAAGTAAAAAATAATAATAGGTAGTTAAGAAAATGTCAAAAAAGAGAATATAACTAAGGTCTTCTTTGAAAATTTCACTAAACCCACGTTGACATCTCTCCAAACCCATCCTTCATTCTCAAACTATAGTCCACATAAGAGAATTTTAAAGAATTGATTAACATAATATCAGAGGAAATAAAATATATTTTCAGAATAGTCAGACATTGGATATACATGAAAAAATTGTATGGCAACTATACAAACAATCTATAAAATGTTTGAAAGAAGGAAGTATAATATGAGAAAAAATGGGCAACTGAGACTGAAAAAACACAACTAAAGGGTCAGAAAGCAATAGTTTGTGATCATTTCTTGTTTTAAAATCATTAATAAAAGCAAAAAGTTGGTAAAATGACAGTTCTGATATACCAACAGAATAAGATGACACAGAAAATTGCAGAAAAGAGAAAAAAGTGTGCAATCAGAATAACACCATTATGTAATGAGTAAATAAATTGGAAACACTGAGAACAGAACGTACTTGACTCATACTCAAATTACTTATGTGGAGAAAAGGGTTGAAATGATTGCACTGAATGAAGAGAAAAAAAAGATAAAGACTATAAAGACAGCTGTGGGTTAGCATTGGATTGGGGGTGGAAGTCTTGAGCAAAAAAGGAAAAAGATAAAAGGAGAAAAAAAACCTCATGGACATGGGCAACAGTTGGTGATTGCAAGGGTGGGGAGGAGGTCTTGGGGAGATGGAGGAAGGTATGGGGGGATAAATGGTGATGGATGGAGACTTAACTTGGGGTGGTGAACACACAATACAGTGCACAGATGATGTGTGATTGTGTTGTGGATTTGTGCACCTCATACCTGTATAGTTTATTGACCAGTGCCACTCCAATAAATTCAATAAAAAAGAAAAAATATTAAGCAATTGTAGATAAAGGAAAAAGATGATAAAGCATAATTATACTTGATATTCTTAATTTTATTTTATTCCCTTAAATTTAATTTAATTTAATGTAATTAATTTTTTAACATAAAGCCTATTTATTTTAAAACAATATAGGCATTTTAATTTTTTATTTATTCAATTATTCTTTTATTTTTATTTAATCTTTATTTCATTTTTTCATTACCATTTAGTTCCTTTATATCCCCCTCACCCCAGGAATCACCACACTGTTGTCCGTGTCCATGAGTCCTGTTTCTTTTTTGCTCAATCTCTCCCCCTCCAACCTCCCCTCCTCTACTAGCTGTCATCTTCACTCCATCTATGAGTCTGTCCCCATTTTCCTTGTTAGTTCAGTTTGTTCATTAGAGTCCACATGAGTAAAATCATATGGTATTTGTCTTTCTCTGACTGGCGCATTTCACTTAGCATAATGTTCTCCAGGCCCAACCATACTGTCGCGAAGGGTAAAATTTTCTTCTATTTTATGGCCAAGTAGTATTTCTTTGTGTAAATGTCCCATAGTTGTTTTATTCATTCATTTATTGATGGACAGACACTTGGGCTGCTTCCATATCTTGGTGATTGTAAATAATTCAGCAATGAACATAGGGGTTCTTGTGTTCATTCAAGTTAGCGTTTTGGGTTCCTTTGGATATATTCCCAGAAGTGGGATTGCTGGGTAAAAGGCAGATCCATTTTTAATTTCTTGAAGTTTATCCATACTACTTTCCATGGTGGCTGTACTAGTCTGCATTCCCACCAACAGTGCAAAAGTGTTCCCCTTTCTCCACATCCTCGCCAGCACTTGTTTTTCATTGATTTATTGATGATAGCCATTCAGACAGGTGTGAGATGATATCTGATTGTGGTTTTAATTTGCTTTCTCTCATGAGTAGTGACATTGAGTATCTTCATATGTCTATTGGCCATCTGTATATCCTCTTTGGAAAAGTGTCTATTCAGGTCCTTTGCCCATTTTTTAATTGGGTTGTTTCTTTTTTCAGTGTTGAGTTTTGTTAAGTACTTTATAAATTTTGGATATTAGCCTTTCATCAGATCTATTGGTGAATAGATCTGATGAACAACCCATTCTGTGGGTTGTTTCTATTTGTTGATGATTTTCTTTGCTGTGCAAAAATTTTTTAGTTTGATATAGTCCCAACTGATATATTTTCTTTTATTTCCCTTGCCTGGAGAGGTATATCTGATAAAAAATTGCTACAAGCAATGTCTGAGATTTTGCTGCCTATGTTTTCTTCTACAGTTTTTATGGTTTCCAGTCTTACATGTAAGTCTTTGATCCATTTTGAATTTATTCTTGTGTGTGGTATAAGATGGTGGTCTAGTGTCATTTTTCTGCACATATCTGTCCAATGTTCCCAAAACCATTTATTGAATAAACTAAACTCTCTTTAGCCCATTGTATGTGCTTGCTTACTCTGTCAACTATTAGTTGACTATAAAGGTGTGGGTTTATTTTTGGGCTCTCTTCTGTTCCATTGATCTATGGGTTTGTTTTTATGCCAGTACCATGTTGTTTTGACTACTATGGCCTTATAGTATAGTTTTATATTAGGTAGTGTGATTCTTCCAACTTTGTTCTTCTTTCTCAGGATCACCGTTGGTATGAGGGGCCTTCTGTGGTTTCATATGCATTTTTGAAATATTTGTTCTTGTTCTGTGAAATACATAATTGGAGTCTTGATAGGAATTTTGTTGTATCTATAGATTACTTTGTGTAGTATAGACATTTTAATGATGTTAATTCTTTCTATCCATGAACACAGTATGTGCTTCCACAGTATTGAACTTATTTTTTCTTGTTCAGTTTCTTTCTTCAGTGTGATAATTTTCCACGTATAAGTATTTTCCAATCTTGGTTACGTTTATTCCTAGGTTTTTTAATTCTTTTTGAAGCAATTGTGAATGGGGTTGTTTTCTTAATTTCCCTTTCTGTTAGTTCATTATTGGCATATAAAAATGCAACTAATTTCTGGATATTAATTTTGTATTCTTCCACTTTGCTGAATTAATTGATTGGTTCTAGTAGTTTTTTTTGTGGAATCTTTGGGGCTTTCTATGTACAGTATTATGTCATATGCAAATAAATATAGTTTTATTTCTTCCTTTTCAATTTGGATGCCTTTTTATTTTTTCTTCTTGTCTGACTGCTGTAGCTAGGATTTCCAGTACTACGTTGAATAAAAGAGGTGCAAGCAGACATTCCTGTCTTGTTCCTGATCTTATGGGGAATGCTTATAGTTTTCCCCCACTGAGTATGATGCTGGCAGTGGGTTTGTCATATATGGCCCTTATTATTTTTAAGTATGTTCCCTCTAATCTTAATTTGCTGAGAGTCTTTATCATAAATAGGTGCTGGATTTTATCAAATGCTTTTTATCCATCTATTGATGTGGTCATGTGGTGAATCACATTTATTGATTTGTGATTCAATAAATCTAAATAAGGTTGTACCAACCTTCATTCCTGGAATAAGTCCCACTTGATCATGGTGTATGATCTTTTTGAGGCATTGCTCTATTCAGTTTGCTAATATTTTGTTGAGGATTTTAGCGTCTATGTTCATCAGAGATAGTGGCCTATATTTTTCTTTATTTGTAGTGCCTTTACTTGGTTTTTGAGTTAGGATAATGCTGGCCTCATAAAATGAATTTGGGAACTTTCCCTACTCTTGAATTTTATGAAATAGTTTGAGAAGGAGAAGTGTTAGTTCTTGGAATATTTGGTAAAATTCACCTGTGAAGCCATCTGGTCCAGGTCTTTTGTTTGTTGGGGGAATTTTTTGACTACTGCTTCAATTTCATTAGATACAGGCTATCTTTTAGATACTCTTATTCTCCCAGATTTATTTTTGGAAGATTGTATGTTTCTAGGATTTTATCCATTTCATCAAGATTGTCTAGTCTTTTGGCATATAATTGTTCATAATATTTTCTTACAATCCTTTGTATTTTTTGTGGTGTCAGTTGTTATTTCTCCTCTATTTATTATTGTATTTATTTGGGTCCTTTTTCTGTCTTTCTTGATGAGTCTGGTTAAAGGTTTGTCAATCTCGTTTATCTTTTCTAAGAACTAGCTCTTGGATTCATTGATCTTTTGTATCTTTTTCTTCAGACTCTATTTCATTTATTTTTGCTCTGATCTTTATTATTTCCTTCCTTCTATATAGGGAACTATTCCACACATGGGAAATGTAGCCCAGCTCCCACTTGGAAAAGCCAGTGGATGTGAGGTTCTGCAGGCAGGACCCACGCCCACGGACAGGTTCTCCCATGTGGAATCAGGTCTGCATTGTACCTAGGCTGCCAGGAGACTTGGTTTTGCTAAAACTCCCTCACCCTGAATTGAGGCAGCAAATGTTCACTGAGTATCTTTAACTTCCTAAAGTCTGTGCTAAACCACCCAAGTATGGAGTGTAACCAGTTCAACCACTTTCCTCCTTGAGCTGTAACATCCTTCTCTTTGAAGTAATTAGCAGCTTTCTGTCCTTTGTTGTCTGTAAAAGGTAATCACCTACAGTGAACCTGTGCATGGTAAATGAGGACTATCCTCGATGTAATGTGCCCAGAAAAGCAATAAAAGCCTGTTCAGGCAGGGGTCAGCTCTCTCCTGGGCTCTCTCTAGCCCTCTCGCCCTCTCTCACTTAGAGAGTGGCCACGGTGTCCCTTTTTCTCCACCGGATTTCTGTAGTCCGTGTGTATTTGTCTATTGCTGCCACAACACAGGATCCTGTTGGCCAGGATTTGCATCACTTCTACTCATTTTGGGCTTTGTTGTTCTTTATCAAGTTCCTTTAAGTGTGAAGTTAGAGTGTTTATTTGAGTTTTTTCTTGTTTTTATTTTTGAGATAGGACTGTAATTTTGTGTGTTGTGTCCTCATTTCATTTGTATCAAGGTATATTTTTATTTCTTCCTTTATCTTGATACATTCATTGTTTTTGATACATTCATTGTTTAATAAAATGTTTTTTAGCTTCGATGTCTTTGCGTGTTTTTCAGTGTTCTCTTGTGCTTGATTTCTAGTTTCATAGCATTGTGGTGAGAGAATATGAGGGATTCTCAATCTTCTCAATCTTCTTAAATTCATTGAGACTTGTTTTGTGTGGTCTAGGGTAGACTAACTGGTGGTCTACCCTAGAAAATGCTACATGTGTACTTGAAAAGTTTTTATATTCTACTGCTTTGGGGAGAAATGTTCTGAAGATAGCAATTAAATCCATTCGATCTAGTGTGTTGTTTAAGGCTACCGTCTCCATGTTGATTTTCTGCCTGGATGATCTATCCATTGAAGTCAATGGGGTGTTAAAATCCCCAACTATGGGTGCATTTTCAGCAATCTCTCCCTTTATGTCCATCAAGACTTGCTTTACATATTTAGGTGCTCCTATGTTGGGCGCATAAATGTTTACTAAGATTATATCCCCTTGTTGGATTTTTTTCTTTATTGTTATGTAGTGTCCTACTTTGTTTTGTACTATAGCCTTGGTTTTAAAGTCTATTTTGTTGCATATAAATACTGCAACCCCAGTTTTTTTCTGTTTCCATTTGCATGAAATATCCTTTTCTATCCCTTTACTTTAACCTGTGTGTATCTTTCGATCTGAAATGGGTCTGTTGTAGGCAGCATATATAAGGGTCTTGTTTTCTTATCCATTAAGTTACTCTATGTCTTTTGGTTGGTGCTTTGAGCCATTTACATTTAAGGTGATTGTTGATAGATACATATGTAGTGCCATTATATTGTGAGACTGTTTTCCTCTGTTTTTTTTTTCTTTCTCTTTTCTTCTTCTTTAAGAGAGCCCTTTAATGCTTGTTGCACAACGTACTTGTTTGGTGTTAACAAACTCCTTTAGCTTTTTCTTATCTAGGAAGCTCCTTAATTCTCCTTTGATTTTAAATGATAGCCTTGCTGGGTAAAGTAGCCTTGGTTGTAGGTCCTTGCTTTTCAGCACCTTGAATATTTCATGCCACTCCCTTCTGGCCTGAAATGTTTCTGTTGAGAAACCAGATGACAATCTAATTGGTGATCGCTTGTAGTAACTACCTGCTTTTCTCTTGTGGCTTTTAGGATTCTCTTCTTGTCTTTGAACTTTGTCATTTCAATTATGATGTATGTCAGTGTAAGCCTGTTTGGGTCCAACTTGTTTGGGACACTTCGAGCTTCCTGGACTTGTGTGTCTTTACCTTCACCAGATTAGGGAAGTTTTTAGTCATTATTTCTTCAAATAGGTTCTCTGGGAATCAAACTGGTGACCTGTGGATTTGCAGGCCAGCACTCAATCCACTGTGCCCACACCAGCCAGGGCTTCAAATAGATTCTCAATCTTTTGCTCACTCTCTTGTTCTTCTGGTATTCTGATGATGCAAATGTTGTTCTGCTTCATGTTGTCCAAAATGTTTCTTAAGCTCTCCTCATTTTTTAAAATTCTTTTTTCCTTTGCTGCTCTGCCTGGGTGTCTTTTTCTACCTTGTATTCCAAAACACTGATTGGATTCTTTGTTTCATCTAACCTACTGTTTATCCCTTCCTGTGTATTATTTATTTCAGATATTGCATTCTTTATTTGTGACTGGTCATTTTTTATGCTTTCTATGTCTTTCTTTTTAGAGCTGTTGAGTAACCTTATAATCATTAAACTCTCTGTCTAATAAATTGCTTACCTCCATGTCTTCTAGTTCTTCTGGAGAATTCTCTTGTCATTTCATTTGGGGTCTGTTTCTTTGTCTTCCCATTTTAGCTGCTTCTTTGTGTGTTCTGAGTTGGTTGTTAAACTAATTAGCCAAACTGGTTAGTCATTAATCTAATCAATCTGTAATCAGCAGCTGGGCTTAAGCACCAAAGGTTGGGGCAGAGTAATACCTGGGGGCAGGGCTATGTCCCCTCAGACTAATGCCACTTGAAGAGGAGCTCTCTGCCTGAGAGAGATGGCCTCTGCAGTGTGGGGAGTGATTCAGCACAGGGACTCTGGTGGCTGTTCGTTCCATTCTCACCCATGAGCCACCAGCCCCAGACTCTCCTCAACCATCTCTAACCCACTCTGTCCTCCTTCTGCTAGAGCCCAGGGTAAGTGGCTGCAAATGAAATTCTGTGTGTTGACCTCAGCCTGTATAATGTGTTACAAATAGATTCATTATTTGTAAAAAAGACTTCTAAGAATATATGAACAATTTTCCTGCAATTATTTATATACTTTATATAAAACAGTAGCAATTATTTATTTTATCCTTCAAGGAGTCCTAAAAAAAGACAAAAGACCTGAGTTCCAGTTTCTGCCTTTGCCAGCCATTTGATATTACCTTGGGTAAGTCACTATCATGCTGTCCCTCATTTGCTTAACCTGTCAAATAGGTAGGTATCGCTGTCTTCATTGTATAAAAAGAAAACATACTTGGAGAGGTTGAGTGACTTGTCCGAATGCAAGCAAACTTTCTGATTCAAGGAATGATGACTTTCCTATCATGCTATATGTCAAACTAAAATAAGTTAATAGATACGAAAGTGCTTCTCAAATGAAAACTTCATATGCAAAGTTTATAGTGTCAGTTTTGTAATGTCATTTTAGACAACAGGACTTAGAGTAAATTTGTTTTTTATTTCCTCTGGTTTATTTTATTATTTGTTTAATATTAAAGCAAAAGTAAGTGCAAGTTTTTATTATGATGAAAAAGGGTATATTTTCCTATCCATTTTATAGTGTTTTATATTCTAGTAGAATTTTAGGGGCTGGACAGATACCCAGTGGAAATATAACTCCTTTATTTCAAAGTGATAAATAAAGAAGAATTTTATTCTACCAGGCTCATTTCTATTGGCTTCACTTATTCCTTGTATCCCAGTTTTTAACCATGTTACAGAGGACAGTGTTTTGCCCCCTGCTCTTCGACATTTGTTTGGAGTGGGCTTCTTTCCTAATGATTCCTGATCACAGAGAGCAGTAAAAACATACGCCTAGGCATGGAGGAAATGATGGCTCTTCCTGTTCCTTTTTTTCACCCCCAAATGGTGCCCCTTAGTCACTGGTTCACATGACAGGAAGAAAGGCAAATGGAGTTTACTAATTCATCAGTCCATGGAATAGAAAAAAAAAAAAAAGAAACCACCAGGATAAAGGCTTCCAGAAGAAGCATTATGATAGGACATTTATTAAATAAACGTAAGTTTAAACATATCACATCTCTTATGATCAAATCAAAACATACAGCTTGATGCACTTGGCTATTTCCGAACCAGTTTTCGTCTAGCTTTCCTGAAACTATCCAGACAGCACCACTTCAGGAGCTTTCCAGTGTTAAAAAGAACCAGACAAAACAAAACATCATTTACAACAAACCCTGCATTTTGTGTACACTATTTAAAAAATTTTGTTCCTTGAATCATTCATTCAATAAATATTTATTAAGTTCCTACTATGTGCTGGGTACTAAATAAAATACTAAACTGTTATTAATATATTCAGCAAGGCACTCTGCCAGTTGCTAATGGGTATTCAAATACTCCTGAGACTGATTAGTCAAGACTCCCTTGGCTCACCTGAGCAACAGAAGGGCCAGGCTGGCTAGACTTCTGGCCTGGCCTCAGGGGTGGCCGCGTGCAGGGACCTGACTGTTGTCTTTTCTCTCTCTTCCTTGTTCTTTCTCTTGCACCTCCTTCCCCCATTTCCATCTTAAAATCTCCTATTTCTCTCTGCATACTAACTTCATTCAAGCCAGCTATTTCCACAAGTACACAACAATGGCCACAGGAAAATCAAGACATATCTTTGCAGCCTTGTTTCTGGAGAATAAAGAGAGCTTTTTTCTAATCAGCTTCCGTTAATTGGAAGGAGCCTACATGGCCTGAGGATGCAGCTAACTTTGGACCAGGTGTTTAGGTATTATTATTAGCCCACTCATGGCCACAAGCTCACCCCTGTGGCCAGTAAGATAGGATCTGTTAGCAGAATGTGAGGTGAGGAGAGGAGAAAAGAGACACAAAGCTGTGTAAAGAATAGCCATTGCAAAGACAGCATTCACTAGCATTCTATCATAAGGCATGCCATGAGAAAAACGATGTACAATTACACATTGTCTGTTTAAAAGCAGATGCAATTTCAGTTAAAATGTGCAAAGCACATGATCAGAGAAGCTAAAAATGAAGAAGTAGCAATTGTCAAAGATCATTTTAAAAATCTCTAACCAACTTCAAACTAATCATCAAGACTCAACTTAATACTTTGTTCAGTATTTACCTGACTCGCAAGACTGGCCACGTCCCCCTCATCATACATCCTTGTAGCACCAGTGCTTCTCTCACGGGGGACCTGACGGCAATTAATCAATTATTTGCTTAAAGTCTTTTTCTTTGGTGAGATTGTAACCTACATGAGAGCAATGACAAATCTAGAGTCTCACATAATGCCAGGCACATAGTAAACGCTGACTAGATGCTGATTTAATGAATAAAATGAGATGAAACTACAGTTTAATATATTTTTTTGCATTTGCAAAATTTTCAAGAATTTTTAAGCTGATAACTTTCAGTGTTAACTAGGATTATTATATATTCACTGCTGGTGAAGTAGGAAATCCACACCACATTTCTAGAGCATAATTTCACAATTGGATCTAGTGTTCAGAAAATGTTCAGAGCTTTGAATGTTATTCAGAAACGCATCTTAAGGAAATAACCAGCTACACAGAGCTATTGCTGCAAATGACTCTTCTATAGTGTTTTTCCTTCTCCCTCCTTAACCATCCTCATCCCAGCTTTAAACTTCTTGCAAGTAAAATATACCACCTGGTATTCCTCCTTGTGCAGTTATTTAAAGATTGTGAATCAGTCCCTCTTATTCCTAAAGATTTGATCTCCTCGCTCACCACCAATGTCTCCAGTACTGCTCTTGTATTTATTCTTAGGGACTTCAATATTGGCATAGATAATTCTTCCAAAACCATGGCCTCTCAATTATTAAAGCTTTTCTCTTCCATGGTTTTCATTTCCATCCCCCCTGAGATACTCACTTCCATGAATATCCTCTAGACCAGTGGTGGTCCCCAATATTTTTGGCACCATGGACTGGTTTCATAGCAGACAGTGTTTCCACAGATGGGGAGGGGGTGGGGGAATGGTTTCAGGATGATCTAATTAGTTCAGTTCAAGCACATAGATTCTTCTATGAGAATCTAATGCCACCACTGATTTGACAGGCCGCTGAGCTCAGGTGGTAATGTGAGCGGTGGGGAGCAGCTATAAAAACAGAAGAACCTCCTGCTGTGCAGTCCCATTCCTGACAGGTCGGTGGCACAGGAACTGGGGACCCCTGCCCTAGTGGTTGTCATGCTGCCCAACACTACAATCTCATTTCTGAGCATTCCAACCCTTCCAACACCACCTTCTGTATTATAGTTCACTCCCTCTAAGATACCCTTAAAAAGACTGTTAGAGGCAAGGTACCCTGACTCAGACAATGTTTAGACCCTCCAGGACTTACAATCCACCTTGTCTTTCTCATGTTCTGACTTTCTTCCTCACCCCACTAGACTCAGTGTTCCTTCATTATAAGCACTCTCTTGCCCTTTTCTTCCTCCATTGAACTCACGTGGCTCAGATACAATTCAGGTTAAAGCAATTTCTTTCTTTTCTTTTTCTGGTGTTCATTTTTCCAGTAATTTTGTTTTTATTGTGTCTAACAAAAGTATTAATTTGCACCAAATCAGACATTTCATTTGATTTTTAATGGTTAAATCTTTAAAAAAAATTTTGAGTTACAGTAACCATTTAATATTATTTTGTGTTAGTTTCAGACATCCAGCAAAGTGGTTAGGAAATCATGTACTTTACAGAGTGGTTCCCCCACTGCTTCAAGTACTCACCTGACCCTATGCATATAGTTATTATGATATAGTGACTACATTCCCTATGCTGTAATCTATACCTCTGTGACTGTTCTGTGACTATTCTGTGACTACCAGTCTGTACTGATGAATCCCTTCACCTTTACCACTGAGCCCCTCGACCCCCACTCTGACCACTGTCAGTCTGTTCTCTGTATGTGTGTGTCTGTTCTGTGTGCTTATTTTGTTCATTAGACTGAATATGAAAGTGAAGTCATGTTCCATCTCTGCATTGGAGCTGCTGAATTGGCTGGAGAAAAAGAAAAGGCCTGGCCACTGCTCTCAGTAATTGCATGATTTTCAACCACCAGGGGGCTCTTACTGCCTGACAGTCCTGCTATTTTAAAACTTGGCTTTTTCCTTTACCATCAGTCTGTTAAGCCTCCACCTTTCCTCTCCTCTTCTCTTATATCTGATGTTCTTGCTTCCTATTTCACTGAGAAAAATAGAAGCAATCAGAATGAGATTTCCACAAGCTATCTCCCAGTATATCTAGCAGCCCGCTCACCCCTGTCCGTCTGTAGCAAACTCGTGCACTGTTTTATCCTTTCTGCTTACTCAAAGACACCGCTCCAACAAACCTCTCTCACGTACATCATCAGTTTCTTTGCTTAATACTGGATCATTTCCATCCACTAACATTCTGCTGTTTAAAAAAATCTTCTTTGAAAAAAATTCTTTGTTTGACTTTCTCCTCCAGCTACCAACCCCATTTCTGATGTCCTTTACATTGAACTTCTCAGAAGAGTTGTCTTCTCTTGCTTATACCTATTTTGCTTCACATATTTGCTCTTGATTGTTCTCTAGCTGTGCATTCCTCTCCACCACTTCACAGAAACAGCTTTTGTGAGAATCATCAGTGAACAACTTGTTTCTCGGTCTATCATTTCTTAGTCTTCAGCTGTCTTGACCTATCACAGCACTTGACGTAGTTAATCCCTCCTTTCTGAATCACTTTCTTCACCTTGGCTAGGAATATCTCGTGTTTCTCTTCCTACTTCAATGGTCACGCATAGCAGTCTTTTTAGCTCGTTTCTCTTCATGTTCTGACTTTTGAATTGTTGGAATGCACTGGGACTCAGTCCTCAGACCTTTTCTCTTTGCTCTCTGTGCTTCATCCAGGTTATTTCATCCATTGTCATGGTTTTAAATATCACCTAAGTGCTGGTGACTTTGAAATTATTTGTTTATGCCAGACCATTCTCTTCATACATCCAACTGCCCATTTGATCTCTCCACTTGAGTGTTTAATTTGCACGTCAAATTTGACGGATTAAATCCTGATCATCTGATTCCTTCCATCTTATGCCTTCCGATCTCATTAAGTGACAACTCCATATTTTCAGCAGTCCAGGTCTAAACCTTAAAATTATCATTAACTCCTCTCTTTCCCTCATGTTATCTATTAGAAAATTCTGCTGGTACTATCTTTAATACCAAGAATTTGACTGCTCCTTGCTACTTTCCCCAATATCTCTCTAGCTTAAGCTACTTTTAGCTCTCTAGATTACTGCAATACTCCTTAGCTGGTCTTCCTGTTGCCATACTTATTCCAGTTTGGTCCTTTCAATACAACCAAGTGATCCTTTAAAACATCTGATCATATAACTCCATGCAAAACTCACCGAGGCTTCCTAACTCTTTCAGAGTGAGAGCCAAAGTTTTCACCAATGCCTACCATCATCTGACCAAACAGTAATTCTGTGACCACTTTGCTTACCACTTACCCATGTGCTCATTCCACTCAGGCCTCCTTGTTGTTCTTTGAATAGTTAAACAAAATTCTATCTCAGGTCATTTGCATTAATACTACTTGGAAAGCTTTCCACCAGATATACACAGAGCTGACCCCTTAACTCCTTAATTTTTCTGTTTAAATAGCACATCAGATTAGACCTTTCATTGCCACCCTGTTTAAATTATAACCTCTTTTTCCTAGAAATCCTTATTCCTATTTCCTATCTTCCATAATTTTTATATAACATAATGTGTGTTCTGTCCATTTATTATATATCTCAGTAGAATGTAAGCTCCCTGAGGGCAAGACTTTTATCTCTACCATCCAGAATACTGCCTGCTGCATATTGGACGCAATACATTTTTGTCAATTAAGTGAATAAATAAAAACTCTCCATATACGTTGAAAATTAGGAAA
This sequence comes from Desmodus rotundus, assembly GCF_022682495.2. NCBI lineage: Eukaryota > Metazoa > Chordata > Mammalia > Chiroptera > Phyllostomidae > Desmodus > Desmodus rotundus. The sequence goes on from NC_071389.1 coordinate 46,047,620, forward strand.
AAAATATCCAATAATATGATAATGTCCCCATGAATCATGGCATAACTTTATGAAGAAAACAAACACATTTATCAAAATGAACATTAAAAGGATATTTGATGAAAGGGAAACACTTGAGCTGTATGTAAAATAAAGGAAAATGAGATTCAAAATTTCTGTAAAATAGAAAAAATTTTGTTTAAATTTGCATTCATTTTTTGTAATATAATTTATAACTTATAAAATTTATAATTTACTCTGCAAATCATAAAAATAAAAAATTAGAAAAAGAACAAAAAATAATTGTGACTACTAACTCTATTATTTAATATTTCTATAAAAAGATTAGTTAATGAAATTGGATGAGCAATGAAAATGAAACAAAAGATAAAGCAAAAAAATTATTATTTGCTAATGGTATAATTATATATAACTAGAAAAGCTAAATAAATCTGAAAAGCCATTAAGCAAAAGAAATCAGTAAGGTGATGGACTGACCAAAATAAGAAACTTCCCAATTTAAAAACTTGTCAATAAGAAATAGTATCAAAGAATAGATACCAGCCAAAAGAAAACAATATCTAGAAGCACACTGTATAAAAAATGTGTAGGACCTGTATGAAGAAAATATTTAAGCTCTCTGAGGGGGATGAAGAAGGTGGTCTACTGGGTTGGATGATGGTCTTCTTTTACTTTTGGGTTTTTTTTTTACATGTGTAAGAATTTTAAAATAATGAATTCTATTTAGTCATTTAAAAAAAAATCCCAGTAGTTTGAAGATAATCCTGCATCCTGTATACCCTTCAGGATAACCTTTTATAAAATGCGTATCTGTGTTAAATGAGTAAGGGCGTCTGTTCTATCAAACTTCAGAAGATATGTACTAAACAAATACAATTAGTTTTCAGTTTGAGAATTGTTAATCTGTAGCTATTCTCTCTTGTAATAATCAGATAACAGTAGTTGATGTAAAAGCCACTCCTAGATGATACAAAACGATTTTCACTGTGATAAACTGATGTGAATCTTATTGTCCTTTATAGTAAAAGGACATGCAATTATCTCATCCAAATAGAATCAAGCTCACTTCACAACAATTTGAAAGGTATAGAATTCTATGTTAGAATGTTTCCACTGCCAATTTTTAACTTCTTTTATTGAGAATGGGCACTAAAGAAAAGGCTTCCCTGATCTCATGTTTCAAAGCTAAAGAAAACATATTTACCTGGTGTATGATTACAGCTTCATCAGTAATACAGGAATAAAGATCTTTCACATACATTAATTCATTCAGGTTATTGGAACAACACTTTGAAATTGGCATTATTATTTTATTATCATATTCCTTTTATGGATGATAACCTGGGGAAGTCACTAGGGGAAGATTTTAGGACAAAGGATAGTACCCAGAAAACAAAGCCAACAATAATATTTACTAAATGAATAGTTTCCTAATATCTCAGTAATAATAAATGAAGAACAGAGATGGAAAATACATAAAGGTCAGGGATTATGTCTAACTAACATACTAAGCCTTTTACACGTGATAAGTCATTTAATCCTCACAATAACCCCATGAGGTGAACACCATTATGCTGATTTGACAAATGAGGAAATTAAAGCTCAGTAAGGTTAAGTAAGTTGTTCATGTTCTCACTTATTGGATGGGTGAGAGTGGTGTAGCCTCTAACCCCAGACAGCTCAGATTACCACCCCCTGCATCCTCTCCTCAACGTCACACATACATGTACCACCCCCCCCCTCCCAGAGATGGCCATCCAGTGAGCCAGCCACCTGACTTTGCTTGTACAGCAGCCTAGAGCTACTGCAGCCAAAGCCACACATAGAAATGCACCAGGCTCCTGAAAAAAGAGTTCTTTCCAGCTGCCAGTTCCAGAAGCATCCACAGTGGTACCTTGCTTCCTCCACATGACTTTCCATCAATTGTGGATTTGCTGCACAGGTGGAAGTGTGCTTTCCATGGCTTTCTGGTATAGACATCATGCGCTTCAGGCTATGCATGCACAGTAGTGTCTGTTTCCCTCTGAATGCAGTCTCTCTGCTTGTCTTCCTCCCACTTCAGCTTGCCTGCCTCCTGCTGGGTTGCTTCTGCTTTCCTGGAGACTGTGAACTGTGCAACCCAGAGAACTTCTCCACCGCCCAGCATCTTCAATACAATAGGAATTGCCCTTTCAAGTTTATCCTTTCCTGAGTATTCTCCCTCAGTCTTAAACAATGTTAGAGTTCTTTTTCCAGCTTTATGGTTACTCACATATGGCAGCTTACTAATTTTTCGTGTTAAAATTTTGCTGTTTAAATTGCTGAGTAGCTTATGTCTTTTGATGGAAACATACTTGTACAGAGAGCTTGAAAGGACAATACAATCCTAAAGAAAAGAAATGGGAACTCTTCCCACCCACCCCCTGGTCTGGAATTCAAACACTTATAGCTGACTGACTGGTTATTGGTCATTAATATTCATCTCTCTAACAACTTCAGGGCTACTTTGTGTTTATATCTAAGACTCAGACATAAAAATTAGATATATTTCTCAATTATAGTAAGTTTCTTTTTGTGTAAATCGTGATACAAAACCTTGCAAATGGTCTGTCAGTTGACAATTTTATTTTAGTCATCTTAAAAGAATTAATCCATTTATCTTTAGCTAAAGTTGTTGAACTGGAAGGTTGGTGAGCTGCAGCCATGTTAAAGGGACCTCTAACAGTTGAGCCTGGCTTGATTGTGATTAATCTAGTATAAACAAACCAAAACCAAAACAAGAGAGTTAAACAGCTTGTTGAATTGTTAACGACGGTCACCTTGAGGATGTTTAGGTTAGAATATTTTACTTACTGTAGTTGTACTCTGCAACCCCCTTTTAAGTCAACATGTTTTGTTGACCTGTGACCTCATCTACCAGGAGAAGCCTCAAGATTTTGGAAAAGAGATACAAGTGATCAAGGCAATGCATATGTTTCATCTATTGAAAATTCCATGCGATGAATATCATTGAAAACACAGGGTTAGTCTAACGCAAAGTGAATATCCATGTACTATGTGTCAAGCCCTACATTAGCTCTTACAGAAAACGTTTATTTTCCATGAAACCCTAAAACTCATTTACTGTACAAATACTTCCAAATTTCCTTTATGTACAAGCCACCACTATTCTAGGTTCTGAAGATATAGCAGTGAAAAAAGTTGCATTCTTGATGCTGAGCTTGATGCTTTTCTCGTAGGCTGTGCAGAGTCATCTAGACCCCCACTGGGCTCAGCTCTCACTCCAGAATGTAGACGTATTTTTGAATGTTGAGAAGTGGTTACTCATACAGGGAGTATATCTTTTTTTTTAGGGAATACATCTTCAAACTCCCTCTCCCCCAATTTAGGAGGAGCCATGTGACTGAGTCTTGCCAATAGAATGTGAGTAGAAGCATTGTTGTGTGTTCTTTCCAGGCCTGACCCATAGAAACCTTCCATACATCCTCCAAGTCATTGGTTGGATGTGGCAGACAAGAGCACCCATTAAAGATTATAATGATCTTTATAAAGCCTGCAATGATTGTGCTCTTAAATGAATAATTGTCCCCGTCCTGCCTTCAAGTAGATGTATGCATACCAGTTCTGGTCTTCTGATAAGCAGATGCTGAGATGAATTTAGGAGTGCAAGAGGTTTATTGGAGCAAGGGCAACTGCAGGCTATGAAAGCTAAGGAGTGAGGAAGTATGCTTGGGCAGGGGAAGGCTTCAGTCTGTGGTGCTGACCTTACATCAGTGAAAAGAATGACAGAAGAAGACAGTTCTGGGCAGGGAGAGTCTCACAGAATAATGCAGAGAGGACAAAATCCTGGCCAACCTAATGGTGAATTCCAAAACAAAGAATGCACATTAGAGGAGAAATGGCTAGACTCAGTCACTGGGCCGGGGCTTCCCAGGAAGAGTGTGGTCTTGGCTTAAACACTGTGCCAGATCTCAAAGCACTGCAGCCAGAGGACATCAGCTAACTGCAAACTCACAGCTGAATTTCAAGTTCTGAGTGAGCATACACTTCCATAAATTTATGTTATGTTATTACACTGATTTATCTGTTAATTATGTTAATTAGTATATGAGGTGAAATAGAGATACAAAAGATATATAAAATATCAGATAATAATGAGTATTGTTAAGAAAAATAGAGGAATAATTGTCAGAGAGGTAGTAGGGGTCAGGCAGAGCAACACAAATTTTTACTTGAGCATAGTTTCCAAAGAGGCAACCAAGAGATACACTAATTAATGCACTAAAAGAACTACTGATAACCTAAGAAGCTAAGAAGTTACTTTTCCAAAGATTTTGAAGCAATTTAGGAAAGAGAATACTTAAAAGTTATCATTGGGCTCCTTGAAAGATACTTTTTGGTCAAGGAATCTCTTGGTACCCTCATACTTGCAACTTGGTGCTTTACAGTTTCCTTGTGTGATCGCATGCGTTTTTCTCTCTTGAGCCTCGAAAAATGATGTGAAGTGGGCAGGAAAGTATTTTATTACACATTTGGTCCAAAGTGACCAAGTGGAAATAGCACCCATGTCTTCACATTTCTATCTTTGAACTCTGTCCTTTACACCACCCTGCCTCTTACGTACTACCACATCGGCATCCACCTATTGTTTATCCTATGTGGAAAACCAATTCCGGATGTTAGAATCAGGTCATTCTGCAGAAGAAGGTTTATTACTGTAGGAGAAGACATATACAATACGACCTCAGAGAGTGTGAAGAAAGCACTGTGGATTCAGGAAGTGTTTCCTCTACTTTATTACTTATATCCCGAGGCTGTGATCTGCTGCTGTGCCCTATTTGGTGTGAGCCACGTTCCCTGTGGCCTTTTTGTTGCATTTATTAATTTTGTGCTCAGCCACGTTTTTCTTTTTCATTGCACACAGTAACATTTGGTATGGCACACTCAAAATTTATTTTTCCATGCTGCAGTGAAAGCTTGCACCCCTGTTTTTTAAAAATGAACACAGTAAATTACAATTTAGAAGCTGAAAAAGATTAGACAGAATACACATATATCATCTACACATTCATTAGCAATTAATTGTTTTCAAATACCAAGAATGTTCAATGAACAGTTGATGAAAAGCGAAAAGGTATTTATAGCAGAGGTAAATTATTGGAAGGGTGGGATCTTACTGTGTGAATCTGTTATAAAAGCACCAGTGAGCAGTTTACTTCTTTGTAAGATCTGACTACAAGGGAGTCTGAAACACTGGCCTTTTTTTAAGCAGAAATTCTCATAAATAAATCTTGTAAGGAATCATATAATTATCTTTTCTCACCGAGAAATCTGATGCATTGTGAAGGGAAAAAAACTTACTAATGTCTTCTCTTGCGAGACCAGGCAGGACTGTAGCCTTGATTTTTCAACCCACAAGTCATCATTTTACTTTCTTTTAGTGGCCTATTGACTCTCAGATTAATTTTCTAGAATTCCTTCTTTTAATATTGTTTTTGGAGATTTACTTAAGCTCCACACCTAACTTATCTGTCCCATAACTATCATTTCAAACACTTTGAGGTAGCATTTCTCAACAGAAAACCACATCAAAGTGTTAGAATCACGCAGGAAGCATTTCACAACACGTCTTTCCTTTCTTTTTCTCTTGCTTCCAGGCTTTGACCCAACTCCTGAAATCACTCCTTATAAAGGTCCTTGGAACAAATGCACGGAAGCGTTGGTAAGATTATTCTTTTGCAAGTTTTTTTTTTTTGATTGCATAATCACGAAGAGAGCAAAGAATTTTACTGCCCATGAACAAAAGCCATAAATCACCCAAGCTTAGCAAAAAGCAGAATGAAAACAGGCAATAAAATACGGGAAACAAATGACATTTTTATTCTTTTCCTATTAATAATTTCTAAACCATGCCATGGCTGGTGTTGCTCAGTGGATTGAGTGCTGGACTGCGAACCAAAGGTTCCTTGTTTTGATTCCCAGTCAGGGCACAAGCCTGGGTTGTGGGCCAGGTCTTCAGTGGGGGGTGTGCGAGAGGCAATCGCACATGGATGTTTCTCTCCCTCTCTTTCTCCCTCCCTTCCCCTCTCTCTCAAAATAAATAAATAAAATCTTTAAATAACAAAATAAAAAAGGCCTCTTAAAAATAATTTCTAAACCATTACTGACAATAGTTATAAGGAATTTAAAAATGTATTACCTGTATCATGCTTCCAATGGTTTATTATAAGATTTTAATCTTACAGAGTTGTTTCAATTCATTCCTCCAAGAGATCATTACTTTGCAGAATAACTAAAGGATGAGCAAGTGACTATTCAACATACACTATGGTGTTTATCATTCAGCTCTGAATATCTACCTACACCAGGAGAATTGAGGTTAGTCAATCATTATACTTAAAAATTAGCTGGGTGAAAAAAAAAAAAGAAAAGCATAAGTACTTCAGAGACAGCTTAAGTGTTCCCAGAAAGACCTTGAATGTGTGTGGGCCAAAGGAAAAGATGAGACAAGTTTTGGTTATCTGAAAAGAGTGAAGAGGAAGCAGGAAGGCCTAGTGTTCGATGTTAGATACCGTTGACTTTGCTCATTATGTTTCCTGTTTCTAAGTCCTGAAATAATAAATATCAGAAAAGCCCTGCCCTCTTTGAGACAATCACATGTGGGACTTCTTCTCACATGTGATTGGTTCTCTTCTTAGTATGCTATTACTGTACATATTAGACACTAGACCTGCCCCACTTTTAGCTCCTTAACAGTCTCCACTCCCCGTCATTGCGGTCCTCCAGCAATAGCTAATTAAGCAAAGAGAAGAAAATAGATCAAAAAGTTCTCATCGTAGCCTGGCCAAAACTTCTGACCTTCAGTGAAAGTATGGCCCAGGGGCTTGGGGATGTAAATCCAGTTCCTGGAAAGAAGGAGAACCAAGATGGAAAATTATAGAGACTCAGAGACTGAATCTGGATGAAGAAAAGATTTATATACTTATTAATTTTGTACGAGGTAAAAAGGTGTATTATAACAGAAAATAGATAATCAGAAAAATTATCCACAGCTCAGAAGGAGTAAAAGAGATTACTGGGTATTCCTTCAGGGACTACTGCCTGAGATTTTTATTGGCTGGGGTGTTTTATTACTCAGTGGGAGCAGAAGTTAAGTTATAGACATTTGTCTGGTAGAGAGGCAAATAATTTCCATCTGGCAGAACAGATACAGCAAAGCTCATGACTCATTACCCTGAAAGACATTAACCACCTTTGTATCTAAGCCAACTATCTTATTCTAACATCCTTTGATTAAATTCCCTGTATATCTTGCTCCTAAAATGTTCTCGGGACAGTTTTAATTTCTTTATAATATCCTTCTTATTAATCAATGAATTAAATAAAATCTTTGGCATGTATTCTGCTTTGTATTTCTATGAAATTATGATTTTAAATCTTTTGTGAACTAGACTAACAATTTCGGAGTTCATTTACCAAGGGGTCCAACAAAACTCACTTTAGAGAAACAAGTCAATTGTGCTGCTGGAGGTGTATACTGCTTGCACGGCTAAGCCCACATACATCTTTTTTTGGCTCCCAGAGTGAATCCTAAGTTACTTTACAGACTCTACAGTGTTTTTCCTCTAGTTTCATCTGCCCTAGTTCCCTACTGCTGCCCCCATCTGTCATGGCGGGTAAGTGATACCTGTGTGTAACAGTTAAAACTGTGTGTTTGGTTTTATGATCTCACCATTTGGTGACTGAAAGAAAACAGAATCCAGTTTGTAGCTTTTGTTTGTGTCTATCAGTGAGCTCAAATCAATTAAGAATTTCATGCCCACTAGGGAGAAAATAGTTGTTTGAGGTTTCGATCAGTGAGGTTTTTATATTTTTACATTTACTTCTAACTTGTGACTAAGTTATAAAACAAACTGAAAACCATATGTTTCTGTGAGCTTGTGATCAGAAATATACTTTCCTGGGTAGGTTAATAGATTAGTTTATTGTCTCTTAAACTATAGGAACTTTGTTCTTAGTCAGTTGAAAAGATAAATAACTGCTTATAAAATAAAATATCTACCAAATTCACAAATATAAACATACAAATTTCTAATTCTGTAAATGTGCTAGACCCATAAGGAAAAAATTCTTCTTACATAAGCTGCTAGCTTAGAATAATTTTTATATAAGAATCTATGTTTACATGATTATTATGAGCATTTACGCACATTAGACTGGCTTAGTGATTATGGCTTTAAAAATCAATTAAACGCTAGGTGGGTGGTCAGTAGAGGGATTGAGCCAAAAAGAAAAAAAGAGGAAAAAAATCATAAACATGGACAACAGTATGGTGATTGTTGCAGGGAGAGAGGGTGGAGGGAGGTGGAGGGTAGAGGAGGGACGGGTAGTGATGGACGGAGACTTGACTTGGGGTGGCAAACACACAACGCAGGGCACAGGTGATGTGTTGTGGAATTGTGCACCTGGACCTTGTATAATTTAGTCAGCCAGTGTCACCCCAATAAATTCAGTAAAGAGAATGCGTGCTAAAAAAGAAAGTTTCAAAGGAAAATATTGAAGAAAATAACATTGGAATCGTGTCAGAAAAGAAAATCAATAATAGCATTTTGTCTTTTCCTTCATTATGGAGTATGAAGTAAGCATACTTTTTTAAACAAAAAATAAGGTTTGGATTTGTTTTTTCATGAAAAGACTAGTTAAGATAAATTTTTAAAACTTCTTATTGGTTTAAACTTACTTTTGATTTCCTTACCAAGTAAATTAATATTATTGCTAAATATTATTTAAAAGGTTATAAATAAAGCAAAGTTGTGTTCAACTGAGTTGAATCCTCATTCTAACAAATATTTTATAGTATGTCAGATAAAATATAATTTTCAAGATCCTTAGGTAACTTACATGAGTATTAATGTTAAATTAAGTTACTTTTTGAATAATCTTTGAGTAGCTGGAAAATATATAATTAAGGTAGAATACTGAAATATTGGTTACTAAGAAAATTGTAAGTTTATAAACTTTTGCTTCTTATTTTCATATAATCTATGGAATAGACATATCTTTGGTTTATGTTTAAAAAATGTTCATTTTTTGCTTTTTAAGAAGACATGAAAGGAATGAAAAAAAGAAGTATATGTCTGTAATTTATTGAATTCTATATATTCGTGAGATCTGCTGGTCCACTAAAAGACTTGTGAATGACAGACTGTTGGCACTTGCCTACCTTTCAGTGTCCTCTGTAAAACAGAAGTTGCTACTTTAAATTGAAGTTATAATTAATATGGGTGGTTGAGTCTGTTGTAGGAGAAACACAACTGGGTGTATGATTTTGTTTTTCAAGGAAAAAGGAGAGTGCTTTTGTCTTGAAGTAAAGGCTCACCCTATTCTTGAACATGAAAAAGGACAAAAGTTGAGGGAGTAGAAAATTGTGGAAGACTCCAAAGGGGTGATTTCATTATAATACTTAAGTCTGTAAAGGACCTATGAATGTGTTAAATTTGGCAAAGATCATACAGTTTTGATGAACATATGTACAAAGCTAATTTAAGAAAAACAGAGAGCTTCTAAAGTTTTAATATCAAATATATCGATGCAAAACTAGAATTTGACTATCTCTCTGACATAATATGTCGGTATTACAGCTTTACTGTTCAAAGAATGGATTTTGAGTTTCCCTAGAGTCCCATCTGCAGAGAATTGTTACTATTTGACCTGTTTGAAGTTCACTGAAAAACTCCACTCAATGTCTGTCTTTACCTGCCTAAGAGCACTGCTCTGCGCAAGGAGCCCTACCTGCAGGCCATTTGTTGGATAGGATTAGTGGTGGCTATTTAGCATAGCAATTTAAAGTGGTGTTACCAGCTGGGGCTAACAAGAAGCTGACCAAGAATCTTGAGAAGTCCATATTGGTTTGAAAAGTTTCAAATATTCCTGAGAATCTATAAGGCCACACTGATGCACAGGGCTGTGCACATGCCATAGAAAAACCTTAAGAAGGCCCTAAGCCCCCATGTTTGGCTGGCCTTGAGGCTTTGTGCAAGAAGGAAGGGAAGGATTAGGCAGGGCTGTACTGACTTGGAGTGTTCAAGGCATGGCCCAATGCTCACGCAGAGTTCATCAGCAGAGGCTCACAGACCTACTAATAATTCAAGACATTTAAAGAAATTTCTGACCATTAGTTAGTTGCACATTAAAAAAAAATTAAACAGAAGTTAAAGTGGTTGTACATGACAAGAATACAGATTTCAGTGGTGACAAAATCATTGTATATTTACTCTGGCTGGTGTAGCTCAGTGGATTGAGAGCTGGACTGTGAACCAAAAGGTTGCTGGTTGGATTCCTAGTCAGGGCACATGCCTGGGTTGCCGGCCAGGTCCTCAGTGGAGGCCACGTGATAGGCAACCACATATTGATGTTTCTCTCCTTCTCTTTCTTTCTCCTTTCCCCTCTCTGTAAAAATAAATAAATAAAATCTTTCAAAAAATCATCATATATTTTTCCCCAGTTAATTTACTTTCCAGTATTTTAGACAATAATTTCTTTCCTTCTCTTGCCTCAAAGTTTCAATACTTCATGCCTTCTCTTTACCTTATCCTGATAACCCTGCATCTCCTATTTTCATGGAGAACACAAGAACATTTTTAGCACCTCCATATAATACCACCACCACATCTTCCCAAATACTTGCAACTCTATCTGTAGACCATGACTTCACAGCTAATTCAATAGATGAACTGTCCTTGCTCCCAGCTCACTGTCCCTCCACTGGTACACAGTATCCTATCCTTTTTTTTTTTCTTCATGATATTGCTCCTACAAATACTTCCTTATTGCATCATCATTTTTTGAGGCTACTGGATTATTTACATACAGCATACAAAGATATTCTAATAAAACTGCCTCCTTAGCTACTGCCTCATTATTTTGTTCCTGTTTACAGAAGTGTCTCCAGAAGACCTGCCTAAAATCATTGTGTGCATTTCTTATCTGCACACTCTATTCTTTCTGGAATCCTCTATCCAAAGTTTTCTTCCCACTTCTGACCTTTTTAAAATCACCAATTATCTCCACCATGACAAAAACCAGCATTTGCCATTATTGGTGAGTTCTCAGGTTCTTTAAACACTTTAATGACTTGATTTAGGAATATTACAATACTTTCTCTTGGCTTTCCCTCTATTTCTCTGAATGCTGATTTTCAGTTTATATTCCTAATTGTGTCCATGAATTTTAAGTATTTAAGTACCCTAGGGCATAGTCCTTAAACCTGTTCTCTTCACTGTCTAAACTTGTTGCATTGGTAACTTATCTAGAATTATGACTTTAATACCAATTATATATTGATGAATTCCAAATTTATAGGGCAACATTCAGTGTGATGGGCATGTGGGTTAGTATTATTGGAATATCATGGGCTTAATCTTTCTGGCTGGTGGAAGCTACTTCTCTGCTTCTTGTCCTGGATCACTGCTATGGACTGAATCACGATTCCCCAAGTCTATATGTTGATGCTGTAACCTCCAATGTGATAGTGTTTGAGATGAGGCCTTTGGGAGATAATTATGATTAGATGAGATCATGAGGGTGGGGCCTTAATAATGAGATTTGGGAGACTCTTATAAGAAAAGACACCAGAGAGCATGCATTTCTCTCCCCTCCCCTCCCCTCCCCTCCCCTCCCCTCCCCTCCCCTCCCCTCCCCTCCCCTCCCCTCCCCTCCCCTCCCCTCCCCTCCCCTCCCCTCCCCTCTTCTCTTCTCTTCTCTTCTCTTCTCTTCTCTCCCCCTCCCTCTCCCCTCCCCCTTCACTTCCCTTATGTACCAAGGAAAGGTCAGGTCTGGACACAGTGAGAAAGCAACCATCTTCAACCCTAAGAGAGAACTCTCATCAGAAACCAACCATGTGAACACCTTGACCTTAGACCTTCCAAGTCTCTAGAACTGTGAAAAATAAACACCTGATATTTAAATCACTCAGTCTTTGCTATTTTGTTATGGTAGCCCAAGAAGACCACGGCAGTTGCCATGCAGCTCCAGAAAACTGTGGTCCAATGACCAGAAAGGTAGACTATTTTTTTTACATCTTAATTCACAGCTGAACTTGGACCTTCACGCTCTAAGATGATACAGCCAATGGTAACTGTGCTTCCTTCTAGAAAAGTAAGCAGAAGCCAAATGCTTGGCCAAAAGTCCTTTTCAAGAGTTTGTTTTAGACTAGGCAGAAGCTAAGAGTGGCAGTTGAAAGTCATTGGCAGTCTTCGTGCTCATCAGGTTCAACACTATATTGTTTATTTTTAAACTTATTTTTAACTTATTTTTTAAATTTTTTGATTACAGATTGTATTAATACTTTTTTTTGTATTAGTTTCAAGTGTACAGCACAGCAGATAGACATTCATATACATTACAAAGTGTTTCCTCCAATAATTTAAGGGCTCACCTGGCACAAATGGTAGTTATTACGATATTGTTAACTATATTCCCTGTGCTTTACCTTACATAACCATGCTCATTTTGTTCCTACTAATTAGTACTTTTTAATTCCATCACTTCTTTTGCTCCATCCCCCAACACTCCTCCCCTCTGGCCTCCATCACTTTGTTCTTTTTATCTATAAGTCTGTTTCTATTTTGTTTGTTCATTTATTTTGTTATTTAGATTTCATATATAAATGGAATCATATGGTATTTTTCTTTCTCTGACTGTTTTTACTTAGCGTAATACCCTCTAGGTCCATCTATGTGATTGCAAATGGTAAGATTTCTTTCTTTTCTATGGCTGAGTGTATATGTCTCACATTTTTTTTTTCACATTTTTTATTGTTCAAGTACAGTTGTCTCCATTTTCCCTCCTTCACTTCCCTCACCCCAGCCATCCCCATTTCCCACCCTTCATCCTACCCATTGTTGGTTTTGTCCATGTGTCCACAACATTTTTATCCATTTATCTAATAATGGACACTTGGGTTGTTTCCAGATCTTGGCTATTGTAAATAATGCTGCAATAAATATGGGGATGCATTTATTCTTTTGAATTAGTGTTTTGAGGTTTTTTGGATATATTCCCAGATGTGGGATTTCTGGGTCAGAAGGCAATTACATTTCTAATTTTTTGAGGAAATTCCATAATGCTTTCTGTAGTGGTTTCACCAATCTGCATTCCCACCAACAATGTACTAGAGTCCCCTTTTCTCCAAATTCTTGCCAACATGTTGTTGACAAGAATTTGTTGTTGAGAAGACTTATTGATGATAGCTTTTCTGGAAGGTGTGACGTGGTGTCATAATAATTTTAATTTGCATTTGTCTGTTGATTAGTACTATTGAACATCTTTTCATATGTCTACTGGTCATCTGTATGTCCTCTTTGGAGAAATGTCTATTCAGGTTCTTTGTCCATTTTTAAATTGGATGGTTTGTTTGTTCAGTGTTGAGTAGTATTAGTTCTTTATAAATTTTAAATATTAACCCCTTATGAGTTATTTATAGATTTTTAATATTAACCCCATACTGATGAATATGTTCTCTTATTCAGTGGGTTGTCTTTTCATTTTGTTGATGTTTCCCTTGCTGTGTGAAAATTTTTTAGTTTGATGTAGTCCCAGTTGTTTATTTTTTCTTTTCTTTTCCTTGCTGGAGGAGATATGTCAGAAAAAAAATGCTAAAAGAAATTGGTAAAGATTTTACTGCCTAAGTTTTCTTTTAGGAGTTTTGTGGTTTGAAGCCTTTCATTGAAGTTTTTAATCTGTTTTGAGTTTATTTTTTATGTGGTATAAGAAGTGGTCTAATTTCTTTCTGTGTGTGTGTGTATTTGTCTGATTTTTCTAACACTTACTGAACAGACTGTCTTTAGGCTATTGTATTTTCTTGCTTTTTTTGTCATAGATTTCAACACTCAGCATCATTCACAGCACATGAGAGTATTCAATATACATTATATCGATATGTTTGATGAGTATGAATTCCATGAGTGAAAACGGAGCAAAGTCTTCTTTTATAATGTTGATCATTAAATGATCTTTTCTGTTTTTAAGATTTACTTTTCAATGTTATCATTAGAAATGAGAATGTTTTCTGCTTGTAAACATTATGTGTAAATGAGCTCTTTGGAGCTAAATATTCTATATTCAAATTGATATTTTTCACACAACTGTTTGTCATTTGTAGGATCAATAATGCTTGTGTCCAGACTAGAAGTTACTACCCAAGATCATTTGGTAAACATACATTACTATAAATTCTAATGAAAACGGTAAGAAAATTTTCATGTTCAGAATTCTCCAAATTTTTAGATAACAATTTATTACTATATAGAAGATAGGAGGATTGGGTTGGTTTCATTATGGCCGAGTAAACTGGTTCTGTTCACTAGTCTGGATGTAAGTAAATGACTCAAATTCATGCCAAGGGCTTTACATGTATTTTCTCAATCTTCCAACAGTCCTCTGGAATACATACTATTGTACATATTGTGAATGACCACATACTGTAGATATTCAAGGCTATACAAAATCTTGTCAACTTCTACTGCCAGTAGACTTCTGTATATCCTAGTAGAGAAGACTGTCAACTTTAATAATAACTCTATTGTTCTGGGTCTTCTTGTAGATGAAACTAGTGGATTTTTAAACATTATGTGCCATACTCAACATGAGTGCTTTAACATACCAGGAAGGGCTGAAGTTTATTTATGATGTAGGTTGTAGAGGAAAACATGGAGGTATGAATTGCTTTGAACCTATGTCTTCACTTCATATAGGTCAATCCCCAAAAGAATGGGTCACAGGGGTAACCAGTGCAAGGCTGTACTTTCCCATACCATACATGACTCTGTTCTTTCAGTATTGACAACGACCCTGACTTTGAATTTTTCATTTGGCCCTTTATGAGATGGGTTGAAGGTCCCCTTACGGTTGGCATGATCAAAGGATGGCTTTCAGTTCCCAATTAAGGGCTGAGGCTTGAGAAGAACAGAGCTGAATTTGTACATGCTGCAAGTTCATTAAGTGGCTAGGTTTAACTTCATGCTTTTAAAGTAAGCCAATCTTGGTCTGAAGTCTAATATAAAAGTGCTTTCAAATAGGGCTATGGGTAAAAATAGAATTTCTTTAAAAGTTGTCATTCATTTTCACACTTGACTATATGTTTAATAAATAAAAAGTGAAACAACCATGTGAATCATAGTTACTAACATGATAATATTCTGCATGTGGAAATTAGTTTGACCTTTACATAGAAAGAAAATACTTGTAGTAGTATTATTTTTCTGTGGCACATCATATTTTTTTCCAACATTAAAGAAAGGATGGCAGATAAAAACACATAATTCATATTATATCTAATGGCTTTTAAATTGCTAGTAATTATCATGATTTTCCAATCAAACAATATAAAAACTCACTGAAAAGCTTGTTACCCATGTCCCAGATCCCATCCTACTTCCAGAGATAACCACTTCTGTATTTGTTGGGTATCCTTTCAGAAATTTTTAAAATTCATATTCAGTTAAGACAAATATATATTCTTATTTTTAGCTCTTTGTTATTTAAAAGTAACCCACTGGTTTTAAAACAATATATCTTGGAAAATTTTCCATATTAGTATAATTCCTCTTAGGGTTTTTTTTTTTTTTTAACTTTGCATAATAGTATCCCATTGTATGGGCATGTCTCTGTAAAAACAAAACAAGACAAAAAAAACCTTTGAGTTGTTTTCAGTCTTTTATTATTCCAAACAATATTGGAACAAAATAATATATTCGTATGTCTATTATTTTATATGTGGGTTAACTTTAGTAACTATTGAATATGAAGAAATTTCAATGAAGTTTTAGAGGAAAAAGACAATAAAAGTGAGATTTGTGGGTTAGAGTGTACTTAAAATTTAATGTTAATCTATGTGGCTAAATTGCCTGCCATAGGACTTGAATTTCTCCATATATCTATCACTGATGGATGAGAATCTACCAAACTTTCAGAAAATTTACACTAGTTTGTCCTTTGCCTTTGACCTTGCTTATGGTGTTTGTTCCATGTTCGTTTTTATTTTTTCTCTTTGCCATACAGCAGTTTCCTTTTACTTAGTTAAAATTTTCAATTGACTTTCTCTAGTTTTGGATTTAAGGGTTTGCCCATTTTTCTTTTAGAACTTTTCTTAGTAGTTTATTATTTTATATAGAATTTAGAATCAGTTTCCTGGCTTAAAAACTGCTTGGGGACATAACTTTACATTTAAAGATTAATTTAGAAGTATTACCTTCATGATGTGGAATCTACCTATTCAAATAGGGAATGTCTTTTCATGCGTTCAAGCTTTGATGTTTGTCCTTCAGTAGTTTACCGAAGTTTTCTGTATACAGACCTTACACGTTTTCTGTTTAGTATAGTCTTAGGTATATCCACTTTTTTGTTGTCAGCCTAAATGAGATATTCCACTTATTATGTTGCCTAACCGGTTGTGATTTTTATATATAGCAGGATTTTTCTGTATATTGATATATTGATTTATTTAGGCTTTCCAGATATATTCTCATATTTTCTACCTATAGTGACAGTTTTATAGCCTTAATTTCAATGTTTAGACCTTTAATTTTTTTTCTTCTCTGCCCTGACTTGAAACCCAAGAATAATGTTAAAATATAGTTGTAATAGTTGTATCATGGTCCTTTCCCTGATTTTAGCAGAAATCCTTTTAATGTTCTATCATTAAACATAGCTTTCAGGCTGAGCTACGTATTTGATTGTGCTAAGGAAGTATTCATATATTCCTAGATAATTGGTAGATTTTTTAAAAAATCAAGAATGACTTTTGAACTTTTCAATACCTATTAAATGTCTCTAGAAATAATCCTATGTTTTTTGATCTTTAGATCTTTCAATATTTTTTAAAAAAAACATTTTATTGATTATGCTATTACAGTTGTCCCATTTTTTCTCCCCTTTATTTCCCTCTGCTTTGTACCCCCCTCCCACCGTCATTCCCCAACCTTAGTTCATGTCCATGGGTTGTACATATAAGTTCTTTGGCTTCTCCATTTCCCCTACTATTCTTAACCTCCCCCTGTCTATTTTCTACCTATCATTTATGCTTCTTATTCCCTGTAACTTTTCCCCCTATTCTCCCCCATTTCCCTCCCCACTTATAACACCCCATGTGATCTCTAGTTCTGTGAATCTGTTCCTCTTCTAGTTGTTTGCTTAGTTTGCTTTTGTTTTGTGTTTTCTTAGATTCAGTTGTTGGTAGTTGTGAGTTTGTTGTCATGATCTTTAGATCTTTCAACATGATTATTTACCTGAATAAATTTATGAATGTTGAATTATTCTTACATTCTTAGATTCTGTATTTATAAGTGAGATTCTATAGTTCTCCTTTATGTGCAAACTTTGTTAGGTCTTGGTTTCAATGCCACTTACTTTACATAATTTAATTGGAAATATTCATTCTTTCTATGCTTTTTTAGTAGGTTAGGTCTCATAAGAATGATCTATTCTTTCAAAAAACTTTTTAATCCTTACTTGAGGATATGTTTATTGACCTTAGAGAGAAAGGAAGGGAGAGACAGAAACATCTGTGTGAGAGATACATTCATTGGTTGCCTCCCATCCACTCCCTGACTGGGGATCAAACCCACGACATCTGGTGTACGGAATGATGCTCCAACCAAATGATTGGAGCATCATTATCCAATGATGGCTCAGGGCAAGAATTATCTACTTTTTAAAGTTTGTTAAAATTCCCCTGGGAAAATCATTGGCTTGGTAATTTGTTGGGAAATTGCCTATTTTTACATTTTCTTTTCTTTGGATTTTCCATGTCTTCTAGGAAGAGTTTTAGCAAATCATATTGTCTACTGAAAGTGTTCATTTTGCCTAGGTTTTCAGACATATTTTCTTCCAGTAGAGCACACATTCTCAATGGGGGAAATCAATGCATCTTTTGTATTACACTGGTTTGTAGCCCTCCTAATCTCCATCCTCTTGATAAAATCTTATTCCTTATAATTTAATTTTTCTTACCAGGGAGAAATTAAATGTTGTTCTTAGGGGCAAAATGAAAAATGATGGAGACTTTATAATAGATTAAAATAGTTTTTAGGATTATGTTAACATTCACTGTTTCTATGTTTAACCACTTCATCATTTCTTATTTTTATGTTTATATCCTTTTCTTATTAACTTAATTATTTTAGATACTTTTTATAATTTCAAAATCAGAGTTTTTAGAATTATTTATTAATTCTAATCACTTTCCTTTCTTAGGTCCTTAATTTCTTCTTCTAAATTACTTAGTTTTTAAAATTTTTTTCCTTCTGTTTATTTAATAGTGTTTCTACCTTTGGTGCTTATTTAATTAATTAATGCTGTGTCACGAAATTATAAGCAGTATTTTTATTTATCAATATTTTCTAGAAATCATATAATTTTGTTCACAAGAGTTATTTGAGAGTGTTTTTGTTTATAATTTTCCTGGTAGAGAATTTTTTGTTCTAACTTTTCTATTAATGTCTAGTTTTATTGTATTGGGATTATAGAACCTTGTTCATGGCTTTTTTAGATTTTATTGAAGTTTTCTTTATGGCTTAATATATAGCCATTTTCCATGAATAAAATATTAGCCTTTAAAAAAGAACATGTAATTTTTCCTTTTGAGTTGTACAGTCTGATACATCCAGAGTTAGACTGAGAGATGAGTTAAGTTCTTCTATTTTTGGTTTCCTTCTATGTGTGTCCTTCTATTTCCTGTAATGTCTGCTTATGTAAGTTGCTGCTATGATGCATTTAGGTCATAAATATTCATAACTTCTACATCTTCATTGTGAATTTTACATCTTGTGCTGTAAAGTATCATCCTTTGTTGCACAAAATAGTTACTTATCCCAAATCCAATTTGTCTCATATCAAGGTCAAACTTCCACTTTTTTTGTTATTACTACTTTTTGAATGAGGGAAGGGATGGGCATGATCTGAGTAAAACCTTTATTTTCCTTTTGTTTTCAGCCATCCCAAATACTTTTAAAATTGCAACTTGTATTAAGTTTCGCTTTTAACTCAACTGAAGATCCTTTAAAAAAATAACAAAGTATGTATTTCAATTCTTGGATACATGTCTGTGTGTGCTTGTGTATGTCTTTGTGTGTTGATGGTTTCTCTGATACTTAGGTGTGCGTTAAGCTGTATATTTGCTTTCTAGTGGCTACCTTTATAATTAAATATTATATTCATACTCTATTATTGAAGACATATTAATTAGTTATGAGCAATAATAAATTGCCATGCACCCTATTCTATTCCCTACTCTGCATTTTATTTAATGTCATATATTTTTTTAATCTTAAAGTTCTTAGTGTTCATCTTTGCACTGTTACACATATTTGGTAAAAATCTATTAAGTTTGTAAAGTGGTTAGAATATTGCTTGGCAACAGCAAATACAATGTATGTGTTATCTATTTTTATTGGATTTTTGTATTTGTTGGAAAATATGTGTCACAATTTCCATTGCTTTTGTGGCAACTTGCCCCCCACCTCATCTATTGGTACATTTTAATGCTCCTTTTCAGAATTTTTCTTACAGTTACTGGTATTTTTTATGTTCTAGTTTCTCTTTTAAACTACTCACTATTGAACAAATTATATTCTGGTCAGTCTTTGTAGAAAGTTCCTGAAACTGAGGGTTCAAGATAGCCTTGCTGTTCTCTCAGTAAAAATGCTGTTAGTTTGTGCTGTAGCTTTTATACGAATGACCCTCCAAAACTGACTGCCTTGTATTCACTCTTGTGCAGCCCCTCCCACATTGGCTCTAGACTTAGCTGTAGAACTTGCTTTGTCAACAGGATATTAGCAAAGACACATACAGAAGCTTGCAAAGAGCTTGAACATTGGAGCCTGTCTTCCCTCTTGCTGCTGGGAATTCTACCTCCATGTGAGAAAGCCCAAGTTAGTTCCTTGAAAAGAGGCCCCAGGTGTTCATGCCATCATTTCTGAGGCCCAAATACGTGAATGAGACCTGCTGACACCACATGGAGCAGAGATAAGTAACTTCAGTGCGGCCTATCCCAATTTGTCACCTCATTGAATTGTAGGGAGGTAATTGGTAGATTTTTAAACCATTGTTTCAGGTGGTTTGCCAGGCAGCAATAAATTACGATGCACTTTTATTGCTTCCTCCAAAACAGACTTCTTTCAGTAATTATTGGTTTTGTGTAGACTCCTTCTGAGTCTCTGAAGTAAATCTGGTTCAGGAGACCATCTGCCATGAGCTCTGTGCTCTCCAGGTCTTGCAAACAAGAAAGCAGGCTTCTACATATCACGGTAATCACCTCATCTTCACGGATTATGGTTTTGCTGCTATAGACCTGCTGCTATGGGCTCCCCTGGAACTTGTGCCCTTTCTCCCCATCTCTGTGTGCCTTTTCTGATCCTGCTGCCTTTATTGAGAGACATGGCTGCTTTTGTATTTTGTTCTGCTAAGAAGTACATTTAATTTAATTTTTCCCTAGTGAGAACAATTATGGTAAGCCCCTCACTTTCAAGAAATACATTTTTGCTGGTACTTTCTGATGTCCTGGTTCCCTTTGATTCTCCTCCATGGGTCTTTTCCATACAACTTCTGTCCAACTTCAGCTGCTTTTAGCAACCTTTATAAGTACTTTGGAGTTTGTGCATAAAATCTGTATAAGTTTGCTGAAAGTGGCATTTGACAATTTCTCCATTGTCTTTGTTGTTTATAAAATTTCTAGGGAGAAGTGGGAAAGGTATTTACATAACTGACATTATCTTCATACTGGTGTCCCTTTATTTTTTTTTTTTGCAATAAGAACCCTTGGACATATTTTTTTTCTGAAGATGATGTAATAGCCTTGGATACTTTAGTAATTATTAATATCTTTCAAAGTTCTAATATTCAGAGAGGGGAGCATGCTAGGGCACTCAAAGTAGTTCTTTGTTTCTTAGATTGAATCACAATTTAGGTTCCCATCCCACATTCTATTTGGGCAACGGTCTCTTTATATTTAAAATGTCTGACTAATTAATCCTCACTGTAGTTCAGGAAAAAGAAATTATATTGTCATATTTTACAGACAGAGTGTGTGTCAGAATCACGAGGGTACTGCAGGATTCATTCTCTTCCTTCCAGATGTTCACTGCCTCAATATTATTAATTCTGGCTTTAGGCTCAATTTCAAAGGTAGATGGTACAAAATGCAACAGGTCCAAGAAGGCAGCATCTCAGCTTGGCAGGACTGGGTGCTCTACACTCGAAGGGCTGGTGTTTGAATATGTTTCCTCCAAAGCCACAGGCGGGAGACAGAGTGGGGCAGGAGTCCATGAAGTCCCTAAATTGGTAAGCTCTCAGGTTTGATGTTCATAGTTGTGTGTAGGTAAAGGAGGTTTGGGTTACTGGGTAAGTAACAGAAGGTTATTGCCACTTCTTTGGCAAGCTCCAATTACCTTTTGATACACAGTTCAGAAGGGATCTAATTCCCTCACCCATTTCCCCTCCAACTAGAGAAAATCCCTCCCACTAATGTAATTGGTATGTGTTTCTGTTGTGTAATAGTTGTATTATCCGTTTTGGGCTTTTCATAGTTGCTTCTCCCACTAGGCTGTGAGCTCCTTGGGCTCAGGGACTGTGCCCCAGCATCTGGCACAGCATATTGTGCTTAGTGCAAAATAGGTGTGCCATAAATTTTGGAGTAAACTGAAAAAATAGGCTCATTTTACCTATTAAAGTCTTTCTGGTCTCTGGATAGTTGTATAAGCAGTCACTGCATCTCTACCTTTCTCTGTTTTCTTGACAGCTTTCTTTTCTTTTTCTCTGACTGAAAAGGGCTGAACATCTGGGGGAAAGGAAACCTTTTTACACCCCCGACCCCACCCCATCCCAATAGCAAGCCTCCATTCCCTGCGTTCTTTGAAACTGTGCAGTAAGGCTGCCGGGTGCCTGTTGCTGGGTCATGCAAATTCCCAAGTTTGCGACCCACTCCCAGAGGGTCTTGATGGAGCACCTCCCCCAAGGTGATCTGACCCCACTGGTCAGTAGCACTGTGCTTCTCCGCTCTGGAGCTCCTTTGTGCAACAGGAGAGCAGCAGGATCACACGCTCACACTAGCTCCTTCCACATAATTTGCCCCGCTCGCTCCTTCACCTCCCTCTACCCCAGCTCTAAGGGCCCCTCTCCCCACCCTCCTTTGTGCAACCCGTGGCTGCCGAGCTTCTAGTACTGTATTCATGGTAGATGAAGAGCCAGTGACTGACACGTTCCACGGATGGACGGCGAATCACAGCAGGCGCGGGCGGCAGGGGGAGGGTGCGTAGTGGCAGACAGCCGCTGGGATTATGAATGGGGGCGGGTGGGGTGACGAGTTTGGGGTTCCAACCAGGATTTTCGGTATCCGGCTTTGGATAGGCACACAGGGCAGTGTGTAATCCTTCAGCTCTGGTGGGAAGGGAGATGCCGTGAGCTCCCGGTTGAAAGTGAAGGTTATTTTGCAAAACTCCCTTGGTATCATGCCTGCGGAGTACTGCAAGAGGTCGGCGAGGTAGGTGGGAGAGGAAAATAAGCGAGGTGGGCACTCGGGGAGAGGGCCAGCCGGCTGGGGGTGGTGCGTCTTGTTCCTTAGAGTGGACAGGTGGTGGCCTCAGCAGTTGCGATCTACCGTACATCACCGAGTCCGTGCAATGCGATCACATTGTTATTCCCCGCACCGGGCTGAGGAGTGCAGAGGGGCAGCCCAAGTGCCACTGCGAGCTGTCTCTGCCGGGGGTGGGGGGAAGGGAGCAGTGGGGGTACAGAGAGGCAGTTGGGGGGCAGTGGAGGAGAGAGGAGCTCAGGGGTGCGTAGCGGCCGCCCTTACCGCCCAGGCCGGGATCCTGGACGCTGGCTGGTCCATGTGCCCACTCTGCAGCCGCCCCCGGCTCGTGCGCCCTTTTCCTGGTCTCTCGGCCTCGCCTCCGAGGCTCCGGGCTCCCCCTTGTCCGCCGGGCTGTGCTCCAGGCGCGCCACCGTCCTTTTACCTGGCTTTGGTGCCCCTGGGAATAGGGAAGGCTCATCTCCTTGCACGGAAGAGCTGCGCCGGACAGAGCGGTGGCCGGAGCCCGGGCACCCAGAGAGCGGTGGCCAAGGCGGTGCACCAGCGGCGCCTCCGACAGCAGGAGGGAGGCTTCCGAGAGGGTAGCCTGAGGTAAGGGCTGCCCAGGAGGCTGCGGGTTTATTTCTTCCTTCACTTCATCGCACATCCCGGCCGAAACGGAGTATAGTGTGCTGTGGAGCTGATGGGGGTCGAGGGGACGATGGGGCCAGGCAGGGATCGTGGTCTTGACCGCCACGCGCTTGCCCCTTGTAATATCAATAAATCCGCCAACCGGCCCTTTCTCTTCGTCCCCTCGTTCTCTGCCCCTGCCTGCGTCCTTGGACCTCTGGTAAGCCCCTGGGAAGGAGAGCCAAGGTAGAATGGAGAAAGGCAGAGGGATTCTCCCAGGAGTGGGTGATGAATTGGCGCGCGGTCCCAGTGATTGACTGCGGGCGCGCGAGGGAGCCTGGGGTACCCAAGAGTTTGCTGGGCTTCGCCCCAGGATGGTCCTGCATGCCCGTTACTGAGCTCCAATGGGGCGCACCCAAGCCGCGACGCAACCCGGGCTCTGCCAAGGAACTTTTGGGGAAGCTCAGCCTCCGTTTGAGGAGGCGTGCTGGAGTGTGTTCAGGGCTTGGCCCTTTCTAAACTGGAAGTGTGTGTGTGTGTGTGTGTGTGTGTGTGTGTGTGTGTGTGTGTGTGTGAGAGCGTGAGCGTGCAGGGTTTTTCCCCTTTTCTTTCCTGCCTTCCCTCCTCTTCCATCTTCCTGCCTGCTTCCTTCCTTCCTCCCCCTTTTCACAGATCCGCTCTCCATGTGCCATACTTCAAACAAAATCCCAAACCACCGTAGTCAATAGCTGAAACACCAGTATAAAGAGAAGAGCACAGAGAAATGCCCGTGTAGTTAATTTTAAAGACAAATATATGTATATAAATAATATAATGTGTTATATATAGTATAATACACATACACTATATAATAGTATATACAGTGATATACTGCATAGTAATATATATGTATATATACTATATACAATATAGTATATATAATATTTAATACTGCATGTATACACAAGCCTGTGGTAATTTTAAAGAAATACTTTGAGATTCTCACCTAAATTTACATTACATGTATGTGGTTTACATCACACGCATATGATGCCACTAAACAGAAACGGTAAATCGACGCATTCTGTGTCTTAAGTCTGAATGTGATATCACTATTCTGTGAATCCCATCCGTCTTTTAAATTCAGAGGGTTCCAGCTACTTGAAAGCCCAGGGCTACACTGCAAGAATAAAAGGCACATTAAAAATACAGATGCTGTATTTTTAGTGGATCATCTACTTTCCTCTCTTCCTTTTACCAAAAGGTGGGAACCTGCCTAGTGTCAACATGTGTCTGCAGTGTAGCAATGGACTATTCAACTCTTCAAATCAGTACTGGTAGGACTTGACTGGCAGCATATTCGCTGGCTGTTTCTGTTATTTTTCTTTTTAAACAACAGAATGCTAATTACAAAAAATAAGTAAAATTGTTTAATAGACTGGAATTGTTGAGATGGCACAATTGATACAGTGAGGCTATTTATTATATCTTCATCATCTTGTTACCAGGGCAGGCAAAAGTTCAGAGTGTGTGAGACACAGAGTGTATTCTCGAACGAGTATTTATTAATTATTGTATTGTTTATGTGTAATTGCAGCTGTAAACCTCCTTTGGCCCACCCTTCTCTTCCTTATTAAAATTGTGCGCTAAATGTTTTTACGATGTGTCTCTTGTATTTTTTTCTCAGCTGACTTGCTTTTTAGTTTATTTCTAACTTGAGATATTTTGCAAAGATGAATTATTTTAAATTTCTCTAGAGGGTACTCACTTGGGCATGCTTGTTTCTTTTAAACAGAGTTTTTACTTAAGGAGTAAGAAATCAATTATATGGTTTTCTGATTCTGAAGTCCTTTGCCTGTCTAGAGACAGGTATTTAATAATAATGATATGCTGAAGTAAGGCTTCATTTTTGATAAAAATATGAAACATAAAATGGATATTTTCATTTTGGTTTATGAACTGATGGTTTAAAATTGTGAAGGAATAGAGTCTCAGGTTGTTTTTAATATCTTTTTTGGCTTACTTTGATTACAGAGCAAGAAGTACATGTTGTGGTTTTAAGTCAGAAAGATTTCACAATTAGTAATTTGGATTTATCTTTTATTATTATAGGATAAAATTTCATTGCTCTTTCTAAGGAAACTTGAGCAATGGAGTTTGGAGAAGGTGTGGGAATGTTATTGATTATAGGACAAGTGAGTTCCTTTAAAATATTAGAAAAATTTAAAGTAGAATTTGGGTAATTATTCAGGCCTATTTTCCAGATAATTCTTTCTTCATTGATGTCCTATTGTTTAAATTTTCCATTGAGATATGATTTATTTTTTATTTTTTGAAGTTCTATTCGATGTCTTTTCCTACATAGTTGCCTGTTTTTCTTCTTTAGGTTTTCTGTCTTTTAATATGGATTCTATTCTTATTTTATCTCTTTAATAATTTTACCTGAATTTATTTTATAGTTTAGGTTTTTTTTTTTTTTTTTACTTAAATTCTTTTGGGAGTTACTCATCCCCGTGGTTGCATCTGCTGGCTCCAGAACCATATACCCATTTTGAAGTGGATTATTCCCTCCTGTGTTTTGTTATTTGGATTATGAGCTCATCTTAAACCAGGTTTTTGCTTTTGTTTTTTTCTCTGTGGTAGTCATATTTTCCCTACTTCTTGAAAGTTTCCTTATAGGGATTTTTTTATTTTTTATTTTTATTTTTGCTTCTGTAGAACACCTTAAGGGTTTTGCTGGTTTATGATAAGCTCATAAAAATTTTTAAAGAGTTATAACTGACATACAGTTTCAGGTGTACAACATAATGATTTGATATTTGTATACATTGTGATCACCACATTAGGTCTAGTTAACATCCATAGGATTAGCTTTCACTTTCATTTATTGGCTTGATATTTCTGTGTCATGCAGGTGATGTGAATTCAAACTGTGTGTGTGTCTTGTGTCTGGTCAGAGATTTAATTCAAGGAATAATTTTATCCTTCTATCCAGAGCTCCAGGAAGAGACAGGCTTTCTTGCTACTTCTAGGCCAGGCTTCTAGTCCTTCTTAAACTATGGGGTCAACTCTTCTAGGGTTCTCCTTTATGCAGAAGTCTCAGCTCTAGTTACCTTCCTTTCATGGGCCCCAAACCAAGTTACCTGTCCCTGAACACATGAAATCTCCAGTCTTTACGCATTAATGCCTGTGTTTAAATTCTGTATCACTTTGGATTTATGTATTATCAATTTATCTCTCTTTCTTCTGGTATTTGTTTTCTTTCTGTCCTAATACTTACAGATTTCCTTTCTTTTTTCTTCAATCTCAACTATTTAACCTATTTTACCTTTTCTAGTCTGTTAAAAGTAAGTATCTCTGTGTTGGCAGAAGAAGGGAGTTCAGTCCACATTAACTCAGCCTGCCACACTGGTGGACTAAGATGTCTACCTGGGTCTCTATACACTGAGAATTGATTCTTTTCAGTTACTTTCTTTCCCCCTACAATATCCTCACATTATTATTTTTAAAAAAAATTTATATTAGTCCCCTTGTCTTTTTTTCTCTTTATGTGTCATTCATATTTGTATTGAGTTCAGGGCAGTTGTCTTATTGAGTGTCTCACAGTCTGGATTTGTCTAATGGTTTACTTACTTGATTAGGTTAAGGTTAAACATTTTTAGCAAAAATACCCCTGCTGAGGCGACGTGTGCGTCCTACTGCATCAGGGCAGGAGAGTCTCTGTGTCTCACTCTTGATGACTAAGTTGTGTAACTTGAAAGGTGATACTTACCAAATGTCTCCTGTTTTTTTTTTTTTCTTTTTTTACTTTGGGGTTAATAACTACTATGTAAAGGGACACTTTGAGACTATGTGAAAAACTTTTCACTCTCTCACAATTTTCACCCAGTGCTTCTTTTATTAACTTTTTCTTTTGAAGTCATTGTAGATTTATATGCATTGTAAAAAATCATACAGAGCCCCTGTATATCCTTTGTTCAGCTTTCCCCAAGAGTAATAATATGTTGACAAACTGTAATAGGATATCGCAACCAGGAAATTGACATTGATACAATCTGCAGATCTCATTCAGATTCCACCAGTTGTGTGTATGTGTTTAGTTCAATGCAATTTTCTCACATGTATAGGTTTGTGTATTTGCCACCGCAATCAAGATACCGAATTGTTCCATTACCTCAGAATCCCTTGTGCTACTGCCTCTTTAATAATGACACCCATCCGCCTCCCACTCCCTGGCCTCATTTCTAACCTCTGACAACCTTCTCTATAATGTTGTCATTTCAAAAATGTTGTATAAATGGAATCATAAATTATGTAAACTTTGAGATTGTTCCCCACCCCCACTCACCATTATTCCCCAGAGATTCACCCACGTTGTCGTATGTGGCAATAATTTGTCCCTTCTTACTGCCGAGTGCTATCCCATGGATGGTGTGGACGGCCCACATGCAGTGTAGGCAGCCACCCCATGGAGGACATTTGACTGAGTAAAGCTGTCGTGCACATTTGTTTACAGGTGTTTGCTTGGATGTAAGTCTTCGTTTCTCTGGGTTAAATTGCCCAAAGGTGTGATTGTCAGGTCCTATGGTAATTACACACTTAGTTTTATAAGAAATTGCCCAGCTTTTTCCCAGAGTGATTGTACCCTTTTACATTCCCAGCAACAACATTGAGTGATCATTTCTCTGCATTATGTTAGAGTGTAGGTCTGTTATTTTACTGTTTTCTCTCTGTTTTCTCCATTTCTTATTCCTTTATTTCTCTTTTCTTGCCTTCCTGTGAGTTACTTGAACATTTTATAGGATTCCATTTTGATTTATTTCTAGTGTTTTAAGTGTATCTCTTGGTATACTTTTCTCGATGGTTGCTCTGGATGTTACCATATATATATTTAGGCCTATTTACTCTCCCTTCTTTTTAAATGCGGTTGTGTTGAGTATAAGACCGTGTTATACTTTTTGTTTCACTCATTGAATATGATTTAGACAACTTGCTTCGGGAAGGAATTTGTGGTTGATAGTTCTTTCCTTTTAGCACTTCAGACGTGTTATTTCCTTCAGGCCTCCATGCTTTCTGATGAGAAAACCATTGTCGGTGGAGTTGATGCTCTCCTATAGGCAGTGTGCCATTTCTCTCTGGCTTGTTTTAAGATTATCTTCTCTGTCTTTCAATTTTTTTAGAAGCTTAGGAATGGTGTGTCTTGATATATATTTCTTAGGATGTATTCTATTTGGAGTTTGATCAGTTTCTTGAATCTATTGGTTTGTAGGGTTTTTCCCCTTTCAAATTTGGAAGGTTTCCTGGTATTATTTCTTCAAATATTTTTTTAGCTCCACTGTCCTCATCTCTTTCTGGGACTCTGATGATATGAATGTTGGTCCTTTTGTTATTGTCCCATAGCATCCTGAGCTTCTGTTCATCATTTTTAAAAAAAGATTTTATTTATTTATTTTTAGAGAGAGGGAAAGTGAGGGAGAAAGATAGAGGGAGAAACATCAATGTGAGCGAGAAGCCTTAATTGGTTGCCTCTTGCATGTGCCCTGACCAGGAATCAAGCCGGCAACCTTTTGCTTTGTGGGACGACGTTCAAACAGTTGAGCCACACCAGTCAGGGCTCTGTTCATCTTTTTAAAAATTTTGTCTGGTGTGTCTCTGTTGTTCACATTGGAATAATTCTATTGATCTGCTCTCAATTCACTGCTGCTATCCTTGATCATCTCCACTATTGAGCCCATCCAGTTAGTGTTTTATTTTGGTTATTGTATTTTTTTTTGGTTCTGTAATTGCCTTTTGATCCATTTTAGAACTTACACATCTTTGTTGAGTTTTTAATTTTTTTTCCCAATTGTTTCCAGAGACTGTGAGTTTGCTTGTTGAAGCATTTTTGTAATGGAAGCTTTAAAACCCTTGCCAGATAATTCTGACATCTGAGTCACTTCAGTGTTGGTGTCAATTGATTGTGTTTTTTCAATTAAGCTGTGTTTGTATCCTGGACATTTTGCACCAATGTTAGGAGGCTCTGGGTCCTATTTAAATCTTATACCTTAGCAGTCACCTTGTTTAGGTTTAGCACACAGGTCCTAGATTACTTTTTGTGCATTGTGGTTTCAATGCTATTTTAAATTTCCAGAGGTTTTATGCTGATATGTGAGTCTGCCTGTCTTGTCTGTTGCTTCTGGGGCTCCCACTGAACCCTGCTGATGCCGCTGGAGGGGGCAGAAGGAACCTCGCCGACCAGGCCTGCTGGTGCTTCTAGGGGACGGAAGGGATTTCTTGGCCGGCAGGGAAGGGATTTCTGGGCCTGCAGCTTGTTGTGGCAGGATTCCCCCTGCCAGTGCTGTGAGGCCATCTGGTGCTATTGGCTGGACCCCATTTAGACACAGGAGAGGAACCTGTATCATCTACTGCTAGGTTGGGGGGTGGAGATGCTGGCCTTGGTAACCAACCTGTTGTTGGGTAGGGGGTCATGAGGCAACCTACTGCTCTTTTATTCCTCTAGTTCGTGGGTCACCAACCAGTCACCCTCTTTCTTTTCACCATTTTGAGTCTTCCTTTGATTGTCTCTTGCATTACTTCTAGGGTTTATAGGTGTACTAAGTGGAGAGGTGAGTATGCCATCTTAGATGGACTGGAAATATATGCTTTGTAAAAATACTCTAGTTCAATTCCTTAGTCATCACACTCTCCACTGACATAATTGAAAATATTAGTTTGTGTTTTCCTGTAATATGTATTTGTTCTAGAGACAGTTGTCTTAAAGCATTTGAAAAATACTAGTAGCTTTTATCTGTTGCCATACCAGGGAAGTGCTAAAAATATCCTTTATCAGATGGACACTTTAAACTCTAGAGAAAATAAATGACATTGTTTGTACAAGCAACTTGCTGATATTTTGAGTGGATTAAGGAGAAGATACCAGGATTCTGCCTTTGGCTCTCCTGGTTTATACCACAGTGCCGACTCATAGAATTATGGCATTTTTAGAATTGAAAGTGAACTTAGAGATTACCTGCTTAGAGATTATTGCTTGATATTTAGGAAAACTAATACCTTGAAGGCCATAAAGTAGCTTAAGTTCCTTCAGTTCAATAGTACCAAGGCTTGATTATGTTGAATTCTTAGTTCATAATGTTATGTTTTCTTTAAAAAAATCAAGATCACTTTCTTTTTAGAAAACTTTAAAATTTTATATTGAGGCATGATTTCTCAGTTCCCTTTTCTAATGAAAAAAAAAAAAACCTAACAAGTTGGGACAGCATGATGGTATTCTAAAAAATAGGCATGTCTGAGCCCTGGCCAGGCAGCTCAGTTGGTTAGAGCATCATCCCATAAAACAAAAGGTTGCAGGGACAGGGCACATGCCTAGATTTTGGGTTCGAGACTTGGTCAGGTATGTATGGGAGGCAACAATCAATGTTCCTCTCTCACATTGATATTTCTCTCTCAAATCAATAAAAACATATCGTCAGGTGAGAATTAAAAAAAAATAGGCACGTTTGAAAGTCTGAGGAACATATGGACCAGAAAAGTAAACATAGATTCAAAAATTTACATACAGTCTTGAAGGTTTATGAACTCTTAGGGATGACCACCAAATACTGCTTTTGTGTTATTTGTACCACGTGAGGTCTGTGAATAGTCTTTGCTAGGGGAAGTGACATAAGGATAATGCCTCATTCGATACCCAGACCCTCCCTTAAGGCTTGTTTATTGTGGCAGTTGTCCTGGCGCAGCACACTGGTGTGCTGGGGAATCTGCTTTGCTGCAGGTTCTAGAGAGCCGTTAGGTGAGAAGGATAGAGTGGGACCAGCTATGCCAGCGAGTGGGTAAATAGCACTCCTTCAGCAGTTGTTAAAACAGACTGCGGGAAACAGAAACAGGCAACTAAGCACACGATACTTCTTCTCTCTCCCCCCAAACACACATACACACACCTTAAGATTCCTTAGAAAGATTGTCATCTGCTCCTGTCTGCTGTCATCATCTTGGAGAAATATTTTTCCTTCGAGATAATTCTCCCTTTCTCTAGTAAGGTTTCTCCCCTGGTGGTCATTGAAACCGAATTTCACCCATTCAAAATGTTAGGGGCTGAAAGAACAAAGCTTATAGTAGCAGTTGATGTATTTACTGGTGAATTTATGAGGGTAAGAAGAAAAACCACATCCATGTTTTTCTTATATTATGGATCCAAATAATTTAAGAGCACAGAATGATGAGTATGACTGAATTCAGAGATCAGGAAGTGAGTCCAGTATTTGTTAAAGTAGTTAAGATTACTTTAAAGGAAGCTGCTGATATATACTTAAAGGAAGCTCCTGTCTAGCTCCCTGTGACTACTACAACTCCTTGGATGAGAAGTAAGACCCTGAAATGATTTGAAGTGCCATAATGTACACTGGAGTAAAAAACTCAATGCAGAAAAATGGGGACCAAAAAAAATAATTTTTTTTCTAGTACTTTTACATCTTTTAAAAGTTCAAAGGGATTTTCTTTTCAGGGTTACTCTTTTGCTATTGAATAATTGCATGTTGGGAATCAGAATTCTGAGTTCCAGTTCTGCTATGCCACTAAGTGGGTAGATGACATTCCCTCCGTAGGTGTCTGGATATAAAATAAAACTTTGAATGATGCTAATCTCTAAGGTTATTTGCAGCATTCTGATTTAGTGAAACTTTTGATTAGTAGGTATTACTTGACATGATAGGGGGGTTTCTTGATGTATCTATGTAATTAAGTATTATTCATAAGAAAGCCCTCCAGGGAACTAATATTTTAGTTTGAAATTATTACAATATGTTGATGTGATCAGAAACTTCAATAATTAGAGAGGTCATGATTGAATTAGGACTACCCAACTATATGGATACAATATAGCACAATTTGGGAAACAAATACTTTAATGCTGATAGTGATAATGACAATGGTGATGATGCTAATGTGCTGGCACTTGATTTAATTGCAGTGGAGGTGTAGTGATACTGTAGATTGCTCATTAGCATCCATTCACCATTTTCTCTTTTATCTTCTTCTGCTATACAAGTTGGAAGGCAAATCGTTCTACTTTCCAGCCTCTCTTGAAGCTGAAAGTGGCCCGTATAACTAAGGTTAGATGTTGATTAATAGGGCCCGTATAACTAAGGTTAGATGTTGATTAATGGGGAATACATACTTTCTTGAACAAAAAAGGAAAGCTTTTCAAGGAGAGGGTTCTTGCCCTTGCCCCTTACCTCCTCTTTCTCAGTAGGGCAGGGTGCCCTGATTTGTGGGGAGCAGCCATCTTGCAAGCATGAGGAATAAAACCATGCACATAGAATGATGAAGCAGAAAAATAGATGTTGCTTGGATCCTTGATGACATCTTGGAGTACATCTATCAGCTCTGCATTGCCTACCTCCAGTCTTATTATTCCATAGGAAAAATAAAACCCTTAACTGTTTCTTCCACTACTTATTAGGTTTTCTGTCACTCCCAGCCTAACACATTCACAACTCAATATGTGAAGTAGTTGTTATGACTTTGCATTTTACCTTTTTGAAGGATAAAATCAATGTTTACAGATCTTTGTAATTATTAATCTTCAATAAAACATTAAGCTACTTTGTACAAAATTATCATTGTGAGGCAGCTTGGTGGTGAAAATTTCGGATAACCTATAAATTTTTTATTTTATTGTTCCTAGCATGAAGAACAGCATACAACTCCAAGAGCCTCAGTTTTATTATTGCTTAGACAATATTTCAAATTTTATTCAATGGGTGAAATTTTTATGAGGAAAACTATTTCTGTGAGTCACACCTCCTACTTAGTTATAATCTTTGGTAAGAATGGGATACTGCTGGAGAATACCAATGACTCTTGAAAAAATGTTTTCCTCATTTTTCTTATATGCAAAAATGTATAGCAAAATGGTTTGTCCTTGATGCCATTTAATCTAAATTTGTTTTTAGCAAATTCCTTCTGACTTCACACTTTCACTGACTGAGAAATACTTTGAGAGGAGGATTTTAAAATTTAAGAATGTCCATTCACAGAAAGTAGATATAAAGTATATGAAATAATTTTTGTGTGGCATTTAATCTGCACATTCTCCATTTGGATTTACCTGGTTTATGTGCATTAAGCCATATGATAAGAGAAATAGAAGGATCGAAGTGGGATATATTTGTGTTATTTTATCCGTTAGGAGAGTGTTCATTTGAGAATAACTGATAATTTGAAATATTATATGCTACAAGTAAGGAGTTTACTGTTGTATGTGCTACAAGATGTCTGGAGGGAGATGGCCCAAGGTTG
Source organism: Desmodus rotundus (assembly GCF_022682495.2). NCBI lineage: Eukaryota > Metazoa > Chordata > Mammalia > Chiroptera > Phyllostomidae > Desmodus > Desmodus rotundus. The sequence continues at coordinate 46,081,065 of NC_071389.1, forward strand.
GAGCAACTGTACAAGGCGGTTATGAAGGATTTAGGCTCCTTCTTGCTTTTGGTTCTGCTGTCATTGGTGCATGACTTTCATATTCTTGGTGGAAAGAGAGTTAGTGAACCTCCAGGCATGGCCTCTGGACACAGGCAGGAAAAAGGGGCTGGACAAAAAGCAAGTCACACATCGGCGGAGTCAGAAAATATAGTAAGGAAAATGATCACTCCCGGGAAGATGCATCTGGTAAACTTCTAATATCTTACTCATCTGAACTATATCAGTGGCCACCCTTAGCTGCACAGAGGTCTGAAGAATAAAGGATATTTTTTCTTTCCATCACTTTAATCTGGGAAAATGGGTACCTCCAAAAATGTCAGGATTTTGTTATACTGAAAAAGAAGGATATTGGGCAGGCAACCGTCATTGTTATTGCCTATGAAGAATATTTCTTAGCTTTTAAAATCATATTTGTAGTGTTATATCATAAATGTATAGTCTGAAGATATCTTAAAATATGACAGTTTAAGAGTAGTTATTAATCATTATTTGCCTTACGGCCCTAGAAGGTACAATTATTTAGAAGTTTGTATCAGTTGCCACTTTGTGTTAATATAGCTGGCTGACATAAATCTCAAAGCATATTTTGATAGTCATTGGTATTAAGATAATTGTGGGCAAAAAGTTATAATTTCCTTCTATAATGAATAATGACATATGAGTGTGAAATTCTGAGAAGTCAGACAGGGACAATATTATATATGTGCTTTATTTTCTGTTTAAATTGGCATTTATGTGTGTTTATAATACTTAAGATCAGATATTTATTTTAAAAAGAATAAAATTGGTTCAATTCAGGATATCTACTTTGCCATTCTCACTCAGGATATTGCCTGCAATACCCTGTAATTGAGGGTTTGTTCTTCAATCGATGTAGGCACACTACCTTGAAGTTGTTTATCCACATTAAGAAGGATAATGGCTCTTTTCTGGTTAAAATTTTTCTCATTAAAATTAGGATGAGACAACTGTGCTCCCCACACTTCAGAGGGACGGTAAAAAGATAAGTGAAATAATGGATGTGAAGTGCATTTTTGTTTTGGCTCTGAAAGAAGGTGTTATACAAGTTCTATTAATAGTATGATTAATGTGCAAACAAGATGATGGGTGAACATTTCCAAAACGGGGTATCATAACTAGGAATTTTGAGTGTAGTCTTCGATGTCTGTGTTTTTTTTTTAAAGGAGAACAATATAGCAACACAGTCTCATGTTCTTACTTTGAATGAAATGTCCAAGGTAAACCTCATTGTGTGGGGAAGAGAAAGTATGGAAAGAGTTTCAAAAAGAGGGAGGTGATTTATTGAAAAATGTCCAGATATAAGATATCCTTTGGGTCTCCTATGTGGTTACAAAATGGGAAAACTGTGATTAAAATGTGAACTCTGATTAAGACTTAGAATGGAACTTGCAATGACTATATCTTGAAAATAATGAGGTTCTATTTGACTCAGAAATCTTCAAAAGAATTTTTTTTTGCAGTGTCTTCATTAAAGGCTTTGTCATCACTTTGGCTACAGATTTTTATTCCTTAAAAGATAATTTGAGATGGGAAGTTGTTCCTTGTTTCTACCTGAACTGCCATGCTTTCTTTGTGCTTAGTTACCATAAAAATGAGTCCTATTATATAGTGATAAGAACCCTTGACTTTGAACCAGGGAGCAAGGTTCATGTCTCAGGTTTGCTACTAATTATCTGTATAACAGAAAATTATTCAATTGCTTTTTGTAAAGACACATTCTTTAAACTATCTTCTTCTCTTCTTCAGGCATCCTACACTTAAGGTGCTTAAGCTGGCCAGTTGAGATCATAGGAGAAAGTCACATCCTGTGGGGAGAACATGTCAGACTTATAGTCATCAGGGGTCAGCCATGAGCCTGGCATGTGAAAGCTGGTCTGGAAGTGGGTACGAGGAGGGAAGCTTTGCTTTTCTCTGTGCATTACTATTTTGGATGATTTGTTGAAGACAAATGCTTAGACATGGGCTTATTGGTGGTTTATGTGAAAGAGACAGTAACTAAAATTGAACAAAGTTGGCCAGTTAAGGAAAGCCTGTCATACTTTGTAAATCAGATTATCCAGGTTATTTTATCTTTCTCTTTTAAAAAAATTTTCCAAGTCTTTAAAAAGCCTTGTTTAATTGTGTTAGCCATTTTTTGAAAATTAAGGGGATGGTCAAATGTCAGCAAGGGCTGTAGGTGGGAAGACTGTCCCCTAGCCCAAACCCGTGTGGTAAGAGCAGTAGAAGCAATAAGTAGAGTGTAGGAAATTCTTACGAGAAGATATGGAGGAGATTATAGTGGGGCTTGAGGAGCTGTGGTTGCCAAATACCCCTGATTTCCAGCTGTCATTTCCCAAATGGAGGCTCTCCTTCAACGCCGTACCTTAGAAGCTAGGGGTTTACTTTTATTGAAGATTGAAAATTCCCGGAAGAGTTGCCGTTTTCTCATCTGGAAAATGAGGGGATTAGGCCAGTTCATAGTTTCACAGCCATTTCCCCCTTGTAACTCTTTTGTTTTGAAATATTTTGTCTACCAAACTATTTCCATAATCATGTCTTTTTTAAAGGAACCAGAGGCATATAAAGTAGTCATTTAACAATTTCAATTTACATGAGATAATTAGGCTGACTATTCTGAGAAGTTATAATTCAGCTTAAAGCAAACAAATTTGATATTTTGTTCATTTAAGAATGCGGCTCTGGCTGGTGTGGCTCAGTGGATTGAGTGCCGGCCTGTGAACCAAAGGCTTGCTGGTTCCATTCCCAGTCAGGGCACATGCCTGGGTTGCAGGCCAGGTCCCCAGTAGGGAATGTGCGAGAGGCAACCACACATTGATGTTTCTCTCCCTCTCTTTCTCCCTCCCTTCTCCTTTCTCTGAAAATAAATAAATAAAATCTTTAAAAAAAGAATGCAGTAAATGTTTATGAATTTATCAAGTTGCAAATTTATAGTTTGATATGTCATCTAAAAGTAGTGGTGCCTGTTGTACCATTCTTCATCTCTGATCCTGCTTCCTACAGGCATTACCTTCAGGTACTTCATTGTTTCTGTAGGTTGCCTCCCTTTTGTGTAAACAAGATGCTTAGGCTGATATTTGCTGATTTTTAGTTTTATTCTTATATAGTTATTTCATGCTATGGAAGATGACACACACACATTCACCTACTTCCTTAATTTAAATAAATTGCTATGACTGTTAACTATTGCACCTCTGAATCCTTTGGTGTACTAGGATTACATTTCTTTTCTTATACATGTTTTTATTTTCCTTATATTACGTAACTGTTTCCATTTTATTTTCCTCATATTACATAACTGTTTCAATTTTATTTTACTCAGTTTTCAAACTATCTTTTACTATTTTACTAAGCTACTCATCTAAATTGCATATTTCATCTTAATATATTGAGTTCGATCAGATAATCTATACTTTTACCTTTTTACTAGGCATGTACATCCTCAATCTGTCCATACATTTGCTCACTGTTGTAATTTTTGAATTTTCCTTTTCCATCTAAATTAGGGTGATCTTAAGCTGAAGTAACTAGTAGCCTCAAAATCTATAATGGTTCAGACACAACAGAAATGTATTTTTTTGCTCATATAGTGCTACTGAGCTGTTCCAGGTAAGTATGGGAGGGTTGTGGGTGTTGATCTGCTGTTTTAGGTGAGTAGGACGGGGTGCTGTATTGCTTCCTGCAGTGACTTGGGGAACTTGGTTAGAGGCACCACTGTCTTTAGTACATGAGTTCCAAAGTTGTCATGGTCAACATCAGACAGAGCTTGGAGGTGGTCCTGGGAGTAGCTTATATCCTTCCTAGTTATATATGTTTGTCTAGAACTCAGTCTTGTGGCCAAGCCCAATGATAAGAGAGGCTGAGATAAGACTGTCTAGCTGTGTGTCCTGAGAGGAGGAAATGGGTTTTAGCAGACAGCTAACAGTCCCTGCAGTGCAATCATTCTGTAGATTTCTTTACTTCTTTCCTATGTTACACCCCTTGTTTTGTGATTTCCATAGCTCTCACCCTTCCCTTCCCTTCCCTTCCCTTCCCTCCTTCCTTCCTTCCTGCCTGCCTTCTAGAGAAGTGTATTTTATCTGTAAATCAACCCCCTTTTCCTAACCACCACCACCACCAACATAACTGAGTAATCTGGACTGCTCATTGCTGGATGGGTTCCAAGTGGTTGCCCGGGTTCCTTGTGTCTGATAGATTCATGTCACTGGGCAGAGCCCTGTGGTAGATGGGTACATGGAGGGCTATGATCCTCTGTAGAGCCTGGCTTTGGGCTGATGGTTGGGAAGCTGGGCGAGGTGGTGATGGAGCTACTGCCCAATGACTGGAGCCCACAACTCACTTTCCACAAGTTCCAGTGGGAGACAGTGGAGTGTCTACCTATCATCTGATTTTTGGCAAGTTTCATATTTTGCTCTTTCTTGATTTAGTCTCTTGTTGGATGGAGCACATCCTCCAATATTATCTTAAGACATGGTGTGTTGAAGGTAAATTTTTTGAAATGTTTTATATCTGAGAATGTTTTTATCTATTTTTACACCTGATGGGTAACTTTTTGGAATGTATATTTTTGTTGGATGTCATTTTCCCAGAGATCATTTCCCCATTTGTTAGATATCATGAAATATTAACAATTCTTTCATTTCTTTGTTTTTTATTTTTATAACTTCTATTATTGTTTTTCATATAATCTGATGATGCTTTCCATTGTAAGATACAATATTATCTTATGTATCACTAAGACAAATACATTTTAATTAAACTATGAGCAATCTTTTCATATCACCTAGAATATTATATTCTGATTGAAAGAACATGTTTAGACTTAATAAAAAATAAAATATATTATATATCTCTCTAGTGAATGCATAAAAAAAGAACACATACTGATATAAATTGCATGAGTTATTCTGAAAACTTTCACATTCAGAGTCTATGTCTCCTGAATCCCTTTAGAACTCCAAGTCATTAATGTCTGTGTTCACCCAGGCATCGTCAGTCTGTGTGCCAGGAATGGTGCTGGCCCAAAAGTTGCTTAGCAATCATGGGGAGTGAACTGGTTTCGTGATCCTTGCTCTGGGAATATTATTAAAAATGCTTGATTCTTCACTGCTCCTATTCCTTCCTCACAAGCATATTATTTCTCAATGTGAAAAGTTTCCCATTAATGTCTGTTGGGTTCTCTTCCATCCAAACTCATACTCACTTTGCAAGTTTTCCTGAATGTGCAGGTCGTGACAGCTAGCTCATTACTGCTGCCTGTCTGAGAACCCCTGTAAGACACTATCGATTATAAGGTATATCTGAGTTCAGAGCTATAATGATGTGGAGAATGTGCATGATATTTAGATGTTCAACCATCTGGACAAACCCTCTAAAATTTTGTATGTTTTCAAATCCAGTTTTCACTTCTTACATATTTTTGTACATTTTATTTTAGTATCGATAGATAGAAGGATAGAGAACAGTCTCACTCTTTTACTGTGTGCCTTAACTGTAAAGTAAAAAAAGAGCTTGAATTTTCTCAAGACAAAATGGTAAGAATCCTGGGGGATCCTTTACCTCTGAAAGCAGCACATGTACCAGAAGACTCACCTGAACTTGGGGGTGATCAAAACATAAGAAGAACCACATTTATGATTCAGGTATGTTTTTTGCAGGTGCATCACGGGAATATTTTTCTAGCTGTCCTTCTGTATAGATTCACAGTCATAGTGTACATGCTAGTCTAGAACTATACTTACTGAAAGTTGAGTGAAAAATATAGATTTCTAGCAGCTTTATAAATGGCTGCATATTATTCTTTTGAATTAACTTGCTGTGCTTTGTTTAATTCTTTCTCCAGTGTTGAACAGCGGATTGCTTCCAGTTTAATTTTCACAATTCAGCAATTCTTTAATAAACTTTCTAACATAACAGCTCGTCATTTGCTGAGTTAAGAGCTATACACATTTTAAAGACTTTTTGCCACCAAGTTTTCTTTCAGAAAGGTTGTACCTATTTACACACGCACCAGCTATCTGTCAGAAGGATCATTTCCCACAAGTCTCTAAATCTGGGTTTGTTAATGTGAGGAGAGTCAAATGATCTCTTTGCTGTTTTCCATTTGTTTTCTTTGATTACTAGGAACCCTAAAAAATAACTTTGTATGTGTTATGGTATCCTGGGAGGGAGAAAGAGGCTGCCGAGTGGGCTTGAGCAGGAGCGCTGTAGCGGCTGTTTGGCTGACGTCAGGAGAAGGTGTTAGGCGGGGAATGAGTAGTCACTGCTTGGATTCCTGGAAGGTCTAGGGAACTCTGCAGTTTAAACTCTCTAACCTTCACAGAGATCCTTTTTTATTGCCTTCCCTGAGTGGCTGCATTCCTTCCAGGTACCACATCTTTTGTTCCATGGGAATACAGAGCTGCAACCTCCAGACTGCAGGGTCCCCAATAGTCCTGGGTGACCTTGGGGCAATAAGTAGGGGAGGTATTGGTGGGGCTCTGAGTAAAGGAGAGTAAAGGGGGGTGTGGGCCACTCAGCAGGTGGAAGAGAAGAGCACAACATCTGGAGGCAGACAGTATAAGGCAGTGAGGGTACAATCTCATTCTCAATAATTGTCCACGTGGACGGGGGGCTCTGTTTGAAAGGCGGGCAGAGGTGCCTTGAATGTGAGCTTCAGGGCAGTGGAGGGGCTCTGAGACTGTTGGAGCCCTAGCATGGTGAGACCTGACAAATTTGTCTTAGCAAAGCTAACAGCATTGGATGACACTGGAAGTGGATGCAGGCCATGCAAGAGGTTGTATTCCTGGTTTCTCAATGTAGTCTGCAGTTTAAAAAGGTCAGAAGCTTTTTGGTTGTGATTTATGTTTAAAGGGACACAGAATCAGGCAAATGCTTCCAGCACAGGGCTGTTGTCATTCTCTGTAAGAAAAGTGAAAAGTAGTTCATTTTTCATAGGTCAGGCCTTTAGAATATGTAGAGGTTGTAGCAGAGAGTGAAGTTGTTCAGAGCATATCATGTGGTATGTGGGTAGATATGAGGCATATTAAAATGCTGAATGAATTCAGAAACTGCATCAAAGATACCCTTAGACTTGCCGCAATACGGCAAATGGTAGCAAATGCGTAACTTTAAATGGAAAATGCACTCATTAGGCCATTTAAACTAGCAGAGTTATAGGTTACATTTTTAATTTTATTTGTATATGGACACATCTTTCATACCTGTAATATTAGGGTAAACAAGATCTAAACACTGCTTTCATTTGATTGGGAAATTATCTTAAGCACATAATAAGGGTATTTAAAAAGGCCCTAACATTAATATCTTGGAATTGGATGGTTTATGGCTATTTTCTTATTTTCATTGAAATTTAAACTATATTTTCTGAGATAGCCTTTATTATGCTTTTAGATATAATCTGCCTTGGCTTGGCAGTTGGTAACTGAATAAGTAATTTCATCTTTGATATTACTGCCTGACAAACAGTGGTTTTCAGAGATGGTGTTAAAACCTCATTAATGATTTTTTTTTAGAGGTAGGATGGCAAATATTTTCTAATAAATCATGCTTTGTGCTTAGCTCATTTTTGAATAGTTACTGCTGTGGATCTTTTTGCTGCTCATATAATGCAGTTAAATTTTTAGCTGAAGAATTCAATTTTTATTTTTCCAGTAACTGTAGCCAAGGGCTGTACTCTCTTCCAACCTAGATAAGTCACAGTGACATGCCTAGGCCAATAGAAAGAGGTCTGATGAAATCTGGTGGGTGGTGAGAGAGGAGATGCAGTGTATAATTCTCCTTTCAAATGCAGTTAGAGGGCTTCTCCAAGGTGGAGTGCTTATCAATTATGGAGCATTCCAGTTCTCCTCAGACCAGACTTTTTGCTGTAGCAAACACAACTTTTACTATTTATTTCAACCTTGGTACCTTTAAAAAACCTATTTCTCTCCTTTTGGGGAAGATAACTAATATTTATTGAGCACTCACCATATGCCAAGCACCTTACTCAAGGTTTTAAAATGCTGTCTCATTTAATTCTTACCATAATCTTGCCATCCAGGCATTATTATACTCATATGGAAGATGAAAATAATAAATCTCAGCCAGATTAAATAATTTGGTTAAGTATTTTCCTTTCACCAATACAAGTTCTATACCTGTTTAAGTCCTGTTAAAGACTCAATCTATTAAAACTTAAAAAATACTCATTGAGAGTTTTATTATGTTCCAGGTACATAAATTATCTCACTTAATGTTCACTGGAAAAGAGAAGTAGGTATATTTATTTTCATTTTAAAAATGAGGTAACTGAGAGGTTCAGAGTCTAATTTATTCAACATCACACGGAGCTGAGATTTAAACCCAGGTCTCTGACTCCAGAGCCTGAGCTCTCATGATTACATTGCTGGTCTTTGTATTTAAGGGTTATGTTTTAAAATTATTATTACTTTACAATTATTTGAAATTATATATTTTTTGCTGCTTCAGTACTTACCTTTTCATGTAAATGCAGTAAGAACTGATAGGCAGGGCCTACTGCATGCCTTTAGCACTCTGCTAAATGCTTAGTCTACAATGGCATTTCTCAATAAAAACGCTGTTCACTTTTGGGGCCAGACGACACCTTGTTTTGGGGGAGTGTGTCTGTTCTGCACATTATAGGATGTTTAGCGGCATCCCTGGCCTCTTCCAATAGCACTCCTCCCCTTCTTCCTGTTGTGACAACCAAAAATGCCTTCAGACATTGCCAAGTACTAACTGGTGGGGAGGAAATCACCTGAGGTTGAGAACCACTGGTCTGTATTAGCTCATCCTGTCCTCAGAGCACCTGGGAGCCTTCTACCCTATGATGTCAGCTTCACACAGGAAGAATAACGCTGGGCAGTGGCATCTCCAGGACGCCAACTCAAGGACTACATACAACTTCGGACTAATTTTCACTTTATTTCCTGGACTCCACCTTCAAACGTAACTTGAGGGTTCTGAAAGGTGTGGGCTATGTTGAATCCTTCTTTTTCTCGGGCCCACAAGGACACTGGGGAAAAATATTTAATATGGCAGTGCTCTGAGAAATGTTCATGAACAAATGACTCATTTTATGTGGGTCATTTTTAAATAAGAATCTTTAGAATAAAATTTAGCTTAGTGCAATAATTAAGATCAGAGTGTTTGGAATCAATCACAGGTTTAAGTCTTATCTCTGCCATTTATTAGTTCTAGGATTCTGAGAAAGATTTTTTTGACCTATTTTAGCGTGGATTTTCTCATATCTTTGGGACTAGTTATTCTTCCTGTAGATTTGTGAGGCATAAATGTCACCTAGCACAGTACATGACACAAGGTCTTAAAAAATTCAGTAAATGATAGCTACTCGTAATACAATTAATCATTTATACCTATGATAAGGAAATGGTCTAGATTTTCACCTTATAATCGGAGATCATTACGTATATTTAAATGTCAATCAAGTTAAAAATGTTGTCTTTTGTCTACCTGGAACAACTCGAAAGCTGTTGGTGCATTCACACTAAATTAAAAATTATATAAAATAAAAAGATACAGAGGAGAAATGAGGAAGGTGGGGGAAAATGTAAATGTGAACAAACAAAAACAGGACCATTTCATGGACTAAAATAATATACTGGATTATTTAGATTTTGATGAAGATTTACATTCAGTTCATTTGATGATGGTAAATAATTATTAACCCTCTTGGTAGCTCAAAGGAGAGCCTTCTTTTGGCCTTGGGAACAGCTGAATTGACTCATCCCTGATCTCCGCTCTCAGCCTTCTGCTGGCTTGGCACTTCTCGCTTCCTTCCCCAAGGTCTGACCTTTTGCGGCATTTCCTCTGACTCATTTTTGGGTTCTGCTCCTGGCTTTCAGCCTCTGCTCTGAGGATTCCTTTGTGAGGTTCCTGGGTCCTCTTCCAGGTTAGTTACTGACTTGATTTAATTCCCCCATTGGATCCCTTCCCTAGGTGACTACACTCCATGCCTGGCCACGCATGACTGCGAGAGGCAGCATTTCTCACCTGCTGCTGCTTCCCCTGCCATGAGTCAACTTTGACAAATTCCTCCCAAATGTAACTGGCCGAAATCGTTTAGTTTTAACTATAGGTTGGTGGTATTGAATTCCTCAGTGGGAAAATGCTGTAATGGATATTCATTGCTTTTAGACTCTTGAGGGCCTATTTTTGTACTTGAAACGCTTCTCAATTTTTTTTTATGTTGACACACATTGGAAATGTTAATATTTGTAGGAAACAATTAAGGTACATAGATAACTGTTTTGGGTTCCAGGATTGCATGGCTATTGTGGAGGGACAGAGGGGATGCATAGCTCAGCTTCCTCTACAAAATTATATATAGTTGCATATTGGTTGGGAAGCTATATTCCAAAGTTTGCCAGGAAGACACAGATAATAGCACTGGGCTGAGGGGGCAGGTAAGGGAAGTGTAAACCCTGAAACAGTTATTATTCTGTAGCCTCTTTCTAAAAGGCTCAGTGCACCCTGGAGAGGCTGTGCCAGGAATAGAAAGACTTACAAACTAGGATAAGGATGCTGAAGTTTCTGTAGAGGGTTGGTGAAGAAAGAGATAAATCTATTTTAACACATGGTGGGATGTGTTAGAACTGGAAAGAGACTGGGAACGGGGACAGAGTTAGGAGGCTCCTGAGGGAATCCAAGAATGAGGTACTGAGGATTTGGAGTATTGGCTACCAAACTGAAAAGGAATGAATGACTTGTTTTATATTCATACAGAAAAGACTTAAATGTACATACAGGCCAGATGTTTGAAATATATTTACCACCTTGGCAAATGAAGCTATATTTACTTCCTAACCAATTATGTCAGACCATCATAATTATCATTGAGATGTGAGGGGTGTGTGGAGAAAGAAGTCAATAATAATATTCAAGTTACTATTTTAATTTGTGATTTTACCTATATTTAATTATTTAAACTATTTTGATTCATTTTAGTCACTTAAAAAAAAGGTGCAATTTTGGGTGGGGAGATGGTGCATTGAGTTTTGAACATCCCAAATTTGAGATATTTGTGTAACATAAAGTACCAGTTACCTGGAAAGTACTTGGAACGTGGTTCTGGAATGCTGAAGAAAGAGCCACATCCGAGAGACTAGATTTTAGAAGTGAACAGTGTAGATCCATGTGTTTTCAGTTGGAGGTGGGGGTCCCATGGAAATCATAAGCAAAACTGTGTTTAAAATGTCATGTGCGAGTGTGTTATTTTCCTGAGGAGAGGGTCTTCTGTCATTTCAAGGAATCACTGCCACCGATAGCAAATTAAGACCTGAAGGTCAAATTGGCAAAAATTATAATTTTTAAAAAGTGGAGAATGAATTGTAGATACCTTCAGGGATTTTTTTTTCCTTTGGCAGTAATGCAAGATTTGGAAAGGGAATTGATTTGGGAAATATATGATTAGAATAATAAATTTGCCTTAGGATAGAAGTTTGGAAAGTAGTGTGTCCGACAAGCAGCAGGCGTTTTAGCCAAGGAAACAGGTGAGAGATGGATTTGTTAGTCTTTAGCACTGCAATGATACTAGAAGCCCTGAGTATATTTTGAGCTCGTCTAAGCAAAGGCTTAGAGTTAAGATAGAACAATGCAGAAGGCCAAGTTTTGAGCGTGGGCAATACCCACAGCAGAAAGCCAGGTGAACAGAAGGACTGGGGCACTCTGGACACTCTGTGTATGAGATGTAGAAAACACAGGAAGAAAGGAATTTATAAAGATGAAATAAATTGATAAAGGATGAGTTGTAATATATATTCCTATAACCAATGTATTATTTTATGCATCTTTTACAATGTTTTAAAAACAATTTTATTGAAGTATTGCTTATGTACTATAAATTACATTCACTTAAAAGTCTTCATTTTGGTGATTTTTGACGAAAGTATTCCCTTGTGTTACCACCACAACAATCAAGATATTTCTTTTTTTTATTGTTGTTTAATTACAGTTGTCCCAATTTCCCCCGTTGCTCTCCCCTGTCCTGCCCACCTACCCGCTTCCTCAGTTAAGCCCCACCCTGTTGTCCATTACCATGGGGCTTTTATCCATGTTCCTTGACTAGACCCATCCCCTTCTTTCCCCCCTTATCCCTCTTCCCCCTCCCCTCTGGTCACTGTCAGTTTGTTCCTTGTTTCCATGTCTCTGGTTCTATTTTACTTGTTTGTTTGTTTGTTTGTTGTGTTCATTAGGTTCCACTTATAGGTGAGATCATATGGTATTTGTCTTTCGCCACATAGCTTGTTTCACTTAGCATAATGCTCTTCAGTTCCCTCTATGCTGTTGCAAAGGGTAGGAGCTCCTTCTTTCTTTCTGCTGTGTAGTATTCCATTGTGTAAATGCACTGCAGCTTTTTGGTCCGCTCATTTACTGATGGGCACTTAGGCTGTTTAAAAGTTTCCTCCTGCTGCTTTGCAGCCTCTTCTGTCCTCCTCCCTGGTCCTTGGCAACCATTGATCTCCTTTCTTTCACTGTAACCTAATTTGTAGTTTTAGAATTTTATATAAATTGACTCACAAATTATATACTCTTTTTGCCTCTTTTTTCCCCCACTTAACTTAGTACTTTTTCTTTTTATTGCTACATAAATATACCACAAGTTGTTTATCTCTTTTCCTATTGATTGGGATTTAGTTTCTTTCCTGCTTAGGCTATTACAAATATGCCAGCTATAAATTCTTACCTATGAAATAGCTCGGTTGTTCTAGGTTATCAGAAAGTGCACTTTCTGAAGTAAATATGTTGCACTTTCCAGAAAACATGTATTCATTCATTCTTCATTAAACATGTATTTTTGAGAAAACATATTTTGTGTTTTGGGATTCAAAATTAAATATCACATGTCTGTTTTCGTAGAAATTTAATTTAAGAAATATCAATTTGAAAGACACTTACAAGGTAAATTGGTGTTTCTTTTTTTAAAAAAAGATAATTTTTATTATATTTTTCCCTGTTACCATTTAGTCCCCTTATACCCTTCTCCTCCCAACAATCACCACACTGTTGTCCATGTCCATAAATCCTTTTTTCTTTTTGCTCAATCCCTCCACCCTCTGACTTTCCCCCTGCCCCCACTAGCTGTCATCTGCTCTCTATCTATGAGTCTGTCTGTTTTGCTTGTTAGTTCAGTTTGTTCATTAGATTCGACATATGAGTGAAATCAGATGGTATTTGTCTTTCTCTGACTGGTTTATTTCACTTAGCATAATGTTCTCCAGGTCCATCCATGCTATAGCAAAGGATAAAATTTTCTTCTTTTTTACGGCCTTGTAGAATTCCATTGTATAAATGTTCCATAGTTGTTATTTCAAGTCACTGGAGAATATAGTGATTTTTTATCAAACAATTTGTCAGTTTGGGAGAAGGAATTGAACACTCTTGGCTCTGTAAATTTAATTAAAAATGAGTACAACTAAAATTAAAAATCAGACTGAAATAAATGCAACATCGTGTCTTGAATTGGATCCTGGAAAAGTAAAAACACATTAGTGGGAAAATGGTTGGGGGGTATATTGGAATTCCATGAAGTCTTTGGAGATTTTCTGTGAATCTAAATTTATGCTAAAAGAAAGCTTTTTTAGAAAGGTTCATTAAGATATCAAATGTAGTATTAAGAGTTGCTGCTCAATTAAATTATAAGCTAAAAAATAAAGTGAGAAAAACATTTGATGGGTATGTGAAAAAGATACTTATTAAATAAAATGTCCTCTTAAGTCAATAATAAAAATACTATTCCCCTGAAAGAAAAATGGGCCAGGAACATAAAGATAATCAATGAAATAATTCATACATATGGCTTAGGTAAAGCATGGACCCTATTTCCCTGCCTCATGTTTCCACATAGAGTAATCTTGGCCGATTTCCCCATTTCTCACTCTGTCATGAGTAGGGAAAACTTATCTTAAGCATTTGAGAGAGAAAAAAAACACACATGCATGGCCCAGTTTTTCTCCATTTTCTGTTTCCTTTGGATACAACTCTGCTGCTTAGGTTTCAATTTTAGAAGAATCTTGGGATGTCTGTCCAATTGTTATTAGAGTTAGATATTCTTTCCGATCAGCCTAAACATTCAGTTAATGTTATTCCTGCTTAATTTCTGGTGATTATTAATGCACTGTGTGTAAGTGTGTGTGTATGAGAGAGAGAGAGAGAGAGAGAGAGAGATTGAGGGATTGGGGGTTTATGTGTAGTGTGTGTGTATGTAGGGGGTTGGTTAGTGAGATCAACTATACTAAACTCTGACAGCTGATAAACATTTGAAAAGATATTAATTCTCCACAGCAATCAAAGCAATGAAACTTAAATCAAGAGGGTACCATATTCTTGCTACCAAATGGACAATTCAGAAAAGGTTTCAGAAGGAAGAATAGATGATATTGAACAATTTGTAGCAAAAGGATCTTTTAAACTGTGTGTGACAATATAAGTTGATACAATATTTTTTCCGAAGGCAAATTACCAATTTGTATCAATAACCATAACAGGTTCATACTCAATTTTATTTCTAGGATAAAACTTAAGGTAGTTACCAAAGATATTTCACAAAAATCCGTAAACAAGTATGTTAATATTAGCCTTATTTATATTGGGCAAAAATGGGAAACAACCTAATTATCCAATTAGAGAATATTGTACTACTTGTGAGTAAAGCCATAAAGACCATTTTTTGAAGAATATTGAGTAAATTGGGGTAAAAATAAGATACGATATCACGTGTATGATTTAATTTTAGTTTTGTAAGCAGCCTCCCTCCAAAAAAGTTTTGTAAAAACTTTATAATTTTTATAAAATTATAATTTGAAAAATAATTTTGTAACTAAACAGAAACCATTTGTAAGCATATTCATAAAACAGAATATTAAGTAAACTTATTCTTGTTGTCTGGACTTGCAGCTGAGGTCCAAAGCTGAAAACAAAGTGTACTCTGCACCCTGCAGGGATGGCTGTCATTTGGCGAGTACAGTGTTTGGGGAGAGAGGCCCAATGAAAGGGACATTATGGAGATGCCTGTGACAGGGAAGGCATCTAAAGCCAGTGTGTCATTATTAATCAGAGGAACAATAACCAGGAAAGGAACCAGGGGGAGGATGCCCAGTTAAATTAGGAGAGATTTGCACCTTCTATGCTCGCCTTCCTTGGACGGGTTAGTCTTTACGAGGAAGAAGGTGGCATGTCTGGATGCCCCATTTTACATTCGCAGCTTTTAAGAGTCAACCCAAGTCTGGCTTCACTGGTAGCAGGGGGATAGAGGAGCGTGGAATTCACTTTAAGATTAAATTTTAAAATGAAAGGCCTGAGTCTTAAATATCAAAGTGAGACTACTTTAATAATTCAAAGTGTATGTCTGTGTCAGTGTGTGCGTGGTTTATTGAGGAGTCTTAAGTCATTGGAGTGGACACATGAATTGGTTTTATTTTTTCCAACTATGATATGTCAAACTCTAGCCCCACCCCCCCATCATTGCAACAACTACTGACATGTTGGCCAGATTTGACATATAAATTTGCTTTTTTAAAAAAAAATGAATCAGCAAAAAGGGCTAGAAAGATATGCAATAAAAATTAATGATAGTTATCTTTTGGTAGTTGGCTTATTTAGATTATTTATTTTATTCTAAATGTTTAGTTTTCCTGGGTTTTCAACAAAAATATGTAATTTATTATTCACAATAATGTGTATTATAAATATATCTTTTGCAAAATTGTAATCGAAGATGGTGTTCATTTTGCTGTTTGACTTGCAATTTATAAGGATCCACACACTATTGTCATTCTTAAAAGGCTAACACCTCAGGAAATTTTTTGTCCAGATAAATCTGTAAGATTTCTTTTGCCAGATAAAAATATCAGGGCTCTTCTGCTTTATTTACCAGAAAACAAAGCTAAATTCATTGCTCAGCTGTCACTGCCATTGATTTTTCTCACATCATACCTCATTTAGAATGCCTCAGCTGCCTTCCAGCTATCCTCTGCTCTAGGCTCTTCCACCCTCAACACTGCCTTCTGAGGGTGTTTCTGGAATGCATTGTGGCTGTGGTTACTTCCTCATTTAAAATTCTTCAGTAGATTTCTGCATGATAAAACCAAACTCTTGGCCTGGTTCACTGTACCTCCCACCCCTCCCCCCATTCAGCCTTGTCTGGTGTCTTGTTTCTTTCCAATTTGCATCCTATTCTCGAGCTTTATTAGGTTACTTGTGATTTTCCTACAGTGCTGTGGTCCCTTTTTGTGCTTTACCTTAGTTTCTTATGCCTGTTTCTCTTCCTTCCTTCAGTCATGACACTGTCCCTTTTTTTGGAGAAAACTTCTATTTTCCCTTGAATGATCTCAGTTTTTTTTCTAGCAGAGTAATCTGTTCCCTTCTTTTGTTCCAGCACCATATGCACAGAACTGTAATTTTTTGGTTATTTTTGTGACTTCCCTATAAATATTGGGAAATACTCAAAAGCTGGGACCACATTTCGTTCAACCGTTTAAGGGCTTGTTATATAATAGATGTTTAATGTGCACATGTATAAAGCTAAGAACTTTACATACATTGTTTTTTTGAGGTGGATGTTATGCAGATAAGGCAATTGTGTTGTATTTATTGCGTTGTTATTTACTTAATATCCTCCCCCCCCCCCCCACTGGCCTGTGAGCTCAGCAAAGCGAGGGATAGTCACAGTTAAGATAGGCTAGGATATGCAGCAATAATAAAAACCCTCCAAAATTTTAGCGGCATCGAAACTAAATGCAACACAGTTTGTTTCTTATTCTCACTCCATGTTCAGTGTGAGTTGGATGCCATTATACTACACCCAGATTTCACTCTGGGATCAGCCTGACAGTACAGTCTTTACCTGGCAGATTGACAGTTGTCCTAGCATAAGGAAAAGTGACCTAGAACCACGTGGTGGCTTTTGCACTTCTGTCAATGTTTCATTGGCCAAGGGAAGTCACATGACTACTCCCAAGCACAACAGGATGGGTATGTGTAACCCTCCTATAGAGATGGCACCACAGAGAGGAAAAGCGGAATATTTGGCAAACATTACAATCATCCACCACAGGGAACCTAATGGTTTTGTTTACCACTGTCTATTCAACCCCTATTACTATGCCTCATACATTGTAGGTCTCTGTATTTGGTGATAGACTGATTGAATGTCACAAAGCAACATGGGCCAGAGCTGTGATTTGACTAGTCTGACTTCAGAGCTGATTCTGAATGACTTTGCTATTTGCATTACTTAGCCTCAGGTGCTTACTATTATGCTTTTCTCTAATATCTCTTTGCTCATTCTCCCTGGTATTTGCTTTGTTTTTAATTATCCTATAACTAGGAGGGAAATACTTACTCTGACAATTAAAGAAGTTAGAGGAAGAATGATCCCCGAGGGGTCATTGAGGTAGAATGACACCAGGAATGCACAGTTTCAGAGAAATCAGGTTAAGAAAAAAATTCCGAAGGAAAAGAATAAGGGCAATATCATACATAGCAGGAGATTGATAAGGGAAAAACTGTAAGGTTTGGTTAGAAAATGTCTTTGCTGTCAGGTACTTAATTGGAGTAAAGAGGGCAAATAAGTGATTATTTTCAGATTTGATGAGAATTTAAAAGGTAGAAGGGATAGCAACAATATTTATCTTTTAGGGACAGAAGCTGGGGGCGGAAGTGCAGGCAAGGTAATGTATGTGAGATGCAGAGAGTTTTTCTCTGCAGAATATTCAAGTTGGCTAGTTCCCCATTTTCTCAGACACACAGAAGGAAATATCTTTAAAAATGAAGAATGGGTTCTATCTGAATAATCACATTAATCTCCTTGAATGGGTGGTACAAATCTCAATAATTCATTACAGTAAAAAAAGTGGAGCTTTGAGTGTTGTAAGTTAGTATATACACTTTTTGAAATTTGAGTAATTTTATTTTATGGTTAAGTAAAATATGAAATCATATAGTGATTCATTGGACCATTGCTTTCTCACATAGAGGATTTGATTGTGTGTGGTCAGAAATGTGTATTAGTGCAAGAGAGGCAATGGGGCCATGAGAATCACCTTAATAGGAGGGACAGAGGCAGAGTAAAAAGCATAGGTTTTAAGATGAACTACATCGTTTTAAAAATATTTTTTAACTCCTTTGATTTAGGCTTTAATTCAGCCTCTACTCCATGATAGCAGTGAGACCATGGGAAATATAATTAATCCCTTTGATTTTGACTTCCTTCATCTGCAGAATGAGGACAATATTTACCTTGATGTATTAGTATAATAAATAATGTAATGCGTGTGGAATATTGACAATCAGTGGTCACGTCACCGATGTACTAACTGAAATAATTACAGTGATAATTACTCCCTTATCCACCTTTAGTGCTGAGGAAAAAGCAGAGTAAGTGAAGTTAGAAAGAGAGAATTTGATGAGCACTAATTTACTTTTAGACTCTTGCTTATATCCTTGTAAAATAAGTCAGGGTTAATGGTGATACATGGAGGTCCCCAGCAGGGGGAGTTTCTTTCCCTAGAGCCTCAGAATCCATTCAGCTACTTGGAATCATAATAAAGAATTTCAGGTGCTGTGACCATAATTTGCAAGCCCGACAGCTGAGTGAATCCATGGGGAGTGACAAGTGTAGAGCAGGGGCCAGGGCACTTGTTCTGTAACGATGACTCCAGCTCCACTGCAGCCTGGTCAGGCGCATGCAACGCAGCTCACGCTGCCCTGGGAACCATAAAGCGGTGTGCCATTTATAAACGGCAGCCTTTTTATTCTTGCTTAAGGTTGTAGGAGACTAATCGCCATAGCAACAGTTATCCATTGCAATGCAGATAAGCCCAGGGATACCCGTTGGTAGAAAGATTGAAGGTTTGGGAAGTTCTAATCCTATTATGATGTATTTTTTAAAAAGTCTTTAATTTCAAAGCAATTTACTAAGTTATTCTGCCTCATTTTCCTGGAAAGTAGCATAGATTCTATATAATAGTTCTATATAATAGGGTTGGAAGCTACCTCCCAAAGAAATCTACTTTTTTCAGTTTGGGTCTTTAGACAGATAAAAGTTCTTCATTTAATGAAAATTAACTGAAAAATTAACTGCTTTATTCAGTTACCTTCAACAAGTGGTCTTGGTTGTACTTGTACCTTAAACTTATCTTTTCCAACATAGTTCTCTTTAATCCAGTTCTCCTTCTGAATTCCCTAGTTTGATTATAAAAGTACCTGTTTCTCTTAGTACTAGAAATACAAGCTCAAAATCGAGTGTCATTTTATACCCCTATCTTACAACCTGAAATTGTTGGTCTCCTGCCGATTTTGCCTTCCGAGAACAGTGGTTCTCATTCCTGGCTTAGGGGAGAGTCACCCGCCAAGCCTTATCGATTGCCTCTCCCGAAGCCCATCTCTGGATATGCTGGGGTAAAAGTGTCCATGTTTGTATTGTGAAAGTTGCACCGTAGATATTGAAGAATACGTATAATACAAAATTTAAAATTAAAGTTTAAGTATAACAAATGACTTCATTTAACTACCACCCCGTTCAAAAAAGAACATTACCAATAACGAACAAGTCTCTTGTATTAAATAGCCCCCGCTACCTTTTCTGCAGTTTCACTTTCTGGGGTTTCAGTTACTTGTTGTCAATTGTAGTCTGCAAATATTAAATGGGAAATTCCAGAAAGAAATGATTCATGAATTTAAATTGTCGCTGTTCTGAGTAGCGTGATGACATCTTGAGCCATTCTACTCTCTTTCATCTGGGATGGGAATCGTCTTTCTGTCCAAGGCCTGACCTTGCCCTTTAGTCACTTAGCAGCTGCCTAGGTTATCAGAGTGACTGTTATGGCATCGCGTGTGTGTTCGGGTGTCCCTTATTTTACTCCGTAATGGCCCTGAGAGTAGTGATGCAATTCTGCTATGCCAAAGGGCAACCATAAAGTGCTTCCTTGAAGTGAAAAGGTGAAAGTTCTTGATTTAATAAGAAAAGGAAAAATATTTTCTGTTGAGATTGCTAAGGTTTATGGTAAGAATGAATCTTCCATCGGTGAAATTGTGACGAAGGAAAAAGAAATTCACGCTAATTTTCTGAGAGAGAGAGAGGCCACATTCACATAACTTTTACTGCAGGATATTGCTGTGATTGTTCTTTTTTCTAGGTCTTTGCTTTTTATCTTATTTTCTTTTTATAATTGTTCTATGTTATTATTGGTAATCTCTTACTGGGCCTAATTTGTAATTAAGCTATATCATAGGGATGTATTTATAGCAAAAAAGCAGTATATATAGGGTTTGGTGCTGTGCATGGTTTTAGGCCTTCACTGGGGGTCATGGAACATATCCCCAGAGGTAAGAGGGGCTACTGTACTCCTGGTCTGTCATTTTCTTCCCCCTCCCTCCAAGGGTAATATCTATTCTGAATATTATACTTACCTTTCTTTTAGATTCCATTATGGTTTTATTTTATATATGTACACATATATATCTTCTGAGTCATGGGTGTTTTTTCCTAACTAGTGTATCTTTCATATGCTTGGTGTGAATATAAGAAGACCATGTTCATGGTGTTTAAACAAACAAATTTAAAATTATACAATAAACTGTACCCTTCACACCAATGATACTTAAAAACAAAATTCTTAGTGATGAGAAATAGTAAATATTTTAAAGTGAGTTTGCTTAAATTAAACAGTTTAAATTTATTAGGAATTAAATCTGGTGATTAAACTTTTTACATAAACTGGGCAGTACTGCTTATAAAAATATGGGGCTATGTATGCCAAAAAAATTAAGGATTTATGATATGGAAATATAAAGAATAAGACTGAATTTCTTGTGTGAGTTATAAATTTTCCCTGAAGTCATTTTTATATGAATGTTCCAAAAAGTATTTTTAGACATGACATCATTGAAATATATATATATAGTCTGCAACAAAATTATTCCACATATATCCAATTCATGCACCAATAAATTCTCTTGTTTAAAACCATTCTTGGTGTTTTACAATCTCATCTTACAGCAAACCCTTCTGGTAGATTTTGTGTTATTGACCCTGAATATGAATTGGGCTGATGTGCAGGTAATAAATTCTCTCTCTCTCATAGTGATTGTAGAAGAATGTAATTATTTTAATGAAATCCCCAATATCATTTAGATTAGTAGCATATCTGATTGGCTGGTGACCCCAAAGCATTTCTTACCCCTTTCTTCTTTTATCTCTACTTTCTTTGCACTAGAAATTGAAAAGCCAAATACTTGTATCGGACCCTGTGTGTCTAAATAGACTTAAGGTAAAGACCATTGAGTACCTCCTAAGAAAGATAATTTACTTCTCAATGAGAGGGATAGGCATACGAAGAGAAGTCAATGGCATTGTTTCTTCCCTTTACTTCTTTCTTGGGATACCTTGGGTGTATGGAACTGTAGTTGTCATTCTGTGATGACAAGGGCAGAAGGCCAGCACACCGTAGTGGCGGAGCACGAGGCTAGTTCGTGATGATGCTTGCTCTTGAACAGTGGAATGAGCCCTGGATTGCCTCCCCCAGGTGTAGATATGAGTATACCATTAATGTCTTATTTTTCTGTTCATTGGATTTTTTGTTATTGGAAGTGAAATATATCCTAATTGATAGTTACACATGAGTTATTCATGTGTAATTTTCTCTATAATATTCTTGAAAACATTATTCTTTCTATCTGTCTATCATCTATCTATCTATCTATCTATCTATCTATCTATCTATCTATAATTTCAACAAACTCTTGGTGAGGTTTCTGTTGTCTGTCCTGAAGGAAGCTTCAAGAGACTCTCCTTCAGTTTTCTTCTCCTGAGATTGTATAAGAATTTCTTATTCGTTCTCTTTATATACTACATCTTTCTGACATTAATTATAAACACTCTTACACTGATGATATTATCATCTTTATGGAAATCTGACTTGTTAAAATTTCATCATATTCTACATCTGGATTACCATAAAATATTCTGTACTCATCTCCATGGAGGAATGCCTGGTTTATAGAGGAATTGCTAATTTGCCACTTGGGGGAGTTTTAACAAATTCTTCATACAAAGGAAAATTTTCTTTCTCAAAGTTCATATTTCCTAGCAATTTATGCAACTTCTTACTTTGGAAAAGTTGTCTCCTAGGACCTAGGTATATCTATAAATTCTTGTGATGCTTCCTTGCAAAATAGCCTTAATATATATATATATATTTTTTTGGTCCATACTTCCTAACGTCCTGATGGAATTTCATGGAATCATTGAACTTGAATCAATATGGGGCTTTTCATTCTAGAGCAGGAATAGGCTGACTTTTTCTGTAAAGATCTAGATGGTAAATAATTTAGGCTTTTCAGGACATATATGGTCACTGTTACATAGTTTTGTTTCTTTTTGTTTCTATGACCCTTTCAAAATGTACAGCCATTCCTAGCTCATGGGTCACGAAAACAAGGTATAGGTTGGGTTCTGTCCATGGGTTGTAGTTTATTCATCCTGTTCTACAGGGTTATTTTGGAATGTTAAGAAGCTTCTAGAGGTAGCTTCCTGAAAATAGAGGTAGAACAGTTGAGGGTACTTCACATAAAAGTCAGGAGGGAGAGAGAAAGAGAGAAGAGAATGAAAAAAAAATATTCTAGCATTCAGTATTTATTTGTATGTATTGTAGTAAGTGTGAGGGCACCTTTTGTTTTTAGCTGAAAATGCGGAGACCTGGAAAGAGCATCACCCTCACCTTTCCAACAGGAATAAAGCTTGACTAGCTGCACATTCATGCTTTCTGCTCTCTTTTTCATTCGGCTGTACCTTCCTGGCTTTGCGCACTAGTTATTTTGCTTAGACTTGGCAGTCCTCAGACAGACTCAGGTACATGTCTTTTGGAGTGGGCTATTTCTACTAAGAACTAGTTTTGCCATTTGTGGTTTCTTTCTGAAGGTTTTATCCTCCGATGGCAAGATTAATTTAAATTCTATTTGTTATAGTCATCCATAACCTCTTTAAAAGTTTTAAAAGTCAGATTCAGAAGTGGTGGACAGGAATGCCTTCTTCAATCAATGGTTTTCAGTAGGGAACAAAGGATGGACATAGCAATAAATATCATAAGTTCATGAGGCACTTTTGAGGATCTAAGTGTGTATAGTCCTGGTTAAAGTTATTAGGTGGGTATAAATAGTAAAGCAAAATGAGTAGAAGATTGTAGTAGACATTAAGTGCTGCTCAATAATATTTTCACTTCTCACATAAGAAGTATGCCCTTCTCTACTTCTTCCTTGAAGTTCATGTATCTGTGTGAGTTTCTATGATGAATGAAAGTAAGCAAAAGTGAGCGATGTCACCTGGACTAGGAGTACATTTGCATAAGTGAGAAATAAGCTTGTGTCATATTCAATCACTTCAATGTTGGCAACCATCTGTTGTTGTTGCATAATTTAGCCTGTCCTTACTGATACAAGGATGGATATACATCTTTGTATAAATTTATAAATCAATGGAAGTATGTAATCAAAATACATATAAAATGTATGTAATGCATTGCTTATATATTATATATATAATATAAGCAATATATATTATATAATATATAAGCAATGCATAAGTAATAAGTATATATAATTATAGCAGTGGGTTTCATTCCAATTTTAACTATAAAAATATTTTCTTGAATACAGACTTACAAAGATTCCCAATATACAAAGACATGAATTGTGCAACTACTTTGTTAGAAGCAGAAGCTGCATTGGCTGTCCCTAGCCTGCCTTCCCATCGCTACCCTCGCCAGACTTTGAAGTCTCTGAAATTCTTGGGGCCCATTTTTAGAATTTCTAAATCTTAACAAAACTCAATTTAAAGACCACAACTTCAGGAAGATATACGCTTAGCTTAATAGCAGTAAGTACTTTTTCTTGTCAGAAATATCCAAAGATAGAATGGGATACTTAGTGAGCTGCTATCGCAGGCAGTGCTAAAACATTGATTGGCTATACTAGGCAGGTGTGGGGTGGAAGGCATTGTCGTTGGATGGCCATTTCTAGCCCTCAGAGTTTTTGATTCTTAGTCCCCTTCCAATGGATAACCTTCCAGTGGTGGTATTCTTCTTTATCTCTTTCCCTTATTTTTCTTCATCTAATTTATCATTTTTTAATATTATATTAACAAAATCTATTCTATCTATCTATCTATCATCTATCTATCTATCATTTATCTATCATCATCATCTATCTCCAGTAGTGTGCTAGAGCCAGCTTGTTCTAGGCCCAGAGAATCAAATTGAAAATTTTCAGGAATTTTTGGAGCAAGTTGTTAAATATGGATGTTATTGAAAATTAAATTATGTAAGCTTACAATGGAGTACAATTGAAACACAAGGTAATAATACTAAAAAATCATCTCTTCCCAACTACCGTGCTACATATTACTATTATTTCTGTTCTGGAGGTTTTTTACACTTCTCACGTCTGTGTGGTGGAAATGTACCCCAGTGTTCTGCTGGACATCTCTCCCAATTCTGTTGCCTGTGATGGTAGCTTGAAATCAGCTACAACAGGAGTATTTATACCACAGAAATCATCAAATGCTACAAATAAGAGCCTTTTCTCTGGAGAACTGCTTGTTAAACATTTAGCAGCACATGCTGCGTCCATCTATATCTCTCTCTGCCTCTAGAATTTAAGCTCCCAAAGGATATAGACTTTGTTAGGCTCACTGTTGTTGGTGCTCAATAAATATTTATTTACTGATTGAATTAGGTAATGGTGGACTAATACCAGGGACAACAGGAATTTTAAAAGAAGCCAGAATAAGAAATGAGGGAGCATGAGTGGGAAGGTTTGGAGAAGGTTGAATTTGCTTTCTGTTCTTTTACCCATGCTGGCCTCGGCTATTTTTTACAGGTAGTACATAGGAAATGGCATCTAACACAATTCCGTTTGCAAACAGGGAATCATCCTCCTAAGTTCTCCAAAGAG
Source organism: Desmodus rotundus (assembly GCF_022682495.2). NCBI lineage: Eukaryota > Metazoa > Chordata > Mammalia > Chiroptera > Phyllostomidae > Desmodus > Desmodus rotundus. The sequence goes on from NC_071389.1 coordinate 46,106,094, forward strand.
AGAGCTTCCCAGAGAAATCCCTGAGTCATTCACAAGTTCCTGAAGAAAATTTTGCATCTTTTCTTCCCCTGTGGTGTTTAAGGCAAAGAGTGCTGATTTTTAAGGCAAGAGTGTTGATTTTTGGGCAAAGAGATAAGATTTTAACTCAGAAAAACCTTAATCCCCAGAACTGGATCTCAAAAAGATGTTTTCTGGGACCATTTGGTCTGCTGTGGACCAGGGTTCCTGAGCCAACAGTCTGTAGTCAGTGTCTGGGCTGCAGATGGTCTGCATGGGAGTTAGAAATATTGAATTGGTTTCCAACAATGAAATATCAAGGGATGTCTATTAAAAATCCAAATTTCTGACTTCTCTTGAAAGTTCATTTATTTAGTAACACCAGACCTGCATCATCATAAGACAAAAATCCACTTGAGGGAAACAGTGCCACCTCTTCAGATGGTCCTACACTCTCCGGTCAACGCCCCCAACCCCCTCACCGTGTCCCAGTGGCCTGATGTTGGTCAGCCTTACTCTGTTAGGTTATTTGCTCCTCCCTGTATTCCTTTCATATTGCTGACTAGTCATTTTCCCCATGTAATGTTGATAGCATTTAACAGTTAGGTAGTAATGGGCAACATTCTGTTGTTTATTAGTCAGTATGCTTTCTGCTAGATGGTTACCCGCTCTGGGCCTCATTTTCCATCAGTGTAAGTAACACAGTAAGACCAGTGGATCACTAAGGCTTCCTATTGCTCTAGCATTCTGTGCTTATCCTGAATAACCTAAACACTTATACTATTTCTTTTCCAGCTCTTTTGTATTTCTATCTTTATTGCTCTATCTGTGTCTCTCCATCTCCTTCTCTACCTCTATCATTGTCCAAAAGATTATGTTTCTCTTGCTGTGTATTTTAGACCATGATGCCTAAAGTGTTATCTGCAGCAGACCGAGCGAGTGTGGGTCTAACGGAAGTGAAGAAGTATGCTTGGCCATCCGCTCTCTGTTCTCTCTTCATTGAGGGAGGCTGTTGGCTTTGTTTAGAGTCTTCATGGGGCTTGAAACAGTAAAAAATGCTGATTTCAAAAGAGGGATCCAGAACTCAAGGGAAAGCACTTCCTTTTTTATTCCCACCATATTTTCTGAGTACAATTTGTTCATAGTATTAAAGAGGTCAATTGCTGAATATGTACATTGTATATTTTTCTAAGCTGAATAAACCAGCCACCACCAGTTCTTTGTCATTAAGCTATCATGTTGATAGATATTCTATGTTAATATACATAACAAAAATTTTTGCATTTTTCTTTATAGACTACATAAAACACCCATTGACATAAAGGACAAAATGCTTATCACACCTAAATGGACAGCTTCTGAAAGAGTATTTCTCAAACCTGGTTCACAGGGAAAAGATGCTGTATCTGATCATCTAGCTGCTGCAGGAACTTGAGCAAAAAATTTATAAAGGACAACATGAGTTATAGTTTTAAAATCTGATATAAAAATAATAAATAGACTTAAGAATGAATTTTGGGAGACATTAAAATATTATTTTTATTTTTTAAATGAATAGTTATAATTTATTGTGAGCTCTTGAAAGTTTAGTTGGTTTGTTGCATATTTCAATATAATGATAAGTATTAACAATACTAAAAAACTAAACAAAGCAACAGATTGATGATGCATTCTGGGAAAATAGAAATAACAGTAAAGAAGTTTCCAGAAAATATGAGTTATTTAAGAGCATGTACCACCTCTTATATTGTGTTAAACAGATACCTTAGAAATACTCATGAGTTACCAGCCGTGTGCTGGGTACTGGGTGAATTAGACAAACTTACCATCTCCAAGGACAGATGAAGTGGCTGGCTTTGTTCCTTGTATATGTAGTATTCATTTCTGTACTTTTAAGTTCTTAGCACAGAGATCTGCATGTAACAAGCAGTCATTATCTGCTCATTGTATTGAATCAAATATTTGTTGCAAGAGCACAATTTTGGGATTACTAAGTTGAGTCATGTTTGGGCTTCTCAGAAAATTTGTAAGTGGAAGAATACATGGGTGTAGGATCTCTTGAACTTGCTAGGGTGAAAATTATTTAACAGTATTCAAATAATAGCATTGCACTTAGAGTTTATAGTGTTAAACATTTCTATTTATTTTAACATTCAGTGCAGTGCAAAGAGCAGCAGTATGAGGCAAGGTACTTGTGTAAACTTGGGTAAGTAGTCTACCATCTTTGAACCTGATATTTTTTATCTTTAACATGAAGGCCAACAAAAGGGCTTTTAAACATCAAGTCAAGAGGTCATTTGTGTATGGATGGATGTTGAGAACTTATATTTTTCTTTGGAGAGGATCCAAACTCCAATAGATTCTCAGGAGTCTATACTCCCTCTACCCCCTAAGTTTAATTTCTGGTCTAAATTATCTTTAGTGTTCATTTTAATTTTAAAAATAGCTTTTAGTGTAATATGCAAAAATTTTATTCAGTATATTAAAATCAGGAAACAAATGCTTCTGCTTGTTATTTTACAAGAGGAATACCATTTTGCGTTGTTTTCTGTTTCTCACCCTAATAGTGTAATTAACCCACCAAGCAGCTAATGAACATTTGTTGATAACCATTATATATTGTGAATGATTGTAACAGAGGGGAATAGTGAAAAAACTTATTATTTAATTAGGAAGACTAAATCAACCTAATCTTTAGTTCTTTTGTAGTCATGGAGACGAATCTTACACCATGGAAAATTAGAGGGAAGCTGTATTTAAGACTAAGACTATAACTGAGATAGATTATTAATGGTAGCTGATGTATTAAGGAAACATTGCTAGGGTGTGTTCATTTATGAAGCACTGACTATATGCCAGGCACAAAAAAATACTAATAAATAATATATTGCTTTTCAACATTAAGGACTGTTGCACTGTAGGAAATAGACACAAATAATTATAGTGTTGTGATCCAGTATTTTAATTCAGATATCACAAAGGTGCACGGGGAAACAGGAGTCACTCTAATCTAACCCATAAGTTGGCTCTCAGTGGTCTCAAATCCAACTGAGTGGTACAAGAAGTAATCGACTGAAACATAGAACAAAATGTATTGTTTCAAAATCGACTATGAAGTACCATGCAGCTTCTGAGGAAGGAGACTTCTCTGTCACCTATGGAGAAGGAACTATGAGGGACCGACCAATCAATAAAAGTCTTTGTAAAAGGTGTGGAACCTTGACTGTGGTGGGATTAATAATAATGGAAATGAGCAGAGAGGGAGCAGCAGGAACAAAGACATTGGCTGAAGTTATATTTGTGATAGCACATTGTCCAGTTTACCTGCACTGCAGGGTGTCTATAAAAGAGCAATAGGAACAAGTGTTGGAAAAGTAAACCAGAGTTAAGAGATGAGTCCAAACCTTGTCCTTGAGGTGGTGAGGAAACGTTATGGATTTACGAACAAGGGGAAAATAAATGCTTTATGCTTTCTGAAGCTTAACCTGGAATGCATTGAAATGGTAAGAGGGCCAGAGGAAGATACCTGCCCTAGCAGTAGACTGGTGAGAAGTGACGAGAGGCTAGAAAGAGGTCAGTGCAGGGGGAGTAGAGGGAAAGGAACACGTTTCTGCAGCATTACAGAGGCAGAGGCAGCAGGGCTGGACAGCTGGTGGGGTGTGGGACTGAGTGAAGGAACAGGCAAATGTGAGTCCAGGAGTTTGCCCCTGCATCAGTGGGAAGAGGTTGTTGCTGTTGACAGAAATAAGTCAGGAGAATGAATTGCATGCTGAAAGAAAGAAGGTAATGGGTTTAATTCTCACTGATGTCAGTACTATGGGACCAGTCATGTAAAGCCTGGGAACATGGAATATGGGCTAAGGTTTGAAGGACAAATGAATTTGGGTGAATGTGAAGGAGAGAATTGGACATTCCAGGCAAAGGACCAGCACACATGGGGACTTGTGAGTAGGAGTATTTAGGCAAACCATAGCAGGAAATATGGTTTAAATCAATGGCTGTGAATCACTGCCCGTGGCTGATAGGCTCTATGAGAGGGGAGGTGGGGCGTTCAGTCTCTTTGCAGGCAGCCATTGCTTTCTACCCCCTCCATCAGTAGGGCCCTATTCGAGAAGACTTCATGCCCTCCAGTGGATACTGCCCGCTGTTTCCCCAGCCCCCTATTTGGTCTGCATGGAAAAGTCACGTTCTGAAGGGTCCTTCATTGTTTTGTCATCACAACAGAACCAGCTTCCTCCCTGTGTTGCTGCAGCTTTTGCTGCTCATTGTTTTCTCTTCACTTTCTAAATGACTCTATTTCCTTGAAAAATTTATGTCTCTTAATTTTTATTAGTTATATTTCTAATTTTTATTCTATGTGAGTTTCTTTTTTGCCAGAAAAAAAGGAGGAAAAAAACCCCAATCAAGTCTTGCTGTCTTATCTCATTTTTATAAAGTTAAATCATTTCTCTTAAAAAATAAATCAGCAGATATTATTTTACTGTATTGTAGTTTCTGTAAAGTCAGGGGTCAAGTTCGTCTGACTTGTCTTCGAAACTTAGCATGGTGCCTCGCACTTTGCATGTACTCAGTAAATAAATGAAGACCTACTCCATGCCAAGCATTGTACAAAATACTGAGACTACAGGTAGAGAAGAATACCTCAAAGAGCTCATAGTCAAAAGATGTGTGTGTGTGTGTGAGAGAGAGAGCAAGAGAGAGAGAGAGAGACATAGCATGGTATCACATGGTAATACACTTGTATGGAAAGTGTGAGAGGTGCATCCAAGAAGGCTTCACAGGAAGACATTGACATCTTCAGAAAATGAGTGGCATCTGGAAGAACACATGGAAGCTTGTGCCGGGCAGATAAGGAAGTGGAGAATGGGGTTCTAGACAGAAGGCATTATAAGTGCATAGACATGATGTTTGTAAGTACATAATTGTTGGGGAAACTATTAGATCCCTGACACGTATACGGATAACAGAGAGGGGAGAGATGAGAATGAAGATTTAGATGGAGGACATTTCTTAAAAGATCTTATCTGGTGTGCTAAGGAATTAATGGATTTATTCTGAGGCCCTGGGGTACACGGAGAGATTATGAAGAGAACGGTTGATGCCGAAGTGATACTCGAAGGCACAGTTGCCAGAAAGAGTGAGGCTGCAAAGGCTCAGCTTCCTACACACCAGACACATACTCAGACCTCTCAGGAAAGTCCCAGGAAAATCTTTAAGAATGATCATTTAAAAAAATTTATTTGCACGCTTCTCCATTGTTTGGTTTCACTTTTTGCAGGCTAGATACTCTCATTTCTATATGGAAATCTTGCCCTCTCCTTCCCTAGTTATAGCTATTAAGAGAGACCATGATGTATCATGGAATTGTACACTTGAAACCTATATAATCTTATTAATCAATGTCACCTCCATAAATTCAATTTAAAAGAAAAGAGACCATGAGAACCTTCCAGTACTAAAACCATTGGTAGCCATGAGAGGGACCCCACGTTAACAGTAAAAAATGAGATATAATTTAAACTTAGTTATTTCACTCCTTGTTATAAAACTTGGGGCATGTTCATTAGTATATCTAAACTTGAGTTTCTTCATCTGAAAAATAAGACTAAACGTTCATAAGAAAATGCATGTATTTAATCATTTTGTTGGGTTAATTTTTAATCAACAGATGTTGAAAGACAGGATTTTTTTCAAGTCTGCTTTTTTCTTATATTTGCAAATAAGTTTTGTATTGAACAAATCATTCTTCCAATTTTTTAAAGGATAACAATATGTTTTGTGAAATTGTAATTTAAAATTTCCTTTCAGTTAAATATAATTATTCTAAAAATGGCATATCTCTACATATGCTTGCTTGGTGAAATTGACTATTACTTGCTCATTTCTAGAATGTGACATAAGTGAGAATAAGACAATTACAGCAATTCTGGTAGCAAAGTTGCCATATAAAGCTGATAAGAGTGTATGTCCTAGTTAGATTTTTTAAAAAGTTTCAGGTAGTTCAGTTTTTTTTTCTTTTGGTTTTTATTTTGTTATTGATCTCCAAGGAAACAAAGTACCAACTAATCACATTTATCTCAAACCTTTTTTATCCATATGTCTTCAAATATCATCATAATACTGGATACATATGAAGTATCTGACATTTGGAGTTCATCAATTGCTTTATAGATACGGACGTACATCCTGTGGGAAAGGTGGCAAAAACAGTCAATAGCATAAGAGCATTTATTGGATACTAATGATTGTACTGGTGCTCTAGAGGTGCTACAGGGGTTAACAAAATTGAGAAAGAAAATGTTTTCTATGCTTTCAGGCAGCCTAAAATTTATCTAGATGGTCCTACCACAAATATTTTTTTTAAATGTGACTTCTTATTTTTCAATCACAGTTGACATGCAATATTATATCAGTTTTGGATGCATACAACATGGTGATTAGACATTTACATAACTTACACAGTGATCACCCAATAAAACTGGTACCCATCAGACACCACACAGAGCAATTACAATATTATTGACTGTGTTCTCCAAGCTGTACGTCTCCATGACTGTTTTGTGGTTACCAACGTCTATTTCTTAATCTCTTTCCCTTTTTCATCCAGCCTGTCAATCCCACTCACCCCTGGTGCCCATCCATTTGCTCTTTATGTCTATGAGTTTGTTTTTGTTTTGTTTGTTCACTTATATATATGTATTTTTAGATTTCACACATAAGTGAAATCATATAGTATTTGTTAAATACTTTTTCAAAGAGGAATAAAGGTAGTGCACTTGGGAATATGGCATTGCCTCGGTGATGGGGCCAACATTATTGAGGAATTGTGTTTTCAGAGCTGGAATCCTGGAGACCATTGTGTTGTCCTAGCAAATGGAAGCTTTTCAGTTAGCCAGGTTTATTCATTATTAACTTGGCAGTCAAAAGTGATTTACAAGCTCATTTTGTATTGGATTTGAAGTTTAAAAAAATGTAAACAAAAAAGTAATTTGGGTTTTTCATAATCCCTTTTATTACAGGAGCTTCCTTTCAAGACTGTTTAGTGACCGATATGTAGTTTTTTTCTCCAACCACATTACTTGTAAGAGCAGCAACTACAAAGAGCAGGTGAAGAGGAGCAGGGGGAAGACATGGGACATTCTACTCTGCTCCTTGGCTTAAAAGTAGGATGGTGTGACCAGTTGGACAGTTTTCCAGAAATCATAAGCAACTGAATGGACAGACCCAATGTTTTTATTACAGACTTACTGAGGAATTCTAAGGTGAAAGTGATTTGTAAAGCAGCTATGTTTAGGAGTAGTCTTGTTGAAGTTTTTTATTACTTCAGTGGACGGTAGATTGACATGTGGTGATAACCATCAGCCTAGACAGCCCCAGCTGTTGAATTTGCAACTACAGTGTACAGTTCCACTCAGTTACATCTTTGCAGGGGCCGTTCTACCCATCATTTCTGTGCTCTAGGTTTCTGTGACATGACATTGTTTTAATTAGATTGTAGATAATTTCTCCTTTTCTGGATATCTCAGCATCCAACATAACATCTTCAGCAGTTTTCAGAAGTGAGCTCATATGACATACTTATTTTCACAGTTGTAAACAATTATAAATAATTTGCGGAGAAATATATATCCATTGTAGTGTAAGTACAAATTTCTTTTATCTTTTCCAAGTCTAAATTGTCACCCTTGCTATGTGAATCTCCTGTTAGCCTTCCTGGATAACACCTTGGATAGATTCTATAGCTTTCTACTCATGCTCATTGAGCTTAGTTTAGTGTGGTTGAAAGCTTCACTCTCACGTCTGAGTCAAGGCTCCCTCCTCCTGTAGTGTGGGATAGAGCTGAACTCTTGAGTTAATTGTAAGGCAGAGGTCTGGCTTGCTTCAGAGATACCTTCTTGCTTTACTCTTTGAGGTTATGCTCTTTTGGTTGGGGAAAGGCTGGCGGAACACAGGAATAAGGAAGCAGAGATCTTGTTGTATTACTGGGTTCATGTTGGTGATGCTGGAAGGTGCCTCTGCGGTTAGTGTTGGTCATCATAGCTCTGGTTGGTCCTGGTGGCTTTTGTTCATGTGGAGTGATGTCCACACTGGGGCTGTTTTGGATAATGGTCAGATTTATTCCTGTCCTGTGCCCTCTATTTCCAAGGACCCTTCATATTGGGGAAGTCAGATCTTTCTTCAATTCTGTATCTCCCTTCTTTGGATGGGTGTCCCATCACAGGAACCCATGAGAACCTTCAAGGTCCTCTCCAGTGCCTTCTAAGAGGCTGAGAGAATAAGGAACACAGTTTCTCTTTTGTTCTTCAAAGCATACTGTACCGCAGTCTCTTTAACCCATGATGGTCGGCCACTTCAGTTGGCTTTCCAGCTGCAGAAATCCTTCAGAAAAGGTTCACACATCCCTGCAACTTTAAGGGTTGTATTGTCCCTCATCTTGCTCAACTTCATGACAGCACTAGCACAGGCCTGCTGGTTCTTTGTCCCTGGGAAGCCTTTAGCCAGGGTGGATGTCAGGACTTCCCAGTATCTCTGAAGGAGTTTCTTGGAGCCTCTCCCACGCAGTGCCAGCAAGGGAAAAGCACATGGGGAGAACTGGCCTCTCCCCATGAGCTCTGTACTCCCCAAAGCTTATAGGGACTGACAAGCTTTAGTACACTTGGTTGAATATTTAAACATTTGCTAAATTATATTTCCACAGGTAGCTATGGGGAACGATTGTGGGAATTTTAGATAGAGAAACTAAAATAAAAACTAAGGTAAAAAAAAATCATAGGACGGGTTTGGACATAAAGAAAAAACCCAGTTTGGTTGTGGCCTAGGCAGGTAAATTGCAAAAAGTAGAAAAATCTGGGACGTAGTACGAATGGCCTTGAATGCTAGGTTGAAGAGCTTCACATTAATTTGATTTAGGAAGGGGTATGAAGTCATTGAATGGTATTAGGTAGGAGAGGACTATAATTATGATTTTGTTTACAAGCTATCATTTTGTCAGTCATGAGCCTTTCTCTTACCGACTGAATGTCTCTCAGCGAATATCAGCTGTGGCAGAACGGACGTCTCTGAGGTGTGGGACTTGCTGAGTGACCCTGCTGCTCTTTAGTTCTCATCCCCCTGCACATGATCGACTCGGCTGCATTTCCTGTTCCTTCTCTATTGTCACTCCCACTTTCATGTAATTGTAGCACATAGAGAACTCAGGAAGAGACAGTGTCAAGGGAAAGTCTGAAATGTGCAACCTCTTTAGTGTGGTATCATCATTCACTCTCAAGTCCTTAGCTTTGATCATCTGGACATTCAGCTTGGTCAATATAATAAAGAGCTGAGTGATCTCAGGGGTACAACTTCATCAAAATTAAATGAACAGAGACTAATGTATTAACCACTTTTTGTGAATACATTAATTTTTATGTCAATTATGAGGCATCATTTTTAAACAGTAAATGGACCCACTCACAATGTACACTGTGAAGAATTTTGACAAATGTATACAACTGTGAAACTTCAACCACAATCAACATGAAGAGCTCTCTGTTATCCCTGAGCTCCCCGTGCCAAGTTTCAGTCACTCCCCATGCCCTACTGCTAGGCTCAGGCGACCTCTCACTATAGATTCAATTTCCTTTCTAAAGCTTTTTTTGTGAATGGAATCATATAATGTATTCTTTTTTGTGGGTGGCTTCTCTTGTTCAAAAAGTGTTTCTGAGATTCACTCATGTTGTTTCACATCTCAGTAAGTCCATTCATTTTTATTGCTGACAATATTTTATTGCATTGATATATTACAAATCATTCATTCATCCATTGATGAATATTTGACTCACTTCTAGCTTTCAGCTATTATGAATGAAGCTACTCTGAATATTTATGTACAAGTCTTTTTGTGGATTAAGTTTTCTTTTCTCTTGGTATATTAGCCAGGGTTCAATCAAGAAATAGAAACCACACAGTAGTTTGAAGAGGAAAAGTTTCACTGAAAAATATTAAAATCATTAACTAGCAGGTAATTATAATAGGAAATTATTATTATTTTTTCATTTTTGTTGTTGACATTATTACAGATGACCTCATCCTCTGCTTTGCTTACGCTGCCCCCTGCTCTACCTCCGTTTCCCTCTGGCCATCACCTCACTGTTGACTGTGTCTGTGAGTTATCCATACATGTTCTTTGACTGATTCCTTCATCTCTTCCATCCAGTTCCCCCTCCCCACTCCCCTCTGACATCTGTCGGTCTGTTCCATGTACCCACACCTTTGTTTCTATTTTGTTCATCAGTTTATTTTTTTGTTATTTCCCACATGTAAGTGAGGTCATATGTATGGTATTTGTCTTTCCCTGAGCTGGATCAGTGAAGGGCCCTGACAGTGGCATTTCACCACAAGCTGCCTGATGGAGTGCCAAGTGAAGCTGCCTTCCGGAAAGCGCCAGATGCTTTTGGTCACTCGGCACTTCAGGAAAAAAATGTGTGCACTGTAGGAGCCTGATGTGAATAGTGCACCAGAACCAGAAAGAGAAACCCCTTCTTCTCCATTGTATCAAGTTGGCTAAAAAGTCCATTTAGTTTTTTTCCGTAAAATAAAGGACACATTTTTCAGTGATTTGCATATTTTGAGTATGTTGGCTATCTCCCGTTATTGGCTTCTAGTGGGTGGAGGCCAGGGGTGCTGCTAAACATCTTCCAGTGCATAAGACAGCCCCACAGCAAAGAATTATTTGGCCAAAATGTCAATATTACCAAGAAACTTCACAAACCACTTTTTGACATGTTTGATCAGTCACAACACCTTCTCCACACACTGAAAAATCGGTTTTTTGCATTTCAGTTCCATTTTTACCTGTCTTGAAATAATAACGCATGATATGCTGAAAATGTTGCATGTCTTCTTCCCTCTTCCATATTACAATGGCTGCACAAAAATTCAGCAATTCTGATAAGTTTTTTTAAATGCACGCTGATATGACAGCTTTCACAATACAACCTAACAAAATTGTTTCAAATGAAGTTAAAGGCAACTAAACTCTATGAGAGTCATCATATGGAAAAAGCTAGATGAACTTCTCACCAACCCAATGTCTCCAGAACCCTCTACTACAAAGCTTAACGTTGTACCATCTAGAAAGGAGAAATATTTACAGGATTCAGCTCTGCTATCACAGATCAGGCAATGAAAGGTGGACATGGAGCTCGGAGTCAATAAAGTGATAACTGGCACACTTGGTAAATACACAGGAGTGGAAGTGCTGAGTCATGTTACTACTGTAATTTTGACGATATAAGACACTTCCAAACTACTTTCCAGAGTGGTTGTACCATTTACATTCCCACCAGCAGAAAAGTATGTTTCATTGGCTCCACATTACCACTACCACTTGGTATTGTCAGCCTTGTTACATCTAGTGATTGTAGTGAATTTGGTATGGTAGATTTTGGGGCATATCTTTTTAGTTTCAATGAACATTTTCCTGATGGCAAATGATGTTGATAACCTTTTTATTTGCTTATTGGCCATTTGTATGTCTTTTAAAAACTTTTAGTTTCAATTACAATGACATTCAATATTACTTTATACTAGTTTTGCATATACAGCATAGTGGTTAGACAATTATAAAATTTATGAAGTGATTGGCCCTGATAATTCTAGTGCCCACCTGGCACCACACATAGTTTTGCAGTATTATTGACTATATTCCCTACGCTGTACTTTACATCCCTGAGACTACTTTGGAACAGCCAATTTGTACTTCTTACTCCCTTTACCTTTTTCGCCCATCTCCTCAATCTCCTCCCGTCTGGGAACCCTCAGTTTGTTCTATCTATGAGTCTATTTGTGTTTTGTTTGTTCATTTATTTTGTTTTTAGATATATAAGTGAAATCATATGGTATTTGTCTTTTTCTGTCTGATTTATTTCACTTAGCATAATTCCCTCTAGGTCCATCCATGTTGTTGGAAATAGTAAGATTTCATTCTTTTTTATGGTCAATTAATATTTATATATAAAAACATATATGTGAATGTATATCTCACATCGTCTTTATTTATTTGTTCACTTGTCTATTGATGGGCACTTAGGTTGCTTCCATATCTTGACTATTGTAAATAATGCTGCAATGAACATACATCTTTTCAAATTATTGTTTTGGATTTCTTTGGATAAAAACCCAGAAGTAGAATTGCTCAGTTATAATTTTTCTTTGTTGTAATTTAATTTTTTTTGAGGAACCTAAATACTGTTTTCCATAGTGGCTGCACCAGTTTGCACCCCCACCTAATGGTGCACCAGGGTTCCCTTTTCTCCACACCCTCGCCAACTCGTTTGTGGGTTTATTGATGATAACCATTCTGACAGGTGTGATGTGATATCTCATTGTGGTTTAACTTGCATCTCTCGGATGATTTAGTGACATTGAACATCTTTTCATATGTCTATTGGCGGTCTACACATGCATTGTTAAATTTGTTCAGAATCAGTTCATGGTTTTGGTTGCTATTTTACATAGTATTTAAAATTTTATTTGCCAGCTCTTTGTTGCTAGTATATAGAAATAAACTTGATTTTTAAATAAACTTGTTGACATTAAATAAGACCTTGATAAATTTATTTATTGTAGAATGCTTTTTAAAAATTATTTAGGAATTTAGTGGGTTTTTTTTTTGTCTGTATGCTCTTTGTTTCGTATTCTCATGTTGCTGCAATGGCTAATATTACTGCTATACATAGTATAGAAGCAACCAGTGAGATTGGAATCTTTACCTTTCATACTCAACATTAGGGGAAAAACATTTATGATCTTATCATTAAGTATTATGATAGAAGGCATTTGTTATAGATATTTGTTCTACTGCTGGTTTTCTGAGAGTTTAAAAATATTCTTTAATCCAGAAAATGTTTTGCATCTTTTGAAATGATAATATGTATCTTATTGTGTTAATGTGTTGAATTACACTGATCGACTTTTTAATGTGAAACAACTTTGCATGCCTGGGACAAATCCTCCTTGGTTATGGTGGTATCAGTACCACTGTTTGTATATTGCTAGATTTTATTTCCAAAAATTTCTTGAGATTTTTTTTTGTATCTATATTTATGCAGGACATTGATTTCTCATTTTCTTGTTTTTACTTTCTGTGGCTAAGTCTTATGCTGGCCTTTAAAAATATATTGGGAAATGTTTTTTCATCTTCAAATATCTAAAAGAGTTTTTGTAACATTGGTATTATATTTTTTAAATATTTGATAGAATTTTTCAACAAAGCATTCTGGATTTGGAATTATTATTGTTAACTGGAACCTAATCAACAAAAGAAAAAAGCAAACAAAATATAACCAGAGACATTGAAGTTAAGAGCAATCTAACAATAGCCAGAGGGGAGTGGGGAGGGGACAGTGGGGAGAGGGGTTTTCAGGAACTACTATAAAGGACACATGGACAAAATCAAGGGGGAGGGTGGAGGTGGGGGAGGGAGTGGGTTCAGCTAGGGTGGAGTGAAGGTGTGGGGAGAAAATGCAGACAACTGTAATTGAACAGCAATAAAAAATGTTTAATTAAAAATAAATAAATAAATATTTTAATAATGAATTCAATTTATTTAATTGATATAGGATAAACACAAGAAAAAAACAGATACATCATAATTAAATTGCCAAAAGCTAGTGATAAACAGAAATACTTAAAAACAAGCACCCAGAAAATAACATGACCCATTACATAGAGAGATACAAATATGATCAAGATTACAGCCTTCTCAAGCCAGCAGTAAGTGGAACAAGTCTTTACCATGATAGAAGATAATCTTTCTTATGGCTAAAAGACCCCTATTTGTTACCCAGGGTACTCTCTCCCTAGTACTGTTGGGTGGATTGCAGCAATACCAGCTGAAATCTTTCCTGATGTTCAGAGAGACTGAGATATTCTTAAAGTGTTGTTTGCCGCAGCCACAGAAATGTCCTGGGAATACTGTCGGTCTCACACACACGGTCCCCGCCCCCCCAGACTGCCCACCTCAGTTAAATGCAATCCCACCTTGCCGCTGAATCGTGCCAAATATTGGGAAGTCATCGATGATGTTTCACCTTCTCCTGCCACCCAGTCTTTCAGGAAACTGTCAATTCTACCACCAGATTAGCTCCGTGTCATGTCACCATTTCCATTGCCACCATACTTGTCACCATTATTGGTGTTTGTCCCCACTCTTTTGTGCTAGGAATACTGTAGCTCTCCCCCGGTTTCCTCTGCTTCATCCTTTACAGCCTGCACACACTTCTTCCTCCAGTTTAATGCTGAGATAGTACCTCAAATAGTGCTGTTGAAATACAAGCCATCCCTTACTAATCCTTCCTGTGGTGTTCCATCTCACCCAGAGTACAGCCCCATCCCTGCACAGCCCTACACAGACCAGCTTCAGCTGCTTCCCTTCTCCTGTCACACGACGCATCTCAGACATAGGGTAGCCTTGCTCTTTCTCAAAACTGCAGGCAGTTTCCGCCCCAGGGCCTCAGCACTTCTGTTCTCCTTGTTTTTTATGTTGTGCATCAGGTATCCACATTGTTTCTGTCACCATCAGCAGGTTTTTATTCAAAGTCACCTCTATTAGGTCTTTCCTGATCAACCTATTTAAAATTATACTCCATCTCTCTCCTCTCTATTTTCTTTCTTTTCTCTCTTTTTTTTTTTTTTCAGTATGATTGGCCATCCTCCCACACAGCTAAATATCTATCAGTTTATTTTGTTTATTTTCTTTCTATCCCCCCTAGAATGTAATTTTTGTGTGTTTTAACCACTAGAATATCTTTGTTGCCCTAAAACACCACTGGGAATATTGTATATACTTAAGAGATGTTTGTGGAATAAATGAGTATTTGAATCAATTATCTTAGTGACCAGATACTCGCACCTTCCATACTTCGCCTGTGACAGTGTTGTATCAAAACTTGCAGATTCTTGATCTGTGACTCACAGGCACCATCCTGCTGCCTTCTTTTTGCAGGCAGGTTACATAACCCCCATGACTAGGGCAGAGCTTTCTTTTGTATTCAGGCACATTTCCCTGGCCTTGCACATTAGTTATTTTGCTTGGTTTTGAAACTTCCCCAATAGACTAAGCTAGAGCTTTTGGACAGGGTTATTTGTAGTGAGTACTAATTTTATCATTTGTGGTTCTCTTCTGAAGGTTTCATTCTCAGATGGCAACATTAATTTAAGTTTCAGGGAAACTCATTGTAGTCACCAATAACATCTTTGAAAGTGTTAAAAATGAGTTCAGTTTAGCTGTGAACATTTGAATTCATATAATCAGTGTTTATTACTTGCCAGCTCCTTATTGTAAATGGTAGTTAGGTGCACAGACCAACTCAGAAAAGCCCATTTTATTCACATGAAGCTGAATGGTAATTCCTATATCATTGTACCTGTATGCTTTATAATCTTTTTATATGAGAAAGTATACCCAATTCAAAGCAGCTGTGAGGGCTATCCGGCTGCAAGTTCCAAACATTGTTGCTATATAGCTTGATGACATGTTGGGGATTACATTTGCTTGGAAACATTTCATTATGTTGGATAAAATGTGACTGTGTTAATTAATGTTGTACACAGAATTAGAAGTCTAAAAGCGTTGTAACACTTAGGCTTAATTTTATAGTTTTTCATCCTCTCTGTTAGAAACATGTGGCCTTTTACCAGTCTGTATACAGCATTCTTTTCTTTTATGCTTCTATCACCTGCCTAGCTAATTAGATATTAGGTTTGACCACTTTTAAATTTAAAGGCTTAGCAGTTTCATTAACTGAAGGACAGAGAATTTACCACAGAATGGCAAAGGACTATTTCTGTGGTCCTGCTTCCCCCCCCCCCCCCCAAACATCCTGTCACCAGGGTAAATAAGAGACAGCAGATACAGTTAAACTCTATTCTGATTTCTGACCTGGACCATTTGTGAAGATAATCTATGTTCCTATATCATAATGTTTTAATTGGGGTCCTTTAGAATCACAGAGTGACCTATAGAAAAAAGATACCACTTCATCCTCCAGGAAAGTGAACAAACTTCCAGATCTTATGATGTCCATTAACAGTATAAGATTACATGTGATGTCTCTGGGCTGATGCAGTAACTTTACAAAGGATTTTGTACACGTCCCTCTCATGGTTCTCTTCAGCATCACTTCCATCACTTAACAATTTCCATTCTGCAATCAACCACCATGGAGAGAGACAGGAAAAGGAAGTCTTTTGCTCCCATTTTAGAAATGTTTGCTATTGGTACCATGTGAATTCTTAGTTTTCTCTGTAGCTGTTTGAATTTTATTATTACTGTATTGCCACATTTTGGCATCTATGTATTTTACCTCAGCCATTTGTGTATTTCCCTTCCATGCCCAGTATTTCTCCAACTGGCATCTATAGATTTCTGGATCTTTGAGAACTTACTTTTTATTATCCATGAGTGCAATGAGAATGTTTAGATTTTCTGTTTGATGATAAAAGTAAGTGGAATGAAATAATCTTGAATATCTGGATCCCCTCTTTCTGTTGAGTTTACGTTTACATTGGAACAAACTGAAGGTCAATTGACTTCACAATAATTATGCAGAATTTTTTCCTTAGTTTGAATTAAGAATTGGGAGAATTGAATCATCATACACTGGTACATACACTGGTACAGGGGTATAAAATGCAAAAGAATATGCATCTTACATATGAATATCCTGGGCAATGGGATAGATTGTATCTTACAAATTGTGACGTTGCTTTTCTTTTTTTGCAATGCAATGAATATTTTCATAAGCAATATTTTAAAAGCATTGGCATTATTGCATGTTGGATTACTAATATGTAATTTGTCCCATAAAATGACAAACTGGTCATCAAAAAATGAGGTTCCTCTTGAAAAGGGAAAATAATAATAATTAGTGGTCAAAGTACTCTGGAAATAATAATAATTGAGCCAGTAATAACTGGCATAAATAAATAACGCGGCAGCTTCAACCTGAGTCTCGGCTTCTAACCTTCCTCCCTGAACAACCTGAGCTTCAGCACATGCTCCAGCTTCTCCACAAGCTACCGGACCCTGGGCTCCATGCAGTCGCCCAGCTACAGGGTCCGGCCCGCCAGCAGTGTGGCCAGCGTCTATGTAGGCACCAGGGGCTTGGGCTCCTGGATCTCCATGTCCCACTCCACCAGCAAGTGGGGTAGCTGAGGACCCAGGGGCCTGACTGCAGGGATGGCCGGGGGTCTGGTGAGCATAGGGGGCATCCAGAGTGTGAAAGAGACTATGCAATGTCTGAATGACTGCCTGGCCTCCTACCTAGAGAGGGTGAGAAGCCTGGAGGCTGATAATCAGAGACTGGAGATCGAAATCTGGGAACACTTAGAGAAGCAGACACCCCAGTTTGAGACTGGGGGCATTATTTCAAGACCATCGAGGACCTGAGGGCTCAGATCTTTGCAAATTCTGTGGACAATGCCTGCGTCATTCTGCAGACTGACAATGCACATCTTGCTGCTGATGACTTCAGAGTCAAGTATGAGACGGAGCTGGCCATGCACCAGTCTGTGGAGAATGACATCAATGGGCTCCGAAAGGTCTTTGATGACACCAATACCACTCGGCTGCAGCTGGAGACAGAGATCGAGGCCCTCAAGGAGGAGCTGCTCTTCATGAAGAAGAACCACTAGGAGGAAGTAAATGGTCTACAAAACCAGATTGCCAGTTCTGGGTTGACCATGAAGTTGAATGCCCACAAATCTCAGGACCTTGGCAAAATCATGGCAGACATCCAGGCCCAGGAAGATGAGCCTGCTCAAAAGAACTGAGAGGAGCTGGACAAGTACTTATCCCATCAGATTGAAGGGAGCACCACAGTGGTCACCTCTCAGACCGCTGAGATAGGTGCTGCTGAGATGTCACTCACGGCATTGAAGAGCAACCTGGACTCAATGAGGAATCTGAAGGCCAGTTTGGAGAATAGACTGAGGGAGGTGGAGACGTGCTATGTCGTACATATGGAATAGCTCAATGGGATCCTGCTGCACCTGGAGTCAGAGCTGGCCCAGACCCGGGCAGAGGGGCAGCACATAGCCCAGGAGTATGACGCCCTGCTGAACATCAAGGTCAAGCTGGAAGCTAAGACTGCCACCTACTGCAGCCTAAAGGAAGAAGGGGAAGACTTCAATCTTGTTGACGCCCTGGACAAGAACCCCTCCTTACAAACCATCCAAAAGCCACGACCCACAGGACTGTGGACAGCAGAGTGGTATCTGAGGTCAATGACACCAAAGTTCTGAGGCATTAAAGGCAGAAGAAGTGGGGGATCCCTTGGCAGGGCAGAGGCCAATAAAAAGTTCATTGAAATATAAAAAATAAATAAATAACGCACGTAAATACAACTTCCTTCTAGTATACTCAATGTGGACAGCTTAGTTTTAGAAAAACATTATATATCACATTAAGTCAAACTGATTGGTAATTGTTTTATAATTTTGGTGAGAGGAAAGTCTTCCACTCTTCTTAATTCCATGTAGATAGATCATCTTTTGAGAAGCACTCCTGACATGTCCCTCCAGTCCTCGTTACTGTGGATACAGGAGAAGTAAACTACCTGGTTGGAGGGTGATGACCACTTATTGGTTGTAGATTGTGGCTATTAGGCAGGTACAAACTTTCTATGAGTGAGTAGGTTGTCCCAAGATCTGAACAAGGAAAGGTTAGGGCAGGGAACGGAAAAACATTACAATAAAAGATTTAAAAATCCCTAATATTTGAAGAGGAATAATAAAATATTTGCTGGTAAAATAATGTCTAGCATCAAGGAACTAAAATGAGGTATAAATGGAAAAAAATTGGTTATGAGTTAATTTTTTAAACTGGATGGCTGAGGTTCATTACTTTCTCTACTGTGGGATATGCTTGAAACATCCTTTAATAAACACTTTTAAAAAACTGATTAAGGGGAAAACAGATATTTAAATGAGAGTATAAGAACCAGGGTGGGCTATAAGACTGTCAAGGAAGTGTTCTTCATAGTACAAAGTGAAGGAAGGCCAAAGCAGATTTTAAAATCCTGAATATCTAATAAAAATCATTACAGTTCTGTTCAAATATACGGCTCCCTAGCAATGTACAATAGCAGATAAGTGCAAAGTTCATTCTTGTTAACTTTGCAACATATTTGTGTTTTAGGCTTAAGAAAGGTCTCTCTGAGAGATTGACATTTTCCCCAATTCTGTACCAAACCAAAGCTTCCACATGTTTGATGAGAATGGATTATAAGCTTGTTATAGCCCTTGGGATAGCTGAGACATCTAATCTCCTGGACTAGAACTTTCAGCCTCCACCTGTAAGCAGCCTTGGCTTTTCACCTTAGTATATTACATAGAAACTATAATTTCTTAGACATGTCATGCCCTACGAGTGCTTGGAAAGCAGTAGACTAGAGCATGAATCTGACTTGTCATCCCCTCTACTTAGGATTTGTTCTCTGTGCCCTATGTCATTGTTCAGAGTGGTCAGCGTCTTTTTCACACACAGACCCGCATCAAAAGGAGCAGCTGTCAATCTGTCAACCAGCACATATTTATCTATTTTTCAGGCATAGTGGGGGGTAAGAATACATACTTGGCCTCACCATCTGTTTCTTGTAAGAATCCTTTTATTTCTTCTCTGATTCTGATATTGCAAATTCCACTGACATTGGTTATTACAAAAGTCATCAGTTCACTCACTTGGTTGTCATTTAATAAAGGTTTGATGTGTGGCTACCAAATGTCTGATTCAGGACTGAGTCCTGGAGATAAAGAGGCGAATATCTGAAACATGGTTCTTGCTTTCCTGTTCTTTTCTTAGTACTCGGTCTCCTTGTCTTCAGTGCTAAATTTGACATTGATAACCTCTGCTTTATAGAAATTTTTTAATTCTAAACATTCCAGATGGCTGCTATATTCCCTCTGGCCCAAACGTATTCCACTTCTCAGACATTTCACTGATTGCTGCTGCCTCTGATGAAAATGTAAGCATTTCTATTATCTGCTCCCATTCATTGAACAGCAGCGGAGCATCCCCCTATGTCCCAGGCTCTGGGAGCGCTGCTCTCCAGTGGGACACAGGATTCTTAAGCATTGTGATGGTATAAGGATGTACAGGGAACAGAGCAACTTTTGAACAACATTGCCTGGTGGCTAAGGGAGGGCTTCACAAAGTGTGAAAATTAGGCTGGGTTTGAAGGATGACATACAGAGTTGGGTTAACATTCCCCTTCCATTGCTACTCCCTCTTCCAGGTGGCTGGGGTTAGCCACAGAACAGTCATTTATTTGTTTATTGATTGAACAAATGTGTATCAAGCATCTGTATGTGACAGGACTCTGCGAGGCACCGATTCAGCAGGTGAATGGGCACCAATGTGTCAAAGAGACAATGTGTGAAATACGGATAATCTGGATTAGAGATGGGGGATGGAATAGGGTCAGACATTCAAAGAGCAAGTCCAGGTTTGGGAATGGGAAATCCAGTCTGATTCTTGGCAGATGCTCTAGTCTCAGAAATTTGGGATAAAAAAACATAATTATTTTGAACTAATGTTAGTTACAACATTTCTGAAAAGATGAAGGGCAAGTTTTTTTTTGTTTTTGTTTTTTGTATATGTGTGTGAGTGTATGCATTTGTAGGTACACCGGGTACGGGAGCTTACAGATGTCACAGAAAGAATTTGTAATCCATTTGTAGTAGCCAATCATTATTATGGCATTTAGTGTCAGTCAGTTTCCAATGAGAAGAAATTGCATCCAAGAGTGTCGAAACTTCACCTTGTTTTTCTGAGAGGGAGCTGCACTGTTTGTGCACATTTCTCAATAGCCGAATAAAATCCACTGCATATAGTCTCTGAGGTGATATTTGTGTTAATTTATTTAAGCTTCAGTCACCAGAGTGCTGGAATAGAGCCACACTATTACCTACTTTAATCACATTTTTGAAAAATGTAGATTTTTATCTTTCAGTATGAAAGATAAATTTTAGTTATATTTTAACTTATAACCAGTTATTTTTTCATCATCTCATGGAAATGCTCTCATAAAGGCAATCAGAGTCTTTAGTTATCTCTTTAATTTTGCTTTCATCATAAATGTTGGAAATATGCGTATGGCTGTGGGAAGGATCAGAGAACTAAGACAGCTCACATATGTCATAAGATTAATTTTAGACTAGATATTTTTCCATTCAACACTTACTTTACCCATTTTTTACAGTATCATGCAAAGGTTTAAAATATCCAAGAAGTTTTTGACTAGAGAGACAGAGAAAATTATTTCCCAAGAGGGTTGATTCATTATGCATTTATATTCTGCTTCAAGCTGAATAAATTTCAGAGCTAGGATAAGAAGTCTGTAAAAGGGTTCCTCGACCTAACCATTTCTCCACAACCAACATACTCATGCTCTTAGCTGTTATATTTGTCTTCAAATCATGTTCTGAAATGCTCACACAGCACATTCTATTGCTTATTGAGCTGAAATCTTCACAACAACAATTCTGTTGTTTATTGAGCTCAAAGTTATTTTATCAAAGGGTATTATTTTTCAGCCATCTTCCACTAACCCATGCACTCTGTTGCCACTGGTCAAAGAAACAAAAATAAACTAAAATTTAAGAATATAAATGTTCAATTTTTCCTTCTTATTTAAAAATCACCCAGAGGATATTTGGGGTATAATTAAAAAGAAATCAATAAATTTCCATCTGAGTGCTTAGCACTCCTTAGGAAAAGTCTTTGAGACTACCAAGAAAATCAGCAAAATAATTACAATATACTAATTCATCTTTCTAATCACCAATAGATAAAGTTTTTAGTACATCAGATCATTTACATAAACTACCAGCGATAATGTCTTAATGCCATCCTAAGGGTGTTGCCAAGCCTGTCCCTGTTTAATTTAGAGTCATGAAAGATTATTAGAGAGCAGGGTGATAGGCAGCAACATGCTGCAATTTAGGTAGGCCCGTGTGGGTACTTTTAACCGTATCAAAGCCAGGCAGGTAAGAAAGATCATATCTGGGTCAGAGGGTTGGACCTATCAAATTAGAGATGCCAAAAGTAGAGGGAGGACCATCCTGTGCGCCTCATGTCCAAGGACAGCACTGCAGCTCTGGACATGATCAACACTGACGTCCTGGGCGGAACATTTAGACCCAGGAAGAGAGGGCAGTAATAGGCACCTAGCACCAGAACTGGAGTTCAAGGCAGAGATTTGTTGCCTAGGAGAAGACGAAGCTTGGCTATTAAGGTGAGACTTAGAGTCAAAACTCTTCAAATGGCAGACTAATTCGAACTTTTGTGATATGTTTCAAATTTCTTTATAACTAAAGTCAGAATTGGTCCTGGACCTGGAGTACTGGACCCGTGCTTGTGGAATTAAGATATAAAATTTGCCCAATTTTGATTTCTCTCTGTCTCTCCCCCTCCCTCCCTCCCTCCCTCCCTCTCTCTCTGTAATCTGGACTGGTCTGCTAGTTTAACTGCAAACTAGTGTGTAGCATGGTGGTTGAACATAGAAGTTCTAGTATTAGATCCCTTTTTTAGCTTCAAGACTGAAGTCAGTTGATTTAACTCTCAAAGCCTCTCTTTCCTGATCTATAAAATAAGAATAGAAAATTGTTCCACGGTCTTATTGTTAGGATTGATGTGAAGCAGTTGGCATAGTGCCTGGTACATAGTTCATTAAAATTTGTACTTTATTTTATTTCTAGTAGTTGCCAGATATAGAAAGAGACTTTACTTCTGATGGAAGGGTGGATGCTCAGGCACCAGCTGACATACAGCCTTCCTTCATCCGGCCGGACATTCAGGAGGCGACCCTTTCTGCCTCTATCATTGTGCCTGTCAGCTGACTGACTTGCGTGACCTCCATAATAAGTATCAATAAAAACTCTGTGATGAGGCTTGCCCAGAAATATAGCATCTGAAATTCTATCTCTGGAGGTCTGTTTAGCATATTAATCAACTTTGCCTGAGCTCTGAATATGACTTTTCACTCTTGAATACAACAAAAGATGGGAAGTTCTTCTTTTGTGAATATGATTCTTTTGTGAAAATGTGAGTATTGTACTAAGAACAAGATGCAAGATGCTTTAAAAAAAGAGTAGGTGAACTGGAAAATTGTTTTCTTCATGGTTACCATTTGGTTTCATGAGTAATTTAGTTGGGAAAACCTACATATATAATATATAAGTTATTATCCAATTTTTCAATTTTGCTTATTGAATTCATGTTTTTTAGATTTATAAATGCTAAATTTAGCTATATTTCAGAAAATAGAATAAAAAACCCACCTACAATGCCAAATTATTTAGAACTTTGTCTGAAATCATTTTCAGAAAAATTGTTATGAGTGATGAAAAGAAAAATGATTGTGTTTATGAGTGATTGATTTAAATATACAATTTATTGTACAATTGTTAATAATTAATGACAAATAATAAAACATAGTCAAGAGAAAGATTCTGTCTCGATGTGCAGTCCTGAAAATGCAACCATGACCCGGTACTTCCCAGACGGGCAGTATTTCAGCTGGTGCTGGGCTCACCTTGACAATGGACAGGAATGAACAGTGGCGGTTTAACTGGACCTCACTAAGCACTTAGATCAAAGGCTTACTAACAGTTCTGAACCACAGCAGCCTTGTAATCCTCAGCACTCAATGAATAGATTAGCAAAGTAAATCTCTGTTCGCTTAATATCGTGGGAAGAGGAAAAAGGCAGCTATTTAGCCACCACAATTTGCAAAGGAGGACAGAATGGCAATGATAATGGATGTAGATTTTTTTCCATCTTCAATCAATCAGCATGCTTCATTGAATGCTTATTGTATACAAAGCATGTGCAAAGTATTATATATTAAGCATTGTGGAGGGATATAAAAATGTATAATAAAAGCATTTATGTAGCACATTTCAAGTAAAAAAAATGCTTTCACCTACATCATTTCATGTAATGTTGACAACATCCCTGTGAGGAAGGAATACAGATGTTATTTTTTTTCACTTTATAGATGAGATGACTTGAGGTCTTTGGAAATTAAATGGCTTGCTCAGTCATGTTCAGAGCTGGCATCTGGATCCACATCTTCATACACCAATATTCATTTATTCAAAAGTGTTTCTTGAGGGCCCACTATGTGCCAACTATGGGTGATATGCTAAAAAGACCCTGCTCTTCAGGAGCTCACCTTCCAGAAGGGGACATGGAAAAATAACCATTTCAAGTAGGAAATGCTGGGCTCTGGATGGGTGGTGCTCACGCAAGTGAAGCGCACTGCCAGTTCCGAAGAGGGTTCCTTTTCTCTCTGCCCAGGAAGACAGGCATTCTGCTGGGCTTTGAGGCATGTGTGTATGTGGGGTTCCCCTTCTAAGGGAGGGGGAGATGGCAGGAGCAACAAGGTAGAACCCAAGAGTGTAAAGTAGGTAGGTCAGCCGGGCTGGAGGCAGAAATGATGACCGGGAGGCAAGGTGGAGGTTGCGTCCCAGAAAGCCAAGTGCAGAGTCTTAGCTTTATGAGGCGGGGATCACTGAGTTTTTCTAAGCATTAGAGTAATCTAAAAAAAAAGAAAGATTAATGTGGTAGAATATGATGTGTGAATTATACAGTGTGAGATAAAAGGCAAGAAACCAGGTTTTTAAGACATTTGTCTTTTACTTATTATATTTTTATCCTCACCTGTGGATATTTTTTCATTGCTTCTAGAGGCAGAGAAGAAGGGTGGGAGGGAGGGAGGGAGTGGGGCGGGGGAGAGAGAGAGAGAGAGAGAGAGAGATCAGTTGATTGCCTTCTTGCACGTGCCCCTACTGGGGATCGAACTCTCAACCTTTGGTCTATGGGACAACACACTAGCCTACTGAGCCACATCAGCCAGGGCAGGGCATTTGTCTTTTAAAATATGCTTTATGAAACAATTAGTATAACAGCCATCACAAAACTTTCCGAAGTTGTTCTTTTGAAACATTTAAAAGACAAGAAAAATCTTTTGGAAATTAATTAGTAATTTAATATAAAGGAAGCTTTAGTTGAATATATGAACATGGACACTTCTTTTTTGTTTTCAAGATTTTTTTCATGCATCAGACATGTATTTTATAGAAGCACTGAGTTCAACCTATATGTGCTGGGGCTGGACATGGTACTTTATAAGTAGAGCTAAAGATTTGTGCCAAGTTCTGATTATTTTTCTTTTTCATAGTTTATTCAAGGATATTTTATGTAGATTTATTTATATTCTGATCTTCATCCTGTTGCAATTTATTTATTGTCATGTACAAAGTAGTTAAAAAGTTGAAATGAGGTGGAGAGGCAGGATGAATTTCTCAGGATTTAAAGAACAATGTAGATGAAAAGTTTTATTATATATCCTAAAGTTCTACTTGTAACCAGAGTCATTTATAATTAATTTATCATTATTTTTATTCTAGATTTCTCCACTGTTAACCAATACATACACTGTGTAAGTTTTTATCATAAATATTTTTTACATAACTTAATGCTATCAATCTTTACAAAAATTTAACTGACTAAAACACGGTCTTTAAGAAGTTGCCATTATCTATGGTTCAGGGTCATAAAGCTTATGAATATCATAGCACACAACAGAAAAAAAACTTGGCATTTTGTCAAATGATTGAAATAAATATTAACAATTACATACATATTATATATATACACATACATACACATGTGTATAAAATTTATTGGTGGATTGAGATTGATAAATTTAGAAAGATAAAATGGACATTTCATTATTTACTATTAAATTGTTTTAGTGTCAGTGTCAATGTCTAGGCCAGATTCTTTAGGGTCCACGTCAGTAAATTATTTAAATCATTGATGGTCAAGACTCCAGAAATATGTAATCTTAAAGCTGTTGATTAATACATTTTTCTAATTTATGACACATTGTACATCTATAAAATATTTAATTACTATTGTTTCTATTCATAGAATTTGAAATATTTTTGTGGTTGGAAATGATATAGTCTGAAAGTATGTTTCTGTGTAACACTTTCAAATTAATGCAATTAGCAACAAAGTTTTAACACTATAAAGTCAATATGAAAATTTTTAGGAAATACTTAAATAATGAGAGTACCTAATTTGTTGAGGAGTGATTGTGTACCAAGTATTATCGAACTCTTTACACAATTACTGACACATACACGCTACCAAACCCGGGGAAGGGCGAGCGAAGAGTGCGTCGCAGGACCCGCAGGCCCAGAACTAACACACACCTACTGGGTGGCAGGCACAGGTGTGTGCTGATTCCACCCCCCACCCCCACCCTGGTATTTCATATGAAAATTTACTCGGTTACTTATTTGCTTAATGAACATTATGTACCTGCTAGATGAATGAGAGTCAAAGATATATAAAATAAATATCTTAGTGGGGGAAGAGATAAGTTATAGAAATAATATAAAGTTAACATGTATAAAGAGTATCATAGAAGAACAATGAGAAAAGATTTAATTCAAACCAGAGGAAGCAGAAGTGTGAAAAGCTACAGAAAAAGAATGTAATTTGAGCCAGATTGTGAATGAAGTAGGAGGTTGCCTGGAATCCAGTTAGATGGGCATTTGGGCACCAAAAAAGCATGAATAAAAGTATTGAAAGATTTAAAGGGAGTTATTTTTCAGGTTTAATGACTAGGCCTTTATAGCTAGAGTACAAGGGATATGAAAAAAAAAATGGAAAGAGGATGACCAATTGCCCAAGGTGACTTATACATCGAAGAGTATCGGTTCCTAATAAATGTACGATTTACCCCTAGATTATTAAAGATTGGTTGCACCTGTCTTCTTTCTGTTCTCATTCTTGCACAGACCAGCATAAGGTTAATGCTCTTCTTGGTCTGAGTATCTTTCTTGCCTTGTGTAAGGACTCTGAAATGGAATTACCAGAGGGAAAATGCAGTTGGCTTGCCTTCCCCAAGTCATTAGTATTTCTGCTTCTCCAAATACTCATACACATCACAATCACTACAAGACACAAGAAGGTGAGGTGGATGTGACTGGGTCTTTACTCTTTGTACCTTCATTGGCTACATTTGATGTCTGGCCAGGGAAGAAACAATGTGAACAATAGCTCCAGCTATGCTGCTCAGCTTCCCTTTAATACCTGAACAAAGGAGTCTACAGTGATGTCGGCCACTGGGCATAGCTCTGTTGACTTTTGACTAACTGAGGACTCAGAATTTAGACAAGAGGGAATCTGGCCAGGCTTAAGCAGGTGGCCATCTTTTGAGTAGCAAAACATTTCCCTGCCAGTCCTGGTTATTCTCTGTTTGTGCCTTTGGATCCATTTTCTCTCTGCTCTAGGAGGCTGACCTCAGGGACTTTTGCTCTGGGCATTCCCATTAATTTTGGCTATGGAAGGCAGTAGGAGAAGCAGAGAGGGAAGGTGAGGGGAGCTGAAGTATTAGTCTCCCCTCTCCCTCCCTCCCAGACCGCAGTTTTGGCAGAGCTGTGTTCCTTCCGCAACTGTCAAGTAGCCCCTCGTTCTTGATTCCAGCTCTTGTTAGGTCTCAGTGGCACAGTGCCCCTCCCTTGTTTCTTCAGTCCTAAGGGTGATAACAATTTTCCATTGTTGCTAGTTCTTGTGTGATTCACCTTTTTTTGTGTGTGTGTGCCGGTGTTGTAACCCTGCCTATTCCTCTGTACAATGTCCTGTCATCAAATGCTCTTAAACTAAACCCTTTGAGTGTGTTCCCTGTTTGTGCTCTAGATGCTGGGCTATACCATTCATACTCCTTGAAGACTGATGAATGGCGATAAGCTCTTTCATGAATTGCCCTCAGTCAATTGCTTTCACCAGGGTCCTGTCCCTTCCTGGAGCAGTCTGTGCCCAATGATGGGTCAGTGTGGGGGAATAAAGGGCTTGGTCTTTTTGGATTCAACATGTGAGAGCCATAGGATTGTTTGAGGCCTTTGTTGGAGCTGCATGGAAGCTCAGCTTCTCCCCTTGCCAGACCTGCTTCCTTGTCCTCACTTCTACAAATAAGAATCCCGAGAGTGCTTCCTAATAATTATCTGGAATGCTGATCTAAGCCTTAGCATCTGCTTCTCAGGGAGCCCTATTTACAACATTCATTATTAAAAAGCATGTGGGCTGGCTAATTCTTATAAAGGGTAATTGTTTTTTCTTGCTTATAATTTTCAACAGGACCCACAATGGGCACAGCTTTGTTGTTGTACCTTCCTAGTTTCTTTTTCTGGGACCCATTCTTGTCTTTCCATACTCTTATGTCAATATGTGCTCTTGAAAAATGGCCTAAAACCCTAATTAAAGCAATGTTAAAGTACTAATATATGCCTACCAAGTCAGCAAACATTTTAAAATATAATAGCATCAGTATTGTTGAGATTCAAAGGTGTATAAAATAAAATTCTAGTGGGGAAAGAGATAAGTTCACTAATAATTAGCTAATACAAAACATAAATAATATAAAGTTAGTATGTATAAAGATTATGATAGAACAGATGAGAAAAGATTTAATTCAGACCAGAGGAGGCAGAGCGTGAAAAGCTGCAGAGTAAGAGTGTGATTTGAGCTGGATTTTAAAAGAAGTAGGGAGATACATTTCTACCCTGCTGGTGACATTGCTAGTCAAAATAACTCTTGAGAGGACAATAGCATGGCATAAAATATGTATTACTATGCCCTTTGGCCTAATAATCACTTTAATGAGAATTTGTTCTTTTTTATTAATTATTTATTTTTAAATAATTTTTATTAAATTTACCCCAAAGACAAGGGGTAAAAATAAATGAATGGGACTATATCAAACTAAAAAGCTTCTGCACAGCAAAAGAAACTGACAGCAAAACAAAGAGCCACCTGACCAAATGGGAGATGACATTTGCCAACAATGGTTCAGAGGTTTAATATCAAAATATGTAAAGAACTCATAAAACTCAACACCAAACAGTCCAATTAAAAAATGGACAGAGGACCTGAACAGACACCTGTCTCAAGAAGACATACAAATGGGCAACAGATATATGAAAAGAAATTCAGCCTCACTAGTTATTAAGGAAACTCAAATCAAAACTACAATGAGATACTGCCTCACACCTCTTAGAATGGCCATTAGCAACAAGACAAGTAATAACAAGTGTTGGGGAGGTTGTGGATGAAAGAGAGCCCTCATTCACTGCTGGTGGGAATGTAAACTGGTACAGCCTCTAAGGAAAACAGTATGGAGGTTCCTCAAAAAATTAAGAATAGAGTTACCATATGACCCAGGAATCCCTCTTCTGGCTATCCTCCCCAAAAACTTGAAAGCACATATTTGCAAAGATATATGCACCCTAATGTTCACTGCAGCCTTATTTATGGTGGCCAAGATGTGGAGACAACCAGACTGTCCCTCGATAGAGGCCTAGGTAAAGACACGGTACGCGTAAACGATGGAATACTACTCAGCCATAAGGAAAGATGAAATACTGCCATTTGGGAAAACACGGATGGACCCTGTGAATATTATAATAAGTGAAATAAGTCAGTCAGAAAAAGCTACGAACCATATGATTTCACTCATGTGTGGGATATAAAACTGAAACTGAGAATTTGTTCTTAAACAATTAAAAGAAAGAATAAGTCTATGCAAAAATTATGATCTTTGATCTCCATTCAAAATCTGAAACAAAATACTGAATTTTTCCCTTTTTTTAGCAAGGGAGAACCTTGCTTTTTAGGCATGGACCTTCCTGAGCAAACCATTATTCTGATTTTGTAAGAGTTTGGGATGCATGGAGTTTCCCGTTCAGCGGCCTAAAACAACATGGCAGTGTTTGGTGACTGGTGACCCTTGGTTGTAGAAGCAGGGTTACCAGTGTATGCCTATTGCTGTGTGACTGACTTTCAAAAGTATGGTCATTGAAGTGTGGCTGTTTCCAACTGGCCGACTTTCAGAATCTTGGTGTGTCATTGACTGGCTGACTTTCAGAAGGTTGGTTATTGAAGTGAGTTGTCATTGACCAATTAAGCAAGTTTAAATCCATCTGAGTAGCTACTTGAGTACCTTGGCTACTCAAAAACCAGTCTTTTCCTGGCAGTGTAGAGATATTTTTCTTCTCAGCAGCATAGTCTCTAATAGAAACCTGGATATAATCTTAATTTCCAATAATGTGCAAATGGTTAAATAAATTATGGTGAAGATACAGTGGATGATATTCTCTCAACAACTATTATTAATGTTGAATAACCATATAGTGAAGGGTTTATATTGTAAGGATAGGTTAAGCAAAGGATTTTGAATTATTGATATTTTCTTCTTCACGGTAACTATTTCAAAAACAATGTGTATGTAAAATTATCAGCCTATAGAAGAATAAAGGACATTTTAAAGGGTTTATATATACTTCTTTATATATGCTATGGTATGGTATATAATATATACATACATGTAGTATTTTTCAAAAAGATTTTACAAGAAAAGTAATCTAATAATGCTGCAGATAATTGGAGTGTTTTAATTTTAACAGGGAGCACTGAAGATCAAAATGCCTTTAAGATACAAATAAAGTAATTTCAATTTAGGCCATAATAGTGGGAAGAATACTGAACTTGGAGTTGAGGTCTTAATTTGAGTCCTTAATTTGTACCACATTATTGCTTATCTGACCTTGGGTAAACCATTTGTCCTTTCTGGGCCTCATTTGCTCATCTGCAAAAGGGTCTAATAATTATGTACCTTCTGGGGATAAAAGAATTAGATGAGACTCTTATGTGAAAGTGCTTTGTAAAGCACTGTGAAGTGTTATGCATATTCTGTTATTAATTCCATGCTTTTCACACTTTACTGTTTACATGATGGGTAACTAAAAGCTAATTTATATAAAAATGTATGCTAAAATATAGGCTATGTATGCTAAAAAAAATAAAATAAATTGAAATCATGATTTTTTTCAAAAAATAAAATGCTCTGTAATATCAAGTGTGTTTAGAATTGAAGCCAAGGAAGGCGCCTGCTGCTGCTGAAAATATTTGGTCTTTTAATGAGGTGCCAGATAACTCAGCGTTTGCCTGAGAGCTGGCGGAGGAGGGACAGGGACAATCTTCATGGTACATTCTGGCAGGCCTCACAGCATGCAGCTGCTGCTTTAGTGAGGGCACCCTGGGACAGACACATTGATTAGCACCGTGGACGACAGTGTTCATTTCTTTAGAAGTTTCCTTTGATTTGGGGTCATGGTGTTCAGTAGACATCCTCATGGAAAAGCTACAGTTCTGTGCTACAGAGTCCGTAACTACTGCTAGGAACAGTAAGTGTAGTGTAAATTCCTTCCTGTCGCAAGCCTCCCCTGGATTCATAATCTTACCAAAGGTTAATCGAACCCCAAACTGAATCATGCCAAGGTTGAATCGCTGTTAATTAGGGGAGCTCAATAGTTTTAAAGGTTAGCTTTCTCCAACTTAAACAGCTAACCCATACATTTTTAAAAATCCTATTTGTACCATTGAGAATATGGGGAATTTAAAATTTGCTGGAAATGCAAATCTTATAATAACTTGGGGAATTCTGTAGTTTAAAACTTAATGAACTTGTTTTCTTATTGTCTGGCAAAATCCAGTATTCTCTTTGTTTATTTTTCAAATTCAGGTTCAATTCTTCTACTTCAACAACACTAAAACATTTAAAGATAATTCATTCACCTTACACTGGTTTGCATTTTTGTGGAAAGAGTATTGCTGTGTCTGTTCATATATGACTGTATGTGTGAATATATGTGCGTTGCTACATCAAGTTATGTGTTTATTTTAATACATTAAAATCTAAAATTTGAAGTTTAATCAGTGGATAAATTAGACACCATAGCAAATGCAAGTATACTTGGTCTCAGTATTGCTTTTCTTACTGTGGTAACTTGATTATCCAAACCAAATGAATCAATTAACAAGCTAGACATTGTGATAGATTGAAGTATACATGTTTTCAGTCTCAAAGGTAGTTTCATCTAGTTTTGGAAACAAAATAAGGTCAACCAATTAAAGAATAATTGAACACTGATGTAATCAGAGTTGAGAGGGATGTGGAATCCCATGAGAGAGATGGGGCTTAAGCTGATTTTGAAGAATTTGGATACACAGAGCAGAATGGACAAGCAAGGGAAAGAAGTAGATGCAAACATCTTGAGGGGCATAGCATAGAATACTTGCCTGTGTTTTGCAAGTAGAGGCTGTGGTTGAAACACAACTTCACTTGAAACACACACACACACACACAGTGCAGATTTAACAACCACCTAGGGACTGTGATGCAACAGCTTGTGTGGTGGTTAGGAACCTTGGCTCTGGGGTCAGACAGCCAGGATGTGTGTTCCAACCTTTATTAGCTCTGTGACCTGTGACAAGTCACCTGTACAAATAGGAGTGATTACACTCCTGCTTGATGGAAGTATGAAAATTGAAAGACATAAGTTCTTAGAATAATAGTGTCTAGCATGTAGTTAGATATCAGTAAGTGCTTATTGTTATCATTTGACACTATTTATGAAAGATGTTTATAATGTTGATACCTTTAATGTATTGCTAAAGGCTTCTTGAGACTAGAACCTGTCTTTTATTTTTAATTAATTAATTAATTCATCTTTCAAGTTTTGAGCATCCACTTACTTATACCATGTGCTAAAGGTGAGAGGTTATGTAGTGAATATCTAATCTTTTCACATTTTGAATGAAAAATAATTGTTAAATTCAGGTAAATAATTATCAGCTGATGAAGGTATATATTGTCTTAAAGGTTAGCTACTCTCTCTTCCTTGGTAGTTCTACTTATCACAGACCTTATAAGGAGGTAGTATAACCCTAGTTTTCTGATGTATCATCTTCTGTGTATCTGTTCTGGGAGAGGAACTATTCTGTCCTAGCTGGTCAATGTCATTGTTGCAATAGATGCCTTTCTTGTTTCAGTAACATGTGCGAATTATGTAAGAAAATCTTGAATATATTTACTTCGACTCAATTAATCGTACATATTTCACTTGTTTGATATTTCAGTGTTTTAATTGATTTAAGACTGAAGTGCTTTTTCATTTAATGAAGGTCATGGCTGAACTTCTAGGGTGAAGTGCACTAATGGCAGCTGGCGTCTATGTAAATTATTTTGATGTATTGCATTATTAATAATAAAAAGAACATTACTTACACTTGTCATCGTAGAAAAACAAAATATGCCCTTGAGAGGTGAAACAGTTGTTCTAGGAGCCACTAATTGGATAGTGGATCGGGTACAGCCTCTGATGGTCCGTGATGGTCCGTGATCTGATCATCCTCATAGCTGCACTTTTTGGAAGTCAAGCAGTATTGTTACATCTAATCTGTAGGTGTGTTGTTTTTAATTTCAGTTCATTGATTTATCCTTTGACACAGAGAAACTTTTATAATAGCAATTCCCCAAATTTTGCTTCATTGCCTTTTAAAACCTAGTGAATCCATAGAATCACAGAATTCCAGAGCTGGGAAGGGACTACAAGTTGTCTTCCACAATCCCTTTATTTTACTGGTGAGGAAACAGGCTTGCGGAATTATCTTACTTGCTTAAGACCATAGTCATTAAAACAGACTGGAACTAAGGTCTTCTGTTTGCAACTTTGTACCAATCAGAGACACTCATAATATTGTTAGTACATAATTTAAGAGCATATGACTTAAACACTTTGACAGGGGCAACCAAAATGGGTTACTATTTTTAGTTGAGTAATCTTCTTTAATAGCTTAAGATCTCGTTTTACTGTTAAAGGGAATCGCCGAACAAAACATCCCCCAAAGCCTTTTTATGCCTTTTAATCAGCTAGTAAGTCTGAAAAGTCATGAGGCCTCCAGCACGCTGAGATCAGCTTTTAAAAGGAAACTGTGGATATGCACATACAGTCTGTTCACTTAAACTCTCTCTCCACTTAGAAACGCGTCTGTTTCTGCACCCATCCGCGTCCCCGTGCTTCCCGCGAACGCTCGTTGTCTGTCCGTGCTGCAGATCTCAGACACTTGAAGTCCATCACTTATCTTTTTGTCTCCAGCCTCTCCCTCTATCAGCTCTTTCCTCTGAACAGACTTATTCAAGTCCACTCTCACCCAAAGCAACAAAATCTTTTGTTCGTTGTGTGTTGCTTTTTCTTCTCTAGATATATTCCTTTGTCTCTTTTTCTACAGAGCTAAATTTCATGATAACATTGCCATCCTAGGCCACCTCTGTTTCATTAGTTCAAATGTAGCTTACAGATGGTACTGTGGAGTGAAATTGTAGTTAGTGGAATAAATAATATAGTGTTGTAAAGTAAATCATATTTCCTCCAACAAACTACAATGAATAAAAAACAACTCCTTGTAATAAATATATAAAATTAGTACCTTAGACTAGGAGTTAAGTATCACACAATAATAAAACATCGTATTTAAAATAGACACATATAGGAGA
Organism: Desmodus rotundus; assembly: GCF_022682495.2. Lineage (NCBI taxonomy): Eukaryota > Metazoa > Chordata > Mammalia > Chiroptera > Phyllostomidae > Desmodus > Desmodus rotundus. The sequence continues at coordinate 46,140,545 of NC_071389.1, forward strand.
GCCATTGTACAATAAGCTAGTTAATATCATTATGACAATATACAGAATATACTGGTTCCTTGTTTAAGTAGTTTAATTTGTTCTGTAAAATCCTACGGATTAATAAAAAGGCATTAAATGAAAATAAATATTTTCATTAATTTCCATGGAGAAAATGTGATTCATGTCATCCTATCCCATGATACTCAAACAACTTTCATATGTTAAAATGTATCCATTGAAGACAAGCTTAGAATTAGTAAAGGATAACATAATAAATAGTTTGTACATAACATGTAATGTAATAAAGGCTTATTATACCCCCTCAAGTAGGAAGAGATGAATTAATGGTGGGTGGTGGTTATGGAAGGAGTGTGTGTGGGAGTAATTCTTTGGAAGGAGTATTCTTTCTGCATCATTTTCCCCCCACCAATCTTTGACTTTTCAGAGGTTCATGGCCATCTTCTACTCAAACTGTTCTTGAACATAAAGCTTCAGTAGGCTTTTAAGATATTTTTGAAAATTTATATTGAAATGAAGGTCTTAGAATTGCTAAACAATTTTGAAAATGAAACATAGGGTTCGAGGACTTACAGTAACAGATTTCAAGAGGGTGTGGTATAGGGAAGGCCACTAAAGGCCAATGAAATATATTAGAATCCAAAAATAGTTCATGCATACATGATCAAGTAATTTTTAAACTACATTGCCTAAGTGAGGGTAAAGATAGCATTGTCAACTATTAGGGCTGGACGTTTTAACGTACACATGGAAAAATGGATTATAACGACTGTCATATATTTAAATAAAGTTAATATTTCCCTGTTAAAAATAGTTTGCTTTTCCAACTTCTTTTTGATTGCTAATGATAGGAGCAGGCTCAAACTCTGGAGCTGTCATTTCAAACTCCTCTCATGCTATAGCCTGTGCTATCAAATAGGATTCTGTGTCCAGGAAGTCCCTGAGTCATAACCCTCAAAATCATCATCATCATCAGCAGCAGCAGCAGCAGCAAAGTGCTGGGGCTCTCCTGACCTCCTCCGACTATGTCAAAGGAGGTGCCTAACCCCTACTGCCATGGTCCCCAGATCAAAGAGAGTGCCAGTGCCGCTATGGAGACTGAATGCAAGAAAGAACACACTGCTACCAGTGAAACTTAGAGGTAGAATCCAACTCACTCACTCACTCACTCACTCAAGCCTGACAATACCAAATGCTGGTAGGAATTCGCAACTACTGGAATTCTCATATATTGCTGGTTGGCATACAAAACATTAAAATTGCTGTGAAAAACTGCTTAGCAGTTTTTAAAATTTTTAAACATACTCTGAGTGTACTCAGGTATTTTACTCTTAGGTACTTCCTAAGAGAAATAAGCATACATGAGCACACAAAACCTTGTACAAAACATATTTAGCAGTTACATTCATAATGCCCTAAATGTTAACAACTCAACTGTTTAGCACTAGGAAAAAGGATAAATAAATTATGATACATTTATAAAATGAAAGTTATCAGCAAGATAGAAAAGAATGAACTGCTGATAGACGTGACAAAACAGATGTAACTCAGTGGCAGTGATCAGAACAAAAGACACTAGACACTAGAGAACATACTGTAGGATGACATGTATATGAAGTTCAAAAATACATGTAGTGATAGAACAGAATCTGAGGCACAGAAACGAGGAACAGACTGAGAGCTGTACGAGGGGAGGGTGGGGCTGGCTGAAAGGAGGGGAGGGGCTGGACAAAGGACATGTGTGCATCGCCCACGGACCTGGGCAACATGACTGTGGGAACGGGGGTGCTGGGGGAGGGGGCAAAGGAGGAAACTGGGACAACTGTGATAACATAAACAATTAGAAATTAAATTCTTAAAAAAATTATTTATTGATTTGAGAGAGGGAGAGAGAGAAACATCGATTTGTTGTTCCACTTATTGATGCACTCATTGGTTGATTCATGCATGTGTCCTGACCAAGGGTTGAACCCGCAACCTTGGTGCATCAAGATGATACTCTAACCAACTGAGCTACCCAGTCGGGGTAGAAATTCTTACTAAAATTACTTTTAATTAGAGGCTTAATTTCTTTCCTGGAATCCAGAATGATTTTTTTTTTCCATTTTTGAATCTATTAACTTTACTTAGATATCATTGTTATGGGTCACTTTTCTGGACTATCCTATGTCTTTTCATTCTTCAACATTCTTTTATTTCTGTAAAATTATCTTAAATTATACCTTTAGATATCTTCCTCTTAATATTAACACCTTTTCCATTTTTTGGTTTCTTTTTCCAATTCTGTAAAACTCCTATTCCTTCCCAATTTACATTGCTTGCTCTATGCAAGTCTATGGCCTAGTGTCTCCGGGACTGCCGTGTCTGCTTTTTGCTGCTTTCAGCTTGCTCTTTATTTCTGTGTTGATTTCACTGTGTGCTTCGACTTCTTCACGAAGCTCTGCCAATTCTGTATTCATGGTTAACCTTCCTTTGTTGTTTTATGGCAGTAATTCATTTGACAGGTATTTCTTATGTCTACTACCATGTATTAGCCACTATTCTCTCAATTGTTGTACCTCTTTTGTGACCTTATTTTACAAAGTCATCTCTGTATCTTTCCTCTACACACACATGCACACACAAAGTTTAACAGCAGTGTGCTTGATTGAAATGATGTGGTGTTAAAATAATGTGTTTTTAATAGTGCTCTTTGGTTTTCATTTATTTAGCCTTCCCTTTCTGCCTTTCTCCATCCTCTCTGTCTCCCTTCCTTCCTTTGACAGATCTTGTTCTTTCATTTTTGATTCTAATTCATCTGTGAGTGAAATGAGTTCTTCTAAGCCAGTTATTTGTTGGAGGTTTGTATGAGGGTAGGATCAAGACTTTGTCCCAGGAATAAAAGAAATTCTCCATTTGTTATTGGGTTGGTCGTAAGGATGACTTATTTCAGACTTTATTTCTCCCCATCTAACCTAAATTGGCACTGCAGGGTTGTCTTTATTTAGATTCCCACATGGGATACACGCTAATCGTTTTAGTGCTTAAAGCCTCTAAAGATGGCGATTTCATCCTGCAGCCCCTCCAATCAAGCTTCTACCTCTAACACTCTTCTTTTCAAAGCTGGCTAGTGACCACCTAATTTCTCTTTTTAATAATCACCTCTCAGTCCTTAGCTTGCTTGACCTCGTTGTGTTGTAAGACCCTGCTTATTATACCTCCTCCTTAAAGCTTCTTACACCCTTGGTTTCTATCACTATTGTCTCTTTACTTCCTTCCTATTTTTTTATAAATCCTTTTGGTCTTCTTCTTATCCTCCTTTCAAGATTCCAAATTCTTCACATCACTTTTTTATTGCCATAAGAACATATTTTCTGGAGTGCAGAGCTATACATTTTGATCCCCTGTTTATGATTCTGCAAAAACATCTCCCACTTCCATTATATATGAAATAAAGTTTGTATCACTTAGCATTACATTTCAGTGGCAACACATTCTGTCTCTTGTACATCTTGTTGTATTTGCTACTACTGTTCATCCTGCAGATACTATTCCTCAGAGCCATACAAACTAGACATAATTCACAAAACATCATGTTGAATGTTTGTGATGTTTCTTTCAACTGGATTAGTATTCTGATTATTTTTCTGTGATGAAACTCATTCAGCCTTCAAAACTACGCACTGGTATTAATCTATGACCCTCTTATTCATGCTAATCAATCCCTTCAATGTGTTTCATCTCTACATAATGCATAATGCTCATTACTGCCCATTTAACATTGAATGTCCTGGACTGTGAGCCCTTTGGCAAGCAAACTGGGTGTCTTCTCTTGTTAGCAGTACCTGTCAAATAGTAGATCTATGCTATTTATTTTCTTTGAGTAAATGAATGAGTGTCTCCTAACAGCCTTTAGTCCATTGCTTCATTTTCTGTCTAACTTAAAAACACAACCAGATGATAATGAAACAGAGCTCATTCACTGACAAAAATTGTGGACTATGAAGGTAATTTTCTCTCTATCCAGTATTACTTAATATAGTCTTAAGCTTAACATTTTTAACAAAGATAATGGTAATTGTTTTATTATCACCTAGGCAAAGATAAAAATAACATTTTATGTGTATATGTAGTCTCTTACCTCACAGCCAGTGCTTTGTAATCTGAATTGGCTATTATTAGGACAATGACCTATTGATGGTGACAGTCAGTGCAGCACGGGCCAGTGGGGCCAGAAGTCTCTCTGTGCCTGAGATGATGTTATTTAGCTTTGTGGTACAAGAGACAAATCAGTATTGCTTTTTTTCCCCATTAATGACTGTTCTATATTGTACTCATGGTTGGATAATAATTAATCAGCATTTGTTATTTCCGGTACTCATTCACGAATAGACAGTAATCTAAAGGATTTGGGATTAATATCATGTCAGGTGATATTAATATATTAATTATTAATTTAAATATAATATTTAAATTATTTCCTCATCTCATGATTTGTGCTTTCAGGATTATTGCAATGTTTACCTTGTCAGATTTGTTTTGATCCCCTGCCCAGATCCCTGGAGACTGTTTTCCCCAGGAAAGTAGTTGTTATGTTCTCTTGGTAATAAGAAAGTTCAGTCATAAATAGCTCTAGAGCAGAGTTATATAAGGTCATGCTATTGCTGTTGTTTTTTGAAAGGAAAGAGGTTGAAAGGGCATCTTTGTGATGAGGTAAAGAAATAAAACTTAACTGAAATGTCTTCATGGGATTGTGATTAGCAAATCATTTAATGAGACCCTGTGGCATACGTACAAGACCCTGCCGGGCACCACTCACTGTGTTATTTAGTTCTCAAAACAACTCTGTGAGACGAAAGGCACTGCGCCTGTTTTCATAAATAAGTGCACAGTCTCCGAGAGGTTAAGTAAATTGCTAATGTACCACAATTAGTATGTGACAGAGTTGGAATCCCAACCTAGAGTTTTCTGAACCCTCTTTCAGAAAGCTGTCCTTTATATAACTGGCTCGCATTGAATATAGTTTACACTAGAGAATCTGCAAATGCCTATGACTAATACCAGAAATATTACTGCTTCCTTCACTCTAAAAGCATGTTTAAATGTTTTAACATTTAAAAAATTATTTTATTTTATTTTTTAAGTATATTTTATTGATTATGCTATTACAGTTGTCCAATGTTTTCTCCCCTTTACTCCTCTCTGCTTTGTACCCCAACTTCCACCAGCATCCCCCCACTTAGTTCATATCCATGGCTTATTTATATAAGTGCCTTGGCTTCTCCATTTCCTATATTATTCTTAACCTTCCCCTGTCTATTTTGTACCTACCAATTATGCTTCTTATTCCCTGTACCTTTTCTCCCATTCTCCACCCTCCCCCTCCTCACTGATAATCCTCCATTTCTGTGATTCTGTTCCTGTTCTAGTTTGCTTAGTTTGTTTTAGTTTTTGTTCCTTTTTAGGTTCAGTTCTTGATAGTCGTGAGTTTGTTGTCATTTTACTATGTGTATTTTTGACCTTTTTCTTTGATATTTCCCTTTACATTTCATATAACAATGGCTTAGTGATGATGAACTCCTCTAACTTGACCTTATCTGGGAAGCACTTTATCTTCCCTTCCATTCTAAATGATAGCTTTGCTGGATAGAGTAATCTTGGATGTAGGTCCTTGCCATTCATGACTTGGAATACTGCTTTCCAGCCCCTTCTTGCCTGTAAGATTTCTTTTGAGAAATCAGCTGATAGCCTTATGGGAACTCCTTTGTAGGTAACTGTCTCCTTTTCTCCTGCTGCTTTTTAAGATTATCTCCTTATCTTTAATCTTGGGTAATGTAATTATGATGTGTCTTGGAGTGTGCTTCCTTGGGTCCAACTTCTTTGGGACTCTCTGAGCTTCCTGGACTTCCTGGAAGTCTATTTCCTTTGCCAGATTGGGGGAGTTCTCTTTCATTATGTTTTCAAATAAGTTTTCAATTTCTTGCTCTTCCTCATCTCCTTCTGACACGCCTATGATTCAGATGTTGGAATGTTTACAGATGTCCTGGAGATTCCTAAGCCTATCCACTTTCTTTGAATTCTTGCTTCTTTCTGTTCTGCTTGAATGTTTATTTCTTCTTTCTGGTCCAAACTGTTGATTTGAGTCCCAGTTTCCTTCCTTCACTGTTGGTTCCCTGTATATTTTTCTTTATTTCACTTTGTATAGCCTTCACTTTTTCCTCCATTTTGTGACCATACTCAACCATTTCTGTGAGCATCCTGATTACCACTGTTTTGAACTCTCCATCTGATGGGCTGGCTATCTCTTCATTGCTTAGTTCTATTTTTGGAGTTTTGATCTGTTCTTTTCTTTGGGTCATTTTTTTTTTTTGTCTCAGTGCACCTGTTACATAGTAAAGGGTGGAGCCTTAGGAATGTGCTAAGGTGGGGCAACCCACTTTGCTTGACTCTCAGTCAGCTTTCTGTCACTTTCCCCCATTACCTACAAGCAAATTGGGACCTTCTGGGGCTGATTCCCAGGTGGGTGTGTTTGTGTATGTTCTAGGACCCTGTGGATCTTTCCAACAAACTCTCCGGTGAGGCTCGGAGTCTTTCCCACCACCACAACTCCCACAGATTTTTCAGTCAGAGTTTCTGAGGTTTTCTTTTCCCCCATTGGAACCCTGGGTTGCACAGTCTGCCTCGCTCCCCATTTGTTCCTCCAAGTTTATCCACGTGCAAATATGGGACCACCTAGTTCACCAGCCACTGGTGCCTTGCCTGCCAGGTCCTCCAGCCACTGCCTTGCTGCATGTCCTTTCTGTCCTGGCTGCCCTTCACTGCCCCTCCTACCAGTCTGAATGAATGTTTCTTTAACTCCTTAGTTGTTGGACTTCCATACAGTACAATTTTCTGGCAGTTCTGGTTGTTTTTTGTTTTTAAATGTGTTGTTGTCCTTCTTTTGGTTGTGCAAGGAAGCAGTGTATCTACCTATGCCTCCATCTTGGCCAGAAGTCTAAAAATATTGATCATATGTAATTATAGCCATATAAGGAATATATACAACAGATGATTGTTTCTTACCAATCCAAGCATGAGATTGGAAGGATCTAATGGCTTATTAAAGATTTTATAGTCACTAATTAGGTTCTTATTGGTAGCTAAAGATAGGTGAGAGGTAAAGTTTAATGCAGAATACTAAGTAGGAAATAGAAAAACAAATACAGTGTGAGAGTAAGAGTGGTAGAGCTGTTTGAAAAGAAAAGCAGGTAAGAAGATCAAGTACAATTGTGGAAAGCAGGCATATTTAAAAGAAGAATTCACTTAAAAATAAAGTAAAAGGTAAATATATAGATGAAAGTAACAGAGAAAGAACTTTAAAAGGAGAAGCCATTTCAAAGCAGTACAAAAAAGAGAGAGTTACAGAACACAGAAGAAAAGAGAGAGTTTATAAAGAGAAGCCCAGGACACTCAGAGAGTCCAAAAGAGATTGTATCCAAGAAGAAACTCACCAAGGACACATCATAATTAAGTTACCATAATTTTCGGACTATATGATGCATCAGGCCATAAGATGCACCTTGGTTTTAGAGGAGGAAAATGGGAAAAAAAATTTCTCTAGAAAAAACTGTGGTCCTGCTCCTGCCTCCTGTGACCCCACTCTACCACCATCCCCTCCCCACAGTGAGCCAGGTAAGCTACATTCGGACTATAAGATACACCCCCATTTTCCTCCCACATTTGGGGGGAAGTACATCTTATAGTCTGAAAAATACTGTAATCAAGATTAAAGAAAAGGAGAGAATCTTAAAAACATCAAGAGGAAAGGAGAGAGTTACCTACAAAGGCATTCCCATGAGACTATCAACTGATTTCTCAAATGAAACCTCACAGGCAAGAAGGGGCTGGAAAGAAGTACTCAAAGTTATGAAAGTCAAGGACCTACATCCTAGATTACTCTATCTGGCAAAGCTATTATTTAGAATGGAATGGCAGATAAAGTGCTTCCCAGATAAGGTCAAGTTAAAGGAGTACATCACCACTAAGCCCTTGTTATGTGAAATGTTAAAGGGGCTTATTTAAGAAAAATAAGATAAAAATATGAACAGTAAAATGACAACAAACTTACAACAATCAACAACTAAACCTAAAAACAAAAACTAAGCAAACAACTAGAACAGGAACAGAATCACGGAAATGGAGATCACAAGGAGGGTTATCAGTGAGGAGGAGGAGGGAGAGAATAGGGGAAAAGGTACAGGGAATAAGAAACATAATTGGTAGGCTCAAAATAGAGAGGGGAAGGTTAAGAATAGTATAGAAAATGGAGAAGCCAAAGAACTTATATGTGCAACCCATGGACATGAAAGGGGGGGGATGCTGGAGGGAGGGGGTGCAAGGAGGAGAGGAATAAAAGGGAAAAAATTGGACAACCGTAATAGCATAGTCAATAAAATATACTTTAAAAAAAGAGAAGCCATTATAAAAGAGTACAGGAAAAAGGAAAGGAAAGGAGGGAGAAAATTAGTTTATAAAGAATGAGAAAAAAAATTGCATAAACAGGAAAAGAGAATGAGAGAGTGAGAGGGAGTGAGGGGAAAGGAAAGAAAAAGAGGGAGGAAGTGAGGCAGAGAATGGAGGGATGGAGGGAGGGAGGACTAACTGTTAGTAGAAGTCATTAAAATATGCAGATCCAAAAGAAAGGGAGAGTTATAAGAGAGAGAGAAAACAAAAACTTTCAAAACAGACCCAGTAAAAAAAAAAAAGAGTGGAAGAGGAGGAAAGGAAAGACAGAAGACAGAGGCAGAGACAAAAGAGAATTGTAAAAGGGATGAGGCTGGAAAAAGCACTAAAATGACAAAGAAGAGACAATGTGAACGTGAGAAACAGAGGAGCTTGAAAGGAGGAGTTAGTGAGAAAGTTAATTAAGTACAGTGTCGAAGGCAGGAAGCTCAAGAGCAATTTAAAAAGTCAGTGTAAAAGTTCATTAGCCCTGCCCAGTGCGGCTCAGTTGGTTGGGTGACGTCCTGCAAACGAAAAGGTCAAGGGTTTGATTCCTTGTCTGGGCACATGCCTAGTTGTGGGTTTGGGCCCTGATCATGGCATGTAGGAGAGGCAGCCCGTGGATTTTTCTCTGTCACACCCATGTTTCTCTCCCTCTGTTCCTCCCTCCCTTTCCCTCCCTCTAAAGATAAATAAATAAAATCTTAAAAAAAAAATACTTACTTACAAATCACTTAAAATAAACCTATTATATACTAACTCATTATATATTAAACCTGTTATATATTAACATAAAAGCATCATTTTTAATGAAAAGTTGGTGCATTAAAACAAAAACAATTCCAAAACAAAAACAATAGAACAGTTAGAGAGAAAACAAAGATTGGTGAGAGGAAGTCTTGTGCCATTTTTTAAAAATGAGCTACTCTTACTCACCTTCCTGATAAAATTTTACTTATCGTACAAGCACATGGTTCAGATTTACCTTCTCTGTGAATCCTTTCCTAGTCCTCCCTGGAAGACTTCTATCACCGTCCTGCCTGCTAAAGCTGCACCCTGTAAGTGCCTCTGTAATGTAACTTGTATCAACGGTCAATTCCCATTCTACTCCTTAGCTGTAAGACCCTTGGGCTAGAAGAAGTCACGTCTTTTCATCTGTGTATTCCTGGTGCCTTGGCACTACGTGGCCCCCAGTAGTGCTCAGTAAATTGTGGTACAAATGGATGCATAAATAAATGCCTGAGAACATGAGTATGTGAATTCATATACTCAACTGCTTGGCATTAACGTCTATTTTTATGTGTTTTATCATGCTTTCTAATTTATAAATAAGTCTTACAAAAAAAAACCCTTAAAAAAACCCAGAGCAAAGCAAAACCCTTTAATTTAGAGGCAACAAACACAGGCAGTGAAGTGGAGCACACTGGACCAAACACAGACAGGTTCCTAGGGGTTTAGGCCTGGTTACACCCCTTATTAGGTGAATGACCAGTTGACCTTTATAGGGCTCTTTACATCCTCTGTAAAATGAGGGACTGACATATGGCAAATGTTACAAAGCTGGTACTTGAATAAATAAAGTTAGAAAAAAACACTGCTCTTTGGCATTTTATGAGGGTAGTATTAGAGTGGTTTTCAAGCTTTTCTTTTTAAGTGGCAGCCCCTCTTGTTAAATAAAATCTTTCACAAAGCCTCAGAATGTAAAGTAGATAAAAATTTAGGCTTTGTGGCTCCCAAGCCCACTTGTCCTCTAATACTTGCTCCTTCTGTCCTCTTGCCCCTTATATACCCAATGTTTTAGGTGCTTGTTAAATTCATGTGAGAGTCCATTCTTAGGGTGAGGCCTAATTTTGCATCTTCAAAAAATAAGCAAAGGAATGATAGTGTCTGACATGGATATTTCCATGTCAATATGAATCCCTGACCTTGTAGTATGTCGGGGACAGACTGGCCCAAAATTGAGTGTTTGCTTCTAAACAGACAGCAATCATGGGCAGATTTAATATCCAATTAATTCCCTTAAACCAGTAAATGTCACGGCAGTAATTCATCTGAAGTCCCAGGGAGATTCCTCACATCTTTGGGGCCTTCATCGCAGAAAGTCTGTAACGATATAGTATTATTGGGTTGGCTAAAACTTTGTTTAGTTTTTTCTGTACGATGGCTCTACTAGTGCTTAGTTGTCTTTAACTTCATTCAAAACAGTTTTGTTACATTATATTGTGACAGTTGTCCTATTAGTGTGCATTTAAAAAAAGTGTCAGATTTGGTGGATTTTTGTACAGCCGTTTTAATATCCAAGATGGAAGAAAATATTCAACATTTTCAGTGTATTATGTTTTATAATTTAAAAAAGGTAAAATGCAACTGAAACACACAGAATAAAATTGTGCAGTGTATGGAGAAGGTGCTGTGACTGAATGTGTCAAAAGAGGTTTGTGAAGTTTCTTGGTACTATTGACATTTAAGCCAAATAATTCTGTGCTGTGGGGCTGTCTTATCCATTTGAAGGTGTTTAGCAGCACCCCTGGCTTCTACCCATGGGAAGCCAATAGCAGGAGACAGCCAACATACTCAAAATTCCCAAATCAGTAAAGTTACTGGTGAAAATGAAAAAAATGTGTCTTTTATTTTACGGAAAAACTTCATGGACTTTTTGACTAAACCAATATTTATATTTCTGAGAAAGGAACAGGCAGAAGTTTTGTGCGCTTGCTTGCTTGAAACAATAATGAGCTGTTGCACGTTGCTGTTTCAGACTTCTTTTGAAGACAGGAAATAGTCGCAGTTGATGAGTGTCTGGGTCTTTGAGCCTAAAAAGAAGACTTCAGCCAAAGTCTCCTCTATCTCCCACATGTCCCATGAAACATGTTTGAAAAGTACTATATTGGTGACAATTTTTAACAGCCTAGGGATGTCGCACTTGTGAATGAATATCAAGGGTCTTTTGTATTAAGAAATTTTAGATATTGAATCAAAGACCTTATTTAGAAGAAGAAAATACTTGTGAATTTTTGCTGGAGCATAAGAAGCAGTGCTGGCAAATTATTATGCCTTTTTAGTTACATTTTAAATGTACAGTTTTATACACATAGTCTAAGTTTCCAATTTAACATAAAAGAGTAGCTTTTCATAGGCTCTATATGTTCTGTAAACAATAGAATCTTATCTCTTTTTTGTCTTACTAGTTTTATTTTGAAGAATCAGATTCTTTTCTTGTCCTGAAATCTCACTTTTATTCCCAATTATCCTTGGTATCTTAGTGCTAACCCACCTTCATTTGTGCTTGTTCTTTGATAAGTAACACTTGTTTGCTGTTTCCAAGACGCAATGGGGGATAATGGTTAATTGCATGAGCTCTGCAGGCACAGCGCCTGGGTGTGAATCCTGTTGCTGCCCTTTCCTAGATAGGTGAGCTGGGACGAATTATCCTTTCCATGCACCATAATTATCACCTGTAAAATGGAGACAAACATAGTTTTGAGGATTACATGAGATTATATATATATACACACACACACACACTATAGAATAGTGCCTACCACATAGCAATTATATCCTTCTACAAGAGTAAGAATATATATCCTGTCCATATTGTTCTTTGTGAGCTGGTATTTGTAGTTTGCCAGGCATTCTGGTTCTGTCTCTTTCCCCCTGCTATCTTCTGCCTTTGGATTATCATGTTTCAATGCATCCAGACAGGGGCATGGAGCATATCTATTCCATTCACATCTATATTATTATTCAAACATTTTTCAATAAATATTTATTACTTGTCACAGGGAATAAGCAATTTAATAATATTCATTTTGATCTTCTGAGAGGTTGAAAACTGCATTCTTGAAAGTAAATGTAGCATTATGATGAATACTGTGGCTAAGAAGAAGTAATGATGTGGTAAGTCCTTCTGACAAATGGGGGAAGTCAGTAAAGGCTTTTCTGGAGAAGTGACATGTAAGCTGAAGGCTAAGGAATGATTTAGCTAGGCAAAAGTGAGAAAGTATTACAGTGCAAGAAGCGTCCTGGGGCAGGAAGGCTGTGGGATAAATCCCAAATGCCGTTTGGCTAAGGATAAATGAGTTAAAGGGGACAGTGACGTGGGATAAGGTAGAGAGGCAGGTGGAAGCCAACATAGGAAGTTGAGGCTGAAAGGTATGCAAGGACCAGATCTGTAGGGACCTGCATGTCATATTAGGGTTGGGATTATCCTAAATGTAAGAGGAAGCCATGAAAAATGAAAAGGCGGGAAGTAATGTGAGGAATTTTGTTCATTTTTTAAAAAGATCACTCTGGAAAATAGATAGGGGGAGCAGAAGGGATTCATCCTTCGTTCCTTAGTTATGGCACCCAGAAAAGGACTGAAACCTCCTCTGTGAAGCTCTTCTTGATCATTCTCATTCATAGAGGTGGCCTTCACTCATCTAGTCACCGAATAAAGTCATCGTCTATTCTTGTCATAGCACTTGTCACATAGCACTGTGAGCCTGACGCATGCCAAGAGCGCATTAAGTACTGTGGAAAGCTTAATCATTGATTCATCCCTACAGACACTAGACCATGGACTTTTTAAGGTCAAGAATTCTGTTACATTCATCTTGTATTACCCATAGCATTCCCTGTCACCCAGTGGGTTCTCTGTGGTTTTTGTTGCTGTTGTTGAGGAACCAAAGGAAGACGTGGCAATATCCATAATGGATGGAAATGGGGATTTTGGATCATGGGTGCAATTTTTTAATGATATTTATTGGGCAACATTAGTTAATAAGATTATATAGGTCCAAGTGTACATTTCTATGATACATGTTCTATATATTGCATTGTGTGCCCACCACTCAAAGTCCAATCATCTTCTATCATCATGTATTTGACCTCTTTTACCCTTTACTATCCTCCTACCTGCTTCCCTCTGGTAACCACCATACTGTTATCTGTATCCATAGTTTTTGTTTGTTTTCTTGTTTGTTCTTTTGTTGCTTTCAGTTTTATATCCCACTTATGAGTAAAATCATATGGTTCTTGACTCTTTCTCGCTGACTTATTTTGCTTAGCATGATATCCTCAGGGTCAGTCTGTGTTGTTGTAAATGGCACTATTTCATCTGCCTGTGTTCACTGCAAGATTATTCACTGTGGCCAAGACATGGGAACAACTGATAAATGATTGGGTAAAGGAGATATGCTATGTATGTAAAATGGGATACCACTCAGCCATAGAAATGATAAAATAATTTTTATACTCTCACTGAAAGTTAGCAATGTGACTTGAAATCCTAGAACACCTGCAAATAGGTCTGTGAAAGTTACTAATAGCTTTGAGGGTGGAATTAGAGCATCCAAATTTGAGCACGAGCAAGTGTCCAAAAATACGTAAGGGAATTGACTACCCTTCGTCCATACTGACCCTTTATGTTTGTAGATCTTCTGTGGTTCATTTTAGGAGATAGTGACAATTCCCTAATACGTTCTAAATCTTCTGAGATCACATCGCTTTTTTGGTACAATGATAACACAAAGATGGAAACCATCAGAAATTGAAAGAGCTTATATCAAATTGTTCATTGATTTGAACATAGGGCTTGACTATGCCATTGAATATAGGGCTTCTTTGTCCTTTCCCAATAATTATAATGGAGCCAAAAATGGCTGAAACATAAAATTGCCTCCTTATGGCATTTTAAACTATAAAAGATTAATCAGTAGTACCAGTAACATTTTTAAATATTTTATTTATTCTTAGAGGGGAAGGGAGTGAGAAAGGGGAAGAGAGAGAAACATCAACATGTGAGACCATCAGTTGGTTGCCTCTCATAGGTACGCCCTGACCAGGCACCCGGCCTGCAACCCAGGCATGTGCTCTGACCAGAAATCGAACCCATGACCTTTTGCTTTGCAGGGTTATGCTCAACCAACTGAGCCATAGTGGTATGTTACTGAGGGCACCAGTAACATTTTTAATAGTAGAAATAATAACTTGTTTCTTTAAAACTTTCTGATTTAGACAGTTTTTCCTGGAGAGAAACTCACTAATAAACTCATTAAGGCATTATTTATTCAAGTAGAAACATGGGAATAGTTTGTTACTTTCTATTCTGTTAGTGCCAGAAATTAACATTCATCTAAACAAATTGTATGCTAAGAATTCTTTTCTTGTCAACATGTGAATTGATTTCAAATTTGTATCATATTAGTAATTTAGAGAGAACACATTTTATGGTAGAAATTGGTTTTAAGTGGTTGTTCAGGAGATACACTTTACTCAGAGCAGCCTTTAGCTTAGCTACTTTGTAGTCTGATGACTATTAAAAGAATGCCATTACCTCTTTGTTCCTATCATTCTCTCAGGCTATTGGCAGTGATGTTGTCTCTTGGTTCTTCAGTTCAGCAAAGAAAGAATTCAGAGGCAAGAATTCTAGCATAGGAGGAAGTTTATTTAACCTCTAAAGTGAAACTACATTCAAGAAGAAGATTTGAGTGGGCTACTCAGAGAGCTGTCTTGGCTCTTTAGTAAGGAAGTCACAGAGGCAGAAGAAGTGAGAGCCAGCTGGGCTGCATGGACTCAGGAACAAGTTACAGAGGCAAAAGAAGGGCCTCTGGAGACAGTTCATGGGGTTATCCTAGGATGAGTGGCCATTGCCTGCTGCTCCCCTGGTTACAAGTCTTGTGGGGACCTTAGAACGTAGGAGAAGGAAAGAAAAGGTACACACCCAAAGAAAGAAGGTGCGGTGTGCTCTAGAGAGAGAGCACATGAGCCTTTGTTTTAAGGGTTTTTGTCTGTTTTCTGTAGGCAGGAATTTTAGGAAGGGTCTTACGGGAGAATCTCAATGGAATATTCATCAGCTTTCCAGGTGTGTCCTTTAATATGCTGATTCATCAAAATGAGCGTATGAGGTGAGGGTTGTGGGGTCTACTGATTGGTTTGTGCTAGGGTAGGGGGTCATCTGTCATCGTAGCTGGTCCTGATGCAGCCATGGTGTTGATTTATATGGTTTTGCTGCCTTTCTGGGCCTGGAACTGAAACACAACTGAGGCCTAGATGTTACCTGTAATTTGACCAAAATTCTGCTTCTGTGGCCAACAGATCTGAGGCTTTGGTCCTAAGATTATTTGATGCTGACCAGGACCTCATTGCTCTGAAGGCTTAATGCTTAACATAGAGGTTGTCTAAGGGAGAAGGAGGCCGGTGATTCAGGGTGCTGCATGAGGCCAGTTTCAATCAGCTACCTGCCTCAGTTTCCCCACTCTGCTTGCCAAGGAATTTTCCTAGCCTCTTACTATTCTGACTCAAGGTTAAGCTGATGGTTTAAGTTCATATTAATTCTTAAAACTTTTCAATTTTTCTCTCTAAAGCCTTGATGCTTATTGCCTAATTAAACAAACTGATTTTTCTTTTCCAGAAATGCTTACATCTACATGTTGGGTGCTTATAGTCTTAAGAAATTTTAAACAGAAAATGTCTTTTCATATTACATATACATCTTTTAGATTAAATTTGTTTGCTCTCTATTATTTGCATCCTACTACAATAATTTGTAGAGGAAGCACATTGGTCTCCTGTTTCTCTCCCCAACAGTTGAATCCAAAAGCAGCTGTAATTGAGCACAGTGATCCTGAGTTTTTGAATGTCATGAGACCAGTAGCTACAAAGTAGCCTCTGGAAGAGTTTTATATTTTGTATATCAAGTTCTGGACATGCTTACACATGTGTTCAGTCTAGAGAGTTGGTTTCTACCATTTTTGTTTATTTCTGTTAGTTTCCTAGAACTTTGTTAGACTCTATAAAGTTTATGGATAATTGTAATCCAGCCCCTTGACCTTGAGGACAGCAGAAGCGCAGAGCTCAGTGCATAGCTATACCTGGCAGTTGTGTGGCTAAAAATGGGGACAGCGATTCAGATTCCACTTTGTCCAACATCTCCCCTAGTTTATATTCCATGAGATGCTAGCCCAAACCAGAAGAGCTTCCTTTTCTTCAGCTAGACTTCATGCTAGTTATTTTGTAAAGTGAAGACCCACTGGCCTAGTTTACAGGTTCTTAGACATTTGTACTTTATGAATCAATAAAATTTCCAAAGAATTAGAAGGCTGACATGAAGTCGTCAGTGTTCAATTTCTCAGTGGAGGCCATTAAGAAACAAAAGAAAGCAATGCTCATGTCCCGTTACATTTTCATCATTTTATAAATGAACATTTTAACATTGGAAAGGTTGTTGAATAGGACTTTTCCTTTTAAGTAAGAAATGGGGATGGTAACCCAAAAGGGAGGGCTAAAAGCCATAAAAACATCCCATGTTCTCTAAGGAAAGATTACAGTGGAACCTTGGTTCTCAAACTTAATTTGTTCCAGAAAACTGAGAAATGATTCACTCGAAAACCGAATCTGCTTTGATTGTCAGAGGCACAGGACTGATCATATAGATGTTAGCATGAAAGCGTTGTTGGGTCAAGAATTGAGACCCAAAGTTTTGTTAGAAAACCATGACATTTTTTTCCATGAACAACTTGGTTGAGAATGGAATTGTTCAAGAACCAAGACTTTGGAGAATTGAGGTTTGTCTGTATAAAAAAGTGTTCAGGCAACTCCCTCTGAGAGGATGCCATGTTGGTTCTGATACCACTCATCACCCCAGCAGCCTCCCAGTGCTCATATAAACTGACTCTGGGTGGAGAGGATAGAATGTGAAGAAGTTTTAACAAAGGAATTATTGGCCTACTGAAGATGTAGAGCCACTTCTAGAGATGGGGGCTGCCTTCAGTGAAAGGAAGGTTAACTTCTGTATCCGTTAGGCTGTGGTTAGAAAAACAAAAAGGATTTAACACAAGAAACTGATTACAGAAGTATTGAATGATGAAAGTGAAAAGGGGTCAGCCAGGTTACCCAAAGATTAATGAAGCAGCTACCATTTCTAATGCTGAGGGGACAAAGGGGATGATGGTGTTATGAGAGTCTAGGAATGAGGGGTCACAACCAGTAGGATCTGAAACAACCAAGTGGTCACCATAAATCTAGTGAGCAGCCATCTGATGAGGATATTGTATGGCTGGTTCTGGGTCTGTCCGGAGGGAGTGCCCAATTTGTCCATACTCCTGAAAGAAGGAAGAGAGTCCCTTTTCTGCAAATCTCTTCTAATTTCCTACTAATTATTCCCATTGACAGTACTATGGGAAGCCAGCTGGGAAGAGGATCTGTGAAATGCATTTGCAATGTCCCAGCCCCAGCTTCACAGAGCAGAGTTTAGAGTGGTTGGCTTGGGTCTGAAAGATCTTGATAAAAAACTGACATAGTATCTCATTTCTCCATTGGTTACTTATGCAGAAGACTTTATGATCTTCTTCTAGTGCCTTTTTGAGCAAGGGGGAAATAGAGTGAGATAGCTGGGTGGAGAGAGAAGTGGAGTGAGATTGCAGGGCGGACAGAAGAGAGAGCACCGAAAGGCCTGCACTTTCCCCACTTAGTGTGACAAAGATGCTTGACTTATTCTAGATCAAGTTCACTGGGGGTTGAGCCATTTTGTCATTACTTCAATCAAGAGAGTAGATTATCGTTTTAGGGGACCCTATCAGCACATTCAATGTATACCAATGGGTTTGGGAGCTGGGGAGATGAGAAAAGTTATTTTTTTCCCAGTAGGAATATTCCTACTCACCTTTAAGAAGAGAGCCAGCATTTAAACACTTGTCTTAGAGAGGTAATCAGTATACAGTTTCTTTTTGCCAGAGAAGTAGTGGCACTGAAGAGAACTATAATTAAATGCCCCATTAAGTAAGTAGGTTTTTACTTCTTTTAATTAACTTTTCCACTCTGTTTCAATGTGGAAGGAGTTAGAACCTAAAAATGAAAGGAGGAAGGGAGAAGGAAAAGTAGACCATTTCCCCTTCCCATGCCAAGTTCTACACACTGGCCAGTGAATGGCACCACACAGCCTGGCCACTGAGCCCAGAAAAAAAGGGCATGTGATTTAAAGCAGCTATAAATTGGTTCCATTGATCTATGTGTCTGTTCTTATGCCAGTACCAGACTGCTTTGATTATAGTGACCTTGTAATACAGTTTGATATCAGGTATTGTGATCCCTCCTACTTCATTCTTTGTCAAGATTGCCGAGGCTATTTGGGGTCATTTTTGGTTCCAGATAAATTTTTGAAATATTTGTTCTAGAACTGTGAAATATACCATTGGTGTTTACATAGAGATTACATCGAATCTATAGATTGCTTTGGGTAGTAAGGACATTCTGATGATGTTAATTCTTCTAATCCATGAACACATTATATACTTCTATTTATTTGTGTTTTCCTTAATTTCTTTCTTCAGCATTCCATAGTTGTCTAAGTACAGGTCTTTTACCTCCTTGTTTAAGTTTGTTCTTAGGCACTTTATTTTTCTTGTTGCCATAGTACGTGGGATTTTTTTTCCTAGTTTCTGTTTCTGATATTTCATTGTTGGTGTACAAAAATGCCTTCATTTCTGAATATTGATTTTGTATTCCACTATTTTGCCAAATAGATCAATGAAACAGAATAGAGAGGCCAGAAATAAATCCACGTCTCTAGTCAATTAATATTTGACAAAGGGGTCAGGAGCATAAAACGAAATAAAGATAGCCTCTTTAATAAATGGTGTCAGGAGATCTGGACAGCCACATGCAAAAAAAATTAAACTAGACCACCAACTTGCACCATACACCAGAATAAATTCAAGATGGACAAAAGACATAAATATAAGCCATGACACTATTAAAGTCCTAGAGGAAAACATGGGCAGTAAAACTTCAGATATCCCATGTAGCAATATTTTCACCAATAGATCACTCCTAGGGAAGGGAAATAAAGGAAAAAATAAGCAAAGGGGACTACATCAAATTAAAAAGCTTCTGCATGGCTAAAGAAAATATCGTCAAAATAAAAAGGGATCCAACTGTATGGGAAAAGCTATTTGCCAATGATGCTTCAGACAAGGATCTGATCTCCAAAATATATAAAGAACTCATATGACACAACACCAGAAAGACAAACAATCCAATGAAAAAATGGGCAAAGGACCGGAACAGACACTTCCCCAAGAAGGAAATACAGAGGGCCCATAGACATATGAAAGGATACTCAACATCACTAGCCATCAGAGAGATGCAAATTAAAACCACAATGAGATACCACCTCACTCCTACCAAAATGGCTGTCATCAATACATCAACAAACAACAAGTGCTGGCAAGGATGTGGAGAAAAGGGAACCCTAGTGCACTATTGGTGGGAATGCAGACTGGTGCAGCCACTGTGGAAAACAGTATGAAATTTCCTCAGGAAACTAAAAATGGAACTGACTTTTGATCCAGTGATTCCACTGCTGGGATGATACCCTAAGAATCCTGAAACATCAATTCAAAAGAACCTATGCACCCCAATGTTCATAGCAGCATTATTTATAATAGCCAAGTGCTGGAGACGCCTAATTGCCCATCAGTAAATGAGTTGATCAAAAAACCGTGGTACATTTACACAATGGAGTACTACACAGCAGAAAGAAAGAAGGGACTCCTACCCTTTGCAACAGCATGGATGGAACTGGAGAGCATCATGCTAAGTGAAATAACCCAGGAATTGACAAACAAATACCATATGATCTCACCTATAAGTGGAACCTAATCAAACAAGTAGCTTTCTTAAAACCTCAAAATGTTACTCTTATTTTTCTTATTTCTTCAAGGTTTGGCCTAGCATGTACCCATGATGTACATAATATTTTTAAAATGATTGTCATAATTTGTTGAAGTTTCTGGCAGCCAGGGATTACTAGAACTGGCAACTTGAACCCGTTGAAGGAGGAATTCACACGATTGCGGCAGCACCCAGCGTCCTTTCCCTTACTTCAGCTTTTACTTCTCTGTGGAGAAGGGAGACGTGAAAAGGCAAAATTATATGAGGAATGCTGTAGTCTTTGAGTGTAACAGGCTGTTATAAAAGAATAATATAACTTTAAAAGCATCTTTAATGTGAAGAAATATAAAACCACAAGAAAACTATTATAATATGGCAGAAATGGAATTTATAGTAATCAATTTACGCATCAGCTTAGAAACTCTTAGAAATAATTTGTTTTAATGAAGCATATGGTGTTCTGTTTATTGAGAAGCAAATTTTGCTAATATGAGAATAATCTCAAATTAAGGGAACCTGACCTCTTCTCTCATCTACATTTGCCTTAAATTTGAGGCACTTAAAAACTTCAGTATCTCTTAAAAATTACTCGTGTTTATCCTTGCCCAATTGAAGAACATGTTTCCAGAAAACTGATCCATTTAATTTACATTTCTGACATCAGAAAATGAAATAAAAATCATGTAATTCACTTCTGCCTTGAAAATATGTGAATAAAATTGAATTAGCTGCAGTGTGATAGGTTAAGTGGCTTGACTTTAGAACCCGAATGCTCTAGTCTTAACCAGCAGAGTGTGTGACTTTGGGCACATTTCATCACTGTTCCAAGACTTGATTTTCTCACTTGTTATGATTTTTGTGCCCACCTTTCTTGGTTGGATGATTATTACGACACATATTTGAAATTGTGTATGTATAGTAATTAAACTGGCATAAGATAAATCTCAATCTATAGCAGACTAGACAAAAGACAGGTGACACTAAAAATCAGCAATTATATGGCATAAATAACTACTATTCTTCCATATTAAACATAGTATAAAATAACATCTTATATAATAAATTATATTGTATGCTATTGTATAATGATATTATAGTATAATATTATAACATAATATGCTATTAACTATATTTACCATTTCTCCGAACTCTCAAAGAGAATCATCATTGCCACCAAAGAGTGATGATGCAAAGCCATTTCTTCCTCACAAAAGCAACTTGATATAATGCCTGCTGACCTTCTTTTCTAAAAGCCATAAAATCACTCTAGAACTCCAACTATATTTCACTCATTCATTCTTTGAACAATTATTTATTAAGACCCTGTTTTTTGTCAGTCACTGAGGGAAGATATTTTGAAATTGCCCTCTGGCTTTGTAAAGTTTTTGGAACAAATCTCTTATCAGTCAGGGTGCCAGGAGGAAACAGATTGCACTTCCAAAAGAGGGTAAAACAAAGATTAATGGAAGTGCTATTTAAAAGAGGTATGGGCAGGTCTAAGGATAAGCCTGTAGGGATGATGAGGCACCATAAGGCTACCATAAGGCAACAGTGGAAAAAGCTACCAGCCCTGTTTCTGAAGGGTCAAGTGGAGATATTAGTTAATGGAACCCAGGGAAACTTGTCACCTTGGAAGAGGGGTGCCCACAGGGCTGTAACTTAAAATAGAGGACTTTAGTCACTGCTGCACTACGGCCAGCAGAGGGACCCCGCTTTCCTCCTGCCCTCTAACCTGTTGCCTTTCTTTCCCATCTACTGAACACAGCTGGGAGCCAGAGGGCTAGAGAGCCATGGGTGCAGTCCCTGGACTAGCCTCCCAGGGCACAGGTGGGATGGTGAAGGTAGAGGTGTGGATTTTGAGGGGCAAATGAGGAACATCCAGAAAATAATCTCTCTTTCTCTTTCTTTTTTTTTTTGTTTTATATAACAGATGTTAAGTTTTACTTCTGAATGTAGAATAATACATTTTTAAATGTAGAACATTTGGAAAATTGCCTTGTTACTTAAGATCCTGCTTTTCCTAGCCAGGACATGCTCCCAGTTGAAGGCACATGAATTTGTCCAATAAGCTTTCACATGCAAAGTGTCATAAAACTTACATTTATTTCCATAGCTGAGACCTCACAAAAATACTGTAGCTTGCCAAAAGACCTCCTGATGTTACCCTGGAACATTTTATCTTTCTGCTTGTCATTAATTTCCCTAGCTTGGGAGCTTCCTGCATGTGGCACACCCTTAGTCTGTTAAATTTCTTCCCATGTTTTTGCAGACCATATTGTTCTCTATTATCTCCATTAAGCAATTATACTTACTATTTAAGTCTATCATTTTTCTTTCTTATTGAATTTATCGGAGTGACATTGGTTAATAAAATTATATTGGTTTCAGGTGTACAATTCTATAATACCTCATCTGTATATTGTGTTGTGTGTTTACCCTCTAAAGATTGACTGTAACTCTGTGATAAAATATCTGTTATTTGTCTACTTTTGTTAGGCTTCAAGCAGCCGTTGAGTAAAAGCCCTGAAATTCTGCCTGCTCCTGTTAGGACAGTTTTTGAAGAGCTCAGTGATTGTAAATATGTTGCATGCTGAGGGAATTCTTTTCCTCGGCCTGTGGAATAAACCCCCGGAAAGCCCTGTAGGGTTCTCTCTGTAGAACACGTACAAGGCAAAGTTTCTCCTTCCCCCCCACTCTCTTATCTACTCTCAGTTTTACTGCCAACTGCTGCATAATATAGTCAAATTATGTGGTAGGAATTCAACCCTGGTTTCCTGGGTGATGGTACAATGCCACTATTTAGTATTCGTAGTCACATAGCTACCATTTAATTACGTTCTTAGTCTATATATATCTCGTGTTATAGAAGCAGACTTTTCAAATCAGGCATGTGTTAAGAGTTTAAATGTACAGAGTGAGGAAACAGGAGCTTCTTGAGCTCAGCAACAACACAGGACATTTCTATACCAAGATCTTGAGAAACCACCATACAGATGAAAGCTTCTTGGATTTGATGATTGTATAGTATATCTTTTCCAGTTCAATTCTGCAAACTCAGAATTCCTCATATTCTCTTGTGTACAATCGTATGCCTGATATGATATGCCTTTTCAATTTGGGCCTGTTTTAATAGCCTGAGTTCTGTTAAACCAGTGACTAGTTTTCCTTTGGAGCTTCTGCACCAGGATATACCCTTACGTTTTGGTAATATGATAGGGGTTTCTGAAGCAACTTCCAATGATCTACACAAAACAAATGCCATGAACTGCAGTGCCTCTCCCTCAAAATGACCAGGTCTCTGTGGTTTAAATGAGAGATTTCTAGCTTTTTCTAACTACTGGTTGCTAAAATTCTCTGTGATGGATACTTACCTAAATGTTTATTCATGTGTGAATAAATGTTGAAGTAAAACTGAAGTTAAGAATTTTTGATTGTGTATATTTTTTGTATTGCTTTTCTTTCTTTCCTTTTTTTTTTTTTTTTTTTGATAATAGTATCAAGGGGTCAGATCTCTTAAGCTCTAGAGCTGCCATGGTTTAGCTGTTGCATTGGCCAAATTATTTTTCTGATCCTGTGTTCTCTCATTAGAAAAAAACAAACATGAAAATAATCTCACAGACTGTTAAGGGAATCAAATGAAACATTTTATGGGGTAGCACTTTTTAAGTATAAAACCCTTTACAAGTACATATTATATCTATATTCTCAGTGATAATTGATTATTTGGGAACCCAATTGTTATAATTTTCTCTCCTGCCAAATAGCTTTGCATTTAATTTCTTGGATTTTTGTATTTTGTGAACCCCCTTTCTTACAATCAGATTGAACTGGCTTAGAAAATTATGATGTTTACTTACCCATGTACATACATTGTATATATTCAAATATTAGTTTGGAGAATACAAATTTGTATTTAACTAAGCATACCAAACTGTTTACTTTGTGTGTCTTTTCTTTTTCTTTTCCTTTGTAGGTCTTAAAAATTGCCAGCAAAGCTGCGCTGAGTAACAGACACCCTAAGAAAACATATTCTTCATCTCTATAATGAAGAAAAGCAGGAGCGTGATGACAGTGACAGCGGATGATGTAAGTTCCAAAAGGCAGAGATTCCGCCCCCGTTTTCTCCGCTCAATAGAGAAGTCACTCCATAGTTCTAGGCCCAGGGCAGGCAAGGATAACACCACTGCTTTGTAATGAGGTGTTTCTATGACCCAGACGTTGCCAGCTCGGGACCCAGCATTCTGCTAGGTAGCATGAACGCTGCCCTCTCTGCAGCTGGGAGATGCGGTCCGTTTGAGCTTTATGGTTTTCATGTGCAAAACCACCAGTCTCTGGTGCATGCACACATCCGAACTCTTAGAAACTCCTCTCTCCACATTGCCCACGTTATTAGTTCCCTGATGACTTGTTTTCATACCGTAACCCAGTACAACTAAACTTTGAGAGTCACCTCCTGTGTTTGGGTCTTTGACAACTGCTCATAAGAAGTTCATGATGTAACATCTTCTAGGTCTTGCCTATTTAAGTGTGGTCCTTAGAGCAGCATCATTAGCATTACCTGGGTGTTTATTAGAGATGCAGAGTTTCAGCCTCACCTGATCAGACTGCATGCTAACAGTCTGCTCAGCCAGGGTGACTAGGAATGTACATTATGTTTGAGAAGCCCTGCTCCAGGTCACCTGAAGAAGTCTGTTAACTCCTCATCTTCAGAGCCTTGCATCTTGGACAGCTAAGATTAAGTGTCTCCTTTGCTTCCCATTGATTAGTCCCTCATTATTGTGTCTTTAATTGTCCAGTCTTTACTCAGTTAATGTTTTTAGTTGAGATAAAAATTATATGCCACTAATCAGATTTGCAGAAGGAAGGGCGGGATGGAGAAAAATGAAATAATTTTGTTTGTTCTCTGTAATAGCTCTTTTTTTGTTGTTGTTAAGCTCCTCTTTCACAGATGTGTGAGGGGCTG
This sequence comes from Desmodus rotundus, assembly GCF_022682495.2. Taxonomy (NCBI): domain Eukaryota; kingdom Metazoa; phylum Chordata; class Mammalia; order Chiroptera; family Phyllostomidae; genus Desmodus; species Desmodus rotundus. Next base: position 46,165,620 of record NC_071389.1, read on the forward strand.
GGATGACCTTGAACTTGCACATTGATATAAAATGGCATCTTTTGGGTAAAGGTCCTGTCTTTCAGGTTTCTCCCTATTCTTATTCTTTTTCTTTAATCATATGACATTGGTCAAGGGGGCAAACTTTACATTATTTAACATTATAGTAGCAGATGTGTGGTATTGTCCTTGTCCTATATTATCCTTTCCCACTAGTGCTTACCATTGCCCAGTTGAAGAACAGCTCAGTTCCCTAGACCCTTGGTTGTCCAGTTTCTGCCCTTGATCTAGCACTGCTTATGCCTGTGACAGGTGTACCAGGTGATGACTGCTCTCGGCACAAGCAGTGCACCATCTCAGTGCACTTTGAGTTTGACCTTCTCCTCCAGTGCCTGGGCCCTTTACTTAACCACTCAGTGGGGGATCTGGTTGTTTAAAAGTCTTGGATCCACTTTCTGTTAGCCCTTGTCTTTGGGCTGTACAGCCCATGGACTCCTGGACCCTTTGCCTCGTACTGCAACAAGCCCCTTGGCAGGTAAGCTGAGGCTAATTCTTAACTTCCTTCTGTGTTCCTATATGGCTGTGGGAACTTCTAGGACATGCAAGTGCAGGGGGAGACTTGGGTGTGTACTAGGAGACTCAAGTCCTATAAAACACACTCCTTTGCCATTGTTGTGTTGAGGGACCTTGTTAGTGATCTGTTCTCATTATCTTTACTTCCCCCTTTTCTGCTCCTTGACCACAAGGGCACTTCCCTTAATTCATATTCTATGTTCTCAGTTACAGACAGAAAAAGCTGTGTTTAGACATCCGTGCTCTGCTCAGGATATCCAAAGGGAAGCTTCTGGATTTTAGAAATCCTTTTTCTCTTTTTTTAAAAGAGAAAGTATTCAGGGGTTATCCCTGAATACTATTTGTACATGTGTGCTCCAAGATTCTATTTTCTGGAAGACTAAAACTAAGCAATGCATTCTGTCTAAAAGCTGGACACCCATTCTTTCTTTCTCAGTGCATACTCTGGTAATAATCCTGATCCTCCCTGAGGTGCTTCAAGATGGGTGGGTTGTATGCGAGCAGATGCAGAAAAGGAAAGCACTTTCAAAGACTGTTAGCCCCGCCAGATAGTTATTACTGAGTTTTGCATTGTCCAACACAATAGCCACTAGGCACACATGATGCTTAAGCACTAGTCTGAATAGAGATTTGCTGTGAGCATAAAACAGATCTTGGATTTTGAATGTATAGTAGTACAAATTAAAAAAGTAAAATATTTTATTATAGTTTTTGATATAGATTATAAGGCAAAGTGATAATATTTTAGATATTCTACAATAAGTAAATCTATTGTTAAAAGTAATTTCAATGGTTTCTTTTTTAATGTGGCTACTAGAAAATTTAAAATGACACATTTAACTCCCATTTGCAACTTGCACTTTGTTTCCAATGGACAGTTATGGCCTAGAACGTTTCACTACGCACTTCAGCCTCTTGACTACAGAGCCACAGATCATACTGAATGTTACAGTGTCTAGTCCCTCAGAACCAGAGCAACTTCACAGACTTTTCATTTTACATACCGCTCTCTTGAGGAAGCTTTATCCCATGTAAGAGATATTTTATTATATTCTCATTTATTTTACCTCTGCAAACATTTGTTTAGTGATTTAAATATTTACCTGACATTAATTTAGCACCTACTATGTGCCAAACACTGGTTAGGTTCTAGAGATTCAGCAAGAAATAGCATAGAGTCTTATTCCTTTGGAGCTTATATTCCAGAGGTGAGGGAAGAAGTAAATAAATAAGTTATAAAACAATCCCAGCTATTATAAGAACTGTACAGAAAAATGAACTTGGTCAGGGGCAAAGAATGAATGGATGGTGAGAATAGAGTGTTTATGGGAGGGTAACACGAGAAGATGCCAGACAGACAGGAGAGTGAAGGGCCCTGTGAATATGTGGAAGAACATTTCTGGTAAAGGGAACAGCATATGCAAAGGCCTCCACTGCATGTAGGACACTGGGTCTGGCTCTGTGGGAAACACAAATTAATAACCGTGACTACTGCCTTCATATACTTATAGTGCACAAGTGATTTTAATAGGAAACTTAATATGATGGATGATAGGAATAGTATACATTCAATACTTGGCATTCGAGAACTCATTTCAGAGGTGAGGGGTAAATTAAGTGTTATTCAAGTACTAAACACAGCAGTGAACTATGACTAAAGGGATTACAGAATCACTTAGAGAGGGGGAGCAGCTGGTTTGGGAAGGAGTTGAACAGGGGGAAATAAGTAAAGAGACCAGGAGATATGTGTATAAAATGACAAAGAGACAGGGAGGGAAGGCAGGGAGAGAGGGAGGGCATAAATTACTCTCTCAATTGGTGGTGGTGGCCTATGATAAAACCACATTTTTCAAAGACAAAATTACTTTTATTATCGTCCCGTGGAGCACGATGACATTTAATCTTGACGAGGGCCTTAAGTGTCATTTAATGCTTCCAATAATTTCCATTTCTAGTTTCAATAAGGCTTGAACAACCCTGGCCTATTATCCCAATTGAATGGGCGCGTAAGCACTCTAGAAGCCCTTGGAAATACCTGATCTCATTTTCTCACCGTGAGTGTAATCGCAAGAATTCAAAACTTAGAGCAAGCTCCAAAAATACACTTAAATACACTAAACAAAGGACAACACAAAACAGCGAAAGCAACAACAAAGCCTGAGAGGCACCGGTGTGCCTCCCCTGGACACTCAGGGGGCCTAACACTAAGGTAAGTTCTGATCTGAGGGTAGGACAAAGGATCCCTATGGTGTTCCCTTCCTTCCTCCCGAAAACTTTTCCTACTGAGCTGCAGGATTTCACACTAGCTCTTCTTTTGTGATATGACATTGGCCAAGATATTGATTTTTAAACAAGGATTATCCAAGAACACAAAGATAATCCAAAGTTGGGCATTTCCCTTGGGATCATAAAGATATAAATTAATGTGGGGCCGTGTAAACACTTTAAAAATTGTGGTTTCCAAAGGTACCCTTCAAATTAATATTCCTTTGCCCCGAATCTTGGATCTGATGAGTGGTGTAGAGACAGCCAGAGTTGTGCTGGTCACACTAAGAAAGTAAGTCCGAGCTCACAGGTTCAGCGATTGAGAACTGATGGAACTAAATTTTGCCTTTGGGAATGTTAGTATTGTATAAATTATGAGTATGAATTAGAGAGCTTTAGGTAATTATGAATAACTCTGCATGGGTTAATTAGTGTTTGTAAATCATCGTTAATATTTCTGGTATTTAACTTGATTACTAAAAAGCTTTCTTTCTGTTATGTTCTTTTGTGGTAATGCATTTTCACATTAACTGAGGGCTTTTGAAACACATTCCTTTAACTTGAAGAATGACTTTAAATCTGTAAATTCAAGCTCGTTATCAAGTCAGTGTGGAGATATTTTATGGTAGGTGTGACTTTATTGCTTGTCAAATAGCATATAACAAATAAATACCCAGTTGGTTTATTTATTACTATTAAGCCTAGTTGATATTTCCATTTTCTAAAAGGGAAAAATGTTCAGTGTGTTAGGAGACTATGGTTGTTAGTGTTTCACTTAATGATATACCTATTGCTGTTCTCTGGTACAGTATTTCTTGCATAGGAGGTAAAGTATATTCTTAAGACTTTGCTTTTCAACTAATCAGTACTTTCTTTACAGGCATATTTGGAGCTAAACTGATTTATAGTTATAGTTTTGAATTTTAATTTGTTCTTGAATCTCTCTAGGAAGATTTTGAACATTCTGTCTTTTTAACTGGTCTATAAGTTTTTTGAAAAAGAAACATTTAAATTTTCACCTCGGCCCCTTATGAGCACCCGCTCTGATTACAGTAAATGCTAGGCCTACGGTACATTTAATGTAACAACCAGCTACTACACAGTAAAACTGAATCCATTCCAGAATATTTCAAACTCAGGGAAATTCTAGACTGTTTTGTTTTCTTCCTGTTACTGAATTGTGTTTTCATAGAATCTCAAATAAACAGTATTCCAAAGCGGTAAGTCAAACACAAGAAAATATAATTATATCCCACTTTAGGTGGGGAGAGTGGGGCCCCTGAAAATTGTCAGGCCTACTCGTGCCCAGATTTCCATCATCAAAACGTCCTGTGTGGATCAGATAAATACAAACTGCTAGAATACCAATTTTGTGACAACATTTCCTATGCCTTTTTTTTGCTGTTGTATCTTTCTTAAATAGCACAGTGTAAAACTATAACAGGTGTACAACAAATATTTGTTAAATGAACACAGTTAAACCCTTAAACTTGAGTTAATTACTCTTTACGAACCAGGATAGGTATGGATGGAGGAGGGGGGCAGAGGATGTTTAAACTTGAGCATATCTAGTGCCGGATTGTCGTAAGTCTATTTTGAAGGGCTAGTAGAAAGTACCTGTTTTTTATAAGCATAGACTGACTTTCAGGTGAAAGACCTTGGCCTAATGGTAGGACTTCCATGATTCCCTGTTAAGATAAAAGTGGAGAATGACAATTACATCTTTTAGACTCCAAGTTGCTGTCAGTGGCCATTTGCAGTGCTGTGACATTTTCGGGCTTCCAGCTGGTATGAAAGGTACAACAGGCAGTGGCTGATCTGGGCCCTCCACTCCCAACAGTACCAGGAACCACAGTCACCAACAGATGTATAGGAAGAGTAAATAACTCTTATCACTGGTGATAGTACAAGAATTTCATTTATGTCACCATCAGAGAAAGTATTGAACATTGTAGTTCAGCCCAGGATTGAATTAATTATACTCATCTTTTTCTGATTTCTTATATAATGTGAGTAATAGAGAAAGAAGTCTCAGTCTTGAGAAGAACTTTTATTGGAACAAGAATAGCAGTCACCCATAATTTCATAATTATTCCATCTTGCTGTTCTATGATAGAAAATATTTTTTACTTTAAAACACTAAACTAGAAACTTTATACGTTAGTCAGTAAAGATTGTTCCCATGTTGTAGAATATCACTGATTTCCTAAATATTTTTAATGGTAAGTTTTCATTTTAGCAAAAAAAAAAAAAAAGAGAGAAAAAAGAAAAAAGAAGGAGAAGTCTTAAAAAGAGAAAGGAGATAAGCCCTTCAATCCCCATGCCATAAATGGGAAACATTATCTACAGCCTAAAGATCACCGTGAATGTGCAACTGATATGTTTGTTCCAAAAGTTGTGAATTTTCCTCCCCCATTTCTCGATTTCTATTAAGCTGCTGACGCCATTGTTAGATTCTGCTCCTGAGATAATGATTCAGGACTTTGTGAGTGACAACTTGATCATTTAGTTTCTTATTTTACTCTGCTGTGCCTCATTTTTAACATTTGAATTTTCTTTTTTTTTTTCTCCTTTCTTCTTTCCCTGTTGTTCCTCTAGAATGTTAAAGATTATTTTGAATGTAGCTTGAGTAAATCCTACAGTTCTAGTAACACACTTGGGATTGACCTCTGGAGAGGGAGACGCTGTTGCTCAGGAAACCTGCAGTTACCGCCGCTGTCCCAGAGACAGAGTGAGAGGGCCCGGACGCCTGATGGCGACGGTGTTTCCAGGCCGACCACGCTCCCCTTGACGCCACTCCCAAGCATTGCTATTACAGCTGTAAGCCAGGAGGGGTGAGTAAATTAAATGTCAGTTCTAAGTTTTATTTTCTAATTATTCTAAATACGATTTCCTGTTATTAAAATATTAGCTATCTGTGGGATGACTAAGGCTATTGACATTTTGATAACTTGTTTCCCTTTGGGTAGAAGATGGGGCCTTTTAAACAGTGGAGGTATTTTCTACCTCTTTAGATTAGAAGGAGACTATTGGGGAAGAACCGAGATACATTTTCATTAATGTCAAGGGAAAGCAAAATTACTGCCTATGACCTTTTTCTAAAACAAAACAACTATTTAGTGTGTGTCAATCTCTTTTAATTAGTAAATAAATATTCTATCAGTTCCAGCCAAGATGGGGTTGTAGGTAAATGTGGTACTCATATCCTCCCATAACCACGTCAAAATTACACCTAAACTACAGAACAACCGTCATTCAGAATTGCCTGAAATCTAGCTGAATGGAAGTCCTACAACTAAGAACATAAAGAAGCCACATCGACACTGCTAGGGGGCGTGGAAATGCAGAACAGTCTGGTCCCACACCCACATGTGGCTATAAAAATTGGGTGGGATATCTTGGCTGTGGAGGTCCCCTCTGAGCAGTGAGGGGCCCCTCCCCTACACCACGCCCCCCAGTTCAGGGTTCCAGTGACAGGAAGAGAAGTCCCCAGAATTTTTGGCTGCAAAAAAACAGTGGGGATTGTGGCTGAGTGAGACAGAGGACTTCTGGAGTCCCAGGAATTTCTCTTAAAGGCTTCTGCACAGACTTACTTGGACACACTCCTTCTGAGTTCCAGCACTGGGGCAGCAGCTTGACAGGCTCTAGGAACTTATGAGATGAATTGAACTGTCAGGCATTAGAGCAAGAGCTGGAAGGACAGCTTTCTCACAGACAGAAGTGCTGGAGGAGGCCTGTGTTACTTTTCTGAGCCCTCCCCCCATAGAGCCAGCAGGTAGGCACCGTATCTGAGTCTCCATCAACCTGGCTCACACTGTTTGCCCAGCCCTAGTGATTCTCTGAGACCCACCCCTCAACTTGTGGACCCGCCGAAGTTGTTTCCAGTGGCTCTTCCAAACAAATGGCCTATCTTGGCTCAGGCTTCAGACTTTCCCAAAATCTCTCAAACAAGAGCAGCTGGTTTGGTGGGCCCATTACCTCTTGCTAAATGGCCCCAGGCCTGACACTAGTGGCAGCTGGTCTTGGTTTAAGGTTGGCCTCTCCTGGGTACCTGCAAGCCCAGCACAACTAGCAGCTATCTGCAGATAGCCTTGTAGCTCATGCCAGGTGGCCATGGGCAGAACACAAGTGGCTGGCATCTCCCGAGAGGCTCCAGAGCTGGTAAACCTGGTAGACAGCTTCAGACTATATCAAAGCACCACCCTACGACCTCCAAAAGTGGCACACTGAAGGGGCAGACTCAGTTGGCACCAGAGCCTTGCTGAAGTAAGTCCTGTTCTGTGGGGTGAGGCCTGTATAGCTGATCCTCTAAAGTGTCCACAGCAGTCTTTGCAGCTAATCAGGCTGTGGGTAATGCTCTCTCATTGATGTGCCAACAGCAATCAAGGCTCAACTACAAAGGAGGGTGTACACAGCATACCCTGTGTTGTGGGGTGCTCACCTTGAGTGGGTGAATGGGGAGGCTGTGCCATTGGACCCTGCAGAACACCTACTATATTAGGCCACTCTACTAAGCCCAGGAGACATAGCAGTTCTACCTAATACATAGAAACAAACACAGGGAGGCTACCAAAATTAGGAGACAAAGAAACATGTCACAGATGAATAAACAGAACAAAAACTAAATTCTTTAGAAAAAGAACTAAACAAAATGGAGACAAACAACCTACTAGGTGCAGAATTTAAAATACTGGTTATAAGGATGCTCAATGAACTTAGGCAGGCACTAGATGGACCTAGAGAGAACTTCAGTGAATTAAAAAGGACATGGAAACTGCAAAAAAAGAACCATTCAGAAATGAAGAATACACTAACTGAAGTGAAAAATAATTTACGGGGAAGCAACAGTATAGTAGATGAAGTTGAGAATCAAAGCAGCAGTTGGGAATATAACAAGGCAAAAAAATTAGAACAGGAAGAAGAAAAAAAGAATACAAAAATATGAGGACTGTATAAGGAGCCTCTAGGACAACTTTAAGCATACCAATAATTGCATCATGTGGATACTGCAAGAAGAAGAGAGAGAGCAAGACATTGAAAACCTATTTGAAAAAATAATGACAGAAAACTTCCCTAACCTGGTAAAGGAGACAGACATACAAAACCAGGAAGTACAGAGTCCCAAACAAGAAACCCAAAGAGGCCCATACCGAGACATATCATAATTAAAATGCAAAAGGGTAAAGACAGAGAGGATCTTAAAGCAGCAGAGAAAAGCTATTAGTTACCTACAAAGGAGCTCCCAGAAAACTGTCAGCCGATTTTTCAACAGAATCTTTGCAGGTCAGAAGGGATTGGTCAGACATATTCAAAGTAATGAAAAGCAAGGACCTACAACCAAGATTACTCTGCCCAGAAAAGCTATCCTTTAGAATTGAAGGGCAGATAAAGAGCTTCCCAGACAAGACAAAGCTAAAGGAGTTCATCACCACCAAACCAGTATTATATGAAATGTTAAAGGGTCTTCTTTAAGAAGGAGAAGAAGATGATGAAAAATATAAACAATAAAATGTCAATAAATACGTATCTATCAACAATTGAATCTAAAAAATAAAATAATCAACCAAACAGAATAGAAACAGGCTCATAGGTGAGGGAACATTTTGACATTTGTCAGAATGGAGGAGGATTACAGGGATGGATGAAAAATTTGTAGGGGTTAAGAAGTACAAATTGGTAGTAACAGAATAATCATGAGGATGTAAAGCACAGCATAGGGAATATAGTCAATAATATTCAAATAACTATATATGGTGTCAGATGGGTATGAAATGAATCAGGATGATCACTTAGTAAGTTATATGATGTCTAATTACTTGGGCTGTTGAAACCTCTAGCATCCGCAGATATAACAAACATTTAACACAGCCAGACACTACTCAGATTAAGATGAAACTTCACACTAATGGCCCGTTTGCCTTGGTTCCTCTTATTTGATACATTATATTGGGCTTAAAAAATATGGAATGCTTCATGAATTTGCATGTCATGCTTGAACAGGCGTGCTAGTATTCTATGTATCATTCTAATTTTTAGTATATGTGCTGCCAAAGTGAGTGCCATGTTGGGCTTTTAACAAGAAAAAGGCATGCTAAAAGGCAAGAAAAAAAATGCAGTCTGTAGGAACAGACCAAGCATCAGAATCAGACCCAGATAGCACAGAGATATTGGAATTATCAGAAAAGGGATTTAGAATGACTCATGTATGTAATAAGGGCTCTAATGGACAAAGTAAACAACAATCAAGAAGAGGTGAGTAGTGTAAAGCAGAGCGATAGACACTCTCAGTCAAAACTAAAAGGAAATGCTAGAAACGAAAACTCTGTAACAGAAATGAAGAATGCCTTTGATGAGCTCGTTAGTAGACTGGGTAAGGTTGAGGAAAGAATCGCTGAGATTGAAATTAGGTGAATAGGAATTTCCCAAACTGGAATGTAAAGGGAAAAGAAACCCCCAAACCTAAAACAAACAAATGAAGAAATGTCCAAGAATAATGTGGCAATTACAAAAGGTGAAACATGCATATTTAGAATAACAGAAGTAAATAGACAATGGAGCAGAAGTAAATATGAAGTAATAGCTGAGAATTTTCCAAAATTGATGACAGACACTAAACCACAGATTTTGAAGCTTAGAGAATACCAATAAAGATAAATACTAAAACATCTATACTTAGGCATATTATATTCAAACTATAGAAACCCAGAAAACAAAGATAAAATCACAAAGAAGTCAAAGAGTAAAAAGCATATGTGGAAAGGAGCAAGGATAAGACTTATAGCAAAATTCTTGGTAGAAGTCATGAAAGCAAGAAGAGAGTGGGGCCAATTATTTAAAGTGTTGAAAGAAATGCCCCCACCCCAATCAACCCATAAACCTATAACCAGCAAAATTATTCCTCAACGGTGAAGAGAGAATCAACACTTTTTTAAAAAGCTTTTATTTATTTTCAGAGAGGGGAAGGGAGGGAGAAAGAGAGGGAGAGAAACATCAATGTGTTGTTGCCTTTCATGTGCCTCCTAATGGGGACCTGGCCCACAACCCAGGCGTGTGCCCTGACTGGGAATCGAACCAGCAACCCTTTGGTTTGCAGGTTGGTGCTGAATCCACTGAGCCACACCAGCCAGGGCAGAATAAACACTTTTTCATACAAATGAAACTTAAGGGAATTCATTATCAATACTCCTGCCCTGAAAGAAATGATGATAGAAGTTTGTTAGAAGGAAAATTATATAGGGCGTAGACTTGGATCTATATAAAGAAAAGAGAGTAAGAAAAGAAATAAATGAGGGTAAAATAACAGTTTTCTTAAGTAATCTTTCTTTACTATATAAAACATAACTTGATAAAGTACTTATAGTAACAACATACTGTGGACAAGTGAAATGAACGAGAGCAATGCCTTAGTAACAATGTAGAATATATAATGTGAAATGAACAACAGCAATGCCATAATGGACAGGAGGGAGCAATAGGAGCTATTCCGTTTTAAAGCACCTTTGCTATACAGCAAAGCAGATTTAGATTTTAGATTAACTAATAATACATATTGAAAAGTCTAGAGAAACCATTAATTTTTTTAAAAAGTATAATTAATATGTTCAGAGAGGAGGAAAATGAAATTATATAAAATGCGCAATTAAAACCAGAGAAAGCAGAAAAAGAGGGGAGGACAAAGAATAAAAACAACGAATATATCATAGATATTAACCCAACTATATTAATAACTACTTTAAATATAAATGCCAGTGATTTTAATATGCTAATTATAATACAGAGATTGTCAGAATGAATAAACAAAACAAGACCCAACTATTGAATATGTGCCATTCACAAGAAGTCATTTTAAATATAAAGATTTAGATTTGTGAAAAGCAAAGCAATGGAGAAAGATACACTATGCTGATCTTAATAAAAAACAAAACTAGTGTGGCTATATTAAGTTTAGTTAAAGCAGAATTCAAATCAAGCAGAATTATCAGGGATATAGAGAGCCATTACATTAGAAGACAACGCAATCATTAATGTGTACGTACCTAACAACGGACCATCAAAATGCATGCGGCAAACCTAATAGGTCTGCAAGCAGAAATAGACAAGTACATGATTATAGTTGTAGATTTCCACACCGCCTTTTCAGTAACTGGTAGAAAATTATTACAGATATATTTCACCTGAACAGCACTACCTATCAACTTCATTTAATTAATTTTTTTAAAACACTCCATTTAACAACTGAAGAATACACTTTCTCCTCAAGCTTGCATTGTATGTTCACCAAGATACAACTATTCAGGGCTATAACACACACCTTAACAAATTTAAAAGAATAAAAATCATAAAAAGTGTGTTCTCAGACCACAATGCAATTAAGCAAGAAATCAATAACAGAAAGATAGCTGGAAAATCCTAAATGCTTGGAGATTAAACAACCAAACTCTAAATAACATATAGGTCAAAGATAAATCTCAAAAGAAAATTACAGGTATTTTGAACTGAGTGAAAATAAAACTATAATTTATTATAATTTTTGGGATATAGCAAAATTAGTGCACAGAGGGAAATTTATAGCATTGAAATATATATTTGACAAGAATGAAGAAGCTAAAATCAGTAAGGCTCCTATCTTAGGAAACTAGAAAGAAAAGGAACAATTTAAGACTAAAGTATGCAGAAGGAAATTAATAATAAAAATTAGAGCAGAAGTCAGTGCAATTAAAAACAGAGAAACAATAGAAAAACAGTGGAATCTATATGTGCCCTCTGGAAGGATTGATACATTGATCAACTCTGGGAGGTCTAATAAAAAGGAAAAAAACACAGAATACCACCTTCAGAAGCAAAAGAGAGATCATCACTACTGATCTCATGGAGATTAAAAGAATAATATAAGATTACTGTAAGCAACTTTATGCTCATATATTTAAAATTTAGATGAAATTAACTAATTCCTTGAAAGATGCAAAATATCAAAAGTCATAGAGGGGGAATAGATAACACAAATATGCCTATTTCTATTAGAGGCATTGACTAGAAAATTAATAACCTACCAAAAAAGACAGCTCCAAGCTTAGATGGTTTCATTGATGAAACTCACCAAACATTTTAGGAAGAAATGATACCAATTCTTAAAATCTATTCCAGAGAATTGAAGTAGACAGAATGTATCATTGAAGAAATGATACCAATTCTCCACAATGTATTCCAGGATATTAAAGTAGACAGTAATGAGACCATCGTTACCATAACACACAAATAAGACAAAGGCATTACAAGAAAGGAAAACGCCAGACCAATATCTCTGATGAACATAGATACAAAAATCCTCCAAAGAATCAGCAATGTATTCAACAATATATTAGAGGATTATATACCCTGACAAAGTGGGATTTATTCTGGATTTGCAAAGCTGGTTCAACACTTGAAAGTCATCACTGCATTCTACTACACCAACAGGCTGAAGAACAATGATAGAATCCTATCAATTGATGCAGAAAAAGATTTGGCAGTATCTGATACCCATTATATAAAATCTCTCATCCGGGTAGAAATAAAGATAACTTCCTCAACTTGAAGACCTCTACAAAAAACTTATAGCTAACATCTTAATAATCAGAAAATAGATGCCTTCTGTATAAGATTGGGACTAAAGTAAGGATGTCTTGTCTGACTAAACTTATTCAATTTTATACTGGAAATCCTCATGAGTGCAGTAAGATGAGAAAAGAAAATAAAAGGTATACAGTCTAGAGAGGAAGAAATAAAACACTATGCAGGTGACATGATCGTCTATGCAGAAAATCCCAAGGAATTATAAAAAAAAACCTTCTGGGACTAATAAATGACTTTAGCAAGTTTGCAGATTACAACATTAATATATAAAATTGATTGCTTCCCTACACACTAGAAATGAACAATTGCAATTTGAAATAGTAATAATATAAGTATCATTTACAGTAGCATAAAAACAAAAAGAAATATTTAGATATATCTAAAAACATATACCAGACATATATTGAGAAAATTATAAAATTCTGATAAGAAATCAAAGAAGGTCTACATAAATAGGTATATTATGATTATATGTTAAAGGATTTAAAATTTTAGGATGTATTTTTCCCACCTTCATTTATAGATTTAATGCAATGTCAATCAAATTTCTAGTAAACTATTTTGTGCATATGAACAAACTGATCCTAAACTTTGTATGAAAGGTAAAAGATCTGGAATAGCCAACATACTACTAAAGAAGTAGAAAGTTGCTAGACTCACACTATGTGACTTCAAGACATTATAAAGCTATAGTAATCAATATAGCATTGTATTGGCAAAAAATAGATGCATTTATCAAGGGAATAGAGAGCCCATTGAAATATAGTCAGTGTTCTTTGACAAAGGAGCAAAAGAAATGCAGTCAAAAAAGGACAGTCTTTTCAACAAATTGTGCTGGAACAATTAGCCATCCACATGCAAAAACCAAAGCAAAACAAAAAAATAAACCTAGACACGGTGTAACACCTTTCATAAAAATTAACTCAAAATGAATCAGAGGCCAGATGTAAAATGTAAAAGTATACAACTCTTAGAAGATGAAATGTAGGAGAAAAACTAGGTGACTTTGGGTTAGGCCACAAGTTTTTTTAATATAACATCAAAACATGATCATTGAAAGAAAACAAGTTGTAAGTTGCAGTTATGTAATTGAAAACTGTGAAAGACAATGAAGACAATGAAAACACAAGGCACAGACTAGAGAAAATATTTGCAAAACATGTATTTGATCATGAACTTGTATCCAAAATATCCAAGAAACTTAAAAAATTTAATAATAAGGAAATAAATAATCCAATTATAAAATGGGCCTATGATATGAAGAGACAACTAACCAAAGAAAACATGCAGATGGCAAACAAGCATTCGAAAAGATGTTCAAAATTAATTGCCATTATAGAATTGCCAATTAAAATAATAATGAGATACAACTACACACATAAAAATGGCTAAAATAGAAAAAAAACTGATAGTGCCAATTGCTGACAAGAATGTAGATCAACAAGAACTCTCATTCAATGCTGGTGGGAATGCAAAATGGCACAGCCACTTTGGAAGCTTGGTAGTTTCTTGCAAGGCTAAACATAGGCTAAACATATGATCTGGCCATCATGTTCCTAGGTATTTACTCAGCTGATACTAAAACTTATATTCATACAAAAACCTGCACAAAAATATTTATATAGGTTTATTTTAAAAATTCCTAAAACTGAAAGCAACCAGGATTCCTTTAATATGTGGATCAGTAAATTATGGTATATCCATACAATGGAATATTATTAAGTGATCAAAAGAAATAAGTAATCAAGCTACAAAAAAGACATAAATTTTAAATTCATGTTGCCGAGTGAAAGAATTTAGTATGAAAATGTAACATACTATATGATTCCAATTATATGGTATTCTAGAAAAAAATAAAGAGCACTAGGGAAATACGTTAAAAGATAAGTGGTTTCCAAAGACTCAAGGGAGAGTGTTGACGAAAAAAGGGGATGAATTGTCAACTCTAAGACTTTCGTGGGAAAAGTAGAGGTAAACTAATTACTATTATTCAATATGTGTAGTTTTAGAATAAGAATACAGGTGAGGAGCATTTAATTCTTCCTTGGAGGGAGAATCAACAGTGAATGCTGTTATTTGTCCTTGACCTTGAAGCTGAGTAAGCGTCTCTATTGGACAGAAATGGGAATGACATTTCAGACAGAGGAAAAAGCATGAACAGCACCATGACTACTTGAGACAAAGTGAAATGTTGAAAGAATGCAAGTTTTCATAGGGTATGTAGGTTATGTGAGAAGGTATGGGTAGAGATATGGTTTAAATAAAAGGTAGAAAATTTTAAAAAGTGGGCAGGGGTTAGAACATGAAGGGTGTTGAAGTTTTGGCTTTATCCAAATGACTATATGGAAGCCATTGAAGTTTTCTATATATCTGTATTTCAGTAAGGTAATGAGGTTGTAAGAGACGATGCAGAGATTGTTTAAAAGAGAAAGGTATGAAGGCTGGAACTCTAGAGGGGAGACTTTCAGAGTGAGGTAGGTGGTAGATGCTGAGGGGTTTGAGCAGGGAAGTAGATGTGGAAATGAAAAGGAGAAGGAAAATGTGAGCACCATTAGGGCTGAATGGATGGGAACTGGTGCTCAGCTGACGTGAATTAGGAGCAAGGGGAAGAAACCATGAATATGCAGGTGCTTCTAGCATGATCTACTGGATAAATAGTAAAGCCCCCCAAATGGGGTGGGAGTTGCGGATAAGGTATGAAGTGAAAGATAGTGGGTTTAGTTTTGAAAAGAGTGAGCTTAAAGTACTAAATGAACATTGGAAGCAGTTAAAAACATGTTTCTGTACATAGTTTGGAGATCATACATATGCAAGTGGCAATGAAGCAAAGAAATGAATACGATTGCCCAGACCAAGAGTGCAGAGATTAATTAGTATCAATTTTTATCTTGAACTAAGGATATAGCCCTAAGGAATCATAAGACCATGGTGCGAAATAAGGGGGAAGGAGCCACAGAGAAGGCAGAAAATAAACTCTGAGAAGTAGCAGAACTAGTATAGAGAATTAGGGTATTACAAAAGGAGAAATTGGCCATATGGAAGGTTTGCTGATGACAGATAGATGTTGCACAGAGTAAGATGAGGAATGAGAAAAGGCCTTTGGATAATTCCATTTAGTGGATGCTGGTAATGCTAGTGAAAGCCTTACTAGAGCTATGGAGTCAGAATGCACTGGATCCAAGAATGAACTGGGAGGCAGAAGGAGGGAAGGAAGGCACAGCAATGCATTGGTGATAAATGCCCTAGGTCTGTTGGGTGAGCACAGTGTTCTTTTGTGTACGGAATATTACATTACAAGTAATATGAGAGGATAAAATAAAACCTTTACAAAGCATGAAGGAGAGCCTAGGAAGAAAGGATAGCAATAAAATAGTACTTTTTCAGATATTTGTGAAAAGAAAGAGGACACTAATGATAAGAGGATGGTCAGTAATTGATATAGAATGTAGTAGGGGAGCACACAGGAAAAGATTAACTTTAGACAAGAGGAGAAATATCTTCTTTTGAGATATGTAAATGCAAGTCAGAATGAACATATTGGAAATGGCAAAAAGAGAAATAGGAGAACCTCATCTGCGAAGGTGGACATCAGTAGCAGTCAAATAGTCTAGTACATAGAATCACCTCCAAGACTTACTGAAAAACAGATCACTGGACCTCAACCTAGAGCTGAGAGTCCGGGACAGGGCCTGAAAATATGTAGTTCTCACAAGATTTTTGGTGATACGGAACTGACCACGGGATTACATTTTGATAATGACGGCCTACATTTTCTCAATGAAGCAGGAGGTTAGGTCAGCTGCTGAGAACAAAGGGGAGTGGGCCCTCAGCTCTCCTTTCAGCCAAAGGCATATCTTGTCCAGATCCCCAAGCATGAGTTTGTCTAGGGCCTTTTTTCTATGCCATGCCAGCTGACCTGTTGTGGGATTGAACTTCCCCGTGTTAGATAAAGGCACTGCTTTGAGAATGCTCACGTGCTAATGATACGCTAGAACTATCGTCAGCTGCATCTTCAGTTTAGGAAGAGGCACCGAGATAAAGACGGCAGGGAGTCTTGTTTCAGGGTTTTCCTAATAGTGCACTTTTTCATTAGAAACAGTTCTGGCTTCCCCTTTGTTATTTCCTCAAAGAAAATTATAAATATCAGTTTGCTTGTCTCCCACTTCCATCTGCCTGAAGGCTGCACTTTGCTTCTCTAAATGTGTCAGTTGTGAACATGATGATTCTATTTGGGCATCTATTAACGTCGGCGTGATGTCCTTAGTGTTTACTGTTCCAGCTCTCCCCTCTGCTGGGGACAGTGGTGTCAATTTTCCTGATGCTTTCTGCAAGGCTGGAAGCAATTTCTCACTAGCCCAAAGCAGGTAAGCGGTCAGTCCCCTGAGGTGGTGGTTCAGAAACATAGGATGTACTTTGTTGCTCCCACAGTCTGTCACAAGTTTATGGTCTGATGAGGTTTTTAATAAAAATATTTTATACTTTTGGGCTGCCTCTCAACTACAGATCCCAAAGTCCTGTTTTAAAGATCAAAATACCCGCAGATGCTGTACACAAATGCCATGGATTCAACAAAAGCTGGTGTTAGGACGGGAAACTGATAACACACACACCTGCTCAGCATTTACCAGGCTTTTTCAGCACCCACTGAAATCTTCTGACTACAGAAACCGCATTCTGACTTGTGCATCAAGCGCTGCAATCTACAAGTCAGCAATTCACAAAGCTCTCCCATCCCACCTCTTCCCCCCGCCCCCCCCATCTCAGGTATGTGAAACAATGGACAATGGATATTTAAAATCATTCGGTATCCCCTCCACACCTCATTGCTTATATATACTGGGACCAATCAGGTCAAAATTACGTTAGAATATTAGAAGTACAGGTTTTATATAGAAAGTGCTTAAGAGAGGATCTAGACTATATGATTCTAATAATAGTGGTAATAATTTACAATATAGATAGTGTTGTTACTACAATACTTTATAGTATATAATGTCTCTTCTATCCTCTATTTAATCTAAATTAAACTTCATAACAACCGTGTGAGGCAGGCATTATTCCCTAAGGGAAAGCAAAAAACAAATAAAGATAGCTTTCACCAAAGTGTAATCACTGGTGTATAGGGTTTCATAATAGAGAAAGCCTCCATTTTTTAAAGTTGAGGTATAATTGACACATTGTGTTTGTTTCAAGTATTCAATGTAGTGATTCAATATTTGTGTACACTGTAAAATGACCACCAGAAAAAGTCTAGTTAACATCCATCAACACACATCGTTACAGAATTTTCTTTTGTGTGATGAGAGCATTGAAGATTTAAGTCTTTAAGCAACTTTCAAATATGTGCTACTGTGTTGTTAACTAGAGTCATCATGCTGTATATTATATCCCTTAGACTTATTTTTTTTTTTTAAACTGGAAGTTTTTACCTTTTGACTCTCTTCACCACTTTGCCTACTCCCCCCTTCTACCCCACACATTTCCTTTATCTATTCATCCCTCAATGGACACTTAGGTTGCTTTTATATCTTGGCTATTGTAAAGAATTTGCAATGAACATGGGGTGCATACATATGTTTGAGTTAGTGGGGTTTTTTCCCCTTTGGATGAATCCCCAGAAGTGGAGTTGCTGGATCATATGGTAGTTCTAGTTTTAAATTTAAAAAAAAATTGAGGAAACTCAAACCACAGCGCACAAGGGTTCCCTTTGTTTCGCATCCTCGCCAACACTTGTTATTTCTTGTCTTTTTGCTAACAGCCATTCAACCAGGTGTGAGGTGATACCTCATTGTGGTTTTGATTTTCATTTCTCTGATGCTTTGTGATGTTGAGCACCTTTTCATGCACCTGCTGGCCATCTGGATGTGCTCTTTGGAAAAATGTCTATTCATATCCTCTGCCAATTTTAAATTGGATTGTTTGATTTTTTGCTATTGGATTGTATAAGTTCTTTATATATTTTGAAGGTTAACCCCTTATCAGATAGGTGATTTGCAAATATTTTCTCTCATTCGGTAGGTTGCACCTCTCTTTTTCTTCCTCATTGGTAGCTCATGGGAAACCTATCATGAGTTCATAGGTGGGAAATGGAGAAGCATTGCTGTAATAGTGACAGATAACATGAGGGTTTGGGACATATATTTGTGCAGCTCCCTGGACCCACTTGTATTTGATCGCAGATGTATCACATCTGTGCTATGGTGGATTGTTGCTGAGGCCTCCTAACTTTATGACTCCTCGGATATGTTAATATCCATGGTGTTCTGGTAATCGCTCTGAAAAGTGCCACCTTGGGTTTGTAGCATTTGCCGAGTTCTATGGTAGTAATATTTCCATCATGGCTGAATGCAAGCTGCCAGAGTGATGTCACAGAATAGGGACTTGGGAAGAATTGTGCTCATATGACCTATTTCTTGCATATCACGGTACTCAGCTAGTGCTGGGCAGTTTTGGCCACAGGGTCACTTGACATCATTGGAGGTCCCATGGTTTGATGCCCAGTTTCCCTAGGGCTCAAAGGCTTGCCAGGAGTTGTTTACCAACAGTTTGTACTTCTCTGCTGCAGATGTCCTAACCTCCCTCTAGCACCCGAGGAGTGTGCGCTGCACATGATGTGTTTTGCTCTCACAAAGAACTCCAGTATCACTGATGATGTGGATTAAGCCATGACTCTGGACCTCGTGCAGAAACTTTCCTAGCCCTGGGCTCCACTCCACAGCTTTCTACATCTGAAAAATGGGACATAGCAATATCTTCCAGTGTGTTACATGTTGTCCCTTAAACCCAAAGAGACCTATAGAGCATGATGGTTCCTTTTTTAGTGCTAGAGACGCAAGGTAATAACTTACCCTTTACTTTGGAGTGAATTCCCAGTATGCTGAGAACCTTTGACTCCTAGAAACTTTACCCATGTGCCAGGCTCCTAAATCTTTCTGGGTTTTGTCTGCCTTTGGAGTACATGTGACTTTCTAAGGCATCCAGAATGTCTGCCACCTCTTCCTGCTCATCAGGTATGATTAATATGACATCATCAATAGAGTGGACCATGTGATGATCTGCATAATATCCAGGTGACCGAAGGCTCTTCTGACAATTTATGACAGAGAGCAGGAGAGTTAACAAAAGTCCTGGGGCAAGACTATGAATGCGCACTTGTGTCTGTCTTTGTGAATAGGAACTGCTGATTCTTCTTTCTGATAAGAATGAGAAAGAAAACATTTGTGAGTTCAATAATATCACACCAGGTAGCCAAGACTGTATTAACATGCTCTGGTAAACATATCACATCTTGTGCAGTAGTGGCAGTTGAAGTGACTGCTGGGTTAACTTGTGCATTTCGTTGTAATATTCTGTGATCCCCAGTTTTTTCAGGGTCCAGGCTACTACATTAAAGAGGGTCCTATTTGGGGACTACCAGTCCTTTACCTTTCAAGTTTTTGAGAGTGGCACTGATTTTTGCCATCTCTTTGAGATGCTATTATGGGTTGAATTGTACTCCCTCCCCCCCCCCATATATATAGAAGTCTTAATCTCTTATACCTGTGAATGTGACCTTACTTGGAAATAGGGTCATTGCTGATGTAATTAATTAAGTTGTACTCACACTGGAGTAAGGTGGTCCCTTACCACCTTACAGGAGAAATTTAGATACAGATACAGACATAGAGGAAAGACAGCTAAAGGTAAAACAAAGTGCAAATGTTGGAATTGTGCTGCCCCAAGTCAAGGACTTCCTGGGAGTTACTAGGGCTGGAAGAGGCAAGGAAGAATCCTTTGTTAGAGGCTCTGGAGGGACTGTGGCCCTGTTAAGATGTTGGTTTCAGGCTTGTAGCTTTATGAACTGTGAGAGAATAAATTTCTGTTGTTTAAAGCCACACAGTTTGTGGTACCTTTTTACATCAGCCCTAGGGAACTAATACACATGTGATAAAAGTTATCCTCGTGGAGGGCAGTGGGAGCACTTTCAGGCTCTTTCTCTTGTCTCTCCTACAAGAGCTCTAATTTTACAATTTAAGAAACAAAGCTAGGATTCCAGCAATAACTCAGTATACTCATTCCAGTTGTACATATGGAAACCAGAGAAATGACCATGAACATGGTTAGGACTCAGTTTCTTAGCTGACGTCTGCGTACCTCCACTCTTAATGAAAAGGTCGTGACGGGATCTTTGGCTTCCAGCATTGATCTGTATTCAAAGGTTCTGACAGATCTGAGAAACCCACAGAGCTCGCTGTGGTGTTTCAGGATCTTGCTTCAGTTGATGTGTTCTGGGTCGGAGAACTGGGCCTATGGACATAGCTGTTCTTTGGGGGTGGCTAATTTGAAACTTTTTCTCATCAGTTCTGATCTCCATTGTGTGTGTGTGTCCTTTTGGGCTGCCATCTATCTTGCCCCTGGAAATACAATGTCCTAGGAGCCACTTCTATAATTTTTTGTGGGTCTGGCCTTGCTAACTCATTTGGGACTCGCTACAGATTATAATAATTCTGTCCTCCCTGCTTCTAATGGGAGTGCTGTCCACTCCATTTCTGATGTGCTGCCACCTGGCCTGTGCTATTCTCAGATCCTATCATCCCTCTTGCTTTTAGCAAACACAGTACTGGAACAATATGTCCGTCATTATTCCTAGCCTATTCAGTGATGCAGGTGACTCTCTGACCTATTGTCTTTATAAAGGGAGTGTCTTCCAGGCCTTCCAGAGGAGCAGGATCAGCCACAGCATTTTCTGTCTCATAAAGTGGACCTTATTCTTGCCTCTTTGAGCTTTGTAAACTTCCCCATACTTGGCTGCAGCAATTCTGGCATCTCTCTTTTGGTTAATAAGGGCCTTTGCTTTTTTTAACCTTTTAAGGACCATTGCAACAGCCATCAGGGACCTTGCCAGGGGTGAAATCCTGTGTCACTGGAAAGTACCACTATATTGCAGAAGTCTCCCTAACTCAGCTTTATGTCCTGTCCCCTCTTGATCTAGCCCCATTAGAAACCCCTCATTTCTGAGGGTAACGTGTTATCCAGGTACTGAAGCTTTCTAAGCACATAGTTCTCCTTTGCTTTAGCTGGTCCAACACTTTCTGAGTAAGGTTATGCTGAGATTTGAGCCTAGAGAGGAGATGGGACAAATCCTGAGAAGGGTAAGAAAACTCTTCTAAGGCACTTGCCTCATTTGAGGCCTTTGTAGAACTTCAGCTCTGTGTGTGTGTGTGTGTGTGTGTGTGTGTGTAGCCCTGTCTTCTAATGAGGAGGACTTGGTCATTTCTTCAGGCCGGTAAGATTCATGGTAACCTCAGGATTTGAGGTTCTTAACTGTGTAAGAGATTTGCCTAGGCTGAAGTTCTGCCTTCTCTGAAGCTCTGCTAACAGTTAAGTCCTGTCGCGGGTTTGCTGTGACCACCCTCCAGCCGCAGGAGCAGACGTTCTCTTTGAATGCTGCCAAGGAGTCCCCCTTATGCTCACACTTTGCTTTCCATTGTTAATTCACAGCCTGAGCATGTCATTTTCTCTCTTTAGCCACTGATGCCTAGCAACAGCTAGCCAATCCCACGCTTCTTACAGCTATTTTTTTCTTCGTACCTCTACATACCCAGTGTGTCGTTCTGGCTATTCCATCTCCTTTGACCTATATCTTATCACAAGTCACCTTAGGTGGAAGCTAGAAAAATGCTCTAGCCTTCCAAAGACTATCCATGCTTGGCCTGTTACCAGGGATGGGGTTCTTGTTGCCATCCAGCCAGGATATGAGCTAACTCCAGAATTCCCATCTTTAGGATCTGCTTCCCAGGGACACTTTGATATCAACTGTCTTAGATTGGGTTCCTCAGATCAAAACTTCGACAGGGATCCTTGTTTAAGGATATGTGTGCTCTCAGGGGAAGGGAAGTGAGGAAAATGGAACAGGGCAGGGGAAAATGCCAGGCAAGCATGTGGTCTCAGTAGAGCCTAGCTTCAGTCTTGTTCCATAAGAAACTCTAGAGCAGGGGTCCCCAACTCCCTGGCTGTGGACTGGTACTGGTCCGTGACCTGTTAGGAGCTGGGCCACATAGCAGGAGGTGAGCAGTGGGCCAGTGAGCGAAGCTTCCCTGGCATTCCTGCCTGAACTCTGTCTCGTGTGCCCCCCACCCCCATCTGTGGAAAAATTATTTTTCACGAAACCAGTCCCTGGCACCAAAAAGATTGGGGATCGCTGCTCTAAAGCACAAACGACAAGGCAGAACTTGAGGCAAGAGGGCTGGCGTTTTGTTTTCCATGCCAGTGGGTCATTGGCTGAGTTAATCCCGGTGGGGGTTGGGGGGTGAGGACAGGTGTAGCCTCCCAAGCAAGGTGCTCACATTTGGTTCAGGGCAATTCTCCGTGTTATCTTAATTCTTGTTATCTTCACCAATCACAGCAGACGAGTGGGGGCGCAGCAGCCAGAGGAGGGGATCTGGGTGGCCGCCAGCAGCATCCATCACAACATTGTAGAGCTATTATGAACTGACTGATGGTCAGCAAACTCTGGGTTGTTCTCTATCTTAAGTAAAAATATATTTTTAAAAACCGTTTGGAAATCTACTTTAGGCTTGGGTAGGAGGGTTATGTTTATCTTCCCTTTTTATTAGTGGAATTACACTCAGTCCCACTGGCCATAAATCCCAAATGCCCAATTCACTGTTTTTGGCAGAGGACCCTGTTGTAAATGAGGCCTGTCCTCTGGTTCGCTGCCAGCTCCCAGAGCCCTGAAATTGAGAATGTTATTTCCCACTGTGACTTCTGGTTAATTCTGTCAATTTTTATCCCTCTTTCTTACCTTTACTTTTGCTCTGTAATAGTTGCAGTGAGAGATTATGAGAACAAGTCCTTTCAGATACTTTGTCTCATTCGGAATGGGTGGCACAATGTGAAAATACTGTACCTTTTTGCTTTCTATGTGCAAATGGAAATGTCCCTGTGCCAAGGTACACTATTCCTGAGAAGGGAACAGAAAGTAAAAAAAGAAAGATGGGAAGGGTGACCCAAGAGTAATGTACAAATGGTTAAGAGTGAGATTTTTATTTTTTCAGTTGGATTTGGGAATCTGAGTTTGGGAATTTGCCGGCAAAAAAATGTGCAACCTCAGCTGAGGGCTTCATTGCTCTTGAAGGGTCTGGAAATAAGTCGTTGTCTCCCGAGTTGACAAAGAGCAATTTACTGTGAGAACTGTCACGTCCTTTACTCCTCAAGCTCCGAGACGCTGCAGAATGAGCCGTCTGTGCCACGTAAACCCCTGAGAAATGGTGAGGCTCGCTCAAGTGCTTTGAAAACTGTGAAAAGCCCCATAAAAATGAGATATTATGGTTGTGTTCAACGGACCTCTCCAAAGCCTACACTAAAGTTGTCTTTTATCTTACATTCCACGTCCCCCATACAGACATACATCCCCTGTCCTTGCCCGAGGTTCTTCCTCCCACTTGCTGCAGAATCCCTTTTGCATTTTCACCTTCTCAGGTACCAAAATTCCAGCCGTAATTTTGAGCTTGGTTTGACTCTTCACTATGAGAAAGCAAATCCTGATACTCCAAGATTTGGCCACAAAAGGTGAGTCTCTGTGGGGAAAACCTGGCAGAAACCTGTGGCTTCACTCTTGTCCACTGAAGTTATCCTTTCTCAGGGGAACTCCTTTCTTTAGGATGGAGTTTACAAAGCGTGGTTTCCAAGCCAGCGTATTAGCATTGTTAGAAAATTTGTTAAAAGGAAAATTATTGACTCCACCCCAGACCTATTAAGTTAGAAACACTGGGGGTAGGGGCTGCAATCTGTGTTTTAATAAACCTTCCAGGTGATTCTGAAGTTTGAGAATCATTTTTCCAGGTCTGCTCAAGTTTGAGACCCACTGTCCAAGGACATTTCTTACTGATCACCTTTGATACCATCCTGCCAGCCTCAAGAGAGGCTCCCCCATTCACCACTAGAGCCAAATAAACTCTTAATTGCCCTGGCACAGGTAGAACATTAACTTTCCTAATGGATTGTCCCTAATAATAGGAAAATAAATTTTTAGACTACTGTTTAACTAGATACAATGGTTCAGAAAATATGGGAATATATTGTAGTTTAATAATATATTACAAGCACCAGTTTTACAGTCAGGCAAACTAGGCTTTGAATCTAGCTTGTCACTTAATCATGTGGATCTGAAGGCTCTCTATCTATTAAATGATGATAATAATATTACCTACCTCTTAAAGCTATTGTGAAAATTAAGCGAGATGGTGAATGTCAAACAATTAGCAAAGTGCTGGACTCATAGAAGGCATTCCATAAGTAATATTGAATTGTACCTTGGTCATCATCAAGC
The DNA here is from genome assembly GCF_022682495.2 of Desmodus rotundus. Taxonomy (NCBI): domain Eukaryota; kingdom Metazoa; phylum Chordata; class Mammalia; order Chiroptera; family Phyllostomidae; genus Desmodus; species Desmodus rotundus. The sequence goes on from NC_071389.1 coordinate 46,190,359, forward strand.
TACAATTCTCAGTGGGCCTCAGGGACTGGCTCTCAGGCCACCTCCACAGGGCATGGGGCATTTTCAGCTTTGGAATTCAGAAGCACCCCTAAACATGTCCCAGTCCTTGGAGACTAAGCCAAGGGAGATGCAGGAATTCTCTCTTCCATGTCTGACTCCCACAGCCCAACCTCGAGTTTACTATCTGAAGTGATCTAGGCCAGTGTTCTTTGGAGAACATCAGGCCCAGTCCCAACATTTACAGGGCTTGGAACCAGAGTACAAATTGGAGGCCCACACAACATATATTTATGTTTATAACTTACAGAGCAAGCTCAACTGTCTGATCTTCTGTAGGCAGAGTAATTTAGCCCCCACAATATCTGGGACCTGTGGATATGCTACCTTACATGATAAAGGGATTTTGCTGATGGGACTAAAATAAAGACCTTGAGGTGGGGAGGTTATCCTGGATAATCCAGGCAAGTGAAATCACAAGAATGCTTGTAAGAGGGAGGCAGGAAGGTCAGAGAAGGAGATGTGGCAATAGGCAAAAGCTGGAGTGGTTTGGTGCCATCAGTGAGGAAAGCTACGAGAAGATGGGAAAAGCAAGGAAATAGATTCTCCCCTAGAACCTTCAGAGAGCGTGTAGTCCTGTTGACCCATCTGGGACTTCAGAACATCAGAATTGTTTGATGATCCATTTGTGTTGTTTTAAGCCACTGAGTTTGTGGTAATTTTTTTGCAGTAGCATTAAGAGACTAATAACTCCTACCTTCATAATAATAAAAAATTATTAAAATGTGTGCATATGCTTTTATAAGATGGCAAGTTGACAAAATATTAGTAATGTTAAATTTAACAATTATTTTGCATAGTGAATGGTCTGTGAATGATCCAGGGAAATTTTTAAATGAATAATATAATGAAGGTCCAATTTATTCATTATTTTATTCTATTCCATTTATTTTTCTTGCCTTCATTTCAGCATAATTATGAGTTATATTGTTAGGATAACTAGTTTTAATAAACAGTGTTGCCAAATTAGACCATCTGTCTTGAGTTATTATAGTTACTAGACAATATTTTTTATTAAGTACAATTGGAGAATTTTGGCTCCTCTGAGGCAGTGGCAACTGAGTTATTAAAACTCTTAAAGAATACTTCGATTTAGAAATAAATTATTAACATATATAATTAATGTAAGTTAATGTAATTAACTTATATTAACACATTTTAAGGAGATCACCCATGATAAATTATCATGATCTCAGGAGAAAACCCCAATATTTATTTTAAGTAAACAGATTACTGTCATATATAGATTTACAGGTGATTTTCCACACCTGTAAAGCAATATCTAGATGCATGGAGTTTTACTTAGTTTTTAAAATTTATTTTAAGAAAGGGAGGGAGAAAGAGATGGAGAGAAACATCAGTGTGTGGTTGCTTCTCACGTGCCCCCAACTGGGGACCTGGCCCACAACCCAGGCACGTGCCCTGACTGGGAATAGAACCATCAACCCTTTGGTTCGCAGGCTGGCACTCAATCCACTCAGCCTCACCAGCCAGAGCTCAATGCTCAAATATTAAAAGAAAACTAAAAATAGAAGTTTGATGCTTAGTTTGTTCGAACGTCTTACTGGTTGAGACTATAGGAAGACTTAGAATGGCCAGAATATAATCTCAATTTTGTACAGAAATTTACTCCATAATCATTCATTTCCTCTTTCGAATTTCTTTATATTTTATCGGAGGTCATTTTGTTGCATATTTCACATGCAGTTTATTTAATTTCAAAAAATTTTTTGCCAAAAATTTAAAAATGCTTTTTATCCTTTAAAAAATGAAGTAGCCAAACCCACATCTGTTTGTGCTTTGTATGTTTTTGCTAAATTATTAATAGCAAGCCACAGTTCATACCCAAATATTACAGATTATTTTAAATTCAAGATTAATTACATTTTACAGCAAACACCATGATTTGTTTACAGAAACATGATTTGTTTCTACTTGTGGATATTTTGTTGTTTTGCTTATTTCTTCTTATGTGTCTCATCATGTTTAAATAAAATTTTGTGGCTTTAACAGCATTTAGTTGGCATTCCCATTGTGAGATATTTTAATCACTTGGTGATTATCGATATTTTATTAAGTTGTTCCATTTGGGAAGGCCTGTAAAATAGTTCATGTAATATTTAAATCCTTTTATATAATAGCATAATTAACAGCCCAGCTGTGACTATATCTTCTAGTAACAAATTCAGGCCATGAGCCGTACACGCCACAAAGAATGCGAATGGAAATTTGGGCACAATTCTGTCTTGAGAACCTTTCTCTTGCCAACTATGTAGCACCAGTATTTTAGACATATCCTCAATAATATTTTAAATTATTTAAATAAAGTGGAAAATATTTAATATATTTTTAAATTTAATTCTTATTCAATATTTTATAAAAATAAAATTATTCAAGTTCTAGTGACCGATGCATATCTAGTTACCAACGTAAAGGTGATCTGCATCACACTTCAGGCATTTTGCACTTAGATTTACTTAGATACAAACTTATTGGTAATACAGATCGTGTGATATTACAAAGTATTCCATTGTTTCCATGCACAGCTGTTGAAAATACTGCATGGTTTTGTGAATTCCTTTAGAACCATGAACAAGAACATAGAGAGATGTAAAAAAATGAAAGCTTGGCAGTACTGGAAAGTGATACATTATTATAAGGACATCGATTGCATTCATTCTACAGGAGAGGATATGTTTAAGTAATTTGTGTTTTCTTTTACCATGTAGAAGCCACATCTGTCTCCATCAGCTGCAGCACAGTCTGTAAACCTTCGGGCATTAGGACACAATGACCTTTTATTTTGAGGATTGGAACAAGAAACGCAGAGAAGTGCTTCCCTGGAGTGTGGAGAATTTATCAAATACTCTCTAAAGTCCAGCATGAGACTGGGGGAACATCCACACTTTGAGGGGATATTTCACTCTCTACTCACAGACACATGTCTTCTTCCCAGTGCTTGGGAAAAAATGACAACTACAAAGGCATAATCTATTACTATAACGTAATGAGCCAGTGGCATGTGTGTGCACGCTAACACACACACACATACAGACACACACACAAGTGAAGAATTTAAGTTGCTGGACCTTGTATTCATAGCAGCGAGACTCGGGGTTCGAGCCCAGGCCCGCACACACAAAATTTGTTCTAGTGCTCTAGCCTGTTCCGGTAGAAGTAGGGTTTTAAACTTCCTTCTTCCACGCCATTGTCTAGCATCTTAATCATACCCTTTGTTACTCAAAACCAGCTCATATTTTGCTTCTTTAGGGAAGGCCTCCCGGTTCCCTTCTGAACTTTGTAAACATAATTCTGTTACAAGGGACACATCTATTAGTCATCTACTGGATTAGAAGCTAAGTCTCCTGCTGATCTCCTGTTAGTCCCTTGAGGACAGAGACTGTGTCTTACTCATTTCTGTATTTCTGCGACCTAACAGAATGCCAGGAATATATTCGGAGTTGAGGAAATAATTTTTAACTGAATTAAATGGAATAATAAAATGTTATTGATTTTTAAAAAGAAACCCACCAGTCAGCAAATACCATTAGTATGGGTGTGACATTCAGAAATCACTTAAATGTCTTTAGGTTCCAGACTGATCAACCAGTATATTTTAAGAGGAATTCTGAGAAGATTCCGCAACATTTTTTCCCCAGTACTTTATTGAAATACGGGCTGTTTTATACTGTCAGCACATTCTTCCTGATATTTAAGCTGAAGCAGTACCTTCTAAACCATAGGCTGCAATTCCGAGAGAGCTGCTGGAATTGCCACAGTTTTATTCTTTTGACTGGGGTATATTTAAGGTTTGGGAACGTCTTAACTCAGCACATTTTAAAGAGCAGTATTTTTAGTGTCTTGGGCGAATAGTCCTGTTTTAATTCAGGAAACAAAAGGCGTTGGGTTAACCAACAGGGATAGCGCCTCACTGCTTTCTCTCTGAAGCCTTTCTTCCAACCATTATCCTCTCCAAGCAAAACCAGTTCCTCCTTCCTCCATGTTCTCAAAGCCTCTTTATTTAAAACACGCACATTCAGGCCTGCAGGTGCACGCACACTGAGAGCATTAAATCACGTATAAACTCTATTTTAGATGGAGATACAGAAAGAGATATGGAGATTGCAATTCCTTGAGTTTCTGAGCATTCCCCCCTGGTGGTTTTCTGATGACAGAGCAGACTCCCCAACAACATTGGTGTGATACCTGAACCATAAAGGAGACAAAGGAGGTGGAGCTCCCTTTGTTCCTATGATGGTGAATGTTATTTTTACGTGTTTGCTGGTACATGTGTGCACGATTTTCTCCAAGAACCACATGCTGGTGACATTGCTGGCTTAGAGGGTATGCCCACTTCGACCTTTACTAGGAAACACCACATTATTTTCCAGAGTGATTGAAAAGGTATACTCCTAACAGCACTGTCTGGAAGTTTCTATTTGTTTATTCACTCTCTGACCCTTAATATCATCAGACTTCTTAACTTTTGCCAATCAGGTTGGTATGTGTTGGTATCCCATTGAGGTTTTAATTTGTTTTAATGAAGTTGAGCGATTCCTCAAATATTTGTCATTTTTTTTAAGAATTCATTTTTTCTTGCTTGACCTATAAGTAATTGAGAGAGGTATGATGATATCATTCATTCTGTTGGTAATAGTATTTTTTGTAGTTCTACCAATTTTTGATTAAGAATTAGGAAGTTATTTTATTACAATATAATTTTAGAACTTTTATATATATAACTGATATAATGAACTTTCTATCCCTATATTATGACTGACTTTAATGCTAATAATGCTGTTATCTTTAACACTATTTTGTGTATATATATACACATATGTATACATACATACATACACATACATATACACACACTTTTTTGGGTCTAGCATGTATAGTCTAGGGGACCTTTTACATGTATTTACTTTCAAAATTTACATGTCCTTATGTTCCAGGAGTGCCTCTTTTAAAGTATATATATTTGTGCCTTCTGTCTGTTGGTTTTCATGTTGTTCAGAAGCTTGCTCTCTGGTGTGACCGCCTACCCTTTGAAGGTGATCTTTTTGTTCCCACTGCTTTTTTTTTTAATTCACCTTTTTACTCTGAGATAACTATAGATTTACATGTAGTCAAATGCCCACCCTTTACCTAGTGTACTCTATCTAGCTCCCCTCAGTGGTAATGTCTTGTAAAACTATTGTGTACTATTACTCTCCTTCCTAATTTTATTCTTCACTTCTTTAAACATTTCAAACCTAGTTATGCTATATTCTGTATTGGGCAATCCCAACCTCTGTAACTCTTGGAGTTCTCTGACTTTTACGCACTGCAGATTACCTCAATGTGTTTTGTGACATTTCGTGTGCTTATTACTTGATCCTATTTATGTGGGAGTCCTCCCAGCTTAGACTGGTGTGGCTTCCCTCCAGAGAGGATTTGTTTTTCTGGGAGCTAGGGGTATATTTGACCCAGGACCATTTTAAGACCATAAAGGCTTAATTTAATACAGGAGTCACAGGCTTAATTCCTTCTCTTCCTCCTCCTTTGATAGTGCTGTTGTGGTTGTTGGCTCCCTGGGCAACTCTGCCTTTCCTCAACTCACTGCTCAATTCAGTGGCTGCTGGGTTGGTTTGTTTTTGGAGGGTAGGTGGGGGTATGCAAGCATAGCAATCCATCTCAAATTGGGTTCTATCAGCAATCCAGCTGCTTTGTAGCAAAAAGTCAGCAAAGCCCTTAGTTTATTGTATTGCCAGAGGCAGAAGTTCAGAGAGAAGGTAATAGCAGTTATTAATCTTGGGGACGAGGAGTGAATTAAATTGTATTGTCTCTATAGCGTTATATCCTGGGTTAGTGCCACTGTTCCCTCTCAACCCCTTTCCAGGAGTGAAGCCTCATTTCCCCAGCTCCTGGTGCCACACTGCTCTCTTCTCTGACTAACCCTTCTCTGCAGGGGACAGCCATGGTCAAGGGTCATCGTGCTTCCATCCAATGACTATGGCATCTGCCCATGTGTGCCCAGCTCAGGACAGTACTGCAGGGCCATCCTAGCTCAGAGCTCTCTGTGTGGTTGGTTGTGACCTTTATTTTGACCATGTAACCATTTGGTGGTTCTGAGAATCCTGCTTCCATCACTTCCTCACCGGTACTGATGATCTTACAGGTACCCATAATAAACTTTCTCATGCAAATCTGTCTCAGACTCTGTTTTCCTGGAGTAACTTGAGTGAAACACTCATTTTCAAAAATATTTAAAACCAACATGACCCCATAGAGTACATACTTTAGTCCCGGGAGTTGTTTAGAAATAATCTGGTTTCACAACATTCCAAAATGAAAAATTGAGACCTTTGAGTTGAAATAATTCACAAAGTGTCACTAAAGGAAGGGGACTGAACTCTGTGACCTTTATAAGACCCATTATTTAAGCAATCTATGGTTCCGTGCCTTTGAAACCAAGACCCTCAACCAGGCTTTAGTGAAATCTTCCCTCTTTGCTTCTATGCTATGTCTTGTTCTTTTCTTGGATACTCCTGGCAAGTTTCTTCAGATAGTTTTGAGCTGTGGCCATGAAACAGAGTATGGAAAAGATAGCCAAAAATGCTGTAACAACAACAACAAAAGGAACATTTTACTTGCTTGTTTTCTGAAACACGTTTTCAACTATTGAACATGGAGGTAGACGCAGGGCCAGCTTGACGGACATGTGCCTGGTACACAAGATCCCACAATCGGAAGGGCACGGCTCTTGATTTAATGCTTGCTTGCTGCCTTGACATTCATCATCATTTGTTAACTTGGCCCCACATTTTCACTTTCCAATGGATCTCACAAATAGTGTAGCTTGTCCTGCTAGACAGTTTTGCATAGAAGGAGGAACATGGCCTGTGGAAATCTGAAAAATGTAGAATTGAAACATGCCTCTGCTCTGCGTTTTATGGCCTCAGGCAAGATAATAGGGTAAGCAGAGGGTTCTTAAACCCTCTGGACCTTTTTTCTCATTAAGAAAATATTGAAAAAAAAGAAGAAAATATTAATGACAGAGCCTATAAGTATTTGAAATTTGCTATATAATAGAGCAATTAAGAAATGCCACTATAGCTCTGGCTGGTGTGGATTGAGTTCCAGCCTGCGAACCAAAGGGTTGCCGGTTCGATTCCCAGTCAGGGCACATGCCTGGGTTGTGGGCCAGGCCCCCGGTGTGGGGTGGTGCTAGAGGCAACCAACATTGATGTTTCTCTCCCTCTCTTTCTCCCTCTCTTCCCCTGTGTCTAAAAATAAATAAATAAAATCTTAAGGAAAAAAAAGAAATACCACTATAATAGTTACCATGTGAAAAAAAAACCCCTAATTAGTAAGGTTAAGCCAATGGATTCACATTACCTGAGTTTATGTCTGAACTTTGTAATCTCCCAATGGTGATACCTTAGGTAAGTTTCCTAAGCGTGCTTTTTGTGCCATCTGAAAATCATAGGATCAGTGTGAATGTCAAATGAATTAATTGTATTTTCTCAGTGTGGTACCCAGTTGTATTCATTTAAATGTTTAGTGTAATTGGTTTTAGGAAATATACCCAAACCTAAATACATCTAAAACAGGCAGGCTATGGGAGAAAATAATGAAGAAGATCCTTTATGGGGAAAAGGTTGGGAATACCTGTGTACAACATTGATACTCTTGGCACCTGGTTGGAGTGTGAAGACTCCTTCAGTGAAAATGTACTTCATTAGTCATCCCAAAGTGATTAAGCTTTTAGAAGAAGCTCTACAAGGGCAGTACAAATTCTTGCATAATTTCTCAGGATGGCCCCCGATATAGTGCAGTGAGTAATCAAACGAAAGCAAAATAAGACCCATTTTTAAAAAGGCAAATGAGTAAGATACACAGGTGTGAGGAGCTGTGAAATGAGTCGTTCAGTGTTGTGGGGGAAAAAGATGATCTGGAGAAAATCGTTGCAATGGGTATGGAATCCAGGTCAGAATGCCACCTAATGCCCCAGTTCCTACACATGCTTCCCCTTGTAAATAAACCCAACCAACCACTAAGGACCAAAGTATACATGTGTATTTGATGGTGTAGAGACCTTGCAAAGTTGGTGGTTTATAAAAGGTCACAGTGCTTTTTTCTCAGGTGTAAATGGAGCTGTATAAACTAGAAAGGACAGGAAACCAATGAGGTCATTTGTATTACAGATGCCTTTTACTTATGGGCTTGCACTGCATTAAAAATGAACAGGCTCTTTTAAAAGTTCTTTTTGAAATATTAAAATTTGTAGCCACGTATCATAAAGTATTATGAGATGTACTTAAATAATTAAAAATGTGAGTCCATTTTATCCCTCCTAGATAAGAAGATATTTTTGTTTTATTTTTCAACACAAGGGGGCAACATTGTCACACTGTTCATCTCCTGTAGTACCAACACCACTGTACTTTGTGCGGGTTTAAATACACAGAACACCTCTTTCAAACAGATAATCATTGGAGAATTGCAGAAAGGTAGACCCAGGCTGTTTATCTCCCACATGACATTCATTTTAATGCTATTTTGGAAACAGTACTTACTGATCAACATTCATACAAATTTTGTACATTTTATATTTGCTGCATTGTTGCTGATTCTACAACCACCACCTGAATCTGGGAAAAGACTAGTTACTATCATGTTGTGTAGTGTTTATGTATGGTAATTTTCTAGGACTCTGAATTTATTTAAATAGAATTTCCAGTCATGTTGCTGGAAAGTAGAGGTTGCACCAGCAGATGGGACTGTTTGCTATGAAGCGTGAGTAACCCAGGCGCAGGGCAGCTTCCTGTCGGATGTGACAGGGAGACGCAAAGTGCCAATATTCTGGCAGGTCCCTGCGCCGAGTGGACGTGAGAACGGGTGTGGCAGCGCAATAGAAATAGTAACAATAATAATAAGAACAACCACCATGTTTTGGTTGCTCACTATATCATAGATCCTTTATTTGCTTAACTACATCATTCTTAACATAATACTCTTGTAAAGTAAATATTAGTGCTTCATTTGCATAGGGGAGGATGAAGAAGCTTGGTTTGAGTTAGTGATTCACCCTCAGTTCCTGAAACTCGTCAGTGGGCAGCATTGACTGCTGAATCCAGCCTTTCCCCGCGACTTCACAGCGCCTCTCATCCCCAGGGAAAGGGACTGAATTCAGTGACTCATGAGGCAGAAAAGAGTAATTTGACTTGATGCTTAAACTTCTTTATTTTTACTGCACCCAGTTCCTCTGATTTAATCGAGGCTATTGTGATGGTTCATTTTCTGTGTGAGACTGACTGGGCTGAGGGTTGCCCAGGAAGCTGCTAAAACATTATTCTGGGTGTGTCTGTGAGAGTGTTTCTGGAGTAAATCAACATTTGAATTAGTAGACTGAGTAAAGAAGATCACCCTCACTGGTGTGTGGGTGGGCATCATTTAATCCTTGGAGGCTTGTCTAGGCCCCCAAGGCGGATGAAGGCCGAATTTGCTGTCTGTTGAAGATGGGACATTTCCTTCTGCCCTTTGACATTGACACTTTTGATTCTGAGGCCTTTGAGCTCAGACTGAATTACATCACCTACTTTCCTGGCTCTCCAGCTTGTATTCCTGTAATAGATCCTCCCCCCACCCCTTATGTGTGTGTTCTGTTTCTCAAGGGAAAAAAATCCCTTATACAGTTACCTTAAGGAAAATACAAAATGCTATATAAAGTCCAAATTCTGTTACTGCACGTCTTCGTTTTAGCCTTTACGTCTGAGTAATCATTTAATGTCTTATGACTCAGAGTCTGTGTCTCAACAGAACTGTGGGGAGATTCCGGAGGACTTCAGTCCCTTTGAAAGTTGTGTTGCACCACACTGGTGGGTCAGTGACTGAGAAGGGAGGGCGTGCTTTCGTGTGGTAGCACAGTGGATTCACGTAATACATTTTTCCCTGAGGAGCCCCAGACATAGCGAAGATGGTAGGTCAACTTCAGTACCTGCCGCTGGTGGATATGGAAGACTGGATTTGTCTTAATCTTTGAGAAGTAGAAGCTGAGGCAAGAGCAAATTGCCAAAGTACATTTTTCGTGATTGCTAATGGTTAAAAACCTTGAACTGACACTCTTTATTCCTGACCCAGGACTGTATCTTTTGAGTTTAATTCACTTTGGGAATCAGAAAGGCCTGGGTTTTAGTCCCAGCTTTGCCGTTTTTTGGCTCTTGGCTTTGGGCAAACTCCCCAAGTCTCACACTTCTCATCTACAAAAGAAACATAACAATACTGATTTCTCAGGACTGTGATATATATAATCATTATGCATCCATTACATAAATAATGGCCATGTAAAAAAAATCTACCCAGGTTGGTGACAAGGCCACTAATCTCGTTTATTGGAGCCATCTCCAGTTCTCAGCAGTACCTGCTGAGGCCACTGGGTGTCTCTAGAAAGCTTGAAGTGTGAGGGTAAGAGAAAAGATGCTTGTGAACACGCTTTATAAACTGTCAAGTCTTGTAGAAACACAAGAACGTAATGGCTCCCTTCTCTGAATTAACTTTCACTTGATACATGCTTATCTAGTATACTAGATAAGCATACATTTTGCACTTATCTAGTTAATTAAAATCAAACATTTATTGAGCACCTAATATATACAAGGGAAACGTGCAGTTATTTTACAATGTGCACTGTTCTAGGCACTGGATATTCAGCAGTGAACAACATGGACGAATCCTTTTCCCTTGGAGCTTGTATATGTTTGTAAAGGTGACAGTAAACACCACCCGCACACATGTAGAATGTTTGGCAATAATATTGAGAGAAAAAACTTGGTAAAGGATTAGAGAACACTGGTGCCTGCTATTTTAGAAAGTGTTTCACCCCCTTCTTTGAGAGGGCGAAAGCAGAGCAAAGGCTTGTATTAAACAGAGGAATGAGCCACTTATCCCTGTAGGAAAAGCGAGCTCCGGGCAGAGAGAACGGAAAGCGGAAGGCCTTGAAAGGGGAGAGTGTGCTTGTTGTACTTGAGACACAGCAGGGAGACCAGGGTGAACCATGCACATTGATGAGTTTCCTATATAATTCACTGCCTTTTTGGGAGACAATATACAGGGTCTGGCACAAATCATGCCCCTTCTTATTACATAAAAATCTTTTACTACAAAATCATAACCTTGTAATTCTGTAACATAACACTATCACACTCAAGCACACCATGTGACATGTTAGGTGAAATGTTCAAATTGTTGTGCATCTCATGCGAGACGTTCACATACCCCACCAACCACACTCAATGGCGTTACTTCTGCCAGACGCTCTATATTATAAAATCAATATTATAATTTTATAGCTCCTCTGTTATGGGAGTAGTCACCTATAATATAATAAGAATAATGTTAACAATTAGTACTCATTGAGTACTTGCTATTTGCTGGGTTAGTCCTTAAAAGCCTACCAAATAACTATAATATACTTACCCCCTATTATTCAGAGACTCTAAATAGCCTTCCTAAAGTAACATATCTGGTAAGTCGGTGAGGCAACACCGCACTTTGTTGGAAATTGCAGAATAACTCGGTGAGAAGACAGATGAATGAAACTAGATGATGATGTGAGAGGGGTTATGGCAAGCTACCCAGAGGCGATGACATGTGACTTGTTCTATGAAGGATGAGGATGAGGTCTGGAATGGAGAAGATGAGGCTGTGAATGGAGAGACAATATCTTTGTAGAAGCAAAAGCATGGAGGTTTGGCAGAGCATGGTTAATGCAGGAAATAGCAAAGGGTTAAGTGTGACTGAAGAATTGATAACACTAAGTGTAATAGATATGTTTTTGTGCCTGTAAGTAAGTGCCAGGGAGGGTCCCAGACTGTGATAGAAGACGCCCTGCAGCCATGGCTGGTTGGGCAGAGCTGGAGCCCCGGCCCCCATGCAGCAGGGTCTATTCTCTTCCTAGGAGCACATGAGTTGTGTGGCCTGGCTTAAATAGATGGATTGGCAAATCAGATTTTTTCTTTCCACATTTGGAAGCAAGGATATCCAGACTCTTGCTCATCTATGGAGGGCCCTGGAAGAGGGAGGTTAACCAAATTTGACCTCAGGACATTATTTGAGGACATGCGCAAACTGACTCAGAAGCTACAGAAAGAGAAAAATGGAACAAGTGTAGAGATACGCAAAGATGGAAAATCATGAGCTCCCTGAGAAAAAGAGATAGAAATGACAGTCCTCCAGTTTCTACCACATTTACATTTCCTAATTCTTTAGGCCGCAAGAGGCAGGTCTAATTTTTATCATGGATACCAGACATCTCTGATCATAAATTTAGGGGGGACATATCATTTGTTTTCCAAACTGAAAAACTTTTGAGAGTAAAAGTGGGTCTTGTTAATAATTACCGGCATAAGCAGGAAGAGTAATGGGAAAAGAGGTGCGTGCAATGGCGAACCAGGCAGTGTTGAACCCCTGGCTCTCCAGAAAGCAACAACAACAGCAATAGACCACGATTTGATTTGTAGTGTTTGCTGATTTCCAGTGTGTAAATACTCCCACCATGGCTGATTCCAAGCTCCCAATGAATATCAACTGGGTTAAAAAATTCCTGAAACTTGAATAAATCAGTTTGCTCGAGCTGTGACAATATTGCCCTACCTAGAATATTCTCTTCCCCAGGTTCCCTCGCCTTTATTTTTACACAGCTTTGTTTTTTTTTAAGTATGTTTGAACCTTGAAACCCCAAAAGGACTATTTGGAACAGTAGCACGTTTGGACCTGCAACTGTAGCAGTGGGGAGTCTGCGTCCAAGTCTCCCACCCAGCTCCTTGAACGGAGAGACAGTCTGTAAGTTCCTTTCCCTCCCTATCTTGCCCAGCACAGTGAGGAGTATGCAGGAGCTGTCAGGAAATGCCTGCTGAATTAGTGCTTCTGGTGTCACTCATTGGCTCCCCTACGGAAAGGTTATTCAGCTGCGAATTACAATTTGCCTTGCAGCCCTGGGAAAGCACCTTTATGAGAGAGAGCAGCAAACAAAGCTCCTCAGGATTTCTGAGACAAGGGCTCTGACATTCTCACCTAGATCTGATGGCTGTCAACTCACCTTCCCCTGTTAAATGCTAGCCTTCCAGAAGTAGAAAACGAAGTTTATTAATTCCATTGGGATGGTCTTCCCGAAAGCCCTGTGGGTTCTCACTGCCTGAGTGCCTGCCCTTCACGTGGTCCCCCTGGCCTGAGGCAAGTGCTGCCACCCTTACTCTCATTGCTCATTCTTCAAATAACACAGTACTTGCCTCCCCAAAAGTAGAATCTTTCATCCTGATTTAGAAATACCCAAGCTTATTAGTTGAGCCTGGATTGTGCAAATGCATTTTTACTGGAATCCAGATTTTTCTTTTCTATTCCCCATTTTCATTCCTATCTCTGCCTGTATATATCTTTATACATTTTCAGAGATTGGTGAAATAGGAGAGTTCAATGTCTAACACTTTTTCTAAAGCAATTGTCCTTGTTTTTGAGAAGTGATAAGACCAGAAGACATTTCCTTTAAAAATCCTAAATGTATTACTGTTAAATGACTGGTATTGCACTTTTGCTGAGACAAAATTTACTCTGTCAGACAGGTGCATGCGTGCACACAGGCGCATACGTTCTTTTTTAGCAGTTTTCAGCTGAAACGGAGTCATGTGAAATCGTATACTTTTACTACGATGGTTCTTTTTAATTGTTTAAATCGTTGTTTATTTACAAAAGTCTTCCCAGTTTGTGTGGCAAGCCATAAAATAATTAAATAATTAAAAGTTTTCCAAGCTAATTATTTCAAAGTGCTGTGAGAATTAAGGTACAAAACCACACCTGTAACTAAAGACTCTAAGTCTCAGCTGTCAGTTAGATATGCATTTGAACCAAAAAGGTCAAGAGTCACTGTTGTTGATACTTTGAGCTGTAGCAAGAGTAATTAACTTTCATAAACCACAGTGTGAAAATTAATTCACCAAAAACTTCTATGTGCTTCTAATGTGTTCATTAATGTCATTGATAAGGTAAAATAATGATGACATGAGTCCAAATAATAGCTGGTTCATAAAAGAGAATATATCAAGCTGTTTGCCAAAGCATTGTTTAAAATTCTGAAGAAGAGTGAAAATTCTGCATATATAATAAATGAGCATAATTCAATCTGCAGCCAGATAATAGACTGCTATTAACCCATTTAAAACCATGTTGTAGAAGAACACTTGCTGCTGTGGGAAGATATTCAGGACCCAATGCTGAGTGTTGAAAACAAGCCGTAGTATGATGCAAAGGGGTCAAATATTTGGTGTTGGAGGAACCTTTGAATCTGGGTGGTGGGCACACAGTGCAACATACAGATGATGTGTCACAGAAGTGCATACTTGAAACCTGTACGATGTAATGAGCCAATGTCACCCTAATACATTTAACTAAAACAACACTTTCTGTTAACATTTTTACCTGTGAGTGTGTGTGCGTATGTTAGATAGAAGACTAGAAAAATGTATACCGACATGGTTTTAACACTTGATTACACTTGGGTAGAACGATTACAGTCACATTGCTTTGTTCTGTGTCCCCATTGTCTGTTGTGCTCCATGTTACTGCCTTGAACATGCTTGACTATTTTTGTTGAAGGCAAAGTTATTCTCAAGAAGCTTGCTGAATTATGGGGGGATTGAGTCATACACAATTAACTATAAAGTGAGGCATCTGCATATGCTAAATTGATGGAGCAGGTCTGTGAGTAATTCATTAAATCCCTGCCCTTTTATCCAGGGATAGGTTTTAGCGAGGTGAGCAGGGGTAACCTAGAGGAATGAGAACACCTTGAGTAGCATGAATTGATGCCTTCTTAAAGAGTTAAGACATCTCATCCCCCAGCGGAGCAAGGAGAACAAAGCTTTCACTGTACTATGAATTAGAATTCAGCTTTGTATAGTCTGTGGTTACACACTTCAGTGAAATTGGTGCAGGATCCTATTCTCAAAGGGTTACAAAGCACATATTGTTGTCAAAGTCAGTCTGGTACAGAAAGATGGCATCTTTGGAATAAGAATTGGATGCATTTTATATGGAGCAAACCACTCTAGGCACTACCATAGGTTTAAATATTAAATGATCTCGAACATTTCCAGGAATCTTGTCAGCCTTTTTTTACTTAAAAATGAAAATCTTTATTTCTCATCAATTTAAGCTTATCTGACAGAAAAAAATAACTGGAATATAAACATTGTCAACTATTATGGTTCCCAATTAATGAATCAAGGTAACCATGACTTTATTTCTACAAAGCAAATATCATATCTTATTCACCTTTTCTCTAAATGCTTGGCACAGTGCCCGACCCATAATATACTCTCACCAAAAGTATGCGCACTTGGTAGACCTGGGGAATGTGCTTACCTGGAAGTCTGCAGTCTGAGTTTGCTGTGGAATAGAAGGTAGTGATGGAAAGAATAATGGACAGAGAGACCAGTGACGTGAGTTTTAATCCTAGCTCTTTTGTTAACTCGATGTATGAATTCTCTTTGTGGCTCCATTTATCCATTTGTTAAAAAGGCGGTTAGGTTATATTAACTTCAGGAGAAGTTTCTTTCACATTAAAGTATCTAAGATTCTAATGGATCCCTCACGGTTTCTTTTTTCTTCTTCTTTTCCTCCCCATTGCCGAAGCTCACGTACTCATTAATGCTTTCCACAGAGGATCACTGAATGTCGTCTCTGGACCTGAGGTATTGTGTGTCGTACAGAGCAGGTCTGCAAACACGGCACACACAGGCCCTGGCCTCGGGGTCCTTTCCTCCAATGAGAGAGCTGTGTGCCTTCCTTCTTGACTGAATACATTTTCAGAAGTTTACTTATTGCTTAAAGTACAATCTTATACTAATGGGGAGTTTTTCTTATTGGGGGGAATTGTTTGCCACCATAGATTTCTCTTTGATGAGATAAATGAATTCAGAAAGATTAAACTCAAAAATTTTATTTTCTTGTTAATTGTTTGAATGGACCAGATGACACATTTAGTGTTTTCTAGTTTTTTAGTATAACAGAGTTGGTAGACTTCACATTACAGCAGAGATATGTGTTTAAAATATAGTTTATATATTATATTTTATAAACTTTCATACTTTTAATGTACCAGAGTAAGCTGAAGATTAGAAGGAATGTTTCAGTGATATATAGTGAAGGTGTATTGTCGTGTAATTATGACCCAACCTACATTTTTCTTTTACTGTAAGATTATTCTTAATGCAAAGCATCTCTATACTTTAATAAAATGGGAATAATTATACTAAAATAATCATATCCACATTTTGGTATAGTATAGATATTTTTTACTACTTTGATCTACTAGTGTATGTACTAAAACATTCTATTTAATTTTACCTAAGAAACATCCTACTTTTTCAGGGTAAGTCAGCATAGGCTGGTTATGCTGTTGTAACAAAGAACTCCAAACTCTCAGAGGCTTAAAACACTAGAGATTTTCTTTTTCCTCACATTGCACATTCATCTTGGATATGCATGAGCTAGATTTATTATAATCCTCTGGACTAGGGCTAATAGCAGCTGCTATCTAAAACATTTTCATTAGAAGTGCAAGAGGACAAAAAGAACTCTGGCAATGAATTATTTGGTTACATCCATTTATAAATCATTGGTCAGAATTAGTCATGTGTTCCACATTCTCACAAGGGGGCCAGGAAGTGCTGTCCTTCCATCTGCCTAGGAAGGAGACAGCTGGGACACTTGAGTAACACTAATTACTACCACACACAGCATGATCGACTGGTTTGCAAGCATTAGCTCTCTTCATTTGCTAGGGAATCAATTAACGGTTGGCTATCCTAATCATTTGTTTAGTTGAGGAACCTTTCTCTTTTTTTTTTGTTTCAAAATATTATCTTCCTTGAAAAGATCTCCTGTATTGTATCATATATTGCTAAAATTTTATCAAAATCTTCAAATTTTAGATTTATTACCTTTGCAATGATGTATACGTCTATACTCTTGCCCATGGATATTAATCACTTTATTACTGTGATTTTCAAAAGCATTAAAAAAGAAGTAAGTTTGGGGTATAGTAGAGACTTCATTTCTTTAATTTTTTCCCCTTTCTGTTTTCATTAGACCCTCTCGGAGTTTTGCTTTGAATTGCTATTTTAGTAGTATTCTTTGACGGTACCCTAACAGTGCTTACTCCTTCTCCTTTCTATGTAGTTCTGAGCTAGAGGAGATAGGAATTAAACACAGAACCATTTTAGACTCAGAACCATTATAAATGTCAATCACAAAGGTTCATTTTATTATTCAACATTCTTGGGTAAAATAGTAAACAATATATGAATGTTTTTTATTTTTTACTTTACATCTTCCATCAAAAGCATCATCTATATATATAAACAATTTTCTTTGTTTACTTATTCAACCAATCTTTATTGTACTCCTACTGTAGTAGCATTGAAACTGATTTAATTATATAGATATTACTAAAAATTTATTAATAGTTGCAGGTAATTTTTTTAAGTAAGTTGTGCTTTCAAGTTCATAAAAATTCTGTTCTTTTATATGAAGCTGGCAATACAAGCCTAACAATGGAACATGCACTTTGAAATGCATGTCTAGTGGTGGGAACTAGACTACGTTCTTTCCTGTGATGCTTTTGCAGAAGAGTGATGTGTGCATTGGAAGATTGTTGCCTAAAGGTGCTGGTATATGTTGTTTTAAATATTCTGGGATCCATACCTAATTCACTTAATCAGCCAAAGTGACCCTGTGTTTTATACTTTGACAGAAACTTAAAATATAAACATCATTAAAACATGAGCATATTCTCATGAAGTGTACAGGCAACTGGGGAAAATAGATATGAGAATGTGTAATTAACAAGTATATAATGTAATAAGTTTTATGGTAAAGGTACCTATCGAGTACAATGGAAATGCCAAAAGGTTGTGCAAAACTAATCTGGAGGTGTCAGTGAGATCTTCGAAGAGAGGGCGATCAAGTGTCATATGCTGGGGGCTGAAGTGGAATTCACTGGGGTCAGAGGAAGGGGAAGAACGTTGCAAGCGTAACAAGCAGTACGAGTGGTTAGATGTATGGAAGTGTGAATGCTCACATCCAGAGGACTGTGTACGTGGGAACAGGGAGTGCTTGGAGAGCGCTGGCAGGAGATGAGGCTGAAAGGAAGCCCTGGGACAGGCAGAACCGGGACTTGGCTGAGGTTTGCCTCAGAAGAATGTATTTCTTCCTTAGGATAAAAAAGGAGAAACATTAACTAAAATGATTGGAATTTATCTTGTATGTTCTTGGGATCATTGGAACTTATGCAGCAAGAGAGACATGGTCAGGTGGGTATATTCAGAAACGTAAGAAATTGTAGTGAGGGATGGAGATGGGGAAACTAGAACTAGACCTGGAGAACCCAGAACTTAAATCTTGGCTTCGTCCGCTTAATTCTCCGATGACTAGATTCTAGGCAATTGAGATAGGTGACTAATTCTTGTACTGTAATTTATAATATTATGGCTGTGTGCTTAGGAAATGGCAGTTGGTCCTTCAATTACTTGATTGCTTTTTTCTACATAAAACATCTCCATTAAATTTTCTTTCAAGTATCTATGCATTTGTTAGAAAGCAGCAGACACGCTAATAGCAGTCATTGCCTTCCTAGGTTTGAACATCTATGTGGTGCTAAGTGCTTATTTAGACATTCTATTAATAGGCATACTGGGAGAATTGGAAGGAATCATTTCACGAAGAGCCCATGTGACTTACATGCAGAACTCTTCAGTGAGTACAGGAAAGGGGTGATGGCACACACAGCCGTCGGCAGAGTTGGACTGGTGATAGAGTTGAAGTGAAATGAAGCGCTGAAAATATTTATTGCAACTATTTCAAAAGTAGAATATTATAGTCAGTGCCACTGTTCAGAGAGGATGCTGTTATCAGCAGTTTCAGCTGTTTTTGACAAATCAAGAATAAAAATGAGGGAGAATGATTAGTGCCAAAATTGGCTAACTTGAAATAATAGTCTCAAAAATGCTTAAGCGTGTGTTTTGCTATATTCCTTAGCTATAACAATGTGTTATAATTTGAGAGACTTTTGAAATGAGTATCATTGTCTATAATGAAACAAAGTAGGTCATAATCGTTTGCTCTTTTGGACTTATAACTGTCATATCTTGTATCTTTTGAACATAAAAGCCATTGTCTTTGTTACCAAAAAATATCCCCCATTGTTGCTTCTCTCCACCATGAAGTCACCCTATTCTTTCCATCCAGACTGGCTAGAGACTCTGGTACAGAAACCTTTGTTCAAATGTTATTACTGTGCATTTGTTGGACTTTCTGTATTTTTTCTAAACTGATAAATTTGATTTTGAAGTTTCTAAGCATTTAGGGTCCTTGCCCATTCACATACAGGTGTGTTTCGATGCGTACGCTTTGTGGTCAGATAGCCAATTGCTTTACAAATCAGTTTGGCATTTATAGATGGCCAGTCTCCCAAGAGGCTAGGAGATTATTTCTTCAAATGGCCTGCTGGGTGTGTAGATGTGCATACAGTCTCTACATTTCTTGTTATGTTACACGGAGCATTTTTCTGTCATTTGGATTATGCATTTATCAGAGGTCTTGAGTTCTCAAGAAGTCCATGTTTTGAGTCTTAGGGTTATTTTTTTCTATGATGTTTTATAGGTCTAAATTAATTTAGAAGACGTATGGTAAAGCTGAATATTTCCCTAAAGAAAGAACAATTTGTAATCTAGATCAGTCTTTCTGGGATAAAAGTAGCTTCGGCCAAACAATGACGTTCTCTAATTGGTGCATGTTGAATTGGATGAGATGAAACAACTAAAGGTTTGTGCTACTTACCAAAAAGTAGTGGAAGTGGAGGAAAAGGTGTAAGGAATTACATCCTATCTGATCTAGTCTGACTTACTTTTTTTGCATGGCTATTTGTAGACAGTATTTTCATTTTTTTTCCTGTATGTAGATGCAATTAACATATAACTAATTAGTCTTCTTACCTTTTCAGTAAAATGAAGAGAAAACACACTTTGTTGTCTTTTTAAGAGGATCAGGTTCATTAGTTTTTTATTGTTTTTATTTTTTATTGTTGTTCAATTACAGTTGTCCTCATTTTTCACACTTTATTGTATTTAACTTCACTAGGCTTAAGAGTTTATTGAATGCCTACTTTGTCTTATACTTAGAGTTGAATGTGACAAATTGTTGCCTTAGAGAATTTTCAGTCCAGTGAATATTTTGCCTTGTACATCATTTTGATTGCATTTAGGTAAAGTTCTAGGAGCAAAGTGTTCCCTTGGCTGAAAATGTATGCCTTCTGTTTTTATCAGGAAAACCCAGGGCCAGCCAGCTTTGAGCATTAGCTAACTGACAACATTTGGAGAAAATATCAGCTTCAGAACCAAGCCTCCTTTTTCATTAATTGCAAAACCACATAGAATTACTCCAGAATATAGCCCCGCTTTCATAGAACTAAACTGAAGGTGAATGGATGACAGAGAAATGCTTCAATTCATAGATAATAATGAAAAAATGCAGGTTTACTAATGTAGGCATTCAAACTCAATGACTAGTTTTATATTTATATACATACATATTTATATTTAAGATTATAAATATATACTTTAATTCATAGAGTAATTGATTTTTAGAGAAGTCATTCTAGTTGTAGGAAGAACTTGGGAGTGAGGCAAAGGTGAGTTTGAACACAGCCTTCAGAAATTACTTGTTTTCAGCTTTGAACCCTGCCTTTTGAACCCTGCCTTTCAGAGTTTAAGTGCTTGATGGAAAGTAAAATGCTGCGTTATTGTAATATTTGCAAAGCTACTAGAACACAGTAGATGTTTAGGAATTGTTAGCTGTTTTCTTTTTGTTGTTAACTTAAACTTAATTGTTAATGAATGTGGAAGTGCTACTGTGAACAAAAGATTGCAGGAAGTTATTGTGGGAGGAACACAAAGAGAAAGAAAATGAGATCTCTGTCTTTGAAGGAGCTTGCCACTGCATAGATGGGGAGATAGACACATTCACACATGAGACAAATCTGAAACAACCCTAATATAAAACATGCAAAACCTTTTTAAGGCAGAAAAATAGTGCTGGACTAATTTTTACATCACAAAGATGGAAATTCCAGATCACTATTGCCCTCCTTCCTAATCTCTTTAGAGATCTCCTCCCTAGATATATGGCTGTATAGGAACACTTTTTTTTAATCAAAGGCTTTATTTTTTCAAGTAGCTTTGGGTTTACAACAAAATTAGGAGGGAGGAACAAAGTTTTCCCATATGCCCTCTGCTCCCGCACAAGCATAGCCTCCCCCATCACCAACATCATTCACAAAAATAACACTTTTTTTTTTTTAACTGAGGATGAATCTATATTGACACATCATAATCACCCCCTAAAAGTCTACACTTTACTTTTGGTGCTGTATATTTTATGGGTTGGGACATATGAAAATGATATATATTCATCATTATAATACCAGGCAGAGTATTTTTACTGCCCTAAAAATCTGTGCTCTGCCCATTCATCTCTCCCCCTCACCCTACTGTGGCAACTACTGAGCTTTTTATTTCATCATTTTGCCTTTTCCAGAATGTTTTCTAGTTGGAATCATAGAGTATGTAGCCTTTTCAGGTTGACTTCTTTCACTTAGTAACATGCGTTTAAGGTTCCAATAGAATACTTTTAATAAACTCAAAGATGCTCTTAAGAAACATTCACCCTGGCTGGTGTGGCTCAGTGGATTGAATGCTGGCCTGCAAACCAAAGGGTCCCCAGTTTGATTCCCAGTCAGGGCACATGTCTGGGTTGCTGACCAGGTCCCCAGTAGGGGATGCATGAGAGGCAGCCACACATTAATGTTTCTCTCTCCCTCTCTTTCTCCATCCCTTTCTCTCTCTAAACTTAAGAAAGAAAGAAAGAAAGAAAGAAAGAAAGAAAGAAAGAAAGAAAGAAAGAAAGAAAGAAAGAAAGAAAGAAAGATGTTGCCAATAACTGGTGTGTCAAATTACAAGAAGTAGAATTGTGCTTATAATTATCATAAATTGCTTCTACCTAATTCTATATTAAGTTCTCACTGTTATTTCCAATATGTCCCTAATCCCTAAAACTATATCTTTAAGTTGACTCTATTTTTTTTACTTTTTAAAATACATTTTGTTGATTATGCTATTACAGTTGTCCCATTTCCCCCCCTTTATTCCCCTCTGCCCTGCACAACCCTCCCACCCACATTCCCTTCCTTTAGTTCATTTCCATGGATCACAGATATAAGTTCTTAGGCTTCTATATTTCCTATACTATTCTTAACCTCCTTCTGTCTATTTTATACCTACTATTTCTGCTACTAATTCTCTGTACCTTTTCCCTCTTTCTCCCCCTCCCACTCCCCCACTGATAACCCTCCATGTGATCTCCATTTCTGTGAATCTGTTCCTGTTCTAGTTGTTTGCTTAGTTTGTTTGTTTTTGTTTCTTTTTTTTTTTAGGTTCGGTTGTTAATAGCTGTGAGTTTGTTGTCATTTTACTGTTCATATTTTTTATCTTCTTTTTCTTAGATAAGTCCCTTTAACATTTCGTATAATAAGGGCTGGGTGATAATGAATTCCTTTAACTTGACCTTATCTGGGAAGCACTTTATCTGCCCTTCTATTATAAATGATAGCTTTGCTGGAAAGAGTAATCTTGGATGTAGGTCCTTGCCTTTCATGACTTGGAATACTACTTTCCAGCCCCTTCTTGCCTGCAAGGTTTTTTTTTAGAAATCAGCTGATAGACTATTGGGAACTTCTTTGAAGGTAACTCTCTCCTTTTCTCTTGCTGCTTTTAAGATTCTCCTTATCTTTAATCTTCAGTAGTATAATTATGATGTGCCTTGGTGTGTTCCTCCTTGGGTCCAACTTCTTTGGGATTCTCTGAGCTTCCTGGACTTCCTGGAAGTCTATTTCCTTTGCCAGGTTGGGGAAGTTGTCCTTCATTATTTGTTCAAATAAGTTTTCAATTTCTTAGTCTTCCTCTTCTCCTTCTGGCACCCTTATGATTCAGATGTTGGAACGTTTAAACATGTCCTGGAGGTTCCTAACCATCTCCTCATTTTTTTTAATTCTTGTTTCTTCATTCTGTTCTGGTTGAATGTTTCTTTCTTCCTTCTGGTCCAAACTGTTGATTTGAGTCCTGGTTTCCTTCCCTTCACTGTTGGTTCCCTGTAGATTTTTCTTTATTTCACATAATGCAACCTTCATTGCTGCCTGGGTCTTTTATGCTGTTGAAGTGCCCAGTGAGCACCTGGAGCATCCTGATAACCAGTGTTTTGAACTGTGCATCTGAACTGTGCATTTTTCCTGAAGCTTTGATCTGTTCTTTCATTTGGGCCATTTTTTTTTTTTTTTAATCTTGGTGCTCCTGTTATGTAGAAGGGGCGGGGCCTTAGGTGTTCACCAGGGCAGGGCAACTCCCCTGTGAATGCATTGTGATGTTGTTTGTGGGGGAGGGGTCTGAGAGGGAACAATGGTGCTTGCTCCACTCTCTGCCAGTTTTCAGTAACTTCCCCCGCTATCCACAATCAAATTGGGCCCTTCTGGTGCTGATTCTCAGGTGTGTGGGTTTGTGTATGTTCTGGGACCTTGTGGGTCTCTCCAAGGAACTCTCTTGTGGGGCTGGGAGTTTCTTTTGCTGCCGCCTTCACCCCCACAGGTGTTTTCAGTCAGAGGTTTGAGGCTTTATTTCCCCGCTCTGGAACCCTGGGGTGCGAGGTCTGTCTCACTCCCCATTCATTCCTCCTGGCTTATCTGCACTCAAATGTGGGACTGCCCAGTCTGCAAGCCACCACCTCTGCAAGCCAGTACCTTGCCCGGTCCACCAGCTGCTGCCTTGCCCTCTCCGCCCACCCCCCTGCCCCTGGTCCTCCAGCAGCTGCCTTGCTGTGAGTCCTCTCCACCCAGCTGCCTGTCCTATCGGTCTAGATGAATGTTTCTTCTTTAACTCCTTGGTTGTCGGACTTCCATACAGTTCGATTTTCTGGCAGTTCTGGTTGTTTTTTGTTTTTAAATTTGTTGGTGTCCTTCTGGTTTTGCCAGGAGGCACAGTGTGTCTACCTATGCCTCTATCTTGGCCGGAAGTCCCAAGTTGGCTCCTCATATAGGAAGTATTCTGATGTTAGCATAATTAGAGATGCTCACAGTTGATCAGTCTACAGCCCTTGGGTGCTGCCATTTCTTTATCCTTGACCCATCACTAATGTTACTAATCGATCATAGCTTTCTTTCCCACTGAATGCAGTCTCAAAACCTCTTCCTCTCAGTGTTTCAGGCAGTCAGAACCAATTGATTTGTCTTGACACCTGAGATAACAACTATTTATCTTATTGACCTAAAGCATTTCTGAGTTTGAGATTGTCCATGCTTCCTGTCTTAACTGAAGGCTAATTCCTATAGCCCAGTAAATCTGTATTTAGGAAATTTTACCTACTAACTGAATAATTCTGCCTCTCTCTCTCCCTCTTTTTTCTTTGTTTTTGTTTCATAGTATGTTAGAAGTCCATGAGATCAACTCTGAAAGCATGGTGGAATGCAACAGTTCACAACATTGGTGTGAATCATAACCACCTGAAGCCTGGAGCATATTGCTGGGTCCAGCCCTCAGGGTTGTGATCCAGTAGGTAACAATCTTTAAAAACAGGTCCAGGATATGCTTTAGGAAATATAGGCACAAGCAATACTGGTGGTACCAGTTATGGAACCACAGTTGGAGAAGCATTGGTGTAATGAAAAGAACACAAAGTTACAGACAGAAAAATCCAGGGGCATCATTACAGTGTCATAAAGTAAGTTTCTTAAGGTATCTGGGCTTCAAGTTTTTCTTCATGAAATTTTTAAATAATAAAACCTCTATAAATTATTTTAATTATTATAGGAGATATTTTAAGCATTTAATAAAAATAATTCCTCAACAAATGTTTTTCCCCTTTGTATATTTTTTGGATTTTGTAATTGAAAAAAATCTAGCATAACTCTGGGTACTACAAGGAAATGTAGACAGCAATATATTGTTCTTGTTTTTCTTCCAATAAATGTCACATATTCAAATCTTCAGAAACTCTTTGTTATTCTAAAAATATTTTCCCTTTGCTTTGAAAACCTTGCCTCAGGCCCCACGGAGAAAGTTTTACTTTAAGTTTGGGAAATTGGACAATTGATAAATTATAGCAGGGGACTGTGTATAAAAGCTGAGGAGCCACATTGAGGCTGGGATTTCCCCTTTTACAGGGACTATTTTAAAATGAATGTAATAATGTCTAGAATGCTTTTTAGATCCTGCAAGTGAGTATGCCATGCAGACATATGTACCAGATTGCACTGCAAATGCAATGCCATTCACATTTTAAATTGTAATTTGTCAATTTACATGAATTATCTTGAAAAATATTTGATATGCACATTTACATCTTATAGGCCAGGGACTGCGAAACAAAGCTTGAAGGAATTGCCCCATGATGATGAAGAAGCTGGCTATCCACAGATTCCTGATAAATAACTCATCCATTTAGGCCATTCTCCTACTTCATTGCTCTTCAGTTTGCAAGGGTTTAATTTGTTTCTACATAACTATTTTCACATACAGATTTTTTTTTTAGATTGCAGTATTTTTGTGTTTAGTATTCATAATGAAAATATCAAAAGTTTTTGTTAGGAAATATAATCTTATCTATGGCAAAATAGTGCTTAATTATAATGCAGTGTTAATGGACAATATAAATGATAGCTTAGAATTGAAAGGATAATTACTAGGCTTACCATAAATCTCCTTGACAAGAAGCTAACTGTTTTGAATACTGAATCATTTAGAAGTTTATACAGATTTAAGGGTCTCTCACCTTGGTATTTTATTTGTTTATATGCATCTGAGGTTTTAATAGGTATTATTTAAAATCCCATTAAACATTGCCCCTTTAATAAATATTTTTGGCTATACAACTTGGTTGTGCTTGAATTGTTTCTCTAATTCTTACCATCATCATCATCTTTATTCAGTATTTATTGAGCTGTGAAAAACTGGAAATCAAGTTCAAAGAACATTTTAAAAAATGTTTATATTGTATTTTTTCCATTACCATTTATTGCCCTTATACCTCCTCCCCCACAGCAATCACCACAGTGTTGCCCACATCCATGAGTCCTTTTTCCTTTTCGCTTGATCCCCCCACTCCCTAACCGTGCCCCCGCATAGCTGTCATCCTGCTTTCGATCTATGAGTCTGTCTCTATTTTGCTTGTTAGTTCAGTTTGTTTGTTAGATTCCATATGTGAGTGTAATCATATGGTATTCGTCTTTCTCTGACTGGCTTATTTCACTTAGCATAATGTTCTCCAGGTCCATCCACACTGTAGCAAAGGGCAAACTTTTCTTTTTATGGCCAAGTAGTATTCCATTGTTTAAATGTCCCAGAGTTGTTTTATCCACTCATCTACTGATGGGCGCTTGAGCTGCTTCCATATCTTGGCAATTATAAATAATGCTGCAATGAATTTACAGGCGCTTATGTTCTTTCAAATTAGTGTTTTGGGTTTCTTTGGACATATGCCCAGAAGTGGGATTGCTGGATCAAAAAGTAGATCCATTTTTAATTTTTTGAGGTATCTCCATACTGCTTTCCACAGTGGCTGCGCCAGTCTGTATTCCCACCGACAGTGCCAAAAGGTTCCTCCCCTTTCTCCACATCCTCGCCAGCACTTGTTATTTGTTGATTTATTAATGACAGCTATTCTGACAGTGTGAGGTGATATCTCATTGTGGTTTTAATTTCCATTTCGCTGGTGAATAATGACATTGAGCATCTTTTCATATGTCTATTGTCTAATACCTCTGATAAGGGGTTAATATCCAAAATTTATAAAGAACTTATGAAACTCAACACCGAAAAACACCCAAAACAAACCAACAATCCAATGAAAAAAATAGGCAAAAAACCCGACTAGCCAGTTCTCCAAAGAGGTCAAAGAACATGTTGATTACTTCATACCAAAATGAAGCTCCTTGTTGGAACTCCTGTCTAGGAAAAAAGAGAAGAAACACTTCACACATCCTAGGTATTCCCACCTAAGGGACATGTACTAGAACTTGGGCAAGTTACCATCCCCCAAATTGCTTGCTCCTTATTTTGAAATGAAAAGAAAGCCTTCTCAGCATATAGTATTCTGTAGAGTTTGCCTTCCTGCCCTTGGTGGAGCTCCTGCTTCTCCTGTGAATCATGCTCTGGGCACAGTGTTACCATTGTGCTATCTGGAAGAGTGAACCCTGCTGTGTGGTGGGGCAGCTACTTCTTGCGAAGGTCACAAGTTCATGTCTGCTTTGCCTTCTGTCTAGCAAGAAATACTCAGGCTAAGCAATAGAAAATTGCAATATTCCTCTGCATATTGAAGTTTAGACTTTCAGGGGTACCCTAGCAGTGCTGGCTAAAAGGCCATTAGTAATGGTGAATTCAAGACAAATCTTGCCTCTGGTCTGTCATTCTGCATGCATCTTTCAGCATCTCTTCTTAGTGGCTTTAAAATGAATTTGCTGGCTCTGGCTGGGTAGCCCAGCTAGTTAAAGCATCAATGGCAGAGGCCAAGGTTGTGGATTCAACCTCTGGTTAGGACACACACAAGAAGCCACCAATGAATACATAAATAAGTGGAAAAACAAAATTTGATCTTTCTCTCTAAAAAGCTCAATAAAAAATGAATTTGCTTAAGGACTTAGTTGAGACAACTGAGAAGCAGATGGTGTGTCATGGGAGCAAGGATCAATGCCCCTGCAGTTTAACTTAGGAACTGTTACTTAAGTCGACACTTACTAAACACCTATGGTATACAGGCACTGTCTGAAGTGCTGGAGTCAGTGTGGTCAATAAAACTAAAGGTCTTGTCCTGGTGGAGCTGCTATTCCGTTGGGCATGACAGATAAGAACAATGTCAGAGAGTGACAGAAGCTGTTAGGAAAATAAAGAGGGAGGATGGTGCTACTTTACATGGGGGTGATGATAGGGAAAGTGTCTCTGAAGAGAGGTACGGAGAGATGCCTGTAGGAAATGGGACAAAGGCCAAGAGAGTGAACCTTCCAGGCAGAGGTAAAAGGAAGAGCTGTGTGGCAGGACACATGGAACTTTAGCATGTATTTGAAATAGGAATATTTTGTTGATAAAATTATACACATCTGTATAAAACATGTTTGGAGATACTGCATTAGGAGAAAGAGCCGTCACCACTTTAAAGATGTGTGCGTAATGAAGGCAAAAAATAGTACTTTCTGTCTTCAGTCTTTCCCCCAGTAGAGCTATCACAGGGTTAAAACAATATACTTCGTACATAATGTACTGTAACTGCTTTTTTTAACAACTGAAAATGTACAGATAATGCTGTTTTGACTGTCTATCTTTAGTGTTCAGCTGTTGCCGTCACGATTCAGAAATTTGGATCTCTGCCTTAAGAGGCACATTTCCCTCTCTGTAAAAAATAATCTGATGGAATCTAAGGCCGTAATCTTAGGCTATGGTGTTAGAATATAAATTACCTGCTATAAAGGGGGAAGGGCACCCCTTTCCTTTTTATTCGAGTCTCATTCATGTTCTTAACATGCTTCCCTGTGGGTTTATTTATGTTTTCATGAAGATAACATTTTCTTTGGCTTCTATGTGTGGCAAGTGGTGCTTGCTAATTTTATTGGATTCTGTACCAATTAAATCACAAAATGTGTCTGGAAATCCAGATAACTGAACCAAGATCTGGTACAAGCACAAACTGAAAGGAAGAATTAAAGAATCCCTAATTTTACTTTGGGGGTTGGTGTGAGGTGTCACCTTAAAGTATTTGCTGAAAGTGGACCTGCCTTTCAAAAAAGGAGAAAAATTTAAAGAGAATGAATAAACACAGTATCATTAAGAATTTGTTCTCCCACTCCTAGAATTTCTACATTACCAAAAATAAAGTGAAAATATTGGTTATAGCTAATGTAGCATAAGTGAAATGGTTTAAAAACTGAGCCTAGAACTTGCAAAATCAGTACAGATTTTAGAGCAAAACACAGTTCATAGTAATGATAGCCAAGAGAATTAATTTTCTAAATTAGGAGTCTCAAAACGTAAGTCTCAGGACTATTAGAAGCTAACTTGGGCTAGAAACAGACTCATAAAAGGGTATTTTTACCTTTAATATTTAAGATCAGAAAGAAAAGGAAGTATATGAGGAAAAAAATTCTAGTTTTTAACAACATGTGAAGGTCAAATAAATTCTAATTTTTAAAAAAGATTTTGTTTATTTATTTTTAGAGAGAGGGGAAGGGAGGGAGAAAGAGAGGGAGAGAAACATGAATGTGTAGTTGCCTCTCACATGGCCCCCACTGGGGACCTGGCCTGCAACCCAGGCATATGCCCTGACTGGGAATTGAACCAGCGACCCCAAATAAATTCTAATTTTGAGTTGCAAATGAATAAATATACTAAGGCACATTAAGCCAATATCTTCGACTCCAAGTTTGACTTAAAATTGATAAGCATGCATTAAGATAAAATTATTTTAAAAAATAATGGATTAGTGAAATTCCTTGCTGTCTAGGTGAAACTAATCATTTTTGCTACATATTCAAATTATTTTTTTATTGTCCTGAAATATGGCATTTATAGAGAAGCAGTTCCAGTTTCAGGATGTAACAGGAGTTAATTTGTTGTTTGTATACAGTGGACTCTATGTTTAAGGCACATCCACACGCTTCCTTTTCATTTTTTCTTTGCAATGAGTACAGTGGATTATAGAGGATTAAAGCGTGACTTTTGAGATTTGATGGCTTTGGGTTTGAATCCTAACTAACTGGTTGATCTTGGGTAAGTCAGCCTACCTTTCTGTCACTCAGTTTGTTCCTCTTTTGGGGGTAGATTATACTCGTCAATGAGGTATTATGAAGTTTAAATGTGATAATAACATTTGCAAAAGTGCCTAGTATATAGTAAGCTCTCAAGAAATACTAGTTATTTTACCTTTTTGCCCAATTTTTCTTTTTCTCTTTTTGTCTCCCACCCCCTTGAGGGAGGCCAGGAAAAACCCCTTCCCTCACAGCCCTTAGAATGAACCGACTCTGCCAGTACCTTGATTTTGGGCTTCTAGCCTCCAAAACGGTAAAAGGATAAGTTTCTGTTGTTTAACCGCACAACCTGTGATACTTCCTTTCAGCAGCCCTAACAAAGTCCTGCAGCGTTTGGAATCAAGAAGTGGGGTGCTGCTGTAACCAATAGTTAAAACTATGAAAGTGGCTTTGGAATGCAGTTGTGGATGGGCAGTGGGAGAATTTTGAAGCACTCGATAGAAAAAGCCTAGATTGCCTTGAGGAGACTTGGTAGAAATATAAATGTTAAAGGAGTTTCTGTTGAGATCTCAGGAATGAAAAACTGTAGGAAAGGTAATTCTTGTTATAAAGTGGCAAATAGCTTGACTGAATTATGTTGTAGTGTTTTTTTGTGAACAGAAAGTAGAAATTGTAAGTGACAAACTTGGATTTTTAACTGAGGTAATTTCTAAGCACAGTGTTGAAGGCCCGACTTGGTTTCTCCTTTCTGTGTATAACAAAATGCAAGAGGAGGGAGTGAAGAAAGAATTAAGTAAAGAGCAATCTGGACTTGAAGACTTGGAAAACTCTCAGCCTATTTCTATTAGAGAGAGTGGGGCGGGGTGGATGAATATGTTCTGGAGAGAACACCAAGGGTGTGGCTGGACAACTGCTTGCTAAAGAAATTAGGCATAGAACTCATGGACTCAGTTGACCATTTCAGTGACCGTGAGGACCAGAGATGCAGTTATCAGGAAAGATCTGTGGGAAACTCTTTGTCTGATGGCTTGGATACCTGTAATTGCCAGGAGGCCAACCAGCTTTCTAAAAAATTCGTATCAATAGAAACACTAACACCTTGAACTGAAGGGAGAAAGAGACAGGATGAAATGAAGAAAGGCTATCAGACTTCTGAAATTCCACAGGCAGGAAACAGGCTGATAGATCTATTCAGCTGCAAACATGTGTTATCAGTCAAGAAAAGTGAACAACCTTGAAGGCAATTCAGAGGCCAGTGAGCTACTGACACCACATGCCCAGAGAGTACCAGTGGGGGTGGGGGAGCCATCTCCTCCTTGGTTCCAGAAGGATGGGGGAACCTCATCCTCATTTTCAGAGGATGGAGCCATCTCCTGAGTTACAGAAGGCAGAGAACCTACTCCTCAGGGCTGAGATAGTGGGATTATCGTCCCCAATGAGCTCAGAGGACAAAGCACTGAGCCAAATAGTATTTAAGCTGTTGTACATTTGCACAATGGAATACTACTTGGCCACACAAAAAAGAAGGAAGTCTTACCCTTTGTGACAGCCTGGTTGGACCTGGAGGACATTATGCTGAGTGAAGTAAGCCAGTCAGAGAAAGCCAAGGACCATATCATTTCACTCATATCTGGAATCTAATGAACAAATAAACTTACAAAATAGGAAGAGACTTATAGAAAACAGACCAGCAGCTATTAGAGGGGAGGGAGATTGTGGGCCTGGGTGAAAAAGGTGAAGGGATTAAGAAAAAATCTTATAGACACAGACAACAGTGTGGTGATTACCAGAGGTCAAAGGGGATGGGGGAGGTAAAAGAGGGCATAGGGGGACAAATGATGATGGGAGGATATTTGACTTTGGGTGGTGAACACATAGTACAATATACAGATGATGCATTATAGACTTGTACACCTGAAACCTATATAATTTCATTAACCAGTCACCCCAATAAATTCAATAAAAATAAATTTAAAAACAAAATAAATAAATAATATGGATATTTTTGTAAATATACATATGAAAACAATTTACAATGGAGTTTGTCCTACTGGGTTTCAGACTTGCTTCAGACCCATGATGCCTTTCTTTATTCCAATTTGTTTCTTTTTGAATAGGAATATCTATCCTATGCCTGTCCCTCCATTGTCACTGTCTGGGTTTACAGGTTCACAGATGGAGAGGAACTTTGCCTGGGATGAATCTTCCCTCTGATTTTGCCTGTTACTGATTTGGATGATTTAAACAAGCTTTTGGACTTAGAGTTGGTGCTGGCATGATTAAGAGATTTGGAAACACTAAGATGGGGCGAATGTATTTTGCATGTGAGAAAGACACAGATTTTGAAAAGTCAGAGGGCAGAATGTTATGGATTGAATTGTGTCCCTCCAAATTTACATGTTGAAGTCCTAACTGCCAGTACCTCAGAATATGACCTGACTTGGAGATAGGGTCTTAACAGAGGACATCAAGTTAAAATGAGGTCATTAAGGTGGACCTTAATCCAATAGGACTGGTATTCTTATAAAAGGGCAATTATGGACACAGTGACAGACACAGAGGGAATACGATGTAAAGATATGTAGGGAGAAGAAAGCCATCTAAAACACAAGAGAGTGGCCTAGAACAGATTTTTCCATCACATCCCTCAAAAGGAATCAATAGTGCTGACACACACCTTGATTTTGGACTTCCGGCCTCCAGGACAGAGACAATACATTTCTGTTGCTTGATTCAGTCTGCCTGTGGAATTTGTTATGGCAGCCCTAGCAAACTAGTGTGCCCCCTTCCATTACTCTTGTGTATGTCAGGTCCAGTCCAAGTGTTATAAAAACTAATCTGTTTTTGATAAGGAATAGCTGAAAGAGCTGTACTTATGTAGGATGGAAAACAAAACTATTAGAGGATAGATCTTTGAAGGGCTATCGTATGACTTATTCATTGTAATTCCAGGACACAGAAGTAGGACAAATGGAAGAACATTATGGGGAGTCATACTTTGGTTTACTATAAAGAGAAACTGCTTGCCATTTACTATTAAAACTGGACAGAAATTGCCTGTGTCCTCGTTAGAATTCGAAAGAGGTGAAACAAGAGGCTTTGTTTGTTTGCATTTGTTGGTGTGTCAGCGGAGAACATCTACATTCCTTCAATATTTAAAAAATGTATAGATGAACTATGAGTAGCGAATAGGGACTGATGAGCTCTACTGAGAAAAAAAAACATATGCAGAAACTCTGGATGAAAAATGCTTCCATATTTTATAGGACAGTTAGGTTGAGGATAATCCACTGTGAAAAAGAGGGGTGCAAGTCCCTGAGAGAAAAAGCAGATAACCTGGTTTTGACTTCTCTTAAAAGGAGAACAGGGAAATAAGGAGGCAAATAAGTTTAAAATTATTAAAATTAGGCTGTCATAGTTGGGGCCTCAGGGCAAACATAGGTCCATTATTCATTGTAATTTTCCTCAGACCAGCATAGTGCCTGACTCACAGTTAACTTTTAACTAATACCACTAAATGAATAGATGCTGTTGATTCATATTCCTGGGTTTTTGAACATTCACTTAGCATGCACAAAGCATTTTTATATGTGTGTGAAAGTTTTAGATAAAGAGACTAACACATAAGAATAAACTATGGCCCTTCTAAGAGCAAAGAATTTTGTGTGTGTATGAAGTACATACATTCAAGAAAGCAATTTTCAGACTGATGGATGAAACTTTCTGAAACAGTATACTTGCATGCCAGTGAAGACTTATTATGTATATATAAAGTAAATATTTGCCAAATGCAAAATGAACAAAACAAGTTAATTGAAGATAACTGAAAAGATGAATCATGTCACAGATAAAGTAAAAATCACATGAAGCTTTTTAGAATTATGATTTTATGTTTGGTAAGAAATATGAAAACTTCAAGCAATAATCCAGGCTTACTAAAGAAAATATGAAATCATATACTTGGCACATAATATCTACTGAGTAAGCATATCTCTGAGGAATGTTTGAATTAAGAGAAGTAAAGAAGTAAGGAAAAGTACAAAGACCAGGTTTCTTTACAAGTAGTCATGGTGCCACAGTTGGCAGTGTGAAAAAAAAAGAAAAACTGTTGCTCAGGACAGGTCCCCGAAGAGGTAACGCCTGCTCAAGTGTGGTTGGTAGGGTGTGTGAATGTCTCACACAAGATGGACAACAATTTGAACATTTCACTGAAAATGTCATATGCTGTGCTTGAATGTGATATTGTTATTTTACAGAGTTACATGCTTATGATTTTGTAATAAAAGATTTTGTAATAAAAAAAGGGGCGTTAATTGTGCTGGACCACCTACAATTCTTCCTAAATAGGCGGAATCCTCTCCAAACCTCCTCCTGTTTCTCAGTGATAGTGCCACCCACTGGCAACACTGAGGACTAATTACAGCAATGGTGAGCTTCAGGAAATCACTCTGGATGGTCCAAGAGGCAAGCCCCACTTTTTGCAGCTGATTTCTAGTTTCAGAGCATTGTGGTCAGAGAATATGCTTGATATGGTCTCAATCTTTTTAAATTTGTTGAGGCTAGTTTTGTGTTTAAACATATGGCTTATCCTTGAGAATGTTCCATGTGCACTGGAGAAGAATATATGTTTTAATATTCTGGGACGAAAAACACTAAATGTCAATTATGTCCATTTGGTCTAATGTGTCATTTAAGGCAGATATTTCTTTACTGATTTTCTGCTTGGATGATCTACCTAGGGCTGTCATTGGGGTATTTAGTCCCTACTGTGACTATGTTTTTTTTCAATTTCTCCCTTTAGTTCTGTTAGTAGTTGCTTTACATATTTCGGTGCTCCCTGATTGGGTGCATATAGATTGAGAAGTGTTATGTCTTCTCAATATGGTGCCCCTTTTATCATTATAAAATGTTTATTTTGTCTTTTGTTACCTTTGTTTTCTTGAAATCCATTTTGTCAGATGGCTTCACTAGTGAATTCTACCAAACTTTCAAAGAAGATTTGATACCTATTCTTCTAAAACTCTTCCAAAAAAATAAAGAAGCAGCAATACTTCCTAACACATTTTATGAGGCCAACATTATCCTGATAGCAAAGCCTGGCAAGGATAACATGTGTGTGCACACACGCGCACACACACACACACAAACCACAGACCAGTATCTCTGATGAATACAGATGCAAAAAGCATAAACAAAATATGAGAAAATAGAATACAACAATACATTAAATATTCAATATAACACATCACGATCAAATGAGGTTCATTCCAGGGGAACAAGGATGGTTCAACATATGCAAATTGATCAATGTAATGCACCACACTAACAAAATAAGGAAAGAATTATAAATTATATAATCTTATGACTAGATGCAGAAAAAGCATTTGATAAGATACAACATCCATTTATGATTAAAACACTCAATAAAATGGGTATAAAAAGGGAAGTATCTCAACATAATAAAGGCCACATATGAAAAACCCTCAGCTGATATCATACCTGATGGTGAAAAACTGAAAGCTTTAGATTAGCTTAGAAAAGCTCTAAGATTAGGAACAAGACAAGGATGGGCACTCTCACCACCCTTACACAACCTAGATCTGGAAGTCCTAGCCAGAGCTGTCAGGCAAGAGAAACAAATAAAAGGCATACAAATTAAGAAGGAAGAAGTAAAAGTGTTGCTTTTTGCAGGTGACATGATTCTTTATGTATAAAAAACCCTAAAGATTTAACCAAGAAACTATTAGAAGCAATAATAAATAAATACAGTAAAGTTGTAGGATACAAAATCAATGTACAAAAATCCGCTGAATTCCATTATGCTAACAATGAAATTTCAGCAAAAAAAATAAAAAGAATCCCTGTGCAATTGCAACAAAAATAATAAAACACCTAGGAACAAACTTAACAAAGGTTGTGGAAGACCTATATAATGAAAAGTACAAAGCTTTATTTAAAATATTGAGAAAGACAAAATTAATGGAAAGATATTCTGTGTTCATGGAATGGAAGTATCAATATAGTTAAAATGTCTGTATTACCCAAAGCCATATACAGATTTAATGAAATCCCTATCAAAATCCCAATGATCTTTTTAAATAAATGGAGCAAAAAGTCATCAGATTTCTATGGAACTATAAAATACTTTGAACAACCCAAGCAATACTGGGGGAAAAAAACAAAGGCAGA
Source organism: Desmodus rotundus (assembly GCF_022682495.2). NCBI lineage: Eukaryota > Metazoa > Chordata > Mammalia > Chiroptera > Phyllostomidae > Desmodus > Desmodus rotundus. Next base: position 46,226,474 of record NC_071389.1, read on the forward strand.
AGTATAACACTCTCTGACTTCAAGTTATACTACAAAAGGACAATAATCGAAAGAGCATTGGTAGAAAAACAGACACACAGACCAAGGGAACAGAATTGAGAGCCAGAAGTAAACCCACATGAATTTGGGCAAATAACCTCTGACAGAGGAGCCAAAAACTTACAATGGAGAAAAGAAAGCCTCTTCAATAAATGGTGCTGGGAAAATTGGAAAGCCACATGCAAAAGAACAATACTAGACTATAGTTTGTCCCCATATACAAAAATTAACTCAAAATCAAAGACATAAATATAATCTTAAACAATAAATTACATAGAAGAAATCATAGGTACTAAATTTATGGACCTTGGTAGTAGAGAAGATTTTATGAATTTGACCCCAAAGGCAAGGAGACTAAAGGCAAAAATACCTGGATGAGACTGTATCAAATTAAAAAACTTCTGCACAGCACAAGAAACCTCCAACAAAACAAAAAGATAACCAACTGAATAAAAGAAGATATTTGCAAACCATAGCTCTGCCAGGGGGTTAACATCCAAAATATATAAAGAACTCATACAACTCAACACCAAACATACAAACAGTTCAGTTTAAAAATGAGTAGAGGACTTGAACAGACACTTCTCCCAAGAAGACATACACATGGCCAGCAGATATTTGAAAAGATGCTCAACTTCACCAGCTATTAGGAAATTTCTAATTAAAACTGCAATGAGATACCACTTCATACTTGTTAGAATGACCATTATCAACAAGACAAGTAATAAGTGTTGAAGAAGTTGTGGAGAAAAAGAAACTCTAATTCACTGCTGGTGGGAATGTAGACTGGTATAGCCACTATGAAAAACAGTACTGAAGTTACTGAAAAATGAAGAATAGAGTTACCGTATGACCCAACTACCCATTCTTCTTATGGGTATAGATCTGAAAATTTAAAAATATTTATTCACAAAGACATATGCACTCCTATGTTTATTGCAGCATTATTCCTGGTGGCCAAGACATGGGACAACAGCTGTGTCCTTCAATAGATGATTGGATAAAGATGTGGTACATATATACAATGGAATCCTACTCAGCCATAAGATAGGATGAAATACTGCCATTTGTAACAATATGGATGGACCTTGAGAACATCATGCTAAGCAAAATGAGTCAGACAGAAAAAGTTAATAACTGTATGATTTAACTCATAAGTGGGATATAAAACTAAAAGCAACAAATGAACAAGAAAAACAAACAAACAAAACTCATAGACACAGAGAACAGTATGGAGGTTACCAGAGGGAAGGGGGTGGGGAAGTAGTAAAGGGTAAAGGGGACCAAATATATGGTGACAGAAGATGATCTGAATTTGGTGGTGGGCACACAATGCAATATGAAGATCATGTTTTGTTAACCAATGTCACCCCAATAAATCTAATAAAAGGAAAAACAAAAATTCAAAATAATATAAAAATGAGAATAAAAGCTCAATGCTGAGGTTGAAATATATATGTAGATATATGCATGTGTGTGTATGTATACACATGCACACACAAAGAAATAAAACATAACTTAAGGATACCCCCAAAATAAAGTATTTATTTTTGGGTCTTTTTGGTTATGGTACTAACCCCCCCAAAATAAAGACATGCTGAGTGAAAGAAGCTGGTGTCATAAAGTTAAGTACTATATGACTCCATATATAAGACATTATTAAAAAGATGAGAATATAGTGGTGGAGCATAGATAAAGATTGCCAGGGATTAGGAGTGGGAGGAGAATACGAGTATATGGATAAAGCACAAGAGAGTTTTGAGGGGTGAAAGACTGCTCTATCTCCTAATTGTGGTAGTTGTTATATAAATCCATGTGTTAAATTTCATAGAAAACTGAGTCAAAAAGGGCAAATCTTGTATGATAAATTAAAAATCAAAACAATAGAGACAAAAAAGTAACTAAAGGTGTTTTACAAAAATACACATTCTATTTTAAAGTCTTTGCTATGAATCTTAGGTTACTTACCTATAATATGTCTTTGGTCTTGGATTTTACATAACCTAATATGTGAAATTAAATTTGAGTTACTACTTAATACTAGAAATTTATAGCCATTCTTGCTAGGTAAAATTCTTTTTTCTTCATTATAAATAAAAAATCCATCATCATTAATGTTATTGGATTTTTTAAATTTCTAATATGAACAGAAATTAACAGAATGTTTAGTAAACAAACAAATCTTGAAATTAAGTTAGTCGTTCTTGATCTAGTCTGTTATTTTGGAAGCATTTTCCATATTAATATCCATTCTGTATAATTTTTAGACTCATACTATTAGAATATTAATTTGAGAAAATATTGTGTCTGTAAAATAGCTTGCAAATACACACTTAAACATAAAATGAATCACTGAATATTATTCCCTTTTTAAGAGCAATGGGGTGAATTCAATTTAATTTTTATATGTGCTATACTTCTTCAATGATCTCTGTAGTATCATAGTTAATTGGTTTTACACAAAATTATTTACATTAAATTTTTTAACTATAGATTAATACTATACCATTTTTTCTCACATATTTTACAGAAGATTGCTGACAGAGTAAAAAATAATAAAAAGAAAAAAGCTCATTTTAGAGAAAGAGGTTTTCCTAAATGTGTCTTTGTTTTTAATATATATGTCCCTAATAGCCTATTCATTTGAAATCACCCCTTTAGGTAATTTGCTGACAGGTTAGTATTATCTTTGGGAACCAGCGTACCCTTTTTTAATGTAGATTTTAAAACATCTACCATAGGAACAGTTTCTCTTTTATTTAGGTGTATGAGTCATCCTTGCTAATATATCTTGATGTTAACAATGACCTGGGAAACAAAGAGAAGAGCTTCCTTAGTATTTTTGTCTGTGCAATATGCCTTCGCAGAATGTGTCTTGTAAACAAAGTACCTAATTACTCTGCCAAAACCAGAAAGCACTGTATGAAGAGGACCTAGCAAGTCTATTCTACTTCTATACCACCTAACGAATCGAGATTGCAACACATGGTTATTGTGCTTCCATAGTGTACCGAGGACGTGAATAAATGGTGATGATAATGATGAGGATAATATTTTAAAAGAATAAAGCAATGCTAGTTAAAATGGCAAGCACAGTCAACCTGCTATAATTTAGGAAGCTCATTTAGGAGCCTTTTATAAGTCTGAGTACAAGAAATTAGGATGTTGACCAGACTAGCTTCCAAGACAGTAAGGGAAATCCAGGTCTAACAGGAGGACATGATTTGGAGCACTAGATTAATTTTTCATTCACCTTTCCATCAATAAAAATTAATCATTAGGATGCAATGTTAGGCTCTGGAGATATAAAGATGAATAAAATAGCTTATTCCTTGGAGAGCTTATAGGTTAGTTCAGGACGCACACAAAAATATGTGCTATGATATATGATGAAGTATTCTGAGAAATGAATTCAGCGACGGTAGAGTACAGATGGTATCAAACAGCTGACTCTGCCTATGGAAGTTGGGAAAGATTTCACTGAAGAGTTTTATTTGAATTTAGCCTTAATGGATGAGACTTAGTATTCTTGGCAAAGGAAATGGAGATATAACACTTCAGGCAGTGAAAACTACATAAAATAATAGATAAAATTATAAAAGAGTTACTGTTTAATGCTGCTACAGCTCTTGCTCTAATTTGAGGTAGTTTATCTCATTTTGGTTTGATGGCCTGCTTCCTCATCTTATTCTGCACTTAGGAGATCATTCATTTATTCATTCAACAAATACTTATTTAAACACCTAATAATACTAATCCTTCTCAAACTCTTCCCAAAAACAGAAGAGTAGAGAACTCTTCCAAACTAATTTTAGGAGGCCAGCATTAACCTGATACCAAAGCCAGATGGGGATGCCACAAGAAAAGAAAATTACAGGCCAATAATCCCTGATGAAAAGATAAACAAAAATCCACAACAAAATATTAGCAAACCAAATACAATAATACAAAAAAAAGATCATATGCCATAATTAAGTGGGATTTATTCCAGGAATGCAAAGATGATTTCAACATATACCAGTCAGTCAGCAGGATTTACCAAATTACCAAAATGAAGGAAAAATTTATATGATCATCTCAATGCAGAAAAAGTATCACTATTTGCAGATGATGTGATATTATATACAGGAAACCCTAAAGACTTCATAAAAGTTTGTTAGAACTAATGAATTCAGTGAAGTTGTGCAGAATACAAAATTAAAGCACAAAATTGTGTTGTAATTCTATATTATCAGAAAGAAAACAAGTTTTCAGAAAGAAAAATAAAATAATCCTATTTACAATTACATCAGAAAGAACAAAATACCTAGGAATAAATTTAACCAAGGAGGTGAAAGACATGTATATTGAAAACCAGAAGACATTAATGAAAGACATTGAAGAAGATACAAATAAATGGAAAGATATTTTGTGCTCATGGATTGGAAGAATATTGTTAAAATGTTCATACTACCAAAGCAATCTACAGATTCAATGCCATCCCTGTCAAAATTCCAATTGCTTTTCAAGAAAGAAAATAGAGCAAATAATTCTAAAATTTTTATGGAACCATAAAAACCCTGAAGAGCCAAAGTAATCTTGAGAAAGAGGAACAAAGCTGGAGGCATCATACTCCTTGGCTTCAAACTGTGTTACTAAGCCATCGTAATTAAAACAGTATGGTAGTGGCATAAAAGCGGACACATAGATCAATAGAATAGAATAGAGAGCCCCAAAATAAACCCACACATATGGTCAATTAATTTACAACAAAGGAGTCAAGAATATACAGTGGAGAAAGGATAGTCTCTTCAATAAATGGTGTTGGAAAAACTGGATAGCACACATGGAGAAATGAAACTGGGCCACCTCCTTAATCATACATGAAAATTAACTAAAAATGGATTAAAGACTTGAATGAATGCAACACCCTAAACCATAAAACTCCTACAAGAAAACATGAGCAGTAATCTTTTTGATGTAGGTCTTGGCAATTATTTTTTAAATCTGACTCCAGAAGTGAAAGCAATAAAAGCAAAAGTAAACAAATGGAATCACATAAAACTAAAAAACTTCTGCACCGCAAAGGAAATCATCAACAAAATAAAAAGGCAACCTACTGGACAGGAGAAAATATTTTAAAATCATATCCAAAATGTGTTCATACATAAAATATATAAAGAACTCTTAGAGCTCAATAAAAAATATTAAAAATGGGCAGAAAATCTGAATAGACATTTTTTCCAAAGAAGACATACAGATGGCCAACAAGTAAATGAAAAGATGCTCAGCCTGACTGATCATCAGAAAAATGCAAATTAAAAGCACAATGAGATATCATTTCACACCTGTGAGAATGGCTATGATCAAAAGACAAGAAATGACAAGGATGTGAAGAAAAATGAACTTGTGTGCACTGCTGGGGGGAATGTCAATATTATGGTGGTTCCTTAAAAACATTAAAAATAGAACTATCATTTAATCCAGGATAATTCAAAAAATTATATACATCTCCATGTTCATTGCAGCATTATTTATAATAGTCAAGACATGAAAACAGTTTATGTGAGGATATCGTCAATGGATCAGTGGATAAAGAAATTGTGGTGTGCATGTATACAATTAAATATTATTTGGCCATAAATATGAATGAAATCTTGCCATTTGTGACAATATGGATGGATCTTAAGGACATTATGCTAAGTGAAATAAGTCAGACAAAGATGAATATCATATGATCAGATCTCTTTTATATGTAGAATCTGAAAAGAAAACAAACTCATAGTTACAAAAGAGACTGATGGTTGCCAGAGATGGGAGGTGGGCTGTGGAAGAAATTCATTTTTAAAGCATGGGTTGGGGACTATACAATTCTTGATGGTACTTACCAACTCTCACCCCACCCCTGCAAAAAACCACTCTACTATGTGACAAGTACTGTTCTGGGAATTAAGATTATAAGATTGAATAAAATAAAGTCCTTGCCCTCATTAAACTTAAATTCTTGGTGCAATAAATGATATTAAGCTAGTCAAAAATAATGTATGTGTGTGTTTGCAAGTACTATGAAGAAAAATAATGCAAAAATGTACTTTTAAACAGTGTGATTAGGGAAGGCTTCATCAAGCCAGTGTGTTTGGGCAAGCCCTGGAAAGAGATAGGGGGACGAACCACACATACACATATCTTGGGGAACATACGTTCACTAAACATTACGAGGCCAGTGAGGCAGGAGCAGAAAGAGCTAGTGGGAGAGTAGAAAGCAGTGAAGTTAGAGAGGCGCTGAGATGAGGATGGAGAACAGTTCAATCGGGCCTTCTAGGCCATGGTGTGGACTTCTGCTTTTACTGTGAGTATAATGAGGAGTCACTGGAAAGCTTTTCTTGCTTGAAAAGGACCATCTCTAAGAACCATATGACACCATACTTAAATGCCGAGAGTTTAAGCTTCCCACCTTCCCCTCAGGATTCAGGTGACATTGCTAGGTGGCACAGGTTAAAACTGATCTTTCTGGAATACCATTTTACAAATGATGAATAATGTAATAGTATGTTGATAAAAGTGAAGCATTCATAGAAATAAGTGTAATTGAATAACAATTAATATTTTAAAGTGAAATATTCACATTATCTTATAAAATAACATGATTGATACTTTCAGCACACTCAGTGCTTATGAAGATGTACTTTTAGTGGTATGACCTGACCGCTCTGGGAACATACATTCTCTCTTCTGTCTCATTAAGTGTCTTCTATTATAAAAAGCTTGGTGTAGGATAACTCCTTAAAAGCTATACAGTTCTGTGTCTTTATGTTCTTATCTGAAAATGAACAAAATATTGTGAATTCAGTCTACAAATATTTGTTGAGTATCTCCTCTGTGCCAGACACTGTTCCATATTTTAGAAAGGAACAAGACTCCACCCAGCCCTACCAGATACAGTAGTTTAGTACCATGGGGAAATCCAACAAGGACTCCAACAGCACTTGTCTGATATGTTTACAATGTTCACAACTGATGAGTTGTGGTATGTTTACACATGAAATAATTTGTATTAAAGTGCCTACAACAATATCTGGCACAAGTGGGTGTGCAATAAATGCAAACTATTTTTCTATAAACTCTTAATTCTTAAGAGTGGTCAGTCAGATAATTGTTCTTTCCCAGAATGGCTATTTCCATTCAGTTGAATGTTATATTTCTTCAATCATATTAGAATATACCTCTAGTTCCATTTCTTCAAACTGAAATCAAGCAATGGGGAGAAGTTACTATCCATGGTGAGTGGGTATTCTGTTCAAAGAGGCTGTCATTTTTGATAATATGTATTCACTTATTACCTTATCTGATAAAAGAAGAGCTTGTGTATCTTTAAGTAAATAGTCTAATGGCTGTGCTCAGATGGTGTGTTTCAAAAAAAAGGAACCGGATGGTGTTATACATATATGATCAACAATAATTTAACTCTATTGATAGTCTGAAATCTATTCCTCTTTAAAAAAGAAACTTCTGAATAAACTCTGACTTTTCAAATGTTCAGCTTCATATTTACAGAATCTGGAGATTTGTGCCTTTAAAATACTTTAGTTTTATAATGATAATTCAATATCGGTCACTCAGTTCTGAGAAAATTTATTCCAGGTTAACTTTTAAAGTCTGAAAGGTATTGAATGAAAAAGAATGTAACTTTTAAAAAAGACTTTATTTATTTATTTTTAGAGGGAGGGGAAGGGGGAGAGGAAGAGAGGGAGAGAAACATTGATCGGTTGCCTCTCGCACACCTCCAATTGGGGATCGGGCCTGCAACCCAGGCATGTGCCAGGACTGGGAATCGAACTGGCAATGTTTTGGTTTGTGGGTTGACTCCCAACCCTCTGAGCTACACCAGTCAGGGTGAATGTAATTATTTTTTATTTAAAGTAATTTGATTATACAACTATTACTTTTTTAAAAAATTAATAATGTACTTGCAGTTTATCATTTTGTTTGGTTGTACTTAATTTACTTTCCATTTCAATTTAATGAAAAAGAAAAAAATTATCAGTTTGTCCATAGAACTTATAAATAAAACCTTATTGATTGTTATTCACCATACGACTCTACTCAGATCCATTAATGATATTTTATTATGATAAATTCTTAATTCTTCTTGCTTAGATGGATGTGGATACCAGAAATTTCATTATTAAAAGTGGAGACATAGCAATAATTAAAATTCTCAAATAAGTCACAAAAGTTACTATCTGTACCCTAATAAATTGACTCAGAATTATGCATTGCTCCCTTTGAGGTGTGAGGACCTAAGCATTTTGTGTAGATCAGAAGGTTTTCACTTTGGTTCTTTAGCTCCTTCCTAGGCACTCAGAAGTGCACATAAACTCTATTTACTTTCTTCTTAGCTTTTTCTCCTGTTCTCTTGGCTATCTTTCTCAAACAGTATATTCTTGGCTAAAATAATGTAGAAATTTATCTTATTTTACTGTGATTTTGTATACTTTTTCTTAGATACCATGTTATGTTTTCTACTGTCTAGATTCATCTTTGATTTCAATATGTAACACAGTGTCTGGTTTGTCTTTGGCATTTTGATTCTAGAAACAAATTTTCTTGCATTTACCTGTAAATGTGAAATTCCTCCTCTCAGATGTAACTAATTCAGACTTTAAAGTAGTGTGATGATCACTTTTAAAAAATTTTTATTGAATATTTTCCCATCACCATTTAGTGCCCTTATACATGCCTCTGCTCTGTAATCACCATAATGTTGTCCAGGTTCATGAGTCCTGTTCCTTCAACCCTTCCTCCCTTTAGCCTCCTCCCCTGCTTAGCTGTCATCCTGCTCTCTAGGAGTCTGTCTCTATTTTGCTTGTTAGTTCAGTTTGTTCACTAGATTTCACATATGAGTGAAATCATATGGTATTTGTCTTTCTCTGAGTGAAATCATATGGTATTTGTGCTTCTAACTTAGTATAATATTCTCCAGGTCCATCCATACTGTTGCAAAGGGTAAAATTTTCTTCTTTTTTATGGCTGAGTAGTATTCCATTGTGCAAATGTCCCACAGTTGTTTTATCCACTCATTTATTGATGGATACTTGGGCTGCTTCCATGTCTTAGTGATTGTAAATAACACTGGAATGAACACAGGGGTGCTTATGTTCTTTTGAATTAATGTTTTGGGTTCCTTCAGATATATTCCCAGCAGTGGAATCACTGGGTCAAAAGGCAGATCTGTTTTGAATTTTTTGAGGTATCTCCATACTACTTTCCATAATGGCTGCACCAGTCTGCATTCCCAGCAACAGTGCAAAAATGGTATCCTTTCTCCACATCCTCACCAGCACTTGTTGTTTATTGATTTATTAATGATAGCCATTCTAACAGGTGTGAGATGATATCTCATTGTGGTTTTAATTTCCATTTCTCTGATGATTAGTGACATTCAGCATCTTTTCATATGTCTGTTGGCCATCTGGATGTCCTCTTAGGAGAAGTGTCTATTCAGGTCCTTTGCCCATTTTTAATTTGGTTGCTTGTTTTTTGGTGTTGAGTTTTGCAAGTTCTTTATAAATTTTGGATATTAACCCTTTGCCGTATGTATCAGCAAATATGTTCTCCAATTCTGTGGGTTGTATTTTAATTTTGTTGATGTTTTTAAGTTTTACGTTTCAATTGTTTTTGGTATTCCTAAATGTTATCTACAGTAGGAAGAGTTAACAGACTTTACATATTTTTGAGAATTTTATTTTGTGGGATTATTCTCAAAATTTCTTTAACTGGGCCATTGGCTGCCATAATAGAAAAGTGAAAAGAGTTATGTGAAATGTTACATAATGTCACATAAACTGGCAATAAGAATCAGAAAGTAATTATAATTATACCATTATGCTGCTATTTTAGGTAAGTTTATGTCAATATTTCTTATTTGAACCCCATTTTAGATACATCTAAGTAGCCGTATCTAAATATCTGTACCATTTTTCCAGGGTTGTGAAATTTGCCATAATTTGGGGAGCAAAAAATTTCTAAATGCTTACTGTATTTTTGCAGCCTTAAAGAGTGAATGTGAAAAAGACCTTAGTGACTTCCATTGTTTATTTTTTTCAAATAAGTCACTCTGAATATCGGCAGACTATCACATAGTCTTATGTCCCAGCTTTAAATCACATTATTGTTGGAGGAAAATCCCAACTTTGTTTTCATAATGCAGTAAATAATAGACAGCATTAACCATATTTCACCCATGATATTACTAACAATCCATTCTCAAATAGGGCAGTTAAAATATCTTTAAATATATAAAGAACATGTCCTGGGGCTTAGCTTCCCTACATGACTATTTGACCTCTTTGTATCACATAATGAAAGAGAATTGATTAGGAGACAGAAAGCCTGAGTTCTTGCTTTAGTTCTAATGTCAACTACAAATATGACTTTGGATAAGTTCCTGAAGTTCTCTAGGTCTGTTTTCCCATCTTTAAAATGAACTGAACAAGGTGATTCGCTTCAACTGTTAAATTCTATGACTTTGCATTTGTTCACAATGCATTTTAATATATTATTGAAATATGGATATCTTTCCAAGGTAGTACCCATAAACTAAGAGTTTATATCCTTCCTATTATGTTGGAACCAGTTTCCCCAAAGGCTGGTATGGGGTTTCCACTTTCCTATAGGTTGCAGTCTGCTCTTATTCAGCCCCTTAGCTATTCAGCTACAGAATAGGACATAGATGAATGAGTTTATGAAGGTGGAAATCCTACACCTGAGAGGAAAAACAAATGCCTCCCTTTTTCACTGAAGTCTCACTGTGAATCGTTCCCTGACTGTCACTCCTGCTGACCAGCCCTGGTTGTGCTTCGGCAAGTTTGTGTGCAGTCCAGCTGGCCCGGGTGGCAGTCGTTGCCAGTCCAGACTCTTCATAACAGCTGTACACTTCAAGCACCACAGGATTCTTTTTACTTCCTCATGCCTTTTCAAGTATAAAGCTGCATTTCAGCACACTTCCAAAAAGAAATTTTAGGTTACAATGACCTGCTTAGGAACTTGAGCCATTTTTCAGACTCTTCTGCCCATTTGTCTTAGTTGCGTGCCTTTGTAAACAAAACACACACTTGCAGGTACATACACCTACACACAGACAAACACTGTTTGTACACCTACTTTTACACACACAAACGCATGCATAATTCTTGACCTTGAAGTCAGCGCTTGAACTGAGAGTTATTACCTCCATTTCCATTCTGGGAAGCTTTGGCTTTCAGAAGTCACTTTGTAGCTAACAGAGAGGCTGCTGTGGGCAACCCGTGAACAATGAGCTTAAACAGAAGAATGAGGGTAATGTTTATTGGAATAAAGATTAGCTTTAAATTTCTCAGGGGAATGAACCAAATCCAATGTTTTTCTGTTAGCTGACACTTTTTATATTGATGCTGTCTTGGATCTTCTGGAGAAGGGAGAAAAAAAAAACCTTCAGCAAATCAGTCCTTTCATTCAGCAGTGGAATTTGGTGGGGGGGGGGGCTGTTTTAGTTAGGCTTTTTGACAATCCCTGATTTAATATTTTTGCTGTGCTGAGGACAGTAGCTTCACAAATTTTGTGAAAATCTGAGCAATGGAGGGTGTTGTTCAGGGGGAAACAGAGTGCAGTTGTTTAAATAATCCTGGGCCAATAAGCATTTGGTAGGTGGAGTTACTGTTGTGTGCATTTACCGAGCAAGATAATTCTGAATGAAGACTTTAAACACCACACGTGCAGACGGGCTCTGGTTCTGCTCTTTGTGAGAACAAAACAAGTGACTAGGTGACTAGGTTTTGCTTACTGTCCACTGGTGACTTCAGCTTGCTTGATAAGATTTTTAAAAATATACATGTAAAGGATTTATCAGAAGCCTTATGAATATTTCATGAGTTGAAATATCCAACTGAATGAATTCAGTGAATGTCAGTGTGTAGCTTGCAGACAAACCTCATCCACAAGGAGGCTACTGACATAGGAAGCACTTTGGCGCATTTTCAGAGGCAAAGCCAGGCTGATAAAGCTCCTTGTGACAGTCTGACTTGCCATTCTTCGAGTATGCTGCTCTTGCTCTAAGCAGCTCATGTGTTGGAGCCTCAGCTTCCTAAATTAAACTGGAAATAGTTTGCAGACTTACCAGCCTTCTAACCTGCAGCCGTGTCTCTGGTATGTTGGAGGTTTTTGTTTTGGATGGTGAACGCTAGCCCTCCACATAAGACATGACAGCAAAAGATTCTTCCAAGGAACTTACTGCTTCTGAATCTGAGGTTTGCATAAAGACTTTCAAGGAGCAAATGCACTTGGAACTTGAGCTTCCGAGACTACCGGGAAACAGACCTACATCTCCTAAAATTTCTCCACGCAGTTCGCCAAGGAACTCACCATGCTTTTTCAGAAAGTTGCTGGTGAATAAAAGCATCCGGCAGCGTCGTCGCTTCACCGTGGCTCATACGTGGTAAGACTCGACTTGGCACTGTGTACAGTGCTTTTCATTAGGAAGCAGTGATTTAGAAATGTAGAAAATAGACCATTTGAGTTTTGTTTACAATACAGACCACAAGTGTGAGATGAATGGAGAGTGGGTCAGCCCAGGAATACATCGTGCACTGTGTTAAATTGTCATTGTGCTAACTGGCTGTTTCCAGATAAAATAAGCCTCCCACTGTAGAGAGTCTTTGAAATTACTGCTTAAAAAAATGCCTAGCTAGTGCTAGGTAAATTGAGAATTGGAGGAATTAAACAAAAATATTCAGTTTTTTAAAATTTAATCTCTGTTGAGGTGATGGGTGAGTTTTCGTATGTTTTGTAGTTGTTGATGATAATTTGAGTAGTATATTTTTGGTATAAAATAAGTGTTTTCATCTTAGTTCTAATTTATTTCTGAAGACAAGATCTAAAGTCAAACTTAACTGATTGTATTGCCATGTTTGTAGTGTATAAACTAGTGGGTTTTTGCTTTTTGACTTTATCTTTACACTACCCAAGGAAAGGGAAAACTAAGTTCCCATTTCTGAAATTGCATAGTTAATTAATTTTATTTGTGATTCAATTGCTGTTACCTTTAAGATACTCTCATTGTAAAGAAAAGTGACTCAAATATATAGATAATAATAAATTTCTAATTTACTTGGGAATGCCAAGTAAATAAATTCAAGAACACCTCTATAAAAATGGCACTGAACCTCCCACCTTTAATGTATGTTTTAGATTCAATAGGCTAGCTTTCTTAAACTCATAAAGTGATAAAATGTGAGAAAATGCACAGTAGAAATTAAACTTTAATTATAAAAGCTATGCCATTTCAGATTTCTTTGAAGGATATATTTTCTTTCAGGTTAAGATACCCTACAAAATTGGTTATCTGTACCCCTCTAGTTTTTATTTATTAGGGACCATAGCAATGAAGGAAGGTAGTTACCTCTTAAAGGTAATTCTAACACACCAATTTTGTAATTGCATGCTAGATTGCCAACCAACATTACAAACTAAGGATATCTAGTTTTTGAAAATTAATATTTATTTGAATTCTGTTTTCTATTTCCCTGAAATGTTTGTCTGCCTAATTTAGTGCACAATGCATTGACAAATTCAAGTTACCCCTAGAAATATACAGTTTGCCTTTGATGGACAAACTATACGTTAGCCAACACATACTTTACCTAGCTAAAATGATGTGGTTATTTTTGTTTTCTGACAGTGGACTGTTGTTCATGTAATTGCTTCATTGGAGAGGTTTATTTGGTCATCTTTTTGATGAATTAAATCTTATTATTTAATTATAATCTCAGACTTGTAAAATATACATGATGAGTTTTTCAAAATCTACCAATGGTAACATTTGTATGAAGAGAAGATTTATATATAAGTATGTACTGATCTAAAGAAGGCCTCTCTCTAATGGTTTATCCCAACCTTTAATGTGTATATATTTTAATATAATTTGCTAAGTAGTATAACTGAATAGGAGAAACTATATAAGTACATTGTTAATTATTTTTCCTAAAAGAAACGAAGATAGAATGCATACAATTAATTAATAAACTCATATTTTTTACTACTCGGGTTAACATCAAGCCATTGTTTTGATCAGAAGGACATTTAATTTTAGTAAGCTAATTTTCAGGTAATAGTAAATCTTCATAAAACCTTGGTAATGTTTTCATTACTGTAGAGTTCTGAATATAATAATTTGACCTTTTTTACTTTGAATAAATTTTTGATGTGCTAGGAACACAGAACTACAAACACTGTCATTTTTTCTTTCCAAAAAATCTAAATTTTAAAATGGTTAAAGAGCTAGTTTTACTCATGCATTATACAAATTTTCATGGAGCAAGTTACAAAAAGAACAATTAAATGATATCTGAGGTAACTTATGCTATTAAAGTGATCTTCTTCTAGCTAAGTTAAAACAAAATTTTCCACAAATGGCCAAAAAATAAAACACATGACTTTGGTAAAATTTACATAATATAGGTTAAAAGAGTACATTAACCATCACACACACTGTATAACTTTAGTGATGACCATTACTCATTTTCACCCTGCCCCCCTCTCAGATACTCCCTTTTTTATGTTTCTTAGTAAAGGTGCCTCACAGTTTGTCTTCAGCTCCTGATTATATATATGTGTGTTTATGTTTACTTCTATTGTTTTATGTGAGAGTATATTTAACATTTTTCAAACTTACTTTCATGAAACATTCCATGAAAATTTCTTTTTTGAAAATATACACATATTGTATATTTGAATGACTTTCTCTCTAACCTTAAAAATAATGAGCTTTTTTCCCAGCATCATATACAATAGTTACATGAGGAAATAAGAGCATAAGCACTTTATTTTTGTCTCATTGTCATGATGAAATGAGACCATCCTTCACAGTCGACAATTGGTATTTTCCAGACCATGCATTTGAGTTAGAAATTCCAAGAGATGCACTTAGAAGTCTCTAAAAACATGTTATTACTTTACAGTAGACAGGAGGCTTCTTTCAAGATGATTGGATTGTTTTGATTCCAGCATTGAAATTAAAGTAATTTTCAAGATGAAGCAAAACAATTCCGAGGTTACAGTTTATTTCTAAACCTTCTGAACAATTTTTTTATCTTTAATTATTTGTAGATTTCCTAGCTTGGTCAGTTGAACATGTAGTTCTGGTTTTGAAAACCTAGGCTGTGAGGTGTGGGCTAATGGCAGGAGATTTAAGAAACACTTGTGAATTACCGACTCCAGGATTGCTTAGAAAACCTCTGAAAAAGTAGATATTTAATGTGCTGTCACGAATCAGAATATTTACACAGTCCTGAATCTAGAAGAAATTGGGGTAATTATCCCATTGCCTCTTTAATCCTTAGACAGGACCACGATTACTCCATCTTTGACATATGGGAATCTGCCCTATTTTTAAGACTTTAGAGAAAATAGTTCTATAATCTCACTTAGTACACATTTTTGCTATTTTGTAGCCCAGGTAACAGAAAATTCTTCCCCATGGTCAACCTGTAATATATAATATTTATAATCTGTCCCTTGATCTTCAATGGATATTAAGAATTAGAACCTGCATGAATCTGAAGATCATTATTAACTGGCCCTAGAGTTTGCTTTTTTTATTCACTCAACTTATAGCGTTGAGCACTGATTTGATCAAGAAAACAAAAATTCTCATTTAACCCACACGGATCCCAACACCTACTATATTTTAAGTTATTTACTAGAATATTCACATATGTTATCTCATTAAAGTTTGACTGTAAGAATGTGCTAAATTCATGTTCTTTTCAATATTACATGTTGCAGATATTTAAAATGCACAGTGCTGCTTTAGTTTCTTCTGGGTGTTTCTCCTTTATTAATCATTGTTTTGACCTTGAACCACCATCCCAAATTTCCAAATTCTTCTTTGAATTCTGAAACCCAGAAGTGGATATTATACTCATTATTAGATGGTATGAGAAAATATCGATTAAAAATGTTATACTTTTGCAAAGTGTCAAAAGTATGACAGAATGTTCAGCATTACTAAATGGGGAGTAGGGAAGTTAATGCCAGAGCTCTTAGGTCAGCCTGTTATTCATGCCCAGCCCCAACACAGGGATGAAAACTTCTGAAGCATAAGGTAATTCTACCTGCATTATGTGACTTGTTTTTTTCTTGACTGAAACTTGCCACACAGTATCCAGCTTTTTTAGCCTTTTTTCCTTTGCCGATGTTTCAACCTCCCTCATCAGTTCTCCTCCATCATTAGTAGCGTGATGCCCTCTGAAGAAAGCCACTGCGGATGGTCTTGGATGTATCCTGGGCCCATCACACCCCTCTTCCCTACGCTCCTCTTGAAGAGTAAATGTGTTGGTCGGTGAGCACCGCCTTCTGTCTGTCTGTCCATGCTTGCACAGGGGGATTTGCTTGCACAGGAAACACCGTTCATTCAATTAGAGTTAGTATTAAAAAAAAAACTTGTGTTTTTCTTCCTTTTCCCCTTATAGTTATACCTATATCTTTGAAATCTTTCTTCATTATAGCAAAGGCTGACAAAATGTGAACTTTTGTGCCTAATGTATGAATGTGAAAGTATTAAAAAACATAGTTCATACTCTGAAGGAACTTAAACATGTTAAGACAAAGCTGGTTACTTGGAGAAGAATAAAAATAAAACAATGACTTTAGTAAGTGCTTGACCTTTCTCTGAACTTGAGGCACATTTTGTCTTATGCAATTTAGTCCTGGTTTGTTAGCTAAATTTACCTAATCTGTGCTTTGTGTTCCTCAATTTCCTTGAGTTATTTCCTAGTGATATTGGACATTTTTGAGAAATATTTGTATCTTTACATTCTTAGAGATTAAACATTTACTTGAACATAACATTTATTGAGAGCCTGCTGTGGTCTAGACCCTACTCTGGATTTAGGAGATACAAAATGTGAGAGAGTCCTTGTCTTCGACTGACCATATAATACTTGGAAAACAAATATATGCATTAATAGTTAGCCAATTGTGTGAAAATAATGAGATAGAGTAAGGATGATCAACTTGTCACTAGAGCCCATGAGAAATAAATACTGCTAGAAATAAGTCGGCATGTTAGGGAAGGTTCAGAGAAGAGATGTCGTTTGTGTGGCATCTTGAAGAATAAATAGCAGTTTTCCAGGAAAAGAGAGGGTGGGAAGGTTTTTAAATTTTTTCCCAAGGAAACAATAATAAGGAAATTCCATTAGCAAATAACAGTAATAATAGCTCACATTTATTCAGCACTTGCAATGTGTCCGATATTGTTTTAAATATATTTATTTATTTAGTATCATAAAAAGCCCACAAATTATATAGTATTATTATTTCCATTTTATAGGAAAAAGACTGAAGCACAAAGAGGTTAAGTCATTTGCTAAGGTTACAGGGCAATGAAGGGGCTGAGCTGGGATTTGACTATTTAACTCAGAGCATGGGGAAAGTGAGCAAAGTTCACCAGAGTTTCAGCCTAAGATGCAACGTGGCAAAGGAAGGAGGTGAGACTGGAGCCAGAGCCTGTGCATTTCAATAGCGTGAACCAGACCGGCTTTATTTCCCCAGGGGGGGGGGCAGGGAAGCCACTGCCTCGTTGGGAGAAAGGAATTGCCACAAATAGCTTTTACCTTGGAAGGATACTTTGCAGGCATTGTGGAGAGTGGGCTGGTGGACTAGGAGATTAGAAGCAGAGAAAGGGAAAAGGAGAATGTGTATTTGAGAGATAATGACTTCTAATTATTGTGCAAATCCCATAACATCAAAAACTGTGCTTATGCCATTCTTTGTGACTTAACAAATTACCGTTGATGGAAACGGGGGAGGCAAGTATGCAAATTTGGTATCCCTTGCATTTATCATCTACAATGTGGTATCACGGATGGTACTAGCTGAGGCACTATTCCCAAATGCATCAAACAATCAGAGAAAGGTGCGTGGGAGGATGAACACATCTGGGGAAAACCCTAATGCTCTGTCCTAATTTGTTAGAGGTGCTTTGTGTTCTGTTTTATGTATAATCCTCAGGGGGTATTTTTACAGAAATTATTTTAGTCCATAGTCTGAACTGAATGCCAGTGGAAGAGTATGCCTCATAGCCTGAGTCTATTGCTTTAATCAGTGCAAACATTTTCTCAGTAATGCAAGTCTATAAATGGTGTTTTCCTGGCCTTTTACTGTCTGTAGATCGTCAATATATTGGATTTTTAAAATGCTTACTGTAAAAAGGGCTTTGCAAAGTAACGACGGCAACCCCCCACGACACATGCTGGAGGGTGGCCCAGCAACCATGCTTGCCGTCCAACTGCTAACTTCCAAGACCCTTCTGCGAAATCCCATTTGTTTTCTTTTCCCATTTTTTCATCTTTTGTTGTCTCCCAGTTTTTCTGCTTAGGTGTTTGTAGTGCTTCCTTCTCTAACACCACTGTCAACACACCAGTAACATTATGCTTGGGGCATTTAAATGATTTTCAGAAAAGAATCTAAAATGCTTATCATGGTTTACAGGTCCCAACGTTATCTCGCCTTAGGCTCCCCAGGACCTCACCTCCTCTTCTCCAGCCACAGTAGCCTCCTTTCTGTTCTTCAGCAAACCTTGCATGCCTCCACTTGTGGGCCTTTACACTTGGTGGATATGGCTCACTCTCTTCTGTTCTGGCTTCCACTCAAATATATGTGCTGGAGAGCGGGCTTCTCTGACTCCTCTGTCTAAAAAAGCGTCCTTTACTTCCTAATCCCTCACTGTGCTTTATATTTCTTCTTCAATATACATCACCTGAAAAAGCATATTTATGTTATATTGTTTTTACCTTCTGTTGTCTACCAATCCTACTAAATTTCTAGAGGGCATGGATTTGTCTTGTTTACGAAATCCTGGGTGCCTACAGGAAAGGCTAGCGCCTAATAAATATGTGTAGGAAAAAAAATAGAAGAAAAGGTGAATATGGTTCCAGTTTCCTGTACCTGATTCTTAGAACACTTTTCCTTCAGCCTGATATGAAGGAGGAGAAAAGGAAGCTTAGGTGATGTTTATTCTACAAGCATCCTTACTTTATTCATCTCATAATCGTTGTGTTCCCTTTCTGCCTGTAGGGCTACTCTAACTTGTTTCCTACTTTGTGTTCTAGGCCATTGCAGATTCAGGTTTAGTTACAATGTCTCACTAGAGGCTAAGTGTTTTACATGGTAGATCATTTAATTAATCCACTGTGTACAAATTATACTACCTAGCCTGTAGTGGTAATAATAAAATTTGTCTGTGGCATGGTACAATCATTTATTTTAGTTATTCCTCATGCATCAAACATCTGATAAAAATTCTACATATTTCTTAATAACTGTGTGAGTGAAGTGTTTGTTATTTGTTATTTGGCCTTGAAAATGTTTGCATATTATACATTACATTGTTTATATTGTCTATATTTTTTCCCTGATGCAACATTAATATACTAACATTAACAAGAGGTATAGAAATTTGAGCTTTTTATAGGATTTCCTGGATAACTTGGAAGTAAGAGTTTGTGACCTGAATAGTAAGGAAACTGTGAGTTAACAACCCTTGTACCCTTGAAAAGACATCACCAGGAATGAACATTTTCTCTTGGTTCTGTCTCATTTTTTTCTGAACTGAGAGGTTGGGACCTCTGCCACTCTTAGTAATTGTTTGACAGACATCTGTTTGAATCCTACTGTGTACTTTAGGGTGAAAGAAAAATTTGTTGACCTTCTCAGATTGCTTCTTGCTGGAACGCAGGCAGTTTCTCTCTGAGGGAGCGTGGGAGCGGCCGCTTCCCTAGCCCTTTCACAGGAAAGAACACCTGTCCACGGCGTGTTCCCTGATAGGCTTGGCTTCTCTTCTGGCCCACACCCCTCATGACTCAGGCTTACTGCAACTGACCCAGATTGGAGATAAAGGGGTATCGATAGTGTGGCTTTAAGGAAAATTGCTTTTCAACTGTATTTTCTGGAAATCAGTGTTCTAGGAATCATTTGGAGTTTCCTTGAGAAATAGGGTAGTGACACTTGTTTTCCTGGCCCCAGTTCAAACAAAGCCACATGGGTGACTATAGGATTGGAGAATTTGGAGCTATCCCACACGGAGTCCATAATCTCCATGCACTTAACAAAGTTTAAGAGATAAATGACTGGAGAAAGAAAAAAAATTCTGAGTAGCTGCATTTGATAAAGTCATAGAAATTCCAGACAATTTATAACATTAAAATTATATGCATCTAAGATGACCAAGAGGGTGGAAGTGTCTGTGGATCAAGGAGCAATCACTGGTAGCAAAGATTTAAAATTTCAAAAGGCTGAAAGGATAGTACAACAAACACCCCCTATCTAGATTGACTAATTATTAATGTTTTTCCACATTTATTCTCTATCTGTTCTCTCCCCATATATAAAGTCACATATATGTTTTCTTTCGTTTGAAGAGAGCTCATTTTGATGGAGAGCAGTGGTTTTGGGATCAAAAGGAAACTCATATATTTTTAAAATATGGAGTTATTTCCTTTCCATCAACATATTCTCATACCATAATTTCAGAGTTTAATTCTTCATAGTGTACTAACATAGCGATAAATTAGGAGTAAGTTTGTAGCCCCATTTTTAAAAGTAAACTACTGAACTATAGTGGAGGGTTAGAGGTATCTATAATAGTTTATGACTTCCCGGTGATAAATTGTTGGTTTGAGGTGCTTGAAAGTTTCTAAGAGGATGGATGAGTGTAGCATGCAGATTTTTCTACCCCAAGAAGAGAAGTTATTTTTTTCTAATCCTACAAAACTTGTGTCATTAGTATGGAACATTATGTAATCTCTTAACATACTACACACGGGGTTCTGTCACTGTATTATTTTGAAATTATCTTGAATTTTATTTTTCAGTGTTAATCTTCGTTTTATGTTACATTATCTGGAGTCAAGAAAGCTAGATTGGGTTTCAGTGTTTTCTCTTGATTTGCTATTGAAATTTTAGATCAGTCAGTTAACTATCTTGGACCTTAATTCTTTTATTTGCAAAATGGAGAAAATAGCCTTATGTTTAAATATTTTCAAATGTTAATTTAAATGTAAAAACATATCTATGTAATGTGCTATCTCCTAATATAATGTATTAGACTATTTAGCATAATACTTCATGCATTATAGGTAACACAATAGATACTATGGTTTAATTATATTACTAAGTCTCTACACATACACAAACATTCACATGATTGTCAGTCTTGGATGGCAAAGCAGAAATTATGTTTTATTACTTGAAAAGCATCACTGGGTATAGAATGTGCTGATCTGAAAGAATCAAAGTACACAAGTTTGTTAAGAAATATTTTATAATATCTACTGTGTGATCATTTGGTATGCTAAAGAAACAAAATATCATTCATTTATTATTATGAGATAATCACATTTTGATGAACCAAGCTAATTTATATTGAAACACATATCAGAAGATCCAGGGTGAATAGATCACATCCCCTAATAAGAAACTTTAGAGTCTTGCTGGGCTGCCATCACCAATATATTTTAAAAAGCCATGTGTTACCACCTACTGTGTGAAAGAGATAAGGAGACAACCACTTTGAAGTAATTCTATCCACTTGTACCAATAAGCTTGAAAGTAAAAAGAAAAAAAAAACATAAGAAGATGCCTTGTCTATTTTAGGAGCCAACATATAAAAACCCGATATAAGATTCAGTGAACAAATGCCTTGGAAAAATTCCAGTGTCATCAAAAACTCGTTTATCTCAAAATATCTCCTTGCCACTCTTTCAATTCCTCCACAGATTAATACGTTTAGACTATTTGTTACAGTATAGAGTTTCTGAGACTGCTTCTGTGGCTTAATTGGGCCACAGTTACCTCAGCCATTTATTCAGGAAATCCCTCCCACCATTAGAACTATTAGGCCTCCTGAAGGGAGGTGAGGAAGACAGGACAAAGAAACTAAGGGATCTAAGTCTCTCTTCTGGTGCCTGAAGTGCCCAAGACTTCCTCCTGAGATTTTACCATTAAAATCCATATGCAAATTTTATCTTCCTGGGGATAACTATGGCTTCAAGTCCTCACCTACCAGACTACTCAGCCAGATGTGAATTTACCCAGAAAACAGAGTTGTGTCTCCAAATGCTTACATTTACCAAAACAACACAGGTGTTAGTGGCAAAATGGCAACAGAATGTTCCCAGTGATTGGACCTTGGTTCAACAATCTCAGTACTTTGGTTCTAGCTAAGAAAGAATTCACACCTTTTTAAGCACCATCTGCTCATGGCGCTGCCCCCTGCTCCTCCCGCTGCCACCCTGAGTCACTGACTGCACAGCTCCGGGGCCTGGCTCCCCGTGCTAGCCTTCAATATTTGGAGCTCTTACAACATGGCAGACATTGACAACAAAGAACAGTCTGAAGTTGATCAAGATTTGGATGATGTTGAAGAAGTAGGAGAAGAAGAAACTGGTGAAGAAACAAAAATCAAAGCGTGTCAGCAGGCTGTTCAGATGATGCAAAACCCTCAGATTCTTGCTGTCCTCCAAGAAGGACTTGATGGGCTGGTAGAAACTCAACAGGACACATTGAAAGCTTGCCTACGGTGTTTAAAGATGAGTGAATGCTGTCAAAAACCTTCAGGTTAAACGTGCCCAGATAGAAGCCAAGTTCTGTGAGGAAGTTCATGATCTTGAGAGAAAGTATGCTGTTCTCTGTCAGCCTTTATTTGGTAAGTGATTTGAAATCATGAATGCAATTTATGAACCTAGGGAAGAAGAATGTGAATGGAAACCAGATGAGGAAGATGAAACTTTGGAAGAGCTGAAAGAAAAGGCCAAGATTGAAGATGAGGAAAAGGACAAAGGGAAACAAGACCCCAGGGGAATTCCTCAGTTTGGTTGACAGGTTTAAAAAATGTTGCCTTGCTCGGTGGGACAGTTCAGGAACATGACGAGCCTATTCTGAGCACTTGAAAGATATCGAAGTGAAGTTCTCAGATGCTGGCCAGCCTATGAGCTTTGTTTTAGAATTTCCCTACGAACCCAATGAATATTTCACAAATGAAGTGTTGACAAAGACATATAGGATGAGGTCAGAACCAGATGATTCTGATCCCTTTTCTTTTGATGGACCAGAAATTATGGGTGGTACTGGGAGCCAGATAGATTGGCAAAAAGGGAAGAATGTCACTTTGAAAACCATTAAAAAGAAGCAGAAACACAAGGGACGTGGGACAGTTCGTACTGTGACCAAAACAGTTTCCAATGATTCTTTAATTTTTTTTGCCCTCCCGAAGTTCCTGAGAGTGGCGATCTGGATGCTGCTGCTGAAGATGCCCTTGCTGCAGACGTTGAAATTGGTCACTTTTTATGTGCGCATATAATCCCAAGACCAGTGTTGTATTTTACTGGAGAAGCTAGTGAAGAAGATGGTGGTGATTACGATTAACAAGGTGAAGAAGCGGATGAGGAAGGGGAAGAAGAAGATGAGGAAAATGATCCAGACCATGACTCAGAGAGGGATCAGAACCCAGCAGGGTGCAAGCAGCAGCAAAGCAGGGTGTATGTGCCCTTGAGGACAGCCTGCACTGGGCTACCTTCTGCTTCCCTGGAAAGGATGAATTTTCATCATTTGACAAGTTCATTTCATGTTTTGTTGTTGTTGTTTGTTGCTTGCTTGTTTTTGTTTTTGCAGCCTAAAGTAAAAATGCCAAATATTATTTTAGTTCTCCCACACACACACAAAAAAGAAAATTCAGAGCCAAGACTCACATACTAGCAACATTTTTTAGGAAGTCACAGAGCTAGAAGTGAGCCACAGAGTGAGCCAGCTGGGTTGCATGGGCTCAGAAAACAAGTTACAGAGGCAAAAGAAGGGCCTTAGAGTTTAGGAGAAAGAAAGCAAAGACGCACCTAAAGGAAGAAGGGGTGCCGGGTGGGGAGAGAGCGATGTCTGGGTCTTCCATACTGAGGATTTTTATCCCCTCTGTAAAGGTGGGGAATCTTAGGGAAGGTCCCAGGGGAGGATCTCAATAGAATATTCATCAGCTTTCCAGATGTGTCCTTTCGGAGTCATGGCTTCCACCAATTGGTCGGTGCCAGAGCAGGGGGTTCTTAGTCATCACCGCTGGTCCTGATGTCAACCATGGTGTCAACCTGCCTGCCCTTACTGCTTTTCTGGGCCTGGGGTTGAAACACAACTGACGCCCAGTATTATCTCTAGTTTGACCAAAACTCTGTCTCTGTTGTCAGTAGATCTGAGCCTCTGCTTCCAAGATCGTTTGATGCAGGTCAGAACCTTATTGTCCTGAGAGCTTAATGCTTAAAGTAGTGGTCGTGCAAGGGCTTCTGTGGGAGTCCCATGAGGCTATTCTCCAGCCTAGCGACATGACAGGGGAGGAAAGGTCACCTGAGGGTGAGGTCCTTGTTTTCCTAGTTTTACCCAGTGCTAGGTACCTGCGGCTTTCTGCCCTGGTGGCATTCCATACTTGGCCTGGCATTCCTGCTCTGCTCACGCCTGTCTAACTGCCCCCTACACAGAGACTTTAGGAGGCTGGGTGGTCTGGTTCAAAGGCATAGCATTTGAATTTCAACTCCATCTTTACTGTGCACTAAGTTATGGGAAAACCATTGAACTATCTTAGTTTCTTCTATATCTGCAAAATTAGTAAAATACTACTTGTATCTTATTAGGCCATTATGAAGATTAAATAGAGTAATATGTATACAATGCTTAGCTGAATCCCCGGATGACGACAGGCAAGCAGCAGACATCAGTTCACTGATATATCCAGAGGTTATACTTTCACATAAACTTTTGTAATGTATATCATAACAGATTAGTTAAATATTTTACATGACATGGTTTCATTAAATAAGTTTCTATTAATAAAACATTAGATATATTAAATTTATTCTGTTAGACCACTTACATATTACTTAGTTTCATAGAATAGTGCTTTTATCTTAAAACCATATTGTTTTTACCACAGTAAAAGAAAATTTAAAAAGAAAAGGAAATCACTATTTTTAATGGGATTTAATCACTCTCATTCTTCACAGAGAAAACTACACATTACTTTGACTGTAAAATGATCTATATTCTTTAAAATTCCAGTTGCTTTCTTGATTTTGATACTTGTCTCTGTTAGTGAAACTAGATGCCAATGAAACACTATTGCCTTAATTTAAATAAATTTCAAATAAATTTTTAAAAATGATGTTCTTTTCAAAGTACCAGAATGTCCCTGAAGTTGTTTTCTCTAGTCATTAGAATCTAACCTCCTAGTGATTTGTTTACATAATAAAGTTTGTTCACGGGAGGCAATGAGTGGGAAAGCAGCTCTGGGTCTGGAGTCAGAGTGTCTGGACGGGCAACCTGGGGTCGCTGCTCACAAACTGTCCTTTTCTTTTCTTTGTTTTCTTAGTGGGGCAGGGAGGGCAGAGGTAGTCAATTCACCTTTTGGGAACCACAACGTCCTCATCAGTAGAGTAGAGATAAAACAATTATTTCCCCATTTGTATATAATATTTATAAAATTAATCAAAATTGTTAAAAAAAACCACAAAGAATTGGAACCTCTATGCTGGAAGAAGAAAGAGAAATTTATAGGACAAAAGTAATGATAAACTAATACCCATGAATACAAAGCAAAGTGATTGACTTCAATTGTGCAGGTTTATTTGGGTTGTATGATAAAGAACATCCTGTTAATAAACATTAAATACCACAAACACTTTAATTTGTTAAAAAAAAAAAAAGGTGGGGGAGGAGTTTCTGTTGCATAGGACCACACAAGTGAGGAACTGTGTGGAGACAGGGGCCAGACAAAACGGTACCTTTGAATCTTATCTACCCTCTTGGGTCTTTCTGTCACTTTGATGCCTCCTGCAGAAGGATAATGGAAAGCTGAGGTAACTATTACTCAGTGCAGTGAAAGTTGTATTTAACCTTTATTCAGATAACTTTACAGCATCTAAATCAAATTGCTCTTTATTTCTTAGTTGTTTCCAAGAATATTTAGGATGAAAACAGAAGTAAGAGTTATTGCTTGTCTTTTGACAGACTTTCTTCTCCAGTTATCATTGATCAGGTTGGGTCTGTCTCCCAGCAATGCAAAGGCAGTAAAAGGTTATGTCTTTAAGACAAGAGTTTCTGTTCAAATGGATTGGTACAATACGTCATTGAAAATGGCTATTCACATACACTCAGAGCAACAGTGCAAAATGGGGTAAAACACTTTGGATTTTGTAAAAATCATGCCAACTTAATGATTCTGTCTAAATTAATAAAAATAAGATTTTTTAAGGAAACTACCTGGCAATTATAGATTAAATGAAGCAACTGCTTCATCCGAATAAAGCTTTGCAGAGTCTAATATTCTGATAGAGCTATCTCTACAAACACAGTACTTGCCTGGGATTCAAGGGATTTGAGTTTTAATCCCAGCTGAATCCCAAACGCCCAGTGAGCACAGATGCATACTTTTTCTGCTGGTAGCTTTCTTTTTTTGGTCAAATGGATGAATAATTACCTGCTCTACCATCCTTATCTTATACATTACAGTATGAATATTGAATACCAGTGGTTATAAAGTGCTTTGGTTTCCTGCAAAGTAACTTGGTAGAGACATTTAGAAGGAAAAAAAAGTCTTCTAGGAAGTTTTAAGCGTATGAGATTTTCAGAAGTGTGACTCAGCTTTAAAACACATTAATGAATTTTATATTTTATGTGAGCCCTAACAAGGCTTTGCCAAGTACTTAGTACTGTGAAAGTTGAGAGGTTTGTGTTTGGAGTTTCTTAAAGCATTGCTATTTTATGTATGCTAGTCTTTTTTCAATGGATATGAACCTGATATTGCTTATTAATTATGACTTAATTAAGACATTGCTCATGAATTAATTCTGATGTGTGCCTTACATTTTCATTCTGTAATAATTCCAATCAACAAATATGAATTGTTAAGTGATGCAAACATGATGAACCTTGCCATCGAGGAGCTCTGTTCTAGCCAAGAAGAGGATATCTTTCGGCATGTAAAATGGTTTTACTTGATGGATTCAAATGTTACAACTATAGAAGTATGAAACATAATGGCTCTCCCACCACTACCAAGTGGTGCCAATCTAATTATGAAACTCAAGGTCCCCTTTCCAAATGTCTGTGAGCATTGAACTTGCCCCGGTTATATGATTTATTCTCTCCAGCAATTAATCACTAGGGAGCTATGCTTGGGAATCTGATATAGAGCAAGAAGCCAGATGTCAATAGTCTGTTGCGTCAGCAAGAAGGAAATATGCTCCAAAAAAGAGGAAAAATATAGCACTATATTAATTTTTTATACTAATACAATAATAGAAAAATTATACTATATGTTTTGTTTTATTTAACTCTTTCCTCCATTTACAGATGAGGGAACTGAGACTCAGAGAGGCCAACTGACTGATGCTAGATAACCAAGCTACAAAACAGCAAACCAAGCATTAGCCCGTGTGTTCGTAGACTTACACATAGTATGTATTGGTGAGCTTCGTGGATTCCGTGGTCCTTCCTCACACAGTCCACTCCACCCTGCCCGGCCTCCAAATCCCAGCCCCCAAAGGAAGACATTCAGGGTTATCATACTCTCATGACTCTTTTTAAAAAGCCTTCTCATTGTGAGGGCCCGACGAATTAATTCTCACTTAAGCATAATTGACTCATGGGGCTTATTGTGTTATTCCATTTTAGGGTAATGAACATTCAACCAGAAGAAGTAATCTGTACTTGTAGAATTTGACACAGTAGAGAGCTGAGGCGAAGAGAAGTATTTCAGAGGATGAACTAGTATTTTCCAACCCCCACACGGTACAGGATGCAGATGATAGGTGCAATGTCCCAGGCACGTGGTTCTAGCTGCAAACCTCTTACTCACCATGTGTACCACCTACCTGTGCTTGTGAACCCACGTTTCTTGTCTCCCTTCCTGTTTCTATGGATTAACTTTGTACCTGGTTGAGGCCAACCCCTCCTCTGTACACTACGTCTTATCCCCTCTCACCCTCCAGGGCTTTGCTCTTATACTTATGCCTGCTCTTCTCTGCATCATCAATTTTGCGTCCCATTGCATTGTTTCTATCGGTCTACAAATGTGCTACAGCTCTATTCTTTCGAAGGCCCTCTTCGACCCCATGTACCCATCTATATATTACCATATTTCTGTTCCCCTTTATGGCAAAACTCCCGCAAATAATTGCTTATACTTCTCTTCACATTTTCTCCCCGTCAGTTCTCTTTTGAAAACTAATCAACCTTCCCCCTCAAAACTCCACTAAAACATCCACGTGCCAAATTTGATAGATTCTCAATCCTTGTCTTTCTCAGCCTGTCAGTGGCATTTCATACCGTTGATTATTCTCTCTTTCTTAAAATACTGCCTTCCCTTGGTTTCCTGGACACGTTAGTCTCTCTTCTTCTTCTTCAGAGGCTGCTCTTCCTCCATCTCCTCAGCTGGTAATTTTCATGTCCCCAAACTAATCATTGGGATGCCTAGGCCAATGATCTCCCTTACACTGATGACATTAAATAATATCTTTACACTGATGATTCCCAAACCATATTTTAGCCAGTCTTGTCTGAACTCCAGACCTATTATTTATCAAGAAGCCACCTTTTTAAGACATAAGGCAGACATTTATTTTTTAATCATGTGAAAGAGATCCAGACGTAGGCTATTCAGAGCTAGTATAGTAACTCCCTCATCGTTAGCACGTGGTTTTCATCCCCAAGTAGTGACAAGGTGGCTACTGGAGCTCCAGCTGACACACCCACATTACAAACATTGGGAAAGGCAGAAAGTCACCTGCTACCTGACTGTCCCCATTTTAAGGAGCTTTCCTGGAAGCTCCACCTACGTGCTTTCACTGACTTCTTATTTGCCAGTTTTATTAGCAAAGGAGGTGAAGGCATATTAATACTGAAGAAGAAGGGAAAATGAGTTTTTGGTAGGGACTCTATCATTACTGTTAGGGGTGAGAAACAGCCCTGAACGGTGTAGCTCAGTTGGTTGGGTGGGGTCCCACAGAGCGAAAGGTCACCAGTTTGATTACCAGTCTGGGCACGAGGTTGCGGATTTGATCCCTGGTCAGAGTGTGTACGAGAGGCAACTGATCTGTGTTTCTCTCTCACATCAATACTTCTCTCCCTGTCTTTCTCCCTCCCCCCACCAAATATACAAATAAAACCTCCTTTTTAACAAAAAAAAAAAAAAGTGAGAAACAAACCTTTAACCATAGTCTATGGCTTGCTTCCTCAGTCCATGTTCTTCCTGGGAACCCTGAGAAGGGAGGCTTTATCCCCTTTCTTGAATGAATGAATGAATGAATAAACAAATGAATTGAGCAGGCTATTTGGACACCTTCCAATTTTAAATGCTGAGCCTCTGAGTTAAATGGGAGAAATGTGAACAGGAAATTTAAAATACAATGGGCTAGATCAAACAGTAAGAGCAACCCTCCAAAGAAGCAATTTTATGTGTAAGTATAAATTTTAAAAATTAAGGAAATATTAAGTTTAACAATAGTTAGAGAGGGAAAAAGTTGCACAGTGTGCAAAGTATACTGAAATTGTAATGAGAAAACTTTGATTCTTATTCTGATTACATTGTTTACTCCTTGTGTCATCTTAGGCAAGTTACTTAATCCAGTTGGTTCTTCTCATTACACCCACTATTCCATCAAATTTATTTTATTTTTGTGAAGGTGAGATCAGATAATATGGTACATAACAGGCATTAAGTGACATTATTTTTCTTTCTGCCCTTATCCAATACTTCACTTTACAGGCTAACCCTCTGTAATGTGTCTTACTCCTCGTCATTGGCTTTCTTTCAGTTTCTTCCCACAAGGCCTTTTGGCATCATGTGA
Source organism: Desmodus rotundus (assembly GCF_022682495.2). Classification (NCBI taxonomy): domain Eukaryota; kingdom Metazoa; phylum Chordata; class Mammalia; order Chiroptera; family Phyllostomidae; genus Desmodus; species Desmodus rotundus. The sequence continues at coordinate 46,256,404 of NC_071389.1, forward strand.
TGCTGTAATCAGCCTCACCACCCTGTGAAAGATTAATAGGCCTTCTCCCCTTGTTTCAACTATTTAAATGTAACACTAATGAGTCCTGTGGCTCTATTTCTAAGGGTGGAGGGCTGGATCAATCTTCGGCATTATTGGACAGTAATATGTGAATATTTATTCTTTAATTGTAGTATGTTTCTTTGACTCACACTTGAACCACAGTTCTTATCATGTCACTAATATGTCATGAATCAGTGGGATTGAAAGGATATTCATAGAGGAAGTACCCTAGGAATTGCTCATAAGTTTAAACCATGACTATTTTTTCCTGTACTATGGCTAGGCTATTAAATCAACAGCAGCAAAATGGGTGCTTTCAGGACAGAGTATTACAATCGTAAATGATATTTTTAGGGTATTATGTGGAAGAAAAAATATCAGGAGTTGTTGTATTAGACCAATATCTTTGAGGGCAGGTGTTTCTTTTTTTAATTGGCAAAGAATTTCATTGTATTTTATTTCCAGTTTTATTGACATATAATTGACATAAAACATTGTGTAAGTTTAAGGTATATAACTTAATGCTTCGATATACATATATACTGTGAAATGATTACTATCATAGGTTTAGTTTTATCACATTGTATGGTAATAGGCAAGTAAATGTTAAACTGAATTTCTTATTTTTTCTCGAATATGTCTGTATTTTTCTTGCCCATGAGAAAGACTTATTATGGTGCCTATTTTATCACTGGGATATTGGCAAGGCAGAAGGTGATATAATAATGTAACATCTGAAATTACAGGGTATGAGAAAACCCACACACATACTATTTGTCGAACAATTAGGATATTTTTAAAATGTGAACAGATGTACAATAGAAATTAGCAACATGAAAGACAACCCAATTTTTTAATATAAACACAGAATATATATGTGGTTTTCTAGGTTATAATATTTAAAGCTTCTTTCTTCTAAGTATTCAGTTAAGAACTTCATTGTTAATGGAGTCCTAGGTTTTATAATTGTTTTCTTTTTTGTATTGTGATTTTGACAAATATCAAGAGTTATATCTTGTCACGTTTTTGTCCAGGTCCAAATGCTGTTTTTTGAACTTCCTTGAAATGTTGTTATGCAGATGTTCACCAGTTGAGAATTCATAAGGGTTGTTTAGTTTTCAGTGAAAGACCATCTCTTAAGAAGTTTATGTCCTAAATATTTTCTTGTTTTGCAGTAGCAAACATCAGACATACCTTTTGTATTTGGATTTTCATTTTGAGCGTGTTCTCACATCTCTAGGCATTTCATGTTTCTATCCAGCCCTCATAAAAGATTTCACATTTTCAATGCAGCTCAGGCTTCTGCTCAGAGAGCATCATTATAATTCCACCCATGACTCTAGTTTGATAAAGCAGATACTTTGTTAACTTTAGATTTGTTTTTGCCTTTGCTGTTTTTTTCTGTCGGTAACCCAGGAATAACACTTGATTTCAATGGTGCATTTCTCTCTGAAAACGATCGTAGTGTGCACACCAGGACAACAGGCTCACTCTCTACTTCCTTCTGTGCATTTCGAAGCTGTTAGGGCAGCAGAGGTATTCACATTGTGAGTCTGACACAAGACAATTTGCAGTCGTCCTACTTCCTCTCCATTAAACGATCAGTTCTCGGTCATCACAGACGGAGGAGATATTTGCAAGGACTTGCACATTTTCTTGAAAGAGCCAAACAACTAGGAATCCCCTTTCACCGTGTTAAGTACTAGGTTCTAGGGCAAATGTCCACAGCTATTAGTAGGGTGTTTTCTGTTTAGTTACTGTTTAGTTCTGTTTAGTTTCTGTGTACTGAGCAAACGTGTGCTCAGTATATGTTTGTGAATTTCTTTAATGAGTACTTATGTAGTCCTTTTTATATGCCAGCTTCATAAATATCAAATAATTTGATCTGCATAGCAACTTTATGAATAAGGTACTACTCATACCTCCATTTTAAGGATGAGGAAACTGAGGCTAAAAGGCCAAAAGACCACAGCTAACTAGTGGCCTAGCCAGAATTCAGACATAGGTAGTCAGGTGGAGTCTACGTTCCCAAAAACACTTGCTATGATTGATTGTGTGCAAATTTGCAAAAATCTATTATTGTTTTCCTAGAATTGAATTGTACACTCTGTGTTACACCCCTAGTACCATGCTTGTTTACCTAAGTGTTCAATAAAGAATGAGAGAATGGGGGCTGAGTTTGCCAGGCCTTGAAAGAGGCAGAATCAAAGACAGTGGTAGCCAATGAGAGGCTGCTCTTCATTCAGAAATGCCAGTGGATCCTAGTATCTAAGGATAAACCATAGGTAAGGCCCTGATATTCTTTTTCTTTTTAATTTGTTTAAAATTAAAAAAATATTGTTATTCAATTACAGTTGTCTGCATTTTCTCCCTATCCCTCCACCCAACCCCAGCCAAACCCCCCTCCCTCCCCCACCTCCACCTTCCCCCTTGATTTTGTCCATGTGTCCTTTATAGTAGTTCCTGTAATCCCCTCTCCCCACTGTCCCCTCCCCACTCCCCTCTGGCCATTGTTAGATTGTTCTTAACTTCAGCCCTGATATTCTTCAGACAATGCTTTGGATATTGAATTTTCAAATCTTAGAGAATTGTCTTCACTTCATTCATTGGTATTTACTGATAGTTTTTCAAATTTTAATTGTGATAAAACACACATAACATAAAATTTACTGTCTTAAATGGGCCTAAATGTGTAGTTCAGTGGTGTCGAATACATTGGTGTACAACCAATTTCCAGACCTTTTTTGTCTTGCAGAACGGAAACTTTCTACCCATTAAACAATTCCCCATTCCCCTTCCTTCCAGCCCCTGGAAACCACTGTATTTTTTATCCATTCATGTACCTATGGACCTTTATTTCCATTACCACTTAGTCCCCTTATAATCTCCTCCCCCCAGCAATCACCACACTGTTGTCCATGTCCATAAGTCCTTTTTCCTTTTTCCTCAATCTCTCCACTCCCTAATCTCCCCCAACCTCCCACTAGCTGTTATCCTGCTCTCCATCTATGAGTCTATCCCCATTTCCCTTGTTAGTTCAGTTTGTTCATTAGATTCCATAGATTCCACATATGAGTGAAATCATATGGTATTTGTCTTTCTCAGAGAAATTGGTGCTCCCTGGTTTGTAACTACCTGCTTTTCTCATGTGGCTGTTAGGATTCTCTCCTTGTCTTTAACCTTTGTCATTTTAATTATGATGTGTCTCAGTATGGACCTCTTTTGGTCCAACTTATTTGGGACTCTCTGAGCTTCCTGGACTTGTATGTCTTTTTCCTTCACCAGATTAGGGAAGTTTTTGGTCATTATTTCTTCAAATAGTTTCTTGATCCCTTGCTTGCTCTCTTCTCCATCAGGTATTTCAGTGATGTGGATGTTGTTTTGCTTCATGTGGTCCAAAATGTTTCTTAAGCTCTCCTAATTTTTTAAAACTCTTTTTTCTCTTCGCTGCTCTGCCTGGGTGTTTTCTTCTACCTTGTCTCCCAAACACTGATTTGATCCTGTGCTTCACCTAACCTACTGTTTATTCCTTCCAGTGTATTATTTATTTCAGATAGTACATTCTTTATTTGTGACTGGTCCTTTTTTATGGCTTCTATATCTTTTTTCATGCTGTTGAGTGTCCTTATAATCATTAGTCTAAACTCTTTATCTGATAAATTTCTTGCCTCCATTTCATCTAGTTCTTCTTCTGGAGAATTCTCTTGTTCTTTCATTTGGAGTCTGTTTCTTTGTCTTCCCATTATGGCTGCTTCTTTGATTTTCCACCTTAGTTGTTAAACTAATCAATGACATAGCCTCAGGCTGCAATCAGCAACCCTGATTAAGCACCACCAGCTGAGGCAGAGTAATTCCTGTGGGCAGGGCTATTGCTTTCCCTCAGGCTGATGTCACTTGGAGGGGAGTGGTCTGCCTGAGGAAGATGGCTTCTGCAGTATGGAGAATGACTCAGCACAGGGATCCTGGCCTCTGTACCTTTAATTCTATCTCCAGAGCCACCAACCCAAGACTATTCTCAAGTGTCTCTGGTCCACTCTTCTGTCCTTCTGCCAGAGCCCAGGGTAAGTGGCTACAAATGAAATTTTGTGTGTTGGCCTTTTAGGAGTCTCTCTGTGTCTCCAGCCATGTCTTCCTGGCAGACAGAAACTCTACTACTTTTCAAAGCAGGATGTTATCTGGGTTACTTTCCAGCTCTGGTACTGTAGGCTGGGGAGCCCAGCTTGGGGTTTAGACACCACACTTTTCAGGGGGAACTCCCTGGCCACTGAAATTTCCCTCTGGAACTTTAGCTGCACACCTATGGTGGCCCAGCCAACCCTCCTGCACCTCCTCCACACTCCCTACCAGTCTTACTGTGGTGAAGTGCTTTCTTCTGTCTGTCCTTGTTTATAAGGCTTCTCTCCAGCTAGTGTTCAGTAGGTTATTCAGGATGGTTTTTCTACAATTTAGTTGTAATTCCAGATTGGGGCTCGGAGCCAGTTAGTATAGCTTCCATTTATTCCTCTGCCATCTTGGATCCAACATATTAATTTAAATATCAATTAATGAAGTATTAAAATAAGTCTGGAAGAAGATGCTCATATCCACTAGACTTGGCCTACAACTTGATGTGTTTAGAAATAAAAGCTACCTAAATAAAAGTCTACATATAACATATAGTTACCATAGATAGGATAATAATTTATCATGTCTACAAACGAATAATTTTTTAATTCTACATATATTCAGTAGTGGTGGTAGACAACTGATTTTCTGTGGTCAAAAATGCATATGGAATCATATTGCTTTGCTAATTCAGCTTACTCTGTTTAAGCATAGACAGTATTGTGGAAATAGCAAAATATTTCCATATTTCTATAGATATCCTTGTTTTTAAAACATCATTTGTGACTTTGATGACCAGAAACTCTTTAGTAAATTATAAAAATAAAATGAACTAAGTCATTCCTTTCTAGTAAAAGTCTCTATATCATCTATTTCTTGGGTTCAGAAGCTCAGGTGTGGGCAACTACTATTTATCCCCTGATTATAACTGCCTGTGAAGTACAGAAATACTTAATGGTGATAAACCACTATTATTGAGATTTAAGAAAATTTCTATTCAAGAGTGCTTTCTATGAACCATTTACATTTCACCAATCATATATAATTGCATGTGGAAATTGGAGTCAAGTGGCACCATTTATTCCAGCTGTATTTTCAAACCATTAATAATTGGCACCTGAGTAGCTCTGCATAGATAATAGAATCTTCAAGATGGAAATTGCTTTTTTACTATTGTATGTTTGTGGGTGGGCAGTTTGGTATAATTCTTCTAGTTATTGACTAGGTGACCTGAGGTAGATTATTTAACCTCTCTGTGTCTGAATATCTTCATCTATAAAATAAGGAATTTATTGTAGCTAATTGTTTTAGTACAAAGTAAGACAAAACTTCTATCTAAAGAGTATGTCTTATGACTTTTAAAATTCAGTAGATAGAATGAATAGGCTTTAAGATTCAGTATTTTTTAAAGTTTATTTTGGAATTATAATTCACATACAATATTATATTAGCCTCAGGTGTACAACATATTGATTAGACGTTTATATACCTTATGAAGTGATCAATAATTTCAACTTTGCCTTCTTTTGCTTGTGTGGACACTAATGGAAATCTCAAGAAATTTCCAATATGAGAATAATATTCTTAAATCCCTTATGAAACTTAGAAATTATTTTGCAGGGAGAGCATCTTAGATGGTTTTCCAAATAATTCAATTTAAGATTAGTATTTGGAAATAAGTAGCATTATCAGACTTGAAATGATTCTGTTTTATAAAAGTGTCTATAGAACATAATCTTAAATTCGTGGAATATGCTTATGTTATACATTTATCCAAACAATATTAATTGAATGCTCACTGTATTCTAAGGCAGAATATAAATGTATATAAAATAATTGTAAAACTTTTTGATGTAGACTGTGATCTAAGAATAAAATGGTATAGGATGTAACAAATACATAATTTCATAATTTATAGTGATGAAACTACCTATAAAATTGAAAACAGCATTTCTTATTTTCTTGCTACTTTTGAGAGTAATTATGCTCCTAAATTAATGGTAGTAGGTCTTACTATTTCCACATTTAAATGCATCATAATATGATGATTTATAGTTATGATGAACTAATGAACAGTTTTGATGACCTGGTTATTACCTTCAGTGTCATTGCCTGGGGCTAGTTGTCTGCTGCATATTTTTATCTTGGTATTGCAATAACAACTAAGTGTATGAGTGCTTTTCCTAGCTTAGAAATCATTAAGAAACTGAAGCCTAATTTATTTAAAAATCATTTTTTAAATAAGCTTACATTTCACATAGAGTTATTTAAATGGTCTGTGCAAATTTATATGACGTTCTAGTAAATATTTTCCATTTATTTTATTTTTTATTGAATTTACTGGGATGACTTTTTGTGCATGACTCAATAAGACATTATTCGCATACTCTGTGTACTTATCCCTCCAAATCAAGTCTCTTTCTGTCGTCCTTTAACCTCCCTTTGCTCACTTCCACCTCTCCCACTCCTCCTCCCTCTGGCTATCACCATATTATTGCTGTGTCTATGTATCATACATATATATTTTTTCTTTCTTTTGTATTGTCTTTTGTTGCTTTTATTGCCTATACATTTCATTTCATAACATGGAATTATTGCCAAAACTAATCTCATGAAGACCCCTAATCATTTTTTTTCTAGGAGTTTTATATGTTCAGGCGTTACCTTTAAGACTTCAATCCATTTGGGGTTAGTTTTAACATATGGTGTAAGATAAGGGTCAAGTCTCATTCTTTTGCATGTGGATATCCAGTTTTCCCAGCACTGTTTGTTTATTTTTGTTGTTCAAGTACAGTGTCTCCATTTTTCCCCCACCCAGCCATCCCCACCTCCCATCCTTAATCCCTTTACTTTTTTTTTACCCAGCCCTTCAACCCCCTTCTCTTTGACAGCTATCTCAGTCTGTTTTATGTATCTATGCTTCTGTTTCTATTTTGTTAAATTATTTTGTTGATTATATTCCACATATAAGGGAGATCACATGGTGTTTGTCTCAAATTGGCTTATTTCACTTAGCACAATAATTTCCAGGGTCATCCATGCTGTTGCAAAAGGTAAGATTTTGTTCTTTTTATGGCTGAGTAGTAAATATATTTTTGAAAATTACTTTTACTATATCACATCCTTTGTAAATCAGTATTCTATGGGAGTTCCTTTGCATCCAGAAACAGGCCATTAGATATTATACATATAACCATACTCTTTTTTTTTTCCTACTGTATAGCACTAACCTAAATCTAAGCTGGAAGTCTGTTCAGATATGGTTTGGAGGACTAGTTAAATAGACAATACACTCAGAGATATAGGAGCTAAGCATACTTCTCTCATTCATTTGTAGGCACCATTCAAGCTTCAGGTGTGAATTCTTCAGTTTAAGTCAACTAGCCAACAAGATTCACTGAGTGGTCACTTGTGACTGAGACCTATACTAAACTGTATATAGAAGTCAAAGAAAAATACATCCATCATTATTATCAAGCACTTATTGATACACAGAGGCACAATTTCTCTGTCAAGAGTTTTCATTAATATTGGAAAGACTAGACATGTATATTTTAAAAATAAAATTTGGCCAGGAAATTTTGTTGCTGGCCAGCAATGCAGCTAGGAGGCCAGTTGCCAGAACATGTCATAGTTAGGTCAAAATAACAGACGTGCTACAGCATTTTGCTAGGTTCAGTAAGGTTCAGATTAAGGCAAGTGTCTGGCATCATAATAATGGAAGTCACATAAATGCACAAATAAATGGTGTCACTTACAGAATACCAAGAAATAGGACTCTTACCATTGGGTGAGTAGACTAAGTGGCTATATTCCTTTGGTACCTTGGAGAGCTCTAATAACCTCAGATTGTGTGTAAGGTTCTACAGAGGCTTTTCGTCCTCCTACCCTCAGGCATACTTGAATTGGTTGTAGCATTATTATAGAACTAAAGATAGTGAAAGCAGCTGTACTCCAATTTGTTGTGAGTAGACTGCATGGTGCTCGGATATCAACTTCATCCTATTAAAATCTTTTGGCCCTCACACTAGATCCTGGACAATATTTTTGGGTTACTCTAAGGTTGCTATGTTCCAAGAAAGACAAGTAAGCTTATCAGGGGTTCACAAGGTTGGCACACTTTCCCTCCAGGAAAGAATCATGTTTTTGGCTCAGACAGGAGAAGTGTTGCCAAGGACATGGTAGCATATGCACAGTTCTAATTAGTGGTACATTGTGAGGATTCAGAGAAGAAGTTGTTACTGAGGGCTATAGGACCTATAAAAGACTCCCCACAATAGCTGGCCCTGCAGTATGAACAGTTCAGACAATCCGGGATAAGAGAGAAGGAATTCCAAGTGGAGAAAATGATTAACATCAGCATTCCAGGGTCTGGGTAAGAGAATTGCAAGACAACATCTTTATTTTTTATTTTTGTGTGATAAGCATTTATGTATGTATTTTATTGAATTTATTGGTGTGACATTAGTTCACAAAACCGTAGAGGTGTACAACTCAATAAAACATCATCTGCACATTGCATAATGTGCCCATCACCCCAAGAAGAGTCTCTTTCTATCCCCATTTCCTCCCTTTTGCTCACCTCCACAAATATCCACTGTCTGTCCCCTCTGGCTATCACCACTCTGTTGTCTGTGTCTTCATGTAATATATAAAAATGTATAGGTTATATATTTATAAATATCAATATTACACATCATACATTATATGTGATATGCATAATGTATACTATATTATGTATGTAATATTCATATATATTTATGTATTTGTGTAACATAAATATATGACAAGTTAGTATATTATATATTACACATTGATATATCACAAATCAATATGTAATATAATATATAAACATGTATTATATATTTATGTCTTTGTGTAACGTGTAAATATATAGTATGTATAATAATATTTATATATAAATATATATACATCTTGCTTAATCCCTTCACGTAGCCTGTACTCCACCTGAGGGAGAAAACAAACATGCATGCATGAACCACTATTAAATAATCACCAATCACATAGTAAAGAATAAAGAGGTACAGTATAAACTTGACCGTGATGCTTTAGGATAAAGTCTTTTGAAGAAAGGGTCAATGTTGGGTAGAGCATTACTACCCAACAGGGTAGTAATACTCTGATTAGGGTAGTATACTACCCTAATACTACCCTGATTAGGGTAGTATTGCAGAGATTTTTCTCCTGATCTATATCACTCTTTTCTGTTTCTTATTGTATGTAAGTACTATATAAGTGTATGTTGTATCTGTTAACTGGAGGATTGGCCTCAGGAAGAAATGCTTATAAAATATAGGAAAAAACTTGTATACAGGAAGATCTGAGTGATACATATTTTGATAATCTCTTCTGGGGGTTATTTTTTAGCTCTTGTGCTGCCTACCGAGTACTGTACATGCTTCTTCCTGCTTCTTTAGGATTCTCCACTCTGAGAGGCTCTCTACACAAGTGTTCTTTATTAATGTGGAGTAGAGTTGCTTGCACTTGCAAAGAGTCCTAGAGGATAAAAATACAATCCATCATGGGCACAAATAATATATAAACACTATTTCAATAACATTCGATTAGATCTTTCACCAAGGCATTTCAGAATGTTTTTAAAAATACAAATCTAGCTTCCCAATATCTTGGAATACTTCAGAGGTTGTCTCATTTACTGCTTATCCAATCAGGTAGCCACGCAACCTGTATCACATCTCTGATGGCTGGTCACCAGACTCTGTGTAAATATTTTTAAAGATGGGAAACTCTCTTCCCAAGGCAGCCATTTCACTGTTGACTAACTTTAATATTTGGGAAGTTTTGCATTAAGCTAGTATCTATTTCCATAACTTTAAGTCTACTGTTCTGATTTATTTCTAGGGAGCTACACTAACTAGGCCAATTCACAAATTTATTAAAAAATATCTTGGCCACATAATATGTCTAAAGGATTTTATGGACCTGCAAATGATAAAGTTATTAATAAGGATATGTTTTTCCTCAGTAAGAAGATAGATTTTTAATAAATATTTCTTATATCAGTAGATGGATACACAGATGAATAAATTATAATGTTTTCTCTTTTTCACTATTAAATAATGAATAAACTCTTGATATGTAAGTAAATTTGGCATATTCCTTGATAAGAGAAGAATATGAGATGGAGTGTATTAATATTAATATCCTCTAGTGTGCTGATATAATCTTTATTGCATTTCATATCAGTATGAAAATTCAGGCATATACAATATATATGTATTTATTTTAAGTACACATTAAATTATAAATATGAATGCTGAATCAAAATATTATGTATGCATATAAATGAGCATATTTTAAAATATGCCTATATATAGCTTACCCTCAATAAAGTGCTTTACACACCAACTTTGAAGACTATGTGATAGAAGGCAGACTCAGAGATTTCTTAGCTGTTCAGATATATAGCCTCTCTAGGAAACCAGCATTTTAGTTGTTCATTACATCCTTGTTCTTTCTAATTGAATCAAGTGATTGCAATAGGACACCATTTAGGGTTTGGCTCAAGAACATGTTAGAATATATTGTTTAAAAAATAGGCTTTGAGACAATATTAAGAGAGGGTAACTTAAGGAATGATATGATAGGAATATTGTCTGAAAAACAAATTATAAGAAAGTTGTGTACTTTTTTTATAAAACCATAGGAAAATCCCACTGTAGCATAAAAAGGAGTAAATGTTTGAAACAATGCCAAATAAGCTAAAATCTTTATCTCTTTAGAGGCCTAATCACCCATTTGGAATACCACATATAATAGAAATCAGAGATTTTGTTAAGGTAGATGTTTTCAAAGAACACAATTCTACAGAAACAAAATTTAAGAAGTAGAATGAAAGAAAAAAAAAAACCAATACCTTTCCACCCTTCTTTACTATCTGCTATAAATTTAACAGGCTTGAAACTATACTGATTTTTCCCAGACTGACATTTCCATGAGATTCCTAATTCTGTTGATTACATGTTAATGCTCTGAGCCTCCCAGGCTGGCAAACTTTCAACGCAAACCTCCTTCTACCTCATTTCACAGCTAACTCGCTACCAAATTCACTTGATCTTCTGTTTGTAGTATCCACCACAAAAATTTTCCTATTGACTTAGGTACAGTAAACACTTAGGTCTTCTACCAACCATAGAGGTTATATTTGTTTAGTTTCATTGTGAGTTCTGGAAAATTTTAGAGTATTAAGTGTCAAGCTTAGGATAGTGAGTGGATTTTAGTAATTTTATTTTTACTTTCAATTTTTAAGAATCTTGTCAAATATATATGTTTCAGAATATAAACATTTAATAATATACATTTTTCCCTGATCCATGAAATGTTATCTCTTCACTGCCTTTCTTAGTCAGGCTTACAACTCCGAAAAAGAATTTTAAATATCAGTAGCATTTGGCCAATATTGCTTTATAGAAAAAGCATAAATCCAAGTTTAGGGTTTTTTTCTAAGAAGACTAGGAAATGCCCTTGAAGTACAATGACGTTTCTTTCTCAATGCTTTAACATAAACAGTAGAAGGGACAGTGAATGTGATCAGAACTCATGGGTACAATCTCTGCCTTGACCCAGGCTGGCTTTGGACCTTGGGTAGATTATCAGTCTCACTCAGAAGAGAGCTTGGACTTGATAATATCAATGGTTCCTTTCTAGACCTAGTAATGTTATCCCATATCCTCTATTATCTCCATATGGTCCTAATTAGGGGAGGTCTACTGGATGACAGCATAGCTTTGAGGCTAAGCTCTCAGGTTTCGGGAGTCAGGCAGTTTCATAGTTCTGCTAGTTATCGCACCAAAGGAAAAGGTACTTCTCAATGTCTTTGTTTCCTGATTTGTATAATGGCATTAATAGCATTTAATTTATAAGATAGTTGTGATAAGTTTACAAGCTCATATATAAAAAGTGCTTAGGACCCTGACTAGCACATAATACCTAGTATTTGTTTGCTATTATTGATATTCACATGAAGCACTCAGATAGTGCCTGGCGTATAGTGTACACTCAATAAAGTATTAGCTATTATTATTGTCAGAAACCCCATTCCAATTTCTGTAAGCAGTATTTCAGGCTTTGGCCAAACAAATGAACAAACAAAACACAGATGAATGGTAGTATATCCTCTAAAGACAGATCTATGTTCTTCACTTCAACAAAGAGACCCACACAACTGCTGGGGCAGACTGCCTCCTGAAGAAGGGTGCACACTTTGCTTTACAATGTCATGGCATGTGCCTGCAAAGGCTGATTACACAATACGTGGCTGGATAATCTTGCTTTTTCCCTTTTTTCAGCTGCAAACCAAGGCTTGCTTTGTGCCCCAGTGTTACTGTGAACATGCATGTTCACATTCTTAGCCTTTATTTTCCTTGTTACCTTTATGCACTTTTCTTTTTAGTATAATGACCCAATAAAACTTGAAAATATATAATTAGCTAGGAAAATTGCTCTAAGTTGGTAGAATATAATCTAATACAAGAGAGTTTGACTAGAAATGTTAAAATAAATATGATTTTTATTACAAATATTTTAAAGCAAATGTTTTTTTCAGCTTTTAATTGTTCAAATGTTTTAGATTAAAAGATGAGAAATGAAGAGTTTATTGACTCTTCTTTCCTAAAGTAAGACAACCCCAATATTAATTCTTATAAGTATTTACAAATAATACTTTTACTTTCTATGTTAATTTCAATTCATATGCTACTATAATAATCAGAATTATAGACAAAATATCTTCTTAATTGTAGTCATCATAACACATGCACATAGAATCATGAAATATTTTAACTATTAAATTTAGGATATTTTGGTTTTATGATCTTAACCTTGAAATGGCCAGTTCTAATTACTCATTTGGTGATCATTATGATAAATCATATTTACTTGAAATACAAAAGTGCTTGCAACCAGCATTCATTTTGTTGCTCACTGGACATTATTAACCTTAATTCCAGAAGACTCTGCGATAGTAAATAACATATTCAAGTGTAGTGACAAAATTGGTATTTAAATCTGGAATTCTATTGCTAAATTCTGCATTTACAGATATTAAAAATAAATAGACTAATACAGTTGATTAGGTAATAGTAGATAGGGTATAACACTCTTTTGCCATGGACTAATGAAGTAGGAATTAATATCCCTTCTTCTTTACTCTTACCTGGCATTCCTTTACAGAGAAGGGCAGTGGATAGAGCAAGAGGGCAAGGAGGCATTGTCCAGGAGGGACATTGACTCACAGTCAGAAAACATGGTGTAGCCAGAAGGAAAGCAATCTCCCATTGGTGCAACTTTGGTGCAGTACACCCGAAATATAAAATCAAATTCATATTTTTAAATTCAGTAATCTTTGAAATCGATAGTGTAGAGGAAAAATGATATATTTCAGTGAGTCATATATATCTTTGCATGTGTGTGTTTGTCTGTTATTCCAGAATTTGGCTGCAGCCTGCAAGTAAATTAGCACTTGTTTTTTTTTTTTTAATTATTGATCAGCTGCCTGTAAGGTTCATTTTCTATTAATGCAGAGCTGGAATTGTGTCTTTTTTTTTTTTTATCTCTTTAGTTCTTGATGAACCCCATATGGTTCTGGTGCTCACAGCTCTTCAATAATTCAAGCTTGTCATGGAAAAAAAGTCAAGTTTTAAGACTATAGATCAGTGGTTTTCAAATTTTTCCTATCAGCAGTAGAAATATTTCTTCAACTTAAAGTATAAAATTATAATCAGGACTCAAACTTTTAAAACATATTTAAACAGCACTGCTTGGTTTGCACATGAGAAGGATTATAACTCCACGGTCCCCCCAACTTTTACTCCCTCTGTGGTGGCCCCAGGGGAGGCTTCTTAAAATCCTGGAGGTTCTATTGTGCAGAATTTGATATATGTGGAAGGAGGTGGTACAATGATGAGTTAAATAGAATGTAGTTCTGGCTCAGGGCCTCACCACCAACTGGCCTTGTTAGCATGAGCATGTTGTACAATTTCTCTAAATGTTGTTTCCTCCTCAGTGAAAAAGGGGATAGAATGGTGTCCACTTCATAAAATTGTCCTGAGAATTAAAGTAACGCATGTAAAGTGCTTGGAACATATTATTACTGATGTCAATGTTTAATGATCTGTTCGGAGACATACTTTACAGTGATACAGGGTCGGTAGTATAATGAAGTGGTAGAGATAATGCTACTCACAGTAATTATGGTCTTCCTTATGGCAGACTTGAATGTTTCAAATTGTAATCCTGAGATGCTATAGTTTTTGTATTTTTTAACTCTAATATTTGTGCAAAGACATATATTAAATGCTCCCACTTTGACTAATAAATTGCAAAGTATTATTTAAGATGCTGAACTGGTGAAAATCCTTGGGATGCTGTCTATTTTCTTTGATGGTACGTACAAACATTTCAAATAATGTCACAAGGGCAAGATTTCCGTGTGCAAGTAGACTCTCTATTCCATTTAGGGTACAGTCTCCAAAGTAGAGGTTTAGGTGCCATGGTATCATTTATTTAATCCGTATTAAATAATATATTTTGTTTCTGTGTTTCCTCTCTCCCTTTCTTTACTTCTTCCCTTACTTCTACTCTATATCAAACACTGTTTGAATGATGAAGTAAAAAATAAAATGGGTGTCATAGCCTAAGAGATCACTTTAAGCTCAACACTGTGCAACAAACTTTTCAGCAAAAACATCGTTGAGAACTCTCTAGAAGAATGCATCCTACAGGACAGTATGGACAGAGTGGAGCAGTGAATACTTTACTTTACTCACCCTCTCTCTCTGCATCCACCAAACCATCTTATTTTTCATGGTCTCTATCACCTGGCCCCTGGCCCAGGCTCTCCTTGCTCATCCTGCTTCTTTGAGAGCTGCATGGAGCTCCAAGAGGGTGGTGCCTATTGACCACTAACTCCCAGGCCTACTGCATGCTGTTCTTCAGTAATTGAGTGTAGTAAGAGGTCCCTTCTTCAAAATATACATGCCTCCAGGAAGTAGTATACTCGAGAGTATTCTTTGATTTTTAGTTAGAACCTTAGCTGGAATATGTTAGCAGCCAGCTGAAAGCAAGACTGACTCAGGAAGGATGCCAGAGAGCAGGTAGATGTGCCAAATGAGAACAAAAGCTCCCAACCTAAAAACATGGGAGGAGCAGGAGAAGAGGCTGAAAGTAATTTTTTTTTTTTTTGGTAATTTTGTCTTAAGCTTTCCATTCAAATCATCTTGTGCTATTAATATTAAATGTTTGGTTAATTAGCATTTCAAAAAGGTAGAGACAATGGGTGATGCTTCTGTGAATCACCCACTCCAGTGAATGACAGATTGACTAACCCAGTAACACAGGTCCCAGCCCCACCCCTGCACTCGGTTTAACAGAATTGTCTCCCCTAATCTCGATCTTTCTGTGCTTCACTGCTAATCCATGTTACAAGTTTCTTGTATTTCTTTTACTGAATCCTCTTTTTTCTTAACCTTTTGTACCTTTCTAGGTTTTGTATTTCTTTCTCCCCCTTTGTGAGTTAGCTTCTTTCTTCTTTTTCTCTATGTTTTGCATACCCTTTACTCTTTTCTATATGTACCATGAATGTTGAATTGTGTGTTTAAAATATTAACAATATTTTATCATCAAGATTTATATGTCATCAAAATTTATAACTCCTAGATTTCCCTTAAATAATGTGTGTTGAGAGTTTTAAATTTCATGTTTCAAAGGAGAGGAAAAGGTAGTTTGCTTGTTTTTTACTCCCTTTGGACTCAAGTTCAGAATATTTCAGTAGAAAAAGAATCATCAGCCCTAATTTAAGTTGTTATTTTAATGTAATTAGACAATACATTTAATGTATACATGGTATTATAGACTACTTCTGGGTTGCCTAGTTCACTAGTTTTATGCCACAAAATGTTATGAATTGGCTTAACTATAGAAACTATTCTCTAAAACATATAAAGGGTTAGGAGATAGGAGAAAGTATCCAGACATTGAACAATTTTGTACATGCCTCAGCCTGCAAACTCACTGAACTCACTTAGTTCTTTTCCCTTTTGTGCTTTGGAAGACCCACAGCATTTCTAGGAGCTCATGCTGTGTGTGCTGACTCTTGAAAGTAATCATATTTCTGTTGTATTGCTACCTCTGTTCAGCTCCATCTACTCTAGTTTTTCCTCTCTGGTCCTGAAGATTTGATCTGACCATTCACTTTTGCCTGGGATATGCCTCAACTGGTCGAACACTGTTATTTCTGTTTGCCAAAGCATCCACTCCCCCTCCCATTGATAGAATTGGGGGAGATTACTTTTTCTCTTTTGGGTCACCATTCTATTTCCTCTTTTCTGGTATCTCTTTGCTAGATAGGAGCCTCAATCTATCTGAGTCCTTTGGCCCTCTTTGCATCTCAGTCTTCTAATACTTCCTTGCATTATACTCTTATTTTATCTAGTTTGGATCATTTCCTGGCATCAGTGGCAAAAATGGGCTAAACTAAAATTAGTTTAATTAAAGATTGGCATTATTTTCAATAATAAAAATATTTTTAAATTTCAAATTGTAGTAGAAATTATTATGGAAGATATTTTTATCACTGGGTAAAATTATGAATCAGAAAAATGTTATTAAAAAGAAAATAAAACATATTGAGGCTCCCCTTTTATCTTTATTCAACTTAAGTCTAAATTGTACAGTAAATCAAAAACAGAATTAAAAATCTTCTGCACAGCTAAAGAAACTATCATCAAAATGAAAAGGGAACCAACTGTATGGAAGAACATATATGCCAACAGTACATTGAACAGGGGTTTATTCACCAAAATATATAAAGAACTCATATGAATCAATACCAAGAAGACAAACAATGCAATTAAAAAATGGGCAAAGGACCTGAATAGACACTTCTCTAAAGAGGACATACAGATGGCCCATAGGCATATCAAAAAGGGGTCAACATCACCAGATATCAGAGAGATGCAAATTAAAACCACAATGAGATACCATACCACCTCACTCCTACCAAAATGGCTATCATTAATAAGTCAACAAACAACAAGTGCTGGTGAAGATGTGGAGAAAGAGGAATCCAAGTGCACTGTTGGTGGGAATGCAGCCTAGTGCAGCCACTGTGGAAAACAGTATGGAAATTCCTCAAAAAATTAAAAATGAAACTGCCCTTTGACCCAGTGATCCCACTGCTGGGAATATACCTTCAGGATCCCAAAACACCAATTCAAAAGAATTTATGTACCCTTTTGTTCAAAGCAGCACTATTTATAATAGCCAAGATTTGGAAACAACCTAAGTGCCCATCAGTGGATGAGTGGGTAGAAAGAACTGTGATACCTTTATACAATGGAATACTACACAACAAAAAAATAAGGCATTCAAACCTTTTGCAACAGCATGGATGGAACTGGAGACTACTATACTAAATGAAATAAGCCGGTTAGTTGGGGAAGGACAAATATCATATGATCTCAATTATAAGTGGAATCTAATGAACAAAATAGAACCAGAGGCATAGAATTGTGGAATAGATTGACAACTGTAAGAGGGGGTGGGGAGGTAGGGACTGACTAAAAGAAGGTGAAGGGATTAAAGAATTTAGAAAGAAGGAAGAAAGAATTTAGTTAAAGAATTTAGAAGAAGGACCCGTGAACATGGGCAAAGGTGTGAGGATTAACTATGGATATGTGGGGTGGGCTGGGTGGAGGGGGTGAAGGGGGAAAAATTGGGGCAACTGTAATAGTATAAATAATAAAACATCAAAAAATTAAAAAACCCAGAAGAGATTAATTAAATAAAATGCTTTAAAGAGCTTTGCTAGAAATTTGAAGGATTTATACAATTTGGGTAGAGAAAAATTGGGGAGGATCTCCAGAAGCTCAGAACTGAAAGAATAAGGGGTCATAGTGTGGTGGAATAAAAATGGCATATGTTGGTTTGGCACAGGGCTAGAGTGAGATGTGTGCAGTAAGCGGGATTCATTTATTTAGTCATATATTTAAAAATTATCTAGTTGCTTTTACCTTGTGCCAGTCATTGTAGTAGGTTTTAGTGTTCCAGTGGTAATGAAAAACATACAACATAAAGTATATTCTTATGTAGGTGTTAATTGAATTATTATACAAAAAATTAATGATAAACCATTCAATACAGTTTTGCAGGGAAAGAACTTGGAGTCATAAGAGTGTGTAGCTGAGGGTCTTGATATCTCAGAGAAGAGGTCCATGATGAAATGACATTGACCTAAAATATAAAGTAGGGATAAAGAGAAAATTCTTTTTTGTTTTGCCAAAAAAGAAGATTGACAACCCAGTATATAGGGAGTAGTTGAAAATATGGGAGGAAAAAAGATGCCTGAAAGATATTTGAGATGGTAAAAATAGGAAAGAAAGTTGTAGGATTTTAGGTGGGATTTCATATTTTGGGTGGTGTTTTTAAGACATGAAAAAATGTTGAAATTGTTTAGCAAATAAGCTCTCAAGCAGGGATTGAACTGGTGTAAGCATTGCTTTAAGAGTAGGAAAAGGCTAAATAGGTCAGATGGAAAATCACTACATATTAGCAGACATAGAGTAATAAGGTCATGAATCAAACCTTATTACTTATTTTTTCTTGTGAAAATTATCCTGTATGTGTTTTCAGTTTTTGTGACATATTTTTATTCCTTTTTTAAAAAAATGGAGTTGAGCTTGTGTATCTCAGAATTCATATGTTCAGTGAAATCTCCCCTATTCCCTTGGGAAGAGTTATAGCCTACTCCCCCAGAATCCCACAGAATTCTATTTCTACTTCTGTTAGCTCACACTCTATGAAATAATTATTTATATTCTTGTTTCCTAAACTGTTAACTTCCTGTGAGCTGTGAGAATTGTTATTTATTTTACATAGGGCATATAACAAAGAGTTTGAGAAATAGTGGACAGACAGTGGATATTGTTACTGATTGATTGCTTAAATGAATAGAATCAGCATTTGCAATTTCTATATTTTTTCCTATGTAGCCTATCTTGTTCCCTAAATTCTTAATGTATCTTCATGTAAAAGACTTTATAATTTGAGAAGAGCCAGTACTTTTTCTTGTTGAAATCAGTTGCATTCCTAAAGCAGAAAGATGGATTATTTTTCAAGACAAAAGGTAAGTGGTGAATGATTTATCAAACACTATATTTAGTTTATATTATGGTACATATCAAAATCATTTCCTGTTTTTCCATTTTTGGTGGCTCGTCTCAGAGATCTCCAATGATACTGCTCACTTTTCTCTCTTTATCTATCTATCTATCTATCTATCTATCTATCATCTATCGTCTACCATCTATCTATCATGACATACATATGTGTACTTGAGCTAAATAAACAGGTTTTAATCTTGTTTGCTTCAATTAGCTGTGACTCAAAAGAGCCATATAGTCACTGAGCCTCAGTTTATGCATATAAAAATAGTGAATAATTTCTCCTGCCTTGTGGAGTTATGGCAAGATTAGAAATAATATCCATAAGGTATTTCCTTTTTGATGTACAATATATAGTGGCTATTAATGTTATTGTACTTCTATAGTTATAACTAGGCATAAATGGTGATTGCTTTCCATAACTAAATTAATGGTTCTAATCAACTTTGGTGGGCATTTAAGAGGAGAGTCTAATTTCAGATGTTGCCTCTTTAAGAATGGAGTTTGGGATGATGAAGTTGAGATTCTGCATTTCCCTACTTTCATCCCCTATCCACACTGAAACCTTTAGGATAGAGGGTGAGATGGATCTTCCTTTTAGGGGAGATACTTGCACCATCTGAACACTGGCTGTTGCTGAGACCCTATGTCCATCTTGAAGTCTTTTCAACTACGAAGACTTTTATATTGGGAGGAAGAGTGCTTTCTGGTATTGGTTTGTTTCTATGCCCAACTGCTAACACATAAAACTTTTAACAGAGGGCTTCAAGGACTCTCAGACCCTCACTATCATGCAGTGGTAAAACAAGCGCCCTGTTCTCTTAGAGGAACCTCAGAATGTCTTATAGTTATACCTAATTCTGTCTACTTCCTTAGCCAGCAGTGAGAAGGGGTCAGGGGACAAAAATGCATCTTTTTTCCCCACTCCTACAGAGAAAGGCTATGTAGAAAAAATAGGCTGGATATTACAATTCTTTGCTGCATTAGCAGATTAAAATGATAGGTGACTTCTCTTTGATAAGCTAGGTACTTAGGAGGGAACATTGTATTTGGGGCTGTCTTTTTAGTAAGAAGACTATGCTCAGGCACATGGTGTTGGAAAATAAAGAAGGGGTAGAGAGTTTGATGAAATGAATGGGAATAAAATCTGGTGCATTTCTAACAGAGCACAAAAATGTAACCTGTAATGCCTGATGTTTTTTTAATGCAGCTTTAAAGAAGTAACTTTACTCGGGAAATACAATTTTTGATCAGAGAGAGCAAAGATATAGAAGAGATTTTTCAGTTGGGTCTTATGTGTAGAGAGGACCTTAGGTATTTTCATTGTAGCAGCCATTTGGGTATTGAGCTCAGGGTATTGAGGAAGGGGAGGGAGAGGAAGGGAGCCTTATGAAAAGAAATGGGAAAGACAAAAATACCTGTTCATTTGATAATTCTACTTAAATTTTGATGTGCCTAATCTTCTTGGTTTAACAGCTCCATTCTTTAAAACCTTTCAGCCCTGCCCCCTTTTTGCCCAGAATTGGTTAGATTGGAAGTGGGTAAGGTGTGGGAGCATCCTCAAAATGATTTGTTGAATGGGCTAATTCCTTCTCTAAAACTGACCCATATTAACATTGTGTTGCACATCAAAGCTTTGGGGTGGTTGTAGCTACTTATTTCTTGGGCAAACATGTTAAGCAAGAGTTTAGAGACCGTGATGGCCCAAAGATAAACTGCTGGCCTACATCCTAGTTAGAGAAATGTTGTTTAAAATGACTCAATTTTAGTAGTTGGGTTCTAAGATTTTTTTCCCAATATTCACAGATGTGAAAAAATATTGCAGCATTTCCCTAGTAGACAAATTGGTACTTGTGTACTGACAGTACCCTTTGATAGTGGTTTGTTCCACATTATTGTCCAACAATCATTAGTATAGCCTCTGAAGGTTTTTGTCATTAAATTTTACCAACCTCTCTCTCTTTCCTTTCTTCTTTTTCCCCAAACTTAAGACCCACCTATATACCAGTTTTTGCAGCTTCTACAATGCAACATGCTGTTCTTGCCTATGCTATACCCAGTGTTTGGAATATTCACTTCTCCACTTGCCTCACTGTACTGAATTCTCAAGACGGGACTCAATATCCTATAGGAAGTGTGGTCAGTTGCAGGATGAAGTCAGAATTAACTGTCTGTCTTATGAGCTCCAGTGAGATTTCTGTGCTTCATAGCATTTACCACAATATTCATACTGCTCCCCTCTTCTTTGGTCAAAAGTAACTTGAAGAGGCAGATCATGTTTTATTTTTGCATCAATCTGTGTATCTATCTAGTCAAATCTAACTTATTATTTGACATTGTGTCTGACTCACTACGTAACCAGTAGGTTGAAAGAACAAATGAATATGTGAATTTCAAGTGCTTTACATAATGGATATATGATATGTAAATGTTAAATAAATATTTTAAAGGAGGTAGTTTTTTGAAGAATAACAAATTCCCCAATTTTATTTTTAATACAAAAGTTTGAAAGGAGTACATGGTTTGATTAGCCATTTTCAAAGGCATTGTCATACATGGAAGTCACTAATCATGCAGGAGGTCCTTTTCAACCAACTTCTAGTGATTCCACCCCCCAACACCTTCAATTTAAATACTGTATTTTTCAGACTATAAGACACACTTTTTGCCCCCAAATTTAGGAGGAAATGGGGTGCGTCTTATAGTCCAAATGTAGCTTACCTGGCTTGCTGGGGGGCAAGGGGCAGCGGTTTTCCTTCTCTAAACCCTAGGAGTGTCTTATGGTCTAGTGCATCTTATAGTCCGAAAAATACAGTAAACATTGAAAGTCTTTGTATGGATAGTAGAATGGTTCCTATAATACTTACACTGAAATACCTAAAAACAAAGGTGTTTTAATATTAATATTTGATGACAAAAGATAGCATAGGTACCTTTTCTTCGTGTGTTTTCCAAAGAAAGAAAATAAAACTATTGCTATTTAATTTATGATATGTTTTAACATTGATAGATGACAGAATAATGCTGTATTTGCTTATCTGAAGAAACTGGATGTTGAGGCCCAGTATACCTTAATTCACGGGTTCATTACTACATATATAATGGCAGAAATTCTTCTCATATGTCTGAAATACATTTTTGAATGACAGATTTACTTACCGAATTTGAGGGAAATAATAGTAAGTTAAGACAAAGTAGGGGGCATGGTCAGAGCTGGGAAAACAAATTCGTAGAGTACAACGAAGTGAGGTAAGATTCTGAGCCCTTCACTTTGAAAGCACTGAGAACTCAGTATGTTACTTAACCTTCCTGACTAGCCCCCTTCCCCATCTGAAACAAGCTCATAATGCTACCTAGTTCAGGCTGTTAGGAGGTTTGAAGAAGATCACACAGGGAAAGCAGTCAGCTAGTTTCCAGCACACAGCAAGTGCTCAATAAAGCACTGTTTTTCTTGCATTCATTTCCTCTCTGTTCTTGAGGCAGCGGCTTTTGAGTCAGATGATCCACATTTAATAAGACACTTCACTGGCATTGAAAAGATTCTGATGTACTAAGGGAAGAAAATTTTATTGAAAAGACTAATTATTTTGTATTATCAAAAATAGACATAATTGTTAATATAAAAATAGATGGAATGGTGATTACAGTTAATAATACTGTGTTAATACTTCAAAGTTGCTGAAGGAGTAGATCTTAAATGTTCTCCTCACAAAAATAATTTGTAATTTTTTGACATGCTGGCAGTGTTAGCTAACACTGCGGTGATAGTCATTTTGCAATACATTATATTATAAGCATATGAAACCAACATGTTGTATACATTTAATCTACAGAATATTATTGTCAATTATAACTTAATAAAACTAGAAAAGTTGACTATCCAATGCCTATGAAGTTTTCCAGCAGAGTCAGTAGTATGAGTCCCCCAAATCAAATCGGAACTGTACTCTAGCAATGGCATAGCTCTTCGCAGTGTAGTCTACACATTACTCTACTTTTGCTGTGTGAAAAATATGTGTTCTTTTCATGAATGTGGGATTATAAATATTCTCATGTGATTCTGAGTTTAGGCTGTGCATTGAGCTTTAAGGGGCCTCATAAAGGAAAAAGGGGGCCAGATGGATCAGTGTGCCTCCTGTGTGTTTTACTGAGTACCTGTGTGTTTGTGCTTTTTGAATAAAAGTAAGTGTGAGCCTCTGCCCTTTAACAATAGTTCTTTAGAGCCTTTAGAAGAATTAAAGAAAGTTCTTTTGAATTTTTTGACCATAGAATGTAGTCATAAAATAAGAAAAAAATAAAGTGAAATGGAGACATTAACTAACTGGATTTGTTTCCCTGTTTCAGTCAATCTGTGTTGAATCTTTGAGCAAAACTGGTTGAGTGGCTTACATGACAGGCCTCCAAGTCAATGGAAAATTTCCCAAGCTCATGCTGGTTAGGAAACAGAAGGCCTCTTTTAAAGGAGTGCAAAACTCAGCACTTTGGGTTTCATTGAACTGGTTTAGTGGTTTCTACTTATATAACTTCCATATGGAAACTTAAGGGGGACATGGAAACTAAGGCTTTTTATTGTACTACCTGAGAGCAGCTGCTGTTTCAGGGATGTCTGTTCAAGTGGTCCAGGACCCTGAAGAGCTGGGAGTCAATTCTATTTGTTTCCTGAAAAGCTGGATTTCTTTCCCAAAGACCAACAGAAGTAATCAAACTTACAGAACTTATTTCCAAGGGCAGTAAGAGGAGAAAATCCAGTTTAATCTTGTTTACAAAGTTCAGGAGCTCTTGGAACTGGTTATTTCACCTAAAAATCAGCAAAGGGTCCAAACAGAATGAAAACCAAATGGGCAATAAAAGGAAATGGGTGCTGTACTGAAACGTGGGTAGTTCAATAATTTGTTTTTCTTTTGAAATAGTCTAGAAGTAAGTGAGAAAATTAGGTTGAGCATTGTAAATTATAGACAGCTAGGGATGATGATTAGCAAGGACTAAGGATGTAGTCTTGAAATTAAAAAAAAAAAACTGTCACTTGGTTATAGGAGGGCATTGAGAATCATTTAAGGTTGGCTAAAAATTATGCTAAGCTTTTTGCATTCATTTTCTTATCTAATTTTCTCACCAATTCTATGGAGTAGTGAATTAGAAAAACTCCGTTTTCTACCCTCCTGTGTAGGGAAAAACCTAGTTCTTTCCTACCGTGAGTTTCTTCCTTGTGAGTCTCCTTTACCACTCATACAAAACACCAGTCTTGATCACCAAATGTGTGGAGATTCTTCCCCACACCAAGCAATTTTCTGTGGCACTAGCTGGGTGTCCCACAATTTAACTCAATTCTGACACTATTAATCTTGTGATAACACCAAATTCCACGGGCTAAGGTCTCTGGATTACAAGACTGTACCCTCTCCCCATTAGGCCCTAACAAACACACTTCAGGCACCAGTCCCAAGCCCAGGTTGTCACTGTGTTTTGGACCAACCGGCTACAGATTGGAGGTTCCAGAGACCCCTTCCTCAAGTCTGATAATTTGCTAAAGCAGTTCATAGAACTCAGGGAAAACACTGACACTTTGCAATTTATTACAAAGGGATATGGTAAAGGATTCAGATGAACATCCAGATAGAAGTGCATAGGACAAGGAATATGGGAGAGCGGGGGAGAGCCTCTGTGCCCTGTCTGGGCGCACTGCTCTCTCAGCACCTTCGTGTGTTCACCAGCCTGGAAGCTTTCTGAACCCTGTACTTTGGGGTTCTATGGAGCCTTCATCGGGTAGGCAGGATGGATTTTTAACCCCGTTTCATCCCTTCTTCCCTCTCTGGACAATGAGGTAAGGTAGGGCTAAATATTCTAAGCTTCTAATCATGGCTTGTTCTTTCCAGTGACCAGCCCACATGCAGGAATGGTCCAGGAGCTCACCCCAAGTCACCTTATTAGAACAAAGGACACTCCTATCACCTGGGACACTACAAGGGTTTTAAGAGCTCTGTGTCAGGAACTAGGGGCAGAGAGCCAATGTGGATTTTCCATTATCTCACTGGCAGGAATTATTTTAACCTTATTTTAGCTTCTGAAGAAACCAACGGAGATATGTAGTGTCTTCTGAAGGTCACACAGCTGAGGAGTGGATCCAGGATGGAATACTAGGGATGTCTCAACCTCTTTCCAATGCACCATGCCATATTTTGAGGAGTTTATTCTTTATCTCTTATTTGTATGTATTTACAAATGGTAAGAGCCAGTTGATCTAGTCTCTAAAGATTGACAGCAGATTAAAAAAAATTTTAAAGACTTTCATGACAAAAAATTTTGATTATGCCTTTGAATAAGTTTCTACACTGGTGGTTATCTGTTGTGAAATTAAAAAAAATTACATTTTAAAAGAAAAAATATAATGAACTGTTTGATAACTGAGCAGCATTTTGATATGCTGCCTTAGGAATCCTACAGCTGGTTTGGATTGCCTTAGTAGAGAGATAATAAGCTCAATGTTTTTAAAGCACCGTATTTTTTAGACTGTAAGATGCACTGGACCATAAGACACACCTAGGTTTTAGAGGAGGAAAATAGGAAAAAAAAAACCTCCACTCTATCGCCGTCCCCAGCCCCCTAATAGCAAGCCAGGTAAGCTACATTTGAACTATAAGATACACCCACATTTTCCTCCCAAATTTGGGGGGGTGCGTCTTATAGTCTGAAAAATACAGTAAATGTTTGAAAGATCAGCTATATCTTTAATTAGATAAAACTTTCTGGACTCACAGTGAACAGATGAATTTGATAAAAATGTTAAGTTGATTAATTTGACTATATGTTATAGTTCATAGTATTATTATATTCAAGTCAAAATTCACATGGTCAGCAAAGTTGCATTACATTTCTTTTATGCACTGTGAGATGTAAATGAGATATTTCCTTAACCAAAACTGAATTATAACCCAGTGAGGGAAAGATAAAATTTTTAGAATTTTGCATAAAGATTTTTGTTAAAAGTTCCACATTACCTTGCTTCATGCTATCATGTTCTGAATAAAATTTTATCTTTCCTTGAATTTTGATATTATAGACATCAGCTATTGAATTATTCTGTTAACTGCCATTGCAGTTAACAGAATAATGCAACTTTTATGAATTGTAAACTTTAATAACTACTGGTTCTAGCTCTAAAAATCAAAAACTGAAGTTACCCATTTCCTGTATAATGATAGATTTTTAGGTCCCTTGCTACTAGAATAACTAACCAATATACAGGGTCTGACACAAATAATGCCCCTTTTTTATTACAAAATCATAAACATGTAATTCTGTAATATAACCATATCACATTCAAGCACACCATATGACATTTTAAGTGAAATGTTCAAGTTGAACATTTATTACACCCATGTTATTACCCTACCAACCACACACGAGCAGGCCTTACTTCTGCCAGACCCTGTCTATATTAGACTCACTTGCATTCTAATTCCAACCACAGTGTATAGGTGAATCTCTTGCTAAGAGTATGTCTGTCTCAAGATAGAGCTTTAACTCAGCACTTACAGCTTGTTCTAGACTGGTTTATCTTCTTTAATTCATTTCAATTTAAAATTTCAAAATAGTACTTGGTTCTCAAATTTTTGTTTCTTGTGTTTGAAGCCTAATCCAATTCCACTAGCTTCCCAGACACAATGCTGATTGCCAAAGAGAAGTTGTCCTTAATTCAGTCAGATGTATGACCAAATCCCTAAGATCCTACAAATATCTCCTTCTAGCATGCTTTATTAAAATGATTGATATAGAGATTTCTCCTGCCAAAATATTTTCCTGACAACTGCTTCCAAATTGTATCCAAGAACGTAGCTGGAAGTTCATTAAGCATTGATCAAGTGCTCACTATATGAGAGGTACTCTTTAGGGGCTGCACATACCTAAGAGCTTGGTCGTCCTCAATGACCGTGATGCTCATGTTATGGTAGGGGACAGAAGCCTAAAGATGTAATGCTTGTAGACTGTTGTAAAGAGATAAAAGTTCAATCAAAGAAGAGATGTTCTTGCAAACTGAGTCTTGAAGAGTGAAGGAGGTAATGGGAATGCGCATGACAGGCAGTGGGGCAACAGACACGGACACAGATGCTGTGCTCAAGGAGCTGTGTGCAATCCAATAATGCTGAGCATGGAAGTGAGGGAGCTGGCAAGTGGAAGCAGAGCAGGCTGCTGGAAGGAGACCACGACTGAGGCTGGAAGCCACACTGGGGACCCAGACTTGATTTTGTTCATGATGGTGGTGCTTCTGAGTGCTTTTATTTTTAGCTAAATCATCCTCTAACAGTGGTGCCAAGAGACACTTGAAATGGGCAAACCTGGAGGCAGGGAAACCAGTTAGGAAATGACTGCAAATGGTGTAAGATGGAAATGAGGAAGATTAGGATGAAGTCTGTGGTGATAAAATGGGGAGAGGAGACAATTTAGAGAATTATTTAATAAAGTTATAAGACATGGAGAATTCTAAGTGCTTACATGAAAGAGAAAAACAAATCCAGGTTTTGTGGGGACTGAACCCTAGAGTGCAAAATTATGAATTAAAACAAGGTACAAAAATGTTTACTTAAAGTTACAAAAGAAACCACAAAGTTACACATTTGAAAAAGTGACGAAACCCACAAACTTCACAGGACTCAGGAAGACAAGTATATCTCATTAAGCACAAACTAAATGTATCACCACCTGAACATCCCTTTAGCCACATCACAGAACCATTCCCATTTTTACTATCTCCCGACCCAAAGAAATATCACACAGGTGAAACCAGAGTAGAAAGACATTTAGGAGAGAGTAGGATGTATTCCAGGACCCTTGTTTCTGGTAGTAAATTGAGCAATAGTGTCAAGTGAGTAGTCAACATAGATTTAAACTATTCTTATTTTTTTCTTACCTGCACAGAATATTTTAAATTTTTTATCAAGAAGATTATGAATTATCAGGAATTACATGTTTTTGACCTGATGGATAGAGTAATGATTATAATTGTTCATAGTGAGGAGTGGGAAAGGCTGCCTAGTAAGGAAAACATTTTTGTAATGTTGCTTCACAAAGAATACTATCTCCCCCAGTATTTATTCCTTTTTATACAGTGTTTAATAAAGCACCCCATTATATTCACAGACAGTAGGCTCAGGTATGGTCTTTAAGAACCAAAAGGCTTGGAACTTATGAATCAGTGCAGATAAACTTCTCTGAACTTTAATTAGATTTTAAAAAATCTAATTGAGAACTATAAGCAGAATCAAGAGAGCAAAACTAAGGATTAAAAGGATTTTGTGAATTGCTTTAGTTAGAGAGTAACACATTTTAGGTTTACAGCATTAATTTTTGTGATTATGTTTGTACTTGTGAGACAACTGGTCATTCTAGTGTGAAATACGGTAAGATTTGGTGAAATGTGATATTTATGAAGCTTCCTATCTCTACTTTGAGACACAGTACAACTCTCAGATTAAGTGGAAGGACCTGGAGCCTGAATGACTGAATTGGACTCACAGGCTTCACTGCTTCCTGGTTGTATTTAACCTCTTTGTGCCTCGGTTTTAGCATCTGTTAAATGGGGATAATAACATCTACCTAACTCGATTGTTGAGTGGATTATAGTTGTCAAGGAATACAAAGATCTTAGAAGCAACGCTTGGCATAAAATAAAAAAGCATTCTATAGGTGTTTTATTATTTTTGTTTTCCAAAGGGAAGGAGCTGTAGTTTTCCTTAGGATGGGCTAGAAGTACCTGTACAACTGAGGAGCTGGACCTCCAGCCTTTATTGCAAGCCACTGTGTCAGTATGCTGAAGTCCAGGTCAGAGCTTCCCAAACCGTGCTCCATGAGGGTGTTCTGAGATAGTGCATATCTCAGAACAAAAGAATAAATGTTGAGCAGAAATTTCCAAGTAGTTTTTTACATGCCCTAGACCCATAACTCCAAGGGCTTCAAGGACAACCCCTAGAAATGATTGAGCAATAACCTTTCTCTCTGAAAAGATCAGGGAAAATCTGTTGTTGCCATGGGCTTTCACTGAACTGACTAGAATCTACCTTGCTCACTGGCCTCACCTGCTTTGGATAGGGCAAGTTCGGGCCCTTGGAAGAGGCAGATTATAAATGCCAATAAAATAAATTTCCAAAACCAGCTGTCCTTCCCTGCCGGGGGAAGTGTTCCTTGTTTGTTTAGTGCATGTGATCTTGTTAATACTAGTGGTGGCCACCTGTGGGTGTGAATAGGGCCAACAAGCTAAGTGACAGATAAGTCATTTCCATAGGATGTGCACATCAATTTCGTTCTTTGGGTCGTGACTAGAGCTGTCCTTTGCAGATCATTGCCATTTTCAGACTTGCTTCTAGTATCCTCTTTTATTCACTTCATCCCAGCAATTTGTCCCTTAACTCAGACAGAAAGCCCACAGGTCCCTCATTACTGTTCATTCCTCTTGCACCATTCTCTGAACACAAGGTTTACGTGACTGCCCTCATTGCTTCCCTTGGCTTTTGATCACTCAGATTCCATCATCCAGGCATCACTTGTATTTGTGAGTAAACTTTTCCTTTTGAGCCACCCCCATACTCCAAGGCTTCTAGATGAGCTGTTTCCTGACAGCTAAGGAGCAATCAACTCCACCATCCTCCTACATAACACTGAATAATTTTTTCTGTAGTCACTAATACAGGCTCCCATGAGTGTACCCTCATATGACTTAGCGGGGGGTGGTGGTGAGGAATCTTGACCAGATATGACCAATTTGGGATAATAAAACAGTAGGATGTGATATTCAATGTGCTTTTTAATAATTATCTGGAAGGTGAAACTATCATGTTCAATATTACTTGTGCTGCAAAGAAAATAGTCAAAGAGAAATAAACATGGAGTCCAGTGATAAAAGGAACAATATGATTCTCTAGTCTAGCTCCTTTATTCTATAGTTGTGGAAGGGGAGGCCAAGTAAGGTTGACTTGCCCAAGGGCCCATGATTAGTCAAAAAACTGCAGTGACACTGAATAATCTTCTGACTTACAGCCCTGTGTTCTTCATTCTCAAACATGCATACCTGAAAACATGCTTGAAAATGTCTAACCATTTCTGACTGTGGGGCTGCTTTCCTTTCACTTGATATATGTCAGAGGACATATAAGAAGTCCACTCTTAACATACCAGGAAGTTAGTGGTGAGATCAGTGCGGGAGTTAATATAGACTCTTTCATTTTAAAATTTCATTGTTGGAGGGAGGGGTGAAAATTCCCCAACTAGTTATCTCTAGGTCTTTCTTGAATCTCTTCACTACAATTCCTACAGTCATCGATTGGCCAGTGGGACTGTGGAGCTTTTACTAGAGTCTCCTTCTGTTATACTTGAATTAATTTGTCAAAAATCAGTTATTTCTTATTTTAAGAGAGGAAAGATCATAAACCTAGGATTAGAACAATAGGTTCTACTCCAAGTTCTACTGTGAGCATGAAGCCTGATCTAGGGCAAGTCACTTTCCTACTTTTTGCCTCAGTTTCCTCATCTGTAAAATCAGGGTGTTGCTCTAAAGGGCATCTGAAATTCAGGTAGTAAGAATGGGAAAAGTTTTAAGTCCCTGAAGCTTACAGCTGTCATATCAGCTAACCTCATGGTTGGAAGGACAGGGCTGAGAGTTTGGCATCTGTGTTTATATTGTCAGCTGACAGGCTTTAAAATCAGTTAGAGTAGCAAAAAGATGATCTCAGGGTTTCTCACTAAATAATGAGAAGATGCTGAAGGGAATTTCTGAGTAGAGCACTGAGATATTTTTGGAGGTTTTTCATCTAGGCCTCCATTTTATATTAAAAATATAAAAACTCACATAATTAAAATGTAGCTGATTTTGTATTAAATTAATATGTTGGCATATACTCTAACACTGGATCACACAAGCATAGATTTTCTAAATAATCCTTCAGGGGAACAGAGCAGGAAATTAGAGTTATAGGACCTGACTCATCCTTACTTGCAATGTGGCCTTTCTGCAGGCACAAGTGTGGAAGGCACTGGAGTAGGAGTGGATACCAGGGATGCCAAAATCTAGATCTTAGCGTTTCTTGGCCCTAAGTTCCCCACCATTGTGCACCTCCTCAAAGTGCTTTTCCCTTTTCTTTTGTAGAAACACAAATTGAACCCTGAGTTACTTTCTGCTTTAGAGGGAAAAACATACTTCAAGTCCCCATGCTGATACTGAGAATTAAAGAAAAGCAGTGTGAAAATCCCACAAAAATAAAAATATTTTAAAATACTCCTTGATACATAACTCGTGAAGGAGGTTGTTTTGAGGCTTACACAGCAAAAACACCCTCTTGCCTAGGTTCTTTTTCCATTCAGTGCTTTGTCGCACACACTTATGGAGATAGATGTGTCCTCAAGACAGGACATTCCTGGTTGCTTAATAAAACACTGAACAACTTTAAATTTTGTTTCCATAAATCATCTGCTCAATTGGAAATATAAACTTAT
Organism: Desmodus rotundus; assembly: GCF_022682495.2. Classification (NCBI taxonomy): domain Eukaryota; kingdom Metazoa; phylum Chordata; class Mammalia; order Chiroptera; family Phyllostomidae; genus Desmodus; species Desmodus rotundus. The sequence continues at coordinate 46,288,230 of NC_071389.1, forward strand.
GTCGATATCAGTAGAAAACCTATTGATTTTTTCCTAGTGACTCAGCTGCTCAAATGCGCTATTGCATTAGTGGTCAGTGGCAGGAACAAGGCTGTCTGCAGTATTGTTGTAACCATGACATTAGTGATGCCATTTAGTGTAAATAGGTTTTGGAACATTTGGGAAACAAAGCAGTGACTACTTTTAACTTCATTCTGTGAGAACCTAAAGAATACTAAGAGTGTAGTGAATGGTGTGGATTTCTCTACATGCATTTAGCAATTTTATATATGTGCACACACATATAAAATGTTTTATATAAATATTCCTAATAATGCATAAGATTCACAGTGCTCTGTAGACTCTGAGATAATGTTGTTCACAGATTGCAAAGCCATGCTCTCCTGCAAAAGCAATACTTCTAGACTGTATAGCATATGGACTCAACAGGGCCAGGAAAACATGCAACATTGGTTCTAGTCTGAGTGCTACCTGTGTTAAAAATGATCTCTTCAATTTTTTTTTCTTTCTGGAGCATGCATACTAAAAACAATGAAAGGGTTGGTATCCTACAAGGGTGTTTTAGTCTGTGGTGTTGGGAGATCTGTGAGGGGAGTGTTATTGTTACTATAGAAACAAATAATACCCCCATTATGGGTACACAGAAGACAGACTGAACATTGAGGAGTGGAAAAGCTATGGAAAAAAGGAGTGTCATTCAAGGAGAATAGGAGAAACTACACATGAAATACTATATTGAGAGAAGAACAGCATGAAGTATTGTAGGGGACCTAAATACTGAAAATGTCTAAAGGAAATGTGAAAAACAGTTATCACAACTTGGGTGGAGACTGCAGAGGAATTATGACTTTTCTAGTTTTGAAATGTTAAATTTTCTTCTAAAATAGATGAATCCTGCCTTTTTTGCCTTTATAGCTACTTTTGAATCCTGAAATCTTTCTTAAGAATTGTATTTGGAAGAAAACAAAATAAGGAAAATATTGAAGTTAGTTCTAGAACCTGTATTTGAGTTATTTCTTACCAGTCTTGGAATTTGGGGCAAGGCACTTGACCTTAAAATAATACCAACCTCAAAATTATTGGGTTAGTGTATGAAAGAACCAAATTCAAACCCCAGTCCAGGGAGTGAACATTTCTAATTGAGGGAAAAGATTAAGAAATGGAATCTGGAATATACATCACTCATTTGAGAATTTGAGAACAAAGGAAAAGAAAAGTTTCCCCCTGCTCATATTTCGCTTTAAAAAAAGAGAGTAAGTTGTTCATGTTTGAAAACTGTAGATAGAGGTAGAAAACATTTATTATACACATGTAAATATAAAACTAGATGATAATTTGCAAGGGAAATGAACAAAATACTATTAAAATGTTATTTTTGACTTTAAAAAAGACCTTAATGAATTTAATATTTTTATTCATTTGCTAATTTGAATAAATTATCAAAGTAAAGCTTTATTTTAATCATTTCTTCATGACATGAATAAAATATAAAGGTGACATTTTTATAAAACTTGATGTATTGTCTAGAAATATTTATCTATAGAATAAAATCATTGGTGTGCTGTGGTGGACATGGGGATAAGCCATCCAGATACCCCTCAAAGGAAGACTTGTCTCAGCTCCTGCTGTTCATCCAAGACAGCCCAGTTTCAAGGCTGTTGGGGATACAGCCTTGATGTCCAGCCTTGATGTTGATGGTCCAGCCATTTTAGACCAGCGTGGAACAGCTCTGATGCCTGTGGGATGATCCAGGCTGTGGGGAGGCCTGCAGTGCTGCTCAAATTCTCCTTCTGCCAATTCTCCTTCCTGCCCCTCCCCGTCACAGGTGTGGAGCTCCAAAGCACTCCTTAGTAAACATCTTGCGTGCTCAACTCCATCTCACAGCCTGATTTCTGGAGAACCTAAATTTGTGTGCAACAGGAAGGAGTTCAGGTGATTAGCATCCTGAACTCCTTCCTGTTGCACACAAATTCTCATATGGGTGAATTTATATGCCTAAATTAAAAGTCAGTTTTCAAATGTATGCATGTCATCACATTATCTACTCTATATTCTTTTTTCTATTTTTTTTTTATCATTGTTCATGTACAGTTGTCTCCGTTTTCCTGCCATCACTTTTCCCCACCCAACACACCCCCACCTCCTACCCTCGACCATTCCCCACTTTGGCTTTGTCCATGGGTCCTTTATACATGCTTCTTGATTCCCCCATTTCTCCCCTGCTATCCCCTCTATATCTTTAAGAATTCACAATGAAAATAAATGCCTGCAAAATTTCATTTTGCACATTTTATATGCAGACTCTTCGCTTCTGAAGAGTATTAAAGAAATGCTGAATTACATTTATAGGGTTTAAGGAGACTCTATGGCTTCCATCAAACCTACTCATATAGATGAGAAAGCTGGATCTCCGAGGGGTAAAAGGTTGCGCTGTCATATTGGAGGTTAGAACACAAAGCAGGTTTACTAGTCCTTCCTTAGCTTCCTGTGCTCAAAGACAAATTTTTCTTCTCTCCTCTCTCCTTCTTTCATCTTCTGTTCCTTTAACCCAGTTTTTTTCCCCCTGATATTCCTGAGCCACAGCTGTTTCCCAGAACTGTGAAATCCTTTTGAAGAAATGAGTAGGAGTGTGGTGTGTGGAGGGACTTATACAAGGGGCACGTGTAGCTCTTGTAATTCTGTCAACTTGCAACTGTGTTTAAAATTGATCAAACTAGAGGGTGTTTTCTGGACTCCACGACACTAAACAGTTCTCTGAGATGAAAAGAATATCACGAAGCCCTTTTCTGAGAATGCAGGAGGAGGCTGAGAGGCAGCTTCTTCGTTTTCCATTCAGGATTGCACATTTGTGCCTTTCTCCCAAGAGCAAAAGAATTATATTCAGTATTTCTTAGGAATTGCACTCAACAAGTGCCATTAACGGTGTTGCAGTCGAGAATATGTCTTGCTCCTGTTTGTTTAAACAGGATTTAATTCAAGGTATCAGAGAAGTTAGTCACTGGTGACTTGCCATATACCGCTCCTGTGCTAGGAACTTGTGTTCTACAGTGAACAAAATAGGTGTATCCCCCTTCTTGGAGTGAGTTTTCTGTTGGGAAGACACACATCACAAATACAGTGTGAACTTACTAAAAAGAATCTAAATTTTAAATGATGTTTAATGTGACAACCAAAGGATTCGGTTATATTTGTATCATTTCCCCATTTATATCATGGGGAAATATGGCTTATGTGTGTGGTGTTTAGAGACAGCTTTCCAGAGGGAGTTAATAGAATATGTGAACATTCAGAGCAGACAGAATCTTCAACTTAGAATTGAAAAAATTGAAACCCAAGAGAGAGCTTGAGAAATGAGCCTAGAGAAACTGTCCGGAGCCAGGTCACAAAGTAGGCACAGATTATTCAGTGTGATTAGTCAACTTTTATTTATGCTCAGAGCTTTACACATTTTAAGGATATAACACATTTACTGCCGTTGTATGAATCAGACTCTTTTTATCATGCATTCTAAACAACATAGCTTTATTTTTTATTAGAATTCTGTTGAAGTCAATGGATTTTTTAAATTTATGTGATTTTTAAAATATTTCTTAGTCCTTTTTATTACCTTTGAAATCTGAAGCTAAAGTTCTTTCTGTAAAGCAGTGAAGTATAAGTTTGGGAAAGTAATACTCATTTATTCATACAGGCACAAATCTTATGGTAAGATTTATGAATTCTCACTATTTTTTCTGAAGAAAAATGACGTTCTTTACAATTCTTAATCCATTTTGAGGATGAAACAAATCAAGACATTATTCAGTCTAATAACTAGTATAACAAAACAGATCATCTGACCCAAACTTCTTATTTCTTAATTCTCAGGGGTTTATTTGGTGGGCTTTTATTCTTAATAAAATTAATACTACTGATTTTTTTAAAAGCCTGAACAAATAAGCAGACATTTAATTGCAATTGGGAATGAACTGATTAAGAAGTGTAAAAAAATAATAAATATTTTAGTTTAAGAAGATGTCTAGACTAATTAGACCAAATACATCCTTGGAATTGTTTAATCTAGAGAAGAATCAAGAGAACACTTTTATACTAGTTTTTAAAAACATAAACTATTGTAGAAGTAAGTGGTGCCACCGGCTTACAATTTCTACTGAGAAAACAGTTAGATTAGACTGGATTCTAAGGATTATAGATCCTACGCCAGGCAGAAATTTTTCATCATGGGAAGTATAGGCTACTGAATGGCTTCTTTCAATTGTAACTGTATCAATGAGACTACTTCATTGTTTGTTCATCACATCTGCTTTAAAAGTGTTTTATATTTTGTTATATGTTTGGTAGTCAACAATTTTAAATAAAAGTGATATATTTAATAAAATTATACATTTAAAACAAAAAATAAATGGTTTCAATTTTCTTGGGTAGATATCCAGAAGAGGAGTTGCTGGGTCTTATGGTAACTCGATTCTTAGTTTTTTGAGGAGCCACCATACTGTTTTCCATAAAGGCTGTACCAGTTTACATTCCCACAAGCTGTGAATAAGGAGAACAACTCCATTTAAATATTCCCCATTATTATCACTGGCATTTTGTAGATAAGAAAACTGGGACACAGAGAGATGAGGTAACCTGGTCAAAGTTCTATTGTGGGTAAATAGTGGGAGTGGGATTTGGCCTAGGTAGGATGACCAACCATCCTGGTTTGCTCAAGACTGAGGGGTTTCATGGACAGAGGACTATTCAGTGTTAAAACCGCAGTTGTCCTAGGAGAACCAGAACAATTGCCCACACTCTTAAGTACTTAATTAGTTCTTCTGTTTCTCAGGTCAAGGGTTTGAATCCTCTGGCGTTTGAATCCTCAAGCCCACCTCTGATATTTCATTTTATGGGCATGGTCTGTGTTTTGGTACAAATATATCACAAAAGTGATCATGATTTGCTAACTTGCAATGTATCTGGATAGGTCATCATATGTCAAGTCCTCACATTTGTCATTGTTCTTTTATTCTCAACAGGTTTATGGTGGTATTATTGCTATGTAAAACAAAACACATATTTAATGTGTACATTTTGATGACTTTGACATATTCATACCCCTGTAAAACCATCACTACAATTAACCTCATAAATATGTCCACTGCCTCCAAAAGTTACCTTGTACACGGCCCCCTTTAAAAACATGTTCTAGAAGTCTGCTGTGCAACGTGGTGTCTAGTTAAAACTACTGGATCGTGCAATAAAAGGAAAAATTTGTTAAAAGGGTAGATCTCACGTTATCATTCTTAATTAACTTCTTCTCGTTTGACAGCAGGGCATTTATGTTTCTCACACTTTTGTTTCTCTGAAGCCTATTCTCTATTTCCCATAAGTCACTATACACTTGTAGTCTATATATAGACTGATGCTTTATTTCCCCCTCTCCTGTGGGACACCCCTGAATGACATCTTTCTCATATGTACCCTACTTGAACTTCACTCCCCTACATAGCTCTGGAATATGTGATGTACACATTCGGTATTTACAGGTTCCTCTCCGCTTCCTCTTCTATCATGCTTCCCCCATAAGCCCACCTTCCCTAAGTGTTATTGTTTCCCCTATCCTGCCCACCTCACTACCTCCTGAGTCAATTTCATGGCATCTCCCTATGATGTAGTATCAAACAAACTGCCCTAGGGTTTGAGAGAACAGAGAAATTGATCTGGACCAGTGTTGTCATGGACACCTTTGTAGAGGATATTAATCGAACCAAGTTCTGAGGAGTGCAAACAGGGCCGATGAGCATCAGTAAAATGATTTTGATTTTGAAGGGATCTTACAGTCCAGAAACGTAGGAATATGTTAAATTATTTCTTTAATTCCGTGACCTTAGCCATAGGTAACTTAACTACTGTCTGCCTTAATGAACCAGTTTTTAGAGACTGTGTTTGAGGGTAGTGTTCCATAAGCGCTGGACTCACAGTGCTTCGTTTGATTGGAGGCTTGCTGAGTGTCGTAAAGAGCACACGTGTAACATGTACCAGCTGAGTCACTTTGGGCTTGCACTTGCCTTCCCTGAGCCTCAGCTGTCTTTTTGGCTACCCATACCTGTCGAAAAGAGTTGTTGTGAGGATAAAAAAATAGATAAAGTGTTTATTAATAAAATAGCTAGTTTGGTGCCTGGCACATAATAGCTGTTATTAGTCTTAACCGAAGTATTATTATTCTGTTCATGGATAAAAGCACATTAAAAACAGCCACTTTTGTGCTTTCAGTGCTCTGATGGAATAACAAGTGGAAAGGAATGGATGGCTGTTATTAGAACTCTAGGTCAGTGATAAGAAACTATTTAAAAACACATCCCACTCTCTCCCTCTATAGCAACATCTTTTTGTCTGGGTTGGGACTGATGTAGGTGCTCTTCCCCTGTGCCCACAGTACTAAATGTTTCAGAACGCCAGATAGTTTTAACTTTTAAAGCATACCTTTTCACATAAAATATTTGTTAGAAAGCTGAATGTGAACAATAGATGAAATTTTGAGATATAAAATAGTTGCAGCAAAGCCTGAAAAATTCTTGCATTTAAATATGCAGATATGTTAGATTGTTGACAGTGAGGTTTACAGGGAGTTTGCAGTTGAATATTTTTTCCACAAATACCTATCAGAAATGTTGTATTGCTCAACATAGTTTGCATTCATATTTCAATAGAGCTGTTGCTTTCTGTCAATACAAATATGTGTTGCCTATTCTGGTTATACTTCCCCTAAGATAAAATAAGGACAAAACTGGTTTTAAATACATTTTCCCATTATAAATGCAACTCTATTATTTGGTTCTATTTTATAATCAGGTATATAGGTGATGCTTACTTTATATCTGCTACTGAGCATTTTTTTCTGTTTCTTCTATAATATACTTAGTTTCAGGCTTATGGAAGGCATAAGAAAAAGATAACTATGGGGAATTAAGTAGATTTCTAACTTTTAATTTAAATTGCTATCTGCACGCAATGTTTTTCAGACCCTTGGCCTATTGCAGAGAGGAAAGGAGAGACAGAAAGAAAGAATAAGAGATCAAGAGAGAGAAAGCAAGAGAGAAAGAGAGAGAGCTGTAAATATAGCCTTTCCCAGCCATGGTCAGAGAGGCATGTGAGTACAGGAGAATGGTCAGAGAGATGTAATGTCAATGACTTTGAAGATGGAGGAAGTGGCCATGAGTCAAGGAATGCAGGCAGCATCTAAAAGCTGAAAAAGATAAGGAAATAGATTCCCCCCTACAGCCTCCAGAAAACAATAAGGTCTTGCCAACTACTTGGTCTTGACTTTCAGAATTGTAAGATAATAGATTTGGGGTTTTTTTTAGCACTAAATTTGTAGTAATTTGTTACAGCAACAGTAAAAATCTAATACAGTCACATACACATTTCATATTACATAGAGGGACATAAATTTATTTTTATTGTTTTTAATTTATGCATAGTCTCCTCTACCATGATTTGTTAGTAATAGAAACTTAAATTACCATCCCCTACCCAAGGCAAATTGGTTTATGGAAGCTCTCAGTTTGCTGTACCATGAACAAACATGGAGGGAACTATGTCCTGCACTGAAAGACCGTTTACAGAGCACGTTGTGTGTGCCAGGAATTTTGCTCGGTGTTGGAGGTGTGTAGAGAATAATAACCATGTTCCCTTACCACATAATCACATTAGTTATGCCCAGTTCTGCCAGTCTTTCCCCCCTCTAGGACTGCACATTTCTGGAGGATAAGGACTCTTCGTTCTTTGTTTTTGTTCAGCATTGTTCCAGGATTATGGTGAATAAACAGTGTTTAAAAGACAGAAGACTTTTTGGAAGCTAGTACATATATACTCACGTATTTTAGGATTTCCCATATAACATGGAATCAGGAAGAGAGCTTCTCTTTTTTTTGGCTTTTTTACATTGTTTTTAAGATACCTCTTACAATGGAACCTCTAAGAATTTAAAACCATTTTTAGCCCAAACAGTAGTGAGCAAGAAAAAAATGCAAATAAATTTCAAGTTGACACATACATTTGGAATCCAAACCTGATTTCAGAAACAGTTTTTAAGTAAATTGTTCTGTGAAAACTAAATCATAAATGACAGTTATGCTAAGATTAATTCTTAAACTTCTATAGCACAATAGTCTACATAAATGCCAAAGACACTTTGATTCAGAAGGGGCCACAGCCAATAGATTTTATCTTGTTCTCAGTCTGGCTTTATTTATCACTGTGTTCTGAGGCTTCAGGACTAAGTTTTGTCAGACTAATTGACATGAGACTTTCTCTAGTGTTCTTGACTCCTACTTCTGACTCCTGAGGTATGATGCAAAAAGTAGGAAAACATATAATACCTAAAATTCTGAGAGTTTTCATATGTTACAAAAATTCTTCTTGTATCTCAAATATATAATTCAAAATTGTATTTGAAGTACATAATTCAATAATTATATTTTTTCTTGAAAGAACATTTAAAAATAATAAGCTTAAATAAAAAAGCACTCTTTCTGTGCTTTCCGATATTGTGGCCACTAGAAATATTTGTAACTTTTGAGCACTGGGAATGTGATTAGTTCAAATGGAGATGTGATGTAAGTATAAAATACACACTGCATTTTGAAGACTTAGGACAAAAGAAAAAAAGAACAAATATCTCAATAAATGTTGTATTGAGTCTATATTGAAATGATAATATTTTAGATATATTTAGCTAAGTAAAATATATTATTAAGATTAACTTTACCTATATTTTAAGAACATGTTTTAATGTGGCTACTAGAAAATTTACAATTACGTATGTGCTTTGCTTTTGTAGTTTTATATGCTATTGGACAACTCTGATTTAGATTATTAGATCTGACATTTCAGTTCTAAGAAAATATAGGAAACTATGTGTGGATTCTTAAATACTAAGTGTGAGGTCATCCCTCCTTGGTCCTTCTGCTCTTTCTGAGACTGGAAGAGGTATATCCTTTTTGTTAAGACAGAGATGAATAGGTATAATAGACATAAGAGAAAGTTTAGAGCAACACTGACATGCCATCAAAAGAGAGGATCAAAATTGAGAGAGAGAGTGAGAGAGAGAGAAGTGGGAAGCATAGTCTATCAGCTATGCTAGCTAGATTCTTTGTCCTTTTTAAGGAAAGCTCTAGAACCCATCCCTTGAAAATGAGCAAGAGCCTGTTCTTTCACCAGATAAAGATTAGATGAGGTCTATAGCCAAAAATGTGAACCCAGGAGAATGTGAAAATGAGATTTTTTACCCTTATTTGAATGGAGAGGAAATAACTGGGTGGAAAGGATTAAATACTGTGATTTCACACTGTCTTCGGACTTGATAGTGAATGAATTGGTTGGCAGTGTAGCACTTATCATTTTATTGCAATATTGTCATTAGAGCATGGGGAAGTGGTCATCAAAGTACCCATGCTTTCTATTGAAGAAACTAAATACCTGATGTCTCCTGGACATGTGTTCAGTCTGTCATTCCACTAAAAGTAAAGACCTAGTTTCATGAGGAAAAGGATGGAGACAGAAAAATCACCTATAAAATGGGTGCAGTGAGAGGAGTTTGAATCAAAAAGCCTCTAACCCTTGTTCAATGCTAAGATTATTTTCTTTTTTTATTGTCATTCAATTACAGTTCTCTCCATTATTCCCATATTACTCTCCTCTGCCCTACTTACCCCCACCTCCCACATTCAATCCTATCCCCACCCCGTCATCTTTGCCCATGAATCCTTTATACATGTTCCTTGAGGACCCTTCCTCATCTTTCCCCTGTTGTCCCCCTCCCCTCTGGTCACTGTCAGTTTGTTCTTTATTTCAATGTCTCTGGTTCTATTTTGCTCATTTGTTTGTTTTGTTGATTAGGTTCCACTTATAGGTGAGATCATATGGTATTTGACTTTCACCACCTGGCTTATTTCACTTAACATAATGCTCTCCAGTTCCATCCATGCTGTCGTGAAGGGTAGGAGCTCCTTCTTTCTTTCTGCTACAGAGTATCCCATTGTGTAAATGTACCACGGTTTTTTGACCCACTCACTTACTGATGGGCACTTAGGCTGTTTCCAGCACTTGGCTCTTGTACATCGCTCTGCTACGACCAGTGGGGTGCACAGGATCTTTTAAGGCTTGTTGCAGTGCACTCATGCAGAATTTATAAAAATAATGTTATTACCACATAATCTGCTGAATTTTATTTTATTTAAGCTAATACACCTGAGAAAACTAGGAGTTCTGTGTTAGCAAAAAGGAAGAAATTTTCAATATCTTCTTATTACTTAATAAACATCTGTTGTAGAAGTTCTTAATTATCTCCAGGGAGAGAAGGGCGTAATAGTAACATTCATACAGAAGCAATTTAAGTGATCACATTTGGCTCCCCAAAAGGGTCTTTGCTTGTTTTAGGAGCAGAGGTTGGGGTTGCTTATTAATCTATTACAACTGCTAATATTCCATTTTTGAACCATGAAAATGAACCCCAATAATTTTGTGTCAGCAAGCAAACCCAAACACTGTAACATCTTGGTTATGGTAAAGAGCAGGACTTGCTCCGTGTTTCTTTACAAAGCACAATTGTCTACTTTACAGATAAGCTGTTGGGAGCTAATCATGGGAACTGTGGTGGCTATAGCGCCTAAATAAAATGGCATTCCATCCATTAGTGTCAGGGATAGCATACAGAAGACGGCTTTGACAGATACGGTGGGGGAGACAACTTACAGATTCTCTGTAGCTCTCTTCCAAGAATTTAAACTGCTTTCAGACTGTGTAAGAAATCAGACTTGTTCTGCATGACTTCAGGTGGATTGGGAAAAAGATGATATTGAAAATAAGGAATATTTCTTTTAAGTCTACCAAAAAGCTTCCTAACAAATAGTAGTAACAGTGAAATTGGTGGCATTTGGAGGTCAGGTTCACCTATGAGAGGATGTGCTTAAACAGAGAACAGACAACAGTCTGTAAGTTATACTAGAATGGGATTCCTTCCTTAGTAGAAATTAGGTAGGATATTTGACACATTAACCTTCAAAGACCCTTTCATGCTAACATGTCTATAAAAAACAATGATTTACTTGCGTTAATGGTTTTCTAAAAAGAAAACTTTCAGAGTCTGGATTGCATTACCCATTGCCAATCTGAAGGAAATGCACTTAATGCATTTAAAGCTGTTGGTCAGTTGTATTACAATTCACATCCCCACTTCAGGTCAATGAGGAACATGTTTATTAGTGCGGATCTTCATATTCCAGAGAAGAGTCCTTTTGATGAGAGGTGACTAAAGAGTGTAGGTGTTTCGATAGCCTTCCCATGTACAGCAAGCCTGCTAGTTGATAGTTCTATGGGCATAGCTAGTCTTTATTCTGACTTTATTAAAACACTGCTTAGCTAAGAGTTCATGAAACTTATTTGCACACAGTTTGTCATAGTAGATATTGTTCATTTTGTCCCCTTGTGGTTTTTGCACACTGAGGATTTGAAAGACACCAGACTTAAAACCCCCACAAAAATGCGAAGATGGCAATATCTTTTGTCTAGTTTCTTGTCAAGTTGGAATGACAAAAAGAGCAAGAGGAGAAGGTGAAAATTATTTATTTCAGTGGTTCTTAACCCTGGCTCCCTTTGGAAATTCGGGATGTCAAAAAAGTGGCTTCTGGGCTCTGTTTTTCTTCTCTTTTCTTCCTTTCTTCCTTTCTTCCTTCCTTCCTTCCCTTCCCTTCCCTTCCCTTTCCTCCCTCCCTCCCTCCCTTATTTCCTTCCTTCCTTCCTTCTTTCTTTCTTTCTTTCTTTCTTTCTTTCTTTCTTTCTTTCTTTCTTTCTTTCTTCCTTTCTTTCGATAGCTCCCACCATGTAATTCTAATGTGTAGCCAAGATGAGGAAGCACTGGTCTTTTCTGTTTTCTTAGTGAAGATATTATGACTCAAAGAGTAGTTTTCAAAAATTTTTTTGTTTCCAGCATATTCTTGAAAGCTATAAGTTTGGACAACACACCTGAGGGAACCAGAAGTCTGAAAACCACTGTAAACCAATTATTGTTGCAGTATTTTGATGACTCAGTGTCCAAAAATGTGTGCCTACTTACTTTACAGGTGATCCAGTCAACCTTGTAAACCCCTGTATACCGTCCTGACTGTGCTCTCTCACATACTCACAGTCAAAATTCTGGCAGGTTTTCTAACCTTGTGATCATGTCGCTGGCTCCTTATTTATTGTTAACTGTGACAAGCTGTATCCTCCTTAAAACTCGATTTCATGACCTGCCTTGTTCAAAATTCCATCTAACAGAGATTTCATTCATTAATTCATCACTGGAGATAATGATGGTGAGAAAAAACAAATACAGCCCTTGTCTTCCTGGAGTTTATAGACATTAATCAAATAATTATTTAAACTAATAAAATTGTGTCTATGACAAGTCTAAAGAAGAGGTATAGTTCTAGGAGACAATGTACAATAAAGATTTTGACCAAATTAGAAAAGTCCAGGCAAAACGTCAAAAAATTTATATGTACAACCCATGGACATGACTAAGGCGGGTGGGATGCTATAGGGGGAATGCACAGCAGAGGGGGGATAAAAGGGAGAAAAAATTGGGAAAACTGTAATAGCATAATCAATAAAATATACTTTGAAAAAAATCTTGCTTTGACGAGAAATAAAAAACGTCTAACATCTTAAGTCCTGGTAACGAGGGCAATAAAAAAGCAAGATGGAGGGCCCTCAAGAATCAGTGATGTCAGCCTGTTTTCTAACAATTTTGTGGGGAATGGCATTGTGATAAATGTGAAAACAAGACCTTATTTTTCAAAGTGTCCCAGTGGTGTAAGTTGAGATATGAAAATCTAGAAGGCAGCAGCATCTGACTATCTGACTTACAAACTTCTGGCTGGATTCCTAGGTATGTAAACCTAGGAATATCTGGAGCTTGTTACCCATACAATGGCTATTCCCTTGCATTCCCTGAGGAACAAAACTGTATTCATGCTACTTATTATTCTAGTTACTTTCCCAGCTCTGAGAACCTTGAGTTCTGAGAAAAGTTCACTCTCTAGAGTCATTCAACTGCTAAGACGACAACATAAACTGACAACATATCCTCCATAAGGAGGATAAGGGGTTGCCCTCCAGGTGTTCATTAACACGTCTGGTCACTTCTCAGCTAGTTCTCGAGTGATGTCATTTCTTTGCTTTCCTACTCCAGCCTCCTTTCCTCTAAACACCACCAGTCTACTAGGTATGTTGGCTCTGAAGTCTCAGAACTCTCCTGATATAGTTGCACCTATCTATAGTTGCACTATTATCCATAATAAATACATAAATACTAATACTGTAATTAGTATTTATATATTTAATACTATAATATATATTATAATACTATAGTATATATTTAATTACTATATATTTAATACTATAATACTATAATATAATACATACTAATGCTTAATTAGTATTCTTTCAAGTCTTATAACAGATTAGCTTATACCCAAAATAGAGCAATTGCTAAAAAAAAAAAAATTGGGTGAAAAAGTAGATTTTTAAAATTTTGATTGTTCTTAAATTTGAAGTAGAAAATTTCTAAATGGTTTAAAGTAAATGAACTATCAAAGCCAAAGTCAGAAGCACACAGTTTTGTAGGCAATGCTTTTGCAGAGAGTAATTCATAAAGAACATTCAATATGCTTATTACTCTGAGTCCTCTGAAATGAGCAGGTTTGGCCTATTTAGTTAGAATTTTCAACACCGAATATTATAATGAGTTTTCAGAAAGGTCAGAATTAACAATATTTACCCATGGTTGAGTCAGAGCTTTTTGCTTGAGAGCAATGACATAACTTGTAAGAAAAAAAAATTGAGGTATAATGAAATAGAATTATATTTTCATACTCCTCAAAATTATTCATTTTTAAGGTTTCACAGAGGTTTCTTCTAGCCTTCCAGGTTCCAGCAAAACCTGATTTTGTCCCAGATGGTAGTAATATGATGTCAGCCAAGAAAGTACTTGCAGAGGTATGGTCAGGATGAGGTACAAAACAAGGCTTAATGAGACACCAAGAGACTAATAGCAGTGGGAAGCTGAGGTCTGAAGGGGCAAGAAGTAAAGGAGTATTGACAAGGTCATGTGCTAAAGCTGAAGGGAAGGGCCAACCCATAGGGCTATGGAAATAGAAGGTCATGGCTACTGAAAAAAGAAAAAAAGAGAAAAAAAAATAAAAGAGAGAGAGCTAGAGGGGTGTCCAGAAGAAATGTCCTTCATTATCCCAGAAGAAATATTCTTGGTTATCCCTTATGCTCTCCAATTTCTTTCTTTTTTTAAAAAAAGATTTTATTTATTTATTTTTACAGGGAGGGGAAGGGAAGAAGAAAGAGAGGGATAGAAACATCAATGTGTGGTTGCCTCTTGTCCCCATGCTGAGGACCTGGCCCACAACCCAGGCATACGCCTTGGCTGGGAATTGAACCCGCAACCTTTGATTCACAGTCCAGTGCTCAATCTACTGAGCCACACCAGCCAGGGCTGCTTTCCAGTTTCTTGATGGTGTTTACCATTGGTCATATCCAAATGGAAGTCAAGTAGAGCTTCCTGCTCAGATCATTTATCAGTAGTGGCTTCATAAATTCTTATTGTCATGGTCTATCGTTTTCTTTGGCTTTGAAGTCTATTTTTTCTTGCTACCTGTGCGGAACTCTATAGTTGCAGTATGTCTTACTCATTTCTTGGACTCTGTACTCTGCTCTCCCATTTTTATTAGAATGTTACACCATATGTTTCAACTCAAGTGCCAATGCCTAATTACTAATAGCATTTGCTAAAAAAATATTCTGAATGAGCTTTTTTGCCTTTCTTATTTCTTGCAGAACCAGAAATTTTAGTTTTTCTCCTAAATAATTTCTGCTTTTCCTATTTTACAACTCTCTAATGTGAGTTCGGAAATGATAAAATTTTTGTTGCTTTTAAATAATAATAAATATAAAATTTGATACGTTTTTATTATTAATATTTAAAATGTTTTAGGTACATTTTGGATTTCTGTATATAACGTTTTATTTTAATACCAACATTACATACAGAATAAACATAATGGAAATGAAATTAAAGACTAAAATCAACTTGTTTTTTGTTCCCATCAGTCTTTTATTACTTCACACATTTTCATTCATAGAATAAAATATTTATTGAGTGACTGTTACCATATGTCATTTAATATCAGTTGTTATCAATTTTAAGCAAAATTCTGGTTTCAGAAGTACCAAAATATGAAAAAAATTGTGGTTTAGAATTCATGAAATAATCTGTATTATCAATATATTTCAGTTGAGAATGAATTTGGTTAAAGGTTATAATCTAGGATTTATAACCAAAGGAAAGCAAAACAAAACAAAAGAAAAACTATCTGGGACATGAATGTCATTTTTTATGTTCTTTTTTCAATAAGTCTATTTTGTGCTTTGACTGTAGGAGCTGTTATACTTCTTTGACATTCCCTGTAGTTTGATTACACAATATAATCGTAGAATGTTAGTGATGAAAGAGTTTAGAAATGAAGTAAGATAGTCCAACCTTCTCATATACAGAAGAGAGAATTAGAGAAGTGCTAACTTTCCCTGGTCATTCAGCTAGTCAGTAGCAGAGTGGAGATTAAAATCCAATTCTTAAATTCATTGTCCAGTGTCTTATCCATTATCCAGTATAGTTTTTAAAGGGCACATACTCAATGAATAATGACACATGTGCTACTATGCACTTACTAGATTCATAAATAATTCATTAATGAGGTCATCGAGTACTAATACTACTCTTAGGTATTAGAGTTTTACTATCATTTAACCGTAGTATCAAAAGGTTTAGTGCTGGCTTTGTGTCTTCTTTAGGTGTGTGTGTGCGTTAATAGCTTTTGTCTTAGGAAAACTTCATCCAATTCTTGTTATGCTAAATGGCTGACCCATTCTTCTTTTGGATGTCCTTGTTCTTCCTTGCAGCAACAAAAATTAGAATAAAAGAAATAAACATGTGAAAGTAACTTGTATGTATAAAAATACAGTATGCATATGTAATTTTGTCATTTATTTCTTCATTCAATTCTTATCAAGCACTTAATTTTAAATTTTTGTGATGAGTATTCTCATATCCTTAATTACTTTTGTAGTACTTAGTAATGAGATTACCTCTCCCCCATTTCCTAATAACTATATATATTTGGAATCATGTAGATATGGTGGAAATTAGAAAGAGACATATATTGAACACGTGAAATTAACTTTTATTTTGTCAAAAGAACTGTACAGCTGTAATTTACTTTTAATTTACTGTCTTTACATACACAAGCATCTGCATTTACTTTTGTATCATTGATTGTATATGAAAATAAAAAGCTTGCCCTGAAGCGTTGCAGATTGGTGAGTAGTATTTTTTATACAAATTTCCTAAGTGTTTAAAGATGTTATTTCCAACTTAAGTTGGAAATGATTGGTAGTTTTGTGTTAAATAAACACATGCGATTTTGCCTTTGAATTTAACTACCACACTTCAGCACTAGCTTTGTTGAAATGTTAATGTAGATGTGATGTCAATGTTGAGAAAAATGTAAATAAAATTGGAACATTCCAGGTGGATAAATACATTCCTAAAAAGCTGCAGAATATAATCAGGCACATAAACACCATTTGGATTTCTTCATTCTGGCTACAGAGTTGTAGTTGCATGTCCATTTCTGCTTTCCAGTATCTTACATCTCATTCACCCGCCCCCGCTAATCTTCTGAAGGCATAGCACATGAAACCCAGTATTTAGAAGGTTGGGTTTAGAATTCCAAAGGCTTAACTATGAATTTTGGCTCAGACTCCTAACTAGCTGTATAATTTTAAGCATGCTACTTGATCTTAGACTCTGTTCTCTTATAGGTAAAAATATAGAATATAATAGAAATTTTATAAGATTACTGTGAAATTTTAGCAGGAAAATTAATGTAATTTTGTTTGGTTCAGTGCATAGTGTTTGATACATTTTATAGCTGCTGTTTTTGTTTTGTGATATTTATACATTAAAAAATCTTAAACTGCTAAAGCTAGAGAACCTATAGGATACAACCACTAAAAGTCAGTGCCTTGAGGGGGCTGCATCTATAGTTGTTCTTGTTTCACTACAAAGCCAGAAGTACAACACAGCTTCGAGACGCTTGCTGAAAGAAGAGCAGGGAGCAGAAACAACTCAAGTGAAGATATGCCCAGGGAAACGGGGTAAGAGTCAGCAAGCATTTTGCGCAGCAAGCATTTAAGGAAACGAAACTTCTGTGGAGATTTGTGCAGCAGGTATTAAAATGAACCAACAGCTAAAACTATGGAAGCAGAATTGGTGAAGAATTGATAAGATTTTGAAAATAATGACTTACCATACTTTTTAAATCCCAAGTACATTCACCTCCCACCTTTCAAAATATATATGTTAACATTTGTAAATTTGGAATTGATCTTCCAATTGAGGTCAATGTTCTATCTCCCACCTGGATATGCAGAGGCCGTTAAATTAATTCTGTGTCTTAAAATGACACATCTTTGAAGAAATAATATATGACTTGCTATATTAACTAAGAAACTTTGAACAATTGCAAATAAAAATATGAAACAAATTATTCTCATTTAAGTATAATCCCTAATACAAACCATAATTTTATATAAAATCATAATATAAACTGAAATGGGATGTAGAGATAAAATGGGGCATTTAACGAGACCAGCGCAGGATTACAGAAAAAGAAAATCAAAATGGGGTTGGGACTTAGATATGTTCTGTCGTTTGGCCAGCTCCTTAATACCAGAACCACAAGTGTTTATGGTGTGTGGTAGGTAGGTATAAGTTCAGTGTACTGTTTGCTAACTATAGATAGATTTTGATCTCATAGTGTGGCTAACTCATTTTGAACTAACTTTATATTGTCCCTATAAAGTCTTGAATTAGAAGAATTCCAGTCTTTTATAAGATGTTGATAGCAAATAAAACTTTGAATTGTATAGATAGGTTCCAGGACCGGATGGACACCTAACTGGCAAAGGCAGTAAGAATTGTTCACAAAGAGGGAGTGGAACATGTATGAATCCTTCTAAGAATGGCTTTCAGATGAGGTCTGTTTTTGTTTGGTGACTGTTACCTCCCGAATCTGTCTTTCCTTGGTTACCTACTGTCTCTTTCAACTTGAGTGTTGATGTTTATCAGCAGTCAAGCTCAGACCCACAGTTCCAATCGACTTTTCTAACTTGATTCCCATTATTGTCTTTGACATCCCATCAATGCAAGCATGTCCTTCTCTGAGCATGCTCTCTTTCCTGCTTCCATGCTGCCACTCATTATGTTCCCTTCATCCTGAAATACCCTCTCTGCCTCATCTTTGTGTGATGATGAAATCCTTACCAAATTTTAAAGGACAACTCACATTATCAGCACCCACGAAGACGATTTTCTTGATTGTCGTGGGATGCATTCCTACTCTCAGTTCTCCCTTAGCACGGTTTTACATTTTAGCATTTGCTACAATTAGCTTTTTATTATACTAGTTCCTAGACACCATGTGTCTATTTATTATTCTGCTTTGCAGCAGAGGCCACACATTTATGGAACATATACTATGTTCACACACTAGTAACATGAAGATAAAATGGTACACTCTTCCAGATCGTGAGTCTAGTAAGGCCACCAAGAAGCAAAATCTCTAAAAGTGAGCACGATAGATGCCATCATAGATATATAGCAGCATCTCATGGGGTAGGAAAGAGTGTTGCCTAAGTTAATCTTCCTCTTAGGGGACAGTGACTATCTTGGTAAGAGATAACTTTCAGGGGGAGGCTAAGTTGGGTGGGATTCTGTTCATATATTTATGATTATTAAAAATCAGATTTATTCTCTCTTTTTGTGCAAACCTGTGTTATAATATTGATTCCATACTTCTTTATGCTTGTATTTACATGTGTGTGTCTCTGCACGTGTATGTATTCAGCAGGACTGTAAAATCTTGATTATGGTAAGCACAATTTCTGTACATTTGCTAAAAGTGTCTGCTTCATGTCCATACACCTTTAAAAAGTGTGAACTCTTTTAGGGTGAGTGCTACCTCCTGCTCCACAGGCGCTTAGCTCAATGCCGGCAACATGCAGGGCAAGCACTAAATACATGTGCTCATCTAGAGTGATTAATGTGTCTATACACACTTTTTTCCTCAGGAAGAGGTCTGCTGCAATTTTTAGTTGGAATATATGAGTGTTCTTGTTACTATATATAGACCGTAACTTCATGGAGGAAAGGCTTTGAGGGTGGAAGAGACAGATCCGCGAGCTGGAGAAAAAAGAATGTGTCATTGTAGGGGGTGGCAGAGAGAAAAGTAGATGGAGTGGGAAGCAGGGGGCGGTGAAAGGTTGTAGAGTGAAACACAAAATGACAATAAACCACTTAAAAATCATTTGTCCCAAAGTGCTGGCTGCCCTAAATTCATCTTGGCTGAAAAATTATATATTTTTGGTTCACCTTTTGGTAACGTGGTGATTTAGGCTAGGGAAAGAGTAGGTAAGTTCAGATTTCCATGGAAACAATTACCATAAAATATTGATTGATGATGATATTAGGAAGTAGGAAAGAGATAGTTGCCATGGAAACACGGACATTCAGAGAACGCACTTGAGATTCCTTATTTCTTTTAGCTGATTAATCTAAAATTGCTGTACCTTTGTTTGTAATTTATTTTTAATATTCCTTAAGATTTAAGAACATTTTTCAATTTAGTTATACCCATGGGAATTTAAGGAATATTCTTTGATTTCAGTTCTATAATACATCATTTTTATGATTTTAATATCCTTTTTAAAAATGACACATTTCCTATATAAGCTCTAGAAGCATTATTTTATAAACATGAGTCTTTTTAAGTTACTCTGTTTTTAGAGTATAAAGTGATTTTAATAATGACAGTTCTCTTAGTGAAATTTAAATTACTGCTTTTAATTTGCAGTGAATAGCAGTATGAAATACTCCATAAATATGAAGTGAAGATCATTTCAATTATTATAATACAATAAAAACAAGTTTGCTTTTTCTCTTAACAAGTCTTTGCGACTTGAATTTTGAGATGTTTTTTAGGTTTAGATTTCTATTTTGGTTATTTTAGCTGTCAACTTACTATAGAAACATGAGGCAGTTTCTATTACAAGCAATATATTTACAGTTGAGGAATATCTAGAAATTAGATGATTAAAAAACATCCATGTTTATGGAAATGCAACATGTAGAAATTTGAATTGACAGAGGAAGATATCAAACTTTAGTGTTACCTGTACATTTATAGAGTTCAATTTAAAAGTATTCTTTGCTGAGCACTTCAGATAATGTATCCTGAAATGCTTCCTTACTCGTTCAGTCCCATAAAACGGAAATGTAAAGAGCTTACATAGAATACACGATTTCTTACCAGGTATCAACATACCAGTAGGGCCACACTTAGGTTGAATCGCCTTTTTGAGAATTGCTCGCTCCTTCTGGCCGTCCCCTCTTGTCATCTTCTTTGGCACTGAGAGTTTAGTATTGCAAAAAGAAAGCATGTAGACCATTTATGGTGGCTTTCTTGTAATTATGATCTTTTGTATTTCAAAATAATATAGTATAAGAAAAGCCTGTTTAAATGCTGTAAGACTATGTGTGATCCATAACATTAGGAAAATACAGCATAGTGATTTTTCAGATGCTGTGGGCAAATAAAAAGACCTCTCACTTTCAAAACATCACACAACTTTATATATAGGAGGGGCTTAGAGGTGAACTTGTCTGACTCATTTAAAAGGGGAAGACAATTAGGTACAAAGAGGTTAGGTGATGTATTAAGGGCTGTGTCTCCTGTTTGTCAGATTAGTGTCATCTCCACAGCACCAGTATATCCCCAAAGCGTGGCTTGGGTGTACGTTAGTCTACACCCCCAGTTCTAGTTACCTACCCCTAAGCCGCCACAAATACACATTACAAGTACACCATTCACTATGTAAGTGAAGCTTTAAGACAAATCCTTTACTGGGTACTTCTTATATGACAAAAATTCTGGAGGCTGATGAATACTGGGGAGACTGCATAG
Organism: Desmodus rotundus; assembly: GCF_022682495.2. NCBI lineage: Eukaryota > Metazoa > Chordata > Mammalia > Chiroptera > Phyllostomidae > Desmodus > Desmodus rotundus. Next base: position 46,309,340 of record NC_071389.1, read on the forward strand.
GAAATGAGAAAGCAGTGAAGTATGATAGCGATCTGTGTATGTCTAAATAGGATTAATTCCCCCAAATATAAATATACATATATTAATATATATGTATATTTATATATATGAATATATAAAATAAATATATTAAAAATATATATCACTACCAAGTGAAGGAGACGTAACTGACTTCTTCTGTAATTAGGCTAATATTTTTCTTATCTCTTCTAGTGCTAGCATTTTTTACCTCATTGTGTGGGCATTTTCCTGTGATTTCTGTGAGAAAAATTCTACTATTAAATGGTTTTACCAACCTTAGTTTACAGATTTAACATGGAGGGGACAATCAGGGAGCTCTCTGGTCTACGACATGACTGGGTGGTAGGGACTTTCTTCTTATATATTGAGTGTATATGGTGTTTTTGAGGATGTCGGTGTCTGTGTAATGTATCCTTTCAAAATAGCCCCCAAATGGCCAACTCACGAGACTTTTTTGTCCTTCTACTCCAAAAGGAAAGAATGGGCTATGGTTCAATTATTGAATTTCAAAGAATATACATCTCCTGGATACCTGTTTTATTCTAGATACCCTGATAGGTTCTAAGGACACAAAGACAAATCATGTATGGTCCCTGCCCTTGAAGTTTTGCTAGTTAGTGGAGGAGAGATACAAACATAAAATACAATATAATAAATCAATATGACGGAAATGGGGGCACAAAGCAAAGACATCTAATGTCCATTTGTGGCAGCAGAGTAGGATTGATAGAAGTGAGGTGAAATAAATTGTCAAGCAACCAAAAAATATCCTACTTTGCTGATATGCATTGTTCCTGATCGTTAGCCTTTTTCAGACAACTTAGCCATTTCCTTATAAGAAACTATTTGCCACTGTCCAGGGATTTGATGATAGCCCCGCTGTGGTTTGACAACTGGGTCCTCTAGATCTTCTGAGTCTTTGGGACAGGGAATGTACACTGCTGTCAGATATGGCAGGACCAACCCTGGCAGGAGGAGTTTGTGTGCCCAGCAGATTGAACCCATCGATGGTACCTCTATCACCTTTCTTGTGGAGTCGGGAAGACCTGTGTTTGAATCGAGGCTTTGCCACAAAGTGTCTATGTCATCTTGGGCAGTGACTTTATTTCTCCAAACTTGTTTCATAACATTATGGTGAGAATTTAATGAGGCAGTGCTGGCGAAAGATTTAGGACGGCGCCTGGAGAGTGAGTCTCAATGCTATATCCAATGCTTAGTGATGACGTGCATGGCTGTTGGAGAATGGAAAACTCAGCGGCATGAGTCTCAGGAGCCCAAATCCGTAAATCAGCCTGTATCACTCTCCTTCTCCAGGAAAGACCTACTCTCTAGACCTACTCTCCCTCCTCCTACCTCCCAACCCTTCTTTGGGATATAATGATGTGAACTATGTGTCTTCCTTTTGCCTTTTGAAAAAAAATCATCTCCAAGTTTTATCTGGCAACAAACCCAATAGAAGACCAGATAATGTGATTAGCCCCCGAAGTAAATAGAAATTTAAACTGCATTAATAGAAATATAGTTTCCAGAACTCTGGAAATCCTTCTCTGGCACCCTTGTGAACTTCATGTGGAATGACGAGCCTAGTTTTTTGATGCTGTCCTTAAGGACATTAACAGACTAGAGAGCATCTCAGGAAGGGTGTGCAGGTTGCTTAATGGAATGGAAGCCATAGTATAGAAGGAAAAATTTTGAAGACTTTTTCATATTTAATATGAAACAGAAAAAGAAACAAGGCATAGGAAATCTATCTTTAAATATAGAGATGACTTTAAAGTGGAGTGAAGTGGTCATTCGGGCAGCCAAGGCTGGGGGCCCCTTAGACATTGCTTTTATTTGGTGGGTGCTATAACTAGAGCATATTCGTCAAACACCTGTTAAGCAGGCATTTCTACCCATGTCAGACTCACTTTCTGGGTCAGAAAAGGTTCTGGATCTGTGATCACGAATCATTACGTCCCAGAAGAGGGGTTGGTAAACCTCTGGTTTAATGAATTCATGTATAATGGCAAACATAACCAAATGTTTTCTTGGTCAGAAAATATTTTTACTATCAGTGACACCTGCCTTTGCTGAGGAGTAATCAGGTCAAGCTTTCTTTTGCTTAGTAATTATTTGATATTCATTCACATAGCGATGATGGAGCCATCCATTTATTCAAGAGAAGCTTACTGAACAGAGAGACTTTGACAAGAGAGAACAAATCCCCTGCACTTTGAGAACCTAAATCCTGTGAGCAATTTTTGGGGGGCAACATACACACATTATTCATCATTTTAACCTCTTTAAAGTGTATACAATGGCATTTGGTACATTCACAGTGTTTTGCAAACATCAACACTATCTAGTATTAGCACATTTCCATCACCCCAAAAGGAAACCACGTTATTTATTACAGCAATTACTCCTAATTTCCTTCTTTTCCAGCCCCTGGCTACCACTAATCTGCTTTCTACTGCTGTCTCTATGATCTTGCCTGTTCTGGGCACTTCTTATCACTGGGATCACACAATCTGTGGCCTTTTATGTCTGGATTCTTTCATTCAGCATCATGTTTTCAAGGTTTATCCTTGTTCTAGCATGTACCAATACTTCTGAATAATATTCCATTGTGTGGACATACCACATTTTGTCTATCAGTTGATGGACATCTAGGTTGTGTTTACCTTCTGGTTATTGTGAATAATTATGCTATGAATAGTTTTATACAAGTTTTTTCTTTTTTTATTGTTGTTAAAGTACAATTCTCTCCATTTTCCTGCTACCACTTTCCCCTGCCCCACCCACACCCACTTCCCACCCTCAGCCTTACCCACCTTCAGCTTTGTCCATGGGTCCTTTATACATGTTCCTTGGTGACCCTTCAAGTATTTTCTTAAACAGTTGCTTTCAATGTTCTTATATATTTATACACACACACACAAACACATACCTAGGAGTGGAGTTGCTGGTTCATGTGATATTTCTTTGTTTAACTTATTTAGGAACTCTTTTACCTATTCTTATGTTCACCATGTGCACTGCACTGTTTTAAGCAATTTATAGGAATCACCTCTCGTCATAATATCCAGCTCCTGAATTTTGTGAGGATTAAATGTGTTAACTCATGGAAAACATTTGTATTTTGCTTTGCACACAGTGAGCATTCAGCACAGTTGATTATTATTATTATGCTCATTTTACCAAAGAGGACACTGAGTGGTAGAGAGATTACTAAAATTACAGGCTAGCAAACTGCAGAATTGGGATTCAGGTCATTGGCTACCTGTCTGAAAGCTTCTTTCCTTGACCTCCATGCTGTACTGATCATCGCCCTGAGTATTATTTCCCCTTCCCCTGCTCTTCACCTATACAGCCTCTACTTAGTCCTGGGAATCCAGTCAAAATCAATTATCTCTGCCTTTTCTGACCTTCTTTGTTGTAACTAGGCAATTTCATTTTGTACAGAATTGTGACTTTTCCCCTGTCAGTATATTAAACCGTGCTTTAAACCTTGTCATATATTTTAGTTTTGTCTTATCTTTCTTTTCTGCACCACAGCCTAGCACAAGACCTCCTATAAAAATCACATAATACACAAGGAGTTCTATCAGGTGGGTGATATCACTTTATAACTTTGATCAAAGAGCACTCCTGTCCTTTTGAAGTGTGGGTCACTGACAGCTTTGGGTAGGGGAGTGGGCAGTTAGGGAAAGAGACTCAATCTAACCACCTGCTCATTAATTCACTTACTCACTCAAGAACTGTTGGTTTTGGAGCCTTTACTAGGTACTTGTGATGGACTCCTTCCTCTGTCTCTGCGGAGTTTGATGCAGATGCATTCAGGTCAGGGTGATCTGGTGATCAAAAGTGTGATGAATTTTGCAACCAGATAGCCTATACGTCTTTCTCATATAGTGTTTGTTGATTCACTTTATATTTTTATTATTATTTTTATAATTGGCCCTGGTATTTATTTTTTTCATCATCATTTATTTCCCCTATCCTGTCTTCCACCTGTATCCACACCCCTCCCCTCACCCCACAATCACCACATTGTTGTCCGTATCCATGACTTTTTCTCTTTTTAAATTTTTTTTCTCAATCCCTCCATCTCCCTCCCAGCCTAAACAAAATTAAAAATTGATGTATTCTGAGCATTCTCTCTCATTGTCTCTGAGTTGTCTGTGTCTCTGTACCTTTATCTCCTTCCTTTTCCCTTGGTCTCAATCCCATTCAAAGTTTTCTTAGTGAACTCTTGAGCACAGACCAGTAATTCTGGCTAAAACAGAACTTTTGGAGGGCTAAAAACTGCTGATCGAATGATGGTTGCATAGGTGCCCTTTCAATGACTTGAAGGAGCTTGAGGATTCTGACCATTTATCTCTGTTGTTTTATATTCCTGGTAGCCTGCGGATTACCTGTGCAGTATGTCATGTAAACCTGGTGCTCTAAATTCCCCATGATCATTCTGTAGGGTGGTTAATCAGTGTGTTGTACATAGTTTTTGAAAATATACTTGTAAAGCCACATGTAATGCCACTCAAAAAATGCCAGTAAATTAAAGAAAATTTAGAGATGTACCACAGACTAAAAGAATGGAGAGAGTTATTTAAAGAAAAGATTTAAGGAGCTAATTACACACAGCTTGACTGAGCAGAAACCAGAAGGAGAGCAAATAGCTCTCTGATATTATTCGAAGAGGCTAAATGTTGAGGAGGAAAACATGTTTTGTATAAAACAGTGAAATTCTATTAAGAGCAATGAGGCAGAATTGAAAATGAAAATATTTAAATAAAGTATGTGTGAACTCTATTAAAAATAAAATGTATTGAATTATGGAGTAATCTTTCTGATTATAAGATAGAGAAGCCTTTCCTTGAAGAAATAAAGATAAGCATAAAAATAGACTTACAAGTTCTAAAAGAAAATAGTTTGATGACTTGGACAGTTGAAGTGACCTACTTTTTAAATGTTTATTAATTTCTGATTGGAGCAATTATTTTGTTCTAACTAGAGCCCATTCTGTCCCCTGATGCCTCTACAGCATGTGGCATATAAAATTTCAGGGTTCTAACTGTACGAGAGGCCCAGGGAAGCAATATTAAAAGAATTGCTCTTTAGGATTTTCTTACATTGGCACATTTCTGAGAGTAATGGGGGCTATTGACCAGGCTATGACATTTCCATCTTCGTATGACATTGCGTTTTCCTGTCCTGAGTGAGAACGTTATTCCAGTTCACACAGGCAAATCGGGTCAGACTGTGACTGGCCAAGCTCCCCCAACCCATCATGAAACTACTGATAGAATATGTGTGATGTAAGTTGTTGAAAACTGAATAAATAAAATGAACTTAAATAAGTGCTTTGACAAAACCAACCAGTTACAGAATATAGGTATGTATTTAACTAGTACGAAGATACTGGTTTGTAACTAGGATTACTTGATGGCGTGAGTAAACTTCAAAATATAGTCATTGAAAATGTCAGCAAAGGTTTTTATGTTTGGATGCTATTTCTGAGGTAGCCTGACCTTAAAACAAAAAATGATAGGAAGTCCAATCTGTGATGGGAAATATGGAAAACAAAGTTGGAGGGTCAAAGATGTCTCAACTGAAGTGCCCCTAATAGTCACAGAGAGGCCCCGTCTGAGAGACAACCTCAGGAAGGTCACCGTGTGTGTGTGTTACCAGTACATTCCCTTTGGCTCTCTTATTTCTTATCAGAATGTTGTAGATGTTTAATGAGAACGAGGTCTGCCATATTACATTTGGTCTTAGTGCAGACCTGAACCTTCCTCTCCTTTTTTGTCATGGCCTTCCTGATTCTGCTACCTAATATACAGAGCTTTCTCCATGGTCCTTTCCCATGTGAGAAAATTCAATTTTAATCTGTTATTTCTTGTTTTCCTTCATAACAATTGTTGTTTATTTTTCAAGGGGTAAAGCTTCAAATATTGGCATAGATTGAGATTTGTTTGTATTCAGTATATGTCTTTTCTATTATCAATACTCTCGATCTCATTTAAAAAAACTTCAGTACTTAATCTCCTTGTCTTTATTTTCTTTTTTTTAAATTTAATCTTTATTGTATTTTTTCCCATTACCATATAGTCATCTAATACCTCCCTTCCCCCAGCACTCAACACATTGTTGTCCATGTCCATGAGTCCTTTTCCTTTTTGCCCAATACCTTCACCCCCTAAATTTCCTCTACCTTAGTTGTCATCCTGCTCTCTATGAGTCTGTCCCCATTTTCCCTGTTAGTTCAGTTTGTTCATTAGATTCCACATATGAGTGAAATCATATGGTATTTGTCTTTCTCTGACTGACTTATTTCACTTAGCATAATGTTCTCTAAGTCCAATCATACTGTTGCAAAGGGTAAAATTTTCTGTTTAATGGCTGAGTAGTATTCCATTATGTAAATGTCCCATAGTTGTCTTATCCACTTATCTAATGATAGACACTTGGGATGCTTCCATATCTTAGCTATTGTAAATAATGCTGCAGTGAACATAGGGGTGCTGATGTTCTTTTGAATTAGTGCTTTGGGTTCCTTTGAATATATTCCCAGAAGTGAGAGAGCTGGGTCAAAAGACATCCATTTTTAATTTTTTGAGGTATCTCCATACTGCTTTTCACAATGGCTGCACCAGTCTGAATTTCTACCAACAGTGCCAAAGGGTTCCCCTTTCTCCACATCCTCGCCTGCACTTGTGGTTTGTTGATTTATTGATGATAGCCATTCTGACAGGTGTGAAATAGTATCTCATTGTGCATTTCTCTGGTGATTAGTTAGGTTGAGCATCTTTTCGTGTGTATTTGCCATTAGTATGTCCTCTTTGAAGAAATGTCTGTTCAGGTCCTTTGCCATTTTTTAATTGTTTTTTATGTTGAATTTTATAAGTTCTTTATAAATTTTGGATGTTAACACCTTACCAGATGTATTAGTGAATATGTTCTCCCATTCTGTGGGTTGTCTTTTTATTTTGTTGATGATTTCCTTTGCTGTACAAAAACTTTTTAGTTTGTTGTAGTCCCATTTGTTTAGTTTTTCTTTTGTTTCCCTTGCCTATGGAGATACATCCACTAAAATATTGCTCTGAGCAATGTCCAAGGTTTTGCTGCCTATGTTTTCTTCTAGGATTTTTTATGGTTTTGGTTCTAATATTTAAGTCTTTGATCCATTTTGAATTTATTCTTGTGTGTGGATAAAAAAGCTGGTCTACTGTCAATTTTTTTTGCAAGTATCTGTCCAATCTTCCCAACACCATTTATTGGAAAACTATCTTTAGCCATTATATGTGCTTGCTGAATCTCCTTGTCTTAGATGTTAATCTCCAGCCTTTGAGAGTCTTAAGAGCTGGTATTCTCTATCTCAACTATTCTGTGTGCTATACTTTCCACATTAAATTTCAACAAAACTCAGTTTAGGAAACATTAATCTAAACTAAATCTCTTTAAAATAATCTTTTAAAAAATTACTGAAAAATATATTCTAATCATCTATATGTGTAAATTTCTTAAGTAGAATAAAGGTTAAAAAGTAGATAATTTAGGAATAAAGAAAATTCTGTTTATGGATTTAGCAAATCTATATTATTGGTGACTCTAAAGGAAATTTTCTTCTTATTATTTTGGCAGAGAACTTGCTAGCAATGTGGACTAGTGAAAAGTGTCCAGGCTATGGTGGTAGCAATGGAAAGATTCATTACATTTGTACTCACTTGTTGCTTGACTTGGAATTAGTCACCTCTCTGAGCATCAGTTTCTTCATTGATTAAAGAGGGTTAATGAAACCTATGTTTCCCTAGAGTATCAGTTAAGAAGCTTGCTGCTACTATCTATGTATCCTCCAGGAAATTACTTAACATCCCAATGCCTTGGTCTCCTAATATGTGAACTGGGGATAATAATATACTTTGTTCATGGAGTTGTGAGCACTGAATGAAGTTAATTAAGATATGTAAAGTATTTAGACATTATTTATAATATTTAGCACGAGCTACATTTTATAGAAGTATTTGTTATATTTATCACAATATTACATAAGGATTAGAAATTATTTTTATTAAATTTACAAAATAGGTTATACTATAGTGATTACGGAACTGGAGTCTGGAGTCCAAATACTGTGGCTGTATCACATAAACTTATTATATCACTTTTCAGCTCTACCTTAAGAGAGTTATTCAACCTCCTAAAGCTCACCTTTAATCACCTTCACAGTGGGGATAACCGTTGTAGCTGGTGCTTACCAAATACTTACTCAGTATTCCAGGAACTTAAATTCAGATATAATTATCTGTATTTGATAAATGAGATATAAATGAGATATAGTTATCTCCTTTAATTATCCCTACAACTGTGTTTGAGCTAAGTATTATTAATAAATCTGTTTTATATATGAGGGACCGAACATAAATAACTAGTAGATGAGGGTGGATTTGAATCCAGCTACTTGAAAGTCCAGAGCCAGGACACGTGATATTGATCACCATGCTATCCTGCCACCAGAGACCATGACTAATGGAGTACCCACCTCACAGCATTATTGGGAGAATTAAAAAAAACGAATTTACGTAAAGAGTGTAGTTCAAAGCCTGACACATGGAGAATGCTCAATAAATGTTACCTCATGAAGCAATGTGATTATTTTAATATAGGTGAGAAATGTTAAGGCTATATCACGCAGAAGGCAGTGCTGCACACTAGTTGGAAGTGCAGATGTGTTAACAGAATTCAGTCTGAATCTCATCTCTTCTACTTGCTAACTGTGTAACCTCAGGAAAGTTACTTATTTTTTCACAACCCCTCTATAAAATAGGGAAAGAATAATACCTACCAGTGCCCTTTGTGTACCTATTGTCTTTCATCTCCAATTCCCTCTTTACACTGTTCTGCAAGGCTGTAGATGGAATTCTGGACCATGTTTCTCCAACTCATTTATCAGCTGACCTCTAGTCAGGTTCTGCCAATGGGAGATACTGTGGGAGATTGAAAGATGGGAGGTGGGAAGAAAGGACCACCTTCCTGTTTTCTGATTCTATCATCATTTCTCCAACAGCATGTGGCAGGAAGGCTCCAGACTTTAGTCTTTATTAGTAACTCTAGTACCAGTCATGCCCCTTCAGCCTTCTGAGCACCAGCTATGTGAAGGCCCCTTCTCTGAATTTATAAGTTCTGTTACCCCACATATTCCCTTTCCCTCCAGCCCAGGGACTGTTAGCCACTGCTTACTAATACTTCAGCTACCTCAGTATTTTCATTTCTCTTTCAGTCTCCTAATACCTGTGTAACAAATTCCCTGTAAGTAAATCCCTTTGGTTCGACATATCATAGTTTTAGTTTTAAGGACAGGACCCTGAACAAAACACTCACTCCCACAGTTCCTATTTGCATCAGTTAAGATAATGGTGTGGAAATCACTTATTCCAGTGCCTGGCACAAAGCAGACACCCAGGAAATTATAGTCTCTGGCATTATCTGGAGATCTACTTCTGGAACCTTCTGACTCCTAGATTGGTTCAGGCCCCATAGACATTGTGAGCCATAAACTGCTATTCTGTGTGATGAGCAACCAGTGCCTGAGCAGCCAGAATGAACACAGATGTAGTGAGTGGAAGACGTGAGGATTGCATGTACTTCCATTCATCAGTTGGTGTCGTAAAATTGCTCTAGGTGACTGGTCCTGTTCAGCAGAAACCAAGTAGTGTGTATGAAGAAGTCTGTCCCCGATGCCTAGTGAGGACTCAGTAACACTCAGGCAAAGACCTATTCTCTGTTAGAGAACAAGAGTTTGGGCAAGTCCCATCGAATTTTCTTTATCAGTTTCTCTAGTTATGAGATGTAAATGCAGACATATCTGATATTTATGAATGTATCTCTGAGTCATAGCCTAAGTAATGATTCTCTATTCTGGTTTCATGTCATAATCACCTGAGGTATTAAAGAAAAAGTCTGAGCTCTTAGCCTAACCTTTAAAGATTCTTATTTAATTCATGTAGGGTGAAGCCCAGGAAACTGGTACTTTTGAAAGCTCTCCAGATGATTCTAAGGTGCAACCAAATCTGTGATCTAAAAATAAATCCCACAATTAGCATAGTCTCATTAAGATGGTAGAAGACCATATAATACATGCTTTTAAATATTCTCTGAAATGTCTGTGGTGGCTCTTTTAATAGTGTAATGATATCTAAGATACTTTATAACACTAATTCTAATGTAATAAGGGCGATTAACTGTAGTAACTGAGCAATTCTCAATTCAGTGGAAATTCTTTACCACAGAAGCATCCCACATGGGGGCAAAATTGGAAGTTTGTGTGTGTGTGTGTGTGTGTGCACGCGCATTTACTCTGGATTTGCACAAACACCATTTTGCCTGCTGCAATGGCATGTGCTCACTTCATAAGCCATCTATTTGGAAGTGTCATCGGATGCCTGGAAAGGGAGCTTTTTGTAAAATACTCTTGAAACGGACTAATGTATGTTACACATCCTTATACCAGAGAAGCAGAATTGGAAGGGTCTATGCAGAAAGAAGTAGGGAAATAAAATCAGAACACTGGAATCAAGCAACACAATAGCATTCGCTCCCACCTCCAAATCCCATCTTCCTTGCATACTCCATCAAATGTGTCTTTGCAGTCTGTCTTGTACTGTTGTCTTTTGGCTTATTTTACTTGTCACATCTACTCTCCCGTGCTCAATTCTCTTTAAAGAGCCTCTTTCTTTCTTTCTAGGAACCTTGCTTATCCATGGTAAGGGATCAGTTTAAACCTAAGTGTATATCTACCTGTGGAATTGATATGAAGAATAAATGGTTTTGGAGGATGAGATACATAAAAGTTAATTGGCTTCCATTACTTCTGTCTTTCTTTGACTGAACTTGCTCTTTTTCTGAGGCCCATTTCCACTTTTGTGAGTAAATGTGTAGGCTTTGGCATCACAAGGCATAGGTTTGAATCCTGGCTCTGTCATTTTTCTAGTTAAGTAACTGGGGGTACATTGCCTAAACTTGCTGCACTTCATTTTAACTGAGGTAACTCGGGTATATACTATACAGGAGTTTTGTTAGGATTAAAGTAAGATAATTCATGGAAAGTTGTACCATATGCCCAATATAAAGTGCTCAATGAATGTTTACTATTATTAATTGTAAGAGTTATTATTTATTTATTTATGCATTCATCTCACTTCCCTGAATAAAATGCATTTAATTCATTATTCATTAGTGAAATGCATTTTATTTTTTTTATTTATTTTTTTTAATTTTTATTGTTATTCAATTACAGTTGTATGCCTTTTCTCCCCATCCCTCTACCCCACCCCAGGTGAACCCACCTCCCTCCCCCACCTCCACCCTCCCCCTTGGTTTTGTCCATGTGTCCTTTATAGTAGTTCTTGTAATCCCCTCTTCCCACTGTCCCCCCCCCCCCCCTCCCCCATCCTGGCTATTGTGAGATTGTTCTTAACTTCAATGTCTCTGGTTATATTTTGTTTGCTTTTTTCTTCTATTGATTATGTTCCAGTTAAAGGTGAGATCATATGGTATTTGTCCCGTGAAATGCATTTTAAAATGTTATAAGTATCTTCCACGCTTGGAAAACTATGCATAGGCACTGGTGAACAGGGTAGAGATGTTGTTTTCTCTTTTGGAGTTCAGATTCTAATGGGAGACAAAGAAAAAAAATGATCATTAATTACTATGATTAGACTTGACCTTCGACTTATTAGCTCCCCTGTGCAGTCAGTCACAAATCCTCTCCAAAGAAAGTAAAGAAGCATTTCTGTGAAGTGTTTCTAAGCCTCCCATTTGCAGTCCTCTGCCACTTCCCTCATCCTGTACTTTGTCACTTGGTGCCATCAGCACAACAGCCTTCTAGCTAATGTCTATGCCTATACTATTTTCTCCTTCTTTCTCTTCCTCCATGACCACATTAATCTCCTTTAAACACTGCTTTCATCATGTCACTGCCCTGTTCAGTAACTTTAAATAGCTCATTTGTTCCTCCTCTATCAAGTCCAAAGTTGTCTACTAACTTACAAGACCACCCACCATCTATTCCCAGCTCTGTGTAATCATGTTTTTCACTTCTCAGGGCACAGCAGCTGCTGTAGGAGACACTAAACTCCACCTCCACACTTATTGCCATTGTCATAGAAATGGCTCACTTTTCAGTGTTTAAGGTATGTGCTAGGTGTCACGTAGCCATTTTACACAATATCTGTAATTTTTATAAAAGCAAGACCCTTCATCACCATCATTACCCTGATTTACCAAATGATGAAAAAGATTCTGAGAGGTTAAGGAATCAGGTTAAGAAATCCGCCTGTGTTAAACCAGGGTCCAAACATGTGTTTCACTTCAACTTTCTTTTGTTCTCACTGTGCCTCTCCAAGCTATACTCTGCTTGAGGCTGTAGATGCTCTACCATACTCCATTTGGTCCAGAATGGCTTTCTTCTCAGTCTGCCCACAGAATGAGAAGAAACCTCTGAAACCTTAAATTCTCTTCATGATCTAAGCGGTCATCAAGATTCAAGTCCTATCTCCTTTGGAAAACATCTAATTCTTCCTGCCTTCATTGATCTTCTTCATCTTTGACCTCCTGCAGTGTGAACCATCAGTGCCCCTTGTTTTAACCTTTACCCTTGAGTTGCATTCTGCTTTCTCTATGCACGTCTTCTTTCCATAACTACATTGTTGGTGCCTAAAACTCAAACACCCTATTACTTCATCATCCTCAAAATGAGTTGCAGTTTCTCTGAGCATGAGGTGGGTTTAAACTACATGCTTGTTCACAGGTTCATTTTTCTTCCTTAGCCTTTTGAGTCATCATGTTATCTTAGATCCAGGTGGGCAGGACAGAAAGGAGTCAAGAGTAAGCCTTAATTCAGTGTTTTAAGAAATTAAGACACCTTACAAGTGATATGAGAAATATAACAAGAGAGCACGTGGATGAAAGAAAATAGAAAAATAGAAGTGGGGACAATGTTGCTGGGAATGTGACCTAAAACATATCCATACCCCATGACACTGGTGGTAGGCTCTGCCTCTCAGCAGTCAAAGGCAAGCCCAACAGCCTTCTTATAAAATTCAGTGTCCATGAGATAAGGAAAAATAAATCAATTGCTCATGAGCAGTAAATCTGTTTTTGGTACAAAGACAAGACAGGAATTTCTCCCCAAGGATTCCTATTAAGAGGAAATTGAGTAAATTAGTGAACAACATCCTTACCAACCTCATTACAGTAGTTACAATAAAGAGTTTCATAGGAATGTTTCTTACAATGGCCCTGAGCCTTGCCCATGACATCATAGCAACAAACTGAAATACAAAAACAATTCATCAGGAGGGGAGCAGAGCAAATGTTGTGGTTTCAATATCAACAAACTTACTCTGTAGGGAGACTGAGGGCCTCATCCTCAGAGAAAGCCGTGGTACAGATGAGTACTCTAGACATCTGGAGGCTCAGATGGGGAAGTTGAGAGCATGCATCCGGCGGGGGTCAAGTGTGATAGATCTTGTCTGTTTTTCTGGTCTTTTTTCAGGCATGAAGCGATCTCTTTTTTCTCTGTGGGGCTCTGCCTGAGTTTGGTAGAAATTCAGGTTGGTGTAACTGGGGCTTGAAGAGATTCTCCTGAAGGGAGTTAAGCAGGGTATCAGCGCCCCAGCAAATTGGGCTGAGGTTCTAGGCACAGTTCCTGTTTTGGCTGGAAGTAGATGTACTCATCAAGAAAGCAAGGCTAACAATGCCGTGCACATGGAGTTAGGTCAGGAACGGTGGAGGGTGTGGGATTAGCTTGATGGATTTATGGGTATGCCAATTCACTCAGTCGGGACACACCAAATGTTAGGCTTAGTGAGGCTGGGGCTAAAAATATACTTACTCCAGGACTTAGTTCTCATTGGCTCATCAGTGGTTCTCAGTGTATAAAAGAATCACCTGGTGGTGCTTGTTGGGGTGCACACTCCTGTTCCCCAGAATGGTTCATCCAAGATGTACTCAGTCAGTATCTTTGGCACAGGTCTCAGGCAGCTGTGTGTTTTACAAACCCCCAAATGATTATAATGCCAACTAAAATTTGAGAACCACTGAATTAGGGACCAAATAAGGCAGAACCTATAGGTTTCAAGTGTTAAGTATCTGCTCTCAGGCTGGCTTGAAGCTGGTATCAGACACAAACTATTTTAGTGAAACTTAGAGGATTAGCCACCATTAAATATTTTATGACACATAGAATGATGAAGTGGTTTGGAACAAGTCACTGAATTAAAAAGAGCTTTTTATGAGAGGAGTACAGACAGGGAAATTTAGAAGTCCTCTTTATAATGGGAAAAGGTACAAGTTTAATGAATGGGAAGGTTTTAATATGAGTTAGCAGCACATCCTGCCACTTACTTCCATATGAAGCCGCTTTAAGAACACCTGAGAAGTTCTATTTTGGGAGAAGAGGAATCCAGAGTGGCTCTGAATGCAGCCCAGGCAATCATAACTTGACAGCACATGAAAACAGATCCATAGGTTGCCATAATAAGCAGACTGGCTGAATACCCTGATTTCAGAAACTTCTCCTGGATTCTGGATACATTTTACCAGCATGAGCACAAAGCTCCAGAGCCTGCAGTGCGCATTCCCTTCTGTCCTGACAGGTTGTGAGGAATCAGGACAAGGTTTGTTTATGTTCTTCTCAAAAATAGGTGTTTTGACTAAAAGTTTGTGTAGCTGTCACTGGTAACAAGGAGCTCAGCCCTCGCTGCTGCTTGTTGTGTTATTGTTTCATTTGTTTGTTGTGCTGACTTTAAATAGAAAAAGAAAGGAATTGGGAAAAAAAAGGTTTGAGCCAAAGCAATCAGGCAACTTCAATAATGAAATACCATCCAGGCTTTTGTGATAGGAAATCTATGCAATCCCACTGTTAATGCTCCTCTCACTATAGGGATTCTTCAAGCCTATTTTATCAGCTCAGTGGGGTTCAATGCCTCCCTTCTCTGGAGGGAAAAAGCAGAATTATCACCAGGGTAATGAAACATACCCCTCACACGTTTATGGAGTGTTTTATTAAAAGCATGTCGCTTTGATCTCATATACCAGTTGCAGTATGTGGGTATAAAATGCCAGAATAGCTCTCAAGGGAAACACTTTCCTTTGTGCTAATTTAAAATTCCTCAAAGAGGATGCAGTCTGCTGTGATGTTAATATTTTTTTCTCTTCGCTACCTGAGGTTTCATAAAGGAGCTGGTAGGTGCAGTGTAATAAAGGATCAGTTGAGATTTGGAGCCACCTGACTAGGACCAAAGGTTCTCCATGATCTGCTTTCAGAACCATTCTTGTCCTTCCTGAAATCCTATACTCTAAAGTTTGTTTTCTAACATCGTTAATCATTAGGGAATTTTAATTAGAGATAAAATCTTTGGGTTATCTTTTTATGTCTTAATATTTAATTTTGCCAGTGAAATTTTCACAATTAACTTAGGTCTGAAAATTTTAATCCAATGTTGCATTTTGCAAACCTCACCATTAGTTCCATCCAATTAAAATTTCATTCACCAGCTCATTTCATCCTGATTCTTTCAAAACTTTAGGGCCCATGTTAAGTTCTAGGACAATTAATTCCTACCACAGCATGTAGTCTAATAGAGGAGATAGACTTGTAAAGAAGTGATTCTAACACAATGTGATAAGGATAATAGTAGAGGTGTTTGAAAAGAGAAATGTAATTGGGAAATGTGATATTTGAATTGGATCTTAAAATATTGACTGTAAATTAATTCACCAACACATGAAGGGAAGCATGTTCATGCCAGGGAGAGAGGCCTGCACACGCAAGGACACAGAGTCATGGAAGAGCAGAGTGTTTGGTACATTCTTAGAATAGTTGGTAGCTTTGTGCTCATGAAGAAGGGGTTGAAAAGCAAAAGATGAAGCCAGAAATATAGGATCCATACTGTGAAGGCCTTTTGTTCCACACAGTTGGGCTTGAACTTTATCCTACGGGTGTTGGAAGACCAGTCAATGGCTTTTAAGTAGGGAGCCTGCTTTATAAGAAGCATGTTAGAAAGATTACGCTGGCAGAAGTATACAAAAAGGATTTGGAGTGGGCCAGACTGGAGGCAGGGAGATGAGTTAGGAGGCTATGGCTATAGTTCTGCAAACAGCTGAGCGGATCTACAGTTTCCCAGACCCTTGGGATAGAAAAGACGTTGCTGAGCAAAGATCAGATGAACTTGGTGATCAGCTGTTTAACTCGGAGAAGAGAAGAGGGAGCCTGAGATTTCTCACTTGGGGTATTGGCTGGTGCTGTGTCGTAAGACATATGTGAGGAGGTTGCTTAATTATGTTTTAAGGACAAGTAGTTCGTAAGTGTAGTTGTGGCATGATGAGTTCTGAGTACCTCTGGTTATCTGAGTGCAGATGTGTAGTATTGAGGCAGATGAGGAGGCCTCTGGCTCAGGAAAAAGGTTGTGACAGGAGATATGGATTTGAAGTATGAGGACTTATTATTAGCCTGTCGGAATCATGACTTTATGATGCTATTAATAAACCTATTCATGGAGCTACATCACCTACATGGCTCCTTCAGAGATTCTACTCTAATACGTTTTAAGTTATTTTTACATCCACTGCTGCTGCCTCAGATCTACTCTATGCTCTACTTGTGTGTGTGTGTGTGTGTGTACCCTACATGTGTATATATACCATATATATATATATGTATATATATATATATCCTAAATGAAACAAAGGGCCATCCATTCATCTTTTTTTTAGTGTCATCCTATTGAGTATTCAACAAGGTGAAATGGAGAGAACTTGAACTTAGGCGCCGGTCATCACTGGGGCTTTTTACAAATGTTCCAGTTCTCCTCTTCTGCCTGGAGCCGTAGAACTGCCTCCCTCACCCCTTGTAAGTTAGGTTTAGCTACATGACTAGCTTTTAGCTCTTGAACTGTGAATAGTAGAAATGACCAAGTCATTTCTAGGCAGATGCTTTAAGGGTTTATTTGCAAATCACCTCTCCCCCTTTTTATGCCTCTGTAGCCTTGGAGGTAGGAGCCTTCATCAGCTATGGTCTTGAGTGACTATAATGAGCAGAGTTCTTATATGGCCCACTTAGACAGGCAGTGTGAACAGGTAATAAAATTTCCTACATTAACCCACTGAACTTTTTATTCTCAAAACATACACGAGCCAATCTGACTGGAAAAGAGCTGACTAGATATGGACCCCAGTCCTGGCTCTGTCACTAGTTAACTAACTCTCAGCAAGTTACAGAACTTCTTTGAGAGCCAATTTCTTAATTTTGAGGCTGAAAATAATGATACTGAATTTTCCAGAGCTCTGTAAGAATTAGAGACAGTGTATATACAAAGTATCTTATAAATAGTAGCCATTCACTTCATTACAACTATTATTATACGTATAGACAGTTATCCCTTTTAGCATATTGATTTTGTAATACCTGTGGTTGTTACCTATCTCAGATTTAAGTGTTGTACATGAACATGTTATCTATGTGTTTCTCTGAGTACTTGCTACAAAAAGGAAACAAGGCCAAGGATAGGACCATGTAGTCACTCCAACATAGATATTCTCACATATATGCCATTTATTAATGGACTGTCTTAGATAGTATTGCATAAATAATTCAACTTGCAGTAACCCCCAATTTTTATCTTGTCCATGAAGATGTAGAGGTTTTTTTAGTTATCATATGCAAAGGGTTGCACTAAGCCAGTCACCTTGCTAAGACTGCATATGAGATAATCACATACACTTCTTGAGTATTTGTAAACTGTTTTCTTAGTGATATTTTGGCTTTTTTTCCCTCAAAGAAGCTTACTGTTGCATGTTGTCTGAAATACACAAATAGTTAGATTATTTTGTTTACTTCCATTGTAATTCTAGACCAAAACATTTGTCACTATACTATTATTGAGTTATCAATCATAAATTTATTATCAGGCTTGTATCATCCCCTTCATTTAAAATTTTCTATTGGTCCCACAGCACCATTGCCCACAGGATAAAGTTTTGGGAAGTTTTTTTTAATCCCCACCCAAGAATATATTTATTGATTTTAGAGAGAGAGGGAAGGAAAGAGAGAAACATGGATGTGAGAGAGAAACACTGATCAGTTGCCTCCCATATTCACCCTGACCAGGTATCAAACCCTCACCCTTTTCATGTACAAGGTGATGCTCTGACCACCTGAACCACCCAGACAGGGCTTGTCGAAGGTTTTTATCCATTCGAATGTCGACTGAAAATCTAAACCTATGTTGGAGAAGCATATAACACACCCTTGATTTATGTGACTGACAAATTTAACTCTTAGAAAAGAGAAAAAGGATTGATAAGAATTATGTCTCATTACTTCATTTTGAAAAACAAAAATTGGCATTGTGGGAGAGATGGCAACTCTGGGACAAAGTGACATTGGCAAATATAGAGGCAGCAGAACTGAAAGACAAGAGTATGAATAAGGTAAATGTAGTTTTAGATTAGTAGAAATAAGGATTATCTTGAGAATTAGGTTTGAAAATCTATATCTGAAAGTATCACTTCCTGTGATGGTCTGATCACGCTATAAAGCTTATTTCTTCCAGGGATGGTACAGGCTGGAAATATATTTAGAGTCTAAACAGGTTTAGATATTTTTAGAAATTCATCAATAATATGCCATGGAAGATAGGACAGGTCCTAGGAAAGTATGATTTTTGAGGGAAACTTTGGATTATCCTGTTATCTAAGAGGGAACTTAAACTATTCAGAAGCTTGACCAAGTTTAGCCATGTCTTTGTTCTTATATTGTCATCACAATTCAATTAGGCAGAGGAACAAATTGCCATATATTTGCTAAGTGCTGGTTGACAAAATCATTTCCATATTTACTTATATATATGTATACTAACATTTGAAACCAATAACTTTTTTAAAATGTAAAAATTTTAGGAAGGAGGCAGACTTCTGCTACTCTGCATAAAGCTTACTAGAGACTGTTGAAAGTCATAGGTCTGAAAATTTCAATTACAAGTATGTTTTCTTTGAAATCTCTCCCTCAGTTGAGATGACAGTAGCTCCCACTGTACCCTTTCCCCAGGCAGCCAAATTAATTGGGGAAAGGGAGGATGTGTGCAGTGGAGCCCAGGCTCACACACTATGCGTTGCCTCCTGCCTATGGCCCCTGGAAGCACCCTGTTGTGGCCCCGCTCTACCTGTGTGATGGTCTTTCAGAAATGACAGTTTCTCTTAGGTAAAAAAGGATTTAACTGGTAATTAAAGTGGCATCCTAGGTTTTTTAAAAAATAGTAACTGCAACTTCATAATTTTATTTTCCTAGCATCTGTTCTATTCAAGCCAAGCCTACTGTGGTGATCTTCATGAAGACAATTCAGTGGTTTCTTAGCAACCAAGTTTCCTGTGGTTTCCTTGGTTATAAGCAACGACATAACTCTTGTAGGCAACTTCAAAAGCACAGGAGAAAACCCTCTTAAAGAATGAAGTTTCAAAAAATTCAGGTTACTGATTGCTGAGTGTCGCTGTTCATAATGAGAACTCTTTCCTTAGGGGCATTAATTACTCTAATACATGATTATATGGAGGTTGCAAAGTAAAAACCACATTAGATTATGTGTTCCTTTTCATCATTTTTGTCTTATGCCTGATCCTTTTTTTTTTTTTTTCTGAAATTGGTACTCTTTTTGCATCTCTTCTCATTGACTACTACCCTTAGACAAATCCAGCAGATGAAAGTTAGACACTTTCAAATAATTATCTGAAGGGTCTCTAATGAAGGCAGAAGAGTTGTAGTTACTTAAGAGTAGGACCCAATAACGCTGCCTTGTTTTTACTAATTCAGTATATGTTAGAGGCTTAGATAAATGGCAATGTGAAGGACTGCTGGTAGGGTCTATTACAGTACTGTTAATTTATACTGATCAGTAAATTTCTAAGGCCCGCATCCTCAGCATTGACTGCTTTTATGTACTTAACTGTTTTTTTCCTTTTATATTTATTTGTAAAGAACTATATCAGGTATATATATATAATCCATAATATGTCAACAGAAGAAAGAAATAGATGCTTACACAGTTAGAAGTGGAATTTGTGCTGTATAGACTGTTGAACATGTATTCAAGAATATTAACACAATGCCCTGGCTGGTGAGGCCCAGTGGATTGATTGCTGGTCTGTGGACCAAACGGTCGCTGATTCGCTTCTCAGTCAGGGCATGTGCATAGGTTGCTGGCCAGGTCCCCAGTAGGGGGTGTGCGAGAGTCAACCACACATTGATATTTCTTTCCCTGTCTTTCTCCCTCTCTTCCCCCTCTCTAAAAAGAAATAAAATATTTTAAAAAATAAAAAAGAAGAACATTATCACATTAACCTTCAAGAAAGGTAGTCTACAGATTATAACGATTGTTATTTCTAAATTTTGAGCTCCATTTCTATATCAAATTAAAGCATTTTAACTGGAGTGATTTCCTTTACATCTGCCATAAATGGCTTCACTCAGCTATATTTCAATGTATGCCTATGGCTTTCAGGAAGGCCATATAAAAACATGTTGCACCTTCCGTTGAAACACAAGACTCGCAGATACACACACAAATATAGACACAGTGAAACATGAGTTACCATGATATACCGCCCATCACTTTTTTTACCTCCTTGGTTGCCAAGAAGCTCTAAACTAAATATAATTCTCAAATTTTTTGTTTCTGGCCTGGTGAAAATCTTGAACAATTTGAAAGAATAAATTAATAGATGCCATTTAATGTATTTTTATAACTTTGACTCTTATTTCAACTTTGTTGTTCCTAATGCTTTTTTCTTTATGTTATTGTAATTTTAATAGCACAGTGTATGTTTTCAACAACAAAAGTATAAAGGAAAGTAACTCAGTTTTTTCCTGTCTTAGGTTCTTCCTGTCACAGAACTCAGGAAACCATCTTTATTAGTTTATTAAAAAGATGATAATGGATACAGATGAACATCTAGATAGAAGAAATGCATAGGGCAAAATGTGAGGGAAAAGGTACAGAGCTTCTGCTCCCTGTCCAGGCACACCACTCTCCAAGCGTCTCCACATGTTCACAAGTCTGGCAGCTTCCTGAACCCTGTAGTTTTGGGATTTTTATGGAGCTTCATTAGGTAGGTATAATTAATCATTAACTCCACTTTCAGCTTTTTTCCCTCCTTTTCCCCTTCTCCAGAGAATGGAGGAGGATGCTGAAAATTCCACGCTTCTAATCACGGCTTGGTCTACTGGTCAGTCCTCATCCACGAGTCATCCAGGACCTCACCCTAAGTCTCCTTGCTACAACAAAGGACACCTGTAGCACCCAGGAAATCACAGGGGTTTCAGGAGCCCTATGTCCGGGACCAGGGTCAAAGACCGATATTAGAATACGAGATGCTCCTGGTGCTCTTATCACTTAGGAAATTACAAGAGTTTTAGGAGCTCCATTCCAGGAACTGGGAGGAGAGGCCAATATATATTTTCTATTAATTCACAGAAAGAATAAATTTGTGTTTCTATTTTTTACGATGCTGGATCCATAGTTGATATTTAGAAAACCCTGATAAAATGAAGTTCTTTGATGATACACTAAAGCTAGTAAACATATCCGTTCTTTCTTTCTTGAATACTTAAAGTAAGCAGGCAGTGTGCATATTAGAGTCAATATATCTCAGTGCCAAGCACATCTCGGCACTTACCAAGTACAAAGGGTTGTGGTGGGTGCTTGGAAGTGCGTTGAGAGATGTGGCTTCTGTCCTCATAGAACAACCACTCCAGAACTCTGCTCTTTATCGATGCCAAGAACAGAGTGCTTTCTCTGCTTGGAACATTCCCTCTTCTGCGGCACACCTCAACCCAGATAATCCCATCTTGCTCCTTGCTTCATTTAGCCCTTCCTTAAATGTCACTTAAACCAAGAGGTCTTTGCTGGTCACTTTTTCTAAAATGAAACTACCTATTCACTCTTTATTCTCTTACTCTGCTTTATGAATCTTAAGACTTTTGTCACCACCCTATATATTATATATGTATACATTCATTTCTCTCTCCCCCTCGCTTCAAAGTAATCTCTGTCTGGGGGAACTCTGACTGCTATGTTATCTCGGTATCTATAGATCCTGAAACAGCGCCTAGTACAAGTAAATACTTAATAAATAATTGCTTAATTAACCAATGAATGAATAAAAAATGAATTCTCTAATATAGGTATTTTAAGTTTAGCTTGAACTGTTTGTAGCTTTCTAGATTTTCCACTGCTGGCCAACTGTGTTAAAATTCATCAAGACCACAGTTTCCAAACTCAGTCTCATTTGTTTGGAGGGTATTCTAGGTGTAGAGTTTAACTGCACATCCCAAAAAAGCATTATTGCCAAATCAAGATGCCTAAACTTTTGCTCTTACCTATCTGTGGCTAATCTCTAAGCTTTTGAGTTTTTATCCGCTGATAGTTAATTCTAATAGTTAATTCAAATTCAAATAGAATTCAGTAGTTTTACGTCCTAAGGTCTTTTAAGGGTCTTGTTTGTTTTTAACAAGAAGTTGTCTGCATTGTACTATTACGGTGCTTTGAATAAGGAATTGCATTGCACTTCAGGGAGAATAAATGTGTCTACCTAAGTGCTCTTGATTTTGAATGTTTTGAAATGTAACTAGTCCCAGACAGACTAAATTCTATAAATCAGAAATGATCATTCTAGCAGTGTGCTGGGAATAATGGGATTGATTTTACTTTGAATATAGCAGTATTGTTATACTTAGAGTCTTTGATGTTTTAAAACATACCATTAGAGCCTTTTAATCATACACCTTTTAAGTTATGAGAAAATGTCTGAGGTTATTCTAACATCCTTATAGAAGGCTTCTGCTAAAACTTCTGCAAAATAGCTCTCTTTTCCATATTTTGATCTGTCTTACGTATTTAATAAAGCAAACAAATATATTTTTTATTTTTAGAAACAATAACAGAATTTGAAGGGATCTGCAAGATCATTTAGATCCACTGCTTCAATTTACACGGGAAACAATCTGAGCCCCACTTTGCTGAGTCAGAACACGACTTTCTGCAGGACAGGAAGTTAATGGCAGCCGAGACCACGAATCAGAAACCTCGTGTCTCATTTACTGACATGCCAACCTTTAGCTCCAAATTTTTTAGATATCATGCTTTAGATATTTTTTCAATAGTAAAATTTTCCTGTTAGAGGTAAATATGCCAGAGAATAAACTACAGTCTACGTCTAGGAAGTTAATCGTATAAAAGGAAGGATCCTTATAAAACTGATTAATGAAGGTTTGTTGTTAGCAATATAGTAAAATCACTTTGCCTCCCTTAGCTTATTTAGTTTAGTTGTAGGAGGGTATTATAAACATATCAGTAAACTGTTGATTTTGTTAAAAAGTATTGTCGGCTGCTAAAATATCATCTTGACTCTTCACAGAGAGGTTAAAATGAGCTGGGTTTGTGCAGCACTAAGGAGTAAGGGAAATCCTGCCATGCGTACGCTTTTTCATGTCGTTTCATCCTTCCTTTTACCTCGAGGAAGCCCCGGGACCTGAGACAAGGGTGATGCTGAATGTATTTTTCCAAAAGGCTGGAACTTTAAAAGATTTTGTCCTTTTCCTTTCATCAGATTTTCTGGTTTTGCCCTGCTTCATATTTTATGTCCTAAATTTCTGAAATGAAGCCAGCATATCTGTTGAAAAAGAACCTGCGAGTTCCTCTTTCAGTG
Source organism: Desmodus rotundus (assembly GCF_022682495.2). Classification (NCBI taxonomy): domain Eukaryota; kingdom Metazoa; phylum Chordata; class Mammalia; order Chiroptera; family Phyllostomidae; genus Desmodus; species Desmodus rotundus. Next base: position 46,333,103 of record NC_071389.1, read on the forward strand.
AAGTTGAATATTTGCCCATACTTGTTGACAGGATAGGAGCATAGGTATTGATTTAGCATGGGAAATCTTTAAAGGAGCCCCAGCTTTGCTAGCAAGATCAGAGCAACCTGTTTACTCTGTACATGAGTTTTCAGTATGGTATTAGAACCACAAGGGGAAAAAGCCAACAAATACACATAAGTAAATAATATACTATAATTTCATCACATTGAGTTGGTATGATAGCCATTAAAAACACAATGAATTAGCTATATAGATATTTTTCCCCGTGTGCAGTCTGTCAGAACATTTTAGGCGTCCATGTGGTCTCTGAGAGAAACTCATTTTCGTTACAAACTCTGTTTATACTAAAGCATATGTTCCATGACTTTCTAGGAAATAGGAAGTCATAGCCCACTGTGAATGCATAAAAACATACCAACACACTACACACAAATTAAATGCAGATTGATAGCCTTCATTCATTATTTTCTATGTGCACCTGAAATAAGAAAAACATAGTAATGAACTTGGGTTATTAGTGCCAATCAATTTTCCCCTACTTATTCAAGATCATGGTGTACAGTGAACTTAAAAATTATTTTTTGCACTTAAAGAGTTTACAATTGTTTGAAACATTTAGAAAACAGCAAATAAAGCCTGCCCTTCTGTGGGGGAGCTTTGCCCACAGAGCCCCCCATCCTCCACAGATGAAAATAAGTCTACCAAGACATGATCTGCTTGGGGAGGAAAAGTGGCTGATCTCTTAAAGGAGAAGGGCCAGAAGCCTTTTTCTCAATGGGCTTTTATTTTGTTTAATTTGCATAGGAATACAGGGCATATACACAAAGCTCATCAATCATTGTGAGGCAGTAATGATCAAACAGTAGATAACGCTCAAAGAACTCTGAGGGCTTATTTAGAGTCAGGGCCAGATAGCTAAAGGGCCATAAAACTTTGGAGAAACAAGCTAATTTCAGGCTTGGACCCTTATCATTTAAATTGAGGGTATTAGCAAAGCAGGTTTCACAGTATTCTTTCTTAGGCCTGATCACCCCTGGGGGAATCTGCCCTTTTGAACACAGGGCCACACCCACCTCCGGCATTGTTTCAGGCTTAAGTCAGGCAGGGGAAGTAAGGCAGCCAAGAGATTAGGAGACTTCTTGCAGACAGAATGAGGACTCTGGCTATGTCAAAACTGAGGGGTGAGGGTCCATCACCCCCTTTCTCTATAGCCCCCCCAAGTCCTTCCCTGAGGGCCTCTTCATGACCATGCCTGTCTTAGGTCATCCCTCCCTTGAGGAATCTTACCCTTCATTGGCTAACCGGTCATGCACTGGGGGCCAAGCAGGGTGAAGTAAAGTGGGCAGAGGCATTGCCCCTGCCAGGGAGATAAGCTTTGTCTCCTTAGTGGCTTAGGGTCCCAAGGTCTCTCACTCAGCCTTAGCCATGGGGGTTACAGCTTCTGAAACCAGGCGGGGTGGTTCCTAACACCTTTCCATGACCCTTTTCTTTTTTTTTCTTTTCATTGACTTTCTTGGGGTGACACTGGTTGACAAAATTATCCAGGTGTCAGGTACACAATTCTGCAGCACATCATCTGTGTGCTGTGCTATGTGTTCACCACCCCAAGTCAAGTCTCTCTCCATCACCAGTTACTGCCTCCATACCTGCTCCATCTCTGCCGCCTCCCTTCGCTGACCATCACCACACTAGTCTGTTTCCATGACCCTTTTCATGGTAAGTCCACTCTGACAACAAAAAGACTTCTTGTTTGTTAGAGTCCTTGCCGTAGAAGATGATGTGCTGTCACACAGATGTCTGCATCGCCAAGGCAGATCACCAAGTTATTTGCCAGTGTTTTCCCTTTAGGAGCTTTCGTGATTCTAAACTTTTTATGAGATATAAAGCAAATCTTTCTGAAGACAAATTGCAGACTGTAGCATACAAAATTGTTCTAAGCTGCCAGGTGAATATGATCAGTCTCAGTTGTATAAGCATCAGCCCAAGACAATAAAAGCTGTTTTGCAGCTTTTATTGCTATGAAATAAATATCATGAAACAACAACAGCAACAATACATTTTGACACTTATTATGGTGAAACTAGACTTTAGACATTTTGCTTGGATTTTTTTTTAAAAAAGACACACATTCATTTTAATTCCTTTTATTAATGATATGGTGTTAACATATATATTTATAAGTACTTAATTGAGCAAAGTATCTAAAATATTCAGTTCTACCTACAGGGCTGTTTTAAATTATTTTGATTCAACTGACAAATAAAGTCAAACATGATTTAACATGATTTGCCAATGAAATTAACTAATTTCTAGTTTTTGACAAATTTAAGTCAAACCATTGGCCAAATGCTGTTCTCACAACATTGCCTTCATCCCATCATTGTTCTCCTCAACCATTTTTCCACCCAGTGTCTTGGCCACAGTGCTGATGGTGGATGAAGAAATGAAATCTGTATTGACTGAAATAACCAAGTTATGTTACTATTCCTTGCTAATCATTGCACCTAATTATTAAGGGCTAGGTAAGGTAATTAGTACATAGTAATTAACATATAGTTTCAGTGAAACTCTGCTTTAGGTAATCCCAGCAGGGATTTATCTAAAACAGTCCAACAGATATTTTGGGAAACTTCTTAAAATTCTCATTGTTTTTTAGAGTTTATTCACCAAATTATACATGAAAATGCACGTGTAGTTGGTGATGATGGGATGATTCTTTGAGTGTGGCAGTAGTTTTGTAGGTGAAGTTGGAAGGTCATATAAATATTGCTAGGAATTTCGCAGTAGGTATTTTTGTTAGGATATCGGGGTCAAGTCTGTGGCACTCTTTCTCAACTGTTACACAGGTGACTCAGTTCATTTCTGTGGAGTACTAGATAAGACATTTTTAAAATCTGGTTGTAGAAAGATCAACCACTGTCAACACTTTTCAATTGAAAAGTTAGCCTTATAAATTGCCAGCACTACTGCTGAGTCTAGGTGCCACATAAACCTCATTGTTCTTAGCAAAGAGTTTGTCATACATGCAGGTCAATGCTGGTAAAGAAGGTCCAGATATTTAAGTCATTCCTTACATGACATTTTCAGTGAAGAGCAGAAATTGATGAGTTTGAGAAAACAGTAACCAATAGACTGTCAAATTAGTAAACTCCACCATGTTTTTAAAGGTATAAAAGTGGAATTGAGGTCTTTGGGGGAGCTTGGAGCTTTCTCATGGCCTCTAACTTAAACAGCTCTAACTAGAAAGGGAGAGCTCTAATGTGTATAACTGGCTGCAGGCACCCACCTTTATAATAGAGAGAGGAGGAGGTCAACATATGAATAGACTCCACAAAGTGTGACTCCTTTTAAACCAACTCTTCAGTATGATTTTCTGAGATAATGTATGAAAAAGCATATAACACACTTCCTGGCACCTTGTGAATGCCAAATACGTGGTGGATATGACCAAGGGAGGTGGTCATGATTAATGGCTGGAAGCACAGACTCTGAAATCATGCCATCTGTGTTTTCATCCTGTTTCCAGAATAACCAGCTGGATAAATTTGGGAACATTATCTAATCTCACCAAGGCTTACAAGATAACAGTATTTACCTCACACAGTTGTCAGGAAATTAAATGAGTAAATACATACAAAGCAATTAAAACAATGTGTAGTGTGTAGTAAGCACTCAGTTTAAATATCAGCTATATCTACAACTATAATGATAACAATTACTTCTACCACCATCACTAATATTGCACTATACTGTTCTCCAGCCTATCTTATGAGGAACTGGCTGAGAATGTTAGAGACTTTGGATAAGCAGGGCTAGGTCCCAAGCTGACTGATATAACCAATTTAGACAAGGCTGGAGCTTCTTTTGTAACACTTACGAAGCAAGCATAAAAAAGGTTATGAGCATTACCTATCTGATAAAACAAAACACTTTTATCAACTTTAGCAAATTATTTTTAAGTAAATAATGACATGATGCTCTTTTGGTCAAAGATTTAAAGAGAGCTAAATATTTACCAACATGAAAAGACCTGAGCCCCAGGATTCATTAAGAAAAGCCTTGTGTTGTATAAACTTGGAAACAGTTTTCTAGCAATGTTTTTGTGGTGTAAAGACTTGACACCTGTTTCTTTTTTATAGTGATAAAATATACATAACATAGGAATTGCCATTTTAACCATTTTTAAATGTACAGTTTGGTAGCAAGCACTGAGTCCATCGTTGTGCAATCATGGCCACCAGCCATCTCTAGAGCATTTTCACCTTGCCAACCTGAAACTCTGTACCCACTACAACTCTCCACCGGCCCCCCACTCTGCAACCACTATTTTACTGTCTGTCTCTATGAATTTGACTACTCTAGGCACCTCATATAAAGGAAATCTTACAATATTTGTCCTTTTGTGTTCAGTTTATTTCACTTAGTATAATGTCTTCAAGATTCATCCACCTTGAATATTGTCAGAATTCCATTGTTTTTTTAAGGCTTAATAATATTCCATTGTATGAACATACCACATTTTGTTTCTCTCTCTGTTGATGGACATTTGTGTGGTTTCTACCTTTTGTGTAGTGTAAATAATGCTGCTATGGACACTGGTGGGCCAGTTTCTTTTTAAAGCTCTTTTTAAAAAAACTATTTTATTGTTGTTCAATTATAGTTGTCTGCAATTTCTCCCCACTTCCCCCCCCCCCCGCCACCTCATACAAACCCACCTCCCTCCCTTGCTTTCACCCTCCCCCTTGGTTTTGTCCATGTGTCCTTTATAGTAGTTCCTGAAAACCCTTCTCCCCACTGCCCCTTCCCTCCTTCCCTCTCCCCTCTGGCTATTGTTAGATTGTTCTTAATTTCAATGACTCTGGTTATATTTTGTTTGCTTTTTTCTTTTGTTGATTATGTTACAGCTATTTTTTAACTTAGGCTTTCCACTGAAATGAACTTTCTCCCAGCATAGTCCAAATTAGTGCGTTTTCCCTTATCTCATATGTTTGATATTAGAATGGTACCTTAAACCAGTGTCTATCAAAATTTTACGTGCATCAGATGGAACTAGAGAGTATTGTGCTAAGTGAAATAAGCTGGTACTGAAAGATAAATACCATATGATCTCACCCATAATGGAAACCCAATGCATAAAACAAATAAATGAGCAAAATAGAACCAGAGACATGGAAATAAGGAACAAACTGACTGTGACCAGAGGGGTGGAGGAACATAATGGGGCAAAGAAGGGGAAGGGTGTAGTCAAGGAATCATGTATGAAGGATCCATGGACATGGACAACAGGATGGAGATTGACTATGGGATGGGGGGGTTGGGCCAGGTGGGGGAGAGCAATGGGAAAAATGGGTACAGCTATAATAGAACAACAATAAAAAAAAAAAAAAAAGAATTACCTACCTAGAGGGGTTGGTAAATACAGATTGCTGAGCCTACCAAAGAATTTCTGATCCTGTGGTCTAGAGTAGAGCCTGAGAATTTGCCTTTGTCATGCATTGCCTGGTCATGCTGTATCTGCCAATCTGGGAACCACACTGGAGAACCACTGCCTTACAGCATTGTCTTAGCTGATAGAACACAGTCTGGCACTGGTTTTGCCAATAACTTTGTCGTTCTGAGCAAGCAGCTTTCTCATCACCTAAAAATTGAAATGGTGCACTAGTATGTGTGAGATTTCCTCTAATTTGAAGTTCTATGAATGTATATATATCAAGATCCTAGTAGGAAACAGATCACACCAGAATTAGGATAATTTGATATTTGTAAATAATTATTTATAAAATTATATAAAGCAGGGGTGTCCAACGTGCTGCCTGTGAGCTGCATGCAGCCCAGGATGGCTATGAATGTGGCCCAACACACAATTATAAATTTCCTTAAAACATTTTGAGATCTTTTGTGATTACTCATTACAACATTTGTAATGTGTGGCTCAAGATGATTCTTCCAGTGTGGCCCAGAGACACCAAAAGGTTGGACACCCCTGATCTAAAGGAAGCCACCAAGATTAGTTTAGTAGCCCAGGTTAAAAACAGGGGTGCCTCACTCTCCCTAAGCCTCAAGAGGAAAAAGGAGAGAGCAGTTATATACAAAGCTAAGTGGAGATAGCCATCTATGCAGACAAGTTTTTTTGTGGTCCATGTTGACCCCTTGGAATGGAAGCCTGGAGAATGAATGCCTTTCCCATCCTGCCTCCACTCCCCATTGGCTGAACACAAAGAGAAATTAGGGCAATGGAGCCAAGTGATATAAGGCATAGTGGACAGCCTTTTGTAGCATAAAGCAGACTGGGGGAGTGTAGATAGTGCACGTGGAGGGAGCAGAGGATATTCAGCACCAAGGAATGAGTAAATATAAGAAGCAGCTGCTGGGAAATCTAGTGTGGTGAGTTGCCACTAAGGTGTCTCAAAACATAGTCTTAAATCATGTTTCTTTGCCTTTTCAGCCCCAAGTGAGCATAATTGTTGGTGTCTGACAGGTGTTGATTAGTCACATTCATTATAGTCTGGGGCCTTGTTTATGTCACAAAAACATTTGCAGGTGTGATTACATGTACAATGAGGCTTGGAGAAAAAGAGCCCTGTTCCCTGCTTGATTTCAGCTTTCCCATCAGCAGTGGGTCTACAGGTGGTATGTTCATTAAGATCCATATAATTTGGCCTGCTTTGTAGTTGATTAGAAAGGCTCATCCTTCTTTTGATCTGATATTTTTGTGTTTTCTGGTTATGGTTCCCTCTCGGAACAATTCAGAGTTCATGACAATCACCATTTCCTAGATAATGAAACTACTGTATGGTCCCAGTATCTCCGACAGGACTAAATCTTTTATATTGGAAACTCACAATTTATGGATCCAAGTGAATCTAGAGTTCTGCCGTTTCAGGACCTTTATGTTTTAACTAAGGATGAATCAAATACAAGTAAAATGACAAGGAAGAATGTATGAAACAAGTTGTTCACTTTATATATACTGAGTACTTATTACAGGCAAATAATTGAATGAGATGTTAGGGAGACTACAGAAGTGTGTAACTCCTGTGTCATAATTAGGAGCTTAAGTTTATTTGGGAAAATGGAGACATGCTTGAAAAAATCGAAGTAGTAATGAAGACATAGAAATCATCTCTAACTTTCAAGTTGGAGTTTTTTGTGTTCTTTCCTTTTAGTGTGTTTTATTTAGAACCTTTATTAAAATATATAATTATATATTTGGAAATTATTTTATTCATTGTCTGTCTTATCTCAAACCTTAATGAGGACAGAATTATATTATTTTTCCCACCAATGGAGCATTGGTAAGTATCTATTGATGTAATGAAATAACCACATAAATGCAGGTAGCAAAAAAAAGTTGTAAGTTAGTTCTCAAAAGTAGATAAATGAAGACTTACTGGCTGTCTCCCATGAGCCAGATGCTGTACATAGGTTCTTGTGTTCTCGTTTAATTGATGTAGATAAGATGACAATCATAAACAAGGAAGTGAAGACATACCAAAGTTTAAGATGCTTCCACCTCTCAGGTGCCCTGTTCCTTACACAGACTCCGTCTGCCTTTGTCTCCAACTGTCACATGTGTTTCCCTCCCCCCGTCTCCAGCACCAATGCATCCACATGTTATCACACTTAATCATATGGAAGTGTTTTCAGTTTACCAAGGTCTTCGTGTCCCTGAATTGACAAATCCCCATAGCACTTTGACGGAAGATGTGGTGTCCCCCACCCCTGTCACAGAGGAGGAAACAGAGACTCAGAGAAATGGGGTGACTTCCTTGAGATAACACAGCAAGTAAATAATAACACAGAACTTAAACAGGGTCTTCCACTTCCAAACCTAGTGCTGTCCCATGCACTAAGTGTACTGCATCTGTCTCTAGTGATTATGATGGCATCTGAAGTGCCCAAGTTTCCTTTTTCTTCTCTTCTCCCTTGATGTCAAGTTTTTGAGACAAAACTGGGATTTGTATTTAAAATTCTCTAGCACCAAAAGGTGCTTTCCCCTTTGGATTTGAATCAGATGTGAGAATAGCATGAGGAAAGGTTAATGTGTTTACCAAACTAGAACATTTTGCACTGCAGGAAAAAACTCGGAGCTGCATTGCTGGGGTGCTCCAGATGTCCTCTGCTTTGAGCTGCTTTATTTGCATTTGGTATTTCAAAGCTTGCGATCAATTTGCAATTATAATTGTCTTCAAAATTTTACTTTAACTAGCACTTTCTGAGGGAAAACATCAATTTACATTATTTCGCAGAGTTGGAAAATATCTAATGATTTGGAAAACAAAAATGGGTTTATCAAGACAAGTGCATACAAAATTGCTGTTGCTGTTCTATGTTGTAATCATTTCTTAATACAAGATCCTGTTATTTTCATACATATGTTTTATATTCACTGAGCTAGTGCATAATAAGATAATTCCATTCACTGAATTACACAGCTGCTCTAAGAGAATGAAGAGCCCAAACGTGAAGACGAAAATGAAACCACTGATTATAAGATGTGTGCCCAATGTCCTTCTGAGCAGCCCTTGTAACTAGATTAACAGCCAGACTAATTCCTTTTGTTAGGTAATTCTCACTCGTCATATATCTTTTTAAAAATATAAAGATGTATTTCCTACATACACTATTGATAAGGTTTGTGTCAGTGAATTAAAGAATTTCTTGTAAGATGCTCACTTTCTTTCAACTGTAATAATAATAAGAAAAAATTGTAAATTATGTATTGAACATATTGTTCTAAAAGTCAAGAGATGATCATAAACATTTATTGAGCACTTTGTGTTAGGCACTGAAAATGCTAAGGCACTCTGGGAAGGACAAGCTTAATGCTTGCGAGAACCTTTTGAGGGGAAGCATTTCCACTCTTATGAACCCTTTCTCAAAGATGAGAAACTAATGTTTAGAGGGGTAAGTTGCCAGAATTTTTATAGCTGGTGAAAGGTAAATGTAATATCACACAATAAAGTAGATTTTAAAATAAAAGTGAAAGGCAGAAAGTACTAATACCTTGTTCTAAATTTTATTATTAGTCTAATAAAAATAAAATAATTCATGTGAAAAATTTACAAGCTTAAAATGAGAAGAAGCCTTAGATTGAAAATTCCCTGAAAACAGGCTGGGCCTAACTTATGTTTTAACCTCCTGCATACAATAAATAGCCCACAGAAAACATTGAATTGTGTCTAAACTCAAAACCTTCCAAGGTTAGAGAGTTCACAATGAAACCTATTCTTGAGACGTTCCAGGCATCAAAAATTATTGTATAGGTTAAGTAACAATTTTTTTCTCCCTAATTTTCCCCTGTTGAAATGGTTTGATCATGGAGCAAAAATGAGTATAATAAACATCAATAAGATAATAGTGATGTTCAAAATGGATGACGTGATTCATTTGGAGACAGTGCTAGTTTAAACTCTTGACCTAGACTGACTTACCAAAGAGCAATGCTTCTCTTTTGCTCTTTTGGATTATCTGGGAAATCCTTAAAACATACCAAAGTCTAGGTCCCACCACAGATCAAATGGACGTAAATATCTGCAGTTGGTCCAGACACCAGAACATCTTAATAACTCCCCATATAATTCTAATGTGCAGTCAAAATTGGGAAACACTCTTTCAAAGAAATGTACGCTAAATATAGATGATTATTGCCAGGCAAGGAGCAGCTTAGTTATGTAGGCAAAACATTCCAGAATAACATTTTAAAATTTATTTATTTATTTATTTATTTATTTATTTATTTATTTATGTCTTATTTAATTATACTTTATTGATTATGCTATTACAGTTGTCCCAATTTTCCCTTTCTTCCCCCTTCCTCCAAGCACCCCAACTTCCCCAGAAGGAACTCAGAGGGAGTAAGCCTAAATAAGTCCATGTGTGGGTTCTTTAAGGAGTACTACTTGGGACTCTGGAAGTTTCTTCTACTAACTCAGCCCCTGCAGGTATGCAGCCAGAAGTTATGGGGACACATCTTCCTGGCACTGGAACTCTGGACTGGGGGGCCTGATGTGGTACTGGGACTCATCACTCCCTAGATATCTCTCCTGAATTTTTATCTACCATATGTGGATGTGGAAATAGCAGTTCTGTATCTCTACCCTTCCTACCAGTCTGGATGGATGTGGTTTCTTTAAATCTGTACTTGTCAGACTTCCGTTCAACTTGATTTCTAATGGTTCTGAGTGATGGTTGTCCTATATTTTAGTTGTAATTTTGATGTAGTTGTGCCAGGAGTCAAGCTGTGTTTACTTATGCTGCCATCTTGACCAGAAGTCCCCCAGAGTGACATCTTTTTAAATTATCATTTGAGGTTCAAAATTTGATTCTAACCCTGCATAGGAGTTAATCACACTCAGCACATCAGTAACACATGACTCAAACATAAAATTGTCTGAAAGAATATCAAATGCTGGAACTACGGGGACTTTCCACTGGGCACACCCACTATGTGAAAACTTCTTCCTCCTTTTTATTAGCTAGGTTAACATATTTATCAAATCATTGCAAGGCTGGTTGGTATCTGAGCAGAAAGACTTGAGTGTTGGCATATTTTTCTGAAGGTGTAGGGGATCCTGATAAAATGCCCATGCCTTAAAAACTAATGACCATGCTGTTTTGTCCAAATTCTGGTGTCCTACAGATTCAAGATTATATATTTATCACTTTTTGAAAATGTACCCTGAATATTCTAAATCAACATGGTCAAATCTATTTCTTTGAGTCCTGTTTCTTTATGATTTTATGCTCAACTCTCCTTTCTTTGGATATAATACTATATCTTACAGTTTGTAGCATTGGCAATATTTTATTTCTATTTCCTTGATTGCCCATAGTATGCTCATGAATGTGCAGAAAATAGGAAGTTTAGAGGGTTAGACAAGCATTATAAGAGCAGTTACTTTTTAACCTACTTCTCTGCTAAGACAGTCAGGAAAACGGATGTTCACTTGCCTGGCCATACTCAGAATTTGAAAAATTGTCTTATTATCTCTATTTCTTGTCTTATAATCTTTCTTCAAATTCTGATGATTCTTGATTGTTCATATTTATGATGAATCGTTTAAAAAAAACCAGGTCTGGCGCTAGATGTACAAGGGTAGGTCTAACTTTGGGGTTATCAGGCAGGGTCAGTGGACAGGATATGGAAATGCGTACTCTGTGCTGGGCGTCTCCTTAACCCCTACTGCCACATGTACATATCCGGGAAGCTTAGTCAAATTCTTTAGAGGAGCTCTTCTAATTTTTTGCCTGAGGACTGGGGTGGGGTCATAAATATCTACAAATCTATGCAAAAACTTCTAACTATTTTTTCAGTTTTCCAGCTGAGGGGTCATTCTGACTTCCTTTTCAACTGAAGGCCCCAGGACGTCATTAGCCTGAGTCTGTTCTGTCCCCCCTCATCATTTACCATTCCTCCATCCAGCTTCGGTCTTCCAAAGTGCTGATTGTAAACTCCTGCCCTCTTCTCTTCATCATTGTGTGTATATCATATATTAAAGATTCTACTTTTATTTTGAAAATGTCTAAGGAGGATAGGAAAACAAATGCCTGTGAATAAAATAAAAGACATTCAGAAAAATTGTTGAATGTGGGCTGCAGCATAAATAGATGGAGATTACACATAGCTCCAGCTGCTGTCGCTGCATTCCACCCTTTGTCTTTTCAGGTACTTTTGAATGTTAATGAGAAATTCCTTCTGATTCTCTTCACAATTATTTATGAATAGCCACTCTGTTGCTAACACTGATTTAAAACAGTTTCACTAGAAAACTCAGGGCCCAGAAGATCTTCACAAACTATAATTATGGAAATTATCTGGCAAGGTAACATTTAATATTGGTAGACATAAGATTGTATTTGAGAGCAGAAAAATTAGCACATTAAGAGTACATGTTGGAAGAGATGTGGTAGTAACACGCACAGAATTCATCTAAACATTTTTTAAGGCTATAACTATCTCCAAATTATTTTTGTATCCTCCCCTCCACCCCGCAATATAACACTCAGCATAAAGCTTTATCCGTTGTGAGTACTCACTTTTCATTGATAAGCTGAGTTAGTTTCTGAGACCCTGGCAACTAACCAACTTATAAAATGTAAATGTGGTAGGAATTTATCAGATCATTGAGTTGTTGCTTGATTCCAGGACATTTTCCTTTTTCATACATCATCATTACTTGAAAAGAGGTTGTGTATGAAAATTTATATGTATGGGTAATATGTTGGTGCTTCTCTTTCTAAAAAAAAATCCAACGAAACTTTTATCACATTGATTATGTTGTTCAACTGTCTTAGAGTTGGTGGCATTTAAGAATTGAGTATTCCTCACTTGTTTAATGTACCATATTTTTTCTTTTCTCTTTACTTTTGCACTTGCTTTTTCCTTTGCCTGGAATACACATTTCTTCTTTCTTGGTTTTTTGGTCATTCCTCACCAACTTTTTCAAAACCAGTTCAAATATAACCTCTTTGGTAAAGCCTTCCCAGGGTCCCACAGGAACTGCCGATGCTATTCCCTTTACATGTATAACCTTCTTCATCTTTATACATAACCTTTTATAACATTTTCATTTACAACATGCAAAATTTGTCTAGAAAATGAATTGGTGTTTTCAAGGTTACACATAAGAAGGGCCTCAGAGAGAGAGGAGTCTCATTTAAGATCCATGTCAGCTCCAAGCATCCAGCTGGGTCACCCAAATGGGTTCTAGATGATGTCTATTTTGGTTGTATTCCAAAAGTGTTTGAGAAGAAAATCAGGCAAGAGAAGGGGTCAGGTGTTCACTGTGGGGGGCTACTTTCAGAAGACCTCTTTACCATGTGGTTTGTCTATTCACAGAAGTTCTGGAGTGTGTTTTCCACTGTGATTTCAGTCAGGGTGCCACTCTGTACAGAGCAGTTTGTACATCAGTCTTGCAGAATAAGGTAGTACCTGTCCCTTTAAGATCATAAGTCTGGAATAGGACACATAGAACGGCTGCTATGTACCTGGCAACATCTCCAGGTAACTGAGTATATCCTTGGATTATAGGGAAGAAGGAAATACAATTATTTCTCAAATAAATACTATTGTCTTTAGCATTCTCCATAAACTAGGGAGAAAAGCAGTTCTGTGTTCTAGGGCCCTGCTCTTTAACTGATCTTACTGCTACTTCTCAACTCTTTCTTCCTGGTGTCAGAGGTGGGCACAAGTAACCAGGTTCTTAGTGATCATGAACAATGAATTGAAATGAACACAGAGTTTTATAGCAGAAGGGGAGAGAACAGATTTGCTAAGCAATAGTACACTCCACAGAACATGGGAGCAGGCCAACTCTGAGCAGAGATTGACCTTCAGTGGCCACAGGGATTCTATTCTTATAGGACTAGTTTTGGCAGGTTTTCATTGTGCATGCACAAGTAGTTATATTACTTTTAAGCTACTGTGCAGGCCGTCTTCCATGATTTTCCTTGATTGGCCACAGGGGGGAGGGGGTCCCACAATGCTAATTTATTACAATGTTATTAAAATGAAGCATGGGCCATGTAGTACTTTCTGCACAGGTGCAGTCATGATTCACTAAGATTCAGAGCTTTTCCAGAAAGTGGGGACAACTAGTCTTAGAACAGGGTCTCTGTTCTGTATCAATGTCCTTTGTCTTAGCCCTGGGGTGCCTCTGAAGTTTCCTCCCTCCTATCTCCTGCCTCTCTGGCACATACTCGCTACTGGGATTTCCAAGGAGCAGAAGGAGCGATGCAAGAAGTGACTGATTGTAGACAATGTCACTGGGATGAGTCAGATTCTGTTCCCCCACAAATGCTGAAGTCCCAATCCCCAGTACCTGTGACAGCGCCTTGTTTGCAATTATGGTCTCTGCAGATGATTAAAGTAAAATGAGGGCATTAGAATCCTAAATCCAATGTAACTGTGTCCTTATAAAATGGGGAAATCTGGACACAGAGGTAAATGAACAGAGGAAAGACAATGTGAAAACACAGTGAGGACACCATCTACAAGCCAATGAACAGCTGGAGCTGCCAAAAGCTAGGAGAGAGGCAGGCAGCAGATTCTCCTGCCAGCCTCAGACACCTTTCTGGACTTTTAGCCTCAAGACCGTGAGACAATAAATTTCTGTGTTTAAGTCCCACCCCTGAGCCATAGCTGGAGGCATCTCACTTTTCTCCAGTGTCCTGGGGAAATTTTTTTTCTATTACAGTTGACATACAATATTATATTAGTTTTGCATGTTCAATATGATTAGACATTTAAATAACTTACTAAGTGATCATCCTGATAAGTCTGGAACCCATTTGACCATACATAGTTATTGCAATATTACTAATATTCCCTATGCTGTACTTTACATGGAGAACTTTAAGTACTGCCTCTCCCTGTCCCAATAGTGATGTCAAGAATTAGAGAAAAGACTCACCGTGTCTCATAAAAATGCCATTGATCTCTGACCCCCTATCTTCCTATCACACCAGACTGAAAATTTGAAGTCTACTCTCCCGAGCCAGTGATCACATCCTGGATTCAGGACACAAATGGGTTTTATTTGCCTGCACTGTGTTATGTTAAAATAAAACACAAAAATAATAATAACGATTATTTGTAGAGATATAAAAACTGCAAGATTCAGCATCAAAATTTGAATTTCTGGCACAGTGGGCCAATTTTCTCCCATGCAGTGACACTGAGTTATTTCCACCTCATTTCCCAGAGCTGATCACTTTTGATGGGTAGGCATGCACTCTCTGTTATTTACCACCGTCTCCATCCTCCCTATTCTACCAGCACCAGGCCCAGTTCTGGCTTCTCTTATGAATGCTACTTCCACAATTCCAACAGGCATTTAAGTCTGGGGTCTCTGTAGGCATTATTATGAAAACTATTTATTTTCTTACTATATTCTCGGGGAATATTGAATTTAGTTTGTCCATTTAAATGTCCCATATGTTTTGTAAGTGATATATCTACAATGTGTATGCGCTGTAATGATTAGGTATATGTCCCAATAGTGTTCTGTATATTGTGGGAATTAAACAAATAGAATTCACTTAAAATTTTTAAGTCCACTATCTAAAGAAATCAATCTTTTCATCCAATGAAGTGTATAAAGATAGACCAGGTAGTGGTGCTGCTTCAAGTGTTACATTTTACCCCGAGGAAGTCAGATAGTGAGTCATGCATGTAAGAGGCTCAAGAAGAAAATAAAAAGTGTGAAGGCAAATGCAGACAAAGTTGGACAAGAATACAGAGGAAGGAAATAGTACTTCTGGCTGGGACTATTGTGGGGCTATCAGGGAAATTTTGTAGTGCAGGGGGTGCATTTTAGCTGGGACTTCGAAAATGTAGGATGTGGTCACACGTGAAGAAACCTGAACATTTGGATGAGCAAACATGGGGAAATTTTGAGAAATAAGAGTTTAGTTTGAGCTAAAGGAAATGATGGGGGAATAAGCTGGAGAGGAATGTCAGACCTAAGAAGATTAGACACAGGTGAGTTATGAGTCTCTTACAGGAACAATATTTACTTTCGGCCATGATTAAAGATTCAACAAGAAGGCTGTGCCCTTAACCTCTGTTGCTCAAAAAAGAAAATGATCCCTTATGTTTGCATCTAGTCAAGTTTCATGGTGGACAATTTCTCTGTTTTTTCATCCCCTTGTTAGTAGCAGTTTTCAGGAAAAGTGGCCCAACACAGTTCTTGGTAGGCATTCTAAAGAAACAATACACACAATTTACAATAGCCAAGTACTGGAAGCAACCTAAGTGCCCATCAGCAAACGAGTGGGTCAAAAAATTATGGTACATTTACACAATGGAATTCTACACAGCAGAGAGAAAGAAGGAGCTTATACCTTTTGCAATGGCATGGATGGAACTGGAGAGCATTATGCTAAGTTAAATAAGCCAGGTGGTGAGGGACAAATACCATATGATCTCACCTTTAACTGGAACATAATCAACAAAAGAAAAAAGCAAACAAAATATAACCAGAGACATTGAAATTAAGAACATTGTAACAATAGCCAGAGGGGAGTGGGGAGGGGTAGTGAGGAGAGGGGTCTATAGGAGCTACTATAAAGGACACAAGGACAAAATCAAGGGAGAGGGTAGAGGTGGGGGAGGGAGGTGGGACTGGCTGGGGTGGGGTGGAGGGATAGGGAGAAAATGCAGACAATTGTAACTGAATAAAAATAAAGAAATAAATTTAATTAAAAAAAAAGAAGCAATACAGCATTCTTATTTCTGGAACAACTTCCCCTCCCCCAGCTTTCTAATAAGAATGTGTTAGCGTTCTTCACTTTCAGAAAAGTGTTCTCAGTGACTTATCTGTTCCACAACTGTCCATTGAGAAAGTAAATTTGTCATTTTGAAATTTGAGTTAAATAAATTATTTTCTTTCACATTTGTTTTTTTTAATCTCTCTTTCACCCATGCAACTGTCTCTACTCCTCTCTCCCTTGCAGGTCTCTCTGTTTCCTTCCCTTCCTGCCTTTTGTCTTTCCCCCTTTTTCCTTCTGTCCTCTCTTCCTCCATTCTCCCTCCCTGCTTCCCTCCTACCTTTGTAAGTAAGATAATGTAGAGGTTAAGAGCAATGACTTTGGAGTTCTATTAGCCTGGGTTATAATCCTAGTGCTGCTACTGACTGGTTGTGGGACCCTGAGATAGCTATTTAGCTTCTTTGAGCCTCAATTTTCTCATCTGCAAAATGGGATAATAACAACAATGATAATAATACTCATCTCATAGGGTTCTTGAGAACATTCACACGTTAATATACATGAAAACACTTAGAACACTGCCTGGCATGAGTGAAGTACTCAGTAAGCATTAATTATAGTTGCTACTATTGTTATTCTCATTAAAAATGAGCTCATTTAAAAATGTGGAGAGAAATAAATTATACTGCCTTTTGTTTAATTTTATGTCTAACACAGTTATTTTGATATTGAAAGAAATTATCATTATGATATACATGTAGAATCCACAACTTAGATTTATCTAGTAACGACAATGAATTATTGGCGACTGACTGATACATGGGTTAATTTTACAGATACAACCTCTATGATACCTTTGGGAGAATGTAGTCATATTATAGATGCCCTTTTCTATGTTACCTCATTGAGATGGAGGGCTTGTCTGTGATGTATGCCATGTTTTATATGTAAAGGCTGAAGGGTTTATTTGGGATTTTACAAGAGCTCTCTGTTTTGACCATTTATCTATTTTTCTTGTTTTCCTTTACTGAGAACATCCAGCCTGTCATGCCTTGGTACCTTTTCAGGTCAGAATTTCTCCACACACTACCAAGCCTATTCTACTTGAATGGATGGAACAATGAATTTCTGATTTCTTTTGTTATGACAGTGATTTTCACAAGAGAAAATAGCATGAGCTATGACTTCTGATGATCTCTTCTGATGACCGTGAGTTCAACAGGTGTGGTAACTGAGATCCTGATAGGTTTGACAAAAAAAAAAAAAAAAAGCAAACAAATGTCACATTTTTTACACCATTTGAAGGTTATCCCTTAAAGTACCTTTGTATATTTGTGTACCTCACTTCCAAAAATATTTATGTTCATTAGTGTTTTCAGATAATTGAATTACAGTTTCTCAACTTGATTTTTCAAATGAAGGGAGGGGTAAGATTGAGAATGGAATTTGCCTTCCTTCCTTTCTTCTTCCTTCTCTCCCTCCCAGTTCTTTCTTTCCTCCCTTTACACTTTATTTTTCTTTTTGTCAAAGGCTGTATATTGTTCTGATTCTTTTCAACTGGTAAATGCTGCCATTAAATAATCACCACAAATACGTTTGCCCTCCTGTCACCACCGATGTGTTAGATAAAAACAAATTAACTATGTTTATATACCATCATTAAATTGTGAGTGCCCTTGGGCTAAGAATAAAATACTGCTCAAAATACCCAGAAGTCACAGTACATGTGATTGTGAGAAATTCCTTAGCCTGTCTGTGGCTTTATTGCTTGATTTGTACAATTTCTAGATACTATTTCTTACCCTCTTTGTCTACCTCACCAGATTGTGATATCAAAATAATGATAATAGCAATATGTAACTTCTGTCAAGCTCATAAAAGTATTTTAAATATTCCCTTATATAAGGTGATAAATGTGAAAACTGTTTGGCATATAAAATGCAAAGCAAATGCAAGACATTATTTTCATTAGCAAGTTTAAAGAAAATTGTCCTACAGAAAAAAGTCTGTGTGACACCATTAAGCATTTAATTTTATTTATCAAGTTATGGATTCATCCCCGAGAGGTGATGTGCTTCACAGCACCGGCAGGTGTGAAGCAGAACCAGCAGAGCCCATCCGTGTCGTTCTGGGAGAGCTGGGAAGGCACCAAAAATGTACTTACCTTTGCCACAGCTTCAAATGGAAAATGGTCAAGTCCCTTGGAGGTTTTGAAGAGTCAGCAGATTGACTGTAATATGAAAAACAATCTAATTTTATGCAAGTTAGAGAAAATGTAAAATTTTTGATGTTAGAGTACAAGTATTGCTTATAAACTTTATTCAGTTGGACACTTGGAAAAGAGTATATAGTACTCATATTTTGGCAATATTCAAGTAGATGTAAAAATGATGGAAAGTATTATTCTTGACAGTGACTTTAGAAATTATCTCATCAGGTAATTTGATAGGGAAACTGAAACCCAGAAAGGCAAAATGATTTTGCTATGACTACATAACTTTTTAATGGTTGAGCCAGACTTTTGCTATATATTGTTCCCCATATTTTAGCTATAATAATTGAAATTCTCACTATATTGGATTCTTTGAGAGCAGGTACTCTGGCTCATCCATCTATCTATGTACCCATTCATGCATGCATCTATCCATTCATCTGTCAAAAATTTATTAAATATTATTTTAAAACCTCATACTTTTTGACACTATGTTGTCAAGTGATGAAGTTACAGAGGTAAATGGATGAGGTGGCTGATCCCAAGGAGCTTCTAAGAGAAGGGTGTTTAAAAGGTGTGTGTGTATGAGAGAAAGAGAGAGAAAGAGACAGAATGAATGAATGAGTGAATGAAGGAATATGTCTGCAAATGAAATACATTATAAAAATGTAGCAAATATCAGAGGCACACAAAACGACAGTAAAATGAATAATAATTACCAAGTCAGAAAACTATTTTGAGAACAGATATTTGAGTTGGGTCATGAAAAAGTTCAGTTCCTCACTTAGTAACATGTGATTCATCAAATATGCAATCAAGTAATCAAGCCTAATAACTTTCTAATAGGTCTCTGTTGCTACTAATATCAAATACAAATAATTTTTTTTAGTGGTAAAAGCTTTCCCTACAGAATTTGTTTTATGGAGCCTCTTTTTTTTTTTTTTAACTTTAACTTTCATGGACCATAGTGACATTTCTTCATTGCAACCCTGCCTTATTAACAACTTTAATTTTCTAAAACTTATGTTTCAGAAGACCTAGGGCAATGCAGTAAAGTGATCATTTATTTTCAAACCAGAACAACAAAAACAAAAAAACTACTGTTATAGCTCCTCTATACAGAAGAATTCCAATTAATAAATATAGAAAAATTACACAAATGGAAATTCACTATTAGAATATAGCAGTAATAGTTGTAGGCAAGACCTACTACTAATGGATGCTAAAACTGTTGGGTTTGAGAAACTACAGGTATTTCCATTTTAAAGTAGCTACCCCAAATTACTTACTAATTACAAAAGCAAAAACAGTAATTTTATAGTGGAGAAACCCAGCAGATTCAACCTTAACCAATGTTTGAGTTGAATATCAATGGTAATAGTATGTATCAAAATCATGTGCCCCTCTCATAGGATACAATTAAAGGATGCATCACTTCTGAAAAACGTTCTACAAAATAACTGAGCAGTATTCTTCAAAAGTATCAAGATCATGAAAGACAAAGAGAGAGTGAGTATCACAGGTTGGAGATGAATAAAGAAATTTTAAAAGTAAATATAAAGTTCCTGGCCAATGTGGCTCAGTTGTTTGGGCACTGGCCAGCAAACCCAAGGGTCACTGGTTCGATTCCTGATCAGGACACATGCCTGGGTTGTGCGTTCGGTCCCCAGTTGGAGCTTGTCCAGAAGGCAGCCAGCTGATGTTTCTTTCACATCAATGTTTCTCTCCCTCTTTTTCTCCCTCCCTTCTCCCTACCCCTCAAAAAAAAAAAGTAAATGTAATGTGAGATACTGGATTCGATTATGGACATTAACTGGACATTAGTAGAAAAACTGTTAAAATTGGAATAAAGACTACAGTTTGGTTAATAGCACTATATCATGTTAATTTCTTAGTTTTGTTAATGATACTATTACTATGCATGATATTGACTTCAGGGAAACTGGGGAAAGAATAAAGAGTACACACCAACTCTACTTTTATTGCAACTTTTTAAAAAGTTTAAAATTATTTCAAAATAAAAAATTTAAAAAGATAATTCTTTTTACATACTAGGAACACTTGTAAGTGATTTGAACTTTGAAGACAAGGTGTGTTTAAAGCTTATCTAAATCATATCATTAAAGAAACAAAGAGAAAAATGGATGCATTTCTGTAACATTTTTATTCTAGGGCTTAAAGTATAGAGATTGAAGTATAAAATTTAATTAAAGATAGGATGACTTTTACTGAAGTAATAATATTGAGCCGCAGAAATGTCAGAATTAGTATTAACTTGTCTAGTGCCCCACCTATTTTTGATCTTTACACTACAAACAGTATATAGTACAAAAGAAGAAAGCATGTGACTTCTCAAGCGTATCCAGGAGGTCGATTCTGGAATGTAAAAATGTATAGGGCTGGAGGACCCTTGTTTAGCAGAGGAAACAATGTGTTTCCCTCAAGAGAACCCTTGTCCAACCCAGATGTTACTGGCTTGAGAATGGCTAATAGTCAGAGTATGAACTTTCTCACTACAAAACTTTTTAATAACTAATATTTCTATTACTCAGTTAATACCTACTTTAGCTTTTTCCTTGTGACTGAGATTATTTTAGCCAGCTGATGGTTTTAACTGAGGGATTTTCCAAGCTATCTGAGTATAAGGGTTCTTATGCAGCTCCTTTTCAGCGTTTAGATTGTCAGATATCTATACTTATAAGTCACGTAAAGATTTATTTGTTTGACCTCAACCTAGCTAAGTGGTTTTTATTGCACATTATTTCTAATAATATCATGTATTTGAAAATTCCATTAGGTAGAGTCTAGGCCTAATTTCTAAATTTTCTTTGCTTAAAATTCTGTGCAATGAAGGTGAAAGGGTTTGTTTCCAAGGAAACAAATGCACTCCATTTTCATCTCAGAAAATGTTTTCTGCACAAAAATTCCGTAACCATTCTCCAGGGAGATACTGTGTCATAAGAGAGCTCCCTTTGGAGATTTTTCTAAAGGAACGCTTTATTTTATTTTTGTTCCCTTGAAAATCACCCCCGATATTAGTGCAATCGTGATTGTACTGGGTTTCAAAAAATATTAACAGAGCCATTATCATTACCTTATTAGAGTCATAAAATGCGCAATTCTGGGGGATTGTGATTCTGTTTTGACCATAGGTTGCGCTACATTGGAGTCTAAACAGCACGTGTTTGGGGTGTTCACTTGGGAAGAAACAGCCTGATCTAAGGACGGTGCTTGTCACCCTGATCACACTTCATCAGTATTTATTTGAAGTTGGAAGTGACTGCTTTATCTTCAGACATTTGAAACTTGTATGAATAGCCTAGCTTTACATACTGTAGTGACTGACTACCAATTAGGAAACTGAAAGAAGTGGATTCAACTCTCAAAGTTCTGAGACTTTGTTCTGCTCCATCTCTTGCAGTAGGTGGTCTTATCCACGTGGGCCCTTGCTTTTAGGGACACTGTGTTATTTACCTTGTGGACTTGATATGGAATGAAATAAAAAACATGCTGACAGTAACCAGGGAGGAGGGGGGATAGGGATAATGGGGGATAATGGGGGAGTGGCCATCAAGGAACATGTATAAAGGACACATGGACAAAGTCAAAGGGGGTAGGTTTGAGGTGGGAGGGGGGGATGGGTGGGGAGAGGGAGCATGGTGGAGTGAAAATGGAGATGACTGTACTTGAACAACAATTTAAAAAAAGAAAAAAGAAATGATTAAATGAATAGTAAGAAGACAAATTTTATTTATTTTTAAAATTTATTTTTAATTGCAGTTTATATTCAATGTCGTTCTGTGTTAGTTTCATATGTACAGAAAAGTTGTCAGAAAACCATGTACTTTACAGAGAGGTCCCCCTGCTGCTTCCAGCACCCACCTGGCCCCACACGTACTCGTCCTGGTGTTATTGACTGCATTCCCTGTGTTATGAAGATACATTTTTAAAGCTGAGAATGAAATTACTGTGGTATTATGTGGGGGATGGAAATGGTATAGTAGTCAAAATTAGAAGCCCTGGCTTCATATTTTACAAATTCTGCAACTAAGCAAATCACTCAAACCTCTCTATAAATGAAGAAAGAAATATCATTCTCCTAAGTTTGCTAATTAACATGTATAGAAACTGTATTTATTGGAAGAATTTCTTTAAAATGCTAGAACTATTCCATAAAGAGGAGTGTGAAATCTTACTTTGTAAAAGCAATAACCACATGACTTTCTCTTGATTCAGGAGCTGTATTACATTTGCCTTGTTTTCTCTTTCTTAAAGATTTTATTTTTAGATAGAGGGGAAGGGAATGAGAAAGAGGAAGAGTAACATCAATGTGTGGGTGCTTCTCATGTGCCCCCTACTGGGGACCTGGCCCATAACCCTGACTGGGAATCGAACTGTTAACTCTTTGGTTCACAGGCTGGCACTCAATCCACTGAGCCACACCAGCTAGGGCTGACATTTGTCTTGTTCCTACAGCAAATCTCATGTATGAGCCAACTAATATGAAATAATTAGAAAATATTACCTTGCTACACTAGCCTTAGAGCCAAAAAAAATAGAAGTGATTTTTTAAAAATATTCTGTGAAATATTAGAGTCCAGTCAGTCTAACTCTAATACCACAAATCCCCAAAATTCTGTCTTCAAAGGTCCAACTAACACAACCCACTTAGTCTGATCCTTTACATGATTTTGAAGTATAGCTGGTTAACCAAAGCTGATGGGAAAATGGATCAATTTGTGAAACAGAGACAGGGCGCTCATAAACCAGTAGAGCTTCTCTAAAAAGTTTAGTCTGCAGAGTCACTTTGTGCAAGAGAGAGACACTCACATGACAGACAGGAAATAGCAAATACTGGCAATGAGATGTGGCATCAGTTAACCTTGATTTATTTATTTTTTCTCATTCATTCATGTGGCAAATTCTGGGGTGCTGAGTGCCAGGGACTACGCTAGATGCTTTCAATACACATAATCTCATTTGCTATCCCAAGAAAGTTGGCAAACAAATACGATTAAACCCAAATAGCAGATACTGAGGGGAACCACCCAGGTGCTCCTTAAAGACAGAGTCTCTCACGCCCACAGATGTCCCCAGGTACTGGCAGTTGAAGGCTCTTGCCTGATCCCTATTCAGAATTGCTCCCATCCAATGACAGCCGCCTTGCTCAGAGTCACACTCCCTTCTAGGGGCAGCCTGTATTCAGTGACAGATTTGTGGATTGTGAAGGCTCAATGCCTAGTCTCAACCAAGGACATCAGTGATGGGCCTTGCCGGCTCCAGAGCACCAGTAGATTCAGCTGAGGCCTCTGTTGCAGCAGTATCACAGTTCATCTCCTCTGCCCAATCCTGTGTCCTCCATCCCTCACAGGTATAACATTCCCCAAAGCACTGGCCAACAAGCTTCCCATGCACAAATCTTAAAGACTTGGGGTTTGCTTCCTGGTGATCCCCTTACAAACGAGGAATCCGTGGTTAGGAGAATTTTTCTAATAATTATTTCCCCCATGCCTACACAGTCAATATGTGGTGGAGTTAGGATGCCCTCTCCACATGTCATGGTGTTGTAATAAAAGCCCAGCTATTGGAAATGGGGCTCCAAATTGGAACCACGGCCCTGCCAGGTCAGTTTAATTTCCAAGTCCCAGACTGGCAGTCTGACACTCTCAGAATTGGTCAAAGGTTTGTGCAGAGCTAATTCTAAAGGCAAGATGGATATGTCTAAATGTCACCATTAGCAGGAAAGGGCAAGAGCTAATGAACAGATGAAACAGCATTAAGTGTTGCCAAGTGAAAGCAGACATTTACACCATTTATTTTACTGGGACCTTGTTAATAAGTCAATTCTACTTAGCAGATACTTATTTAACCTTATCATTTTCAATACATAACAAAAAATTAAACTCAAAATAGGAACCGTAAACAATATTAAATATTTATGGGAAGTTATGCTTTAAAAAAGACACTTATTAGTAACATAGAAAACAGATTCTGAATCTAGAATAGCTGTGGCTATGAAAGAAAATTAACATATTGAAAATATATGTTGCCTATGAAAATGGCAGCATCAGACTTCATGCCAACATTAACCTTCAATACTTTGTGAATGCCAAAGAATAACCAATACAAAAATAATGTTTAACATTCTGAATTTTTTTATAATAACAAATTAGTTCAATCAATAAATACTTATTGAGCAACTACCATGTACCAGACACTGTTCTCAGCAATGGGGATAGAACAATGAATGAGAGGTGTGGTCCCTCGCACATTACGTTACCTTATACCAGAGGTACACTGACAGCCAACCAGTTAATGAGCAAACACATAAGCAATGCCACTCTGTGAGCTGACATCTGAACAGGATGACATCGACCACTTCAGGATGTGTGAAAAGAACCTTCAAACAAAAGGCCAATGCAGAACCCTACAAGGGAATGAAGAGAACTTTGAAAAACAGAAAGAAAGGTAGGGTGGCTGGAGGAGAGCGAGTGATGGGAGAGTGTACACGAGGCTCTAGAGTTAGGCAAGGCTCAGGTTATGTGTGGGCCATGAAAGAGCACTTGGATTTTATTCTAGGTGTAATGAGACTTCATTAGGGTCTGAAGCAGTGGAGTGACATGATCTTATTGGTATTTTTATAAGATCATTCTAACTTGGAGTGACCCTGAAAGGTGTGGGTATAGTCAATAGTCACTCAAGCTTTAGTTAGTGAATATGCTAATGGAGAGATAGTGAGGGGGCAGTGCAGTGGGGTGGAGAGATTAGAAAGATCAGTTCACATCCCAGCTCTGGTCTTTCTAACTCGAAGTTATCCTCTGAGTCCCATTTTTCCTATTTGTAAAAGGGAATAATAACAGTTTACTGGGCTGTTTTTAGGATGAGATGACTCGTGTGCACTGCCTGATGCAGGAGAAGTGCTCCGTATTTTGTGATAGAGACAAATGTGGAGTATAGGACTGAATGAATAGCGATGTAAATATACTGGCTTTTCTCTGATCTCACTTTCCTCTGGTGCTAGAAAGGCCCAGAAATTAACTGTGACCTTTTTTAAAGAGAAAAATCATTGTTTCCTTGGCCTTCTGGCTTCAAAGGGAGTTAGAAGTGAAGAGCTACTGAGGCTATGAGATTGGGATGTTTCTTTCTTATTTCTCCCTCTCTTTTTCTCATTGACTTGAAATCCTTACCTCAGGTGGACTGTTTTTGTTGTCTCCAGTTCACACAGGGCAACCTTAGAGAACAGCCGAAGATGATGGACATTTCTGCAATGTCTTCATTTATACATTTAAGTTTCTTCTTTGCTTTTGTGATAATTCAAGAAAAAAGGCACTGGAGAAGACCATGGTCATCCACCTTGTTTAACAGGCTTTTTAGGGCTGGAAAGAGTCAGGTGCAGCTCAGAGACACACAGTGGCGTATCATGGAAAATATTATGTTTAGAAAATCGATTTTTCTGAGGTGGCAGCTGGATGCAAGAATTGATACAACCAGAGCTACTTGCTCAGAGATCATGCCTCAAGGGCAAGGAGCCCCCACAATCTCTTTTGACAATGCAGTTCTGTGATTTCGTTTCAAGTGAATAGGAAGAACATGGGAGGAACAGGAGGAGACCTGACAATAAGGCTCAGATACAGAAGTGCAGAGGTTACCTCTATCTTCCTGCAGTGCTATTCACATTTACCCCATCATTTAATCACCCACAAAATTGTAAGGCTCAGGTGGTCCCACGAACCTCCCATACTGTAGAGGCAGCTTTGATGATCACTTATCAGTCAGGTGTCAGAAGAAATCCCTCTGTTTATCATTATCATTATTATTATTAATTACTGGTCTATGAACCTCAACTTGAAAACTTGGAAAGGCAATAAATATTACTGACTTTACTTTCACTCACAATCTTGACTTCTGTCTCTGAGTTTTATTCTACTTAATAGGACAGAAAACTTAAACTCATGTCTTCCTGGGATTCTTACTCTCAAGTGAGTCACAACTCTTGGGTCTTACTGCCAGGTATGACCACAGGACAACCTTGTTTTTGGTCATGGGGCCTGAAGGCTGACTTGACCATGCGAAGAAGTTTGTTGGCCCCTATCCTCATAGCTTATTTAGGTCTGGCAGCCTTCTATTGCTTCCTTCCCATGCTTCAGGCCCAGGAATCTGAAGCAAGGCTTTGTTTGACCCTATCTGCCTAGAAGACCCAACAGCCATCTCTCTCCCAAGGCCTTGCATCTTCCAGATGATACTACTGGGGTGCAGAGCCCAGGACCTCTCTACTCGCAGGAGCCTATCCTTGGGGTGGGGCGATAAGGAGAGTTGGTAGCTGAGGTTCAACCCTCTCTCTATGTTCCCATTATCCAATGTCCTAAAATCTTTCTGCATTTCCTCATTCCTTCCTTGAGGCAAGGAGCTCAAAATCTACCCCTTATTTCAATGGGAGATAAGCTAACAGGGAAAAGAGATAAGCTAAGCAGGGAGAGAGAAGCACAGGTTGCTATCTCAAACATAAAGTAGACAAAAACTGGACAAAAGGACTCATAAGAGGCTGTCATTAAAGAGTGGAAATTTTTTCTAAGATGAGATCCAGATCCAGATGAGTATGTTGAAACCAAAAGAACAGTTTTCCTTGTGCCAGAGCCATGCTGGATTCCTAGGGAAAATATACTCTGATTCAGCCTGTGAAACAATTGTGTCTTACACGGAGTTACAGAGCTGGCACTGTGCAGTTGCTTTGAATAAGCCAATGTAATTATGTGGTAGTTTAAAAACGTCTTCATTTAATAATATGTACTAAGATAGAAGTTGTACATAAAATCCATAGTTCTTGAAGGTATCAATAGCCCCTTTAACTGTTCTCTCTACACTCAAACCTCTCTGGCCCTTTCTTTTAATTTTACTGTAGTTTGATTCTCTTTTTGGTGTTTCAGGACTATGAAAACTCCTGTTAACATTATCATACACCTCCTATCTTATTTCACATACACATTTCAGGTCAGCCTTCAAAGAGTGCCAGTGTGGTTCAGTAAGCTAAGCATGGATCTTGGACCTCGGAGACATAGATACATTTCCCTTGCTATACTTAATTCACTTGGTGATTTTTACTTGTGCTATCTAAGGCTCAGTTTCCCTATTTGTAAAATAGAAACAAAACTATCTACTTCATAATTTCATTCTGAGTATCAAATGCTATAATGCGATGAAAGGAGGTTTGTAAAATACTTATACAAATCCTTTCTTTTTTTCCAGATATGTTTGTTATGTGTATCCCATGTACGAAATACTTTGCTTTGGAACTGTATAGAGAAATAATCTAGTGAAGGAGATAGATAAGTAAACAGAAAAGTACTGTGTGGAGCAGTATCTGTAGAGATAGAACTATGCCATATCATGCAAAAGAGAGGTAACCACATAGTCTGTGTATAGGAAGGCGGTGCTAGAATTGGCTTCTGGAAGGAGTGGACATCTGAATTGAGTCCAGTAGGATGAATAGAGTTTGGTGGTATGAGAAACGTAAGTGGGAAAGACATTCCCAGGTGTTAATAATAGAATGATCAAAGACAGTGAAGCAGCATTTTGGTGGATGGAAAAGACCTAGACATGTCAATATTGCTAGACCATAAAATTTGAAGCCACATGTCACTAGAGATAAAAGCCCAATTATTCTGGTAAAGGGTTCAGATTTAATTTTTTGAATGATGAGAAATCATTGTAGGGTTTTGTGCTGTCAGATTTTTACTGTAAATAAGTAGCCCCAGTGAAGGATTTCATTGCATCATAGTAAATTTGAGATATCAGGACCACAGTCAGACACACAAGTTAGTAGAGTAGTTGAGCGAGCAACGATGAAAGCCTAAATTCACACAATGGGATTAAGAATCGAATGTAAAGAACAGAATAATGCTTTGTATCTACTAGAACAAAACTAGTAGTAGATTCGGCTATTGGGGATACTAACATAAATATGGGATTCAAAGATGGTTGATGCCAATGATTGAGAAAAATGGTATAGATAGGAACATGCTTAGGTGAGCCTGAGATTAGCTTGAAATATGTACAAGTTGATGCTTCTAGATAAAGATACACGGTTGCATGTTAGGAGTATGACAAACATGAAGCTCAGAGAAGAATCTGGGCCAGTAATGTAATTATTATTATGCTTAATAAATGCAACTTGAAAGACTGCAAGCATGGGCATTTTTGATCATTTTTCCCCAAATGGTCTCATTTTAGTAATTAAAATGTGTGATCTCATGTAGTACTTGAAATTTCAAATTGGCATTTTAAGTTAGAGCTTATGCCCCTTCACACTTTGGGGATCAGGGAGGAAAGTAAGGGTCAGGAAAGGTCTGTCTTTTCTGGGACCAATGTAATCTGTTGGCCTGCTCTGGTTGTTCCAGATGTTTCAAGGTGGTGCTTTCTCTTGTGAGCACTTTCACAGGCTCATTGAATAATTACATACTGAGCTATGCTTACTCTAGCTCCCTTCATGTCAACAGTGTGTATCCTTTGGTTGATTACTTATGACCCCTCCCCACCCTCACCTCCACTTTGTAAAGATATATTAGTACAATTCTCATCTAAGATATGTTTTCTACTTCATGGTCTGCTCAAGTGTTGTAACACTTTATTCTGAGGACTAGATGATATCTGTTGTCTCAGGCCTCAACCGAAACCAAGGTAGAATGAACCCTGCTTTAGATCCTGTTTCAGAGATGTGTGAATCATTTGATTAGAAATTGCAACTGAAATGATGAACCCCACCCCACCTCCACTACTTTTAGCAGCAAGAATGATCACAACTGGAGATAAGTGGAAAAGGGACAGATTGTTGGGAAGACCATCATTCAGAAGGTGAGCAAAGGCAGAGAAGGCGAGAGACAGAAGCAGTGGTCATAGAGAGGGAAGGAGAACCAGGAGGTTAAGGAGTCACAGCAATTACAGAGTAAGAAGTTGCAAGAAGGTGGGCATAATCAACATAGCAGACCCTGTGAAAAGATATGAGAACCAGCATAACAAAATGTTAGATTTAGCAATTCTGAGATCAATAGTTACCTCAGCAAGCAAATCAAGTTAAAGAAGGGAAAATAATGAAGGCTTTTAAGAAGTCTGAATGAAAGAGGAGATACTAGATATTAGGTAGAAGCAATGCAGGGTCAAGGTAGAGATTTTAGAATGGGAGAAACTTAAGCATGTCCATAGGCTGATGGGAGAAACTTAAGCATAAACATATCTTAGATGAGAATTGTACTAATATATCTTTACAAAGTGGAGGTGAGGGTGGGGAGGGGTCATAAGTAATCAACCAAAGGATACACACTGTTGACATGAAGGGAGCTAGAGTAAGCATAGCTCTCAGTATGTAATTATTCAATGAGCCTGTGAAAGTGCTCACAAGAGAAAGCACCACCTTGAAACATCTGGAACAACCAGAGCAGGCCAACAGATTACATTGGTCCCAGAAAAGACAGAGTGTAGGATGACTTGAAGATATAGGACAGAAAGAGAATAACTAATGGCAGATGGTTAAAGTTGATTTTGTCTCTTGTGGGCATTTTCATGACCTCATGGGATATAGGAAAAAGGGAGATCAGAGCGTAGCTAAGAGGTTAGAGCTGATTAGGGGGAGGGATATCTCATCTTCGGAAAAGAGGAGAGTAACATAAACATGCAATTGGATGTGTTTGTTTCTGGTGCAAGAAAGGGGAAGATCACATCTGATGGGTTTAGTTTTCATTTTCTGAAGTAGAGGGTAAGGCTATTCGCTGAATGTGGTGAATCAGGATCTGAGTCACTTATTCTAATCTATTCACTTAGAAGTTAGAAAGACCTAGTGGAGTGGTATTATTATACTTAACAGAGATGTGGAAAGAGTGATTCAGAACAATTCAGTGACTTGTCTGAGGACACCCAGGTGGCCAATGTCAAAGTCGGGACTGCATCAGGAGTCTCCAGATTGTTAGACTATTGGCACTTAAGAATCTTAAGAGATGTTCATGTTTCATTTTTACTATTCTATCAGAGAACATGGGTAAAAATAAAAACAACCTTTTAAAATAGTTCTAAATTTATCTATCTCTTATTACCTTTTCTTTTTTCTTTTTATAGCTGAACTTTAACAATTATTTATTTATGGAGTATCTCATATCTTCTAGTGCTATGCTGGGAAATCAAACACGTAGCTAATATTTAGTGAGTTCTTACTATGTGCCAGGAACTATTCTAAGTACCTTACACATGTATATTAATACAACCCTAACAACAATTATTACAGATAAGGAAACCAAACCCCTGTGTGACACTGACACAGGGCCATACAGATAAGTGACAAATCCAGGCCAGCCTAACTCCAGCACCCACTGTTTCATCCTTTACAACATATGCAGTCCCTGCTCTTAAGGAGTTTATATTCTTTTGGGAAAGCAAAAGGAAAGTGGGATTGGCTTTAACAAACAAAGCAATCAATAGCAGGATGAT
This sequence comes from Desmodus rotundus, assembly GCF_022682495.2. Lineage (NCBI taxonomy): Eukaryota > Metazoa > Chordata > Mammalia > Chiroptera > Phyllostomidae > Desmodus > Desmodus rotundus. The sequence goes on from NC_071389.1 coordinate 46,364,001, forward strand.
ATAACAATACAAGAAAAGTATTAACACAGGGCATGACGAATTGCAAAATGATGAGTCCAGGCTACTAGAGATCTAAGGAAGGAGAGTTCGGTGTGGACTCAATCGTTTGACAGGGAGGATTAGAATGGTTTCACTCACAAGTCTGAGAGGTCAGAACAGACAGAGCTTGAGAATAGGCAGCAACTGTCTGAGGGTCCATCAAAATTAGGGCCATACTATATTTTAATGAAAATATGAACAAGACAAGAGCTATGTTTTAGTCAATGCAGAAGATACACCTTCATTCATATACACATCCATTCAATAACAAATATTTATTGAGTCTTTGCTCAGTAGCATGTTCCATGCTGGAGCTGTCAAGATTCTTGACTCAGAGGTCACACCTTGCTCACCTCTCTACCACCAACAGCATTGCCACACATTTTACTAACACTCAGGACTAACAAGTGTTTGTTGAATTGTATCAATCAATGAGGAAGAGTTAGTTCAAGTAGACTTGTCATTTATGTGCATTTATATAAACCCTTAAGCTCTGATATTAAATCCAGATCACCAGGCCAGACTCTCTTTTCTCTCATGAATTCTCTCTTGGGAACTTCACTGCCAACAACTCAAGTTAGAACCTTCCTAGCCCATTGTGATAGGTTATAATAACATGGATGCAAAAGAGTAAGTGGTGAGGACCTTGGTCCTTTTTCCTTCTAAGGAAGCTCTTTGACCCCCATTAAAAATGTGCTGGCTTTCTGCCTAATATATCCACTTATCAAAGGTGTACTGGGAAGGGCAACTTGTATTGCTACCCAAGAGGTCTGGGTATAACCTCTCTATTAGTCTTCTATTGCTGATATAAAAAAATTACCACAAATTAAGTGGCTTATAACAACATCTATGTATTATCTCTGCATTCTATAAATCAGAAGTTTGAGTACACCATAGCTCAATTCGGGGACTGGTGCTTAGAGTTGGACAAGCTCAACTCAGTGTGCCAGCATGGCTGCCTTCATTTCCGGAGACTGTGGGAACAGAACTGCTTCCAACTTCAGGCAGATTCTAGGCAAATTCAGTTCCTAGTGGCTGTCAGACTGTGCTCCTTATTTTTTGCTGTTGTTATTTATTTGTTTCTTAAAGCCAGCTAGGAACCCCTCTCAACTCCTTAAGGCTGCCCAAATTCCTTATCATAGTGTCCTCTCCATCCTCAAACCAACAAAAACTTGTTCATCCTTTTCACATTTCATATTTCTTCCCCATCCCTCTTCTGCCTCCAATAGAACATTTTCTTCTTTTAAGACCCAGTGTGATTAGATTGGGCTCACCAGGATAATCTAAGATCATCTTCCTATCTTAAGGTCTATAACCTTATATTTACAAAGTCCCTTTGCCATTTAATGTAACATATTCACAGATTCTGGAGGATTAGGTGTGGACATCTTTGGAGATACTTCTGCCTACTCCACCCTCCCTCCTGGGACAATGGGGCATTCCTCAGAAGAGTCACTGAAGTGATTCTTTCTATAAGAAAACACATCTGCTCCAGGGCCAGATACCTTCTGTCCCTTCAGCTTCAGTTAGAGGTAGACACAACTTGGTGGAAAGAAATTCTCATCAGGAATCTATCTCATTGTATATACACTGGGCAAAGTACCATTCTCAGCCCATATTAGGTGCTCAGTAAATAGCGGCTGCTGTGATAGTAATGACCCCACTACATCCAACATAAGACACTGTTCTAGTGGCTGAGGCAGATTCAAAACAAATACAGCATAGCTTCTGCCTAGAAAAATGGCTGGTATACAGAAAAATGGACAGAACAGATGGAGTAGTAAGTATCTTGAGACTAGGGACTTCTTTTGCCTTGTGAAGGCTTTCTCAATGCTCATTTGAAACTGTCCTCACCTGGATAAAAATTTGCCATGTGTGGAGAGCAGTTTGTTAAGATGCGACTTGTCCTAACTTGTGTTCACCCCCTAAGCAGTACTAATCTTGCAAGCCCAGAAAGGCTAGCCACCTGAGAGGGCCAGGAGCTGAAACAAGGTCAGCAAAACCTCTCAGATTTCAAAGTAGAGAACCAGGAAACAAAGAACTCACTGCAAGGTTTACAACCACAAATTAAATGCAAAGAATGACACATCATTACATAAGCAGCGGCAAAATATAATTTAAATGTCAAAAGAGCTGAAGATTCTTTTATCATGTAACAAAAAATGCAAAATGTGTTAACCATCTCGTTTTGTACTACACAAAAAAAGTTAAAGGTAAAAATGGTCTTAGTTTATGTTGCAGGAATACAGAAATCAGTTATATTTTTGTACTGTTTATAGGAATCCTTATGTTTATTTTGATCAGCTTTAAAAATATCCATCTTTTAAAAGTTCTCATGACTTTAAGGGACTGTGGATATATTTGAGTGCAAGAGGGTATTATTGAACCCATGACAGCGCTTAAATGTGCTATGTGTGCCTATTAAGGTTGCAGTTAAGTCTTCTATACGAAGGACACGTTTGCATTGGAAAGAGCAGGCTGATTGCAGACTGATCTTGCTATACTACTTGAAATCCAAGTTCACACACATTTCACACTCTCAAAAATTAGCTTTGTGGCAGTTGGTTTCCCTACTTCTGCCACCCACTTACACTTTAGATCTCTGTTTTGAAGCTTGTGAGATATATTTAGAAACATTATATTAACATTCCAGTTTTCTGTCTGAATACAGTGGTTTCACCTATGCTGTTCTTCAGCAGGTGCAGAATTTCACTAGTTTTTGATTGTCAAAAAATCAACTTAATCAAAGCTTAATATAGACATGCACATATACAAGGAGGATCCCAATAATATGGTATTATCTTCTGGAGGGTGTGTCCCTTGTAGTACAGGCTCCCCCTGCCAGGTGAGTGTTCTAGGAACCCATCTGTATCAGTGTACCAGCTGGCATTATTGTGAGAGGCTGCATTCAGCTTCAATGAATTTTTTTTTGAAGACTCTTTCAACACGTTTACCCGTTTCATGATGGATGATTTATGAGCACACGTGCCTACACCTCGCTGAGTTTTCAGCAGTTTTTGACCAAAAACATCATGACCCTCATGCTCCACCCTCTGTGTTCACCCAGTCTCATCCCTGAGCAACTTTTTTTTGTTTCCCTGATGAAAAAAGTCCTTAAAGGGAAACATTTTGCCAATGTGGAAGAGGTGAAACAAAAAATGATAGATGCACTAAAAGCCATCAAAATCAAGGAGTTCAGCCCTGGCTGGTGTGGCTCAGTGGACTGAGTGCCAGCCTACAAACCAAAGGGTCTCTGGTTCAATTCCCAGTCAGGGCATATGACTGAGTTGCAGGCCAGGTCCCCAGTTGGGGGCATGCAAGAGGCAACCACACATTGATGTTTCTCTTCTTCTCTTTCTCCCTCCCTTCCCCTCTCTCTAAAAAATAAATACATAAATATTTTTTAAGAAACACACATTTATTCAGCTCCTAGTGGGCCCCCTGCTGTGACCTGAACACTGAGAATGCTGAAGTTATTAGAATACAGGCCCTGATCCCCAGAACTCTTTCAACTCTGGTTGAGAGACACGTGGAACAGTATATCGTGGTAACTGCTGTTCTCACAGCCAGCAGTGCTTGCAGAGAGCTTTGGAATACATAGGAGAGAAACCTACTCTGAACTAGAGTGGCAAGGATTTCTGGAGATGACTTTGTTTTAGTGAACAAGTCTTTGGAAGTAATTTGTTCATTCAGGTTTCTGGTATTTTTGGTATCTTTTCAGATTGATTGAATTCCCAACTTGAGTGGAGGATGGGATGTAAGGAGAAAGAAACTGAGTTAGAAAAACTAAGGACAGTGAGGAGCCATTTCACGATGCCTCTATGATTTGCCTGGGGAAATAGCTTCCATTCCAGGAGTTGTTTTCCTGCTCTGGATCTGAGGAGCAGGGAGCGGGGATCATTTCCCTGCCTCTGGGAGAAATCACAGCGGAGAGCAGGGCTTGAAGGACATCTTAGAACAGCAGTCTTTCGGGCAGCATTTCCCCGGCCAATCTGAAGAGGTGATTGTGGACTTTTCTTCCAGGTCAGTTGCTGTTCAAACTAGGAAAGCAACACAATGTGTTTTGCACCTGAGGTATCATGAAAACTTAACAAGCTAGCAGAATATTCTGTTTCCTCTGTAAAAGTATATAGGTAGTGCTAAAAGATTTGAAGTCACTTCTGCCAATTTACATGTTGCTTCACTTGGCTCTCTCCATAATTTGAGAAGCTACAATACTTGGCCAAGGCTTCAGTAGGCAAATAGTTTCTAACAAAGAAAACCACAGGAGGAACTGGAACTTGGTTACAGTATGCCAACACACTGACCGTGCTGTGTGTGTGCGTGTGTGTGTATGTGTGTGTGTTTAAACAGGAAACATTAGAAAGCAAGCACAATAGAGTCCATTTACAAGAATACCTTTAAAAATTACCCCACTGTTAGAAAAAAACAATTTCTGGACTAAATTTTTTGTGTGCTTGGAAAAATCTACCAATGAATAAAAATATAGTCAAGTTGCTGTTAGTTATACACACAGCATTTGCATTGGGGGCCAAGCTTTACATTCTGTTTGAAGTGCTAGGGTCATATTCTGATCTAATGATATTATAATGTCTCTGTTTCACTCTTGTTGACATCTGTTCACATCTGGTACCATTTTTGTATATATAGTCTTCGGTTCAGAAAAGGGCTAGAAGGAAAGAATATTTGAGGTTGCCTTCAACACTGACATCAGCCACCAGGAAAGATCTTTAACAAAAACTCTCCTCCCAGCATCAGGGAATTGGTGGGTAAGACAGAGAATAGGCTTAGGCAGAGGGAACAGTTCATCTCACATCTATGCCTTGCATCCATGTCTTCACAGGCATTTACATAAGGCTTTAGGTTCAGTGTGAGAGCCTTAACACAGGAGCCAGGCAATGGATTAGAGTAAGAAGCACAGAAAATGCTTGAATAATCAGGAATGGTCTCACATTAGTACAAAAAACACTAACTGAGGACCTACCTTTTTTGTCAGACACTGAGCTACAATAAAAGATAAGCCATACCCTTATGTTCAAGAGTTTGCCTACTAATGAAGAAAATAGGTCCACCCACAACTAACTATATCCTAATAGATTCTAAGCCATTTCTACATCAAAATGCTGTTTAATTTTTATCAGAAGTAGGGGAAATTCACTGAGTAGTAGATAATGGTTCTGTGGAGCCTTGACAAATAGGGAGGATATCAATAGGCAAAAAAGGGGAAAGTGGGAGTAGTAGGTCAAGATCAGACTTTAGATCTGGAATCCAGGGCAACAACCTGAGCATGATCTCAGCATCAGTGGGTGAGGTCGGAAGATGAGGCTGACAGGATTGGAACTGGAGAAGGGCATTCGGTCAGAAGACCCTCAACACTGTGCTTCTAGGATGAGTGGCGGTGTAGCAGACACTGCATGACGTCCAACCTGTATCCATCCTCCCCTTTCTTTTTATGAATTGGACTCTAATTCTGATTTGGGAGGCAGAGTGTCTCTTACCGCCAGGGATAACTATGTAACTTGTTTTGAGCCATTGGGATGTAAGCAGAAGTTGTTCAGAGAGAATTCTGGAAGGCTCTTTAAAAGGGCACAGACACAGCTGACATCTGTCTTTGCCATATTTCCCTGTGCCCTACTTTCTACTCAGCTCGCAGAGGTAGGCAGCTGTCTTGTAACCAGTATGGCCAAAGTCTTGCCCTGGGGTTTCTAGAGCAGGAAGAAGTAGCCTGGTTTACAAACATAGCTTCAGGCTGCCTACCCCAGATTCTTTTTTATGGGAGAAAAATAAACTTATTTGTTTAAACCACTATGGTCAGGTTTCCATTAATGTGGCCTAATTCAATCCTAATTGATATGTATGGCTTGTAGGGAAAAACAAAAATAGTTGACCAAAAAAAAAAAAAAAAAGCAAGAGTGATTCTGACTAGAAGTTACAAGTCCTAAGAATTGTGAGGATGGAGAAAAAGGAAGCTCTCAATTATTCTAAGTCAGAACTTGGCAAATGTTCAAGTTCTTTCTTTCTTTTCTTTTTTCTTTCTTTCTTTTTTTTCCCTATTGAACTACTGTGCATTTTTAGAACATCCATTCATCAATCATATAAATATTTATCATGCACCTGCTATGTATCAGGCATTGTGCTGGGTTCTAGGAATATACAAAAGCCTATGTGGGCCCTCAGCAAGCACATGATCTAGTGAAAATAAAGATGTCAAAGTTAATCATAAATTGCTAGTTTGAAAAATGTGATTTTAAAAAGTATCCAAAACTCTAACAGAGAATTAATTATTCTCTTTCCAGTTGCACCAACAATTTAGAGGTAAATTGGCTACTGATGCATAAATATATGTGCCACAGAAGAAAGGGGCCGTGGCAATTGAACGCCAGGGACTTGAGTTGAAGGAACACAAAATTAGTTTCTTTCTAAAAGAAAATGAATTAAATAGCTGAAGACAGAACACCTTGAGAGACATATAAATGCCACCAGTGGACAGTTAGGGATGGCTATTGCGCTTTAATAGACACACAGAAGCTCCCATCTCCACTTCTCAGAACCACTGGACTCTGACAAACATCTAACTTCTTAGGCAGTAAAATGAACTGGGATGTGAGATAGAGCTTTTTTTTATGCCCTGATAATGCTCTGCTGGCTATGAGAAGCAATCCACAAACTTAACTGCTAGCTCCTAAAATAACATTTAATTTGAGCATTAATGCATTGCCTTCCAGAGATTCAGCAAATATTGTTGCTCACCTGCTTTGTACCAAACACCGTGTCAGGTGACGAACAGCATGTTGCTTGCCCTCAAACTCCTGCAAGCTTACGGGTGCAAAAGGAAACAGTCAGGGAGCAGTCTCCAGGGCAGGCATCTAAAAGAACTGCAGGTATGTGGGAGGTTAATTAGTAGGAAGCCAAGTTGCTTTGATGGTATTAAAGTCCAAGAGAATCTTGTAGATGGTATAACTCAAGCAGTGCTAGTGAGCATGTTGCAGAAATGGGCAAGACCCTATTTTTCTGCTCTGATATTTGTACCTTACCACAAACAGGTGAGTAAGAGCACTCAGGTGTATAACCAGACCCTGAGGTGGTGTTAGTTCAGCCTTTTATGTGAAGGGCATCTCATCATTCATCTATATGCGATGCATGCAGTGTGTTCTGAGGCCTCGAGTCCCAGGGATGTTTGGAAGTCATTTCTAAGCCTTTGATTTAAGTAACATTCTGTGGTCTTCAGATGATGCTAAGTAATTTCCACAGAAGCTTTTATGCCTTATTATTGCTTGCCCTTTAAGAAGTGTGGGATGAGATAAAATGAAGAAGGGGCCTTTCTGGCAGTTTCCTTGCTGTTTTGCTTCCCATTGTGGATTGTTGTACTTTTCAGGACAGATGCTAAATACTGTTTTTCTCCTAATTATTTTCACAAAGTGATAGGATCAGGTCTCTGACATTGAGTAATGATCCCTGCTGTTATTTAGATGTGTGTATGTGCGTATGTTTGTGCTGAAAATTGTGTGAATGCTACATGACTGCAATATTTGTTTTGTTTCTCAAAAGTCAGCAAAGATAGAACAAGCTTTGAGAGGTCAACCAGTTCACCCCCTATTTCTGGAAGTAACTTCTAACATCTGCTGTTAGCTATTCTTATCTTTATTTTTTACTCACAACATAATAACAAGAATATATTAAAACCACTCATCATGAACAAGACTTAGAAGAAGACCATAACCTAGGCAGCATGGTTATTATAGACTTAGTTTTCTCTTTTCCTAGATGAGCAACTGAACAGAGTCACCACTGTGCACCACTCCCAGAGGCACTGTTCAAATCAGAGTCTATGTGAACGGTGGCCTTCAAACTGGGGTATAAGCAAAGCACAGTCAAATCACAGCTCTGAGCTAAGATACTTGGAATATGCCTGCATTAGCATCAATACACATTGGGAATCTGCTTGCTCTCCCTAAAGCCTCCAACTATATATTAAAATTTCATGTAAATTTTACTTCTATTCCAACATACTTCTATGTTACAAGTCATGTTTTAATTGCTTACAATAGAGGAAAATTAATGCTCCAGAAAAACTCACCGTGTTTAAAATCCTCTACTTTCTTGTACCCATTAACACTGAAAATGATGGGTTAACACAAAGTAAAACCTCTGGTGAGTTGCTATATGTAATTCCAGGGTCTGAAAATTCAATTTGTTTTGATTTGTGAGCCCGTGCTCTCCAGGGTCTGTGTATGGCTCCGTTAATGAACCAGCCAGCAACCTTGAAGTAGGTGGACAGTGTGTGAGGCCCAAGTGAGCCAATTTGTGTGGGAAAACAATTCATGTGGAAGGAAAACAGAAATAACATTTATATTTGATCAGTGTGCTATACTTTAGAAAGTGCTGTCACAGTAGACTGTGAGTTTCTTCAAGTCAAAAATCATCTTTAATTATTTATGTTCCCATTGTCGTCGTTCAAAGTAGACCCTTAGTACATATTTGTGAAGTTAAGGACATATTTGGCACCCTGACAGCACTTCAGTTGGGAAATACTGCCATTTTGCAGAGGATGGAACTAGGCTGACTGTTGACTTTCTCAAGAAAACTGTTCGTTTGTGGCAGAGCTGGGAGAGGGAACTTGAACCCACAGCTACTGGTGCATCAACAGTGCACCGTCCGTGACACCAGACATCTTTCACATGCCCACTTCACACTTTCCCACACAATTTCAAAGGAGAGGAAGAACAGTTCACACATTGCATTGTCTTTTCTGGTTCAAATGCCTGGTTCAGAGTAAAAGCTATTATCGAAATCCAGTAAATCTTCTTGTCAGCTTGGATTTAGTCAGACTTAAGATGGAATGAGCAAATTATAGATGACAGTAATAGAGTGCTTCTAAGGGGGCATTTCTTAACTACTTTATTCTGCTTCTGGGAGTTCCATGTGGGAATGTTTTAAATCACTCAGGAAGAGAAACTAGAATGAGAAAGTCTGACTGGTAGTAGGAGCTCTGTCCTGGCAGGTGTCTAATGATTTGCTATCGCTCTATCATTTCAGACTGTGATTATTAGCATTGTACCAGTGTAACCCTACCAAGTCTTGCAGAAAGACAATAGAAATTAGAATCAACATGTTTTCTCTTCTTTCTGGTATGGCATTCTTCTCTATATCATAAAGGAATATATTCACACAAATGTAAAAATTTGCACCAGCTTCCCCGTGGAATGTCCTGCAATCTGCTTCCTTGTTCCCTATTCTATCTATTCTTCAGAGATACTGCTATTCCCTTCTTCCCTGAGGCTTTCTAGGCAATAGAGTCAAGTTCCACATTTGACTTTCTATAGCTCAGCATATATTTGTTGTTTGTTTTTAACATCTTTATTGATATATATATAATTCACAAACCGTAAGTGTATTCTTATAAAGTATACACTTCAATCATCACAGAATTACGTGACTATCAACAAAATCTAAGTTTAAAATATTTCTGTCACCCTAAAACGAAACCTTGTATGAGCATTTACTATCCAAGCTCAACCTCCTCATCCCTAGGCAACCACTAATTTACTCTCTGCCTCTATGGATCTGCCTATTCTGGACATTGCATAAATTATACAATATGTGGTCATTTGTGACTGGCATCTGTTACTTAGCATAATGTTTTCAGAATCATTCGTGTTTGGGATTTATCTGTACTTCATTTCTAATTATTACTGAATAGTTTCATTACACAGATATACCATATATTATTTATCCATTCATTACTTGATGGACATTTGGGTTATTTATACCTTTTGGCTATCGTGAATAATGCTATTATGAACATTCATATACAAGTTTTTGTGTATAACTAGGAGTAGAATTTCTAGATCACATGATAACTCTATGTTTAACCTTTCATGGAATTGCTAAACCTTTCCAAAGTGGCTACACGACTTTACAACCCCACCGAAAATGAATGAGGGTTCCAATATTTCTCCATCTTCACTGATATTTATAATTGTCTCTCTTACTGTTTTAGCTATCCTAGATAGTATAAGTAGTATCCAATTGTGATTTGATGTGCATCTCTTTTTTTTCTCTTAGAAATGGCATTTATTTATTTTTTTCAATTATTTTATTGTTCAATTACAGTTGTCTGCATTTTCTCCCCACCCCCCCCACCCCCCATCCAAATCCACCTCCCTCCCTTGCTTCCACCCTCCCCCTTGGTTTTTTCCATATGTCCTTTATACTAGTTCCTGAAAACCCTTCTTCTACCCATTGTCTCCTCCTCCCTCCCCTCTGGCTATTGATAGATTGTTCTTAACTTCAATGACTCTGGTTATATTTTGTTTGCTTTTTTCTTTTGTTGATTATGTTCCAGTTAAAGGTGAGATCATATGATATTTGTCCCTCACCGCCTGGTTATTTCACTTAGCATAATGCTCTCCAGTTCCATCCATGCTGTTGCAAAGGGTGTGAGCTCGTTCTTTCTCTCTGTTGCGTAGAATACCATGGTGTAAATGTACCATAGTTTTTGGATCCACTCATTTGCTGATGGGCACTTAGGTTGCTTCCAGTACTTGGCTATTGTAAATTGTGCTGCTATGAACATTGGGGTGCATAGGTTCTTTTGGACTGGTGTTTCAGAGCTCTTAGGATATAATCCCAGCAGTGGAATTGCTGGGTCAAAAGTCAGTTCTATTTTTAGTTTTTTGAGGAAATTCCATACTGTTTTCCACAGTGGCTGCACCAGTCTGCATTCCCACCAACAGTGCAGTAGGGTTCACTTTTTTCTGCATCCTCTCCAACACTTATATGTTGATTTGTTTATGATGGCCATTCTGACCAGTGTGAGGTGGTATCTCATTGTGGTTTTAATTTGCATCTCTCTGATGGCTAGTGATGCTGAGCATCTTTTCATACGTCTCTGGGCCCTCTGTATGTCCTCCTTGGAGAAGTGTCTGTTCAAGTCTTTTGCCCACTTTTTAATTGGGTTTTTTGTCTTCCTGGAGTGGAGTCATGTGAGTTCTTTATATATTTTGGAGATCAAACCTTTTTCTGAGGTATCATTGGCAAATATGTTTTCCCAAGTAGTTGGTTCTCTTTTCATTTTAATGCTGTTTTCTTTAGCCATGAAGAAGCTTTTTAATTTGATGAGGTTCCATTTATTTATTCTTTCCTTTATGTCCCTTGCTTTAGGGGACATGTCTGTGAAGATGTTGCCGCGTGGAATGTCTGAGATTTTCCTGCCAATGTTTTCCTCTAAGACTTTTGTGGTGTTATGACTTATATTTAACAGTCTTTTATCCACCTTGAATTTATTTTTGTGTATGATGTAAGCTGGTGATCGAGTTTCATTTTTTTGCATATAGCTGTCCAGATCTCCCAACACCATTTGTTGAAGAGGCTATTTTTGCTCCATTTTATGCTTCTTCCCCCTTTGTCAAATATTAATTGACTGTAGAGACTTGGGTTTATTTCTGGGTTCTCTGTTCTGTTCCATTGGTCTATGTGCCTGTTTTTATGCCAGTACCAGGCTGTTTTGATTACAGTGGCCTTGTAATACAGTTTGATAGAAGGTATTGTGATCCCTCCTGCTTTGTTCTTCTTTCTCAAAATTGCTGCAGCTATTCAGGGTCGTTTATGGTTCCATATAAATTTCTCAAATGTTTGTTCTATATCTGTGAAATATGTCATGGGTACTCTAATAGGGATTGCATTGAATCTATAAATCACTTTGGGTAGTATGGCCATTTTGATGATGTTAATTCTTCCAATCCATGAGCATGGTGCATGTTTCCATTTGTTTGTGTCTTCCTTAATTTCTTTCTTCAGTGTTGTGTCATTTTCTGAGTACAGGTCTTTTACCTCCTTAGTTAGGCTTATTCTTAAGTATTTTATTTTTCTTTTTGCTATATCAAATGGGATTTTTTTCCTGATTTCTGTTTCTGATGTTTCATTGTTGGTATACAAAAATGCCTTTGATTTCTGAGTATTGACTTTGTATCCGGCTGTTTTGCCAAATTCATTTATTAGGTCGAGTAGTTTTTTGGTGGAGTCTATAGGATTTTCCATGTACACTATCATATCATCTGCAAACAATGACAGTTTTTTTCCCTCCTTTCCAATTTGGATGCCTTTAATTCTTTTTCTTACCTGATTGCTGTGGCTAGGACTTCCAGTACTATGTTGAATAGGAGTGGTGAAAGCACGCATCCTTGTCTTGTTCCTGATCTTAGTGGGAAAGTTCTAAGTTTTTGTCCATTGAGTATGATGTTGGCTGTAGATCTCTCATATATGGCCTTTATTATGTTGAGGAATGCTCCCTTTATTCCCACTTTGCTGAGTGTTTTTATCATAAATGGGTGCTGTACCTTATCAAATGCTTTTTCTGCATTTATTGATAGGATCATGTGATTTTTGTCTTTCATTTTATTTATGTGGTATATTATGTTTATTGATTTGCAAATATTGTACCATCCTTGCATCCCTGGGATAAATCCCACTTGATCATGGTGTGTGATCTTTTTAATGTATTGCTGGATGATGTGCATCTCTTTTTATTAATAATTGCAAGTATCTCTTTATGTGTTTAATAGCCATATATACATATGGCTGTTATATATATAATATATGTATTATAAAATATATATATATATTATATAGATAGATAGATATATAATTTGGCAAAATGCCTCTCTAAGTTAATTGTTCTTTAATAGATTTCCTGATCTATTCTGGACACAGGTATGTCCAGTTATCAGTTATATCATTTACAAATATTTTCTCCCATTCTGTGAGTTGTCTTTTCACTTTCTTGATGGTATCATTTGTAGCACATTAATTTTGATGTATTCAAATTTCTATTTTTTTCTTTTATCACTTGGGCTTTTGGTGTCATGTCTAAGAAACTATTACTTCATCCAAGGTCATGAAGATTTATTCCTGTGTTTCCTTTTAAAAATGTAAAGTTTTGCCTTTTGTAATTAGGTCTATTATGCATTTTAAATAGATTTTTGAATACAGTGTGAGGCAGTTCAACTTCTTTTTTTTTTCTTTGCATGTGGATACCCAGTTTTCTCTGCACTATTCATTGAAAACACTATTCTTTTCCCCACTGAATTGTCTTGGTATCCTTGCAGAAAATAAATTGAATGAGTTTGTTTCTAGATCCTCAATTCTATTTTATTGATCCATATGTCTACCCGTATGCTAGTACCACACTGTTTTGCTTATGTTAGGTTTTAAAATCAGGAAGTGTGAAACCTCCAAATTTGTTTTTCTTTTTCAAGATTTTTTGGCTATTCTGAACCCCTTGTAATCCTACATGAATTTTAGAATCAGCTTTTCTATTTTTGTAAAAAAAAAAGGATTTTAATAGAGATAGCACTGAATCTGTATATCACTTTAGGGAATACTGTCATTTTGGTAGTATTAAGTCTTTCAATCAATAAACATGAGATGGCTCTCCATTGGTTTAATTCCTTAATTTTTTCAACAATGTTTTATAGTTTTCTGTGTACAAGCATTATGCTTCTTTGATGTCTTAGTCTGTTCAGGCTGCTATAACAAAATACCACCAACTGGGTAGCTTATAAACAACAGAAATTTATTGCTCATATTTCCAGAGGCCGGGAAATCCAAGATCAAGGTGACTGACTGCATAGTTGCCTTCTAGTGAGGGTGTACTTTGTGGTTCACAGCACAGACCTTCTCACAGTGTCGTCACATAGTGGAAGAGGCTAAGTCTCTCTGGAGCCTCTTTTATAAGGCACTAATTCCATTCATGATGACTCCATTCTTATGACTTAAGCACCTCCAAAATGGTCCACCTACTAATACCTATGGAGATTAGGATTTTAAAATATAAATTTTGGGAGGATACAAACAGACCACAGCACTTGGTCAAATTTATTCCTAGAGTTTATTGTTTTTGATGCTATTGTGAGTAAAATTATTTTCTTAATTTCATGTTCAGATTGTTTATTACTATTGTATAGAAATACAGTTAATTTTTGTATATTTATCTTGTATCTTGCAACCTTGCAGAACTTATTTGTTAGCTTTAATAGTTTTCTGGTGGATTCCACAAGTAGAAATAGTTGTACTTCTTTCTTTCCAGCTTTGGTGCCTTTTACTTGTTTTTGTTGCATGTTTGTACTGGCTAGAACCTCCAGTACAATGTTGAACAGAAGTGCTAAAAGCAGACATCCCTGTCTTGTTCCTGATCATGGGGGAAAGCATTTAGTCTTTCATTGTTAAATATAATGGTAGCTGTAGGTTCTTCACACTTTCAGGAAGTTTCTATTTATTCCTGGTTTGCTGAGTGTTTGTATCATGAAAAGGTGTTGGAATTCGTTATATGCTTTTATTCTTCCAATTGATGTGATCATATGGGTTTTAACTTTTATTTTTTAAATATAATTTAGCAAATTAGTATATTATGCCAATTGGCTTTTCTATATTAAACTAACCTTGGATTCCTGATTGAAATTTCACTTGGCTATGATGTTTAATGCTTTTTATATGTTGCTGAATTCAGTTTTCTAATATTTAGGGAAGGATTTTTATATCTACATTCATAAGGGATATTGGTCTATATTTTTATTTTCTGGTGATGCCTTTGGTTTTGAAATCAGGGTGGTACTGGCTTTGTAGAAGGAGTTGGAAAATATTTCCTCTTCTTTTACTTTTTTGGAAGGCATCAGTAAATATTTGTATCACCATATTTTGCCATGTACAATGTATGCCCATGTTTTTGTGCACATTATACACTGATTATTATATCCATGGTATGTATTCATTATACCCATGTATAAATGTACATCCTTATTTTTCCCTCAAAAATTTGGGCAAAAAAGTGCATTACACAGCCAAATATGGTAATTCATTGAATGTTTGATAGAATTTATCAGTGAAGCTATCTGGTCCTAGACTTTTCTTTGTTAGGTGTTTTGTGGGTCAAGGAATTTATAGGCAGAGAGAACAATAAGATGTAATGGAATTTGGTGTTCAAACCAGAAAGCCAAGTTAGCTGGAGCTGAAATGACTCCCAATTGCCTACGTGTTAAAATGTAATTTCCTTAGCTTCATTCATGATTCTTCCTAATTTGGAACTTGTTTAACCTCTCCATCTTCTTTCATCTATTGTCATTACTTCTGTAAGCATTATGTATGCTGAACTAATAATAGTTATTCTCTTCCAGACACTATGTTAAATCTATTACACAACCTCAATTAACCATTATATTTAGCTTCTCAGAAAGAAAGCCCTTCTCATTTCATGACTTTTTAATGAAGCTCATACACCCCAGAACGAACTATTCCTTTACGTATTTCAGTTCCCTCTCTGCCTCAGTCTCATGCAGTTGAGAAACCTACTCATGGTTTGACTCTCCTGGTATCACCTTCACACTAAAGATTTTTTATTTTTCTAAATAAAATATTATTAAAGAACATCTAATAAATCTGGGTACTTGTGTTAATCTGTTTCTCCCATACACTGTAAATCTTTTGATAGCACGAACCCTGTTTGATTCATCTCTTTATCCTAAATCTAGCAAACTACCTGTCACAGTGTAGACTCTAAATAAATATTTGGTGAATTAATAGGTGACCCTAGCCAATGAGAATAAGTTTTTTGGCAGCATTTTGGATAGCTCAGATGTTACTGTGTTTTTCGTGCTTTTCACAGCCCCTGATGCAACATTGATAGGTGCTCATTGAAATTATCTCAGCTGAATGCCAAATTAATATAATATGTCAGTAGCACGCTTTGAACCCTTCAGTAAAAAGACACCATACAAGCCTCAAAATAGCTGTAAAAAAGATAGAAATAACAGAAACTATTTGGATGCCACCTCTTTTTGAAAATATAAAAACAATTTTGTTATGTTTTGAAACATAATTACACTTGAAGATTTTTGGTGTAAGAGAGCTGTGTTTGGGGATTCTGGTGATTATGATAACAAGACTGCTTGATACTAGGGTAGAGGAAATCCATTTTAGAAGCTTTTCAATGACAAGTTTTGTTTTCTGTATCTGGAAGCAACTCTCACTGCTATTTACTTAAATGCCTTGGAATATAGAAAACTCAGTAGCACTGTGGGATCCCTAAAAGAGGAAACATTTAGTGTTTTTTGTATTCTTTCTCTGTCACAAGATAAAGGTGAACAGGTAGAGTGGCAGCATTGACTGCAGCAGCAATACATCACCACCTCCCAAGCATGGTCTGCTATTTAACATTGACATTCAAAACCTGTATCAGTAAGGGTTCTCCAAAGAAACAGAACCAATAGGTGAAAGACATGATATTTTTGTTTACTGACATATCAATATGTATCTATAGAACTCTATGTCTCTGTTTATCAATTGATCAATCACTAGATAGATGGTAGGTAGGTAGATAGATAGATATCACATGATATCTATGGGGTTAGCAAGTCTGAAATTTGTAGAGCAGGATGGCAGGCTAGAAATTCAGACTAGAGTTGATGTCACAGTCTTGAGTCTAAAATAGCAGGCTGGAAACTCAGACAAGTGTTAATGCTGCAGTCTTGAGGAAGAAGTTTATCTTCTCTGGGAAAACTATTTTTGCTCTTAAGGCAACTGATTAGAGAATGCCTGTCCACACTATTGAGTGTAATCTCCCTTACTTAAAATCAACTGGAGATCTTTTTAAAATGTTTTATTTATTATGCTATTACAGTTATCCCAATTTTCCCCTTTTGCCCCCCCCACCTGTTACCCCCATTCCCTCCATCAACAGCCCCCTTAGTTCAAGTCCATGGGTCATGCATAAAAGTTCTTTGACTTCTCGATTTCCTATACTCTTCTTAACATCCCCCTGTCTGTTTTTTACCTACAAATTATGTTTTTTAATCCCTGCACCTTTTCCCCCATTCTCCCTCTTCCTCCTCCCAGCTGATAACCCTCCAAATGATCTCCATATCTATGATTATGTTCCTGTTCTGGTTGTTTGCTTAGATTGTTTTTTTAGAGCAAGTTGTTGATAGCTGTGAATTTGCTGCCATTTTAACGTTCATAGTTTTGATCTTTTTTTTTTTTTAAATAAGTCCCTTCAACATTTCCTGTAATAATAGCTTGGTGATGATGAACTCCTTTAGCTTTACCTAGTCTGGGAAGCACTTTATCTGCCCTTCCATTCTAAATGATAGCTTTGCTAGATAGAGTAATTTTGGATGTAGATCCTTGCTTTTCATCACTTTGAATATTTCTTGCCAGTCCCTTCTTGCCTGAAAAGTTTCTTATGAGAAATCAGCTGATAATCTTATGGGAACTCTTTTGTAGGCAACTCCCTCCTTTTCTCTTGCTGCTTTTAAGATTCTCACTTGACCTTTAGAAACTGTCATTTTAATTATGATGTGTCTTGGTGTGGTCCTCTTTTTGTCCAATTTGTCTGGGACTCTCTGTTTTTCCAGGACTTGTATGTCTATTTCCTTCACCAATATTAGGGAAGTTTTCTTTCATTATTTTTTCAAATAAGTTTTCAATTTCTTGCTCTTATTCTTCTCCTTCTGGTACCCATATGATTCAGATGTTGGTGCATTTGGAGATTTCCATGAGGCTTCTTACACTACCCTCATTTTTTTGAATTCTTGTTTTCTTGCTGATCTGGTTGAATGTTTATTTCTTCCTTATGTTCCAAATTCTTGATTTGAATCCCAACTTCCTTACCTTCACTGTTGGTTCCCTGTAGAGTTTTCTTTATTTCACTTAGAGTAACCTTCATTTCTTCCTCCATGTTGTTTCCATACTCAATGAATTCTTTGAGCATCCTGATCACCAGTGTTTTGAACTCTGCATCTGATAGGTTATCTCCATTTGTTTAGTTCTTTTTCTGGGGTTTTATTCTGTGCTCTCATTTGGGCCATGTTTTTTTGTCTCCTCAATTTGTCAGCCTCCCTGTGTTTGTTTCTGTGTATAAGGTAGAGCTTCTTTGACTCCCTGTCTTAGTAGCATGGCCTATTGTAGAAAAGGCACCAGTAAATTGTCTGGGGCAGAGCCTTTGGTCACAGGTGGCAAACACAAGGCCTGCAGGCTGAATCCAGTCCTCCACCTTGTTTGATCGAGCCTGGCACCTTTGTCTACCCAGCAGCAGCACCAAGCTCTCACATAACTGTTAAGGAGTAGTTACATTTATACAGTCCTAAAATTACATTCGGCCCTTGGAAGGCAACCTTGAGGCTGATGCGGCCCCCAGTGAAAATGAGCTTGACACCCCTGCCTTAGGTAATTGCCAGGGCAGGGCAACCCACTTCACTGCTTTGTGACTCTGTATGGGGGGAGGGCTCGGAGAGGGGACAGTGCCACTGCCTGGTTTCTGGAGGTTTGCCCAGCACTTGCCCCATTTCCAGTCACTTTACCCACTCCCCTTATGTGACCTGTGCCCTTCCAGCTGTTGCCCTTTTTGGTGAATCCCAGAATGGGTGGGTTTGTGTCTGTTCTAAGACTGTGTGGGCCCTTGAAGTGGAGTCTACTGAAAATCCAGAAGTTTCTTCCACAGCCCCAACCCCCACTGATTTTTACAGCCAGAAGTTATGGGGATTTATCTTCCCTGCACAGGAACTCTGGGCTGTGTGGTCTGGCCTGGAGCTGGGATCGCTCACTCCCAAGGTATTCCCCCCAATTTTTATCTACCACATATGGAAGTGGGACTGCCTGTTCCACCACCACTGCTGCCTCTCTGTGCCACACTCTGTCTCCGCACTTCTCCGCCCCTCTCTGCATCTCCACCCCTCCTACCTGTGTGGATGTATGTGGCTTCTTTAAATCCTTGGTTATTGGTTGGACTTCTGTACAGGTTGATTTTTTGACAGTTCTGGATATTATTTGTTTTGAGGTCTAGTTGTAATTC
This sequence comes from Desmodus rotundus, assembly GCF_022682495.2. NCBI lineage: Eukaryota > Metazoa > Chordata > Mammalia > Chiroptera > Phyllostomidae > Desmodus > Desmodus rotundus. The sequence goes on from NC_071389.1 coordinate 46,382,881, forward strand.
TTTCTGTGGTTGCACAAGGAGGCGAAGTGTGTTTACCTACACCTCCATCTTGACCAGAAGCCTCAACTGGAGACTTTAACCATATTTACCTAACATCTTCCCAGGGGCATATAGATTAGTATTTAATTAAATAATTGAGTAGTATACCTACCCAAGGTGATACATAAAACTAATCATCACAATTGTCACATATCACTTGCTTCTCTCTCTTACTTTGTATCTTTCCATACCTGCTCATGCCCCACATCAGACTGCCAATCATGCTCTGAAGAAGCCTCGCACTTGCCCGCTTTTTGGTGCCTTTGCTGGTTCCTCCATTCCTGCTCTCGAGTCTCTATCTCAGTTGTGAAATTTCTTCTCTTCTTTAGACCCTATCTATGCAAATACCATTTGCCTTCCCAAATCTTGGCTGCTTTCCTTTTCAGATACCATCCCTCCCTCTTTGGAACCCCCAACAGATTTCTTGGCAGTACAGTCACCTTGCTCTGTTTTGCATTATTCTAAAATATATTCATGGCAACCTTCCCTGTGGCCTGAGGGAATCAAGAACCTCCTGCTTTTTTGTTTTGTTTTTAATTTCTATCTTCCTGAGCGGGTATAGAGTTTTCCAGTCATGCATCAATCTTTATTCTTCCTCTGTGCCAGTTCCTGTGCTCACTGCTGAGGAATCTAAAGATCAATTAGACATATCTTTAGCACTCTGAGAGCCACAGTCTAATGGGGAAGGAGGATTAGTAAACTGGAGGTGTCCATAAGTATTTTTTGAACTGAATTAATTTCTTCTATGGAAATGTCGTCACTTTCCCCTCAGCATCTCCTCACCTTAATGCTTTTACATGCAGACATTAGCCAGAGCAGACACCTGGCTTGCAGTGGGCTGAAAACCTCTGTCTTCATAAAACCTGCAAAAGAGCAATGTGTGTGGTATGATTGAGGAGCATCAAAGCAGTCAACTGATCTAAAAATATCTCTGTTGCTAAGATGCAGTAATGCCCAATATGCTGCCATTGGGAATCCATTCATTTGGGTTCAAAATTACCCTATTTCTAAATGTTCCTGGGAGGCATTACTGTATATATATGCAGAGATCTCTTTTGAATGTCTTTCCATTTCTTCTTTACCCCACATATTGTCTCCTCCTCCTTTTAAGACTCACCTAATTTGCCCTCCCTGAAAACTTCCTACTACCCAGAGGAGTTAGAGACTTTTCCTCTGAGTCCTCACAGCACCCTGTGCCTGTTACAACATGAATTTTTCATCCTTTATTGTTCACCTGTTTGTCATTTGCCTAGTTCTCCACTAGACTGAACTCCTAAGGGGAAATACGTACTTTTCATCTCTGTGACCCCAACATCAGGCATAGTACCAAAGACATGGAAGGATGCTGTGTAAGTGTTCCTGGACTTACTAGGTGGTTGCTTGATAGAATGAGGCCTGAGCACATCTGGGGACAAGCTTGATGAAAGGGAATTGAAGGACAGAGGGAGGGTGTCAGGAAATGAAAAATGGCCTTAGAGAAACAACTCTTGTGCTTGGGGCCATCCTTGATCCTGCCATTTGCTATTGTCCACTTTCTTATTTCACTTGTGGATGAAGTACTTTGTGAATGAAACATTCTTGTTTTCTTTTGTTCTAAACTACACAATCTGAAGCACTGTCAGCTGGCAGGGATTCTTCCAGAAGCATTTGTTGAGTGTAAAGGTGGCTACATATGCTTTATCTACAAAAGGAAAATGCTTCCAAAATTCCTTTTATTTCTGCTTGAACTGAGAACACAAATCTCTTCTTATGCCACTGGCATTCATGGAATAGATTATACTGTTCCTTGTCCTTTCCTTTGCTCATAGTGCAATCAATAGAAAATTCAAAGTATGAGACAGAGTGAAGATGAATTGAAGAGACAGGTTGATAAGATTTAATGTCCATGTAATATTATTGTAACTAATGTGTAAATCTTACAAAACCTACTATTGCCCTCTGCAGCATAAACACTTGCTGTGTTCTTGTTAAAGTGGATTAAAAAGTAACATTTGTGTTTTTATCTGGCTTCAGATCTAATAGGACTGAGTGAAAGGGTGAGCTCATTGGTAGATGGACAATTTCGTCCTTTCTCAAGCTCAATAGCTATTATTGTGACTAACAAAGTGACTCTTATGAATTGAACACAAACAAGCGGTCAGGAGAGTGTTCGTGATGTTATCACAAATATTTGTAATAGGGGCATGACGCAATGTTTTGTGAGATGTGGGTAACAAAAAGATAGACATTCAATGTTTATTTGGATCAAATTATTAAACCTCTGAAACTTGTATCGTGTTTTCTAATTTACAAAGCACACTCACACTTATTATCCTATTAAACTTCAATTTATTACTCAATCTCCATTGGACCATTACCTTCAGTGTGCAAGGATTCTATAATATCTCCATCCTTAAGATTCCCTCTCTAGATCTCACGTTTTCCACCAGAAACAGACCCATGTGTCTTCTCTATTACAGCAAAGCCCATGAGCTGTCTATGTTCAGTCTCTACTTTCTCATCTGACATTCTTTCCTCAGTCAACTCAGACCTGCTTTTTATCCCCACAACTCCACTAAAATTGCTTGTATCAATGGAATTAAAAGTCTTTGTCTTGTCTATTCACTCCCTTCTCCTTGAAACGATCTTCCTCACTTGGCATTAGACAGCGTGTTCAACTGGTTTCACAACCACCTCACTGTTTTTTTCTCCTGCAGAGTTCCAGGGGTCCCACTGCTCGGTTCTTGTCTCTCACCTGTTCTTTGTCTGTATTCACTACCTAGGTAATCTCGACCAGATCCCACTTTTCAATATTATCTGCAAACTGCAGGTACCCACATTTATATCTTTGACTCAGTTCTCTCCCTAAGTTTCAAACTTGTATATCCCAGAGTCTTCTTAACTCTCTCTACATAAGCAATCTCAAGCTTAAATTCCTAAAGCAAAACTCTGGAAAACCTTGATATGTTGCCAGTATTCCTCTTCTCAGGAAGTGGTGCTAAATTCATTTGGGTGCCCTGGCCAAAAACCTAGACGTCACCCTCGATGCCTCTCTTTCTTCAGGCCCAGAATGTCATCATAAATCAAAGTCCTGTTAAATCTACCTCCCAAATGTACTGGAACTATTTATTACCACCTCTACCTCTGCCATCCCAGGCAAAGCCACCATTATCACCAACCTGGGTTTCTGAAACACCTTCCTCACTAGGTTCTCTGCTTTCCTTCCTTCTCCTTTTGCAGTCAGTTCTCTACCAAACTGCCAAAGTAGTCCTTTCAAATGTAAAACCATCCAGGGGCATTCCTTTCTCATTCCAGTTAGAACTCACAGCCTCTTCCAGCACGTATAAGATCTACATGATCTTACTCCTGACTTTCTGTCCAAGTTTATGTCTACCTTAGGGTACTTGCACATACTGGTCCTATCTGGAATACTTTTCTACCACATTTTTTTCATGATTTACTCCCTCAATTTTTTCTGATTCTACTCAAAGGTGATCCTTCCCACACCTTCCTATGTCTTCTTGTCCCTTAACTCATTTTATTTTTCCTTAGTCACTTACTGTCAACATATTATATATTTGCTTAATTCTTTATGGTTTCTATTTTATGACTAGAACATAAATCTAAGAGTGTATTTAAGTGTATGTGCCCCGCCCCAAATTTGTTGAATGAGAAAATGAAACTTGAATATACTTTTTTTTGACTAGAGGTTGAGTACTCATTCTGTGACTCAAAGACCATGTAAAAAGTAATCATCCTTCTATTGATATATCATATTTTGATATCCTCAAAATGTTCTGAGGAAATACTTTGAGAACCTTGATTTCAGATTCTTCTAGACAAATGAAATACGTTATAAGAAAACAATTAGGTAATAACAGTTTGTGTTGGTAGGGTGCGGGCTTCTGATAGGAACATCAGCAACATTCCATTGGTTCACAGTCGTCTTGCGCTAATGCTTCACTGTGTGGACTGAGGCCCAGAGCCAAGAGTGGCAGGGAGAAACACCCTAAAACATAGGAATTCATAGATTTTTAAATTTTGACGCAGTGAAACTAAAAGAGCAAAAGAGGAAATGCAAGTTTATTAATGCCACTAAAGATAATCTCGATATAAAGTATCATAGATAATGGAATTTTGGACACAATCTAAAGTAATCTTGAGGACCCCCAGCCCTAGCATTCTGGGGCAGTGTCCTCTTTTTCTCCTGTAGAGATTACTTTCAAAACTTTCATATTTCTTGTCTCTATTGCTCATGAATTCAGTGCTCCCCACACTTGCCTAGAAGATACAAAATTACTTCAAAAAGGTTTACAGTAGGATAGGACACCTACCATTTTTATGTATCTACTATGTGTCTAGCATTTTAAAGTCTATTTTTTCTGTGATCTTTACATTCCTGTGGTAGGCATTTATAGGGGACATTTATAGTTTTCTCTGCCCAGAATAGCTTCCCTTTTCTTCTAGGAAATGCTTTTTCTTTAGCCAAACACAGGATGTTTTAATAGGGACTTTGCACGTAGCTCCCAACTTGCTGGCCAGAAGTATTATCATGTGACCAAAGATAAGCCAATTAGAGTCCTCACACAGAATTTTTACAGTTTGTGCTAAAGAGGAAAAAATGTTCCTCTCTCTAGTCACAGAGCTATAAATCATGGTTCATGTCCACATCCCACCAATGCCCACGAGGAGAGGCCTGACTGAGAGAATTAACTGACAGAGAAGAGAGGCACACCAGAGTCAAAGAGACCCAAAGTGTTTAAATCCTATTCAGTCTTTCTTGAAGTTGGCACTATCTCTACTATTCAATGGTTTCATTTTATGAACCAATAGCTGCCTTTTTAAAAAAAACTCATATCCATTTTAATTATATATTTGAAAATTGTAATCACAGGAACCCCAAATAGTGCTGTATATTATCTCTATTTTATAGGCACAAATACCAAGATGTAGAGAAATTCAATTACTTGTCACTTGTTAAGTGGCTAAATGTGATTTGAATTCAGGTCTGTGGGCTTCTAACCACTACTCCCTGTTCTTTTCACCACACCATATTGCCAATTCTTTTACCTCTCTAAAGGAGTTAGAACTCAGTAATTTAACACATGACACCATCTGCTTAGGTTTTTGTTGTACTTTTTATTGTTAGTTTTTTAATGGGCACAAGTATGTAATGTAGTTATAGAAAAAAATTCTAGCTATTCAGGAGTTCTCATACAAGTCTCTGCTTAAGTTTCTTTATTTGTAAGATGACCAAGTTGGCCTTTATGACATCTGAGATCTTTTTCTTTTCATGGAAAATTTCTAAAGTCACATTGATTCTTAGTGCCTCTGAAGACCTAATTATACTGACCATGCCTCTAAGATTTATTTAAATATGAAAACAAAGAGCCATCAAGCGGAGATGCCTCCCTCAGACTTCATGATCAGGAGCCAAGTTGTCGTTATGCCCTCCAGCAATAACTCCAGAGCGGTGCTGTCAGAACATCAACGCATTATTATTTCCAGGTCAGAGTCCTATTCTACAGGACATGTGTGCATTTGCAGGAAGGAACTAAAATATAGACTGAAACAGCCAATCTTCTGAAAGATGCAAAGGCAGTTCTTATTTTTCTTTCTTGAAAATTATGGCATACACTTCCGAATCTTGGAAACACATTATGTTAGCATAGTTGCTGTAAGCACCTTTTTGGGGGTGGTAGGGGGCAATCGAATTGGGTGCTCAACAACTCCTACAGAACATCTGGAGCTCTATAGATGACCATATCCAGAGCTAAAATCAGAACAGCGAAGCTCCTTTTAGCACAGACATACACAAATAAGCGCAGGAATGGAAACCTGAACAGAAACACACACGTACACACAGTGGCCTTTGTTTTCTTTGAAATGTATTCTCTGACTGGGTGCTGGGAAGCTGTCCTCTGTGGAAGCCTTTTGATAATCTCCCAAGTCTAAACTATCAGACGATCTTACTCTGAATGCATGTCTGGTTTAACACACTTCTTTGAATAAGAGAATCAATGATCTCTTTAGAATCTCTTTTCCACAGAAGCTCTAATTATTTTTAAATTCATATTTATATGATGTTGCATGGCTTACCAGGTGTTTTCATGCAAATGAACTATCTACAAAACCTATGAGATTGGTAGTAGTATTATTTATATTTTACCTATTTGTCTTTCATCATCACAGCAGCTCTATTATTTGCTTTTAAAGATGTAGATACTGGGGCTCAGTGGTATAAATGAGTTTATCCTAAGAAACACAGCTAATAAGTGGTAGGACTGATATTCCACTCAGGCTTTGCATAGTACAAAGAGCTTGGATTTCAGAGCCAAACATATTTGGGCTGGAACCCCAAAGTCATCCACTAGTTTTGTGACCTCAATCAAGTGACTTAATATATTGGGTCTATTATTTTTAAAATTAAGTTGATAACAAAATTATAACTTCTTTGTTGTACTAAATGAGAAACCACATAAAGCCCTTGACACTTATCCTTGCCAATGTGAGTATTATTAATGCCAAGCAGGTATTTATCAAATGGTTATAGTTTCAAGCCAAGAACTTTTGACTGCTGCAAAAACCAAAGTGCTGTATTTGGTGTTGATATGTGAGGGTCTTTGGAAGCTCCAGATTTTTACAGTACGAAGTGGTCAGAGAGGAAGTGCCTTGAGGCTCCAGGGATTTTCTGCCTCCTCACTTTATCCCTACGTGAAAACCAATGCACAAGACAAGCTGTGCCTTCCCGGGGCTATTTGGTGGTGAGGGTCCTGGATTTACCTGCTTTTGCTTTCTGCCATTCTGGTGAGTCTCTAGTATATCCCATATGAACAATTTAGAAGTCTGTGGCCTCCAGGTAAGGGGAAGAGGCTGTTCTCTACTTCAATGATACTGTCATCTGGTGTTAGAGCTAATAAACCCTATTAGAGCATGCTCAGATCTTGGGTAAACCAGCTAGCTTCTCTTTGTTCCATGACTACAGATCTCAGTTTGCTGACCAGTCTGCACTGGCTTCTAGTCATAGTATGTGGATGAGGTGGTTCTGGGTCTTAGATAAACTGAGGAATGAGTTAAGGATTATTAGTCATTATGGTAATGGATGGATAAATTATCTGTTGTGATTTTGTCTATAAGAAACAGTACAGCCAACTCAATGTGACTTGGAGTGGTCATGAAGAGATTACTGAATAGATTCAGTTTTCAATGTTTTAAACTGATATAATAACATATGGTTGTCATAAGAATTAAAAGACAATAAGCTCAAAATACTTAACCCAATGTTTGATATATAGTAAAGATTCAATGAATGTGAACTGTTTTTGTGTGTCATTGTTTCTTTTACTGAGATTCAGAAGCAAAATGCAACTTCCCATCCATATAACCACCATGAAAAATTTTTGTCCAGTCCAGTTTTGTTTATAGACACTTCTCAAGAACTATGGTTTATACTAGAGGAACACTACCTGGACACCAAAGAAATGTGCTCAAATTTCTTCACTTCCTCTTACTAGCTATAGGATTGGGTAGATTTTAATTCTCCCCGAGACTCATGTGCAGAATGGAATTAACAATACCTGCCTCAAATGTTGTTGTGAGTGGTAGTAAGATTGCGTGGGTGACAGTATCTGGCATAGTACCTGATACACTGATGTTTGCTGAGAGTAAATCTGGACCTCAGTTTTCCTATCTATAAAATGGGGATAAGGATACTTTCCCTAGAAGATTGTGATGAGGATTAAATACAATGATGAATGTGAAAGCACTCTGAAAACACTAAAGTACTGTGTACATGTAATTATTAGTAGTATTATTAATATCTTAACACTATTATTTTTAAGAATAATAATACTTGTTTTACTATTATAATAATTATTGCTTATTACAACTGTTATCACTTCTCTCATTATTTCTAAGTCAAATAGTATGCATTCTGATTTTCATATCAAAGAAATACTCATATAAGGAGGTGGTTTTGAAATTCTTCAGCCCATAAGATTTTGTTGATAGACATATTTATTATAAGATACTTTAACCAATTATGTCACATGTCAGTATGTAAAATTGTTCCTGAGCCAAATACTTTTTAAGTGTCATTTAAAACTAGTGAAGTTAAAAATGAAAGATATAAAATATGTTTCCCTGTTTAAGTACTTACAGGCTATCTAGCTGCCGATCACACTTCAGGTTCTCAGAGCCAGCCTCTAAAAGATCTCCACCTGGCATGGGTACCTGACTTATTACTACAATAAATGGAACAGCCTGCTCAGGCAAAGCTGTTTTGGTGGTTTTCATGCTGTTAGTTGTTGATGAATGGCCTATGTGTCTTTGTGCTCTCAGATAACATTTATTCCTTGTTGCTTTCCCTGCTTGTGAGCTTTAAGCACAAATCTTAAGATGCCCTGGTCTGTAAGTAAGCTAGTCTCTGCCATAGTATTTCTCCCAATTATTTCCTGATGTTGCTCAGTTCTCTCAGCTGGAAGCCAGCATTCACTCCATCAACAAGACACACTTTAGTAGAAAACCAAAAGAGAGCTATTTTGAAGCCATAAACCTATAGTAACATATACCAGTTTTAGGGCCATTTTTCCCATGCTGAGGAATTTCTACTACCAGTAGTTCAGTTCTTATTAAAAGACTAACAATATGTATTATAGGCAGTAGAACAGTGGGGAGCATGCTGTGCATGAAATATGTTAAGATAACTTGGGTTTGGGTGCTGATTCTGAGGTCTTCTAAATGAGTGACCACCTTGAACATGCTATGTTTCTCAGACTTAGTTTCTTTAACTTACATTTGAATCCTCTACTGCCTCTCTCTCTTATTAACTGTGTCCTTGGGCTTCATTATGATTTAAAAAAAAAAAAAGTCTTGTGCTTCTGTGTAGAAAACAGTATGGAATTTTCTCAAAAAACTAAAAATGGAACTGCCTTTTGACCCAGAGATTCCACTGCTGGGAATATACCCAAAGAATCCCGAAACACCAGTTCAAAAGAATTTAAACACCCCTTTGTTCATAGCAGCACTATTTATAATAGTCAAGATTTGGAAACAGCTTAAGTGCCCATCACTAGATGAGTGGATTAAAAAACTGTGGTGCATCTACATAATGGAATACTAGGCAGTAGAAAGAAAGAAGGAACTCCTACCTTTTGGAACAGCATGGATGGAACTGGAGACTATTATGCTAAGTGAAATAAGCCAGTTGAAGACAGCCATTAGAATGGGAGAAAGTATTTGTAAACCATATATCTGATATAAGAGTTAGTTCTAAATTATGTAATGAACTCTTACAATTCAACTATAAAAAGCCAAATATCCTAATTAAAAATGGGCAAATGATTTGAATAGACATTTCTCTAAAGAAAATATACAAGTGGCCAATAACCACATGAAAATATGCTCAAAATCATTATTAGGGAAATACAAATCAAAACCCCAATGAGATACTACTTCACACCCACTTAATGGCTAAAATGTAAAAGATAGATAATAAAAAAATTTTGGAGAGGATATAGGAGTCAGAACCCTTATACATTGTTGATGACATAAGTGGTGACTTTGGAAACAGTTTGGCTTTTCCTCAAAATATAAACTACAGAGTTATGATATGACCCAGAAATTTTACTCCTAGGAAAAATGAAATTTACTCCAAGAAAAATGAAAACATACAGCCACACAAAAACTGGTATATGAATGCGCATGGAAGCATTATTCATACAAAATAGCCCCCAAATAGAAACAACTCATGGCAACATAAACAAATGTGATATGTCTATAAAATGGAATATTTTCCAGCCATAATAAATAATGAAATACTGGCACATGCTATAAAATGGATGAACCTTGAAAACTTTGTGTTAAGTGAAAGAAGTCACATGTTGTATGAGTCCATTTACACAAAATGTTCAGAATAGGTAAATTGAAAGAAACAGAAAGTAGGTTAGTTGTTCCCAGGAGCTAAGAAAAGGGTGAATGGCAGGGTTTTTTTTTTAGGCATGATGAAAATGTGCTGAAGTTGGATAGTGGTGATGGCTGTACAACTGAATATACTACTATTAGTATGAATATACTAATAAGTAGTGAATTGCACACATTATAAGTTGAAATTTATGGCGTGTGAAGTATATTTCAATGAAATGTTTTTAAAAAGGAACTTAAGCTTTTTGATAATCACATGAAATTGAAAAAGAATATAAGATGCTTTTTTCCTTTTCTGTTTCCAAGAGTAAAAGCATAGTCTCTTGCTGTGGTTCTGGTGGTGAATTAATTCATGTCATCTTTGAAATTCCCCTTATGAAGTTTTCCCAGATAGCCTTTGCTAATTTTATATTTCCTTAATAATCTAAAAACAGCCCTTTCTTAGCATTCTCCAAAGTCATCATGGTGCCTGATTGGGTTATATAAACCGCATTCACCCCAAACTCTCTTCTCTGTTTAGTTCTTTTCAACAATTATATTGCTTCCTAAACCACCAGAGAAAATAAAGCCTTTTCCTATAGGAAAGTTACCTTGACATTCACTCCGACCCAAAATATTATTTTGATAAAAACAACTTTTATTGTAGTTATAAACTAGACCAATTATCTTCTTTCTTGTTAGGTGTAAGCCTGCGGACTGATACTTGTTTTATTAATTTATTAATTAATTTCCCAATAAAGATTTATTGGATACCTACTCTGTGCTAGGTTCTGAAGTAGGCACTGACAATAAAGGAATGGAAAAAATACAGGAATCTTGTTTTTCTTGGGAGTATGCAGACGATACACACAATAAATAAATTATACATGTTGAAGGTGATAATTGCTGTGCACAAAAATAATAAAGTAAGGTAAAACGAGTGCAGGGGTGGGACAGTCACAGCAGGCCTCCATAACAAGACACCATTTGAGCAATGACTTAAGAAATTGTGGGAGTGAGCCATGGAGGGAACTGGGGAAGAGTATTTTAAGCACAGAGAATGCCCATTGAAAAATTCCTGAAGTAGAAGCTTGCCTGGCATGTTCTAGAAACAGCAAAGGGCCAATGGGGCTCAAACAGAGTGAAAAAGGGGGCCTAGTGAGCAGTGGGATTAGGGAGATCATGGGGATTCTAGCTAGGGCCTCACAGACCATTGTGAGCACTTGGGCTCTCACTTTGAATGAAACTGGGACCAACTGCAAGGTGTTCAGCAGGTGAATGATGTGACCTGAGTTAGGTTTTTGAAGAATTACTCTGGCTGCTATATTGAAAATAGACTGTAGGGCATGGGTATCAAACTTATTCTCATGGGGGGCCACATCAGCCTTGTGGTTGCCTTCAAAGGGCTGAATGTAATTTCAACTCCTTAACAGTTAAGGAGTACTTACATTTATACAGTCCTAAAATTATTTCGGCCCTTTGAAGGCAACCTCGAGGCTGATGTGGCCCCCGGTGAAAATGAGTTTGACAGCCCTGCTGTAGGGGAACAAGGACACAAGGGGAAGACCAGTTAGAAAATTGGTTTTCATGTCTAAATTTTGATCGTCTGGGAATCTGTGTATATGTTTTATACCTGTTGCTGCCATTGCATAAAATGAGTCCTCTCCTACGGTCACCTTCTCTGAGACATCATGAGATTTAGGAAGTTGCAATGTGGAGGCAAACCTGAAATAAAGAACCACGTGTCCCTTCTAGGAGCACAGATCCAATTAATATACTGGACTGTCAGGATCTAGAAGGACAGTAAATTAGACAGAATCCCACAGGAGACAAAGGGGAAGCCACTCAGACATGTCTTCTCATTTGACTGCAGACCGGTGTTTGTCAGTGCGGTGAGTTCGCCATCTCACCGGTCATGTTCTGCCCACAGATCCAGAATGCTGAGGTCCTCTCCTCTCTGTTGAAAGTCTTTGGGGTAAAGTTTGTCACTCTGGGAGATGGCTTTAGTCCTTCAGAGATCTGAGGGTCTTTGAACCTATTACTTCTGTGCTGTGTTAATGATGACCCCAGTGACCTTTGGTGACTATTGTTATCTGCTTACAGGCCAGTCTTCCTGGGCCAAAGGTAAAATTTAAATACACACCAGCTTGCTTAGAGCAGACAGTGTTGGTTCCAAACCTGGACAAAGTTGAATTTGTTATTCCAGTCACACTGTTATTTCTTCCTGTAACATAGACATTTTCTTTGCTCTGTAATCTCCTGCAATGAAAAGGTCTTAAAATTCCTCCAGGGTTTTCTCCTTTGTTGTGGTCAAACATATGTAATTCAGGAAATCTGACCCAGTGCATTAGGTACTTTTTCTTCGTGCTCTCAATTGGCTAAACAATGCAGAGGAAGCCAGACAGGAGGTATGACAGCCCCAAAGGCGATGTAAAAGGTACAAGGAGAGAATTTTCTTTGATTAATCTGATAACTCCTTCAGTTTAATGAAAAGCCGGAAACATACTCACATATCACCAGGAATGGAAGAAAAAATGCAAAATGAGAGAGAAAACTGAAGATACTCTTTAAAGGGAGATTTTTCGGCAATTTTGGAAACTCAAATACTTTTTCCTTCTCTAAAGTAAATTGGAAGAAATGCTACACACACCATGGGAAGCTATCATTCAGGTGTGACTGCAAATCGATTTTCTCATTTGATATGTAAAAAAAAAAAACCTACTGATGATGTTCCAGTTGAATGCTTATATGTTGCATCTAAGTCATTTGTATTCAGATCGAAAATGATACCTACTTTGCCATGGGAAGTGGCATGCCACCAGAAAGAAAAATAAAAGGACAAAGAGCTAAACAAGAACTATGTGGCAGTGAGAACACAGTGAAACTACTGAGAAGGAACTGAGTCCCTGAGTGGGGGGATGCTGACAGAGCACCAGCTCTCTAGAATGTCACGCAGTGTTGATTTGCCTCCTTCCCGGCGACATCCATGATCTGGCAGGTGCTGGTCACACTACAAAGAGCAAACTTTAACTGTCAGTCCAGGCCTAGAGCTGGGCACAGTTTCATATGTACAATCATCAAATAATAAGACATTAAAAGTAAGCAAAAAAGAATGGGGGACATGTAATGCTTTGTAAAATTACATAATTTTTAGGAAAAATACTTCAAGTACATTCATTTATTAAAAGCTCTTTACATTATCTTTTTTTTAAGTTATAGGAGTAGGTGGTGAGTTGAGTGGTGTTTTTCTGCAAGAATAAATTATGTGTCTCCTCAGGGCAGGGTAAAATTTGTGAATGATTTTCATTTTCTCTACTTGAATTTTAAAATAAGAGTATTTTTGAAAATCTTTCCTCTATTAGACTCTTACAAAAAGAAATAGAAGGTAATGAGCCATTACTACAAATTGGAAAAAATTTTAACCTTATGTATATGGTTAACCATATATATATATACACACACACACACACACACACATTTATATATGTATATATATATATAATGTGGCTATGAATAGTTGAGTACTTTTAAATATTGTTTAGAGTATGGGAGAGGTGTTAAATACTTTCAATTATTTAGCAAAATTTCAATTATTAGAAATATTTCGATTATTTAAATATTTCTATTTTCTATGAACTGTGTCTTTATTTTGAGAGTTAAGACAGGAAGAAACATGGGATTATGGGTAGGAGGGAGATAAGGGTGTCACAAACTAGAACCAAGCAATGATTTGTGTGATTTTGCACTGATTTACTCTGTGTCATCTCATAGGCCCATATTTCCATACACATTAAAACAGAGGAAGAGCAGCTTACATTTTAAGCATAGGCATTACTCAGGAGTTATTTAACTGTCTAACTTCTTGGAATGCCGAGGCTTCCGGGAGGCAGAAAGTATGTTTGGCATAATTACTGTGCACAGTGCCTAGCATAGGCTTCAGATAGTATATTCAACAAGTACTTTTGATGATGTTGGCGAATAAATCACAAAATCTAAGTGTTCTTACTCTTAACTTTGAGCATAATTATTTCTTATAAATTAGACCAGTTTTTCCTGATCACATTCTTCCCAATGGTCAACTGAAAATGTAGGGAATGTGAAAGAAAAGGGAACTTAGAGTTTTTACTCTTCCCATTAAAAATGGAATGTCAAAGATAATCAAGTCAAAAACAAACTCTTAACCCCATATTTTTGAGTTTTCAGGTATGTTTTTATTTTATGAATGAACAGTCACTTTCGGCTTAAAAACCCAAGAGGCATTTTTCCAAGTTACAAACCAAAGAAAGTAAAGAGACACAGTGAAACAAGACTACCAGGAGGCTCAGAGATAACTTAACAACTGTTTTTTTTTAATTGAATTTATTGGGGTGACATTGGTTAATAAATTATATAGGTTTCAAGTGTACAATCCTATAGTGCATCATCTGTATGGTGTATTGTGTGTTCACCACCCCAATTCAAGTCTCCTTCCATCACTGTCTCCCCTTTACCCTCTTTCACCTCCCCCTGCCCTCCTTTCTCTCTGGCAATCACCACGCTGTTGTCTGTGTCTACAGGTTTTTTTTTTCTTAATCCCTTCACCTTTTTTGCCCAGCCCTGCAAGCCCACTAAACCCCATTTTAATAGAACTTCAAGTGAAGGCAGTCATGGACTTTATGGAGTGAAACATTTAGTGGTCTGTGAAGAAATAAAGAGGAGATGGTGTCTTAACTCTGGAAACCACTTGGTTAGACAGATAAGTATGTTTCTTGATAGTTTCAGAGCTATAAGATACAACAATATATTGTGATTTTCTAAAAAAAAAGAATATGCTTAGAAGGCAAAGATATGTTAAACTTATCTAAGGTAAAACCTTTAGTGGGTTTGAAATACTTATTAATATCTTAATGGACCTCTGGAAAAGAGTTTGGGAAATGTGATATTTCAATGAAACAAACACTGCCTAGAGAACGAGATTGATATGGGTGAAAATCCCTGTTTCGTTCTTTACCAACCGTATGAACTTAAGCAGGTCTGAGCATCAATTCTCTTATTTGTAAATGAAGTTTAATGCTTCCCTTGAAATGTTGTGGAACTGAAGTGAATCACCTAAAATAGTTACTGCCGCATATGAAGAACTCAGTAAATACTAAGTTCATATTAATAATGAAATATAAGACTTCTTTCAGTCTTAAGCTAACAGTAAATCCAGGTGAAAAAAACTGAGCTCTACATTTTCCATTACACGTGTCAATTAATTATATGTAAACAATCTCTTAAATTCAGTATGGGAACTAAACTTGAAAGGGACCCTAAGGTAAATCATTTAGTGATGAGAAGAATTATTTTTATAGTGAAATTACTTTCCACTTTATTTTATATGTATGTATTTTAAACTGCCAGATTCCCTAAAGCAGGGCACAGGTACGTTTAGTATGTTTAGTAGGTAGGATATGGGCTTAACCTAGAGCTGTGTTGGCTACCATGCCAATCATATTAGAAGTGAAATTACTAGAAATCAGTAAATGCCTGTTTATTCTCTGAAATAATAGAAAATCTATAGAGCCTGAAGAGTGTATTTGTCACAGCTAAACACTGGACAGAAGCTAATGTTCAAACTTTCCGAAAGCTAATTTTTACTAGCCAGTAGGTTATAATCCTGTTTGCGGTTTTGTTCTGAAGGATACTCTTTTTTAAAATTACCCAAGGCAGCATGAGAAAAAAAATATGTGCCTGGGATCAGGTCACTGAGGTGACAAAAAAAAAAAAAAAAGGTAAAACTTGAATACTCTCAAAAATTCAGTACATTACTTTCTACTGATAGTTGCTGATAGGTAGACAGCAGAAAAACTCATTTCAATCAACAACTAATTTATTTAGCTGGAATATAAACACCCAGGATTTTCAAGAATGTATTCAGGTTTTTTCAGTGCTGTGGACATTATTCTTCTCTTGAGACTTTAGCTGTAGCACAAGCAGTATGAGTGAAAGCCTGTGAGCCAAGTTTGATGAGAAAAATTATATATACTATTTGCAGGATTGCATTATTTCTTCCTATGCTATTTAAAGAGATTGCATAGGCCTGCACATGCAGGGCACACACTAAGATAATCTATCAATCAAATAATCACATTATTTGCTGTGCTCAGCATGAAGCTACTTTCTGGGGGGGAGGGGCGAGGTGGGATGTTGTTTGCAAAAGAAATGTGAATGTACTTGCTTCAAATATGGGGCAGAAAAATGAACTTTTTCCATGAGATTCTTTCCTTGAAAAGTCAGGCAAAAGGTTTTCATTTGTTTCTTTGTTTGTTTGTTTTTTCAGTAAAGACCAAGAAGGAACACATATTCTTAGTATTAAAATCTATACAGTACTCAGCATTATAAGCCGGGTAAAGGCAGATGGATCAGACTATTAGCTCAGTAGAAGAACTGAAGAGTTGATTGCAGGAGAGATGTTAGCTTGCTCCTAAGATCTTCCTGTCTGTCAGGAAGTCAGTTTCCTCTTTCATTACATATTTGAATCAATAAAGCAAGGTTCTGGAAGCTGAGGATAGACTGAAGAAAAAGTCCAAGATTGGCGGTCACTGGCAAAGAAGCAGAGGGCTAATGTGATGGAGAACAGTCTTGAGCAGGCCCCACCTACAAAACTCCTGCAGTGGGGGGTGGGCAGTCTCTAAAACCTGCGGACTCCCCCTCTTCGGATGTTCTTACCTTATCGCAGCTCCCCAGAGTAAAATATGTTGTGCAGACCACAGTAAGTTAGTCTGATGGCTGAGCCTTCCTTCTTAGAGTAATACAGTAATTTAATTTGGGGGGACAATTAAAGATTGAAGAAAGAAAACATCTTTTTGGCATAAAATAATTTATTGGAAAAATTATATTTGTGTGGCAGAAGAGATATTTTAATGAAAATATATTCTTTTTAATGGATTGATTATAATATACTGTTTCTTTTTGGGGTTATCAAAATAAATTTGTTTTCCTGAAAGATAGAAGAGAATTGTCATTATTTAATGAAAAATAACATCCAAAACCTACTTCTATATAATCAATGTTTGAAGTGGGATTTTATATAAATTGCTTTCTTCAATCTTCAAAAATAAGCTGTTTGTATAATTTAAAGAAAGTAAGCATCTTAAATATACTCTTCAACTTATCCAAATGATTATAGCACATGTGAAATTAAGCATTTTAAAAGATGCCATAAAGTTAGTATTTTTATCAAGGCTATTTGTGTCAACTAATCAAGTTAGCTTTTTAATTAATGTGCCTGTTGAATCAGTTTTTAGTAAAACAATGTTATTTTATTACATATAAAATAATTGTATATCTAGAAAAATCTTTCTTAAATGTATTTATTATCTATATTTTGGCGTGGATAATATACAAAGAAACATTCTAACCACAGCTAACCTCACAACGAATCGGTTTGCTTTACGATAGACGGAAACTTCATTCGTTCTTTAACTGAATATTCATCCAGGGTGTTACTCTTGTATGCTCTGTACTCCATGGCCCTGGTGATACAATACTTACTAAGAATTAGTCCTTGCTAGGATCCTACCTCGGGGGAGCTTGTCCTCCAGTGGGAAAGACAGACACATGTCACTATTATGGCATGAAGAGTGAGATCTACCCATTGACACGAGGGGACCTCCATCATGGGCTGCTCACACATCAATAATGTAGGAGATGCTCAAGAAATAAAAGCTAACCTATTTGCTCACCACTGAATTTGCAATGTCTTAGGATGTCACGGTTGTCGATCATTTATTTGCTGAATGAATGAATAAACAATCCAGGATGCTCAGATCATTTAGACAAATGCAGTTGTTGATAAATGATTGATTAGTTTCCTTCATGGGCTGATGTACGTTCTCACCTCTGGCATCACTACAATTTGTTTACAGTGGTAGGCTCTATACCCATTAGAAGAACTGGGCACACTAGGAATGTGTGGATTTTAAATATGTCTCTCTGAACCTGATTCTAGAACTTCTAGTTATACTTTCTCATGGCTGCAGAATCCAGTGTCTAGTCCTCAATTAAAACATGGTCTGGGGAGAAGAAAACAGGACCTAACTGTCCAAGAGGCCTGCTAAAGATCCATCTGTCTTCCACAGAAAGGATTCTAAAATCTCTTTGTTAAGGTAAATCAACTGAATTTATAAATGCTAATGTTTATGGATTCATTTAGTACTTTTCAAGAACAGCATGCGATTCTGTGCCTAGCTAGGGGGAATAGAAATGACCGACACGTAGTCTTCACTCTACAGGAGCTCACACTCCAGTAAGGAGAGAAAAGACAGGTGAGCAAATACATTTACTGCAATCTGGTATGGGCCAGTCATAGTCAAAGCATGTGTTAATAGGAATCAGAAGGTAGAGATGGTGGAAAAGGGCAGAATATATGAAAAAACATGAAACAAGACTGCTAGTTGGGGGAACTGAATGGCATGTATGGGTATTTAAGATAATGCCCATCAAAAAGATAAAGTTAGAAAATTAGACAAGCCACGTATCATTTGGAATCTTATAAAAGACTAAGGAACAGAGACTTTTTCCATAAAAGGTTTTAAGCTTCATGCAGGTTTTTAAGCAGGGAATGGCCTGACCAGATTTATCATTTAAAAGGATGATCTTATAGATAAAGCTCAAAGCAGACTGGTTAGGAGGCTGTTGCAGTAATCCAGGAAAGAGATAATGGTGACAAAAACTAGGCCATCTATGGCTGATAAAGAGGAAACCAATTCAAGAATGGTAAAGGAAATAGAATGTTCTGGGCTAGGTAACCACTTGAACAGTTACTCATTTGTTTACGACACTTGAAGGTTTGGCAGACCACTGGCTGATAAGGCAGGTCTCCCACAGTGGTGAAAGGGCCCTACTTTGTAGTGGTGATTAGATACAGGAAGCAAGAATGACTTTCCAGTAGCTAGCTTGGTTTATTCTGTGGATTTTGCATTATTTGTGTGTATGTGTGCATTTTCTCACTGCCTAGCATAGTACTTGGCACTGACGTATAATAATAAACATTTTTAAGCAAGTATCTAAAAATAATAGCTATCACATTTCAAGTGCCTACAAGGTGTTTATTCAGGTCATTCCATTGCATTACCATTTTGCAGACTGGGTCATTCAAAGACATGTATCTACCAAGAGATGGAGCTGGGGTACAAACCCACACCCACCAGGCCTCTGCGCCCATTTTACTGCCGTTATGATGAAGGAAAGGAATGGATAAAGGAATGGCGAATCTAGTGGTGGGAGAAACATTAGGGCTGGAACTTTTAGAAAGTTCAGTCTTATGAATAATGTACAACATATTTGGTAACTGTCGCTATGATTTATTGTCTGTTTCACAACTAAATGAATGGAGGAGTGGAAAAAAGAGGCTTATTGTTTAAATCCAAGTAATAAAGAGCCCCGATGACACCCTGCCTTGGGGAACCATGACTGATTGATTGGCAAGGCACCTGTCATTCTGGCTAACCTACACTTTTAGAGCTGACATCTAAACACATTTTGTCTTGTTTTCCTCATTGAAAAAGTAAGTCTCCTGCATCATGGCCATTCCTATTTTGGGAGTCTGTTATTAAGACAGAGAGACATATCAGATATAATATTATTTGCCTAATAACATTGAGCACGCTGATGATGATGCTTCACAGGTAAGAAACAGTGGCTGATGAGTCTTGTTTCCTATGTTTCTTGTTCTTGGCCAGTTTGACTTTCTAGACTAAATGGCTTTGGGTTCTATTCAGTTTGGCCAAGTGAGCTTGACATTGACATTAGTGTTTCTTTCTTACTTTTGTCCCCAGTTTTCTCTCTGTTCCACTTAACATTTTAATACCAGCTTTGTTTGCCAACAAACAGTGCCGAAGACAGGGAGGGGCGATGTAACAGTCAGTCTGTATTCGTCACTCTGGTGAGACTGTTCTATGCCTAGTTCTTCTAGGCAGCTTTGAAAACAAAAATCCATTTTAAGGATGTTTATTAGATTTGCTGTGATTAGTCTTGGGTATCCTTACCCGTTTAAAGTTTCCTTCTTAAAACAAACAAAAAAAAAGAGTGAGAGAGAGTGAAAAGAGACAGAAATCCTTAGTTTAAATAATTAGATTAAGGGTATTTTTTTCAGATTTCAGTTAAGCTATCATATACCCAGACAAGTAAGACTTACGAAGAAGAGGTGCTTGAAAAGTCAGTAAATAGTATGTTGTGCTTAAGAAACACAGTTGGCTCTTTCTTCATTGTAGTTTTATTTTGAGTGTTTTTGAACGAAATGTTGATTCACAGAACCCTAGTTTCTTTTCTGTCAATTGTCACGGGTTTTTTGTTGTTGTTATTTGCTATTTTCTAAATGATAGCAAAGCTTTGCAATATACATACCTATATTTTTTTCCTGGACATTTGGCCATTTCTTAGAAACTGGTTAAGGTTTATCATTTGGCTTTTATTAGTGGTTTTAAAAGAGACAGTGACTGCATTGTTTTGAATTTTTATATAAGATATATGTAGGGAGTGATCTTTAATAATTTGATAACTGAAACACTAAACAAAATAGTTCACATATTTAAATTAAATATTTTAGTAAGCATTCTCCTGTTTAATTTAGTTTTAATTGCATTATTAATTGTCATGAACAGGATATTCCTAGGGAAAAAGCCGAGCAGATCATCTAATTGCAGTTTTTACTGCTTTGAATGATAAAGTGCCTTTGATTTGGTGCTGAGCCAGGAGGGCTTGATTGATAATATCTGTCTCAGATGTCACCCTGGGGGAAAAGAATAAAACCTCAGTAGACTTGGTGCATTGCAGCTGTCTCCGCTGCTCCAGTTTCTCTGCCCCATTGACGTCATTGGGAGGTTTCAAACCAGTCCAGAGTGTCTAGTAAACCTGCACATAAATAAGATGAAGAAACAGAAAAACACTGATTCATAACCCAGCCCTCACTCCAAAGAGATAGCTGTTACATTTTCTCAGATAATAGGCAGATGTTTTTCCTTCCCTGCACTTAAAAAAAAATTATTAAAATGTCATCAGCTATCCAGAAATGTGGGAAAGCCTCCGACAAGGAATGTGAATTGCGTAAACTCTTCTAAAATCAGATTATAGCACAATGAGCCACATTGGTCCAGGGTTCTCAGATAGCATAACGTGCATCCAGCTTGTCTGTGAGATCAGGAATACCTGAAGCAGAAAGCGGGACGGGAAACAGCGCTCCCTGGAACAGCACCTCTCTCACGGTCCGGCTAGTCCCGGGCACCCTTTCCTCCTCTTTCCTCTTCCTGGGCAGCTTCTGTGCTCAGTTCTAAAGGAGGGGCGCCCACAGACAATGATAGGAGTGCAGAGTAGAGTCATAGTATTTTCCAAGGAAGATGACAAGCTCTCAAGGTTGTATTTTTTCTTTTGAAAATGAATTTAGCTAAGAGAAAATACACAGGAGGAAGCAGAGGAGAAAAAAATACCTTTAGCGATGCATTTTTTAAGCTGCTTTTCACCTTAATTAAATATGATAAATTCTAAATCTCAAAATAAGTTATCAATGGGGATCTTTTCTAAGTGCTGTCACATAGCAATTTAGCGACTTGGCTGAGCATTAATGTGCAAATATGTCCACATATAACTTTTTATCTCCTGGGCAATGGGACTCCTGGCAGAAGGACAATGCTCTTCTCCTCCCTCCTTATTCCCACCCCTTCCTCATTCTCCACCAGGTACAGCACAAAAGCACTCAGAATTACCAAGTAGCTTTCATTTTGTATTCATCCAACAAGCTCCATGGCATATAATTCAAACATAATTGAATCTTTATAACACTTTAGTTTACAAAGCATTATCATTTTCATTTTCCCATTTAAATCCAACAGAAACCCTGTGAGGTAGGTAATACAATTATCGCTATTTTATAGATGAGGAAACTGAGCTTCAGGCAGGTTAAAAGGAAAAGTAAAAACGTTGCCTCAGGGACTCATCTTGTAAAAGGCAGAGCTCAGATTCAAGCCTAAATTTTTGGAACCCTACCCGTCCTCTGCGTTCTCACACGTCCAGCAAGGTAAATAGCTTTCAATTCCATGACGTAGCTTTTGGAACCACTTCAACTTAGCAGACAGGTAGTGACCAGTGACTACACGTGACAGGAGGTTTAGGGTAAGAGTGGAGTAAGACACAGTTGTTGGTCTCAGGAAGCTTTAAATACTGGGGATAGGACATGGATTCACATATAACTATGTTATAATACAAGGCAGGATAAGGTCAGCGCATAAGCCAAGTGATGGCATTTGATGAGTACATCTTGAATAAAGTTTACATAAATGTTGAAGGACTGTTGATATTTCAACAGGTAAAGATGGTCAGTGTGGCCATTTGTGGGCCAAGAGACAGGCATGAGCAGAGTCAAATAGGCAAGGTGGCCTGAGGGGCGACAGGATTGATACAAAGGATTTTATTTTGAAACTGAAGGCTGGGATCTGGTGAAATGTCGGTTAAGGCCTCTCATGGCAGATTTTAAGTGCCAGGATAAGGAGTTGCAATAATAAGGAGTCATTTAAAATGTGCTTTAAGCTAGGGAGTAAAACCATTAAGTCTGTAGTTTAGCAAAATCGATTAAGCAGCCATGTGTAAGGTGCATGAGAGAAAAGAAGATCTGTCTCATGATGCTAGTTAGCCAGCTCCACAGCCTAGAGGTGGAAGTTTGAGAAATAGGATAGGCAATGCAGGGCTATAGGAATTCATGCATTTGCTTAAAAGTCCTTATTGAGCACCTACTGTCTTTCAGGCACTATTCTAGGTGCAAAAATGTGACAATTATAGACTGATAAACTCCCTGCCTTCACAGGGGTGCAGAAGAGGGTTGATCAGAGCAGCCGTGTGCTGTTCTCTCACTCCTGGCTGTCTCAGCTGTCTCTATGAAGGCTTTTGCTTTCACGTTTTTGTACGATGTAATGTTGCATCAGCCTTTGATTAAAACACGTTGTCTTGTGCCACCTCGATAAGCCACTCTACTATGCATGCACTGAGAGGATGGTGTTACCCTTCAGATAAGCACGTGCTGTCTACCACATTGTTCTGTATGTGCTCCAGGTTGCTCCATCGTTCTGAGTCAATGCTCTACACATGCTCTAAACATGGCTTCTTAGTTGACAGGACTAATATCATCTTGGTTCAGTCCTGCTCTCTACAATAGGCCTTTCATTCTATAAAGGAGCAAATGGAAATGACAGAACAAATGCACTGAATGTTGTGGTGCTAGGAATAACAGCACTCAGTGACAGGTGGTTTTGAACGGAAGAAGAGTGAGTTCTGAACTTGGAAAAGTGCCTGCTTGAGAGAGCATGCCTCAGAGCCTGCTGGCTAAAAGCGTACTGACTCTACAAAGTTAGCATCTCAAGCACTGTAATAACACTTCACATGGGTACATTATAGCTCCAATACGATTAGGCAACATGTTTGGCAAAGCACCAGGTGCTACATAAGTATTATCATTGTTAGTTTTGAATTGCTTTTTTATGTTTATATTTTTACAAAATATGCATATTTCAGAGTGTTTAATCTGGTAAATAGTTTCCCATTTTACTTACCAATTTAAAGCAGATTCAGAGTATGTTTCTATTCATTACATGTTTTTCAAATCTCGGGGTTATTTCAAAGGACTGTTGCTTAGAATTTACCTTGCTATATAATCTTTTTATCTTATTGTTGCTGTGGTTTCTGCCTATATGCAAATGCAATAGACATTATGAAAAGTGATATTGTATATTGTGTGTGAAGCAACTAAAACTAGCGTGCAAGGTGCCAGCACTTCGAGGAGAAGGGACTCAATTCTGCCTTATGTATTGATGAAGTTTATGAACTATGTCATTGTAAGCATTTAATAGTTTAAACATCTAACTACCTTCTTCTTTTATGTGAGTGATTATTACATAGAGCATAACTGTTTTTTTCTCTCTATATTATTAACAAGTCTCAGAACTTGCTTTCAGTGTTGATTGGTGGGTCATATTATAAGATTTTTTTCCATATGTAGTTAAAAATTAGAAGACATTAAGAATCTTACCTCACATTCAAGCAAAAGTGAGCCTCCTGATTAGATTATTACCCAGTCAATAGAAATCCAGAGGATATTGGTAATGACTCCTTTTATGCGTCTGCCTTTTGTCAAGTTAGAATGAGAATGCACGTGAGAGCTGAAGCGGAGAATTGAGAACATTACCTGGATAATTATCTTTGTAGAGTTGTGCTACTAAGAATGAGATGACAATAAAATGACCTTCTTACATTGATAATTACCACCACCCAACACATTGCAGATTTACTGAAAAAGGCTAATTTGGCAAATACTTACTGATGTGTGTGTGCCAGGTGTGGTATCTAGAATGGCTGTCTCTCTCTACCTACCTACCTATTAAAACTTTTATTTTGTGATTCTTGTCAGTCAATTGAATGATGGTGAGACAGATACGAGACTAACTGGATCAGTAACCTGTTTTTGTCTATAAAATTTCAGTTTTTAAAAAATAGTTTCATGATCGTGACCCTCTATTGTCTTATTGTTTAGAATTTAGGCTCAGCTGCAGTTGCTGAATTTCCTGACAAGCCTTTCCAAATTCTGCCCACCAGCCTTCCCCATCCTCCTCCTCCTGCTCACCATGTACTATCCTAAATGCCCTCTTTGCCATGTCATATTGGATTTATCGGTTCATTTCTTTCAATTCTAGACCGTGAAACCCTTGAGGAGCATGACTATTTCCTTCATGTTTGTACCCACAACACTCAGGAGAGCCTTTGACACATATTAGGTCCTCAGGAAATGTAGAAAATGTCAGTTAAACTTTCTTTTGATGCTGGAGACATGGATGTTATGACTTCAGGGGAAAGTTTTATTTTTCTAAGAAAGAGCTCTTTTATGCTTTATGTCTAATAGGAAGGCTATATCTCTCCTCATCTTTTAGAATAATGGTCTGAGTGTTAAAGTTTATGGGATAATAATTATAATAATAATAATATAATAGCAGTAGTGCCTACAGATTATTGAGCACTTAGTGTTTGCCGTGTCTATGCTAAACATTTAACATATAATATCTTAGTCAATATAGGTAAATATTATCATTATTATTATTCTTTTACAGATGGGAAAACAAACTGTTTAAGCAATTTACCCAAAGTTGCATTGACACGTACAGTTGATAAAGTTAAGGTTAACCTGTTTTTCTGCCTCTAATGACTACTTTTAACAATTACAGGAAATTGACAAGTTAGCATCTAAAACCCCTTTTTAAAAGACATGGTCATATCAGCCAGGGGCAAAGTAACTCCTTGTTTATCCCAGGTTGTCTTTTGGTCTGTGCCCATGCCTGGTTTATGCCTTAGACACATGGAAAATAAATAAATAAATAAATAAAAGACATGGCTTACATTTCTGCACAGTGCTGGGGTATGGCAGTCACGTATTAGTGAAGTGGCTGTTGCACAAATCTGTCAGGACAGTAAGATGCCTGATTTCATTACCATAGTATGGAGAGAAGAGTCAGATCTTTCCACAAAAAAGGAGTTTCAAGTTATTGGTCTAGTTTTCTAGCATCTGAATACATTTTGAAACATAGTTTTTTTTTAACTCAGCTTTGGTTTGGTTCATTGATGATGAATAATATGCTTTAGGAATTAATCACTGTAGAGGAGGCCAAAAGACTTGGATTCAAGTCTCAACTTTGTGTTTTACTAAGCTGTATGACCTTGCACAATTCCTTAAATATCTTAAGCCTATTTCTTAGTTGTCAAATAAATTAACTTGCTGGAGTGATACCTTATCCCTCTGATTTTTCACCACATCCCTTACCTTTCTATTCCTGTGCTGTGCTTGATTTGCTTCCGAACAACCTCTAAAGCCTAATATCGATTCAATGTGCTGAGAAAAACCTGTGTGGTTACTGTAGGTGATATTATCATCTCGGAGCTTTATAATGATAACCTCAACTGGGTTCTTCATACTTTGGGACTAAAGAGTGTGGGGCACAACAGTTTTTGAAATATTAGCAATTCCCTACACTTGGTCATTTAACCTTTAGAAACATTGATCAAGGTACCTTTCAATGGATTCTGGCTGACAATTAGAGGAAACCCATTAGAGTGGCGGTTATTATCTACCACAAATGCTTCTATGGAACGATGAGCAGAGTAAAAGGGAGACCTTGAGTGCTATGACTTTCAACATCTAGCTGGCACTCACCATGAAAAGATGTTCTGATGTTCTTGGGGCTGCAATCATCACAGCGACAGAGTCCTTGAGCAGAAAGGAAGCTTGAGAAGCTATCTAGCCCACCTTTCTGCCTGGAGCCATGCCGCATTGGAACTATAAAAAGAGGTTAGAAATCTTTTTTTGTTTTTTAAGGGAGATTCCACAACTTCCCCTGGTATCTTATTCCAGTAGCTGTCAATCTCACTGTGAGCAAATCATTTCTCATAGCTCACCTAAGTCCCTAGGGCTGCAGTTTGAATTCATTTTCTTCTGGCCTTCGAGGTAAAAAACAAATAACTCCTCATGTACATGAAGACTGTAATCAAGATGTTCTTCAGCTCTCATCCTAAAGCCAAATTCCTTGAACTTTCTTAATAATTTCTTTTTATCTAACCCTTTAATCACCAATTTCTTTTGTACATATGAGCTTCCCCAAGTCTTCATCTTCTCAGCTGTAGACTCAGGATCATACATAACAACACATTTTGCTATTACATTGTGTGAATTGCTTAGCTGAGTGTCAAACATGAACATGATAACGTGGATTCTGTTCCTATCTAAGCAAATATACAATGAAAACTTTTAACATTAGAAATGCAAAGCATTGTGTTAATAGCGAGAGAGATTACAAGGGTGCACATCGCCTTAAAAATCCCGAGTTTACAAAAATCATAAACTAAAAATTAATAAATTAAGGGAGATTGCTTTTTAAAAATCTCTGTGTCCACTTGCCTTTACATTTCTACTCCGATACTAAGCAGAAGTTTGAGGTAGTGAGACAAGAATAAGTTTTGGAACCAGACAGCCCAGTTTCAGTCCTGGATGTGACTGGAATCGTTGGGTGAGTATATTCTAATTTTTTGAGCTTTAATTACCTACTATGTCCCATGTCATAATAATAACAAAAATGGTGAATTCCTTGAGGACAAAGGACATTTTTTTAAAGGTTTTATTTATTTATTTTTAGAGAGGTGAAGGGAGGGAGAAAGAGAGAGAGAGAAATATCAATGTGTGGTTGCCTCTCACATGGCCCCCACTAGGGACCGGGCCTGCAACCCAGGCATGTGCCCTGACTGGGAATCGAACCAGCAAACCTTTGGTTTGCAGCCCACACTCAATCCACTGAGCTATGCCAGCCAGGGCAGACAAAGACCATTTCTTATTTATTTTTTTTAACCTCCAGGGCCTAGCTCAATGCATAGCATATATTAATACTCACTTAAAATTTGGATTTTACTGAAAGGTTTGTCATGAGAATTAAATGAGATTATACGTGTGAAAATATTTCATAAACTACTGAATCTACATGACTGAGTCATCACTATTAATTTTTAAAGATTCATTATTACTAGTAATTTTTGAAAAAAATTAAAACTCTGACTTGTACTCATCTTTCCAAGAACATTTCTGTTATCCATTTGTTACATGTCTTGTCCGAGAGTGTCTAAAGATGACTTTCCTAAAATGAATAATCAATGGTACAGAGCTTACCATTTCAAGTTTAATGTTTAGTTTCTTCTGATGAGCAATCTGAGAATGACAAATGAACTCAGATGTGACTAAGGTGACTTCCTGGAACCAATCAAAAGTCACCCTGGCACGAGGAGAACAAAGCTACAATGAAAAATTTATATTTTTTCCAGGGCTTCTTTGACCTCGTGTACACTTCCCTATGTGGAAGAGAAAATCAGTGATATCTTTGACTGACAAAAGTACCCAAAGGTTTAAATAACATTGCTTTATTTATTAACAGCATGACTAAAAGGACTCTTTTAAGTACTTGACCTTCTTCGGTGGGGAACACTGCCAAAAGTCCAAAGGAGTAATATAGGGAAATTTTTTTATGGCAGGAACTTAAAAAGGAGTGTTTGTAAATAATAGTTTTATTTTCGAAAGAGCACCCTTCCCTGTCTTTGTACTTGACTTGCAAATATTTGACTCAGGGAGCATGAGCTTAGCATCAAAGTGATTCAGGTGGAGATCTTAGCTCTGTCACACAAGCAGATCCCTGGGAAAAGTATCCAGCCTCTCCACCCTCAGTTTTCTTCTGTAAAATGGGAAATATATTACCTAGTTCCTAAGACTCCTTGCACTATTGGGTTCTTGGTAACTTTATTACCTCCCCTATAAGATGTTCTCCCTCTCCCTTGTCTGTTTCATTAGTAAGAATTGGCTAGTTAATATGATTTATAAAACTACCATGTTTCATGGGCTTAAGAGACTTTTGCAAGAAGTAGCTGAAACTTCTGGATAAAAAATGTTATTGAATTACTTTCCAAGAGGGATATTGATTGCTTGTAATGACACAAAGCTATAAGGCTCTGAGAATGTGCTCCCTTTTGAAAAGCTAAGCTAAAAAAAGAAAAAGACTGTAGCTTTAAAAGTGAAAATTGATTACAGCCTGCCAAAGCCAAATAGTATGGGAAAGAATTCTGGACTAGAAATCAAGAATCCTGGGTTTGGAGTCAGCTCTGCCACAAATTAGATAACCTTGGGGAAGTTATGTTGTTTTTCTGAACCTTAATTGCTTCATGCGTGACATAAGAGAATGCTCTCCAGGGCCTTCCCGTATCAGCTGTCTACAGCGCTGAGATCCAGACCGTGTTACTCTCTCAAAGAGACACTGCTGGGAGCCCTGAAGGACTGAGGTGCAATATGTGTTGCCATCAAAACTGCAGACGTGGAGGACTTCTGCAGGGCGGTATGGCCCTTAGGCCAGCACATCTCCGCAGGGCAAATATCGGGTGCTCCAGTGTGAACACAAGGAGATTCTGGAGACACTCTGCCCTGTCGTATTTCATTTTTAGGTAAAGATCCTAACACGCTGATTGGAAAGAAAGCGTGTCTCTAAATAGAAAAGTAGAAATAGCAATAACAGAGAACACTAGGCAGGAGTGCAGAGTAATGAAAAAAACAAAAAGGGAATAAAAACCAAAGATATCTGAAATCGTGCGAATAATATACTTTGCTAAGTCAAATTTCAGAGATTGAATTCTGGGTCAGTTGGTGTTCCTGCCATCACTTGTTGAGTTTAGCAAATAGGAACATCATTCTTGGTCATTTAATTTTTATGGAACTGGAAGCATCTAGATTTGTGGCTCTCCCACTTTAAGTCCTAAATTAGATCTCTTGATTTTGAATAAAAAATATATTTGAAAAGTTTGAATTTTTTTCTTCATGTTATCTTTACTTGAACAGGGATCGTGTCCAATTGTATGCTTGGCCAAGACCATTTTCTTGGCTATAACAGGTGATAAATCAACTTACTCCATCCAAGCAAAAAAGCAAAGATCTTATAGATGCTAATATTTCACAGTAAGCAGCAATCTTTTTTACTGTTAGAGGGAGTAAAATAAAATCAGCCAGAGATACACACCATCTTTATTGCTTTTTTAAGTAGACTGTTCAAGAGTGATGTTTCTCAGAGTTACAATTACATTGAACTACTCTACAGCTATGTCACCTAAACTACAGTGAAGAATCATTTTTGCCCTTTTTCTATGTGTTGATGAGGGATAATACAAAACCCAGAACACTGCTTCCCTCAAAATCTCCTGCCTCATACTTGGAATCAATATTTTGTATAAATTCATTTTTTTTCTCTCAAAACATCTAAATACAAGATAAACTAATTTAACACGTAAGGGTAAGGCAAACAAGAGATGCATAGGCAAAATTTAGAACCCCTAAAAGTTGGGATTTACCCTGAAAGCATTTAAAATGTACCAGCATTTCATTTGGAAAAGAAAAGGAAGACCCTACTGCTGTATATTTCTATTCAAACCGTACTGCTGTTTGACTGGGATGGGAAGGAACAGGTTTCTGTTGAGTTGGCAAGTTAGTGTGCTTGAGTGGAATAAAGGGAGAGGGCCAAGGAAATCACACTGCTTTTAGTATTTTCTCTGCAAAGAGCTTTTTTGGACCAAGTCCATGACTGCTACAAATAAGTGCTCAGTTGCAAAAAGAATGTGAGTGTCTTTGTATTAATACACTATTAATGTCACTAATGCTAATTTGAAGGTAGAGACTCAAGAGCAAACCAAGTGGCTCATCTTCTGCTGTGAGCCCCAGATCCCCTTTTTAGTGAGTCCAGGATGTAGAAGTTTTTTATTAAACCTGATCTAAAAATCCACTCTTCTGAGTGATTGCAAAATAGAGTTCTACATCTTACCTTTATATTCACTCATCATACACACAGCTATTTTTAAAATATGGATTTTTCTGGTTATTAAAGAAGTATATGCCTGCCATGGAAAATTTACAAAAATAACAAAAATATTTTTTAAAT
Source organism: Desmodus rotundus (assembly GCF_022682495.2). NCBI lineage: Eukaryota > Metazoa > Chordata > Mammalia > Chiroptera > Phyllostomidae > Desmodus > Desmodus rotundus. Next base: position 46,413,300 of record NC_071389.1, read on the forward strand.
CACCGTATATTTGGTACAACATTAAGAAAACAGTTATGTTAGATAAAGCAAAAAGAGGCAGGTTGTAAGGGTAATGTGGTACCTTAGAGACGCTGCAATAGGAATGCAGGTGTTTCCAATGTTTCAAAGGCCATTTGGACTTGCTGTGGCCTTCCTCTGCTTCTCTCTGCACTTCTGCTAGGTTCCTAAGTCTTTTGGTAATCCCATCTTTTCCAGCATATGTGACAGAAAGCATGGCCACAAAGCTCCCAAGTTTTGGAATTCATGCCTCAGCTGTACAGATTGGTTACTTATCACATTCCCACTCCATTCCATCCCTAGACTCTTTAGAAAAAGACTCATGGGCCCCCTTACATAGCTCATCCCTGCCCCAGGCTGGGATGGAAAAGCATGATGACTGAACATAGTTGCTTCCACTGCACCCAAATGGACAGGGGGTGGGGGTTTGGGGTGGAGCAGACTCCCTCCCAAAAGGTCCCTCAGCAAACATTTCAATAAATCTCCTTGATAAACCTGTAATTCCTCTATCCAAAGATAATTACTGATAACATTTTTATATATTTTCTTCCAATAAGCTTTTGTATGTTTTTAATGTTGTTAAGATCATTCCCTTTATTAGATTTTCCATCTTGCTTTCTCTAAATACTGTTTCATCATTAGCACTCAATTATAGTTTTTTACCAGTAACTACAAAATAACAACCAAATAGGCAGCATGTGTCAAGTGCTATAATATTGTTATGATCTTTACATAATATTATTCACTCTTATAGTAGAATAATATGTATTAACCTCTTTGCGATTTGCTACCAGTTACAACATACATGCATAAATATTCTGATTATGACAACTACTGTGAAACATGGAATTATTATTACTTTTTCCATTTTACATATGAAAAAAGAAAACAGAAAAGACATACAGCTAGTAATTGGTTCTATCTGGTCACATCCTATTCCGTTTGGTCCATACCCTGTTGCCTCCCTTGGGATTTCTGCGCATTCAGATAGACTGACTCTGCCCAGTTGTCCTTCAAGGCAGCTGTTCACATGGTAATATCTGTCCTCCTGCTGGGGAAGGTGAGGGAGAGAGCTGAGGCAACAGGCCAGGAATCAGAAGTTTGTAAACTTTTCCAGGACACTGCTGGGGTGCTGGTGGTAATAGTATGGCTTCCAAATGGCCAGGCACAGTCTCGCTTTTCCCCCAGAATCTGCTGCTCCTCACTATGGTCTGCGCTGCCAGGCACCCCACACCTGGGTATTTTCAACTCAGAGGCATCTTTTGGTTTCTCCTTGTAATCCAGTTTCCTTCAAGGAAACTCGTAATCTACCCTGCAGGAAGGAAAGCCAATTATGGGGTCAGTTAGTGATCTCTCAGAGGGTTTCTGTTTTACCCTTTAGCAACACGAGGCTGTTTGGCCTGGAGTGATGCGGCTCAGCTCCATCCTCCAACATCTTCAGAGTGATACAACAGAATGACCAAGAAATGAGAGTGTTCTGGTGACCCTGAAAAGAAAGGGGGAGGAAGTAACAAGTAGAAGACTTGGGCATTCTAGGCATATCAAGCATTCTATAATACTTTCCTACCTTAAAAAATATTTTAGTTAGGATAATCATAGATGACACTGAGATATGGATCATTTATTACAATGACCATCATTCATTTTGCCAGCAATTGTCTCGGGTCAGAAATAAGCTTGCTAGGAATCTGTCACAGGTGAAGATACTGTTAAGTGATGTAGCTAGGATCTGACTCAGGTAGTCCCAAGTGTAGCTTGAGTCTATACAGGTAACCGATGCCCCACAGGGCTGAGAGTATAGAACTCATACAATCACATGTGAAATATCAGAAACTTGTAAGATCCTCCAGCTCAGGGTCTGGTTTCATTTGTCTTTGAATTCCTAGTTTGTGAGTTTAGAACACATAATTTAAGTGGAAGATGGGTTATAGGGTAAACAAGCAAGATTCTGCATTAGAGAGAGGCTTAAGATGGGCTGATTGTGTCTCTGCTTAACCCTGGTGGCCTTTAGTGCCTTCCTCTTTGTCTTCCTCCTCCGGCAGAACATCCAAGGCTGAGTCCACTTTGGGTGGATGATTACCCTGGCTTGTACCGAAAAGGAAATCCTACATTTTTTTCTCTAGTCACAAGCTTTGCTGGAAATAGTAATGGAACTGAATAAATAAACACCACTTATCAGGCAAAAATTTACAAATTCTCAATTCACAATGAAATAAACAGAAGGTTAAAAGATTTTTTCATTTTTGTTTTTAGAGTAACTTGTTTATGGTCATGTTTTTTGTTTTTTGTTATCTGTTAAATTTTTAGTTTTTGAGTACCATCATTTATTGTTAATAATATGCAGATTTATAATGCCATTGTTATAATGTTCATTGATTAAAACTCAGTAGCAGAATTAGAATAAATCAAATGTATCTTAATACAATTTGTAGTGTTAGTTTCAAGAATTTAGAAACTAAACCACAATTATTTACACAGATGACATTTTGTTATCATAAATATTTATGAAACCACAGGTCACTGAAGATATAAATTATTTTCCTACAATTTAAGACCAACAATTTAAGGCAAACAAAAAAACATTTTGAAGTAGAAATTTCTTGATTTTTAGTAATAGCTTAAACCTATTGCTGATCTTGTTATTGGGAAAAATCTCAGAAACTGAATCAGGTTTGGGGGTTTCTAAAATTTTTGTTTTAAGTTCCTGTGAAATATAGACTGTTTAATTTCTTATATGATACACAAAGGAAAAACAACCCTATTCTAAGATGTGGTCCCAGTTGTAATGTGAGTCACTGCCTGCAGCAGTTACGATGATAGAAGAATCTATTTATTCCCTGCCTCTAAGCCTCACACAATGAAGCCATGCAGAAGTTACATAATTATTCCTCCTGGATGAATTTTCTTATTGGTTTGTAATTACCAAATACTCTTTGAGCACTTTTGTATCCTGAAATTAAGTCTTCAGAATTGCATGAAGAATCATAAGGTTTGATCTCAGCTTGTTTATCTTCTCTATATTTGATTTTACCAGTTAATAGTATAGCTTCTAGATGTTAAAATGTGACTTCCTTGTCTTTTGTATGGCTCCATTAATTAGACTAATTTTAAACAAATCCAGAGGGAAACCTTATTTTCACAATCATATGGTACATTTTTCCACTAATTAGAACTGCTTCCTGTACAAATTATATAGCCTATGTTGCTAATATTCCAAGCTCTAGGTATTCCCCCTTCAATATTCCTGTCACTTTTGGCCATTGTTTACAAATGGTTGCTACTAATTTCCATAATGCTCTCTGAAAGGAGCCTTGAGGACAAGCACAGGTTGGCTTAGATAAGCAATTATTGGTATTTTGCTTCGACAAACCCCACCCCAACTCACAACTGTTGAGTGTGTACTAGGGGATGGGCCAGGGAATCAAAAGATGAATGACTCCTGAAATAATTTATGGTCTAGGGAGCACCTACTTCAGCAAGCCTTTCTACCTAAACCTACCAGTTCCAGAGATAGAGGGCACTCAGATTATTACATGTTTAACTGCTTGAAGATTCTTCTGGGATGATTCCTAAGATACTTGTCAAGAGAAACTTTGATAAAGATACTCATTTCTGTATACTTGTAGGGGAGCCTAAAATATGCTTTAACATAATAAGTTTATTGTTATAACTGGAGTCATATAATAAAAGTATTAATTTCCTACAATGTACTTCCTTGCTCCTCTGAAGTCATTAAAGAATTACAAAGCAGGACTATTATCTCACTTAATTCTCGCAGCAACCCTTGGAGGTACTTCACGTACTACCATTTACAGATGCAAATCTGAAGCTTAGGAAAGGAACTTGCGCGCCCACAGTTTTTAATTAGTACCTGGCGGCAGAGCAAGACTGCCTGACTCCACCCCTGTACAGTTTCCGACTCTTCCATCAGAATCAGGTTATGCTCAATAGCACGAGCTGCATATGAGTCCTTAGTCGCATACCAGACCACCTCGTGAACGTTAGACCTTCCTCATGCATGTTTTTTAGACAGTGGCAATTCAGTGTAATGATGATTTCCTGTCCCACAGCAGTCTACAAGAAAAGAGTTGCTAACATTTGCTTTGCTCAGAAGTATGCATGGTTACTCACAACACCATGGATCCAATTCAGTTGTTTATTGAAACTATTTTTTATTAATTGTATTGGGGTAAAATTGGTTAATAAAATTATTTAGGTTTCAGGTGTACAATCCTATAATACATCACCTGTATACTGTATTGTGTGTTCACCACCCCAAGTCAAATTTCTTTCCATCACATTAATTTCCCCTTTGCCCTTTTCTGCCTTTTTCTACTCCCCTTTCCGTTTGGTAATCACCATACTGTTTTGTGTCTATGAGTTTTTGTTTGTTTTGCTTAATCCATTCACCTTTTTCACCCAGCTCTCCAACCCCCCACCCCTCTGACAGCTGTCAGTCTGTTTTCTATATCTATGAGTCTGTTTCTATTTTGTTTGTTCGTTTATTTTGTTCATTCGGTTCCAATTATGAGTGAAATCACATGGTACTTGACTTTCTCTGACTGGCTTATTTCACTTAGCATAACACTCTCCAAGTTCGTTCATGCTGTTACAGAAGTGGGATGCCCTTCTTCTTTATGGCTGAGTAGTATTCCTTTGGGTAAATGAACCACAACTTTTTATCCATTCATCTACCAGTGAGCACTTGGGTTGCTTTCATAACTTCGCTATTGTAAATAACACTGAAATGAACATAAGGGTGCATATATTCTTTCAAATTTTTATTGGATCATAGCCATCATTATCCCAAAACATTTCTTGAAGTCTGCATTTGTCTTGAGGGATGCTCTAATTGTTCATCATACAGGCCTGATCTTGTTGGATATAACATGAACTCCAGTCAATGTCTGAAATTCATGTTTAGTGTAAGAGCTTTTCTCTTGGGTATTTGATTATGCATTTATACTAACTCCCATTTACATTGCAACATGTCCTGGTTGATTACATTGCTTTTACGGTCAGTGACCTTTTCACTTCCATACCAGTAGTATTCATCACTGTATTTCTCCAGCAGCTTTCATAGTTCTAAGCATCTAAAAACAATTCTAGCTCCCTTGAAATGTAGACGAATTTATGGAAATGACATAGGGTAGTTCATGCAAATGCCAAGGACCTACAGGACAAGGTCTGACAAACAAACAGGGCCAAGGAAAGCTAGATAGACAGCTGCCAGGTCCACAACCAAGGTTACATCACAAAACCAGTCTATTGATGACACTAGACTCTCCATTTCTTCTCTTGATGTAAAGCCGTACATAGTTATTCCATTTCTCCTTTGCATTCAGAGGGCTGCTCCTGAGAAAGTTCCAGTGAGGCCATTGATATGCATTGGGGAGGAGTAGACATGCTAGAAGTGTGGGCCAAGTGCCCTTGCCTTCTAATTAAGACATCAAGACATGGTTGAGCACTTCTTCATGATGGCAGAGCACAGCAAGGCAGAGCCGGTCTGATGTTAAGGCTAGGAAGATCAGATATACCATTCATGATGGACTGCCTGGGCCACATGGTCACCTGAATCCCATGTGGTATGAACATGATACAGCATTGTTTATGGATCTAATATCTACTAAGACTCAGACATTAGCCAGATGCAACTTCTCACTTGCATGAAAGGCAGTTTCCCTCCAGGCAATCGTCCTATACGTTCCAAGTCCATTCACTCTCCCAAAATGCTAGGTGGGAGAGTGAATGGACTTGGAACGTATAGGACATTCACACCTTCACTTTTTCTCAAACCCTCATTACCCTCTCACCTATCCCCACTTTCAGCTGATGAGCCTTTCTAGTTTACTGAATAAGTTGAAGCAAGAGGAAAGGACTTACACAGACTCCCCGTTACTAACATCTACATTCAAATACTCTACCTTCCTGACTCTAGATGAATTATCTCTGCCTCTCTCTAAGGCCACTTAAATAATTATGCTCTGTTTAGGAGTAACTGATATTGGTTTATTGATAATAAAATAATACTCTAAGTACTATCCATGCACCTTCGCATTTAATACCCTCATCAACTTTTTCAAGAAGATACTTTAATTACCCTGATTTATGATGAAAGAAATTGCAACATTGTGAGGAGATAAATAACTTGTCCAAGGCTCCACAACCAGTACATGGCAGTACACTAGTTTGCTTAACTTCAAAAGACAGCTTCAGAAGATGCCGTCACAATTTTGTGATGTTCCAGTGTTTTGCAGAATATAGCACTGTTATTTAACAGGTCTCTTGTAGGAAGTTTCCTGATCAGCCTTCAGCCTAAATGTCAAATGGTCAATCATCTCATCCAATGGGAGAACTCAAACTTTTATTCTTGATGGCTTTTATCCATGGGGTCTGGAATGCAAAGCCACAGCCCTGACAGAAACTTTTCTTGCCTTTTCCCACCAGGCACGGGGCATCAGAAAGCACTCCACAGAATTCCTTGGATTCCCTCCATATTTTCCTCTGCCCTCTTTGTGAATCAGTGACAATTATCCACAGATGATGCATAAATTTGGATTTTTACTTTAATCTTGTCTTCTAGGAAAAATGACAGCAAGATGTATCACACGAGGTTCAGCCACTCGAGAGCAGTAGGGAAAGTTTCTCTTCCCCACTGTCTTTTGTGGCCACTCCTAGGTGACCTCTCTTATTTCATATTACAGAATCTGCTTACAGGTGGTGCCAAACTTTTGCATGGAACCACTACTGAATTCTCTTTTCTTCATAGCCTAAGTAGAGCCCCTGTTTGATTGGACCCTCCATTACTTGTTTGAATTCTCTGACTTCTACTTTCCTTCTTACTCTTTTCTCCTAGCCACCACATAGATTTTCACACTGTTCCTCAAACACACCATGTATGCACACCACTGCCTTAAAACCTCTGTTTGGGTGGTTGCCTCTGTCTGAAATGCTTTGCATCCCCATATCCACATGGCTAACTCCCTCCTCTCCTTCTAGCCTGTTCTCCAATCTCTCATTCTCAAGGAGTCCTAGCTCCCCCTGCCCAACTTCTAATCTTCATTATCTTCCCTACTTTATTTACTCTTTTCTGTAGCACTTATCACTTTCTTATATACTATAAAATTTCCTTTATTATTTTTACTTTGTATTGTCTTCTCTCTCCACTAAAAGTAAGCACCATGATGATATTTCTTTTGTGAATGAATCACAACTGATGAATCACAAGCAACCAGTACAGTCCCTGGCCCTTATTAGGCTTTCGCTAAATCCTGGAGACCTCTGTCCTGATCTGCTTTCTGAAACAGGCTGTGCACTTCATACAGCTTCCTGGTCTACACTAACATTTACAGCATCATCGACTGAACTCACTAAGGAGCAAGTGGCAGAGCAGTGCCTACTGCAGCGCAGCACAACCGGAAGGCCTCTCTTGCTCTATACTCTATTCAAAGTAGAAGCCTTCAAGTCACATGGTCAGTGAGTCCAGATAGAATAATGTGGTAATATTTCTTCCATAATCTATGGAGGCCCTCGAATCTTTGTATCTCTTCCTTGAAAATGGTTCAATCAAGTCTTGTTTTCTGGTTATGGACTTTTGTCATTGTTGTTAAATTAGTAAGGTCTTGAATTGGCTCTGCCTATTTATTACAGCCTTAGGGACCCCATAATTAACTAATCTGGAGTCCTATGGGCACTCTTTCATTGCCCATCATTAAAGTCTCCAAAGGAAATCTCCTCTCTGAGGAAGCTGTAGAAAGCTTCTTGAGATTAGGGTAGATGATATTCCAGTGGCACCACCTTGTCCACCAATCATGAATAAATGTTTCAAAAAAGGACCAAGGTACCTTGGTTTTCTTTTTATTCAGACCAATTTTGCTGCCCTTCAAGGAAATACCTCTCCAGATATTTTCTTCCAGCTATAAACTATTAGTCCTCAAATCCCTTCAACATTTACCCTAAAATGCCTATTAAGTCGGCAAAGAAGGTTCTTGGTGCCCAGACCTGGTATCCACACGCCCCACAGGCTATCTTAATTCCTAGATCCTTACTACACATTCTTCTTTTTACCTTTTTTTACTTTTCTATATGTAAATAAATGAGACTTTACATACAGCACTGTGTAAGTTTAAAGTGTACATAACTTACATATATTGAAAAATGACTGTCACAAAATCATTTTAACTATATAAATACATCATATAGTTATTAAAAATGAAAAATATTTTTCTTGTGATAAGAAATGTTAGAATCTACTCTTTTAATTCTGTTTTGGTAACAACTTTACTTAAGCACTACAAGCATTATTATTATACAATAATAGGTTTCATAGAACAGTATCTCAAACTGACCTAGCGTAGTTTGTGTTTTTGAACTCTTAGGATATCCTCCTCTTTGAAACCTGAATTTGTAAGCAATAACCGACTATGTACAGTAAAGTTGACATTCTTTTCATCTTCCTGTAATGCACATGTATGGCTAGACATCCCTGCATTAATTTGCTTCTTCATCATATATTTACTGTGTCTTCAGGCTCCAATTTAGATTTAGAGTACATCTACTTTCCTTCATTCAGTTCTTCATCAAAAAATCATACTGAATGGTATTTTTTGAAAATGAAAATATGATTATCTGATTACCTCATTCATAACTACATAAATCTTTTTATGCTCCCCCATCACTTTCAAGAGAAAAGTTTGAACTAATTATCATGACCCAAATTCTCCACAATCTAGCCCGGCTTACAGACCTTTCTTCCAGCCATACAGCTATTGTACAAAAATATTATTCCTGTTATAGAAAATTAAAATATCATCTGAAACGTACTTTTGGCAGGAGACATACTATTACCTTGGGCATAATACAATGAAAGTCAGGTGACATTCCTTTATTCTTAAGTGAAAAACTTTCCTTTACTCTTGGTTCATGAAATGTCCTCTAACTTTAAAAGTAGAAAAGCCTTTTTTTTTCTAGGAAAGTGTACTTTTGGGATCATTGCTATGTTTAGACTTTAAATGAAAAAAGAAAAAGCCTCTTCAGGCAAAAGAAAAAGAAAAAGAACCCTCAGATCTACTATTCATCCCCTACTTTTTCTTCTGATTTTCTTTTCTTTGTAACTTTGATTGACTTTTGCAAGGAACAAGAGAATGGAGTAAAGGGAAATCACAGGGTAGGGGGGAATGAGTCCTCATCTACTGGACGCTTACTCTTGGTTAGGTATTACACCCAGGGATGTACATATATTATTGCATCAATTGTAAGATATGCATTTTTCTTAAAAGTTAATATCACATGAATGTGTCTTAAAATTAATATTATCTTAGGTCCAGTAAAATATGTTTTGCTTAATCTGAGCATAATCTCCATTAAGTTTTACAGATGCAGAATCTGTAATCAGAGGGATTCTCTGTTCCAAGTCACAAGTGGCAGAACTGGGATTCAAGGTCAGGTCTGGATGATTCCAAAGCCCGTTACCAAATTAGAAGACATTCCTTTAAATTTTGGATAAATACCAACTATTTATTATGACAAATTCAGGATCCAGGTTAATTTCAATTGGTTAGGGCAGCTTGATGCAAACTAAATGAAGCTGAAAATGATTCTCTGTGATAACGACCAGGCTTAAAGGGGAGAATAACAGTTAGGGGGTCAGGAACAGGAATTAGGTACACCTAGTGGAATAGAGCTATACCTACTGGAGTAGGGTAGAGGTTAAAAAGTGAACAGGAGTGGGTATGGATGAAAGCAGAATGTCTAGACTCCAGTAACAGACAGTGGAAACCTGCTGTGACAAGTGAGAGAAGTTTAGAAAGAGGTAATGGGTTGTTATGACAAGTAGACAGAACCCAGAGGTGGAAAGCTTGGCACAGGCAGTTTATAAAGATGCAGACAAAAGGCCTCAGAAATCCCTTCAACAGATACCAGGTCATAGGGAACATGCCTGTGGGAAGGTTATAGTTTGAGCTCATTCCAGCAAATACTTTCACTTTAGAGGCAAATAGTTTTTTGTGGTTTTTAAAAATTTTTTTTAAGATGTTGTATTGATTATGCTATTACAATTGCCCCATTTCCCCCCCTTCACTCCACTCCTCCCTGCCCACCCCCTCCCACCCACATTCCACCCCTTTAGTTCATGTCCATGGGTCATACATGTAAGTTCTTTGGCTTCTACATTTCCTATACTATTCTTACCTTCCCTCCCCCTGTCTATTTTCTACCTACCATTTATGCTACTTATTCTCTGTACCTTTTCCTCCTCTCTCCCCCTCCCACTCCCCTGTTGATAAACCTCCATGTGATCTCTATTTCTGTGGTTCTGTTCCTGTTCTAGTTGTTTGCTTAGTTTGCTTTTGTTTTTGTTTTAGGTGTGGTTGTTAATAACTGTCATTTTTACTGTTCATATTTTTGTCTTCTTTTTCTTAGATAAGTCCCTTTAACATTTCATATAATAAGGGCTTGGTGATGATGAACTCCTTTAACTTGACCTTATCTGAGAAGCACTTTATCTGCCCTTCTATTCTAAATGATAGCTTTGCTGGATAGAGTAATCTTGGATGTAGGTCCTTGCCTTTCATGACTTGGAATACTACTTTCCAGCCCCTTCTTGCCTGAAAGGTTTTTTTTTTTAGCAATCAGCTGATAGTCTATTGGGAACTTCTTTGAAGGTAACTCTCTCCTTTTCTCTTGCTGCTTTTAAGATTCTCCTTATCTTTAATCTTCGGTAGTATAATTATGATGTGCCTTGGTGTGTTCCTCCTTGGGTCCAACTTCTTTGGGATTCTCTGAGCTTCCTGGACTTCCTGGAAGTCTATTTCCTTTGCCAGGTTGGGGAAGTTGTCCTTCATTATTTGTTCAAATAAGTTTTCAATTTCTTAGTCTTCCTCTTCTCCTTCTGGCACCCTTATGATTCAGATGTTGGAACGTTTAAACATGTCCTGAAGGTTCCTAACCATCTCCTCATTTTTTTGAATTCTGTTTCTTCATTCTGTTCTGGTTGAATGTTTCTTTCTTCCTTCTGGTCCAAACTGTTGATTTGATTCCTGGTTTCCTTCCCTTCACTGTTGGTTCCCTGTAGATTTTTCTTTATTTCACATAATGCAACCTTCATTGCTGCCTGGATCTTTTTTATGCTGTTGAAGTGCCCAGTGAGCATCTGGAGCATCCTGATAACCAGTGTTTTGAACTGTGCATCTGAACTGTGCATTTTTCCTGGACCTTTGATCTGTACATTTTCCTTTATTTCACTTAGCATACCCTTCATTTTTTCCATATAATTTGTGACCAAATTCAACCAATTCTGTGAGCATCCTGATTACCAGTGTTTTTAACTGTGCATCTGATAGATTGTCTATCTCTTCGTCACTTAGTCGTATTTTTTCTGGAGCTTTGATCTGTTCTTTCTTTTGGGCCATTTTTTTTTTTTTTTTGTCTTGGCTTGCCTGTCACATAAAGGCACGGAGCCTTAGGTATTCACCAGGGCTGGGCAACCCTCGGAGCTGCGCTGTGACACTGTATGTGGGGAAAGAGTCCGAGAGGGAACAATGGCCCTTGCTCTGCTCTTGGCCGACTTTCACTAGCTTCCTCCGCTACCCGCAAGCAAAGTGGGCCCTTCTGGTGCTTATTCCCATGTGGGTGGGTTTCTGTACATTCAGAGACCCTGTGAGTCTCTCCAACGAACTCTCCTATGAGGCTGGGAGTTTCTCCCACTGCCGCCTCAACCCCCACAGGTGTTTTCTTCTTCTTTTTTTTTTTAATTTTTATTGTTATTCAATTACAATTGTATGCCTTTTCTCCCCATCCCTCCACCCCACCCCAGCTGAACCCACCTCCCTCTGCCACCTCCACCCTCTCCCTTGATTTTGTCCATGTGTCCTTTATAGTAGTTCCACCACAGGTATTTTCAGTCAGAGGTTTGAGGCTTTATTTCCCCACGCTGGAGCCCTGGGTTGCGCGGTCTGTTTCCCTCCTCCGCCGTTCCACCCAGCTTATCTGCACGCCAATGTGGGACCACAGGGTCCGCCAGCCACCATTTTGCCGTGAATCCTCTCCACCCAGCTGCCCATCTCCGCCCCTCTTATGGGTCTGGACGAATGTTTCTTCTTTATCTCCTTGGTTGTCGGACTTCCATACAGTTCAATTTTCTGTCAGTTCTGGTTGTTTTTGTTTTTAAATTGTTGTTGTCCTTCTTTTGGTTGTGTGAGGAGGCACAGTGTGTCTCCCTATGCCCCCATCTTGGCTGGAAGTCTCTAGAGGCAAATAGTTTTGACAGTCAGTGAAGAACAGGATTTTTCTGAGATGGTACATAGGATTGAAAAACTCCAAGGAGATGAGATGGCCAGCAGTATCACAAGGACCCTGGGCTGGGTATTAGAACTCCACTTTCTGGCCCTGCTCATCTAGGAAGAGGAGGAAGAAGAGTGCTCCAGGAGCTCTATGACTTCACATGAAGGCTAATATGGAAACTAATGGAGGAGGTAGGAGCCTGAATGGGCCAGGTTGCCATGGGTCAAGTAATAGAATATTCTAACTAAAGTGTATGAGGGCATAGATTCCTTTGGAGCTGGAGAACAATCTGATGGCTGCTCTCTGCAGGAATCTTCAGAGACAGGGTGCTGGGTCAAAGCTGACACACCTCAGGAGAACCATCGACCCCACTCACGTGGAGACCAGCTCACCGGCACACACCAGGAACCAGAGAGCTTTCCATTGAATCAATAAGTGACCAGTTGGCTAAGAATATCTCTGCCTCCCCTAGCACGTCCTCTAACCCCAGAGACTTGGGCCTTGAAAAGAGGAGTGAAGAGCAGACACAGGACCAGCCTCTGTACCCCATTTTGTAAGGTGCTGGACAGGGAAGAGCAAAGGCCAAATGCCTGGCCAGTGATGCGGGAGGGGAAACAGGACCTTGGATATGAAACTGGAGTTTAAAGTGGCATGGCTTACAAAGCTGGGGTCTGCCCAGGATGTTATTGGAGTGTCACAGCAAAGGGAAATTTTTTAAAAATGTATTTGAACAAAGTAAATAAAAATTAAAAAAAGCATTCTCAGTTTGTTGCTACCAAAGTGGACATTTTGCAATAAACTGGTTATACCAGTGTCATAAAGTAGTAACACAGAATTCAACAATGAATTTTTGACTAAATGTCTGAATCTCCTGATTACTTTGGTAGATTCAGTTCCAGTACATCTAGCACATTAGTCTTTAAATACAATATGCTACTTTTAAGAAGCTCACTATATTATTAGAGAAGGCATGGAATTTGACCCTGAGCCTGCTTTCTTAAGACATCTCTGAAAATATTTCAAAGCACAGTCAACTATTAGTTAGGCACAGAATTTGACATACTCATTTCCCAACGAATCAGTTCGTGGTGTACAAGAGAAGAAAGGAAAAAGGACACTGAAACCACTCATTCCGGCCGCAGGGCAGAGGAGGCTATTTGGAGAAGCCTGTTAGGGTAGCACAGTCATTAATTTGCCTGATTCTTTGTCAGTTTGACTGTGACTGGACAGCATGTTCCCAGCATCAGCTTCAGTACCTGTGCAGAGCAAGATAGATTGAGGACAAGTCATGGTCATAGATCCAGCTCCAGCTCCAAAATTCCCTTGCTTTTGGGATTGAATAAAGCCTTGGACTTAAATTCTTCTCTTTGTAACCCATCCTACCTGCTTCTTCTGCTCCAAGGTTATTCTTTCAATGTGAAAAATAAACCAGGTTATTAAGGATAGGAGGAAGAATGCAGTGGTTTATAGAGGTCTCAGCTCACCTACTTCAAGCCCTTGTCCACGTGTCATTGGTGCCCACATCTAATCCAGTGCATCAGTTCAGCCTTATTTATTTTTGAAGGTCATGTGAGGCTATTGCATTTTGTCATTGAGTGTTTATCCCAACAGTGTAGCAGTCAGAGACTTGGGAATGTAAGTCACATTTGGCTGGTATTGTGAATGAAACTTGATAGAGGTTTATTTACAGAAGTGTGAGCAGAGTTAAGGGAACCAATAAGGAATACTGAGGTGCTCAAGGACTGGCAGCACTGAAATGCTGGTTACTAGCGCTAGTCCTGAAGGAATAGGAAGAGGAAACAGGGTTGGTATGGTGTGGTATGCAGCCTCCACTAAAACTGCAGTGCCAAGCAGGATGGAGCAAGGGAAGAAGTGCACTGACCCCTTCTCCTGTCTGCCTGTCTCCTGTTGGTGTGTCCCATTGGCTGAACTTAACCCAAAGTCAGAAGGCAAAGGAACCTAGGGATTAGCCCCATTGATCACAGAGAAGGGTGGAGATTGGATTGGAGGTTGGAGGTAGAGAAAAGCAAATGGAGAATAATTAACCCAGATCTTTAGAGTATGTATATATCTTGGTTTATTATTTTTATTAGTTTTATATTCCTTATCAAAATACTTTGGTATTACTGAAAAGTTTTGTTTTCCTGTGAAGTCCTGGCTTTTGTCATTAAATTATTATTTATTATTTACTAACAGTCCTAATACTGACAATTCTGAACAATATATTTTTTATTCCTTATTGTAACTGTAAAGAGAATATATTATTAACTCCATTTTGTAGATGGAAAAAATGCACCTGCAGAAGATAAACTTTCCCAAGTTCTCATAACTAGTAAATGGCAGAACTGAGATTTGCATCCAAGATTTTTGATGTCCAGCTCATTTTTCTTTCTATTTACCAAGGATACACTTCAGCATGGGTGTAACTGGATCAAATGACCCTAATACATGTGCATTTATATATACACTCAGTCACTTATCCATCCATCCGTGTATCCATGTATCCATTCACCCACACATCCATCCATCCACCCATCCTTTAATTCTTTCTCCAGACTCCTTTGGTGCATTTTCTGAAATGATGGGATGGATATTGAGTTAGTGAGTACTTCTCTACCATACCTTTGTGTGAACTTAAACAAGACCCATTAAGAATCTGATCTTCAAGTTTTTCCTTTTTTTCTTTAAAAAAACTTTTTTCAAGTAAGTTTACATTTAACATTATTTTGTATTAGCTTTAAGTGTACAGCATAGCAGTTGGACAATCACATACTTTATAAAGGTGTTCACCCCCTGATATTTCCAGTACCCATCTGGCACCTTACATAGTTATTACAATATTATTGATGATATTTCCTATGTTGTACTTTACATCCCCCTGACTATTTTGCAACTACCAATCTGTACTTCTCAATCCCTTCACCCTGTTAACACTGTCCCCCACATGCCTCACCTCTAGCAACCATCAGTCTGTTCTCTATATCTACAAGTCTGTTTCTGTTTTGTGTGTTTGTTTATATTTTTCTCTAGATTCCAAATATAAGTGAAAACATACAATATTTCTCTGTCTCTAACTGACTTATTTCATTTAGCATAATACCCTCTAGGTCCAATACACACTATGACAAATGGTGAGATTTCATTTTTTGTTCACAGGCCAGTGCTCAATCCACTGAGCCACACCAGCCAGGGCTGAGATTTCATTTTTTAATGGCAGGTAATATTTCATTGTATATATGTACCACCACTTTTTTATCTACTAGTCATTAATGGGCACTTGTGTTGCTCCAATAGCTTGGCTATTGTAAATAATGCTGTGATAAACATAGGGGTGTATATATTCTTTCGAATCAGTGTTTCAAGTTCCTTCAGATATATTCCCAGAAGTACAATTACTGGGACATGAGGTACTTCCATTTTTAATTTTTTGAGGAAACTCCATACTGTTTTCCATAGTGGCTGCACCAATCTACATTCCCACCAATAGTGCATGAGGGTTCCCTTTTCTTCACATCCTTGTCAACACTTGATGTTTGTTTTATTAATGATAGCCATTCTGACAGGTGTGAGGTGATATCTCATTGTGGTTTTAATTTTCATTTCTTTGATGATTAGTGGCATTGAGCATCTTTTCACATGTCAGTTGGCATTCTGTATGTTTGAGAAGTGTCTATGCAGGCCCTTTGCCCATTTTTTTATTGGATTGTTTGGTTTTTTGGTGTTGAGCTGTATGAGTTCTTTATAAATTTTGGATATTAATCCATAATCAGTTGTATATTTGGCAAATATGTTCTCCCATTAAGTGGGTTGTCTTTTCATTTTACTCATGGTTTCCTTTGCTGTGCAAAACATTTTTAATTTGATGTAGTTCAATTTGTTTACTTTTTCTTTTGTTTCCTTTGACTGAGGAGATGTATCAGAAAAAAAAATATCACCAGGAGAAATGTCTGAGATTTTACTGCCTATATTTTCTTCTAGGAGTTCTATGGTTCCAAGTCTTACATTTAAGTCTTTAATCCATTTTAAGTGTATTCTTGTGTGTTTGATATAAGAAGGTGGTGTGGTTTCATTTTTTTTTGCCAGTATCTTCTTAATTTTCCCAACATCATTTGTTGAATAGACTGCCTTTACCCCATTGTATGTTCTTGCTTCCTCTGTCAAGTATTAATTGACTGTTTAGACATTGGTTTATTTCTGGGCTTTTTAGTCTGGGTTCTCAATCTATATGTCAGTTTTTATGTTAGTACCATGCTGTTTTGATTACTATGGCCTTGTAGTATAGTTTGATATTAGGTAGTGTGATTCTGCCAATTTTGTTCTTCTTTCTCAAAATTACTGTGGGTGGTGAGGATGTTTTGTGGTTCCATATAAATTTTTGGATTATTTGTTCTAGTTCTGTAAAATATGCCCTTGGTGTTTTGATAGGAATTGCACTGAATCTATAGATTGCTTTGGGTAGTATGGGCATTTAAAAAAAATGTTCATCCATTCTATTCATGAGCATGGTATATGCTTCCATTAATTTGTATCTCCTCCAATTTCTTCAATGTCTTATTTTTTCTGTGTTCAACATTTTTACATTTTTTGTTAAATTTATTCCTAGGTATTTTTTTTTAATGTAGTTGTAAATGGGATTGTTTTCTTAGGTTTCTTTTCTAATAGTTCATCAATGGTGTATAAAATGCAACCAATTTCTGGATATTATTTTGTGTCCTGCTACTTTACTGAATTTATTTTTCAGTTCCAATAGTTTTTTGGTGGAATCTTTGGGTTCACTATAAAATTTATCATGCCATCTGCAAATAAAGACAGTTTTGTTTCCTCCTTTCTAATTTAGATGCCTTTTATTTCTTCTTCTTGTCTAATTGCTGTGGCTAGGACTTCCAGTACTAAGTTGATTAAGATTGTAAAAGTGGACATTTTTGTATTATTCCTTATCTTAAAGAAAATGCTTTTAGTTTTCCCCATTGGGTGTGATGGTAGTTTTGGGTTTGTGATATATGGCCTTCATTACATTGAGATATGTTCCCTCTATTCCCATTTTCCTGAGTTTTTTATCATAAATGAGTGTTAGATCTTGTCAAAACTTTTTTTCTGCATCTATTGATATGATCATATGGTTTTTATTCTTCATTTTTATATGTGGTGTCTCATGTTAATTAATTTGTGGATATTGTACCAATGTTGCGTCAATGGGATAAATTCCACTTGATCATGTGTGTGATATTTTGTTGAGGACTTTTTCATTAATATTCATGAGGATATTGACCTATAATTCATTTGTAGTGTCTTTATTTGGTTTTGGAATTAAGATAATGCTGACCTCATAAAATGAGCTTGGGAGTCTTTCTCTTGAATTTTTTTGGAATAGTTTGAGAAAGATAGGTGTTAGTTCTTTTTTGAATGTTTGTTAAAATTTACCTGTAAAGCCATCTGGTCTAGGACTTTTGTTTGTTAGAAGTTTTTTGATTACTGCTTCAATTTTATTAGTTGTAATTGATCTATTTAGGTTTTCTGTTTCTTCTTGATTCTGTTTTGGGAAATTATATGTTTCTAGGAATTTATCACTTTTATCCAGGTTGTCCAATTTGTTGGCATATAGTTGTTCATAATTCTCTATATTTTGTTCTCATTTTCAAATGTTTCAAGATATCTTTAGATTTCTTCTTTGCTCTTATTTTTAACCCATTCATTGTTTAATAACATGTTATTTAGCTGACATGTGTTTGTGTGTTTTTCAGTTTTTCCCTGTAATTGATTTCTAGTTTCATAGCATTGTGGTCAGAGAAGATGCTTGATATTATTTCAATCTTCTAAAATTCATTGAGACTTGATTTATGTCTTAACAAGTGGTATGTCCTAGAAAATGTTCCATGTACACTTGAAAAAAATATATATTCTGCTGTTTTGAGATGAAATACTCTGAAAATATCAATAAAATCCAGCTGATCTAGTGTGTCATTTAAGCCTGTTTTTTCCTTGTTGATTTCCTGTTTGAAAGATCCATACATTGATATAATGGGTTGTTATAATTTCCTACTGTGATTGTATTACTGTCATCTATCCCTTTATATTCGTTGAGATTTTCTTTACCTATTTAAGTGCTTCTATGTTGGGTGCATAAATATTTACAAGGGCTATATCCTTTTGTTGGATTGATCCTTTTATCATTATGTAGTGTCCTTTTTTTTTTTTTTTTTTTTTTGGTCTCATTGTAGCCTTTCTTTCAAAGTCTATTTTGTCTGATATAAGTATTGCTACCCCAGCTTTTTCTTCTTTCCATTTGCATTAAATATTTTTCTATCCCTTTACTTTTAGCCTGTGTGTGTCTTTAATTTCAGGTGAGTCTCTTGTAGAAAACATACATATGGGTCTTGTTTTCTTATTGATTCAGGTACCCTATATCTTTTGATTGGAGCATTTGAGCTATTTATATTTAAATTGGTTGTTGATAGGTACATATTTATTGATTTTTTTAAACTATGTTCCTCTTTTTTTCTTTCTTTCTTCTTCTTTAATAAGACCCTTTAACATTTCTTGTGGTATTGGTTTGGTGGTAATGAACTTCTTTAGCTTTTACTTCTGTGAGAAGCTCTTAATTTCCCCTTTATCTTTTTATTTTTTAAATTATATTCATTGATTATGCTACTACAGTTGTCCCAATTTTACCCCTTTACCCCCCTCCACACAGCACTCCCTACTTCTTCAGGAAATCCCCCCACCAGTGTTCATGTCCATGGGCTGTGCGTATATGTTCTTTGGCTACTTCATTTCCTATACTATACTTTACATCCCCATGGCTATTCTGTAACTACTTATTTGTATTTCTTAATCCCTCACCTCTTCACACATTCCCATACACCCCCATCCCATCTGGCAATCTTTTTCTTAAATAAGTCCCTTTAACAATTCAGATAATAGTGGCTGGGTGATGATGAACTCCTTTAGTTGTTTCTTGTCTGGGAAGGTCTTTATCTGCCCTTTGGTTCTAAATAATATCTTTGCTGGGTAGAGCAACCTTGACTCTAGGTCCCTGCTTTTCATGATTTTGAACATTTCTTGCCAATCCCTTTTAGCCTGCAAAGTTTCTTTTCAGAAATCAGCTGAGAGTCTCATGGGAACACTCCTGTAGGTAACTAACTTTTTTTTTTCTTGCTGCTTTTAAGATTCTCTCTTTATCTTTAACCTTTGGCATTTTAAGTGTGATGTGTCTTGGAGTGGGCCTCTTTGCATCCATCTTGTTTGGACTCTGTATGGTTCCTGGACTTAAATGTCTATTTCCTTCACCAAATTAGAGACTTTTATTCATCGTTTTTTCAAAAAGCTTTTCAATTTCTTGCTCTTTCTCTTCTGTCACCCATATGATGTGAATTTGGACCTCTTAAAGTTATCCCAGAGGCTGTTTACACTCTCCTCAGTTTTTTGGATGAATTTTTCTTCTTGTTTTTCTGATTGGTTGTGTTATGTTTTGTTATGTTCCAAATCACTAATTTGATTCTTGGTTTCATCCACTCTACTGTTGTTTCCCTGGAAATTGTTCCTTATTTGAATTAGTGTATCTTTGTTTCTGATTGGATCTTTTTTATGCTGTTGAGGTCCTCACTAAGTTCCTTGAGCATCCTTATGACCAGTGTTTTGAAGTCTGCATCTGGTAAGTTGCTTATCTCCATTTCATTTAGCTCTTTTTCTGGAGTTTTGATCTGTTTTTTTCATTTGGGCCATGTTTTTTTGTCTGCTCATTTTGGCAGCCTCCCTGTCTTTGTTTCTATACATTAGGTAGAGCTGCTATGACTCTCTGTCTTGGTAGTATGGCCTAATGTAGTAGGTGTCTTGTAGGGTCCAGTGACACAGCCTCCCCTATCACCGAAGCTGGGTACTCCAGTTTTGCCCTTCATGTGGTCTGAGTACATTTCCCTACTGTAGTTGAGCTTTGATTGCTATTGGCAGGTCAATGGCAGGGATTTAGCCAGGCCAGTCAGCTGCAAGGACTGGCTGTAACCACTAACCACCAACTTCTACTCTTCATGGAGGATCATCTGTGCAGTGGCAGGGTGGTGGTGCTCTGACATGGTCTGTAGTTGTTCACTGGGTTCATTGGATTTCCTGGTTGTGCAGGCCAAGGTCAGCCCCAACCTGTGTTCTGCACAGCTATAATGCAATCTTCAGATGGCTGCTACTTGTTCTGGGCTTGGAAATTCCCAGGTGAAGCCAGGCTGTCAACCTAGGCTGGCCATTGCTAATGCTGGGCCTGGGGCCACTTATCAAGTGGTATGGGGCCTGGTGGCTCACTGAGGTCAGCTGTTGCTTGTTTGGGAGAATTTAGGAAATTGTGATGCATGAGCCAAGAGCAGACATTCATATGAAAAGCCACTGTTAACAGCTTGGGTGGGCTCATAATTTGGGTGGGAAGAAAGTTCAGGAGATCTCCAGGTTGGGGCAAACAGTGTCATCCAGGTTGATGAAGTCTCAGATATGACATCTGCCTGCCAGTTTTGTGTTTCTCAGAAGAGGGACATTGGCCTATGCCCACCTTTATGTCTAGGAAAAAGCTGTCCCCCAGCCCTTGCCTTGATGCCAGACACTTCAGTTCCTCCACCTATGCACTGGTACATTGCAAGCTACTACCCCAGCACTGGAGTCAGAGGGAGTGACTCTGAGTAAGTCTGTATGTGGGTTCTTTAAGAGGAACTCCTTGGGACTGTAGAAGATTATTCCACCAGCTCAATCCCTGCTGGTTTTTGCAACCATAAATTATGGGGGCTTACCTTCCTGGCACTGGAACCATGGGCTGGGGGTGCTAATATTGGTCTGGGACTCCTCGCTCCCAAGATCTCTCTTCTGAATTTTTTTCCACCAGACATGGATATAGGACCAGCTCATTCCACATCTCCACCCCTCTTACCATTCTGGATGGATGTGGTTTCTTTAATTCCATAGTTGTTGGACTTCCATTCAACTCGATTTCTGATGATTCTGAGTGATGGTTGTTCTATAGTTTAGTTGTCATTGATGTGGTTGTGCTAGGAGGTGAGCCATGTTTACCTGTACCTCCATCTTCACTGGAAGTCTTAGGATTCAGCCTCCCCTTTAATTTTAAGTGATAGCCTTGCTGGGTAAAGTATTCTTGCTTGTAGGTCCTTGATTTTTATCACTTAGAATATTTTGTTTCAGTATTTCTTGCCTGAAATGTTTCTTTTGAGAAATCAGCTGAAAATCTTATGGTAGCTTCCTTGTAGAAACCTGTCTTTCCCTTTCTGCTTTTAAAATTCTCTCTTTGTTTTTAGATTTTGCTGTTTTAATTTAATAGGACTTGGTATGGGCCTCTTTGGGTTCATCTTGTTTGGGACTGTTTGTTTTTCCTGGACAGGTTTATCTTTTTCCTTCACCAGATTAGGAAAGTTTTAGTCATTTTTTTCAAGTAAATTCTCAATCCATTCCTCTCTATCTCCTCATTCTGGTACCCCTGTGATGCAAATGTTGTCATGCTTCATGTTGCCTCAAATGTTCCTTAAACTATCCTCACTGATTTTTTTTTCTTTTTGCTGCTCTGACTGGGTGTTTTCTCCTGCCTTGTCTTCCAAATCACTGAGTCCATTCTCTGCTTAATCTAACCTACTGTTTATTCCTCCTAATGTAGTTTTTGTCTCAGATATTGTATTCTTCATTTCTGACTTGTTCATTATTATAGATTTTTATGTCCTCATTTATGCTTCCTACATGTTTGTTGAAGTTGTAAGTTTCCTGAGCATTCTTATAACCATTTTTAAAAACTATGTATCTGGTAGATTGCTTGCCTCCATTTCATTTAGTTTCTTTTCTTGCGATATCTCCTGCTCTTTCTTTTTTGGGGCATGTTTCTTTGTCTTCCCTTTTGGCTGTCTCTCTGTATTTGTTTCTGTGTATTAGGTAGATCTGCTATGTCTCTCAGCCGTGTTAGTGTGGCCTTCTGCTTTACCATCTGAGCTGGGTGCTCCCAGAATGTCCCTTGAGTGTTATGTGAACCCTCTTGTTGTAATTGAGTCTGATTGCTGTTGACCTGTCTGTGCACAGGGTCAACCTTCAGGCTGGCTGACTGTGAGGGTTGAACTGGAGCACAGTGTACAAGCTGCTCTGCAGGTGCAGGCCACACAAAGTGGATTCACCTCAGCAGGGTCTGGTGTCTGCCAAGATCTCCCTTTGGATGTGCTACTTGTGGAGTTAATTGGATCCTTCTCAGTTGATGTCTGAATGAGATTCATGTTTTTCATTGGAAAATAAAAGAAACTCGTTTGGCGTATTGGTTTGTCTACACTAACATTTTAAAAAATAAAATCCTACTCAGAAACTTTCACAATATTAATGAAATTACAATTCTCTCGATGAAGCTAGGAGAGAAGGCAGTTTACTATTTTCTTAGATCCCAACCCCATCTGGATTTACCTTCAGAGATCTCCATAGACTGCAGGTGGACAATCACTGGGTCACTCCTGATTCTAAGATCCAATCCAACTGTCCTAAAGTGTGTGGGTCTGCAATTGTTCTCTCTACGCTGAGCAAATACAAGAGCACAGTAAGGGTTTCTGGCCATGTTTTCATTAGCAATTAATGGCAATGCAGTAGGTTTAATTTCTAGAAGATAAGGGTGGAAAAAGGTGTTTATATAACTTCTCAAGTTAGCAGGTTTTGGCTAATTTGTAAAATCAGTGAATTTTTCCAAACTGAAGTTTATGAGAGGCTATCCTCTATTACTTAATTTTCTTTCCCTTCTATTTCCAAATTATACCTTCACTTTCAAACTGTAGTGGTACTTTTTTTTTTGTCAAAATGCAACCAATAATAAGGTTGTAAAATTGAAGAGTATAAGTGTTTCCAATTCTAGACAGAAAATTACATTTCTTCTACTGTGACCCAGATAAGAACAAGAATTAAGAGGGAAATTGCATTTAAACTTTCCAAAACACAGTTTTGTGTGTGCCTAGAATCTAGTAGGAACAGTAATTATATTTGCTGACTAAATTTCTGTTGTTAACTCTTTATAGTCCTTCTCCTATTATACAATGGATTTCTTAATGGTAACTATTTAAATCCTAAGTGTCATGAATAGAACTGTACACATAGTGGTTAT
Organism: Desmodus rotundus; assembly: GCF_022682495.2. Lineage (NCBI taxonomy): Eukaryota > Metazoa > Chordata > Mammalia > Chiroptera > Phyllostomidae > Desmodus > Desmodus rotundus. Next base: position 46,436,701 of record NC_071389.1, read on the forward strand.
TTATTGCATATCTCTTGTATTAATTCAGAGGATTTTATGTATATAATTCATAGAGTATATTTGAAATATCATGAAAAACTTTATGGAGGAAGCCTGAAAAAAGCCCTGGATGATGGCGGGAATTTGAAAGGCAAGAGAGAAGAAGTACTTTCCAAGCAATGGAATAACAGGCAACATCCAGAGACAGAAAACTTAACTGTACACATGGGATTGGAAAAATTCTGTGTAGTTGATGGTTAAGGTTTAAGAAGAAAAGATAAAAAAGTGTGCCTGGAAAAGTAGTTTGAGACCAGATCACTGAAAACTTTCACCGGCTAATGAGAATTTTGATGGGCAATGGGAACGCATTGCAGGATTTGAGAAAAGGAGTGGCTTAGCTAGAAATGGATTGCTGGAAGACAAAGCTGACAAAATTATCAGGCAGATTAATGGGGGAGAAATTAAAGCCAGGGAGAACACTGGGAGAAGCAGCAACAGCCTGATAGTAATCCACTGAACACCTCTGTAAGGCTGTAGGGCACAAATAGAAATTACTATTCACTGCATGGAAAAATGCAGGAAGATTCAGTACCCATGAAAAACAATTGCTCCTGATTACCCGATGGAAGACAAGGAAGAAGCTAGAATACTCTCAGTCAGGGTCAGCTGAGATCTCAAATACACTGTGAGAGTATCCTTAGCAAGTCCAAGGACAAAATCATTAGGATAGGAATTTACTGGCCTCCATGGCTGGGAGATGGGATGGTGCTAGGCTTCCATTGTGAAACAAGTCTAAGAATCTCTTTCCGCCTCCCTTTCTCTGTCCTTTTCTCAATGTCTGGAAAATGCAAAGGAGGGAGGTAGGGAGATGACTCACTAGCCACATTTGGGATGTGGGATTATTGCTATTTTTTCTCCTTGATGGTCTCATTTCCATGTGCCAAAAAGTTATGCTCCTCCTAAACAATCGGGTTTTTTTTTCAATATTAGTCTTCACCACCCTACCTCCAGCCTAGCAAATTGTAATGTTTTCATGACCCCTGTAGGATTTCTTCCCTATCCTTGAGAAATGCTGTAATGGTGGAGGAAAGCTCTCGGATCCTTGTGCGTATGTTATCCCACCATTGGACTGCCATGTTCTTGTAAGCAGAGGTGCTGTTTATTCATCTGAGCACTCTTAACACCTGCACAGTGCCCAGCGTTTGACAGAATTAAAAAAATTTTGGTTGATGGGTTAATAGAGTTTCACTGGGTTTTAACTGTGGGTTTCAGTTATGTCTTTCTTATAGAAGAGTCATGCTTCCATTGCATCATTTCTGCCAAAAGTGTTTAATAGCATCAGTATTCCTGTCTTCTCAGGTTGAGTAAATAAAGTCAAATTACCTCTCTCTTGGGGGCTGCTACTATGTAGGAGTCCCATTGTCACAACTGGAAAACTTATCATGTATGACCTCACTTAAATATAAGCTCAGAAAAGATGTCACCAGAAGAGTCTTCTTCTAATATGGTTTCCTCTGGAATGTGATCCAGTGACAAGGGTAGCACCATGGCAGAGGCTGGTGACAGGTACCAATGGACATGTAATTTATCATAATGTAAGGGGCATGTTTCTCATCCATGTCTGTTGGCTGCTACTAAGACTTGCTTGCCTGTACTTGGTGCTATAGAAGTTTCACAGAGGTTGAAACTGGTTAGTAAACCATCATAGGAAAAGATGTTAGAGTTGCAACATCATTTAACATGTAATGGCATTTTTCTAAGCTGTGGTCACAAAGTGTGCTGTCTCTACTCTGCCTATGGTGATAAAGACCAAATCGTAGGGGAAATTGAAATGCAGAGAAATTCAGAAAGCACAATATTATCCCTTCCTTTGTCCCTGGTTTAACTTTGGATTCTATACACCATGTTTACATTGAAAGTTGTTTTAGTCATTTCTGGGTTTGTCAATGACATTTGAGGAGGTGTTGTTATTTCATCCGGCATTGCAATGCAGAGATGAAATTACCCAAGTAAAACTCCTAATGGTCTCTTTTCCACTTACCAAACATTATGTTCTCAAAAATTATGTCCAGAATCTCCAGTCTCATTACCACTCTCACGGGCAATGAGACTATTATTGAGGAAGGATTATGCATGACCTTGCTGAGAGACAGGGTCAGACGAAGGACGGAGATGGAGAGGAGCCGGTCCTCAGTAACAAAATCAGAGCAAAGGAGCACAGTTTCACTTCCAGTCTCCATGTCTGCAAGGGAATTAGACACGAAAGACCAGAGGCTCCATACGTTTGTGCTGTTCCGGAAACCTTTATCATTTCTCTAGTGTATTACTTTGGTGATTCCTTGACAGTTTTTCTGTAGTGATTAGCATCAGACCTCTTTCAATTAGAAAGGACTGCCTACTTATCTTCCAAGGCAACACAGAATTGGGGGCTGGGGAAGCAATTTCCTTCAAACCACATTTGGGAGGAAAATTTCCGAGGGATGGCAACAGCTAAATAAAAGGAAGCAGGGAATGTAGGAAATGTCTGAAGACTTGGAGAGGGTCTGAGGCTAAGCAGCCAAAAAGCTTACAAGATTGGAAGTTATACTTACTGCAGAGAAAGAAGAGCAGGGTAGCTGATAACAAGGACGCTCTTTGATCTTCTACTTCAAAGCATTACAGCTCCGCTTAATATTCAGTACTTCTTTGTTCAGGTGCTGTTCTCTTATCCTCACCTCCCTTCCATTAGAGAGAGAAAATATTTAACAGTTTCCAAATGGCTGCTTTGTAAGTTCCATTCAGGAGCCTGGCACACTAGCATCCTCTTAGTGCAGTAAGAAGTTGAGGGGCTTTCTTTGGTGGGTATTAGTAATCAAAACTGAGTATTTAAGTTGCAAAGAAGCCTTGTGTGCTGCTTGCAGGCTAAGACGGATGATGACAGTGGAGCTTTTTGCATTATAAATTAGAACGGATGCTCCCTTTTTGAGTCATTGCTGTTTGTGCTTGCTAATTTATCTTTTTATCTGTGATTTATCCTTCCCCACTCATTTTCTTAAACTTTCCCTGTGATACTATTTCTCAGTGTCATGGACTTGAATTTACTCTGACTAGTTGGACAAATTTAGAGCCTTAGAAAGTTGTCTTAAAATTGTTGTTGAGAGCTTTCTGGAGATGGGTAATAACCTCTATTGGAATTGATAGTCCCTTGAAGGAAAGTAAGTTAAAATGTTTCCAGAGCTCCAGGGAATGACATGAAAAGTTGATATCTTCATTTATTTTTCCAATTAAGCCTTGGCTATTTCTCTCTAAAGCGGTGAACAGACATACAGTTTTTCCTGCTATGTAGTAGTAGCAGTAACAATAACAACACTTAAAAAACATGGTTTAGTGTGTCATTTAAAGCTCTTTGGTTCCATATAACAGATACCGATTTTGACTAACTTGAACAAATGGGAATTTATTGAAAAGATATTGGAAGCTCCCGCAATTGTTGGAAGTCTGCAGAACCAGCCCTGGAAGTGGGTAACAAGGAAGGCAGCCCTGAAGAAAAAAGAGCCCTCCCTACCAGAACCAGCTGATAAAGACCACCCCACTGGGACAGAAAGAAACTCTAGCCATTTTTAGCTTCTTTGCCCCTGCAGCTGGGATTTAAATGGAAAGGGTGGGCATCCTGTTTAGCCCAGCCAGGATCATACTGGGGCTCTTTAGTCATAGAATCAGGATCTCTGCTTATTACATCTTACGTCGGCCAACTTTACCTAGTGGGGAAGACAAAGTTGCTTAAGGGCAAACTGAGATATTGCTTTAAAGAAACAAAAAATGCATGCTTAGCAACCAAAAAATAAATCTATTGTACTTTATTTTTCATAAAACATGTAAAGCATATTATCCAATTCATCTTTGCAACACTGAGGTATGCAATATTATGACTATTTTATAGACTACATAATTTAGGATTAAATTTATCATATAAATCCTCCCTAGCCATGTAGTAATTGAGTAACAGAATCATACTCAAGACCAAGTCTCCTGTTATATAAGTTACTTTCTTTTCTGTCTTTCCTATTCTGTGGTGCTTTGACATCCATATAAGTAAGATCCTTGAAGAACCTGAGTTCCCAAATCTTTTCTTCTTTCCTCCCTCTCACCCTCCTACTGTCCATTTCCACTTCCCTCATTTTTTTCCTTCCTGTTTTCCTCAATTACTATTAGAGGTCCAAGCCTCCCATAATCACCTGACATTTAACCCCGTATGGCCCAGAACATTCCCTAACAGAAACTAATCTCCACCAAACTCTCTCCCATGCTGCTGGATGGAATTCCTGCTGGGAATTCGTCCAGATTCCTCCATTTTCCATCTCGAACTGATTTTTCCCTTTCCTTGCACTGACATCGGTTGTCCCTTGACTACTGAGCTACCCTTGAAGTCCTCTCAAGAGATAGCTACTTTTTTTTTCCTCCCATATTCCATGCACTGCAGGGCGTAGGAGTAGAGGAGGCATCATTCTCACTTTTCACTGATGTTGAGGGACCATTTTATTACCTTTCTCTCTTGAAAACCTGTCTCCTTTGAAGTGCATGCCATCAACAGTGCCACCCACTAACCCTCCTGAGTGTCATCTCCCATGGACTTCTGGGTCGCCCCCTCTAACCCACGGAATATTGCAGTGTTTGACTCGCTCTTTCTCCCCACTGCAGATTGTGTCATCAGCTGTGATCACTGCCATATCCATACAGGCGACCCATTCAGCACTCTGATCTCATAGTTGCTTGTTATTACTTTGAATAGTCCTTTCCCCCGTACCAACTAAGACATCTTTGCTCCCAGATTTATCCTAGACCTTTTAGCTACCAATTACAACCATCTCCCAGGTCTTGATGTCAAGCATCCCAACGTCAAACTCCCACTTCCCATCTTTCCAGCTTCTCTCTCTGTTTCCCATTGCTTAGACTTATACTCCATGATGACTTCCAATTCACTGACCCTAACACCTTTTCACTGCCCTTCACTCTCCTCAACCTCTCTCACACATGTACCCCATTTCTTTCCTTTCCTTAATGATAAAGCCTCTGGGCCTTACTCACTGGCAATATTTTGGAAATGGTTAGACCAACTCCTCACTGACTTAGCCTCAGCACAAACGCTGCTAGGGAAAAATACGCAGCCATCCTCCTTGGGCTCATTCTAAGTGAATGACCACGGTCTCAGATGAGCTGTCAACATTACTTAGCAATTTTACTGCATGTTTTAGGTCAGTTCACTCTCCCAGGCTCTAAAACAACTATTACACAGCATCTCTTCTCTTCTGAAACCTACAAAACCATATTCATCTATCTCATTCTTATTGAGAAAATAGAAGAAATCACAGGAGAACTAATTTATCTGACTGTCCCCAAGTCTAGCAATATACTCTGCTCTTCCTTGGGATACAATCCCTGAGCCAGTCCAGCCTCTCACTGTACAAGGAAACCCATTCCATTTTGCCTCCTCCAGGACACTCTGCATCTGCATCTCTCTCCTCCCACACCTTGAGCATCATTCTCTCTCTCAAACACTCAAGCATGACATTAAAGAAGGCAAATGGACTCCATGGCCCTCTTCAGCTACACTTCAAGCATTGCCCTCCTGTTCACAGCAAAGCTCTTTAAAAAGTGTCTTTATCTCCTCACCTTCCATTCTCAGTTCAGTCAGACATTTGTCTACTACATGGAAATGGAAACCATATTATCAGCATTCTCCCTTTCTCCAAAACCTATAGACATTATCAGTTTCTTCTTGCTTCACTCAGTACATATTTCCAAGAAGTACTGCATTCTTAATGTTAGCTCAAATATGTCATTTTATAATGAAAGACCCTGAGTGATATGAGCTCCCCATCAAATGGATTTGAACTGAATTAAATGAAGGAGACCTGTCTCTCACTGAATAAGATACACCAGTTCCCATGGCATTTCTCCTAAAACGCTTTGAAGCAAGACTCAAGCACAGTCCCAACCACGATTTATCTACACTTGGGTTCTAGAAATCATAAGCTGAATATTTGGGTCCAGCAGCCACAGAAGATATATTTGATGCTTAACCTAGCTATGATTTTTTTTAAATTACCCTCTGTTTAATATGTAAATATATTCTGTTTAGTGAGTCTCCAGTTTTATTTTATTTTCCTGGTGTTTAGAAGTTCCAATGTCCTGGGGGGAACCAAGATGGCGGCGTAGGTAGACACACTGCGCCTCCTCGCACAACCAGAACTGACAGAGAATCGAACAGCAAGGGGGACTGACACCAAGGAAATATAAAATAACCATTCATCCAGACTGGTAGGAGGGGCGGAGACGGGCACCGGGGTGGAGAGGACTCGCGAGGCTGTGGCGGGACTGAGACTGGCGGAGTGTGGGACAAATGGCGCAGGCAGTCCGAGCACTAGCAGACACTGCGGCCCCACATTTGCACAGATAAACCCAGAGGGCCGGACTCAGAGTGGCGGAGAGCGGGGCAGGCAGAGTGGCAGGTAGTACCCTGCGGCACCACATTCGCACACAGATAAACCGGACGAACGGCGGGCAGCGAAGCAGACCGCTGCGCAACCCAGGGCTCCAGCTCGGGGAAATAAAGCCTCAAACCTCTGATTGAGAGCACCCCTGGGGGTTGGGGCGGCAGCAGGAGAGACTCCCAGCCTCACAGGAGAGGTTGTTGGAGAGACCCACAGGGGCCTAGAGTGTGCACAGGCCCACTTACTCGGGAACCAGCACCAGAGTGGCCCAGTTTGATTGTGGGTAGCGGAGTGAAAGATTGAAATCTGGAGGAGAGTGAGGCGGGCGCCATTGCTCCCACTCGGCCACTCCCCCACTTACAGCGTCACAGCGCAGCGACCAGCATTACCCCGCCCCGGTGAACACCTAAGGCTCCGTCCCTTAAAGTAACAGATGCGCCAAGACAAACAAACAAACAAACAAAAAATGGCCCAAATGACAGAACACTTCAAAGCTCCTGAAAAAATACAACTAAGCAACGAAGAGATAGCCAACCTATCGGATGCACAGTTCAAAGCACTGGTTATCAATATGCTCACAGACTTGGTTGAATCTGTTCGAAAAACAGATGAAAAAATGAAGCCTATGCTAAGAGAAACAAAGGAAAATGTACAGGGAACCAATAGTGATGAGAAGGAAACTGGGACTCAAATCAATGGTATGGACCAGAAGGAAGAAACAAACATCCAACCAGAAAAGAATGACGAAACAAGAACTTGGAAAAATGAGGAGAGGCTTAGGAACCTCCAGGACACCTTGAAACGTTCCAACATCTGAATTATAGGGGTGCCAGAAGGAGAAGAGGAAGAACAAAAAATTGAAAACTTATTTGAACAAATAATGGAGAACTTCCCCAATCTGGCAAAGGAAATAGACTTCTGGGAAGTCCAGGAAGCTCAGAGAGTCCCAAAGAAGCTGGACCCAAGGAGGAACACAACAAGGCACATCATAATTACATTACCCAAGATTAAACGCAAGGACCTACATCCAAGATTACTGTATCCAGCAAAGCTATCATTTAGAATGGAAGGGAAGATAAAGTGCTTCTCAGATAAGGTCAAGTTAAAGAAGCTCATCATCACCAAGCCCTTATTATATGAAATGTTAAAGGGAGTTACCTAAGAAAAAGAAGATGAAAAATACGAACAGTAAAAATGATAGCAAACTCACAGTTATTAACGACCACACATAAAACAAAAACGAGAGCAAACTAGGCAAACAACTAGAACATGAGGGTTGTCAATAAGGGAGTGGGAGGGGGAGAGGGGGGTAAAGGTACAGAGAATAAGTAGCATAGATGATAGGTGGAAAATAGACAGGGGGAGGGTAAAATAGTGTAGGAAATGTAGAAGCCAAAGAACTTATAAGTATGACCCATGGACATGAACTATGGGGGGGGATGTGGGAGGGAGGGAGGTGGGCAGGATAGAGTGGAGTGGGGGGGGAAATGGGACAACTGTAAAAGCATAATCAATAAATATATTAAAAAAAAAAAAAGTTCCAATGTCCTATTTTCCATTGAACACAAATTTGCTCTCCTGGATTTATAAACTTCTCCATCAGTAAATTCCCCATTAAGAACACATTCACTGTTTGCAACATGTTTAAAGAAAAACTAGATACCAGGCTGATTTCTTCTGTTGGTTCAGTCACTACAGATCTAGGGCAAAAATATTTGCCTGGGAAGCAGTTGCTCATTTGCATACTGAAAATTCAGTGTCGTTCTGTTTCTTCATTTTTAGATCTCACCCTTATGGAGTTGTGAGGGTGAGTCAGAAGGTGAAGTGGTGGAGTGCAGAAATTCTAATGGATCTTTTCATTGGACAAAAAAAAAATATGAAAAAAATTAAATTTAAATTTCTTTAAGCTGTGTATGCATCCAGTTCACCAAGACCTCAATGATGACTTCCTGTTATCTTATACTTAACCATTTTTACTGAACAAATTTTTGTTGAAGCTTCTCTATAGGTCAGGCACTGGATTAGGCACTGGAGATATGGCAGGGAATAAGAGAGAGAGCAAGGTCTCAAATCTCATGAGGCCTGCATTCTATTGGAGAGAGAATGATAAAAGTGAGTAAACAAAGAAATCAACAAGAAAATTTAAAATAGTGATAAATACAAAATGAAGGAAATAAAGTAAAATGATATGGCATGCAGTGTTTGTGAGAGGAGGTGATGGTATAGATTAAGGAGGCCAGGAAGACTTTCTTGAGATGACATTTGCTCTGAGCCCTCAATGACATGAAGAACCAGGGCCAGAGGATGGCAACCAAAGCCAGCAGCCAGTGCAGGATTCTGGAGCAGGAAGAATTTGGTTTGTTCAAGGGAAAAAAAGGTCTGTGCAACTAAAATATTAGCAAGAGGGCCACTAAGTTTGAACGAAGTTAGGAAGATGGAAGACAGCAGACAGCAGATCATGGAGAATCTTAGAGGCTGCAGTAAGGATGTTAGATTTTATTCTCATGGGATAGACAGCTATGCATGATCTGGTTTATATATTTTTAAAGTTTATTCTGATTACTGTGGATAAAATATGTTGTAGGAGCCAAGAATGGGAACAAGAAGACCACTGGCTACAAAATTCAGAAAACAGATACTGGTAGCTTGAAATAGTGGTTGGAACTGTGAAGTGAACAGAATATACAGATATGGAATAAACATTGGAAATAGAGCCATCAGGCCTTGCTGATGAGTTGGACACACTGGTGAGAGAAAGAAGAAGATCAAGGACGATACCTGCATTTTTGGCTTAAGCACCTGGGCAGATGACAATGCCATTAATTGCTATGGGAAGCTGAGGGACTGAAGGAGAAACAGATTTAACGGGGAAAATAAAGGATTCTGTTTTGGCCATGTGGGGTCTAACATGCTTGTTAGATCCCCAATGTGAAATGTTGAGGAGGTGTTAGAAATAGAAGCCACCGCATAAATTTACCTCTAAGGGCTCCTGCGTTTGTAACCCTGGGACAGTGTGCAGGTTAAGAACATTGGTTCAGAAGTAAAAAGATCTCTTTATGAATCTAGGTTCTGCTGCTTACAAGCCCTGTGACCTAGGGCAAGATTCTTAATTGTCTGCACCTCAGGATCCTCATATATATAATGAGTTTAAAATATTACATATAATCAATTTATAAAGACAAAATATTTATGCATAGTGCTTAACGAAATCCCTAGAAAAATATAAGTAGACTATATATTAGGTATTATTTATCAAACATCTATTCTGAGAGAGGCCTTTTGTGTATATAGTTTCAACTAATCCTCCCCAAACTCCTCACATCAACTGTCGGCTAAACATCAATCTACAGGAGCCTGAGAACGGATAGATGCAAACATAATTTTCTTTTCACTTTTTGAAAAAAAATGCACACCTCTTCACAGACCACCCCTGACTTACTCATCTTGGGAAGCATTCACTTGAATCTGAAATGTGTATCTCTCCACTGAAATCCAGATTTTTCTAACCAGCTGCCTACTTGACATATCATTTGATGTTTGTCATATTGAACTTAACATGATCTGATCTTCACCCCCAGGCCCAGAACCCGCCCCTTCCTCTCTCTCCCTCATCTCAGATGATGATATCTCAGGCCTTCTCTTCGCTCAGGTATAATTGCAGTCATCATTGGTCTCTGTCTTTCTCACACATGCTTTATGAAAGCCATATCCCATGAAATGCCCCCCTACCCTCCTCTGTAATGAATCTTCCCCCTGTCACCTTGCTCCAGCCACACCGACATGTGTGCTGTTATACACCTGGCATGTTTCTGTCTTACAGCTTTTTCCCTCCTGTTCCCTCAGCCTAACACACAAATATCCCAGATACTGTCTCATATATCTGCCTTGTGAACCTGACCTTCTGGTTTAAAATGGCTGCTCTTCTAGTAGTACTTTCCTTCTCTTCTCTTTCTTTCCCATCGTCTTCCTTTTCCTTTCCTTTCTTTCCCTTCTTTTTCTCTTCAGAAAAGGAGCCATTCCTGTGTTGCTTCCAGAGGCCGCAAAATGTTTGGTTTTACTGCAGCTGTTTTTCTCCTCTTGGGAGGTACTTTGCTCCCTGCAGTCAGTCCTTCTGCCCAGTGAAGGTCCTCTGGTCTTCTGCCTGCTGACTCCACTGCAAATAAAACACCCTGCTACAGTGGCTGAACATTTGGGACTGGATTTGTCTTGTGCAATGGGGCTTTCAAGTGTAGGAGTCCAGGGCCTTACTTTACTCTGGTGTCCTGAGATTTAGAATTATTTTCTCTTTCTGACACCTTAGTCCTTATCCCCAAAGACATAATCATGCCACTGCTTGTCTGTGCGTTGACTCCCCCGTTCCAGGCAGATGAAAAGAGAAAAGGGCAAACAGCAAAGGATAAAGAGTTCTCCTAAGTAGTAAGGTTTGAACTATCTGAAATTGCTGACTTTCGGCTATTTTTTAACCTACAAACATGGCAATTTCATATGTCTGACTTAAAATCTGGGAAGAAGCACCTTCTGCAGAGATGTTCATTGATCAAAAAACTATGTCACTTGGACTTTCTCAGCCTCAAAACATAGTGGTAGGCAAAGACCGTGGGAGCCTTTGGGACAGCCAGTACGGTGCCTGCCATACACAACTTAGCTCTTTCTGAGTTGCTTATCTTTCAAGATTCTATGTATCCTCCTGGCTTGGGTACATCCTCTCCAGGGAGTCTGTTACAAGGTGGCCACCACACTTCCACAGACCTAGGTGTTGTCAACTCTTTGCTGAATACCTGCTCCACATTTCACAGCTTCCCAAGCCACATGAGAACTTTGGGGTCTGCTGCGTGCTGCATACAGATCTTTGGGAATTACATTTCAGGAGTACGAGGAGGTAATGACAAAATCTCAGACCCTCTGAATACACTAGGCTGCTGTTTCTGTTCTATTGCATTTGTTCTGTGCTGTGATGGTCAGTCAACTGCGGAACTGAGCTTCTAAATCTTTATACCTCTTATTTAATTTAATCTTCACAACACGCCTTTAGCCTTCTCTTCTATCACTACTTTACACATGAGGAAACTAAGTCTCAGAGACATTAAATCCAAGGCCCTTTAGCTAGCAAATGGAAGACCTTCTGTTCAGACCCAGGTCTGTCTCATTTCAAACATCTGCCTGATCTGTTACATTAAACTGTTTCTAAGTAGATCTTTCCCTGGGCAATCATTTCCCATTATACATGACCCCTTGGGTCACCTGAGTATTTCTTAATGGTCCTAACAACACAGGGAAACTTAACAGTTTCTAAGTTGTTATAGTTAAGAGTTGCTGAATCTTCCCTCATTCTGGGGTTTTGACCTACTCCTTTACTCACACATGGATCTGTGTTTGTGGAAATTCAGAAAGGATATTCTAGATAGAAGGATAGTCTAGGAAGTAGAAAAAATATAAGCAAAAGCAAATAAATGCAGTTCAGGGAGAGTGAATAATTCAACTTGGTTAGAGTATAGATAAGCAATCCTAGCACATAAGCTTAGAAGGTCAAGTTTAAATCATACCATTAGAACCTTGACTACGAGCCAGAGGAATTTGAACTTTCTTCTGTCTGCAATGGTGATATATTAGAGGTATGGCACAGGAGAGTTAAAATACACTTTGGATTTTGTACCTCAACTTTAAAAATGGTTGAAAAATGGCTTAAGGCAAATCAATCAGACGTGATAATCCTACTGCAGGAATTATTAAAGGAGATTTGAGTGTTTTGTGGTTTTTTCTGTAATATTCTTTCCAAGATAGTAATGATATTTACTGTCATTTTGTGCATGGAAAGAACTGTTAGTCTATAAAAGACAAAAAACTATTTTCAAACTCAACTTTCCTAATACGAATAAAAATTGCTGCTGTTTATGTTAAATAAGCAATGACCATAAGCATCTCTTAATTAATGTTAAAATGTTTGCTAAATTGTAAAACCTGCATGGAAATTAGAATGAGTGTTACTGCTTCCTTGTCTAGAGTAGAATGGTCACACTTCAGAATAGAATAAAAATACGTTGAAGAATATTGGAGAAGTTAAGTAACTCATTTATAAAACTGAGAAGGAAACATGCAAGAAACTCAGCTCGACTGTATAAGGTGGTGGCTTTTATTTGTCCAAGTAATGCCACGTTATTGAGGTGGCACAGAACACCGTACATCCATCTGTGAGTCAGACATACGTGAGTCAGAAACACCTCTGGACTTCTGATTACCGAAACGGATGTCTTGGTTTGACTGGGTAATTTACCAGTAGTTAAGATAATTGAGTATTAAGGAGGAAATCCATGTTGAAAAAATTGGTTGTGAAAGGATAAAACGAGGAAATGAGATTATTGACAGAGATGAGGAGAAATGTTCAGTGGATGTCTGTGTCTGTAGCAGATAAATAGCCCTTCTGAAGACTGGTTTAACTGTCTGTGAATGAGTCCATCAAAAGGCAGGCAGGTAGGAGAAGCAATTCAAAGGAAGAAAATGCTTTGCAACTGTGATTCCTCAAGTACTTAAATTTGAAGCAGTCATTGTTTCTGTTATTGAAAAGACTTATTTGTAAAGTAACAATGCCCTTTCCAAAATGAGGAGTCATGAATAGGAATTGACATCTGAAGAGGAAAATGAATTCACATTGGTTAAAAAGGAAGGACTCCTCTGTCTACTCCAAAACACTGATCCTGTATTCCTCTTTCGAAAGGATTGCTTTTCAAAAAAGCTGAAGCCTGTCATAATGATATAGGGTTTTTATTCTTTGTGTGAAGGCCATGTGTGAGGCAAAGGATCCTCACATTTCTCCAGGGTGCTCTAATGGTGAGGCCATTTCCCAAGCCTGACTGGCCCCATCGTACCTTGGCTTTGGGGAATAAGAAGAGGGACAGCCTAACCTGATGAAGAGCAAGCTGTGTCCTGCTCAGAGACATTTGGTTTAGATTGCAGGAAGATTTAATTTCTAAAAATAATAGCAAAGAGCAGAGAAGCCTGGAGACTTTGCTTGAGCTCTAATAAGATCGTGATGCCATTTATTTTTGGAACCTTGACGTTTCTGAAGCTCCTCAGATGAAAAATCAATGCTAAGCAGTTTTGTAGAAATTGGGTGCATTTTACATAAAATTACCACCAGAGCTGAGGACAGTGATATACGAAAGCATGCAGACAGTGTCTTGAATATACTGTAAGGGGTGCCTCACTGGCAGCACCTGGCATCCATACCACATCTCAGACCCAGACCCTTTAAACTGCCTTTGCTCTTCTTGAGATTTCCAGCTTTGTGTCTAGTTAGATTATGGGCTTCTTGACATTCATCATATTCTTCTGTAGCCACCATTTTAAGCATGTTAGGGAGTCATTGGTAAATAGACAGTATTGTATACCATGATAAAAAGCAGTGATAAAGTATAGATAAAGAAAATAGAGTTGCCAGCTGAGCCCAGGGACTCTCCGACATGTAGACTTTGGGAAGAGATTAAAGACCTAGGAAGGCTAATGAAATAGGAAGAAAACCAGGAGAAGCTGGTATCTTTAAAGTGAAAGTAAGAGAAGGATAAATTGTATCAAATGCTCCTAGCACTTCAAGAAAATGGTGACTGAGAACTGATGATTGGTTTGGGCAAGTTGCTGGGCACTGATGATATTGACAAGAGAGATCTCCTATGAAGTGCCGTTTCCTCTTTTTCGGCTCTATTTTAGATAATTGTTTTATGCTTCCATTTTTTTCCCATAAGTATAGCTCTTCTTCTCCTTCCTCCTTCTTCCCCTCCCCCTCCCCTTCCTCCTTCTTTTTCTTTTCTTTTGGTGTTCTGGTAGTTGTTCCAAGAGGCCCAGACTATAGCCTGCTTTGTCATCTAAAATTTAAATTCTTTAAAAATTTTTCAATTACAATTGACATTCAATATTATGTTAGTTTCAGGTGTACAGCTTAATGGTTAGACATTTATACAATTTACAGTGATCTTCTAAAGAGCTCCCCAGACAAGAAAAAGCGAAAGGTGTTCATCACAACCAAACCAGTATTATAAATGTTAAAGAGATTTCTTGAAGAAGAAGGAGAAAGATCCAAAATATGAATAATAAAATGGCAATAACTACATACTTATCACTAATCACTTTATATGTAAATGGATTATATGCTCCAATCAAAGACATGGGGTCGCTAATGGATAAGAAAACAAGACTCATAGAGATATCTGGTGCCAACTCTTTATTTTTATATTTTAATAGTTACTGTAGGGATTCAGGGGTAAACTTTAGCTTATTATAGTTGGCCTTCAAGCAATATTATACCACTTCACATATAGCATTAGACCCCTTCACAATATATTTCCATTTCTCTCTCCTTCCTTTTTTTTTTTTTTTTGCCTTTGTGCTCTTGTTGTTGTATGGTTTACTTCTACATGTGTTATAGACCTTACAATACATGATTCTTTTTTGTTTTCAGTCAGTTACATTTTCAAAAGATTTTAATAGAAGAAACAAATCTTTATTCCTTTGTGTAGATACAGATTTCCATCTGGTGTCATTTCCTTCTGCCAGAAGGATTTTCTTTAACATTTCTTGTGCTTAAAGTCTGGTGATGAATTCCTTCAACTTTCGTAAGTCTGGTAAGAAGTCTTTTTGGTTGTTATTTTTGTTTGGTTTGTTTTAGATACAAATCTTTCCAGTTAGATTGTTTGCTGATGTGCAAAATGGAACATGATGATGCAGGAGAGAGTAAAATTACTCCAGCAGTATAGTATATGAGTAGGGGAGAAAGGACAGGGTTCAGAACAGAAGGCTTGGCTACAAATGCAATCATAAATATTTATAAGGTAACAAGACAAAAGAATAAGCAGATGTCTACTGGTGTGAGTTGATTGATTTGTTAATAGATCCAATCAAACCAGGTTTAAATCCAAGCTCCACTATTCAGTAGCTGAATAGTCTTCAAGAAATTATTTAAACTTTTGAACTTCAGTTTCAAATCCATAAGATAAAGTTAACACCATCCGCAGAGTGAACATAGCAATGAAATAAGTTAATTCATGCCAAACAGTTAACATGTGGCCTGGCACATGGTAAGTGTTCCGGACCCATGAGGGGAAAAAGAAAATGTGTGTCTTTTCTTAAATGTTTAAGTCATGAAGAAAAGGTTCTGAGACCTCATTTTTCTACCTTTCCTTTCTCTTATCCTCCTTCTCTCATCCGTCCTTTCTTTCTGAAAGAACATTTCAAAACTCAAATGCCAAGCTGTCTGCAGATGCACTGTTCAAGACTGATAACATTTGGAGGCCAGATGTTAACTGACATAAACACTATTAAGTGTTCTGGAGACCGGAGGCTGAGGCAATGATTTCCAATTTTATGATTATTATTTGAGTTTATAGCAAACCATATTGCCACTCCTTTCACCCTGCTACCTCTACCAAGAAAAGGTATATAGTGTATTCATTCTCAAGAGATTATAATTTTAAAATACAAAGTTCTTAAAATGTTAAGTAAAGATTTTTCACAAACCTAAGACAGGAAATGTATCTTCAATGAAGACCTCAACACCTACTTGAAGCTCTCTCTGAAAGGTCAATGACTTATGAAATTTGATATGAAAACTGGTCTCATTTTCTGTAAGAAGGCTAGTGTAATAATTACAAAAAAATGCTTCAAACCTGTTACATCAACTGAGCTACATTATGCTTAGTGTAGGAGCTGTCCCAATGACAGGAAGTCAATGAAAGAGCCATTCTCCTAATGAAGAACTGTCTTTTAAATAGCACAAATATAGGTCTACTATGAAACACTGAGGTGATCGTTTATGTTTAATATATTCACTCATTTATTCATTCATTAACCCATTGAACAGACATCACTCAGAACTAGCAGTATGTCCCAAGCACAGTGCCAGGCACTAGTTAATACATTGACAAATACAACAGATGGAACTTAGAGTTTCATGAGAGAAAAGGCAAGTTCAAAAATAATAAGCATACAAATATATATAGTAATAAGTTCTAACAGGTATTGCAAATACAAAGGGAACTACTTAAATAATGAGTTGGGGAAGGAATTTTTAGTAGGTGACTTAATCCAGGTCTTAAAGAATAAGAAGGCAGTACAAAAAGTAGAAGAGAGAACAAGCAGAGACCAGCTTTTATTTATCCATTCAACAAATATTTATTCAGCACTTTCTCCGAGCCAGGAACTGTTCGAAGCAAAGAAAATACACCAGTGAACAAAACCCACATGTGCAAAATTGCTGAGGTGGGAAAGGGTTTGGTGTGTTTCCGGGGTCTCTAAGGCTGATTCGCACCGAGCAGAGGAAGGCGTGGTATGAGATGAGGTTGGAGGGGTGGCAGGAGCTAGATTATGAAGGGACTTTTAATTTATGGTAGAGTTTGGGTTTTATTCTAAGTACAATGGCATAATTTGATTTTTGTGCTAAAAGATTGCTCTTGCTGTTAATGTGGAGAAGGGTTTAGAGGATGATGAGAAAGTAGAAGCAGGGAGATTCATAGGGTGGCTATTTCAGTTCAAGTGAGATTTTAATGCCCTGAAACAGTGGTGGCAGCAGAGATAAAGTACATACTTTTGATATAGAAGAACAAGACTGGTTGGCAGCTGAAAAACAAAAGGGGGGTGTGGAGGAAGGAGGGAAAGTCATGGATGATTCTGGTTTGTACGACCGAATGGATAGTGGTTCTGTTCACAACAGTGAGGAAGACGGGCTGTGTAAGTGGATTGGGGTGGAGGGGGGTGCTGGGGAGGTCTGGACTAAAGACGAAAATAAATACAAGTTTTCTGGCTCAAGTCTTATAATTATATTAACCCCAAAGTAAAATTTAGTATCTCATAAGATGTCTCCCATCACCAGGGTATGAAAACAAGCTACGTGACCTTTTATCTACAATACTTTAACTATAAATTTCAGGCAGAATTCTAGAACTGATTTCCAGATAGTATGTGAGAACTTTTTCTTTTTTTTTAAGGCAACAATTTATTGAAGCCATTGCTGGTTGAATAAGAATTGGTTTTCCCAGATCAATCTCATTTCATTTGAAGGGAATTTCAATTATGGTTAAGCTACTGTAAGGTTATTAAACGTATTTGTTAATAAATATTTTATTTAATTAATAGATTAATAGATTTTCTTACTGACAGGGCTACCAAACTTATAAGTGGGAATGTTTATGTCTTGTTAATAAAGAATTTGATCATCTTCTATGACAATCTTTTAGGGAAGGTGGAGAATGTAGGCTGGAAAATATTGAGCTAGCAGAATAATTTGTACATCCAGAGTACAACCAGGGCAGCCGCCACACGAGGTAGTATGTTCTCAATCTTGGTTCCCTCCACCACAACTTTATAAAGTCCATGTACAATACAGATTCCTACACAAAATTATTCTCATCTGGGGACCCCTACCTGTCCTTACACTGTCCTATAGAAAGTTATCTTTACTTTCAAGAGTTGCCATACCCCTTAGGGGGTTTTGGTGGATGAAAATTTGAGAGGATCTGTCTTACATATTGCTGTCTCCTCAGGCCTAGAACTGTGCCTTATTTTGTAATGGTTTCTTAGTATGTGTTTGCTGAATGAGTGAGTAAATTATCATTAACAATATAAAGGCACATTAAACCACACTTGAGAACTAATCTTCCCATCTCCAAAATCCCTGCAAATGTCTAATCTCAGAGGCACTTGAGAGAGATCTTCTACTCATTCATTTTTCTCATTCATTTCAGTGAGGAAAAACTAAGGGGTAGAGGGCAGGATACAGAGAATCCCTGTTTCATTTTAGCTATTTCCTCATGGGAACTGGAAGCCATATCTCCAGAATCTCAGAGCTTTGCAGCGTTACTCTGTTACCTCTGGTTCAACCCTTGGTGGGGTGAGCAGTTTTGGATTATCGCCATGAATGTAAATTTCAAAGCCCCTGGAAGAAAGGAAGGCAGTGGGAAGCTGCTTCTAGCATTCAGATGTACTGGACATCATCACAGTTCTTCCTCCTACGGGAGGGAAGTCAGAGACTTTGGGACTGGATGCTTAGGGCGGCCCTGTGGTATTCTGCTGCAGTTGTAGCCAGAGGAGGTCGGCCTGCCTTGAGCTAGGACATGGGCTGTCCATTACGCTGGCTGTGATTTCACCCAGTTAAGTGTTTCATTCGAAATCAAGACTGGTTGCAGCCTGCAGCCATTAATTTTACAGGGTGGGCAAAAGTGGGTTCATAATAATAATTAATATAATAATTAATAAATGAATAATACAAACATAACCTCTGTGTTTCATGCACTCACAACAGTAAACCTATTTTTGTGTAAAGGTGGGTCACTGTCAAGTGGGTAAAAATGAGTGCTCCTCTGACGCTTTGCCACCTTCGGGACCAGATAGCACATTGGCACGATGGGCACTATCAGTACATAAGTAAATGTTTATTTATTTTTATCAAAATGATAAGCAAACATTTGAAGATGTTAGTTTCTGAGTACACTTAAGGAACTCTTTTCTAAGAGAACTTCAAAGAAACAGCATTTTTTTTTCATGAATACGCCCAACACACACACATACACACACCCTATACACAAACATACTCCTTTTATATACGCAAAAGGTTTCCAAAGCCCACGTTACTGGGATTGAGTTCCGTGGATGTTGCAGAAAGGTGGGTAAAGATGCAGAAAGGAAACTCCTGCCTCAGGGGAGAAACTCCTCTGAGGTCGTCACCTGCCAGGGTTTGAATCCATCCCAAAACGGCTTCTTGTCCCATGACAGATAAA
Organism: Desmodus rotundus; assembly: GCF_022682495.2. NCBI lineage: Eukaryota > Metazoa > Chordata > Mammalia > Chiroptera > Phyllostomidae > Desmodus > Desmodus rotundus. The sequence continues at coordinate 46,455,908 of NC_071389.1, forward strand.
ACTATCAGATCCTTGCATCCACTCAACAAATATTTGTTCTGTGCCTCCTGGCAAAAGACTTGGTTCTAGGCCCTGAAAATACAAAAAAGAAAAAGGCTTAGTCCCTGCTTCAAGGTTACAGCCGACGGCAGTGAAAAGAGACACTTAAGCAGAGGGATACAGTCCAGCCTGGTGGTTCTGGGACAAATGGGGGAGGGGGTCTGTGGGGACATGGAGGAGAGGTTACACTTTAGATTTTTTTCAAAAACAAGTTTCACAGTTTGGAACTTTTGTTTTGTTCTCTTTGAAATGGAGCAAAGAGAATTAGCCTGCTAGAGCTGTGGGGAATGCAAGGATGTAGAAGATAATCAATGAGTAACGTTTAAGAATGAAAAGCAACATTGAGACAGCAGAGCACTTTCCAAAATGGTGAGCCCTCTGCCGACCTGTGAGCTTACACCTCTCTGTAGAGCTGTGGCGTTTTCAGTGGGGCTGTTTGCTAGAATGTGCCAAAGAGAATCACCGAGAGAAAAACCGAGTCGAAAGAGAAAAACCTCCTCTGATTCGGAAGTGAATTATTCCTTGGATGTTGCTTTATGAGTGTTTGTTACAGAAATTGGGGTGTGCGCAGGTAATTGGGGATCAGAAAACTACCACCCTGGAGACAACAGCAGGCAGTTCTGCAACCACCTGGCTTAGCTTGAATACTTGGAAATAGAACTTCCTTAGTTTAATAAAAGGTTTCATGTACACCTTGTGGTTCTGTTCTTTATCCCTGGTTTTTCCTCCCAGGCTTATGAATAAGGCTTCAGTTGTATTTCTCCCTCTGAGACTGGCAGTCAGCCCCACCTGCTCTGATTGGAGGCTGGAGGTGCAGCCTGACAAAGCTGTGGTTATCTTCTGCCACCTGCTGGCTCTCTCCCTGCACCAGTTCAGGGCTGGCTTTGCATGGCTTCCTAGGAACGGACGCCAGGGGAGAAAGTGGGGGGCAGAGAGTGTTTCTGCTTTTAGTAAAAAGAAAGAGGTGAGAACGTAGCAAACAGAAGTTGATGTAGGAGGGCTTTTCCCACCCATCATGGGGGCTTGTGTAAAGATGTCCTTGTCTCAAATAGCAAAGCCAGTGATTTTTCTATGTGAGTTTGGGAAGAACACAGTAGTATATTTTACTCTATTCTACTCTGTTGTTGTTGTTTTATTTTATTTTACTTTATTTTTAGATGATCACCTAACAAGACTTATCAAATAAGTTAATGCCACGTCTCTATAGAGTCTTTGAAGGAAAGAGCAGAAACTCATGCCAGGGGGAACTGAGATAAGGGTAAAGGAGACAGGAAGAGAGAAGACAGGGAAAACATTGCAGGATAAATTGTAGTATTCTTTAATTGGTTTGCCAACACATTTTTTTGAAGACCAACTATTTACAAGGCTCTGATCGAGATGCTTGGGATACAAAAGTGAGTAATACTGGGCCCCTTCTCCCTTAGAGATACGAATCTACTGGGGAGCACCTAAATAACTGGAGAATGAAGCAGAGAGGAGCAAGTACAGTAGGAAAGGAGTGTGGGAGAGAGCCGAGGAGGAGCATGTACCTAAATAGAACCGGCTGCACTATCAGGGAAAACTGACTAGAGACAGTAATGTGAGCTGAATTTTGAAGACAGGGACATATGGGAGAGACATGGTGAGAAGGACATTCCAGTTACGGGGAGCACCACTTCTCATACACAGCATCACCCACTACCACCACTGCCTCCAAGGAGCTGCGACTCTATGTACAAAGCAGGAAAAAGTTGTTAAAATATTAAGTCTTAGACAACAAGCAACTGGTCTGTCCAGGACAGTTAGCTGAAGCAGGGAGAAGCAGGCAGAACCATGTGCGAGGGCAGCTACAGGGTCCTGAATGTCAGAGGGCAGGGCTGGGATGGGGTGGGGGGTGAGATGAGGGGTGTCTGTGGTCATAGTAAAAAGGCCACTTTCAATACTATTTCAGTCCATATGCTGGATATGGCAACCCTTTCCTGGCAGGTACAGTCAAATATTCAGAAACGCATGAATGTCATCCTTTCTTCAGCTGTCTGAGTGACCTCTTTTAAAGATCTAAATATTGAAGTAGCTATAAACTCAAGGATATCAACTGTAATGTTATTTAAAATCACAAATACGATGGGCAACAGTAGGAAAAATACTCTAGAGATTATGGTACAGCTCCTGTATGAACCAGTAAGTAGCCCATTGGCAATGATAAGTCTGGAAACTGCACTACAATGCAAAATACTTGTGGACGTGTGGGGAGGGGAACCAGACCCAGACCTGGGAGGAAAACATTCAGAAGGAAAAATCCTACACTGCTAATAAAAGTGGTATTTTTTCTCTATTGTCTATCTTTCATATAACATCCTTATATAGCTTTTATAATATTTTTTAATATAAAGAAGCCTCAAGGTTAAATGGGTGTCCTGATTAAGACAAAGGCAAAAATTACCCTAAATAAATAATAAACCCATTTATGTGCTTGTTTTTGATATTTCAGACTCCATTTTGTCTTTAATTGCATTTTGGTTTGTGTGGCATATTCATTTTGCTTAAATCTGTCCTCAGCCTTTCCCACACCCCCCCTCCCGCCCTGGATCTGTGGGACGTATTGTGATGTCTGCTCACTAATTTTGCTGTGACTGGGGCTGGTGTCTGGTTGGTGATTCATGTTTGTTCCTAAGTTGCACATCTGTGTTGGTTGCTTTGAAACAGTGCCCCAGGGAATATAAAAGCCTATTTGTCTCACTGAGACTGCTTCTTTGGACCAGAGAATTCTTCCCTGGCTTCTTCTGAATTCCAGCAAGCTTCTCTCTGAGTTTAGGCAGGGTAAAGAAGAAAGAAAGAAAAATAAATAGAAAGGGAAGCAGCATGGAGAGAGTTTTGGTATCTGGATTTAGTCCTTGCTTACCTGGCGGACCAGACCTTCTCGATACCAGCCCTAGGGACAGGATGCCTTGTGGACTTTTTTTTTTTTTCCTGCCCACTAGGAATGCTTCTGGTGGAAAAGAGAGCACAGTGAGCCCTGGTGGAAACCCTCAATGGAAAAAGTTCTGAGCATTTGGTAGGCATACCCACTTGGCCCCTCTTCTAAGATTTTAGCACAGATATACACAATAGTGATATTCATGATATTTAATGACTGATACCTCACAGTCACTGACCAACAGAATGGGCAAAGGCTAAAGACAGGTAGTGCTGAAGGTAAAGGCTCCCTGCTGTCCCAGACACCAGCCCTTTAGTTACCTGATCACCTGGACGGACGTTCAGCAGATTCTGGAAGACCTGGGACAGTGGCTGGCTGCCAACTGTTACAAAACTATTTTGATGTTTTAATACATATCCACAAAGGCTGTGCAGATACATACCAAATGGATAACAACATCAGTACATGTGATGTCTCAAAGCTCATGCTCACTCTTAAGCTTTATGCAGTCCCATCCTCTCCTTTGAAGAACCTACCGTCTCTGTCCTCAAGAAGAGTTCAGAGCCAGCATTAGGACCTACTGGTTCTGCAGGATCTGGGTGGCACCGAGGAGCCCTTATCCACAATGGAGCTCTTTATTTTGCTCAAAAACTAGTATAGTTCTCACCCAAGGAAAGTTTGCCAGTCAGCTTTCATTATATTTTCACTTGGCTTACAACAGAGCCCTGCCTCGGGGCAGGCTGGCAAACAGGCTGGCATGTGTGAGCGATTGCCCACCTGCCTGCTTGCCTGCAGTCTGCAAAATGCAGCCCCATCTCAGCCCCTTAGCCTGCTGTGAAAACCCATCTGCAGTGCCTTGAAAGTCCAAATACATACTGGATTGCTGTGGCTCTTCCTTGTCCTTTGAACCAGAGTTTCACTTACTGCTTCTCATTAGACACCTGGGGTTTATGGGTTGGCTAAAGCCTCTTTTCAGAATGGTCTCTGGGGAAGCATAATAGTCCTGCTTCCTGTCTCTTCTTTCAATGGAAAGGTTTCTTGTTTCAATGAAATCTACAGCTTCAGGGTAATTTGCTGCCTCCCCTGTCTTTATTCAAGATATTGGCCAAGGTTGCTTATAACCTGGCAGACTCTCTATACACCAAACACAAGTTTTGTTTGAATCCAGAGACTGAAGGGAAATTGCCTTCTGTTACCTAGTGAGCCTTTCCAGAACTCTGTCATCAAAGTGGAGAAATGAGTTGGAAACTTGGGTGTCCCAGTTCTCACTCCGTAAGTGACTAGCCTGTGACTTTGAGCAAGGTATTTAACATCTCTCTAAGCCTCACTTTTCTCAAATGTACAGTGGGATCTACTTTTACAGGGTTGTGATAAAGAAATGAATAATCAATCAGAAAGCATATAAGCAAAATCTACTCTAAAAGAGCAGGTCGAAAGAACTAGTGAAAGAGAAGAATTGTGCACCTAGAAATAAATTATGGACAAGTATAAAGGAAGCCCACCATTGTGATCTGACTTGGCAAAGAGAGTGTCCCCAGCCCCATACCTTCTCCAACACGTCTCTGTAGAACTTCAGCTGAGGAGCAGTGAGTGGTCGAAGAGAAATACTAGACAAGATGGTTACTGTCACTTTGAGGCTAAAGGAGGTTGTGTGCACAGGGAAAATGTATAGAGGATGATGGAGAGCGTGGGAAGGGCACACAACGTCTAAGGTAATACCAGGATGGGGAAACCAGAGGAAAAATTTCTACTGTTCCCATGTGTTTATTGACCAGAACTTGTTCAAATGGTTCTGGACTTGAAGGTACTGAGGGAGGGAGACCGACCAGAAGCCTAATTGTCACTCCTCTTTGCTGGAGCAAGTGGCTCTATCCTTCTACAGAGGGTATTTTGGCATTCTCAGATTAAGTCATCTTTGTAGTTAAACTTGCATTTGAATATTAAATCTCAGATTGGGCCTCCCACTCAATAAGCCAGTGCACAATTTCCAGTTAGCACTTTGTTCCTGAAACATTCAGAAATATGCATATTGTCTTTTCAATGACACTGTGATATTTACTGATGGCAGGAAGAAGTCTCTCCGCTAGGAAAACTCATTCAAGTGATAGTTCAGTGTCTGACACCTAGCTCTGTTAGTGCTGTCTCTAGAGATGGTCATTATCAGCAAGTTATTTTACGGTTGGCTCTTATTTTGAATTTGTCAAAGTTGCTCATGCATGGGGCTTTGCTCTGGGGTTCAAATCCTGGCTCTACTTTTTTGCTAATGACTGACTTTTTGTGGGACTGTTTCCTTTATATAAAGTGAGAGTAATAATGACTGCGACTGAGAGCTGTTGGGAAGATTAAAACTTTCCACAGTGTGTGAAGTTCTTTGTAAAGTGCCTGGCACACACATTGGTTTGCATTGTACGTATCAGATGCTCTCCTCCATGCTTCTCACGTGACTGGAGCTTTCTGCTTTCTTTTTCAGCTTTGATGTGGAAAATGGCCCTTCCCCAGGTCGGAGCCCGCTGGACCCCCAGGCCAGCTCTTCCTCTGGGCTGGTCCTTCATGCCACCTTCCCTGGGCACAGCCAGCGCAGAGAGTCCTTTCTCTACAGATCAGACAGCGACTATGACTTGTCACCAAAGGCGATGTCGAGAAACTCTTCACTTCCAAGCGAGCAGTAAGTACCTGCAGTGTCTGGCTTCCAGTCTCACCTTTACCTCGTCTTTAACCCTGTCCCAGCAGGCGCAAACAACAAGCCTCCCCCTTAGTTCACAGGGAGGAGGAAGGAGAGAAATGAACAGAGCAGAGGTGGCAGTGATGACCATCTTAAGGCCATTGATGCTCTATAGCTAGGGTCTCCAAGGGTATTACAAACCTCGGGCACAGTGTTCAGCTTACATATGTTATTGGTACATATTTTAAAAATTTTCATTCTGCTTCATTTCCTGAACTGCTGAATTGTTTATGGGATGAGAACCTTAACACTTTTTGCAAATCCCACTTAAATTTTCTGCAGTATGTATAGCATGAAGCTACCGTAGAGAACAAAAGTGGTGGCTGGTGACAGGCATCCTCTCTCAGTGGTCCTTGCTCAGTGACATGTTATAGTCTGTCATGCAGCCACATGTCTGTGTCCTTTCTCTGAGACCTCAACACAATGCCCACTTGTTGCCTGGCTCCTTGGTGAGGCATAACACACCCCACCGTCCTAATAAGCACAGCTAATGTTTCTGTTTCGCTGCTATTAATTGTAGATCTCTAATTTTTATTTAAGAAACAATGGCAGGGTTGTGTTACTTGTTTATTAAATTTTCGAAACCAAATAAAATTGGATGCTGAAACCTTTAAAAGGTTTCTGGGCATGCATACAATTGTTTTTAACATCATATGTTATAAAAATATCTGTAGCTCACTTAAGGCCCCAACCTGGAAAATTCCACTGGGCTCTCTTCCATTATTGGAAAGGAAGCTAAAAAGGGTCACCCTCTTGTGAAAGAGGCAGGGGGGAATTTTAAAGCTCCCAGTAAAATAAATATTCCCCAGGGCATTTCTGCCAGCCAATTTTAACAGAAGTACCCCTGCCCTAAAATAATAATTGGGTAGCCAAAATTCACTTATTTGGCAGATATTTACTGAACCTCTCCTATGTGACAGGCAGTATAGCAGGGCCTGGGGATGAAAGAATAATAAAACAGTGGAAAAGTCACAGATGAGTTAACAACACATATTCTCAAAAAGGTTACATGCTCTCGGGGAGGTTACTGTTAAAGAAGATAAGAAGAACTCCCACATCACTCTACCATTAACGGGATAAAGCATTTAGTGAGTGCTTACCAAGATGGCAGCTACATTTACATGTATTATCTCTTTTAATCTTCACAACCATCCTGTCAGGTAGGTACGATTATTATCTCCACTGCATAGATGATGAACCTGAGACTCTGGGAGATGGGGAAACCCGCTCATACCCCATGCTATGTCCCGTGATGTAGCCAATGCTGACCAAATTCAGAATTTTGGGACTTTATTCACCTGTGTTCTTCAGACTGCAAGGTAGAGTCTAGCGCCAGGTAGAAAACAGATGAATGCACAGTTGAGGTACCTGAGACTAGAGGAGAGGTCACCACTTTGCTGTGGATCATGTAGAACCGAGGAAGTTTCTGACCAAAGAGATGGGGACTTTGGCAGTGAATATACCTGGAATTCTCTCTTCCACTAAGGGAAACATGTTTCTAGACTTCCCATATGGAGAACATGGGAAATGTGGGGAGTTGAAAGTAGTTAGAGCTTCATTCACGTGGCGTCTTACAGATGAAAGGCTGGTTTTGGAAGGTAGCTAACAGCTCCCAAAACTCAGGCCAAGCAGCGTGATTGGTCTCAGGTTCATTCCAGAAACTTCTCAGAAGGTTCTAACCAAATTTCAGATGAAACTCTGCTGATTCCTTGCTTAGAATCAGAAAGTTATAGAAAATTTGAGCTAGAAGAGACCTTAATGATCACAGTCCGACTCAGTCTGTAGCTGTAGAGACAGAAATCTAATTCTCAATGACTCTGCACTCAGGGTCCCTAATACGAATGGTTTACCCTCTCTTCAATTTTGCCAGCCACCAAAATTTTCCCCTAACTTTAGAACAAACATGAGTGATGCCAACCGAAAATTTAAGCAAGTAAGGATTGTACATGTTATCTAATATCATTCTCATTTTTTTAAAATAAAAGGTACTCTTTAAAATAAAAGAAAAAGTAGGAAAGCACACTTTTATATAAACAACAGTCCCTCTCAAGAAAAAAAAGAAAAAACGGTTGGCAACATAATCTCACCCTATCAAAGATACTAATAACAGAATGCATTAAAATCTTTTGGTGAATAAAAATAGCACAAAATTTGATTTTGCAAATATTTCAACATTATAACAAAACTTTTACATATTTGTCAGTTTAGGAATTTACATTTCTTAACATAAAAAGAAGTGGAGCTTGAATGATATCCAGATTCTTCTGGTATTTCACTTTATCAGGACCATGGTAGAAAATCCAGTATCCCGCTCGTAATTTGAGCTAAACTGAAGAAATTCTCTCAAAGCTATTTCACCTGACTATTACTCTTTGGGGTGAACTGAAATAGAGGAAGAGCAGCCCTCAAACCTCTCATCGCTTCTCCTGCCTTCTACCCATAAAGCCAAAGAAAAGAAGGGTGACAATAGGTCTGGAATCTTGATGCTGCAGCCACTGTGTCCAAGCTGCAGCGTGTTCCCCGCTCAGGGGCCCCTCGTACCCTGCATGGAGCAGGCATGAATTCATATAAGGTGGAAAACTCTACAGCATTCTTTGAATTAAAACCTAATAGTAGAGACAACACTAGCTTTTTTAAATTTCTCATCTGAACTCTTTCAGAAGAGTAAGAAGAAATACAGGTGGAGAGAGTGAGTGAAAAGACATTAAGAGTAAAAAAAGTAAATGGAAAATTGAAAGTGGCTTTAACTTTTAGCAACAACAGAGAGATTGAAGTAAGGGTTTCTAGTAAAGCGAACAAGATCAGCATTGGCTCCCAAAAGGAAATTTCAGCTGCTCTCCTAGATGTTGCAATAATCTGTTGGTTTCTGTTCAGTCCCTGTGTTGTAGTCATCTCTAACGTAATGCCTTTGTAGACCAAGGTACAAATTTCCCAATGGGAACAGAAAGTACTAGAAACTAGTGAGGCCAGTTATATTCCCCAAAACTGTGATGGAAACCACCCCAGACAGGATCGAATTTTGACTATCCACCTGCAGAGCCACAGGGAAGAAAGGTCTGTGATTCCTTCACTTGGTCATGCCACTTGCAAAGCTTTAGAGAGACAAGGAACTTTTTAAAGCCACTGTTTATGTGAGCACTAAGTTGTCTCTAGAGCAAGCAGTCAAGGGAACTAAGACTTAACAACCAAGAGGAAAAGCAGAAATAACAGCCCAGTTAAATTTAAGATCTGTTGATGGACGGACTACCACAAAAGTACAATATGGTGTCTAAGACTTGAGTTAGACTTACTGCTATCACACACAGCTTTAAGACATTGAAGCTCTTTTATAGTGTTTGAATGATCTGTAAATAAAGGCTCACATTTATTGAGCATGTCCTATGTGCTATGTACTATTTAATGTACTTCATACATTGCCCTGACTGGTGTGGCTCAGTGGGTTGGGTATCATCCCGTGAAAATAAAAGTTGCCAGTTCGAATCCCAGTCAGGGCATATGTCTGGGTTGTGGGCCAGATCCCCAGCTGGGGGCAGTTGGAGATGTGTGAGAGGCAGCTGATCAATGTATCTCTTGCACATCGATGTTTCTCTTCCTCTTTCTCTCTCCTCCCCCCTCTCTCTAAAAATAAATAAATAAATAATTTTAAAAAATAATAATAATAAATAAAACACTTTACACACTTTAACTCGTTTAATCCCCATTACCCAAATATGGTTGGTGCTATAATTTTCTTGCCTTAAAGATGAGGACGTTGGAACACAAAAAGATTCAGTAACCTGCCCAATAAATTGGAGACCAAGTCTTAAATTCAGGGAGTCTAGGTAACTAAACCATAGGCTATCCAGAAAGTAAACAGATACTAAATGATAATGAAAAATAAAATTAATGACATTAAGCTCTCACTACTTTTCCAGATGTTATGAGGATCATATTCATTGTCTCTTTTAAAAAAACTAACTTAAATTTAGGCATTCTGCTAACAAATTGAACATCTTCTATGTCTTCAAGGGGGCTAGAAATGAGTGAGTCAATAGTCAGTTTTAATACTGTCGGGTAAGGGCAAATGTAGAAAGGTATATGGAGGACTTTGAGAGATCTGGCCAGGCAGGTCAAGTAGCCTACCTGTCTACTTTGAAGAGTTCGAGCTAAGCAAGAGGACTTAGCAAAGCAGAAGGGGGTACAGGAGGAAGGGCCATGTGCTAACTAGCTCTAGTTGTCAGGAGTGTTATGAGAAACCACGGCTCAGTGTGGCTGAGGCCGAGAATGTGTGGGGATAAGGAAGTGGTGAAAGCTGAGGCTAGAGAAGTTAATCAGGAACTTCATCATGAAAGGCCTCGGCTACAGAGTTGGCCTTTATACTGCAGGCAAGCTTACTTGCTACAGGCGTACCTGGAGACCTGCTAGAAGCGTTGAAGCAGGGAAATACAAAATCAGAGGAATGCTTTTGAAAAGTAGCTCTGATTACAGTATGAAGACTGGTTTGGAGGGTAGACAAGCCTAAAGACTAGTGTCCAAGAGCCAGATGGGAGGCTGCTTTGGTAATCCACAAAATAGAGGATGGGGATCTAGCTTAGAGCAGATCCAGTTGGCAGTTAATAAATATTTGCAGACTAGGCTGAGCAGGGGTTGGTGGTGGACTGGGAGGTTTCAGTCTTGACCAACAAGATGGGTGGCCCCACTGTTCCCTAAGGTCAAGAATGTGCTCTTAACACATGAAATAATGTATATGAATATGTTTTGTAAACTGTAAAGTACAATATAAGTACAGTGGTCCTCTTGATTGTGATGGGGGCAGACATGACTATCCTAAAGAAGTTCTCACCAGCTGAGAAGATAGACCTGCGATTGTTTAATATTAATGGGAATGATACGTACTACTACTTAGAATAACTATCACTAAATAACGAAAAAGCTTTTATGTGCTAAGCACTATTGTAAGAGTTATACCTCGCTTTACAGGGGAAGAAATGGAGGCATAGAGAGATTTCCTGAGGTTTCCTAACTAGCAATAGTGCCACTGAGAAACAAGCAATGCTGTCTGGTCCAAAATCTGTGCTCTTAACTGTAATAGTGTATGACTTTCTATAAGATACACTAACGTCAGTGGCACAAGAAAGATACAGGTAAAATTCTATGTGTAGGTATAAAACAGAGAAAGGTGAAGTTAATAAAATCTAGAATATAACAGTAGCAAGAAGCATTTTTGCTTTCTAGAGAACCATTTCATTGTTTAAAGTAGACCTACACTCAATTCTGGGACCCAGGGGTCTCATCTCCGATTATTCTATCAAGCTGTAATGCCCTGGTTTTGTCACTAGATGATGCTCGTGCTGTGGTTCTGAGTATCAGACCTCCTTCCTAAGAGTCACTGCCCTCTCTAGAGGTTTGGGAAACTAAGTACATTGCTTTTCATAACCAATCAAGTGGTTTGTTATTTCCACGACATTTTATTCTTACTAATTAACATATAAAACTATGATTTAAAAATTTGGAGTAGTTTCATGAGTTATCTAGCTGTATTCAAATATGAGTTTTTTGGTTGGGTTTATTTTTTGCTACACTTGCTATAAATTACCTATGAATTATCTGTTCATTTCTCTAGCAACTGTTGACATGCAGCATAGCTTTTGCTGCTCAGATCCCTTTAAGGGAGCCAGTGCCAGGGGTCTGCAAGTCCATCTCCTGCTTCTGAATGTTCTGCTCTCTAAATTTCAATAGTTCTGTAACGATAGTCATATCGACATGGTGCTCTCTTAAATTTGTTTACCTCCCTTTAATCCTTAGCTTGTACAGTTTTAGTAACTCTCCATTATGTAACAATACATCATCTTTAGGCACTACACATGTATGAGATTTGCTTATATTACTTAGCTTTTGTTGAGTGTATAAACTCCAGAAATGCAGGAGCCGTACCATAGATGATCTGCTTAACACTAACCCCATTACCTTATCCCCAACTCACCCTGATGTCTTAAGAACAATGTGAACTTCATAGCAGAAATCTGAATAGCAAGATATTTCACCCATCTACCAAGTCCATCTCAAGAAAATAGCTTGGGAAGGGGCAGTTCTAGATACAGTCTAGCACCTTGCACTTGTCACAAGTGCTTCTCCTTTAACTCTTCAGTAAGTCTCTCCTCTTGGCTCCTCTCTAAGAACCCTGAAGTTCTTCCTTTGGCCCTCTCTATGTAGCCCCCACCTCAAGAAGCCACCTCCTGTCATCGCTTTAACAATCCCCACTGTTGTAGATCACTCCTAATCTGTACCTCTGATTCCCATATATCAGTTTTCCTGCAAATATCTTAAAACTCAGCATGTGGGAAAGTGACACATCTGCTCCCCCAACTCCTCCTCACTTTCTTATTTCTACTCACAACTTCACTATTTTCCCAGATACCCACTGTTAAAACTGCAAATAATATTTCTTTATGACCCCTTATCCAATTGAATGGCCAGTCCTTGGCAAAATGTTTTAAGATCTCTTCAAATTGTCTTTCTTCTTTCTTCCTCTGCCTTACCTGTTTCTTCTCACCTGAATAACTGCAATATCCTCCTAACTTTTTCTGGCTCTGTCTTCTCTTCAATTTTTCCCTTGGCTTCCCTAGCATTTTACTTCCTAAAACAATTTTCTGTTTGCCTATCTCACTAAAACCCTTTACTGGTTCATTTCTTGCTACTGAATTACGCTCCCACTCCACAACTGTTGTCGATACTGCCCGTAATGTGGGCTTGGGGGACTTTTCAGTTTTACCCTCTAGAAATGTCTGTAGTAACGCGCTCAGCTCCACCCAAACAGCCAGCGAGCGTCCCGGTGAGCATGTTCAGTGCTTTCCCATTTCAGTGCCTTTGTTCTGGCAGTTTCTCTCACTGGTAGTGTCTGCCATCCACACCATTTAAAGCTTGCCCTTAAATGGTGTACAGATCATCTTACACACCACTCATTCAATGAAGCATTTTCTATTTCCTCTGATCTGTAATTATCACTTCTCCTTCATACTCTGTTAAGTATCCATGCTTGTATTTCTCATTCTGTATTTATACTATCTATTGCAGTGTTTTGCTCTTTTGAATATTTTTCTATCTCCCTTACTATGTTTTAATTTTTTTTAGCTGGGGGCAGGGGTTCATAGATTCTGTCTAATTCAATCTGCCAACTATGCAGAGTCAGTGTAAAAAGAGGAAACATAATGATTAAAAGCACAGACTTTAACTGACTATGGAAGTCGGGGGCAGGCTGGGTGGAGGGGGCGAAGCGGGGAAATGGGACATCTGTAATAGCACATAAACAATAAAACAAGGAAAATGAAAAACAAAATAAAACCACAGACTTTTGACCCTGGCCAGGTGGCTCAGTTGGTTGGAGCGTCCCATATACTAAAAGGCTGAGTGTTCAATTCCCAGTCAGGGCACATGCCTGGGTTACAGATTCCAATACTGGTCAGGGCACCTACAGGAGGCAACCAGTAGATGTTTCTCTAAGTCCCTAAAAAAATCAATGAAAACGTATCCTCAGATGAGCATTTTTTTTTTTTAAAAAGCAGACTTCTGGAATCAAGAGTTTTACATTTTTTTCACTTATTAGATATATGCTAGTAAAGCAGTTGGTTAAATCCTCTGAGCCTTTATCATACCTATAAGATGGGTAGAGTAAGAGTACCTGCCTTAAGTCTTGTTGCAAAAATTTTAAAAAGATAATACACATAAAGTGCTTAGCACAGGGCCTCATATACATTAATCATGCAAAGCATGCTTACGCTTGTCAATATTACTCTTCTAGTCACAGTACAAAGCTAATGCACAACTCGTTTACTCGAGTTGAAGTGGGCCTTCTAGCTAAAGGCAAAGGTAGAAAGGAAAATGCCATATCGTATAAGACCCCTAAGTAAACCCTGTGTTAGAGAAGAGGCCCTCACGCACATATGTGTAAACTCTGGATCCCCAGGCCTCATACAATAATGGGCCGGTGCTTAATAGTTATTGGTTGCATTCACATACTTAATGAATACGGTGCCATATTTATATGGCAAACATACAGACAGAGAAGCTGGATCAGACAGTGAAGGAAGCTCATTGTCAACCGAAGTCTGTGTGGGTGTTACGATTCACAGTATGGTAGCAAATTGGCCTGACTCTGTCTGCAGCTCAGGCCAACATGTCTTCTACTGACTTTAATGGAGAGTTTGCCGCATGTGGGCTCAAGGAGATTTTTCATCAAAGCGTGTGCCAGAGAGAGAATGCATTTCTAAAAACACACTTTTGACGGTTCCTCAGTAGAGATTTACATAACACTGGGTAAAGCTTAATCAGATCTTTGGGACAAAATAAACAACGATATGGTAATAGTAGTTTCAGTCCATACACTCCCATTAAAAGCTTTTCCCTGGGTACTTTAAGAAAAAAAAGTTATATTAAAAACAAAAAGTAATGGGATTTGCAGACCAAAATCTGTGTTTAAATGGCATTAAGGCTGTGGTTCAAATCAACAAAAGCCAGGAAATCCAAAGTTAACCTTTATCCAGACTGTTAGGCCATTTTTTCCAACTCTGTATGTGCCTGTGAGCCGCCCTCCCTTTGAATTTCCTGGCTCTGGCGACCCAAATCCACAAGTCGCTTTGAATTACTCTGGGTCTGCTAGTTAATGGGAATATACCCTCAGGATATATGCTTACTCGCAAATGCTTTTATGTGTAGTCACTGTAAATCCAGGAGTCATGAACTGGTAGTTTTTTGGTTTTGTTTTGTTTTTTGTTTTTTTTTTCCTTAAAGTTCCTGAGATCCCTATTTAGGCTTAAATCAGTCCTGCCTTATATCAAGGTAGAACATGGATGTTGTTCTACCTTGTATAACATGTATGTTGTTAACACTGACAAAGTTTAATATTACAGCTTATATGTCAGAGTTATAATTCAAATGTATTTTTAAATGCTTCTTTTCTCTCTCTTCACCAGACACGGCGATGACTTGATTGTGACACCTTTTGCCCAGGTATGTATCCTGCTGGCCCAGCTCACTCTCACCATGTCCCTGGGTCCCTGGGTGTAGTTGCTAAGTGTTGCTTCCGAACGCTCCCATTCATCTCCTTTTGTTTTTAAACATTGAAACGTTTTTCTTACAGGTCCTCGCCAGTTTGCGAAGTGTGAGAAACAACTTCACTGTGCTGACAAACCTTCATGGAACAGCCAACAAGTAAGCACGGACTTCTCACGGAATTAGGAATCCCTGTCGTAAAGGGAAAACCATTGAACAGCACTGAAACAAACAAACAAACAAAAAACCCCACTATGTCATGGAAATTTGCCATCCAAGCTAAGTTAAAATACATAATGAAGTGTGAAAATAAGATAGAGTACCATAGTATGTTAGAACTGGTAAAATGTTAGACATTAGTCTGGACCTTGTTCATCCCTGTACCCTTAACACTTAGTAGACAGTTGGAGTTCAACAAATTAAAAAATGAAATGAGAACTTTTGTTGACTTTACCACTTTGGAAAGTACGAATACTTATCAGTAACAGCCATGAATTCTACTAAAATTCTTTTGGAAAAGTTATTAACGAATCCAGATTCAAACTTAAGGTTAAAGGTACCAAAAAGTTCATGTCCAAGTAGCCTATTTTTTGATAATATATAAACAGGTTCATTCAATTTGATTGTTTTCTCCTTTCTCCCTAACTAACTATATAACCTCAGTCATTTTAGTTAACATTGCTGAACCTTGGTCTCCTCATCTGTAAAACTGAGGGTTTGAACTTGATATTCCTACAGTAACTTTCTCTTCCCAAATCATTTCAACCTATGAGTCTAAATGCTATGCAATTCACTCTCCAGTATTTTAAAAGGTCAGCATAGGGCTCACAAGGTCATAGATTCCATGATCCTGGAATTGCAGGGTTGAAGGAGAGCCCTTTGAAACCATTGATTCAAACTCTTTTTTACAGGAGAAGAAACCCAGACTTACTGACAACTACATCATAATTATAGACACGCCAGGGCCAAATCCTAAATCTCCTGGTTTTTCCCGCCAATGTTGGCTACAGAACACCCTGTCTCTTCAGTCTGCGAAATTACTCATCAGCCCTCTATTTTGCTTTGATCGAAATTTTCATGGAGTGGAGTTGTTAAAAGTGAGAATAAACTCTGCTCTGAAAACTTACTTCTTATTTCACTGTTAGGTAACTTGTTACACACAGAGCCTCCTGCGAGAGCTCTGCCTACTCAATGGAGTCTTTCCCATCGTTGCTCTCTTCTCTACACTTTTCCCCAAACTGCCACTGGAGTGATTTTCCCCACGTGCTGTTTGACCATGTCACTCTCCAGCTTGAGGCATTTCAGTGATTCGCTCTCATCATTCAGAGAGAGTTTAAATGCGGGCACTTTGTTCCCAAGGCACCTCATGATCCAGCTCAAGTTAGTTTGACTGATAGCTGTTTGGGTGTGTATTTGACACAATACACATGAAAGCTAGAGGCTTGCCCAACCTCTTTTGCAGTGGCTCCCTCTTTAGTCTTTGCTTAAATAATTCACCCAACAAGTATTTATTTAGGAATACTGTTCGTCCATGCATATACGTATATAAGAAATATTTATTGAGCACCCACTTTGTACCAGTCACTGATGATACAATAGTGACCAAAACATACGAGTTCTCTGCCTTTTCAAGACTGCATTGTAGTAGGGAGTGCCGGGGCATACATTGGTGGACAATCGAACCAGGTCCCTGACCACGTGAGATCTCCTTTTAAAAACAGTGGTCTGGCTGTTCTCTGCACATTCTATTCTCCACCCTGATTCTGGACTTGCTGTTTTCTTTTCCTAAAATGTCCCTCTCCATCTGCCACGGATTGCCTAGCTAAAGCCTGCTTGTCCTTTTTAACTCATCTCTAGAATCACCTTCACCAGGATGCTTATCCTGACCCCACCAAGCCAGGCTGAGTACCCTCAGTGACCCCGGACCACTCTGCCAACCTTATCATACCAGTTATGGGTCTCTGTGCACCACTGGACAACATGCCCCTTGGGGGCCCTTGAGAATTACATTTACTTTTCCTTGAATTTCCAAGAATTAGCTGAGTCTCTGACACATAGTGAGAGCCCCATAAACATTCATCATACACATGAATTCTCAATAAATTATTATTATTGGAAAAAGATTATTTAGGAAATTATTTAGGAAATTACTTTTTCAGAAGTGATACCTTTTCTTTTCCTATCTTTTCTTCTTTATAGATTATGGCCTCTGGGGCCATACTTACTGACTTCATAACCCAATTCCACCACTTGAAAGTTATGTGACTTGGGCAAATTAACCTCTCCACATCAATTTCCCCACTCAGTAAAATAGGGTTCTTCTGAGAACTAAATGAGTTGACACTTGTAAAGCTTTTATAACAGCATCTAGCACATAGTAGATGCTGAATAAATGTGAGCTATTATAATCGGTAGTTATATTTTTCTCCTTAAGTCCAGAAACAATGTGACACTTTGGAGTTTCACATTCACTACCTCTGCTTCAATCACCATAAATGATATTTGTGACAGATATTGTCGCCCCTGCTCTATGGATAAAGAAACGAAGCTTAGGGAGATTCAATGGCTTGTGCAAGAACATAGAGCTTCTGGTGAGCACCAGAGTCCCACTTAAACCTGATATCCTGACTCCCAATGCAGTGTTCTTTCCATTCACTCCCCCTGGTAAGTCTTCTGGGTTAGGGGAAGAAATGTCTGAAGGTGCTGGAACAGAGAATCACTTAGGAGGAACTTCTGAATATATGTAGTTCAGAGAGCCTGAAGGCAGAGACCTGAGCTATGAGAGTGTTTTCAGGAATTAAAATATGAGGAGCGATGCCCTGGACCAAGATGATAAAGGTGGGAATTGGGGAAGAAGGGGTCCATAAGGGCACTTTTCACAGGCTCCTTATCAAATTAGGACTCAAGATCACTACATTAAGTACCTCCAGGGAGCTGGGATGGAAGGGGGAGGGGCAGACATCAGACTGACGTTTGTTTTCAGTTACTGGTTTGTTAGCACATAGCTTGGATGTTCTTAGTATTGGGACATGCAGCCTAATTGCTGATTAATAGACTATGTCATTTGAAGCTACTTTCTCAGGAATCAGGTCTGTCTCGGGCGCTTTGAGCCATGTTAATTTTCAGGAACTAAGTACGCTCAGACCGTAATTGCCATATTCAGAGCCCACTCTCACACTCTGGCTGAGGACCACCCGCTCAAACCATTGCTTTTTGTGTCATCTTTGGTCCCAACCAAACCACACCCATTAAATAGAATAGATTTCCAGCAGTAAGATCATTGCTAATGATCTTTCTCAAATCCGTATGCATATTTGTACAGAGTTGACCCTCTTATTGATTTCAAGTGCTTCCTTGAAACCAACACCCACCAAAAGAAGTTTCAAGGCAGAGTCCATCATGCACTGTGTTCTGTTCTTAATCATCAATACCCTCAAACAGGTAAAGGAAACTGAAGACAAGAGTATCTGCCAGGAATGGGTCCACTGGACTGAGAGAACTCCCAGAGCCCTTTACCCCACATAGTCACTTATCCTAACAACTGAACATATGAAATTCATGAAAATCAAAAATTCTTTCTGGGCTATTTGACTTGGGTTCCAGAGTGCTATCCCTTCATCTTGAATGTAACATTTAATCAAGAATATGTCCTTGGAGAGGTTTTTGTGAGAATCTGGAGTGTGGTTTATTATCTGAAAAGGAACTCCCACATAGAACTATACTTCTCACAAGTCAAGATTTCCTTTATCTTTTGGCTCTTTGCTCTGCATACAAGCATTCCATTGTCTGCCAGAGCTTTACCGTCCAAAGGGTGAAAATCTCAAGGTTCCTGTTGAGGTGAATTCCTTGTACTTCCACAAAATGTTCCACTGAGGAATGCTTGATGGCGCCTGTATATCTTGGCTTCAAATTAAAACCTATATTTCCTTTGTCCCAGGAATTAATGTTGAAAATATGGCTTTCCTTTAGAGTTGTTATTTTAGATAAGCATCTCGAAAGCATTTACGGCCTTCACACAGACTGGTGGGGAAATCGCATGAGTCAGTGAGAATGCCTGCCATCCTGGTGAGCAGGGAGTAGAGCTGGGAGCAAAGAGGTGTCCCCATCACTCAGCTGTGTCACTAGCCTCACAGACATCACCAGAGGCTAGCAGGAAATCATGTGACATCTCTGCATTAACCTTCTTCCAGGGCATAATTCAACAACATATGTGCATTCTTTGAGAAAGAATTAACAACCACTTAATTTTTTTTCAGTGTATATCTGAAGTGTCTTTCATTGCTTTGTGTACTTTGGCAAGGGATTTAAATTAGCTGAGAATAATAAAATTTTGCACATTCAGAGTGGGAAAGAACCTAGCCAAATTTCCTCAGAGTAAGTGAGGAAATATACGTAAAACCTCTCACACAGGACCTGGCACATTGTAAATTCGTAGTAAATGTTAGTTGCTGCCTGCTCTCCCAAGTAAGGAGGAAACTGAGAGTTTCAGTGGGTTGCCCACGGCTATACAGTTGGAAGGAGCCAGAGCCAGGATTAAGATTCCTGTCTTCTTATTCATAGTTCAGTTCTTTCTCCCCTGTGCTCTTCAGGGCTGGAATTATTCACTGCTGGGGCCATATTACCTCCCTATCAACATCACTGCCTTCAGCATCTCAGGCACATAACTTCTCACGGTTCTTCCATAAGATAGGGACCTTGGAAACTAAGCAGCCAGTGCCATTTTCTTCTGGTACTCACTGGTTTCTAATTGGTACTCTCATGCCCTATAAGACATAATGCAGCTTCGAGAAGGCCTTTATGTATCAAATTCATTCATTTAAAATGTCTTGAGCCTCTTCTTGGTACCAGGCCTAAGTGATAAACCAAATAAACATGGTTCTTGCCTGTTCATGGGTTATACACACAAATAAAAAAAATGCTTATTTGAAAAACTGTATTTTCAAAGTTAACTCCCAGGACAAAGCAATTTATGTAATTTTTGTAATTTTCAAGAAGGCATTGGGAGAATTAGGCGCTATGAGTAGCCATGCTATTAAGAAGAAATTTCCAACATTTAGTGTCTTTTAGTTCAACATCTCCTTTTACAAAAGCCTTCTTTGGAATTCACAAAGATGGGTAAAATAAAATTATTATAAACATGTATTAATCCAACAAAGACATAATGAATACCTATATCATACCAGATATTTTACCTATTCCAAGGTTACAGATGAATGGGATTCAAACTTTGCTTAAATTTCTTACAGGTGAGTTGAGAAGACAGCCAGGAAAATGGGAATTGCCATCTAGCATGAGCTGTGCTGTGAGGGGCAAGCGTAGGAAACTACAAGCAGCACAGACAAAGACTCTACACCGGTGGGGAGGCCCCCTGGGGAGGTGATGCCTGAGTAGAGTCCCAGAACTTGTGAAGGAGTTTGCCACTTAAAGAGGAGGGAAAAAGTGTTCGACTCACCTAGACATAAGCAAGGGCCCAGCCACATGAGTTGTGTGCTGTTTGAGGAAGAGCCAGTAGAATGTAGAACCAATACTCTACAGGAAAAAGGAAACCAGATAAAACGTTCATATGATATTTGGTTCCTCAAATCACTTTCACATCAACGGTTCTTTCAGTCAACAATTTACCAATGCTTACGGAGTGCTTCCTATTTGTGAGGCAAGTCGGTGGGTCCTGCAGGGGTTATACGGAAAGGGGTCAGAACTGGATCCTGCTATCAATGGGCCCCAGATTAGTGGTCAGGATGATATGTGCCTATATGAGTTGTAACATGAGGAAATGACCCCAAAGGTACAAAGAAAGCACCATGGGAGATTAGAGGGAAGATCGTTTCTAGCTAAGAGGATGACATCCATTGGAGAAGATGGCATTTGGCCTTTGAAAGTATGATTCAAACACGAATTTTGATGTCTGGGGCTTTTTCCCCTTACATCAGAGCAATTCTCCATGGTAACAGCTGGGCATCCCACTATTCAACTCAATTCTGACATTATTTACCTGGAGATAGCATCAGACCCCACAGGCTAAGGGTTCAGTCCTACAAAACTCTCCCTACCCCCCGTTTCAGGTGCCAATCACAAATCCAGGCTGTCACCTGTGCTTCTGACCTACTGGCTCTAGATCAGAGGTTCCTTGTGTTTGATTAATTTGCTAGAGTGGTTCACAAAATTCAAAAAAACACTTTACTTACTAGATCACTGGTTTATTAGAAAAGGATATAACTCAGGAACAGGCTGATGAAAAACACACATAGGACATATATGTGGGAAGGAGCACAGAGCTTCCGTGCTCTCTGAGCATGCCGGTCTCCACGTGTTCACCAATCCAGTCCCTTTGGGTTTTTAGGAAGGTGTCAGAACAACAGCAGGACTCATTAGATCATTGGCCATTGGTGATTGAACGCAATCTCCAGACCTTTTCCCTCCCCCTGAGGTCTGGGGTGGGGCTGAAAGTTTTAACTCTCAAATCACAAGATTGGTTCCTCTGGTGACCAGTGCCAGGGATTTTTCCAAAATTCACCTCATTAAGGTAACAAAAGACACCTTTATCACTCTTCTCACTTAGGAAATTCCAGGGGCAAGAGGAGGAAGATCAAATTTGCATTTCTTATTTTACATCACAGAAGGATTAAATGGTATTTATACGTATGAATTTGTGCAGGGATAGCTTTTCTTTCAGAGTAATAGCCTGAGCAGTGTCAGGAAAGGGATAGCACATGTTCAAGGAAAGAAGCAATGTCATTTGGCCATGGCAAAGTCGAGTTAGTTCATTCATTCATCTATTCACTCAGTATTTACCGAGGGCTTGGCACGTGAAGACCATTGTGGTCTTAGGGAGCCAGTAGTGAACAAGTCTGCATACAGTTTACACTTAAATTAAGGAGCTCTATGTATTGAACAGTAATTGGACAGTGCCTATTTTAATTACAATGTTAAAGTGCGACTAAGGTGAAGTACAAGATCCAAAAAGCACAAACAGCCAGTCAGTGGTTTGAAATGAAACATCAGGCAAAAAGGAATTCTGAGAGATAAACTGGGAAAAGTCTGCTGAGGACAAAGAGCAAAGGATTTTGAATGGCAGGTTAAGGTGTTTGAAATTTAATCTCTTAATTTTCCTAAACCACGGCCCTCCATTTGAGTGCAGGTGTTATGAGCAGATGGAGTAGTGGAAGTTGCATGTATTTTGGATTCAGAATGACTTAGCTCTGAACCCCGAACATGCCAGTTATAAACCACATGTGCGTGTTTCTTAACCTCTTTGAGCTTCAGTTGCCTTATCATTAAGATGAGACAATAATGTTCCCAGGGGAAGCTAAGAAGTATATAGCACAGTGCCTACCTAGCAGAACAAAGCAATCATTGTAATTTGGCAATTTCCCTTCCCTTGTCACACATGGCGAATCTCCTGCTACAGAGGTTTTAAAAGTACCTTGCCTGGGATCACCTAGCTGATAAATGTCATAGATGTGAACCCTGTCCATCAGAGCCTGCAGCTATAATGCATAGTTACCTAGAAACCAGATTATTCATAAGGGACCAGAACTGAATTTGGAGCACTTAATGAAAACCTAGAAAAATAACTATGTGGTCACACCTGTAGGGAGAACTTTCCTTTGCAATACCTCTGCAGGCCATTCTCTATCATTTAGAATTTGGCCTCCTTCCCAAACTTGCCTGTATATCAGAATTAACAGAGAAGGAAAAAATTACAGATTCCCAGACCTTATCCCAGATACACCGAAATTGACTCTCCAGGGATAGGGAAGGGATTCATAAATGTTACAGCTGCCCAAGTGAGTCAGTCAGACAGCATCCGTGTTTAGAGACCCACTGGCCTAGCGTCCCACTCTCTTGCTCGTTGCTAATGTCCTGTTGATCTTTAGGGGAGCAAAGAGTCCTCTGTACCGGTGGTTCTGAAAATGTGATCCCCCAACCAAGCAGCATCAGTTCTTGGATGCTAGTCAAAAATGCAAACTCTCAAGCCCACCCCAAGCCGACTGAATCAGGAACCTGGAGGTAGAGCCAGCATGTCTCCAGTAAGCCTCCAGGTGATCCTGATGCACTCAGGTTTGAAGGCCATTGCTCTGTACCATCTCTGGGAGGTTCTCCAGCAATGCATTGGGAATCCAAGGGAGTTATGCAAAATATGAGAAGGATGGTGAGAACAGCAAAATCGGTGGTGGCGGGGCATGGGTGGATGGCTGTGATGGGGGGTGGTAGTAAAGAGACACAAGAAAAACAAGAATGAAAAGGAAAAGCAGGCCCAATATTTGTGAGTTTGTTTTTTTCATTTGACTCTTGACATCAGTAGGTTTGTTATGAGGTAAAATAATGCCCAGTTTATCCATAAAAAGGTCACTCCGTAAATTAAGCAACCTGGATTACCATTCCTAGTGGCTGTGTGACCTTTGGCAAGTGACTTTACCTCTGAGTCTCAGGTTGATGCGGTGCAAAACTGGGGGGCCTGATTGATCTCCAAGGTCTCCTCTGGCTATAACTTTCTATAGCACTGCCCACAGAAGCAGGGGTTCACTCTCACATTTGGTATCATTCCTGAGCAAGGATATCCTCTTCTGAGGGCCTCCTGGAGCAGGAAAACCTAAAACAGAGGAGCTGGTTAGGGACCTGGAGTAAACGACTTCCTTCCTGGAGTGCTGGAGCATCCAGGAGGCTGTGCATAGGGAAATTCCAGGCCATCTGGATGTGAGAGAATTGCAATCATCTATGCTTGTTATAGGAGCCTGCCTTCCGGAGAAAGCATTATGTCATTTGATAGCTCCTTGCGACCTGGAAAGCTCAGTGATCATGGGGAGGCAGAGAGAGGGTATTGGTACAAAGACTCAGGCCTTCTTTTCTCTCTGTCTCCACAGGAGGTCCCCAGCGGCTAGTCAGCCTCCTGTCTCCAGAGTCAACCTGCAAGGTAAGCCTTGCCATGGCCTAGCTCCATGTTTCAAAATAAAGGGTGCCTCTTATGCAGAACCTTTTTTAGAATAATAGCATTTGTTTGCATACCATGGCCCTCAAAAGTATGCCTCTTGATGACTTTTTTCAAAAGCATACTGGAGCTTCATTTCATTCTGTGTGAAACCAAATGAAAAGCAGTATCCAATGATTTCCCTACCCTATGTGTGCCCAAGCTTTCACAATGGATGGGTGAGTGGCAATGCTGCTTCCCAGAAAAGGAGCAGGAGGAAGAGCTGTATTGATAGTGCAACTGGCCCTCAGCTTGCTGGCCCCAGTGAACTCCAGGAGAGCTAACCAACCTCAAAGACCCTGAGGTGCCCCCACATTGGCCTGAGGGCCTCACAGGCTACATTAGTGGTTTTCCCCTTAGCGTCAACCATAGATCCCCCTTGAATATACATTCTTTCCAGGTGTGAAACCAAAGGCTCTTTCTCGATCACAAATCATTCCATCTGGAAGTCGTCCAATTTTTCTCTCAAGGGTGTTGTTTCAAAGAAGCCTGACCTCTCATCGTTCAGTGCTGCGCCCATGTGTTTCAGGCGGGGTTGACAGCTGTGTGTGGAGAGGAAGGGCCACCTCGAAGGAACAACGTGGAGATGTAGTGAACATAAATTCTTTTTTGACGTAAGAGGCAACCAGTAAGGTGACATTTTTAAGTGCAAAATGGAGTTTCCCCCCTTGACCTGACCCGACTAGTGTAGCAGTAGTCACAAGTAAAACCAGAGAAGAAGCAAGTATGATGAACTCATAGTGAGCTCACCTCACACCTGCCGCGGCCTCCTGCACCTCTGGGTTTCCAGCGGTGCCGTTCCCTTCACTTTATCCTCAGGATCTTCCTCGGAGGTTGTGTTCTCTTTTAAAAGAAGGGAACAAAGGCATTAGGTTCCATTGGTGTGCTGGTTTCTGAAACAGTTCTGGTACATACTTTAAAGAATATTTTTTATGAGAAAAAGATTGAGAACAAGAGCAGAAGTGAAAGAGGAAGACATTAGGTAGCATTTACCTCTAGAGTGCCATATGAATTAGAGAGAAGAAAATAGTGCCGTACCCAGGGACTTCAAACACCTGGTTTGCTGATGTGCCGTTTCCTTTAGAAGTTTATAAAAAGAAACTAGATAGAGTGTTTTAACATAATGCTGGTGTCACATAGTTGGAGATCAAAGGAGGTGGTTTTGAAACTACTACCCTTTCGTCATACTGGCCTACCCGTGAGATGCCTTTGCTCATGTTTCTGTTAGCCAAGTTTACTAAGATGCACCGTAAATTTGAATCAGTTTGAATATTTAAACTATGTTTTCAACTTCTTGTAATAAACACTGACAAACATTAGGAGAAATGTAATATTTATGATTCTATAAATTAGCCCATTAACTAAAGATGCTGTTGGAAAGATCATTTTGTGATTATTGGCACAGTAACCACAGCTTGGCAGCTAGAGTCTGTGCTGAGTTCTTTGAAAACAATGGAGCAAAGAAGGACAATACCACTTAGGCAATTTGTTTTTGTCTGTCTTTGTGGTGAACTACAAAAAATCCTGGTTTTTCATTGGGAAGAGAGTGCAGTGATGCCCAATTATTACGTAATTATGGGGTTCAAAATCTTCTTAGCACTTAAACAGGGTTAGAAAAGGAAGGAGGACACACACATCCTGTGTTTTGTTCTTATTATCAGCTTGCATGAGTCAGGCAGATTTTTCCTGTTATTTTAATATTTATCAGCATATTACAAAGAGGTGTGTTTAAATAGAAACTTTAAAGGGGAATGAAAAATAAGTGGCTCAACGAAAGCAGAACTAAAAGCCAGAGTGTTGTTTTAAAAGGTGATTTTTTTACGATAATAAGATCAAGGTTTCATTTATTAGCACTGAGTACTTGCGTTTTTGAATTTAGATCTAAGATAAAGGATACAAGAAACACAATAATTTACACAGCTTTAGCAATAATCCACGGTTAGGAAAGGCTGGCTAAGATAACTGTATTCTTGTATAAAAGCAAATTTGAAAGAGACAGAGAGGGAGAAAAAGAGAAAAGGCAAATCTTTTCTAAAAGGCATTTTTAAATGCATCTAAATGAAGGCAATGCAATTCATTTTAAAAGCTGATTGTTAAAAACTACGGTTACATTGGTACGTTTGCTCTTACAAATTGATCATTAACTAGGAGAATTCACAGGGGAAATCAAAGCAAATTTCTCAGTCTTCATACCTTTCTTTTCACTGTGTAACCAAAATTATTCTTCTAACACTCATGGCACAACACAGATTTTCCTCCTCTGCAAAGACTTCCTATTTTTTTTTTTAGAAAATCTATATAATTTAGATTTTCTTGCTAATTGCTCATTTAGCAAGAAATTGCTCATGCTCGGTGTAATTGCTCATTTTTCATGCTATGGCAACAATCCTATTCTAAGGTATTCCGTAGTTCATGGCTCATATGTCTTTTTGAAAGCAGTGGCTGTATCTTATTCATCTCTTTATCATTCAATATGCATTAGCATAGTTATTTTCATGTAGCAGGAACACAGTAAATGTTGACCAGGAGAACTACATAAAGTTTGGGGGGTGTTATCTTAAGGAAAAAGCTTATAAGTTAAAATTTATTATAAGTCAATATTTTTAAACCTATGGCTATGAAAATTATTCAATTGTGGTTTTGTTTTTTTACTATTTAACATGAGTTATTGCATTGAAATTAAAAGAGGTTTGAAACACACTCTATAACTGGTTAAATATGGTATAGTGTGTCCTTATAGGTTTTAAACAAAAAGAGTTAAATCTTAAAAATTGGCATTTTGCACTTTGGATAGGAGAGCCAGCATAAAGTCATAGAGAATTTAAAACCCAGAGAGTGGAGCAAAGTGGAAACCATATGCCCCAAGTTAAGGAGAAAGGTACAGAAATCCCACTGCAGGGTATGGAGTTTAATGAGCATCTCAATTTTTATCACATTTTGCCTTTCACAAGCATGAATTCCAGGCTTTCTCTACATGATGCATAGGAAAAATTAAAAACAAAAATTAAAATAGAAGAAAAACCACTTCTACACATGGTGCAGGAGCTCGGGTTCTGTCATCTATACACACTCAAAGTGGATAATTGAAGTCTCTCAGGATTTCAGATCCCAAAACTACTTTCAACAGATTAGATAATTAAGGAAAATCAGCCCTGGCTGGTGTGGCTCAGTGGATTCAGTGTGGGCCTGTGAGCCAAGGGGTCGTGGTTCAATTCGCAGTCAGGGCACAGGCCTGGGTTGCGAGCCAGGTCCCCAGTAGAGGGTGTGTGAGAGGCAACCACACATTGATGTTTCCCTGCCTTTCTTCCTCCCTTCCCCTCTCTTAAATAAATAAATAAAATCTTAAAAAAATGAAGAAAGAAAATCACTGAGGGTGTGTGTGTAGGATAGTTGTCCCACTTCATCCACCCATCCTAAATATCCTTTGCTTTTACATGCATTTCAGTAGTGATTTTATCCTTTGCTTTTACATGCATTTCAGTAGTGATTACAGGTATGTCAAGAAGGTGAGAATTTACTGAAAGGGTAAATTATCGAGGGTTCACTGCCTTTACAAAATGATTTTTTGCATTTCATAGGATCAGAGAAGCATTCCTTTTAATAGCTAGCACTTTTGAGTCATAGAAATGTGAGTTGATTTGTAATAATGTGTCATATATGTTACTTGGTAGCAGGCAAATTGATGTGCAAAATGGGATGTTCTATACTAGTTTTCTTATTTCAAAATTTGCCAATAAATGTATTGAGAAAGAGCATCACCAATGTCAGAGATCAGCTGTTATGAAGAACAGCAAGTCCATGGGTCATTGTCAATGACGGCAAACCATGTCACAAAGATGACTAGAGAATTTCCTTGAGTTCTTCAGGCCAAACTACTGCAAACCAGTCTTTCCAGCCTGGGCATCCTCACCCTTGGTCAATGGTGGTTTTCAACTCCAGTGAATTAGATATATTTGAAGAAAAGGTTGTATATGGGGAAATCAGATAAGATACTACAGAACTTTCCAGTGAAATAGGTTGGCTTAAGTGAAAAACAGGATTAGTTTTTTTTTTGGTGATCACGGCAATCTATTTTTTCTATTAAGTATCCAGGCCATTCTGGGGAGGAAAGGACTCTTCACTGGTTGATACAACAGAAGAAGCTTTCTCCTCAAAAGCCTGTTTCTCATCATGAGTTCCTCCCGTATCTTTACTTTGATTAAGAATTGTCCTCTGAAGTTCATGGGGGTGTTCCAGATGTGGGATCTGTTAGAGGAGTGGACAAGGGGCTCAGACTTATCTTGGATTCTGAGAAATTCAGAAAGCCATGGCACTGACTCAGTTCTCAGTTTTTGCCAGAGCCACCAAGGTCGAGGGTGCAAGACGAACCGTGCGTGCACAAGCAAAGGGCTCTCTGAGAACCATGGCGATGGCCTGGGAGCCTGGCTGTGTCCGATGACTGGAAACAAAGCCGGCATAAGCAGAACGTTTGCTTCGTTTCCACATTAAGCAAGAACTGTCAGGCAGGATTGCAAAACTTATGGACAAATATGAGTAAAATCAATTTTGTTACCAAAGGCTGTGGCCACTCATGACAAAGAAGGGAAGGAGTTGGAGTAGATTACAAAAAAGAAAGAGAGAAAGAAGGAACTAGAAATACTAGGTTATTTTTTTCTGTGTTCTGAATGTCACAAGGACTGAATTATTAGTATAATTGCCTTAGTTATTCATCTTGATTGTTTAGGCAACTTACACATATAACAAAAAGGCAAATGTACTAGAAAAGCCCCAGTAATTCTGAGTTCCCCAAATTGTTTTGTAAGAATTGCTTTTGTTTAAAATAGACTTGTGAAAGTTTACCCTAGAGTATCAACAGTGAGCTATTCATATTGATTTGCCCTCAAAAGTGTGCCTCTTGATGACGTTTTTCATATATTTTAGACATATATGTCTAAAATTAAGTATAGGTGGTTACAAAAACATTGACAAGTAAACTAAAATGCAAATAGTTAAAATGCTATCCTAAAACAAACAATGCCAAAAATGAAGCCCTGCTCAGTAGTGCCTATTTCACCAGTTCCAAATTAATTTCTAAATTTACTATGAATGTGTATTCATATTAAATAAAATCGCTGAGACCTGCAGCATCTAATCTCTCACTGCCTAGAATTGAGTTCGTTCCGTGTTGACTCCACTTCATGTTTTTTGTACTGCTGAGAAACACCATCCACCCACCCCCCCTCCAAAGTTGGAATCATGCATGTTAGTAAGTATTTCAGTTATGCTATTGACGTCAATGGAGTCATTAAATAGATTGCTGGCCCTCCCAGAGGCAAATCACTGCCAGGGACCTAGATACAGACACGTTTTTTACAAAGACAACCATCAGGTTTTGCTAAAGCAGTAAGCCAGAGAAAGGGAAAAGTTTATACTGTAGCTGATCTATCTCCAGAGTTTCTTTCTTTTGCATTTTAGTTCCGGCCTTTCTTTCTCTTTGGTTACAGTAGGTTCAGGCAGATGCCCAGGTATAGTTGCCTCAGTGTTTTGTGTGTAAAAGTATCTTCTGTTATTAAGACTAGGGAGGGTGACACTCCACTTTTTTAAATGTGCCTTACTTTTAGCTCTACACAGCCCAACTTGATGTCTGCTAGTAAGGTTGTGTTTGATATATAGTTCCTTGAATAAACAGTTTCTCCTAAACACACACACACACAATTTTGTCCTTTCTGCTGCCTCTGTGTGGCTTATAGCTATACCCCCTCATCTATGAATCAACCTTTATACAGCCTACACTGTGCTCAGGCACCAGGGCGCTGAAGCAAAGGGTGGAGGAGGAGGCTGGGAAGAAAGATTCACTTCTCTCCGCTGCCTCATCTGCAGAGCTCCGGCAGGAGGCTGCCCACGTGCCTGTGCCCTCCAAACCAACCCCCCAGCTGCCTGTCTCAAGCCTGGTCATGCAGCTCCCAGACACGTCAGACAGAGCTTTCAGGAAACAGCTGCCTCTTTCTGGATCTTCTTGACAGCTCTGTTTACCTGGGCAGCCCCAGGAGTCAGAGCCAGAGATCCACCTCACACCTGGACTCCTCCACCTCCCAAGCTCGTAGTTAGAGAGCTGTCTTCAACAGACAGCTTTCTTCAAATCTGGTTATCAGAATCCGCCATATTGGCTTTAGCATTCATCTCTGTTTCCAACCCCTATTTCTTTACTGCCTGCACTCCTCCACTTCTTTACCAGTAAGTATATATAGAAATTCCAGATGCTGACTCCTTTGCGAACCCCTTTTTGGTTCATCTGGAGGCCCACGTCCATCCCCTCTTCACCACTGCTCCTTATCCCATGTCCCTGGCTTTGAGTAGTACGCTCTTATCGCTCTCTTCACTTCCCACAGCCAATTCTTGTAGGAATGTTTTATTTATTTTCTTAGTTGGCTATCCTTTGCCTTCAGGATAAGATCCCTACTTCTTATCAGATATGCAAAGTCCTGGAGAATTTTACTCCTAATTCTTTCTTTCCTCGTTTTCCACTTTCTCCCCTGCCCCCCTGCACAGCTGGTAGCTGGGGCATACTGAACATACTGTCCCTCAAATGTGCCAGCCTCCTCTTACCTTCCTGCGTTTGTGTCTGCTGTTCCTTCTGCCTGGGCTGCTCTTCCCCAAAAATACCATTCACATATTCAGCTCATAGATTTTTTGTACACTGTCACTGTGAACAAGTCCTTATATTCACTGATTCTTAGATTCTGGAGTCGGAATTAAACTAAATATATAACCTCAGTCTAGGGCCTGATATATAGTATATGCTTGGTGAATACAAGTTTCTTTACCCGTTTTCATCTGGAAAGTGCATTTTTTTATCCTTCAAGACTCAGCATGTTTGTTTTCTTTTGGATGTGCTCCCTGTAACTCATGCAAAATTACTCTCAATAATTATCTTAATTATTATCTCTATTAATAACACACTTATCATATTATGCTGTGTTTATTTAATTTTCACTCCTTCTAAACTAAGTGTCCCAAGTTCAAGTATTAATCCTCTTTTTTTCATTTTTCTTGCATTATAGCATATGGCCTAGAACACAGTAGATGCTCAATTAATGTTTATGAAATGAACAAATACAAATGAACATATGCCCATGCCTGAATCAGAAAGGACTGGAAATGAATTGAGGCTCATATTAGACTTTTTTTAAGGCTTGTCTAAGTATCTTCTAACACTCAGGCATGGGCTCAATGCTGACATCCCTGGCCAAACTTGACTGCATGTGACTTTTCTTCACTTGAAGGGAACTCTTTATAATCAGTTACTACAGGAAGAAGTGGCAGTGTTAAAGGAAATGAAAAGAACAAAATGACTAAATGTGATGAGCTTGTCACACACTATCTTATGCTGTCAGTGCCTATCACAGTATCCAGCACAAAGTAGGTACTCAGTTAGCATATTGAATTGAATTGATGTGGAAATCCTGAAACAATCGCTTAGGCAAGTTACTTCTCTGAGACTCAGTTTTCTTGTCTGGAAAGTGGGCATTTTAGTATTCTCTCTCATAAGGTTGCTGTGGGGACTCAATGGGAAAAGCAATGCCTGTGGGGGTTAAGAGTGAAGACCCAGGAGCCAGACTCCCTCTTTCAAATGCCAGCTCCACCTCTATGTGACATTAGGATAAATTTATTAGCCTCACCAGTTGCCAACTGCATCATCTCCAAAGCTGGGAGGGAGACTGTACACACCTCATATGTTGGTCGTAAGGATTAAACACACAAATGTATGTAAAGCACTTGGAATAGCTCCTGGCACTTAGAAAATGTCAATGTTTGTATTGGTATTAATTGTGTTGTATGACATGTTTCCCACAGCACCCAGCACATAACAGGTGGTCAATGTGTGGTAGCTAAGAGCCCAGGCCTGCTGGTGTCAGGAGGGAACCAAAACCGAAAGCCTCACTGAGACCTGTCTAAAGGTTCTGATCTACTTCCCTTCCACAGTAATGCAGACTGGAAGGCAATTTTTCTTTGAATTTTAAGGTTCTTTCCCCCGAAACCATAAAAATCTGCTTATACAGAAATAGATTTAGAGCTGAAGGTACAATTCTCCAGGACATACAGGAAAAGCTAAGGGACTGGAGAGAGAGTGGAGCTGATACCAAATGTAAGAGTGCGAAGAAGCATGCCCAATTAGGATTCTGATAAACCAGATCTTAGTTAACTGGTATTTTTCTTGTGCATAAGTCTGAGAAGACTTCACTTAATAAGATACAACAATTACAGCTATGCGACTCATTATAGTTGTATTTAAATACAATATGCAGGGCTTGGCACACACCTGCGCAGGCGCAGGTGGGGTTTTTTTAGCCCAGGGAGCTTAGCACAGTAGCAGCAGGAGCTGGTGCAGAGTTTCCCTTTAGAGAGACAAAACCCACTACCAGCAGAGTCCAGCCTGGGGGAGGTCTCTGACTCGGGAAATACTCTTAATGCCATCTCTCAACTACTTCTGGGAAGGCAAGCCACTCTCATACCCACCTACCCACTTCTCTCCTCTTTCTTGTGAGGGAGGGAGATGAAAAAAGTCAGGGCTGGCCTAGAGAAGAATGAGTATGGACGTTGGGAGATGAAGGAGGAAGGAAGAGGACCATCTAAGTTCCCTTTTCTGCCTCCTGCATCCCCAAGACCACATGATCCTGGGGGCAGAGTGAATTCTGCTTGCTTGCTTCTGATCAATCCCTGGCCAGCACTTTATGGAGTTGCTGTTCTCGGAAGCCAGGAGCATTTCAGGGAACAGTCTTTCACCCCAGAAAAGAGAAACAAAGCAGGGACTGTCCCTCGCACTAGAGAATATGCAGCAGAACTCACTGGATCTCTTTCTTATTGTCTTGACTTACTCCCAGCCGGAACTGTTGACAAGGACCAAAAGTAACCCGTCTGAGTTTTGTGTACTTTTCCTGCTCCTTCTTTGGCTGTGTCCACAGAGTGAGCTGGGGCCATGGCGATTCTCCAGTTCATATGATCCGGTCAGATAATGCAGTCTTTGCCCCTACCCCCTCAGTTGTACTTTGGGCTTCACATTTCCAGGATCTCGTCTGGCTAGCACTGCTTGTCTAGTAAATAGGTAATTTCTAAAGCCCCACATGCCTGCCTGTGATTACAGGAGGGGCAAGCAGCTAGCAATTCTCAGCTCCTGTTAAAAGCCAAGCACTCTGTTAGACCCTCTGTATACATTATCTCACCTACTTCTCCCAACCAAACTGTTCTGCAGCTGTTGTTGTCCCCATTCCACAGATATAGAAAAGGAGGCCCAGGGAATATATGGGGCTTGCTCAAAACCACACAGTTAGTAAGCGATACAGTCAGAACTGAAACCTAGATCTGTGTTTCTTAAAAACTCATGCTCTTTCCTCTGGCCTAGACCACACTGCCCCTGCCTCCACCCCGCTGTAAACCTTGGATGTTATAACTAATGGAAAGAGGGACGTTGAGAATTTCACCATGGGAGAGCAACCAAATTACTGAATTTTCTATAGCTTAAGTAGTTACTAGATAATAGAGGATTTCCTTCAATTCCTTTGTCAGCTCTCCATTTTATTGTAAATAGTAAGAAAATGTGGAAGTCTTGAGAGAAATATGTCTAATCCATGTGCATTATTTATTGATTTATTCAATAAACATTTATTAAGTGCCTACTGTGCATGAGACACTGTTTAGACACTGGGGACACAATGATGAAGAGAATGAATTCACACCCTGACCTTGTAGAGTTTATTGCCCAGGAAACGTTGAATGAATAAATATGTGATGACATATTTGATCACTGTAATGAAGAAAAATAAAGAATTTAAAGAAATTTATATGTGTGTGTGTGTATGTATGTATGTATATGTATATATATATACAGCATCACCTTTTCACCTGTAAAAATAGGACTAATACTTACCATTAAGATCGTTGTAATATTTAAATGAGTTTTTATATGTAAGGCATTTAGAACCCTGCCTACCATCTAATATTATTTAATGTTTACTCTAATTATTATTGTCATTAGTCATTATTGGGATTAATGTAGATTAGGGGCAGGAAAGACTTCTGTAAATGACCCTGAACTTGAGACCTAAGCACCGAGTAGGATTTGAGTGGGTAGAGACAATAACTAACACCGAAAAAGTGCTGCAGACAGAGACCTGATAGAGTGACAGTGTGAGAGAGGCCAGACTGAGCAGAGCATTTTTAGGCCATAGTAGAATATGTAGCTGTTAGTCTAAATTCATTGGGGGTCGTTAAACGATCTTGAGAAGGAGATTAATAAGATCTGATTCAAATTTTAAATACAGCACTTTTCCCTGGGCCACTGAGCATTGGCACCTGGTACATGCTGCCCAGTGCATGTGCTTTCTCTGCAGCCACACTGTCTGAGTTTAGTTCTGGCTCTATTCCTTCTTGTGTGATTGTATACAAGTAATTCAGTATCTCTGGGCCTTGGTTTCCTCATATGGCATAGACAATGGCATAGAATTGTACGAAAACTACATTAGTTAATATATGTAAAGTGTTTGGGACAATGGCCAGCACACAAAAAGCACTAAACAAATCTTAATTGTTTTTAATGTATTACACCTACCTGCTTACACCATTATGCTCAGTGCCTGAATGCAATTTATATTTTGAAAAAAGAAGGAATGACGAAATACAGGTAGCACAACAAAATGCAAATGAAAGGGAGAAAAGAAAGATTAGTGTCTCATTCATGGAAAAATGGACTTCCTTGAGTCAGGGGTAGATTCTGATAAGGAGGGAGTTTGCTTATGGGGACAGAGAAATGTAATCACTTTGGATCTGCTTTGCTGCTCCAGCTTTGGGAAACTTGAAATAGTTTGTTTCAAAGTCTGCGGTGCCAGCCTGGGTTGCCACCTGCACAGAAAGAAAATTGGACTTATGAAAGAGCTGTTTCATTCCCTTAGGCTATGTGACTATTTGTCTAAGAGGCAAAGGCTAAATCTCAGGAGTTCTCCATTGGCTGGCTTTGAAAGAACTCATGCACACAGATGACACTGTGGTGATCAAGGCGGGCCAGGAGGTAGGGAGGTGGCCAAGGGTAGAGAGGAGATAAGAAGTAATGGAGAAAATACAACAAAATAAAAAAAGAAAAAGAAATAAAAAGAAAGGACAGTCCCACCAAAAGAACCTGTCACCCTACTAAGACCAAAACACTTGACTTTATCCCTGCATTGCTAATAGAGGCTCAAGCTAACAGAGGCTCAGTTCTGTGAAGTGAACACACGCCTTAAGTGTGGTGCGTAAGTGCTGGGAGAAGCCTTTCCTGTCTGTACAGCTGGGAAGACTTAGACAGCGGCAACAGCTCCTTTACATCTCTGGGCAGAGTGCCCTCCCTGACAGTGAGTCCTTCAGCTCCCGGAGTGAGCCACTTCTATGCCCTGTGTGTGCCATGTGTGCATGCTGGCTTGCTGTGTTTTTATCCCAGGGAGAAATAATGTTTCTTCCATGCCTTTTTCCCCAACACAATGGGTCTCTGTTTTCATGGACCTTCTTTTTCATTGTTTCTTCCTCTCTCATCTCAGGTTTAACCAGTTTCCCTAGACCCTTTCTAGGCCCACCCCTGATTTGCTCTTCTCTCCACTCCCCCCAAACTTCCAAACCACCTTTCTTATAGTCTTCTTAACCTGATTCAAAAACTTACCTATAAAGGCCTCCTACTACTAGTCCTTCCTATTATAATTTCCCACTTGATTTACATTATATTGGACTATTCATGACCTATGTTGCTTTTTAAAAGCATCATAATTCTTTATGAAACAAGCATAAATTCTGCCTACATTATATTTTCACTTATTTGTTCAGGTTTTTGTGCATTTCTTAAGCTAAAATTTCTACTACAGCCTGTCACTGAACCAGTGAGGAAGGGAAGTACTAATGTGAATAAAATGTAGAATTTGATCATGACCTCACACCATCTGGAATAAGACTCTAGAGCAAATGCTTCGTAAAGATAAGGATCATAGCAGTCAGGATACTCCAGAGAAACAGAACCAGTGGAAGAATAGTCTGTCCAGAAGGTATCCAGCCACATAAAAATAGAGGCATTTATTGAAGAAGATACAAGAAACATTTGTACATAGGACAATGAGGACTCTGTCCCCTTCAAAGTAGGTACCATATTTTTCGGTATAAGACGCACTTTCTTCCCCCAAATTTGGGAGGAAAGTGGGGTTGCATCTTATAGTCTGAATGTAGCTTACCTGGCTCTCTGGCAGGGGGTAGGGGGCAGCGGTGGAGTGGGTTTATTTTTTCCTATTTTCCTCTTCTAAAACCTAGATGCATCTTATGGTCCGGCTCATCTTATAGTCTGAAAAATGTGGTGCCTTGGGAGCCATATTTTTCTCCCAGTCACCATCAGCTGCCCTGTTGTATTTTTCTGAATCTCATTGATGGTCTGAAATCTCTTCCCTTTCAAAGGTGATTTTAGTTTTGGGAAAAGCCAGAAGTCACAGGGCACCAAATCTGGGTTGTAAGGGGCTGAGTCACCTGGGTGATTTGATGTTTCACCAAAAATCTCTGCATGAGACATGATGCGTGAGTGGTTGTGTTGCCGTGATGAAACTGCCAATCACTAGTTGCCCATAGCTGCAGCCTTCTGAATCATCTGAATAGTTTCTGTGGAGGAATCTTTAAGTTGAACACAAAATCTGATGCAGATTCATTGCTCTACACACTCAGTCATTTTGATTGCGATGGCCACACAGTGCACGTGCTCACTCAATGGCATCTACTGCCCCCACTGACTAGTACAGTGAAGTTGTCATTGTTTACACATGTGCATTTCAGTCCAATCCCCTTGGCTGCCAGGTTGGTGATCAATGTCGCACAAATCCTTCTTGTTATATTAACAATGGCTGGACTTTTTCCAGACAGACCTCATACATATATAAAATGTAACTTAAGGATTTGGCTGACATAGTTGTGGGGGTTGGCAAGGTTGAAATCTATAGAGCAGACTGGAAAAATGCAGTCACAAAGCAGAATCTGTGTTTTGTTTTTTTTTTGAGAAACCTCAGTTTTTGCTCTTTAGACCTTCACCTGATTGGATGAGGCTTACCAACACCAAGGTAATCCCTGTTACTTAAAGTACACTGATGGTACACGTTGATCACATCTACAAAGTATCTTCATAGCAGCATCCAGATGAATGCTGATTAAATAGCTGTGTATTATAACTTAGCCAGATTGACGCATAAAACTAATTACTACAAGGACCAACCAACAAACAAAAAAACCTGTCTTGGGCATCAAACCAGAGTTAATGCCCAGCTCTACTACCAACAGAATTTGTAAGATTCAGGAAAATAAAAATCTTCCCTAAGATTTTTATTGAGACTAATTGAGACTTCACTTCTTCCCAGCTCATAGAATTGTTTTGAAAACCGTATGGCCAGAAGGGTACCACACTGGCATTGTGAACAGCCTAACAGCATGCAGGAATTGGTGGCACATCCACTAAACGTTGGTGACAACACAAATGCATCACCGTTCTCACCATTCTCTGTGGAGCAGCCATGAGAAAAAAGAGCTTGAGCTTCACAAGGAGACTGGTCAATTTGTGCCCCATGTTGGAGACCACAGTTGGTTATTTATACTCAATTGGGAGAAATATCTCAAAAAGAGATTAATTTTTCCTGAAAATCTCCTGAAATATCCCATAAGGAGGGGTAGGAGTGAGGCGGGAATCCTCTATATGTATATCCCTAATTTCCATAGAGTGGAAATTCTAATGTCACCCAGTTCAGCAGGTCATTCTTGAGAGGCCTTCTTTCTCAAAACTCAAATTTTAAAATCTCCTTATCTCTACTTTCCCTCTGATTTCTTGTGTTCCTGTCGCTGAGAAAGCACTTATTCAGGAATGAGTCCTTCAGCCCCTTTGGAGGGCACATTTATGCTAGGCAACTCTCTGTGCCCGGTTCCGTGCCCATAGCCTTGTGTTTACCACAGTTCCAAGCTTCTGCAGTCACCTGTGTTCCTGCATCTCAGTAAGGGCTGTCCAACCCAAAGTCACCTGGCTCCTGTAACTGCCTCCAGCCTGGAATATCTTAGACCTATGAGCCTGCCTCCAAGGTGCAGCTTCTTAGTCACCCTTATTTATCTTTTGATAAAGAACTGCCCCCAGCAAATTACTAAACTGAACCCTCTGTTGATACTTTCTGGAATTTAAGGAATTAGCATCTCACCATGTTCTTCTCCCCCAAATCTTAGCTTTCCTTCAGGTCTTGAGTAGCTTGTTTAACACAAGTTGTAGAAACACTTATTTCTACCTGCTCTTTTTCTGCAGCAGTGGAGTGTCCTTCTATTCCATTTCCTAATTTGTTGGTGAAATAATTCACTGCGTCACACTCTTCAAGTCTGTAGAGGGAATTCACGTCAGTCTTCAGCAGGAAAGATTGTTGGCGAAACCTTCCATTTTGACCATTGCGTGCTGCCAGGGCCAAGAGCAAAGGCCGGTTACAGTGGGTGGCATTCATAGGAGAGGAGATGTTTGCCCCAGTGAACCATTTCACCCATTAGAGATGTGGCAGGAAAAGGAATGGGTTTACCTGGGGAGTGGTTCATTCTGCACTTCCCGGCTGGAAGAGCATCTATCTAGACAGATGTAGAAAGTTTAACGTGGGATTCTCTCATTCAGAGGAAGGATAGACTCAATTCTGAGATTTTTTTCCCCTGCATTGTGAGTATATATCATAGAACAGTGGTTTGATAAGTCAGTTTCAACTCTACACTGTCCCCAGAGTGCTTTCTTTGTTTCCAAAGAGCTCACTATAAAGCGTTTGTTCTAACTACAAGTCATGGGGGAGAAATCTTAACATAATATTAATCCCCTACTAAGTACCAGATTTGCTATTAGAAACTGGGATAAGGTTTTGTTTTTGTTTTTCTTTTCATTATCAGCAACTCTTTATAAAGTCAGTAATAGTATCCCATTTTTTTAAACCCATGAAACCATGCCTTTATGAGAGTAACTAGCAGAAAGACATTCAGCTAGTAAGTGACAGAGCAAAGATTGAAAGCTTGGCTTTTTGGCTCCAAAGCCCATACCCTTGGCACTAGCACTATCATGTAAGTGCAGGCGTTGCAGGCACCTGTCTTAAAGGTACATATACCCTTGGAATGATGCTTACATCTGATGCTCCACTAACACTCAGCTTTCTCTGGATGATACCCTCCTATTCCTGTGCTACCTTTAATCTGTCCTTTTCTGCAGATTCTAAAACTAGGGAGAATTTAGAAGAGAATATACTTTGAGCATTGTCTCCTCTCAGGGAAATAACTGAGCCAACAGGGGGGTGATAGCGTCTTTTTCTCTTCTAGGAATAAGTCCACTTTACTGAAAGGTGTTTCTTTGGGGTGTTGAGTAGGACATCCTGGCAGGGAAAGGAGGCAAGGGAGAATTTTTAAGACATAGCAGAGCAGTGGGAGACTTACGTCTAAAGCATTACTCACTGCTTAAAAGATATCCCCAGGCTCTGACATCACAAGGAGAGTTAGATTTCAGCTCTGTAGTGAAACCGAGGTGTGCCTCACTTGAACACAAGGAGACAGCTGTCCAATTCTAGGCTTGTTCTGGAAAGTCCCGTTTTGAATAATTTGCTTCTTATGGTGTTTTGTTCTACTTACCTACCTCAAATGAAACTCTGTGACTTAAGCAAAAGAGCACTGGACTGAAACTCAAGAAACCAAATTTTAGTACCAGTACCAACCAGGTGTGTGACCTGAGGTAAATCTTTTAACCTCAAACTTAGTTGCCTTTATTTTGAATTATCTTGAGTCTGTGAGTCTAGAATCTAATCTTACAGAACTTCAGACTTTCCAAATGACACCTGGCCCAGAAATGGTGGCATAGGGGTGCTGGGATGGGTCATTTTCTGTCAGAGAAGAAATAGTGCCTGAGCTAGTTACTGGTGAACCTGGAGTCCAAGCCCAGGTTTCACTGGTCTGGCTCCGAAACCTGGGCTTCTACCACCCCTTCGCACCCTGACATTAAGCCATGTCATTGTTGCATAACACGATGTGTCTTTATTATTTTCCATCTCCTTGTTGGCCTTGTAGTTGGTACAGTTCAACAGCAAACAATCATCAGTACTTACGAGCACCGAGGAAACAAAAATGAAGGGGATATGGCCCCTCACCTTAAACGTGTTCTCATGGGGGAGACTCTGGACCCAGACTACCTGGGGTTAGATCCCAGTGCTACTGCTTATTAGGCTAATTACTTCTTAGACCTTCTCTATAGCTAAGGTTATTCATCCTCATTTTCTCCATTTTTAATACCTTCCTTTTAGAGTTGTTCTGAGGCTTACATAAGTTACTTCATATAAAATCCTTAAAATAGTGCCAGTCATAGAGTAATGACTGAATACATAGTTGTTTTTACTACTCTTATATGTTTGCTAGCCCCCTTATGCCAGCAGTCTTGGAAGGTTGCAACTGGGTCTTGCTCATTGGCACTTAATAAATGTTTGTTGGATTCCATTATTCAACAACTATTCACAATGCTTGTACTATGTGCAAAGCCCTCTGCTAAATCTTTGGTAGAATCTAACAACCTACTTAGGAAAAATCACTGTGTCTTGGAGGTTATATAATTTGGAAAAATTTTCCCTTTAAATATTCTGTGTGTGCGTGTGTGTCCCTTGTGTAGAAGGGGCTAAGAACTGGACTGGAAGGAAAATATCCTACATATATACTTACTGACTTAATCAGGTGAGGTACTTGGAGGAAGTGGGATTAACAGTAGGCCAATGGCAAGATCAGAATCTTTCTTCAAGTAGAAACCTCTTTCAGAACTCTGATGTTAGACAGGAGAGTACTGCCTACTTTTAATGTTGTTGTTGTTTTGTCAGACACACAGGGAGAGAGCACCTCGTTCTCTCGTTTACTCACCCTCTGTTCCTTCATGCATGCACTCTAAAAGCATCTAGCGAATACTCACCACTGCATGGATCAGGCATTGTGTTGGGGGACTAGTGTACAAGAACAAATAACAGTTTCTTCTCTGGAGGAACTCACAGTCTTATGCGGCAAACATAAGTGGATATACAATACAATGTGATAAGAATTTGCCTGAAGTATGAATATAATGCTCTGGTCCCACAGAGAAAAGCAGGATCCTATCCCAGGTATAAGTAACACTTTGTACTGTCCTATGCCTAGGATATTTATAAATGAGTTTTTATTGAATTTTTAAAAATTATTACTTTCTATATATGGGCCATTCATTATATAACTGAGGTTTTTCGGTCATTTCAGCTTATGTCAGTCAGCACATTCATTGAGCACCTGTTATAACTAAATAGATGAGGAGACTACAGATTACTTTTGACCAGGGCCACTAACATAAGGAAGACTATATCTGTAGCATAAGATTTCAAAAGGCAAAAGTGTTCTTACTTTTACCATTCAAGAAAGCAGTTCATGCTTGAACAAAGGCATAGTGGCTCATAGAATATGGACTGAGTTATTGGAATAAAAGTCATCCTAAGGGAATCATGAAGGGAAAAGAGGGTGGGGCCTGTGGTGAGGGATTAAGCAGGAAAGATGGATGGGAAAATAATATAAAGGGCTTTGTATACCTAGCACAAGAATTGAGATTTGATTTGATGTGCAGTGAGGGGCCAGTGATACTTGTTATGCAGGGAAGTGCATTATCAGAGCTTGGCTCCTCAGGATGGTTATTGTGGCAAAAGACAGTGCCAGGTTTAGAGTCAGAAAACATGAGAGAAAATTTCAGTTGTTCTGTCTGATTAACTGTGCGATCTTGAGCAAATTCATTACCCTTTCTGAGCTTGATTTTAGCCTCCTTATCTACACAGTAAGGAAGATGAAACCTCCCCAAAAAGAGTCACAGCCACGACAACAAAAACAATCTTCGTGGATCATTACTTCCTGTGTAGCATCAGGCCAGGCCATCTGCATGCAACAGATGCCTCACCACAGCCTGTGAGTTCCTAAAAAGTTAAAAATGCATTTACCATATAGCCCACCAATTCCACTGTAAGGAGAGTTTACAATGTAGCTAATACATCGGTAATGTGGGATGTATTACACTCTCTACACAAGAGAACTGAAGACATATATCCATACAAAGTCTCGAACACAAATGTTCGTAGCAGCATTTCCTGTAGTACCCCCAAGCCAGGAACACCCCAACTGTCCATCAGCTGGTGAACAGATAGACAAAACGTGGTTCATCCATACAATAAAATACCATTCAGCAGCAGAAAAGATGTGTGCCATGTACAACGTGGATGAACCTCAAAAATATTATGCTCAGTGAAAGAAGCCAGACATGAGATTCCATAAAATATAAGATAGTTACATGAAATGTCCAGAAAAAGTAAAGATATAAAGACAGAACTTGAGCGGGAGCAGGCGACAGGGGTTAACGGTAAAGGTGTATCAGGGGTCATACTGGGGTGAATGAAAAAGTTTTGAAGCTGATTTATGGTAATGTTTGCACAGCTTAGTAAATCCACTAAAAGCCATTGACTTGTACACTTGAAAAAGGTGAAATCTGTCTCAATAAAGTTATTTTAAAAGCAAAAACTCAATGAAGTAAGGACTGTTTTTTTTTTCAGACACTATTAAAAGTTTTAATGACTTTTCTTCACTTTTTAATTTATGAAATTACAGTTTACTTTCCATATTACTTTGTATTCCTGTCAGGTGTACATTGTACTGGTTAGACCACCATATACTTTACAAGATGTGCGCTCCCCGGTGTCTGCAGCACCCACCTGGCCCCACGTGGAGTTACTGCAGTATCACCGACTAGATTCCCTGTGCTGTACTTTACGTGCGGTAGGGACTGTCCTTATTTCCCTTTACAGATGAGGATAGTGACTTCCCCAAAGTCTCCATTTAAAAGTAGAAGGGCCATGGACGTGCTAACTCACTTTATCTTGGTATTCATTTCATAATATATATGTGTATCCAATCGCCGTGTTGGACACCTTAAACTTACACAATGTTAGATATCAATTATATCTCAATAAAGCTGGTGGTGTGGGGGTAGGGGGAGTAGTGAATCTGGGATTTAAAATCTTTTTGCCTGGTCTTGAGCCCATGCCCTTGGCTGCTGTCCATACTGCACCCTTCCTTGTGTCCTAAGTGGGTGTGAGAATTCAATTAAGCATAAGAGCCACACTCGATTGCATTATACACACAGCTGGTGTGTGGTGGTCTCCCAGAAAAGCTTAGCTGACTCTGACTGGGGGGGCTTTGGCCAAACGGATTGGAGGAGTTTGAGAGACCAAGAAAAGGGCTGCATCGTGGTTCAGGTAGGAGGTACTAGGAGCCTGCCCAGCGTACCGTCTGAAGGAAAAAACAAAAGATGTAGAAAGAAAGCCCAGCTAGGGTCATGCTATTACTCTTCACATATTTTAACTTTTCTAAACAAACATGTAGGACTCTTGGCACTATTATGAGAAGAGACAAAGAACAGAAGTCTTTCTTTCCTTCAGCAAACAGCTGACACACGTTCCCATCAGAAATTTTGTAATTCAATAGGATGTAAAACCAAATTCAACAACCCAGCCCAGCCAGAAGGTTAAATAAATAAGTGCTAAATAAATAAATGTAGATTTTTTCCCCTTTGCCCACGAGTTTCTGTAGAAAATGCCATGTGTCTCTGTTAATCAAAGTGCATTAGACAGTTTTCTTTTCTTTTCTTTTTTTTTTTTCGGTGTAAACTGAGAACAGCCTACTCAGGGTTATGAGTTGAAACATACTTCTTGTATGTTTTGTTTTACATTTTCCCGATGGGAGCACCATCGTTAATTACAATTCTGAATCACAGGTAAGAGCTTGCATGTAACATCTCATCTTTTATTTTGAAATGCTGTTAAAACACAGAAGGCAGAAACATGGCCCACAGCCTTGGCAGATGAAGGACTAAGGGACTATATGGGGCTTTTCCTGAGTTACTTCCTATTACTGACACTTACTGACCCAGATGCGTCTGCCACATGGCAGAACTTCATTATTAATAAATCCCCATTCCTCCAAGACAAACGAGGCATCATGGCCAACAGTGGTGTTTGCTCTGTGTACATTGGGTAGGTTTTTCATCATTTCCAAGGACCAAGGCCCTGGTGCTCCCTGTCACACTGGTGGGAGAAAAAGAAGTGAGAATTCAGTTTGCCTATTTTGACAACATAGACATGAAACAATCTGTGGTCAGGACTCCTCATTCCAGAGGACTTGGTAGCAGTGGATGGGGCTGTGAGATTCCTTAAGGAAGACAATATTGAGTCTGGAAATGCACAGGACCTAGGCCATGTGGTAAAGAGAATATTCAGAATACCTCCTGGTTTCATGCCATTCAGTCTTTGAAACACTGTCCCCAAAGAGCCAGGAAAAGTCAGTGTATGTCTGGCATAGTAATTAAGTGTTCAGGTTTGAAGAAGCTTGAACACAGCAAATCTTAACCATAGCAAAACTACATACTGCCAGGTCTGTTAGTGTTGGGAGAATGCAGCCAGTCACAACTCATTCAAGACCCCTTTACTGAACACGGACGTGTGTGCCGCACTGTCCTAAACACTACGAGCAATGTTAACTTAGAACCCCCAGTCTCAAGGAGTTGACAGTGAGTGCAGACGGGATGAATTTGAAATGCAGAGCATTTAACCATTTAAATAACAAGAAAAGTGGTATGTAGTGGTTTCTTCCTCAGTGACGCCTTTCAGAGCTGCCCCACTTCCACCCTGTCAGTTGAGGCTTCATCTCTGAACCCCCCAAATTTGCTCTAACTCAGAATCAGGTCATGGAAAAGCCACTTTAGTTT
Source organism: Desmodus rotundus (assembly GCF_022682495.2). Lineage (NCBI taxonomy): Eukaryota > Metazoa > Chordata > Mammalia > Chiroptera > Phyllostomidae > Desmodus > Desmodus rotundus. The sequence continues at coordinate 46,500,375 of NC_071389.1, forward strand.
TGAAGCCAGAACTTTTCAATGTAAATCCCACGTTACCGATGTATTACCTGCATTGTAAACTCTCTGAGGACAAGCCTATTCCAACACTGTATCTCAGAAGCCAGCACAGTGTCTGACATTTAGTGGGCACTTTACATATTTGACGTTGAGTACAGGAGTGAACTGTAGCAAAGTTAACCTCTGAGTTCGGAGTTCCTTCTGATGAAACAGGGAGAATCTCACCTACCTCATAGGAGGTCAGAGGTTTCCAGAATGGTGGTTGAGCATGGAGACCCTGGAGCCTCATTTGCCTGTGCCCAATTCTGGCCTGTCATTTATTATCTCTATGTTTCAGCAAATAAGTTATTTTTGCTTCAGTTTCCCAAACTATCAAATAAGGACAATAATACTACCTACCTCTTAGGTTTGTTATGAGGGTTAAATCAATTATTGTTTGTATAGTCCTTAGACTAGGACCTGCTACATAGTATATGCTCTGAAAATACTTTTAATTAAAAAAATAGATAGAAAATGGTTTGCAGTGAGAATTAATAAGTGTTGAGGCTATAAAATGCTTCAGATAGTCTGGTGTGCTGACTAAATGTTAGTTCAAGGAACTTTATGTTTAATCTCTGTTTCCTAAGCCAGTGCCTGGCTCATAATAACAGTACAAAATTGAATATAATTACTAAGGGAGTGCTTTAGGTTCCCTGGGATCGTGAGGACCTTGTGGGTTAGAAATATGGGGAGGTGTTTCACCCAAGACAGGGGATTAAAGTTGCATCTTGGTTAGGAGTTAAATAGCTGGGAGTAGGGATTTCACAGAGGAGGCGTATCATCTGCATAAAACTGGAGGAAGGAAAGATCCCGTCACAGTCATGAGATACTTCATCGTCATCAGGACTTGGCACCACTTTCTGGGAGAATAATTTGTCATGGTCCAACATTTTAAGTGAACTTTTCCAAAGCTCTGCTCGAAACCAGTTCTATGGTTTCAACTGCTCATATTAACACTTTGATGACTGCTTATTTATTCACTTAGTTACTGAACAAGTATTATGAAGATTCCACTGTGGTAAGGATTTTGCTAGGTTGTAGTGAATAAAATACAAATGGACCTCATCCGTTTTGGATCAGGAGGGAGAAGCAGACTACGAACAAGAAAACAGAATTTTGGTAAGTGTTTTGAAGAGTATTAAGAGGCCACAGAGGTAGAAAATAATGGGAGGGGAAAGAGGCTGTTTAGCTAGGAAATGAGAAAAGGTCTCTCTAAGGAGGTGACATTTCACCTGAATCCAGAAAGGTAAGAAGGAAAAACAGGACTATTCTAGGCAGAGAAACAGAACGTTCAAAGGTCTTGAGCTTGGTGCATTTGAGAAAGAAGACCAGTGGGGTGGGAGTTGAGTGAGCTGGGGGAGAACAGTAGAGAATAAGGTTGGGGTTGGACAGGGGCCAGATCTTGTAGGGCTATGTTAAAGCGAATTGATAAAATATGGAAATATTTTTAAAATAGAGGGGTAATGTTGTATAACTTCTTAAATCTCCCTCAGATACCAGTGTAGATAATGAATTGAGTAAGTGTTGATGCAGTCTAGGCAAAAGGTGATTTTTGTTTAGTCTAGGATGGTAGAGAAGCAGGGATGCAGAAAAGTGGCCAGCATTGCAATATACAGAGTCCAGCACAAATAAGGCCCCTTTTTTAATTACAAAATCTTTTATTACCAAATCATAAGCATGTACTTCTGTAACCTAACAATGTCATGCTCAAGCACACCATGTGACACTTTAGATGGAATGTTCAGATTGCTGCCCATCTCATGCGAGACGTTCATGTACCCCACCAACCACACTCAATGGCGTTCCTTCTGCTGGACCTTGTATTTTGGAGATGGAATAGACAAGACTTGCTAATGGATTAGATGAGGAGGAATGAAGATAAAAACATTAAGAAAAAGAAAAGAGTCAAGAATGAAGTCCAGAGTTCTGACTCAAGCCACTGCATGGGTGTTGACGCCATTCACTAAAATGGATATAATTAGAAAAGGAAATTTTGGAGGGTGGAGTGACAAGGAAATCAAGAGTGTGGCTTTAGCTGTTAATTTTGACTGTTGTGACACATCCTTGAAGAGATGTCATATAGGTATAGGAACGGTTAGGCCAAAGATCTAAATTTGGAGTTTTCAGTACATAAATTTTGAATAAAGCCATGGGCATGAGTGAGAGTGTACAAGTCCAGGACCATATCCATGGAAAGGGGCAAGATACTGAGCAGAGAAGTAGAATATTAGGCAGGAAACTGAGATGAAATGGTCAAAGAGGTAAGAGAAAACATCAGGTTTGGTGATGTCACAGAACCCAAGAGAGGAGAGTATTTTAAGAAGTAGATAGCCATCAGCTATGTTGAAATACATTGAGGAGAGAAAAGTGACTGCTTGATTTGGTAACATGGATCATTAATTGATCTCGACAAGATCAGGACTTATAAGTTTAGAAGCCAGATTCAGAGTGGGTTGAACACTTGAGGATAATTTAGCACGTTTGTATGTGGCTGAAAAAAATTCAGAGAGAAGGAGAGGTTACTGATGGAGGGGTAGGGTACGGGAGGGTAATCCAAGGGACAATACTGGAGAATGTAAAGGGCAATTGATTCTCCAGTCAGCAGATTGAGGGATTGGCTTTTGGCAAGAGCGGGGTTGCCTCCTCAGGCAAAAGAGGGAAGAAGAAGGAAATGGGTTTAGGCACAAGTGATAATAATCATCCTTATTGCTAACATTTACCAATAGTTACTATGTGCCAAGTGATATTCTAAGTACTTTTCATTTATTAACTCATTTAATATCACAATAACCTAATGAGATAGGTTTGTTACCATAGTCAATCAAAACAGAGAGTTCTTTCTTAGCTCCTGGTTTAAATTGTGAAGGGGGCAAAGGATGGGAAGTTTAAGGAGAGAAAGGGAGGATGTAGTATCACAGAATGTTTAAGTACTCTGTGGGACTCCCAGGAAGTATTGATAGTTCATTCGAGATTTGAAATCATGAATAAAAAGTAAACATACCTCAAAAGAAACTTTGCAGACTAGAAGGGATTGGCAAGAAATATTCAAAGTCATGAATAGCAGGGGCCTACAACCAAGATTGCTCTACCCAGCAAAAGTATCATTTAGAATTGAAGGCCAGATATAAAGAGCTTCCCAGACAAGAAAAACTAAAGGACTTCATCATCACCAAATCATTATTATGTGAAATGTTGCAGGGACTTATTTAAGAATAAAAAGATCAAAACTATGAACAATAAAATGGCATTGAATACATACCTATCAACAATTGACTCTAAAAAACAAACTAAGCAAACAAAAAGAACAGAGACAGAATTATGGATACAGAGAGTATGTAAGGAAGTGAGTGGGTGGTGCTGGGTGGAGGGAGGGCAAAGAGGGAAAAATTGGGACAAATGAAATAGCATAATCAATAAAATATAATTAAGAACAAGCAAACAAAAAAAGTAAATCTACCACAAAGTCAGATAGGACTTCAACAGCATTCAACAACCATACTTCAATGACCTGACTTAATTGATGCTCAATTTGGAGTCAGGGCTAGTTTCCAATGCCAGCAGTAATCAAATACACTACTAACCCCAGTGACATCCTAGCCCCTAGTACACTGTCAAGAAGTTGATTTGGAGACTTGGCCACAAGGAGCCATCCACCTACCTCACTACCCCTCATACCCAGCTCAGAGGGAGGAACAATGGCCTCGATGAAAGAATAATATGTAGAATGAGCCACAGCAATCCATCAGGATGATGACAGAAATTGGCCAGGCTTGAACCTTTTACCTTGAAGAGGTCCAAGCTCTGCCCCACTCTCCATCACAGCTTGCCAGGTTTCTATCAGTGACAGCAGTGCTTCTACCCAAGAAATTACCATTAACTTTCCCCATTGGCAAGATCTCATGAATGGTGATCATATAAAGCTTTTGACTGACATCAAATAGCAATAGCTAAGTTTATTGAGTACTTGTTCTGTATCAGGCTGTGGGCTAAGAGCTTTTATATGCAAAATCTCCTTTAAACTTCAAAACAACACAGCAAGGTAGGTGTCCTTATTATGCCCATATTACAGATAAGAAAACTGAGTTTAAAAAGATTAAATAATTTATCTAAGTTCGGGAAGCTAACAAGTAGAGAAGCCAAGAGTTGAATCCATTAAGTCTGACTCCAGAACTTAGGCTCTTTAACAAGTGGGTATAATAGCAAATCAGTGAGCATCCTTGGCAGATCCAATATTGTGTATATCAATGTGTTATCATATGTTAACACATTGATATACAGTGAATAGTGATATAGTTGACACTATTCTATAAATTCTATGCAGAAAACACATTAGTTTTATTATCAGCTATGCTGAGACTGGCTTCTATTCTCTCATGTTCTCAAAATGAGGGACGAATTTACTGGGTATGATTATAGAATTTATTTATTCATTTATTTATTTTTAGTGAGAGGGGAAGGGAAGGAGAAAGAGAAGGAGAGAAACACAGATGCAAGAGAGAAACATCGATCGGTTGCCTGTCACATGCACCCTGACAGGGAACAGACCGCAGCTCAGGCACGTGCCCTTACTGGGAATTGAACTGGCAACTTTTCACTTTGTAGGATGATGCCCAACTAACCGAGCTACAATGGTTAGGGCGTGATTATAGAATTTATTGGTTTTATTCATATTTCTCTCTTCTCAGAGCAACCAACCTGTTAAAAGGAAGAGTTTGTAGTAGTTGGTTTTTATAAGCCCCATGACCTGTGTTAAGATGATTTCCCTTGAAGTCAAACGTGTTGATGGAGGTGACATAGCCTAAGCTGAATGCCATGGGCCCTAAGAACTGGCAATAACCTAACCTTTTCCCACCATGTAATTGTGAATCAAGATTTGATTTTTACACAAATTCCTGAAAAATTGAAGTCAATAAGAAAATTTTAGTCTCAATAGCTGGGCATTGTAACTGTCCAGATATATTTGCATTATTGCAAATACCTGCAATAACGATAATAAGGTGTCATTATAATAATGATAAAAGCCAAATATCTGGTTAAATGCTTATTCTGTGCCAACTAAGTGCTTTATATGCTTATTTCATGTGTAACAAATTTTTAGGCAGCGACTATCTATTTTGAAGATAAAGAAAATGAGATGGAGAGAGGTTAAGTAAGTAACCCAAGGTCACACAGCTACCAAAAGGCAAAGTGAGGATTTAAAATGATATTTGAGCCTTAGAACGTCAGTTCATTATCTGGAGACAGATGACCTAGATACAAATCACAGCTTTACTACTTACCAGTTTGAAAGATGAATTTAATAATACTGATTTTGCACATAAAACCCAAAGTACATGCCTGCCAGTAGTACATGCTCATTAAATGGTAGCTATGGTTATCAAAGGAAATAAGCTAGAAAGTGAAACAAATATCTCATAATTTTTATCACTGTAATCAGTGAACATACCTGCCCGTATGAAATAAGTTCTTTCCTTATTGTTTTAAATGTCCAAATGCTTGTAACCAGCTCTACCTCCCCATTCCTTCCACTTTTTTAGATGTGATCTGTATCTGAGACTCCCTCAGAAACTCTAATTCTACATAATATGAAAAGTAACAAATATTTCTGTTGTCTTTCTGTTTCTTCTAAGTAAATTTGAACTAATTCAAGATATTTTACCAATGGCTTTATGTGTCAATGTTTGCAATAGGCCAGAGTTCACTGGAGGTAAGATGGAAAACAACCCCAGCTAGAGCATCCTGGTGACCCAGCAGCCCAGTCCTGCCATAATGACTTAATTGGAGATGACATGGTCAGCCGGTCCATAGCATTTGGTTTAATGGTTCCGATTGTGACACATGATGATTCAAGTTTACCCATGGACACACCAGAACTTCACAAAATGACCTTTTCTAAGGTCTTGAGGTTAGTCAGAGGGGGAAGAAATAGCACTAAGGCACTCCAAACAAAGCAGCTTTGTTTTTATACCACTTGCTCGGACAAGTGTCCCCTCACGTGCAGCAGCTATTTGCTATGGGGCTCTTGGCAGAGTGACTGAAATGTGACAGAAATTATGGGCAAATTCTCAAGTCTTCTGAAAAATCACTCTCCCCAGCCAGTGAATGTCAGCCACATGATTATAGCTCAAGGAATTATTCCTTATCATTCAGTTCCTTGCTCACTCTTTTCCTTTATGGCCATTTGAAAGGTGGTTTGCATTAAATAGTTATCAGGCATCTGCTCTGGGCCTCACACTGACTGTAACAAGTCTGTGGAGGACAGAGCCTGGGGCAAAACCATTTACCATCTCTGGGATCCATTGTCCTTGTCTGTGAAATGGAGAGTTGAACTACATCAGTGATTCCTATGTTCTGCACATAGTTTCATAAAGCATAATCAACATTGCATTTTTCATTTAAAAAATAAAAGAAAAATATCTTCAGAAACCACAGAGAATAAAAGTTGACAATGTCTTCTTACCCAATAGCAATATAAAGAGCATGGAATCTCAACCAGGGCGCCATCTGAATCTTCCTAAGAGCCAGTCTGTGATAGTTTTACACTCTCGACCTTATAAAACTGGTTTAGAACCTCTGCACCAGATAATCTCTAAGATTGATTTCAAGTTCAAAAAGTCTATGATTCTACAAAAGCTCCTCCCAATAAGACTGGTATTTTTATAGCTCAGAGTAGAGAGATGTATTCTTAGAGAAGGATAAATTATTAGGGCTTGAGAGATTACCAGTCATTTTCAACACCGACTTCTGATTATGGATCCATAGACAAATGTGTGTACTGACCCACAGAATAATTTCTGATTAATTCTGCTGATATTGGTCAACAGTCTAATTAATTTAAGCCCAGACTAAATTTATGACTTGCTTTTTATCAACCTCAACATCTTAATAGCCTAAATTAGCCAGATAATTTGGTTAAGAAGTATTTATTAAACTACATCTGTTAAATTTCTCTCTGACTCTTGTGCTTTACAAACAGACAAGTATAAATTTAAAAGAGAGAAGCAATAACATCTTAAGTTCTTTTTAAAGCCATATTTTACATGGATTTTCTTTGTATATTAACTTTTTATTTATTCAGATGAGGAGAGAAACAGATAAAACTGTGTAAGTAACTGTGCTCCCTTATCAAGGAGGATATGTTGCAAGACCCCCAGTGGATGCTTGGAACAGTGGATTGTACAAATCCTATGTACTGCACAATATATTATCTATAATAAAGTTTAATTTATAAATTAGGCATGGGCAATTATAACTGTATACTATAACAAAAGTTAAGTGCATGTGGTCTTTCTGTCAAAATGTCTTATTATACTGTATTTACCTTTTCACTTAAAGGAAGCATTTTACAGTTTCTCTTTGGCATATCTAAATTTTCAGCATCACTACTCTTATGCTTTCAGACCATTATTAAGGAAAATAAGCATTACCTGAACATAAGCACAGTGATACCAAGACAGAAGATCTGATAACCTAGATGGCTACTAAGTGACTAATGGGCAGGTGGGAGTGTATACAATGTAGATTGTTAGACAGAGGGATGGTTCATATCCCATATGGGATGGAGCAGAATGGTGTGAGATTTCATTATGGTACTCAGAACTTCAAGCAATTTAAAACTTATGAACTGTTTATTTCTTGCATGTTCTATTTAATATTTTCAGAATACAGTTGACCATGGGTCAAAACTGAAAGCAAAGTTGTAGATAAGAAGGAACAGTTGTAAGGGAAAAATCAAAGAGGATAGAAACTGGCAAGATATTAACTGAACTAGAAGAGAAAATGAGGAAAATCTGAAAAGAATTTTTAGGGAAAATCCCTGCGTCAAGGAAAAGAATACAAAGATATGACATTGGGCGTGTCTCATGACTCACATGGGTTGGCGCTGTACCTGGGTGACTCATTTGGTGGCAAACGTAGCTGGGTCAGAGAACCTTTTACCCGCCGAAACTTTCTTGGAGTCATTTAAAGCTTCATTTTGTGTGCATATTTTTCTCCCTTTTTCTAAATGGAAATAGTAACTGCTTTTCAGAAATATCCCTGGTCATTGGAATTTATCTATATAGTCACTTGAGATTTAGATTTAGACCATGGACTTTGGAGTATGGAAAGTTTTTAAAAAACTGAGACAGGTTTGTTCCAAGTGACGTTATCATTGTCTTCTGACATGAATAGGTAGATAGGAGGTCCCCCAAGAGAGCCAATTGACTAGGTCTGAAGGGGACATTCTGCCTCTTGGAAGGTACAGACTTTAGTTAAATAAGTGGCTTTCAAACTTTTTTTTAATAATGACTTACAGAAAGACATACATTTCATCAAGATTCAGTCCTTACATAAGTGTGTTTTATGGAACAATGCCTTGTTACACATGTTACACCTGGTGTTTTCTATTCTATTTCAGTCTATGTGGGTCTGTTGTTGTTTTGAGTCAATACTGGCCAAGTCTACAACTCCTCCTAAACACATACATTGCTACAATTCCATACAACCAATTTTCAGGAGCCTCTCTCTGATACTCCTTCACGCTAAAATACTTGCAGTTTCTCAGACACCATGCTCTCTTTCACTTCCTTGCCACGCCATTCTCTTCCCACTCAGAGCACTGTAGTTCTTTCTCACTCTACCTCCCCTTTCTTCACCAGGCTTGTTCCAGCTGATTAAGACTCAACCTTGGGATCAACATTCCTTCCCCTCAGGCAATGTTGACCATTTCCTGTACTTTCCTGGGCATCCTAATCCTGCTGTTATGATGACCCACTTATCTTTTTCTTCTCCACTAGACTCCTTGAAAGCAAAAGCTATGCCTTATTTTAACCCCTGGGGACTGGTCTAAAGTATGACACATACCTGATTAATAATTTTTGGATAAATGAGAGCCTGCCTATTGGTGGGCACTTGGTATTGAGTAGCTGCCTCTTTGGTAAGTTGTAGTCTTTTACTGCAAACAAGAAAGCTGACTCTTTGCCCTGGCTGGTGTGGCTTAGTTGTCTTGAGCATTGTCCTGTAGACTGAAAGGTCCTGGGTGCGATTTCCAATCAGGGCACATACCTAGGTTGTGGTTTCTGTCCCTGGTCAGAGGGCATATAAGAAGGTAACCAATCGATGTTTTTTTTTTCTTCTCTCTCTCTCTTCCCCCTTCTTCTCTCTCTGAAAGCAATGAAAAAAAAAATGCTCTCAGGTGAAGATAAAAAAAATTTTTAAGCATCCTTTTATGGAAAGCATACTTTCCATTGACATTGCACTAGATATGCTGACCCTCATTAAAATTCTTCTGTTGCTCATAGAAGATGGTGTAGCAAGGTAGGTAGGAACACAGGTTTTAGAGCTGCACAGAACTGGGTTTGAACCCTGGCTTGCCAGTTCCTCTATAACCTCAGGCAAGTTACTCAATTTTTTCAAATCCCAGTTTCCTCATCTGCAAAATAACAATAATAACCTTCTGTGGCTGTGTTTTAAGATTGTGTTGCTGTTGTTAAATGATGGAATATAAGTTCCATGAGGGCAGGGATTTTTGTCACCGGTTCATTTTCATGGACTTAGCAGTGTGTAGCTGGCACATATTTGTCGCATCAATGAATATTTTGCTCAAAGTAGGCCCTCAATAATTCATAACAGCTCTAATTTATATGAATTTCTTATTAAGTTTGCACAGGATTCCATGGAGTATCCATGATATACATAATAATTCCTTATAACTTCTTTGCTCAGAGTTGGGCTCTGACCCTGAGGTGACACTTCCAGACTCTGGCATTCTTCTTGAAGAATGCTGTATTTCAGGCTGTTAGCCTAGAATTAAGAATAGTCATTTCAAGGTTGTTGGATTTTTGTGGAGGTTTTTCAGTTCTGTTTTTGAGTTTCCACAAATGGTCATTTGATTCTTTCTTCTTCCCTTGTCTATTTTGTTGTTACACATCCATTAATCATATCACCATTTGCTGAATATTAGGTAAGCTCACACAGATTCTGATTCAGGGTCTTGAGGAAAATCATTGAATTTCTCAGTGTTCTAGAGTTGTTTTCCTCCTTTCCTCTCAAAGATCTTGTGTAAAAGCCACTAGCATGGAAAATCCATTATTACCTAATGTCCTTTACTGTTTCCCATTTCATGAATGGATGTTTGTATTCCAAGGTTTCATTTTGGGCCTTTCCAATTTTCAGTGCTTTTGTAAGTAACTTGTTGAGTCAAGTTACTCAATAATGAAGGTATTGTTTTAAACTTTTTTGAATTTCATCAACTTACTGACATCTCTTAATACTACATTTTTACCAGAAAAACAACATAAAGAAACAAATTTTAAAAAGCAATTCTCAAACTCTTCAACAAACTAGGACAAGTAAAACAATGGCATTGCTTCATTTTTATAATTTATTCAAGCAATAAGAATGAAAAGCGATTTTCATAAGAATTTTCTCACCTAGCCCTCACTTTCTTATGCATTTTCCCAAAAAGCCCCTTCACTATAATATTTATTGCAGAATATTTTAAGTAATAGGGTTAGATGATGTAGATTATTAGTTTGTTATGGTTTCTTACCTGACATTTCACATAGTAAGAACAGCATTGTCCATTATTACTTACTCCATTCTATGTAGAAATCTGCCAAAAGCTGTTTTACTTATTTGTTGACAAATTTAGAATCAATTCAAAGTGTGCTTCTTATCATAAAGTCCTCAGATATATAATTAGAGAGCCTAGATAATAGAGAATATAAATTCTATGACACTATATGAATTTAATTGCTTATTAAGTTCATGAACAGACAATATACCAACATACTTTTATTCTCACACTGACTTTTGTTCTTAAACTTAAGATTACCCCTCAGTCATTATAGTCTTAACAGACTGGGTTGGGGTCTTTATTGAAATTTAGAAATTAGGAGGAAGAGTATATTTTGGGAGAAAGAGAATACATTTTGGCAAGTCAGATCAGGAGAAGGGGAAGTTTGTCTATCTAATAGATCTCGGTTGGTTCAGTGATGGGGTCAGAGTAGACCACAGACCATAGATAAACAGCTTTCCAGAGAAAAGACGGTGGTTAACATTTATGGAACCCTTACTGTGTGCTAGGTGTTCCACAGACTTTTTTAAACATCCTCACACTGAAACTATAGGGAACATTGTCGCATCCATTTTAAAGATAAAGTGGAATAAAAATAAATAATAGATTCAGTCCCCTGTCCAAAGTCATACAACCTTATTGGATAGAGTCCAGTTTGAACTGAGCCTTCAAAACTTGTGCTATTTCCACTAACTACACAATCTCAGGATTCTCCGGTTAAACCTGTCTGTAGCCAGTTGAGTAAATGTTGCACTTGACATGTTTTCAGTTTTCTAATTTATGAATCCTCCCAGACAGACAATGGAGAAGCTCCACACAACGGAACTGGGTATGTTTTCTTCTCAGGCTTCTCTCTTGATCATTTCCTCTGAGAGCATCACTGTAACCTGAAAGGTCTTTCATATGGATTTGAAAACATTAATGAAGCAGAGAGCACTGTGTTCATGGAATTCAGCCCTATAGTACTTCTTAATAATAATACATTTGATTGTGGAATGAAAATATCAGTGTCACAAAGAAAAATAACATGCTATAATATAAACTCATAAAGGCATGAAGATTAAAATTCAACCAAACACACACTGGGGACATTGGGTCTGTTGCACAAACACAGGCATCCAGAAGAAATGTCTTCTTTCTAGTATTCTTGATTTTGTCTTTGGCTGTGTGAGAAGACTTTCAAGGGTCTTATTTCATTCTTAGAGTTGACAGATTCATCCTACAACAATAAAGTGGCTGCCAAAGCCAAGAGCTTCCTTGAATAAATTCATTTTCTGGTAATTTTGGTTCTCCTCTTCTCAGGACTACCTGAGCTACTGACTGTGAAAGGGAATGTCACCAATTTAGTTCTGGGCACCGGGTCAGCACTCAGACCGCAGCCAGGAGCATCACTGCTGGTTGGTTTCCCTTCTTCTTGCCCACCAAGAAAGCTGAAAACCATTTTAAAGATGGAGAGGCAACTGCAGCACAATCTCCTAGCTCAGAGGTTAGCCAATTCACTGCACTTTTATTGATTGCGGACTGCTGATTTATCCAGCCCCTTCATTTCACATGTGAGACACAGAGATCTGGAATGACTTCCTAATGCTCACACCACTGATTGAGGGAGTGCGGGGTTAGATATCTCCTCAGACTCTCAGGCCAGAACTCTTTCCATTCCCCAGTCACTTACTTATTGATGCATTTATCAAACATTTATTGAGATGCCTGCAGTGTAAGAGTAGCTATGACTACAAAGATTAATTAGATACAGACCTTACACTCAAAGTCTTTACCCTGCTTTGTGTTTTCGATCTCCCAGAGTATCTTTGTCTACTATGAAAGTCATTCTATGCCAGTGCTATCTCTCTGCCCTGGATGGACTGGGCAATCACAGTTACTAGTCAGTTGGAATACAGCCCCATTTCAGATGTATTCTTCATAAATGGTCTATTTCTGACCTTCTGAATTTGAATAAAGATATGCAACAACTAATTTTTTTTAGTATAAGGACAAGTTATTGCATAAGAACTAAAAAAATTATTGTTTATCTGAAATTTAAATTTAACTAGATGTCCTGGTTTTTTGTTTTTGGCTACTGACAACTCTACATTTTACATAGGAAAAAGTGTATCTAATTGTATCTAATATCATCCAGTTAATTGGAGTTAACCCAGAACAAAATCTGAATCTTCTTAAATACCCAAATATGGTGGTACTGATAAATAATATTTAAATGGGTGAGCTTTGAAGATCAAGCCATTACTACTACAAATAGGCCCGATTTTCTCCCTAGTAAAAGAGAGTCAGTATGTCCATGTGCGTATATGATTGGAATCTCCTGAAACACTCAGAAGAAAAGTGTTTGTTAGCTCATGAGTGGACTACAGCACAAGCTTTAAAACATTCACCTGACAACCAATATGGAATGAGCAGATTTCTGCCAATCGGTAATTTTTAATAATATAAGGATACTTTTTTCCCATTAGCTTAAGAATCCAACTTGGAGTGTCTTTGCTTGACCAAAATGTATTTCCCAAAGGCCTCTGCGTCCCCAGTGCTGTAAGAGGTCTGGGCTCTGGGACACCAAGCCAGAGATCATGATCTTCAAACCACTTTCACATTCTTCTTGTGGCTGTCATTCTCTCTCATGTTGATCCTGAGGTTAAAAAGACTCATAACATTATCTCTATGTCGCAGAGGAGGAAGCCAAGCCCTGAAGAGGTTTTAGTGACGTGTCAAAACCGTCACCACCAGTGACTGATAAAGTTGGGGCTAGATTCCTGATCTTGTCAACAGCATCAACAGCCCTCTTTAAACACACAGACAGACACACAGACACACAGATTGGCTGCCATATTTTTTTTAACACAGAAGGATTAAATAAAGAATTTTTGCAAACACATAAGTATGACCTCATGATAGACTAGTGACAATGAAATAGAAATGTTAAAGTTTATTTTAAATACTGCCTACAGCCAGGTCACAAATCTATTCCATAGCCTTTTCTCCCCGTGGGCATAACTGAGTTCCTTTCCCAAATGGCATGTTTGGTTTTATACCCATGGGAGTTCCAAGGACCTTTTTCTTAGTGGGATTGCTGCTGAAGTCCTAAGGAATGACTTTGTGATGGGAGAGAGAGAGAGATAATGTTCACTGGGCTTTGAGAGCTGTAGAGAAAGTTTCCTAAAGCTTGGAGCTTACTGCTCATCCAACCAATTAACCTTGTCTAGAAGGTAGCCATTAGCCTCACATATGACAGAGGTTTGGGCTATTTAATTACAGTAAGCCCAGAAGCAGGGAGGCATTAGAACACAGCATCTCCAGATAAAAACAGAGCAAGCTAAACTGCTTCCAAATTATAGTTCACTACCTCTATGCTGGTTTCTGGAGGACTAGGGAGGTCCTAAAGTGGAGGGGACTGATTGGCTTTAGAGACAGGAAATGCACAGTTTATCCACAAACCAACTCCTCTTAGCATCACTTCCTAGCCAGGTAACGTTCTTGAGGCCCTTTCCTGATGTAACATCTCATGGACTATGATGTTGTGTGGCCTGGGAAAATCTAAAAACTGGTCTTTTGACTCTTGATTGCCCTATTTGATTTATTGTCAGCAGATGACATTAAAATTAGCTTGCATTTGCTGAGCAAATCTGGATGGGCAATAGAGGGTGGAAACAGGGAGTGGCCTGGGTGGTGGCAGGAAGTAGAATAATAATCCCTTGCGTTTTAGAGATTGGGGAGCACTTTCCCACACATTGTCTCTTTGAATCCTTGTAAATTATTGCAAGGGCAGGTATGTTTAGCCCCATTTAACAAATGTGAAAATCGATGTCCTAAAAGGTAAAGGGATGGCCAGAGTTCACCCCCAAACATTTTAGTGGCAATATAAAAAGTAGAATATAAGCCAAAGCCATTGCTTTCTTGTGTAACACACCAAAGTGTGATTAGAATCTACCTTAAAGCTGTTTAGCTATATTCAGATAACCAGCAACTGATTACACATACTATTAACACGGGAATCTGGTATTCTATTCTTTCTGGGCCTTCAGAAGTTCTCCTTTTTTGGCTCCCTTCCCCCAACCTCTTCTTTACTGATGTAACTCCTTTGGTTTATCACTTGGACACCAGTTTTTCCAAGTCCTCATGACTTTGTTAGTTGCCTATCCTGTAGCCTTCCACGGCACCCAGTGACTACCATCACACTATCCTTGCCACCCTAATTCAGTTGTCCATATTGCAATATAAGCACTAAGACCATCTAAGCACCACGAGTACAAATCATTCACTGGTGGTTATTTCTTCACTGTTGTAACCCCAACACCTAGCATGATAGACTTGGGGTAAATATTTCTTGAATAAATGCTGCATGATCTACTGCAGCCAAGAGGAAGTTTTGCTTCCACATTACCCTCAGGGTTGCAAGGAGATTGAAAGCAAGGAGTTTTAAAGTCATCTGAGATGGTACCTTTTCCAGAAGGAGCCTCTCAGAAAAGCACTCTAGCCATCTGTGTAAAATGTTAGATCATTCCCAGAAGTAAGACTTGGAATTCGGAGAGGACTAAAAGTGTGACATGGATGAAGGTCAGTGTTTGTGTAACTATATCAGGAAAGAGGTAAGAGAAGATATTTTTGGAGTTACTGGAAAACTTAGCCATGACACCCTGCCTGCTTATGTCTGGCGTTGTTGCTGGTAACTGAGCTTCATGCCAATCCTCTGTCAGATATCAGTTTCTGGGAAGAGACTTGAACTGGCTATGTGCTTATTTATAACTGTATCTTCCTATTTTGTGCCAGGTTAGAAGTCCCTATACTATGACTGTTATGTTATCAGAATCACATATAGATGGAATTTGATAAATATGAGAGACGATGAACAAGGCCTAGGAGTCACAAGTCATAGAAATATGAAACCCAGCACTTAACCTTGTGTTTGTATATAGAAAATGCCTTAAAGTATTTAGGAATTAATGCATGTATGAATGTAATCATCATAGAAAGTGAATGTCTTGGCAGTGACGCTATTTCCGCAATGGCAGAATCTTAAAGGACATGTAGAACTTTACATCCCTTTACAAGAGGTGAGCATTACAGGCATTGTACCGAACTTTCAGTAAAAGTCAACATAGGCAATGTACAAGCAAATAGACATGGTTGTGTTCCAATAAAACTTTATTTACAAAAACTAGCAACGGGCCATGTTTGGTACATCATAGTTTCCTGACCCTGATAATAATTATAGCTACCAATTCTCATTTTCACGATTTCACTTGCTTCTGAAAAGCCTTCCTTTGTTCTCCATTGACCATGAGCTGAAGCACACACTCTTTAACTCTCTGATCTGAGCAGCACTTCTATACCCCCAATACTTAATGCTCATTCTTCTTCTCTTTGTGCTCAACTTACATTGTTCTTTATTGATAATTCCATTCTTAATGCTTTCTACTTGATTAAATACTACCCATTCTCTTTTTAAGCTATTGATTGATTTTATTTTATATTTTTAAATAATTTTTTGTATCTTTCAATTACAGTTGACATACAATATCATGTCTAATCACTGGATTATACACCTGAAACTAATATAGTAGCCTACTCTTTCCTGATGGTAGGTACTTTCAAATGGGCTAGAGGGGTCACATCAGAATCATCTGGGAAGCCTTTTGACATTAAGCATGGTGCTCATCTCCCACCCCACATTGTGAAGAGGGAGGGCAGGGGCATGTAGAGCTTGAAAACATTCTGCACCCAAACCACTGCTTTACAGAATCATTAAAATCCCACTCCTCTAAGAAGCCTTCCCTGACCACATTAACCCATACTCAGCTTTGGTTTTTTTCCCCTTTAGACACCCTTTGTACTCATTGATCAAAAAAAAGTTGTTTTTAGCACCTACTGTATTAGTTTGTTATTGAAGAGTTTCACATGCCAAACATTGTTCTATATGCTGGGGATATGGCAGTGAAGAGGACGGTAAAAACCTTTCTCTAAGGAAATCACATTCTAGTGACAAAGAGAAACATACAATTAGCATGAGCTCAGAAAAGTGAAGAATATAATTTCAGATATTGGAAAGGAAAACAAGCTAATGAGATAAGGAGTGACCAAAGAGGGGGATTGGGGTGATACAGAGGTGTTATTTTAGAGTCAAGGAGGGCTTGTAGGGTCTGTTATAATGGAGCTAAAATCTAAGTGCCAAATTTAGGGGGAAAGAATTATGAGCTAAGGGAGCAGCACAGTTTTCTTTGCTTTCTCTGCAAATGCTGTTGAACAGAGACTGTTGGAGCAGAAAGAGAGATGACCGAGAACAGTCCCTGTACTTAGGGTTTCCAGATGAAATATAGGATGCCCAGTTAAACTGGAATTTCAAATATATAACACATAATTTTTTAGTATAAGAACTAATTGTTGTGTAAGAACTAAAAAAAGTATTGTTTATCTGAAATTTAAATTTAACCGGATGACCTGGTTTTTTGTTTGTTTGTTTTTGGCTAAATCTGACAACTCTACGTTTCACTCATAGGAAAATTGCCCGGGGCAATTTGTGTCTAATATTATCCAGTTACTTAGAGTTGACCCAGAACAAAATCGGAATCTAAAGCAGAAGCAATTCGATTTGGTGCTGATTTTTCAGAAAATCTTGTATTGTTTTCTAATTGTCTCACTGGGCAGTAATTTCTCTCCCCAACAACTCCTTAAGGGCATGTTTCTTTTGACTTTTATTTTTGTCATCATGCACTAAGTACGACATTAAGTAGTTTGTTCATGTTTTTATCCCCCTTCTATTGCAAGGTTCCAATGGAAATACTGTTCTGGGTACAAAGGGGACACAGCCTCTGCTGTCCAGATAATAGGGAAAATGAGCACATCTAAGTCATTTTAAATCAACTTAGAGCATGATAAAGGGTCACTGCAGAGGACCTAGAAGGCACTGGCATTCTGAGCAGGGAGAGATGGCTTCCAGCTGTGGGAATAAAGGAAGCCTGTAAGCAGAAGTTAACATCCTATTAGGGCTTGATTGATGCCATGGATTTCAAGGGATTATAATATAAGACAGTACAGAGAACATCATCCAGACAGAAAGCAGCACTGACTAGGAGAGGGTGCTGAGAATAACAGGACTTGTTTTGGGAACAATCTACCTCTGTGGTCGCAGCAGAAAATAAGTAAAGGAGGAAAGTATAAGAGGTTAGACCTGGGCTACAAAAAACCCTAAACACTAAATGCAGGTGTTGGGATGTATTTAGTGTCATGGGAGTGATTAAAGGCTTTTGAGCTGGTACTCGATATAATAGAAATCACATGTGGAAAAATCACTCTTTCAGTGGTAGAAACATGGAGACCAATGAGAAAGTGACTGCAAAAGACCTTTTGCCAAATTCTGGTTAGTTAAGTGAGGGCTTGACTGTAGTTGATAATGAGAGAAAGGGAAAGATGGGTGTGGAGGCAATAGATATTTTTGAGGTAGAGCCCATGGAGCTTGCCAACTGGTGGGTTGTAGAAATTGAGGAAAATGGAGGGTTAGGAAATAAAGCTGAGATTTTAAGTTTAGATGACTAGAGTGGTGCCATTAATAAATATATGGAAGTCAGGGGAAGGGCAGTTTGTAGGTGGGAAGAAGATGGTGGCATTGCCTTTTTAAGCATAGCAGAATAGAATTTGAGAGCTACAGAAGTTATTATGACTATGCCAAGGCCCTTTGCTTCATATAGAAGAAAATCCAGTAAGAGGAAATGACTCGTCTGTGATCACCCAGCAAGTTAGTGCAATAACCAGTTTTGGAAATCAGATATCCTGTTTACCCTGAGCAGTGTTTTTTCCATAAGATGATCTTACCTTAGGATGAGCGTAGAAATGGAATAAGCATGTGGTAAGACGTAGTGTTTAGTGGGAAATGTGGAACTTCACTAAGCAGATCGGTGCCAAGGATTTGGGAGCCATCAAAATGAAAATCACATTTAAAGAGGTGGAAGCAAAAGAGATTGCCAAAGGAGGGTTTAGCATTTACTAAATGCAGTGTGACAGATGTCAATGGATAGTAAGAAGTGATCATTAAATTTCACATTTAGGAGGTCACTGGAACTTGGGGGAGAGAAAACAGTTGCTGTTCAATGGAGGGAAAAGAAGCAAGAAGCAACATTATAAACATTGAAGGAATGAGGGGTGGATGAGGAGGTGGGAACCAAACTATTTCTCTGGAAGGTGGTAGTAAAAAGGAGAAAGATGAGATATTGCTGAAGCAGGGCCTTTTAGGTTATTGTTAGATGGGAGAGACATAAATGTGTGTGTAAGTAAGAGCAGTGAAGGTCATGAAGAGCCAGGTGAAATGAGTGAGGGTATAACTGAAATTAGTGAGGTGGGGGCACTGGAGGAGATGGAGGAGCAGAAAATGAGGAGGGACACTGAACTGACTCAGTAAAAGTGGAGTGAAAGAGCCCTCCTGAGGAGATGCAATTCATGGAATTCAGCTTATCAGTGAAGGAGGGAATTGGGTCTTTGGTAAAAGTGAGAAGCTAGAAATGGTTATGAGAATTTGTGAGTTCGAGAATGTTTTGGTATAACAACTGTGGGAAATCAGTAAGGAGGATGATAAAACTGCATTTAGGGCCCTGCTGAGGTTAGAGTAGTGCATTTGTGGTGGATGTGATTGACCTAGTGTTGATGCTTTTCAGTTATGGAAGCAGAAGAGAAAATATGGACAATGGGGGTTGTCCAGGAATTTCCACATAGTGGTCAGCATTGTCCTTTTATATATTACTGCTCATGGGACTTACGTTAAATAAAGAGACAAGCACTCTGTGCAATGTGGGGAGAAGGCGTCAAGGGTAAAAGTCAGGTTTCCAAGAGCACCTTTGTGCTGGGTTATCTACTGACATTTGCACACGATTTCATCTCCCCCAGTCGTTATGGATAGAGCTCCTCAAAGTCACACTGAGCGAACAACTTGCCCTAAGCTGCACAACTGGAAATGGCAGGACTTTTCTTGAAACCATGCCATGTTGTTGCTTCCAGTTGCCATTAGGAAGATGCAAATTGGGCTGATAAGAAGATCATAGTTAGATGAGGAATTTCAGAAGTGACATGAGAATGAAGTTGCTGGTTTTAGATGTCAAGGCTCCCCACAATTAAACAGGTAATTGATTTTGTCCAGAAACCTTTTATTAAAGTATAACATGCAGAAAGAAAAGTGCACAAATTACAAGTGTAAAAGTCAGTGAATTTTCATAAAATGAACATGTCCACGTAACCAGTACCCAGACTAAGAAATAGATCATTGCCAACCCCACAGAAGGCTCCCTGAAGTCCCCTCCTACTCACAGCCTCCAAGCTAACCACTATCTTGATTTATAATATCATAAATTCATTTTTGCTTCTTTTGAACTTTCTATAAGCTGGATCATATTTTTATGTACTCTAATATCTGGTTTCCTCTGCTTGATATTTATGTTTATGAGATTTATCCCTGTTGTTGCCTGAAGCAGTTGTTCTGATTGATTTAATTACCTCACAACCTTGCAAATAGCTATCACCTTCTCTAGGGGGAAGAGAGTCTAATTTTGTGAGGCAGATAAACAAAAAGCTTTTACATTTCTTTTCTATGCACTATTCTTGGGTAGAAAGTAGGGAAAACTTGACAGATATGTTTCTGATATATGCAGAGCTAAGTTAAAATCACACTTAGATAGAGTATGCAGAAAATTAATGACAGTGTTTCATGATCTACTCCATAGCACTACATTCAGCCGTATAATTAGAAAAGAAGGTTCAAAATATTCTATGCAGTTTACATATACATTGTCCACTCAGTAAAGAGGATGGAGTTCACTCAATGTGCTGTCACTTTGAAATAAGAAAATTATATCATTAGGAGGCTTGGGATTTTTAGGATTCACTGAACTATTCTTAGTTGTTTGGAAATGATGCACACTTGGTCCTGGAAGGAGATTTAGGGAAACACCAGCTGCCTTTTGGTAATATCTCTCTGGGAAGGCCCTATGCTAACCATTCTGCAATGCAAATAAAAATAACTGGATACACTTTAAGACACAAGACACAGTGTTCTGAAAAACAGTGTCCCGGAATGGTCAGAAGTGTAAACAAGTATGTGATTAAGATGGCACGTGGCTTTAGGAAACCTCCAAGTTACTTAACTTCCCTTGAGACTCAGTTTCTTCTTTTATAAAATAGAGATAATGCTCCATCTAGCTCCCCAGCTGCTATGAGAATCAGATGATGTGATACGTGAGACAGCAGTTTGCGTATTTTAAGGTAAGAGTACAATATGATTCTTACTGGCTGTATCTCCTTTTCAGCTGCTCATTGCAGGTCAAAGTGAAGGAAGGGAACCCAGACTGGACGCATCACAGATTGTAGCAGAGTTTGATACGGGGGGTGAAGAGCTGTACTTTTGGAGTCAGTCCTGGATGACAGTACAGGCTCTGCCACTTATTAGTGGCTGTATGACTGTAGGCAAGTTACTTAATCTTCTCAAGCCACAGATTCATTTCCAGAGTCGAGATAACAATGCTTTTGGCTTACCTTTGCCAACAGGAGTAGATAATTGTAATTAAAGCACTCCTCATGGCACCTTGTTTATAGAATACTCCCAGTAAATAATGTCCGTTACCATAATTCTATAACAACAACGATAATAGTCTAATAGCTTCAAGCAGCCATTTAGTGCTGTTGATGTTCAAGGTGTCTAATACATATTGATCTCTTAAGGTACCTGTTTTGTGGTTTCATTATTTAGGGGAATTCTTGCCAGGCTGAGAGTAGAGAACAGGCCTAGGACCTGGCAGCTCACATCATGTTGCTGCTGGGTGTCTGCAAGATACAGGGGCCAAAGGTGCCTCTCGTAGGAGGGCTTCTTGATGAGGCAAACTATTCTCTCCCAGTTCCGCCTGCCAGCTCTCTCAAGTAAGTCCTTTTCCTTTTCTTCCTTGACAGTCTTAGCCTAATAGAATATCAGAGCTAGAGGAGGCCCCTAGACATCATTTGTTCCAATACCCACATTTCACAGCTGAAGGAATGGAGGAGCTCAGAGATGCTGAGGGGCATTTCTAGTGTGAACTGGCTATAAACCTTGGACGAGACCCCAAATCTCCCAGCTCCTAGTTCATAACTCTTCCTTCTACTCCATAGTCCCCTGAGAGGTGGTTTCAGCTCCATTCTTTCAGTGAAAATGAAGGATTGTTATCTCAAGAGTTAAACCTGATTCTTCATAGAGTCCCCTGGACAATGCTTTGCACCTAGTAGTTACTCAGAAAAATTTTGTTAAATGGAATCAGTTTCTGGGATACTTTCATCTCATATTCAGTTTTTAGAACCAGGGGCCAAGCTTAAAGATCATATTTAAATGACCTCATTCATTTCTCTGCGTTACAGTATGTGCAAATGTCCCACTTCCTAGAGAAAGACCCCTTCTTCTATTTCGCTGGGCAGTCAGTCCGTCTTTCCCTGGTCTTGTCACTGCCTCAGAGTACAGCTCTGTGCTAGTGCTCACGTTAAGATAGTACAATATAGAGACTAAGAGTGTGAGCTTCAGAGTAAGAGAGAATGAGGATTCTGGCTGCAACTTATGAAATACTTAATGGCTCTAAATCTGTGTTTCCTTTCTGTAAGATGGGGATGATAATACTGTACTTACCTCCTAAGATGTTAAACATTAATGGTGTATGAAGTTTTTAGTATAGTGCATGGCACACAGAAGTCTCAATAAATGTCTTAGCATTAGGTTGCATCGCAATTTGCACATTGACGTGACTGCTTCCCCTGTTAACTATGATCTTGTTCAGGTCCGGAACATTGTCTTAGTTCATTTTGTATCCTTGAGACCTCTTACAGTGTTGTCTGATATATAATAGAAACTCAATGCTTCTAGAAGGGACAGAGAAAGAGAGGGGAGGGAGTGGGGGCAGTTGTTAGGTGCACCTGAGCTCCAACCTAAGAAACTGAAGACCTGGGTTCAGGCTCCAGCTTTTCCAGCCACTCACTGTGGAGTATGAAATCAGTCACTCAATGTGTGTGTAACTCATTCTGTGTATCAGCAAAATGGGTTTGCTGATGTTCACTTCACAGCATCCTTAAGAGGATAATTTGAGACAACGTATGTTGGTGTGTTTTGTAAATTGAAATGCCCTTTCTGAATTTGTTAGGAAAATTGTCATCGTATGACGAGATCTGCCTTTGCTTTCTCCTTGATTTTACCTAACCATTAGCTAGCCACTGTGCCGACAGCTGCCTATGGAGTAGAAAGCACTGTATTAGTAGTTGCTGGAGGTCTTTGCTTTCAAGATGTTTACAGCATGGAAGGGAGGTAGAACCCATGGCCTCTGTGCCCATCCATGACTGGCAGTTTCAGAGAACTCTTGGGCAGGGGCCCTTGACCTCACTAGACCTACCTCAGTGAACGCCCGGCAGCAGTCTCTGCAGTGACCCCTAACCACACATGCATGCCAGGCCTGCCCAAGCTCGTCTCTGGAATATTTCCACCTTTTCAGATGTCACCAGCTCCATGCTCTCATTTCCTGTAGAACCCACTTCTGAAGCAGCAGGCTGGATTCCCCCTGACGTAAATGGTACAGTGGCACAGCAAGGGGGCAGAGGGTGGCCTGGTGGCAGCGGAATAGAAAGTCAAGGCTGATTTCTGACAGCCCACTTCCCCTCTCTGCATGCCACATGCCGGGACCTGCTTTGGGGACTGCGTTTTCAGCCTCACTCACAGAGTTTCTCTTTCTTTAGGTATAAATCCCCAAGTGTAGAGGTCTGGGAGAAACACAACTAAAGGGAAATTTTGTTTCAATTCTTCTTATGCCCCATCAGGGACCCATAAAACCTTTTCAGTACAAAAGCACCTCCTTATGAGAGACACTCCCTGAAAGTGTTGCCTAATTCCACCCCCACCCAAGTCCAAATCCAGCTCTTTTAAACCTACCCTTTTGATCTAATGAGGCATTTAAATGGATCTTAAACCTGAGTTCTTAACCCTGGAGACTAGGGTTGGGTTTCTCCACAACATTTAGAAGGTTTAGCTCACATGGGTATTCATTTTCTATTGCCGTTGTAAGAAATTACTCAAACTTTGTGGCTTAAAACAACACAAATCAAGGTTTTGGCAAGGCTATATTCCTCTCTGGAGTCTCCAGGGGGAAAATCCATTTCTGTGCCTTTTCCAGTTTCTAGAGGCTGCCTGCATTCCTTGGCTCCTGGCCCTCTTCCATATTCAAAGCCCCAAATGACCACTTGAATCTTTCTTACTTTCCATCATTCTGACACTGATCCATCTGCCTCCCTCTTCCACATGTAAGGACCCTTGTACCTTAGGGCCACCAGATGATGCAAAATAATCTCCTTATTTTAAGTTTAGCTTCTTAGCAACCTTAGTCCCATCTGCTACCTTAATTCACCTTTGCCATATAACATATTTACAGGTTGCAAGGATTAGGGTGTCATCGTCTCAAGGAACCGTTAGTCTGTCTACCACAGGTACTAAGTGATGTCAGAACTTCAGGACATCATCTCTATTGTCATCTCTATAGCAATGATTGGCAAATATGACCCATGGGCTGGCCACTTGTTTCTGCAAAAATAAAGTTTTATTGGAATGTGGCCATATACATTTGTTTATCTGTTGTCTGTGGCTGCTTTTACGCTTTACATTTCAGAGCTGGATATTTTCAACAGAGACCATATGGCCCAGAAGCCTAAAATAATTCATACCTGGTCCTTTTAAAAAAGGTTACCGACTTTCGCTGTATAGCACTCCATACATCTCTGATGCTGATAATAGCTCCATGGAACAGCAGTAGGGGCCCTGTGAATAGCTTCGCCGTGTTTTTCACACCCTCACCACACACATGCGTACTTTAAAAATTCCTAGTGGGCCTCCGCCTGCTATTCCTCTTCTACCCTGCCATAAAACTACTGAAACCCAGTAGTAACTCCAAGCACTACAGTGTGTTGTCTCTTTTCTTTGATACATGCTGTTCTCTTTGCTTAGATTGCATTTACCTTCCTTTTCTATCTCCTGCCAAGCAAGCTACTGTTCATCCTTTAAAACCCTGCCAAGGCATGACTTCCTCTTGGAAACCTCTTGGAAACCCCAGCACCTCTACCCAAGGAGAAGTAATTACTCCTATGCTCAAACAATTTTTCTGAACTGTAAGTGCCTCAATGGCAATGATTGCTGTATCTACCGTTCTTGGTATTCCCTGTGCCTAGCATAGGGACTGACACGTGCTATGTATCCCATAAATGTCAGTTTAATTG
Organism: Desmodus rotundus; assembly: GCF_022682495.2. Taxonomy (NCBI): domain Eukaryota; kingdom Metazoa; phylum Chordata; class Mammalia; order Chiroptera; family Phyllostomidae; genus Desmodus; species Desmodus rotundus. Next base: position 46,525,219 of record NC_071389.1, read on the forward strand.
AATGGTACTTTAAATATTGCCGTTCAGAGATGAGGCACAGTTTAGTGACAACGATAGGTTCTGTGAAATTTTCAAATTCACCTCTGCTGTTATGTGGAGGCTGGATGATCTTGGACATGTCAGTTCCCTTCTCCTGGCCTCAGTCCCATCACCTATGAACCAGACATCAAGTTAAATGTGGTTGGTCTCTGAGGCCCCTCCCATCTTTGGTCCTTTCCATCATGCAGGAGCTGGCCTGGTTCCTTGCAGATGCTGAGGAGAGAGAAATCTCTTGTGTTAGGCTTGTGTCCTGCAGAGCTGGAAATCAGGCAAGACATATATCACTCATAGCTTTGCTTTGGCTATGTGGCAACTGGGGACTGAAGAAATGGGGAAGGGGACACTGGAGAAGAGAAAGGAGTTGGTGAGGTAAACTGGGGGAATCTTGTATTTGTTATTGACCTTTCCCCAGGAGCCCATTAGAAGACAGGTACCTGTCCTGGAGGGTCATGGCTACATAGTGTGTGCTCAGCATCCCCAGCCTGTAATCCTTGTAACAATCCGTGCCTGGAGCTCTGCCCACTTACTAGAGATCCACCCCAAATCCTTGTAAACATATAGGAACATACCAAACTCAGTGCACTCCTTTCCTCTCCGAATTCCCCCATGTCTATCTGTACTTCTCTTATGTCCCACTCTGAGCCTAGAAACTTTGGTGACAATTTTGGACACCTTCCTCTCCTAGTCCTCCATATACCATCTCTTATAAAGATATATTTTTTTCCTTTTAACATTACTTAGCACTTAATTCTTTTCTTTCATCCTATTGTTACCAACTATTCTAGCCTGCACTATTTTCAACTAAGGTCCCTAAGTAAGGTCTCCAGGGGTCCCTAACTCTAGCTGCTGCCCATTGAGAGCCATCTTACATACTCCTGCTGACCTAATTGTCCTAAATTCCCTTTATCCTCAAGTCTCTCTCGGGTTCATGAACCTCCAATAACGCCTTATTATTTCTGCATCAAGTCCAGAGTCCTCCATCTCCCTTCATATTCTGGACTCTCTCTCACCACTTTTCTTCAACATTCTCTGTTCAGTAAGACTTACCTGCTTTGCATTTTATTTTGGACTCCATGTCTTTCCTCCTATGATTACCTTTACCTGACTTTTAATTTAATTAAGTTCAGTGTAGCCACACACATGTTTACTAAGCACCTGCTGTGTTTGGAGCATGAGCACACCTTTGCTGCTCCCAGTCCTTCTCTGGTGATTTAATCCAGAGCCCCAGTATGCCCTGGCCATTTCCATCCCGTGTCTGTGTATTTCTGCTCCCTCCTGAACCACACATTCCTTGAGGACAGCACCAATTATGTCTCTCACTTCTTTGTAGCCACCCCCTCCCCACTGGGTCCTGCCATTAAGCCCAGACAGCCAGGCCACTTTTCCAGGCCCATTCTCCATTTCCTTTCCCACCTGTCTGCTACCATGTATATGTCGATGATAATACTACAGTCTATGTCACAAAGTTGTTTTGAACACTAGTGGTGTTTTCTTTTTTCAGGCGGGCTCTCTCAGTTCATAGGTGCTATGATTAACATTATTCTTCTCATCGATCATTTCCATGGTCCTTCAGTTTTTGGTGCACAGGTTCTTGAGTATTTGGAGTTAGAGAAAGTAACTAAAGGGACCTTATCACTACTAGACATAGAAATTGTTCTTGACCCTAGATCTTGATTGAAACATTTCACACTCAGCACCCCCACCAAATTATAGTAGGCTATTGCATTTCATTGCATTACCTGTTTATAAGGCAAACATTGATTAAGTGCCTGCTGTTTACCAGGCACTGTTCAAGACTTGCCATTGGCAATTTCAGTGGCCTTTTTTGAAGATGAGTCATTCCCTGTTCTGCTTCTCAGAACCAGCCCTCCCTACCTAAAAGGAAGTGTGGTGTGGGAACTGCAATTCAAATTTTCACCAAGGGCTTGGTCAGGAGCCATGGCCACGTAAACTCGCTCACTCTCCACCTTCTCTAGTTCTTCTCCCCAGGCTGGGGCTGCCAGGTGCCAGCTGGGGCCTTCCGTCTGCTGGCTGCCTGTGCTATTCAGTTTCAGAAAAATAATTTCCATTCCAAGCTACAAGTACTTGAAATTCATTCAAAGTGTAGCAGTAATTCATTCATTCAATAAATTCAATCAGTGAATGAATTCAATTCAGTGAATGTTTGCTAAATTAAAGCAATCACTCAACAAGACTGAATCTCAAAATTTCTGCTGTGTGTTTCTGCAGGAAACTTTATTGTAGAACTTATTTTTATTTTTTTAAAGATCAGCATTTGCTTGTTTAGTACTATTTTGAATAATACTACTTCTCATAATTCAGGGATATCTTTTAAACTAGATTATATGGCATTGTGTGATAAATGCCAGAAGAACCACTAAAATAAGACAAGCAACAACCACCTTGGCTAAGAAAACCACTTTTAAAAAGTTACTGTCAGAATCTAGTATCTAGATGATCCCCGTTTTAAGACTGTTCTGAGTCTGTGTTAAGTTGGGGTATGTGTGAAGCTGGCCAAAGAGGCCAGAATCTCTGAACTGACACGCAGAACATTTACAGTCCCTGTCTGTATGTGGTTCTCAGGAAGAGATTGATTTAAGCCAATATTTTCTACCTCGTCTGCACATTTATGTTGGCGGGATTTCACTGGTAAATATTGGTTTAAAGCAAACACTGAAATCTTGAATCACTTTTAAACAGACACCGCATTATACTGCATTAGACACTGCATTAGAAAGGGAGAAAGAGAGGAGTAAGCACAAGTGAGAGCCACCATCTTTCAAAGGTAAAAAGAAAAACCGGAGCTAAGTCAAATTCTTCAGAAGTAGAAATGCCAAGAAAACCATTGCTGAAATACAAAGTTTTGTTTTTCTAAAGTCTGGAGCTGAGTTCAGTTAAGTGACGTAATTTACGAACCAGGGGAAATTAGGGCAGTGACGGAAGTACTGCTAAATCGGGAGAAGTTGGCCAAAGGAAGGCAAGCCGGCTGTGACACACAGTGTTGGCTTCTTCCTCTGAATTTCAAGCCATTCTTGTTTGCTGCTGTGTCGGGTTGGGTTGCCATGAAACCCGGGGCCTAATTTTACATTTTGTTGTAGGCTAGTTGGAAGTTCTGAATCTGTCACAGAAAGCAACTGCTTGTCTACCTGCAAACAAGGCTGCAAAAAAAGCATACCGTTGACTTCCTACCACACACACGCACACTTACGCACAATCCCACCCCAAAAAGAGTCACTCGTTTTTTCTAGTTCTATGTCATCATTCACATATAATGGTTCTTACTGAACCATCCCGAACCGCATAAATCACCTTAAGAGCCTGCATCTCTTCCTACGTTCCTTCCTCCAACACCTAACAACTCTACACTCCCTAGAACTCCACCCCTCAGACACCCCTGGGCTGCTTAGATGTTTTTAAGAATGTCTTCTGAAATCTATGATTATCTCGGCTTAATTAAACCCTTGCAGCCCACATTTCAGGGTAAAATGCTAGTAATATTTGAAAGAAGCAAGGATCCTGCTGAGATGAATGGCCAGCCCTACCGAAGGCTGCCTAAAGGAAATACTGCTTTTCTTTCTTTTTTATTCCTTAAAAAGTTTTTAAAAATCAACTCCCAGGAGAGCCTGAAGAGCCAGAACTCCCAGGGGAGGGAATAAGTTGAAAATGTAAGACTCAGACAGGGTGGTTATCGCCAAACCTGGCTGAGGATGGAAGGCACCCGGAGCAATTCTACCAAGAACAAATTCCCAGAGCCCACTCCAAAGGGACCACTTCAGCACATTTGGGTTTAGCCTGGGATGCAGCCTCAGGAGATGCAGGTGCAGCTCTTTCACAGAGTGGTGTAATGTTAGAGTATCAACCTGAGATTCAGGATGGATTAGAAACCAAGTTCCAGCATGTGACTTTGGGCAAGTTGTGTAACCTCTATGAGCCTTGATTTGCTAACCTGTAAAATAAGAATAATAACTACTTGATGGGGTTGTTGCAAAGATTAAGTGAAGTAACATCCAAAGTCTCTCAGGTACTGCCTGACTTATGGTAGGTCAGAAGTAAAATGAAGCCAATACAAATGTCTCCTTGGGACCTACCCAGCGAGGGCAGCCACGGAGACATTCCCCAATGGTACAGGAGGCAGACTGCCTAATCTGAATTCTGGCTCCACTAAGTCTGTGACACTGAGAAAGCTACCGAATTTCTCTATTTCTCATCTGTAAAAGAAAATGATCTATTATATATAATACTCAGGGAAGGAAATTATGATGGAAGGAAATTAAATTAGTTCATGTATGTAAAATGCTTCAAAAACTAAAACTGGTACTCAATAAATATTAACTCCAATCATTATCATTATTACCACCTCTTTTCAAGCAAGTGTTTGAGGGGGTATGAATGTTGACCTTGGAGTGTTCAAGTTCTGGCTATCGCCATATGCTCTGGAACAGTGCTGTCCAATAGAAATATAATGTGAGCACCACAGGTAGTTTGAAATTTTCTAGTAAACATGTAAAAAGAAGCATGTGCAATTAGCTTTAATAGTATATTTTACTTAATATATCCAAAATATCATTTCAACATGTAATCAAAGATACAACTTTATGGAGATATTTTACATCATTTTTTCCTACCATGTGTATGTTATACCTACAGCACATGTCACATTTTAAGTGCTCAATGGCCGCACAAGACTAGTAACTACCATATTGGACAAAAAAGAAATTCCAGATTTCTAAAGCAAGTCCCTTCACCTTGATGAGCCCCAGTGATCTCATTTGTAAAAATGGAGATAATGTTCATGGCTTTGTTTGCAGAAGGAGATGAGAAACTTGAAAGTGTTTTGTCAATTGGAAAAGACTGCACGTAGTAGGCTTGCAGCTCTCAGAAACACTTAACTGTCAAATGCAACGCCATTCTCACATGGTGAATTCCCGAAGTCCTATGTGACCTGAGACATCACCAGGACAGCATCAGGTGGAGACACTTTCCCACAGGCAAGCGGAAGATTTTAGCTGATAATATTTCTGGAAAAAGGAAAATTTCAAGCCCTCTTCCCCTTCCCACCTACCACTTTCACTCCCAATGGCAAAAGCTTTTGTTTCTACTCTCCATTGATTCTTGAAATTCCTTTGACAACTTTCAATCTGCAAGTAAAGATATATTTAAGATATAAATAAACCTTCCATTCCCTCTAACACCCCAGTTTGGGACCTCATTACTTCTTAACTTCAAACTTTTCTTGCAAATAATAATCTCTGATACTGATAATTTACCAAGTACCTATTCTCTGCCCCATCCTATAATTCTTAAAACTTTTTGCTATTAGATAATTCATCTTCTTAGAGGCTGCATTTTAATAGCAAGAGCACTGAAGTTGGAGTCAGAAAGCCGAGATTCAAGCTTCTAGGTTCTGCATTTACTAGTTATGGGATTTGGGGTGAGACACTTAAAAACTCCCTGAACTTCTGTCTCTTCCTCTATAAAAAGAGGCAATACTGCATCTCTCACAAGGTATGATGAAGATTAAAAGAAATTATCCATATGAAAGAGATCTATAACTGAAAAGCATTACACAACTGTAAAAGAGCATTAAAATATGCATAAACCATTTTGTATGCACCATTGTTTTGTGGAACAAACTTCAATGGTTCCCCATTGCCTGCCAAATAGATTCCTTCAGCTAGGATAAAAAGCTATTCAGCATCTGGACCTGACCACTTTGCCTTTGCAAATTTGTTCCACTCTACTTCCTTTCTGAAACCTAGTGTTCTGACCAAATAAGACTGTCATGTTTGTTCTCCCTAAACAAGACTGAATGGTGTGACATTTCTAATTTCATTCTTTTATTCATGTGGTATATCACCTTACCTTATTTTTTTCATGTCTCAAAATTCCACCTATCTTCTTCCCCTGGCCTCCAAATTTCTTCTGATCTCCTTTTCCTTTATCCATTTTTGCTATCTATCTCTGAACTTTACTTACATCTTTCATAGCGCAGCCATCAAAATCTATTTGGGATTGTAGTATGGCTTAGTACAGAGAGACCTACAGTAAAGTGCCTGAACATAGCTACTTGGGGAAGAAATAAGTAACAAAGTCTGCATGTGATTTTGCAGAAATCCACTTAATAATAGAATGTCTCCCATATTAAAACTAGTCACCCTAGAAATCTAATCAAGATATGAAATGCAAAAAAAACCACCAAAAACCAGAGCTCATTAATAGTGGCAACGTTAAATAAATCAGCAAAAAGAAATGTGGTTTTTTTTTTGGAGACTATGAATAAAAGAATCAGGAACAAGCATTCCTGACATTGCTTATCCAGTATTGTTCAGTAACAAAGGTTTCATTCCTTTTGGTAATCACTATCCCATCTGTTGATATGTTGGGCAAGTCAGCAGTTCAAATATTTTTTAGATCATACTAGGTCATAGATGTTGTGTTGCATAAAAGACCAGCAAAATAGATATGGTCCCTGCTCTCAAGAAGGTTTCCACCTACTGGGAGAGATAAAGTGAAAGAAAATACTTTCAGTGAAATGTGGTCAGTAGAAAATAGAGACCTGCACTAGTGTTGTGGGAGCTTAGAGGAAGGGAGCTTAATCCAACTTCACAATATTTAGGAACCTTTGTAGAGAACATGACTCTAGGCTGAGTCCTAAAAGATGACTAAGTGTTAGCCAGGTGAGCAAAGTTGGGAAAGCAGATGGAAATATTTAAGCAGAGACAACTACAATCTACCTTAGTAGTGGAGCTGAATACATCAGGCTTGAGGAAAGGAGCCACTTTAATCATCCAGCTACTACTGTTCTGCTCTGATTTCATGCTTACCAAGCAATGTGATGGTTAGAATTTAGTCTCCCATGTCAAGGAGCATGTATTGACCAGCAAACATGAACAATTTCCGGTAAATTATTGCTCGCTATAAATTGGTCTCTGACTTTGCTTTGTGATCTTGTGAGTTGGCTCAATATAAATGGAAAAAAGTCAGACCACACTGACAAAAATCACATTCTGGACCTGAAAGCTGAGGTGACTGGGAGTTTGGTCACCTCAGTATTTGATCGTCAACCAAATACTGTAATCTTAGAGGCCATATGGTTTAAATCTATGAGTATCTCAAATATATTTACCTGTCTGCATCTCCATTGCCACTCCATAATTCTAGCAATCATCATCTCCTGCTTAGGTTACTGCAATAAAATAAATAATAATGCTACTAGCTAGTGGCATGAATACTTAACAGGTACTAAGTGCTTTGATACAAATAACTTCATTTAATTCTCATAACAACCCCTTAGGGAAGATATATGAGGTCTGTCCAGAAGGCATCCAACCATGTAATATGAAAAATAGAGTCATTTATTGAAGAAGATAAAAGATACAAGAAACACTGTACATAGGACAATGATGCCTCAGTCTCCTTCAAAGGAGGCACATTGGCACCTCACACAGTTTTCCCAATCACCATCAGCTGCCCCATTGTATTATCCTGGATCTCATCGATGGTCTGAAATCTCTTCCCTTTCAAAGGTGATTTTAGTTTTGGGAAAAGCCAGAAGGCACAGGGCACCAAATCTGGGCTGTAGGGGGCTGAATCACCTGGGTGATTTGATGCTTCACAAAAGAACTCTACATGAGATGTGATGCATGAGCTGGCATGTTGTCATGATGAAGCTGCCAATCACCAGTTGCCCATAGCTGCAGCCTTCTGAATCATCTGAAGAGCTTCCATGGAGGAATATTCAAGCTTAACACACACTGATGCAGATTCGTTGCTCTATTTGCTCAGTCATTCTTAATGCAACGGCCACACAGTACACATGCTCACTCAATGGTATCTACCACCCCTAGTGACTAGTACAGTGAAGTCATCATTGTTCACACATTCCAGTCCACTCTTCTTGGCTGCCAGGTTACACTGATGTCATGCAAACCGTTCTTGTTATATTAACAATGGCTGGACTTTTTCCAGACAGACCTTATATATACCCCCATTTTACAGATGGGGAAATTAGGATTTAGTTAGAGAAATTAAGTAACTTGCCCAATTTTACACTGTTAATAAAATAAATGGCAGTCAGAAATCAAATTGATATATGTCTTCCTCCAGATGCTGAGCTTTGCAATACTATTTAGTTAGCCACCTTGCATACATCCATTCATTTGTGCCTTCAAGTTCATTCTCCAAATTGCAAATGGAGTGATCTTTTTAAAATGCAACTTTTACTTGGCCACTCCTTTGATAAGGGTCAAAAAATTTTTCCCATTGTTTCCAGAATGAAGTCAAAGTTTCTTTCCATGGTCTTCCACAGCTGTGTATGAGCTGATCCGAACTTGTATGTCTTTTTCTCTCTGTGTTCCCACCACATGGACTGCTTGCTGTCAGTTCATTGAGCACATCCTGATGTGCCTCCACATGGAATGCTTTCCTCCCTCTTTATATCTCATTCTTATTCATTCAAACATTATAATTTTCCAAGATAGGCCTTCCTTGAACTCTATTACATTCTTACTTCTCAGGCTTTTGAGTCCCCTGTCCCTTGTGGATAATTGAGTTCCTTGAGCACACTTTCACATTGGTGGTACATGTTATTAACGGGATGAGTTCAGACGCTCATTAGTAAGTAAACGTCAGATTCAGAGTCCTTCTGAAGAGCAGGTTTTGTTAAGGGTAAGGACATTGAAAAACTTGGAAGCAGAGCAAAAGGAAAGAGGGCTGTGAGGCTGGCAGATCAAGGATATAGTTATGCCTGTGTAAGCCTGCCTGGGTGAAAGAGAAAGAAACTTGGACCATTTGTTTATAACAGGCCTCATGGGTCAACAAAAAAGATCATGAAATTTAGAGAACTTAGGTCCTCTTCTCCCTCCTCCCTTCCTTTGTTCTCTTTCTTAGTTTCAATCTCTCATCTCTCCTCTCCTGCCCTTCCCTTTCCCTTCCCTCCTCCTCTCCCTTCTCTTCCTGCTTTCCCCCCTCCTTCTCCTCCTCTTTTTTCTTCTTTCCCTCTCTCTCTCCTTTTTCTCGTCCTCCCCATCATCAGACGACTTTCGGTAAATGATAAAATATGTCTCCAAGCTTCTATTTTCTCACATGTGTAATGGAATATGTATGTCATAATAATAATAATTTCTATCTTATGAGGTTTCTTTTTCAAGGAAAAAATGAGATGTGCAAGTGAAAGTGCTTGGTAAACTGTCAAGTTATAATACAAAAGCTAGTTATGATTGGAGGGTTTTTTTAACTTGTAGTCTTACAGGAGTTTGCTAGGAAGATCAGCATCAAAATGACCTACTTTTCACTGTTATTTCCCTTGAGGACAGTGAACCTATTCTGTGAATCCACCCAGACTGAAATCTCTGTCATATGCAATTGCAAAGTTCCATATTTATAAAGTCACATTAACAAACTTCCGCCTAAAGAAAGGCCACTTGGGGCTTACAGACTGCCTTCAGAAGAATTGTGTTACATGGTATGTGTTTTATCCAGTTCCTGTGATTTGTTCTAAGAATGTTTTACTAAAGGTTAAAGCAACATGGTTTTTAAAATGTTGCACTGTAACACGGGTGCATTTTACTTACCAAATATTCCTCAAAAAACTATATCTTTGGACTTAATAACTTAAAAGGAAGAGTTATTGCTAACAATAAGGGGGAAAATCATAACCAAGACAACTAAATAAATGGGGCAGTAGCTCCGACCTAACATCTTTTAAGAAAGAGGCTGATTTTCATGTATATGAAAATGTTTTACATTTTAACGAAAATTTACTGCACTAGGAGAAGGAACAGAGGAATGAAATAAGCATGCTAACTTCACCACTAGGTGAAGCATGCTAACTAGACTCACTAGGTAGAGTCTTGTGAGGACATCTGCAAGGCTAGAAACTTGTGGATAAAGCTGAGTGTAGAGAATCCAACTAATACATACTTCTCACTTCCAAGGATCAGAATAATGGTTTTTTAGTTTTCTCCATCAAGGACTCCTTTATTATTATTTCCCCCATAGAGCCCTTGCTTTAAAAGATTTTGTCTATGAAAACAAAAACTGTATTGAAAGGTCATAATTAGTCTACCAAATTAAAAATTTCAGTCATTTTATGTTATTTCAGTTATTTAATGGTGTTCACAAATGAAGAGCTGGGAAAGGTCTTGTTAGGATGTTTTCCTCTCAATGTCAAGGGTTTGTTTTATTTTCAGGTTAAAGGTGCAGGTTTTGCTGTGACCTGTGTTCTGTGGCCCTGCTCTTATGGAGCACTCACAGTGACACTGGGGATAGCTTCATGTTGGGTTGCCCCCACACGCATGTGCCACCAGGCCATTGCATAAGCTGGTTGTGTCGTTTGGGTACTGACCAAAGGTACTCAGCCAGTTGAGGGGACCTGAATTTCAGCCCATGCATCACTTTGCATGATCTCTTCCCAAGCTGTCTGGGGAGAGAGGGCACATTTCTCTTATTTCGCAAGGGCACTGTATAAGCTTGGGGAGGGGAGCAGGAGAGAGGAGGAAATGAGTAAAGCACCAGCTTCACAGATTGACTATTCCGGAGAATAGGAAAGGGGATTCCCATATAATCATTCAGGGCGATAGACCGTACCACTCCTGATGTGTCCTGTCCATTGCTGCAGCCCAGCACTCAGCAGCAGCCTTGGCACAGAGTAGACACTCAACGTACTTTTGTGGAATGAAGGGATGAACAAATAGCTTTCTTGTACAATTCTCCACAGCTGAAGGTCCCTTGATTTGGTGTGTCAGTCAGGATTTGATGAAAGAAGAATGATATACCAGGCCAGATTTATATTTTAGAAGAGAAAACCAACAAACTCTAACCAAGAGGCGGTTTCTTATCTGAGGTCATGAGGTGGGAGGGATCCTAGGATTGCATGGCTACGTGCTGTCCTCTCACGCACAAGAGCAAAAACTCCACCCAACTCAGCTAACAAATATGTAGCAATCTACCCTCAGGAAAAGTTACCAGGACCAGAGAGAGAGAGAGAGTTGGGGGGACGCAAAAGTGCCTGACACATGCCAGCCACTGTCCCAACTTGGCATGCATTGATTCACTGAATTCTCACAGCTAGTTTATGCCATCTTCCTGTTTTACAGGTAAAAAAATGGAGGCACAGTCAGGCTGCTTACCTTGTCTAACATCACACTGCTAGTAAAGAAAAATCATAATTTATAAACAGCTGGGTCAGACTCCAACATGTTCCGCTGAATTTTGAGTTATTAGCAGCTTCCTGGTCTATGCGATATCAAAACCAATTGTCTTGCATTGGTGGTTCAGTGGTAGAATTCTTGCGAGCCAATGTCTTTCGGGGCTGTTTTTCAGCTGTGTGAGAATTACTTAAATTCTGTTGATACCCATTGCTATAGTTCAACGAAAGAAGAAAAATGTATTTTTAGAAATCTTGTGCTGTGTTTTTTTAAACTGGGCTTTTCCTAGATGGGACTATCTCCTGAAACCCTACCCAGAAAATCAGACAAAGAAAAGTGCACAAATCACAAGTGTAGAAGTCAGTGATTATTCATAAAATGAACACACCCACTTAACCATTACCCAGACCCAGTAATAGATCATCGCCAACCCCATATGAGGCCCCCTGAAATTCCTCCCCAATCACTAACCACTATCTTGATTTCTAATATAGTAGATTCTTTTTTTTAAACTTTCTATAATAGAATCATATTTTATGCACTTTTTAATATCTAGTTTCTTTCTATGTTTATGAGATTTATCTCTGTTGTTGCCCATGCAGTTGTTCTGATTGATTTGACCACCACACAACCTTGGGAATAGCTACCACCTTCTCTAGTGGGAAGAGAGTTTGATTATGTGTGGCAGATAAACAAAAGGCAGATATTTACATTTCTTTTCTATGCACTATTTTTGGGTAGAAAATAAGAGAAACTTGACAGATATGTTTCTGCTATATACAGAGCTATGTTAAAATTGCATTCAGAATGACCCCTCATATCAAGAATCTAAAATAGCCCAACTCATAGAAGCTAAGAGTAAAACGATAGTTACCATGGGCTGGGGGAAAGGGGATTGGGAAAGTACTGGTTAAAGAATACATAGTTTCAGATATGCAGGGCGAAAAAGTCCTAGAGATCTACTGTACAGTGCAGTGCATATAGATAATATTGAATCATATGAGTAAAATGCTGTTAAAAGGGCAGATCTCATGTTAAATATTGTTATCACACACACCCACACACATACACTCAAACAAAAGAGGGAAGAAGGAAACTTTTAGGGCACCTGAGGTCTGTTACCAGCTGGGGCACTGACTTCATAACTGCTGAAATCTGTTTCCATGTTTTCAAACTAGGGGCAGTGACCGATTTGTAGCCAGGCCAAGGTTTCCCATTACCCTTTCCTGTCACCCTTCTCTGGAGCTATCCTTCTCAACACCTCTGCTAACACACATTTCTGCTGGATTTGCATCAAAAAAGAAACTGGGGAAATTGGAATATTACCTAAGTATTAGCTGAAATGCAAAATTATTAAAACAGAAAGGGGGAGATCACTGATATAAAAAATATTACTCAACAGTTTGGATAGGGTGATCTCATTGTGATTATATACCTACATATGTCCGCATGCATGAAAGGACATTCACAAAGGGGCTAGCCATGGAGGCGATCTCTGCCTGGTAAAACGTTTATCATTTCAAACCTTTGCTTCTCTATAATTGTTTAACTTTCTATGATGCACCTCTATCCTACTTATAAATGCAATAGTTACCAAATGTTCATAATACTTAAACTATTTTGGTCTGGTTTTGGGTGTATTCTCCTATTCTACCTTCCCTGTGAGAAGAGGGTATTTTTTCCCTCTCATTTTACAGAAAGAAATTTAGTTTCAGCAAACTCTGGTAACTCACCTGAGGTCACCCACTAAAGCAAGATGCAGAACCAGAAACTACCAGGTCTTCCGAGTAAATATTGCGTAGCCTCCAGAAATGACAACATTTAGGAAGGCAGTTATGCAATTTTAAGTAGAAAAGACCCGAGGATAATATGTCACTTTAATTGCAGCATTTTTAGGAATGCATGCATTTTCAGCACTGAGCTAAATCCTCTCTTTCTTAGACCAAGTATTGTCTTGCCAGAAATCTTGCTCTAATAATTTAACATCTGACTTTTTAGCTGGTACCTTAAGGTAAATTAAAAATAATACCTCTTCAGCGCCTGTCACACAGATATGTTGCAAAGATTAATGAGTAGTGTGCTTGGATATCCTTTGAGAAAAGAGCTATATGAATGCCACATATCATTTCCAGATTAATATTAATTATAATTAATCATCCATTCTCTCTTCCCGTTCCTCAGGGTTCAATGCAATACCTACCAGATCTGCAGCAGGAAGAAAGTCTTCCTTTGCCACTCTTGTTGGAGTGAAAGAGGGAAAGAGAGGAAGTATAGAAGGGAGGCTGGCTCTCCTTCCTCCTTCTTCCCTCTGGAAACTTTTGAAAAATAGGGTTGACCCCATGACCATACACTGTTCCATTACCTGTTCTCATCCCCTTGAGACTTGCTTTTGTGGTATTAAGCATTGTTCCTTTTCAGAGCCATTTATGCAAGACAGGAAACAGGACCAGCTTCATAGGCAGGCAACTTGTGCAGTAGCACAGGACCTCCACACGGAAGGGTTTCATAGTTTCTGTCTTGAAACTCATAATAATTTCATCTTTGGTTTTTAAAAGTTTTTTAAGTGAAGTCTGATGGGACAATGGTATATACTCCAATGGCTTTAGAGCCTTGGCTCATATGCCGTTCTGTCTTCTGCCACCTGCCTGCTTCCCTAGAATGTGTTCTCAGCCACCCTTTTCCTGACCCCTGGCACCCTGGGACTCACCCAGCATCCCTCTTCCTGCCTTCACCCATGACCACAGCTGACATTTATTCCCAGTGGGGACCTGGGTTCTGGCTCAAAGAGTTGGACATGTATACTTTGCAAAATTTTGAGTAACATTTATCAATGCCTTGGATTGGCATGGCTATGGCATGGTAAACAGAGCCCATCTCTTGGTGGGGGTGAGCCTCTTGTCCACCCCTGATCCAGGTATATACATGTCCCAGTGCAGAGGTTAAAATACCCTTAGGGGTCACCTCTCTGTTGTGGATTGGCATATTGGTACCGTGTGGAAGGGAGATGTGTGGCTTTCCCAGAGCCTGACCCTAGCTGGGTCACAGCACATCAGTATGGCAGCTGGCAGGTAAGCACACTGAAGCATCTGGTGAGCAGGGCTTCCAGAATCCTATGAGGGTCCAGACTCTCCTCATGGTACCTCCATGTGACATTAAAGAGTAAATAAAACACACCATGCCATTAATTGTGACAAGTGTGTCATAATAATGTACAATGTTAACAATAGGGAAACCAGGATGTGGGATATGTGGGAACTCTCTATATTTGAAACTTTTCTGTAAATCTAGAACTATTGTTAATAAAAGGTTTAAGAAAAAATAACACCATGACAGGTCAAGACAGATACTCCAGCAGAAAGGAAAAAGCTTCATACTCTACTACTTTTAACAGCACTTCTTCCTGCTTTTTAACAAGGGGCCCTGCATTTTCATTTTGTACTGGGCCCTGCAAATTCTGTAGCTGATCCTGACTGTAAAAACCCTTGTTAACTATGCACTTCTTCTTTCTTCCTTCCCATTTCTCCTCACCCCCAAATGCCAGGCCTTTGGGTTACTTTGATTGCCATTACTCCTATATATTATCTATCACCTACTAAGAAGTGGCTATCATACTGACACTTTATATATTTTATTTCATTAAATCCCTTTATGACCTTATGAGATAAATATTTGTACCCTTTTTTTGAGGTAAGAAGTTGAGGTCCAGGATCACACAGCAATTAGTAGAAGAGAAAGTCAAAATACAGGAGTCTCACTCCAAAGCCAGTGCTTTTTCCACAGAGCTACAGTTGCTCCATTCAGCCTCTAGGTGCCTATGTACTTGCAGGCTGCTTGGGCAAGCACTTGGTTTCCATTCCTCCCAGTATTTACTGAGTATCTGCTCGATACCAAACACTGGATCTGGTGCTGGTGCTACAAAGCTATAATGCTAAGGTCGGTCCCAAGCAGCGCTGGTCCTTTCCTTGGGCTGTACCCATGGTCAGCAGGGGTTTGATGCCCCTATACTTAGCCCACTCTGACATCTGTGATTCTTGTCTTGGTTACTGTGATAAGAAGGCTCTAAAATGGAACACAAAGAGAGTCTTGAGTATTTATTTAGTATCTGGGAAAGAACAAATCCTCATTAACATCAAAATGTAATAGTTTCACTTAAAATATATTGTGGCTGGCCAGAATAAGAGAGGACAGTGGAGTGAAGTCCTGTCACATCTCAGTATTGTACCAGCTCTAGGAGCACATATGTGCTTGTTCTGTGTAGTGGAGCAACGATTTTTCATCTCATGGCACACGGAAACTAATGACTAAAATCCTGTGACACACCAAAAATTATACTTTTGCCAAACAAAAAAAATAGGTATAATTGTGATTCATTCACACCAGACAATTATTATTGTGTTGGCTATTGTCATTTTTTTAATTTGACCATCTAAGAGAAAAGAGGTCAGTGCCCCTGACTAGTCAGGTATTGTGTGTTTTATAAATTCTTGCGTCACACCCTTGTGCCTCTTGCAGCACACAGGTTGAAAATCGCTGTAATAGACAGTGAATGAGCTGCAGTGGCAACACTTAATTGGATCTTTGAAAAGTCTTCTTCATTCCTCAGTGCTTCTGCTGCTATAATTCCTTTGTCAAGTGTGAGTGGAAAAATGTGATCCCCATTTTCCTCTTAGTGCAGGAAAAATGTGATATATCATCATATAGTCATTTTGCGTATCAGCCGATTCAAAAGGCTCTGAGCAAATTGCTCACTCCCCACCACCCTGCTGAATGGCCAGTCTTAGCCACCAAGAACCATGAGTTGGGAGGTGGAAGACACAAAGGTAGTAAAGCCCAGGTAGCTGGGAAGTGGTTGGACTTTTTTTTTCTTTTTTTCTTTTTTTGATAAGAGGCCTGGAATAAAAATGGGAGGTTTCTGTCACTTCAGAAAAAGCTTTCTTGGAAGAAGTGCTCTGAGGAAGGAAACAGAAAACAGGGGGTTGTTTTGGACACAGCAGAGTGAGTGAGGAGATGCTTCTTGTTGAAACAGTGTTGCAAAATTGAGGAGGAAGAAAGAAGAGAAGGTAATGCAAGTCTGGCTTGAAATGAGTTTCACTGAAAACACCTCAATTCTTGTCTGCACATTTTTGAGTGTGAAAAGAAAAATAGAGGAAGTCACCTCCAGTGGTTTTGTGGGTTTTTTTAAGTATGACATACAGGATATTGAATTTTAACCCCTGTTTCTCCTGAAACAAAGGCATATTTGGGGAATAAACACAACATCTATTCTTCAAAATGTGCATCTGTGAGCAAGTGATTCCAATCACTCTCCTGTTTATTCCCTTTCCTGCTTCAAGTATGAGAGCTACACTCATAAATTTATTCATATAATAATAAAAAGCTATATGGTGTCCCTACAATTTCTTTACGAATGTGTATTCTAAATCTGACAGGAATATATGTAGTCTTTTCTTCATCCTAGAATTCCATGGAGGATTTTTAATTATATTAGTGCCTATCACTCGCATTCCGGAAAGGTTGGGAGAGTTCACAGATGTCATGCCCCTCAAACGCAGTCAGGTGTGCAGGAAAGTCTGACTGATTTTTATAACTTTCTGTAGCACCCTTAATTCACCTGGCCTTTATAAAATCCAGTCAGTGTTTACTAACATGGGGTTCTTAAGTCAGTAACCTTAATTATTAATTTAAACTCCCAAAGTTTGGGGCGTGGAATGACATGCTGTGAACACTTAAAAAGAACTTTATTATCCAGCTAAAACATGATCTTAAAAACAGTATTTTTAAGGACCACTGAGAAATAGTCCCAGAAAGTCTAGATTCCCACAGGGAACAAAGCAGAGCCCCTGACTTCAATCAAGATGAAAATCTGCAGCGTTTGCATCTGGCTCCACCTGAAAGTCCGGTTCAGAATTTCCCTGTGATCCTGGCAGTTGAAGAGAAGTTTTCGCTTTGTTTAGTATAACAAGAGCTGCCGGACTCCCAGGCCAATAAACCGCCAATAAACGTGTTCACATAAAACTCCAGACAGTCTCTCTTAGGCTGAAGTCTTATCAGGGAGACTTCATTTTGGCTCTACTTAGAGGAGAGATTCAGAAGAGGGGAGGACCAGCTCATGCCTCTCCCTGGTGCGGGTCAGTGTTTGCTGAATTAAAAGTTAATCCGACAGGCACACATTCCCCGGAATGAATGACTGCCCATTGCCTTCCAGTGACACGGTCGGTTCCCCGCACGCACTCCCCAATTTTCGACTGACTGTATCATTTAGAAGAACAGTAAAATGAGAAAGCGCTTTCCTCATTTCTCCTCTAGACGGCAAACACTCAGAAATGACATCACGCACCCTGAAGTGCCCCGGGATGACTAAGACAGACACGGCCTGAGAAAACTCATTGCTTCTGCCTTGAGTTTCAGGACGCATGTATGTAGATGAGCTTATAAGAGACGGTTGGCTCCCCGCCTCCTTCCTCAGAGGAAGTTTCTTGGTAGATCGCGGACACCTCATCCAGGCAGGGGGGTGAAAACTTGGCACGGGCACCACGGCGATCCGTGATTTGTTCTCCTGGCGGAGAGCGCTGGAAGGAAGGAGTCGGCGCGCAAAGAATGAAAGAGCACGGGGCCACCTTCAGTAGCGCCGGGATCAGCAGCAGCAACGGTGACTCTGCTATGGACAGCCTGCAGCCGCTCCAGCCTAACTACATGTCTGTGTGTTTGTTTGCAGAAGAATCTTATCAAAAATTAGCAATGGAAACGCTGGAGGAATTGGACTGGTGCTTAGACCAGCTAGAGACCATACAGACCTACCGTTCTGTCAGCGAGATGGCTTCTAACAAGGTAAGAGATGACCGTTTTTACTCGCGAAAGGGGGGCCGCGCAGGGAGCCCTGGTCTCCCCTGGCCTCTGCCTCGGACAGAGCTTCACCCAGGACGCGACGGGAGAATAGGTTTGTTGATCTGCCTTGGGAGATTCTGTCCCCAAGTGCCACGCTTTGCCTGTATCGGGGTACTACAGAAAAGTTTAAAATCCTCAGTGTGCTTTAACTCCCAGAAACCAAACTTCTATCTTCTTGATGTTTGGAATATGTTTGAGAGATGTCTGTTTATAAAGTGTACGAATCACTATACAAATGAAAGCCCTTTTAAAGCAATTACCAGGAAGATAAAATCTGAATGAATTTATAGGGTAAAGTGTATAAAATGTGGCATTGCAATCAGGTGTTTCACATATTTTTTTTAATGAGAAAATACTGTGCTCTTCATATATCAATGGAAAGAATGGCTTGATCTGAAGTCCTATAAATTCTGAAATTCCTCTCTGGGCATTCTGGGATTTTCTAACATTTATCTTGTGACGCTGGCATGCGTCACATGTCTTTATCTTCTTAAGATAAAAGAAGAAAAAGAAAGAAACAATATACCTGGTCTCCAAAAAGGAAAGTTTTTTGTGAAAAGTTTGCTGCTTTTCAGTGTGGAATCATTTGAAACCAAGTTTCACCCATACTGCAAAGAAAGGGTTGTACATATAATCCCAGATAAAACTTAGTGTTGAAGAACTTTAATTGTGTGTCATTATATCATTTGTTTAATTAACATCTGGATTTACACTCCTAATTTATGTAGTGAGAGTTGTTGCTTTTTGCCTGTATTTCTCCCTTGGAGACTGTGTGGGGGCACATGCCTAGACATGGAAAGCCTGAGCAGTGTACCCCATAGGTACACACTTTCAGAACCCTAATCATACTAGCCTGAGGTATTGTTTTATTGTCTTATGGTTCTGGGGCTGGGAAGAGGTTTTGCTCCATACCTGCAGCCTGCGCACTCCAGCCCTGAGGTACACTAGTGAATGTGGGTCCCTCCTCCTTCTTTCCTGGGGTCAAAAGTATCACCTTCCTATCAAGTCTTGCTGGCTCCTGCTCAAAGGACCTGAGCAGGGGAAGCATTGCCTCCTTAGGAGGTCCTGGAGGAGGGGTGGGGGGACTCTACTTACTCCTGATTTATTGCTTAATGAGAGGACAAAAAATAAAAAAGTTTCTTTCTTAAATTTTGATTCAGATTCAAGTCAAAAAATAAAGAAAAGGTTTGAGGTTTAACTACTTACTGATTTTTCTCAGAAGTTCTCAACTGAAGGCTAAATTTTGGGTTTTTCCAGGCTGTTGTAAATCTGTTAACTGCTTCCCCATGAGGAGAACTTAACTTCGTAATTTCTCCAAACCGCCCTGTACTCCATGTACGAGTATTTCCACACATGATTTAACCCTCTTTAGAGCATCAGCAAATACTGTTCCGTGCCTTTTGTGGTCATTGACACCCATGCAAGATGAAGATCCAGTATCTGAGGGTAGTTTTTCATCAGGTTTCACCATGAATTTTCTTCTGGAGTCACTAAGATAAAGTAGGTAATTAACTGGGGGTGGGGGCGGGGGGCCAGGGGGGAGTAGAATACTCATTGAGAAACTGTAAATTGCTATTATTTTTCATTACAAGTGTTGATGCGTTGTAGATTCTAACTAGGTTTGCGTCTGGAGGGTTGACATTAAACATTGTCTGTCTTACAAATTTATTTAAAATTGTTTATATTTAGTGTCATAGTTAATAAGACTCCGAGACCAGAGACTGTGTTGCTCCTGGTAAGAATTCCAATCACTTCAGGCTTCCGCTCCTTCTTTATGGTGTCGTGTGCAGGAAGCAATGAAAGTTGAGTAGAGCTAACCCTAAAGAAAGGGCTAAACCTTAATTCTGATGCAGCTGGCTTAAGTAGAAGGCTTGCAGCCTCACCTACTTTCTAAATCCACAGTGGAAAGGTTGAAGGGCAAAGCAATTAGCCAGCAGATGAGCAAAAATGCCCAGCTGACTGACAACTGAAGTCAATTTCAGCTTTTAAAAAGATCTCGCTCTTTTTATTCTCAGCTACCTCCTTCACCACAAAGTCTTGATTATTTAGATAATTGTCTCAGGTAAACTTTAATCCATAACACATTAAAATACTGTAGTGTAATATAATATAACATAATATAATAGTAGTTTTGTGGTCACTAAAAAGAAATTAACCTATACCAGTTATAGATCTATGGTAAAAATAAAATTTCACATTCAACTTTAAAAGGCTGAAATTATTGGGGCATTCCATCCTAGTTGCTGTTTGAAAATATAGTCCTCATCATCACTCTCATTACTGTGTAGTGTTATTTGGTCATCTTTTGCTTGACCTCACTGAACAAAGGAGCAATGGCAATCTCTAAGGTACAGACTTGAAAGTTACTGTGAAGATCTTCTGTAGAGGCAGTATGTAAAAGGCAAAGGCTTTGGAGTCAAAAGATCATGGTTCAAATGCTGACTCTGTAGTTTACTAGCTACTTGACCTTGGCCAGCTTAACTGCTCTACGACTTAATTTTCTCATCTGTAGAACAGGGAGAAATGTGGTACCTACCTCACTGGGTTGTTGTGAATGACATAATGCATCTAAAGCACTCAGCAAAGCACCTGATGTGTAGTAAAAGTTCAATAAATGGTAACTTCTTAATGCCATATACTACATCTTTGCAAAAAATTATGTGTTGCTAGATCTGATCAGCTAAATGACTATTGAATTTTTTTTGCAACCTCTGAACTTAAGAATGGTGGTGAGAGAGCCAGTGTTTTGCTTAAGGAGTGCCTGGGAATTCCATATATGCCTGTCTGTGTATAGCTGGTAGAGAGCTGACTGTGTCTAGTGGAGGAAAAGCAAGAACTCTTTCATATTTACTTCATCTGGGTAGGGTTGTGTGTTTTCTTGTTTGTTGTTCTTTCTTAACTCTTTTACATTTTGAAGAGAACTGTGACTCAAAGATCATCGTGACTGGCTTTCCCAAGTGTGCTTCAGAGCCCAGAGAGTTAGATACGAAACTGTTTCTTTTTTTTTTTTTTTTTTGAGTCTTTTTTTTTTAAGATTTTATTTATTTTTAAAGAGAGGAGAAGGGAAGGAGAAAGAGAGGGATAGAAACATCAATGTGTGGTTGCTTCTTACATGCCTCCCCCACTGGGGACCTGGCCTGCAACCCAGGCGTGTGCCCTAGACTGGGAATCAAACTGGTGACCCTCTGATTTGCAGACCTACGCTCAATCCACTGAGCTATGCCAGCCAGGGCTGAAACTGTTTCCATGACTTAAAAAAAATAAGTCTTTTTGGCCCAAATTTCCCTCAGTCCTCATGCTGGCCACAGGTCAAATGGAATCCCAGAATTATAAAGAAAGATGCAGCCAGGTGGGTTAATACCACAGATTATTTCTCCCTAAGAATTACAAAATGGAATAAATTAAGCAGGAGTTTTTATGAGGCAATGACATTGTTTTTCAAGATGAAAAGGATGTTTAGTGAACCTTTTACTAGCGGCCCAAGTTCAGTTAGACCTGTTAGAGCTGTTTACTTTAACGACAGATTGCCTACTTAGATTTGTTCATTAATTCTGATGTTTCAACTTTTATCACCTCCTGAATTAGAGGAATTGTTTCATACTTCAGTGAAACGCATCAGAGCATGAGTTTCTCAGTGGCAAAACAGTCAGATGTTTTGAAAACAGGATGCTTTGTCTCTGCTTTACAAAAAGAGGAACGGAAAGAGAAACAGTATAGAAAGGAAGAAACCAAATAGCCTCAGCAGGATCCCCAGCCCAACAGGCATAAACACTGACCTATCTTCCTGACCTTCACTGTGGCTCAGTTCCTTCCCTCATGTCACTGAAGCCAACTGAAGTCACTGGAGGAGGATAGGAGGAATGGCGCAGCTGCTGTGAGAGTGACTAGAATTTCCTGTCTCCTTCCTGAGAGACGCAATCAGAAAAGTACAGAGTTGCAACAACAGTGGCTGAGGAAGGAGCAACACAGAACAATCCCAGTGAGCTATAGTTGTGACTGATGATGTAGGGGGAAGCTTTTCCTGGGAAACAGTCTTTTGCCTAAGATTTTCAGTTGGAAAATGCCAAAAGAGTCATTCATGGCCAGCATGTTGAATGTTTTACAGAAGATGAACATGCTGTGGTATTCATTAAGGATCTATATTCAAGCAACTCCAAATTGTTCTAACGAGCACCCTCCACAATCCTTTTCTTTCTAGACTAGTTTTGCCCTGGGGCTGTTTTATGTGTAATAGAACAGTTTGAGCCCTATCAGGAAAATGTATGTTCTGCTGTTGAAAAGAACAGTCCTGAATAGTATCAGTACTCTCTTTAGAATGAAGCATCAAGACCCAGCACTTCAGTAAATATTTGCTTAGAAAATCCGTAAGATAGGAATGGCAGATAGACGGTTCTTTTTCTCTGAAGGCATCATGAAGTCAGCTACAGATACCATCACAGGGGAAGTGAATCCTCCCGGCTATTTTTCCAGTTGCTCAAGTGTCATCCTATGGGAGTGCTGAACATAAAGGCAACTAATTGACTGATTGCCTGTGTTCTTGGGTGGGAAGGATAAAGGTATACAATTCTACCAATCTGGAACCACCTGACACCAAAGTTTCAGGACACTTGAATGTGACTGGGGTAGATTGATTATGTTAGCAGTGAAACGGCACCAGAATGTTACTGGTGGAGTCAGACCAGGCCTCAGTTCAGCCATCTCTGTTCTTGAGCTCGCTGAGAAAGAATTCAGAGGCAAGGAACTCAAACAGAAGGCAAAAGTTTATTTAAAAAGTCACAGAGGGAGGGAAAAAAGTGAGCCAGCTGGGCTGCACGGGCTCAGGAAATGAGTTATGGAGGCAAAAGAAGGGCCCTTGGAGCTTAGGAGAAAGAAAAGCAAAGGTAACACACCTCAGGGAAGGACAGAGGAAAGGTGCAGGTGTGCTCCAGAAAGGGAAAATGCATGCTGGGTCTTCCATCCTGAGGGTTTCTATTCCTTCTCTAAAGATGGGCCTTAGGGGAGGTCTCAGGGGAGGATCTCAATGGAATTTTCATCAGCTTCTCAGGTGTGTCCTTTCAGAATCATCATCTCCACTGATTGGTTGGCACCAGGGCATGGGGTCATTGGTCATTGAAGCCTGTCCTGATGTCAGCTGTGGCATCACTGTGCCTGGCCTTACTACTTTTCTGGGCCTGAGCTGAAACACCTCTGAGGTCTAGATGTTATCTTTAGTTTGACCAAAGCTCTGCTTTTGTGGTCAGCTGACTCAAGGCTTTGTTACTAAGATTATTTGATGCTGATCAGAACCTCATTGTCCTGAGGGCTTAATGCTTAAAGGAGTAGCTGTGCAAAGACTTGTATGGGAGTCACATGAGGCTATTCTCTGGTCACCTGTACCTCCTTGGAGGGGATCTACCACCTGGCTACAAACATGCCAGGGAAGGAAAGGTCAGGGGAGGGCTTGAACTCGTGACCAGGGATATGAAAGGTCAAAGCGTCTAAACCACATGACCAGAGGTATGCTAGGGGTGGAAAGGTTACCCTGAGGACGGGGTCCTTGTTTTCTCAGTTTTGTCTGTTGCTAGGTACCTAGGACTTTCTGCCCTGGTGACCTGTACCTGGCCTATTGTCCTTGCTCTGTTCATGTCTAACTGCCTACGACAATTACCTTAAAGTCGGATGAAGTTGAATCTAGGTGAATAGTGAATAAGTATGAGAAATGTTGGATCCAGCAGAACTAAAAGGGTATATACATCTTACTAATCAAAAGATTGATGTTAGAACTCTGTCAGGAAGAAGATAGGCAGGTGACCAATTATTGAAATGAATTAACTCCACTTTTGCCTAAAATTAAATGACATAATTCGAGCAATATCACCCTTAAAGCAAGAGGTGTCCTTTTCCTGGACCCTGTGATTTACGAGCGTCTGAGCCTCCTCATCCTCCAGTTGCACTCTGCTCCAGCAGCAATCTGCCAGGCCCGGGACCAGCTGTGCTCCCCACTTCAGACCACATTGTAGCCATTGGACTTCCGCGTTCTCTGCCTAAATGGTTTTGAACCCATTTGGGGGAAATGGACAGGCTTCTTTCCTGGATGTGCTGCAGGAATGTACACCCTTAAGACCAAGGAGTAGCAAAGAGGCAGCATATAGCTTGAGAGATCGTGTGGAAGGAGCTTGGACATGCATGCTGTGGCAGAGAGTGTACAAAGGCCCACCTATGTGTTCCCTGGTGCTGTTAGGACATGGAGGGGCGGGGAATGGGGCAGGGCGTGGTCCAGGAGCTGGATCCCTCCACCCCTTTCCATCCTATTCAAGGAGTTTAGGAATTCAAATTCAATCTGGTCTTCCAAGCTGTAGGAAGGGATATCTGCCAAGACAGGAGTGTTGGAAGAAGCTCAGTTTAAATCTTTTATATATTTATGCTTATGGTATGTGGTTATACAAGGCGATAGAGGTGACCCTGGATTCGAGGGCATAAAATCAGTCCTGACAGCCTAGTGGGGGACTCATATATTTTGATCTAACATTTCTCTCCTTGCTTCTTAGATTTATATAGAACTAGAGGCAGCAAAGTGAAAAGAGCCTGGGAATAAGCCATTAGTCTGAGTTCTAGCTGTGCCTCAATTTAGGTGTATGTACTATCTTCATCAATGTAATCATTTTGAATCTTTGCCTTTTTCTTATCTACAAAACAAAATAGTGGGAGATTATCTCCATGGCTTCCTTCAGCTCTTGCATATATTAATAGAATAATAATAGTAAACAGCCTACCTACTTTTACTATGTGTATCCTATGTGTGCAGACATTGTGCTAAGCTCCTTGCCTATATTCTGTCATTAATACTTACAGCAACTCTTTGAAACAGGTTCTATTATCCCTATTTTGCAGGTGAGTAAAGTGAGGTTTAGAGACTTGAAATAAGTTTCCTTAGGTAACAAGAGAGCCAGGATTTGCAGCCGGTGTCGTCTGACTCACCATCAATGGTCCCAATGGGATAGGTAAATATAGAAACATAGAGGTATTTAATATCTCTCATAAGGGTATTTTGTCATGGTTTCTTTAAATCTGGCCATCATTGGTTAGGTCTGTTTCAAAATCCTAATCTGCGATTACCATATTTTGGACCTCTACTAGACCAACCATTAATGACCTCGAGCTCAGTCTTCTTGGCTGGGAAGCAGTGTCCACTAACTAGAAGAGAAGGAAGAATGACCATAGTTATAGACAATGATTGTAAAGCAAGCATACAACTGCAATAACAGTACTAAACTAGTCTAGTACTTCTTATGGATCCGTTTGCTAAATTCAAAGCTATTTATTTCCCAAAACTCTATAACGTGACCTAAGATAAGACAGTAAGGTTTTGTTTAAAGGATCTTAGCCTACCCTCAAATTCTCCTTTTGTCCTCAAGTAAAGAGAAAATGGAGAGAGGCTATTCTTTTTTTTTTTTTTAATTTTATTATCATTCAGTTAACTGGGGCAATTTCATTATTTACTCCCTTTGCTGAGGCATGAACACGACCACGAAACAGAGGAGCGCCGGCTCTTCAGTAGCAATAATTCATGTGACGAAGTTACCTGGGAACAACATGTAAAATTCTTCCTGGGACTTTGTCTTCAAACACAGATGATAGAGAAGTTAAGCTGTTTATTCTTTATCTGACATCATTTTAGTAACTCTTTCTATAATAAATTTGAGTTGTATTATTGAGAGTAGGTCAGTATTCCAAGTTCTAATCTTATCAAAACTGAACAAATCAAAGATTTTGAAAGCTTTTTAGTGCTTGGAAATAAATTTGATTTGTAATCTTATTTTGCTTAATTTTCATATTTTACAGTGGTATTTATAGAACTATTTTCTTCACTGAATTCTAATCCATTTATTCCAATCTTTCTGTTAACTCACTTGAAAGTCCCCAAGTGAACAAATCTCTAGAAAAAAAGCAGAATGAAGTGAGGGAACATTATCTTTGATTGTTATACCTCTTACTACCTGAAAAGAGCATTATATATTCTCAAAACCTGATAAATACGTCATTTTATTTTTTTAACTTAATTTATTTATTTTTAGAAAGAAGGGGAGGGAGAAAGAAAGGGAAACATCAATGTGTGGTTGCCTCTCACACACCCCCACAATGGGGACCTGACCCGCAACCCAGGCACGTGCCCTGACTGGGAATCAAACCAGCAACCCCTTTGCTTTGGAGACCTGCACTCAATCCACTGAGCCACACCAGCCAGGGCTAAATAAGTCATTTTAAAGGAAGCCTTTCTCTCCATGTAAAAAAAAAAAATTCAGATAATTATGTTTGGGGTATCAAATATATTTTTAGAATACTAGTTTTGAAAAATAGAATTATAGTATATTAATGGAAAAATATTTGTTTTACATTTTTTATACTTCTTTCTTGTCTTTTTTTTTTTTAGAACATGTCTCACTCTAAAGGCTCCCCAAATCTATGCCATTGTTTTCTGTGAAAGAAAAGCCAAGGGTGGAGCTTACTCTTCCAAAATCTTTTACTTCTAAGTAAGTGTGTGCTCTGCCAGTGGAGAGAGCCCGGCTCCCTGGAAGCTTGGACGTAGCAGATCAGAAAATGCCAGGACAAACTTGCGCCGTAGGCAGCAGATTCACACTCTTGAAGACACTGTGCCATTTGGTGATGTGCGTGCCACATCCTTCCACTTAAGCGTTTTTCAGGGACCTGCCAGGCCCTCTGTCTTGCCCATTTGTACGTGATGTTTCCCTCAACTGCTGCCAAACTGTTTAGTCTCTTGGATATTTTACTGTAACTTCCTTTGTTTGATTTACTTTAAAGTAGCCAAGTGTTTCCACAAAGAAAGGGCTGTTAAGTTATTTAGAAATGAGAAAGACATAAAACTCCCGTTTCTTTTGTTTCTGTTTTGGGAAATGGCTGATAATCATTTTCTTCTTAAGAAGTGTCTGATCATCTTTCTCTCTATGGAGTAGAGTTTAAAGGCTATAAAATCATGCAATTCTGTTCACTAGTCACGTTTCCTTCTGCTAATTACTGTACTTGCAACTTAAAAACATACCACTTTTGAAACATAAAGCCTTCAAAGATTGAAGTTTAGTGAATGGATTGAAAAGAAAATTCATCTTCATGGTTCAATTTCATCTCTTTTTAGCTATTCAAAATATGGCAGTTTTAAAAATGATCATTAAAAACTTTAGATGGCCAAGTTCCCTTCACTCCTTGAGAACAGCATAGTGCACAATGTTATAACCTTCAGCCATTACCAAAGTGAAATTTGAGTACAGAGAAAAAGTTAAAAAGATTAAACCAATTTTTAAAATTTAGATTTAGGGTGAGAGATTTTGGCTTTTGATATCTGAAAAGATAATTTTTAACTAAATATTTTGGAAAGGAAATAGTAAGAAGTTAAAATATCGTTCCAACTCAATCATTAGCCTATGTGCTAATGCTGATCAGACAGGGTCAAGTGAAGTGTTCTTTTGGCAACTATCTAATGTCATTGGTCAGTGTGGATGGTGCAAGGTGATAAATCAAACCCCAAAATATCTAAATATGTTATTTCTGATTATAGCCTTACATGGTTGCATTAGATAAAATCCTACAACTTTAAGCCCAAAAGGGAGCCTTACATATTATCTATTTGAAGACTTCATTTTATTGATGAGGATTATAAAAACTGAAGATTAAATATCAAATGTACCCCAAACATCTTTAAATAAAACATAAAACACAATCTAAATGAAAAATAATTGCATTATGACATGACTTTTCCAGGGTCATAGGGTTAATTAGTAGCAGAATAAGGAACTAAAATCCAGGTCTAATTACAAATTCAGCTTTCTGTTCACTGTCAGCAAAAGGCTGATTAAACTTAAGAAAGATGTGGGATGTTCCCTCCTTCATTAGCGCTGTGTTTTAACTTTCTCATTGTTCGTTTACCTTTCTTGAGTAAAAGTCATACATGTCTTAATCATTTCAAGAAAAGAGAACTAATTTAGTATTCCTGAAAATTTTGTGATCAAACTCCAGCAGGAAAGAGTTGTTGTGAGTTACTTTAAACACTCCTGGTTTTGGTTGTTTTCCTTGACTTTTTGCTGTTTGAATTTTTGAATTCATATAAATATATATGAATATGTGAATTCATACGTATATAATCATATTCAGAGATATATGTCATCAGCAAAAAAAAATCTCATCTTACAAAGGCAATCTGATTTTTTTTTAGGTTAGATTCCCACAAATTGAATTAATGGATTAAAGGGCATGAACATTTTTAATGCTACTGATACTTCTTTGCTTTCTCACTAATCCCAATGCCAAAGTTTAAGTAGTAAAAACCCTGTGATTGGTATAATTGCCCTCAACTTTTTTCCATTTCTTCTTTTCCTCTCTCTGAAACTGAAGGTGATAAATTGGGGAGTTTTACCAACTGGTGAGAAAATAGTCAGTACTTGAATTCTTTCTGCTATTTAGCAGAGCTTTTAGTTTAGGAAGTTGAAATCAAGACGGTGATCTCAATTTGACCCTATCCATACTCTTTAGATTATTTCTGCCCTGTGACCCAGATAATGCATAGGTAACATTTTGGTTATATGGGGTTTTATTTATATCTGCTCCAGACTGTAAGCCCTTGAGGTCTGAAACCGTGTTTTGAATTTTTGAGACTTTATGTTTTGCACAGCTCTATGTGTCTTTATTGTAATGAGAGAAGTGAAGGCCCGTGGAAGACTTTTGCCTGTTGGTGGTAGTTGACTTTGGGTTGATTTTATTGTGAAAAGCTCTCTGCAATTCTACTTGTTTTGGTCATTGAAGAAATTTGTTGACATGGGGACTTTTGATAATTAACTTTTTTTTTTTTTTGAACAATGCTTGGGTGGCTAATGACTTTCTCCATATTAAAAAAGGAAATTTTAAAGCATTTTCAAAAAATTTAAATTCATGGACTATCTTAGGCCATCCAGTGATAATATACATTTCCAGTACATTTTTGCATGTCCATTTGATTGTGAGAAGCTAGGGACTTTCTGATGGGTCACTAATGAAATGGACTCCAACTATTGCCCTAAATATCCCACTCATAGCCCAGAAGGGTCCATTTAACCGGCCAGAATGCTACCCATCTACTAAGCTGAAAGGGCACAGTGCCCTCCTGCCTCAGCTCCAATCCACTGAGATTGCTCCTGCTGGCTCCGATCTGTAATCGAGTCAGAATAATGTATGTATATCTGAGTTTATTGATGCAATGGGTATGTTTCTCTTGGTCAGGTCCAATATACTATTTGTGTTCTTGACAGGACAAGCTGCCATGGATTTTTTCCCTTCTGTATCTTACACATGCAGGATCTGGTTGCACAAAATTTATTTTCATCTTTCTTATCTGTTGCATGGAAGATTCTGATGATATCTCATCGAGATTTACCAGTGTATATTTTTTAACATTTCTAATTCAGTATAGTTTAATTTCAGAGAATTTATTTTATTTCCATTGCCGTATTTAAAAATGACCTTTTATGAATCTTCTTTTGTATGTTTAAATTATTAAGATAAGGTCATTATCTAATACTGTATTATATTTCTGGCATCCTAAAATTTTCAAACTGAGAAAGGTCATATATTGCTTTTCAAAAAAGACCCTTCAGGGCCCTGAGTAAATCCTAAAATACAAGGACCTTGCCCAAAATAAGCAAACAAAAACATAAACTCCTGAGCAGAAATGGATTCTCTCTCTTTTTTAAAGTAAGATAAATATATTGGATTAACATGAGTAAAATATGAGGGTTTTTTTTCATAAAGGTAATAAATAAGGAAGTATTATTAAGAAATAATTCAGGAGAGATTTTTCTTCTTTGATCACTGCTTTTCAACCAGCCACATGACCCAGAACTGCACTTCCCCAAGCACCTTGATTCTGCCTGAGGAACATTAATTATGGAGCAATGCAGGGATTTTAAAGGCCCATTTCTTCACTTGAAGCTTATTTGCTCTCACAGCTTCCTGTGGTGGCAGGACAGCGCATTAAAGAGCCATTCTCTTTAAATGTGTACAAGTTTGTTATTTTTGGTTGTCAGATCCAAAGCAGCAGGTAAAGAAACACAAGGGAAGAGCCCACTCTTGTTGACAGAGGCTTTCACCTGTGTTATCTCCTATGATGCTCACCTCAAGGAGAGCGTGATGTCCTGATTTCAGTGTGAAACAAGGATGCAAGAGAGATAACTGATTTGTCTAAACCCTTCAGGTACAAAAGGGAGATGTTTAGAATCAAATCTTACTTTCTTTGCTCCAAAGTCAAGTGCTTTCAAAATTAAAGGTAAATTCACAGGTTGTTATAGTCCTAGATGACTTGCTATACAACATATAATCACAGAGCTGTAAAGCTAGAGCTTGGCCAACCATCCTTATTTTCCAGCCCTCGGTTTAATGCTATCTCTTCTCTCATTATCCTCTCAATTGCTTGTTTGTTTTACAATTTGCTATCACAGTTTATGGTTTGGGGGTTTGTTGTAAAACTTAGTTTTTACTCCCTGAGACTGTAAGTTTATTGGGGACATGGATTGTGTTTACCCTGTTCACTCTTACAGTTACAGCATTTAGAATAGTGCTAGCCACCTGGTAGGCATTCAAATAGATATTTGTTGGATCAATTGCATGAGGCTCAGAAATGTAATTTGTCCAGGCCCAGCTATGTTGTTAGCGGCAACTCCATTAGAACCCAGGAATCCGGTTTCCTATTACACTGCACCGTGCAGGTGCTTTCCAAGCTTAACTCCAGTGTTTCTAATTGTTAGGTTGAATGAGAACTGCACCCTCCCACCTCCCCACCCCACCACTGGGTTCACAGTGACGCTTCAAAGCAGTGAAATCTTGCTTCCTGAGCCTTTTTCCAAAATCAAAGTCAGATAACAGAGAACAAAGTCAACAGGGACAAATGCTCTTTCCTTGTGAGCAGAACTGTGAAGCACATTACTGTTGTTTGGTTTGGCAATAGGGTATTCAGCTTACCTTTCTCATGAAAAGTCTGCCCTCCTTTGGATAAGCATCTAAGCCCTTCAGAGACTGGCAATAGCTACTGCATACTCAGCTGGAAAGCGTATGTATGAACACGTGTCTGAAACTCAGCCACGCTCCATATCTGTTGTGTCTGGAGACTAGCAGCTTAGTCATTCTGCCATTGTTTGGTTATATTTTTCATTCCTGACATATTGCTGATACTCCTCTCACTCCTACCCCAGCCACACATATGCAGTTATTTCAGATGTGCTATTGGGATGACTTCAACTGTGGAAATCCGTGCAAACTACATACTTGGGGCTATTATCCTTCTGTCAGGCAATTTGTGGATGTCCATGGCCTTTGGTTAATACATAAAGTTCTAAAGTCTCCTAATTTGAGGAAACTAGCTAAGTCATGGAATCATGAAGGGATAGAGTGAGCAACAGCTAGAAATCTCCAACCAGGCTTTTTTAATGATACAGTTTCAATACAAGGCCATTTTGAGTTATGGTTTCACTTGACAGGCTTTATCTATCTTTCTGGCAAGTCTGGTTTACCCTCCTTAGACTGGTGAATAATCTAAACGTCAACCAGCGAGCCAGAACTTCTACGAGTAACTCCTGTGTCATGTAAACTATATGACATAGCACTGCATCACACCTGCAAGAGCATATTGTGGGAATTAAGTAGTTAATTATACCAGCTGTTGTCAACAATGAGAAGAAAAGAGTTTAGGTGCCAAACAGCCAACGAAACCTCCACCCAAATGCAAATGCAAGTGAAGAAGTTACCATGAGCTCATATTCTGTTAAAATGCAGGAACAAAACTCAGCTTCAAATACAAATCCTGTTGAATAAACAAGTCCTATGATGGTTTCAGAAACCTTGCCAACCACTTTGCATGTATTCTTTCTAACCTTCCCACTTTAAAGATGGGAAAACGTAGTCTCCAAGAAGCTCAGCGACTTGCCCGATTTCTCAAACTAGGTTATAGTGCAGGATTTTATTTCCAGACCCAGTTGGATGCCCAGCTGATCCTCTGTTATGCAAGAATGTTGTTGGGTCTGTTGTTAGAGTCTTAATGCAATGAGACCCTACTGGTAAGGTCAACTTATAACCAGAACCCCATCTACACCATGTCTGACCCAGGTATCCGATTCTGAAACTACTTTTATAAGCCTTTCATAAACCCAACAAAACTTGTATATCTTGGGGCCCATTTTTGTGCAAAGCATCCATCCATCTCTTCTAAATTATGGTGGTTAATTATAGGAAAAGCAAAATACAAAACAAATATAATTATCATTTTTAATGATAAAATTGCTTAAGATTACTGATTAGATCCTTTATGGTTTAAAATTATTTTCAAATCTCTAACCTATGGCAGAATCTTCTCAATTTGAAAGCGTGTATTCTAGCACAAAGATTACCAAAATACCAAAACAGATACATACTGGCTTTTAGGGAAGGAAAAAATATACCTGTGTAGCCCAGGGGTTTTTTCCTTATTTATTTGAAGGTCCCTAGAGTGGATCTTGAAAATTTCCAGACCAAGGGGCTGGCCCAGCCCTGGGAAACTGCTAATCCAGAAACTGCTAATGACAGGTTTTGAAGCATCTCATCATCTTTTATCTCAGGGGCATATGAAAGTTCCTAGCTGAAATCAATATCATTAATATTTAACACACTACATGCCACGTGACATGTTTAAATGGGTAAAGTAGCCATCTCAAAACAGGCTATAGTAAATATTTCTGCTTGCAAAAAGTATTGGAATTTTTAATAAGGCAATGTTTAATGCAGGATTTAAAACAACCTAGGAGATCTTACAGAATAAAATTGGAAATCATTTCTTAAAGAGCATCAAGAAAGGAAAGTACAGTGTTTGGGGGGTGAGTTCCCTGTCTGCTCTGCACCATTGCCTTCAAGTCAGATGTGAAGGTCCTGAAGCATAGGTCTTGCTTCCCACTAGTTAGGAGAGGACACTAGACGGGACAATTCATGGATCTGGTCCAGGGTAAGATTTCTAATTTTAAAATATAATGGGTTGTAGAACTTCTGTCTCTAAAATGGTTCAAAAGACCTTAGTAATCTGCTTTGAAATCACATTAACATCCCATGGCCTTAAAACTGGCTTTAGAAATTTGAGGTTAAATATTAGCCATCACGCACAGAAAAAGTTTTAGAACATGTAAATGGAAAAACGAAAGAAACACTAAATAGTGTACCTTAATTCCTTGATTTTTCTCAATTGCTATGATGATTTCTCTGTTGAAAAAGGCCTCTCTGATATTTAATTATCAGACCAGCACCCCAAGTGCCTTTTTATTACGTGCTTATCTCTAGTAACAGCCAGATTAAAGGGAAGAGGTCAAGAACATAAAATAAAATTGTGAAGCTCCAGTGACAGTCGCACATCTTACTGCATTTCTCACCAGAAAGAAAGATCTCTGTCAAAGAAAACAAAGTTTGAATGTTCTAAATGATCTAAAATTATACAGGATCTCTAAACCTGACACAGTATGAGTATATGACTGAAATCTAACTTTTTGTGGGATATTGGGAATATGCAATATCTGGGATATACTTATTTAAAATTAACTGAGTGTCCTGAATTTTTATTTATTAAATCTGGTAACCCAATATATGTGGAAATATACATATTTCCAAATGTTCTAGTCCTATATTTGCAGGTGTGATGCAGTGCTGTATCATATAGTTTTACATATATATAAAACACAGTATGTGATTGTGTCTGTGTGTGTGTGCATAGTGAAAATATAAGTCTCTGGGTATAAGTGCACCCAAAGTTCTAGTATCTTTTGTCTATTTAATTGCGTTGCTGCAGCAACTTTTGGAGAGAGGGATATGTTAGGTCTGAGACATTTCTCTGAACATTCTTATGGGAATTACTTTGAGTCTAGGGAAGGTCAATTTTTTTAGTTTCTCAATAATGTGTGCCATATTTCCTCTTAGTTTTCAGAAATTTCAAGAAAAATAGGTAGCAGCAAAAAAGATAGATAAGGAGAAATAAATACCTAGTAATTCTGAGGGCTGTTCAAGATCTAGTCTCAAGTTGTAGAGCAGTTGTATTCAAATTTGTGTTTAAATTCTTTTGATTTTTTTTCAATTCTCTGTATGAAAGCAGTCATGGTTTGTCCCCACTTTGACTTTAAAATGTCATTTGAGCAGATACTTGTCCTCTAACCAGCAAGTGGTATTTATTCTATTTTAGCTTCATCATAAATACCAGTTTTTATTGTAGAATTACGATAGAGATATTTGTGCTTGTTTTTCATTATATACCTATTTATTATAGATAACTGTATCACTGGACAATTAAGAAAACCACTCAATTCTAATATATTTACATGAGTTTTTTTTTCTTATTTGGCATGTGGTCAGCTAGAATGACCTAACTATATTTCCTGGTACACCAGGAAATACACCAGGAAATATCTGGAGCAAACAGGGGTTTGCTCCAGATATTAATACAGTAGAACTTGTTTGCTAGGGTGGCCCACCCTGGAACCATAGTCTCTAGTAAAAGTAGATGCTAATGGACAATAGCATGTTATTCTTAACCTTGTTACAACCTCACTTCTTTTAATTTCACTTGCTTTTCAAATGAGACAAACATTTTGTTAAAGAAACTGGACATCAAGTTTCAAACAGATGATAGAGTTTATAGGGAAAGACCAAAAAGGACAAGAGATAAGATGTATATTGTCAGATAATCCAAAATATTAAGGTTGTGGAAATTTTGAGTTTGATAAAGGTCTGCAGAGAAAGTACACTATATCCCTATTTTAGTTGCTGTTTAAATCAGTTTTTGCCCCCCAAAAGTGTAGTTGTTTAAGAATTAGGGTCTTTCATTTCTGTGGGTCCTCATTCATTTCTTCTCAGCCCCTTCACTTTCCTGATGCCCGGGAATTCTTACTAAGTTATGACTAACAAAGTGTAAAATATGAGTCAAAATTTAGTCCGTAACAAAGTCATTGTGACTTTAATGACTTGGGCAGTTGTTTCATACTGCAAAACAGGAAGATCCCACACAATGCGGCGCCCGTCTCACAGATGGGCTCCTGCGTAGACGGCCGCCCACAGGAGTACCTACTGGGGCTGTCTTCCTCTCTTTCTGGCAACTTTTTTTTTCTTTTGCACAGTTTTCACTTACTGCTTTTGTCAGGAGGTTATGAATGAGAGGAAACTGCTTGCTTTGTCCGGGCTTTGATAGGCAGAAGAATATGGATTCACTCCTAAGTGGTTTCTAGGTGATCTCCTGACAAGTCCAGATTAGTCTTAAAAGTAGTTTGTTCATGTGCTTGATACTAGCCCCTTGTGTTATTACTTTCCTGCATTTTTTTTTTTACTCTTAGAAACATAAAAACATCAAGATTTAGGACTAGAATGAATCTGAGACCATTCTAGTCCACACCTCTTTTGTGATGAACTTAAGAACTTTCCCAAGAGAATTCCTCGCTTGCCTGTGGATCTTTGCACAGATCTCAAACTAGTTGTCTGATGAGAAATACAGAAAATGATGAAGTGTTCCATCACTTCATAAGAATCTGTATCAGTGGGGAAAAAAACAACTTTGTAGCATTGAAGCTAAAGAAATCGAAGCCGTAAACAAAATGTTCATATCAATGTAATTGAGTTTCAGCTTTTGCTATTCCAGTTAATTTAAATGACTTCCCACTATTAAAGGTAGCCAATTTAAAAAATTCCCATGATTTTATAGAGAAGATATATTTTAGGCAAACTATTAAATCATTTATGTAGAGACTATCTTTTTCTATTTTCAAAAAATAACTGCCATTTCTACAGTGGTCACGAATCTAGTGTTGGACATAAGCTTGAGGAAGCATTGAGGAATTTGTGGTATTAAGGGTTCATTCACAGACTTTGCTCGTCTGCGTTGAAAGGGGGCTTCAGCCATTTCCTCTGGGGACGTTATTTCTAGGTAGGCCCTAACAGAGTTTACTTGTGAAGGCAGATTCTTAACTGAAAAATGGAATCTGTGTACGTTGGCTAGTGGAGACGCATTTATCTTTGACACAGCATGCTCCTGTTTGTGGCTTTCTCTAGGGCATTTGATAAAGTAATAGTGTCCGTTCCTTTTTAGTTCTGTAATTCCTTGAGACACATTTTCCCTCCAGAGCTATTTTACCTTCCTTTTTTGGGCTCAATAACCACCCTTGCTAAGAAGACAGGGAGACTCTAGTGTTCTTAAAAATATAAAAATCTGGAAGGATGATAAATATTTTTCTTCCTTTGTTGGTGACTTACTCTTATGGACTGAAGTATTTCTGATTTGTATTGTTTTTCTCAGTAGTGATGAGGGAGTTTTGTTTTCTGGGAAGTATTGGCTGCTGGTAACTAATGTGCCCAGACTGTAGGAGGCTGCCCCATAATTTCTCATAGAGTCATGACAGGCTCAGGCCGAGAGGCTGAGATCCTAAAATCACACATCACTCTCATTTTGTATATGAGAGGTGAAATGATTTCACAAGACTGTTACCAAGAACTGAGAATGAGAGGCTGAATTCGTCTGGCACATCGTTGCTGTCTCTGGCTCACCAGAAACAACTCCCATGTGGGAGTCAGACACCCAAAACCCAGAAGCTGAGCTCCCCAACCTTAACCTCAGCCTTAACCTCAAACACAGTTCAGATCTATCCCATACCTTGAAGTGTCCTTCTCACAGGCCAGCACTAATCATACTAATTGGACTCCACATTACTAGAATGTAAAAGGTCCCCCGTCTGCTTCTCGAAGGCCATGTCTGCCTTCCTTAATGTGTACAGAGCACAACATAAGTGAGCCCTTCATAAATTCTTTTTGATGAGAGCAATGATTGCCTTAGTCAATGTGGTCAGGCCCTCCCTTACAGAGGAGGAAAACCAACGTCTGTTGCTAAGCAACATTTAAAGGACTGGGTCGGTTTCTGACACTGAGTGACCACTATTTGCGTACTTCATTATGTGTGTTTAACGGTTGCCTTAAGATGACTTTGTTTTTTTGGTGGCATTTCCATGCCTCCAGCAAAAGGCTCATAGAACTATTTTAGGCATGAGAAGGAGGGAGGTGATATTCATCTGTTAACTACGTACATGACTACTGGCCCCTTCTGTCAGCTATGCAGGAAAGGTGAGGAGTTCGGTTTATTCTCAACCCTGTAACTGAAAGCCACTCCCTGCCCCCCACACTGGGACAGGCTGACAGCGTATGCCAACAGGGTCCTGTGACAATGGGAGGTGATAGAAAGAAACTAAGGAGAAAGGGCTTTTCCTTTCCTAGTCTTTAATGATTGGATTTCTACCTGCTCCTATATTCTGAGCTCAGGGGCCAATATAATTAATAAAGAACTTGCCCACCTCTCTCCAGACTGTTAACTATTTTGGTTAACTAACATGCTGTAATACATCTGACTATTTCTGCTAGGATGTAATTTGATTAAAAGCATGAAAAGGTTTTTATTTTTCACTGCTACATCTTCAATGCTTTGCTTGGCCCATTTTAGGTGTTTAATAAATATTTAGCAAATACATGATAACATAATATGGCTAAGAGTACAGATCTGATTGACTTGAAATCTTTCTAAATATTTCAGAGAGACCAAAGGAATAAAAATGAGGGTGATTATTTGAATGTTACATTTGGCTACGTCCAGTGCACAGGCTTGATTAAAAGAAATC
Organism: Desmodus rotundus; assembly: GCF_022682495.2. Classification (NCBI taxonomy): domain Eukaryota; kingdom Metazoa; phylum Chordata; class Mammalia; order Chiroptera; family Phyllostomidae; genus Desmodus; species Desmodus rotundus. The sequence continues at coordinate 46,562,960 of NC_071389.1, forward strand.
ATGTCTCCATGCTTTTTTTCACAAGATATTTTTACAATGTTCCAAGTAAAGTTTGCTTCTTTGTCCAAATTCAGCTGATCAATCAGAGCACAGAAACCTTTATTTTCCAGCTTTTAAGCCTTTAGTGTAAGCGCCCGTCTTCTGAGAACTGAAAATGAGATGTCATTAAGACTGAGTAGTTATGTCTTAAAAACCAAATAACTTGAACTTATGCAATTCACCTGGAATTCAAAATGGCATAAAGGTTCAGTAAGTAAGGCAGAGTAGCTGAGGTGACTGATTCAGAGATCCCTAGTTCCTGCTATTAATATATTGTATCATGGGAAAACACACATATGCCAGCAGGGTTACCCAGAGAGGGTGACTGTGCCTCTTTGAGAACAGTGCAGAGTGCAGCCAGTGAGCAGCAATCCAGACTCACGTTGTCTTCACCTCAGAAGGCCTGGTCTCCTGGGCACAGGCCGTGGCATGATGGGGGCTTTGATGCTCAAAGTGAAGCCATTGTCAGTGCAGGATGCTCATTTGAAAGGGGATGCCTCACAGGAAAGAGAGCCAATTGTGTGTGTTGGGGGGAGGGCGGCTGTTACCATGGTGCTTTCTACTCCTTTAACGTGCTGTACTTGAATTCCTGGGTGTCCAGGGTGGGGTAACAAAGAAGAGGGAGAACGCAGGCATGGAGTGGGATGGCCCTGGGTAGGGAATTCTGCTGCAGTAGGACTCTCGTCTTAGACTTTCCTTTTGCCTGTTCTCTAACACCACCAAGGAGAGGGTGGGGAAGCGTTCCTACAGGAAAGGAATGACTTTCTGAACATGCCCTAGCTTACTAAAATGAAGTGAAAATAAATTTAACTCCTAAATATTTCTAACATGAGTTAGACAATGTAACACTAAAATATCAAAAAGCATCGTAATTCATAAACCCAAATAACTCGCCATTCGTGCAGCAAACAATATCTTGTATTTCCAAACCGTCTAGATCCTAGATCAAAAGGCTTAATGTGTTTAGTTTGTTGAATGCCATCTAATATGCATATTAATGAGCTGATGGAGTACAGAAGATTGCCTTCTGAATATGAAGTACTTTTAAAATGAAATCATTCTTTCCTATCCCTGTCACCGTAAAAGAAGGCTAAATCCACTGGCACACTGTTGGTGAGCAAAAAAATTCTCCCAAAATAGTTTTTAAAAAATGTTTTTGTATACTGAAAGCCTCGTCTGAAAACAGCCAAAGTCTTAACCCTTTTATTATCGTTTTTTTAATGTTCAGAAAGTAAATTAATCACAGGCACCATCCCTTCGCACCCATTAGAGTGGCTGAGCCCTTTGCAGAGGCTGTAAGCTCTGCACAGCAGAGAGGGTTAAGAACACCTCGTTGAAATGGGGGAGGGTACTGATTTCAGATTTACTGAAATGTTCATGGGGCTTCCTCCATTTTAATCTCCTTTCAAAAACATGGCTGTGTTTCCCAGCCTGGCAACCCCTCAGGAGAGAAGAATTGCTCCTTCCTTGCAGAGTTCAGCTGAGCAGGACTAAGACAGGGTGGAAACCCCTTCAGCCACTGGGACTATTCATAATTCATAAGAGCTGCACACCAGCCAGCCGAATCCATCTGGACAAGCTCTTGTTCTTTCTGCAATTCCTGATTTCATTACTCTCTCTGCCAGAAAAGAAGCAGGAAGCACAGGCTTCTTGTAAGAATGGAGTGTGAAGATGGGCTCTGATGTCTTAAGTTTTGGAGGCTTTGTCTTTTATAAGTTTTGATTATTTTGCCACTGAACGTGCAAGGCTTTCCTGATCCTCTCAGGACTGCTCTCTCAGAACTGTGAATTCTTTAAAGCGATCTGTGGATTGTGGCAAGGAGAGCATTTCAAAATGCCTGAGGCAAACTATTTGTTATCTGTATCTTGGGGTTACATCAAGGTGGGTCCATTTGTTCTATTATGTGTCTTTGATAGAATTAGAAACATATCTGCATGTTTTCTGTGAAGTAGAAAACATCTGTAGTGATTTAATCTGTATTGTCACTTAGCCCAATGAGACTGCTTATTATGAGATAAAGCATGTTACATTACATCGTATTAAAATAGACCGTGCTTTCTTTTAATCTTATTATTTTTATGCAACTCTGTTTTTAGAGGATTCTTCCCCCTTTGTTTTCCCTTAAACTTTCCACATACAATCTCCTTTCACTGTATAGGTTGTTAATTCAAATTATATTTTAGAGTTAATTTCCAATAAATGTATATTAAGATGGTCTTACATTTTCAAGTAAAATCATCTTCCCCTCTATTAATACTATTTTGCTCATGTTTGCATTCAAAAGAAATCAAATGTTAATTATAAGAAATCTTAAGAAAGCCTCTTTTTCCTTAGGTGCTGTTATATTGTATTTCGTAGAAACAGTATCATTTACCTAATGGTATCCGCTCATCCAACCTCTTGGTTCTTAGCAAAATTGTAAATATGTAAACTGATAATTTGTTATTTTGTAGGTAGTTAAAACACTTTTATTTTTCATACACAGTTCAAAAGGATGCTGAACCGGGAGCTGACACACCTCTCAGAAATGAGCCGATCCGGGAACCAGGTGTCTGAATACATTTCAAACACTTTCTTAGGTAAGATATTGAGTGGAAAAGCTCTTTCATAACTGAGGGTTTTCATTATTAATCTCTGCAAACCATCAGGAACATCCCTATGTGAGTTTTAAATGAGGTAAAGTCATAGAAAAACAAATCCTTTTAAAATAAGAACTAAGGCAGCCTTTAAGGAAAAAAATTAGCAGGAAGATGTTGTAAAAAAAAAAAAAAAAGAATAAAAATAGCCATCAAAGACAGAAGTTATTATGGCTAAGTGTATTTTTATGGACCTCAGATCACCCCTTATCTCCCCACCCACTTCCATCTTTGCCAAGACCTCTGAAGAGGTGGGGGAGCGCGGGGGGGGGGGGCATTCCATCCCTCGAACTCTCTGTATGTTCTCTAGTCACATTGCTAATATCTAACACATGCCAATAAAAGGTTTGCATCTATAATTCCTTAACTACTTATGGCATCCTGTGTATTACTAGGGATTTCTGACCTCATGTTTAAAGCCATCCTATTGTATAATGAACTTATTTTGATTATATTTTTCTTTACTGAGGCCTGTAGAATCTGTAAATCTATACTTCGAAGCAAATAGATAGCATTTAGATTCTGATTCTGTGGATTTTCAATTACCCCTGAATTATGCTTGTTTCTAGAACTCTGCTTTCCAGGGAAATGACCTTCTTACAGCTGATCACCTCCCTTCTTTTTGGCATAGCTACACGTCATTAAATCAATAAGCATTTGCCTTGATGCCTTATAGAAACACATATCTCTTCTGCTTTTAATCTGAAAATCAATCCTGTTTGTCTAACACCAAAGCAGTTCCTGCTATCAGCAGATCAATCTTAGACCAGCCTAGTGCAAAGCTCAGGGAATTACTCTGTACCTGATGGGTACCTGACAATTAATGAGTGCCTTTCCAGCTGTTTCCAGTGGGTGGGTGTCTGCAGCACCTTGTCTTCTCCAGCTGCTGCATTTGGGCCAGACCTTTGTCAGAGAACAAAGGAGAAGAATTTTTCAGACATCTGAATCCCAAGAGGGAGCTAGAATCTAATGGCCCAGAAAGCATTATCTACTGATCCTTTTATTCTCCATTATTGTCCTTTTATTCCTTTGAAGCCAGGCATCTTTCCCTGTCCATTTCCGATGTAGTCCATTCTGTGCAACCCCCAATTATTTTTCATAAGCTGGGGACTGTTTTAGGAACATTTTACAGGTTAATGACCATGGGAGAGAAGAATAAAATCAATAAGTGCAAGAATTCATCTTTGTTTTCATTAACATGCTGGAGCTCTTCTGTCTCAGAAGAGATGTTCATGACTAGGGTAAAGCCGCGGGAAGTGCCCGAGCCTTTAATAATTCAAGACTGCACCTAAGCATTCCTCTTCACTGTCGTTTCTTTCACTGCCCATTTGCCAAGGACAACAAGCATATTTTAGAATGCTAATTGATGTCTTTCTGTCATCAAAGGCTATCAAGTGAGAAAGGTGATGAGATAATAAAGATGAGTCCTCAGTCTCAATTCTTTGTATCTCAAGAACAGGCAAATGTCAACTTTCTGTCAAACATTCCATTTACTTACTATTTAGGCACATGTCTTGAGGAAAACCAATTATTTGGCTTTTTACTATTCCAAAAATGAAACGATGAAGAACACATTGTTGAGAGAGGTTGTTAGGATCTCAGCCCTTACAGACGTAGCATGAGGAGAGTGGCGTGTGTGTGAGTGTGTGTGTGAGTGTGTATGTGTGTGCTTGCACAAGGTAGACCCAATCAAATAGGTTAGACACAGAGGTTAAAAGGTTAAATATTCTTGGAAAAATATAGGGAGATAAAAACCTCGTCATATAAACATAGGATGCATCAGTTGCCCTATCTGTAAAATGGGATCATTGAGAGAGATGACATCTGAGTCCTTCCAACTCTAACACCCTATGACTCTGACATAGATGGATTTTATGAGTCTTGCTAAACATACCTGACAACCTGAATTCTCTGTCACAGACTGTAGATTGCAATTTGACAATTTTAAAAGCAAACAAACAAACACATAAAGCTTATTTCCAAACTGCAAATACGGAACATGGAATCTTAGTCTTATCTTGTGAGTATAGTGAAAAGTCCAGGAGGACCATGAATGAAGCCTCCTTCATAAAACTGTCTGCAAGGAGCTTTAATGACCTTGTTGTCCAATTCCCTCCTTTCACAGGAGAAAAAACTCAGGCCTGAAAGGGCAAAGTAATGCAGCCAAGATTACTTGGCTAATGTGTTCCTGACTCAGAACTAAGACCTGTCTCTCTTGACTCCTAGACCTAAATATCCTGTCCCTTCTTAACTAGGAAAGGAGCCTGTAAGGAACTCAGAACATATAGAAGAAAGTCACATCTAAGGGTATTTAAGTAATATTCATATTCTTTTGGAGAAAAGTCTTCAGGAATCAGGATTATTGAACCTAAAAATAAAAGGTTTATTAACAGATTCCAGTAATACAAAAAGGTCTTGTTAGAGTCCCGCAACCATCTCAGTGAGCACAAAATGAGGAGGCCTTAGCAATTTCAGTTAAACTGGAAGAGCAGTACCTCAATAGGAGTCATCAAATGTTAAAATGCGTCATCAGAGGGAGGGACTCCCTTACTCCAGGGATCTATGAAACTTGTGTTCCATTTCCATCAAAAGGATGGTGTCCAAATAATCCAAAAGGTAGGCAAGAGACCACTGACCACTGCAGGCACTTCCTGATGCCATTATATGAAAATGGGCTCTGGGTTGCTGCTATAAGAAGAAGTAAAGCAGGGCCTACAGGGAGGGAGCATAGAGAAAGCAAGATACTTAGATGTGGTATTATAATTTAGTTAATATTGTTATAAACAGAAAAACCATCCTTTTAAATCCCCTACTTACTATCTCAAAAGCTAAAACATAGAATTTTCAAGATGCAAGGAAAAGAATTTAGGAACTTTGCCTGATCAAATGCTGTGATCTAGCAAGAAAATCACCTCAAATTATACCATTAGCAGAATTTGACGTGATTGTGGTTTTGTTTTGTTTTGGGGGTTTTTTGCATCTGCTTTTTTTGTTTGTTTGTTTTATATGGGTCCACTGTTTCCCCACTGTAATCTGACCATTCTGTAAATATAAATTCACTAAATGTTTATCATGATTCTTTGAGTCTGTGTTTCAGGTTGTGTCCACATCTTGCTGGCTAAGCATTTAACAGAGGAAGTTGAGAATAGGGAAAAGCACTTAACAAGGAAATTCAGAATAGGGAAATCTATCAGTTGTTCCAATGCCTGCATAGGGAAACACCCATTAATGTCAAACTGGTACTGTGTGAATAGTGGCTTCCTTCTTTATTGTAATGTTCCAGACATAGAATCAGTAGTGGTTCAGCCCAATTACTCGCTGCTGCAGGGGATCTTTAATTAAACAAAGGGAAAAGCTGCTAGTCCCACTGGAGGTACTTATATCAGCGGGGCACAGGAGGATCCAACAGCCTGTTTAAGCAGACGTGAAGAACAGTGAAGAACAGTGGTTGGGAAAGGCATGGGCTATTGTGACCTTTCATTTTAGCAGAAGTAGTAAGTATTAGGAGTGAAGTGACAGGGATAAAAGGAATTTCAAAAATAACATAATATATCATTTTTAATGCCAGAGATTGTGAGACCAAAAGGAGATTTTTTACGGGAACCTCAAGGCCTGGGTTCTATGCTATTAAATCACTGTATCTGGAACACAGTAATTGCAAAATAAATATCTGTTGAATAAATTGCCCTTTGAGCTTGGGTTAGTTGCTGACTTCATCTGAAAAGTGAGAGTGTGGTATTATTATTGGTTCCCAAACCTGGCTCTGACCATTATAGTCACTTGGGAAGGTTTTAAAAAGCACTGATTCAGTAGGACTGGGTGGGGCTCATAAATCTGTATTTTTTGAAAGTTCCCTGAGTGCTTCTGATGCTGAACCAGGTTGGAAACCCCTGAACTCATCAAAATGGCCACTAAAATTCCTCCATAAACAAAAGTCATGGTATGACCGATGAGTCTAGGAGCTCGTGGGCACCTCGAGATGATACTGAGATGCTGAGCAGAGAGAGTGCCAGGTGTTGAGTGTGTACATGTCTGCTGCTGCTGTCTTCCTGTGCTGGCTTTGCTTTGATGAGCTGTCCCCAGGGCCCCATGAGCGGGCAGAGGTCTCTGGAGAGAACATGGGACTATGCCATCATCTGAAAAGAGTTGAAAGCAAATAGTCTAGATTCCAGCATGCCGTTTTCAAATGGAGAAGTTGTATTATCACTAAATTTTCACTGTAAGAAGCAGAGATAAATGTAGGAACTTTTGAAAGTTGCATTAACTCTTTCAGCCTCAGGGTATCATCTAGTTCAATGAAGTAGCTGTTAAGCTATGTAATAAATTATTGCCTCATTGCACTCCCAGGCATTCTGTAGCCTAAAAGAGTTAATGAATTTTTCAGAAACATCAGGATACATGCCCCTGTGGAGTGAAATGGAATGTTTGATGGCTGATATTTTTAATAGCGTTAAATAGAGGAAAATGCTTCTGTGAGTAGGTAGACATGCTTTTTTCAGGATTTCTAACTCTACTATTACCTTGTTGTAGCAGGATTTTTAAAAAAGATTAAATGAAATGATCATAAATATTTAATAAGCATAAATATTTTAATGAATGTTATATCTGTTACAAATGACAGGCATTGTTTATCATTATTTTTAAATAGAATTAATAGACACAAGACATGAAGTACAAATGAAATTATAGTCTTCCTTTAAACCTCGAATGGTAATAAGCTAGGGCTTTAAAATAATTATTTGAAGATTATAATCCATTCATTTCTCTAACATATATTCTTCTTATCTAAAATGAAATTTTAAGTTATATTGAAGTAAAGTCATAAAGATTTTTTAATTTAAAAAATTAATAACACATATAATAAAAAGAGCAGAACATAAAGCCTGTCTTTAGTAACCTGGTCTTGGCTGCAGGAAACTTTTCTATTATACAAACATAAGCTATTCACTTAAAAAATCTACATATAAATATTGATGCCTCACCTTGAAAATGTACAAGTGTGATTTTCCTAAATTAGACTACAAGCAGAAGAGTTGGGATTGAGTCCTACATCCGCCACTTCTTCAACAACTTATTTAGCTCCTCTGGGCCTCAGTTTGCTTAGCAATAAAATGGAGCAAAATATTTTGCCCATCTACCTCACAGGATCGTCCTGAAGATCAAGTGAGATCATGCATGAGAGTTCTTTATAAGATGCAAAGTCTGTTGAGGATGCTTAGAAGTTGTTTTGCATATTGCAGTGGGTCCTCATTGACACTCATGGTCTAAGGAACATATTTCTTTGTTGCAGACAAGCAGAACGATGTGGAGATTCCATCTCCCACCCAGAAAGACAGAGAGAAAAAGAAAAAGCAGCAACTCATGACACAGATAAGCGGAGTGAAAAAATTGATGCATAGTTCGAGCTTAAACAATACAAGCATCTCACGCTTTGGAGTCAACACGGAAAATGAAGATAATCTGGCCAAAGTGAGTATGCTCTGGGTGGGGGGTGGGGGTGTGCATGTAGCTCTCTGTTTCACAGCAGGCAGAGGCCTAAAACTACCTGCTAGAAAACAGTAGTGATCACTTCTGCTTTATTATTAAATTGTATGATAAGGAGGCTGTTGTAGTATCTTTGTCCATTAGCACCTAATTAAATACCATTTTTCTATAAAAAACACCATTTTTTCACCCTCAATTGGATTTGTAAATGGATAGTTCCTCATGAATGAGACTGAAGACACACTGGAAGGATCCAAGGGGAGGCCAGTGGTCAGGATTGAATTATCCCAGAGGACATTTAGGGAACTGTATACCAAGGACCAATGAGAAAATCGGAGCCGATTGGCAGAGCTGGAGAAGAAATGAGAGAAAGGGATAGCACTGACTCTTTAACCCAAACCCCAAAAGTGAGGAAAGCACAGAAATAGTTCATACATGTTCTAAGGGGCTGCACAGGCTGATTCCTGAGGTTCTCTCAGCCTTGTGAGAATGAAATGAGCTTACTGTGAGCAAAAGGACATTCAGTGAGGCCTTCTGAAAGAAAGTATTAGAGTAAGGTCGATCACACATAGGACCAAGCCTCTAGGGAGAGCCTACATCCCACACTCCAGACAATAAATAAGAATGGAATAAATTGTTCCTTTAATCAGATAATCTTAGAATAATCCCACAACACAGGACTGAATGATGTTTCTTCCAGGTTTATCTGTGCCCTAGGAGCTGTAGGATAATACATAACTGGCATTCTTCATTAAATTTGGGTTGATTTATGTGTATTCTAATAGCCTTGTCTTTCTGACCTGGCCCTTAGTGATAATAACCAAAGAATAGAGGAGTTTTCTACCTGTAATCATTTGTACCTACCTCTGAACATGACACTGGTTGAGAACTGACTAAACAAATATAGGTCAGCAACTAAATTTTTTAATGAAATATGCAGAAACTTGGAACTAGAATGAAGAGGACACCCAATCTCCTAGGTCATTCCATTTTAACTTTTTCATGCAACTAGAATACACTAAAGAGACATTTGAAAGACTTAGCCAGCCATTTTCCAAAAAGTAAACAAAAATAATGAAGTATGCTAAACAAAAATTTGTCCTCATTCCTAAGTTCCTCTAATTTTGCTTATAGGAGCTGGAAGACCTGAACAAATGGGGCCTTAACATCTTCAACGTGGCTGGGTATTCACACAATAGGCCACTAACGTGCATCATGTATGCCATATTCCAGGTGAGTAAATTGGAAAGAGTGTTGGTTATTCATTCCATTGGATGGCTGGATGGCTTTTTTTATCCCAGTTTAATTTTCTGATTTGGCTTTTTTTCCATTTTGGGACATCCACTTATTTATTTTCTAATCCATTTTATGATATAGGAAAGAGACCTCCTAAAGACATTCAAAATCTCCTCTGATACATTTGTAACCTACATGATGACTTTAGAAGACCATTACCATTCTGATGTGGCATATCATAACAGTCTACATGCTGCCGATGTAGCCCAGTCAACCCACGTTCTTCTTTCAACACCAGCATTAGATGTGAGTAGTTATGATCTCTTTTGCATACCTGCCCATCTTCCTTAAAAAGTGCCTTACAATATGTAATATATGTGCAGAAATTATGGAATTAGATGATTGCATGTTCTTGAACTGGTTCTTGATTATATATAGCATCTATCAATTGGGTTACTAATATCAGAGTAACCTTCCCTTTATATCTCTTACGATTGAAAAATTATTTAATTATCAAGCAGTTAACAGGATGCTTTATTTTTCATTATATCTCTTGTATCTGATATGTGTATAGTTCAGTGACTGATATATAGTATATCCTTAATATGCATGTAGTGATCTGAACTGCCCACACCATCCCAGGCATTGTGAGGAATAGCATAAAAACATAACATAAAATTCCCCATAGAGTCCCTGTTAGGAGTAAGCATCCATAGGCTTATTTTCCTAAGAATTCATGAAACTGATTATATGGGCTGAAGAAAAGTAACTGAAAATCTAGAGCTGAGAATCGCTAGATATCTTGCTAAAGATGGCTGTGACTCCTTTTCCAACAGAGTAATGCATTTGTATGTACCAATATTAGCAGCTGTGGGCCCAGCAGACCAAGACAGATAGCAGTGGGAGTCAGTTGCTGCCAAAATGGGCAGGATCTCTGCAAGAAGGGACTGGCCAACCTTCAACCAACCCCACCTTTGCAGGTTCCTTTTGGAAGGTGAAGAAAGATTAAACAGACCACAGGTCTATTGCTGGGGTCCCATATTTTCTAAGAGAAGAAATCCAAGAAGACTTGGAAAAGTGAGATGGAGTTAAGGCTGTTCTATGTCCCTGAAGGAAATGTTCTGTATAAGTATCAGAGTAGACCGACACTATTTATCCACTATCTGCTTTTGTTGATAGGATACTTATTGTGTGGCCAGAAATTGTCCATGAGTGCTGCAGACATTTCTAGAAGGCAGGCTTCAATGTGTCCTTGAGTAATTAGATTGGTCTTCATGGGAGAGGTAGAAACTCCCATGAGCTGACATTTGAAGGGTCAGAAGATTTAAATAATCCCAGAGGGTAAAGAAAGACATTTCAGCCAGAGAAAGACATTTTAGCCAGAAAGAACATATACTTAAGGAAATCCTAGGTTTAAATCCTTGTGTACCAGTGGAGGCAGAGGAGGCTTCATGAAGGAGTTGAGCAGTAGGGCATTAGGTTTCACTTCTTAGAAATGTTCTCAAACCTTGCCCATAGTAAACACTTAGTGGATACGTACTGAGTGAATGGATGAATGAATATGTGAAATCTTCTGACCACACTACGAATTTAGCTTTGGGGAATAATTTACTGCCAGTCTTAGGAGTCTGGAATTTGGCCTCCGTTCTCTCAGTTATGCAGCCTGAAAATAATGGAATTTGTTGTATCTCAGAGCACAGCCAGTCTGATTCACTTGTCTGACTTGTATGTGCTGGTGTTCTATAAGCACCATTCTGCCATACCACTTAGTGAGAAAACAAACATCAGGTACCATCTGATCACTCACCAGGAGCATTGCCTTCCCTGCCTCAACTTGTAGGCCTGGCAAGGGGATGGGCTCCAGCCACCATGCTTTCATGTCAGACCTTATGAGGATGGGTAGAATTTACATTCAATTAGTATATGACACATTATAAAAATCAACAAACAGTCCTTCTCCCAACAAAGATGAAATGAGATACTTTAACATAAAACTGAATAAGCAGGATAGGCAAATGGGACATGGAGTTAAATGTGCTCATTTCGCTCTGCAGGCCGTCTTCACAGATTTGGAAATCCTGGCAGCCATTTTTGCAGCTGCTATCCATGACGTTGACCACCCTGGAGTGTCCAACCAGTTTCTCATCAACACAAGTGAGTTGACCACTAGGACAGTCATTCAAGTAATTGTATGAGTCACTGCTTATTTTTTTCCTCCTAATGTTTCATTATGGAGAATAATAAGAGTAATAATGAGGTAATCCTTCCATTCCACTCAAACTGGTCAGACCTTTCCTGGATACTGTGTCCAATTTGGCAATATAATTTTTGAGCTGCAGGGAGAACTTGCAAGGGGTCAGAAGGGAGTCATAAAAAGTACTTGATGTTTGGAAAATACAATATGTGAGGAAAGAATAACAGATGTGGAATTACCCAGTAAGCACAAGAAAAGTCTTGGGAATAATGTGATAATGATTCTCAGTATTCTGCAGGGCTCTCACGCAGAGCGTAGTGACCCACTGGTATCCCTCTCCACGGAGGAACCAGCCCCAAATGTTAGATCTGAGCACGGGAACCCCCAGACAAAATAAGATTCTGGAAAAAGCACTGCAGTGGGTTTCCACAATTCAGGAGGAAGGGTCATTAAAAGTCCCACATACTCTCTTCCAACTGCACAGGTATGATTACGGATGAGCCTGTGGTAGGGAAGATGACTTCAACGAACTTCACAGCCGGTCCAGCCTTAGGACCCCAAGCCATCAAGTTTTTGTCATGCTCAAAATGTTTAGGATTCATGCTAGTGAAACTCCATGAATTCTCTCAGTTAATGCACTATTTCTAAATGCTGGAAATCTAAGTACTTTTTCTTGTGAGAATATTGGTTTACTGTGGTCATTAACATCAAGTGCTGATGGTTTTATAGAAATGTTTGAGCTACTTGTTGCAGAAAAGTCGTTGCCATACTTTATCATCAGAATATCTGAGTGATGTAGGTGTGGTGTACTTTGTTTTTGTGTTGTTGTTGTTGTTTTACCGCATTCTTCTATTGAAAGAACATAAACTTGACTACTTGCCTAAGTGGATTCCATCAGCTGACATAGTTCAATCCATGTATAGGCCAGTTACCTTCACACAGAAAAGTGGTCTTTCTGGTACAGCCACCTACAGCACTACAACATATAAAGCCCTTTTGCAGATCTGTACCCTTGACCACAGGGTGAGTGGAGCAAAAGTGCTGAATTGACTTCATATATCCCACTGCCTTTACTGAGGATGTAACTCAAAGCATCCAGTTAAAGCAATGGCATATGAATAACAACACCCGCAGTTAGTGACATAGTACCATCACTTGGCTATTATTCTTGATTAAGAGAAAATGTGACCTCATAAGTTTGATGGCCATATTGTCATTTGCAGACCAGGGCTCCTTCTAATGAAAGATGTCCAATTCTTCTGTGCGAAAGTCAGGCTGGAAGCTGTAGTTTACATATCCAGATATTGCGATCTCTGATGTATAGAGCCAGATGGTAGAACATTTAACAAGATTGTTCTAAAAAGTATTAATGTCTTGTTACCATATTTATGGAAAGTTCCATAAAGCTACATTATTTGAATAAAATGAAATTTTATACTTATACCCTTGTCTTCTTTGAAAATCCAAAACACAATTGACAGAGTTGGCAAGAATATAAAAAAGTGAATATACATAGTTTGAAAATCCTAATACATTTGTTGAAGTTTACTGGCATTTTCAGTTCATTGTTTTCCAAAGCACAAAATGAGTGGAGACATAATGGAAATTACAATCTGAGATAAAAATAGGGTTTAGCAGCTTGGGAATGCTTTTACTTAATGTCAAATTCTTTCTAAAGTGAAGGGGGAAAATGGATTTTAAAATACCATGAGTTTTAATCAAAGAGAAAGCTTAGGCACTAATATCTACCAGAAGATTTTTTTTTCTTAGAAGCTGACTACATTCCTTTGTAGAGGGAGACTGTTTATCTGAGAAGTGACATTTGGATCTTGTTTTTTAAAACTATTTGAATACAACTAGATCTGATTTCACATTAAGATAATGCCAACCTTTGAATTGTACCCCTTTGTATTAAGTCATCATTTTTACTTGCTTATTAGATTCAGAACTTGCTTTGATGTATAATGACGAATCTGTGTTGGAAAACCACCATCTGGCCGTGGGTTTCAAACTGCTGCAAGAAGAGCACTGTGACATCTTTCAGAATCTCACCAAGAAGCAGCGCCAGACGCTCAGGAAAATGGTTATCGACATGGTAAGACTTCCCCCTCTCTACATTACCCTCTCAGGAGGGGAAATCTCATTCTCTTTGATAAACCGAGTTCATTGGATGTTTCTGTTTTCTTTTTACCCAAGGTGTTAGCAACTGATATGTCCAAACATATGAGCCTGCTGGCAGACCTGAAGACAATGGTAGAAACAAAGAAAGTTACAAGCTCAGGTGTCCTTCTGCTGGACAACTATACTGATCGCATACAGGTATTGGATAAAAGCCTTTGATTTAACACAAAGCCACACCAAACAACAATTAAAAAATGAAAACAAACTTAAGTTAGTTGCATTCTAGGTTATTACTACAGCTTTGGGCTTATTTAAGAACAAACTAAGCAAGCGAAGAAATAACTAAAGAAAACATTACAGCTCATTCTCTAATTTATGAGAAAAAAAACAACCCTATTTATTGAATTGCTTAGTTCTAAAAATAAATTGCGAGATGTATTTGTAATAGGGTGTACGTGACTGCTGGTCCCAAAAGCTCGTGTTTGGATATAAACCCCTTGACTTGCAGTTTGTTAAGTCTGTTTTGGTTACACAAATTGCCATCAGCTGCTCTCCTTTCCGCAAGTGGAAAATATGAAGATATCTACTTTGAGTAATTCTTTGCATTTTTTCCAAACTGAGGAAAGGAAATGGTGGCAGTATCTGACCTCCAATGTCTTTTCCAGTTTTTAAATTCAATGACCATCAATTTAAGAAGACACAGATTTTCCCTTTTGGGACTCCTATAATGGTAAATAACCAACGCTGGCCAGCACCATTGTAATTCTGCTTTCTCTGTGCACCTAATGTAATTAGAATACAACTAAGATGTTCTTGGGTTTGGTACCAAGTGTCCTAGTACAAGAGGGATGAGATGTTCTGGTAGTATTTACACCTAATTTTATGGGATTTCCAAAACTTGATGATTTCAGGTTCTTCGCAACATGGTACACTGTGCAGACCTGAGCAACCCCACCAAGTCATTGGAATTGTATCGGCAATGGACAGACCGCATCATGGAGGAATTTTTCCAGCAGGGAGACAAAGAGCGGGAGAGGGGAATGGAGATTAGCCCGATGTGTGATAAGCACACAGCTTCTGTGGAAAAATCCCAGGTATTTTCAAAGTTTTTGTAAGCTCTGCTTGCTGTAGAACTGAGGAGTTCTACTTAATTCTTTTCTTTTAACAAAACATATATATTATCATAGTATATATTTTATACATATGAAATTATAAGGAAGCAACCACCCATTGAGTTCCATTAAACTCATGACTCATTTGCTTTCTCCATTACACTCGATTTTACAGGATGAAATAAAGTAGTCACCAGAATCCACCCACGTTTGAACTGTGTAGCCTCAAACAGTTTATATAGTTGTCTGTGATCTTAGCAAATGCAGCCAATTGAACTGAACACTGCGGCCTCCTTCATCTCATCTGTCCAGATTCCTCCTAGCTCTGCCTTTATTCAGGATTTCTGCTCTTGTTCCCTATACCCTATTTGTGCTGTCTCTTCATAATCAAGCACACTGCCACCCTCACCAGAAGTAGTGAATCTCATTCCTACAAATCTCTTCTACCTCATAGTCCAAGCCTGTCCTGTGTCCCCCTGCCCAGATTGCGTCTATGCTCTTGAGTGATTCTCAATCTTTTTAATCTCATGGCACACATAAACTAATTACTAAAATTCTGAGGCACATCAAAAATATATTTTTTGCTCCTATGACATAAAAATAGGTATGATTTTTATTCATTCACACCAGATGGCTATTGCTCTGTTGGCTGTTGTCATTTTTTTACTTGAAAAATAGTCTAAGGGACTAACAGTCACAGTCTGGTAAGGGAAAAGAGGTCAGTGTTCCTGACTAAATATTCATATACTGCATGTTTTATAAGTTCTGACCAGTTGAAAATCATTGCCCTAAAGCCTTAATTAGAACAAGATACTAATTAACTAATTAATTAATTGGAATAAGGCCCTTTTATTAACAACAGTGATTTTTTTATATTTATATAGTGTCATGCAGTTTTCCACACATTTTTCTGTACGTTATCCTATTTGAACCTCCATACAGCCTTGCGAGACAGACACAGCATGTATTTTTCCCCAGTGTATCAGGTGAAGAAGCTGTCCTCTTGGTCCATTTCACCAGCTCTTTGGTTACTCAGTGGCCCTCCACCCAGAGCTGTTCACTCTCCTCTCATCACTGTGGACAGGTCTCCCTGGGGCCATGACACCGTGTTTACTCCTGGTGTTTCCCACAGATGCACTCTGGTGACCCCTGTCTGAGAAGTCTGGCAATAAAGCCCTTGATTAGATGCTCATAGGATTTGTAGAGCTCTCTCATCCCAGGACCTAGGAAATAAGCACCTAGAGGCCACCTTTCCATAAATGCTGAGCATTCAGGAGTAGCAAACACATGAAGAAAGGAAATGACTGCATTGTGTTCAGCTGATTCAGTTTTCTCCATTGCCTTGAGCTTGTTTTTTTCTGGCCCCTGGAAAACACCTTGAATATAGTCTCTCAAGTCCATTAAACACAGAGAAAGTAGAGAGAGGGGGGTGGGAAGGAGTGGGTGGAAGCAAGAGAAATACCTGAATCATCTTCAGTGTAGTTCTTAAAACCAATGCAGATTAGAGATGCCAAGTTTTTTGTGTGGTTTGTTAAAGCTAGGGAGGCACCAGAGAAAAGATAGATAGAAGATAGGTGATTGATAGATAGATAGATAGATAGATAGATAGATAGATAGATAGATAGAAAAGAATCACATATGACTAAGATTCTTTGATATGGTACAACTTTGATGTATTAAATGACTGGAGAAAAAAACTAGAATGTTAATAAAGGGAAGCTTCTAGTAATGTGGAAAGGTGGCTACATAATGTCCCGCGGGTGCCTGCAAATTGCCCTTGCTCATCTCCCCCCTGATTCCCAACCCAGCATCTTTCCAGTGCTGCAGACCATGACAGGGGAATTCCATTCTGTCATTCAACTGGTGCCTATTCTTTCTCTCAACCTGCCCCCACCCCCAGTGTTTCCTGTTTGTCCCACAATGAGGAGGTCAGAGTAAGGCCACAGAGCCAGCTCAGGCAGGATGCATAGGCCCTGTGTAAACCATAGCAGAGCCATAAGCCTCATATTTATTCACAGGAACACTAGCACAGGAACTGCCTAATTGTTTTTATTTTCCCTTCTTTTCTCCTGATGGAAATGACTGCAGGCTCTACAATTGCAGATGTGTCCACAGAGGGGATTTTTGTTGGTTTAGGGGCTTGAGGTAGTTTCAGATGTCTTACCAAACTCATTTACAAACCAAAAGCAGTCCACAGAACTTGAGAAATCTCAGAGTAGTCAGGGGCTGGCTCCCCTTCGTTTTGGAACAGCGTCATATTTTCAAGTTATCAGGGAAAGAATGTTGAGTCAGAACTCATTAGACCTGGGGCTTCCTTCTTCAGAGAATGATTCAGAGTCCCCGCAGTGAGAAAGTCATTCCCAGCCAGGGTTACGTCCAAGTTCTTATCTGGCACACGGAAAAGGAAAAGTCGTCAGTTGTAGTGAGACATGAGACGAACACAGGCTTTGGAATCAGACAAAGCTGGGAGTGAGTGCCAGCTTCACCACTTATTGGCTCTGTGACCCCTGTCAAGATATTTAATCTCAGTGAGTCTTAGTTCCCTTCCTGTAAATAGTGGATAACAATACTAACTTTGCAGGATTAAAAGTGATAATTTACACATTACATCCAGTGCAGGACGTACCATATAGTATGTGCTCAAATAATGGAATCCATTATTACTGATTTCTCTTGGGTTGTTGTTGCTTTAATCTTGCATGGAAACCAGGACAGCTTGTTTGGTTTTCAGGGGCCAATCACAATAACAGGCATGTACCTTATTTTTCACCAGGTTGGTTTCATTGACTACATTGTCCATCCACTGTGGGAGACCTGGGCAGATCTGGTGCAACCTGATGCGCAGGACATTCTGGATACATTGGAAGATAACAGGAACTGGTATCAGAGCATGATCCCCCAGAGTCCCTCCCCACCGCTGGACGAGCAGAGCAGAGACTGCCAGGGGCTGATGGAGAAATTTCAATTTGAACTGACCCTTGAAGAGGAGGATTCTGAAGGACCCGAAAAAGAGGGAGAGGGCCACAGCTATTTCAGCAGCACAAAGACACTTTGTGTGATCGATCCAGAAAATAGGGATTCACTGGGAGAGACTGATGTAGACATAGCCACAGAAGACAAGTCCCCGATTGACACATAATCTCCCTCTCGGTGTGGAGATGAACATTCCACCCTTGACAAGCATGCCGGCTGTATGGTAGGGCCAGCCCACCCCAGGGGCCAAGGCCTGCACAGGACAAGGGCCACGTGGCTTTTCCAGTTACTTGAGTTTGGAGCTAGAGTGCAAGACCGTGAAGCAAATAGCAGCTCAGGAAATTCCACGGTTGACTTGCCTTCCTTGCAAGCCTGGTGGAGAGCTGAAGCTTTACGTGGTACTGGAGGCCAAGTTCAGATCACGACCAATGGCTTGAAAATAGAAGACACAAAACTGAGAGATTTTTCTGCACTAAGTTTTGGGAATCTATCCCTACTAGTGACTGAACTAATACATTCATTTATAAATCTGCTCACCTGTCCCTTTGTCGGCCAACCTGTGTGCCTTTTTTTGTAAAACATTTTCACGTCTTTAAAAATGCCTGTTGAATACCTAGAGTGTAATATCAACTTCTACACAGATAAGCATTCAAAGCTGACACGAACTTTTTTGACTCTTTCTGAACAAAAAAAGGAAAGAAAATGGTCTTCCTTCTTTCTTGGGCAATATCTTTCACTTTCCTACAGTTACTTTTGCAAATAGCAAGGATATACTTCTAACCACATTCTACTTCCTTCCCCTGTTGTTCCTTCCAACTCCACAATTGCCCTTACAACTTATCTCTGTTTGCCTGCTTTGAACAGTATTTTTTCTCCTCTGGAGTTTTACACTTTTGCTCTCAACAGAATAAAGTGGAACAAACGAAGGGGTAGGAGGAGGTAGCTGTATTGTTCACAGTTACAGTCTGTGTGAAAATCAGCCTAAAAAGGCAGTGTGTCGTGTCGTGTCTGGAGCCCCTGTGCCACCGGGAGTCGCACGGCCCTGTCCTGTCCTCTCCCTCCCTCCTCTCTTCACTCTCACACCCAATTATGCTATTTTCAATTCAATGCTGCCATCTCTCTCTTGCACTGCCTTCCTGCTAACACCTCCATGTCTGTTTATAACCATGTATTTATTACTTAATGTATATAATGTAATGTTTTGTAAGTTATTAATTTATATATCTAACATTGCCTGCCAATGGTGGTGTTAAATTTGTGTAGAAAACTCTGCGTAAGAGTTGCAACTTTTCTTGTAATGTTTTGTATTGTGTATTATATAACCTGAACATTGCTGAGACATAGGGCCCCGTCACCAGTGAAGACACCAGTGGGCTTTTACTCAGAGGGCCTGCCCTTTTACCGGTCTGAGTTATTAATATTGTGTAACCCTTTACAAGCCAGTTTTAGAAACAGGATTCTCACATTAGATACTAAATGGTTTATTTGAGCTTTTACTTTTGTATAGTTTCGTATGGGTGGGGGGCATCAGGATGTGGTTTTCACCCCTGTTCTAGCCAACTCTATGTACGCATGAGTTGGGTGACAACTGGGTTCTACTATAACCGTGGCTTCGGTTTAAAAAGCAACACTACATTTGCGCGCAAATGGTTCTGAGTTACCAAACTACTGACTACAAAGAAAGCTTCCTGCCTGCCATTAAGCAGGAATGTCATGTTCCAATTAATTACAAAAAGAAAACAATAAAACAATGTGAATTTTATAATACAATGTGAACTGATGTAGTAAATTATGCAAATGTGAAGCTTCTGATAACACTTGTTAGGTCTCTTATTGGCTTCAGTCTCAGTTTGTAAAATCTATTCCATGAGTTCAGTTCAGCGTTGTGACTCATAGTTAAAGAAATGGCACAAACGTGCATGACCAATGGGTTTGTAAGTCTATGAACACTGCATTATTTCAGGTGGACATTTTATTGTTTTCAAAAGTTTCTCACAATGTATGTTATAGTACTATTATTATTATATATTGTGTTCAAATGCATTCTTAAGAGAGTTTTCTATGAGGTGAATAAACAAAAGCATGATTAGATTAGACTGTAGGCCCAATTATTTCGGGTTAGTTCTGACGTATCAAAAGCAGATCTTTTCTCTCTTCTCTTCTACCACACCCCACACAAGAAAACCAACAAGTTTACCCAGCCAACATCACAACTGAAGTTTAAGAATCTGTTTCCAAAATGTCCCTTCACTTGGAACATTACACTTTTTCTTTTTTTTTAGCAACAGTTGGCTCAGCTCAGTGGTGCAAGAAGAGAGCTGGTGAAGGAAAACAAAACCACCTTATGAATCTGAAGAGGTTAATCTACTAGATAAATAAAGGAAAACTGCAGCTTGGCTGGATGCTCTAGAAAAGAGAATCATAGAACCATAGAACATTAGCTTAATGTAGTCAGATGATCCCATCAATCATTTGACACATGAAGACTCTGAGGTACAAAGAGTCCTCTTCAAGCCACTCCACAGAGTGCTGGTTGGCACTTGGCTTTCTCGGTGTCCCTGGAGTCTCCTGTTGGTCATGTGCCTAAGATTTTCTTTCTGAAATTATCTGTATTAAACTCATAAGCAAAAATACTTAAATGTTTTCTTGAAATCTTTAAGTCAGCTTTAAAAAATTTATCCTGAGATGTGTGTGTGAGTGTGAACGTGGTAAAGAAGGTTGCAAGTAAGAATCAGTGGGTGGCCTATGACATTTTAACCACAGGGTACAGGTTTGTGAACCAGTAAGAGGGTCTGCTATAGAAGAACTCACTCAATAAACTGAAATTACAGTAATTTTTATAGACCATTGGAGACGAGCCCACATTGCACACCCAGCTTGCCTGTCGGTTCAGAGCTGATGTTTATAGCACTTCGCCACCATCCCTGATCTCTGATTGCACCCCCCCATCTCTGAGCATTTACTGATTGAATTACAAAAATGAATTAGAATAGCCACAGGTGTGGTTTTTTAAATGTCTACACTACAGCTATAACTATGCATAAATGTTTGCAGGTCTGTTTCTACAAAGAAGTGATTCTCAACTTGCTGCAAAATGAGAATCCCCTGGGGAATAAATATTTTTTTAGAATATGGATGTTTGGGCCCCATCCTCACTTCAGATTTGTTTGAATTGGTCTTGGGTAGGGCTCTGGGTGGTAGATTTATAGAATTCTCCCAAGATAATCTAATGTGTAGTTTTGAGTAGAGAACAACTGTTCCAGAAGAAAGAAATGTGCTTGTAGCTAAGACTTTGGTCTCAGTCCATTCAAGCTGCTGTAACAAAATGCCACAGGCCAGATAGCTTAAAAACAACAGAAATTTATTTCTCACAGTTCTAGAGGCCAGGAAATCCGAGATTAAGGCATCAACAAGTACACATTCTGATGAAGCCCACTTTCTAGTTCCTAGCTGGTGATTTCTCTCTGTGTCCTCACTTGGGAGATGGGACTAGAGTTCTATCTGGGATCGCTAAGAGCATTAATCCCATTCGTGAGGCTCCGCCCTCATGACTTCAGCAGCTCCCACAGATCCCACCTCCTAGTATCATCTTTAGGGGTTAGGATTTCGACATACGAATTTTGGGGTGACACAAACATTCGCACCATAGCAGCTTTCTTTCATAGCAACTGTTTGCAGACCCTGTGCACTTGCCTTGGCCAGACCCTGGTTCACATCCAGAGATGACAGTAGGGATCAGAGATGAAAACGACGGAACTCCACACTCCAGAGGTTTCCAATCTGCTATTGTTCCTCACCACTGGCTTTCCAGGGTACTAAACCACAATTATATTTTCAGGAAAACCACAATGAAGGAAGTTAATCACCTGGTTCCAGAACGTAGGCCATAAGTGTAACCATCTCCCACCTGTGACGGCATGTCAGTCTTTCTCATGGCTGGGAGCGACTGCGAAGCAGACATTACTATAGCATTTTTGCCAACCCTAAGGGTGATCACTTTGTACTTAACAAAATACACAGGAGCCTAAGGCTGATTTGTAGACTCTGAAACTGTCAGAGTTGAAAACAAACATGCACACATGTGTGAACACATGTACACACACAGGATGGCATTTCTGTGACATATTCCCACAGGCTTATTTTGACATAATTAAGTTGCGAGGGGAGGTCATAGTAATTCTAAGTCCACTAAAGAAAGCCTAAGAGAGTCCAAATGAAAGAGTGTGGTTTATCACATAGGGTCTGTTCCCATGTGGCCTAGGTTCAAATCCTAACTCCTCCATTTACTCTCTGCCCAACCTTAGACAAGTCACCTACTGCCTGGGCTTCAGTAAAATGAGGACTATAAATCTGTCAAATGGGTATAAATAAACCCAGGACTTTTTCTACTATTCCATTGCTACCTCTCTGAGCTCTATGTCTTACTTACTGATCAAATTACCATCATATGAGCCTTCAAACCTGTGGTCCAGGATAGGGTAGGATGGGTGGCAAATCCCATTTATAAAATCATGCTTTGTGCATTCTGTGTCCCTTGCCAAGAATTCTCCAACCTGGCTACCTCCCACATCATTCAAAAGTCAGATCAGGTGCCCCCCTAACAGGAAGCTTCCCTGATCCCCAATGTTGACATAAGAACTCTTCCTTGAACTCCTGTGAGTTCCAGGCTGAATAGCCTATGCTTTGCTACTAATTGGCTGTGTAACGTTGGGCAAGTCACTTAACTCCCTATGCCTCTGCTTTATCATCTGTAAATTGGGGAAAATTGTAGTAACACCTACCTTTTAGAGGGTTATATGAGAATTACATGAATTGATATATAAAGGTCTAAGATATACAGTGGTTGGCAAAAGTGGTTTACAGTTGTTCATATGGAAAGAAGCATTCAGGTTATTATTATTATAATACAAGAATAAACTCTGTGTTTCACATACTCACAACTGTAAAACTACATTTGCCCATCTCTGTGTTTTAATTACTAACTCCTATGACTATACGTTTTAAGTTAGGTTTTTGTCTTTTCCAAAAGACTATTGAAGGTAGAAGCCAAATCTTATTCCCTGTTGAACTTCCAGTGCCCAATGCAATACCTGCATTTGTCAAACTGATACGAACCAAGTGGTTTTGTGTAAGGCTAAAATGCAACCATATCTTTAAGGCTCCTAATCCTAAAAAGGTGTTGGTCTCTGAACCCTGGAATAATAAAGCCATACAATTTTAGAGCAAAGATTCCTCAGCAATCATCTGGTTCATTCCTTTACTTTTATAAATATAGGAGCTGATGCCCATAGATGACCAGTGACCTGCCCGATATCACACAATGTAGTAGTGTCCTAGGGCTGCCATAATTCAGTGCCACACACTGGGTAGCATAAACAACCCAAACTTATTTTCTCACAGTCTGGAGGCTAGAAGTCCAAGGTCATGGTGGCATCAGGGTCAATTTCTTCCAGAAAACCTATTTGTGCCTCTCCCCTAACTTTTGGTGATTTCTAGCAATCATCTCTGCCTTCATGTTCACGTGGTGTTCTCTCTGTGTGCAGGCCTGTGTCCAAGTTTCCCCTTTTTATAAGGACACCAGTCGGAGTTAAGGGACCACTCACATCGGATTAAGGGACCACTCTACTCCAGTATGACTTCCTTTTAATTAACTATATCAACAACAAACCTATTTCCAAATCAAGTAACATTCTGAGGTAACACACTGGGTGTTAGAACTTCAACATATACATTTGAGTGGGTGGAGACAAATCAATCTATAACACACAGTCACTCACCTGAAGGTTCCTGTTTCCTAGCACAGGGTTTCGTCTGCAAGGTCAGGACCTTAGACACCTGTTCAACTTCTCTGCACCTCAATCTTCTCTCCAAAATCAGAAGAATAAATTGTATGTTTCAGCAGGTACTATCCAGTTATAAGGGAGTTTTTGTTTTCCTAAGGTCTGAGTTCTTCAAACATTTTAACTATTTTCCTGGTAGAGCTCAGTGCTACACAGAGGAATCAAGGAAAAGAGAAAGCAGGACTTCAGGGTCATAGAGAAAACGTAGCCCAAGTGTTAAGAACTTAGGCTCAGATAGTGAACAGATTCCAGTTCAAATCCCTGCCCTTCTACTTTCTAGCTGTGTAATGGTGGGCAAATACTTAACCTCTTCAAGCTACAGTTTCCTCCTCATTAAAACAATAAAAATAATAGTAACTGTTTTATGGGGTTTTTGCAAAGACTAGTAAATAATGCATTTAAAACGCTTGAGTGTCAGCCATTGTGCCACAGATGTCAGCTAAGACTTCATTCCTTCCCAAAAGAATTAGAATGAATGCTGTGTGCCAGGCACTGTGTAAGGCACCCAACAAAGTCCCTGCTCTTCTGAAGTTTATGTTTTAGTAGGGAAGAAAAAACACAAATAAACAAAAATATAAATAATACAGTATCAGATAGTATGATATGTGCTATGGGGTTTGCTCTGGAGTTCACCTGCCTGGCTTGGAATCCCAGCTTCCCCCACTATTAACAGTCCAGACAGGGGTGCAAAAATATAAGGGCTCTGAAAATGTAGTGGGTTTGTCAACATCAGTGAACAACAAGAAATCCAGGTGAGGGAGAGGGGGGAGAGGGGTGGGAGATAAGGTTGGCAGCCAGGTCCCAGAGAGTCCTCAGGCTATTGTGAGGGCTTCGGGAAGTCATTGGACAGTTTTAAGCAGGGGGCTGATATGACTAGTACATGTCTAGAAGATTATTCTGTGAGGAAAATAAACTATATTACATATATAGAATTAGGGAGACCGGTAAGGAGGCCACTGTAATGGTCTTCTGAAGTAACAGGAACTTGACAAGTTTAGTGGTGATGAGAGTTGGAAGATTTGTGATATATTTTTTAGCAGAGCCAACAGAATTGGCCGATGCATTTGAAACCGGCAGCACAGGAAAAGGAGTGAGAGAGATCCCAAGGATGTGACCTGGGCAACCTATTGAATGGTGGGCACACTTCCTGTGATGGGGGAGCATTGGGAAAGGATCTGATTTTGGTTGGAGATGTTGAGGAGGCCATTATATGAGTGAGTCTGAAGTTTAGGACAGAGGCCTAATCTTTTCAATAAGCAGGTTCCCTATGCACTTGGCCCCTGTGTCCGTGTGGGCTAACCCTGTGCTACCCTAATTCAT
Source organism: Desmodus rotundus (assembly GCF_022682495.2). Classification (NCBI taxonomy): domain Eukaryota; kingdom Metazoa; phylum Chordata; class Mammalia; order Chiroptera; family Phyllostomidae; genus Desmodus; species Desmodus rotundus. Next base: position 46,587,915 of record NC_071389.1, read on the forward strand.
CCCTGACCCTAAATATATCCCTTCAGTGGGTTCCTCAAGAAATCTGCCTATACCTCGAGCATTTTGTGTTTTTCCAGACTTTTATTGGAACTACAGGGGGGTCTTGGGAGGTCCTGTTCAACAGCATGCTGCTTTCTACCACCACACAGGTGCCTCATTCCCTTTCTTCTTTTCACTTTATCCTTCAGCTCATTGAATCTCCCTCTCAGGAGCAAAATCAGTTATTTTTCCTGACATTTGCCCCACAGTTAGCATTTGTTTTTTGTTGGTGGCCCATGATTTGGGGAAATCTCACTTCATAAACCAAAGAGCTTCTCAACAGTTATTTGTGTAAATATACATGTATACATTGCTCTCCCAGAAATTCAGATATCAGAATACTTTCTTTTTTAATATATTTATTGATTATGCTATTACAGTTGTCCCATTTCCCCCCCTTCACTTCACTCCATCCTGCACACCCCCTCCCTCCCACATCCCCCCCCCCATAGTTCATGTCCATGGGTCATACTTGTAAGTTCTTTGGCTTCTACATTTCCTACACTATTCTTACCCTCCCCTTGTCTATTTTCCATCTACCATTTATGCTACTTATTCTCTGTACTTTTCCCCCTCTCCCCCTCCCACTCCCCTGTTGATAACCCTCCATGTGATCTCCATTTCTGTGGTTCTGTTCCTGTTCTAGTTGTTTGCTTAGTTTGCTTTTGTTTTTGTTTTAGGTGTGGTTGTTAATAACTGTGAGTTTGCTGTCATTTTTACTGTTCTTATTTTTTTAATCTTCTTTTTCTTAGATAAATCCCTTTAATATTTCATGTAATAAGGGCTTGGTGATGACAAACTCCCCCAACTCGACCTTATCTGAGAAGCACTCCATCTGTCCTTCCACTCTAAATAACATCTTTGCTGGATACAGCAATCTTGGATGTAGGTCCTTGGCTTTCATGACTTCAAATACTTCTCTCCAGCCCCTTCCCACCTGTAAGGTCTCCCCTGAGAAATCAGCTGACAGTCTCATGGGAACTCCCTTGTAGGTAACTGTGTCCTTTTCTCTTGCTGCTTCTAAGATTCTCTCCTTATCTTTAATCTTGGGTAATGTAATTATCATGTGCCTTCGTGTGTTCCTCCTTGGGTCCAGCTTCGTTGGGACTCTTTGAGCTTCCTGGACTTCCTGGAAGTCTATTTCCTTTGCCAGATTAGGGAAGTTCTCCTTCATTATTTGTTCAAATAAGTTTTCAATTTTTTGTTCTTCCTCTTCTCCTTCTGGCACCCCTATAATTCAGATGATGGAACATTTAAAGATATCTTGGAGGTTCCTAAGCCTCTCCTCATTTTTTTGAATTCTTGTTTCTTCATTCTTTTCTGGTCGGATGTTTCTTTCTTCCTTCTGGTCCACACCATTGATCTGAGTCCCAGTTTCCTTCCTATCACTCTTGGTTCCCTGTACATTTTCCTTTGTTTCTCTTTGCATAGCCTTCATTTTCCCACCTAATTTGCAACCAAATTCAACCAATTCTGTGAGCTTCCTGATTACCAGTGTTTTGAACTGTGCATCTGATAGGTTGGCTATCTCTTCGTCGTTTAGTTGTATTTTTTCTGGAGCTTTGATCTGTTCTTTCATTTAGGCCATTTTTTTTCTGTCTTGGTGCACCTGTTACGTAAAGGGGCAGAGCCTTAGGTGTTCACCAGGGTGGGGTAACACTGGTCGCTGAGCTATGATGCTGCATGTGGGGGAGGGGCTGAGAGGGAGCAATGGTGCTTGTTCCATTTTCTGCTGGTTTTCAGTCCCTCCCTCAGCTACCCACAATCAAATTGGGCCCTTCTGGTGGTGCTTCCTGGGTGGGTGGGCTTGTGCATGCTCTAGGCCCCTGTGGGTCTCTCCAACGACCTCTCCTGTGAGGCTGGGAGTCTCTCCTGCTGCTGCCTCAACCCCCACAGGTGTTTTCAATCAGAGGTTTGAGGCTTTATTTCCCCGTTCTGGAGCCCTGGGTTGCACAGTCTGTTTCGCTCTCCCACCGTTCCTCCCGGTTTATCTACAAGCGAATGTGGGGCCGCAGGGTCTGCCAGCTGCTGCCTGCTCTGCCCTATTCCACAATCCACCACCTCACTGGGTCCACCAGCCCACACCTTGCCACGAGTCCTCACCACCTGGCTGCTCATCTCTGCCCCTCCTACCGATCTGGGTGAGTGTTTCTCCTTTATCTCCTTGGTTGTCGCACTTCCATACAGTTCAATTTTCTGTCAGTTCTGGATGTTTTTTTGTTTTTAAATTGTTGTTGTCCTTCTTTTGGTTGTGCGAGGAGGCACAGTGTGTCTCTCTATGCCCCCATCTTGGCTGGGAGTACAGAATACTTTCTATCTTGTTATATCTTCCCCAGTAAAAATGGGAAGCTCATTCACAAACTTTCTGAGAGATGAGTGAGAAGACAAACGTCAAATGGATCCCTGTGGCACTCAAGCCAGCCCCACCTCATGGCCCCGCCCTGCCTGTGCCCTTTGCCAGGCTTATGCTGATGCTTCAGTGTGGCCCTCTGGCTCTGCTCCATAGTTGGAACTTGGACTCTTGAGCAGAGTGATCTTATAAAACCCTCCTGTTCTTTTTTTTTTTTTTTTTACCTTCCCCTCAGATTTTACCCCATCCCCACAAGGGCAAAATTCTTTTCCATAACTTTGATAGAGGAAGTCTACCAGGCCCTTTGTTGCCTGAGAATGCTCTTTAGGCCTCCTGCTTCAGCCCGAGCAGCTCTCACATCTCTCCACAGTTCAGAGCTCCAAGAGCAAGCCAGGAAGTAAGCGTGAGTGGAAACATGCAGAAGTGCTGCTCTGTCTCAGTTCCTGCATGCCTCTCACTGTGTTTGCTGAGTGAGATTTTAAAGGTATGTTTTTATTGCAAAGCGTGGGCCTCAAAACAAGGCAATTATATTGTCTGGTGCTTTGGCAAAAACAAAAACAAATAAAAAGTGGTCTGTTACAACACTGGGGGATAATAAAACTGACCGTTTTGGATGCTTTGACATACAACGTCATGTCCAATACAGCTCTTTTCAATAGTATTTTGGTTTATATTCTATTTTTATCTTTATCGTTGACTTCTAACCTAATGTCCAAGTAATGTTACTCCACCATTTCTCTAGTTTCCTACATGGGGATTTCAAGAAGAGTCATGCCAGAACATTCACATGAAATCAAGTGACTTTAACCTCTGTGAAGGCAGAGGTTCTGTCTGTTGCTTTGCCCTGTTTCCACAATGTCTAGCATCAGGCCTGGCTCAGAGTCTGTGCTCAAACATTTTAAAAATAAATCTGGGTATTGATGACACTACAACACTCATTACAGGAAGAATAGAAGAATGTATATGGCAGAGAGCTGACTTTCATTTTCTCTCACTAGATTGCAATGATCCATTTTCAGATCTGTCTCCCCACTCAACACCGAGACCCTCCAAGGTAGGACAATGTATATTGTTTTGTTTCTTTTCAAACCTTTGTATCCCTTGTAAACGCTCTTCGGGCCCTAAGTGAAAGGAGTGCCCTGTCATGTTTATTGAGCTAATGACCCAATACACAAGGTAGAAAATCCTGTTATTGAAATTACTTGGGAAATATATCTGTCTACCCAATTTCTGTGGGAAAGGAGTAGGGTATGCTGGGGGAAGCAAGATCTGACAAACCTGTGTTCCAGGCCTCGCTCTGTTTCTTCCTAGTTGTGGGAATTGGGGTAAATCACTTAAATTTTCTGAGCTTAAATTTTCTCATAATTAAATGGAGTGAAGAGCAAAAGATGGAATCTATATAGCGTTACATACAGAAGGTGCTCAATAAATCTTCACTGTCTGGATGCATGTTTTTTTCATGGATGGAAGCATAAAGGTCATTAAAATACATTTAAAAACTCATTATTCGTCTTTGAATAGGATAATGCAGCAATACAGTTTGATTCCTTTAGGGTTCTGTAAATCAAATTATAGTTAATCCAGATTTTTCTACATATATCTCAAGATTCTAGGAGGATACTTGCTCTCACTCCAACCCACCCGCATGGCACTGTTCTGACACTGATAGGCTCACTGGAATGGAAGGAAGTGAGTAAATTCACCAGCTCACCCTCCTCCAATGCTGCAGAATGCCTCAAAAATATGCCTGATGGAAAGCCTCCAGTGACAGAGAGCACTGCAATAGCCTATGGAGATGATGTAAATGGTTAAGTTTTTGAGATGGAATCAAACTTTACTCTTCTAAAGCACACTCACTTGTTTACATTTCTTTCCTTCCATAGCCAAATAACATATATAACTCCTCTTCTAATTTCTTGTCCCTGTTGAAAACAGGAGCCAACTTTCAGAGTTGTGACTACGTGACCTTCAGAAAAATTATATAACTTTTTAGTGCCTCAGTTTTCTTATTTGTAAAATAGAAATAATAATAACAGTACCTATAGCAAATATTATTACAAAGATTAAATGAGTTAAGGTTATAAAATACTTAGAGTAGTGTCTGGCCTATAGTATATATTAACAAATGTTAACTATACATAATTAGAGGTAGTATGTTTCCTACACTATAGTTTCCTACAACCATTTTCATGACTTAAATTCATCAGCCTGGTCAAATTATCCTGGGCTTGCTGACATTGACACTGTTTCCTTAGGATGAGTGTCCCAGAGGCAAACACTGTATTTCAGTCATGGTAAAGGACAATGTGACTCTCGCCCTCCTTTGTTCTGGATATTGTTCAATAGCCCAAGGTTGTATTCATTTGGAGAAGAGTCCGGGATTCACCCTGATGATTCATAACGTGCTCATAGGCAAACAAACCTTTTCACACGAACCATTGTGAAACCATGTCTCCTCTATTCTCTGCTTGTAGAACTGAGTTTCCACAACTCAGTACTGCATTTGCACCTGACTGATACATGTCGTCTGAAAAACCAGTGCAGTGTAGGACAGAGGGTTTTCAGCTTAGGTGTCGGATGAACCTGAGTGTAAATCCCAGCCTCAGCACTACTTCTGAGGCCTTAGAGAAGGTACTTAACTTGCTTGACCTTCAGTTTTATTTTCTGTCAAATGGAAAAATGATACCCATATCAAAGAAGTATTTAGAAAGGCTAAATGATATAATTTATGCAAAGAGTCTAGCACATTTAGGCATGCAATATATGAAAGTTATTAGTAATAATAAGACACCCCAAAAATTATTAAATGATATACGTATAGGAAAACATCTTCATATTGTTGATTTTAATCCTAAAACTAACATTGTAATTAGCCTAAAAATAATTTTTAATTGTGATTCTGATAGTCCATTAGCTATGTCCCCCACCTAGCACTTGTGGTATTTGATAATAATGTATTCTACTTTTTCATTTACACTGTTAGTAAAAATTTTAACCAGCACAGGACAAGGTATGGAAGCATGTTAAGCATCAATCAGCATCTCAATCCATTAATCAGTGTTCCGGTGGCTGTGAGTCAACTATAAATGCAGCTATGTGCACAAACATACCAGGAAAAATGTGATCAAAGGCTTTTCTGAAATTCAGACACATGGTGTCTAAAGCACTTCCGCCTCCTTGGTACAATCTAGCATCACTAACTGTGAAAGAGTCTATCGTAACATGACTTGTTCTTAGAAAACTCATGCTAGTCACTTTCCTCTCAAGTGACCTACAAACCATATCTCAATCCGTTCTAGAAGTTCTCACACTATTGATGTCATGCTTGACAATCTGTAGATGCTATCTTTCTAGTGATTGAGATACTATCTGTCTATCATGCACCCCCAGATTTATGGTGTATTTTGGGTTCCCTCTGATTTCTCAAAGGTCACCAATTCTGAGTCAAAAACACATTGGTTAAGTCCCTTTGACACCCTGGAAAATCATGTTCTTAGAGACATGTAACCACATAAAGAACAGAGAGGCTACCCTAACACCTCATTGCTTTACTTTGCAAGTATAGCAGAAGAGTGTGGCATTTGTTCACTCTTAGTTAAGGGCTTATCTCCTCCTAACTGAGGAAAACTTTATTCTTCCCCAAAATGCACAGTTTCTGAAAAGATGCCGATAAAGCAGTGAAGAAGGACAGGGGAGACTATTATTTCAGATGATAGTTCTTCAGCACCTACCATTGATTAATAAATATTCATTGAGTCCTTAATATTTTTCAGACACTATTCTAAGACATTGTCCATCTTTTCTACATATTGGAGGGCATAGAAAAACAGATGTGAATAAAATTTCAACATTACAAAAAGAGCTAAAGTAGAAGTACACATAAAGAACACAAAAGTGGAGCATGTAACTCCTTTATTTATTTTTTTTTTTTGAGGGAGGTAAGGAATGCTTCTTACAGGAGGAGAAGACTGAATTTTCAAGGCTGAATCTTCAAGGATTTCGAAGTAGTCAGTAGACCAAAAGGATCAGGGGAAGAAGGATGGGAAGGGCTGTATTCCAGGAGGGAAAAGGAGCACATAAAAAGGGCAGAGACATGAAAGAGCATTGCTGAGGCTCACCCATATTCTTATTTATTCCACAAATGTTTATTGAGTTCATATGGTGGACCAGGTCCTCCATAGACATTGGGGATACAGAGATGTATAGTAAAAGCCCTACTCTCATGAAATAAAGTTGCAGTTAGAAAAATATTAATCAAATTTTTAAAAAGGTAAATGTGTTATTAAGAACTGATACAAGTGCTCCAAAGGATGGGCATGCGAGAGTAATTAAGAGAAATCACCTTGGCCACTTAGTAAGGAAAAGGAGAGGAAAGCATTTTATGACTAAAAAACAACTTCTGCCAAAGCCCTATCGCAGAGGAAGCAGAGCACCTCTGAGAAACTGAACAAGAGGGCTGTTTAACTTTAGAAATGAGACTGGTGAGGCAGGCCCAGGCAAGAGCTCACAGAGCATTTTAAGGACTTTGCTCTTCCTTAAACCCAAAAAGAATCCACAGAAAATTTGAAGCAAGGAAGTGATATGCTCAGACTTGAATTTTGGGAAGATCATTCTAATTACAGTATGGAAGGAAGATCCTTAGAAGATGATAAAAAATACAGGAGACAATTAAAAGGCAATTGCAGTAGTCACGCCAAGACAAGATGATATCTTGAGTAGGGTGGGAATGTGGAGATGGAGAGAAATGCATGGATGTGGAGTTATTTAGGTATTCCATTTACAGATCTTATTAGAGAGAAAAAAAGTACAAAACTAAACAATAAATCCCCAGTTTTGGGCTCCTACAACTGGAAAGGTGGTAAAGTTGTTTTCTGAGAAAGGAACACCAGGGAAGTCCTGGTTAAGGGGGAGGCATTATTGCAGTTCTGGATATGCTGATTTGGGCATGTTTTTGTGACATCCAAGTGGATATGAAGCAGACAGTTGAATATGACAGTCTGGATCTCAAAAATGTCTAGGCTGGGAGATATCGATAGGTCATACTTGGGTACTTGAAGCCATCAGATGTCCTAGGGTGACACTGCACAATGAGAAAAGAAGGTTGGGGGTGGACTAATTCCTCATGAACTCTGTTATTTAATGAGATAATATAAAAATAGGCCTGTAAAGGAGACTGAGGAGGAGAAAGCAAAGAACTAACTAGGAAGTGTACCAAGAAAATGTGGTGTCTAAGAAGGCTAAAGGAAGAGAATGATTCAAGAGGGATATGACCCACAATACTGAATCTTTCTGAGAGATGGCATAAAATAAGATAGAAAAATATTTATTTTATACAGAAATATGCATATTACTGGTGAACTTGGAGAGATCATTTTCATTGGAGTGATTGCCCAATAGACAGTTTTCAGTAAATAAAGAGTAAAGGAGAGGTTAAGAAAAAGTGAAGGCAGTAAGAACAAACAAGAAGCCCATTTACAAAGAGGACACCTGAGAGAGAATGAGGGAAGACTGAGGGATCTTTGATAACATCTGCCTGAAAAGGCAGAGCAGTGTGGCCTAAAGCACTGGTTAAGGGATTAGTTTTAGGAAATAGATCACGTTCTCCATTATATGAGAAAATGAGTGGTACAAGTGTGAGTGCATTTGTGAGTTCAGTAGAGGGAAGTTGAAACAACTCCTTTCTTCTGATACCTTTGATTTTCGTTTAACAGAAGAACATTGGCCTTTTCTCACTCTCTATTTCATTTACGCAAGATGGACATTTGTTTAAAATCAAGTCAAAACACTTTCAGAAAATACTAAAGGAACACAACCACATAATTGTTGAAGGGAAGTGAGAATGTTGAGCCTAAAAAAATGATAACTTGCAGCAGGGAAAGGGTAACAGCCTTTGAGTATATTAATAATTTTTATATAGAAAAAAGTTTGTTCTAAATTACACTAAGGGTGGTACACAGGCCAATGGATGGTATAAAAAGGCTTATTTTGACTCAGAATTAAGACAAACTGAATTTTCTAATTGCCTTTGTTGCCCAAAATGAAATAATATAAAGATATGGTAAATCCTCAGATATTAGAAGTGGATTTTCAAGGGGACATTTACTTGTTGGATCTGATGCAAAGGGGGAAAATCAAGCATGGGACAGGAGGTTGAATGTTGAAAGTTTCTATTTGTTTGACAATTTTTCTCCTCTTTACATCATGAAGACCATTCGCTCTCTTCATTTTAAGCATGAAGTTCATTCTCCCAGAGAAGAATAAAAAATGGGGAGCTAGGAAAAAAAGAGAAGATAGGAAGGAACAATTATTAGGCTCAAGTTTTCTCATCAGTCATGTTGCTTCTACACTATCGGCCTAATCTATGAGACTCCCCTGTCCTTTCCTGACTTTTCTTTTGTTCATGTGTGTTTGTGTGTTTTGTTTGACTTGATTTTCATCAGAGCTTTGAACACTCCTCTATCATTCTCAGTAATTTTTCACCTAGCTTATTCTCATTGATTTCTTACTAAGCATATACTCGTGTTCACAAAATGGCCTTCTTAACTCTTCTCTTATGGTCCCAAACTTTTGTATTCATTCTGGAAAAGTTGTTCCTCTTCCTCCATTTTTAAAAATATTTTTTAAAATTTATTTTTAGAGATAGGGGAAAGGAGGAGAAAGAGAGGGAGAAAAACATCAATGTGTGGTTGCCTCTCACGTGCGCCCCTGCTGGGGACCTGGCCAGCAACCCAGGCATGTGCCCTGACTGGGAATAGAACCAGCGACTCTTTGGTTCACAAGCTGACACTCAATCCACTGAGTGTCACACCAGCCAGGGCATCTCTTCCTCCATTTTTATAACTATTATTTACAACTTGAACTTTTCAGAGAGTGTCCTTGTAGAGTCACATGAGTTTTTCTCACTTCCTTCCTAAAATCCAGGAAAAATGGCCATCTGCAGAGTACTGTATGGATTTTATAGTATCCATTCATAGGCATCATGGCATTTGATTATCACAAAGAGTCCTTGGAATCCAAGTTATGTGCCACCAGCTCCAAAAGCATTACCAGTACTGTACTCACTATCACAGCCATCTCCATCAACTCTGTTTTAAAGATGGAGGGCCAGAGAAGACTAGAGAAGTGACTTAAGTCAACACATTGGACAGCTGAAAAGCTGACACTCAAACTGAGATCTGCATGACCCTAAAGTCTAGCATCTTCTGTATGTAAAGCTGCTGCCCCAAGACTTGTTTTCTCTGCTATTCTAAGTTAAGAGTTGGCATGATCACTTTCTCTAGAACTGCCTGCTATTTCCTCCTCAACAACAAGCTATTTTTCTTTGGTTGTAATTACATGGAATTGGAGTTCCCTTCCCGATTTGCTCATTTATAAACAATTTTATTAAATTATTGGGTAAACTTTCTAAGAATACCCTTTACCAAATTCTTTTGAATATTAATTTTTTAGGTAGTGTAAGCCCTCTCCTGAGTCAAATTATTCTGCCCCCTTTGAGCTCTCCATGTCTAAACTGCCCCTTTCAGAGGCATAAAAATGCCCACCTTGACAGCATATCTAACTCTTCATTTTGTTGGTCAGTCAGTCAATCAAAAATTACTGAGTGCCTGACATGTGCCAAGCTCTTAGAATAGATTACTGAAACACAAAATACATATGCCATAGAGACATTAATCAAATAATTACAAAAATAAATGTAAGTCAAGTGTATAATTATTTGCCCTTTCTTGTGCCTTTTTAGCTCTTTTATTTTACTCTTTTGGGGTCTTTTGCAGCTAATATGATAAATCTACCCTAAAAACGTATGTGTTTAACATACTACAACTTTCCCACAACATACCTTGCTCTCTTAGAAAACACCTTGCCTATTTCACAAACACATAGAATTTTACAGCTAGAAGGGAACTTTCAAATTAGCCAGTTTGGCACTTTTCAGGCGTGAACACGCATACAAATCAACTGTGGGTATTATTAAAATGCACCTTCTGAATCAGTAGGTCTTTGGTTAAACCTGAAATTCTGCTTTTTTTAGCAAATTCCCAGATCAATGATGCTGATACATGAACAACACTTTAAATAGAAAGATCTAATCCTCTGGTTTATAACTAGGAGTATCCATCAGAATACCTCGCTTTTGCAGAATACAGATTCTGAATCAGACTTTAGCAGGCACTTGTACATATGAAATTTGAAAAGGCAATCTTAGACTTCTATTTACAGTTAATATGAAATAGTAGAAACAGGGTTTACCATTCTGCATGAAATAACCAAAAGAGTAAAACCTGATAAAATATAATATAATGGTTTACAAGACACCAGACCAGTAATTTTTATTTCATGTGCCACTGCACACTGGTGGGCCACAAGGACTTTTAAAACATGCAATACCTGTTTAGTCAGTAACACTGAACTCTTTTCCCTTAGAAATTTGCAAAAAACGTATATTTTTGATGTGATGCAGAATTTTAGTAATTAGATTGTATGTGCCGTGAGATGAAAAAGTTGAAAATCACTGTACTAGACATTAGTCAACAAAGGAGAGTGCTGTCTGTCATTTCAGAAAACAAGTGCTTAGCCCAACAATTGTCCTTGAGAAAATTTCCAAGCCATGGCATAGAAAGCAGTAATCGAAACAGAGCCCAGATGACTCCCTGAGTTGAAGAGGCAGAGCTAAGAGTCAGGGGAGAGAGAACAAGATGGCTAGAATTCTCAGGATGGAAAACCAGAAAATAGGGCACTTCATACTTCATGAAAAAGACCCCCACAAATGAATGGCAGAATACTGATCAGCATATACTTATGGGAAAACTACCTAAGTCGAAGGTAAGAATTACTGGAACAGATAAGAGGTAACAGTATCCTGTGCTCTCATAGAGCTAGAAAGAGTACCTGAAACTACCAGCCAGACTGGAATTTTTCATGACTCATGAAGCATTAGTTGGAATAGTCAGGAAGGTCTGCCTCCGGTAAGGAATAATTAGCCTAGACTGAGAACTACTGTAGTCTCATCTAATAAAATTTAAGAACAAGACCAAAAGGATCGAACTATTTCCAAGCAACCTAACTGCATCACAGAATAAAGTTCAAGAATATTTATAGGAATACAAATTATCCAGCAGTAAACAAGGTAAAATTCAAAATGTATGGGATATAATGAAAATTTTCCAGTCATGAAAAGAAGAGAATACAGCCCATACCAAGGAGAAAAATCAATCAAACAAAACTGACTTTGAACTAACAGAGATGTTAAAATTAGGAGATAGGAATATAATTGAAGTTGTATTCATATGTTCAAAATTTTAAGTAGAGATAAAAAAGATATAAAAATACAATAAGTAAGATTAATAGCAGATCAGACATTAAAGAAGAAAAGATTAGTGAACTTAAAGACATAGTGATGAAAAGTATTCAAAATAAAACAAAAATGAGAATAAAAAAAGAAATGAAGCAATTATTATTGTGTTTTGGAATAACTTCAAGGAGATTAATAATGTGTAGTTCAAGTACCTGAAGAAGGGAGGATTATTAAAATCTTTTAAAAAACAAATGTTGGAAAATTTCCAAATTTTATGAAAACTATAACTCCAAAAATTTAAGAAGCTTAATAAAGCCCCAAAACAAGAAACTTAAAGAAAACTACATCAAAGCATACCAACTGCTTAAACTTAGTGATTAAAAAAAATCTTAAAGTCTTAAAAGCAGCCAAGGGTAGGTAGGGCATGGAATCATATTATATGCAGAATAACAAAGGTAATCATGTTGACAGATTTCTTATCAGAAATGATGGAAGCAAGAAGATCAGGAAAAAAAACATCATTAGTGAAAGAAAAAAATCATTAGCTAGGCATTCTATAGCATACAAAAATAATGTTCAAAAATTAGGACAATTTTATTCTTTTTAGAGCAGAGTAACATTTCATTATATATATGTACCACAATTTTTCTATCCACTTATCTATAGAAGGGCACTGGGATTTCTTCCACAGCTTAGCTGCTGTAAATAATACTGCAGTGAACATAGGGGTGCACATCTCTTTCTGAATTTAGTGCTTTGGGTTTCTTCAGATATATACCCAGAAATAAAATTGCTAGGTCATAAGGCAGTTTCATTTTTAACTTTTTAGGATCTTCTATACTGCTTTCCATAGTGGCTGCACAAATTTGCATTCCCACCAGCACTCGGGTTCCATTTTCTCCATATCTCTGCCAACATTTGTTGGTTTATTAATGATGGCCATTCTGACAGGTGTGAGGTGGTATCTCATTGTGGGTTTAATTTGCATTTCTCTGTGATTAGTGACAGAATGCCTGGACCTAGAGGTTATTTTGTTAAGTAAATTAAGTCGGACAGAGAAAGACAAATACCATATTATTTTATTGATATGTAGAATCTAAAGAATAAAATAAATGAACAAACATAACTGAAACAGACTCATAGATACAGAAAACAAACTGATGGTTGTACCAGATGGGAGAGATTTTGGGGGTTGGGTGAAAAAGATGAGGGAATTAAAGAGTACAAATTGGCAGCTACAAAATAATCATGGAGATTTAAAACACAGCATGGGGAATATAGTCAATAATAATTGTAATAACTATGTACAGTGCCAGGTGAGTACTTGAAGTATCACAGGGAACACTTTGTACATTATATGATTGCCTAACCACTGTGCTATACACCTGAAACTAATATAAAATAATATTGACTATCAACTGTAATTAAAAAAGAAAATTTTAAAAAATAATTAAAAAGACTCAGGATACTGTTTAAATGCAGAAGAAACAAAGGCTGTGTCAGACGCACAAAGGGTGAAAGAATGCGTGGTCCATAGAGTCACAGCACAAGAAATGTCGAAGGACATCCTCAAGCAAAAGGAGAAGGGACCCAGTGGAAACTTGGATCTAAATCAAGAAATGAAGAGCACCAAAAATAGTAACTATACAATTAAATATATACATTTTTCTAATTAAAAATCTCTTTAGAAGCTAATTGACTTCTTAAGCAAAAATAAGAATACTTTAGCACGGAGTTTATAAGATATCTAAAAGTAAATAGTGACGGTAGTACAGATATGAAGAGTGTTAGGTAGGGCTCCTTATTATATGTGTGTATAAAGAAGAACACCTTCAGAACAATTAGGTCAAAACCAATGTTATCACTTGGACCAGCAAACCTTTGACACCCAGCTTAAAGCTAACAACTTTCTATATAATTTCAGTATCTTCATTTTCCCAGAAGTACATTTTTTTTACCAATGTATTGTGGAGAATGCTACATTGGTCAAAGTTTTATATTCAACAGATAATAAAAACAACAACTAAAATTTATTGAAGCTTGTGTACATTGGCTAATAAAATCCGTTTTGAGGAACAGGAAAAAAGTAAAATTTATTATTGAAGCTTTGCACATAGTTGAGAGAACTAGGAGGCAAGCTAATGAGGAATAGAGACAGGACACAAACTCAGTAGTTCAGACCTAGAGTCTGCAAGCTCACCTGCTACACACACTACTGCCCCCTCTTTTGTTTTGCTTTTTTTGGGGGGGGGCAGGTGGAGGGTGGGTTTCTGCTTGTTAAAAGTCTTCTAAATTAAAATTTTATGGCCTGACTAGACATATCTAACATGGGAGGAGGGTCTTGATTATTTTCCTCAAAATAATATTTGGAGTCTGTTCTGAAAAACAGCTTACTTATATATTTATTTACCTTACTTAGTTTTTTGGTGCCCCTTAAATTCTGCACCCGAGTGTGAACACACACACACACACAGTTAGGGGGGAAGAGACAGGTGAGAGAAACTTTCAGCAGTGAGGAAAATCCCATGCTGGGAGAAAACAGAAAGTATTATGAAATCACAGAGAGAAGCTTTTGTTAGGTCTCCTTAAGGAGATGGATGAGACATGGCAAGTATTTTAGGAAAAGCTGATAAGAATTGTTTCACAATTCAGTTCTGTCTTTTAAGATTTGATTTTAAGTCATGTACCTCTGTGCTCGGCATACATGTACACATGTTGGCGGGGGCATACACCATCTAACAGAAGGGGTTAGCAAATAGAAAGTACTTACTAAATACTTGGTAAATCAACAAAAATTTACATACACACATATACATTTAGCCCACCAGAAACTGTCTTTAACTTTTAATTTGGAGGCTGCATTTCTCTCTACAATCTTTGGAACACTGGCAGCTGCCCTGGCTTGGACCCGAGAGTGAAGGTTTCTCCCCAGTCTGGCTTACAAATTTTTCACCAGCACACTTGGGGCTGTGTAAGGTTCCTAGGGCTATTGAAACAAATGACTACAAACTTGGTGGCTTACAACAACAGAAATTTATTCTTTCATAGTCTGGATGCCAAAATTCTAAAATCAGTAGTTGGCAGGGCTATGTTCTCTCCCAAGGCTCTAAGGAAGAATCCTTCTTTCTTCTTCCAGCTTTGGGTCACTCCAGATGTTCCTTGGCTTGTGGAAGAGCAACTCCAGTCTCTGCTCTATCTTCGTGTGACCTTCTCTTGTGTGTGTCTGTGTCATCTCTTCAGCCACCTAAAAGGATTCCTGTCATTGCATTTAGGGCCTGTCCCAGATAATCCAGATGGTCTCATTTTGATTATACCTGCAAAGATTCTTTCTCCAAATAACGTCAAATGCAAAGATTCTGGAGCCTAGAGGGTGGGTACATCTTTTGGGGTCCGCAGTAAAACCCACTACAGAG
Source organism: Desmodus rotundus (assembly GCF_022682495.2). Taxonomy (NCBI): domain Eukaryota; kingdom Metazoa; phylum Chordata; class Mammalia; order Chiroptera; family Phyllostomidae; genus Desmodus; species Desmodus rotundus. Next base: position 46,603,009 of record NC_071389.1, read on the forward strand.
GCCTTTCCAGCAGGGTCAGAACTGCAGTGAAGAGAGTGAGGCACTGATGCAGATGCAAAATTTTCAGGGGATGCCAAAATGCTAGTAATATAATTAAATACAAATTAATAACAAACAATAATAAAAATAAATATTTTAATAAAATAGCTCAAAAAATAAAAATTAATACAAAAAAGTCAATAATTAACAAAATATAAAATTTTAAATAAAGACGGGATCTCTATTACTGATTTTTTTTTTTCTCTCAGGTTTCCAGTATGGCTCAGCACAGTACTAATTTCCAACAACAGCCCAAGCCTCTGATCCACAGTGTGGGTGAGCTGAGCCAAATGCACCATTTCCCCTGTCACGATTTAGATCACCCTTCCCAGAAACATTGCTCCAGAGAGCTTCATTCAGGAGACCAGGACACTATGCATTGGGCTTCTGGCTTCCAAAGCAGTTTTATTTGTCTTAGGAATTGTGCAAACACCCCCTGAGAAGCTAATTAAAATGGAAGCTCACGCAGCCAAATCCGGGAAACCTCCAAATAAGAATCAGGCAGCTGCCAGAAAGTGTTATTAATACATACACTCAACCTCTCACTATGGCATAAGGGGGCAGAGGACAAACTGAAGGACAAACTCTGAAAGGTGAGAATATAAGGTGCCAGTGAGTGAGCCCCACTGCCAAGCACAGCACGGGGCAAATGGAAGGCACTCAACATACGCAGGAATGAATACTTGGTGCCTGGAGGGTGGATGGACTTTAGGAATAGGAATAAAACTGAATTCCCTGCCTCCTCACACTGCTAAGAAAGAAAAATCGCTTTTTATACTTGATTTGTATGCTATCACCTAAAGCTACATTAGTACTTTTAATTGATTACTTAATGCTAAATAATCAGTATGAAATAATAACCACTGAGAAAGTGTAATAAAAATAAGATCACATGTACAGTAGTGTAGAAAATATATAAGATGAATTTAAGAGAAAACAGCCAGGAAAGATAAGAAAAAACTTGGACACTACTTGAAAGCCTGAAGGAAGATGTATCCTACTAGTTAAAAAGACTCACTAATATAATAATTAAATTCTCCTCAAATTTGCATATGAACTTAATATAATTTCAAAATACAGTCAATAGTAGTTTGGAGAAGAAACTAAACAAACTGATTTTAAAATTCATCTGAAAAACCAAAGCAGTAAAAATAGCTGAAGAATTTTTTAAAGAAAAAATTATGGACAACAAACTTCCAGGTAATTAAAATTATTACAAAACTATAATAATTGAGGCAAGAGGTAGTGTTACAAGATAAGAAAATGCTCATACATTACAGAAAGCATAAAAATTGGACTTCCTATGTATAAACTTTTAATATGTAAAGATAGAGACTTTATATCAAATAATTTTTGAAAGGAAGCCTTGATTAATATTGTTCAAACCTGATGCTATTTATTGATTATTAGGTAGATTCCCATTTTATTTTATGTATGAATTAAATTTAAATTAGTTATAAACATAAAAATGAATTATAATAAATTATAGGAGACTTATTTCAAGGTGGAGATAGATTTTCTAAACATAAATACAAGGAAAAAGACTATAAAAAATTGATAAATTTTTCTTCATAAAATTGAAATTTGTATGTGAAAACTCACCATAAGCAAAAGCAATAGACACAGTAAATGTAGAAACTACATGCCACATATATGAAGGGCAAAGGATACAATAACTAATAGAACAGACTTCCCAAAGATCAGTAAGGGTTGATTTTGAATCTTAAAATCAGTAAACAGTTCTCAAAAATCAATAAGAAATGGAAAGATAAATACTCAGAAGAGTGAGTGAAATTCATAGTTTATTTTAAAAAGAAATCAAAATGGCCAATTATTAGGTGAAAAATATTAGCCTTACAAGTAACAACAGAAATGCAAGTTAAAACAACGACATACCGTTTCTCAAACTGACAAATTATTTTAAAATATCAAACCCAATGCTGAGACTCCAGTCAAATTGGCACTCACATTCTCACATGTTCCGGGCACAACTGTCACTTAATACAACTCTTCTGAGAAGAATGTGGCTATTATATGTTGAAAACCTAAAAATAATTCTAATCCTTTAGTTTAGTTATGTTATTTTTAAGTAGAATTGACTAAGAAAATGACATAAGTACACACATAGGTTTACAGATATTTATTATAACATTATTTATATTGGCAAAAAAGTTTCAGTCTCCATATCCAACAACACGAAAACAATTGAATGATGGGATTTGATGTCATTAAAATAATATTTTTAATAACATTTAATTGCATAACCTAATATACTTGGGTTTAAGTTTATTAAGAACTGTATAGCAGGTATATAAAAAAATTAAGCACCTAAACACACAAATGTATACTACAGGGAAAAGAATAATTAACACAAATACATTAATATTGGTTTTTTCTGAGGAGTAAGCTTTTGATTGACTTCTGGTTTTATACTTTTCATGTTACTCAGATTTTCTGATTAGAGTGCACTATTTTATAATTTAAAAAAAAAAAGAAGAAATATGTTTAAAAGTATTGATCACCAGCTCATAGGATGTCCATACTTAGAAGAGCATTAGTAAGAAGAACCTGACCCAATTTCTTCACTTTTTAGTTAAAGAAACCAAAGACACAGAAAGCAAGGTGATTGGAAAAGCCAGGTATTATCTGCAAGTACAGTAGATGTTTCTCTCCAAACCCCAGACTATTTCAGATGATCCCCTTTCAGTCATGAAATAGAAGACCCATGCAATTTGCCACTCATCTCAAGCCCTGGCCATTCCTGCTTGGTACCTTAAGACCAGAAAGTATAGGATATGAAGAGACCTCAGTCTTGCTGCCCAGGAGAACAACCCTCACCTTCCCAGATCCTTGAGCAGATTCTGAGTTTCTTTGCACAGAACCTGGAAGACTCCATACATATTTGAGAGGTGACAGAATTGGGGGAATAAGGGAGTTCTATCCACCTCACATCCAAATATACCACGGTTATTTTCTCCTGCCCTAATACTTGGGTCCCTGTCATCTAAAAGGATGGGTTGTGGGTGGAAGTGGTGGTGTCCTTTCCACACACCACAATGTAAGTAGCAGAGTAATGCCATGCAGCGGCCCTGGTCTTGAAGGACATGAAGGAGTTTGCATTTAGAGAGAGCAAAAGTGGGCAGCCTTGCCAAACAGCGAACCACATGTGGGAAGACCCAGAGCTTGGACATGGCATGATGAGAAGTTCAGCCTCATGGGATGCCTGGGGACAGAAGGGATGAGAGCGGATATGGCTGGATTGTGAAAGGCCTTGGAGACTGTGTGAAGGAGGACCGTGGGAATCAAGAGCCGGGTGGACAATGGGAGGCAGTAGGAAATGCACAAAGCAAGGCCCAGGCCCTGCCTGACAGAGGACGGAGAGGGGGTGACTGGCACAGCAGAGGGGACCACAGCCAGGTTCATCAGTGCCCCCAGGCCCAGGCCAGCCTGACCGTCCATCCTTGGCAGGAGCATCTGGATGGCCAGGGCCATTCTCCCTGCTCCAGCTGCATATTTTCCTCTCCCATGACTTGAGAGCATGCAGCCTACAGGAGATCTCTGGTTTCCAAAGAAAAGGGTGAATCTGAGCCTAAATCAAGAGAGGAAGGGGCAGAACTTTGCTGAGAAGAGTTGCCAGCTGTAAGAAAAATCTCCCAGAAATGCGGAAAGGAGGCCTGGTCCACAGCTGCTTGGCCAAGAGTGGCCAGCTCCGTTCATGGGTGACCGACATTTGGGTGGCAGATGAGTTTAGGAGAGAGAGGCCTGTGGTCATGTCCCAGCTCCCCCATTTCCCATGGTGATAGGTATGTTACTTATCCTCTTCAAGTCTCAGTTTTCTCATATGTAAAATGAGGATAATAAGCCCTACCTCATGTGTTATCACAAAGATAAAATGATAGAGCATGAAGAACACTGAATTATTATCATGTACTCTTCCTTCTCTTTTCATCTCCCGGGGACCCACATCCATCCTCTGCATTTATAGTAGAAGAGAAAAGGAAAGAGATATGTAAACAGCTACTTATTGAGTCTCTGCCTGATGCTTCACACTAATTACCCACTTAATCCTCCTCAGGGCCCCACTGAGGAAGGCACAATTATCTCTTACTTCCAGAGAAGTTGTAACTCAGAGAGGCTAAATCACTTGTGGTTAGGTTAGGTTAGATCCTAAACTAACCTGAGGCAGAAAAGAATTCTGTGTGCCTCCCACAGTCAGACTGCCCCCAGCCTGCGCTGCCTTTCCTGGCCCAGATCTCCAGGAGCTCAGTGTCAGCTGCCCCTACACACTCGCTGCCATGGGAACAGGGCTCCTCTCCTCTCCATCATGCAGACCTGGAACGTGCCCTTGTTTCACTGGCCAAGCTGACCCAGGCCAGGATACAGCCAGATGTGCCATCCCTGGGATCAGGACTGCTGCGGGTCACAGACATCCTTTTGATGGAGAGGCGCCATATCCAGAGTCTACTGCCTAACAAAACATAAGAATTTGCAGCAAAACACTGATCAGAAAAATCTGTGTGTGTTTCTATCCCACAGGGAGTTTCTGTCAGGAAGCCTGTCAGGGTACAAAGAACCCAGGTGGATGAGGGGCTGAGAAGGATTATAACGAGACTGGACCACATGGGGTAGAGTGGCTGGTGGGGTGGGGAGCTGGGGAAGGCTTTGTCACACTATATGTCCTGTTACACTGACTTAGCCCTTAGCCCTTCTACTCTACAAAGAGGAAACTAGGGCTCAGACAGTCAGAGAGAGTGCTTCACAGGACAGAAACAGTAGGGCTTGCCATTGTCTGAGACCTTCGTTCCTATTCTAATTTCTTTACTTAATTTTCTGTGTGATTTAGGGCAAGCAGCTTAACCACTATAATAACACAACAACTACTGCTCCTGGTTACTAAAAGTGAGGCCCTGTCAAAGCTCGGAATCTTTATTATTTCACCACACCCTCAGAATAACCATAGGAGGGAGGAGCCGTTCCTTTCTCTCTTTCATGGATGGGACTGAGGCACTCTGCAGACTGGACCTTTCTTTAGGGCTCAGAGTGCTCAGCATGTGTCCTCCACCCCAGGCAGACCCTTCTTGTTTACAGACTAGAGAGACTGATGATCAAAGGGCCAACGTCAGAGTTTTTTTAAACCACTCTGGATGATGCTGCGCAGAGGAGGTTCCTAGAGAGACATTCATTATGGTTCTGAAGGGCAGGGGCACTGTGGCTGGAGCTCTGTTTGCTAAACTTAATCACCAAGACTCCCTCATAGTCAAACAAACAGAGCTCTCCTTCCCTTCCCAGTCTTGGGCTCTGCGTTTCCTGAACCCTGGGCTTGGCTCTCTAAGAGCCTCAGATGTGTTGAAACTCTGTACAGATCAGGGGAAATCTGTGCAGGGTCAGAGCTGGTGCAGTTATCCCTCTGGGAGTTTCCAGCTTCGTGTGGGCTTGCTGTCAACAATTTTTATCCGAGAAAATCTAGAGCTGGTTGAGGGCCAAAGTTGTCTTGACCCTGCCCAGGTTATTGGTGAGAAAAACTCAAAGGTTACACTGTTACAAAAGAAAGAGAGATTGCACCTGCCTGATTATCATGAGAGGAAAGGGCCACCATTTGTCTGATGTCCAGTGTATGCAGGGGTTGTACAGTCGTTGTCTCATTGCTTCTCACCCTGGAGGCAGGGGGTGCTACCCCCATCTAGCTGACAAGGTCATCCAGCAAACAGTAAAGCTGCAAGACTTTTCTCTTTTTAAATCCAGTGATCTTTTCACTGCCTATGATTTATTGCTAGTTCTCCAGCCCTGTAGTTGTCTAAAGAGCATAAACCAACTATTTGTGTTTAAATTCTGGCCCAACAATAATTAGCTATGTGACTTTGAGAGAATTACTTAATCTCTCTGAACTTCAGTTTCCTCATATGCAAAATGAGACTGATAATACCAGAACTTGCTTTATAGGGCTCTTATGAATTTAAAATGGATTCATATGGGGGAATGTTTAGAACCGTGCACCATGGCACAATGTCAGCTATTTTAATTACATAACTTAATTAAAGACATACAGTGTTGTTTTACCAGGTATGTAGTATCCCCTGAAGGGAGAAATAATTCTTTTCTTATACAAGCCAGTCTTTGCGCTGGGTGGGTGCTTCAGATTCATTATCCCATTATCTCCAGCAATCCTCTGAATGAGAAATTTTACAGCTGAGGAAATTGAGGAATAGAGAAGCTAAGCCACAGGACAGATGTTGCACGGCTATGGAGTATTAGAGCTGGGATTCAACCTCCAGCCTGACCCCTGCACTTCCCCTCTATCGTTCTGTCCACTGCCTCTGGGCAGAAACAGAGCAGCACAGCTAGGGAGCATGTGTGCACCCGCATGTGGCTGGGGGCCTGCCAGGGCCAGGGGAGCCGCCATCTGGCAGGTGTTGCCTCATTTCATAAATGTGTTATTTCCTGACAGGTCCTCTGCACATTTATTATGGTCAATGCTTTAAATACTCAAAGCACAAATGAGGCTGGCGATTCAGGAGTTTCTTATAATTTGAAGACATTGGTCTGTAGTTATTTGTTTATTGTCTACTATGTGCCAGACACTAGAACTATAAAAAACAATAAAAGTAAATGAAAAAGTGATGGAATTGATTAAATAGTGACACAATGAATGCATACTCACAAACCATGAGAAGTTCCATGAAAGAAAGTTTGATGGTGTTAAAGGGATAGATGCCGGTCTGATCTGATGTAGCTGGACTCAAGAGGCAGCAAGCAGAGGTCTAAAGGCAAAAAAGAAGTTAACTAGGTGAGGAAGGAGAGGATAAATATTACAGAGAGAAGGACCAGCTTGTGCAAAGACCCTGAAGGAGAAGGGAGCATGGACTATTGAAAGAACTGAAAGATTCCTACTGTGTCTAGAGGACAGAATAAAGAGAGAGAAATAGATTCAAAATGAGATGGGAAAAACAAGAAAGGACCCGAGTATGCAGAATATTGGTGAGCACATAGAATTGGCCTTTATTCTAAGAGAATTAAGAGATATTTAGTTTAAAAGAATTAAGATTTTTTTTCTTCTGGTCAAGATGACATCATAGGTAAACATGGCTCACCTCCTTGCAGAACCACATAAAAATGATAACTAAACTATAGAACAACTATCACTCAGAATCAGCAGAAATCGAGTTGAATGGAAGGCTGACAACTACGGAATTAAAGAAACCCATCTATCCAGACTGGTAGGAGGGACAGAGACAGGGAACAGGCTGGTCTCATATCCTTGTGTGATGGATAAAAATTCAGGAGTGATACCTTAGGAATGATGAGTCCCAGGCCCACACCAGGCCCCCTAGCCCAGGGATCCAGTGCCAGGAAGATAAGTCCCCATAACTTCTGGCTGTAAAACCCCTCAGGGACTGAGTCAGTGGAAGATATTACTGGGGTTCCAAGCAGATCCTCTTAAAGAACCCACACACAAACTTACTCAGACTCACTCCCTTTGAGCTCCAGCACCACAGGCACTCGTGGCACACAGGGAGGAACTGAAGTGTCTGGTGTCAAGGTGGGAGCTGGGGCACAGCTTTCTCCCAGACAGAAAGGTGGCCAGAGCCACAGAGCCAATAGGCAGGCGCCATATCTGAGACTCCATCAATCTGGTTAACACTATTTGCCCCACCCTGCACATCCTCTGAAGTTCCATCCCACCCAATTTATAGCTATTAACGATAACTTTTCCATATGAATGGCTGTCCTTGGCTCATACTTCACAACTTCCTAAATCCTTTCAAACAAGCAACAGCAGGCCTTAGTGAGCCCCCAACCCCCTCACCTCTTGCTAAGTGGCCCCAGGCACAGCACGAGCAGCAGCCAGCCTGTATTCACAGCTTTGCTTTGCCTTGGAATCTCCAAGCTAGCACAAGTAGCAGTCGTCTCAGATTGCTCTATAGTTCAGGCAGGGTGGCTTAAGGCAAAAGAGACATGGGGGCTGATCTTGGCCTGCACTACCTGGGAAACCCCAGGACCTGCACACCCAATGGACTCTGCCACTGCACAGCTGATCCTCCATGGAGGGTAGAAGTTGGTGGTCAGTAGTCATAGCCAGTCCTTGCAACTGACTGGCCTGGGAAAATCCCTCCCATTGGCCTGCCAACAATGAAGGCTCAATTACAAGTAGAGGGTGTGCTCAGCCCACACAGGGCAACCCTCAAGTACCCAGCTTGGGTGATAGGGGAGGCTGTGCCACTGGACCTTACAGGACACCTACTACATTAGGCCATGATACCAAGATGGGAAGTCATAGCAGCTCTACCTAATACATAGAAACAAACACAGGGAAGCTGCCAAAATAGGGAGACAAAGAAACATGTCCCAAATGAAAGAAAAGATCAAAATTACAGAAAAAGATCAAAAGTCCAGGAATGGAGATAAGCAATCTATCAGATGCAGAATTCAAAACACTGGTCATAGGGATGTTCAAGGGACTTAATGAGGACCTCAACAGTATGAAAAAGATCTGTTCAGAAACGAAGGATACACTAACTGAAATAAAGAACAATTGACAGGGAAACAACAGAAAAGTGAATGAAGCCAAAAGTCAAATCAATGAATTGGGACATAAGGAAGCAAAAAAACAACCAATCAGAACAACAAGAAGAAAAATGAATCCAAAAAATGAGGATAGTATAAGCAGTCTCTGGGACAACTTCAAGCGTTCCAACATTCACATCATCGGGATGCCAGAAGGAGAATAGAAAGAGCAAGAAATTGGAAATCTATTTGAAAAAATAGTGAAAGAAAACTTCCCTAATTTGGGGAAGGAAATAGGCATTCAAGTCCAGGAAGCACAGAGTACCAAGCAAGATGGATGCAAAGAGGCCCACTCCAAGATACATCATAATTAAAATGTCATAGATTAAAGATAAGGAGAAAATCTTAAAAGCATCAAAAGAGAAGAAAAATAAGTTAGGTATCTACAGAAGAGTTCACATAAGACTGTCAGCTAATTTCTCAAAAGAAACTTTAGGCTAGATGGAACTGGTAAGAAATATTCAAAGTCATGAAAAGCAGGGCCCTACAGCCAAGATTGCTCTACCCAGCAAAGCTATCACTTAGAATTGAAGGGCAGATAAAAAGTTTCCCAGAGAAGAAAAAACTAAAATAATTTATCATCACCAAACCATTATTATCTGAAATGTTAAAGGGACTTATTTAAGCAAGAGAAGAAGATCAAAACTATGAACAATAAAATGGCAATAAATACATACCTATCAACAATTGATTCTAAAAAAAAAACTAGACAAGCAAGAAGAGCAGAGACAGAATCATGGATCCAGAGAGTGTTTTCATGGTTGCTAGACAGGAGGGGGTGTAGGGGAATGGGTGAAGAGGTGAGGGGATTAAGAAGTACAAAGAGGTAGTTACAGAATAGCCATGGGGATGTAAAGTACAGTATAGGAAATGGAGTAGCCAAAAAACTTATAGGCATGACCCATGGACATGAACAATGGTGGGGGGACTGCCTGAGGGAGTGGGCGTTGCTGGGTGGAGGGGGCAAAAGGGAAAATTGGGACAACTGTAATAGCATAATCAAATAAAATACAATTTAAAAAAGAATTAAGATTTTTGATGGATGCTGTAAAAACTTGAGTAATCTGTTTCAGATATGGTTAATATAACAGTACCCATCACATTGTAAAGGAATGACTATCTTCAACTTGCCTGCCAATTCCTAAGTGCAATTAGTGGCCTGGTAATAGTGTGCTGGGCACTCTGGATCCAGTGGGTATATCTGGATCCAGTGACAGCAAGTATTGTTACCATTAATGATGTAGGCCTGGGATAAGCTGGAGCTGGCTGCTCTAACTGAAGCTGCATTAAACACAGGGCCTGAGAAATCAGACTGACCCACTGCTGTCTGTCAGAACATACATAGGTCTTTATTTATAACAACTCAGAATCTCAGCTTCCCAAGCTGCAATATAGGTATAGACTCACCTTCAAGGGGTTTGTGAGGATCATAGGAATTAAAATGTTAAACAATCCAGCACATTATGGATTTGATAATAATAAACTTCCTTAGTATAGAAAGGGAATTTAGGAGTATAATCATGGAATAATAAAAGTTGGAATTGCCTTACTTTGAGCAGAAAGGAAAAAAAATAGAAGTGCCCATTATGTCACCTTTTCACAACAGATCTTGACCTGTGTTTTGTGTACTGTGTAAACTCTTAGCACAGGGGACTGACAGCCAACACGTAGGCACGTTGAATCGTGCTTTCAGGCCACGGAGCAATGTTTTGGAGAACACAGCTTGGCTTCAGGTATGACTGCTGTACAACAGACCTTTACATAAAAAACCAGGTGGGCAGGGTTGTGTTCTGCATTTATTTACCAGGTTCGATAAACGCACTATCCGCTCATTCACCTCAGCAGTGTAAGAGGATATAAACTGAGGCAGCAAAATAGACTAGATATTAGACAGTGAAGTGAATTCTGAGGCTGTCCACCCAGGGTGGGTACAAAAAGGAAATAGAAACCTACTGGGTGACTCAAACACACTGAGAGGATAAAAGGTTTGGGATGCTGAGATTAAGAGAAGATTTGTGAGAAGGATTTCTTTAGAGAGAGCTGTTAGTGAGCTGTCAGTGCTGGCCATCTCGGGATTTCAGTACGTTATAATTTTTCTGGCACAGTGCCAGACACAAAATTTATATTCAAAAAGCATTTACTGAATGGATAACTAACACATGAATATAACCTGAAATAGGTGAGGCCTAGAAAAGGAACATAAAGATTTTTAACCTTGAGCCTCCAAATACATATCAATTTTAACTCACAGGATTGATAAAACTTGTAGGTATGATGAAGGAGCCATCTGTTTTAATAATCTCTGACATGCATGCAGTAAGGTTCTAGAAGACTGAAAATGGGCAAAGTTCCTCATTTTCAAAAAGCTAAATTTCAGCAATGATAGACCTATGCTATTAATTTGGGAAATGCCCTAGAGCATCATAATTGAAAACCGTGTTACCCACATTCACTCATGGCTTATTGACCTAGAGGAGCATCCCAAGACTCACCACACAGGGCTGTGTTCCTCAGCCCTGGACAGCTGTTAGAATAAACAGGGGAACTTTTAAAGCCATAACTTCAGAGATTCAGATTTTTCATTGGTGTGGTATGGCCATCAGTTATTTGTATATTTCAAAAACTCTGTGGTGTTCTAATGTAGTGTACAAAGGTTTAGTACTGTTTTCTTAGTGTTCTATTCTTGGTTATAGCTTGTGTGATATATTTTTAGAGAACATATTGAATAAGTCAGAGAAGCCACCTGTGTTACAGTTGTAGATAAATCAAAAATAAGTAACAGAATTAAGTCTAAAGTAAGCAAACAAAAACCCTCAACAAGCTAGAAAAAAATTGGGCAGAGATACTAACAAAAACGAAATGTCTTCTCACAGAGATATTGTGCATATTAAATGAGTCAACACATGGAAAGACCTTAGGGCAGAATCAGGCATAAAAAAACAAGTGTGCTCAGTACCATCGTATCACCCAACCCTCTCACCTCATGAGGCCAATTTTATCTACATGTTAGAAAAAGTGCTCAAGGGAAGTGTGCCCTCCCCGCCCAAGGCTGTAAAGAAAGTGACAAACGAGATTCTAGCCCTGACTGACTCCAATGCCCAACGTCTTAGGTATCATGGGGGTACTAGTGTTAAATTTGATTTTAGGGCTGCGAGGAGCTCTAGAAATAACTTCATACATTTTAGAGAGAGAAACGGAGGCTCTGAAAGATTAACTTGTCCAAGCTTACATAGACATTAGTAAGACAGGAATCAAAAGTAAGGTTGTGTGTGTGTGTGTGTGTGTGTGTTTATGTGGAGATAAAAAATGGAAGGGAGAAAAGGAGAAAGGAAAGGCAGGCAGGCAACTCGTACGTTCAAGGCCTTCTCCAGAGCGAGAGAACTCTGGGAAGGTCCTGGCCTGTTCCCCAGAATTGGAATGCATTAGTATTGTGTTCTGGCTCTGACTAGGGAACTCCCCAAGGAAGCTTCTGAGAAATACTCACAAAGAGGTCCTTCTGGATTCTCATAGGCAATGCTGAATTTTTCTCAGTAATCTTAAAACTGCCCCAGGGGGCATAGTTCCTCCCCTTCACAGCCCCATACCTGGGCTGAAATGCTTAATTAAAGAAGTGAGTTGCCATGTCAAAGATAGATTTAAGCAGTGGGAGTTGAAGTTTGTTTTACTTAGCATAGGAAAGTACTGGCCCAGAGATGTGCAGAAAGATATTGAAGGTGTTTTATAGAAAACACAAAACCTTTGACAAGGAGATAGTTCAGAAAGACTCTCTAACATATACTGTGGCTTGCTCTTGCCTCTTCTTGCTAATGAAGAAATTCTAGGTCCCAAAAAGGGCACCCTGAGTATTGGGAGTCCCTGGTTTGTGTCCCACAAGTACTCATGAACAAGTTTTATCTGCTACCACATTGCTTCTACCCCACTTTTCTTCTCTTCCAGCATTCCTTTTCCATGAGGCTTTCATTCCATGTGATGGAATTGCCACACTCACTAGTGAGCATTGGGATTAAGTGAGATGACACATAGTAGGCACTCAACAAATCAAAGTTGGTTGTAACAGCATTGATAATGAAGAAAAACAACTCCACTGATTTCTTCTGCCAATTTAAACTAGATGTCCACAGGAACTAAGGGACCAGCAGAAACTAGTTTGGAATATTAGAAGAGAAAGAAAATCCTTTTCTATTGATGATGGTGATAAGATTTTGAATGCAGGAGGATGACCCAGTTAGAATGCAATAATAATTCCAGGCACTAGTCACTATGTGTTACAGGATCTCCTAAACCAACTCCTGGTGGACACTCGACCTGAAAGCACCTCTCAACTCCAATCACCTTGGAAAATGAGGATGGACATTGCAACACTCAGGAGATGCACACTGAGGCCCAGAGCCTGAGCTAACTGCTCTAGATCTGTGACTCCACGTAGACTTCACAGCAACCTGTGAAGCCGGGATTCTTACTATCATTCCTGGTTTCACAGAAGGGGAAATACACAGTCAGATCAGTTCTGTTTTGTTAACTCCTTTTGACGCCTCAGGAACCTCTGGCAGGAGTTCAGTACTCAGCTCAGTCTTGCAAGCAGAGCCTCCTTTGTCTTCCCCTCATTTGCTCAGACCTTAAAACCATTCTCACACCTTGACCTCCTACAACTCCAAATGGGGTGCTTTCCTTCTCTTGGAAGTCTTTGTGAAGTATGAAATTAGCTTCCTAGCTCTGCACCTTTGCTTCTGAACCAGAGAGAGAGTCCTATGACTTTGAGCATCAGGTCCCCGGGGACACAGTGTGCAAACACCAGCTGCAGCTGTGGTTCCTTTGCTCACACTGTTCTTGGAGGGGCTGGGCACGCAGTCAACTTTAGAGTACCGAAGTGACATCTGGGGGTCATCCTGCTTTGGTCAAGATCCCTACTTCTCTGCAGGAATAAACAGGCTTCCCAGACCATTTCCAGCACAGAAATGTCCAATGTTAGGGAGAATCTGCCAGCGAGAGGTGTTGCTGCTAGAATGGCCCTCCTCATCCCAGCTGATTTTCACAGTTTCCTTTTTCCAGAATGAAAGCAGCATCCATCAGAGTCTGTTCCTCCTGCTGGCAAGAAGTTACAGCCTCGGCAGAACCTGCATGTAGCATTTCGAGGAAGAAGTCTTAATCAACTCCCCAGGCATGAGGCAGGATATTCTTTCCATGATTCTACGTGAGCCTTTGAAAGACACATCTAATAAAGCTGTACTACGTGTTCCTCAAGCTCCAAATCCTACGTCAGCTGCACGAGATGAGATGTGTCACTTAGTTGGATCCTCATGTCCTTCCAGAAAATATCTGTCTGAATCCCACATTATTTTAAGATCCTTATTAGAGAATTCTCTAGAATCTATTTTAGGAATTTTGTGGGAAGAGAATCTTGATTTATCTCTGTAATACATTCCAATTCCTTATAATCTAACCCAAATAAAGCAAGCCCAGAACTTTTGAGATCAGAGAGACTGAAGCTGAAACCATGCAAAGTGCCATCGGTGAGGTACCCTGGAAACCAATTCCAGGGAGATTTGTACTCAGATGTTTCTTGGGGAGTGCTGTCTGGACTCCCTATAAGGGAGTGAGGGAGATGGGATTGGGCAGAGAGGCAAATTGATTTACAATGAAACCGAGGATACAGCTGATCCCATGGGAGAGTTCTGAAGCTGAGAAGGCCCTTCAGATGTGCCCTAAATTAGCCTCGTTGCACTTTGTACCCCTGCACCGACCTGTCCCCAGGGAGGGTGTGTATGTCACAAGTCAGTTACCTTTTGATGAGAGCAATTCTCCAAGAGAAGCTCAGCCGTGGGCCATCAGCAGCCAACACTGCCAGCCACTGGGGGTTCTGAATGTCTTTGTTCTGAAGGGAGGCACTGCACAGCATCTACTACTAAAGCTGATGCTCACATCGCAGCAAACAGCATCCTAGAGAAGCAAGGTGAAATGGCCCAAGGTCACATGGTAAAGTGATGGAATAAAGAACAGCACTCAGGACTGTAAACCTCAGAGCAGTGTTTGCCTTCTCAAACCAGCAGATCCATCACCCACTGAGGATCTCGTCTCTGCTAGCCACTGCGTTAAACATGTTATATGGATTTGTATATTAACTAATCACATCAAACCCCATAGAGTGGATACCATCATTTTCAGTTTCTAACAGAGGAAACTGAGGTCTCTGATGTATTTTGTAGCCTAGGAAAGTGCCAGGCATATATTACACATCTATTTATCTCCCAAACCTGTACTTACAACCTAACCTTTATCCCCACCCAGAAGCTTTCTCTCTATATTCCTGCAAATATACCATCCTGTCGCCCTCATTAGCAACAATGAAACTGAGGGACAAGTTACCTTCCATGCCCGGCAAGCCCTTACCTCCATGAGAAACACAGTTTTGGTCACCATTTGTTATTCCCTTCCAGCTCATCCCAACTCCCAGTCTTGCTTAATGAAATAATTTTCTACTTTATTCAACACAGGAGGTCCATGGATCATAACCCTCTGACTAAGCTTTGTTTCAGCCACGGAGTGAATATTCATTGGGTGCTCACTATGTGCTGGCACCATACTAAGTATCTTGTGTTCATTCTCTCGGACTGCCTGAGAAGGTCAGTATTTTTCTAATTTATAAATGAGGAAACCAGGCTGAGAAATTTCAATCACTTACGCAAGATCACACAGCCTGGATTTAAATGCAGATCGGCTTTGCTTCCACAGAGCTGCATTCATTCAGTGTCTATTATTAAAAGCATATTTATTAAATGCTTATGCCCTGCCCAGCATTGTGCAGACATGTGCTGGGGACAAAGCTCCTCTTGGGACACATGCTCACATTCCTTGCCTTCAACTATGTTACATTCTAAGCAGGAATCACAGATACAAATGTCTACAGGGGACTTTGAAGTGTAAGGGCAAGAAAGATAGATAGGGAGTAGAGAGTTACTCCCTGACTTCTGAGGGCATCGCCTACTCAGTTCCAGCCACATGTAGCTACGTGTGAAAATGTGGACCCAGAGTGGTCACATTTCCCCTTCTTCATGAGGAAGCAGAGATCTGCATTTTATGTGAGAAATAGTTTCATATTTTAAAGTTTGAATGAGTCCAACTGTTCTATAATCACTAATGTGGGCTAAACAAAAGTAATATGTAGGCCAGATTGAAACCTGGGGTACCAAAAATGCTATCATACTTGGAGATTCCTAGAGAGTTATCAATCTTACACTGAAAGTTCAAGGGCATGGCCCTGACAGGGTAGCTCAGTTGGTTAGGTTGCAAGCTTGATCTCCTGTTGGAGCCAACAAATGCATAAACAAGTGAGACAACAAATCTCTCTCTCTCTCACCTCTCCTCTCTCTCTTTAAAAACAAAATCAAGGGCACCTTCCACTCTCCCTGAGTCTGGTGACATTTATAAGAAGTTTTCTTACTATAGGAACCCTACAGCCTCTGAAGACTGTCTCATTTCTTGAAGCTCCATTCTTTCCTTAGGCCAGGCTATTAGCTGACCTAGTTCTGCAGGAAATAGGTTGATTGTGAGTGTCGCAAACAGTAAGACCAGGCTACGTGACCACCGCTAGGAGCCTTCTTCCCCGTCTCGTTCCTGCTGCCACCAGATGGTCCTGAGATAATGCCATGTCTTTCCTGCAAGAAACAACATTCCCAAGCCATTCTGCTGATCCCTTCTGATCGCCCTGAGGATGCAATTTCTCAGCCTCTCCCTTCTTGTCATCACTTCCCCTGTCTTATCTTCAGAGAGATGGGGAACCTGAACTGGTCACTTTCCAAGGAGAATCAATCATCCCGTGCAGGGAGCTCAGGGACTCACGTAGACAGTACAATCGTGCAGACTCAGAGTTCTGCCTCACCCACGGATGCTTACAGTGTTTGTGATCACCCTATCATCCCCCAAATTATTGATACTGACCTCACTCATTCTCTCAACTGTTTAGATTCCTGTTCTCTAGTGAAACAAAGGGAGTTCTCACCTCTTACAAATCCCCCAGGAAACAAAAACAAGATGAGCTTAGCTCACAAACCTGGCTTCCAGCCGAGCTTTGATCTCTGATCCCAGTCCTTTCTTTGGTCCTCAACATAACTCCAGCCACAGTTAAAGGACATCTCCTTCTAGCTCTGCTGATGTCCTAAGAGGCAAGGAGTGGGGATCTAATTGATAGTTACCACCTGCCCCTGGATCTTAATTGATAAGAAGGAGACCTGGGACTCAGAGATGAGATGAGATCATTAGCTTGAAGGAAAAGCCCGCAGAAAAAGATGGCACTATTCCTGGAGTTGAAGACTTGAGGAAGTCTCAGAAAGTATGTCATTTCATGTCAAGAGTCTGCTGGACTAATTTTTCTATTCTCTACTTGGAACAATCCAGCTAAAAGGAAAAAAAAAATGAGTGCAACAATCAGGAGACTGTCTTCGAACTGTAACTCAAGCTTCAACTGAGGCCTCCCTAAACCTATGAGATCTAACTGGAGTGACCACAACCTCCTATTCCACCATCTAGGGGAGCCTTATCTCAAAGCCCTTTGCCAGTTCTCTGAGCAGTTACACTGACATGGGCGGTTCCCGAGAATACAAGCATTTTCTCTATTCCTTGGGGAATACCCCCAGGCCAACCCTTTCAAAGGTTTCTATAAGAATGCAAACAGATGTTTCAGGGTTTTGTAAACTTTGCAGAAGTATTTTTTATTTTTGTTTTAGTGAGTGGTGGTTAAAGTGGAGACACATGAAGAATCACACACCATGCCCCCATTTTACTCACCCTGCCTCCCTCCTTTCCCCCACTTTTTACAATCTCCTTCTCCAAGCACTCTGAGAGCTACAACACATCCTCTCATATCCAACCCCATGGTCCTTTTCTCTTAAACGGAAGCAGCCAACTCTCAGACCTTGACAGGCTTAGATCAGCCTCAGTGAGGCTATCAAAGAGTTTTCCTGTGAAAATGTTCTTATATTTGCTGCTGAAAAAATAAAAATCTCTCTTTTTGGTGACATAACAATGAGAACTCTCCCAAAATGGAACAGGCAGACCAGGGAAATAAGGAGATTGATTTCTCTAGGCCTAACACATAGAGAACCACTTAGGAGGACATTGGAGAAGGAGTTAGATGAGTGATGATGCCCAAATACCTTTAAGATCCTTCCAACCCAGAGGTCCTTTTTAGTGCACGAGTTCACAGCGCTCCCAGATTTCTACAGTAGACAGACCTGGATTTGAGTTCATGCTCCATCTCTCACCAGCAGCAGGAGGGTAGGCACATTATTGACCTCCTCCACAGCTCACTTCCCACCTCTGTAAAATGCATGCGATCATTTAAAAATAATAAAAATGGTTCTTAGTTATTTATACAATGCCTGCTACACAGTAATAGCATCATAAAAGAGGGCTGCTAGTATTAACTTTATTTTATCATCATTATTTTGTTGGCAGGTGTCCAAGTCAGAGAAGCAGAAGAATTTTATAAAAAGAGTACTCCACCAGGAGTCAAAACAAGTAAACTGTAGTACCACTTTTGCTACATAATATTTGAATGATGTTACATAGGGCACTTGACAGATCTGGGCTTCAGTTTCCTCACTTGAAACTGTGGAGTGATGATCACAATCCACACAGTTGTTAGGAGAATTACATGAGAAAATTAAGGTAATCATGCTTTGAAATATTTAAATACCTAAAAAGTTGGTTCTAAGACCAATTTTAAGAGTTGGCCCCATCTGCCTTAGATGCCCACCCCACAGTCACAGTCCTTCCTCCCCAGTGCTTTTGTGTTGTCCTCGGCTTGTCTAGAACCCACGGAGGTATGTCAATTTATTAATGCTCTGGAAAAATACCCTGGAGTCCACTCTCCCCTCAGTCCCTTCTTCCCTGGTTAAAATGCTTACTGTTCAGTGGTCCCATGACCCTATAAACTACCATTTACAGAGTCCCGTGACTCTGTAAACTGCCATTCTCTGAGAACATATTTGCATTTTTGATAGGACTTTTCTAGACACATTGTCCCATAAACCAACAGGAAGATAAGGATGGGGCATTATTATGGAGGAGATAGACCTTATGGTTGGTGTCTGTGCAGAGAGCAGCCTGCTTTATGTAAATGCAGGCCAAATCTGCTGTGTTTTGGGTCCTCTTGGAGCTTTTATCCCAAGCTCCTACTGATTAGCTGTAAGAACTACAGATGCTCACAGTCTTCAAACAGCTTTCATGCTATACCAACTGCCTCTCCTGCATGGCCAGAGGCAAAGACTTAGACCACATGATCTCGAGACTTTCCTTCTGATTCTTGGAGTCAAGCATCACAGAGATTCCAGGCAAAGTGATTACAACCTGTTCTCATTTCTTCAACAACAAACATTTACTAAATTCCTACAGTAAACCAGGCACAACACCAGAGTCTGAGCACACAACGCTGTGTACGTGCGACATAGCCCTTGAACTGAGTACGAACCTCTTTCCATAAAAGTTAACAAAGGTACCACTAGTTCTTAATATTTGAAAGGAAAAGGATATTTCACATGCAGCTTCTCACTTGCTCTTCACATAACTCTGTGATCTAATAACTGATATCCCCATTTACCTATGGAGGCATCTGAGGCTCTAAGGGTGTCAGAGATTTGCCTAATGTCCAAGAATTTCCAGGTACTACAGTTGGAATTTGAGAGGGCAGGTGCTGTAAGTGAAAGGTAAGCCCATTGTCCTTAGTCTGTGCCATTCATCTTTGGGATTCCAGACCTATTTAAATCATTAGTGTGAACGAAACAGAGAAAGTAGTGTATGGTCAACTCACCCATCTAACATATCAGATGCCCTCTTCCCTTACCCCCTTGCTTGCTGTGCCGTGTAAGCCAGACTAAAGCAAACACAAAGTCAAGGGTGGGTTTGCATGGCCCCAAAAGGCAGCATGAACCTTGAAGTGTTTATCACCTTCGCTTGGGTCATTATCTTTTTCTCCATCAGAATGGCTCTAATTTCACAGCACATTTCAGAACTAGAATGGGAGAATCCTGCAGAAAACCAGAAGTCTAGTAACAGAACAGTCTTGAAGTCCTTAGGCATTTGGCTAGAGATAATAATTTGGTCAGAGGGCTTTTAGTTTTCATTAGGGTCTAGAAGGGCTGTAGCTACCTGTAGTTTCTATGACAACCACTTTTTTTTTTCTATAAGTAGATCTGCCCCAAGCACAGTAATCAGTTTTTAATAAATGTTCACAAATGACTGATCAATGACTGGAAGTACATCTCCCTTCTCCAGCATGCACCTTAATCATTCCCAACAGCAAGCAATTTCACAAGGGTTTCTTCTGCACAGGGAAATTGTGTTCCTGGAAGCTAACCAAGGGAGATTTAAAAAAGCATTCTCTATGCCGTTAATAGTTCAACTCTTTCTAAAAATTGCCTCTAACTAGAATTTCGCAAGGCCAAACCAGCTCGAATCTTAATAACTCAGTATCAGAACAGTATTTCTCTGTCTCTTCCCCTACCTTGTGCTGTGGTAATTCCAGCCCCTTTTTACTCCTCCCTTGCTCATTCTGGGAACCTTCAGAAAGTGGCTCATTTAATACAGTGCTCTTGGCTATTCTTTTCCCATTCAAGCTTGAGGCAGTGGTGTCTTCTGTCATGACCAGTGCCAAAGACTCCATAATACAACCTTGTTTCTAGAGCGTGTTGACCTCTCCATTCCCAATATGCGCTGACTTTGGCTCAGATGGAAATCTGCCACGTGGATACACTTTGGGAGACACCGAACCCTGTCCTCCATACGTGCTTGGAATTCTGTTCTAGAGCAAGCACAACATAGACTGTCAAGCTGGGACCTCTGTAGAAGCCAAAGCAATCAAATAACTTCATTGGCTTTCTTTCCCAGATGGAGTTGAACTAGCCTAGACTTTACTGAAGAGGTGGTGGTAACTGTGCTGGCAACATTTGAATCCTTTTATGTCTGGTGTATATAGTTAAGCTAATACTATTACTTATTTGCAGACTAACTGAAGGAGGGAGAACTGAGCTCATTTGCTCCATCCCCTGGAAAAAGGAAGACAGAACATAAACTTGAGACACAGTCCCTTGATAGACCTGAGTGACAAGTTGCTCTACCAGAAGTTGGGGTACCTGTCTGACAAGTGAGTTGATAAAGGTAATAAGACAAAAGATTGCAAATGAAGGCTCTTTCATATGTTGAATTGTTTGTTATTTCCTGCCTTGCTTCATATAGCAGTTGATATAGCTGTCAGGGATATTTAAAGGCAGCAAAGGCATTTAAACAAGATGCACATATAAATAAAAAAGACAAGCATGATTGGGGCATAGAATGAAGTTGGAATGAGGCTCATGAAAAAATGCCACTCACAAGGCTCTAAGCTTCCTAGCATTGAACACAAAAGAAGCTTAATTAGTTATCGGATTCCTAGATTCCTCAGGATTTAAAAAAAAATTCTTAAGAAAAGATAGCTATTCCTGATACCAAATAGAAATAAATTGCTCCCAAGAGGTCTTGTAAAGTAAGTTCCATGAGTCATTCTACAAAATTTGATCACCAAAACCAAAAAAAGCACTCAGTGGGCAGAGGGCGATTGCTAGTAAACAAATGACACAAGTAAGTACGTGTGTGCTCGTGAGTGCTCAAGAAGG
Source organism: Desmodus rotundus (assembly GCF_022682495.2). NCBI lineage: Eukaryota > Metazoa > Chordata > Mammalia > Chiroptera > Phyllostomidae > Desmodus > Desmodus rotundus. Next base: position 46,624,254 of record NC_071389.1, read on the forward strand.
GAAGATGAGAATCTCAGCCAGGAATAGTAGGCTCTTGTCCTCTTCTTGCCCATCCCCCTGGCCTCTCCCTTTTATGTTTTTTGCTCCATCTGGCACTCTTCTTTCTACTTATTTTTTTTCTCAGCAGCTCTATCCGCTATTAGTCTCTCTCTCTCTCTCTCTCTCTTTCCCTCTCCCTCCCTCTCCCTCTCCCTCCCCCTCCCCTCTCCCTCTCCCTCTCTCACTCCCTCCTTTCCTCCTTTCAGTAAAATTGTTTTCTCTTCCTGTCCTGAAGTTCAGAAAGGACATTGCCCAAGCTCATACAACCGATCAGTGCAAGTTATGTGCCTTAAGGTTTTGAGTCAGACCTATGTTTTGACCCAAACTCTATCCCTAAATATTCATTCAGTATTTAGGAAGTATTTCTTGAGTTCTAAGATGATCCCATCTAGACTCAAGATTTGAATCATCCATGTACTCATATTCCCAAGTTTGTACATCTTGTCCTGACCTCTCTCCTGAACTCCCATCTCACATATCCTGTGCCTTTGAACATCTCCACTCAGATGCCTAACAAGCCCTTCAAAGTGTCCATACCCACAAGTGTAATGAAGGGTAGGTTGTGCCTCCAAAGCTTCTCCTTCCTAAGTCTTCTGCATCTCAGGAAGTGTCATCTTTATTTACCCAGTTACTGAAGTCAATTTTCCTTCCCCACTGCCATTGAATATATTGGAAACCTATCTGCTCCATCTTCAAAATAGACCCCCAAATCCAGATATTGCTTTTGTCCCCCAATATCATTACCCCAGTCCAAGCTCTCTCTCTCCTGTTCAACTGCTAAAATAGCCCACACAACCTGTTTTTCAAACCTTGCCCCACTCCCAGGCTAATGTTTACACAGCCTCCACCACAATCTAGTTGAAACCAAGTCAAATCGTGGCACTCCTTTGCTCAAAATACTCCAATACTACCTTAGTATTGAATAAAACCTATGGTTCCCATCAGGGAATGGCTTCCAAGCTATATATAACATGACCCTGACTATCCCTCTGAACTGATCTCCAAGCACTTTACCCTTTATTCATTGCACTCTAGCCATACTTGTCTTATTTTTCCTGGAGCAGGACAAGTTCATTCCCACTTCAGGGTTTGCACTTGCTTTTCCAGGTGATATATGGTATTCTGAATTATTAAGTAATTTAGGGCCTTTTTCTGTATATACCATGTTGGTTACTGATTAGAAGCTTTCATAGGTCAAGGGTATTAAGGAAGGGACCCTAGGGTAAGGTGGCATTGATATTTCAAAGGCAACCTCCAAGACCTTTCCTGATGGCAATTGAAGGGACTCCCTCTCTCCTCTGCTTCTCACATTATTGATGCTGCTTATTAGCACTTCTCACAAATTCTGGGCTGAGACATATTGTAGTCTATGTCTCATTCTTATCTTCCTTCCAGTCTGCATCCATTCAGCTTTCATCGAGCACATATTATGTGCCAAATATTAAAGAGAGCTCAATTCCAAAGAACTTACAGTCTTTCCAGATGCCTAGCCTGCAAGCAACAACTGGAAGGCCAGGCGATGTTCTGTTAGCAAGATGTTAGGTTAGCAGGATAATGTAATGATTAAATGCCTGAGCTTTGGGATAAGACTGACCTATGTGCAAATTCCAGCTCTGGCACCAGCTGGTGATTTTTGCTAAATTATTTGTCCTCTTAAGCCTCAATTTCCACATCCCTAAAATAAAGTTAGTAACAACTAATAGATAGGATGATTGTGAAAATTACATTAAATACTGTATATAAAGTACTTAGGAGCACCTGATTTTGTTTACTGTTTGATCAATGTTATTGTTAACAACAAGTATGTCAGAGGCTGTCAGGAAATCCTTCACAGAGGAACAAATGCTTGTGTTATTACTTAAAGGAAGCATTCTTAATCTAAGCAGGCACGTGCACATATTTGGCTTCCTAGTCAATAATTATTCATTTTCAAAAATGGTTTCTTGTAACATCCTGGATTGTGGAGTATCCTGTTTTGGTTCTTCTATTTTTCAAACAGAAAAAAAAATGTCAGAAGTTAATTAGATCATTCAAGTACATACTAGTTTTGTTGTTTAGCCAATAAAGTCCTTCTGTGAGAAAAGGCTGTGCAGTAAACCTGCACTGAATAGCATGCAAAGCCGTGTGGAGGATACAGAAATACATAACCACTAAGGGACACCACTGTGCTCAAGGAGAGTGAGGGTACTGAGAAAAGCATCTAATATTGTCAGAAAAGTTAAAATGATCTTTCATAGTGCTGGCCTAGAGCTATAGGAATGAAGAAGAGAGCTCACTCATGGTCAGGAGGCTTGGTCAGAAAAGACACCATAAAAGGGGTAAACTTTAAAGCCGGGCTTCAAAAAATAAAGAGAATTTAGACAGTGGGTACAGAGGAGTCGAGGAGAAAATGTCAGGAAGAAAATGACATGTGATCAAAGAGCCTGGTGGTTAGAATGCATGATGCTCATTCAAAAGACCTCAAGCAGTCAAATTCTCTGTGCAAAAATTTCTTATGGAGGACATGTGGATGATAAAGATTTGAAGACAGTTGCTAGATTAAGAAGTTTGGAGTTCCTGAAATCTCTTCCCTTTCAAAGGTGACTTTAGTTTCGGGAAAAGCCAGAAGTCTCAGGGCGCCATATCAAGCTCATTGGTAACGATTTGAATCAAGTCATCAGCAACTGCAGCACGATGTTCCCTCTGCTCTGGGAGCAGAAACTGTGGAACAAGTTTTGCCAGGACACTTTCCATGCCTAGATCCTGTGTCAAAAATCTCGTACACAGTAGGTTTTGGAATCCCCAGATCAGCTTCTAGTTCTTGCACTGCCAGTTGACAGTCTTTGTTGATTGCAGCCCACATATGTTCAACATTCTCAGGTGCTCTGCTTGTTGCAGGCCTTCCAGAATGTGGATCACTTCCAACAGCTTCTCAACCATATTTGAAGCTTTTGTCCCAGTGCCACACTTTTATTTGTGCTTCACTCCTTGCATCACCCCTGAAAGCCTTCTGAATTATCTGAATAGTTTGCAGGGAGGAATATTCAAGGAGGATCATTTAAAGCGCTTGTTAAAAATTCAGATTCCTGTGCCCTATTTCAACTTCACCAGAATCACTGGGCCCAGGACCCTTACAAGGTATGCATTTTAACCAGCTCTCTGGCGATTCTTAGTACCTCTTAAAACTTTGAGAACACCTGTCTTAGAGATTGTTTGACCAATAATCTCTGCATTTGTTTCAAAGATGTGGAAGCCAGCATTCAAAGAAGTCCAGTGACTTTTCCTAGGTCACACAGCTACCCAAAACTAGGATGAGGCCAGCTCATTTGCCATCTGATCTTGTTCTGTCATGCCATGTAAGACGTATATCTCATGATGGGGTACTGCACTCTTTCCTCACTTTCTAAGTTGTGAGACAGAAAGTAGGTGCTGGGGCCTACTGTGTGCTGGTGTCTTAAAATTCCAGCAGGCTGATATCTATCTGCTATGGCTGAGAGGTCCATCCTGTAGTGAGGCTGCTGCTATGTCCTGGTCCTCTCATCTCAGCCTGAATCTCAGACTCTGACTATGTGCGTTCATAGAAATAGCCAGGGCCAGATGACCTCAGGGCTAAGCTAACATGACCACACGGAGGAGGTTGGTCCACACAGACTATCCTGGCTCTCAAACAGATAGCAGTGCAGGGAGCATTTCTTGACATTATTGCCCTAGACTGTGGGACTCTAACTGCTCTGAGCATCAGCCTCTTTGATAAACCATGTTATTTAAAAGACTATATGCTGAGTTGGGGGAAAAAAGATGTGGGTTCCAGTGTTTTTGTAGCTGTGTGATTTGGGCAAAGTTAATTATGATGTATTGTTACCATGAGATTGATTATGCCAATTCCCCTATTTTATAAGGGGAGGGGGGAACTCTGAAGCTCAGAAGAAGAAGATAACTTCTTTAAAGTTACACAACATGTTAACTTTCTAAAAATTCATTTCCTCAAAATGAGGAAAATAAAATCAACTCTACCTTACAAAGTTTTATGGGGTCCAAATTAGAAAACAGACATGTATATAAAAATATATCACATTACTTGATGTGAATGTCAGCAACCCCCAATCTCCTCTTTTCACCTTAATAAAATGATAGCCGTAATTCACACACATACATACAATACATGTATAACAACACAATATGACACACAAACACGTAAGATGTATTTGAAAGGACATTGAGAAGAAAAAGATTAACTCAGGGTAAGAATGTATTATCGAGCCCCATTCCTGGGCCTCCAGGATGGACCCCACCATATGGTTCCCTGGGCCACACCTCTACCAAAACTGATAAAACGTGCTTCCAAGCCTTCCCGCACCCTACATTCAGAAAGGCTGTCACTAGCATGCTGTCTCTGTCCTGGTCTTCCACTATGTGCCTCAGCTTTTCTGGTGAGCTGAGAGTGGCAGTCTAGCCCAACTAATCAGGCTGCCCAAAACAAGGGGAGTATTATCAGGTATTTGGACTTGGGGTGCAGAGCAAAGGGCCAAAGACTCAGAAAACCAGGGAAGTTTATGAGTTGGCCATTCCACTTGTGATGGGGTCCTTATAAACATAGCTTTACTTTCTCTGTCTGACTTATTTCACTTAGCATAATACCCTCTAGGTCCATCCATTTTGTCACAAATGGCAAGATTTTATTCTTTTTTTATTGCTGAGTAATATTCCATTATATATATGTACCACAACTTCTTTATCCATTAGTCTATAACATTTATGTCAACTGTAATTGAAAAATTTGTTAAAAGTAGCTTGCATTCATTTGAGGACAAACACCAAATAGCCCTTCTCTTAGCTTTAAATAGATTAAAGTAGAGAAGGAAAACAGAGAGGAACTGGAGAGGGATTTTTTCATCTTTAGTAAATAATTTACAACATGAATATTTTAAATAGGAATTACCCTAGAGAAATTAGAATTTAATTAAAAATTTCATTTTCCTCTCAGAATTTTGCAATGTCTCCATTATATATAGTACAATCAAGCTATAAGATCTTACTCCAATTTCAGCATTTCTCCATCAGATAAGCCCAGAGTGCTTGTTAAAATGCAAATCCATGTCTGGGCTTCTGTTCAAACCAGCTGATTTAGAATTACTTGCACACTAGAATTTAGAAATCGCTGCATACCCCCTTCAAGCATTTAAAATCATTTCAACTTTTTATTGGATAAAATAATTTGTTATTTTGAACTACTACATATTTGTAGCCTTTGGGTCATTACGTCTCCTCCCAGGTCACTCAGATCTAATGTTCAGTATAGGACTCAGCCAAAGAAATTAGATGGAGTGCCTTGAAAATGCTGCTTCATGCTCCCTACTGTAAATCCTTACTCTTCTCCCTTTCTGCTTCAGTTTTCTTCCCAAAGACATAGCAGTTAAATACACCTATTTTAAAGTCCTATTTTTATGCACACCGAAACTTAAGAAACACTGCCCTCCCTGGTATGTGCTGTGCATGCCAATGTCTTTGACGAGCAGTCTAGGCACATGAAGAATTTGTGGTGAAATGAGTCAGTGGCAGGAAGAATACAGGGGGATAAAAATATAAAGACTAGAGACAAGAAGTGAAGGATCTATGTGGCTGGTGTACCAGAAACCAGAGGAGTTAGGTTCTGGTTGCAGCTCCGTCATTTACTTAGCATTTGACCCCATGTGAGTCAAACCCTTCTCTGGGCCACAGAGTACTCACCTAGAGCTAGGTAGAATTCTCTAAAGCCGAGCTTCCCTATGTGCCATATCACAATGGTGGGTCTCTAAAGAGAGTCCAGGTATGCCATGAATTATTGAGGCTCCCAGTATTCAGAGTGCCCGGACACCAGGTGCCCCTGACTAAGAGGAGTCTCATCACAGGTTCCTTAAGGAGTGGTCTGAGCAGTGCAGGAACCTGGGAGACACCCCCATATTTCCCAGAGAAAACAGCAAGCCTGATGAGCTACATTTGCCCAGCATCGTTCCATCATGACGCCCTGAGTGCAGCGAAGGAGATGCTCTACAACCTGGGCATAGCAGCAGCCAGCTTCAGAATACACTACTAACCATCCTAGACAAATTCTGAGGACCAAGAGGGAGTTTGTTGCCGAATGCCCAGAGCTTGGAATTCAGCCAGCTGGAGACAGATGGGTGCAGAAACATGGTGGAGCTTTCTGATCTACTCAGCGGCGAGTGTTAGCCCAGAATCTCTGTCTTACATGCAACGTCAGGTTCTTCTGCCATCTGCAGCTGATGGACAAGAAGCCCTTTTGGTCGTTCCCATGCTAGCTACAGGACAACCGCTCTTACAATGCATCTGCAATGTAGAACTTGACCTCCCTTGTTATTTTGAAACACAAGACATGTAAAAGTACAGATTTAAAGTACTTTTGCTTTGTCATAAGAAATTTAATTACTGACTTCTCAGTATAAGAAAAGGATAATCTATTAGGTTCTTTAATATCAAAAGTTACAAATCTTCAAAAGATTTAAATAAACAATGCTTTTAAACTTTTTTTTATCATTTTGTGCAAATTAAGTTTCCTTTCACTAGAGACCACTAAGATTTTAAGCAAGCATCATTAAAATATCTTGACCGGTGCTGCATGTAGCTGTTTCAAGCATAGTATCTATTGGTAAAAAATGTCAGTGAAAGTAAGTTCAAATTTGTCATTCAACACTTTGAAATGATTTTATTTAAAATGCATTTATATGCATTTAAATATTTAATATTTTCCTAATTTTTATTTTTTCTCTAAGTATACAAATGAATTTTTTTTCCACTGAGCTTTACATAGCTACTTCCAGGACCCCTCCAGTTTACTCCTTGTTCTACACAAATATTTTCACTTTCTGTATACACAAGACAGGAGAAGGGTTGGGTACAGTGTTGTAGGGCAGTGGTTTCCAACTGGAGGAGCTGTTTCTCCCCAGTGACATTTGACAATATCTGGAAACCTTTTAGGGGAGCTACTTACTGACATCTGATGAGTAAATGTCAGGGAGGCTACTAAATACCCAACAACACATAGGACAATCCCCCATAAAAATAATTATCGGTTCCAAAATGTCAATAGTGTCAAGGATAGAAACCCTGTTCCAGGGTTCTTCTCCCTCTAAAGTTCTATGATTCTGAATTACACTTGTTCTTGTAGTTTAGAGAAGAGTATGGCTGCCAATAATGGGTATGGCTAGGAATGGCCAGCTCTAATATCCTAACTGCATCTAGAATAGCAGACGTGAGGCAGAGCTTCCTGTATGTTTACTGGAAATCAAGCTATGGTTAGTTGCTTTTGAGGATGTACATTTCAAAGCAGCAGATGTGTAACTTATATGGATACAACAACCTTAGTATCCCCAGGTGAGCATCCTCATCTTATTCCCTTTTACTCACTTTGGATTTTCATATGCTAGAAACAGATTTTTGGCCACTGGATTGTGACCCATCTTATTATTCAGCAAGTCCTCCATCTATCTTCACACCAGAGCTAGCTTGGCTGGGATGGGCCTCCCCATAGGCAGAGATTTGCACTGAACAATTTTTCAACTCATTTCTCCCCACCCTCACTCCCACTGCTTCCACCTACAATTTCTTTAGAAGTTGAAGCCATCTCATGCTTTGTCATCAATGCCCTACCCTCAAGACTAAACAATTCTTCCACAGCCTCCCTCTTTGACGTACTCTCCCCATTGATGTTTTTAGCACTTTGGGATGATTCGAGTGATAGAGAATTAAACCAGTCTGGACAGCCATACTCTTTTACAGCTCCTACCACCTCTTTAGTCAGTTTTTAAAAAAGAGCCACATCTGCCACCTGGTACCTAGAGCAGGTGTCATGAAGCATTAGACACTTTTATTTGTCCTGGGATTTAACTGAGGAAGGATCAGTAGGCCTAGGCACTCTGCAAGTCTTTCAGCCATTCGGGCCTTCACTTTGCTCCTATGTAAAAGGGCAGTACCAGCTAGAAGGCTGCGGAGATTCTTTCCAACTTTAAAAAAATTAAAAGCCCTGAGAAATTTTGAAAAAATGTGTAAGTAATAGGAAATGTACGCTTTTTGGTATTGACTCGTTGCTAATGGTGTCATTTCTTCTGAAATGAGGAAGTTGGTTTTTACAGTTGGAGTCGGGAAATAGTTTATATTCTCTGTAGGGTTTACTGTCACTGAAAGATTGTGGTCGTTGATGTGACCTGTGATAGTACTTAAGTGTTGGAGAAACTAACTCATTAATTCACTTACAGGATATATATCAAGTCCCTATTATGCTCTTTGAGCACAGTAATATTTGTCTCTATTTTGCAGATGAGAAAATTAAGGAACTAGATGACTGGAGGGACTATTTGGGACAAACCCACAATTTGGCCAAGGAAGGGGAAGGGCAGCAGGGCATGAGGAGCTCTGACCAGAACAATGAAAAGTTCCCAATTCTCAGTTCTATAATTTGGGAAGGTGTGTTTCTCTTGCTAACAATTCAATGGCTTAAGTCAGTTAATTATCTGCTTAAGTAATGATAATCATTTTTACTGCCTTGTTCATTTATAGTGTTAAGTTATTGATCAGAAATAAGAGCTAAAGTTAATGTTATTTTTTATAATACTTGATTTATTGTCCTGCTTATTTGAAAATATTACTTGTTTTTTTCTCACTTCTAGGTTATCCTCACCAGATGCACAACACCTAATGTTTTGCCACAACACAATAATTACGCCCTCCCATTAATCTCCTCCTATTCTTGGCAATTAGTTGAGATGCCATATCCAACTTCAGTTCATGGTGGGTATTTGAACTCTGGAGACTGACAGTCCAGGGAAGAAAATGTGTCCTGCGGATGTGTCTCCTGGATTACAGAACTTTCTGCCCTCCTTCACACCTGAGGGAGACCTCAGGTGTGATTCATTTAGGAGCCCCCTAAATCCTAGTTCATGTTTGGAGTCCACTGGGCTGTAATGTGCATTAAAACTCCCCCAAATCTCCAATCTCTTAGTGTCCCTAATTGTTCAATGTTCCTGACTTGAAAGACAGATGACCACATTTGCAAGTCTCATTTTATGACATTTATCTTAGACTTTAGTTCCCTAATTAGGTATGTGGGTGTTTAGCCAATACACTCTAGTAGTACTGACAAAACCAGGCAGAAGTGTGTTTAGAGATCGGCCTCCAGGTTCTATACCAGTTAAAACTCTAGATCCTCAACAACACGTGGTACTGCCTATCTTCTACTTTTAGCCACTGTAACACTTATGTAGTGGTCTTGCACTATGGTTTTAATTTATATTTCCTAATGGTTAATGATGTTGAGCATCTCTTCAAGTTCTCATTTTTCAAAAGGATGTCTTCTTTGGTGCAGTGTCTTGAGAGATACGTGATTTTCAAACATCTTCTGTTAGGCTGTAGTTTATCTTTCCATTCTCTTCAGTTTTTCAAATATACATTTTAAATTTTGATAAAGTCCAAATTATCTATTTTTTATTGGGTGGATTCTCCTTTTGATGTCATATCTAAGAAGATTTTACGTAACTCAAAGTCACAAAAGTTTCCTCTATTCCAGAAGTTTAGAGATTGTATAGTTTTAGGTTTTAAATTTAGGTCCATGATGCATTTTGAGTTATTTTTTGTAAAATGTCAAAGTATATATCAAACTTTTTTTTATTTTTAGATATTCAATTGTTCCAGTACTACTTGTTGAAAAGATTATCCTCTCTCCACTGATTTTTATTTGTACCTTCATGAAAAATCTGTTGTCATATATATGTGGTCTATTTCTAGACCCTTTATTCTGATCCATTGATCTATTTGCCTCTGGTGACTCCAATATAATACTGTTTTCATTACTGTAACTTTATAATAAGTCTTGAAGCCAGTAGTGCTACCCCTCCAACTTAGCTTTTCTTTTTCAAAGTTGTTTTGTCTATTCTAAATTATTTTCATTTCCATTTGAATTTTATAATCCAATGATCACTTCTACAAAGAGCCTGCTCAGGAAGTCCATCTGGCTGCTCTGTGTCCCTCCTCCCTGTGCACACCTGGTCTTCCTCATGGTAATAAGTTCGGACAAGATGATGGTACAACTCATCTGTTATTCATATCTCAGGTATCACTGTCCTTCATTGCCTGATGTCCAATGTCTTAAAAATGATCATTTGACATATTTTGTCTTTTTGTTGTTGTTATTTCAGACAGTAGAGTGAATCCAGTCCTGATTTTCCACCTTAGCTGGAAGAAGACCTGTGGTAAAGTTTTTTGAAGTATCCTTATATTTTAGAGTATCACACTGAGCTAGGTAAAGAAATGAAACCGTGTCTGAAGTTTGCTTTAACACATTCTTAATGTCAGGAAATGCTTAGGGTATGGATGAAATCCCATTGACATGGGTTGTTAACTGTTCATACTGAGTGATGGGTACAATAGAGCTAATTGCAGTTATTTAAAAAAAGTTTTGTATGGGCTTGAAATTTTTCATAAAAATTTTCAATGTAAGTGTTTTAACACCTGCCTATCTCATGGGATTGTTGCGAGGATTATATGTGGGATTGTATGTAAAGTGCTTAGCACTATGCTTAGAACTTAATGAAGAGTAGCTATTAATACTACATAATTATATGAAAGCAACTGTCAAAGATACTCCATCAGAGAAGAAGTCTGGTTGAAAATTCTTAGTAAAAAACTGATAAAAACCTTTTACCCAAGAATGATTGCAGCAGTGGTCTCTGGGGCAACAGAGGTTGTTTGGGCATCAGATACTCTAAGAAGTCTCTTGGCCTACCAACCAGCCTTGATGCCTTTTCTCTAAGTTGCCTGAGATTCCTGTTCCATTCATTCTCAAAGCACTACCTGTGCCTGATAGCTCTCCATTTATGTGTGTGCCTCTGATCTCCTGACAGTTCCTCACACTCATCTCTGTATCCCTGGAGCCCAGCATGTAGTAGACACTCAAACATGCTTGTGAACTGGTTTGCGTCACCTCCTCACCTGCCCACTTGCTTCTGCCTCTGCGCACAGGCTACCCTGGGTTGATGCTTCCCTGTTTGAGGGCCTTGGCATTCAGTTTCTGCCTATGTACTTCCTCGTTGCTCACAATAGAAAGTGGATATCTTTTTTATCTTCAAGTAATTGTATTACCATAAAAGCTCTGTGTCTCTCCAATCCTTCTGTAAATCCCTCCTCCTGAGTGGAGGCTTGTTTGAGCCAGGCAGCCAGAGCTCAGGGCAGCAGAGAGGAGAGCATGGAGGGTGAGCACAGACCTGCATGGCGTTGCTTCTGGGCTCCTCCAGAGCCCCACGTGTTATTAGCCTGCACACAAGTAGACCAAGGTGAAATAGTCAACCAAGAAAACTAAAGAAGTTCGAAGCACAGAATGTGAGGACGGGAAGAGCCATTGAGGTGATTGTGCCTGGTAGTTTGTTAAGATTTTTCTTCTAACAGAGGGTAACATTCTTCAAAACAAAACAAGACAAAACATATTTCTACCCCATCCCCAACACGAAGCTATTCTGGTTGAAAGGATTGAAAAGAGTCCTCTCATTCTCCTTTTGCACATCCTCCAACTACAAAATGTGTGCGCGTGTGTGCACACACACATACGCACACTACCTTGGCAATCAGAGGCATCTCTGAAGACTCCTTAGGTCATTGAGGAACAAGAATATAATTTGAAAATCATTGGTCAAGTTGATTATTTCCACTTTGAGGAAAATCATATGGGGATGTTAAGTCTAGAACCCAAACCTCAAAATTCCTGCTTTCCTTTTTTTAATTATCTGCCCTTCCTGACAAAAACAGCAAAACACTGCACAGATGTGCTTATCCCTGAGTGTCAGTTCTATAGAAGTTTTCTTGGTGTGGATCCAATCTCTGTACAAGTGATTCTGTCACAATCAGTGTTTTCAAGAAAGAGTCAAAGGGAGGGATGAGTGGGAAGACCACAGAGGATTTTTAGGGCGGTGAAAATATTCTGTATGATGCTATAATGAGGAATACATTTGTCCAAACCCATAGAATGTACAACACCAAGAATGAATCTTAATGCAAACTATGGACTTTGTGTGATAACAACATGCCAGTGTAGATTTATCAGTTGTAACATGTGTACCACTCTGGTGGATGATGTTGATAATGGGGCACATGAAATCTCTGTAGTCCCTCTGTGAACCTAAAATTGCTCTAAAAAATTGTCTTTAAAAAAAAAGAATAAATCAGAAATGCTACATTTTTTCTCAGGAAGAAAAGGCTGCATAATGTCCATATTGAGATGGTTTGCAAGCTGAGACAGTGAGACAGATACCTTCTGCTTTGGAAGGCCTGGAAGTTTCAAACTGCCATTTGTGTGTCTATGAGTGGTTTTATAGCACCATCCCGTGGCACAAAGCAGCACCTTCACTAAAGCTCAAAAAAGATCATTCTTTCTTTTAAAAAAATTCAATCAACTAGTATTTGAGAATCTTTGAAATGTCAGACTTTACAGCAGACACTGGACACATAGCAAGTGTTATTTACACAACCTATATACTGTTTTCGGAAATATCTGTCCACGTTACTCTTTTAAACATCCTTAATCTGCTATCTTCACTGTCAAAACGGGTGAGACAGATCTCTAAGACAGATCTCCCTCACTCCTTAATCTGTGGTCCAAAGGTACCTCAGTTTGCTCAGAGCCCAGAAAACAGAGTCCTCTTAAACCCCAAGCTCTTGACGTGGGCATTTCTGGGGAAGCAAGACTTCTGCAAAATCTCCTTGGAAAGACTACCGCCCAGATATTATCAGTCTGAGAATACCAATATATATGCTTTCTTGTGTCTTGGAGAGTAAGACACCTAGACCTGGGTCATTCCCTTGAAAATAGGTAACACGCAATATGTCCAGGACTCAAAAATATCTGATCCATTGGTAAATTCTCCTTCCTTCCAATTTATAGTGACTCCACCTTGTACTAATCAAGTTCAAGTTGGAAAGAACAGGGTTTGTGTCCCAAATGGGTGGTGAAGTGGTCTTTGCTGGACATTCTGGATCATTTCTACAGACCAAGCAGTCTGCTGCTAAGAGATCTCTTACTTTACCATTTTCTTTGGATTTTTTCTGAGTCCACTTCACATACAACTACATAAACCTGTAAAGTTTCTTGGCTTTTAGTGCTAAATTCTAATCCTTCTGTTGTTCAGTTGCAGAAATAACTTGGACATTTATTTCATCCCTGTAACCTTCATTGTTCAAAATAGAAAAATGGAAAGCCTGGAATGATTGGACATGGATAATCACATGGTGTGTTATCCTCCTGGATAAAGTATGCAAATTTTTTAGAGCTTCAGACAACTCAAACTCTTAGCCTAATGGGAAAATTTTAACTTATCCAAAGAAAGACTCAGATTTCAATTTCCACCAATGTGGCCAACTAGTTATTCTAAAAGGCCTTCTGGATAAAAGATAGTTAATGATGAATTACACAAATGCAACAAACACAATTTTAATGCATTGTTGCACTTATTAGAGGGGAAATCTCGGAAGGGCCTAAGATTTCAATAAACAGTAACATTAACACTGAACTAAAACCTGAGGAGGGAGCAGAGGTGGCTGACAGAGGAGGGAGCTGGAAGGTAGGACTGCCTGGAAATAAATGTTGATATTGCCGCAATCGACATGCCCAACACTGGCTCTTGGGATTTTCACAGAGTTTATTTAATAAAATATAGTTTACAATTTAAAAAAAAACAAAATAGAGATAGCTGAGAGAACAAATAAAAGATTTAGAATGCCCAAAGACTTCAGATATTGGTGTGATCTAATGAAAATGTGAAATGACCATTTGTAAAAGGTTTAAAGAAATAAAAGAGGTGGAAAAATTAAAGATGGAAAAATAGAATATAAAAATGATAAAGCAGAATTTAGAAAGAACTAAATAAAACTTACAGATTTCAAATGAGCACACATATTCCAATGGCTGAGTGAAACAGAAGCTTAAATAGACCTGAGCAGACAATGAGCTGGAACACATCATTTGAAGGAATTACCTTCAAGGCAGCTCCGAGAGAGGGTATACACATGTAAATAGGTTCAGAGACATAGATCACAGAAAGCAAATTCTAACTCAACTTCCTGGAGTCGCAGAAGTAAAAATCTGTGTGAAAGTGGGCGGAGCCTTGAAGATCAGCGGTCAAGCTGGTGGGCCCCGGGGCCCCACTGTCACAGCTGTAAGCTGGCTCTCCCACTCCTTGGCTTTGTGACGTGACTCAAGTAACATGCTCACTGTGACTGTCAATTAGGGGTAGGAAGAGCCTCTGTGATGTTATGGGCATTAACTTGCTTATTACACGTAAAACATAGAATACTGCTTTACACAAAAATGTTTTTTAATCATCCTGTGCAATAAGTTAGATTTTTTTTTTCAGTTAAAGATGTGACGATGTTGTAACTGTTCTTTAGAATTTCACCAAAAGTTTTGCTTTGGAACAATTGATTATAACCTCTCGAGGGCTCTCTTTTGAACTGATGACCAAGATTAAGCTAATTCATTTCCAGCTGGAATATAACAAATTTTTAAAAATAAAAAAAAATGTTTAAAGAACAAACTCGTGTTTAGCAATAGAAGCAATAGCATTTTATCAGTGCATAAAAAATGTCAAAGTCTGTTGTAAAGACTGACAGAGCAGCTTAGGAGAGGAAGGATGTCTCCAGGAGCAGGAACTCGCGGTCTTTGACTACTACCAAACAAAAAGAAAAAAAATTAAGGCATACAATGTCCTGTGTTTTTATCTGAAAGGCAAATTACATAGGTAGGAATAAGCTTATTCTTTGGGGGAGAAATGTTTAGTCGAATACCAGGGTTTTTATCTAAGAAGTTCTTTTGCTTCAATCTGTTAGCAAATGGAGGTTTCCCTCAAAGACTCCGTATTAAGTTTCTGGGAGTTGTAATGAATACCACAAACTGAGTCACGTAAACGACAAATTTATTTTCCCACGATTCTGGAGGATAGGAGGTTTCTTAGGAGACTTCTCTCCATGGCTTCAAGTGACCAGTAGATGGTTGTCTTCTCCATGTCTTCACATGGCCATCCCTCCTTGTAGTATGTGTCTCGATTTTTCCTATAGGGACACCAGTCATGTTGGATTAAGACACAAAATAAGGAGCTCATTTAATTAGTTCTTTAAAGACTCTAGCTCCAAATAAGTCATATTGAGATAGCAGGAGTTAGAACATTAACATATGAATTTTGACTGGGTGGCAATTTTGCCCATAACAGACAGTGCCATACTTCTAGAATAATAACTTGGATGGGCAAGATTGGTTGGGTCTGACCACATGATGAAGCTTATTTGAACATTCACCTTGTTATCAGTAGATTGGATACAATGGGCCACTCAAAAATGAATGACAGGTGCTTAGGTTTAAGGAGATGATCAACCACTAGAGAAAATTAGATATGAGTGCATTTGCACGTGTGTCTGTGTGTTCTTTTTTACAGATTGGGGTTATATATACACAACATAAAATTTACCATTTTGTACCATTTTTAAGTGTAGGATTCACTGGCATTTAGTATGTGAAGAATGTTGCACAACAGCACCATCTGTCTCCAGAAGTGGTATCTCATTGTGGTTTTAATTTTCATTTCCCTAATGGTTAATAAGGTCGAATCTTTGCATGTGGCTATTGGCCAGCTGTACATCTTCTTTAGGGAAATGTCTATTCAAGTCCTTTGCCCATTTTTGAATTGGGTCGTTTTTGTTGTTGTTCAGTTGTAGTTCTTTATATGTTCTGCATATTATTCCTTATCAGATGTATAATTTTCAAATATTATTCTCTCATTCTGTAGACTTGCCTTCTCAGTGTTGATAGTATCCTGCGATGCACCAAAGTTTTCAGTGTCGATGAAGTCCAATTTATGGAAAAACCTTCTCAAATCCAAGGTCATGATTGAGTGCATTTTGAACGGCCGGATTCCCTGAAATGGTTTTGTTACTGTTTTTGTTTTGCAAACCAAACCATTACCATAATGATCCCAATAAATAATAGTAAATCTTTGTGTGATTTTACCTTAGTCTACATATTCCCCAGGCACTGTTATCAACCCTGTCTTTCCTTTAAGATATGTAGAAACATAAACTGGAGTATTCTGGCTCTTAGAAAGTAAGGTACTCTATATATTATAAAGTATCAACATTAACATATTTAAAGAACCTTAAAAATCTAGTCTGTAAGAGGACCCAGTGGCCAAGTAAGTTGTGATAATAATAGGTAACACTTAGAGCATATTTAAATGTGTTAGGCACTGTCCTAAGTGTTTTTAATATCTTGACTCAATCTTCACATAATCCTATGTGGTAAATAAATTATTATTGACAATTTAAGGACTATGAAGTTGGGGTACAGAGACATCAGGTAAACTTGCCCAGGACTACACAACTAGTAAGCATTAGAGCCAGGATTCAAGTCCAGGCAGACTATTGGAATCTCTGGTTATAATACACATTACATAATACTACATTATATACGTGTATTATATACAATAGACATTATATAATACCACTACATTATATAATATTACCTCTTGAAGGCAACAATTAGAGTGGACAGTCTGCTAAATATTGAACATATTCCTGTTTACTATGACACATATTCTAGCATTTAAAAAAAAATCCACTGTATCTTGTGAAAAAAGAATACTTGTGGTTGAGATCACTGAGCGTACTTTTTCAATTTATTCAAGAAATAATTATTGAATGTCTGCTATGGTCAAGCACTGTTATAGCTACTTGGGTTTTCTTATGGACTGAATATTTGTCTTCTTCCAAATTCTTATGTTAAAATCCTTAACCCCAATGTGATAATATTGGGAGGTGGGACCTTTAAGAGATAATTAGGTCATAAAGGTGGAGACCCCAAACAGCTCTTTAGCTCTTTCCACAATGTGAGGATGCGAGAAGTTGGAAGTCTGCAGCTTAGAAGAAGGCCCTCATCAGAACCTGATGGCCCCCTAATTTTGGACGTCTAGCCTCCAGAAGTGTGAGAAGTAAATTTCTGTTATTTATAAGCTACATACTCTATGGTAATTTGTTGTAGCAGCCAGAACTAAGAGAGGTTCCTTATCTGTAAAATGGGGGTACTGACAGTAGTTTTCTCAGGCTGTTGTGAGGATTAAATGCTTTACCTGTATATTATCAATTCAAAGACTACATTTTTTCATGTTTTAACATCTCAAAATCAAAATGTTCTTATAATGAATGGGTCCCTTAAAGTTGTTCTTCATTTATGTTACCAATGTGTTTTATTTCAAGCATTTCTATTTGTCATCCTCTTTCGGTTTTGACTTTCTGGGTTGATATTCCCCATCACTTTGTGGTTTGCCGGATGGTCTTGTAAATGTTCTTGCTAACCTTTCAGCTTCAGTCTCTCTGTGCACCTGCATATTAGAGAACTTGTCTCTCCAATACATTTGTCTTTGGTATTTGTTATTGTTTGTTATTTGCTGGCTGGTCAGCGTGGTAGTGGTGGTGGATATGAGGGAAGTTCTCTGTTGTCTTGCTTTTGCCTCATTCTTAGGTAGGCCCTATGACCAGCCCTTAGAGATTGAGCTTTCGTGGTGATCTTGTCCTTTCCCCAGAGTAGAAGACATTGAATGGTCTTGGCCCCATATAGTTTCCTTCCCTCCTATAATCATGGGCAGTTTTACTTTTTCCCTTCCCCCAGCTGAAATGAATCTTCACCTATACCCTGGGGGCAAAAGTGATTGCTGCCCTTTTACTGGCAGCTTAAGTATTTGTTCCTTAGGGGAGAGGAAGCTAGGTAGGATTTTGTGCTTTTCCCAAAGCAGTGGCTTCTCCCCTGTCTAGGCTCTCAAAAAAAGTTAAGATTTTTTCTTTTTATTTTCTGAAATCTTCTTTTGTAGGAGCAACCTTCTTTTCAGCTTTCTACATTCTCGGAGGAAACTAGAAGTCTCAGATGTACTATTTTTAATTGTTCTTTTGTGTGTTTACAAATTTAATGTATATTCACTATAAAAAAAATTAGACCATAGTAACAGGCACTTTTTAAAAAAGTAAAGTTAACTGGGAATTATTTCAAACAAATACAACTCCTTCTAGATCTGGCCCTTTTTTGCTCAATTATAAGCTTTGTAAAAAATGGATGTGAATTTGAACTAAAGTCTCATAACTCTGGACCTCAAGGTGAGGTGCTAAAGCAAGGCTGGTTAAGAATCTGGACATAAAACACTGTCACGTCATGGTGAACATATGTCACCCTAATGGTTTACAATGAATGTTCAGCAGTGAACTATAAAGAAATGATGAAAGAAACATCGGTGCTGGTAGACACAGATTTCCTGGTTCTCTGTATCCGTAGGCCTGGAGCAGGCCTCTGGCACAAAATGGTCATTCCATAATAGTTTTATATAAACAATAAATGAATGAGAATACCCCATGTTTTGGGCACAGTTAATGTTTACACCTCAAGGAAACATTTGACTTTTGGCTGCTCATAGGGAATATGGAAGTTTCATCATTAATTGAAATGATACATGAGGTATACCAAATTCAGGCTGGTAAAAGGTAGTGTAAGTTATGCTTCTTTAATGAGATTCATGCTGTTTTGTAAACTGCATTTTCAACCCGTTATTAGTTTGGGGCAAATCCTTAACAAAAAGAAGCAAGTAAGGGAAATTAATTTGGAAAATTGCTGGTGAAATATAAAATAAAATAAGGAAGCATGAGGAAATAGCAATTTACTAACAAGTATAACTTAATACCTTGTATTTTTCTAGCTTTATGACAGACACCGTAGGGTACAGGTATAAAAACGTATTGGAATAAACCTCATCAAACAGCTATAGGAGTTAGGCAGAAGTTGATATAGAAAAAGAAATCCTTTTAAAGGAAAAAAAAAAGCCATATCTGCACAGACCTGTGTCTTATTGATAAGAAATTAAAATATTCAAAAAGAATTAGACAAAGAAGTTAAAACAGAGCATCTAAGACCTATCATAAGAGGCTCCAACCCATCAGGACTTGTTGATCCTTTTAACCCACCAAAAAATGTCTAAAAAATACAAATCTATAGTAATTAATTATCTTTTCTCTGACTCACCTACCACTGGGAAATATTCTCCAACAATAAGTTTTGTTTTAGTCTCAACTGTTTGTCACAGTGAAAAAAAATCTTTAAAAAAATAAGTTTTTAGGCTTCCCCCTTAGCCTACTGTCCTGGTCAGACTCTGTTGCCTTGGCAACTTCACAAGATAAAATATGCAGCTGTATCCACCTGTGATGTCACAGCAGATGGCATTGTCTTGGCAACAGAATAAAAATGGTGGCTTTCTTTTAGCTGTTTTCTGTTTGGATTGTCTTAGCACCATTATTCATAGGAAGGGTTATAAAATGTCTATTTCGAATGTAGTACCTTCTCAGTTACTAGATCTCTCCAGATTCTATCTTTCTTCCTTCATGTTAGTCAGTCAACACAGGACTGGGCTGTTGGAGTCCCAGGGTCCCTACAGTTGACACTGTTTATTGCTTACACAGTATCCATTCTATCCTCCCTCCTTCCCAATTTTCTTTAAGTAATCAGCCCTCACCACTCCTTGACAGTCATATTTGGGACTCAGGAATAGATGAACTCACCGGCACACCAGAAATGAATCCTAACAACTAAGCCAATTATAGTAATTCCATCCACTAGCCAGTGATTTATTCAGGGGCCTAGGGTTAAGCTGATCAGTGCTGGTACAGAACACATGACCAATTTGGCTCAATCAGATTACAAAAAAGAACTTCCATTCCATGGTTGGAGGAAAGAATCTCTTTTACCATTTAGACAAGAACAAGAAACTACTTTTGCCATGATTATAATATGCAGGCATGTTGAGAGCATAAGGGATGCAAAAGCCCAAGCCCAAGCTTACATCTGGTAAAAGGACAGAGCACAGAGAGAAGAGCAGAGTAATAGAGTCAGAGCTCTTGATTGTGCCTTGTTTGTAGAAGGTCCCACCTCTGGACTTCCTGTTTTGTGATATAATGCATTCTGTTATTGTTTAACACAGTTTAGAGTCAGGGTTTCTTGAGACTAAGAACATCTTAACTGATGCAGTTCTCATGCCCAATAACAAACATGTGATCTTGAACAAACCCTTTCAAGTCTACGGACCTCAGCTCTTCCATTGAATAATGAAGGGGTTGGATAGGAAGCCTCTAAATCTTCCTTCTGATTTTCTAAACATCCATGTCTAAAAGGCAAAACATAGTTGTAGGCACCATTAAGTTTCAAAACAGTATAAAAAGTCAAATGGGCAGTTAAGACCCACTGAAAGTTTAGGAGAGCAACACTGCCAAGTATGCCACATTTTAAGAGCAATGGGCCTCTAGAAGTTTACCTGAAAGGAGTGTGGGAGACACCAAAACCTTTAGTTATCACAAGGAGAGCCCCGAAGGGGAAAAGGTAGTGAGCCTTGTGGAAAGGGCAGAATTCACAAAGAGAGGCGGTTTCCTTCTCACTCTCATGTGTGGAGGAGGAGTGGCTGGGTACTCAGCTTCCTCCTGACCAAGGGGGTCTCTGGTAAAATGGCTTATCATGGAAATATCAAACACCACCTGAGGAATCTCACATTGATTTCAGAACCTCTTGTCTCAGCTTTCAATGTAGGGTACTCCAAGCCAATAAAGGAAGTAGTTGGGGGATACTATACCGTATATAAGGAAAAATAGGATAAGTATGGAGCAAGATACCTAGCAACAGCTGTTACTGCTGTAGCATTATCAGAATTTGAGATTCTTTAACCTGGAAGGGAGCCTACAAGTTACAGGAGGGCCTTCTATGTGTTGAGCATACAAAGTCTTATTTGTTCAGTACAAAACAAACACGTTGAAGAAAATGTTATCTCTAGTTTTAAAATGACAAAACTTGGGTTCATATAAGGTAAATGCCTTACTTAGATTTACAGCCAAAAACCTGTGTGCCTAAATCAGATTTACTTCCTCCAATCACAGGATTCCCTTCTACAGATTAGAGGGCGTGGGTTCCCAGCTTCAGCAATACTACAGTCTGGGATGGATTCTGTTTTGAGAGGCATGTCTTTCCATATTTGAATAGCTCTGGTTTTCCTTCCTAATCTTAGACTCCCAAGTTTGCCTGCCAGAAACTTCCACTGAGTCTTCATTTCTTTAGGGAAAATATCCAGTATCCTCTCAACCATTATTTGTAAAACTTTCCTCCTAGGC
Organism: Desmodus rotundus; assembly: GCF_022682495.2. Classification (NCBI taxonomy): domain Eukaryota; kingdom Metazoa; phylum Chordata; class Mammalia; order Chiroptera; family Phyllostomidae; genus Desmodus; species Desmodus rotundus. Next base: position 46,645,479 of record NC_071389.1, read on the forward strand.
TCCTTCCCAAGTGGCACTTCTTGTACCTTATATTTTGTAATTGTCAGCATCACTGTTATCAGAAAAGGACACAATATTTTGTTTGTAATCTGTTTTTAATTTGATTTTAAGGTTTCATCAAATGCAGTCTAAGTTTATTAGCTTTTTCATCAGGATCCCAGCACACTAACCACACATTTTCTGAGCACCATTCTGCAAGGCTTAAGAACACTCAAGAAACTCTCAAAAACTAAGCCAACAGCACTTAAAATTTATCCCATTAACAGGGAACACTATTAACATGCAGTCAAATGCGGCTGAATTGCATCTCGAGTTCCAACATTAAAGACTTCTACAGGAAATCACAACCTGCCCAGCCCTGTGTTACTCTCGTCAAATTAGTTACAGAGCCAAGCCTTACTTGGTGAGACTTTTGCCAGTGCCTGCGCTGAGATACGCATTGGCCTTCACCTGATGCCATTTCTATGAACACTCCAGTTAGTGAAACCAACAATAAGAGTAAAAGAACAAATTCCAGACTGGGTCACACGTTAAAAGGCTCAGTTTATTCCTCTAACTGCTCTTTTCAAGAATATGCTATGTTTTTGTAATGGGTTCCCAGGGCAACTATTGGGCCCTTCTCTCTCACACAAGGGAGAGTCCACACTAACTTAGAGAACCATGTTTCTCCATGTCCTCAGTTACCAAGAAAAATAAGAGTTAGTCGGGAAATTTTCAACTGGCCTAGAATAACAGATCTCTTATATTGTTAATGCATATAAAATGAATATTGTTATAAAAATACAGCTTTTAAATATCACAACTAATAAACCCTGATTTGTTGGATGTTTGTGATAAATAGAAGTGTCAGCTAGATGGTAAGCGACATAAGAAATTTCTGTCTTTACCATCACATTGCGTGCATGGCAGCTAAGTGACTAAAGGGACCAATAGGAGCAAACCTACAGATGGTCGACATGGGCTTGACTCTTGAGGCTTGAGTGTCTCCTGGTGGTCTTTAAGCCCTCTTTCGGTGAGATGGCCTTTAGACGTCTGTTGCCATTGCTTTTTAACAATGCCCATAACTCAGGCCTGCGGACCGAGTCACATTTTCCTCAGTTTTATGTTCTTCAAAATTTAGTTGGATAAATTGGGCAAACTGAGCTCCTCCACACATAGAATTGTATTCTTCTACCTTGGAAAAGATAATATGATCCAAACAAATATTTTAGATCAAATCCATCTGGTCCAGACACAGATTTTCAAAGTCATTATAATGGGCCTTATAATATAAGTAGGTTTAAGAGGAGGTCAGGTGTTTCTTAACAACATCCTGGCGGGAATAATATTTTGTAAGGAGTAAGATCAAAAGTTATGTTAATGGGATAAATAGGTAACCCTCATAAAAGATATAAATTATCATAGAAGAAAATAATACTTTGTTGAAGAATGTATGCCCTTAGGTAATTTGTGACATAATCAGTCACAGATATTGTTGATATAGATCATACATTGAAAACAAAGAACCCACAGTGTTCCTCACTCACGGAAGAACTAACACTTGTGAAATATCAAATCCTGGGATTAGTAAAGATGTTAACTAAGATAAAGGACTAGGCCCTTGCTTTCATGTTTAGATACACATACTCATTCTCTCTCTCTCTCTCTTCCCCGCCCACTACATCACAGGGTAGAGTGAGGAGCCTTACTGGGGACCAAATCGGGTCAGGGGGAGCCTGTTGCACTAGATCTACAACAGCATTTACCACCTTGTGTAATTATATTTACTAGTTGATTATTTGACTACCTGTTTGTATTCACTGAGCTCCTCTGCTCCCTCTGTGTCTCCAGTTCCTAGCCTAATGCCTGACATGTAGTAATTACTCCATTTAAATTAATGACGGTTAAATACATAAATTAAATCTTCCTATATTTTCTTAGTAAATATAAAACCTATAACCTTCTAGGTTGGAACCAGAAGAAGAATCTTCCAGTGGTAAGAGGTGACTGGTGAATCAGCTCAAATCTGTCTCAGACATTCATCTTTCCCTTTGGGGTCTGTCACTGGCTGGTCCTCACGCCTCCATGCTGATCTACACCACTTCACACTCTTATCTAAGAAGGGAGACTGGACTTTCTTTCTTATTGTCTCTTCTTTCAGATGAGGCAGGACTAGAACACACAAATGAAATTTTATTATAGACTCATGGGTAGTAAAGGGGGAAATAAACTGAGTACCAGGAGCCTGAACAGCCTAGTTTAAAGAGCTTTTTTAAAAAATTTTTGAATGATGTAGAAATAAATTATCTGGTAGAGTATAGTGAGATAAAAGAACCCTAGATAAGTTAACATCTATTTCTTAATAAAATATTAAACAGGTTTGTAATATGCTATAACTACAAAATATTCCAGGACCTAAAACATCATGTGGTCCAATTTTCATTATTATTCAGGGAATCCAAAAACATAAAATGAATTGTCCAACATCACAGAGAACCAGCACAAGAAAGAGAAAAGAAATCCAGTCCTCTGGACATCTAGTCCAGTTCTTTAGGCACCCAATTTAATGTTTATTACCAGCTGCCTGACTCCTAATATCCCCATGGACCATAATCACTAAAATAAAAATAGATTATAAATAAAATCAATGCTACTGGTGGTATTTTATTAAAACTATGAAAGGGTGTCATAATGTTTCAAGTGGATTAGGACACAAGATAGGATGTGACCTTGGCAGAAAAGATGGCAGGCCTGGTCATTAGAATGGGACTAGGGAAAACTAAATTGTCTACAGAGCCTGGACAAGACTACAATGTGTCATAACAAAGAACTGAGCAAGCTCAGATGTGATTCTGACAGGTGTAAGATTCAAAGAGCTCTCATGAGGAGTTGTCTTAGGAAAGGGAAATATGCCAAAGATTGGTTATATATTGGGCCTGGCTAGTAGGCTGTTACAGGAAATAACTAGAGGGCTAGACAGAGAAACCAAGGCAGAGCTCCTATCCTATTGACTGAAACAGACACAGGAATGTTAGAAGGAAGAGACTTGAGAGAAACCAGGGCACATGGGATTTGTTCAGGTTGAGTCTATGGAGCCAAAGACCATCTACCTTTGGTGCACTGGATGGAACAGTGACTTGGAGCTTAAGAGCATTATTTCTAAATCCTGGCTTTGTTGCTTAGTCATGGAACTTTGGGACATAAATGAATTAATCTCTTATAGCCTCAGTTTCCCTATTTGCAAAATAAAATATGCCTGACTCATTGGCTTTACCAAGAAGATTAAAGGAAATACTATTTTAGTTCATAGTTCAGTGTGCGGCCTGTAATAAGTATTCAGAAAATGATTGACATTATTATTATTGTAATTACTTTCTACTGATGGGACCAAAGATGCTGATATGTCTCTGACCTCAGTCAGGACTGGCTTGGAACTAGGTAAGTTTGCCTGACAACAGTGGCATAAGTTCTAATGAGCAAGCTAAGGAAATTGATGTAGTTAGAAGTGGAACCTGGGTCTTAAGCCTCAAGGGTCCCTTCTTGGAATACGTCTATTTCCTTCTTAAAATTTGTTGCAAAAATGGAGTATAGAAATTTTATGTCCCTTCTTCTGCAAAGTTTTATTTATTTTAAAGTTCCAACAAGGTCTGAAGTTAACATCGAAATTTAAGATCCTGTTGGATCAGCTTTTGTCTACAGAGATGAGCCATTTAAACCAGTGGAATATGGGCATATTGGTATTGCTGGATACTTTTTTAAAAAACTTAGATGAGAATTTGTTAAGTAGTTATGCGGTTCCCCTGTAATCTTGTTGAGACTACCAAGTGACCAACAAAATCTTACTTCAAATAATAGGGAAAATATGCTGCGGACCAATGGCTTCCGTATCTTTCCAAATTTATGGGAGCCGAATAAATGAGACTGTATTTGGGAATTTACTTAAGAGATTTACAAATGTAAGTCAAAATTAACTTCACAATTACTAAGGATTTCTATCTCCTCATTAGTTGTGAACATGGAGGCAGAGGTTATTAAGTAAATTTAATGATCTTGATAGGAAAAGTCATTTTTAGCTAAATTTAGCAAAGAAGGAAAAACCTCAGAGGCCAGGAGACTGGTCCAAACCATTTCTGAAACACAAATAGCCATAGAGCTATAGCTCTTCCCAAGATTGATCCAAGACACCACATTAATGTATCCACTCATTTAACAAAAACAATGGAATTGAGTATTTATGGCAAAGGGGAAAAACAAGTAAATACAAAAGACAAAGCATCTGCACTCATGGCCCTTACAGGTTAGTGCGGGGAGACAGACAATAAACAAATAAGAAACAAAAATCGGCAGTATAAGTCAGGTAGAGAGAAAGAGAATTTTTTTTTTTAATGCAGCAGAGTAAAGCCTGGGAGGTGAATGAGAGAAGATGCTGTGTAGATTGCACAGCAGGGGCGGGACAAGTGAGGGGACAAGCAAGCAGACACCAGAGCAACAGGAGCAAGTGGGTCTAGCAGAACCCAGGCCTGGCAGAGTCCTCTAGGAGATTCCATCAGCCTCTGTCCCAATGATCGATCACAGAAGCTTCATTCTTGACAGCAATGCTACTTTGAGGCCTGGGGATATGACTCATGTGTTCTCCAAGGATGTGCATCCCATTCTGCCCTGTACTTTCCAACTTCATCACAACCAAGTCTTAACCTCTTCATGCTACCATCAGTATTGATAATGGTGGCCTGCCTCTAAAAATTTAGCACCCTAATTTTTTAAGTACCATAGATATATGTCTGCTTCCTATGAGTAGGAGTTTTTTTTAAAGCAAAAGAAAAATATATGTGAAACTACTTTAGGTAGTTTGAACAGTCTTCTATGTGAGAAATTTTTCAAAGTTATTTTGGTATTAGTAGAAACCATTTTCTCAGAGCAGATCTATGTAAAACAGATGGCATGCTATACAACACAGAAAAAAGAACTACTCTGCATGAGGCAGGGGCGGAAGCCTCAGAAACGTGACTGCCCAGTGAACCATTAGGCTTTCCTCAAAGCCCTTGGAGCAAGGTCTCCTTGGAACAAATGGGAAGGGGCTTGACTTCATAGAGGGTGGGGTTTTTTGTTTGTTTACTTGTGTTTTTTTTAAAGAAATTTAACATTTATTCTTTGAGTTTCTGGTCACTGTAAGGCACTGCCCTGTAAATTGGGGACAGCAGTGAAGAGTGGAAAAGGAAAAAAGGAAATCATGTATTGATCACATTTTGAAGGAGATAAGACAGTGAGATACAATCATTCAAAGCACAAAATTGAAGCCATGTAATTTCAAAGCTTAGGTCTTTAACTTCTTAACTGTGTGGTCTTAGGTAAGTTAATTAACCTTACGATGCCTCAGCTGTGACAGATATAAAATGAAACGTACTGATATCATCCCTCATCAAGTGATTGTTGGTCCCCTGGTAGGCAATTGTCTCCAAAGCTTATGGATAAATCACACCCCTCTTCTAAAAAAATAAAAAAAGCTTTTCTGCATTGAATAGTTAGGATATAACAGTGTGAGGATGCTGTTATTAACAGAATCAAAAATCAAGGCAGAGCGCTGGCCAGATGGCTTAGGTGGTTGGAGCATCACTCTGTACAACAAAATATTGTGGGTTCGATCCTCCGGCAGGTCACATACTTAAGTTTTGAATTTGATATCTGTGTGGGGCATGTATGGGAGGTAAATGATTGATGTTTCTCTATCACATTGATGTTTCTCTCTCTCTCTCTCTCTGTCTCTATCACTTCCTCTCTCTAAAATTAATAAACATATCCTAGAGCCCTGGCCAGTGTGGCTTAGTTGGTGGAGAGTCATCCTATGGACTGAAAGGTCACAGGTTCAATTCCCAGTCAGGACAGATACCCAGGCTGTGGGTTCGATCTCCGGTCAGAGTGCAGAGGAGAAGGCAACCGATCAGTGTTTCTCTCTCCCATCAATGTCTGTCTGTCCATCTGTCTCTCTCCCCCTCCCCATCTCTCTAAAAGCAATGAAAAAATGTCCTTGGGTGAGGATAAAAAATAAATAAATAAACATATCCCTGGGTGAATATTAAAAAAAAAAAAAAGAATCAAGGCAGAGTGTAGTTTGCCCAGTGGATGACTTTATGCTGGACCAGCTCTGTAGTCATTCCTGGACCTTGGCTACTGCCCGCCCCTAGGATGGTATCCAGATAAACTATTTGAGCCTTTAACATGTTAGATGAGATCAAGGCCTCTGTCCCTGGCCTTGGAGACTAAAAAGTTCCTTTGTAAGGCTTGATTTGAGGTCTGGAGGAGGGACTGCAGAGAGCACCTATGTGGTTTGTTCTGTATTTTTGGCAATGTCACTCACATACCAGAAGCACTTCATGCAAAAGCCTTTTCGTCTTTGGTATTGGGAATAAACCAATTCCTTGATAACAGGTATGAAATCTGCCTCCCTGGCTTGCTATTAGAGAAAGGGAAAGGGCTTACTGTCAGTGGGTGCCTGTGGGAACACTTTGCATGGGCAGGAGCATGTGGACATGGAGTCGGGAAGGGGTACGAGGTGAATGCTGAAACATGCCTCTTTGATCAGTACGCACGTCCCATAGCAGCTAGTGTATTCAATGCAAGTAGGCCTATGAAGTACTTGAACAGGCCTTGCATGTAGCAAACATTCAGTACATGGTGGATGCCATTCTAATCAATAGCCACAAAGCGTCCTTGTGTTGGTCAGGAGTGATCTGATTTCAAGTGACAAAACCCTCTTTAAAGCTACCTCAAGCAAAAGGGGAGCTTTTAAAATATGTGAATCAGAAAACTTGAACTCCTAAAACTAAACGATACAAGAAAAAATTGGGAAAAAATTTAGGCAACAGACACAACAGAAAAAGTTTAATTTCCTTACTATAGGAAAATGCCTTACAAATCAATAAAATAAGTTAAAAGGAAAAAGTGTTAAAATTATTATACTCGTTCAATAGACCTAAAACTTCAACATTAACAAGCAACAGGATTCAAATAAAGAAGACCTACACGTCATTCTTTGAAAATCAATTTGTTAGGATTTTTAATGTTGATGAAGGTGTAATGCAATGGGTACCTTATAAACTAATGGGAGAACTGTACTTCAATCTTTCTTAATTAAAATTTGTCAAGTAATGTCAAAAGTTAAAAATTTCATACCCTTGATCTAATTATTTTGCCTTTGGTTATTTTTCATTAAGAAAATAGAATTGTATGCCAAGTTTCATGTATAACAATATTCATTTCCATACCAAAACTAAGGGATTCATTATTTAAAAGTTAGCACTTCCATAAGAAAAATTTCTCTGCAACCCTTAAAAAACATTTTCAATAACTAACATTGAAAAAAGTTTATGATATAAAAAGTAAAAAAATATTGGATTAGATATTTATATATAAAATATGACCCCAATTTTTAAAGGCATTGTACATACATTTCATCCAAAGCATCACAGACACAAAGCTTTTGTGTATAATGTGCTTTAATCACATTCAGCTATATTTTGTTTTTCCTATTCCTTCAATCTTTCCTTGTCTACCTGGTGCTTGCGATGCCCTTTGACTAACTGTATTACCAGTTATTCACCTTTAAAAAGCTAGAGGACTTCAATCCCACCCTCATATCCAAGTCCAGGAGAAAAAATAAGCCAATTTTCTCATTTTCCATTCTACTTGAAATCCTAATTTTCTTATTTTCTTGAATTATATCCCTGACCAATATTTGGGCTAGTTATGAGAAGGAGGGAGGAAGTAAAAGGAAGAGGGTCTGGAACCAATTCCAGGAAGTAGGTGCTTGGCTGTGCGATGCAGTAAAAGAGCTGGAATTTTTCTTTAGAGAACACTGAGCATCTCCCATAGCTCCACCAAGTTCTTGCTATGTGACCATAAATAATTCACTAAGACTCAGTCTCAGTTCCCTCACTGTAAAATGGCAACAGTATATCTACCTGGCAGGGCCATTATGAGGGTTAGAAATAATGTTTGTAAATGATGACTATTATTATTATATCCACTTACTGCCTCCAATATCAAATAGATCCCCTAATATAAACCCCAATATTCAGTATGACTTTGGACAAGGAATTTAATTTCTCTGTGCCTCAGCGTTCTCATCTGTAATATAGGAATAGTGACATTCCTCACTTGCCTCCAATTCTCCTTGTTTTATAAAAAGGAATGCAAGAAAAAAGCAGTGTATATTCTTGATGGAAAAAAACCTCACATTTATTCTATTTCTCATGACACATTTCATGACTGATTGTTTACATATATGCCATCCAGGATCGCTGTGAGGATTCCCTACATAATGCACATCAAGAACAGTGACTCAAAGTATAAACTATCATCGTCATCCTCATCATCGTCATGAGCATCGTCCATACTAAGTACCTGTATCCTCCTTACACTGTCAGACCCATTTGCTGATTTTGGGTTTGGAAAACATTTCTGTCAACTGTGAGCGTGATTTAGCTGTTTGGTCCCAGTCCACAAGATCCAGGGAGTCCCCTTGATCGGCCTAGATGTGCTGTCAACAGGCACACTGGGTTTGAGGCTCCTGTGACATCTGTTCTCCGTGTTCAGAAGACTTTGGCAACCACATGAATCATTTCATTGTTAAAAACTCTCTGCTTAGTACAGACACCCCATGGCCATTTAGCACCATGGCCAAAACCATTAAAACCCAGCCTCTGCAAACGTGAACGTGGAAAAGACAGTGGCCCACCATCCGTCACACAGATGTGACACTGAGTGCAGTTCAGGCAACCTCAGGGCTGGCTTTCCTGATCTGAGTTGTCATTTGCAAACTAGGTGTGTTACGATGTAGCTCTTTCTGTGCTTTAGAGGCAGGAAGAGACCACCATTCGGATTTTCTTCCATGGCGAGTTTTGTGAGTCATTTTAAGGAGAGAAATAAAATAGATCAGAGAAACATGCTTCTCTTACAACTATCTAAAGTGATAGCTACAGATTTTAGGGGAAAATAAATATACTAAAAAAATAATTGAAAGATAAATTGGGGCTCAGGGAGTAATACAACAAAGGGGAGTTATAATGGAGCTATCCAATTATAATTCTGTGGGGAATAAAAATAATACCTCATCAAGTTCTCTGTCACAAAAGGCATTCATTTAGCGCCTGCAGTTGTGAATAATTGTTCCAATCAAAGATTTACATGAGGTCACAATAGGTGGTATGTAAACAAATAGTTAATGAAATGAGCCATAAAGAATGAGATAAGTAATTCTAACGTCAGCTATATAAATGCAGCTTCTTCCTTGCTTTTCCTTGTTATAGAGCAATGAGAAATAAAGGCCAAGTGATGGATATAAACAAAACTGAAGTGTGTGCCCAGTAAAGCAGCACCAGTTAACTGGAGACGGTCTGTCAGTCACCTGAACTGTCGGCAACACAGCCCGGCCGTCTGAACACAGTGGATATGACAAAATCCACAAACCGAAGCCACGTTCTTATTTCAGACGTGAACCTTACAGTTCCTAGCTTGAAGTGTATTTATTTTTAATTTTTAAAATAACCTTAACAGTTATTTGATTCTTTTAGATTATCAAAGGAAAGTCTTTTATTCTTTTTTAGTTAAAATAAAATATAATACAGGAAAGTTTAAAGAAAAATAGTAAAAACCAAAAGTAATCCCAGCACAAAGAAATGACCACTTTTCCTATTTTATGTATTTCATTCTAATCTTTTTTTCTTTGTATGCATATGTATATACAAATATATTGCAAAATGAGAGTCATTCTCTCTATATAATTCATATCCTGCTTTTTTCATATTGGTTGTTATTTTTACCCAGGGCTAACAAGTTTGGTTGTCTAAAATATAGTATTTTGGAAGCAGCAAATTAGAAAAGAGATTTCAGGCCCATTAAAGAGAACTATGTTCTCAACCATCAAATGAATGTCTGAGAGTATAAATTAGAAAAATATCTGAGTGAATAAAATAATAACCATCTCAGGATTAGAAGGGAACTCAGAAAAAAAATAATTCAGCACTTACACAAATATTTAATCCCTTCTAAGACATCCTTGTTGTAGGAATACCCTAGTGACAACGATTACAGTACAGTCGACTCCTGAAAAACAGGAAAATTAGGGACTCACCAATCCCCCTCCCACCCCGGTCAAAAATCCATGGATAACATTTGATTTTGCAAAAACTTAATTGTAGTCAGCCCTTTGAATCCACAGATTCAATAAATCACAGATTGAAACCATTTTCATCTGGTGTTGGGAATGTGGAAACACTGTTTTTGATTCAAGGTTGGTTCAATCAGTGGATGCAAATTCTGGAATGCAAAGCCCATGAGTAGGAAGTGCCGACTGTATTTACTGAAGAAAAAAATTAAAAATAGGTTACCTCATGCATGGGAGTTTCCCCTCCAAGCACTGATTCAGGGCACAGGCTGCTTCTATATTTGGCATGTCGCTTCCAAGGCTTCTAGAATCATCAGCACCAAGCCAGTGAGAGGAGAAAGGAAAGATGGTGTTTATGGACCAGGCCTGAAAGCGTCAAACATTGCGTTCCATTTGTCAGAATCCAATCACATGGACACATGCAACTGCAAGGGAGGCTGGGAAATGTTGTCTCACTCTGTGCCCATGGTGAAGAGAAACAAGTTTGGTAAATGACTGGCCAGTCGATGCCACAGTTTTATTCATCAGAAAGTTTATTCTCCTTGGAGTCAAAATTCCATGTAGATTAGTTCTGATTCTGCCCCAGAACAACATAAAATAATTCTAAACCTTCTCCCACAAGATAACCCTCCTGATGTTTAAAGAATGACTTTATGTATCTCTCATATGTCTTTTCTTCAATCTAAATACTCCAAACTTTCTTTAATTTCTTTATGTGACATTACTATTAAAGCATAGTCCTTTGGGGCCATTCAGTATAGAAATAAACAAATTTTCATGTCAGTACTCCCCAAAGGCATGACTTTCTTAGATATAATATAATAACTAATATGCATAATAAAACTCTTCAGCTATCTATAAATAACTTTGAGCTTACAGGCAAAGTATAATACTTTTAAAATATGTCACTGTAAAAATATTAAAATAGAAATAATCCACCGTTTCAAAAAAGGAAGCTTCATGTAACAAGATGTTACAATGAGGCTTGTTTGCCCTATCTTAGTATCAATTAAGGCCCTCATATTATACATACTGAGATACCAAAATGAGCCTAAAACAGACTTACCCTTCCCTGCCATGCTCCCAAATGCAGACTCATTAAAAAAAAATGATCCTAAGAAACTAGTCTAGAAAAAAGAAAATGATCCTAATGATCTGACTTTTTCGGTCAGATCAAAGATAAGCATGGGGTCAGATAGAAAGAATCGGGAAGATGTCTTTGGACCACATAGGCCACACAGGAGAGTGTGGAGTCTTCTTGTGTCCTATTCAACAGAGCAGCCTGGAGGAGCAAGAAGATACCTTGGGAGCTCAGGAAGTAATCACAAGTCCTACCATGTAGAATGGGGATGCATCTGCCTAGCTCAAAGGACACAGGAGACAGTAGAATTGATATAGCTTGTTCATAGAGCCCACAAAGGCACTCCAAGAGAAAGTCAGCCTTTATTATCCATCAGGTCCATCCAGAAGGGCCACAGAACATAAAGCTACACAGCCAACTAAAAACTCTCCTATCCTCTTCTGTCACCTGTCCACGCTTCGCAACATGCAACCCACAGGTAGCAGGTAAAGACCAGATGAGGAAAGACAGAGGAAGAAACCCAAATGCCCCTGTCTTGCTGTGATCTCCAACCCTGACAATGGCCCAGCTGGAGGAGGGAACAAAATGTGAGCTCAGAGTTTTGATTAAAATCTTACACAAAGCAATCCAAATACTGGTTTGAGACTGCTTGCAACTTATCTTTGTGGGCCTCAGTTTCTTCATCTGCAAAATGGGTATTATAGTAATTGTACCTGTCCCACAGCACTGTTAGTGGAGATGAGTGAGATAATGTGTGAAACACTTAAAACACTCATTAAATGTCAACATTTACTATCAAAATAGTATTCTAGCACTCCCAAATTATTTATGATTTAGATCACTTGTAAGCAGCCTCAAAAAGCTGTCACATAGAAAATTGAGGAATTTTCCTGGGCATTGACCTGTAAGAATGATTTACTAACCTTCGAAAGCAATTGATCCAGTGAGGCTACCTAACCAATCAACACGTGCCTCTTAATCTGATGTTGTTTTTATCTATCAGTAGTTTTGAAATACGAAAAGGAAATGATTTATTCAAAGGACATATGACGTAGATAGCTGGTGAGGAGAGAAGTCTTCCTAGCACAGTGCGTTAATGAAGTGATGCTATTGGTTTAGCTATGGAAAGACGCACTTTACATTCAAACCACAGCAAAGGAGAGAGAACCACCTGAGCTGTTGTCCCAAATACCAGAAATTACTGTGAGGTTTTGTGAGATTTTTATCATTTTGGACAGGGAGCTTAGATCTTTGTGGAGAAAGAATTTAAACACACACAGGTATACACATATACACACGCAATTTTAAGACCAGAAAATCAGGAAATATACATTTAAAAGAGATATATTTAATAACATCCACTAAAAACATGAGCACACTAGAAATGAATCTAACAAATATAAATTTTTTATGGAGAAAAATATAAAATCTCATTAAAGACTCTAAAAAAGATCTAAATAAATCTTCATGAATTGAAAGACTTATAAAATGTTAATTCTCCCTCAAATTGTTTTAAAAATTTAAAGAAATGAAATATAAAATTCTAAGTGTTTTTCAATGTAATTTGATGGTATGGTCTTGTGTCTCCCCGATATTCATATGTTAAAGTCTTAACCCCAGCACCTCAGAATGTACAGTATTTAGAGACAGCACCTTTAAAGAGGTAATTAAGTTAAAATGAGGTCATCAGAGTAAAATTAAATATAAGCATACCCTATAATCCAGTAATCCAACTCTTAGATGTATATACCTTATATGGTCACACAGAAACATGTATAAAAATGCTCAGAGAAGCACTTTTTATAATCGTTAATAATTGAAGAAATCTTAAACATCCATCTATAGGAAAATAGTTACATGATTTGACAACAGTAGATTCTATTTATCAGTGAAAATAGATGAATAAGAGTACCACACTTAAATATGGATGCTTAACAACCATAGTATTAAAACCATTGTTAATTGGAACATAAATACAGAATAAAAATATTTTTGAAAAAGAAATTAAAATTATCAAGATCAAATTTGGAATAGTATTTCTGAATGGATGGTGATATGGCATGTGGGGAGATATAAATATCATCGATTTGGGTAACAATTTACTTCTTAAGCTTATTATGCTAGATTTATGCCTTCTGTATACCTCAAATACTTTATCACACATTAACATAATACAGTAATTTTATTGTAAGTTGTTATATCTAAAATATTAAAAATAAGTTAAACTTAAAAGCAATCATGATCTCCTTCCCTAGCTATAATTTATTATTTCCCTTAATTACTTTTATCATTTCTCATAAGTATGACCTTCATAAAGATATAAATGTTTACATCTTAAAAGGGTAAAGGCGGACTATGTTGTAGGAAAATTTGACAGGGTGTCCTTATCACTTTTCATTAACTTACAAGAAAACAATTAAATCAATAAATTTCACATATGAAAGACCAAAGAAAGATTTTCTTGGTAAGGATGACCACAATGCATATCCAAACAGCAATACTCTTGAGAGTGAAGTGGAGAAATACTACATTAAATTAAACAGAGAAATAATAAATCTGGGTCATGAAGCAAAAAGAGGGACTGTCAGTTTTTCTCTGTATTAAAGCCGATTCCTGGATTTCCATTTCTGACAAATTGTTGAGCCATCTGAAGAAAATTTCTTGGTAACAACACCAAAAGGGCACAGTAAGGTCATGAAAAGGGAAGGCCAGAAAACACAAAAAAGTGGAAAACCATCAAGGAGAGATAGCTCTGAAAGCAGTATTGCTTTGAAAGTGTCTTTGCTTCTGGAGGCCAAGTGTTTGGGTGTTAACGCTTTTTAACTGGGAGACCAGAGGCCATTTCCAAGACATGAGTAAGTGGGAAGGTGGTCCAGAAACCACTTTCAAGCTGCAGCCTTAAAATAATATCCCCAAGAGATAGTTAAAAGGGAAATGCCCTAATTAATTAGTGGGAGGCAGTGAAGATATCTGTCTTCTCAGCATTGACTGAGTAGAAAAAAGATGAAAAAGAAAATAAATCTCCCATGAGAATTCTTAAACACAAGATGATGGTCACGTAACATTGGGCAAGAATTCACCCTTGCATGTGGCCTGTGAACTTGGAATTTAATTGCTTGGGGAGGTGGGTGGCGGGGAAGGAGTATAAGGGGACTAAAAGATAATGTACAGAAAGATACATAAAGATTAAATTATAAATAAATAAATAAATATAAAAATTTAGTCCTGGCTGATGTGGCTCAGTGAACTGAATGCCAGCCTGTGAACCAAATGGTCACTGGTTCAATTCCCAGTCAGGGCACATGCCTGGGTTGCAGGCCAGGTCCCCAGTAGGGGGCGTGCAAGAGGCAACAACACGTTGATGTTTCTCTTCCTCTTTCTCCCTTCCTCCCCCTCTCTAAAAATAAATAAATAATATCTTTTAAAATATTAAATAAAATATATATTTTTTAAGTGTAGTTGAAAGTAGTCCTTTGAGGGTAGTGTCTGACATGGGCCTGAGGGAGCATAAGTAGCTCTTTTTTAGAGGAAACTACATTAGTCAGTCATATATATATATATTAAGTTTCCAGTCACATGAGCTCACAGTTAGAAAGCAAAAACATATGAAACAAGATACAGCAGAAACAAATTGCAGAGTTCGACCCAGAAGGAGCTTCCTCAGGCAGCTTTCACAGCACTGTTCCAGTCCCTTAGGCCTCCACCCTCATGACTTAATCACTTCCTGAAGGCCCCGCCTCCTAATACCATCACGTAGGGCATTAAATTTTAACATATAAATTTAGGAAGGAGGTATAAAAAATATTTGACCATAGCATGCCGTAAAACTTGTGATGCCTGATTATTGGAACTGGGCAATAATAGAGCTTTGCATCTGATTATTAGGATGAACTCAGAAAATTCATGACATACTATGACAAATGCTTCTCATGTTATTAGAATGGCATAATTTAAAAGCATAGACAGTTCTTTTAAAAATCCTTAAAAAAACTGGATTACTTGGGTTTTTCTGGAATTTTTACTTCTAGATTCAAACAAAGGAAAAACAGAAGCCTCCATTCCTGGTCACTGGAGACAGAGGGAATAGGGCTCAAATTCTAATTCTTCCTCTTACTAGCTGTTTGGGGAGGTGCTTAAACTCTCTGGCCCTCAGTTTCATTACCTGTAAAATGGAGATAGTAACATCTATATCATGAGGTGTTGTACAGACAGAAGAAATATTGGCACAAGGTGCTCAACAAATGGCTGTAATTTTTAATCTATTTGTATTTCCATATCTATTTTCCCTTAGAAGTAACTCAGCCTTCAAAGTCCTGCTTAAATATTCCCATATTTAGTTGTGTACCGGGGAACGAGGCAGGAAGTCTGCAGCTAAGATGAGGACT
Organism: Desmodus rotundus; assembly: GCF_022682495.2. NCBI lineage: Eukaryota > Metazoa > Chordata > Mammalia > Chiroptera > Phyllostomidae > Desmodus > Desmodus rotundus. Next base: position 46,661,086 of record NC_071389.1, read on the forward strand.
GAGAATTAAGGAGAAAGAGCACTCTCCTGAGGACAAAGTGAATTTGGCAGCCATGGCCAACTCAAGGGTCCCTTGGAGATAGTGGCACCTGAGAGAGAGAACACTGGGGATGGGAAGTTCAATGCAGCTGCCTTCAGCCTGGGAACACAGCTAGCTACATAATTAGCAGGGCCTAGTGAAAAAATAAAAACATGGGCCTCCTTGTTCAAATATTCTCCAGAATTTCAAGATAGCAATAGCAGAGCATTAAATTAAGCATGGAACATTGAGCAATTGAAGAATCAAGACTAAAACTACATCAGTAAGATTCTCAAGCCCACGTGTTTGCTACAAAACATACTTCTACTTCCAGGAAAAATGGTAGTGTAAGTGTAGTCCAAAATGAGTAAAAATTAGTAAAAATAAGGAAGATGTTATTAACCCTGAATCCAAAGAAAGATCCCTGACTTAAGCTACAGACTCTGATTGCTACTGTTTACATAAAGGCTTCAGTCACCCAACCCCCAAATCTGAGAGTTATCTAAGTACCTTCATCTCCCACATCCCCCATACCCTATGTAGGTATATGAGTATAATGGTACAGCCCATTTTAAGAAAATTCTACGTACAACATACAGTCATGCAGAGAAGTTATAGACTCAGAACTATGTGGATCTTGTCTTCAGTTCAACTGCTTCATTCTTCAGATGAGTAAACTGAAATTCAGGAAGTTTAAGTCACCTGCCCAAGGTTCTCAAACAAGGTAACAGTGAAATGGAACTAGAACAGAGTTCTCCTGACTGTCTATTAGCATTCCTTTCTTTCTGACATGCTGTCACCTTTGCAAGGGATGAGATGGTGTTATCAAATGATACACTCATCAAATATTTACTGAACACCTATTATGTATCAGGTACTGTGATGTCATGGTAAGCAAACAGATGTAGTCGTAAGCAGAACAGTCATCTCTGTCTTGCTGGGTCTTAGAGTTTAGTGGGAGTTAGAGTTGTTTATCAAACAGTTACACCTATATGTCAGTGCACACTGTGTTCGGTGCTATAAAGAAGTACAGAGAGTTGCTATGACAATGTAGTCAATCTGATCTGACAGGGTAGATTAGATTTGTGGGAGGTCAGGTTAAACTCCAAGGATGTGATGATTGAACTAAAATCTCAGTGTTGGGGTCACAGAGCAAAGGAAAAGCTGAATGGCATCTACCTGCAGCTACCATGGAGACTTGGCTTTCAAATGTCCAGAGGGTTAACACAGCCAAGTTCAAGCACATAAATCAACTGGTTCAATCCATAAACATGGTCCTCCAAGTGACTATAATGTTCTGAAAGGTAAAGTTAAAACATATCCTGGGATCGAATGCCAAGCAGTTACTTTTGGAAGTTTTGCTAATGCTAGGAGGTGTACTCAAAAGCAGGTTGAGGTCAAACAGGCAAGCACTGAGAGACCATGGTTACTAACATGTGGCAAAATTTGACAATGGGGATTCATGAGTAATTGTAAAATTGACATTTGTGCTGCATTTATTGTTGCCAACTTGATAGCCTCATCACCAGTCCTTCTTAAGGCTGAGAACTACATTCCCTTCTCTGTACATTTCTAGGTTAGAATTTCCCAGTGAAGCACTCACAGGAGGCTTGAAAATAGAAGGGAAGCAGAAGCTATTTCATGTGGAGAACCATGGCAGTCACATGTGGCAGGCTTCCAAATTTATTCCAAAGTGCCTACTTTTAAATAGCAATGGTTTGCAGACTTCTCCACAAACAATAGCAGTTTTCTTTCTCAGTTCCAGGGCTTTTGTTGATGTCACAATGAAAGTTTCTCTAATTCCCCAGCCTCAGCCTACCAAATATACCAGACCCCCAGATTCTTCAAATTTATAAGCTCTAATTTCTCTATTAAAGTACTTATTTTCATAATACTACTTGTAATGACTCTGTTTCCTGACCAAACCCAAACTGATGCAACTTTTGGTATTAAAAGTAGTGTCAGGGGTACAGTGACTCGTAGATGGGAGTGTTGTATTTCTTTTCCAACCTGATTATATTTAAAGGTATTTATAAACTTCATTTCAGTTGCAATGAGTCATAGGTAGTTTACAACAGGCAGTAGCAAAACAGTTTTTAAAATTATTACTGTAGTAACCTGGACTCAGGTACCTACAGAAGTCAAGGCTATAAGCTGTCACAATAGAAGATTATAATGGAGACAATGTCCATGAGAACTGCTGGATGGATTTGTTGCTTCTAAATGTAATGGAGAACTTACAGGGGGAAAATGAAAAAATGCACTTAGGCCTCTAAAATTCCAGATCCACACTAGGTAAATCATGAGAAAACTGCTATGACTATCCTGAAAGGAAACCTATCTCCTGTAGTCTCCGAGTGGAAATTTCTGAGGACCAAATCTAAAGTGTTAGCTCTCATGTTAAATTTGGGTCATGGGTTGGAGAATGTCAGGACCTTAAAAACTGAGATGAGGATGTTTGGCCAGATTATAGTTAATCCGAGGACCTGGAACTTCCAAATTCTCTTAAGCCTTCCTCGCCAATAGATATAGCCTTTCCTTCCTGTGCCAGAAGGCTAGATTCCTCTTGCTTACAGAACCTGTAATGACCATGCCAGAAATAGCTTCTTCGTAGGTCCTGATTGTTGGTCCTTAAGACCAATTCCTACACTTCTGTTGATTCTAGACTTGTAATATGAGTCAACACCCAGTATAATCCAGATGAATACATATAGAGGGTAAGGTTTTACCAATTTGTATCAGCAGAAACTCGGGATAATGGATAAGAGGAAATATTAGGGGTGTTAGACCAGGGTGGGATAAATGTAATATTGAATCAGACTGAATTTATTAATGTGGATGTATTAGCTAGTGATTATGAGTTCAATGTACTAACTCAAGCAGCTGGGGATGACTGACAATTTCTAGATTTGTTGACTGAAATCTGAGCCCAGTAGTGGTCTATAATTAATAAAACTAACATAGAATGCCCTTGGTTTTTCCATTTTGGCACTATTGACACTTAGAAACAGATAACTGTTTGGTGTTAGGGGAGACTGGATGTTAGAATGCTCCCTAGTCATTATCTAGTAGAAGCCAGTAACTCTTCCTCAATTTGTGACAACCACAAATGTCTCTAGATACTGTCAAATGTCCCCAGAAGAAGGAAAATTGGCCCCAGGTGAGAACAATTGCTATAGAAGAAGATGTCCTAAAGCTTATGGAGAAATGAATGCTGAGTGGATTTATTATGAATGACCGGCTTGCCCACTAGCTACTATGTTATCTGGGAGGGTCCTGAGTATATGCCCTTTATCAAGGCTTTGAGAAATAAGTTGGTGAAGGCAGTATCAGCAGCCTCAATGGCTCTGTAGTGGCCTTGGAAATGGGTTCTCTGAATTCAGAGGGTGATGAGAATCCCCAAGTAACAGGACCCAAGAAGTAATCAGAATGATTTGACCTGTAAAAATCTTTGGTGGTGGCTAATTTATTGTGGGGTGTCTAGAACCATAATAAAGCATCTACTAGATCAAGTTTTACTTGATTTGCATAAGCAAAACCAACAAAAATAAAAAAACAAAACTTGATCTAGTGACAGAGATCTAACATGAATCCATACAATTGACAATTATGCTCCCTCAACAAATTCCCAGACTTAAACCAAATCAGAGAGAGACCAGGAGCCCTTCTTTGACGTGGAGATAAACGGTGATAGGAAAAATAATGGCCCTGCCAAAGATGTCAACATCCTAATCCCCAGAAACTATAAATATGTCATTTTACATAGCAAAGGGGAAACTGAGGTTGCAGATGGAATTAAGGTTTCTAATAACCTGGCCTTAAAATAAGGAGATAATCCTAGATTATATTGTTGGGCCTGATGGAATCACAAGGGTCCTTAAAAGATGGAAGAGGGAAACAGAAGAGTCAGAACCAAAGACTCGGCATCGTGAGAAAGATTCTGCTGGTCACTGCTGGTTATGAAGATATTAGGGAGCGATGAGCCTACATAAGTAGGCTCTAGGATCTGGAAAAGGTGAGAGAACAGACTGTACCTCTAGAGCCTCTAGAGAGAAACATAGCTCTACAAACACCTTAATTTTAGGCTAGCCACACGTATTTTGGACTTCAGACCTCCAAAACTGTAAGTTAATAAATTTGTTAATAAGTTTAAAAAGTTGTATTTTTTAAAGCCACAGTGTTTGTGGTAATTTACTACAGCAGCCATGGAAAACAAATATACTAGGTGACTCTAAGTAACGGGTCTGCTACACTTATAAAAACTGTACTGTAAATCTGCCTCCCAACCTTTCCGAAAGGGACATGTGTCCATTTGCCAGGGTGAGTATATACTGAAGAAAGGGAACTAGCCAAACTTTTCAGGAATTAATAAAAAGTGCCTCTGAACTATACTCATTCTCAGAGACCCAAATGCCGCTGTGGTTCAATAGGCAAAATAGGGATTTATGGAGGCCACGTGGTTAATAGAGTTTTGGTTCATGTCTGTTTCACTCTTAAGTCCATTTGGTCTCCATGCCTTTGGCTACTTTCCTAATTCTGGAATGCATAGTTTAAATAGGCATAGTCAGAATTCTTTTATTAGTTCTTTGATCTGTGAAGTGGCGGCTATTATGATAGGACAGGCCTCTTCCTGTTAAAATAGTAAACCAAAAATAATACTTCAACAGAGACTTGAAATATGGAGGCTTATTGGTCCTTTACCCTTTTATCCACTTAACCTACCTATTTGGCCAATGCAGAGAAAGGTGAATCTTGAAAATGACAGTGGATTACCATTAAGTTAATCAGGCCACAACCTCAATTGAAGCTATTGATGAGACATAAATTTTTAGTGGAGCAAATCACATAGCTCCTAATAGCTAATATGCACTTATTGATCTAGTGGGCTTTTTTCCTGTACTTGTTAGTAAACACAACCGAAGAAGTTTTCTTTTATGTAGCAGGAGTAACAATACACCTTTACTACCTCAAATACACCTGCATTACCTCAGGCCTCTATAATAGTCCAGTCTTCAGGGACCTTGATTGTCTAGCAGTTCCATAGGACACTATTCTGAAACACTGCATTGATGATATCAGGGTGATTGGAACTGGTGAGCAGGAATTAGTTAATACCCTTGTATACCTTAATAAAACCCATGCATGCCAGGGAGTAGGACCACAAAATTTAGGATTTTTATACTCAGTAAAATTTCCAGGTATTCTGTAGTCTGAGACATACTGGGATATTTCTTGCACAGTAAAGCACAAGTGGTCCCAACCACTAAGAAGAAAAGTGTGCATCTTCGGATTTTTAGGCAGTCTATATTTAATTCATTTAGAAATGCTGCTTTGAATCAAGTTTTGAGTAATATGGTAAGACTGCCAGTTTTGAGTGGGGATCAGAGTGAGGAAATGCTATGCAACAGGTAGGTCCAGGCTGCTTGCTGTTCAAGCTGCTCTGCCACTTGAGTCATATAATTCTGCGCATCAAATGATGGCGAGTTGTCTGACAAACATGAATGTTACATAGAGTCTTTTGTGGGTCCCTGTAAATAAATAACCATGTGAACCTTTTGAATTTTGGAGTAAAGATTTATTGTCTTTTGCAAAGAACTGTTATCCTGTTGAGAAACAACTTTTGGCTTGCTCCTGGGTCCTAGAGGAGACTGAATGCTTGGTAATGGGCCACCAAGTTACCATGTGACCTAATCTCCTCATCATAAAAAGTATGTTGTCTGGCTGACCAAGTTATAAACTTGGATGTGTACAGCAGCCCTTTCCCATCAAGTAGAAGTGGTATACATACAATGAGGCTCAAGCAGCTTACATGGGCAGAATACTCAGACTCCTATGGCTCCTACTCTTACTATAGCCAGAATTTTTTTCCTCCATCAGTGCCTATAGCCTCATGGTGACTTTCCTATGACTAGATATTGACAAAACCAAAGCTTGTTCACAGGTGATTCTGCATTATATTCTAGTAACAATTGTGGGTAGCACCACTTAAGGGTGACCCTAAAGAATGGTAGTGAAGGGAAATCCTTCCAGTGAAAAGAACTTCGAGCAATACACCTTGTTACTCATTTTTCTGGAAGGAAATATAGGCTGAAATACGTATCTTCACTGTTTCATGGGCAGTGGCTGACAGCTTCACTGGATGGTCATGGAGTCGGAAGGTACAAAATTAGAAAACTGTTTACAAGGAAGTCTGGAGAAGAGATAAGTGCACAGAACTCTCCAAATTGGCACAAAATAGGATATTTGTGCCCCATGATAGTGCTCACCAAAGCACTATGATAGCAGAGATGACATTCAACATTCAGAGGGACAATTTGACCTAACTGTGGATGCCAGTCAGTCTCTTCCTCCAGGCACACCTTTCCTTGGCCAATGTGCTTATGATCAAAATGGCCATAACAGCAGGGATGAAGACTATGCACTCATCGAGGTTCTTGGATAGAGCCTGTACTGAGTGACCAACCTACCAAAAGCAAAGATCAATACCGATTCCCCCAAAAGCTGCTATTCACTGGGAGGACCAGCCAGCTTCCTGGTGGCAATGCTTTGTTCTTACTGAAACAAACATCTATTGTGGATATAGATGCACCTTCTCCATCGACAATGCTTCTACTAAAACCACTATCTGTGGACCTATAGAATGCCTCATTCATGGTCAGTTTATTCCACACAGACATAGCTTTTAGCCAAGAAAATAATATTATAGCAAATGTAATGTGGCATTTGGCTTATGCCTTCAGTATTTACTTGTCTTGCCATGTCCCCCATCACCCTGAAATAGCTGGTCTAACATAAGAGTGGCATAGCCTCTTTAAGATGTAGGGCTTTCTTTAGCTGTTTGACAAACTTTATAGTACTGGGGAAATGTTCTCCTGATACTGTGTCTGCTCTGAATCAGCAACCAGCATATGATGTTATTTTACCCATAGACAGGAAGCGTGAATTCAGGAAGCATAGGGTGGAAAAGTAATTGACTCCTCTTACCATTACCTTTAACAGTCCATGAGAAAACTTTTCTATTCCCATTATTACCAGTTGGGCTTGCTACTTTTAAGATCTTGATTTCTAGAATCAGGGATGCACAATAGTTATTATGAACTGGACACTTCAAGTGCCTTCTGGCCACTAAGAGCACCTCATACCACTGAACCAAGAGTAAAATAGGACATTACTATAATGGTTGGGGTAATTCATTCTAAGTATAAAAGGGAAATTAGGTTGCTCATACAAAATGCAAGTAAATGGGGTATGACTAGAACCCAGAATATTCCATGGGGTGCTTCTTAGTATTCCTGTATCTTGTGGTAAAAGGTAATGGGAAACTAGAAACCCAATACAGACAGGACTACTAATGACAGAGATCCTTCATGCTGATTTGAGTAGCTCCACTGGGCAAAGAAACACAATCAAATGAACAACATTCTGAAGGCTAAGAGACTAAGGAAAGTTTAGTAGAACTAGAAAGATATAAATACCAATTGTGGCCAAGTCATCACTTGTAGAAACAATAACTGTAGTAATTATACTTGTTTTCTTTATTGCTTTGATTTGTTTACATTCATATTCATTAATGAATTATCCTTTTTCTCTTTTCATTGTCATATTATCTAACATTAGATACTTTAATAAAGATTACCCTTTCATTATTTATATAGGATTTCAAAGGTGTAGGAGTAACTCAGCTAAAGAGGTTTACACATTACCTAGAGATAGTTTAAATCACACATGAAACTTGAATCTCCTTTTAGGGAAGAGGGTTTGTTGGTCTTTGGTTTTTAAAGGATGGTTACACTGTGATAATTAAAAGCATTATGATTTTATATTCATAACTGAGGAGTTAAATGTGGTTAAAAGGAATGGGGCATGGATGTCAAGTTTCCAAAGGGCTCAAACTCTGTTAAGTTGTTTCTTGTCAATTTAGAGCATCTTGACAATCCCCTTTTGTGCCTGGAAAGTATGTTTCCTAAAGTCTTCTTTCTTACATGATTCTGGATTAGAGTTTTTTGACGAGAACAACTTTCTTTAGTTTTGGAGGGTGGAAGTGAAACAGAGGAGTTTTTGAAGTTACTGCTGCCCATGTGGTAGGCTTTCGGATGTCTTCTTGCACTCTCTCACCTAGCAGTCACCCAAATTTGAAACCTTACCTGTAAGTGGTACCTTCCATTCCCTCTTCCTTTGCTTCATTCTTGCATTTGTAAGCAGAGTGATACTTCCCCAGCTGTTTCCACATTTGTGTGAGCTCTGTCTTTATTATTAAGCATCACTTACATGCACTAGTACTTGGAGTGTCTTGATCATCTTGACAAACTCAGGCTGATGCAGCGAGGGATCCTCTACTGCTGTTTTATATTCAGTTCTCTTTGGCAGTTATGTCCAGGGATGCAAAACTGGAAGTAGACGGTAGATACTAGGGAAATTATTTGGTAAAAACAAAAACTGCAGGTCTGGTGAAGAAGCCAGGAGAAAAACTAAGGAAAGAGCAGAGACATAGAGGACCAGGGTGAAATGATGGAGGGCATTCCGGCTTCCAGAATTCACCCTCAGCACACTGATACAGTGCTGCAAATACAAATAATTCTAGGCTTCAGCGGCTGTGAGGAATGAATGCAATGACTAACATTTCTCTGGCTTTTGTCAGAGGTGGGTCACAAGAACTGTGGTTGAAGCTACAGATGAAAGGTACCAACAGTGCTGGTTCAAAGGGTCTAAAAAAAGCATAGTGTGCAGATAGGGATACAAATACACCAGGGCTTTTATGGATCAGAACTAGAACTGGGACAAAACTTATCACCCATAACATTAAATTAACACAGTGAATCATAATCAGATAATACCTTAATGACACTAGCAACAACTACATTAGTTTGGCTCACAAAGTGAATATTTCTTATCTCATATCCATTTCTCAGGTCCACTGTGTATATCTAATTTATATTCCTATTACTATGTATCAAGCAACCGTGATGTTAAAATGATTTATTCAGCAAGACCCTCCTCTTATTCCATTTTATGGGTATAATAATTTGATTTAATTGTCAACTGTAAAAGTGATAAAATTTAGAGAACTTAGTAATTTATCTTTTTATGGGAGAAACCTTTCATCAAGGCCTATTTCTAGTGACTAAATAGGGGCAAAATTATTTTCTTTAAAAGAAAAAAAATTGCATAAGCATCTTTGATTTTCGTTGGTGTGTAGATCCTAAGCCACTCTAAAACTTTAAAGCCTTCAGTGAAAACATTGAACGATTAATATTATAGCTTGGGCGCATATTGACCCACTTAAATTAGCAACATTGCAAAATTTGTGTTCATACTTCATGACTGTACTGGCAGTAGATTCTTCAATTAGTTGGTTTGGGTACTTTTCTTGTTCTGGACAATAATCACGAAATCCACAAAAGCAATTGGAGATCCATCAGTTTTTATTAATTTTTATAGGACTATGCACTATGTGAAAACACTGTCCAACTTCACTGATAAACACCCTTGTATGTGTGCATACACATGTTTGCACCACACATACTTCACACACCTACACATCTATCACAAAACAGAAAGTGAGTCAAACAAATATCATTTACTTCCAACTGAAAAATCAAAGCAGTTTTCAATTCACGTGACCGGCCTGATTGTAGCAGAAGTTCCCAAGGCGCCTTCCACTTCTGTCAGCTCCCAGCAGTCCTTCCCTCAGATGGGATCTGCTGACAGGGCACCTTCTGGACACTTGCTGACCGGAACAAGGAGCTTATGGGTTTTGAATGGAAAGGATTTGCTAAATAAAGCTTCAATCCCCTAATCTCACCCCTCTCCCAGAGGTCAGGGGGCTAAAGTCCTTATTGGCTATGGAAATTACAAGGTGAACCAATAAATTATTTACATTTTAGAGACTGCTGCTTGACACTGATTCCCAGTTAAACCCAGTGAGGAAATTAAGCTCATGAAATTATATTTTTAAAAGGAAAATGCAGAGTGAGAAAGCTTCCTTTTTACGGCCACATAATTAGGGGTGGGTATGCCTCTCTGGTCCATTGTCAAAGATTGATTCTCACCTAATGTCAACCTCAACACATCATCCTAGTGAAATTAGGTCTACCAAAAGCCAAGTCTCTTTTTCTTCTGGGAGTAAATTTTATATAATTCTAGCTTCTTGGCTAATATAGTACATTATATATTTAAATGTCTTTGATCTCCTTTTTATTCCTTTCTTGGGTCCAACATATGATTTGTTTAGTTTATTTTATTTATAATGATCATTAGAAAGGAAGTAGTTAATACCAGTGGAAAACACAATTTTAAGATGGGATGGCTTTATTTAGGCATGATTCTTAAAAAGAATGATTTTTATCTTATAAAATTATGGTTATTGCTCTTACTCCATTGATGTGTTTAAACTAAGAACTCCTGACTCTTATTTTGATTAGGGACCTCTAAAAGGAAAAGAGCTTCAGTTCTCACAGAACTCTTTCAGGGTAAATGGCCTTAGATGACTTCAACTCCATTGTCTCTCTCTCCCTAATTGACTTTTTTTTAATTGATTTATTTTCATTGAATTTATTGTGGTGACATTGATTAATAAAATTATATAGGTTTCAGGTGTATAATTCTATAATACATCATCTGTATATTGTACTGTGAGTTCACCACCCCATGCCAAGTCTCCTTCCATCACCATTTCTCCCCTTTACCTTTTCCTACCCCCTACCCCCTTTCCCTCTGTCCCTCTGGTAATCACCATACTGTTGTCTGTGTCTATGAAGTTGTTTTTGTTTTTTTTTTTACTTAATCCCTTCACCGTTTTTGCCCAGCCCCCCAACCACCCACCCCTCTGACAGCTGTCATTCTGTTCTCTGTATCTATGAGTCTGTTTCTATTTTGTTAGTTTACTTTGTTCATTAAATTCCATGTGTAAGTGAAATCATATAGTATTTATCTTTCTCTGACTGTCTTATTTCACTTATCATAACACTCTCCAGGTTCATTCATGGTGTCACAAAGGGTAAGAATTCCTTCTTTTCATTTTATTAAAAAATTTTTTTTTACTATTGTTCTATTACAGTTCTCCCAATTTTCCCCCATTGCTCTCCCCTGCCCCACCCATCCCCTGCTCCCACAGTCAATCCCCACCTTGTTGTCCATGTCCATGAGTCATTTATACTTGTTCTTTTATTAGGCCCTTCCCCTTCTTTCCTTACTTATCCAACCTCCCTCCCCTCTGGTCCCTGTTAGTTTATTCCTTGTTTCCATGTCTCTGGTTCTATTTTGCTCATTTGTTTTGTTCATTAGATTTCTGTTATAGGTGAAATCATATGGTATTTGCCTTTCATCCCCTGGCTTATTTCACTTGGCATAATGCTCTCCAGTTCCCTCCGTGCTGTCATGAAAGGTAGGATTTCCTTCTTTCTTTCTGCTGTGTATTCTATTGTGTATATGTACCACAGTTTTTTGATTCATTCATTTACTGATGGGCACTTAGGCTGTTCCCAGCACTTGACTATTGTAAATAACACTGCTATGAACACTAGGGTGCATAGGTTCTTCTGAATTGGTGTTTCAGGATTCTTAGGTATAATTCCAGCAGTGGCATCACTGGGTCAAAAGGCAGTTCCACTTTTAGTTTTCTGAAGAAATTCCATACTGTTTACCACAGTGGCTGCATAAGTCTGCATTCCCACCAAGAGTGCCCTAGGGTTCCCTTTTCTTCACATCCTTGCCAGCACTTGTGTTTGTTGATTTGTTAATGATGGTCATTCTGACCAGTGTGAGGTGGTGTCTCATTATGGTTTTAATTTGCACCTCTCTGATGGCTAATGATGTTGAGCATTCTTTCATATGTCTATGGGCCCTCTTGGATTCCTTCTTTTTTATAGCTGAGTATTCTGTTGTGTCAGTGTCCCACAGCTGTTTTATCAGCTCATCCGCTGATGGACACTTAGACTGCTTCCACATCCTGGCTATTGTAAATAATGATATAATAAACATATGGGTGCATATATTCTTTTGAATTAGTGTTTCAGGTTTCTTCAGATAAATTCCTAGAAATGGAATGGCTGGGTTATAATGCAGTTCCACTTTTAATTTTTGAGGTAACACCATACTGCTTTCCACTGTGGCTGTATCAATCTGCATTCCCACCAACAGTGCAAAAGGGTTTCCTTTTCTCCACATCCTCACCAGCACTTGTTTGTTGATTTATTGATGATAGCCATTCTGACAGGTATGAGGTGATATCTCCTGGTTTTAATCTGCATTTCTCTGATGATTAGTGATGTTGAGCATCTTTTCATATGTCTATTGGCCCTCTGTATGTCCTCTTTAGAGAGCCGTCTATCCTGGTCCTTTGCCTATTTTTAAATTAGATTGTTTGTTTGTTTTGGTGTTGAGTTTTATAAGTTCTTTATAAATTTTGGGTATGAACCTCTTATCAGATGTATCACTGGAAATATGTAAATATGAGTTCTCCCATTCAGTGGGTTATCTTTTCAATTTGTTGATGGTTACCTTTGCTGCACAAAAACTTTGTAGTTTGATATAGTCTCCTTTGTTCATTTTTTTCTTTATCCGATCTACTTTTGATGCCACCTGACTTGCAGCTTCTTGGCTTTGTCTCCCGGTTCCAACATTACACTTGCTTCTTCAATGTGCTCATGGGTCTTAATTTTACTGATTTTTGACTTTCAGCACTTCATGGGGTGAGCTGAATCTGCAGGTTGCAGATAGCCAACCTGAATTTCCTTGAGCAGAATGGGGAAGTTATTGGTTCCTCTAAATAAGGGAAAGTCAGATACAAGAGGAGGGAAAAAAGAGACTCACAAGCTAGTGGGGCTGGCTCTCTCCCCCTCTCTCTTCAGGTCAGTTCCAATGTCTCCTGTGCACAGGGTTTTAGGAGGTGAAGGGCATGTCTGCTGTGGCTTTGGGTTTACATTCTCACAGCTTGAGTACCCAGCAGGAAAAGGCTGCTCATTCACAGTTTTAGTTTCTTGATTCTCGGAGAAGAATTCTAATTGGACCACCTTGGGTTATGACCTGGGAAGTAAGGTATTGTTTGCTCATCTTGGTCCAGATCTGTCTCTTGACCAAACATTGTGGGTAAGAAAGCACAGTCATGTTGGGAGACATTTCTTCATAATGCAGTATAGTGGGAAGAAAAAAAATTTTCTCTCCAAAGGAGGAGAGTTGTATTACCAGAGGAAAGGGGGAATATTGGACAACAAAATAATTTATATTCACAAAACAAATTTGTAAATTCAAAGTTAAGTCATGGGCTTAAGAGTCAGAGGAGGTGAGTTCAAACTCCAGCTCTGATTCTTGTTTCTTTGTACAAGTCACATACTCCTTCTGAGCTCCTATTTCCCCATATGTGAAATGGGAATAGAATACCCAGCTCATAGGTTTTGGGGAATTACGTGAAATAATGGTCATAAAGTACTTAGCAGACTGCCTATAGAATGTATAATAAAACATAGAATGTCACAAAATGCTTAGTAAACTCTGGCATCGTCATGGTGCTCTGTGTTTTGTTTTTTGTTTTGTTTTTTTTCCTGGTTGTTCTAATAAGAACCCCATCCAGCCAGGTCTGGCTTCCGAACCTAATCTGAGAAGTAATTTTCTGAGTTTCTATTCCTACTGGGATTTCTCCAGACCTCTCTAGGGAGAGCAAACAAGAAACGTTTATTTTTCTGCTTAAATTTCTCCCACCAAAAGAAATTATGGGAATAAACAGAACAAAAATTCTGTTACTGAATTTATATAACAAAATAAGAAATGATATAGCTATCAAATAATTATTGAGCACAAAATATGCATATAGATAGCATTGTGTTACTTGTTGTAGAAAATGTCAAAAAAATAGATGATATGGTCTCTTCCGTACAGATTTCTATTGGAGTGATGACTGATATTTTATGTCTATGAAAGAATTAGGAGATAACTTAAGCTATATAATCAAAAGCTGATTTAGTACATGCAGCAGGAGTCAAGAGAAGGAAAGATCCATTACTTGGTTTCCTGAAGAGGATTTGAGTTTGATCTTGAAGAAAGAATAATATTCATGGAGATAAAAGTAGGCATTCAGGTAGGTGAGTGCCAGGAGACAATGGCTAGAGCAGAGTGAAGGACGTCTTGTTGCATTTTGAGGGAGAGATTGCTCTCAAGGGCCCTCTTCCCACCTCACCATAGGTATACAGAGATTGTTCTCCCAAGGCAATGAGAAATGACTAAGGGGATCAGCAGCCCTAAGAGTTAGGAAAAAATTGATTCAGGAAATGTTCAGGCACATGTATGGTATGTGGAGGGTGGGGGGGAAATGGATAAATCATTTAGGGATTAGGGAAATACACACTGTGAAATATTGAAGATAAATAAAAATGAGACACAAAATATGGCAGTATTTTTAGTGACTAAGACACAACAGAAATTAAGGTAATTGGAGTTGAGAAAGTTGGGGAACTATGAGGTAGGTATGGTGAGCCATGGAAGGGATTCTGATTTCATAATAATGAGGACAGGTGGTGAGATAAAGAGGCAGACTATGATACAGTTGCTGAAGTCATAGAGGAAAGTGTGACCTGGAGTTGTTTTTAAAAAATGGGGGACGGCAGGCAGGATGAACCCTAGAAGATATTGTTTGTCAGTGGTCCGAGTGAATGACACAGAAGCTGAAGTAGAGAAATAAGAAAATGTCAACCCCATCTCTTCACCTAATGATCTGAGGAAGAAAGGTGGGGCTTAGGAGAGGGAGACCATCTCCAGTACAGTGGATGTAGACAAAATATATAACAAAGGAAAACCAAACTGAGTTTAGGCAAGTTGATGGGAAAGTTTGACAATAAGCATTTTTGTCCGCCACTGAATAGGAGATCCCGACAGAAGAACACTTAAAAGCTATTAGAGAAGAAAACGAAGTAGGGAGGAGGTGAAGATGGGGGCAGGGCTGGCTAAGGATTGGTCTCTTATGAGCATCTTCCTTGCTTTTGAAACAACAGCTGAAGCAGTACCTCTTCTGGGAAGGCTTCTTTCCCCCCCTCTATTCAGGTGCCCCTACTTTATGCTGTCTTAGCTCTGAATATTTATAAACCCATATTATAATTCTCGGTTTGCTCATCTGCTTCCTCCTTTGTAGTATAAGCATCTTGAAAGGTTTATGCCTTTTTTAACTCTGTGTCCCAAAACCTGACTCAATGCCTGGGCATAGACAATTCTTAACACATCTTTATTGGATTAAAAAAATAAACGAATATGAGTATGGCGATGATACTAGACACCGTTAGTACATAACCTCTTAAACTTCATCCATCCCCTTGCCCACAGTGTTTGTTGAGCTGGTTTTCTGTTATACAGAAGAGTGCTGTCCAATAAAAATGTAATGTGAGCCACAAATGTGAACCACCTTTGGGTGAAAATTTTCAAGTACACCATGTGTATTTAAACAAATATATTGAAAAACAAAACAAAAAATACAAATATGTAAAACTAAATTTCAACATGTAATTGTTACATAGACTATTAATGATATGTCTTAGATTCTCTTTGTTTTGTACCTCTTTGGAATCTGGTGTGCATTTTACATTTCCATCACACATCAGTTTGGATAGATGCATTTCAAAGGACATTTAAGTCTTATTCTTGATTTTCATGAAGACTTTTTCATTGCGTCTCCACTTAACAAGATAGTCGATTTGAGGAAGAGGTTTGTATATTTTATCATTCTAAGGAAGGTTTTTTGTTTCTTTAGTAAGATTTTTGTTTATTTAGAGTGATATAAGTTGAAATTTATCAGATATATTTTCAGCAACTATGGAGATAATGTGATTTTCCTTTCAATAGCTTAATATTGTGAGTTATACTTAAAGATTTCATGTTAAACTATTTTTCTTACTCCTAAAGTCTAATTCATTATGACATGTAGTGTTTTTGAAAAGCTGGATTCTGTTTGGTGTTATTTTATTTAGAACTTTGCATCAATATTCACAAATGAGATTGAGCTATGGTCTCTTTTTAATTTTTTTGTCAGGTTTTGTAATTTGTAAAGTGAATTGTAGAGCTTTTACTCTTCCTCTAATTTCTTGAACTGTTAAACTTGTATCGCATAAACTGATTCTTCAAAGAGAAAAGAATTCCATTGTGTTTGAGCCAGTTCTTGTTGTCTTGGTTCTGTGCTTGGAGCCTATTGCCACTGGGTGTTCCCTCTCAGCAATATGGACTATATCCTTGATCACAGCTCTAACATTGAAAAATTTTTAATAAGAATGGTTTCACTGCTTCAGTGCACTTTTTCTGGCTCTCATTGGGCTCTTTTATCATTGCAGTCTGCTCTTATTTATTGCTGCTGCATCCCTGATAGTACACCAAAAGTAAAATATAATTGTTTAAAATGACTCTCCAGTTTTATACACTTCCTCTGCTTTCAGTGAGGATGTCTCCTCTTTCAGTGCATTATAATTGTTTACTTTTTCTTTCGGAACTGTTGATTCTTCTCGTGTATGCAGCCTTTACTGTTTATCCTTATCAGTGTCCGGCTAGGTTAAACAGTACTTCCTGACTGATACAAGTTCCTTCCTCCCTGTGTAGGTTTGGATACATGGCTCTCTGGGTGGGGATAGACTAACGGGTGGTGAGGGTACCAGGGCATGTCTTGTCTTTGGTGTAAGTGGGCCAACAAAGGGGGTCTGCTTCCCCCTCTCCCCTCCCCTCTCCATGGTGAGGGGGAGGGTCTGCAAGTTCCTCTTGGATGTAGTGACTGAAAATATTATACATACAAAACCTCTCCAATATGCTGGATGAGATCAGTGTGGCATTCTGAATCCCTCTGCGACCATGAATCCGTGGTAAGTGCTACCTTAGGTGTACTGAGTAATGTCAATGTGGTGATCAGTTTTTGCTTCTCAGTTTCTACTCCCACGCCTATTCAGGTAATACTTCCTCTTCTTCCTTTGACAATGTCTTTTTTATTCCTGCAATCATATTGGGAGTCTATACTCTTAAGGACTGTTTGTCATAGAAACTTGCCTATCTTCCTCCCCATGTTTTGTCACAATAGTGGTCATGTGACTAAGTCCAATGTAAGTTTTGGTTTAAATAAGTCCATCATGAGACCTCATCAACCTGGCCCCATTCATTGGCCCAAAGGGTGAACAGTGATCTAAGCCAGGTCAATCAGAGCCCTTCCCAGAAATATTTTTGAAGTAGATTTTGGATAGGCCAGCGGTTTAGATGTAAACTTAAAGGAATTAAATGACTGGCTCCCTGATCACATGGAGAAAAGCTGGTAAGAAGAAAGAAGCTGATATGTTAGAAGAAATAGAGTTGTGAGTACTTGGTCCTAGTATCCAAATTTCCTGAAGTATCCTGTCTAACTTTCCCTCAACTGTCCAGTGCTTCACATAATTCTGCAAGCCACCAAAGGAATCCCAGTTCCAGTGGTAGTTCTTCATTTTAACCAAGAGTATATAGTGAATATGGACTTATATATACATTGCTTCTACCTATTTTATCCTATGGAAATCTAACTCTTCACATGGGATCTTTTGTTAATTTTCAGAAGGTTTGGACAATATTTTCCCTCCTACATTTATTTGAATTGCCTCAGTGAAATAGTAAGAGGGATATCGGATACATTATTTAAACTTTCCCTCTGTGTTAATTTTTCCCTCCTTCCTTTGTGATTTAGCTGTCATTATTTTCTTTCTCTTTCTGAAATACGAACTGATTTCCCCTTCAAACATTAAAACTGAGGAATAGTGAAGAAATCCACCTATTGTGATTAGAATATAATAGGATTTGATTTCAAAAACCACATGTAACAGGTTTCACAGCATTACCAATGTGAAAATTGATTTCAGAAACAAAATTTTACTGTCTAGTGACTTTAGCAATGAAGTGTTTTGGTCTGGAACTCGTTGCAGGCGAGCTCACTGTGTGAGAGCCTGGTGTGATCTGGTCGCACACTCACTCTAAACTCCTGGACAATGTTTGGGAACTTTGGTGCAAGTTAATAATTTACCCAATGTTTTCCACAGATCCTTTGACTCCTATTTGACTTGCAAAAAATATTCCATTCATTACAGCATAGGAAATATAGTCAATAATATTGTAATAACCATGTATGGAGCCAGATGTATACTGGAAATATCAGGGGGGACACTTTGTAATGTACATGACTGTCTAACCACTGTGCTGTACACCTGAGACTAATACAAACTAATATTGAATGTAAACTGTAATTGAAAAAAATTAAAATATATTAAATGAGAATAAATGCATCTTTAAAAAATATTGCACTATTTTAGCAGCTATAAATTCTCCTTTGCAATTGTTGGTAGGCAAAAACTATACTGGGAAATGATGAAATTTGGGCCACAATCTAAAGGTGCTGTCTTTGTTCCTGAGCAAAACATTCTTTTTTTTCCCCCAAAAATCTGTAAGAAGGCAAAAGCAGGCTATTTAATCTTTTCTTATACTGGAAGCAATGTTTTATTTGAACCAGAAGTTTGTTAATCAGATAGTCTTACAATTGATAATGATGTCTTCTCAATAAAGTCACTCAAAGTTGAAGCAATCTTGGGATGAGCCTTACCAACCTTTAGCTGCACATCCCTTCCTTGGTCCTTCTCTGACAATCATATCTAAGCACTTGTTTTTCTTATAAACACCCACTGATCAAAAGAATCTTTGAACTCTCTGGCTCTAGCTAGCTGCCTTGCCGCATGTCTAAAACAAAACTGACGCGTGCCCTACCACATCTATCTGAGAGGTTTGCTCTAACACACTGTAGAAAACTCCGTGGGGTGAGGGAAGGCAGGCAGCCAGCGTTTCCCTGGCTCTCTCACCCTTACATCTCTGACAACGCCCCCTAGCCCAGTATCTCAGTGCTGGCACTCACTTTCAGATTTTACACAAGCCATTTTTCTTATTAGAACTGCTGATCTTTTTTAGAACTGCCACTCCAAGTCCATTTCAGTTTTCTCTGAACTCTAAACTTCTATCTCTGTTAGAGCACCTTCCCTAACTAACCTCATTTGGTTCTAAGCATTCTCCCACTGAGCAGCATCTCAGAACTCTCCAACATGTTACATCCCTGGTTACTTCACCTGGTCTTTCACCAAGTTGTTCTCTGTGCATGTTGTATAAATCTCACTTGGCTGCAAATTTCTTTGGTGCCTCTAGAAGCCCTTTAGTGGTCATAATACTAACATTACAAAGCTAATATGAAGGGTTTATTATGCTCCAGACACAGTGCTAAGTAATTTACTGGCAAAGTGTTTAGGATTCTGCTTAGGACATAGTAAGCCATCAGTAAAGGTTTGTTATTAATACTGTGTATAGCCTTACGAAGATGGTATTATCATCTATCAGTTTCCTCAGATAAGGAAACTCGGAGGCACAGAGAGTTACATAGATAGTACAGAATGACATAGTTCATGAAGTGGCAGAAACAGAATTTGATCCCACTCTGTTTGGCACCATTATCCATCCATGTTCTTAACAATTTACAACAATTTGGGTGAAACACACACACACCAGTCTTTTTTTCCAATAATACCCTTGCTGTTTTCAGAGCAGCGTAAGCTATACTCAAGACAAGTTTTCCTCTGAATTTTTTTCCTCTTTTAGGAAAAAAAGAGGAAAAAAATCAACTGCCTCATAGATATAAGGAAAAAGGCACAAGAATTTGTATCTCCCTGGAGAGTTTCGTTTTAACATTTAGAGGCCATTGATATATGTGTCCTTAGGGAGAACAATGAGTTTTTTTAAAACTTTTACATTGCTAAGGAGCAGAGTTTTTCTTTATTAACTGTTAATATGCACTCAGGTCAGCTTCTTTAGTAGATCTAGTCTCCAGTACCTCATATTTGCCCTAGTGAAAAGAACCAGACTATGTCAAGGACTGAGCAATATTAAAAGTTCAGGGTTAAATCTATAGCACAAATGATTACTAGTATTAGAGGCTCAATCTTGATCATGTAATGCATCCTACTACTCAATTATTTCATTTGGTGCTCACAATTGCTCTGTGATGTAATGGCTTTTCTCCTAGTCCTCTTGCTACACTGTGGAGGGAGAAAACACCCACTGTGTTGTTGTTGTTGTCCCCCTAGGGCTCTAGAGTCCTTTCCCTCCCTTCCCACCTCCCTTCCTTCCCATCTTCCTTCCTTCTCTTCCTTCCCCTCACTTATGCCACCTGCCCTCTTCTTCCTTAGCGGCCAGAGCCTGCTTGAAGGGAACGGAAGATCTAGGGACCTAAAGCCTGGGGCCCTCTGAAAGGACTCCCGGGGTCACTGGGGACCAGCCAGGTGACAGGTTCTCAACCCAAGCAGTCCAGGAGCCACACGCTTCCCACTTAGGCAGCAGCAGTACGGCATCGAGATCCCATCCCTGGAAGCTGAGAATCCTGGGGCTTCACCCACCCTTCAGCCAGAACCCAGCACAATTGCCTCCCTCCGGATTTCCACTGGTGAACCAATGTGCTTGAAGGCATTTACAGATGTCTGTGGCCCGGAGTGAAAAACGTGTCATTTAGACGAAAGTTGCTTTCCTATAAGCACAACTGGCGGCAGCAGCCACACTCCACCTGGGGCGTGCGCGCGGGCCAGGGGTCTCGAACACCCAACCGAGAGACGCCCCACGGGGGCCGTCTGTGACCGCCCGCCCGCCCAGGTTGCCACGGTTAGAGGCGGCGTGCACAGCTGTTTTCTATCGGGCTAAGCCTCCCCTCCCTGCCTGCTGCCCTCTTTCTTGCCTCCCGCCCCAGAAATTATCTCAAGCGTTGCCAGTTTGCATCCGGAGCCCCACTCGGGTGGGTTCTTTTGTTTCTTTGTTTTAATGATACTTCCCAGCCCTCGGCACGTCATGCGCGGTTAATCCCCTGGCGTTCTTGAAGGCAGCTGGGGTGAAATTTCTTCTGCATCATCCTTTTGGGGATAATTGTTTGTGCTGTGACGTCAGCCGAGTTGATTTTTCTCTCTTGAATGAAAGGGAGGGAGGCCCAGAGGGAGCAGGGGACTCTCACAGATGTGTGGGGAGGCCGCGAGCACTGACATTCCTTCAGGGCAAAAGGAGATGGGAATAAGAGCTTAAAAGTGTGCGGCTAAAATTTCAAACTGCACCGAATTAAGTTTAAAGAAAAACAAAACCCCTCCGCAGCAAGCCACTTAGGTGCATCTTTCATCCCTGTTAAGGTGGCAGCGCCCGGTAATTAATATCGGGTACCAGCAGCTGCAATAGGTTTCAGAAGACCAAGAGGAGGGGCGGGGGAAGTGCGTCACCAGGTGGGGAAGGGGCTGTGCATTTGGCGACCAGCGGCAGGGGCTGGGGGTGGCGGGGAATGGGGACGGGAAATAGGTTCAGTGCGCTCTCGGGGGGTATTGTGTCAGGAGATGCGGGCTGGCTACCATGTGACGCGGCCCAGAGCTGAAGGGATTGGCTGAGGCAGCGCAGGCGGTGCAGCTCGCCGGCTCGCAGCTCTTCTCCCTTTCTCTCGCAGCATCTTCCTGGGAGCCTGTAGGTGAAGCAGCAGCAGCTGCATCCATGGCCTATCCTTGGGGTTAACACTTGTCTCCTTTGGCTTCAGCAGCAACGGACGGAGCAGATCACCCGGCGGCAGCAGCAGCATTGTTGTGAGGATTTAGCTGGGACCTGGAATCGTATCCTCCTGTATTTTCTCAGACTCCTTGGAAATTAAGGAATGCAATTCTGCCACCATGATGGAAGGTAGGATGCTTTCTGCTGTGGTTGACAGGCTTCAGGCAAGGTTTGGGCTGGACAGCATTGAAGAATGTGTGCAGCCTGTGCTTGTGGCCGGTCTGGAAACCTGGTTGCCAGTATTTGCAAGCAGAAATGCTGCAGTTTGCTTGCAGTGGACCAGGGCTCAGACTCATGGAATCAACCCACAGGGCTGCTGTTTAGCTCAGAACCTACAGAGCCCCCAGCTCTTTTGAGAGAGAAAAACAAAGTGCTTGCAGGGAGCTGAGATAGAGCTACTAAAGAGCTTGCAGAGCAAATAAGTTGGAAGAGAAGATAAGGTTGTCTGCTCTGGGTTCCTGGGACTACACTGATTAAACATTTACAATGGAAACTTGTTTTCTGAAATTGACATTAGACAGGAGAGGTCATTGACTGAGTTGTCCATGCTGTAATTTTTCCTGAACTGTTTAAGAAATTTTAAATTCTTGTTAAGGTATGTTTATCTCTGCAATTTACATCTGATTCTTGGGGTGACAGATGCAGCAAATTTGGTCCATAAGGTATAGTTTTATGGGGATGTCATTGCAACAGAATGAGCAATATGAGGAACGTATCCAGGCCTCTTGGCTCCTGATTATGTTCTTATCAGGTTTTTGTTGTTGTTGTTGTTCCTTGTGCAGTGTTTCTTAGCCAAGCATCAAACGATTACTTACTGATTACCCTTTGCATTCAATGTTAAGTGTAAGGAGGAACTTTTCCAGGGCAGATGTTGTTTAAACTGTATTTTATTCTACTAAATTACCCTTTCAAGCCCAAGATAGTGACAGCCGAGATTGCCTCAGAAAAACAGCAGGCTGATTAAAAAAGAAACAGGCAGCCTGACCCTGGCTTTGATTTTCTGTTTTCACACTGTAGGATGGTGCAAAACTCCTGGCCTTTCCTAAGATGACAGGCAGAAATTTGTCCCCAGCCTGGATTTCACAGTGCAGAATCCGGTGCATAATGGGTGTCAAATCAGCCATGAAAATGGCAGAGAAGCCACCTCTTAAACTAAAGTCTGTCCTGCAGATTTTAAACATTCCTTAGAAATTTACCAAAATGGAATAAGAGGAGGACGGTTTCAAAACAACAGCACTGAAGTCTGTACATATTCGGCAGAGATTAATTCTTTTTGACCTCTCTACCATCATGTCAAACATTGTTAACATGATTGAGTGAAGACTTTTACAGTTCTGGCCCACAGATTTCAGAAAATAGACTTAAAAAAGAGATTGGGCATCATTTTGATATGGAGCCTGGTTTTGTTTGCAAAGGGCTCTCAAGCAGTTCTTTAAATACAGGCCTAAATAAAACTGAGATTACAAACGCTCTAAAATTAAATTTATTTTCATTAATTAAAAATGGATTTAATCTTTGATAACAAGGCAAGACAAACAGAAAGAGTATTACTGATGTACTTTTCAATTAAAAGCTCAAGTAGATTGCCCTTTTCAGAAAAAAAAAGTCTTGTCTATAGAGGTACTATATTTCTCTAGCTAAATTTTATATAGCATTTGCTAAAAATAAATGTGCACACATTCTGACTCGATTTAATCTTAAACAAGGGAGTGGAACATCTTTCATTTTATTTCTTGCCTTGCAGACTGTGGAGTTAAAGTGTCTTCTCTGAAGGAAGTAACATTTATTGGTGCTCACTAATGATTCTTCTGGTGATATCGTCTATTGTGCCCTCCCAGAATGTCAGTTCAAAGCCCTGCAATGAGCTTATCTGAGCTGCCTAAACTGAAATGAGAACTGTAACAAAGACTTGTGTTGGGGCTGGATTAAAACTATTGCTCTGGATTTGCCAAATTTATCTAATGAAGGACGTTATCTTAGCACTGTTATGAATTATAGGTGACACCATGGATACAGTTACCCTTTGTCAGATTCCTGCAAAAGAACCAGGACAGGTGTTACCATGTACTTAAAAATGTAAATGAAACTAATAATTTTATCTACACGTAGTTCCTACTTAAATGCTTTCATGAATTATTATCCTAATGGTTCAGGTATCTTAGAAAGGCAGGTAGGAACCTACCTAGAAATCAATCTGCCTATCAATGACGTTCTAACTTAGTTGCCAGTTTTTGGGGCAGTATATACCTACATGTTTCTGATAGTGCATCCCAGAATTTCACTTCTGAATTGCTCTTACTCTGAAGATAAGGGATAACAGTTATTATTTCCACCTACCTCATCCCTAGTGGGCTCTGAGAATGTCTTACTGGACATCTGGAGAGTAAAAATGGTCTCTTCTTAACGAGCACCTGTTATCTCATCTCATCTCATCTCATCTCTCTCTCTTTCTCTCTCTCCCTCCCTCTCCCTCTCCCCCCCCTTACACACACACACAGAGTCATCCACACATGTATATTCTAGAAAGGGAAAGAACCTGCGTTTGCATTTGTGTGTGTATATTTGTATATTCAATACAGTGACTGAGTCTGCTGCTCAGGAAAAGCATGGACGTGGCAACTGTTGAAAGCTACTTCTGTACTTTGTGTAAAACAAGAGTAAACAAATATTCATCTGAATGGCTCATAATCTAGTTTTGTGTTTTTGTCTTGATGGAACAGGGGATAGATTCCATTTATTCTATGCCTATTGGCAATTCTTGTCATAGATGAAAAATATTGCTACCTCCTCAGTGCCCCTAATGTCATAGAAGGCAGTAAAATAATTCTTCAGGGACCTCAAGCAGGTTACCAGTAGTTTGTGGATCCAAATAGTTTTATTAAAAATGTATTTTTAAGGTAATTGATTTGTTGATTCCTGCATTCTCTATTTTTTAGCAATGGCTGGTATTGAGTTGTGCCTTTCCGAAAGGATGCCACATGATATGGGACCATACCTAGTGTAAATGGGAAGGGAAAGAGGGTGAACAAAGGAAATTATTTGCTAAATGATGTATGTATTGTCTAAGCGTACAACCCAGGCCATGTGACTAGGGAAACAGATTAAGGATTCTTTTGTTTTTCATGTTATTATTAAGATTTGAGAATGGCATTTAGCAAGTGAAACGAAGTCAGGATTTCTGTGGACACCTGTGTGTCCGTAAGGCGGTCTGGGAAGTCCTGCCTAGTCTGCGCAGAACTACACCGAAAGTGCCTGTGTTCTCAGTTCTGTGTTCAGGCTCATAGGTATTATACCGGAAAGGAAAGTTTTGCGGTGCCAATAATTTCATCTTATATAACATATTTTAAATTAACAAGCATTTTAAGGGGTTACTGGGTTTAATTATAATGTGCAGAGTGATTTAAAATTTTGTTGTATTTACTGTTCACAATAACCTGCACATATGTGTATTCTGTATGCAATATGTTTGCTGTACTTTGAAAAAATAAAAAAATAATACTTTGAGGCAGAAATATGGTGGAATGGAATTTGAACCCAAGTTCAATAAACAACAATGTTCGTATTTTTGACCTATCATAACATTTTAAATAGGAATCTTTTCTTTTTACTTTGCATCAGGTGGTCATGTTAACCTAGTTGAAAACCAGGACTTAGTTTCTTTGGTGGCGTATTCTGCCTCTCCCTCCTTTAAATATGAATACTCAGAATCATGCCTTTTAATTCCTTGTTAAGGCCTTGCATCTACAAAATCATTATTTAAAATTTTTTGAACAATTCTAGATTGACTGGCCTGTTGTTCAATGAACCTTATAACGGTAAAGCCTCTTTTCTTCCTCTCTAGAAATGGAGTTTTATTTATTTGGAAAATTCTTTGATGTGATCACAACCAGAACAGTGCATTTTGAAGATGGAACTGTTCACTTTATAGTTAGTTAAGAAGTTTTGAAAGAAATGCTTCTAACTTCCTACTGATTCCCTTCCTAGAAGTAGTGAAGTTATTTTGGAAAATCTTAAGCATGCCTACGAGATTCTAATATACGTTCAATCATTTACGTAATTTCTCTCCTTCTTCAAGGCTCTGTGTCAGAAAGAACCTCCTTATATGTCTGTTTCCATGCAATTCTAGTGGTCAGCTCTAAATCTCTAAAAAGAACATGCAGTCTTTTTTAAAAAATTAACTTAGATAAACCATGCTAGGAGACTCTGGATAATTCTTTCTGTTGAATTTGGCACATACCCTATCCATGTTTTAAATAAACAAGTTGCAGGAAGTCGCCAACTCAGTTTTTATGTTCCTGAAACTTTGTGAATTGCTCTCTCAAAACAAGTTTTCCCATAGGAATAATGATATGATGGTTGGATTCTCACACTCATCCATCAAAGACTATTAAACCCATTATCTAATTGAAATACTAAGTGTTTGCTATGAAATGTGTAAAGAACAGTACAGTAACTATAGTAATTAGCCAGAAGAGCACAATGGTATTAAATGTGTTTTCAATTTCAAATGTTGCTATTTGAGGGAAAGAAGGTTTAATTAGAGGACACTGAGGAGATGGGAAAAAAATTGAACGGGAGTTTTAGTATATTTTCAGATGTTTTAGAGACTCATGGCACTGGATTTTTCAATTATGTTCAACTTTACTACCATACTGGTGGTTTACTTTTCTCAATTCAATTTTATCATGTCTACTGCTGTTAAGTCATGATTATTTTCATTATGTAATCTCACAAGTGGAATTAAGAAAGGTAAAGAGAATGTACTGAGATGGCTGTGAAGAAGTTGGAAGGGAGAAGAGAGGTTAAGGCATTATAATGGATTTGGGTTCATGTCTGAAAAAGTACCTGAGGAAAAATTAATTGAATGAGGAAAAGGTCACAGATAGAAGAAAATTGGGGAGCATGGTAAGGGTGGGATCCCTTTGAGGAGAAAGTGGGGTTTGGGGCAGAGGTATTGGGTCTAACTGGTTTATATGCCAAGTACCAATATTTCTATGGGCATAGGATGGGTTGCTTGCCATTGGATAGCTAGTGGGGGAGGGGGTCTAGACTTATAGAGGGGTGAGTATCGATCTTGGAACAGGTATGTCATTTAACTGCATCTATAGAATGTTAGAAAGATATTTTGTACCTCTGTTTAAATAGCCTATATCATGTCACTTCCTTGTATGAGGTATACAAAATTTCTATACCTTCTCATTTCTCTTAAAATCCACAGCATAAAAGAGCCTGCACAGACGGGCTTTCTGTGCCACTTCAAGCTTATTGAATGCCTCACTGACACTGACAGCCTTGCTACCTGTCTCAGAGTGACTAGAACAAATAATCTCTGGCCTTGGGGCTTTGGCTCTGCCTAGACCATGCTTTGGCAACCCTTAGAATAACTGATTCTCCTGTGGTTCTAGCAAAACTGCCACCTCCTCAGGAGGCCTTCTCTGTCATTCTTGTCATCCCACACTTCCTAGCACACACCCTGGGCCTCTGAGTCCTCTCCTCAGAGGTGAATTTGTGATTCATGGTTATTTAATGGTGCACGGGCTGAACCTCTCGCTCAGAGGGAAGCTCCATGCAGGCAGAAGTCTGGTCTGTCACAGCCACCTCTGTGTTCTTAGCTCTTGACACACAGTGGACTCTTAGCACATTTCTGTATGGGATAAGTGAATACAGTCACATAAGAATGACTCCAATGACTTCAAACTATATATTGTAAGGAATAATTCTGGGCAGTATGGTAGCTATAAAAATATATGCTCATATATATTTCCACTGAGAAACAAGAACTTTAAACCTGAAATAATTA
Organism: Desmodus rotundus; assembly: GCF_022682495.2. NCBI lineage: Eukaryota > Metazoa > Chordata > Mammalia > Chiroptera > Phyllostomidae > Desmodus > Desmodus rotundus. The sequence continues at coordinate 46,688,480 of NC_071389.1, forward strand.
GGAAAAGATAATATATTATGGAATGTTAAATTGTGAGAGACAGATACTACATTTTGAGAAGCAAAAGAAAAGAAAGAATCCATTTGAAAAGATGTACTTGAGCTTGAATTATTTTGGTGATTAGGTCCAAGGAAAAGATTTCACAATGAAAAGAGACAAGTTATAGCACAGCTATTCACAAAAATTTCCAGAAAATCCAGAGACAATGTTGTCAATATTCTGCACGTTATTCTCTTTCTCCCTTCTGTTTTCTTTTCTCTACTTTTCTCATTCTTCCTTCCCATATTTCCCTTTCTAGGGTCTCTTTTCTTTTCTCTGGTTCATGACCAAATCCTGCAAACGGGGGCTTATAGAGCTAAAATGTTTGACGTGGGATTTGGGAGAGTATTTTTAGATAAATAAATGAGTGTGATGTCACATGATATAGCTGTGCATACAGTGGCAGTTTGATGGCATGTGAGATTGTTTAGACACCAAATAATTCTGAATTGGAGAACGTGTACAGTTTGGATTTTTTTCATAGAAGGAGCATGGGTCCAGAAGTCAAACTTAGGTTTTTTCTAAGTGTTGTGACTGCCTGACTGTGTCTTGAGAAATTTACTTTACCTTCCTGGGCTTCTCTTTCCTTGCAGGTAAAATGAGAGAATTGATCTGCCATGTGTCTAGAACTTCTAGCTCTGAGAATCTCTGGTATTCACTGAATAATTTGGATTCCTTGCATCTACTCCCTCCAAGGTTTAAATCTGAATGATTAACTCCCCTTCCTCCCACCACAAAACAACTTGTCCCTGACACAAAAACAATTCAAATGTGTTACCACCTTCCTGGTTTAATCTTCCTCTACTGGTCTTTGGCATGGATGCCACAAGTTAGTTTTGCATCTTTGCTGTCTTGGGAAACAAAAGCACATTTATGCAACCCTTTTCTACACCTTCTGGCATAGAACTGTTTAGGTATTCATCAAAAATGATCTACTGAATGCACACTAGGTGTTAGGCATGGTTGTAGGTATTAGAGGTTCTTTAATGAACAAAACATAAAAATTCCTGCCTATATGGAGCTTCTTCTTGGGTGCAGGAAACAGATGGTAAAATAATGTGCAAAATACATTATATGGGGGTAAAGATATTGGAGAAAAACCGAGTGGAAGCAGTGGAGTAGACGGGGATGCAACTTTAAATAGGGTGGTGATGGAAGACCTTGCTGAAAAGACATTTGAGCAAAGACTTGAGGGAGGAGAGGGAGTGAAGAGCCATGTGGTTAGCTGGAGAAAGAGTCTGAAGAAGCAGGGAAAAGAGCAAGTGCAAAGGCTCAGATGTGGGCAGAACAGCAAGGAGACCAGTACATCTGGAACTAGGGACAGGGGAGTGTTCCCTTTCAGTGGAAGGAAAGCCAGTTTCCTTTGCAGAAATCAGTCAGCATGAGCCTGTGTGATCCATGTGTCCAGCAATGGGTGGGCATTCAGAAGCCTGGCATCCTGATACTAGTTCTGTCTTATGATAGTGCCTCCTGGACTTGTTCTTCCCACACATTTAAGTAAATGAATTAATATCACACTCCTTCCTTAGCTTCTGGTTCCAAGGCCAAAGTCAGAGCTAAGAGTTCAGCTACAACTCTAGGCTTGAGCATTTTCACACAAGAGATACAGCCCCATGGTAAGGATGACTTCAGAATCAGAATTACACATCAACTCACAAATATTTTGACTACATACCAAAGATCATTATTTTTATTTTTGGTTCATATACAACTTCCATCAGGATAGTATTTTAGGATTTTCGAAAGAGCCATCCAGAGTGACTCATGTTGCATATCTTTATCAAACAGTATAATGTGGAAAATATTGTGTGACATTGCATACACTTTAAATTTTCCAAAATGCTTCATTCATTCAACAGGTACATCGAGAGCTTTTTCCTTAGTCTTGGATGCTGTTTTAGGCACTGTGAATATGACAGCAAAAAAGAGCAGCTGTGTTCTCCATCCTCAGAAACTTTGAGTCTATTGTAAGTTGTTACATACTCATGTACATATTTTATTCTCACATCATCTCTGTGTGGCTGAAAGAATAGCTATTACCATCCTTACTTCAAATAGGAGGCAACTAGGACACAATGATGTTAAGTGACTTGTTCAAGGTGACCACCTTAGCAAGTGATAGAGGCAGCATTTATTAAACGAACTTGACTCTTAGTCAAGTGCTCTTTATTTGCACAATGGTGGAACTAGGAAGTCTTGCTCATATTGGACTGGGTGTCTGGCTGACAAGCAAACAAGAAGTCATCTAAATTTGTCCTGATAGTTCAAAAGCCTTCTTTAGAACTAAGCAGGTTAATTTTATTATCAGGGTATGATCCTTCAGCCATTAGCCTGAAGAAGTCTAACATAGAGGCGTTTTATCCCAGTGGGTTCCTTCTGGTAGCAATCACTGGTTTCCTAGAATTTTACCATGAAAAGGGACATGTGATATCACTAGGCCAATGCACTCTAAACTTTCACAGCTTACGTTTTACGAAACATTTTTATCAGAAAGCCTGGCTCCCACTATGAACAAAAGCCCTTTCTCCCTGAGAGGGACAGCTTGGTGTTCACTGACATTCTGTGAAAGCTTTGGCCGTTATCATGCAAACACGATGGTGTGGGCTACCATTGAAGATGAACCAGTCTAGCCCAACCTCATTTTGCACTTGAGGAAACCAAAGCCGAGTGAAATAACATACCCAAGGATTTTTGTTCTCTCTGTAAGAGAACAAGTCAAGTTTATTTTAGTAGTGATTCCCAAAACGTGAATAGACAAAGACTTGGAAACTGCGGTGTCTTTTGTGTTCAAAGGTGCTGAGGCTGGTTGGGTGACTGCCCAAAGATGCACAAATGAATGTGTCCCCAGGGTCGTTGTGCTACTGAGTATATACACAATGTATTCATTTATAGCTCTCTCATGTTTCTATGGCTCATGGGTCTGCTGTCAGTGAGTCAGTGCTGTGTGGAGGGAAGGACCAGGATTTGAAGGGGCCATACCTCCTGGCTGGCCGTGTGACCTTGAACTTCTAGAACTGCTTTGGCCTCAGATTGCCCATTTGCAAGGTAGGAATAATGCTGGCTCCCTTTCTCATAGAGTCATTGTGAAGATGGGATGAGGTAATCAACATTAAAGCATCTGCTGAAGTGTGGTGCAAATGCCAGTTATTTTCTCAGATGACTCTTTCTCAGCTTGGTTGTTCCGTGTGGGGTTCTTAGCATTCAGTGGCTAGACGCTATTGCTTGCTGTCTTGCTTTCCAAGTACATTACTGCTGCATGTCTGCTGCAGGTAGGCCTTACAGATGTCCCTCTTCTTTTCACCACACTGCTGTTAATTACTAGCATGTTCTATCATTCTCTATTCTTAGGATCCAGGTGCTATACTACCCCTTTCTTGACCATGGAATGCATCACTAATCAATCACAGCTGTCTTTCTCACTGGCCTCTGCGTCTGTCTCAATTTCACATTCCCAGCCACCTCTGCCAATTGATTGGAGTTGGCACATGAGATAATATTACTTTGCTTTTTCTACCACGGGCAGTTTCCTAGATTTGAAACACAGTGAATAAAACTGGAATACAGGTGGTATACCTGTGCCTCCAGCTCTTACAAATGCCCTTAATGAATCACTGCAAAATGACATGTGAAAGCTTGCTCACAGTACTGGTTATGATAGCAATGGAAAGAAATGGTCAGTAAGCCCTATAGAAGGTAGGACCCTACTCCTGACCTATGGACTTTAACCATCAAGTATCTCTTAGCTTCCTTGTGCCCCAATTCAAAAAACTGTGTCTACCAGCCAGCCAAGCCAGAGTTGGTATTCGGATTCATTCCTGTTTCCTCGTTCCTTTCTGCCTCACATCAGTAGGTTTTCTTGACTCTGTTCTCTCCCTTTCATCCTCTGTTACCATACCTGGTCAGACCTTGCTGCTTCTGTCTTCCAACCTGTCCTTGTCACAGCCATCAAAGAGATCACTTTTGTTGTCTGCCTTTGACTGTTCCCAGTCCTTTTCAGATAAAGGCTGAATGCCTCAGTGTGCGGTGCAACACTTCCATACCCAGGCCAGACAGGAGCTCTTTGCCCTTCTCTTTCCCTTGCATATGCTATCCATTCCCTTCTCTGTGTGGTAACAGTCTGTTCTAATCATTCAAGGTCAAACAAAAGTGTCCCTTGCCACGAAAGCCTTCCCACATTACCCAGGTTGAAAATGAAGTGCTCATTAGCTCTCAATTCTCATTCTCCAAAGGGCATGAAGTAGAGGGTTTAGGAACACTGGCTTTGGAATCAAACTCACCTAGGTTAAACCCCTACCCTGTGACCTTGGGAAGCTAGTAAACCTGTCCTCTTCTTGAAAGTGGTAGTGATAATCAGTCACTTTTCATGTGTAACCATGTGTGGTTGGAAGGATTAATCAGAAAGTATACTTGTAGCACTCAGAGTTCTCCAGAGACACACAACAGAGAGAGAGCAAGAGTGAGAGAGAGTGAAGACTTGTGGGGGACTGGCATAGCAAGATGGCAAGTCCAAAATCCATAGAGTGGCCTGGCAAGCTGGCAGCCCGAAAGTTTAGGTAGAGGTTGATGCTATAGTCTTGGGACTAAGTGTTAAGTTCTCAAAAGATCATAGCTATTTTCTGTTTATCCTGAATTTATTTATTCCTCCTTCAAGGACCAAAGCCTCTGCCAGAGTAGAGACCATGTCTTACTTATTTTTGTATCCTCACTGTGTGGCCTGTGTAAGTGCTCAATAATAAATATTCAGTGATTGAATAAACCCTGTCAAGGGATCACAGACTTTTGGCGGGGATGGGAGGGCGGTATTCAAGCCATCAAGCATATGGTTATCATGAGAATTAAATGGTTAATGTATGCAAAACATTTAGAAACATATTTGGTCCATAGTAAACCTCATTAGGTTTAACTCTTCTGGGCACATTGAAGGCTTTTGCATAGTTCCTGGCTGCCAGGTAGTGCCAGGATTGTGCCCCCCACCCTGAAAGTGCCCCTCTGCTGGGCAGGATCTCTCCAGCTGAAAGCCACACTCTGGTTCTAGGTGCATGCAGTTGATCCAGTATCATATACACTCTGCCTGACTCCTTTGTTTATCTCTCATCTTGAGTGAAACCAGATTTCACTGTAGAAAATGTGGAAAATAGGAGGATACAAAGAAGAAATATAAATCACCAATAATCTCATTATTGTGAAATAGCAACCACTGCCACAACTTTTTGAGTGTAAAACATGGGACAGGTGATCTGAACCCCTTTAAGGCTGAGCAATACCGTCAGTAAAGTGGGTGGAATAATTACCTACTACATAAGATTGTGGGGAAATGAGATAAGGTAATAGGTAGATGCACTTACCACTTTCTTACCTGACACTCAACGAATGCTAGCTCTTAATGGATTTATGGTCAAAATACATGTTTTTGTTAAAGAACCCAATTTTATCATCACATAATATACACATATGAATACATATCTATGTGTGTGCATGTAGACACATGTGCCTTTTTCACTTTATACTATATTGTAACCATTATCCCAGACAGCATGTGTATTTGTTACAAACGTGGGATCAGGAGACAAACTTCCCAAATTTAAATCCTCACCTCTCTACCCTTGCCAAATGTGTGAATTTAGGCAAGTTACTTAACCCTTCTGTGGCTCAGTTTCATCTTCTGTATGAGATCATCTTTATCTATAATTATTATGAGGGTTAAATGAGCTTATTATGCATATAGTTATTGTTTTATTATAACATATACTATATATGTAATATATAATATACATAAAGAACAATATTTAGTACAGAATAAATGCTCAGTCAAGAAATATTAGCTATTGTTTCAAAAATAAAATAAATTCACTAATTAAATAATTACTAATAAATAAATCCATAAAAATAAAGCCATCCAAAACACATATTTTTTAAAAATGTTAGCTATCATTATCATTGTCATGAGACAGTCTTCCAAAGCATTATTTTTATTGATTGTATAATATTACATTCCATAATAATGTATTTTACTATTCCCCTGTTAGACGTTTAGACCGCTGGCTGGAGATTGATTTTTATACCGAGCTACAATGACTCATATTAATGAGTTAAAGGGTGTGGTAGAAATTCTTGATCCTCGTGTCATAAGATAGCATGGCGAGGTGGCGAGAGTTATGTGTTGGGTTCCAGCCCCTGGCACTGTCCGAGACAGCTGAGTGACTTTGAGCAAGCTATTTAACATTGGGAGGAGCAAGCAAAGCAGCATAAAAAGAAGCCATCAAGCATATGGTTATCATGACATCTGATAACCATATCAAAATTTCTGACATCTCCTTGTGCCATTCTTCATTAGCTATGATAATGAGGCCCAGAATTTGCCAGGTGAGTAGGAATGGATTTTTTATGCATATCGTGTGTATCTTGGGCAACTCGCCAGCTCTTTATTTTCCCGTGTGTAGAATGGTAAGTGGTATGAGCTCTCCTGCCTTTCTCACTAGGTCATAAATATCAAAGTGCAAAATATATGAGAAAGTATTTTGAAAGCTATAAAATCTTTATATAAATAAAGTGTAGTATCAGGGCTATTATTACATTTAGTATCTTGGAAACTGTTTTCAAGTGAAGGGTTAGATTAGATAATTTTGTAGGTGCTAACTAGTTTTAAGATTCTGTGCGCTAGTACCGGGCTTTCAGGGTGTATCCCCACTACAGTTAACTAACCCCTCTCCCCACACCCTCCACCTCTCATGCATACAACTGTATTTCTTCATTTCTAGATACCAGGAGAGAACCACCTTTCCTAATTTAATGAATTTATTTACTTGGATGAGGAATGCTATATATAGTGTTGTTAAACTGGGTAACAATGTTGTTTCAATAATGAATGCATAGTAGGATAATTGTAAATACAATTTCTTTTATTTTATTTAGTTTTATTTTTTATTGTATTTTTTCCATTACCATTTAGTCCCCTTATACCACCCTCCACCACAGTCACCACACTGTTGTCCATATCCATGAGTCCTTTTTCCTTTTTTCTTGGTCCCTCCACCCCTACCTTCCCTGCTCTTCTTAGCTGTCATCCTATTCTCTATCTATGAGTCTTGTCTCAATTTTGCTTGTTAGTTAAGTTTGTTCATTAGGTTCCACATATGAGTGAAATCAGTACATTTTAAAATGTGTTCAACTGAAATCTATCTTGGCCTAATTATAAAACCAAATATAGTTTTTTTTACATAATTTCAGCAAACTCTAACTCACTCAATTTAATTGCCATATCAAATTATTTAATCTAATTTCTTCTCTTGATTTTTCTGCTATCTTCTGTCTTTGTGGTAACCCACTTCAGGTTGGCTCATTGAAGAACAGAGTTCGTTGCTCTCTTGATAAGTTTTGCCTAAGATGCAGAGGGTATTTATAGTGACAGTGGAATGCTATGAGCTAGCCCTGGTTCTACATGTGGGGTACAAGTTTGCAAAACACGTGGGAGTCCTTGCTTTCATAGAGCTTGCATTCTAATATTCAGAGGAGACAAAACTAACAAACCAAATTAATAAACCTGATATTTCAGCTGGTGGTAACATCTATGGGGGGAAAAAAAGTAAAAGTCATGGAAGAGAATGGGAGTGGTGGTGGAAGGTACATTAGCTCATCAGGGAAGGTGTTTAAGCTGAGACTTCTTCACATTGTGCCATGTAAAGATCTGGGAACAGAGTGTTTCAGGAATGAGAAATACAGAGGTAAAGGGCCTGGAACTTGGTAAGCTCGAAGAACAAAAGGGAAGCCAGTGTGACTACAGACCAGTGGAGGTGGCAGAAGGACACAGGAGAGAAGGAGGGCGAGATTCAGGCCAGGCAGGGGTTTGTGAGCAACAGAGGTGACTCTGGATTTATTTGGAGGCAAAGGAATGCCACTGGGTGGGGTTTAAGGAGGTCATGCTTCCATTTCTGTCTTCAAACAATTACTTTGGTTGTTGGATAGACATGGATTTGAGTAGCTCCAGGTTACCATTTTGGGGTTTTTTTCTTTTTTCTTTAGAAAGAAAGTTGTCTTGAATCTGTGTGTGATTATATTTAAATTTTTCATTTATTTTCAGTAAAGCTAAGAGAGGTTAGAAAGAATCGTGGTGCCCTTCCCAAAGCCACTGGGCACCATCACTGCTGAGGGCTGAGGGCTCAAAGTGAAGCTTTAATTCAACTACTGAATAAACTTTTTCTAACCCAAATGGTTGTGGTATTAGATTTCTTTCAAGGTGAAAAAAAATGAAGATATTAGAGATCCAAGTCTATTATGAGTTTTTTAGGTACCTGTTTTTAAGTGGCTTTGAAGCACTTCAGCTCTCCGATAGTCATTTTGATGCTGAATCCATGTATTAGGTTGGTTCTCATCACTGAGGTGCTTTCCCTCTAGCCCAGGTCAGAAAGGTAGCAGCACTTAAGAGATCTTGCTGTTTACAGAGGTCGACCTCTCTGTGTTCATTTTTCTCCCCAAATGTTTCCATTAAACTCTCTGGTCCTCTCTGAATTTCAAACACAGAGATCCCTACTGTCTCCTTTAACAAGAGCCCTCTAACTGTAGCTCCCTGCAGGTGCTGAACTGTCTGTATTCTAAGTGAATCTGGAACCCAGAGGAAAATATGTAGGGCTCCCTGTATGTGGGACTTGTTCCTATTCCAGTCTTCATTATACTAAGAATTCTGGCTTTTTCTAATTATCATTATGCTTACATAGCAGGTAAGTGCACAGGCTTGAAAGTCAAAACAAACCTGGATTCAAATGCTGCCTCTTATTGGCTGTCGCTTTTGGGCAGGCCTGAGCTTCAGGGGTTTTTGTTTGTTTGTTTGTTAGCTTTTTAATCTACCGCAAATTCACCAAATTGTCAGCAAGTACGTACTGAGGTTGCAAACACTGTACTAGGTACTAGGTGTCTGTGGTAAGTGAAATCATGAACACGGGCATGGGAGCTTACAGTATAGTGACAAAGACATTAAATACAGATAACTAAGTGACTCTAAGTGAGCAAAATTTTGTGAAAGAAGCACTGAATGAGATTCTCAAAGAGCTTTTTTAAAAGCATGAGACCTAACCTGATAAGGTGGGGGTGAGTCAAAATTGTTGCAAGTATTACAGGGCACTGTGCTTTTGTTTCCTGTGACCTTTGCACCAATTGATCATAGCTGGTGCTGTTGTTGTTATCATTGCTGTTGTCATTGTTAATACTACACACACCCCATGCTGATACATATCCTTGCGTCTGTGAGCTTTCCAGAACATGTTACATGGTGCTTCACTAATGTCTGCTGGCTGTGCTCTGCACCTGTGCTCCCTGACTGCTGCCAACTTCCCTAGTTTCTGACCTGGTATCTGAGCAGTTCCTGGGGCTTGCCACTCATATTTTAGCTTCCACCTATGCCTTGACTGTCCCAGATTCTTTACAAGGCTTCTGATCTTATTGCTCTATCTCCTAAATGAATGTTAACCGAATCTCAACATGGCAACTGCTGTGTTGCTAGGCTTTTCTACAAGGAAGGAGGAGTCTTTAGGAAATTTTCTGAAAGAAAAAGAGAGTATCCCCCTCTCTGTTTAAGTCCATTTGAAGAGCCCATTGCTACACCTACTCTGCACTATAAGCATCCGTGCTGGCTCAGTTACGAACCTGAGAGAGATTTCTTGCCGTTGCTTACCAGAAAGTCTCTCTTATTCATCACTGACCTAGAGTCTAGACCATAAACCTAATCCTCAGACATTGCCATTTCTCCCTATCAAAGCCTGTGAAAATACGGTTTTTAAATTATGGTTCTGTAAGTATATGGGCAATACATATATCTATGCAACTGACTGGTGAGAGGAATAGCTCTTGATGGCCAGTGCCCTCTGTGTCTGCTCTTCTGGAGTTGCTCATACCTGATTTCGTTCTTCCTTCCTTTCCTTCCTGCTCTCTTGTTAGACCGTACAAAAGACTGCTGCCCTCTAACTTACTAAAAGATAGCTGCCACAGAACAACCCTAGATCCCTGGATATTGCATAATCAGAAAGACTAAGAATAATGTTCTCTGAAAAGCTCCATAATTCCTCTTGACCAGTAGGAACAGCTATAACTATCGCTCCCCCTCCCCACCAAGAGGAGGAAGTGTTGAAGTACAGTTCAGATTTATTAATATAAAAATAAATACCATTTCCTGATTTGCTGCTTTGTGTCTGAAACTATTTTTAAATTTTCTATAAGCATTAATCTCATTTAACCTATACAACAAGTCTATGAGATTGATACTATGAGGACTTGATTGATGATTGATTGATACTGTGACTTGATTGATTGATACTATGAGGTATTGATACATAGATGAGAAAACTATGTATCAATGATCCTAAGATGAGGATCAGAGAGCTTATGACTTGGCCAAACATTTAGGACTTGAACCTGATCTGAATCCCAAACTTACATTGTAAACTGTGAGTAATATTGTCTCTCAATTTTCACCTCTGAGAAATTATGTTTCATATATTCTACATACGGGCAAACACAGTGATATTATTTGTACCACAACATTTGGTAGTTAACAATAAGTAATATTATTATAGCATACCCACCTATTTCTTTCCACCAGATAAAAACTAAATTTGAGAAGATTCCTGTCCAGTTCCTGTAATACCATAAAACATCTATAATACCTCATATAAAATTTTCTGGCTGATAAAGAATGAGTAGATGATTATAGAGATAACAGAACTATTCTCCAGGATGTCCTTGTTTTGATTGTTTTTAATTAGATTGGTTCCAATTTCTTACATTTTACTTTAGAGGTTTCTATGGGTACTATATGTGAAAACAAACATTAATAAACTATCTTGGAGGTTTCAGAGAAATTTTCAATGTCTTCAATGCTAGAATGAGACATCTATTCTGTCATTTTGCTTAACAATCTATTGGACACATCTCCTAGTTTCAGGTCTAATAGAGTTTTTATTTTATAGCATTTCAGAGGCAACTCAATCAGTTGATTTTTGTTTAACAGGAGAAATGAAGTTATTTTGTCTGGTGGCAAGGGTTGTAGTTCCCAATTCTGTATTAATAGCTTCATTATAGTTAAGGCTTAACACTGCTTTCAATTTAAATATTTTTACCAGATGCTCAGTCCTCAATAACTGTAATAAAATGTGTACTTTAGAAATGTGTAAAAATCTGCAGATCCTCTCCAACTTTATTTATAAACCTGAGATAGAGCATTTATGCTGTTTACTCTGCAGCAAATAAAAACACAGCCTTCAGGTAATTGCATTTTTAGCTGCATGCTGTGTTTCTTGTTCTCATCACAAGTTCTTTAGTCAGAGCAGGGAAAACAGCAGTATAGATGAACTTGGAGGCACAGACCCCCAAAATATGCAAAAGTCCAAGACTCTATGGTCTCTGAATGTGATTGATTCGTAGAAAGGTGGGCCACAGTCACCCAAGGTTGGTAGTAATTGTTGTCATTATTATTGCTAGGCATAATTTATCAGTATTCTGGACTCTGAGGAACTATATAAATGGCCTGTCACCTATCTCTCACCCTAATCCTATGAGGGTTATTCTTAATTCCATTTGATAAATGAGGGAAAAGGCCCAAGGTCTCATGCACAGGTAGGAAGTGGCAGAGCAGGAGGGAACCAATGAGTTCCAAAGTCTGTGATTTCTGAGTCACTGTGCTTAATGACTGCCAGACACCATCCTGGGCTTGTCTGAGGGAGCTGGGATGGTGAGGCCCTTGTCCATTGTCAAGAACAAAGACTTCATATGGGGCCTCTTTATCCCCACTCATTGCCCTAACTGAGCTCTTGAGTGTGCTTGCTTTGCTAGCTATGCATTTTAAAAAGCCTTTACTGACTTCAGCAGACTCATTTAGCAACACACTTTCCAGGCTGTGCTAGATGTGGTTCCTCCACTTCCTCCTTTTCTGCACTGTGTACTGTTTCTCCCTGTTTCACTGCTCCCTCTTCTCTCTTCCCTCCTTTCTTCTCACTTTTGCTTACCTGGTTTGCACTGTGCTGCAGCTTCCTGTATTCCCATTGGGGATCTCTACCCTTCCCGCCCTTCTCTGGTGGCCCCCATGTCGAGTTTAGGTGGCTATAAAGCAGCATCACTAAGAGGAGTATGCAGCCTTTTGAGCTCGGTGCTTGAGTCAAATCCTGACCCCTTCACGTACTAGCTGTGTAATCTCAGCTAATTCACTTCTCCTCTCTGTGTCTCTTTTGTGTTTTAAAATCTTTTTCTCAGTTTTAAAATATAGTAATATTTTACTATACTAATACCTATGTCCTAGAGTTGTTATGAAGAATAAATGAGCTAACACATCTAAAGTGCTTAGCTTAGTGCCTGGCACAGAGTAATTGCTCACCTAATCAATTTTGTTCTTGTATTTGCATGATGGCGGGTAATTTATATCAGAAAACCCCATCATTTGGTGGAGACAGAAATGACTTCAACTACTACAAGAAAAACCTTTCCTCCAAAAAGAAAGCAAAACAAGCTCCCGCTTTAAGGTGTTTCCCATTCCTTCATTTTCAAGTTCCCCTTGGCCACAACAAAGCACGTTGGCCGACTGCCACTGGGACCTTAGAGACCAAACATTAGCCAAGCTTTGTTTTTCTCGTAACTCTTGCAATTCCTGTCTCACCAAATCCCTGCCACCCATATTTATAATGCAGAGGGCATTGGCAAGAGCTTCACCTTTGGGTCGGGGTTGACTTGGGTCTAATGGTCTTAGGGAACTGGGCAGAAAGCTGAGGGGAAAGTGGCTTTCTGTCCACTTGCTCACAAAAGTCATGCATCAAAGCATATATAACCTTGTGTGCAGGTGGGAGGGGTTAGTGTAAAGAAGAATTCGAAATGACCCTCAGAGCCAGCTGTGCCCAGTACTATTCATGAAGCATTCCATCTGATGCTCACAGCCTCCTCATACAGATGGTATTATTTTTTCTATTGTAAAAATGAGGTTGTCAACAGTGAAGCCAAAAGGGGTAAGGAATCTGACTAAGGTCTACCTGATTCTAACATCTATGCTCTTATTTACATCACAGTCCTATTCCCCTTCACTTTGGCATACACCCTCCTTCCCATACTCCCTCCCCTCTTCTGGCCTCAGTTTCCTCATCTGTAAAAGGACAGGGTTTGGTATGATGACTGGAGTTCCCTTCCAGCTCTTCCCTTTCCTTCCCTTGCAGAGAGACGTTCTGGCACTCTGAGTTGGCATCTGAGTTTAGAAGCACTGAGTGTGCATCCAAATATGTACAGACAGGTGTCATTTGCTCACTGCTGCTTGGTTTATGCTGCAGCTGTGTGGGACTGTGTATCTGACTCACATTGTATAGCTTCCATTATTGTGTTTTTGTACCCACCAAGCACACTTTGTTCCATTATCAGTGAGCAAATCCTCTTAGGAATCCAGTAGAGCTTCAAGAATTCTCTTCTGGTAGTTGTTGAATGTATGTTCCCTTGATCCACAATTTTATACAATTTCAGAAGAAAAGGTGTTCCTGAGAGTCTAAGCAAGGTTGCAGTCAAGTGTAGAAGAGAGGGAAACCAACAACCATTGAACTCTACTGAGTTAAGTATCTTTTGCCTTGTTCTTCATAGTTTTATTAGGCACTTCCTCCAAAATTGGGTACTTGCTCCAAGGCTCAGACAGAACAAGGCTCCATAGCTCGTGCAGAGAATTCAAATTCGAGTCTGCCCGTATTTATGGCACGGTCACTACCATGACTTTTCCCTTGGTGTAGCAGTATAAAGGGGCACCAAATTGGAAATTTCATTCCAGCTTTGCTACTAATTCTCAGTGTGCTGTTTTGTTAAGACACACTTTATTGATAAAATCGACCTATAAATTGATTATCTTTAAACTGAGTAATCTTAGAGATTCTATACCTTGAGCCACATTAATACTTTAATCATCTCAACTGGTTAGGAGAACATGGCATCACCTTCTCTCTCTTTTTTACCTCATAGGTTCAATCCTGAAATACTATTAGTTCGCTCCTCATAATGCCTCTCTGTATTCTCTTCCTCTTTCTGTCACCCACCACTGTAAATCTGGACCTTATTTCAGCCCTGGAACCCTGACATAAATTGTAAGCTGTCCATAATTCCAGGATCTACCCAAATTCTCTCCCAGCAAATATATATATATTTGCTCACTTCTTGCTCTTATCCAAAACTTCAACCATTCCTTCTCTAATGTTTGTGGTATCAAGTTCTTCAGGCTTCCATAAGCAGAAATAGCCCGAAAAAACTTTCTGTTCTCCTTTGTCCACCATCTTTATCTTATCACTGAACTTTTGCTCAGGCTGTTTTATTGCAGTTCTCTTCATAGAACTCATCCAAGTTTGTCAAGGTCCAGTCCACATACCAAAAAAAAAAAAAAGACCCCTGTCCCTCTTGTTCATCAAGAAGCACATATCCTGAAGCACAAGCACAATGCCAGGCACATAATGAGCACTTGGTAAACATTTGTTGAATTAATGTATGATTCTCACAAAGGTATCCTTGACTACTTCATCCTACATTTGTATCAAGATTCTTTAAACCCTGATGGCACCATTTTAGCAGCTCTGTGGCCTTATAATGTCAGAGAGTTGCTTTATTTTCATACAGTTAAGGAAGAATAAGGTCAGCAAAATCAAAGGTTTTAAATAAGCCAAATCCAAGCCCTGGCTATTTCAGTTACAGACTGGAGGAGGAGGAAGTGCTTCCTGTGGCAGGCCCTGCTCTGAGTGCTCTGTCCGTACTCACTGATCCATTACAACAACATTGTGAGGTAGCTGCTGTATCATCCCCATTTTGCTGATAGGAAAACCAAGATTCAGAGAGGTTAGGTTGCTTGCCCAAGATTAAAGAGTTATAACACGGTTAAACCAGGATCCAAACCCAGACATCCTGGCTGCAGGATGTGTAACTGTCAGCATTATACCGTGGTATCTCCCACACTAGCGCAAAACAGGAAAGTACTGACTGTATCGCCAGACTAACCCCAAGAATGGGTAAAAACCCCCAAACATCCTAAGTCAGACTCTACAGTCAGTGGAGCATAATATATTCTTATTAGGAATGGATAGCCCTTTAGATTTAGTTCTTGTTCATTTACAATCCCTAGTAAGATGCTCTCCTAGTTCTTTATAAACTAGTTGTAATTTGTGTTTTGGTGTTAAAAGATAACAGCCTTACCCTAGCTGGAGCTGTTTTTCCCCTCCTTTAAAGGGTCTTTGCTGTCCCTCTGAAATGCCACATGGCTAATGGCAGAATGTCCTTCTTTAAGGAAGCCCTACTTCCTGGAGCTTCTCTGGCATGCTGTCTTAGGAAACTGCACTGCAAGCCTCCGAGCAGCTGAATAAAAATGAAGTGGGCATTTGTATTTCCTCACTGATTGAGTTGGCCCAATCTGATGTAGGTTCAGATTCACAAAAGGATAGACAGGCTTGCTTCCAGGCTGCCAATGGAGATGGAGGAAAGCAGACTGTGTGCCCAGCTTCCTTGCAAAGCATGGCATTGGATATGTGTTAGTGGTACCCTTTAAAACCAAGGCTCCAGAACTCCCCCTCCCCCACCTGTCACAGGGTGATTTGTGCAAAATGCCCTACTTCTGATGCCAACTGGACCCTGTTCAAATGAGCGTGCAGATCAGAAAGTGTTTTTTATTTTTACAGGGCATGATTTTAATAGTGACATATTAAGATGCAATGTCTGCTAAATTATAAAAATTGCCTTAAAAATATATTGACTTCATTATACTCATTTTTCTTTCCTTTATGTATTGACATTTTTCAAATACTGCATACTAAAATAAATCCAAAACATGATCATTATGTGTGGCACATAACTTCTTATCTGCCTAACATTTTTCTCATTCATTTTTAAACTAATGCTTAATGCATTAAACTTTATAAGATGAAAATACTCACATTCACATATTTCATAAAGCCAGAACTAGAAGAACCCTAGAAAATAATCACAATTGCATGAACTGCTGAAAATAATTTACATATTTCCATAGAGCATTCTGTTCACACCATGTATAATCTTGAGATCATCATAATGATAATTGTGGATACACTAATGTTGAACTTACAGTTTTAATACTTAAAAATCATTGTTCCTGTCCATAATTGATGAATGGATAAACAAACCATGGTACACATTCCTACAGTGGAATATTATTCTTTTATAAAAAGATATAAAGTTCTGATACATGCTATTATCATTACCATGGGTAAACCTTGAAAACATTATTCTATGTGAAAGAAGCCAGACACAAAAGGTCACATATTGCATGATTCTATGTTTATAAAATGTCCAAAACAGGAAAATTTTTAGAGATAGGAAGTACAGTAATTGTTTCCAGGGGCTGGAGGAAGGGGAGAATTGGGAGTGATTGCTAACAGGTGTGGGGTCTCTTTGGGGGTGACAGAAATGTTGTGAAATTAGTGGTGATGTTTATACAATATAGTGAATATGCTAAAAAAAACACTTTTAAATTGTGAGTTTTATGTCCTGTAAATGTTATCTCAATTTTTTAAATGGCAAAAAAGTCAATGTTCCGATCAAGAATATCATGGTATCAGTATGACCATAACTAGAATAAGAAATGGTTTCTCAATCATGAAGGTGTGACAATAGGAGAATTACTGAGCCAGAGAAAATTTGATGACATACTTAAGGGCGTATATACTAAAGGATAAAACTGCTATTGCTGTTCAAACATGTAAAGGCGCTTGTCCTGGCCTATGCTTTCTCTGCTCCCCTGTGCTCACTTGTAACAGGGGAGTCTGACAGGACACACAGCAGTCTCCCTCTCAGTGTAAGAGGGCTGTCCTGAGTATAGGCTCTTAAAGGCATGTCCTGTCCTAAGGGCTTTTAAAGGCACGAGAGGACAATTAAAAAAAAAAAAACACGTAAAGATGATTTTTCCCAGGAACTGAAATTACAATTTTTACAAGAAACCAAAATCCTAAGCAATACAATCATCTCAATATTGTCAAACTTACAGGAGTTTGCACATAAATGCAGTCTATCTACCTCATTAATGAACTGGTTCCAGGAGATGATTTCCTCTCCTTTCTGAGAAAAAAGGATGAACTAAAACAGTTAGTGGCTAATTTTCATTAGATGTTACTTCTGGATGGTGAATCTCAAGTAAAACAAATGTATACACAGTGACCTTGCTGCAACGAATTGTCTGGAGGTGAAAAGAATGTTCTGAAAATCAGTTACTTTGGAATGTCTTGTCAAGAGGATGGTGGTTTATATTCATCTTCTGACTTAAGCAGATTCCCAGTAAATGGACAGCACTAGAAGCTCCTCCTTATGGGAGATATCTGGGAGTGATGCATGGAGCTTTGGCATCTTCCTCTGGGAGACCTTCAGCTTAAGGGTCTGTACATACCCTTTTTGCCATTGGAGGAGATCTTATCCATCTTTTCAGATTTAAATGAATCACTGCCTTTTTCTTTACCTGAAGATTTTGACTTATTTTTTTCCTTGTTTTTCTCATTTGGACAAGGAGACTCACATGGACTTTCACTTTTGTGTTTTGAAACCTCCATTGTTCCATTTTCCTCTTTTCTCCTCTTGGTTAAGTTCAGTAGCACTTCACAGTCATTGTTTGAGTGATCCCTTTTCCGCTCTTTCCTGTCTTTTTCATCTTTTCTTTCTCCGGATCTTTTCCTTGACTTGTCCAAATCTTTCTTGACCATTTCTTTGTCCTTACTCTTAGACAGTGGTGAAGGAGTATGATTAAGGTAGAGCTTTGCCGAAGACTCCTTCAGTTCGATGAGACTGTCCTTTACCATTGAGGAATGTGATGGAGAAGGGTGGGTGTCAATTTTGCGGCGTTTTTGTTCCCTTTCAGACTCAGTAATATCTGATCGTGGAACAGGTGACTTCAAGGACCCAGGAGCTGGTGTTTTTTCTCCTCCTTTGGCATTTTCCTTTGATTTCATGTCCTTTGCTAGATCTCTTTCTCTGGATGGCTCCTTTTCTCTTTCCCTTTTTTGAGTCAATTTTGATTCTATATTGGGGACAGTGGTCTTGAATTTCTCATCTTTAGCTTTTTCTTCCTTCTTGAATTTGTCTTTCTCTTTGTTGGACTTAGGTGTTCTTTCCTTCATCTCCCTTGCTTTTTCATCTTTATTTGGCCGCTCTTCCTTCGGTTTTCCTTTAACATCTTTACCAGGTACCCTGGCCTCTGGAGTAGTAGCTGGAGTCTTTTCTCCTTTCTCTTTTTCTTTCTCTTTCCCTTTTTCTTTGTCATTTTCTTGAACAGTTTTGCTGCTATTAGAGCCACTGTTTCCATTGCTTGAATTCCCTTTCAGTATGGCACACGACACTTTATTAATGGCTTTCACACCACACTGAGCTCTCTCCCTTGACTTATCATTCTCCTCAGCACTGCTTTCATGATGTTTAGAAGCACTTCCTGTGGACAATGAAGAAGACCCACCACCAGGCCCATTTTGTATATTGGCAACTGCATTCCTTGGAGGAGGGTCTTTGTGATGAAACTCATTTTCAGGTATCATGTATGTCTTTCTACTTTTTAACTGCCCAGAGTAGCCCATAGCTAATGCATATAGATCAGGCCTCTTCTCTTTTTCTTCTTGGCAGATTTTAAGCACTCTGCTTTCCAAAGCCTGACTCAGATTCAAAACTTTTGGGAACCAAGGAAGTATTTTTGTTAGCACAATCAAGATATTCCTGATGTGAATATACTCGCCTGTTTCAAGACAATGTACCGATGCCTTGGTTATTTTGTAATGCCATTTATGTACAACATGTCGAAAATTTTCATAGTCTAATTGATCAGCTTTATTTCCACCATTGAATCCAGTTGCCCGTAATATAGTAAGGAATCCTGGATAATTTCCACATTCCTTTTCGTATGTAGCTTTATTACTGTGCCACCTGGTTACAGTCTCTAACATGCAGCAAAGAAATCTCCCATATCGACTAGCTTCATTTTCAGTACAGCTTGCAACTGTGAAAATTATGTCAGAGAAAACTCGATCGTAGCAAAGAAGTGTGGAAAAATTTGGAGTTTTCTGTTGATGTATCAATTCAACAAAATGAGCACAGTAAACAGCATCAATTGCTGAAAATATACATCGAGGAAATATACACAACTGTAGGAATTTTGTGATGGTCTCATTTTTGGTAGATTTTGCTAAAAGCCAGTTGTCCTTTTCCAATTTCAGTCTCTGTAGAACTCGCTGTACATGCTCCATCTGTTTCTTTTCTTCTTCAAGAAGCTTGTCCTGAAGGGCGGTACAGCGCTCCTTCTCCTTTTTCTTTTTATTTGGAGGCATTTCCTGATTGTCATCAATTGCTTTCATCTGGACTTTGAGTTTACTGACTTCCCGTTCATAGCTGATGTGTGGAACTGCAAGGTCATACATTGTCAAAGACCAAAAGGTGGCATAGAATTGAGGGCTGATGTCATCCCAGACTTTGGAATCATGCAAAGAGACCACTGCTTCATGGACAGGGGCCATCACCACTTTACATGCTGTAATGTACTTGTGAACTTTATGTTGCTGTTTACTTCCCTTTTCTAATTTTTTAAGTTTGTCATACTTGGATGAAATATGGTGTGCATACATTGGCCTAGACAGGAAAAATGCTGCATCATGGGGTATATGAAATTCATTACAGAGCACATCAATTGAAGGCACTTGCTTAATATAATCTTCGGTGCTTAGATTTGATGCTAAAAATCCACCAAACTGTACCAGGGTATCATGACACTGATCATAGAGCTTTCCCACAAGTTTTAAGTGTTTCTCTCCACCTTCCTGAAAGATCACCCCATTCCTCTGCTGAGCCATAATCAAACAGAGGGGAAGAGCAAGATCATGGTCCAATAATGTGTCCTTTAATCTCTGGGAGGATTTTTTAGTGTTTCTGATCTGGCCAAAATAGCCACCCTCAGCTTTTAGTTGCTCTCCACCAGTCATGGCCTCTAGTTGCTCCATTGTCATTTCCTCTGTAATTTCTATTCCTGCCATTTTTTGTACCACTTCTTTCAATATAAGCAGGTCAAAACTTTTGCCTGCCTTTAGCTGATTAGCCACATATTGAAGAAGACCAGCAAGATCAATGGGATATTTCCGAAAAACTGCACCACAGAAACTCGCCAGACTCTGAAACCAGCTTGAGATGGTTGTGTCATCATGTTTCATTCTCTCCTTTTCTGGATTAGCTAAAGCTTCAATGATACAATAAGCCAAGACATCATAATTCAATGAAGTGAGGTATTTCAGTGAATCTACTACAGGTGTTATTAAGTTATCATACTTCTGTATTTGTGACAAGATATAATCAAACAAAATGGTTGGATTGCTGTGGCTCAACTTCCCAATTTGTCTTCCAGAAGGCTTCACATTTTCCTTGGTTAGGCGTTTCATAATATATTTGGCTCTGTCTATTGTTTGAGCTTTAACTTTTACTAAAAGTGGGTGACTGTTATAAGTTTCATTCTTCCACTGGCCATAAAGACGATATCTATGCTGATATGGAAATGTTTTAAACAGTCCCCATAGTTCCTCAGACATACAAGCATTACAGTCCATCAGAGAAAGAGATGGGAGTAGTACCTGGTCAGTAATGCTAAGCAAACAGCTAAGGATAACTTCCATTTTCTCTTTATCCTCTTGTTTGTGTCCATCAGACTGAAACTCCTTCATAAATGATTTGCCTATACGCACCACTTTTGCAAATAAAATGGGATCATGAGAAAGGTGAGGACCAAGGTAACAGAACATATTGAAAACATCTCTCCTCAAATCTTCAAAGCTCTCTGCTTGTTTTGGTGCTCTTTTGTTTTGCAAAGCATTAACAGGTGAGCCTTTAGCACCTTTAGGAATGCCAACTTTTCCATAGAGAGGCTCAATAGTTACGTGAATGAGCTTGCAAATAGCAAGAGCTATTAGCTTGTGTGAAGCAGCATAGTATGGAGGCATCTGATCCATAATGTTCTGTGCATGCTGCCAATCACCAATCATTAATAAGGCTTCCAATAAACCAAGTTTTTGGTTGTCAGGTGGCTTTTCCACTTTTTCCTCCTCTTTTTCTGTTTCTCTCTCTCGCTTATCATTTTTTTCAGAAGGTAATGCAACCACTGTAAGTTTTCTAACAATTTGCTTAGCTTCTACAATCTCTCGTTTATGTTCATCCATAATGAAACTATCAACTGGAAGAAGGTGTACATAAAGATCATCTAAATCAATAAGATTAACTTGTAGAAGCACTGCTGCAACTTTGTATAAAGGTGAAGGAGTCTCTCTATTGGGTTCCTGGTAAAACTTGAATTTGAACCCAAGAATATGACACAGCGTTTGCGGTTCACACATACTCATGTAAGATTCTAACAGAGATATAAAGAAGTCATCATGTTCAGGCCTGCATTCAAACACTTCTAAAATGACATCCAAAACTCTATTGGGATCCAGATTAAAGCATCCTATTAAAGATTTGATATTTTCTAAGATTAAATCACTAGTGATATTTCCCGATAAATCTTGCCCCAATTCAGCAATCAACTTGGCATAACCTTCATTTTCTTCTCTTAACAAATTGAATTTTTGCTGCTTATAAAAAAGTTTTGTCTTGATTTTTACTGACCTTTGATTGAATTGCTGTGATTGTTTGATAAGCCCTAATGATTCCAATGTTTCTGGATCCAGGCGTTCCTTTAGAATCGTGTCCGAAACTAAACACAAACACGCCAATATCAATTGCGTAAAATAGTCTCTCTTGCTTTTTTCTTCTAAACAATTTGTCTCAATATCTAATATGCAGAACACATCAGCAAGAATGGAGGGCATATCCTCACGAAATTCACTGATGTCATTAAAAACATTAGATGCCTGTTCGTGCTTCAGAGTTCCTTTTATGACATGGTGTGATAACTCATAGAGAGCTCGCTGGAAATCTCTGTAAGCTGAACTGTCATGGCTTTTATTTTCACTGAGGATCCAACATAAATCCAAAAATTCACCTCTCCCTGATTTCTCCCAGTTCTTTATCCACGCTACGGGAACCAACACTTTCGCGGCCTCCATCTTCCTCTCGCTAGCAACAGAAGCCCGGATGTGTAGCACGCAGGCGGGGGTCAAAGGGAAGCCCCGCCCACTAGGAATTCTGGGAACTGCGAGTTCGCTTTCCGATTCCCGCCTCCCCGTCTTCAGCCCAGAAAGTGTTTTTTAAAGGGTGAGTGCAACCAGCGTGGAGAAAATGTTCAGTAACCGAAGATTCCTTAAACTTTCTCTGGTTTTTCAAGCTTAATGTTTGCTCTACTTGAAGAGGTTTTCCTCAGAAAAACCTAAATCTTGATCACGTGGGTTCCAGTTAGCTAAGCAAATGTCAGCCTGCTTAAATTATGTTTTTCTGAATCCATGCTTGACCAATGAAAATTATAGTGGTATCTTGATATTTACAAGTTTAACAATCAGGTTTCCGGTATTTATAAAAATGCATTTTAGGCACACAACAAGGAGTAACATGTAGGTTTCCTGAGGTGTGAATATGAATTGCCCACATGGGGAATGTAGGGTGTTAGGTGGGGTCAAGTGAAGAATATACCTAGCTGAGTGTCCAGCAGTCACATCACAACATGCTCTGTTATCTCTGGAGTAGTAATTTTAAGTTAGGGATTTTTGTCCAAATGTCAAAAATAAACTCCACATCTGAATCAGTGAAATAGCTTTAGATTTTTGTGCAAATGGCTGTGAGGTAAGACACTTGAATTTCCCACTCCACGCTAATGGCCAACATTGCTAATTAATCAACTGCCCAAATGCATCCTGCATCAGATTCCTCACAAAAGGTTAACTGGAGTTGGTGCTTGAAAATGTGAAAATTGCTTACTATTTCTGGGCTTCGGAAGGTCTAAAATAAACTGCCTCCTTTTTTCTCTTTCTAATTTGAGCCTGATATGAAATACAGATTCCTCCATTCTCTGTTATACATGTTTGGGTGTCTTAGACCTTGCCAGGCATTCTCTAAACACATTAGGAAAACAGGTCACCTCATTTTGTCTGCCCATCTCTGGCAATGGGATTGGGATAGATGTTTCTGGAGGATGTTGTGAAGAAAAGAAAGAGTAGCAGAAAGATTCCATGCAGGAGAAAAGTAGGTAGACACACACCCCAGACAACATTTCTATGTAGGCAAAAATGGTGTGCCTCATCCAACAACCAGAAACTCAGAAATTCAAAAACCAGAAACCTAGAACAGCCTACTTCTTGACCTCGTTTAAAAAGGATGTGGAGGAAAGGAAACCATTGTGCACCGTTGGTGGGACTGCAAACTAGTACAGCTCCTATGGAAAACAGTATGTCGATTCCCCAAAAAACTGAAGATAGATATACCATGTGACTTAGCAATTCCACTTCTGTGTATTTATCCAAAGAAAATGAGACCACTAATTTGCAAAGATATATGCACTTCTATGCTTTTTGCAGCCTTATTGGCAATAGCCAAGATATGGAAGCAACCTAGGTGTCCATCAATAGATGAATGGATAAAGAAGATTTTATATATATAAATATATATTATATATAAATATGAGATTTGATATATATAAACATATATATCAAATCTTATTTATCCATATAAAGATCTATGGATACACACACACACACACATATGCATAACACAGCAATAAAATAGAATGAAATCTTGCCATTTGGACAACATGATGAGACATAAGAGAAGTCAGGCAGGCAGGGAAAGACGATATCCTATGATTTCACTTATATGTGAAATCTTAAAACAAACCACAACAACAAAAACAGACTTATGGAAACATAGACCAAGGGTATGGTTGCCAGAAGGGAGTGGATGGGGAGATGGGTAAGAAGGGGAAGGGGAATATAGTCAATAATATTGTGATAGGCTTACATGGCAATAGATAATTACTAGAATTAATGGGGTGATCATATTGTAAGTTATAAAGATGCTGAATCACTGTATTGTACACCTGGAACTAATATAACCAATATATGATTATATACCAACTATGCTTAAATAAAAAATAAATATAAAAAGTAAAATTTAAAAATGTTTGCCCATATAGAAATAGCTTTTGTTAGGAAGGAAACTTTACTAATTTATAGAAGACATTTGGATTTTATGCTTTTGTGATTCAATTTCAAATTCTTAATACTCTTTGGATTTTTCCATTAAATAATCTGCCTTCTCAGATTATAGTCCTATTTTAATGTTAGTATGCCCACTAGAGTGTGAGCCCCATGAGGATTTAGGAATGTTTATTATTATTAATTATTATTATTATTATTTGTATCCAAGGAACTAGTCATGTGCTTTGCATGTAGTAAGATTGAAGAAATGAAAAAATTATTTTAGTATGAATGGTTTTATCATAGAGTCTTATTTACCATGAACCATCATAGACTTGTTCCAATGACAATTTCTCTTCATTTCAAAAAGCGTTCTGAAAGCAGGGATGACTGCATTCATTTCTTTCAACCTCATTTTATCCTGACAGCCTGCTGGCTTCATGTGTGTGCAGCCTGTGCAGTTGCATAAGGCTTAGAAGGTCCCTGCATTTGTTTTAGTGGTTTGTTGTTGCCTTCTTAAAATTCTTAATAATTTTTGAACAAGGGGCCCTGCATTTTTATTTTACACCTAGCCCCACAAATTATGTACCAGGTCCTGCCTGAGCTCTTACTATATTCAGTATGTTAGGCTGGCAGCTGTGGATTAGCATGTCCTTCCAATTTAGCTTTTCTTGCCCCAACTTGAATTCATCAGTAATGGCTATGTTTGTGATGTGTTGTTCCCTTGGTTTAATAAGAGCCTTCTACAGCAGCCATCATAGCAGGGAGAGGCATCCCTTGTCACCCGGGCTTCAGAGAATAGCCCAGAATCTTACCATGCAGGCATTATAATTTGGCTTCAAAGTGTCAATGAGCATAATCTTTAGAGAAGGGGAACTGGGGAGGGGCTACTACATATAAATGACTTCCAGGCCCTTCCATCCAAGCTAGGGACAAGGGGAAGGGAAAGGAAGCTGAGCTTTGAAAACTCCTCAAGAGATCCCTGGAGAACCATGTTGCTGGGCCCCATTCTCCTGCTTCTTCTCCAGTACTCAAATATCCTATGATAGATAAATGCTTCCCTGACTTTAATGTGTACAGGAAACATCTACCATCTTGTTCAAATGCATGTTCTGATGCAGTTGGTCAGAGGTAGGGCTTCAGATTCTGCATTTCTAATAAGCTCATAGGTGAAGTCAATGCTGCTGGTCCTTGGACCATACTTTGGGTAGCAAGCTGACAGATTTGCCATGTTTCAGGTTTGGGCAGATCCTAAATTTTTGTTTCATCCTGGCTTATGTTAGAGCTACCTTCTTTCCCTAAAAGCAGTCTGGTTTACCCTATCTTCCTAATACTCATACTGGCCCAAGGCAGCACAAGTGCCTGCATGCATGCATGCTATGACAGAATGCTCAGAGCTTCGAATAAGATAAAAGTCTGACTCACATTGCATTAAACAATAAGATTTATTATCTTTCACAATTGAATAGCAGAGGGTGTCAAAAACAGGCTCTAGGAGCAGAAGTGCGCATGACTTCATAGTTTCATCAAAGACTCAGGCTTTCTTCTCTCTGTTCTGCCATCCTCAGCATTGCAAAATAGCTATGAGTGGTACAGGCATTCCCTTCTAATAAAACAATATCCAGAGGCAGAAAGGAGCTGTCTCTGGGGTCTCTGTTTAGAACCCAGATACATTTCCCAGAAGCCCCAAACAAGCATCTCTCATTTCAGTTCGGGAGTCCATTTCTAACTCAAAGATTTACCAGAGAACAGGAAGACTGTGATGGCTTAACTTAATCAGGACAGTCAGGATCCACGTGCTGGAAGCAGAGAGGGGAAGGTCAGTGTTCCTTGAAACACTTGGATGAGTGGAGGAAAAAAGTCCAGGTTATATTCAAAAGAGGAAATATGTTACCAATGGGGAGAGAAGGAATGGGTACTGGCTTGGCAACCAACCAAGTGTCTACTCACACACACTCCCCAGCAAAAGGCCTTCATTTCAAGCAGGGCAGTAGGCCATCTCATTGCAGATCTGTAGCAGGGAGCCTGGAGGCCCAAATCCTCTTTTTTCCCTTCACTGGATTAGTTCTCCCTGAAGTTGATCTCTAAAATGTTTGGTTTGAATTTAGGAAAATAATCTTAACTTCAGCTTTTTCCTGGGCAGCTGATCATGGATGCTTACTTAGAATGCAGGACAGGAACGATTGTATAACTACAAAATAAGTACCAGAATGATTTTGCTGTTGGCTTTACTTGGTTGTATGATTTCCATTAGTAATGCCATCCTTGTAGCAAATACAACTAAACAAATAGAGGGAACTCTGAAATTCAGAACTTTCTTGTTTCTGTTGAAATCTAATAATTTAGCATTGGGCAGCATTGTTCTGTTTAGACATTAGATGAATTTTACAGTAAACACTAAAAATAAAACCAGACTTCTTGATAACATTCCTGAAAGACCCAGTGAACTGCCAAAAGCTGCTTTTAAAAGTATCTGAAGAGAATGTGTCCTTGATACAATTCCTATAGCCAAAACATGCATTGAATGAAACTTCTGTCTTCATTTATTTATGAATGCTACTAAAAAAATTTAAAAGGCAGAATAAACTGATGAGTAAATTCACAGGCTTTGAAGTTCAATTAATTGCCTGAGTTTAAATCTGAGTTATGTCACTAACCAGCTGTGTGACCTTAGGCAAGTTACTTAACTTCTATTTGCTTCAGCTTCCTCACCTGTCAAATGAGGAAAAGAATAGCACCTACCTCTCTTGGCTGCTGTGAATATAAGATGTGCATAAAGAGAAGAGAACTTGGCTTTACGTAAACCCTCTGAAAATAGTAACACATTTATATGTTTGTATATGCCTTCAATGAGGCAGGTCTTGTATTACACACTTAGTCTCTAATCCTCAAAACAATCCTAAAAGATTATCTAGTACTGCAAATACCAATAGTGAATAACGGCTAACATTAAATTGAGCACCTACTATGACAATGTGCCAGGCACTGTTTAGGGTACAAAGCAGGCATCTCACTGGAGCCTCACAATAACCCACAGAAGGATGGTTTTTCCCCATTTTACAGATCAACTAAAGAACAGAGAGAGCAATTAGAAAAAAATACTTTGGCCTTTTTAGCTGTGGAAAACTAGCCTCAGGGCGTGGCAAAGGAACGTCATTATAAAAAGGAAGAGAGAGCTGAATTACTCTATAAAATGAAGTTGGAAACAATTTAAATATCCAGGAATTACCAGGAGGGGACTTAGAAAGGATGAGAGTCAGCAAGGATTTGTAGCAGAGTGAAGGGCTGAGGGTCAATAAAGGAATTTGGCAAATCTCTGTGAAAATAATGATCTACAATTTTTAAGAAGAGAAATATTTACAAATCAGTTTTAAGTAACTTACTTTTCTGTAATGGAACCCTACTTTTATTATTTCCTATTTGTCGTTATTGGTAATGTTTATTATCCACCACTCCTTACTATGTGATATTTAGGAGAAATTGGAAAAAAGAAAGCACGTCCTGAAAGCATGAAGTACGGAGCAAAATGAAACTCAACTATGAAAGGAAAAATACAACCTCAAGAATTCAATGTAAATGAATCATCTGAACAAGATATGCCTAAGAGGAATATAACCCACGTAGTAAACCTTGGAGGCACTGAGGGGAGGGTCGGCGGGTGTATCAAGGTCTACAGCAGTGATTTTCAGCCTCGCACATCTCATTGCACACACGAACTAATTACTAAAATTCTGTGGCATGCCAAAAACGATATTTTTTTGCCAATCTGACAAAAATAGGTATAATTTTGATTTATTTACAAAAACAGTAATAGTAATTACCCGCCCATTTTGCTCCAAAGTGACTTCTTTAAAAAATGAGGTCTCTATCCTTGTATATAAGGATTTCTGGTACCAAGAATTCAACAATCAGATGTAACCTTATTATGTGATATGCATAGTAAGATGCGACTTTATTATGTGACCTATATATTTATGGTTCAAGACAGGGCATTTACAGCAGACAGCTAGTGTTTGGTTGGCTGTTGTCATTTTTTATTTGACAATCTAAGAGAAAAGAGGTCAGTGCCCCTGATTAAATAGTCAGATATTGTATGTTTTAAAAATTCTTATGGCACACTGGTTGAAAATGCTGGTCTACAGGGTTGGGCTTGAGGTATTTCTACTTCAATATTGAGAAGTGTAATATAATCCTGAGGACTTGGGGCTACCCATTAGGCTGACTCCTAGATTATTTGGAGGAACACACTATGTTGTAGCAAGAAGGGGCTTTAGTAACACGTGTCGGAAACCAAGAACAGAGAAGAAAGTGACTTGCCTAGTTCCAAACAAGGAGAAGCAAAGGAGACCATGACCAGATCTCCTGACTGTGAGTCTGGCAGGAAGTTCACTTTGCCCCTGTTTCTTCCACAAGAGATGATTCTGTGCCCTGAGGATGCTTTGGGAAAGTCCTAGTGATTTAGAGCTCTCCAGTGGGCTGACTGGCTGAGCATCTGGGAAATTCTGAATCACATCAAATGGAATGTTTTGTTTACTTCCTCTGCACAATGCTAAAGGGGAGAAAGGGTTGTTTTTTCATCCAGCTAATTTGTTGGAAGCGTAGATAATTTTCCAATTTATCTGCCTGCACTTGCAACCAGTGTCTTCTTTTGGCCATCTCTCTGCTAATTTCAGAGAAAGAATATTATTTGAAATATTTTACTTCTTGTCAGAAGTTAGCAAAGAGGAAGAAGAAAATGTCTACCTTAACTCTTCTATTAGTTGACCTACTAGTAGTGGCAAATTGTAACAGCAGAAGTCCCACCTAGTGCAGTCAGTACAGCCAGGAATGGATGTTCATTCAGAGATTCTTAAACCAGGACCATTATCAATCATCTAGTTCATTGGGTCAGAAGCCCCTTTTAAACCAAATTGAAGTCAACACCCAGTAAATAAAAGTGAGTAAAACTGGAGCCACTCAGGATTAAGCTAGTAGTTAAGGACATCTTAATCTCCTGTTTATGCTGGAGTAGCAGTTCCTGAGTCCCTGAGAGAGGTCCTTAAAGAAGCAACCAGATGATTACTAAACTTGAGCAGCTTATTCACTATCAATAGAGAGTCATTTTAGAGTGCCCTTCCCAAGGTCCTTTCCCTAAGGAGTGGCATGTCTGAACTTGAACTAATGTCTCTTCAGTCTCAGTCCATTGCCTCTCCTATAGCTCACTAAGTGGTAAATGCTCTTTTGACTTCTGCCTCCCCTGGTACTAAGATCTTGGGGGCAGAGAGTGACGGGATGAGGCTGGAGGCAATATGTTACTGTGCTCAGTAACCAGGGAAAATTCAGTGAGGTTGAGTCTGAGAAAGCTGTGGTTTAACCTGACTGATCTAAACAAATGGGTACAAACATGCCAACAAAACACACAGAAAGCGTTTTGTATAATTCTTGAGATACTTGAGATTTCTGTGTCAACTGCCATGTATTCTTTATATTGGTCCAAATATGGTCCAAGGATGCCCTATAGCCCTGAGGAAATGATGCATGTAAGAAATCATGCTACACTGATTATTCTTTTTGTAAAAATGTGGTGGTGAAGGAAAAGGGAATTAACTTTGATCCAGCGCTCACTGACAGTCACACAGTTGGCCAGCCATGGAACCTTAGGCCGGTTATTTCATCCCACTACGTCAGTTGCCTCCCTCATAAGAGGGAGTGAGAGGGAAATGACTATTACACATAGAGACCTCAGCATAGTTATAGTAAGCATGCAATACTATTGGGATGATGATGATGATGGTGATTTGACTAGCTTAATAATAACACTCCTTACAGTGACCTTGAGGGGTTTGTAGTTATCAAAGTGCTCATTTTCCAGATGAAGACACTGAGGGCTGGAGTGTTTATATGCCCTGGATTGTAAAACCAGGACCAGCCGATTCCAGTGCCCATTTGTTTTCTACTACAATGGCCCCTGGTAAACTTCTACTTGGGTTTAATTTTAGGGGAAACAATGTTTCTGCCAATGCATAATTTTCTGACATGTAATTTGGGTGTCTTCCTTTTTGTTTTTGTGCCGGAAAACTTGGAACCAATTCATTGTCCAAGTATAATTGTCTAATTAACTCTGAAAGAATTTATCCCCTCCTTCTGTTTATGGACTCTTATTTTCTGTGGCCGGGCTTTTGTTTATTTTTTTTGTTTTAAACATCATACTGTATTTCTTTTCAGTCTGTCTCTCTGAAAACTGTCCCTGTGATCAGAAACAAGTAAAAATTCATATTTAAGCATTTGAAGGCTATATTAAGTTGTAGGGAGTATTAAAAGGATAAACAGGTTTCTGACGTCAAGAAACTTACAGTTCAATTGAGGACTATAAGATATATACATGAAAATGATGAGGCAATAAATTCTAAGTGAAAGGAACATGGGCAGAAAATACAATATAGCTCTAAAGAGGGGGAGGAATTTCTAAAATCAGGGTGACAGTGGGAATAACTTTTTGAAATTTGGGCTTAGAGTTCTAGAAAACAAAGTATGTCACAATGGAACCCAAAAGTGGCAGTTAAGTAAATCGTTTACTTGCTCCTTTATTCCGCACACTTCATTTTCATCTTCCCTGTGCTAGTCTCTGTGTAGATGCCAGGTAGTGAGTACAATAGGTATTGGCCCTTGTACAATTTAAAGTTTAGTTTTTCAACAAAAACTCATTAGTTCTACTATGTTGCATTTCTAGGAAAAATCAAAGAGTGGGAGATATTAAAATAGAATAGTCTCTTCTGGATTTTAAATATTGATCTTATTTCTATTAATAAGTCCAGTTTTATGTCAAAGCAAATTTTATTTCAGGTAAATTATTCTAGGTTTTATGGCTTCAGTTAGATTCAACCCAGACTAGTCATTACACTGAATGAAAGGTATATCTACTTTAATATCTTCCTTTTGTTGGGGTGAATTAGTCATTCAACTAGGATAGGTTGGAACTTAAACCAGAAGCTATGTAAACTATTTAGACGAGTACTAAGGTGATTTCTGTAATGCTAAGCAACCCACCTCAGCACACTCTGTGAGCTGTTTTGCTGTTTGAATCATGGGACCTTTTTAAGATTGATGTGAATAATGAGCATTTATTGTCCCTTAGGGCCATCAACTTTATTAGGAGCTGATTTGTATTCCTTTCATCATTTTGATTTCAGAGATATTTGGAATAACAACTGATAATTTGAAAAATAAAAACTTTTCTATCTTGCCTCCAAAATCTTTTATTTTATCTAGCAAGAAAAAGTACACATTTTCTGGGGGGAGAGTTCTTTCATTCATTTTCAGAGTAATGAATATTTATCCTAGTATGTAGCACAGTCTAGTGGAGTGTAATAACTCCAGGCTGAAAGGAGACCTGAGTTTTAGTCTTAACCACATCACTTGGTGGGTTTTGGTTTTTCATTTGTAAGGTGGGGACGAAAATGACAACAGGATAACTATGGAAGCATTTTTTTTTGCCATCCTAGAATGCATTTACTTTTTTTTCTACTATAAGTATCCAAAATGTCCTTTAGGAACTAGCCATTCGTCTATATGGCACAGAGCATGTGGCACAGACCTGGCCAATCAGAATATGAAATGATGAAGCTTATACAAATAAAATTTCCAGTGACTGGGTCAAAGATAGATGAAATATCTAAGAATTCTGCCAATTATGTGGGAGTTACTGGAATGTGGTACTCTCTCTGTTCTTTTGAACTTGAACCCAGGAAGACGGGCCTGAAGCCATAGTTTCTAAGTAAAGAGCCTTGAGTAGGAAGTCCCTGCCTAGAAAGGAGAATCCTTTGCTAAACATCATGCTGCCCTGATGGTGTGGCCTGAGTCCCTGGAACAGGCTGCGTCTGAAGGCAGTTCCATTCCTGAACTTTCACTGTGTCAATTAACTAATGGCCAGTTTGCACTAAAGCAGTTTGAATCAGATTTTTTAATTAGGAAAAAAGGAGAGGAAGGATTTTAAAAATATGTATTAGTAAACATATGTGAACCTTTCACTTTTAAGCCACTGAAAGGTAGCTATTAATGACAATTGATGCTGTCCATTTGGAAGGAAGGAATATGATTATACAAACTTTCCTTCCTTACTAACACCACCACCAGATATTTTAAAACATTCATAACAGAAGAGATAGTAATCTATCAGATAGAAAAAATGTTATTTGAAGAAAGTAAATGGGAAAATACCACCATGATTAAAGACCAAAGGCTTTGCCTTGTGATCTATAAGTCTTTCAAGTTTTGTTTTTGTAAGCATCATCATTTGCATTACCTGTTTTGTTTTTCATTAACTTTATTTTTTTCAGATAATTGAAATGTAGTTGACATATTTATGTTACATACAAATATTGTACAATGTAATGATTTGATAGACTTATATCTTGTGAAATGATTACCACAGTAGTGTTAGTTAAACATCTCTATCACATCAGATAAATAAAATTTCTTTTTTTGTGATGACATTTAAGATCTACTTTCCTGATAACTTTAAATGTAAAGTATAGTTTTGTTAACTATAATCACCCTGCTGTAAATTGGATCACCAGAACTTACTCATCTTGTAACTGAAAGTTTAATGAAATTTATTTTCAGATTGGCTTCTTTCATTTAGAAATATGCATTTAAATTTTTTCATATCTTTCCATGGCTTGACATCTCATTTCTTTTTAGTACTGAATATCAATATTCCTTTGCATGAATAAACCACTGTTTATTTATCCATTCATATATTAAAGGATATCTCAATTGATTCCTAGTTTTAGCAATCAGGAAGAAAGCTGTGATAAACATCTGTGTAACGGTTTTTGTGTGGACATGTTTTCATCGAATTTGGGCAAATATGAAGGAGTATGATTGCTAGATTGTATGGTAAGAATATGTTTAATTTTGTAGAAAACTACTAAACTGTCTTCCATAGTGGCTGTACCATTTTGCATTTTCATCAGCAATGAATGAAAGTTCCTATTGCTCCTCACCCTTGACAGCATTTGGTATTGCCAGTGTTCTAGATTTTGGCCATTGTAGTGCATGTGTAATGGATCTCATTATGTTTTAATTTGCAAATACCTAATGATATATGATATTGAAATATTTGATATGCTTGCTATCTGTATAAAATCTTCAGATCTTTGGTCCACTTTTTAATCATGTTCATTTTCTTGTTGAGTTTTAAGAGGGATTTTTAAAAATATATAGAATAACAGTCCTTTATCAGATGTATCTGTTGCAAATATTAATCCCAATCTATGGATTATCTTCTCATTCAATGTCTCTTGACATTGTCTTTTGCAGCACAGATGTTTTTTTTATTTTGTTTATTTATTTAAAAAATTTTTACTACCATTTAGTCCCCTTATACC
The DNA here is from genome assembly GCF_022682495.2 of Desmodus rotundus. Taxonomy (NCBI): domain Eukaryota; kingdom Metazoa; phylum Chordata; class Mammalia; order Chiroptera; family Phyllostomidae; genus Desmodus; species Desmodus rotundus. The sequence goes on from NC_071389.1 coordinate 46,721,970, forward strand.
TACCTCCCCACCACAGTCACTACACTGAGTTTTTAATTTTAGTGAAGTCTTGTTTATCAGCTACTTCTTTCATAGATCATGTCTTTGGTGTTATATTTAATAGTTATTGCCATCCCAAAAGTCACCTACATTTTCTCCTATGTTATTGTCTAGGAGTTTTATAGTTTAGTGTTTTACATTAGGTCTATGATCCATTTTCAGTGAAGAGTGTAAGGTCTGAATCTGTATTTATTTTTTTTAATTTATTTTCCATGTAGATGTCCAACTGTTTCAGCACAACTTATTGAAAAGAATATCCTTGTTTCTTTGCTCCTTTGTCAAAGCTCAATTGACTATATATATGTGGTATATATCTGGGCTTTCTATCCAGTTTATTGACCTATTTGTCTGTCTCTTACACTGTCTTTATTACTATAATGTTGTAGTAAATCTTGAAGTTGGGTAGTATTAGTCCTTCAACTTCATTCTACTCATTAAACATTGTGTTGGCTATTCTGGATCTTTTGATTTTCCCTATAAACTTTGAATCAATTTGTCCATACCCACAAATAACTTGCTTGCAATTTTATTGGGATTGTATTGAGTCTATACATCAAGTTGAGAAGAGCCGATATCTTTAGAAAATTGAGTCTTCCTATACATGACAGTAAAATATCTCTCAATTCATTGAGTTATTCTTTGATATCTTCATTAGAGTTTTATTGTATAGTTCATATAGTTCTCATATAGTTCTTATACCTATTTTTTAAGATTTATACCTAAGTATTTCATTTCTGGAAATAACATTGCATTTTATTTCTACTTGTTCATTGATAGCGTATAGAAAAGTGATTGACTTTTGCAGATTGAAAAGTGATATCAACCTTATATCCTGCAAACCTGCTATAGTTGCTTGCTAGATCCGGTAGATGTTTGTTGATTCTTTCAGATGTTCTACATAGATAATCAAGTCCTACATGAGGAAAGACAGTTTTCTTTCTTTCTTCACATTCTATATACTTTACATTTCCGTTTCTTGTCTTACTGCATTAGCTAAGACTTCCAGCACAATACTGAAAAGCAGTCATGACAGAGGACATCCTTGTCTTGTTTTCATCAGTATGATGTTAGCTGTAGGGTTTTCTGTAGTGTTCTTTCTCAAGTTCAAGAATTTCCCCTCTATTCTTAGTTTGCTGAGAGTTTTATCATGAATGGGTGTTGGCTTTTGTCAAATACTTTTTCTCCATCTATTGATAGGGTCATGTGATTTTTTTATTCTGTAGCCTGTTGATATGATTACATTAATTGATTTTTGAATGTTGAACCAGCCTTGAATATCTGGGATAAATCCCACTTTGTCTTGGTGTATAATTTTTTACATGTATTGTTGGATTCAATTTGCTAGTATTTTATTAAAGATTTCTACACATATTTCCATGGAAGGTACTGGTCTATAGTTTTCTTTTCATGTAATGTCTTTGGTTGTGGCATTAGGACAAGTTCTGCCCTCATGGAATAAGTTAGGAAGTATTCCCTCTACTTTTTTCCTCCAGGAAAAAGTTGCTAGAATTCATCAGTGAACCCATCTGAGCCTGATGCTGTTTTGAAAAGTTATTAATTACTGATTCAAGTTCTTTAATAAATATAGCCTGTTCAGATTTTCTATTTGTTCTTGTGTGAGTTTTGGTAGATTGTGCCTTTCAGGGAATTGGTACATTTCATGTAGCTTATCAATTTTGTAAGTATAATATTTCTTTATTATTATTTTAATGTCTATGGGATCTATAGTAATGTCCCCTCTTTCATTTTTGGTATTAGCCATTTGTGTCTTCTCTCTTTTTTTTATTAGTTAGCCTGGCTATTGGCTCATTTATTTCACCTTTTCAAGGACCCAGATTTGGTTTTCTTGACCTATTATTGTTATTAATTTTTAATACTCTTGACTTTACCATATGAAATGACCCCAGTGGACGTGTATAAATTCTCACATTATCATCATCCTGGGGGTTTCCAAAACTTCTGTATGATTTGAGATCAAAAATATCCTAAAGTTTGTTCCCACATTCCTATAATGCAGATATGCCTTCCAAAGAATAAATTTAGATTTGTTTGGGCTATACGATTTGAATATACTTTACAATGTTAGGCATTTTTCTGAGTTACTAATAAACCATAGACAAATATCCTAAAAGCAAGTCAAATTTGAAGGATATTTCATATTCTTTTCCCAGCTATTATAAGTGTGTTAATATCCAACTAGGTTTCTGTTTTAAATGTTTCAGCATCATCTGTCTATCTGTCCAACCGTCTAAGCAATCATACATGCCTTTAACAAGTATTTGCTGAATACCTACTGCATGGCAAGCACAGTGCATTACGGGGTCAGTATTGAACAGCAAACGCTTAGTTCTCCACTGTCATGAGCTTATATTCTGTTGTCCTCACCACTTACGCACCTGCCCCAATTCCCATGCCCCATTCAAACCCGTAGTAAGTGTCCCATCTTTTAATAATTCTACCCCAGACTAATTTTTTGAATGTGGCATTCTCTCTGTTTATCTACTACTCCTGCCTTAGGTCACACCCACTTCATTTCTTCTGTAATGCTATAATGCCTGATCTTCCTGTTACCAAAGTGGCTTCACCATAGTCCATCTTATTCACAGTACTAGTAAAGCCATCTTCTTCAAAGCAAATCTGGTCATCAGTCTTAGCATCACTCTGAGTGGGACACCAGATACAAGTGCTTCTCAATGGGGTGCAATATAAACTATACACTCCCACTTATATCGTATTCTTGCCCTTAAAAAAATTGAAGCTAAATCTTATTAGGGCTTTTAGAGTAAACTACCAGTTACAGTAAGTGGGAAAAATATAAGAAAAAGTTAAATTACACCAGTAAGGAAGCAAACAAATGATGAAATGTTTGTGGCCGACATGAGGACGTTAGCCAGTTTTCTTCAGTACGTCAGTGGTATGGGGATTTTTAAATGAGGGTGGGGCAAAGAGGATGTGCTCTAAACTAAGATATTTGAGAATCATTACAAGTCATAGCAACATGGAAAATTAACTGGGGTCCTCATTTGAACAAGCCCTACTATAAAAAATATAATTATGAAATAATTAAGGACGTTTCAGTTCACAAATGGTTAAATGATGCTAATACAATATTATTTGGTTAGATGTGAAAATAGATTGTAGTTAGATAAGAACATATTCATATGTAGAGATGTAAGGATGAAATGAAATAAGTGGGAAGGTTTGCTTTAAAATTATTTAAATAAAATAAAGCAAAAGTAAAAAATTCTTAACAATTGTTAAGTGGCTGTTATGTATATGGTAACTTTATATTATTATTTTGTGTGTATATTTTTCATAGTAAAAATTTTAAAAATAGTTCAACCGTGTAACTGCTCCTTTTTTAAAAAAATGCCAATTCTCTGCTGGCTAAAGAACAAAATTGAAACTCAGAAGCTTGCCATACAAGTCCCTTTAAAGATTGAACCCAAACTAGTGTTCAGCCTACTTCTGCATTCCCTTTAATTTTGCTTTGCATAACCCTTTTTCCCAAACCTGCTATGCCCTTTCATGACTCCAAGTCCTTGTGCTTCCCATTCTTAGTGCCCCAAATTCTCTTGCTTTCCTCACCTGGCAAATGCACTCATCCCTACAGACCCAACACAATGTATTTTCCAGCGAGACAAGGAGCTCAGTCAGAATTAGTCATTCTCTCTAAGTGTCCCCTTTACCCATGACTCTCTGATAGGTCTTACTATGGTCTGTGCCTATATCTCTATATTCCCAGCACCACCGTCGTGCCTGGGAAACAAGGGGTGCTTGATAAGTGCCCATCAAATGAATGCAGTGCATGCAGAGTCAATCCTTTCTTTGTGAATGTCCTCCTGATGACCTAAAGAGAGCGAACACAGAAGCAGCATTTTTCTCCTGTCTTGTAAATCTCGGAAATTTAACTTCTCTAACATGGAATAGCAATCACAATTCTAAACTTCCAGGCCACAGAAACATGTTACTATTTCTTTTGTAAACACCACCAACAAATTGATTCTGTCATTAAGATTTAATGATTTTTAGACTAGTTGGGATTTATCTTTAGAAAAACACTGAGACTTGATTCCTTTAATGAACTTTTTCTCCTGACCCAGCAATACCTGATTTTTACTTAATTACTTTGTGTTGATACTAGGTTTGGTTCCTTGGGTTCCTCCCCAAAGCACATTCTCATGGAGGCTGTAGCCAGACTGGCTACAATACATTATTTTTCTTTACAATTGTTGAATTAAGAGGTATGAAACCATGTGCTTTCCTCTTGGGTTTTTTTTTTCACTCTTGGGGACTTTGCTATTACTCAAACAGTAGTTTCAAGTCTTGTGAATGACTTTAAGTCAAATAAACTACTTTTTGGTAAAATCTTGATGGTTTTAAGACTTTTAGTGTGTGTGTGTGTGCATCCCCTAGATAAATGAATCTTCAGTATGGTGGTAGAATATTTTAAATAATCTACAGCAAAAATAAGAAGAGCTTGGTCATGAGCCATGAACTAATGATACACAAGTACAATATGGTCTGTCCATACAATGGAATGTTATTTGGCAATAAAAAGAAATGAAATACTAATGCATGCTACATTGATGAACCTTGAAAACATTGTGCTAAATAAAAGTAGCTAATCACAGAGGACAATATATTGTAATATTCCATTTATAGAAAATGTCCAGAATAGGCACATCTATAGAGACAGAAAGATTAGTGGTTGTCTAGGGCTGGCAGGGTCAGAGGGAAATGAGGAGAGAGTGCTAGTGTGTACAGAGTTTCATTGTAGAGTGGTTAAAATGTTCTGAAATTAGCACAGCTCTATGAATATGCTAAAAACCATTGAATTTTAAACTTATATAAATTATATCTCAATAAAGCTGTTGTTTTTCTTTGAAAGTTAAGCATGAGAAATGGATACATTATTTTTAGGATAATGCTGGCTGGTGCAACAAACAAACTCAAATGTGATAGTGGCTTCACACTAGCAAATGTATTTTCTCATTTATGTAACAGTTATTCCTGGTAAGTAGGGAGCTTCCCATGAATTCAGAGATTCAGTTCTTTTCATCTGTATCAATTAATATTCAAATGTTAATTGAAAGTTAAAATATTTTAATATTTAAAATATTATTAAAGGAGGTATTAAAATAGTATTTTCTTTCATAAAGCCATGGTAGTAGTTGATTGTTTTTAGAAGTCCTCTTATTCTAAAACAGTCTTAACCATATACTTTGTCAAAAATGTAAGTTTTGAGGGCCATGGAGATTTTAAAGGAGATGTGTTCTGAGGGAAAACTTTATAGACTTGTCACTCACAGAACACTAGGAAGGTATACCATTCCACATGGTGTGTAATTTTGGCCTTCTGCTTAGAAGGCTTGTGTCTGGATGTGGTTGATGGGGATAAGAGTGAGGGATCTCCCAGGAGTTTAGCGGGCGTTGCAAAGAGGGTGGGAGAGCTGGGTCATGCTTCAGTTTCTCGCAAGAATGATAGTGATGGAGGAACAGCTTATGGTCCTAACTGCAGTCTGTAGAGAAGGAAAAACTCCCTTTTCCTCTCTTAGGTTCTGTCGGTGGCCTAAAAATTAAACTGATATAAGACAGATTAATAGGGAAAAAGACATCTAAATTTATTTTATGTCTTTATGTGTACACAGTAGTCTTCAGAAGGAAAATGAAGACCCGAAGAAGACTTTAGGCCCAGAAGCTTATGTGCCTTTTTACACAAAGAATAATAAACTTTGGAGGTGTGACAAGACGAAGCAGGTTGAGGCAGTAAACTGCAGGACAGTGACTAGAAAATTCATGAGAGGAACTAATGGAAGATCAGGGTTATTATTTTAGCAGCTTTGTTTGTGCAGGTTCATTTTGGTGCCAACTCCCAGTCTCTGATGATAAGAATGTTCTTCTCTTCCTAGTACAGGGAGGCTACCTTTCTCACAGGAAATTTTATGGCCCAGTTTTAGGTAAAAAGGCAGAGGTCAGAGACCTCTTTCTGCATCTGCTCTTTCTCAAGTGCCTTCAGATCAAAATGATAATATGCCAAAGCAGCGTATTTGGAGGCAGCATGTTCCAAACCCCGTCAAGTCCATTATGTACATTTGAAACCCTCATTTCATTTGGGCAACTTCTTCATTCTTAGATTCAAGTTGGCCTTACCTTTACCTGCAGACATACCTCAAAATTTTCTCTACTTGCTGTTTTAGAAATGAGACACTTAAAGATAGCAGTCAAGTCCTGACCAGAGTGGCTCTGTTGGTTGGGTGTCGTCCCATAGAACAGAAAGTCACTGGTCCAATTCCCAGTCAGGGCACAGGCCTGGGCTGTGGGCTGGTCCCCGGTTGGGGCACGTGTGAGAGGCAGCCGGTCAATGTTTCTCTCTCCCATGGATGTTTCTCTTCCTCTCCTTCTCCCTGCCTTCTCCTCTCTCTAAAAATAATTAAATAAAATCTTTTTTAAAAAAATAGCAGTCAAAAACTTCAAAATTGAACCCAAGTAGCCATAGCACAAAGGAGTAAGTATGTATTCTATCAAACCCATGTGTGCCGCCCTCCCGCACAGGGCTCAGGGAGGTCCTCACGTGAGCCGCGCCAACCCTTTGGGCCTCAGTGTGCATTACTAGCAAGTGAAAGGGTGGGCCAAACTGATTTCTAGTGTCTCCTCGTTTCTAACACTCTATGAACTGAATTATTTATGCCTGGTGTATGTGTACTTTGTGGTAAAAATCATATCAGTGGTTTTATTTTTTGTCCATGGTTAGATTCTGACAAACTTCAAAGTAAATAAAATATATATTGTGTGTTTATAGCTTAAATGGAAACCACCTGGGTGTCTTGGAAAGACAACTAGAGACAGGATTTGCCTTTGTTATCAATTACTCATGCTCCAAACAGACCCAGACTTCCCTCACCATGGCAGTTTTATTATTATACCAGGAGCTATGTGCAACTTAGTTTCCAGGACTGTTCTTCCCAGGAATATGTGGGCCCTGGAGCTGGGAGTGAAGGTGCAGAGACCCAAAGTGGCCTGATACTTGTTTATGTCTTGTGGCAAGAGGTCAAAAATGAGAATTGACAGTAACAATATAGAGATGGGATGTGGGATTGGGTCCTTCTGGAGTCATAAAGATAAAGATCATTTTTAAGTTGTTGTTAACAAGCAAGGAGCTCCTGTGTTAGAATTAGCATTGAAAAGGAGGAGCTAATGTAGTACGTATCAGTTCAGAATCATGTAAGATGAGGAAGAATGAGAAGGCCTGTCTTTGTTACCCGAAGTCAAATAAATGTAACCAGGCAGCAGCCCACTACTGTAACTTAAGTGCTTTAATGTGAGGGTAAGGAGTGTGGGTTCTGGAGTCCGTAACATGGGTTTAGTCTGGGTCAGCTACTTAAAAGCTTGTAAGTTATTTACCCCCCAAAAGCCTCAGCATCCTCACCCATAAAATGGAGATGAGAGTGTAGGGTCAGGGCAAGGATGTAGAGGTGTGAACCCAATGCTCATGGCATGCACTCAAGGAACTGACAACTAGTTTTATTACTACACCAACCTTTAACATATTGCAAGATCTCCTGGACCAGCCCCTCTGTCTTTGCTATTTTTCCTCCTAAAATTCATCTATTTAAATTGTATTTAAAGTTGTAAGGGACAAATAGTTTCTTTCTTTTCTTCTCTTTCTATTCTTCCTCAGCTCTCCTCCTTTTCTCTCGTCTCTCTTCTCAGAGTAGGTAGGAATGGGTAGTGGCCATATGCCAAACTCTGCTTGAAAGAGGATACCTTCACATTAGCCATGTGTTTGGGATCTGGAGTTTGGGATCTGGAAATTATTCTTCAGTGATTACAGATAGACAAGGAGAGTGATTGTCTTAGTTTCCCTCCCACCTCCTCCCCAGGCGAACTGCTGCCTGCTCAGGGCTGCGGCATCAGCGGGGTCATGCCGGTGCTGGGAGTGCAGCTGCAGCTGTCAGAGTTGAGAAAGCCCCATTTTATTTTTTGAGAAGGGTGCTGCCAGTGGGTTGGGGCACACTTGAGTGTCTTAGCTACCGAACTGCCACAGACTAGCAGGACATGTTTTCTCCCAGATAAAACTCAAGCTGCCACTGGACTGTCCTACTCACCACCTCTGCTTATTATATGTTTTTCCCATTCTTCAAAGTCCACTGCAAATATCAATTCCTCCAAAACCTTTCTTGGTCTTTCTTCAAGACTTCCTTACCATTTTGGCTCATAGCATATGCTTATAGCAGAGACTTGTATCGTTAAATCTCCTTGATTAATTGCTGCAGTATTCCAGGGCCTCCTCATGTAAAGGAACCCCTTGAAGAAAGCTTGTCATTCATAGACTGACCTGAACAATCTCTCTTAATCTATTTGTATCTTGGCTTGTTAACCATTCTCTAACCTTTATTCACTCTAACCCTGATGTGTAAATTAACTAATTAATTTTATCCCTCTGGCTTCTGATTTTGACTGCATGGGAGTCTGGTTACAAGTGAGATACTTAGAGGAGAGAGGCCAGAGGGCTTTTTTAACTGGTGAGTGTTACCTTCATTCATGGGTATTACAGTGACAGCTGTACTTATCTTATTTCTTTCGTCTAGGCAAGAGTGCAGGGACTTGTTTTCCCACATAACATGAGGCTTTGAACATAGTAGGTGCCCAAATGATTAATAACTTGAATCTGATGAGCTAACTTACTTCGCAATATATTATAGAAAAATGATACTAATGCAGTTGTGTGTGTGTGTGTGTGAGAGAGAGTGAGTGTTGTATATCCAGAGAGGAAAAAAGAGAAAAGGAAAATAGGAAGGACACAATGGCAGCAGGCTCAATCCTAGAATCCTAGGTTAGATTTTGAAATTTTTCTTTCTTTCCATCTTTTGCACTTTTACTTCCTATATGAAGTCAGAATTCAAGACCAGATGATTAATTTTAGCTTCAAGGTTGGTTTCAGGAAGTCATTCCCCTATTAAGACCTATTCTAACCAAAATATCCCATTGTTATTTATAAGTTAATGTGACTTTTCAAGACCTTACTTCTTGCAGATACATTTGTATTTTAATCTTTCTCCATTATCAGAGATATTAGAAGTTCCTGCTATGCACAGATACTGGGTATTATGGAGGTGGAGGATGTCCAATGTCATGTAACAATAGTCCCCTATTCTGACCAATCACTGGAGTCACATGGGAGCTCCTATTCCTAGGCCCATCCTTGGAGATTCTGAGTCAAGATATCTGGGATGGGTCACATCCTGGAAGAGTGTGTCTTTAAAAGTTTGTCAAATGGGGCTAATGAACAACTGATACAAAAACCACTGGGGTAAAAAGATTGGGTTGTACCCATTAGGTATTTATAAGTTGCTCAGCAAGATTAGACCTGAGAAAAAATAACTCACAAACATTAATTATATTGTGAAATATATAATTTACCTGTTTAAAGTGCTTTACCATTTTTGAAGTATTTTATAAAATACTGTCATATACTTCATTCCTCCTACGAGATAGGTAAAAGGGTTGTTTTTATTGTATTTTTTAATGGGAATTAAAGCAAAGAAATTCACTGATGAAGCCCAGATTCAAATACTGCATATACTATGCCCCTTACTCAACAAACTGACTCACTGGGAATTTAAGAATTTGTTCATGGTGAAACAAATATCTAAAACAGCAAAAAGAGAGATTTGTGGGTGCTTCTACAAGACAAATGACAATGATGATCCAGAGACACATCTGTAACCATGGACTTTCCAGTTTATCTGGGTGAAAATCTAATAAAGGAGAAAGAGCAAGACTTTTCTCTCTTCCTTTTTAAGTATGCCAGAGAGAGTGATTTCACTTCTGTTTATTTAGGGGTTCCTGAAATATATTTACAGGTAAGATTAGCCAAGTTTGTTGTTTTTGTTATTTTTGTTGTTGGTTTTCATTCTCTTTTAAGAAGCTAAATAAAACACAGAAGCTGGGACTGTCTTGTCTTCCCACTGTGTCAGTACCCAGCATGCTTTCTCAAGGCTCATGCGCTCAGCTTCACCATTTCTCACCAGCACAGCCCTTCATCATAGTCTTTATGGGGACGTGCGTTAAGGTGTGAGATGATAGGCACAAGATGGCCCATGTGGGGATGTTCAACATCAGAAGATTTTTAAGATTTCTTAAAATGATAGGCATAGACATACACATTTCACAAAACAGAAAACGGTCTCTATGAGATTAGAGCAGCTGTATAGGATTAGGAAAAAGAAATCAACATGGGATCATAGAAGGCGGCAGACCTCATATGAGAAAGAACTTTAAGGCTCTGCATCTAGACCAGTGATTTTCAACTGGTGTGCTGCAAGAATTTTTAAAACATGCAATACCTGACTAGACAGAGGCACTGACCTCTTTTCCCTTAGACTGTCAAATAAAAAATTACAACAATCAACACAACAATAGCCATCTGGTGTGAATGAATCAAAATTACCTTTTTTTTTTTTGTCAAATTGGAAAACTACGTTGTATTTTTGTGCTGCAGAATTTTAGTAGTTACTTTATGTGTGCCCTGTGATGAAAAAGGCTGGACATTGCTGATCTAGACCATGGTTCTCAAATTCTGTGCATGTGGCAAAGTACCTGTAAAATCAAGTGCACACATGAAAGGCTTCATTTTTTAAAAGATTTTATTTATTTACTTTTAGAGAGAGAAAGAGAAGCATCAATGTGTGGTTGCCTCTTGTGCACCCCCTACTGGGGACCTGGCCTGCAACCCAGACATGTGCCCTGACTGGGAACCAAACCAGCAACCCTTTGGTTCACAAGCCGGCACTCAATCCACTGAGCCACACCAACCAGGGCTGAAAGCTTCATTAATTGGGCCCTGCTGACATCCCCAGTCTTACACTTTCTGTTCTAGTCCTGACAAACTACTTATTCTCACAACATTCTTACTGTTATTATCATTATAGAATACAGTTTTTACTAATTTTAATTTTATATAGCAGTCATCAAGGTGTTTCCTAGTGGGTCCTCCCAATCTTGACTCAAAGAATAAATTAAAACTATGAGAAATATTCTAAAATTATTCTAAAAATAAAACTCTACTTAGGTCCATATATCCTTTTAAATTTAAAATGTTATACCTGGCACATCCTCAGCTCAGCCCATGCAAAGTTGTTATACACATATTCACTAGGAAACTCTAAGTGGAGCTTTATTTTGTGTTCCCTGCTGAGAACTGAAGGATGGTTGTCTTACTAATACATGGCATCAGATATAAGTTTGGTCCTAACATTGTTAACACTTTACCATTAAAAAAAGAAGCCCAGAGACTTCTTACCAAATTTTACTTCAAATAAAGACACAGGGCCTTAATTAGAGATAAATAAGTACATTATGATTCAGTTAATTCTTTTGTATTGTGCCCTAATCTGCTGCACAAAGCATCAGTTGCCTGCACACCACCTGGGGGTCCACACGCACTCACACTATTCAACCTCTCATTCTGAGTGTGGGGTCTTTGTCACAGATGACATGGAACCTGGTGACCAATATTACTTGAAGAGCTGCAGCATTCCCACTAATTGGTGCTTACTAAAAAAAACAAAGTTATATCACCAACTAGCTTTGGTGATGTAGAAGAATGATGCAAAAAGAAAAGGATAAACATTGGACCATGGTTCAGAGAGGAAGATGATGGAATCTGACTCTCTCAGCTCACAGAAAGGAGAAGGGACTGCCTAGTTAGTGGGGATGACAGGATTGGAATCTGTGTCTCCTCGAGTCCATTCACTGCTCCTTCCACTCGGCTGTGCTTGTAGAGCTGCCGAAGGAGGTGGTGGGTTGCCTGGAAATCTAGGAAATGGTCATCTTGATTTTTAAAAGGGCTCATAAATTCTAAATAAGAATAAGTGTACTAGAATAGCAATGGGACAGACGATGTAAAACATTTGTTATTGTATAATGTTGACTTTGAAAACGAATGGCTGTGCTCTGAGGTATTTTTTTTCTCAGGAGAAGTGGCCAGATGAACTGGCAAGTGAAGATAGAAGGACTTTACAGTTCAGGATCCTTCCAGGAATACTTTGTATGAAAACAGGGCAGGTCCCAGACCTACAAGTATGAATGGAAAGTCATTTTTCTCTGGGAGATCTGGGGAAAGGCATTGACTTCTAAGTTTTTGATTAAACGAGGAGAAAACACACTTCACGGACTGAACATGATTTTTGTGAAGGGTTTTTTCAGTTTCTGTCAGTAGGAGAGCCCTTAACTCTTTCTAGTCAAAGACAGAGACCACAATTAGTTATTGATGCATAAAGTATGCTAGAAAGATGATCTGTCCTCAATAGCCTAAGATTATGTTAAAATAAGTCCCCAGATTTCATTCTTAAATCCCCAGGTCTTTGTTTACTTTAACAGTGACAACCAGGTGTACTAGGCTAGAAAAAGATTATTAACATATAGGTACATGTTACTTTAAAGCAAATCCAACAAATTCAGATTTATGAAAAGATATATTAGGGAGTGATCTTATATTATACATATTTGTTAAATTCTTTAATACATTAAGTATCTGAAGTGTTTGGTATCAATTGATTCATAAATACATGAATTACAGTCAGCTTTTTACATACTGCCTAAAAGTTCTTTGGAGAAGGTGAGACAGCTATAACTGTAAGTACTCCAAATTATATACAGTTTCTCAATTAAAATACCCAGCTATAATGGCATGCCAAGAAAATCTAAGTGGTTTTGATGAGACCTGATGATGGTTTTGTGCAAGAGATGAGCCATCAGCTCCAGAAAGTAGTAGGCAAGTTAGGAGTATATTCTCAAAGGTCCAGGAGCTACACTACTTGTACTAGAATCCCCTGAAGTGCTTATTACAAATTCAGATTAACTCCATTCTACTGAATCACAGGGAATGAGCCCCAATAACTGCATTGAATGAGTTCCTTGGTTTATTCTCATGTACCCTAAAATATGGCAACCACTGGGACTGACTTTGTGTAGAGGTTGGGTTTCACCTTTGCAGAAATTGATGATTGTAATTTGTATTTTAATATGTAAAAATCTAATTTCCTCAGTTTGTGATTAAATACATATAAGCATAATTCTCTGAGCCCAAATTACCCTTTCATTAAGCGGCCTAAAGAGGAAACTCTTCTACTGTCTCAGCTGCATTTTATTTTACATTATTGGTTAAGGCCTCTTATTTTTAACCAAGCAGAGATTAGTGGTGTCTTGCTTCTGCATATTTCTTTGTCACAGGGTATTACTTTTGTTCACATGGCTGGCTCCTATCTGCCACACTGATTTCTGTGAAGGAAGGAAAATTATTGCTGGGAGATGATCTTTTATTATCACAAACTGAAGAAAAATGGAATCACTGCATATGTATTTGTTCCCTTGAAGCATTGGAGTGCAATAATAAAATAATATGCAAGTTCTGTCATTTATGCTCTGAGTTGTCCCTCACTCACTATGCAGTCTTTTAGAACAGTGGTCCCCAACCTTTTTGGCACAAGGGACCAGTTCTGAGAAAGACAATGGACCCCGGGCTCGGGGCTGAGGGGGTGGTTTCAAGCACATTACATTCAAGCTCACCTCTTGCTGTGTGGCCTGGTTCCTAACAGGCTCAGGCCAGTACCAGTCCGTGGCCTGGGGGTTGGGAACCCCTGTTTTAGAAGGTACTTATACTATCTCTCTTTTAATGACTTCGCCAGCAAAATGTGAAAATATTAGATCCTCTCCCACTTCATCCAACCATTGACAAGAAAGTGGAGCACTGGCGTTTGAGTGTCTGTGAAGACAGGAGGAGGAGGAGGAGGAGGATTCATCAATATTTGAGGCCTAGTGATCCAAGGCGCAGATATATTCAGTCTAATAATATGTGGTAATTTGGTAAAAGAAATAAGAATTACTGTTTCTAGTTGCTTTTCCTGTATTTTCTATTTCACTCTAGGTTGTGATTTAGAAAGCTCTAAGTGTAGTTATTCTTACCTCCCTTTTGATTTCACACTTAATTTGTTCTTTATGTGTTGCAGACCATTAGCAACAGATTCTCAGTTGAACATTTTCTTAGAAGTAACCAAAGCACTATCACTATTTAATATCCTTTACATTTTTAAAATAAGGGGAATATACTGCCTCCTGGGTTCTGGCACTTAAAAGAGTAAAATTTGGTAGAAATATGATAAGAAAAAAATTTTGCCAGCGTAACATGAGAAACAGAAGCAGAACACTCACCTTATTTTTTTTGCCCTGCAGTAAAACACAGGCCTGCTTCAATCTATCTGAAATCATGTCTTATGTTCTGTTTAGCATCAAATGTCGTCATTAACTTTCTTCACTTAGATTTTTAATACTTAAAGTATTAGGTACTTATGGTAACTTTTTTTGTGGGGAGGGGATGGAAGTGAGGGTAAAGAGAAGGGAAGGGTTCAAGGATTTCTCATGACTGGAAGGAAATAGAATGAATTCATTTAATGTTGCTGAAGAGGTTAAGACCTGTCTATTTTAGGCTTTGTTTTCTTAAATACTTTGGGTGCAATTTTCTGTCATTAATCCCAATTTTTCTTTTTTTCTTAAAATAAAACAAATTCTCTAAACACAGGACTAGAAGGTCAAGAGTCCTTAAAGCAAGTTCAGACAGTTGGTCTTTCTAGGCCATGAATTCCCTGAAGATGGGTTTTCCCAGGAGCTCTTGAGCTTGTGATGGGACTTCAGGCCCTCTCACTATCTAGGGTCCAAAGGACACCTGTGGCGAACACTCAAATGCCCGTGAAAAACATTCTCCTAAGGCTACTTTTCTGTGTGTCTGGTGACCCTAAGCAAGTGAGGGTATTTGACAACAAATTCCTAAATATGATCTGTAAGTAAAGACTTTCAAAAGGAATCATCTTCAGAAGTCATGGGAATAGCTGGCTATTTAAACTCTCCATGGCTATACAAAAATTTCACATCTCCTGGCCTCACCTAAGTCTCATCTCTTCCATAAAACTATCCAATGTCTCATAAAATTTCTATTGTGTCTATACACAAAGACACACAGGTTGCCCTGTGATGATAGAATGCTGTGTATTCTCTTTTTGTTCCCTTTGTGTATTTACCTCCCCATCGAATTTTTTAATTCCTTAGGGACAGAAATTAGAGTAAGACCTCAACAGACCCTAAGTACAGACAGTTTTTGGCGTTCCCTCTACTACCACATCTAAATCAAAATAAAAATGATGTTGTTCAGTCAAATAAGGATAAGAAAACTTGGCAAATTTTTAAAAAATTATACTTGTTTTGGGAAATGTCGTTCTTTGAAGCTAAGTGGCTTCAAAAAACTTCCTCGAGTCTCCATTTCCAGATCATGTCCTTAACCTTGGGGATCCAAGCACTTGATTTTGCCAGTGCTGAGAGGTAAGCAGGCTCCAGGAATACGGGAATGATCATGCAGTTCAGGCTCAACAGAGATGGTGTCTGTTAAGCCTAATTCCAGTTTATTAACTTAAAACGAGGGAAAAAAGGTCCAGGGAAAGAAAGGCAATGGAGAAAGATACAAAAGCCTTCTTTTCCTACTTTGGTAGGTTACCAAACTTCTCTACTCAGCCCTCATCTGTAAGTGGGAATAATAATAATAGGACCAAAATTCCCAGTTTGTGTGAGAATTAATGAGATAATGTATATAAAATGCATTAACACCCTGCTTACCACTTACTAAACACTCAAATATTAAGGAAAAGAAAAACTTGTAGCTCTTTTGGTCTTTCTCAAAATGAACTATTTTACTAATGTGTGTAGAGCTGGGATAAAAAGGAATTAGGAGATGGTAATGAAAGTATTGCTGGCTTGAACTATCCTTTCCCACTACAAGGATAAATTTTCCAATGTCACTCTGCTTTCTGGGAGCTCCTTGCGTGAACAATGCTAGGAACACCCTCACCAGATTTGTTTTCCAGCCTTTATTTTTATATATTTCACGTTGGTCATTGACCTTTCAGGTGGTGTGAATCTCCTTAACCCTTCGCCCCACTGGTGACAAACAACTGGCACAGCTGTGACAAGTATTTCTCTTTACCAACTACCCTCTGCTCCTGCTGAGCCTGGACTCACCCTGTGAATTCTTATCACCTCCCCCTCCCCCGCAGTCACCACCAATAGCTCGTAGTTTTTACTGGAAGTGAAATGTATTTGCCACTCTGGAAATAGGCCACAGTGAAGTCAGCAGTCCCTGCTTTTATTTTTAAACACATTATTTCTCATCACTGTGTGCTGCTTTCACTAATCAGATTTGCACCATGCATATATACCTTCCACAACCACAGAAAAATATGAGAGGGTAAAGATAAAGTTTATATTGGTGATCATCTGAGTTCCACTGTCAGGTTTTATGTGAAAAAGAGTTAGTGCTTTTGGCATTTCCATTCGCTGCTTTCTAATCCGCCTTATAAAATTTACAATGAGCATAAATAGTTAAAACATTCTGTGGAATTCATATTCTAGAATACTTTTTGTCACTGTCTAGCGACAAAAAGAATGAGCTACTGAGACAAGACACACAGACTGGATGGATCTCAGGGGAATTATGCTGTGTTGAAAAAAAACAATCTTGAAAGGTTAAATAATGTATGATCCCATTTTATGATATTCTTGAAATGACAAAACTATAGAGATGCAGAAGAGATTAGTGTTTATCAGGGGTTGGGAAGAGTGGAGAGAGGGAGGTATCTGTGGCTATTAAAGGGTTAGTGTAAGGGATCCTTGTAATAGAGCTGTGCAATGGCTGGACACTGGTGGCCATCAAAAATCTACATTATAAAACTATTTAAAAAACAAATACACATGAGTGAATGTAAAACTGGTGAAATCTGAATAGTTGGGTAGATTATATCAATTCCAATTTTCTGGTTGTAATACTGTACTATAGTCATTCAAGATTTATCATCAAAATAGGAAACTGGACCAAAGACTATAAAGGTCTCTTTGTTATTTCTTACAAATGCTGGTGAATCTATAATTATCTAGGAAGATTTTTTTTTTAAAGATCTGCAGTCAGCATTTTGGGATTGCAACTGCATCTTATAGCAATTCAGTATCAAATAAGGGAATTTTTCCTTCAGAATAGTAGCAGAGAATGATGCTCAGGTGTTTTCAGACCTAACTCGGCTGTGTTCATAATATTTCCTAATACTTCTACCTTGAGGATTGTTCCCAAAGATGTATTTGCTCCCTCATCTGACCTTAGTCTCTCTACTATAGCAGAAAATTATTGATCTAACATTCTATTAGACCTTATTTAAAATTCGAGAGAGTTGCTTTATAGTTATTTGTTTTGTTTTTTTAATTTAAAAAGTTTTGTTCTAAATGCTCCTTTCTTGTTCAAGACACTGAAACAACTTCCAAAAATAGAAACAACATGGATTTCTAGGGTAAAACAGTAAAGTAGGCAAAATGAGATTTGGCTTTTTCCTCCTTAAAAGTGGGAGAAAGAGAGTGTTCTAGAGTTCTCTATATTAATGTATTCATGTATATGGCAAACATGTGGCATTTATGCTGCTAGTCTCTCTTCTTAAATCTATGGTAAATATCACACTTAATTTTTTAGAGAGCCTAAATTTTCCTTAGGATCTTTCTTAACATAGTACTTCAGACAGACATTAACAGTAAGTTGCCACTGACACAAGATGGAGCCCCAGTGTCAGCATTTATGTGCTAATTATCCTTTCAGAGGATGGGTTTTATAGGGTCCTCTGTCCCTTGTTCATGCCAAACAAAAAGTATTTTATGCAGTAATATTTTGTTTCCTCCCCAAACTTCACCTCATGTAAGTGTGATTCACATGCTTGCCGAAGTGCTTTTATCTTTCATAAATAAAAATTCCCACAATTGAGTATTTTTGCATTTAAATACAACATTCCTTAAAAATTAATGCCATATGCACTTAGTAAATTGTGAACAGATTTTAACTCCTTTATAGTTCAAGCAGAAAGAGATCACAACTGTAGTGGAAAATAAGTTCTCTTGGGCATGTGTATATTTTTAAAAATATTTGTCCCCTTTTACAATAATCAATACATATCAGCAACGTTCAGTTTCAAAGATTATTGGTAGACAGATTCTTGTTTCAATGATAAAGGTGCCTTTTAATCCAGAAGAAAGAGGTAAATGAGTGATTTAAATTTATTTTCTTTGCATGAACTCTATCCAGACTGGTATAAGAAAGCAATAAAAACTAGCAAATCATAGAATTATTTAGTTGAAGAAATAATTCAGATATTTCAGATCTGTCCTGGCCAGTGTGACTCAGTTGATTGGAGCATTGTCCTGTACACCAAAAGTCTGAGGGTTCAGTTCCCAGTGAGGACACATACCTAGGTTGCAGGTTCAGTCCCCAGTAGGGACATGTATGGGAGACAACCAATATTTCTCTCTCACACTGATGTTTCTCTCTCCTTCTATCTCTCTTTCTCTCCCCTTTCCCCCATCTCTCTAAAATCAATAAACAAATTTTTTTAATTTAAGAAAATATTTCAGACTTCCAGTCAAAGTGGAGGCATAGGTAGATACAGTTTGCCTCCTTGCACAACCAAAAGAAGGACAACAACAAATTTAAAACAAAAAATAACCAGAACTGCCAGAAAATCAAACTGTATGGAAGTCCAATAATGAAGGAGTTAAAGAAGAAACATTCATTCAGACTGGTAGGAGGGTGGAGATGGGCAGCTGGGATGGAAAGGATGTGTGGCAAGGTAGTGGCTGGAAGACCAGATGGGCCGAGACAGCAACTGGCGGACCAGGTGGTGCCACATTTGCATGCAGATAAGTCAGGACCAACAACTGGGTAGCAAGACAGACCACGCAACCCAGGATTCCAGTACCAGGAAATAAAGCCTCAAAACTTCTGGCTGTAAAATCCTGTGGGGGTTGTGGTGGCAGGAGAAACATCCAGCCTCACAGGAGAGTTCACTGGAGAGACCCACAGGGTCCTAGAATGTAGACAAACCCACCCACCCAGGAATCAGCACCAGAAGGGCCCAATTTGCTTGTGGGTAGCAGGGGAAGTGACTGGAAGCCAGTTGAGAGCTGAGCAAGTGGCATTGTTCTCTCTCGGACCCCTCCCCCACATATAGCACCACAAGGTACCAAAATGGGTTGCCCCACCCTGGCAAATACCTAAGGCTCTGCCCCTTACAATGTAATAGGTATGCCAAGACAAAAAATATGGCCCAAATGAAAGAACAGATCAATGCTCCAAAATGAAGAGATAGCCAACCTATCATATGCACAGTTCAAAACAATGGTAATCAGGATGCTCACAGAAATTGTTGAGTATGGTTGCAAAATAGAGGAAGAAGTAAAGGCTATACAAAGTGAAATAAAGAAAAATACACAGGAAACCAACAGTAAAGGGAAGGAAACTGGGATTCAAATCAATGATTTGGAACAGAAGGAAGAAATAAACATTCAACTAGAACAGAAAGAAGAAACAAGAATTCAAAAAAATAAGGAGAGTGTTAAGAACCTCTGGGATAACTTTAAACATTCCAACATCTGAATCATAGGGATGTCAGAAGGACAATAGGAAGAGCAAGAAATTGAAAACTTATTTGAAAAAATAATGAAGGAGAACTTCCCCAATCCGGCAAAGGAAATAGACTTCCACAAAGTCCAGCAAGCTCGGAGAGCCCCAAACTAGTTGGACCCAAGGAAGCACAGACCAAGGCACATCATAATTACATTACCCAAGATCAAAGATAAAGAGAGAATCTTAAAAGCATCAAGAGAAAAGGAGAGAGTTACCTACAAAGGAGTGCCCATAAGGCTATCAGCTGATTTCTCCAAAGAAACCTTGCAGGCAAGAAGGGGCTGGAAAGTATTCAAAGTCATGAAAGGCAAGGACCTACATCTAAGGTTACTCTAACCAGCAAAGCTCTCATTTAGAATGGAAGGGCAGATAAAGTGCTTCCCAGATAAGGTCAAGTTAAAGGAGTTCATCATCACCAAGCCCTTATTATATGAAATGTTAAAGGGACTTATCTAAGAAAAAGAGATGATCAAAACTATGAACAGTGAAATGACAACAAACTCACAACTACAAACAAAAAACAAGCAAAAAAACATGGGCACTGTGAAATACTTTAAATTTTCAAGGGAAGCAGTAATATCTGTTAGACACCAAATGAGTTCAATTACTTCACACTTTCCATCTTAGGCAGTGCTACATTCCTTCAGATGATTCATATCTTTGCAAAGCTGGGTTTTAGATGATTACTGTGATGAAAAAATAAGTATAGTATGAAAATCACTGTGGGGTAGGAAATGAAGGAGGCAGTGTTCTGTGCAGGGCAAAACAAGTACACACATCACATTAGTAGGTAACTGTGGTTATTTGTAAATACAATAAAATTGCTAATTTTTTCTCTCAATTTATGTTAATCATCTTTCATACAATTTATTAGTTGTTAAGGACAAAAAAAATTACTCAAATTGCTTGTACCTGACTACTTAAAAATTGAGTAGTTAGTATTTCTCTTTTGTGAAAATATTACTTAGACAACAAATGGATTTGGGCACCTCTGCCCTAGGGCATTGGGGAATATACTTCATCTACATTATCTCATTTATGCCTTGTGGAATCCCATAAAGTAGGTGTGGTCAGCCTAATTTTACACCTAAAGAAATTGAGACTCACAGAGTTTTAATGACTTTTCAAAATTTAAACTGCAGGTAAGTGGCTGAGGCTGCAGGGGCAAAGTAACTTGCCTAAAAATTCACAGCAAATCAGAGGCAGAACTGAAACAAAATCCTGGTGTCCTGATTCCCCTCCAGGATGCCTTTCACAGTGCCAGGCTTTCTCTCCAAATCCTCACTTGTCTTCTTCCTTCCAAGTTTGAATTTACAGTATAAAGGGGTGGACTTCCATTCTCCTTATCTTATTTAAGTACAATAATATTTGTCCAGATTTAATCGCTGCTTCTCTCCATTTTGATTATGTGAGGAAAATGTAGAAGATACTATGGTGTGAGGATTTAAGTTCAGTCTGGATAAACACTAAAGCAGCATAAAAACAACTTTTGGCTTCTGTAACCACAGAGACCCTGAGGCCTTTCAGAGGACATTGTCCTCTCCTCAGGTTTCCTGTAGTTAAATGGCTGAGCCTGTCTTTCAGGGAATTGGACACTTGGGATCTATTTTCAACCTGGTGAGCTCCAATTTAACACTGAAGAGAGTCTGGATTTTCCCGTCAGCCCTCACAAGACGGATCCCCGATACCATCTTTTGGGCCCAGAGGGGAAGATGATATTAAACCCCAAGGTCCAGTGAATGCTGATAGAACCTTTACAAGTTTGGACAACATTGGCCTCTATTGTAATGGGTATTTAAAACACAGCTTTGCCAGAGCTTCAGTGAGCTTTTGCTTTGCCTTTGTTCAGTGGCATTTAACATGCAGCCTATGAAGAGTGTGCTGAACAGTCAGTCTTTATACCTTTGGGTTCATTTCAATATATAGAAATTTAATTAAAAAAAGATCATTACAAAGCTGTGTGATTATGACTCACATCTAGATAAAAATTTGTATCAAACACTTAATCTTTCATTGATTTGAATAGCTCTCATTTGTTCAGATATTTATCAAATATATATTATTTACCAGTTACTCTGCTAGAAACTGCTGTTGCAAAGGGGAGAGCAGAGAGGCCCCGTACTATAAATGGAAGTCATGAAGGTGAAAAGTTAGACTCATGAAGTAGTTGCAATAAGGAGGCATTAATAGTAAGGCATTCATAAGTTCTAATGGTTGAAAGGGTAACCAGTTCTATGTAGATGCTGCAACCTTTACAAAGGAGGTCATTATCATGTTTTATCCTGATGTTCCAGTAGGAGTTTCGGTGGGTTAACATGTTGAGAAAGGGAATTCAAAGTAGAAAGAAGAGTGTGCTCAGAAATCAAGGGCTAAAATATTGAGTTATGAGGGAGGACGCAAGTAGTTGAGTATTCACAGGCTGGGGAGTGGCACAGGGAGGGCAGCAGGAGACAAAGCCAGTGAGTAAATGAGAGGCCATGATGAGTGGTCTTGTACACCAGGCAAAGGCATGGATTTATGAGGAAAAGAACTGATGGATTTAATCAGGGGCAAGACATGAGCAGATTTGCAGATTTGGATAAACCACTCCATCAATTGTGTAGAGAATAGCTCAGAATAGGTAAGAAACGTGAAACAGGAAAACCTATTTCAGGGTCTTGAAGCCCCTCAGAAGAATAACTATGAACACCACTTGTCACTGAATAGGACACAAATAACTAGGCTTCCTGTCTACTTGGGCCTTACTGGCAATTGCATTTTAGAGTAAATCTGTGAGAATTTACATGTTATTAAAAGTAATTTTTTAGAGAGCATTATGGACCAACTTCACCAACTTGAATTTGCTCAAGACTTTGTCTTGTTTAGACTCACTGAGCACTCTCTGCAAGACTGGTTCTAGTGCCTTCACCAATACCTCACTTGGAAGGCCACGTGATACGGAAAGTGGGAAGTCCATGGGCATTAGAGTCTCATAGTCATGAGCTAGAATACCATCTATGCGTGTCCCTTTTTTCAGCAGGCTTTGTAACTCTCCTAAGCTTTGGTTTTCTTGTCTATAAAAGGCTAATAATAACTATCATGTTTCATAGAGTGGTGAGGATTATCTGAGATTATTTAATCTTGTATAGAGTACAATGCCTGATGTACAGTAGTTGCTCAGTAAGAATTAATTGTCTTATTACACTTTACTGCAAAAGATGCTTAAGATGTTATATTGAGGAGTCAGGTTGTGCCCTGACTGGTATGGCTTAGTTAGTCAAGGGCATCGTCCCTCAAAGCAAAAGGTCACTGGTTCGATTCCAGTCAAGGCTCATGCCTGGGTTGCGAGTTCGGTCCCAGTCAGGGCATGTATGAGAGGCAACCAGTGGACATTTCTCCCCTTCTCTTTGTCCCTCCTTTCCTCTCTCTCTAAAAATAAATAATTAAAATCTTAAAAAAATAAAAAAGAAATCCAAATGGCTGATGCCACATTTGCAACATTCTCTTTACAGAATTCTCCTTTATGAGGCATCAGAAACATGATTGGTCTTTCAATGTGACAGAGCAAATAGCTCTTCCTCCTATGTCCACCTTCCAAATATCCAGATCCCCCAGGGATTAGATCTTTCCCTGACTTCCTTCTCCAGAGGCATCACAGCATAGTGGAAAGAGTTGAAGATTGGCAGTCAGGCTCGGATTGGAGTTCTACTCTGCCCCAACTGTAGAACCTTGGGCAAATTATTTAATCTCTCTGCGCCTCAAGTTTTTATTTCCTAAATAAAGGTAATATGGCCTATCTTATGTGGTTGTTATAAAGACTAACAGGCACTCATTTCAGGTTTGGCTCTCATCTACCATGATGGTGCCAGCACTATTTATTTTGTGACACTCTTATCCCTGAGCTTCATAGCGGTATAACCAAATGCCAACTGGGTATTTCCATATGCATATTCCTCTCGCATTGCAAAGTTAACAGGTTAACAGTTCAACTCCCCTTTAAACTTATTCTCCTGTTTTCCTTACTTATTCACCAGGACAGTAGACGGCACCATTATTTATCCTCATTACTTAAAATAGCAATCTTTAAGTCTATCTTCTGCCTCCATTCAATAAGGTCCTGCCAATTTTAGCTTGTAATTTCCCTTTTTCATGTTATTCCTTCATCTCCATTCCAGCTGTTACTGGCCGCCTCCTCTCTCACATGAATCACTGTAAAGTCTCTTCCATTTGGTGTTCAGGACTCTAGTCTTTTCCCCCTCAGTTCTTTCCTTCACATGGTCATCAGAGTTTACTATTGACACATCTAATAACACATCTAGTGATAACAGTCCCTGCTTCAAACCCTTCAGTGGCTTCTCATTTCCTGGTTTTCTTTATATTCCAGTTGCTCCAAATTGCTTTTAGACTCCTACACACACTATGCCATTTCTTACCTCTGTGTCTTTGTTTATTCTGTCTCCTATGCCTGGTATATCACCTCCTCAGTTCTCCCCCTCACTAACTGCTACAACTTACCACTACCATCACCACCACGCTGGCAAACCTGGATACTAGGGGAAATGCTAGAGGGACATCTCTAAGTACTTGCACAGTACAACGTGAAAACTGTAAGATCTGGTAGCTCTCTTGTTGACTTCCCAAGCCCAGACAGCAGGAACTGGTCCTCACTATGTGCTTGCTGAACTGAACTGTCATGTTAGTTGTTACCACTGACATCTCTTTGGTGTTCTTCTTTTTTGTTGTTATTGTCGTTGTTTGTTTTTAGGGATTTTTGTTTGTTTTTTAGCAGGAATTATTTAGTTAGTATAGCTTTCTATAGCTCCTCTCACAGTACCTAGCCTCCTGGGATTGTGTGTAGCAAACACTGTGTGCCTGGTAAAAGCTTATTCCCTTAGACCTTTACCATCAACAATCTGTGATTTAGTGTTCCAACTAAAACTTTCCCTAGCAGTGAAATTTCTTCCCTCAACATGCACACAGAGGGAGTGCCTGGCCTTTAAGAGCACAAATGTTGATCCTGCTCAAAAATAGTAAAAAGATTCTGATAAAAGAAACTTTTATATTCTAATAAAACTTACACAGATGTCTTTTTTCACTGTTGTCAGGTTTGTTTGTTGATAATCTGTGTGTGTGTATGTGTAATGGAAGGAAGCTAAATGATCTAGTCCAGTGTTTTCAGAATATTTCTTTTACCTTCTCTCCCACATTAATAAAAACATGTTACATTGGACTCAGACTTATACATGTATGTATATACATAGATTGAAAGTGAAGTATTTTACAAAAAAACAAAACACCTATTCTTCCTCTTTGAGAGACACTCTAATTTCTACTCTATATGATTTTTTAAATGCTTGTCAAAACTCAGTAAACTTGTTTCCTGACCCACTACTGAATGATTGCCTGTAGTTTGAAAAATACTGATCTACTTCAACTTCCATCCTGATGTAAAAAACCTTTAATTATAATATATTGAAAAGCAATATTTCTGATTAGTGCTGAGATCTCTTTTTCTTCTTGATGCAGTGTTCCAAGTATATCTGTGTAATTTCTTTACATATAGGCCACGGAGCTCCTGGTGTCAGGTGAACGTAGAGGAGACTTGATTGCGCCAGAAATCAGAGGTCCAGAGAAAGCAGTCTCAGCATCTCAGACCACAGAGATTTTCTACTAGATGGACTTGGAAATCCAAATAGATTTGAAGGGTTCAAAGCTGGGGTAGTAGAAAGTAAGTTGCCATAGGGTTTGAGGGCTCCTAGATTTTGCCCCTGTGAGCTAAGCTTCCCAAGACACTAAGCCATGGACTAGCTAAATCAGAATCACTGGGAGATTTTTTAAATTTATTTTTTATTAAAAATTTGTTCCATTACCATTTATCCACCTTATACCCTTTTCCACCTCTACCTACTCCCCTCCTTTCCTGGGCCTCTGCCCTAGACTTCTGAGCACTGGAGGGAGGAATGGGAATATGAACATTTAAAAAACTCCCTGTGTGACCCACGTGTGTGACCATGACTGGAAATCTCTGATTTGGGCTTTATGATCCCCAGCTCTTCTCCCAGGGAACAGAAGTGGGGTCTGCCTCCCTGTCATGGTGATTATGGGGAACAAATGAGAGACAGTGTGGGTGAAAACAGCCCAGGGCCCTCCCCGTACAAGGCATCAACGTGAAGGTCTTCCAGTTTTTCCTGTCAATCTGGGCAAGCTAGCAATGTTTTTTTCTGATTTTTGAAATTCTAGAGTCAACTGCAGAGTCGAAAGTTTAGACTGAACATAAACTTTTTAATGCACTTGAATATTTTGCTTATGATAACACCAGAAATTTCCTAGAACTTAAAAAAATTTACATACATTTTTAGAAGTGTTACAAAATTAAACCCTCAGTTAAAACTGGTCTCTTGAAATAAAATAACATGATGAGCTACAGTTATTTCCTATGGACAACAATTTCATTTGTGTACTTGTTTTTTTTCCCTTTTACAGCTGTATGGTAGAAGAAAGATATGAGAAAATTTACCTTATATTTTAATTGTAGGTGAACTTTAAATGAATCAGTCCTGAAATACATTATAAATGTTAAGCTAATGTTGTTTGACAGTGATTTGTCTTGGAAAATGAGGTGGGAATAGAGTGTTCAGTCTTTGAGAAGGTATTAAAGGTTTTCCAAGCTATTTATGAAAAAACCATTTTTTCATGGTGCTTCACAAGTAAAAATTTTCATTTCCTAATAAAGGAATATAATAATTTATATATAAAAATCACATCCTTTGTAGGATTTATATATTAAATTCTATACTTTCTGGGTGAGTAAATTCAGAGACTATGCAGAGTGGCCCACAAGAGTTAAATTTTCATTTAAAAAATGATTAATTAGTGCATTAGTGCTTTTGCAATGGTTTAGATGTAATAAGGGGATTCTAAAAACTGAAACTAAAGGGCTGGAATTAGAGTATTCACTTGTATGGCTTCTGATGGAGTGTCTGAAGAGTAAAGGTGTGCATGGAAAAGAATCAGTCACAGACCACACTGTGTAGAGCTGTGAAACACACTGAGGCCCTTTATTAAAAACTACATATAAATGTTCAGGGTAGGGAGACCTAATCTCTTTAGGCAGAATATTAAAGGTGGGGTCTGGAAAGGAAGGAAGAATGAAATAGGAAAAGAGAGCAATACTCAGGTTGGTTAAAATTATTATCTCTGATTGCCCTATGTCTAAGTAATTACTTTCCAACTCTCTCCAATATCTTAATAAGAAAAGTGGCTATAGAGTATTTTTAAAATTTTGTATAACTAGATATAATCAACACCTAGTTGCTTGAACATTAGAATGTGCCGATGAATCAGGAAGGAGTCTGAAGGATATTGACTCAAGTTTTTTGTCCTCCCTTTTATTCCATTACTGACAAGAGAATAACAACACAGTACTATGTGTTGGGCAACACTTGATAAATCCTCTTCACATGCATTATCTTATTTGACCTTCATGAGAACCTAGTGAGATAGCTAGAATCTGTCTCTGGAAAGCTGCCTCTAAGGTAAGCTAAATATGATGAGATGTATAAGAGGGGCAAGTGCTAGAAAAGAAGCGCTTTTCTACAGATCAAAGAAGTTACTAGGACTATAATGCTTCCTCTTTGGATTTATTCCCACAGTTCTGACTTTCCTCTCACAATGTAGCAGAATAGTCTGTGCAAGAAAGTCACTAGGCTACAGAAACAGAAAGATTCTAAAATAATGAAAGAAGAGAAAACCTCCATTTCTGCACTGAGATCTCAGACAATGAAATTCACCCATTGAAGAACATAGCATGGTGTTAGGGTGAACCATATGAAGTTACCAGAATAGCCAAAATGGTCAAATATTAATAATTCTATATAGCAAAACTTAAAGACAATTTTTTATTTCTTGTGTAAACCAGAGACTCTACCAGTGTTGTGTTATATGATCTTGACCAAGTCCATTTAATTTTCTCTGAGCCTATTTCTTCATCTGTGACAAAATAATGTCCCCCCTGCCATAGGCCAGTTGGGAGGCTCAAAATATGTGATTGTGATGAATGTCTACTTTATAAATGATTACCACTATGTAATGAAGTATGAATGATTGCATTCAATCAGCCACAGTTAGCTGGTGTATAGTCTAGGACATTTGAGTCTTCCCTGGTCAACCTTTAGCCTCTTATTTCTGTCTACAAATCATCTTGAGTTCTTCCCATGTCCAATCCAATATCCAATCAGTCCCCATTTTTTTTTTAAATTTATCTCCTAAACAAATCCTTAATCCACTCTTTTTGTCTTCATCCCTCTAACACTGCCCAGTTTCAGGCCCTCGTCCTATCTCTCTACCAGATTGTTGCAATGGTCTCTAAACTAGTCTCCCTGCTTCTTGTCTTCACTTCTCAGTCCATCTTCCCTGATGCATACAAATCTAAACACACATATAAATGCTTTGCTAAAAGCCTACTTTTGCTTCCTAGTAACCTAAAGAATGAAGTTCTAGTCCTTGTTTTGGCATAAAGGACCCCCATGACCTGATCTTTGCCAGTGCAGCCCCGTCTCCTGTCACTGTTTCCTTCTTACGTAGTTTTAGTAACAAATAGTAAACTACATTTAGGTGTCATCTATTTAATCCTTCCATGCCTATGTTTGTGTGGTTTTCTCAGTCTAGAATGCTCAGCCCACATTTCTGTTCCCACCAGACTAACTCTTACTCATCTTTTGGGACTCACATTGTGCGTGTCAGATGGGACTCTTCCCTGCGATCCTGGGTTGGGGTGGGTGCCTGCTCTCTGCTCTCATAGACCTAACTACTGCATGGGACCATGTGCTAATATCTTGCTATATTTTAAATTTACATTTATAAATCTCTCTTCCCAACTAAGTAGTGCTCCTCAAAGGCAGAAGCTCTATCATATTTGTCTCCATAGTCTAATATCTAGAATAAACTTCAGCAGATAGTAGATGCTCAATATGCATTTGCCAAAAGTTTTCATGTGGGTTACAGGAGGCATTTACCAAGGGAGGGGACCAGAGTCATTTCTGAGCATGACCTTGGAAGACATCTTCAGAGCAGACATTAAAGGCTTTCTTATCTGACTACACAGTTGCTCTATGGCAGTCCTTCCCCAGGTGGTGCCCCATGGGCAGGGCTCTCTTAACATACAGGCCCCAGACCAGCTGCTCCCCTCCTCTCAGCTACCTTCCCTAAGAGGCAGAGAAATGAAAGGAGGTGTAGACATGGGAAGCTGTCAAAGAAGGCTGAAGAGACATAACACCTCAAAGACAGAACCCTAAAGAATTTTAATGTGGCCTTGTTTTTAATCTGGATACTTTTTTAGGAGATACTTTTAAGAATTTAAAGAGCCTGGTGCCATGGTCCTTATGCCAGACCATGTATCAGTGAAATGTGGGGGAAGCCAGTCAGTCTAGATTGTGACAGAACTACTGTGTTACCTGGTATGTCCCAGAGCTCTTAAACATGTAGCAAAACAATGACTCATGACCCTTTTCCAGCCCAAAAGAAGCTGATATTCCAGCCATGACAGTTCATAAAGGCATTTACTTTTGATCTGGAATGAAATACAGGTGAAGGCTAATTTGGCGTCTGAGGGTGAATGGAAAGAGGATATGAAGTTTCATCATTACTGCCTAGTACCACTGATTGTCTCTGCGGTTCCATTAGCCATGTCTTGAGAGAAAAGGCGGTACAGTAGTCCCCCCTTATCTTCAGTTTCACTTTCCATGGTTTCAAGTAACCCCCAGACAACTGTGGTCCAAAACTATTAAATGGGAAATTCCAGAAGCAAACAATTCATAAGTTTTAAATTTTGCACCATTCTGAGTAGTGTGACAAAATCTCACACTGTCCCACTCCCTCCTCCCTTTGTCCAGTGTACCCATGATGTATATGCTACCTCTGCCTGCCCACTAGTCACTTAGTAGCCGTCTGTGTTATCAGATCAGTTATCACAGAGAGAGAGAGAGAGAGTGGGAGAGGGAGAGAGAGAGAAGGAGTCCACATTTGCATGACTTTTATTACGGTATAGTGCTAAAATTGTACCATTTTTTTTATTAATTATAATTGTTAACCTCTTAACTGTGCCTAATTTATAAACTGAACTTATAGCTATGTTCCTGAACATCATAGCTATGTATGTACAGGAAAAAACAGTAATATATACACTGCATAATAAGATAACATATTAGATAATATAATAATAGGATTCATACTTACCGAAGTTTTAGGCATCGACTAGGAAGGGGGATTGAAACCTATTTCCTGTGGGTAAGGGTGACTAATGCTTGAGTCTGAATGCTCTTGGATGGAAGCCCAGGCCTCCATGTAACGTTTCAATTGCCTTGTCACTCAGCCAAAACCATGTGACCTTAGTGTTGGAATTTGTCTAAGTATTCTAGGAAGTATAGGTTACCTTTTTCCTCCATGCATATATTTTTAGGTAAGAAAACTTTGAGATCTCTCAGACATAGATAATTGCAAGATACTGGAAGCGTGGAGTTAGGTCTCATATTTTTAATAAGTATATTAAAAAGCATTATATAGTAGGAAAATGCTAGACTCAGAATTAGACACAAAAATATTTAAATATTAATGCAATGTATTAACCATGGAGTCTTACACAAGTTATATAATCTCTTGGAGCCTCTGGCTACCCAAATGTAAAAAGTGGGTGGATGATAGCTACCCAGCAGGATGATTTATGGAGTAAATGAGGTCAAGTACATGAGAAGGCCTAACATTGTAGTTAGCACACACGTAGGAATCACATTTATTTTTTCTTTCATTTTCATTGTTAGTGACCAAGCTTTTTAGTCTCTATTACTGCTCTGAACTAACTAGGCTTTTTTTCCTCCTTCCACTCCACTCTGAAAGCTGCAGTTCCAGCACAACACTGACTGTTTTTAATAGAAGCAGAGGGATGACTAAACCATCCAGAAGAAAAATAGGGAGGCTTCTCGAGCAAGAACATGACAGAGGACTCGGCTGATTGACTCATTCAGAGCATCCATCATCATGGGTCCAGGGACAGACACTGAATTCTAAGCCTGACTGAGGCTCTAATTCCTTCTGAGGTGTTAAGGAATTTATTTAATTTCTGATGAAGAGTCACCATAATGCTAGGAATAGCTGAGTCATCTCTGCCAAAATCATTCATTATACACTATGGTTACACAGCGTAAAATTTTTTTAAAAACTGAGTTTCTACAGAGGAAGGGACTTAAATTGGAGTCCATGATACACAGCGAGCCTATAAACTCCCAGGAATAGTGCTCACACCCTGGTAGATAATGTGAGCATCAATATTTTATGGGGAGAAGATCCATAGCTTTTATTAGATTTCCAATGGAGTCTGTGACCGAAAAGAGCCACTCCTACATGTAAAAGACCTTATTTGTTACAGCTAGAGAGACCATTTTCATGAGTGTGTTTTTCTTGGAATTATAAAACATACACCCTGACGAAAACAGGATTAGAGCCATGTGTTTTTTCTATGAACTGAACTGTCTTCTAATGGGGTTTTTACTACATTTGTTTCTCAACAGAATTCAGACATTCCAAGTTTTACTTTGTGTATAAAGTGTGCTTAAATTTATAATAGTCTTCTAACTTTCCTTATCACTCTCTCATATTTCCTAAATAAAGTACTCCTTTGTTATCTCAGATGACAAGTTCCTTTAGGATAAGGGACCAAGTCTTGGAGTATAATCACACACAGTGGCCAGTTGCCTACCAGCCTTGAATCTGCACAACTTATATGTAAAACCGGCTCAATACTGGAGAGCACTCCTAAGCAGATGGGAAACAGCAAGCTGTTTCAAGCAAGACCTACCATTGGGTATAGCTGAGAGGCACAGGGTGCACCATAGTGGTGGGGTGGGTTTTGCTGGCAATTGATGGCAGAGAGTATTTGAAATGAGGAAGATGAACACTATCACCATTGACAAAATTAAAACTGGTATTCAGAGATAGAAATGGTATTGTTTTCCCTTGCCTTCTGGTTATGTGGCTGAATCTATTCTATCATACGGGAGTCCTAAAAGGCCTAGAGGGACGTACCCCATCTATGAGGAGACAACCTGTCACAAAGATGCCTGGTCAATCTCTTCAATTTCTCCAAAGGTAAAACGTACTCAACATGTTAGGACTTGGTGGCATAGAAAATACTTCATTCCTACATACCAACTACTGACATTAGTTGTTGATGTTGCTTTCTATTTTCCTGAATTTAAAATTCTTTTCCCGATAATAATGCTAGCAAGACGATGGAGTAGACCGTGTAGAGCAGATATTCCCAGGAGTGCTGGGAGAGGAGACTAGGGAATGAACCGGGAGGAGAACCAACTGGAGAGCTCTGAGGGATGTGAGCAAGTGCACGGTCAGGGCAGGGCGCTGTGTGCACCACCCACACTCCCCTCAGCCACCCAGCAAATGTGTGCCTATGGGTCAGGAGCACAGGCCCTGAGTTCCAACAAACACAAATATGACCCCTGACCCCATCGCTCAGTATCCATTCTGTGCTGGCAAACTCTGGATATTCTTTGAGAAGCCCCTTCCTTGTCTGTAAAGTGAAAAGGTTATACCTACATCACAGTGCAGTGCTGTGATTTTTAATGAGATAATGCATGAAAAGTCCATGGCAGGCATTGAGTAAATGCTAGCTTAAGGCTGGCTTATCTTATTCTGCAGAATTGAATTTTCTGAGAAAAAAGTTACAGTTTTAACATATACATATATATAAAATGTAATACATATTAAATTTTAAAAACATAAAAAGTGAGGTTTTAGCCCTGACCAAACAATTTTAAGAATTTTTCCTGGGACCCATTTTATATTCCAATTCAATTTCCAGGAAATATTGATTATCACAAGCCTTTGATTTTGCTAAGCAAATATATGCATGATTTCTTTAGTTTTCATAGCAGTCCTATGAAATAAGACCCACTTAATGGAAGAGAATACTGAGGCTGAGAGAGATATAAATTTATCCACAGTAACACAGGCAGCAAGTGGCAGCGAGTTAATTATGTGGGATTAGAGCTTCTGGCTACAGATAAATGATAATGAGAGATATGGCTTCTCCATGTAGGGATTGGAAGATACAGCTAGTTGACTTCCAAAGGGCCAAGTTCCCTTTCCATGGTGCAAAGCTGTTGCTGGGAAGTGGCTTCACAGCCAGGGACTTCATTTTCCAGCATCTGTTAAAAGTAGGTGAGACCATATGGTATATAAGTCAATGGTATATGAGCAAAACTCTGTCTCTTCCTGGCTGAGATGGTAAAGTAGTCAGGGTGACTTCCTCATGCTTTTATTCCCCCTCCAATGGCAGTTTTAGAGGCCATGTCTTGAAGTTGACAACTTCCTAAGGTGAAAGTAGCCGGGGTGAATAGATTGGATGTGTATCAGAAAGAGCACTAACAACACTGTGGAGAGAAAGGAAAAAGAGGAGTCAAAGGTGCTTTTTAGGTTCTTGGATGGAGCATCTTGAGGGACAATGGCACCATTTTACTTGTAGGTGGAACCCTTGGGGAAGGAGCTGGCTTGGGAAGAAGTTCAGTTTTAGATTACCCATTGCTCAGGTGACCAATTGTCATTATTTTTGTAGAGTGTTGAAAATTAAGCAAGATTTCATAGAATCTTAGAGTTAATATTATCCAACAGAAGGTATTAGAAAATATACTCTTACTTGGTTTTGGAGGGAAAATTGAAAGGAAAATTTTTTTCCTTTTTCATATTAATCGGGGAAGAGAGAAACTTTACTATTTGCACTGGATTGGATCTTTACTTTTATATGATATATACTGCTATAATTTACTGTTTTCAACTCAATTAAAATGATAATTATACAAGTAAATAATACCACTTTTTGCTTGAATAGCATTTTATTTATCACCATGTGAAACAGGTATTTTAGGTAGAAAGCTAAATTCTTGAGAGATCAACTGATTTTTCTCAATATCGTACACCTCATTAGTGGTGTAGCTAGAATACGATTTGGGGGCTGACCACAAACATAACAGAACTCTATGAGGAGTTTGAGTTCAGGACTCATAGGGGTTTAAACAGAAGGCTTTCACTTTGAATCTCATTTAGGATTGTCAAAATTGTTGTATTTACATACTATCACAAACACTAAACTCTTAAGTGGTGAGAGAGACTCGGGTATTCAGCTGTTTTAGTGAATTAAATACTTTAGTTAGACTTTCTGTATAGAACCTGACTCAAAAAGTGGTCTTCAAATAATTACTACAGCATAATACTTATAACACTAAAGCAATATTCAGTATTATGTTGTCTCTTGATGATCTAGAAAAGGCAGGTTATTTATGGAGGACATCATAGTGACCATTACACAAATTAAATCCTATTGGAGTCTTCTGGTACTAGGTAATAAATACTGCTGAAGGGGGAAGAAAGTATTCAGATGATGTTCCTTTCCCGTTCCATTATTTTCAGTGACCTCCCAGGGCACTTAAAATCTAAAGTCCTTAACTTGACCTTCAAGAATTTGTACGATCTGGCTCCTGACATTCTCATCTCATGTAACTCTTCATCTCAAACACCACACAATTATGCATGTGCATTAATGAGTAGATAAGGAGGAGCTTAAGTGTGTGACAGCTGCCTAATTGAAGGGAGGTGTTTCAGGGGTTTTGTTACTGATCTCTGATCTCACATAATTCAAGGGTAATATTAGATATCGTATCTTTTAACAGTGAACCCAAATACTCAGAAATCTGCTTACTGTACACACTGAATGAAAGGCTTGAATATAGCCCTGCCCAATAGTGGGAGGTTGATGAAGAGAACACTGACCAATGACAAGAAAAGTTGATATCTGAGCTTGCTATAGAAATATGAGGACTTAGAGTAATAGAATCATTAGTAGAGTAACAAACATGAATTTAAATATTTGAAATATAAGATATGTAAAGAAAGGGAAGAATAATATGATCATGTAGCCTAAGAAGATGATTGAAGGGATGGCTTAGTAAACCTGCAAGCCTACCAATGTTTTTTTCAAAAGGGCTGAGTTGTTATTTTCTGCCTCCAAAGAGAATAGACTGAAGAAGAGCAGATTTTCAGTGCAACTTGATAGATTTGTATTATCTAACAGGAAGAACTTCATGACAATGAACTTTGTTACCTATTGGAATTTATGGTCAAAGGATACATGGATGGGTGGGTGGATAGATGGCCAGATGGAGAGGTAGACAGATGGAGGAAAGGTGAATAAATATATGGATAATCATTATTATTACTATAAATTTTGCAAACAGGGTCAATCCACATGCATCCCAGAGACCTTTAAGGCATCTCAAAGAACTCAGAGCTAAAATCTTTTCTTTAAAAAATTTTTTTTTTACTTATTTTAGACAGAGCAGAAGGGAGGGAGAAAGAGGGAGAGAAACATCAATGTGTGGTTGCCTCTTATGTACCCCCTACTGGGGATCTGACCTGGTCCACAACCCAGGCATGTGCCCTGACTGGGAATTGAACCAGCAACCCTTTGGTTCACAGGCCAGCACTCAGTCCACTGAGCCACACCAGCCCAGGCTTAAATTCTTTATTTAGTTACCCTTTAAAATCTTTATTTTGTGTATGTTTATCTGATGACTGATTTTTTAAAAAATATAACTCCCTGTGTATTTGTTTTTAACTTTAACCATTTCCATTTCCTTTTGGAAGGATATTTCATGATTCTTACTAGATAAATTTAGCTAATAACGTGTGGTATGCTGGGTCAGCCGTGCCAATCAAATCTCCTTTCCCCTTTCTCCCACTCTACTTCCATGTAGTAGATTAGAATTAAACCAAAACAATTCTGTGTAAGACGCATTCCAGCTTTCTTGTTCAGCCACCTTTGAAGAATTTAACTGACAGCACTAACAGGTACATGTAGTGACAATTTAGAGATTTTACCAAAAGACTTGCTTCTTTCTCTCTGGATGATGTATAAAAAGGCAAGGGCATACAAAAAGCGTTTGTTACTGTCCAGTTTGCTTTCTTTTAAATTTATTTTCTTGTTGAAATGGAATGTTTTGAAAATGAGGTTTAGATAATTAAGATTCAGTTGAATATTTGTGTTTGAGTCTGGAAACCAGATTTCATCTGAGTGGGATCATTAACTTTGGTTCTGTGTGCATGTCACCGTCAGGCTCAGGAGGGACTTGAGATGGGAGAAGAGACGAGAATCCATCAATGTGGAGAGAGAATGACAGAGGGAAAGAAATGATAAGAGAGAAACCACTCTACAGAATAGCATTCTCATTAGCAGATCAAATTAATTTCACTGGTGTTTGAAGCATTGTTCTCCAAGCAAGGTGAATGTCTTTCCACCAGCATGGAATCTGAAAGCTCCAAATTTTATATACTAACCCAAGTATAATAGAAGTAACCCAAGTACAATAGAATAGATTTGCCTCCAAATCATTCTGGGAACACCAGCTGATTAAAGTTTGTAATAGACATGTACATAGTAAAGGCTTAATCAATGCTGTGTTTTCCTGCTACAGGACATAGTTTTATTTCTTACTGTGAGTCTTTCAATGCCCATTTACCCTTTATGATAAAAGTTAGTAAATTACATTTCTTGAGATCAAGTTTGGTTTTGTTGTTAGTATAGCTGTAACCAAGAAAAGCTTGAGATTTTGGAACTGCGATTATTTTCTAATCTTGATGCATTTTTTGTTTCTAAAAGAATAGAGCTCTGGAGATGCTGTAAGTGCTGAAACCAGGCATTTAGTTACTCTTACGTACTTAGTTAAAATAACTGATTTCTAGTTGCTTTATAAATCAAAACTGCAAGAAAAGCAAAAGAAATCTGTATAAAGTGGTGTGTAATGTATTTCACATGTTATTTAGCTGGGATTTAAACTTTACAAAACCTTTTATAATACATACCTGAAAAAACTGAGGTTCAGGGAGGTTAAGTAATTTGCCCAGGAGATGGTGAAGATGAGATTTGAAGCAGTCCTGTCCTACGGAGCTCAGAGCTCCTTCATCTTTATAACTACATCTGCTTCCCATGGATCCTGTTACTGTACTTGAAGCTTAATAGAAAGTTTTGTCTGCTTAAAATTCTCCCTAATTCCACCCAGCTCCTTCATTACATGAACATTAGCATATCAAACACTAAGTCCTTTTTGTGACAAACCTGTTCTATGACCATCTTTAACATTTTCTTCCATGGTACCAAAAGATTAAATATTTCTTTTTTAGAAAAGTCATTACTGTTTTTAGCTTTTAAAGGTCATAATTTCCTTCTAGCAATTTCCATTTTAGTGCACTAACATGAACTTCCATATATCAGATGTGAACTTCAAAGTGCTCTCAGCATCAGGCTGCTGTGCAATTCAGTACTGATGGAGTGTGTCAGTCACTAAGATGCTCGTTTCTCCCAATAGGCTTAGCTCAGAATGTTGGGGTACCATGTTGTATAGAGGCTTTGTTCTTGCTAAGTATGAAGATTCCCTGGATTATGTTTAAATCACATAAAAGTGAAGATAAAGCATTCAGACCAAAGAGTGCATACCTACCAATTTTAAACGAATTGGTTAAAATCGCAAGTATGTAGAGCAGTCAACCATTTGTTGACTGACTACCATGTTCCAAGTATAGCTAGACACTGAACTCAACTTTTCATATTCCCTGGTACTCACCTTAATTAAGCATCTTCCATATCTTAGGCAGTAGTCAAAAAAATTGTAAATATCATTTTAAAAATTATGGGAGAGACTGGCCTTCATCCTAACTGGTCTTACGTCTTTCTGTAAGATTCTCTGACAAAGAATTTCAATTAAATTATAGTACCTATATTTAAAAGTTAGAGGAAGAGCTGGTGTGCAAAGCATCATGATCTTTTCTGACAGAAATACATTGAACATCATAATGAATAGATATTGCCCGTCTAGAGTTGCTGTCAGTATGTACATTATGTCCGGGACAATTAAATTTGCCTGTTTTTTATTACTGAGACCATATGTTTGGCCTGGATTCTTGCAGAAAGTAAATAATTCCATTATATGTGATTCACCTTTCAGTAACCCTCCAAGCTGATGAAGATTCA
Organism: Desmodus rotundus; assembly: GCF_022682495.2. Classification (NCBI taxonomy): domain Eukaryota; kingdom Metazoa; phylum Chordata; class Mammalia; order Chiroptera; family Phyllostomidae; genus Desmodus; species Desmodus rotundus. The sequence goes on from NC_071389.1 coordinate 46,759,612, forward strand.
AACAAAAAATTTATATTTGTTATAGAAATAATTCTTTTAGCAAACATGTTCGAGTGTTATGTTTGTTGGGGAGCATTAAAAGATTTAAATATGCAAAATATAGTCTTTGTGTTTGAGATACACGCAGCCTAATTTTTCTAAAAATGTCTCTCAATTTTTAAAAAATCAAGGGGTTTTTTTTTGCATGTATGTTTGTTTGTTTTTAATAAGAGGTCAAAATGAATTGTGATGAGTAACAAAAAGATATTCCAAAGACATGAAGGGCATGGACTCTGGAGTCAGGCAGAGGGACTTGGTGGAGTGGTCAGCCAGTTACCACTTGTGTGACCTGGCACCAGTTACTCCTCATGCCCCATGGGAGGTACCTAATCAATACAATAATAGCTCCCCCCTTATAAGATTGTGTTGGGCTAAGATAAGGAAGTTCCTGACGTATTTTCTAAAATAGTGTAAGTGTACTTAATAAATTTACATCTACTCATCTTTATTTGTAATATGTGTTTTGGGCTAAATCAAGCTTTTCAATGTGCCATTGTGTACATTCTTCACCTAAAAACACGGTGGGGTCACAGCGCACTCCTCACCCTGGGTCCCTGGCCTAATGCCTATGCATTCAAATAGGTCTGTCCTGTGCAGTTTGGGGCTCCTTCTCCTTCCTTAGTAATTCTGTATACAAAAATGAATATCAAAAAACTCAACATCGATGGAATGTAGATCACAAACATCAGGAAAAGTCGTTCATTTTTTTCTGTTTTAATTATTATACAAACTTTCAGTGGCTTTTTAAAAAAATGTTAAATAAACACTGATGTTGTATCTGCTGTGTACCAGACGTTGCCCTGGGTACTGTGAGAATCATCATTAACACCCTATAAGAAGTTGCTTAGCTTGGAGCCAAACAAACCTGACTCAAAATCTTGGTTTTATCACTTGTTTGTTTAGTGACCTTGGAAGAGGAATTTAAGCACTTTGTGTCTGTTTGTTAATCCACCAAATAGGGGGTCAGTAATACCTTCCAGGCTTGTTGAAAGAATTAGTTTGTGTAAAGCGCTCAGCATAGTGCCTGGCACATATGAGGTACTCAGTGACCAAGCAGTGACTTCCCCTTGTTCCTAGTAATTACAGAGAAAGAAACTAAGCCTGTCCCTCCAAAGCTCATGCCCTGTGAGAACATAAATCGAACATAGAAAGTAACACAATACCTCATAGACTCTCTATTAATTTTGCTGCAAATGACAACCAGCAGAAGGTCAAATTGGGATTTGATCCCAGATCTTTGGATTCCAAAGGAGGCCATGCATTCTGCTCCCTTCTACATGTCTACAGATTCTGTTTCTTTTTTTCCTTCCCCACTCCCTTTCATCTTTCCCCCCTCCTATCACAGAAGCATCTGGCTTGAACTAGTCTGTGTCTTTTTTCATATGTGTGGTAAAATACACATACCATAAAATTTCCTATTTTGGCCACTTTAAAGTGTGCAATTTTGTGGTATTTAGTGCATTTTCAATGTTGTGCAACCATCACTACTACCTAGTTCCACAACTTTTTATCACCTTTGTACCTACCTGTTAAGCATCCCTGTGTCCCCTCCACTCTGCCCCTGGCAACCTCTAATGTGCTTTCTGTATCAATGAAATATTCTGCTTTGGATATTTTATATAAATAAAATCATACTAATTGTGCCTTTTTATATCTGGCTTCTTTCACTTAGCATAATGTTCTCAGGCTTCGTTCATGTCATAGTATATATCAATTCTTCATTCCTTTTTCTGGTTGAATGATATTCTATGGTATGGGTATTCGACATTTGTTTATCCATCCATTAGTCGATGGAGAACGATTTGCTTTTAAGGAGCATTGTATTTAGAAAAAAATTTAAATTAAATGATTAAGCATACCTTCATTAGTTTGATTATATATGTAATAAATGGAACCTAAATGTTCTTGCAGAAATCTAACATCTGTTTGTCTAAGTCCAATGTCTAATTCGGCAGTTCTGGATGCACAAGGAAGAGGTTCTCAGTTCCACAGCCTGGAAAAGAGTCCTTCTACTCCCAGATCATCAAAACAAAAACACTTTTTTCCCTTTTGAGCTCTCTGTTTTGATACTGGCAAGGAAAAAGTCACTTCATTTCTCAAAAACACTATTTTTTCCTCCCATGTTTGGTAAAAAATAGTTGACAAAAGATTCATGACCCGGCCCAGGAAAAATTACACTGTAGAAAATGACTAAAATTTTCATTGAGTTCTAGAGTCATGAATGAAGAATCATTTGACACAGTGTGTGATTTTTCTTAAGTTTATCAAGTTATCATATATAGTAGCTTAAATTTGTTATTCCTGTAAGGTCTTTGACTCATTGCTTTTTTTCAAAGAATTTCTTTGAATTTTTGAAATAAACTCTCAAAAGACATGTGCACACATCCTCATCCACTTTAACACAGTTGGTAGGATTGTTTCTTCCTTCATTTTCTCAAAGAGCTGCTGAGATGTGAAGAACTTTTACATTTTCTACTTTGTTTGCTTTTTAGTCTTCCATGGTTTTTTTTCCTGCCTTCCTAAACTTCCCAAATCTTCTCCACTTTTTAAGGGGGAAAGTTTTCAATGATTTTTTTTTCAACAATTGGATTAGTTTTGATTTTCCGGAACATCCCATCTTTGGTGCATTCCTGTATGCATTTCACATATAGCTGTATTCTGTGTATGGGAAACGTGACTTTCAATGAAAGTAAAGCTATGGACTAGCATAGCGTTTTGTGAACATGTGCAAATTCTTTGATCCTTTTTACTGGCTGATTTGTTATAGAATGAAAGATCAAAATGCAAAATGAATGCAACTTGTATTCAGCTTCACATTTAGAAATGATCCTGGGAATGGACTCTATGTTTCCCAGATCCTGATCCAGCACACTTTTCACTGGAAAATGGACAACTCGTGATGTTCATGACCTAGTTCCTATTGGCTATTGTCCAAATCGGTGGTCAAAAACAGGACAGTCTATGGAAAATTACTATTGCCTGCTCTGTTACTAATTTAATACAAGAATTACTGGAATCTGTGTGTATTTTCTGATCTGTTTGGTAGGGCTATTTCTTAATCATGATAAAGTTATAGAAAGTAAAGTGATTGGAAAACATATGATAATAATAGCATTTGTTTCATGGCCCCATAAAAACCAGTAGTGATTGGTGAATATGGCATTCATTGTAAAGCCAAAGCTAAATTGGACACATGGAGAAACCAATTAAGAGACTCAAAACCCAAGGAAAATCAAAGGAAAAAAATGATGATTGTAACTGATATTTTTGTCCCTGTAAGGAGATAAGGCAATTAGAAATGGGAGGGAAGAAAGTTTTTAACAATCAAAGTTAAAAATGATGGGAGGGAAGGTGTTCCTAAATATTGTGGGTGAGTAGCTTTTCAAATGTCAATAACTTTTTTTTCTAAAAACTCCTCCTGCAGAGAGAAATGAAAAATAGTTTTTATGTGGGAGGCTTTTTTTTAAACAAACATTGACATTTTAAAAACCTAAATGTTTTATATGAAATGACTATGAAAGTACAAAATCAGACAGAACAGAGGCATTTTGGAGATTATATTTGAGTAGTACCCTGAAAGCCAAATAATGAATGACTCAGATAATCTGAGCAGTTTGGGCTGACTCACATGTTTTGGAAGAAGGTGTCATCAAATCCCTCATTCTGTCAGTGTTTTCCCCTTTGTTCCACCTGGTAGTGCCAAACAAATCCTGAAACTCAGTGACTTTTCCACTCCAACTTGTCAAAAAGACTTTCCAAATCCCAGGAAAAAAAGAAACCTAAGGTTTTGAAATATAAGCATTTAGCATGTTTGAATAATACTCAGTAACACAAGGAACATAAGTCACAGAAGTAACTATGGAACACGCTGGAAATGAGAATCTTAAACAAAGCCTTGACAGGATAAAAATGGCAAAATCAAGACTGGGCCTGTTTGTCCTGGATGGAAGAAAGAAGCCTTCATACCCCAACACTGCCTGAACGATGCTTCCTGGAAGATATTTTAAATCAATAAGTATTATATAGTACTTGTATTAGGTGTAGGGGACATACAAATGTAGGAACCTTGACCTCTGTCATAAGAAAGGTGACAGCCTATCATCAGGGAAGCTGATACAGGAAATATTAAGTGGAACAGTTGGATATATTACAATACATATAAGAGCAACATTTTGGAGAAGCACAGAATAGTCAATTTCTTATACCATTAGGACTGAGAAATCCTCTCTGAGGAGGTGACATTTGGCTAGGCCTTGAAGGGTGAATTAAAATTCTGAATAGCAACCAAATAGGAAAAGCATTTCAACCAGAGTAAGGAAAAGGAAGAAAGGGATGCCAGAGTACAGATGTTGGGGTAATTCAAAGAATGGCTAATAATTCAGGGTAGCCACAGAATTGAGGAACTAGAAAAAGATGAGATGGGAATATAGGACACCAAGATGTGTCAGGTTAGCGTAGCTCTCTTGGAATGGTTTACATAGTTGGTGTCTTGGAATTACCCAAGCCTCAAGAATGTGACTAACCTGGAAATTGCTATTCTTCTATATTTGTAATTTGGTTTCTTGGCAGGACCAATTAGGGTAGTGAATAACAACATTGTAAGAAAAGCTTGCAATCTTTCCTATACCGTGCCCTGATCTCCCTTTCATTCTTTTACATACTTCAGTTGCTTATGGTGCTCGGCACTTACAGTGCTGAATCTCTGATAGACATCTGTTGGAAAAAGCAGTAGTGAATCACATGCACATACTCACGCATACACGTACATCCAACCAAAGAAACTTCCACTGCTTTTGAACATTTAAATTTAAGGCATGTGTTGCAGTTTTAAAAATATGTTCATATGAATGTTGCCAGGAACACTCAAATAGAAAATAGATTTCTTTGACCCTTTGTTGTTTTCCCACAGGATTGAAAAAACGTACAAGGAAAGCCTTTGGAATACGAAAGAAAGAAAAGGACACTGACTCTACGTAAGTACTTTAAAAGTTTGCCTCCTCAAAGAAGCTAGTTGACTAAGAATGCTGTGGTAATTGTCATTTTTAGAGTACACAGAGTCCCCTTGGATAAAATGTAATATTCTATTTCTGGATAAACTGTAGCTGTTCAGCATAAACAGTTCTTAGATTTATGCTACAAAGACTTTTCATCCCGTGTTCAATTTTTCATCGTGCTATTATTTTATAATCCGATAACCACACTTTTCAGAAGTCCTGGGAGGCAGGTAGTGTTATTGTAATTTCTGTGGGGACTAAAAGTGTTCATTTCCACCTCTAGGGTTGCCTGAGTAACTGAAATGAAGAAGCAAACACCTGTTTAGGTAGATTAGGCTGGGCCAGAAACAGAAATTAGTCTAGATAACATTCCAAAGCTTTTACTTGGGATGCCAAGATTCTGTACAAGCAGAACTGTAAATCAACCAACAGAATTCACAGGAATGATAGGCTATTGGGCTGCAAATAAGAAACCAGTGCTAAAACAACCCTGTAGATACTTTTACACATTTAAATGATCACACCCAAGATAATCAATTGCCCATAGACACTGATAAAGCCATCTTGAAAGTATCCAATGATACAACAGTTTTATTGCATTTTTTTGACCACCTCAAATTCTCCTTTAGATTATCTAGCTTTGACACACAATCTCAGGTGCATTTTTGAGCCAGGCAGGTAACTCACACATGGAAAGTAGGATGGCCAGGAACTCAGGATTCCAGCCCAAGACCAGTGTGAGGAGAACACCGCTACTCACCTGCAGCTGGTGGTGGCCATGTAAAAGTGAAGAGCTGGTGTGGTCTGCTATACATCAGAATAATGAGACATTAAACCCATCATTTGGCTGGAATCCATGAGAGAAAGTTAGAAAATGGGAAAATCAATACTTGTTTGGGCACAGCTGAAAATGAAGAAGGTTACATTTATTTATCACCCTTAGCTTTTCTTTCTTTACATTTTTACCATGCATAAATTTTATCACAGTATACTGAGCATTGCCCTATGTCCTTGTCCTCCAAGATTTTACAATTCATGGGATAAAATATCTACCACACAAACTGAAATACCTTCCATATAACAAAATGAGATGACATTTGAAACTACTAGTGTGGTACCTAGTACTTAGTAAATGCTCAGTAAATGGCACCAACTACTACTCTTAGTATTACTAATACTAATAAATATGTGGTAAGTTCCTTGTGAGCAATTAAAAATGGAATTCATGGGAATTTGAAGGTGGGAAAGCTCACATTTGGACAGATGATCAGTGAAGTTTCAGGGAGGGAGGAGCTTTAAGTTTGACCTTCATGTTAAGAACAGGCATTTCATGCAAAAGGAACAACAGCTGCTAAAGCAGAGAGGTGGAAAAGTCTATTGATATTTAGTGCAAAATAGAGCAGTTTGCCCACATGTCAGCTACAGGTAAAGATGAAAACTGGGGGCAAGTCTGGAAAGCAGATCAGAGCCGGAGAGGAAGTGCCAGGCTGTGGTGTCTGGGCTTCCTTCTGCAGGCAGTGGGCAACCTTGATGCCTCAAAGGTTTTTAAGCAGGAGAGTATAAAGGATTGGGGGAAATAAAAGCAATTTTTTAAATCTAGATATCAAATATTAAGCCAACTGTTCTTACATTTTCTTTGTGCTTTTTCTTTTAGTAAAAAGTTATTTCGTGGAATTCACATTTACTCTAGTCTTGTTTTTCTAAACAATTGAATTAGGAATTTTTTGAAGGACAACATAATTACTATTGTTTCTTAAGAAGTTGCCATTCTCTAAACAACCCGCAGAAAAGGTGATGGTTCTTTCACTGGAATCTGAAGACTGGCTCTGCTTCCAGCGTTGCCAACATTCCCACAGCCTTGGGAGACTTTTCCTCCCTTGGCCTTGGTTTACACTAGATGGAATCCAATTTCCCCAAAGAGCCAGACCCTGTACAGTCTGTCAGCAACATTTGCTGTCACCTACAATGTGCCACGGGTTATGTGGGACATCATTAGACACATCTCAGGAGAACATTAGCAGAAACTGAAGCTATTTTTCTTTGAAAACAGTGTCTGTAACTGACTTCACATAATCTCTGGTGTGTGAAGAAAATTGAAAACAAAAAAATTTCCTCAAAAGGGAAAAGAGGTCAAACAGCCTCCCCAGAGCAGGGTGAGCTAATTTTCATGCGGCCAAAGCACTGCTCTTCCATTACCATTTCTAAAGGTATGAAAATGAGGAATTTTTCCTCATGGGTTTGGGTGGATGCCCAATATCTCTCTGCAATACTCTAATGAAACATTTGCTTGTAGAATCCCAAGCATCTCTTTAACTTATCACTGGAGCACCCCAAAACACTTATGTAATAGCAAATTAGCCATAAAATTGGTTCCACTGGCAATGATAGTCAGAAGACCAACACTTTAGTCTAAGCCTTTGATTTCCCTGAGCCCCAGATCTCTCATTGGGTCATATATCATTCTTGCAAAAGGTTGGCAAAATGCTCTGGGAATTTACCATCCCTTCAGCTTTAGGTAAGGGTAGCCTGCCATCGTTAAAACTTTGTTGACACAAACTGTTTTCAGAGCTGTTGCAACCCCCTCAGGTTTGCCACGCCACCTGCTCAGTACCACCAGCCCCAACTTCAGCTGATCAAACCTCCTTAGATACAGAGTGGGGTTAGAACCAGAGCTTCCTGATTTAATCATCATTACAGCATCTGGTATAGAGAGGAAAGGGAAGAGCCTGTGCTAAGTGGAAGGCCCTGTGCGGGGTAAATTGTATATACTGACATTCCTTTTAATCCTCACAGTAATTCAATAAGGTTAGAAATCACATCTCAATTTTAGAGGTGAGAAATCAATGCCAAAAGGGATTAAGTAATTTGCTGAAGGCTACCCAGAAATAAGACTTCAAACCAGAATCAAGTCCAGAATCAAGTGCCTGGGCTTTTATCACCCAGATGAAAAAGAATAGATGGGCAAAGTTATCATCAAGGCTGATAGGAGGATAACAGAGAAAAGGCAGTAGTTGCAAGAAGTAACTGGCACTTTTTAAAACAAAGGCAAAGACCCCATGGTCAATGATTAATTTTAAAATAGAGGTCATAAATATAATGGGTCTGCTATTAAATTTTTTAGAATCATTTAAAAATAAAATATGAAATTTTATAAAAAGGGTTATGAAGTGAATTGAGAACCCATGCCTAAGTGTCAGATGCTGCTAAAATCTCTGTACGCCCCATCCTAGGTCATACTATATAGCGATTTTATTCTAGATGACATTTATGAGCATTTACTATCTTCTAGACACTATTTCAGGCTATCCACTTACATAAACTCATTGAATTCTCTACTTGTCCTATGGGGTATATGTACACGCTATTATCATGGCCATTTTATAGATGAGAAAACTGAGACACAAAGGGATGAAGTGATCCGCCCAAGATTGTGCAGTTAGGAAATATAGGCTGATTGAACCCAGGTGTCTGGCACTAGAACCAGAGCTTTTACCTGCCAGGCTTACTACCACCACACTTGGAGGCACCAGCCCATTTCCATCAGTAGGTAAGACAAGGGATCAGAAGACACCAATGCTGCTATATGCAATTACAGTTTTTCTGATTTAAAAATTTTGAAATGCCATCCTTATAGAGGCAATATGCAGGGGATCAAGTGGCCTCTCATGTAAGATCCCCTATAGATATGCCCTTATATCTGGACCAGTAGTGGGCAACACTGCCACCAGGCCTATCTCCAGAGACTTGTCTTCTCCCATCTATTACCTGCTGCCCCCAAAGATATCCCCACAAGTTTCAGTGCCTCTGGATTTATCTTATACAAAAGTTGATACAATCACCTCTTTCTCAATTCCTTTAGCAGAAGCTAAAATTCTAGGAAGAAATGCTCATTTTCACTATATACATTGGGTTGGCCAAAAAGTTCATTTGGTTTTTTCTGTAAGATGACTCTAGTAACGCCTAACTGTCTTTAACTTCATTTGAAACATTTTTGTTAGATTGTATTGTGGAAGCTGTCATAGAAGCGTGCATTTAAAAATCTTATCAAAATTGGTGAATTTTTTTGTAGCCATTTTCTTCCACTGAAGATGGAAGAAAATACACAACATTTTCAGCATATTATGCTTTATTATTTCAAGAAAGGTAAAAATGCAACTGAAATGCAAAACAGATTTGTGCAGTGTGTGGAGAAGGTGCTATGACTGACTGAACGTATCAAAAGTGGTTTGCAATGTTTTGTGCTGTAGATTTCTCACTGGACAATGCTCCAAGATCAAGTAGACCAGTTGAAGTTAATAGCGATCAAATCAATATATGAATTGAGAGGAATCAACATTCTACCATGTGGGAGACAGCCAACATACTCAAAATATCCAAATCAATAACGTTATTGGTGAAAATGAAACATGTGTCTTTTATTTTACGGAAAAAAATTAAACAGACTTTATGGCCAACTCAATAGTTCTGAAGAGAAAAGCTGGTTTTGGTGATTATGAGTTGGTACCTTTCCTCTGTGCTTTCCTACCAACCTGAGCCTATTGTGGCCATGATAACTCACTGGATTTCTTGCCTCTCTCATCCATGATGAGCACGTCTTCATTATTTTTATCCCCAGATCCTAGCCTAGTGCCTGGCCCATTATAAGCACTCACTATTTGTTCAATGAGTTATAACTTTTATCAGTTAAGACTCTTCCTATTCTTCTATTTTAGATGAACTTTCTTTAAACCAACTAATTCCCATAGCCAGGGAATGTCAGAAGACCTTCTGTCAACTCCAATGGTCTTTCAATATCAGCATCCTCTCTGCTTCTATCCTCTTTGTCCACATGGACACAGAACTGGTTATGAAAAATGATGCACCTCCACTAAGTGTTTTATAATCCAAGTAAAAATATTCTGCTAATTTAGAAGGGGTTATTGATGAGGAAGGGGAGTCACATCTTGAAACCTGGGAGATGTCCCACTAACTCTCTGCATTTCTCTCCCTACCCACCCTATGAAGCAATAAATAAATAATTTCATCACCTGGTCCCACCTCCTATGGAAAGTTCCAATCATACCAAACTCCTCAAGATTTCACAGTCCACCTTCTTACTTCTCCATTCCTCTGACTCCTCCGATTCAGTTTTTCAAAATAACGATAATGACAACATTCCTCTATTGCTACAAAGTCTAATGTGGCTGCAGATGGACAGTTTTGTGTTCCTAGTGCAGAAAAGAAAAAACAGTGATAGCCAACATTTTTGAATACTTACTGTGTGTCAGGAACTATTACAAATTCTTTATAGATATACATTGTTTTATTCAATCTGGCTTACATAAGTTAGGTAATGTGTTCAAGGTCACAGAACTAGTAAGTGGTGGACAGAGTCTGGACACTCAGATTCATCCTATTCTAAAGCCCTTACTGCTAAGCACCTGGAGCTACCATGCTACCCTTCCAGCTACCCTTCAGTCATCAGGGTGAGCGCTTCGGAAACATTGCCCTCCATCTCCTGCTTTCCTATAATCAAAGGAACAGTCAATAGAGAATTATGGAAGAAAATACAGATTCTCAAAGTAAGTTCAACAATACCATAGAAGTTCCTTCTCAGGGTGGAAATTCAAGACCCCTCACAGGGGAGAAGATGAGAGACAGTGAACTGGTTTGCATTCCCTGCAGTAGTTTTAAATGGAGCCGTCTAGCCTGGGACAGACGCTTAATGAGCTCTCCTCTAAAAGGCAACCAAAACACTGCTCCAGCAATTTGTCCTCGTGGACTTCAAGTTTTAATGAGAATCTCCCTCCTGCACACACATAGACACACCCGACACTCAAATACCACTAGACAATGTGTTTCGATTTAGTTTGCTTTAGATAGTTTACTGCGGTGTGAATGCCGGAAAGGGGAGAGAGGTGCTTAATGTTTCTACTTGTTAAGATGCTTTGTGTAGCAAGAACGATTCATTTTCCTAATAGCTACAAATTTCTTTTTGTTACAGAGGTTCACCGGATAGAGATGGAATTGTAAGTATTTAAACGATCATTTTCAGTAGGTTTGCACTTTAATATAAGCTATGGTTAAATTTCTTAAAGCCCCATTTTTTTCTATAGGGAAAAAATAGCTTAAATGATTTCTCAGACCTCTCATTGTTATAATTTTCTGTAGTAATTGCATGGGACATAAATGCAGTCTTGGTCATATTAAACTTATTTATGGCATTCACCTAAAGCCCTGCCCTAGATTAGGCAAGCAAACCAGTCACCAGTATGGTGGGTCAAAAACCAGACAGTTCCTGTAGGGCTGCTGCCATCAACTGTTATTTCATTTCCAATTTAATGATATAAAAACTCATTATGTGAGAATGTTTTTCTCCAACAGAGGCCGCAAAGTCATAATGGAGCTGAGATCCAATAAAACTGAAAGAAGCTTTTCCCCTTTCATAGTTGAGCTGCAGATACATTTTCTGTATTAAATTCACAAGTAGGGAATGGTCTTGAAACCACTTATGCCTGAATTTACAGCCTGAAGGAAGAAAGTGTGTCCACCAGGGATTTAGATTTAATAGTAACTCTGACTCCTTGCTGGTCCCCAGATTTCTTGACTTTTAAAGAAGTCTGTGGTGCCTTGGCTTGGATTTATCTGAGCTGTGCTTATGGGAGTCTGCACCCACTTCTAAAATGACTTCCTTCCAATCTAAATCAGATGCCTATTCACAAGGTTCAAAAGAACAGCTGTTACTGAAAAAAAGGACTCACATTAGGCTCATTGGGCTGGAGTGGGAACTAAAATAAACCTGGTGGTTAAAAATATGTTTTTGAAAAATCACCCTTTATAGTATTTTACCTACATTGGGGTGTTAATGGCAGCTATAGCAGGTTTTCTCCCACGCTTGACTCAAGGTTCCTAGTTTTGGGGTGCCTGTAGCATTCATGTAGTTCTTGCCATGAAATGTTAAGAAAATAGACTGAAGTTTACCAGACATTGGGTAACACTATAATCAAGGCTCTATTCAGCAGGGGAAAAAAAAGACCCAGAAGACTCAGCTTCTCCTCACCTCTTGCTTCTGGCTCAGAGCCCTCTCGTTAACTCTGTCTCAGGTACTCTCTGCTTCTGTGTCATCTCTTTGCTTCTGTCTGGGTCCCCTCCCTGGGTTCTCTTGTCCCCTCCATTCCAACTTCCACAAGGCTCTTAGCTATCCTCTGCTTTCTCTCCCTGCTGCTCCCAGGCTGGATTGCTATTTCTTGCTTCTTTCCCTCTGCCACCCTGAGTCTTGTCCGTTTTCCTTTTTCTGAAGCCCTTCCCACCCTCATTGTCTGTGAGACCCCATTGCCACCTCAGTGTTCTCTGCTCTTCTAGGGACCACTAGTTTAAATTCCTGGTAGAATTTGCGCCCAGGTGCCTGGTGCATTGCTGGCATGGAGGGAGCACGCACTGCATTGATGAGCCCAGCCGTGATTCTGCGGACTTGTCCACTCGAGCTCAGGGCTTTGTACCGGAGTTCCCCAGGTTCTCCTTTATCACCCCCGTTCCAAGTCAGATAAAGTCATTTACCAGTGCTTGTACCCAATTTGTTTCTCAATTGGAAATACCATAAATATCCCTGGTCGTGATTATTAGGAAAGGGGAATTATGTAATTTTGATTTCTCAGGAAATAATACAGACCCATTTGAAAAAAGCTACATTTAAATAAATGCTAGTTCTCTGAAACAGGATGTTCAGCTTCACGGATAATTGGAAATTATTATCCAGCTGCTAGGTTTGCTATTTGGAAATGTTCCCCAGGTTTTCCCTACTAACTGTTGTCACCAAATTTGAGAACTCCATATTGTACCAGTGCCATAGGGGTCCAAGTTGCTGTTTGCATTCAGTCCACAGAGACCTGAACCTGATTTTATTTCAAATTCAGATTGATTACTTGCAAACCTTGTGTCTGTGGACCCGCTCTATTTTCACATGGCTGATTTAGCTTCCAAATTACTGTCTTTTGGATGTCTGAAGTTGAAATTTATGGTTTCACTGATGTAGTTCTACCAACTATAGGTGGTAGTGCACCCACTTAGTGCTTATAAATAAATGACTGTCAACACAGAGCTACACAATGGGTTTAATGTACTCAAGCATATTTCAGTTTCTCAAAATCCAATGAAGCCCATCTCCGGTGACAATGCTTTTGCAGACTCGTCTACAGAGGTTTCATGTCAGGGTTCCATGTATGAAGGTGGACTTGCCTTGTTCCCCACGTGGCTGAAGGTACCTGTCCTCTGCAGAACTGTCTGTCATGGTGTCTGTGAGTTTGGACAGCCGGTGTTACAATGCATTTTAACCCAGAGACAAACTCTAATCGTGCAGGATACACTTTAACTTTTTCCTAAGCAGTTTAGATTTTCACCTACGCATAGACTGGGGGCATCGTCTCTGCTCATCCTGAGTAGGTATGCAGGAAAGGGCCCAGATTTGGAGCTGTTAACTGTGCATGCAACATATATTAATGACCTTCAGGAAGGTTTTGACCTAAGGTAAAATATGGTAGAGCTAGGCCTTTCATATTTTGATTAGAAATACAACCATTTTTATTCAGTCTTACTGTGTCCTGGTATCTGTTCTCTACCTGTAAATTAAGTGCTGGCTGATTAAGGACTAGTTCCAAATAATCCCTAGTGCCTGGGCTATGTCTTCCTCCTTCTTTCTTCTTCTCCTTACCTAGCTACACTGGCCTGCTGAATAGAGCCTCGTTATGGCCCCAAAGTCCACTCTTTGTTTAAGGAACCCTGCAACATTGGTAGGCCCTACAATTAGGCCTAGGAGTTGTTTCTTCCATGGTATGCTTGCTACTCCATGTGATTCTTTATATGTATCTTGAAGAGCAAACAGATCCTTTAACAACTTTTTCTACATGAAAACAATCAATTGCAGCAGCCCAGCCCACAGGAACCACCCTGCAATAACAAAGCAAGGTGTGCGCGGGAAGGAGGAAAAAAAGTTTCGGTAAGGAAACAGATTTTAGTTAAAAATTTCCAAGGGATATGTAGAAATAGTGAGCAAAATCCCAATTTGAAACTTGAAAAAAATAGTAGCATTTACTCCACTTAAAAGGAGTCTTTTTTAGTTATTTCCAAATTACTTTTTGAATAACCTGGGGCCAATTTTTAAATCAACCATGTATACTCTATATACTGATGTCTGAATATACTTTTAAAGAGTGATCAGGCATGAAAGATATGTGTTTCCTTTGAGACAAAGGAAATGTATTCAGATTTTTAAAAATATTTATTTATAAGAAATATTTGGCTCTAACATTAGCATGACCATACACATTGAGTAATCATTTGTTAGGATTAGCATTATCTTAGTAATGATAGGAATTTGGCATGACCTTGGCTTGTGGGAAATAGTGTACTTGACCAAAGGATATCAAGTCAGGGGTGCTGAACTCAGCCCAGGCTATGCAACCACATATTGTTCAATATGGCAGCCACACGCAGCTCTTTAAAATTCAGTTTCTCAATCACACTGCCACATCTAAGGTATTTCATAGCCACTTTTGGCCAGTGGCTACCATATTGGACAGCACACATATAGAATATTTCCATCTTCCCAGACAGTGCTATTGGACGGTGCTGTTCTATAGGATTAGTTGCAAAGTGAGTCAACTCAACCTCAGTGGCAAAAAGATAATATTTAGGCAGTACATCCTGTGTCTTGAATACTTCTCACCTGCAGATCACTGTGTGGCCATGAGCTGACATAGAAAACTCCTAGTGGAAACTGAGAACTTTGATGAATGTATGATTAAACACAATTATTACTACATCCATTGATTTAGCCCATCATATTATCTGAAAACAGATAATAAGCCTGACCAAAGTAAAGTACCTATTAAAACAAGATTAACACTGCCATGAGCCTCAATTATCTTAAATAATAATCATATATTCAAGTAATAAAGGTTACTTATGCAAAGTGTTGAATTTTAGAACACACGCAAAAGAGGAAAGTAAAATAATATATAACTCCAAGGGGAAAAAATCACTGTTTATGTGTTGGTGAATAACCAATATTGCTTGTACTATTAAGCCTAGTTTTTAAATATTTCCCCACTTCACTTATCTTCTGCCTTGCATCTTCAAAGTTTTCCAGTTGAAAATCAATAGAGCTGTTATCTTCACCGTTACCATTATGAGCTACACTTGTTTAAGTGGCTAAACCAGGAGAATTGTTTCTTTCTTGGGGTTTACCAAAAGAATTTCAGCCAGACTCTGTCTACCATTAACTTGATAATTTCCTCTTGTGAAACCAAATATATTTGTAAGAATTCACTAGCACAAATGAGGCCAAATAGCTAATTTCTCTAATAAAGTTGTGTGTGTGTATTTTGAATACCTATCTGCCAAAATGAATGTATTTTGTTAGTGTTAGTATTTGTGTTCAGAATGTTCCTATTTTAAAAGAAAAAATTTTAATAGGTTTTGCCTGTTCTTCATCTCAATCTTGTATTGGTCTTCGTGGAAATAAGGAATTTTCACTTAGCCCAGATCTAGAATATTCCGAAAATTCAGGAATTTTTTTTATCTATAACATTGGACCTATATTGTCAGGAAAAGAAACACACACATTTGTTCATCTAAACACCTATCTTGGTTTTGAAGGACATTGTTATGAAAAGAAATTATCATGGAGGCAAAATATAGAACTGAAAATTCTGAACTCAGTTATCTACTGTTACCAATTCTCTTTGGATTTTAGATAACAACCCTTCATACTGAAGAATTGTTTAAGAACTATTATTGTTTAATAGAAGTACTATAGTGATCACAAAATTCATGAGTTTAGTTCTTTGGGATCAACTTAGTTCACTTGATTCCCATTACTATAAGTTAAGTTTGTGTGTTAAATTTATTATATATACTTTCTAGGAAGGATTTGGAGAATTTTGCGAAGATATTACAAACAAATTGGTTAAGTAGGAATTAAAAAAGAAATCAAACATAGCAAAAAGAAGAGGAACCATGCCCATTCCCCATGGAAAAGATTTTTTATTATTAAGCTGGCATATTACTTAATGGACCATGTCCTCAACAATAGCTTTATAGCTTATACAGGTGCAAAGTTGATGTTACAGGTTTTTAAAACAACCTTGGCTCCAAGTAGAAAGAATGTCAGTGAAACACCAATTCAATGAAGGAAATTATGTGGGAAAGTTAAAGTGATATAGTTTGAGTACATAATCTTTTTCAAGAGCAGGAAAAAGGAGGAGGGACACAAGGCCTGTATTCCTGGGTTCTGGTCTGTGGAAACATTGGCAGAATTCTTGCACTTGTGAATTCTAGAGTAGTGGTAACACACAGGGGAGAAAGAGGGCTTGAACATATTATCTATTCCTTACACACTCTTCACCCTTACTAAGCTGTTGGTTCCTAGAATGCCCAGTCAACATTCAGTAAGTATTAATCAGTGATGATGGTTACTGCATTACCTCTAATTTGGTTTTCTAGTGGTCCTACATGCAAACATTAAAAGCTTACTTCTCCCACCTATTTGTCAAATTGTGTTAGCTGTTCACGTTGTGGTCCAAGTGGCCTTCATTTGTGATTGCAAAATTAGAGGTCCTATCTTCAAGCCTCATGTGTCACCATTTAATATATGTTGTTCTGGGATCTGCTAGTGACATACCATTGCTCTCTGTGTGCTACATACTGGAATGCTGTTGAACGAACCCTCCGTTACCAACCTAATTTGTGTTTCCGTCCTTTGCTCACAAAAATTAGAGAATCCGCCCTGACTGGTGTGGTTCAGTGATTTGGGCATCCTCCCACAAACCAGAAGGTCACCGGCTTGATTCCCAGTCAGGGTACATGCCCAGTGGGGTTTGTGCAAGAGACAACTAATTGATGTTTCTCTTGCACATAGGTGTTTCTCTCCCTCTCTTTTTTCCCTCCCTTTTCCTGTCTCTAAAAAAAAATAAATAAATAAAATGTTTTTTTAAAAAGTACAGAATCTTAGTCCTGGCTGGTGCAGCTCAGTGGATTGAGTGCCGGCCTGCAAACCAAAGGGTCGCCGGTTCGATTCCCAGTCAGGGCACATGCCTGGGTTGTGGGCCAGGTCCCCAGTTGAGAGTGTGTGAGAAGCAGCCACACATTGATGTTTCTCTCCCTCTGTTTCTGCCTCCCTTCCCTCTCTCTAAAAATAAATATATAAAATCTTTAAAAAGAAAAGTATAGAATCCTGGTAATTTCCCTTTGGATAAGGCAACATCCTTGCTCAAGTGCTGTTGCCATAAATCATGGTTGTGTAGGGGCCAAAAGAGAATTTGAAGATAATCCAGAGAGAGTAATGCTCATGTCCAATCACCTTGCAATGATGAGTGTTCATGGAAGCATAGGACCCATGGATGGCAGACATCCATGATTAATCCTGATTCTATTTTAATAGTTTGTTAAGAAAAACCTCTTGTAAAGAATATCAACACTATTTTTAATACCTAGGAGCTGAACTAACTAATTTGGAGCTGATTTCCTTTATCAAGGGGTTGGTTAGGAAAAAATTAAGTCAGTATTGGAAAAGCTAAAAGCTTAGTTAACAATTTGGATGAATGCTCTTTGGATATGTTGGAAGTACTGCACATGAGAGCAACATAGAAGTCAAAATGTTTTCATTTAAATATATGTATATATGGTTTTATCCACTGAAAGTATAGAAGATCCAGTTATAATGTAGGTGCTTCTAATGCTTTGGTAACTGAATAAAATTTGAACAGCTAGTAGTTAATATCCTATGCCTAGGTATCTTACAGTCTTCTGTGAAATAGGTATGTGAGCTCTGTTAGGCAGTATCACAGTAACTCAGTTTCCCATTCAGTTACACCAACGTGGTTGCTTAATAGGCTGCTCTAATTTGTCTTTCCAGCCCTGATTTTGTTGCTCTTGCTAAATAAAGATAAGAGTTAAGTATTCTTTATTCCTTTTTTGTTTCATTCAGATGTTTCTCTTCTAAATTTATTTTCAAATTTATTACAGAAGAAAAGCAATGGGGCGCCAAATGGATTTTATGCAGAAATTGATTGGGAAAGATATGTGAGTATCAGAAGATGTTTTTTGGTTATTTTTTTATTAAGTATTTCTGAACTTGAAAATGAGTTGAGGCATTCTTATATTTAAAATAGAACATAGAAATAGGGAAACACACCATCTCATCAGGAAGTACCTGACACGATTTACATGGTATAGAATGTAAAAGCACTAGAGGCTGTTGGATATGAGTTCAAGACCTAGCCCCTCCACAAGTCAGCTGCCTGTGGCTTTGGGATAGCTGTTTGCTTAGCCAGCAAAAATTAAGTCAGTAGTTACTTTGTAGCATTGTTGCAAGGATTTAATAAATGAATTATTTGCTCATAAATAATGTTATAAGAGAAGCCATGAGATATTAAGAAAGGGTGATTTCAAAAACTTAATTCTTTTTACCTACAAAGACTCTCGTTATAATTTTCTAGGATTCTTAAATATGCATTAATGTGGTACTCTAAGCAAACAAGAAGATAATTAAAATACCAAATTACTCATCAAGTACTACTGTATTTACTACCCCTGCATCTAGCACAGACACTCTGAACTCCATTGCTGTCCCTGGTCAACATGGAAGTGCTTAATTGAAGCATAACTTTCTCAAATTTCTTTAGTCCTAAAAACTAATAAGGCCACATAGGAATTGCTATTATAATTATTAATACATTAGATACAATTAGTAATTATATCTAAGTAATAAGAATTAACCCCTCATCTTGCTTTTGGCAGGGATGGCCTCAGGGAAGGTATGACCTTTAAGTGAAGCCCTGAAGTATAAGCTGGGGTTGCCTGGCTGACCATTTGAGGGAAGAGAATTCCAGACAGAGAGAATGGCATTTATGAGGACTCTGAAATTGAAGGGGGGGCAGAACTTGCAGCATTAAAATCATGAAAGTTAACAGTGGGAAGAAGGCCTTGTGGCTGAGAGGGACCAGGGAAGAGAATCTCAGGCCTGAGGCTAGAGAGAGAATCAGGAGCCCCTGCAAGGGCTGGTGGGCTACACCCAGGCACTGGGCTTGTGTTCTGCATAGAGTGAGAAGCCAGGGACAAATTTTTAGCAGGGAAGTGACCTTAGTACCCTTGTATTTGAAAAGAAGAAAAAAAAAAAGTAAGCTGAGTACTGAAGAAGGACAAGAGGGAAACTATTAACAAAGGTGGCTTTTCCATGCATTCAGGCCCTCTTCTCTCCCCAAGGTCATGGCACTTTTATTGCTTCTGTGACTCCAAAATCTCTCCCTCCAGCTCTGTTCTCTCTAACTTCCAGGCCTAATACTTCACCTTTAAGAGGGCCACCCTTGAACTCTTCTTCACTTTCTTCCTACCCTCCCTTCCCCCATGTAGGGTTTTGCCTCAAATACCTGGGGTCAAGGAGTAGGTCTGCCATTTGCTGGGTAGATTCCTTGAGAAATGGCATCTGATTTCTCTAATTTCCTTCTTGGTGAATAGAATAATTCTTTCTACATATGATTGTTATGAAGGTTCAATGAAATGAAGTGTAGGTCATAGTGCTTATAATAGGAACTAAAATATGATAACTAATTCTAATCATGCAAACTGTCTTTTATCTTTCCTGTCTTTTTCCTAAAAATGTTAATTGTCTGCTGTTACAATTAGTTCAGCCAGGAGAACCAGCAATCTCCTAGGATTTGAGGGCAGAAACCCTGGAGTTTTATTGACCCTTCCCTCTCCTTTTTCTCCTATGATAGATCTGTTAACAAGAACTAACAATTTGTCCTTCCAAATGTCCTTGATTCATCCCTTCCCACCACCAACAACTTTGTCTATAGTCTTAGCACGTCTTACCGGCATAATGCAAGTATTTTGAATTAGTTTTCACTTCTCCATTTTCTTCTGTGCCCAGTCTGTCTTGAAGTGTACTTCCTAAACACCTTAAGATGCTTCTTTCAGCTTGTCCCCTCCCAATTGAGAAGCTGCAGTAGCTATACCAAGTCTGAAATCTCCCCCAGCATGTTGGCCACCCATGGTCTTATTTCCCATTGCTTTCCACTGTCCAGCTTCTTACCCAGTCTCGCCATCTGAATGATACTGTTGGTTTCTACCTCAGGGTCTCAGTATAGGTTCTTCCTCACCAACGAGCCCCTCCTGCCTTCTCCCTCTATCCCAAAAGGTACATGCAGATCCCCGATTCTTTCAACCTCACTAATTTCCTCTTCCTTCAGTCTCCTATCACTGATGTCTTGCTTTGTTTTTTTTACTTTTTGCCTACCAAAATACATTTCAGCTTTCCAAAGGGCAAATAATTTTCATTGTATATCCCTTTGTATTACTTAGCACAGTCCTTTGCTCACAGAAAATGCATGATAAATTCTCTCTGAATGTTTCCTTTCATTGACCATTGTTGATTCCTAGTTTGCTTTCCCAGTAGTAGGGCTCCCCAAGTACCCTTGAGTAAATATCTAAACATATACTGCCGAGCATTCACAGCAAAAAATTAAAATCCTTACCTTCAAAAATAAGAGACATGTTTATATCCTTATGTAGAATGCTCTAGAAGGAAAATGAGTAACTCCTTGATTATCGTCAGGATAATAATTGCATTATGCACACTTGTATTTTATAGAACTCACCTGAGCTGGATGAAGAAGGCTACAGCATCAGACCTGAGGAACCCGGCTATATCCTTTCTTTATTTTTTTTTTCTCTTAATGATTATTTTGTCTCATAAAGCAGTATTATAAATTCAGGTTTTAAAAAGGTGTTGAAATGACCCAAGCTTCCCAAATCCTGTTCGATAACAGCACAGAGAACAGCCTGATCATTAACAAGCAGGCATTTGGCCTTGATCTATTCATAGGAGAGAGGAAGGGAAAGAGAAAAATGTGCTGAAAAACAATTGTGTAAATTGTGGATGCTGGGTTGTCTGTGAAAGCCTGATGTGACAGTGTCATTTTTCATGACTGGCAAATAGCTGTGACTTGTGCTTTCCCCACAAATCATCTCTGGGCAGAACAGGTGACACTCTGAAGCACTTAAAACTCATCGCAAATCGTCCATTAGGATGACTTTCCTCTCCCTGTAGAGGGCTTGTCAATGTGTGTACTGAGTGTGACACACCAAATATCCACCTGCAGCAAAAGTGTAGCACATTACAACTATTGCTCCTTGAAATTCACCATCCTTAGTCATGTTCCAAGGGAAGGTGAGTAAATTCCAACCCTTGCCTGATTTACTCTTTTATTTGTTTGTTTTGCTTTGATTTGCTGCCACCTTAAGGATATTTTTGCTGCCTCTAGGTGCAATCACTCTTGTCTTGTACTCATCACTGCCTTATAGTAGAAAAAAGAGTTATGTATCTTTAACTGTGTTCTACCTACCAAAGGAAAGCACTTTTATTCTTCAAGTGAATCAGAAGAAGAAGAAGAATCACACAAGAAATTTAATATCAAGATAAAGCCATTGCAATCTAAAGACATTCTTAAGAATGCTGCAACTGTAGACGAACTGAAGGCATCGATAGGCAACATTGCACTTTCCCCATCACCGGTGGTGAGTGGTTTTTTACGTCAAGCTTGGGTGAGGTTGAACGGAGACCTGTGTGCTGCCCATATGCATTAAGTAGAGCAGAAACTCCTTAAACCGAAGGCTGCATATGGTCACCATTTTACGAACTCTACAAACGGTCAACAGTTCATTCTAGCTTTAGAAAGTTATGCTCATTTTACATTGCATTTCTTGTGCTTTTCAAAATGGTAAAAATGCATAGGACCGCATTTCTTTTTTTTTTTTTGTATTTACTTTCCTGAAAGTATTTGCAAAAGAAAAAAAAAGATTATCTAGACTTACTTCTGAAGCAATTAAAAACAATATAAAGTTTACATATATACTGACAGTGATTTTTAAAAACATATCTTAGTGTCTATTTTTATGATATAACATATAGAAACTCCTGGGAAGAAAACCAAGAAAACCACTTTTCTAAAAAATTTTCATTGTTATGCTTCAAAAAATTATATTACTATAATATCATAGGTCATAGTCTAGAAATATATTAAAACTCATAATCTTCATTATGTTTTATTATCAATTATCTTAAGTACTCTTATCTTTTAGGCCCCTCAAATACAGGTATGCCTTATTTGTTTTACTCAAATTGGTATTTTTTCCACAATTTATACTACCTTCCTCCAGTTCCCATCTATTAAGTTTCTTTAGTTCTTGAATTCTAAGTTCCAACATTTACAGTATTTTCTCTTTGTTGTTTGATGAATGCTACAATTGTTTCCTAAAAATAGCTACAAAGAACAGCTGAAGGCTCTCAAACTAGCAGCTAATATGTTCTTGGCATCTTCTTCAGAGAGATGTGATCTTCCTATAACATTCCCCCTAATGGAGTAGTTAATAAATGCTGAACCACTTTTGTGATGCTTCTGGAAATATCCCAACTAACCTTTCTAAAGGGGTCATAGTCATCTATCCTTTGATAGATGCCTGCCTGGGATGAATAAAGTCTATAATGACACCTTCTTCAGTGCTTAGTGTTTATAATGAATGACCTTTATCACTGCTGTTACTGACAACTAAACTGATTGCTAATAGTTATCAACCACAGCAAGTGATATTTCAGGTAATTTTTAATCATATACTCATTTGTTACGTTAAGATGTCTTCCTGAAAAGGGAGACATGAAGAATATTAGTTTTCTTTCCCTGCCACATGGAAGGTACAGATTTTAAACTCACATATTGGTCTGTTATACTGACGTATTGGTCTATACTACCAGTGATTTCTAGTAATGGGAGTGTTTTAAATTGCACACACTTGTATTTTTCAGTTGACATCTTTCAAATCATTTCTCACTTACTGAATCTTTTTTTATTAATTGTAGAAATCTATTTAAGCGCCTGAAACCAATTTATATCCACTTCTCCGTGGGTTGTAATAAACTTAGTGCTTCCTGGGCTAAGTGTAAAAGGCAAGTTCACAGGATTAAATGAACAAATGTGTAGGAAAGAAAACTTACTAGAACAGCCAGACACATGGTAGATATATGCTGAAAGCTAGTTGAATCTAAAAAAGAAGAAATGCCCTTTATCCAAAAGAATACGTATGCCCACGTCACCTGCTGGATATTCCTCCAACCAGAAGTGCTGCTGCAGATGCAGCAAGAAGAGTGGCTGCTTCCTCTGAGCTCTCCCAGCACCTTTTTTTAAGGTGATATATTGATGTGATGTGGTTAATATTCTGTTAAAAAGATGTTTGGGAAAGCAGTGTGAAAATAAAGGGGAGACACTCAGGAAAAGTAATGATAGGGTTAGGCTGTGCATACCAGCAGCACCACAAACTGAAAGACCCTCGGATTCTGCTATCACCACCCTCCCTGAACCCTCAGCTTGTTCTCTCTAATGTGAGAACCTGGCTTTGTCATTACTATGATTTGCAAACATTTTTGACTTTTTATATTTAGTATAGAAGAATGAGCTACCTTAGGAAAAGATAAGCATGTTTCTGGGTATACATAAGTATAAAGGAACAGTATAACTAAAAACATATTCTTGGCTTTAGAACCTTTATTCTCATCTAGATAATCCACATGTACCTATATTTCATGTACCCAGTACATTATCTCCAAAACCAGATATGTAGCAATAATCTTCTGTAATTCAGTTAGTACCACGATAAAAGTAACAAATAAGTTGTGCAACTTTAGATGTTTCTATTAAAACAATCAGAATATTTATATATATTTATACATCTACACTTAATTCAGGTGTGAAAAAGAAAAATAGAGCCCACACTAGCTAATGATATATCAGAATATTTCATTTAGTCTGTGGTTCTTATTTTACAAAATCATCAATCATGACATACACTAATAGAAATAGAGGAAATTCCAAATAGTGAGCTATTCATAACTATGGTTTATGTTGGATTTCCATTTCTTTTTTAAAAATTTTAAGATAAACTCAACAGGTAAAAGAAGTTGATTTCTATTCTTATCATGTGGTAGTGTTCTGGTAAGATACAACGCTGATAGGGCAAAGGCTGAACATCACCCACGTTTTAGTTGTTGATTTGGCATCTGTACAAGTTAGAATATTGTTAGAGATACTTTAACAAAATGGTAGTGGCTTAAACAGAATATGTGGTTTATTTCTCTCCAATATAAAACTCAGAGCTGATAGTCCAGATCAGTAATAAAGTCATACTCCAGGGATCATTCAAGAACCCAGGGACTTTCTGTATTACTGCTCCACCTTTCCTATGGTGCTGATGCCTTAACACCTTCAATGACCCCGTGTTCCAGCCTCGGGATGGAGGGAATAGAAAGTGAAAGGCGAGTGGTTTTCTTTAAGGGTTTCACCCAGAAGTTGCGCCCATCACCACCACTCAGATCCCGTTGGACGTAATTTAGTCACATGGTCACATTAGCTAAAAGGGAGTCTGGGAAACATAGTCTTTGGCTGGGTAGACATGTTACCAGCTAAAATTCAGGATTCTGTTACTAAAAGACAAAGGAGTTAGATATGAGAGATTGATGTGGACATTGACAGTTTTTGCTACTATGTCTTCAATAATCTCAGATTGCTTTTGAAATTCATTGGAAAATGGAATTATTTGCCCATTTACCTTCGAAGTATTCCCAAAATCTAGGAAATTTTCTTTTAAAATTTTCTAATTACTAATATCTAAATGCTGGTGATGCTGTGCTGTATGCTAACCAACAGCAGGATAAACAAAAACAAATTTAATTAAAGTACTAACTTTTTTGGTTGAAAGACCCTTCTGAAAGTAATAGTGCTCCCTCTATCTTACAAAGTTTAGTGCTTTTTGAGGCGGTCTGTTTCACCGTTGAAAGAAAATTATTAAACGCAAATGCTGTCTCTGTGTAACTTTTGTCCTTGGTTGTAGTTTTGCTCCTTAGAGGATGCACACAGTACAAAGCCCCTCATTTTCACAACGGGTTTTCCATGAAGCAGACTGATCCCAGCTCGAGGTCTGAGTTTAATGTGCAGGATGTTTGTTAAGGAATGACCTTGTTTTCAACACCTGTGGGATAGGATGGGCAGATGGAGAAGTTAAGCTGAACTGATCACATTGGAGTTCCAGAGCTGAAATGACCCTTCACAGGTAGACCTGAGTTTGGCTAAGATGGATAACTTTATACTATTACATCAATCAGTACTCCCATAAGGGCAGGCTGAGTAGGGGCATGACCTTGGGCATGACCTTGCAGTTGAGGCAGATCCAGATATGTGAACCGCTGAAGGCTGTCTTCCGGTAGCACTCTCAACAGCTGGTATGAGAAGCCCTTGTGAAGAGAAATCTACAAGGCACATTCTGGTGTTCTGCACAAACACCCTGTGTCTGATATACAGCCTTTTATCATCACCACTCAATAAATTAGTGTGTGTGTGAGTGAACAGATGTATGAATGGGACCAGGTCAAGGACAGAGCACTGGCAGGTGACTGTCATCTAGTTTTATGTCCATCTATTAATAGCACGCTTCGGCCTCCCTCATTCACCACACTAACACTGCCCTCATCCTGGCCACATATTTCCATTTTGTTTAGACCAGTGATGAAAATGTCATTAAATATGAGACTGAATTGGAGATACATCGAATTTCTACAGCTTTGCCAGACCGGAAACCCCCTGAGAGGGAGTGATGGCTTTATTTTGCCATTTAGCTTGACTGTTTCTTTGCATTGTCACCTAGGATTATCACCTTCTTTTCCAACTGCTTTCAGGCCATCCGCTGAAATAATTTGTTCTAGAATTTGGGGTTAATAGAAGGCAGCTGTGTAGTACAGCAAGCACATAACACATGGATTCAGACAGGCCTGGGTGCCAGGCCCGTGTCTGCCATGTTCCCTCTGTGCAACCTCAGATAAGCCCCATAATTGTCCTGGGCTTCTATTCCTCTTCCATAGAGTGAGGGCAGTAACAATCCTTACGGAAATTTTGTGCAGGTTACTTTCAGTCTCTGGCAGGGTCATGTCTTATTTGAGTTTTTGCCCCCTTGCTTGGTTTAGCACAGTGCATGGCAAACATTAGGCCTTCAGAGAGTTAGTAAATGTCTGAATGAACAAAGCGTACAGAAGATCCTAATAATGGTACTTGGTACCATTGGTACTTTGAAATTGTTCATTTCTTTATTACTAGTTACGTTAGGTTTTTCAGAGAAACAGGATACATGTATACATGTATACATATATCAAGAGATTTGCTATGAGAAATTGGCTCACACAGTTGTGGGGCTGAGCAGTCCCACAATGTGCTGTCTGCAAACAGGAGACCCAGGAAAGCTGGTGGTGTAATTCAGTCTGAGTCCAAAAGCCTGAAGACCAGGGTGGCTGGTGGTATAAATCGCAGTCTGAGGACAGGAGATAAGAGGTTCCATCTTAAACAGTGAGACAGGAAAAGGGGGTGAATCTCTCCTTCCTCTCTGCCTTTTGCTCTGTTCAGGCCGTCCATAGATTGGGTAATGCTCACCCGCTTTGTTGTACCCCAATTCAAATGCTAATCTCATGAGGAACACCCTCACCCACGCACAGAGAAACAATGTTTGATCTGAGTACCCCGTGGCCAGTCAGGTTGACGAGTAAAATGTATATATTTTTTTAAACTTAACTTTTTGCCCTTATTGCTTCCCCATGTACAGTCTCCGCCCAGAAGCATTGTGTCCTGGACTGTGTAGTCTGTCTGCACGTCAAAGCCTGAGTGCAGTCAGAGCAGTCTGGGCCCTCCGGCCTATCCCGGACCTTAATTCCGAACCAAATCTGATCTTTTAGATGGACTAGTTTTAAGTCGGGTGTTTTTTTATTCATACTGGGCGTTTGTGATTAATATTTCTTTAAACACGGATGGAAACTTGGTATTTATCTGCTGAAAAAACTGGTAGATAGTGGGAAAGATGTTAGAATCTGATAAACCTGAACTCAACTTCTTGCCAACAATACTGCTTAGAAAAGTTTTCTTAAACCTGTTTGAGTTTCAGAATCTTCATGTTTAAAATAGGAATAACACTGCCTTACAAGCTGGTGGTTGGGATGTCCCTCTCTTCCTCTGAGTACAGCAGAAAGATCATTCCCCCTAAAGAAGGAGACGCGAGATGCATTCTTCTAATGTTTGCTTCCCTGTGTACCACACTCCCCACGTTCAGGGTAGAAGCAAGCCTCCATTATGTCTTCTAAGAATGGCATTGTTCTTAAAAAGTAAAAATTATTTTTGAGAAGGGGCTAAATAAAATAATGGTGCAAGATCAAACTATACAGGAGATATGCCTTTACACGAACAACAAAATGGGAAGTCAACATATAATTGAATACAATTCCATTTAAGGTAATTTGAGGGAGAAGGAAATATATATTATTCCAATAATGTTACAATTACTCAAACAACTGGGCTCTACCTCTTAACTGGGTTGCCTGGGGCAAGTTACAAAAGGTATGCCTTTGTTTCTTCATCTATAAGTCAAGATAATCGCCACACCTACTTCATAGGGCTATTGTGAAGATTGAATGAGTTAATATACATATAATACTCATAATAGACACTACACTCAGATATTATTTTATTGCTGCTGTTAGAATTATCTGCAAAGCCTAAAGGCACATTTTATAGAATATCATTAATAGTGATAAATTAGGAAAACCAAATAGCCACAAGTCATTTAGAGACAAGACCAGTAATTACCCTGGGCATGAAACAGGGAAAATTAATAAAAGAACTTTCTTTGTTATGCTGAGGAACTGGTTTTGGAGATGATTCCAGAAACACTCTTTAATTGTTCTGAGTAACATAAAATCCCCTGAATAAATGTGGAGACCAAATTGAAAACTAACATTCACAGTGGGGCCCTATATTGTGTGTCCCCACCCCCCAAAATTTATTTTATGGAGAACTGACATCATTTCTCACCTCCCTCCTTCAAATCAATTCACCAAATATTGGTAAGCACCTTCCATGTAGTAGACACTGAGAGCTAATATCAAAAATTGTATAGGCTTTGTCCAGCCTTCTTGCTAACACTGCCTAGAAATTATCAGAAAATGACATAACAGTGTTGCTAGCAACACACAGAAGCTGAAATTCCTCTTGTGGTCCAAACCCCTGCCTGTCTTCACTTCAATTTCCTTATTAAAAATACAGTCTTATATGGTCAGCATCGCCTCTGGCTTCCATTTCAGAGCCTCGTGGCTTCCTCACCCCTCCCAGGCTATCCGGTGTGGACATCTCCATTGTCCTATGATCAGCAGGGAGCCCTGTCTCTGGTACATCTTTAGCCATGTGTTTTGCTCCACCAGGCACCTTAAAACCTGGGGTTCCCATAGCTTTTGTGGAAATGAGAAGACAAATGCTATGGCTTAACTATTGGTGCAATATCCTTTTCTCACCGGCTGCCATGGATTGAATTGCTTTTGTTCTTTGGTGAGCCAAAAATCACTGCTGACTTACCCTGAGAGGTTGTCGTTAACTATAAGCAGCTGTGAAAATTAGTGTGCTGACTATGTCAGATGCTTCACATACATTATCTCGCTTGTCTTCACAACAATGCTGTGAGATAGGTACTATTATTTTTCTCATTTTACAGATGAGAAAATTGAGGTGTAGGACTAATTAGCTCACCCCAAGCATCATAGCAAGTAAGCGAAGCTGCTGAGATTTAAATTCAGAAGGTCTAGTATCTAATTCAGAACTCTTAACCAGTCTATCACACTATTTTGGTAAAAAGCTATTGGTTGTTTTTCCAGAGGAAAAGTAAAAAGATCATTAGCTCATCTAAATCATTTTACATATAGTTTCTGAGTGCTCACAGCCCTTTGAAGGCTGTCGCTTTGATGGTGCCTCAGAGGTCCATGATCCCAGCTCAGAAGCCGACCCCCCCCAGCTTTCTCCCAGTCAGCCTACAGACACTCCCTAGTCTGCTACTTCGAGTGTCCTTCCGTGTGACAGGCCAGCCAGGCTGCATTTGTGCCGTGTCAAGTGGTTTCTGGCTTATGAAAATTCTCTCATTTTATATTAAGACTCCATGAGCATTTAAGTGTTAAGGAATAACACCTCATCTTTATGTGACTCATATATTTCAGTTCCCCTAATCAATCAGCAAGCATTTTTATGTCAATGATTCATTGTGATAATGGCTTACATTTTATAAATGCCAGTGTGGTCAGAAGGTGGCATGTGCAGCCACACTATGGAGCAGGCAGAGGATGATTATTGCCCCGTTTCAAAGATGAAATCAACTCGAGGACCAAGAGGCTGCTGAAGGTTCAAGGGACAGCCTCCTTCTGCCAAGTTAAAAACACAGTGTTTTCTCATCTGCAAAGTAAAGATCTATGATTCAGTTGTCTTTAAGATCCCTCTCAGCTTTAATATTCTGCTCGGTTTTCTGCCTGAGTCTCTGTGGGAAGCAGGTTGGGGACACAGCAAGGGGACCAATAAAGAGAACATTTCCTTGAAGTATACTGTAAAATAGGAAGAACACAGACTTTTGAGTCTGTATCTTATTATCTGTATATCCATGGGCAGGTCCCTTAACTTGGAGCCTCAGATTTTAAATCTGTAAAATGGGGACAAGAATACCTACCTTCTCCAGATTGATGTAAAGATGACATGAGCTGATGTTGCAAAATGCCCAGTTCAGGCCCTATAAAGTATCAGTTGCCTTTTCAGCTCTGCTTTCCTTTGCCTTCACTTAAAAGACTTGTGGGAGGCAGGAAGATAAAAATAGCAAGGGAGGTCTTGTGCAAAGTCGGGAAGAAGAGCACTGATAGAAATGATGTGAGAGTAGGTGTCGACCTCTCCTAGCATATAGGCTAGTGCCTCCTCCCATTGCCTATAAAATCTAGTGACACAAGGAATGAATATGACAGGGAGTTATGAAGGAGCCAGTAGTTTAATCTTGTTCCTGGAGATTTGCAATCCATGACAGAGTCATTTAATCAAAAAATTTGGGGAAGGGGAGACAGCTTTGAACTAGAGACAGTCTGGTGCTTTTTGCCTATTCCAGGTGGCCCACCCACCCTGCCACCCCCAAATTAGCCTGCCAGAGAGTAAAATCCATGAATTTGCTGCTGCTTGGTAACACCACCCCCTTTTCTTTCCTCACTTTGGCAGAAGGTTCAGCACCCCATTGAGTTCAGTAAAAACAGAGTCATCAGCGGGGGAGGAGAGCTCCAGTCTCCTACACACTGGCATTTGCTCCTGGTAGAAACGCTTTACGGTACAAGGGGAGGCTGAAGATTGTGTGCACTTTGATGCTCAGTGCTCAGCCCAGGCCTCAAGTGCAGAGTGTTAGAGGGAAGAGGCTCAGCTTGGGTTCTGCTCATCAAGGAGAGCTTCATAGGGCAGGCATCATTTGAGTTGGTCTAGACCAGGATTATCAATCAGGGGACCTATAAGCTGCCACTCCTCCCTCCACACCCTTAGCAGACATTACAACTCCATCCCAGATCCAGTCTGAGAAGCCTGGAGACAAAGCTGCAGGCAGCCTGACCAAATCATTCAATGTCGGCACATGAGATGTTAACTCTTTTCCAGGCTTTATAGAGAAAGGGAGATGGGGAAATGAGTGGGATTTAACTTTTTCAAAATGTAGTGTTCTCTTTCCTACATTATAATAAGGTATGGACTGCCTCCAGATGAATTAGTTTCGTGTCTGATTTGTGTTTTTCTTTCCTTTGTTACTAATTATTTTTCCCTGGGGAATTCTCTGTTGCTTTTGTTTCCTTGTTCTCCCCATACCCAAGCCCCATGCCCACTCTTCTCTGGTAAGAGTAGATCACTGAGTTGTACATTTTGATATCATTGAAAATGGTGGAATATGAATTCAATTTGGATTGCCTTTGGCATTATTTCTCTAATCAATATTGGTTGTACCTTCTGAGTGCATGGTATTTTGCTTCCCTTTGTGAGGTGTAAAAGAATTTCCTTGCATAACTCCAAATTCTTTATGTTCTCCTGTCTCAGACAACCTGCTCTGGTTGAGGGTTCCAGAAACCTGATCCACCTGGGTTAGAGACTCAATTACTGTTCCCAACTTAAAATCTAATAGGATGAGACAGTACACCCACAATATTGAAACATAAAATGTTAGGATATCCTCAACCAGAAGTAGCAAATTCAAGAATTATATGCTTCTAATTGTAATGCTAATTATATTAAAAAAGACTAATATTTTAAATATCTTTAAGGTCTTCTGCCTTGGTTGTGTTAGTTCTACTGGTACAGAGTTTAGAATTTAAAACTATTTATATTAACTAATGGCCATAATCAGGGTAGAACAGGCTCTGTAAAGAAGCAATTGATTTGGGAAGTAAGTTTGTAACAGAAGCATCATTTTTGAACAGTTGAGGAAATCTGGGTTTATGACAACTAATCCTGCACCCAGAAGTTGTAGGTTCTTACTCCTTCCTCAATGGGGCCTTTCCTCAAGAGCCTACGGCATTGAATGACATGTAGTAGGTGCTTAGGATTGTGTGGTTGGATGAATGGATGCTCTTCACTATGAGAAATTATGTGGAACTTGGTGTTTCGCTGTGATATAATGCAACTTATATCCCTCACACCATTTTATAGAAAGAGCAAACTTAGGGTTCTGAATTTCTTTGATCTGTTCCCCTTCCATTCAGTCAAGTTTTTCTCCATTATTGAACTGTTGAAAGATATGAACAATAGCTTCATGTCGTCTCTTAGAGTTTACAGGGTCTTTTAAGTTCATGAAAGGGTTCTTCTTTTTGTGGGTGCTAGCTTTCTATTATAATTCTCTTCCCAGTGAGATGTCTGTTTTTTCACCTAAAGTCTCAGGTTTCAGGCACTTGACCTTGAGGGTGAAGGGTAAATACTTCATTTTCTTTCTTATACTACTATATTATATGAGTAGTTTTTATACTAAATAGTTTCTATGTATGTATGAATTATAGTATAAAAATAAGTATTACAGTATAAAAATTGTATCTATCCCTTTATCCTTTGAAGAATAATTTTAGTGCCAAAAATAATCTACAGCAATGAATGTACTTTTTAATTGTTTTAGAAAAAAAATCTTAAGAGTGTGAATCACTCACATTAATTATGTCAGAAAAATGTTCCCTCAGCAACTGCAGAAATGTTATTTTTAAACAGAATTAAGGTGAGATTTTCCCCGTCTCTTAGATCTGTCTAAAGGCCAGCCACCTACTGCCCGTGGGCCTTAGGAGCTATTGCTTTGATTCAGCTACCAGCACAGCACTGTGCAGAGCCAACACCCCAGTCGGAGCCTCTTGCCCTAACGTGGCCAACAGCCAGGAAGGCAAGATCAACTGGCCTCATTCTGTTTTGCCAAATCGAAACTCCCTTCCCACCTCTTATTTGGAGCCCATCTTTATTTTATTTTGTTAATGTGGTACATAGGGAATCAAAACACACTTCCAAAGAGTAATGACAAATGACAGCATATGTCACATCCAGGTGTTGTCTGATACTGTTTTATCTGTTTCATCTATGCCTCTTCTCAGCAACCACAGTTACTGAACAGCCACAGTTGAGAACTCCTGTTAAATATCAGCCATAGGCTGCATTGGAACAGAGTGGAGCCAACTCTGTTCCACTTGAGAACAGAGTTGAAACAGAGTTGGAACAGAGTGGAGCCAAAGTCTTTACAGCGGTCTTCAAGCCTCTCGTGGTGGAGACACCCCTAACCCCCAGAGTACCTGCTGCCACTCTTCCTTCTCATTCTGCTCCTCCAGGGCTCCCTGGCTGGGCCCTCTTCCCCAGGTAGCTGCATTATGACATCCCTCTCAACTTCAGGTGTTGGCTCATGGTGCTTTGTCAGTGAGGCCTTCCCTGATGCCCTTATTTAAAATCACAGAACTCTCTGTCTTGGCATTCCAAATCTCCTTACTTGCTCTACTTTTTTAAAATTGCATTCATTATCTCCATATTAAATACTTTGCATATTTATTATATTTATTATCTGTCTTCTTCCCCTCCTCCCCAAAATAACCTCATTGGAGCTTTTTTATCTGTTGTTCCTATTGTTTTGTTCACTAATATGCCTAGAATAGTTTCTGGTCCTTATTAGGTGCTCAATAAATATCTGTTAATGATTTATAAATAATCATTTTGTTCCTTGTTATGATTGGTCATAAATAACAGATAGGAAGTGGTTATATTTATAATAAAATCTCATTGGTTGAAATATAAAGATTTAAAATACAGCCATTCTGTTACTAAGGCTAAACAATTGTAGACTATTAAAAGGCTTATAGATTAGACCTGGCTTTTTGTTTCTTGATCCCACTCTATAAAGATGATGCCAAAAATTCCCATGGCAGCTCGGTTCCTTGTTAAGAGGCAAGAACATGTTTATAGCACAAAACTTCCATGTGAGGATCATTGATACTCTGGTGTATATTTTCTTCTTTCACCTCTACTAGCTTTGGGTCTTAAACAGAATTCAGTTTTAAGTGTTGCTGATTTCGAGCCCCTCATACAGAAATGTAGGCTTCAACAAGACCTAACTTGAATGACTACTTGCATTTGAAAGTGATTTGGGGTAACTGCAACCAGATAGAGATTCTCCAGCTGCAGAGAGCAGGGGTCTACCTATTCCTTGGAAAGCTGTTGATCATAAGGATGAGCTGCCTCTCAACAAGATTTGTGAATTACCTTTTCTCAGGTCATGGGATAGGGAAATCTCTGCACTTAGAGGTGATTCAGTGGTTATATTTTAGGTATTTTGTCCAGTCCAAAAGTTTACTTACTCTGTTTCTAAGTACTATTGTGTGTGGGAGTATACATCTTTTACCCGTGCTCTTACTATTTTCCCATTATTAAAAATCCACTCTGATGCTATTACCTCATTTTAAAAAGCAGAATTATCTTGCCATGTCATTTTCTGTTTGTTAAACATTCTGAAGAAACCCTTAAGCCAAGAGACTATTGGTGGCTGCTAATAAAAAAAAACCCCAATATATTAAATAAAGATGATTTAATCATTATGTAGCCAAATGGGAAAGTGTGGGGAAGAGAGGTACCATATCATTTGTGCATTCATGCTTATTACTCTGAATCTAATTAAATAATATGCATTTAAATCTAGAACAAAAAGCTGAGAAATTTACCTTAAATCAGTGTTTAATGCCAAAATCTGAAATCATGCCTAGAAACACAAACTCACTCTCTGAAAAACTCGTTCTTCGAGACCTGCTGTGATAGACAGGCATGATCTGCTTAGCTCTTTTCATTGGGAAGATCCAAGATCGTTTCCATGCTCTGTGAGCCTTGAGTTTTTAGCTCTGTCGTTTCTAGACCCCAGTGCTGATAAGGCCCTAAGAGTGAGTTTAATCTGTTTAGGGAACTTGGGCTGTGCCATGCACCCACCCTTGACCAGGCTGTCTGATGGTAGAAATCCGGGATTGAGTCCCAGCTCCACTCCTTTGTAACTATGCGACCTAGGAACCTTTCTGAGCCTCCTTTTCCTCATTGGTAAATTAAAGCTAGCAATGACACCAACCACATAAGGTAAAACAATAACAGTAAATTCTCAATATGTGTTCGTTGTCAATATCACCCTCTCTTTTAATACTTACAGTTCAACAAAGTAGCAATCATCAATGCTTTACATATTATGAAATTGAGGCACAGTGTAACTTGCTCAAAGGCATTCAAAAAATAGGGGTTAAGCTAATTGAATGTATTAAAACTCATGTTCCTCCCTTGACCATGACAATCCCTTTGAAGCTATTTGGTTTTCATCCTGAAATTTTTTTTGCCTGTAGGTTGAGAACTTGGACCCTGATAATTTTCATTTCTCTGTGCTACTTACCAAGGGTCTGGGTCTAAAAGCAACACCAGGGGTGTGGCCCTGATCTTGACCCTCAGTTCTTCTAAAGATTTAGTTTTTGCTGTAGAAAAAAATTTCACCCTGGAGATCTGATCACATAGTTCTACACTAATGTTTGTGCAAAGCTGTGCCACCTTTGTAACTATATGCAGGTCCAGCTGCCTGCCACTTTGAAAGCCAGTACTCGAGAGATAGGTACTGTTATACAAGAGAGAGGTTTATTCAGATAATTCATCTGGAAGATCAGGGACTCCTGTCTCAAAGCCCATCTGAACATCTCAGTGTAGGCAGGGGTTTCTATAAGGAGGGAGAGGGATAAGATTCATATATAATCACACTGTTTATCTGCAAGCTACATATTAGTCAGAGTCAGCATTTACAGAAACAATGTCAAAACAATGGTGGGGCGGGTTACAAGTCCTCACTGTTACAATTCCCCACTGTTACACCTTCTTGGAGACTTTGTAGCCTGTGTTAGTACCTGAGGTCACTAATGGGCAGAGAGATCAACAGTTAGGTAAGAGCTAAAAGGTAAGTAAAACATTTATGGGTGCTGGTGAAGGAACCATTACAACCAGGGCTATATCACTTGGTCAATATATAATCCAGTTTATTTCAGAGAGCAAAGCATCTTTCTATATTGTAAAAGACACTGTGCCTCAAACATTTTATAGTTTTTAATGGCCCCCAAAGTGGAATTCATAAACGTATTTTGAGTGCCTACTATGTGTAGCACTATGCTTGGGGATAGAGAGTCCACTCACAACCATCACTGTGAGCTAATAATCAGATGGAAATACCTAAATAATACAGAACAAAATATGAACTACAAAAAATATGCTTGCAATGTACACCTTTGTTTTCCTTGAGTTAATTAAGTGCCAGGCAAATAAAAAGACCTTCAATATGGGCTTATTATTGTGAACAAAAGGAACGCGCTATGATCAAATAAGAGAAGGGAACAATTTATTCTGACTGAGAAGTTTGGGGGAGGCCTCAGGAAGGAAGTGTTACTGGCCTTGAAAAATGAGTAAGCTTGAATTGAGGAAGAGGGAGGAGGCATGGAAGGCTGAAGAAGCAGCTTGAGCAGAGGCAGGGGAGTGTGTGAGTAACCTGCGTGTTCAGAAGATGTCAGGGGACTGTAGCTACCTGTAGGTTCCATACAGACAGCGGTGGGAGACGAGGGTGTGAAGGTGAGCTGGAACCCATCGTGAGGGCATAAAGTGACAGAATGAAGCTTACGTTCTACTTTCTGAATAACAGGGAGGTTTATGAAGAACAGAATAATATTTTCACTTCACTCTTTTCGAAAATAAATCTGAAGATAGTGCAAAAGGATGGATTTAGGAGGTGAAACTGGACATAGGGACCATAGGCTAGGAAGCACATATAGAAAGCTCCTGGACTGCATCAAGAAATGAAGCCCTCACTTAAGACAGTTGCCGAGGAAATGAAAGAGCATTCCAAGGAGCCAGAGACCACTCACCAGGAAACTAATTTGTTCCTGTCTACCGGGAGTGGTGGGAACTGAAGGATAGAATGAAAGAATGGGTGGTTGTAGCCAGGGTATTTGGGGGAGAAGATGATAGGTACTGGGTTCCCTGACAAGACTGGAATTTCTGGAAAATCTCATGTTTTAGTTTCAGGATCATGCCTGGCTATAAAACATTAATGGCATTTTCCAACTTCTTTCAGTATTACAAAGTATACTTTCCTTTTTTCAAGACACAAATCTATTTGATAAGAGCAAATTATTCGAAAGAGAGCTTAGAATGCCCTCAAATGGAGCCCACACCTATGCCCTCTGTAGCTCGAACTTACAGGGGAGGTAAAACTTTACTTCTACCCATCTTAGGTTTTTAGCTAGACCTCTAACAAAAAGAAAAATTAATAAGAAAAAACCACACAGAAACTTACTAATATGCAAATTTCACGTATGCCTGAAAGACACCCAGGAAAAATGAATAACTCAGAGATGACTTTTAGAATTCAGGATTAAATATCATTTTTTAAATTTATTTTTATTGTCTTTTTTTCCATTACCACTTAGACCCCTTATACCTCTCTCCTCCTGCAATCACCACACTGTTGTCCGTGTCCATGAGTCTTTCTTCCTTTTTGCTCAATCCCTCCCCTCCAACCTCCACACCCTCTTTAGCTGTCATCTGTTCTCCATCTATGAGTCTGTCTTTGTTTTGCTTGGTAGTTCAGTTTGTTCATTAGATTCCACATGTGAGTGTAATCATACGGTATTTATCTTTCTCTGACTGGCTTATCTCATTTAGCATAATGTTCTCCAGGCCCATCCATACTGTCGCAAAGGGCAAAATTTTCTTTTTTTATGGCTGAGTAGTATTACATTGTATAAGTGTCCTGTAGTTGTTTTATCCACTCATCTACTGATAGACACTTGGGCTGCTTCCATATCTTGGCGATTGTAAATAATGCAGCAATGAATAGATGCTTATATTCTTTCGAATTAGTGTTTTGGGTTCCTTTGGGTATATTCCCAGAAGTCGGATCACTGAGTCACAAGGCAGATCCATTTTTAATTTTTTAACCATGGATAGAAAGACCTGTACTTGGAAAATTATAAGACATTGAAGAAAGAAATTGAAAAAGATACAAATAAGTGGAAGCACATGCCATGTTCATGGATAGAATGAATTAATATCATTAACATGTCCATACTACCCAAAGCAATCTGAGTCAATGCATTTCCTATCAATTCCAATGGTGTATCTCACAGAACAAGAACAAATATTTCAAAAATTCACATGTAACCACAAAAAAATCTGCATAGCAACAGTGATCCTGAGAAAGAAGAACAAAGTTGGAGGAATCACGCTACCTAATATGAAACTATACTGTAAGGCCACAGTAATCAGAACAGCAGGGTACTGGCATAAAAATAGACACAGATCAATGTAACAGAATAGAGAGCCCAGAAATAAACCCACACCTTTATAGTCAATTAATATTCGACAGAGGAAACAGCAAGCACATACAATGGGCTAAAGATGGTTTATTCAATAAATGGTGTTGGGAAAATTGGACAGATATGTGCAGAAAATGAAACTAGACCACCTTCTTAAACCACACACAAGAATAAATTCAAAATGGATTAAAGACTTAAATGTTAGACCCAAAATCATAAAAATTGTAGAAGAGAACATAGGCAGCAAAATCTCAAACATTGCTTGTAGCAGATATATGTCCACAGGGAAGGGAAACAAAAGAAAACAAATGGAACTACATCAAACTGAAAACTTTTTGCACAGCAAAGGAAAACATCAACAGAATAAAAAGACAGCCCACAGAATGGGAGGACATATTTGCCGATACATCTGATAAGGGGTTAATATCCAAAGTTTATAAAGTCAACACCAAAAAAACAAACAACCCAATTAAAAAATGGGCAAAGGACCTGAATAGACAACTCTCCAAAAAGGACATACCTATGGCCTTTAGATATGAAAAGATGCTCGATGTCACTAATCATCAGAGAAATGCAAATTAAAACACAATGAAATACTATCTCACATCTGTCAGAATGGCCATCACCAATAAATCAACAAACAAGTGCTGGCAAGCATGTGGAAAAAGGGGAACCCTTTTGCACTGTTGGTGGGAATGCAGACTGGTGCAGCCACTATGGAAAGCAGTATGGAAATACCTTAAATATCATGTTTATAGGGAAATGGGAGGGGATGTAGCCCTCTTACGGGAGAAGAAATAATGTTTAGGAAAGGTGAATATACCCTTAGAAGAATTGATGGTTTGTATGATAGTTTGTGACAGTTTGTCTGGGTGTGATGTTGGCTTCTGGTCTCCTCTCCTGTGATAGTACTGGACAGGGAGGGACCTGACCTAGTGGGTCTGCCCAGGGCCAGTATGAGGGTTCTTGACTTTGTGTAGGAAAGATGATTTCACAAAATGAGTACAGGTAACTATGAGGATACATTTATTAAAGCTGGGGACAGTGAAACAAGGGAGGGCTTAGCATAGAAGAAGCAATAGGAGAGCCTAGGCTGGGCTGCCTTAGCTCACTGGGAAGTCAGAAAAAAAGGGAGCTTTGGGGACGGGTTCAGGGGATTAGCCTGGGACAGGCTGCCAGCTGCCCATTGCCTTAGAGTTCAGAAGAAGCCGCGTGCCTGTGAAGAAAGAAGTGTCTAGGGGAGAAGGAAGGAAAGGGAGAGCATGGAAAACATGCACTGAGTCCTTTGTCTTGAGGCTTTATCTCTTTCTTGCAGGTGGGAATTTTAGGGGAGGTCTCAAGGGAGGGTTTCAGCAGAATATTCATCAGTTCTCTAAATGTGCCCTTTCAGGGTCATGGTCTCCACTGAGTGGTCAATGGCAGGGGTCTTTAGTCATTGCAGTTGGACCTGGCATTGCCCTCTTGGTTTTGCTGCTTTTCTGGGCCTGGAGCTGAAATACAGCTGAGGTGTAGATGGTATCTCCAGGGAGGAAAGGTTACCCTGGAGGCCAGGTCCTTGTTTTCCCAATGTTGCCCCCTGCCAAGCACTCAGGGCCTTCTGCCCTGGTGACCATCTGCACCCGGCTGTTAATTGCTTGGCCAGTTTGATCAGCTGTCTCAGTTTCCCTATTCCACTTGCCAAGAAATTTTCCTAGTTTCTTACTACCCTGTCTCATGATGCGCCAATGCTCCCTGGTTGATGAAACTCCCCAGAGGAGGATTCATGACTGTTGAGATCCTTTTGGAGGATATATCTTTAGGCAAATTAAGGAAGGTCAGACAAAGCCAAGTGCCTACAGTTTATGATAATCAGTATGCCTAAGTGGCGTATTTTGGGGTGGTCTGTGCTGCTGCCCTTCAGTTAAGCAGCAGCCTAGGAATAACTGTTATCAGACACTCACAGGAAGTACTCACAACAGCAGTGCCTCGGAGAGCTGATGTGTGTAAGGTTATTCTGAGCCTTGAGCTGCTGCTTCTTGAAAATACATTTCACCTCTTTCATGTTCTCTTTTTTTCCTCCCCATGCTTACACTTTTAGAGGAAAAGTCCGGTAAGAAATAACAATTCCTTTCCACATGTTGGCCAAATATTATTTATTCTGTTTATTTTCATCATCTGCATACTTAATAATTGACTGTGTTTAACACCTAATTAAAATTTTGAATTTTAAAAATAAACCTTTGTGAACCAGGACCGGGTCTACTTGTATCCTATGGGGGAAAAAGGAAGTTGATTGCTAAGTGATTTCACCAGCTAGTTACAAAGGGCCGCAGAGTAATTTTGCAAAGATTTACCTCAGCCTCAATCACAGGCATATGACCAAATATTTCAGGCATTGAATTTCGTTTGTTGCAGCTTTTGCTTGAATTAGTCAAGCCGCATGTGCATACCATGAGCTAGGCAAAATTTTTTTAAGTTACTTGTTTGTTAATGTACAACATGATAGCATGTATCTTGTAAGGATGCTTGCGAAGCTGGCCTAGAAAAGGGAAGTTACCTTTTTTTCCCAGTTAATCAGAAAAATATCTTCGTAGGATAATTGCCAGAGGGAATGAGGAATGGGGGAAAGTAGAAGAGGGCAAAGGGGAGGTAGATGGTGGCAGAAGGGGAGTTGATTTCGGTGGTGAGTGCACGGTGCCGTGGGCAGATGATGTGTCGTGGAATTGCACACTTGAACCCTGCATGGTTTCAGTAACTGGTGTCACCCCAATCAATTCAATTTTTTTAAATGTAAAAAAAAAAAGAAAAAATAGGCAAATGATAAGAATATAGAAAATAAATACATAAAAA
Source organism: Desmodus rotundus (assembly GCF_022682495.2). NCBI lineage: Eukaryota > Metazoa > Chordata > Mammalia > Chiroptera > Phyllostomidae > Desmodus > Desmodus rotundus. Next base: position 46,800,247 of record NC_071389.1, read on the forward strand.
TAAAGCAAATTCATTTAAAAAAAGAAAAAATATCTCCTTCTGGGGTTGTCAGAGACAGAAAAAGAGGATTTTTATAACAGTGTAAATCACCTTGTGTATGTTACTTTTTAGTACCAGTGGGTAAATTTTAGTGGCAGCACAATTCTGATATGATGTAACTCTTATCTTTTTTAAATCTTAGAACAACATTCAAAATTTATTCTGAGAATTATTTTACTCAAAAACAATGAAAAAAATCAACGTTCTCTTCTCAGCTACTGGCTTATTGGGAATATGACACAGATGACCTTGCCACCAGAAAATATAAAAATATTGTGTTTCCATGTTAACAAGCACCAAAAGTGCTTGGCTGATTCTACGTAACTCACCTTAAGTGGATGCTCCAATGAGTGCCATAACCTCTCATCCTCCCTGCTGACCCAAACCTGGCATATTCTGTAGCACCTCCAGGATACACACTTGAAGCAAGGCCATGTGATAGGAAGGAGGAGGAACAAAAGACACAGGAAGAACAAAAAATGGGATTAAAATATTACTTTATTAAAATATGGATCCAATGTCTTTGTTTCCCAAAATAAAGTCAGCACCTGTTGTTAGTATTATTATTATTACTAGACTAAATGGGCCACTTCTGAGTAATTGAGAGTCAACTATGTATCACATGCTATGTGGCATATGATATTATTGGTGCGCTTTATAACTGTTCTTTATATTTTGCCAATTTCTCTTATTCTCCTTAACCCTGCCTGAATCTTTCTCTGAATCATCCAAATTTGGTCACTTCAAACAAAGACAAGAATGTGTGGCCTAAAGTTCACCCATGATCCTTTTCAAATCCTGTTTCTCATTGGTTTCCCTCCTGTTGTCCTTAGAGCAATTTTAACTGAAAGTACTCCTTTTCATCTTTAGCTGTGTATCTTCAAGAAAGAGTCCTCCTCCCACTCCCTTGCCTCATTTCTTCTTTGGAAATGTCATCTTGTTCATTGCTTAATCTGGTCAATTTATAGTGATATCTTCTTTTAGTGATCTTTTTGTTTCTCTTGCCAAATGGAGTTTCAGAAGATCAGCTCAACCAAATCCTATTGGACATGATAGGTATTCATTGTAATCTGACTTATAATACCTGTAACTTAAATACATGTAATAGAAGCAAATTTCAATATAGACAAACACCTCCAATGGGAGGATGGCAAACAGGAGTTTGCCAGAGAGTCTGTCTTCACCCTAAAGCTTTAAAAACAAATAGGAATATTGGCTAGGATCAAAATAATAAAACAATCGTAGATACTAATTCTTTCTTAGGAAATTCTCTAACATGGCTCACTGAATTTGCTATGACTAGACTATTTAAAATATCTATTTGGTGTTTTATAGCTTTTCACACATTTTTCTGTTTCCCTATGGCACTGAATTTAGCAAATGAGGATGTCATAAAGCTTCAAACCCTGAGGCTGAGGTTATTTAATGATTTTGATGAGCAAGACAGGTTATATTTGGCTACTTTTGAAAATAAATATCTTAAAACACTGACCTTCACTGGCTAAAACTAAGCTCTCCAAGTTAGCTGAATTTATATTCTTTCATACAAAAAAATAACAAAACAAAGCTGATGTGGAGTAAGGGCAGTGTAGGTCCAGCAAGGACATAGGCTCAGGTATTTTCTGTAGGGAGCTATATCCATATCATAAATTATATAAATTTTACAAATAAAACATTTACAAATACAACCAAATATCTTTATTCTAGAGATCAAGTTGTAACTTAAGTACTATTGACTCACTTTAAAACAGCCGCAAAATACAAAAAGTTATCTCTGAGGTGAACACCAAAATAAAGGTAAAGGGAAAAACAAACAGTGTTTCAAAATCTCCCAAATTTATAAGACAATCAAGAGAAATCTAGGAACTGAACAATGAGTGTTTAATTAGGAATGCAAGAAATTTGTTCAGAAAAAGGAATAGACCAATTTGAGTAATCAGGTGCATAATAAAAACAGCAGATGAAATTTACAGAGAGCTTATTTTGTAATACACATGCCTGCAATCAGAAACAAATTGGCCACCTGCCGATTCTGAGCCTGGGTAAGTGTTTTGTTTGGTTGTGCAGTTATAAACAATTTTGGTCTGCATTTAAAAATCAGAACATCTGAATTAGAAAAAACCATATTGTGCATTTTTGTTCAGTAACTCTGAGCATCTGGCAGTACTAGGCCCACGTTTTTGCGTGGCAGGTGTGAGTGCACCTGAGTAGTGGGCAGTTCACCAGAGCTTCGTGAAACACACGTGCCCTTACACACAGCAGCCTGCTCCTCGCCCTGCACACATTGGAGTTTTAGAGCAGATACTGAATGAGTTTCCTTCCACCTCTGAAGAAAATCTTTTGGTGGAACAAATATAGAACTGTAAATGCTTCAGAGGTCATGGAAAATGACAGAAGAAACAGTAAAATAAAATTTTTAACAGGCAAAGACCCTCGCCTCTTGGCTGATAAAGATTTTGCTGTCCTTGACTTTGGCAGTGCCTACAGCTAGCTTATGCTCCTAATGGTGATAATTAACATAGATAATTCCCTTCCATTTGACTTCTGGAGTTCTCTTTCTTTTGAAAATTTCAGATACTCTTAATTATGTACCTTGAGGCTTTCTGCATCTGACCTTTCCTTAGCTTCTAGTGGGTCTTCTGGATTCTGGCTAAGGACCTTGACTACATGGCCACATGAATTTGAACAGCTGTTCTTTGAGGAAGGCATTTTGCAAATAGAGTTTCCAAAATGCTGTCATGAGGCTGTCTTCTACTAGAAAAAATATGGGAACTATTGATTAAAATTTAGGTTCTTAACTCACTAGAGATTAAGGTATGACTTAATTTGGGTAGATTAGCACATTGAAATTATTTTGAAAAGTGTTCTCTATAATATATTAATAACATTTTCAGAATTTAAGTTTCTGTTTCTGTATGGCTACAGTCAGTGCTTTATTTTGCATTATTCCTCATAATTTTATCTTGGGGGAGCTTCTGTCACATTTAATCCCCACTTTTGCTTTATATTATATTATTTTTAAGAACAAATTGTTGCCCTGCCTGGTGTGGCTCAGTGGATTGAGTGCTGGCCTGCAAACCAAAGGGTTGCTGGTTTGATTCCCAGTCAGGGCACATGCCTGGGTTGCAGGCCAGGTCCCCAGTTAGGGGCATATGAGAGGCAACCACACATTGATATTTCTGTCCCTCTCTTTATCCCTCCCTTCCCCTCTCTTTAAAAACAAATAAGTAAAATCTTAAAAAACAAAAAGAATGAATTCTTTGCCATGAAATCGAAGCTAAAATTATGAATTCCCACATTCTTTTATTAAAGGAGAATGTGAGTCTGGTCATTAAAGAATTATAAAGCCTAAATCTTCATATAAAAGAGTATTTGAACTTCTCTGAAAACACAGTAAAAATTAGTTAGTAAAAGAATTTAAGCCCAAGAATAGAAACTGTGTCCTTTTTTCCTAATTTCATTTAAATTACATCCATGCACATAGATTTATAAGAGAGATGGAATCAATATGGAGCAGTGTCTGGAAAGTAAGGCAAATAATAAAGTCTAAACTCTTACAAGAAAAATTGACTCTTATCAATAAACTCCTGGCTCCTGCCAAAACTTATCCAAGGTAACCATTCCCAGACATCAGCCACAAGGACTTTGGCCTTTTAGGAGTCCTCCAACAATGTCACACTTGGTGTCCTAGGAAGAACACGATGATGGGAGATTATAGATCTAAAGTCTGTCTCTGGTTCTACCCATTTGCTGGCTGTGTATCGCAGAGCCTCACTTTCCCCTTTATATGATCAAGGCAGCTGGCCTAGATATCCACAGAGGCCTCTCTGATATAAAAAACTATAGGTTTTCTTTCCTGCCTGTGTTCTGGGGAGTAGAACCATCCTCTTTATTTGAGCAACCTTCTAGTTACTTTTATATTTGTGCTCCTGGCCCAGATTTGGAGATTTGGCCAATACAGGGTCCTAGGTAGTCTCTGGTAAATTCATGGGATTTCCCCATATCCTGCAAGTGAAATTCTAAGTATCATCTCCTCACTTGTATCATAGTCACTCTTGTTACTACAGAACAATTCTAAGGAGGGAGAGCTATCAGAGACTGTTGAGGTAAATTGATAGCCGTTGTCAAAGTGTAAGGAATGAAAAAGAAGTAGTATAACTGCTTGTTGTTTTTTCCAGACATCGTCTGCTCTTGCCATTGTTCTTTTGGACAGTTTCATTTCCCATCTGTGTTTGGCAGGGGCACCTCATCTTCCCTCATCACATTCACTGGTGGAGGCTGCCCAAACCACCAGGCCAACAACTAAAATAAAGTCCTCATCAGCACACATTCCATATAACTCTAGAATCAGAAAAGAAATCTTCAAAAAAAGTAAGAAAAGAGTCAGGCAAAGAAGAGGTCCATCTAATCCTGGTCTCTGGCTTTTGGAGGCTCCAACTTAGGCCCTAATTATGTAGGAAATGTGTTATTCTTATGATGTTTGTTAACACCCTTTTGTGTGAGGGATTAGTTTTCCCTTTATTACCTATGCTCTAAAAGTCCCCTTCCTAAAAACTCCTCAAGCCAAGATATCGAAGTTTGCTGTACATTTCCACCTTGTTCTTGTGTGCACATAACTTGAAACTAGTACATCTCCACGAGCAAAGCTATATTATATTGAGATACAATGGACAGATTCTCTTAGAGTTCTCCAAAACTTCCTTATGTTTTAAATGAGCCACAAACACAATAACTACCTATCTTCCTTTGGCCTGATTACTTGGAGTGCATGTTTGGTTAGCTGTTTAGGAAGCCGTCTGTTACCCAAGCCTGTTGACTGATCCATCATTCTCTGACTAGGTGTCTGTTCTCTCTTCCTTTTTGCTGATCACAGAGGCGCAGCCCGGTAAGAACTCTCAACATTTTTACCTTAAACGTGTATAGAGAAAACTGCTGCCAAGGCCAAGTGGCCAGGTTGGCTTCTCATCAAATGTATGATAGCCCAGTATGAATGAATGAGGCAGGTGAATGCCGTTTACTGGTTGGAAGTGTCTGGTACTATACGTATCAAGAACATATTTTAAGATCATATGAGCAATTTTCCATAACAAACTAAATTAACATATCCCAACTCCTAGGGCTAAATTTCAAAAGTGGGGGGTTGGGGAGGCGGTGTATGCAAGGTCTAGAGATTGTCCAGAATGCACCGTAAAAGTTTATAGCAAAGTGATACTGAAGATTAAGAAAACTATAATGAAAATGAAGAAATAATTTTTGAAGCACATGGTTTTTAAGCCTGAATTTGAAATAAGTCCCTGGACCATGAGTTATATTGGTCAGTATACACTGATACATAATAATGCATAATCACAGTTTCTATCTGAGAGGACAAGCTATGCTTTCAAGTCAATGTGCCTGAGCTGCCACATAATTCTATATGTCACCACTCAAGACAAATCAGTACTAGTTTACATTGTTCAAAATAAAATCTCAGTCGTTTTCCTCAGGTTGAAGGATAGGATGTATTCAAAGCAATAAAATAAGGGTCTTTGCTATGTTTGAAATGACCCTCATCTGTCTGGTCAGTCCTTAGAAAGAGGAAATGGAACTGAAAACGATGCCCTCTGAAATATCCCTAGGTCTGTGTCAATTCAATTAATCAATTACTATTTGAGACAAATACTCTGCTCTAGCTGAGAAACTGGGGGTTCTCCCTTTGAACCACTTGGCTGAGGATCAAAGAAAACAATACCTGCAGGTGTGGATCATCTCAGGTAACATCTCAGATTATAAATTATTCTTTTTTTAAAAAAAGAAAGTGAATTAACCAACTCAAAATGAAGGAAAACTATTCACGATCTACCTACAATGTTAATCTTTGAAAGGAAAACCGGGTCACTTGGTGAGGAGGTTTTTTAATTCAATGGGCCTTTTTCCTGAATGTGGTTTGTGTGGTCGACATCACCTTAACCTTGCTTTGGACTTGTCATGCTGCAGTATCAAGGCCATCAAAACCTGTATGCAGGATCCAGCTGACAATGGGACTTTCTTTTCTGTTGCTGCTGACTTGCTGCTGCTCAGTTGAATATCTATTCCTTTCTAAATTGATCTTATTTTATTCTTCCTAATTTCGAAACAAGAGTTTTCTTGCCTATTTCTGACATGTCTTCCTGCACTTAATGAGTGAGTGTTCATTCGTGAGGAGTATTTACTAAAAATGTTACAGGGGCTTCTGTGTAGGGCCTCCTAACAGTAACTCTATTGAAGGGATACACCAGGAATCAATGAATACAAAAGAAGCTTTGCACCTTCTTGGTGTCATAAGTATCACATTTTTAATGAAAGGGGTGAGCTAGACCGCAAGCTCTTCGATACGGCCTCTGCAGCCCTCTACTTCCTGGATCTCAGGTCTCGGTACTACAGGGGCGCTGTTCCCTCAATGCCAACCTCACGATTGACTACTTAAAATTAGAGCTCCCGAGCCTCTTCCGTCAGACCTTATTAATAAAAACGTGACCGGCTGAGGCTCCATACCTAGAAAAACATGTTAACACCACTTAAACATTTTGTTCTCCTGTTGTTTTTGTCTATACAGTCTTATTTTCCAAAAGCCAACCTGTATCCAAACTCCTGTAATGGCTGTGGCTGCTGTAAATTACCATACTTATTTAAAATGTTCATTTATAAATTTAAATAAATATATAAATATACTTAAATTTATTAATTTATTTAAATAATTATATATAATTACATATTTAATGTATTAAAACAAATAAACTTCACTTTTAAAGTTTTTGCTAATAACAGAATAATTCTCTATGTGGCACACGCACAGATATTCAGCAAGATGAGACGGAAAATACAGTTTGAGAGATTGGACTACTCACTAGAAAACATCTAGTGGATCCTTGTTCATATTGAAACTGCTCCTTTATCGTAAATGAGTTTAAAATGAGACAAAAAATTCTGAAAAATCCTTAGTAAAAAGGGAAAGAAGATTCTTATAGTGCTATATCTTGCCCTGAATTATTGGTGTTATCATTTGCGAGAAGAAATATATCTATAACCACTAGGCACAGCCTTCACCAAAGTAGGAAAGTAGAAAAAAGTGTGTGTTTGATGACCACCCACCAAACTCTTGGTCATACCGTTGGAAATACTTTCCTAGCCTTTCACTCCTCCCCGAAACCCCGCAGCTCTGTCTGCCCTGTCATTCTCCTAAGGAGGCTCTGCCAAGCCACGCCCCACCCATGGTTCCACACTTTCAGGGGTCTATTTTTCTGGAAGTACCTCATGCTAAGAACCTTTCATGGAGATTTTGAATCAACCCTTTTTATCTATCAGTGCTTCTGTTATCAAAATAAGTTTCTGCTAGGGCATTATAAAAGCTATAAATGGCCTTCTCAGATTGCTTGTGTCCGGCCTGCTTGCATTGCAGTAGTATCCGAATACCTTGAGCTAAAGGAATGACCCCCAATTGGTAGACTGGTGGGCCAGGTAGCAGGCAAGTAGAAGATATTGGGGTTGGGGGACCTGGAGGGGAGGATGGAATTCCCTGGCTCCTTGCATAAAACAGCTGTAAAATCAGTGGCAATGCCCCCAGGGTTTCCTTTCCTATGACATTTGCCACTTATATCACTAAAAATTGCATTAGTGAACTATGACTATTTCTACTAACTTATGGACCCCATCTGATAAGAGCAGACAGTACTTCTAATATAGTCTATGACTGTCAAACATCAAGTGTAAATTATATTTACTTTCTCGTCTGCTAGACTTCTGTATTTTAATAAGTATTTAACATTTACATTGATTTACCAAATCTGTACAGGTGAGGGATTGTTTGTGGTTCAGGAGCCTTATGATTTACTCTCCCTTTCTCTCTATAATCCTAACTAAAATGAAAAACTGATTTATATGAATGTGCCTACAATTTCCAACTTGAATGTGATCCTGAGAAAAATTTCATTTTTCACCATCTGCATTTCTTTGCGTTCAGTTTAATTGCAATAACAGAAATATACATATTGTACATAACGTATATGTGGTCTTAAACCTTATAGTGTCTATTTCTAATTCTAGGGTGCAATTAAAAGGAACTTATCCAGTAAGTATATCTTAGCTACCAAAAATAGAGTACAATTTAAAAGAAGGAATAAGTTCCTTGGATCTTGGAGCCTATATACATTTAACTTATATACTTTTGGGCTTGATTTTTAAGACTTACAAATATCTTTTACAGCAAAGAAATCTTGTAATGATAAAGGGGTTTAGTGGGGTCTGAATGATTAATGTTTAAATTCTGAAAATGAATATGTTTTTGGAAAACTTTGCTATTTTCTTCCTATATTTATCAACTCTTGCTGTATCATTTGACTCTAGAAATTAATTTTACCCAGTGTATGCTTGGTCATGGGGGTGGGGAGAGGAAGGGGGCAGAAGGAACTGAAGATAGATACAACTTACTCGTTCTTGTGTTATTTGATATAAAAATTTTAGTCAGCCAAGGTTATGTGCAGTAGGTTACAATATATACAGGGCATGATTTTCCTCTGCTGCATACGGCACATTCTAGGCAATTCTAAATTCATGCTTCCCGGTTAAAGGTATAACATTTTCTTGGCATTTAAAGCAAAGGACAAGCAGAGAATGGTGGATTTATGTACTATGTACATATGGTCTGGCTTAGTAGTCTCTTATGGTAATTGGGAAGCAGACATTTGAAGAATGGCATGTTACTCCATTAGCTCTACATTATACAAATCATCTATTTGATGGCTCATCATGGTAATTCATTGGTTAATTAGGTTGTACAAATGCCAGAGAAAATGCTACTACATAGGCCTAATATGAGATTGTTGCATTGCCAGGGAAGAGGGTTTGTTTTCTGGGTTTGTTTTGCAAAGCTTTCGTGTTGAGTTGCTTATTGATGGGACTCAAATCTCTATGTTTCCGAACATAACTCATAAGACAGATAAGTAAGAAATGGTAAAATATGCCTAAAACGTTTCTTTGTCCTGTACATCAGGTGAAGAAGTGGCCAGACCCAGGCGGTCCACACCAACTCCAGAACTTATAAGGTAAATGTGAGAGACATTGGTTGTGTTTTATGCAAAGCATCATCCCCACTGTTAACAATTTAGCCATTCTCATTTGGGCTAAAATCTCACGTCCTGTTTTAAAAAGGACCTGCCCATATGTGTAAGTCCAGAGCATGATTCAAATGTTATCATTTCTTGTGAGTGCAGCCTGAGGGAGACCTTTAAGAAAATACTCTGTAGTCATCTACAGTAATTGTCTACCAGAAGGTGCAGTCCCCTCAGTAGTGGGAGGGTTGAAAGTCTATATGAAGAGGTCCTTTAGGGTCTGGAATGCTAAACTGAAGTATGATTACATTTTCTTATGGAGTAGCCTGTTCAATTGGATACAATTTCATGATACGTTTCACCTGCCATACACCAAAGGAATCTTCTGTTCTGTTTTTGTTTCTGGCAAAACATTGTATTTTACACTGTGTATTTATTGGATTAAGCAAGTACTGTACAATTGGACATTGTTTTCCAAAAATGCTCCTATTTAAAAACTGAATCTTTTAAATTTTCTTTCCTCCAACAGCTCCTCTCCCCACTTCACCTCTTACCTCCCACCACAACACAGAGAACTCATCAATTTGGGGAAGAAACAGAGAAGGTTACACAACCTTTTGTTAATAATGTTTAAGTAATAATAGGGGGAAAGGATGAGAGTTTAACTTACCCTCCTTTCCCCCTGATTTCTCAATACTTTTTTTTTCTTTCTGAAATGTGCTGTATTAAGGTGTTAGGAGGTTATATATAACTGGTCTGTTGGATAGGAGGGAGGGACAGATGCCATTAGAAGCTGGTAGACCCAGTGTTTTATTCAAACACAAACTTTCTGGGTAGCTTATCACTTAGGCTCCCCATGCCTGACTTTCACTAATTACTATATAAATTGCATTAATTACAACACAGAAATGTGGTGAAGACAAATACCAATGGTTTTGGAGATCTTAAGGTGCTTTGCAATAAACTTATCTCTAGTGTTATTTCTTCTAGGTATAGAGAATCATGATGCTTTGAAAGAGTTTCTCTCCTTCAGCTTATTGAATGAGCACCTTGGTCCCCCATTGAGAACAAGGGATCTCATCCCCTGTCAATTCTCTTGTCCGTAATACTTTTGACATCCTTATACATACTTTCCAGACCTACAGCAACTTATGTGTGTGCATATATACATAACAAGTACACACATACACACACACCCACTGCCTTACTGTGAAAAATGTGTGAAAGCTTGTACATGTTTTTCAGCATTAATATTCCCTTTCTCTCTGTTTTGCTTTAATGTATATGATATAGCAAAAAACCTCCAGATGACACTGTGGCCCTAGCTCCCCTCTTTGGCCCACCATTAGAATCAGCCTTTGATGAACAGAAGACAGAAGGTAGGAAAAATGTATATATCTGTAGATTTTTTTTCTTTTCATTAACTTTCCTCAAGGAAATATATGTGTTTTAAGAAATATCTTTAATGTAGCATCAAATCTCCAGTAGCTTTGTTTGATAATATAAAATGCTCTTAAAAATACCATTTGATTTAAAAGCACTATGGTACATATATAATAAAATGTTATTTTTCTAGGATCCATTGTTGAGGGAAATTAAATTTAAGTGTTAAGGACAAGAGTTGAAAACATAATGCACACACTAGGCTACTGTAACAAAGAGGCACCAAAGTACAGTGAATTCAACAAGACAGAGTTTTGTTTGTCTCATGTTAACAGTCTCACAGCAAACAACATGGGATTGTAGGGCTGCTCTGCTGTTCTCAACATGTGGCCTTCACCTCTGGGCCGGAGGGGGCTGCTCCAACTCTCACCGTCTTCCAGTCAGAAGGAAAGGGGTGGGAAGGGCCACTAGAACTCACTGCCAGTTCTTGTAAGAGCAAAATCTGCAAGAGACATGCATCACTTCAACCGGAGCCCATCACAGATCACTTAGTTCCACAGGGCCAGCTAAAACTCTTTAACTAGGAAGGAATGGAGAGAATATGCTGGAAAACAGCTAGCAGTCCACCACACCTGGACATTTTTCAATGATTTAGTTAGGAAAATATACAAGAAACCTCCCTAAATCCTCCTCAGTGAATTGTCTACAATTCAGGTCCTGTGATGAAGTTAGCAGTTGTCTTATTAACTTACCTGTGATCATCTCCTTCTTATAGACATGATTATGTAGTGACTGAAGACAGGATTCGATCTGTGTCATTTGATTCCACCCATTAAAGGAATTTCATAACTGCATGGAAACCTGATGTACAAAATAGAAAACAGTTCTTAAAAATCAAAGTGGGGTTTGACATTGAATCCATTTAAGAAATGCTGCTTTACATCTTTAAAGAATGTTTACTTTCATGTTAAAACAAAACTGAGCTAAGACCATCTTTGAGGTTCATCACAGAGGGCAGATGCACCCTGAACTCGTCCGTGAGCCTGGCTTGATTGTTCTTTAGGTGGTTTCAGCCCTAGACGTTCCATAAAGTTCCAGCATCTGCAACAAGCACACTAACTCTTCTGATACCTGTACTTACCTGTCATACCTGCACACTCTCACTTCTTTTGATTGATTTTTCTATCACTAGTTTAAAAGGACCAGGGGGAAAAAGTATATTTTGGAGTCAAGTATACATGCTTGGGGTCAGATCTTAGCTCCCCTACTTTGCTCTTGGGCAAGTTATTTAATCACTCTAATCTTTGGTTTCCTCTCCTGAAAACGGTACTAATACCAACTACATGGTAGTGTTGTGAAGACTAAATACATATAATAATAGCTGTGGGCCTCATGGTAAGTGTTTTATGTACATTTTGTATATATTATATTTACATCCTCCTTTAATCCTTTTAAAAACTCTCTGAGATTGCCCTTATTATCTCTACACCAAAGGAAGGGAAGCTCAGAAGTTAAAGGACTTACCCAAGGTCTACAGTAAGTGTAGAGGCTGGATTGAAATCCATATCCAGCTCACTTTCCAGCTGTGTTTTATAACAGAATGAATTACAATCAGTATTTACACAGCTCCTGGCACATGATAGGCACTGGGAAAAGCTCTTTACATGGTTACTATAGCAATTTAAAAAATCAAAAGGAGGAGACAAAAGAAATAGAAGAGCCCTGGCTGGGTCCTCGGTTGGAGCACCGTCCCATACACCAAAAGGCCACGGGTTGGATTCCTGGTCAGAGCACAGACCTAGGTTGCAAGTTCAATCCCCAGTCGGGGTGCATACAGGAGGCAGCCAATTGATGTTTCTCTCTCACATAGACATTTCTCTGTGTCTGTCTGTCTGTCTGTCTCTCTATTCATCCATTCCCCCCTTTTTGCTTCTCTAAAATCAATAAAAACATATGCTTGGGTGAGGATTAAAAATATTTATAGGAAACCTTAGATTCAATATGCTTAGGCTCAATGCCTAACTGCCCTGATGTAACTGGAATATTAGATGTCTAAGCACTTGTTTATTCTCCTGGTTTTCTTAAGATATTCACCAAATATTCTTAGATAACTTAATTTCTGTCCATCATGCTATGAAAAGTTTATTTAAAGACCCAGTAAGATCCTTTAAAAATACAAACCACTGTACGGAACCCAGGCATTTTAATTCTTGAAGCATATTCATAACAAACTTTACATAAACCAACGGAAAGCAAATTTCCACGGGATCAATGCCTGGATTTTCAAATGGGTGCCAGAAACTGAGCCAGTACATTCTGAATGTCCTTAAGTGACCAAGTGGGAAGAAAATGCAGTTTTCATTTAGCTATATGTAAACACACAGACACCCTCTGTACACATACAAACACGCACCCCCCCACTCCTATTTCCACCCTCTGCTTGAGAAGAAGCAGCAGTAGCACATTCCTAAATCAATTTGCTAATCCTGAAGCAGGAGAGAAGTAATTGTATGAAGCTCAACTTTAAATTGAAATGTTAACTTCTAAAATCTAGGAGCATTTCTTTTTAAACTCACCCTGGAAAATTTGTTTTTATGTTTCCAGTTCTTTTAGATCAGCCTGAGATATGGGGTTCAGGCCAACCAGTTAATCCAAGCATCGAGTCGCCAAAGTTAACAAGGCCTTTTCCCACTGGAAGTAAGTTATGTGCCTGCTCTGTCTGGAAAAACAAGTGACTCATTTTACTGTCTGTCTGCATAGTGAAATTAGGCAACTCTTAGAAAGTCTACGTAAGCAACACTTGGACTGTATAATATTCAGGAGAGATGTTATTCTAATAGGCTTTAGAGTTAAATGTGCCAAGGGCAGGTTGTCAAGGCAGAATAACATAAATAAGGTAAAATTATTAACTTTGGATCATAGTCTCTTGTGAAATCTCCTAGGCTTACTTATTCATTCATTCATTTAGTCATTCATTCAGAACTATATATAAAAGTGAAAAGCAAGTGAGCTAAAGAGCCTACTATGCTCCAGGCATGGGCTATCGCACAACACAGAGGTATCATGCAGCATCAAGTCAGGTGTGGTTTCTGCTAGATATACAGAATAACTGAGGCTGCATAGGATAGAAAGGCCACATTGAAAGAATGACAATTGGAGAGCAAGACAAATAATGCTATATGGTAGAGAGAAGCTGAGACAGGAGATCTAGGCAAATTTATCTCAAAGCAGGGCTATCAGCCCAACTCGTTCCAGCGTGCCCCTCTTCTTCTCCAGGCAGCTGGGGAAGGAGATCCTAAAGATCTTCACAGCCCTTCACCTGCAGTGGGTTGGGCCATCTAGACTGAACTGATTGCTCAGTCAAGCCACCTGTCTGATGGATTTATCCAGTTCTCATTTCAGTAGATTAACAGCAAATGTGCATGTAGAAAACACTCCTTAAAAATCCCATGGGAGGAAGATTGGATCTCAGAGAAAGGTGTTTTGGGGGTGGAGGGGGAATGTACAGGATATTTTTACTCTGTGAGGCACACAGACAAACCAATTAATATAATACTTTTTCCAGTTTAGCATCCCCAGGGTTCTGCTTTTTGGTGCCTAAAAATAATCATAGGAATTAACCAAGGATTCCTAATCAGTGACACAAGAGGCTGTTTGTTGGAAATGTTGCTGTAAACCATGTAATCCAGTCTTTCCAAGGATATTTCCTTCATAAAACAGGGAAAAACATAAACAGCTTTTTTTTTAAACTTGAACTTTCAAAGATGTGTTTTCAAAGGATTAGAACTCCAGTGTCATGAACTCTTTGGATATACCAAATATGGCCAGTGACAAGAAAACATTCATTTAAAGAAAGAATAAGAAAAAAAATGTACCTGTTGAAGCTGTAAGTCCCAATTTTGCCCACAAAATGACAAGTCCAGTTTTAAAGGATTGGGGCCATAATACAATACTTTTTCTATCTTCAAAGTTTTTTAGCTGTAATTTTTACCAAGGTAACATGTTCATTCTTCCTTGACCCAAATCTATTTGCTTCAGGCTTTCAAAAATATATTAAAATTTAAGACATATAACTTAAATCCATACTCAATCCATATAAAACAATGTGACCCAGTCTTTCCAAAGATTGGATATGATACCCTGACTATATTAAAACCTCTCACAGAGTCCCCTCCCAAGCTGTTCCCATTTCCGTGATCACACCCTGGCTTGTAACGCTGTGTTACCAGGATACTCAATAATCCAGTCAGAAATTCCCTGAGGACAGAGGCTCCTTTTATTCAACCCTGTGTACCTAGTTCCTAGTACATGATGTAGGAGGTTTGTCAAATAACGTAATGAATAAAAAATTAACGTTATTGTGGTTATTATCTTAAAACTATTTTGGCGAATTATTATTATCGCAAAGTGGAAGAATGTGAATGGGACTTGCGTCAGTTCCTTAGGCTTGAATTAAAAAAAAAATTAAACTATTAGTGGCTATTCCACTTCCAAGAACAAGAATATGAATGAAAGGCTAAATCCTGCTTCTCTACAGAATATTGTGTAACTCAAGGGAGAAAGTAACCAGTAATGCCAGGCTCCTCCTCTCTTTGCAGCACCTCCACCACTGCCTCCGAAAAATGTACCAGCCACCCCACCCCGAACAGGCTCCCCCATCACAGTCGGACCAGGTAAACTGTAGTTCTTTCTGTTCTGGGACGGTGTGGCAGTCAGAACAGTACCCCAGACTTCAACATCCCCAAAATGTGTTGGAAGCTATAGACTAGACTAACATAAAAATATTTGCATTTAGTTTTACTGCCATTACAATCTACCATGAAGACTCATTTGAAAGAATCGCTCTCAAGTTTCACAAAAAAGATGTACTTTCCCAACTAATTTTTCTCTGTATATTATTGCTGAATGAGGGCCATATTTACCTGTAAAATGAACGAAAAAAATCTCAATATCAAAAGTCATTGTTTAATTATGTCACTTCATTGGACCTCACTTTAATGATATGCAAATCAATAGTCTCAAGACACAGTTTGTAATTTTCCAAGAACAGATAAAATTTTTGCCATAATTAAAACTATTTAGTCTATCAAGATATAAAATGGTTCCCAGGCTGTGCATCATACTGGTAAGCTCGGGTGGTAGGGAATTTTTTTCCCAGTAATCATAAAATTACTTATCCCCTGGCAAAAAGATGTGCAAAGATAATAAAATATCACAAGCAATTGCTGCATGCCTTTAGACAGATAATTTCTAAGGCACATCTTTATTTTCTATTAAAATCAATACTACATAGGCATACAGTTTATAATCTACCTGGTGTTATTGGGCTAACAAGTCAAAGCAGTAATAGTCATTTCATGTGCCTGGGCTTTTAGAATGTGGTTCTTTATCACCTTTGGACTTCTATTGCAGCTTCATCCTTTACTACTTGTGCAGCCGGGTGAGTTTGATAGCTACAGAGTGGGATATTTATCAAGAAATGCAAATACAGGACATAGTCATTTATGAAATTTATGTTAACTCAGACCCAACTGGGAGTCGTCCAGGGTGTCATAGGAAAGATATTTGCAAGTTCAAATCATTTTGGCCCCTTGGATCTCTTCTACTAACACATTAGATATAAATAAAGCTATTATGAAATTATAAATATTGCAGGTTATGCAAACTGCTATCTGTAGCCTTGGAAACTTGAATGTTAACTCCTTTCAAATGTGGAATATGGAAGGACTAAGCTGCTTCTTGTAGCCAAAGGGTTATTTAAAGGTGAAGTGGCTTCTGTTCATGCCTTGCAATTATTTGGGTAACAATTTTTAATTTGAATAACCTCGTTTTTAAAAAATATACTTCCTCACATAGCAGTTGTTATCAAATCTTTCCTGCCAAGCTATAGAAGGTAGTTTTTACTTTTTTCTCGTATTGTTGATAAAACAAAAGAATAGCTGATTATAATGTTTAAACAAAACATAAGTTTCTGCCTCATGACTTCAGATACGTGTCACAGCTATGCCTCTACTGTTAACTGATTAGGTTTGATGAAAAAAGAAATTATACAGATGTTTTTATGATTTCCTTCCTTGTTAAATAGGTATATATGTTCTAATAAGTAGTAAATGTCTTCTCGATAACCTATGTGTGTGTTGTGTGTGGGGTATATATGGGTATGTAAATATATATGTGGGGATATCCTTTTAAGTAACCTTTGTACTGTGTTTCTGGTAACTTAAGGTAGAAGATGTGCAGCTAACTATGATGTGCTATTTTTTTAACTGGCAGATATTATAATTAGTTTTGCCAAACATTTTAATTTAATATGCTGGAGTAGATAATCATTTTCAAATATGAGGGTAACTTTCAGCTGTCTATTTTTTATTGTATTATAAGAATTTCAATAGGCCAGATTTTCACAAGGGACCTCCTTTTTGGGATTTGCATTCCCGGCCTGTACTCCCCTGTGGCCCTAGCACTGCCTTCTCAGAGAGATCCCACTGCACTGGCGTGAGCAACCCTGAACACTGCCCGGTGGCATGACAGCACTGCCAATGATGGGCATAGTAGCTAACTGGGGGCGCCCTGCAAAAGGGGAAATAATCACATAAAAAATGATGCTCACATTCTGGAGGGAATGTGAGCTCTCCTCTCCCCTTCAGCTCTGATCAAGGTATTTTTACATCATGAAATATGCCCAGTGAGGTACCTCGAAAGGCAGTCTATTTACCAGGTTTTGCCTTACCCCCTCCCACCCCACCCTCCATACAAATAATATTAACAAAAAGTCAACTAAAGCTTAAAATCAACTACTTCAACCACAGGAAATGACCAGTCAGCCACAGAGGTCAAAATTGAAAAGCTACCATCAATCAATGACTTGGACAGCATTTTTGGCCCTGTGTTGTCCCCCAAGTCTGTTGCTGTTAATGCTGAAGAAAAGTGGGTCCGTTTCTCTGATACGTCCCCGGAACATGTTACTCCAGAGTTGACTCCAAGGGAAAAGGTGGTGTCCCCACCAGCTGCATCAGACAACCCAGATGACTCCCCAGAGCTGGGCCCCCCGAGCCCTCCAGGCCCTCCAGGTCCTCCAGGGCCCCCGGGTCCTCCTCGCAATATACCATCACCACTCAATTTAGAAGAAGTCCAGAAGAAAGTCGCTGAGCAGAGCTTCATTAAAGATGATTATTTAGAAACAATCTCATCTCCTAAAGATTTTGGGTTGGGACAGAGAGCAACTCCGCCTCCCCCTCCACCACCCACCTACAGAACTGTGGTTTCGTCCCCCGGACCTGGCTCGGGCAGTGGTACGGGGACCACCAGTGGTACGTGTTACTGTCTGAGTGTGCTTCGCGTGACCGGGAATGGCTGTGGCTGCTGCAGTATGAGCACACCCTCCTTCTGCCTGGCAGTTGGCTTTAGAGCTTCAGTCATCCCTCCTTTGGTCTGGGTGTCCTGTGGCCCTGTGGCATGTCCTAGTCCATCGAATGC
Source organism: Desmodus rotundus (assembly GCF_022682495.2). Lineage (NCBI taxonomy): Eukaryota > Metazoa > Chordata > Mammalia > Chiroptera > Phyllostomidae > Desmodus > Desmodus rotundus. The sequence continues at coordinate 46,818,210 of NC_071389.1, forward strand.
TGACAGTCATAGTGCAAGTCTGTGGATGTGTTCTGCCCTGCCCTCCCAGCCGTGAGGGGTGCTCACCCTCTGCCCCTGCAGTTAGGAAGTGTAAGTTTTTCAACAAAGCCGTGATGTCATTGTTTGGAATTCATGCAAGTTCTAAAAAGACAGATTTCATAGCCAGTAAGTTTCATGTTAAATGTCTGATTTCCTTCTCAGATGTTTCCACAAGAGCCCTAGTTTTGCTTTGTTTTGTTTTTTTAAATTTGTTTGGTTTTCAGCTTTATTAAGAAAATTGTAAGATAAAGTATACAGCGTGACAATGCGATAAACATGTATGTTGTAAAGGGCCTCCCCACAGCAAGTTAATTCACACATCCATCCCCTCACCTGTCTGCCTTTTTTTTTTTTTGGTGAGAATATTTAAATTCTACTCTCTTAGCAAATTTCAACTATACAATACAATCCTATCAATTATACAATATAACCACCAGGTTATACATTATATTCTCAGACTTTTCTTATAACTGAAAGTTTATATTTCTTTTTCCCAAGGACCCTAGTTTTGTAAATCAATGTGGAGTTTTTTTTCCCTTGTATTTTCCTCTTCTTTCTTTCTTGCTTTTTTGTGAGGAGAGAACCGTATAATTTATTTCAGAAAAAAAAGAGTTTGCAAAGGAGATTTTAGGAGACAGCAAAAATGAAATACCTCACTGAATCCCCAACCTGATCAAGCTGTCACTAAAAACAAATTATTCTCTGATTCCTTTTGACGTGTTCATCAGCCTATCATGTCAATTCTAAGTGTGGTGACAGGTGATGGGAAAGTCCATCAAAAATGTATGTTGACACTGAATCTGATTTTTGGGGTTTTCTTATGCAAAGCTTCATTTTGCATTCTGGAATTACGAAAGGATGGGAATCCCTGCCATGCATACCAAAGAAAGATCAAGATTTTTCTAATGCATTTTCTTCCATATTGTTTGTCCCACTGGTGCACACATTTGCCTGGCAAGACCCTCCAGTGCCCATGGGGTCAGTTATGCACCTTCCTGGGAGTGCCATGCTCTGCCAGCTCTTTATTTGCTTTGAAAAAGGATACTGAGTTGAAGTTACTTAGATCTAGTAAGAGACGTAAAAGAAGGGCATTTGTCTCTGTCCTAACCATCAGTCATCATCTCTGCCTCTTTCGCTGGAGTATCTTTCAGAGCTTGCTCTGAGTGTGCAAGTTCCTATGTGTTTTAAATGAGAGCATCCAAGCTGACCAAGGAGAGGGCTTTGGATTCACCTGTACCACACACAGAATCAATGTTTTATAACATTGAGTGTGCCCCCTGTGCTCTCCCTCACTAAAAAGGGGAAACTATTCAATACTCTAAGTTGGGGAAATGTGTTAAAACAAAAGTGGAAGATTTTTTTTTTAACCCTAGGTCCTTTGAGGGCCTTTATTTGGCCAATACTAGCAACAGCTATAGTTCCTTGCCCTGGCACCATGCCAAATGCTTTATGCATATTATTTTATCCTCACAACAACTTCACATGGTAGATACTCTTACTTCTCCCATTTTACAGATGAGAAAACAGGCTCAAAGGTACCTAGTGATTTGCCCAAGTTTACTCAGCTACAGGTGACAGACTTGGGATTCATGCTCAGGTCTGTCTAATCCAGAGCCTGCATTTGTAACCATTGTTATCTACAGGCACTCTTCTAAGGTTTAGGTACAAAATATCTCAAACTTACTTGACGACTGACACCCAGCTTTACGGCGCTATATGGCGCTGTATCATCAACAAGGTCTCTGGCATTCTCTCATAACATACTCCTCAGTGTTCTTCTCTATCATTCTCGAAGGTTAGAGCACCACCTTCATCCTCTGTGCTTTGTTAGGTATTTTCTGGGATATAAGGTCCTTACTTCTCTGTGAAGATAATAAAGGGCCCCTGGTAAAGCCTTCTTTCTGGACCTCAAACCCAAAGAGGTTGACTGCCCATTTTCAAAGAAGGGTATGTTTCTGTCATCTTCCTTGGGGTTCTTTTTCTTGGGCCAGGGCCTTCTCAGTCTTCTGAAAGGGCTTTTCAAAGGATAATGCCCTCTCTCCAGCAGCAGCCCACTAAGCTCTACTGGGGGGCGGGGAGGACAGGGAAGCTTTGTTTTTCATCTCTGTCCCCTCCATCACCTTCCACAGGGCTCTGGGAGACATTTGTTTAATTGAATCGACCACTGTTATAATGAGTGGAGAGAGGAGTTTTGGCTGTCTTTCTGGAACCTTTGGGAGTTTTGTTGTTGTTAATGTTTAGCTTCCATATCCTTATTTGGAATTACTTTAAAATGTTGCCAGTAAAGACTATTGATTCTTAATAATTGAGCTGGAAAAAACTATACTTTGCTGGTATTAAAGGATTGAATTTCTAAGTGGAAGATCGAACTGGGCCAATGAAGCTCATGAATAAATGAAGCTACACCATTATCTCCTTAATTAAGTCCCAGTTTATTTGCTGCATAATGTTTTATTGATGGAATATACACAGACTGTCAGGAATGTAGATTTAGGATTACAGCAATAGGCTATGGCCTCTTGTTTTTTTAAAATTAGCCATGCTTCTCACTCCCTGCTATTCATATCACTTAGCCCAATAAGACTAACTTTTCTTGTACTTCTCAAAGTCTGTTTAATTAAATATCATTATGCTCACTTTTTAAAATTTCATTCAAAGCAAGGTAACTGTCACCCACCAACCTCAGGCAGCTCTCACAGCTTTGTAAATCAAAAGAGTCACCTGCTGTTGAAAAGCAGAAGTTAAGAATTTGATCCAAAAAGTTCCATTTTCTTATGGCAAAAGTTAAAAATACCTAGCTTGGCCAGAACATAGCTTTCCTGGACTGCAGACTCTGATTCTTGGCAAAAGCTGGCTCTGCTGTGTGGGTTGTGTGCCAGGAGATGGGGAGGAGAAAGAGTCTCAATGGCCTGCAGCAAGTTCGGAGGCCAGGGAAAGAGAGGTGTTGGTAAAGATAGAATGGCCTTTGTGCACCCTTTTCCAACTTGGGCTACTAAAGCAATACTAAAAGATGTTATACACAGACACCACACTTGGACACACATCCATTAGCAAATGAGTTTGAGTTACCAGAGTTTGAATTAACCAATGTTAATTCTCTGTTCAGTATGGAAGCCACTAGCCACATGTGACTATTTTAATCTTAATTCTAATTAATTAGAAATAGTTCTTTAGATGCAGTAGTCACAATTCAGGTGCTCAGTGACTGCCAGTGGCTAGTGTCTGTCTCCTTGGACAGCACGCATCCTAGAACACTTTCATCATTGCAGAAAGCTCCATTGAACAGCAGGTTTTCAGGGCTTGTAATGTGGTCACCAAAAAGGAAACACAGTATATAACCATTCCCACACATATTTAATACTTTCTTCAAATAAATGATGAAATTGTGTTCTAAAATCCACAATTGGAAAAGTCTGTTTAGTTTCTTACATATTTTGAAATGCATATATTTTATTTCACTTGATTCTTCCCACAACATTGTGGTGTATTAGCCTTATTTTACAGATAGGAAACAGAAGTTCAAAGATGGAACTTGGCCATAGTCACAAAGCCAGTAAGTAGCAGAGCCAGGATCTGACCCCAGGTCTGTTGGATTCCACTCGTTTCTTCTCCCCAGGTGTCCCTACTGCCTGCCCATTCATCCACCATTCCACCCCCACACAGAGAGATGGCAGCTGAGGCCATAGGTCCATTGTCTACAGGGGCTGTCAGAGAAAGTCTGACAGAACTTCAGGGTGAGAGCAGCAGCAAATGGGGTGAGAGAATATCAGTGGTTGCCAACTTTTTTGGATTCACAAAACTCAGATAATGTACATTTGATTTTTAAACTTAAGCCTTAACAGGTGATGTTGTCCAATTATTTTCCATCATTGTTCTTGAGAATAAATAATGCTTGAAGAGAAAGTGAAAGTGTAATTGAAGATCAGAGAATGATAGAGATGTACAAATAATAACCTCTACACTCTTAGAATATAAACAACTTTGTAATCTCACAAAAGCCTTAGTAATCATATAAAGCCTTAGTTCAGTTCAGGCCCTGAATATCCTCCGCTGAAACTGAGGGTTCAGTTCTTAAACGCTCCCTTAGTGTCTTCCAACTGCTTAACAAAGTAGTCAATTCAGCGAGGAAAAAGTGGGTTAAATCAAATGTCCATACAGAAAAACAGTTAACCAGTCTCTTCTTCTTTGCTTTTAGTTCTATCTTTATCGAAAGACACATCTTTACCATCATCATCATCATTGCCTTCCATTTTTGTAGCATTTTATAGTTCAGTAAACACTTTCATAAGCATTTCCCATTTGGATTGTTACCACTACCTTATAAGGTAAAAACATGTCTCATTTTTTTAAAACAGGAAGCTGAGGCTCAGAGAGGCTCAGGCCCCATAGTCCATGAGAGGCAGACAGGGCCAGTCCTCAGACCACCTGTCGTTCATCCAGTTTTTCCAATATTCCACATAGCTTTGGTGACAACCCTTTCTACTTTCCCACGCGAGACTGAAAGTAGCCTTTAAATTTCCCTCCCGGACCATGTAGGAAAAGGATAAGCAGCAGACCTTTTCCTGAGATTGATTCAGAAGACTATTTCTTGGAAATAGACCCCTGAGAACAGACATTTTGAACCATTCCTATGTATGGTTTTCCAGCAAAACAGAACCCCTTCCCCAAAACAGCCTCAGGAAATTTCCTGACAAAGATATTGTTGTTTAAAAGTTTATTTCCCATCTCTTTACTGTCACTTCTGTTTTTTGAAAGCATCCTGGGTTGTAAATCTATTAACTTGAAAGAAAACTTTATAGTGAGAGCTGTCAAAACATACCCCCATTTTTTTTGTTCAAGAGAAGATTAGCCAAAAAGGCAAAGAAGATTTATACTGAGAGAGGTATGTGTTAGCTGCCCGTGCAAGATGTTGAACTCTACAGTCCACCTAAAGCTACAAGACATTGCATTTGAGCTTGGGCTTTGGAGTTAAATAGATCATTTGAGTTGTGTGACCTTGAGCAAGTTACTGAATATCTCTGAGCTTTACTTTCCATTGAAACAGGAACAATACCCTACTGCAAAGCTGACTGTGCAGATAAAATAAGATGATGGCTAGCATAGACTCTGACCCAATAAAATAAAAAGTAAGAATATAGTAACAAAGTGGTAATTACAGAGATGAGGTGGATGGAGGGATGGGGATGGCGATAATAATTAGTAGGCTTTCCCACTAATGAAATTCCAGTTAGAATAAACAGCACGGAGAAACACAACATGCTCGAGATTTCAGGTTGTTTAAACAAGAGGAGCAAAGTTTACCCCCAGGGACTCTCCCAAGATGAGAGCAGAGGCTGAGATAGCTTTGCTGCACAACTTCTTGGAGAATCTGGAAATCTGGAGATGGAGATGCTGGTGTCCTTCTCCAGGGAACACAGTTATGTGATATACTGGAGGGGTGGCAGGGAGGGCCGGGTATTTCCCTGGGGCAGGATTTCCTAGAATTTTCTGGAATGATTAGATACCTGTGCTTCTAACCAAAGTACCAAACATCTGGAAGTAGTTGAAACATTTCTGAACAAGAACTGTGTGGAATATTGATTTAACTGTCTTAAGGGTTTTAGCCAAGGAGTTTACCTGCGTGTCCCAGATACAGGAGTGACGATAGGCAGGTGCCGGAGTCCAAAGCCCCTGCTGGTGTGCTGATGGGTGTGCATGCCGGCCTCTGTGTGTCTTGTGTTTCACGTGTTTGTCATTGACAGCCAGAAAAGTAAATCCAAGAGGCTCTTCTAGAATCATCACAAACGTTGTAGTGGGCCAGCCAGCTCAATGCAGAACAGCTTCCTAAGCAGCCTCCTTTAAAACAATATCTACGTCAATGTGTTTCTTTTATTAAGGTTCTAAACACAAAGTATTCATGCAACATCTAATTTACCTTCTTATATTTTGTCCTTTGCTTAACATCAAGTGTTTGCTTATGTTTATAAAGGTAGCACTCACATCTTGAAGCATAGTAAACAGGGTAAATCTCTTATACATATTTAAATATATATATAATGAGGAAAATTCAACTTACTCGAAGTTCTAACTTCCATGTTCATCTTGGACATAAATAAATTCCAAATATGCAAAAACCAAAAGATTTATTATAAGTTTGGTGTGCATTTGTTCAAAATGAAAGCTACCCTCTACCCAGCCAAAAGAATCTTAAAAATGTATTTCCTGTCACTAAGAAAAGGATTTACCTTTCACTGGGTGTCACATGACAACAAAAGGCAATGAGCTTCAGCTTCTGCCATCAACCATAGTTCAAATGAGTGATTTTTTTTTCTGTATTAAAAAAAAAATACCACGTGCTACAGTGTTGAATATACTAGTGGCTGAAGTGAGCAAAAGTGTCTGGGACTGGCATTGCACTGCGGGAACAGGGAAGGAGAGATTCGTGATGGTGGCGCTTTGGCCGCCTGTGCTCCAGCCATTGTTAACACCAGCTTGTTTTTCAGGTGCGTCGTCCCCTGCTCAGCCAGCCACTCCCTTGGTTCCCTGCAGCAGCACTACCCCACCTCCACCTCCCCCCCGGCCTCCATCTCGGCCAAAGCTACCTCCGGGAAAACCTGGAGTCGGAGATGTGGTATGTTCCCTTCAGCCCTGGCTTGCTCAGCCATCTCAACTTCTGATCTAAGCCTTAGATCGCTTGTGCCAATGGCCCTAACAGGTGGCATCTGAAAGACAGCCGCTGTGGTATGGGTGTACATTTCAACCCTCCTCACACCTCTGCCATCTTTCAAGCAAAGCTCTAAATGGTAGGATAGGCCCGCTGGGGCCCTCAGTTCTGCTGCAGTGGGTTTCATGCAAATTAATATAGTAATGTCCAATTGCGCTAAACCTTTAGAAAGGCAGGTGTTTCTTTTCACCATGTATATCTGGTTTTGAAAGACCCCCAAGAGAGGACAAGTCTTTATTTCTGTCCCCCAACTACAAAGAAGTTACTGATGTTAGGCACACTATACAGCTATAAGGAAGAGGAAGTTTCTTACATCGTGTTTTGAGGCTGAGAGGTGGAAAACATTCTGTGTGAACAATGAAGAGACTCCTAGCAGAAGTAAATTTCTTTGGTATCTGGGAACAGGAGCCACAGACTGGTGATGTTATTAATATTTGGTTTAAGTGCACACTACAGTATTTTGTACTTACATACCTTGAAATGGATTTAAACTCTCCGATTATATTACCTGCTTAGTCCCTGCGAGTGTGTGAGTTCACAGTCCTGCAACATCACTGGCCACACCACAGATCTCAGGTTCTCTTAAGTCTGATAGACTGACTGAGTGCAGCACTTTGTGGTTTATGGTTCCTCCAGTTCCATCTACAAGCTCCTGTATCGATACAATCAATTTCAGTGTAAAAATAGCGTCACCTGTACTTTTAGAACCTGACTTGTAATGGGTGCTTGGAGACATGAGGAATATAGAGCAAAAGCACCATGACCTGTGTATCTAACTTTCCATCTCTTTTCTTCTCTCTGCAGCCCAGACCTTTTAGCCCTCCCATACATTCTTCCAGCCCTCCTCCAATAGCACCCCTAGCCCGGGCTGAAAGCACCTCTTCGATATCGTCCACCAATTCCTTGAGTGCAGCGACCACTCCCACAGTTGGTAAAAATTCTCTCCTCTCTTTTCATCTGTTTGTGGTTTTGACTGGCTATATTTTTATCTGAAAACCCCGAGGCCTTATATTTCTGGTCAAAATTGTTTTGCTGTGTGTTTTGCTACTATCATCTGATTCTTCTTTTAAAAGCACCTTCTCAGCAAAGGAGGCAAAGTGCAGGAATTCTCTTATGCTATTCCATACAGAGCTATTTATAAAAGCAAGGAAGAAATTGTCAAATAAGGTCCTGAAATTTGGATATTATTTCTTATCATCAAAATGATCTCCTTTGAGGGGGAATGTTTATTTAAATTCCAACCATGTAACACATCAGAAACCACAAAAATTTAGAACTTTTATTTTCTTGAAGCTTTAATTTCTTCATCATTTTTGGGAGTTTTTATGTCAACAGATGGTATATACATCAGCATTGTGGGACTTGAGCAAACTTTTTAACATTTTTTTTCTAGTGCTTTTCAGTGATTTGTGATCAATGTTCCCTGAGAAATAAATCATTGCTGGCATTTTCAGTAAATGCTTTTGGGCCTCTTTCCTTATGGTGTGATGAAAGGGAAGAATAGAGAGTGGCTGCTCAGCTGGATGGTTTTCCCAGGTTTAAATGCCTCCTTTTGCCTGGAGCATCTTCCCTTTTCCCAAGGCTGGTCTCTCTCTAAACATCTTACCCATCTTCCGTAGGCTTCTGCCGCCTCTCCTGTTTGCATGGTGTCTGACCTGGGGCTTTCCCATTCCATTTTTTCCCATCGTTCTCCTTTATTATCAGAACTTCCCTCCCAAGTCTTCCATGTTATAAACCAGCTGACCATCCTGCATTGCTTGGGAGAATCATTAACCAAAGCTAAATAAATTCCTGCTACTTACCAAGAGCATGATACAGAGTTGCCCATGTGAGTAGTAGCTTGATCAAAGCCAGAAGCTCTTCTGGAAAAGAACTCCATTTTTTCGGTGGAATAAGTTAAGGTGTGCCTCTTAGGAGCCCCAAAGAGGAGTTCAACTATATCACATGCTCTATATTATTAATTAGACCAGCCCAAAAAATCCTTCAAATTTGGTGAAAATACAGCCAGCTATCCAATTTCATATGATGCAGTAATACAGATATTTAACTTTATATATATAGCCAACTCTGTTCCTTATCTGCATCATTAATTGGGGCAATTGGAGTTTCTTGTTTTTGTATGCCTATTGGTTCTTTTCTTTCTGGCCTTTTTGTTTGTTTTTTCTATAACATCCCAACCGTATTTTTGAACTCTCTTTAATACTCTTGATTATTACAGCCACTTTCCCCACTTCTGCTCTGGCTTTTGTTGTTCCCTTGCTGTTGTTCTTAAGATCATTTGTCCCCCCTATTCCACGGGACTTTCCTGGTTGGTCAAAGAGGAAAACAAGAATAAACTATCACTCCGAAAGCAAACCTCAGTGACCTCAGATGACTGTCTAACATGTTCTTTCAACTCATTGAGATTCACAGAGAAAACCGCACACACAGGGAATTGGGACTGTGCCCATGTTTTCTACAATGTGTTTTTATACTCCCTGCTGCAGAAATCTCAAATCCTCGCCAGTGACTTTAATTCCGAACACATCTAGCATGCATTCTTTCAAGATGAACAACAGAGGGGTTTATTTTAAAAAGCCACCTGAAAGGATAGTCACATTGCTTCATTGCTGAGGAGCATTCTGATTTAATCCGTTGGGTTTTTGTTATTTTTAATTCAGTTTTCATCTTCCCACTGCGTTCCTCACTCTCCTGTTCTTTATTTCCTGCTGCTGCGGGTCACCTGACAGCCACTTCTCACTAAAGTGACCACATTGTCAAGTGACTGACTGCCCAGCAGCTGTTTGTGTGCCTGTGTTTATCTCTCTTTGGAGAGGGTGTGCTTTGGCTCCTAGTACCAAAGGACTGACTGCTCCCTATGGTCTTGGAATGTCTACTTAATGAAGTCAGGTGGCTCAAAGAGATAGAGGATTTCAGCAGCAAATTCTCTGAAGTGGGTGGCTCAGCATTCCCCTCCCACCACCACAATACTTTTTGACATTTCCTGGGACACTTGAGCCCAAATTGGGGCAAGTGTGATACAAACCAATAAGCAAAGTTTAACATAATTTAAGGACTAAAAATTTAAGACCAAGTTTAATCTTCCTTCCTGACAGTTCATATAAGAATATGCCCCTGTAAGACTGTAGGCATAAAATCTTCCACGAGAGCTATAATTATAAAGCAGTAAATCTGACGCCACACCTGAAAATAGGACTGCCTGTGTGTTGTCACACTCGAATAACGAAGAGCTTCTGTGCAGCTCTCCTTCACTGAATGGAAGGTATCCATTGGAAGATGCAGTTATCGTACATATGACCAAGAAAGGAAAGGAGACACTGCCCATTGAGCTAAGATGCGATGCTTTCTTATCACAATGTTTTTAGGACCCACTCCAGTTGCAGAGGTTAAAATGGGAAAAAGTACACATCCTAGGGTCAGTGAAATCCAATACTCTCTTTTTGTACTCAGGAACACCTCACAGGACCTTCACTCTATGATTTGGGAGAAAAATCTATTAATATGGGAATGGAGAAAATATTTAAAGTTATTCTATTATAAGAAATAAACTCCTAGATATTTGAGGTAAAAATAAACAGGGAATTATCTCTAACTGTAAATATCCATTTTTACTTGTTTCTTATGTCTATGAGTGATGGTCAGGTTTTTTTAGATATTTGCAAAATCTTCATTGGAGACCCCAATTCAAAAAGGCCAAAGTAAAGGCAATTTTTCTTCATTGTTTAATTTACCATTAATTATATTCCTTCACTGTTAATTATGCATTTTCATTTGCCTCTTTAAGATCCAGGAATCTGTAATGAAAGACAAGTAATCACTACATGAGGAAGGCTTCATGAACTTTGATGCATCCTTTGGTGTAGAAATTTGAGCAAAGGTCATTGGTATGCAGTACTGGGATGTTAACCATAGCATCTGAAACTTAAAATATTTCCTCCAAACTTTTGTCTCTCCAAGATGGCACGCAATTCGGAATTGGATAAAGTTTCTTTTAAAAATACATGTACTAATGCCAATTATCCTGCATAAAAAGAAACAGGCAGTTGGGCATGGATATTCTTGATCCCAATTAAAAATTCCCACATATAATTTTAATCTTTTTCTTTTTCCCTCTGCTATTTTTTGGAAAGGTCTGTCTTCAGTACTGGCTTCTCCATTATATATCAATTTGAGGCTATCTCCATGCTTAGTCCTTAAGGAAATTTTTTCTTCTTTATTTAGTTTGAGTGTTGCCCTTATTTTAATCAAGCACAGAGCTATCCAGTGACTCACTTTTCAAGTTCTCCTGTTTATTTAGGATGTTTTCTTACAAGCCCTCAATGTCCACAACAACTATAAAAAAAATCAGAAGCTCGCTATTCAAACTTTATGAACTATTTTCTTGCAACTTCAGCTCAAAGAACAAATGACAGTATTGGAGGCTCCTCATTTTAATGAGATTGTAAATAGGAAATTAGTGCTTTAAAAAAAAAGAAAAGCCCTCCATCATCTCCCACTAGTAGGTATGAAAAGGCACTGTTACATTGTTACTGCCATGTAACTGTTTTGCTTCCTCCTCAGTGCCAATTCCATTTGTCCTCTTCTTCTTCTATAGGTATTATAGGACTTGCATTAACTTGTTCTAGCCACCAGCGGAACCACATGTATAACAAAAACTGATTAACAGGTGATGTCCTAGAACCTTAGGAATTGACAAAGAAATAGTTTCCCTGCCTCACTCCCTCAGTCTAGGAGGCAAGCTAGTAGACCATTTTCCAAGAAACACTGTTTATGGAATAGTTTTATTGCCCTCCTTCATTTCCTTGTCTTCTCTACATTGTAGGAAGGATTCTGTCTTAGTAGTCTCTGTACAGATTTTACTCAATTTTTCTATTAAATTTATGATAATATCCTTAGGACCTATGGCATGGAGTACTTGTTTGTTTAATCAGATAGAGTAATGCTCTAATTACCTGAATTTGTTAGTTGGTGAGAAGGGGGACCATGTGCAGAGATCTGGAACACTTGGAGTCCAAAGCAACTGCCGAGCCCAATTTACAAAGACATCTGGCCATAGCTGGATACTATAGCTAAAGATGGAATTACAATAGTGCTGTTCAAAATAAACAGCCCATAACTACCAAAGACGGGGACAAGGCAAATTGAATTTGGATATTGATGAAGTGGAAATGGGATACTTCATTCAGGGACCTCAGATTTACATGGTTGCTTTTTCGTGGTCTTCTTAAAAGCTTCCTCTTTTCCCAGTGCGGGGAAGCACATGCTGGGTGATTCTGTGAGGCCGTCACGAGGTTCTGTTGATGGACATGTAGCTGGCCCTTTGAGAATTGTGTCTGAGTGAAATACACTCTCACCAGTCAGTTATTAACAATAGTGCCTTTAACAACTCCCTGAGAAGGTGGAGGTGTGATTTCTTCCCTGGGACTGAGTTCAGCCAAATTCAGATGCTAAAACCTGCCTTTTAAAAAAAAATTTTTTAATTTCTTCTCATAGAATCATTATGAAATGAGCACATCACTTTTTTTATGTCCTAGTCACACCCCCAGTGTCTTAGGTTTTGTTTCCTTTTTCCATTAAAATCATTCCCGTGTTTTGATCAGTAAAGTGTGCTGCTTGATTTCATTTGGGATTTGTATTTGTGTTTTTGTTTTCCATTCCTTTATATTTCTTTGGTTCGTAGTGTCAGAAGATGATGTTTTTTATGACAAACTGCCCTCATTTGAAAGGCGCTGTGAAACCCCTGCAGGTATGGTGCTAGCCAAGTGATCTCTAGATATCTAGACTTTAAAAATCCAAGCCATTATGCCATCGGAATGCTAAAAACTTCATGGACATGCTGCTCACCTCATGAGTGCCCAGTGCCTCTCAGATGCACCCTGTTTCCCGTTCATTGTGGACCTCGTGCCATTGGATTGTTTTAAGTGAACATGTTAGAAAGCAGCAGGTTGCATGACAGTTTCTCACTGAAAAGGATCCAAAAAGTGAGATGCTATTATTGCTTCGTGAATTTATAAAGGAAGGAATAATTTAACTGCTCAGAATTACATGTCTAGTGACTGCTTTTTAATTTAAAAAAGAATAGAGCACTGTTAGCAATCTTGTTTTCTCTTTGGTAAATAGGTAAAAGGTGTTTTGTGTCTGGCTTCCAAAGGTGATTCCAGGGGAAGGGATGGAAGATGTATGATGTCTTCCAGGAACATTAAATTGATATATGCGATGCTATTGTCATTTAAAACCTAAACTAAGTTTATATGACCCGTAACTCCATTTATCTTTTTGCAAACATAGAAGGGGTTGACATCGAAGATGAAGTGGATACAATTCAGCAATTGCTGAGTGACAGTTTGCCCAAACTAGTGCAGTTAAAACATGCTGGCGCCCCTGCATGGCCAGGAAGACTTCCGCTCCATGCGCACAAGCACCCAGTATCAAGCTACCAACAACACGTGCCCATCCCTTTAGGCATCCATAGCTTTGCTTTGCTTTCTGTTTCCTGAACTAAAAACAAAACCAAACCCCATAGATCGCCAGCCTTCCCCTTCCCCTGCACGCTGGCATGCAGTGCCTCTGCCCTCCCCCCATAGTGAGATTAATGACCTGCTCTCTAACTCATACTGTGTCCTTCTCTCTCCCTCTCCTTAACCTTTCCCATCCCGCTTCAACTCCTGGCCATACAGAGAATGAACAGCCTTCCCTCGTTTGGTTTGACAGAGGAAAGTTTTATTTGACTTTTGAAGGTAAGTAGTGCATAGCATACCAGATTCTGATTTATATTCCCCTCCTCCTTTGTCCCCCATCTGCACTTCAAAATCCCAATTCTTTTCAAAGACCTAGCCTCATTCTCTATATAAAAATGCTATGGCTACTTAGAAAATATTAAATACTAAAGAAAATATTACATGAATTTGGTTTGTATGGGATCTTCAATTTTTTCATATTAAAAATTAAAGCTAATTTGCATTTAATTTTGGTGGCTTAGTTAACTGTGTTAAATTGAAAAATCAAAACAAAATACCTTTTTGTCCAAGGAACTTAACTCTGTCAACCAGGGCTCTTTCCTCATACTTTTGCAAATGCAATGCAACAAATATAAGGACATTTTTGGTTGGAATTGGCATTTACCTCTGTTTTGGATAATTAATATTTCAGATATAACATTCATTATTGTAAAACGTAAATACATGTATAAATATCCTCATAACAAGGAAGCTACATGGAAGATCAGGAAAGTGAGGAAGAGGAAGTGGTGGTGTATTGTAGTGAGTTCCGTTTACGTCTCCTGAAATCACACAGGAAATGACTGCGGTACAGTGGACAACTGTCGCCAGACCTCATCTTAGGAGATTAAGGGAAATACACACGGATATGCGAGATATCTAACCTCAGTGTTGGAAAATCTATGTTCTGCATTAAGGATTAACAATCTTCTATTTTATATTTAAATTCTAAATAATTTTAACAGGCCAAGCATTTGATTAAATGGCCTATTTAAACTAATGGAGGGAAAATGAAGTAATTTCATTGATGGGTCATCTTACACATAAATATTTATCACTTAGGCCCCTATTTTTTATCATTTTACATAGCTAAATATATTCAGGGATCAAAAATTGGCCAGAAACGATTCTGCTCTAGAATTGCATCTAAATATTGAACTCGTCTGAGTTACACGACAACGGGACGGCACTCGGAACTCGATGTGTGTTTATGCAGTTGCAGAGGTGGAGATGGCTGATAGATTCTTGAGTCGTGTGTGTGGTGTGGCTTTCTTCTGTGAACAGTACATTTTTCTCACAAGATGGTCCTAGAAACGGAAGTCCTTAGCTTGCAGTAGTTTGGATAGCAGCAAAAAATATGGTCTGATTTAAAACTTTCCAAATACCTGATTTCCTGTCCTGGCTTGGGTAGAGGACAGGAGGACAGGCGGTCCACATCACGCTAGAAGACTTGATTGTCTCGGATCATTAATTTGGTAATAACCAAGATGCAAAGTCTACAAACGTACGACCTTCTGTACCTTCTCTTTGAATAAGATGAAATTAGTAAGTGCCCAGGTGTCTTTTTACGGATCCGCACATTTCCGAAGGAGTGGGTTGAGCAGGTGGGTAATCCTGAGGTACCAAAACTACCCGCACGTGTAAAGGTCCTTGCTCTGGTTCAGTCTGGCCTGGAAGCTGTGGTGTACCGTGTTTTAACCGGAAATTAGGCGATCCATTACCAGCTATCCTCAATAATGGTCTGAATTTCAAAAAAAACCCACTTCGGCAGGTTTTGTGTTGTTGCAGTTTGCTATTGGCTCATTCGCTTGTATTTTAGTTGGGGTTTCTTTAAAAAGAGAGAGGTTTTTTTCCCGAAAGATACCAATCTAAAGACAATTTTTGGTTGTTGGTTTGTTTTTAAAATATACATTATCAATCAAACATAACTATTAATAAATGTGTGGAATAAGATAATGTGAACCACATTTTTTACTTTCAGAAAATACAACCTTTGTTAGTAGATTTCTGACTATCTAAATTTGGTAACATTGTCATTCTAATTAGTAAGATCCAAATTCCTTAAGCATCTCAATTTGGGCCAAAAGAAGTCATGCAAGAAAGTTTTAATAGAAATTACTTGGAATCTGTACTGCTGAGTTATCATTATTTGGACTTTGCTCAAATGTGGGAAATATAAACAGAGCTTCCCCGGGGGACCACAGGGCAGCCGTATCACTAATGCGTGTCCCTCCTTATCGCACAAGGAATGCTTGTAAAGATAAAAGTACCTTAGAATCAACTTCAGGGGGAAATTTAGGGGGGACTAAAAATAACACCTTGCCACCTGAGGAAGAATGACTATGTTTTAAGAATGGAGATGGTTTGTTTTCATTATTTATAAACATTAGTCTCAGATATTTTTAGCTAGTTCAACCTGAAAGGATTTTTTAAATTTTCTGCTGTGATGATAAAATGACATAGAAATGGTGGCATGTTCAAGTGCCTTGAGAATAGTGCCCCTTCCCAACTTTTATATTCCCAAAGGACTGCCATTAAACATGCTTTATTAAATAGCATTTCTGGCATATTCTTCTAGGGCACTCTGATTTTACCCACATTTGTTATTATTAATTATCATCTTCAGTTCTTCATTCAGGGAATGTAGAAAAGGAAGAAAGATTTACGTGTCAAAAAAAAATCACTTTTTCTAAATTCTTTTAAATTATTATTCATTGGCCTCTAAGTATTGTGTTTATAGTGTTCAGAACTTCACCCCGTGGGACTCATAGCTCTGTTCCTGCCGTGCTGCAGGCATCGTAGTCACTGGGGAAGGGGCTGGGCCACGGACTCACCAGCTAATGAGCACTGGCTTGTGAGTTTCTTTGGAGATAACAGGAGGCGCTTCACCTTTCCAGATTAATTGAACTAGAGGCATAGGAAAGTGTAAGACAGCAGTTCTAACTCACAAGAGTTCCGAAGCTTTTATTTTTTTTCTTTTCCTTTATTTTTATTATTGATACTATTACAGATGTCCCCATTTCCCCTCTCCCCCTTTGCCCACCTCCACTTCCCTTTGGCCATCACCACACTGTTGTCTCAAAGCTTTTCTTAATGTTTTACTTTTATAAACAGTTTCACTGAAATCTTAACCTATGTAAATTAGGTTAATAAAAAAAGTCAAGGTTACAAAAAGTAATAACTTTTTAAATTCATGCACCCAGGAGTGTATCCTATTGAAGCTATCAAGTGTCCTTCTGAGATGGAAGGAAGGGAAAGATATTTCCATGACAAGTAGGAAATGTGACTGTTACATATTTGAACAGTTTCCTAGAGCATTTTACCATCAAAATGTTCCCGGAAAGGTGCAGTCCCTCTCCTTGCCTAGCTGATTTAACTATAAAATCACCTTGTATGTGGTGATGAGAAAAACAAGCAAGCCCTGCAACCATCACTCTTGAGTGCTCTTGTGTCGACATCATTTCCACCCCGGGCTCACCGCGTCTTGCGCACACAGCTCTAGGCTGCTCTGTGCTCCTCTTTACTGCTCTCGCTCCCATCCCATCTTCTAGAACGCCGCTCCCCCGCAACACCCTTCTCTACACTCCAGGGCTCTCTGCCAAAATCGCCCACCTGTTTCCTTGACTCGCCCCAGCTCTCCCCAGGGACCAGCACGTCTCCTGTGGCACTCTCCCTGAAAAGTCCTGCAGCTCTGTGGGTCTGGCTCCAGGGCCTCTGACTCCGGCAACTCCCACGAACTTTTCCTCCACTCTACTCAGCAACCCACACCTCTGGCCACGTCTTGGAAACGGTCCCCACTGGCAGGGGTCATTTGGCTATTTATAACTAACAGTTGGTCACCCTTCCTCTATATTAGGCAATGATTCTTTCCTTCAACAAATTCATATTGAGTACTGCGTGTACTAGCACTGTCTTAGGCAGGCCCTGGTAGTGAACAAAACAGAAAACAATTCCTGTCCCCGTGGAGCTTACCTTCTAATGTGGCAAGTCAAAAATAAGATAAATAAGGAAAATATACTGGAGATGGTAATATGTTCTAGAGAAAAAATAAAACAGAACAGCAGAATGGAACATACTGGGTTGCAATTTTCAATAGGGGACCTGAGGTAATAAAAGTAATAAATAATAACTAACCTCTGAGTGCTAACTAGCACAGAGTACATTCTATTTGTTATCTCATTGCATCTGCATAGTTCACCGATGAGGAAATTAGGATTCAGGTACGTAACTTTTGCAGGCTCACTCAGTCAGCAAGAGACAGAGTGGAGAGTGACAGCCCTGCCCCCAGGGTGGCTCCCCAGGGCCATTCCTGCCCGGCATCCACTGCTTTGGCTCTCTCCTCCAGCCTTTGCAACAGCCGCTGGAGGCAGGTGGTGCTGGTGGGTTTTCCTAATCTTCTAACCTTCCTGTCCTCCAATCCCCTGATCATATCTTGTCCTTGACCTTGCTGATAACCTCTGGCCTCACAACCACCCACTATTCTCATTCAGTGCACTATTCAAGCTCTTTTCTTTTCCCAGATTTAGACCCTTATGAAGAGGGGAAAAAAAGTTTCTATAGGGACTTTAATCATCTACGCCCCAGGAGCTACTTTGTCCTGTTTAGAATGACGTTGACTGTGTGAAAAAAATGAACTCTTCAGCACTTTAGACTTCTGACTTCCTTCTGCAGGTTATTAAATATCCCTACTTAGTAATTAATTGGTACGACACAATCATAGTCATGAACCTCTCAACTCTCCTTACCCTGACATAGCAGTAACACCCTGTAACAAACAAACACCCAGTTTTTCACATGTAGCCGGAAAGATATCAATTCGTTCGCTTTAGAGTCACTAGAAAAAGGAAAATTTGGAAAGTGTGGCCAGTTTTCTGGGAAGCAACTGTTTTGCTAAATTCGCAATATTCTTTAAGTGGCAAGTGTCCTACTTCATTGTAGGCCCTTTCCAATCGATGCAGTGGAGTCACTGAGGACCTGCTCTGTAAAACACAGCATTAACTTCAGCAGGGTTGGGGAAAAACTGTAGAAATGTAAAAAGCAGTGATACAAGACTGTCTTCATTGAAAATACTAAAATCACATTCCCTAGCCATTCTGAATTTTCATACATAAAGTATACTGTAAGTATAAAATGTAGAATCCTTTCTATTAAACCAACTGACGGTCACGGTCATTTGTTTGTTTGTTTTTAATAACCTAAACATACTAAGATGACTCAAGTAGAGCATGAGAGATGTACCAGGCACATCTGCTGAGGGCTTCAGACCTCACTTTGCCTCTTCGTAAGAAATTAGTCGCCTGGTTCTGAAAATCTCTGGGATTGACCAGCATGCTGATACTTCCTTTGGTTTCCTGTTCTCTGACATGGTTGCCCTGTCTCATGTTTACTGGTCATAGAACAGGGAACCAATAAAACAGAAACCTCTTGCTCTATACACTTCTGACAAAATGTGTTGGGTGTTTCCCTTACATTAACAATGCTGGCACTACTGTGAGTTAGCGCAGACCCCACCAGTTAAGGGCTCGGTCCCACAAGATTACCCACACTTCAGAGGCCAGCTGGAAGTCCCAAGTCATCTCACCCGGACATAAATGGGGGTGCCCACATCCCCCATCTGGGGTTTGATAATTTGCTGGAATGGCTCATAGAACTCAGGAAAGCCCTTTAATTTCTAACACCTATTTATTAAAAAGGAAACAACTCAAGGACAGCCCAATGAGATGCATGCAGCAAGGCATGGGGGAGGGGCACAGAGCTTGCAAGCCCTCCCTGCGTGCGCCACCCTTCCAGTACCTTGATGTGTTCACCAACCCAGAAGCTCCCAAACCTCATTGTTTAGGGTTTTTTGGAGGTGCATTGCATAGGCATGATTGATTTCATCATTGGCCATTGGTGAGTAAGTCACTCTCCAGGCTCTCTCCTCTCCTCAGAGGTCCAGGAATAGAACAGAAAGTTCCACTGCTCTACCCACGGGGTTGGTTCCTCTGGCAAGGAGCCCCCCTCCTCCAAGAGATGTTATTAGTATGAAGTCAGGTATGGAAAGAGGACTATTACGAAAAACAAAAACTCCCCTCTCGCCTCTGTCACTCAGGAAATCACAAGAGTTTTGGGAGCTCTGTGCCAGGAACTGGAGACAAAGACCAAACATATATTTCTTCATATTACAGTAAAGAGGGGCCTGAGGTCTAGGCTACATTGTATGACTGGGCTGCTGGGGAGGCCATGAATGTACAGAATTCCTATCAGAATTCTATTCAATTAAATAAAGTGGTAGCTTCTGTCCTGAATCACCAAGCAAGGGGTACCTGGATCATTTTATTTGCACCCAGCACATCTGGGATGCTGCTGCTGATACTAACACTACTGATGCAATATCGCTGATGAGCTCCTACCATGGACCACACACATCCTGTGCAATTTACTTCAGATCCACAAACTCATGTAATCCACAAAGCAGCTGCATGAAGTGGGCACTATTATGATTCAGTTTTATAGATGTGTAAACAGAGGCTCTGAGAATTTAGGTAAATATTCCAAGATAACGCAGCTCATCAGTGGGTAAATTGGTTCATTTTACCCAATGAACCAATTTATAATTGGTTATTTATAATATAACATGTTGGGGTTAGTGTTACATTATAAACCTAATGTTTCTAACCACTGTAATATTTAGATCTGTCAGTGCCACTTAGTAATCATGTGATCTTGAGAATTTAATCTCTCTTGAGTCTCTGTTTTATAATCTTTAAAGTGGAAAATATAATACCCACCTGGCAGGATCATTAAGATAGATTTTTTTGTTTATTAACGCATTATTCAATGTGAAAGATTTTTATATTTGTTTTACTTTTATTAAGACTTTGTTTTTTAGAGCAATTTGAGGTTTGCAGAATATTGAGGGGGAGGTATAGAGACTTCCCCCGTCCCGCCACAGATGCACAGCCTCTTCCACTATCAACAGCCCCCACCAGAGCAGTACATGTGCTCCCACTGATGAACCTGCACTGACACATCATTATCACCCACAGCCCACAGTTTACATTAGGGTTCACTCTTGCTGTTGTATATTCTGTGGGTTTGGACAAATGTATGGCTACATATATCTGCTATTATAGTTTTATACAGAGTATTTTCACTGCTCTAAAAATCTTCTATGTTCTGCCCATTCATCCCTCCCCACCTCCAACTCCTGGCAAGCACTGATCTTTTTACTGGCTCCATAGTTTTGCCTTTTCCAGAATGTCATACAGTTTGAATCAAACAGTATGTAGCCCTTTCAGATTGGCTCCTTTTACTTAGTAATACGCATTAAGGTTTCTCTGTATCTTTTCATGGCTTGATAGTTCTGAAAAGGTTTTCATTATTCATACTCTGTGGTTGCATTCAAACTGAAAGAGGAGAATTAAGGAAAGGGACCAAGATGGTGCCATACCCAAGATGCACTTGTTCCTTATGTCTGGTATCTTCCTGGTCTTCAGAGTGACTTGCTGAGTCTCTGATAATGATGAAACTCAGGAGCTCCTTCTCGGACCTCCATCAGACTCACTGATGATGTATTTCCTTACTCTTACGGCCATAACAGTATAAAACACACAGTGGTTTTTTTAATGTGTCCCCCACTCAAAAATGAATGCAATTTAATAACTTTAAGCTGTATAAATGTTAGACAGCTTTTGCTTCGCTCAAGATTGAAGCCTTTGACTCCCAGGAGATGAACCCCGAGTTTGAGTCACACTTGCCTGTGTGCAGAAGTAGATTATAAAACAGGATATCTCATCTGACTGGAGCTCCTCAAGTGGGGAACTAACAAGAACAGCACATACTCTTAAGCCTCCAAGAGAAGGGTTACTATGTGTAGACAATTTCAAAACCCAAAACAGAAGTTAAATAGTTTCCTCGAGCAGGAAAAAAGAACAAGGGTCATTATGAATAGAATAAAAAAGTTAAAGAATATTCACTCATTTTTCTTCATTCAGTGATCCACAAGTGTTCCATGAGCTCTTGTCTATAAGCCCCCGTGTAGGAATTGTGAAGGGAAAATGGTACAGCTTCTGCCTTCTAGGAATTCACAAGAAATAGAAGAGATAGGCATTTCCTATCAAAGATGTACTGTGGTAAGTGCCATAATAGAATTGTGAAAATGTGCTGGAATAATATGAAAAAATGAATTGTTTTAACTGTGGAGAATCTAAAATAACTTTGTGCAGGGACTTGAGGGGCCTGGCATCCAGGGGCCGGGAGGACTTCAGGCAGCTAAGAGTGTTCCAAATTGGATAAATGACTTGAGCAAAGGCTTTAGGGTGAGTGATATCTAGGTTTTGTTCAGGGATGGCAAACACTGGGAGAGGCAAGGAATGTTTGAAAAGATGATCCTAAAAAGTAGGTTGAGACTAGCCCCGGCTGGTGTGGCTCAGTGGACGAGGCACCAGCCTACGAACAGAAAGGTTGCCTGTTTAAGAGGCAACCGATTGCACATCAATGTTTCTCTGCTTCTCTTTCTCCCTCCTTTGCTCTCTCTCTAAAAATAAATAAATAAAAGCTTCTTTAAAAAGAAAAGTAAGTAGAGATTATAGTCTAAAAGTCTATATATACTGAGAGAAAGAATTTGAGTTACCATCTCAATGCAAGGTGGAAATTTGAGAATTTTTTGAGAAAGGTATGATCATCTTTGATTTTTAGGATGAGAGGCAGGGAGAAATTTAAAGATTTTTCTAAAGCAGTTTGAAAGAAGTAGTAAGGGACTGGTAGAACTGTTTTCATCAAGAGATTTGAGAAACACCACTGAGGGAGAAACATTTGACATCTGGCAGGCTGTGGAAAGGAATGAAGTCTTCTGTCCTGAGGCACAGGGAGAGGCGGGCTGTTGTCGACCAGGAAAAAGGAGCCTCTGGCAGTGTTAGATTTGCTCAGGAAAAACAAGCCTCTTTTTAAACCTCTCAGCTTTGACATCGTGCACACCACGCATATATAGTATGCATCAGGAGTAAACAGACTGGAAAACTGATGATCACTTGCTTAGAGATAAGGGCTGCATCCATGGAGGTGAGGGTTTAACCTTGGGGCGTGCCTGCATTCAGGAGCCATAATGGGGGAAGAAAAGCACTGGAACTTGAAAATTCCTCCATTGTATTTTTTCTTTAAATAGCCACACAAATAGCAGTGATTAATTTTGAATGCATGATACTCAATAGATATATTTTGTGGGATATATTAAATAGTTTAAAAATAAATTATGTGTATATATATGTATGTATGTATATAAAAATAGATGACTTTTGCTGATCCGTTGTCTCTCAGTTGTCCATACTTGAGGAGATGTTTAACTGGCTGACCCACTGCACTCTGCGTATGATTGTTAACCTAAGTACCAGATAGGAAAAGTGCAGACATCAAGCCTAGGAGGAAAATACCAGCGTCTGGAGAGCTGTTATTGCAAACACAAGTTATCTGTCGTACAGATGGCGCGGCCCCTTTTCCCTAAGATCTGCCCTCAAGGCCTTTCATCTTCTCTTAGGTGTGTGTCCTTCTCATCCATCTTGCAATTTTTTTTATTTCTTTCTCTTTTTCCTTCCTCCTGGCATATAAACATAAACACTCAAAACTGAACATAATATGAGACCAAAGGGATTTTTAGTATTCATGTGTATATCAAACAAAAATGTAATGACTTGGATAAATCTTGAAAATAATTGAGTAATTTTGTGTGTCTTTACTTATGAATAGGAAGAAAATTGTCTTTAACAGGATACTTTATTTTTTCTTTTATTTAGATTTTATTTTTTTAATATTTTATTTATTTATTTCCTACAGAGAGGGAAGGGAGGGGGAAAGACAGGGAGATAAACACTGATGTGAGAAACGTCGATCAGTTGCTTCTTATATGCACCGGGACCAGGGACAAACCCGAACCCCTGGCATTTGGAATTTGGACCCTGACCTGGAATTTGGACCAGGCCCAGACAACTGAACTGCACTGGTCAGGGCAGACACTTCATTTTTTTCACGTAGTAGTAGTTCTTTAGAAAAATTCTAACATTACCTTCCTACATCCACAGTAAACTTACAGAGATATACGCTAGGTTCAAAAGAAGGAATTAGTTGTCCGTACATTACAGAATTTGACTTGAAACACTCCTGCCGGTAGGTGGCACATGCCCAGACATATTTCTGTGTTGGTGTTCTTTAGCAGGGATCAGGACTGCCTTCATGTGCGTATATGTATGTGCACAAAATTGATTATGATGGCAGCACAAAAAATGTAAGATTTTCCACTGATTTTTATTAACTTTCATTAAATTAATTTTCCATTAATATCTACAAAATCATAAAGTTTTCACTAATTCTGCCATTGGTAGGTGTCTGAGAGGAAAAATGACTAATAAATTTGTAGAATAAGGTCTTGATAATATTGATGAAAAGACAAATGTTATTATGACTGTGTTCATTTAGTCATTAGGTATTTATTGAGTGCATACTATGTGTGTGGTACTGTAAAGGATATTGGGTTATATTGGGGAACAAGAAAGACACCTTACTGTCTTCATGAGCGCCGCAGCCAGACGTAAGCAAGTACTTACAATAATGTATAGAGTATGTTATAATTCAGAAAATAGGGTGCTTGGAACATACCCGACAGGGAGACCTAACCTGTTCTAGAAATTAGGGATGACTTCCAAAGAAAGAGATGTGAGTGACATTTAAACCTATATAGAGTCTGCTTTGAGTAAATTTTAGGTGTTGTTATGTTAGGGTCCTAGTATAAATACTTATGTAATGTGTAAATGCTAACCTAAATGTATACTGGGTATTATCCTAGATGTTAGCAATAGTCACCAATTTATATCCATTTACTCTCAGCACATATATGTGTACATGTACACACATATAGAGAAAAATATGGAATATATATGTTTGGGAGAAAGGGGAAGTATGTGTGTGTGTGTGTGTGTGTGTGTGAGTACGCATTGGTTCTGGAATTAGCCTTCTGCATCTAAATTACAGGGACAGGGGCCATGGTGGGATGAAAATGGAGACAACTGTATTTGAACAACAATAAAAAATAAATTAAAAATTAAAATAAATAAATTATAGCCTCAGCACAATGTGTGACTTGAGGTAAGTTATTTAAGTCTGTTTCCTTCCCTGGAAATTGGAAAAGTGGTGGCAAGTATTTTACACAGTTGCAGTCAAGGTTAAATAGTTCACCACTGAGGTCAGGGCATGAGAAGTGCCCAATGAGGACCGGCTCTGACCACTGTTGTCCAACTTCACACATCCCTTGCTTGCAACATGCCTGTGTTTTATTTAGGTCACCCGCTTTGCAGAAGGCTGTGTTGTAGCATTCTAGTCTTCTTCCCCATAAAACATCTGGCAATTTGATTTACTTCGAGTTGCTACACAGCCTCCCCGCTTACCATCAGGGACACTGAGCAGGCTTTTCTTCGCTGCTTATGGCACAGAAGAATGTCTCAGAAGCAGAATGCCTCCTCCCTGCAGTGCAGCCCCCCTCCTGCCTCCACCGGAGCCTATCATTACAGCTGACTCGTTGAGACTAATGATCTGCCTAGTGATACACTCTTGGGGGTGGGGGGCGGTTAGGGGGAGTGTGTTAATGCTGATGGAAGATGTGGAAGAAAGGTTACCAACTCTTTTATTAAAGGATTTGTAAATCGTGGCATTTCAGCAGATTTGACAATTTCAAACTTCCTGAGAAAAGGATGGAGAAGCCAAGAATCACCAGGGGCAACTGCTTTACGGTTGTGTGGTGGTTAGCCTTCGTCACAGGGTAGCTGTTTGTTATGTGTCTTCTCAGCTGTCCACAGACTGAGGGTGCCCGCTCCACTATTCTTGACTCTGATTTGCCCCTTTAGAGAACTGGCATATGAATGAAAAAATGATTCAAACGGGTGATGTCAAGACTCAGGAGAATCTCCCATTTCTGAGCTCTTTCAATGTATGTTGAATGAATATATTTAATAAATACCATATTTTTTATGGTATAAATACCCTAACAGATTTTAGTCAGTTACTTGTGAAAGGCGTTTATAAACTATAAATTATATACAAATGTAATCATTTCCTAAAACAATAATTATCATTAATGAATACTTACTATGTACTAAGAGTTTTATATTCATTGCTTCATTTTTTAAATCAAAGATTGCTTTGGGGTCATCAAGACATGGCATTTAAGATAAGGCATAAGGATAAGTCATTGCCCTTAAGATTTTAATACTTTTGTGTCTTGATCTTGAACCATGTATGTGGTAATAATTTCTGCTAGAGCACACACTTTCAGCAGCCCAGGTTTCGTACTTTTTCTTCCTCTTCCGGATCTGCTTGTGCCAAGTCACCAGGACATGATACGTATGGCTTCCCCTATGATCTGATTTAGAGGCTTGGCATATGCCTCTGGAAAACCACAGAAGTTTATTCTGGAGAAGTGTAACTAAGCAAGGGCAATGTTCGTTTTTCCAGGATGTTTTGCTGATGTGCAAGAGTTGCAGTCGTCATTGGAGAGGGTGAGTCCAGGAAGAGGAAGAATGAGTATTTAATGCTAATTACTCCTTTCCTTAGATTTTTGCCTTTTTTGGGTTCTGCTCACAGCCCTTACCCCATGAAACTGGCAGCTCAAATAGCAAGATTTCAGGCAATCATACAGCATTCTTTATGCTCTCTGTTCATACATCTCAGCCCCTTAGGGGAATAACTTTCAGTAGCATTCAAAATATCCAGCATCCACTTTTTAACTGTAAGAACAGGAACCATTCAAGAAATAAAGGAGAGATTTCTATTTATGATATTGTTGTCACAATATGAAAGTATAATGCATGCTCATTATAGGAAATTTAGACAAACAGAAAAGTTTAATAATTTATAATTTAATAAATGAAATAATTTATAATACCATAAATAAACACTGCTGTCATTTTGGTTATTGCCTTTCTAAGATTTTGCATATGTATGTGACTGTGTGTATGTGTAGTTTATATTTTCATACAACATAGAATAATGCATCCTTTTATTTTAACATATAGTAATGTCCCCCATGCCATTAAGACATATTTGAAAATAGCCCATAGTTTGCTTTATTTTAATTATGACATTGACTTAAGCACATTACTTTTAAAAATCCAAGCAATATGGGAAAGTGTAGATAAAAAAGTAAATACAGAGAAAGAAAGAAATCTTACCATTTTCAATAACAGGGATGGATCTTGAGGGCATTATGTGAAGAGAAATTAGAGAAAGACAGATACTGTTTGGTGTCTCTTATATGTGGAGTCTAAAAAATAAAGTCAACCTCAAAAAAACAGACAGTAGAAAAGTGACTGCCAGAGGCCGAGGGGGTGGGGAAATAGGGAGAGGTTGGTAAAATGGTAGACTTTCAACAATACGATGAATAAGGTCTGAGGAGCTAATGCAAACATGTGGACTATGGTTGACAACACTGTACTGTACAACTGAAATTTGGTAAGAGAGCGTAACTTAGATGTTCTCACAAAAAAAGAAAAATATGTGAGGTGATGGATGTGTTAACTAACTAAATGGGAAGAATCCTTTCAATGTTAACAGTTTTATTTCTCAGTTAATACCTCAATAAAACTGAAGGAAAGAAAAGATACTGGAACTTAAAAAAAAAACAAGTAGCTACAACCATGAGAGCACACTGTTGAGAAATTAGTAGAGATAACATTTTTAATGTTTGTGAAAAATCTTTTTTTTAATTAAGTTTTAGAGAAAAAGAGGAAGGGAGAGAGAGAAAGAGAAACATTGATTTGTTCCACTTATGCATTCATTGGTTGCTTCTTGTATGTGCCCTGACTGGGGATAGAACCCGCAACCTTGGCGTATCAGAACTACGCTCTAACCAGCTGAGCTACTTGGCCAGGGCTGGTGAAAATTTATGAATGAAATTCTCTTTGTATATATCTATACCCACACATACACATACACCTCATGTATTTGAAGTTCATGCAAGAAGTCATGCATTGAAGTATATTCCATCGGTTTAATAACAGTTTTTTAGGTATAAAATAAACCTTATTAATTGTAGAAAAACATTTTTTCTAACAATAGCAGACAAAATGCATACCACTATCTTCAGTATAACCATCAGAAATCAAGTCTAAACCTATATTATATTCAAAACTCAGGATACATCTAAATTCCTTCTGGCATTAGCAGTTACGTTTAATGTCATAGTGACTTGATGCTTTTTATTCTGCATGTTCATAACAGGGACCTCTTATCCTCTTTAACAGCATTAGTTTAATCTTGAAAGTCACTTAGAGGTTTTTGACAGATACAGTTTCAACACCTGAGTTACATATTCTTTTACAATGCGTAATTCAGTCATAACCTACTTGTCTCATCTTTCAAAATTCTGTGGTTTAGATTTCAAAGAATGCGACAGTTTCTTCTACCTGACGTTGCATGTGACGGTTTACCATCTGTGTACTAATAACTTCTCACTTTATTACTGCATCAACTGGAATCTTTAAAAAAAAACACTCGGAAGGGAAGGGTCCAAATGTAAGTTAAAATTTGCTCACACGACAGGCTATCAATTCTAGTTCAAACCGAGCTAGGAGACCAAGAGATGAGCTGTTAACTGCAGGTGGATAATTCCCACAAGTACAAGCAAAGGCGGGAGTGAGCCTGCTTTGTTAGCAGCTACCAGGTTTCTTCTGACATTGATTACAAGATACATCTCAATTTCAGAGATGTTAAAATGTTTTCAAAAGTCTGTTTTTTGTACTAAAGGAAATAGGTTATGTACAATTTTATGCAAATAGAATATATAATGTTCTGTAACTGTCAGTCAATAGTAGCCATTTCAATGTACTGTATGCAGTGTATGCATGTGTGCATGTGTATGTATATACATGCATATCTATGTAATCATGTTAATGGTTCCCTAATGTCATATCATATGAATGTACCTATCTTTTATTAATAGATATTTAGGTTTTTAGCCCCTTTTTTTTTTTGGCTTTTGACAAATGGTACAATGAACAGCCTTAAACCTATATCCTTATGTATGTTTTTGAATGTATCCTACAGATAAGTTGTTAAAAATGGAATTGCTATGTTAAAGGGATGTGTATTTTGAATATTACTACATATTGCTAAATGTCACTCCAAAATGCTCATGCCAGCATTACGACTAGCGAGTTTTCCATGCCCTTATCAACGCTAAGTTATGTCAGTGTTCCCACTTCTCCAATCTAATAGGGGAAATGCAATATGTAACTGTCTTTGGCTTCATCGTTAATTACTGAAAACTTAAAAGTCTGCATCACATTTCATTCTGTCATAAATCATGGTTTATTTCCCTTCAATTATTAGGCATTTAAGTAGCTTTAAGTTGTCTCACATGCCATGAACATCTTTGCACATATTGTAATTCTTTGACCTTAAAATATTTTCTTAGAGTGAATTCTTAAAATTGGAATTATGTGCTACAATTATGAAACACTTAAACGTTCATGGTACACATTGCCACACAGTTTTCTAGAAGGTTATACCAATTGTTACTTCCACCCTTATGTTACAGTGCCTGTTTCATTATGTTCTAATAAGCAGGAAGTATTTTTTCAGATATTTTCTAATCTGAAAAGATTAAACATTCTCTATGTGGCATTTCTTTGATTATGAGTGAGGCTGAACTTGTTTTCATACATTTGTATTAATTATGGTTCTTCAGTGAATATTTTGTTCTTTTTTAAAGGTCTTCATGTCTCCCATTTGTAAAAGATTCTGATAGGCTAATAATGCTAGTGCTGTGAACTCCAATGTCAGATCTTGAAGTAGCAGGCACTTTTCTGGAAAGACACACCAGACATTTCACAGAAAAGCATACTCCGCCTGCCCAGCGTGCTTGGGTGTCTATTTTGGAACCTCGAATTCTCCCCACTCCTTAAACAAATGCCTCGGTTTTTCTCCTGGTGCTCAGGGACCCGCGTCACTGTCCCCTACCATTGTACTATGGCCCTGCTCCTGTTCGGTTTGGAGCCTAGACCAGGCTCACCTGAGGTTCTCCGACTGTGTCCTCTGACTGTATTTGCCCCTTTCCTGCCTCAGTTCAGGGATGGCCCAGATTGCTCATGGAAGAACACCTCTCCTGGCTTGACCACGCTCTCAAGCTTCCCTTTCCTGTACTCTGTTCCTTTGTATGGTCCTTACTAGATATGCCCCCCAAGTGTCCTGATTAGATCATCCATAACTATGGCACCACAGATATTGTTCACTCAGTGTAAGCTTGAAGAAAAACAGAAACTATTATCCTTCAGCAAAACCATTGCCTTAGTGTTTCTTCCAGAAGAGTTGATGAGGTGTATGAGGTCGTGAACATCCACGGCCCTTTTAAAACTGTAAACCAATGCTTCTCAAATTTTTTTTTCTTTATCCCCCCTCCCTGACCCTGACTAGAACTTTGTTTTCCCATAATTGCTCCCCAGTAGAATGTTAGTATCACAGATGTTCTGTACTTCTGGCTATGTACCATATGTATATCTGTGTGCTTTGTATATTAAAAAGTAAGATTTCTTTTACCTTCCTCCAAGAACCAATTTTCACCTCCTTTGGGATGATACAGCTCCACTGAGAATACCTGTTGTGCGTCCAGCTGGATCATAGAGCGAAGCATTCTAACATGACGGGCAAATACTCATAAGACAGGATAGGGTTCAATAATACAATTGAAGTTAGATCTGGTTTTCATTCTCAACACATCACTTACTGTTGAGCAAGTCACCTTGAGGAAACTGTTCAGTTTCACTGAGCTTCAATTCCTCAGTGATGAAATATATATAATAATGGTGTATACTTCAAGGAGATGTTTTGAGAATATAAGACAGATACATGTGAAGTATTTAGCACAGTGGCCATCACATGTAAGTGCTCTACATAAATCACCTCTTGGTATCATTACTTATATTCTTTGTAGAGCCACGTTCTGTCTGGCTCAGCTTCAAATGTTTGGTCAAATACATTCTCAGTGCTGTTTATATGGAATTGTGTAGGG
This sequence comes from Desmodus rotundus, assembly GCF_022682495.2. Lineage (NCBI taxonomy): Eukaryota > Metazoa > Chordata > Mammalia > Chiroptera > Phyllostomidae > Desmodus > Desmodus rotundus. The sequence continues at coordinate 46,848,478 of NC_071389.1, forward strand.
TTTGGTTGCGCGAGTCCTCATACCGAAGACATTTCATTATGGCTTTGTCTCCTCCCTTATGTCCATTATTAACAACAGTCCTTCTGTTTGATGTGACTTTGATGATGAAAACAAAGTATAGTTAGTTTTTCCATTTTCTGACTCATACACTATTTTAAGATTAATTAATTAGTACATTAATGTTGGATAACAGTTTGGGAACCATAAGCAAAGACCCAGTTTGAAGAAAATTCTCTAAAAACACAACAAAAATGTCAGCTGATCATATGTTTCTGGACAAAGTGGAATTTGAAAAGCAAGAAATATATGCATATATATGCATATAGAGGTATGTATATAGATGTATAGGTATATAGATATATCTCCAGAACAGGTAAGCAGGGACTTATGAAGAGGAAGACTGAAAAAAACTTCAATCCTATTTCATACCCAGAAATTCAGTATCCTTCATTCTATTTTATGGTAACTGACTTAAGTATGCCATCCTCCTTTTCTTGAAGGTAAATGCTATAACTCACCCAGTGCCTCTGTAGGTCAAGATGAGACCTATGTGGCTCCTTATATGAAAAGAGCACAGAGTTAAGTGGACCTGCATTTGAATCCCGACTCCACCACTTACTCTCCGTGAAAATGTGGGAAAATGACTACCTTCTCTCAGACCTGGTTTCTTGATCTGTAATATGTAGAAAGCATATAGGATTCCATGAACTCAATGAAAGTATTGGGGCAAAGTCATTGTCAATTCACAATAAAACTATTAATAACTGAATAAGAAGGAAAAATGGAAGCTTACATCATAGCCACTTCAAAAGAAAATCAGGAAATTGAGAGGCCCTTAGGAAAGTTTACAGAATTCTTAATTAACTCTGCAATGATGGCTCACTTAATGATCGTGCTTCCAAGCCAAATTTGAACCTAGACTGGTGTGCAGAGTTATAATACAATTTTATTGGAAAAATAGGCCCTTTCTCAAAATATCAACACAAATCATTTTTGTTCACTCTAAGAACCCATTAATTATTTGCTCGTGTGTTAATAAATGATACAAATACAGTTTATGAGAACTTAGAGTCCTAATCAAGCCTTTTATTACTATATATGAAATTTTAGGAACCATTTAAGTACATTTATTTTAAGCAACTTTTTTTTCACACTGACTAACTTAGATGACAAGGATATCCTGTATCACATTTAATCTTCACAACTGTAGAAGGTACTATCTCCATTTTACAAAATAATGAATTTGAGATTTAGAGAGGTTAAGTAATTTGTTCAAGGTCACACAGTAAATGATAAAGTCAGGATTCAAATTTAATTCAATATGACTTCTTTATACAGAACGTACTCTAAATTATCATAGAATTGAATATAATTTATTTTTATTAATTTCATCTAATATGATGGATTTTTTTTAAAAAGCTAATGCAATTTCTACTCTCTGCTGCTTTATACAACTCCCGCTCTTCTCTCTTCTTTTATGCGTTCTGAGACTTCCTATTGCTTACGTATGTCTGTTCCATCTCCATCACTCTTACTCCGGGATGTAAAGGTCACTCACCTGCCTTGATTACACTCTTCACTTTCAGGCAGTGACCAGGACGGGTGTGAGATGAGGCGTCTTCGTTAACTCAGGACGCAAACATTCATTTATTTATCAATTTTAATGTCCTTTTACTCAATTTCTGTACCTAAGTATTTTGCTATCTTTTTTTAAAACCTTTCTCTTTAAAAATTTCTCTCCCTTCTCTTTTTCCTTTAACATTTTATATACACAGTCTATACTCCATACCCACCTTTATATTTCAATTGACTACTCAGGAAATGCTTTCACAAACTAAGGACCTATCTTTTAAAGATTTCCTACTATTATTAGGAATTTCTTTTTAGCTTTAAGGTGTGTGTGTGTGTGCGCGCGTGTGTGTGTGATCTTGCTTGGTAATGAGAGTCACAGAAAAATGCCTTTCAGAAAGTATCCTCATACACTGAAGACTCTGGGCGCTTTTCTCCATTTCTCGGAACTCCCTAAGTGTGCATACCAATTGCTTTCCAGGACTCTGAAGTTGCTCTTTTGTCAGAACTCCACAAGCTGATGGCAGCAACTGATCCTTCTGGGCTACTTCAAATGTGCCATCAGATGCCTATGTAATTTGTTCTGACTCTATGCTCCTAGAGTAGAGTAGGCAAGAGTGTGGGATCCAGAGTCAGGCAGTCCTGTTTAGAATTGGCATCCTAGTTCTGTTCTTGCTTCTCTCTAACTGGGTGGCTATGGGCAAGGCTACTGAATGATGCGAAACGTTAGTTTGCGCATCTGCAAAGCAAGGTTAATAATGATAGTTGCCTTATAGGGGTATTATCAGGATTAAAAGTTAATATAAGTAAAGCTCCTTGAATAATTTGTGGTAAAAACTTCAGAATTTTTGTTGGTGATGCTATTGTTTTTGTTAGAGTCAGGAGACCTAGGATTGATTTTCAGCTTATTCACTTACTACCAGAGTGACCTCGGGCTAATGAAATGGAGATAATTATATGGAACCTAATTATCCTTTCTATCTGTAAAGAACATAAGGCCATATTAGTATCTGATATTTTATTTCATTAAAGGGCTGACATAATAAATACTGTTTCTACCTTGAATTCTTTAAGAATGATAATAATAATATCAAATTATAATATTAAACTATTTTCCAACTTTATATGGTGCTTTATCTTGTAGTCCCCCTCCATGCTACAAGCTCCGTGAAGGGAGGGGCATGTCTTAGACTTTTCTGAGTGTCCCTCACCACCCAGTACCCTGTCTAATTATTGCAGGAACTCACACCTGAATGATTCAAAAGAAAAATATGCATTCACCCAACTTTTATCTCCTATTGGTCCAAACAACTTAAAGAGATATAATAACCACCTCGGTAATATACAAAAAAATTAAACATAAATGCATAAAATTCATTGGTCTTTGATAACAGAATTTTACTGGTGGAAGAAACCTGAAAATTCTAGACTAGCTCTGTGCTCATTTGAAGTAAACCATTTGTGGTGTCACTTCCTTTCATTTCCTACCAAAATAAATACTCAACTTCAAAGAACCAGCTTTAATACAACAACCTGAGTAAATCTGACCCTGACAAAATAACAGCTACAAAAATGACAATAATAATATTTCTTGAGTACATGCCACGCTAAGGACTTCACAAATCGTATCCCATTTGATGTTCACCACAAGCCGTTAACAGAGATACTATTATTTATTCTATTTTAAAGATAAGGAAACTGAGTCACAAACTAAATAGCTTACTCCTGGTCATCCAGATTGTTAAGTGGAGGAGCCAGGGTTCACAGCTAAGTCCGTATGACTTCAGGGCCCAAGGCTCCTTTTGCTAAATCACAGAACAGTGCCCCTGTGCTGCTTATTTGGCTGTTAATCATGGGTAAAAAAAAAAATCTCATAGTGTTAGCACTTTATTGACTTAAGTTCTTGTTTGCATATATCATTGTTATAAAATTTTCCATATGTTTATATCTTATTTCCTGGGAGTTTACATATTTGTGTCTCCACCATTGTCTTGCACATTGTAGGGGCTCAGTAAATGTTTGGCAGATCCCCTCGAACTTCCAGTGAAGAGATACTATTTTCAAAGCAGCTTATTTCTCTATTAGAAAGTTGTTCCTACTGTTTAAATTCTTTAAAATACTTATGAACAACTTAAAATTATAGAATTCTAAAACACAGATAGTATGTATTTTGTTGCCTTCATACTATGGTTAAAGTTAATTGAATTGCCCAGGATCACAATACTATTAACTTGCAGATCCATGATTATGAACTCTGGTCCCTTGAATCAATGTGTGGGTATTATTTCAGATATTTGAAAATAGTCTCTAGTCCTCTCTTAGTCCACTAAGGCCATGAGTTTTGAATTTTCACCATCTTAGATTCTCTTCTGGTTTTAACCAGTTTTCTAATACTAATATTAACAAAGACTCTCTAAGGTACTACAGGGGAACAGAGGCATTCGTTTATTACTAATGGCATTTTAATTACCTATAATCTTTATGTAAAATAATCTGTCATTCTTAGAAGTCAAAAATGTATCTCTACAGTTTGGTTATTCTACTTTGTAGTAATAAAACTATATCTTAAGAAAGTAATTAAATAGAAAGAGGAGACCAATTTATAAAAATATGGATTTAGAGTAATTGCTACCTAGAAATGACTCAATGTTTGGAGAATATTTGTAGGATAATATATACTTGTCAAAAATGACATTTAGACCAGATAGAAATAAGAAAAATTATGTAATAAATGAAAAAAGTAAAATAAAAAATGGCATATTAATTGCAATGCAAAGGGATATACAGAAATGAGAGTTGTAAATTGTGGATCCTTTAAGATAAAGGGGTTCTTTGTAAAGTTCGGGAGTTTTCTCCTTCCCCGACATTATTGATAAATCTCCTACAGTCCTTGTAGGAGTGAATGTGGAAGTGACTGTAGCAGAGGAGAGAGTTGCTGGAGCGGGAGGAGGTGGGTGTTGAAGGCAGATCTGGATCGACTGCATGTCTTCATCTGTTATGTCTACTGTACCAAAATGCCACATGGCTTACAAACAGCGACAGTTGATTTCTCACAGTTTTGGAGACTTTAAGCCCAAGGTCAGGATGCCAGCACCATTGGATTTTGGTGAAAATCCTCTTCCAAGTTGCAGACTGCCAAAGTCACGCTGTGTCCTCACATGATGGAAGGGCCAACCTAGCTCTCTGGGGCCTCTTTTATAAAGGCACTAATCCCATTCATAAGTGCTCCACCCTCATGACCTAATCATCTCCCAAAGGCCCCACCTTTTAATATCATCTCTGTGGGCATTAGGTCTTCAGCATATGAATTTTGAGGATACATAAACATTCAGACTATAGCAATGACCACCACATTTGTTTACATAGCAGAGAGTAAGCAAAAAAAAAAAAAAACAACGAGTTACCAAGTACTAGACATTAAAAGCCAAGGGAAGTTAGTAAAAGAAGAGACTAGCATGAACTAGAATTATCAAGGATAACTTCATTGAGGAGAGAGATATACAAAGGGTAGATTTTTTTTCATAGCCAGAGAATAGGACAGAGGTGCCTAAGTTACTGACAAAGAAAGAAGCAGAACATATAGTCTGTGATGGGGTGGGGGCAAGTACCTATTTTTGTCTGATAGGACAAAGCACTAGCATGAGACATACTTAAATACTTAGTAATTACTAAAACTGTACTGCTCAGCACCATGCCTAGAGATTAATAACGAAGTTAACAATCCTAAACCTTGTTCCTTTTAGAAACCTCAAGTTATATTAAAACCATACAAGAAAATGTTTCATTTAAACAAACTCTATGACAATAAGAAAAACATGAGCTTTATAGGGTGGCAAATCTAGATTTGAATTTTAGTTTTGGCACTTAACTAATTTTATTGTCTTGAGCAAGTCACTTACATCTTTGAGCTTCAGTTTTCTCTTCTATAAATTAGGAATAATAACGCTTACCCCACAGAGCTGATGTGGGGTTGAATGATACCATCCGTGTCGGGTGTCCCGTGCAATGCCAGTGTAGGTGTTCAACAAACATGAGCGCTGCTGTTATTTTTAATAGTGTGAATTGGTGCATTTATGTGTTTGTGCTAAGGCAAGGTGTACGTTTTGGTGGTGCATTTTTTGGACATGTAAGCTTAAACCTACTTGATCTGACGGTAATTGGGAAACAACCCAGAATTTTTGAAATGGAAATACTCCAGAAAAGGACAGTGTGTTACATGGTACCCCATGACTTTTTGTCTCTAACATGAAGAAAGGCTAAGAGTTTTACGGGCAATTGCGTAGGGTGAATGCTCATATAGGAAGCTAATAATTTTCTTTATTAACCACCTGCTGTACAAACTGTCATGCAAATACTGCCTCATGCTTCATGCCAAACATTGAAAACCCCTAGGACTTTATTCTTCTGCTTGGATTTTTTCCTTTAATAAAATACACAACTGAATTAATTTCAAGTGTGTTTGTCTGTAAACCAGCCAAATATTTCTTTTTCAATACTTGAGCTTTATGTTGAATATACAGTTATTGTTCTTAGCACATTCCTTTTTTTCAGTAGTAGTGTTCAGTCTTTAATCCTTTAGTGTAGTTCCACATAAACTAAAATGCTGGTATTAATGAAAGTTTTTCACTTCATGCAGGTTCTTCCAGGGGGCCCAGCCCCCTGACCATGGGGGCCCAGGACACCCTGCCTGTTGCAGCAGCATTTACAGAAACGGTCAACGCCTACTTCAAAGGAGCCGATCCAAGCAAGTAAGCCCGGGGCTTGGTCCAGTGTCATTTCCGATCTCTGACTTACTCAGTGGACGATACTCTAAGTACAACTACTTAGTTCCTTGTCCGAAAACCAGAAGTTCAGCTGACATTAACAAGTGGCATACCTAGAATGGAAGGGAAAATATAATTAGAAGTATTAATTTACTGCTTTTTAAAAAGTGATCCAAAATTTCAGTAGCCTAATATCTTACTATCCAAAAATCTCTGATTTAGTTTTGCTTGCAAGCAACAGAAAACCCTAACTCGAGCCTGTTGACAATGAGAAAATTTATTATCTCACAGAAGTAAATGTCCAGATCATGTCTTTTATTGCCCTCATCTTTTCTAGACTGGAATCACTTACATATAAACTAAAACAATGGTGCATTGGAATAAGAATATTTTTTTTAAACTTCCTATAACACCCAGAGAAGAGGACAAGTTATATGCTACCTTTACTAAGTAAGGAAAAACTTGCCAAAAAAATTTATAATCACAGCAAAGTAAATATTCTAGAGGAAAATGCACCACTTTCTATTTACCAGAACCTGATTTCACTTACATCAGGACATATTGATGAGGGACTTGACCTGAGCGTATATGTGATATAATTACATATTTTGTCTCCATATAAGGAGTTCCATGGAAAGGGTTCAGGAAGTCTATGGATTTCCTGGAATTATATTGCTTATCTTATGTGTGTACATATGTGCCTTTGTCCACAGAGAGTGTCACAAAGGGGTTCATGAGCCATGAAAAAGAGGAAAGAAAAAAGTTAAGAGTGATTATTGGTCTACACTAAAACTAAATACCCAAGGCAAACTAGGTTCCACTTGTGTCACTGGTATAATTCAGGTCTGAATTTGATGGATAAACAAAGGACAAACCTTGGTAGATCTCTGCCTCTGAGATCTATCAACCGTCCTAAGGGTCATGTCATTTTAAATATCTAGGTCTTATTCTAAGCCCAGAGTACTATAGAAAAGCAAACACTGTGGACTGTGGTATCTTAGTCCATTTGGACTGCTATAACAGAATATCATAGACAGGGTAGTTTATTTCTTACAGCTCTTAAGACTGGGAAGTCCAAGGTCAAGGAGCTGGCAGACTGAGTGTCTGATGAGAGCTGGCTTCCTGGTTCATAGACAGTCTTTTGCCATATAACCTCACACTGTGGAAGGGGCTAAGGAGCTCTGTGGGGTCTCTTTCTTTCATAAGGACACTAATCTCATTCATGACCTGATCACCTCCCAAAGGCCCCACCTCCAAATACTATCACACTGGGCATTAGGTTTCAGTCTCTGGCACTCTGGTTCATCGCATGTCCTTTCTCCTTCATCTTCAAAGCAGGAAGTTCATTTGCCTTGTCCACATATCAATAGAAACTAAAACCTACCTCATACAAATGCATGAGTTGGAACTGTTAGAGCACGCAAGCACCAGGAGTTTATGTTGTCTGTGTATCACATGGGATAAACCGGAGCACTGTAGGCTGCAGGTTTGTGTTCACCTGCCCCACTCCCCAATTCGTATACTGAAACCTGTATTGGCAGTCAAGCCAAATTAATATTAGTGCTTTTCCTATGCCTTTCACATGAACTGAGGCTTTCACTTGTGGATGACTGTATATATAGTCTGTTTTCAATTATACTGCCATAAATAGTTACAGTATATACTGTATATTGGTAGATAGGAAATACAGTATATTTCATTGAAATTATAAGATCTAAAATTTATGAACAGATCATGAAGTGACATTCTTCTAAATTTACTTTCACCTCCAGGCAGTGAATCACTTTTCAATTGTTATTCACTTTCAAGGAAACAACTCAAGTTCAAAAGTTTGGCCATAGGGTGAGGAAGGAAGGAGGAGGTTAAAGCCAAGCACAGCACCACATGCACAATGATGCAGAAAAGAAATGTGGACTGGCTTTTCCCTGTGGTTCCCTCCCATCCTGCGGAAAGCCTGCCCCATTTGTGTTCAGGCAATACGTTAGAAACGGAAATCTGCTGCTTTAATTATTTTATACTGTGATATCCAATCTACTTAAATTTAATTACGCTTTTTCCCTGAGTATTCAGAACACCTGTAACAGGTATTCTGACATCTGAGTCTTTCTCAGTAGCTCATAGGCATGGAACTCCTTGTCCTTTGCTGCTGGCTGGGAAAATCCATCTCCCATTATTAGCTCCTATATGAACGCATACCCCTGGTGCTAGAGATTAATTCTCTAATCCCCTAGAAAAACTTAGGATTCTCAGCTATATTCTGTCCCTCCTTCATCATCATATTTCAGTTATTTATTCAAGTGTTTGTTTCCCGACTTAAAGTGGAGGTTTGGGCAAGGACCACGTTTGTCTTGTCTTTCACTGCCCATCCTAGTGCATCCCATTATCCCTGGTACATTAAACGGGCACCCTGTGTATAACTGTGCCATGTACCAGAGTACCAGAGTACACGGAACAATTGCACTGGCTTCTGTGTTTTGTACATTTGCCATCCCAGAACCTAAGACACACTAGTTGTCTTCACAATAGTAGTAGGTAAGATATGTGCAAGAAACTACAAAATATTTTTCAAAAGAAAAAAATCTGTACGTATGTCCACGGAAACCAGAGAAAGGAAAAATTTTAAAGGCTGAATGAAGAAGATATTAAGGAAGGCTTCAGAAAGGCCTGCTTTTGAACTGAGTCTTGAAATGTGGAAAGGAGTTTGCCTAGTAGCTAAGCCAATGAAAGGGGATTATAAGGAAGGGAAGCTACATATGTTCAGAGGTACGTTTGCTTGAAAAGAAGACCATGGGCTCAGTTATCAAAGCAGTACATAGAAGTCACATTTAATGTGAGGGATGCACTTCCGATGACCTCACAGAAATCAGATCCACGTGCCCTGGCCAAAACCGGCCAGCATGTCTTCTGACGGGCTAACACGGCACTGCCTCTGGGAGAGCCCAGTTCATAAGTCACTTAGCCAGTTGACTTTGAACTTTTGCTGTTGTTGACAACTGTTTCCTTTGTAAGGAGTCACATGACTTCAAAGTTTATTCATAAATTAAGTTTGTTAATATTTCTCTGAGTATTTTAGATTTCCATAATTCAAACTCACATGAAATGTGTACTGATAGGAACAACCATTAAGGTTAAAAAAAGATTTTCCTTTAGTGAATATAGGTTGAAAACATTAACTTTTATATAGAAAATTTCAGATCGACTTCGACATTGCATGGATTTCTAAATCAGCAAGTCTGACTCTGACACAGACTTTTCTGATGCAGTTCAGAAATGTAATGCAAGTGAGAAGCCTGGGTGCTTCTTACACCTCCTCGGGTTGACTAGTGCCGCTCTTCACCCAGCACCATGAGCCCTTTGAAGGCAGGGGCTGTTTGCTCATTTTTTAATTACGTCCCCACTAAAAAAACCCTTATGCACAGAAGTCAATAAATGTTTACTGACTTATGTCCGCCCCTCACTGACTTGCTTTCAAAGAGAAATTTATCCCCAACCAAGACACTGCCTAGATCTCGTTTTGAGCAACCTGGAAAAGAAACTGAGCGGTTTTCCTACCAGTTAAAAAGCGTTTGAGCCAACACTGCTAACAACAATATGCTCAGTGATGGTACGTGCTGAAGTCTGATTTAACACGTGCTCTAATTATATCTGTTGTCAAATGATATTCTGTGTGTTCACATGTTATAAAACATAAAGAGTAGACTCAGCCTGAAAGGAAGTCCAGGCTCTGTACCAGTTTAGCACCGGTAAATCAAGGAAGGTTTATGGATCTAAAAGATAGACAAGGAAGCCTGTAGAGCAGGCACCAAAACTGGGAGCTCACTGATATTCTACAGAAGGGAGGAGGTACAAACTTCCAGAAACCAAAATTCTCATTCAGAGCAGTGCAGAGTTATAGATGAAAATATCTGAGGGGAGAGGGTAGCACATGGCAAATTTGGGAAGCTCACCAGCCTTGCACCTCTACCCCAAACCCAGCCCCATATATACAAGCCTACAGCAGTTCTTCACATACGCTATTTTGACTGTGACCCAGGACCACCTCACCTGAACCACGTGTGTCTTCAAACACAGCTGTGCAGTACACAGAGTGACACTGGACAAATAGAGTCCTCTATACTTGGACGGGAGCAACATTTTAATTCATTGACCTCAATTTCCCTGGAAAGTACATTTCTGAACTTAAAGTTGTAGAATTGCTACAAGAGTCAGTTATCCAGATGTATGGAGAAATTATAAACAACTCACTCATTTTAAGTGTTTACTCTTTCCCAAAGAAGAACAATCCTTTTGAGATTTCTGCTTCTGGCCTAGGTGGGGATAACAGGGACTGATTTACTCTTCCACCTGAAAACACCTTGAAAGCAGACAAATATATGAAGCAATGATTTGCAAAGGACAGTGACTCCGGAGGGATTAGGTATTGCCACACAATTGGCACTACTTACTTCTTTGAGAGTGTCCAGCCCATGGCATAGGGAGAGCCCAGCAGATGCCCAGCTCTTCATAGGAAGGTGTCTCGCTGAGACACTCCTCTATAAGACTGACTGAGGGGGATGCCAGAGGAAGCTAGTGGCATGGCTGGCCACCAAGCACTGCAGAAGCTGGCATACACAGCAGGAGCATGGAGCTGAAAAATTCACTTGCATTGCAGGATCAGGGCACTGGGGCAGCCCAGCTACTTGCTGTACAGGAGTCAGATGCTAGGGAAGCTACTGTGCTACTGGGCACCAGCAAAGGCTCAAGGGCTGCAATACCCAGGCACTGGGGGAGTGCAGCACTAGATAAGCCGTGTAGACTGCAGGAGCCTGCCTAGCTAGCACACTGGACCCGGAAGGAAAATTCTGTCCTCCTGCAGTGTCTTTCCAGCGCCCTCTAATGACAAAGCTTAACATGGTGCCTATAGGCAGAGAAAAAAGTATATAAAGGGCCCATTATTAATTTTCTCAGAGCTGGCAGTAAAAGGCGAATTGGAGCTACGTTGATTTTATGTATAAGTTGACACAGTAATTCTAAATTTCATATGGAAGTGCAAAGGACCTACCATAGCCAAAACAACTTTGAACAAAAACAAAGTTGGTAGAATAACATTTCGTGGTTTCTATTACAAAGCCACAGTAATAAAGACAGTACTGTATTGGTGTAAAGACAGACAAAATAGACCAATGAGACAGAAAAGAGAACCCAGAAAAAGTCCACACATATTTGGATAACGGAACTTAAACAAAATTGCCAGCTGGAGAAATTCAGTGAAGAAAGAATTATCTTTTCAGAGCAAATGGTGCCAGAACAATTAGATATCCGTATCCACACACTAAAAATGAACCTGATCCATATCTCACACCTCATACAAAAGTTGACTAAAAAATAGATCATCAAGCTAAATGTAAAATTTAAAATTAAAAAACTTCTAGAAGAAAATATAGTTGAAATTTCTGTGACCTTGGATTTGGCAAAGATAGGACCCCAAAAGAGTGAATTGATTGACTACAACCCATAAAAATAAATAGATGAATTAAAAACTTCTTTTCAAAGGTACTCTGAAGGAAAAGAAAAAAACAAGCCACAAACTTGGGGAAAAAATCTTTACAAAGCACGTATCTGATAAATGATTTGCATCCAGAATGTATAAAGAACTCTCAAAATCAGTAAGCAAACAGAAGACTCAAATTTACAACTTGGCAGAAAACTTGAGCAGACATTTCACCAAAGTAGTTAACTGATGACAAATAAGCACATGGAAAGATGCTTAAGATCATTAGCCATTAGGGAAAAAAATGAAAACAACAGCAAGATGCCACTGGTCACCTGGTAGAATGGCAAAAATTAAAAAGGCAGACCCTCCCCAGTGCTGGGGAGCATGTGTAAGAACTGGAACTCTCACGCACAGCTGTATGTTCTACTTTAGAAAACAGTTTGGCAGTTTCTTAAAAGGTTAAAGGTACGCCTGCCACGTGACCCAGTGATTCCACTCCTGTATAGGAGAGGTGAGAAAGTGTGGCCACACAAGGGCTTGTGCGCACATATTCGTCACAGCTTTGTTTGTAACAGGCCAAAACTGGGAAGAATTCAAATGTTCACAGGCAAATGGATTTTTTTTTTAAACCTACGGTATTATCCATATGTTACCCAGCAGTAAAAAGCCATGAGCTATGGATGGTCACACTGCATGTATGACTCTCAAACTAATTATGCTGAGTAGAAGAAGCAAAACCCAAAGAAAAATCACATACTTTCAGATTCAATGTATAGTAAGTGCAAACTGATGTGTAGTGTTGGAAAACATATTAGCAACGGCCTAAGGACGAGGAGTGGAAGGATGGAGAAGGGCAGGAAAGAGGGTTACAAAGACTCATGACTGGATAGTTCGTTATCTTGAATGTGTGAGGGTTTCACACATGTTTACTATGTCAAAAATTATGGAATTTTACATTGTAAATATGTCATTTATTATATGTCAATTATACCTCAAAAAAGGCTTTTTTTTTTTAAAAGAAAAGACTTCTTGTTCCTCCTAAATTATTATTCTGTGTGTTAACTTATGTGTTAAGTGATGTTACCATTTCAACCAAACAGACAAGTTAATGGAATGAGGACCTAGTTAAGGTGGCAGCGTAGGTTGACCTCAGGAGTACACAAAAGATCTCGCTCAAGGCAGCAATCATGTCACTCAAGAGAACTAAAGTCCCAGTGAATAGTGAATAACATTGAGCAATTTGTGTATTTATTCATTTTTTTTAGATAACTCGGCAATGATCGAATCTTCATTGTATTTTTTTCAGTACCATTTAGTCCCCTTATATCTGCCTCCCCCAGCAACCACCACACTTGTCCGTGTCCATGAGTCTGTTTTCCTTTTTGCTCAATCCCTCCACCCCTGCACCTCCCTACCCCCACTAGCTGTCATCTGCTCTCTATCTATGAGTCTGTCCCTATTTTCCTTGTTAGTTCAGTTTGTTCATTAGATTCCACATATGAGTGAAATCATATGGTATTTTTCTTTCTCTGACTGGCTTATTTCACTTAGCATAATGTTCTCCAGGTCCATACTGGTGCAAAGGGTAAAATTTTCTTCTTTTTTCTGCCAAGTAATATCCCATTGTGTAAAGGTCCCATGGTTGTTTTATCCACTCATCTGTTGTTGACACTTATGCTGCTTCCATATCTTGACGATTGTAAATAACGCTGCAATGAACATAGGGGTGCTTATGTTCTTTCATATTAGTGTTTTGGGTTCCTTCGGATATATTCCCAGAAGTGGGATTGCTGGGTCAAAAGGCAGACCCATTTTTAATTGTTTGAAGTATCTCCAAATATTGTGCAATTTAATATCTTCAAATGTGCTGCCCAAAATTCGGAAATCACAGAGAAAGAGAGAGAAGCACCAGAATAGATGGTTCTATTTGTGAGGGCACCATACAGACCTTTGTACTGAAAAAGAAAAGCTGCACCTTTCTTCTTACAGTTTAAAAGCTATTCAACAAAACAGCTACTTTTTTTTGGATAAGTATTAAAACAAACCATTGAGTCTTAGAAATGATTTATAGTTAAGAGTGGAATTGCAAGAGCTTACCTTTCATCTCTTCTGCCATGTAATATTGTTACATAACTCTTCTTTTTCACAGCTGTTTTGATTCACAGCATACTGACCTGGGCTTCCTCTCTCTTTCCTCTCATGTGCTTTGACCTGCCAGATGTATCGTGAAGATTACTGGAGAAATGGTGTTGTCCTTCCCTGCCGGCATCACCAGACACTTTGCCAACAACCCATCGCCAGCTGCCCTGACTTTTCGAGTGATAAATTTCAGCAGGTTAGAACACGTCCTGCCAAATCCCCAACTTCTCTGCTGGTAAATATATTTTGCACAAATTTTTTAGACACGTGTGTAGCTTAGCACTTTATACTTAGATGAGGGAGGGACAAACCTTAGCAAGGGAGTAACACTGTAAAGCAATGACTGCTACTCAGATATGTGTGTGGATGCAAACTCAGAATTCTTACCGGCTGTCAAAGTATTTGTGGTTGATTATGTGTCTGTGCTTGTATGTATTTAAGTGGCCGACTATTTCAAGTGGCTAGAGAGACATTTAGAGTAACAAAACCTGTATTAGTGACTATGTATTTATTGTCTGTTTTACTGGTCATCAGTAGACAATGGATAAGGATGGTGGGAAGTGAACCCAATAAAAGGAATAAAATTCATTTATTGTATTAGCATCTTCAAAGTCAAATGATACTTAAACTGTGAGTTACTCTTCACATGAGCATGAAAATCTTTTCTGTGAAATATAATTTCATTGTAATGGTAATTGTTTTTATGGAACTATACATTTATTATATCAAAGAAGCTAATGCATATCTATATATACTTCTTCAAATTTTCTCACTAATACATCTAAATATGATGTTCTTATCATATGTACACATAAGTACATCCACACATACACACACATGCTATTAAAAACGATCAACTCTACAAGTTAATTATTGGCAATGGTATCAAGTCCTGATATTCCATATAAAAATTTCCCTCTAAAGTGGCCATGTTTTCTCTTTATTGTGACCTCCCTCATCCAAATGACCTCTGTCATTTTGCTGGACCACTGCAATTGCTTTCCTCCTTCCCTCTGTGCATTCAGTCTTGCCCCTCACCTACATTTTTTACACAACAGCCAAATGACCTTTTATGGGGTGAATCATGTCGTCCTTGCTCATAGTTCCCCAGAGGCTCCACATTGCACCTGTACCAGAAACCGGACTTATTACTGTTGCCTCTGAGACCCTAAGTCATCCACCCTTGCCCGCTTCTCTGTCCTCATCTCCCATCATCCTGCCTCAGAATCCTTGTAGCTTCAGCCAGACCTGCCAGTCTCAGAAACAGACTGAGTCCTTTCCCACAAAAAGACTCTGTGTGCTTGTTTCCTCTGCTTCCAACACTGTTTCCACCCTCCTTCACCTGACTGCTACTCGTCTCCGCTCCTCTCCGCCTCCCTCAACCATCTCACTGTCCTCCCCATTCCCCGCCCAAACCAAATTGTTAAACATGTTCCCGTGTTATTCTCTCTCAAGGTACCTTTTGTCATACTTACTAAAATTAATCATTATAGATCTATTTGTTTTTCTTCATTCATCCACTTCCCCACTAGAATGGAAAATCCATGATTGAATGAACACGTTATTAGTTCACCTCTGTATCCTCAGGACCATCCTCTGTGCCTGGCATCTGAGAAAGACTTGAGCAATATTTGTTAAGTGAATGAACAACTCAGCCATAATTTAAAGAATTTAGTCAAGCCAGATAATTATGTAGAAATAACGAAAGATTGTTGGTATTTGAAATTTGAGGACCGGTATAGTCACTCACTCTTTCTTGAATGAGGCTTTTTCCTTCCAGGGGTGAAAACACAGTCACAGGTCTTTCAGGTGATTTTACCAAGATCATTTCCTCCTCTTTGGTCCTCGCTATGGCTTCACTTAACTGGCAAACTCTGTTCCAGGTTTAAAAGTGAGAAAGTAATGATCACCCATTAAATGAAGAATAAATGTGAAATGATTGACATTGGAAATCAGAAACTTCTTAATTCAGTTTCCATGTTTTAGGTGCACATTAAGCTAGTTGATTTTATTTTTTCAAGGTTCCTCCATCTGAAATCAGGAATTATGTGCCTCTGTTTCACCGGTATGTTTGTGAACATGACTGGTATGATAGTTATAGCTTTTGTTACATTTTCAGGTAGTTATGTTGACAAGTTTTTAGGCATATATGCAGGAATTTTATACTGATATTAATATATCTGTCTTACAAATTGAATTAAATATCACTCAGAATATTTTTCTTTAACAAAACATTACATAGAGTCCTTTATTATTTGCTAAAACAAACAAACAAAAATCCTCATTAATTTGGACCTTATTAACTCTAAATATCCCATCATTGAATCAGGCCGTGATTGGTCACCTGTCAGTCATGTGGCCTATTTGGAGCTGGTGTGCAGCACCGCTCCTCCGCCAGCACTGCCACCCTCGTCTTCAAGGAGCAGTGTGACCAAGCCTCATTCCTGGATGCCCCCCAGCCAAGTCTCATTTGTGTTTACTGAAAGGCTTCATTTAGGTTAACAGCGTGGCCCCTGCAGACATTTGGTTTGTGATCCTGGTGACAGGGACCAACTTTTCCTTTACAAAGGGGTTTGCTTGTAAAGGATTTCCAGGAGCAATTGTTAAGCCAATTATGAGACTAAAGAATTCTCAAGACTTCTTGAGCATTTAAGATTTGCATCTCTGTGTAAGCATTTGATTGGCAAAGCTTCCTTGAACATTTACTAAAGCAAGTTCTCTGAGGGATTATCATAGACACGTGACCTATTTTGTTATTAAACTTAGTAAATGCATTGCTTTAAAAAAAAACCAGCATAATTGAAATTTTCCCCATGAATCAGTTCTATTTAGTACCAATTAAAGACACGTTGCTGGGTATTAATTCTGTACCTCTGTTGTGGTATAATGTGAAAGTATGACCTGTAGTAACACTGACCTGAGCGGAATCCTGACTTGTTTACTTTTAGCTGTTCCAATTCAGGCAAGTTACTCCATTTCACTGACTTTCTATTACTTTTATCCCAGGCTTCCTTGTGTAGCTACAGTTCTGGAAGCTCTGGGTACCTCTGATGCCTTATACAGCCCTTATCAGCATTTTTAGCTCAGCATGAGTAGAGGCAAAGTCTCAGGGGCCGGGATTCTTTTCCATTCATTTCCCACACGCCTCCAGTCATATACCTTTGCTGTGTCCTCACCATCCTGGACCAGGCGCAGCAGAACCATGTGGGTCATGCTGAGACTCGGCCCCCACAACCACCCCCTCCTAGTGGACCAGTAGCAAGTTTAAAGTCCTGATGTTTTTTGGCTCAGCTCTTTGGATTTGTCAGACTTCTGAGGCTGGATTATAATAACTTACTTTTGACCTGCCGTTATCACATTATCATTACAGCTCTTCTGTCTTCTTAATCTCTAATTTTCTATTTGTATAACATCTTCTCCTCTTTAAAAAGGAAGATAATTCTTCCTTTGCAGGTAGATTTTAATGAAATATTTCTAAGGTATTTATGAGTGACTAGCACATAATAGGTACTCAAAAATTTGTAGCTACTATTATCGTATTATATAGGATAGTCTGAAAGTGAAATGTCACTGAACTTGAGTTGTGTGTCAGATTACTGAATCATTGGGGTTCTCGGTTCCTCACAGTGTGGGAAGTGAGCAGATGCTTTTCACCCTCCTGTGTGACTTTTTTTGTCACTGAGACAAGCATTTTCAAGCTACATTGGGTTTGACCTGTGGACAGGCCTCTGAGCAAAGCTAATGCTTCTCATAAGAATGCAAAATTCCTTCCTTCATTGACACTGTACTTGTCTTTTGTAAGTACTATGGTAATTATCATTTAAATTCCAGGGTCATTTCATAAGAGAAGTGACTTTATAATTTAGATGCTCTTAGGTGAAATATTGTGAATGCTAAAAATGTAACATGGTGATTTTAGTATCGCACTTTCTCCTCCACTGAAGACAGACATTTCTGAGAAACTACTGTTCGAGTCAATTCAAAAGAAAATCAATGTACTCAGCTCTTTGACTGCATTATCTAAGTCAGAGAAAACCGTGGTGCTATAGCAAGAGCTATTAAGTTTGGGCTAATAAATAATTCACTCTTTAAAGCAACCAATTATCATCGTGATTGGTTAATACTACTGGGTTCTCGCTGAGATTTATAGCAAAACAATAATGCCTCCCTATGGGTATTAATCTATTAACTTAATACCATTCACAACTGCACTTGAATTAAAACCGTACTACCATTAATAACACAATCTCTGCAAATGGTCAAAGGTGGATGTAGAAATCAGACAACAATTTGCTAAGATGCTTTTTTGTGTCATTTATATTTGTCACAAGATCATACTCAGTCATTCTTTCTTCCCGATTGAATAGCGATAATACCCAGAATGATGCCAATACCAAGGAATTCTGGGTAAACATGCCAAATTTGATGACTCACCTAAAGAAAGTGTCCGAACAAAAACCACAGGCTACATATTATAATGTGGACATGCTTAAATATCAGGTAAGCCTATTTATGTGGTCAGGGTCTCTCTCTCACTTTGCAAATGTGGAGTCCAACATATCTAACATTAAATAAAAGTAAATAAAGTAACATTTCTTTTAATATTTAAAAGCTATAATATATAAGAAAATATAAATTTTAAAAGACTACTTGTGGACTTAGTGACAAGAGTATTCAAACATATTTTTAGGTTAAAATTACAAGTAAAATGATTTATTTAAAAATTAGAGAAACATGCCACAAAATGAAGTTTCAGAAAATTACATCAGTTAAGATCGTAAATATTGATGAACTAGTCCACTGTGATTTTGTTAAGAACATTATTATCCTAAAATCTCTTACATAAAATGATTAAATGTAAGTAATCTGGTGTTTTCTCTAATGTGGCAGTCCTGTGAAGTAAATGCTAATAAAACTTATGGTAAGAAATAATTTGACATTAAAAGACTGGCTGGCACAACACAATATAGTATATGAAAACTTTCTTTTTGTGTCTAGAATTGTCCTTATTCCCAATTATTATTGACTTTAAATAAGTTTATTTCAAACCAGGATTCTAGAGAGCCTGAGCATCCCATTGATTTCCAGCCACGTAATCACCCAGGTTATTTTTAATGCACTCTTATTTTTATAATTAAATAAGTTCAAGTTATTTTCCTTAAGATGAGGAAAAAATAGTATTGCTTAAAGTTGTATTTTAATAGAAATCAGTGCATCTTAAACATGACTCTATAATCACCAGAGAACTTGTGCATCAACACGGATCCTGAACTTGTGCTAATTATATATGGATATAGATAGAGAGCTGTATTAAAATCTATTTATAGACGGGTATGGAAATAGAAAGAGATATGTAGACACAGACACAGACACAGATCCCTGCTGGGCCCTGAAACCCGCAGAGATCTTGACTTAATTGTTTTAGGGGGCAACCCAGGTTTTTGCATTTATTACAACTTCTCCAGGTGGTTATTATACACCCTACAAATTGAAAACCATTGAAAGTGAAGTATTTATTTGATGGTGCATTTTGCAAAAAGGCAAATGAATATAATGTTTTTCCTGAAAAGATAGGATTATCTAAGCTTTTTATCAGTAATACTAAATAAACACATCATATGACAAAAATGCATCACTTTTATAATTAAATATAATATAAAATTGCATTTTTATTTAACTGTTTTTCCCCAAAAACATTTAAACACATTTAGCGATTGCTTTAAGCAGTTAAGAAAATGAAAAGCATTAAGAAAGCATTAAGAAATGAAAAGCAGTTAAGTAAAAGGATCTCCATGTCATTTCCCCGATAAGAAGCTAAATTCCGGCACACATGCATGGTGCTTATGCCCCAAAGAGCGAAACTAAAACTGAGCTTTCGTTTCAAATCTTGCGTCTACATTTTCAATTCAGATTAATTTTTTTCTGAAATTTTAAATCCTGTGACTTTTTCTTTAGTATCCATATTTGTTATTAAGTGAGCCTAGGAAACAGAATTCACCTTTGAGCTTGGTGTGTAAATATTAAAGTGTCGGCAAGAGACTAACTTCTGGAATTAAGTCAGACTTTGAGCACTTCATCTCCCTGAACCTTACTTTCCTCATCTGCAATTAAGGATAATTATGATTCCTACCTAGTTTTTTTCCCAAGGTTGTTGTGAGGAGCTAATTGCCTAATATATTTCAAAGTACTTTGGAAAATGCAAGTGGCCCTAGGCCTGCTTTTTTGTGTTCAGATGCCTTCTGAGGAATCTCTTGTTGAAATGTGTTGTTTTCAACTATGCGAGGAATTGAGGTACAGCTAGAGTTTTTTTGTGGGGTTGCCCTGAAATTACAGCCAGTTTAGTTTCTGGTCACCAGTGGCATCCACCAACCCCCAGTAATAGGGACAGTCAAAAACATAGCCTTGCATAGCCAGAAAGCACCTGGCTGAATAGAAAACTACTATCCACTTGCAAACTCCTGCTGAGGACAGGGTGCAGAAACAGCAGGAGGTGGCTCTGCTTTTGATCTACCTTAAATATAAGAGATTCCAAAATAAAAGTTCATTGGCAGAGGATTGTGCTGGTACAAATGCTAGCATAAATAAACTTCTGACCCAGAGATGTCATGAAATAATTGGGCTGAATTATCAGATGCCCTTGACTCTGAATAAAATACCGCATAAATTCAAACATCAAAAAAAAATTAAACTTTAAAAAACTATTATAATGATTACCTAACTAAAGTTGTCCTCAAAAGCCATGCCTGTCATTTTATCAAAGAACCCATTTCTGGCCTTGTTTCTGCAGCAGGCACTCCTGCCTTGTGAGCTCAACCTGCCCTCAGGGCACTTCCCCGTGATGTCCAAAGGTGCAGATATTGGTAGGCCAATAGAGAGCTATTTATAGTCTTCAGAATCAGCAACACTCATACTCCATGAGTAAAACTGCAAGGGCATGGACACCACCCATATAGCCCCTGCCGTGTGCATGTATTTGCAAAAGGAGACTCTCCTCGAGCTATTCATCCTCACAGTGGACAATCAAGGAATAATAAATAACACTGTGAATTTTCTCATTGTGGACCTAAACTCAAGTTGATATTATTCACTTTAGACAAAATAAATTGTTGTTGATTCTTCAAACCTGGTCCTTGGTCAAAATCACGGTGGATTCTAACTGACAATAGTTAGAATTGACAATAGTCAGTCGAATGCTGCCCTTCCTGTTAGAGGACCTGCGTTCCAGTCCTTACCCTGACAAATCCCAAAGGAGTATTAACAGCCTGCTGTGTCTAACTCACTGGTTTGTCATGAAGGGCAACGATGATAATAATATTAATACATAACATGAATTAAAACACTATTCACTAATTATGCACCAGCACTTTGCTGAGCGTTTCCCATGAACACCTCCTTCTCTCTGCCTGACAACTGTACAGGTGAATACTACTGTTATAAGTCCCATTTGGCCGATGAGGAAATAACTCAGGCTCAGAGACATTTGGTAAAGGATTCAAGATCACTCAACTTGTAAGTGGCAATCAGAACTCACACCCAGAACTTCTAACTCCTTGGCCTCTCCTACCACCTCCTGACATAAAGTGCATTCTAAACTCTAAAGTGCTGTAGAGATTTTAGTAATTTATTTTATTTTGTAATCTGTTCCGATTTCCCCAAAGCACCAGCTCTCTCTCACATGGCACCCTTCACAGGGATTTTTAGTGAGAGCTCATTTGCGAGCAGCACAAACAACATGACGACGTTTTGAAATCTCAGAATATTCCAGCGGGAGACAATCATAGTTTCTGGTTTGTTTCGAATTAATGACCGAGCCTTAAATACTCTCTCTCCTGTCATTTGGCAAGGTGTCTGCCCAGGGCATCCAGTCCACACCCCTGAACCTGGCAGTGAACTGGCGGTGTGAGCCCGCAAGCACCGACCTGCGCATAGATTACAAGTACAACACAGATGCGATGACAACCGCCGTGGCCCTCAACAATGTGCAGTTCCTCGTCCCCATAGATGGAGGGGTAACCAAGCTCCAGGCTGTGCTCCCCCCAGCAGTCTGGTAAGAAGCCCCAACCCCCTCCGGCTTCCCAGAGAGCTCCTTCTAGACAAAGGGATTATAGGCCCCTTAGCATGGGTATTCCCTTCCTGGAGGTCACTGCAGGCCTGTGTGTCAGAGTTCAGGGAAGGAAACAGAAACTAGGGGTGCTGTTTTAAGAAGAAAATGGTTTAACACAGTGATTTAGATGCTCGTACGTACGTGGTGGAAGTGCTAGAAAAACAAGCTGCAGGAGTGAGGATCGCAAGGAATGTTTCCCCAAAGACAGTGGAACTGATGGCCAGAGAAGCTGCTTACCCCTGGCATAACCAAGAAGAAAAATCAGGAGGCTGCCAGCGGAGCCACTGAATTCAAGAACCCCTCGCTGTCACTCTGACTCAAGGATGAGAGAGCTCCTGCCAGCTCCACCTTTACTACTTTTCAACACCCACGAAACTGGAGACTGGCCTAGAGCACTGCAGTTAGATGATCGCTACCTCTCAGGTTGCTGGAAGCAGGAAAAGGCTGAGAAAGCAGTGCGAGAATGGCCTCGCCCTCCCTCCGGTCCTCCAGCTCTCAAGCAGTGCGTGTAACTGGTGAAGTCTAATCTGCCTCTAGGGCCCTAACTACAGGGGAGTCGGAGAAATGCAGTGTTTCATTTTGTAGCCTCTGGACTA
Source organism: Desmodus rotundus (assembly GCF_022682495.2). Classification (NCBI taxonomy): domain Eukaryota; kingdom Metazoa; phylum Chordata; class Mammalia; order Chiroptera; family Phyllostomidae; genus Desmodus; species Desmodus rotundus. Next base: position 46,871,122 of record NC_071389.1, read on the forward strand.
CAAAATGGCACACTGGAGAAGTATGGGAACAGAAACTGAAAAGACACTGAGTACCAATAGTAGCTGCTAAGAAGGACTTACTCTCTTAGGGGAAAAAAAAAGTGCTCTAGGTTTTCCATATGGTTGTCAAAAGCAAAAAATAGAACATTAAAAAAATGAGTATCAGCCATATGACAGCTCCAATCTAAATTACCTGAACTAACTGATTAACTAACCCTTCCTATTTTTTCAGTAGATGTGCTTTAAAGAGCCGCCTACATTGTCTCTAAATATTTTCCTATCTGACACAGTGCTGTGGCTAGTTTCAGTAAGGAAGAGGAGAGGAGAGAATTTATGTGTGGATGGATGAATGGATGGCTGGGTAGATGGATGGATGGATAGGTAAGTAGGTAGGTAGGTAGGTGGATAGATATCTAGAAAAATATGGCATTGTTAAACAAAACACGTTGCACATGCAAAAGTCTTTTACCTATTTTACTTTTAGGAATGCTGAACAACAAAGAATATTGTGGAAAATTCCCGACATTTCTCAGAAGTCAGAAAATGGAGGTAATGTAATCACAGGCTTACTTTATTTAATATCTAAGGCTGAAATAACTTGCAAGAATCAGGCAACTATTAGCCAAAATATACTTCAGCACTAAAAGCAAGCAAAATATTTTACTTTGTTTTGGTATATATGTATTTCAACCAATAAAAGGAAGTAATTCTTCAATGGATCTTCTATTTCCCCTTTTCTGCCCAAGACCCTACATCAAACAGACCATATTTTCTGCAAAGAAAAGCTGTTAATGAGGCATGTTTCCACTGGGTATCAGATTTTACACACCCTGATAGTTTAGATGTTTCACTTTCCTCTGGTACCAATCATAGGTTGGAAAATCTATTACCTTCCATGTAGCATGCTCCCAAATTTTGAAGTAACATTTGACTGATTACACTTGAAACTGCATGCAAAAAGAGAGTCGCTTATATATTTAATGATAAATCTTATCCATGACCATTTTGTCACTAAAACATATACTATTCTCTAATGTCAGGCTTTGTATGTTAAATTTTGAATACTGTTTCTAAAATTATATCCACAATGTTGTTGACTATTATCTTGCAATGTACAATACTCTTTTTATAGGTGTGGGTTCTTTGTTGGCAAGATTTCAGTTATCTGAAGGCCCAAGCAAGCCTTCCCCATTGGTTGTGCAGTTTACAAGTGAAGGAAGCACCCTTTCTGGCTGTGACATTGAACTTGTTGGAGCAGGCTATCGATTTTCACTCATCAAAAAAAGGTTTGCTGCAGGTAAGTGTGTATCGTGTGTGTTTCATTTGTAAAAATAATGTTGCCTTAGCTACTCTTCCTCGAGAAGGAATAAGTTGTGATTTTCTCGTCTTTTTCCTACTCGGCTTCCCCACTCCCAATCCCCATTTCCCATCCTAATTGAAAGCAAACTGATTGTTTTTTAATTATATTTTATTGATTATGCTATTACAGTTGACTTGATTTTTCTCTCTTTGCTCCCCTCCACCCAGCACCCCTACTCCCTTAGGCAATCCCCCCACCATGCTCTGTCCACAGGTCATTCATATAAATTCTTTGGCTTCTCCATATCCTATACTGTAGTTTATATCTCCATGGCTATTCTGTAACTACCTATTTGTACTTCTTAATTCCCTCACCTCTTCACCCATTCCCCCACATGCCCCTCCCTCTGGCAAAGATCAAAATGTTCTCCATATCCAAGAAAGCAAACCAGTCATTAAATGAAGAAAAACTAGGACAGTGGACTAGAAATTAGGAATTAGGAAGGCCCTAGCTATTTACCACGGCTATGGCTCTGTTTCTTATGTGGGGCTAACCAGTAATTCCCATTATATAGATGTGTACACTGAGGTTAATTAAGTAAATCCTTTTTGTTATATTGACAAGTAAGATAGATGTTCTTTGACTTGGAATTTATCTCTTACCTGAAAACTTTTCTTCTCCAATAGAAAGAACTTCATAGAGTTTAGATTTTTCAGGCTCAGCTGAGATTTCAGAGGATACAGCTTCCTCTTTAATAGGAACCTTAAAGAATCTCAGAGATCAAATCTTGTTGCCCATGAGCCAATGTGATCTGTGAGACAGGGTTTTGGCACCTGAGATTGTTTTGGCACCTGGGATTCCCTGTATGAGGATGCTTATACTTGTCAATGATTTATTAGGATAAGTCCTGTTTTTATACCTGCTGTGTTGATATAATCACTAATTATACCTCTTTCACTCTCAGAAATGACCCAGGTTGGAAAGTAATTATATGGCCACTCTTCTTATAATAATAAGTTGGATTCTAACATCTGGGAAGAAATCTCCCAACCCATTCTGGGCAAAACCCAAACTTCTGCAAAAATATTTGTATGTGGATATGTGAAAAGGCAACTAGCTTCTGGAAAATTGAAAACTTAGAAAATGTGATGCATCTTATATTAGTATTACACCCCTCAAGTATGCAGTGTGTGGCTCCTAGAAGTAAGGCAGGAGGAATAGAAATGCTAGCCATATAGTAATCACATTACTGAACTAGTAGGTAACCTGTTGATATGTTGTTTTGTTTTACAGGAAAATACTTGGCAGATAACTAATAAAATATAATGCAAGAATTTGGAGGATTCATATAATGGAGAACTGTTGTATGAGACACAAGTTTCAATTTTGGTTTGATGAAAACAAATCAAAATCTGCACTTGGGATAAATCTGCTGGAAATGTCCCTGACTTTTCAGCACTGATTCCCTCACACAATACCATGATGACCAGTCCTACAGTATTTACTTCTAGGTGTAATATTGTTATGGTTTTAAAATGTAATTATTGTATTTGTAAATTGTACTCATTCCAGTAAGGTCGTTAGACACTTGAGTTCTAGCATTACCATTCCTGAAATGGATGTAATTTAAACTGTGGTATGTAAATTTAATAGTAGTACTGTTGAATGGCACAGTGCTTACAGAGGTAGACTGAATTTTGTCAATATATAAAATTTAAATATACTATTGATAGCTATCATAAAGGGGGTGCCACACACAAAGAGACCTAAGTGGAACCAGGAAAAAAAAAACTTCTTTTCTTCAGTCCTTAGTATGTTTTATTCTAGTGCTAAATAAAAATTCTATCTTCAGATGTTTAGTGGGTTAAATTCAGAAACTATTTCAAAAAAATTCTAAGGTTACAGCATATTCAAAGAAAAGCATTAATTACCACTTTTTAAAAAGCTTTTTTTTCAAACTGCAAATTTCATAAAAATGCAAACTGTGTAAACAGGGCCTCTTATTTTTATAACTTGTGTAAAAAGGGAAAGCAATTCATATTTAAAGTTTAAGTATATGAAATTATAATCAAGAGTAAAGAAGATGTTGACATCTGAACTACTTCCCCCTGTCTCTGCAGATTAGCAAATGTAGAGGCTGTTGTATAATCGGTCAGACTGCAGCCAAAATGGTGATTTTAAAACATCGAGACTTTCCATAGTGGAACTGGTTGGCAACTTTTGCACAATTACTCTAAACAGAATTTCTCCCATCTAGCATGCAGCATGGTTCCACGTTTCTGCCCCTTCACCCACAGGAATCCAAGGTTGAGACTAGAAATCTCACCAAAAAAAATTTGTCCCCTGTTTAATCAAGAGGGAGAATTTCAATCAAAATTATTTATAGCATTTGGGAAGGAGAAAATAAGCTTTATAAATGAAATTCTATCCACATAATTGTGCAATAAATCCCTTTCAGATAAGATTCATTGTATGAAATTATAAATCTTTGCCATTCTTGGGGAATCAAAAAGAGAGTTATCAAAAATGTGCTATGATTTCGTTGTTGCAAGGTATAATAAAAACTTCAGTTACTGAGTTTGGCCTCACAATATGGGAATTCAGAATACAGAAGCACTTCTTCAGGGATCCCGGTTGTAAAGCCTTCTTCCTTTACCATCTGAAAACATGAATCTTCCTTCAAGTCACAGAACTTACTTTAAATATAAGCAAATTTCTATTCTAGGTTATACCATTAAATAACTGTAATTTTAAGTTGTTTGTCATAAGTTGCTAAATTTTACTTTACATTTACTCATATTTGACACAGAATCTTTAGCCCCTTTAAATTTTAGAATCACATTAAAATTTGTAGGTCCTACCCTTCAAATGAGAATGTGCCTGGCAGTTGTTCATGGTGGAACTTTTAAAATTAATATTCGCACTTCCCAGTGAGTGTTTGCTACCCAGAACTGCTCTGTTTTACATTCGAAGAATACTCTCAATTGGTGCCTCAAGTCTTATGTTGAAGGTTTTTAAACAAACAATTAATATACTCACTTTGAGTAAAGATATTCAATTTGATTTTGAAACCAAAATAGGAAGTACAAACCTTTAAGTCCCAGGAAACATGGGGAAATTTCAAACACTGAAACCAGTGGAAAGTAAGCAGCAGAACGTTGAGAATTACCCAGTATATGAACATAAAAATGTGTTTTTAAGTAATCAATTCATGGAAAAAAACATTGAAAATTAACACAAAGTGAATATTAAAAATGTGTAAATATTACTGCTCTCATGTCTTGCTCTTTATATTTTATTTTATTTTCTATAGTTCTGGAGTGAATTAGTAATTCAGCACAAGGATTTTTTGTCAGAGAATAGTTTTATTGATATTGTAAAACTGTAACTTAAAACATAGATTACTATCATTCCTAATATTATTCACGTGTTTCCAGGAACTAAAATTTGAAACTTTGGAGACATCCTACAAGCCCTTAATTGCTCTTTGTGAAACAGAATGAAAGCCAGCGATTTCAGAATTACTAACCCTTGAATAACCAAACCTCGGTGGAGGATATATCCATCTCCTTTTGAAAAATAGGTCTAATAATAACACAATAAACTCATGTCAGGGAGGTTTTGGTGTTTTTATTTTAATCATATGTTTATAACCTGTTAGTACTGTACAGTAAGAATTCCTATTAGAAAAAATGATCCTAGACAACACAAGGGTCTCAGTTATAAAAGAAACACTGTCAGCTTTATGATTATCAATTCCTAAAACAGAACAAAATGGGCCGCTATTATTAAGATTTTCAATGCTGTGGATTAAAATAAAAAGGGTTCTCGTTAACCAGAACACCACGTCCTGAGCATTATGATCTAAAAAGTTTCTCCTCTAAAAAGATACAAAGTATGAATGATACTGCTTTATTTTGGCAAAATGGAAAGTATGTTTTTCTTTTCAAATAAATTCCATATTTTCATATTTTTAAAATAAATTCTTAATCACAAATTAGTCTGAATTTTATCATAATTGGAATTTATCATTCCTAAGAATTAAATTTTTAATTATTTTTAAAGCTCTATTTTTCTCTACACCTACAGCCAAAATGAAAATTCACTGCATGGTAGTTGGGACTGTATTTCACCTGTAAAGAAAGAATGGCCATATTTCGATTGTTTTAAGTGGGCTGTGTAGAGTAGCCCAAAAAGTCAAACTATGAACGTTTCGTGTGATTTTACTCCATCTCCGTCTACAAAGTGTTTGAGGCCATAATTATACATATTTTCATTTCTTCTTTTCCAAGAAGCCTGGTAACTACGTTAGCACTGACACTGACTTGTGCTGCGTGACCTTAGACAAATCACTGCCCGTTTCAGCATCCTCGGAATGAGGGATTGGTGTTGCCTGTGGTTTTCAAGCTTTTCTTAACTGTGGGACGTTTTCCTGCTAGAATTGCTCGTGGAGTCCTGGTAGGCAAAACAGCCCAGAACAACGAAGGAGTTCCTTCAGCAGTTTAAATGTTCCCCCTCACCCCGGCCCCGCCCCTGCCACCAGCCCCACCCCCAGCACTGTTTCAACATCATAGCAACACTCCAATGATCTATCAAGTTTCTGCCACCTCTGAAGTTTTGTGATTCTACTTGACTCAGATAGATCCACCTCTGGGGACTCTTTTCAAGGACACTTGTACAATCACAGTAACTATCTGATATACAATAAAAGTTATTTACTTGAGTGCTTACGATGTACCAGTCACTTTATATATTAGCTCATTTAATGCTTATATTAATCCCAAAATTGTAGGTACTCTTTTTAATTCCTATTTTGGTGATACTGAGGCCCAGACAGAGTAATTAATTTGCCCAAAGTGGCACAGCAGCTGGAAGGAGCCCAGCTATTTTGACTGCAGAGGGAATGCCTGACCTGTTTTTGTTCATTTATTTTGGGATATAAATTCTTTTATTTTTATTATTTATTAATTTATTTATTTTAGGTGGAGGGGAAGGAAAGGAGAAAGAGAGGGATAGAAACATCAATGTGTGGTTGCCTCTCACACACCACCTACTGAGGACCTGGCCCACAACCCAGGCATATACCCTGGACTGGGGATCAAACAAGCCACCCTTTGGTTTGCAGGCCCGTGCTCAATCCACTGAGCTACACCAGCCAGGGCTAAATTCTTTTGTTTTATTTTACTATACATACTCTACTTGAATGTCAAGGTAAAGGTGCTATGAATAATTAGTATCAAAATCAGGATAACCCAGTGGCAAAACTGTTGGGAAAGTACGTTTCTCAAAGTATGTTATGTGGATCATTTGTGTTATTTATTTTAAAAAGGCAACGATTTTGGCGTAGTCACAACTATATCTCCAGAGCCCCAAAGATAGTTGGCACTGATAAATTTATACTGAATACATAAATCTCTAGAAAGGGGGTTTAGGAATACGTATTTTGACAACTCCCCAAAATTTGAGAATCACTGCCCTCGGAGATCTCTCAGGCCCTTCTTAGTTCTGACATTTTATCAGATTTCAAACATTCCGTTATAAGCCAAATACCATTTTTTCTAGTGAATTTCTTTTTCTTAGCCCATTGAAGATCCTCCAATCTTAAAAAAGAAATGTAAAAAGGGTTTTTTCTAGAAAAATCTCTTACCTTTTCCTTTCAGCTCTCCTGTTATGCTGTCTGTCTCGAAGTGACCTACAATGCCTCCTCTCATTTCCCTGTTGCTGTCCTTTTCCTCAACGTCCTGAAAGATTAAAAGAAGCAGCAGGGAGGTTGTAAGCAGTGGTTCATTCCAAACACAAAGTCCTAACAAATGTCTCCTCCTCGCAAGGGAAACCCAGACATCTAACTTGGAATTGGACCCATTTATCTCGTAGACCTTTGAACTGGATGCTTTATAAGCATGGGCTAGCATCATTCGAAAAGAGTTGCACCAATCTTTAATCTTTCTTTTTTTTCAAGACAATTGTAGGCTATCAATGAAAGTGAATGACACCATAAAATGTGCAGATACCTACTAAGGAGATGAGTTTGTGGGTCTGTTTTTTATTAAGCTTTCTTTTTCCCAAAAGATTATTCATTTGACAAAATTCCATTCAATCCAAATGTACTCATTTTGTACATGGTTTATGGTTATCAATTTTCTTTAAATGGGAGCATAATTTTTATGATATTAAAATAAGGGTGATCTCCAGATATTTCTTTAAAAGTTAACATTACAAGTGAACATTTTCTTGAAAGGAGTTAAATTGTGGTGTAAACACACCAACTGACGTTACATTGAATAAAGAGACTGTTCTGATGACCCGCCCACCCTTTTTGACTGCGTGCACTTCTCCCTCGAAGTTTTGTATTTTCCTGCTCCTTTTTTTTCCATTTGGCAAATAACATGTAAATGACATTCACTCACTCATGAACTGAACTGGATATCATTACATTCATTTTGGTGCATGAAATGTATGGAGGAAAAGCGAGTGGGGAATACAATGTCTAAGTCTCCAAATATTAAAAACAACAATGAAAAACCCACTAGCTTCTCTCTTTTGTTATTGCTTTTATGTTCTGCGTTCTGTAGGCTGGAGTTGCATTTTTAATATATAATTGAAATTAAATATACTTCTTGAAGGAATGTCAAAATTTAGTATCTATTGAGTTGACCATGATCAGACCTCTTGATTGTCCCTTATATTTAATATCTGACTTATAGCCTAAATGAGTGTTCCTATGAAAGAACGGCACCTCCTTGTTGCCATTCACCTGGGTATAAAAATTTATTCTCTTGGTTTAATTTCCAAGGTTATTTTTCCTCTGACTTAGTATTTCTGATTGTCCCTTTCTATCCCTAGAGTAACATTGTCTGTTCTAAATACATTGCCTGTTTAACCTTAAAAGATATTCCAATGAAAAGCAAATATATTTTTATGTGTTCCTTAATGTCTAAAAGAAAATAAGTCAAGGAGACTTGTACTGCATTCACCAGCATTGCAGTATTTTCCAAACCGTGTTCAGTTATACTGGTTCTGGCAAATGTTCATTGTGTTCTGAGAATAAATGATTCTATATCATAGTCTCCGCGTCTTGGACATTGATGATAAATGTTAGTGTATGAAACTTGAGAGAGTTATTGGATCAGGAAAACATTTTCCTATACACACCTTGAAGAAATTCAGAAAAGTTTTCAACACCAGTTTACATATTTTTCAACAACTGCAAATAATATAACCAGCAATGTTTTGAATAGATGCTCTAGTTTTTTGCTTCAACTTGAAAGGATGTTCCTACCACTTCAAATGAACTGAAATTTCATTAGTATATCATAGTAAATTTAACTTTATCACCTAAAATATTTGAAACAAAGCAATGAAACAGTCCTAATGTTTTAAGTATCATTTTCAAGTTCTGCACCTATGACCACATCAGACCACCACCTGTTGAACATATTCCAAAAGCCTTGCAGAGTGGAATTAATGCTTGTGAGCAATCATTGCTAATATTTTTTAAAACAGTTTTAAGAAATTAAATCATGATACATTAATGCTGACAGTGTTTTTATATAATCCTGTTAGAAATTATATGAAAAACAGTTAAGCTATGAGGAATGCACTGTTTAGCACAGATTTTGCGGATTCTGTCCTCTATTAATGAGCATTTCACAATTTTTTTTGCTTTGCTTTATTTTTCAAATCAATTGTTTTGCCCAAAACAATCAACAAAGTTCCTTTAAAAAGTTCCTGAGTAAACTGTTTTCAGACAGAAAAGAGTAAAGCTGAATAATTATATGTCTCTAAATATAGTTCAGTGTTTAATTCATTCAGAGTGTCTGAATCAGCTTCGTAGATCACAAGCTTTTTATCATTTAAAAATATTTAATTGAATGAGTATATTATGCAAATGTTAATTCCACCTCACTTGTTCAGTTGTATATTATTTCACTAACATTTTCATTTTTTTTCTTTTTGGGGGGCAAAACAAATGTTTAGTGTTATTCACACATCATTACCTCAAACTATTTTAGATGATGCACCAAATGACTATCATTTGGGATCAATGCCCCAAAGTCCAAGGCCAGACTTACCTTTTCCTAATGAGATGCTAGAATGATGATTCTTACAGCTCTGTTGATTTTGCAGGTCAGTGTCTAGTCTTGCTTTATTAAGTGAAAGAGATTGGTTCCTGTCTGATCTCTCTCAATATAAAGGAGTTGGAAAATTGCTGCTGAATAAGTTTTCTTGAAAAAGCCAAGTGTTGCTATGATGATATATTAATCACATCTATGAGCAGGACTACATACAGGGCAAGAAGTAATTTCTAGAACTGGCTTTTTCAACTGTTTGAATATTATTGGCTTTCCATATAAAAGTAATTTTAAAATGTTTTTACTTTGTATAGAAAAAGATCTGTATGAATGAAATGATCAAATTTTAACTTCCATGCCTGTGCAGTGACAGTGTAAGGCATTTTTTTTAACAATAAGAGAAACTAAGAAAAGAATCTCTGAGGAATTCTGCTGTGTTTGTAAATGTAAAACTCAGTCAATTGTCTTAAGGAAGATGCTGTTAGTATATACCATATTTTGAGTTGGTGGTAGCCTTTATTAAGAGTTCTCCATGATCCTCAAAGCAAACATTAACTGAATTTGTGATCTTGTTATGGGGCATATAATTTCACAAAATGCCTTGGTATAAAATATTTATAAGAAGAATTGTGGGTTAAAATGCTCAAGTATACTTTTTAAACTTAAAATGTCGATGGCTGGCTCTTTTTCCTCCTTGTATAATTCTGCAGAGAACACTTGATTCTTATAGCTGTGACTGCTCTGTCTGTGGCAGAAGCTTCGCTGCTTCTCCGCTGAGCTCGACCGACAAACCCAGCACAGGAAGCAACCACACGTTCCTTCCCAGAGCTTCAGGGAAGCTCCCTGAGCAGCGTCGATAGGAATGTGTAGTATTGACTCATGGAAGATAACGTGATAACATTGCAACATTACTTGCCTTATAAATTAGAAAAGGCATGAAGATCGGAGTTGTTTTGTAAATAATGATTTAATGTTTTTTCTTCATGATTTTCCCCCTCACTCATGTCACAAAATCCTGAATATGCAATTATTCATCTTGGCACGTTATTGCAACTAGGCTTCCCATTTCAGAACAAAGTTTAATTATACGTGAGAACAAGATGAAATATCTGAGTAACTGGTTATTTAAATGTGGTTTTTTTTTAAAAAAATAAACGAGAAACATAAAAATAAATTCAGCTGTGAACCCTTTTTATTATACCAGCCTCTTACAATTTTGCCCACATTCCTGGAAATTTTGATTTTGGGTTTAGGGTGGGCAAGGTGGGACGAAAGCCTGGCATGGTGCAGGGGCTTTGTAGTGGGACAAATCCCAGGTCTGTAATTTAAGGATAGACTTGAGCTCGTTACTGATTCTTCATTTCCTTACCTTAAAAAAAATGGAGTTATTAATGTCCCCTTATCATGAGGCCATTGAACAAATTAAATGAGATAGTATTTATCAGTCCCCTAGCCCTTCCTACCTAGTGTGTAGTAGATCTTCAATAAACAGCTCTTCCCTGTCCTCATCTTTCTGCGAATAGGGACTGCGATAGGCCAGAAACGTTAATGTCCTTTCCCAAACACTAGCATAACCCTTAGGGGCTCTCGCGATCTGTGTATTGCTGTTGTCAGCTAATACTAGCTGCGCTGAGCGCTCATCAAGGGGCATGTGCCAGGCTGGGTGCTTGGACGCTCTACCTTATTTGTTCCTGCCACGATGGCCCGCTATGTAAGGATCCATTCGGTTTGGCACCGTTTGCTCTTGGTTGGGGAAGGGGTTCTGGGGCTAGGAAGGGGATAGTTATTAAGGAGAAAGGGCCTATTGTGTCAAGTAGGTCCTCAAGCCCAAACCACCCCCATTTCAAAGCTTCTTAAACTTTAAGGGGCTGGGAAGAGTGGTGTGGAGGAATTCGGTGTGTGAAGCACGGATGAGCCCGCGAGTCGCTGGCGACCCTGGGCATACTGTTTGATATCTTAGAATCTCAATTTTCTAAATCTGTAAAGGGAGAACAACTCTTTGACAGAGCTGTTGGGAAGATTGAATAAAGCAAAAACTGTTTGCCAGAATCAGGTAAATGTAAGCTCTCAATAAATTATCCCTATTACCAACCAGCTGTGCCTTGGAAGGGGGTGTTGGAAAGCAGCGGCAGGATTGCGGGGGGGATTGCTTTGCTTTTTCTTTGCGCCCCGGATTTCTGGTCGTAGGAAACGGCAGCATTTCCCACTCCTGCCGCTGACGTCTGCGGGCGAAAGAACTGGGTGAGGGCTCTGCAGGGCTGGACCTTGAGTTTCAGGTGTCCTCCTCGGTTTAGCACGAACCGGTTTCCCTCCAACTCGCGGCCACTCCAGGGAGCAGCCGGGCTTAGGGCGGCCCCCTCTGGGCGGTGACGACGAGTCCCCGACATCCCTAGTGCAGCTCAGAGGACCACGCAGCTACGCTCCGCCTGGGGAGGGCAGAGGGCTCTGTTTGGAGGAGGTCACCCTGGAGACAGGCCGCGGAGTCCAGGGGTCTGCAAGGGAGGCCTGGGAGCAGGGAGCCTAGCGCCGCGCCGGTGCCTACAGTGGACGAGCAGAAGGTGTGGGAGACCCCGGCCGCGGCGCCCTTGCAGCTGTGGCCCTGCGGTAGGTGAGTGCGCCCTTCCCGCAGCGCACGCGGGCGAGAGCGAGAGGGGAAAAAGGACTGCAAGTTCGAGCACCCCAGGGACAGGGGAGGGAGGGCCCTGTGTTGAGAAACGGCCTTCCTGCATTGGCCACGACATCTGTGAAACCTTACTCCTCTTTCCCCAAATAAGAAAAGTTCTCAAATTTGGCTCAAATTTGGGAACTGAAAGTGGGTTCTGGTCTTTGGTCACCCTACCCACTGCAAACTGTGATGATGCCCGGTGCAAAGCTGTGATGCCCGGCGCAAAGCTGTCCCGCCCGGTCTGCTCGTGGGGCAGACTCCTGCTCAAGTCTTCCAGAGGCCAGCCCTGCGACTGCGGGCAGCCGCAAGCCCTCTGGGCCTCCAGGAACCAACTCCAGCCTTCGGGTCAGCTTGGGGAACAGGTGAGCAGACGCAGCTCTGCTGGTGTCCCTTTGGATAGGAACCTGAATGGCCCACTTGTTCTCAGTGCGCCTTTTCCACACCCATAGACACACTCACACAGACGCTCACACTCTCATCCACACACACACAAGCACACGCACTCATTTGTATAGATGCTCATACATACAAGTGCATACACAGAGATGCTCACACACAGGTTCACACATACATTCAGCACATAGATGCATCACACACAAAGGTTCACACACACTCACAAAGGCACACACTCAGGTACTTACAGATAACCACTCATTCACATAGATGTGCATACAGAGATGCTCTTGCGCATACCCAGGAACACACTTAAACAACACTCACACTGATACACACAGCTTCACACACTCATGCGGACTCAAGCTCACACACAGGCACATGCCCACAGAGAGACACACTCAGAGGCACACATACAAAGAGTACACACACTCATGTACACACCCTCATACACAGGCACACAATCACACACACCCGGACCACTGGCTCCCTTCCAAGGACACAATACACCTCTGCCATATTCGTGTGCCCCTCAGGACCCTTCATCTGCCTCTGCCCTGGCTGGGCACCCTGGGCTTTAGGTTGTGTTCTTTGCCCACTCGGCTGCCAGCTCCTCTAGGGCAGGAACTCTGTCCTCGCTCTGTCTTAGTGTTAGGCCCAGTGCCTCCTTGTTAGGGCCCTCAGATTTACAGATAAAGTTATAAAATAATTTTAATGACCATCTAAATTCGTATGTAGGCAGTAAGGCAGTAGAGTTACAGTCTTAAGTTCTGGGAGGCCCATTCCTACCACCAGCTTTTAAACAAGCAGTTGTGAGAAGGAGACAGGTGTTCCAGTAAATTACTGAGTTAAAAGGTCTGTTTACTCTTTACAAAGTAAATCATGGTGGCTTGAAAAAATACCCTTTGGGGAAGACAATTAATTTTAATTTTTAAAGTAACAGCAACAACAACAAATATTAATTAGTAAAACTTTATCAAGAATAAAAGGGTCAATAAAAGATTATTGACTTCTGGTGTGGGCTAACATCTTTCTTCTACACGTGGCTGTTTTTTCTCAATGACCTTAACCTCTTCTGCAGTTTAGCATCTTTGCTGTGGTTGAATATCTGCTTATGTGAAGTAAGTATACTATTGCATAAATAAAAGTTATCAGGGTCATTATATTTCTAGTTGTATTGACCAGAATAACAGCATACGTTAAAAATCACTCTTAGGGAAACCCCACTTCCCCATTCAAAAATGGTAGAAAAAGTAGCTGTGCACTTTATTTAGAATGAATCTCTGTGTTATACTAAGTACAATGTTTTCAGATCTTTCATCTTCTGTTTTAACGGGATTTCCTCCCATAGGTTATGATGATGTCAGACATTGCTAAGGACAGAACGGGCCATTCACTGAAGAAAAGGGGGAGTGTGTCTTCTCTAAGCAGGAAGGAACTTCATGGGCGCATCAAAGAGTGAGTAACTGAATGTCTAATGACTTAAGTTCAATTATTGAATAAACAGGTTCATAATGTTTACCAGGAGAAAATAAAACATTTCCTTTGAGAAATAAGATGAGAGAAAATGGACAATACAAGGTTCAGGTCATCTTTTGGGGCCATATTTTTTAAAAGAAAGTGAGAAAATATAAGTGATATGTTGTTCTCAGCAGCATTTTTCACTATTTGAAAAACTACCCCTGAAAATCATCTGCTCAAAAGAAACACCATATGCAAGGTAGACAGGCTACTTCTCATAGTCCCCTGAATTCTGATCTTCAGACCTTTGTTATATAAAGACAAAGTTTGTTGCATTTTGCAATCAATATATACATATACAATGCATTTAGCATTATTTTATACAAATTTTGTAAGGTATGTTCATAGCCATTGTTAGCTGCATAATATTTTGTCAGTTTATAATTCTAGGTTATCTAACCACTCTCCAATTAGTGGGCATTTTAAGTTTATTTCCATTGCTTGTCTTTTCCACGGCTTCTGCTTGTTTTCTTCCCAGAAGTAGAATTAGTTGGGCAAAGCGTAATAAGGACATTTTTTTTGGCTCTGTTGCATATTGCATTTGGTCTCCTGAAGAAATAAATCAATTTTTAATATTTTCATGCCATCTCTTTTTGACTGCCATTGGGAAGAAAACAAAACAAATTATTCAGTGCTGAGATCAATTAATTTAGATAACAGATAACAGACTTTCCTTCTTAACAGTCTCCCTGGGACTGAAGGGCGTTGTGCGTTACTCCCTGTGGGTGGGAACAGGAGCCTGTGTGTCCTGTGGGACAGAGGCCAGAAGCACTGGACTAGATTTACATTATGGCTCTGAAACCAAATCTTCCCTCTCGCAGGATGTATTAATGCACACCCTGCTGGTGTGGCTCAGTGGTTGAGTGCTGGCCTGAGAATCAAAGTGCCACCAGTTCAATTCCCAGTCAGGGCACATGCCTGGGTTGCAGGCCAGGTCCCCAGTGAGGGGTGCGAGAGAGGCAACCACACATTGATGTTCATCTCCCTCTCTTTCTCCCTCCCTTCCCCTTTCTAAAAAATAAATAAATAAAATCTTTTTAAAAAGAGAATGTATTGATGCACTTCTTTAAAATTCCACTTTCCAACCCTGGATGTTTGTGGTTTGCAAGTACAATCCTTCTCTTTTACAGACAACAGATATAAAACAGTAGCAATCCTAACATGTCAGAAGCAGAAGTAGAGCTGGGAGAATAATTAATCTCTGTAAATTTTGCTTCTGACCCTAGCCATTGGGGCTGCTATTTCCAATATCTAAGTATAAGAGTTCTTTTTTTTAATCCTTACCCAAGGATATGTTTATTAATTTTAGAGAGAGATGAAGGGAGAGAGAGAGAAAAAAATCAACATAAGAGAGAAATATTGATTAGTCGCCTCCCGTATGTGCTCTGACAAGGAATTGAACCTGCAACCTAGGTATGTGCCCTGACCAGTAATCGAACCCACAACCTCTTAGAGCATGGGACGATGCTCCAACCAGCTGAGCCACCTGGCCAGGGCCATAAAAGTTCTTTTAAAAATTATTTTTAAATAATTGTTAGCTCATACTCAATTTTTTTCAAGAAAATATTTATAATAATAATCTGACATAAATCATGTTCCCATGATTAATGAAAAATAACTTCTATCATCCAAAGATTAAACTATAATCCCTATTTACATAATTTTCATTTACCTTGTCTCTTTCAAAGCAAATTAGAAAGTCATATAGAAGCAAAACATGGCCCAATTTGAAGCATTAGAGATTGATCTTTATTGATGAAGTATAAACACAAACTAAAGTAACACAAATAACAAAAATAATTTTATCAACATATTAGGATAGATTTCTCACTAATAGATAAATTTATTTTGATATATTACAAAGTAGAAATCTGAACTCTCAAGCAAGACAAGCAGAATGGATCCTCTATTTGCACTTTTTCTTACACAGCATTGTGAACAGCCTCCATGTACCCTTGCAATGCAGAGGCCGGTTAAGAGGCTGCCTCCCCACTCGAACTCCTGCTTACTTTTCATTGTCTTCATCTTAGACCAGACTGCATGGGAGATTTTCCTCCATGAATCTGTCATCAGCTTGTAGAAAAGTTCTGAAAGCTTAGAGGCTATCAAATGCAGGCATTGTTTTGAAATTGCAGTATTTTATGAAAAAGCACATGCCTTTCATTTGAAAGTTATTTCATAACAATTTCTGAGTAGATCAGTTTCAGTAGGATAAAGTATATCCTGAAATATACTGTGGACTTAAAACACTATCCCTTTTCATCTCCCCAGCATTAATCCTACTAGGTGGACGTTGTTTTTACCATCTTACTGTGAAATAGCTACAGCTTACGCGTCAAGTGACAATTTAATGACTAGGATACAATTCTAAATCATGAGTATGGCATATAGCAGCAATTTTCAACCCTTTTCACCTCATGGCACATAAACTGATTACTAAAAGTCTGCAGCACACCAAAAAATATATCTTTTGCCAATCTGAGAAAAAATTTGCTATAATTTTGATTCATTCACACCAGGTGGCTATTCTTGTGTTGGCTGTTGTCATTTTCTTTATTTGACAACCTAAGGAAATAGAAGTCAGTGCCCCTGACTAAATAGTCAGATATTGCACATTTTAAGAATTCTTGCAGCACACCTGTTGAAAATCGCTGACACAGACCCTTGTCTACTTCTCTAGTGCCATCTTCCCCACTGTCCTGCCAGCATCCACTCTCCAGCCACACTCAACTCCCATATTATAATCCCTCAGCCATTGCCTTGTGTTGCTTTCCCATGGGACACCCTTATCTGGACTATTTTCTCACACTCTGGCTTCCTGCTCTCCCCTTCAGAATTTAGCTGCATCTCCATCTCTCCAGGAAGCTCTCTAACAACCCACCTACAACCACCTGCCCTTCCACATTGGGTTGGACACTCTTTCTGCTCCTGCTGCTTTCCCCTTCTCCAGGGTACTGTTTGTGGCTGTGTTGTTCTTTCTCTCCTTTTAGATTATGGACTTAACAGTAAACACACAGATAAGGAGGGCAAAGAAGAGTAGAATGTAGATCTACTAGGAAAGCAGCCTCTTAGGTGTTGTATAAAATCAGCATAGATTTAACCTTGTGGTTTCTCTGTCTATAGTCTTATACAGTAGTAACTAATGCATAACGTTGATCCCTGGGCGTAATGGATATCCAAGAAGCCTTCTGAATTGCGAAAGGAAGATAGAATTTATAATCAGTATAATTATTGTTAGCAGTTTTTAGTGTTGGGTGTTTTTAGTCAAATTATGTTTTTGTTCTGATATAATTTTATTTAAAAAAAACATTTTTAAGCTGGATGTTATTATCTCAATATAACTGTTAACATGTCACAATTTCTTTCCATATGTACCTACATGGTTATCATCGTACTCTGTATTTCACTTACATAATTAATAGTAATAAGGGTCATAATACCTGACATTTATTGAGCCCTCTCTATGACATCACTTAAGCCTCATAGAATCTCTGTTACAGAGGATGGCAAACTATGGCTCAAGGGCCAAGTGTAACCTGACACCTGTTTTTGTACAGTTCCCTAGCTAAGTGTGGTTATTGCATGGTTGAAAAAATCAAAAGGAGAGTAATGTTTTCTGTTATGTGAAAATCATAAGAAACTCAAATTTTAGTATCCATAAATAAATTTTTATTGGAGCATATCCATGCCTTTTTATGTGTATATTGCCTCTGGCTGCTTTCACACTAGAACTAAAGAGTTGAATAGTTGCTATAGAAACCATAGATCCCAGAAAGCCAGAAAATATTGCTATATGGAATTTTACAGAAATGTTTGCCAGTCCCTGCCCTATAAGATAGACGCTATCTATTATCAACTCCAGTTTATAAATGAGGAAGCAGATGCTATGAGAGGCTGAGCCTCCGAAGCCACAGAATTAGGAAGTGGCAAAATGGGCTTTTGTTTATAGTCAAGTATTCTCATTCTTTGAAAATCGGCTATCTTTGTGTAACTTGCATTAACAAAAGTCTTCTATCCATTCACCAGAACCCTCTGTTTCCCATCCCCAGCTAAGATCAGGTACTTACCGTGACATCTTTCGTGTTGGAAGCTCAGCCTTTGGCAGCCTTTGGTAGCCTTCAAACAGAATTTGAACAGATGTGCCATTCTCATGTCCCTAAAATGGAAATTGAAGCATGAGGCTACTTTCCCAGGATCATGTGACATGATATCCAGGTTTATTATCTCATCGACTAGGTCAGGCCTAAGGTTAATGATGGAAGAGTCTCTCCCTCACCTCAAACCAAAATTACAGTGGTGTCCCGTTACAAGAACTTTGAGTATGGATACCGCAGCTCTTCACTTGAACCCACTGGCGGCATCTAACACACACGTTCTTTATTTTATTCATTTATTCAGGTTCCTCGAGCCTGTCCTCTGTGAGAATTATTGTGCCTCGTTAGGCATGTAAAGGTGACGGTCCTTAGGGTTCTACTCTGGAGAAGCTGGTCTTTTAAGTAAACAATCTTGTCTATTGTTTACTTAACACCACCTGGTAATTTTTTTTCTGTAAAAAATAGAAAAGATTGTATTCATCACTTGATTTGAAATAAATTTTTATTGACCCTGAGCCCATTCCAGGCACTTGCTAAGTGAAGAACCACACAGAAATAATCCCTGCTTGCATGGTTTCGAATCTGGTAGGAAAGGCAGTGAACACATAAGTTTGAATGTAATGAATTTATTCTATGGTGTGCCATTAAAAAGGATGTTCCCTGGCCTGTTTCCTCACTGTGATAAGTTCTATTGCCAACTAAATCAAACTAAAGCCCCAGCAAGATCTGGATGAGATACAGCTTCACCAACAAAGAGAGAAGTTTAACAAAACTGAAATGTCTGTGTTCTGAGATTAAACCACAAATAATAACTAATATTATGTTGTAGATACTAGATTTTGAAACCATTTCACATACAATATCCATCTGATTCTCATAAAAACCCTGTGGGTTAAATCAGAAGGCAATTTTACTATGTCCTTTTATCTCACTGATTATCTTATTTATCTCAGGAGCAGAGTTGAGTTGAACATCCCCCTTATTTCACAGCACGTCGTCACCGTCAGTACGGACAAGAGCCCATGGGCCTGCCTGACCGACCCTCTTCTTCCCATTCTCGCTCCCACTCTCCTCCCCCGGTGGGCACCCGTGTTCATTCACGCAGCACCACATACACTGCAAGAACACACGCATACATATTTCAGTTCTGTGTTATATACATATATACTCATTTACTTATTGTGTATTATAATGTTTTGACATCTTCAAAAAACCTTTCTGAATGGGAGGAAACTGCTCCCCTCCTGGGTTTAACCAATTCTTAATGACAGCCAAGGTCTCCAGCAGGGAATATGCCTTATTCCTTTGATATGCAAACTAACCGATGCAGAGCCAGCCCTCTCCTAACTGTGCCCCCTCCACACACACCCCCCACACGAAAGGGGCAGTATTCCTCTGCCTTAATTTTCCCAGAGCCGGCCCGGCATCTAGGAACCTCTCCTATAGCTTAGACTTAGAGCTCCCAGAAATTATTCAGACGAGCCAGTCCCGAGCTGTTTCCTCTGCCCAGCGTGGCCTTTCCCTCAGAAACCCCAGTGAAGGCTCCCGCCCTGGCTCTCCCTTGCCCCTGTCCTGCATCCTGACCACCCTGGTGTTTTTCAATGTGGCCCCAGACCGCACGGCATGACCCTGGTCTCTAGGACCTGTGAGTATAATGTTCACCGGATCCTCTCCTCTGTCTCCTTTAGTGGCTGCGCCTGACTGACCATGTCATAAAAGAATATACAGCAAATACTTATCAAAGAGAAGCATTTTTGACTTACATAAATGGTGTTGTGCTGTAAATTCCATTTGTTTTCTCAGCTTCATATATCTCATTCTACACGTGTATTTTATATATTTACTCATGTAACTATGTCTATCTAGCTCTTTGCTTTTTACTGCTGCATAGTGGTCCTTAACCTCCACCCATCACATGAGTTCTTATCCTTCCCCTAGGGATGAACACCAAGGGCAGCTTTCACTCCCTGCCAAAGCTCGCGGTTCCAGGGGAACACCCCTGTCCATAATCCTTCACTGGCATCTTTGTAAAAGCTGCCCTGGGAAAGTGATCCCAGGTAGGCATTCACATTAGGGAAGATTTGAATTGGAGAAATAATCTATAGATGAAAGTGCTTAAATAATACATACGAATGCTTCTCAAACTAATCTACAAAGTCAACATATCTCAATCAAAATTTATTCGTGATTTTTGAGAAACTCAACAAACAATTTTAAAATTTATAAATAAGGAAAGAATGCTAAGTGAAATAAGCCAGTCAGAGAAGGACAAATACCATAAGATTTCACTCATATGTGAAATCTAACAAAACTGAACTAACAAGGAAGCAGAGACAGATTCATAGATAGAGAACAGATGACAGCTAGTGGGGGGTAGAGGGGAAATTAAGGGGTGAAGGGACTGAGCAAAAAGGAAAAAGGACTCATGAACATGGACAACAGTGTGGTGATTGTGGGGGAAAGTGGGGAATAAGGGGACAAAGTGGTAATGGAAAAAAATACAATGAAGATTATATAAAAAGAAAGAAAGAAAACAATTCTAAATAAGTTAACTTTCAAGAGTGAACATAGAGGAAGGATTTTCCCTATCAGCTATTAAGATATACCCACAAAGCTGTAATAACTAAAAATGATAATAAATACAGGAATATACAAATTGACCAATGGAACAAACCGAAATTTCAGAAGTAGACCCATAAGTACCCTGGCTGGGTTGCTCAGTTGGTTGGAGCATCATCCCAGACACCAAAAGGTTGCAGGTTCAATTCCCAGTCAAGGCATATATCTAGGTTGCACGTTCAATCTCAGGTCAGGGCATGTATGGGAGGCAACCAATCAGTTTCTCTCTCTCTCTCTCTCTCTTCGCTGTCTCTAAAATCAATAAACATATCCTTGGATAAGGATTTTTTTAATTTTTAAAAAAATAGATGGCATAAAAATATGGAAATATAATAGGTAAGCAATGAGGAAATGATGGACTTTTGATAGATTGTGTTGGGAGAACACCAGCTCAACATGTCAAGGAAAATTACGCTGGATTTTTACCTTACATTATTTGCACAGAAGACTCCAGATGGAAGACTGAAATGTGGAAAGCCATAAAGCTAATAGGAGAATGTCTTTGTGTTCTATGCATAAGAAACGATTTCTTAAATGAGATCCCAACATGAAAAACAAAACCCATGAAGTAGATTAGGGACAAAAACCTTGATAAATAGAGCTACGACAGATCATAGCATTTCTGTTCAACAAAGTATACAATAGACACAGTGAATAAGCTGATAAAAGATATGCTTTTTTAATCATTCACATTAACAATAAAAAAGGAAAACCATTTTAAAATAGTCAAATGAGATAAATAGCAATTTACAGAAGCAAAGCCCAAGTGGCTAACAGAACATGAAGAGATGCTTGAAAGCAGAAAATGAGAGATGCTTGACCTCGCTTCGGAATTAGGGAAATGCAGATGAAAAAAAGGTACCATTTTGCACCGAACTGAATGGCAAAATATAAGAATGAAGAATACCAAATGGTGGCAAGGCAAGTGATAATGAAAACTGATATAGCCATTCAGTCAAGAAATCCATGATGTTTAGAAAAATAGGTTTGCGCGGGTCCTCTTACCCCCATACACTGAGGAAACTGAGGCTTGGGGTGGACTTGCCAGATTATCACACTTCCAGGTGATGGAACTAATAATCCGTGCTTCTCTGACCCTAGAATTTAGAGGCATCATGAAAATATTTGTATTTGTTATGGGCTGAATTGTGTGCCCCCCCTAGTTTTCCCACCAGATCGATACATCGAAGTTCTAATTCTCAGTACTTCAGAATGTGACGTTATTTGTAAACAGAAACTTTAAAGAAATAATTGAGTTTAAATGAATTCATTAGGGTGGGTTCTAATTCAGTATGGCTGATGTCCTTATAAGAAAGGGAAATTTGGACCCAGACATGCATAGAGGGAGACAGGAGGAAGAGACACAGGAGAAGACTGCCACCTGCAAACCAAGGAGAGGAGACCGGAGCAGATCCTTCTATGATGGGTCTCACAGGGAACCAATCCAGCCAGCACCTTGGTTTCGGACTTCTAGCCTCCAGAACCGTGAGACAATGCATTTCTCTTGTCTGAGCCACCCAGTCTGCAGTGCTTTGCTATGGCAGCCTCCGCGCACTAATGCAGCATTTCTAAGGAGTGAATGCGAGAGCCGCAGCACAGTCAGGGGGCCGAATGGACCGGCTCAGGGGCCTGCTCTGCACAGACTGGCTACCGTCCGCTTCCAGCGTACCTATTAACAAACTACTGATGTTACATAACTTATTAAGCCCTCTTTGCCTCAGTTTCTTCCTCTATAAAACGAGATAAAGAGAAATAATTGCCATTTCATGGTGTGGTGAGAATTTATTAAAATAACACATGGGAACACCTAGAATGGTTCTTGGCATGTCTAAGTACAGAGCAAGTACAGTATTAACTGTTATCACAGAGAACTTTGGAATCAAACTAGGCCTGAATTTGACTCTCAGATATTCTGCTATTAAGGAGTTACTATTTAATATTCTTTGAGTCTTAATATATTATTGATAAAGTGAGAAAAACAATGACTCATCACAGATTCGTTTTGTTTATTCATTGAACACATTTTTGTTGCCTAGGTTACAGGCATTGTGTGAGATGCTAAAGATACAGTAGTGAACAAAATGGACTGCTCCTGAACTCCTTTTGTTGCTCTGGTCCAGATCACAAATAATTCACATTGCTGATTAGTGCGTGCCCCTCAGTGCTCGCCTTACTTGACCTCTCAACAACATTCGACACTGTTTCCCACTCCTTTTTCCCGGAAACACTCTCCTGGGTTCCTTCTACCTGACTGGTTTCTCCTCAGTCTTCTCTGGTCCATCCTCTTCTACCCAGTTTCTTAATGTAGAAGTGCTTTCAGGCACAGTGCCTCCTACTCCTCTCCTCTTACCCCTCAGGGATGTACTCCAGTCTAGTGACAGACACAGACATGGTGTTATGCCCCCAAATGTGTATCTTCAGCCCACCGTCTGTCATGCTTATAAAGCTAACCACATACTGAACTTTCACCTCAATACCCAGTAGACATCTCAAACTCAATATTCTCATAACTTAACTCTTTAAATTTTGTATGTGCCATGCCCAGGGATTGAACCTGCAACCTTGGCATATCAGGACAACATTCTAACCAACTGAGCTACCTGGCCAGGGCCCACAACTTAACTCTTTATCTAACTGCACTCCTTCCCATTTATCAGGAAATTCTTTGGGATCAACTTTGAAAATGTATCCAGAGCCCAACTTCTACCACTCAGTCTCAGTCAGTGGATTAATCAGCTCGAGCTGCTATTAATAAAATACATAGACTGGGTGGCTTCAACAATAGGAATTTATCTTGTCACAGTTCTGGAGGTTGGAAGTCTGGAATCAGGGTGCCAGCAGCGTCAGGTTTTGTGAGGCCCTCCTTCTGGCTTACAGATGGCCACCTTTTCACTGTGTCCTCACATGGCGGGGAGAGAACCCTGGTGTCGCTTCCTCTTTTATAAGGACCCAGTTCTGTCTGCTCAAGGCTTCACACCTGTGACCTCATTTAACCTTAACCTCTCCTTAAAGGCCCTATTTCCAATGCAGGGGTGGGGGACAGGGGGTGGGGGGGGTGGGGGGTGGGTAAGGCTTCAACATGTGGATTTTAATGAGACACCACTTAGTCCCTAGCAATTGCTGTGCTCCCTAATCTGGATTACTTTTAAAGCTTTCTAACTGATCACCCTGTTTTTTACCATGCCAACCTGCAGTCTGTTCTCAACACAACAGTTGAAGTGATCATTGTAAAATATAAAGTGAATCTTGTTATTTCTCTGCTCAGAACTCTCTACAGGCTCCTGCTTTATCAGAGTAAAAGCCAAGGTTTTACAAAGGCCCACAGCAGTCTACATGGTCTAGCTACCCGACACCTTTGTAACCTCATCTCCCGCAGCCTCCTGTTTGCCCCCTCCACTCTAGCTACTCGGGCCACTGTGCACTCCTTCAAAGCATCAGGCAGCCTCCATCTCAACGCCTGCGAGAGAGTCTCCCTCGGTGACAGACTTCCCTCAGACACCCACATGGCTCGTTTCCTCCCCTCCTCCAATTCCTTGCTCATGGAGGCCTATCTTGACCTTAACAGCACCCCCACCCCATCCACTTCCCTTAACTAAGCTCTTCTTTCCTCTGTAGCATTCATCACCTTCCATCATAGTATATAACTTACTCACTTAGTATTTTATTGTCCATCGTCTGTTTTTTCTCGCTAAGTTCCATGAAGGCAGAGATCTTAGGTTTTCTTTTCTTCACTATTGTGTCCCAGGGACTCAGAATAGTGCCTGGCACAGAGCAGCGACTCAATGAGTATTTTTTGACAGTTGAGTGAATAATTATTACATTGTCCTAATTTCTGAACAAGCAAGTTCTTTTGCTCACAAACAGGTTAGTTTCACAGGCTCAATATCTGTGTTATAATAAGTTCAGAGCGGCTAAGGGCTTTTATCTTGTAGACAGAAGATGCATTTACAGCAAACGGAAAAGTGCTTACTCACATTTTTAAAACAAGGTCTACTTTGACCTCTTTGTTGACACCTTCCATGGTGCATCTATTTAAAATAAATAAATAAAAGAACACTTTCATTTGTGTTGAAAACCTGTGGAGAGACCCCACTTCTCCGTGATGATCGCAGAGGTAGCTGTGGCGCCCACACCCTCACCCTCCACTCTCTGAGGATTGCGGGGAGGTGGAAACTACGCCTTTGGGCGTAGGAATAACATTCCTCTGGGAGTTGCAACAGAAGTTTCAACAGCTGCCCTTGACCTTAACCTTTTCTTGGACGAACATTAGCTCATCAGACTTCAGACACTCTGATTTTCTACCCTATGCTCTCAAAAGTGGTTCTGTTTTGTCAATTGCCTTTCCAGATTATCTTCAGTCACATCAGAGCTGGACGTTTCACAGGTCACACGGTTCATTTGTCCTTTAGAATCATTCCTCCTCTTAAAAATATATTTCACAAGAACACAGTATGTCATGTCGTTTTTCTCTCCTCTTTCATTTTTGAAAATATATTTTGGTTCTTTTTTACACTTTAACTTTTCTCTCACTAGTTATATGGGACTGATAATGTGAGTAAAATACCTTAAAACCACATAAAAATACAGCAAATTTACTATAGATTAAATGGCCATAAAACTAAATTACCTTACCAGGTAACTTATAACTTCTACAGATGGGAGAAGAGTAGGTATGCTTTTGCTTTTAAGCATAACATACATAAAATTATACACAGCAACTTTGAGGTGGAAAGTTCTCAGGTAAGTGCATTGGGATGCACATTTTATCTTTTTTTCAACTTCTTGTTGCTCAAGCACAAGAACTCTAATATTTCTTTGTATTACCAGTACTTCCCACTTTGCCTGCCACATTCTGGGCAAAAAATATTTGTTGAAAGAATAAAGAAAAAACAAAAACAAAGTGCAAATTTATACCCTGGAGCCTTCTCTTACTCCATGCGCTCTGAAATACCTCCACTGGGAGGCAGCACTTGACTTTAATAATGAGTTTAAGGGAAAAGTCAGGCTTAAATAATACCATTCAAAATAAGTAGTTCCAGGTATTTCACGGTAACAAATAAAAGAAAGCGATGATATTCTGACCTTCTTAATTTGCTAAGTGAATGGCTCTAAGGCTGCCTTGGCATTTAAATATTATATCTTGCTGCAGTTTCAAAATACCTAATAATGGCAGTGAAAATGTCTGGGAATGAATTCTCAATGATAATTAATATGATATTTGTGGCTGGCAAGATTTCATAAAATAAATGTTCTTATTTCTAACAGTCAAAACAAACCATGACATCTTGTATTTATTCTCTGTGGAAGGGTCAACAAGCAAATTTTTAAGATGTTTTCAGGAAAACTGAATTTCATGGAAGAATAAATATATTCCAACTCCTTAGCTATTTAATTGTTTAGTTTATGCCCCCTTTTCTGTGTAATAAGAACCAGGCTGTTGGTTTAGTTGGAATGATACATTTCCAGTCAATCAAGTACAGTACGCAAGGGTTACTTTTATTTTTGTGGACCAGTGTTAAGCAGCTATTTCTGCATCCAGGTTAGTTTCAACTCTGTCTCAGCAATAGTACATGTGATTACGAGTATTACCTGAAATTTGTGTTGGGTTACCAATTGTTACTCTTCTCTGTCGTTAGTTGATTTGTTCAGTGTTGTGACCGGTTTTCACCAGGTTTACCATTTTCCTGCATTTCATTTTTAAATTGACTTTAGTGGGAGAGGAAGGGGGACAGAGAGAGAGAGAGAGAGAGAGAGAGAGAGAGAGAGACTGATTGATTTGTTGTTCCACTTATTTATGCATTCATTAGTTGCTTCTGGCATACACCCTGACCGGAGATTGAACCCACAACCTTGGTGTATCAAGGCAACACTCTAACCAACCTAGCTACCCAGCCAGGCATTTACTTTTACCCTACCTTTCTTTCTAAAACTTTACAGCTCTCTTGTATACATGTTGCCAATTGAATTTTTTCTTCATTAATGCCAAGAAGCTGATGGCAAACAAATAGACAGCAAGAACAGGTTTCACATTGAAAAAATGCGATCAATTGCAGCACTCCCTGTGCATTGAGCTGGTGACTCTAGAAGAGTTAGTATTACAAACTAGGGAACGGCTGGCTGGTCACAGGTAACTGAAACCCATCTACTTGCAATGCTGTGACATACTCAATAAATTTATTGTGCTGTGTGTGAAGAATTGGTGATTAAAATAAGTTTTCTCTTTGAGCATCTCACATTTCCAATAGCTTCAGAAAAGCTGTTATCAGTCGAAAATATGTATGTCTTTCTAAGTCAGTATTCTGAATTTACATTAGTAATTCCCAATTTTCAAATACAGGATCTCTTCTATTTCTAAAAACGTACTGAGTTCATATTCTGGTTTAATGTTAATTGCCCAAATTGAAAGCGTTTTTAATATTTTGTCTTTTTTCAAAGAATAAATATTTTATCTGTTCACCTTACTCTTTTCTTTTCTCTCTCCCTTTTTTCAACCCATCTCTTTCTAGTGTTGGAACTATCAGGTTTCAGTTCCAAAAAATACCATAAACAGGACTTTTTAAAAAGTATAATTTTCTTATAATTTTTCCATGAAGTTGTAGTCTTGGCTTATACACGATCAGCCATCCATGGTACAGAAATTAATACATTAACCAAATATTTACCTTCTGCCTGACAAGGGACACCAGGCTTCCAGCAGAGTTCCTGAAACCTCACTCCCTGAAGCCCTATCTCCTCCACTGATTGACTCCAAGTTGTGTGTTCTATTACTTGCAGCATCCCACTTCCAAGAAACAAACTCTGTGTCAGAGTTTGAATCAGTTATAGCTAATGCTTCTTATAATAATATTTTTAAAAAACAAAAACAGTGACTTAAACAAAATAGAAATATATTTTCTCCTACATAAGAAATATGTAGGGAAGCAGTTCAAAGACCTAGACATTTATTTTTCTGCTCTGTAATCCATAATATCACCTCAAGACCCAAGATAGTTGCTGAACTCTTGCCATCATATCCATATTCCTGTCATCACAGAGGGCTCCTCTTGGTTGAATTAGTTCTTTTAAGAAAGCTCTTTCAGAACTTCCATCCAAAACTTTCACTTACATCTCATTGGCTCCCAAGCCACATGGCCCCAAAAGCACCACTAAAGTCTCAGATTTTGTCTTTAATTTAGAGAGAAATATTCCCACAAACTTGGGTTCTGTTATAAGGGAAGGGAAGGGAAGGGAAGGGAAGGGAAGGGAAGGGAAGAAGGGAAGGGAAGGGAAGGGAAGGGAAGGGAAGGGAAGGGAAGGGAAGGGAAGGGAAGGGAAGGGAAGGGAAGGGAAGGGAAGGGAAGGGAAGGGAAGGGAAGGGAAGGGAAGGGAAGGGAAGGGAGGAAGGAAAAGAATAAGCCTGAAAGCAAACGGCAGTCCCTGCCACAATTATCACTACAATTTTCTTACAAGAGTGGAATAATGGGAACAACCTAAATGGCCTGCAGAATAAACAATTAAACAAAATGAGGTATGTTCATATATTAAATACTCTCTTGGTATTTAAAATATTGATGTAGATTACTATTGATTGACATCGAAAGTTATTCATGACACATTGTAAAGTGGAAAAAAACCCCTACATCTCAGCACCTATAATGTGATCCCATATGTAATATCATGTCAGGAAAGATTTTTTAAATGTTAACACTGGTTAGATAACCACTGGGGTTGTAGTTTTTGTGTAATTTTACTTTGTTCTTTCTACTTTTTGATATGCTTTGAACATTGTACACTGACCCTACAAATGATCACCGTGGAAATACAAAACACTGCATGAAACTATCTTCAGTAAATCAAAAAGTCACCGCGAAAGTTTCTGTTTGCACAGTCTTCAGCCAGTGGGGGTTTAAGCTGTCCTTTGACACCGATTTCATACTGAAAATATTATACACTGTGTGAATATCAATTTTAAGTAACATGGAAACAGCAAAGCAATCCTGAGTACTGTTTGTAAAAATCTTTATTTGCTTTTTTGTCTTTGTCTTCTAACTCCTGCTGATTTGAATTTTGTACCAACCCCACATCTTTTTCCGTGAGTTTTTAGTATGGGGTATTCAGTAGGAAAGAAATAGGTTTTTTTTATTAATACCTTCTTCTGTCTGTGCAAGTTTTCATTGCAGTAACTAATTTTTTCAGGTAGTCATTACTCCTATTTTCATTCTGTCAGATACAATCACAGGTGAGACTTAGTCACTGAGAGGTAAATAGGATATTTGAAATAACTCTGCCTTTCCTATGTGTATGAAAGTAAGCCTTTTGCGTCATTCCCTGTGTCTCTGAAACGGGTAGAATAATGATCTTTTACTTACTTCAGAGAGTATTGTGAAGGTAAGATAAGATCATCATAGGAAATGTTTTGCAAAGTTAAAAGTAGCATTTATAATATTGGGACAGGCTGGCTTATCTTAGAATCAAGGGGCTTATGCAGCGCTGGGTGTTCTCAGCAGAAGCTGCCCTCTTTGGTATTGCCCACAACACCTGCAGCCAGTGTAACCAAACAGGTTGGTTGCTACTTCAAAGGGCAGCAAAAAATTGAGGACAGCAGGTGTTACAAGAATAAAGACTAAATCACTAATCCAGAAATCCATCGTGAAAAAGCAGCCATAATTTCTTGCATCACCTTCATGGGCTGGGTGGGTAAACCTTCATTTATTGTGTACACTCTATTGTATTAAAGGATTTTTTAAATATGTGTTATCCGTGATTGTCTTCAAATATACTTTTGCAAGAAGCTCACTAATTCCAAACAGTTGAGAACGAAGTGTTTTAAAGTCCTCGTAGAAGAAAATAAAATCCCAGAAGATTAAGGACAAATATCTCTTTCTCATTTAATTAAAGCAAAAACATAGCCTGCTTATAAAAGTGGTCACTCTGAAAACACATACACACCATTATATCTTCTCCTTTGAAATGACATCTGGCTTAACCTCCATTTTCACAGGTGGAGAGGGCTCGGGGTAGAGCATTCTGAGACTGCCATTGGTGACAGTTGGATTTCCTCTGAATTAAGTTGAATTAAGGAGTTAGTGCCTGGGGGGCCTAGGGGCTCCTCTTGAATTGGGTCTCCTGTTCAGCACCTGGATAAGCTTATATTGCCTTGGTAACCAAGCCTAAACCCTTTCTTAACATTGAAAAGGGTGATTGATGCTTATTGATTTACGATAGTTTGGGTGAATTGTGGTTTCTCTCACCAAATAGATGAGGGTCTCGTTTTTCTTTTTCCTACTAAAGGGATTTGTGAGGGACATAGAATAGGGCACTCTTTACAACCCCCTTTGTATACACAGAGTGGTTTCCCAACACTTTAAGCTTCCCCGTATATCCCCCAGTCTCTTTTGTGAGCTCTGTCCACTTTGAGGAGAACCTTTTCGTATGTGCTAGAGAGGCGATTGGCAATGGGTTTTGAAACCTGTATTTTGTTACCCTGCCCACAGGCCAACTACGGACACTTTCTTAACAATCAGATGCCCCGAGCACTGCACTGGGCTTCAAACACTATACTGAGACCTCCTTACACTTTAATGTTCCCATTTCTCAGATGGTTTAAGCAGATCACTGGGATATTTACATGGGACTTGCTTGAAATTTTTTAGAGAAAATTTTACTTTGGTAGCATTTTTGTTGAAAGCATCGCTGTGTTTTATTATTATTGCTGTAATAACTATTGGAATTTGTTTTCTTCCTTGCTTTTAGCTCTGTGAGTACCGTGTCTTACATGGATGACCCTAGCCAGCGTGATGTTACCTCTCGCCTTACAGTTCAGATGGAAAACACCTATCAGCTCGGTGTGTTACTTTATCATTTGCTTCTATCGTAAACTTCTAATTTCGTGAATGATATTTACTTAAGTTAATATCTGATAACCTGGCACTATCTTCAATGCTACTACAATCTAAGGGATCTTAATTAATTGAGTGATTTGATGCTGCTTTGATGTCTTCTATTTTTTTTATGTGTCATCACCCCAAACTTTATTGCTTTCAGAGGGTTCTCTACGCTTCGAACTCTGCAGCACCAAGGCTGCAGGTCTCCATGGGCTGGAAGCCCAGCTTTCTCCCTGGGAAACACTATGTCTCCATGGAGATAGCTTGGACAGAGAGTACCTTGGCAAGACCTGGGGACAAGCTTTCCTCAAGGAGAAATCTCAGGAATACCCCCTCACCCTCAGGGATTGAGGCTAGGAGGCCCCTCAACCCTCAACAATTCACAGTTGATTAATGCTACATGAGTCCTGATCAGCTTCCCCTACCCCAAAGAGGCTGGACTGAGCCAACGGGGAAAAATGGAGGTGGGGGATGTCTTAAAGAAATATGAAGGTTTGAAGGGGTCATACGTGTGGAGACAGGTCAAGTCTGGATCCCTTCACGCCATCTCCTGGTCTGCTTGTGCTCACACACAACCACTGACCTGCCCTCCTGGAGGCAGCCGTGAAAATGCTTTGAGGTCACCAGAGAGTGAAGTGCAGCTGGCAGGGCTCCCGTGACCAGGGTGGGGTCCGTTTGGGCTTAATGCCCGCACTGTGTCTTGGAAAGCCGGGGTGCAAGACATTGAAAGCCAAGGCTCAGGGTGAAGTAACGCCTACATCTACATTAATAATTTTCTTTTCCATCCATCATGCCTTATCCTCAGACAGTCCCTGTCAGGAAGAACTCATATCACCCACCCTTCACTTTTACAGATGAAGGAGCTGTGTGCCAGCTTGTCAGGGGCAGAGCTGGGCCTGCAGCTGGGGCTCGGTGCCTGCTGATTTGGGGAAGATTCGTGGCCAGCAGCAAAGGAGTACGTGCTTGGGGACTGAGAACTATATCACGTAAACACTCTTCTTTGTTCCTTAGCCAAAGCTGAGTTCAGCGCAGGACCTGTGTTACAACACCCTGCAAAGTGTCGTACGTTCTCCCCGGGTCGAGCATTCCTGTTTCCCTGACTCTGTCTGAAGAGTTCCTAGGTCTAAAAGGAGGAGTCCGATGGCCAGGCAAGGGGGTCAGAGGGCCCCCTATTTTCCCAAGGGGGCACACCTGTGCCTGGCCCTCTACTGGGCCTGGGGGTGGGTCTTAAGACACTTGACTCCTGATGCTGCTTTAATTTTTTCCTCTGCCAAATGGGACCGACTCCCATTGCCTACTTTTCTTTGTCAGTGTTTCCTGAACACCAAGCCACGCACTGGGAGGCACTGATGTGCACTCTATAGCTGAATTAAGCAGTTCACTGAATATTTGGGGGTTATCTTGTGGAGTTATTTTATATATACTAGAAATGAAGTATATATTTAAAATTTGAAATAAAAGAGATATGCATTATAGTTTTATCCAGCAAAACCAACCAATGCTGTTGATGGGTGGAGAGGAAAGCCATCCAGGCAGAGGCGAATGATTTCTAGTCCCCTGTCGACAGCAATGTTTATCCCTTCAACTGAGGGTTTAGATCTTTCAAAACAAAGATCTTTGCACCTGCCCCTGCACTCCCCATGGAGTTCACGGCGACTATCTTTTCCCATTCATGTTTCCTCATAGACCCACTTGTTTTCTCTAAACGTGTACCTGCCCACTATTATCTGAAGCGATACATAATTACTGCTATATAGAAATTCCACAGAGGCTTACCAATGACCAAAGGAAGACTCTATGGGCCAGAGTGGTTCCACCTGTGGCAGGTAACCTCAAGAAAATTACAGACCATCAGCACATCCCATTAGGCCTTGTAGCGAGTTTTCTACAGCAATCCCCCAGACAACATGGATTACAAGGCTCCGTAATTAGGCAGTCTACTGGTATTTCCATAGTGCTATGGCAGACAGCTAACATTCCTGCCATGCAATACACTTTCATGCTTCTTCTGGTAACCTTGCCCAGTCTGGTGGGGGAGCCATCGTTACCACGTCGGGCCCATAACATTCTGCTGGAGCTGACACTGGCCCCAGAGATGTAACAGTGACTGATTCTGGGACGGCATAGAACCCTTTGATTGGTCAAGCCAATCAAAGCCTTGATATTCAATTCAGGAAACATTGTTTCAGCTGGTGAAGACGCAGACCAGGCCCTGAAACCTGAAAGAACGTAGGCATTCTGGCAGCTTTTGCTATCTTGCCCTCACGCGAAGCCTGAGACCGAGAAAGAACTCTATCCTAGTGTCGTCATTTGAGCCCTAAATCCAGAGTACTCTCTGACTTCTGAGTTAGGCAAGCTGAGCTTGGGTGAAGTTGTCACCCACTTATAACTGAACGGTCTTAGCCATCCAGCGCCTATGATTTGGGGTTCTGCATACTGAAAGGCTGGGATCAGATTCCAATAAGATAAAGGAGTTGAAATAGAAAGCCGTGTGTTTCTTTTTCCTAAGGTATATTTTCATAACTTATAGTTCCTCAGATAAACAAACTAAATCATCTTATCAGTTCTACAAGTACTGGATGTTGGAACAAGTTAGAAAAGTGATTTTCCAAATACCTTAGAGTGTGTGTGTGTGTGTATAAAATAAAATTATACATAGTACTTTCATATTTTTTACAAAAAGTCATCTGAATTATTCTCTTTTGATTAAAGTTTTTTATGCTTGACAATACATTTTTTAAGCATTCAACTAGCCATCTTATTAAAATCAAAAACATATTTCAACTTCTACTTACCTCTGGGTTTATTTTGCATCTGAAAGCTACTCTATGGGCCTTTGGTAAAGATTTTCTCATATACGCAAAATGCCATACTGACCAGAATAGTGTGGGGTGGGAGGGCCAATCATCAATCACCAGCATTATAGTGTGTATTTTTTTTGCATTCCATCCAATATTTGTATCATCTAAACATATCTTAAATATTTAGCATATTTCACCTCCCTTTATCTGAGTAATTATAGCCACCAAGAATGAATGTAAATGTATTCAGCCATGCACTGTGAAAAAGAGACATTTATTGAAAAACATACAAGATATAAGAAACATTGTACATAGGACAATGACGCCTCAGTCCCCTTCAAAGTAGTCACGTTGGGACCTCACACAGTTCTCCTGGTTGCCATCAGCTGCCCTATTGTATTTTCCTGAATCTCATCGTTGCTCTGAAATCTCTTCCCTTTCAAAGGTGATTTTAGTTTAGGGAAAAGCTAGATGTTCCAGGGTGTCAAATCTGGGCTGTAAGGGGGCCTGAGTCACCTGAGTGATTTGCTGTTTTGCCAAAAACTCTACAGGAACAGGTGCATTGTGGTGATGAAGCTGCCAATCACCAGTTGCCTATAGCTGCAGCCTTCTGAATCATCCAAATATTTTCCATGGAGGAATATTCAAGCTTAATGCAAAATTTGATGGAGATTCGTTGCTCTACTTGCTTAGTCATTTTTAATGTGATGGCCACACAATACACATGCTCACTCAATGGCACCTACCACCTCCACTGACTAGTACAGTGAAGTCGTCATTGTTCACACATGTGTATTCCAGTCCATTCTCCTTGGCTGCCAGGTTACCTCGATGTTGTGCAAACCATTCTCATTATATTAACAATGGCTGGACTTTTTCTGGACAGACCTCAAATATCTAATGAGTGGTTTTTGTGTATGTGGCAGGCACTGTTCTAAGCACTTTAAATAGTTCACCTCACTTAATCTAACAAAAAATAATGTGGTAATTCTTATTACTTCAATTTGAAGAAGCTGAACCACACGCTATATTAAAGAACCAAATTTTTAACTATTCTCTCTTAAATATATTTTTATGGAGAAGTTTCTCTTTCTTTCTTTCTTTTTTATTCATCTGACCTTCAGATCCTTAACTTTTGATTTCTAAAACAATTTTTTCCTCCTAAAGAAAAAAAATTGTTCAGAAAAAAGAAAAGAAAAAAAGCTTTGACATTCACATCAGTTGACTCTGAAAGTAGCTTCAGGAGCTTATTTGGGAAGTCAAAAGCTGAACACTGACTCTTTTTCTCTCCTTGCATCTCAGCATCCCTCCTGAGCAAGGCAATGCTGATTCTGGCTGTATAGAGGAAAGTCACAAAGAAGTGAGAAAAGTTCATTTCTGTACTTCAAAATATTTTCAGAATAGAATCTGGTTAATGAGGTTTTAAAAAACTAAGCAAAGTGCAAAAAGGACATTGGTACAGCTGAACAACGGGAGCTACTGGAAACAGGGACTCGAGTGCCACCAGGATTCTATCTTCCCAGCACCAAGCTGCATGTGAGCACATCCTCTCACCTGGTCTGAGTCCTTCCTACCCTTAGAAACATGGCCTCCAGCATTGCTAAGGGCCACGTCATAACTTTGCCACACAAAGAGCCTGACATTTTCTTTCACCCTAGTTCCAGTTTGAAATAAAAATTCCAAGAAAGGACTAATTGGCCTGGCCTGGGGCAAGTGCCACCTCTGGGCCAATCAAACGTGTTGTTAATGTAGCAAGAGGGCCAGTTCTTGGAAAGGGAAATGCTGTTCCCAGATGACAGGGAGGTATACTAGGCAGACAAACAACTTCACTGAAGGAATTTACCACTTTCAAAGGGAACAATGCCTGTTGTTCCGGTAACGCATGACTAGATCATGTTTCATGTGAGTGATGTAGGTCACATAATAGATGTGGAGTATGAGTACTTGTTGGGAGGGAATGAAAAAGAGAGAAGTAATTTAGTCCAAGCTATAATATTTTAAAATTTCTTAAATAGAAAGGGGAAAAATCACCCCCAAAGTTAGCCTCACTTCACTAGAATCTTTCAGTAGAAGTCTAAAAGATCCACAGAAAGCAACACCGAGGCTGACAGGGACTGGAGTTCTCCCTCTGACCCCATGAGGCAGGAGTAATCGGGCCCAACCTGTCACAGGCAGATAACTGCTTATGTCTGTCCTGTAGAACAGAGATTCCTGCTGACTAAGTATTGGGATTAGTCATCTCACTCATTATATAAGGTATCTCTGTTTTACATGTCCAGATCCACTCCCTACACTAGCATAAATTTAATTGAACAATTTCTGTAGAATCATCAAAATTAAAATACTACTCATTGAACCTCAGGAGGCTGACTTAACTCAACTACAAGCATGGGCTGTAACCCTCTGGTTAAGTTCAGCCAATGGGAATCTTCAGTAGGAAGTCACAGTGTGGAAGGAGTGTGAGCTAGGTATTTATTCCCCACCCTGCCTGTGGGTTCATCTCAGGCTGTTTTCATCCATCAAGAGAAGGACATAAACTGCTCTCAAGGGAGTCTACTTCACATGTGTCTTCTAGGATCTAGGAAGAGTTCCTTCATCAGATCCCTGGAGCCTGGGGTAGGGTGAGGGTAACACCCTCACTTTCACTAACCAAGAGGTTGTTTCCTTTGTGATTTCCTGCATCCTGCTCAGGCTTCTCTAAGTAGTCTCTTTATTATTAAATCCTTCTGGAATTGCCTTGAGTGTGTCCTGTGTTCCCTCAGGCCCTGACTGACACAGTAGTTAAAAATAAACACTTTACAGATTCTGAGGACTACTGAAATAGAATTAAATATAATTCTTGATCTCATTCCTTTATCGGTATCAATTCAGCAAATAACGATTGAATCTCTGTGCTCCAGGCCCTGGGCACGTGTGTTGTAGAGTGACAGAAAGGTGATGAGGTTGGTATTCTCAGGAGGCACAGGTAAGATTCCTGGAGTGCAGGATAAAGAAGATCCATCTGAAGCTTCTCTTCTGAATGTCGACTAAATGGGGTTAAGAATATGAGCTCTTGAGTCAGATAAATCTGAAAGTCCATCCCAGCTCTGCCACTGTGTGATTCTGGGCAAGTTACAGAATGCATTTCGACCTGTTTTCCCACCTGTGAAATGGAGATAACAGAGTCCCCCCCAGATATTTATTGGAAGATTATATAAAGTAATAAATATGAAATTCTTACAGTGCCTAACATGTAGAAAAGTCTCAATAAAGGTGGCCATGATCTATACCATGATTGTTATCTATGAGTGTTTAATTCTATTTTATTTCAGAAATCATGTATTAAACACTTCTTGTGTCTTTCACATTGTATTAGACTCTGAAGAGGATAAAATCTGACCCAGTTTATCGTGTCACTGGGAAGACAGGCAGGTATGCCTTCTCTGTTAGGCAGATTAGGAGCGAGGATGACAGTGGGATCCTAGTGCACTGGGAGTCCAGAGAAAGAGGAGTGATTTTTATCTGAAGAGAGAAGGCAGGCTACCTGGAGAAGGCTTTCGAGCTGGCCTTGAAACAATGGCTATTTCTCAGACAAACAAGATGGGAAATAGTGTTCCATTTAAAAAGAAGAGCAAGTGCAAATGTACAAGCATCCTTTAGAAGACAGGTGAAGTCCGTGAGACGAAGCAGGCTCCGTGGGAAGAGCTGTGATGGTGGGAGAAGAGGCTATAGGTTGGGTGGGAGCTGAACGTTAGGCCTTGCTAAGGGAGATATCGCAGTAAGAGCTGCGGTTAGAGCAATCCGTCCAGTTGCAACGTGGTAGATAGACTGAAGGGGGAGAAAGGTTTTGAGACTTGGAAGTCAGTTGGTAACAGTGGAAACCAGGAGGGGGGATACTTGCCAACGTCAACCCTCGGTGGCTGAGCACACTCTTTAGGTAGCCTGGTAAATGGATGAGCGCACTGTCCTGTCCTCTGCCAGAGAACTGACTGGAAACATGATTACAACTACTTTTTTCCTCAAATGAAGGCCACACAGAGGATTCACTGTCTCTCCGTGTTTCTGTACTCTTGATTAGCCAATGAGGTGGGTGGGTAGAGTATGAAATGACTTCTTAGAAAGAAATTCTGTCTGTATTTTCAGGGCCTACCAAACATTTTCCTGTGGCTATTGTCAATCATATTCTGAAAGATGTGTTAACTAACTATCTGCAAGAAGAACAATATGAACCAGAGCTCTGTAGACAGATGACTAAAACGATTTCTGAGGTAATGTGTGATTTTGCCTCAAGTGTTAACTGTAACTAGAATATTTGCTGAAAAGCACAACCCCTTACTTTTTGAAGGAGGCAATTAATTTGCAGTAGCAGAAAAAATTGCTTATATATATTTTATTTTATTAAATATTTATTAGGTCATATTCTATGTGTGTAAAAGCCTTTGTCTAAAACAATCATTATGTACATCATTTACATGCATTTTGTGTTAAAAATGTATAAAACTGCCCATTTATTTTTTAAAAATCATTATAAAAGATAAAATATTTTAATGATCATTTCTCTCCCCCGAGGCAGCTTCAATGGCCATCAACCACAGACATTTAAATACATTTCCATTTTTATCAGCTAAGGTGCTGGTACTCTGTCAGGTTTTCTCTACTTGCTTTTTTCTAACCA
The DNA here is from genome assembly GCF_022682495.2 of Desmodus rotundus. Taxonomy (NCBI): domain Eukaryota; kingdom Metazoa; phylum Chordata; class Mammalia; order Chiroptera; family Phyllostomidae; genus Desmodus; species Desmodus rotundus. Next base: position 46,909,104 of record NC_071389.1, read on the forward strand.
AGTCTTTAATAAACATTTATGATTAGTCATATTGCAGGAGTCTCCAGATATACGGTCTGTTAATTAGACACGAACAGGATGGTACAACTCTAATGCCAACATTTCTTGAAGGGAAACCATCTTAACAAGATTTTCAAAAAATGTAATAAATCTGTTCAATTCTGTTTTCTGGATTACAGTTTTTTTCATGTGCCTTAGAAAATGTAGATTTATTGCTGGTGCTATTACTTTCTCCGTAAGTGTCCTATCTCATGAAGACGAGTACTTGAAGCGAATCACAGTTACAGCTCTGCAACAGTTATTGAAAGTATCTGCAGTGGATTATGCCATTTTCTTAAATCAAATCCACTATATTTGTGATAAAGATTAATATTCTTTCAATGTAGCTATAGTAAGTGAGAGCCTTTTTTTTCCTTTTAAATTCTAGGTTATTAAAGCGCAGGTCAAGGACTTGACCATCCCACGCTATAAGCTGATAGTGATTGTTTACATCGGACAACTGAGTGGCCAGAGCATCCTTATTGGGAGCAGGTGCCTCTGGAATCCTAAAAGTGACAACTTCGCATCGTATGTGTTCAGAAATTCTTCACTGTTTGCTCTTGCAAATGTCTATGCAGTTTACTTTGAGTGACTGAAAATAAGAAATCTAGTAACTGTTTTAAATCAAGAAATAGGCTATATCTAAGGGCACAAAAGTTTTACTGACTACAAGTTTTAAAAAGAAACACTACTACTTCAAACAACTAGAAGATTTGGGATTTTTTAAATGCTTTTGTAAAGTTTGGGGGAGGGGAGGGTGGCTCAAGAAAGAATTTTGTTTACCTCAAGAAGGAACTAAGTTTTTGTTCTGTTGGATTTTTTCCATAGACATAGATTCTTATTAAATATTACTTTCGGCACTAACTATTTTAATTACTCTTCCATTAAAGAATTAGAATTTCCTGCATTTTTTAATGAGAAGTTTTGTGTTTTTTTAATGTGGCTGTGTACTCTGACCAATAAATGGCAGTAGAATATTCAACATGGTATACACAGATGATAAATGTTAATATGTCTCAGTGCTGCGTATAAAAGAACACTGGCTTTCATTTTCTGCTTAATAAATTGAGTGGCATTCATTAGCTGCAATTACTGTTACATGGACCCGACAGTTGAAGCTGCTGAGGTAGAATTAATGATTTCACAACAATTATCGTGGTCCCATGGGGCTGCCAGCTAAAACTAGAAGCTCTTCTGGATTGCCTGCACTTGACAAAAGTGTGGGAGAACTGAGTGCCGGCTCTTCAATAATGGAAACTATAAAGTGAACAAAACCTTTTTAGGGCACTGAATAATCATTGTGCTATTAAATATACATGATGCTTAATAGTAAGTGTATTTGTAACACATAAAATCATGTATTCAAATGAGACACCGGTTTTGCATATACACTGCCTGATGTGTCTTTGAATAGGTTTTCCTAGGCTAACAAACTTTTACGCAAAATACATAGCTGGCTGCTTAACAAATAAAACGTGTATTTACTATTTTGTTCTTATGAACTTAGTACTAAGTGACCCGGTGTGGTTTTGGATGGACGGCACTAAAATTTACAGGGCTGAGATAGCTCATTAATTCTGATGGTTAATGTAGCTTGGGCCACGGATCACTTATTTTTATGGAGATTTCCGCCATTTGTGTGCACGTAAAATTCCGTGGCATTGTTTTTGGATGGTAAGTGGGCTGCTAGAGGACATTGTTAAAGGTCAAAGACAAATTGTACACATATGGAGAAAATTAGCAACGCTATAGTTCTAAGAGACAAATGACGTGTAAGTCATATCAAAACGAATTTAACAAGTGGGAAAACAGGCAGCACTTTATTGTTTTAAAATGTATTGATGTCTTATTTTTCCCCAAAATGGCACATAGTAAAACCACATATACTGTCTAAACCCCTGTCCTTCTGTTTGCTCTGGCTTTTAAGGTAGCTTTTCAAAATGAATTAGTCAATTTTTGTTATTTTTTTCTGTTAGTGCCTTAGTGGGACTATGTCTGTGTAATAATTTATCAAAACCAATACTTGTCAGTCTCTGTAGGCCAGTTTGGAACCTGGATTGTGTCATAAACACAGTAAGTAAATGAGCTTCGTAGCTTCATCGCACAACTGCAAACACCTCCTCTCTTGGAACAATAACAGGGGAAATCATAGAACAACTTGGCCTGACTAAATAAGAATGAAGAAAATTCTTTAGTATGTAGAGACTCTTTATAAAAATGGGCTTTTTTGGAGTTCTAAATTTTTATCCATGATATTTTCCTATCATCTGTCCCAGGCTGTGTTAGGAATCAAACCGTAAAACGAGATGGTTGTTAAAAAGCAAAAAGGAAGCAGTTTCCCAGTGCACTGCCATGTGCTGTATGCGATTCAGATAGTCAGTGATGAGTAAGAACATATAGTTAAAGCTCACTAGTCGGGACTAACTTGGAAGAAAACTAGTTATCACAAAAAACCCTGTGGTAGGAAATATGATGGATGTGTTAGCTAATGCCATAGTGGTAGGCACATTGCAATATAAAAATGTATCAGATCAACACATGATACACCTTAAAATTACATAATGTTAATTATATATCACTTTTTTAAATTAAACTTTTAAAAAATGAAATGACACTGTAAATTTGAGGGAATAGTTTTCCTTTGAAACTTCCTGAATTTCCCTTGTACTTTTCTCTCTCAACAGGTGTTCGTAAAGTGCTGTCCTTCTTCCCAGACCGGCCACACCCATCTCTACCTTCACTCCTGCCTTTTTTCCCTTCCACTTACAGCAACTTTCTGCACTTTCAGCATTAAACCCGGGTATCACCTTTTCTCAAAATCCTTCTCCATCCATTCCTTCCTCCAGTTCTCTCTTCTTTCATCACTTTCACAGGTGAGCTCCTAATTGTTCCCTAGCTAATTTTTAAATAATAGTTTTTTCCCCTTACTAGACTGAAAACATTGTGAATACATGGACCACACACCCTGACAGCACCTCATAATAAAATTTAATACATCTTAACTTTCCAAGTAAGAAGCACGTGCAACAACTGAGCTATACTACCTGCCTACCAGCTCCAAACATTCTAGTGACACACAGTCTAACCCTGGAGGGACCAGGGTCCTGCAGGGATGATAAGGACACAAGTGGCCAGAGCCCAGGCTAGAATATGTTTTTACAAGAAAATTCCAGAATATCTTTATCCAAATAAGGGAATCAAGGGAAGATTCATGAGGGAGATAGTACTTGTCTAGACTATGAAGGCGATAAGTAGAATTTCAGGAGACAGAGGAGGTCAGAGTACAGGAAGAAGTCTAGACTGGGTGGAAAACAGTGTTTATAAAGATAAGTGGTGAGACTGCAAGGGTTCATGGTGGATGACCTGAATGTCTGGGTTAGAAAATGCCATGGGTAGTCATCGAAGGCTGTCCATTCATTTCCATTCAGCTAGTAGGATACATGAAGTGACTCCTTAAAATAAATCTGGCAGTAGAGAACCGAAAGACCACTCAGGAGAGGTGAGAGGTAATGAGAGGCTGAACTAAGAGGAGACACGGAAATGAAAAATAGAAGCCAGTTGTATGGGACATTGTAGGGACCGAGTCTTCATGATCCGTCACAGGGGAAAGAGAAGTCAGGTGACTTTAAGGGAACAGGTCAAGGCTGTTGAAAGTTTTGAGCCCTGGATGTTTGCAGTCTCAGTTCTGTATCCTGCTATCCCAGTCACTAGGTAAGTGAACTTAAATAAATTACTAACCTCACTGAGCCACAGCTTCTGTACCTTGAAGTAGTGATAATGCTGATACCTACGTCCTAGGGTTTTGGAGTCAGGCTGGGGATGGTGGGGCGGCTGCTGTCTGGGCCAGCCCCATGAGACAGAACGCTTACTCAAAGGGATGGCTAGGAGGGGCATGTGGGGCACTGCCTCTGCTTGCTAAAAACAAGGGAAAATACATGTTTGTTAAGCTCTTAACAGCACAGTGCCTGATAGGAAGCCGTCCGTCGACAGTAGCTCCTATGATTGCAGTTGAAAGTTTGAGTGTGGGCAACTAGATCAATGGTCTTGTTTGCAAAAACAAGGAAGTCGGCAGGGAGAGTTTGAGGATTGAGATACTAAGTTTGACTTTGTACTTATTGAATTTAAGCTGATAATGGGACATTCACACAGAGATATTCTCAGGCAGCTGAAAAAGTGGAAGTGGAGCTGAGCTACAGCATCAAGGTGAGAGATTTAGACTTGGCAGTCATCCAGATTGAGACCTACACCTTCCTCCTGCTTTATAAAATATTCATTAGCAGCAGCTTCAGCCGCATAGTCAGTACTAAGAGCAAATTACAGAAAATTCAGCTAACCCTGGGAATGTCAACAGGAAACCCTCCCCCAAAATCAATAGGAAAAATTTCCCTCCAAACAAATTAAATGATGCTTTCATTTTGATCTTCACTCTAAAAAATTTCTGTATGACCCGTTTCTGTTATCAGACATCATAGGAAATGTAAAGATTCTCTCTCAAAACTATATTAGCATCTTGAATGGAAATATCAATGCTGTTTGTTGTCTGTTGTGATTGTTAATAGAACAACTTTAAAGAAAGCTTTCTAGGAGGTACTTACAATAGAGTCCAGTAGATTAAGTGCTGGGAACTTAAGCACTACTTCAGTTTATTGACTTAAAAAAAAAAAAAACTCTTGAGAATAATTCAGTAGAGGGTAGTGATTGAAAAAACAATTGAGAATTAGAACTTTTAAATCTAGCATTTTAGAGAGTGAACTGTTTGTTGGGACTGTTACCTGACCTGTCTTTCTAGATATTATTTCAAAAAATGCATTAAGAAAACTCAATATTAAGTAGTTATTGCTAATTTACTGTGCTTTTTTGCTCTCAAATTTTTGAGGAAGTGGCCTGTACCCACCACCTCAGATTTTCCTTGCTACTTTCACTTTCACCTCCTGTGACCCGGTTCTCATCCCCTCCTATGTGTGGTTTACACAAGCAGCAGAGGTGGTCTGGTCCCCCTGCCAGATCCACCAAACATTCCTCCCGCTGCATCCACCTCGGCTGTCTTCTGAACTCATTGGTCCTGAACAGCAGTGTAGTCCAGGCTTTGGGGGTTGGGCTTTGTTTGTTTGTTTGTTTAAACACATATTTGACAGACAAACATCTAATTTTAGCTTTGGATCTTCACTAGCTGTGTGACATTAGGTAAAATGGCCAGTGCCTTGAGCCTCGGTTTTCTCACAGGTAAAAATGATTATAGTAATGATCACTACTTCTCACGGATCAACGATCACTACTCTGTTCCTGCGCTCCAGAGTGAAAGGGAAAATGTACGTGAAATGTCTGACCCACCACAGAAGCTTACTCTTGATATCCAAGTTCTTCCTGCAGAACCTGTTTTCCTAAAGAATTGAGCATATATTTTAGCAGTTTCTGCTCACCAACATAATGTAATCTCAGATTACTTGGTTTTTTTCTTTTCAAAGTTTTGATTGTCTTCTACTACTGTCTTTGAATAACAAATAATTTCTCCCAAAGTAACATTTATTATAAAGTCCTATTCATTTTTTCAAATTTAGCTCTTTTTCCTAATCTCTGCCAGTTTTTTCACTTCTTCCACTCAGAGGTCCTGCCTCTTCCCACTTCCATACTTTCTTAGTTCCTTTCACTGCTCGTGCTTACTGCCACTTATTTTTCCCTGTCTAGAGTCCATTTGAATTTATAAGTTCTCTTCCTTCTCCATATGCATGAACACATGCAACTAGAAGGTTGATTTGAAACCAGAAAAGGCGTTTTTGCTGCCTGTCACTACCAAAACCAATAAGCAGAGACAGGGAATGAGTCTTTATGGGCGCTTTATTCAGATGGCTGGGGATCTGCGAAGACGGTGGGTATGTACCTAAGAGACCTTCTTACCTTTCCTTTCAAGCCACCCTTCTTCATAAGGAGGAAAAAGTGTAGGTAAGGGATTTGGAATTCAAGGTAAAAAAAGAAGTGTAGGTAAGGGATTTGGAATTCAAGGTAAAAAAAAAAAGAAGTGTAGGTAAGGGATTTGGAATTCAGGAAAGAGGTTAATCAGATAAAAGCTGCAGTCCAGGGCTGTCCCTAACATTTTTTCATCCGCTGATCAGTGCTTTTCTTTATCTGTGTCCTGTGTCCTGGGGGGTAGACTGTCCTTCCCAGGAACACAATGGCTCAGATACCACCTTGATTGCTTAAGGTCCTTTCTGGAACACAAAGGTCAATGACTGTGGTCTCCTGCAGTCAGGGGATGGGGGCCTTACCTTCAGTTCCTGAAACAATAGCTTTCTACATACATTAACTACTAAGCTTATTAACTATTACCTTAAACTAAAATTTTCCAACTCTCAAGTACCACATCAGATTGAGGCTTAAATATGTTAAGTATCTGATTAAAGTTTCCTATAATCTCTTCTCAGTTTCTTTCCTTGCTCGTTTATTGATGGCACACATTTTTTTTTTTTAATTTTAGTGCAGGATATAACTTGAAACTCATGGTTACCCACCCACCCCTGGGCTATTTTCCCCTAGTTAGCAAGGCGAGGAACCAGTACAACCAGTATGGGAGCACTAAGCTTCCATTTCTATTTGTAATAGAACAAAGGAAAGTTGTTGCTTCCACAGACAAAGATGAGGGTGGATGGTCTAACAATCAAAAAGAATGAATACCCAGCCTGATTGTGCAGGGGGTGCTGGGAAATCATTTTAAAATTCATATAACAAATATTAAGCTTAGAAAGTCATTTTTTCATTTTAAAACTAAAAAGTAAATATTGATAATTATAAAAATACATTATCTTTATATTTTCCTTTTAGGGAATTTATTTTAACAAGAAATTTACTTTGGCAAGACAGTTAACATTTTTGAAAAACAGCCAATTTGCATCTAGTTCATAAACACATTCAAAGCCTTTTAAGAACCCACTCTACAGAGCTGGGTCAACCCGAGGAAGTTAAAATGTTCTTGAGCACATGTCAGCAAAATATAAAGGGCCATTTAGTAATAATTTTTAGCTCTGTAGACCATGAAGTCTCTGCCACAACTTCTCAACTCTGGCCTTGAAGTGATGGGGGACCTGAAGAGTTAAACATTTTAAGCTTTAGTTATACTTGATAAATTTAATGATGCGCATTGAAAGATGTTGTTCCAGGAACTGGAGTGCATGACCAGACCTACCCTGACAACAGGAGGCCTGCAAGCAGTTCAACCTTTGTGCTCCTGGAAGAATGCAGGCCATCAAGATGGTATCTGAGCCAAGTGCTCCAGGGAGAGGACGTCCTTCGACCAGAATGCAGATAAAGTGGTCAGCTGATGAAGGGATGCTAGGAAAATTGCTGGTGTGCAGCTTTTATCTGATTAAACTTTTTCCCTGAATTCCAAACCTCTTTCCTACTTTTTTCTGAATTCCAAATCTCTTAACTCCCCTTTTCTTCTCCTTATAAAGATGGTCAGCTTGAGATGAGATGTTAAGATGGTTTTTGAGGGTACATAATCCACCATCTTCTAAGATCACTGGCATCTGAATAACGTGCCCATAAAGATTCAATCCTTGTCTCTACTTATTGGTTTCAGCAGCACAAATACTGGCTTTTCCCATTTCAGAAGCACAAAAGCAGCCATGGACATAAACAACCAAATAAGTGTGACCACATTCCAGTAAAAACTAAAAAGTTATGCATTTGATTGTATGTGTATTACACTGCAGTGAATTTTTTTTAAGTCACCAAGCAAAATATACTATTATAGCTTTTTTCTTCTAAATTTCTAAAGAATAGATAATACCTTCATTTTATGAAGTTAGATTAATCTTCACTGCCAAACAGAGAGATCAATTTTTCTTATGAACACAGACATAAAAATTCCAAATAAAATATTAACAATTTAGTCATTCTGAGTACTAAAAAATATTACAGCATGATTAAATAGATTTAATTTGAGAATACAGAGAAATTTCAACATAAGGAAGACTATCAACATAATTCTTCACCTTAACAAAAGAAAAAGTATCATATGATAAAGTTCGATAGGTATTTGATAAATTCAGAAGCAATTTATAACAAAATAAGTTAATAAGCAATATGTAATAGAATAAAACTCTTTAGATGATCAAGAATATCATATACATATATAATGTAAGACTATTTTATCTATTTATATTTTCATCGGAATACACATTCACGGTTCTGTAACATGCATTGATCATTTGGAAAATTTTGATTCACTGAGTTATGCAGATCTTACAAACGTTAACGCATTTCATTACACAATATCAAAAAATCAAATTCATTAATGTCACTACTGATGTTCATGTTGGTGAATAAACATTTCCCAAAATCGCTTGTGACCTTGACTTCTATCATCAGCAACAAACACTGTCAGTAGTTTCTCCTGAAGTTACAGGCTCACTTTTGTGTATTTTCAAATCTTGTTTCATTTAATTTCAAACACCCGAATCTAACTAATCACTGTTTTCAGTCTTTCTTCGAAGAAAAATAATGGTGTTTCATGGGAAAAACAGCCAGCTGGAAGCTCTGTAAACCATGAGGTCTCTGCCACAACTTCTCAACTCTGGCCTTGAAGTGACGAGGGACCTAAAGCGTTAAAAATTTTAAGCTTTAGTTATACTTGATAAATTTAATGATTAATAACAAATACATCGACTACCAGCACGGTTCAATGTGACTGCTTTATTCATGCACAGCCACCTGAGTTTGGATCCAATAACACCTCTCCTTAGCTGTGTGACTCAGGACACATTTACTTAATTCCACGGTGCCTGTGTCTCCTTATCTACAAAACAGGGATGAAGCACCATCCCATCTCCCATCCTCATAGGTTCCCTGGAACAAACACAGGAAGTAAAATGTTTAAACGCTATGCACAATGTTTTGACAGAGTTTAAGTGCCCAATATGTAGTAGATGGATTTTAAATACACAAACTATAGCACCCATGAGAGCAGCACTTCAGATGGACAGAGTATGACTAATGTTACAACCCACTGAGGAGTTGACTGTCAGAGTTAGAAATGAAAACAGTTCTGTGAAAACTTGGTTTCGGCTTGTTTTGTCTGTGAAAACATCTAATTGCATCACAATGACCTGCCAATCTAGGCCTTAGTCTCTCTATTTGCAGAATGAGAATAGAGTATCTTTTTATCTCAGCGGAAGGGAGGCAACACCAAGGGGGCCCAGATTAGAGGGAGGAGCTTATTACTCAGACATTTCCTGGGTTTTAACTGTTTGTGGAAGCTGATTCATACATCTATGCCCTAAGCTGTTCTCAACTAGAATTTCAAATAGCTGCATGAGTATCAAGAAATATTTATTGAACACTCTAAGGGTCTTTGAGAAAAGCACTTTGTTTAGATTCTTATACCTGACAATAAATCAATGTTTTAATTTTCAATAGTAATATACAGTTACCCAAAAGTTAAGAGTGGATAGTTATTTCTGTTTGATGAAATAACAGTTAATTTTCTTATGTTTTTCTATCATTAGCATTTTCTGCTATTTTAAAAATTCTAAATGGTATTAAAAAATCACATAAAGCTTTGTTTATGACATTTTTATTGCAATTTTATACAGCATTTGAAATTTCAAGGGACTAGTTAAAATTTGAGAACAGTGCAGTCGTCTTGGGAAAGGAAGAAAACAGACTTCAGTGTGGCTTTAACCATTCATACACAACTTTTAAGAAAGAAACATTGCCTTCCCCAACGCCGATATTTAAATTACATAATGCAAGTGTGCTGGGCAGCAAGATACTGGGATTAAACCTCTGCCACCCCCTGGGTATCTGCTCCTGTCCTAACAAAGAGCACTCAGGTCAGCCATGGAGCAGCCACTGGTGCAGCACAGAGTTTGTCCGTCTCGTTTCGACGTCACCGAATGCTTCTTTGTGCCCCAAAGCCCTTCAGTGGGCAGCTGTCCCTGCTGAAGACCCTCCTCCCCTGCGGAATTTACCTTCAGAAGGTTGTGTGCTATGCTTCCCTCAGAAACCTGACGTTCGTTTGGAAGCTGGAAGTAGTTTTCCCTTTCAGCTGTATGGAAAAGAAAAAAAAAACCTTTTTTAGAGGACCCTGACAAGGAAGGCAGCTACCAAGTTCTACTCTTGGGGAAATACATTGGATTTCTGAAAGGAAATTGAACCATACACATCACTTTTTTAAAAAAGCAATGTTGGTCTGGTTTGAGAGAGATTAGACAGTTTGGGGAGACTTTCCAGCCTCCTCGTTTTACGGAGGAGGAAACATGAGTACAGGGAGGAGAGTTGTATAGTGTCGCTCAGCTAGAGAGTAGCCAAGGCAAGGCTTGACTTCAGCTGTGCTGGCTACCTCTGCTCCACGACCTGCAGCCTCCGAAGATATTAGCTCCATGCTGTCAACCAAAAATGCACAGACGCAAAACCACCCCATGTACACTCTGCAAAGCTGATCAGTAAGGAAGAGCAGATTTGAACTTCTGTGTCTGAAAATAAAAAGTGGGGCTCCTTCTTTTTGTCAGGATGTTGTTCTTTCACTCTTAACTTTGTTTAAACTTATTAGTACCTAGCACATGGGCAATCAGTAAGAAAACTCATGTGAATGAGTGCTCATTGGTAAGCCAGTAACTGATCAAACAAGTAATATGAGGAAATATTCTGAGAACCTGCAAAAGGCTAAGTAAATATGTTATGCCAGTGGTGTTACAAAGAGATAGCTTTATACAGACATCCGTTCCACTGCCTTGTGTGTTTTGTAGATACAAAAAATGTGCTTTTGTTAGTGAATTTGGATTTTCTAATCACAAATCTGATAAATCATACTTACTCTCTTAAGATTAAAAAACCCTTATTATTTCTGTTAACATCTAGTAACTCTGACCCTCTCAATATTAAAGTGGGGTTGGAAAGTTCATGATTTTCCAAGAAATTAGCCTATTAAAATATAAAAACAGTGGGTCATTTAAAAATATATATATTTGTTTACTGAAGTCATTTTAAACTGAATGGAAACCTTTACAATCATGTACGTGATTGCAATACTTATTGTGCAATCACGTTTTCCTTAACATTTTATGATAAAATATAACACAATTGATTATTAAAGTAGAATCTTAAGCAAATTCTGCCTCACACTTTATATAAGATTAGCAGAGAGAATTCCAGTCAAACCTCTAAGTTACTTGAATTGGAAAAATGAGGAAATGCAGAGAGAAATCAGTTCCCTCACTATTTCTGAAACACATTAGGTTCGTTCCTATCTTCAAAATTCGGATCAGGTCATTCCTACTGCTGGAATTCCCACCAGAACTTCACTTCACGTCACTCCTGGTATCTCCCCAAATGCTACAGATCCTTCCTTTAGGGCCTCGGTCAAACCCCACTGACGCCACAGTCCTGTCACATCTTACCACAGTCCACCGTCTTCTTCTTCCCGCCCGAGACACAGTGCGGAATAAACAGAGACCTCCGCTCGTGAAGCCAGACAGACTTGGTGGGCGTCCTAGCCACACGGCGTGCTGCCCGGGTGATAACTTCGTCCTCGGTAAAACGGTAAATGGTGGTAATAGCACTTACTTCACAGACTTCTTATCAGAAGGCTGAGCGAAATGTTGCCCGTGAAACTCTCTGACACTTTATACGTACTCAATAACAGATTCTTTCCTCCCATCCTTAATTTAGACCAGCCTGAGTTCCAACTAATTACCCACGTGTGAGAACCTTGCTACTCTGACATGCCCCTTGAAACTACATACTTCTGTCCCCCGTCGCACCTGCCATAGATGCTGAGCGCATCGAAGAAGTTATGCAATGAAATGATTTTTAAGCTGGAGACAAAAAAAAAGGGGGGGGTCTTTATTTTTTGAAAGGTAGCCAGCTCATCTCTTTCCCAAGACCAACTCAGTTTATTTTAATAATTATAACCCCCTAAATTGATATAGAAGCGGCGTAGCAGTAATTAGAGGAACAGGTACTAAAAGAAGCCTGAAAAAAGTGAATGAGGGAGTCATGTGAGTTCAGCAAGTTACCTTGCGGGACTTGAGGGGCCCTTCCAGGTGCCTTCTCCACCTGGAGCTAGCGCAGCTGTGGACGACTGTTCTTGCATACTCGTGCCCACAGAGCTTCACAGACTTCACACTTGTCACTTCTGAGGTGGCAAGTAGGACAGAGAATAGAAATAAAGTGAAAATGGAGGCCTTCATTTGGCTGGGGATCAAATGAGATCTTAATATGTTGAATATGGCCAAATCAAGTTTGAAGTTATCTTCATACTGCTGTCCAATTTATACCAACTTTCTTGACATTTTATTGGTCAGAACCCCATTTTAACAATATTTGCTAAGAATATAGCTTACACCAGGAAGTTTTCATCATGTGTTTTTATGATTATTGCTAGCTATTCAGTCACTTCTAAGCACCATCCCTTAACATCAGCTGTGTCCGTGAGACAATAAATGGAACACTATCTTGGGAGACATCATGGAAAACTCATGGCTTTGGAAGTAGCCAACATAAATTTCAATGGCAGCCTTGCCACGTACCTAGTGACATAAGCAAGTTTTAAACTCTTTAAACCTCAATAACAGTATCTCTAGAATGGAAAACCTATGTCATAAGGGTTTTATGAGTATTGAGATCTACATTTACGTCAAAGCAATGAGAAAGTAAACTTAAAAATTTAGGTCCTCAGGTTTTGCATTTGAATCTTGGTTCCCCACTTGCCAGATCTAGAATCTTAGTCAAAATATGTAACTTCCCCAAGAATCCTTCTCTGTAAAATTGTGCTGCTAAAGTAACTACTTTCTAGAGTTGATGAGATAATGTGTGTCCTGCTTGACAAAATAAAGTCAATAATTGTTGATTATCTTCTTCCCTCGTGATTGGTATGGACTAGAAAAGATAGAATACAGGAGAAATTCTCTGACTAGAATCTTATTATCTTTCATTCTTAGGTATGCTTTTAGCAACACACATTTTTATAATAGAAAGATAAACCCATAATTCCCCCAATGCTAAATAATGAAATGTCTCTTCTGGTCAACATTCTGAAGCACTAGTTCTTGCAGAGTTCTTACCCAAACTGAGAATGCTGGAGTTTAGATCTTAAAGAACTGTTGACTCACTTTTTAGCAAATCGAACAAGTACTTTTTTAGTTAATTCTGTTGATTCCTTGTCTGTGACATCTGGCTGAAATGATCTCACCCATACTTCTTGTGACATCGTTGTTTTTCTGTAGAGAAGCCTTGTTCGGGTTTTAGATGCTACCAAACTCTAAAAGGTTGAGCTGAAAACACCTCGAAGATTTTTGAAAGTTCACATTCTTTCTCTGTAGGCCTTTGTGCATGCTGTTTTTTCTACCTGAAACTCCTTCTCTCCTCCTCAAAACTAGTTCACTTCTAGTCTACAAATATCTGTAGAATGGATGTTAAAATACCATTTACCTAGATAACTTTTTGCATAATTTTACAGATAATGCTTTCTTACCATTCAATTTAGTAATTTTTTTAAATGCCCTATCAAAAACCTGCCTGTCTTCCTCCCTCCCTTCCACTCTGTCTAAAAATAAATAAACCAAATCTTTAAAAAATAAAAAAGTTAAAAAAATAAAATGTTCTATCAGTAGGAATTAAAATGAGCAGCTAAAAATTTTCTTAAAATAATCTTAGAAAAGAATACTATATATTTACAGCTTTATTTTGTATGGACAGGGAAGTCATTTTCTTTTTATGTTTCCACTGTTGTTTTGTGCTTTTAAAAATGGATAAAACAATAAATAATTGAAATATGTGTAATAATTTGGAAAATTCTATACGACTTTTATCAGTGAGTTATGATGTTGGATCCCTAAAATATCCTGGGGTGCGTTGTTCTTTCTGTTATGATAGCACCATAGCTTTTAATAGTTGACTTATTCAAGCACATTTTTCATGAGTTGTTCCGGATGTTACATGAATGTTTCATCAATTTCAAAAAAGTAGTGCTCATTTTTATAAGATTCATGACCATCTTTTATATGTTCCAACTGAATGGACATGTCCTGCCTTCTGTTTAATCCAGGAATTAGTTTCACGTCAACTGTCAGCCTTTCAGTTCTATTACCAATTGGGTATGCCCATCTAAGCAAGTGAAGGCTTAGTAAATGTGCTATGGACTTACAGGTAGGTTTAAACATTTTACTAAATCCTGAACAAACACGTCACAAAGCCCAAATGTTGTACAAAGGAACGAATGCAGCCACTAGCACAGTCAGTGTCTCCCGTGAGAGGAGTGGGCCTCAGCAAGGAGCCCGCCAGCTGCAAAGAGCAAAGAGATTCTCAGACGAAAAAGTGGGGATGTGGTCTGGGATAACGAAAGGAGGACTGCACACCAGGCATCTTGCTGAGTGCTTTACATTGGAGGTAGATTGTGCCCCGAACGATCAGTGGAAACACAATCTTACAAAGCAGCAGCAATACTTACTTAAAAACAGTGACCATCCATCTGTGTTTAGTTATTGTCCAGGGGGCAAAACGGATTTTTATATTGTTATGAAACAAACAAAGCTGTAACCTACATTTAGCAACTTTCAAAGCTAGTTTTATGTTCTGTATGTTTTCCACAGTTAAACATTTTTGTGCTCTGTAATAGTAAGATATTTCGTTAGGATATGGAGGAAATAATTTTTAAAGTATTAGATCATGTTACAACACGGGGCAAGCACAAAGCTATCAATTCTCCCATTCATTTGATAACCCAGTCAGCGAATACCTGTTGCAATAAACCCTCTATGGAGGTATCATTTGAGGTGTTGGGGATACAGCGGTGAGCAAGACATGCAGTCCCTCCCCTCGAGGAGCTTTCATAGTCCAGGGGATGAGGCTGACGCTAAGCGAATCATCACACAAATACTTGCACAGGAAGTACGAGTCTCAATTTTAAAACTCAAGTATCCAACTTGAAATATATTTTCCATAGTTCAATTTCTAGGTCCAAGTCTTCATTCCACCCAGCTGGTGAAACAAACAATATGCAAAAAAAAAAGTTAATGTCAGTCTCAGAATTGGCTTCCTTCCCTTGACCAGGACAGAATTCTAGTATCTTACTCTATCATTAAAAGTTGCTTCTTCAAACTGATGGTTGCCAGATGTGAGCAGAGTTGGTGGGCTGGATGAAAAAGGTGAAGGGATTAACAAGTACAAACTGGCAGTTACAAAAACAGTCACAGGGATGTGAAGTACAGCATAGGGAAAATAGTCAATAATATTGTAGAAACTATGTATGGTGTCAGGTACATACTGGACTTATCAGAGGGATCACCTTGTAAGTCATATAAAAGTCTAACCACTATACTGTATCACTGACACTAATTAATATGAATGTCAACTGTAATGGAAAAGAATTTAAATAAATAAATAAATAAAAGTTGCTTCTTGCTGGGTCATTATCATCATCATCCTCAGCTGCCTGGCTTTTTAGCTCCAGCAGTTTTGCTGACTCTACACATCACTCACTGCATAGTGAATCATTTTTCGAGGTTACCTATGGTCCCTCATAGGTCGCACTACTTCCTGAACTCTGCTGTTTAGAAGCAGGACAAAGGTCTACTCTGTGGATCCACAGGCCTTCAGCGGCCCCAGTCCTGCAGAAACTTCACATTTCCCTTCATGTTTAAGATACTTGGAGCAAAATTTAGACTGGCTGGGTGGCAGGAGGGAGCTCAGGAAGGGCTTTCTTGAGTAGATGGGATATGAACTGAGATCTGAAGAGTGAGTGAAGAGCGGACATGTTGAAATGAAGGGAGGGGTGGGGAGGAGAGTGTTCCCGACAGAAAGGATACAGGGGGCCAGTGTGATAAGCAGGAAAAACCTGAGAAAAATTAAGTTTCAACCATTACCATTTAGGAATAAAATCTTAATTACAGAAGGATATATACTCCTATGTTTTGATGTACGATACCCCAGCAAACTTCACAGGCATTAACCATTTACTACACAATAGGGGGAAATGTATAAAAAAACCCCTTGAATTTGAGTTCAAGCCTGACCAATACCAGATGTATGCTCTTTGGTAGATTGTATCACCTCATTAAGCCTTAATTATGTCATCTGGAAAGTACAGATTAGGATAATATTAAAACCACTTGCCCCATTTGTCTCACAGGATTGCTCTAAGGGTGGATAGACATGGAAGTGTTTTCCAAACTGTAGAGAATTTTAACGTATACATTATTACCAGTGTATTGAGAACTGAATCTATTCACAGTATAATTCAATACTTTCTTTTATAGAGACTCTTACTGAGACATAGGGCAAACACTAAGTGTTCTACTTCTCGTTTATAACTGTCTGTGTCCATGTACAGGTGAGCTAAATGAACACACTAAATATGACCCACAATTATACAGTGGTGAGCACAATCTTTATTCCCTATGGCAGTTGGAAGAGCAGCTAACAATTTACTCTCGCACAATAATCTAAGTTCTGGATGAGAAATACCTGACAGAGAATGACTGAATGAAGTAACCACTACCTACCACGAAACAGGAGCCTGAAGCTAGCCCAGCAACAACTCCTTCCTTAGGTCCCCAACCAACCCACTGGTATTTTGTGTGCACGTGTGTGCTTGTTAGGGACCAATGAGATGGCTAACAGCTGAGCAGAATTCTCATTCAATTCTTAAAACTTCATGGTAAACTCCACATCATATGTGATCAAGAAAACACAAATCAAAACAATGAGCTTCTACTATATATCAAATCAAAACAATGAGCTTCTACTATATATATATATATATATATATATATATACACACACACACACACATATATTCTAAGAGGTATGTAATATATGCCTCTTAGAATGGCCAAAATTCGGAACACTGACAACCCCAAAGCTGATGAGGATGTGGTGTGACAGGAACTCTCATTTATTGCTGATGGAATTGAAAATTGGTATGGCCACTTTGGAAGACAGTTTTGGGATTTCTTACAAAACCAAACATACTCTTACCGTATGATCCAGCAACCCTGTTGGTATTTTTCTCAAAGGAATTTAAAACATTCCACACAAAAACCTTTACATGGATAGCAACTTTATTCATAATTGCCAAAATTTGAAAACAACCAATATATCCTTCAGTAGGTGAATGACAATCAACTGTGGTACATGCCGACAATGGAATATTACTCAGCACTAAAACAGAATGAGCTATAAAGCCAAGAACAAACATAAAAGAAACTTAAATTCAGGTTACTAAGAGAAAGAAGCCAATTTGAAAAGGCTACAAACTGTATGATCCTAATTATATGACATTCTGGAAAATGTAAAACTATCAACGCAATAAAAGATCAGTGGTCGCTGGGCAGGGGAGGGGAGGGATCAATAGGCAGAGCACAGATGGTTTTTAGGGCAGTGAAAATACTCTATACAATACTATAATGATGGACATATGTCATTATACATTTGCTGAAACCTGTATCATGTACAACACCAAGAGTGAACTCTAATGTAAACCATGGACTTAGGGTGATTATCATGTCAGTGTAATTTCATCAGTTGTGACAAATGCCCCTCTCTGGTGAGTGATGTTGATAACGGGGGAAGCTATGCATTTGTTGGGGCAGATGGTATCTCTGTACCTCTTTTTCAATTGTATTATAAACCTAAAATTGATCCAAAAAATGAAGTCTTAGCTTTTTAAAAAATTTTTATGGTAAGTAGAATTTATTAGTGAGAATCCAAAGCCAGCTTAGAATGCCAGCAAAATAACACCTTCTGCAGTTTCTGTAAGTCTCAGGTCAAAATCTTAAAGTAAAAATTTGATGCTAATCTAAAAGTAAGGGAGAGTCTACAAGATCAGGGTTGAAAAAGGGAGAATGGAATAATGTTAGTACTTCAGGATCCAAGAAGTATAAAATAGCTTTATTTTTTCATTTAGGCTTGATGAGCAAGCAACAAGAGGAGAATATGTGAAAATTTTTTAAAGATCAAAAATACATAACGAAAAGAAACAATTTTTTCAATGAAATCAGGTTTTTATTTTGTTACACAAAGTGTTAGGGAAAGTCCAGCCTTTTCAGAAAGACAAGAGGAGGCACCACCATGACTTACACCCGTAGAAGATGTATCTCCCTTATAACCTGACCTGAGCTCTCAGTCGGCCTAAAAGTTGCGTCGCTTTTGTTTACAGGGTGGCTCCAAAGAAACAGACACTTTGAAGAAATCGACACTTGTAAAAGGTAGTTCCCACTGTTGCACTGATTCTGTTTTTAATATACACATTTTTCCTGAGAGTTTAGTGAGTTTTAAATGCCTTATCCTGTCCTCTTCACTTCACATGCTTTATAGGCCATACTGTCCTGGAGCCGCAGTGAGCAAAGCCTGGGACTTGTTAAAGCGGCAGGAACAGACTGTCAGCAATCTATATTTGGAGGAGCTACTGACTCCCACTCCTTCTATTTCCACAAGTCTGCCCTAGAACCCATTATAAAATAACACCCTGATGCAAACTACGAGTATAGATCAGGAACTTTCTATTTTCTCGACGGGCCCACTTAAGTCCGGGCTTAAAACCCAGAGCAAATTCTGGGTGTGCAGAGGAGGGTGCCCTGATAAGTCCCTTCTCACTGCTTCCGGAGTCTCACGCCTGCTGGTCAAACTGCAGTTTGAACATTTGCTGTCGTGTCTTTTCTTTGTCCAATAATCTAATAAAGTTCTATAGCCGCAGCTCTCAGATCTAGGACGATATAATTTGATTTAAAGTTGAGTATGAGAATCCAATATTCTCAAAATGCTAACACCTGCATAATTTTACATATCAATTTAAGTGTATGGAACTTTGTCTTAACAGAGATCTTTGTTTAAGTAATTGTAATAATTTCCAACTTTTCTTCTAAGGAATAATAATTTTCTAACATACTTAGACATTTTATACTTAGACATGTATATGACTTGGGATATGATCAAGAAATAGAGTAGAAATATCTTTCAAAAATTAAGAAAATCCCAACAATATCCTTAAAATTAGCTTAGATAAAAAACTCATCATATATCTCTGAAATAAAAGTTAATTAAATTTATATTAAATTTAAACAGAAGCTATACATTAAACATTGTTAAAATCAAAATTCCAGGTTATTACATCCAAATCAGACTGTTCCTTTTTTTTAAAACAATAACAAGAAAAGGTCTATCAGTAATGACGAATTATCCTGTTTGGTTTGACCTGGGTCCAAGCAAAGTATCTATCATATCTCTCTGAAAAGAAAAAAAAAGTCACACAATTACAATGCAATAAAATACAAGTTAAGAGGTAATGTGGTTTTTAAAATGTCATTTAAAATTTATGTTAGTGGTACACATACAAAAGACATCCAATAAGATTGTAAAAAGGAAACACATCAAGGTAAGTTCAAATAATTAATAACAGTTACTTCCTAGTATAAACCTGTTCTTTCCTTTGAAAGACTCTCTTATTGAAATTTGATAAAACAGTTTTACAAGGATTCAGTAAAGAAACAATTTTGGCAGCTCCTGTTTAACTTAATGCATAAACCTGAGTTTTCTCATCTGTAAAATAACTTTTAATCCTAATATCTTAGGATTTTCCATGATCTGTAGTACTTGATTTAGAAAGAGTAAAATGTCTGAATTTCTATGTGGATTTTGTATTTCGTTTAATAATAATGATCTTTGTGTGAAAGCGGTAAAATGATCATATGTAAGAGGATGAAACCAAAGATGGGAGGTTAGTTTTAATAAAGATATAGTGAAGAGATGGGCATTGGACGCAGAAGATGGGAGATTTCTCAATCACATAGTCAAAGTAATCCTGAGAAAATCACTTATGTCTAGGAATCTTAGTTTCCTTGAATGTATAATGGAAATATTTGACATACATTTCTAAACATTGTTATGAGAGATGAATGAGCTAACGTATATGAAAGTGTGTTAAAACTCTGAAGAATGATAAACATTTCATGTAATACGTGTAAGTCAGTTTCTGCCTTTTAGCCTGCACCACAATTCTCCGTCGCACTTCGCCATCCTTCAAGTCCTGACATCCTTCAAGTCCTGCCAGGCTGCTTCTCAAACCCATCTCTTTCTGTTCAGTTTCACTTGGGCAAATATAACAGATTACCACTGTACTTTGTTCACTGTCCTATTCTTATTGCCCAAAATAGACCCTGCCATAGTGCATGTTCAGTAAATATTTGTTGAAAGCACGGTCTGTTTATTCTGCCTTCCGTGTCTCTCAGCATTAATTTATTATGTGTGTATATTTCTATGTTTCTAAAACTCTATTTTGAAGATTTTATTTACCTTTTATTTTTCCTTTAATTTTGGGGTAAAAAGGTAAAAACACCCAAAGTACATAGAAAAAGATGGCAAACTTTTGTACACTGAAACGTAAAAGTAGAAATATTACCCAGGAATAATTCTCTAAAGGCTGCCCCCAAGAAAGGAGTTTCTTTGTGTAATGCCCCATCGAAACTGGCTTCTGCCAAAAGCTTAAACCATACTTCTGTGTGATGCAAGACTTAGGCCCCCAGCACCAAACCTCATTTTGCCAGGAGAGGAGTTCATGTTCAGACACACAATAAATGCTAATGTGGTGGTAAATCCTGTTGACAGCTAGCTACGTTGCTTGCTATAATCGCAAGGCTTGAACCCCAGGTCCCTGTTCATGCCAGGAACCAGACTGATGTTACCCCTGCCCATGAACCTGACTTGATGGGTTAGGGCTGGAGCCAATGTTCTGCATGTCACAGCGCAGTAATATTCTGGGTTTTGATCATATCAGGGAGGGGCCAGAGTTTCAGAAATCTTGTCCCTCAACACCTCCACAACCCAAGGACCCTTCTCCTTCCCCTTCTCCTGCCCTCCAAGGTCACAAAGCGTGATGCGCAATGCAGAGATGAGGGGCAGCTGTGCTCCTAAAACTGCTATTGACCCTTTCTCCCTGGGTTTCCTCGTGAACCCTACTCCAGCACACTTAGTGCGTGTGCTGTCTGGCACTTTGCCTTTGTAAAATACTATCCACTCCAAATCAACAAATGCCATCTTTGCCTTGGATACTCTGTAATAAAAGATATAAAACCTTACTGATAAAGTTGAAGTTCCCTTTGTTACCCTCCCCAGTCCTGTCTTCTCTCAGCATTCACTTCCCAGAGGCAGCCTTCCCCATAAATTTGATATGCATTTTCCCTATAGATTAAAATCATAAGCTCTTCAAAAGTTTGATTCACTCTTGGTTAAAATTAATGGGGAAATTATCGGTCATAATGTTAATTGAAAAGATATCTTGATAGAAAATAATGGTTTGACATTAATTAGTTTGAGTCTTCAAATTACTGTTATATTGGGTTGGCCAAAACTCCATTTAATTTTTTCCATAAAATGTAACACACATCTTTCATTTTTACCAATAACTTTATTGATTTGGATGTTTTGATTATGTTGACTACCTCCCACTATTGGCTTCAAATGGGTAGAGGCCAGGGGTGCTGGTAAACATTTTCCAATGGATAAGATAGTCCCACAACAAAGAATTATTTGGTCAAAATGACACTAGTACCAAAAAACTTTGCAAGCCACTTCTGACACATTTGATCAGTCACAGCACTGATCATACACTGGATAAATACATACACTGAATAAATCTTTTTTTCTGTTTCAGTTGTTTTTACCTTTCTTGAAATAGTAATGCATAATACACAGAAAATGTTGCATATTTTCTTCCATCTTTAATATTAAAATGTCTACACAAAAATACCACTGATTTTGATGTCTTTTTTGAATGCATGCTGATATGACAGCTGTCATGATACAATCTAACGATATTGTTTTGAATGAAGTCAGCTGAGCACTGCTAGAGCCATCGTACTGAGAAGGCTTTTTGGCCAACCCGTGGATTATAATTCTCTGAAAAGCTAAGAAAGAGATATATGAGCTAAGCTTGTGTTTGGCTATAAGTAAAATAAAAACTGATTAATAGTTTGTTTAATCTCTCAGAAATATAATCTTTCACCTTTAAAATACCATGACCAAAATCATAAAAAAAAGTTATTTGTATTAGGAAACTGTATTCACTTATTAATGTATGGAATGTATTTGTTAAAAGAAAATTTTGCTCACCAGCATTGAAATCATTAGCAAATACACACTAGTTTGTCAAAATGTTTAAGAGATTAGCCAAAGAAGATATATGTATAGCCCATGGACACAGACAATGGTGTGGTGAAGGCTGGGGGTGGGGCTGGGTGGAGGTGGGCTGGGGGGAAATGGGGGACATCTGTAATAGTGTCAACAGTAAAAAAAAAGAAAAATGTTCAGACTCTCTGAGTTTAGCCTTCTTTCTGCTTGCATGGCATGCTGCTCAAAATAAAAGATGTCTCTAATTGATTCAAATACAAACACAAAAATGAAACATTTTCTTCCACATTCCAATCTATACATTTACTAATTATAAATATGTCAGCTAAGAACACTTTTAATTTTTCTGTTTAAATAACATCACATAAATCATAAGATATTGTACTTATGTTCCTGAAATTTGCTTTTATCACTTAATACTGTTTTTTAAGATTTATTCAAAATTTCTCATATTAACACATTGAAATAAATATCATTTCAACTTTTGTATTGTAGTCACTCATGTGAACGTGCCTTATTTTATTTATCCAGTTCTCCACTAAAGATCATTTAGGTCGTTTCCAATTTATCAGCATAGAAACATGGCTGTTATAAACATTCTCTTCTCGTCAGCATGTCTTTCAGAGTACCAACAAATTAAACACAGCTCTGGGAGGTGTGTAGAATCCAAACAGACATCATTTAAACATCTGTAAAGACAGTACTCCTACCAAGCAGAGACACTGTAGTAATTTAGAATTAATTACACAGTAAATAAAGGAATAGAAATCAATCAAGTGATGCAGTAACAGGTGCAGGGTTGCAGACCTTCGTGAAAAGATGGAGAGTGCAAGCAACAGGTACCTAGACTTGAAGAGACATGGGCTGGGAGACCACTCCATGCGGAGGACACCGAGAAGTGAACCTAAAACAGGGCTTGGCCTGGCAGCCAAGGTAGTTAGGAAAATCCCCTTCAATGTCCACAGTCAATATGCATTTCAGCCAGTTGAGCAAATAATTTCCAAAACTCCTTAAAATGTTTTACTTGTTTCTTTATCAGGAAAACATAATTTTATCTTCAGAAGAATAAGAATTATATATGGAAATAATGCAGCAAATCAAACAGATAATTTTACTATTTTTGCACTAATGATTTTTTTAAATGTGGTATTTTAACTATTCATTGCATGTAAGACAATTTGTCATAGTTAATTGTCTAACAAATTTGTGATTTTAATTTAAATTTATTGATTTATTTATTTAACATTTTGCAGTCAAATAAATGGTTATGGTTGGAGTAAAACTCCACCTCCTCCTTGTGACCCAAATCTAATCAACGCATCTGACTTCTCTGGCCACGTTTCCCCCTGGTTGGATACTTAAGTTGTTTTTTTTCTTCTTTTTTCATCTTTTCTTTTTTATCCCATCACAAATTATGCTATAATTAATTTCTTTGACTGCTTCTATGGATATTTCTACAGGATGGAGTCCCAGAAGTGGACAGTCTTGGTTCATATTGCTAAATTGCTTCCAAAGAAGTTATGCCAATTTGTATTTCAACCATCAGTGTAGTAGGGGACCTAGCTTCTGTTTGCCGGTATTGAGCAATCCCATTTTAGAAAGTCTTGGTGAATTTGATATGTAAGAATGCTATCACATTTTAATTTAGTGTAATACATTTTTAATTCTTTAATTATTAGTGAGGTTAAATTTTAAAGTATAATTTACCATTTGTTGTCAATGAAGTTTCTAATCATTACCCACTCTTTTATTAGAGTCTTAGTATTTATTTGTTCTTAACAATTTGTGAATATTTTAATATTTTAAAGAAATATAGAAATTTAAATGTAAGAAACAGAAAAACTTGAAAAGTCACCTTAAAAATAATGGACATCTATTTATAATGCTTTGCTTTTCAAAGTTTTACAACAAAGTTTTGGCATTTGAAGATTAGAGAAAGGTAATAAGATAATGCTAAACCAGTAGAAACAAATGCCTGTTTTAGGAATGTTGGGTAATATCTGAAAATACTATTTCTTGTAAAAGTCTTTGAGTATTTGCAGTAATATTTAACAATGATTTCTTCAGCTATATTGAATAATTATTAAGCCCTAAGTGTATACTGGGCACAATTTTAAATTCTTCCATATAACATTTGTAATTATTATGCTCAACAAAATTATTATTCTCATTTTACAGATAGAGAATGTATGGCGGAAAGAATATAATTCTAGAAACCATACCTAGTCAGTAGCCATTCTTGGGCCTTATATTCTTTCCATTGCACCTCGCTTAAGATACAAGAAATGTAAATCCCTTGCATTACACAAAATTGCAACTAAACAAAATGAAATTACATAAACCTTTGACTTTTGAGTCTTACCCGGCCAGAATCGGAAGCAGCGGGCATATTTCTTAGTTCATACACAGCAACCTGTCCATCACTGTCTCCCACTAGAAGGCAATCTGTTTGTTTAGCGAAGAGAACAGTTGTGAACTTGATTCCAGGGTTGGCGACATTCACAATCAGAGGATCCAAACTGTAGTGAAATATTTTAGGTGTAAATTCAGTTGTTGTTAATTTGTTCGTCATATATACAGACTAAGAAAAGTTTGATATATTTTTGGTGATCTCATGTAACAAAAATCAAAAGCTTCTTTAAGTGTTTTCAAAATCAAAATAAGTGTTTCTCACTCCTTATTCATCCCAACTTTCCATTTCAACTAGACAAATTAAAGCAATTCACAATTAAGGTGTGGACTTACAAGTTTCAATTCCTGCGATGGTTAGTTTTGTGTGTTAACTTGGTTAGACGATGGCACTCAGCTGTTTGCCCAAACACCATATACATGTTCCCGTGAAGGTATCTTTTTTTTATGTAATTAACAATTAAATCAGCAGAATTTGAATACAGCAGATTGCCCTACAGAATGTGGGTGTGAAGGCCTTAAGAGAAAAGACTGAGCTTCCCGAAGTGGAGGGAAAGTCGGCCTCCCGACTGCCTTTGGACTCCGCGCTGCAGCACGGACCGGACTCCTGATGAAAACGCAGACTGCCGGCTGGTGTGCGGATTTGGGACTTGGCGGGCACCGCGATGATGGGGGCCAATTCCCGAAAATAAATATCAATCTCTCAGTCTCTCTCTCTCTCCCCGCCCCATCTTTTCCTTCCTCCCTCTCTTTATTGGTTTATTTCCCTAACACAACTCCTTAAAAAATAAACTTACTTTAATAAAAGGATGTTTTGGTTCAAATGAACCTCTGAAACATAAGAGTATTTTGAGCAAGAATTTTTCCTACTCTGGTCATCCAAAGCATCCATCAATGCCCTTAAAACACAAACAGAAGCAGCAACTTGAATATTCCTTCCAAAGAAATACTGTCTTAGGAGCTACAAGTTTTATCAGAAAAATTAAAATCAGAGGTGGGATCATTTAAGTAGCTACTATATACATGTCATCTCATACTAAAAAATAAATTGCTTTGTGATGTAATCCTTGATTTTTGGTTCAAACTGTTTTATAGAACAAGACATACAAAATTTTAAAGTTACTAAATTACTAACTCCTAGGAAAAAAAGTTTGCCATTAAGAATAAACATACTGAATTTTACATCATTTATTTTAAGCAAGAATGTTTTCCCCTGCCCCTTCTGCTAAAAACTGGCATAAAGATCTCTAACATTTTCCAACTGAAGTGGAATCATTAAACACTTCATTGCAGCATTACATAAACTTACATATTAAAAAGAATAAATGGGTGTACAGACTGACAGCTGTCAGAGGGGAGGGGGAGGGGCCTGGCTGGGGGAAGGTGAGGGGATTAGCCAAAGAACATATATGTGTGACCCATAGACACACACAGCAGTGTGGTGAGGGCCACAACAGAGGGGGCTGGGGGCTGGGTGCAGGTGGGCGAGGGGGAAAATGGGGACATAGTGTTAGCAATAAAAATAAAGTTAAAAAAAAGAATAGGTGGGTGCAAATGACACTCTTTTAACTCTGTTAACTTCAAAAGTTAACTCTGTTAACTTTTGTGTAACATCTTAATTCAAAAATGTTAATTATATGCATGCTCTTTGATATGTTTTCAAACAAGGTATGAGAATAAGTATATTTGTAAAAAATAATTATGTTGTTCCTTTTCTTTATCTTATTGTAGAACAATCTTTAGTTAAAAAAAATTAACTGCCTCTGCATTCTTATATAAACCAGGCAACTAAAAAGAATTAGAGGTTTATAATATCATTCATCAGCCTGTAATCATTTTAGGAGATTAATAATATAACCTATTGTCATTCAAATATATTTGTCACATATCAAAAATATATTGTCACATATATTTTTAATATTAATATGGCACCTTGGCATACATCTTTAATCTTAAAGGACTCTCACAAGTATAAACTATTACTTGTTTAAAAGTAAATACTGGGTTGGGCAAAAGTAGGTTTACCAGTGTGAGTGCCCAAAACATTTTATTCTTATATTCTTATATATTAATTATCATATTATTTTCCATACGAACACACTGTAAATCTACTTTTGCCCGACCCTGAACAGTTCGCTCTGACCAATGTCAAAACTATCAGGTATCATTTAGTCTGAACTGCTTCTACTAGAAATATCCCTAAGAAAAATACTAACACTTACGTGCTGATGCGTAGGTCCCAAATCTCCACTCTGCTCTCATTTGCAGCTGCAAATATATAGGATGATTTTGGAGACCAGGCAACATCATAAACAACATAAGTAGTTGGATAAAAACTCAAAAATGGCTTGGGATTTTCCTGTTGCCATATAATAACACCCCAGTCGGCAGAACAGCTTAAGAATACATCATGACAAAATGGATTCCATGCTATTTTATACACTGGACCCTTAAATAAAAAATAAATTCAAACACATAGGTAAAGAGTATTTAATATCAGGTACTTTAAACTTCACCAATATAAAATGTTAAGATTTCTAGAAGATTTATCCATCATGCATTATTATGTGGGTATTATTTTGGCTGAGAGTAAGCTCATAAATTGAATCTTTTCTAAATTATGCCATAAAGAAATATAAAAATATAGTTGACATAATACTTACTAAATATTAATACATATTATATACATTTACTTAAAAATGTAAAGAGTATTAAGAAAAAACAGAAATGAAGAGAACATATGAAACAATCATAAAAGATATGGAGAGTAGGTATATGCAAGAGACTCTTTTACTTTGGGATTAGTACATCATCATAAGCAAAGTCTTTCAGAAACAAATAAAAAATGTGACTTCCATAATGTGCAGAAAGAAATCGAGGATATCTGAAAGCCAAATAAAATGCCCCACACGTTACTGGTGGTTTCCATATAAGAAAGCAGTGAGTTGGCATTTTTAACTCTGAAGTTATAAATTTATTGCATATTAAAAATACTATGTACAATGATATTATTGTTTCAGAAATATTACAAGGTAAATTTTCCCATCCTTACTATAATTAAACTAACCTTATGTCCTCTGTAGGTATCTAGGTATTGTTCATTGTATGAACACGAGCATTTGTGGATATGACCTTCTTCAGTGCCAGCCAAGTAGATATTTGTGTCCTACGACACAAAAAATCAAAATGCATTGGATTTTGATATATTAGTAAATGTGTTATATAGAAGATAGGAACATTCAAGATGTTACAATCAACTGAAGAACCAAAACTAGAAATACTATCTTAAAGATAATTGTCTTTTTTTTATCATGATTTTACAGTAATTAAACTACCTGAAGGCCTACTGGGGAAAGAAAATATAGATTTGTTCTTTGTTGCCATAAAGGACAGAACTTAGCATCCTACCTAGAAATTTCATGGACAAAGATTGGCTTAAAATGAGGAAGAACCTTTTTAACACTTAGAGCTATCTGACAGTGGCACTAGCAGTCCAGGGAAATAGTTAAGTACTCTCTCATTAGAACTGGTCAAGGAGTAGACAGATGATGTAACCATAACTATTTATATGTATAAGGCTGAAGAAATGATTCTTTCTGGGAATGAGAAATTGAACTAGATGGTGTCTCAGAAATCTGTAACTCTAAATGTATATATTAAATAGGGATTTTAGATTTATTTCCTGTAGTGAAGTCATAGTCAAAAAGTCTGCAAGCGAGTGTCCCATGTCCTAACATATGGGGTCAGCATCACCTGGGAGCATTTTAGAGCTACAGAATCTCAGGCCTTACTCCAGACCTACTGAATCAGAAGCTGCATTTTTTTTCTTTTATTTTTTTTTAAAAATTTTTATTGTTATTCAGTTACAGTTGGATGCCTTTTCTCCCCATCAGAAGCTGCATTTTCACAAGATTTCCAAATAATTTGTATGTACATTAAAATTCGAGACACACTGCTCTAATGTATAACAGTACTTAAGGACGCAACTACTAGATCATGGGGTCTATGCAGTTTTAAGCTACACAAAAAGTACAATTTTTCCCCAAAGTAGTATTACTGATATACATTCAGCAGTAAATGAAAATTCCCTTCGATCCACATTCTCTCCAACAGTTGCTTATATTAAATATCTTAAATTTTGCCATCTCTTAGGTATAAAATTATACCTAATGGCTTTGAGTGCCATTTATGTGAATATTAACAACGTTGAGCACATTTTTATGTTCTCTTCTGTTTATATTTCTTGACCATTTTACTAATAACCTTTTTCATATTCATTTGTATAAGTTCTTTATGTATTCTATTCCATATGCTTTATCTATTAAATATGTTACAAATATCTTTTCCCAGTGTACGGCTTTTAATTTTTTAGTGTCTTTTGGTAAATAATAGCTCTCATTTTAATGTAGCTGGATACATTTATGGCACTTTTTTGTGCTTTAAGTTCTTCTGACTTTGAGGTCATAGAGATATTCTCCTAAATTTCCTTCTAAAAGTTTTTTCAAGTATGATAGGGTAGAAGCCTAAATCTAATTTGTACATGGATAATGATTATCTCAACACCACTTAGAAGTAGGTTATTTTTCTCTAGAGATTACTGCCTGAAGTTGAATACTTCAGGGTATAAACTCTGAGATGCAGAGATGTCCATGCAAGAAATATATTGGGGCATTTTCTCAGGAACAACTTCACCGGGGAAATAGGAATGGGCAGAGAGTTAAGTTAAACTATAGTGCAGTTACAATGGAAGTCTCAGCACAACGTATAAGAAGCTCTGTAGCTGAGACAGCTTTTCAGAACCCTGCTTCTAGGCAAGGAGGCCAGACATATTACACTCCACACACATACCAAAAAAATAGTCAAGCAGGGTAATAGACTCAGACCAAATAATATCAATAATCAAACTAAATGTAAGTGGTCTAAACATCACAATTAAAAGGCAGAAATTATAAGACTGGATAATAAAGCAAAACCCAGTTATATGTTGCCTACTAGAAACATACTTTAAATATAAAGATACAAAAAAGAAACAAAAAGAAAGAAAGAACTCATGAACACGAACAACAGTGTGGTGATTGTGGGGGGTGGAGGGGGTGGGTCGAGGTGGAAGATGGTGTGAGGGGATAAATGGTAGTGGAAAAGTGCATTAAAAATAAACAATTAAAAATAATTAAATAAATAATATAAAGATACAAATAGGTTAAATGTAAAAGAATGGAAAGTGGTAAACACTAGTTAAAAGAAAGCTGGAGTGGCTACATTAATGTCAGACTGTATAGACTTCAGAATAAAGAATATTGTCAGTTATAAATAATACTGTTTCATAATGATAAAGGAGTTGATTAATCAAGAGAATATAATTCTAAACATTTATGTACCTAAAATAAAGCTTCAAAATACATGAAGCAAAAGCTGATAGAACTACAAGGAAAAAATAGAAAAATCCACAATTATGGTCAGAGACCATAATACACCTTTCTCAGTAATTGATGGAAGAAATAAACAGAAAATAATCCAGGTATGGTAAACTTGAATAACACCGTCATTAAGTTACTTGAATAACTTAACTTGATTGACATTGATAGAAGATTCCACCCAACAACAGCAGAATATACATATATTTTCAAGTACACAGGGATCATTTACCAGTAAAGATAACATTCTGGGTTCTAAAACAAATCTTAAAAAATTCAAAAGGATTCTTTTTTTTTTAAGTTTGCTCTCTGGTGATGATAGTGAATAAAAAAATCAATAACAGAAAGATCCTTGGAAACCCCCAAATATTTAGAATTTAATAACATTTTTCTAAATAATTTGTTGATTAAAGAAGAAAGCAAAGGAGAAATTAGGAATGAAAATGAAAATATAACATCAGTTTGTGGGGTGCTGCCAAAGCAGTACTTAGGGGAAAAGTTATAGCACAGTTGCCTATATGAGGTAGAAGAAAGGTCACAAATCAATGACCTCATCTTCCACATTAAGAAACTAGAAAAGAAGAGCATATAAAACCAAATTAGCAGTAATGAAAAAATAAATATCAAAATATAAATCAATGATATAGAAAACAGAAAAAGCATAACAAAAATCAGAAAAATCAAAAGCTGGTTCTTTGGTATTAAAAAAGTTTATAAACTTCTAGCCAGACTAATCAGAAAAAGAGAGAGAGAGAGAGAGAGAGAAGACACAAATTACTAACATTAGGAATTAGGTGACATCAGTACATACTTTACAGCTATTAAAGAATACTAAGGGAACATTATTATGACACTAAATTCAACAAATTTGATTTAAAAATAAATTCCTTGAAATATATCAATTACCTCACTCAAGAAGAAATAGATATAATAGCTCTATCCTATTAAACATTTGAATTTTTAGTTAAAAGTTAAATATCTTCCCAAAAGAAAACTCAAGGACCAAATGGTTTATTAATTCTATCTAACATGTAATGAAGAATAATACTAATTGTATGCAAATTCTTCAAAAAAGTAAAGAAAGGGGAATATTTTTCAACTCATTCTGTGAGGCCAGGATTACCTTGATACCAAAACCAGACAAAGATATTACCAAAAAAGGAAAACTATAGACCAATATGTCTTACAAAGAAAGATATTAAAAGTCTAAACAAAATTTTAGCATCTTAAATCCAACATTATATTATAAGGGTAAATCATCAAGTGGGGTTTATGTTCAAAAATCAACCAGGAGAGGAACACCGGGAGGCTCTGCCTATGGCGGTTGAACCACACGGGGCAACAACCACTTTGCAGGAAAAATTTACTTAGGCACATGCTTATAGGATTGCACATAATATCAGAGATAGCTTTTAGGACCCACTGAAGCCTGTCCTCTAGCAGTCCGTGGACTCCAAGGGCAGACTGCAGACAATCAACTGCGTGGTTGTTGGAGATGGGACTGTGAGCAAGGCCTGCCTCCTCATCAGTTACATAGCAAACACCTTTCCTGAAGAGTATATCCCCACTGCCTTTGACAACTGTAGCACCCGACATCTGTGGATGGCCAAACCATCAGCCTGAACCTGTGGGACACGGCTGGTCAACAAGAATACGATCGATGGGGAACGCTCTCCTACCCCCATACCAATATCTTCATCATCTGTTTTTCCATCAGCCACCCATTCTCTTATGACAATATGAGGTCTAATTGGCACTCAGAGGCCCCCCATCACTGCTCCAATGCACCTCTTCTGCTGGTAGGCATCAAGAGGACTTGAGGAGTGACCTTGAGACAGTGAAGAAGCTGAAGGAACAGAGCCTAGTGCCCACAACTCCTCAGCAAGGCACTTCCCTAGCTAAGCAGGTGGGGGCTGTGCAGTATCTGGAATGTTCTGCTCTGATGCAGGATGGAGTATTTTCAGAAGCTGTCTGGGCTGTGTTTTACCCTGCCCAAAAGAACACCAAGAAGTGTGTCCTCTTAAAGCTTTCGGGGTGATACTTCAAGACTGCATCTACGGAGCATAAGGGGGGATTCCTTTGACAGCAATTTACAATGCCAACAGAGCCACTTATCTCTTCTCCTGGAAACCAGGCTCTGGGTTACTGGGCTTTTGGAGGAATGAAGATAGACAGGCTAGTCCGTATATGCTTTGCAGTTTGGTCTGAACCTTTAGGAGGGTGTGTGTGTGTGTGTGTGTGTCCCATCAAAGTGGTAAGAGAAGACACCACCAAGCACTGTTCTTTCCTGTCCTGGCCAAGCCACAACTAAGCTGAGCAGCCTTGTACTGTTTTTTGTAGACTTTTGCCTGTCTGCTTGTAAATTGAACCTCAGCTTCCCTGGCTATAGTTACCATTGAGCAAGTGCCTCACAGAAGGACAAGGCTCTCCAGTTTTCAAATCATTGCCTTAAACTTTCTAATACACTAATTTTTAAAAACCAGCTTATGTGTGATTCCTAGGTGTTCCCAATGTTGACACATATTTCCCATTCTTGAGATGAGACATTTTCACAAAACTGAATAAGTAGTATTTCCCAAAGTTCTGTGAGATGGAAATAAATGTTCCTTAAAAGGGTTCTGTGGTCAAATAAGCCAGGGACCAGCTACATAAGTAAAAGCTGAAGAGGTTCCTCTCCAGCAGGAATTTATAATTTTTAATAAGTATGCAACATTTCCTGAAATTTTTTTTGGTCCTATGCAACACCTATTAATATCTCTGGAAACACAGTTTCAGAGATGCTGGGTTAGTAGGAACTAGGAATTCCCATGGAGGAGGCTATGAAAAAAAAGCATAATGTGGCCCTCTTCACGCCTTTGAAAGTAATGTCAGTCAAGGACTTGTTATTGTTCTTCTTCCGTCCTCAGGAGCTGGGTTTGGCACCTGGTCACAATAGTGCGTTGGATGTGGGATCCGATGGTCAGATCTCCTGGGTGATTCTGATAGCACTATGGGCCAGGTGAGGTGGAATTAATAATCCCTCTGAAAATCTGTCTCTGAGGCTTCTCTGTGGCTTTTTCCCCCTCTTTTCACCTTCCATTTTAAGGAAATACCACTGAAGGTTAACCCCCTAAATAAAACAAACCAACCAACCATCCAACCAACCAACCAACCAACCAACCAAAATGTCTTGCCAGTCATTGTGAGGGAGTTCTGTGGACCCTCTGAGACTTCTTCTTTGCTGTCATTCCTCTTAAGTTACTCTAAAGGCTACCTTGCTCTCTTCCTATTCCTCCCTTCCCTGTACATCTTGGGATGTGTGTGTGTGTGTGTGTGTGTGTGTGTTCAGCCTTTTGAGGTCTTTCCGTTGCTCTGAGAGAGTTGGAGTGTGTTAGCTCTCTGGCCTCGGGAGCTGGAGTTGCTCAGCCTGCCCTGGGGCAGTATGAGTCAGATTCCTCAGCCCAGTAGGCCTGCTTCTCCATAGCTGTAATACTTCTTACCCTCTTTTTTTGAAATGAAAGAAAAACTTCTGCACCTGGCAGATAGTGGTTGACAACTCTACCGTGTACATACTCTCTCATCCTGCCAAAATAGTAGTGGATTTTTGAGCGTTTGGCAGCTAAAAGGATCACATACCACCCTACTTCCCCCGGTGGTGGGTGAAGTGCCTGTGCTTTGCTCTGTGAAGGTCTTGCTGTGGCTTTAAGATGTGATCAGAGTAGCCTCAGGCCAACCTAACCTCCTGAATAGGACTGCCAGAAAAAAACACAGTAATATTCTTCATGACAAAAGGAGAGGAGAGGGCGGTGAGCACACAATGGAGTACGCAGATACTGTATACCTGAAACTTATATAATGTTATCAACCAATATTACTCTTATAAATTTAATTAAAATTAAAAAAACAAAATAATTTTGTACAAATAATTTTTTAGTATAAGTAATGTACCATGCAATATTTGGGACATACAATAAAACACTATTTGCTGTTTATCTGAAATTCAAATTTAATGCAAGTATCCTGTATTTTTATTTGCTAAATCTGACAACCCTGCTCTTAGAGAATCTGGAAACTGGAGGTCAAGGAGAAATCAAGAATTGATAGAAGATAAAAGTTTATGTCAAGTCTATTCTTCTTGCTTTTCTTCTGGTTTCCCTTTTCCCTCTCCAGGGACTACAACGTTTAGTTTTGTTTTCCCTTCATCACTGTTCCCTCCACTTCATACACTACTTTGTCGGTGTATATTTCTACACCAATTGACTGTCTAAAGCTGTGGAGGATCAGGGGTGGATAGTATTGTTTGGCATGTGCCTTCCATCTCAATTTCAATGTACTGTATCTATTTCCCACTCTGTGCCCTAGGACTTCCTGTGGGGGGTGGGTGGCAGGGATTCTCCATGAGCAGTATGTCAACTGGAAGAGAGTGAGAGTGGCCCCCCTTCAACAGAGGCCCAGGGGCCCTTTGGAAAGTGAGGTTGCTGTTGTAAAAGTATGGGGACTGTAGGAGCCAACTGGCCTGTGTGCATGTGTGTCCTTTGTCCTTGCGTAGAGTCCCTGAGCTTTCCCAGAGGCAGTCAAATGGAAGTACTTATTGTCCAGTCTTGGGTGTTGTGACTGATGCTGCTGGGGTACTCACAAGGCTTCATGGTTGAAAGGAGCTAGAAACACGACTATTACCTATGCTCCTGGGAACTTTCTGTTTAGGTACTGAAGCCTTTTAAATTGGCTTTTAGCTCTGGCTGGGTTGAGCACTGGCCTGTGAATTGAAGGGTCACCAGTTCAATTCCCAGTCAGGGCACATGCCTGGGCTGTGGGCCAGGTCCCCAGTTAGAGGTGTGTGAGAGGAAACCAATCCATGTCTTTCTCTCCCCTTCCCCTCTCTCTAGAAATGAATAAATAAAATCTTTAAAAAATGAATTGGCTTTTAATTAAAAATAAATAAGTAAAAATCAACCAATGTAATTTACCATATTAACAAACTTTTAAAAAACTATATAATCATATCAATAGATGCAGAAAAAGCACTTAATATGAACATACCATCCATTCCTGATAAAAAATAACTCTCAACAAATAGTAATATAAAGGGACCTCCTGAAAAATCTTTCCGCTTACATCATACATAATCATACTTAATAGTAAAAGACTGAATGTTTTCTCCCTAAGATCAAGAACAAGACAGAGATGTCTGTTTTCGCCATTTCCATTCATCCTTGTGTTGGAGTGAAATCAGGCAATAAGAAGAAAGAAAAGGTAACCAAATTACAAAGGAAGAAGTAAAACTCTCTTTACAGACTATCTGATCATCTTGAATTCCTTCCACCAAGGACATTTCTAGGACACTAGACTAGGGTTTCTCAGTCCAGATCTATTAAGCCAGCTAATTCTATGTTTGGGGATGGGGAGACCACAGTGGTGCTTGTATTATGCATTATAGGATGTTTAGCAGCACCCCTGGACTCTGCTCACGAGATATCTATAGCATTCCTCCCCATGCCCACCTCCTATAGCTGCAACAACTACATTTATGTTAAGACATTGTGAAAGGTCCTGCGGTGGGAAAATACTCACTGCCCTGCCCACATTGAAAACTACTGTTCAAGAGTTGAGGTAAAGAGTACCGTAGATTACAGCAATTTAAAAACGAAGGCAGTTAGAATATGACAGCAGTGTTAGAAAACTGAAACATAATAAATGCCTGAGCTACATTAACAAGCAGTAAGCTTGGAGTGGAAGGGGTAGCACAATAAGACTTCAATCTCACTTGGATGATAGGATAGAACAGAATAGGAGCTCAAGTTTTGGTGTATAATTATCAGAAAACGTAAGGCTATGTTTACTCAGAAGTGTGTCATAATGGCTGGATTTTCTGACTCCAACGAATCTCCAGATAAAAATAACTTGAATAAGTAGAACTTCATGAACTGTGCTTTGATTTGAGTCTCGTCTTGATAAGCATGAACTTAGGTGGCCTTCCTGATCCCCAGAAATATGTCAGCACCCACACGGAGGATACAGAGGACTACATAGCACATTTGGCTCCATCAGTATGACAGGGCGGCAGAGCACTCAAGGACGACGAGGAGAGGCATTCAAGTTAAATGTGCAGTTATAAAGAGGGTCCTGCCACAGTTCCTAGAAACAGAGACTCTTCCTCTGGAACGTAGATAAAGGCATAGTGAAGATGACTGGAATGTGCCATTCTACCTCTAGCTGGCAGCTATGTTTGTTGTTTTTTTTATTTACAAGGTATAGTGTTAATCATTGTAACATGCTAACATTTTGTCTTGCTTTGTATCTTAATACACTTTAATTATTGGAGGTTGATATATGCAATAGCAAGTAATAGATTGAAATAATTTACCTTGGGATGAAAAGCAAAACACATTCCAGGAGCCTGTCGAGATATCAAAGCTTCACCCTTCTTTTCCTTTTCCCCTCCTCTTTTGTTGCTGCCAGAACTAGTTCGCTTCAGACGCATCAAATCTTTATTTCAAGAAAAAAATACATAATATTACATTTCCGAGGTTCCCCAAGGTTTTCAAATTACGGAGGTGCACAGGTTTTTATTTTCTTCATGGGGAAACTGTGATATTGCTATTAGATCTGTTTTTTTCATGGCTCTGAAAATAGAAGGTTTTAAGAGTTTTCCCTGGGACCAGGATGGGGTTTTTAGCAGTTAGAAGAATGTAGGATGGTGAGTGGACCATGGACATACCAGGGAAAGAAAATCAACTGCCATGTGACTTCACACATGTACGTTGTTTCTGCGACATCTGTGCCACAGTTCCGGGCAATTATAGGGACAACTGTCAAAGGTTCTGAACTGATTTTTAAAATGATGCAGGGCAGAGAAAAAAGAAAAGAAAAAAGACAGGGAGAGAATAGGGGAAAAGGCTTTCTGTCCTGGAAAAGTAAGTATCCAAATATAATAGTGTTTGAGAGTGTTACTAGTTCAACTGAAATTCTAAATCGTCCCCAAACCACTTTGATTATTAAAATTATTTTAGAAGGGTAAAAGAAAAAGGAAAAAAATGTGTGTCTTATTTACCACATGAGAAAGTATTGTAGATATGTATCTTATCTGCAAATAATGATCTCTGCCTTCTTTTGCATGTGATTTGATTAAAATTAGTGAACACCAGAACTACATGCTTAGAAAAACAATGACCAAGACCACTTTTCTTTTCTTTTCTTATTTAGCAAAACCAACATTTGCTACCTCTTACACAGGGTTTACTAGGAATTTTTAATTCAGTGCATAACAAGAGAAACAAAACTTGAAATAAGCACATCTTTAATGTACTTTTTACCATGGCAGTCCAGTCCTTTCCGTATAACCCATTTGGAGATTCTCCCGTCTGCGGATATAGAAACGAGTATTTCTCTCTTGTCATCGCCTGTCGTCCCTCGGTCTTGTTCTATCCACTGTAGCTGCCACACGGGCCCCAGATGCTTTTGAGGGGACTCACTGAGACAGGGAAAAGTAGTAAAGATAGGATCATTACAATATTGTTTTAAAAACTTGGAGTACAAGTGATAAGGATAGCTCTGGAGAACCATGACCTACTCATAGAATGATGCCTTTATTGTTCAAAACTAGACTTTTACTTAAAACATTTTGAAAAACAGAAAAAATAATTATTTTGACACTTAGTATTCACTGTTGTTTTTCTCATTTCTTAAAAAACCCTTTTACTGACTTTAATTATATTGGTTGTCATAACGAATACAAAAGCAAGTTATTCCTTCTCAAAACCTAGTTATTTCATTTACTCTATCCCTTTTACTTTTTCCTAGTTGTCTAAATTTAGTTTATTTGAGACATACTGAATATATATGTAAGGATCTTTATCTTTTTCATAGCTTCAATGGATAAGTTGTTTTGATTTTACTCACTTCTCAGTGAATTTTAAAATCATTTGTCAGATTATTGACTTTTTTCTATCAGATTAATGGGTCACTCTGTTCCTAATAGTGAATCCCTTAACTATTTTTATGCAAAATTTCCAAAATAATTATTCTGAATCTTTTTAAAATCATAGATACCACTAATTATTTGGTAAAACTTTTGGATGCTCTTCCTGGAAATAACCAGAGAAGCCAGCACTTACAAAACTATGCAAATAATTTCAAAGTTTAGGAACCCCTTCTTTAATGCCTATTTCCATCAAGTTTCAACCAAGTTTATTCAAACACTAACATAAATATTCTATCTCTTTATTGCCCCATTGATAATTTGGTTTATTACAAAAACCCAACATATTCAGTATCTTTTCCCCTTAACTTTTTTATTTTCTCAGTATGACTCATTCCTTTTTTCTTTTAAAAATTCTGTATCTCTTTTTTCAACATTAAATTTATTGAGGTGACACTGGTTAATAAAATTGTATACATTTTCAAATGTACAAGTCTATAATACATCATCTATATATTGCATTGTGTGTTTACATTTATTTCATTCCTTCATTCTTAATCAAACACTTACGGTCATTCTGTTACCTATATAGTTTTGTTTTTTTTTTAATTGTTGTTCAATTACAGATGTCTATATTTTCTCCCCACCCCTCCTATCTAATATCATGTGTACAAATGTACTGAGCATTTGTACACATGATATTAGATACAAAAAGTAAGACTTAATCCTTGCCCTCGAAGGGCTTACTTACAGCCCCCTCCGGAAGATGATATATATGTAAATGACTTTTGTACAGATGTGCTGTGATACACGTGCTGTGAGACATGTGTGTAGAGGATGCACAAAGGAAAGAAATGGGAATCTTCCCTTCAGGAGGTGACACCGCAGGAGTCAAGAGTACAAACTTTCGGTTATAAGATGAGTAAGTGCTGGAGATCTAATGGACAGCATGGTGATTACACTTAACGATACTGTACCGTATACTTGAAGTTTGCACAGAGAGTGGACCGTAAGTGTTCTCATCACACACACACACACAAAGGGACTATGTGAGGTGGTGGATGTGTTAATTCATTTGACTGTGGTCATGACTTCACAATGTATACATATATTCAATCATCACATTGTGCACCTTTAAAAATCACATTGTGCAACCTAAGTATATGTAATTTTTCTGCTTATACCTCAATAAAGCTGAGAAAAAATATTTTTTAAAAAAGAGTAAGTATAAACTGTCAAGCCAAAGGAAGTCTGTTGGTGAGGTGGGCAGAGAAGATGATGAAGGAGATATTAGGATAAAGCATTCAGCTGGAGAGACAGTATGAGGAATTATTAAATGTTAGAAAAATAATGGCATCGCTCTCAATAACAACATATATCTTCACCCAAAACCAAATAACATTAAGCAATTTTTCCCTCTCCCTAAGGAAGTATGCGCTACACATTTCTCTAACCCTGGCACTCTCACCTGCTGTCCAGGACCGCAACGTTACTGTTGCTCTGCACATTATAAATTGCAACGGTGCCATTGTGATGGCCAACTGCTAAAAGATTCGGTGCTCCGATGGAAAAATCCACAGCAGTAACTCCATATGGGCTCTGATAAACACGTTCTGGCCACTAGACAAAACAGTAGTATATTACATTTAAAACTTGGTTTGGTAGGCCACGGGAGATGGGGCATGGTGCTGGCTGAACTGTAGCCTCGTGGCAGTGGGGATGTAAGAGTTAGTCTACATTTGGTTACTCTTCTCTTCCTAACTGCCAGTATAGGGGTGAAAGAAGCCTCCTTTCCTCTCCTTTCCTCTTCCTCTGAAGATTTGATGAATCTTCAGAGCTCAGTAATTTTAAGAAATGCAGGATGGGCTTTTACAATACTTATCATATTTTGGCAGTCTTTCAGTGGGATTTGTATGATCATCACAGGTCTACCTTAAGGAAACAAATAATGAACTCCAAACAAATTATCTAGCATATATTCCCATCTTTGAGTATCTGTTTCAGACATTTGGGTTATCTAATAATTTCTAAGCAATAGATAGAAGAAGCTCCAAAACTCTCTAAGGTACTTTCTTCTACAACCCTGTCAAAAGTTTTCCTGTTTTGTCTTAATGTCTGATCTAAATGCTTTCTTGTTTTTAACACCCTACATGGGAAAGAAGACAACCTACCGATGATGAATCTTACAGCAATCCTCCCACATGGTTAAAATTGCTTCTTCCTTTCTTTCATGCTGTAGAAACCCATCTTCCTAACAGACTTGGAATATTTATAAAAACTCTATTTTTATATGCTCTTCTGATCCTTTTCTAAGTTTTTCTCCTTACATTTCTGTTCTGAGTTAAAAATAAATATAAAGCTATAAGCTAACAAATTGACAAGGACTGTTTAGCAAAAAAAAAAGACTGATCTTTAGTTACTCTCTTTGAAAAATTTATGGCAATAAAATGGTCATAGTAATGTGTTTTTATATCACTTGAAAATAGTAGAAATCTATCTTAGAAGGTGATAAGGAGTTGTTCATATATTAAGAAACAATCCAGTATTAAATGAAACAATTTTCAAAGGATTTTCATTTGCAAATTCACTCTTTGTAGTTAGCAGTGATAAAAAAATAATGGTTCAACTTTGGATCATCGGATCTAACAGCATATAGTAGATGCTCAAAAAATATTTATTAATGAATTTATAAATATATAGAAATGAATTTATAAATGAATTTATCTTATATCAACAAGAATAAATTTTAATTGTTATGTATTTAATTGTTATGTATTTAATTGCTTGTATTTCAAGCAAGTGATTATTTGCTTGAAAAATTGTCTTGACTTTGTTTAATTATTACATACAACTATCTATTTTATGATAATTGTATCATCATTAATTAAATACAACTGGGTCTTATTCCTGTTTGGGTTACCATGGGATTCTTTATTGACCAGCAGCAAGCCAATCCTTTTTTTTGTTCTTTAAATCCAAAATGACCATAGCCAACTGCCAAAAGGTCCTGAAAACCAGAAAAATATATTTAATATAAGAGAGTGTCACATACTAATATTCCAAATGTATAAAGATGCATATAAATAATCTACAAGATGTTCTCAAGTATAGTTTCCCCCCTTTTTTTGTTGTTATTCAG
Source organism: Desmodus rotundus (assembly GCF_022682495.2). Lineage (NCBI taxonomy): Eukaryota > Metazoa > Chordata > Mammalia > Chiroptera > Phyllostomidae > Desmodus > Desmodus rotundus. Next base: position 46,950,118 of record NC_071389.1, read on the forward strand.
TCACGGTTGTCCCCATTCCCCCCATCAAGTATAGTTTTATAAAGACAAATCCATACTAAAAGTATCCTCTTTCATTAAAAATAATATACATAATTTAAATTACATGCTATTTAGGTTTCAACAAAAATGATTATAGACATTCTATTTTAATAACCATAACAACTATCCTATTTTCACATAGTATTTTAAAAGATGTAGATATAAAATAATAAGGCTAATTCTTATACATAGTACAATTCAAACATATAAATGAGTTTTGATCACTTTAAAAATACACTAAGTATTTATTCCCAAGGTATTGCCATTACATAAAGGGATTTTGGAATAACTAGTTGAAAATCATGTCTTCGGAAGCAGTGTATATACCCCAGGAGAAAATAAGTCTCAGTACTCTATAATCATCTCTTTTTTACAAGCAAACATACCGTTCCCCAGCTTGATGATTCATCGAATTTGTCTAACGATGAGTTTTAGCAGTGTAGTGGTTAAGAGCAAGAGACCTGGAAGCAGATGTGTGGGTTTGAACGCTAGCTGTTTCACTCACGTTGCATAACCTTAGGCAAGTTGTTTATCCTTTCTGTGCTTCAATTTTCTCATCAACATAATGGGGAAATTAATACCTAACTTGCAGAGTTTTTGTGTAAATACAAGTAAAATGCTTATAATGTGCCCGGTACATAGTAAGTACTATTTAAGTACTATTATTAATAGTGATAGCATTTTAAGGAATCTCAAAATTATTTTGCACATTTTCACTGTTACTGGATGAAGTATATACTTCTGAACATAATTAATTTAAGGAGAATACAAATTGGGGTACTTGAGTTTGGTAAATGTTAAAATAAATCAATTATATACTATTTTCTAGTTCGATTCTCAGTATCTGATACAGGTTCACAGAATGTCATGTCCCGAGTACATCTCCTAAAATAACAATGGTAATGTTTTTATATTAAAGGAGAAAAATATTTTTTGTAACTATTTGCATTTCCCCCTCTTTGAAACATAAACTATGTGTAGAGGCATTCTAAAACTAGGGGTTCAAGGACTTGACAATGGCCCTTAAATGCTGGAGGTTAGATTATTAAAATATTCAATAACTTACTGGATTTGTTTTATTCCAGGCAAGGCTGCTCACATTAAGGCCTTTGGTTAAGTCACAGGAAAAGGACCAGAGTCGTTCCAAATTGGCTGGTATTATTGATTGTTCTGCATCTATTTCTATTTCTTCTTCTTCCTTCTTAAATTCTTCTTCTATCTCTTCAATTTTTTCACCTTCTGAAAAGTCTTCAGGCTCTTCAGGTTCTGGTTCTAAAATAAGATCAAACAAAAAGGTTATTGTCTTGTATACCTGTGGGAGCCGGCCAAAGGCTCCAAACAGCGTCTCCATCTACCACTGACCCTACGAGCACCACTGAATCTGCAGGATCATATGGTTACAGGGAACCATGAATCACTGCCTGGCCTGTTGCAGAATCTTCTATTGTTCTGGGGCCCCCTCAAAGCTAGCAGCTTTTCAGGTCACTTGACCAATGGGCCAGAGTGCCACATTCAAAGGGGGAATATGTTGCCTCCAAAATGCAAAGAGACCCACTAGGTCTCATGTCTCTTTTTTGATTGTAAGAGGAGCTGGATGAAAGTATCTCTCGACATACTCCACACCACAGGCAGTTTAACTGAGGTGAAAGGTCCCTGAACTTTTGCAAGATTTATATCTCACACAGACATGCAAATGTCTTACCAGTAAGTCTAGTTCTTGTTCACTAGGTCCAGTCAGCATGATGCCATCAGTATAACGGACCAGTGTGATATCTTGTTGAAGGGAAAGTTCCCTGCAGACTAAATCATGACATAAAGCTGAAGAATTGATATACTCCTGTGTAAGACAGTAAAGGTGTATCGTTGGCCTAGCAAGTCAAAAGCAAATACTTCTGGTGGTTTTTACCAATAGGTATTGAAAAAAAAAAAGTACTCATTGTATCAATAACTACACACCAGGTACTAAGGAATGTGTTAATTTGCTTAGGCAAGGAAACCTCGTCTGGAACAGGAGCTGCAATTGGAGTCACCATCTGGCTAAATTTGCAATAACCCCACTGTTATTCTCCAAGATTCATGTGTTTTCCACACAAACCAGGTAGAGGAGTTGAATGGAAGATGTGGTAAGAATCAATGCTCCTGCATCTTTCACGTCCCTGACGGTGGCATTAATCTCCGAAATCCCTCCAGAAGTATGGTATTGCTCTGGTTTGCTGTTTTTGTAGGTAGAGGCAGCTCCAGTGGCTTTCACTTAGCCATTTCCTACCGTAATAGCCCTTACTCCACAGGTCAACAATCATATGTGGAGATTCTGCCATTGGCTGAAAATTTCTCTTCAAACACATTCTGGAACAGGGCAAATAACCACTGGGTGGGTTCAGTGACCCACTGCACCCACTGTGAGATGGGCCTGAGCTGAAGCCCCATTGTTCACCTGACTTCTGTATGTCCTTACGCTCTGACTAGTGGACCACAGTGATGTTTTGGGTCTTTGGGAGTTAGTGTCAGTTCAGAGCCAGCATCCAGTAATCCTTGGAATTCTAGTAAAAGACTCTAGTCCCTATGGAAGAAATATTAACAGGATACATTTTGCACTACACTGCCAAGGGGATCCCTTCTCAAAAGGATCCAGTCTCCCCTTTATTCAATGAGTTCTGGGTTATAAACTGGTTAGAAATCGGTTGAGGGATTATGACTTTGGGTGTTTCAAGTTAAGACTTCTGTTCACTTGACCTAGAATTCTTCTGCCTATACAGATCAAGTAAGACTTTAGGAAGAAACTACTTATTATGGGTTGAATTGTGTTTCCACAAAATTAATATATTAAAACCCTAACCTCCAGTACCTCAGAATATACTGGTATTTGGAGACAAGGGCTTTAAAGAGGTGATTACATTAAAATAAGGCTGCTGGTATGGGTCCTATTCCAATACGACTGGTATCCTTATAAAAACAAGAAATGTAGATATACTGAGAGACCCAAGGGGTGCACTTGCAGAGAAAAGGCCATGTAAAGAGAGCAAGAGGGTGACCATCCGCAAGTCAAGGAGGCCTAAGAGGAAATCAACCCTGCTTGCACCTTGATCTAGGACTTCCTGCCTCCAGAACTTTGAGATATAAATTTCTATTGTTTACACCACCCAGTTTGTGGTAATTTGTTATGGTAGCCCTAGCAACCTAATACACTATCTATCGATTTCCCTTTTAGGAGTGTCATGGTTAACTAGCCAATGCCATAGATTTCTGTGAGCCAGACTGTTCTGGTTACTGCTTTGTCTGTTATAGTAACCACGCCTACATCTTCTTCTTCTTTTTTTATTTTTTTTGGTGATTAGGTGGTGCGGCTCAGCTCCTGCTTCCTCAGGATCCAATGATCTTTATTGTATTTAATTACCCCATTCAGTGGCAGCAGTTCTTGTAATTTCTGAACTACAGAGAAGAGTGACCGCAGAGTTCTTCAAGGATACTAGTCTCTCTCTCCTTCCCCACCCCTACCCTGTAGTACGCCTGCTTGAATCTTCTTTTTGAGTGTACTTTCCTAAGCTCCAAGGGCCTGCCTTATGTCTCTGCAACTTGTTTCCTTAGCTATTTCTTCTACTGCTCACTTTTACTCCCTCTGTAACTATCTTTTCTTTTTTTAAATTAAATGTATTGGGGTGACCCCGGCCAACAGGATCATATAGGTTTGAAATGTAACTTTTTTTTTAATTTAATTTTTATTGTTATTCAATTACAGTTGTATGCCTTTTATCCCCATCCCTCCACCCCACCCCAGCTGAACCCACCTCCCTCCCCCACCTCCACCCTCCCCCTTGGTTTTGTCCATGTGTCCTTTATAGTAGTTCCTGTAATCCCCTCTTCCCACTTTTTATAATTTCAAATGTAACTCTCTTATAATTTGAAAAAAAGGATGTAGGAGCTCCCCCTCACAATTTTTTTTCTTACAATGCGGTGAAAAGTGTGTTATCTGTACCCTCCTGGAGTGGATGATAAGGTCAACAAGATAATTCACTCTGACATTCCAATGTCCCTAAGCCTTTGAATACCTATCTCTACAGTATACTGGGTTAGTTCTGACATTTCAACTCATTTAGTGAAGGCCACATTTTGGTCTGTTATTAGAAAACCAAAACAAACAAACAAACAAACTGTTAGAGCCACTTCTAATCTCTTGAGCTACAACACTAAATCCAGAATCTCTGCTTAATGGATTCATATAACAATTTTGGCCTGATCTGACTTTATATTCCTTCCATTATTATCCTGCACCCTTAATACCCATTCCCATATGTATTCCCCAGGTGTCTGCCTGTATGAATTGGAAAAATCAGCAGTCAGTTCTCCAGGAAGTCAGAGTAACCCAAAATGTGTATGTACCTAACAATTTCAAAATATATAAAACAAAAAATAATAAATCTAAAGGGAGAAATAAACAAATCCACAGCTACAGTTGGAGATTTTAACACTCCTCTCTCAATAACTGATAGAATGAGTAGGTAGAAAATCAGTAAGGATACAGATAACCTGAACATCAGTATCAACCAACTTAACCAGACTGACATTTATAAAGCACTCTGGCCCAAAACACCAGAATACATATTCTTCTCAAGTGCCATACACATTCTTTAAGATAGACCATATTATGGACCATAAAACAACCTTAGCAAATCTAAAAAAAAAAATAGAAGTCATACAAGGTATAATTTATGAATAAAAATAAATAAATAAATAATTTTTTAAAAAAGGTATAATTTAGGGCCACAGTGGAATTAAAGTAGAAATATATAACAGAAAGATAGCTAGAGAATCCCAAAATATTTGAGTATATTAATAATATACCCAGATATTTATAAATAACATGTGTCAATAAAAAAGTCTCATAAGGAATTTAAAAATATTTTTAATAAAATGAAAATACAACATAATCAAATTTTACAAAATTGAACCAAAGCAGTATCTAAAAGGCACATATTAGAAAAGAAGAAAGTTAAATATGCTATGTCTGACATATGAACCATCCATTCCATGCCGAGGTATTGACCTAAGGGAAATGAAAGCAAATGTCCACACAAAGACTTGTACAAAAATGTTCATACAAACTTTATTTGTAAGGGCCCCAAACTGGAAACCAATATCAATCAACAGGTGAAAGGATAATCACAGTGCAGGATATTCACACAATGGAATACAAGTCAGTAATAAAAGAAATGAACTACTGATCCATGCAACAACGTAAGTGAATCTAAAAATAATGTTTTAAATATTATATTTATTCATTTTTAGAGAGAAGGGAAAGGAGGGAGAAAGAGAGGGAGAAAAACATCAATGTGTGGTTGCCTGTTATATGTCCCCAACTGGGGACCAGCCCACAACCCAGGCATGTTCTCTGCCTGGGAATCGAATTAGCGACCCTTTGGTTCACAGGCTGGCACTCAATCCACTGACCTACACCAGCCAGGGCTGAATCTAAAACTAATTTCCCTGAATGAAAAGAAATTAGATAAAAGAGTGCATAATGAATAATTAAATTTCTACATAATTCTAGAAAATATGAACTAATCCATGGAGTGATATACACCTACCCAATAGCCCAATAATTCCATCTCTAAGTATTTACCCAAGAGAAATGAAAGCATATGTACACAAAAAGACATATATCAATGATCATAGAGCCTTAATCCACAATATCCAAAACTGGAAACAGTCCAGATAGCTAGCAATAGATAAATGAATATACAAATCATTATGGTATATTCACAAAATGAAACTATTTGGCAAAAAATAAACTACTTATATACGCATCAACCTAGATGAATCTCAAAAACATTTAGTGAAAGAAGCCAGACACCAAAGAATATTCACTCTATGAACCCACTTATATGACACACCCAAACAGCTGATCCATGGTAAGAGAAAACAGGTTAATGCCTTCTAGTAGGGAGGGGTGAGGTTTAACTGGAACACAGCACAAAGGATTGATGGACATATTGTCTATTTCAATTAGGGTATTAGTTACACAGGTTTATATATTTTCAAAATGTATCAAACTATACAGTTAAAATATACTTGTGTGTAAATCTTCTCTCATTAAAATTATTTCTATGGCATTTCCATTTCTGAGATACATTTAAAGAAGTGATCTATCAATAATTTTTAAAATATCAAAATGCACAATATAAAGTAAATTTCAACCTTATAACTTCAAATATAGGGTTAAAAGTACACACGTATGGCGAAAGTGTTAAATAGCAACCTAATACAAAAGAAGGGATGTAGTTTTTCATACTCTTGGATATATGTAAGCAAAAGGTTTTCAACGATTTGTCACACATGCTATTTTGTAAAATATTTTTTTGATGTAGGCATATAGAAGTTTGATTTTTGACTTGAGGGATCACAAAAGATTTCATGAGGCAGTTTGGCCTAATGCACACATGAAAGATGGGAATACTATAGGCGAGGGAGGAATGGGTACAAGAGAGGACTAAGCATATTTCAACCAGAGGTAAGGCAGGGATGTTTAGCTTTCATTTGGGGATTATCGGGTAAATCTACCATGGTTAACTTTTGGGGTCTCCAAAGTCATACAATGAAATAAAGTAGTCTGTGGCCAGATTGCAATTATCTTTGTATAACACATTTGAAGTTTGTAATTTATTCTAGGCAATGGGGAGTTACTGAAGGTTTTTTAGCAGTTAAATGCCATGTTCAAACCTGTGTTTATGATACATCAGCATAGCAGGATGGCAGAGTGAAAAGAGAATTGGAATGAAATCAAAAGATCTTGGTTGAATGCCTAGCTTTGCAATAGACTATATAACCTTAGAAAGTTTCTATGGCCTTTATTTTCTTCACTCAAATATTGGAAAGTTGCATTAGATCATCTCTAAAATCCTTCAAAATATTCTGAGGACACATGAGATGAGATTTGTAGCAATAAGAACAGGAAGAATGATCCTGCAATGAAATTAAGGAGAGGTAATGAAAACCAGAACCTGGGAAGTGTCAGTGGCAATTGAAAAGAAAGGTTGGATATGAGCGAATAATTTAATGCAAGGACAAGGGAGCCAGAGATGCTTATGAAGTTTTGAATCTCAGGGACTATGACTTACTGTGGGCTCTCTAGTTGGACTCTGCTGTTACTCACATGTTTAGTGCAGAAAACTACATAAACATGTATCTCATGAGTGATAACCCAGTTGAGATTAGATTTAGAAATAATAATACCATTTAATTTTAAAAATTATTTGAGCTTGTTTAAATGTGATTATTTCTTTAAATACCTTTTAAAATAGGAAGCTGCCGATAAGCTGCAAGTTTGGGCTGAAATATATTTTCCATTAGAACCCGTTCCATGAAAAATAAGTCCTGCTGAAACTTTTCAGATTTTAATATTGTATCTGAGTGGTCTTCTTGATCATGCATTTTAGCCAGAATTACATTTTCTATTTCCATTATAGAACTAGCTTCACTATCTATAAAATACAAACATAATGTTATGATAAAATAATACAAATAATATTACATAATTCATACATTCTAAATATTTAAAAAATGACATTTTGTCATCACTATTTGTTTTCTTCCAGTTCTCACCAACTTTAATAGCCATTTATTGAATATCCTTTATATACCAAGCACATGCAAGATATACATTTATCATCACATTTTGAAATTACCAACCACTCAAAAATGTACTGTCTTTCAATAGATAATTTTTACCTCTCTACATTTTCATTCCAATTAAAATAAGATAATGAATCTTCAGATGAAGGTCTGATCTGATTATTGCTTTATATGAATATTATACAACTGTGTTAATTTTTTATTGATGCTATAATAAATTATCAAAAACAGTGGTTAAAAACATGCAAATTTACTGCCTTAAAGTACTGTAGGTTAGAGGTCTGGATGCAGGTCTCACTAGACTAAAACCAAGAAGTCAATAGGGTTATGTTCCTTTCCAGAGGCTCTAGAGGAGAATTCATTTCCTTGTCTTCTCCGGCTTCTAGGCCACCCACACCTGTCCCCCATCTTCAAAGTCAGCCACACTACCTCTCTCTGACCACAGCCGGGAAAGGTCCTCCACATTTAAGTACACATGTGATTAGATAGGGCCCATGCAGATAATCAAGATAATCTCCTCCTCTGAAGATCTTTACTCAGTCACATCTGGAAAGTCTTTTTTGCTATGTGAGGTAATATATTTACAGGTTCCAGGAATTGGGATGTGTACCACATGACTTAGCACACTCTTATTTTAAAAACCAAATAATGGGCAGTCCTGCATCCATGAAAATGGCATAGGCACATTTTTGCCTGTTTTTCCTTCTAAACACAACTAAAAACCCTGGAATAGATGTATATATGGCTGACGTAAGAAAGATAAATATACACATACATATATACATACACACATACATACGTGTGTGTGTGTATAACATAAGAAAGCTTTAAAAGTCTTTGGAAGAAGACGAAGCAACTAGAGTCCTCAGGGCCCAAGGAATGACAGTTGTGAATTCTCTGGGTTTTCTTATTGCCACATATATTCCAAACATGGAGCTGAAGAAGCCAGCACTTGGAAACACAAATACATGCAGACAAAGAAAAGTCTAAAAAGAAGCCACCTCCCTCTAGCCAGAGGACCAGGAAAAAGACAACCTTGCAAGATAGAAAACTTTTATGTATAACTACTCTACTCCAGACAAATAGCACAGGGAAAAACTCCCATGCCATAAAGGCCAAGTGAGGATCCTAGACTTTCACCGGTGCCAGGCTATAACAAGGTATCCCAAACTCCCAGCCTTACAGTGGGTATCATGTCATGGAAGGCTCAGTGGGGAACTAGGACCTTCATGCCTATCAAACATAATGACCAATTGGGAAACATGGAATTTCACACCCACCTGGAAGTAACAAGGTGACCCTCCTCCCAACTAGAATAGTCAGAGTTAGTCTGGTAAATAAGAACTTACATCACTGCTCAACAGTAATGAGGCCAACTCCCATTCTGTGGTGTCAACTGAGGCCTCTTATGGAACAGTAATGAGACTCCCTATCCCTCCCAATGATGGAGCTATCAATGGAAGCCAGAGATCCCCACCCAGTTCCACCCAGCAGTAATGAGAAGACCCCATCCCTTAATGTGATTGGAGGCCAAGTAGAAAACATGGACTTCTACCTCACCTGACAGCAATGAAGCAGTGAACTCCTCTTTCCCTTGTCAAAACAGTGTCAAATAAAGCCTGCTAAGGAAAGGTTTAAAGAAGATCCTGACTTTCATAATATAATACCCCAAATTTCCTGGTTTCGACTAAACATCATTCATCATACCAAGAACCAAGAAAATCTCAGCTTAAATTTAAAAAAAGGACAATCAGTAGACAGTAATATTAAGATGACAAATGTTTAAATTATCTGACAGTTTAAAGCAGCCATCATAAAAATGTTTTAATGAATATTTATGAACACATTTGAAGCAAATGAAATAACAGAAAATATCATAAAAGAAATAAAAAGTTGTAGTAAATCAACAAAAGAACCAAATGAAAATTTTAGAACTGAAGAAGACAATGACTAAAATTTTAAAATTAAGCAGGTGTTTTGACAGCAGAATAGAGTCACTCAGCTTAAGGAGAAAACAAGAGAAATTACCTATCTGAAAAACAGAAGAAAAAGAGTCTGAAAAAAAATAAACAGAACCTCAGAGAAATAAACAAACAAACCAAATAACATTCAGATCACTGGCACGCCAGAAGGAGAGAAGAAAGAGGAAGGAACTGAAAAGTATGCGAAGAAATAATAGCTGAAAATTTCCAAAATTTAGCGAAGAAGAATGACACACAGATACAAGAAACTAAGTAAACTGAAAAGAGGATAAATACAAAGAAATCGCACCAAGACACATTATACTCAAACTTCTGAAAAGGGAAAACAAAAACTAAAACATCAAGGAAGCAGTGAGAAAGAATTTCCCCTTATATAAAGGGGAAATTTTCTGAGTAACAGCAGATTTCTCACCAGAACTCATGGAGGCCAGAAAGAAGTAACACAGATTGAGTGTTGAAAGAGAAGAACTGTTCACCCCAGAGTTTTATACCCTCTGAAAGTATTCTATGGGATGAAAGGGAAAGTTAAAGTATTACCAGATAAAGGAATATTAAGAGAATTTGCTGCCAGTAGATCTTCCCTAAGAATGGCTAAAGGAAGTTCTATGTACAGAAAGGAAATGATAAAAGAAGGAATACTGAAACATCAAAGGGAACACAGAGCAGTAGGTAAATGTGGATGAATACAATACACTCTCCTTTTCTTGAGGTTTCTTAACTATGTTTGATACTGTCAACTACTGTCTGATGTAGTTCTAAATGTAAAAATATTTCTACTAGATATTTAGAGGAAATATATAAATAGGGAAGAGTAAAAAGATACAAGGCAGGTAAGATTTCTATACTTTAACCAACAAAATATCAAAACCAGTGCATTATGATGCTATGTATGTATAATGCCATATATAAAGCAACACTAAAAAAGCTAGACAAAACTCAAAAACATTATAAATAAATTAAAGTGAAATTGTAAAATAAAATTTTGAATTACCAACATGAATGATGGAGAAAAAGAGAGAAACAAAACCAGACAGAACAAATAAAAGACAAATATTAGCAGACTTGAGCCTTACTGTATCTATAACTACATTAAATACAAATGCTCTAAATATACCAATTAAAGTCAGAAACTGACATAGATTAAGATCATGACCCAAATATGTAATGTCCACAAGAAACCTCTTTGAAATATATAATATATGTACATTTAAAGTAAAATGATGAAAAAAAAGATACATTAGGCAAGCAACGAAAGGTAAACAGAAGTGGCTACATAAAAATCAGATAAATCTGGCTTGAGAGTAAAAAAAAAAATTACCAGAGTCATACAGCAGCTTTATGTAATAATTGCACCAAGAAGACATAGTAATCCTAAATGTTTATGCAGTAAAAAAATAAGGCTGTAAACTATGTAAAGCAAAAACTGATAGAACTGAAAGAAGAAAAAGACAAATCCAAGATTTGACAGAATAACTAAGACAGAAAATCAGCAAGGATACAAAAGAACTCAACAACACCAACCAAAACATCTTGACATTCAATGAAAGTCAAATACATGTTCTTTTCAAGTATACTGGGAACATATACCATGATAGACTATAACCTAGGCAGTAAACTTAACATTTTTAAACAATTTTAAAAAGAGAAATCATAGTGTGTTTTCCAAAAACCAGACAAAGAAGGTACAAAAAAAGGTACAGACCATTATCCCTCATGAATATAGACACAAAAATACTTTTCATTGTCCACCAGAAAGAAAATATTGTAACTGCTTAAAAAAGAATTTATTGTAAACATTTTTTCTTTGTTTCTCTTCTCCTAGGAGATATATCGGCAAAAAAAAATTGCTATGCAAGATGTCTGAGATTTTACTGCCTATGTTTTTGTCTAGGATATTTATGGTTTCATTCCATCATAGGAGAGAACATATTCACCAGTGACATCTGATACAGGGATAACTGACTCCCCTTGGAGGGGAGGGTGTGGGAGGGACTGGAAGAGATTAGCCAAAGAATGTATATACATATATGCATAGCCTATGGACACAGACAACAAAGTAGGAGCAGGGGGCAATGGGAAACATCTGCAACAGTGTCACCAAGGGGAAAAAAAGAAAAGAAAAGAAAATGCCATGTGAAAACATCATTAAAAAAACTAAACTTACTTTTTTCTATAATACTTCCTGGCCCTCTTTGGTCTTGATCTTTAGGAGGTACGCTTGCTTTAGTACTTAAATCAATTATAGATTGTTTTTTTGGTACAGATGAAAGTTCCAGAGCATTGTAAGAATCATACAAATCCCAAGCAGTAGACATTATGCCTAAGTAAAGAGATAGAAAGGTAAAAATTACTACATACCAAATTCTCATTTGTAGCTTATAAGTAGTCATAGCAAAATCTAAGATAAGAATATCTACTGTCTAGAAAAAAGTATTACTGTTTAACCACAATGGCAGCAAGTAGATAACAATAAAAAAGAAATCAATTATTAAGACACCTTAAGAGATCCTTACCCTTCACACTTTTAGCACCTACAAATACTTTAGTGTTTCAGTGACAGCTCCAAATTACCCTTGCCGTCCTCTCTGACCTCCACACCTCCCCCTCTTACCCCAACCTGGTGCAGCATGACCTCGTGAGGCAGTCAGTTGGTACCGACTATGTCGACACGGGCCCAGACAATCATGTTGTAACAAGATTTTAAAGTGTCTTTACTATGGTTAACATATAACACATATTATATTCTACAGAACTTTTTATCTATAATCATCCAATTCCATTTATCAAAACAAATCCTATATACTTACGTAAAAAGATTGTACGTATTGGGAAAATGACAGACTCTGATCTCAAAAAACTGGGAAAGTAGTATGGCTTTTAACTTCTATTTAAAATTTTTTGTTTATCTTATTTATTCAAATAAGCAAATATTACAATGCCTCCAAAAAAATGCTCCCAACCCTTCATTGCTAATATAAAAATGAAAGGCTCATGTACCAATTATTTTGTCAGTGACCATGTAACAATATATTCTCACATGCTGAACTTACTAAACTTCCAATTAAAGTACAGTGATTTAATAAAGAATTTTCCCCTGAAAATAAAAACAGGATCTGGATTTAATTTATGCAACTACTTCATTGTTAGAAGCTTTATTTTCATAATGTAAAATGAAGGATCTCTGATGTTTAACAATGTTTTCAATCAGTAGGAGTGTTAACTCACATTTTGTAACAACATTTCTACCTTTTGAACTTATTTTAATAGTATCTAGTAAAGTCATACACAGAATAAATACTCAGTACATTTTGCTGAATTGAAAAGGATATAATTTCCATGTTCATAAAGTAAAAGACCATAGAAAGAAATTGTCTTTGAATATTGAATGACCTAACCTTCTTTTTCTTCCTTTAACTGAAAGTTTATTAGGTTGTACATGTAGACATATATTGTTACATAGCCACTAATAAAATAATTGCTACATAAATAAATATGCATGTTAAAAAGAGAAATTGAAAGTGTTAGAGTAATTTACAGTTGTTTCATTGAAGATAATAACACTGGTAATTTTACTTTGGGTAACTTTATATTTGTTCATTTGAATAAATTAACCTAAGAAATAGAAAAATTTCAAACCACATACCATAATATCATCTACAAGATGGAATAGTAAATAATGAATGATTATAAACTTCCAATTTTACACTGTTAGACACTATTAAAGAGAGCTATGTTAACTAGTATCAGAAAAAGTGTTCCCATCTATACCTGTGTTTTGAGCATTTTTGAGTCTCAGATATGTCTAAATAGTTTTTACAACTGCAAAAACATTGTTCCTTATTAGCAATTTAATTCAGACTGTAAAAGAATAGCAATTGGCTATATTACATTTACAGAAAAATAATTTTACTTTTTAGCTGAGTAAAAAGATATGGTCACTGTAAAAAAAAAAAAGGGAAGTAAATATGACTTGCATGTCTATCACCCAGAGATAATAAACTGCTAACATTCTGGTATACGTCCTTCCAGAGTCACATACAAATGTATGTGTATGCCATCAAATATATGTGTATTTTAATAAAACAAGCTCATATCATATAAACTTGTATTTAAAACTTATTGTAGTATAATATATTTAGAAGACAAAGTAGCTTTATGAAATCTACAAAGTTGTAAATTTAACTATATTTTCAAAAGTTAGCAGGAAACATTAATACATTTATTGTATTATCTATTTACCTATAATGCCACTTTTAACATAAATTACTATATATATACTGTTAGGTGGGAAAATTTTCCCTCACTTTTTATGAACCTTTACAGAAGAAACTTTAGCAAAATTAACACTCCTGGCCTATGTCCCTCATTTACTTATTACCAAGGAAAGAGAAGTGACAATTCTATAGAAGAGTATATAAGGAATTATAGTTCAGTCACTTTTCAGTCACTCTTTGGTTAGGTCTACTCACTTGCAGACGTATGCATTCTGGTCTGTTCACACCTCTACAGAGGAGGTCTGTACTTAGCTAGTTGTGCCAATCGCTGTTGGTAAATTCTATTCTGAAGGTAAGTATTTCTTGAAGCAAGTCTACTTAGCTTCAGATTTAAAACTATATTTTTCAATTAACTTTATCAGTAATAAAGATAATATTTTTATTTCCATCTCTGACTTCTAAATCTCTTTCACATTCATCCAAAATCAGTGAAGGAAGACATCTGTAAAACCTTAACATTTACTTGATCTGTATTCAAATTCCTTAGTGTAAATTCTCCTGTTATTTTAATAAAATTTTTATTGTGAAATATATACCATTCACTGAGAGTGTATAACACATATATATGTGGTGTTGAGTGTCTGGCACATTTTAAATGGTATTAGTTGTAGTTGCTATTCTTTGTAATAGAAACAATTAGTTTGTATAAAGTTTCATAAACATTTGAAGAGTACAAAGTTATATGATAGTTTATATAAAAATCAATGCTGATAATTGTGTTATTCAAATCTTCTATATCTATATTTATTCCTTGTTAACTTATTGGTCAAATTCTGAAAGTTATATATCACAGTACCCAGTTCCTCTTGTAATTTGGACAAGTTAATTCTATTTTTGCATTATATATTTTAACATTTACTTGTTAATCAACAGACTTAAACTATCATTTTAAACTGTCATATTAAAACATGACAGTTTATCAAGCAGAATAAAGCATAAATTACCTTTGTCTTCCTTTATAATTTTGTCACATTGGACATCTTTATTCTTTGGTGCTCCGTTAATAGTCTGCATCATTCTTTCAACATATAAGTCATTGCCTAATCTATTTCTACAAAGGTTCTCATAATCCTTGTTTCTCTGGCTATAAAAAAGAAAGTATATTCAACTAATTAATGAAAATTAATTATTACCACACATACCATCTCTTTATATTATATATTTTCTTAAAATTACCTTCCTAATGTGGATTGCGCCAAACGTGAGAGATCATAAAACTCCTTAGGAAGAGACTGCATTAAACTACCAACAGAGGAATTTGTTACGCTATACCTCTCAACCCAGTACTACTTTCAGTGCCCACCAACAATATGCCAGCACCAGCTCCACACAGACTTTATGAACTTTGATATAAACACTTTAAACTATAAATTCCCTCAAAGTAATACTTAATTTTGTATCATCCTATAAGTATTATTTTCATAATTGTTTAGTTCTGAGTATTTCTTAAATTTCTTCAATGACTTGTCTTTTGATTCATGAAGAATTTAGAAAATGGACTTGTTAACTTCCAAATGTGTATATGAATGTGTCTATCATTTAGTTAAGATATATGTTACTGATTTTTATCTTCATTCCACTGTGGTTAGAGAATTTATTTTGTATAATATCACTTCTTTGAAAATTTTTAACTGTTTCATGGCTTTGTACATGGATGATTTTTATAAATGTTCCATGTGTGCCTGAAAAGAGTGTGTGTTCTCTAATTGTGGAATGTAAAGTTCGATGTAAAACCACTAAATTACATTTTTGGTTCAAATTTTCCATATCTATACTAATTTTTATCTGGTTGACCTATCAATAAATAAGAGAGGTATGTTTAAATATCTTACTTTAATGGGATACTTGTCAAGTTTCCAATTTTTGCTTCATATATTTGAAGGTTCTTTTATTAGGAAAATTCAAGTTTAGAATTATTATACCTTCCTATCATTGTGAAATGACTTTCTTTATTCCTAGTAAATAAAGTCATTTGATCCTAGTAGTTGTCATTTATATACTTATATTTTATAGTGCAAACGATTCTATAATATTTTATATTTGGGTAAGAATAATGCCCAAAATATTATTTTAGTGGACTTTTTAGTACTACACATCATATTCAAATTATATCTGAAGGTAAATAACCTGAATAACTGAATTAATAATTAATTTATAGTGACAATATTAATTCAAACAGAGTAGACTTCAGAGCAAGGAAAATTATCAGAGATAAAGAGTGACATCACATAGTGATAAAGGGGTCAATTCTTCAAAGACAACAATTCGTAATGTGTGTGCACCTAACAACAGTGGTTCAAACTACATGAGGCAAAAACTGGTAATCTGTTTATATTCATTAATAAAGAGAAATGGAAAATATGGTCTAGTGTATTAAAGTCAATTATTTTCCTATGACATATGTCCTTTTTCAGTTCTGAATATAAAATTGTTGGTCCTTTCTTTTTAAATTGAAAATAATTTATATATGCATAAAAATCCTTAAAACCTATGTTGAGACTAGAAAGCTTCCTTTATTTCTCTTATGATTTAACTTAGTAGTTCTCCTAATTTTAAAAGGATATGGTAAAGCTATAGGTTCTTCCTCTAGAAAAAAGTACATACAAAGTAATCACTATAAGTATAATTTCATAAGGCACATATGTAACATATATCATTTTGCCAGGCACATACACTAGAGTATTTATCCACTAATTCCCAAGGACAGAAAAAAAGAACAAGAAACTCTGTCTTAGCATTTAAATTACAGAAGTAATGTAGATGGTGGAACCATACGTACATTACTTTCGCAGCTTCTTCAGCTTCTACAGAAATCATGACTGTTGGTAGGTTAAACAGTCTCAGTGTTTCTGTCTCTGTGAGTATTATTTCTACAATCTTCTCCATGTCTTCTTTTGTTACAATTTTTCCAGGTGTTTTCCTCATAACTCGTAAATCTAAAATACACAATAAAAATCATTTACTAATTGCTATTTTAAATTTTCATTTCACAAGTTATCGTGATGGATGATACATTACAGGTGGCTTTATATGGTCAAGGAACTGGCCATGTTGTGAGAGGTAGCCTATTCAATCCCTCTGAAGCTTACAAACTGGATCTTTCAGCCCATAAACAGTCTCTGTTCCTAATATAACAATATGCCTACTCCAGTCCTTTACTTGTAGTTTTAACGCGTAGGGCATCCCATTACATCCATCCCATAATAGTAAAAGAGAAAATGGGATCAGTGACCGTAGATACTACTCAAGAATATGGGCAGGTGTATTTTATGGAAATAGTATGCAACCCTTCTTTGAGTTTAAGCTAATTTCTAGTTTGTATCAACAACCTTTTGTTATTTGGCCTTCTTATCAGTTTTCTTTTGATTTAGATTACAGCTCACCTGTAATCATCTTTGCCAGGAACTAAAGACTCTCCAGTGGACGTTCTGGATTAAATATAGGATTAAAATAGGCTCAATATCCACACAAATAATACATTTAGGCTAGTCAGAGGCCCAAGGTCCTTAAAAAATTTCATTCAGGGATGGGGGAGTTTGGACTTAGTTGTGTGGGTAATAAAGAGCCATGACAAGGCCAGAGTTCAATGTGTTCTGTTAAAAACACGGTGTGAGGCAGCATTCCATTAGTCTTTGGGAAGGGTAAAGTTTGAGTAGCTTTAGAAAAACAACACTTAATGGGGGGAAATGGGGACAACTGTAACTGAACAACAATAAAATATTTAGAAAAGAAAAGAAAAATAAAACTTAAGGGTATACACTTTCCAAAAACTAAGGCTCAGTCTTCTCTTAAGGCCCAAAGCCTGAGAAAAACGCCTTCCTTATATCCTAAAAATATAAAAGTTACTAATTCCACTAATTCCAGGAAAGTAATAGTCTAGTCAATCTTCTACTTAATGGCAGAGTAACTGTCAATCATAGACAAAGCTCTAGATTGGCAAACAAATTTTTGTCCTGGATCAAACATTGTCAAAATATTGCTTAAACTTGGCATATATTGAGAAATTGCTGGAAACTTCCCCATATACCTATAGAATCTATTTCATGGGTCAGATCCCTGAGTCTAAAATGGGCTTACATTTCAATCTTGACTACATATCCCTCTCTCCCTGGAAAAGCATCACAAATGTATCAGTTTGCCTTGTGTGCTCCTTTTACTGTCAGTGATGGAGAGAACACATCTTCTCTACCCGTGGTAGTTCTTCCAGAAAGAGGGAGCTGCAGTATGACAATCTTGGCTCCTCTCCACAAGTGTACTTATGGTGCCTCTTAAGAGGGTGGGGGTGGGCCTGAAGTGGTCTAGATCCTTTGATGAATGAGTGGGTAGGTTTGTCAAATTTGGGAGTTCAATAGCAGGCCTTTATCTGTAATATTTTGGCTCCTATCTGTCATAGCTACCCTTACCATATTTTTCAATTAATTCAGAACTGTGTGAAGAAAAGAGATGCCATATTTGGCTACCTTTGCAGACCCTAATAGACAGCAATCTGTGAAGCCTTCATTGGCTCCTACTTTGGCCAGAATTGGTGAGATACGATTATGTAATACAATACAATTGAGTCACAAAGGCATTTTATTCTTACCCCTCCTCACAAATAAATCATATGCAAACCAAGATACTTTCTTTATGAGTTTCTGCAAAAGACATCTATTACTTATTCATTTATTCACTGAGAACATCTGTGTGTATGATGCTGTTTGGTCCATACCTTGCACTAAAATTACAAGCTTTTCTAATCATAAGTTTCCTTTTGATTAAACAGTAAAGCAATGGTTCACAAACTTCAGCATGCATTAAAATCACCTGGAAGGCATATTAAAGATTGCTGGAACTCACTGCTAGACATTTTTAAAACATTTAATAAACCTCTTATTTTAGAATAGTTTTACATATACAGAAAATTTGCTTCAACCCAGTTTTTCCTATTGTTAACATTCATTACAACTAATAAACTAATATTGATACTTCATGATTATCAAAAGCTATCTTTCATCCCAATGGTCTTAGTTTTTAACTAACGTCCTTTTTTTTCCCAGGATTTTATCCAAGATGCTTTACATTTAGTCATCATATCTCCTCAGGCTTGTCTAGTCTGTGACAGTTCTTAGACTTCTCCTGTTTTTGACAACCTTAAGTTTTGAGGAGTACTGGTCATGTATTTTATAGAATGTCCCTCAATTTGGGTTTGCCTGGTGGCAGGGAGGGGTTATGGGTTTCTGGAAAGAATGCCACAGAGGTCAACTGTCATTCTCATCATGTCATATCAAGGATATATGCCATCAGCATGACTTACCGCTGATGATGCTACCCTTAAACCGAGGTAGTATTTGTCAAGTCTGTCTGCCATCAAGTACTCTTCTCTCCTCCATACCCGACACTCTTCAGAAGGCAATCAATACGAAAAGACCACACTTAAACAGGATGGAGAGTTAAGCACCACCTTCTTGAAGGAGGAATATCTATATAAATTATTTGGAATTCTTTTGTACAGGAGATTTGTCTACTCTCCCCAATCTATTCACCTGTTCAATCATTTATTTATATAAGTATGGACTCATGGGTATTTCCTTTATATTTGAGGGTATAATCCAATATTACACTACTTATTTTGTTGTTGAAATATTCCACCTTTGAACATGGAAGCTCTTTGTGTTGGCTGCTGTGTCTCTTTCACATATCCCCACCATTTTTGCTTATTACAGCTTTTTCTTGTTTACTTTCTGGTCATCTTATACATTCCCTGCTGTAGCGCTAGTGTGCATCATTTCTCCAGAGATCCCTGGTTCCTTTTTTGGAGAATGGTATTAGAAACAAAAATCTGGGTACTGTGTAGCTATTGCTACTGGGATATCATTGTTTCTAGGCCTTCAGGCATTGTTCCTAGCAGCTGGGGGGTGGGGGGGCGGTGTTAAGAATAGTATGGGAAATGGAGAAGCCAAAGAACTTATATGTACATAGGAAATATTTGTTTTTATACTAACCCATGTATATATACATGTATCGATCTGGATCTATATTAAGCTAAACATGAGTTCATATTAACGTCTCTGATTCCCATCCAGTACCACATGTGTAATTCGACACTTCTCCCCTTATTTGTCGGTTATGTCCCACTCCAACAACAGTGCAAAAGCTGCTTTCCACCATCTGCCTTCCATTTGTTATGTGTTCAAACCTAGTACACAGGTATCATGGTTCAGAATTGTTTACCCATACCCGTATGGAAAATGACTTTATTAACTAGAGTATACTGTTTTATATGAGTTCCACATTTTAAATCTTACACTCTCTACATAATTTCAACACCGTGTAGGTCTATACCTTCTCCCCTCAGCAACCTTCACTCTTTCAGTGAGGTGATGCCATACATTTGTAAAAGAGGGACTAGATTCTGATGTCACAGTCTGTATTCCATTCAAGTGTCCTTTAGTCTCTTTACTGTACTTTTAAAAAATATATACTTTATTGATTATGCTATTACAGTTGTCCCATTTTCTTCTCCCCTTTACTCCCCTCTACCCTGTACCCACCTTCCCACCAGCATTCCCCCACCTTAGTTCTTGTCCATGTACATGTAAGTTCTTTGGCTTCTCCATTTCCTATACTATTCTTAACCTCCCCCTGTCTATTCTATACCTACCATTTATGCTTTTTATTCCCTGTACCTTTCCCCCCATTCTCCACCCTCCACCTCCCTGCTGGTAACCCTCCATGTGATATCCATTTCTGTGATTCTGTTCCTGTTCTAGTTGTTTGCTTGGTTTGTTTTTGTTTTAGGTTCAGTTGTTTATAGTTGTGCGTTTGTTGTCCTTTTACTGTTCGTATTTTTTAATATTTTTTCTTAGATAAGTCCCTTTAACATTTAATATAATAAGGGTTTAGTGATGATGAACTCCTTTAACTTGACCTTATCTGGGAATCACTTTATCTGCCCTTCCATTCTAAATGATAGCTTTGCTGGATAGACTAATCTTGGATGTAGGTTTTTGCCTTTCATGACTTTGAATACTTTTTTCCAGCCCCTTCTTGCCTGAAAGATTTCTTTTGAGAAATCAGCTGATAGCCTTATGGGAACTCCTTGGTAGGTAACTCTCTCCTTTTCTCTTGCTGCTCTTGAGATTCTCTCCTTACTTTTACTTTTGGGTAATGTAATTATGATGTGCCTTGGTGTGTGCCTCCTTGGGTCCAAGTTCTTTGGGACTCTCTGAGCTTGCTGGACTTACTGGAAGTCTATTTCCTTTGCCAGATTGGGGAAGTTCTCCTTCATTATTTTTTTAAGTAAGTTTTCAATTTCTTGCTCTTCCTCTTTTCCTTCTGGTAGCCCTATGATTTGGAATGTTGGAATATTTAAAGTTGTCCCAGAGGTTCCTAAGCCTCTCCTCATTTTTTTTTGAATTCTTGTTTCTTCATTCTGTTCTGGTTGAATGTTTATTTCTTCCTTCTGGTCCAAATCATTGATTTGAATCCCAGTTTCCTTCCCGTCACTGTTGGTTCCCTGTACATTTTCCTTTATTTCACTTTGCATAGCCTTCACTTGTTCCTTTATTTTGCAACCATATTCAACCATTTCTGTGAGCATCCTGATTACCAGTGTTTTGAACTCTGTGTCTGATAGGTTGGATATTTATTCATTGATTAGTTTTATTTTTGGAGCTTTGCTCTGTTCTTTCATTTGGGCCTTGTGTGTGTGTGTGTGTGTCTCAGCATGCATGTTATGTAGTAAGGGGCTGAGCCTTAAGTATTAGCTAGGGCAGGGCAACCCATGCTGCTGTGTTGTGGCACTATGTGTGGGGGAGGGGTCCAAGAGGGAACAATGCCACTTGCTTGGCTCTCGGCTGGCTTTCAGCCACTTCCCCAGCTACCCATAAGCAAATTGGGCTCTTCTGGTGCTGATTCCCAGGTGGGTGGGTTTATGTATGTTCTAGGACCCCATGGGTCTCCCCAAGAACTCTCCTGTAAGGTTGGGAGTTTCTCCCGCTGCCTCAATTCTCACAGGTTTTGAGGCTTTATTTCACCACACTGGAACCCTGGGTTGCATGGTCTGTCTTGCTCCCTAATTGTTCCTCCTGCTTTATCTGCACACAAATGTGGGACTACCTGGTCCTCCAACTGCTGCCTTGCTATGTGTCCTCTCTGCCCTAGCTGCCTGTCTCCATCCCTCCTACCAGTCTGGATGAATATTTCTTCTTTAACTCCTTGTTGGACTTTATACAGCTCAATTTTCTGGCAGTTCTGTTTTTTTTTGTTTTTAAATTTGTTGTTGTCCTCCTTTTGGTTGTGCAACGAGGCAAAGTGTATCTACCTAATGCCTCTATCTTGGCCAGAAGTCCTATCATTGTTTTTTTTTTTTTTCATGTAGATTAAGGTTCACTTTTTGTGCTGTTAAGTTAGTAGGACTTAACGAATGCATAGTTTCATGTATCCACCACTACAGTTTCATACAGAATAGTTTCACCTCCTAAAACATTCAGTTTCACCTGTTCAACCCTCTCCAAGTCCCTAGCAAACACTGATCTACAATATTTTGTATCTTCACTTTTGCATTTTCCAGAATATCATAAACACACTAGCTTTTTCGGACTGGCTTGTTTGACTTAGCAGTAAGTATTTGAGGTTCATCTGTGCCGTTGTGCAGATTTATAGCTCATTTATTTTAATTGCTGTATAATACTCCATGGTATAGATGTATCCTTGTTCACTTATCCATGCACCTATTGAAGGACATCTTCAATTGATTCCAGTTTTTTGTGATTATGATTAAATGGCTAGAAACAGTTGAGTACAGGTTTTTATGTGGATATTTTCAAATCCACACAAAATACTTAGGAGTGGAGCTGCTAGGTTATATGTTAAAACTATGTTTAGTTATATAAGAAAATGCCAAATTGTCTTTCAAATTTGTTGTGCCATTTGTATTCCCATCAGTACAGACCAAGAGTTCCTATTGCTTCATTAGGTAGCAATAGGAACTATTCATATCCTTACTAGCAACTGGTATAGCCATTTTTTTTATTTTAGCAATTTCACTGGGTGTGTAATAATATCTTATTGTTTAATTTGCATTTCCCTAACTACAAATGAAGCTGAATATCTTTACATGTGCTTATTTTTCCATATGTTTACATTTTTGGTGAAGTCTTTGTTCTTACTCTTTGCCTCTTTTTTTATTGGGTTTTTTTATTGTTGAGTTTTAAGAGTTCTTTGTATATTCTGGATACAAGTTCTTTGTCATATATGTAATTTTCTAAGATTTTCTCCCAGTGAGTGGCTTGCCTTTTCATTCACTTAACACTGTCTAAGATTTTATTTTTTCGCATTTATGTTTTATGAGAATTATTGACCTAAAATTTTCTTATAATGTCTTTATCTGGTTTTGGTATTAAGCCAATGCTACCTCACAAAAGTAGTTGGTAAATGTTTCCTCTTTACCTATTTCCTGGACTAGACTATGTTAGCTCTTTTCAACCAGTGTACCATGGCACACTTGTCAGCTATATTTTTAAAACATGCAATACCTGGCTATTTAGTCAGGAATACTGACCTCTTTCCCTTAAATAGTCAAATAAAAAAATGACAACAGCCTATATAACAATAACTATCTGATAGGAATGAATCAGAGTTATACCTATATTTTTTGTCAGATTGGCAAAAAATACATCTTTTGGTGTGCCACAGAATTTTAGTAATTAGTTTATGTGTACCATGAAGTGGAAAAGGTTGGAAATTGCTGAACTATATAAAAGTATTTCTTCCTTAACCCTCACCAGTGTGGCTCAGTTGGTTGGGTGTCATTCCTTGAAGCAAAAAGTCACTGGTTTGATTCGGGCATGTGCCTGGGTTGCTGGTTAAATCCCCAGGAGGAGGGCCTATAAGAGGCAACTAATCAATGTTTCTCTCTCTCATCAATATTTCTCTCCCCCTCTTTCTTCCAACCTTTCCCCCTCTCTAAAAATCAATAAACAAAATATTTTTAAAAATAAAAGTATTTCTGCCTTAAATGTTTGGTAGAGTTGACCAGCGAAATCATCTGAATTTGATATTTTGGGCGGAAAGGCATTTTTAACTACTATTCAATTTCTTAAATAGATATAAAGCTATTAAGAGTATGTATTTCTCATCAAGTGAGTTTTGATAGTTTGCATCTTTAAAAAAAAATGGTCCCATTTACCTAAGTTCAAAATTTGTGGGTATAGAATTCTTAGTACTACTTTCTTATTTTCCTTCTTATTCCATGGGATCACTAGTGATGACACTTCTTTCTTTCTCATATTGGCAATTTGTATGTTTTCTTTGTTAGTCTAGGTAAAAGTTTATTAATTTTATTGATATTTTCAATGAACCAGGCTTTGGTTCATTGATGTTTCTCTACTTTTTTCTGTTTCTACTGTCACTGATTTCTGTTCAAAGACTATTTCTTCTGTTTGCTTCAGATTTAATGTTCTTTTCTTTCTCTTGTTTTCTAAGATAAAAGCCTATTATTAATTTTATATCTGTCCTAATAAGTGCATTTAGTACTATACATTTCCATCTAAGCACTGATCTTCCTTCATCCCTCAAATTTTGATAAATTGTATTTTCATTTTTGTTTAGTTCAAAATGTTTTTTTAATTTCACATGAGATACATTTTATCCATGGGCTATTTAGAATTGTGTTAATTTTTAAATATTTGGAAATTTTCCAGCTGTCTGTTGCTGATTTCTGATTTCTGTTGTGTCCTGAGCACTTAGTTTGTATTCTATTCTTTTAGATTTGTTGAGGGTGTCCTTAGTGTCCAGAATGCATTCTATCTTGGTGAATCTTTATGTGAGCTTGAGAAGAATATATATACTGATGTTGTGGAATGGAATAGTCTATAAATGTCAACTAGATTAAGTTGGTTGATAGTGCTATCCAGGTTAGCCTTATTGATTTTCTGCCTGCTTGATCTCTCAGTTACTGACAGATGATGTGAAATGTCTAGTCACAATAGTAGATTTGTCTTTCTCTTTTCAGTGGTATCAACTTTGCCCATATTCTCATGTTTTGTAAGTAGGTATATAAATGTTTCAGATTATATCTTTTTTGTGAAATTTACTCCTTTATCATTATGTAACTTCTAGCAAGTTTGAATTTGTTTTCTGCTTATTTCTTTTGTTCTTTGTTTCTCTCTTTTTCTGACTTCTCATGTTTAAACATTTTCAATAAGTTCATTTTGTCTCCTTTCTTGGCATAACATATATATTTCTTAAACAGATTAGTGGTTCATTTTGGAATTTACAGTATACATTTAAAAATAACCTCTTCAACCTTCAAATAACACTATAACTCTTCACATGTAGCACAGGTACATTATAACAGAGCATTCCCAATTTCTTTTTCCCATCCTTTGTGCCATACTCTTATTCATTTAACTTGTCCATATGTTACATACATCTAATAAGCTGTTTCTATTATATCTTTGAACAACTAGCTTTCTTGTAGAGTAGGTTAAGATCAAGAACAAAAAAGATTTTATTTAACCTTCATTTATTTCTTCTCTAATGCACATCCTTTATTTATGTAGGAAAAGGATGAAAAAACAGGGTTTTTAAGCAGGGGAGACTGTGATTAGATTGTGTCTTTAGACAGATCATTCTGGATACAGCTTGGAAAAACAAAAATTGGATGGTAGCAAGAATATATGTAGAGAGGGCTGGAGGTGGTCATGACAATAACCCAATCTTCCTTATCTCCCTCGGAGAAGATGAGTTTCTCTTCTGCAACAGATATTGCTGATTGACTAAATTTTCATTGCTAAGCCTTTCTCCCTTCCCTTGCCTCTTTTCATTTAATAGAGGCTGGAAAATCAAGTATTTAACTTTCCCAGTCTCTCTTGAAACTAGGGGTGTCCATGTGACACAGTTCTGGCCAACAAGGTTAAAGCCAAAACAAACAAGAAGAACAAAGTCTTCTGGGAAAGCCTTTTCTTTCCCAATTTGGGAGATGTGGCTGGTACCCCTGCCTTTCTCCTTCTTTTTGACTTTAATGTGGATATAATACCCACAGCGGGGGTAGATATTTTGAGACCATGAGGTGAGAAGCATGAAAGGGCTTAAGGGAATAGTGGAGCAGGCACAATTAAGCCACAAAATCAAAGTCCCCAAAGTCATCTACCTCTTAACTTCTTTTAATGTGAGAAAAATAAGCCTTTATTTGTTTAAGCTAATGGTAGTTAGGTATTGTTACTTGTTGTCAGAAAGCATTCCTGTTAACCCCTAAATAAGAGTCCATCTCTAAAAGAGAAGATTCTATTAAGCACTTTTCCAACCATATGAATATTTTCACAAATCCTTCATTATCATCTTAGAGGAAAAGATACCCTTACTGTACTCCAAGGCAAATGCCCCTGAAGCAGAGCATTTCTTCCAGTATTGTTGATCAACCATTACTTCCTCATTCTTTTACCTTCACTTTCATAATCCTTTGCATTATCTCATGGGTTTTTTTTTTCCCTTGGATTTTAGAAGGTAGAACATTCTTTATTAAATAATGATACCAATTGGCCTGTTGGGAAGACAGGCTTCATAATGGACTCTCTTTGCAACATGGGCTAATGTGTCTATTGTGGAGCTGCTCGCCAGTCATAGAAGAGCCAAAAAGGAGGCTTTGTGGAAGAGTACTGCTTCTTTGGAATATGCAAAGGTACAAAATTTACAGAATCAAAACAAAATGGAGAATCCCTTTGCTGGCAGAAGTTAGCACTGTTCGTAATGACTCACCTGGGAGAGGATGACTGGAAGCTTCAGGGCTAGAACTCTCTGGACCCTAGTCTGTGATTCCTGAGGCTGGTGGTGTAAGACAGTCACCTTGGAAATTTTTAGAATTGTATGGATAGTTACTATCCTGGCAATTTCCATGTGGCTACTGCGCAAACCAGAATTTGCAAATCATTACCATAGTTCTTTTATCTCAAATATCTGAAAAATAATGAGCATATTTGCCAAAGAAATAATGAAATAAATAATTGTATTTTCATTACCTGTAAAACTAGTCAATCCTTCCCGTTTATAGGATGCTTCTTCCAGGTCTTCTGCTATTGATTCAGTAGTTGATACACTTGACTTAGAAACTGTACTGCTTCCAAAAACTGACCTTTAATAATAACAGTATTCATTTATTTAGAGTCCTTATGGATAATTAAATATATAAATGAAAACATCAGATTGAGAAATCAATTATATTAAAATATTAAGCAAAATTGACAGAAATTAATTAGTCCTTCAACATGAAGTTGATTTTTAATATTCTTTAAGTAAGTAGTCATTTTAAAAATATTTTAAAGATAAGACATGTCAAAATTATGCCTAAAGTCCTTCAATGGATTCCGAATATATTTAGGGTAAAAACCCAAAATACAGCCTCCCTTCCTAGACTCTCCATTTTCAGTATCACACTTGCCTTCCCTTTTTCATCTGTTTTTTTTAATTCCTCAATCTTCAGGACCTCAGCCTAGAACATGGTTCCTTCCATTTTTCACCAGTTTTCTGCTCATTATCTAAATCCCATCTTAATTGTGACTCACTCAATTTGATAAAGGTCCTCTTAAGATTTATTTTTTAAAAAATCTATGTACTCAGGGGGAAATCAATACCTTAAAGACTCCCATAATAATTTCCTTAAATATATGAACTTAAAATTACCCACGATATTAAATGTTTTTTTCCTCTTTTCTATTTATAGTCCCAACTTCCCTCCAAAAGGGTGGGTTAAGTTTACGGAAATACCCTTTGTTTTACTGAGCACTCTCATGGATACTCTAGAGCAGCATTCCCCCGCCCCACCCCGCTGCCCCCCTAAATTGCATGCTTAGCTAACATCTGGAACTTTTAATTTGTCAGACTGAAAATTGCACACTCAAACATTTCCCCATAACCTTTACATTGTTTTAGGATGTATTGTTTAATTATTGCAAAGACTCTGAACTTCTCCAGTATAAGCATTCATAAAATTTCATGCATATTAGTATCTACATAGTAAATGCATAACATTTCATTTACAAAAAAGAAAATTGTAGAACAACAGAGAAATCAAACCCTAGGAGAATAGGGATTTGCATCAGAGAATAGAGGGGAAGAAGGAAAAGCCATTCTTCCCCATAAATTGCAGCATAAAAGAAACTGAAGAAATGTGTCTGTAGGTATTTAACAGTAGCCTACCCTTTAGGTTTTACAGGAAATAGAGAGGAAAATTGATATATTTTTGCACAAATATTTTGGTATGAGTACAGGAGAACTTAAGACATGCAAAGCTCTCCATCTAATTGAATTAATTATGAGAGGAGCATAGGGATGATAGAGTGGAGCTGGACGACGGGAGACAACATACATCTAAGTTACATGTGTGCAACTTAAATTAAAAGACACTATACATGATATTTTAAAAAGTATAGAATAGTATACCTTGTAAACTGCCCTAACACACTAGGATTTAGTGTATTTTGATAAAGGCTATGTGAAGCTATGAATTCTGATCCAAATGATCCTTCTTGTGATGTCAATAGTTTATTTGGCTTTCCTGAAACAAGATGTGGATCTGGACGGTAAAGAGGTCTAGGAGTAACATCAACTCCATGTGCATCAAACACCTGTGGAAAATGGTAACATAAAATGAAATGAGTTTACAAGGTGAGGTTCATAAATAATAAGTCCTAGAATATGGAAATAAAAGTAGTAGAAAATAAGTATAATATTTCTAGGGCAGGATAAACATGAAAAATTGAATAAGAGATTTTATGCTTAAAAAGTTTCTTAAGTATGCATACATTTTAAGTCTTATGTTTTACCTATATAGAAGCAATATATATTAATTTTGAGAAAATTCAGATAGTTATTATTCATCCAGATTGCTATTATTTTGTATATTTATTTTTTCTGTATATGTTTTAAAAACCTTACATTCTTTTTCTGCTCCTTTTTTAAAAATTATATTTCATTGATTATACTATTGCAGTTGTCCTGATTTTTTCTCCTTCATCCCCTCCAATGAGAATCCCCCACTCCCTTAGGTAATCCCCACACCATTGTTCATGTCCATGAGTCATGTGTATAAGTTCTCTGGCTACTCCATTTGCTATACTGTACTTTATATCCCCATGGCTATTCTCTGGCTGCCTATTTGTACTTCTTAATCCCCTCACCTCTTCACCCATTCACCCACACCCCCCTCCCATCTGGCAACCATCAAAATGCTCTCCATATCCATGATTCTGTCTCTGTTCTTCTTGTTTGCTTAGTTTGTTTTTTAGATTCAATTCTTGACAGATATGTATTTTTTGCCATTTTATGGTGCATAGTTTTGATCTTATTTTTGTTAAATAAGTCCCTTTAACATTTCATATAATATGGTTTGGTGATGATGTACTCCTTCAGTTTTTTCTTGTCTGGGAAGCTCTTTATGTGCTCTTCAATTCTAAATGATAGCTTTGCTGAGTAGAGCAATCTTGACTGTAGGTCCCTGCTTTTCATGACTTTGATTGTTTCTTGCCAATCCCTTCTAGCCTGCAAAGTTTCTTTTGAGAAATCAGCTGATGGTCTTATGGGAACCCCCCTGTAGGTAACTAACTGCTTTTCTTTTGCTGCTTTTAAGATTATCTCTTTATCTTTAACCACTAGCATTTTAATTATGATGTGTCTTGGAGTGGGCCTTTTTGCATCCATCTTGTTTGAGACTCTCTCTGCTTCCTGGACTTGCATGTCTATTTCTTTCACCAAATTAGGGAAGTTTTCTTTAATTATTTTTTCAGATAAATTTCCAATTTCTTGCTCTTTTTCTTCTCCTTCTGGCACCACTCTGAAGTGAATATTGGATTGCTTAAAGTTGTCCCATGAGCTGTGTACATTATCCTCATTTTTTTTTGTTTGCATTCTCTTTATTTCTTGTTGTTCTAATTGGTTGTTTTTTTGCTTCCTTATTTTCCAAATCATTGATTTGATTCTTGGCTTCATCCACTCTACTGTTGTTTCCCTCTAAATTGTTCTTTATTTCAATTAGTGTATCCTTTCTTTCTGACTGGATTTTTTTATGCGGTTAGGTCCTCACTAAGTTCCCTAAGCATCCTTATAACTAGTGGTTTGAACTCTGCATCTGATAGATTGCTTATCTCTCTTTCATTTAACTCTTTTTCTGGAGTTTTGATCTGTTCTTTCATTTGGTCTGTATTTCTTTGTCTTCTTGTTTTGGCAGCATCCCTGCATTTATTTCTATGTATTAGGTAGAGCTTCTTTGACTCCATGTCTTGGTAGTGTGGCCTAAATGTAGTAGGTGTCCTATAAGGTCCAATGGCACAGCTTCCCTTCTCACCCAAGCTGGGTACTTGAGGTGCACCATTCATGTGGGTTATATATATCCTACTCTTATAGTTGAGCCTTGGTTGCTGTTGGCAGATCAATGGGAAGGATTTACCCAGGCCAGTCAGCTGCAAGGATTGGCTGTGACCACTGACCATCACCCTCTGCCCTCCATGGAGGATCAGCTGTGCAAGGGATCGTGGTGCTACAACATGGTCTGTAGTTGTCCACCCAGTGTGCTGGCCTTCAGGTTTCCCAGGTGGTGAGGGTCCAGTTCAGTCCCCACCTGTGTCTGCCAGGGCCACCCTGCCTGAGCTATAAAGCAATCAGAGATGGCTGCTAGTTGTGCTGTGCTTGAAGATTCCCAGATGAAGCCAAGTTGTAAATCTAGGTTGGCTGCTGCTAGCGCTAGTCCTAGGGTTCCCTGAGACCAGCCGTCACTTGTTTGAGAGGATTTAGGAAGTTGTACACCACCAGCCAAGACTAGCCATTCATATGGGAAAGCAGCTTTCATGGGCCCATATGTTGGGTGGTGTGGAGTCTCTGGGGATCTCCAAAGTGGGTCAAACAGTGTTAGCCAGTTTGATCAAATCTCAGATATGGCACCAGCTTGCCCACACTGTGTGTGTGTGTGGCGGGGGGGAAGGGGGATGTTTAGAAAAGGGACATTGGTCTCGGCTCACCTTGATGCTAGATGCTTCAGTTTCTCCCATTATGCTGTTGCCTTTCAAGCTGCCATCCTGGTGCTCAGAGGGAGTGAGTCTAAGTGAGTCCATGTGTAGATGCTTTAAGAGGAACTACTTGGGGCTCCAAAAGTTTCTTCCACCGACGCAATCCCCACTGGTTTTCACAGTCAGAAGTTGTGGGGTTCATCTTCCTGGCACTGGAACCCTGGGCTGGGGAGCCTGGTATGGGGCTGGGACTCCTTGGTCCTGAGATATCCCTCCCAAATTTTTATCCACCATACATTGGTGTGGGACCAGACCATTCTGTGTCTGAGCCCCTCCCATCAGTCTTCATGGATGTCACTTCTCTAATTCATAGTTATCAGACTTCCATTGAACTAGATTTCTGACTGTTCTGAGTGATGGTTATTCTATATTTTAGTTTTAATTTTGATGTGGTTGCGCAAAGAGGAGAACCATGTCTGCTTATGCCACCATCTTGACTGGAAGTCCAAAACCTTCCTTTCCATTTAACATTTTTATTAATAAGCATTTCCAGATTATATACTGGGTGGGGTAAAAGTAAGTTTACAGTTGTTCATATGGAAAATAATACAGTAATTAATAAATAATAACACAAGAATAAACTGTGTTTTGCATACTCACAACCATAAACCTACTTTTGCCCCACCTTGTATTCTTGGTTTGTTTTTGGCTAATATTTCATCTTTTTGTAACCAAACTCAGGTTCAGATGCCTGCTACAACAAAAGGCCAATTCATGAGATAGGTGCTGGTGAGAAAGGAAAGAGGTTATTTTCAAATTGCTGGTAATTCAAGAAGATTGGGAATTCATGTCCTCAGAAAAATTCATCTTAAAATCTCAGTGCAGGCAGAGGTTTTTATAAAGATGGCGAGGGAAAGCAGATCAAAAAGATCAGGGGGAGGGGAATGCAATGCATTGCTTCTCCTGAGAGGGGAACACAGGAAAGGGAAGGGGTTTCCTCCTCTCATTTAGGTGCCATCTCTCTTGAAACAGGAATTTGTAGATTTACTGTGGACACCTGCGGATTTTCATGGCCAGCGCCAAGCAGTCATTTCTCCACTCTCCCCACCCCAGCAGCCTTCTCTTAAGCTGTAAAGAAGGCTAGATAATGGGTAAAAACACAGGGCCTTATTTATACACTACAAGAAAACAGAGGGGTGGCTGTAGCCATGAGAAAATGTAGCATAATTGAAATGTTAAATTATGGTTACATTTTCAATTATGAAATTTAATGCATACAGAAATGTAATATGTATAGTTAAATAATATAAGGCAAGTGTTCTAAGAATCACAGCAAAAAAAATAGAACATTCACAGAACCTCTGGAAGACTTGGCCTGTCTGAATCACAGCTAGGGACCCTAGCTTTTGCCCCTTCTGGATCACAGCTTCTCATGCCTCCCAGTGATAATTATTAACTTAATTTTTGTGATCATTTCCTTTCTTGTTCTTATAGTTTTATTAATCATGTACCCTAAATGACAGCATTTACTTTTTATATATTATGTTGAAGTTAAATATGCATAAAGTACAAATATAAATGTACAGCTTAATAAATTTTTACCAGCTGAACCCATGTACCCAGTATTCAGATTTAGAAACAGAAAATTACCAGCATCCCAGACATTCTTTTCATGAGAGACACTATCTTCCACCAAAGGCAACAATTATTCTGATACCATGAGTTAGTTTTGCCTGTTTTTAAACTTTATTTAAATGTAATCGTACTCTTGGTATCTGGTTTCTTTTGTTCATTATATTTGTGAGATTAATTCATATTATCAAGTATAGATGTAGATGGTTCATTTCCATTGTACAATACTCCATTGTGTGAATGTCACACTTTTATTTATCAATTCTGTTGTTCACGGACATTTCCGTAGGTTCCAATTTTTTGGCTATTAAAAATGGTGCCACTATGAACATTGTTGTACATGTTTTGCGGAACATGCTGTATGAATTTATGTTGGGTATGTACCTCAGAATAGAATTTCTGAGTAATGAATTATGTAGGTATGTTCATCTTTAACAGATACTGCTAAAGTTTCCTCAAGTGGTTCCCACTGACAATGTATGAGAGCTCTGGGTGCTCCAGATTTTTGCTAGCACTTTGTATTTACCACGTTTGTCAATGTAATTTAGTTTTGCATATTTTTAAAATTTAGATATCATATATTATGACTGATATTCTGTCATCTTTTGTTCAACAGAGTTTTTAATTATTTTTTAAAAGATTTTATTTATTTATTTATTTTTAGAGAGAGGGGAAGGGAGGGAGAAAGAGAGGAAGAGAAACATTGATCAGTTGCCTCTGGCACACTCCTAACCAGGGATCTGGCCCACAACCCAGGCATGTGCCCTAACTGGGAATCTAACTGGTGATCTCTTGGTTTGCAGGATGACATCCAACCACTGAGTCAGGGCTACAAGGTTTTTTGTGTGTGTTTGTTTTTTTAATTTTAGCTTTTACATATAGGTTTTTGATTCAATGTTGAATTAACTTTTCTTATACGGTGTGAGGTAAAGGTCCAACTTCATTTTTTTGCATGTGTCTATGCAGTCATCCCATCTCCATTCATTGAAGAGATTATCCTTTTTCTATTGAATGCTCTTCATATCCTTATTAAAAATATGTTGAATACTGACATATGGGTTGATTTCTGGACTTGCAGTTTTATTCCAGTGATCTATCTTTCTGCCAGTACCACACTATCTTGATTAATATTGCTTTGTAGTAAAGTTTGAAACTGGGAAGTGTGAGTCTGACTACTTCATTCTTCTTTTTTAGTTTGGGCTATTCTGAGTTCCCTGGAATTTCATGCATATTTTAGAATTGTTAACTTGTACAAAGAACTCAGCTATGACTCTGATAAGGATGGTGTTCCCTTTGTAGATAAGAATGAAGAGTATCAACATCTTAACAATGGTAGGTCTTCCAATCCATGAATTTGAAATGCTTTCTTATTTATTTAGATCTTCTTTAATTTTGTTCAATAATGTCTTATGGTTTCCAGAGCATAAATTTCACTGCTCCCATTTATTCCCTAGTATTTTATTGTTAAAGAAATTATTTTCTTAATATTCATTCATGTTGTAGAAGTGTCAGAACTTTCTTCCTTTTTAAAACTGAAAAATACTCCATTTTATGTATATTACATATACCACATTTTGTTTACTCAGTTACCTGTTGATGGAAACTTGTTTTCCTTCCACCTTTTGGCTATTGTGAATAATGCTGCCATGAACAAGTATCTGCTTCCAATTCTTTTGGTTATAGACCAAGAAATGGAATTGTTGAATCATATAGTAATTCTATTTTTAATTGTTTGCGGAACCACAACCGTGTTTTGCATAGCAGCTGCATCATTTTACACTGCTATTGACAGTACACAAAGGTTCCAATTTCTCCATATCCTCACCAGCACTTGTTATTTCCTGTTTAGTTTTTTTTTTTTTTAAGTAGCTATCTTAATGAATGTGAGGTAGCATCTCATGTGGTTCTATTTGCATTCCCTTAATGATTTTTGATGTGAGCATTTTTTCATGTGCTGTTGACTACTTGTATATCTTCTTTGGAAAAATATCTATGCAAGTTATTAGTTCATTTTTAAATGGGCTGTTTATTTGTTTGTTGTGAGTTATTGTTCTTTGTATATTCTGTATACTACTCCCTTGGCAGATATATCATTTTCTATTTTTTCCCTTATCCCATGGATTGCCTTTTACTTTGCTGTTGTGTCCCTTAATCATTAGAAACAAGTTTATAAATTTGATGAGGTCCAATATATATATATATTTTTTCCTTTTGGTGTCATATCTAAGAAATCATTGTCAAATCCAGTGCCAAAGTTTTTTCCCTTATGTCTTCTTCTAAGTGTTCAATAGTTTTAGCTTTTACCTTTAGGTGTTTGATTCATTTTGTGCTACTTTTGCATATGGGATAAGAAACCTACTTCATTCTTTTCATGTTGATATCCACTTTTCCCAACACCTTCACGCAAAACACCATTCTTTCTCCATTGCATAATCTTGGCATTCTTGTTGACTATCATTTGACATATATTGAGGGTTTATTCCCAGGCCCTATATTCTGTTCCATTGGCCTACTATATTTCTTTTTTTATGCCAGTACTATGCTGTGTTGATTACTACAACTTTTACAATCAGGGAGTATGTTTTACAATCAGGAAGTATGAGATCTCCAACTTTGTTCAAGGTTGTTTTGACTATTTGGAGTCCCTTGATATTCCTTATGAATTTTAGGATAGTTTTTTTTATTTCTGTAAAAAAATATCATTGAAATTTTCATAGGGATTGCATTGACTACATGGATCATTTTGGGTAGTATCGACATCTTAACAATATTACATCTTCCTATCTATGCAGGAGGGATTTTTTTCTCATTTATTATTATTTTCTTTCATGTCTTTCAGCAGTTCCTATAGTTATCAGTGTACAAGGCTTTCTCCTCCTTAGTTTATTCCTAAGTATTTTATTCTTTTTGATGCTATTGTAAATGGAAATCTTTTTCTTAATTTTCTCTTTGGAGTGTTCATTGCTCACTGTGTAAAAATACAATGGATATTTTTCATTAATTTCCTATCCTACTTTTCTGAATTTATTTTAATGTGAAATCTTTAGGGTTCTCTACACATAAGATCATGTCATATGTGAACTGAGATCATTTTACTTCTTTCTTTCCACTTTAAATGACTTTTACTGCCCAATTGCTCTGATTAGAACCCCCACTATCATGTTGAACAGAAGTCCTGGAAGTGGGCATCCTCGTCCTGTTTCTGTATTTCATCATTGTGTATGATGTTAGCTGTAGGGTTTACAGAATGCTGCTGAGGAAATCCTTTCTCTTTCAAGTTAGTTGAAATATGAAAAAAATTAAATCATGAATGGATGTTAAATTTTTTCTAAATGCTTCTCCTTGATCAATTGTTTCTCTTTTTTTTCAGCCTATTAATATGGCAAGTAGTAATGATTTTAAATGTTGGAACAGCTTTGCATGCATTATTCCTACTTGGTCATGATTATCCCTTTTACATAATATTGCTTATACTATGTAGTATGTATGTGTTTTATATATGTGTAGCATATAAATGTGTATACACTATGTATATATAATTGTTATGAACTGAATATTTGTGTATTCCCAGAGTTTATATGTTGGAACACTAATCCCAATGAGATGGTATTGGGAGATGGAAACTTTGCGAGGCAATTAGGTAATGAGAAGGTGGAGCCCTTGTGAATGAGATTAGTGCCCTTATAAGAAGTGGCCAAGAGAGCTACCTAAATCTTTTTCTGCCATATGAAGATACAGTGAGAAGTTGGCATTCTGCAACCTGAAAGAAGGTCTTCACCAGAACCTGAACATGCCGGCACCCTAATCTTGGGCTTTCAGCCTCCAGAACTGTGAGAAACGAATGTCTTTGTTTATAAGCCAGCCACTCCATGGTAATTTGTTATAGCAGCCTGAGCTGAGTAAGATAATAGTACATGTAATATTATGAAAATATTATTCATTTATTAAAAACAACATAGGATTGTTTCCATTTTTTGGCTATTATAAATAAAACTGCTATGAACATTCATGTATATGCAGTCTTTGTACAAACCTATACTTTTTTTTCTCTTGGGTAAATTCCTAAAAGTGAGATGGCTGGATGCTATAGTAGCTATATATTTAACATTTAATAAACTGCTAAATTGCTTTTCATTTTGCAGTATATGAGAGTTCTAGCTCCTTCATATATTGCCAACATTAGGTATGATCAGTCTTGTAATTTTAGCCATCCCAATAGGTGTGTAGCCGTATCTCATGGTTTTTACTTTGCATTTTCCTAACGACTAATGCTGATATCTTTGATGCACTCATTTGCCATCTGAGCATGTACTTTGGTGTTTGTTCAAATGTTTTACTCATTTAAAAAAATTAGGTTGTCTTAATATTGTTTTGAACATTGTTTATATGTTTTGGATACAAATATTTTATCAGATATATATTTTGTAAATAACTTTTCCTATTGTGTGGCTTTTCTTTCCATTCTCTTAGCAGTGTCTTTCAAATACCAGTTTTAATTTTGATGAATTCCAGCTTACCAATTTTATCTTTCAGGCACTGTGTTTTTGATGTCACATCTAAAAAATCATTGCCTAGCCCATTCACATTTATATATTATAAACTTTTCTGTATCACAGGCCTCTATAACAAAATATGTGTTACACTTTGATTAATGATTTTAAAAAGTCAATTTTTAAAAAATATATTGAGATTTGTATTAGTTTTACATTGCATTTATACATTTATTTGGGGATAATTACATCTTTCAATGTTATTCTAACAGGGAACATACAGCTTCTCTTCATTTATTTAGTTTCTTTTTTAAAAAATTTTTATTGTTATTCAATTACAGTTATATGCCTTTTCTCCCCATCTCTCCACCCCACCCCAGCTGAACCCACCTCCCTCCCCCACCTCCACCCTCCCCTTGATTTTGTCCATGTGTCCTTTATAGTAGTTCCTGTAATCCCCTCTCTTCACTGTCCCCCCCCTCCCCACTCCACCCTGGCTATTGCAAGTACTGGAAGCAACCTAAGTGCCCATCAGCAAATGAGTGGATCAAAAAACTATGGTATATCTACACAATGGAATTCTATGCAGCAGAGAGAAAGAAGGAGCATATACCCTTTGCAACAGCGTGGAAGGAACTGGAGAGCATTATGCTAAGTGAAATAAGCCAGACAGTGAGGGACAAATACCATATGATCTCACCTTTAACTGGAACATAATCAACAGAAGAAAAAAGGAAACAAAATATAACCAGAGACATTGAAGTTAAGAACAATCTAATAATAGTCAATTTTTAATTATAAGTTCTCTAAGGAGATAAGATAACCTTCTTTATGACAATTCATTTTATGATATGTTCTGGACTATATTGAATAGAAGAGGGGATGACAGTTACAGTCTATATTATAACTAAATTAGTTACAATTAATGTCATAACCAACTAGTTCTTAAAGTCATGAGTAGACTTTTCTCGTTCCACTCTAATATTATTACTAATAATGAATTACAGGAGCCAACTGCCAATATTATGCTGTAAGGTATGTTATATGGTAAAGACTAATAAAGTCAATATATCAATATTAAAAGCAATTATTTCAAAGCAGCATATTTTCTACCCTTAACATTTCATGAAGTTCTTCAAGCTTCATTTTCAAATGAACTCAAAATTCTAAAGAATATTACCTGTAGCCTTGGCTGGTGTGGCTCAGTGGATTGAGCGCAGGCCTATGATGAACCAAAGGGTTGCAGGTTCAATTCCCAGTCAGGGCATGTGCCTGGGTTGCAGGCCAGGTCCCCAGTTGGGGGAACAAGAGGCAACCACGCATTGATGTTTCTCTCTCTCTATTTCTCCCTCCCTTCCTCTCTCTCTAAAAATCAATAAATTAAAAAAAAAAGAATATTACCTGTGTGACTGCCTTTGTGGTGGAAATATTCATTTTTTCTACTTTCATCTCTGGTAGAACTGTCATGATTTTTGACATACCCATTCTGCTTTGGTTTGCACCAGCGTATCCTTTCGTTTGAATTCCTTTTACTGAGCCAGTAAAGCTAATAGACTTCTTTGGCTGTGAGGCAACGTTCCTATACCAGGAAAAGAACACATAATACAGAGGATCCACAATTGAAGAAAAACTAACCAACAATAAAAAAACAGATGATCATTGTAGAAACATGGAAACCATCTAAACGTACAAATAAGAAATAATAAATAGCTACTTAAGAGTTCATTATGTGTAAGCATATTTCTAAAATGTTTACATGCATTATGTCAATTTTTCCACATAACTCTACTATTATTTATGTGAAATCACAGAAGTGTACAGGGAAGCATTCCTTCTAGGGTTGAAATTTAAACCCAGGCAGTCAGATCCAAAGTCTGCACTGATTTCTCTGGGTTTGTTTTCTTATCTGTTGAACGAGGATAATAATGGTATCTAATTCATGGGTTATTTGAGGATTGATAGAATTAACTTATATATTATGGTTTGGAAGTGCCTGACACGCAGTAAACACAAAGCGTACCATGCGGCTGCATAGGCAGATTGAAGCCTGAGTATAAGCCTGGGAAAGAACATAATTTTCGTGCTTGAACAATTACATAATAATTTCTAATAAGAAGAGAAGTTATCATCAAAATGTTTATATCCTGAAGAAAATTTTTGATTTTATTTTGGATCTACTCTGTAAACTCACTAAGAGAAAAATCTACCTTATCATTCATTCTAGCACTTTGTTTGTATTGTGGATTTTTA
This sequence comes from Desmodus rotundus, assembly GCF_022682495.2. NCBI lineage: Eukaryota > Metazoa > Chordata > Mammalia > Chiroptera > Phyllostomidae > Desmodus > Desmodus rotundus. The sequence goes on from NC_071389.1 coordinate 46,989,387, forward strand.
TAAAATAAGGATGAACTGCTTTTAGATTTTAAAAAGAAAATACATTTCTAAAGAAAACATTTTTAACAAGTTTTACTTTTCAATTTACAAAAGATCAGACAAAAATAAAATATGTTTAAATGACATCAATCTGTTTTTCATATTTTATTCATCACATTATACAATACTTGACACTTTGTTGTTGTCTACTCCTCTACTAGTATATAAGCATGTTTGGGACACACACTTTGTCTAGTTCATTGTTATATCGCCAGTACCCAGGACAGAGCCCAGTATATTGTAGACACAAAATAAGTACTTTTTAAGTAAATGAATAAGTGAATTCCATCATGCTACATTCTTTTCAAGTATTTTACCTTACCCTCTACCCTTCAATCTCTAAATGACTTTACCCTCAATGTAAATAAAGAAAATATATTATAAGAAAATAAAAATGATCAGTCAGGTAAAAACTCCTTAAATTATTTCTCTACCTTCATTATATTCTTCTCGCACATTCTACAAACTCATATAAATTCATTTTCATTTCTTCCTTCCTCTTTCAGTAAAAGAGTTGCCATTCTTATCTAAAGCTATCTATGCTTTGAAACTTGTCTCTTACCACTTTCTCAGAGACTCTTCTCCATCAATAATTCCCTGCCTCCTATATCTTATTTCCTATCATTTTCCCTTGAAAATATAATTATGCTCCAGGCATCTCCTAAACTTAAAAATCTTTCCTTTAGCTATGTCTTCCTCTATCTATTACTGTATTTCTCCTTCCTTTCCTATCTAACTTAAAATATTAGACAATACTGGCTACTTCCTTACTCCTCTTATTTGTTTCATTATTCACTATAATCCAGTTCTATTCTCTCCTCTCCTATTGCATAGAAACTACTCTCATTAAAAATCACCTAGTCTTTCAAATTGTCAAATCCTAGGGATTCTTTTCAGTACTTATCTTTGCAGCATCTGACAGTTGACCATCCCTCCCCTCTTTGTAACATGAACTTCTCAACTTGTTTCCTGGATACCACTGCCTCTTATTCTTCAGCCTCCTTGGGACCTCCAGCCACCTGGCCCTCCCATTTTCTGCCAACTAGTACCTTTAGGTTTCTCTTCTTTTTCTACTTAATCTGGAATATACAATTCATCAAGGAAATCACTCTTTTAACATTATCTTCGACTCTTATTTTCTTTCTCCTTGACATTTGCTCTCCCATCATTACAAAAATCCAGTCTTCCCATTCTATTTTTGGTTAATTAGTTTCCTCTTTTGAGGAATACACTTAGGCTCAAACCTCAGTTACCTGTTTTCCCACCATATATACTATCCCTGAGTAAATGTAACAAAACCCATGGATGCAATGACTATTTATACTCTGCTTCCTTCTAGCAATCTACCATCACCATCACTATTTCCTTTCTCTCATCCCCTGAAGATTTTATATCTTGAATTACTGACTCTCTCCAATACCACTCCTGACATAATTCCTGAGTATTTCAATATCTATGAAGGTAATCCTTATACTATGGCTTCTTAGCTCCTTCAAGTCTTCTCACATAAATGATATTGTCCTCCTTGCTATATCAGTTACTTGTTCCCATGGTCATAGCAAGGTCAACCATCACCTCCTATTTTTCTAGCTTATATACTCTCTTAAACCCCAACTTCAAACAACTTTCAACTCTATTATGACCCCCAAACCCTTGATTCTACCATATTTTACTCTCATACCCACTTCTCTCATGCAATCTCTTCTCTCCTGAGTTGAAGGTTAATTAATATAATCCATAGTTAATTGTTATAATCACTCCTTACACTGTCACTCCCCTTTTCTTCTTTAAATTCACTGTGATTTCTAACAAAACCAGAACTTTATTAATTACAATTTACTTTGAGCCTGCACCTGTATATTAAACATGTTTCTAGCATCTATAAACTCAATGTTTCAATATCTGCCTTACATGCATTGGCCAAACATACCTTGTTCTGGATAACCTGACGTGCCCAAGTCATCTTGCCTTGGCTTCCTGCCTCCTTGTTGTCTCTCACCCCCAGAGGCATGATTTTCTAATACAAACCAACTGATCCAGAGTCCACACCCATAACTACCTCCTTTATGGAGCTTTCACACTCTGATTATACACCTTCCCTAATCACCCTACAGCCAGGTACCAGATAACTAGGAATGGACCCTATGCACCAGAATCCACTGAAATCAAACTAGCCAATCCTGAATCTACTTACCCTGCCTCACATATTTCTTCTAACCAAAACTACAATCAAGACTCTTGCCTACAGTTCCCTCTCTCCCTCTGGCTGGTGGCTGACCCCAGTGTTTCTCCACATGGTCTCCTGTGGCATTGAGGTGCCCCCTGCTCTAGGGAACTCTGAGTAAAAAACTATTTCTTCAATGGTGATTGTCTCCTGATCTGTTGTCTTATTACACCTTAAATTTTCTATTAATATACTACATTTTAATTTAACTCAACCTGAGCAACTAAGTGAAGCTGGAGAAAAATATTCAAACATTATGTTGGATCTCACTTTAAATTATGGCCTCTTAACTTAATGTGGGACCCTAATTTGCCAGCAATCATACTGCATTTTCTTGGTTCATTTTTTAACTGCACCTTCTAAGGCCATTATTTCATACTCTTTCCTTGAAGACCAACATCTCCTCTCCCATCTTTACCTTTAGCTGATTAAATGAGAAAATTGAAGCAAGTAGGTAATTTCCAAATACTCCCATTGTCAGATCTAGGCACCTACCTGTATCTGTGCCTATAATCTCTATTTCTCTCCATGTTATGCTGGAAGAGTTATCTATGAATCTAGCTTAGGTCAGTTCTTCCACTACTGCACTAGATTCCACTCTTTTTGCCTTTAAAAGGACATTGTTCTAGTAATTCTCTCTCAAAAGCTATCTACCATATTAAGCTTTTCTCTCTCTACTGGATTCCTTTCAGCATGAAAACACGCTATTATTTCTCCTATCCTAAAGAAAAAAACTTCTCTTGACTGCATCTACCTCTCCAGCTACCATCCCATTTCACCTTTCCTTCAATTATAGCAACTCCTTAGGAAAAACAATTTGTCTACACTTACTGTTTCTAATCTCCCTCTTTATGTGCTCTTTCAAACCTGACCTATTCATATTTTTGCCCTTATTTCACCAAAGGGATTCTTACCAAGGTCCAGTCACTTGCACGATATTAATTCCAGTGGTTTTTTCAATGTTCTTTACTTACTTATCAACAGAATTTACCCAACTGTTCATTCTTTTTTCTTAACTGTGATGGCAGGATATTTTCCTTACATGGTTTTCCTTCTACACTTTTCCATCCTTGCATTTCTTCCTATTTCTTTCTACATTCATAGCCTAGGTGAATTCATCCACACTGCCATGATTTAAATGCCATCTATATGATGATTCCCAAATATATATCTCTTTCTGGACTAGACAAATATATTATTTATTTTCTTAATGTGTCTAACTAAAAACTAGACTGTCCAAAATTGGGCTCCTCACAAACTTGCCCTTACCCCGTTCAGCAAATGTACTTGTCTTACATTATTCCCGTTTTTGTCAAAGGTAATGCTATTCTTCCAGTTGCTCTTGTGAAAAAGAAAACTTCAAAATACATCCAGAATCCAACCATTTCTCACCAACTTTTGGTCACCATCTTGGCCCAAACACTATCCCATCTTTCTTAGAGTACTGTAGTAGCATTTTAACTCATCTTGCTGAACCTCAATCCCCTGAAGTCTACTCTCCACACAGCAACCGGAGTGAACTTTTAAAACACAAGTCAGATCATATTACCACTCTGCTCGAAACCCTCTATTCATCTCCCATCACATTTAGAGTAAAAGCCTAAGTTCTTTCTCTGATCTAAAAAGTCCAACATGCATCCAGTTAGGTCTCTGATTTCATGATCAACGCTTTTTCTCGTTTACTCTGCTCCAGTCACATTGGCATCAGAGCCTTTGCATTTGTTATCGTCTTTGCCTGAAATTCTCTTCCTCATACATGTAAATGCGTAGCACCCTCACTTTCTTCAGGTCTTTACTTAAAACTATCTTCTTTGTGTGACCTTCTCTGTCTCCGCTATCTAAAATGTCAAACACCCCTCTCAAATATTCATATTGTCATGCTTTATTTTTCTACCTTAGTACTTTTTACTGATCGTATCTCTCACACACAGGTAGCATTTAGCATTTCTTACTCGTGTTATCTTTTACTTATTTAACTTATGAATTGGCTGCCACCCCTACCCCTCCTCACCCTTAGAATCAAATTTCCACGATGGTAGTGATTTGGGGATATTTTGTTCCTTGCTATATGCCTGATGCCTACAATAGTAGCCAACACACAGTAGCTGCTTAATAAATATTTGTTGAATGAATGAGTAACCCCCAAATCATTATTCAACTCAAAACATTCTCTCAGCCTTCATACTCAAATGTTTATCAGCCTACTAGGAATCTCAAACTGAATAGATGCATAATGAAAATATTTCACTTTTACTCGTTAAGCAGTTCTTCCTCTTTTATTCCCTATGGGAACTTAAACAGAAATGACAATTTGTTAGTTATTAGCATCTTATGGGAGAACATTATCAGTGAACACCCCAAAGTCTTTGACTACAAGTTTTACGGGAAGGAACCATGTTTATCATGTCCACCCATTTATAACCCCAGTAATTAGCACTTCGCCTACTAGATTGAGAAATTAGAGACAGAAGTACAGACTATTATTTAAAAGAAGTTGAAAGAAGTACCTGTAGCCAATTATAGTAGACATTTATGGTACATAGCTAGCTACATTAGAAAACAGGTGTTTTCAATAGGCACAAATTAGTGGGCAATAAAAAGATTATTTCAGGAGATAACCACTTCGAAAATCATTTTGCCTTAATAACAGAGTTATGACACAAGAGGTCATGTAGCTCGGCATTCTTGAATTTCCTAAAGCAGGGACCTAACTTTTTTTGTTCACTCCTATGTCTTCAGTATCTAGGGTGTAACTGAAAAATATAAGGCATTCAACTGGTATCTGTAGAATGAATACCTGATGATCGTTTTTATGAAAAAACGACATTAAAGTACCCTATATGTACATAAATCTCACTTATGAAATAAATAACTACTATAGGAGAAGTAAGAGTGGCTTTTTAAAAAAAGTTTTAATAAAAACTTTTCTGTTTTAGCCTCTTCTCATTTTAATGGGATAAAGGTAATGCCAGTCTAAACCAAACCATTTTCTTCCATTCATTCAAAGCGCAGTACATAGGCTGTGCTACATGCTGACAACGATAGAATATGAATCAGGTATGGGCCCTATGGCATTTACAATCTAACAAAAGGGACAAAACATGTATACAAGTATAACGCAAGTACAAAATATTTGCCTCAAAAGAGGTATACATAAGATGAGTTGTGATACACATTACTTTGGGTGAGAGAAGTGAGCAGAAAAATCATGAAAAGTATTATGTAAATTAGGCCTTGAATGAGACTAAATTCAAAAGAAGTATACAGGGCATGGATGTGTATGTGTGCTTGTGTCTGGTGCAGGTGGGAAATGCCTCCTGGGCAAAGTTCATTGTGAACAGTAACGGTGGAAAAGCATGTGGGATACACAGGGAATCCTAAATAATTCAATAAGATACATGAAAGAAAGCAAAGTTAAGCTTTGAAACAAATGAAAGAGCCAGGCTACGTCTTTGAAATTTATTACAAAAGCAAGAGAGCGCCTTCTTGAAGGTTTCTGAGCAGAAAAGTGATCAATACCATGCTTCAGAAAAATTTAGCTGTATATAGAACATACTAGAAGCAAGAAGGCCATTAGTTATGACGCTATGGGAAGAGTCTAGATGACAAATAATCAAGGCTTAACCTGGGCTGGCGAATGCAGAAATAAACAAATTGAGATGTAGCATTTATAAGCATGTCTTTTTATTTTCTGTATTTTGATTCTTTGACATCTAGGAATTTACTGACCCTGGAAGGCCTGCCCCTCCTGAGACTAATCAATTCCTATACTTAGTAAGGGACTCACCCACAGCACACTTTTTATACACAAACCAACCATCCAGAGCCCATACCCTCAACTACCTCCTTTATCAGGCACACACAGAGCTATCACTCTCTGGGCCATTGCCCATCTGCCCTATTATCCCAGACACAGGAACCAGACAATAGGGATGGTCCCTAAGCTCAGAGCCTTTTGAAGTGATTCAAACAAAACAGTCTTAAACCTGCTTATTCTGCTTTGCCTGTTCCTCCCTTCAGAAACCACAATAAAGGTTCTTGCCCATGATTTTCCCTTGCTTGTTCAATCTCCTGACTGGCCCTGGTGCTTCCCCATGTGGTCCCCTATGTGGTGTGGCATGCCATGCCTCCTGTTTCTAGGGATCTATTAAAAAAAAATTCTTCCTTCATGATAATCATTTCCTTATCCTATGTGTCTAATTAAAACATCCCAGAAACACCTAAAACAGCAGATATAGAATTCACAGGACTTGGTAACTGATAATAACAATGTCACTTAAAATTTAAATTTCAAATAACATCCACCTATATTTTTCTAATTCAATTCTTATAACTTGAGATATTCAATAGCCATGTTTAAGCTCAAAGAGGTCAGTTTAAATGCTCACTCTATTAACTCAGAGACTATGTGTTCTTGAGCAAGTTTCTTAATCTATTTTTTTCTTATATGTAAATTAAAGTTAGTAATGGTATCTACATCATAGTGTTAGTAATGGTATCTACATCATAGATGTTTAAATTAGCCTTGACTTCTAAAGCACAATAAGTTAAATTATAGATATGTTCAATTTAGACATCAGTGATATCCTGGTGGAGCTGGCTGGTAGCAGTTGAAAATACAGTAGTAAAGTGAATTTCAAGGAAAACTGAGAGCTGGAGATTCTGATTTGGAGATGATAATAAATGAATTGAGCCCCCAAATAAAAACCTAAAGATAAAAGTGAAGCTAAAAGGGCCAAGGAGAGAAAATGGAGATAGAAAGAAAAAGATATTTAGACCAGTAATAATTAAGCCAGTAAAGTTGGGGTTAAAGAGGGAAGTTTTCAAATGCTGCAGAGAGGTAGACAAGAAAGCCCATTAATTTGGTGGTTTTTGAAACCTTTAGGTTATTCGTTATTGACCTTTGAGTAGTTTCTGTACAGCAATGGAGACAACAGTTTACAAGAGTTAAAAAGTGAACAGATATACTTCTGGCATTTGGTCCAACATGTAAAGACCATGAAAATCATCAGCCCTGTCCTCACAACAAGGAAAGGCTGAGCAAACTGAACACACTTTCTTAGATCCAACAGAGAACTAAGGTTACAACAAACCCAAAAGTTTGAGAGGCAGGAGAAAGCAGAGAATCGTAACTTATTTGAAACAGAAACTGCCACTAGAGCCAGCAAGTTGTAGCACCTCTTAAAGGATAATTGACTAATAATTGCTGAAGACTGAGAATAGACTAATTTGACAGATAAAAACTCCTGGGGGCCCAGCCTTAAAGAAGACTCCACGCTTTGGTGAATTGTACCTCCCTGAGCTCCTCCAGGATTATTATGAAGACCAGAAAAAAAACCTCTGATAGTTCCAGCAGAGGGACAGGAAGTAACCATTTTGAAGTATATCCAGAATGTTCAATTCTACTTAACAAGGGCTTGCCCTCAAGGAAAACTAATTTATCAGAGTCTAATCAATGTGGAGGGAAAATACCCAACTCCAAGTCCCTCTAACCTTTTTGTTATACGTAATAAGAAAAAAAATATCTGAAAATTACTTATGAAGGTCACAGCCTAGGGCCCACTAAAAAACGAACACCTAATCATAAGATTATGGAACACTTCCTCTCCCTCCACATCTTACCACCACATAACAGGACTCCTATATAATAACGGGGGCGGGGTGGGGGGGCAGTTAGCAATGGGAAGAACTGCAAGGCTCAGACTCTATTTAAGAAGGAGTCTCCAAGGAAACCTAAAATACAGAGATGATAAAAAGAACAGTAGAAAAAATTGAAGCCTCAGAAACCTACAGCTATAGCAAACAAACAGCATAATTCCTAGCCAGATAAACATAAAACGTCACAGTAAAGGCTTACTTTCCTCAGTTCATATTACTTGAAACATGTTCAGCTTTCAACAATAAATTACGAGGCATACCAAAGGGCAAAAATCAGTCTGAAGTAACAAAGCAAAGCATTAGACCCAGACTAAGATATGGCAGAGATTTTGGAATTGTAAGACTGGGAATTTAAAATAATTGTGATTAATTGGCTAAGAACTCTAACGGAAAAAGTGGGTAACATGCTCAACAGATGAAAATTCTAAAAATGAAAAGAATATGAACATGTAAGTTAGTAGAATAAAGAAACTGAGCAGTGAAATGGGATAAAAGCATTGAACAATCAATTAATGGTAGTTTTTATTTAGTGGGAGACTGCCCCTATTGTTAAGACAATGGGAAAGATCCAAAATAAGGAAAATTGGAGTGAAAAAGTGGAAAATTAGTAAATACATGTTTCATGAGATGCTTTCCAAGATCAAGATTAAATCCTAAAAGGAGGAAGACAAGAAATAACACACTAATAGGTCAAGCCATTGTAAATTTTAGTGTCTGTGGAATTGTTTTAATCAGACAACATGGTTAACCCCCAAAGTTAAGATTATATTACTTCCCATCTCCCACCCAATCCTTTCCTTAAGAGATAATCACCTATGAATGGCATTAAATTCCCAAAGGAATTTTTCTAGCACTCTCTCAGCTATGGCATCACTTTAAAAAAAATTTACATGACTTCAGCTTAATTTTACCTTGAGATTTCCATACCTACATGTCAAAACAAAAATCAGACAAGATGAAGAGTAACCAGTCAGTGAAGTACAAACTCATTCATTCATTCGTTTCGTCAGCAAATATTTATTGAGCGCCTTCCTCATTCTAGGCAATAGCAGTGAACAAAACAAAAAAATCTCTGTCCCTATGGAGTTCCACAGCTATGATGAAGACAGATTAACAAACAAGTATCCCAAGTAGGGCTAAGTTTTATGGAGAAAAATAAAGCAATGTTGAGGAGAGGAAGTATTGCATGTATGTAGGGTGGTTAGAGGATTGATAAGGTGACATGTAAAGGAAATGAGTGAGTCATGAGATTATCTGTGTGTACAGTATTCCAAGGGAGAGCAAATGCACACACCTTGAAGTGGGAAAATAATGTGATATTAATTGTGGAACAGTATGGAGTGTAGTCAAGAGGAAGAGCCCAAGGTTAAGATACTGCAAAGCAATGTAAGTGGTGAGTTTTCACTTCTAGTGAAATGGAAGGCAGAGCAGGATTTGGAGAAGAGTCACACTGATTACTGTGTTGAGGGTGTTGGCAAGACCATTTATGTGGTTACTGCAGCATTACAGTGACTTACATCAGAGTGGTAGCCTAGATTTATTTTCCAGGTAGAAATGGTAGAATTGGCTGATGGAGTAGGGTATACTCCAAGGTTTTTAACTGAGTAACTGAAAGAGCAAAAATAGCCATTTTACTGCAGAGTAGGTTAGAGAATTAAGTTCAGTTTTGGATATGAATTCTGAGATGCCTATTAACTTTTAAGTGCTGATGTTTGATTTTTTTAGTCTGTTTCCTGGGAGGTGTTGGCTAGATACACAAACTTGGGAATCATCAGTGTATAGGTGATTTTTAAAGGCATAAATAAAAGTGAACAGGAGAGGTTTAAAGACTGACCCCAGCAACACTCCAATATTTAGATACGAAGAAGTCCCAGCAAAGTAATTTGAAAAGTATCCGTAAATCAAGGGGAGAACTGGTGTCCCAGAAACCAAAGGAAGTAACAAAACTCAAGAAGTGGTAAACTAGATCAAAACTACTGCGGGTGCGTTAAGAATGAAACAGATCTGGGCAGCTATTGTTGCTGTTAATCTTTACGAAAACTTTTTTGCGGGAGTGGTAGAATGGGCAAAAATCTGAGTATCACTCAAGAGAGAACGGAAGGTTCTCTCCCAAGAACTTGCAATAAGTTCTACTAGCTGAAGGAGATTGGAGAGATGTTCAAAGTTTGAGAGGAGAGAAGAAGAAAAGGTCTAGGAGTTTGTGAGAGTGACTAATACGGAACTTGAGTGGCATTGCCGGGGCAGCACGAAGGGAAGACTTAGAAGGTATAAGCGAGACAAGTCATCAGAGCTGTGTGCTCTTCAGCCTCTCATTCATCCGTTGCAGGAAGAGTAGAATGATGTAAGCAGGGATGCGTTTTAAGGAAGGATGGTATGAGGAGGAGGCAGATTTAAAATCGCGATTACAGAGCAAAGTAATATTCAGTTTGGTGGCTCACATAAATTGGGAGGATAGAACATATAGGCACTGCATGCATACAACTAGCTTGAGACTGCAGGCCGAAAAAAAAGGAAGAGTGCTATGAGAAAGGTTTTCAACAAACTCAGTCTTTTCTCATAGAGCAAACACAGCTGTAGGGGATTTGGAAACGGCTGTATTAAGGCCAAGGAAGGAGAGACATTGCCGCTTGGCTTGGAAGCTTCGACTTCTGACATAATCCAGATGCAGCAAGAGATAGGCTCTACCAGGGTTCCCTCCGCGACCCACGGTAATAGGCTAAGGTTTTAGCGCCGGAACTTACAATCCGAGGCTCGGCTGCTTGCGACTGTCTACCGGAGAAATGGGCATGGTGGCTACTGGCTGGGACGTGGTCGACCACCCCCTTCCCTGCCTGCTTCTGGAGTCCCTGTACCCCAACCCCAGGCGTTAGCGGCCGGGGCTGAAGCACCGGAATGTTTGCCGGGCGTCATGGAGACGGTGGAGCCCCGGCTCAACAAGCGGCCGCGCGGTTGGCTGGCGGCTGCAGGCCGAGGAGGAGGGCGGAGGCGGAGGGGAGGGCAGAGGGTTGGTGGAGCAAGAGGAAGCTCGGGGAGACGACTAGAAGAAGGAGGCTGGAGGCCCCGGCCCAAAGCCCCTCCCAGGCTCTGAGTCTCCCCGGCTGCAGGCGGATGGATGGGGCTTCTTCAGGCGGTGGCGGCAGCGGTGAAGGTGGCGGCGGCGGCAGCGGCAGCGGCTGTAAGTGCAGCCTCAATAAACCACCTCTCCTCTCCTAGTCCTTTTTGGGATGAGGGACTCCTGAGTTGTCCTCGGTCCCCTTTCTCTCCTTCCCCTCCCCCACAGCAGAGTACCGCCCGGAAGACCCTTAACTTCCGGGGAGGGGCTGTGAGAGAACCAGCCCAGTTAGCTGGTCTCCCCTCCCAGAGTGGCGCTGGAGACCCAGGGCGCATGTGCAGCTCTCCTTCGCGGCCCACCCCCTCCCCTCCCGGTCTTTTGCTTTGGCGGTGGCTGCGGCACGCTGGGAATCCTCTGCGGAGTGAGTTCGCCTAGCCTTGTTCGCCTCCGCCCCTTTCTCCAGTCGGCTTCGGATCCTGGTCGGGGTGGGGCTAAGCTGACCTCGCCCCCTGTGGCTCCGCCTCTTTCTCCCTGTATCTGCGGGTTCTGTCCCAGCCCCTGGGAGGCTACTGCTCGCACTGCAGCCCTTGTGGTGAGCAGGGTCCCGGGCAAACCATCTCTTTGGAGGGAATGAGGGAGGGAAGGCATCAAAGAGGGCATTATTGTGAGGGACCGAGGTCCTCCCAGTCGGTGGGAAGATTCCTGGGGATAGATGCCTCTCCTGCCATTGAATGGCCTTGTTCTTCAGCTTTTAGTGGAAAGATCTCTGGCCTGTAGCTCATCTCTGGTCCTCGCTTGCTGTGTGACCTTGAGCGAGTCACTACCCTTCTCTGGGCCCCAGTTATCCCTAAAGCTTTCTCCAACGCTAAAATTCTTAATTTTGCTGAAAAACTTACACAGTTACAAGACTAGCTGGTCTCCTGAGGCCGCTTAGCAGAGATGACTTGGAGTTGACTGAACCTTCTTCATTTATGGATGGAATGAGGTGACCTATTTATTGGGTCGCTTTTATTCCTCTACCATTGGCTACAAATTGCATGACTCAGGATTCGTTAATGTTTTCAAAAATTGTCATGGGATGCTTGTCCTAATTCCTGGCTATTTTTTAAAAAATTAGTGGCAGGGTGAATGGTGAGCTTGTGGTATCATCTCCTCTGGTCTAGTTACTACTGAGGCTCTCTTTCCTTTGATCCAGATGGTGTGGTGGCTCGATTTTCCCAGTGCCTGGCTGAGTTTCGGACGTGGTTAAGAACCAACTGGTTGAGGTTCAATGCAGACAAGACGGATGTGATGCTGGTAGGCAGGGGCACACTTGGAGATTAAGGGAGGGAATATCCAAACTCCCTCAGTAATATAAATATACCGTTCTGATGTGTTCTAGTGTTTGAGAACTGCAGATGGGCCAATTTCCAGAGTTTGGGTGAGATAAAAATAACATGCCAACAACATAAGAACTTGAAAAATATCAGTTTGTGATAATCTGATAAAATAGGGCCACTGGATAGAACTCTCTATATGAAAAATATGAAAAGAAAACTTAAACTGTTGTTTGAAGAAACAAAAGGCTATATGAATGATTTGGGCTGGCATTAACAATGAAAACCAAACTAACATAAAGATGATGATGCTGATTGTCAGTCATATAGATGAGGGGCTTCCAAATGCAATGCATTACTGCTTTGTAGCTTGCTTCTGCACCCTGCCTACTAAAGTAAATTTGCAATTTGTCTAAAATGTTATTTTTAAAAATAGGTGAAGTTTTTGGTGTTTAGGTATTTTCAAACAAATTGGTAGCTACCCATAAATTTTTACCTGCAGATGATATGTAGGCTGTCACTTTTAAACAAAAATTTTAGGAAATAGTTACAAAATCTCAAAAGGGACTCAGGGACTCTGAAAATTATTACCAATAGAATTTTTAAGGGTTTTGAATGTGCTGTATTAATCTGTTTTTATTCAAACAAGCCCCAGAGTCCAAATTGTTACAAGTATTTTCTTGGTGCATTTTTGAGAGGTACCTTTTTGAGTTGCATAACAGATTGTTTATACAGTATGGGTATATATTATATTTGAATCAGGTGTTGGTACTGAATAAAAGGTTACATTTCTTAGAATATATATATATGTATTATATATAAGAAATATATGTTACATATATTTCTTATGTAAATTGCCAGAGAAGTTTACTTATTGGTTAGCTAAGGTATTGGTTGAAGTAAAATTGTGACTTTAAAATGCTTTCATTAACAGGAAAATAATAACTCTTGAGTGGTTCTTGTATGTGTATTATAGCTTCTATAAAATTGTTCAATAACTTTTTAATGGAGCGTTCAGTAAATTGTTTAAAAATAACTTCCCAATATAATAGCAATTTTGAGTAGCTGAATGTGGTAAAAGTTGATATTAGTTTCCCTGAAAATAAGGAAGCCTTTAGGTGGGGAATAGGAGCTAAAGAGGCATTTATTCAGGCTTTGTATAGTGATTTCTTTTTTGTTTGGTTTTGGGACATTAGCCACAAACCTCACATAAAATTGGAATTAACCACACTTTCTTAGTTTAACTCTAAACATAATACTACAATGAACAGAACTACCATTATGAATGTCACATTAATAAATACCATAAACTGCAATAATTTAACAACTCATAGGTAATAGTGAATTTTTTCATGCCTTTAACTGTCTTGTCTTGTTTTAAGCTCTTCTAGTATCAATTGGCTTTCAACATTTATTTTTTTTGTTAACCCAAGTATATGAGTAAATATTGACTGTTTGCATTTAAATATAAAAGAGACATCTGTTGTATGAATCCAAAGAACTCAAGGTAATGGATCAAAGTAACAGGGAGGTAGATACTGGTTTACTAAAAAGAATGTTCCAAAAATTAGAGCTTTTAAAAATTTGTTCTTTTTTTAAAATTATTTATTTATTTTAGAGAGAGGGAAAGAGAGGGAGAGAAATATTGATGTGAGAAACACCAATTAGGTGCCCCAGTGACTGCCAAACCTGCAACCCAGGCATGTGCCCTGACTGGCAGTTGAACCCGCGACCTTCTAGGTTAGATCATTGGCCAGTGCTCAACCAACTGAGCCACAACTGTTAGGGCAGAGCTTTTCTTTTCTTAATTTCTTTTTTTTTTTTTAAGAAGCTTTTTCATGGCACAGTGAGTCATTAGAGGTGTTTAAACATAGGCAGAAAAGCTTGGTAGTAAGTGGGGAAACTTAGTGAGAGATTCCTACCCGAATAGAGGAGAAAATTGACTGAATACCTGTAAAGACCCATCCAACACTAAGATTCTATGCCTAATGAATACTTAATTTTTACATATTTGATACTGAAGAGGTCAGCAAGAGTTTTGAAAAAGACTTTACTTTCCTTAAGGCAGCTCCTAAAATTTGTAAAGATAAGTATATCACTAGAATAAAATGGGCGTAGAACTGTACTAAATTCAGTAGTCATGTGTTACTGATGACTGACAATATTGGAGCTGTTTCTCTTTACTTTCAGAGTCTTTGAACCTAAAAAAACCCATCTTTATAACAATAGGAAGAAGAAAAATGTAGAGAAGTTTTTTCCCCCCATACCATAATGCCACTTAAAATTAGTAAATTAATACACAGTATTAATAAACTTAAAGGTCATTTATCAGTAAGATGGATACTCATTCAAGTGCCATGTTTTGCCCTGTATAATGCGCACCCACATTTTGTGCACATTATACATGGGACTATTATGCCCATGTGTGATGTGCATCCTTATTTTTCCCTAAAAAATTTGGGCAAAAAACTGCGAATTATACACAGCAGAATACGGTATTTCTCAGACCTTGATTTTCCTGACAATTTCTGAATTCATTCAGTAGCTTAGGAGGCTGTAGTCCCAACTCTTTATTACAGTTGGGATTTTTGTTGATGATTTAGATGGAGAATCAGATATTAAATGGGTTTAAGCAAGCAAACTATTCCTGTACCTTGCGTTTTTGACAATAACTTAAAACTTTCCTTTTGGTAACCAGCTACATAAATTTCATATACTAGCTTTCGTATTTAAATGGAAAATTCCCCTTTATCCCCGTAGTATTATAAAGCCTGAGTTTCTACCTCGAGGCCCCTTATTATTTTTATCTTTACCCACCTCAAGTCTATGCACATCCACTTAATCTTTGCCTTTAGCTGTTTCCATCAAGCATCTCAAAGTGAAAATTATGTGAAAAAGCCATTTTTATTTCAAGTGCTAAGGACTAAGGAAATTCAATAGGGTAACTTAGAAACTATATACATGCTAAAATATTTATCCCCCCAAGGAATCCTGAAAAACACTTTTATATAAGTATTCTAAAAAATAAAATGAAAATACTGTACAGTACAGTTAATGGTAAAAATTGTTTGTAGATTTGGGAACCTTAAAGTTTTCCTTTCTCTTCTTTCCCTTGCTTTTCTTTCAGTAGAAAATGTGCATCAGATGTTTATGTTTAATTGGTTTACAGACTGTCTGTGGACTCTTTTCCTGTCAAATTACCAGGTAATGTCCTTTCACTTAGCAGCTACTTCATATACCTATAAATGCACAAATTATTATTGGACATAAGAATTTTAAGTTAATGTTGAATCTTGAAAAATATGAAACTGCTTAACAGAGTCTAGAATTTTAAGGGAATACAAATACCATAAGAAAACAGCCTCCCCCATATTGCATTGTAAGTTAAGTGTTAACTTAAAAAAACATTTTGTGTGTGCACATTTATATAATATATTGTAGTGCTGGCATATTTTTGGAAGGGAATTAATAATTTTCATATGTAACTGGTTGATTTTGGTAGTCATTTTAAAAATTGCATCGAGGAACCCTTGAATATTTGGGGAAGAAAAACTGTCTTTTTGAAATGAGACTTTTAAACTGCTGGTTTAGTAAAATATATGTTCATGCACGTTTTAATATTACCTTGGCACTAGCCAGTATCTGCCTGAGTAATGGAAGTGAAACATATTTGTTCTTTTGCAGTCATTGGCTCTGGCTATCTTCAGAGTTGGCATTAAGGCCCATTGACAGTTCTAGGCCAATGCATTACAATAAACTTTCAAATTGCAGTCCTTTCAGACTTCGCAAATAAAAGCAAGTTCTCCCCTCCATGCAGTTAAGTCGGCGATTATGTCCAACAAAGAGCGGCTTTTCAACATTTCACATTTTAAAATTTTCTCTAGTGCAAAATTCAACCGTTGCACACTTATGTTGCTACTGGTATCTCAGAAGGTGTGTAAGGAAAATCTAGTGAGATAGGAGGATGGCAGGCTACCTAGCACGGTCCCTTTTCTTAATCTCTGCCCAGACCGCTAAAATTTTAAAATACCGAAATTTTACATTTCCCGTCGCGAATCAACTGAGGAATATTTGTCAAGGGGTTCTGCTTTCGAAGCGCACTACTTGCTGTTGCATCACAGCAACATCCGTTTTCCAGCAAATGTACTTCGAAAAAGGCCTACATGTAAAATATAACGTATCTTTTTCCCATCGCCGTGAATGCCGGACTGGGTTCGTCTGGCACCCTTCCTTGACTTCTCTGGTCTCTAAGGCCCTCTCTGAGGCTGGACTCCAGCGCCGGGATCCGCTAGGGTAGGGGAGCCGCCCCTCACGGAGATGCCCACCTCCCTCCACACCCACCTTGACTCCGCCCCCTTTGCGCAGCACCCGGGAGGGCTGCTACGGCCGGCGCCAGTCCTGCTCTGGCGCGCACGCCGGCCTTTTCCCTCCAGTCCAGCTCAGCCGGTCGCCGCCGCTGCGTCGCCGCGAGGGGGCGGAGTGGGGCGTGGTGGGCGCGTTCGGGTGGCTCCTGCGCGTTCCCGCCGAGGCAGAGACGGCGGGATTCGAGAGGCGGCAGCGGCAGCGACAGGCGTCCCGTTGCCGAGTCTCACATCCGGGTTCTGGCCGTGACCCATCTGCCGCCGCCGCGGAGATGTGACCCGTCAGTACGGCAAATATGGCGGAGGTAAGGGAGTGAGCTCCCCCTCCCTGTCCCGGAGCCGGGCACCCCTGGGCCCTGGCCGGGGTGGAGTGGAGTGGGCCTGGCTAGGAAAGGCCCAGCCCTGCCGGCTCCACTGCCCACCTGTTGTCCGGAACAGGCCGCGCTCTGGGCGGAAGCTTTTCTCGGAACTTAGTTGGGATGGGCGAGGGGGTGAGAGGGAGTGGACGGGTAGTTGGACTTCGGGGACAGTTTGAAGGGTCGAGTGCTGCGCAGGACTGCGTGCGGAGAGGGACGGGGTGGGGGCGCCCACTGAGCGGGGGCGTCGGTGGCGCAACTTCGCCGGGCCGGTGCGAGGGCCGAGAGAGGAGCTGCTGCTTCCTCTTCTTGCGAAGTTTTTTCCCTCCCTAACCAAGATGCTGTTGCGCCCTCTCGCCTTTTCATGTCACCCCCACTCGTTTGCTGCTGACATCTAGTCTGTGTTGGTGGGGAAAACTTGAGGCAGGACAGCCTTAGATTAACTCTGTAATTTTCCTGATGGTGATAAAACGAGCTTGGAGAAATGAACCTGGCATTTCGCAATCCAGCCCTCTAGGTTGGGGGAGTTTCCTCATTCCTCCAAAGTGTTCCATCCCCTGCCCCCGAGGTAGAACCTTTCCTTTCATTTATTTCCGCGGAGTTGCTTTACACCTTCCACTCTCTGACTTCCCTGGCATTTGCCTTCTACCCCGCCCCGTTCCAAATCTACTCTATTCTTCTAATTTTTTTTTTCTACCTTGTGGAAGATTCCCCCCCCCTCTTTTTTTAATTAAACGAAATACCAAAGCCCCTTTCTTCAGTGGTATTTATTTTACGTGTTTGGGCCTCAGATTGGTGGGCAACAGCAATGTTTGTTTAATTTGAACTTACTATATGAACTGGACATTTAAAATTTTGCCTCTTGATTCAAACTGTGAACATTCTATTTTTTTTAAAAAAAAACTTTTTCTTACCCTCGGAAGAATTTTGTTATTCTTTACCTTTCGGAGTTCAAGAGGTGATATTTTTAGATTTTTATGTTTTCTTTGAGTAGAGCCACTCGTAATGACTGATAAGGCATTTCTCTTGTATGAATTACTATTTTCATAGTGTCATAGGCATCCATAAAACAGATTCAGAAGTAGGTGATTCTTTTAACCATCAGCCCCCAATTTTTGTCTGTCTTACTTGTTAAATGAAGTCAATGGTGAGTACTTTCATCAAATCCATAATATCTACACCTTGGGATACAGAAACATGATTAAATTACGGAAAATAGTTTTGGAGGCCTCTTCATGTACCTGTTGAGTGGAGATGATTTTCATTTCTTTGCTCTTTGTGGTTAAAAAATTTTATTTTCACATGAATTAGAGAAAACAGTACTTTGTATTTTACTTAAATGTGACTGGATTTATTCCATGTAGCTGAAAGAATTTTAGTCCTGGAGAATCTTAAGTGTTTTTTTCCCCCTTCGTACGTGCGAGTGGGGAGGTGATGTATGTAGTTGGCCTTACATATATTTTATCAAATAGTACTTAGCTGATAAACCTTTCAGTGAATATCCATTGGATAAGCAGCAGTGTGCTGTCTGGCATAGGTTTGAGCTTTAAGTTCTGTTGTGATATTTTAAAGCAAGATATTATTGAAGGAAAATAGCTTAGTATATGAATATATTGTGAAATTTAAGTTTAAAAAACCTCACCCAGAAATGTTAACTGCCCAGCACATTGAAAACTTAATATATAAATGGAAGTGTATTAACATTTTATTTCTTGTTTTAGAAATTAAAGATGGTTGCATTAATGTAAGAGAGGAACAGCAGTATTTTATGTCACTAATCATTTCCTAATATTTTCAAGAGCTTATTTTAGTTTTCTTAAAAAATTGCATTGCTTGGGGAATGGAACTCTCCTGTAGAAACACATGCATGGTTCAATTTCAAGAAGAAAAACTCTGAATTTTGTTTTCAGTGCATTTTAGTGACCTGGTATCTTATTAAAAAATATTTCATTTACTTCATTTTTAGAGGGGCAGGGAGGCAAAGAGAGGGAGAGAAACATCCAATCGGTTGCTTCCCATACATGTCCTGAACAGGGACTGAATCCACAACCCAGGCATGTGCCCTAACTGGAATCCAACCAGCAACCTTCGGCTTTGTGGGACAACGCCCAACCAGCTGACCAGCTGAGCCACACCGGTCAGGGCAATGACCTAGTGTCTTTAAAAAATTCATCTTTTATATTCTTCAATTACTTGTAGATGGGTTTTTTGTTTTTTTTATATTTAGTGAATTTGGAGGAAGAGTAACCTTCATCTGTGTGCTACCAAAAAAATCTAAAACGGGTGAAGAGGTGAAAGGTAAATTTAATTTGTAATTTTCTCATTTCAACATTTTAATAATTAGGATGATTTTAGAGACTGGTCATTTAAAAAATTAGATGAAGGAGAAATGCTTGGTTTATAAAATGCTTTTACTTGCTTTTGTGCGAACTTGAAGGAGATTCATTCTTTATGATGCATGTGGTAAAATAATCCCAAATGCTGGCTATTATACACTTGGTTAAGTAGATCTGATTGAAGTTAACTGGTGAAATAATCGTAAGTGCCTCGCAACAATATATCTATTCAATAAGTCTGAGGAGAAACCGGTTATTGAAGAAGCATGTCTCCAGAGAAAAATGTAGCTATTAAGCTTCTAGGGGGGTTTTGTTGTTATTTCCTACATAAAAAATTACCCTCTCCTTGTTAGTTTTCTTTACTTTTTTTCCAGGAAATATTTAATTCTTAAATATAAATTTACTTTAGATATAAGTAGAATACACCCATTTTTCATACTTGGTGTGATGAGCTCAATTCATCGTACGACGTATGCATTTCAATGGTTCTTCAAATTGTGATAACATTGAAAGCATATTTAATATACTTGGGGTATATTTTCCCTTTTTAAATACGTTTTGGTAATATTTCTCATTATTATCCCTTAAAGTTATTTATCAACCTTCTAAAAGGAGACTCTTCTAGTCACACTTAAAGGAAGGAAATTACAGAGTAGTCACATTTTTATAAAGGCATTGAGAAAGAAAGAAGAAGAAATAGTTGGTCCTTTGGGTTTTATAAGGACCATGGTGTAGGGACCTTTGGGAAGTAACAATTTGCCTTTTATTTCAGAGTTTGTAAAGACATAAGGGACTTTTTGTCAAGGGAAAAAAATAAGCCACAGCATAGCACAAGACCTATCTTTTTTTACCTAGGCCATATTTGATATGTAAAGAGAAGGAAATTTCATGGACTTGCTTTTCTGTGTTAGTTTTAAGTATTCTAACATTTTCAAAAATGGGCCATAATCTGTTTTAATCTGTTTATTCACCATCACATCTATCCACTTATTATTTTTTTAAAAAAACATACTTCTTAGTATTTTTTGAGTCTGTTTGGACTTTTTAAGGAAATGGAATCATGTTAACTGCTATTCTTGATAGTATTAATTTCTACTCTAAACAAAACTTGTTTCAGTACAATGAATTTAGGTGTTAAATAATTCTCTATACTGATAATAAAAATTTTTTTAGTATTTATACTTCACAGCTAGTAAGGATTTATCAAGAGTAATCAAGAACACCAATGCATGAGATTCCTTAAAAAGCATAATTCAGAAGAAGTAATAAAGCGCTTGATCAGATAGGAAAGGTTGGTGGAGAATATAGAAATGGGGTTTTAGAGAATTCTTGTGAGACTAATCAGTTTCCCAAATAATTTTGAAAAAAAAGTTGCCATTGAAACTTCAGCGTGTCTTTATGAAAAGTAATTAGCTATACAGAAATTTCTTGAAGTTCAGATTGAGTCCCTGTACATTTCAAAAGATTTGCAAATGGTTTCAAAATTCATTGCAGTGATTAAACTGTTCAAGAACCATTCTTTGCTTGGCACCCATTCTGTTTGACTTAATCTATGGCTTAGAAGAATGACTGTTATAATTATGGTTATGTAGATGTGAAATCCATCAAATACCACCCCCCAGAAAGCTTTTACAAATTGAGATCCTCTTTTCCCAATAGTCCTAGATTAAAAAAATAAATTTAGAAGAGTCTGTTAAACATACTAAGTACTCCTTAGCAATGTTATGTCTTCTGAGAAATCCATAATAAAAGAACTTTGATCTCAAAGGATTTGAGCTGGAAAAAATTTAAATCTTAGAGAGAAAATGAAACTAAGCAAAGAGTTTATGTAATCTGTCCTAGGTCATGCAGTTAGGCTATGCACAATTAAGACTGGAACTTAGGCTTCTGAATTCTTGGGGCTTAGTTCCCCTTGCCTTTCTCCTGGGCCCTTAGCTCCTTCCTGGCTTCTATCCTCGTGCCCATCTGTGTGAGAATCTCTGATTTAGTGTCTACAATACTAAATAGGTGACAATAATGTTTAACAAAATGGTGGTGCAATTAGTTTGAGGGGGGGAAATTAATTCACAGTTAGTTATGCTCATTGAAAATATGCTTTTGATTGTCTGGAATTAAAGAATCTAAAGATTACCTCGTGTTTTTACTAACTTATTTACTTATTTCTTAATAATGGTAATAATCTACTTAATTGATTTTTTTTCTGTCTCCCGATTTATAGTTTTCTTGTGTATGGGATATTTCTCATAGTGTTCTAGAAAAATACAAAAAAATAGGAACAAATCTGAGGCATTGAATATTTGTTACCAGTATTAAGAACTTCATTGACTAAATTGTATACTATATGTGTCAAGGTATAAAAATGCTATACAAGTTAATATTCATTTTTTAAATTTGATTTAGCCTACTCATACTGTGTGTGTGTGTGTGCGCGCACGTGCCTCATGTTTTGTTTTCCATTCCAAATAATTATGTATGTACCTAAAAAAACACTGGGTTATTTTTCAAAGTTACAGACTTGTTAAAAAATAGTGGCAAGTACTAGGTTTCTTAAAAATCAAAGAATAAAGGAAGAAAATAAAAGTGTCTCATAATTCCACAAGACAATCTCCACTGACTTTCTTTTTCAAATAATAAGGAGTAATGCTTGCAAGTAGTCAGAAATTCCAACAGTACAGAAAGGTATAAAACGAAAAAAGATTTCTCTCTCCAACCCATTCCCTAGTGGTAACTGTTAACAAATTCTTGTGTATCCTTTTGGGAAAAAAAATTTTATGTATATTCTAGTCCAATGTGCTCCCTTCCTCAACACATTTGTCTCTCTCTCTATATATACATACACATATATATACACACACATATGTGTGTGTATGTGTATTTTTCCCCACTCAGTGCAAACAGATCTGTGTCATTCTTTTTAATGGATTAATTGGATTAATAGTATTCCATTGCTTGGAAGAACTGCATTTTCATTTCTAACTAATTATATGATGGACATTAAAATTTTTTCCAAACTTTTGGCTATGAATAGCATTGTGGTAATAAACATCTTGTGGAATAGAACATCTTGTTGTTCTTTATTAGGCATATCAGTAGGGTAAGTTCATTTTGCAAAATTATATCCAGAATAGTTAAACCAACTCCCATTTCTACCAATAATGTATGAATGCATTATATAGATAGATATTTTTTAATTCTCACCCAGGATTATATTTATTGATTTTAGACAAAGAGGAAGGGGGAGAGAAAACTAGAAAAATCAGTGTGAGAGAGAAACATTGATTCGTTGCTTCCCGTCTGTGCCTGACCTGGGATCAAACCCACAGCTTTTCAGTGTACTGGACAATGCTCCAACCAACTGAGCCATCCAGCCAGGGCATGAGTGCATCTAAAATATATTTTAATCTCCAATGTAAAATCTTTACTGCTTACATTTTATAGTTTGAACTTTTACTAAAAATAAGATACTTACAAGTGAGTACCTGTATGGCTTTTGTTTTGTTTTGTCTTATATCTTTTTTAATCCTCACCTGAGGACATGCTTACTGATTTTAGAGAGAGGAGAAGGAGGGAAAGAGAGAGTAGAGAAACACTGATGTGAAAGGAAATATCTTATCAGTTGCCTTTCTTATGCACCCCAACCTGGACCCCCAACCTGCAACCTAGGCATGGGCCCTGACCGCAGTCAAACTCGCAACTTTTCTGTTTCCCAGATGGTGCTCCTACCAATGAAGCCACGCCAGCCAGGGCTATATGGCTTTAGTTTTATTTTTTCCCCCTCCTTCCCCCTTGCCAGTTCACTGTAGTTATTAATGGTAGATATGGCAGTTTTCCTGGAGGTTATTGTTAAGAGATCCCAGTTCCTAAGGAGACATAGATAGTACGTGACAAGTGATAACTTGAAGTCACATTTTAAACCTTTGAACAGATGAAAACCGTTTTAAAAAGAAAAAGTTAAGGATAAAGGGGAAAGGAAATGAAGAGCAATTTTTTTACATAGTTGTTTCCTTTGGAGGTAAAGAAGGAATCAGGCCCTAGGCTTTAGTTTCTACCTCCTTCACCTACAGTGGAACCTTGATCAAGCCACTTTATCTCCCTGGGTTTGCTAATGTATAAAATGAGGTAGGTGGAAGGTTTATGGTTATGATTAAGTAACTTTATGCATTTGAAATTAAGTAGTCCTATATAAATGTAAGGTTGACTTGCTATTTTAAATACTTTTAAAAAATGCCCTCATTCCATACTGAAATATCCTGTATTATGATACTAAACTCATATATTGGAAAAATTACCATTTTTTTTGTTGGTTGGCAAAAGTGGTTTACAGTATAAACTGTTTACAAACACCAGTTTTCCAGAAGCTCTGTATTTATTTATTGGTTGGTTGATTGATTTAATGATCAGCCATCATTTATTTCTTTTTTAAATTAAATGTATTAGAGTGACATTGGTTAATGATTGTCTTTTATTTAATTGGATATGATTATTTTCAAGAAACTGATGTCATTGACCACCCTCTCCAAACCAGTACAGTAGAATTTTATTTTGAATATACAATTCTGAAATGTATATATGTTTAGGCAAATGATCCCTACTTCCCCTCTCCCTATTCTAATCTAGATATATCATCAGTTAAGTGGCTTTTGAAACATTCCAGTATGTCTGACATAATATGATCATTAATGCTATCTTTGAGTATTCTACTTTATGCCAGCTATGCTTAATGCTACTAGTCCTTGAGATATTTGTTATCTTAGTAAATTGAAAATACCTCTGGCCTTTTTCAGAACCTTAAACTGGTAACTATTTACCAATAAAACAATAATCAGTATGGTATTTATTGGCATTTAGTGCTGTTTGAGACCTTTTACAAACTAAAGTATACAGACATCATTCACAATTCAATATCTCTATTATTGCCAATATCTAACATTAGTGAAAATATACCAGTTTTTCTTCAATAAAATAACTTACTTTTAATCAGAAAGCCTTTTTTATCAAACGACTGTCAAATGGAATTATTATTGGAGTGTTCAAAAAGAACTAAGTGCTCCAAGAACCATTTCTTTTAAACTACTAATTTGAAAGAAATACTGGTTATTCTTTTTTATGTCATGCAAACCTGATTAAAAAGTTTACTGAAAAGGAAAAACAGCAGTGTAAAGCTACTCAGTGGATAGAGAACCCGGGACCAGATGAAGATAGTCTTGAGCATTGCTGTAGCCTTGGACAAGGATTGTGCTTAAACTTGGGAAGTAAAGTATAATTGCATTAAATAAAATATTAATTTTTTAAAATATTAATTTGCTTACAATAATTTGTGTGACGGGTAAATTTATTTTCAGCCAAAAATGTGTAGCTCTGCCTGAAAGAAGTTAAGCAAACTAGAAACCGTTTTTTATGGTTACGTTATTCTGGTCTCTTACCCTCCCTACTCTTCAGCTTCCCATGAGAGGAACTGAATTAAAATGTAGCACTCTTTTGATCGTTGTGGCAGAGTAACTTAAATAAAGATGGTGACACTTGAAAATACACAGTACTAAAACCGTCAGTTTTTTGTTAGAACAAGACAATACTACAGGCAAAAACCACTCTCTTGTAAGAATTAAAAGAAAAAAACATAGGACCCTTGAAAAAGTGTGTCTCCAAAGAACCTAAGTCACCACATGGAATTCAGAGTGTATACTTACTACAATAGCATAATGTGGACAGTTTTCAAAGTGGAATTTTAACACTTTATAGTAATTCGCCTTAGATGCCTACCTTTTGAAGTTTTGGGCACATTCCTTACTTCTATTTTGTTCTTGCCTCTCTGTGTCATTACTTAGGAGAAAAAGAAAATAGTACAATAATATCCCCCTATTTCTTTGCTGGTGCTTTTGGCCTTCCAGTGTCTCTGATTTCTTTTGGGCACTAAATGTTTAGATCTGAGTGGATAGGCAAGGTTTTAGTTACCAAGTTGACATCATTTTAACCATTTTTTGAGTTTGTTATTGAATTTTTTATAGGAGTTTATATTTGTAGATGACTTGATTTTAATTGAATTAGATAAAACAGCCACAAACTCTCAAGTGGTGAAATTAACTAAAATAAGTTGCTAACAATTTTATCTTTACATTTTCCCAGAAATCTATGGCTAAATTTATGAGAGGTAGAATGGTACAGAAGAAGGAGCATTATAATTTGAAGTCTTTGTGATTTTCAATGATATAATTTAATCTCTTTAGACTTAGCATGAAAGGTTGCTAATTTTGTGATAATTTACAAGTATGTTGTTTGTTAGTAAAGTTAACCTAATGAGCTGTTTGGTGCTTAAGTAACAATTTAATTTTTCCTTCTGCTTGCTTGCAATATAATTTTGAGTTAAAATAATGTCTTAAATTGTTCCTGCCTCCATTCTCACACATACTTTAAGCCATAGATTAGCTTGATAGCAAATCTTGTGCATAGTTTTCCTATATTGATAGGAGAGATATTTCAGAAAATGTCAAGATCTAAATCATCTCTCTGAAACCACATATGTTATGAGACTCATTTGCCTTTAAAATGAGTCAATTCCACATTATTGTCTTTTTTCCCTAGATTCAGGAGTGTTTTGAATTTTCCTATTATGTTTAAATAGATATGATATCAGAGGAAGGATCATATAGGAAGTTTTCATTTGTCTTAGACAATTCAGACGTTCAAACTTACTCTAGTTTTTGGTGTCATATTAGTCATTGAATAATTCCTGTATTATTTGTAAAGATTACTGCACAAAAATGCTAATTTTTCTTCTTTTCTCCCCCCCTTAGCCATCTGTTGAGTCTTCAAGTCCAGGTAAGTATTTTCTATATTTTTTATAATCTGTATTTGACTAACATTTGTCCTATTAGTTGCATAAAGGCTAGAGGAGTTAGACTGTCATCTGACTTGCTTTTCTTCTGAATGCTTCTTTTCTCTGGGGAAAAAGAAATGGATGAAATATTTGACTGCCCATGAAAGTACAGGTGAGGCTGCTGTGAGTTCAACCTCGTGACTATTTGTGGGTTCTCTCTCTCTTTTTTTTTTTTATGAATTTCCACATGTATTTCTTCCAGTTTTAAATTGCTATTTGATTTGAACTATATATGAAGTATACTTTTAAAAAAGGAATTACTAACTGCTTAGAAATACTTGCTTGTATAGGAAATTCAGAGTACTTTATTTGAGAGAAAAATTATTAAAACATTTAGTAAAGGAAGGAAAATAATATAATGAAAACATTCAACAAATGAATATTTAATGTTGTAAATTAAGGAAGTTATTTTTATGTTTGAATAGGACCTGTTTTTATCCTCCGGCCATATATCTTCGGATTTTTACATTCTTCAAATACAATACAAACTCATTTTTTCCTAACTTACAGGTTGTGATCGTTGGACCAAATCTAGGCCACACATAAGTGTGATTTTTGTTTGGCCAGGGTAGTAGTGATCTTTAAAAATGTGAATATTTTATATAAAAATCTGGATTTAGGCTTCTCACGACCAGTCAGAGGTTCCAGCTCCACGGATACAGCATTTCTGTGTGGCAACAATTGATTGGAGCTAAATAGCAGTCAAGAAAGAGTTTGGTACCAGTCTTTCTGTCCTGGGAGTTGACCAAGAGAGAGTACTACCTTCTGTAATGAAGTACTTGTATTAAGGGACAGCCTAATACAGCTAAAGAAGAGAGAGAAAGGGAGCTCTCTGAGGCATTGTAATATTTTATTTGAAAACGTCTTACATTTAGTTATGCTGTATTACTGAATGTTCCAGGTAATTGAAGCAATTATTGCCTTTCCGTGTTTATATTTTAGAAAGTAAGTTTATAAAAATGCTTAATACAATGTTAGGCTTTTTTTAATGGATCAGGATTCTTTTCATGAACACATATCATTGTACTATGTGTAGTATAATGCATGAAGTGGTGGCAGGGGGGATGCAGCTAGAATACCTCCAGAGTCCTTCTAAACTGACAGTTGATTTTGTCACATTTATTTCAACTTCGTGGTTTACAAGTATGTTCTGGATGGTTGAAATTGGAAGGCATTTGACCTCAGATAAATACTCAAATACTATGTTTTTCTTTCAAACATAGAAATCATTTTTATTGAAAAAATAGGTTCTAGATGGTTTTTGTTGATGTTGGGGCACTGCAGATAGACTGAGTTTTAGATAATTCTATGAATCTTTGAGACATTCATCAGGTAATACATAGGTACATAAAAATAATTTCTCAGTTCCCATCGCATTTGAATCAGTTTAGGCTGAACTGGAAGAATAGTAGAGCTTGAAGAATACGAATGTCTTTGATGCTGTTTACTACTTGCTGAATTCTTGTACAAACAAATTGAATCTTTGGGGTTTTTTGTTGGTTTTTTTTTTTAAGTATTTTCAGACTAAGGAAGATCTTTTGAGATAGTGTTTCTTATATCAGACTTTTGCCCAAGGGAATGTTTGTTGTTCTTATAAGTAATACTGATATTAGGCACTTACACAAGTTGGAAAAAATTAAGAATAGAGGCTTCATGTAAAAAAATGTTTGGGCCATTGGTGAAAGGTTGTGTCCTTTGTAACATCAGCACTTTGGAATTTATTTTAGGAATAATAGTCCACATGACCCAGGTTAAATGGTTTGTCTCTAGACTCCACCAATGTAAACCAATGTGGAGGCACAATACAAAGTTTAACCTATAAGACTAGTAGCCATTAGAGGTGGAGATTTAGCGAAGGGAAGTAGTAAAGTAATTTAATGAGTGCACATGATACATTATAAACTGAATTAATCTTTTAAATGTTTGAAATAATGTAAGGTAGCTTTAAGTAATTTTGCAGTAGTATGTTATTTTATGACAAAACACTGATACTGGCTTTAACTCTGAAACGTATTTACTTACACAAAGCACCAGACTCCCTACACCTAATAATTTATTTTTGAGACTTTTTTTCCCTAGGAGACAGCCTAATGATGGGCCTTAGTAATTAACAAAAAGGAATAGGATGATTATTTGGTCCCAAAGAACAAGGTAAAAAGAAGTCAAATTAAAGCAAGGAAAAATTGAAAGTTTATTTTAAAATAAGTACAGTGTATATGTGGGGAAAGGAATTGGAGTAAGAAGGGAGAAAGGGTTCATCCACGTTATCTTATGTGGGAGGAGGAAGTGGCAAGGCTTTGAATATAATGACCAAAAAATGGAGGACTTCAGGTAAGTTACATAACACTCATGATTTGGTCTGTATACTCATGTGAGCTTGTTTTTTTTTTTTTTTTAAGTTTGTAAAAGAAGGTAAGTAGTTATGAATTAAGCATAGTTATTTCGACAATAATTTGCATCTAATAGGAATTATATTATGATTAGGATAACAGTATACAAACTGGTTCTGTTAGGCGTTTAAGGATATTTCTGCCTATAAAGTAGAAGAAAAGTATAGTATCAGTAGGAATACATAATTATTGACTAAGTGTTTCAGAAGATTGCTAGGTGAACTGAAAAATTTTTGGAGCATTTTCCATTAAAAACTTAGAAAGAAGGGACAATGATTGGGACAAAAAAGCTATAATTAAATTAGTGGTTCTCCAACTGCGCAAGTCCCTCATCCAGTACTGAAATGTCCTTCTGAAATTATGTCGTGGTTTTCTTAATTTCTTAAGATAATATACTTTCCTAAATTTTTATTTTGTAAATCATTCTTAAACTTTGATAAATTTGTTCACTCTTTTGTACTATACTGTAGGATGATACCTGATTTAGCAATTAAATATTTAGTTATTTTATGTTTAATATCAATATTTTATTACGTTCCTCAGGGGTACAATGACTTCTGAGTGCTTTGCCATTTGACCTGACTTGGTATTCACTCATCATAGTAAATACAGGCTCCCTTCAAGTATTCTTTGAGGCAGGATATCTACTGTTTTTGAGGCTGTGACTTACAGGAGGCTTAGAGTGCAGTAAAAAAAGCACAGGCGTTGGAATTAGCAGGCCCAGGATTCAATTTCCATCCTTGTCACCCCCTGGCTCTATGAGTTTAAAGAACTACTTAACTCTCTGAGCCTCAGGTTTTTCTTTTTGTTCTTCATAGGATTGTTTGAAGATTAAATGAAATAATTATGTGAAGTGCTTGAGCATAGTACAGTATTTGGTGCATAGTAAGCACTCAAAAAATGGTTCTTACTCTAAAAATTGTGAGAGGTGACAAGAACCTGGAGCCTTCAGCATTTCCTTGTGCCTCATAATCTGCATTTCAACAAATCAGCATCTGTATCACTTTGTTTCACTTACTGATTCTTTTACTGGAGTGAAATGAAAGAGTATGTGCATCTATTAATAAAACTTTTAACAATTTAAATAGATTTTTTAATGTTAAATAACTCATTTGTTTATTAGTAAACAGTACTTTTGCAAACTTATAGCACGTTTGACAATAGCCAGGTGTGGGGCTAGATATGTATGTTCAACATATGCAGTCTGCTAGTACGAGGCTTAACCTATTGAGTATAGTAGTATCCCTCAACTATTAGGCTAAAAATAGATTAGCTTACACATCGCTTACCTACTAGGTTATTTTTAATGCCTTTCATAAGAGTGCTGTATGCAATTTTAATACATTTTGCTTTTGTATTTTATTTTTGGGTTATTTCATGCAAAATCATCTAAGTAAGTTAAGGACAGTTACCTATATATTGGAATAAATTTTCATGGACGTTCTAATAGAAGAATAATATTTGAGTGCAGCTTTATTTTTATTAGACTATATATTCAGATCACTACATATTTCACATGACTCTTAGGGGCCACAGGGGTTTATACTCATTGGATCTATTAAATATCAATCAAATGATTAAGAATTTTGAATTTTCTCACAGAAAGATCATCTTATTTTGATGTGACCGTTTATTTTTTACAACTCAAATTTCATGTTTAGAAGATTACAATCTTCCTTATTTAAATGCTGTACATTTTCTACATCTGTACCTTCTTATCTCCCAGTTTTGCATTTGTAACTATGTTTAGAGATAAGACAAGGCAAAAAATAATCCATACATCTTTCAGAGAAGATTGGGAGTGGGGGTGGTTATGGGCAAGAACTAGAATTTCAGAAAACAAATAATAGTTGTTGTGTATAGCTTTTTGGGGGGGGTATTTTATTTGACTTACAGCCAGCTTCAAATAATATACATTATATTAATATTAATAAGGTACACTTAATTTGATTTACCAAATTTAAAAAAATATTCTTTACCAGGAGGTTCAGCAACATCAGATGACCATGAATTTGATCCATCAGCTGACATGCTGGTTCATGATTTTGATGATGAACGAACATTAGAAGAAGAAGAAATGATGGAAGGAGAAACAAACTTCAGTTCTGAAATAGAGGATCTTGCAAGGGTAAATAACAAGAACTTGAGGGTGAAGCATTTATAACTTTTTTGTGGAGAGAGGAAACACTTGAAATTTTGGGTCTCTCTGTTTTGGGGGGAAAGGGATGTTATATATAGTTGCTGTGAAAAAATTCTGTGTGTCATAGGTAGGATGTTTAAAGTTTGAAGTGGAAGGCCTTTTTCTTTTTTTAAAGAAGTAACTTCATTATGTAAAATAGAATTCAGGTAGTTACTTCGGTAAAACATCACAGGTATCAGATGAAAAAGGGATCCTAACTTTCTTCTTACACACTTTTCCTTTCTCCCCCAATTTTTGTACTTTTTATTTTTATTCCCCTTTATAACCAAAATTTGAGTTGTCATCTTCCTCATTTCCCATTTATGCTATAAAGTGCTATAGTCTTTGCCCCTTCCTATCAAAATGAGCAGTGCTTATATTATGATATTTATTGGCCGATTTTCTCTCTATTGCCAGTGGCATTTGACCCAATTTATCACTCCCTTCTTGCACTTAAATTCTGGAGTATCCAACTGTCCAGTTTTTCCTGTCTGTTTGTTCCTATTCATTATCCTCTGCAGACTCATCTTCCTTTACCCAGGGTTTAAATTTGGAATTTCCCAGTTCTTAGTTCTGGACTTTCTTTTCTTCTGTCTCTAGATCAGTGCTTCTCAAAATGTAGTGTGAGGGTTAGCTGCTTCACATGCACTCTTGGACTTAGTAAGAAATGCAAATTCCTTTGCTTCTCCCCAGGCATACTGATGGAAGGATGTCATAGGTGGGGGGAGTGAATGGGGCTCAAATCTGTATTTTCATTTAAGTGTGCACATAAAATTTGAAGGTTCCTAAACTAATAGGTGCTCTATTCTTACAGTGTCTGTAGGCTCAGTACCTTAGCATTTTTTTCCTAGCATTAACGTACTCTGTTCCAGTTTTGTTTGTCTAACCACATTTTAACATTTCTGCTTGCATATCTCAATAGACTTCTTTAAATTTTAAATGTCCAAAACAGAACCACTGATTGATGTTCTTCTCTACCTGTTCCTTCCCTGTCTTCACCTTAGTCAAAAATGGTACTACTATTCACCTTATTGCCTAAC
This sequence comes from Desmodus rotundus, assembly GCF_022682495.2. NCBI lineage: Eukaryota > Metazoa > Chordata > Mammalia > Chiroptera > Phyllostomidae > Desmodus > Desmodus rotundus. The sequence goes on from NC_071389.1 coordinate 47,021,212, forward strand.
TCAGAAACCATTCCTGATACCCACTCATTCCTGATACTCATTCCTAAGTAGGCTATTATTTCTATCTATAAATATATTTCTTATCTAACTGTTTATCTTTGCTGCCACTCTCTAGCCTGGGTCACCATCATTTCTAGCCAAGACTGTTGCTGTAAATTTCTAACTGGTTTCTCTATTTCTCCTTTTGCCACTTTTCTCTCTAATACATTTCCACAGTAGCTACAATGATTTTTTTTTAAATACTAATTAGTTTGTGTCTGTCAGCCTCCAGTTTAAAACTTTTCAGTGGCTTCCTGTTACACCAGAAGAAACTCTAGGCTGATTGACCTGGCCAGCAAGGTCACCTACATGGTATGGCCCTTCATCCATGTATTTATACTACCCCTGTAATGCTCTTCCACAGCCACACAAGCTGCTTTCATTCTTTGATGTGCTGATTTCTTTCTGCTTCAAGGGTTTTCAGCTCATTCTTACTCGCTAGTATATGCTTTTTTTTTTTTTTCAAGATTATATTTATTTATTTTTAGAGGGGGAGAAAGAAAGGGAGAGAAACATCAATGTGTGGATGCCTCTTGCATGCCCCCACTGGGGACCTGGCCCGCAACCCAGGCATGTACTCTGACTGGGAATCCAATTGGCGACCCTTTGGTTCACAGGCGGGCACTCAATCCACTGAGCCACACCATCCAGGGCAGTATGTGCTTTTTGAACCTGGCTCCTTATCCTCCTAAGTCTGGACTTAATGTTGCCTCCCCAGAATGGCCTTTTCTGGCCCCTAATTAGTTTTTTTAACCACTGTACCTAATTCAGTGCCTTCTTTATACCTAACACAATTTATAATTGTTTAATTTATTGTCTGCATTCTCCTTTAGTTCCAGGAGAGGACGGACCATGTGTGTTTCATTCGCCAATGTATTTCATTGTACTTAGCAAGAATGGTCACTCAAAGTTTTGAATGAATGGATAAATCAGTCTGATCTGCTCTAATTAAAATTATTCCATGTATGATCTGCATATGAAATCAGTAAGTGGTAGTGCCAGTCTTTAAGGATTTGGAGTACATAATATCATGGGAAAAATGAATTCTTATATTTTTAATATAGTAATGAAGACTAATCTTTGTGTCAGACTTCTACACAAGACTTCTAGTATGGAACTTTTTAAAGTGTACATTTAAAGAGCTGGACAAGAAGTCCTATTTAATATTTAGTGAAATCTGGTCAGATGGTCCCTTTTGGATCATTTAGTGGTTTAAGTTTGGTTAATTCACAATGCCAAAGGAATTCAATTTTAAGCCAGAGACTGAATTGATCTTAGTGACAATGATGTATGTGGTCATGCACTGCTTAGTGACAGAGATATGTTCTGAGAAATGTATCGTTAGGCAACTGTACCACTGTGTAAACATTTTTGAGTGTACGTACACAAACCTAAATGGTATATAACCTTACACACCTAGGCTATGTAGTATACCACCATCATACATGTGGTCCTTTATTGACCAAAATATCATTATGACTGTAGATATTATGAAAACTTCTCAAGAATAGGTTAAAAAGCACATGAAGAATCTGGAGTCAGAACTATAAAAGGGGCTGGAAACTGTTTAAAAGGCAGATAATTTGCTTGGATAATTCAGAACCTAGGTGATATTCAAAGGAAACGAATGATTTAAAAATCACAGTCACTTCATATATTCATGAAATGGAAAGGCAATTATTTTCAATTATTTGCCTACATATACAGAAATTTCTGTCACTTTAGATATATTTTACTGTTTCCGAATAACCCATCCTTGGGGTGAATGGAGGAAAATCTTATATTTTGTCTCTTTTCACGTTCTACATTACCTAAGTAATTGAGTAATTAGGAAATAATCAAGTACAGGTTATAATATTACAAATTATGAGATGGAATGATTATTCCATCATAGATTTTCTGTCTGTTTCAGAAAATGGGCTATTCCATTTAATTAGTGCAAAGCTACTAATGGGCTTTGCTAAAATTTTGAGCATGTGATTATCTTCTTTTGTTTCTTTTTTATTCTGTCTCTTTCCCTATTCCTTAATAGCTCCCCAAAATTTACTTTCAAATGACTTTTGTGGGAAAAAATAATTAAAATACAATTAATATATAGTGAACATAGAAAGAAGAGAACGACAAGGGAAATAGTCTTTTATCATTCGTTTCAACAAGATAGTCTTAACACCTTCTTAGATACTTCTGACTTTTCCCACAATAATTAAGGCTTAGGTTTATGTAGCAATTACCAATGCTTTCATCTGTAACCTATAGCTAAGCTAGTTCAGGGCCATGTGTTGGATTTACTATAGTTATGCTCTTTAGGTGTGAACCAAACCAAACTGATACTTGCTTTTTACTTAAAAAATAAGCAAGATTTTGTCCTGAGTTGCTTTTATAGAAGCAAGACATAGTTATATCAGGAATTGATAAAGTGGTTTTTACCTGGCACTTTTGTTACATGTAATGGACTTTTGATGTAATTGTGACAGGATTCTGACAGTTGATTTATTCACAGGTAATCAGTAACTGCATTGCCTGTGGTTTTAAGTTCATTCAATTTGATTTCTAACATTTTAAATGAAAACTAACTTTTCATAGAATAAACTTTGATATGTATTGTTACATTTGCTTGCATGAAGCTTACCAATATAAAAGGTATTTTAGTTATATGTTTAGCATTTAAATATTTTAATTGAATTAGATATACAGGTCAGAATTTATTGTGGTGATCCATAGTCAATAGGCTTTTTTTTTTTGCTAGGAATAGCAATACACACGTTTAACATTTAATTTTTACATGTACTCTTAAAACTCATAGTTCACAGGGGAATGTCTAGGCCTCAGGGACTCAAGTGCCACCAAAACTTGTTTTCTATTTCTGCTTTTCTACATGGTGATATCTTTTCACAGAACAGCTCTCTTCATACGCTGTCAGTTCCTAGGTCTTCCAGATTTACTGCTTGATACAGTCTATGTTTCTGTAATTGCTGTTGGTAAAAACCTTGAAACTCTAACCATTCTTGGGGTCATGTGCCCATTCCATATCTATGGCTAGGGAATGCAGTTATTTCAGTTGGGTCAGATGCTATGTGAGATCTAGGAGGTGAGTGTTCAATAAAATACATGCTTGAAATGGAGAAAAGAATATTCCTGGAAAAAGAGTATAAAAGTAGAAAGGATTGGAAACAGACAGTAATAAATGATTCTTACATGGTAGGCCTTGTAAATCTTTAGTACTTCAGTTAGCACATAGTAGGATCACTATTACTTGAATTTGAAAGTGAGGATTCTCAGCAAATGGATTTTGGTTTTTATTTTAGTTTTAGCCCAGTGTTTGCTACAAGATGTTCACTCTATACCTTAGATCAAGTAAGATACTTTTCATACTACTGCCAAACTCTAAATACTGTATTCCACAGTGGGTCATAATTGTTGGTTATTAACTTGTTTCTTCTGACTGTTGATTACTAAATTGATATTGGGTGGCAGAGTTTAAGATAAACGTTAGTATCTAAACAGAAACATAATACTACTACATACTTTGTTTTTATATTAAGCAAGCATTGCCTATTCTTGATGGCATAGGCAAGCATTGTTTTGTTCACATATGATGGAACCCACCTAAAACTAACTTTGAGAGTAAGCATTTAAGATGTAAAGCTTTTTTAGAACTTTATTGTTTTTTATTATTTTTTATATGTCATATGAATGTGGATCTGGGTGCAAAGAATGTCTAGAACCAGAGAATGTGTCACTAGGACCTCTTGATCACTTAACCCATGGTTAAGTCCTGTAGATTTCTTCTGCAAAGTCTCTTGAGTTTTTTCTTTACCGCAACCAGTCATTTAGTTTAGATTCTGATTATACTATATGTGACTTAGAGCAGTGGATTCCAGCTTATCTTAGTCTCCCTGACAAACTAAACCTCTCTCTGCCATCTTGTTGTATGTATGATTTTCCCTAAGCCCTGCCGTAGTGTCAGTCACTGCTCAACAGCTACTCTCAAACCAAATCAAAAGTAGAAGAGGACAGATTTTTTTAAGAAACTTAAGTAAAACTAGAGAAAATAGTTTAAAATACCAGCCCTAACTTACTTTTTTTTTCAGCTATTACAGATAACCTTCCACAATAATCATGGTAACCTACTTATTCATTTTTGTTTCTATACTTCCGTAGTGTTTTCTGACTTTGACTTTTTTCTGTCTGCCAGTTCTCTTACTGTTTTTCAAATTAAAGCGGTTCTCCAAATGCACTGTGATCATCCACTTTTGACTCCTCTGTTCTCTGCCTAGTCAGTATTGGAGGTATTGGTAAATTTTTCTTAAGAGACATTTTTATAGTGAGTCACACTTCTCAGATATGTATCCAAGAGGGGAAAATCTCATCCTAACCATGGATGTCAGACATTCCACATTCCTGATAGTGATTTTTAAAAAAATTTCTTTCCATGCATCTAGTATGATACCTATTCTTTTGACAAATAACTGATCTAGATGTCAGATGTCAGTGATAAGCTTTATTAAAGATAATGATCAAGCTTTATTACCTCCTACTGGAAAGGCTGATTTGCAGGTATTTTATCTTAGAACTGTGAGATAAGTGGTTCTTAACACAGAGTCAGTATCTCCTAGTACTTACAACAAAAATGCAGATACTTAGGCCCCACCTCACCTGTAGTAGATCAGAAAACTATAGGGTGGGATTCAACCATCTGTTCTAATAAGCCCTCAAGGTGATTCTGTTGCCCTTGAATGAGACAAACCAAAGAGTAGAGAGCGTAAGGACATGTATTTGGTAATCTGCCTGTTTTGTGTGATCTCTCAAACTATTGGTTAAGTCAAATAGTAGAGGTAATACTAATTTATATTAGGATAATTTTAAAGGCTGAATATAAAACAAAATCAATGAATTCTTAAGGTCCATGTAAATGTAAGTTGCAAACTTAAAGTGTTTTTTCTGGTTTGGCCCTTACTCATACTAGTGACTTCAGTGGTTCTTGTTCATAGTAGTGACTTTAGTTGTTAAACCTGCTTCTAATTTGTAGCACAGAATGAGCTTATGGAAAGTATGAGGTAGGATTAGAAGGTCTAGGTATTATGGTAAAATCTCTGTCAGTGCATGATGTTTCTCTCTGTTTGGTTTTCTGAATATTTATGAGTAGTGAACACTCCCATCTGGTACTTTTAAAGATCTAATAATATTGTGTAATATTCTCACTGTGCTTTTATTTCTCTCCCTAAAATATCTGGCATATAGGAGGATGCTTTAAGGCAACTATTTGTTATTGCTGCATACAAAACCACTCTTTTCTTCATCTTTCTCTTATTCTACTTTTTTCCCTGATTTTGAAGTTCTGTTTTACTTCTCAGATCCTGACTCCTAACTCCCAAAATTCTGTCTTTTGTACCAGATCCTTGGTACATGGACCTGATGCCTGCATGGACTAGATCCTTGAACACCTCAAACACTGTGCTGCTGTTGTACTTTGAGAATCACAATACAAGATGTCAGCTAAGTATGCCAGCTGGTCACTCAGCTGGGGTGGTAATACCTTATCTGACATGTTACCACTTTTCAGGCTGTGGCTACTGCAGGTCATTAGTCAAGGCTTTCAGATATTTCAGAAACATTCACAAGCTGACTTATAACTAGAACATCTATTTATGTTAAAAAGCATTTTCTTCCTATTTCTATAAGAAAACTTTTAAAAATTATAATCATTAGTTGTTTGTACACGACTTCTGAGTGATGGGAGTTAATTGGTTAGTATCTTAAGTGTCATCAGGCTATATCATCCAGTTCAGTGTACCCATCCTGCAACAGTGTGTTTATTAACACATGGGTCAGCCTTATTTCTGCCCATGAATAAGACAACAGGACTGCTGGGGAAATACAAAACATGTCTTATTTCATGAATACCCTTTTGCTAGTTTCTAAACTATGTTAAGATTTTCGTGTGTATGTGTGTGTAATATGTTCAAGCGATGGGTCAAATATTCTTTTTATAATCAGAATTTTGTCATGTTTCCCTGATACTTCATGTCAGTAATCATATTGATTACTTATTACAGTGAGTACCTTATGCACGAGGCTGATTTCATTTCAGTACATATGGGTGTTTCTTCATTTCACCCTCAGTGTTTTTTGTGGGGTTTGGGGGAGGTTTCTGGCTGAGGCAGCATGGTATACTGATAAGGGTATGAACTTTTGGAATTAGACTTGAAATCTGGCTACACTCATCATAACTTAGGTGATTTTTGGAGAAACGGCTTAATCTGTCAGCCTCAGTTTTCTCATATGTAAAATGGAGATAATATAAAAATTTTGTAAGGTAAATAGTAAAGATTATATGAGATGGTTTTATATGTAATTACAGATAACCCTAGAAAAGAGTGTATGGCTGATGCATTCAGTATCATTCCTGAACTATATCATTGCTGTTTTGATGTATTTGGGCTGGGTGGGCTGTGAATTTCATCTCCCTTTCTGGGTTTGTTAACTTAGTTTATAGTCTGCTTATTTTTTAATTTTATTGCCCCACTCCCAAATTATGTATGGTACACTTAAGTGTGAATGTCCATACATAGTATTAACTGATGGTGTACATTAACTGAATTGATTACACAAAAGAATAGTTCTAAATTAATGTCCTTTTTTATTACAATTAAAGATTTTTATTGTTGGCTATTTGAATTGGTCAGTCTCAAATTCTTAAAAGACTAGAATTTTCTTAGCTTTCAGAATTATTTTTAGTTTCACTTTTTTATGATTTGAGAATTCTGCATACATGTCTAAGAGCATTTTTCTCTACTGAATGAATGAATACTCTATAGATTGGTGAAGTGTAGCAATATGCTATATTACTTATTCAGAAATTAACTTTTTATTTTGGTCTATTTAGGAAGGCGACATGCCAATTCATGAACTTCTTAGCCTTTATGGTTATGATAGTACTAGTCGACTACCTGAAGAAGATGAAGAGGAGGAGGAAGAGGAAGAAGAAGGTGAAGATGATGAAGATGCTGATAATGATGATAACAGTGGCTGTAGTGGAGAAAATAAAGTAAGCTTATACACATAAATCTTTAAGATTGTAGTCTTTATTGTCAGAGTTATAATTTTTGGTACATTCATTTTGACTGCTTATTTTTATAATCTTTCGTTATTCATTCTGATTTTAAAAGTAAAACATTTAGTCCTGGTTGGTGTGGTTCAGTGGGTTGAGCTTCAGCCTATGAACCGAAAGGTTGCTGGTTCAATTCCAGTCAGGGCACATACCTGGGTTGTGAGCCAGGCCCCCAATTATGTACAAGAGGCAGCCATCCGATGTTTCTCTCCTTCTCTTTTTACTCCCTCCCCTTTAAAAATAAATAAATAAAAATAAGGTCGTATGATTTTAAAAAATACATTTAAATGTTAAGAATTAAGATACGAAAAATTTAAAAAAACTGGCTGGTGTGGCTCAGTGGATTGAGCACCGGACTGCAAACCAAAGGGTAGCTGGTTTGATTTCCAGTCAGGGCACATGCCTGGGTTGCTGGCTGGGTCCCCAGTAGGGGGCACATGAGAGGCAACCACACACTGATGTTTCTCTCTATCTCTTTCTCCCTCCCATCCCCTCTAAAAATAAAAATAAATTAAAAATCTTTTAAACAAATAAAAAAATAAAGAATTAAGATACAGAAATATAAGTCCCCATAATCCACTCCTGAGGGATTTCATCTGTGACATTCAGATTTCTTTTCAAATGCCTATTCTAAATAAAATATACCAACTTTTAAAAAGCACTTTGTTTTTAAGTAATAAAGGCTGATTGGCAATTTTGTATTCATTTTCTTAACGTGTCTTGAAAAAGTTTTAGATTTACAGAAGTTATAATATAGTATAGAGATTTTCTGTGTACTTTTCACCCAAAACTTTCCCTTATGTTAGTATCTTACATAACCATGGTGTATTTATCAAAACTAAGAAATCAACACGGGACCATACTATTTAATTGAACAATTCAGATTTCATCAAAAAATTTTTCCATTAATGCCCTTTCTCTGTTCCAGGATTCGACCTAGGACACCATGCTATAGTTAGTGTATTTATTTAGTCTTCCAGTTGTATTTGGAATACTATGGTCTTTTATCTCCAGCTTTTTTTTTTTTTTTTTACATCTTAAAGCAATTTATGATTCCACAGGAAGAGAATATAAAGGATTCATCAGGTCAGGAGGATGAAACTCAGTCATCCAATGATGATCCATCACAATCTGTTGCTTCTCAAGATGTGCAGGAAATAATCCGCCCACGTCGATGTAAATATTTTGACACAAGTAAGTGTCACTGGTTGTTATAGTTGGGGTATAATTTTACTATTTAATATATGGCCTAAAATTGTAGTATTTTTTTCGCTGCTCTGAATTAATTTACTCTGAAATCTCACTCAACAGTAAAGGGATTTTGTTCTAGGTTATTAGCTTAGCAGTGCTGGGCCCTGTTCATAAATATACTACAGTAATTATTGTGTCACTGTACTACTTGGTTTTGAGTGTATTTCTTTCTTTCTTTTTTTTTTTTTTAATTCCTAACCCTTAAATTTAGTTTATTTCATGGTCATCTTTTTTTCATTTCTCCTAGTCTTTTCCTCTGTTTTTTACTTTCTGTTTTCTTTGCCTCTTAGCCCTTTTGAGATATATTCATAAGCATTGCTTTCTCTAATTAACACCTCCTAGTTCTGCAGTGTTGTTGACTCGAGATAGGAATATGTTATACAGAGAAAGAACTCTTACTGATTTTTCTCCAGTTATGATCTAGTCAGAGATGACCAGTAGTCAGGACAATATTTAATGTGTTTGTCTGCTTCATAGTGTTTCATTCTAAATAGTAATCTTTACTCTAGAAGTCAGCACTTTAATAAAAAAAGTCAGTGATTAGTGTTAATAAATTTTTGGCCTAAATTCCTGTACTTTAAAAGGAAGAAAAACATTTGAAGAACAGTAAGCTCTTGTGAAATGTAGTAATGTGATTAAACGTTACTACTGCTTTGTATGAGTGATTCCGGTTACACATTTAGTTTAGAAGTGAATGTAGCACTTCTAATAATTTCATTGAGTTTTTAGCTAACATATCCAATTGAAAAGTGTGTCAGTGCAAGAAGAGATTAGTTACTGAAATAATTGTGTTAATTTTAAGTTTAGGGAAATCTAGTATTAATCCCTTAATTAGTTAACAGAGAGCAAACCCTTTGACAAAGTGGTGTGCTAAGTGACTGCCTCTTGAAACAGTATTCAGTCTGGTATTTCAGTTGTGATGTATGCGTGGAAGCGAGACATACACTGCTTGTCTTAAGTTTCTTCAGGGGAAGAAATAATTTCTATATGTAATGTTACCCTATTGAACTTTGGATACCATTTTACAGTTGAGAAGATGCCGAGAATCTAATAATTTTCAAATTTCTTACCCTTTCTGTTAATACATTCTTACTCCAGAATGTAAACACACAGCAGCTTGCCTGCTCTGAACAAAGCCGACGTTGGGGAGAATGGAGGGTTTTGTACATATCATCCCTTCACATGCTCCCCCCCTCAAAGTGATGCTATAAAGATCTCAGTATTTCAGGGAGCACTGTTTGGAAACCACTGTTTTGTCCAAATTCTCATTTTATAAGGAAGAAGTTGAGATCATATAATTTATTCTGTTACCAGGCTCTTGGTAGAAGAATTAGGTAGAAACAGATTATTTTGATTCTAATTTTTTTCCTAAAGTTTATGTAAAAATTATTTCATGAGGATACAGTTTTCAAAGATTAGGATTGTCCTAGAAGCTTTATGGACTTTTTTTTTTGGTTTGTTTTTTGTTTTTATAATCGATAGGGTATTATTTGATGAGAAATAGCTTGGCCTAACTCTGTAAATACCTTTGGGCATATTTGAATATTTTGATGGTAGATATAAAAAGATGCAGATAGGATAAGCAATCATTTTATAGTAGTATTGTCTTGCTTATTCTAGATAGTGAAATAGAAGAAGAATCTGAAGAAGATGAAGATTATATTCCATCTGAAGACTGGAAAAAGGTAGTTAGAGCCATATTTTCCAAAAACTTAGATAAATTAATATTTAAAAATCCAAGTACATTTTTTTTTTTTTTACCACCTGCATATATGTTGATAAAGTTGAGGTAAGCCCTTTTGTGACATTTAAATGTTGGGTAGATATTCAGATTTCCCCTAAAACATTCAGGTGTTTATCCTTTTATAAACTAAAATCATGGTATAGAAAGAATTGGCCTTTGTTGAGCAAGCTGGCATTCAAACCAAGATTAGGAATCCAAATTTCTGAACTAGTGCTAAACCAGAGTTTTGTTAGACTATAGAAAATATCACATGTGATTTTTAAAAATATATATATACTTGGAAAAACAATTGTAGAGGCTTATTGGTATTTATTAAGTAAATTCTGCTTAATAATTTAGATTACAAATTTTTCCATCCTGTATTAATGTTGATATTTACAACTCCAAATATAATATGTGAAGAGATGGATTTGGGATTCTCTAAAACTTCATAATTAAATAAGTTAATTTCTAAATTGAATCTAAAGGTAATATATTGACATAAGCTTTAAATTACAGAATTATGTAACATTGTCTAACCATAAAATTAAATTGAATTAATTATAAGCTGTTGCAAAGTCATTGAAATGACTGTTTCAAACTATCAAAATGTCATGTAAAATTATTTAGATCAAATAATTTATATAGCAGAAATAATGTCATTCTTGTTAGATCACCTGATATTCCTCTTAGAAACTCCATTGAGGTTTTTTGTTGTTCTTTTTCCTACATTTGATTTTAAATTTAGTGCATAAACAGTAATTTCTTTGAAAGCAGAATAGCCCAGAACATGAAATTGAGTGCACTTGCTGCATTTGTCATGATTGTTTAATTATTGGGTTGGCCAAAAAGTCCATTTAGTTTTTTCTGTAAAATAAAAGACACATTTTTCAATTTCCCTAATAACTTTATTGATTTGGATATTTTTAGTATGTCAGCTATATCCTGCATGGTATAACATTGATTGCTCTTAATTAATGTGTCGATTTGATCAACTTCAATTGGTCTCCCTGACTGAGGAGCATCATCTAGCAAGAAATCTCCAGCACAAAACTTTGCAAACCACTTTTGACATGCTGAATCAGTCACAGCACCTTCTCCATACACTGCGCAAGTCTTTTTTTTGAGTTTTAGTTGCGTTTTACCTTTCTTGAAATAAAGCCTAGTATGCTGAAAATGTGTATTTGCTTCCATCTTCAGTATTAAAATGGCTGCACAAAAATTCACCAGCTTTGATAAGTTTTTTTTTAAATGCATGCTGATATGACAGCTGTCACAATACAATCTAACAAAATTATTTTGAATGAAGTTAAGACAACTAATTACTACCAGAGCCATCTTAACGGAAAAAACACTAAACAAACTTTTTGTCCTACCCAATATTTTAGTTAATACTTTGGAGCTTTTCCTATTTTGGGGGGTAGGGGGAGTAGCTTAAAGATGTTTGGAGTAAACCTAAAAAAGGGCTGAATCCCTTGCTGATTAAAAGAAGGGAACATTGTATTTAGAGTTTCTATTAGGAAGAATGGAGTATTTAAATGAACTTGGACTGGGCTACCCAGGATTTTGAGCTTCAACCAGATTGATATGTTACAGGTTTCCAAAAAGATGTTTGGAAGAGAGAGACATCAGTTTGGGTTAGAATGGTAAGGGAAGGTTAGCCCAGTATAGTATGTGTTAATTAATTTGAGAGTGGTGAATAACAAGGATCATATAAGTTACTGTTTATGTGACTGATTTAGGGAAATGTTTTTAATTGTTTTTTTCTGATTTTTATGTCATGTAGAAATTAAAATGATAAAATCTAGAAACCTTGAGTCATCTTAGACTGTTATTTTCCCCCACACATTCAAGTGTATATAGCTTTTCTCCAACATAAATTAACTGCTTATGTATCCAGAGTGTTCAATATAGTATTTAATTAGATTTTTTAAAAAAAAAAAAAAATAAAGGAAAGAAAAGCTCAGAGGAAGGAGAACAAGGGGGAAATGAGATCTTTGCTGGGGAGTATTGCTTCCTCATCAATAGTATATAATAAAACAGGCCATGGTAAATTCAGATTGTTTTATTTCACTCTGATTTTGTTGCAGTAAAAAATTGTCTAGATTCAGAGATCATCTAAGGCTTGTAAAATAAAATTGAATTATTATAGAAATTGGGGCAGAGGAAACGGCTTTGAAATCAAATCTCTGTTCAGGTCATAGCTCCACAGCTAACAATTCCTAACATCAGTGAGAGATGACAGTACCTGGAGAGAGGAACTTTTCAATCCTAATAGTTATTTAAACTTACTAGACTAAGATTTGTACCTTCCCTCCTTAAGTCTTCAATTTAAAAATGCAGTAAATTTATTCTTAACGTTTAGCAACCAGGTAAAAAAGAGTCTAATCCCTGTGTGTTGTAAAAATCTCATCATTGGTGATCTCTAATGTCTTTTTAAACTGCCAGTTTCCCCTAATCTGTGATTTGACTATAAATTTGATTACCAGATTTCTTAAAGTAAGATTCATAACTTGTTTTGGGGGTTACTTTTTCATTTTGTATCGTTTTAATGAAAGTTGGGCGCTAAGTTGCTTATTACCCTTGTGGTTTAGAGTTTAATCCATTTGGCCTCTACTGAGCTTTATACAAACCCTTTTTTGTTACTTCCTTTACCTTAAAACTCTGGTTCTCAGACTTGTGTGTGTCATAATCTGCTGGACAGCTTGTTAAAACACTAACTGCTGAGTCCCATCTTCAGAGTTTTTTGTTCAGTAGGTTTGGGATAGGACCTGAGTATTTGCATGGCTATCATCCCAGGTTACACTAATGCTGCTGTTCTAGGGACCATAGTTTAGAGTGTAGATACTCTGAAAAGTACCTGAATTTGAATGTTTTTTAGTGTTTGCCTCGATCTTACTAATTGAATAGTAAGAATTCATTTTTCTCTTTATTTTGAAGTTGTTTGTATCCATTGTTGTATTGCTTATCACCCCATTATTATTACTAATAGTTTCATCCAATCATATCCAAGCTCCTATTATTAACTCATTCATCCTCACAATACTTCTGAGGTAGTTAATTGTTGCATCTGTATTGTATGACAGAGAAACGAGGAACAGTTTGCCCAAGAAGGTGGTAATACTAGAAACTGGATATAAAATCTGTTATTAGATATAACTAATGTATTTATTTATTTTTTTATTTATTGATTTGAGTGGGAGAGAGAAGAGAGAAACATTGATTTGGTGTTCCACTTTAAGTGATACTCTGTTGGTTGATTGTTGTGTGTGCCCTGACTAGGATTGAACCTGCAACCTTTGTGCATCAGGATGATGCTCCAACCAACTGGGCTACCTGGCCAGGGCCCTTACTAATGTTTTATGTTATTTTTAAAATAGGAGATTATGGTGGGCTCCATGTTTCAAGCAGAGATTCCTGTTGGCATTTGTAGATACAAAGAAAATGAAAAAGGTGGGTTATTAGTAAAGTTAATAGCTGAATTCATGCTTTTGAAGTGATGAACTGTTGTTTTATAACGGGATAAGAACATGACAGTTTGTTACCCTACTGAATTATGAAAGAGGGCCTGCATTATTTCTACAAGAAGAAATATGTTTTCTGTTTTTCCAGGTTTGTTCATACAAGTCTAGTGAAAAAAGTGAATTCTTATTTTGGTATTAAGTGACTTAAAATGTCCCAACTTTTTATTTCTTTTTTTTTTTTCTTTAAATACTTTAAATACTCTGAATATACCCCTTCATAGCCAGTACAATTTAAATTTTAAAAGTTATGTCAGTGGAAGCTATTGGACAGATCTAAAAAAATCTTGAGTAACCGATATAAAAAAGCTTATTTGCTTCTGAAACGTAATATTACTTACTAAAATTGATTACTTTGATACTTGTATATTTAAAATAATTTGGGAAGACAACTTCTATACTTAAATTTTACATGATTTTTTTTCATCATTTGATCTTAAAGTCCTGAGGTAAGTCGTAAATACTTAAATTTCCAATAACATAAAATACTTGAGGACTTTTTTTTTTTGAAAGTCTTTTTCTTATTACTCCAGGTGAGTTCTAGAAAGAATGTTATGGGTGTATATGTGTTTTCAATGAGTTCATATGCAGTGTGACATTATTCAGTGCTAGAAATCTTTCATTTCTTTTATTTCAAGTAATCTTCTCAACATTTCAGCTTACATATGCAGATCCTTTTGGAGTCGTAGAAGTCTTTTGTGGTTTTGTTTTCTTGTTAGCGTTCCCTCCAGAAATTTACTTTATATTGTAAGTGTGCACCTGCTTTCAGGGCAAGCAGCAGATCAGAGGCAATTAAGGGAATACCACAGGCTGGTAAATTCTAGTGACAGTAAATGTGTTTTAACATACCAGTAATTGCTTTCACTCACTTTCAAGTAAGTTCCTGTAACATACAGGAACATTAAAGGTATCAATATGGAGTGACCTAGTTACATAATAAAGTTCTGTGCATATGTTTTGTGAATACATGGTAATTATATGCAAAAATAAGTGCTCCATTAGCTTTTGTATTGAGATTTTGTAATTGAATTTTCAGTGTTTTACTTATGTTATATAATGGTTAGTATGTGTTTACCATTGACCTCTTTGTCTCTGAATAAAGAACTGAAAGTTAGACATTTACTTCATTTTATTAAACTTTGTAGGTGGGAAGGAAAACATCTCAGTTTTATATGTGGCAAGTTAATATTATGGCTGAAGATAGCTTAATTATCTATTATGTTTTATCTTTTTTATTTTAACGTGTTTTGTCAGATATCAGTGAGTAAGTGATCATAATCTCAAATTTTCAATTTTTTAAATTTTGGTTTAATGTTTTTTAGTTGTAACAATTTTAGAAAGCAAGTATACTTGTTTGTTTGTTTTTTTTTCTTCCCCAGATAGCAGTGGTTACTCAAGCTTTGTCACTTTGAGAATTTAAGTCTCTTAGATTGTATAAAGATTAGACTAGATTTAGTAGGGTGATACTGTCGTGGAAAGCACTGTCGTATAGGGCCTGTCCTCAGCTTTGTAGTTACAGGAATTCAAACTTTTGTTTTGATACCCAGAATTTGCTTCCATTTAAGGTACCCTATGCATACAAACCAAACACATGGGAAACTTACGTAACCCACAGTTAGAAATAAAGCTGTCAAAGGAATAGTGCTAATTTATGCATTTTTTCCTGTAACAATTACAGGATATTTTTTGTTGGTTTGGTGAACACATTCAAAAGGAAAGCATTTGGTTTGGGAAATTTTGATAAAAGTTCCATAAAACTACAATATCCTGATATCTTTACTTTAGGAATTGACAGATGCATTAGAATTTTTTTATTGATATAAGGAAACCCTATTATTGAGTATTTGGAGACATTGATAAATTTTTGTTTCTGTGACATCTGATTTCTTTTTTATTAGGCTCTATGCAGATTATGTATTCATCAGTTATCACTCCAAACAATTACATAAATCAGATTTATCAGTTATAGACACATTCAAGTCATGTTCCTTTGAACCTATATCTATTTTGGTTACAAAATTACAATTACATATTAATATTTTCTTAAATTTATGTAAATTACCATTATTCTCAACACAGTATATAATCATTTATTCATCTTTGTAATACCTAGGATGATCTTTATCACATAGGCACTTAGTAAAATTTGGTGGCTGGTAATTAGATGGGTGCAGAATGGTGTTGGCATAACTGATACAGAATCAGTAATCTTGGATCAGCATTTGGTGTTTGGATGTGTTACTTAATTTTTTCTCATCTATAAAATAGCAATAATGGAGCGTTTATTTATAGAGCCTATTGTGAGTATTTATATGTGACAATTTTATGTGTAGCACTTAGAAGCATAGTGCCTGGCACACAATAAGTGCTCAGTAAGTGGCATTAATATTCAGTGGATGGTTAATCTTGTCCATTATATTAAGGGGGTTTTTTTTTGCAGATTTTCAGAAAGCATCAATTTATGCTCTTTTGCTTGCAAATGATAAAAACCCAGGTCATTTTAGCTTCAGCAAAAAAAGAATTGACCTGATTGCTTTACTGGAAAGTTCTTTTTTCAGATATAACTAGATTCAGGAGTTCTTATATCAGGTGTCCCCCCCGCCCACCCCTTTCTTTTTCTTCTATTGTCAGACAAGCTAAGATGGCTATTGGGAGCTCCTGGCTTATACTTTACACTGTCCTTATAGCCAGAGAACCAGCAAAAATGAGAACTTCCCCATTCCCCTTTGCTCCAGCAAAAGTCTAGAGAGAACCTCTGTTGACTCATCTTGAGTTACATACCCAGCCAGAAGTAATTACTGTGACTAGAGAGGTGAGTGAGTAATTTGGCTTACCCTGGCTCACTTATCCGTTCTTGGGGTTCCTGGGGTGGGGGCTGTCAGTTCCACTCAGCATATAGGAAGGGTTTCATTCCCAAAGATGAAAGGCATGATTTTTCAACGTTATGTGTGTTTTATTGTCATTCTCATGCACTAGACTGAGCAGACACTGCAACTTTGTGATAAGCCTAAATAATTTGAATGCTGTGCTTGTATACATCCTACAATGCACAGGATAAAACCTCCCCTCCCTTCCATCACTAAGAATTATCCAGCCAAAATGTCAGTTGTGCCAAGATTGAGAACCCAGGACTAATTTAATTGAGAATTAGATGGGCTACTTAGGAAAAAAGAAAGACAGGGTTCAGGGTATTCTCAGTCAAATTTTTGAGCTTGCGTGACAGAAGTTTTAGAGTAAGTGATGGTTAGGAATTATGAAGCAGTGAATAGCAAAGGACTGTGGAAATTGTTTGTAATGAGCATTTGACAAATTGATTAAGTTACTGAAAACTGAACACATACATCACTCTTAATTAATAGTAATACTGTTGAAACATTTTATTTAACCTATACAGGTTTCCCTTGCTATCCAAAAGTGGAGGGTTCCTATAAAACCTTTTGTAAGACAAAACAGCACAAAGAAGCTATTAATAGTGTTTTTCCTGTATCTGAGAGTATTGCATTCCAAAACCACCTCCACAGTAAAACCACAGTTGTACCAACCCTATATATACCTTTTTCTTATACATATATGTACTTGTGATAAACTTTAATTTATAAATTAGTCACAGTAGGAGGTTAACAACAACAATAATAAAATAAAACAATTATAACAATCTATTGTAATAAAAAATTATGTGAATCTGGTCTCTTGAAATATCGTAATTACTGTACTCACCCTTGTGATGATGCGAGAGGACACAGTGTCTGCATAATGAGATGAAGTGAGGTAAATTATGCAGAGATCTTCATACCACGGTTGAGAGTGGGTAACTGAAACCACAGAGCCAGACTGCTTGTAAGGGGGAACAATTGTACCATACGGAAAAATTTTTGAGCATTTCTAGATCCCCCAAAATAAGCTACCAAATCATACTAAATAACACATAAAACCTAAAGTAACATTAACATATAGTAAAACAGGAATGATACGAGGTTTTTCTGTTATCTCAGGACACATCTTGCCAATGGATGCATAAAATAAATAGAGATGTATCACAGATACAGACAGTTCAAAGGTATGGCAGCTTGATGCCAGAATGCTGAGTGTAGTTCCCAGGGCAGAAGCCTGGTGGTGCTACTCTGGCATTCTGGCTCTATAAAGGCTCACTCACTTCAAAATAAGTGCCAAATGCCATTTTAACTTCCTGCCATTTTTCATAAAAGTGAAAATCATCATCAGATATTTTTTGATTAGCAAAAAACAGGTACTAATATAGGTCTTTAATAAAAGTGAAGTTGTGTAACTGGAAAAACTCAGCTAGACAACTTAAAATTCATGCCATTAATCATAGTAAGACTTTTAAGATTGTGGGAATTTCTGTTGTAAAACTGATTATTGATCAGCATTTTCATCCTCATAATATATTGATTAGATAGAACCTTAAAGGCATAAAAATGGAATAACACTTTTAAAAAACTGGAGGTTAATAAATACACATTTTTTCATTGGGAATTAATTTCCCAGATTGCTTTTGGTTTTGTTGTGCTTGTTTCTCAGCTTTCTACATTAGTTACCCCCACTCACACACATGTATAATAAATTTTGTTAAATTATTTTGCAACTCATTTTACTTATCCAAGAAGCTTAATTTGATTACTTAAAATGCCCATAGGAAGCACTTCCCCAGCTAACCTGTGTTAATACAGTGGGTGAGCTCTTGCCTTCTGAACTCTTTCACTTAGTTATAAGATATAATCATGTAAATTATGTCTTCCAGTAATGTAAGATAGATATATTTGTGGTTGCTTTTTAAGTTTTCAGTATTTAGGCTTGACAATTCATTTGAAATGAAATAGTTTCAGGAGATGTTGTTACATTTCAGTGATTGTGATCTTTCAAAATCTAGTATGTTTATGTCACTTTAATTAGAATAAAGTATTTTTTCCTTTGTGTTGCTATTAAAGAGTTTTTTCCTTTCATATCATATTTATAAATGTTATTTTTCCTCAGTATTTTAGTGTGGAGTTCTTCTGAATTTCTGATCTCTTGGCATTTAGTCATTCTACAACAGACTTTTAATATCAATTGTGTTGCCTGTTTTATTTCAATCATAGTTAAAAGTCATTTTATTTAGAATACAAACTTAACTGGAAAATAATTTGGTCTATTTCTGGAAAGGCAGCATGGTTTAGTCTCTGTGAAAATGCTAATTGTTCTCACAGCATGGTCATTTTTTAGTTATTCTCAGGCTACCCTATCACAATTCTAGGGGTCTGTCTGGCTTGTCATTCGCACCATCTAGTGATGCTTGTGTACTCAGCTTAAATAAGGCCATTTCTGTATCTTCTGGCCACCTGAGACTTCCAGAATGATTGCAGTAGTTTGTGCTGGTTTCATAGGCTTCATATGGAGTTATAACTGGGAGAACACTGGGAACTCAGGGACCCACTCTATCTTTCTCTTCCTGAGTCAGGATTTCCTTGTAAATTCTTATCTACCCCCTCCCTGTCACTCTAAGAATCTAACTATAGTCTGCTCCCTTCAGGGGACAGAGACAGGGCAGAGAACAGAAATCAATAGCAGTATATCCAAAGTCACTTTATCATGGAGTTTTAGTGTATTTACAATTTAGAGTTTCATCAGAATTCTACCAGCAGATTTAAAAAGGAATTAGATTCATGAAGGAAAAGTTTTTAGAGTTTATCCTTTGAGCTGTACTTTTAAAAGATTATACATTTAGGGAAACTGAAAGATTAGAGTATTTAAACTGAATGCATGTGGTGAATAAGGCAGGTAATTTACATGAAAGCACTTAACATAATTGCCTGATATATAGGAAATGTTTAATTAGCTGTTAATTTCTTTTTCGTAACAAAAGGAACTTTAGGCTGTCAGTTATCTTTTGTGTCTTAGTGTCAAAGTCTTTATCCAGCTGGCTCCTTCCTATTGGCATTTAAATGATAATATCTCATCTGTCTCTAAAAATCAACAAACAAGTCCTGGCTGGTGTAGCTCAGTGGATTGAGCATGGGCTGCGAACCAAAGGTTCACTGGTTCTATTCCCAGTGAGGGCACGTGCCGGGGTTGCGGGCCAGGTCCCTGGTGGGGGCCACGTGAGAGGCAATCACACATTGATGTTTCTCTCCCTCTCTTTCTCCCTCCCTTCCATTCTCTCTAAAAATAAATAAAATCTTAAAAAAAAAATCAGCAAAACCAAAAACTTTAACTGTAGTTTCTATTTATTTAAAAATTTTAATTTATTTATTTTTATCCTCACCCAAGCACATGGTCATTGATTCTAGAGAGAGGGGAAGGGGAGGGGAGAGAGAGAAACATTGATGTGAGAAACATAGATGGGTTGCCCCCATTACATGCCCCGTCCTGGGGCCAAACCCACAACATAGCAAACCCACCACGTAGTTGTGTACCCCGATGGAAAATGGAACCCATGACCTTTCAGTTTACCTGACGACCCTCCAACCAGCCGAGCCACACTGGCCAGGGCCAACTATAGTTGCTCTACAGCTACTGCCCTATTCTTCCTCACAAACGAACTTTCCAAGAATTTTCTACTTTATTTCTTCACTTTCCATTTACTTTTCAGTCTTTTCCAGTATGTCTTCAGCTTCTGTCTCTGCACAGAATGTTCTTGAAATATCTCCCTCCTTGTTAGTAAATTCAGCATACCTTTTTTCAGTGTTCAACCTGGTCACTTGACAGCATTTAACCAGTTATTACTCCTTGAAACGTTTTCTTCCTCTAGCTGCTGTGGTGCCACACTTTTAATATTTTATCTTGTGGCTGACTGTATTTTCTTAATTTTGTCTTTGTTTTCATCTTCTGTCATTTGGAATTCCACAAGGCTTTTTCTTAGGTTCTGCTTTCCTTTTACTTTTTAAATTTTAATGAGATTTAGGCTTTAATCTTACTATAATGAAAATTATGATGATGTAACTGAAATGACTTTAAAAAATGACTTGTTTTTATAAAAATTATTTATATTCATTATAATACAGTTGCAAACACCACAGAAAAATAGAAAGAACAAAATATTGCCCCAAGAAATAAGCAGGATAACAATTTGGGTTAGATACCCCCTTTCAAAAATGTTGAATATCCATTGAATCTTAAAATGTGTTAGACTTGTTTTAAAGTATTTTAAACCCTTATACCCTATGCAAAAGGATTGCTATTTCCATTTCACAGGTGAGGTAGGGAGAGAAGGGAAGTAATTTACCCATACTGATAATAAGTCTTGGTGGTATTACTCAAACAAACCAACAGGGCTTGGAATTTGGTAAACAAGCTAAGTCAGACAGAATTTGAAAGGGGTGGGGCATAAAGTGGTACTTATGCTTAGATTGCTTATTCAGGCTATGAATATTGCCCAAGATTGAAGT
This sequence comes from Desmodus rotundus, assembly GCF_022682495.2. Lineage (NCBI taxonomy): Eukaryota > Metazoa > Chordata > Mammalia > Chiroptera > Phyllostomidae > Desmodus > Desmodus rotundus. The sequence goes on from NC_071389.1 coordinate 47,042,239, forward strand.
CAGGCAAGTAATAAGATGATAATTTACCTAACAGTTTTTAACATTTTGGCTTTATGTATCAGTTATTTGTTCAATGATATGTTTTACACAAACTATCAATATTTGGCATTTTAAAAAATACTATGTTTTGCTAATTTAGTATATGAAAATGATGATCAGCTCCTGTGGGACCCTGAGTACCTACCAGAGGATAAAGTGATTGTATTTCTTAAGGATGCATCTAGAAGAACAGGTGATGAGAAAGGTGTGGAAGCAATTCCTGAAGGATCTCACATAAAAGACAATGAACAGGTACATGAATAAGAAGTAACTGTTGTAATTTCCCTAAAATAAATTAATTATACACATTTTAAAGTAAATGCTGTCACAGGCAGTGTCTATACACCAAAAATTTCTACAGTGTTATCAATGGAATCTGAGTTACAGGTAGCATAAGATACCTAGTGTTAACACATTCACTTCATGGGTATGCTGTCATCTCAAACAAACAAAAATCTTGATATTTCAGTTTGCCCATATATATTTTTTTTAGTGGGCTTTTTGAAAAAAGTTTCTTTGGATATCCCTGAGAATGTGGGTATCATCAAGTTGGTAATACACATCTGGTATAATGTTGTTATGCACATGGTAGACTGGTACCTACCACAGACCTTATGACAGCATTATTTTTTTACCTTTTTTCATCAGTTTTTATTTTCTGATATGTTTAAAACTGTCTTAGAATAGGAACCCCAAAAAGCCAAAAAGAAGGAATTTGTGATTTTTATAAAATAATTCATTTCTAAATTCCTGTGAATACTGTGGCTACCAAGTTAGAGTATTTGTTAATCTTATTTTCTACATATTTAATTATCACAATTGAATTTATGTTTGTTACTCCTTAGTGTTCCACATACTGCATTCACTGGGATTATTTATCCTCCAGGAAGGATGAAAACACTGGGTTCTAGAAAAGCCTTTACTCTCAAGACAGTGTAGCTTTGGGACAGTGTAGCTTATTCACAGTCTGGGGTACATATTGAAGCCTTTTATTTTTCTAGGCATTATATGAATTGGTTAAATGCAATTTTGACACAGAAGAAGCATTGAGAAGATTAAGATTTAATGTAAAAGCAGCAAGAGGTAAGAATAAATATTAAATTTTGTTTTCATGATAGAGCAGAAATTTAAAACATAAGCTCTTCTGTCTACCTAGCTATATGATGAGGTCTGTCCAAAAGGTATCCAGCCATGTAATATGAAAAGTAGAGACATTTATTGAAGAAGATACAAGAAACATTGTACATAGGACAATGACACCTCAGTCCCCTTCAAAGTAGGCACATTGGGACCTTACACGGTTCTCCCAATTGCCATCAGTCCATCATATTTCCCTGAATCTCACTGATGGTCTGAAATCTCTTTCCTTTCAAAGGTGATCTTAGTTTTGGGAGAAGCCAGAAGTCATAGGGTGCCAAATCTGAGTTGTAGCAAGCCTAAGTCATCTGGGTGATTTGTAGTTTCAACAAAAAGCTGCACAAGACATGATGCATGAGTGGGTGCATTGTCGTGATGAAGCTGCCAGTCACCAGATGCCCATAGCTGTGGCCTTCTGAATCATCTGAGTAGTTTCCCTGGAGGAATGTTCAAGCTTAATGCAAAATTTGATGCAGATTCCTTGCTCTACTCACTCAGTCATTTTGAATGCAACAGCCACACAGTACACATACTCACTCAGTGGCATCTACCACCCCCACTGACTAGTACAGTGAAGTCGTCATTGTTCACATGTGTACATTCCAGTCCACTTCCCTTGGCTGCCAGGTTACATCAGTGTCACACAAACTGTTCTCATTATATTAACAATGGCTGGAGTTTTCCCAGCCTGTATTGTACGTTTAATAATACTGATCTTTCTTAACTCAGTAAGTACTTGTTGAATAACAACTTGTTAAAAAATTTGTGTATAACAGAAGTATTATACAGGGGTGGGCAAAAGTAGATTTCCAGTTTGTATGGATAAAGATACGCAGTTTATGATTGTAATACAAGAATAAACTGTGTTTGCATACTCACAACTGTAAACCTATGTTTGCCCACCCTTGTACAAGGCCTTATGGAAATGGAATTAAGGCTGTTTCTTCCTTCTTTAGAGAAAATAAGGCCATTTAAGTAAAAATACATAACGATTTTGCATTTCAACACATTTATAAATATGTTATTTGATCTTGGTGTCAGCCCTATGAGCTAAGTAATGTGACAGATGTTACCTTCACTTTAAAATTGATGAGACTGAGGTCTCTGAACTGAAATAACTTAGCCGAGGCAAACGTTATTCATAAATAGTCAAAATTAAAATCTGACTTTGGGTTTTTTTTTTAACTCTTGACTGGCTCCCACCTGCTTCACTAAGAATACTACTTACATATATTATGTAACAAAACATTCTTGCGTTCAACAAAAATTGGAAGGTCTACTAAATTCTAACAACATAACTGTAAACAGACTCCCTGCCCTCATGGTGCTTAGAGACTAGGTAGGGAAACTGAAAAATAGTTATGAGTTCTTAAAAGAGAATTAGAGGGCTCATTTTACACTTATTACAGTGGGACTTAACCTAGTTGAGAGAAAGGGTGAGGTTGTTAGGGAAAGCATCTAGAACAAAGTTATATTTCTGCTGGAATGTAGGAGGCAGGAAATAATGCTAAGCAAAATGAGCAGCATGCACAAAGTCTAAAGAAAGTACAAAACAAATTTAAAGAATTGAAAGCTGGCTAGTATAGTTAGATCATAAAGAATAAAGGGGGAAGTGGCCCAAGTTAAGGTTGGAGAGCTAGGGTACCATCCAAAATTTTATTAGTAAGGAGTTTTTGTCACTTTATCATTTGCAGCCATTGGTCAGTAATAGAGCTTAGAAGTAAAGTACTTCCTTCATTGTGACCAGAAAATCGTATGTTTATTTACAGTTTTGTTTACTATATACAACATTTGGGGGAATATTGTGTAATAGTTTTTCCTTTCATTTTGTAGAGGAATTATCTGTTTGGACGGAGGAAGAGTGTAGAAATTTTGAACAAGGGCTGAAGGCGTATGGAAAGGATTTCCATTTGATCCAGGCTAATAAAGTAAGTAATGATATATGTTCTCTTTTTTACAAAAAAAAAAAAAAAATTAACAACCAAGAACATCTTATATCTTAATTATTTTCTAATGTTAAAAGTTCTGTAGTGAAATTTTAACGTATTGGTGTTTAGGGAATTGTTATAATAAGCATGCCTTGACTTCATGGCATATATTTACTAGGTGACTGTTTTCAGTACATAATATTAGAAGCCTTAATATTGGACTCACTTGCAAATATGTTCATCAACTTCTGGGTGGGATGTGTGTGTACAATGTAATTATTTAAAGCTATTTTCCACAACCTGTGACAGATTTTTTTTTAGGAGGGTCTTTAAAATAATTTTTGAAACTAAATCATTTTTAACATAACATTTACAGTTAAAATATTTTTTACATTTGCTTAAGTCCTGAGTGGTCTAAAATCAGATACTTAGTATTTAATTTGATTTTAATTAGGATTTAATTTTCTGGAAGAATATCTTAGCAACTCAGCATTATTAAACATTATAATTTGCTAATTTAACATGATCATAATTTCATATTGGTGATAACCAATCATACAATGTCAGTGTACACCCAAAAGAAATTCATAATTACTTGCAGATTTATTTTTAGGTTTAATTCTCTTGCAGCTGAAATCAGGTAAGATTTTTAACAGTAACTACACGATTATATAGATTAGAAAAATGTGTTGTTCCTATGGGGCATTAGGACAGGTAAAATTAAAATCTGGGAGTTTAAATGTAGGAAGTTAAGTAATTTCCAGACTTATAAATATTACATTTTTAGCAAATATCAATGTCGAAGAGCTTGGCTTTACATGTTTCCTTGAAGATAGCAGTTAAGTCTTGTGTGATAGCTTGTCTAGGATGATGTTAGCAGTATCTGGGCTTATGTCTGAGGTTCTAAATAGTCTGTCACCACATACTCCTTTTATGTACCTCTGGATGTGATTGGATGGTGTCCACTTGATTTGTTTCAACACATTTCTAACAGTATTTTATGTTTCATAAATAAAATAGTTGCTTACAAATCCTGTGAGGTCATTTTTCTTAATTTTGCTCTTGATTATCTTGTTGCATTTTGGTATTTGACATGAGACATAACTAAGAGAAATTGTGAGTCTTAGCATTTTTTTATTCTCACCTGAGGACGTGGTTATTAATTTTAGAGAAAGGGGAAGGGAGGGTGATAGACAGGGAGAGAAACATCAATGTGAGAGAGAAACATTGATTGTTTACCTCCTGTACCTGTCCCGACTGGGGATCAAACCTGCAAACTTTCAGTTTAAGGGATGACGCTCCAACCAACTTGACTCACACTGGCCAGGGCTTAGCATTGTTTTTAAAAAGTGTAGCTATACCTTTTAATGTTCTACCCTAATCGATAACCTCCAACATAGTGACTAATAGTCTATGAAAGGAATGCATAGTGCTAGTGACAGGTCATGTATATTTCTGATTGTTTAAAAAAAATAACAGTTTCATAATTGAAGGGACAGCATTTTGGATTACAGTTTTCTAGCATTCCTGCTTGAATTTAAACAGTATTGACCAAACCATGTTGGATTACCTATGGAGGAGACTCCTGGAATGATAAGCTGATATAACTAGAAGCAGCAACACATCCCCGGAAATCCTTTTTTTTTTTTTTTTTTTAAGGAATAAGAACTTAATTTGGTGATTTGACACTACTACCCAAAAAAGTCTTGACATAATTTTGAATGTAAAGACCTTGATTCATTTGTAAGTATTTGGGACAGTGATATTTCAGTGTTACAGAAGTCAGCTGACTTATACCTAATATACTAGGTGTTCTAGTGAACAAAGGGAAGACAGTATTCTTTAAAAGGGAGAAGAATGGTACAGTGAAAACATTAAGACTTTGTTTTCACACTTGGAATTGAGGTTTGGATCTTAATCATGAGTTCTATTATGCATGCTTATTTTATTGAGGATTTTTCATAATACTGTTAACTTTGCATGTCCCAAAATGTCTTACAGTTTTTACTTTCAGAAAACTAGAATTGACTAGGCTTGTATCTGTCTAGACATAAGATTGTAACAGAGGCACGCAAAAAAAAAAAAAAAAAAAAGCTTAGGAGATTTTTTTTTTATGAGCCCTGATATCTTTCAGTCTCAGGGTAACATAGGCCAAAGTTGTAAAATGCAAGCAGAGGGGAAGAAAGAAAAATACATGCTGGGAATGAAATAAGGATGTAATCAAATTGCAAATCCTTAGGTGCAATCAATCGCATAAGATACCTACTTCAAAATAGAAATTTATGGGTTAAAGTGATATTTTTTGCATCCCAACCACTCATACAGATACCTTTTTTTTTTTTTCATTTTAAACTCCCCATTTTTTTAATGCACATCAATTTTGTCAACATGCCAATCCCATAGGTGTTGAATGTTAGGTAACGGGGACCCCTTCAGTTACACAAATAGGTGTAGCACTGGAATAACTTAGTAAACAAAGCATTAGCATTATTACAATAGCTTTTAACTCACTGAGGACTACTCTCAGCCTTTCTAGAAAGTAAGACAATTCAGTCTGGATCATTGTTGGAAAAATGTTTAGAAACTGTTCATAACATTAATTTGAACTTAAATGCCACATAGAGCCATTTTCAATAGAGAAGTACTTATTTTTATAGTAAATTAAAATGATAGCCTTTTAAAACCATAATGTTAAATATTTGACCTGTTGCCAGTGTATTATTTCTCTTCACAGGAGTTCAGAAAGAATAGGTTTTAACACAGCCACTGCAGTACTGTATTTTATAACATTGTATTATATATTACTTAAGTGATATATATTACTAGCTACATTTGTTTTGAAACTTAAGGTATTTTTTTTTTGAAGTAACCCCTTAAAGGAGAAGATGATTCTTAAAAACAAGTATTTGTTTCTTACAGGTTCGAACAAGGTCAGTTGGTGAATGTGTAGCTTTCTATTATATGTGGAAAAAATCTGAACGTTACGATTTCTTTGCTCAGCAAACACGATTTGGAAAAAAGAAATATAATCTTCATCCTGGTGTCACGTGAGTTTATACTTTCAAGTCATATGTTTTACTAAGTTTTTCTAAATTTCGCTTGAAAATTGTAATTTTTTAATAAGATAAGCTTTTAGTTTAAATTTATCCATTATTGACATATCTATAGGACATTTAGACTTTTCAGTGTCTTATAAAAAATTGTAAACTATAGTTCATATTATTTAAGGCAACAAGTATATTTTCAGTAGGATTCCTGAGACAAAATGGATCAGAACTGCTGTGAAAGCATGTTTTTGTTAAATTCTATTCCATTTAGTATTGTATAAGTACATACAGTTTTAATCTAATAACACTGAGAGCAGTGAAAATAAAGAGAGATTATCTTTCCTAAAACTATAGGGTTATATGTCTAGTGGAGGTACTTTAAAGAGGAAAGGAAATTAATACTTTTCTTTGTCTAATCTACTTTTGATCCAGGGAACCAAAATAAGATTTGAGTATAGATTATGTAAAAGAGAAGAGACATAGGGATGTAATAAAAAAGTTCAAATTACATTTTCTTTGCTACAAAGTTTTTTATAGACCAGAGAATATATGTGTGGTAACTTACTTTTTTCTAGATTTCCTAATACCTTTCCTCTAACAGAAGTAATTTTAATAATTAGTAATACAATTACTAATTATATCCACTCTTTGTGCAAAATGCCTTATATGTCTAATCCAGTCCCCATGCACCAAATTCTGAGCCCTCAGTCAGTCTAGCCTTGGAATGAAACACTTGTCTACTTTGCCACTAGTAATTTGTTATTTAAGTACATAGAACAGTGATTTTCAACCTTTTCATCTCATGGCACATATAAACTAATTACTAAAATTCTGCGGCACACCAAAAAATATATTTTTTGCCAATCTGACTAAAATATAAGGTATAATTTTGATTCATTCTCACCAGACAGCTGTTGTGTTGGCCATCGTCATTTTTTTATTTGACGATATAAGGGAAAAGAGGTCAGGAAGTGCATGCTTTGAAAAGTTCTTGCTGCTCACAGGTTGAAAATTGCTGACATAGAGTTTTGAGCCTGTCCTCTCAAAAAGAGTTGCTCTAAAATGTTGGTGGATTGTTATATAGCGGACTTAAGTTTACTGTACTATCCCTGATTATTACCTAATGTTTATGGAATAAAAATAATGTAAAATGTGACTTCTTTTGGTCACTGTTCACTAGTAAAGTGCTTAAGGCTGGCCAAATAACTGCCTTTGAAGGATGTGCTTGTATGCATATTTGATTATGCTTTTCAAACTCGTACGCTGGACTTTTTCTTGGACATGTGTCTTTGCTGGTCACTTTGCTGGAGGATCAAACACTCTAAAATCAAAAGCAAAAATAATCTAAAGGGGAGTATGATAGTCCCTGCAAATCATGGGTACAATGGACTCTTGCCTCATCCCTCACTTTTTAACACTTGTGATAGCTAGAGTGGAATTTCATAACAGTATTCCAGATTTTGTCTAATTGTTTGTTATACATTTGTAATGTTTTTCTGGACTATCTCTGTTGATAGGGTTGAGGCATAATGATGTAGAACTAGACATAGCTATCTAATTTTCAGAATGTTCTTAAGAACAGTCACAATTTTCAAGCTATTCTGTAGGGGAAAGCAATAGTAACATCTTCAATTTTTTCACCCATTTTAGAAATAATGTTCACACATGAACTGTAGGCAGTCTGTCATCATCAGCAGTAAGAACACAAGAATTGCCATGCTGGGTCAGAGCCATGGTTCTTCCAGTTTTCTCCTTCAGAAAGCATCACAGAGGGAGGTGTGGGCTGGCTTAGTTGGTCCTCTGTGATGTCAGGCTACACAGATTAGGTAGGGATGTGCTGCCAAACATTCTAGTTTCTCTAATAATCTCTTCATAGCTTCTGAAAACTTTTAGAAGATACTTATATCTGTAACCTTAATTCCTCTTAAGGTTAAGCATTCTGTAGGTAGAATTGCCACAGTTTAATCCCATATTTTCTCTTTTCTCAGGCTTTAAGAGAATTAAGAGTGGTCCCCTAGCATAATGCTATGAAGTGAACAAATGTATTTTCCTCCCTAGGCAAGATACGGTTTTGCAGGCTTTGGTTATGTCCCCTTTGGGTCTTTTGTAAAGTTTTTTTTTTTTAACTGAACTATAATTTTTTACTCATGTCATCTCTTTTAAGCTGTGTTACATCTTCTATAAAAGCTATAACTAGACTGTACATTATTTTCTGGATGGAGAGAAATTGTGTTTTTTCTGTAAGCATGGAGATATTTTTCTAGTTTGCTTTCTGTTGATAGTTGCACTTTAGGTGACTGCACAAAACGTTTAAGTTAATACCTTTACACAAAAACTTGAATGAATTTTTCATCTTTTTAGTCAAAACCCATAGTTACAGCATATTTTCCTGAAAGTTGTTTGTTCATTATTCTGTTACATTGTTATCTTAAAATTGTTCACCAGAATGCACTACATTTGCTGCTCTCTGCCTATAAATAGCCTTTGCAATATTCTAACACAGATTCTCTCTTCACTACCTGAAAGAATTGATAGCCATATACAAATTGGAAATTTTGCTGTAACAGCCTTGCATTTAATTTCTTTTCTTAAAAAAAAAGTAAAAATTAGCATGACTGGTAATCTGAGTACTACTCCACCCTGCTAGGTGGTCTACCTGACTCTTCTTCCTTAAGCATTCTGCATGCCATTAATCATCAGGAAATAATAATAATAATTCTTTTACAATATCATTGATGTATTCAGAAGTTTAAAATAATTTTGATACCTACTCAGTCTAGTGTTTTTTGCTTGGCTTTTAGCATCAGCATCCTCCATTATCCATTCCCACCATACAAAATTTATTTCCAACATTCCTCATTGTGCATCATTGTTTTTATTAGCCTTAGCTTCTAAATTACCTTTGGTATTCATCATGCTTATTTGTTCCTGTGTGCTTCAAGTATGTTATATACTGTATTTTGCCTTGTATAATGTGCACCCACGTTTTTGGCCCAACCTTTCAGGAAAAAAACCTTTCATTTTAATTTTTTAATTCAGCTTTTTATCTGTTTATATTTAGAAACGAAACCTATTATCATGTTCCAGGGTATTATAGTGTTGTTGCTTTCTAGAGTTACACTTCTAACACATAAGCATAAGTAAAAGAATTAAGAGCATTTATTTAGAGATGAAATTAATACTACCCATGTATAATGCGCACCCCTATTTTTCCCTCAAAAATTTGGGTAAAAAGTACACGTTATACATGGCAAAATATGGTAATTGTTCTGTAATCATGAAGCTGAATGGCATACTGAAGGGGTTGTAAAGATCATCAAATTTAATTTTTTTTCATTTATAGATGAGGAAAATAGGCCTAGAGTGTTAAATTGTTTAGCTTGATGTCATACGTGTTTCTTTAATATGTATTAGTTTTGTACCTCAGACTGTTGGAAGCTTCTCGAGGTCAGGTACCACACCCCTGTATTTATTATATCCCCAAAACCCCCATAACTTCATGTGATCATGAAGTTTGAGATTATAGCCATAGTTGATCATCTTTCTTTGGCTTTGAGTGGAGTATCAAGCCCTTATACTGCTTTCTTCTTATCCATATTCTTCATCCGCTCACAAAATTTGAAAACATTTGACTTAATATTTCTTTATACTCATTCTGAGGGAATTTTGAAATGTGTATTTAAGTTTTTATTGAGCTTCTGCTCTATGCCATGCACCACTTGGGCACCAGAAGTGCAGTGGTAAGCAAAACAGACACGTCCGTGCCTTCAGAGAGTTATTCCAACGCAGGTGTTGGCAGACTTTTTCTGTAGAAGAGCACAGAATAAATATTTTAGGCTTTTATTTTGCAGGCCTTAAGCTTTCTAGCAGCTACTCAGCTCTGTTTTTATTGTGCAGAAGCAGTCACAGACACTATGTAAATGAATGTCTGTTGCTATATTCAGTAAAATAATATTCACAAAAACAGGTGGCCAGCCCACAGGCCAGAAGGTCAGAAATGTTTTCCGACATTTATTCTTGTGACTTAATAGCACTTTATAGTTACAAAACACTTTCTTATACATACCTTATACAGCAACCCTGTATGGTAGATAGATAGGTCATACATGATTACGTGAGTTTTATAAATGAAGACACTATACCTCAGAGAGATTAGAATTTCGCCCAGATTGTCTAATCCCAAACCAGTGTCACTTGCACAACTATCCATGTCAGAAAGTTCAGGAATGACTTGGGAAAGAAGTGACCTCATGTCTAATGATACAGTGGGAGATGAAGCCAGCAAATAAGCCCAGAAATTTAGTGAGTTTATAGCTCAGATGTACCAGAAAGGTGATATAGAAGGTATCCAGGAAAATTTAAGGAGGTGATTCATTGTTAGGACCTCAATTCATCTTTCAGGTTTTGCCATAGTTACCAAATAGTCTTTAGGAGCTTTAAAATTCCAGTCTATGTCTGTTCAGAAATTCTTTTGTATTCCTTCTGATCGACATCACCCCGTCTTCACTTGTAGATCCTCTTATTTTAGTTGGGCCACTCTGAGCACTTGCCTACAATGTTAAAAGTTTTAGAACTGCCTATCGGTGTCTAAAATTAGCTAGTTTAAAGCTCTCATGCATTTTTCCCTACAAACATGTAACCAAAAGAAACTTCCCATTTAAGTGTTCAGATCCTGGTGTGATAGATGAGGCACTCAAATGAATGTAAGTGAAAATTAGGATATATTTGTTAATAAAGCCTTCTAAATTTAACTTCATTTAATTTTATTTTTAGCTTTTTAATATAAGAATAATCACTTTATTATTTTACTTAATTTCAAGGGATTACATGGATCGGCTTCTAGATGAAAGTGAAAGTGCTGCTTCTAGTCGAGCACCATCCCCTCCCCCAACTGCCTCAAACAGTAGTAACAGCCAGTCTGAGAAAGAAGATGGCACTGTAAGCAATAGTAATCAAAATGGTAAGCAACCAAAGAAGCACTTCTGTTTCTTCCTGTAGCCTGAACTATTCAGTTTTGGTTTCTATTAAACTTCCAAAGCAGAATTTAAAGTAATAGTTGTAAATACCAGATGAAACATACATAACATCAGCATACATACATACATATTAATACACACAGAATACAAATTAATTGGAAAGAGTTCCCATCGATATCACTGGAAAGTAAGTTTAATAAACTATACTATCAACAGTGACCATTTCTTTTAAGAAATTTATTCTTTTTGAGCAGCATCTATTTTCTTACCCAGTTGGGATGCCTGAATAATAAGAATTCTTGTTATCTTAGACCCAAACTCCAGCCATTTTACATCAGAAATACAAATATTTTTGAAATACTTTAAAAGCTGATAACTTACTCAGGCAAGTGCATTAACCATATAGATTAAATAAGGAAAATAGCAAAGGCACTATTCTGAGTGTTTTTCTCTTTGATAGCATAATGACCTTGAAGGATAAGAAAAGATACAGCAGGTGTCAGAATAGAAACATTGCTTTTATCATCTCCATGAAAAAAGAAGCAAAAGGTGTACCAGTATGATTGAGGTCCAGATAATGTTCTTGTTTACAGTAATATAGTGGACCAAAAAGATCATTGTGCTTGCTGATCAGTAAGACCTAGTCAGAGAATTATTTTGACTTCTAATCTAATAAAAACGATCTTTCTACGTACGACAGTTGCCAGGCAGAAAGTACTAAGTCCTTCAGTCCTCTTTAGGAAGAAGCTGGAGAGTTAGAACTAAGTTCTGCCCGCCTGCCTTCTGATGTGACAGAAACTAGAAGCGAAGTGCTGGCACTACTGTAGTGAATGTACTGTGCTTTGTTCGTTGATGACAACTCTTTATTCCATCACTACAAGCCAAACAAAAAAAAATTAGGGCCTAATGGCCACTTCCTGGTCCAAAAAGAATGTTACTGACATGACATCTAATGCTAGCCACATCCATGCTGAAGTATGATAAAAAGCTGAAACTCTGTCCTTGGGACTAGGGGATAGAAACTCAGTTGGTACTCCTGTCTTTTCCTGTTTGCTTATAATGTCAAATAAGTAATTTCCTTTTCTTGTTATTTTTTAACCATTTGATGAGAACATGCAGTTAGCCTAGGAGTTTCATAAGTTACCTATTAATACTCAGTAGCCCATTCACATTGGGTACCTAAAACTCACATTTTTCAGGTTTCTTTAGGAAAGAAAGGAACTTGGCACCTAGTTTTCTTTCTTTTATAAGGGACTTTAGAAGGGTCTTGAAATCTTAGGTATTTTTGACCTAATCACAGTGTTACCAACTCTTGGGGCTTATTACAACGAAACCATGCCTTCCGTATCATGATGCATAGTCCCATGTGCGTTCGTGATTTGAGTGTACTTCTGAGTTGGGGAAAACAATTTTTTTTGACCAAAATATAATATTTGAGGCTCGTCCTCTATACTCAATGTTTTAATTAAATTTTAATTATCTTTAGTGGTACATTCTGTATTTTTCAGTAAGTGTCCTCAACATTTCTACTTTATTTTGCTATTAACTTCAGTGTGACCTTTTTACTGTTAACTTACTTTTGTTAGAATAATTAGGTTCTTTCTTTTCTCACCTGTCGCGGAGGAATTTGTGTTTACTTTTAGCATTTTCAAGTATATCCTTAGATAGTGCAGGCATTAATATTTAACACGACAGATTATTTAAATAGTTAGATAAATGTATATGGTCCTCACTTATAAAGTACAGTAATAGCCACAGATTTACATTAAAATAAAAAAGTCATGTCATCTTCATTTTATATGGGGGGTATAAAGCTCAAGCTTCTAAAGAATATACTGTATTTTTCTGACCATACAACGCACCTAGGTTTTAGAGGAAGAAAATAGGAAAAAAAATTTTGAAGTAAGAAATGTGGTAAAATATTAAATAACATAAATAACATAATACTCTCCCCCCACCCCCGTGAGCCAGGTAAGCTACATTTGGACCAGAAGATGCACCCCCATTTCCACCCCCAAATTTGGGGGGGAAATGTCTTACAGTCTGAAAAATACAGTAATTCTTTTTTTACATGGTTTTAGAAAGTTACAGCAGTTTGTTAAATCTGAATAATTTATGTACCTCTTTGCTTAAATTCAACTTATTATAACTGCTGGATCCAGCGCTTGTTTGTTGTCAGGTAATATCAATGTGTTCTTAATATATGCCAAATTCTCTTCTTAATTCTTTATATTTATTAACTTAATTTTCATAACAGCCCTGGAAGGTAAATTATTATCCTCATTGTTTTTGTGATGAGATTCAGGTACAGAGAATGTAAATAAATTGCTTAAGATTACACAGCTACTAGGTAAATAGATCCAGAATTTAGACCATACAGATTTGATGCTTCACTTCCTTGATGAAAAGTTATTTTATAGTAGCTGTCTTACAATTGTTTGCAAATTTAACTTTTTAATATTAGCAGTTTATGTTTCTTCCAACTTAGGGGTGTCATCTAATGGACCAGGTGAAATATTAAACAAAGAAGAAGTAAAAGTTGAAGGGTTACACGTTAATGGACCAACAGGTGGAAATAAAAAACCACTTCTTGCAGATATGGACAGTAATGGTTATGAAACAGATAATCTTACCACTGACCCAAAACTTGCCCATATTGATGAAAAGAGTGAGAGACCTGCCAAAAGGCGGAGGGTAAACAGCAATGGAAAAGAAAGTCCAGGTTCTTCTGAATTTTTCCAAGAAACAATCTCACATGGAAAATTTGAAGAACTTGAAAACACAGATGACTGAATTTTAGACTTATTTTACTTTCTTTGGAGTAAATCCTGGTGTGACTATAATTTTCAGGGTTGATGGGTTACCTTAAAAACTTAATTTCCTTGAAGCAATTGGTCAACATTTAAAAATTGGATTGAGTCCTAACTTCAGTAAATAAGATTTCGTAATTCTGCCTTATGCAAAATTTTTATTTTAAAACTATAAAGGACCCTTTTGAGGATATAACAAATAGTTTAATAAATTTGAATGAACTAAAGATATATCTGTACCTTCTTGGATGTTAATCCTAAAATTTTACTACAAGGTACTTTTTGCATAGTTTGATGGCAGAGAAGAAAAACAAACTTTCTGCCTAACACTAGTTTGGTATTTTTTTAGTTTATTGAAATGTCTTTCAAGCATTTCTTTATACAAATTGAGTATCATTATTAAGGAAACCCTTATGAATCCTGAAAGTTATGCTAGCATGATTTTTTTTATATATAGAAGTTTAAAGATAAACCAAGTCAGGTTTGTATATGTAAAATTTATGACATCAATGATGTCTTCCATATTCTTATCTGGGCTTAAGAAATACATTCTGTATTTTTCCAGATTCTTTGTAGCCTTTGAAAGATTTTTACAGTACATATATGTCTTGACTGAGCTGTCCTTTCTTAATACAAAAGCTTGTATAATTTTCTTAACTTGTACAGTTGGTAAACTTTTATGAGAGGAATTGATATTCTGAGTCTGTCAGCTTTCATTTTATTTTACTATGGTTTTTCTAATGAATTTTTAAGTGTTTGTGTAGTAACTAAGTCATGTTTCTTATCCAGGTGGTAAAAGCATTCATGAAGGATTGTGAAAATGTTTTTTTCAAATTTCTACTTATGGACAAACAGTGTGAGAATTCTGAAATTAAGCATGATACTTAAGATTGCATAGTTTGTATTCACTATAATTTTCAAAATTATTTTTGAAGCAAAACAAAAGCTTAATGTTGGCTTAAATGCTTAAATGTATCATGCTGACCAGAAATCTTGTTCAGTTATTTTTGTATGCATTATGAAATTTCCCATTTTTTGCATTAAATAAACTGGGGAAAGGTCAAGTGATTAGACAGTTGGCACACACATGGAGTTGGTGGGCAACACTATTGATTTTTAAGAGGAAAAAGTGATGAAGTTAGAAAAGTTTTTGGACTTTACTAGTTACAATCTAGTTTTCCAAATCTGATAGGGTATTTCCAAAATGAAAATAAGATATACTATAACTATTGCTCTGTGATTACAAATAGGATCATCCATTTGCATAGCCTTGCAAGAGTGCCATTTTATTTTTAGTGCAAAATTCTTGTTAAAAAATGTAGTTTTATACAGCTGATAGACCAACCTATATCCAAACTTTTATAAAAGATTATTAACTATTGTTTTTATCACATAGGCATACCCAAAATGCTTCCACCAGTTCATTGTCAGCCATTAGTTCAAGAGCCAATGCCTTTGGAAAATAAATCTGTGATCTTGTTTTTAATGGCTCAACTGTCTAAAGCAATTGAGTAGAGGTTTGCACTGAGATATTATGGTTTAGGCCTTACTCCCATGAAGTATTACTATTAACATATGTTCAGACTGCTTCCCTCCACCAGTGTGAACAAATTTTTCCCCCAACAGTGTTAAAAACCACTTTATAACACTTCACATAATGTACATTCACTGTTACATACATATCCAAGTAAATCCAAGTTTTAGGTGGAAGTGTTGAGAAGCATGAAGTTTTGTTTTTGTTTTGTTTTACCTAGAACATTTAATTTATCCAGAATGGCAGCTTTAACAGATGATCACAATCCATTTTCTCAATCAGATTTTATTAAAACAAATCCAAAGTATCCTAGCTCTTTGTCAAAGACTGTAGAAATGTTTCAAATGAATAGTAGTGTTGTACCTTTTAAGTTGTTGCGATATTTAAGACACCATTTTTACCTTTTATAAAAGATGCATTTTGTTGGCAGGTTTGTGAAGTTCTCGCAGACTAATATTGCAGGAACAGTTTTGGTAAATTCTCAGGCACATTTGCAAATACGGCACATGTATACATGTTAGGAAATCTTTTCTTAATCTTACCTTTTAAAGTATGCCTAATGAAAGACATTCCACTATTATATTACATAATACTCAGCTTTTCATAAAGAAATATTTAAGTATATTTTATGTTTATACAGGTATTTCACACAGTACTTTGCTCTTCATAATGCAGCCATTTTAACTTGATAAGTCATTGCACTATAAAATTTTTAGTGATATGATCTAATTTGCTTAATATTTAGTACATAATTCTTGAACTCTTGACAAATTGCATTGGGAAAAGAAGCCTTTGTTAATAGTTACTTAGTCTCTGCCAACCCCAGCAAAGCACTATTGTTTTCATTTGGAATGGTCTTCTGTTCTATGATGTGTTTTCAAATAGAGTTCAGAATCTGCAACTCAGTTCAACATAAATCTGTTGGGCTTTAAAATGTATTTGAAATAATATTTAAATAGGCATTTAAATTTATGAGTTAGAGGTTTTTAAATTTATGCATAGTAATTTTGCACTGTAAAATAATTCCCTTCTCCCAGTCCCTGTCTGCCATTCTGAATATGCTTATTAAAATATTTTTTAAACGCATTTGCCTACATAATGCTGTGTGAATGATTTTCATTAGATTGATTCACTAGGTTTGAATTACAGGTTTTGAGTTTGTATGATGCACAATGCTTACTATATAAAATATATACAATCTCTGTTCCTTCTGCTTCTAGACACACCTATTTCACGAAATAGTGTTTCAGTGGCTTCTGATCCTTTCTACCTCATCTTGGGTGATTCCCTCCAGAGAGATCCTTTGGTCTATGGGCCTCTATTTACCTGTTTCTCTTCCACTGAACTATATAATTAAAAATATTTGTTCCCTTCTTTTGCATTGCAGATATCACTGCAAGATACTATATCACATATTTTGCAAAAACTTTTGTCATAATATTTGCTTTGCTCTTAATGGAAAATTAAGAGTGGGCACTTTGAATAAATGAGTGAATCTCCATAGGCAACATGTGTGTACCCTAGGGCTGAGTAATTAGCTCTATATCACTATTAAATACCAAATCAGACATGAAGGTTATCCCGTCTTTAATCCATAGTCATGAAAAACGCCAGTGTGGACAACCATATAATAACATTATGGGGAGGAAAAAGGAATTTACAAATTTTAACCTTTTATTCTGTCTTTCATAAAATGACCTTTCTGTATCACATGATTCTATGGATTATTTAAATTTTTTATAATAAAATCAACACTGCTCTTTAATAATCAAGTTTATTCTTTGCAAAATCTTATAGGGTCATCCCTACAAATTATGGGCTGATTTTTTGTATTATTTGGATTAGCCTCTTTATCTTCTAATACCAGTTTTCTATAACCTTATTAGTTATGCACCCCTTAGTATTTATTGTGCTGGTATTTATTTGACATCTGTATGTACATGGAGATTTTCCTTTTCTGAACATGGATATTTTTTATCTCACCTTCTATGATTTATTTAGAATGTATATTACACTTAAAATGTCATTTGCTTGCTCTGAATAAGCTTAATTCTAATTCTCCTTTATCTAAATTGATGCCAGAGGCTTCTTCACATTTCAGTGTCGGTGGTGACAAGTCTTTCTCATGTTTTCGTATACTTTAAATATTTGC
Organism: Desmodus rotundus; assembly: GCF_022682495.2. Classification (NCBI taxonomy): domain Eukaryota; kingdom Metazoa; phylum Chordata; class Mammalia; order Chiroptera; family Phyllostomidae; genus Desmodus; species Desmodus rotundus. The sequence continues at coordinate 47,059,862 of NC_071389.1, forward strand.
TGGACAATATTTGGGCCTATACTTGTGCCAGCTATTGTACTTGGGCTGTGGCCTCAGCAGCGTGGCATGTTCTCTTCAAGAAGGAATTAGCAGGTAAGTGCTATGATATAAGTAAAGGCTGAACGAGAGAAGGCAAAAGGCAAGGAAAAGTAGGCACCTCTCAGGGACTTTACTAGACTCTGCCATATAATTCTAGCTAAGTAATATTTTCGTCCAGTGTAATATTTCTGTTAGAAGTAAGCCAACATGAAGTAAATATACTATTTTAAGACCATTTATGTTTAATATTTACTCCAGGGCTGATTATACATGACAGCTGTGGATTATCCAAGACCTGCCTCTTTCTCTTGTCATTCACTGTCGGGTGGCGAGTCTTCGGATTTCCTAAAGTTTGGGAGAGGGGAGGCCAAATGGAAATTTAGTCTGGTTATTAAACACATTCACTTTTTGCTATTCTCATCATTGTTAATATGAATTACTGAATGTAGAGTTGGCTAAATGCATCTTTCTGCACACCAACTAGAACTTGTTTGTAGAGTGAGTTCAGGTAATTCTAAAATAAATGGTTTTACTCTTTTCCCTCTGAAAGAAAAATGGACTTTGGGTTAATATGAGGAATATACATAAACTTTTCTGGACCTTGAATTAGAGGTGATCTAATTTTTCAGAACTGAAAAGAGATCAACCAGAGAATGACATCAGACTGTTTTTGTATTTTTTTTTTTTTTAGATTCTACATACAAGTGAAATCATACAGTGTATGTGTTTCTCTGTAACTTATTTACTGAATACCCTGTGAGTCCATCCATGTTGCAATTGGCAAGATTTTATTTTTTCTGTTGCTGTGTAATAGTTCATTGTATAAACCACATTTTATCCATTCATCTACTGATGGACACCCAGGTTGCTTCCCTATCTTGGCTACTGTGAATAATGCTGCAGTGAACATAGGGATATAGATATCTTTTCAAATTAGTGTATAGATATTTAGAATTGTTATATCTCCTTTGACCCCTTTATCATTGTGTAATGTCCTCCTTTGTCTCTTTACATTCTTTGTTACGGACTTCATTTGGTCTGATACAGGTGTTGCTAATTCCAGTTTTCTTCCCATTTCTATTTGCATGAAATATCTTTTTCCATCCCTTCACTTTCAGTCTGTATGTGTTTCTTTCAATCTAGAGTGAGTCTTTTGTAGGCAGCATATAGATAAGTCTTGTTTTTGTTTTTTTAATCCATGCTACTACCTGTGTCTTTTGATTGGAGCATTTAGTCCATTGACATTTATAGTGTATTATTAATAGATATGTGCTTATTGCCATTTTGCTAATTGTTTTTTGGTTTTCTGTTTCTTTCTTGATCTTTTGATTTGCTGGTTTTCCTTAGTGTTTTGATAAGGTTTCTCCTTTTCTTGTGTTTTTTGTAGGTGTTTGGTTTGTGGTTTCATGAGGTTCATATATATCCATCTATAGCAGCCTATTTTAAGCTGATAGGTGTTTAAATTCAAACACACACTAAAAGGAATACATTTTTATTCTGCCTTCCGTACTTTGTTTTTGATGTCATGTTTTGTATTTGTTTTTGTGTCCCCTATTTATTATAGCTATAGTTTATTTTCCTGCTTTTGTCTGTAACCTTCATCTTAGCTTTAAGTGCTTGATTCACTGTGTTTATTAGATATGTGCCTTTACCAATGACATTTTTTTCTTCCTGTATTTTCTTATTTCTGGTTAGGGCCTTCTCTGCATAAAAAAGAGTCTTTAATTCCTTGTAAACATGATTTAGTGGTGGTGTACTCTTTTAATTTTTGCTTTTCTGAGAAATCTTACTCTCCCTTGATTCTGAATGATAATCTTGTCTGAGACAGTATTTTATGTTGTAGGTTCCTAACTTACTTCTTGTAACTCCCTGTAAAGTTGCTGCTGAGAAATCGGTTGATAGCCTTAAGAGGTTTCCCTTCTTTGTGACTTGTTTTTTTCTGGCTGTCTTCAAGATTCTCTTTATCCTTAACTTTTGCCATTTCAATTACATTATGTCTTTGTGGGCCTCTCTATTTTCATCTTGTTTGGAACTGTCTGCTTCCAGCGCCTTGATGTCTGTTCCCTTCTCCAGATTAAGAATGTTTTCAGCCATGTACCGAAGAGATTTTCCTTCTCCACTGTATAGTCTCAGCTCCCTTGTTAGCTGTCCATATATGTGCAGGTTTATTCCTGGGCTCTCAGTTCTGTGTCTGTTTTTCTGCCAATACCATATTGTTTTGATTACTGTAGCTTTGTAGTATAGTTAAATATCAGAGAGTGTGTTCTTTGTCATCGTTCTTCATTTCTCAGGATTGCTTTGGCTACTCGGGGTCTTTTGTGGTTCCGAACACATTTTAGAATTTTTTTGTTCTGTTGTGAAAAATGCCATCAGTATTTCATAGGGATTGCTTGAATCTATAGAATCCTTCAGGTAATACGGACATTTTAATAATGTTGATTCTTCTAATCCATGAACACAATATTTCTCCATTTCTTTGTGTCTTCTCTAGTTTTTTTCAAGTGTCTTGTAGTTTGCAGTGCACAGGTCCTTAATCTCCTTTGTTAAGTTTATTCCTAGCTATTTTATTCTTTTTGTTGTGATTGTAAATGGGATTGTTTCTCATTCTGATATTTTGTTGTTAGTATATAAAAATGCCACAGATTTTTGTACATTGATTTTGTATCCTACTACATTACTGTATTTATTATTTCTAAAAGTTTGTTGGTAGTTAAAATTTTCTGTATATATAATCATGTCATCTGCAAATTGTGATACTTATACTTTTTTCCATTGGATGCCTTTTATTTCTTTTTTCTGCCTTATTGCTCTGGCTAGGACTTCCAGTACTATGTTGAATAACTAGTGAGAGCAGCCAGCCTTGTCTTGCTTCTGGTCTTAGAGGAAAAGCTTTGTGTTTTACCATTGAGTACAATGTTAGCTGAGGGTTTGTCATATATGGCCTTTATGTTGAAGTACTTTCCTCCTCCTTCCATTTTATTGAGTTTTTATCACAATGGCTATTGTGTCTTGTCAGATTGCTTTTTATGCATCTATTTACATCATAATGTTTACCTTTTATTGTGTTAATGTGTATCAGGTTGATTGATTTGTGGATGTTAAGTCATCCACGTGTTGCTGGAATAAATCCCACTTGATTATGATGTGTGATCCTTTTAATGTATTGTTGTATTTGATTTGCTAGTATTTTGAGGATTTAATCATATGAAATACCGGCCTGTAATTTTCTTCTTTTGTGATGTCATTGCCCGGTTTTGGTATCAGGGTAATATTTGGCACATAATGAGTTAGGACTATTCCCTACTCTTCAGGGTTTTTTGTTTGTTTGTTTTTGTAGAGCTTGAGAAAGATAAGCATTGAATCTTTTTTGAATGCTTGTTAGAATTCACTAGTGAAGCCATCTGGTCCTGGACTCTTGTGTGTGGGGTTTTGGTGATGGTACAGAAGGGGGCAGTTTCTGATTTCCGCTTCAGTTTACTTACTATTGATTGGTCTGTCCAGGTTTTCAGTTTTTCATGGCTCAGTGTAGGAAGGTTATATCTAAGGCTTTGTCCATTTCTTCTAGGTTGTCTAACTGGTGGCATATAGCCTTCCATAGTATTTTCGTGTAGTCCTTTGCATTTCTGTGGTATCTGTTGTAACTTTTAGAGTATTCTCTTTTCTCTAGTGAGACCAGTTAGAGGTTTCTCAACTTTATCTTTTCTAAAACCCAGCTCTGTTTCATTGATATGTTTAATTCTTTTTATTCTTTATTTCATTTATATCACCTCTGATTTTTATTTTTTTCCTTCCTTCTACTGCTTTGGGCTTCACTTGTTCTTTTTTTTAGTTAAGGTATAATGATAGATTGTCTACTTGAGATATTTCTTGTTTTTTTGAGGGAGGCCTGCATTGCTGTAAACTATTGCTAACACTTCTGCATCCAAGAAATTTTGGTATGTCATATTTTTTCATTTGTCTCTATATATTCTTTGGTTTCTTTTTAAGAATTTCTTCTATGACCCAATACTTAAGTAGCATGTGGTTTGACTTCCACATATTTGTAATTTTTTTCAGCTTCTTGTAGTTGACTAGTTGACTTCCAGTTTCATGTTGTGTGGTCAGAGAATTTGCTTGGTATGACTTTAATCTCAAATTTATTGAGAGTTGTTTTGTGTCCCAGCATATGGCCTATCCTTGAGAATATTCCATGTGCACTTGAGAAGAATGTGTATGCCGTCATTCCAGAATGGGAAGTTTTACAAATACTCTGTCTGGTCTAATGTGTCATTTAAGGCTGATGTTTCCCTTGCTGACTTTCCATCTGGATGACCTATCATTGGTGCAAGTGGGATATTGAAGTCTCCTACTATTGTATTTTTATCATTATAAAATATTCATCTTTTTTTTTTTGTCTTGAAATTATTTCATCTGATAACAGTATGGCTACACCTGCCTTTCTCTTATTATCATTCACTTGGAATATCATCCATTTTACTTTGAGGTTATATTTGTCTTTGGAGCACAGATGGGTCTCCTGAAGGTGGCATAGTTGGGTCTTGTTTTTTAAATCCATCCAGCTACTCTGTACCTATTGATTGATGAGTTCCATTCATGTACATTTAGGGTGATTATTGATATAGGAGGACTTAGTACAGTCATTTTATATTTTGTTTACTGGCTGTTGTGTATCTTTATTGTTTCTTTTCCCTTGTGTTCTTTTGTGCTATTTTAGTTGGTTGTTTTTCTGTGCTGTTTTTCCTCCATTTCCTCCTTTTTTGTTTCATGTCTCAGCTCTAGACTTTTCATGGTTACCATGAAGTTTGTTTAAAATGTTCCATAGATAAAAAGTCATTTTTCTTTTTGGTAGGATCTTACTTTCATTGACATACACACGTTCAGTCCTTTTTTCCTCCCCTTTTATACTTTTATTGTCAGAGATTACCTTTTTATGCAGTGCATTTGTTACCAAATTGCAGTAGCTACAGTTATTTTTAATGCTTTTTTCCCTTTAACCTGGTATTACAATGGTTTAATATCCTGATCTTAAATAGAGTTGTAATTGCCTGCTTTTCTCATTTGGTTTGTCACCTTCCTTGAAAGTTTTGTATACTTTTTATCTTTTTGTTTCAGGTAGAAGTGCTCCTTAAAACGTTTTGTGGAATGCAGGTATTGTGGTGGCAAATTCCCTCAGCTTTTCTCTAGGAAAGGCTTTATTTCTCCTTCAAATCTAAAGGGTAACTTTGTTGGATAGATTACTGTTGCTGGTAGTTTCTTTCAATATGGGTTTACCATTTCACTCTCCACTGGCCTGCGTGATTGCTGCTTAGAAATTGGTAATAGTCTGATGGGTCCTCCTCTGTAGGTTATTGCCTTTTATTCCCAGGCTGCCTTGAGAATTCTTTCTGTAGAATTAACTTATGACAGTTCTGATACAACACATCTTACAGAAGGTGTTTTGCATTTAGATAATTAGGTGTTCTGTTAGCTTCTTATACTCTAATGTCCAGTCCTTGCCCTAAGTTTGGGAAGTTCTCAAAATTATTTCTCTGAATGGGCTCTCTGTTCTTTTTCTCCCTCTGTACTTCTGGGTTGTCCATTATCCTTATGCGGCTCTTTCCAGTGTAGTCAGTTCTCTATAGTTCTTTCATATTTTTTAAACTTAGTTCTTTCTCTTCTTCCTTTGTCATTTCTAGGTTCCTATCTTTGAACTCGCTAATACTCTCTTCCATCTGGTCTGCTCTGTTCCCAATGTTTTCTAATGCGTTGCTCATCTCATTGAGGTTTTTTGGCCCCAGAATTGGTTTGGTTCTTTTTTATAGTTTCAGTCTCTTTGGCCAAGTCCTCCTTTTGTTTTTTGATTTCATTCCTGAGTTCACTGAACTGCCTTCCTTAGTTTTCTTGTATCTTGCTGAGTTTCCTCATGACTGCCATCTTGAATTCTGTCACTTAAATCAGTCTTGCGTGACTTTGAGTTTGGTTTCTGGAGACTAATTTTATTTCTGCGTTACCTACCACGTTACATTGGTCATTCATGGTACTTGATGGATTGTTCTTCTGCCTTCACATTTGAGGTAGTGAAATCTTATTTTTATACTGCTTTGATCTTAACATTTCGAGTAGTACAGTCCTTTACTCCTTTCATTAGTTAATTTTGAGATTATTCGCTGTTGAAAAGTCCACTCGTCATCTATAGTTACAAACTTCAGAAGTATTTCTGAACCAGAGTCATTCTATATCAAGGCTGGCATTTATAAGGTAGACCCTGTAGGCGGCCAGCAGGGAAAGCGGTGGCATTGATGTTTACCAGTACGTATAAATACTCCCTTTCAGGACAGATGGCTCACATTCCCACAGTGACTGGCCTTGCCTTTCCAAGTCTCTGTACTTGCATTTCAACCAAGGGATAGTCTAAAAATATGTATTTTATTCAGAATCTTCCTGTTCAAAACACAGCCTTTTTCTATCATGCCGCCCCTTTGCACCCCACTCATCCAAATTCAGCCATATTTCAAGAATCCCCCTCTTAATTTGGCCATTACTTTGTAACCTTGTACTAAACAAAACCACTGAAGTGCCCACCTATAAAATAAGTATACCCACTGTGTCATTATTACAAAGCTGTTGGGATTATAAAAATCACAGAAAAATCTCTCAAGAGCACTAGATAATGACTTAGTACAGGTGCACAATACCTTATTTAAAGCCCTTGTGGCCAGATATTTTCACATCTTAGAGAGGGAATGTACTTTGAAAAGCATAGCAGGGTCTAGAAGCTCTGGTAAAGGCACATATGTCTAACAATAAGCTGTATTAATACTCATACAAATTTCAAGTCAGATATTGCTACCAAGTGAGTGTGGCAACAAACTCAAGAAAAAACTTGGTTTTCAGAGCACTGTATTTCAGAATTGCAAACTTGTAGTAGCCTTCAAATTTTTGCCAGCACTCACGTGGCAGTTGATTCCATTTTGTTGTGGATCTGGCAGAGAGGCATGCATGGGTACATGCAGTGGCTACCCCAGAAGCCTGCCCACTGGGCCTTGTGCAGAGCCAACAAGAAGCCTGAACTGAAGCTGCTGGGTGAGAGGAGCGTGTCAAAGCCCAGATGTGGCCCTTCTGGGGCCTCCCACTTGGTCCTCTTATTTAACAAAGGAAAAACCTAAGGCCCAAAATCGAAAAGTGATTTTGTCCAAAGCTCAACTACCTAGACCGAGCTGCTTAGACAAGATCTGATACTTCTGTCCTTTTATTTAATGGCATTTAATAATTTTATAATTACGTGTATGGCTAGTGCCATGGCTTCAGCCCTTGGCCTATCAGTCCGCACTGCCAGTGAAGTGAAGTTCTGTTAGCTACCCAGTAGCCGGTGGATCACAGTGGCTGGCAGGTGGCTCACATAAAGCAGCTGGTTCTTTTGTATTCATTTGGTCACAACAGTTGGGGCAGAGGCATTCCCTCAGAAAGAGCATGTGCTGAGCACCAAAGAACAGTCAGTCATAAGGCAGTTAAAACAAGCCTATTGCAATAAGATCATGTACATGCACTGCTAAAAATAAAATCCTCACAACAGGTCTCCCATTTACAAATGGGGGAACAGCCACCTGGAGAGGATGAAAGATGCCCCTTTTCCAATGACCTGCATTTTGTTCACCCATTTTGCTAAGTTAGAGTTCTACATTGAGGGATGATGCATGTTGAACATCGAAAGCAGATGTTTCTTGCAAACGACCTATCCTAGCCTTTTCCTCACAAGTCTGAGTTCTGGAAAGGAGAAGTCCCCAAACTGGAGAAAAGTAAGTAGGTTCTGAGCGTGGCTACAGTGAGTCTCATTCTCTAGCAAGCCATCAGAGGAAAGGCTACGTGGCGTGTAAAACCAGCTGCACTCCAGGCTCTGAAACACACAATAGAAACTATCACCATGCCAAAGTTTGCAGTCTGTGGTGCCACCTGCCTTCAAAGAACCCCTGAGTCAGTCACTGAGATTTCATCAGTGACCATGAGGGGCTAAACACAAGAAGGGGTCCCTCTTCTATTTTCCAGGCAGCAGGAAATTAATTCCATTGAATCTTGTGTAACTTTAGAGAAGGACTGGGACAATTTCCTGCTAGGTGGCAAGTGAGAACTACTCGAATTTGACTTACAAGAATAAGTAATTTGACATTTTTCATACTCAAAACATTACACACTGTTCTGCCTGTTCTAGAAGTTCCATGAACTCAGCCCAAAAGGTAGGCCTTACAAGAGGGAAAATTTATACTCTGTAAAGCAAAGATTTTCTCACAGTTACCACTGTCCACACAATGGAGCCTTCCTGTGCCGGTTTCCTTACACTAAGTTAAGGACAATAATAGGACTGACTGTAAAGGATTGTTTAGGCAGGAGTGTCCAACCCCAGGGCCTAGGATGGCTAGCAATGCGGCCTGACAAAAAATCAAAAATTTACTTTAAACATGAGATTTTCTTGTGATTACGTGTTGCAACGTATTTAATGTGTGGCCCAAGACAAGTCGTCTTCCAGTGGCCCAGAGACGCCAAAAGGTTGGACGCCACTGGTAGAGTGTTAAAATGTATCAATGCGGATGATGCTAAGAAAAAGTGCCTACTTAGCATGTAGCAAATGCTCAGTAAATATTTTTACTGTGGCAGAGCAGGTTCTCTATTCCATTGCTACATGCCAGTTATTACCTTTTTTGGAAAACACTTGAAACCTCAGTTAAATAGCTTAAAAATGTTCACATTTGGTTTCTTTAATTTCAACTGGTCTTCTGAAGACATTAGATTCATTTTTTTTTAATTCATAACAGCTTTACTGATAAGTGAAAAGTAGGGGCAGGCTTAATCACATTAATAATTTTATCTTCTTAAATAACACCAATCTTATTTCTCTTCTGTGCTTTTACAACTGTACTTTAGAACACCATCATTTCTCCCCAGGACTGTACAACAGCCTTCTCTAGCTGATATATTGGGGGGGGGGGGGACCAAAATGTTCATTTACTTTTTTCTGTATGGTGGTTCCAATAGCGCTTAGTTATCTTTTACTTCATTCGAGACAGTTTTGTTAGATTGCATTGTAACAGCTGTCATATTAAAAAAAAATTTTTTTGAACTTTCATACAGCCATTTTAATATTAAAGATGGAAGAGAATATGCAACATTTTTGGCGTATTATGCTTTTTTATTGCAAGAAAGGTAATGCAACTGAAATGCAAAAAAAGATTTGTGCAGTGTATGGAGAAAGTGCTGTGACTGATTGAACATGTCAAAAGTGGTTTGCAAAGTTTCTTTGTACTATTGACATTTTGGCCAAATAATTCTTTTGCTGTGGGCTGTATTATGCACTGGAAGATGTTAAGCAGCACCTCTGGCCTCCACCCACCAGGAGCCAATAGCGGGAGATAGCCAACATAACTCAAAATATCCAAATCAGTAAAGTTTTGGGTGAAAATGAAAAATGTGTCTTTTATTTTACAGAAAAAACTAAATGGAATTTTTGGCCAACCCAATACTCACCTGGACAGCCCTGTCCTCCTTTGGCCGCCTCCCCTACCTGACAGTAATCTGCACGGCATCCTCAGTGATCTTGCTAAAGTGGGTCAGATCTAGCTGGCAGTTTTTCTGTTGAGTTTTAATTTGAATACCTTTAAGCAGGTAGTCACCACAAGTCCTGTGAAACTGTTGTACATACTGATTGCAACCATTCAATTTTTACCTGCCTGGTGTCTGTAAGATTTGAATTTGTCAACACCTGACCTACAGGATATAATTCAAATCACACAGCTGGCATGATCTATTTAAAGTGAAGATGAGGCCATGTTTCTGCCTTGCTGTGCTTAAAAATGTAGCTATTAATTGGCTACTCTATTTTTTCAGGAAACATTGTGTACCTACAGTGTGCCCAGCACTGTTCTAGATGCCAGGGACACTACAGCAAACAAAGCACACCAACCTCTCTGCCTTCATAAAGCGTGAATTTGACTAGAGGAGACTGGTACTGTGGAGATAAAGCACGCGGAGGAAACAGAGTAGTGGGGGCTGTGTCCAAGAGGCTGATCAGGGAAGGTCCCCGGAGATGAGGGCCTGTGGTCCAGACACAGGCAGACGTAGCGACTCTGGGGTGCTAGAGGGCTGTCCCCTCCAAAATCTTAATTTGAATCCAAGTTGTCCTTAACCAGCTCAGATGACATTTTTCCACTACCTTTCCCAGGCACAATGGTTCTTCCTCCCATACATACGCAGATAGTTTCATGAATCTGTCACCATTTATAGATACTGTTCTCAAAAATCTTCATTTAAAACAATGAGTTATCTTAAGCATAAGCAGACTCTAGATTGCACTCTCCCAGCTACAGGCACGTTAACTTGGAGTCCTTTAGAAAGAAAAGGTTTGGGAACAAAATACAGATATAAATTTATTAGCCAGGGCACATTGGACAAATCCCTTACTTAGCCGTGTTTAAGCCACCATTTTTCCAATGGCAAAGTAATGCAAAAAGGCATGAGAAAGGCCTAACTCCATGAAAGCACGTAATAAGCCCTCCTCAGTGATAGTGCTTTTCTTTCTTGGAAAGCAACCATTTACCTCCAACAGCAGCTGTTACCACAAGAGGGCACTATCAGCACAGCTGGAAAAGCATGGCGGCTTTGCCTTCTGGATTCAATCAGCTACCAGCCCAGGCCTAAGCTTTAAATCCATGGTGTGTGAACTTTGAAGAATGGGTGGCCTTTGACATGCATATTGTGGTGATGACCTTGGTACCCCCAAGTAATATAAGCAGACCAGGAGTAACAAGAACCTAATATGGGGATGAAGAGCAAAGGTCTTTCGAGTCAGACTGATTAGGGCTCAAATGTGGGTTCCACAACCACACTGGACAACTGCATGTCACTGAGCTTCATCTGTAAGACACGGTTGTGCCAGGCCTCAGTCAGCGGCTGGCTGCTTGCCCGTTAGCTCAGTCTGGCTGGCTGGCTGGCTGAGCAAAGACATGACGAGCGCTGCAGGGAAGAAGTCCTGGAGGAACCTGCTCTCTGCTCACCTGCTGTGGGTGCACGAACCAGCTCTGTGCTCTGCTCCTCCCAGCCGTGCCTGTTCTGTGGAGCCCCCACTACCGACAGCCTTGAGTGCAAAACCCAAGCGAGACAAGAAACCAGCCAAGGGCTAAGTGAAAGAGCATATATATTACACATTAGAAGGGAAAAAAAGTCAAACTCTATGAGGACTTTGAAAAGTTAATTAAACCCCATGCCTTAGGACAGTCTCTTCAACATACAGTTGTCAGGAACACTGGATATTCACATGCAAATGAATGGAGTTGGACCCTTACACCATATACAAAAACTGACTAAAAATGTATCTAAGACCTAAATGTAACACCTAAAATTATAACACTCAGTAGAAAAAATAGGATAATGACACCAAAAGCAGTCAACAAAAGTAAAAATAGATAACCTGTGCTATATCAAAATTTAAAACTGCATCAAAGTACACGAGCAAAAAGGCAACCTACAGAATGGGAGAAAATACTTGCAAATATATTTGATAAGGGGCTAAAACTCAGAATATATAGAGAACTCATAACTCAACAAAAACAAAATCCAACTTTAGAAAATGGACTCAGACATTTCTCTAAAGAAAATATATAAATGGATAAGTATATGAAAAGATGCTAAACACTACTAATCAGTAGGAAAATACAAACCAAAACTACAATGAGTTATGTGGAATCTAATGCAATAAAATAAACTGATGAACAAATTAAAACCAGAAGGGGTTGGGGGAACTGGAAGAGAGAAGCCGAAGAACATCTATGCATATACGCGTAGCCCGTGGGCACAGACAACAATGTGGTGCAGTGGCGGGGAGGGTTTGGTGGAGAGGGACAAGGTGGGGTGGAGGTCATCTGTAACTGTGTCAATTATTTTTTTAAATCCACAATGAGTTACCACCTCACACCCACTAGGATGGCTACTGTCACTAAAACAGATGGTGGCGAGGATGTGGATAAGATGGAACCCTTTGTGCCCTGCTGGTGGGAGTGTACAATGCTATAGCCACAATGGAAAAAAAGTATAGCAGTTGTTCAAAAAATTAAAAATAGAACTACCATATGACCCAGCAATTCCAAAGTAATTGAAAGCACATTTGCACAGCCATTACTGTGGTTTTGAGTCCCCTCCAAATTCGTATGTAAAAACCCTAATCCTCAATGTGATGGTATTTGGAGATGGACTTTGGGAGGTAATTAGGTGATGAGGTTGGAGCCCTCCTGATAGGATAGGAGGCAAAACACAGCTTGCTTCCTCTCTCTGCTGTCCCCTATGTGAGGATATGAGAAGATGAACATTTCCAAACTTGGAAGTGGGCTCTCCCCAGCCCCTAGATCTGCTGGCACCCTGATCTTGTACTTCCCAGCCTCTAGAACTGTGAGAAATAAATGTTTGTTGGTTAAGGCACCCAGTCTATGGTAATTTACAGCAGTCCAAACTTGTTACCAGGCTGAAGGGGTTCGTTTACCGGTAGCATCAGAGCCCAGTAAGACACGAACAGAAGTTTGCAGCCAAGAAAATAAGGATGACACCAGCCTGAAGTTGCAGGTAAGCTTGTGCTCAAAGACCTGACCCCCCCCCCCCCCCATTGGCTTCCAGGGGATGGATTATACAGGGAAAAAAGAAATCATTAATCATGCTGACTGAAGGAGCTAGGGCTGCGGTCTCTACTGATTGGTTGGTGCCTAGGGAGGGCGTAACTGATCAGTGCACCTGGCCCTGATGTCAGCCGTGCAGTTAGCTGTTCTGCCCAACTTCTCAAGGATCTGCTCTGTGGAATGGTTCCACTTTCCTGGGTCCGGAGCTAAAACACAGCTGAGACCGAGATATTGTTTAGTTGGATGGGAAACTCTGTCTCAGTGGTCAGCAGACCCAGGACTTTGTTCCTAAGACTGCTGGATGTTGACCAGACCCTCGCTGTCCTGAGTGCTTCATGATTAAGCAGGGGAGAGGGAGGTGCGTGAGTCAGGACACCTGGGTAAGGTCAGTTTGAGCCAAGGGAAAAAATCAAAATAAAAGGCCAGATTAAAGAAAATAAGGTTTTGGTACAGTTACAAACTAAGTCACCACGATTAGCAGCATTATTCACAACAGCCAAAAGGTGGAAGCAACCCAAGTGTCCGATCAGCGGCGAACAGATAAAATATAGATACATGTGTTCAGGAAAACGTATTTATTTGACAACTTTACAAAAATATTTAGGCACATAATTTTCATGGTTATGTCACCTGATTTACATAATCTCAATCCTCAGTACCTCTTAAAAACACTAAAATGGCATTTGGTAAATAGAATCTATATTGAAAAAATACTATAATAGGCCAACATTTGTAGACAAAAATCAGTTGATCATCAGCATGAGAAAGAAACATTAATGGACAAAATAATCTCTAAAAATATTTCTGTGAGACAATCTAACCAGTAGATTTCTTTTAAAAATTATTTTTCAAAAAGGAAGCTTAAAAAAAAAAACCCTAGAATATCGCCTCACACCCTAATGAAGTGGCGGCCTCACAGTAAGAACAGGTGCCAGCGGCTCCCAGATTGGATGAGTGAGCCAGACCCCGACCCAGACGCAGACATAGCGGCGGCCCGACCCGTGCTTCCCGCATCTAACTCGAGGGCAGGAAGGAGGAGGATGGGCCTGCATGGGAGCTGCCTTAAGGTGACAAACTGAGAAAGTTTTAAATGAACCACCATTCTGAAGTGTAACTATCTTCCTCTAAGATAAAATATTTTTTTTTTGAAATTTACCATCAAAATATATGAGTAATTTTATCCTTTTTTAAAAAACAAGCGGAATCACCTGCATCACATAATGGCCACAAGTATATCCAGTAGCTATTTTAAAAAGACCTTGAACAGAAACACTCATTTAAGATTCTGAAAGCAAACAAGGTACAGGGTCACATTTTTCAAGAAATACACACACTGTCCAGGCCTCTAGCATTTAAGGAGCACAAATTAAGAAACTCGTTTTGCCTAAAGTCTCACCATAAAATGACAGTAACAAAATCTGCCAAGTGCCTAATGCATACTAGGCACCATGTGAGAAGTTTCTCATCCAATATCTCATTTATTTTGAATATTATTTTTCCCTTTCTGAGGGAAAAATCAATTGCAGCTTTGCTGATACGCAGCAACCAATAACACAGTTACAAGGAGGCAAGAATATATGCAGTAGAGGGATGAGGGACTCACGGTAGTCATGGAATTCCAATAGCCGGGCACATCTCAGAGCTGAAAGACTGGTACGAATTACGAAAGTCCTCTTAAAGAAAAAGCTTGGGCTTTATGGGTGGGGCACCCCTAATCGGCCATACTGGCAACTGCTGGCCGCTCTTACATCACTGATTCGATTCAACTGCTGCTTTCAGTCAGGGTCGTGCTAAGGAACTACGAGCAAGAACCAAGTCCTGTTCATCTCAGCTTCCCCAGAGCTTAGTGTTGTGTATCAGTTTGGTGTGATTTCAAAGCTACTTGTTTATGACAAAAATAAAGTCGTCGTAAGAGTAAAGCTGTTGCGATATAAAAGTGAAGTGAGGCGTGTCATGATGCCATCATCTCAGCTGCTGGGGGTGACCCTGGGGGCTTACCAAGAAAAAGCATCCCACGAGGAAGCAATTCTGGCAGGTGGATATTTAGAGTGTAAGCAGCCTAAAGGTTTGTGCAGCGAGTTTCTGAGGTCTGTTTGAGAGTTCTGTGTGGGCAAAGCGACGCCTGCTGATCTAAGCAGCTCTCCCGAGACCTCTGGGCACTGGCTCTGCCATAGTAATGGTGACTCGACCAGCCTGCGGCAGCCCCTCAGAGAAGGACTCCTTGCCCACCAACACCAGTGCCATCGTTCCCTAGCCATCTGCTCCAGCGACAAGGGACTTTCTGTGCTGGCAGCTGCAGGCAGCTCTCTGTCAATTAAGCTCTCTCTCCCAAGAACCAAGCTTGTAGAAAAGGTGCGCCTCAACTAAATTTGGACTTTATTTCTCTCATCTTCCCTTGCCTGGAACGATAGTGTAGTTAGTCTATCATCGCTTTGGAGTATGTTATTTTGTTATTGGCTTAGGAAATTATTGTAATTCCCACAGTGAACATGTGTTAAAAACACTGGCAAAACAATCTCAGTCTCTGAGCATAATTTGGAGCACTACCCAAAACAAAACGTTTAGCATAGTGTCTGGCATAAAATAGATGCTCAGTAAGTCTTTGCTCACTGAATGAGGCCATGATAACAAAAAGCAAAGGCGGACCTAAATTTCTAGGTACTGTTCCAAACCACGCAAATGTGAAACTCTATTATTCTTTCCATGAAGATCTTATATCAGCTTTACTGACCCGAACTTTCCATGGATTCCTGATACAACCTCCATGCAAGTTGGATCCTTCAAATGACTGACTCATAAAGTCAATGCCATATTAGGTAATTAAAAATCACCTGACACGTGGACAACCTGTAGCCTCACCAACCAGGATTATTCAAATCAATCTGGCACTGACTAAAAGCAAACTGGCCAGAGAGGACTTCAGAGTCATTAACTCAAAACAGAGGAGCCAACAGTCGTACAATTTGGCTTCCCGAATTCTCACCACAGCCCATCTGTCTCATAGGGCAAATTAAGGATTTAACTCCACGCTGCCTCTTTCCTCCCAGGAGGCAGTGATCCACCACATAGAGCTCCCTGATTTGCAAAGCAATTCCTCTGACTCCAGACTCTGTCTATCCTTTGCCCCCTTGAAAGAGCTCAAGCTAACCCAGCTAGCATCCCCATTTCCTTATACCTGCAGAGAAGGGCAGTTAACGGCAGCATGGTGAAATGGAAAAAACATAAATTTTGACTTATTAGCAAATCATCTATTTTCTTGGATTCTTGTTTTCTCATTGATAAAACAGGGGTAATAAGAACCATCTTTCACAAGGTCCTACTCTCCCACTGGAAGTTCCTCAGATCGGCTGATACTGGAAAAGAGTAGGCCTTAGGACCTCTGACATGGAGCTCATAATGTGAAAATTGGCAATGAGGCTCATTCTAGGGACCCAGCACCGCTGGCCAGGCTTTAATAAAGACAAAATAAAATAAGGGAAAAACATAAATATGAAAATGACCTCAATCTAATTATTCAAAAACACAAACAAATCAAACCTTCCAGGTCCCCTCTCATGGCGCCAAAATACTTGTTGTTTAGGTCCAAGGAGCCCAGTGGACTCTACACCCAATGAACGAGAAGGTAAGGCGTGCGCCAGTGAGGAGGTGCTCGGGCTCCAGCATCCTCGCTGCGCCGACCTGAGCAAACACTCATTCCGAAGTCAGGGTGTCCGAGCCAAGTCACGCGACTGTTTAGTTTAACAGCGTGTCCCAATGAAAGAGGAAATTCAGACCACGCCCATCCACAGCTGCTCTCCTGGAATGCAGCCCTGGTCTCCACAGAGGCTGGCGTCCTCATTAAGTGAGCCAAAGGACACAGGTAGGTGGGAGTAGCCAGGGGGGAGGGGTTTGCTCGTGCAGTTTAAGGAGAAAGGAAGGTGATGGCTCTAACACTGACATTGCCAGACAAAGACCAAACCTTGGCAATCCAGGAACAGCTAACTGGCCTTTCTCCTCAAGCCAGTACCAATTCAGAAATGTAAGACCCAGTCATAATGCATCCAAGATGGGTTAAAAAAAGTAGTACCTAAAGCCAGAAAAGGGAAGCGCAGGTAAATATACGGAGGTTACCTTGCCTGCCTGCCACTCTCTAGGCCGCATGGTTCACAACATGCAGCCCTTTGCATGCATTCGATCTCACACTGTAGCATTTAGTCTCACACGGCTGCAGGTTAGGTAGGGCAGGTGCTTCTAACCCCACTTATAGAACTGCAGTTTCTGAGAAGTGAAAAACGTTCTGTGTGTTGTTCAGTCACGTCTTCCGAATGGATTAATAGAGCTAACTTCTCTGTCTTACTGTCATTCACTTCAACAGAAGTGAGGTCATTCAACTATCGTACTTCCGAAAAGCATCTCTGTACCCCCAGCACTTAGTACGATGCCTGGAGCATGTTACATACTGAACACATTTTAGCTGAATGAATGAATCAGATAGATAAGTAAATGAGTAAAAGGCCTACTTCTTCCATCACTTCATTATCCCCATCCTACACAACCAAGAGGGAACCACTTATTTTCAAAGAATGCGCTCCCGTCATGCCGTGAGTTCTCAGGAAAGCCAACATGAAAAGCAATACACTTCAAAGCCTCCCATATTTTTTTAGTGCCGAAGGGTTTCTCTGGCAAATACAGCGATGATACCCTTATGAAAAAAAATGCAATCATTAAGAAATATAATTCAAAGGAGAAATTTCAGATACTCCACTGCACTTCCAGCAGAAGGAAGGCGAAAACGGCCTCCAGACACAGAAACGGTTTGAATGGCGGAGCCCCACTTGGAGCACTTTGTATATGCAGCGTTCAGGGCAGCTGGGTTTCAAACTGTGGAAAAAGAGAGTTTCAACGATGTTTCACTGTCAGCAGAAAAGAAAAATAAATTAAAAAGCCCGGTGCCTTTTCCAGTCTGATATAAATTAATTCAAATGGCATATTTAAAATAGGGTCAATTATAAGTCTCTCTCATAAAATTTTAAAAGGCAGCAATCAATCCTCGGATTGTGTAAGTGCAAAGGAATGGTATTTCTCCATAAATCAAGACACCTCAGTATCTGTGTAAGAACTGCCAGTGTTCCAAGCTCATCAAAATCTTGGGCCTGTGCCGTTGAAGCAATCCTCTGGTCATACTGCTCCTTTCCCCTTAATGTCCAGCTTGTTACTGGCCTCCGACTGTTTGCTCAGCTGCTCTTCAGAGAAAGTGATATAGGAATACACCAGGCTCCCAGCAATGCTGCAAAATAGAACACCACCATCAGGGAGGAAGGAAGGAAGGGATGGCAAATGTAGGCGAGACTGGTGTGAGGGGTGGAGCTGCCTGTGTAAGTCAACAGCACACAAAACTAAAACAGACACAGAATTTTCATCTACCCTAGAAGCACTCCCCCTGTTATGGTATTATTCACTGCTGCTGATGCTTTGGGAAAACGAATGTTTGCACATCTTGTCAGCAGGGGTGCCATTTTTATACAAGCTGTTTGGAAGACAGCAAGTTGAAATAAAAAAACCTGGAATTCTGCTTATCCTTTGACCTAGCCATCTACTTCATTGATGAACTGTGCAAACCTTTTTAGACTTATTGACAAAGTGTTTACTGCAAAATTTATAATAGCAGAAAATTAAAGGGTAAATCTCCCACAGTGAGGAATTATATAAATTCATCAATAGAACACTATGCATCCATTAAAATGATATAAAATAAAAACAGGCAACAACATCTTAAATAATCTCATGAAACATCAAGTATTACCTAATCCCATTTTATTTAAATGAACAAGAATATGTATTTGCACCAGAATAAAGTCTGGAAAGAACACAACAAGGACATTAACAATGGTTACATCTGAATGGTAAAATTATAGCTGATTTCTTCTTTATTTGTATTTTCTGCATTTCTGAAAGTCATCCAAAACAAGTGTTATTTTTAATAAAAATAAAAATCATCCCAATTAATAAGTAAACATGCAGACCCTGGGAGATTCACAGAGCTGGTTTCTCTCTGACTGGAATCAAGTTTACAGTGGAAAACCCACAACCTGAGCTCTCAGCCTCTGAGTTGGTTGCTGGTACCCTTCCCTTGTCCACTACACCTACCACCAGGAGGATTCACTCTTGAGACAACGATTACTCCTGTCTACATGCAGTTTATTAGTAACTCTCCGAGTGTTTTCCTAGGTGGGCATTCATTCTTCCTCTCATGAGATATTTGAGATACCACATAGCAGGTGGGCGCCAGCCTACTTTCCCAGTATTACCCCCTCGTTCTAACCATACCTGAGTACCTCCTGCTCATCCTCCCCTGCTCCCATCTAACGTCTACATTCAGAGCTCCATGCTTTTGAGCAATGGCCGGAAATACCCAGCCTTCCCTTTTCCACTTCCCCAAACCCTACCTACTGCTCAAGGCCTAGTCCTAAGTATGCTTTCCTCTATGAAGTCTCCCAAGCAACTCTGTTTGATTCTAGTTTCTGAGACCACCACAACCTTAATTACTGGTGTCAGTCTGGACAGCTACTTTATGACATTGTGTATTAATAGCTTGAGCTCTGGCTGGTGTGACTTAGTGGACTGAGTGCTGGCATGTGAACCAAAGGCCACTAGTTCAATTCCCAGTCAGGGCACATGCCTGGGTTGTGGGCCAGGTCCCCAACTGGGGGTGTGCGAGAGGCAACTGGTCAATGTATCTTTCATACATCAACATTCTCCCCCCCTCTCCTTTCTCCCTCCCTTCCCATCTCTCTAGAAATAAATAAAATCCTTAAAAAAGATAGTTGTTGAAAGCTCTTTTGAGAGAATGTATAAAAAGTGACTTGTCACTGCTATTATTAATGCTATATAAATGCTTAATGTTATGAATGCCATATGATTCTTCTATAAATGAAAGCCACTACTAGTAACATAATCATTTCACACTTCCCCTTCTCCTTCAGTCTAATCTCAACCCGGTGGCCAGTGTAATCCTATTGTAACTGAATCAGATCATGTCACTCTACTCAAAAGATTCCAACGTCTTCATTTCTCTTAGAAGTGGTCCTGACAGAGACTTGACTTGGGTGGTCGAACAGACAATACATGGTACAGATGATACGTTGTAGAATTGTGCACCTGAAACCTGTATGATTTTGTTAACCAGTGTCACCTCAATAAATTCAATAATAAAATAAAATAAAATAAAAATAAAATAAAAAATAGTATTACCTAAGTGCCCTTCTCATTTCATTCACTGCACTCCACTCCGCCACATTGGCCTCCCTGTTGTTCCTTGAACACAACAACCCTACTTCAGGGCCTTTTCACTTGCTCTTCCCTCCAGAAATCAATGTGGCTCATTCTCTCCATTTCTTCAGGTCTTTACACAAAATGCAACCTTCTCAGGAAGTGCCCCCACTCCTGAAATACTGCTTTATTTTTCTGCAGTACTATTTATCACAACTAACATTTATCACCAGCAAATAGTTCCCTCGTTTATCTCCATTCATTTTCTGTCTCCTCTAGTAGAAGGAAAACTGCATGAAGGGCAAGGGTTTGGTCAGTTTTGATAGCAGCTGTATTTTTATTGCCTAAAACAATGTTGGTACCTTCCAGGTACCAACCATATATTTATTTATAAATAAAGGATTCTCCCAGCTAGCTTACAAATTCCCTGAAGATAAATATTAGTCTATGGATTTGCATGCACTAAGTAGTCACTTCCATTAATATATGTACAAAAAGGACTCAGCAAGGATCCAATTCTTAGCCTGCCTGCAAAGGAAACAGGAGAATAAAGACAAATCAGGCAGGAAGTAAGAAGGAGACTGTGGAAATGTTCAAAACAAAGAGGGGCCAATTTAATTTCTTACCCCATGGCCCTCACATGGTTAAGTTATGAGACATATTTTAAAAGTCATACCAGGGTTAGAATCTCAGCTCTGATTCTTACTATGGTAGCTGTGTGACTTTGGGCAAGTTATTTCACCTCTCTGAACCTCCATTTCATTATTGTGAACTGGGGAATAATTAAACAAGATGACACTATAAAGGTGGCCATCATCTACCAGGTACTCAACAAGCATTAACTTCTGATCTGTTGCCTTCCCAGGTATCTATTTGTGTCCTTTCTGTACTTAGATAGTGTTGGTCTATGCGCATACTTTAAAAATAGAAGTCACAGAATTCTGGCCAGAATGTGAACCATTCTATCTGCCTAGTTTTAAGATAACCAAAATGGGCCCTGGCTGGTGTGGCTCAGTGGATTGAGTGCCAGCTGCAAACCAAAGGGTCACCAGTTCGATTCCTAGTCAGGGCACATGCCCGGGGTGCAGGTCAGGTCCCCAGTAGGGGGCGCACAAGAGGCAACCACACACTGATGTTTCTCTCCCTCCCTGCCCTTCTCTAAAAATAAATAAATAAATAAAATCTTTAAAAAAAAAAAAACAAAACAAGCTAACCACAATGGTATAGACACTTTCAAAAATAGTTTGGAAATTTCTTATACACATACACATACCCAGAAATCCCACTCCTGGGTATTTATCCCAAATAAAATGAAAATTTATGTTCAACACAAACTTCTAAGCAAATGTTTTAGCAACAAGTGCAAAACAAAAACTACAAACCTGTCTTTCAATTGGTGACTGGATAAACTGTGATATATCCATAATGGAATACTACTCAGCAATAAAAAGGTACAAACTACTGATATACATAAAATCTTAAGTGAAAGAAGCCAGACCAAAAGCTACATAATAGTATGTATCATTAAATGACATTTTGGACACTACATGGATAGAACACAGATATTTGTCGGGGGGCAGAGGTTCAATGCAAAGGGACATAGGGAGATTGGGCGAGGGGAGCAGGTGATAAAACTGTTTTTTATCTTAAATGTGGTGTACGAGATACATAACTGTATACATTTGTCAAAGCTCATAAAACTCTACGCTAAAAGGAGTGAATTTTACAATACTTAAGTCTATATTAATTTTTTTTAATGGAAGGGGAAAAGAATCACAGATAAAAATGAGTTCCAGGGATTCTCAGAATTCCAGCCTGGGCAATTATGAGGGGGATGATGTCATTATCGAGAAAGGCTACATTACGTGGGTCAAAGCCACTGGCCAGAGCCCAACCACTGACAGAAGTAGAGTAGCCTGCTCTGTCACCACCTTCATTATTCATTCCCCACCCTCTCTGTCACAGTCTTAGGCTTAGATGAACACCTAGAAAGTGGCCACTGAAAAAGGCATTTAGAGACAGCCAGACTCTCAAGAGAGCCCTACTTAAAAAAAAAAAAAAAAAAAAAAAAGCCTCCTCGCATCACAGAATCAGATTGGGACGGAACTGAGTAGCCACCAGTGCAAACCTGTTGTTTCTTGCACTTGAATCATACCAGAGATAGGGCTTTTTAAATTTGTCTTAAAACAGCAGAAAAAGTAGGCAGGATGGTGGTTTGATGCATCTGGGTTTAATCATGGAATTCTTTAAGAATACAGTTCAATTAGTGATTTCCTTCAAAGTTCAGTCAGTCAAGGATGGAATGACATCATTTCCAATCAAAGTAAAATCCTGGTAAGTAGCCACTTTAAGTTTGGTTTTTATATTTAAAAAAAAAAAAGAAAAGAAACATGCATAACCTATGAATCTGCTTACTAACCAGTGGAAGATAAATCAAGAAAATATAAAGCACAAAGTCATGAAAAAAAAACCCCACACAATATGTATTTTCCTGTACAAAAGTTGAAAAACACACCGTAATGGAAATAGTATTTGAACAGAAGGTCACACGGATTCTAATCCCAATGCTACCAATAATTTGAATGCTGACTGGCTAACTAAATACATAATTTATTCTCCCTAGCCTTGTAATAAAGCAAGAATTAAAGAGATATGACTTGTAAAATGTACTACAATAAAATGTGAAAGCAATTAGAAATTATTAAAAATACCACATAAGGACAGAATACCAATGACATTATTATCAACTAACCTTGGTAGCAAAATAGTACTGTTTAACAAGAACTATAATACACTACCTGACATAAACAGAAATTCCACTGGAAAAATTTTCAGATGTTGGGTTTGATACGTTAGGCTGACATAAAGTGTAAAGTGTAGTACACTCAGGAACTTAAAAACTTGTTTTAAGTAGCTTGCAATGCTAAAAAAGACACCTACCCGTTCTTATGAGATTATCTTAGATTTGAACTGCAGAGATCTAAAAATCCAAACAGAAGCTTTTGTTCATTTTGGCTATCAGGTTATTTATTTTTGAGGAGACTAAAAGAAAATTAAGGCATCTCTGACTCAGGTCTGTACAGTGATTCTTTAATCCAGACTTTTAGAAATACATGAAACTCAGGCCACATCCAAAGACAGAAGTGGTTCACCATTTTGCTCCTCATATCCTGGCCCTTCCTCACAAATTTTAATGAAAGAAATAGATATTCACTAAGTATAGATGTCAAGCAATGAATTACAAACTTTACACCCCTTAGATATTTCATTCTAATGACTTGAAAAAGACAGGTATTTTCATCCCCATCACATAAAACATCTGAAGCTCAGAAAAGATAAATAGCGAACTCAAAGTCCACAGTGGGCAAGCTTCAGAACTGCAACTCCAAACGCGGTCCAAGACCCAACCACTCACCTTCCCACTGTGACACGCGACTCTCAGGCACACATACACACCCACCATCCCTCCAACTCCCAACCCCGCAAATAACTATTGATTTTTCCTCCAAAAGGCAAACAGTAATAGTGGCCAAAGGATGTCAGGGAAGGGACAACAATGAATTATTAACCTATTAATATTCATGTTAAATTCTCATATTGATCCATAAGGTAGAATAGATATTATCATTTGTTTACGTTTGAAAAAATAAAAAGGTCAAAGAGGTAATATAATTTGCTTCAAGTTATTGTAGAGAGATGGTACTATCATATTCTAGTAGAGAGCTTTATAGTTCCCAAAGTACTTTGTCACCATTCCATATAGAATTCATCAAGCAAATATTTATTAAGCAACTACTAGGATTCATTCTAGGAGCTTGGGAAACTTGAGTGGACAATATAGGCAGAGATCTCTATCCTCATGGAAGTTACTTTCAAGCAGGAGAGACAGAAAATAGACAGTACATATAACTTGGCAAATTATACAGTATATTAGAGAGAGATTAAGTGCTCTGGAAAGGGCAACTAGAAAAGCAGAATAAGAGCGTTTGGAAGTATCCAAAGGGGAAGAGCAGGCTGCATTTTAAATAAGGTGGTTGGGGCAGATTTCCTTCAGAAAGTAACATTTAGCAAGAATTATATAGGCATAAAGGAGTTGGTCACGCAAGTATCTGCAGTACAGCGTTCCAGGCAGAGGAAGTGGCTGGTACAAGGCCCCAGAGTGAGAGCACACTCGGCGTGCTAATGGAGCAGCAAGGAACTGTGTGGAAGCAGGGGAGAGAGGGAGAAGAGAAGCAGGAGCTGAAACTGGAGAGGTCAGTAAAGAGATGAGATAGATCTTGTAGGGCCTTGTTAGGACTCTGGGGCAAGGAGAGTTGGGGGGCGGTGGTAAAAAGTGGGTATGTTCTGACTTACCTTGTACAAGGGACACACTGTCTACTGTTGAGAATTGCCGGGTAGGATTGGGGGGTGGGGTGAGTGGGGAGTGAGTCAAACTAGGGATAAATGTAGAAGACTAGGCAGTAATTTAGGCAGGAGACATTGGTGGCTTAGATGGTAATGGAGCAATGCAGATGGTGAACAGTGATCCTTTTCTGAATATATTCTGAGGGTAGAGCCAACAGTATTTGCTAACACACTAGACTTTGAGTATAAGATTGAAGAGTAAAGGATGATGCCAAGGTTTTGAATTGAAAGGCTAGAAGGATGGCGTCTCCATCTTAGATGCAGAGGCTTTCGGTGGAACAGACTTCAGAGAAACTAAAAGGAGTTCAGTTTTGGACATGTCAGCTGGAGGTGTCAAGTGGGCTGTTACATATACAAGCCTGAGTTCAGGACAGAGGTCTGGCCCAAATACAAATTTGAGAATTTTTAAGAATATAAATAGATTTAAAACCATGAGATTCAAAATTCTTGAGCTGAAAGAGATATTCCATACAAGTCACTCTCATCACTGATGAAGATAAATAAAATCTAAAGAAATGCAGTGATACAGCCAAAGTCAGAGACATACAAAGCATTTTTAACAGAGCTGGTATTCTCTAGCCCTGCACTTTCTTGGGAACAGTGTACTGCCATCTAGCATACTAAGTGAAGGTCTATTCTTTGAAGAGTTAAGTAAAAGGACTTCAACTTCTAGAAAAGAGTCCCCAGTGATTATGCATAAACTATGGAACCATTTTCTCTCTCTTTCTCAAAAAGCACTATCTAAAGAGGTTACATTGTAGGCACTCCATAAATGTTTGTTTAATAAATGAACAAATTTGCCATTAAATAGCCCAACCTTACTGTGACATTATTTGAGTATCCATGGCCTACGTGTCAAAGTGGTTATATTTAAATATTTTTACTTACCTGATATTTAAGCCAATGAAGTTTGTCCATGTGAAAATATAATCTCCACCAAAGACCATTCCAATATAAGTTATTAATATATTCTAAAAAGAGGAAATATGCTGTTACATAGGTTTAACTGGTTTTTTAAATATTCATATAAACGCACCCATGTCATGACCCAAATACCTATTCTTAGAAGGCAAAACCGAAGAGAATAACGAAAACCCACCAATTCTGCAATGAGTGCAGTCGGAGAATGGACACTAACAAAGAAACGACACTAGTCTCTCCCCAGTCAATCTCTCCAAAACAAAATGCTTTCACCAATACTGAAAAATACTAACAGGATTATCAGACTTTCTCTGCCCTGTGGTATGGACTAACAGTATAAATCCAAACAGAGAAACACCGCCGGTACTAAGGGTAGAAAACACTAGGGCACACTTAGCAATCTTAGAAAAGAAAGCTTTTCCTCTCATTGAGATAACTGTTTGCATGGGTACAGTAAAGAAGGGAAGCCTGCTGACAAGCAAGCTCTTTCCCTCTTTTTTGAAAAGAATAAAGGGAACAGTGGGGAGTTTAGCAACATGAAGACAGTTTTTAGAGGAATCGTCCTTGGAATCTTCAAAAAAAAAACCCATGGGAATTCATCTCAAAGTAGCATACCTAAAATCACCACTCCTGACTCCCTTTACAACCCCCAGTTTGTAACATCTTCTGCTTATCTGGCTGGCTCTCCTCTTATTAAACTCAGACCACAAAGGTGAAATAGAATTTTCCAAGGTTATTATTCAGCTCTTCGCTAACCTCCTTTCTTTCACATTCGTAAGTCATTGCCTCCCTCTCTGCCTTTACAACTGCCAGAAACGGTGTCACAAACATTTTCAGCAGCTGGGCCCTCCTAAATTAGGCCTCTGAAGCAGAAAGTGAAGTGCTATAGTGCTTTTAAAATGCCAAAAACAAACTTCAAAATTATTTTTATAATGGAGTGCCCTTTGAACATTCAAACTTATGTCAGCCTCTCCTAAGTCTAAGAATAGAGAAAGCAAGTTGCCTTAGAGCAGATCTTTTTAATTATTTGAGGGGGGAAAACAATGAAACATGTTAACAAGTAGGCAACTTGGGAAAACATGTAACAGGACCTCTCTTAAAACAGAGATCCAGAGATCCTGGGAGAAGGTAGATTAACTTGCATAAATTGACCAAGGAACTTCAGAAAGGCAACCCAATCTTTATTGTGCGAAACCAATCAGAAGTTAGAAAAACTCTATGAGTACTCACTAGGGCAACCCAACAAAGATTTGCCATCAGGAAGACACCAACCCCCAACGTAGAACTAACTAGGAAGCACAGAAGGGTCTGGTAGCTCAAAACTAATTCTCAGATTTCAGTAATACCTGAAAATCACCTGGGAACCTTGTTAAAGATGGTAATTTCCAGGCTCTACGTTAGAGATTCTGATTCGATTACATCTGAGGTAAGCCTAGGAATTTCCATTTTTAACTAGTTATTCTAAGTATTTTTCCCACCATACTTAAAAGGAACAAGGAATGCTGACCCAAGGGTTTAGAGCAGGGGTGTCAAACTCATTTTCACCGGGGGCCACATCAGCCTTGTGGTTGCCTTCAAAGGACTGAATGTAATTTCAACTCCTTAACAGTTAAGGAGTAGTTACATTTATACAGTCCTACAATTTTTTCGGCCCTTTGAAGGCAACCACAGGGCTGATGTGGCCCCCGGTGAAGATGAGTTTGACACCCCTGGTTTACAGGGTTAGGATCCTCAAGTACAGAAGAGCTAGAAGGGTATGAACTGAGAGGCAAAGGAAAGAAGCTCCACTGGCACACATGGGACTCTGAAATCGCAAGGGCATCGTCAGTGCACTCCCATCTGTCAGGAGGGATAAGACCCTTCAACAGCTACACCCCATGGTGCTAAGGAGAGATGACAATTGTAAACTAATCAGACAATCTGATCTTCCCCCTCTAGTTTGGAAGTAAAACTAATCCCTTTGGACTACGCAGAGAAGGAAATACCAAAAGAAAAGTACTAAACTTCATGTTAATGAAAGTATGATTGTATTTGTACCCCATGCACTAAAAAATTCTAAGCAAACAGGTTTAGTTATCAACATTAAACATAGGTCTTCCTATACTTTATTCTTGGCTAAAAACATGGTACCAACAACACTGTTCTTTCTGCTCTTATTCTGAAGATGCAAGCCATCCAATTTGCTCTTAAAGCCCTTACTTTACAAAACTGAAAGAGAGCTGAGAGCTAATTTGGGGTGCTAAAATCATGTCAGCCACCTAGACCTTTGAACGTTGATTCACTGTCTCTAGATTTTATGGGAATTTGCACAACTGACTTTTACAGCTTAATTTACAGTTCTATTCACACCAAACACTCCAATTCCATGATTTGAAGTCACAGGCCTTCTGCAATTTTAACCCAAATCCAATTACTAAAATAAGGTCACGTGGACACCACTCCATTGGGGTTGCAAGGAGTAACACAGCAGAGCAGTGAAAACTACCTCTGCAACCATGTCCCTTGCTTTTTGACAAGGGACATTCTAAAGACAGGCCAAAAGGCAACTGATCTAGGTTCTACCTCTCTCTGTTTTACCTTTTTTAGAAAGCAAGCCTACCTTGCTAATGGGTCTTAAAGCATTAGAATTACAAAGTCAGATGAAAGAGACCTCAGGCTTCAAGTTGCTAACTTCAGCTCAGTATCCAAGCCCACTAGGCCCTTCTGGAAGAAGACAAATGAGACTCCCTCAAATAAAACGGATCAGGAAGAACTGACATCACTGGAAATGTCAGACACAGCTTTTAAAAGTGGGCCATTCAAGGTTTGGCTCACGCATTTGGGTACCTTGATTACCTTCTGGCAGGCATTGGTCCTCTACAGAACAGCCAGAACTCAGTGAGTCAGAGAACAGAACCGTTCTCAGTAGGGGTTAAAAAGACAGGCCTCTCCCTACTGGGCTTGTCATCTGCCCTGTCAGAAACAGGCCAAATTCTCCATCCTCTACTCTAAGATAACATACTCTCCTTTTCTCATACTCCTCAGAGCTAAATTGCCTGAAGGTAGAGATCCCTCCCTGAGTTCTTAAAGATTATTTCAGAGACCATCACCATAATTTGTCAAACAGTCAAAAAAAAATATGTGAGGAAATAAGGATTATGGAGCTTAAGGCCATAACCAGACTTATTTTAGAGGAATAATTTTTCAAATAATTCAGCTACCCAAAAAATAACAGTATTTTTTCAACTCACCTTAATGCAGCCAACTATTGTAGTCGTAAGAGCAGAATTATACTGAGTGCAAAGTACTGTGGCATACATCAAGATAAACCTGGAATGAAGAAGAAGTATCTTATAAGTAAGACCAACTTGCTTACTTTATAATAATCACCAGCCAAGAAAACCAATCAGTGCTGGCCAATCCAGCACACTCCAGTTGCTAACTGGGAGCTTTCCTACTTCACTGCTGCTTGTACTTCCCCTCTTCAGATTTTTAAAAATTTCATTAAAAAGAAACACATGTCCATTTACTGACCAGGTGTTTTTCCCAGCTACCTTAACCAAAACCTTGAAATCATCATTCATAATCAACAGTACTCTGTTTAGATCATATTCCTTCTAGTTCACTTGAACTAGATAGGAAGCTCAGAGCTCACAGACACTGGCTGAGATGTGCATCTCCTGTTAAGGCAATATGACCTATGGGCCAGGGTGAAGGCAAGAGAGATCCTTAAGGATGGAAGAAAACCAACTCAGAACTACTTTAAGAGGAGATATAGCATGC
This sequence comes from Desmodus rotundus, assembly GCF_022682495.2. Taxonomy (NCBI): domain Eukaryota; kingdom Metazoa; phylum Chordata; class Mammalia; order Chiroptera; family Phyllostomidae; genus Desmodus; species Desmodus rotundus. The sequence continues at coordinate 47,088,865 of NC_071389.1, forward strand.
TCATTTCAGCAGCACATCGACTAAAGCTGGAATGGCACAGAGAAGAGGAGATATGGGTTCACTTAACAACTCAGTGGGAGCAGTCGGAACTCCCAGATTTACAATGAGAGTTCTGAGTACCAAGTACTCACTACTAAAGCACCATGTCAACTTTATTTTGAAGCTCACTATGTACCTAGCCTGTGCCAGACACAGTCACAAATGTCAACTGAACTTGACTGGTGGAGGAAAAAATGTGTCAGGGAAATATGGAGGTGAAGAGAAGAGGCACATTTGCAGATACCCTCCAGCCTTCTGCATATATCTTCTAAGACGGAGACAATCTGCTAGCGAGGAGTCAAACAGTCCCAAGTTCAAGGGCTGCCACTGCCATCTACTAATTGTGCAAACTTAGACAATCTACCTGACTTCTATGCCTGCTTTCTCATAGGTAAAGGAACAACAGTATCTCCCAAATGGTCAATGTAGAAATAAAATAAAATAATGCATCAAATATATGGTGAAAAATAATGTTGAAATGTAACAGTGCTTATAACATACTACATTACTGGGTAAATATTAGTTTTTCTCCATCCTTCTAAGCATGACTTTGGGATCATATTAGTTGCCCTGAGGGCACATTCCCAAGGGCTGTGAAACAACCTGAATCTGGAGGTTTAATTATCCTAAGCTGATACACTCAAGAGACAAAACAGGATACCGAGGAATGAGGCAAAAGAATCCTAGAACACATTTCTCTAGGAAAACTAAGTAACAAGGCAGCAAAGGCTTACCCCATCACACAAGAGAGGGTGAACTGCAGAAGAAAGAGCGTATCGGCCCAGCCTTCAAAATCCATTGCCTGCAATGTATGACAAAGCATTAGATTTTAGAGCAAAATTAGCAGTCCTTTTTGTTAATCAAAATCCTGTGTGGCTCTGATGAGTGTGGCTTAGTGGATGTCATCCCGCAACATGAAAGGTCACCAGTTTGAATCCCAGCCAAGGCACATGCCTGGGTTGCGGGTTTGGTCCCTGGTCAGGGTGAGTACAAGAGATAACCAATCGATGTTTCTCTCTCACATTGATATATCTCTCCCTCTCTTTCTCCCTCCCATCCCCTCTCTCTAAAAATAAAACTTAAATTAAAAAACAAAATCCTGTGTGCTTGCTACACACACACATTTCCCTGCACCCCTCCAAGGACAGAGAATGATGTTCAGGAATTTCATACATATGATGAAGTTGAACCAATAAGCAGTTTCAGAAGATTTTCTCCTTTCCACAATGTAATGTGAGGGAGATTTTGTTCTCTCTGTTAGTACAAAGAAACTGGTATTTGCTTGAAGGTACAAGCCACATTGGGCAAATCTCAGCAGTTCTCCCAGATGGCTAGTATTAAAGGCTTTCTCAAACATGAAAACATATTTTTTCCTTGTAACATGTGAAAGCTCAAGTACAGCCTTAGTTACACAAATGCAGCTGAAGTCTATCCTGGGAGAACTACTATTTTAAAATAATTGATTATAAAAGCAAGGTTTTGTTGTTTAAGCCAAAAGCAATGGAACGAAGAGACATGAGTAGGTGCATTGATCATCTCATCTCTCATCCAAGAGGGAGGGTTTCTCTCTCAAGGACATAACTTCTCAATATGAACTTGATAAGCAAATTTGAGAAACATTTCATCTTTCACTGCTCTGCCAACCTGTCCTGCTTCAACTCTTGCCACTTCGACATAAATCTCACTGTCTAGGGTTCCGCCAACACCGGGCTCCTTGTGGTTTATAAAACATAATGCACAGTTTCATTCACATGCCTTTGCCTGGAATGTGCTTCCCCTCAGCACTTACCTGGCTTCTGCTCACCCATCACACCTCCTTTGGGGGACTCTCCCTAATCAAGAACTCCTTCCTTTGTTTCTCAGCAGATGTACTCTGCAGGGCTCTTACCTCTCTGAACTGTGTCTTCTACACTAACTCTCCAGACCATGAGCTGTGTGGGGTCAGGACCCACATCCCATTGACCTAACATATTCCTAACACAGCAACTGACACACATTCAGTTTGTTTACGTTTTTTCTTTGTTGAGGCATAATACATCAAAAATAAAATTCACCGATTTTAAATTTATAATTCAGTGAGTCTTAATAAATGTATATAGTCATGTAAACTCCATTACAATCATGATAAAAAATTTTCAGTCCCAAACCATAAAACTCTTAGGAGAAAAACATAGGGAAAAAAGGTCCACAATACTGGTCTTGATAATAATCTTTTGAATATGACATCACAAACAACAAAAGCAAAAATAAATAAGAAGAAACACATCAAACTAAATAGCTTATATATTACTCATTTCATGATCTTGTGATTTAACTCTTTATGCCCCTCCCTCTGATTTTTCATAATGGTAAACAAAACTCAAAACTTTCAGAAATTCAATATGAAGTTTCATACTTTGACAAGTTATCATTATACAAATACTCAGGTTTTACAATTTTTAATTGACCTAATATCAAACTACGTGGTGGAAATATTTTGAGATGTGATTTAGGAACCAACTTTATAAAGATTGTTAGTATGTCATAAAATTGTAGTTTATTTAAAACCGAATATAGTTACCCATATTCAAAGTGCATTTTCACAAAATGGATGATTTTTCACAAAGGATGATTCACAAAGTGCATTTTCACAAAGGATGATTTCCTTTGGTCACTTATAAACAGTTGAACTTTTTTTTAAATTCTCACCCAAGGATATGTTTATTGATTTTTAGAGAGAGAGGAAAGGAAAGAGAGAGAGAGAAACACTAATTGGTTGCCTCCCATATGAACCCCAACAGGAGAGAGAACCTCAACCTACGTATGTGCCCTGACCGGGGATGGAACCTGCAACCTTTTGGTGCATGGGGACGATGCTTTGACCAAGTGAGCCACCTGGACAGGGCAACAGTTGAACATTTTAAAGTATTATATGTAGAGTCTTAAAATATCCGTTTTTATATTAAAAGTAGAAATTTGATGTTTTATTTGCAAAAAAATTTAGATTTTAAGATTTTTTTATTGAAAAGACTTTCAGATTTTGATACTCCCAAAATGGAGCATCATGCTTCCATTTTTGTTATTTTAAAGCACCAAATCAATCTTTTTCCTTTAAAATTTTAATCTTATAATTCTAAAATCTTGTGTTAATGAAATTTTGTCATGTTTCAAATAAAATAACTGAAGTTGAAAATAAAAAAGGAAATAATTGTCTGCTAGCCTGTAGCTGCCTTTTCATTTTCTTCATAGTATCTTTTGGAAAAAAATTAATTTTGATTATAGTCTAACAGCAATTTTGTCTTTTATAATTCTTGCTTTTTATGACTTTTATGTGAAACCTGGTCTAACCCAAAGTCACAAAGTTTTTTTCCTGTGTACTCTTCTAGTTTCATTATTTTAGCTCTATATTTATGTCTCTGGTCCTTTTTGTATTAACTGGCTAGGGCGCTGTAACGAAGCACCACAAGCTGAGTGACTGAAACAAGAGAAATGTATTGTCTTATAATTCTAGATGCTGGAAGTCCCAGATCAAGGTATCAGCAGGTTGCTTCCCTCTGAGTGCTGGGAGAGAATCTGTTCCATCCCTCTCCCCCAGCTTCCGCTGATTTGCTGGCAATCTTTGGTGTTCCTTGGCTTGCAGAGGCATCATTCTGATGCCTGCCTTCATGTTCACATGGCATTCTCCCTATGTGACTGTCTGTATCCACATTTGCCCTTTTTATAAGTATCACCAGAAACACTGGATTAGGGGTCCATTCTACTCCAGTATGATTTCATCTTAACTAATTGTATCTGCAATGACCCTATTTCCAAATAAGGTCACATTCTGAGGTACTGGAGGTAGGACCTCAGCATATGAATTGGGGGGAAAGGGGATCACAATGCAACTCAATATTTTTCAAATTAATTTTGTGTATTTAATTTTGTATATTTGTACATCTGTCCCATTGATCTATATCTACACATAAATCAATGTCACAGTGTTGATTACTTTATCTTTTTAAGAAGTCTTGAAATAAAGTAGAATAAATCCTCCAACATTTTTCTTTTTCAAAAATGATCTGACTAATCTAAATCCTTTGCAATTCTATACAAATTTTAAAATGATCGTATCAATTTCTACAAAAAATTCTGCTATGGGATCGGGGCTGTGTTGAATCTATAGATCAATCTGGGGAGAACTGACAAATTAACAATATCAAGTCTTTGAGCTGTGACAAAGCATCATTTTCTACAAGCAGATGAATTGAACTTTGGTTGTGAATATACCTATATACCTACTTGTACATGCTGGTAAATAGATTTTAAGTTTAATTTAAACCTATATGACTTAAAGTTTTCTTATAATGGTAAAATGTCATTTTACTGGCATACAACTCATTAGTTTTTGCACTGAGTTTAATTTTTTTTCCTTTGAAGAGAAAAGGAATAACCCTGCAAACCATCAAGTGAGCACTGGAAGTGTCTTTGGGAGGGCCACCAGTACCCTGCAGGAAAAGTAACTGTAGCTAAAAAGACAGCACACGAGATTCGGGAACCCTGTGTCTGTGGGCACTGCTTCATTATGCTACTTAGCTCTGTGAGGGAGGTTAAGGTGGGTGTATATTAAGGCTTCTACCAGTTCTAACGTGTTAGATCAGTGTGATAAGCACTGACCTCATTACACCCAAGATGAATCACATAAACGAAATTGGAAGCCTAATAACTTTCCTCAACTCTAAATTATCCTCCTTTTCTGGATAAGCTACTCTTCTACCCCAAAGTCAGTAAAAGAATAAGCTGGTGTGTTGGACCACGATGACTCTCTGCACTTTAGTTTCTGTATACTTCCAAGAAAGAATAAGGCCTACCTTGCAGAGCTGTTATCAAAATTAGAAACATTAGGGATAAAAACCCTGACATGAAGGCAGTCTAGTTGAATAAGTGATGTCAGTTATTATATATAAATGTTACTTTTAATTTTTTTATCAGTGACCTAGGAGTGGCAGGTGATCAGTTATCTAGCAAAGACCTCCAATAAACCCCTCCATACCTCTGAGCTCCTTCCCTCCTTTAGCTCTAAACATCTCCTCTAATCTAAATGTATAATTTGACATCTACTAAGTTCTAACCATGTGCCAGGTACCATGATAGGCCTTGAAGCACTATGCTAAAGATGATTTAGTCAGATTTGCTGATAATAAAGGAATAACTGTGGCAATAAAAACATACTGCCTTTTACAGTATTTGTGGAGAGCTTTATAGTTTACAAAGTACTTCTGCATACATCATGTCAACTGATTCTCATGGCAACCCTGTGGGGTAAAAAGGCCAAGCCTTATTATCCCCAGAAGAAAATGAGTGACTTCCTTTAGGTAATAGAGCTATTACATGGTGGACCTGAGTCTATATGCTCCAAGCCCAAGGTTCTCTACACTGGGCATTACATTTTATTCAGAAAAATACCCCAAATAAATACTGCACAGTCTTCCTTGGGAATATAAAAGATATATCTATAGAATATTAAAATAAATCTCATGGACATGATTCTGTTTATATAAAATTCAAAAATAGAAAAATAATTCTCATGGGATTTTTTCCTTCCCTAAATACTCAGCCCACCTCTGGAGAAGGCTACTCACTCTATGGCACAAGCAGCCTATCGCATTCCTCTACTTTGCAACAAAAATGGATCTTTGGCTGCCACAGAACAAGTAGTAACCATTTAAAAGTATAGCTGTAGGATAAATATGATGCTAACAGTACAATGGTGTCCACTCTCCTTATATAAAAATAATATTTAAAAATAAAGGGAGCTCTGCCTGGTGTGGCTCAGTGGTTGAGCGCCAGCCTCCGAACTGGAGGGTGGCTGGTTTGATTCCCAGTCAGGGCACATGCCTGGGTGGCAGGCCAGGTGCCCCGTAGGGGGTGCATGAGAGGCAACCATACAATGATGTTTCACTCTCTCTCTTTCTCCCTCCCTTCCTCTCTCTAAAAATAAATAAAATCTAAAAATAAAATTTTTTTTTAATTTAAAAAAAGGTAAAAACCACTGTGTATATTTAGTGCCTATTATGTCCTAGGCTCAGAAATCTTAAGTAACTGTCCCAAAATTATCCAGCTAATAAATGCCTGTACAGCTCCATACCTATCATCTTTCTGTCTGTACTACTGGGGAAAACCAAAAGCAAGGCAATGTGTTCTGACGTGTTTCCTCCTAGATGGTTCCAGTTATTGTTATTGGCTCACTGAGTCAAAAAGTGGGAATTCTAATTCTCTCTCTGCCATTATTTTCTGTGAGGCCATCATAAAATCATTGTAACTGCTCTAAGCCTCTATCTATATTACAAATATAGAAAACAGTCTGCTCCATCTGCCTCTTATGAGAATGAAATGCAGACACTTTGAATGTATACAAAATTTACCAACAGAAGAGATTATTATTGACTTAAACTTAGACCACTACTATCTTTCAGTGGTAGATTTGCAAGCTAATTTTTCTTCTCCCTAAGACAGATGTCACAGTGAACACATACACCGTTAATGAGGGAAAATTTTTTAAAACAGAACTTCTGCCTCTAGAGAAGACTAAAGAAAATGACCTGCTTGTTCATTCTGTGGGGTAAAACTGGACGGGCTCTTTGCCACATGGCCTGCAATCTTCAATACTGGCTGAGTCGTGGCTGTGATTACAGTCTGAATATACAAAGACGCCTTCCTAGATTACCTTCTGTTTTGAAACAAGTCTCTGGTTCTTGGTGCTGATGGGTGTAATATAAATACCACAGGTCAATATGCACCACAGGCATGAAAAGAATGTGGCATAACCATTGGACAAATGGGTTAAATGAACTTCCTAAAACTAGGTATTTGGTTTGAACGAGACTTCTATTTAAATAAAAATATTTGGAAAAAATTTAATGAAAAAGTGTTCTTTAGTTGCTTCAGTTAAGGAAATTGAGAAAAAGGGAGTATCTAAGTAATATTAGGCACTAACACTATATAATCAATAACACAATCAATAAAATCTAGTTCAGGGATACAATCAGATTTGTCTTATCCCCAATAAGTGATGTCAGTTATTATACATAAACTGATCGACTGATTCTGGGTGTCTGGACCACTGTCCTAGTAAACCGTCTAAGGCTATGCCGAGGCTTAGCAAAAGGTGCTATGACTACGTGGCGCTATGTGCAAGAAGCACAGGATGGCAGCACCGATTCACCGCCCCTGATCTAATGAAACAGTTTCAATGTGCACTTTAGTATAAAATGCAACCATTCTCACTCCCACGAAAATTAAATAAGCACAGAGTAGCCAATTTACTTGATACGTGAAATAAACTTCCAATAATGACTGAGACATCTTATTTGTTTTGATACCTCCTGACTTAGTATAAGCTCTAAAAATAAACCACTTAATCTTTGGACTTCATGGTAAAGAAAATGGTTGATGAATGATGCAATTCTATTTTGAAAATTCTTTCTCCAAAAAAACTATGTTGAAAGAAACTGAATCCTGGGGTGGGGTGGAGGGATGGGGAGAAAAGACGTACAACTGTAATTGAATGACAATAAAAATTAAAAAAAAAAAAAAGAAAGAAACTGAATCCTTACCCTAAAAAGTAAACTACTAAGAAACATGCTAAGACAGAAGATAACGTCAGTGGTGCAAATGATCTGCACAGTTCCCTCCCTACCTTGGGAAGGTAGTCCTAGGTCACCTACTCTGCTCTCTGCACTGCTGTAACTATTTGCCACAACTTCTCTACTCCTTGTCTGCTCCTAGCTCAGACAAGGAGTTGGAACTCAGGTATCTTCGCTACATCTGCTAAATAGGTTCTGCCACCTATGGAAAACCTATGTCTCATGGCAAAACCACACACTCCAGCTTATCAACAAGTCACTTTTATTTGAAAAAGGAATATCCTCAAAGTGAGAATAGCTAAAAACATTACTTTGTCAATAACACGATATACAGACAGCGAGCAAAATCTAATCATTCATAATCTGCAATAACTGATCCAACGACCTTCTTGTTTTATGTATGGAAATACCAAGATCCAGAAAGTAGAAGGGACCTGTCTCTATGTGGAAAGAATAGTTCAGGGTTTGAGAATCAGTCTTTATGGTCCAAGGAATGACCCAGAAAAGAACAACTCTGGAGAGGCTAAACCAACAGCCTAAAAATTCATCTTATTTAGTCAGCAATGCTTATTAAGAGACACCTTTAGCTAGACGATTTGTGCAGCAAGTTTTCCTGTAAAACTCATCTGAGCCATGTATTTGAACCAGAGATATAAAGAAGACATTATACAATGTACCACTGCCTACAGTACTGGCCTTGTAAGATCTACAGCAAGGGGTCTGTTCTTACATCCCTACATGAGAACACCTAGCAGGGTGTGCTGTCAGAAGGCCAGGCTCCAATTCTGGGACTCTGTGAATCACTGGCTTTGTGCTGCAGACATTCCCTTTTATTTTTTCTTTTTATAAATTATTTTATTGTTGTTCAATTACAGTGGTCCGCATTTACCCTCTACCACTCCGCCCCCACCCCAGTCATCCCCACATCCCTCCCCTGCTCCCACCCCCCTTGGTTTTGTCCATGTGTCCTTTATAGTTGTTCCTGAAAACCCTTCCCTCCTTCCCCCCATTATCCCCTTATGAAGCAGCAACTAACAAGTTTAAACACAGTCTGTCCTAATTGACACTCTGGAAGTCTTCAGTCAAATGATGGTTGTTCTGCCTTTATGTAGTTAACTAGATATCTTTTATTAACAGAAAACTGGCTTCTTCATGATACAGGTTTTTTGTTTTTTGTTTTTTAAGGAGAATCTTTTAAAGTTAGAAAACATATGTTTTAAAAAACTAAATGCTGAAACATTGGTTCCTTGGTTTCCAGTAAACCCAGGACTTTGAGAATCTTGAATAAACTGTTTTTAAAAATTACACACACACATGCACTAGTTTGGTTTCTCAGAGTGCTCTGCCAATGACTTGTACAATACGATGTGCTTACTGGGATGCGTTGTTCAATTGGATCTTCCCTTTCAATTTTTATGGTAATTTAGTTTTTTCTTCCTTGGCCTTCTTGCTTAAAGGCTGTGTTGGTTCCATTACTGCTTTGTATAGCTCCTGCTTCCCTGGGAGCTGACCTTTCAGGGCCCTCTGATTGGATTCCTGTCCTAACAGAGGAAGTTTTCCCTCCTCTGCCTACTAAGGTTAACACTGGGGTTTAGGGAAAAACAATTTGGATCTGATTTTGCTTCATTCTGCATCTTAGGTTGAGAGTATGCAAATCTGAATAATGAGAATAAGTTAATTTGTCTCACCTCCCCCCCCTTTTAAAATTTAGCATTCATCACTGTATAGCCATTATTTATAAAAAGTAATTAAAAATTTTTTTCTTATTGTTACTTTTATAAAATATAATTTAAAATGCGTTTACATGGTTATACAACCAAAAAATATAAAAAGATGAGTCTCCCATTCCTTCCAGTTCCCATGTAGGGGTTCAGAATAAGTCACCCAAAGATGTGCCTCTGTGGTATGGAGTTTATTTTATATTAAAGGCAACAGACACCCTGCAGGCTGAAGAGAAACTTCCACCCCTCCTCTCTTTACTGCCTGGAAAAATTTACATTAAGGGCTTTGCCCTATAATAAGAGATTATCAGAGATAACCTTTTGAGCTATCTATATGGTAGGGCAAACTACTAATTAGTAAACCTGTGTTCTTCTTATCAACCTGCATGACTCTCCTCTGAAGCCCCAAAGTGCCGCTCCTTATCCTTGAATCAATGTCAAATATACCTCATTTTCACTCTCCGTCCCTGCACCTCACATGTATATGTGGTTCCCATACGTACACATGCGATTAAATTCGGTTATTTTTCTCTTGCTAATCTGTCTCACCATAGATTTAATTATTAGACCAGCTGAAAGAAACTTGCAGGGTAGAGGAACCTTTCATACTCCTCCCACACCCACCTTGTATTTCTTTCTCTCTCTCTCTCTCTCTCTCTCTCTCTCTCTCTCATACACACACCCCCTGGTGGTTACTTTATTAGTTTCACGTATATTCTTCCAGTTTCTTTACTTAAATAGTGAATAAAATGTATGTGCATATATATCCTTACTGTTTTCTTATTTTATTCAAAAGGTAGCATATGATACACACTGTTTTACACTATGCTGTTTCATTTAACAATTTATCTTGCAGATCTTTTCATTCAACACATAAAAAGCTTCCATGCAAATAGATCTGGGCCAGAAAAGCCTGGTACCCAACAGATGAGACTGGTTCATCAGCTCTGGTTATATCAGGAGTCAGGAAGCAGCTGGGCCCGGGCCAGCTGTCGGAATGGTAGCCTTGTCTTCACACTGACATTCCTTCCACTTCTCAGAAACTCTGTCTCAGCCCTGGAAAGGGCCCTACCTAGAGACCCAACCAATTCAGTTGATCCAACCTACTCAGTTTACATGTGACAAACAAGGCTGTAGAGTAAAAGGGTCTTGTCCAAAGACAGACCGTGGTCAGAAAGAGAATTAAAGATTCCTGGCCTTCTGCCTTCTGGCCCCAAAGTCTCTCCCCTATACCACTTCTTTCAGGGATTTGTCACTACCTGCAGAGTAAATGTAAAATTCCTGTATTTAGCACCAGCCCCAACTTAGAAGGAAGCAGAGTATGGTATGGTGGGAGGAGTGAGAGCAACAGTCACAGAGTCAGGAAATCTGAGTTCTAGTCCTGAGCCCTCTTTGGACCCCGGTTTCCTCACCTGTGAAATAAGAGGCCTTAACAAGATGCTAATGTCTCATTTAAAGTTCCGGAAGTCTTTGATTTCCTCCTAATCATACTGAAGGGTCTGGTTCTTGCAGTTGTCCTTGTACTCATGCTATTAGTTACACCTGGAATGTACCTTTTGTTTCTCTTCCTCCACATCTTTCAAGGCCCATCTTGACTTTTCCTGATATTTACTTATTCAGAAAATGTTCCTTGTGAACAAGCTAAGCACTCCCATTTCAGCACTTAGAACGTGCTCTTCCTTGACCTAGATTACTCCTTCTAAAGCGCCACAAAAAGTGGCCTCAGTCCTATTGAGTGCTCAAATGAAACTCACAAAGATGCTTTCCCTAACCACATTATCCAAAATAGGACTTTTCCAATCACTCTCCCCATATTAGTTCTCTATGTAGCTCTCATTATACAGTTATGTTTAGCCTATCTCACCACATCGGAATGCAAGCTCCTTTAAAGCAGCAATGTGTCTTTTATAAACTTAGAACCACACCTCACATATAATAAGCATTCAATAAATACTTGGTGAATGAAAGAAGTATGATTATTTGTAAATAATTAAGTAACAACAAGACCACGCTGCAGAGACCCTATGTTTAACACTACCCTGAGGTGTTTCTCAGACTCAATAGCTTCTTCTGTAAGAAAGCCCAGTATGAATGCCCCAAACAGTAGAAAAATGTAACTCAGGGAGGGAGCAGAGATGTAGTCAGGCAAGCAGCAAGGGGTCTATTTGGAGTCAGACAGGCTCTAGTTCTAAGCTCTGCTACTGTGCAACCTTAAGCATGTCCTTAACTTCTATAAATCAGATAACAACCTGCCTCACAGGTATACAATGAGGATCAGGGAAAATAATTTATGTGAGCATATCTTGTCAAGTACAAGTCATCATACCCTTTGGTTAAAGTATTACTAAAGGCCAGAAATATGCCGAAATTGTTAATATGGGGAAAGCTTTATTTAAAGATAAACTGTCACATGAAAAATAACTCATTCTTTAAAAAATGCCTGCACAGGCTGGTGTGGCTCAGTGGACTGAGTGCCGGCCTGTGAACCAAAGGGTTGCCGGTTTGATTCCCAGTCAGGGCACATGCCTGGGTTGTGGGCCAGGTCCCCAGTGGGGAGTGTGAGAGAGGCAACCACACACTGATATTTCTCTCCCTCTCTTTCTCCCTCCCTTCCCCTCTAAAAATAAATAAATAAAAGTCTTTTTAAAAAAATGCACGCACATACATGAATGTCTGTCTGCTTACAGGTATATATACTTTGGAGAAAAAGCACAGGTCTAAAAAGACACACTAAAAATGAACCTGACTTACAAGAAAATTTACCTGAAATCCTGCCACATACCACCCCCCCTCTTTAATGTGAACTTCTTGCCAGACTTCAAACAGCCCACTGACTACCACATGACTGAATTTTCCAGTGGAAGAAATAAACTGCAGCCTCTTGTAGGTTGCCTCTATGAGCCTCTGGAACACATCGGGCTGTCTATGGCTTCCACCCATTGTTTCTGAGCTGATTAATAAAAGTAAACTACTCAACCACCTAAATTATAGCTCAACAACCCCTAGAACAGGTTAGTATTACTTGTTACATTGGGTAGATCAAAAAACCAAGCCTTACATCCTTTAAAAAGCCAATCTTGCTTAATGTTCAACCCACATAGTTTCTCCCTAACTTGAATGCCTATAGTAGTCACTGATGGACATGCACTTTGGTGCTAGATCTTACACCATCTCTGCAGCATAACAAATGACTTCCTTACGTGGCAAGAACTATATTATATTTCTCATATATTCCCAAGAGAACTTAGCATCGGGCTTCCTTAGCACAAGGGAGATACTCAGAAACACCAATCTGAATTGAGCTTACTTCTCGGGAATTTAGGAACAGAGTCAAACTTAGAATTCTCACTTCTTTTTTTTTTTTAATTAATTAATTTATTTTTATTCAGTTACAATTGTCTGCATTTTCTCCCCTTCCCTCCACCCCACCCCAGAATTCTCACTTCTAAGTTTCAAATTTAATTCATAACCTACCAAAACAACACTGATTATTCACACCACTTACATTTTAATTTTGTGCATAGGCAAAGCTCCCTGAGACATTCCATCCCCAACAAGGAGACTTGACCCGGTTCCATTTTATGCCCCACAATGTGCCCCAAACATTTCTCCCTCAAAACCTGTAATAGTTTATTGCTCTGATGACAGGTCTGCTCCAAAAGGTGACTGTATGGTCCTCAAAGGTAAGAATATCACCTAACTCCTCTCTTTTTTCTTATCACCTGAGCCTAACACTGTGAGACACACAATAGCACTTAACTACCTGAGAATGTTAGAAGGGGAGTAGGTTAAGGAAAAAACATAAGAAAAAGATCACGGGATCGTAAGACTGCCAGCCAGTGTGTCCATCTACAGCAAATAATGTGTTACTGAGAACCACATTATTTTAATAATAACAGTGAGAATGAACAAACATGTGAGAGTCAAAATACTTATAGGGTTTGATTACAGAGCAATGAGTTCAGCTTCCGTAATTAGTCTATCATCCCAACTTGAAAGTTTAGATGAACCATTATTCTTCCAAAATAAATCTTTCTTGACCTTTACCTGGCACTTCATTGGGGGGAAAAATTGCTCACATTTCAATCCTCTGCTTAAAAGAAGAAAAGGAGGAAAATCTAAAATCTCATCCAAATACAGGTGACAAAGTAATTTTTCCACAATGAGTTAACATTCTTAATTATATTGAAGCATTTCAAATTAAATGTGTGTTACTAAACTATGAAGTATACATGAATTATGCACATAGCTTGCAAAATGATAATCACTCTGGAATGAAGAAATTTCTCCTTTGGTTCAATTTTTTTCAAGTAGCTACTAGTCAGAGTTTCAAGTTTCTTATTTGCCAACGAAATTTCCTTATTTGCCAAGTCTGTACAATAACCTAACCACATTAATCCTTCCAACTTTCTCATGTACAGATTGGCCTTAAGATTTGGAATCATGTGTGTTGCCAAGAAGGGCCTGGTTATAAAATATCACATTCTTGCCCCAAAGCTAAGAAGTAAGGGTTGCTTCCTGCTAGAGGAAGGCAGAATACTGTGGAAAAACCATGGTCTTTGGAACCAAGCTTGGATTTAAGTCCTGCCTCTACTACCCACAGACAATGTGACATTGGGTTAGTGAGTCTCTCTGAACCTCTATTTCCACATTGGCAAAATACAGATAATTCAAACTTTCTAAAGCTGTTATGAAAACTACATTATATCACATAAATAAAGTGACTACTAGCACGTAATAGGGACTCAATAAATGTTAGTTTCTCATTCCACTGTTTTTGCAGCCTCAAAATACTTATGTATTTTATTAGAATAATAGCTGCGTTTTCTACTTTGGTGTCATTTGTAGGCCTTCTAGCAGCCAGGTCACAGAGTTCATTTAAAACATTTACACATGTTGAAGATGATCTAAGCCAGTTTTTTAAAAGAAAGTTGTTAATGGAAAAAACAGCTTGAAAAGCAGTTTTCTCTTACCTTTGATTCAAGAGGAATTTTTTTTAACAGTCTAACTACTTTCAAAAACCTTTTCTTTATTTCGGCTCCCACTGATTTGTGTGAATTGTTGCTATTATTAGAGTAAATAACCAACACATTTATTCTGACAAATTACTAGCCAGAGGAATCAGTAGAAGGAAACTTGGGTCAGAAATCCTTGGCAGAATTCTAGATTTCCAATTACGCAGTTTGCAAAATTTTGTGAATTCTAACAAAATGGTATCAATTTTTTGCCTATGAATATGGGGTTGTTTTAGAAAAAAAAAATTCTTGCCTGGATTTATTTTATTACTTTATTCTGGATTTATTTAGCTGAACATTTGCAGAAAGTGAGTAAACCATTATATTATTTGTTATTTATATGGTTAAGTCACCACACAGCACTAAATATCTCCTGAGAAAAAAACAGCTTAGGATTTAAGCCAGGATGACAAATTTTATAAAAAAACAGAGAGCTTCTAGAGATGCCTAGAATTTTGCTTAAGTTTGAAGAATTCTACTATTTCAAGATATTTTGTTTTTCAAGGAGAGTTTGCTACTATTTTGTAGTTTAGTAGAAATGTAAACGTTCCCTTCCTCTATCCTGCTGGACCATACGAAAAGGACACTAGTTGGCATGCACTATTTTTATGCTGACAGCCAGAGCTATTTTGAGCCACTTTAGTACTATCCAATAACTATGCCAAGAAAAAACGTTAGCATGACATTAGCAAGCTAAAAAGTAAATTATCAGTTGTTTGTCACTTAATAAGCACATTATTCAATAACTCCACAGTTTATCTTTTGGTTATAAATAACAACACAATTAAGTAACATAAGCCATTAAACCACAGTTAGAAAGTCCTACCTTTTGTGCATCTCCTGTAAAATACGCAATGGCCAGGGTGGGCAGAATCATGAATAGTGCATTGTAATAGAGAAGACCATATTTTCCCAGCTCCTAGGAGAGTAAATAATTAGGTGTTTCATTTGGTCCTAGCTGGAGCACCACCCCTCGTTACACACATGTGCACGCACACACCTCCCCCACAAAATATGCACCAAATTAGGCAAGTCAGAAGTTTTCAAACATAAAGAAATAGCCTGGGCTTTCAAAAGAAAAACACAGACATAAGCTTTTAAATTTATTTAAAATAAATTTTTTGAGTGTTTAAGATCAGAGAAAATGACATCAACTGTTGCTTCAAAAAAGTAATTAGGAAAGAGGTTGTGTTGAACATATATCACATCTCTATAGAAATACCTCCCACAGCCCTTCCCTTTCCAGAACTGAACCAAAAGTCATCAGGTTAGTGTGGGCTTTTCAGAATCATAACAGAGTACCATTTAAGAAAGATAGAAGGACAGACACACAGACTCACACCTACACCAACACAGACAGGCATAGCTTTCCAGTGAATTATTTCTGAAAATGTGAATGTGAAGTACATTAAAAATTAAGATTATTATAACTACAATTCCTAAAACATAGTATGACTAGTTGTAACCTCAGCTACCGGGGAGCAGTGAAGGACCACACACATCTTCAAACGCAGGTAGCCTGTGAGAACTCTGGGTCTAGCTCTGACTCACACACTTCTGGGACATTCATCAGGAAGCAGAGTCACCTGAAAAAGTAGGCCCAAGTTTGGGGTGGGAGGAGTGGACAGGCCAGGGGGGTAAAAGAGTAGTGAGGATAGGGATATGGTATTTGCCTAACTTCTGTGACTGAAAGATCACTAAATTATGTAAAAAATCAAACCACCTTCTCAAAAGAAGCTTTGAAAAACTGGCAACAAATATGCAACAAGGGAAAACTAGTTGACTAGGCTATTATACAACCATGCAATTAAATATTATGCAGCCACTAAAAATGTTTAATAATACTGGAAGGTGTTCATGAAACAGTACTAGATGAAAACTACAGGCTAGGAAACATTACATATCATTGCTCTTTTAAACTTTTACACGCACACACACACACACACACACACACTAAAGGATATCCACCAAAACAGTGCTTCTCCCTTGATGGTAGAATTAAGGAAGATTTATACTTTCTTCCTATTGCTTATCTATGTTTTTTACTACTTCTATCATAAATGTGCATTGTTTGTGATTTCTTTAGTTAAAAGTGTTTTAAATTCAATAGCTGCATTCATGTCTGAAATGCAGCACCAAGTTTTCATGCCACATGACTCATGTTCAAAGGGCCATGAGTATAAGCAGTTCTGAAATTATAGGTAATAAAAATCCTGATTTATTAAAAGCTTCTCAGTGTGACGTTACTGCCTCTTGGATCAACCAAAGAACTGATTGCTTGTGGCCACCACAACCCTCAGTGAATAGGCACACCTCATTTCTAAGGCAACAAGAAAAAAGCAACAGGTACACAGGCAACCAGAGACATGAGTGTTGTCTATCTCTTAAAGAGGATGACTACACACTACACAAAATACACATGCACACACCATCCAGACAACTGACAAATGCCAAAAACTTAAATGCCAAACTGTTCTGATTTTCTTTTCACATTTAAACTGCTTTGAGTATTTTCATCCTGACTTCTTAAATAGAGTGCATAGACTAAAATTTAACTTAGGGCATCACCATAAACATGCATTACTGTTTGTGTTCTTATGGTGTTGGCCTAATGCTGTGTAATAGCCCCTGAATCATTTCTGAGTACTTCCGTCTGATTTTTATAGTTTTCCTGTTTGTTTCTCTTGCTGTTAGCTGACCTTTTATACTGCTGGTAAGCCTCTCTCTGCCTCTAAATAGAAGTCCATCCTCTAGTTTGTTGCTCCTAATCCATGAAAAGCAGATCAATATGCTTAAAAGGTCTTACTTGTGACAAGTAAGTCATGTTATTTCTGAATATGAAACTAAAGAGCCCTCTTGGGAATAAAATACTACTCAGAAACCCTCTTTGCTATTTTCTGTGTTCTAGAATATACTCTAGACTGTGCTGTTGAATAAGGCAGCCACTAGTCATATGTGCAGCAATTTCAATTTCATTATAATTACATTAAACTACTAATCCAGTTCTTTAGTTGTACTAGTCACTTATCCATTGCTCAACAGCCACATGTGGCTAGTGGCTACCATTAATAGACAGCACAAATACAGAATATTTCCATCATCACAGAAAAACTCTATTAGACAGTACTGTTGACACAGCTAAGGCTGCTGGACAAATGAAATATTACTCATACCTATTTTCCAAGAGAACAAATGGACTGAAAGGAAAAAAATGGAATAAAACTAAATCTCTTTCTTAAGCTATTTCAAAAAGATAAAATTTTTTAATAGTAGCTTCCATTAAAATGCAATCATCACATGGACTTCTCAAGGTAGGTACATGGAGAACAAGACACAAAAGGTATGTTTGAAGAAAATTTGTTGGAAACAGATCTACACTGTCCCTAGTTCCTCAAGGATATTAAAAATAAACATTCTAGCCCTGGTTGGTGTGGCTCAGCAGCTCAGGTCGCCAGTTCAATTCCCAGTGAGGACAAATGCCTGAGTTGCAGGTCAGGTCCCCAGTTCAGGGCAGCGAGAGAGGCAACCTTTTGACGTCTCTTACACATTGATGCTTCTCTCCCTCTCTTCCCCTCTCAGAACAAATAAATAAAATCTTTAAAAAAATAAATAAACATTCTCTGAAAACGAGAACTATTGGGATGGCCATGCATTTTTCCAGTTCTTTCTGGAGAAGGCAAAGCCCCTTGCCAAGACAGTACAAACTCAATATTAACACTACTAAGGAGTACATAAACAGTGGAATTTATCAAAAGAAGTGAGGAGAACCAAGATGGCGGCGTAGGTGGACACACTGCGCCTCCTCGCACAACCAGAACTGACAGAGAATCGAACAGCGGGGGGCACCGACACCAAGGAAATAGAAAATGGACATTCATCCAGACTGGTAGGAGGGGCGGAGACGGGCACTGGGGTGGAGAGGACTCGCGTGGCTGTGGCAGGACTGAGTCTGGCGGAGTGTGGGACAAATGGCGCAGGCAGTCCGAGCACTAGCAGACCCTGCGGCCCCACATTTGCACAGATAAACCCAGAGGGCCGGTCTCAGAGTGGCGGAGAACATAAACCCAGCGGGTAGCACCCTCTATCTGTGGGCACCACATTCGCCCACAGATAAACAGGACGAACGGCGGGGAGCGAAGCAGACCTCCCAACCCAGGGCTCCAGCTCGGTGAAATAAAGCCTCAAACCTCTGATTGAAAGCGCCCCTGGGGGTTGGGGCGGCAGCAGGAGAGACTCCCAGCCTCACAGGAGAGGTTGTTGGAGAGACCCACAGGGGCCTAGAGTGTGCACAGGCAAACCCACTCGAGAACCAGCACCAGAGGGGCCCAGTTTGATTGTGGGTATCAGAGTGAAAGATTGAAATCCGGAGGAGAGTGAGGCGGGCGCCATTGCTCCCACTCGGCCCCTCCCCCACGTACAGCGTCACAGCGCAGCGACCAGACCAGCGTTACCCCGCCCCAGTGAACACCTAAGGCTCCGCCCCTTAAAGTAACAGACGCGTCAAGACAAAAAAAAAAAAAATGGCCCAAATGACAGAACACTTCAAAGCTCCAGAAAAAATACAACTAAGCGACGAAGAGATAGCCAACCTATCGGATGCACAGTTCAAAGCACTGGTTATCAATATGCTCACAGACTTGGTTGAATCTATTCGAAAAACAGATGAAAAAATGAAGCCTATGCTAAGAGAAACAAAGGAAAATGTACAGGGAACCAATAGTGATGAGAAGGAAACTGGGACTCAAATCAATGGTGTGGACCAGAAGGAAGAAACAAACATCCAACCAGAAAAGAATGAAGAAACAGGAACTTGGAAAAATGAGGAGAGGCGTAGGAACCTCCAGGACACCTTGAAACGTTCCAACATCCGAATTATAGGGGTGCCAGAAGGAGAAGAGGAAGAACAAAAAATTGAAAACTTATTTGAACAAATAATGAAGGAGAACTTCCCTAATCTGGCAAAGGAAATAGACTTCTGGGAAGTCCAGGAAGCTCAGAGAGTCCCAAAGAAGCTGGACCCAAGTAGGAACACAACAAGGCACATCATAATTACATTACCCAAGATTAACCGCAAGGACCTACATCCAAGATTACTGTATCCAGCAAAGCTATCATTTAGAATGGAAGGGAAGATAAAGTGCTTCTCAGATAAGGTCAAGTTAAAGAAGCTCATCATCACCAAACCCTTATTATATGAAATGTTAAAGGGAGTTACCTTAAGAAAAAGAAGATCAAAAATAGGAACAGTAAAAATGACAGCAAACTCACAGTTATTAATGACCACACATAAAACAAAAATGAGAGCAAACTAGGCAAACAACTAGAACATGAGGGTTGTCAATAAGGGAGTGGGAGGGGGAGGGGGGGAAGGTATAGAGAATAAGTAGCATAGATGATAGGTGGAAAATAGACAGGGGGAGGGTAAGAATAGTGTAGGAAATGTAGAAGCCAAAGAACTTATAAGTATGACCCATGGACATGAACTATGGGGGGGGGGGGGGAATGTGGGAGGGAGGGGGGGTGGGCAGGATGGAGTGGAGTGGGGGGGAATGGGACAACTGTAATAGCATAATCAATAAATATATTAAAAAAAAAAAAAAAAACAGTGGAATTTATGATCTGAACTCCAAAAATGGATGTGACATAGTTACAGAAACACTGCACATATAATAGAGCTGACTAAAAACTAAGCAGATAAGGTAATCTGACTGAAGAGAAAACATTGGTAGGAAAATAAGATAAAGCCATGGTCTGTTACAATGAGATAAAATACACCAGCTATTCAGGAAAAACCACGGTAACATCTATGATAAATATCTCATGTGGGGCCTCATGTAGGATACATTATGATATAAAGGACAACTCCTTCAGTAACAACCCTACAATATGTAACCCTCAGTTCTATATAGCTTCTTCTTATACTAATGTAATCTTATGAGTATACCATGAGGTAGTAAAGCAGGGTGGCTCAAATAACTCAGCTTTCTGACTTGGTCTAAAAATAAAATTTAGCGTGTCTATACTCAAAGTACACAATAAAAAAAGAAAAGTATATAGTAGACAAACAAACAACAAATATCTTTAAAGCCTGTGTGTGCACGCTGAAAGTTGAGAGAAAAGAGCTGGAAATATATAATTCATGAGATCTAGGCCAGCGAACTCAGTGCTGCCCCTGAGAGAGAAAGATCTTACTGCTCCCTAAAGAGTCCCATTATTCTTGTGAAAAATACACAAAGTCCATTCTTTTTCTGTAGCACCTTCCAACATCACTTTTCCTCAAATCTGCTCAAGGGCTTCCAGATACTTCTTTCTTGTCCAGGTCCCTCACCAAGTCCTCTAGAATACAGCCATGAACACTTTTCGACACTTGTTCTTAGAGATCCTGTTTCTTTCCCAACCCTCCTACATTTTCTTTATTCCCTGATGAATTGACATTATCATCCCCAACATCAGTAGACATCTCTTGAAGAAACTTTATATTGCTACCTACCTTTGAATCTAATTTTTGTTTTACGTATGCACCATTTGCTGCTGTCAGAACATCGTTTATCAGAATAAAAACATATCCTTCCAGATCAAATGCCAAGTCAGAGCTGCAAAACAGAAGCAACACTTTAATAATGACTGACATTCACAGAACATGCATTTAATTTGAAATAGGTCTGCATACAGTATTTGCAAGAACATTTCCTTATCTAGGTACATGAACATTAGACCATTTTATTAACTACTAGTATTTCTTGATTTCTGGCTACAAATTGCAATTTTAAACTCAATAGTCTTCAGAAATGACAAGCACTAACACTTAAAATCATTAGCAATAAACCATGTCCATTAAATAGCACACTGCTCTGAATTCAAAGTCAGACAACAACAAAAGAACCAAATTCGCTATTGTAATACATCTGAAGCAGGCAGAAGGCATCAGAGCTCAATTTCACAGGCAAGGTAACCAAAAGGATGAGTTGTTTCGTTAACCTGTCATTTTCCAAAGGTCCACACAAAAGGTAAGACTCTCTTGCACAAGTGGTTGGGCTACTAGATGGAATTTCTGATGTGTGAGATTAAGCTACAACAGTGTCCAAAAGCACACGGTAGGAACTCAAATACTTAAATTGTTTAATGTGCCTATGTGGCATGTTTATTGACATTAGGGAAATTGAAGTTTTCTAGTATTTAGAAGAGATAAGAATTTATTAATCTCAACAGAATAAATGAAAATCTAAAAAAGTATCCCTTCATATTTTAACACCCTAGCTAAATGTGGTGTAACCACATTCTGTGATTTTGCAAAGACACTACATATTTGTACCTATACTACTACATGGAACAAGACTTCTGAGGAGCTCTATGCCACTGCATTTTTAGGCAGAACTAGCCTAAGGCATACCCCCTCTTTCAAGCAGCCTGACAATCCCCTAGTTCAGGGGATTGTCCCCTTCCTCCCAATCTCTTTCCCAAATAAAAGGTTCTAATTAGACATGGCTGGTCCAGACAGCAATCCCCCTCAGAAACTTTGTAGGCTAGAGTTAGCTCCCTGAGGAATTCCCATTGTTTGGCTCAATTTTGGATCCCACAAATTTCAAGGAAATGCTTCAGACTGGCAGGGCACCTCAAAAAGAAAAGTAGGACCTCATATAGAATTTTTCTCCTAAGAGGCAATCATTTTCCCTCCAATAAGAGGGAAAAACAGTTAGCTATATAATGAAATTCTAGTAACCAATTATTCTATCTCCCCTAACCCTTTTATAACAACGAAATTTTACTTGGAGATTTAGGGTGGAATAGAATTTGACTTATATTTCCTACTCCCCTCCCCCATCTATACCACAGGGATACAATGAAGGTAAATGAGACAATCCAAAAGATATACTGTAACTCCCAAATAAAAACTATGTCAGACAGAATTTGTGGCATTATCAAACCCATATATGCATGCCCTGGGCTGAGTGAAATGTTGTAGAAGGCTTCTAGCCATCATTTTAATTTTCTGAGTCTTTGGATATATACTTTCTCCATCTATTTGAAAACTAAAACTTAAGAACAATGGAAAAAGCTTTAATAATTTAATAAACTATATAAGTTGTAGCATCTGTGCTATTATCTTAGGTGAGACCAAATAAAGCAATTCTATTATTTATTATTCTACAAAGCAAATAATTCATTATCGCCTGCCTTTTCTGAGACACTATTTTCTTTAGCAGCATGCAAAGTAAAAAAATGCTACATGGTTTATAAAAGCACACAGGCTCTGGAGTCAGGCACAGATTCAAATTCCAGCCAGTTCTGCTGTCTACTAGTTATATCACTTTGAACAAGTTACTGAGTTTAGGTTTTAGTTTCCTTAACTATAAAATAGAAAAATTACATCCATACCTTTCAGAGTTGTGAATATATAAGAAATATGTATAAAATGTCAAACATATCATGTGGCACACGGTATGTGCTCAATCAGTAGAAAATAGTATAATAAATCCTAAAATACATGAATTTAATTTTTAAGATTCCCCAAAATCTGATTTTTGCTAGCCTTGATCTTAACAAACCAAAAAAGATTTAACTATTTGAAAGGTCTTTTGGATGCTTTTCAAAGATATGATTCTTATTTAGCATATAAAAATTATCTTTATCGTAATTGGTCATTATAAATAATTATTGATCATTTCTAACATGCTCATAGGTTTATATAGGCTCACATCTTACCTGGCAGCTACAAAGGCTCCAATAATCATTGCAAATACAGTCATCTTAATACTCCAAGAAAAAGTCTTCCTACAAAATAAAAAATTTTAAATATATAAACACTCATTTTACAACATAGGCAAAAAAAAAAAAAAAAGAAAGATGTTTTCTTTGAGAAGACGCTACAGTCATATCTTAAATGTTTCCAAGGAATTGGATATTTAAAAGCACCCTTTTGATAAAGCAACTTATTTTATTATATAAATAAGCATCTCATTTTTTCATTATTCTTATCATTTGTTATTATTGAGTTTGAATTTCAGCAAATCAGGATTTAATCAGAAAAAGGTCAACACATTTGTAGTAAAAGTAGCCAAGCCAGGAACACTATTTAAAGACTACACCAACCCAGTGGCGGCAGTAGGTAAGAATTCTTGAAAGTAAATCTCATGTTCAGACAGGTTTCCAACTCCAATTCATAACTTGCCAAATACTGCTCCCATAAACTATAAGTGCCTATAGCAAAGGGATAAAGTTGCTTAAACTTTCCAAAACATAAAGTAGAAGCAAGACAAATTATTTTAATATTTTTATTAGATAATTACTATGCTGGGTGTCTTTTCTAAGTTATTAAAGTTTGTTAAAGACTAGATACTAGAAATTTAGCTCACTTGAGTAAAACTCCTTCAGCAAACATTGTAAACAAGATGGAGAACCTTCTCAGAACTGTAAACATTGGCAAGCTGCAAAAAAAAAAAAAAAAAAGATAATTAGGTAAAATAAAGTTTAATGATTTATCTTTTAACTGTTTTTAAAAGATTCTCCAAATTAGTATTTTAAAATAATGCTAATCTTTTCTTTCCATTATGGAAATTCCATGTTAATTAATCTGTGATCAAATTAAACCCTTATTTCTCTCTAGATATAATTCTTATTTGAAAGCCTGAAAGGGCTGCTTTCACAAAACTACTACAAATGAGCAACACCAAACTCTGAAATAGTAAAGCTCATACATTATCAAAGACTACTAACAGCCACTTTTTTAATTTTACTTATTATGTATACTATACACCCTGAAGAGTAACCATACTAGTCTTTAAGAGAAAAAGACCTCTTTCTCCCTTCTTTACTGTACTCTCTTCCCACTTCCAACCCTCCAAATAACACCTACAATAATCTTACTCCATGAGACATTCCTTGATTGTCCTTTTATGGAAGTAATTTTGTCTTCCTCTAAAATCCGAGAGTATTTTGCTTGCATTGATCAAACATATAGCCTCCTATAATATAGTCATTTATGAATATATCTCATCCCACTGCAAAGTGCCTTACATTTAGCTGGCAATCAAAAATAGAGTATGAATGAATGAATGGATGGATGACAAAGGATGAAAAAGAGAGAACTCTATTAGGCAGCCTTTGCAGCAGGTGTGCATTTCTTTCCAAGTGGGTACTGAGATGGAAAAGGATGCCCTGACCATGACAAGTCTGACTTCCATGGAACCCTCTCCAGAGCTATCATCATGGTCATTCTGTCAAGTTTCTTGGGTCTGAAGAAAGAAGAAATAGAGAACACTTTGTCTCTGATCCTCAGAGATTTCCCCATTCTGTTTTATAGTCATCCAGTAAGTATGCCAGGGGTTTAGCTCATATGGAAGTGCTGAAGCCATGGGTTTCTGTTAAATGGTTTCCTTGTGTGTATAATTTTAACATCACATACACCCAATACATACTGTCCTCCTTAAGTGGAGAAGCCAACAATTGGATGGTTAGAGGATAATAAGACAATGTTGTCATGGAGTAGAGAGCTGTCACTTCTTTCTAAAAATGATTATGCTGCCTCTACAGTTAAACAGCCTTGTATAAAATATTAATCATATTTAAACCAGGGTGTTTGTTATTTTACCTCATGTTAAAAGGAAAACTACAAAAGTTCTCATATCTACCCTCTGATTTTGCTTGTGGAATCTGTCAAAAATATAGTATTTATAAATTGTATTAAAGAATTTCAATCCCAAAAGCCTGGTATATATCCTTCACTACTATAGATCTGGAAAAATAATGAAAATCTCCTATCACCGGATTTTAGAACATGATAAGATTTCTATCATCAAACTGAGTGATAAAGACCCAAAACAAACAAAAATCCTTTTTCTCTTTAAACATAAAGAGTTTTAACTAAAAACTTTAATGTAATCATTATTTAATAACAGAAGCTTTCTGGTCCTTTCACTTATCTCAGAGTCAATAACAATGTGTTAAATATTTCACATTCAAGTACAGTTTCAAGAATACATTTATTAACCTCGCTAGTAAAATAAAGTTATCCATACTTCAGTTTCTTTGTGCTGAACAGTCCCGTGATTTGGTTCCCAAAATATAGTAGAGGTAGTGGAAACGTCTAGAAAATTTAAAAAGGGATAACAAAACTCAATAATAAAGATAGCTAAAACAGGGCCTTTCAAACAAACAGTTTTGTTTATGTGATTAAATTCTTTCCCTCTAAAACATAAGATTAGTTCTCATACCCAATTTTGGCCCCCATATAGTGCCCAAACCACATTATTCCTGGATAAACAGCACTACTATGGCAGAGAGAGGAAAGCATGGTGGGGGGGGGGGGGGGAGAAACAAATATGAACATGAGCAAACATGTGGGGCAAACACATTGTTTACTTTAAAGTATGATAATGTATTAAATGTATTAGCCCACAGCTCTAACATCAGCAGAAAAAAGGAAATGCATTTCATCTTCCTGAGAAGTCAAGCAGATACAGACAGAAGAATAAGAATATAAACCCGAAGAACAATGAATGAAATATACTGGCTAGATTAAATGCAGAAAATGCAAAAACGGTTATACTCCCACAAAATGTTCATTAATTAAAAAAGAACACATGGTTTCTTGGGGCTTTCCCCCCTTAATTTTAAAGAAATTATGGAACTTTTAAAAAATACATACTACAACATTAATTCTTTACCTTCATTATACCCACTCTGGATTGGGCGACAACAAGGCTGCACTTTTTATATACGCAAGACACTGGTAAAAATATATATATAGTGACTTCTTTTCAGAAAATAAAGTATTACTTTATCTATCTATTTACCTTTCGAGGTACATTACTGTCAAGGTCAGGAAACTTGACGACCCTGAGCGCCTTTCCCACCCAGAGAACTGCCACTGTAGCCACCATCTGCAAACAGAGAACACAGATGTACTGTTCCGCCTATAAAGACACACGGAGAAGTTCTAGCGACAGCAACCGCGCAACGCTGAGGATTCCAACCAACCTGGCCAAGTCCAACGCACAGTGAGGAGGGAAATCTGCAAGGCGGTGGAGAGAAAAAAAACAGTGTCAGAACAGCTCAAACGTAGCTCTGTGAAGTCAATTTGCATGTCGGCAACGTTGACAGGCATTTTGATACCAAACACACCAATGTCAGCCCCTATCCAAGGGAAAATCGGCGAGAAAATCCCTGCGGGTAGTCAGGCAACACCGCCGATTCTGTAGCCTCGGGCGGCCGCCCGTCTCCTCCGGTCCCGTTCTACGGTTTCGGTCCGCTGCGCGCAACGGGTTTTTTTTTTTTTTTTTTTTTTGAACGAAGTGGAGACGAGGGTCTTTTCAACGGTTTCACACCTTTAAAGCAGAAATGCTTCTGCCTCAGGGTTCCAGTGACAGCATCTGGCTCGTTTTCACTGGGCTTCCGGACGCGCACGTCCCCAGAGGCTGTCAGCGAATTCGGAAAGCCTGAAGCCCAGTCCCCCGGCCCAGGCTCGGGAGGGGACACGGCATCCCCCGCTCTGCTCCCTGCACGGCACGCACAGGGACCAACAGGTCACCACGCAACTTCGCTCCCGCGCTCTGAAGGGGAGGGTTTCCCGGGCACTGCTCGGCGGGCGCGGCCGGCAAGCGCCTTCCGAACGCGGCCCCGAACGCGCGCGGGCAGCTAGACCCGACCCCAGGCCCGGGCGCCCGGCCGGCTCCCCCGCCCGGGCCGCGAGTCAGCCGCCCGCCCTCCCCAGCTCCCGGCCAACTCTCTTAAGCTTTAACTTCAGCAGCCCAAGTCCAGGGAGCCGGCGTCCCGCCACCGCCGCGGCCGCCCCGCTCCCTCTGCGCGGTCTCGGCTCCGCCGCCGCGGCCCTACCTGTAATTGGTGAGCACGCTCTTGTTGACCACCACGATGAGGAAGGAGCTCACGCCATAAAAGCCAGCGGCCAGCAGCTTCAGGAACACGGTCAGCGTTTCGGCCGACGCCATCCCCAGCGTCTCCTCATGTCTGTGTGTGGAGGATTTCGCGGGGGCTTCTCCTTTAACCCGGGCATGCTGACGTCTATGAACTTCCGCCATAGCTGCGGCGGCGGCGGCAGCGGCCTGGGAGGGGAGCGGCGGCGGGCCGGGCCGCGGGGCCCAGCGGCGGGAAGGCTTGCGGCGGCAGCTCCCGGGGAACTCGCGGGGCTGCAGCGGATGGACTGCGCCGGCCGCGCGCTCTCCGCCTCGGCTCCCCGCAGTGTCGCCGCCCGTCCCCGCCCAGGGCTAGGAACTCCGGCGTGCACACCCCCGGGACTTTGCTCGGACATTGTGCAACGCGAGGTCAGAGGGTAGGGCCGCGAGGGGCTAGGCCTTGGCAGGGGATAGAAAGGGCCTGCAGAAGGGGCAGCGGCCACCCGGAGTGCGGGGCTTGTGGAAGAAGAAATCAAGAGGAAACCACTGGGGACACCAGAACGCCAGACAGCAAAGCACAGCCGCGGAGCGTCGCCGCCACCTTGCGCCTGCGCTCAAGCCTCGCTCGGTCTCCCCGCAGGCGCGCACCTGGGATGGAGGTGGCAGGGGGCTGCGGGGCTGGAAGCCTGTTGTCCAGAGAACTGCGCCAGTGAAGATGCTGGCCGTCCTCCGCTTGGTGCCAGGTGGCTGACTGAGGGAGAAGTTCACAGGTTCTGTGCGCCCAAACTCATTATGAAGGCTTTTTGGTCTGTCTTGCAGAGCGTCAAAGCCACTCAAAAGTATCAGATGTGAGTCAAAAGTAAACATGGAACTTTTCATCTGCGTCACCTCAGGCTTTTTACAATTTCGGAACCCAGAAAACATCAAATATACATTCTTTGCAGATCAAGGGAAATTTTTTGAGTAAAATATTGAAGTCCAAAAAGAGATAATCAAGCACCTTGTGGACTGGTGAAAGAGCAAAGTTTTGGGAGCTGAATTCCAATTCCAGGTTTCCTAGAAATGCCGTCTCAGCTGTGTGCTCTTGGGCCGGTTAGTTGAGCTCTCTGAGCCTGTATCTCCTCATCTCTATGAAAGTAAAGCTAGCGCAGAGCCAGTTTTCAGTAAATAGTAGTCATTATTATGTAACAGAAACAAATCATTATTATCATATTAAGCAAAGAAATGGCATACCTAATTTTAATGTCAAGAAAGAAAAAGAACTTTGAATTATTTCCCTAAATTTTTTGTCTCTATCTTTTTATCTCTTTTTTCTGTATTTTTCAATTGTGGTAAAAATATACATAACAAAATTTACCATTTTAACCTGGTTTTTATTATGGTAAAATATGCATGCTATAAAATTTATTATTTTAAGACTTTTTGAGTGTACAGTTCAGTAGCATAAGTACACTGATACTATTGTGCAACTCTCACAATTACCCATCTCCAGAACATTTTTATCCTCTCAAATTAAAATTATGTAACCACTAAACAGTAACTGCCCTCCACCCCCATCGTCTAGGAGCCACTGTTCTACTTTCACTATGAATTCGACCATTCTTGGTACTTCATATAAGTGGAATCATGCAATATTTGTCCTTTTGTATCTTATTTTATTTAGCATGTTTTCAAGTTCATCGACACATAGCATATGTCAGAATGCCCTTCCAATGTATGCATATCTTTGGTCTATATCTTTTGACTTATTCTGGAAACACCTGGTTTTTCTAATGTTCCTTAGGAACAAGTGGCAGACAGGATGGTCTTAGCATGACTCATAGGACTTAGATGATGTGGCTCCTGCCCCATCTCCAGAGACAGTCCTCATGTTTCTCTTCCTTAGCAGCCGCTAAGTCAAACCACCCATCCCTGAAGAACGATGTGGGTTCTAGTGTAAAGTCTTTACTTCTATGTGTTTACTCCCATTATTCCCTCCATCTGGGGTGCTTTTTTTTTTCTCTCTCCCCCCTCCTCTGTCTCCTGAAGAACTCTTACTTTTCCTTTAATATTTAGGTAAAACATTACCTCCTCTCTGGGTGACTTCCTCCCCACTGCTCTGCACAGAATTGGAGCCACTCTCCTTTGTGCCACTCCCAACCCATCTTCGTGCATCCCTTTTACAGAGGCTCCGGAATCACATGTTTACATGTGCGTCTGTTCCACTAGACAGTGAGCTTTTTGAGAACTGGGAGAGGCGGTGACACCTAGGACAGTTTAGATGTTTTTGTTAAGTGAACCAATGAATGATAGAGCTTTTTAACAGTGAGGAAAATGGCCAAAGTTCTTTTTTAACTGCTAGCAGCAAAAGAAAAATAAGTAGAACGTTATATTTTGAGAAACGTTCCTTATGAAAAAACAATTATTATAAAAATATTAATGTCCCTAATAGCAATAAAAAAACAAGCAAAAGCGACTTATATCTCATAAGTATCTTTCCCTCTTCCTCTCCCACCCCAACCCCTTCTCAGAGGGTTCAATTGGTAGCAGTTTGGAGGCTATGCTTAAGAGCCATTTTCTATGCATATATGAATACATATACATCTACATACCTACTCACAAATATTTACACACATATTTTATACATTTTTAACATGCATAGAAAGAACTAGGTGAGAACGCTGATCTCAAACCAGACACTGCCTCTGACAATAATTTTGTGACCTTGGGCAATTTACTTAGTATTACTGTGCTTCAATTTCCTCATCTGTAAAACGGGGATAACAATAGTATGCACTTCAAAGTGGCAGTGAGAATTAAATGGCTTAATAAAGGTAAAGTCCTTAAAATATAGTACATAGTTTATAAGTGTTTATCATAATAATTACTGTTATTTTAATTATTATCATTCAACCTTTTTCTTTTCACTTAGTGTTCTTCGAAGGCCTTTCTGTGGCAATACAGAAACTCTACCTCATTCTTTTTTGAAAAAAAAAAATGCCTGCAGAGAATTGTGTAAGCTAGATGCATTATAATTCATGTAACCCTTCCTATGGACATTTAGGTTGTTGGCAGTTTTTCCGTTCATAAACAATACAGCCTTTATTATCTTTGTCCACTCAACTTTGTACAAGTTTCTAAAAGTGGAACTGCTCAATTAAGGTCTACAATTGTTTTTTTTAATTAATAGAATTAACAAATTGAGCTCCAAAGAGGTTGTACCAATTTTATATTTCCACTAACACTATCAAAATTAAACCACATAGTAAAGTCACATGGTAACAATGGATATCACTACAGGAAGCCAGATAAAGTTAAGTGCTGTCCTGTGGAGTATGAAATGCTAGGTGTAAATTTCTGCTATAAATCAATTGCAGTTACACAAAATAAAATGAAAATGAATCTCCTGAAAGTACTGACCCAGGCAACTACTGTTGTCTTTCTCAGCATGATTACATTATTGCTTAACAAATATTAAAGATCTACCATAGACAGGGCGAGAACTGCATTGGATTTTCTCAACACCAGTAACGATCTGTGGACCTTCAGTAAAATGCTGTTAAGTCTAATGGAGTCAAGCATTCACAACAGGTACCCACAAAGATAAGATAGGTGCCTATACCCTAGTAGGGTATTTAAGATAGGCATTTAGACTTTTAGGTACTTTTAGGTATTTTAGGCACTCAAACCTGTTTCCTAACATCAGTTATACTAATCACAAAATTGTATGTGGGGGGTTGTATATTATCTGATAAACTTGAATAAAGATTGCACCATATCTTAAAAAGTTGTATAAAATTGTAAAGACTAGATTTAAATGTTCTCATTGATACACAAATCTATTGTCTACATATATTGTGTATCTTGATAGGTGGAATTACTAGCAGAAAAACTTCCTTGTAATTAAATCATGTCTTTTTATCAAAACATTGCTTTAGTCATCATGTTTCTCCATGAGGGAAACTGATTCTGTACACAACTTGTTAACATGACTCATATTTCTTTTCCTTTTACTTCTCATTTCCCCTTGGCTCACTTGCTCAGTTTGTACTGGAATTAATGGAGGCCTTTTTTGGTATTCATTGTGATTCACCAATTTCTGTTTAACTCCCCAGTTAGTTCATACCCAATGCCCTGCTATGTTGCACCACTGATTATTGTATAGGTAGGGAACAAAGATTATCTGTGTTTTCTATTTGAACAATGCGTTTAAAAGTCTGAGAAGCAAAAAGCATGACAGGAGCATGGAGCTTCTCTGCAGTTCCTCGTACTTCTCTATGCTGGCCTGGAAGGAATGAATTTATTGACCATGATGGTGAGTCTGGCAATGTGCTACAACTACAATTCGTCCTTACCTATGTAAGAAGTAGGTATGACGAAAAAATGAATGAATAGGAAAACAAGACCCAAGAGGGAGTATTAGGCTGAGTCCCACAGCTCTAAGGGACTCACATACAGATTTAGCCCTAGTGTGTGCTTCTCCACTAGATAATCCTGCTTTATTTTGGGTAGGTGGACATACTGTCTTTTAAAAGATGTTCTAGTAGTGCCATTACCTCCATTTACCAAGTTTAGTGTTTATGAACGTTACAAAGAAGAATAACCAGGATATAAGAACAGCAATCTATTGAAGTCATAGCCAGTCATAACCCATTCACAAATACTACTGACAAATACTACAGACATCAAATTAGGCATTTTGGAAATATAAAGACATTTTAAACTCAATATGTTTACAACTGAATTTCATCTTAAGTCAATGTCTTTGAATCTTCTATCCTGGTGGACTGGCCTTACCATCCACCTGTTCACCATGGCTCTTCCCTCTCTATAACTTCCCCTCAATCACTCTTCAACTCACACCAAACTATTTTGATCCTCTCCACTACACTGAAGCTGCTCAGCCCTAAGTCACCAATGACCTCCATGGAAATAAACCCAGAAGGCACTCTCAGTTCTTCCCTTACTTGACCACTGTATAGCATTTACACTTCCCATCCTTTATCTGCATCCTCTTCCCTTGACTCCTGGGATGCCACAGTCTCTCAGACATTTCCTGGTTCTCTGGATGCCCCTTCTCATGTTCTTTTGCTGGTACTTCCTCTTCTATATTAGCTCCATGAGCAAGAGGGGATGTAAGTTTTATGAAACTTTTGTGAGACTGCTTTTAAAAAATGCAAAATTAAGAATGTAATGTGAGGCACAAAATGGATATCTACTTAATATGAGAAATCAGAACTAACAAAAATTTTAAATATGAAAAATGGCAGAAAATTAATATATTTTTATTGTGTCAGTCATAGTTCTATAGTTTTTTCTATACTTTTGGCTGCATCTTTACTGCTTCTGTATGTGATAACAATTTGTGTATGTATATATATATATATATTTGTATTTATATTTATAAATATATATATCCCCATCCACCCCCAGGTATAAAACATCTCTGGCCACCAATACAGTCATCAAGCTAGCAAAAATGAACTAAGGACTGCTACGGACTGATACAAGAGCAATGCCACGAATCAAGTGTGTCCTTGTCCATTGCCAGGGGGGTTATAATATATTTTTGATGGAGGCAATAGAAAAATAACTCAGTCTTTTTTCCTAGCACAGTTTGACCAGTTTGTTTTTATTATTAATAAATGGGATTTGCAAAGCATGCATCCTCACACACAAACTCACTGTAGTGCTGCTACAAACGTGCTCTGCAAACACATAAATTCTGATGAGTTCTATTTTGCTTGATTACCATCAAAACAGAAAAAATGCATGGTAATTTTACAACAGTATATGCTACATTACTAATTGCAAGTGAGAGACAACTTCTGTTTTGCCTAAGTATGGATGAGGCCTGAACTCTGCTAATAATTGTACTTGTCTGATGATTGGAGGAAGGTTTCAGCTATAGCTTTAGACTCTGTATGTTTCAGATCTTATTTTTTTTTCATCTGGCCACAACATTTTGGAACTGGCCACTGTAGGACACATTTTATCTTTTTAAGGTTTTATTTATTTATTTTTAGAGAGAGGGTAAGAGAGGGAGAAAAAGAGGCAGAGAAACATTGGTGTGAGAGAGAAATCAATGAGTTGCCTTTCACATGCACCCTGAACCACAAATCAAACCAACGACCTTTTACTTGGTAGGACAACACCCAACCAACCAAGCCACACTGGTCGGGGCCATATTTTATCTCATAATATGTCCTCTGGACCTGTAACTTTGTGTTGAAGATAAAGTAGCATAAGAGACAGTTGGAGTCTTCTTGGACTCCGTTCCTACATTAAAACAACCGAATAACTTTATATAGAAGTGACTGCATACCATATACACATATATCTTACTAAACCCAGACCAGAACTCAATCTTCTAAATCTTGAACTCAATTTCTCCTTAGGAGTTCCAAAATACCTTCAGCCACACAAATGTTATCTGACATTAGAGGAAGTATGGTGATAGGAATATTGGAGTGGAAAGAGACAGCATTCTTAACCAACTGCAAATGAAATATCTCACATCTGCAAAGTTTATACAATTCATAAAATATATAAGCCAGGTGAACATTTTCTAGAGCCTCTCTTAGGGCCCTAGAAAAAGTTTAAATGACTGAAGGGCATGAAGCTTAAGTTTAATGAGCTTTATGGTCCATGTCCCTAAGAGTGGAAGACATTTTCTTGTTCACAATTGTATTCCTGGTACCTAGAACAGTGCCATACAATATACACATGTTAAAAGAGAGGTAGAAAAGAAGAAAGAAAAGGTAGGGGTGTTCTTTTCATAATTTGGATTACAAAAGCATAATATATCTTCTCCACACATGGCAGAAAATAGCTGTTATTAGAGTAATTTACAAGGAAAAACAATACATTGGGCCAAACGAGGTAATCTAGGATCCTAAACCACTCCACACATTAAGATAACGCATCAATACAGGGGGGTGATGGGCTGTTTGAACTCGGATGTAGGCAGAACTATGAGATGGCCCAGGAGAGGGAGGTCCTGGGATGGAAAATTGGGTAGAGTCAAAGATGAAATTAAAGTTAAAATGTAGAGTTTGTATTCATATATACACCCATGCAGGCATCTTCAGGAAATGTTGGGATACCCCAAGCTTCTCCTGATGACTCTGGAAAGGCCAATGTTGTTTATTAGTTAACATAGCTGTGTATCCATATTACCTCATTAATTCTACTTAGGGTTGATATTCAGAAGCAACACACCAGAAAGGTCACTCTATAGCTAGAAAATAAGAATATTCCTATAAGCGCTGGTAAACAGTAATATGCCCTGGTCCTCTGAAACTCAATGTACTGCCATGGTCATTCTAGCCCCTCCTCTGGAATCTCCACAAACCAGCAACCAAAGGAGAAAGTCTAGGAGTGACATCCTGCTTCAGGTATAAGTTTGTTTGGCCAGAGCCTGTACTGTGCTCATTATGTCTTGTATATAATCCTTGGTTCTACTAAGCAATCAATATAGTTACATGACAGAAATCAGGAACTGAGAGGAGGCCTAGTTTCACTCTCCTGATACCCAATGGCTTAGCCTAAGAATAGAGTAATACAAAACCTTATTGCTTAGACTGATTGTTCTCCCTAAAGCTGAGCTCTCCCAGGATGGAGCATTGCACAGGTAGTCAGCTTCTCCATCAAATTAAATGAGGACATAAGGCAAGTCTGTTCTAGTCACTGTTACATTACCAGCAACTAGCACAGTGAAGGCACATAGTTGGTACTCAAACATTTTTTTTTATTAAAAATTGAAGAAGGTAGAAATGTAAAGGTCTAGAACTGAAAATGTCATCTAAAATGTTGATTAAAAAATCATGAGATGTTTTCTATGATGTGTAGGTGGAGAATCCAAGGCAGGCCAGGTTGAAAGTCTTGTTGAATCAGCCATATGTGTTGTCATTGTAAAACTGACTGTGGAACCCTGGTCTCTTCTGTCACCCTCCAGTGTTCTTTTTACTACCCTGAGCTCCCTCTATTAGATCCAAGCAGACAAGTAACCCCACTTGGATTTTCTCACAGTATGGAGAAATTCAGAGATGATTAGTATTGTCACCCACATGGGAACCTGAAATTTTAACTAAACTCCAGGATTACATGAGGAAGTAATCTCACATTACAGCTGTCACTGGCTTTATTTTCCTCCTATCCTTGGAACTGGTGGGCAGGGCGAAGTCATGAACTTGAGCACAGTGGGAGAGTTTGGAACAGCCCCCATGGACTGTGTGAAGGGAAGTGAACAGGAGTTAAAGAAGAAGATTGCTGAGAGCTGAGAGGATGAGGTTGGTGTTAAATAGAGTGACTGTGCACGGACCTACTCAGCATGGTGAATTTTCTCAGCAATGTTGACAACAATAAAGAATTATCCAGCCCGAAATGTCAATAGTGCTGAGCCTGAGAAACCCTGCTGTAGAACCATTTTAAGTGTTTAATGGCCGCATGTACATAGCAGTTACTATATTGAACAACACAAATATAGAACCTTTCCATCATTACAGAGCATTCTATCGATAGCCCTGGACTAGAAGATTTTCAAGATCCTTTTTAAATCTGAGGTCCTAAGCAACTCCATGAAAGAAAAGAGGAAACGAGCAGGATAGTAAAGATGTTGGGAGAAAAAAATAAGCAAAAGAATGAAACAGAATTGGCTTTAGAGGCATTAGTTACCAATTCTTGCCACTAAACACGTGTATTTCATATCTGAAACAGAGAGCCCATACTTAGTTTCTGGTTCACACAGAACTCTACACTTAGGTTTGGATTAAATTAACTATTGACTAAAATAAATTAGGCATGTTGACAAACTAAATGCCACTTGGGGATCTACATTGTGACTACTGGCCTGATCTGCTCTTTGTCTCTTTTTTGTTGTCATCCCACGGCTATAGCTATAAATGCAATGTCCCACCTATTTTCTGGGCAGGGAACATATAGAATAAAAGTTTTTTAAAGAGTGAAATTGGTGGTAAATAGGGTTTACCTTTAATAATATCTTCTCAGCTTTAATAATGACTGGTTTTGATTCTCCCTTTGGGCACTGAAATAAAATACCTCCTGCTCACATCACACCAGTGTCTAATCCTGAACATCTGACTCCTAGAGAAAAATGAGACATCTCTGATGTCCTAAAATATCTGAGTGGCTTCCAGGAAAACGAGAAATGTTTTTTAAATTATCCAATAGCCATTCCGACATGTGTGCAGTAATATTTCATTGTGGTTTTAATTTGCATTTCTCTGACAATTAGTGACATTGAACATCATTTCATATGTCTGCTGGCCTTCTGTATGTCCTCTTTGGAGAAGTGTCTATTCAGGTCCTTTGCAAACAAAATAGAATCAGACTCATAGATACAGAGAACAGACTGACAGCTCTCAGAGGGGAGGAGGATTGGGGTGCTGGTGAAAAAGGTGAACGGATTAAGGGGGAAAAAAAAACCCCAAAACTCCTGGATCAAGTGTAATAGATCAAGGAAGTTCAGAGGCAGCCACGGATTTTTAAATTACTATAATAAGAACTTCCTGATTGGCCTTGATTTTAGTCAATAGGAGGCACTATAGGCACAAGAGGCCAAAAGGAAGGTGGGGTTCCAGGGTATTTATTAATACCTCAGCTTCCTCCCTGGGGCGTTACCACGGGCTGCCACGCTCCTCTCTCCATCATCATTCCTCTGTGGGAGATCAGAATCCCCAGGATGTGCTTCTGTGGTATTAGGGTTGTTTTGAGCGAGGGGCAGTTTTAGCTTTGGGCTCAAGGGAAACTTCTGCCCTTCCTTTTACTACCTGGAAGAACTTGAATCCTGGCCTTGCCCATAGTAAGAGATTGTACAGGCAACTTCTTCTGACCTATCTATAGGCAAACTTCTATTTACTAAATGTCTATCCTTATCATCCTGCAATGACCCTTTGAAGCCTCCATGGCACTTTACCTTATCCATAGCTCAGGACGTCTTATATACTTTAATTCCCTTTTCTCTCTCTGAACCTCTCCTGCATGTTGGGTCTCTGACTGTCTCATATATGCAGGTTCCCAAACATATGTATGTATTAAATTTGGTTTCTTTCTCTTGCTAATCTGTTTCATGTCTGTCTATCAGACCAGCCAGAGAAGACTCGAGGGTGAAGTTTGTTCTTCCCCAATACCTCTAGTCCTCACTTTCCTTCAGCCCCATAGGCCTATTGTAGTTACTAGCTCTGGGCATTACGTCATCCCTTGTCTCCTTACACTGAGCTGATATCTTGGTAGCCACCTATTAAACTCTCCTCAAATTATCCACTTAATTGTGGATAACTTTTTAAAATTTATTGATTTTTAGAGAGAGAAACATCGATTGTTGATTCTTGCATGTGCCCTGACAGGGGACCGAACCTAAAACCTTGGCATATCGGGACAATTCTCTAACCAACTAAGCTACCTGGCCAGGGCAATCGTGAATCATTTTGACCACCTGATTGCTGTCAGGTTTCCTGGCTGATAAGCAATTAGTAAGATATGGAAATGGCTTGAGCTGTTTAAAGAATAGTGACTTCACTCCCTGCCAGATGGTCAGAGGGCACCAAAGCATTGAAGGAGTTCTCTGCTTCACAATTATGTGACAATGATTTTCTAATTACTGAGGCTGCACAGTCCCACAAAAATCTATACTGCTAGTTTGTGTGTGTGTATGTGTTTGGGAGTGATGGGGATAGGGAAAAAGAAGTGGGAGTGAAAAAGGAGAAATGTATTGCCTTGCTACCAAATACATATTAAATGGGAGACTTGGTTGTGGTACCTGAAAGAGACATCCAGGTTAGTGACTAAGAGCAGTAGAGTTAAGGGAGAAATTTTGCTAAATCAAATGTGCCAAAAATTAGCAGAAATTTAGGTCTGCTCTCTTAAAACGTTGAGTACTGGGCTGTGGGATCCTGGCAGGAATAAATACATCTTGTGACCCTCAGGTGTAGATTCTAAATCCAGTGTACAAAAGGCTTTATTACTCTATGTAACTGTCCACAGAAGGAACATCCAAATCTGTAAGAAGTTTTATGGATTTATTTGAGGCAAACTGACGACAATTGCTGGGAAGCAAAATCTCAACAGATTGAGAAAATGCTCTGGAAAATGGCAGTTTTATCACCTATTTTATACATCAGAATCAAAGGGGAAGACGTAAGGGGGTTAACATGAATTCCACCAGTGATAGATTAGGGAGGTGAGAGAAAGCAAAGCGGGGAAATCTCTGAGATTGGAAAAAGAGTAAAATGGAGAGACACAGAACTTCTTTTACATTGGTAGGTATAGGATGGTTAACAATTAACATTTACAGCACACGGATTGTCAGCAGAATAAGATAGCAGTGGTTCTGGTGGGAGATTGTGTTCTAAGAGGTCTGGAGAAAAGGGGATTAGTCTGACATTCCAAAGGTGTGTTATCATGGATGCAAAAAAGACAATGGACTGGTTCAGTTAAGGTAAAGATTGACCTTTCTCAAGGAAGATACTAGCCTAGGACATGACTACCCACCATGACTTGATTTTAGTTGGGAAGTTTTAATTTCAGCCCATCCTATGTGGTTACACTAGGTCTCTGAGTTTGTAAGGCTCACCATGCAGGCCTCCCCCAAGCTTGTCAGATTTAGTATGTGGCCTCTTTTTCATCCACATAACATAAAGATAAGCTTCCAGATGTGCTCCTTATAGTGAGACAGCATAAGAACTTAGACCCAGGGATCGAAAAATACCCAGTGGCCAGGCAGCCAAGTTAAGACCAGTTGGCCAGGTGGAATGCAGGATAAGCCGATGGCAAGAATCTCACTACCCCTCCACTCCTTACTCAAAAATGCAGAGGTAGCAGATTTTCTCTCTCTTCTAAATGCTTCCTCACAGATATTAAAACTACTGACCCGCATGCACAGTTGATCGAGATTTGGCTAATATATAAACTTCCTACCGTGCCAGTAATAAACAGTCCACCATCTTGCCCCACAGTGCGTGAACACAGTTACCAGGTAATGGAACTGGATAAAGAAATCACCCCACCCTGAAATGAAAAATTCTGCAAGCCCGCCTTTTTCAAAAAGTCTGCCTTTTCTCGCAGCCTGCTTTGTCCCCAGTTTATAAAAGTAGCCAAATGAAGCCAGACCCCAAGTCAGTGCTTCCTTTCCTCTGCGCTGCCTCCCTTGTGCTTGAGCATAAGCTTAATAAAATCAAGTTTCTCTGGGATTTCCTCATCATTTCTATCTTAGAAAACTCAAGAACCCAAAAGCCAGTAATAATAATATGGTCAAGATGGTGTGATGTCATCTCAAATGTAGTGATGTATATTCCCCCAAATAGGTATTCCCTGTGGGTAGATAACCTGTGTTAAATTCCCAGTCACCATGACGGAATAAGTAAGATCCTAGGTTCAGCCCAGGCTAGTGTGTTAGGAGCTGGAGTAGGCATGGGAATAGGTGAAGCATGTTAGACTCGGAGATCTAGGAAAGTATAACTCAGGAAGCAAGGGAGTTTGAAGACTGGCAAACAGTCTGAATTGCTCTGGCAGTTCTCTTCCTGCCACCCCATCCATATCCACACTCATTGTTATGAGATGGAGTCAGTATCTTTGATGACAGGCATTCTGGGAAAGTACATTGGAAAATATATGCTGGAATAAAGAATAATGCTCATCTTTCCCCGCTGAAATTTGGAAGTAATTGAGAGGTGCCAAAGGCAGGTTGATAGCAATAGTAAAACAGTTCAAGCTGTTTGGAGAGGATGGTTTATGTTTGAGAACGAAATGGACTTGTTTAGGACTGTGTTCTGCATTCCCATCTCCAAGCACACATTTACTGTGTGAAGAAAATAATAAATTCCCTAAGATTAGAGTCTTTAAATGCATTACTCCTACCCAGTCAAGAAACTTGGGCTAATTGTTATCACCCTTAATAAGGCTTCTCACTCCTCCTCAGTGGCGAAAAGTGAGTAATGGGTGGGGCACGAGACCATGAGTATTACCATAGGGAAATCCTGTCTCCACAGGGAAACAAGGGGAGTGGGGAAATGTTTTCTTCCCTAAGTTTCCCTTAGCTTTTGCACTTAACCATCAGTTTATGGTCAATCAGGGGTGTATGTAGTACCCTCTGGAGGAGATTGGCAGCTGGCAGGGAAGTCCTGCTTCTGAGATTGCTCCAACACTGTGCCTTTTGGGATTTTCCCAGACATGTTGTTCAATAGGGTTAATTTGGCATCCAGAATACATTAATCATTATATTAATTAACTCCAAGACCATGATGTGTCAAGATAAAATTTTCATTTCCTATTTTATTTCCCATCTTAAATTATGGCCTGACCATTGCCCAGTATGATTCATCAGAGATTCTGTCATGAGATTAACATACTCCAATAATAAAATGATAACAACACAGAGATGCCCAATTTTGAATAAAACTATGAAATTCCCACTATGAAATTCCTTTGGAGAAATTAAATTCAAAGGTTAAAGTCCCCAAAAGATTGTTTTAATCTATCCTTGTTGTAGAAATAATTCCATTGTCCTAGCGATTTACAAAATTATTTCTTGATCATATTACATGAGGGCCATGAATTGGCTGAGGCTTTCGGGCCTTTTGCAGGACTCAGCTGGCCTTGGCCCCAAATGTCTTATACTGGCACCCAGGCTCAAGAATGGCCATTAACTGAGACATGATATTTTCATGGTGGAGGACAGGAGCAGGAGGAGCAAAACTAAATCACACAAATCATGTCTGCTCATATTCTATTGATTAAAGTAAATCACATATCCCTGGCTAGTGTGGCTCAGTGGATAGAGCGCAGGCCTGCAAAACAAAAGTTCGCTGGTTCGATTCCTGATCAGGGCACACGCCTGGGTCACAGGCCAGGTCCCCAGTTGGGGGCCTATAGAGGCAGCCCATTGTGTCTTTCATGCATTGGTGTCTCTCTCTCTTTCTCCCTCCCTTTCTCTCTAAACAAATAAATAAAATCTTTAAAAAATAAAAAATAAAATAAATCACATGGCCAAGCCTAAGTCAACAGAGTAGGGAAATAACACTTCAACTATGCACAAGCATGGCAAAGGCAGGGAGGAAATGAGTAATTGCAGAACACTGGAAATATTATAAACAAGTGTTTAACATTGTTGCCCTTATGAAATAAAGTCTCCAAACTTCACTTCTACCCCATCTTTCTTACTTTCTCTTTTGCTACTTCTCTTACTTCTGCATTCTGCTTGTAAGGGGTTATGTGATTACAGTGGGCACATCAATAATTCAGAATAATTCCCGTATTTATGCCAGATGATTAGTAACTCTATGTCCAGCTGCAAAAAGTCCTTTCCAGGCAGTATCTAGATTACTGTTTGAGTAACAGGGATGGGGTCTTGTGGAGACATCTTTGGAATTCTGCCAACCACACTGGCTTCAGTAATAAAGAAAAATTACTTGAGAACTCATCTAGACCTGGTCCATGTCACCATCTTCTAGAAAATAGGTCTATTGAAAATATCCGTTCTCAGGGAACAATTTCATTCACTTTCTTTTTGATAGGAAACTACCCACTTCTTTTCTAGATTTTCAAATTCATTGGCATAAATTTGCATGCAATATTTCTTATGATTTTGTTACTCTCCCATATCTAGGGTTGTTTTTTTCTCTTTCATAATCTTATACTGTTTTTTTTCTTTGCTCTTCTTCCTTAAATCATGCTTGAGAAAGATTTATCCATTTTAATATATTTTAAAAACAAATACACAATATATTTTGTTTTTATTCATGATTTTAAACTATATTTTTATCTCTACTTAAGTATTTTAATGTTTATCTGTATTAATTTCCTATTCATAATTTCTTCTGATTTATTTTATATTTTTCCTCTTTTCCCAAGATGAGAACCTTAGGATCCTTTTCACTAAGGAAAAGAAGGAGGAGGAGAAAGAAAAATGGAAACAATACATTTTCTTTCAAACTAGCTTTAGCTGTATGCCATAAGACTGGAAATGAAGGGATTTCCTTTTCATTATTTCCTACTGTAAAGTTTGAGTTTTTTTCTTCATCCTTTTATTTTCCAATAGTAAATATATTTGGATTTTGCTTTGTTTTTATTCTTACTTTTATTGGATTACTTAAGAAGTCTCTACATTTGTTTGTTAAAAGGTTAAGTGTTTTTGTGTAGCTTAGAACATAATCAATTTCCTATGGACAAACTCCAAAATATATTATTTGTTTCAAAGAAAGTCTATATCCATTACATCAATGTTATCAACTACATTATATAAGTATTTTGTATCTGTACTTTTGTTTTACCTGTTTAACTCTGAAAGAGATGAATTGAGGTTTCTCATTATAATTTATTTTTATTATATTGTTCTGGGACTTCCAAGAGTCTGCTTTATATAATTAGATATTTTGGTACCTACAGAGTTTACCAAAGATGTTGTTGTATCTTTTCCACAAATTGTTCTTTTATTTTCACATGAGGCATAAGTAATTCTTTGTCTTACTTATTGTTCTTAACCTTACACTTTAGCTTATCTGATATTAATAATGCCACTCCCATTCCTTTGGTTTTATTACTTTGGTATCTCCTTCCCCATTCCTTTATTTTCAAGCTTTCTTTATTGCTTTAACTGTATTTCTTACAAACAATATATATTTAAGTGTTATTTTTAACTCAGTGTGTGAGTCTCTGTCTCTTAAGGCAAAAATCCAACCAATTCAAATATAATATAATGACAGATACGTGATTTAAGTATTTTTATGATTTTGCCATTTTTTATTTCCCTTATTAATCCCATTTCTCTTTTATTTGGGATTTTTATTGTTTTCTGTTCAATTAATAGTTAACTCTTCTATCATTTAAGATTATGCTTGAGAGTAATAACAAATCTAAGGAGCCAGTTGTCTTATGGAAAATAGCATAGTAGGTATATGTGTGTGGGAGGGGTAGGAGTGGGGTGGAGATGCACTTGAATCTCCTTCAGCGCTTTTACTATTTTTCTCATGAAATTGTCCCTTATCTTTGTCTTCTCTATCAGCTCTATGTGTTCTGTTTATTTTCATAGCTGGTTAGTAAATGTACTAGACTTGTCAGGGTGAGTAAATAGGAAAAAACTTTCATTTTTTTCAAAACAATTTTCTCACTGTGGATCCTACAAAGTTACTATGCTTACTTATTCTTCCCCATCATTTGGTGAAATCTCCGGTCATTCTCATAATCTTCCCTTTTCCTTGTTATATTCGGCCTTGCTGGCCACTGTCAACTGCTGGGCCGCTGTAGATCGAGTTCTATTTCTCTTAGTTGGCTCAGGGAAGTTCAGGTCTGTTTACTGCAGTATCTACTGACTACAGCCTTATAAGTGGTAGAAGGTAAAGTCTTGCCCATTAAGAACCAGGGCTACAGAAGCAAGTAAACCACAATCCCCTGGTAAGACATCTGAAGGAAAATTCATGGATCTGTGACTTCCTAGTTTTCTCACTGGTTGAGTGGTTACTTCTTGGCCTCCTGGGGGACCAAAGAGATTTGCAACACTTATAAAGGGGCAAAGACAACCTCTGCTTGGGGTAATCCACAGATCCTAACTGGCCAGCTAGTCCCGGCACACAATATAACCTCCATCATTGCCTTGTGACTCAGAGACTGGTCTCTAGGGCCGCACTCAGATTTCAGTGTCAGAATGGAAACCATGGCTAACCTCGCACGCACCCCACTGCCTGAAGATCCCAGCAGCTGTTTGGCTTAGGAGATGATGGGTTTAAGCTGAGAGTAGAAGAGAAAGGTGCTGAATTTAGGTTGTCATCTTCCCAGAATCCACTGCTTCCAGCTATCCAGCCGTTTTAGTGGAGAATCCTCAGCAAAATGGCATTTTTAGGTTGATTCAGTGCCTTCCTAAAGGATAAAGCTCACAAGCTCAAGCAGGAACCTCCAAAAATACTAATACAAAAATCCTTATTTTCATTTTGAATCTACTTTAGGCTAAAGTCTAAATGCTGTGGTTAGATTTAACATGTAATTTTAAAAATATTGAATTAAGAGATTTTGAGGAATATCTTTTAAGATGTTATACTTAGAGCAGAGGAA
Organism: Desmodus rotundus; assembly: GCF_022682495.2. Taxonomy (NCBI): domain Eukaryota; kingdom Metazoa; phylum Chordata; class Mammalia; order Chiroptera; family Phyllostomidae; genus Desmodus; species Desmodus rotundus. The sequence continues at coordinate 47,133,132 of NC_071389.1, forward strand.
AGGGTGAGAACAGGAAAGAAATCTTTAATGACTGCTTAGCATACTCGAGGTACTTCATACTATTTTTTTAATACCAAAAATAATAATACTGTAATAGGTAGTGCTGTCCCCATCTTAAGGAAGAGATACAGTAAAGTGAGGCTCAGATGGTTTACATTATTTGCCCAAGTTCATTCACTTCACATCTGCCCAAATCCAAGGCCCACAGTTGCTTATCTTATACTGAATACCAGAAAGAAAAAAAAAAAGATAATCACTACTGTGCTATCATCAGGTGTATTTTCTATTTCTTTCTTTCTTTTTTTTTGTCTGTCAGTGATTAAGAAGAGTTTGTGTTTTATCTTCTCAGCCAGCAGGGTAGTTAGGGAAACTATGTGGCTTTATGGTGAGCCTGGGAGGAGGGAAAACTTGGGTGGGGTGGGGATAGAGGGAGAATAGAAGATAGCAAGTAAAGAGAACAAGAGGGTCAATCCCTGTTTGTTGGACAAAGAGGAAGATGACTTTGTGACTTTGAGATGCTGCTACAGCTTCTCCCCAGCCAGAATCAGAAGAAATGTAAAAAAGCCTGTATCTCCTCCCCTACCTCCAACATTCCTGAGCCCAGCACCTTATCTTGAAGCCTTTTTCTCTTGCTCTTCATTTACAGTTTCCAGTCATACTCCCCTCGCCCCCTCCCATCTCCATTTTCTGTCCTTGACATTCTATTTGAGAGCCAACCGTTGCCTGTGGTGAAAAGACACCGAAGAGCAGCACTGATGACACACAGGAGACCTCCAGTCCAAACTGGAAACAGGGGCCTGATAAGTGTATCTCCTCATCCTTGAAAGTTTTCAAAAGACCTCCAAAGCCTTCCCTAACTGAAGTGCTTCTGATTAAACCCACATCTCCTCAAACACTAACAGTTAAGGTTTCTGTTTTTAATCCTTTAACAAATGGATTACAACTAAACTATTGAAATGCAACTTTTGTTTCTAAATTGAGTTCTGCCTTTATACTGTTTGGGTCAATGAGAAGTTAATAAGAAACAGTGAAATTGTTACAGAACAGACGTGGGAGGCGGGAATGAATGATATACTATTACTGAAAGGAGCCCCCCCCTTTTTCTCTGGGGGTTCTATTCACCGTATTAGGTTCACTTTGCCCATCGCCAGAGAAAAGATGTCTCTCAATGCAAGAGATTGGTAAAAAGGAAAGGAATAATTTATTTAAAAGTTATACAGACTTAGAGTAATGACTTAATGTCTTCATTAAAATACTGAAGTTCTTCGGAATACCTACAAACACACACTGTCCTTCCTTTTCCCCTTTGCCCAGTCCAGGGTACCATATCTCAGGAAAAGAACTAGAAGTCCGTGATTCAGGCTCCCAGCACCATCAGCCGTGTGGCTGCCACGATCTCTAGTTAATCCAAAGCCATGTGGCACCTTCTCATGGCCCACCAGCAAGAGTCCTTTCTCCCCTTTTCTTCCCGGCAAAGTCTCTCCTGCTGCCTAAGCCACGTGGCAAAAGGGAGCAACCCAAAGCCACATAGTGATTCCTGTGATGGCTGCCACATCTGGGTTTAAATCCCTGCACCAGTCTTCCTCTGCAGCCCCATTTCTGACTCCTCTCACAATCAGTTATACCTGCCAGCATTCCTGTATCCTTCCAGCTTTCCAGGGCTGCCATAGTAAGTCCAGGCAGGTGTGGCCCCATGGCATGGAGCCAATCATCTCCAAGTTCTCACACAGGTGCTGAGTTGCTTCCCAGTTACATGCTGGGTTGAAGTCACTCCCATCCCCCTGGCTCAAAGCATGGCCACAGCTATTTAACATATCTATGAAACCAGTTAAAGGTTATAGATATGTTCAATGACTGTGGATGACTGTGGCAGAGGTTAGCTGCAAAGCTGTTGCTATGCAAAACAGCTCTCAATGGCCCTGCTCCCTGTGTCCCATTCCCCAGCTCAGACTGGTTGAGAACACCATATATTTTTTTTTCTCTAATATTTCCTGGACACTCCTGAGTTCTGGACCCCATTACAAATCCCCATTTGCCACCCCCCCTCACCTTGGCTGCACCATGTTACAAAATAGCAATGTAATAATATACTTAAAATGTTCAATATTTTATTGAATTTGCTACCAAAATTATTTAGCTTATGAGAGGTTATTCCTTTAAACTATTTAACAATTCAGAAAAAGGCATTTTATAGTAATGAAGTGCTAACATTTACTAACAAAAAACTATTTGAAATTTTACAAAGCCCTTTTAATTACATGAAATGCTAATGTAAAATACTATTTTTCCAAAGATTATCCAAAATGCTGACACACAATGGTTATCCAAAATGATTAATTCCTATGCATCAGGTTAGTGGTACATTTGCTTTTTTAATATTCAATTTTAGAGTAAGGTTTTTGATGTTTTGGCTTCTAATAGCCAATTTCCAGAATCAGATTATGACATTCTTGGTCAAAATCACTATTTCCTTTAGGAATGCTGGTGGTTGAGGAATCCAATTGAGATAATAGAAATTCATGAACTACTTCCTTTTATTGATAAGTATTTCTTTTGTCCTCTTATTTTGTAAAAACGTTGGTTTTTCCTAGACTACTATTGATTTGTAACTCCAATTTCTATGCTTTGCTTTTTTATGCCATCCATCAGAACATTATTACTATTCAGATAAGAATTTCTTTGATGATCTTGAAACATGATTCTTGTTACCCAAGTATTGCTGTAAATAATATTTTATGAGACATTTAATTTTTACTTGAAAATTTTAACAAATCATCCAGTGGAGTTACATTATGTAGTGCATGGACTTTGAGTACATTTTTTAAAGGCTTTGAATGATATTTGACAGGTGAGGCACTGAAGTTGCTCATTGGTGTTACTGTAGACAGCGGTCTCCCAAATTTGCCAGTTTGAGCACTCATTTCTTGAATGACAGTTTTACCAAGGACACCTACAAAATTTTTTGTTAGGCTGGTAAAAGGCTCTGAGAAATTTTGGAGTTCATTCCAAGATGTGTCTTTGAATGTCTGCATAGCAGTTTTCTTCTTTAATTTATCTGCTACAACTCTATGGCTCACTTCAAAAGTCATTGCTTGTGTGCCTTTCCTCCATGCTGTAGGCGTAGTGCTTTTAGGTTTGGAAGAAGCAATACATTTATCAGTAATTAAAGATCTGAGAAGTTCACGATTGTTTTCTAAAACAAAATTTGCTTTTTTATGTGGGCAAATGTTTCTATTTTCCATAGGATGGGGAGGAAGTCTATTTGTTGTCAAAAGTAACATTTGTACATATTCAGTCTCATGGAAAATTATGGGATTTGTATCATTTTGTTCCTGTAAATTAAAGAAAAGAGTACTTGGTCATCAGTCTATTGAGGCAAGGAGGCTACATATATTTTTATACATAAAATAAAATATTCTGAAAATGACTACATAGGAGTTTTGATATGAACAATAGTGGTATTGAAACATACACACACAAAAAACCCAAGTACTTGTATGTGACATACTTCCTTCTCTTCTTAATATTCTATTGAGATGTTAGGGTTAAAATCTGAACTTTTGGGCTTCTAAAATCCTTTTTGAAATAAAGGGGATATTGGTAGAATGAAACATTATTCAGACATTTCTTAGCTTCCATGTCCAGAAATAAGCATACCAGAAAATGGATTGAGTCAAAAGTCATAAGAGACATAACCGATTATTACAAACCCAAATTACAAAGTCCGAATATCCTAATAAATAACTCAGAAAATCTTAAATTATCTTTACAATGATTATATTTGTTGTTATGTACCAACACAGCACATAAAAAGTGCTAAGTATATATATTTGCAGAATAAAATAGCTAAAGTAGTAGATTGACTTAAAAATAGATCATTTTTATCACAGTGGTAGCAAAATCTGTATGAGTTACTCGGTAAAGTCTTCCACAAATTACCATTCTAGGGCAAAAAAATTAACTCCAAAGAAACTGTTAGATATGAAAATTACCAGCATTTAGTTCATAAACTTTGACTCAATGATTGCTACTTTACCTTTAGAAATATAATTAAATTATAAGAAACTAGGATCCATCTGATTTTATATTAGTGTAGTTATTTTGAAAGACATGTTAATGCCTATGATTTCCCCAAAAATGACAAAAGATTTAGTTTTGCAATCCACCGGTAATGCCAGTGTTATCCACTCAGCCACCATAGTGGAGATCTGTCTTATCTTTGGTCTGTCCAATACCTTAGGAAATTTTTTCACCTTCCAAGTCTATATAACCTTAGGGAGAAGCAGAAACTAGCTTTAGCAGCCTCCCTTGAGGTTAGGACACAGACATGTGACCTGGGATCTACCAATAAATTATACCTAAGACAAGACTTTAGTTCAGAAAAAGCAAGCACTATGAAAAAATGAGCATTGTGAAAACTATTCTAGTGAGGATGGTGGTAGATATATCTAGCTTTGAAGCGCAGCAGAGGCGAAGGCCTTAGAAATAGTGTCCCCTGCCCACAATCAGAGTTATTTACTGTTATCTGTGATCAACAGCATGGGCCCCGTAGAGCACCCTGAGGCCGTAACTTGGTGACTTCTGACTGGATAGCTTTCAAGCCAGACTGTCTTTCCAGCCTTCCTAGCAGCTCTGTGAGCTACCAAATTGCCCTTAATAAAGGTATTTTCTGGTTGAAATAGTTCAAGTAGATTGATAGAAAAGTGATATATGATCCATTTTTAAAAATCCTCACCATGGACATTTTTTCATTGCTTTTAGAGAGAGAAGAGAGAGAGAGAGAGAAACACATCAGTGTGAGTGAGAAACATCGACTGGTTGCCTTCCAGATGTGCACAGACTGGGCATTGAATCCACAACCTAGTTATGTGCCCTGACTGAGAATTGAACCCAGAACCTCTTGGCTGTGGGATGACAATGCAACAAATTGACCTACTGGCTAGGGCATGATTCATTTTTTAAAATACCATTTAAATTTTATATCTCTCTACAATCAAGAAAATTTGATAAAGCATTCTTCATAAAGAAAACAAAATGTTCAGCTGGGGCAAAGGAATCCCCAGTTTGGGGGTGGCGATTCTAAAAAGAGCATGAAAACTTTACACGTGTAAAACCAAAAGAAGGATTTATCAAAGATTCTGGTCACTAGAATGTGATATTCCCAAAAGGGGTGAGAATACACGCATTTACAGAACAGTAGTAGATATTCTTATTACCGTGGGAGGAGTTATTGTCTTTGCGGGACTAATGTTGATTATCTTGGCATTTGGCTTTTTCAGTTCATCCTCAACGCATAAGGGGAGCAAACTCTTCTTTCCTACTGAATGATACTCACTTAATTGATCAATTCTGACAGATTTATTTCCTTTTGTATGAAAATCATTCATTGGTGGAGGAGATTTTTTCCTGAAAATGAACACAAGTTCAACATAATTGTCTATAGGGCTGATTTCAGCTTGTCAGTTTTTGCCTGCTTCACCCATTCCTCAAAGTCACTGCCAACATCTCCCCAAAACCCTCTGCTATAAACTTGCAACCTGAAAAAAAAACATGCATTCCTGCCTGGCTTGGCAGGGGGCACAGCAAAAGTAGTGGTGGAAGCAAGACAGTAATCTGTGTGCCTCTTTGGATTTTGAGTGGGAGAAGGAATATTATGTAGGTTGAGGAGAACATCCAAGGTGGAGAGGTATTTCTACATTCTTTTGTTGGGATTCTGGGAGAAAAGTGGTTAGGCAGAGAGGATATGATTTTCACTTCAGATCTCCCTTGGTTCACATGTGACATGGTCACTGAGTTTAGGTTTGCCAAGGGGCTTGCATTGCAATGGTGGGATAACCCACAGCAAAGGCTTGGCATAAGTGTTGGATAGTCTAGCAGGGGTGTCCAACCTTTTGGCATCTCTGGACCACGCTGGAAGAAGAAGAGTTGTCTTGGGCCACACATTAAATACACAAACACTAATGAAAACTGGTGAGCAAAGAAAAGGTTTTAAGTAAATTTACGACTATATGTTGGGCCACATTCATAGCCATCCTGGGCTGCATGTGTGCCGTGGGCCTTGGGTTGGACACCCCTGGAAGGGCAGGCAGACGAAGGATGTGGCAGAGACTCAGAGAGTCCTACCATACTAATGACAGTTAGGAGTGAACCCTATGTAAATTCAGAGGGAATAGACCATACAGACAGGAACCACAGAGAGCAGCAGTCACAGGACACCTAGGAGGGAGACCAGCAGTACAAGGATATTAACAAAGACCCTTCACCAAGTGCTTTTCCCCAGTGTCACAAAGTCCATCTCAGAAAGAAAGAGAAGGACTGACATAAACCTAAAAAGTCTACATATTATTGCGCCAAACAAATTCTAAAGCACACTAGATTAATATGACTTTTTTTTTCATTACAGAGTTTGAGAATCTCATGAGGAAAATTATAACTTTATACAAAAATAAAAAGCTACATTTCTTACATCCATGTTGTAGTATAATTAAATTTGTGTTTCTACTAAATTTGTGCTAAAAAACACTACGGTCTTCTCTCCATTCATGTTTTCCATGTCTTTCTCTCCATTTGACTGCAAACTTGCAGCAGACAGAACACATGCTCTAGGTCCGAACGTAATGCTGACTAACATAATGCTGGATTAGTCATTGGATTGTAGTGTGGCCTAAATAGTAATAATTCAGAATAAATTCATTTTGGTCTAGAAAATAAAAGGCAGAACTCTTCTTATAAGAAACATCATTGAACAGAATAAAATGTTTAAAAATTAAAAATAAATTACCTTTTATTTACATAATCTTCTAAGTGACCAACCAAATCAAATGATTCCTTAGGATTTTTTTCAGTTTGAGCTGAAATTATAAAAAAGAGTTTTATCAAAGGCACACATATACTATGGCACTTAGAAAATATCTTGTATGAAGTACTTTACAGTACAAAATAACATAGACAAACACCTGGTATGTTGCCTGATCTGCAGTAGCTACTCAGTAGAAGCTTCTTAAGTGAACAAGATAGAACTGGAAAAGACTATCTTGGATCTAATCATACAATCCAGGATCTAATGTTTAGCTAAGACAGATAAACACGTAAAATTGGTCCTGAAGATTTTTGTGGAAGAAAGGTATTCCCAAATTTACAAATGCCTCCAATATGTAAAGTCTTATTAGCCAGTAGGAAGCCTCAGATGGTTAAACACTGTTGGTATGGAGGGAAGTTAGTTAGCAAATGTCACATAGATCTGGCCAACTGGCATAAAGAAAGTATCCAAAGCTGAGCTCTTCCAGATATGCTTGGTAGCCAATCCAGCATTTCTCTACCTTCTTAAAAGTGTCCCCAGACATACATGCTATTAGCAATAAATTCAGCTTTTTTTTCTTGTCCTCAAGTAGTCTGTATTCTAGTGCAGTGCTTCCCAACCTTTTCCACATCATGGCAAACATTCTTAATTAGTATCCTTTGCATAGTACACCAGGATAAACACGTGAGAGCACCGTCACCAGGCTGCCTTAGGGTCAACCCAGAAGTCTTGAAAGTTAAAGGATCAATATTTCAGCACACCTACAGTACACCTATAACCCTGCGAGTACAACAGGTTACCACGGTATATTGGTTGGGAAGCTCTGTTCTAGAGGGAGGAAAGAGTCAATAAATAAGTAAATTGATCAAAACAAATATATAAAATAATTTCAACTACTTGTACATTTATGAAAAAATATAAACATGGTACTTCACCTAGGGAGGCTATACAAGACCTCTCTCAAGAATCTGAGAAAGAGATGGAGGCAGCGGGTGAAGGGCTGATGAACAGCCTACTAGGCAGAGGAAAGAGCAAGTGAAAAGTGTGAAACCAGCTTGGAATATGAAGGATTGAAAGGCCAGGGTTGCTGGAGTGCAGTGAATGAGGGGGAGGGTGGAGTAAGATAAGATGAGACAGGTATCAGGGGCCAAATCACATAGGACCACATAAGCCATAGTGAAGAGTTGAGATATTATTCTGGCTAAAATGGAGATCATTTGAAGAGGGTTTTTTTGTTTGGTTGTTTTTGTTTTTAAAGATTTTATTTATTTATTTTCAGAGAGAAGGGAAAGGAGGGAGAAAGAGAGGGAGAGAAACATCAATGTGTGGTTGCCTCGCACACACCCCCAGCTGGGGATCCAGCCTGCAATCCAGGCATGTGCCCTGACTGGGAATCAAACTGGTGATCCTTTGGTTCTTAGGCCTGTGCTCAATCCACTGAGCTACACCAGCCAGGGCTGAAGAGTTTTAAATGGAATAATAAAGTAGTTTGATTTATTCTTTAGAAAGATCCCTCTGTCTGCTCAGAGATGGATAGTCTGTGGCTGTAAGGAGGAATGTGGATGGCAAGAGTAGCAATGGCGTAACCAGTCAGAAGGCTGTTGCAGTGTTCCAGATAAGACATGTTGGTGGATTAGAACAGGACTGTGGCAGAGGAGATGGTGGTTATATTTTGGAGGTGGAGCCAGCTGTACTGACTGGTGGATTGAATATGGAGTATAAGGGAGAAAAGGAAATCAAGGATGACTTCTAGGTTTTTGGCCTCAGCAACTGTGTAGATGTCATTTATACAAATGGGGAAGGCCAGTGGGAGGACAGGTCCACTGCTTGATACAAAGGGCTGGGTTGCAGTAACCTGGCTTGTGAAAAGAAATGAAAAATCAATCCTTGCCACTGCCAACTGGGTATACAGGAACTAAGCCAAATGAAGATGGAATGGTGAACCACCTTCTGGAATCTTCTTTCAAACTGCTTCATATTGTAATATATAACAGATATTCTCTGAGTTTGGGACTAAATATTCTAGTTTTAATTTAATTTAATACATTTTTCTTTTCTTTCTACTTATGTTGCCTCTTCTGTAGAGAGACTCAAGAAATTTTATAAAAGGAATGTTGCTTTGCTAAGAGTAGACCAGCCTGTCACTGATATCAGGGACACTTTGGAGAAGATGTGACCCTTAAGTGGAATCTTAAATAATAATGTGTTAAAGAGAGGATTGCCTATTTAACAGTTATTTTCCCCTTTCTTTGCTAACAGAACTCTGCTTTTATCTTCCTCCAAGCAACTATGGCCCTCAGATGAGGCTGGCTCTTTCCTAACACAAGGGAGTGAAGCTTGAATGACCTAAGCCTATGCTTTTCTAAATGTGAGCTACAACTCATCAGTTTAGACACTATCAATTTAGCATCTCCTGACCAGCATTTTAAAAAGTGAAACAGAGTGCATCACATGCATCTTTAGTAATAACTGTACCAAAAACTAAAATACTGCCATCAAGTTCAACTTATAGAGAGAAAGACAAATAATTAGGGCTCTATGAATCTGAATCTTCTGCTCCAAGTATATATTAGATTGTAATATAAAAAGTGGTTCTTACTGTGGGTTGTGTTGAAAGTTGGAAAAACTGCTCTAAGACAATCATGATTCATTGGTTTATATATGGGTGCAGGAAGATATTCTAGCCAGGGAGACACAAAGGGAATTCTGCTGGAGGGCTTTGGGGAACATTATCCCCATTTTTACAAAGTGACCAAAGAGCTTTTCTCTTACAGTGGATATCGTTACCCATAAAAGTTATCTTAACTAGTAGTCACTGTATTGGGACTGGGAGGACAAGCTGCCTGGTAAGACAGCTGAGGAAAGATGGAGGAAGTGGCTATTTGATGGCATCGATAAACCTCTGAAATAATCAGCCCTGAGATTGCTTTACTGAGGGACTTATTATTTGAGATTACAAATATTTTATTATTTAGGTCACATATAATCTGATTTTCTTTTAAGTGCTGCTAAAAGTGTCCCAGTTACTAAAGATGAATAGGAATCTATCAGGTGGAGAAATATGTTCTGAGCACAGAGAACAGAATGGATCAAATCACGGAGTAATTAGAACAGACTGTTTGTTACAACTAGAATCAGTCTGGGCAAAGAGGAAATAAAGGGCTTTTAACAGCTTATATTCCATACTAAGCAATATGGACTTTATCATTTTTCTAATAGAGTGTCTTCAGGTGTTATCAAGTAGTGAAATAATATGGTAATATGACCAGATTCTGATAGCCTTGGTTAAGGATTTTCTTAAATCTATGTCTAAAAGTTAGATGCAGTTAATTTTCAGTTATTTTAATATAAACATACATTGTGTATACCTGTAAACAAAATAGCATCTTCCTCCTTCTTATAAGTGTTAGACTGAATGCTGGGTGCAGAAGAGATTGTAGGGCCCAGTGTTCTTCTACATCCTTGTCTATGATTTGAAGATAGATAACGTAAGGGCTTAGCATACTCCATCTAAATATCAGAAAAAAGAAAAAGTGTTCTAAAAATCATCTCTTTCCATGTGTATATTGATCATTTATATTTGATTCACATTTGGGATGTTCTATTATGAAACTAATAGCAGGCTAGTTCTTTCACTACCTTAAAATATAATATTCATTTAATTATAAAAATATACCCATGAGGTATATTACCACTTTATGGATAAGGAAACAAATCTACAGAAATTAAAAAATTTGCCTATGCTCATAATTTTACTAATTTTTATTATTTGTCTTTAAAGCCTAGGCTTTATATCCATATAAATTTATTACTCCAAATTCAGGAAAAGTCTACAGTTCAAATACTAAGAAACAAATAGCCTTCTCAGTTTAAAAACAAGCTTTACTCTCATACACAGAGTTGGTGCAGCAGAATAACCCTGAATAAAGGGGGAGAAACTGGAAAAAAATTATCCAGATTTTCCTAAGTTAGAGTCTCACATTGGCTCCTTCTGTTATCACTTAAATACACATATCTAGATATCAAAATATATATATATGCACATGTAAATATAAAATTCATAACTTGTGAATCTCCATCAACAAACCAAACATTTGTTTAGCACTACATTTTTTTCACACTAGGTACAGAATATATTTAGTTTTGGATTATATGAGATAAAAATAAAGCATAAAAATCTAGGCCACAAAGAGCTCACATTCTCACTGGATAGATATGATCAGCATACGTGAAACATTAGTACATAATGTAATAAAGAAATATCACTAAGAACCAAGCTAATTAATAAATGAAAAAGAGTTTATAAAAGAGGAATATTAGTGAGGGCTGAAATAGACAGGAATGATTTCATCAATGAGAAAGAACTTAATGCTAGAATTTGAAAATGAGAGTATCTCAGAAGAAGCCTGGAGTATTCATAAGACAATCAAGAAAACAGCATATTTACAGCAGGGGACATTGATCATTTATTGAGTATAAAAGACAAGTTTGAATAGGTAAAAAGAAGAGTTGTGAGAGAAATAGACTACAGATGTCTTTAAAGTCAAACAGAGAAACTTTACCATAAAGAAAATTGCTGAGCTAACATTGATTAATTAAAAAGTACACAACAACTTTTCAGTTCTTTTTATAAGCAGGCATAATCTTGACATCAAATTCTGAAAAGATGAGGTACCAGAAGGTGATGAGTTTCCACAAATTCAAAATAAATTACTATTCAACACTATATGAATAGAACAATTCATAATGGCCAAATCAGATATCAAGAAATTAAAGGTTCCTAACAGTTATGTTATAATAGTTCACCACCCAATAGGTTAAAGGAAAAAAATAATGTAATTATTTTCATAGGTGAAATATTTAAAATACATTTTATAAATTCAACAACCCCCCAATGATAAGAATCTATGTCATTTCCCTATAGCCTGAAGGACTTACTTATGTATGTTTTGTAACAGAGGTCTGCTGGCAATAAATTATCTGTTTTCTTTTACTGAAAATGCCATAAAAATATTCCTGAAGGAAACTTTTGCTCAATACAAAATTCTGGCTGATTATTTATTTATTTATTTATTTATTTATTTATTTATTGCTTTTAGTATATTCATGATGTCCCAATGTCTGCTGGCATTTATAGTTCTGATCTCCATAGTTTCTAATAAGATGTCAGGAGTATTTTTAATTTTTTGTTATGTAATTTGTTTTCCTCTGGCTGCTTTCAAGATATTCTCCTCATTTTTGGTTTTCAGCCGTTTGACTATGTGCCTACGTATGGTTCTCTTTAAGTATTTATAAATTCTACTTATAAATTCGAAGCAGAACTTGTCCTGCTTAGGTTTCCCTAAGCATCTGGAATTTATAAATTTATGTTTTTCCTAAAAGAAGAAAGTTTCTGACCACCATTTTCTACCTTATTCTAGCTCTCCTCTCTTTTGGGGACTCTTATTATACATTTGGCAGACCTTTCAGTATTATCCCACAGGTTTTTGTATCCCTTTATATCAAAATGTTTTTCCTATTTTTATGTTGTATAATTTTTATTGATCTACCTTAAAGTTCCCTAACACTATCTTCATTCTGTTTTAAGCTCAACCAATGATTTTTTTTCATTTCAGGTGCTATATATTTTTAGTTCTAGAATTTTCATATATTAAAGTAGTTTCTATTTGTCTGATAAGATTTTCTTTTTTCATTCACTGTGAACATATTTTATTTTTTAATTAAACATAGTTATAATAGCTGCCTTAAACTCTATTAATTCCAATACTTGGGTCTTTTCAAAGTTGTTCTCAATTGTCTTGTCTTTTGAGATTAGGTTTAATTTTTTTTGTTCTTTATTAAGTTGAATTTATCCTGGACATTATCAGTGTTATAATGTGGAGAGTCTGGGATTTATTATATTCCTACAAAGATTAAATAATTAATTAATGCGTTTATTTATATATTTATTTATTGCCAATGAACTTGGTTGGACTCAAAATATAAACTCTGTCCTTTGAGCAGCAGCTCAAATTTCAGTTCAGTTCTTTCACCCTTAGCTGGGCTACTTGTAGTTTTCTTTAAACATTCATTGTTCATGGGTAAGAGAGAGACTTGGACGGGGTTTATACATAGAAAATGGGATTTTAATAGAAAGTGAATATGGGGGGGTGTGTACGTGTGTGTGTGTGTGTGTGTGTGAGAGAGAGATAGAGGGAGGGAGAGAGGGGGAGACAGAGAGAGGAGAGACGAGAGAGAGAAAACAGTCCATGAGAGATTTCAGATTTCTAAAAGACAGAAAGTTAATTGAAGCTTTAAGTATAGTAGTGGAGCAACTAAAAATATATCATGATATCTTTCCAACTTTCTGATGAAACTCCAAGCTTAGAATTGGCAAGTACTGACTATGGAAATGAGAACAAATATTATGAGGAGATAGGTTAACTGTAAATCTGTCTGTGGAATTTCTGAACCATTGCTGCTTTCCCCTATTTCCCAGTTACATTATTCCACAGACAGAATTATACAAAATTGCATTTAATTAATTCCAGGCTACAATAAGTGCCCTTCTATTAATAAAATTCCTGCTAGTGTGGGCATAGCTTCTCAGAGTGAAACTCTATTCATGTTAACATCTGGAAAGATGACTACCAGGCAAACAGCTGTCTTTGCTTTTTTGCCCTACTCTAAAGCTACCTGGTTGGGAACTCTGCCATATACACAAAGCAGCTTTCAATTGTAGAGAGAGACTTATTTGTAAAATGAAGGGCAGTTTCATAGAAAAATTAATCCATGTCTTCATTCTTAAATGTGAACAAATGAAGATTTACCAGATATGATAAAAAATCAGCCAGTCCAAAGGTACATGTCATGATAAACAAAAAGAACATGGATACCAGAAGAAATAGGTAATTCAAGAAACAGAAGTTAACCTAAGAAAACAAATTCTATTTCCTGTGAAGATGGAGGCATACACTTCACCTCCTCATGCAATCACAAAAAGAAATACAACTAAATATAAAAAAAAAATAACATCCAGAACTGTCAGAAAATTGAACTGTATGGAAGTCTGACAACAAAGGATTCAAAGAAGCCATATTCATCCAGAGAAGAGGAGGGGTAGAGACAAGGAAACAGGGCAAAGAGGCAAGGAGACGTGGTGTGGCATGGAGAGGCAGTAGTGGCGGCGGTGGTGGAAGGGGCATGGGTGGTCCCAGATTCACATGTAGTAGAAAAATGGGGAGGGATACCTTGGGAACCAGTGATCCCAGTGCCATGCCAACTGCACAGCCCAGGGGTCCAGTGCTGGGAAGATAAATCCCCATAACTTCTGGCTGTAAAAATCAGTAGGGGTTGATGCAGCAGAAGAAACTGCTGGATTCTCAGGAATCTCTACCTAAAGGGCATGCACTGTCAGAAAATGTACTCAAGTCCACCCACTCCGGGATTCAACACCAGCTGGAAGGGCACCAGTCACATATGGGGAGTGGGTGAACTGACTGGAAATGGAGAGAGTGCTGAGCAAATCCCCAGAAGATAGGGAGCAGCACAGTCCCCTGTCCAAGCCTTCCTTCCACATAGAGCCACAAAGCAGTGAAGCAGGTTGCCCTACCCTGGCAATAACCAAAGGCTCCAACCCACACAATTTACAGGTACCTTTTACAGGGAGCCAAAGAAGCTTTACCAAAAACACAGAAAGAAACACAGGGAGGCTGCCAAATTGAGCAGACACAGAAATATGGCTCAAATGAAAGAACAGAACAAAAAGGAAGAAGTGAATGTTACACTTGCTGCACAAATGAAATAATGAAAAATCTACAGGGAACCAACAGTGAAGGGAAGGAAACCAGGATTCAAATCAACAATTTGGAACATAAGGAAAAAATAAACATTCAACCAGAATAGAAAGAAGAAACAAGAATTCAAAAAAACAAGAAAAGTATAAGAGGTCTCCATACTTGCCAACCTCTGAATCATAGGGATGCCAGAAGGAGAAGAGGAAGAGCAAGAAATTGAAAAGTTATTTGAAAAAAATAATGAAGCAAAACTTCCCTAATTTGGTGAACAAAATAGACATACAATTCCAGGAAGAACAGAGACCCCAAACAAGATGGACACCAAGAGGAGCACAACAAGACATATCATAATTAAAATGCCAAAGGTTAAAGATCAAGAGAGGATCTTAAAAGCAGCAAGAGGAAAGCACAGAGAGTTACCTACAAAGGAGTTCCCATAAGACTGTTAGCTGATTTCTCAAAAGAAACTTTGAAGGCTAGAAGGGACTGGCAAGAAGTATTCAAAGTGATGAAAAGCAAGGACCTATAACCTTATTCTGATTAGGTTGAAATAAGGGGATACTAGAATCTAGAAACAAAACCAGGAGTGGATGACCCCATGACAATTGCCAAGAGGCTTAAAATTAATGGATCAAATTTAAAACAAGTAGTCACTGGTCTTCCTGAACAATTTCAATAAGAAGACTGGGATGGATTCCACTTAAGCTACATGCTTCTTTTTTTGGAGGCTGCATATCTTAGAGGTAAAGGGCATGAGTCAGACTGCGGGGTTCTTCCTGGTTTTGTCACTTATAGTTTGATCTCAGTCAAGTTGCTTATCTTCTTTATGGCTCTTTTTCTTATCTATAAAATAGGAATAATAATAGTTCTTACTTCACTGGGTTATTGAGGGTGTACATTTTATACATCTATGTATATATAATATACATAAAACACATATTTATTATTATATATGTATGTATAAAACTATTTCTTTGAGCTGCACATATATAGCAATATGTGTATATATTTCTTTGAACGGCGCTTGGCAAACCTAAATGCTATATAAGTGCTTGCTATTATTATCAGGCTACACAAGAAAAAAAAGGCAATTAAATACTCCAGAAAATGATACAAGACACACAGGATCTAAATATGGGAGAAACTAAGACATGGCATTATTTTTGAGTAACTGGTAAAGAATAAGAAAAGAGAGCCTATTTTTTTTTTTTTACCTTGTATCCATTGAAAAGTAACATAATCTGTTGGGAACTTCCCTGCCTGGTTTCAGAAGTTGTAATACCCCATGGCTAACGCTGAGTAAAAAGACCTTGGGACCATAAGCCATTTAGGAGACAAAGCTCATCTTTCTGGTAGGGGTGCTGCCTCTGCCCCCTTTCACTTCACCCTGCTTGGCCGCAGGTGGATGACTGGTTAGCCAATGACTGGTAAGATTCCTCAAAGGAGGGACAACCTAAGACAGGCACAGTCATGAAGGGGCCCTTGGAAGGACTTGGGAGGCTATAGAAAAAGGGGGTGTTGGACCCTCGTCCCTTGGCTTTGACATAGCCTGAGTCCTCATTCTGTCTGCGAGACGTTTCCTAATTTCTTGGCTGCCTTACTTCCCCTCCCTGACTTAAGCCTGAAACAATGCCTTAAGCCTTAAACAATGCTGGAGGTGGGTGCAGCCCTGTGCTGAAAAGGGCAGGTTCTCAGGGCAATCAGGCCTGAGAAAGAATGCATAAAATCTTGTGAAACCTGCTTTGAAACCTTATCATTTAAATTGAAAACCTCAATTTAAATGATAAGGGTCCAAGCATGAAATGAGTTTGTTTCCCCAAAGTTTTATGGTCCTTTAACTATCTGACCCTGACTCAGAATAAACCCTCAGAGTTCTTTGAATGGTATCTATTATTTGATCATTTCTGCCTGGCAATAATTGATGAGCTTTCTATATACGCCCTGTATTCCTATGCAAATTAAGCCAATAAAAGCCTGTCAAGGCAAAGGTTGGGGAGCTCTCCCCTTGAGAGAGTGGCTGTGTTGTCCCTTTTCCTCTACAGGTCTCAGTAGTCCGTGTGAAGTTGTCTAATTTCAGCCACAACGTTGCGGACGCTGCAGGCCGGTGGCCACATCAATAATGTTAACACATTACTTTGTTCTACAATGAATGACAATTTACAATGTCATAATAACATAAGTGTTCTTAATAGAATTTTGGAATTTTAGAATTAACTTATAGACAAAACATAAGGGCTTAATCAGAGTTGCAGACTGAATATAATCATTGATCTCAAAATTGTAAAAGTAAAGATATGTTTGACTTACGGAAAGAGGTATGGAGAAAAGAATAAGACTGCTAAGATTCATCTTATATAAAGGTGAATCAAGAGTTAATGATTAAAGTTAATAGAAAAACATTTTAGATATATTATTTGAAGGTACAAAAGTTAACAATAGAAGCAAAAAAGTAGTTACCTGGTAGAAAAGAGGGAGAGAGGTGAGATATAAAGCAGTGTAAATAAGTTAATTCAAATCTCTTTTAGTGATTCTTCAGTATTTAATGTTTAAAGTTGATAAATAAAAAAACAGTAGTAGAAGCTCATTCTTTAGAACTATAAAGTTATTCATAAGAGGCATTGAAACCTAAAAAGGTTGTACATGGTTGCTACAGAAAAAAAATGGAGCAGAAAGCATAGAAGGACTTTGTGTTCTTATTAGTCTTGTATTATTTATTTTTTTAATTATATGCATACTTTATTTATATTTTTAATTAAAATGTTATATGTTTTGTATAGGATGCTAGTAAATTTATTATGATAAGTAAACTTAATGTGATATTACAATATTTCTTGGGAGATTTTTATTACACATGAACCCAAATAAACCATGTGGTTGAGGACAAAATTAATATTCTGGACAGTGGATCCTGTCAATATTTTTTAAAATTATAAAAAGCAGGAATATGCAAGAAAATTATAGGATGTTATTAATTATGGTCCAAAGTATGTATATCTTTATGTTTCATTATCCATACTGGCAATGTTAATAAATATATTTATATCTAAGACACTCTCTTAAATGACATTCTTTTGCTGATTCTCTGAATTAATTTCTCTAGTTTCCTAGATAAAACCTACTGAATGATATCCAAGGCATGCTGAATGCTCAAGGCTAGTCAGCTGCTTTTCAGTAGGTCCACAAAACTCTGCTCAGTTGATTATCAAGACTCAGTAGTGTTGTTATTGTAATTGCATAGTTTAAATAACTATAGCATGCTCAAAAATGGTGTTGGCAAAACATCAAAAGATTAACAAATAGATGTATATTTTCATATTTTAAATTTAAAAAATATTTAACTTATGCATGTATAGTTTATGATGCCCTATCTTAACCAACTTTATGATAACTGCTAGACCTCATAATATTCAATAAATAATTTTTATTGTACTGATGATGTAACAAATAATATATTATTGTCTCTATTATTTCCATATGTAAAGTTTTCCATAATATCAGAGATAAAATCACTTCAAAATCTTATGCTTTTGAATCCTAACATCCATTTGATTTTGGCATTGGTAGAAGCATATATAAAATCATTTGGGTTAGTCTGAATTGCTATTAAGTAATTATAAACATACAAATTAAACCTACCTCATCTATATCCTTAAGAAAAAGAAAAGGTCTATGAGATCTTGATTTTAGATATTCTTCTACTGGTTCTGAGGAAACAAACCAAACATAAATGATATTTCCATACTATTAGATAACTTTTAATTTAATTTCAATGAATTATTTTCTTTACATGTAGTAAACTTTTTAGAAATGTAGTTTTTCATCTTATTTGCTTACATAAAATTGCTTTTACATTTTTAGAGCTAAAAATATTCTAGAATAATTTGCTTTAAAAGTAAATTTCTACTAACAGAATATAACTTTCAATTACTTACTATAATATGATAAAACTATATCTTGGGAAAAAATGATATTCTAAATAAAATAGAATCATACTTGATAGTCAAAAAAATCTTTTCATGAATTCCTTTGAAAACA
The DNA here is from genome assembly GCF_022682495.2 of Desmodus rotundus. Classification (NCBI taxonomy): domain Eukaryota; kingdom Metazoa; phylum Chordata; class Mammalia; order Chiroptera; family Phyllostomidae; genus Desmodus; species Desmodus rotundus. The sequence goes on from NC_071389.1 coordinate 47,151,741, forward strand.
GATATACAGGGTCCAGAACAAGTAACTCCTGCTTGTGTGTGGTTTGTAGAGTAACAATATGGGTGTAATAATTTATAGTTTTAATCTGAACATTTCATCTAAAATGTAATATGGTGTGCTTGACTGTAATATTGTTATGTTACAGAATTACATGCTTATGATTTTGTTATCAAAGATTTTGTAATAAAAAAGGGGCATTATTTGTGCCAGACCTTGTATTTATTTCACCCTGAATCCCCTCCAACTGTAATTATGAGTTTTATCAATGTGAATTATCATTTCATGGGTTGTCTTAAAGTTGGCATAATGTAGGGTCAAGCACACAGACTTTGGACTTAGAAGGTCGAGGTGTGGGATCACAACCTACTTTTCGTGTGTGTTAGTTATGTAGCCTTAGGAAAGTCACTTAACCCGTCTGAGCCTTAGTTTTCTCATCTACTAAGTGGAAATGATAGTACTTAATCTTAATATGGATGCTGTGAGGATAATACGATTTTAAAAAAAAGGATGTAACAAACTGAATAGAGTGTATGGTATTCATTCAATGAACAGTTATTTGTTAATCTCACCTACAATATGCCAGGCACTGGTGTTAGATTCTAGAATTGTAATTCCTGCCCAATGATGCATACATTTTAGTGGGTAATACAGAAAATAAACAGTGGAAAAACAAAGGAATAAATAATTATAAATTGAGATATATGCTATGACAGAAATAAACAGATTTTGTTGATTGAGAACAATACAGGGAGGTATAATTTAGATAGGGTAGTTTCTATGTACTGAATGTTTGTATCCCTCCCAAAATGTATACACTGAGGCTCCAATTCTCAATGTGATGGTATTTGGAAGTGGGCCTTTGGGAGGTAATTAGGTTTAGATGAGGTAATGAGGGTGGAGTCCCCATAATGGGATTAATGCCCTTACAAGAAGAGATGGGAGAGAGCTGGAAGAGGGCCTTCATCAGAACCTGACCAGACTGGCACCTCAAACAGACTTCCAACCTCCCCAACTGTGAGAAATAAATATTTGTTGTTTAACCACCCAGGCTATAGTAGATTGTTATAGTAGCCTGAGTTAAGAGAAAAATTGGTACCGAGAAGTGGGATACTGCTGAAACTAATAGCTAAAAATATGGAAGTGGCTTTGGAACTGGGTAATGGGTACAGGCAAAAAGAGTTTTGATGTCCATGCTAGAAAGAGCCAGTATGGCCATGAAGGGATTTTAAAGGCAATTCTGGTGAGAACTAAGAAAGAAAGGGGGGAGCTATAGAGAAAACTTCCCTCTTCTTAGAGAACACATAAAGAATCATGTGCAGAAATGCTGGTAGAAATGTGGATGGGCAAGGCCATGCTGATGAGGTCTTGGACAGAAATGAGGAACATGCTATCAGACAATGGAGAAAAGGCTATCTTTGTTATAAAGTAACAGAGAACTTGGCTGAATTGTGTTTGTGTTGTAGTTTTTTGTGGAAGGTAGAACTTGTGAGCAATGAAATCGAAGAGTTAGCTCAGATTTCTAAGCAGAGTATTGAAGGAGCAGCTTGGTCTCTCCTTACTGATCGTAGTAAAATGTGAGAAGAGCGAAATGGATTTAAGACAAAATTGCTAAGCAAAAAAGAACCAGAACTTAAAAATTTGGAAAATTCTCAGCTTGTCCATATTACAAAAAATGAGAAAGTATGTTCAAAAGAAAATACTAAGGGTAGGAGAGACTGGCTGTTGGAAAGGAGGTTGGTTTTGGTGTGAACCACAGACCTAGTCAGCCACCCCAGCAGAGACACTGCCAGTTTGAATTGAAGTGGATGGAGACGAGATAAAATGAAGGACTACTGGACTTCGTAGGTTTCACAGGATGGGACCATAGACCTATTTGTTGCAAACATGTGCTGTGCTTCAAGACAAGGGAAGAATGACTGTGAAGGCAATTTCCAGACACTCAGGGCCACCTTTTCAGTTTCTAAAGTGGAGGCCACTTTCTCAGTTGCCACAGGCCTGATAGCTTCCACTGAAAGCGTTAGGGTAGGCAGCCTGAAGCCTTGGGGATATGACTCTTACTGGGCAAAGTTGTAGAAATGGGATACCTGCCTAGCAGCGTTCTGGGATGGGGGTGGGGGTGCGGGTTGTGACTCCACCCTGCAGAGCTGTGGTGGCACAACCTCGGCCCCAGTGGGTCCAGAAGAGAGAGCATGGAGCCAAAGAGAATTAGCCTTGAGCCTTAAAATCCCATGAAGTTTGCCTTACTAGGTTTTAGACTTGGTTGAGGCCCATCACCCCTTACTTTGTTTCTATCTCTCTCTTTTAAAATGGGAATGTCTCTCCTATGTCTGGCCCATCTTTGTATTTTGGAAGCACGTAATTTGCTTGGTTTCACAGGTTTACAGCTGGAGACAAATTTTGCTTCAGGATGGAGACTCACCTTGAGTCTCACCTATATTTGATTTAGATGGTATCTAGATGAGACTTAGGAGTTTAGTGATAATGTAAAACTCAGTATGGGAGTAAAATAATTACAGTGTTCTAACATGCTTTTATTGTCCAGAAGGAGGGTAACATTAGATTTTGAAAGAGTGCATATTGTAATTTCTAGTGTAATAATTTAAAGAAAAGAGATTATATCATTTCCAAATTACTAAAGGAGAAAAGTTTAAAATTGTTTTAATTAAATCTTAAAGAAGACATGAGAGAGCAGAAAAAGAAGCATAGAGTCAACAGGAGAGACAAGAAGAACAAATTAAGATGGCAAATTTAAATCCAAAGATTTTGCTAATTATATTAAGTATAAATGGACTAAATGCTCCATTCAAAGACAAAGATTACCAGAATAGATTTTAAAATCTAGCAACTTGATGTTTATAAGAGATAAATCTAGATCATAATGTTATAGAAAGGTGGTAATAAAATAATGGAGAAAGATATACCATACAAATGTTAGCCAAAAGAAAGCTGTGTAACTACTGTAATATTGGATAAGATGAAAATCATTTTAAAATGAAAAAGGTTCGATTCACTAGATATATAATAATTGTAAAATGTTATGCAATTAGTAACATGGCCTAAACTATATTAAAAATATGTAAAGCAAAAATTGACAATTCTATAAATAAGACAGTAAGTTTAAAATTTCTCAGTAATTGACAGAACAAGCAAGCAGAAAAATCAGTAAGGATATAGAAGAGTTAAAAAACACAATGTACAAATTTGTCCTGAAAGATATATACTTACATATATATATATAACACTGCACTGAACAACTGCAGAATATACATTATTTTGAAGCACACATGGGTTATTTATAGCAATTGACCATGTAATGGGTAATAGTGCAAGGGTTAATTAATCACATGACTGAAAAGTAAGATTCTTAAGCAAGATGTCTATACTTGATTGATTAAAAAAAAACAACAAGGGAACTCTTAGGCTTGAACTGAAAGGAAACTCAGAGATTTTCTTTCTAGAAAAATAAATAAACATACAAATATATTCCCAGTTTTTAAATTATATAAATTATATAGTCTAATATTTAACAGCTCTTCCTCTTAAGAAATTCTTTTTTATAGCTCACTAAAATCTTTCACACTGCAGTTATAACCCATACACTTTCAAGCAAATGCTTTCAACAGAGACATCAATTTATCAAGAAACTTTAAAATACAAATTAATAAATACTAAAGTGTATAATAAAAACACTCATTAATAAATCAAAGTAGAAATAAATACATTACACAAAGCATTACCTATTGCTTTGCCCTCTTGATTTCTTATATTTGTTGGCACAAAGTGTGGTCTTAAATTTGATTTTTTTAAATTACTCTTTGTAGGTTCAGGCTTATTTTCATAGGAGACATACCTGGAAGAAATAAAATTAATGCAATTAAAATAATCAGAAAGTTTATAAAACCATTCTAAAAAATAAATATGAAAAATGTGTTGAAGTCCCATTAATAAAGATTTGGATGTTGTTTTATTGATATAGTAAAAAATGTAAAAGATTGGGACTGATTAAGCAGGAGCTAAATATATTAGTGATATTTATTTGAAGTAGAGAGACAGGAAACTGCTGTTGTCATAAAATTGACGGTACCTCAGGAAACCATTGCTCAGGAGCTAATTAACCCTTTTAGAAAAATGTGCTGGAAAATTGTTAAATGAGATACTGGGGCCATTGCCAGACTCGAGACAAAGTGGTGGAACATGGAGTTAGGATCAGTCCAGATACCAGATCACAGCAAATGTAATGTAAACAGGAATTTTTTTCCACAGAATTTTTTAACTCACTATTGATGGTATGTAAGAAAGTTAATGGTATATAATTCATGCTATATATAATATCTAAATGCTTACGATTTTGTCCTCAGACCTCAGACACTCATCCATAGTTGACATCACCCAGTACCACACCTTTAAATATTACCTATAGGCTGATGTTCCCAGATGCATAGTCTAGACCCCAAACTCTTCCCTGAGCTCCAAATTTATACTTCCAACTGCTGCAGGACTTCTGCATTTAGATATATTATAGCCACCTGAAAATTAACATATTGAAAAACAAATTCTTGTTTTCACCTCCTTCCCAATCTGTTCCTTACAGGCTTCCCCATTTCCATTCAACCAGTGGCTTAGGCCCAAAATTTTGCAGTCACCTTTGATTTCTTCCTCTCATTCCCCAACCCCAATCTGTCAGCAAATCTCACTAGATCTTTCTTTGAAATACATTCCAAATCCAACCACTTCTTTCCTTATTACTTCCACTCTAGTTGAAGACCCTTCATCTCTTATCTGAACTACTGTAGGCCTCTAACCTTCTGTCTGCTCTTTGGACTATCACTCTTGCCCCCAACAACCATGGTGACACCTGTAAAATATAATTGTGATTGTCATCTCCCTTCCATTGTTTCCGGTCACACTGAAATAAAATTTAACATTCTCACTGCAAGACAGAAAAATTTCCACCAAATCTCATATTTCTAAGTAAAGGAATTTCCATTGACTGTCCCTCCGGGCCTGTCTCTGTGCCCTTCCACCCACCCCTCACCTCCATGTGGAGGCACAGTAAATTTTCCAGCTGTTTGGTTGAAAAAAGGGAACTTAAGCTCCAACCTAAGGACCTTTGCCCTTGCTCTTCCCGCTGCCTGTAATATTCTTCCCCCAGGTATTGGCAAGTCTAACTCCCTTCGGTCATAGAGAAATCAGTCTCTGTTGTTGTTCTGAGTGCTACCGTATGGGCAATTTTAAGCTCTTCACATATATTAATCCATTTAAGTCCCACGACAACTCTATGGGATACATGTTATTATTATCCCCACTGTAAAAGATGAGGAGACTGAAGCACAAAGAGGTTATATAACTTGCCCAAGGTCGCAGCTAGTAGGAAACAAAACTAGGATATGAACCTGCAACTGGTAAATGCCATCCTCTTAATCTCTATGCCAGGCTCATGTCATGCAGTTTAAGACATGTATTGAATTAAAGGAAGAAGGAATTTAACCAATTAAATTACACTGTAGGCTACAACTGCATTCTCTATCCCTACTTAATTACGTTTTCTGTGTGTAAGTTCATCCTTCTGTCATAAAAATATTTCTAAAAGGAGTATTTTGACAGGTATCAGTGTGAATATTTTTTAGGAAAAAATTCTTCTAATGAGAAGAGTCTATTAAGTCTAAAAATATTCTTTATCTTTCTTGCCTCTAAGTTATTTTCTATTTCTTACTACTTTATTCATGGTAAAATTGCATTTTCACATGATAATTCATTACTGAATGCTCAGCTAATAAAGAAATCACTTCATCTCTCTTTAAAAATTTTTTTGTCTTTCTTTAAAAAAATACATATGTTAAATCAAAGGGAATTTTTAAGAAAGATTTTATTTATTTTTAGAGAGAGGGGAAGGGAGGGAGAAAGAAGGGGAGAGAAACGTCAGAGTGTGGTTGCCTCTCACGCACCCCCTACTGGGGACCTGGCTTACATACAACCCAGGCATGTGCCCTAGACTGAGCATCCAACTGACGACCATTTGGTTTGCAGGCCACGCTCAAGCCACTGAGCCACACCAGCCAGGGAAATTGTTGGAGGAAGTAAACAAGAGGACATGACTGCTGGTTGACAGTTGAGTTGGACCCAGGCAATCGAAGGCTCCTTACCTCCTCCTCTGTCCTTGGAATGTACACTCTGCCTACTGTTCCCACGGTGGGAGCTGTTCCAAAGATATAGCCTTGAGAAAGTAAGGCATCATTGAGGCTATGTGGACTGAGTATGTGACTGAACACAGTTAAGGTTTCTATATAAACTTTTAAAACTCTGTTGGATGAATGCAGAGATCTATTCATCTTGCAATGTCTAAGACAAGCACTGTATGCAAGTTCCCTTTTCTATTAAACTGCTACCTACCCACAAAAATATATACATATACATATAATCAATTATACTATTACAGTTGTCCTAATTTTCTCCCTTTTGTCCCCCTTCACCCAGTACACCCCCATTCCCTCCAGTAATCTCCCCCCTTAGTTCATGTCCATAGCTAATGCATATAAATTTTTTGGCTACACCATTTCCTATATTATTCTTAACAACCCCTTCTATTCTGTACCTACCAATTTGTATTTCTTTATCCCTCTACCTTTTCCCCTATTCTCTCTGTTTCCCCACCCAGCTGATAACCCTCCAAATGATCTCCATATCTATGATTCTGTTCCTGTTCTGCTTGTTTGCTTAGTTTGATTTTTACATTCAGTTGTTGATAGTTGTAAATTTGTTGCCATTTTAATGTTCAGAGTTTTGATCTTCTTTTTCTTAAATAAGTCCCTTAAACATTCACATGACAATGGCTTAGTAATGATGAATTATTTTAGTTTTACTTGGCCTGGGAGGCACTTTACCTACCCTTAAATTCTAAATGATAGCTTGGCTGGATAGAGTAATCTACATTGTAGGTCCTTGCTTTTTATCACTTTGGATACTTCTTGCCAGTTCCTTCTAGTCTGTTTCTTTTGAGAAATCAGTCGATAGTCTTTTGGGAACTCCTTTGTAGGTAACTCTCTGCTTTTCTCTTGCTGCTTTTAAGATTCTCTCTTTAACCTTTGACATTTTAATTATGATGTGTCTTGTTGTGATCCTCTTGGTGTCCATCTTGTTTGGAACTCTCTGTGCTTCCTAGAATTGTATGTCTATTTCCTTCACCAAATTAGGGAAGTTTTCCTTCATTATTTTTTCAAATAAGTTTTCAATTTCTTGCTCTTTCTCTTCTCCTTCCAGCACCCCTATGATTTGAATGTTCATATATTTGAAGTTGTTCCAGAGGCTCCTTAGCCTATCCTTGTTTTTTGGATTCTTTTTTCTTCTTGCTGTTCTGGTTGAATGTTCATTTTTTGTTATGTTCTAAATCCTTGATTTGATTCTTGATTTCAAGAATCACCCTAGGCTGTGTGACCTGGTGTGGGCCTGTGATCCCTTCCTCCTGAGGTATACCTCGTGATTTTTATCCACCACATGTGGATGTGGGACCAGCCCATTCCACATCTCCACATCTCTGTGTCGCTCCCCCCACCTCCAGCCAACCAGTTTGGATGAATGTGACTTCTTTAATTCCTTGGTTGTCTGACTTCAATACAGTTCAATTTTTGACTATTCTGGGTGATTGTTATTTTGTAGTTTAGTTGTAATTTTTGCTGTGGCTGTGCAAAGAGATGAGCCATGTTTACCTATGCCTCCATCTTGACCAGAAGCCTAAATTTTTTTATAACAGTAATTTTTTAAAGGAACTTTTGTTAAAGAGTATGCCCCTTTTGTAAAAGATCCAATTACAAGAAGTTGCAGAGAAGAGTATATTTGGTGTTTATTGAGAAATATTAAAACTATATACAAATTAAAAGCAAAGGACTAACAGATATTTTTGAAAGGTTATAAAGCTCCCTGCTTTTCAGAAAAGTAATCCTAGGAAGACATTTCTAGGTAATAGAGGCTATCACCTTTATCAGTTACCATTTACCCAAGAAAAGTGCAGACATCCAGAGCTAACAATAACATAGAAAAGATGTCTCTGGGAGTCACTGACAAAGAATTTTAATGGTTTTCAATCCTATCTTTATATAAGAATCATCTGGGAGATCTTAAAAATAGTAATGCCTGGGCCGAACTCCAAACCAATTAAAGTAGAATCCAATTATTTTACAACTCCCCAGGTAATACTAATGTGCAGTTGGGTTGGAAATTACTACTCTGAAAGCAAAGCTCAGCTACAAATTAACTTGGGCAGGTTTCATCTGTCAGCTCCAGGTTGAATGTTGCTATGATGTTCAGCATCATAGGAATGGAAAGGAATGGAACAGATGTTGGTATTAGGCAGCATGGTTAGAATGGGACATAAGCTGCAGCAGTGCCTCACAGGGTGGTACCAGGAGCAGCAGCAGCAGCATTACCGGGAAACTTACTAAACATGCAAATTATCAGGCCCCTGCCAAGACCCACTGAATCAAAAACTTGGAAAGTGGTGTGAGTTAGACTGACATCTTTGTTCAGTGTTGCAGTGAGGTTTTGTGAGCACTAATAGAGACTCGTATCTTAGTTATAATTAAAGTAGTTTGTAAGTCCAGGAGCTCCATCCATCTCAAGATTTGGAGGAACTGAATCTATATAATTAAACTGATGTAACCATAACCAGCATATTATTTGTGATATGAAGATAGCAACTTTCTGCCTCATGCTTTGTTATTTAAGCAATCATTCTGTTATGACTAGAAAAGGACTCACTACAAGATGAGTTGCTTCCTGGAAGAGGCAGTTTCTGGAGATAATATGAATTTAGTAAAAAGTCAGATTTTCTGGGGAGCCCTCATTATTTTAAACGACCTCTTTTGCTGTTCAATGATATTTCTAAAATTCAAATCTGAATATGCATTGCCCTGTTTAAACCCGTTAGTAGCCCCATACTGGTTTAGGAGATTGTCCAAAGTTCTTTCCTGGCCTTTGGTGATCTGGCCTTTACTTACCTTTTTAGCTTCGCTTCTTTAGGTCCCTCTCTAGTCTCTACCGCATATCCCATTCAAGTCCAGTGACACTGAACTATTGTTGGTACCTCAAATTAACTAGGCTTTCCTTTGCCTCTCTGTGGCTTTCAGTTTATATTGTTGCCTTGGCCTGGAACACATTTTCCTCTTTTAAATCTTTTGCCTCTTCACTAACTCCCCAGGTTTCATCTGAGCTGCCATCCCCTCTAGAAAACTTTTACAGATCCTCCCATTAGGAATCTCTCTGTAGCAACTGGTGTTTGCCTATTCACTTATCTGAATTCCCCCCTCACACACACTGAACTTTAATACACAGGTATATTCCCCTGTTGCTGCTGTATCTTCAGAGTACAATAGTCACTTAATGAATACTTATAGAAGAAAATCAATAAATGAAAATTAAAATAGTATGTGATAGCAAAGCTATTGTACCAAGATAAGCAAAAGTTATCTGCAAGGATTTTTCATTTGAACTTGGTTTAGAACCCTAGAAACAACAATAAGTTGTATCAGAATGAGAATTATTCAAGTATGAGTAAAATCTAGTATTACATTAAACAGCAACTTACGTCTCATTTCTGGAAATAGAATACTAGGTAGTTTGGATCAGCTATCCTCCTGAGAACAACTAAAAAATGTGGAAAAATGTTAAAATATTTGTTTAAAGACACCTAAGAACTACCTAAAAGCAGTAACAAATTAAGAGGCCAAGAGCCAGGAGAAAAGAGACACTCCAAGAGGTTCTATTGGTTCTACATCTCAGTATTTCTTTTGTCTGGACTCTCTTTACATTTCTGATGCCTAGAAAAATTATATAGCATTATATACATATACAATACCAGTGAAAGACCAAGTATGACTTATCCAGACTATTACTTGCAAGTACACAAAGAAGCTTCCTTAATTTTCTAGGTGGACCTTTTTTTTTCTTGCAGTGTAGACCCTGAGAAAGAAGATACCTACTAAGAAAGACTCCTGGTGGCTAACTGGGCTCAGATTGTAGCAAACAGAGCCTACCAGCTGTTTCTACACAGGGGCCTTTCATGCAGATTGCACATACAGGGAGAAGCCTGCACTGAACTGCCTGACCACACTGTGTTCCTGCCATCTGAGCAGCCCTTACAAAGGAGTTCCCAGAATTGTATTTCAACCAATCAGACTGGAATTTCCCTGTCCAACCAGAGCTGCAGTTATATCCCCATCAGCATCCTCATGGACCAGTCAGAGCAGCTCCATTCTGACCAATCAAGACAGTACCTTTTGGGCCAAGAAAAAAAAAAACGTTTAGGATTTGGCACCTTCATTTGGATGAGGACAGACCAATCAGGGACCAGGAGTAGTGACTTCTCTCTATGTAAGTCAGCTCCCTTCTGGTTCAGAGAGGGCACTTTCCCTTTCTACCAAAGCCTGAAGACTGTTTCCCCCGCTGGAGCTGAAACACTGAAGATGTGTTGCAGAACCAGAGTGGAGAAGAGCACGTGGAGCAGCGCAGCCCAGAGCAGAACTGTCTAGCCAGAAAGGGGGCTCGCCCCAGGGCGCCTTGCCCCAGGGCCGCCTCCCTGTCCCACAGCTATGCTGCTTCACAATAGGTTTATTTGCGCCGAATAAAGTTTCATTCTTCACTGCACACCATACTGGGGTTCCTGTTGGCATCTGAATTGGCGCCAACAACCATCAGTTGACAGCAGTACATTGGCTAAAGTTTGAAATAAATCCTGACATTAATTTGCAGCAATATAATACAGCTCAAGGAAAGTCTTTCTTTAAAAGTTCAGAATTATAATTACTATCTGTAATCAACATGTGCAGTATTATAATAAATAGTCTATACACAAAAATATTCTGGATGCTTATCTAGTATAACATAACCACTATGAAATATACCTTTGTTTGACAAAGCTGACTTTTAATATAGACTGCATAATCTAAGACAAATCTAAATGCCTTAAAACTCCAAATTGAAAGTTTGAGGTAGTTATGATGGTTACCTTTTTGTTTTTTTAATGCCATGTGACTTGTTTTCTGTGCTCTTTGATACTGTCATAGACGTGGATTTAGCAATAATAGCCTCTTCAGATTCCAACTGAAAATCAAATGTTAGGGGTGCAGCAGAAGTCTTTTTCTTTATGAAACCCTGAAGACTGTTATTCTGCAACAAAATATATAAAAACAACTGTAAGCAGGCATTAGAAAACCAGCAGAGCAGGACCACGATCCCTGAGAACAGGGAAACAAATGCGGGAAACCCTACTGCATGTGGCCCAGTGTACTTCCTGGGACAGTCTCCAGGCTGAGGCACCAAGAGGAGGAACTAGATCCAGACCCTGTGGCCTCGACCTTGTGGAATTTCAGAGACAGAGACTGCACCAGCAACTGCACTGTTGGGCATTCACTTCCAAGAAGTGTTTATTCTAAAACCTGTACACAAATATTCATAGCAACTTTATTTTGTCTTATTTTTTTAGCAGCTTTATTTTTAAAAGCAAGATACTACAAACAACCAAATGTCCTTCAATGGGTGAGTGATTGAAACTCTGTATATCCATACTATGTAATACTACTCAGCAATAAAATGCATGTATTATTTATAATAATAAAGCTATTGATTCCTGTAAGATCTTAGATGGACCTCAAGGGCATTATGCTTAGTGAAAAATCAATGTCAAAATATTACATACTGAGTGATGCCATTTATATAAAATTGTCCAAATTACAAAATTACTATAGAGATGGAGATCAGATTAGCCATTGTCAGGGACAGAAATGAGGAATGAGGTGGAGACGTGGGTACAAATACAAGGAGATAACATGAAGGAGTTCCTTTGTGTGGATGGATATGTGCTGTATCTTGATAAAATTGCATGGAACTAAATATACAAATGACCGAATGAATGCAGGTCAAAAATGGTGAAAACTGGCTCAAGTTTGTACTCTGATTAACAGTCATATACCACTGTTGTGGATATCAGTTATGGCTCATACTGGCTTTGATATTGCACAGTTTTACGCCATTACAGATGTGTGTAACCAGCACCACAGTCGAGATACAGCCCTATATAAGGTGTCTCCAGTGGGAGCAACTGGGGGAAAGGCACATGGGGCTTTTTATACTGTCTCTTTAACTTCCTATAAGTCTATAATTATTTCAAAATAAAGTATTTAAAAACTTAAAAGTCGATTTCCAAACTGGTTTACATATTGCTATCTCCTTTTTTGGTCATTAAAAAAGCAAATAGAGGCAATCTACCTTCATAAATATATTCATTCACTTGAGTTCCTCTCTGTGGTGTCTTCCTTGATGTCTCAGACTGTGTGCTCTTCTTATCTATGCCTTATTTGTTCACACTGTTGCATATTTTGCAAGTCTTTGTGTAACCAAATTAAATTGCTCATATGTGTTAAAAACCTGGTTTTTGAGGACTATATTCCTCAGTGAACAATTATTTATTGTTCATTATTCGTCATTTATTGAACTTCATAGGAGTCTTACCTTCTTACTTTAATTTCTATGAACTTTAGTTATTTCTAGTTTGGTAACTGTACCAAATATTCACTTCTTTTTAATAAACCAAGTAAATAAATTTTAATATGTTTAATATACCGATAAGAACAACAGGTGTAGTCACAGTTACTATTTGAGTACCTAGGATTTTTAAAAATCTTAAGCAGATTAAATACATCATAACCTAATATGGTAACTATCTAGAAGTTACCTTATATCTAGTTATTCTTAATAGCACCCCCCTTACATAGATGATTTTTTTCAAATAATATACTTATTTTAAAAAATTAATTTATATCTTCATAATAACAAAAAAATAAAATAATCATTCACATTTGAAATGATGACCTCTTAATAATTAAATTACATTTTAGCTTTTATTTCACAAACCTTTATTCTTCTAGCCGAGAGTATCTTTGCATACTCATTTAGAACATCTAACTTCTCTACAATTTTTTCTGCCATTGTCAGTCAGTACATTCCTATTTAAAAAGGAGAAAAATAAATCTTTAAAACAATTTAAATATATAATTGATTACTTAAGCATAATTTAAAAGACATCTTTATACTACTGTTTTAGGTGAAAAATAAAACTATAAAGATCATTGAGTAAATCATAGAACTGTAGAGGCCCAAGTTTTTTAGACAGAAAGTCTCATGATCAGAACTCCCAGATGTGTGAGGGCCCCAGGCATTTTTAAATGTATGATAAAGATGAGTTGAAGAAAGTTCAAGATTACCAAAGGAGAACCAGACATGACTCATATTTGAAGCATACTTGAAAAATATGCAATTTGATTTATATCTATGGTCTTTTATTATGATATGATTTTAATAAAAGTAAGTGTGAAAAGTTCACATTTATATAATCAACTGCATTAAAAGTGAATTGGGCAATGATCCAAGACTGTTAATATGGCACTTAGAAGGCAATCAGTCACACAGAAGGAACAGCAGCCAAACTGGTGAGGTCCTATTGCCATAATAATAGTTCATATTTTCTAGTTAATTAATATTGCTGAAAATTTCATCTGGGGCCAGGTGATCCATATTAGGTTTGGGGAACTGAATGTTAGACATCAGGATCTAGTCTAATTTATTTCCATTTTCATACCAAAAATATTAAAAGCCACAAAGTACCTTTTTAATGTAATGTAGACTGCTGGGGCAGAGTGGAAGCAAAGATCAGAATACTAACCTAAAGCTCCTTCAAGTTAATTTATTTTTAAAATTGAGTACATGATTATTAATTACATATACTTTTTCTCAGTGAATTGAATGGCTTCCACTGGCATTTAAGTGTAAAAATCATATGGTTCATAGAAAGTATTAAATTAATCAGTTTCTAAAGACCATCAATGTCCATAGTTTTTTCTAGCTCAAAAAAAAAATCTCTGCTGTTTCTCTCATATATTATTCAATCAATATCACACAAAGATGATGATACATGAAAAGACAAGGATTTAGGGTCCTATTTCAAAAGCTCACATTATTTTTTTATTAACTTGGTTTCTTTTAGCTCGTTTTTCCTTCACCATATATTGCCCTGGGGGTAAATTCCTGGTGCTCTGATAGTGCCTTCCCATTCCAGCATGCTCTCTGCCATTCTGCTATATCCAGATACCCCACTTCCATCCCATGATGTAATTCTATGTGACAAAGAACTTTTCTGGGCCAGGAGGCCATAGCAGGATAGCACACTCTATTATAAACCACATAACCTTAGGTTGCGGGTCAGAAGGCGAGATGCAGGAAGAGTGTTCGCACAGTGTGACTGCCTCAGACTCTCTGGGTCTCCTACAGGAGAGTAGGGGACAGGTTTTGGAAGAATGTAGATTATCTGAACATTATACGTAGTTGTCTTTTCAGACCCAGGACCCAGTCCTCTCATATATTCTAAAAACAACTAAAGGAATTTTAGTTTCTGTGTTTCCCTTAAACATATATGAGTTTAGAGATGTTGACAAAGATCCTAAATTTTTCACTAGTTTCTTTATTGGGGACAAAAAGTTCCATTTTTCAGTGAGAGACAGAATGGTATATGACTGGAAGAACAAGCATATCAAAGTGAATGAGTTCCCAGTTTGGGGAAGGTATAAATTATATTAGAAACAACTGGGACACACTGTTTACTTATGAGGGAGAAACAGAAGGCAGGTGTTTTTAAAGAGTATGAGGTCCTAAACCTCTTATTTCAATGAACCAGACATTTTAATACGCAACACATCGTCCCATTTCACACACATACACACACACACACAGAGTTATGATTGTATGTTCTTGATTTAAACTTATTTTGCTATGAGTAAATTATTTAGCTATCATAAGATTTCTGAAAAATCACTGTGCATATCATGAATTTCTTTTGAAGTGAGAAAAACCAACCAATTATTTTTAAGGGTCAATGACAACTTTATGAATACTAAATGTGACAGTTTATAAAATTGACAGGATGTTATTAGTTTTAGTTTTACGGTTTTATTTTCATATTCTGGAACCACTACCTTTTTTTTTTTAGTTTTTGAATGTTTTCATAGGTTTCTGACAACGTGTCTGTAGTTCCTAACGGATGAATGGCCCTAAAAGAAAGTGGAGATGAGGAAATCCCATAGACTATCTCTTTTGCTTTTATCATTATACCAAGGGTACCAAGGGCCTAGCTTGTGTTTCTTCAAATAAATGCTGAGAGCAAAGGAACATCAGGTCCAATATGATGGTGTATCCAAACTGTTTTGCATGAAGTAAAAACTAATCCTTTAATGCAAAATGTATCAAGACTATGTTAAACGTTCCTCAGTAAGGTCTTATGTATTTCAGTCTTCTCTTGATGAAATCTCTAATTTTAATGTCTACTTTAAACCAGCATATTTCATACTTTGATTTCACTTTCTATTTCTATGGGCATATATTTTACTTCATTCATTCTATTCTTGTGAGCATATATTATCATTTAAAGGTGAACATTTATTTGTTTGTTTGGCTACTAGGTACCTAAATATATTGAATATTATATGAAAGACATTGTACTAGGCATTCTATCAAATTTACTGAGGAAGTTGTTACCTGGCAGACAATTTTCTTTGTGACCCCCATCTTCCTAGGCAAGGCAGATGGCCTCTTCCATTTCACTAAGAAAATAGCAACTATCAGGAAAGAACTTCTTTGACTTCTACTTCTAATACCAAAGTCTCATTTGTGTCCATTCCCACCTTGCCTATATTTTAATTTTAATGGAAGTGTTGTCTTTCTCAACCAAAGTTAATCCCTGCCAATATACTTTAGATTCTTCTAACTCTGGCCTCCTTAAAGAGTTACTTTCATTGGTTATCTTCTCTCCTATAAGGTTCATCTCTTTTCATCACTGATTTCTTGTCCCTAGCATGCTCAAGTCTCTTCTATTAAAAAAAAAAATTCTTGCCCTGGCTGGTGTGGCTCAGTGGGGTGAGCATCAGCCTGTGAACCGAGGCATCATCGGTTAGATTCCCAGTCAGGGAACATGCCTGTGTTGTGGGCCAGGTACCTGGTTGGGGGCATGTGAGAGACAACTGATCGATGTTTCTCTCACATATCGATGTTTCTCTCCCTCTTTCTCCTTCCCTTCTCTCTAAAATATAAAAATCTAGAATAAAAAAATTCTTTCCCTGACCCTACGAGCCATTATTCTTGCTCATCTTCCCTTTATTGCCAAATTTCTTAATAGCAGCTTATACTTGGGCTTTCTAATTTCTTACACGCCTTCTCCTTTTCAACCTTCCATCATCATTCCTCCTAAACTATACACTAAATCTGCTCTCATAGGTCACCAGGGTCACCATCTTATATATTAGTAGATACTTTTCTGTTCTTATTTACCCTACTTGAATGTTCACAACTTTTGCTAATGTTGACAACTCCTTTCTATAGATCTCCCCTCTTTTGGTTTCTGTGACAATAGTCACATTTTCTTACCTTCTCTGAAGAGTCCTTGTCAGTGTCTTCAATTTGCTCTTCTTCCTTAGCTCACTTCCTAAATACTAGTGTTCCTAAATGCTCAGCCATCTCTTTCATCATTCTATATATTCTTTCAGGATGACCACCCAAACCCAATGGCTTCATCTACCACCATCTATTTCCAAACATAATCTCTCTTCTGAGTTCCAAACCTATATACCTAGTTCAATCCGGATTTCCCACAAGTAGCCCAAATGTAGGTCTAAAAGTATACCCATTGTTCATCTCCCTCAGCCAAAAATCTCTTTTGACATTTGTTATCAAATTTATTATCTCTTAGGCATCTAGCCCATAAACTTAGAAGTTGTCATGATTGTCAATCCTAGTTACATTGCAGAATGAACTCAAAGACTTTCAGATAATACAGATTCCCAGATGCCACCCCAGGCCCCAAATCAGGATTTATAGGGGTGAAGACTAGGGCTGTATATTTTTAAAGCCATTATAATGCAGTTGTTCCCCAAACTAGGATTTGGCCAACACTCTCCTGGAAAACTCCCTCTTACCCCTTCCTAAACATACATAATCACTTTCTCTTGTATATAATACATCAAACATATCTATTTACATTAGTTTTTCTCCTCTTATCCATTCACATTGCTATTGCCTCAGTTTAGGATTCCATAACTTGTTACCTGGTTTATTGCAATAGTTTAAAAATATATCTATACATTTGATCCATTCTATCCTTCACGTTCGTCTGAATTACTTTTTTTAAAATACCTTCACATGTCTCTCTGATTAAAGCTTCAACCCCTACCTACAGTATTCAGAACAAAGGCCAAGCTCCTTGATTTATTTTTCAAGTCTCATAATTTTGCCCCTAAGTCTTTAACCTCACCTGCCTCTTCCTCTTGTATACCTGATATTCTAGTCTTAATGAACAATCTGCAGTTCCTCAAATGTGTTATGTTTTCCTTCACTGTTGTTTTTGTCTTGGCCATTCCCTCTGCCTACAATGCTGTATGTAAGTCCTATTTATCCTTCAAGACCTAACATAAGTATAACACTTTCATTGGGAAATTTTCCCTCATACACTGATTTAAATGTCCAGTGTCTGTGCTCACATAATAGGCTATGTATACTGCTATTCTAGAATTTATCACACTCTACTGAAGCATTTCATATACTTGTTTTATTCCCCCTCTATACTATGTGTTTTTTGAAGGCAGAAACCACATCTAATTAATCTTTGCATCCCTAATACCTAACAACCTGAATAATTAATTAACTATTAGCAATAAAGGAAATGGACACTTGTAAGTGCTATGATTGCTTTTAGCTTGCATTTACATTTATGAGAATAAACAAATCTTTGACAGAGTCCTGTTGAGGTCCTTCTAGATCAAACCACACTATTAAAAAACATTACTTTCTCTCCCATCATCAAACAGCATATGTACCGGTTAGGAACATAAAGTCTGAAGTCAGGATACCTGGTTTTGAATCCTTGGCTCTGCTACTTACCAGCTGTGTAACTGTGGGCTAATTGCTTAACCTCTCTGTTGCCCCATCTGTAAAATGGGAATAATAAAAGTACCTATCTTTATGGGGTTGTTATGAGGTTTGAGTAAACGTAAATGACATATAAATGTTTGGCAAATAAAAGAAATAAATACAAGTAATGATATACTTACCAGTTAGGGATAAGATATCTGAGATTATCTATAAGGGCTCCAAAATACATGTTCTCCATCTGTATGTCATTTTGGTTTTGTCTGCCATACCTGCCACCATGCAATCGCCAATGGTGTCCATGTATATGATGGCCTACTTGCTTCTTTCACAGTATATTTCTTCAATTACTCTAAATCCTTGCAACTTTGGGAAACTATGAGAATTTATTCAGCAAGTCAATATCTTCTATTTTAATATGGCAATTCAGTATCTTCTGTACCATGTCATTTGATTATCTTGTTTCCTTTCCTTCTTTAATTTTCCCATAGTTTTACTTCTTAATTGTCTATTAAATTCTTATTCTAAGTGAACAGAAACTAAAACTCATTCTCCTATAGAATACAAGTATAGGTCTCCTATTTAGGGAGACTACCCTGGTAAGCATTACTATGTCTCCATACTGGAAATTCATCAAAAAACCAAAATTAGTTTGTGCTCTAGTAAATAGATCTAATTATCCCCATTGCAAATGATGTGATAACCAGAGTGGGAGAGAAGATCTCACTTCTTAGATATGTAGATTTACATCTGAAGCATTCTCATATGTACTTACAGTTGGGGGAAATGCTCTCTTCTGCAATTTAGAGTTCTTCTGGGGTCAGAGGAGACCAACTCATAGAATCTTGAGGTCAGAATGGGCCAACAGTCTTTCACACAATTCCGTAAACAATGAGGCAACATCAACTCCAACTGGACAAGACCTTTTCACTCCTTAATTTTATTTCCATTGCCTTCCTTCGGACCTTCGGGTTTCACTTTCCCTCCTTTAGGTTATTGTATATACTC
The DNA here is from genome assembly GCF_022682495.2 of Desmodus rotundus. Taxonomy (NCBI): domain Eukaryota; kingdom Metazoa; phylum Chordata; class Mammalia; order Chiroptera; family Phyllostomidae; genus Desmodus; species Desmodus rotundus. The sequence continues at coordinate 47,170,704 of NC_071389.1, forward strand.
CCTCCTTACTTCTCCCTTCCTTGTCTCTCAAATACTGATCCTTCAAAATGCCATCGGAGCTGCGTTCCTTAAATAGGACACTGATCAAATCCAGCTCCAGGCCATAAACCTTGACTTGCTCCCCATTACCTGCAGAATAACACATAGACTCCTCAGATGATATACAAGATGTTTCAAGAACAGACAGTCCAGGATCTGGCTCAGTCCAGCCTTGACGTCTTAGAGTGTATCCTGCCTTCTTTGCCGTACGCTACTACTCCTGTTCCCTGGATGCATCCTGCCTTTTTCACAGGCATGTCCTTCACTACAGAACTTGGCACATTATGCTATTGAGATTCACTCTCTGACAAATCTCTTTCTCAATGTATTGAAAGCTCATTTAAAGCAACAATTGACTTACCCACCTCAGAATCTCAGTACCTACCTGGGATCTGAAAATTAAAATTTAATTTGGAGATGTCTCTGATTATAACATTTTAGGGGGAATAATCCCAGGGGGAGTAATTATATCTATCTGTAATAGATGATGTTAATTCATATGATTTACTAGGGGGAATAAAATATGAAGTTGAGTGAATTATTATAAAATGTGGTTCTTGACAAATCTAAATTCAGTAAAATTATTTTCAAAGGCAATTTGGATTTATGTTCTTTATTACTGGCTCAGTAATGACAGTTTTTTGAAAAGAACACAATGAAATAGAGAGCTTGCCAACTAGGGCAGTATAAAATCTCCAGTCATTCCCACCATCAATCATCCACAGGCCTCATTGCAAAGACTGGGCTACAGCAATGAACAATTTCAAGGTTGCAGGGCCAACATTATAAGCACATTAGAGTCTAAGTTATTACTAAAAATAACAATATCAAATTAAAAGGTTACTTTTGAGGACAGAACACTACTTCATTTTAACAGTTAGAACCTTTGGGACTGAAAAAAATTCAAACAAAACAAAAAATCCCTAATGCTGCCAACTTAATAGGCTCTGCTAAGAAGGCTTCTCCAGCAAGTTCTAACCATCTCCTGTTAAAGGAAGAATTCAGGAAAATGAAGAGGCTCTAAATTCAGACAGTAAAGAGAAGGACTGAGCAATTATCTAGAAAATGAAAGCTTAAATTAAAATTTACTTCCATTATCTGGCCTTACCAGTTCAAATATTTATTCCTTGAAGGCCAAGCTTCTGTCTTACATTTTTATTTACATAGTCCACCAAACAGTGTGTTGACCACATAATAAGCACTACCTATTAAATGATCACTTTTTATTCAATAATGAGATAACTGGCTGAACTTCTTTAGTTCACATTCCAAGTATAGACACAGAAAATAATTTTTTGTACATCTAAAATGTTGATAATAGCCGATATTATTGGCTGAATTTTGCACCCCCTTCCCAAATTCATATGTTGAAGTTTTAACCCTCAGTACTTCAGACTGTGGACATATTTGGGGACCAGGCCTTTATATTAAATAGGTGGTTCAGTTAAAATACTCCATTAGAGTGCATCTTAATCCAATATGACTGTATGGGCAGAGATGGGGACCCAAACAGCATGCACAGAGAAAAACCATTTGGGGACACAGAGTAGGCAGCCATCTGGAAGCCAAAGAGAGAAGTCTGAGAAGAAACCAACCTTACAGAGACCTTGATAGTGAACTTTTAGCCTCCAGGACTGTGAAAAATAAATTTCTGTTGTTTTTAAGCCTCCCAGTCTGTGGTTTTTAGTTATGGAAGCCCTAGCAAACCAACGCATCCAAAAATCTTGAGAACTAAATTAAAAACTCATTGGAAGATTTAACTATTAAACCTGGCCCATGGGCTTAGAACCACACCATAATTTTTTTTTTGTCTCCTTTTGTTATGACAGAGGGAGAAAAAATTTACTCTTTGTTCTGAAACTTTTTAATATTTGATTGTCACCAACTTGAGGTTGGATGAGAAGCTTCTAAAGAAAAATATCAAGGATGTTTTAAAAGTATGATGTACATGCTCTGGGGAGTATTAATTGTGAGCAACCAATCAGATAACAATTGGAAGAATCTATTGGCAAACTTAAAGTCATGTCACCCCATTATTACTGGAGGAGTGATCACTGGTCCATTCCAGGTCCATTCTGTCTCGGCACATTTGAAATGCAACAATTATGCAGCTTCCAGCCGGCTTGCACCTCGTGCCTCCCTTCTCTGCTCACTGTCCCCCCCAACCCCCAGTTCACTTCCTCTGTGGTGTCTCCTCCAGGGTGCCTGTCAAGGTGTGTGCGGAGAGCTTGAAAAATAGGAAGCCCAACTCAAAAACTTTATGCCTATGGGCCTTTAATGAGTAGCCAAAACTGGGGGCAAAATTGAGGATGCACCTTAATACTAAGTATAGAAGAGGAAAAGGTTATTTCAAGGAACTTGGAAGAGCCACTGAGACCCACCTCCCGCCTCTCACCTCCATCCCACACTCACCTGAACAACTGTGGTGGGAACAAGCCTGTAGCCCAGCTTTAAATGAGATACCTGTGACATCTCATCCAATCTCTCCCTAACCAGATCCAGCTGGAGGTGAATTCCACAGACTGGAGGGATGAAAAAAGCCTAAGATTTAATAAAACTATGGGTTTCATAATTTGCCTCCTATTTCCATACAAATTTGAATTTCCAGCCTTCCAACACCTCTGCCTTCCCAAACCGCATCTACTTCTTTCTTTTGTCTTCTGGTTCTGGCAGTTATTTTTCTTTCTCTTTAGCCCCATTGCCACACATCCTGCATCTATGGAAACAGTTTCCCAAGCTCTCCCTACTTGAAAATGTCTTGAGAACAGGGTTCTCTCTCCTAAGAAGGGTTTGGCCCACAATATTTTTATCACTAAAAGCCAAAATGACTCACCAAAATTATCATGCTGAAAGAGTAGAAAGAGAGAGTAGTTAACAGGAAAGGAGAAAATCAAGTAAAAAGAACTGGGGACAGTGACTTTGCTTCTCTTTTTTTCCTTCTTCATCTTGTACTTTCCTGAAAACACAGAATTTCAAAAAGAAGCTTAAAACTTCCTCTTGAATGGAAGTCAACAGCCTATATTTGAATATATGATGATAGATTGCTTTCATAACTTATAAAAAATCCATTCTTATTCCTAAGGCCAAGAAATCCCATGTGATTAGTAAGATCACCCTTGTATTTGATAAGTTGTAGAGCAGTTTTGGTCACCCTCCCCAACCCCCTCCCCACACCATTCATACACACACCACATAATCATAATCTACAAATGACTGACTTGAAAACACTCTTGATTTGGTTGAGTGGTGTAACATTTCTACAATGTTATTTTCAGTCAAGAGCTATACTGGTAAGCATCTTGGGAATGTACCTTATCTGATGCAAATCAAAATAGAAATAAAAGCTTTAAAAAAAGGGCATTAATCATCATCACAACATAACTATATGCCAGTGCAAATGGCAGAAAGTTTGCAAAAAAAGTGGTTTTAGCTATGTAGTAATCAAAATATGACTAGACATTGCCATTCATAATCAGTTCATGAAAACATTGTAAGGATTTACAAGAACTTTAATATTTGTGGTCCAATATTTTTTTCTGGGTTTGTTTGTTTGTTTTTTTCCAGCTTGAACTATAAGGCTGCTTACAGACCATGGCTCTGCTCCTTGGACTTGGAAACTGCCTGTCAAATGAACAGTCTCTCTGTGCTGTTTGATTTCTATTGATAAGTAACCCAAGAGCTTTTGTTCTACAAGCCTGGGCTGGAACAAGGACTTTGACAAGCTTCATCACATGTTACCCATTGTTCTTGTATCACAGCCCCACTTGCTGACCACTGAGTCAGTCAGCCACTGAAAAGGCTGTAATTACTCAGAAACCTTACTTTCTTTAATCTGGCCCTTTATTTTGATTTTTTTTCTTTGACTCAAATTAGCCTCTCCTAGCACCCTGACTCACTGCCTCCCACTCTTTGCTTGATCATTAAACCCCTCAGTGCGGGCCTGGTCAGCATCCAGTAGTCTTAGGAACAAAGTCCTGGGTCTATTGATACTGAGATAGAGTATTCACTTTCCATAAAAGACAGTCCAAAAACTCATAATAATATGTCAGATGAAAGGAAACTGTAAAATGGGTAGATTACTGACCTAATAGGATGGGTCTGAGTGTTAAATGACTTAGCAATCTGAAACACCAAGCACAGTGCCTAGTGAAAAGCAGATGCCCAAAACTTCATTACGTTTCTGTGCTCCTAACCTTCTCCCGATTCCCACAAAGTCCACACAACACATTTGAAATTGCTACCTGAATTTGATTTTATAGTCCTAAGAAAATATATATTCTCAAATGTTTGAATTATTAAATCCTAAACTTTTCCCTCTAAATTCTTGCCTCCTATTAAAGACCACAACTTCAAATATATTTCTTGGGATAGCATCTTAAAATGTTTTACTTGCTATACATGGAGAACCACAATATTTAAAGTAAAAGATTATTACATCTGACTTCATAAATATTTAAAATTTATGCATGTTAGAAAAACATAACATTTCTTTATTGTATGTTTTTGGCTCCTTTGTCAAAAATTACTTGTCCATATACCTGTGGTTTTATTGCTGGGCTCTCAACTCTGTTCCACTGATCAGTGTGTCTGTTTTTCTGCCAATGCCATGCTGTTTTGATTATCATAACCCTATAGTATAATCTGGAGCCAGGTAGTGTGATACCTCTGGCATCATTCTTTTTTCTGATTGCTTTGGCTAATTGGGGTCCTTTGTGTTCCATACAAATCCGATAATTTTTTTGTCTTCTCTCTTTAAAAAACCATTGGGATTTTGATGGGGATTGCATTAAATCTGTATATTGCTTTGGTTAATATGTACATTTTAACTATGTTAATTCTTCCAATCCATGAGCACACAATATCTTTCCATTTCATTGTGTCTTTTTCAATCTCATTTAATAATGCTTTGTAGTTTTCAGTATATAGATCCTTCACATCCTTTTTTTAGGTTTATTCCTAAGTATTTTATTCTTTTTATTGCAATTGCAAAAGGAATTTTTTTCATTTCTTTTTCTGAAATTTCTTTGTTAGTATATAAGAATGCAGTGGGGTTTTGTATGTTATTTTGTATCCTGCAACTTTACTGTATTTGCTTCTTGTTTCTAATAGATTTTTGGTGGAGTCTTTGGGGTTGTCTATATAAAGAATCATGTCATCTGCAAAAAGTGATAGTTTTACTTTTTTATTCTTAATTTGGATCTCTTTTATTTCTTTCTTTTGCCTGATTGCTCTGGCTAGGACTTCAAGGACTACGTTGAATAAGAGTGGTAAGAGTGGACATCCTTGTCCTGTTTCTAACTTTAGAGGAAAAGCTTTCAGTTTTTTACCATTAAGTATTAAGTTAGCTGAGGGTTTGTCATATATGGCCTTTATTATGCTCAGGTAATTTTATTTTTTTATTTATTTTTGGAGGGAGTGGAAGGGAGAAAGAAAGAGAGGGACAAAAACATTGGTGTGTGAGAGAAATATTGATTGGTTGCCTCTTGCACGCACCCAACTGGCCCACAACTCAGGCACTACCCTTACTAGAAATCAAACTGGTGACCCTTCCATCTACAGGGTGGCACTCAACCCACAGAGACACACCAGCCAGGGCAATTTTTTCTCTTTTTTAAATCTCTTTATTTTTAGTGTTTCAATTATAAATGGATATTGTATCTTATCAAAAGCTTTTTCTGCATCTATAATAAGATCATATGATTTTTATCCTTTGTTTTGTTAATGTGCTGTATTACATTGATGGATTTGCATGTGTTGAACCATTCTTGTGCCCCTGGAATGAACCCCACTTAATTGTGATGTATTATATTTTTAACGATTGTTGTACTTGATTTGCTAGTATTTTGTTTAGGATTTTTGCATCCGCTTTCATCAGAGATATTGGTCTGTAGTTTTCTCTTTTTGTATTATTCTTGCCAGGTTTTTGTATCAGGGTTATGTTGTCCTCATAAAAATGTGTTAAAAGCATTGCCTCTTCTTCAATTTTTGGGAAGAGTTTGAGAAGAATAGGTATCAAATCTTTGAATGTTTAGTAGAATTCACTAATGAAGCCACCTCGTCCTAGAGTTTTATTTTGGAGGGAGGTTTTTGATGGTTGTTTCAATTTCCTCACTGTTAATCTATTTAGATTTTCTAATTGTAATCTAGCAAATGGTAGCTTTACTCCAGCAAAGCTATCATTTAAAATGGAAGAGCAGATAAAGTGTCTCCCAGACAAGGTAAAGCTAAAGGAGTCCATCATCAATAAGCCATTATTATATGAAATGCTTAAAGGAATTATATAAGAAAAAGAAGATCAAAACTGAACATTAAAATGGCAATAAATTCATAACTATCAATAATTGAATCCAAATACCAACCTAGCAAACAAGCAGAACAGAACAGAATCATAGCTAAGGAGATCACATGGATGGTTATCAATTGGGAGGGGGATTGGGGAAATGGGGGGGAGGTGCAGGAATTAAGAAGCACAAATTGGTAGATACAAAATAGCTAGGGTGATGTTAAGAACAGTATAGGAAATGGAGAAGCCAAAGAACTTATATGCATGACCCATGGACATGAACTAAGGGGGCAGATTACTGGAGGGAATGGTGGTACCAGGTGGAGGGGAGCAAAGAGGAAAAATTGGAACAACTGTAATAGCATAATCAATAAAGTATATATTTTTAAAAAGATGTAATGTTAGGTTAGGTTGTTTACTTGACATTTTTCTTGTTTCTTGATATAGACCTGTCATGATATAAACTTCCCTCTTTACTGCTTGCACTGCATCCCAAAAGTTTTGATATGTCATATTGTCATTCTCATTTGCCTCTATATATCTTTTGATCTCACCTTTTATTTATTCTTTGACACAGTCACTTTTGAGTAGTATGCTATTTAATCTCCTCATGTTTGCAGGTTTTTTAACTTCCTTTTTGCAGTTGATTTATAATTTCAAATCATTGTGATGACCAAATCACTGTGGTCAGAGAATATGCTCGGTATGACTTCAATATTCCTAAATTTGTTGAGGCTAGTTTTGTGACCCAACATATGGTCTGTCCTTGAGAATGTTCCATTTGCACTGAAGAAGGCAGCATAATCAGATGGTCTGGGATGAAAGGCTCTGTAAATGTCAATTATGCCCACTTGGTCTAATGTGTCTGGTAAGGCTGATATTTCTTTATTAATTTTCTGTTTGGACAATCTATCTAGATCTGTCAATGGAGTATTTAGTCCCTACTATGACTGTGTTTTCATCAGTTTCTCCCTTTAGTTCTGTTAGTTTTTTATATATTTTGGTGCTCCCTGACAAGGTACATATATATTGAGAAGTGTTAGGTCTTTTTGATGTAGAGTCCCCTTTATCATTATACAATGTCCATTTTGTTTTCTGTTATCATTGTTATCTCAAAGTCTATTTTGTCAGATATAAGTATGGCTTCACCTGCTTTTCTGAGGATGCTATTTGCTTGCAGAATCATTTTTCATTCTTTCACTTTGAGTCTATTTTTGAAGCTTAGATGTATCTCTTGAAGGCAGTATATGGTTGGGTTTTGTTTTTTGATCTAATCTGCTACTCTGGGCCTTTTAGTTGTATGTGGGCACATAATTTTTGACAAAGGAGTCAAAAATATACAACAGAGGAAAGAAAGCCTCTTCAATAAGTGATGCTGGGAAAATTGGAAAGCCACATGCAACAGAATAAAACTAGACTATAGTTTGTTCCCATGTACAAATAGTAATTCAAAATAGATCAATGACCTAAACATAAGACCTGACACAATAAATTACATAGAAGTAAACATAGGAAACTTAGGTACTAAACTTATGGACCTTGGTCTTAGAAAATATTTTATGAATTTGACCCCAAAGATAAGGAAGCAAAGGCAAAAATAAATGAATAGGACTATACCAAACTAAAAAGCTTCTGTATAGCAAAAGAAATCAACAACAAAACAAAAAGGCAAACAACCAAGTGGAAGAAGATATTTGCAGACAACAGCTCTGATAAGAGATTATTGTCCAAAATATATAAAGAACTCATACAACTCAACACCAAACAATCCAATTAAAAAATGGGCAGAGAATCTGAACAGATACTTCTCTCAAAACATACAAATGGTCAAGAGATATATGAAAATATGTTCAACTTCACTAGCTATCAGGGAAGTACAATTCAAAATTACAAAGAGATACCACATTACACCTGTTAGAATGGATATTCTCAACAAGACAATTAATAACAAATGTTGGAGAGGTTGTGGAAAAAAGGAACCCTCATTCACTACTGGTGGTAATGTAAACTGGTACAGCCAGTATGGAAAACAGTATGAAGTTTCCTCAAAAAATTCAGAATAAAGTTACCATATGATCCAGCAATCCCTCTTCTGTGCATCTACCCCCCCCAAATTGAAAACATTCATTTGCAAAGATATATGCACCCCACAGTTCATTGCAGTATTATTTATGTTGGCCAAGATATGGAAACAACCAAAATGTTCTTTGATAGAGGATTGGGTAAAGAAGAAGATGGGGTACATATATGCAATGCAATACTACTCAGCCATAAGAAAAGATGAAATACTGCCATTTGTGTCAACATGGATGGACCTTGAGAATCTTATGCTAAGTGAAACAAGTTAGTCAGCGAAAGCTAAGAAGCATATAATTTCATTCATATGTGGGAATGAAAACTGACACTCAAAAACACAGACAACAGTACGGTAGTTGCCAGAAGGAAGCAGGGTGGGGAGTAGTAAAGGGTAAATTAGGCGAAATATATGGTGATGGAAAATGATTTGACTTTGGGTGGTGGGTACACAACGTAATGTATGCTTGAAAGTATATAATCTTATTAAGCAATGTCATCCCAATAAATTTAAATTAAAAACAAAATTAAAACAAAATAACAAATAGCAAAAATTTCAAACATGTTAAACTTAGAAGACTGCTCAACATGTGTAAACAGGGTATCTTAAAAATCTCACAAATTGTGCCCTGGCTGGTGTGGCTCAGTGGACTGAGTGCTGTCCTGCAAAGTGAAAGGTTGCTGGTTCAATTCTCAGTTAGGGCACATGCCTAGGTTGCAGGCCAGGTCCCCAGGTGGGGGTGTGCGAGAGGCAACTGATGAATATATCTCTTGCACATTAATATTTCTCTCCCTTTCTTTTCCATCCTTTCCCCTCTCTCTCTAAAAATAAATAAATCAAATCTTTTTAAAAATCTTACAAATTTTTAAAAAGATAAACATAATAAAAAATGCATGCTAATTATAAAGAATCCATTTGTAAAAAATACCTATAAATGACCATGAATTATATTTTTAAAAAGCAAAAGATTTATACAATCTGAAGAGAAACCAGAGTATTATATTCTTAATATCAACAAAATATTCAGTCATATGCACTAGAATAACAAAATATAAGTTTTCCCTTACATTGTTAAGTAGGGGGAAGGAACTGGGAAACATGTGCATGTATTCTCTATCAGTAGACGTGTAAATTGTTAGGATGGTGATTTACAATTCATATAGAACTTTCAAAAATATATGGAATCTTTGGCCCAGCATTTCTACTTCCAAAAATTTATATTTAGAAATTAATCATAGAAAGTCACAAATAATTAGGAAAAATGATGTTGCTAGAACATTCTTTATAATTGTGTGAAAAATTAAAAATAGTATAATAGCATCTATCTATTATTTATTTGTTGAATTCCCATTTATTAAATTTATTTTGTGTCAAGTACTATATTGAACTTCACATATGTTGACTCATTTATTTTTCATTTTATAGGTTAAAAATTGGACTCTGAGACATTAAGCATGCTGATCACGATCATAAAGCTAGTAAGAAGCAGATGGCAGCATTTAAATTTAGTTTTATTTCTTTCAAAAACCTATCTACTATTTTAGACTTTCTTGTCAGTTTTTGTCTAGTCATAGGATGTTATGTGTGATGCAGTTATTTAAAGTGATATAAAAGTATACTTAAAAGATAAAGGAAAATGTTTATGGTATTGTGTTAACAAAAAATCAGATAAGATTTTATTACACAGGATGATTTTTTTATTTTTTAAAGATTTTATTTATTTATTTTTAGAGAGGGGAAGGGAGGGAGAAAGAAAGAGAGAGAAACATCAATGTGTGGTTGCCTCTCACACACCCCCCACTGGGGACCTGGCCTGCAACCCAGGCATGTGCCCTGTCTGGGAATTGAACCTGTGACGCTTTTGTCTGCAGGCCTGCACTCAATCCACCCAGCCACACCAGCCAGGGCCTGAATAATTTAAAAAAAAAAAAAAAGTATGGGTCTCTGATCACAGAAAAAGACCTGCAATAAAGCACCCTTGAAAGACGGTTCTCTGATGGTGGTAAAATTATACTTTTGAAATTCGTTAGTACTTTGTACACTTGTATTTTTTAAATTCACAAAGACTAATACATAGTAGGGAGTATAAGTGAATGTGTATTATTTTTGTAGCCAAGTTATTAAAATACTTCAATATGGCCAAAAGCATTTTTTTCTTCTTGTGAGATTTGAAAAGTGAAAAGCTTCTTTCAAGAAAGTTTGAAATGTGTTTCCATTTGGCATTCAAAAAAGTTTTTATAAAAATACACAAAGCAGTGAACTTAAGAATGTCCAAATCTATAGAGAGATTTTATAAAAATTTATTTGAGCCAAAAAGAGGATATGCCTGGAAGCAAGATCTCAATAGAATGATACAAATACTTCTTAAAATGGCAGTTTGCTGCTTCTTTTATGCATTTGGAATTAAGCAGGGACTGTAAGGAAGGTCATCCGAAGGTGGGAGAAAGTAAGGTGGGGTCTGGATGACAGGACAGTTAACAAGACTATGTACTCTCTTGAGGGTGGTTTCTCTTCTGAGGGGTCTGAAAGGAGGCATTTTGAAGGTGTGTTAACAGAAACAGTGAACAGGACTTGCTGAAGGCAAAGATTAACTTTTTTTTTAATTGATTTTAGAGAGGAAAGAAGGAGGGGAGAGAGAGAAACATCGATTTGTTGTTCTACTTACTTATGCATTCACTGGTTGATTTTTGTATGTGCCCTGACTGGGGATCGAACTTCAATCTTGGTGTTTTGGGACAGTGCTCCAACCAACTGAGCTACCCAGCCAGTGCAAAGATGAACTTTTTACTAAAAAAGTTATATGCCTGAGATGTGACTCCAATGTGACCTGCCTCCTTCGGAACTTATGATCAGGTCACCCTTTGAGGTTACTTTCTGTAGAACCCCTTTCCACCCAGAAAGCTAAAGATTAGAAATTAATTTAATGATTTCAAAAGTAAAGGGTAGACTAATAACAATAGAAAAACTAAGAGGAGAGAAAAAGAACGTTGTTGATAATTTAAAAATGCTTCTACTCTCTGTTCCAGGGGGTGGTAGGTGAGTTAAGGACCAAGACACTGCTCTGCGATAAGAGCTGCAGCCCGTCCCACTCATCTGCTCTTGAAGATATTTTACAAATACAGTACAGCAGTCTGGTTGGATTCTGAGGCAGGGGAAATCTGAAATGGGCAAGACATATTAACTTAGACTTCAAGACTCCTAAATATAGGTCATATCTTAGAATAGAAATAATAGAGTAATAATAGAGTAGAATAGTTGTGCTTATGACACATAAAATCAGATCTACATACTTTTATTGCTCAAAATTAGTGAGGATAGTTCCAACTGAATGAAATTAGAATCTTTAATGCTGAGCTGAGCATAGAATTCCTGCTTAGATTAACTTAGAGTTAGAAATATTATAATTCCAAATTCATTTTGTCAACTTCTCTAGAACCACTAGAGAAAACCAGTTTAACATGATTTTAAAATATATATATTTTTGTTCAAAATATTTTTCAAGGGATTCTGTTACCTTAAAGAAAAGTTCTTGATGATAAGAAGGGGTAAGGGTGGGAGAAAGTGCATTAAAAAAAAAAGTTCTAAGAAATCTGTCTTATTACTTTACACTATTCAGAAAAACTCTAAAATAAAATTAGAAAAATAATACAGTCAGAATAAACTAGTGAAAAAACAGGAAAAGTTGGGTGGAAGAGTGTTTCTGGTAAGAGAGGAGGAAGAGAAGACAGAGAGAGAAATAAAAATAAATTGAATAGGTTGAAGAGAGTATTACAGAGCAAATAAGTAAGTTATTTATAAATAAGGAAAAATGGTTACAAAGGGTTTTATGGTACAAATAAGAATATGTTCTTTTGTTATTTTGTTTGGTCTTATTTAGAGAAGGAAGGTAAAACTTAAAGAGGAGGATGGGAAGAAAATATCTAAGATACATGTGAGGTATTTTGCTAGGTTTTTATCCACAATATTTTGTTAAAGAATGAGCCACTTTTAATTGGACCTCATGTTCATGTCATAACCTCATTTAATCTTCCCCACAGGCTTAAGAGGTAGGCATTATTATCCCCATGTTACAGATGAGGTAATTGACACTAGGAGGTTAAGTACTTTGACAAAGTAACTTAGGTAGTGAGAGGTTAATATTTTCTCCTTTCAAAGTCAGGATCTAGTTTACTCCCCACTTACAGGATAATAAAATCAAACATGTGCTTCACAGGCAAAATCTAGGCAGAGTGAATATCCTGTTTGTGGCTAAAACAAGTTTTGCAGTCTGCTAAGAGATAATCTTCAGATTATTTGGAAGTGAATAGCATGACCTGGAAGACAGTGCTGGGAAGGATTTTTTCTTTAAAATAAAATTAAAAGTGAATTGATAAGGAGAATATAAAGATCATTACAAAGAGCTCTACTATCTCATCTGGGTTCTCCCAAAGCAGAACAAGCAAAAAGCAAGGAGTTTGGTACGAGTTTAACTAGTAGGTGATCCCAGGAAGAGTGATGAATGGAAGCAAGGGAAAAAGAAAAGTTGATGCATTAATGAGTGGATTGCTGCTGTGGACAACTGGGCTCAATTCCCCTGGGTAGCTCTGAGATTCATGGAATTGATTAGAACTCACTATGGAAGTATCCCTTCAATGGGTGTGGAAGCTAGGATATATATCCACAGCTCTCATCCCTCATTTATTTGGTTATTCCGGGCCATTATAACCCTGTCCCACAAATGAGCTGAGCACACTCCTGAGACCAGAGAAGGTCTCTGGCAGAGAGACACAGGTGCTTGAGGTAAGATGGCCTTGGCATACGGCCTGTCTGGAAAAAGTCCAGCCAATGTTAATATAACGAGAATGGTTTACACGACATCGATGTAACCTGGCACCAAGGACAGTGGACTGGAATGCATACACGTGAACATTGATGACTTCACTGTACTAGTCAGCGGGGGCAGTACACTCTGTTGAGTGAGCATGTGTACTGTATGGCTGTTGCATTCAAAATGACTAAGTGAGTAGAGCAATGAATCTGCGTCAAATTTTGCATTAAGCTTCCACAGAAACTATTCAGATGATTCAGAAGGGCACAGCTACAGTCACCTGGTGATCGGCAGCTTCATCATGACAACACACCCACTCAGGCATCACATCTCATACAGAGTTTTGTGGCAAAACATCAAATCACCCAGGTGACTCAGTCTCCCAACAGCCCAGATTTGGCACCCTGTGACTTCTGGCTTTTCCCAAAACTAAAATCACCTTTGAAAGGGAGGAGGTTTCAGACTGTCAGTAAGACTCAAGAAAATCCAACGGGGCAGCTGATGGTGACTGGGAGAACTGTGTGAGGTCCCAAGGTGCCTAGTTTGAAGGAGACAAAGGTGTCATTGTCCTATGTACAATGTTTCTTGTATCTTCTCCAATAAGTGCCTCTACTTTTCATATTACATGGCTGGATACCCTCTGGACAGATGTCAAAGAAAAGAATTCCATGAAGCTGCAAGTGGCCTCAAGAGTTGACTAAGGGGATATAGGCAGTACATCAACAGGCACCAATAAATAATCTCATGTGTGTGTGTAACTTCAGTAGAATAAAATAAAATTTCAGAAGAAAAGTACTGTGATTTCAAAAGAATAAAATGCAGAGAAAAATAAATCTTCTTTTATAAACTTCCTACCACTTGGTGGCAGTATGTCAAAGTTTAGGTGGTTGAAACGGAGTAATACTAGTAATGATGACTTGAAATGACAACAAATATTCCATGATATGGCTGCAAAGCAACCTCCCTAAAACATGCCCTTTTCTAGTTGGAGACTAAACTGTTGTTACCATATTGGAAATTTTCAGAAATATTCTTTCTCTAAAGCTTTCCTTGTTCCACAACCCCTGCCCATCTTTACATCTGTTATAGATTTATGAAATTACTATTACAATGCAGTGAAACTATTGAATGAATACTTAAGCCACTTTCTTACTTTGTATGTCCCTTTAGTTTTTGCAGCCACTGAGGCCTGATTTGTTTCTTTGCATTGGCATTCTCTATAGAAACAGGAACTTACTTATTTTTAGTAAGAGAGGAATTGTTTTCCTAACCAAAACACTGTCAAAAGATTATTATATGTTGATAACTATAACCATTCTTATATATTCACTTCTTGTATTATAAACATAATAAACATTTCCTCTTAAGTTACTTATAATATTTCCTTGAAGCCCTATTGATTAAATTTAAAGTTTATATCAAATACCATCATCTTTGAACTAAAACACTGAGCCCTAACTGGTGTAGTTCAGTAAATACTGAACCAGGCAGCAGCACTGTCCCCTCTCTGAGCCCTCCACCCAGAGCCACAAAGTGATGAAGTGGATTGCCCTGCCCTGGCGATTACCTAAAGCTCTGTTCCACATAATTTGCAGGTGCCTTTTCGACAATAGGCCACTCTAGTAAGGCAGGGCGTTAAAGCAACTCTACTTAATACTTGGAAACAAACACAGGAAGGCTGCCAAGTTGAGGAGACAAAGAAATATGGCCCAAGTGAAAGAACAGAACAAAACCCCAGAAAAAGAGCTAAACAAAATGGAGATAACCGACCTATCAGATACAGAGTTCTAAACACTGTATCAGATGCTCAAAGAACTCACTGAGTATGGCAACAGCATAAAAAAGACCCAGAAAGAAATGAAGGCTATGTAAAGTGAAATAAAGAAAAAGCTTCAGGGAACCAACAGTGAAGGGGATAAGGTCAAAATTCAAATCAATGATTTGGAGCATAAGGAAGAAATAAGCATTTAATCAAAGCAACAAGAAGGAAAAATAATTTTTAAAAACAAGAATAGTGTAAGGAGCCTCTGGGGCATCTCCAAACATACCAACATCCATTTTATAGGGGTGACAGAAGGAGAAGAGAAAAAGCAAGAAATTGAACATTTATTTGAGAAAACAATGAAAGAAAATTTCCCTAATTTGATGAAAGAAATAGACATGCAAGTCTAGGAAGCATAGAGTCCCAAACAAGATAGGTGCAAAGAGGACCACTCTAAGACATATCATAATTAAAATGCCAAAGGTTAAAGATAAAGAGAGAATCTTAAAAGCAGCAAGAGAAAAGCAGATGGTTATCTTCAAAAGAGTTCTCATAAGACTGTCAGCTGATTTCTCAAAAGAAACTTTGCAGGCTAGAAGGGACTGGCAACAAGTATTCAAAGTGATGAAAAGCAAGGACCTACAACCTAGTATACTCTATCCAGCAAAGCTATCATTTAGAATTGAAGGGCAGAGAAACTGCTTTCCAGACTAGGTAAAGCTAAAGGAGTTCATCATCACCAAGTAATTACAGATGAAATGTTAAAGGGACTTACTTAAGAAAAAGGAGATCAAAACTTTGAACATTAAAATGGCAACAAATTCACAACTATCAACAGTTGCATTTAAAAAATAAACTAATCATACAAGCAGAACAGGAACAGAATCATAAATATGGAGATCATTTGGAGTGTTACCAGCTGGGAGGTGGAAGAGTGAGACTGGGGGGAAAGGTACAGGGAATAAGAAGCATAAATGGTAGGTACAGAATAGTGAGGGGGATATTAAGAATAGTATAGGAAACAGAGTAACCAAAGAACTCATATGTATGACCCATGGACATGAAGTAAGCTGGGAGGGGAGGAGGAATTGTGGAAGAAAGGAGGTACTGGGCAGAAGGGGCAAAGGCAGAAAAATTGGGAAAACTGTAATAGCATAATCAATCAAATATATTTTTAGAAAAAAGGTGAAGGGATTAGCCATAGAACATTTACACATAACCCATAGATAGAGACAAAAGTGTGGAAGGAGGGAAAGGGGCTGGGGACTGAATGGAAGCAGGCAAAGTTGGGGGAAGGGGAGACATCTGTAATAATGTCAACAATAAAAATAAAGGTTAAAAATAAATAAATAAATAGCAATAACATTCTTGCAGAGTTGTTGACTATTGAACACTACTGTGCTCTGGATGTAATAAAGTTTTCTATTGGCTTTTAGAGTAAACCATGAACAAAGATTTAACTCTAACATTGAATCATTCTTTTGTTTAATAACTGATTAGTATTAACTTAAGAAAATCACAACAAAATATAAAGGTTCTTATAAATGAGGCCATAGCAAGGACCACTTTTGAAATGTGTAAAGTATAAAAGTGTCTAAAGAAGACAACTAATTAAATTTATAATCCAAGATTTACTCTGTCAAATGAGAAAGTAGAAATTTGACAACCTAATTTATACTATAAATTGCCTTTGTACAATGTGTTCACAAGTGTGAACACCGATTTTCCAATACTGTGAAGAAAATGAGGCACCGAGAAGAAATATCCTGAAAGAGAAGGTCAGTTAGCTACTGACGGTAAGGTTTATAGCTCTCCTGAGTTAAAATAGTTGAATCACGCTGGCCAATTGTGAACAGCGAAAGGTGTTAGTTCCTCACAGTTTAAGCCACTGCACCCTAACAAAATTTAAAAATAAACTATATGAGTTCCACTACTGAATGAAACATGAAATGGAAATCTCACAATTAGGTTGTCAAAGATTCTACTAAGAGAGATAGTTGATAAAACAAATAAACTACTTTTTTCCCCATAAAATTTTGGTTTCAAGTATAGTGCCGATGATCTCAGCATTTTACTTTTTTTTCTATGTAAACTTGTGCTTCATTTCATTTAAGTTTTTTTTTCATTTGTAATGGTATTAGATTTTTAGTGTGGAAAGGAGCAAAGCATTGAACTCAAGGTAGGAGCTTTGCCTTATTTCATCTGTTACTCCCATAACCAAAGAAGCTAACATTTATTAAAGGCTTATGTACCAGGCACTGGAACATCAGGGAGTGATGTACATTAGATAGAATACTATCATTTCATCCTCCCCTAAAACCTAAGGTATATATATCTTACCCACATTTTATAGAGAAGAAAACTGATGCTAAAATGGGTTTGTGACTTATCTGAGGTCATTCAGCTAGTACATGGGCCAAGTTTGAATTTAAACTTGGGTCTCCCTGGGTCCAGATTATTTCTCTTTCCTATTGTTCCATGCTGGTAGCTTTGTCTCCCAGATACAAAGATTAGAAAGTTTACAGCATGGCCTAGTCTTCAAGCAGCAACAATTGAAAAAAAAGATACAAACTTGGAATCCTCAAAGATTTTTCCCTGAAACATAGCTAAAAGAGTTTATGGGAAAAATTATATTGATTTGCCTTTGAAATGATAGCTATCAAATTCCTAGTAGAGAGTTTGTTACATTGTAAGGGTTAACTTAGTTCTCTTCTCATCACTCTCTACATTAATTAACAATGAGGGATTAATAAAATCTACTACTTCAGCTTTTACTGTGTTTGTATCTACATAATAATAGTACACACCTATTGTCTGGTTTGCCCAGCATCCAGTCTTCCTCTGGGAACCGTTTTACACATCCACCCTGTGGTGAATTAAATTACTCCCATCCTATTCTATCCCCTGCATCCCACTCTAACTAAAGATTCACTGTGGCAGAAAGTAATTCTCTGCCCCTTGACCTAGGGTTGAGCCCTGCGACTTGCTTCGATCAATGGTGTGTGTTAGGATGGTCCTGAGCCTAAACTTCAGGGGTCTTCCACGTGCCCCGGCTAGCTGACTGCTCCCAGAAGGAGGATGACTTAAGTGTGGAACATAGCCACCCTGGTCACCACAGTCTGAAGTATGGCTTCTCCCACCAATATGCAGATCTGAAATGACAATTGCTTTAAACCACTAGTTGGAGGTACATTGTTATACAGCATTAAAGTGATAATAGTTAATGTATATACATCCCACCCCATTCCATTCCCAATCATGTGGTTCCTATAGGACTTACCACACTCTTCTTATAAGACCTGGATCTTTTTAAGATCTCTTTACCAGATCCTCTCATCATTTTTCCAGAGACCTGCTGGACCACTGAGAGCTCCTCTCGATATTTTGAACCTGGAGGGAGAACATCAGGCTCTCTTTCTGTGGCAGAAAGTCTACACGTAAAACCCGGAGTTTTCATCAGCCACGTTGGGTACTCTGGAGGAAGCAGATCCACAGTGAGAAAGACGAGGCAGGAGGCAGAGGGTGACACCTAGTGGGTTTCTAGAATCCCTGCCGCGGTTATTCCTAAGGCCCTGCTGCACTCTTACTGTTTCTTAGGTTCTCCGAACCCAAAAGTTCTCCTTTGTTTGACTGAGCTACTGTGGTTTGATTTAGTCACTTACAATTGATCACTTTTCTTTTTTTATTGTGGTAAAAAGTAACAAAATTTACCACAAACTATTTTTAAATGTGCAATGCCGTAGTACTAACTGTATGCACATTGCTGGGCAACAGATCTCTAGAAAATTTTCCCCTTGCAAAACTAAAATGCTACATCCATTAAGTAACAAGTCTTCTCTTTCTTCTCCTCCTTATGCCTGGCAACTAGCATTTTACTTTCTATTTGAATGAGTTTGACTATTTTAGATATGTTATATAAGTGCAATCACGCAGTGTTTGTCTCTTTTGTGACCAGCTATTTCACTTAGCATAATGTCCTCAGGGTTTACCAATGTTATAATATGTGACCAGATTTCCCTCTTTTTAGGGGCTGCATCGTATGTATATACCAGTTTTTTTTTTAACGGTTCATCCATTGATGGACATTTAGTTAGACTGTTTCCACCTCTTGGTTATTGTGAATAATGCTGCTATGAATGTGGGTGCACAAATATACACGAATTTTCTTTTTTTAATTTACTTTTTATTTTCTTGTATGTTTAGACAGAGGGGATTGGAGGAATAAAGAGAGGGAGAGAAACATCAGTGTGTGGTTGCCTCTCATGCACCTACCACTGGGGACCTGGCCTGCAACCCAGGCATGCACCCTGACTGGGAATCAAACCAGTGACCCCCCAGTTCTCAGGCTGGCACTCAGTCCACTGAGCTGCTAGCCAGGGCTATATGCATATTTTCTTGATGGATTTAAACTAATAATTATTTATGCACTCTCTACTTCTTCAGTTTGGGATAAAACAATGAAAGAAAAACAGTATGGATGACAATAACAATGGTTTTGGGACAGGAACACCCATGAGTGAAATGAACTCCCACTGCAGGGCCTTTACCTTCTACCTGTCCACATCCCATCCTACCCTGTCTAGGGGCTATTTTAAATGTCATGTCCTCTACTGAGCCTTCTAAGATGTTCCCAATGAAAACTAAGTTTCTTTAGCTTGACGCTCCATAAAATATCTCTCTGCCTTTCTATGGCTCTTACCACATTTTACTTATTCTCCACTTTCTGTTGTACTCTTTCTGAAGAAAAAGACAGTGTCTTATTCATATTTGTATTTCTTAAATTATCCCATCAACTGTTTTACACTCAATAAATACTTGTGAATTGGGTGGTCCCCCACTTAACCCCTGAGTTAAAACTAGACCCTTCTTTTGTCTGAGCACACTTATGCTATTCCTCTTATGTTATACTAAAGGTTCATATTTCAATCATTGCCCATAATTTGACTGAAATTAAAACCATAAATTAAAATCAGATGAATGACTCAGTCTGCTACTTTTTTAAAGGTCAAGGTATTTGCTGCCAAAAGGCCAGCAGGCTGAATTTGATCATCCCTTAGGTTAAAGTCTATTTTAGCTTCAAATTCTTCAGTTTTGTGATTTATATAGTTAATTATTTTTCTAATAATAAATAAATGAATTTGCTGGTAACTTGCTTAAGTTATCAGAAAATTTGCCTTGGTTTATTTTTCCTGATATCTTTACAATGGCATGTTCTGGGCTCAGTCCTAGGACTCCCCTTTTCTATTTCTAGTTTACATCTACTTTCTTGGTAATGTCATCTATTTCTATGACTTTAAATTTCATCTATGTGTAGTTGAAACTCAGATTTTTATATCCTGCCTGTTTCTCTTCTCTGAATCTATACTGATATGATCAACTCCCTATTCAACATCTGTCTTCATAGGCATTCTAAACTTAACATGTCTGAACACAAATTCCTAAATCCCTTCCCCACTCCTCAGCAAAGCATCTGCCTCTTCAGGTTTCGTCACACCTCAGTCAATGGGCACTTTATCCAGCCTTTCTAGTTGCTTAGGCCAGAATCCTTGGAGTCAACTCATTTTCACATCTCCACTTAAAACTCTCCAATGGCTTCACTCAATTATCAGAGGAGCTGAAGGCCTTCCAGAGCCTTATGCCATTGCTCACCACCCCTCACTGCAGTTTTCTCTGAACTTATTTTATTCTGATTTAATTCCCATTGTTTTCCCTTTCCTTACTTTGCTTGTCCCACAGTGGCTTCCCTACTGGGCCTCTCATGCACCCTTGGGCTTCTTTTTCTCCCCCTCCCGGTCACCCTACTGTTCTGTCTGCCTGAAGCACTTCCTTTAACTGAACTGCGTGCCCCACTCCCTCACTCCAACCAGATCTCTGCTCAAATGTCACATTCCAGCAAGAACTTTTTTTAGCACACTGAATTCTGTCTGCCTTTTCCATATTATTTCTCTCCAAATTCTGCACCTTCTGAAACTATAAGCTCTATGAGGACTGAATTTTTGTCTGTTTTGTTTACTCCTTTATTCTCCATGCTGAAATAGTTACTGGAACATAGCAAATGCTCAATAAATAGTTCCTGTATAAATGAATTCTCAAATAAGTACAAAAGGTCAGAACAAATACGGAGAGAACAAAATGATAAAGAATAATTTTCCTTTCACTTGAGTTGTACCTCTTAGTGCATGTTTCTAGAAAGACAAGAAAATCCCATGGTATATTTTAAATTCTTAATTAAAAAAACCTCTCATTCAGTTATTTAAAAATATATATACGGTCATGTACCACTTAACAATGAGGATACTCTCTGAGAGATGTGTGATTAGGCAATTTCATCATCAGGTGAACATCGCCGAGTGCACTTACACAATCCTGGATGGCACAGCCCAGATGTGTAGTAGGCTGTTGTGTGCACCAACAGAAACAAAAAGCAAAACCTGAGCACACACATCAATTAAAGAATAATATTTAAATTATGCTTTTCCAATTTTCAGTTGTGTTAACTCTTAAATCTCAGACATTTTTTGAGATGAGCAAAGGCAATGAAAACCACTGAATATCATTAGCTTCCATGCAAACAGGTCCTCGCTCTTTCATTTGAGTGGTTAGAACTCGAAATCTTTTTGGAAGAGATCTTCAATATTCAAAACTGTTTGCATAAGCAGATTTCTAATTTGAATATCTTACTGGTATCTGTTGATTTGAAAAGCCTAAAATCACCCTTTTAATTAGAATCTCCATTGGTCACTACAAATTCAGAGGCAGGATTTTTGAAGCACTTGGAGTGCTGCACACCCTGAGCTTTCCCCATGGTTTCAGTGACCAGATCCATGTTTGGGGATCTGCCCTTGGGGGCAGGAACAGTGGAGAAGTCCCAGCTGCAGTCAGACCTGCTGAGAGTGGACATCATTTCCTGGGCCTGCACCATCATGGCCCTGGAGGCCAAAGACAGGCAGGGCAGAGCCTCAGATGTGGTGCTCGGCTTTGCTGGGTTAGAATCCTACCTCCAAAAGCAGCCCTACTTTGGAGCAGTGGTTGGCAGGGTGGCCAACCGAATTGCCAAAGGAACATTCACATTAGACAGGAAGGAGTACAAGCCAACCATTAACAACGGGCCCAAAAGTCTGCATGGAGGCATCAAAGGGATTGGTAAGGTCCTCTGGACCCCACTGTCAAATGGTGTCCAGTTCTCATGGGTCAGTCCAAATGGTGAGGAAGGTTACTCTGGGGAGTTAAAAGTCTGGGTAACATACATGCTGGATGGTGGGAGCTCATGGACAACTATTGAGCTCAGGACAGTCAGACCACACCAGTCAACCTGACCAACCATCCTTATTTCAACCTGGCGGGCCAGGGTTCCCTGAATATCTATGACCAGGAAGTCACTATAGAAGCTGGTGCTTTTTTGCCTATGGATGAAATCCTGATTCCTATAGGAGAGGTTGCTCCCGTGCAAGGAACTACATTTGACCTGAGGAAGCCAGTGGAGCTTGGAAAACACCTGCAGGAGTTCTACATCAATGGCTTTGACCATAATTTCTGTCTGAAGTGATCTAAAGAAAAGCATTTTTGTGCGCAGGTCCACCATGCTGGAAGTGGGTGGGTACTAGAAGTGTGCACCACCCAGACTGGAGTTCAGTTCCACATGGGCAACTTCCTGGACAGCACCCTGAGGGCAAGAGTGGAGCCATCTGTCCCAAGCACTCTGATTTCCACCTCGAGACCCAGAACTGGCCTGATGCAGTCAATCAGCCCCACTCCCCCGCTGTGCTGCTGAGGCCTGGTGAAGAATATGATCACACCACTTGATTCAAGTTTTCTGTGGCTTAAGGAAGTACAAAGATATAACCTGCTCCAGGGGCAGGCTGGGAGCCCCTTCGGTAGCCCGTGTGCTGTTCAGAAATGAGATGAAGATTTAGAGGCTTTACAAATGACCCTGTGATTTAAATCATACAAATGGCCACTGTCATGATAACCAGTCTGAATACTGATTTCCTTCCCAATGACTGACTCTAGGCCAGGTCTAACGAACAGCTCTATTCTCTGTGTAATTAAGAGAACCCAGCTACCAATCATCATCCAAGCTCTAACTCCAGCCCAGAAATGGCACCTGGACCCCCGTGCTCCATGGGCTCTGTCTCTCCACCCTGCTTCTTTCTTTTTTACTTTTCACCCTTCTTTTTTTTGAGCCTCCTCTCTCATCCCTTTTCTTTTTCCTCCTTTTTCTAAAAAGCATTTGTTTGAGTTTGATTAACTGTCTCTGAGCCTTAGAAGTGGTATGACTTAAAGTATAAGAAAGAATCTGCAATTTTTATTCTGCCTTTGAAGTTAACTGAGGAAGCCCAGCCCAGCCAAGGTACTGAAGAAAGGAAGCTGTTGCAGACAGGAGCTACGTCAGAGTGAGGACAGGACCTACCCGAGGACTGCACATCACACCTGGAACACATGTTGTGTTACGTACATGAGGCTGGGGCTCCTCCCTCTTTTCCTGAAGAGTTGAATCATTAGTGACGGGTATGGAGTGGTGGTTTTTAAAAAAATGTGTTTTTTATATACTAGCAACAGTTGAAATTAAAAAAAACAAAAAACCTGCACCTTCAAAAATAAAAAAGAACTTCCATTAGAATTATAAGTGAAGGCCAAGTGGATGGGGAGCCTGCAAAGCAGTAATAAGTGTGTGCCTTGACCATGCTGTTTCATTCTTTACCTGAAAAATTCTCTAAAAATATTTTAAACATCAATAAAGACTTCATAAGTATTTTATCCCACTAATTGGCACAAGTGAGTGTATAAAAAACTGTTTTTCCTCTACTATCTCCTATCAGTTATAACATATGCCACAAATTTTTCTTCAAAGCCAATAATAATAATAATTAATGATAATAAGTGTAATTAATAATAGTAATTAGTATAGCAATAAACACATACATTAAAAAGAAGGGTCTCAAAGAAATAGCCTAACTTGTTATACTTCAAGAAACTAGAAAAAGAACAAACTAAGCCCAAAGTTAACAGAAGAAAATAAATAACAAAAGATCACAGCCAATATAAATGAAAGACTAGAAAACCCATAGAAAATATTAACAAAACTAATAGCTGTTCTTTTAGAGAATAAGCAAAATAGAAAAACCTTTAGCTAGACTAAGAAAAAAAGAGAAACTCAAATAAATCAGAAATTTAAAAATTGATACTGCAGAAATACAAAGGATCATAAGAGACTACAATGAACATTTAAATGTCAACAAATTGGATAATCTAGAAGAGATAAATTCCTAGAAATATATAACCTACTAAGATGGATCATGAAGAAATTGAAAGTCTGAACAGATTGATTAATATTATGGATTGAATCAGTAATAAAAAATCTCTTAACACAAAAAAGTCCAAGACCAGATGGCTTCACTGGTAAATTCTACCAAACATTTAAAAAGAATTAATACTGATGATTATTAAACTCTGCCAAAAAACTGAAGAGGAAAGAACACTTCCAAACTCATTTTACAAGACAACCTTACCCTAATACCAAAGCCAGATAAAGATAAACAAAACTGACAAATCTTCTCGGTGTCCTGATACCTGAGCCAGACCAGGCACTACAAAAACAGAAAATTACAGATCGGCATCCCTATGAACATAGAGGCAAAAAATTCTCAACAAAATACTGTCAAACATAATTAAACGCCATATTAAAAAATGTACACTATGATCCCTGATATGCAAGGATGTTTCAAATAGGCAAATTAATAAATGTAATACACCACAGGAACACAATAAAGGATAAAAATCACATGATAATTTCAATAAATGCAGAAAAAGCTTTTGACAAAATTCAGCATGCTTTCATGATAAAAGCTCTCAACAAATTAGGTATAGAAGGAATGTAACTCAACATAATACAGACCATTTATGACAGGCCCACAGAGAACACCATACTCAAGAGTAAAAAGTCAAAGCTTTTCCTCTAAGATCAAAAACAAAACAAGGACACCCACCCTCACCACTTCTATTAACATAGTACTAGAAGTCCAAACCAGAGCAACTGAGAAAAAATTAAAAATAAATAAAAATATGCAAATTGGAAAAAAGTAAAAGTGTCTCTTTTTTCAGATGACATGATCTTATATATAGAAAACCCTAAAGACTCCACCAAAGAAACTATTAAAACTAACGAATTTAGTAATGTTTCAAGATAAAAAATTAACCTACAAAACTTCAGTTGCATTTCTACACACTAACATCAACTATTTGAAAAGAAATTAAGAAAATAGCCTCATTTATAATAGCATCAAAAACAATAAAATACTTAGTATTAATTTAACTAAGGATATGAAGGATCTGTACACTGAAAATGTAAGAAGAAATGTAATGGAAAAAGAAAAGTAAAAAGTGAAAAAAGAGAAAAAATTGAAGAAGACACAAATAAATGAAAAGATGTATTCCATATTCTTGGATTGGAAGAATTAATATTGTTAAATTTCCATACTACTCAAAGCAATATACATAGTTAATGCAATCCCAACAAAATTCCAATGGCATTTTTCACATAAATAAATAAATCAGTCCTAAAATTTGTATGGAAACATACACATAAAAAACAAACACCCAGAGTAGCCAAGACAATGTTGAGAAAAGAACAAAGCCAGAGGCATTACACATCCTGATTTCAAACTACATCACAAAGCTATAGTAGGTAAAATAGTATGGTATTGGCATAAACATAAAAACAAACAGACAGACCAATGGAACGAAATAGAGCCAAGAAATAAACCCAGACTTATACAGTCAAATAACCTATGATAAAGGCACAAAGAACATGTATTTGGACATACTGTGAAATGGATAGCCTCTTTAATAAATGGTGCTGGGAAAACTAGATAACCACATGCAAAAGAATGAAATTAGACCTCTTTCTTACACCACTCAAAAAAATTAACTCAAAATGGATTAAGGACTTAAATTGAGGCCTGAAACTATAAAGCTCCTGGAGAAAAACAAAGGGAAAAAGCTCCTTGACATTGGTCTTGGCAATGATTTTTTGGATATGGCACCATAAGCACAGGCAACCAAAGGAAAATTAAGCAAGTGGGATTACATCAAACAAAAAAATTTTTGTACAGCAAAGGAAACAATCAACAAAATGAAAAGTCATCCTATGGAATGAGAGAGATTTGCAAACCATATATCTGATAAGGGGTTAATATCTAAAATACCTAAGGAACTTATATAACTCAAAAGCAAAATATCCAAATAATCTGATTTTAAAGTAAGCAAACAACCTGAATAGACATTATTTTTTCCAAAAAAGATACACAAATGGTGAACAGGTACAAGGAAAAATGCTCAACATCACTAGTCATCAGAAAAATGCATATCAAAACCACAATGAGATATCACCTCTCACTTGTTGGATGGTTATTATCAAAAAGACAAAAGATAGTAAGTGTTGGTGAGGATGTGGGGGAAAAAAACCTTGTACATTGTTAATGGGAATGTAAATTGGTACACTCTGAAAAACACTATGGAGGTTTCTCAAAAAATTAAAAATAGAACTACCATCTAAGGCCTTTATTATGTTGAGGAATGCTCCCTCTACTCCCACTTTGCTGAGTGTTTTTATCATTAATGGGTGCTGTACCTTATCAAATGCTTTTTCCAAATCTATTCATATGATCATGTGTCTCTATGGTCCCTTAGTATTTGACAAAGGGGGAAGAAGCATAAAATAGAGTAAAAATAGCCTCTTCAACAAATGGTGTTGGGAGATCTGGACAGCTATGTGCAAAAAAAAATGAAACCCGATCACCAACTTACACCATACACAAAAATAAATTCAAGGTGGATAAAAGACTTACATATAAGGTATGACACCATAAAAGTCCTAGAAAAACATTGGTAGGAAAATCTCAGGCATTCCACATGGCAACATCTTCACTGAGATGTCCCCTAAAGCAAGGGACATGAAGGAAAGAATAAACAAATGGGACCTTATCAAATTAGAAAGCTTCTGCATGGCTAAAGAAAACAGCATTAAAATGAAAAGAGAACCAACAGTATGGGAAAACATATTTGCCAATGATACCTCAGACAAGGGTTTGATCTCCAAAATATATAAAGAACTCACATGACTCCACTCCAGGAAGGCAAACAACCCAATTAAAAAAGGGGCAAAAGACTTGAACAGCCACTTCTCCAAGGAGGACATACAGAGGGCCCAGGGACATATGAAAGGATGCTCAGCATCACTAGCCATCAGAGAGATGCAAATTAAAACCACAATGAGATACCACCTCACACTGGTCAGAAAGGCCATCATAAACAAATCAACAAACAAGTGTTGGAGAGGATGCAGAGAAAGGGGAACCCTAGTGTACTGTTGGTGGGAATGCAGACTGGTGCAGCTACTGTGGAAAACAGTATGGAATTTCCTCAGAAAACTAAAAATGGAACTGCCTTTTGACCCAGCAGTTCCACTGCTGGGATTATACCCTAAGAGCCCTGAAACACCAATCCAAAAGAACCTATGCACCCCAATGTTCATAGCAGCACAATTTACAATAGACAAGTGCTGGAAGCAACCTAAGTGCCCATCAGCAAATGAGTGGATCCAAAAACTATGGTACATTTACACAATGGCATTCTACACAGCAGAGAGAAAGAAGGAGCTCACACCCTTTGCAACAGCATGGATGGAACTGGAGAGCATTATGCTAAGTGAAATAAGCCAGGCAGTGAGGGACAAATACCCTATGATCTCACCTTTAACTGGAACATAACCAACAAAAGAAAAAAGCAAACAAAATATAACCAGATACATTGAAATTAAGAACAATCTAACAAGAGCCAGAGGGGAGGGGAGAGGGGACAGTGGGGAGAAGGGTTTTCAGGAACTACTATAAAAGACACATGGACACAACCAAGGGGGAGGGTGAAAACAAGGGAGGGAGGTGGGTTTGTCTGAGGTGTTGGGGAGTGGTGGGAAGAAAATGCAGACAACTGTAATTGAACAACAATAAAGTAATTTATTAAAAAAAATAGAACTACCATATGATCCAGCAGTCCCACTTCTGGGAATATATTCAAAGGAAGGAAAAGCAGTATTTCACAGATATATTTGCACTCCTGTGTTCACTGTAGCATTAGTCACAATAGCCAGCACATGGACACAATCTAAGTATCTGTTGACAGACACAATAGAATATTATTCAGCCATTAAAAGAAGGAAATGCTGCCATTTGTAACAACATGGAAGAATGTGGAAGGCGTTATGCTAAGTAGGGCTGGGGGGTGAGGCATATGAGGAAATGTTGGTGAGAAGGTACAAATTTTTGTTATAAGATGAACCAAGTTATGAGGACTAATGTATAGCATGGTGGCTATAGCTAATAATTTTGTATTGTATACTTGAAATTTGCTGAGATAGTAGATCTGAAGTGTTCTTACCATAAAAAAATTAAAGGTAACTGTGTGAGATGATAGTTGTGTTAATTAGTTTGATTATGGTAATCATTTCACATATGTATATATATACGAAATCATTATGTTATACACTTTAAGCATATACAACTTTGTCCATTATACCTCAATTTTAAAAATCATATTACATTCCTGATATGGCTTTTTTTTAGTTATTAAAGGCTCAAGGTCTATTTTGTGGGAGATAAAAGAAGAATGAAGGAGAGTTTAATGAGACAATAACCCTCTCTCCCCCCTCTACTTATACTTAAATTTAAATAAGTAAAATGTGCACAGCAGTAGATATATCAGTAATTCCCTCTGGTTGTCTCATATTTTAGAATTGACTGGGAAGGGACTTTCCCTTTGTATTTCTTCCTTTAAAGTTTTCCTTGTTATTTAATGTGCTTGTTATTTTTTAAATGTTTTAAAATGATCACATATACTCATCCTAAAAAGTACAAAGTTACAAAAAAAGCAAAATTAAGACAAAATAACCATAATCCATAACACAAAGAAATTACTATTGATATTTTGGTGTATTTTTTCTACAGTTTTTTTGTTTGGTGTATATAGTTGAGCTTTATCTAGTGGAGTCATCTAAATATTTTTCTTCAGTACCTTAAAAGGAGCTTTTAAAATTATACACACCCTTGCATACTTTAATTGGTATATAAAATATTAAACATAAGTCAAATAAGTTTATTGAACATTTTATAAGATGAAATAAATGAAAGACTAGGCTGTAAGAGGAACAAATAGGCCTTTAACTATCTTATTGACTAGAATACAGGAAATCTGTAAGAAATCAAGTAAAATTTTCACGTGAAGTTTATCCAATGTGTCTAGAAAAAATGTGATAGTCTATCAAAAAATCTCATTTAGATTTAAGAGAATAACTATAAGTTCCTCGTATTGCTTCTGATCCCAAGTTTCAAACTATACCAAAGTGGTCCCAAATATCCCCAAATTAGCTAAAATTCATGCTATCTTAAAATGGACTGAAACACAAGTATTTTAGTAAGCTTCACTTTTCCAAAAAATGTGTATGTTGGGGAAAGAAAAGATTTATGAGTCTAAAGCACCTTGATAAATTGTCCAAGGAGGCATCCCTAAAATTAATTCCATTTATTTGTTTGTTTGGTACCCTGGAGCTACTTATACCCAGGGTAATGCACAATACTGAGATTAGGGATGAAGGAATACCATTACGTGTGATGTGAGAGAAAGATGACTGGAAACCCAGGCTTATTCTCACAGAAATAAATTTAGGAAAGAGCACATGTGGAAGGTGATAATCTGGAAATTGACCTCCTTTGAAGTATGCACGCAGTCTTCAAGAGCTAGAGTTGTACCTTGAAGGTTTTGAATTCACCCCCACATTTTAGACTTCTTAATCTCTAACAAACTCATAGGAAAGAAGACAAGGTTGACCTTTACTGCATACTTCACAGGAAATGGTGATGAGTCAGCCTGTAGCACCTGTTCTTCCAACAGAGCTGAATGAGCCACAAGGTGTCTGTTGCTGAGAAAGATCAAGCAGCTGCTGTAGGTACCATACTTTGGATGAGTCAAAAGATTTATGGTTATTTATTTCTCTTCATAGACTCTACATAAGTCTTAATGAATAATGGGGTTATTAATTCACTGGTTGAGAAAATTAATAAAATAAAGCATTACCTCATTTATCTGGCTTATTTGAAGAATGCATTCTTCCAAGTAAGATTATCCTCAAGATAAGTAAAGCTTATAACTTCAAGTGTATGCCATGAAGTTAGAAAAATAAGTTCAACATTTTAAATAAGTTTTCTTAAATGAATAATATTTTTGGTTACCTTCTTAAATAAACACTATGGGGCTGAAGTTGTACTTTTTGTAATTAATCAGAGTGGTGAGTGTTGAAAAGTAGGGCAGGGCCAGACAGTGAGCTGGGCAGTGTTGGTGAAGTAAAGTAGATATGGTGTGGAGGATGCTGAGGTAGCAGGAGAGGTGGTTGAAAGAGGGTGCTGGTACCATAAAATCTAGTTTAGAATCACAAGTGTGAGATCAAAGTGGGGGGAACAGGCAAGAAACCAAGTCTAAGTCATTGACCCAAATCAGGTAAGCTTTGCTCTACAGGAGTTGGCACTCAGGGCCAACGTTTGCAAAAGTGTGGACCTGAGGCTGCTGTATATTCCTCTCTGTGTATAACTGTTCTTGTATCTTTTCTTTAGCATTTTATTCTTTCTCATTGTACTTTTTAAATACCATCTTCTTTCCCACTTCAGGATCCTCGAAAGCCATTAACATCTTCTATAGTGGCACAGCCTCTGGACAGGGTATGTAGATGCAGAGAAGGCACAACAGGAACGTGCAGCCCTTTACTAGGCCCTATAGCAACAGAATGGCAGGATGGCACCATGAATCTTCAAAACAACTCTTCATTTCAATTGCACCTACAGTCTACAGTATATTGGAGAGTGCGAAAGAGTTGTTTCAGCTCTCGTACTGTAAACAAAAGTCCTTTTCAGGCAATTTAGTGTCATGTTTTTTACATTTTATGCTTTTTGTTGGTGATTTCACTGTTTAAAATGGCCCCCAAATGTAGTTCTGAAGTCCTGTGTGCGAGAAGGCTGCAATGTACATTACCAAGAAAATACGTATGTTAGATAAGTTTCATTCAGGCATGAATGACAGTGCTGTTGGACCTCTGTCTCATGTCAATTAATCAACAATACAGATTAAATAAGGTGTCTTTAAACAGAGATACACATAAAACAACATTATGTATTGGTATATTGATGAAAATGTTTGCATAAGCTTTTGGTATAAAAATATGAATCACTAAAACAGTTAATGGGTTGAGCTTAATTAAAAACTCCTGTTCTCAAAAGACATCATTAAGAAAATGAAAAAATAAGCCACGGACTAGGATAAAATAGTTGCTGAACACATATCTGATAAAGGACTGGTTTTTCAAAATACATGAATAACTTTCAAAATGCAGTAACAAGAAAAACTAATAAAAATGGGCAAAAGATTTGAATAAACTGTTTACTAAAGAAATACCTACAGCAAATAAACACATGAAAAAGTGG
Source organism: Desmodus rotundus (assembly GCF_022682495.2). NCBI lineage: Eukaryota > Metazoa > Chordata > Mammalia > Chiroptera > Phyllostomidae > Desmodus > Desmodus rotundus. The sequence goes on from NC_071389.1 coordinate 47,202,192, forward strand.
TTAAGAACCACCACCAACCCCCGTTAGAATCAGTACATAAACCCTGATTTGCACTGAACTCTCCATCTATCCCATGTCCACTGTCCAAACTCCTGAACGATTGATTACCCAATGTCATCTCATTTATTTTCTATTCTGATTCACTGCCATCTTGTTTCTACCTCCATTTCTTTCCTGAAACTGTTCTCAGGGAAGACTGACAGTTGTCAAATCCAACACCCCCTTTTAGTTCTTCTATTTAATCTCTGACCATTCGACACTGACCACATACTACTTATGTCTCTTTTCATCTTTTGGGTCAACATTTTCTGGTTCTGGCCACCCATTCCCTTCCCTTATTGCTCTGAGTGTTCTCTCTGAGTCCTCATACTCTAAACTTAGTTCAATATTATTGACATGCTGAAATCATCTGGATTTTAGATCTCTAGCTCTTCCAAGGTTACCAATGTCTACAACAGCCTATCAGATAGTTTTCTCTAAGTATGTGCTAAGCACCACCCAATCAACATGCTCAGAACCCAAATTCATCACTTCCCCATCATCATGCCTCCTTTTGTGTGCTCAATTAATGCCATTGTCTACTGGGTCAGCAAAACTAGTCACTAGCATCATTCTTCCTGTCCTGAATTCTTAACTTTGCATTCACATTGTTGACTGCACACTTCAGAAGTCATCATTTCTTTATTGGTCACAATTGCCTGTCCGACCTGCCTCCACAGAGCTCTTAGTTCTATTTTCTCCTTTCAGTTCTTGCTGCCTTTGCTTTGCCTTAGGTCTTCCTAACTGTGTTCTTTATCTCCAGTCAATTCTCTACAGTATAATTAAAATTATATTTCTAAGATCCAATCTGATTATGCTATTTCTATTTAACAATCTTTGCTATCTCTTGACTGACATCAAGATAAAGGTTAAACTACATAGCAGGAATACAAAGCCCATTGCATTCTGCCATTGACCTAATTTTCCAGCTCAAATCTTATTCCTCTCAACCTGGAGAAACACTTGCCAGTCACAAAACACCAACATTACTTGCACATTTTGTTCTTGGTATGTGAAATGTTTTCCCACACCCTCTCCTTCACAGGTTAGAAAATTGTTACGAATCATTAAAACCCAGTTGATAGTCATTTCTTCTGTGTGGTCTTCAAAAACAATTTCATTTGTATGTATCAGTGGCTCTCAACTCTGGCTGCTCATTATATCACCTGGCGGGGTGCTTTTAAAAAATATCAATGCCCAGCCTCCACCAACAGTAATTCTGACTTCACTGTCTAGAATGAATATAAGTATAGGAATGTTTCAAGTATTCCTCTAGAGTATCCTAATGTGTACTAAAGATAAAAAATTAAAAAGAGTATGGATTTCATGTTGTCAAGAAATTTGCTGTAGAGAAAACAATAGGAAGGAGTGTAAATAGTGAAAAGATATCCATGTAGAACAAAGAGAGGAGGCTGGAAGGAAAGATATGCAAGTAGGCCATCCTTCTGGAGATGCCTACTATAAACCAACCAAGTATTTGGTAAATTTTTTTATTTGCTTGTAGAATCCTGCTAAACCATGCCTGATAGGTCAAAACAACTAATCTATAGTTTAATTACCGTACACAATACAACAAAGAGCTGATCTGTAATCACTCACCATTAAACCCTTAATGCCCAGAACAATACCTGGTACGTGGTACTCGAAAATACATGTTAAATAAATTAATGGTCAACAGTAGCATTTAAATGTTCTTTTCTTAAGAAACTCATTTATGATTATCATTAACACCATGCTTGGTGTCAAAGATTTTGACCAAGCATGTATATGGTTCTACTTCTTGAATGAGACAGGTAATTTTAAATGAAGCTGAGGAAAAAAAAAGTATTGACAAAGCAGTTCACTTTCAGTAATCTGGGTTTTCCCAAATAGTGACAGAAGAGCCAGTCATTTTGAATTGGACAGTTTGAGTTCCTCTTCAAGAATCTGAAATGTAGGTCAGGGCTTTGCTGACATTTCCATTTGCCTCAGAGCTGAAAATCTGAAGCGATCACTGACAGGCAGGCAGTGGGGAAAGAAGATGTAGACATGATGGGCCAGGCTCCGAAATGGAATGTTGTGCTTCAAACAGATTGAAAGGTAAAGAGAAAGCGATCATCCAAATACTTAAAAGTAGCTGTATTTCTTTTTGAAAATATATGGGCAAACTTATTTTCTCTTAGAAGTTCTTGTGATATTTTATGTAGTGGTTACTGATGAAAGTTGAATCTATAATATTATCTGACACCACATCTCCTTAAATAATAATTATTGTATATATTCTATCAGGTGAGTAGTTAACTTTTGACTAGAAACATTTTAGGGTTTGTTTTGCCTATTATTTATAAAGAGGAACCTAGTATTGTTAACAACTTTTGAAAGAGATCCCTATGCTCACAAGTCATGAGAACACCAGTTTTTAAAAATGTTATCACATACTTTATGTTATTTGATGAGATGTGAATTTTGTTTTGTTGTTTTATATAGAAGGCCCAGGTTTTATTAAATATATAAAGTGAGTGAATAATGTTGATTATTGAATAACTGAATTATTAATAATGTAAGAAACCGATTAACTGAGTAATGTAATGCCAGTTGTAAACTCATGGCAACTTCTATAATGTGTTTGTTTTATGCTCTCTATGGATGAAAGAGCTTTTTGTAAGTTTAACTGGTGATAACACATACACAATTGTCTCACTTCATCTTTCTTCATTTTAAATGCTTTTTCTCTGGAGACCCTGAAATTTCTGGGTTTTCCAAAATTTTACTCATCAAATCCTGAGATTTCTGGAGCTTGATAGGTGCATGATCTGGTCAGGAGGAAAATTCATCATTAGGAATTAGAGCAGAAAGATATTTCTGATGAGACAGACTACGTAGGAGAAATTGTATTATATCAAGGGTCAAAAGGTCATACTAAGGTAATTAATAGTGACCTTTGAAGGGTATAAAATGCCATTCTTCTGCTTTACTCCTCAACCTATATTATACTTCCTCACACACCAGTGACTTTTTGCTGTTTTCCTCCTCCTTTAATCAAAGTTTCTCATCAAAGATGATAATAACTGTTAAAAATTGTAATGCCTTTTATTATTTAATTAAAATATAACAATTAAAATATTTTTCATATTTTTCCTAAAGGGGAACAGGGAGTTTTGTCCTGCTTTCAGTCATGAATCAGATCACAATTCAATGGGATGTGGTAATAATAGCTCTTTACATATTCTTCAATTGGTGTCATGGAGGTATAGTATTTGAATACCTATTGTTATCTTTTTTTCAAATGTAATAGAGTGTCTAATGTTCACAAGGTATTATGCTAGGATCTCTGAAGGATCAACAGTTGATATATTGGGAAAAATTATATGCACATAAAAATTATGTAGAATCAAATGAAGAAGTCCAATCTCCCTCTTAATACAGGGCTCCCTTCTCATGTATCCCTAATGGGCAGAATGTGAACTCATATATAAACATTTCCATGAAGAAGTGTATATTACTTTGAGTTGGCACAGTCTATCTCTGAACTATTATCACTGTTATATGATAACCCATCAAACATTTCCAATTTAATTCAATTTCACAAACCATTTGTTGATGGTTATTCCATGTCGGGCACTGTGCTAAGCCTTTTATTCCTTACAATAACTTTGTGCAGTAGTATTATGTGTTATTATTATTCCCATCTTATAATTTACACAAAAGTACAAATGTCTGTCACTATGACAGACATGAGCAGTTCTGGGAACTCCAGGAAAGGGATCTTCAGACAGGACAGCCATTTGCATTTAGGAATTTCTTTCTTTCTTTTTAAGATATTTTGTTTATTTATTTTTAGAGAGAGGGGAAAGGAGGAAGAAAGAGAGGGAGAGAAGCATCAATGTGTGGTTGCCTCTCACACGTCCCTTACCAGGGACCCGGCCTGCAACCCAGGCTTGTGCCCTGACTGGGAATCAAACCAGCGACCCCTTTGTTTACAGGCCTTCACTCAGTCCACTGAGCCACACCAGCCAGGGTGCCTTTAGGAGTTTCTACTGCAGGCAGTGGTATCCTGGGCAGTGGCAAGGACTCATTTACTGGGTGACACACAACATCAAGGCAGGGTTCTTGCCTTAAGAAAACTTTGCAGATGATGCAAGTTACTCAGAGTAGTGACAAGTGCAAAACTGTTCTACAGGTTGGAGCACGATTGTATTAGAGATATAGAGGCAGCCTCATCACCAGAACTAGAATCCCTCTAGCAAGATATCGGACACTTCCAGAGTCAGACCAACACTACCTAAGATTTAGGGGAAATACGTCACCATTTACTTGTGCTGGTTTCTTGAAAACTGTAAATGATGTGGCATTAGAGATCTTTCAGCTGTCCATTCAGAATTATTTTATATATTTTTTGTTCAATCTTCTATGAAAAAGTTAATATCATCCAGACTACATTTTCCAAGTTTTCTACTAAATATTGTTACCCCTTTCAATAGCTTTCTTGAAACAATATATATATAGTACCATGTTTAACATTCCTCTGATCAGCCCAAGAACTCTATTAAAAAGAGAAGTTAATATATAGAAATATGACTTATTTTTATGTAATCCATGTGGACTTCTTCTGATAAATGATTTTTTCTATGTACTGAAAAATTATTGACTTTCTAAATCAATTGTAAGTATAAGTGTATTTCTCTTTAATTAATACATCTATTTCTAACATATTAAATATGTTGTTTTGCAAATTTTTAACTTAAAAAGTTCTGAACATACCCCATATTATTAAGTTACAGATGAATTTTAAGTTGAGACCAAGCAGTAGATTTTTGCCATAAGTAAAAGTATAGTTCTTTTCATTAAGCTCATAATTTTCTGGTAAAAGTAGCTTTTATCTACAAAATAATGAAAGACTGACTGACAGCTATAGAATGGGGTTTGGATTGTACGGTGTTGATTGTTATATCTAATCTTACCTTTCAAGAAGGTGTAGCCTCATAATGCCTCCGTTCTCTGCTATAAAATAAAACAGCTAATTATGTTTACTCTCTAGATAGAGAAGCTTAAAGGCTGACACTAGTCTTTTATCATGCCGCTGAACCTTAACAGAAGCATAGTAAAAATAGATGATAATAAATTAATCAATTTAAAGATACACTTAGTCCTAAAACTTTTTTCCCAATGGAAATCATTTAATTAATAGAAAAGAATAAATTTTAAATGTAATAACTTGTTCTTTTAAATCTACTGTTTTAATATTTTACATGGAATTTATTACTTTAATCTACTTATTTCTAGGAATTACAAATATAAAATGCTCTGGCCACATCTGGGTAGAACCAGCCACGATTATAAAGATGGGTATGAATATCTCTATATATTGCCAAGCAGCAATTAAGAACTGCCAACCAAGCAAACTTTATTTCTATAAAAATGGCATCAAAGAAAGATTTAAAATCACAAGGATTAATAAAACAACAGCTCGGCTTCGGTATAACAACTTCCTGGAACCACACGCATCTATGCACTGCAGTGCTGAGTGTCCCGGGTATTTTCGAGAGACACTGATATGTGGAAAAGACATTTCTTCTGGATGTAAGTGCTGGGGGTGCATTCAAGGTCTAAATGAAAGCTGGCCTAACAATGAACTGGCAATCACCAACTTCTCTAAAAATAGAGGGAAATTGATATAGTTCACTTCTTATATTAGTTTAATATAGGAGTTGCAAGCTTAAATGTGTCCAGGGGCCAGATCGGTGAAAAATATGAGTTATGAAGGCTGGTGGGGTCTGTGCAGAGAGGAAGGCACATACCCGGTCCACTGCAGACAGCCGCGGCCCAGCTCCTGTAGTTGTGAGGACTCAATATTCCTAGACTTTTGACTCTTCAATAGAAGACAGAAATATGAATTTTTAATGTGAACTCTACAAATTATACAATGTTACCAATGTATTCAAACAATTTTTCAACACTTGCCTGAACAGACACAGCATACATGAGAGGCAGCAACCTCAGTTGTAAATGTCCTTTTCATCTGTTTTTCACTTATGTTTTTTTTCTTTTATTTTTCCAAACTAATATCATCAATCTTGAAGCAGATACCATTGGGAAATTTTGAGGTTAAGATTTAGGGAGGAAAAACAGTAGCAAAACTAGCTTTGTGTTCCTGCTATACTCCGTACCAGCTGTGTGACCTTTGGCAAATTGCCTAACTAATCTGAGCCTCAATTCCATATCTGTAAAATGAGGCAAATTATACTGACTATGGTAAGCACTCAATTTTAATCATTTATTTTAAAGCATATTTTACACTGTAAAGTACAATACCAATGTGCCTAAACCCTTAAAAATACATTCTTTGGCTTCTGATATAGTGCCCTGCTTCTAATCCTACCGCCCCAATTGTGAATCATTGTGCTTATTACTTTAATTATTAAGAAATAAAATGATCAAGTTAATCTTAAAAATATTTGCTAAATTCAATTTGCGTTCACAGTATTATGAGATGTTTAAATTATTAGAGTAACATGGGCTGACTTACCTAATTATATACTTAATTATTGGTTCTACTATTATGAAGAATAGATCAATAAGCACAGCGCTGTTTTAGCCCAGATATTCATTCCCTAAGGCATCTGGGCCCATTCTCAGTAAAGATAGAGGGCTTTGGGTCTTTGCCACATTCTTTCCTCCATACTTACAAAAATCACATCTGAGTTCTTATTTCCTCACCTCCAGACCTTATCTAGTACGGGCCAAACCACTTGGTCCCTAGAGTGAATAACTGAAAAGCAAGAAGCTTCCTTGTTTTAAAATAAGGCCATAGTCCTACTTAACTCTGGTTACCTGATCTTGCAAGATTTTCAAAAGAGAGAAGAAATATGGGAGGTGGTAGAGGTAAACTGAGGAAGGCATGTAAGTAGTAGAAAAGGAAGTAGAAGTTTTGGAGTCAAAGAATAAGGTTGGCAAATGTATGACTTAAACTGAGAATAACATGAAACTTTGCCCTAAATTGTGGGAATTGAAACCACAGGCAGAAGTCTTATCTGATATATGAGGACTCCTTACCTTGTCCACATCCTCAGGAAATATAAATAAGCCCTTGATTCTTACTTAACTATATTTATCCTTTGGAGTGAGGGTGGGGGTGTTGAAATACTATGTAAATTTTTCAGAGGGCAAATAAGCAACTTCCACAGTTATGAGAAAAGGTTAGTTTTTAATTTAAGCCAGAGAAAGAAAAGAGGCAAAAGAAGCGTGGTCTCCTTCCCTGCGCTGCAGTTTGGGTGAGAGATTACTACCAGTAGTTCTCCCAGTGTTGGCTGTGGGCCTCTGCCACTCCCACACACCCCCAAAAATTTAAGGTCAGGGTATAGCCTTTGCTCTCCTTCTAGGACAACATAATAGAAGCACTTACTTTCTGCAAATGGCTGCCTAGAAAGAGCATCACTTTTTCCACTTATTTACTTTGTGAGTTCTCACATAGACCTGTGGTTATGAGTGTGAGATTGTAAATGCCAGGTAAAAACTTACTCAAACCCCTGGATTCAAGAACCCCCGCGTTCTTGGGTTCTGCATTCTTAGTAAACAAAGCTTCCTACTTAAGTAGGCCAAAAAAAGATTTTTGAGGGTTTTTGTGGTACTCTAGAAATTACATTGGATCACTTTGATCACAGGATATTCGTCCTGTGAGCTTCACTATGTCAATTTATTGTTACCATTTTAAACCAAATGATTATATGTATATTTTTAAACTGGAGACAAGTCATAAAAGAGAAAAGATAAATGAGTCATTGTCTTCCCTGAAAAGTTATCCATATATATTTAAAATGGCCTTTCCTTTAATATGTAATTTGTGAAATACAAACTATTATTATCACAATTTTCATTTTTAGTCATAATTTTAAGCACTTCTTAGATTTTTATCAGTGATTAAATGCATGCTTATTATGGGAAGTTTGTTCTATCAGAACAATACCAATTATGAAATCAAGCAGTATTAGATGTCTTTATGCATTTAAAAATACCAAATTAAAATAAATCATACATGGAACAATCACATTGTCATTTAATCATTTATTTAAACGTTTAAACATCTTTGGCTTAAATTTTAATCATCTTTGATCTCTACTTATCTTCATGAAAGCAGACTTGTTATCCAGTAAAAACCCAGAATATTCATCTTTAACACACATGCTTAAGTATCATTACTGGCACAATTAGGTTGATCTGTGCTCTCCTTGGAAGAATGATCTTTGCCAGAAGCATAGGGTCTCTCTTCATTTTAAGTCTTCTCATTATTATCATTTTTAGAATCAAGTCAACCAATTCATGAAACAGACTTTACTGAGAGTTTGCTATGCCCCAAAAATGTGTTAAATGCTAGAAATTCAAAGAAGAGAGAATCGCAGACTCTGCCTTCAAGAAGCTCTCAGTAAAAAATGATCCTTGGCTGGATTCTGAATTAATAAGAAACCTGGCCTTTGATTAATGAGTGCCCCAATAATAGGGGAGGGATGGCATTGACAGGAAAGAGCAAAAACTTAAGCCTCATCCATGTATATTTCAGGGTATTCTCTAGTATCTGGATGTAGAGCAGGTTTTTATTCCTGAACATTGAATAACCTGGCAATGAGATCTGAAAATTTGGTCTTACCCTCATTACCATACTCACATTCTCATCTTTATATAGCTTCACATTAATGTTACAAATATTGTGTTTATTTGCATGTGTGTATATAATCTATTTGATCTTCTGCAAAGGTAATTAACCATCAGACATTTACAACCCTGAACATTCACTTCATAGCAAATGCTATGGAATAAACAACATATCCCAAAAGATTGACAGCTATCTTTCATCATTACTAAATCAGTGATACCCTGTATCTGAAACCAGAGAATAAAAATAACTTCAGCACAAATCACTGTAATCATCGAGGGACCATAATGCAATCAATATTCAGAATGACTTAATATCTGTTTCCACAGCTACTTCCTTTAAGGCACGAATAAAATTTAAAGATTTCTTTATCCTACTTGGTGTCCTATTTCTCCCCATTGTACTCAGTGCTACAACTCACCAAAATGTTATAAAGTATGTTAGTGCATTCCTATTGTTTGATAATAATTTTTAATTATAAAATCAAATTACAGTCAGTACATAAAATATTTAAAAATTTAGACCAGCAAAAAGAAATACCCACTATTTCTATAATTCCATAATCTCACCATTAATAAAATCCCTCTTTAATAATTTAAAATATCTTTCAAGTTTCTCCCCCCCTTTCTGTCTCTCAAATGAGACCATTATACTATATTATACTATTTTACAATCTGCTTTATCATATGGCCATTACTTACTTATTAAACTAATTAAACATATACTTAACCTGTACTCTATATTGTTTTAGGATGTATTTTAGCAGTATATTATAGCTTATTTAATCTTATTTTGGGGTAGTAATGTTGTTTCTAGTTTTTCCATTATTATAAACAATAATTTAAGAGGCACATTTTTAGCCAAATATTTTGTATATCTATAAGCATTTCCTTAAGGATACAATCCTAGAAGTAAAATTGCTGGGTTGCAAGATATTGCTCCAGCTTTTAAAGATTGTGATATATAAAGTGTTCTCCATAAAGGCTGTAGCAATTTGCACAAGTGTGTTAGAGGGTTTTCCTGAATCCATTCTAATACTGGGGATTACCATTTTTCACAATCATTGCTGTTTTGATAGGTGTAAATGATATCTATTATCATTTCAATTTGCAATGAAGATAAATTTTTCATATATTTATTTCTTATTTTACAAGTAGTTCTTGGTATGTGATTTGCAGGTGAAGTACAGGAGTATATTTAGATTTAACATAAATCTTTGGGTATGACTTCAGATGCATAAATGTCTGTTCTGCTATTTGTTTGGTTGTTCTCTGGGTAGTTCAGTTCCCCAGGCAGGATTGCACAGGTAGGCACAAGCTGAAAGAGCCACACCTGAAAAGTGAGTATATAATTAGCATTCATTATTTCTGCACTTCTTTTTTAAATCTTTTTCTTGGTAATTTATTATTAGGTGATGTGACTGAATATTTAAAGTGCTGTTCCATAGCTGTTGGGGTTTCATCAGCTCCAGAGGCCCTAAGGACTCAAACAATGTCATCCGAATTCTCAGATCTTTTCCCACTTCTTGGGTTTTGTTTTCCCCTGTATTGGCTTCATTCATAAACAGTTTCACTATGACAGCAAGATGGTCACCAGCAACTCATACTAACTCAGAGACAGCAATCTGGGGGGGAAAGAAAGTGCCTCTTTTACAATGGCTCCTGAAAAATCCCTTGCAGAAATCTGATTGGTTCATCTTGAGTCACACATTCATTCCCAAGGGAAATGTGTATTTGATTAATCAGCCTAAGTGAAGGGCACCCTTCTCTGTGGAGCCTAGTTATTGATAGCCCTTGGGGTAGAGAGGGAATGAGGTTAGGAGTGAGAGAGATGCCAGTTCTGAAAAGGGAAAAATGCTAGCAGAAAAAACTAACAATGTTCTCTATAATATGGTCATTCAGAGAAAGCACTGAGAAGGAGTGGGGGAAGAGAGAAAAAGAGAACCTTGAAATAGTATTCTGTGATTGCTAAATTTTAAAAAAATTTTGTTGTTTACTATGGTAAATAGACACAACATAAAACATGCCACTTTAACCATTGTTGAGTATACAGAGCTGTGGTATGAAGTACACTGTTGTGCAGCCACTGCCACCACCCATCTCTAGAACTATTCTCATCTTGCAAAACTGAAACTCCATATCCATTAAACATCAACATCCCATTCTTTCCCACCCCCCAACTCCAGCAACCACCATTCCACTTCCTGTCTCTATGACTGACTCTCCTAGGTACCTCATGTAAGTGAAATCACACAGTATTTGTCCTTTGGAGTCTGACTCATCTCTGTTGTAGCATATATCAGAATTCCCTTTCCTTTTAAGACTGCATAAATCTCTGTTGTAGGTATGAACAATAAACTTTTACTTACTCATTTTTAAATTTAATCTTTATTGTATTTTTTCCATTACCATTTAGTCCCCTTACACCCTGCTCCCCGAAGCAATCACTACACTGTTGTCCATATCCATGAGTCCTTTTTCCATTTTTTCAATCTCTCCACCTCCTAACCTCCCACCAGTTGTCATCCTGCTCTCCATCTATGAGTCTGTCCCCATTTCCCTTGTTAGTTCAGTTTGTTCATTAGATTCCACATGTAAGAGAAATCATATGGTATTTGTCTTTCTCTGACTGGTTTTTTTCACTTAGCATAATATTCTCCAGGTCCATCCATGCTGTTGCAAAGGGTAAAATTTTCTTCTTTTCTATGGCCAAGTAAAATTCCATTGTATAAATGTCCCATAGTTATTTTATCCACTTATCTACTGATGGACACCAGGGCTCCTTCCATATCTTGGTGATTATAAATAATGCTGCCATGAACATAGGGTGCTTATGTTCTTTTGAATTAGTATTTTGGTTTCCTTCAGATATATTCCCAGAAGTAGAATCACTGGGTCAAAAGGCAGATCCATTTTAAATTTTTTGAGGTATCTCCATACTGCTTTCCACAGTGGCTGTACCACTCTGCATTCCCACCAACAGTGCAAAGAACACTAAACTTTTAAAGTGCAATCAATCAGAGGAGAAGAAAGTCTGCCAGAGTAGCAGAAAAACACTCTGGAGAGCTCTTTCACAGGAGCCAAAAGGCACAGAGATTTCAAGAACAGTGTGACCAAAATACTAAATGCCGCAGAGGCCAAGGTCAATAAGGACTGCAAACAGAATGGGATTTGTCGGTTAAAACGTCATTAACAACAATAGCAATGGTGGTTTTAGTGGAATTATGAACCAAATCTTGGTTGTTAAGTGTTTCAGAGTAAATGGGAGATGAAGAAAAAGACCAGTGTAATGATTTATTTTAAAGGTTAGCTGTTAAGAAAAGGAGAAATATACAGTTGTAGTTAAGAGGAGAAAATTTAGGGGGATGGACTTTTTTTTGGTGGGAGGAGTTTGATCACATTAATATCCCCAAAGGAGTGGAGAATATAGAAAAATAAACAAAGGAAAGGAGCAATGTTTGATGCATAGCGGGTTGCAAGGTAAGGTGGTAGGGAATGAATAAGAGAAGTGCTGAATGGGGATTGACCTGTTTTCCCGAATAAAATGGAAAGTTTACCAACTATTTCATGAAGAACTCTATGTTTCTGTGGTAGTTCCTAAGTGATACATTTTATTGCAGATCCACCAGATGTCCCTGACAAGGTAACCTGTGTCATTTATGAATATTCAGGCAACATGACTTGTACATGGAATCTTGGGAAGCCCACCTACATAGACACAAAGTATGTGGTGTATGTGAAGAGGTAGGTTCCTTTCTCAACACTTTAACATGAGCAACTCCACTGCAGATCAGCCAGGGCTTTACCTCCAGCTGGGATCCAAGAAATGAGCCTCAAGCATTAAATGTGCATTCTGATTATCCCCCAATTCCCAAATTGTGATCAGTGAAGCGACCAAAACCTTTTCCAGGCCATTGATATTTTCACTCTGGGGGGCAAGTTTTTCTATCATCGTCCTAAACTTTTCATTCACTGGCAGGGAACTGGGGGCAGGGTCCTACTGCTGACAGTTATAGAAGGACCTTTGCTGAAAAATCCCAGAGCTATCCTTCTAAGGTTTAGGCAGGTTACTCAATTTCTCCAAATTACCTTCTTTTTATCTTTGAAATGGACCTAAAATAGAACTTATTTTCAAAGGTTTGCTCTAATTATTTACATGGAATTTGCCTTTTAAAGTGTGTATCACAGTGCCAGGTTCATAGTTCACACTAAATTCATTAAAGCTATTTTATTAATAATGATCCCTCAAACTTAAATTTATGTCTATATAGGCTGAGCAACATTTATGGTTTTCCTGAGTCTAAGAAGGTTCCCAGGACACAGAACTTTCAGTTTTGGAACTGAAAGTAATAATTGAATGAAAGTAGCAATTTTCTAGGTAGAGTTGAGGAGGGCTTTGTGGAAATGCTCTTTTGTTATGTCCTAACAATACCCAGGCTGCAGGGGCCAAGTTGACCGTGCAGCCAAAATCTTGTAAGTTTATGCTTAAAGACAAATGGTTGATCATAAAAGTTACATTACTTCATACTAAATTAAATTGGGCAAAATGTATCTTTAGTTTCTACTATTCAGAAACTGCAAAATAGGAAATGGTTGATATAAAAATCCCTTTCCATTCTTCAGTGTACATAGTTCAAATATTTCTAAGTTATATTTAAACTATATCCACGTACATCAGTCTGTTTGGACTCCTGATTAGAGATGGGAATAAAACCGTTAATTTGAAAGATAGGCACACTAGGATAAGTTGGTCACCCTATCCATGTTTCCTGTTTTCTTTTTATTGTTGTTCAATTACAGTTGTCCCCATTTCACACACCCCACCCAATTACTCTCCTCTGCCCTACCCACCCCCATCTCCCACATTCAATCCTTCCCCTCCCTGTTGTTTTTGTCCATGGGTTCTTTATACATGTTCCTTGACGACCCTTCCCCTTCTTTGCCCAGTTATCCCCCTCTCCCCTCGCCTCGGGTCACTTTCAGTTTGTTCTTTATTTCCATGTCTCTGGTTCTATTTTGCTTGCTTGTTTGTTTTTTCATTATATTCCTCTCATAAGTGACATCATATGGTATTTGTCTTTCACTGCCTGGCTTATTTCACTTAGCATAATCCTTTCCAGTTCCATCCATGCTGTTGTGAAGGGTAGGAATTCCTTCTTTCTTTCTGTTGTGTAGTATTCCATTGTGCAAATGTACCATGGCTTTTTGATCCACTCATTTACTGTTTCCAGCACTTGGCTATTATTGTTTCTTGTTTATTTTTTTTGAAAAGAATATCTTCAGTAGTATATTTGAAATATACTTTTTTCTCTCAAATAATTTCACAAACTATTAATTTTAAAACAATTTATTAGGCCCTTACTGTTTGTCAAGCACTAAGCCAAAAGTTTTATATGTGCTGCCTCATTTCATCCCCTCCACAACCCTGTGAGGTATGTAAGATTCTTTTATCCCATCTTCTTAAGCAAGGCTACTGAGGCTTAGCAGGGTTAGGCAATGTGTCCAGGGCCACAGAGCTACACAGAGGGCTGGCTTGACTGCCTTATTCCTAATCTAGTTATTTTCTGCTGAAATGGTGTAGAGAACCACATCACAGGACTTACTTAATGGATGCTATCCAGGTCTCATCATTAGGGAAGAGAATAGCCTTCTAAATTTGCTGTTCTTCTCCACCTGTTAGATCTGTGGAATAATTTTGATTAAATGAAACATAAAAGGTAACACCTTTTCATTCAATAAATTCTGGGTAAAAACTAAACATTTTTATGAATACATTGCTAAGCTGGGCGTTACTAGCTGCGTACCATGGGCAAGAAGCTCATACCTTTTGTTCTGAGCAGGGGTTAGACAGAGGTGTGGTCAGGTCTTAAAGGCATGAGGGTAACACCGAGATCAGAAATGGGTTACACTGGCAAATAATATACAATATGCTAAGCAATGTGCTTTGTATGTACTTCACATGCATTATGTCTTCAATCCTCAAATCAGCCTTGTGAGGTAACTATTATTGTTGTTCCCATATTGTAGACGGCTTGACGAGCTCATATTGTCTCTCCAAAGTCACTGGGCTAAGACATAAGGAACCAGGATTCTAACAAGGGTCTGAGAGTTAACCTCTATCCCTTGCCTCCGAGGTAAAATAGTCTCCATGAGATGAAAAAAAGGCCATGAGAACAAGAAACTAGTCTCATTGCTAAGTCCACTTTAGGAGTGTGAAAATGAGGGTACTGTAGGAACAAACCCCAGAGTCCAAGCTCACAGAAAACTCAAAGTGCCAGATTGAAAGAGAACCTAGAACCTTGAGGATTTTTGCTATTTCCTGGACCCTTTCACTATCTCTGAGCTGATCATAGGTTGTTGATTAACTTTTTATATATAACAGCTTTGTTAAGTATAATTCACATACCATACAATTCACCCCATGTAAATCATATAAATCACTCAATGATTTCAGTATATTCACAGTTGTACAACTATCACCACGATCAATTTCAGAGCATTTTCATCACGCCAAAAAGAAACCCTGTATCTACTAGCCATCACTCACCTTTTCTCAACTTTCCCAGCCCTGGGCATTCTCTGTGGATTTGCCTGATCTGGAAACTTCACAGGAAAGGAATCATATACTGCATAGTCTTTTGTCATTGGCTTCTTTCACTAGTCATGTTTTGAAGGTTCATTCATGTATCAATACTTCATTTCTTGTTACAGCTGAATAATGTTCCATTGTATGGATATATCTTACTTTATCCACTCATTAGTTAGTGGAATTTAGACTGTTTTCACTTTTTGGCTATTATGCATGATACATAACGCTTCTATTAACATTTGCATTCAGTATTTTGTATAGACATATGTTTTCATTTCTCTTGGCTATATAGTTAGAAATAGAACTGCTGTGTCATATGGTAACTCCTCTTTTGAGGAGCTGCCACACTGTTTTCTAAAGCAGCTGTACCATCATACAGTCCCACCAGGACTGTATGAAGGTTCCAGTTTCTTGACATTCTTGCCAACACTTGTTAGTATCTTGTTGGTCACTACCATCTTCATGCATGTGGGTTAATTGTCTCAGGTCCTACTTAACCTGCCTTCCAGGTTCTTGGCAATAAAACTGCATTATAAATTTGGAACAAATATAACACAATTTGAGAAAATAAATTTGTAAACACTTGCCAACCACCACTTAATTTCCTACTTAATGTCATAAAAATATTCTTCAAATAATTGATAGGATTATTATTACTGATTTCTTTTAAAATCCACTAATGCATCCAAAATCATATATGTTTAAGTTATTTACATGTGTTTTTTTCACTCTTTATAAAGTAAAGAATACCTGTAGTGAGTTATGAGTACTGAGATTATACCATCAGGAAGAGCTTTAGGGTTTTCCATTTGATTTCCAACTCTGAGACTTACCCATCAGGTGTCTTTCATGATGCAAATATCAGCAAATCCAAATGCTGTGACTTGAACAGATGGGCTTTATTTATACCACTGAAGGTAGTGTGGAGCTGGCATGATAATTCAATGACATCCCAAGGACCCAGGCTCTTCCTACCTTTCTCCTCTGCAATCTTGTGCATTGGCCTTACCTCTCAGATGCTGGGCCTCCAGGCTTCTCACCCAAGTGCACCGTAGGTGGGGCTTAGTACTGTCATCTAACATCATCTGCCATGGTCATTTGCTGTGCAATCTTGGAAAAGTTATTTAGCTTTGTTGAGCCTCCGCCTCCTGTGAAATGAGGATAAGTAATACCATACTGGGTTGTTATAAAACTTATAAGGAAGGAAATTATAAGAAATGGTGTGCAAATAGGAAATGCTAAAGACAACAACAAAAAGGTGATTTTAAGGTATTATGGTGACACGCAAGGCTGACCTCCTAGGCTTGTGTAATTTGGTCTTACATCAAAACCTGACTCGGGAGAGGAGTTTAATGTAAAGCCATTTTTTTAAAAAGGATCATTTATAGGATGTTATAAACAATAGTGTTATCTACATTCTTTCCAAGTAACAGTAATTTTGGACAGATTATTAGAAAGAGATGTTAAATATGCTCTAAGAAGTAAGACTACTTTTCTGACTGCAGTACATATATCAAGAGTAAATTCACTCACTCATTGAAACTAAAATGTAAACTCAATTTGGGCAATAAGTTTTGTTTGTTTTGTTCACTGCTGTGTTACTTGAGTCTAGCACATAGTAAGTGCTCAATAAATATTTGTTGAATGATTATTCTAACTGATAACTAGAAATAGACATTTCTTGTATTTTCCCTTCACAGTCTGGTTAAAGAATAACAATAAAAGGTCATACATATTAAAATTTTTTTCATTGTCTTTCCTGAAATAAAAAAGTAATTACAGCCAAAATTAGATAAACTTAACCAAAATTCTGAATTAATGGAGTCCAGATTAATGGGATTATATTACATTTTTAAAAGGACATGAAAGGTTAGCATAAATAGGAATGTTCTATAGCAAATTCAAAGAATGACCTCTGTAAGCACAGCTAAACATCTGCTCGTGTTATGATTAAAAATGCACCCATGAGTTGAAAAAAATCAGAGAAGAGAAAGTCAACTTTTCTAACTAGCAAAAAGGCCTTACCTCCCAGGAAAGAGCTGACTTATAGTGAATTTTGTGGTTGAAGTAGTAAGAATCAGATTTAACAAGGCTCTTCTTGATCCTGGGTTCTTAGTGGATTTCCCAGTTTGGCAGATAGGTAGAGATCAGCATTTGTAAGGTTTCACTTCCAACTCGTGCGGTTCTATTTTCCAGTAAAATCACATATGCTGACAGGCACTTCATCTCAGCCCACCCACTTGTTTTACCAGTGGCAGACAGGTGGCATTTCCCTAATGGCTTCCTTCTGGTGTTGGGTTGAAGTTATAAAGTAGAGGAATTGTGTCTGTATTACCTAAAGAACTTTCTTTCTCCACAGTACCTTTATAGTGACCCCATCAGCAGAGCTGCATGGCCATTCACAAACCCTCCTGCATTTTGCTATGCATCAATGGGTAGTGAAAGAAAAAATATATGAGCCTCTATTAATTGGTGTCTACCTACTGTTATCCCAATACCTACAACAGGTTCATGTAGATATGTTCTTTCCTTATCTTAGAAGCTTTTGTAGTATCTGGCACCATGCATTCTACTCATAAATACTTGTTGAATGAAAATTAATGAATGATGGTGGCCCTTCATTCCATTCCATTAAAGTCAACTTAGCAAATATTTATTTAGCTTTTTTTTTGTCTTCTTGGCATTATGTTTATCTCTAGAGACTAAAAAAATAGACACTGTCCCTGAGCATGAAAAGCTCACAAATTTTTTAGAATAACTAATGGTAGGATTTTCAGGTGCCATGAAAAACAAATAGGGCTATTATGTTTAGATGATTTATGAAGGGGGACCACCAAAAAAACAGGATTATCTTCTGGGTGGTGGGCCCCTTGTAGTACAGGCTTCTCCCGCTAGATGAATGTTCTAGAAACCCATCTGTATCAGTGTACCAGCTGGCTTTGTTGTGAGAGGCTGCGTTCAGCTTCAGTGAATTTTTTTTAAGACTCAACGTGTTTGCCCATTTCATGATGGATGATTTACAATCGTACCTACTTGTACTATGCTCAGCGTTCAACAGTTTTTGGGCAAAAATGTCATGACCCCCATGACCCACCTTCCCTATTCACCAGATCTCACCCTGAGTGACTTTTTTTTATTTGTTTCCCTGGATGAAAAACGTTCTCAAAGGGAAAGATTTTGCTGATGTGAAAGAGATGAAACAAAAAACAGCAGAAGTACTAAAAGGCATTAAAATTGACAAGTTCAAAAACTGTTTAAAGCAGTGGAAAAAATGTCTTGATGCATGTATCGCATGATATGGGGAGTACTTTGAGGGTGACTGAAGTTTAAACACATAAGAATAAAGACACAGATTTTTATAAATAAGTGTCAAATTTTGGGGGGTCCCCCTGCATATACTTTCAGACATCCTAAAATCATTTATTCTGCCAATTCATACTTTCTGCTTGTTTTGGGTCACATTTTCTTTACCACACGCATATTCCTAACAACCAGAAAGAGTTCTTAAGATATGATTCCAAATATTTTTAAGGCTCTGTTATTATGTTCCAGTAATTCTTTTAGGACTAGATGAACAGTTTACATTTTTAAATCCCTTTCCTCACCAATTCTGCACCTGTACTCAGAAAGCTAATTATGGCTGGAGACAAACACAAACTTTCTGACTGATACTATTGTATATTCATGACCACTAACCTCAGCTGGGCCCAGAGAGCCAGCCAGCAATCCCACTAACGTTTCACTGGCCAAGTCACTCCCCTACTAAGCCAAATGATTACCTCATTATGTTTTCTCTCATCTCTGGTCTCCAACATCTTTCATTCTCTACTGATGACCTGTTTATCCTATTTCTTTGAGAAAATAGGAGCAATGAGAAATACCACAACCTCCCTCATCTGCTGATGCATTGACATCTGTACGCACGTACCTGGTCTTCTCTACAAAATGCACTGGATCTATCTTTAATATCTGATCTCTTTTTACTACCTACATGGCAATCCTGGTCCAAGCCACATCATCTCTCATCTGAGTTCGTACAAGAACATCCCACCTGGTGCCCTAGCTAGGGGTCTCCTATAGCTCACTAGTTATTCACAAGTAGCCAGCATAATCCATTTCACATGCAGGTCAGCTCCTGTCACTCCTCTGCTCAAAATTTCCCATTTCACTCAGAGATCAAAACCAGGGTCCTTCAATACCCTGTATGACCTTATAGTGCCTTCTAAATCTCCCCCTTCTCCATAACTCTCTGATCTCTTCTCTAATCCCTTTCCATCTCCCTCACTCTACCAAGCCTCCTTGACCTCCTTACTGTTTCTTTGAACCAGACAAGCAAGGTCCTGACTCAGGGCCTTTGCATATTGCCTAGAATGGTCTTCCTAAAAAGAGCCACAAGACTTTATCATTTACTGTTCTAACGTCACCTTCTCAGATATACCTTCCGCATCTCCTTAAACAAAAAAATTCCCCCACCCTTACTTCTGGCACTTCCTAACTCCTTTTTGCTTTATTTTTCCACTGAACACATATCACCACAGGACATACTATATATTTATTTGTTTCTACCAGAATGCATGCTCCATGAAGTTTGGGATTTATCTGTGTTGTTCATTGTTGTTCATTTATATGGTATTTTAATTTAGAAATGCTTTAATTACTTGGTAGTATAGGCTGGTTTCTCTTTTCTTCCTTGGAGTTTTGTCTAAGTAGTGCTTGGAACATAGTTTGAGTATTAAATAAATATTGTTCTATGAGTAATTAAATAAACAAAAGATACTATTCACTACTATCACCATAAATTGGCAGTGTTTATTGAAAAATCTGTTAACTACTACTAGAGTTAGGTGCACAGGAAACTTCAGAAATATATAAATCATGCTGACTCTCATTAACAAATAATTTGTCATGTATTAATTAGCACATGAAGAAAAGAAATAAGAAATTCAAAAACTTTGTATTGTATAGTTTTATATAAAAATAGTCCTAAAGTACAGTCAATCATTATTATTGAAATGTTCATCTAAAATAGTGCTTTGTAGTCTAGATGTTAATATGAGAGTAGGCTTTAAAAGAAAAATTAAATTACCTAGTAACCATGGTTAATGTCGGTTTAAGAAGACATTTTCATTGTGACTTACAGTCTTAAAATGTGCGGTAAAAAAATCAGCCACAAGCCAATTAAAAATATGCATGTGGTTTTCTCTAACTGGAAAATATTCAAAGATGCCCTACTTACTACTTAACACATAGTTGCCATTTTCTTATTTTCACATTTTAAATCTTTCTTAGTATGAGGTTAGCATACCTTGTAACAAATTCTCTGCTAATTTAGTTATGTTTCACCTTATTTCAGAAAGACTATAAGGAAAATATGAAAACACCTGAATTTATTTATTTATTTTTTTGGCTTCCCAATAATGCCACAAAAATTTTAATTTGTAGCTCATTTTTAAAAATTATTTTTACTGTACTTTTTCCATTACCATTTAGTCTCCTCATACCCCTCTTCCCCCAGCAATCACCTCACTGTTGTCCATGTCCATGAGTCCTTTCTCCATTTTGCTCAATCCCTCTATTTCCTATCCCTCCCCACTTTAGCTGTCACATGTTCTCCATCTATGAGTCTGTCTCTATTTTCCTTGTTAGTCCAGTTTGTTCATTAGATTCCACATATGAGTGAAGTCATATGGTATTTGTTTTTCTCTGACTGGCTTATTTCACTTAGCATAATGTTCTCCAGGTCCATCCATGGTGTTGCAAAGGGTAAAGCTTTCTTCTTTTTTTATAGCAGAGTAATATTCCATTGTGTAAATGTCCCATAGTTGTTTTATCCACTCATCTACTGATGGACACTTGGGCTGTTTCCATATCTTAGAGATTGTAAATAATGCTACAATGAACATAGGAGTGCTTATGTTCTTTCAAATTAGTGTTTGGATTCCTTCGGATATATTCCCAGAAGTGGGATCGCTGGATCAAAAGGCAGATCCATTTCTGACTTTTCCAGATATCTCCATACTGCTTTCCACAGTGGCTGCACCACTCTGCATTCCCACCAACAGTGCAAAAGGGTTCCCCTTTCTCCACATCCTCACCATCACTTGTTTGTTGATTTATTGATGATAGCCATTCTAACAGGTGTGAGATGCTATCTCACTGAGGTTTTAATTTGCATTTCTCTGATGATTAGTGACATTGAATATCTTTTCATATGTTTATTGGCCATCTAAACACTTGAATTTAATGGCAAGATTTGACCTCAGATAAAAGCAATATAAAATATCACTTGTTGAATATGGCAAGTTTTAAAATTTCATTTTTATTCTTTTAAATGTATAAAAGTCACATGTCATAAGTACCATTTAAGCCATAATAATAATTGTCTTTTAGTAAGCCCCCTTATTATGTGCAAAGATGCCTACTCCATGCTTTCTTATTTCATTTACTCATTAATTTCATTTACTCATGATAACAACGTTATTATTTCTGTTTTACAGATGGACATAGAGGTTAAGTAACTGACTTTAAGTCTCACAATTTATCAAGGGGCACAGCTGAAATGTGAACCTAAATCTGTCTCTAAAATCCAAGCCCTATGCTTTTCAACACCATGATATGTCCTTCTTTCCTCTCACGGTGCTCATAGCGATCTTGCTGGTGAGAGGAAGAGGCACCGCCGGAAAATATGCACTGAGAGTTAAAAACCTCAGGTGAACTAGACAGAGTAGCTGTTGCCACCTTCATGCTATATATCCCTTTCACCCCCTCCCCCACCTCTGTCAGCCTTAAAAAGATTTCTCGATTGCCTGCTAAGGTTATCCTGCTCTAATAGTGGCAATAAGTTTAAAAAACAGAAATATAATTTATGTAGTATTTTGATTTATAAATGCATGTATTACTTGGTAGTGTAAGGCTGGTTCCTCCTTTCCTCCCTGGAGTTTTGTATCTTAGCAAGCATACCACTCTAGATTGCAAGTGGCTGGCAAGTTATAATCCTGGCTGGGAGACACTGGGGCTGGAGAAATGTGGGAGCTGCTGTATAGACACATAATAGTAACAGGACCTGAAGTGGAACCCTAGGGACGAGAGGCCAATGATTTTATAACTGTTTCTTCCTCACAAAGCCTATCAGGTCAGTTCCCAGGACAGAGAGTAGTTGATGGTATTAGATAAAGAAATCAAGCCATTGCTTGCCTCAGCAGCACAAATACTATGCTTGGAACAGTGCAGAGAAGATGGACACGACCTCTGAAGAAAGATGACATACAAATTTATGATGTATTCTATTTGTTGAATATAAGAATGTAGGGTACTTGTCTTTTCACCATTGTTCAAATTCCAAGGTTATATCCTTTCTGTATTAGAGTATCAAGTTAGGTTTCACAATGCAATACAATTAACTTAAGAATCTACAAGTAATGTACCAAACAGATAATGAATGTAGAGATAGAACTAGACCATGGCCACAGCTACCAAAACAGGAAGGAAAGATAAGAAAACAATATTTAAAAAAATGCTACACCTTCTTCAGTTGTCTCTTAAGGGTGATGTAGAGGAAATTATTTAAAATGGCAAACTGAGGTTATCAGGCAGCATGCTGTTGACAATAATGGAGTAACTGGCAAGAAATGCTGATTTTTCGCAGAAAGATCATTTAGGTGGAAATGTGCTATAGTTCTGGACTTAGACATTCAAATGCAGCTCACAGTGAAAGCGCAGATATGTGGTAGCCATGCAGGTGGAATAGCGATTGAAGCCAGGACAGTGAGTGAGTCGAGGGAAAGAGCTAAGGGAAAAGACAAGTGCCAAAGGCTGACCCTCAGTGTGGTTTGGTAAGCAAAGGAGGGAGGGGAACCCAGGTGGAGGGTTGGAAGAGGGACGATGTCACCAAGCAGGTGTGAAAAATAGACATAGGAGCTCTCATTCAGAAGACAGGACAGGGTCTGGTAGCCAAGGAAACTAAGAATTTTAAGTAACTAAGAGGGACAGATGCTAAAAAGAGGATTCAGAAGACTTCACCTTGGAAACGATGGCATTTTAGAAGACTAGTTTTATGGGATAGTGAAGGCAGAAATCACAAGAAAGGGCTTAAAAAACAAGTTGAAATGGTAACTTGGATGTAGTAACCCAGGATGCAGAAAATCTGACTGAGAAACTCAAAAAAGGGAAATGAAAGGAGTTGGCAGTTCGAAGGGTTCAAGAAATGTAAGCTCAGTGAAGTCTAGGGAAAACACATCCATGTTATGAATGGACTGGTCATAGGTCACGTGCAAGAGTCTGAGGGGGCCCTACGTTGACCTCTGCAGATTTCCCTGAGCTGTAAACCAAATGAGAGGAACCATAGAGTCAGCTGGTGAAAATCAAAATATAAAAGTATTTATTTAAATATTTAAATAATTTTTAATGTTTACTACCGATGAAGCTTGATAATGGAGTGTATGGCTTTGGTATGTGGCCACAGTAAACTTTCTAATCCTGATCCTCCCGGAATAAACAGGTTTATTGTCGTTGCCCCCAGTCATAGCTGGCACTAGACAGCTGCAGGTCCCCACGTGGGAGACTCGCTCTTCTAAACCTTACAGCATATTGGAGGAGCAGACTAGAACAGGTCACTTTTCTGGTCTTCTGATTCCTGGGGGTAGAAGAAAGAAGAGGGGACTGAGGTGCACAAGCCCAGTTTTTTTTCGAGTAGAATCACCTTCACTTTCAAGAGGGAAGTGAAAGCAAGGGGCAGGACAAGAGGCCAGGAGGTTTAATGACAATCTCTCCTTACAGAAACCAGAAAATGAGGGAAGAAACATTCTCCAGTACCCTCCTCTCCACTACTCTCAACCCCTACCTCCTTAAAATATAGAGTAGACATTTTTAAAAGAGAGGTTTAAACTTTTTGTTCAAAGCTAACGAATGTCAGTTAAGAAAACTTTAAGTTTTAGTCTTAACAAATAACATTTGAAATTTTACCAAGTTTAATTGGTAGGTTAGAGATCTTCAATTATTCAATTATAAGAACTTAGATAAATATACTTTGAAGTAATAATTTATTAGCTCTTTATCTCTCATTCCAAACTGGGTCATTCTCCTCTAACTTCTCCATCTTCTTCTGCAGCAAAGGACATCCTTTCCCTCATCCAATCAGCCACCAGTTCCAGTCATTTTTTACTTTCAAAGTCCATAGAAAGCCTTTTTGACCTGGTCTGTCCCACTTTAAGTTTTTTCCTATGCTTTCATGCTCCAGAGGATTGAACTTGTACTTTCTCAAAAATGGCATGTGATTTCATGTATTTGTTTCAGAACGTGCTAATTTTTTTTCTATCTGGAAGGTCAGTCGTCCCCTATCCCACCAGATCTCTGCCCCATCACCACCCATCATCCCATTCGTATCCTTATCCTGCATCTGGTAGAAATATCTTACTCAAAGCCCTTGCCCTGAACCCCTATGCACTGCTCCTTTCCACTGGGTGCTCCTTTATTTCAAGCTACGTCCAGAGCCAACTTATTTAATAAGCACAGTAGACACAGTGCCTAGGGCCCACAATGCTTTCAGGAGTCCATCATGATGTTTCATTTAATTTAAAATCAGAAGGAAAAAATGAACGGTTAAGTCAGAGAAAGTGTTTTAACATGTGATATTAATATATTTGCCTTTATAGCAACAGTTGTAAGCACTATAAAAACATAGATATGTACATGTATAAATAAACATAAACACAGACACACACATATATATACCATTTTTTTCTTAATGGAAGGAGTTCATGAAGGCAAAGTTGCTTAGGGCCCATGAAATTTAAGCCTAGGTGCTCTTAAATTTCTTTTTTTAAATTCTCAAAATAAAATCAATTTGATCCATTTTTCAGTAAATGTTGCATTCTGAATGAGGGCCAAAAAGGTAGCATCAAAAAAATAAGGAATAATTAATTCAAACCAGACGTAATTGGTAATTATAATCTTTTTTTTCAAGTTTAAAAACAGAAGAACAACAACAATATCTCACCTCAAGTTCTATTAACATCTCCACTGATTCATTACAAGGAGGCAAGGAGTATTTGGTTTGGGTCCAAGCTGCAAATGTACTTGGCACAGAGAAGTCAAAACAACTGCAAGTTCACCTGGATGATATAGGTAAAGAATAAGTTCTACCATGTCTTTACAAATAAACAACTGATTTGTGCTGACCTAGTTAAGTGAAGTCTAGATCTGAAAGGACTTCCCTGAAAGTTCTGTAGATCATGACAAAGAAAACAAGAATTAACAGTACCTGTAATTTCTACATGGGTATATGTGTTTTAAAAAGTATTTACTGATGCTTTCTATGTTGAAGCACCGTTCTAAGGGCTAGAGGGAATAAGATAGACAAGGTACCTGCTGCCCTAAGTATCTTACAATCTGCCAGAGAACATAGAAAGAAATTAGAATTAGAATAAAATGTTAAGAGTCTTACATTGTGAGAAGCGCAGTATAATAAAGAAGTCTTCTATATGCACTATTGTGAAAGTTATGTTTTTACTTTTATTTTGAAAACTTTTACAAATTACAGAGAAAATTGTGGAGAATTATGATGACATCTCTGTTTATCAGCCAAGTTTAATAAGTGTTAAAATATTTTGCTTCAGCTGTTTTTAGACCTTACCTTTTACACTTATAGAATATTTCTTAGTCTACAATAGTATTTTTAATAAATGTTTTTAACAGTCACTTATTTTTGGAGATTTAGACTGTTTTCAAATATTTACCATTATAAACTATTGCCATAAACAACCTTTTGGCTGAAGTTTTGCTTATAGTTGTCTTAAGGTTTTCTCCTTAAGATAATTCCAGAAAGGAACTGGGCCTTTCACCACTACATCCCAGCCCTAAAGCCAGAATTCAGCCAAGAGCACCAGGTGTGAATCACACACTGTGTGGAGATCTCAGTGCCAATTATTCCTGTTTTTATCACACTAGTCTACTCTTATCTGTGGTTTCGCTTTATGTGATTTCAGTTATACTTGGTGAACCGTGGCCCAAAAATATTCCATGAAAAATTCCAGAAATAAACAATGCATGAGTTTTAAATAGCGTGTCATTCTGAGTAGTGTGATGAAATCTTGAGCCATCCTGTTACATTCTGCCAGGTTGTGAATCATCCTTTTGTCCAGCACATCCACCCACTATGAATTCGCCACCTGCCTGTTAGTCATTTAGTAGCCATCCTGGCTACTGTCATAGTATCAGTGTTCGTGTTCAAGGAGCCCTTACTTTACTTAATAATGGCCCCAAAGCACAGGAGTAATGATTCTGGCAATCCAGATGTGTCAAGGAGAAGCTGTAAAGTGCTTCCTTAGAGTGAAAAGGTGAGTATAGTACAAAAAGATATTATGAAAGAGGGAGAGAGCACACGATCACATAATTTTTATTATAGTGTACTATTACTGTTCTAGTTTATTATTAGTTATTGTTATCAATCTCTTCTTGTGCTTAATTATAAATTAAACTTTATCACAAGTGTGTATGTACAGGAAAAAACAAAGTATAATGGGGTTGGGTACTATCCGTGGTTTCAGGCATCCACTGGGGGTCTCAGAAACTATCCGCCACAGATAAAGGGGGACTGTAGGAAGGATGATTTCAGCAATCTAACATTCATGCAGCACTTTCTTTAGTGCTAACTGTTTTTACATACATTATCTTATTTAACCCTCACAACAGCCTTATTTTGTAGAAGAGATTATATGTATACATGAGGAAACTGAGGTCAAGTTGCATTAAGAAATTTGAGATTGCAGAGCTAGGGAGCTTCTTATTACATCATCCTCAACTCCTATCCCCAGTTTTATTTAAATGCACATTACAAAGTGTCTGACAACTTTCCTGCTGTCTAATGATTTAGGGGATGTGATGCCTTCTTTTGGGGCACAATATGGGTATTTTGGAGAGATCACTAGGGTCTTTGATTGGAACTAATATCTCAATTTCTATCTTGACTAAACTCAACTATCTCAACTAACACGATTGGTCTAAAATTCTGTCGTGATGCTCTGAATATTGGATTTGAAAAAAAAACACTCTTGACTATGGTGATGAAAAATAATTCCATTGTATTGTATATTCGTGTAATTACAGTTCTCTCGCCCATGATCTACACATTTTTGTAAATTTACATTTTGAGGTAACAGGAGGTAAATGCCCTTTTCTTATAACAGATTAACCTCGATGGGTTAATAATGATTAAAGGCTATCATGTCTACTATCTTTTTGCCAATATCATTTTTAGTAACTAAATTATTATTAGTAGTATACTATTATCACCATTGCAATGTTATTATGATCTTAATATTATTGAATTGTGTTCCAGACAACAAGCATATCACATTAAATTCTGGAAACAATCACACGTGGTATGTGTCTATTTTACAGAAGAAGAAAGAGATGAAATAATTTGCTCAAGGTCACAAGCTAGCAAGGACAGCTAGATTTCATCCCAGACTTGTTGACTTGCCATAGTCAATTACCGTCCCACTTCTCAGAAAAGGAAACTCATCTGGCCGCCACCTGCAAATCTGACTTCTCACACTGTGAACAAGGGAGCCTCTTGTTTGGAGTTGTTATTTCTCCTCCTCTTCCTTTCTCTTGTCTTTCTCCTCCTCCTCTTCTCCTTCCTCCTCCTTTCTCATTTTCCAAATCATATAATGGTGTAGGGGGCTCCAGCCAACAAAGCCACCATAATATTAATAGATGAGCTATTTTCACTTGTGACACTTTAAGAATGAAATATTTCAAGTTAGATAAATGAACGGTCCTATGAAATTGGGGACAGTGGACTCTCCTGGGAGCGATTTCCACTTAACAGCTATGGGACTGGGCTTTAATTAAGTTACAGAGGCTGTGCTGAAAGGCAGGGCTGAGTTAATAATGCAGTAACATTGTGCCAAAATGACATGTGAGAGGAATGATTAAACTTCTATTGTAGAGAAATACATTTGAACACAGAAAGTGCAGTCTCTCCTGGCTACCTTTTTGAATATTAATTCCCCCAGTGAATAATTATGGGTAAATACATGTCATTGGAAAGATACCAAGAACTATAATCTGGTTCTTTATTTCAATATAAGTGGAAACTTCAAAAGTGGTATCTATGATGACCTGACAATTTGGGAAAAATCTTTGTTTTTTTAAATAAATATTTCATGGCAGGCAAAAATGAATAATACATTGTTTATAGATAAACATATATGAGGTAAAAAATGAAAAGAATAGAATTATTACCATAAAATTAAGGATAGAAATTCCTTCTGGTGGGAAAGGGGAAAGAAGTTTGGGAATGGTTGTTCAACCACCAATGTCTTTCTTAGGATCTAATTTAGTTTGTTTTCCAAATGGACAGTCAATTATTTCATGTTTGTCATTTATTTCTTATTATAAATATTTTCTTTTATGGTTTTATCATATACTTTTATCATATGCTAAGTTCTCTTTTACATTTGGGTCTGGAGTTGCAGTTTTTTTCGAAATGTAAAATCTTTGCCCTGGCTGGTGTAGCTCAGGGGATTGAGCACCAGCCTGCAAACCAAAGAGTCTCTGGTTCAGTTCCCAGTCAGGGTACATGTCTGGGTTGAGGACCAGGTCCCCAGTAGGGGGTGTGTGAGAGGCAACCACACATTGATATTTCTCTCCCTCTCTCCTTCCTTTCCCCTCAGTCTGAAAATAAATAAATAAAATCTTAAAAAATATAAAAATGTAAAGTCTTATAGGAATGTTTGAAACCTAAGCAACAACAGCAAAAATTTAACATCTGAGTCTTCTGTAATAAACAATATGTTCAAGTACATGTTATATAACATTTATTTGAAAAAACATAAACTCATTCAAACTGCAGTGAAGTTACACATCTACTGCATTGACATGTCTTGTGTTAAGATGCTGTCTTAAATCTGACTCACTGTAGTCTTCGTGTCTGATAAGACTGAAGAGAATTTTGGTTCCTTCCCAGAATATTTCCTTCTGCAAAAGAATGCTTGTGCCGTTATACCAATGGCAGGCCAAACTTAGAGGCAGGAGACAAGAGAGGAGAATAACTTACAGCACTGAGGGTGCTTGAGTGGTCCCAAGTGGTCCCAGAGCCCCCAAAGAGGTCCACTTCCCTACATACTGTTAGCTTGCTCAGAACACCCAGATGGGGTCCACTTCTCTGACTCTAGAAATCTCTGAATACTGATTCTTCTTACAAGAAGGTTATACTAGTTAAAGGAAATCAACTGTGGGATTCAGATGATAAATTTTCAGTATAGTAGCTCTTTAATTAGACTAATTATGCTACTACTACTTCTGTCCTATGCTAGGTTTAGCTCAAGGATTTTATTCTAAGACTGTGCTACTAGAGAGCAAATTTTTAATTTTTATAATCTCTATAAATTATATACCTGTGCACACAGTTTTAGATAATAATAAAACAAAAATTTTCCCAAAGACTACTTTATAAATTTACAATAAATGAAAAGAAAATAAATTCATAGAGGACATTAAACTGTAAGAATGGTCCTTAAACATACATACAGACTCTTGAGTTCTTTGTTAAACAATACATTTGGAGAAGTCATAGGTTTTTATTGCTCTAAGTATGCACATAGGAGAAGTGGAAAGTGCCAGTGATTCTATTCTGTTCAGACAGAACACACTTGTAAGTATTTATACATTTTAGAAAAATAGAGATTTCAGTTACATCCTTACTCCTAGTAAACAAAAGTACTAGTAAGTACTAGTAAGATAACCAATCAGAATTTCAGTTCCATTTTGAAAGTTATTATCATAGAACAAGCAACATAGTCTTTAAGAGTATTGTGAGACTTGCTTTGTTCAAATCTACTTTCAAGTACAGATTTATATTAATGAAGAATAAAACAAGTTAGCAATAAATGTAAAGATTCATACAAATTTCCATATAACACTATAGAGTAAAATATAGTATTATTGTAAAAGGTTTAATTTAACAATTTATCAAATCAGTCTCTGAACTAAATTTAGGATGCAAAATATCATCTCTCCCTAAACAGATGCAGGAAAGAAGAGCTGCCTCCTTTATTTCTATTTTATACTCTGTTAATAAGGTCAGGCTCTGGCATTTCATTAGTTAGTATTATAAGGGTGTGGGAGGTAGGGGGAAAGACTAGATTGTTAGAGTTCTTTTAAAAGAAATGAAAAATGGGCTGAATAGAATTTTACTTAACACCCAAAGTTTTCTCCTACATAACAGAATAGAAAACCAGAAATTAATCATTAATTAGATTACAAAATTTTTTTATAGTACTTTGATTTTAACATGTCTATAGATTGACGAAAAGTTATACATTTCTCCCTAGGCAAGATTTAAATCGCTGGGGTTTTGTTTTCGTTTTTTTCTAGTGATACCTTCTGCAGCCATCATTTTCAGGGCGGAGGATATAAATACTACAGTGCCCAAGACCATAATTCATTGGAATAGTCAATCAACAATTGAAAAGGTTTCCTGTGAAATGAGATACAAGGCTACAACAAACCAAACTTGGAATGTAAGCTAACTTTCACTATTCTTTAACATGTAAGTGAATGAAAAAATAGCCAACCAACAGTCAACAACCACGGTGGACTTACAATGATCTATTGATGATTTACATTTTTATATGATTCTTTGTGGGATATTCAAACCATTAATATGGTTAAAACTAGGATTATTAAAACCTAGTTTTAATAATGATTATATTGTGCTTCCATAGAGATGTTTTCTGAGCAGAAAGGGTCCTTTTGCCTTTCGTAAATTTCTAAACAGACAAATGTCCAGCTAAGAGATTTCCATCTACTGAGTTCCTTGTACTTCAGTGCACTGGGGTGAAATTTATATCAACGATCATGGATATAAAATTTAAGGACTCTATGCTGAAATTAAACAGGCATCCAGTAAAAGAAAAACTGTTCAAAAAGAAGTTCAGATTTATAGATGTCTCTTTTTAAATGAAAAAACGTGCAATTCAAAATGTAAGAGTTTTAACTAGTACAGGCCTCAGGCTTAGATATGCGTAAGGTTAAAAAGTGAGTATCTAGACAAAATAATCATCCTTAAATACCAATGGCAAGTTACCAAGTGTCTTCGGAGTGGCATAGGTATAAGGTTCATTAATCAAATCCCATTACATGACAGCATCTGTGAACATTAATGAAAACTCACTAATTTAAACTATAGAGTAACACTAGTCTGAGAAAAAAGTTCAAATTTGGGGTATTTGAAAAGAAATGCAATTTTATTTTTTTAATTACAATAAACTACCATTTAGTCAAAGTAATTAAGAAATGGAGTTGTCTGGCTTTGCTGAATTGAGAATTATTTACCATGTGTAATGGATACATGGATAAAGAAGATGTGGCATATATACAATGGAATATTATTCAGCAATTAAAAAGAATGAAATCTTGCCATTTGTTACTACATGGATTGATCTAGAGGGTATAATGCTAAGTGAAATAAGTCAGACAGAGAAAAACAAATAATATGATTTCGCATATATGTGGACTCTAAAAAATACAAAACAAATAAATAAAGAAAACAAAACAGAAACAGACCCATAGATATAGAGAACAAGCGGATGATTGGCAAAGAAGATGATGGTGTGGATGGTAAAGAAGAATGAACGAAAGAGAGAGAGACAGAAAGAGAGACGGGGAAAGAAGGAAAGGACGGAAAGAAGAGAGGGAGGGAGGGAGGGAGGAAGGAAGGAAGGAAAAAAGTTAAAGAGTTCTGGGTGAAGATGGTGGATTGAACACACTCATCCAAATAAAATAAAATAATCCCCTCTTTCAAAAAAAGTTATGTGTCATGTATGAATTGACCAGTTTTCAGGGATGAAAATGATGTGTATTTAACACTAATCTTTGGTGATTAGCGTGACTCCAAAGCCTTTTCCTGCTTCAGCCTGATCATTCTGATCATCAGTTTTGCTGTAGAACAATGTGTTTAAAGAGTGTGAGGAAACTATACCGACTTCCTGACATCCTTTAAAGATTGCTCTTTAAAAATAAATTACTGATTTCAAGTTGTTTATTTACCTTTGTTCATTTAAACCAGAAACGTGAACTTCAGAGTTGTTTAGATTGCACTTAAGTGCAAGTCCACGCGCTGCATCATTTGGTCAATAACCAAGTGGCGATCCTGCTGGACTCCTTGACTAAATAGTTATGGCATCTGTGTTGTGCACGGCAACCCCAGGCTTCAACCTGGGACAAGTGAGGTACACACTGAACAAAAATCCACAGCCAGTCTTTTGCCTCTGTGGAACTTAGATAAATTCGAAAACAGCCTAAATGAAATTCTTGAGCCTTAGATTTTGAATTAACAGAGTTTTGCTCACATAGGACACCTGGGACCCCTGCATAGTGTCACAGTCATAAGACAATGCTGAGAATATGAAAACTCCCTTATATAGTAGGAGGAGGTAATAGGCTGCTGCAAGAATGTTTAGGAAATGTAAAGGAATTATATTATCAGTATCTCTGAACAGGTTTTCAGAAGCCAACTGTTTTCTGGCCGAAACTCTTGTTCTCTGCTCCCCCTGGTGGAGCTACAAGTGTCATTCATTGTGAGACTGGGTAACCAGTAAATTTGAGCTCACTCTTCAAAACCTTCTCTTCAATCAGGAGCAGGCAAATGAAGGAGCTAAAAGGGGATTTGTTATCCCATTTAACCTTCAGGACGATCTTTTGTGATGGGCACTATCAGCCATTACAGAACAGGCTCAAAAGAGTTTAAGCCGGGTTCTCCAAACTTTACACTGTTAGGAACTAAGTGCCTCTCGCAAAACTTACATCATTTTGGATACCCCCAAAATATTTGGAAAATGAAAAAACAGGTTTCCATCCAAAGACTTTATCCTATCTCTTCTACTATGATTCTTCCAAATGTAACTACTCACACAGGAAAAGGTGAATTATTATGACCCCAGTCCAGTCAGTAATAACCAAAAGGAAGTTTTGTGCTTTACATGTACTACCCCATCAATTTTGTCTGGGTCAAGCATAAACTGTTGTCTTTGCCCCCACGTAGAGAGTCAGGAAGTTAGAGTCCAGAACAGTGGGAGGACACAAAGGACTACAGATTTGCTCTTCAACCTTGGCTCTGCCTCCCGCAGATGTTGCTGGAGGGAGGTTCTTTATTTCAAGTGGCAGGCAGCTGCCAAGAAAGCCTGGTGGCTAAGCACACAGGCTCTAGAGTTCAAAGCCTGGCTCTGCCTCTCTAGCTGTACAAGCTTGGGCAAGTTCCTTATCTTCTCTGTGCCTTATTATTCCCATAGCTAAAATAGGAATAAAATGAGCACCTACCTCATAGGGTTGTGGGGACGATCAAATGCTGTATAAAGATAGCCCAGAGCCTGGAATAGAGTTAATGTCCAGTATACACTGGCAGCTACTGTTACTCTTCATCTTAACCTCCAGGGGAGCCATGCAGCCCACTTAGTAGGGTAAAGGAAGCCTACCTGAAAATCAAAAACAATTCATTGAGAATGCTTTTCAGCCCCTTTCAGCTAAACTGCATGTAGACTGTGAGGTAACAGCCAGCCCTTCAGGCAATGCTGACAGGCTGATACCATGGGGAAAATATTTACCTACTTGATTATCTTCACAGACAATCTCCCTGGCATACCAAATGTGTGTCAAAAATTGAGCTCACAATCCTCAGCAGCAATCCTTGCCCACTGCTGTATACTCTGTCTCAGGACCATGCACCACATTGTATATATTTACCTGTTTACAAGCATATTTCCCCGTCCTTTAACTGTGATCCCCTGGAAGGCAGGGCTGTTCCACAATACTTTAGTACCTACATTGATTCTTATAATGTCTAGTTCACATAAGTTTGAACCATTAGCTATTAGTATTATTATTATTTGCCTTTAACAGTGCCCAGGAGAGACAGTAATTTAGGGAAATCTTCCCTGTAAGTTCGAGTAAATGCATTAATGGTGACTCATTTCTCTAATTATACAAGATCAGGGCATTGGCAAACTTTTCATTCAGGGGCCAAACAGTAAACAGTTTAGGCTTTGCAGGCTATAAGATCTCTGTCTCAACTACTGAACTTTGCTGTGCAGCATGAAAACAGCTAAGGTCAATAAGTGAGTAGACATTGCTTCATTCCAGTAAAATTTTATCTTTGGACACTAAAATTTGACTTTCATCTAATTTTTATGTATCACAAAATAGTCTTCTTTTGATTTTTCTTCCGATCATGTAAAAACTGTAAAAACCATTCTTAGCTCATGCGTTACACAAAACCAAGCATTCATTCTCTTCCTGGAATAGCAAATAAAACAGTGTCCAGATAGCAGAGGCTCAAATCCTTGGCCTTTGCATTTCAGAAGTGTAAAATGCTGTTAAAAGGACAGAAGACTTGGAAGAACATGTGAGTAGTCATGACTAAGTTTTCCAACAATCATGCCCCTTCCCTCCTCCACCAAACACTAGATAAAGATTATCTGAGCCTAAAGACCGCAAACTGGCCAGGGACAGGAGGTAAGAGGGAGGAACCGAAAGAGTTAAGACACTGGTGAGTCACTGAGAAGGACCCGCTCACTCTGGGCCACTTGCAGCTTTGGAGAGGGAGGAAGTCAGGATTATAGAACTCTGAACAGGTTCCAGATTCTCCTTCCCTCCACCCAAAGATGCTCCCAGAAACTTAGATGTAACCCTAAGAAAAGAAGTATCTCAAACTGATGGAGATTAAGCTTCCACACCCTCACCTTCAGAACTGAGGGCCTAACTAGAAATTAAGTGCTATAAAAAAATTAAGTCCTGTTTCTTGCACTTGAGATCATATCCTTGCCACAGGCACTCAGATCTAGCTCTCGATGTTCATTTCGGCCTCTGAGAATGTCAGCTAGGGGTGTCATCTTGCAGTTGCAAGGCCCTAAGCAGTCACCTGGTTTGCCTCACGATAGAAAAAACTGTTAACAGTTTTGAAAAATTCTTCTTTCTGGTTTAGAATTCTCATTGTACTTCAGGGTACTTCTTTAAGAGGACTTATCTATAAATGTAATGGCAAGAGACATATTGGAGAATAATAATTCCCTTCTAAGAGCAGCTAATATGAAGCAGAATGCATTTGAAAGTCAAACTTTCAGTGCAAGTAAAATCTCTCCTGGGTTCCAGGAAACCCCAGGGGTGGCCAGCCATATTTACGTAGCAGAAAACCCCAAGGGTCGTGGGTAGAGATGTGGCTTATGGAAACTCTGAACGATATCTTTCAGGGAGCATGACATCCCCGATACAGATATTTTCTTGAGTTTTATATTTTCAGTGTATTGCCAGTTTTAAAGATTTATGTTAAGATTGTTCTTTTTTTAAGATTGGTTTTTAACAGGAGAATCCCTAAATGTGGTTGATATCTTGCCTTAAAAAAATCTTGATAGTTTTAACTTTCTCTTCCATGTGTGTAGTAACTGTTTTCTGCCAGCTGCTGCATAAATGCATTTCTAGACATATTTTATGTGTGCCTTTCGATCATTCATCACTTTTTTCAGTAAATCCACTGACCACAACATACTGGAGGTGCTGTATAAATGCCTGGTTTCTCTCTCCTCTCTGAAGCAGCATGGGGTCATTTTTCATTATGTTTTATAGCAGGTTGCAATGGCCCAGAAAATGATTTGTAAGTTTACACCTCAGCTATTTTGTTACTTCTTTTCCCTTGGATTTTTACAGTTCAACTTTCTTAAATGTTTTATTTTCTCTCTCACACATACATATACATAATAGGTCTTGTAGAATTTGCATAAATCTGCAATAAGGACCAATTTAACAGCTTATCTTATGAGTAATTTTTTTGTAAAAGTCATCATTAGCAGGTGAAATTATTTCACCATTCATGAACGATTATTGATTTATATATCCCACTGCAGAGAGAACAGAGAGAGCGAGCAGAGATGAGAGACTGAAATAAAAAAATTGCTATTAGATCCCCTGTTTCTTCTAAACCATTGTAATCAAAGCTATTTCAAAATTAAGTATATATTATATTTTGACTTTCTTGAAATTTAAAATCTTGAGCCCTGGCTGGTGTGGCTCAGTGGGTTGAGTACTGGCCTATGAACCAAAAGGTCACCAGTTCTATTCTCAGTCAGGGCATGTGCCTGGGTAGCAGGGCCAGGTCCCCAGTTGGAGGCATGTGAGAGGCAAGCAATCATGCACTGGTGTTTCTCTCCCTCTCCCTCTCCCTCCCTTGTCCTCTCTCTGAAAATAAATAAATAAAATCTTTCAAAAAATAAATAAATAAAATCTTGAGAGAGTTGTCAAATACAATGTGTACTTCATTTTTAATGTTAAATAGTATGTATTTAATTACTCACTATGTTTCATATAAAATAACCTATTCCTCTTTGCTTTCCCAGGCTCTAGAAAAGTGCCTGAAACATACTAGGTGCTCCACGCATTTTCACTAAATGGAATAATTGTTTTAAAAAAACACATTGTATCATCATTTCATTATTATTCATCCATTTTAGGTTAAGGAATTTGACACCAATTTCACATATGTGCAACAGTCAACATTCTATCTGGAGCCAAACACTAAATATGTATTTCAAGTGAGATGTCGAGAAGCAGGTAAAAGCTACTGGCAGTCCTGGAGTTCACCCTTTTTTCATAAAACACCTGAAAGAGGTGAGTGTATTCATATATTTAATTTCTTAGGCTTTTCTTTTGACCTCTGTCTCTCTTCTAATTATATTTTTTTCTTCTTGATTTCTATCAAAATTGACAAAACTGTTCTAGGGCAGGTGGTAACACTTAAATTGTCATATTGCTTTGATTTTGTTAGGCTGAGTACAATTTATGTAATGGTTCTCAAACATTCTTGGGCATAAAAACCAATAAAAACCACCTGGGCCCTTGCTGGTATGGCTCAGTGGACTTCACACTGGCCTGCAAACCAAAGGGTCACCAGTTTGATTCCCAGTCAGGACACATGCCTGGGTTGTGGACTAGGTCCCCAGTAGGGGGCGCATGAGAGGCAACCACACATTAGTGTGTCTCCCCTTTCTCCCTCCCTTCCCCTCTCTCTAAAAATAAATAAATACAGTCTTTAAAAAAAACCACCTGGTATGCATGTTCACCATTCCTCCTTCACAGGTCTCAAGTAGTAGGAGTGGGGGGATGCTCAACCATTAGCATTTCGTACAAACATCCTGGGTGATTGTAGGCATATAATAACCTAAGACTTTGTTTTGCAAAACAAAACAAAACATAATTAAGAGTTACATTCAACTGTTTAAGTCACTCTGATAAATATATTCTCTTAAAAGAGAAATAAATAAAATCATATCAATAAATATTTATTACCTACTATATAAAACAATTAGAAAGAGTTAGAGCACTTAAATATGAGATTACTAATTCTCTTCTCAATAAAATCTAGCTGAGCTGTTGTTTACCTTAAGATATTCCTTTGCTCTTAGTATTATTAGTTTAATATTCCAGTTATTTACATATCTAATTCAATGAAACCTTAGCCAAATAGACTTATTTTCCATGCCCACAATTGTTTTTATTTTTTTCATTATATTTTATTGATTATGCTATTACAGTTGTTCTGATTTTTCCCTCTTTTCCCACTTTCTCAGGTAATCCCCCAACCATTGGTCATGTCCATGGGTCATGCCTGTAAGTTCTTTGGCTACTCCACTTCCTATACTGTACTTTACATCCCCATGGCTATTCTGTGACAAGGTATTCTGTCACAGAATACCTATTTGTACTTCTTAATCCCCTCACCTCCACCCATGCACCCAAACCCCCTCCCATTGGGCATCCATCAAAATGCTCTCCATATCCATAATTCTGTCTCTGTTCTTCTTGTTTGCTTAGTTTGATTTTTAGATTCCATTGTTCATAAATATGTATTTTTGCTATTTTACTGTTCACAGTTTTGATCTTTTTCTTAAATAAGTCTTTTTAACTTTTCATATAATAATGGTTTGGTGATGATGAACTCCTTTAGTTTTTTCTTGTCTGGGAAGCTCTTTATCTGCCTTTAGCTTCTAAATGATATCTTTGCTGGGTAGAGCAATCTTGGCTGTAGGTTTCTGCTTTTCATGACTTTGAATATCTTGCCAATCCCTTCTAGCCTGCAAAGTTTCTTCTGAGAAATCATCTGACAGTCTTATGGGAACTGCCTGTAGGTAACTAACTTCTTTTCTCATACTGCTTTTAAGACTCTCTCTTCATTTTTAACCTTTGGCATTTTAATTATGATGTGTCTTAGAGTGGGCCTCTTTGCATCCATCTTGTTTGAGACTCTTTGTGCTTCCTAGACTTACATGTCTATTTCTTTCACCAAATTAGGGAAGTTTTCTTTCATTATTTTTTCAAATATATTTCCAATTTCTTGCTCTTTCTCTTCTCCTTCTGGCATCCCTGTAATACAAATGTTGGACCTCTTCAAGTTGTCCCAGAGGCTATTTATGCTATCCTCATTTTGGGGGGATTATTTTTTCTTCTTGTTTTCTGATTGGTTGTTTTTGCTTCCTTATATTCCAAATCATTGATTTGATTCTTGGCTTCACCCACACTACTGTTGTTTCCCTATAAATTATTCTTTATTTCAATTAGTGTATCCTTCATTTCTGACAG
The DNA here is from genome assembly GCF_022682495.2 of Desmodus rotundus. NCBI lineage: Eukaryota > Metazoa > Chordata > Mammalia > Chiroptera > Phyllostomidae > Desmodus > Desmodus rotundus. The sequence continues at coordinate 47,241,070 of NC_071389.1, forward strand.
AATCTGCTGATAGATTGCTTATCTCCATTTCATTTAGCTCTTTTTCTGGAGTTTTGATCTGTTCTTTCATTTGGGCCATGTTTCTTTGTCTCCTTGCTTTGGCAGCTCCCCCGTGTTTATTTCTGTGTATAAGGTAGAGCTGCTTTGACTCCATGTCTTGGTAGTGTGGCCTAATGTAGTAGGTGTCCTGTAGGGTCTAGTGGCACAGCCTCCACTATCACCCAAGCTGAGTACTCGAGGTGTGCCCTTTGTGTGGGCTGAATACACTCTCATCTTGTAGTTGAAAGTTGATTGCTTTCGGCAGGTCAATGGGAGGGATTTACCCAGGCCAGTCAGCTGTAAGGACTGGCTGTGACCACTGACCACCTTCATTCACCCTCCATGGAGGATTAGCTGTGCAGGGGCAGGACGGTGGTGCTCCAACATGGTCTGTAGCTGTCCACTGGGTGCTCAGGCTCTGAGATTTGCTAGGTGGTGCAGGGCAAGGCTGGCCCCAACCTATGTTTTGCCTGTTGCCACCCCGCCTGAGCTATAAAGCAATCTAAAATGGCTGCTACTTGTGCTGGGCTTGGAGATTCGCTGATGAGGCCAATCTGTGAATCTAGACTGGCTGCTGGTAGTTTGGGGCCTAGGGCTTACTGAGACCAGCTGTTGCTTGTTTGAAAGGACTTAGGAAGTTGTGAATCAAGAGCCAAGATCAGCCATTCATAGGGAAAAGCAGGTTGGGTGAGCCCATAAGTTGGTTGGGACAGAGTCTCAGGGGGTCTCCAGTTCAAGGCAAACACTATTAGCCAGGTTGATAGAGTCTCAGATCTGGCACCAACTTGCCAGCTCTGTGGTGGGAGGGTTCAGCAAAAGGACAATGGCCTCTGCTCACCTTGATGCCAGGCACTTCAGTTCCTCCCTGTATGCCACTGGTGCCTTTCAAGCTGCTACCCTGGTGCTGGATCTCAGAGGGATGAGTCTGATTAGATGAGTCCATGTGTGGGTTCTTTAAGAGGAACTGATTGGATCTCCAGAAGTTTCTTCCACTAACTCAATCCCTGTTGGTTTTTGCAGCCAGAAGTTGAGGGGACTTATGTTCCTGGCACTGGAACCCTGGGCTGTGGGGCCTGGTGTTGGGATGGGACTCTTCACTCCTGAGATATCCCTCCTGAATGTTGATCCACCACACATGGATGTGAGATCAGCCCATTCTACATCTCCACCCCTCCTACCAGTCTGGATGGATGTGGTTTCTTTAATTCCATAGTTGTCAGATTTCCATTCAACTCAATTTCTGAGTGATGGTTGATCTGAGTGATGGCTGTGAGTGATAGTTGTTCCATATTGCGTAATTTTGATGTAGTGGGAGGATGCGAGCCATGTCTGCCGACACTGCCATCTTGATGGGAAGTCCTTACACAATTCATCAAATAGACTTTAGTTGGAAGCAAACAATAAAATAAATTATTATAATTGTCACAATATTCCATTATTGCCAGAATGGCTTCATTTTCCTGAAGATGTCTACCTACTGTAGGTAGCTTGTACACTAGATTTATTTTTTTCTTTTCAGAACTGAAGAACTTAATTATAATCAAATTATTGTTAATATTATCTTTATTATAACATCTTATAATTGTTTTTGATGTATTTTAAAGCACTTTAACATAAATTATAAATATTGGTGATTGTCAGTGTTTAGAGAAAGCCAAGAACCAAAGACTGGCTTAAAAGTTCTTTTGGCACCCCCTTAAGCCCGAATATGAGGAACACATTATTATTTTTTTTAATTATTTTATTTTTCAATTGCAGTTGATACACATCAATTATATTAGTTTCAGGTGTACTCTCCAGTGATTAAACATTAAATAACTTACTAAATGATCATCCTGATAAATCTCTCACCCATATGACAACATACATAATTATTAGAATATTACTGATTATATTCCCTATACTATACTTTACATTCCCATGACTATTCTGTAATAACAAATTTGTACTTATTAATTCCTTTATTTTTTCACCAATCCCCTTAAGCCTCCTCCCATCTGGTAACCATCAAAATGTTCTCTCTATGTATGATTCTGTTTCTGTTCTGTTCATTTATTTGGTTTTTTAGATTCAATTGCTGATAGATATGTATTTACTCCCATTTAGTTGTTCATAATTTTGATCTTTTTTCCCCTTTTTATTCTTAAAGAAGACCCCTTAACATTTCATACAATACTGGTTTGGTGGTGTCCTTTAGCTTTTTCTTTTCTGGGAAGCTCTTTATCTGTCCTTCAAGTCTAAATGATACTTCTGTGGGATAAAGTATTCTTGGTTATAGGCCCTTGCTTTTCATTATTTGAATATTTCTTGCCAATCCCTTCTGGCTTGCGAAGTTTCTGTGGAGAAACCGGCTGACAGTCTTATGGGAACTCCCCTGCAGGTAACAAACTGCTTTTCTCTTGTTGCTTTTAAGATTCTCTCTTTCTTTTAACCTTATGCATTTTTATTATGATATATCTTGGTGTCTTGGTGTAGGCCTCTTTGGGGTCATCTTGTTTGAGACTCTCTGCACTCCCTGGACTTGTATGCCTGTTTTCTTTACCAAGTTAGGGAAGTTTTCTGTCATTTTTTAAAATAGGCTGTCAATTTCTTGTTCTCACTGTTTTTCTTCTGACACTCCCATTATGCAAATGTCGATATACTTCAAGTTGTCCCAGAGGCTACTTACACTATGTTCATTTTCTGGATTCTTTTTTTTTTTTCCTCTTCTGATTGGGTGGTTTTTGCTTCCTGATATTCCAAATTACTGATTTAATTCTTAACTTCATCTGCTCTACTGTTGATTTCCTGTAAATTATTCTTCATTTAAGTTAGTGTATCCTTCCCTTATGATTGGTCATTTTTTTATGCTGTTGAAGTTCTCACTAAGCTCATTGAGCATCTTTATAACCAGTGTTTTGAACCTGCATCTAGTAGACAGCCTGTCTTCATTTTTTTAGTTCTTTTTCATGAGTTTTGATCTGTTCTTTCATTTGGGAAGTTTCTTTTTCTTGTCATTTTGCCATCTTCCCTGTGTTTGTTTCTATGTATTAGGTAGAGCTTCTTTGACTCTGTGTCTTGGCAGTGTGGCCTAATGTAGTAGGTATCCTATAGGGTCCAGTGGATCAGCTTCCCCTATCACCCAAGCGTGGCACTCAAGGTATGCCTCCCATGTGGGCTGAGTGCAGCCCTCCTCTTGTAGTTGAGCCTCAATTATTGTTGGCATGTCATTGGGAGAGATTTACCCAGGTTAATTACCTGCAAGGACTGGCTGTGACCACCAACCTTGTGGAGGGTCAGCTGTTCAGGGGCTCATGTTACTGTGGAGTTGGCCGGGGCCTCCCAGGAGGAGCATGTGAAGGTTAACTGCTGCCTGTGTTCTGCCCAGAGCTACCCAGCATCAGCTACAAAGTGATCTGCATATGGCTACTTGTGCTTGGCTTGGAGATGCCCAGGCCAGGCCAAGCTGTGAACTATAACTGACTGCTGATAGTGCTGGGTTTGGGGCCACTTACCAAGGGGTATGGGTCATGCTAAGGCCAGATGCTGCTTGTTTGACACATTTTAGGAAAATCTGAAGCATGTGCTAAGATAGACCATTTACATGAAAAAGCCACTGGAAATAGCTTGAGGGGGCCTGCAAGTTGGTTGGGGCCAGGCTTCAGGAAATTACCAGGGCAGGGAAACACTGTGAGCCAGGTTAATAGAGTTTGAGATATGGCACCCTTCTGCCAGCTGTCAGAGGAGGGATCATCAAAAGAACAATGGTCTCTGCCAGCACTTCTATCTGGAAGAAAGCTGCCCCGACCCCCAAATCTCTCATCCTGATGCCAGACAATTCAGTTCTTCCTCATATGTCTCTGGTGCCTCATATGAAGCTGCTGCCCTGACTCTGGAGTTCAGAGGGAGTCAGTCCAAGTACGTTAGTGGGCAGACCCTTTATGGGGAACTGCCTGGGACTCTAGAAGCCTTTCATTTCCCTCAACTTCAATCGCCACTGATTTTTATAGCAGGATGTTATAGGAACTTCTCTTCCTGGCACTGGAACCCTGGACAGAGGGGCTTGGTATGGGGCTGGGAGCTCTCGCTCCTCAGGGGGCACCTCTGCAGCTGAGATACCCCTCCTAATTTTTATCCAACACACGTGGGTATGGAAAAAGCCCATTCCATGTCTCTGTCCCTCCTACCAGTCTTGATATGGCTTATTCTTTAAATCCCTAGTTGTAGGACTTCCATTCAGCCAGATTTCAGGCAGTTCTGAATCATGGTTATTCTGTAGTTCAGTTGTAATTTTGATGTAGAAACATATTATTAAGGGAATCATTTGCAATACCAAGTCTCTTTTAAAAGTTAGTTTTTAATTGAAAATATTCTCTTAAATTGGTATTGTTAAAAATTCTTAGGATTTTACATGCCATTTATAATAATTTAGTTGATAGCTGAATTATTTGTGAAAGAAATGCAGACTCCTGGCTGGTGTGGCTCAGTGGATTGCACACCAGGCTGCAAACTGAAAGGTCACCCGTTCGATTCCCAGTTAGGGCACATGCCTGGGTTGCAGGCCATGTCCCCAGTTGGGGGCATGTGAGAGGCAATCAATCAATGTTTCTCTCCCTCTCTCTCCTCTCTTCCCCTGTCTCTAAAAATAAATAAATAAAATCTTTAAAACAAAAAAATTGTTTTACAAGATTATCCAAATTGATAAGTAACATTTACTTACCACTTACAAAGTACTACTCTGTATAATCTTGTTTGACTTTTACATCAGCCATATTTGGTAGTATAATTGGCATCATTTTACAAATGAGAAAAGTGAGGCATGATTTTCTAAATCATACATTGCTAGTGGGTAATAGCACCTAAACCAGAACACAAGGTTTCTTACCTATAGCCCTCAGCAATCTCATCAATTTCTTTAACCAATTACATCAAAGTGGAGGAGCAGTTTACTAAAATATTCTATAAGTTAAGCATTAGGATCACAAATTTTCTTTACAAGTAAAGGTCTTAAACCTTACATTGCAGGAATAGGGACATCACAGCTACCTTATAACAAACCTAAATTTTCAAGTATTGGTTTCCTGAGGAAAAAAATCACCTAAGGCAAAAATGCCAGTTAAAATTAAACATCCCTGAAAACTTGCATCTACACAATTTAAACATGTTAGTTAAGAGGAAACAAACTTCTTTTGGTACAAATTCCTTTCTAAGACACATTCAATGAGAAACTGTGAAAGTGTTAGGGAAAGTGATAAGATTAAATCTTTTCACAAATGTATCTTTTTTCTATTTGTAAAAGCAGGCAAGTGTATTATAAAATACAACCTAGAAATCACTGTTGCTTAAAATTTAATGGATCTAACATTAATTTTTCCTATGTGTATATTTGTTAATGATAAGTACTGTCATATATATACTGTTTAAATCCTGGTTTTCATAATCTACCTTATTAAATTTTTAAAAACTACTTAATGTCTGCACTACATTCCAATTTATGGATGTACAATTATTTATTTAATCATTTCCCTATTTTAACAATATCTAGGTTATTGCATTTTATCCCTTATCAATAGATTTCTCTGAATAGCTTTGTGTATAAACTCTCCTTTTGTCTTTAGGTGTTATTGGCTCAAGAGTTAAGCAAATTTTAAGATGCTTGATGCAAGTTGTCAAATCGCTCATTAGTAAATCTTTAATACCAGTTGCTTTTTAAAAAAGTATCCATGGAAAGATATTCATTTAGCCATTCATGTTCATTTAGACTTTTCCAGGCACCAGGCACTTGCTAGATACTTGTGGAACCTCAGTAAGCAGAGACAAAGACCCCTTAATTCTAGAGAAGACAGTCAATAAAAAAGCATAATAAAAAATAAATTAGATAACACTATAATAAAGATATAAATAAAAGCAGTAAGAATGAAACCTCACAACTGAAGTTTGAATTATTTCACAATTGAAAAAAATAAAACAATTCCTGTAATACTTTTAGTTAACCAACTCACTTGATATGGGGTTTTTTGAGCAGCCAAACTTTCCCAGTAATAAAGGTTTATTTATTCACAAAGAAACACAGCTCAGACAGTAATGTCCCTCTATGCAGGAATTTCCTGTTTTATTCTCTGAAACTGTTATGTGTGTATAGCTAAATTCATTCATCTCAAAACAATGTGTTTTCCCCAGGCCTATACCTTCATAAGTGACAGGTTTTAAGTCAGCCCTGTTTATTGTTCTTGTGCATTCAGGTTAATACACCTTTGAAATATCAGATGTAATACCCCTTGAAGGGGGTATTAACCCTCAAGAGAGCACATAATCTTGTTACATATCCTGTAATCCAATCTCTGCCTTGCTTCTCCCACCTCCTTGTACATTCCTTTCTTAATTTTAAATGCATAAAAAAGCTGCAAGACTCTTATTCTCAGGAGCATTTGAGATCATGCTCCTAGTATATGTTGTCAGTTTGGCTCAAATAAACTGTTATGAAAATCCTCAAACATACATACACACACATAGCAATGATTTTTCACAATTATGCCCAGATGGCACTGCAGGGCATATCATGAAGTAGCCACAGCCCCTAGTATTCTTCTGTATCACTTTCTCTCTGGATAGTGCCTTTCCTTGGCCTTTAAAAACTTGGTCTCCAAAAGAAACCAAGCAAACTCATTTATAGCGATAGTTAAAAGGCTTATCATTCTCTTTTCCTTCCTCAAAGTACTTAGACTTTACTGGAAAACAAAACCTTATAATAAAAATGAAAAAGAAAGAAATCAATCTCAGAATATAATATTAGGCTTTAGCAAACACAAAAATTTCTCTGGTTTGGAAACTCATATTTTTCTATGCTGGTATAATAGCATAAGTTTAATTAAGTGACTGGGGCAGAGTGACTTCAGGACAACAAATAATAATAGCTAACACTCATTGGATGCTCTCTACATGTCGGGCACTGTGATAAGCATTTTACGTATGAATTGCCCTTTACTCATCACTGCAGGAGTGTAATTATCATTCTAATTGTGTAGATGAAAAATGAGACACCAGGAGATTAAGCAGTTTTGCCAAATGGTACAAAGCTGACAAATGGTCAAATGGTAGAGGCGGGGCATAACGCACGCTGAGATTCCAGCACCTGCACTCTACTAGCTCTGCCATCTTCTTCCCAAGAGACCTAGGAGAGCCCTGTGTCAGCACCCCTCAGCCACCTAACCAAATCCTCCTCTACACATTAACTAATAATAAAACTATTCCAACAGTACTTCATTTTAATGTAGTCTTTGCTATGAAAGTCAAAACACATGATAAAAGAGTGAACAATAAGATACTATCAATTATTTCCACTTTGGCATGAATACAAGATGTGGAAGCAGATTTGGGTTAAGGTGGTGAGAATGAAACCACAGGACCCCAGGAACCTTGGGATAGGGCAGTCAGGGATGAGGACAAGGTGACCTTGGCCAAGACAGGAGCACCACAGGGCCATTCATGTGTTTTTCCTGCAGGTCCTGTTCAGTCAAGTGTTCAGAAAGCAGTGCCCCCAGAGTGGGACCTGTGGGCCACCTGCATTATAAATGCTTGGAAATTAGTTTAAAATCAGATTCCTCAGCCTCTAGCCAAGTAATACTTCTGCAATAAAGTGTAAGAACCACTGTATCAAAAGGTTAGACATACTCTTTAAGAGGGACAAGTGCCATGAACAATAATCTTGGGTGTGGGCAGGATATGCAGAAAGAACTGAACAGAATTAAAGAGCACATTAAAAAGACGATATACCATGACCAAGGAGACTTTGTTTTTCCTTGGGATGTGAGAATGCTTCAACATATGCAAATCAATCAGTGTGATACACCACACTAACAAAACAAAGAATAAAAGTCATATGATCATGTCAATAGATGCAGAAAAGCCATTGACAAAATTCAACATCCTTTCATGGTAAAAGTACTCAACAAATTAGGTATAGAACGAATGTACCTCAACATAATAAAGGCCACTTACAACATACTCAGTCGTAAAACACTAAAAGATTCCTCTTGAAAGTCAGGCACAAGACAAGGATGCCCACTCTCACCACTTCTATTAATGCACTACTGTAAGTCCAAACCAGACCAATCAGGCAAGAAAAAGAAATGAAAAATATGCAAATTGATTAAAAAAGTAAAACTCTCTTTTTTGCAGATGACATGATCTTATATACAGAAAACCCTAAAGTCTCCACCAAAAGAAAACCACTATTAGAACTAATAAGCAAATTCAGTAAAGTTTCAAGATAAAAAAAAATCTGTATACAAAAATCAGTTGCTCTTTTCTATACTGACAAGGAACTATTAGAAAGAGAAATTAAGAAAACAACGTCATTTATAATAGCACCAAAAACAATAAAATACTTAAGATTAATTTAACCAAGGTGAAAGACCTATCCACTGAAAACTATAAGACATTGATGAAAGAAATTGAAGAAGACACAAATAAATGAAAAGATATTCCATGTTCTTGGATTGGGAGAATCAATATTATTGGTGGTTTTGGGAGGAGGGGCCAGAGAAGGGTTGGCATGTGAGAACCTCAGGCTATAATCTCTTGTACTATCTGGTCACCTCTCTGCTTCCTCTTCCTCCTGCCCACTGCTCCCTGAGTCACTCACCACCCCAGCTCACTTCAGGAGCCTGGGAGACCCCAGAAGCATGGGATGGGAGACCATTGTCCCAGTGAATCATCACACAGCACAGTGCTCCTCTGTCTGGACCCTGCCCTGCCTCTGGATGTGAGATTTCGGCTGAGGCTCTGAGAGCCACTGAGGACGGTTGAAGTTGGAGCTTCTAGACCACCAAGTAAAAATTTCTGGGGTCTTTAAGCAGTACAGAAAGAGCCTCCAAGGGGAAAAGATACTTTGTCAGCATAGAAAACCAACATTGAAAGTGTGAAAGTCAATTCCTTAAATTCACCACTACAGAGGTGAAAAAAGGGTGAAAGGGGGACTTCCAGGCAGGAGTGTTTTCTATTCTGCACTGTAATACAGATCCCTTTGTGAAGAAGAAAAGGTGCAGGCTCTGTAATCTCTTTAATGACAAGTCAGAGGCCTGAGGGAAGGGCAGTCACATTTCATAATGACTAATTAACTTGCTTGAATTGCTACTTGCAGTAGAAAAGTTTCCCAGAGAAATCATCATCTTCTTCTTCTTTTTTTTTTTGACAGTTCTCCAAAGGAAGGCAAGTATAAGCAAGATATTAAACCACATTGTATTTTGTTCTCACAAAACTGTTGGTTGTTGCATTAACAATGAGTCTACAAAGATTCATATTCATTTTTTAGGGCTTTTAGTGACTAAAAGAAAAAAGTTATACCAATGCAACTAAATATAGGTGATATTAAATATAATGAATTTAGAGGATAGCACATGGAATATACTTTTCAAAACTTCTGCTGTTTGTAATTAGGGATTTCTTTTTCATTCATATTGAAATGGTTTATAAATCTGTAGATTTGTGGTTACTAAACTGGGTAAAATAGATACACAATGCCCCTTAACATACTAATCATTTTAGACTCTTCTTCTGCAATTATTTCTTCTTCTTTGGGTCTTGTCCCTAATAAACCTCCAGAGTTCTGTAGAATTACAGAAAAACTCAAAAGAACTTCACAGTCTCTCAGAAGTTTGCAATCCACTGATACAGACTAACGAGTATGCTTTTCCATAAGGAAGTAATAATCTCCTGTATTAGTATCCTGTTGCTGATATAACAAGCTATTGCAAACTTAGTAGCTTAAAAACAGTACAAATTTATTATCTTATAGTTCTGGAGGTGAGAAATCCAAAATCAGTATCACTGGGCTATAAACAAGGTAGCAGCAGGCTATGTAACTTCTGGAGGCTTTAAGAAGAGAATCCATTTCATTGCCTTCTCCAGTTTCTAGAGGCTGCCTGCATTTCTTGGCTTGTGGTACCATCTTAACACCAGAAGCATAGCATCTTCAATCTCTTTCTCTGACTCTCCTGCCTTCTTTCTATAAGGACCTTGTGATTTCGTTGGACTCAACCCTATAATCTAAAGTAATCTCCCCATCTCAAATTCATTTTACCATATAAGGTAATCTCTTGAAAGGTTCTGGAAATTAGGACATGGACCTCTTTGCGCCATCATTATTTGTTTGGCCACATCTTCTCACCTATCCACCCACTACCGACTATTGCAGTTTCTACTATTCATTGTGATGAGGTGCAAGCAAAAGAAATCAAATCTTGTTTTCTTAAGCAGAAAGAGAATTATTGGGGAGAAAGGCAGAAATCAGGAGAGAGCCTGTCAAAATGGTCACAAACAGGATCCAAGGCACTTTAGAAGCCAGAACCACAGCCAAAATTGCAGCCTAGGAAGAATCTGGTGAGAACCTACAGTTGGCACTATGGCCAGCGCCTGCCTGGCCTGCCCTGTGGTCACTGCCTGCCCTGTGCTCTGGACACCCCTGTTCTAACAGAGTTCTACTGTTAGCAGACTCTGGATGTAGCTGTTGCATTCATATTGAATTCTTAGTGATTTCCTGGAGCATGTATCCTGTGCAAGTGGTGGGAGGAGGGCATCTGATGAGCTGGGCTTAGGTCATCTGCTTGTAGTTACTTAATGGCTACAGGGAGAGGGAGCCTCTGCACCACTGAGGTATCCACAGTGGGAAGCCCTTCTGGACTCTTACATATTTTAGGATGCCCACAAAAAAGAATGCCATGGTGCTGGACAACTAAAAGCATGGCAAATGTAAACTAGACTCTTCAGACTACAGCACAGGTACATGCCTTGGCCAGGTAGCTCAGTTGGTTAGAACATCTTCCCCACATGCCAAGGCTGCAGGTTTGATCCCAGTCAGGGCACATATAAGAATCAGCCGATGAATGCATAAATAAGTGGTACAACAAACTGATGTTTCTCTCTCTCTCCCTTCCTCCCTCTCTCTCTCTAAAAAAAAAAAAAAAAAAATTGTTCCATGCTATGCTTGAGAGCAAAGCTACACTTTTGAAAAATCTTAACCCACTAGATAAAACTTGGAAGTTGCTCATTCCTGCATATACAGTTTTGCTACACTTTGTCGTCTGACCCTCGCCTCTGTATGGACCACGTCACTTAGGAAAATTTCCTGGGTGGCTGTTGCTTTTTTACCTTTTCCTCTTCTTATTCTTTCCCTTTAACAATATGATTGCCATACCTGTAGTCCTTACTTTCTTCTCCCTCTTTGTACCAAGTATATATAGCCTAGGAATATAGGCATACAGATAATCCCTTGAATATGTCTAGGCATACCCTCTTAGCCTTAATATTCAAGGATGACACTGTAACCCATGAAATGATTCATCGTTTGACTTGTTTTTCAAGGTGTGGTAATGAGTTAGTTCTGACAGGTCCTTTTCTTTGCCCTAGGCATCTGGTGCTATTTGATATATCTGGCCATTGCCTTTTGCTTTGTTGCTGTTATGAACTCAAGTGAAATCTGTAAGCCTGGCCCAATAATTTTGAATTTCAACCATAAAGCTAAACTGGCCTAGGGAGATAACACTTAAATGCTATGAAACAGCTGAGCTTATCAGAAGAAGGAGATTAGAAAGAAACCAAAAGGAGATATCTATGTTTTAAGAAAAATAGGATTGGGATATATGTAACAAGCGCACGAAGAGAAAAAAAAATGGCCCAAATGAAAGAACAGATCAAAGCTCCAAAAAAAATACAACTAAGAGACAAAGAGATATCCAACTTATCAGATAAACAGTTCAAAACACTGGTAATCAGGATGCTCACAGACCTGATTGAGCTCAGCTGCAAAATGAAGGAACAAATGAAGGCTACCCAAAGTGAAATAAAGCAAAATATACAGGGAACCAACAGTGAAGGGAAGGAAACTGGGACCCAGATCAATGGTTTGGAGCATAAGGAAGAAAGGAACATTCAACTACAGCAGAATGAAGAAGCAAGAATTCAAAAAAATGAGGAGAGGCTTAGGAACCTCTGGGACATCTTTAAACATTCCAACATCTGAATCATAGGGATGCCAGAAGGAGAAGAGGAAGAGCAAAAAATTGAAAACTTATTTGAAAAAATAATGAAGGAGAACTTCCAATCTGGCAAAGGAAATAGACTTTCAGGAAGTCCAGAAAGCTCAGAGAGTACCAAAGACATTAGACCCAAGGAGGAACACACGAAGGCACATCATAATTACATTAGTCAAGATTAAAGAGAAGGAGAGAATCTTACCAGCAGCAAGAGACAAGAAGACAGTTACCTACAAAGGAGTTCCCAGCTAATAAGACTATCAGCTGATTTCTCAATAGAAACCTTGCAGGCAAGAAGGAGCTGGAAAGAAGTATTCCAAATCATGAAAAGCAAGGGCCTACATCCAAGATAACTCTATCCAGCAAAGCTATCATTTAGAATGGAAGGGCAGATAAAGTGCTTCCCAGACAAGGTCAAGTTAAAGGAGTTCATCATTACCCAGTCCTTATTATATGAAATATTAAAGGGACTTATCTAAGAAAAAGAAGAGGATCAAAAATATGAACAGTAAAATGACAACAAACTCACAACTACCAACAACCAAACCTAAAAAAACAAAAACAAAAACAAACTAAGCAAACAACTAGAACAGGAACAGAATCACAGAAATGGAGATCACATGGAGGGTTATCAGGATGGATGGGTTGGGGGGAGGAAGGGGGGAAAAGGTACAGGGAATAAGAAGCATAAATGGTAGGAACAAAATAGACAGGGGGAGGTTAAGAATAGTATAGGAAATGGAGAAGCCAAAGAACTTATATGTATGACCATGGACATGAACTTAGGGGATGGGGGGAATGCAGGTGGGAGGGGGTGTGCAGGGTGCAGGGGAATAAAGGGGGGGGAAATGGTACAACTGTAATAGCATAATCAATAAAATATATATTTTTAAAAATTACTGACAAAGTAAAGTATATGTAATATATTAATTTTTTAAAAGGCAGGATATAGACCTGCCTGGTGTGGCTCAGTGGACTGAGTGTTTGCCTGTGAACCAGAGGGTCACTGGTTCAACTCCCAGTCAGGGCACATGCCTGGGTTTTGGGCCAGGCCCCACTAGGGGGTGCTCGAGAGGCAACCACACATACACACATACACACACACACAAAAGAAAGAAAAATAGGATTGGAAAAAATCTAATAATTCAAAAAACAAATCTTTGTCTCTTTTAATATGACTCCTCTTTCTTGAATATCTAGAACCTTCTGAAAGAAAAGTCTGGAAGTTCCCTTGTGTCAGCTCTGGTCAAAGCCTTTATGACACATACCTGGTTAGTGTGTCTTTGACAGCAAGACTGGCAAGGGAAAAAGCAAATAAAGGAGCCTTAGAAATGTCCACACATTTTGGCCCAGTAATTCCACTTAGAGAAATCTAGTCTTAGGAAATAAACAGAGATATGGAAAGGAGGTTTATGTAAAATAATAATTACCTAAAAGCTAGTAATAATAGTAAGAATTTGGAATATAATCTAAAAGTCCAATAATAGCAATAGCTAACACTTACTAAGCTTTTAATTTGTGTAAGGCATAGTACTAAGTGATTTATATGAACTATCTCATCAAACCCCATGAGTGAAGTGCTGTTACTACCCAATTTTACAAATGAAGAAACTGAGTCACAGAGAGGTTAAGCAACTTGCCCAGGGCCATGCAACTCCAAGTAGTGGAGCCAGGACTTGAACTGAGTTTTGTCCAAGTCTAAAGCTGGTGTCTGAAACCATCAAGCTGTACTATTTCTCAACAGGGGAATGACTAAACAAGTATAGTCCAAACATGATGAAATATTAAACTGTCATTAGTATGATGTCATTAGTGTGAACAATTTTTAATAAAATGAGGAAATATTCATGATATAATATTTAATGAAAAGGAAGCATTTAGTAAAGAGCATGAGCGCCATTAGGGTATAGATATACACAAAAGGTTGTTAACAAATATAAAAACAGTTGTTTCCAGTTTGTGAATGAATATAAAATTGTATTTTCTTTTCCATACTCTTCTACTTTTCAAGCAGCCTACGAATAATATGTATTTCTTGTATAATCAAGGAAAATAGTTGGTTTTCAGTAGAAAATAACTCTAGGCTGGAAGATGCTAAGAATCAGTGCTAAATGGATTAGCCCAACCATAACCCACTGTGGTAGAGTTCAGAGCCCTACAAGACCAGGCAGCTCCAACACACTGTGGCCAGTGCCTAGAGGGATGGCTAAGTCTCAGCGTGGGAGATGCTGGTGCAGGGCTGACTGAGCTTTGCCATCCTGAGCCACCCTGCTGCAGAAGTCAGGTTATTAATTAATGGGGCCAGTGACCAGCAAAACTATGTGTCAGAACTGGATGGAAATTTTTACTCTGTGATTTCTACCTATGTGACTTTGGGCAAGTCATTTATCCTTTTTACACCTTTGTTTCCTCATTCGTAAAATAGAGACAATAGAATTATCTCCCTGATTAAGTTGTTATGAGGATTAAATGAGAGGAAGTATGTAAAGTCTAGTCCATTACCTGCAACATAATTAGTACTCAATAAATGGTTGCTTAAAAAGAACAAAGCATACTTTGCTCCATGGTGGACGTAAAGGGAAGGGCTGAGGAGATTGATTTGATGTCATCTCTAAGAAACACATGGAATACATTACTGCTAAAACCAAGTTCTTCTGAGCAGATTTGATTAAATTATGCTGGTGTTTGGTGGGCCAAAAAAATGTAATTATGTTATGCTTTTAGTTTTGGCTACATTTTTTGTTTCAAACCACTCTAAATTCTCTATGAACACATTGTCTGCTATAAGACTAACTCTAATATATAATGTCAGTGTGTATAAGGTTTATAAAAGTTTTTTACCAAAGTAGAGATGATTTGGGTTTTCTGAGTATACTCAAGTATGTGCTGTGAGAGTAACAGGCATAATTTAATATTCTGTTCCAGGGATAGAATTCTCATTATGACTATAACATGACAGACATTAAATAAATAATAAATATACCGTGAGATTTTTCTAGAACATTAGACAACACACTGATGATTACAGCGGTTACAGTTTTTCAGTCATAAGTTATGTGTGTACATCATTCTGTGTTTGTGAATGCTTTTACATGTTAAAATACATGAAATTACCATAAGTTACCAATAGCAGGTAGATTATGGGGAGGGCATTAGAAATGGTTCTTTCTCTATTGCTTTTATTTTTCCTGTTAAAATTCCTTTATTATAGTTGCTGCTTCTATAATGAAGAATGTCAAGTGTGGTTTAAGAAGAAATGACTTAACCACTTGGTGGCGGTATGCCATGAAGAATATCGTCTATGTGGTTTCATATCAGTCCCACACTAGGAAATTTTGCTATTGTCCTGATTTCTTCCATAATAATCTTGTTTATAAGTTGTTTTACTTCAGATATCTAATTCTTTGTGAAATCACTCTCTGACAATTGAGCCTCTCTTTTAAATGACTTTAATCTAATTAAATGCATGCACCTGGTTGATTTGAAACTATGATAACAGGAGAGCCTAAAGAAAGATCATGCTTATTCTCTGTTAGGGCTAATAAAGCCCTAGTCAGACAATAAAATTACTTTTACATAATGCAAATTAATAACTAAAGTTTCATTGCTGAATAGCCATCTGTACTTTATACAAAAGAATTACATTAACTTGTATTAAAAGCCAACAGCAACATATAATTCTTAAATTAAAATGCTAATTTTAAAATAATGAAAGTGAAAAAAATAACCCAGCAACATATGCTATAAACCCATGGTTTTGCCAAATTAAAAATTGTGTCACATTTTAATGTTATATTTCTCTTAAAATTTCAAACTAATGTAGATGCAGACTTCTGTGTGGGTTTCCTGAGAATGAACATGAGCTTATAAAATACAATTTAGATGAATAAACCTGGCTGTTGGCCATGGGGCACAACCTTGCACCCTCAGAATAAGATGGAACCAGATACTTGAAACAAAAGCCAGTGAAGCACTGAGAAGCCAAAAGGGATTCCTAATTTGTCACAATCCACAGTGAAACATTTCCCTCTTGCTGTGGAGAAGCCAGAGTAAAAGCATAGGAAAGAACTTTTGGCTTTTCTGATGTTTTCATCTTCTAAAATTCCCTACCCATTGTTCTTACAAAACTACTCTTCATTTGAGCTTGTCCTGATACCCGGATCAGCCTTTTTCAAAAATTTCCAAAGACCCATAGGAACCTTTTTATTGAAACTCTATATTTTTCTCAAAGAGAGTTTTCTGCGCTACATAGCTTGTTATACAAATGTGTGCTATCTCAATGGCAGCTAAGGACACCTCAAGTTGCGATTTCCTCCTGGCCCCAAAGTAATTTTTTTAAAAGAAGAATTTGAACACAGAAATCAGAACGACTGAATAATAGGGCTTGAAGCACTCTTGGGGATCCAGGGCTTAGAACAATTTTCAGGAATGTCTTTTATCAGCTGGGAGAATCGTGCCCTTGAAGTCACCCCTGGCAGCTTTTAATTATCAGGAGGGAAGAGATGGTAAGGAAGCTCCAGGACTCTTTTGAGTTCAGACAGAAAGCAAGTTGGCAGCCAAGGCTGCTCACCCCTTCCTGGTCGGAAGCTTTCATTAGCATGTCCTGACAACCTTATGACTAGACCAGGCTGGCCAGCATCCTTGTCAGCAGGAAAGGAGCAGGCAGAAGTCATTAGGCATTCTACCCGTGTTACAACCTTAGTGTGTCTACTAATCAAAATTGCGCTTCTTATGTGGTGTCAAGATGCTGTTCACTAACAGCATCTCAAAGACTGTGCAAAGGCAAGTGACACATGATGGAGGCTCCTAAGGAAACCTAAACTGTATTGTATCATTTATTGGAAGGAATCAAGTAGAGACCAGTTATTGTGCATTTTGTTTGGATCAGTGAATGAAATAAAGCTCCTTGGTATTTGTTGCCTAGAAGACTCATGAAATTAGTGGGCACACCTCGAAGTTTCATAACCCTAAGTAGTTTTTATTGGTTTTTTTTCCCAGTATGTTCTCCTTTGGGGTTTACCCAATTACATAAAAGGAAGAAAACACGCATAATAGAAGGCCTTTGCTTTTATTCCATCTTTCAAGCCTATTAAAGTTACTGGTTTACTTTAGTCCTCTCTAAATAAGTAAAGAAACTCTCTTAGGAAATTGGGTAACCTGAGTGCAAAATATAAGAAGCTGAAGCTATTTTCTTCTTGTTTAAGTTCCCATGGTCACGCTGAAATCGTTCCAACATGATATTCGGAATTCTCGGCTTCTAATTGCTTCCATCTTTAAAGGACAACTTACTTCTGGTAAGAAAATACAACTTTTTCTAGCAGATTTTCTAGTAGTCTTTACTAATCATTTATTTGAATTCTCCATACTGGAAAAATCATGTGTCGGGTATAAATTTCTTTTTTTTTTTAATTTATTTTTTATTGTTATTCAATTACAGTTGTATGCCTTTTCTCCCCTTACCTCCCCCCCACCCCATCTGAACCCACCTCCCGGGTATAAATTTCTTGATAAGAAGATTTGCCATATGCTTTCTATAGGAAAATAATCAACAAAGATCTGCTTAAAATTGGATTTAAGGAATGGTGTAGGTGGATTTTGCCAGCTTTTGCTCTGGGTTGGATACATTTTCATTTCAGTTAGTGCTGGGACTCAAGACCCCAAAACTTCTTTCTAAAAAATTTCTATTATTTCAGTGTCTACCATATACCAGCAGTTTTATATATATCATCTTTTTCTTTTTTAAAAAATTGTTTATTGATTTAGAGAGAGAGATCAATTTCTTGTTCCACTTATTCATGCATTTATTGGTTGATTCTGGTATGTGCTCTGACCGGGGATCAAACCCACAACCTTGGTGTATCAGGACAATGCTCTAACCAACTAAGCTACCAGCCAGGGTGATATACATCAACTTTTTTCTATCTTCAAAACAACCTGGTGAGAAAAGTGTTATGTGTCTATTTTATAGACAGGAAACCTGAAGCTCAGAGGGGTTGAGGAACTTGTCCAAGTTCACACTAAGTGACAGACTAAAATTCAAATCCTGTTTTTCAAATTCTGAAGTCTCTGTACTTTCTCTTATGTAATTAAGATCCTATTTTACTTGTTAGTATGACTCGAAATCTTCCATTGATGAGTATGCTTAAATATTTTAGGCATAAAAGGATATTAGATCAGGTTGTGTAATGGCAAATACAACTCTAAACAGAAATTTCAAATTGAAAAACTTTACACATGACTATTTCACTATTGACCACTTATATAGACCACTTACCTCCTTGCATAGAAATCTGGTAGGAATAGTATAAGAAATTTTGCAGGTTATATGGTCATTCTTTGGACTTTTGCTTATTTATTTAACAAATATTCATTAAGCAACTACTATGTGCTAGGCACTGTTTCAGGTGCTTGGGAATCTGCAGTAAGAAAAATGAACAAAGCCCCTCTATTCATGGGGCTAATAAATAGGGGGGATGTGAGAAACCCATGAACAAAACAAGAATAAGGTCAAGTAGTGGTAAATGTCATAAAGAAAGGTATGAGCACTCTGAATCTGTACATGTGAATCAATTATAAGCCAAGTGCTTAGGTTTAGTACAGATCCCTAATTACAGTTGCCTATACAGGCCTGCACCTTGATATTTCTGTGGGAATTGTGGAGGCTAGGAACTCAAGGCGGCTCTGTTAGATAGGTGTTATTATCTCTATTTCACAGAAGAGGAAACTTGAGCTTCAGCAAGTTTATAATTATGCCCTGAAGTTACAGAGCTGGCAAGTGGCAGAGTCCATTTCAAACCCAGGTCTCTCAGGTCATTCTGCTCTATCCTTGGTCCCCTTTGCCCGGTGCTATGCTAACAGGGGGATTCTCTGTCCTCTTCCATGCACTAGTGCCCACGTGTATGTGACAGCCAGTACCTTCCATTAGTTGCAGGAGATCTTCAGTAATTAGTCCTAGGAAAACACTAATTTCATATCCCACTGGGACTTTGGAGTAATATAAGACCCTGACCACAAACTGGCTTTTGGAGAGGGACTGGACAGCCTGGAGACCCCAAACGTATTGCAGGTGCAGCTGAGAAATAACTAGGGAAGGGCTAATACAGTGTCTGCCACATGACAAGTAGTATATGATAAACCTTTGCCAAAGGGAGGAAGAAATGCAATAGAATGGATGTTAATACCCAGCACAGCTCAGAACAAACTCCAGTGTGATAAATTATTTCTCAATTACAGTCTATATTTGAAAATAGAAAACAGGGTTTTACATATATACTAAGAAGAAAATGTGTTGATCCTGGAGGTAACACATGTTGAATATATTATATTCATTATTTAACAATTTCAGGGGATTAATTCAACTTCAAAATGTAAGCAAAGATGGTTAGCATTGTTTTTTTAAGACAGTGTTCTATTTATTGTTTTTTATATTATTTTTATTGTATTTTTCCATTACCATTTATCTGCCCTATATCCTCTTCCATGTCCCCCCACCCCCTTCCCTCTGCAATGCATTGTTTTCCAAATAAAATGTGAGTGCAAGATATGTAACAATAAAAAAAATTTACAACATATAACATATATTGTTCTAAGTAGAGTGAATCTCCTTTCTCAGTGGAAAAAATTCATGAACAATAAATTTTGAAGAATGGTGATAAGTTGTATATACCTTCTGTCTCACACCAAAGATTAAAAAAAACAACAGCAACTAAAAAAAACCTCAGTCATGATTGTGGCCTCCTCTGTTACAAGCAATTAGGAATTCACACTTGTGTTAGAAAAACCAAATGAGGTTCATCACTAAACCTTTTTATATAAAATATGCATGTACAAGCTCAGAAAAATGTCTAATGCTAACCACATTTGCTAGAGATGCACTTCTAGAAACCCACTGACATCAGATGCATGCAACCTGCAGCCTGACTTTCTCAAACAAAAAGTGTTGTCATACAGTTTGGAAGGGCAGTCACTTCACAGCTTGTTAATTTTGTTTCCCTCTTTCTCTTTTGCTTTGAGATCAATGATCTTTGCTTTGAGCAGAGTAGAGAGAGCAATGATTTTGACATCACTTGGACACTAAAGCTTAGCTAAAATTGTTTTTCTTTCTTCTCAGACAACAGGCAACAGAACATTGGACTTTTATCGGGCATGGTCTCCTTTGCTGTTGTGTTGTCAATTCTTTCTTTGATTGTGATATTTAACAAATCTCTCCGAACTAGGTAGGTTTTTGCAGAATTTCTGCTTTCTGATTTTGACCATATATTTGTACCACCAAAATGTAGTCAATTAAGTTATTTACAAAAAATATTCATCAACATTTTTATTCAAAGGAAAAACCCCTACTTATGCCAAACTGTTTACAAATGTCATTTATTTAACCCTCACAATGGCCCTGCCAGAAAAGCTCTATGGTCTAATTTACACAAAGGTTACAGAGGTTAAGTGTCAGCCAAAGGTCACTAAGCACTAACCAGGAGTCCACACCCGATTGAACTCACAGCCCACGCACTCTTTCCCTGCACAGTTTTGTCACTGTGCCCTCGAGTTTATCTCCAGTGCCTGGATTCTTTAGAGTGGTTTAGTCATAACCGGCCTTGAATTCTACCCAAATAAACCCCCTGAATCAGTGTGAAGAGAAGTGGGACACCATCTGAATTCATCACTTTGATATCAATTGTGCCAGTGTTTTACTATGCAGCCCCAAGGCCTGTTCTTCTTGGTCTTCTTCAATCATTTTTCCCCAATATGGAAATAGTAAAGATCTATGCCTAGTTATTTAGAAAATGAGACTTTGAGAAAAATAAAGCCTTCAATTTCCTAAAATTTACTAAATGCAGTGAATACATAGTTCTTTCATTTTTTTAAGTATATTTTATTGATTGTGCTATTACAGTTATCCCATTTTTTTCTCTTTCTCTTCCTCTGCCCTGCAATGCCCCTCCCCCCTCCTTAGTTTATGTCCATGGGTCGTATACATAAGTTCTTTGGCTTCTCCATTTCCTGTACTATTCTTAATCTCCCCCTGTCTATTTTGTGCCTACCAATTATGCTTGTTATTCCCTGTACTTTTTTCCCCATTTTCTCCCCACCACCTCCCCACTGATAACCCTCCATGTGATCTCCATTTCTGTGATTCTGTTCCTGTTCTAGTTGTTATGTTTTTGTTTTTGTTTTTAGGTTCAGTTTTTGATAGTTGTGAGTTTAATTTCATTTTACTGTTCATAGTTTTGATTTTCTTTTTCTTAAATAAGTCCTTTTAACATTTCATATAATAAGGGTTTAGTGATGATGAACTCCTTTAACTTGACCTTGTCTGGGAAGCACTTTATCTGCCCTTCCATTCTAAATGATAGCTTTGTTGGATAGAGTTATCTTGGATGTAGGCCCTTGTCTTTCATGACTTGGAATACTTCTTGCCAGCCCCTTCTTGCCTGCAAGGTTTCTATTGAGAAATCAGCTGATAGTCTTATTAGCTGGGAACTCCTTTGTAGGTAACTGTCTTCTTGTCTCTTGCTGCTGGTAAGATTCTCTCCTTCTCTTTAATCTTGGCTAATGTAATTATGATGTGCCTTCGTGTGTTCCTCCTTGGATCTAATGTCTTTGGTACTCTCTGAACTTCCTGGACTTCCTGAAAGTCTATTTCCTTTACCAGGTTGGAGAAGTTCTCTTTCATTATTTTTTCAAATAAGTTTTCAGTTTCTTGCTCTTCCTCTTTTCCTTCTGGCATCCCTATGATTCAGAAGTTGGAACGTTTAAAGTTGTCCTGGAGGTTCCTAAGCCTCTCCTTGTTTTTTTGAATTTTTGCTTCCTCAGTCTGTTCCTGCTGAATGTTTATTTCTTCCTTCTGTTCCAAATTGATTTGAGTCCTGGTTTCCTTCCCTTCACTGTTGGTTCCCTGTATATTTTTCTCTATTTCACTTTACTTCTTCCTCTTTTTTGCATCCATACTCAAAATTTCCGTGGGCATCCTGATTACCAGTGTTTTGAACTCTGCATCTGATAGGTTGGATATCTCCTTGTCACTCAGTTCATTTTCTAGAGCTTTGATCTGTTCTTTCATTTAGGTCATATTTCTTTGTCTCAGCGCACCTGTTACGTTGAAAGGCAGAGCCTTAGGTATTCACCAAGGTGGAGCAGCCCACTTTGCTATGTTGTGTCACTGTATGTGGCAGAGGGGTCAGAGAGGGCACAATGACACTTGCTTGGCTCTCGCCCAGCTTTCAGTCACTTCCCTTACTTCCCACAAGCAGATTGTGCCCTTTCAGGTGCTGATTCCTGGGTGGGTGGGCTTGTGTACCTTCTAGGATCCTGTGGGCCCCTCCAATGAACTCTCCTGTGAGGCTGGGAGTTTCTCCCACTGCCACAGCGCCTACAGGTTTTTTACAGCCAGACGTTTTGAGGCTTTAGTTTCCCACACTGGAACCCTGGGTTCTATAATCTGTCTCACTCCCCAGTTGTTCCTCCTGGCTTATCCACACATGAATGTGGGATATCCCAGTCTGCCAGCCACCACCTCACCCATCCAGGTCTGCCAGCCGCTGCCTTGTCAGGCTTCCCATTTCCGCCCCTCCTACCAGTCTGGATGAATGTTTCTTCTTTAACTCCTTGTTTATCAGACTTCCATACAGTTCTATTTTCTGGCAGTTCTGGTTGTTTTTGTTTTTAAAGTGGTTGTTATCCTTCTTTTGGCTGTGTGAGGAAGCAAAACGTATCTACCTATGCCTCCATCTTGGCCAGAAGCCCAGAATACATATTTCTAATGCACTATTTCATGTGGCAACCTCCTGTTCCATCCAATGACTTTCAAATTTTAATACATATGAATGTTCTTTGCCTAATTGGCACTGAGAAGGAGTTTCTCTTTCTTGCCATCACTTGCTTCATGAGATAATCTTTGTTTCTTTCACATTTATAATCAAAATGCAGTAGAAAGATTTAGAATGAGCTAAACAAACTAGTGACTTTTAAAATTTATGTAGACTTTTTCCTCAGAACTTAAGTATATAAATTACACACTAATAAACATATCCCTGGCACCCTTGATAGATGGGCAAATGAATATGGAACTTTATTTTAGGCTGTTTTAAAATATATTTGATTATAAAGCTCTTCCAAATACTTTAGTGTTCCAACTTACACATGTAAAAATATTAATATTTGTGTTATTACACAAAGAAGTCTAAGTTAGTGTGAAATTTTAAGTAACCTTAAATTTGTTACTAAGAATAATTTAAGATTAACTTCCTATTGATAATGACAAATAAGAAAATAGGATAATTCTTTGCTAATTTAATTATTTAAATAAGTATTCTTTTAAAAAATATAAAAGAACAAGAGACGATTCCAGTATAAGTATCATATATATGAAGATACTATTATTTACAATAACCATACATTATTTATATAAGCCTTATTTCATATATAGGACTGGAAAACAGAGGGAAAAACATTTTAAATAATGAAACCAAAAGAAAAAAATATATAAAGTAAATGTATATATATTCTCACTGTGGCAGCTGTATAAAAACTTTTCCACAATGGCATGAACCTACTAATTTGGTCTAATTTTAGGTATAGAAAGAAAGTGTTAATTAGTAATCTCTAATTTACAAAAAGATCTGAATCATAAAACATTGCATAAATACATGTAAGGAAATTATATTTACACTACAGTTCAAGGTAAAATTGGGCTAGCAAAGTACATTCAGCCATTTTGGTTGTTACTTAGTAAAAGTCCACAGAGAAACTGCTTAAACAGATAAACAAGTCTGATCTGCTGTTCACAGATGCACTGTTTACTTGGAAAAGTGTACCAGAGATCAGTTTGGTCTCTTCTAAGTTCCTGGTATAACCTCTTTGCTCAAATCAATATTTACTATAAATGCAGAAAGTGCTTTCAACACAATGACAGTGCCAAAGGGTAGCTTGGGGGAAGAAGTGGGTCATACACAGTTTCCCCATCTTCTTTCCATCACCCTTCTTCAGTGATCCTGAATAAACACACAGCCTAAATAAAACATGGTATTCTCACTGTGCCACAAAACTGGAAGAAAACTTCCCCCATCCCACATTCCATCCACATAAAAAATGTTTGGAGCCACCACTATCATCTTAACCCTATTCGGAGTCATAACAAATTCAGCATTAGAGAAGCTGGAATTATACAATTTTATTATATAACATTTTCTCCTTTAATATTTTTCTGTGGTAAGGTCACCTTGGAAAGTTGTACAAAATATCCCTTAAGTTTTCCAAACTTTTCCATACTGAGGTCTCCTGCTCATCATGCTTTGCCATATCTAACATATGTATAGTTTTTCACTTTCAGCATAGTTCTCTCACTTATCCTGAATCTAATATGCATGTTTGAAATGTTCTGGCTCAGTAGACAGAAGCAGAGCAATAGAGAGAAGAGAAAAATCTGACAGATATTAATCAACTTCCCACTTAACTATTTGAAGTAAGAGATGGAAATCTTAGCTCCTGCTTCAGAAAGTTTCATTTTTATTATGCATTCCATTTTATATAGTTGATTTCCTAATCACTCATATGATTGCCTGCACCAATCCTAAAGTAAAATGCTTCTTTGAATGTGCTATTGTTGTTTTTCAGAATTAAAAGAAAAATCTTATTTCTCATACCAAAATGGCTTCATGAAGACATTCCTAATATGGAAAACAGTAATGTTGTGAAAATGCTACAGGTAACCAAACACTGTCAAATAAAAGATAAATGGCAGCTATGACCAAGAGTACAGTTTATTATCATAGAATTTCCACTCCAATAAATAAATGTGTGTGCACATTAGCATAACTATATAAAATAAGTAGAAACAAAATTATACATATTTCAAATTGTACTTAACAGATGAGAGAAAAGAGTTAGGGAAAGAAGAGATAAGAGATAAAAGGAACAATCCTATTCAAAAGAGGAAAATGAGGTGGAAGATTGTGGGCTAGGTGCCAAAGTCACTTGGTGGCTATGTGATTGGTAGATGTCTTCAAGGGACCAAAGAGGGCAGGAAAGCTCAATTGATTAAGCCTGAAAAACACAAAGGGGTTTCTGTTTTACGTGAGATTGGAGAAGCAGGTGGAGCCCAAGGAGGATACACCACTTCACTCCTGAGACCCAGTAGAATTCGAGAAAATAAATGTGAGAGTACTGTGGAGATGATGTCACCAAGGGTGGGCCAGGTTTCCACTTCAGCAAAGAAAAGAAGGGTGAGCCAGGAAGACCCTGAGAATATATGGGACTTTGCTGGTTAAGGAGGAACTGCTGATGATTATGAAAGAGGGGAAGGAATCTGCCATGGGTGCTCCTCCTATTTTCCAGCACTCTGGCCTGATTATCAACAGGCTCAAAATGCAGTTGATGTCACAAACATATCACCCAAGCATTGCAATGCAGTGATGTAAGTGCAGTGACAGAAATGAGACCAAACATGACAGGAATGTAGAGGAAACATTGAAAGATGAATAGGAGTTGCTCAGAAGAAACAGAGAACATTCCAAACAGGGAGGACAACATGAGCAAAAGCAAAGAGGTGAGAAGATCATGTTGGGTATTGCTTTATTGAAAAGCTTTACATGATGAGTGGCTGGAAAAATATTGGAATCATGAGTGGGATGAGATCACAAAAGGTCTTATTGCTATGGAACTTCATTCTGTTAACCAATACTTCTCAAACTTAAGGAAAATCTGTATTTTTTGTCTAGGACCCCTATTTGGAGCTTTGTCAAGCCCTTTAATCATCTTCCCCAACTCCAAAGAAATCTCTAGGCATAATATTGTTGCATATTATAATCCTCATGCCCAGGCCCATTCCAGGATCTTGGGGACACGGTGGGCCTGGAAAGACCCAGACAGCAGCATTTTCCAAGGCTTCCCAAGTGATTCCACACAAAGACAACATTGAGAACACTGAGAAGTAGTTGAAGACTACTGCTAAAGACACTTAGAAGGCAGTGAGGGGTTTTTGATTGGAATAGACATGGTCCTAGGAAAGAGGCAGATTTAGGAGGTCAGAGAAATTAGCATGGTGAGGTGTGGATGAAATGTCGAGAAACAAGGATTCACAGTGCTGAGTAATTTGTAGAGGGTCTACAACATAAGGAGTGAAATGAATCCATGGAATGTGACAAGGAGCAAGTCATTGGTGGTCCTGGTCCAGAGGCTCAGTTGAGAAGTGAATGGAGACCTTCTACAAAACTCATTGATTTTGATGCCTTTTAGTGCTTCTGACATTTTTTTTGTTTTACCTCTTCCATGTTGGCAAAACGTTTCCCCTAGAGCATTTTTTTTTCATCTAGGAAAGCAAAAAAAAAACCTCACAAAAACCCAAAAGTCACTAGGGGCGAGATTGGGTGAATAGGGAGGGTGGGGAATAGGGGTCATACTGGTTTTGGTCAAAAACTGCTGAACACTCAGTACAGTGTGGGCAGGTGAGCTTATAAATCACCCATCATGAAATGGGCAAACTCATTGAAAGAACCTTCAAAAAAATTCAGCGGAGCCAAATACAGCTTCTCACAATGCCAGCTGGTACAGTGATACAGATGGGTTCCTAAAACATTCACCTAAGGGGGAAGCCTGTACTACAAGGGGCCTGCCCTTCAGAAGATAATTCCATTTTTGGGGTCCTCCCTCATATTATGTACATAATTGTATGTGCCAAACTTTTACATGACTGGCAGTGCAGTAGGTTTGTTTACACCAGCATCACCACAAACGGTAATGGTTTGCACTATGGCGTTTTGATGGCTATGGTGTCACTAGGTGATAGGAACTTTTCAGTTCCATTATAATCTGATGGTACTACTACCACATATGTGTTCCCTCATTGACTGAAATGTTACATGGTACATGACTATATAGGGTTAGGTACTACCTTGGTTTCAGGCATCCACTGGGGGAGGGGGTTGGAACTTATTCCCTGTAGAGAAGAGGGGGCTACTATACACGTCTGTCCATCCCAATCCAAACCTTCTAAGTTCTGTAGGGAGGCTGAGACTGAGGAAAATTTGAACAACAGTTCTTGCTGCTTTATTCAAGGTCTTCCTTTTTGCCAAATTTCCTTCCCATTCCGGGGTCTTGAAATTAGAAGTGAATCTTAGGGCTTCCTTCAGATGAAGTTTTGTTCTAGTTAGCTCAAGCTGCTATTACAGAATACCATGGACTGAGTGGTTTAAACAGCAAATATTTATATTTCACATGCCTGGAGGCTGGGAAGTCCAAGATCAAGATGCTGGATGATTTAGTTCCTAGTGAGAGCTCTCTTGCAAGCAGCTTCCTTCTTGCTGTATCCTCACATGGCAGAGGGAAGGATCATGTTTTGCCTGTCCAGGAACTAAGCCCATTCTTGAGGGTTCCACTCAAAGATGACTTACTCTCCAAACACCCCACTTCCAAATACTGTTACATTGGGGGTTAGGACTCGACATACAAATTTTGAAGAGATACAAACATTCAGTCCATAGCAGGCAGCTGTAATTTTATAATTGTGTTGGGTGGGAGTCAGCAATCAGCTGGAAAGCCTTGAGACCTTTTCTTACCCAGAATAATCATCAGGCTTTTATACAAATAAAAATCTTCTTCTTCCAACCTCCTGACCATCGCAAACATGTCTGAACTGTGAGCAGCTGCACACCTTTAGAACCTCAACTCAAGGTACTTCTTACAACCTTAGTCTCAAATGGAAGCAAAATAGGATTCTCCCCCTCCCCTTTTCTTTTTCATTTAAGCAACCACATATTTTCTTGTAGTAAGTCTCCATAATATCAACAAGTATTCCAACATATTTCAAAATCCAAATTTTAAAAGGCCCTGAAATAATATGCAAGTTAATATGTAAAATGCTTCTTTAAAATTTTTAATCCAAGACATGTGCTTGAAACATACATTATTTGTATTATTTTGTTCCTTCAGTCTCCTCATGGGAGAATTTAATAATGATTTGAACTTGAGCAGGAAAACAAAGGAGGAAATCATATGAGAAGATAAACAATATGAGGAAAAGAAGACAGAAAGGAAAGTTGAGGGAAATTAGAATTCCAGTCCTTATTCAGTTGTGCAGCTGACACATTTAATGTTTTTTGTAAAATAAAACAATACTTTTTTTCCCCAGGAAAAGAGTGAATTTATGAATAATAATTCCAGAGAAGAAGTCCTATATGTTGATCCAGTGATTACAGAGATAGAAATCTTTCTCCCAGAAGGACACAAGCCTACGGACTACAAGAAGGAAAAGAAGACAGGATTCCTGGAGATGAGAGACTTCCTGCAAACGTCACTGCTCTCCAATACTACAGTTGTGTATATTCCTGATCTCAACACTGGGTACAAACCTCAGACTTCAAATTTTCTCACTGAGGAAAACCATCCCAGCAATAATGATGAAACAGCTTCCTCAACTCCCAAACCAACAACAGTTGATTCCTTAGACCTAGGTGAAAATGCTCGGTTTAAAAAATATCCTAATTTTGCTCTTTCTGTCTCAGGTATGAATTCGCTAAATAATACACTATTTCTTGAAAAATTAAGCCTCATTTTAAATCAAGGAGAATGCAGTGCTTCTGACATGCAAAACTCAATAGAGGGGGAAAATACCATGCTTTTGGAAAATGCTTCACCCAATGAAACTGCTCCAGAACAGACACTGCTGCCTGATGAATTCGTCTCCTGCTTGGGGATCATGAATGAGGAGTTACCATCTATTAATTCTTATTTTCCACAAAATATTTTGGAAAGCCACTTCAATAGGATTTAATTCTTGGAAAAGTGTAGTAGTCAAAATTAATGTGAGAAAGCTGCCTTGCAATCTGAAGCTGAATCTTCCCCTTGACCTACATTTAATTCTGCCCTATTTTTTAAAATTAGAGAATTAAGATCCAAAGGTAGAACATACTTCATGGCCACAAGAGCAGCAGGAATATTAGGGATACCTCCTGCATTTAGAAAAAAGTAGCTATATTCTTTTCATTTTCCCTCATTACAAGGCACAGATCTCTCTGTTGTATGAAGGATAAATAATATAAAATACATGATAGTGAAGTCAATGCTGAAAATGGTTATTTAAAAACAAGACATTAATATTAGCTTGCAAGGGGAGAATTGTTTTAATTTTCGTTATATTGCTAAAATTCTCTTAAGTAGTTAAAAAACAATAGTCCCCAACAACAAAATAAGGACAGAAACAGAGGAACAATTAGCATGTTTGCTGTATAATTTTTTCTACTATTTTCTATTCAGTTATTAGGGATTTGATCTTTCCTTATGATTATGGACTAAGAAAGTTACAAAACAACGATGTGGAAATTATGAAATCGCTACCTTCATTCAAGTTAAGAGTGATGGCATTGTTCTCCTGTGGCATATATGGTATATTAATTACACTGTGGTAGAATTAATGAGGTAGCAGATGCAGGATCAGCAAGGCATAATTTTTCTTAATTAACTATGTACTAGATATATGTCAGAAAATTACTGTTAAAATGGATCTATGTCCAAATCTGAGATAGTGACACTCGCCACACCTTCCATTGCTCCACATGCCATGTCTCCAACAGGCATCACTAAGTGATCACCACAGGCCTCTCTGCTGGGCCTGAAGGTGGCCTCAGAATCAATCATCTTGACACAGCATTTGTGATGGCCACAATTAATAATGGCTGAGACCAGAGAGGAACTCTACCTGCCAACCAGGTCAATACTGAAAAATATGAAATACATATTAAGCTGAGAAATTCTGATTAATTTTTCTGATTAATACTTTTAATCAAGGGGAACAATTTTTTAACAATCAGAACAATTTGAAATAGGGTAGCTTACCCACTGAATTTCTTTTTCTTCTATAGTTGTCAATAATAACATATTCAGATTAAATAATTTAATTTTATTATAACAAATCAAGCAGTTAATTTAAAAAAGGACCAGTTGCCTACCATGTGTTTAGCACATGAGCAAGCCACTTTACTTTGGTTTTGGCTTTTTTTAATAAAAAAGGGAACATTTAATAAAAATAAAATAAATAAAAGCTAGCCCTGGCTGGTGTGTGTCATTTGGTGGAAGCGTCGTCCTGTAAACCAAAGGCCACAGATTTGATTCCTGGCTGGGGCACATGCATAAATTGCAGGTTCATCCCTGGTCAGGGTGCATACAAGAACAGTCCCCAGTTGGGGCCTGTATGAGAGGCAAGCATTCAATGTTTCTCTCTCATGTCAATGTTTCTGTCCTTCTGTTCCCTTCTCTCTCAAGCCAATAAGGATGTTCTTGGGTGAGGATTAAAAAAAAAAAAGCAAGAAAAGCAGTTTTGTTGTCATTAAGTGTCCACATGAGGAAGATGACCATACATCCTGGTTTTCGTATTTTTTTCTGATTTTCCTAGTGTTAAGTATGATCAGTGTACCCTTTCACTCTCAGAAGCATCTCATTTGGATGATAAGTCATATGGTCACTCTATCTGTGAAGACTGTTTAATGCTCAGCATGTAAGAAGTTTAGTACAAGTCATCTCTTTTATTTGCATTGACAATCCTCTTTATTTTACTTTATATTATTTACTAAAGATATTTTGTTCTAAAAATGGAAAGTTGCTATTCAAAATGTAGAATACATAACCCTGCTGTGAAATTCTATTTTATTTTTCCTAAATTATGTATGTATTAGTTGTACTTTACATATTCTGAAAGTATATTTTAATCACTAATGAAATGCAATATTAAATATCTTGATTTCTAAATGATCATATGCCTTTGCTTTCTTCTCCAAATGTATAATGAAGCAAAAAGGCAGGTAGTATTTGAGATAGAAATAAAAAAAGACTGAGATGAATCTTTGATATTTACCAACATGATGACATCTGTTAACATGAGGAGAATATATTCTTAGTGTATTTCAACATAATTGCAATCTGCCACACATCTTAAAAGCTTTTGTCAAGCTTAAACAATTGCAGCATTAGCCCTGGCCGGGTGGCTCAGTTGGTTGGAGCATCATCCCTTGGACCAAAAAGGTTACACATTTGATTCCCAGTCAAGGTGCATACCTAGGTTGCAGTTCAATTCCTGGTCTGAGTGAGTGTAGGGGGCAGCCAATCGATGTTTCTCTCTCACATCGATGTATCTCTCTGTCTCTCTCTCCCTTTCTCTTTCTCTAAAATCAGTGAACATATTCTCAGGTGAGGATTAAGGTTAAAAAAAAAAAGAATTGCAGCATTACCCTGATCTTCTACATATGCTTCCGTTACAGTGAGCGCCTCCTTTAGAACTTCTTTGCTCTTTGGAGTGGGAAGAAGGCGGCTTTCCCTTCTTATGGTGTCTTCCCCACACCCACATCACTATTTAGCACAGAGGAGACACTTCCAGGTCTGTCTTTGCTATTAGCCCCCATGGTCCCAATGGACTAAAAATTGAAGCAATACCTATAACAGAGGCAATGTGCCTGCCATTGCCCTGACTCTGGGGAAATTCCAACTGCTTCATCACAATGCAAACTTGGTAAAATGAGCAAGGGTTTTCTTTCTAAGACTCTTTTATTCAAGTATTCACTGAAGTACTGGATGTCCATACTATGTGTTAGGCACTCTGAGTGATATGTATGTTTACAAAACCAGCCAAGTCCATGCAGCTTGGGGATTATATCCCACAGGGAAGAAACACACAATTCATGAGACAAAGTCATTGCCTTTCTTTAAAAAAAAAATCTTTATTTTCTTTCCATTACCATTTAGTCGCCTTATACCTGCCTCACTCCAGCAATCACCACACTGTTGTCCACGTCCATGAGTCCTTTTTACCTTTTGTTACAATCCCTCCACCCCAAACCTACCCCCTTTAGTTGTCATCCTGCTCTCCATCTATGAGTCTGTCCCCATTTTCCTTGTTGGTCCAGTTTGTTCATTAGATTCCACATATGAGTGAAGTCATATGGTATGTGTTTTTCTCTGACTGCCTTATTTCACTTAGCATAATATTCTCCAGGTCCATCCATGCTGTCCCAAAGGGTAAAATTTTCTTCTTTTTTATGGCCAAGTAGTATTCCATTGTGTAAATGTCCCATAGTTGTTTTGTCCACTCATCTACTGATGGACACCTGGGCTGCTTCCATATCTTGGTGATTGTAAATAATGCTGCAATGAACATGGGGAGGCTTATATTCTTTCAAATTAGTATTTTGGGTTCCTTCAGATATATTCCCAGCAGTGGAATCACTGGGTCAAAAGGCAGATTCATTTTTAATTTTTTGAGGTATCTCCATACTACTTTCCACAGTGGCTGCACCAGTCTGTATTCCCAGCAACAGTGCAAACGGGTTCCCCTTTCTCCACATCTTCGCCAGTACTTGTTGTTTGTTGATTTATTGATGATAGCCATTCTGACAGTTGTGAGATACTATTTCATTGTGGTTTTAATTTGCGTTTCTCTGATGATTAGACAGGTTGAATATCTTTTCATATGTCTATTGGCCATCTGTATATCCTCCTTGGAAAAGTGTCTGTTCAGGTCCTTTGCCCATTTTTTAATTGTGTTGTTTTTTTTGGTATTGAGTTTTGTAAGTTCTTTATAAATTTTGGATATTAATCCCTCATCAGATATGCTGGCAAATATGTTCTCCCATTCTCTGGGTTGTCTTTTTATTTTGTTGATGATTTCCTTTGCTGTGCAAAAAATTTTTAGTTTAATATAGTCCCATTTGTTTATTTTTTCTTTTGCTTCCCTTGCCTAAGGAGATATACCCAATAAAAAATTGCTATGAGCAATGTCTGAGATTTGCTGCTTATGTTTTCTTCTAGGATTTTCATGGTTTGTGATCTAACATTTAAATCTTTGATCCATTTTGAATTTATTCTTGTGTGTGGTATAAGGAGGTGGTATAGTTTCATTTTTCTGCACATATCTGTCTAATTTTCCCAACACCATTTATTAAATAAACTATCTTTAGCTCATTGTAAGTGCACGCTTCCTCTGTCACATATTAATTGATCATAAAGGTATGGGTTATTTCTGGGCTCTCTATTCTGTTCTATTGATCTTTTTGTCTGTTTTTAGGTCAGTACCAGGCTGTTTTTATTACTTTGGCCTCATAGTATAGTTTGATATTAGGTAGCGTGATTCCTCCAACTTTGTTCTTCTTTCTTAGGATCACTGTTGCTATATGGGGCCTTTTGTGGTTCCACATAAATATTTGAAATATTTGTTCTAGTTCTGTGAAATATGTCATTGGAACCATGATAGGAAGTGCATTGAATCTATAGATTCTTTGGGTAGTATGGACATTTTTATGATGTAAATTCTTCCCATCCACTTATTTGTATCTTTTCTTTCCTCAGTTTCTTTCTTCAGTGTCTTATAATTTTCTGAGTACAAGTCTTTTACATCCTTGGTTAGGTTTATTCCTTGGTATTTTATTATTTTCGAAGCAATTGTAAATGGGATTGTTTTCTTAATTTCCCTTTCTATTTGTTCATTATTGGCATATAAAAATGCAACTGATTTCTGGATATTAATTTTGTATCCTGCTACTTTGCTAAATTCATTTAGCAGTTCTAGTTTCTTGGTGGACTCTTTGGGGTTCTCTATGTACAGTATCATGTCATCTGCAAACAAAGACAGTTTTACTATTTCCTTTCCAATTTGAATGCCTTTTATTTCTTCTTCTTACCTGATTGCTGTGGTTAGGACTTCCAGTACTATCTTGAATAAGAGAGGTGAAAGGTCTTGTTCCCAATCTTAAGAGAAACACTTGTAGTTTTTGCTCATTGAGTATGATGCTGGCAATGGGTTTGTCATATATGACCTTTAGGTATGTTCTATCTATTCCCATTTTGCTGAGAGTTTTCATCATAAATGGGTGCTGAATTTTATCAAATGCTTTTTCTGAATCTATTGATTAAGATCATGTGGTTTTTATCTTTCATGTTTTTATGTGGTGAATCACATTTAGTGATTTGCAAATGTTGTACCAACCTTGCATTCCCAGAAAAAATCCCACTTGATCATGGTGTATGATCTTTTTGATGCATTGCTGTATTAGTTTTGCTAATATTTTGTTGAGGGTTTTAGCATCTTATCAGGAATATTGGCCTATAATTTAGCATGTTCATCAGGAATATTGGTCTATAGTTTTCTTTCTTTGTAGTGTCTTTATCTGGTATTGAAATTAGGATAATGCTGCCTCATAAAATGAGTTTGGGAGCCTTCCCTCCTCTTGAATTTTATGAAATAGTTTGAGGAGAGGTGTTAGTTCTTCTCAGAATGTTTGGTAAAATTCACCTGTGAGGCCATCCAGTCCAGGGCTTTTGTTTGTTGGAAGTTTTTTAAATTACTGCTTCAACTTCACTAGGTGTAATCTGTCTATTCAGATTCTTTGTTTTTCCTGATTGACTTTTGGAAGACTGTATGCTTCTAGGAATTTATCCATCTTGTCAGGGTTGTTCAATTTGTTGGCATATAGTTAGTTGTTCATAATATTTTCTTACAACCATTTGCATTTCTTTGGTGTCAGTTGTTATTTCTACTCTTTCACATCTGATTTTATTTATTTGGGTCCTTTCTCTTTTTTTTTTTCTTGATGAGTCTGGTTAAAATTTGTCAGTCTTGTTTATCTTTCAATGAACAAGTTCTTGGATTCATTGATCTTTTGTATTTTTTTAGACTCTATTTTCATTTATTTCTGCTCTGATCTTTATTATTTCCTTCCTTCTACTCACTTTGGGCTTTGTTTGTTGTTCTTTCTTAACTTCCTTTAAATGTAAAGTTAGAGTATTTACTTGAGATTTTTCTTGTTTTTTGAGATAGGACTGTAATGCTATGAATTCATCTTAGGATTGTTTTCCCAGGATCCCACAGATTTTAGATTGATGTGTTGTCATTTTTATTTGTTTCAAGGTATCTTTTGATTTCTTCCTTAATCTCTTTGTTGACCCACTCATTGTTTAATAATGTGTTATTCAACTTCCAAGTCTATGTTTTTCAGAGTTCTTGTCATTTCTAGTTTCATAGCATTGTGGTCTGAGAAGATGCTTGATATGGTTTCAATCTTCTTAAATTTATTGAGAACTATTTTGTGTCTTAACATGTGCACTTGAAAAGTATGTATATTCTGCTGCTCTGGGGTGAAATGCTCTGAAGATACCAATTAAATCCATCTGATCTAGTATGTCATTTAAGGCCCCTGTCTCCTTGTTGCTTTTCTGTCTGGAAGATCGATCCATTGAATTCAATGGCATGTTGAAATTCCCAGCTATGCCTGTATTTCTGTCGATCTCTCCCTTTATGTCTGTCAAGATTTGCTTCACATATTTAGGTGCTCCTATGTTGTGTGCATAAATGTTTACTAGGGTTATATCCTCTTGTTGGATTGTTCCCTTTATCATTATGTAGTGTGCTTCATTGTCTCTTACTATGGCCTTGGTTTTAAAGTCTATTTTTTCAGATACAAGTACTGCTAACCCAGCTTATTTTTTCCTTTACATTTGTATGAAATATTTTTTCCCATCACTTTACTTTTAGTCTGTGTGTATCTTTCTATCTGAGATGGGTCTCTAGGAGGCAGCATTTTTATGGGTCTTGTTTTCTCATCCATTCAGCTACCCTATGTCTTTTGGTTGGAACATTTAAGCCATTTACATTTAAGGTGATAATTGATATGTATGTAATGTCATTTTATTTTTAGACTGTTTTCCTTTATTTATTTTCTCTTTTTCTCCTTCTTAAAGCAAGCCCTTTAACATTTGTCACAGTACTGGTTTGGTGCTAACAAATTCCTTCAGCTTTTTCTTGTCCAGGAAGCTCCTTATTTTTCCTTTGATTTTAAATGATAGCCCTGCTGGGTCCTGTAGATCCTTGCTTTTCATCACCATGGAATATTTCATACCACTCCCTTCTGGCCTGAAATGTTTCTGTTGAGTAATCAGATGACAGTCTAACTGGTGCTCCCTTGAAGGTGACTACCTGCTTTTCTCTTGTAGCTTTTAGGATTCTCTCCTTGTCTTTAAGCCTTGTCATTTAATTATGATGTGTCTCAGTGTAGGCCTCTTTTGGTCCAACTTGTTTGGGACTCTCTGAGCTTCCTGGACTTGTGTGTCTTTTTCCTTTAGCAGTTTAGGAAAGTTTTTGGTCATTATTTCTTTGAATAGTTTCTCCTTCTGGTATTCCCATGATGCAGATGTTGTCATGCTCCATGTTGTACAAAATGTTTCTTAAGTTCTCCTCATGTAAAAAAAAATTTTTTTTTTTCTTTTTGCTGCTCTGCCTGGGTGTTTTTTTTTTTTCTACCTTGCTTCCAAATTACTGATTCAATTCTCTGCTCATCTAACCTACCATTTATTCCTTCCAGTGTGTTCTTTATTTTAATTATTGCATTCTTGTATTCTTTATTTTTTTCTGGTCCTTTTTTATGGTTTCTATGTCTTTTTTTTATGCTGTCGAGTATCCTTATAATCATTACTCTAAACTCTCTATCAGATGAATTGCTTGCCTACATTTCATCTAGTTCTTCTTCTGGAGAATTCTCTTGGTCTTTCATTTGGGGGTCTTTGTCTTCCCATTTTGGCAGCTTCATTGTATCTCCCCCCTTAGTTGTTAAACTAATCAGCTATTAAACTGATCAAGCTGTAATCAGCAGCTTGGCTTAAACTCCACAGGGTGGGGCAGAGAAATTCCTGTGGGCAGGGCTATTGCTTCTCCTCAGGCTGATGCCATTTGGAGAGGAGTGCTCTGTCTGCAAGAGATGGCTCCTGCAGTGTGGGGAGTGACTCAGCTCAGGGATCCCAGTGGCTGTTCCTTCAGTTCTCTCCCCAGAGCCACCAGCCCCAAACTCTCCTCAAGTGTCTTTAGTCCACTCTGCCCTCCCTCTGCCAGAGCCCCATGGTAAGTGGCTACAAATGAAATTTTGTGCATTGGCTTTTTAAGAGGCTCTCTGCATCTCTAGTTGCCTCTCCCTGATAGAGCTGGATGTTATCTAGGTTCCTTTTCAGCTCTGGTTCTGTAGGCTGGGGAGCCCAGCTTGAGGTTTAGACCCCAAACTTCCCAGGGGAATGCCCTCACTGCTGAAATATCTCTCTGGAACTTCAGCTGCCACTCATGTGAGCCCAGCCAGTCCTCTCGTGCCTCCTCCACACTCTCTACCAGTCATGCTGTGGTGAAGTGGTTTCTTCTGTCTGTCCTTGGTTATAAGTCTTCTCTCCAGCTAGTGTTCAGTTGGTTATTCAGGATGATTTCACTACAATTTAGTTGGAATTCCAGATTGGTCCTGGGAGGAGGTTAGCGTAGCTGCCACTCACTTCTCTACCATCTCGGATCTCCAAATCATTGCCTTTCAAGAAGCTTACATTTTAATAAGGTAGGAGGTGAAGACAGGGGATGAAAAGAAACAAGAAGAAAAATAAAGAAGAAAAATGCCAGATAGTAAACGCTGTGTAGAGAGGTAAAATGGGATAATGTGATAGAGAGCAATTTGGTAGTCACTTTACAGAGGGCAAGTCTCTTCCAAAAGGGGACACTGACTTTGCCATTTGAATCACAGGTAGGGAGCCAGTATGGGAGAATCAGCTTGCCACTGATAAGTTGCTTCTGTAGAAAAATTCTCCAGTGGTTAATATCTCTACTCTTTTCCTCATGTTCATGTTGCCCCAACCCCATTTCCTGCCACCTTTCCCTTCCTCAGCCAGAATTTTCTGTAGATTTGGGGGACAAGTGTGTATCTTTTCATCTTGCCTTTGGGCTTATTATTAACTTCTGAGTCTCACAATCTTTGTAAGTTGCTGCTTTTTAAGCAAATATGTTGTGTTTCTTGGTGTGGGTTAAGGAGAAGGAAAAGCCCCTCATGATACCATTGAGAGGGAAGAGAAACACAAAGAAAGAAAGGCAGATTAATTCTCAGTAATGCTAAGCCAAATGAAATGTTATAATTCTGGGCAATTCTAAAACATCCAATTTTCTCTTGTTTTAGTATCTTCCTTGCCTTTTACCTCCCCCCCCTTTTTTTTTACATAGAAGCAATGGAGGAGGCACAGTTGAAGTACAGTTTTGGGGTGTATGTGTGTGTCTATCCTCCTTAAATTAGGAATTTTTTTTACAAATAAGAAGCAATATTTGATGATATAAGGCAGCTTATGAGTTTTAGCATGTGGCTATCAGGCACCATGGGTTGCTGGTACAGTAAGAGAGTGTTCTCAACTTCTTTTCTTATTTTCAGCCATCTTCTCTTTGACATAGAGGCAGCACATGACTATGACATAGGGCAGAGTTTTCATAAATAACTTTTAGTAACTGAAATGAAATCTGTTACAGAAGCCCAAAATGTAAAACAGGTGAAAGCAAGTCTCCCATTGGAACTGAGGTTGAAGGTCATGTCTGAAGCAGCCTACACATGCAGAGTGAAAAGCCAAGGCTGGAGGGAGTGGTTCTCTCTTCCACACCTGGGTGATCTGGATC
The DNA here is from genome assembly GCF_022682495.2 of Desmodus rotundus. Lineage (NCBI taxonomy): Eukaryota > Metazoa > Chordata > Mammalia > Chiroptera > Phyllostomidae > Desmodus > Desmodus rotundus. Next base: position 47,279,548 of record NC_071389.1, read on the forward strand.
CCCGCCTAGGCTTGAGAAGCCAGGACCTCAGGACTGAACCAACTTTTCCATCTCAGCCACAGGCTGCCAACCCAGGCTAATAGAATCACAACTTCCTCAAACCTCCCTACACCCTTAACGACTTTGTAACAAGGACTTTTTCTCTTAGAGGTTGCTAGTAGAAGCAGTATTGCATGCAATAATTAACTTGTTTCTTTCTAGTTACTTTATCATAAATGTCTGGGTTTAGTTCAAGTTTATGTTCTTTTTGTAATTACTAATATAAAATATTGTGTTGTGAACATTATTAGATTTTATAACACCAAAGATTGCTGAATTGTGCTGTGGTTTATCTCTGTATAAAGTAATAATACCAATTATAAGAGGTGATGTTTTAATGGGTAATGTTATCCAGTTGGCAGACACTATCGATTTAAAATAAAACAAGTGATTAAAAACAATTTATGGAGCTCTCTTGGGTAAAAGCATGAAACCAATATAAAATAATTGGATTCTGATTCATGGAGTGGATTGTGTATTACTTTCTTGGATGCCACAGTTAAGGCAATTTTATATAGAACTATAACAAAGGTTTGATAGAATGTTATTATGTCTCTTTCCCACTGCTAAGATTACACCATTAAATCCAATTAATATTTCATGTTAGAACTCTCTTAATCACTTTGCTAATTTCACTTTTCAACCTATTCTGCATCTGTTTATCCAGAATTTCCATCAATTTTCTGAAGATGCATCTCCTTTATGCTAATGTTTAGGAACACAACTTATTATCTAATTTTTATAATTAGGGTTTAGCAATAAATTAAGAATTTATTCTTAAATGGTTCATTTTTGTTTGGGATAGTAAAAAGTTTCTGGCCTAACTTTTTGAGGAGAAAAAAAAACTAAACTAAGCAAGTGTTGGAGAAACACAGTACTTTCCTGAGATCCTTGGTTCAAAAATTCAAGCAAAACAAAATGCTGTTTCTAACCATACAGGCATGCCTACAAGTAGTGACTCTGTCAGAGCACAGGAAGGAAATCATAGAGTCAAACACTGGAACCCAAGAGTGAGATACGGAAGTTAATAAACCTGACTGTTTTCTTTCTGTTCACATCCTGCCTGAGAATTTTATTAGAAGTGAGTGTGAGAGAAAGAATATAACAGTAAAATTTTTAAGTAGCATTTTTTATTTTTAAGCTATATAGTAATTCATTTTAAAAAGTGTTTTTAAAAAAGTCAAAGTGATACCTATATAAACAGAGTGAAAACTGACAGTTCTCCTGCACAGCCCAGCTTCCCATGTCCCATCCCCATCATAATAATAATTCTCAATAATTTAGTGTTTTTCTTTCCAGTTTTTTTAATGGTTAAAAATGTGGTATTGCTCTGTGGCTTTCTATTTTCACCTAAAAATATGTCTTGAAAATCTTCACATGTTGTTATAGATAGCTTTATCTTATTTTTTTAACAGTTGTACAGTATTCCATAGAAAAAACTTATTATATTTACCTATTCTGGACATTTTGGTTGTTTCCAATTTTTCATTATTATACCTATACCTGTAATAATTCCTCTTATATACATCTTCACACACATAAGTTAATGTGGGGGGAGGGATAAATGCCTAAATGGATAAGCAAGAAGGGGAATATGAGGTACCTGAGTGGAGAGGCAGGAAATGGCAGGAGGCTTATGTAACAAAAAAGAACATAAAGAAACAGGATGAGAAAACCCCCAAAGCATGCACTTTTAGGTAGCACAGGACTGCTCTTGTTCACCTAGCAAATAGCATCAACCCTACCTAAATTCCTATCATACTCCTGCACCTTTGTTTTAGTGTTGGGAATTTCATAGTAATATATTCAATGGAGACTGGCTGATGTGACACTTATTCCAAACCACTTCCTATCTGGATTTAAACAAAGTTCAAATCCCATTTTACTTTGGGATTCAATGTAGGTGATTTATTTTATCATAGTTGGTGAAATCGAAAATCACTTACACTCTCTTAAGTGAGGAGATTAGGACCTTAAGAAGCTGACAGCTGCTTAATGTTTGCAAGTTCATTTTTCCTTTTTTTAGTATCCATTGCACATTCCATTCAATGTGCTACTTTGGAGATTCCATTTGATTAAATAGAGGCAGCATATTCAGAACCCTGCAAGGGATGGGGAGGAGCTTGCTAAAGCCTAAAGTAATGCAGAAAAGCAATTATAATGCAAAAAAAAATCCTTTGGAAATATAATAGATGATAGAGGTAAACCTATCCTCATAACTTTAATGAAATGATGATTTCTAAAAGCACTCTTTAAAACTCTTATTTTTCCATTTTGTTTCTTTTGTTTTACGAAGCAATGGAAATCCTCATTTAGCAAAAAAAATTGTAGAAAAGTATGTAAAACTACAAATATAAATAATGTTGCAATAGGTGGGCTAATCTTTCTCCTTTTATTTTCCATTAAAGAGCCTGAAATAAGGTCGAACAATCAGGGGTTTGAATTTTGAATCTACCACATGCTAAGTGTATGACCTTGAACAATCACTGGAGTTTGATATTCTCTCTCTTTGTCCTGTTTTCTGGGACAGGATACTGATTTTGGTGTACTCTGCTAAAGAAGATCTGACTGAGTTGACTACTCTCTCCTTCCTGAAATACTTTTTTCACTTCACTCCAAGAACACCACAAGCCCATGACTTCTTTCTCTGACCACTCATTCTCAGCCTCCTCTTCTGGTTTCTCTAGCTTCTCTGTCATATGAACATGGGAGGCCCCACAGCCCAGGCCTTAGTATCTCCTTTAGTGATCTCATCCATCCTTGGGGCTTCAAGCACTAGCTGTGTGTCAAAAAACACTTTATCCTGGCCTCTACCATGAACTCCAGACTCATACATTCAACTGGCCATCTGACATATCCATTTGCACATCCTCATGCCTGTAAGACCCTATATGAGATGATCTCTCAAGCCTTCTCCACTCACAGATATCTCCATCTCAGTCAATAGTATTGCTATTTTTCCAGTTGCTCACAAATCTAGATGTCATCCTTGACCTTTTATGCTATTACTCATCACGTCTACACTATTAGGAAATCCAATCCACCCTATCTTCAAAATATATCTAGAAACTAAATTACTTTTTATTCCCTCAACTCAACCACCCTAGTCCAAACCACCATCATCTCTTGCCTAGGTTATTGCAAAAGTCTCCTAAGGTCCATCTTTAATAGAGTAACCAGATGTAACTAGATGATCCTGCTAAAACAACACTTATCCAAAACTTGCCAATGGCTTCCCATCCCATGAATAATAGTACTTCAAGTCACTACAGTAACCTGTGAAGCCCCATCTGATTTATCTCTCTCTATCCTACTGGCCACATAGTAAGCACCTCAAGGATGTTGTTGTTGTTGTTGTTTTCTCTTCCCTGAGATTGCTGCATTGCCCAGTTGCACATTACCTTTAAGCCGTCCCTGGTCACTCTATCTAAAATTGCCAACTTCACACCCATACTTCCTATTCTGCTCCTCTGCCACATATTTTATACACACGTCATGTTCATTGTTGCCCACTATACGATAAGATCCAGGAGGGCAGGAATTTTGTCTCCTTTTGTTCCCATAAATCTGTAATGCTTAGAATAGTGCCTGGTACATAGTAGGTGTTCAATAAATATTTTTTTAAATGAATGAACAACAGATAATGACCCAATCTATTAATTCAAATCTGCTTCCAATGAGAAGTAAAACAGTACTACACAAAGGCATCAAAGAACTTTGAGACCTCAGTGCTTTTTCTGTGATTCTTCCATAACACTCTACTATTTGATCACCATCATTGCTGTTTCTCTTTAAACTGCCACTGGATAGTTGATGTAAAAGCAATGATAAATATGTATTTACCTGTAAAAATATGCATTTTCTTTTCAACTGTGTGCTTTTATTTCTTTGGATTATTTCAACATGACAGTTATTTTCAACCACCATTTTTCTTTTGACCAAGGCCCTTACTTCAAATAGATTCAATCTCTTCAAAGGGATTCTAACTCTTCAAATAGATTCAAGAGTTAATAACACTTCAGTGGACATACAGTATCTTTCATTTCTTCAGGAATGAAAGACGTTCATTCTTCAGGAATGAACGTCTTTCTTCATTCTTCAGGAAGAAATGTTTCCAGCAACCACACTAATTAGACAGCTCTCTGGCTAACAGGGGCAGAAAAATCATGTGGTGTGTTTGGTCAAACAAAATGACCAAACAAACAAATGTACTCCCTTTATAGGACATTAGTTAAATAGTGTACTAATAAAACAAATATCTAAACGACCAAGCATTCTCATAGTTGATAGGAAATTTAGGATGAAGATATGTTGTTAAAATCTACCTAAAATAGTCAATATGCAATTCACATTATTTATTTACTTACTTATTATTGTTTTAAATGCCATCTACTTTTGTTTCAATCTAGCCTAACTTTTGACATGAAGCTGGGGTTGGCTGGGTCGTATGTGCAGAGGGAGCAGAGCTGGGGCAGACCTCACTTTCCTGACTGCCAGTCCAGGGCTCTTTCACGACCTAATCCAAATGAGCTGCTTAGAAATGGACCAGTCGTTCTCATCTGCCTGAACATTAGAATCACCTTGAGAACTCAAAACAACAACAAAAGACTGTTGAACCTGATCACTGCATCCACCCTCACTGCTAGGTTTTTAGAGGTTTACCAGGGGTATTTTATGTACTGCCAGGGTTGAAAACCATTAACTTAATTGCTCCTCCTTGTGAAAAGAAACTTTTTGCCTTTATACACTATTATTTATACCCCCAATCCTTCCATCACCGCTTTTTCTCAGAGACAACAGATGCCAATCCATGGAAGCCCCTTCACCTCACTATTCCCTATCTATAAACTTGCTTTCACCCATCCTTGCTTTCATAAGATAAAAGAGGTACACCTTTCCCCTCTCAGGCTAATCTTCTCACTTGGCATTGTATTCTCCCCCCTCATCTTGTGCCTCCCTAGGGACTGGCTATAGTTTTCTGTTTATATATCACACCCATCTTATTCTCATTTACCAGTATCTGGCTAATAGTAAATGTGGTAGAGATTTCTAATGTTCTGTTCAGAATCCATTCTCATGTTCTTACTAACAGAACCTCTTTATTATTGAAGCACCAATGGACCTCATGGAAGGACACATCTTCCAGCCTTCCCTGCCACTAGGTGTGGCCATGCAACTGAGTTCTGTCCAATGAGATATACTTAGAAGCTGTTAGAGGGATTTCCAGGAAGTCTCTTTAAAAGAGGAGACAGATGAATGGAGAGCATTTTCCCCTCCCCCTTCCTCCTTCCTTATGACTGGAAGTGGACATGATAGCTAGACCCGCAGCACCCACTTGGGACTATAGGTGACATGAGGACAAAAGCCATTCTCTGAGGATAGCAGAGCAGAAACATGGAGGAAGCCTACATCCCTGGTGATTTTGGGGAGCTGTCCTGGAGCACTTTTCTCTACTTTTAGATGAGACAAATGTTTTAAAATCACTTTTATTGGTGATCTTGTTATTTGTATCTGAATTAACCCTAATGGATTCAATAGGTAATTATAGGTTAGTTTTTCAAATAAGGAACGGAGTACACCCCTCTGGTGCTCATCTATTGTCTCCCCAGTTCCCCTCTCTTGGGAACTGCCCCTTTCCTCCTATCCATGTTCCTCCAGTGTCACCCTGGTCAGCTGGCTGAAGTTTATTGGTGTGGGGTGTCCTAATGCAAGCTTGGCCTGCCAAAGGCCTTCCCTAGGATATGACTCTGGCCATAACAGTTGGGCTGGAGGTACACACCTGACCTAAGCTGGACCAATCAAAGACTTCCCCCAGGAATTTGGAGAAACAGAGACTCTCTCTAGTGAAAGAGTTTTAGATATGAAGTTCCAAAGCTGTTGTCAGTCATGTTTTTCTTCATGTGGCCAGAATAAAAGGAGGATGGTCTGCATACAGAGCAATAAGAATAAAGAGATGAACAGAAAAAGGCAATGAGAAGAGACAGAATGAGAAGCCTAAAGGCATCTAAGTACCTGATTTTAATTGCTAACAAAGTTCAATCACATTCATGACTCACAGTTAATGAGAAACCTTAATAATAGTCTTTTTTGCTTAAGCTACTTTAAGTTGTTACTTATAATTGAGTCCTAATTAACATAACCACCTAGACTTAAAAAGAAAAAAATCTTTGTATTTTGCTTCCAGAATGTATATGATTTTCTTCTAATAATGATTAGCAATGATACTGTTTGTTTTTACCCTTATACATCAGTTTACCTAGAATTGAACAGTTACTACTATACAAAGATATATTTGGTGTTGTTTTCAGTAAATCGTTAACTGGAGTTAAGCCTCAAGCCATCCTGACAGCTGCTCCCTACATCAACATCTTTGCAATTACAGACAGAAGAATTGGCAATGAATGCAATTGCTTTAAGAAAACATCATATATTTTTAAAACCCTGTGAGTATTGGATTGCACTATTAACTTACTGTGCATCCTAACTGGAAGTCTAAAATGGAACAAAGTTTTGATATTTTTATTTTTAAAAATGATTATAATTTTTAGCTTTCCATCTCAATAATTATGCTTAGATAAAGATATTGCACATTATGTGAGAAGAGGACAATCCCTTTATATTACATGACTGACTTTCAAAATTTGAGTAAAGTATGGCTAACCAAAGTGTTCAACCGACCATAAACAAATCCTTTCTATGACTACATAAACAAAAAATCTTTTGCAAGTACCAAGTTTTATGTGGTATAGTATAGAAAAGATAAAACCCCTTATCTGTGTTTCTGCAGAAACCAGGTAACCTTGTCATGAACTAGGGAAGAAATGACTCAAGTGTCACCTCCCACATTTCCTGCTGTGAACAGACTAAAGGGCTCCTGGGTGTCATAACCATTAACACACAAACTTGACAGTAACTAAATCTCAGTGCACAAATTGAAAAAAAAAGTATCTGTTATCCATGAGTTCTATGAATTCATAGCTGGCTCTTTCCATGCATTATTTAACTTCCCAACAACTGTGGTATATTATTAGTACTTTAATGCTGAGGAAACTGAGTCAGAGAGATGAGGCATTTTGCCAGGGCACTTCACTCATACCATGTGCCTTTATCAGCACTGTGCCCTACTGTGAATTCCTCAAGGTATGGAAGCTGCTGTTTAAATTGTTTCTTTTAATTAACCTTTGCCATGCAAGACTAGAACCTTGGTAGTAATGATTGTATATGCCAAGAATATAGCAGTTTACCAAGAGCATATTAAAGTCAGCAGGTGTGTGTAAAAGACAAATTACTGAATGCACACCTGTGAAACATTTTCAGATTCAGCAATAAGAAATCATTTAAAATGGCTTGACCACCAAATGCAACACGTGATCCTGGACCGAGTTCCATGCCATGGGCAAGTATAAGGGGAGATTTGCTGTCAAGATTATTATTGGGACAGTCAACAAAATTATAATATGGGATATAGATTATTTTTAAAATATTGTGTTACTGTTAAATCTCCTGCATTTGATACCTGTGCTGTGAATACTTAAAAACATATCTTTATTTATAGGAAAACATACTGCAGTATTACAGCTAAAAGGCCATTATATATGCAAGCAACCTCTCTCAGATAACATAGTAAAGAAACTGGGGGGGGGGGGAGGGAGAGAGAGAGAGAGAGAGAGAGAGAGAGAGAGAGAGACGGAAAGAGAAGAAGAGAGGGAATGAGAGAGGAAATAGAAGTGACAAGATGTTAATAAAATAGTCTGGTCAATATATATACAAAAATTCTTTACATGTATTGTTTTCATGATTTTTTGTAAGTTTGAGATTACCTTAAAATATAAGGTTAATAAAAAAGAGCATTAGGTTTAGACCCAGGAGTCCTGGATTTCCCATTACCCATCTGAGTGACATTGTCAGCTCATATAGACTCTCTGGACCATGTAAAATACAGAAGTTATTTGTTTTAACTGTGGATGGGCATTCCATTAGGTGAATAAACCTCAGCTCATCCATTACCCTACACTGGGTAGTTGTGACTTTTCCTCATTACACACAGTGCTACAGTAAGCAGCTGTATATATTCTTCCTTGTGCTCATGTGCAAACTTATCCTAGAGTTGATCTACCTGTATGAACAGGGATAAACTCAGGAATATAAGATTAAGTGCAAAAAGCCCAGTCCAAAAGGATACATTAATATGATTCCATTTATGTAAATTTTCAGACATTAAAATACAAGATAAAAGAACAAAAACATATACTGAATTCATATACACCAACTTCACCAGAACTTACCACCAGGGGGAGGGAGAAGGAAGAGTATGGTAAGGTGGGCTTTAGTTATATCTATAATACAATGTTTTATTTCTGGGGGAGAGGGGGAAGGAATCAGAATAATAAAAGGGCTCAGTTAAAGAATATGTCAATCCCTTACAGCCCTAATGGTTCATACTTGAGTTAGATTTATAATCTTAAACTTAATAACCTGTAGCCTGTTTATGAGTGTGTAAAGACTTAATTTAACAGAAATCAACAAGTACATATTAAGAAAATACTTAAGCAGAGCACTGAGCTACCTACCAGGTGGTGAAAAATAAATAAACCATGTTTTGGAATGCTTTGAAGGAGAAAAAGACTCTGATGTTGTATTAAAGAAAAAGCCTAGTTAATCATTTCCTTGAGATAATGGAATTTAAGCAACAATTAAAGGAGGTAATGAACATGGGAGTAAGGGCGGGCTTTAGTTAGAAAAATGTTTTTAGCTATTTATGCATGATGTGAAAACAGGAGCTTTTCATTCTTGGCATTGTTGGCTTGGTGAACCGCCTAAGGAAGTTACACCCCAAAAGGAAGCATGTTATTACACATTGGAATTGACTGGTTCTCCATTAATAGCTACAATGGAATTGCATGTTTTGAAACTGCAGAAAAACAGAAGCAAAGGGAAAATATTTTTGATCCAGGACTGGTATGATTTAAACTAAAATGAAGTGGAAATTTATTAATTATCCAGTGAATTTCTGCAACTCAATAACCAAACTGGATAGTTCAAGCAAAAAGTGCATCTATTGTTGCGTACCTGCCATGACAGCAAACCAGCTCTTCTCTCTCTTATTAAACATGAACAGAAGATGAGCTTGTCCATGAGGTCTCTTTAGGACCAGAGGATAGAAAACCTGACTCGTGAACTTAAATGAAAATAGGAATTTATTGGACCAAGTAACTACAAAATTTAGGCATAGATTTAAATTCAACCTTGACCCAGGAACTAAGGCTATCGCATTGATTCAATTTCTTCCCATCCCTGGCTTGTCCTTCTGCAATGCTGGTTTCATTTTTAGGTTTTTTTTCTTTTTTAAGATTTTACTTATTTATTTTTAGAGAGAGGGGAAGGGAGCAAGAAAAAGAGGCAAAGAAACATCCATGTGTGGTTGCCTCTTGCACTCCCCCCACTGGGGACCTGGCCTGCAACCCAGGCATGTGCCCTGACTGGGAATTGCACCTGTGACCCTTTGGTTCACAGGCTGGTGCCCAATCCACTGAGCCACACCAGCCCGCACAACAGTAGGAGAGAGGCTGAGGCAAATCCTGTGGTCTTTCTCTGCTCTTCTCCCAGACTTACACAGCAGCATTTGAACAATGTTGAATAGTTATTTAAAAGCCATCTCCCTGAAGAAGTACCTGCTTGTGGAGCCTATGTATCTCAGTCTAGCTCTCATCAGAACATCCTGAAACACTAACCTCTCTCCTTAATGGCCACTGATTTTACTCCCATGTCAGGTGACATATTCTTGCTGTGTGTCTTATATTTCCACAATCATAGCACATAGTGCATATTATTTCTGCTAACAAGTTCAGTTGTCTGTCCTACCTTCTGGACCATAAGCTCAAGGTGGACAGTGTCTGTCTTATTTATCTTTGTAGCCCCTTTTCTCTGGAACAGTGCCTGGGACAATATTTTATAAATAGCTATTAATTGAGTCAGCAATTACAGTAATAGTTAACATTTTTGCTATTGTCAGATAATTACATTTTAGCCATTCTGGTGGGTGAGTGGTGGTATCCTATTTTGTTTTAATTTGCATTTCCCTGATGACTAATGGGATAGAACACCTGTTTGTGTGTTTATTGGCCTTATGAGTACCTTCTGTATTAGATGACTAGGGCTGCCGTAACACAGTACTACAGACTGGGTGGCTTAAACTACAGAAACTTATTTTCCCACAATTTTGAAGACTAGAAGTTTAATATCAAGGTGCCAGCAGGATTGGTTTCTTCTGAGACACCTCTCTTTGACTTGTAGATGGCTGTGTTCTCACATGGTCTTTCCTCTGGTGAATGTATCCTAACCTCCTCCTCTTATAAGGATAACAGTCATATTAGATTAGGGCCTTCCTAATGACCTAATTTTAACTTAATTACTTCTTTAAAAATCCCATCGCCAAACATGGTCATGTTCTGTCCTAGGGGATAAGACTTCAACACATGAATTTGGGAGTAGGGCACACAACACATCTATCATCTCACATATTTAACTTTTTTTTTTTTTGGTGGAAATGTTTAAGTTCTCTTCTCTTAGCAAATTCATAATACTCAACCCATACCAGGCACTTAACAAACTATCATTGATGGAATGAATACCTGAATCTTTCATGGGACCTGACAAAGGACAAATGAGTATCTTCCCAAGCTGACCCACCCTGCATTTTAGCTCATTTCCTATGAATCCATCCCATGAATCCTTACGTTTCACAACCTTCACAAATTGCTCAAACCTTCCCAAACTCAACCTGCACTCTAACTCCTTACTCCAAACCATACAATTCCATTTCCCTCAAGGATCTTTCCATACTCCTTTGGGACTGCAACATTTCTCTTCATCCTTCCAGATTCAGCTTGAGTGTCACATCTGTGTGACTCTGCTGATCCCTCAGAAGGAGATAGTTTTCTGATTATTCCCAGGACAATGAGTACATTCTAAAATTTCCTCTTGTACATATGCTGTTTTTTAAAAAATATCTTTATATCTGTTTTCTTCACCAAGATGGGAAAAGATTGAGGACATGAAACACCTACCCATCTTGGTATTTTCAGCAACTGGCACTGTAAATGAATGGTTGAATGGCTAAACAAATATTCAAATATGGGATTTAGGAAGATTAAATTGGCAAAAGAGTAATTAGGAGTATAATATAAAGGCAATGAAGACCTGAGCTAGGATGCTAGTAGTGATGATAGAAGTGCTACTAAGAATACCAAGGTGGCAAAGTTACAAAATTTGATAACCAAGCAAAAGTTAAGGAATGAGAAAAAATAATAATAATTATCAATTTTATTCAATTATGTACCCCTTTGAAAATCTAAAGAAAGCTAAGGACATTCATTCCTGGAAAAAATGAGCATATGCTTATTCACAAAACCTTTTTGCATGTTGAATCAGAAGATTCCTTTCTTAAACATGCTTCACTCAAGTTCACACAGTACTCCTTTAAAATTGTCAGATTAACCAACCTATGAACAACTTGAAAAGCAGCTTAGAGGAGGGAAAGGAAATTGGGTTTTGAGAATACAGAAGACCTTATGGTGTGCATGGTTTTCACTACTCTAGAGACACACTTGGGGAGCATGACATGTGTAACTTCTAAGGACGCTAAAGCATATTTGAATCCTGAGGCACTGTGGTATTACAGCAGGTCACTTAGTTTTAGCTCAGCTGAGTGTATAGCAAGAAACTTGAATTCTTTATACACTGGCCTTAACAAAGTGAAAAAGATCAGCTTGTGGAATAGGTTAATGCAAACTATGAACCCAAACAAGCATTTGCTCATGTGAGAGTTAACAGATACATTCATTTGTCTTGAATAGCAAGTTTGCTGTGTTGAGTTTGAAATAGTAATGGGCCACAGAGGCAGAAAATGCTCATTAGATGGTTGAAATGGTTATTGGAAAAGAAACTGAAACAGAGTTGAAGATTTGAGAGTCATTCCTGCTGAAGTATGAATGTCACATATAGAAGTAGGAGACTACCAAGTGCAATAGGCAGAATTCTAAAATAGCTCCATGATTCCTGCTCCCTTGTACATTTGTGTAATCTTCCCCTATCTTTGTGTAATCCTCTCCTCTTAAGTGTGGGTGGAATCTGCAACCTGTAGAATATGGTAGAGGTGATAAGATATCACTCCTACAATTGTTACCTTATATGGCAAAGGTGAAGGTATTTTGCAGATGTAATTAAGGTCCCAAATCAATTAATTCTGAGTTAATTAAAATGAGTTATCTTGGTGGATCTAATCTAATCAGAGGAACTCTTTAAAAGAATGACTGGGACTCTGCCCAGTTCAAAGAGGACCGCCTGCTGGCCCTGAAGGAACAAACCACCGTGAATTCTACAGCTGCATGGAAATGAGTTCTCCCAACAGCCCTGTGAGCTTGGAAGAGGACCCCAAGCTTCAAATGAGGTCATAGCCCTGACTGACAGCTTGGCTGCAGCCTTGTGAGACCCTGAGCAGAGATCAAGCTGAGTTGTGCCTAGACCCCTGACCCACCAAAACTGTGAGATAATAAATATATGTTGTTTTAAACTGCTACACATGTGGCAATTTGTGATGCAGCAGTAAAATATTAATATAATTTGAAGAGAACCAAAGAGGGTCAAAAATTCTGACATATATACAAGGTCTGTCCAGAAAGTATTCAGCCATATAATATGAGAAACAGAGACATTTATTGAAGAAGATACAAGAAACACTGTACATAGGACAATGACGCCTCAGTCCCCTTCAAAGTAGGCCTGGGGACCTCACACAGTTCTCCTAATTGCCATCAGATGCCCGGTCAGATTTTCCTGAATCTCATTGATGGTCTAAAATCTCTTCCCTTTCAAAGGTGATTTTAGTTCTGGGGAAAGCCAGAAGCTGCAGGGTGTCAAATCTGGGCTGTAGGGGGGCTGAGCCACCTGGGTGATTTGATGTTTCACCAAAAAACTCTGCATAAGACATGGTGCGTGAGTGGATGCATTGTTGTGGTGAAGCTGCCAATCACCAGTTGCCCATAGCTGCAGCCTTCTGAATCATCCAAATAGTTTCCACAGAGGAATGTTCAAGCTTATTGCAAAATCTGATGCAGAGTTGTTGCTCTACTCATTCAGTCATTTTGAATGCAACAGCCACCCAGTACACATGCTCACTCAATGGTGTCTACCATACCCACTGACTAGTGAAGTCATCATTATTCATGCATGTGCATTCCAGTCCATTCTCCTTGGCTGCCAGGTTACATCAATGTTGTACAAACCATTCTCGTTATGTTAACAATGGCTGAACTTTTTCCAGACAGACCTCATATATAGCTGCATTTGAGTAACTGGGAAAGGATATAGAGTCAGTAATGGATATTAAAAGAGGGTGGAGGTCAGGCAGTGTGTCTAGTTTCAGCTGCCATAACAAATGTACCAGAGACTTAAACACAAGGGTGTTTAAGTGAAGAATGACTTAAACAACAACATTTATTTCTCACAGATATGGAGGCTGCAAGTTTGAGACCAGGTACCAGCATGGTCAGGTTCTGGTGAGAGCCTTCCTCTTGGTTTCCTCACAATGAGAAGAAAGAGCTTGGGTCTACTCATCCCCTCTTAAGGGTACCAATTTCATCATAGGGGCTCCACCCCCATAACCTCATCCAAACTGAATTACTTCCCAAAGACCCCCACCTCCAATAACATAATATGAATTTGGGGGCAATACAAACATATTGTCCTTAGCAAATGGAGACTTCTAGATAATAATATAGAAGCTGGTATGGGAAACTGTTTCTAACCTTAAATATGTAGAAATTATGACTATTAAAATAATTGTTTAAAATATGAAGCCAAGCCAAAAGCAAGAACAAACAACTCCATTTGACAGAAATGAAGAGAAGCCTAAACTAAGAGCACGAAGTAGGAGCTAAAACAGAACAGTTCACAGGGATAAAGGAAATAATTACATCCCTTTAGTACTAGAGTTTTAGTATTGTACTTCTTAGGAGAATTAGCAAACAGCCTCAGGCCCATGAGTGATGGTGAATTTGAATAATCCTGTCATGTTAGTAAAAATGGGGGAGGAGGGAAACTCCATCAAACCAACACAATAAGACAATAAAAAAAAAAGAAGTATAAGAATTAGAGGTGAACAGAGTAGTGTTTTCATTATTTTTAGGTGATATAGTCATAAAAAAAAGGTAAACTATGATAACCAGTAAGGTAAACTACTATAAAAGGTTGTTATAATAATTTAGCAGAACAAGATAAGTATGTAAAAATTATTACTCTCTAGATTCCAGCAATATCCAACAGAAAGCATAATCAAAAGATTTCATTTATCACAGTAATGAACACTAAAGTTTGAATTAACATAATAAGTAATGCCAGACCTTATGTAGAAAATTTAAGTAAAAATTATTTATAAAATAACTATAGCATAAATACAATTCAAAAATTTTAAAATACAGAAAAAAAGAATATTCTATAAAATTCCCTCCCAACCTTCCCCAGCTACACTGTTCCCTTCTCCAGGGACAGCGACTCTTGGTTTCAAGCGCATTCTTTCAGAGATATCCTAGGCATACACATGCAAATATGTATTATTCTTATTTTTTTCATAAAATGATAGCATAGAAGAATATTGTTCAGCAACCCCCTTTCCTTCACATATCATATATCTTTGAAATAATTTTGTATCAGCACATATGAAATTGCCTCATTCTTTTAAAGTATGCCACTATATCATTTACATAACCAATCTCATATAAATGGAAATTGGTACATGCTCCTGTGAAAATCCCTCTACATAAATCAGTTTCCACATTTCCATGTGCAGAGAATCTCAGGTTCAACTTGCTAGAAGAGGAATTGTTAAATCAAAGAGCATATGCATTTCAAATTCTGACAGAAAAGCCAAATAGGCCTTCATAGGGATTGCACTAATTCACATTCCTACCAGCAATGTAGGCCAGTGCCTATTTTCTCCCAATATACTTTCCATTCCAGGGGGTTTTTTCAAAATTTGATCTTCACCAATATGACAGGTAAAAAATGGTCTCATGCAAATGAAAACCATGGAGATACCACTTCATATACACTAGGATGGCTATAATCAAAAAGATAAATAGTAAGTTTTGGCAAGAAACCCTCATACACTGCAGATAGTAGCAATTTTAAATGATGCAGCCACCTTGGAAAACAATTGGGCAGTTTCTCAAAAACTTAAAACATGAAGTTACTATTCAATCCAACAATTTCACTCTTAGGAATATGCCTAAGAGAAATAAAAACATACATCCTTGCAAAAATTTGTATATGAATGCTCATAGCATCATTCCACCAAAATATACAACAGTTAAAATGTCCATCAGATGATGAGACAATAAACAAAATGCAGTATCAATACAATGGAATAGCATTATTTAACCATAAAAAGAAGTACTGATACAGGCTACAACACAGATGAACCTTGGGAGAGGCCAGTCACAACCAACCACATATTATATGATTGCATTTATGTTAAATGTCCAGAATAGGAAAATCTAGAGATACAGAAAGCAGCTTAGTGGTTGTCTAAGGTCAGGGGAGAAGAAAGGGTTAGAGCTGATATCTAAAGTTTATAGTGTTACTTTTGGGAGTGATGAACACAGCCTGAAATTGACTGTGGTGATGGCTGTACAACTCTGTGACTATGCCAAAACCACTGAATTATACTTAAAATAGGTGAATAGATGGTATATGAAGTATATCTCAATATATCTCATGTTGTTACAAAAAAATGGTCTTAGTATAGTTTGCATTGCTATTATTAAGTTGAGCATCTCATCATATATTTATTAGCCTTTCCTTCTGTGAATTGTCTATTTATATCCATTACTAATTTTCTACTTCTTTTTACCTTTACCAACTTATAGGAGTTCTTTGTACATTTTAGCTATATTGAGATGCTTTACAGATTGGCAAAAATTAGAAAGTCGTTATGGTAGATAGAAAAATGACCCCCCAAAGATATCTACATTCTAATCCCCAGAGCCTGTGAATATGTTAGGTTACACAGAAAAAGAGGCTGCAGATGGAATTAAAGTTTTTAATCAGTTCACTATGAAAGAGGAAGATTATACAAGGGTCTTCGGATGTTAAATAGGGAGGCAGAAGTGGGACTATCAGAGTGATATGATGTCAAAAACACTTGACTGCCCATTGCTAACTTTGAAGATGGAAGGGAGCCAAGAGCCAAGGAACATGAGTAGACTCTAGAAGCTGGGAAAGGCATGAAAATGGATTCTCTATTAGAATTTCCAGAAAAGAATGCAACCCTGCCAACACATGCATTTTAGCTCAGTAAGACCCATTTCAGACTTTTGACCTTCAGAACTGTAAATGTGTTGTTTTGAGACACTACATGTGTAGTAATTTGTTGCAAAAGCGATAGAAAGATAACATGATTGGATGACACAAAATTTTGAAAAGGGTGAGGAAAAATAGATATATTCATGTGTCACTCATGTGCCAAATGGTGCAGCCAATTTTGGAGATCAATCTTGTAGTTCTTAGTGTAATTGAGTGTGTGCAGCACTTATGATCCAACACTTCTATTTCTGGCTACACACCTCAGAGAAACATCCACATACATGTAGATGTTTCTCTGAGGGATGTGCATTCATCAAGGTATTATTTGCAGTAGCAGGAGTTGGAGGTGAACTGGAAGTCCACCAATATAAGTATGGATGTGGGAATATGGGTTATGCTCTTGACAGAATGCTATGCTCAGGTTGAAACAATGAATGAAAGCTACTTGCACCTATGTGGATCAATCATAAAAACAAGATGTTGAGAGAGAAATAAAAGTAAAAATAGTATTGAATTTATAAAATATTACCATTCTTTAAAAATTTTATAACATAATATTAAACATTTATTACAGATTCCTATTTATGTAAATAAACACATAAGATATGAATTGGAAAAACATACCATGGAAATGAGAGTGTCACTGGAGTGGGAGAAGACTAGGACTGAACATAAAGCATAAGTAATGAAAAAGAAAATATGATGAAAACAAAAAGTTTAAAGGAAGTATGAACATGACTCACCAAAGAGAGAGAGAGAGAGAGAGAAGACTCAAATAAACAAAATCAGAAATGAAAGAGGAGATGTTACAACTGATACCACAGAAATACAGAGGATCACAAGAAACTACTGTGAACAATTATACAGCAACAGATTGGACAACCTAAAAGAAATGGATAAATTCCCAGAAATATACAACCAACCAAGACTGAATCATGATAAAAGAGAAAATCTGAATAAACTGATTACTAGTAAAGAGATTGAATTAGTTTTAAAAAATCCAACAAATAAAAATCCAGGACTAGGCAGCTTCACTCAGCTTCACTGGTGAATTCTACCAAACATTAAAAAAGAATTAATACCAATCTTCAAATTCTTCCAAAAACAGAAGGGGAGGGAACTCTTCCAAACTCATTTTATGATGCCAGCTTTACCGTAATACCAAAACCAAACAAGGATGCCAGGAGAATATTATAGGCCAATATCCCTAATGAACACAGATGCAAAAATCCCCAACAAAATATTAGCAAACTGAATTCAACAATACATTGAAAGGATTATATACCATCATCAAGTGGGATTTATTCTAGAAATGTAAGGATGATTTTAAATATCTACAAAACAATCAATTAGATTCATCACATTAACAAAATTAAGAATAAAAATCTTATGATCTCATTAGATGCAGAAAAAGCATTTGACAAAACATCCATTCATGAGAAAAAGTCAACAAAGTGAGTATAGAGGAAACATACCTTCACATAATAAAGGCTATGTATGGCAGGTCCATAACTAAAATCATACTCAGTGTTAAAAATCTAAAAGTTTTTTTTCTAACATCAAGAACAAGATAAGAATGCCAACTCTCACTACTTTATTGAACATAGTACTGGAAGTCCTAGTGAGACTAATAAGCAAAAAAATAAATAAATAAAACCAAATTGGAAAGGAAGCAATATCTACTTGCAGATGACATAATATTGTATATAGAAAACCTTGAAGGCTCCCCCCAAAAGTGCTAGAACTAATAATCAAATTCAGTAAAGTTGCAGGATACAAAAATCAATGTGCAGTAATCTCCCTTTATTTATGGGGGATATATTCCAAGGTGCATTGTAGGTACCTAAAACCATGGATAGTACTGAATCTTATATATACATTTTACATACATTCCTATTATAAAGTTAATTTATAAATTAGACAGTAAGAGGTTAACAATAATTAATAATAAGTAGAACAATTATAACAATATAGTATAATAAAAGTTATGTGAATGTGTCATTAAGTAAAATAAGGGTTACTTGAACACAAGCACTGTGATACTATGAAACTTGATGTGATAACAGAGATGACTACTAAGTAACTAACGGGCTGGTAGCATATACACTATGGATATTCTGAACACTGGGATGATTCACATCCCAAGCAGGACAGAGCCACATGGTGTGGGATTCTATAATGCTGCACAGAATGGCAAGGAATTTAGACTTATGAATTGTTTATTTCTGAAATTTCCCATTTATTATTTTCAGACAGCAGTTGACAATGGGTGACTGAAACCATAAATAAGGGGGGACTAGTGTACAAAACTCAGTTTCCCATACATTAATAGTTAATTATCAGAAAGAGAAAATAAGAAAAAATACTCCCATTTACAATTTCATCAAAGAGAATAAAATACCTAGGAATAAATTCTAACTTAGGAGGTGAAAGATCTGTACACTAAAACTATAGGACACTGGAGAAAGAAATTGAAGAACATACAAATAAATAGAAAGATATTTCATGTTCATGGATTGGAAGAATCAATATTGTTAAAATGTCCATACTACACAAAGCAATCTACAGATTTAATACAATCCTTATCAAAATTCCAATGACATCTTAAAAAATCCTAACATTTGTAAGAAGCCACAAAAGACTCCGAATAGCCAAAGCAATCTTGAGAAAGAACAAAGCTGGAGACATTAAGCTTCCTGATTTCAAACCACATTACAAAGCTATAGTAATCAATCCAAATGTATAATATCAACATAAAAAGATACATAATAGATCACTGGAACAAAATAGAGAGCCCAGAAATAAACCCATGCATATAGAGTCAATTTATTTATGACAAAGGAGCCAAGAATATACAATGGGAAGAGAACAGTCTTTTCATCAGTTGGTGATGGGAAAACTGGACAGCCACATGTAAAAGAAGTAAACTAGATGACTGTCTACACAATACACAAAAATTAACTTGAAATGGAGTCAAGACCTGAACTTAAGACCTGAAGCCATAAAACCCCTAGAAGAAAACATATGCAGTCATTTCCTTGACATCAGTCTTAGTAATGATTTATTTGGATTGGGCACTAAAATAAAGGCAACAAAAGCAAAAATAAACAAGTGGGACTACGTCAAACTAAAAAGCTTCTGTACAGCAAAGGAAACTATCAACAAAATGAAAAGATAATCTACTGAATGGGAGAAAATATTTTCAAATCATATATGCAATAAGGACTTAATACCCAAAATACATAAAGAACTCATAAAAGTCAATAACAAAAAAATCCAATTAAAAATTTGGCAAGGATGTGCAGAAAAGGAAACTCTCGTGCATTGTTGGCGGGAATATATATTGGTGTATCCACTATGGAAAACAGTATGGGGTTCCTCAAAAAATAAGAGCAGAACCATCATATGATCCAACAATCCCACTTCTGGGTATTTATCGGAAAAAAAAAACTAACTTGAAAAGATATCTGCACCCCTTTGTTCATTGCAGCATTATTTACAGTAGCCAAGGTAAGGAAGCAACCTAAGTGTCTTTTGATAGATTAATGCTTAAGTAAAATGTGGTATACAGAGGCAATGGGATATTACTTGGCTAAAAATATAATGAGATTTTGCCATTTGTAACACCATGGACGGACCTTGAGGGCATCATGTTAAGTAAAGTAAGTCAGACAGAGAAAGACAAACACCATATGATCTCACTTATCTGTGGAATCTAAAACACAAGTAAACAAACAAAAAACTAAGCTCATGGATACAGAGAACTGATTGGTGGTTGTCAGAAGTAGGGAAGTGAGGGGCGGGAAAAACGGGTGAAGTGAGTCAAAAAGTGTAAGCTTCTAGCTACAAGATAAGTCATAGGGTTGTAATATAAAGCATATAGGTAATAAAACTATTGTAAAATTCAAAGTTGCTGATAGTAAATCTTACTATCTTTTTCATCATAAGCAAAACAATTGTAACTGTGTGATGATGAATATTAACTAGATTTATTGGGGTGATCATTTCACAATATATACATATATTGAGTTACCTTGTATACCAGAAACTAATATAATGTCATTTATCAATTATATCTCAACTGAAAAAAATTGTAAACATGCACTTTCCCTGATGCTCAAATTCTGCTTCCAAAATATACCCTGTCAAATAACCACGTATGTTCAGAAATAAGTATGTAAACTATATAAAGGGTATTTCTTGCAATATCATGTATAATAATAGAAAGTCATAAATTAAAATGTTCATTAAAATGGAAATCACTCATGAATTATGGTTTATTTGTACTGTAGATGTGATGTAGTTGTTTAAGAAAATTATGAGGTGGACATATATACCCTGACATGAAAAGAACTCCAAGATGAATAATGCCAGTAAAGGAACAATATTTTACTATAGTCCCAAATACACCCACACAAGGAAAGGTATATGTTTGTGACTATAATTAATAGAAAGTGGGTATAGAGACTAGAAATTGTTAACAGACCCAGCTCATAGTTGTGTTTGCTTGGAACTTTTCGTAACTTAAAAAATAGAAAGTGTCACTATCAAAGATTGGTGTAAGAAGACTGACAGAGATCCTGAGAGGACTGGGAAGGCTAATAGATCATGAGAGGACAAAAACCTCCCTAAACCAAAGGTTGACAATTGTTGAATTTGTGATGGGGATTGGAAACAAAGAGACTGTTCATATTTTGTTCTCCACTCTTTCATATTCTTGACTCTTGTTCAATAGGGAAAAAAAAAAGTACTGATATATTAGTTGTGAGAACAAAAGAGGGGGTAGGGCAATTGCATATTGTGTACTTTATGTTCTGATACTTATACTCAACACAATTCTATACATCAAGGGCAGGATCAACAAATATTTTCTGTAAATGACCAGATAGCAAATATTTTAGTCTTTCTAGCTCATATAACATTTAAAATCTCTGGGGTTCACTTAAAAATTACTAGATGGGCAAAGAAGCACAAATAATATGATTCATAAGTATGAGAAAGTTTAGACAATACAAATAAGTCCAGAAATAACAGAGATGATAGAAATAGCAGACAAGGCCTTTACTACAACTATTATAAATGTACTCAGTAATTTAAAGGAAAAACAAATAATAAGAAAAAATGGAAACTATAAAAAATGACTAAATGAAACTTCTAGAGCTGATAATTATTTTTAAATCTTATTTTAAAAAAACAATTGAAGGAGAGATCCAAGGTGGCAGCAGAGTGGGTGGAAGCTACACTAACCTCCTCCCAGAACCAAAATGGAATTTCAACTAAATTATAGAGAAATCATTCTGAATAACCAACTGAAGACTGCCTGGAGAGAAGCCTTATAACCAAGGATTTTCAGAAGAAACCACACCACCACATTGAGACTGGTAGGAAGTGCAGAGGTGTAAAGGGCTGACTGAGCTCCCACAGGCAGCAGCTGAAATTCTGGAGGAATATTTCAGTGGCTTGGGTTTTCCCCTGAGATGTGTGGTTCTAAACCCCAAGATGGGATCTCCAGTCTAGAGCACAAGAACCAGGAAAGGAAACCACATAACATCCAGTGGTGAAAAGCAGCAGGGTTTCTGTCTGCCAGGGAGGGATGGTTAGAGATGCAGAGAGCCTGTTAAAGAGCCAATGCACAAAATTCCATTTGCAGCCACTTAATCTGTGGCAGAGGGAGGACAGAGCAGACTAGAGCCATAAGAGGAGAGTCTAGGTGGCTGTGGAGAGAAAGCTGAAGGGTCAGTCACCAGGATCCTTGTGCTGAGTCATTCCCCATACTGCAGAAGTTATCCTTATTAAGCAGGACACTCCTCTCCAAATGGCATCAGCATGAGGGGAAGCAATAGCCCCACCAGCAAGAATCCCTCTCAACCCACCCTGATGAGTTTAAGCCCCGATGAGGAGTACAGCTGGAGGCACTTTCAGTGATTAAGCCTAACAGACAGCCTTCAGGCAGAGGCAGATCTCTGGGTGCTTTGAGACTTTTGTTGACCCTTCCTGGGTCCAGTGCTGGTAAAAGCCAGCCTTAGTGTACAGGTTGGTCTTTTGCACATGTACCCAGATACTGCAAAGGGAGCCATGAACTGATAGTTCCAAACAGGTTGCCCAGGGCCAGTCAAAGGCAGCATCTGACACAGGTAGGCAGCATCTAACAGGTCTGCACCAGTCTTTCCAGATCTACCTAATACATAGAAATGAACACAAAGAGGCAGCCAAAATGGGAAGACAAATGAAAGAACAAAAGAATTCTCCAGAAGAAGAGCTAAATGAAACAGAGGCAAATAATTTATCAAATACAGAGTTCAAAGTAATGATTATAAGGATGCTCAACAGCATGAAAAAAACATAGAAGCCATAAAAAGAACTAATCAGAAATAAAGAATGCATTATCTGAAATAAATAATACACTGGAAGGAATAGACAATAGGTTAGATGAAGCAGAGGATCAACTCATCAATTTGGAAAACAAGGTAGAAAAAACATGTAATCAGATAAGAAAAAAGAATTTAAAAAAATGAGGATAGTTTAAAGGGCCTTTAAGAAAACATGAAGCATAAAAACATCCAAATCATAGGGATACCAGAAGGAGAAGAGAGAGAGCAAGGGATTAAGAACTTATTTGAAGAAATAATGACCAAAAATGTCCCTCACCTGGTAAAGGAAAAATACACACAAGTCCAAGAAGCACAGAGAGTTCCAAACAAGATGGACCCAAAGAGGCCCACATCAAGACACATCATAATTAAAATGGCAAAGCTTATGGACTAGAAGAGAATCTTAAAAGCCACAAGAGAAAAGCAGTTAGTTACCTACAAGGGAACTCCCATAAGACTGTCATCTGATTTTTCAACAGAAACATTTCCAGAAGAGATTGACATGAAATATTCAAAGTGATAAAAATCAAGGACATACAACCAAGACTACATTACCCAGCAAAGCTATCGTTTAAAATTGAAGGAGAAATAAAGAGCTTCCCAGAAAAGAAAAAGGTAGTTTGTTGTCACCAAAGCAGTATTGCAACAAATGTTAAAGGGCTTGCTTTAAGAAGAAGAAAAAAGGAAGTAAATAGTTTAAAAAATAAAATGGCAACAAATACATATCTATCAATAATTACTTTAAATGGAAATGGTTTAAATGCTCCAATCAAAAGACATCAGGTAGGTGAATGGATAAGAAAACAAGACCCATTATATATTGTCTTCAAGGGACCCACCTCAGAATGAAAGATACATAAAGACTAGAGTAAAGGGATGGAAAAACATATGTAATGCAATGGAAAGGTAAAAAAGCTGGGTAGCAATACTTATATCTGACGAAAACTAATTGGATGCATTTAACAGATTTGACACTGCAAAGTGAGAGCAATAAATTTGAAGACAGCATTAGAAACTATCCAAGCTGAAGCAAAGAAAGAAAAAAATAGCAGAAAAAAATATCAGAGTGTTAGTGACCTGTTGGGGCATTATAAAGCCCTCTAAAATTGTATACTTGGAATCTAGAAGTGGGAGCAGAAAGAATGTCTACAATTATTTTTAGTTTTTCAAGAATTAAAAATAAAATTATTTTTAATTTTTCAAGAACTTAAAAAACCACAGATCTAACAAAGTCAAAAGATCCCAAGTAGAATAAATACCAAGGAACCACACCAAGGTACATCATACTGTAATATTGAAAATCAGTGATAAGGAAAGATCTTGAAAATACCAAGAGAAAAAAAAAGACATTACATACAGGAAAACAAGATAGGAGTTTCAATGACCTCTCATCAGAAACTATACAAGCCAGAAGACCATGGAATAATATCATCAATGTGCTAGGAAGGAAAAAAAAAGATGTCATTTTATATACAGTAAAAAAAAAATTCTTCAAAAATAAAGGTGAAATAAAGACATCTTTAGACAAACAAAAGGTGAGAAAATTGTCAGTAGCATACCTGCACTATAAGTAATATTAAAGGAATATCTTTAGGCAGAAATTAAATAAGACCGAGTGGAAATTATGACCTATACAAAAGAATGAAGGGGAATGGCAATCATAAATATCAAAAAAATAGATAATTTTTATTTCCTATTTTTAAATTTCTTTAAAAGATTGTTAAAAGTAGCAACAATGTATTGTACAGCTTAAAATATGTATGAAAGTAAAATGCACAAAGGAATTGCACAAAAGATATAAAGATAGCTGAATAATATAAGGTTTTTACATTATACACTATTTGAAGGTAGGCTGAAATAAATTAGTAATATGTATTTGTAAAAACTACCAGACATATGAAAAGATGTTCCTGGTCAAGAATGTACAGTTTAAAGCAATAAAACATCATTTCTCACTTGTTAGATTGATAAAATTTACAGAATATGGATATAATGTGGTATGCTAGCAGGAAAGTAAATTACTCGTGTGTATTATTAATCTGGCATAATCCATTAAAGTGAAAAAGCTCATACCTTTTAATGCAGCAAGCCATATGTGAGATTCTATTACATACAAATAAAAGCATGATATATTTATACATGAATATTTTGAGTTAGATATGGTGTATTTTGTGGGGAGGAAATTTGGAAGAACTTGAAGAACTATAAAAAAGAGAATGGTCAACTAAATCTTAGTACATATATAGCATAGTATGGAATACTTGTAGCTGTTGAAAAAATGAGTTAACTCTATTATCTATGTTGTAGAATAAACTTTATGCCATATGGTAAAGAAAATCAAATGATGGAAAGTTAGATGGTTAGCATGGCTCAATTTTTGTACAAATGTAGAAAAAACTCTCATGTTTTTATATATCTATAAAGACATGAAACAGTATGACAAGGTTTTCATAAAACTATTACTTTTAGGAAAAACATTAGAGGGGAGAGGACAAATTAATAAAATTTAATATTACCCTTCTGTGTTTGACTTGTAGAAAAGTATACTTATGTGAGATTCTTCATGTCTCAGTTTTAGCAGAGGTCCTGTAGGCCAAAATCAGAAGCTCTAATAAATCACCTGTCAGATATTAATGCTTCAACATGTGATTTTTGGTGTCTCACATTTTTCTCCTTTCAAAGATGGAGCATTCATTGTACCCATTCCACTGCTTTCCATTGTGGGTGCGGGAATGGGGTGCAGGTAATGTACATTTTGGGATTATAAACTGTAGACCACAGTAATCATAACCCACCAGCAGCCACTGATTACTACCCAGACAGCTTGATTTTGAGCTGGATGCAGTGACAGGATAGGATTTTGTGTTGTCTCACTAGGAAAATCAGAGGGTGTTTTCTATGCTATGAAGAATGGAGCAAAGGGATATAGGAGCCTAAAATACTGAAAAATAGAAAAGGATGTTCATGCTCACCAAGCATTTATGTTCCAGAGTATTCTTCATTAGGCTTTCAATGAAGAGTTCTATAACAAAATAAATTAAAAAGTTAAGAAACATATGTGTGGTTTTGTGTAAGAATGTTTGTGACAGATTTGTCTTTTATGTGAATCATTGTCCTCTTCATAAGAACCTATGAAACACTCTCTCTTGGGCCACCTAAAATCCTGCCTCTGATGATCAGGTTACATTAAGCAATTACATTATGGAATCTGTGAATCCTACGACTCATACGTCTCTTAGATTTTGCTGTTGAGAATAACAGAGCCAAACTATGAATCAAGTTTATATTGTCTGTGACTCTCTGTCTCTCAGTGTTTTAAATTTGCTTCATGACCTTATTTTACACTTTAATCTTTATTTTCATTCAATAAGGCCTCTGAAAACCTAAAAACCTCTTGGAAATGCATTGCTCCTACCCAACATGTGGCATTTTCCATGTAGTTTGCTCATCTATAAACAACACCTGTGCTTTCTGAATGTCAGTTGTAGAAAAGTTACAACCCTGAATTTTAAGAATCTTTGGGGGTTACTGATAATCTAAAAATCTTGTGCTACACTACATAATATAAACATTTCAACACATGACAAACAAGTATATTTAATAGTTTCATTGGTGTCCTATAAGTGTAACATTTTAGACTGATGGGTAAAATTCATAATTAAGTAATAACTTTTAGAAATGAAACTTTTGTAAAGTGAAGCAGCAAAGATGAATAATCAGTCTTAGGTTCTGATCACCTTCTTATAAGTAAAAGGTTAAAAAGTACGTAAAACCTTCCTACCAAGCTTAACTGGGTCCAGCATTTGTCTGATGCCTCAAATCACTACGTTGGCAAAAATCTCTTAATATCTATTCTGACAAATGACAGTCAGTTGTTCACAGCAACCAGTGTGAGTAAGTATGTTCAGGACTTTTGGTATCAACAATGAATCAAGATAGACATTTAAAGGAATGGAAAAGTACCAGAAATGGAAACTGACCTAGTATTTCCTAGTAAAGTCTTTGTCACTGTCAGTGTGGTTTTCACTTAATTGAGGTTTGCAAGTACATTCATCTAGCTATAGTTGTGCAGAAGGCCATCTCATACCCATAGACCTAAAAATAATCATCCCAACAATCACTGGTTGATACTTTGATTTGTACGTTAGGCTCTTGCTTGATCAGGCATTCTCCATTCTCTAGGGCTTGTTCTCAGAAAACATAGAAGCAAGTTTTTTTTTTTCCCCCCCTAACTAAAAGGCAACCACTGACCAAAGCAATATGTCTACTAGGAAAACTCCCCAGCTATTAAAAAAGGAGAAGGAGAAAAAAGAGAAGTGGAGAAAGAAAATAAAAAGGCCTCTACAGATGGGTAGATTGTATATGGAAAGGTCACAGACTTGCTAAGAAAAACTTACATAATTTCCAAACTACCTTTTTAAAACTCTGTTGAAAGTTTTGAAGATTCAACACCACCTATAACCTTGGTTGATCAAAGACAGTGAGATCCCTCCAGAACAAGTCAATTCAATTCAGTAAATGTTTGTTGAGCACCTGTCCTCTGCCACTCACTGTACCAGATGCTGGAAATAAGGGAGCAAATAAGGCAGATGTGGTCCTTGCACTCATGGAACTTATGATGCAGGGAACATGTAGGGGGAGGAGGAATGAGAGAACTGCAGTTACAACTATTAGCACAAGTATTCCCTTGATTTCAAACCTTAAATTGAATGATACACTGATAGACTTAGAAGATGATAATTTCTCTAAAAGTGTTTATGTAATAATGGTCATCTTCTGATTTATTTGCATCTAGGTAAAAGAAGAGAATAAAGAGGACTGTCACTGTTACCTGCACATACTGTATTCCATAATTAGTTGAGGTTGCTTTATAATCAGATTCAAGTCCAATACCTCTCATCTGTTTCCCTAAAGAAAATGGCTCAGATGCATTTGGATCTCCATCTTGTATCTGAGTTAGCAATTTTGTAAGATGTTGCAATAAAAGTTAATAGACCAGTGGTCTTTAAACATTTTAGATTGTGCATTCCTTCAGAAAAAGGGGATTTGAGAATATACCCTAATATGTGTTCAGCTGTGTTTTCATTTACTTATAAATTATATATGTATAAATAAATATACATTGCAAATATATATTGTAAAATGTATACAAAAAATAAATTAAATTTCAAAATAAAGAGAAAATACTTTTTGGAATAATTATTAACAAAATAAACGCCTTTTGTCTCACTAAAAATTACTGAAAAATAAGCTAATCCATAAATTATACAAGCTAATTATTTGGTTACCATAATTTTATTATTCTTGATATTAATCAGTTGTCCTTTCAACCTAATCAGAAGCTTCTGCATTTTCATGTTTTTTAACAAATGGCTTAAAAGTTCAGTGAACTACTCAATTGAAATACTGAAACAAGATAGCAAATTGTTTCCAAGATTTTTTAAGTACTTTTTGTAGATGAAAAATTTATATAAATTTTAGCAAACCACTCTTCCCACTAATGGCAACATTTTGAAATATTTCTTTTCAAATGTTCTTTTCGTTGCAAGTTCTCACTCAGTGTTAAAATGTTAACTACCTTGAAGGGACAAAGGAGCCTGTGATTTTTGTTTTTTAAGAAAAATCTATTAGGTAACAAACTACTAAAAGACAGATATAACAGAAAAGATCAGCAAATTTAGAATATGTGCTTTTTTGTAAAAGAGAAAAATAAACTATAACTCACTTTTAACTAAGATTATTCTTTTAACTTTGTTGCAAATTATTTTCACAATTATTTACCAACTTACTACATACTAATGTTAAAGTTTTACAATTTAAAAGATTTATTTTCATCAACTTGTCCACATAAATTAAAATTTAACATCTTATCTTAGGCCCACTACCCAAATAGTATGGTAACATAGTTGGCTCTACACATGCTCAGCAAACCTGGATTGGTTTTAATGGACTGGAAGAATATCCCAGAGATACTAATGGGGCACTCTTTTTAAGAAATGCTGCCTTAGACTGCCAGTCAAGATGATGGCACAGGCGGACATGGCTCGCCTCTTCGCATAACAACAACAAAATTACAACTAAAATATAGAACAACCATCACTCAGGAACATCAGAAATCGAGCTGAATGGGAGTCTGACAACAATGAAATCAAGTTGAATGGAAGTCTGAAAACTACGGAATTAAAGAAACCACATCCATCCAGACTGATTGGTGGGGTGCAGACACGGAATGGATTGGTCCAACATCCATGTTTAGTGGATAAAAATTCAGTAGGGATATCTCTGGAGTGAGAAATCTCAGACTCACACCAGGCCCCCCAGACCAGGATTCCAGTGCCAAGAAGCTAAGTCCCCACCAATTCTGGCTGCAAACCCAGCTGGGATTGAGTCAATGGAAGAAACTTCTGGATCCCCAAGCAGTTCCTCTTGAAGAACCCACACATGGACTCACCTTCTCAGACTCTCTCCCTTTGAGCTCCAGCACCAGGGTAGCCGCTTGAAAGGTACCAGTGGTATACAGGGAGAAACTGAAGTGTCTGGCATCAAGGTGAGCAGAGGACATTGTCCCTTTGCCCCACAGAGCCAGCAAGCTTGTGCCATATCTGAGACTCCATCAACCTGGCTAACACTTTTTGACCCACCTTGGATATCCCCAGAGTCTCTGCCCCACCCAATTTATGGGCCTACCAGAGCTGCTTTTCCATAAGAATGTCTGACCTTGGCTCCTAAATCCTATCAAACAAGCAACAGCTGGCTTCAGTGAGCCCTAGCAGCAGCCAGATTAGATTCACAGCTTGACTTCATCTGGGAATCTCCAAACCCAGCACAACTAGCAGCCATCTCAGATTGCTTTACAGCTCAGGCAGGTGATGCTCTGGGCAAAGCTCAGGTTGGGGCTAACCTTGGTCTGCACCACCTAGGAAACCCCAGGACGAGTGCACTCAGTGGACAACTACAGACCATGTTGGAGCACCACTACCCTACCCCTGCACAGCTGATCCTCCACAGAGGGTGGAAGTTTGTGGTCAGTGGTCACACGTTGCCAGTCCTTGCAGCTGACTAGCCTGGGTAAATCCCTCCTATTGATCTTCCAACAGCAATCAAGCTTCAACTACAAGAGGAGGGTGTACTCAGCCCACAAGAAGGGCGCACCTTCAGTACCCAGCTTGGGTGATAGGGGAGGCTATGCCACTGGACTCTACAGGAAACCTACTACATTAGGCCACGCTACCAAGACACAGAGTCAAAGCAGCTCCACCTAATACATAGAAACAAAGAGAGGGAGGCTGCCAAAATGTGGAGACAAAGAAACATGGCCCAAATGAAAGAACAGATCAAAACTCCAGAAAAAGAGCTAAATGAAATGGAGATAAGCAATCTATCAAATACAGAGCTCAAAACACTGTTGCCTGGCTGGTGCGGCTCAATGGATTGAGTGCTGGCCTGTAAACCAAAGGGTTGCTGGTTCGATTCCCCCTCAGGGCACATACCTGGGTTGCAGGCCATGTCCCCAGTAGGGGGCATGCAAGAGGCAACCACACATTGATGTTTCTCTCCTTCTCTTTCTCCCTTCCCCCTCTCTAAAAATAAATAAATGAACAAAATCTTAAAAAAAACAAAACACTGTTTATAAGGATGCTCAAGGAACTTAGTGAGGACCTCAGCAGCATAAAAAAGATTCTGTTAGAAGTGAAGGATACAATAATTGTATCCTTCATTTACAGGGAAACAGTAGAAACAGTAGGGTGGATGAAGCCAAGAATCAAATCAATGATGTGGAACATAAGGAAGCAAAAAACAACCAATCAGAACAAGAAGAAGAAAAAAGAATCCAAAAAAAAAATGAGGATAGCATAAATAGCCTCTGGGACAACTTGAAGGAGGTCCAACATTCATATTACAGGGGTGCCAGAAGGAGAAGAGAAAGAGCAAGAAATTGGAACTGTATCTGAAAAAATAATGAAAGAAAACTTCCCTAATTTGGTGAAAGAAAGACATGAAAATCCAGGAAGCACAGAGAGTCCCAATTATGATGGAAACAAAGAGGCCCACTGCAAGATACATCATAATTAAAAGGCCAAAGATTAAAGATTAAGAGAGACTCTTAAAAGCAACAAGAGAAAAGAAGTTATTTACCAATGGTTGCCAAATGGGAGGGTGGAGGGAGAGAATGGGTGAAGAGGTGAGAGGATTAAGAAGCACAAATAGGTAGTTACAGAATAGCCATGGGGATGTAAAGTGCAGTCTAGGAAATGGAGCAGCCAAAGACCTTATACACATGACCCATGGACATGCACAATGGTGGGGGGTTTGCCTGAGGGAGTAGGGGGGGCTGGGTGGAGGGGGCAAAGGGGGAATAGCATAATCAATAAAATTTAATTTAAAAAATTTCTCAGTTATGGAAGAGAGAGAGAAAAAAGAAATGCTCCCTTATTAATACTCCTATTACTGAGGATAATATTGGTGAAACAAAAAATGATTGCGAGTGTTGCAATCTGAATGTATGTAAAGAACATTTTAAGCAGTTTTTCTTATAGCTTCCTTTTTATTTTTTTGAATGAATAAGAGTGATGGATAATAAATATATATGTCTAAATAAATCTAAAAAAATACTTCAATAAATAAAAATTTAATTAAGCTATTCTAAGTGATACAAAAGCTTTATGTTTATGTGACAGTTCTTTTAATTCCTTACTGGTACATAAAAAATGGATATCTTATAGTTGATGAATTCCGATATTCAATGAACTATTGTCATAAAGGCACCACTGTCCTCCCCACTGCGTGTTCTGCAGCGTTTCTTCCTCCCTCGGAATCCCACCTTTAACATGGAGAACATAGGGCCATTCAGGGTCAGGGTCATGCCCTCTGGTAAGTGTTCACTTCTCTCTTACTTTAGGCAGCGAACACAAACGAAAGTTCGGATACGTTCCTGTCATCCCGGCCCTGCACACAAGCCACTCTGGCGACCACAGCCCTCAGGTGTGGTGAGAGCCGGGCGCTCAGACTGCACAGAGGAAGAGCATCTCAGAACAAGTTCTCCAGTTAGTGCCAACAAAGTGTCACTTCTCTGTGGCTGTGAAAACCCAGAGCACGACTTTCGTCGCACTCCTCACAACTCCGGCGCCGAGCTCAGCACGCCGACTCTGTCGTCGCCCCGCGTTCCGAGACAGCCTCCCTTCCCCTCCGCGGTTCACGGGAGGGGACGGAGCCTCGGGCGGCTGAGAGCCGCGTGCCCGCCGCCCGCCGCCTGGTCTCCCTCAGCGAGCGCGACGCGCGCGTCCCAGAGCTCGCGGGCCACCGGGGCCCACGCGCGGTGAGTGACCGGGTCTTGGGTGGGGCGGAGGGGCGCGGTAACCCCGGGATTCGGGCGGGGCCCAGGGTCTCCAGGCCCAGGCTTCAGGGCTCCGCTTCCCCCGGGGACCCCGCGTGGTGCCTCGCCGCCCCCCGACCGAGGTCCCCGCTCTCCGGGCGCCGCTGTTCCCTTGAGGTGCAGGCTGGGCTGGGGTCGGGCAAATGGAGGGGAGGGGGCGCTCAGCTCAGCCGCACACACTGAAGCAGGGGCGCGTGAGGAAGTGCGGGGGTGGCGGCTGGAAAAGGCGGAGGGCGCCCCCTCAGGGTGCAGAGTTGGCCCCGGCGGGTGGCGGGACGCGGGGCTGGAACACGGACCTGCTGCGCGATCCGGAGCGGAGGCGCACGCTCTCCCGGCGGGTGGAGGGCTCGGGTGGGGCCGCCCTCGCCCGCGGCCTCTGCGGCGCACCGGCGGACACGCGCTGCGGGGCCCGGGCACTGCGCTCCGCGGTTCTCCCGGCCGCGCAAAGCCGCCCCCGGGAGCCCGGAATCAAAGTCCCCACGGGCTCCTACGCACAGCGCGCAGCCACGTTGTCGGCCCAGACTTTCAGGGGGGGAAATCTTTAGTTTTAACCGTTTAATTTTTTATTTATTTATATTTAGACACTTGTTTTTTGTATTATAAAGGAATTTTAGCATTTATTTTTGAACATATGATGGTACAAGAAAGCGTATGTAACAAGTGATTCCAACCCACGACAGATACAAGGTATTTCAGGTACTACCCGTGTATAATGCACATCCTTACTCCCCCCTCCAACATTTGGGCAAAAAAGTGCACCTTATACATTACAAAATATTATCTTTTTATTAAAATATTATAGATTAAGGTCTAGGTATAGGTCTCTCAATAGTAGCCCAAAAGCATACCAAAAAAACTTTACCCTGGTATGTCTAAAACACAGATTGAAATTAGTCTGTATGTTTAAAAAGCAAAAACAAAAAAAAACTCTGGGTAATTATTACAACCCCCACGTGTATACCTGGGTAGATAAAATCTTTGTTAAGCACCTGCTATGTACCTGGCATGCTGTCATCCTATATCACTCTTTAAAAACCCAGCGAAGTGGGTATTAGTATTCCCATTTTACAGATACGGAAAAGTTAACACTTTCACAGAGGTGGTGTTAACAGGTTTCTGGCTCCAAACGCTGTGCTCCTTGCCTTTTTTCCACTCAGTCTTCTATGGCCACCTGCACTTGGACAAATATTAGATTCTCATTTCCCTTTAACAAGAAATTGTGTAGAGTCCTAACGCTCTGCCCACATACAACTGAAAGGACCTTAGTGTCTGAGAGCTGATGCTCTCCTCCATTTGAATGTGAAATCCTCAATTCATTTCTATCACTCCGTTAGTCATGAAAGGCTCTGAAAGAGTTTGCAACATTTTAAAAAATCTTTTGTCACGTTTCTGGAATATTACGATGTTGACATAAGATGGTAAATTCCCAAATTTTGGTAAGCTCTGAATCTTTGTGTATTAGAATGAGTTCCAGTGTGAAAAAAATTCTAAAGTACATGTAAGATTTTTATGGGAGAAGAATCCTCTAAGTACAGTAGATGTTACATGTCATTTATCAGTTGTGAACTTATTTTTTTTAGTACTGTACTTGCGTTGTTCTCTAGCCAATTATTTGTCATCTTTGTAATTACACTCACAGCAGGGCTCTCAACTTCTATATGTAAATTTATTTAGACTAACCGGTAAAGAAATCCAAATACTACCCCCCTGCCATCCCCTCCCCACAAAAAGAAAGCCAAGTCCCAAAGAAACCTTGTCAAATATCCTTTCCTCTTGGGAACTTTGGTGTTCTTTGCTAATGGTAACAATGTTTTGTTTTGTATGTATTGATCATCTATTTTGTTCAGCTCATTATGCAGGTCACTGTGGTGAATATAAAGAAATGTGAGACCCGGTCCCTGTCCTCAAGAAGTTAAAACTATTTGGGGAAAGAAGAATTATGAGTACATTTAGTTTTCATAACTCATAGGTAGTATAAAATCACTTATAAAGGATGTATGGGATCTAATTTTAATCAAATTAATCTCTCACTGGTGAGCCAGATCAATGGGCAAAGAGGTCAAAAAACAAGGCTGTCTATCTTAATTCTGACAATATCCTTGAAAAGTAAGTGATGTTGTCTTTTTTCCTGTAATAATAGCAGATGATAATATTTATTGAGCTCTTGATATATACATACATGTCAGACACTGTACTAAGAGCTTTTTATTTAACCCCCATAATAATCCTGTGAAGTAGGTGCTATTTTAATTTTCATTTTACAGATAAGGAAGCTCAAGCATGGAAGGTAGTTCTAATTAATCTAATTCTAAATTTCCTCCTCCTCCTCCTCCCCCCTTCTTCTTATTCTTCTGTATAATCTTGGTCACCTTGCAGATTTCTCCACCTATACAGTAGAAATACCAATAGTTACTTCTATAGTAGAAGACCAAATATTAACAACTCAATTATGTGCTCTGAATTATGATAAATTGCTAAGTAAATGCTTATAAAAGGTTATTAAGTTAGATTGTTAATTTACATCTCCTTTGCAGTGATGTGCAGAGGAAAAGGGAAACATTAAGTAAGATGTCAGGCAAAGATGCTGAAACACAGAGTTGTTAGTGTAGAGACTTCAGTTGAATTCTTAGTTTATATAACAGACTTTGAGGAACATTGCAGGATGGTGATCGCTGATTTGAGTCCCCACCCCATCCCCACAGTGTGCCTCCAATTATCTGAAGATAATTTGAATTATCTTCAGATAATTGTGAAATTCCAGAAAATTCTCAAAACAAAGTAATCGTGATGTACTTTAATATCTTTAATGTCCAAAAGACTCAGGGGTTGATGTTACAAAATGAAGCAGAACTTGCCAGGATTTCATAATACCCAAGACCCAAGATTAACCACCCCCTCAACCCCATGCCATTGTCCATAATTAGAGACTTCAAGATTGAGGATGTACAATGAGAGACCTTTCCAATGAACTAAGGAAGAAACGTTAGTGAAACAGATTTAATTTTCTTAAGTTTTGATTGGCCTTTTTCAAACAAGGAAAAGAGGCTTTGAAACGTGAAGTCATTTGCGATGGTGAGATGGTGACACAGGTAGAAATGGAGGAAATAGAACGGCAACCAGGTTCTCTGGCCCCAAACACCATACTCTTTGCAATTCATCATCGTTCCCAATAGAAAATGGCTTATTTGACTTATAGCTCTAGAAGGAGGCAGAGGGTGAAAATAGAGAAGGTTGGATTGTTAACACTTAATTGAACAGTGTCATGAATATTGTAGGCTTGTGGAACTCATCAAAAAAAAGGAAAGATGAAACATAGCAAACAACATCAGTTGATTTGAAAGTACCTTGTTTCTTCAAGACTCCGTCCATGTCTGTCCTTCCTTCCTTCTTTCTTTCCTTCCTTCTTTCCGTCCTTCCTCCCTTCCTTCCTTTTTATTTCTATTTTATTGTTCTATTGTGGGGAGACTTGTTCAATTTATTAGGCAGTTCACCGTACAAATGATTCAGGGATCAGGGCTGGATAAGATTCCCTATTGCATTTTAAACGTAACTTGTTTGCACAAACATTTTGGAAGCCCGTTTACTGTGTCCAGTGTGATATTTCTGACATGGAAATAAAGACAAGTAGAACTGACAAAAAACAGAAAAGAAGGGAGAAAATTATGAGATCTTTCTTAAGAAAAATGATTAAAAAGATCATAAAGAGTGAAAGGAGAAAGCTTTGTGACTGAAAATAAAAAAAATACCAAAACTTCAGTCTCCTGAATTTGGGCAAGAGAGGAAAATTTCTGTACATGGTAAAATTAGAAGTACTAATGCTTACCACAGAAAATTCAAGAGAGCCTCAGCAGCTGCATAAGAAAGGAAAACAGGTGTGTGTCCAATTTGGCTCATGTGAAGTGTGATGGGACAATTGGGTAGAAAGATAATACAGCAGAGAGGATTGATATGGTGTTACTTTTTCTTCCCTTTCAAGCCATCTAACATGTTACGAAGGGGCTGTTTTAATTGGGGATGACAGGGCCCCATTTGTCTATGTTAGAGCTTATTAGGTTTTTCACCAAGTGATAAAAGTAGGAGAGAGGAGACATGCTTCAGTCAGGACACTGTTCTTTTTCATGACATAGATCAAGAGAAGTCATGGAGCAGAGAAGGTTGGCTTGAATGGCTAAGTTGCAAGTTAGCTACTTGGTGGATTTTATTTTCCTTTTCCATCATCATAGTGGAATGGATCATTAGAGATGGTGACATCTTGTATATGCATGGGGTTTTGTTGTTTTGTCCTCTTTTGAGGGGGGTGGGTATCAGAAATAATAATTCAAGCTCCTGAAAATTACAAGCATTAGGCATTGTAAGTGCTTTACTAGAGCGTATCATAAATACTGTGGGTAATGTGCACAGTGCCTGGAACAGTTCGACAAACTGCAGCATTACTATTAAGGGTAGTATTAACGTTAGCATTATTTTTAGTGTTATGCTGCTACTGTTGCAACTGATTAGAAACAGTTTCACATGCAATGTGATGGATTAGAAATCTGGAGACCTACGATCTAATCTGGATTCTGCTATTAATGTGACCTTTATCAAGTTTCCTTTTTTCTCTAGTCCTCAATTTATCTCTGTAAAATGGGGAAGGTAGAAGAGATGGCCTCCAAAGTGTTGTCTTTATACTGATCTTGGACCTTTAAGACACATCTGTAAGTAGCTTTCCCAGAAGGGAAGGATTTTGTACTCTGCCTCAGTGAGTCAACTGGGTAACTAAGGGCATGCGTTTATAAGACAGCCAGCCTTGATGAGCATTCAGAACAATCACTTTGTTGTTCTGCAGTGGATTAGACTCAATTGTCAGTTGTTGGGAGGGGAAGGGGGCAGCAGGCACATGGTATTTACTAGCAAACCTTTGAAGTTCCTTCTTCCTCTGACTTACTAAATTATCTGATAGGCAGTGTTAAGAATAAAGAGTGCCTAACATATCTTTTTTATTTTATTTTCTAGTTATTTTACTTTTTTACTTTATTTTATTATTTTATTCTAACAAAACATACAATTCTAGTACATTGAAAGTAATAAGTGATTTTGAAAAGAAATGCAAATAGTGGACTCAGAAAGGAAAATGGGAACTAGCCTAAGTATAGTGCTGCTTTGTGCTAGGGATTCTTACAGTCCACGATGCTATCATACTACTCTTCCCAAAACTTTGTCTAGTTACCCCTTGCATGAATGAGGAAATGGTACTCTATGGGTAATAACACAAAGTGGAACTGAGATTCACTAGCCTTTTTTTTCCCTCCTATAATACTGTGCTGCTCCCTGAACTTACTATGGTACAACAGAAGAAAAGTAATGTGGAAGTAGAAAGTGTTTCCGCCTACGTGAAATTATCACCTGTGGTAAGGGTTTTTCCTAGCCTAGTAAAATAAGATTTTGAAGTAGTTGCATATTTTCTGCTTCTTCCTGAAACAATGGGGGAAGAGATTCACTGAGAGGTAGTTGCTGCCTCTGCCACCTGCCAGTGGCTCTGTTTCTGGCTAGTCCCCACCCCCCTCACTGAGACGTTGTTTTCACTGTCTGGAAACTGTCACTACTGGAGTGATGACTCAGTGACATAGCACATTCTTTGTTTTTCTGATTCAAGATAGAGTTGTAGTTTTAATATCGGCACTTCAGGAAGGCTTTGTGGATGATGTTTACAGTTGGTAGGAGGTTTCATTTTATTGGAAGATACCTCATTTACTTGAAGGTCTTCAGGGTTCTGAGTTTCTTATAAATGGTGAAGCTGTTTTACCTGGTATTCAGAGAAAATGAGCAAGTTTGTGTTTGGATCATGGTACTACTACATAAACTCAAATTTACCCCCTGTTTCGCCTATTGCATAATAGGTGTGTAAATGTATTTCATATATATTTCATATATACATATTTCATATATACACATCTTAAAAATTTTTATAATATCCAGTTGAATGTTTTACAATTGGAGAATATTGATTCATAAATTGCAATGCACATTGAAAGATACCCTGTAGATATCCTTTGCAGTTAGGAAGCAGAAACCTATTTAATCCCTGTGTATCTGTCCATTCAATTATTTTCTAGTTCAATTCATAATGTTCTTTATAGAGAATATTCCAAATGTTAATGAAGCAACTAAGGTAACTACAATAAATAAAAACTTATTAATGACATCAGCCACAATGTAGCAGAATAAGATGTAATGTAGTTTTAATTACATTAAACTAAACTAGAAGTAAATTAGATGAACACAGAAAAAACATTTAAATGTCATTCAGTTCAGCACATGCCTACTATGTGTCACAAATCATTGTCTCTGCCCATGAGGAACTTTCAAGCAAATGGAAGAGACAGGTAGATACCCAAATATATTAGTTCTACTATGGCAGGTGCTAAGATAGGAGGATGCAAGCTGCTATGAAGATACTAGTGGGAGGCTTCAATCTGACCTGAAGACATAAGCAAGGCTTCCTAAAATCTGACAACTTCTTTCCACCTCTACTATTGAGCTGGCCAAAAAGTTCATTTAGTTTTTTCCATAAAATAAGACACATTTTTCATTTTCACCAATAACTTTATTGATTTGGGTATTTTGAGTATGCCAGCTATCACCTACATGGTATAATGTTGATTCTTCTCAATTAATGTCTCAATTTGATTGCTGTTAACTTCACCTGGTCTACTCAACCATGGAGCATCATCCAGTGAGAAATCTCCAGCACAAAACTTCACAAACCACTTGTGACACATTCAATCAATCACAGCACTTTCTCCATACACTGCACAAATTGTTTTTTGTGTTTCAGTTGCATTTTTACATTTCTTGAAATAATAAAGCCTAATATGCTGAAAATATTGCATGTTTTCTTCCATCTTCAATATTAAAATGGGCCATAATAACCAAATCAACAACCAACAAGTGCTGGCAATGTTGTGGAGGAAATGGAACCATAGTACACTATTTGTGAGAATGCAGACTGGTGCAACCATTGTGGAAAACAGTATTGAATTTCCTCAGAAAACTAAAAATGGAACTGCCTTTTGACCTGGCAATTCCACTGCTGGGATTATACCCTAAGAATCTGAAACACCAATTCAAAAGAACCTGTGCACCCCAATGTTCACAGCAGTACAATTTACAATAGCCAAGTGCTGGAAGCAACCTAAGTGCCCATCAGTAAATGAGTAGATCAAAAAACTATGGTACATTTACATAATGGAGTACTACACAGCAGAAAGAAACAAAGAGCTCCTATCCTTTGTGACAGCATGGATGGAACTGGAGAGCATTATGCTAAGTGATATAGGCCAGGCAGTGAAAGACAAATATCATATGATTTCACCTATAAGTGGAACCAAAAAAAAATTTAAATGGCTACACAAAAATTCACCAGTTTTGATGTGTTTTTTTAATGCATGCTGATATGACAGCTGTCACAATGCAATCTGACAAAATTGTTTTGAATGAAGTTAAAGACAACTAAATGCTACTGGAGCCTTTTTATGAAAAAAAAAATGAACTTTTTGGCCAACCCAATACTATAACTGTGGTCCACATCACCATCATTTTCTACCTGGATCTCTGCAATTGCTTCCTAATTGGTCTGCTTGTTTCCACTCGACCCCAATTCAAGGGGCCAAGACTAGTTTTTTGTTTGTTTGGTTTTGGTTTTGCGTGTGTGTGTTTAATGTAACTTATATGTTATAACACCCCCAATTAAAATCCAGTTAAATATATAAATAAAACTTCTAATTAAACACCAGTGGTTTCCAAAAGTTTAGAGGGTAAAATCCAGGTTTCCTTCCATGGCAAACAAGCCCATGGTAGATCTGGCTCCTGCCTTCTCCAATTTCATTTCATACTAATCTACCCACAATCACTTTCCAGAGCCACTCAGACCTTATTTCTATGCCTCATTCACAGCAAGCTTGTTCCTCTGCCTCTGACTGCGCATGCACCATTTTCTCTGCCAGGAGAATTCTTCCTTAGTCTTCCCTTGGCCTACACTAATCTCAGCTCAAACTTCACCTCCTAGAAACACCTTCACTGACCACCTTCTCTCCTCCCCAGGCTCTCTTCCCCTTTAGCCTTATGTTATCTGAATTTGTTATTTATTTCTTTGTCTTCTCCCTCTATGTTCCAAAATGTTGGTTCCATGACAGCCAAACCCACTGTCTCTTCTCCACTCTGTTTCAAGCCCCTGGCACATAGAAACTGTGTGCCAGATAGATAAATATATCTTCACCCAAGGACATTTGTTTATTAAACACTGCTCTTAAAGAAAGAGGGGGGAGGGGAAGAAAAACATCGTTGTGAAATTGTACGTGTCCAGGGCCAGGGATCAAATCTGTAACCTTTCAGTTATGGGAGGATGCTTCATCCAACTGAGTCACACCATCCAGGGCAAAACTGTTTAATACATATTTGTGGAATGAATGACTGAATAAAAGGTGTCTGAGCTGAGTTGGGATGGATGGGAAAGACTCAGCCAGTCTAAGAATGGTGGAAAGATAAGAATAGCATGAACAAAGACACAGAAGCAGGGAACTATAAGTAGCTCAGTGTTACTATACAGTTCAATGTCAGCAGACAGTGGTGGTAGATGTGGCTGGTGATAAAGGACAGGAATGAGCTCACACAGGCCATTGTAAGCCATAACCTTGGACTTTATGGTTAAGAGAGAGGAACACTGTCAGATTTCTATTTAGATTAGTGTTTCTCACACATTTTTAATGAACACTCAGGAAAAAATGTTGTATATTATCTGTAAATTGAGATCCATCCCCAGACTTTAGAAGCCACCATATTCCTTGGCTCATGGTCCCCTTTCTCCATCTTCAAGAGGGCACAGGCAGGTCCAGTCCTTTACGCATCACAGCTCTCTGCCTTCCTTCTTTACCCACTTTTATGGACTCATGTGATTAGATCAGGCCCATTTGGATTTCCCCATCTCAAGGTCCTTAATTTTAATAACATCTCCAAAGTCTCTTTGTCATGTAATATATTCATGGGTTCTGAGGATTAGGGATTAGGGCATAGACATCTTACATGGGCTATTATTCTGCCTACCACAGAAATATTTAGGGAGTTTTCTATATAGATCATATTTCTTCCTTCTCCTCTTAGTCCCTCCCTCATTCTCTCCCTGCTTTCTTTTCTTTTTTTAAAAAGATTTTATTTATTTTTAGACAGAGGGGAAGGGAAGGAGAAAGACAGGGAGAGAAACATCAATGTGTGGTTGCCTCTCTCACACGCCCCCTGCTGGGACCTGGCCTGCAACCCAGGCATGTGCCCTGACTGGGAATCGAACTGGCAACCCTTTGGTTTGCAGGCCAGTGCCCAATCCACTGAGCCCCACCAGCCAGGGCTCTCCTGCTTTCTTTGAATAACCATTTATTAAGTATTCTTTCCCAATGCTAAGTGTTGGCATACAGCAGTGAGCAAGAGAGTCAATGTTTCTGCTCTCATGGTGGCTTAAATTCTAACACAAAGATAGATTGCAAACAAGTAATCAAGTAAATAAACAAGGTAGTTACAGATTGTGCCATGAAGGCAATAAATAAGGAAATGGGTAGAAAGTAGCTAGCTTAGCAAGACCATTTTGGCTAGGTGGTCAGGGAGGGGCTCTCTGAGGAAGTGACACATGATATGAGATTAGAAGAATGTAAGTCAGCCAGCTACTGAGAACAGGGGAAGAGAATTCTAGCAGAGGAAATGGAAAATGCAGAGTGCCAAACCCCCCTGCCCCACCCCAACCCCTGGGCAGCAAAGGGCATGTCTTGTTTAACAAATACCTGAAGGCCAGTGTGAATGGAGTAGAGTGAGCAGGGCAGAAATGCAAAGTGAATGATGGTGGTAAGATGGCAGAGGTGAGACTATGCATTGGCTGAGAGATCGTGTGTGGTAAGGACTTTGGATTTTATTCTAACGGCATGGGGACCCACTTAAGGGGTTTAAATAGTAGTGGTGTGAAGAGGTAACATAATCTGGTTTATGTTTTTAAAAGGTAGTCAGCTTTGTGAAAATAACTTAGAAAGGGGCAAAGATGGATTGGAGAGACACTTTAAGGGGCTACTTTAGTCATCTACGGGAGAGATGACTGTGGTTGGGACTAGGGAAAAGTGAAAAGAGAAAAGTGGAATGATCTGGGATATATGTTGGAGGTAAAATTGACAGTATTTAGTGATTGGTTGTAGGGGATGAGAAAAGAGTGTGGAAGCAAGGATGACTTCTAGGTTTTTGAGCAACTTAAGGGGTAAAAATGTTATTCACTGAGATAGAAAAGGCTGGGGGAAGAACCAGTTTGGAGAAGAAAGATCTAAAAT
This sequence comes from Desmodus rotundus, assembly GCF_022682495.2. Taxonomy (NCBI): domain Eukaryota; kingdom Metazoa; phylum Chordata; class Mammalia; order Chiroptera; family Phyllostomidae; genus Desmodus; species Desmodus rotundus. The sequence goes on from NC_071389.1 coordinate 47,322,027, forward strand.
TCTGACTTAACACATTAATATTGAGTAGTCTGCTAGATGTCCAAGAAGTGATGCCAAGGGGACAGACATGTGAGACTGAAGCTCAGGGAGAGTCTGAGTTGAAGATATGCATCTGAAAATCTTTAGCATACAGATGATATCTAGAGCCAGGCAACCAGATGAAATCTCTCGGGAGGAAGTAGAAATAGAGAGAAATAGTGTGTTGAGTGAGCTGAGATCCTCCAAGAATTCAGGAGGGGAAGGAATGGCAACCAGCAAAGACTGTTGAAAAGACGCTAATATTATTTGGGGCTACCCTGAGTGGCGACTAGGCTAGAGGCAGAGGAGTCAAAGGAGCAAGTGGGCACTTGCTTAGAAGCCCACTAGGACAAGACTGTTGTGTCTTGTACTTAACATCGTGTGTGGCACATGAAAAGTAGTTATCACTAATTGAGTGATCAAGCTAATTTTTCTGAGGCTCTCCTGTACATTCTGGCACATTTCTAGGTATGGTAATTAGAAGTGAACATTTGTATTGGCTGGTTCGCCTTGGCCTGACATCAGAGAACTTTCCATCTGACTTTATGAATTTTTGGCCCACCTTGAATAGAATTTAGAGAATTTGCTAATGACTAGTTGAGCCATTCCTTAGATTTAAATTTGGAAACAATCAGAAATCATCAGCTTGCATTTTGCAAACCTTTCAAGATGAAAATACTTGGTAAGACAATAAACAAACAAGCAAGCACACAAGTAAAATTGAACTCATACAGAAAATCCAAACAACCCTCTTTGGAACCCTTGGAATTCCTTTCCTACTGCCAAAGAGAACAAATTTTTACAAGTTCTGGGGGCAGGGGAGTGGTTATGAGCCATTGTTTAATCTCCTGCTACTTCCAGAAACAGGTGGCTAGATCAAAAATTCTCATTAGTCTTGGAACTTCACACTACTCTGGCTTGACTATAATGATGCAGCCTATTTGGAAGAAAAAAATTGTGTAGGGCTGAGGCTTAGAAAGTTAAATAACTTGCCAATAGTCTCAAGGTATTTAAACCCAGTTCTACAGAACTCCAAAGCCATGTCTCTTCTCCCACTGTTTGCTGACCCCAAGAAACTTAAGTGACATAGAGGTTAGATGTCAGAAACTTGGTTTCTAACTTATTTTCTAACATGGCTAAGATTTTCAATTTACTGGTTTTAAAAGTACACTTCATTATTTGAAAGTAACAAGCAAAATATTAACAATATGGAGAAAACTATAGGGACATTTTAAGCTTTTCTGAATGTGTTTAACATGATGAATCTGTCTTCTTTTACAAGGAAAAATATAGAGGTGTGTTCCAGAGGTGACAGTTCATGGCACATACAGTCAGAGCATGCTATCTGGCACTTACTTTTGTCATCATGTCGCCGTTGGTTAAAGCAGAAATAGGTAAGATGTTTCTGTAATCTAATCTGTGGAAGGATTTGGTGTTTTAAACTCTCAGTTACAGCTGCAGTACGTGTTTGTGGTACATGTTCTGGTAGCTGGTCTTTTGTAGTTAATCTCCTGTCCTTTAAGTGAATAGGGCTGGTCTATGGATGTAATTAATATGTATTTTATCTAATTTATACTAGTGATTGAAATAAGAGTTCAATGATATCATTTCCTCTTAAGAGAATGGCTAGGTAGCCAAGCTCAGCATCTATTTATTTATAGAAAAACTTTAGTGGTAAGAAGAGTTTTAATAAGAGTTTAATGTGGTAACTGGCATACAGTAAATAATATGGAGAACTGTTTTAAAAGAAGAATACATTCATGTAATTTTGTACTAGCTGTGTTGGGTAGTGGTTCATCCAGCCCAGGGTATTACATCTTGAAGGAATATCAAGAAGGCACGGTAAGACTTAATTTCCATTCTTGTTGCCAACTGCAAACACACCAGAGCCCTTGCACATTTTCTGTGATAAGATAATGTAATAGATTACACCTTCTTTGTAACACTAATATAGCAAAAGAGGGACCTATTCCCAAAACTGCCCCTAAAGTTTGTAATAGCCTTTTAAAATTGTCCTTTTTTTTTCTTTTTGGTATGAGTATTGAAAGTGTTATAAATTATAAATGGAGATGGAAACAAATGTGATTTATTCTGGGAAGTACTTCTTAGTAGTCTGGTGAATAATTTACATATAGAGAGACTGGCTTTTCCTGGAACTGAGTTCTTGAATGTTCTTCCAACCCTATTTTCTCACCACTTTCCTATTTATAGTTCTGACTATAGTATTAGTGTTTTGAGAAGAATGCATGTTTTAATTTAGCTAGACTTTAATATAGTTGCCCTCTGTTCTCAGTGTGCATCACCAATATAGCCAGGGAAGCAGAGGTTATTTGTATTTTCACTATTTGATGGGGCTAATTTTACTCTGCTTTTGGGACGTACGCAAACCCTGCATTTTGGAATGGGTTTCTTACATGCCACCTGAGTACTGCACTTGTGTCTTATTGCAGATGTGTGCAGGAGAGGCGATGTGACTGTGAAGCCCTCCCACATGATTTCACTTGGATCAGCTGTCAGTATCTCATGCTCTTTGAAGCCCAAACAAGGCTGCCCTCGGTATTCCAGTTTTAACAAGCTAATCCTCTACAAATTCTACCAAAGGATCATGTTACAGCATGGCCACTCCCTCAGTTTCCAGGTCTCAGATCTTCCTCTGGGAACAACACTGTTTATCTGCAAACTGAGCTGTAGCAGTAGTGAGGAGATTCGAGTATGTGGGGCTGAGATCTCAGTCGGCGGTGAGCATTCCATTCTGAATTCCTAAAAATTGGTGATCTTTTGGTATTTGTTGTGCGTTAAGCAGAAATCCTAATAACATAGGACAGTATTCCTTCTTCTCCCACCACTTGCGTATGTTTTATCTTGAAAGCAATGTGAGCACCTCAGTGTGAGAAGTCCAGAAGCAGTACAATTGGGGTCTCATTTGGTAAGTCTCTATTCTCTCATTTCTCTCTGTCTCTCCCCCTTTCTCTCTCCAGCAGTCCCTTCTCCCTCCCTCTTTTGGCCATTAACATCATTTACCTGTTGTCCTTGAACTCCAATGGCAGGAAAATGGATCTTCGCAGGTGAGTCTTCATGCTTTCTTAAGAGAATTTGTGCAAAGCTACAACCTCCTAAAAAAAGAAGAAAGAGATGTCTTTTTTGACTTAGGCAGCCCAGGCTGACTACCAAAGGCTGAGCACTTCTCCCCTCTCTAACTTACTGCACAAAAAATAGTTCTTCCATCCAATCACTCCTGACCATTGATTATCGTACTTAACAGAGATTAAAAGAAAACTATTGTCATACTTACTATCTTTTCCTGGGTTTTCTAGAAAACCTGGGGAAAAACTGACATGTTAATACTCTCTGGGGGTAAGAGAGTTGTTCAGTTCCAGGGAAACACGTGTGAGCCAGGAAAGTAGCAAAGCACAAGATGGCTGGTTAAGTTTCTGAGCTGGTCACAGAGTCATCCAAAAACACAGCCACTTCCTTGGTCACTGGGGACATCCTCAGAAAGAACATATGGAAATGCAGTGACAGGGGAAAAAGAGAACCTGTCTGCTATTGGTCAAAGCTCACCTACAGGGCATCCACTCCCCCATACTGCTGCTTACACTGCTGGTCCCTCCAGGCAGCTGCTGGGAGTAAGAACTAAGATGTCAGAGCTGGCAACTGCAGCATGAGCCGCAACGCACAGGGTAAGCTAACAGAACACCTACCTGCAGCTGCAGCCCTAAAAGCCCAGCCAGGCAAACCAGTGAGCATGCATGGGCCCCGAGAGATGCCATGGTACTTTGTGCCTCTGTGCTTCCAGAGAGGCTCCCGAGTAGCAGATGAGAGGCATGAGGAGAGTAGGAGGAATTGTTACAGCAGGCTGACCAAGATGCAAGGACAGCATCCCTCATGAAAAGTGATATAGAGCTCAATAAGCTCTTTCCAGGAAAGATGGAAACCTCTTTTCTGTGACCTATAAGGATATGGTTGGTGCCAGGCGATGTTCCTAGAGGATCAGCAGAAGAATTGAGCAGAACACCAAGCAATGGTCAAGCAAATCACTGGGGGTAAAGAGACATAAACTAGGTGCAGTTACTTCTCTTTCAGCTCAGTCTCTTGTTCATACCACTTACGGGTCATGTACTTTCAGCTCCAACAGCTTGTGGTGTTACAGGAGGAGCATGAGCTTTGAATTATAACACGGCAACTAGCAATGTATCCTTAAACAGTTTCAATTCTCGGAGCCTCATTTTCTCCATCTTTGTGATGAAGATACTAACATCTACCTCATAAGATGGTGGCAGTGATTAGATGATACCCTGTATGCAAAGTGCTTAATAATCTAGCACTAAGCACATAGGAGGTACGTAGGTCATAAGCGCTAAGATTGCACTTCCGTGCAGTTTTACTCTTTTCTTCATGTGTTCAGTGTGCTCGGTAGCTGAATATGCTTCCCTTAAAAGAAAGTATAAGCATTGGTTATAGACAAAATGAAATATTTTCTAAAAATTATCAATGGTCCTCACCTCCCTTGACCTCAGAATACCTCAATATTTCACCCAGGTAATTTGCCATCTTACCAGACCGACATCACATATTTGTATTAGACATTCCCAGCCCCATGATGTCAGCTCCAGGTGTCCACAGGCCTCTGGTGTTTTGGTTTTCAGTAGGCTAACAATAGCTTCGGAAGTCAGTATCCTTGCAGATGTCTTTAGCCATTCTGTTTCATTTCAGATAGATTGTTGCAAACTCCTTTCCATTTTTTTACTTTTCCATCCAGAGTATGCAGGTGCATTTATGACATTTTGCAGTTTCAGAAGATCTAGGGAGATGGTAAGGAGTGTCTGTCATGGTGCCGCTCAGCTGGGTGGAGCTGCTTGCCTGAATGTTCTTGTGCAACATGCTCAAGTTGTAACCACACCATGAAATGGCTGCTCTTTGAGCAAATTTAGCACCTTTGAGGTGAAAGACTGACTGGAAGCAACACCTTTTTCTGAATATGGTAGTCATTCCAAGAAAAGACACAATGAATGTTGGTTTCACCCAGTGTAGTAAGCTTAATCCTATCTAGCGAGAGAGTAAGCAGCCCATCTTCTTTTTTGTGATAAGTGGCAGTCCACAGTGCCATTGCATATCCCGAGAGGTCCTGTGTATAGTTGGCTGGTTCTTTAGAATGGGGAATGGGTAAATAGCCTTTAACCTTTTCTTCCCTGCCCCTTTGTGGGCTTGTGCTGCTCTGCTACTCAGAGCTCATCCTGATTGTGAAGTAACTAAGCAATCAGTGCTTCAGTTTAACCTCGTAGGATTGATCCACAAACTAGACATTCAAGGCAAAAAATGAAAGACAATGGATTTTTTGTTCGGTTGTTTTCAGTATATGGTTTCAGTATATGGCCATTGACTGTTTCTGAAAGCTATTTTTCTGACACTTTTCATTGCCGGTAATAAGTAAAAAGTTTTAAAAACAGTAGCTATTATAATGTTCATAACAATTTATTATATTAAAAGCTATTTTAATTTTTAAAGGTTTTGATTTCTGCCCTGTTTTTGGAATCAGCTATTATACATTTGTATTGAGGAGAATTAGGTCTGGTTTCCCCTGAGATACATAGTTATCTCCCAAAACCTAGTCCTGGGATGAAGTAAACAACTTGATTTCCTGGTCCAGGGAACTCACATTGAGAAAGGTGATCTGTGGGTTAAAGCTGTGGTCTTTAAAGATCAGAATCTGCAACATGTAGGAGTAAAGGTGAGGATGAGGACTTCTTCATTAGGTAAGAGTGTCAGGTATTTTATATCTCATTTGGTCATCAAAAGACCCTATGAAGAGTTAGGGTAAAAATGGAGGTTTAAACACATTTATGCTCATTCCCCCTGAAATAAGCCCAGGATGGAATAAAGAAAGTTTTCTAGAGGCACAAGCCCTAAAGGAGAAAAAGAATAGGAGGGGAGATACATCAACCACATTTTGGAAGGTGGACCAGTGATAACCAGCTTAGCCTACAACTGGCAGTGGGGAGAGTAAAGATGCAACTGATTTAATGCAGAAGCTCCTACCTCGGGAAGACTCAGAAATTGATGATACCATGTACTTCTGGGAGTGAGAGTAAAAGTGAAGCTAAAAATGAGAAAGTTGATTGAAAATCAATTCAAATAGAAAACAGATTTTAGATTCGCTTCCCAATCCTATGTAGCCAGACAGTCCCTGCTCCACTACACTGGTGTAAGACTGGAGGCATGGTATCGAGGGTCACTGAGCTAGTTTCAGCCAGTTTGGTCTACGGCCATACATACCACCCTGAACGCGCCTGATCTCGTCTGATCTTGGAAGCTAAGCGGGGTCGGGCCTGGTTAGTACTTGGATGGGAGGTTTCTAGTATTTGAGTGGGCTTTATTCTGAAAAGGTAAACTCATATCACTGGGGTAATGGAGCTAGCCAGCACTGGGTATTCACCTGCCTAGGAGAATAATAGAATATGGTGGAAAAAGGCTTGGAATCAAGTCAACCCCATGTGGGCTTGAGCCACTTCATAGTTTGCAATGTTTGGCGAGATATTTAACCTCTAAGGCTTAGTTTCCTCTTCAATAAAGTGAGGATAATAATAGTATGTACATAATGTAGCTATAGCTGCTATCATGTGTAATTGAGAAAAACCACACATAAACCATTTAGCATAGGATCTGGTATATAGTAAGTATTTGGTCCATAACCACTATGATTGCTATTGTTAGTAGAAGAAATTCATGCCTCACAGGCAAGTTTGAACTTGATGGGACCTAAAATAAATATCAGCTTGTCTGGGAATGGGGCATATAGAGAAAGTATTGTTACCTTGTTGACAAATAATAACAATATGATTGAAATATCACTTGTGTGGCATTTAAAATATATGATTTTGCTCTTTATTTTAAAGTTGTTCCAGAGCAGCCTCAAAACTTATCATGTACACAGAAGGGAGAACATGGGACAGTGGCTTGCACCTGGGACAGAGGACGAGACACCCACTTATACACTGCATATACTTTACAGTGAGTGAGAGGCTGGTTTTGTAGCTTTTTTGTGGGTCTTCTGTAAGATGACATTTAGAAATATCTAATAGTTGTAGTTTTACTGGTGAGAAAAAGCAATATACAACTCTACATAATTGATAACTAGATGCTTTTAAAAATTCTAGCATTCATCAATTAAAAGTGGCTCATTCATTTAAAGGGTGAGAATTGACGTCTTGGGTCTGAGGTCTAACTCAAGAGTTGTCTTCAGGGCATCCAAGGCCCATGTTATAGCTGTTCTTCCCTGCTCTGGTAGGGCTAATCTGGCTCTATTATATCTCTTCCCTTTTTTGCAGATGCAGACTCTTGTGGTAATGATATATAAAATACACTCTTCCTTGTGGGAGCTTTCCATTAGCCTGGGAGGCGTTTCTTTTCAAATCACCTTTGCCTGACCTAGGAGTCCACAGAGAGAGAGAGTCTGGGAGATTCTGTTCCTTGCAATTGATTCCATAATCCCATCCAAAGATCCAGCTGGGTTGCATTACCTAAGTGAGCAGCAGATGGGGAAAAGGAAGTGGGGCCCACGGTTCTGCTCGATACTAGAAACTGGCACTTCTGTGCAGTAAATATTGTACCAAAGTGGCCATGGACCCTTTGGATCTGACTAAGGAGCCAAGATCTCTGGCAGGATTTGGGGAAATCAGGCAGTGTAGGTTTGGATATTTACCTATAGAACATCAAAAAAATTTAGTCCTATGAAAAAAAAAAGGGGGGGGGATGGGGTGAGTATAGTCCTATTTATGACCACAGAATACAAATATTTCCATTGTGTACCTTTTAGTAATAAGGCTGACCTTAAAAATATGTCTAGAATTTTAAGCATTTGAAAATTTTGTTCTTTTGTACTAAAAAGAGAAAGAAGCACATAAAGTACCTTGATAAACACAATTGCCTTTTACTTACAGGTTGAATGGACCAAAAAATTTAACTTGGCAGAAGCAATGTAATGATTATTGTGACCACTTGGACCTTGGAATCAACCTAATCCCTGAGTCATCTGAATTCAGTTACACAGCCAAGGTTACTGCTGTCAATAGTCTTGGAAGCGCTTCTTCATTCCCAACCACATTCACGTTCTGGGATATAGGTACATTTTATTTCACTTCGACCCATGAATGTTATTTTAATCATCACTCAAATGTTCTATATGTGATTGTTTCCAAAGAGACAGTGGCTGATGGAAAGTGACCATCAGGCACTGGCAGAGGATAAACATTACTTGGATGCAAGGAAAAGGGCGCGTGATCCTAGAGCTACATAGAGATGGTTGTATAAAGTGAGATATTCGACATTATTCTCTATATTGGCAAATAGGAGCTCCCAGCTTCAAATCCCACAAAAGCACCATCTGCCAGTAATATCATCTGACTGAGAGAGGGAGGGTCCTGTGAAGTTATTCAAGAAGCTCAGTGTAGGCCTTCATAGCATAGGTGTCTTTTTACCCCCGTGGCTGCTCCACTGTTTTGAGCTGGGCCTAAAGCAGCCGGTGCAAAGTATAAATAAAATGTATCAAGGTTTATAAGCACCTTGTTCCGAGAATACTTACTTCCACTCCTTAGTTGCCAGAATGAGCCAGTCCCAGCACATTTCTGAGCAAATATAACTGGCCCAGTTGAGTCAAAGACCAATCTCAGGCCTTCCCAAACTCTACCCAATCCAGGTAGTACTGGGTTTCTGGTCTGCCTAAAGTTCCAGCCTCGCGCTGTGTGTTTCTCTTCTCTCTTCCCACAGCACTTCTTTGCATACATACTGTGAGCCATACGTCTGAACACAGGCATTTACTGTGCATTTTCCTATCACACTTCTCCCATCCTACTTTCCATCTCTTTACATAAATATCTGTAAGCCACCTTCTTCCCCCTATTTCTTTTCTTCTGTTCCCCTGTTCCTACGTCCCCTTCCTGTGACTTTTCTACCAACATTTCTTCTCCTCCTGGGTGATTGATGATCATCACTAGTCACTTTTGCCTTCTCACCGATTGGAACTCTCAGGTTTGGCACATCAGGTGATTTTTTTTTAATCATTGGATTAAATGGAATCAACACTATTACTAATGTTGGTGGTAGTTTATTTGATAAAAATGAGGGGAATTATTTTAATAATTTAGAAACAAATCAAACTTTTTATTTTTTCTAAAAGCCAGGGACTTCTCTCTTGTTTATGTCACTGAATTTGGGGTCATGATCTTAGAGATGAATTTTTGTTCTACCCTTTATAGCTCATGTCAATGTATAAGGCAATTTCTGGTTGTGGAGCCTGAATCGCACTTTTTTGTTTGTCCTGGTTACCAGTGAGGCCTCTTCCTCCATGGGACATCAGAATCAAATTTGTAAATGCTTCTGTGAGCAGATGCACTCTTTGGTGGAGAGATGAGGGGATGGTACTGCTTAATCGACTCAGATATCGGCCCAATAACGACAGATCCTGGAATATGGTAATGGCCTTTCGAGTGAAGGGGAGAAACAGAAACAGTTGCTGCACAGCCCTCTGTCTTTTCAGACCAGCAAAATAAGTAATTTAAGAATAATGCCCAAAAGTATATACTTGAGGTGCACCAGAAAGTCACATGCACCTCTATTTATTAAGAAACATCTTAAATTCTGATCACCAATTTTGAAATTTTTTAAGTTGTAAGCTTCTGTAAACCAGTATTAATTTTCTATATTTTATTTCTAGTAAAGGGCTCATTTCTCCTTGTTTTTCTACCCCCTGTCCCATATTATATTTTAGTAAATTTTTTTAACATACTGGGAAGAGAAATATTAGGGAATGGCCATAGGAGCTTATATGGAATTTAATATTTCAAAGATAAAGCCCCACACTTTGATTGTTAGGCATTAATTTTTTTACAATAAAAAGTATAGGATTATAATTCCTTCCAGTATTTTTGTAAAATATAATGTCTTATAATGACAAAGGATCAGTTAGTTTCACATATAGCTGATACTCAAGAGAGGTATAGTAATTAAATTTTTCTTATCGATTATTCTTATATAATTAAAGTGTTCTGTTTGAACCCAGTTCTATGTCTATATAAGTGTTGAAATATGCATCACATTCTGATTGTGACCAAATAAAAAATAATCTCTAGGGTAGAAACTTCTCCAAGGCCTTTTTCAAAATTGGTAGTTTTCAACCTTTACTCCTTCTTTAGCTAGTTTTAGGATTCCCCTTGGAACTCATATAGATAGGTTTTTAATCTCAGGAGGTTTTGGTGCTGTGTTTTGAGACACTACTATTTCAGATTAACGTCATGTGTATGCAATAACCCAGCCAGTGATATTTCTTTTCATTGAATGACAGATCTGAAAAAATAAAAATGGTTATCTGGTCTAGTTTATTTACCTTTATGTTAAAATTCTTTAAATTAATATAGTATCAATATTCATCTTTAAAAATCCTGCCTGTTTGAAGGTGAGTCCTACAAATGCCAAAGGAAGACATGATTTGTTGGATCTACAACCATTTACAGAATATGAATTTCAGGTTTCCTCTAAGCTACATCTTTATAAAGGTAGTTGGAGTGACTGGAGTGAATCATTGAGAATGCAAACACCAGAAGAAGGTATGTGTCAAACAAAAAAAAAAAAAAAAAGAAAGAGGAAAGGGGTGGAGGGATGGGGAGAAAAGGCATACAACCGTAATTGAATAACAATAAAAATTTAAAAAAGAAAGAAAGAAAGAAATAAAGAAAGAAAGAAAGCAGGATTGGTGGGGAGGAGGAAGAAAGGAGGGAAAGAGGACGATGCACTGATTTTCTTGGAATGGAATCTCTAAAGTACTGATACTGAATCAAAAAGTATGATTGTCTTAATTAACAATTTTCACATTAATTTAAGTTCTGAAACTGTCCAGAGAGATATGTTTATATTACTAGGAAATTTTTAACATTAGGTAAGTCTAACTCCTGTTTGCCACGTGTTTTCATGTTGGTTACAAGCTTATGCCTCAGTAATGTTTGGTTGTAACTCTTATTTCTATTATACTTTCTATTTCTATTTCACTTACTATCTCAGTAACTCTCTCATGCGACAAAGCTAAAGCAGTAATTAATTTCATTCTTTCATAGTTAAACCTTAATACATTTTACCTTTTGTATTCTATGAAAATTAATTTGGCTTTATAAACCACTAAAGACTTGAAAGAAGGAAGACTCTGGAGATGTAACATTTTAAAGTAAAATTTAACATCCAGCCATCTTTCTCCTCCAAATATTGCAACATTGCATTTCTCAAGGCTTTGAGTCACGGCTCAGATGAGTGCCAACAGACTGCCCATAGCTATGGAAAGGATATCAAATATATTTTTCTATGGACTTTTCTTTTTTGTAATTATGGGAAGATAATTTTACTGAAGTATAATTTAATATTTTATTAAAGCAAAAATGCTTATGTGGACATTATGCCAGTATTAACAAATCTTTGGAGACACAAGATACAACCATCAGAATATAGTATTCAAAAGCTCTCATTTAGTGATATAGCATGGAACTTTTCATAATTTGCACAAATTTGGCTCAGGGGAAAAATTATTAGCATATAATCCATTGCTTTATTATCTGGAGATTTTGTAATATATATGCTTATTTGTGAAACTCATGGATGTGTATGCATATGGACTAGCCTTGTGATTAACTTATATTTATTTTCTGTGAGCTAATAATGACTTTTGGTAATTGATGACACTTATCAATAATACCGCAACAACATCTAAGCACCTAAAGGACCTATTAATAAACTATAATTTCTGATATACAAATTGTAGGATAATTGTATATTCTTCCCTTCTCCTTGTATGAATTACATTTCTCTATTTAAAAAAAAGTTTAAAAATGAATTCATACAACAAATTAGAATTTATTCTCTCTCATTTCATGATAAAAAGTCTCTTAAGTTGAGCCATTTACTCTCTGCTTACACGCTTGCCATTTTTGTAATCCAGAGCTTACTCTTATTATCCTTTTATTACACATGGTCAAAGTAATGCATTTTTAAAAAGTACTTCATGGATTGGATTTTATTTATACATAATGCCAACAAAATTCTTGAAAATGGGCCATATTTTATGTTTAAGTTCAAGGTAGTAAACAGGCTGAGAAGTACTTGTTATATCACATTAGGCTAAACTATAAACAAGGGGAACACTGGGCTTTCAAAGTCTTGACAATGGCCTCCTTGGAGATGTGTGGAAAAGGTTTTCTAAGTGTTTATCCATTGAATTAAAAACCCTTCAAAGTAGGACAGTAACGTTCTCATATTCTGTAAAATAAACCACCATCATAACAATAGCCACACTCATTGTTATGGTTAGGAACTCGTGGATGGTTGTGAATTTGAACCAAGGAAGCCGGTTTATTCAGGGTACTTGTAGGCATTCATAAAGAGAGAAACCCATACTCTGAGTACACCCTGGTTACCGAGCTCTGTTGGCTTCCTTGCAGTGTCTGAATCTCCCTTGTCAGTGTTTGATCTTTCTGTGGGTTGTTGTAGGTTTTCTTTTCTCTTGCCCTGAGCTGCTGCATGGTTTTTGCTTCTTACCACTATTTCTGTCATCAGTTTCTTTATGAAACTCCAACTGATGTAAACCTAAAAGGTGTGAAATTTTTTTAACACTCCTTCCTTTAAACCCTTTAAATATATACTCATATGTAACTTGGCATTTAAAAAAATTACTAGTAAGGCTTTTTTTTTTAGTTACTCAAACTTAATGATCCTTTGCTAAAAAAACTGAGAGCAATATGTTGTGTACTGGCGAATTGGGCATAGTTATTTATATCATGTTGGTGAAAACGAGGCCACTATTTACTCCATACGGCCTTTTCCTATGTCATTAATTTTAACTCCATTTACAGTCCTCCATGAGAACACTTTTTAAATGACCACTAAGTATGGGGTAGGCGGAAAGAAACCTCTTTCTGTGTTTGGGACAGTACCACAGTCAGTTTCCATCAGAGGCGGGCTTCATACTGGGAATTGAGCAACCATATTTTGCCTCTAGTGGGAAAACACTCTTGAGTTTGGGTTCAGACATGTCTGAGAATGTCCTCATGTGCTGGGACCACTTAGAACACCCAGGTGGAGACTCCAAAATCAAGATGAATGAGCCATTCTTCAGAACTGTATTATCAACTTGGTGTTTCTGTCTGTTTATTCACCATTTTTAAAAGTCTTATTTTCAAGTTTTGGTCTTGCTAAACTCTACTATGGACACTTACAAAAGGAAGTGTTACATTCTCATGCTTGTGCCGTAGAGGAAGTAAAGGAGGAGCCTTTCCTCATCATGGGGATGACATGGGTGATTAGTGAGCAATCCACAAAGAGGGAGGAAATGCAGGGTTACCAGCTACAGCCACCCTCTTCACACTGAGAAGCTAGGCAATTCCTTCATTCATTTGTAACTTTAAAATAGTGCTGAAATTGATTAGGTAAGAACAATTAAATACTAGAGGTTATTTTACCATCTTGGTTAGCAAGCATTTCATAACAATCTAGCCTAGAGGTCAGCAAACATTTTTTGTAAAGCTCCAAATAGTAAATATTTTTGGCTCTGTGGACCATATAATCTGTTTCAACCACTAAAACTTGCTATCATAGTGTGCAAGCAGCCACTGGCAATATATAAATACTTAGACAAAGCTGTGTTTCAGTAAAACTTTATTTATGGACACTGAAATTTGAATTTTATATAATTTTTACGTCACTAAAAATGATTCTTCTTTTGACTTTTTCTACAACCATTTAAAAATGTAAAAACCATTATTGCTGCCCTGGCTGGTGTGGCTCAGTGAATTGAATGCTGGCCTAGAAACTGAAAGGTCACTGGTTCAATTCCCAGTCAGGGCCCACGCCTGGGTTGTAGGCCGGGTCTCCAGTTGAGGGAGTGCAAGAGGCAATAGATCAATGCATCTCTTATACATCAGTGTGACTCTCCCTGTCTTTCTCTCTCCTTTCTCCTCTCTCTAAAAATAAATAAATAAAATTGTGTTTATTAAAAAAAATTAAAATGTGAAAACTGTTATTATTAGTTCACAGGCTATACAAAAACAGGGAATATGCCAGATTTGATCCGTAGGCTATAGTTTGCCGAGTGCTAAACTAGCTGAACTAGCAAGTATCATACTTACGCCTTTTGTTTGTGGCTCGAGGAAATGAGAATGAATAGCTCTTTACCCTTCTAAAGGGACTTACATGCAAACATTTTCATTAGAAAGATGTTATGTTTCAGATTCAATGTCAGTCCCTGCCCTCTTTCTCCTTTTGGTCCCCTTTAAACCCAACATGTAGCCTAAAGAAGTAAATGCCTAAGCTTAATTATTTGATAAGATGGTGATCACCCCAATAGGAAGAAATGTTTTCCATGAAGCCCCCTCCAAAAAGAAACCAGTGGGGAAAAAAATATGCTTCTCTGGATGGTCTGTGGGGAATGTGTGTGTATCAGGAACTATGCCAGGTGCTGAGACACTGATAACTAGTCAGATCCTCAGACTGAGGGGTGTATTTTGGAACATCAGGAAAAGATTCCTGGAGGAGAGGAACCAAGAAGAAATGTAAAGTCCAAACAGAATCTTATAGCTTTCCTCCACCTAGAACAGATGGCCTCCAAGGTTATTGTAATAGGGGAAGAGAACTATTTCCTCCTTGAAGCACTTGATTCTCTTGAATTCTTTGAAATCTCACATTCCTGAGGGGTTTTTTTCTTTTACTTATTCCACATTTACCCTGTTCTACCTCCCCTCACCCCAAATTTCCTTTCATAATCACTATACCATTGTCTGTCTATGAGCTTTCTTGTCTGTCTTTCTTTTTTTTTTTTTTTTTTTTGGCTTAATCCCTTCACCTTTTTCACCAGTGCCCTAACCCCCCTCCCCTCTTAACAGCTTTCAGTCTGTTCTCTGTATCTATGAGTCTGTTTCTATTTTGTTTATTTGTTTATTTTGCTCATTAGATTTCACATATAAGTAAAATCATATGGTACTTGTCTTTCTCTGACTGGCTTATTTCACTTAATATAATACTTTCCAGGTCCATGCTATTGCGAATGGTAAGATTTCCTTTTTTTTTTTTAATTACAGTCAAGTAGTATTTCATTGTGTAAATGTACCACAGCTTTTTTATCCACTCAGCTACTGATGTGAACTTGGGCTGCTTCCAATTCTTGGTTATTATAAATAACACTGCAGTGAACATAGGGGTGCATGTATTCTTTCAAATCAGTGTTTTGGGTTTCCTTAGATATATTCCCAGAATTGGAATCTCTGGATCATCAGGCAGTTCCATTTTACATTTTTTCAGGTATTTCCATACTGCTTTCCACACTGGCTACACTAGTTTGCATTCCCGCCAACGGTGGTGCACGACAGTTCCCTTTTCTCTGCATTCTCGCCAGCACTTGTTCTTTGTTGACTTAATGATAGCCATGCTGACAGGTGTGAGGTGAAATCTCATTGTAGTTTTAATTTGCATTTCTCTGATGATTAGTGATGTTAAACATTTTTTCATTCATCCATTGGTCATCTGTATGTCCTCTTTGGAGAAGTCAGGCCCTTTGCCCATTTTTTAATTGGATTTCTTTTGTATTGAGTTTTATAAGTTCTTTACAAATTTTTTATATTAACCCCTTATCAGATGTATCATTGGCAAACATGTTCTCCTATTCAGTGGGTTGTCTTTTCATTTAGTTAATGGTTTTCTTTTCTGTGAAAATACTTTTTAGTTTGATGTGGTCCCATTTGTTTATTTTTTTCTTTAGTTTCCCTTGTCTGAGAAGACATAATAAAAAAAAATATTGCTATAAGAAATGTCTGAGATCTTACTGCTGATGTTTTTCTCTAGGATTTTTATGGTTTCAAGTTTTACATTTAGGTCTTTAATCCATTTGGAGTTTATTCTTGTGTGTGGTATAAGAAGGTGGTCTAGTTTCATTTTTTTTGCATATTATCTGTCCAAGTTCCCCAACACCATTTGTTGAATAGACTATCTTTACCCCACTGGATGTTCTTGCCTCCTTTGTCAAATAATAATTGACCATAAAGAAGTGGGTTTATTTCTGGGCTGTCTATTCTGTTCCATTGATCATATTTCTGGTTTTTATTCTATCTTATTAGCCAAGTCTTGGTAACATATAGCTTCAGCCCTGGACCCTCTCTAGAACTTCAGGTTTATGTTTCCATTCCCTATTTCTTATTTTCACTTAGATGGCAACAGACATCCTAAACCTCATATAGCCTAAACAAAAACTTTTCAGTTTTCTCCAAAACAAAATGTTCCCGAAATACTTCTGTTTCACTCTTTTCTATCTCAGTAAATGATGCCACCATCTTCCTAGATACTCATGTCAAGAAATGAGAAATTATCCTTAAATTTTCTTTTTCCCCCATTTCCTGATATTAACAACTCAATTTCCTGAATGTATCCAAAATCTGTTCATTAATTCCATGGTCACTGTGATTGCCCTAGTTTAATCTACTCTCTTATTTAAAGTATAACAACAAAATGAGCACTATGAACACTTAAGAACCCACCATTCAACTTCAGTACTACAAAATTACCAACATGTCCTTACGCCTGTCATGCCTCCCGAGAAGTAATCCCCAACCTGGACTGTATGTTTATCATCCTCATACTTTCCTCATAGCTTTCTGAAATCTCTATACAATTATTAGTTTTGCTTGTTTTTGAACATAATCAAGATTACATTTTATATGCAGTCTTCTGCAACTCTTTTTCTATCAACACTCTACAGCACTCTAACACAATGCCTCCGTTGATTTTAGTATGGATGAGGCATCCCTGTTTCTATGAACAAAGAAGCTTGATCTTCATTTGTGATCTTGTTGAAACATTGTTTCTTAAAAAGAAAAACAAAGATAGAGGGAATACCCAAATATTTGAAATGCTGCTGAGAAGTCCAATGAAATAAGAACAGAGAAGTGACCATTAGATTTGGCAGCACAGAGTGTACGGCCAACCAGTAGTAGTGGGCACAAAATCTCAGCTGGGATGGGTTAAGAGTGAGTGTGAGGTGAGGAAATAATGAGAGTGACAGTTCACAACTCTTCAAGAAGTTCTGTGAAGGGGAGTAGAGATGAAGGGGATGTGGTGTTAGGAAGTTCTTTGTCTCTTTGTTTTTGTTTTTAGGATCAGAGATAATATAGTATATTTATATATTTATTTGTGACTCTAGTTAACCCTACAATGATAAGAGCCCAGCAGAGAGAGAGAGAAGTTAATGATATAGGAAAAGTGGAAGAGAGATTCGTGATAAAGCAAGAGAGGTTGGGATTCAGAACTCAGGTTAAAGAATTGAACTTCGATGGAAGTAGAGATGACTCATCCCTAGTAAAATCAGTGGGGGGTGCAGTGTTAGGGAACAGATGGTGAAATTTGAAAGTGTTTGTGGTGGAAAGATAAGGGAATTCTGGCCTGTATTCCTTTTTCTCAGTGAGGTTTGAGGCAAAGTCATCAGTTGAGAGAAACAGATCATTGAATGCGGGTAGGTGGAGAGACTGACAGGACAGCCTTTGAGAAGGAACACCCATGCGAATGATAGGCTACCAAGAACAGTGATAGAAAGAGGGGCTGTGACCCCTCACTCCTGAGATATCCCTCCTGACTTTTATCCACCACACGTGGGTGTGGGACCAACCTATTCCATGTCTCCACATCTCTGCCCCTCCTATCAGTCTGGATGGATGTGGTTTATTTAATTCCATAGTTGTCAGACTTTCATTCAACTCAATTCCTAACAATTCTGACTGATGGTTGTTCTACAGTTGTCATTTTTATGTGCTTGTGAGGGGAGGCAAGCCATGTTTACCTACACCTCCATCTTGACCAGAAGTCCTAAAACTAGATTTTAGATAAATATATCACAGCCTAAAGAGTGGGGCATCAAGGAATCAAGGCAGTGAATGACTTGTCTCTCTCTTGCCCTGCTTAGAGCACAACTTGGACAAAAAAAAAAGTATACCTTGCATCTTGTCTACTACCTAAAACCTCTCAAGATAGGCCTTTTCCATATTTACTTTTTGTTAAATCCTCCAATTTCATTGTTCTTAGAGATCTTTATTCTTCCTTTCGATGTCTGGTAAAATGTCTGTGGAGGGACAGCTTTATACCACTATTCAGTTGCCCTTGTCCACAGCCCTGTGCCTGGGCCTCAGGTGGGAGTGCTTATCTCAGGAGCAACTCATTGCTTGGCTCTCATTTGTTTGCCGCACATACAGTTTCATGGAATCCTGGAATCTTGGGATTTTAGAGTGGAAGCCTCAGGGTCATTTAAGTCATTTAGGCCAATATCTTGCTTAATTTAGTATCTTTTCTCCCCCCCCTCCTCCATTTTTGACTCTAGTTAACCCTACAATTTTTCCCTTTTCACAGGAGCTAGTTTCATCTCAGGAAAGCCAACTTCCATTTCGCAATGTTTATATATTTAATCATTTGTACCCAGTTGTTTTGTAATCACTTTGACGTATGGGCGTTTGACTTTCCTTTTCCCACCTGCTTATAAGAGTTTAATCTGCCTTTTATTATTACATAACACTGTGGTTAGAACTTTAAGTGATTTTGTGACTAAAATGTCAAAGATTCTCTTTAATATTAGCCCTTACATTGTGTTAAGCAGCAGTGGTTTGACACCCCTGGTCATGAAATTCTACACCTTGAAACTCACACAGATTCAACTAATGATTTCCCCCCCATAGTGGCTTACACTGAAGGTGGCCACCATTAAAATTTCAGTTTCACTTGCAATTTCTCCTTTGAAGAGACTATGATTCTAGAATTTGATGTTTAGCTCTATAATAAAATGGTAGGTTATAGATCTTTAGTAAGACAATAAATGTTTTCTTTACATTTCTTACCAATATGTGAGTAAGTGAAAACATTTAGCACTAAGGAACAAGTCAACTGGCGCTGACATGGAGCACACCCAAGTTTCCATATCCTGACTATGTGTCAAATGTTTGGATTATCAGGTTTGTGAAGTGTTCAGATCTTTGTTCAGCATAATGAACTGTAACGGAAGAGCAGGGTCTTTGGAAACCTAGGCTCAGCTCTCAGTTTTGCCATTTACCAGCTGTATGTCTCCTGTAAATCATTTAACCTTTGTCAGCTGTAAAACAGGTGTAATCACACGCACCCCGTGCAATAGGTGAGGATTAAATGAGGTAATGTCTATAAAGTGTCCAACTATTACCTGGCACATAATAAGTGGTTAATACATGTCAAGTTCCCTTTCCTTCTGTTGCCTGTACGTTTTCCTTTTTTGCATCTGGACTAGCAGGAAAAAAGTCCTGACTTGATTCCTGGTTGCTCTTCATAATCCTAAAGGATTGAGATTTTGGGGATGTCTTATGTATGTATTTGTTTCTGCTAAGTCCTCACTGCAAGGGTAAATACTACCACTGGTGGACAGGGAAGGGAAAGAAAGTAAGTGAATGTTGAGGAAAAAAGAAAAGAGAGCAAGAGAAGCAGGAAGAGGGAATAACAAAGGAAGAAACTGAACATAAAAGAGGCACATCTATTGGAGAATGACAAAGAAATCATTAGCCTTCTCAGATTCAAGCAACTTCATGGTGCAGAGTGAAGACGATGAAATTAAAAAGACATATGTTGAAAGCCTGGCTTCTCTGAGCATGAGTTTTGGGACCTTGAACAATTCCTTTCTCTCTTAGCACTTCAGTTTTCAAATGAAGAAAACAACAGCTAAATTTACTGAGAGTTAGCATGTATCAGCCCTCTTCTGTTCATTTAAATTCTCACAACAGTGCCATGTGATGTACAGAATTATGATCCTCACTTGACAGATGAGGAAACTGGCTTAAGGATGTGGTTACCACTGGTTCAAGATCACAGAGCTGGGATTTGCCCATAGATGGCCTGGGTCTGGAGCTCACACTTTAACCACTGCACTAAAGCTGCGGACGTCACGGCAGTGAGGAGGACATGAGCTGTAACTGTGAATGGGCCCACACAGGACTTGCCCATAGTATGTGCTGGAACATGAGCTCCCTCCCGTTGTCCCTTTCTCTTCTCCCCCTGACTGCTTATCTTCTGTTATCCAGGTGAAATTTAATTTTCTGGAAATCTCCATCTGGTTTAATGGAACTTCCTGCTACAGAATGAACCTCATTATAGCCTCACCTCAATTACACTCAAACTGTCACTGTTAACTAAGTTAGGTTGGTGCAACTGAAGCCTGTTTTCAGGGATTGCTTATACTGACTCCCCCTTGGCCATAAATCAAGACAAATCTGATAGTGAAAGAAATAAAACTACTTCACCCACTTGTATACACACACATGCACACAAACTTTTACACACAGGAGTTGATTATTTAGTTTGTTTTCAAGCATTTCTAATTGCCTTTCTCATATTAAATTAGGTCATATTGACCATTGTCTTATAAATTGGTGGCTATTTCTTCTATCAGTTCAGCCTGTATTTTAGCATCAAGTTGATAATGTTGTCTGATTTGTATATTCATCGTCTAACAAAGAGTTATTGAGAGCCTATTATATTCCAAGTATGGTGCTAGGTAGTAGGAATGTTAAGATGCACGAGATAGCCCTTCCTTTCCAGTAGATCATTGTCTAATGGTCATGAAACCAAATAATTGTACTGCACTATTAGGTCAGAAATGCAGATGAGCACGAAGTTTATTATTTGTATTTTGTACTTCTACAGGATCGAAAAGTGTTTTCCTTATGATTTGTGTCTTTAGTTTTGACTGAGCATTCTTGATGCATTCCAATAAAAAAGAAAGAACCACACACACTTTAAGTTATTTTATTAATATGTTTTAAGAGTAAGTTAGGAATCTAATTTCCTCCTTCTCATTTTTAAAATTTTGTTTTTAAGGTAACTGTGAGCTTTCTATGGCCAAAGATATACATGTTCATTGTTTAACAAAAGAAAAAGAAAAATACTAGGGCACAAAGAAAATTGAAATATCTTATAATCCCACTCTCCCAGAATTGTTTATCAAATAGCCCATTGACTTTAAAGGTTTTATATTTGTGATGTGTTTATATATATGTAAATATATATATGAAAGTATGTTCTTTCCTCTTCAAATCAGAGCCTACTGGGACACTAGATGTCTGGTACATGAAACAGAACATTGACTACAGTAAACAACAGATTTCTCTTTTCTGGAAGGTAAGTTTTCCATGTCAACCTGAAATTTGGGAGAATTATACATTTGCGATTATTTTGTTTTTATTGAGATATAGTTGACATACAAAGAGAGTTATATATTTGAACAATACATTTCAAGGACAGAAAAAGACCTTTTATTTTCATAGTGGTTTCCATATGAGGCTTCAGAGATTTTGGTGGAGCTCGTTTTTATAGCCATATCTTCAAGATACTTGACTCAGTGTCATTTACTTTTGCCAGGAAAGGATGAGAGTTCTGAGTTCCTTCCACCACACAATCACATCTTTCCCTCATCTACTTCCTCATCTTTCCCTCATCAGAGTCCCTTCCCATCCCCAAGCATGTCCACCCTCTGACCCCACTACATCATCGCTTCTGACTCCTGTCCCTCTCTGCCCACTCCTCTCTCCTGCATACAATGTGCCCAGCAGAGACCATGCCCTTTTTGGGAAATTAAACATGGGGAATCTGTGGATGTGGATATTTAGCAATATATTTTCTACAGTCATTGAAAAGGGAGAGGGACAGCTGCCGACCTCAGGAACACAAATAATAGCAAAAAATAATATGAGTAGGAATGGAAAGTAGCTCTTCCTCAGGACTAGTAGTAAAACAGTAGTAAATTGAACAGCCTTCCAGGAAACACTGCCTCCTTATGTAATTACAGGATGTGAAAGTTTCACAAAGTTCTGAAGGCCAGCACTGTCGTTTCATTTAATCCTTACCAAAACCCTGTGTGATAGGTGGTAGGTATCCCACTTAACAGATACAAAAACTGAGAGTTAGAGAGAGGAAGGTCTTCCCAAAGTCACCCAGCTACTGAGTACAGAGCTTGGACGGAAATGGGATCCAAAACTCTTTCTGCTACATCATGACCCATCTGTGTTGAAAGTGCTATTTGAATTGAGCTACTGATTGGCATGCTCATAATAAGAGGTTTTGGGGTGAGCTACACTCCTCCTTATTTCCCAAAACCTCTCACTGCACCTCTTCCAGCTAAGGGTAAATAAACAGTTTTGGAATTATGAAGCTGGTGAGCACAAAACCAGAAAGGTCAGAGTAATGAATACATCGTTCTCTGATGGGGTTTGTATGATAGATTTTGATAGTTGCAGTCTTCTTTGTATTTAAGAAATAAGCCAGGCAGCTAATGTGCTCTTTCTCCCTTTTTTCCTTTCTCTCTCACACACAAAATGTCTGGTATAACAGGAGACTACTATAAACAGCTTGGTGAGTCATAATCAAGCTCTTTACATTGAAACTAAAACCACAGCTTAAAATTTATTTTAAAATAAAGCCATTTATACTAGCAAGACAATTCTCAAAGCAAGACATTTGGAGCAGCCATACTTGTGAATATTATAGAAGAACCCAGCTCAATTCTTGGCTCTTGGTTTTCATTTTCACCAGTAAGTGACTGGTTAAAAAAACAAAATTCCTCCTTCCATAAAGATTTCCCCTCCCAAAATGTCCTCAACAGTGATCTGAAAAGATACACTGTTTTTTAGTCCCATTTCATTCCCCCTCTACTCCAGGGTTTCTCTCTGTAGAGTGAGGGTAATGATACTGGTATCTGTGTAACTATGAGACCACTGTGGGGATTTATAAATGAGAGGACACATAGAAAAATTAAATGGTACTACAAAAGTTCATAAACTTTTGTCCTAAGGGCGAAAGCAGCACGTACTCAGTGCCATCCATGCCTGTGTGCTTCTCGCTGTAACAGAATTTAGCACGGCAGGATCATGGTGCTCGGAAGTATCATGGATCAAGTATCAAGTGTCAGAGCTGAATCAAAATAAACCGTTGTCAGCCGCCGGTAGTACTTAGAAAACGCGCATATGCAAATTCTACTCAGCTTCGCATTTTCATCTTGCCCCTAACCCTCACAAAGCTTAGATTATAAAGTGTGGTTTTGGAATTCAAAAGGATTTTAATCCTCTTCCTCTTCCAACCCACCCTTCCTCTCATAAACATTGCTTCCGTATTAGCCAGGACAGACAGATGTCTCTGGGACCTTCTGAGACAGGAGGAATTCCACTTTGTAGGCAGCCCCTGCCATGATGGGCATCTATTATTGTTAGAAATTCTTCCCTTATGGGGAGCCAGAGTTGTAGATGCTTGAACTGGAGCTGGCTTGAGTAAGAAGTCAAAAATGCAAATACTAGAAGCTTCTGTAACTTGGTAGTGGTGATGGCAAGGCACCTTCCAAGCCTTCAGTGACCATCCAGTCTGAGAGACTCCTTAAGGAAAGTTGGATCTAGTCCTCAGTTTTGCAGTACCATTACAGAATTAAGTCCTTTTCAGCAAAATCCTGGGCTTCTTCAGTGACCCCAAATAGGTCACTCACCGGGAAGTGGGAATAAAACACTGACCAGAGTTATTGAGGTGAGCGGGCCTGCTTTGGACCACAGAACCATAGAATCACAGACCTCTAGAGCCAGAGGGAATTTAACCATCACATTGTCAACAGTCCCACTACTCATTGAACAAATGCGGAAACGGGTCTAGAAAGGTCAAGTGATTTCCAGCGAGAGCTAATATGGCGCTTGTTCCTGGGAGCCTTTCCTGGGCAGAAATCACTGCCCCTTCTGTTTGGAACTGTTCACTGTTGCCCCACTCGTCTAACCCGGGATTCCTCATGCTGCTCTCAGGCAGCCTTGGGCATTTGACGGGGTGGTGCCATGGCAAATGTCACTCATCTGAATGCCAGACTAGAAAGAAGTGCTGCAGCCACATCAGGGGCTTTGTTGTGGGGCCCAAATTAGACCTCACTGGGGAAAGGAAGCAAAGACATGCATGTGGTGGGGTTTTTTTTAAACACTGATTAATACTGGGAACCCAGTGAGGGTACACCCCACCCGGCAGAGAGGGGAATTTCAGGTGTTGGCACCAAAGGAAGCCCCAAGTAAAACCCCATTAGCCTGTGAACAAAGTGAGAGCGTGCTTCTCTAGCAGTGGGGAAATGTGAGATGATCTTTCATTTTTGCAGGATGTTTACATCAGAGGAGAGCAACCAGGTGCTGAATGGGCACAGTCCCTGTGAGTGTGCATATGAATGTATGAATGTGCGTGAGTGTATGTGAGTGATGTGTGTGCATGTGCAGGTGTGTGGTATAAGTGTGTGAGTACAGAGAGTATGTGTGAGTATGTGTGTGAATGTCTGTGTCTTTCATATGTGTGAAAGATATGGTGAGGATATGAGTGGATGTAGGTGTTGATATGTATATACGAATACGTGTGTGAGTGTAAGTGCATGTATGTGAATGTCCCAGTCCAAGCGGGCTGTTCTAACAAAATATCATACGCTTGGTGACTAGTGAACAACAGAAATCTGTTTCTTGAAGTCCTGGAGTCTGGAAGTCCAAGGTCAGGGTGCCAGCATGGTCAGATGAAGGGTATCTTCTGAGTTGCAGACTTCATATTGTATCCTTATGTGGTGGAAGGGCCAGGGAGCTCTGTGGAGTCTCCTTTATAAGATCACTAATCCCATTCATGAGGGCTCTATCCTCACGACATATTCACCTCCCAGAGACCCTACCTCCTGCTACCATCACACTGGGGGTTAGGATTCCAACAAGTGAATCTTGGGGACATACAAACATTCAAGCCATGGCAGTGAATAAGTGTGTGTGAAAGGTGTGCATGTGGATATGAGTGTGGGTGCGGATTTGTGTGAATGTCAGTGTGTATGTACATGAATATGAATGTGTGAGTGTGTGGGAGTGAAGGAGACCTTTGCTTTATTGCTCTGGTTCCCACAGTTACTCATTTTCCCACCCATTGGTTTCTCTTGAAAGCTGTGTTTCCTCAAAAATATCCTGTACTATTTTTTTGCCGTAGTTATTTTTAAAAGAAAAAGTATTTTCTTTACTGAAGCCAAAAAGTACAACATAATCCATGAAATACAATAGAAATATTGGCTATTGTTAAAACAACAAATGCAGTAACATTTAGAAACTGTTTCTCTGTCACAAACAACCCATCCTGTGTTAGAGGCCTTCACAGGGGGCTTTTAGCAGTTCTGTCCCTCGGATTCTGTCGTATCCTGTGCAGAGCTTCTTAATCTAAGCAAAGGAAACGATATGAGTCCAATACACTTTCATTCCAGTTGATACAACATGTGTCCTTTAAGAAGAAAATCACCTTGTGCATATACCAGTAGAGATAAAGATACAGATATAAATATAGATATATAATGTATGAAAAGACGTGACGATGGGTAAAGCCACATAAACCTTTCCAGTTTCCTGTTAATTTCTTCAGAGTCCTCCCACTAGCTTGATCATAGCAAATCAGAAATTTTCTGAAATTATAGCTGAGGCCATGGGTCTGGAAGAGAGATATCTGTGTGTAAATGAAGCTGAATTCACTCCATTCATTCATTCATTCAAACAAATATATTAGAGCTAGTCTTTAGTACTAGACACTGTGTGTGCTTGATGCCAGGGATATGGAAGTGAACAAGACAAATCCAGTCCTCATGCCCTTGAACTTGAGGTCCAGCAGGAGGACAGGAATAGGAGTGAGAGGAGGGCACTCAGGCACTAAGGAGGAGTTTGAGATTCAGCTGCAGAGATGATGGTCAGGCTCATCCAGTAGGACGGGGGAATGGATAAGGAGTTAGAGAAGACCTCTCAGAAGGTTCTCCTGGAGCTGACCCCAGAAGGACAGGTGAGCCAGAAAAAGGGAGGAAGCACAGTTGGGGGAACTATGGATTCAGCATATAAAGAAAGGATCACTTCACTGAAGTGATGCAAAGCAAGCCACAAATGAGAGCCAATCGTGGGTAATTCAAAATTTTCTTGTAGTCACATTTTAAAAAAATAAAAAGAAACAGGTAGATTTAATTTTTAAAAGATAACCCAAATATATCTGGAACAGTTTCATTTCAACATGTAACCAGTAATTTTCATTATTAATGAACTATTTTACATTTTTCCCCCTACTAAGTCTTTGAAAACTGGTGTGTCTACTAAGTATCAGTCTGGTGCAGGGGCGGAGTGTCCACCCTCCAGGCAGCAGCACACCTCAGGTCAGACCGCCACGCTGCCTGGGCTCCTCGGCTTCTCCCCAGGCTCCATGGCTTCCCCCTGCCTCTCGGCACACCCCCTGTAGTGGACAGTGCAGCTCTAGGCCTCTGACAAGTGACACAGGAGAGAATTAGGAAAACTCTTGATTACAATAGTGGGGAAAAGATTTGGTGATTTCTTTACTCATTTGTTAAATGAAGTAATTCATTTCAGTAAACAGCTACCCTCAAACCACACGAGGTGTGAATAAAGAGAAAATGACAAGCCCTGCTTCAGAAAGACAGTCGGGACCAGAGGCAGCTCATTCAGTACATTCCCTTTGCCTCTTTCTCCCTGTATTTCTCAATATTGTAGGAAGGATATTCCAACCTCTATCACATTCCACTGAAGGGATGAGTTTTTTGGCTTCTACATATGAAAGAGATTCAGTAAAAGAAGACAGTATTATTCATAACCTGATTTGTATTGATGTAGGACAAAGGCCTATTGTCAGTCCCCAGGAAAGACTGGCACCAGGAGCCTGAGAGTCTTAAGTAATTATAGGATGTATCCAACCTCAGAATCAATACTTAAATACAAAAGCTGCAGATGGGAAGATTTCAATAGTTTGTCCTAATGTTCAAGTCTATCTCCTTCCTTTTCCCAAACCCTGTCCCATCACAGGCTGGCACAGAATTTCAGAAGGTAGTTTCTGACAGAATAGGCTGCTTTACCTTGCTTACTAGTCACACATATTACACCAGCTGTGATGCAGGGATTTTGGTTGCATAACAGAATGGAGTCAATGACAAAGGGTAAGAGAGTAGGTAGCAGAGAATTAACAGAAGATAGAAAACAGAGGTGGAAAGGGAGTTAAAGTTTTGCTCTTATAAAAGCTTCCATTATTTTGCTGTTTTTCTAGTGGCAAAACAGGATAGAAATCATGTGGGATGACTACCACGAGGTAGGACTAGAAATTAAATCAGTTCAATGTAGCACAACATCTGGGGAATGTCTACTAAGTGCTAGCATCACAGCAGTTAAGAGTTCATCCTCTAGATAGAGCTGTACTACCTGAGTTCAAGTCCCAGCTTTATCACTTAATGTCTGTGTGTTCTTAAGCAGAGTACTTACCCTCTCTGTGCTTTATGCTGACGAGCTAGTGGGAAGATAGATGCACAATAAACCATTTAAACACAGTGATTTTTAAAACTTCCCGATGAGGGATATCTTTTCAGGCACTCCTTCACTTAGACTAGGGTTGCTGAAGGTAGTCACGAGTTCTGAAATCAAGGTACTCAGATTTAAGGCCACAAATTGTATGTCCTTTATAATCAACTCTATGACATTGATGAGACTTCCTTATCGAGCTGTGGTATGAGCCACGTCAAGGTGGCTTGGCTCTCCAGAGATTGACAGAAGAGTCATGTGACTATGATGTCAGAAGTGCCAATTATGATTTTTATACTAGAGTGAGAGAAGGGAAGTCACCCAGTGTCTTAATACCTGTCATGCCCCAAGCACTTTTTGAAACAGTTTACTTCTCTTAGTCCATTGAATCCTCCAATAAACCTATGCTATACATACAACTGTCCTCATTTTGCTGATCAGAAAATTGAGCCTCAGAGAAGTAAAATAACTTGCCCCAGGTCACCCAGCTGCTATGTGGGTAGAGCAAGAAAGTGAAAGATCTGCCCCAAACAACAACAACAAAAGTCTTCACAGAAGTTTTTTAAAGTCCTAAGAAGAAATAATTTATCAATTCACAGAAACACCCTTCCTCTAGTGTATTTTAAAACAAAACAAATAACAGGAGCTCTGAATTCTGACATGTGTTAGATTTTGTCCCATCATGGATTACACTCATTGAGTTATTTTGTATGCTGAAAGCCTTTTCAGGCAGCAGAACTCTTGTAATAGGTTTATGAGGGAGCTGTTCACTCTTTGCTTCTCAGACAAACCAAAGTCAGAAAGGCTAAATTTACTACTTTAAATCATTTCCCACTGGATAAAACAGAAAGAAAACTGAAGGAGAGAGGAAATCAGACAGCTTTTTCTTTCTGCAGCTTACTCTTACCAATAGGAGAGGGTGACAATGACAATAGGAACACTGGCTTGAGATCAGCTTCAGCATTGCCCAAGAAGGCACAAGAAGCCCTGGCCAGTGTGACCTGGTTAGAGCATTGTCCTGTAACCAAAGGGTTGCAGGTTCAATTCCTGGTCAGGGCATATACCCACGTTTCCTATTCGATCACCAGTCCGGATGTGTACAATTCCTGGCCTGGGTGCATATGGGTGGCAACCAATTGATGCTTTTCTCTCACACATCAATGTTTCTTTCTTTCCATTCCTCTCTCCCTTCCTTTCTCTCTAAAAAGCAATGAAAAAAAAGCTCTCTGGTTAGGATTTTTTTTTAAAAAAAGGAGAAGAAGAATAAGAAGGTACAAGAAGTACCAGTTCTTCCAGACATCCCCAGGGATGCCAGAAATGGTCCAGGCATTCCTTCCTCTCCCGCATCCACCAGGGGGCGCACTAAAATCTCACATTTCTTCTTTGTGGGGAATGTTGAGTCAGTTTCTTAACTGCTCCAAGCCTCGGCACCCTGATCAGAGTGGGGAGTTAGAAGGACTAAATGTAGCAATAGCTGTAAAGCTCCTGGCTCATGGTGATAGTTTCTCCCTTATCACTCACCCAAATTAATACTGAAACAAAAATAAGTTCATCTGGAAAGACCCAGCTGGCTCCACAGGTCACAATTCTTCTGGGTTCACAGCTTTTCTCCTTGTGGCTCATGGCCATTGTCTCTGGAAGAAAAGAATTCTGGATCTCCACCTTCCCCACATTGCTGACCTCATGTCCACTGTTGATGCTCCACATCAGAATGTACCACAACCTCACAATTAGAGAAGCTGCTTTGCAACTTTGGGGCAGAAGGGTGACTAGGGATTCCAGCTATGAAACATGGTGGTTCATACTTACCAGTTCATTGTTTCAGGCCCACCAGTGAATGGAACAGATGTCAGAGTAGAGGGGCCGCTGGGCTGGAAGTCAGGAGCCCTGGATTCCACTCTCACCTCCTCCATCCATCCGTTGAGTGGCCTTAAGCAAGTCACTTCATCTCTCTGGGGCTTAGTTTCCCCATTGATAAAAGGAAATGTTGAAATAATTGTTAATCTGTAGAATCCCTTCCTGTTCTGTGATGATATTCCTTTCCATCAGGGCCAAGTGTAATCCAGGGGTAATGGATGATATTCACTTTTTGCAAATTTATGTTGCTAATTAAAAAAAAACCTAAAAAACAAGCTAATTATATTGTTTTCAGTTGCTACCAGCCCAGCTGGATTAATACTTGTTTTCCCATTGGCTCACTGAATTTTTTGTTCCAAGGACCCTGTTGGACAAGTTAGGCCAGTTTTTTTAATTTGGTTAAGGAGACCAATTATCTGAGAGAGGTTAACCTTTATCCCAAAACTTGAGCTTGACATTTTATACAAGCATAACTCACGGGATACCATATTTACCTAACTACCTCAACTGCACCCCCACCTTCTCACTGATATTTTCAACTCTGGGAACCATCACTCACCTTTCAGATCCACACCTCCATTTACTAGATCACTTGATCAGCTAGATTTTCCACAGCAGTCACCTGGCAAGTTCCTTGGATCCAAGATGACTTGACATTTCCCCCTTCTTTCAGCACTTTACCATAGGAATGAGTAAGACTGCTGAGGTAGCTGTGAAGGATGATGAGAGAGATAATAAAGACTTATTTGAAAGGTGTTTTTTCCTATTAGGGCTCCGTTTGCTTATTTGTCAGAGTGAGACTGAAGCCTCTTGTGTTCATGGCAAGAATGGAGAGCTTGGTGAACTTGGTTAACTATGAGGGGTGCCTTAGGGTGGGGGTGCATTGGTTGGGGGTGGGCTAATAGTCCTATGTCCGGACTGTGCAAGGAAATGGATAGGGAAGGAGAGAATGAGAGATAGCTGAGGACACAGTCTTCCCTAGACAGCTTTTGCTTTAATTTATCCTGTTTTTTTCTCTTATGACAAAGGGCATGCTTATTAATAAGTTTAGAACACCACAATTTCAAAAGCATTCACTTATTTTAGTTCACACAACAGGCCTATGAGAACAGCTATGATGGATGTTTGGAATGATGGACATTTTCTTGGTTCTTGCCAGTACACAAAGATGTCTTTTAGGGAAAGGCTGAATGTGCACCCAAAAGAACCCTCAAGAATATGGTATTTACCTGGTGTATTGACCATAGTTTAAGATCTAGTCTTGGGCCTTGTGGATCCAGAGAGGCATCTAGGGCAGGACCTGCATTAATTAATCTCTTAGAGACTAAACTATAATAAAAAGCTGGATGTTCATGATTAATTTATTGTGAAAAATACAGCTGTTGGGCAAACTTGAAGGCTTGAGTCAGCAGATAGGAACATTCTTTCTCAGTATGCTGATTATTTCAGAAGCCAAATTAAAATCAGAAGGGCAATTTATTCACTTAAAGTGAAAAACACGAATTTTCCATGATCCAGATGTTCTTGTTAGCCCGGCCTCTCCTGACCAATAAAGTACATAGGAAACCAAATTATTAGACGATTGCTTAGGGAGTAGGGAATCAGAGAAAGGTGTATGTGACAATCTTAGGGCTTGTCTCTTCATCAGCTTGAGGCAATCCCAACCTCATGGAAGGAATAGCCTTGCCAAGAAACCTGCAATGCTTAAGTCTGGTGAGCGAGGCGCTCCTCTCTCTGCGGTAGGCATGGGCCAGCACTGTAATGCTGACCTTGGCAGCTGTCCATTTCATTGCTTCTGTTTCCCATGGTCCTTATCCAGACAGAGTTACAATACAAATTAGTTTTCTGCTTACTTTCTGGGATTGTTCCCAAGTGATCTCAACTGGAACTTTTGCAGTTGCAAAAACTGGTTAGGCACAAGTTCATAAACACTATCTTAGTTTCCTCGCACAGATGGCTAAGCCAGTTCACCAAGTATGGATTTCACTAGTTCTTGAAAATCTTATTTTTGATTTCATGAGCAGCATTGCACTTTCTATTTAAAAAGTTATACTTCTGTGTGTGGAGGGGTATGTCACAAATTTTGAAATGGGGATTTAGAGGGGCTGAGTGCCTTGCCCTGGGTCACCCAGCTAGTGATTGGTAGAGCTAGAACTCAAACCCAGATCTTCTGAGTTCAGATCCTATTCTTGTTCCATTGGATATAATTGAGTTTTCTACTACTAGGAAGTTTCACTTTGAAGCAAGAAAGGAAAGTCAGTGTGTTTCTAAGAATCAGCTTTAAAAAATGTTAAGTGATATTTTTCTCTAAGTGGTGGTGGTGGGCAGAAGCATTAAGTGTACAGTAGAGAAGATGAGAAGGTATAAATAGAAAGGTCACTCAGATGTAGCCACCTGCTGCAGGGGTCTGTGAGGTCCAGGCATAGAGTGTCCAGCAACCTTGTCTGAGTGGACACAGTAAGTGGATGTGTTTTGTTGCAGAATCTGAGTGTATCAGAGGCAAGAGGAAAAATCCTCCACTATCAGGTAACTTTGCTGGACATGGCAGCAGAGAAACCCTCAGTACAGAACACCACAGAACATACCTCCTGGACCTGGGTCATCCCCAGAACTGAGAACTGGACTGTAGCCGTGTCTGCAGCTAACTCAAAAGGCAGTTCTCTGCCCACTCGTATTAACATAACGGACCTGTGTGGAGCAGGTAAGTACCAACTTATCTTTAATATTGCCTGTGGGAAACTGTCTTACTCATCTCTTATCTTCCACAGGCTCAGCTCAGGGCCTGGCATGAATAGCGCTTAAATTTAGATTTCAGAGTCAACAGTATTCAGAGGCTGTCTTTTCCACTTAAACTATGAGTGGCCTTGGACAAGTGAACTAACCTCTGAGCTTCACTTTCCTCCTCCTTAAAGTAGGGATTACATCATCTGCTTTGCAGGTCACTGTAAGATTAAATGCAGAAACTAATACATAGCAGGTACTTAGTAAATGTTAGTTAAGCAGTTACATTAAATTGAACATTAATATCTTGCTAATTACTCCAGAAGCAAGAATAATATGTGCTGTCAAATTCTAGAAGAAAACATTTTACACCCATAGAGAAAACATTTTAAAACCAATAATATTAAAATGATATTCTGGCTGTAATGAAACTATAGTAAAATTTTTCTATACTATAACTGTTTATTCTACAAATTTAGATATGTGTCCAATTATCTATGTTGAAAACTTCCCAACTAGCTCCATACATTTTATGGTTGCATTCTCTGAAAACTAACTTCTCTGGATAAAATTAGCCATCAAAATAGATATTAATGCTATTCTCAAGATCTGTGCTATAAAAATGCCCAACTTTTTCCAAAATTGCCCATAGAATAAAACTGTAATTAGATCCTTCCTTAAAACTCAGTGTAACGATTTTATCTACATGTGAGCCTAGCAATCATCATTGTGAAGAAGGTTCTACTAGAACATGATTACTTTATATATACCATTAAATCTTGGTTATATCTCATTTCAGTCACATATCTGTAAACATGGAGATAATAGAGTAATAAAAATAACTAGAAGAGAATACAAATAAATATTGATAGAACCTTGGGTTGGTATATGAGTTAGAAATTTCTCTTAGGAATAAAGGTTGCTCTTACCAGAGGCCTGTCTATGGTGGTTTATTTATTCTCACACATTAAAGAAGTCAGAGGTAGACTGCCCAGGGCTGGCGTGACAACTTTGTGACATCATCAGGACTCCAGGCTCCTTTCTGTTCCTTCTGCCAAGTTGGCTTTCATCCTCAAGATGGAAATGGTCCAGGATGGCTGCCAGAGCTCTAGCTATTTCCATCTAGGCAGCAGAATAGAAGGAAGAGAGAAAGGCTCATCCCCTTACTGGTGAGGAGCTTCACCCCAGGTCGCACAACACACTTTGCAGTCATTGACTCTAATTGGTCACCTGGCCGCACCAGCTGCAAAGGAGGCTCAGAAGTGTATTTCAGGCAGCAGGGTTGCCTTGCTAAAGAAGATGAAGAGAGGGCATCTGGTAGGCAACTGGTGATCTCCGCTCATGTGGGACAGGCACTGAAGGCAGAAGAACCTGAAGGAAAAAATGGATTAACTATGTGGGGGAAAGCTTCAACTTTCTGCATAGTAAAATAAAAAACTTCTTTAAAATACCAAAAATAAAATTTCAGAAAGTAACATAATAAAACCATGTCCCCACTTTCAGACCTAAGAAATGTTAACATTTTGACAGATTTTTTCTTTATTTTTTTTAAATTAAAAATTTTTTATTGTAGTTTACATTCAGTATTATTTTGTATTAGTTTCAGGTGTATAAATAGCAATTTAAGAAAAGTACATATCACATTTTGGGCAAAAAGTGGGTTATCCATATCTAACTTTTTAAAATAAGAGACCAGGGTATATGAACAGGCAACTCAACTAATATATATAAAAAGAACAGTAAGATTTGAAAATACCTGCAGCCTAATTAGCAATCAATGAGATGCAAATTTTGAAAAAGCATGAGAAACCAAATCAGCCTGAGAAAGAGTAAGCAGCGTTAGTGTATTCCACATTGGTGAGAGCATGGGGAAAAGTATCCTTGTACCCTGCTAGTAGATGTGTAAGCTTGTTCAACTTTCTCCAGAACAATTTGGCCATATGTAACAAACTCTAAATATAAATATTTTTTGCCCAAGAAATTTAAGCATCAGGACTGTATCCTCAGCAGATAATAAGTGCTTAAAAATATAGTTTATTGAAAAAATATAGTGAAACAGCACAAAGAACCTAAATGTTAAATAATAGAAAATCCTGACTCTCACCATCATTCATTCCATACTGTCACTAAAGTGATGCTGTAGCTATGTTTGTATTGTCATGTATTGTCATTTGTTACACATAATGAGTAACAAAGCAGGCGTTCAATAGTGTATGTGGGACAATGCCATTTAAAATATCTATTTACATGAGTATACATTTTTTGCATGTTAAAAACAATTTGGTGGAATATATACAGACATGTTAAAAGAGGTCATCACTCAATCATGGGGTTACAGGTGACTTTCCTTCCCTTTTGCTTTTTATACTTTTAAAATTCTTCCGTGGGTAAGTGCTACCTATGTAAGTTTTAAAGTGAATTCTGTGGGGGGAATTGAACTCATGTCACTGTTTAGTGTCCTGATGTTGGTAAAATGCAATACGTCAGAATACCTTACTTCTTCAAACCTCACTGCAGGTGAGTCTTGGAGATACAAGCCTCATGAATTTTCTGGACCCATTCCAGGCTCTTTATTTAGATTTGAGAACAGTTTCTCAAAATGACACAGTCATTGTCTTAGAGTGGGCCTCGCTTCATTCATTCACTAGTCCTTTATTGAGCATATACTATTGAAGTCAACTGGAATCCAGCAACAGTTAAAAAATACTGTTGAGGTCCTCCAGTTGTATTTAGTCAGGTGGGATGGCAGACATATAAACAAGTAAACTGTAGTACAGTATAATAAGTATAAGGTTAGAGGTATGCACAGGTAGCTCTAGGAACAGAGGAAAGCCAAAGTATGGCCTTGGAGAGGAGGCAACATGTGAACAGGGTATGGAGAGACAAGTTGGTATTAGCCAGGTAAGGGAGTGCAGGTGTGCAGGCATGAGGGATTTTTTTAAAGTGGGATCTGAGTGGATCAGGAGTAGGGAGGAGTTGAAGATAAAGGGAGCAGAGGGAATAATTGGTGGAAGGGAGTCCCTGGGGAGCTGGAAGATGATGGGATCCCGGACAAAAAAGAGTTAAAGGAACACTTCTTCCTCTAAGAATGGACAGGTGTTGAGTAAGGATGAGGCTCATTAAGGATGAACGTGTAGAGAAGGTAAGGTAGAACACTGAAAGAGTTCTGTACAACTGAGCTGTCACTAAGAGGGTCCTAGCCCTGGAAATCTTGGATTCTCCAGAATCTTGCATCTCCTGAGATCACACCTGACTCATCCAATACAAGCTGTTGTGCACCTCAGGGTGACTTATGGAGGACAAATGGGCAAATCACATAATCCCATCCTGGATGGCTCTTCTCTCACACATATTATGCATGATCTGTAGAAATAGTGTGCTGTAATTTTGTGTCTCCCTCTCTTTCAATATATGTTCACACTACTCACATAGATAACTTTCCTTTCAGGAGGAGAAAAATAATGCTGCAACAGGAAGAATTATGTTAATTTTGGGAAAATTAGGGACAGATTTATTATAAAAGGTGCCTGCCACAGCATGACATATAAAGAAGCACAAGAATGATTTTGTTGATTTGATTAAAATTGAATGTGTTCCAAACCCACAGCCAACAAGTAAAACATATTTCACATTTCAGACCAGTCCCTGTGCTCAAGAATTCTTGAAACTAGAAGAAGAATCAGAAGCCAGTAGAGTCCTTACCAGGCCCACACAGATGTCAGACACTTAGGCTCCAGGAGATGAAGTATCTTAGCCAACATCATACATTCAATTAGTCACAGAGATGGACAGAAAAACCAGGCCTCCTGTCTCTAAGGTGGGCACTTTTCCAAATATCTATGAACTTCATAACTGTATTCAGAAGCTCTCAGCGAAAATGGAGATGGGAAGTTGAATGACTGAGGGGGAAGGGAATAGTTTTGAAAGGTCACACAGGGAAGGTTAGTAGTGAGCAGAGATCTTAGGGAGAGAACAAACCCTGGGAGACATCATGGGGGAGGAAATCCAGGCTGGTTCCTGGCAAGACAGAAAGTCTAAGGGTTGAAATAAAGAACTAAGCTGATGAGTCAGACAGCAGAAAGGACTCAAGAAGACTGAAGGAGTGAGTGGAAGATTGGATAAGAAACTCTTCCAAACGGCATCAAAAACAGAAAAGAAGTTGAAAACAGATGAGAAAACTTAAAAAACACTGAAAGAATTGAAAGAGAAGTAATAATGACCACCTAAAAGGAGTCACAGTGAGAGGAAAAAAGTAAATGAAAAGGAAGAAATACTTGAAAATATTTATCCAGAATCTTAATGTCAGCACTAGGAAAGACTGTGTGTGAGAGAGGCAGGGGCTATATGTAAAATCTCTGGATCTTCTGCTCATTTTGCTATAAACTTAAAACTTCTCTGAAAAATAGTCTGTACTTTTAAAAATCCCTGCAAAATGCAGCACAGAATGATTAAGCAGGGTTGATCCTATGAATATAAAGATGGATCAATTTGGAAAAATGTAACAATGTAATTCATCACATTAATACTGAGAGAAAAAAAGGGATATGTTCTTAACAGACATAGAAAAGTAGTTAGTTTTTAGTAAGTGATATATTACTTTTAAAACCTATATAGAAACTATGAATAAAAGAAAACTTTTTAGTTTTTGAGACTTTCTACCAAAAACATGCAGCAAATATCATTTTATTGTAATAAAGATATGTGGGCACATTCTCTTTAAAATTAGCAACATGGTAAAAACAAAAAAAAAGGAAATAAGAGATTTAATTTAAAGATTGGAAGAAAGATATTTTAAGTATTCAGCTAATTAGAGTATGATATGGAAAATTCAACAAGGTCAAGAGATGAATTATTAGACCTAATTAGAGAATTTAGCAGGTTTGCCAGAAGTAAGAATAACACACACAAATTAGTAGTAGAAAAAGTAGAAAATAAGCCCTGACCAGTTTAGCGTAGTTGGCTGAGCATCGTGCCACAAAGCGAATTCCCTGATTCAATTCCTGGTCAGGGCACATGCCTGGGTTGCCCCATCTGGAGAGTGTGAGAGGCAATCAATAGATGTTTCTCTCCCTCTTTTTCTCCCTTCCTTCCCCTCTCTGTAAAAATATAAATAAATAAATTCTTTTTAAAAAGGAGAAGACACCACTAATAAATCAAACTAAAATTACAAAGTACCTAAGAAATAATCTAACAAAAATGCATGAAAACTAGACAACCAAGATGGTGGCGTAGGTAGACACACTGTGCCTCCTCGCACAACCAGAACTGACAGAAAATCGAACGGCAAGAAAGTCTGACACCAAGGAAATAAAAAATAAACATTCATCCAGACCGGTAGGAGGGGCGGAGACAGGCAGCCGGGGCAGAGAGGACTCGCCTGGCCGTGGCGGGACCGAGACAGGCAGAGTGTGGGATGAACGGCGCAGGCAGTCCGACCACTAGCAGACCCTACGGCCCCACATTCGCGCACAGATAAACCGGACAAACGGAGGGGATCAAAGCAGACCGCGCAACCCAGGGCTCCATCGCGGGGAAATAAAGCCTCAAACCTCTGATTGAAAACACCCATGGGGGTTGGTGCAGCAGCAGGAGAGACTCCCAGCCTCACAGGAGAGGTCGTTGGAGAGACCCACAGGGGCCTGGGGTGTGCACAGGCCCACCCACTCGGGAACCAGCACCAGAGGGGCCCAGTTTGATTGTGGGTAGCGGAGTGAAAGACTGAAATCCGGTGGAGAGGGGAGCGGGTGCCTTTGCTCCCTCTCGGCCCCTCCCCCACGTATAGCGTCACAGCGCAGCGACCAGCATTACCCCGCCCCCGGTGAACACCTAAGGCTCCGGCCCTTTAAGTATCAGCTGCGCCAAGACAAAAAAAAAAAAAAAGGCCCAAATGACAGAACACTTCAAAGCCCCAGAAAAAATACAACTAAGCGAGGAAGAGCTAGCCAACCTATCGGATGCACAGTTCAAAATACTGGTTATCAAGACGCTCACAGAATTTGTTGAATTTGTTCGAAAACCAGATGAAAAAATGAAGCCTATGCTAAGAGAAACAAAGGAAAATGTACAGGGAACCTATAGTGATGCGAAGGAAACTGGGACTCAAATCAATGGTGTGGACCAGAAGGAAGAAAGAAACATCCAACCAGAAAAGAATGAAGAAACAAGAATTCAAAAAAAATGAGGAGAGGCTTAGGAAACTCCAGGACATCTTGAAACGTTCCAACATCTGAATTATAGGGGTGCCAGAAGGAGAAGAGGAAGAACAAAAAATTGAAAACTTCTTTGAACAAATAATGAAGGAGAACTTCCCCAGTCTGGCAAAGGAAATAGACTTCCAGGAAGTCCAGGAAGCTCAGAGAGTCCCAAAGAAGCTGGACCCAAGGAGGAACACACCAAGGCACATCATAATTACATTACCTAAGATTAAAGATAAGGAGAGAATCTTAGAAGCAGCAAGAGAAAAGGAGACAGTTACCTACAAAGGACTTCCCATAAGACTGTCAGCTGATTTCTCCAAAGAGACCTTACAGGCAAGAAGGGGCTGGCAAGAAGTATTCCAAGTCATGAAAGGCAAGGACCTACATCCAAGATTACTGTATCCAGCAAAGCTATCATTTAGAATGGAAGGGAAGATAAAGTGCTTCTCAGATAAGGTCAAGTTAAAGAAGTTCATCATCACCCAGCCCTTATTACATGAAATGTTAAAGGGACTTACCTAAGAAAAAGAAGATCAAAAATAGGAACAGTAAAAATGACAGCAAACTCACAGTCATTAACGACCACACCTAAAACAAAAACAAGAGCAAACTAGGCAAACAACTAGAACAGGAACAGAACCATAGAGATGGAGATCACATGGAGGATTGTCAATAGGGGAGTGGGAGGGGGAGGGGGGGAAGGTACAGAGAATAAGTAGCATAAATGATAGGTGGAAAATAGACAGGGGGAGGGTAAGAATAGTGTAGGAAATGTAGAAGCCAAAGAACTTAAATGTATGACCCATGGACATGAACTATAGGGGGGGAATGTGGGGCGGGGGGTGGGCAGGATGGAGTGGAATGAGGGGGGAAAATGGGACAACTGTAATAGCATAATCAATAAATATATTAAGAAAAAAAATTAACACCAAATGGATCACAAAGTGCAAAATGTGAAGTTTTAAAATTTCTAGGGAAAAAAAATCACAGGAATAAATTTGTATTACTTTGAGTTCCAATGTTTCTAGACAGAACAACAAAAGCATGGTCCTTAAAAAATTAAATTAAATTAAATTAAATTAAAATAAAATATAACATAGAATAAAATAAACATTTACTTAAAAATAAAACAAAATAACCAACAGAAAAAAAATGCATTAAAACTTTGAGGAATTTTTTAAACTCCTTAAAAGAAATAAAAGGGGAACTGAATAATTTCAATGAAATGGCATACTTATGAATGGAACAATTTAACATTTTAACAGTATCAATTTTCCCTGAATTAAACAATATATTTAACTTAAATCCAGTTTTAAAAAAAACAGCTAGCATTTGGGGAGACTAGGAAAAACTGATTCTAAAAGCTGCATGGAAGAATAAGGTTACAGGAATAACCAAGAACATTTTGAAAAAAGAAGAGCGAAATGAGAAGGGTAGTTTACCAACCAAATAGTCAGATATCACAAAACCTAGTAATATAAACCATGTGTTCTGGTGAAGAAGCTGACCTGACACAGGCCTAATAATATATAGAACTTGGCGTATGTTAGGAATGGTATCATATTTGAAAAAATTGACTCACAGTATGGAAAAAATAATAACATTGATTCCCTTACAAATAAAAACAACCTTTCAGCTAGATTTGGAAAAAAACTAGAAGTGACAGGTGAAACCAAAAGTCAATAGGAGAAAATGTGGTTGAGTAACTTGGTGACCCGGGATGGAAGGATTTCAGAAACAAGAGTCAAAATGCTCAAACCATAGGTAGATTTACCTACATCAAAGTATTTATGTGCAACAAACACATTGTAAAGTTACCAGAGAGTTGAAAGACTGGAGCAAGATATTTTTAGTGTTGAAGACTGATGAATGATTAAGATCTAGAATATAAAAGCTATTTCTGCAAATCAGAGAGAAGACAGGAAACCCAGAAAAAATTAGCAAAGTATATGAATAAGCCATTCACATAAGGGGAAAAAGTCAGATGATTAGTAATGCATGAAGAGAAGTCAGTCTCACAAGAAATCAGAAAACGAAAATAAAACCACAATTAAATACCACTTCACATTGACCAGATTGACAAAAATTAGAAAGTCAGAAAATACCAAGTGTTGGGAGGAAAATGAGATCTCTCCAAGCTTTTCTTGTTGGACTGCAACTGATAGGCTATTTTAGAGATCAGTTTGGCCATATTTAGTGAGACGTGTGAATCCAGAGACATTCTTACACAGGCACACATGAGGACATGTTTGTGTTTATGTTGATGTAAGAAGATCCAAACCCACAGATAATTTTTATAAGAGTTTGAGAAAAAATGATGGCATATGCTGGGCATAAAAATCTCAAATGCTCTAGAGAGTAACAGCTTTGCAGTTTCTTTTATGCATTTGAAATTAAAGAGGGGACATAAGGAAGATTACAGGAAGGTGGGAGAGAGCAAAGCAGGGGTTGGATTAGAAGACTATGTGCTTTCTTAAGGGTGGTTATGCCTTACTTCTGGATATTACTTCTGGCATTTCAAAGGTGTGTTAACCTAGATGCATACAAACAATGGACAGGGCTTGCTTAAAAAAAACTTTCATTTAAGGAGTAGAGGTCTTGGGCATGACTACCCACCATGACCTGACCAGTTAGGAATTTATAATAAATTGCAGCATCCTTTTTTGTCTACATTAGTGAAGAGTTGGAGGGAACCTCCTGCTTCTCACTTGGAGACTGGACAAAGAAAGGGATGAGGCAGCAGTCTAACAGACTAAGCTAAATTTACATATAGGAGCAGGATAGATACATCCCAGATACATGTTGAGTGAAAAAGAAAAAGGTTAGAAAAACATTAGATCTACTCTCAATACAGTTTATGAAATAACAACTCACAAGCACAAAGCAACACTAATTTTCAAGGATACATATATGTCTAAACAAACATATAAGGTGGATTAGAAGGATGCATGTTACATTCACCAGAGCCAGTACCATTGGAAATGGAAGATGCAGGGAAAATAATTCTACAGATACCATTACACAGGGTCCTTGTCCAAGCTGATAATGCCAGTTCTCCCAGAACTGAGAAGCAGGATGAACTTAAACCTGTGAACTTGAAGACCTTAAAAACAAATTGGTCCTTCTTAAAGCATTGCTAGGATTTGCTGTTTTATATCTTCATCTACAGTGATTTTTGTTTTTGTTCCTCCTCATTTTCCCCTATAAAGGGTCGTTGGCTCCTGGCCAGGTCTCTGCAAACTCAGAGGGCACAGACAACATTATGGTGATGTGGGAGCCTCCTGGGAAAGCCGCCTCTGCTGTCCAAGAGTATGTGGTGGAATGGAGGGAGCTGCATCTGGGGGGCAGCATGAAGCCCCCTCTAAACTGGCTACGGACTCCCCCTTACAATGTGTCCGCTTTGATTTCAGGTACTTAATTGTTCACCTGCCCTTGGGAGGTTACTCAATTCACATTTGTTTGAGAAAATTGCCGGTAGGAACCCCAAACCCTGCCTTCCATTACAAGTGACTGTGTGAGAAAGAGGGACAGTGATGACAGTGAGGCCTTCAGGACAGCACCTCAGAATACACCACTGCAGCCAGAGAAGGCCATCTGGTTGACTGGGAGCTCTGGTATTTATGGAAAATGCATGTGTCTGACAGTGCCATTACACCATAAGGGAATATTTAAACCAGATGA
The DNA here is from genome assembly GCF_022682495.2 of Desmodus rotundus. Lineage (NCBI taxonomy): Eukaryota > Metazoa > Chordata > Mammalia > Chiroptera > Phyllostomidae > Desmodus > Desmodus rotundus. Next base: position 47,363,875 of record NC_071389.1, read on the forward strand.
GCATGGCTGAGAGCTAAGTAGTGACCAGTCAGTATGATGGGCCCCTGACTTTTGGGAGTTCATTTAAGTCTCAGAAAAATCATGTGCAGCAGGAATTACCATTCCCACGATATAGGTGAGGATACCAGGAGATCTTTCATTCCCAATCAAGTGATGAGAGCATATTGAAAATGACTGGACAAAACTTAGGCAAAGTCATTTTTAAGTGTTAAATTCACAAAGGTGCTGGTTCTACAACCAGACAATTTAAATTTGAGTCCTGGCTCTGTTACTTACTAGGTTGCATAATCTAGGGCAAATTAGTTAACTTCTCTGTGCCTCAGCTTCCTTATCTGTAAAATAGGGGCCATTGTGTTAGTGTGAGGACTAACCGAATTAATATAGAGAAAATGTTTGAACAGCGCCTAACACAGTTTAAGTGCTTGATAATTTAGCTATCATCATCATGATTATTTTATGTAATAGAGCTAAGACTTTAATAGGTTTTCAAGCTCTAAATCCCATAATACTATTATTACACCATGACAATGATTGCACCTGTCCAGGAGGATACACACGCCCTGCTTAAGGAAACAAGATTTACGCCGAAGAAATAAACAGAGCACACCGCATGATAATTACAGGAGATGGTCCTTAACTGTGTGCCTCTTTTATAGTGTGGCTGCTCAGCTTTTTAGTGGGTTGTGTTCAGTTTTAATCACTACACATAAAAGGAGTGCTGCCCATTAAGCAAGAGAGGAAGATGAACAAGTCACTGTGGTTCTGGACTTTTAGTGTGGAAACCTAGAACTGTGGATGGGGTGGGGTGGTTTGACGGCTGTTGCTGGCTCTGACGTCTACGTGAAAAAGAGTGTCCTTTATTGTTTTGGAGGCTAAAACTGAGGCTTCTGCATGGAAGTTATAAGAAGGCAGATGCCAGCTCTATGTGGAGAAAGAACTTTCCTTACGTGTCGTGGTCTCTAATAGGAGAGTTGATTGACCCTGGAGTTGTTGCAGTAGAACCATTTTTTCTTTAGGGCTGTTATGCCCATCAAACCAGATGAAGCAGGGCATAGAAAAGGCATTTAGTGAACTCTAAACTGCTACAAAATTGTACATACTTACTATAAACTGTATTAGGATTTCCTCCTGCGGGATAGTTTGAGTCATATAGCCCCTATAATTCCCTCTTTTTATAAATCTATACAAATGCCATAAAATAGATGAAAAAAGAGAATGTTTTTCATATTTAGGAAACTGAAGTGTTTTTAAGCATTTTAGAAATATTTATTTGAATAAGATCAATATAATGGTGAAACAAAATTATTCTCCTACTTGAAAACACTTAGTTTGTGTTGCTATTATATTATGAAAATAAACCCCTAAAAAATTAAGCAATTCACACTGATCACAAATTCAAAATGGCCCTCTCCAGTCAGTAATATGACTCATTGCCACTGCATCCTTAGCTTCTGGCTGGGGCAGAGCGGGTTGTTTGGAGTGGGCCAGAATACAGTCTAGCTCCAGGGTTCTAGGTTGATGAGACCTAGTCTGGAGATCATCAGTCCTTTAATGTCTATAAAAATGGTTCAGGCCATACAGAGCCACTCCTTTTACAAGTATGTAGACAACGCCATGCCTAGAAAATCTTGCCTCATACCTAGGCTATTTGGGTCTCCATTCTGCATGCTCCCTCACATTTCCTCTAGGATTATTCCACGTTACTGATCATTTAGTGTTTGCCTTCTCCATACTTAATAGGTGAAATTAGCATCTGCAGACAATCCACCTAAGAGATTAGTTGTAAACATCAAAACAGAGCCTTTGCCCAAGGTTGCCAGGTATATATATATATACATGAGAATATGAGAAATGAGCCAGTAGTTGGGGCCAGAATGAAGAAAGAAATGAAAATTTTAACAATGTAGGCTGTAGCCACCGGGCAGCACAGCTGAGGAACTTTTGAGGTGGGGAGCAGACATGATTAAGGGGTGTTTGTATAAGAATTAGCCAGTAAAACAGGAGTCCTCAAGGTCAGAACCAGGGAACAAGCTTACTAGGGCTCTATGATTTATGGAAAGGGAAATGTCACCTGAGTTAAGGTGACATAGTTTCTTCCCTCCTCCACTAACGTAGGCTATCCACAAGAAGAAGCCCATAACTTCTAATGCAGCCATTCTCAAGGCTTCTACCCTGGACTCATGTTTTGCATGGCAAAATGCAACAAAAGCATTTGCCTAATGAGCTCATCTGGAACTCTCAAACCTCCTCAGGGCACAGTGGTTGGTTGGCACCTTCCACCAGTAGCAGAACAGCCAGGCACCTGCCCCTTGCAAATAAAATGTGAGTCCATATTCCATCTTGCCTATGGAGCTTTGGGGTCTGGATGCCACCCACGAAGAATCTTTGGATTACTGGACTAAGCTGACTATGTCTTTTTCTCCATTTCACTTAGTTCAACTATTAGGTCAAGTAGTTTTCTGGTAGAGCCTATAGGATTTTCTATGTACACTATCATGTCATCTGCAAATAATGACAGTTTTACTTCCTCTTTTCCAATTTGGATGCCTTTTATTTCTTTTCTCATCTGATCACTGTGGCTAGTTCTGTCGCTGGTCAGGGCACATTTAGGGGGCAACCGATGTTTCTCTGTCTCTCTCTTTCTCCCTCCCCCTTCCTCTCTCTCTAAAATTAAATGTTTAAAAAATATTTTAAAAATAAAATAAAAACTAGGAAGGAGCATTAACATTCCCAGATATCTTCCAAATGTTCCAGGCTGTGATGCAGCTGCGGCCTCACTGGACCACACTGAGGAGAGGTAGGGGAGAAGGAACAATGGGCTGGGTTGCACTGAGTGTGCCCTGGTTCATCACACCCAGATGCGTCATCTGGAGCTGCCCTGTCAGATCCTGATAAGCTTCTGTGGAATTAGAAGGGCCTTCAGGGTTCTATGCCTGCAAAATCCTAGCCACACTTTTTAGTAAAGGGCAAATTACTTATTTGTAGAAGTCAAAGCATTTTTCTTGAAGGAAAGTTTTGTTTCAAAAGTTGTCTGTGTGGTTATATTTAAATCCTTGTTGGCACTGGGCTAGCTTTTTTTCCCCTTAATCATGATGACCCTGGAAAGAAACTCAGGTTTGCTAATTTATTCACTACTAGATGAACTTGGGGCATAAATGCTGTGGCTTCCAGGAGCAGATGCCATGGCAAATAGGATGCTGAGATTTTGTAGCTCAGGTCATTCCTTTATCCTCTGTTGAAATTATACTTGAACCATCTTCAAACTAAGAAGAGACAAGAGATGCCTTGAATGCTTCTGTATCAGATATTAAAGCAGCTCCTTTAGTGATTCACATGTTATAAGAACTCCCTTTTCTTTGCAGAGAACATAAAACCCTACATCTGTTATGAAATCCGTGTGCATGCACTCTCAGGGGACCAAGGAGGATGCAGCTCCATCCAGGGTAACTCTAAGCACAAAGGTGAGTCTTGGGCACTTTTGCCCAATTTTGCTTTAGTTTAATGACCTGGATTTGGAGGGTGACAAAAGCTTCCTGTGTTCTACTTTACAGCACCACTGAGTGGGCCCTACATTAATGCCATCACAGAGGAAAAGGGGAGCGTTTTAATTTCATGGGACGAAATTCCAGCCCAGGAACAAATGGGCTGCATCCTCCATTACAGGATATACTGGAAGGAACAGGACTCCAATTCTCAACCTCGACTTTGTGGTATGTGTGAGAAACAAATACCCTGGGGCCTTTCTTGTTCGGATGCCAGGAGAACACAAGCGTATGCGTGTGCAAACATACATGAAGTGCTGGAACCATGCCTGGTGCTTAGGAGGTGCTCAGTAAATATGCTGAAATTAACTGAATAAAGGAAAATAAAAGACATCTAAACACATACACACAGTTACTGAATGCACGTCATGTGCCAAGCAAATTAAAGATATGAAAGTAATGGACTAGGCTCTTAAGGAGCTTACTAATATGGGGAGAGAGCATTTCAAAAAGCAATAAAGGCACATACTTTAGTAGAACTGTATAGACCCTTGAGGTTTGCAAAGAATGCGTTTGGAGAACTTTTGAGTCCCCATGTTTGTAAATATGATCGTAGCATATTATTTTTTCTCAAAATGGATAAAATATAATATAGTTTGAGTAATTCCTTATGACCTACAATTATTCTATAAGGCTGGCTACAGCAATTAAAATAAATTCTGGCTGAAGCATTATCTCAAATGACTTCATGGATCACTCACTTATAGTAGCTCCAAAGCACTTGGCAGATTTGATGCTCTAACTTTGATTTATTCAGAGGGTTGTTTTTTTTTCCCCTGTCTTGCCCTTCTTTTTATGTCATAGGCATCTTGCTTTTTTCAGGAGAATTTATCATAAAGAAGCATCATTTTTGTTCCTTCATGAGAACTAGTGGGTCAGGGAGAACGTGACAAAGCCACCCTGAGATGTGGGTGCTGGAGTACTGCCTGCAGACTGGTTCTACATGGGAAACTTCAGGAGTTAGTCATGCCTCTTGACCTGAGAAGACCGGCAGTGTTGCTTTTCTAAGTTATGGCTTTTGAAGCTAGTTAATTTTTTACTACATAAATAATACTGCATGTGATAAAAATATTCAAATAGTTTGGTAAGACATAAAATTGAAATGATCCCTTCATTTATACTTAGGCTATTATCAGTTCTTTGTGTGCTAGTCCAGAAAAAAATTAATACATATCCAAGCATATGTTTGGAATAATTGTCTGTATTCTGATCTTCACCTTGCTTTTACCTCTTAATAATATATACTGGAGGTCTTTCCACATCAGTCCATATAGATTTGCCTCATTCTCTTTAACAGCTGTCTAGTATTCCATTATAAGGTCTCACAATCATTCACTTAACATTCGTAAACAGAAAGTATTATTGACCAGAACTGCTTCCCACTGGGTCTGTCAGGGTAAGTCAGTTCTGAAAAACACCCCAAAAGGTGATAAATCAATTGACCTCTTCCTGAGCCATTTAAAATTCTTCATGTGGAATTTGCTCCCCTCCATTTCTCAATTTCCATCTTGGCAGAGTTTAAACTGAGATTCCTATTTATGACCAGACAGATTAACATGGTCATTTGGTTCTTAAAGCTGCTCTTGTAGATGTAGAAGAAAAATCTGCTTTAGTTTGTCACAAATTTGATGAATCTAAGTCTATACAAGGATGTTTTAAAATATGTCACAAGGGGAGGAGGCCTAGATTCAAAGTCCTATTTTATACTGGTTTAGATTAAATTTTCCTATTATTCATTAAGCACTTACTGATGGATAAGACCGGTTCCTTGTCTTCACAGAGTTCACAGTCTATTCAAGGAGATGGAAAAGTACACAAAAGTGATGTAACTGCTCTAATCAAGGACTGACAATTAGCTACTGCATTTGACAACCAGAAATCCCAGGTGATTCACAGGTGCAGCTTCTAGAGAGCAATAGAGGGCAGTAGGCTGAAGGAGAAAGACATCAGGAGAGAGAGGCCCCACACTGCAAAAGCTAGATGGATTTCCATGGGCGTGTGTGGGGGGCCTGTCTTACGTGTCCTGTGGTGCTGTGCGGATGGATAGCACATGCAGAGTTGCAGAGTGCAGTAGGAGCACTTAGCCCTGTCTGTGCAGAAGAAGAGGGGTGTAAAACTGGGATGGGGCTAACGCATGTGCCTGTTAGTACATCCCACAGGTGATTCTGGTGTCCAGCCTCTCCTCTGCAAGTTTGTTGATACTCATGTGCACCAATGGCAAGTGCATTCGCTACGGGTGCACACATTATGCTTTGTTACCACCCGGCTGTTTTTGCCCACAGACTCTAAGCATCTAGAGGACAGACACCACGGCAATTTGCTTACCATTGTCTCCAGTGTACTTACAATACAGCCAGGCATACTGTAGGTTCTTAACAAAACAGTATCTGTTGAATAGCAAATGGGTGATTAAAACCCTACATTTTGCTAAACCAATGTAGATTGTTAGGGGGGAAACTAATTTTCAGTAATAATGTGGCTGTTTTGCCTGATACCACTTGACCTTCTTATCCACTGCCTGTCCAAACATTGGCAACTACCACGTCCTCCTGAACTGGCGCCTTTGTCCTTTAACCACCCTGAGCCTAAAGTTTCAGGGGGCCAAGGAGTTAATGGCCCCTTTATCTGTGCCTGAGATCAGAGCCCAGACCCAGGCAGCAGAACCGGTATTTCCTGCATGATTTCTTTCTCCCATTACTCAACTCAACCTATTTTGCCAACCAAACTGCTGACACCGTCATCCTCCTTACTGCTTTCCCCCATAAAATTTCTATTCTTATTCTTCAAATACACATATGTGTATCTGAGTCTATGTATAAATTTTTTGGCCCAGCGCACCATTCAAATTTCTTCTCTTCTGTTCCAGCATCTGTCTCATTTCACTCCCAGAGCTCAGGAAGGTATGCCTCACACAGTGCAACAGTTGACTCCCAGATGCTCGCTGTTGCTTTGTTGCAGCTAGATGAGCAGGAGGTTGCTCCAAAATTAATTGTTTAATCCCCTGAAAGAGGATAAGAAAAGAGATTTTTTAAGTTGAATCACATAGTTTATGTCTGTGCAAGCAATTTCATCAGGTTAGAGTAGGCTTGGGAATTTTCCACATGGTGCTTTTCTCAACAAGAAGTAAAATACAGAAGTTGCTCTGATAGTCACAGCTGTTACGTAATCCACCCCAACCTCTGCCCCTTTGGGTGGAATGGATGTAATATTGCAGGCTCCATCTTGCTGGTCACCCACAGTAAGCAGGGGTGGGAATTGTAAGGGGTCTGTTTTCTCCTCTAGATGGTGAACTCTTTGAGGCATACTGTGCCTTTGTACACTTGATGCCTTGTCCAGAGCAGACACTCAATAAGTATTTGTGACTGTTGAAATATCAATAATTTGAGCAAAGAGGGTCATCACCTGACTTGCGCTGGGGTTTGAGAGCCAGTAAGTGATGTTGAGGCACAAGATGCTGGGTTCCAGTGCCCACTTTGATTACCAGCACAGGCACAAGTCTGCTGAGCAAGCCAGTGGACTGCTCCTGCCGAAGCCTTAATTTTATAGTCCCTTACCCCGCCGCGCAGGTACTCCAACCTTGCGCCCAGAAGATCTCGGCAGGGGAAGATTGCCTGTTCACCAAAGGCTCCCAACACTCATGCTTCTTGGAGAAAAACAGCATCAGGGAATTGTGCTCAAAAAACAACATCTTCCATGCCGAGAATATGCAAGGATGTTGACAGCATAAGGAACTGATGATTTAGGCTTTAACTGCCAAAATAAATCTAATCCTGAGGACCATTGCTCTAGATTTTAGATTTTATGTGAAAGTGTAGCAGATGGTCATATTAAGCCCACAAAGCCCAGTACTCAGAGCCTACAAAAAATGTAGAAAATCAGAATTAATAAATGTTGCTTAAATATCTGTTTTATTGCTAAACTTAGCTTTCTTAAAAATTCCATTGAGAGCAATTTATACATTTAATTTCCTCCCCAAGAGTTCTCAAATATACCTGGTAAATGCCAGAAACATTATAGGAAATTAAAAATGAGTTAACTACAGCTAAATACTTTCAAAAGCAAAATGATAAACATTTTCTCAAAAGATTTTACCATAGGAAAAAATATTTAATTCTTTTGATATGCTGAGAAGTGAGGCCTCCATCGATGGCAATGTCTGGGGCCTACTAAAGTATTAAGTATTGATTAATCAAGACTACTTTAAAATACATATGTGCTTTTCTCACTCTAATTAAATGAAAAATTAACAAATAAAAATGAGTAAGAGCCCATACTCAAATATTTCCCTTAATATGTAGTTTTCTTTTTTTAATCTTTATCTTCCTTTCAGAAATTCCCTATAGGGTCTCTCCAAACTCACACCCAATAAACAGCCTGCAGCGCAGAGTGAGATACGTCCTGTGGATGACAGCACTGACGGCCGCTGGCGAAAGCCCCCGCGGAAATGAGAGGGAATTTTGTCTGCAGGGTAAGAAACAAACGCAGAGATGGGGAGTCCACCCTGGATTCCCACACAGGCATGCAGTCTCACTTCCTTTGGCATGGAGAGGATAAGATTTTCTTTAATTTGCTCATAACATTTTTACTGCTACACCTTTACACTTGCTGTTTCCTCTAACTGGACTGCACTCCCATGGCATTGTCTACTTGGAGACAGTGTCTACTCATTTTTCAAAACTCAGTGGAAATATGTTTCCTCCTCCAGGAAGCATTTCCAAATGCACCTCCGTATTTCCTTCATACATTTGACCAGTATTCAAAACTCTAAATCCAATAGGCAGGGACTGGTATCTGTTTATCTCTATCTTCAAGGTCTAAAATGGTGCCCAACACATAGCCCTTGTTCACTGAATATCTGTTTAATGGACGATGACAATAACCTCAACAATAACAATAGCAGCTATTGCGATCAGATAGTTATGTACCAGTCATTGTGTTATGTGCTTCTATAACATAGGAGGGGCCCCCCTAAAAAAATCAAACCTGAATTATCTTCTGGAGCATGGGTCTCTTGTAGTACAGGCTTCCCCCAATAGGTCAGTGTTCTAGAAACCCATCTGTATCAGTGTACCAGCTGGCGTTGTTGTGAAAGGCTGCATTCGGCTTCAGTGAATTTTTTTTGAAGACTCTTTCAACGTGTTTGCCCATGTCATGGTGGGTGATATACAAGCACACCTGCTCACACCGTGCTGAATATTCAGCAGTTTTGGGCCAAAAGCAACATGACCCCTGTGCCCCACCCTATTTACCCAATCTCTCCCCGAGCAATTTTTTTTTTTTGGTTTCTCCGGATGAAGAAAGTCCTCAAAGGGAAATGTTTTGCTGATGTGGAAGAGGTGAAACCAAAAACAACAGAAGTACTAAAAGGCATCAAAATTGACAAGTTCAAAAACTTCTGAGCAATGAAAAAAAGGCTCTATCGGTGAATTGCATCAAATGGAGAGTACTTTGAAGGCGACTGAAGTTTAAACATGGAAGAATAAATATACTATTTTATATAAATGAATTCTGGGGTTTTTTGGGTGCCCCCTCATAGTTTGCTGGGGCTCCTATAGCTCAGTACCACGAACTGGGTGGCTGAAACAATAAAAATTAATTTTCTCACAGTTTGGAGGCTGGAAGTCCAAGACCAAGGCATCAGCAAAGTTAGAACTTCTGAGGGCTATGAAAGAACCTATTTTATGCCTCTCCCCTTGAGTCTGGTGGCAATCTTTGGTATTCCTAAGCTTGTAAATCTCTACCTTCATCTGCACATTGAGTTTTCCCTGTATGTGTCTCTCTGTTCAAATTTCCCCTTTTAACATGAACACCAGGCATATTGGAGGAGAGGTCCCCCTACTGCAGTCTGACCTCATCTTAATTAATTACATCTGCAATGACCCTACTTCCAAATGAGGCCAGTTTTTGAGGTACGGGAGGTTAGGACTTCAACATATGAATTGGGGGGATGAGAGGACACAATTCACCTTATGTAGCACATACTTTCACTCATTTAATCTTGCCCACAGCAATGTAAAGTGCCTGCTTTACATGATTACACCTGGTCACACTACCAGGTGCTCAATATGCAGCAAATGAAGGAATGAGGTGTTAGGGTGCTTTTTTGCAAGTGTAAGGCAGAAAAATTACCCAAGGTCATTCAGGTGGTAAATAGCAGAGCTACAAATCAAACAGATTTGAGTTACTTAAGTTACGCTGTCCTCTCTGGCAGCACTAGTTTGCATTTGCTCCAAGAGTGGAACAAGCTGTTCTTGCTTTGTAACGTGGAGTATCAAGTTGATCATTCAGTACTTTGTTGTTCTATGCCAGGTAATTCTCCACTGGGGAAAGTGAAAAGCCCTCTTTTCCTCTCCCAGCTACTCCCGTGAAAGTTAATTGTGAGCAATTAATTAGATTAAGAACTCAGCCTCCTTCTACTCAAGGTACTCCAGACTGTCCCAACTGCCCAGAAAGGAAGGCAGACGCTGAAGAAATGTCAGATTCTGTTGATCGTATGGGGTGGTAACAAGGCTGCCTGCTCCAACTCCCCCGTTCAGCCCTGATAACACACCTCTCACTGGGCCTAGCAGGTCTCTGGCCCCTAGTTCCCCCTGCTCACCTGCCCTCCCAGCCTGTCCTTCATTCTATCAGAAGAATCTTTCTGCAAGACCCCCAGGGCTGATATTCCACTTCTTGTTGCAACCCATCAAGTGGTTCCCCAAGGACTTCAAACTTGAATTCAAACTGCTTCATTACCAGGCCCTGCATGATCTGGTCTTGTTGCCCATTCTGCTCCATCCTCTGCCTCACATCATTCATACTCAAAAGCAAGACCAGTCTACCTATAGTCACCTGAAGTGCTGTGCTGTTTCTTCCTCCCATTCCTTTGCATAGTTCTCCGTCTAGTCTGTGCTTCCCTAATTTGTCGGCTTAGCCAACTCCTATTGATCCAACTCTAAACTTTTGATGTCATGCCTTTTGAGAAACCTTCCTCAACTGTAAATGAAGCCGTATGCCATGCTGTTCTCTGCTGCATGACCTCATACATGCTTGTTTTTACAATTGTTTACATGGGCTACATTCATGACTTCTGAAGACAGCAGAGCCCATTTCCTATTCATCTTCTCATCTCAGCACCTAATGGGGCCTGGTATGTGGTTAATAATGAATACTGGATGAATTAATGAATAATTCTGAAATGTGGCAAAATACATGTTCATAGGAAGAAATCAAAATAATTTCAAAGACCCTAGTTAGATAGAGGGTTGGTTTATCCAATGGTTTGGTAAAATTACTAGCTACTGTTTCTTGCAGGCCTGCTATGGTCAGATAGATACATTGCCTTGTGCTTTAACTACACTGTCTCTAATCTTCACAGCAATCTGCAGGTAGACATTCACCTTTTGTAGACCAAGAATAGGTCCACAGGTCACATCGCAGTCAGAGGAAGATTCAGTGCCAGGACTCAGGGCTCCCAGTTTACAGCCCATGCTTTGTGTGCCGCAGCCCTTTTCTTCCCACCCATTGGAGGAAGGAGCCCTTGCAGGGCTGATGCTCCTCTCCAAACTATAGAATTGGCTCCCCGAGCGCCCCTTCTTCTGAAATGAATGGATAGAAATGAGTTGGCCTTTTCCTGGGCCCAGCTTCCCAGGAGCTGTGGGTAGGGCCCAGAGGGCTCACACAATAGTCAGTATTTTGAAATGTTCATTGAAGGTATCTGAGTCACAGGGTTTGCTCTCTTTTCAGGTAAAGCCAATTGGAGCAAATTTATAGTCCCGAGCATTTGCACTGCAGTCATCGTGGTGGGCATTTTCTCAAAGCGTTACTTCCGGCAAAAGTGAGTGGGGTGCACCTGCCAATTTTGGTAAAAAAGTTTTTTAAATGATAATTGCTGTTGCTGCTATGAATCCAAGAAATGGATGCTTTCATATATTGCTGGTGGCAGAGCAAATTTATTCAGCATTTTGGAGTGACAATATGTTTTTATTTATTTTTAATATATTTTATTGATTATGCTATTACAGTTGTCCCATTTCCCCCCCTTCACTCCACTCCATCCTGCACACCCCCTCCCTCCCACATTCCCCCCCTATAGTTCATGTCCATGGGTCATACATACATATAAATTCTTTGGCTTCTACATTTCCTATACTATTCTTAACCTCCCCCTGTCTATTGTCTACCTACCATTTATGCTACTTATTCTCTGTACCTTTCCCCCCTCTCTCCCCCTCTGACTCCCCTGTTGATAACCCTCCATGTGATCTCCATTTCTATGGTTCTGTTCCTGTTCTAGTTGTTTGCTTAGTTTGCTTTTGTTTTTGTTTTAGATGTGGTTGTTAATAACTGTGAGTTTGCTGTCATTTTTACTGTACATATTTTTTAAGTTCTTTTTCTTAGATAAATCCCTTTAGCATTTCATATAATAAGGGCTTGGTGATGATGAACTCCTTGAACTTGAGCTTATCTGAGAAGCACTTTATCTGCCTTCCATTCCAAATGATAGCTTTGCTGGATACAGTAATCTTGGATGTAGGTCCTTGCCTTTCATGACTTGGAATACTTCTTGCCAGCCCCTTCTTGCCTGTAAGGTCTCTTTGGAGAAATCAGCTGACAGTCTTATGGGAAGTCCTTTGTAGGTAACTGTGTCCTTTTCTCTTGCTGCTTCTAAGATTCTCTCCTTCTCTTTAATCTTAGGTAATGTAATTATGATGTGCCTTGGTGTGTTCCTCCTTGGGTCCAGCTTCTTTGGGACTCTCTGAGCTTCCTGGACTTCCTGGAAGTCTATTTCCTTTGCCAGATTGGGGAAGTTCTCCTTCATTATTTGTTCAAATAAGTTTTAAATTTTTTGCTCTTTCTCTTCTCTTTCTGGTACCCCTATAATTCGGATGTTGGAACGTTTCAAGGTGTCCCGGAGGTTCCTAAGCCTCTCCTCATTTTTTTTGAATTCTTGTTTCTTCATTCTTTTCTGGTTGGATGTTTCTTTCTTCCTTCTGGTCCACACCGTTGATTTGAGTTCCAGTTTCCTTCCCATCATTATTGGTTCCCTGTATGTTTTCCTTTGTTTCTCTTAGAATAGCCTTCAATTTTTCATCTAATTTGTGACCAGATTCAACCAATTCTGTGAGCTTCCTGATTACCAGTGTTTTGAACTGTGCATCTGATAGGTTGGCTATCTCTTTGTCACTTAGTTGTATTTTTTCTGGAGCTCTGATCTGTTCTTTCATTTGGGCCTTTTTTTTGGTCTTGGTGCGCCTGTTACGGAAAGGGGTGGAGCCTTAGGTATTCACCAGGGCAGAGTAACACTTGTCCCTGCACTGTGACGCTGTTATGTTGGGGAGGGGTGTGATAGGGAGCAATGGCACTTGCTCCACTCTCAGCTGGTTTTCAGTCACTCCCTCTGCCACCCACAATCAAACTGGGACCTTCCGGTGCTGCTTCCTGAGTGGGTGGGTTTGTGTACGTTCTAGGACCAAGGAACTCTCCTGTGAGGCTGGGAGTTTCTCCCACTGCCGCCTCAACCCCCACGGGTGTCTTCAGTCAGTTGTTTGAGGCTTCATTTCCCCACACTGGAATTCTGGGTTGCGCGGTCTGTCACCTGGTCCACCAGCTGCTGCCTTGCTGGCCAGCTGCAGCCACCACCTTGCCGTGCAAGTCGTCTCTACCCAAGCTGCCCATCTCTGCCCTTCCTACCAGTCTGGATGAATGTTTCTTAACTCCTTGGTTTTTGGACTTCCATATAGTTCAATTTTCTGTCAGTTCTGATTGATTTTTGTTTTTAAATTGTCCTTCTTTTGGTTGTGCGAGGAGGCACAGTGTGTCTGCTCATGCCTCCATCTTAGCCGGAAGTCGACAATATATGTTCTGTTTTTAAAAATATTCTACCATAGCGATTCCTATTTAGAAATTTATTCTAAGTATGTAATGAGGGCATGTGGCTATTTGATAGCAAATATGTTCACTAAAGTATTGTTCATAAGAGGAAAAATAATTTGAAACACAAATGCCCAATGATATGGGATTAACTAAATTATATCTTATGCTATAGCAATATGCATCCATTAAAAATGTAGAATAAAATTTAATCATGAATATTTGCTATATTACATTTTAAAAAGAAGCTTGCAAAACAATATGTACTCCCATTTTTTAAAAAAGATTTTATTTTTAGAGGGGGAGGGAGGGAAAAAAGGAGAGAAACATCAATGTGTGGTTGCCTCTCATGTGTCCCCTGCTGGGGACCTGGCCCACAACCCAGGCATGTGCTGACTGGGAATTGAACCAGTGACCCCTTAGTTCATAGGCCAGCACTCAATCCACTGAGCCACACCAGCCACGGCTGTACTTCCATTTTTTTAAAAATAGTACATACATGTATAAACACACATACACGATATTATCAGTCATCATTAAGTTTGGTTGTATGTAAGTTTTATAGCCAAAATAATGTGACAAACTAGCTACGGGTTTCCCATCCAAGTAAGGGAAGTAAACTAAGTAAGGCCTGATCTTAACTCCATAGTTTCTGGGACTTGGGTCCCTTGTATCTTCCTGCTCCGTTATGCTGACCCTGGCTTCCATCAGTTTCCCCTCACAGTCCAGTGGCTGCAGGAATTATAGCCATCATGCCTGCATTTTACCACCACAGGGACAAAGGCAGCACCCACACTCCCCTTTCCAGTAGACATTTCATGAAGAAGTCACACAAGATACTGTTGGTTAGATCTCATTGGCCAGAACTTGGTGAGGCGGAGAAGTTTAAAATTGTGGCCTTATAGATGGGTTCATGATCGTCCCAATAAATTGGGGTGATCTTGCCTCGGATGGGAGGAAAACAGATATTGGGCGGCAATGAACACTTTCTGCCCCAAAGGTACACACCAAAAGATTAATGGTGGTTATACCCAAGAATAAAATCATAGGTGACTTTAGTGTTCTATTTAATTGTATTTTCTAAAATTTTTAAAACATGCATTACTTAATAAGAGGGAATTTAAAAAAATGAAGTAGTACTTCAATACAAAGTTTTCTTCAGATGTTGTGTAAAGCAAGAGAAGAGGTAAAAATAAAACAAGCTCAAAGTCATTCTACTAGCCACTGAACTTGTCTGAAAGGCTTTACATTTATCGAAGCTCCCATGTGTGACAGATACTTCAAAGCAGAGCTCTCTTTAGGTAGATTTTGAAGTTAAACTAAAAAGGAGTTAACTAGGATCACATACATCCTCTTCAGGGAAATAGTATCAGTTAGGGTCAAGGCTTCTGCTGTTAAAAGAAAAAGAAAAAAGAGGACTCAAAAGCAGTGGCTTTAATAAAAGAGTTTATTTCTCTCCCATGTGAGAGGTTAAGTCATCCAGGTTGGTTGGCAGCTCTGCTCCACACAGTCATTTAGGGACCCAGTTTTATTCCATTTTATTGGCCCACCACCCTTTGGGCACTGTCCTCCTCTGCATGATCTGTACTAGGTCACAGGTACCTCTGTTCACAATTCTTTGGAGAAAAACTAGTCACAGGGCCACCTCTCTTGTTTCAAAGAGCTAAACACATCCCAGAAGCTTACCATTCTTATTAAACATCAAAGCTTATTAAAGCCAAGGATTTAATGGTGTTTCATATTGGTCTTGAATACTTAAAATATAGAGATAATATTTAAGCCACATGCACATATAAGAAACATTTTTTAGGATTTTTCCCTTCCACATCATAAAAGTAATATAAACTCATTTTAAAATATTTTTAAAAACCTAAAGATGTAGGAAAAAAGACCCACATTTCCTCTGATCACCAAACACAAGTACTGTTAACAGTCTGAATGTTTCTCCATGGTATTTTTTCTTGGCATTTGTTTTGCAAGGTTTATGTTCAAGCTATTTATCCCATTTGTATCCTATTTGTTACTTTTACTTTTAGCACAATAATGTCCTAATGTAACAATGTCATTACAAGCTCTTTATGCACACTGTAATTAAGTAAATGGCAAGCTCCCCAAGGTAGGGGCCATGCCTCCTTGTTTGCTGTCCCAGCACTGTGCTGGTCACGCATTAGGGAATGTTTGGTGAACAGTTGCATGGCTGGATAGTGACAGATACACATTACATGGATCGAAAGTTCCGTAGTTTTCTTAGCAAACCCCAAGTGACTGCATCACAACTCCTTATCATCTACCTACACTTCACAGAAAGCTAGTCCCTCCTTCGGTGACATGTCATCTTTCCCCTTCAGTGTTCACATGCCACTCATTTGCATACCCCTACACTGAACAGCCCCTACACTGAAGTCACTGCACCAGGAACCTGTGCTTCCACACTTAACCAGATGGCATTGCTTTCTTTATCTATAGGCTATCTGTCCTCCTTTCGGGCCTCAGACCTCAGTGGTGTAGCAGACAAATTCCAGACCCAGCGAACAGCACTTGGGCCAAGAAATATCTCATTGCGGAGGTAAGGTATAAAGCCTTAGCAGCCAGTTGATGGGGTTCTAGACATCTGCATATCTGTGTTTCCCTGGTGGTTAGGAGGAAACCTGGGTACTAAGAGCCTATGAATAAAGTGAGGTCATTCACGCTCTGAGCCGTTACCATCTGAGTCGTTATTCCCATGTACAGAGATTTTCTGAAGCTTACGACCCATAGCTTTTCATTCCCCTCTATGCCTTATAGTTCCCCTTCTCACCTTGACTGACTTTAAAAGAAATTTAAAAACAATTATTTTTGCCATTTTTGGAGCTCTAGGCTGAGCACTGACTCATTTGAATTCAAGAGAATTGAAGCTTTACACACAATGTTCCCAGCCCCCTGTCTGAGCACAGAATAGATAAATAGAACCCAGACTATTTTGATTTTGGCAGGAAGCCAGTAAACCATCCCATTGTGTATGGAAAAGGTTCTAAAGGAGAGGTTGCTCAGCTGGCAGATGAGAGAGCAAGTGTAAAGGAAGCAAAGTGAGCTGCTCCTGTGCAGTCTGAGGCGGCTAGAAGAGGTCACAGTGGGCAAGATGGTCCATCTCTAATGGAAGGTTTGGAAGCTGAAGGCATCTGAATATGGAGCAAGACTGTGCATTTATGGAAAGCAAAGGGAAAGAAAGTGGTATGCCAGTATTCTTCCCAGGCCCAGGCCATTGGCAGCCCCACATTCTCTTAACCATGTTTTATAGCCCTTCTCCTGAAAGATTCTTCTCTTCAAATGCCCAGTGTATTCTATTACCCACATCCTTCCTCAGCCAGAAGCCAGTGGTACCAGCCACTACTCAGGTAAGGAGCTCGTCTCAGCTATGTCTGCCTCAGCAGGAATTCAAGTCCCTACAGTTCAGTGCCTTTGCAACAAGGCTTGAAAGCAAACCCTACTCTGCCCCTTACTATGTGGATGACCCTTGGGCCACTTGCCTGACATTTACACCCTAATTTCATTCTCTGTGAAATAGGAATTAATAACATCTCCCATATATACTGTTGTGAGGATTAAGAAAGATGCCATGTAGAGTACATGGCTCATACAAGGCAAAGATCATTCACTTTCTTCTCAGGAAGACTCATAATTGAGGTCTCCATCTGTCTGTTGAGGGGTTTTGTTACTGTTAAGTTACAATATCAAGAACAGTAATAGCAGTAGGTCATATATACATATATATTATATATCTGCATGATAATTATATATGGTATATAATTTTATTATACATCTATGTTTATATACATTTATATAATATATAATTTTGTATATGCCAGGCACTTTAAAGAATGTTTTTTATGCATTAACATTTAATCCATACAGTACAGCTTTATGAAGTTGTACTATTGTCCTCAGTTTTCAGATGAGAAACTCAGGCACAGAGGACTAAGTATCGCCCAACGTTAGTCAGCTAGTAAATGGTGGATCCTGAATTCACATAGACGCAGGATGTGCCATCTGCCATTATACTATATATTCTAAAAGACCTTTAAGCACAGGGTGTAAGGGGAGTCTTTCCCGAAGTCAACGCCTCTGAGCTGAATAGACTAACTAAAGACGGCCCTCCCTTAATGGCAATATTGTAATGACCTGTGGGAATGTACTCTGTAGGGATGCCACTGCCCGTGTTATAGGGGATTCAAGTACTAGGAACTGAACCAGCTTAGCTTTAAGGTCTCCTTCTTCCAATGCTGAGATTCTACAGTCCTATGTCCTAAAAGCAATTTCAGCCTTTTTCATCTCATGGCACACATAAATTAATTACTAAAATTTTGTGGCACAGGCACTGGCCAGGTAGCTTAGTTGGTGAGAGCATCATCCCAATATCCCAAGGTTGTGGGTTCAATCTCTGGTCAGAACACATATAAGAATCAACTAATGAATGCATAAATAAGTGGAACAACAAATCAAGGTTTCTCTCTCTCCCCCTCTTTCTCTCTAAAATCAGTACATAAAAACTTTTTAAAAACTAGGGTTATAAAATTCTGCAGCACAGCAAAAACAAATTTTTTTGCAAATCTGACAAAAAAAATAGGTATTATTTTTATTCATTCACTCTTGACAGCTATTGTGTTGGCTGTTGTCATTTTTTATTTGACAAATCAAAGGAAAAGAGGTCAGTGCCCCTCACTAAATAGTCAGGTATTGCATGCTTGAACAATTTTTATGGCACACCATTGTGCCTGCCGTGACACACCAGTTGAAAAATCACTGACCTAAAAACCTGAACTAGTGGGTGGGAAGCACAGTGCGAAGCAGCTCTGGGTCAGTCCCGGACACCCGGCTTCCAAGTCTGTAGCTTTGACGTCATGGGCTCCATTTGCCTCTGCCTAGGTGTGACAGGGGACCTTAAAAAGCCTAGAAGAAATGCTAAGAAAGACACACAAAGGGTTAGAGATAATAACACAGAGAAAAGGTAACAGAAATTGCCACACACATGCCCAAAATTGTATAAATATATTCCTTAGAGCATTATACATAGAAGCCAAAAATTGGGCATAATGTAACCTGCTACCAGGAGGTCAGGTTGAACATTTTGAATATATCAATACAATAGGATATTATGCAACTATTTTTAAAAAATGTTTGTCTAAAAACCTCTAAGATATTTAAAAATGAAAAAAGTAAAGTCTGTAAGTTTCTAAAGTGGGTTCTTATTTGTATAAAAAGGAGGGAGACTTTATACACAAACACACTCCTGGGAGCCTGAATATGAAACGTATCATTGGGGTTGCCTTTGGGGAAGGGGTTGGAGATAGGAGGGCCATTTAATTTTCATTATAAATTTCCTTTAAACTTTTAAAATTTCTTTAAAAACTATGTGCGTTTTTTTTTTTTTTTTAATAACTGGTAAATTAGCTTCAACATGGCATCTGCTTGGAGGCAGCCTCAGAACCCGTGTCACTTGACCCTTGCAGTGAGTAGGCTGGTGTTAAAGGCCCAAATTGCTCTCCTGGTGATAGGCTGGGGCAGACATCAGAACTACAACAGTCTTTCAACTCCAACAAAATATTTTCTTTTTTCAGGCCTTATGTGCCCTTCCCATTTTAGATGTAGCTGAAAAAATCATGTGTCTTAAAGCTCTGGAGGAAAAAGCCAAATCATGAAGGGGATCACCAGAATAGTGTAAAGGCTTAAAATAGTGTCCACGAGGTACCTGAGCTAATAGTGCTCTAAGAGGCCTTGTCCCAGGACTTGTCTGCCAGAGCACCTGCTTTATAAAAGCTTGGAGGAACAGCCTCTATCAGTACTGCCAGAGCTTTCAAGAAGTCAGAGTGAACACCTCACCTTGTGATAAGGAGCCATTTCCACACCCTGTGTAATCTCTCATATCTGTGATAGCAACACTGGCAGCTCACTTCCCAGAGCCACCAGCCACGTTTCAAGCCACACTCCCGTGCCAGGGACAGCCTGGGCAGCGATTAGAAGAGTAGGCTCCCAAGAGAGACTCAGGCACATACCCTCTAGCTTGTGGGCCCTTTGCAGAAGGCTGTCCTGAGACGGCACCATCATTCACTTTTTGGAAACTTCTCACGCTTGAGGAAAGGCAAGGGACATCAGCCAATCCAGACCAAATCACTCTTGCACCATTTGACATTTGATGGAGGAGGGAATCAAAGGCCAGAGAGGTTGTTTTCCCGAGCTGTAAAGTGTCAATAGAGTTGGAACTAGTCCTGAGGGTTCGTGCTGTTCCAAGGCTATTTTTTGTCAACCTACGCCTTCCTTAAAACATGGTCCCTGCTCACAGATGGCTTATGGACACGTTTAAAAACTGTGGCATTGCAAAGCACCATGTGCCAAGAACCTAACGGGCAGTTGCTTCACTGCTGGAGTTCAGCAGTGGGAACAATCACTAGGGGCTTCAAGAACGAGGAAGGTGGCAAGCAGAGGATGGTGCAGCCAACAGAAGTGGGTGGAGGCTGGCAGTGGGAGCAAAAGTGTGGCAGCACGGAGAAAAGTGTGTTTAGTTAGACCAGGACGGTGTGTCTGAAATAACTTCTAAACAAAAACATGCTGAGCGGAGGAAGGTGCAGGAACCTGATTGCCAAGGTAAAGGCTGAAAACTCGACTGCTTACGTAAGCCTCAGGCCTTAAAGGCAGCAGAGCTTTGCCTTAGTAAGATCAGTCAGTGTGAAAGGTAGTTTCCAGGATGTGAGGAGAGCCCAAGAAAGCAAAGAAATGTTAATGAAGTGCTTGGACTTGGGCTCAGGAATCAGCATCAGGTTTGGAAAGCAGAGATGACATTGAAGAGTTGGTAATCAATGTGCTGTTGAGAAGGTAAACAAGAGAAGTAACAGACAAGATTAGATAGAGGGGAAAAAGGACGCCAGTTTTCTTCCAAAAAAAAGTTATTCTAGAGGGGTCTTTCTTAAGAACAGACCTGATGAAGAAATTACCCTACAACTTTTCAGTAGTTCTACGAAAACCCAAAATGCTTAGCATCCCTTAAAAATCCCTTCATCGTGTGACTTCCTCCTATTTCCAAAGCCTCAGCTTCCCTGCCTAAGAACTAGCAGGTTCCATGACGGACCAGTCCTCCTTGCCCACAACGTCCTTATATGAAAAGACTGTACTTCTCAGGATTCAGCTCTAGTGTGACCCTTTTAGTCTTCCCCGCCACCTCCCCCAGACAGAGGCAAGCTCAGCCCTTCTTTTGCACCCACTGTCCTAGATGAAAAGCAGCTAGTGCAGTTTGACTCACCAGGAACAGTATGGTTGAAGGTTGAGCAGGGCAGTGAATCACCACTCACTGGCTGGGGTTGAGAGGACTCTATGGCTCCTGCTAGTCTGCCTCCCAGACAATGTTAACTGCTTCTCTTACCTCACAAAGTCAAGGGACCAGAGTCTATGGTGCAGGCTGTGAGGCCTTCTGGAACCCTTAAGTCAGTTGTCAAGGCTACTCACTTAACATAGCCATATCAATTTCTTCCTCCTCTTTCTCAGGAGAAGATGCAGCTGCCCTTGGACAGGATCCTAACAGACTGGCCCACTCCGAAAGAACCTGAGCCCCTGGTCATCAGCGAAGTCCTTCACCAAGTGACCCCAGCCTTCAGATGTCTCGTTCGCCCCAACTGGCTAGAAAAGGGAAAAGGAGTCCAAGGTCACTATACCTCTGAGGAAGACACAGGGTACAGTGCCTCAGGCTCACCACCTCCAAGAGCTCTCACAACAGAGACAGGACAGCTAGTGGATCTGTACAAAGTGCTGGGGAGCAGGGACCCTGACTTGAAGCCAGGAAACCCAGCAAGCTCCTCGCCAGTACTCCCAGTGGACTACCTTCCCACCCACGAGGGCTACTTACCCTCCAATGTAGATTATCTCCCTTCACCGGCGGCTCCTGTAACTGAGCCCCCGGAAGAACTGGAACCTCAGCACATCTCCCTCTCTGTTTTTCCCTCAAGCTCCCTTCACCCGCTCACCTTCTCCTGTGGTGAGAAGCTGACTTTGGATCGGTTGAAGATGGGGTGTGGCTCCCTCATGCTTTGAGTGAAGTCTGAAACTTGGCAGGTGGTCCCCACCAGCACAGCACGCCCATCTACCCAGCCCTGTGCTCCAGCTGTTAGCTCTTGTGGCTGCTACCATTTGGTCCTTTTGCAGCTAGAAGACAGTCAAGCCAACTCAGGGTGAATATCAGGGAACTGAGAGTTAACTGCAGCCCAAATACCTCATCTTGCCTTCTCCAGAGGCTTCACATTACATCCTTCACTGTGTGGACCAGGAGACTCCAGTCTAAATTCCTGCAACTTTCTTGGCTATGACAGCTGGAAAAGGGGAGCGTGGAAACCAAAACACTTACTAATGATGAGGACCATTCTTACAAAATTGTTTATAAAGCAGCTACTACATACCAGGGCTTAGGTTGAGATCAGTACTGTCCAATAGGCCTGTCTACACTGCTGAGTATGCTAGACACTAACAAGTGGCTGTTGACACTTTGAAATGTGTCTAGTATGACCAAAGAACTTAATTTGGATTGTAACTGAAATAATCACATGTGGCTAGTGCTGCTGTATTAAACACAGGTACAGATGATGGATACATTAGTGAGAATTACTAGGGTACTTCAAAATGCATCACCCTAGTTTTACAAATATTAAGAGACCCGGGTGTACACCAATATAAAAGGACTTCCAAGATGGTGGTGACTGTCTTTATTTGTGGAGGCCTAAGAATGTACCTTTCCCTAGTTTTGCTGGTTTATTTTGCCTTAGCCTTTCAGTGAAATCAAGAGCAGCTTGATTGTGGAAATGCTACCTGTAAAGCCACCTTACAATCTTTCGCAAGCAGCCTCCCCTCTGAAATCAGATGTCGTCAAAAGGAGTGGGCCAAAGGCTCTCCGCCTGTTTTCTTTCTGATGCAGCAGGTGCTGCCCTCAGGACCAGCTATGTCAGGGTTTAAGACCCCAACTGCCATAGTCGTGTCCTTCTTTGCTTTCCTTTCTGGAGAAAACTGAGCTGGTCCTTAGCTCAAGTTGAGCCTAGAGTTGTTTTATTTCCCTCAGCACATACTTAAGACATGATACATGTTTTACCTTTAGAGGTGTGGCCCTGGCCTGTCACCCTCCCCATGCCCATCACTACCTGCATCCGGTCCCCTAGAGGCACTTCAGCTAACCGGGTTTCACTGCTGATAGTACTCCTCCCAGGAAACAGGATAAAACATCCAAGAACTTTTTTCTTAAATCCTTGTCAAGCATGGGGCCTACCTCCTATCCCCATCCCACCCAAAACTGGAACTCAGGCAGGTATCCTGCAGAGCTCTAGAAATTGAAGTAACTAACATTGCTCTGCTTGTTCATGTTTTAAGTCTTCATCCATGCTTCTTGCCATTCCAGACTGAACATTAGTCCTACCGGGCTTTCTTTTTCTCCCTTGCGTCTCTATTTTACTCTAGTGGCTGTGCAACAACACCCCCCCTCCCCCCACCCACCTCACCAGTCCCTTGCATTTCAGAGCTTCAGCACTGGCTGCCCTGCACCCAAGATTGGATACCTTGTTTGTGTGCAATGGGCCACAAGGTCACCTACTTAGAAGCTGGCCAACCCGTCACCTCTTGACAATGGAAGCCAACTTTTCTTTCTTGTAATAACCTATTTTTCGCATCCTTACTTTTCTTCTGATCACCTAATATCTTAGCCACTCTTCCCTTTCCCACTTGGCTCCAAAGACCAGCTCCCAGTTTTTTTACCCCCATCCTCCACATCCTTTCCCTTAAAACTACAGTCCCTTTTCCCCCCTAAATAAGTAAAAAAAAAAGTAAAAAATTTAATTTTAAAAAGGGAGACTTCCCTGACTCAAGGCTCCTTCTCAGGGTGGAGAGGCTTCCTTGGTGCTCCATGAGCATGATGCCCATACCATCTACTTCCTCTACTAGACTGCAAACAATCTGAGGGCAGGAACCACACAATGTTCAGCACCATACCTGATGCAGGCACCAGCCACTGCTTTCATCTTTTTCCTTCTGCTCCTGAAACCAGTCCAGCTGTGCATGCCCACTTTTTACTGGGACAACTGAGTTTGCATCTGTTCATCATTCCCAACCCTTTCCACCCCCACTGTTCACTAGCAGCACCGCTACAAATTTGAGCAAGACTTTTGCGGCTTGTCCTACCAGATACAATGTCCTCTTTTCCGTGAGTGATGGGTAACCTTGTTCTGTCCTTCCCCCTAGTTTTTCATATTCCCTCTTCTGCCACACACAAAATTTCAAAACAGGTTGCCTAGTTTGCCAGGACTAAGTGGAGCTTATCAATACTCAGACTTTCATTCCTCAAGAAAACTAGCAATGATTTAAATCCTCATCCAATATACATCCAAAGCCAACCCAGAAACCTCTGCTCTGTTCAAACACATTAAATTCCTTAATTCTCTGGGACCTAAGTATAAGGTCCAAGTTCACAATTCCTAGATATACAGCAATCCTCATTACTTTTTGTGTAGAAATCCATACTTTTAATTGTTCCTTGAAAGGGCCCTTTCCCAGAAGCCAGAGATCCTATTTCCTGGGCTTCTGCCTTCCTTGTAGACAACAGGAGAGTCAAACTAGTGTTGCCCAGTTCTGTTCTTCTACTGCCTTTCCCCCTCTACCCTATCCCAATTTCTGTTTCCATTAATATCCTGCAGCTGCAACTCACCAGTGCCCTGAAGCCTGTGAAAGAGATGCCAAGTTAGGCATTCTATTATAGTCAACCTCCCATGTTTGAATGTTTTTTGAAGCTCTGACTTTTCCTTTCACGTGTCACAGTTCTCATGTGTCCCGATAACACTGCTCCAGCCCTCCAAGAGTCCTGTTTTTCTCTTACTCATCTGCAGGACTCGTGGATGTTCACATTATCCCATCTTATAAAAGGCTGGCTGATAGGTGAATCCTTAAGTAAACTACTCTCTAGAATAAGAGATCAGAAAGGTCTCTTCTTCCTCCTAAAAAAATAAACAATGCAATCAATTGGCTAATTGACAACTAAAAGAAACAAGTCAGATCTTCCTATCAGCCTATACCGAAATAAATCAATGAAAAATTTGCAAAACACACACACATCAAGTTAGATCAAAATCAAGTTAGATCAAAATATTTGCGATACATGCCCAAAATAACTTACTTAGTAAGGCATTCTTACAGATCAATATGAAAAAAAAACATTTCAAAGAATAATGAACCAAGAAACACAAAACATTGAATGTTCAATAATAGTGTCACCCCAGTAAATTCAGTGAAAAGGAAAAAAATTTAAATGCTCAATAAGCATGAAAACAATCACCTGTAATCAAAGGAATAAAATTGAACACCACTTTTCACTCACCAAATTAGAAAAATTAAACAAAAAATTACCCAGTATTAATCAGAGATGGTATTTGCAACCAGGTATGCTAGATGGCTCCTTTCTGGAGGCAGTTGGGCAGTACTTTTTAAAATCTCAACAAACAACTCCACTCCTAGCAATGAAGACTGAAGAACAGTATAAATGAGTTATTACAGCATTGATTAAAACAGGGAGAGGGACCGAATGCCCTTTAGAAGGAACTTGGTTAATCTATACAACAAAACAGTATCATACAATCTAAAATTATGAATTTCAAAACACCCCCACCATTAATGTTCTGAATTGAAAAAGAAAAAAGCTACTAAAACTGAAATATGCCATTGATTTCTATGGTGCATGATTCCCCTGCCCCCCAAAATGTCTGAAACTGGGATGGATCTTAGAATTGATGAGAAGTACACTATGCAATCTTTCAAAAAGCAGAGCAATATTTGGTATGGAAATGGTCAATTACAAAACAATGAGCAGAATCATATCACTGTCATAAATCAAGCGAACAGGTTTTTGAAATACACAAAAATGCTAACAGTAGTTTGTTTCCTCTAGCCATAGGTTTTTAAATTCTATTTCTACATTTTCATTACAAATATTCCTTATTCTTATAATTGGACAGTCAATACAATATAACCAATTCTCTTCCCCCAAATGCCTGACACAATAGGTCTAGAGACAGACACAACCAACCACTTTTTTTTATAGCCATGTCTTTCATCCTCCATCTGTCTGATACTTTCACTGACCTTTATTACTCCTGTCAGTTGGCAGAAAAGGCAAAGATGACACACCTAGTGAGGGTGGGGTTGGGGATGTTAGGGTAACAACTGAAGCAATGGATCTCTGAAATACAAAGTTGATATAACAAGCCAAATTCCCATTCAATGTATATAACACAATGCATTCGACCCTCAGTTTCCTCTCTGGATTGGTTCCAGGACTATCCCCACCCCCAGACATCAAAATCCTCGGCTGCTCAGTCCCTTATTTAAAATGGTGGACTTGCATATAACATACACACATCCTTTCATATACTTAGTCTCTAGATTATACCTAATACAACATAAAGAGTTGTACTGTAATGTTCAAGGAATAATGACAAGAAATGGCTGTACCTATTCACAGTAGGCCTAACTACATAGCACATGTCACCAACAATGTAACATTTTTCTGGAATATTTTAATCCTTAGCTGAATCTGCGGATTTAGAACTGTGGATAGAGAGGGCAATGTATTAGTACATACTGATTTTAAGATACGTAATTCAGTTCTCACCATGACTGGTTTAAGATAGGTGTTGTCTCCACTCTAGAGAAAAGGAAACTGAAATACAAGTAAATGGTTAAGTCACACTACTGGTACCTATTACAGGACACCCTGGTTTCAGAGTGTAACTTTCAACTATACAAATTCCTTTCAATGCAAATGACTGCTCTGCAAACTTACATCAGTTAAGAGTTCCAACTGCAGTTGACTAAAACGGATGCCGTAAAAATCTTTGGAGCTGTTTTTACTAAATAACCAAAACCTGGCATTTCCATATTTCTAGAGCCCTACCTAGATCATTCTTGGTTACCAAGAAATCTACCTTTAAAAAACAGGTAAATTTTCAAACTGACAAATCTGGTACTATCTACCCAGCTCGTCTAAATCCTGCACGGCACAGGTAGGCAAAAAAAAAAAAAAAAAAAAAAAAAAGCCACAGGAAAGAACTCCCCCCAAAAGCTCATTATTTTAAGGAAATTGATAAATGGAGTATTTAAAAGCTATGAAAAATTTAAGTCTTAAAAATACAAAAGCAAGCAGAGCAACTGTGCTATAACCCCACCTGCTTTACCTACTGAATTTTTTCCAACTTGAAGGCTATGATTTCCTAAGCAAAAAGGAATTAGGGCTGCATGACTCAATTTTGTTGCTTGTATTAATTGTTGAAACATAAATGCCTTGCCTTTACTCTATGGTAAAGGCTGCACATTTTGCTAGTGCTCCTTTATTTACAAGTAGTTCTTCAGTTGGTTCTGCTGAGATTTCAATCATATCTCTAAAAAACATACAAACCTATTGTCACTTCTAAATTTCCACAACTGTAAGTAATTATTCCTTAAGAGCCTGGCCTTGCTAATGCAAGGTAAGTGAATTTCAAAACACCTTCTCTGCCTTTGCCAATTTCAAGTATTTTACTACCTATAGGTAACAGAACCCAATGAAATGCTATAAAAGCTATTATGAGATTCTCAGAGAATAAACTGTTCTGAAAGGCCCTAAATTTTCACTGGAAAAGCAGGCCCACCCACAAGCTGGACATTTTCACTATATTTAAGAAGCTACAAAAACATTTTCGAAATACAATGAAAATTAGTGAAAAACTTGTTCTTTTACAAAAATATCAATTCACTTGCTGAATTGGCTTATATGTCCCCCTGCGTATTAGCTGAGAATGTGGCCTGTGTTAACGGGTAAATTTTCCTTGTGCTGTCTAAACCAAGGAGCTGGAAGACCACCCCCCCCAATCAAAAAAATCTCTGGGTGAAAATGGGACACCTCAAGATTTAGAAACAGAAATCTTAACTTTATTCCATCAAAAGGGAGTAAAAGACCATTTCCCTTCCTTTCACAACACTGTACAAATACTTCTTTCCTAATGTTTTTCTCCTCTCATTCTTGTACAACTCCATGACAGGACTCTTCTGCATTCCTATAAACATTCCCTTTAGTTGACCCTCTCTGGCCTACATTAGGATAGCTTTCATTGCAGCTGTTTAAAAAAAAAAAAGCAAAACACTTTCAAGTTTAATAACTCTTAAGTAGCAAGAATAACGATCCTGAAAAAGATGGGGGGAGGGTACATTATTCTCCTGTAATTGGGAGGTGCTAGTTCTATTCCTCAATCAACAGTACAGTGGCATTTTAAAAAATAAACTTTATCCATTTTTCCTGAAGAGAACTGCTTTCTCATATGATCTAAGTATTTTCACTTAGCATTCATTTTGCAGCACCAAACCACTTCTCTACTTCAGTCAACATTACCTCCAGCTCTACCTTTTGACTCAAGCAGGGAGGCCAGTCTAATTGTTGAAAACATTTTAATCTACTTGATTTTGTTAACCTAGAGTGACAAAGTGCCCCTCAATCTTCACGGGACACTGTTATGAACAAAATGCAATAGTCTGTACCTGCTAAGTATGTGATTTTTTCCTCAATGATTAGAGATCAGTGACCATCTGTCTTAAAAGTAGCTTTATCCAATCCATTTTTCCCATGCATTCCATTCCTCAGAAATTCCTGAGTTTAGCACTTAAGCGAAGCCTTGTACATTTTGTGTAGGTGTACACTTAACTCAAAATCAAGTTAAAATCAAATTATCTATCTCTGAAAAGGTGTCTGTTTAGTTTAATTCACCAATTATTAAATCCTAGACATTTTCAGCCATAAAATTGGAGGAAGGAAAGGGGGAATCTACCAATCTATCAACAGTGTTTGATGTGTTTAAGTCAATTTCCAAAACAGACCCTGGCAGTCTAAGCACAAAATGTTTAAATGTGCTCCTCTCTTACTGTCCGAGTGTGGCTGCCAAACAAAGAAACATATTGCTATGGGTTATGACACTCAAGATGTGAAACAAGGAATTCCAACGTGCAAAGCTCCCCAGATTTCTGATATTCAGCTAATAAAAAAAATTAACCCAATGTGACAAAATTCTAGGCAGTCAAATGCCAAGAACCAAGTTCAGGCAGACCCTTTGGACAGAATCTTCATTCTAAGTAGATGAAAACCAGTGCCATTTCTTCAAATTAGAATATTAAGTTCCTAAAATTTGTTAAATCAATCAGCTACAACTGCAATTAAGGTGATGTAAACAATAATGCCTAAAAATAAGCTACTTCCCATTTTCTCTATTCAGTTTACCAAATAACGAATATCAAAATCCTGAATATTAACCTTTCACTTTTCACATTTTCCTAACAGTAATTTATTACTGTAATAAACAGTAATTCCCCAACAGCAGCTATTTAAGGAAGCAAAGCCACAAGATCAGTTCAGAGCAAATCTCATTACCTGATATGAATCAATTACTCCTAAACAGGTTTCTAAAAACCCATAATGAAATCAAAATTGTCTGATATTTGTTATCACCAGGTATCTTTTGTCTTTTATACACAAGGTTTAGAACACACATAAAAGCAGCACCAGGATCTGCCACACACCCCCAAGTGGGCAGCAAAAAGGACAAAGTTGACTGATTTAAAACACTAAATTCCCACATAATTAACACCTGAAACAAAAACAATTTGGTAAATTATTTTCTAACTTGTATAGGCCATTTCTCATCTTTTCTTTTCTTCCATTGAGAAGTGAACAACTGACTCCCAGTTATTCAGCACAGAAGTAATCAATGGCACAAAAGCTAAACTGTCCAAATGGATAATCTCCTAACAAAGCTCTGAGAAAGGCAGTCCTCAGAACCCATTCATTCCTGTCTCAGCTTAACCTGTGGAGTTAATCAACAGTTTACCCATAAGAAATGTTCAGATTCTCATGCAAAAACTATTCACAACAAAGATTTTAGCACTAAGTGATGAGTAGTGTTAGTGATTCACTAACCATGAAGTTTACAGCATAATCACAGCATAAAGCTTACTTTTATTCCAAAATTTATACTTTCCTTAACAGCTTTCATGAGAACATATTTAAGTTACAAGCTACATAATCTTTTCTTAAAATAACACGATCAGCTTTACTAGGTGGCTACCAAATATTTTGGCCCTTATTCTCAGTATAGAAGCAGCAAGAAAATTGCTTTAACATACCTGATTTTACAACTTCCCATAGGGTAGGATGATTTAATTTGTACCTAAAATAACACTTTTATTTTAAAAGAACTCATGGTGACCTAAGAGTGATAGCTTAGATCAGGATTCAGCAAACATTTTCTGTAAAGGGCCATGTTTTAAGCTTGGTGGACTATATACATCTTTGTAAAAGAGTTGTTTTTAACCCTTTAGAAATCTAGAAGCCATTCTTATCTCAAGGTCTATACAAAAACAAGCCACAAACTGCTGACCCTTGGCTTAGATATAGCACCTACTTAAATGACATTCATTTCCACTCTACTACTTTCTTCTGTGGGAACAATGTTGATGGCTTTAATAATATACTTTTATATCTGCATTACTTTCTGCAATTAAGCTTCTAATCCCTTAAACTACAATCTTTCACTGTTCTTTTAGTGAATCCCTTCTCAGCCTGAAACAGTTATTCCAATCACTTCTCATATAAACTTCCCACTTTTCTAAGATTCTCAACACGAGAACACGTCCAAGGTTAAACCCAGGATGAGCAAAAAGTAATTGAACCCAAACTCCTGAAAGCTGACATTTAACTCTATACCTCAATAAAACCTGACAATTTTGCAAATAATGTTGTTACTTAGTTC
The DNA here is from genome assembly GCF_022682495.2 of Desmodus rotundus. NCBI lineage: Eukaryota > Metazoa > Chordata > Mammalia > Chiroptera > Phyllostomidae > Desmodus > Desmodus rotundus. The sequence goes on from NC_071389.1 coordinate 47,394,086, forward strand.
ACTAAGTCTGAGGTTTGACTAGAAATCATTTACTGCCTTGTCACTGAATATACTCTGCAAAGCATAATGGTGATCAAGTTCTGGGCTTTCTAAAGTTAAACTGGAGATCTGGCTTTTAAGGTTCAGACTCCAAATACTAATTTACATGTTAATTTAAGCAGAATTACAAATATTTGGGTTAAAATCCATCTTCTAAGCATCTATTTACTTTGTTTAAAAAGTAGAATTACATGCACCTGAGAGCCCAAGAATAGTTATACCAGTTACTTAAATGTTGGGATAAATGTCCAGGTTCTAGCAGTTTCACATTTCTCCTTAAAATTTTTTAACCTTTAATACTTGTTGGCCCGACATATATATAATATTTAGACTTTGTATGCAACTCCCTAATGACATTTTTGTGTTTCAGGGCAACCTTCTCCAGCAATCAGAAGAATATCCGAATGAGTACTTAATGTACTCTCTTCAAACCCATGCCAAAAATTAAGCCCCAAATATGTCGACAACCCTCAAGATGATGTGTCCTACTTCTACATTTAAAATAAAAATGAGTAAAGTAACTAGATGTACAGTACACCTAATGACACATTTTTAAATCTTTCACAAATCCACACAGGTCTCAAAATAGTATTTAACTAGAAAAGAAACCATATCCCAATCATTTCAATATAAGCTGAAAATACCTTAAGAAATAAATCCTGGCATTATTCCCATTAAGGGGTTTTTCTTTAAAATGTTAATACTGTTTAGAGCCCTCCCCACCCCCAAAACAGTGGCCTTCATGTCATTAACCTCCACACTCAAGATGTGATTTGCTAAGAGTACTGCTACTTTTAAGGTCAGTCCTTGAAATTCATTTTGTAAGAGTTCAACTTTCTAACTCTAATTACTCATTAAAACAGGTATCCTTCCCAAATGAGCTTAGCATAGTTTAACAAAAACCCATATACACAAAATCTAAGCGTAAGAGGAAAAATGAAATGTGAGCATTATCTTTGGGGTGCACACACAGGTCGGAAAACACATGGCGATAAATGGGCTCCTATTTGATTGTTCTTATGACTTTTAAGAAGTGAGCATGAAAATAAAATCTTTATTTTCAGTCATTACCCACCAATAAAAGAAAGTTAGGTTCACAGTTTTAGCTCTTGACACAAAGTGAACTAAGAGGCAAATTTACATCCACCAGATACAACTAATGGACCAACTTTTTAAAGTTCAAGCTATCTTGAAATCTTGCAACATATCAGATATTGCTGTGTAGTCTCTAGTGACAGAATGCCAGCAATGGCTGACAGTGAGTGCAACTTGTGAAGTGTTTTTAATAGGTGTTTTCTATATGTTGCTAGAAATTAAGAGGTTTATAAACATATTACACATCCAGAAATGAGTTAAGATACTTAAAAGTCCAAACATACTAACCTACTAGGAGGGGTCAAAAGTCCACATGGATTAAATTAATACTTGCCTCTGGGTAGCAGGTATGTTTGTAAATATAAAATCATATTAGACATTAGCACCAGTACAGAACATGCTCGGCATCGTAAGATCCAAAACACCAACACAAGTTAGTCATCATTTAAAACCAATCACCTCCTTCCTAATATGTCAAACTGGTAGATAACTAGATTAATAAATCTATTTCAACTGATTAACTTTTGTTCTGTACAATTTCTCTTTTAGAAGTATATTGAGAGAACTAATCAGCAAACAGCAGATGTTTAATGATTTAAGATTTCCGGTATTTTAAAAACTGGATATTACCACTCACAGGCAGAAAACTACTGAAAATTAATGAGTGACAAGGTTTTTAAACCTCTAAGTCTAAGTAAAATTCCTTTTTCTGCTTATCAATAAATATTGCAGAAAATAAAATCCTAGAAAACCTGTTTATTGATCATTCTCTCTACGTATGTTTTACTAAGTGTACTGCTGCTCCCATTCAGGAATCCATCATTAACCTAATTTTCTAATAGAGGAAGAGGTAAAAGATACTTATCACCTTCTGTGGAACAGTCCAAAATTAATAGCAATACAGGAAATTCAGAAACAGTAAGATTTTTGGTTTATATTTCATGGATGGTGCTGCTGTTCCAACCTTATAAAGTAAAGCTGTCTGCTTTCCAAATTCCAAATATTAACACATTCCCGCATCTTACCATACTAACCAGCGCCCTTTGGTTTCTTTAGAACAGGAAGGGTTAAAGGGTCATTGATTATGGGTGTACAACTTTGATTTGGGACCTTTCCACACACACAAATCATACCGAGTGGCCAGACACAGTTTAAATATCATGCATTAGCCAAATCAACTTTGTTACACCCACCCTGTTGGAGGGGGGAAAGCCCAACACTCATAAAACTACTTCACACGACAGGATGTGTTTTGTTCTTCAACAATAAGTAGCTTAAACATCTTATTACTAGACAGTAAGGAGACTAGTTTGGTTTTTAAAATGGGAAATTCACACATTTTAAAATATAGTTCCAATTGTCAATTATAATTTGAACCTAATGAACCATGCAAGAGGAAGGATTAATAAACCAATGTGCTTTGAATTTGTTCAAGTCATATTTCTGTATATAAAGATTTAGCATATAACAGCGATCATGAGAAGTGAAAAAAGATTTCCCCAGAAATGAAAATATTAAAACTAAGTTAAAATACATAAAGTCATTAGTATTCCACACAGCATAAATTTTAACAATCAGAGTTTACATGTCCCAGTTGACCATGTGTGTAAATGCAAAGCAGGTACTAAAACTGATATTATGTCCAATATTTAAAACCAGTCTGTAACTGGAGGAACATCTAAATTCTTAATTAAAAAACACAAATGAAGTGAAAGCTTTAAACTGGTACACATGTTCACACCTATATTTCAAGTTTGGAAATGCATATTTGCAAGCAGCAATACAAAATTTTCATGAAGAATGCATAATCTCTGAAAATTATGAAAACATCCCTGCTACCAATACATTTCTAAATACAAAACTGACTACCATATTGTTACTTCCGTGTAGCGAGAGAAGTTCATTTTCAAAACAGATAAAATTCAGTCTGTAGGTGTGAATGGTATGAATGACAGTCTTTTTTTTTTTTTTTTTTTTTTTTTTAACTTCTTGGTTGGGATCCTTAAGCATGCAAAACCTCAGAGAAGTAGGGTCCACAAAGGAACCAGGGTTGTCTTATGGCATCCAGTTAAGCCAGAGCTGGGAATGCCTCTGGGTCATCTACATCAGGAGCCGAAGCACTTGACTGAAAAAGAAACAAACCAAAATTAGTAATACTCACATCTTGCTAGTTTCTACATTTAGACACAGAACTCCTCTTTAAGTTAAAATACTAAGTAAAATGTGCCAAACCTTTTACTTAAGGGCAAAATTTTGGATCAGAATAGAACTATAAATACTTGCAATGAGTCTTGTCCTGAATTTCTATTTCTATCAAGACCTAGGAAAATTCTCTAATAGCAGCATGGGTTATTTTATTTTTCTAATAAATCACACAAGTAGATTCATATGGGATTTGTATGTAGATTCTTGCCTTGTTAAGTACTCTTATATTTAAGCAGCACATTTATCAATGTTAGAATGAGACACAACTGCTATTTACAACATACAACCCCCCCCTTCCAGCATTGAAATGGTACACAGACACACAATGGCTGTTAAAAACACCTGACATCAGAGGAAGAAATGAAAATAAAGTATCATTACACTGATACTGCTGACCATAAAATCTGTAATATTTGAGTTACCACTATCATCAAACACCGAAGAACCAATCAAGCAAGTGGGTCCCCCCAATTTGTGTATCAAATGTTGAGAATTGAGGAGGACATTATGGCTGTATCCTAGATAGACCATAGTGAACTAACCAAAAAATTTTTCTCTAATAATTTAATTTAATAATAAATACAAGTTAAAAGCATGAACTTTGGCATCAAACAGATCAGACCTCAATCTATCAATTACTAAGGCTTGTATAAAAATATTTTGTAAGAACTTGTGTTACAGTGTGCAGGGCATCAAAGATTGCAAAAATTAGGCCAAAAATGAATCCCAGCTCTTGTATGACAATCTAGTTAAAAACAAAACAAAACAAAAGAACTGCAAAGGTGTTCTCTAGACCAGCATTTATTGACTTTCACACAATATGCAAGGAACACAAAAGCTATGTTAAACTGAGACCTAAAAAGCAGCGAAAAGTCAAGGCAAAGGATGTAGCTGGCTTTTCAGGTAGACCCTGTCACAGATAGACACAGCTATAGGTTTCCTGTAGGTGATTTCCTCTTCTGTAAAATGGGGTAACACAGTAACAAGAATTAAATGACTTAGCACGTAAGATGCCTAGCACCATACCATAACAGCACCTACGTGCAAGTATTCAATAAAGGATAGTAAATTCAATTCTACTGGCAGCACCATTCAGTTGTTTAAGTGCTTTAAACAAAAATATAACCTAAAATGTAGTCTGTTGTTTTAAATTCATTTTAGAGAAAGAGAAATCAGAGGGGAGAGAAACACTGATTTGTTGTTCCACTTATTTATGCATTCATCAGTTGATACTTCTATGTGGCCTGACCACAGATCAAACCCACAATCTCGGTGGATCAGGATGACGCTCTAGTCTAACCAACTGAGCTACCTGGCCAGGGCCGAAATGTAGTTTCATAAAGACATACCTATCCTTTTTTTCTTCTGCGTATGTGCCCAAAAGGACCTGGAGCAGTGAATTTAACAAAAGAGGCCACCCAATTACTTAAAAGGGCAAAAGAAGTCTTTAAAAATTACCTTGTCAGTCCTGCTGCCACGGTTTGGACGTCCACCACGCCCACGGCCACCTCGTCCTCCCCTGCCACCACGTCCTGGGCGGCCAAGGTCTCCAAAATTGATCTCCAGCTGAGACGTTATATCATTTGCTGGCTTCCGGAAGTGATGGTCCATAACCGAATCTTCAGCATGAGCCTAAAAATTTAAGTAATGGCCACGGGGTGATTACCAGGAAATTAATACTGCAAATTTCTAAATGAGCTCTCTTCTTAAAAGACCAAAAGTCCAATCTATACTTTATGTGATCTCAATTAGAGGTACATAATCAAACCACTCAAGTGGCTGGGGCCCATCTCAGACCTACTGAATCATAATCTCTAGTAGTACATTTAAAATAAGGCCATCAGGTTAGTATGTCCCATAAAGGAACCCGATAAGGGATTAGGATACCCCTAATTTGGACCCCCTGATAAAGACATGGACAGGTAGCGTAATCCTGAATTTCTTTGTAAACTGAAGAAAACTTTTGCTCTATCTTCTTCCAACCATGAGTCAAGAAATTATATATATACTTCTCAGGATGCTATTTTGTTCATATACAACTTTTGTATGTTCTTTCACATAAACTAGAGAGCTACAGATTCAAGTGAATCACAACTTTACATAAGGAACCTTGAAAAACTGTGCCCACATAAAACCACACCTTAAATACATCAAAGGAAGGAAACATCTTAAATATGAAGTTGTCATGTTTGTGAAATCCAGATCCTACTCTGTGTTTCTATAATAACTTCCATGACCCAGTCTGTAAAAAAGCCAGAGAATTTTACACTACTTAATGCCTGATTTCTTCTTGTAGGTCTGGGATAAATGAGTTTTCATCTTCAGGTTGGAAAGTTTTCTTATACTACAGTAAAGTATGTTTTATATACATTTTATGTGCATTTTAATTTTTATATATTTCTGGAGGAATATTAGTATTTTGTTCTTTCTAAATGTCTTATATTACAATCATTAATAACTACCCTTAAAGTACAAATAAATTTTGTATTTGTATCCATGTTCTCACCCCTTTAATCATCTAATACCCAAATTAAATGTCATCACTTACTGTCAATCAACCTAATTTAAAGGCAATAGGTTATTTTAAAGCATAAAAAAAGTAAATCCACAAAAACCACTAGGAAATTAAAGTCAATTATACACACTGTCTAATTTTTAAATTAGACATTTAAAAAAAGCCATTGCACAACAGAAATTTATTAATCGGAAGCTTTTACAAGATCCTAAAGCACAAAAGCAAAGCCTAAGTTGACACACTACTGAAACAGCCTAAAAGGTTTTACTACAAAAACATAAAGGAAGTCTGGATATTCAGGGCACATCCCTAACCTTTAAGGTAACTAGTAGGATAAACTGGCAAAGCTTATAAACATAGCCTGATAGTAAATTATGTCCTGGTTTCCAAGTTATTAATAACCAATTCCACATTTTATAATTTTCAAAAATATCTAATCATGTACATTACCTTACTTAAAACTGGGATACCTAACCTGATGTCTATAAAATGCATGAAGAGGCTTCAGGAGGAAATCACTTTAATTTGTATCAGAATTTTCTACATGTCTTTTTCTGGAGAAAAATTCTGTCAGGACCCCAAAACAGTTATGAATAATTATCTCAAAGGTGACCAATAAATCTTTTAACTTAAACAGTTTAATAATTAATTCAAATGAACAATCGCCCCAAGGTGAACTTTCAAGGATCTTTAATCAGGAACCCTATTTGTTTTACCCAGATACACAAAACAACTGCATCTGTAAGAACTATAAAAAATATCCAAAAGTTGTTCTAATAAATGAAAATACTCCCCCCCCCCCCCGCCCCGAACTCAACACTTAGGAGACAATGCCCTCATCTATACTATTTTTATAGACTCAATATTTTAAAAAAATCACCTCTAAACCTAGAAAAATATTTAAGTCTCTTTAACCTGTTTTATTTCAGAATGTTTCCACATTTGTTTCACAGCTACTTTTTTAGAAAATTAAAATGTAGTAAAATCCTATTGACAATCTTTTTATTACAGGTTGCCTTCATAACATTTTAATCTGACTTTGGGACTAAAATCTTATACTTTCACAAGCCCTAAAAGGATGTAGCACTTTTTGCTAGGAATGTCCCTAGCAATTTTGTCCCCCAAGCATTAAACACAACCTGCCAAATCAAAAGCTACCAACATGTCTTCCTCATTAGCTTCCATGTTTTGTAAGTAAAGGAAAACTATAAATTAATTATCTGGTCTTTACATCACTCCTAAATAATGAAGAGTACTACCATCTATTGAAGAGTCCTGACCATAATATAAGACATAAGCAGACAATTTCAAAAATTCAATACTAAATAAAGCCACTCATTTTACTTTAGATTAGCCACACGAAAACACCAAACTTTCAATCTAATGCAAGTCCTTGAATGATTGCCAGTTAGGCAAGATTTTTTAAAATATCACAACTTTGAGAAGACTTACTGTATTTCTAAAACATAGTAATTGTATGCTAAACAACTAACAGCTTTTTCTTGGGGGGGGGGTACTATGGATTGATAGGAAGACTAAATTTCTTGGAATATAGGGTAATGCGGTTTATTCTCCTTTTTAAGCAACTGATCTGTCCCAAATGATCCTAAGTAAAGCTTTTCTTTTTTATGAACAGAAATTATAAACCAAAAATGATAAATACAATTCAATATACCTCTAAAAATTTTCAAACACCACAAAACTTAACTTTACCTCTTCACTCTTTGACTTATGAAGAACAAATCCCTTCTTCCACTGCCCATCAGCACCTTCATTTGGTTTTCTGATATTAAATTCTACTTTTGCCCGGTCCTTATTTTGAATAGCCTTCCACTCATCCAATGTCATTTCTTTTGGACCCTCTTCCTTTACTTCTTCAACTTCGTTTTCTCTGTGAAAAGAAGTCTAAATTTTATATCTAGTAGGTGGCTGACAAAAGTTTGTATTACTTATATGGAGGATCATCATTTTTATAACCCAATGGCTAACATATAAGTTGGTAGACACCAGGAATTCAATGCTGTTGAACTAATGAAAGTATGGATAACTGAGAAAAATACAATTCAACTTCACAGACTTTTAAATGATCATCTATCAGTAATACAATCTGGAGTTGGCTTTACCAAACCTGAAACACACATTTCTTAAAACCGCAATACTTTAAAACCATATCCTCACATAATTAAAATCTTTGGCCTAGTTTCTCCTAAAACACCATTTGTAATTTCTATAATTTCCCACAATATATAACTCATAACATATATGAAGGTAATCATCTAGGATGCCTGTGAAACCAAGCTCCATACTCTAGAACATAAAAGAACTGTCCCTCTATCCTTTATTTTAGCAACACTTAAGGCAACACAAAAACTTTAAAAGCCAAGTTTATACAAATCTTAGATTCCATATAATCCAACTTTCAAACCAACCTGTGTGCGGATAAGAAACTGAGGTTTCACAAGCAATGAAACTCTCCACAAAACACATTGGTTTCAACACTTAATACTAAATAAATTATATTCAAATATAATTTTCAAATAACTATTGTTATCATTTTCCCTTTTTGTAGAAAGAGAGGATGGGTATAGAAATCCATTATTTTAGCCTAATCTCAATTTCTAATACTCACCAAACAAGTAATGCTATTTTGAGGAGCTCTGCTTCTTTACAAAGATAGCAGTTGATTCAATTATCCTTAGAGCTGGAATATCTCCCCCTTCCAGACTACTTTGTACTGTGACAAATCCTATCTTAAAAACTTCCAAGTTTACATTGAATTGATGAGATATGGTTATCAGGCCCAGCTATCAGTTTACAAAAGAAAAAACTAAAACAATTACTCTCATAAGTTCTGGCACAACCAAGAATGTAACTCAGCACACTTTATCACATGGAACCATCACACCTACCTTCAAGGGTTTGTTGTAAGGATCATCAAGTGAGACAAAACAAAAGCTCTGGAAACCACATATGAGGGAGCCAAAGCCAGCCAAGCTATTTCTTAAATTCGCATTTTCATATACAAGATCCGATAACATGTTCAGATTCTCCCCTACCCTGGAGACTGCTCTAATGTTATCATCATGATTGTTAGACCAAATACCCTCACTTTCATCCCTGGGTCCTGAGTCAAGGATCTGCTTCCGAATACCCTATCAATAATATGTGATTTCCTTCTAGAAGACATTTATAATCTTTGTAGGTCACACTTAGGTGATTCAAACATAGGCTCTTTATTAAAGGAACAACAGTTGGATTGAGCATTGTGAAGTACTTAGTATTACATAAGGCTCATTTTAGTCATCCATCACAATTTCATTGTTTACCAAATAAAATTCTGATCCCATATAGTTTCATATAAATGAACCACATTACCTTAAGTTGGACACATCACTTAACACCATATATTTTTTCTACTCTCTCCAATAGCAAATCTATGATTCCTTATTCCAATAGACCCATGCAATATGACACTGAAATCATTAATAGTGGTTCACTTTAAGAACAATTCTTCCTGAAAAAGCAAAGTTTAGAAAAGCATCTCCTCCCTGATTGATTTGAATATGTCCTGGTTAAAAATTACTGACCTGAATAATCTATAATGCAAGACTTTAAACCACAATACTGTAAGAAATGACTGGAATATAACTTCTGTTTCAATCGATGGAAACTGAAAGAAGGCATTAACTTATTTCTGCCAGTTAACTTGAATCTTTAAAACTCTCTCACCCTTGAATAAAACAAAATCTTCAAAATCAAGTCTTTTACCTAAAAACTCAGAAAATGAAAAACATTAAGAAAGCTAGTAAGTAACATATTCTGGCCTTTGCTCTCCCCATACATTTTAATACAAGCCAATAATGGTATATTCCATTTTCAATGTTGATGGGAAAAAAACTGCAAAGAGATAAAAAAACTAATTTTAAAGTGGTCACTTTTTCTATTTTACAACTGTCTCAAAATAAAACCTGTATAGTTAGAGTCCAAAGTACTTTAAACTGAGTTTTAAATACTACAAATTCTCTTCTTTCAACCATTTGCTCTAATTTAACCTCCCCCCCAATTTCAGATTCCAGTTCTCACCTATTCAATGCCTCTGGACAGCTATCACTTGAATAACCTATTACTTACATATCTATTATCATTATCTCTATCAAAGTTATTAGTGACATAAAATGCATGGCATCTTATTCCTTTTCTCTATTTTGAGGTTAAAATAGTTAATTTTTGTTCATAGAGCTAACAGGTTTTACTGAAATGTTATCTTCCTTATCTTAAGACAATAATGGTAATTTCAAATAGCAATGACCGTATCTATTTTTTAAACCATTAGAGCCCATTTTATTCATGTGTAAAACACTCCTCTACATAGACACTATTTGAGGGGTTGAAGGTACAATATAAATTTCTCCTGTTAAAAAGCCACCAAATATTAGCATTAAAGTTTTCTTGGTAAAAATCCAAACTGATTTTTGCAATAAAGCATTACCACTACACATAAAACCACTTACTTGTTTTCAGTGTCCGCAACTGGATGTTCTTCACCTTCCGGTGTTTCCTCAGTCACATTTGATTGCTCCAAGTCACTGCAATTATAAGATATTTGTTTCTGAATGTATTTTGGGGACTCTCTAAGGAAAGAAAGAAAAAGAAAGGCATCTAGGTCCATTTACATGTAGCTGAAGAATTCTTTATATAAAAATCTACACATTCCCTAAAAGTCTTTTTCTACTAAATTTACACTCTAGTAGACCTTTAAGAGAAGATAATTTTAAAATGTATACTGATGGAAGTTATAGTACTTTACTCAAAAAGCAGCAGGACAGAACAGTTAGTTTTGAAACAAACCCTCACTGGCTTATCAAATTTTTGTAGTGACTAGAAGGATCATTAGCTACAAACTATAAAGACACAGAAAATCAGAATACCCAAATAACTTCAATGTAGGGTTTTAGGAATAATTAAGTACCCATATTAAAAGAAAAACTGGTATCGCATATATTGAAATATAGAAAAATCAGTAACTTGATACATTAGAATCTAAACATATCCAACAAGACTATCTTGTACGGCAGTAACTCTAAGATGAGAGCTATTCCATTCTTTTCCCAGAGACAAATAAAATTTAACAGTTATGAGTGAACCTCTAGTAAGGCATAGGATCAATTTTATTAAAATTATTTTTAAAAATCAGAATACCAACGTTAATTCATCTTTGACAGTTCCCCAGTTGTGAGATCCGCTACCTCCACGTTTGTCCTCATGCTTCAGGCCACTATAATGTGAAAAAGAACTAACAAAACTGAGTTAACATAATACTCTTTAGTTCTAGAAATTCAAATTTTGTTTTATAAAGAAGTAGACTCAAATCTAAAAATATAATAACCAATATAAGACTTACGATCTATCACTTCCACTATGCCTATCAAATTCTCGTTTGCCACGAGAATCAAATCCATCTCCTCGGCCCATTCCACGTCCACGGCCTCCTCGACCTCTTCCAAGACCACCACGGCCTCGGATAGGCCGGTCAATAATCGGTCTACAACAAATAAAGAAGGTCATATATGTCCTGGTTTCAAGAGAAAAGAATAGAGAAACTCAAAGGCCCCAAAACACAGGAATACATTCATTGGTTTATAAGCCAATAGTTAAATACATTTTAGGAAACTCAAAATAGTCTGTTTCTAAACACACAAAGGGAATCAAAACAACCAAGAAGCTACTCCCAAAATAAGAAAATTATTTTTACACTGTCTAAAACTTACTGCTAGAGCATATACTTTTTTGTTATTAACTTCATATTATAATCCAGTAAAACTGCTACTTACCAATATACTTAACAATTAAAACAAATCTAACCTGCATAATGAGTAATAGGTTTCACTACAAACAACCCAACAGAACTTTCCCGTTAATATCTGGGGATAGCAAGAAAAAGAAATTGCCTATCAATTCAAGTAAGTGTTTCACTACATGAAATGTAAAGATGAACATTAAAAACCATTATCGAAATATCTGAAATATAACAATGCACATGTTCAGATGTTTCTTTGAAAATACAGCCACACTGCTACCAAACAATGACCAATTTATATCTTTGTGCTACGATGTGACTCTATAAACTGACAAAACACATAAAAATTTTTTTTTTAAATCTTGCCTATCAACTGAGAATTCTCCTCCTTCACCCTTTTCTTCAAGTGGCTTTTCAAATCGTCGTTCACGAGGTGGTCGCCTTTCTGGTCTCCTATCAATTATTTTCCCTTCACCCTGAAGTTGTTGATCAGGTCTTCTTCCGACACGTCTTATTCCTAAAATGATAACGAGCATAAGCAAATTATTTTTGCAATACAAAATTTTAGGCCTAGACTTCAAAGAAAAAGAAATGTTGCTAATCTTAGGGTCCACTGACTAGTACTTACTGTTGAAAAAAGCAAACACTGGGCATCTCTAAAGTGAACATTCAAAATGGGTGAACACATCTTGTACATTTTAGATTTACACTTCAGGCTCAAAATTTTTTTTTATGTGCTTTCTTGGGACTAGATCAAAGATGTAAAGTTGAGCAGTTAGAGAAACTCCTATATAAAGACAATAATCTTTTTTCAAACTTCTATCTAGTTTGCCCCTAAAGTATTCTCTGCAACTGACCTGGAAGGCATCTGGGTAGGAAGCCATTATTCATTATTTCTCTCACTTTTCAAAATGCCAGTCTCTTAATTTAAAATTCTAAATTTAAAGAAATTCCATGCAAATGATAAGGTTTGGCTTTAAAGACACCAAAGGTAACACCAGTAGCCACTCATAATTAATAACCAAGCAAATCCATACACATTTCACCAGATAAGGACCCTATGGGAGAAAAAATGAAGGCCACACTTTTATTTTATATAATTTAGAAGAAAAAAACCCTCAACAGACTGATAATTCTATGAAATTATAAAATTTAAAGGAAAACAAATGACATTTAGAATCACACCTCCGTAGTTTGAAATGAAGTACCATCCTCTCCTATTAGTGTGTATGTATATATACATACCATACCTAACAAAAAAAAACTGTTATGCAACAACTAGGAAATGCTTGTTATTTTACTATTAAGGATGGAGAGTATTTCTTTTGATTTGCTTCTACCAGTATATTTACTGATTTTCTCCTTTATTACTTTTTTCCTGTTAGTGTTTTAAGGCCCACAAAGGCAACTAATATGCATTATTGGTGACCTTAACAGTAAGTAGACTGATGGTTAAATTTATGACTAAAATTTCAGATATGCTATAATTCCCAAACCACAATTTATGACAAAGTCAAAAAACAGCTGAGGAATTGGTTTTTTTAACAAGTTTTCAAGTTAATTCACTCTGGTTCTTTCGAAGAACAATTCACCCAATTGTTAAGGTGCTTGTAACTACAGTGAAACAGTAAGTATCAAAATGAAAACAGTAAATGTCTTCAATGAAATTTTAAAGTCCATTCCACATAAACTCTCAGGATAGGCCACAATGTTAAATCTCACACCAAAGCATTTTAAATAAATTTCGTCAGAGGTAGTGTACTGGGGTGGAGCTGAGCTATGGAACCAGTCTTTATAATGGTATCTAAGCCAAACACACCCAATAAACAATGCCTTCCTTCCCCACCCAATATCCAATATTAGGCTTATAGAATCTAAAAGCTTACCAAATATATTCACTCAATAGTTGACATTTAAAAACGCACATTTCTCTTGATATATTTACCTTGCAAACTCACCTCATGTTCACTAAATTCCAGGCTTTTAATAGTTTTTAAAATCCCACCTTTGTCTACACTAAGTGATATACTGTGGTGTCACTCAAGTTCTCCAAATGGATAAGAGATGAGCTACAAAAGCAAATTCTTATAAAGACTAAATATATATCTAGGGCATGTCTAGCACTGGACCAGGACCAATCTGCAAAGGCACAGAACATACACCATCAGGGTAACAATCATTCCTATCACAAGAGGCAGATACTGTTTATAGGTCTATCCTCCTCCAGTGCCTCGAACATCAAACAACAGATAGCAGGATCTCAAAACAAGTATCTCTGCTTTATTTGTAAATTTGTGTTGTATGCAATTTAAAGTTAAGAGTGCTCTAAAACACTGTAAGGACTATGCTGATAGGTAGGTAATTCGGGAGATTTCCCAAGGAAAGACTACAGAATGACAAACTCAGTCCTAGTTATAAGTTTATGAAATAATTCAGTTTTTGTAACTTAAAATGCTGGTTTCTAGGTAAGACCTTACTCCAAAAACGGGTTTTATGATCAAAACAACTGAGGCATTTCAGACACACTTCATCCTTTGAACATTCAAAATGGGTGAACACACCTTGTACATTTTACACTTCAGACTCAACTTTTTTTTCATGTGCTGAAATTGTCTGATCAAACACGTAAGGTTGAGCAGTTTAAATAATTACACAAGCCAGTGTTCCTTAACACAGAAATTAAATGATTTACTCAGTTGTGCTACAGGTTGCTATAAAGCTTAGTTGACAAAATAGATGTTTCACTTAAGTAATGTTACATGCTTTCTAATACTCCAACTTGTGCTTCTCCCAATCTGTAATTTTAATACAAGAGTTCTTTTGTTTTATTCACCAGCTCGGTTTTTCATTCCAAGCCTCAGAGGAGTTCTATTTAAAAAAAAAAAAAAAAAAGAAAACAACCCTAAACCAATATGTAACACAATTGCTACGGTTTTTTTTTTTTTTAATTAGTTGACTACTAACGAGTTCAACTAAAGCTAATGAGAAACAACTCCTTTCCGGAGCACGTGGCACTAAAGCGAAACTTCAACTTTAAACATGCAACACCAACCAAGACTCTCGGTCCTAAACCTATTTGTTACTGATCACTTTTTCTTTCTCTCGTCTCCAACTGTATTTGCTTTTTAGTTCACCACAAAAGACAAGCCTGTAACGAGTGAAAACGCAAAATTCAAGCATATAACACTGTTAAGTTTACAGTGTGACCGAGAAGCAACTATTGCCCGCCAATGAAATCCTGACCATGCTTCCCGCACACACGGAGGAAGAGCGACAGACTCGGAAGAGCCCTCCGTGCTGCGGCTAACGTGACAGCCTCCGCACGCATTCCACCACGAGGTCCCGGCCAAGCCACACTAGAAAGAGTGCGGGGGGTCGGGGAAAGGGTCGTGGATTTCCTGGAATAACCCATCTTCACCCAGAATTCCCGCTTCTGCTTCACTGAATGCACACAGCCAAATCTGTCTTCTTCCCAACAGCTTAACGAACTCTAGCAACTAAGTTCAAAATAGCTTGGGGGGGGGGGGGGGACAATAAAGCGCATGTGACACCTAAAACCGCAACTGTACTTCCACAGTAGCTGGTAACCTCAGAGAAGGGGCTTGGTGCACATTCCGACCCCCAGCCTTTCCCCGAGGTACTCCGCGCCATCGTGGGACAAGATGGCAGGACAGAAGCGCAAAACAGACAACAGCACCTCAAAGCAGCACTCTGAGGGAGAGCTGGGCAGTACGAAGCTTGGGGACCCCCTGCTTCCCCGTAACCTCAGCCCACACAGTCGCCTGAAGGGTCCGGCGGGAAGGCAACCACCTCCCCGGATCCCCAGCAAGCTGAGTAGCAGCTCATCTACGGACCACGCTCCTCCGCTTGGAACCTGAGGCGGGAAGAGGGTGGCTCCAGGGACCTTGCAGGCGGTGGTTTGAACTTGGGGCTACCATGCTCGCAGGACCTAGCTTTTGTCAAGTGGGGGAAACGTGAGGAAACCGGCGGCAAACCTCCAGCAGACGCTGGGAACTCGAAAAGCAAGTGGTAGCCGCAAGTCCGCCCCGCTCCTTCTCTCATCCCCACGTTCTAGCAATTTACCTTCTTTCTTAAGCGCCACTGGCGGCTGCGTGTCCTCTTTCTTGTCAGCCACGCCAACGTTGGACGGCAGTGGGTTTTTGCGATCTTTCTGGGACTCTTTACGCAGCTGTTTGCCTGCCGCATTGGAGTTGGTCTGGGCTGCGGCCTGAGCTGCGCTCTTGGCCCCAGGGCCCCCAACACCGCCCCCGCCGGCTTCTTTTTTCTTGTTTTCTGCTGCCTTCAACACCTCAAAGGGGTCCGATTCGTCGTCAAATAACTGATCGAATCGGTTGGTGACCACGCAGCCGAAGCCTTCCTGTAAATGCCCAGGCATGATGGTGGCTCGGCGGCGCGTTCCTCCACGGATTGCAGCGGGCCGCGCCGAGCCAAGAGTGCCTGCTTCAGCTGTTCCCACAAGATGGCCGGGCCGAGAGAGGGGGGCCGTCTTCTCTTCCGGCGTCAGGCACACATCCGGGAGCGGCCAGCGCCGCAGGGCACCATGGGATAGGTAGGCTAGAGTCGCTTCTATCGAAGCGGCTCCCGGCGTCGGGACTACAATTCCCAGAATGCATGGCGCGACAACTCTTCGCGCGCGCCAGAGAGGCGGGACCTCCCAGAGGGCGTGGAGCGTGCGTGGAGAGGGAGTGGAAGCGCGGTGGTGGGCGGAGTCCTGCCACCTGCTCCTGCCACCCTTAAAACTCTCATGCTGGAACTGTGCTGAAAACAGGAAAACGTGACGGAGTATTTTGCCCTCGAAAGTAGTCTTTGGTTTTACTCTCCCCGTCTCTGGTCCAGGGCTAACTTTCCCCACCTCTCAGGGAGGGTCAAGGTGACTCCCACATGTTAGAACTGTAGACTCATGAACTTCTCGGGCTAAGGGGGTTGCCAAGGTGCGGCACTGGCCTCGCCTAGGCAGGACCCGACCTGTTTCAATTCAACTCCCTCGCCGCTCAGTTGCTGGAGTCGCCCTCCTGTACCCCCAATAATGAATCGGCACTTTAGCGTGAGGCAGAATACGTTTTCTCTCTCAGGGACGTAAAGTTGGATAGCAGAATTAACCAAAAGGACAAGTTGAACTCTCACATGGGAATTTTGCGCGCCTATCCTGGGTGAGAAATAAGGTTTTGTGACGGATGCTTTAATTACAGTTAACTCCTGACAGTGCAGCACTGGCTAGACACTGGGCAAGCCTGAAAAGGCAGTGTTTGTGGAAATACTTTTTAGAGTTCATCCGCTTGTCCATTAATGCCCTGCAAGCCAAGGATTAGGTGTTAGTAAAATGTGTGCAAGAAATATTAACGTCTGTTAAGGTAATTGAGTGTTAACACATATTCAAGCATATTTTGGTAACTTTAAATATATCATCATAATTTTAAAAATTATTTCCATTAACACAAAATATAATAGAAAATGCATCTCTGTGTTCCAGGAGCTATAAATAACCTTAATCTGAACAACTTTTTAGGTAGGTACTTTCCACTTTTCACTGATGAAAACTATTTCAGAGGTGAAATGACTTACCAAGTTCACACCTCTGTCTAAAGTGATAGTGCAGAAGTTAACTCCAGCTTCTAACTCCACTAAGAGTGTTGTTGACATGAACTCTTTAATCCAAACTCTTTCCAATACTTAACAAGGTTTAAATATTGCTGTATTTCAGGCAGACTATGTAACATGTCTGAATGTGATCTTACTAATTTCTGAGCGGTTATTAGATCAATTCTTTAACAGAGAAAATAAAAGACAGACTCACATCATAGGCATGTGGCAGGAAACCTGGTGGTTTTCTCCTTTCTAAATCCAGCCCCCACTCCTCAAAATCACCCATTTCCCTGTTGCCTCAGTCTCTGCCACACACACTTCCATTTCACACACACACAGACCACCCCTTCCACAACCTCTGGCTCTTGTGGTTCCTACCAAGACAAAAGACAAGGAGTTTTTGACCGTATTCTCCATGCCCCTTTGGAAATAGCATAAGTGCAGTTTTGAAGGTGTCCATGCTTTAAAAACCTTTTCTCCTTACCAAGGGCTATTAATACCTGCCTCTTTGAAACACATGCTACAAGTTACCTCTTTCTGGCCACTGCCACAGCAACAATATTAAGAGCTAAAACTTTATATTTGCAATGTGCTGGTGCACTTTACATGTGTGATCTCATTTTATCCTCACATCACCTCTATGAGAAAGTATTATTTCATCTCTCAGGTGAGGAAAATGAAGCACAAAGAGACTAATAACTTACCTACTCCTGCCATTGTCTGGGGAGTGGGACTGACCTGTCCTCAGTCATTTTTATCCTATGTATAAATCCCTCATTTCTTCAAACAGATTTTTATGATCACCAAGCATTTTTATAGTAAGAATATTTAAAGATAAATTATACATCGGGGAATTGTACGAGAGGTTCACTTACACTTTTCAGATAATTTATCTATTAGTATAGCATAAAATATAAATAAACACTTGCGGGATGGAGAAAAACTTGTAAACACTTCAACTTCCTCATCCCCTTTCTTCCCTCCTGGAATTTTGGTTAATCCAGGAAAGTTTTAAAGACCCTTTTTAAAGTACACAAATAAAGCTCAAAATGGTAATTCTTTTACATCTCAAATTAATTATTTTTTTATAAGTAACTATTTTCACTAAAGTTTCCTTTCTCTTAGTAAGTTAAAAGAGTTTTTAAAAAATATTTAAATGGCCCTGCTATTCTCAATAGAAAAAATATTGCTGAATAAACCTCAAGGGAGGACTCTGGGTGGTGTAGCTCTGTTGGTTGGGCATCTTCTCACAAAGCTAAAGGTCACTGGTTCGATTCCTGGTCAGGGCACATTTCTGGGTTGCGGGTTCAGTCCCTAGTCAGGGCTTGTAGGACAGGCAACCTATGGATGTTTCTCTACTTCTCTCTTTCCCTCCCTTCCCCTCTCTCTAAAAATAAATAAATAAAGTCTTTTAAAAAATACCTCAAGGGAGGAAGAAAAAAGTTATTGGCAGACTATTACTCAAATTAAAGGCATGAGTTGTAAAGTGACAAGTTATAAGATACCACTGATTAGAAATGTAGCCTAAAATATCAGCTCTCTGTAGTAAGCTTGAATCACACAATGTTATCTGAAAATTATGCAACTTCATAGCCTTATCTATAGCAAGCACTCTAAACAGTAAATGCTGAAAATTATCTGCATATCTTGATTAAATATCCAATATGGTTGCCTAATTTTATGAAGCTGAGAAATAATATTACACCTCCTTATAGCCCTCACTTACTTTTAGGATGCTAATACTCAGTTCTCAACCACATTACAATGTGTTTTCACCCATTTCTTAATAATCTCAATACCCCATTACTAATTGTTGCTATATCATGATCATAATAATTAACAACTATAATTCAAACCTTTACTGAACACTTGACACTGTGCTAGGTACCTCACATGCATTATTTTCTTTAATTCTCAGAACAACATGAAATAAGTAGTATCACTATCTTTACTCTCATTTTACAGATAGAGAAACCTCTATCTGTAAAATGAGAGGTTCTGAGATTAAGAATCTCTCCTAAATTTGCATTGCCTGAAAGAGTCCAGACAGTCTAAACTCACAGTTTGGACACCCAACTATTGGCTCCTCAAAATGTTAAACCAACTATACTTGTGAGGGACGTGGTATAGGGGACAAAGTCCTCCATCCTTATATTGCTACCACTTAGCAAAAGAAAACTATTAATCTGTTAAAACACTTTGGGGACACTAGATATAGGCACTGCATAAAATGTACATAAGAGACTCTAATTTTTAATGTACTCAAAATACATTATACATTTTTAAAACAAAAGCAATAAAGGTGGTTCTCGTTGAAGAAAGGGCAAATCCTCTGTGTCTGAGGATGGAATGCCAAGTATAATCTTGCAAGTCTAGGCCCTTGCTAAAGGTAGAATATCAAAGCTAAATATAGAAATATTACACTATTTTGCCACCTCAAACTTACTTTGAAGATTGATCCTCTTGATTTTAAACCTCCCTCTTTCCCTATATTGTATTCTTAAAAATACAAACAGCTTTATACAGATATAATTCACATGCCAAATAATTTACCCATCTAAAGGGTACTATTAAAAGGCTCTTAGTATATTCACAGAGTTGTACAATTATCACCATTATCTGATTTTAAAACATTTTTACCACTACCACTACTTCCTGTGCCCCTGCAGCCAAGGAAACCCATACCCATTAAGAGTCACTCCTTATTCTCTCCGACCCCAGTCTTAGACATCCCATAATCTACTTTCCATCTCATAGATTTGTCTATTTGGACATTTCATATAAATGGAATCTTAAAATATGTGATCTTTTGTTACTGACTTCTTTTATTCAGCATGATTACTAGGTTCATCCATGTTGTAGCATGTATTAGTACCTCATTCCTTTTTATGACTGCATAAGTTTTCATTGTATATATAGAGAGAGACTATATTTTATTCATTCATTCATCAGTTAGTAGATATTTGGGTTATTTCTGCTTTTTGACTGTTACAAATTTTTGTTGTATGGATTCTGTGGACATATGTTTTCATTTCTCTTGTACATATATCTAGGAAGAGAATTGCTGGTTCATATGGTAACTTTAGGTTTAACATTTTGAGGAGCCAAACTGTTTTCCAAAGAAACTGCATTGTTTTACAATCCCACCAACAATTATAAAGGTTCTAATTTCTCTACATTCTCCCTAATGCTTATCATTATCTTTTTTTTTTTTAACATAGTCATTCTAGTGGATGAGCAGTGGTATCACATTATAGTTTTGATTTGTATTTCCCTAATGGTTAAGGATTTTGAGTATCTTTTCATTTGTTATTGGCCATTTTTATATGTTCTTTGTAGAATGTCTGTTTAGATCCTTTGCTATTCTCTAACTGGTATATTTATCTTTTTATTGTTGAGTTGTAAGAATTCTTTATATATTTTATATTCAAGCACCTTACCAGTTTCATCCTTTGCAAATATTTTACCCCATTCTGTGGGCTGACTTCTCACTTTCTGGGTGGTATCCTTTGCAGCCTAAAACTTTAAATTTGATGTAGTCTTTTGTGATGAAGTCCAGTTTGTCTATTTTTCATGTCACTTGTGCTTTTGTTATCATATCTAACAAGGGTTTGCCTAACCCAGGGTCACAAAGATTTATTTTGTTGTTTCCTCAAAAGGTTTTATAGATTTTTAAATAGTTTTAACTCTTACATTAGACCTATAATCCATTTAAAATTAATTTTATGTTCATTTTATTTCCCTCTCTTTTAACTTAAATTAATTTTGAATTCAGATCAAAAAGAAAAACTTGAGAAGAAAAAAAGGTACTGCTATTATTCAAGGTATTCTTGTTTTTAACATATTTTATCTTGAACATTATCATATGGAGGGGACCTCCCAAAAAATGGAATTATCGTCTGGAGGGCAGGTCCCTCATAGTATAGGCTTGCCCCCCATGGTTGAGTGTTCTAGGAACCTATTTGTATCAGTGTACCAGCTGCTGGTGGTGTGAGAGGCTGTATTCGGCTTCAGTGAATTTTTTTTAAGACTTTCAATGTGTTTTTGTTCATTTCATAATGGGTGATTTACAAGAACACCAAGTATTTACAAGAACACCAAGTATATAAAACTGCATCAAGTATTCAGCAGTTTTTGACCAAAAATGGCATGACCCCCTGGCCCCACCCTCCCTATTCACCCAATCTCACCCCAGCAACTTTTTTTTGTTGTTTCCCCAGATAAATAAAGTCCTCAAAGGGAAATGTTTTGCCAATGTGGAAGAGGTGAAACCAAAAAACAGCAGAAGCACTAAAAGGCATCAAAATTGATGAGTTCAAAAACTGTTTTAAGCAGTGGAAAAAAGTCTCAATATGTGTATTATATCAAATGGAGAATACTTTGAAGGCAACTGAAGTTTAAATATGTAAGAATAAATACACAGTTTTTATAAATAAATTTCAGGGGGGTTTTTTTAGGTCCCTTCATAAATAGCAGTATGAATCCATCCAATGGAGTTCCAGCCAAGATGGAGGCATAGGTAGAAACCCTTCACTTCCTCGCACAACCAAAAGGACGATAACAACCAATCTAAAATCAATAAACAACCAAAAGCGCCAGAAAATCAAACTGTGTGAAACTCTGACAACCAAGGAACTAAAGAAAAAATCAACCAGAATGACCAGACCGATAAGGCGGCAGACCACGTGGGCCAAATCAGAAAACCCACAGCAAAGCAGAGGACCAGGAGGGCAGGGCTGGCTGAAGGCAAAACTGAGACTCAGAGCTGACTGTGGACTATGGCGGTTGCCGAGGTGGGAAAGTTGCCAAGGTGAGAGAAACTCCCAGTCTCACAGGAGAGTGTTGAAAAGTGTGCTAGAGACTAGCAGGGGACCTGCATTGTTCCTTCTCTGGCCCCTCCCCCCACAGGAAGCCTGCAGCACAGCAAAGAGGGTTGCCTTGCTCGGGTGAATACCTAAGGCCCCGCCCCCTTACATCTTATCAGGTGTGCCAAGACAAAGAAATATGGCCCAAATGAAAGAACAGAGCAAAACCTCAGAAAGACAACTAAGTGAGGAGGAGATAGCCAACCTATCTGATGGAGAATTTAAAGCCCTGGTAATCAAGATGCTCACAGAACTGATTGAGCTTGGTCGAAAAATGAAAAAAACAAAACAAATGAAAGATACCCAAAGTGAAATAAAGCAAAATATTCAGGGAACCAGCACTGACAGGAAGGAAACCAGGACTCAAAGCAATGATTTGGAACAAAAGGAAAAAATAAACATCCAACTGGAACAAAATGAAGGAACAAGAATTCAAAAAAGTAAAGAGTCTTACAAACCTATGGGACAACCTGAAACATTCTAATATTCGAATTATAGGGGTGCCAGAAGAAGAACAACAGCAAGAAATTGAAAACTTATTTGAACAAATAATGAAGGAAAACTTCCCCAATCTGGCAAGGGAAATAGACTTCCAGGACATCCAGGAAGCCCAGAGAGTCCCAAAGAAGTTGCACGCAAAGAGGAAGACACCAAGG
Organism: Desmodus rotundus; assembly: GCF_022682495.2. Classification (NCBI taxonomy): domain Eukaryota; kingdom Metazoa; phylum Chordata; class Mammalia; order Chiroptera; family Phyllostomidae; genus Desmodus; species Desmodus rotundus. Next base: position 47,416,862 of record NC_071389.1, read on the forward strand.
CACATCATCATTAAGTTACCCAAGATTAAAGATAAAGAGATAATCCTAAAAGAAGCAAGAAGAAATGAGACAGTTACCTACAAAGGAGTGCCCATAAAGCTATCAGCTGATTTCTCAAAAGAAGTCTTGCTGGCAAGTAGGGTCTGGAAAGAAGTATTTGAAATCATGAAAGGCAAGAACCTACATCCAAGATTACTCTATCCAGCAAAGCTTTCATTTAGAATGGAAGGGCAGATAAAGTGCTTCCCAGGTATAGTCAAGTTAAAGGAGTTCATTATCACTACGCCATTATTATATGAAATGTTAAAGGGACTTAGATTTAAGAAAAAGAAGATCAAAAATATGAACAGTAAAATGACAACGAACTCACAACTATCAACAAATGAACCTAAAAGAAAAGAAAAACAATGAAAACAAAAGCTAAGGAAACAACCAGAACAGGAACAGAGTCAGAGAAGTGGACATCACACAGAGGGATCAGTGGGTAGGGGAAAGGGAGGAATGGGGAAAAGGTACAGGGAAGAAGAAGCATAATTAGTAGGCATAAAATAGATAGGGAGGGATAAAAAATTGTATAGGAAACAAAGGATTCAAAGGACTTATATGTACAACCCATGGACATGAACTAAGGGGGTGTGGAATGCTGGAGGGTTGTAGGGGCAGGGCGGAGGGGGGATAAAGAGGGAAAAATTGGGAAAAATATAATAGCATAATCAATAAAAAATACTTAAAAAATAAATCCAATGAAATTCCAAATGCATGTGTATGAACACCTTTGAAAATAGGAAATATATTTCATTCTTAATACTATTTATTTATTTTGATAACAACATTAAATTCAACAACTATCTATTGAAAATCCACCTGTGTGTCAAGTAGTGTTGTGAGTCCTGAGGATTCTGTGGTGAAAAAAACATACTGGTAGAAAGAAGCAAAGAGTGAACAAGTAAATAAATACATCACCAAGATCATTTTCAGAGAGTGGTAAGTACTGTGAGAATGTAATGTGAGGGAGGGATGTTTTTGGATTGTATGGTCAGAAATCATTCTGAGCTGAAGTCTCAATGATGAGAAGGAAGCAACCTTGTGAGGATTTGAACAAAAAGCAGAAGAAACAGCAAGCAAGAAACCATGAAGTAAGATGGAGCTTATAGATTCCAAGAAAATAAACAAAAGCAAAAACAAAAATTTCTGAGTGTAGCCAAATGAACATGAGGTTAAGGTGGCAAATTGGAAGGCAGATCCTACTAGTGAATACAAGGTAATTAAATCTCTGTGTGTTTTCAAGTTGCTTTCAGTTTCCTTTTTCAAGAATTCCTCAACTACCACATTTGCATGTGGATAAACAAAGAAGAACAACTGGGGAGCGGGACAGACCACGCAACCCAACCCGGAGTTCCAGCACTGGCTAATGCTTTAGAACCTCTCTAAAACCGCTTTTAGAGAGCAGTTTTAGAACTGCTTTAAGAATCTGTGGGAGTTGCAGTGGGAGAAACTCTCCATCTCACAGGAGAGTGCATTGGAGGGGCCCACAGGGTCCTAGAACATATATAAATCCACCTACCTGGGAATCAGCACCAGAAAGGCACAATTCCCTTGTGGACAGTGGGGAAAGTGATTGAAAATGGGGTGAGAGTTGAGCAAGCAGCATTGTTCCCTGTCCATCCCCTCCCCGACATACAGTGCCACAGTTGTGAAGCAGGTTGCCCTGACCTGTTGAATACCTAAGGCTCTGCCCCTTACAATGTAACAGGTATGCCGAGACAAGGAAATATGACCCAAATAACAAATCAAAACTCCAGAAAAAGAACTAAGCAATGAGGAGATAGCCAACCTATCAGATGTAGAGTTCAAAACACTGGTAATCAGGATGCTCACAGAAATAATTGTATACAGATGCAAAATAAAGGAAGAAGTGAAGGCCATACAAAGTGAAATGAAGAGAAATGTACAAGGAACCAGTATATACAGTAAAGGGATGGAAACTAGGACTCAAATCATCAATTTGGAACAGAAGGAAGAAATAAACATTCAATCAGAACAGAAAGAAGAAACAAGAACTTAAAACAAACAAAAAAATGAGTAGAGGCTTAGGAATCTCTGGGAAAACTTTAAATGTTCCAATATCTGAATTATAGGGGTGCCTGAAGGAGAAGAAGAAGAGCAAGAAATCAAAAACTTATTTGAAAAAGTAATGAAGGAAAACTTCCCCAGTCTATATGCAAGTCCAGGAAGCTCAGAGAGTCCCAAAGAAGTTGGTCGTAAGGAGAAACACACCAAGACATATTATAATTAAATTACCCAAGATTAAGGATAAGGAGAGATGCTTAAAAGCAACAAGAGAAAAGGAGACAGTTATCTACAAAAGAGCTCCCATAAGACTCTCAGCTGATTTCTCTAGAAACCTTGCAGGCAAAAAGGGGCTGGCAAGAAGTATTCAAAGTGATGAAAAGCAAGGACCTATGACCAAGATTACTCTATCCAGCAAAGCTATCATTTAGAATGGAAGAGCAGATAAAGTGTTTCCCAGATAAGGTAAAGTTAAATGAGTTCATCATCACCAAGCCCTTATTATGTGAAATGTGAAAGGGACTTATCTAAGAAAAAAAAGATCAAAACTATGAACAGTAAAATGACAACAAAGTCACAACTATCAACAACTGAACCTAAAAAACAAAAACAAAACAAACTAAGCAAACTAGAACAAGAACAGAATCCCAGAAATGGAGATCACATGGAGGGTTATCAGCAGGTAGAGGGAGAATGGGGGGGAAAGTACAAGGAATAAGAAGCATAATTGGTAGGTACAAAATAGGGGGAGGTGAACAATAGTATAGGAAATACAGAGGCCAAAGAACTTATATGTACAACCCATGGACATGAACTAAGGGTGGGGGCAATGCTAGTGGGAGGAAGGAGGGTGTAGAGTGGAGGGCACTAAAGGGGAGAAAAAAAATGGTACAACTGTAATAGCATAATCAATAATATATACTATAAAAATTTCCTCAACTAACATAGTAATAAGGTTTAAAATTTAAACCAGGAAAATACTCTGTGATCAAAATTTTGATTTGTTATTCTAAAAGAGACCAGCCCAACACATTCTTGAAGTTCTAACCTGACAGTGTAGGCATTAAGAGGGCAAAGACATTCCTTCCTGATCAATGGGAGCTCAAACATTGCTCTTTTTCAGTATCTCAGAGAAAAGTTCCCTCTCTGTACTGCAACTCTTCTTGGCTTCTGTGAAGTGGATTAGAGGCAACAATACCCAGTAAAGATTGTGGGCAGAACTTTCTTCATGGTGATACCATATTATCTACCAGTAGCTACAGGAGAGCTGAGACAGACATGTCCATGTAGTATTCCTAAAATTGAAAAATTAGAAGAGACAGTTACAAGCACAATGCTTAGACATAATAGCACTGAATGAATGATAACCCTTATCTCAATAGCCTGAACTGATCTTCAGAAATACTACTTTTGATTGCTGGCTGGAATCTCTTAGGGCTTCTGCTGCTCCCAGAGGAAACAAATGGGAATGGTGAAGAAAATGGAGCTTTCATGGCTGGAGATTATGTGTAGAAACCTTGTAGCACTGTGTGTGTGTGTGTGTGTGTGACCACTCAGAGATCTCAGGTCAGGGAGAGAGATAAGGGAATGAAGGCTACAAGGGCTGGCTGCCAACCGGGGAGTTTTTTCCTCTCGTGCCAACTTTGTAGAGATTGGACATTCCTTTTAAATTTTAATCTGGGGTCTGATTTCCTTCACATTGCACACAAAAGTTTGCATATTACCAGGGTAGAAGCTACTTCTCTCAGAACTTCTGAAATACTAAAGAGCAAATCTAAAAAAACAGAAGATAGATTACTGGCTGCCTTGGGCTTTGGAGGGGTGGTGGGGAAGAATGGGTAGTGACTTCTAATGGGTATGGAGTTTCTTTTAGGGGTGAGTATATTTGTTCTAAAATTAGATTGTGGTAGTACAACTCTGTATATACTAAAAAACATTAAATTGTAAACATTAAATGGGTAAATTGATGATACATGAGTTATATCTTAATAAACTTTTATTTTAAAAATAAAAGCATCTATGACAGTCAAAAGACTAAGAACCATTGCTGTCTGTCATGAACCTTTCATCATGTCCTATTTTCTAATCCCAGGATACTCACAACTATCATGTACTGAGTGCTTACATGTAGTAATACCGTTAAAGGCACTGTACTAGGTGCTTTCCATGTATTATTACATTATTATATAGCAAACTTTGAGGCAGGGTTACTATCCACAGTAAACATGAAACCAACAAGTGGTAGAGACTGGATTTGAATTCAATTCCACTCAGCTCCAAAAACACATTCTTCCCATTTATGCCACCAGTACTTCTCAAACTTTTCCAACTAAGTGCCCATAATAGCTATAAGGATACCACTTCTCAGGGCAATGTACAGTATTACTGCTCCTCCATTCTCCTCTAATCAGTCACTACATTCTAACAATTCTTCCTTCTGTTTCCCAAACATCTCTTGTTCTGGACTCCCATGGCTAGTGCTCCAATGCAGGCCTTCATTTCTTTCTAGGAGTATCACTGTACCAATTGGCCCTGACTTAAAATCTCATCAGGTCTGGATTGTCTAATGATATCACTCACAGGTATGACAGTTTTTCATGGCTCTCCATTACATGATCTGGTGCCATCTTCTTTCTAGCCTCCTTCTTCCTGTCTCCTATGCCTTGTTCCCTAACCCTCAAGCCGTGTAGGACTACTCACTGTACCCCATGCACAGGCACATGATCCACGTCCTTCATACACCTCATACATCACATCTTGTTCTAGTAATTCATGTTGCAAATTCCTTCTCAACCACCAGGTCTTACCTTGAACAAGATGTAAGACACTTCCTGTAAGAAGCCCCCTCAAACTCTCAAACATCATGCCCTCTGTTTCCCTATGTATCTAATATTACCTACTCCATTTGCAATATTTAACACACTGAATTGTCTGTTCATTTACCTCTTTTAGTAGTTTGTAAATATTTGCAGTGAGGGTGTTTTGTTTAGCTGTTATGCCACCAGTGCCTTGTGCTTAGCACATAAATGGATCTATTGAGGAAAAGTACCTCATATTTCCCACTAGATTACAAGTCCTCTTATTTCCAGTGCCTAGCATACTTCTATTTTCTAAATATCTGTTTAATGATCCTCCATGCTTATTGAGCATTGACTGTGTGCCAGACACAGTTCTAAGTATTTAATACTCATTTAAAACTCAAAAACTGTGTGGGGTCAGTGTTATCCTCAACCCATTTTACATAAGGGAACTGAGCCACTGAAAGTTTTAGTAACAAGCTGTGTGACCTTGAGCACGTAAATGCAAAGCTACAATTCAAAGCCTGGTCCCAGTGTCTGCACTCTGACACTATGCTATATTGCCTGTGTGTCTGTCAAATGAGGGAATGAATAAATAGAATCCCTTCCAACCTCTTCAGGAGTTAAAGTCCAGGACCTCTAAGATTGTTGAAGGAGCAGGGTAGAAAGTGCATTGGGGACTGGAACACACTTAATTTCTCATGGGCATAGGTTATAGATTTCATTGGGATTAGTTGAAATACATACTGTGAGAACTTCAGGCATATTGCAGGCAGTATAAGCAATTGTGATTTAGGGGGGTAGCAGAGCCTGGTCTTGATCTCTGGCTGTGTGAAATTAACTCAGTTGGGCTGATATGAAATAAAGCCCTCCCTCCCCTGCCCCACCAAACCATCACCCCATTTAATAGCCACGTGATCTGGGCTTATTTCTTAACCTCTCTAAGCCTGTTTCCTTATCTGTTAAATAGGGGTATAATTGTTAGGGGTCTTTTAGGATTATAAGGATTCAATGAGTTCATACATGTAAGACACTTAATAGAGAGCACAGCATTTAGTTAAGTGCTCCAAAATGAATGAATGAATGAATGAATATACTTGTTTCCCTTGGGGAGGGTCACTAAAGCCAAGTAATTATTGCAGTGGTTTGCAAAGAGCTACCAGCACCTTTTCTAAATGAGTAGAAGAGGGAAGTGAAAGGATCCAAACTTAAGCCAATTCTGCCACTTTTCATCAAGTTTAGGAATTAAATGTTAGGAAAGAAAAGGCCATTGTAAATGTTAGCTAAAGGGAAATGTTGGGAACACAATACAAATAAATAATCACCTTAGTGATTCCCCATGGCTCACTAAGTGCCTGACCATATTTTTATACTTAGAGAACACATCTCTTTTGATAAATTTAAGCAGTTTTTAACGTTAGACAGAAACTTTCTAGCTCAAGGGGATTTTAAATTCTGTTAATAATTTTAAGAGCCCTGCTTCCTTCTTTCCCTCAATCATCTTTTCCCCTTCCCACTCTAACTACGGTATTTCCCCTACAACAGCTTTTTGAAATGCATTGCCACTAGTAAAATCCCTGAGGTTTTTTTTGTTTATGCTGAGAGGAAATGGTGAAGAATGAAAGTAAAAAAAAAAAAGAAAAACATAAACAGAGAAATACTCAGTCCCTTTGGCTGCCTGCCAGCAAAAATGCCAAATGGCATAGGCCTTGCTGAAAGCTACCCAGCCACAGGCATGAGGGATTGGCCAACCACAAGATAATAATCCTTCAAAGGAATTTATATCAGCCGCCTAAAAATTGGATGATTTAAGAAACTTTTCCCCAAGAAGATTTTGCAATGCAACTTAGTAAAATATTAGGTCTTAAGCTCCCAAATCAGTCACTAAACAAGAGCCTGGGATCTCAGGTCATATGCAAAGGATTCAGATATATGAGTGCTTTGATCTGTCTGGGAGGCTATATAGCAGAATTGTGAGGCAGACTGGGCCAGAGAGACCTCAGTTTGGATCCTGGCCCACTACTTGCCACCGTAGTGATTTTGTACAAATTGCTTATTCTTGCCAAATTACTATTTCTTCATCTTTAATATTGGGAATAAAACAATACCCACCTCACAGGGTTGTAGTAAGGATTAAATTTAAAGTTTCTAACACATTTAAGTACCCTGCTCAGTAAATGTTAATTATCACCACTACTAGTTTTGTCAACCCTCAACATTGACAGGTGGGAACCAATACTTCATACTACACCTTCTAGTACAGAGGCATCAGGGCCATGCCATTCTTAGGTTGTTTTTGTTATATCTACACCAGTAAGGCACCCCAGAGCATCTGGGTGGGCCTAAGAACTCAACCTTGAGTGTCCAGGGCAAAGGAAATCTAAATAACAGTAAATAACAGTACCTATCTGAATACTTAATACATTGTCCTACTTAATTATCAAAATAGTCCCTACAGGATTATCATTAGCCCCACCTTCTAAATAAAGAGAAACTTGTTTTCAGAGGTTTACCTAACTAATAAGAGTGGAATTGGTATTTATTCCAGGATTATCAAACACCAAACCTTCTCTTTCATCTCTACTATAAGGTCTTGGATCTGAAGACTTCCAGATTTTGCAGTGTAATCTGGAAAAGCTCAATATTTTTATGCAACATGAACTGTGCAAAAGCACAAAAGGTAGATCCTCCCAGTGACCCCTTACTCCACCTTAAGATCAGAATCCCCCTTAAGCACACTTCTCATAGACACATGCTTGGTTTGAAGAGATTCTGAGCAAGACCCATTTTAATCATGTTAGAAAGACACCCAAAAAGTGGTAACACTCAGAAGCAGTTTTGTCTATCCACACTTGGTAACGAATGCCTACCAACAGGGCAGAGCTTGCAGGGAAGCGTGAGAGTGGCAGAGCACCCAAGCAAAGCAATGATGTGCCCCAAATAGCTCTGTGGCAGAATGTATTTCCCAGAGATGAACACAACAATATCTCATCCCACACACTCTTCTGCAATGTGATCTTGCAACTCCCCATCAAGAGGTGGAGTCCATTGTACTTACCCTTCAGTCTGGACTGGTCTTAATGACTAGCTTGATCAATTGAATGTGTTGCAAGTGACAAGATATTCTGGGTGTTCCAAGGTGGGGTCATAAGAAACATTTCAGCTTCTGCTTGTGATTGTTGGACCACTCACTCTTGAAATTCTCTGAGAAACCCAGGACACACAGAGAAGTCATGTGTGTGGACTCCAGGTAACATCTTCAGTGGATCTCCCAGTCCATAGCCAGGATCAGCTGTCAGCTTTGTAAGTGAGGCATCTTGGACATCCAGCCTAGTTAGAGTCTTCAGTTGAGTGCAGCTTCAGCCAAGAGTAGCTCCACAATTTGTAGGACCCAGTACAAAATGAGTATTTTGAGCTCCTAGTTCAAAAAGTATTGAGATTAAAGGTAGCAACAGCAGGTATTGAACCAAGTGTGAGAGCCTTCTAAACATGGGGTCCTGCATGACCACACAGGGCGCATGCCAGGAAGCCTGCCCCGGCCATAGTAGACTCACTGCAACCAGTTGAGAGACTGCCAAGTGAGAACCTCCCAGCTTAGCCTAATCAACTCATAGAACTATGAGACACAATGATATATTATTATTTTAATTCAGTTAGCTTTGGGGTGGTTATTATAGCAATAGAAAGTCAGAACAATTTCGCAAAACAGCTGCAGGTAACCCTAACCAGAAAAGTGCAAAAGGTGGCAAGTCTACTAAAGGACCCTCTGCTCAAATACACACAGGAGCTTCATTTTATGCAATAAAACATATAAATCCCAGATCCAGGATTAAGGCTTCCCTGGGGTCAGAGAGATTTTTCTCATTTGGGCAAACCCTGGGAGAAGAAGGCAATCAGTATAGCTGCCTCAGTAATAGCTAAGAAAAGAGGCACTACCATTTAAAAAAAAGTCATACAAAGTATGCATAAAGTTGTACTTCGCAATTAGATTTGTTGGAGTGATGGAAAGAAGATAAAAATGAGGGAGCTGAACCACTTTGGTTATCTCTCCGAGGTGTCAGGGAGAATGAGAAAGTTTTCTGGAGATGTATAGTTTGATTTTCTGAAAAAGTGAGAAACTTGGTTACTGCAAACTTAGTTACTTCAATGTGCATCCTGGGCTAGATTCTCAGAACAGCAGGTTAAAGGAATAGTTTGAGTTACTAAGAGGAAGACTTGATCACTAGGATCCCACATCGGTTCACTCGGAATAAATCACGGTGGACAGAGGGCTTGCGTGGTACACAGTAGGATAATCCAGAAATACTTGTGTTGTGAATTAATCTTATTTTTTATGGAGTTACCATAAATTTATAAAGAATTCAAGGCATTTAGAAAAGCATTTCATGAATTCTTTGAGGGAAAGAGAGAGAAATGTGGGTGACAGAATAGTGGAGTTAAGTAATTTGTAGCTAATTCAACAATCAGTACAATGCTTTATAAAAGTCAGAGGAATAGACCACCTGGCCTCTCTAACATAGTGGAATAAAGCATGGATTTTGATGTCATTGCTGTGCCATTTACTAGCAATAAGACCTTGGACAAATTACATAACTTCTCTCAACCTCAGTCTCCTTGCCTGCAGAGAGTGAATAATATCCTGTATGGGATAGGCTTGAAGTAGTTAAAGACAAAAACCTAGGTCACTTGGTTCTGCTCATCCCCCAGAGGACCCAAGCAGGTGGTTCCTCCACCAAGGAGACAATTACAGTGAGAGGCAGGAAACAACCAAAGAGGAAAAGGTTTCAGAATAAGAGGAGAGTCTTCCGGGCAGTGCTTGGCTCAGAAGACAGGCTTTTTTCAACAGACTTTATTTAGACACATGGGCCCCTACCAGCCTGTCCTTTCACCCTAGGACTGAAAAGAGTCACTGACATTCTAGAGCCTTCAGAGGGATTTTGCCTGGAGGGAGAGTCATGGTTCCTGATATATGTGAGTCTTTTCTATAACTATTAGGTACAGAAACAAAACATATGAATAACATAAATTCAGCAACAGAAATATATACCACAGGGAAACCCCATGCTTGAAAGACCCAACTTTGAGCAGCTTCAGAGACTGAGAGTTCTGCGCAGTTGGCAAATGAGCATTAAAACATAAAATGTAAACAGTTCAGAGACAGTCCAGGGGACCTGACACAGGTCCTGAGCCTCAGGTTCCAAGCCCTCCAGTGTAGACTTTGGATATTATCTCTACCAAAGTTCATATAGTTGGCTATCTTGGAGATAGACTTATAGACTTGAAAGAAGGTCATGTTCATTATACACTTCTAAATGTGCTTTTCCCTCCTGGACAATACTGCCCGAAATGTTTTATCAGTTAGTATTTTTAATAACATTAAAAAAGTTAGTAAGACAATCCTGTAATTATTTTGTGTATAGCAAAAATACACTGCTTTTATTATATGTTAACAAAACTGTTACTAAAAACCTCTTAACATAAGCATGACCACAATTTTTGTAACCCTATTTAAACATTTTTAAAAAATACCAAGATTCTCATAAACCGTGCATGGCCGGTGCTTGTCTCAGCCTCTGAGAGAAGGTAGATGAAAGCCAGATTCCTAACCCTGGCAGTGAAAGTAAATGATTCGGGCCAGGACAGCACAGGGGCCGCTCCCTGGCTGAATTTCTCCAGAATCAGAGAGACGATCTGGCGATGCTGGGCCTAGCTTTATGAGGTACTATTTGTGTGTTTGGAAGTACTTCCTCTATAGACACTAGTTTTCATCATTTAAAAAGGGAAGATGTTGGACTCAATGACTCTAAGATAACATTTTTAATGCAGCTATTAATACCTGCCTCAAGAAAAGTGGTACTCAAGTCTGTATTCCACACCTCTGGAACCGGAGGTTTTTCAGGATTCAGAACTTTTCAGATTTAAGAAAAATAATATGTGCATATGAAGTATATTATAGACCCCTGGTTATAATTAAACATTATTTATAGATCAAAATGTATGAATGTTCATACTAAGTGGGAAATAAAGACTATAAATAGCCACACAGCATGTGAGCTCAGTTCAGGTTTTGCCACTAAATGAATTCAGGTCAGGTTAGTTCTTACCAGGAATGAGTTGCAAAACAAGATGAAACACCACCAACTTTTAGCTTGTAGAATTTTCAAAAGATTTCTGAGTTATGTAATTAACAACAAAACCACTCTAAAGGTGTATCTTCATATTAAATGAAATTTATACGTATCAAAATGTTTCAATAATTCTTAACAAACTATAAATTGTTTGTGTTAGAATGTACCTTGCCCTTTGCTTTTTCATCATTGATCATTTTGGGGGTTTTGGTTGTTTTTTTTGTTTGTTTTTTGTTTTTGTTCTATAAGATCCCAAGGTCAAAGAAATCCTTCAAATAAGGAAAAAGAAAGATAGCTGGTAATTAAAAACTAGTTTTCCATACACAGAGATAACCATGATATTTTTAAATACCAAAACATCAGTTTGTTGATATATTTTTAAAAACTTTCAGGTTTTAAATTCTGTGTTTTCTGGGGGATGTATCCAAAGAATTATGCATTGTATTAAAATATTCAGTGAAACAAAGATGTGTGTTTAAAAAAATGTTCTGACCACACCCCCTCCCCTTTAAAATCTGTTCCAAATTTGTTAGCTTTGTTTTCAGATTTCCATTTCCCAAGTTTCCAGAGAGGTTGGCAGCTTTTCTTATGTTTATCTGGCATTTGTACTTCCCCCAGCGCCTGTTTCTGTCTGAGGGTGTACTTTTACAATGAAAAGTGGAGGTTAGAGAGGGTGGGAGGTAGGTGGGCAGTAGGTAGGTGGAAGGTGGTACAGAAAGTATATGAGATGGTGATCAAGGGAATGGCGGAGGAAAGGATTAAGAGAGGAGATGCCGAAGTAGAGAGTGGGGAGGAAAGTGTCAGGTCTAATTCCAGTCCTGTCCCTGGTTCCTTCCTCAGCTCTGCCTTCCCTCAACTTTTCTTCCCTTTTGTCTTCCAGATACAGATCCATTTTCTCACAGCCTGACTCCACCATACTCCTAGGACAACCTATTTTTAACCAGCATCTTCTATGCTAGGCATGAGCATCCTACCCAGAGAGTGTAAAGGCTCAAGGGTACAGAATGCCAAGCCCTGGACCCTGGTCTTTCCCACATAGAAGAATATCCAAGGATCAAGTACAGAGGACAATGAGGACACATCTTAACAAGTCTGGAGGTACCGATCTTGTCATTTTGCAAGATCGGAACCCTGCAAATCCCTGCAATCTTGATTATTCATCATACTCAGTAGCTGGTATTTGTTATTAATCTCCAGGTAGATTAAATGAGATCTTAGTCAGAAAATCCCAGTGGGTTTATCCTAGTTTCTGTCTTCACTAATCCACACAGAGAGAGAACATGGGCTTGGAAGTCAGGCTGAGACACCTCAGAGAAGATGTTTAACTTCTTTGAGTCTCAGTTTTCTCATTTATAAAATGTGGATTTAAAATATGCACTTCCTGTAAATTGGTGTGTAGTAGAGATAAAGAATGTAGCATGCCTAAAGCAGTGGCAATGTACTTTAAATGCTTAATAAATGTTATTTCCCTTTTTCTCATAGGAACTTGTGGCTCCAGCAAACTGATGGAGAGGTTAGAGAAGGTAGACAAGGGAGGGGAGAGATGTGAGGCCCCTGGAGTTACAGGTCTTCTTAGCTAGACCTGAGAGAAGGTTGACATATATCTTTTCTAGAAATGTAGGGTGTTAAAAAAGGAGAAATGGACAATTTACTAGAATCTAATTATTTCCCCCAGTTTACCTGATACTTTAGACGCATCCCTTGCCTTTCTCTCATTTCTATTGCCCTCATGACTCTTCTGATAAACACATGCCACAGCAATAATGTATCATCTTTGTGATAGTCCCCAAAGGTAGTGGGGTAGGTCAATGGTTAGCAATCACACTGGACTCAGATAGACTTTGTTTCCATTCCCAGCTCTGACATTTACTGTAGCCATGGGCAAACCTTGAAGCTTCTATTTCATCATCAGTAAAATGGTATAATCTTACTAATGATTCTAACTCATAGAGTCATTAATTTGCTCACAAATATTTTTTGAGCACCCATCCTTGTGCCAGGCTCTGTATTAGATGTTGGGGATAGTTAACTAAATCCTGCCCTTACAGACCTTGCAGTCTGTTGGGAGAGACAGAGAATATCCCAAGAAACATAATTTTATCAGGTGATGACTAGTCAAATGGTTGACTATGGAGAAAAATAAAGCCAGGTAAAAGGACTTGGGGTTAGGGAGCAGTGACTCTTTGATATAGGGCAGTCTGAAAAGCTTCCCTCTGTAGGTGCCCTTTGAGTAGAGACTAAAGAAAGTATAAGAGTGAGTGTGTTGTAGGCTGTTGTAAGATTTAAATGGCATAATAATATAGATAAACTCTTAGCGCAGTACCTGGAATACACTGGGTGCTGTTATTACCATTGGCTGTTTATACAGTTAAAGAAGGTATTGTGTTACAGTGAAAGCTACAGGTAGGAGAAAATCTTTCTAGTTCCACTCAAGACACACCCAAGGGACCCCTAACCATTTGAAAAAGAGGGGTGATGGCTCAGGGGACTTTGTAGACACACACTTTTTTTTTTTTTGCTGGCAATAAAATGCCAATTCTACAAGCAAAAGTATTTCTGTGGGAGTGGGGAAGGACATGCTCCATGTCTTTAGATTCATATTCTTTGTAACAAATACATATTCCCAGCTCTGAAGTTTGCATAATAATGGTGATAATGACATTTAATTATGCCATTTATAGCTTTGTAAAAGCTTTTCTTTCAGAGATCTCAAGTGTTTTATGGGCATGACCTAATTCACCCTCAGAACTTCCTGAAGACTGGTCTAGTCCCATTTAATAGATGAGGAAACTGAGGTATAAAGAAGCTAAGTAAATTCTTCAAGGCCAAAGCAGTTATCTAGACAACTCCAACCTGAATCCCAGACTTAATTTTCAAGTCAACTCTCTTCTTCCCTGACTCTTCATCTCTGTGGATCTCAGAGAAGACAAAGTGGGTGCAATGAAAGGAAGCCATGATCTCAGAAGTCAAAGTGCTTATGCTTATCACACAAGTCAGTGATTAATAAATGTCTTTTCAAAGCTCTTTAGGAAGGGCCTTCATTAATGCTACAAAAATATTAATAATCTAGCATACCTTTCTGCTCTCTGATAGCCACCTTTTGCTTCTATGTCAAGATGGTATCAACAAATACAAACATTGTTTGTTGAAAGGAGCCTAGTTAGGAAACTCATATACTCAAGTACAATTATTTGGGTTTTTCTCTGTGCAAATCAACAGAATATAGCAGGGGAACTCATTTTTGTTGATCACCTTCTCCAGGCTAGGCTTTTACATACATTACATGTTATTTAATCCTCACAACAAAGTTTTGTAGGAAAAGTGATTGACCATACATTACCAATTAAAAAACAAAGGATTCAAAAAGTTAAGTAATTATTTAATGTCACATGGCAGTAAAGCTGGGATTCAACCCTACATCTCTGCTTGATATCTGAGTCTTGACACCTACAAGGCCAAACTGCCAACTCATATTGCCTCACTCAAAGTACCTGCAGTTTGATGACCCAATGTGAGTCATTTTTGAGCCCTTCCTCCCTTTACATTAAATATTAGCAAAAGAGTAAATCAGCAGCTGAAATTCAAATAATGCAATTTTACTATTTTTAATCTTTTCTCTTGAAAGTTTAACAGGTTGGCATATACACCTAAAATTTGGTATTTTAAAAATCCAATCTGGATTTTAATTATCTAGTTTATGCCTTTGCTCACCAGCATGGACAATTGGTAACTTTCTAGGTAAACACTTCAGTGAATTTCTTTCTCCTATAGAGGTGACAACCTGAATTCGCAGACAAGCACCTCTGGAGACATGAGGAAGTTCTGAAATCTGAACCTGAATGGCATCAGGAGGTTCTCACGTACCAGAGGTGATGTCTTGTAGTTAAATGTTACAGACTTGGGAAAGAATTTCATTTAAAATTCCATCACTCATATCAATCAAATTGGTAAAGTGATGAAACCAGTAGATAAGTTATGTGTATATCATACCTTAAGCAACCACCAAAAGGCTATACAAAAAATTATACTCAAAAACACTAAAATAATCAAAATGGAATTCTCAAAAACTGTGAAGTAATTCAAAGAAGGCATAAAAAGAAAACAGGGAAATAAAACAGAATAAATACAAAATAAAAAAAATTGGCAATCTATGACCTCACGTATTAATTAGATTACATGTAAATGGTCTAACTACCCCAATCAAATGACAGAGACTGGCAGAGTGAATTAAAAAACATTATCTAACTATATGTTGTCTATAAGAAACTCACTTCAAGTATAACAATACAGGCAGATTGAAAG
The DNA here is from genome assembly GCF_022682495.2 of Desmodus rotundus. Taxonomy (NCBI): domain Eukaryota; kingdom Metazoa; phylum Chordata; class Mammalia; order Chiroptera; family Phyllostomidae; genus Desmodus; species Desmodus rotundus. Next base: position 47,432,160 of record NC_071389.1, read on the forward strand.
TAAAAAGATAGAAAAAGATATGTCATACAAACACTAATCAAAAGAAAACATGTGTGACCATACTATCAGATAAAGTAGACTCAAGTATAAAGAAAACTACCAAGGACAGAGAGAGACAATACGTAATGATCCTACACCAAGAATATAGCAATCCTAAATATGTATGTACCAAACAACAGAGCTGCAAATTGTGTGAAGCAAAAACTGAAAGGAGAAATGGGCAAATTCAAGATTATGGTTGAAGACTTTAATATATCTCTCTCAACAATTGAGAGAACAACAAAAAATTAGCAAGAGTATAGAACTCACCAACATCATCAACCAACAGGATCTAATCTACAACACCTATAGAATATTCTACCCCATAACAATAAGATACATGTATTTTTCAAATGCCCATGGATTATATACTAAGATAGACCAATCCTGGGCCATAAAACAAACCTCAACAAAATTAAAAGATTAAAATCATACAGAGTACATTCTCCAATCACAATGAAATAAAATTAGAATAACAGAAACATTACAGAAAAATCTGCAAGCAATCAGTAACAAAACAAAAGCCATCTAAATAATCCCTGGGTTAAAAAGGAAGTCTCAAGAGAAATTGAAAAAGTACATCAAACTAAATGAAAATTCATTATATCGAAATTTGAGATACAGCTAAGGAGGGCTTAGAGTCCTTCCTCTGTCCTTTGAGTCTACCAGCATTTTGCATGATCCTTTAACAAAATGCAGAACTTTCTGTTTTAATACCATCACTTCTTTTTTTCCCTAATTTTATTGTTATTCAAGTACAGTTCTCTGCCTTTTCCCCCCACCCCAGCCTAATCCCCAGCCCTCCTCACCTCCCACTCCCTGCCCCCACCCCCATTATTGTCCATGTGCCCTTTATAATTGTTCCTACAAACCCTTCATTCTTTTCCCCTGAAATTCCCTCCTCTCTCCCAATACCATTGCTTCTGTATCTTTCTTCTTCCTTAGATTGTGAATGGATTAATATTTACTCATCAATATTTTTCTATGCCAGCATCTGGCTTAGTGCTCAGTAAAAGTTCTTTGAATAAAGGAATGATTAGACAGAGCAAGCTACTTAGCTGAACAAAACTGAGGCCAAACCAATTTCTACCTGGGATCAGAAAGTGTTTATGGTAATCCAGTGCAAGGCACACGGGCTGTTACATAGAGGAGGTCACTGCACAGGCACAATTCTGAGCAGCTGCCTAGCTTGTCTCACAGGAGAGCCTCCTTGGGTTTATAGCTGCCAAAAGTGGTATTTGCTTATAAAAATGAAAGTAGAGAAAATTTAACACACATAATTTCATATCTCTGCACTCAGGAAAAACAATTTCTTTAGTTAATTAAAATTGGTCCTTTCCTTATTCCTCTGCCTCAACTATCCAACTTTTCACACCCCTTGCTTTATTCCCCTATTAATAGATTCATAGAGCCATAAAACCAGAGTTCAGAAGAACCATAAAGGTCACCTAGTACAGCTTTCCATTCAATAACTGGATACACTTTAGTCAGTAGGAGTGAGCTGCCAGTTTTTCCTACAATTGACTCAACTCAGAACTCTGAGAACATTAGTGAGAAACAAAATATAAGGCATGATCTCAGTAACTAAGGAAATTATGTAAGAGGGAGCCTGTAAGTTTGTCCCTTCTAAAACAAGCACATCTACTAACCACATCAAGGCAGACCTAGTCTTGAAAACTAGTTAAAGCCAAAAGTTGGAAACATGTTCCAAAAGGTGAGTATGCTAAAATCTTACATAACATGTAAAATCTTACAGGCTATGAGGCTGGGTCTGTTCCTAGAAAACTAAAAGTATGATAAAATCCTTAACTTTACAGTCTTGACAATGTATTTCCAGGATTTGTAGATATGTTTAAATCTTATTCTTTTTCCTCAAAATTGATAACACAGTCAATTGGTTGACATCCAATTTGCTGTTTAGTTATATTTATGTCTAGTCATATTTCTCAATGGAAAGAGTAAGTGGCTCTTTAGTTTATGTACGTATGTCTCTTGTGAGCTTGGTAAGTAAATCTCTTAGTAGTTGATCATATCTTGATGTACTTGTAATTCAATTTTTGAGTCTTTAAAGAGGATAACCCTTCCTGGAAATCTCGTTGACTATACCTAATTAATTCCACCATCTGGTAAGTCAACTATCTAGATGATCAACTAGCTTGAGTTGTCCAAGTCACAACTGATTTACCCCAGGCCTTTCCATTCAGATGACAACATCCTAACACAAGACCACACTGCCCAAACAGATGCTCCTTGGATTTACAATATCCTGATAACCCCATTGTAAATCGAAAATATCATAAGTCGAAAATGCATTTAATACACCTAACCTACTGAACATCATAGCTTAACTTAGCCTACTTGAAACGTACTCAGAACACAATATCCGCAAAATGCTGGCAACACAGTACACTGCAGAGTATGGGTTGTTTATTGCTGTAATAGAGAGGCTGACTGCCTGCTGGGGCTGGCCACTTGGCTTCTGTTAGAGACAGGGAACAGAGTATTCATGAGGCCACTTTTTCAGTCTTTGCTTGGTGCCTTTAGAAATGCTAAAATTTGACTCCTTCTCTTTTTCTTTAACTTTCCTTGACACCTGTTCTACCCCTTGGGATTATGCTGAGAAAATTTAAGCTTTGTTTTAGCTAAACCAATGTTAAAAAACTAAAATGGCAAGGAAAAATTAAATAAAATAATGAAGTAGCAGCAACAATATTTTCTCTGCACTCTTAAGTTTCTTTTGTGATAATGAAAAAGAAGTACAGATGCGGCAATCATCGCTCCCTTGGAAAACCTCACGGGAGGGGCAGTCCCAGGCAGGAGGAGCTTCTGACACTCTGAAGCTGCGAGTCAGCTACAATTACCCTCCCACTTGGAAGTCAGCAGGGCTAAGGGCTGACTGTCCTCAGTGGCCTCATTCAAGGTGCATAAGAACTGGCATTAGAACGGCCTACTTAATAGCACATGCTGTCAGGATACTGGATTAAGAAGGGAAAGACAAGAGAGACCTGTTTGTCAAGGTCCTAAAATGGGAATTTTCCTGGTTCTACACACAACATTGAGTATCAGCAACATAAAGAGTGGCAAGAGTGACAAGATCAAAAGCTTGACTGTTGATCTGCTGTTAATTATTAGATGATGTATCCCCACAGTAAGCTGGCAGAATTCACATTTCTAACTTAGAACCAGTCTGCTTCTTTTCCTCAGCCTTAAGATGGATGTTTGGCTCAAGTTATATTTTGTTGAGGCTAAATTTGCATTAATTAGAGAGTGTTTAAACCTTGAAAAGGTTATGGGTATGTTTACAGAAAATGTGGGTTCCAGAGCTAAAATGTTCTAAGCAACTGCTTGGAGGTGATAACTGAAAATGTTAGGTTCCTCAAACAGAGGAGTCAGTCCTCCTTTCTATGTTTGAATTTTCTCCTCTCTCCTTCTCATCTTTTAATTCCTGTTGAGATGCTGAAGTGGTCTGAGTTGGGAATACTGAAGAGCACATCTGCTATGCTAACCGTAGGCTCCTAAGCATCTGCAACTGTAGCTCCTAGAATGATGATAATAATTGGCATAAGAGGACCACCAAGGCCTAACAGACTAAACACCTTTGCTTGTTCTTTTCTTCAGCCTGAGTCTCTTGGGTTGTTCCATGAAATATCTTCCTTCCAATCATTCAGGCTGAAAGATGGGCTAATTTTCTTCACCTTCCTTTTTTTCCTACCAACTGTTGATTTTGCTTTGAAACATTTTTTGTATGTTTGTATCTGTCTCCTCTTCTCCACACATACCTACTATCAGTAATCTACCCTTCCCACAAACCATTGCAAGAGCCTCCAAACTAAAAAACGCAACAACTATTAAAAGTTAGTATCTCGAGCTAGAGATTTAGAGGCACTTTTACATTTCTAGCTATACATTTCTAGGCATACAGTTTGAAACTTGTATTTGGCATGAACTGATTTTATAATTTAAAAAAATTGTTTAATTACAGAAGGACATGAAAGAGGGAGATTTTACTCAGAGAGGCTTCTTTGATACGATGGGACAGGAAAATGGTAGGAACATTTGAGAACAAGGGCATTTTTGTAAGTATTTCATGAGTAACATAACCCGAAACAAAACATTCAATCCTGTAGCGCCTAAAGCAGCACAACTGCCTTCTATAAATAGTTAGAAAAACTCAGTCTGGATTCTTATACAATATCATCTGACAGACAGGATGGAAAAGGCATGTTAGTCAGGGACCGACAGAAAGAAAGGAGTGAAGGAACAAGGAACAAGAAAGCCTTACACAACTCATAAACCAATTTTTTTCTTTAACTTCTCAGTGTTAGACCTACGCATATATAATAGGAATTATCTTTTTTCCAAGACTCATGGTTTAGACTCACTGGCTTACAGTCACCAAGGAGAGTCAGCATGTTTTCCTGACCTACCTCCCATTCATGTATCACAGGTGCTATTTATGGAGCTGCCTGGATGAGCCGCCTGTCCCAGGGTCCAGCCCCAAGGAGGCCTTGTGTGCTTTGTGACATGCTCTCTTAAGGTTGGGCAATTGTCAAGACTAGCCAACAGCTGCTACTAGTTTTCAAGGAAAAAAAAAATGCTAAAAGGGGAAGACAGAAGACTTCTAGGGAAAAGAGTCTTTATCTGGCTTCCTCGCTTCCAGCTGGACCCTGGAAATGTAGCACACCAGTTTCCCACGAGCCCAATGCCTGAAGGCTGAGGTTGTCCTTGGAACGTGTCAGGTTCCTTTTGTTTCATCTTCCCTGCAATTAGTGCTTATGGGGACTCTGGAATTAGGCCACAGGCGTGATGTATGGAGAGGGTTCTAGAAGCCTTTACCAAGCATGCCTTCACTAATGAGTACCTGACTCAGCAAGAGCACATGGGTTATACTTACAATGAGCAGGGAACTAAGAAAACAAGACACCCTTTCTCAACAAACATCTGTTGAAAGAATAGTAGAACATGGTGGTTAAAAGCGTAAGTGCTGGAGGCTTCACCAGGATTCAAGCCCTACTTGGCTGTGTGACCTTTGCAGAGTTTTCTAAGAACACCTGGTTTCTAGTCCAGGCTCTAAAAACTGAGTGTGCTTAGTCAAGTCATTTTACTTCTTCAACTCTCAGTTTTCTTATCCATAAAATGGGATAATTGTACCCGCCTTGTCTACTATACAGGGTTGTCAGTGGGATCAGATGAGATAATGTCATTAAAGCCTTTTGTAAATTAGAATATACTATACAAATGCAAGCTATTATTATAGTTAATTCTAGTGACTACTGAATAATAAGCTGGTAAAAATCAACAACCCCATTGTCACCAACCTGCATCTTACAAAGCAATTTCCCAATTCTACCCACTTTACCTTCTAGGCACTTCCACCCTACTTCCTCCCACGACTTTAGCAAAAGACAAGAGAGAGTAATAATTTTCCTAATTAACTGTCCTATGAAAAATGTATCCATAAGAAAAGGGGAGCCCTGACTGGTGTGTCTCAGTGGGTTGGGCATCGTCCTGCAAATTGTAAGGTCACCGGTTCAATTCCCTGTCAGGGCATGTGCCTGTGTTTCTGGCCAGGTCCTCGGTTGGGGGTGTGGGAGAGGCAACCAATTGATGTTTCTCTCCCTCTCTTTCTCCTTCCCTTTCCTTCTTTCTAAAAATAAATAAATAAAATCTTTTTAAAAGTGAAAGAAAGAAAGAAAGAAAGGAAGAAAAAAGAAAGAAAGAAAAAGAAGGAAGGAAGGAAGGAAGGAAGGAAAGAGAGAGAGAGAGAGAGAGAGAGAGAGAGAGAGAGAGAAAGAAAGAAAGAAAGAAAGAAAGAAAGAAAGAAAGAAAGAAAGGAAGGAAGGAAGGAAGGAAGGGAGAAAGAAAGAGAAAGAGAAAGTAAACGAGGGAATACGGGGCAGAGTATATATGGTTTTGTTTAGGCCAGCTCTTTATTTCCCGGATATTCTTGGTTTTGTTTGTTTATTTCAGCACTCCAAGTCTAAGGGTACCTTACACTGTCATTTGGGTGCACATCGGCAGGCTAGGATCTGGTCTCCTGTCTGCCACAGTTGGCCGGGTGAGCATGCACAAGTTACATTCCCCTCATGCCCTCCCTTTCTCCCATCTGTAAACTTAGGAGTTAAAGTAGATGACTCAGGGGTCCCGTACAGTCCTAAGGGTCTATAATACATCTGGAGTTGGGTTCCCTGACTCCTCTGCTCACTCATGATGACTTTCTTTAAACTTTTTGGTATTGGGCACATGCAATTTTTGCTTGGATGAGATTAAGAGCCAAGGAAAAAGTCACAAACACAGTAATCACAGGAGGTACCTAGTAAGCTTCTTTCCAAATCCTGTTCCCATGCCCTCTTCTCTGGAGTGGGTTCGAAAGGCCCTTTTAAAAGAACTGGAACATTGGAGAGATTTGGGTGGTTGGAGTAGATTTGGAGTGAGAAACTGCATTAGTCCCTCAGCCCCATTTATATTTCCTGCAACATGGGTGAGAAAATTATCTATAGTTTCAGTTTCCTCATCTTTAAAATGGGGCTAATATTTGCCTTATGTACTTTATAGGCTTGTTGCTGGGAGTAATCTGCTAATGTCAAAGTACTTTGTTGTTATTATTTACAATATAACAAAGGTTGATTCTAGAATCTGAGGGCATAACAGAGCAACTTAGATCCATGCAGACTGAGACCCTAAAATAGAATCATAATTGCCCAGAGCCTAGAATAAAAGCATTTCTAGCTATCTATCCATCCCTTCCTTCTCCACAGCAAATTCTTCCAAAGGACGAGTTGGTTGTCGAATGTTCCCATTCTCAGATGATTCAGACTTACTTTCTTTAAAATACCTCAGGATGTCTAACACATAACTACCACTGGATTTAGAAACCTCTGAGCAGAGCCTGGAATTTGGAACTGCTTCCTGCAGTCGGGCTCCATAGGTGCAAGGAACAACTGCTAGCCCCTTCTCATTGCAGATCAGTTTGCTCCAATGGCACTGACAGCAACAGGCTGAATATAGGTCTGCAGCAGGAGTTCATGTTGACTAGGGTGAGCCAGCTCACATATTTGACTAGCTAGGTCAGTCACATCACCACTTAGTCTAATTATCCTTAAAGGGTTTGGGGCTGCCTACCTGGGGGAAGAGAAGAACTTTCAAAATTCTGTGAATAAGTTTTCCTCCTTGCACTCCACACTCTCTCCCCTACGGTATCTCATTCATGCCTACTCTTCTCTGATGACTTCTAAACCTCTACCTTCAGCCTAGATGTTGCCCTTAGACTCAAGCTACCATCTGTTTATGGCTCATCTCACTTGAATATCCCACTGGCGCTTCCAACTCAGCAGGTGCCAGGTTGAAGTCCTTGCCCATGAATCCACAAACCAGCTGCTCCTCTCCTGGTGCTTCCCCTCTTGGCGAAGGGTCGATGACACTCCACCCACCCAACTGTCTAAAATTCTAAAACAAAGGGATGTTCCTTGACACCTCCTTCCCACTGCCAATCTTTCTTTAAGCCCTAGCAGTTCTACTTTCTAAATATCTCCTGAATTCATCTACTTCTCTCCATTCCTGCTGCCACTTGCCTAATTCAGGCTGTGATTATCTTTTTGCCTGAATTATTGCCTCCCAACTGGTTTTCTTACTTCTGTTCCTGTGCCCTGTTCAAAAACAGAGATGTTCTGAAGTCTGCAAGTCTGAACATGCCACTTGTTCCCTTGCTTAAACGTTTAAATAGCTTCCCAGTGCTCAGAGAAGAAAACTCAAGTTCCTTGACACCACTTTCCAGGCCTGCATGATCTCACTGAGCTCACACCTCTAGCTTTACCTCTTACCCCTCCCTCCCTTTCATCCCATGTTCTGGTCCAGTGGCTTTCACCCCTGGCTACACATTAAAGTCACCTGGGAAGCTTTTAAAATATACCCAAGGCTGGACTCTATCCAATGCCAATTAAATCAGGACCTCTGGCAGTGGAGCCCTACCAGCTGCTCTTCAGTTCCTGCAGAGCACCATGCCCTCTCCCATCTTTTATCTTTTGCACATGCTCCTGCCTTTGCCTGAAATACTTAATGTTGCCTCTCTTCCTGACACCTGGCTGACTCGTTCATCCTTCAAGCCTCACCTGGGGCATCATGTTGTCCTACAAGAAATCCTCCCCACGCCTGGTGTCTCAGGTCTGGGTTAAGTGTCCTCTCCCATGTGCTTCCAGATCAATCACCCTGTACTCTCCCTCTGGCTGTAGCAGCTGTCACACTGCCTCATCCTCACCTGTATGCTGACTCTGAGCTCCAGGAGAGCAGGAACGGGGCCTGCCTTGCTCTTCCCTGTATCCCCAGCATCTAGTAGAGTGTCTGACACAGTGACCTTATAAAGTTGTCCTGGTTATTCCAGACTTGCCCATCTATCATAGCAGTAGGGACTCTAGTCATATCCATTTCTGAGTTCCTCTGTTCAGTCACTCATAAATTTTTCCAGCAAATATTTGAGAACCTGGTAATGATTGGCATCAATCATCCTGAAATAAATTGGATTTCTTCAGATAAAAATTCCCCACAACTGGGGCCTGAGATATATCTAAGGAGAGGCAGAGAAAAGGTCTCATAATTTCAGTTTGCCTGGGTCACAGAACCATAGTCAGAGGACCTAGGCAGCTACCTATGTTTACGCTAACTCCACCCCTCTTGAGAGAGAGAGGGGTTGCATCTCTGGATGCCTGAGACCTTGAATGAGAAAGACTAAAAAATTGAAGGGATGAGATAGTAAACCGTGAGTTGATGACCCCAAACATAAAAATCTGGCATCTTAAGCATCTAATAAGTAAAAACACAGGTGAGAATCACTCAAACCCACCCAGCTCAGGGGGCCTCTGTCACTTGCCCTCGATAGCTTTAGAGGTTCACCGGTAGACAGCAGCCAGAGTCCACGGGCAGGTGTGCAAGGTTCCCAGGCAGCCTGCAAAGCTCTCTGCTTCTCTCCTACTTGCACTGAGCTGGTTCTATCCAGTCAGAACTCTGTACTACCCCCAACGAGACCTGGCAAGCTTCCAACTTCACCTCATGTAAACGAACCAAGGAGAGTAAAACTAATCAAATGGGAGTGAAAAGGGAGGGTAAGAAGAAAAAGTCAGGAGGCAGAGGCAAAGAAGAAACTTTAATTATGAGTGATAGTAATGAGACTGGATAACATTGCTTGAGTGTTTGCAATGTGCCAGTCATTTAATCCTCAGGAGAAAAAAAACAAACCCTTAAACTCTAGTCACTGGTGTGATAGCAACCTTCTGCTCTTAGTCCTGATGCCAAAAATCTGTGCAGGGAGTCACGTTGAAAGGAAGCTAATGGGTTTGGAGATTTGGAAAGGGCTAAGCAATTGGATTGCCTACTTTACTGGAGGTGGGGTAAAAGAAGCTTCAAAGATATGGAGGCCTGAAGAGAATGAGTAGTACCAAGCTGTAGATATATGAGTGGGAGCCCCAGATTATAATGATGAAGGCCAAAATATGGCTCTGCTGGTATCTGGGTGGTGTAGAGGGGAAGCAAGGAGAAATTAGGTTCCCTCAAAGTAGGTGACCAAGTCATCAAAAATGGTGGTGGGGGAAAGAGTAGGGAGATATGAGCTTCTCCAAATAGCTATTGAGCTCTGCTATGTGTTAGGCAAGACTATAGACTATGTGGACCCAGTGGTGAACAGGACAGCTCAGGCTTTGTGATTATGGAGCTTTTGTCCCTGTAGGAGTGACAAACAACAACAATCAATTGCCAAGTACACCAGAAAAATACCAGAAAGTGGTTAAGTGCCGACCAGCGATGGAGAGATTGGGTAGATCAGGAAGGACTCCTTGAGACAGTGTCATTTGAGTGGGACATGCAAGAAGGAGTCATCCATGTGAAAATCAGAGGGAAGAGCATTTCAAACAGAGAGAACCGTGATGCAAAGACTCTAAGTGGGAACAGGCCTGGAAGAAGAACAAGGCCAGGGTACCTAGAATATAATGAACAACCAGAGAGTTGTGTGGAGTAAGACCAGAGATGTGGGCAAGGCTGGCTCATGTGAGACTTTATTGTCCACAGTTTGCAGTTTGGATTGTAAGCCTGGGACAGTGGGAAGCTGTGAAAGGTTTTAATTAAAAGAGGGATGATCTGATGTGTGTGTATGGGGTGTGTGTGTTTATTAAAGTTATCTTAACTATGGGGTGGCAATAGATTAGAGAGGGGAAAACAGGGGCTCCAGCAGAAATAAAAACCATCTTTCACAAGAGACTGGATTTGATTTTGTTTTGTTTTTTTTTTCAGATCTTGAAGTAGAATGCATTTCTAGCGTCAACTCCCAAGGTCAAGAGTAATCTGAGGAGTCTGTCTGCTCCCTGTGGTTGTTTGTGAGGAAGTCAAAGAGAGGCACAGACCAAACCTCTTATTATGGAGGAGAGGGTGTGTGTGTTTTTCCTTTCCACTGAAAAACAGACAACAGAAGAAGTGTGATGTTTGGATCTCTCCCTGCAGAGGATGTGCCTCCCACTGTATCCCCTCCCAAGGTACCTGGAACTCCTATCCCAGTACCTCTATTTTTCTAACAGTTTAACAAATTGAGCCCTGCATAATTTCCTAAGCTGATTTCCCCAGGGCTCTGGCTTGGAGAGTTCCCTTTCCTGTCGTAAGAATCAGCTGTGACTTCGTTTTCCTTTCCTGCCTCCAACACTCGGGCAATGGATATGGGAATTACTTCCCTGGCTCCACACTAACCCTTCCTTAGACTTCATGTTGTCCCTCTGTGGCCTCTATCCCTCCTTTTCCTTTGGTGGTCCAGACTCCCCATTTTCACCATATTTCATTTGGACAACAACTTGCTGGGCTGAAGGAGGGGGTGACCTGGGTAAGGGCAGCCCACAGAGACATCTTCGAACCCTGATAGCCACGTTCCTAACTTCGCTAGCCTAGAGCAGGGCACAGGCTGTGCCTTGTCCCAGCCTGGGTTCCGTTAATAGCCTCTCATGAGGTTACCAGCAGAGCCCCTGTGAATGTTGATGATTCAGCGCAGAGGGCCCACTGTTTCTGACTCCTTTAGATCTGGTTACCATGGCATTGCACTGGAAGCCATCACGCAAGAGCATCTTATGCTGAGTGAGGACACACTATGTTCCTGGCTCTGTGCTAAGACCTCTATAAACCCATCTTATGAGATCCCCATTATCTTCCTACAGAGAAATGATCTTTATCTCCATTTTTATAGAGGAGGCTCTGAACTTTGAGTAACCTGCTTGCCTAAAGTAACAGAGACAGGGTTCTAACCAGGTAGCCAGTTTCCAAAGCTTCAAGGAGCTTTTCCATAATATGTGCACTGCGGGCTTAACCTTGTTTCTCCCTCACCATGATTTCAATCTCAGAGTGACATTCTGATGCAGTTTACTTTCAGGATCTCAATTCCCAAATGTTCCCACTGCGGACTTGACTATCTATACTAAGATTCTTTCTCAGTATGGTTTCTGGGGAAATGTGAAGAAGGTTCTGATGGATGATAAATCTAAGTTTCTCACAGGCGACCTTGTGTTCTCAGTTAACAGACTTTTAAGTACCACATATGGAAGTGTTGCCAATGTTAATAATTAAGATGCATCATTGACAATACTTAACTGTTCTATTCAGATATTTTAATTAATTAATTAATTAATTATATTTATTCCTCACCTGAGGATATGTTTACTGATTTTAGAGAGAAAGGGGGTAGGCGGGGGGGGGGGGGGAGAGTGAGAGGGGGAGAGGGAGAGAGAGAAAGAGAAAGAGAGAGAAACATAGATTTGTTACCTCCCATCCACACCCCAACTGAGGATCAAACCTGTAACCTAAGCATGTGCCTGACTGGGGGTTGAACCTGCAACGGTGGATGCTCACCTGACCAGTGCATCCAAATTTTTTTTGTTTTGCTTCAGACATATATTTATTTTGCTATCTGGAAGGAAGAAACAAAAGAACAGTGGGGAACAAAACAACAATGGAATAGGAAAAACAAGAAGAAAAGCGATTGTTTAGACTTTGGTCATCTAAGCTAACAAGTTTCTGTGCAGAGGATCTCACTGCAGTCACATAGACCACCCTTGGACTTGAATTCTTGCGTAGTTAAAGACCAAGACTTTATATCTGTAGTGCATGATCAGCTTAACAAAGATTAGTGGTTGAATCAAATGTGGTCCAGAATACAAAAAAAAAGTACCAATATTTGGCCACTGTGAGGTTAACAGTCCCACAGATTTATCCCTGTTGAGATGTGAGATCATTTTTAGTGGGACTCAGATTTTAGAGACTTGAGAAGAAAACTGATGTCATGATTCTATGAGTTCCTGAGAAACATATGGAATTTTTTGGCTCTATATTCTTGACTTTTTGGCTCATTTGGCATATCTCCATGCTAAATTTGAAAGTAAATGTCAAACACAATGATTATATATGTAGAAATTCATCTCCCAGGGACTTGCATTTCTTATCTGGAAAATGAGGGGGTAGACCAGATGCTCCCTAAAGGGGTTTCTAACACTTGTGCTGTCTGGTTTATGTATTTTGGACATTGTATTTCAGTTTCTATTTACTATAAACTGAAAAGAATGAAAAAGGATAATATCAGCCTTCAATTTCCCAACCACCTTACAGTTGACCAAGATATCGGATGTCTTAAGGATTATGTTACCTTGGACTAAATAAAAAGAACCAGTAAGCATTTTAAGAAGATACCTGGATTATGACCTTCTAGATGAACCTCATGCCCAGGCATTTAGAATGACTACCCTATGTCATAGACAAAAGTATTCTCCCATGCCTTTTTAAAAAACACGTTTATGGATTTGAGCGAGAGAGAAAAAAACATTGATTGGTTGCCTCCCATACACTCCCCAACTGGGATTGAGCCTGCAACCTAGGTGTGTGCCCTGACAGGGAATAGAATAACCAACCTTTTGGTATACAGGAAAAGGCATGACCCTTGCCAGTGTGGCTCATTTGGTTGAGCATCATCTTGTACACCAAAAGCTTGGGGATTTGATTCCTGGTTAGGGCATATACCCTAGGTTGCAAGTTCCCCAGAGGGGCACATATGGGAGGCAACCCACCAATGTTTCTCTCTCACATCGATGTTTTTCCCCCCTCACTTCACGTCTCTCTAAAATCAATAAGAATATCCTTGGGTGACGATTTTTAAAAAGAAGAAGATTCTAGGTGGGAGGAACAGCAGATGCAATGACCATAAGGTGGGAGCTATACTTCGAATGCCTATTTAAGGAACAGTAGAAAAATCAAGTTGGCTGGAACAATACTGCATGTAAAGGCTTTAGATTTTACTCGAAATAGTTTGGAAACCACTGGGGGGTTTAAGCAGAAGAGTAGTAACATGATCTGATGTATGTGAAAAGGGTCAACTTTCCAGATGTTTTAACATTTGATTTAACTATGTGTTTAAGGATTGACTCCTCGGGCATGTGGTAAAATTGACATGAATTTGTGAGACAGTGTATGTGGATTGCTTAGCTGAATGTCTAGTAGTAGACTCATGAGGTAGCTGTTATTATTATACTATTAGGAAGTTAATAGACCATTGCTAAAGTTATACACTGATGACTGTAGAATATCTGTCTGGAGCCCAGGGAAATAGGAAAAGAAAAACCAATATTTCTTGAGTACCTACTCTGCCTTTTTAGGTTTAGCCAAGATACAATGTAAAACAAAGCAGAAGGCTTTGAGGAAGGGAAAGCAATGACATCTGATTCGAAAATAGTTTCTCTGCCTTATACCAGCCATGTCACGGTACCCAGAAACAGTCACAACTTTTGACTGAGGTCACTATTAAAGTGCACATTTTAAATTAGAGTAGTAACAGGCCCCAATTTCACTTTGGCCCCAATAGTAGTGACCCCAATTTCACTTTGTTGTGATTTTATGGACCAGAAAAATTAGCCAGTCACTCCAATGGCTCTGGAGTATGATGGTTTGGGGTCAAAGTCCAGCTCATTCATTTACTATATGTGTGGCTTTGGGCAAGGTACTTAACCTCTCTGTGCCTCAGGTTTCCCATCTCATGGGTGATAGTGATAACTATCAGCATTTACGTGAGCTAAGAAACAAGACAACGCATACATAATGTTTTATCTGGTGTAACTGTAATATTCACATAGTTAATTAATGAGCCAACCAGAAGAGTTTGAAGGGATACAACCCAGGACTGGTAAGTTTTCAGAAGGAAGCAAAGGGCCAAAAATGGTATAGGGCACAGAAAAGACAGGTACCAAGTAGAAGTCATAAGTACAGTTGACCTTCAAACACTGTATGGTTGAAATCCACATATAACTTTTGACTTCCCCCAAAACTTAACTACTAATTGCCTACTGTTGACTGAAAGCCTTACTGATAACATAAACAGTTGATTAACACATACTTTGCCCTGTCTGGGTAGTTTAGTTAATTGGAGTGTTTTTCCTGATATGCCAAGGTGACAGGTTCAATCCCCAGTTAGGGCACATACAAGAAGCAACCATTGAATGCATCATTAAGTGGAACAGCAAATCAATGTTTCTTTCTCTCTCTCAATCAATAATAAAAATCATTTAAAAAGTGACTAGCCAAAGTGGAATGAATAAAGCTGAGTTCATTAAAAAAACATATTTTGCATGTTTTATGTATTATATACTGTATTCTTATAATAAAGTAAGCTAGAAAAAAATAAAATGTTATTAAGAAAATCAGAAGAGAGAATATATTTACAATATTTTTTGAAAAAAGAATCTGTGTATAAATGAACCCATGCAGTTCAAACCCCTGTTGTTCAAGGGTCAACAGTACCTTGAAAAAGAGAAAAAAAGCCTCCCTTTTAGTTTAAAACAAAGGAAAGAAGACAGAAAGGGTGTTGGAAAAGTAAAAAAGACATATTCTGCCTGTTTCTGAACTTTGCCAGAGACCCTGTCTGGCAAAATATTGTCTTCATACTTAGGCACTTGGGTATGGTATAAAGCTTTTGGTTCTCTGAAGGAAGACGGTCTCCATCTGTGCTGTCGCTACAGCTTGCTTTAAACCAATATGATTAAGAAATTTGGTAAGACAGGATAAGAATAAATCATTGGTGCTGAGGGCCTTTAGAACTCATTTGTTTCAAACCCCTCACTGAGCTTTCTGTCCAGAGAAGTGAAGAGACCTGCTCTTGGTCACACTGACAGTCTATGGCACAGCAGGGACACACCCACCCTGCCTGATACTAAATCAGTGTCAGTTCCACCCTCCTATTCGGCCTCCACCCCAAAAGTAAATTAATAAGTAGAGATTTGATTGTCAAAAAGAGTTACAATAGAACTTCTTTTAAATTGTCTGTTACCTCAGAGAAGAGCTGTTTGTTAGAAATAAAATGCTAGCCACATATGTTTAAAAAAATTTTTTTAGTAGCCACATTTAAAGAAGTAAAAAGAAACAGGTGAAATTAATGTTAATAAAATGTTTTGTTTAACTCTCTCTCTACATATATATAACTATTATTTCAACATGCAATAAATATAAAATATTAATAATATATTTTACATACAAAGTTCTTCAAAATCGTATACAATACAGCCATTTGAACTAGCCACACTTGAAATGTTCAATAGCCACAGTTGGATAGTGTCTACCATACTTGACAGTATAGCCCTAGAACATAAAGCGCATAGCTTAGTTTTTCTCTCACAATTTAATTTTTAAAGAATTCTTAGAGTTATCTTTATTACAGGTATTCTAAAACATTTCTCTACATTCATTAACAAATAGGTGATTCAATTTAATTTTTTAAAATTCTACTTAAATTCAACTTTATGTATTTATTACAAAAAATGAAGAACAAATATTTATGACTATGTTTTATTGATCATTTACTTATTTCTTCATAGTCATTTATTAAAAACAGTTATTGAACATTTCCTGTGCCAGGCACTGGGGACACAAAAATGAATATGACAGGTAATGTCCCTACACTTATGGAGCATCTACTTTAGGGGAGAGACAGACACGTAAACTAATAAGGAAGCGTGAAAATTTCAGATACGGATCAGTGCTGAGAGATTATAAAGCCAAGCCATGTAACAAGAATGAATTGGAGGGAGGAGGATCTCTTCTTTTAGTTTGGGTGGTCTGAGTTTGAGTTGAGCCTAAATGGCAAGAAGGAACCAGTCATAAGTTTTTCAGTGTAAAAACTAGTGGGAGTTGGGGCGGTGGAATAAACTGGAGTTCTCAGGAGTCTCCTCTTAAAAGTCCCACAACAAACTTAGAACTTATGCAGACTCACTCTCTCTGGGCTCCAGCACCAGGGCAGCAGCTAGAAGGGCACCAGTGGCATGGGGGAAACTGAAGTATCTGGCATCAGGGTGAGTGCCGGGGAACTACCTTCTAGACAAAACTCCAGAGACCAGGCAGCAGCATTTTACCCTTTCTGAGCCCTCCCCCCAACAAATCTACAGACTGGCAACACCACATCTGAGACTCCATCAACTTGGTTCACATGGGTTACCCTACCCTGGCGATTACCTAAGGCTCTGCCTCATCCAACCTATGGGTGCACTTTTCTATAATAGGTCATGTTACTAGGATAGGGAGTCAAAGCAGCTTTACCTAATACATAGAAACAAACATAGGGAGGCTGCCAAAATGAGGAGACAAAGAAATATGGCTCAAATTAAAGAACAGAACAAAACTCCAGAAAAAGAACTAAACAAAATGGAGATAAGCAATCTATCAGATGCAGAATTCAAAACACTGGTTATAAGAATGTTCAAGTAACTTAGTGAGGACCTCAACAACATAAAATATATCCAGTTAGAAACAAAGAGTATACTAATGGAAATAAAGAACAATCTACAGGGAAACAACAGTAGAGTGAATGAAGCTGAGAATCAAATCAATGATTTGGAATATAAGGAAGAAAAAAACAACTGATCGGAACAGCAAAAATCAAAAAGAGATCCAAAAAATCAAGGATAGGCTAAGGAGCCTCTGGAACAACTTCAAATTATTGGTGTGCCGGAAGGGGAAGAGAAAGAGCATAAAATTGAAAATGTATTTGAAGAAATAATGAAAGAAAACTTCCCCAATTTGGTGAAGGAAATAGACATACAAATCCAGGAAGCACAGAGAGTCCCAAACAAGTTGGATCCAAAGAGAACAACACCTGGACACAACATAATTAAAATGCCAAAGGTTAAAGATAAAAAGAGGGTATTAAAAGCAGCAAGAGAAAAGCAGACAGTTACCTACAAAGGAGTTCCCATAAGACTGACAGCTGGTTTCTCAAAAGAAACTCTGCAGACTAGAAGGGACTGGCAAGAAGGATTCAAAGCGATGAAAAGCAAAGACCTGCAACCTACATTACTGTATCCAGCAAAGCTATCATTTAGAATGGAAGGGCAGATAAAGTGCTCCCCAGAAAAGGTAACGCTAAAGGAGTTCATCATCACCAAGTCATTATTAGATGAAATGTAAAGGGACTTATTTAAGAAAGAGAAGATCAAAACTATGAACATTAAAATGGCAATAAATTCACAACTATCAACAACTGAATCTAAAAAAGCAAACTAAGCAAACAAGCAGAACAGAAACAGAATCATAGATATGGAGATCATTTCGATGGTTAACAGTTAGGAGGGGGAAGGGGAAGTTGGGGGAAAAGGTGCAGGGATTGAGAAGTACAAATTGGTAGGTACAGAATAGACGGGCGGGGGGAGGGGGCAGTTAAGAACAGTATAGGAAACGGAGAAGCCAAAAACTTACATGCATGACCCATGGACATGAACTAAGGTTAGGGATTGATGGAGGGAATGGGGGTAAGGGTTGGAGAGAAGCAAAGGGAGAAAATTGCGACAGCTGTAATAGCATAATCAATAAAATATATTAAAAAAAGAAAGTACATATCAATGGAAGAAGTGTTTATAATATGTGTGGTTAATTTGGAATTTGTAAACTATAATTATTTGGAAAAGAAATGAAAAGCTCTGACATAAATTCTGTTAAGAAAGCCATTAGCTGCTAATGAAGTTTGCCTTTAGATGGTGGACTATGGTTGATGTTTGATGGGCTAGCATTAGTTTTTTAGTAGGGGTAATTTTTTTTTAATGAATGAAATGAAGAGATCTTACTTCCCAAATAGTTTCCTTGAGTATAATCCTTATCAAATATTGCCAAACAGAAAGCAACTGAAGAAAGTTTCAATTGTCATTCTACAGAAAACAAAGTCTGATTGAAACCAAAAATGACATTTTCTATGCTCTCTCCTACCTCCCTTACTTCCTCCCCTAAAAGAAAAGGATTCAGAAAGCCCAGTAAGTGAAACCCAGAAATGTGCTTTGCTTACATCTGGCCACCTCATGCCCTGGAGGTGAGGGACAGACAGGGCTTCTGACAGTGAAAGTGGAATGAGGGAGGCCTCTGCCCCAGTTCAGGGCAAGAGTTAGGGCCCATGCCAGGTATAGGAAGAAGTTTTATATTTTCCCTGAACACATACTATATGCTTATCTCTACTGAGGAAACCAGCTTTTCCTTCTTACCTCCCAAGAGGAGGAGTCAGTGCTGGCTCTGGTCCCTGAACGGGGTAAACTTCCCAACTGGCCTCGCTCCAGGCCAGCCAGTTGTCCATCTCTGTCTTAGAGGAACAGCTTTGACAAAGTCCTTGGCCCACTTTGGAAATCCCTGTTCTCTTGCCTCTCCCAAACAAAATTAATTTTAAACGGTTGGGTTAATCTGACATTTTTCCTCTGAGTAGCATGTGTTCATTTGAGGGGGCAGGGTCTCCTGGAGACAGTCCCAGGCTGTCCACTGGAATCTAGAGTCTACCTTGTTCCCCAGCACTGACAACCTGCACTGCATTCGGAGGCACACACCTGGGATGGAGAGCTCTCTGGGGAATGGCTGAAGGACCTGCAGCTGCCCAGCTGACAGGAGAAAAACCTCAGGACCATTCTGAGAATTGTCTCAATGACCTGTTAGCATGGGAAAGCTTTATTTTGGATCATTTGGGAGAAAAACTGTAACCAGTGTGGAGAAGTTGCAGGGAGGCAAATTGCCTTAACGTCAGAAAGAAATTTAGTGACTGGAATTTTCCAACATGCAAAAGGCTCCACAGTTGAAAAGCTGAGTTTCATCTTAGGAAGTGTGTGTAACAAGTTTTTTTCAGGCATCATCAACTTGTGAGTACAAAATTTTTTTTCAGTAATTATATGGTGCTTATTATATGCATGGCACTATTCTAAGTATTTTATGTATAATTATTGTAACACTCAAAACAACCTTCTGAATTAAGTGTATTATTATCTCTCATTTATCGATGAGACAAATAAAGCTCAGAGAGGTTCATTAACTTGTTCAGGGCCACACTGTAATTTAAATCCCTGTAGTCTGGCTCCAAAATCCATACTCTTAACTGCTATCGTGAAACTATATTTATGCAAATATCCCAAGATATGACTGTAGGCCTCTACGTGTCAAATTCTAGGACTTTGTTTTCCTCACCCAGAAGGCCTGGGTTGCTTCCAGGAGTCCCCATGCAGTGCCTACCTACACCGTCAACCAAGTGAAAAGGTACAGGCACCTGTCATGCCCTATGCGTCCTTCTCGGAGATGTCTCGGCTCTCAACATCATTCAGGCAGCCTCACTGCTGTCTCTGCAGACTATACTAGCTGTGAGACCACCTGTGTCTGCGCCAAGGGGCTTCCCCGCAATGCACTCTTGTCCCCAGACCTCAAGATGCCTGTGTGTTGCAGGGTTCTGAGCAGAGTTGTGGAGGATGGTCCCACATCTGTGTCACAATTTGTCGTGAGACCCCAAGAAATAATACTTTTGGCCAGAGCCCACTATGTCTCAACAACAAGCTATCTCTCAGCTACTGGCTTTCATCTTCTGGGTCATAGAGTTTCTGAGATAGTCCAGCCCCTGGAAGTGGATCATATGACATGCTATCCCTCTCTGTTACCTTCACTTTTTTCTCAAAAAAGTGACTGTCTCCTGTCACCTGGACAACCAAAATAAACAGAACTCTCTCTGCCTCAGCTACAAAACACAGAGCTCCCACATGTCAGGTGAAGAGGTATTCTGTGAAGAAGTCACCTAGCTTCTTCCTGGCCCCTGCCTGGTCCAGAAGGACCTGCAATCCTGTCCAGAACTGTCCAGTCAAACTCTCTCTTATCTTCAGAAACTGTGACTAATATTGATGATTTAAGCCATTAAGTTTTGTGATAGTTTGTAACATGGCCATTTGAAGCCCATGCAAAAAGCAAGTCTGATCACAGGAAGGCTTCCTAGCATAAGCCCTGCGGGTTGGGCACCTTTGTGCACTCTATCCTTGCGAAGCCAGAGGGGCAGTTTTCTTGATCTGCAGTAGCAGCTGGCAAACTAGGGCCTGTGGGCCAAATCCGGTCCTCCTCGGGTCAAATCTGCCCACACCGTTTGTTTACATGTCATCTGTGGTTGATTTCTTGCTACATTGACAAAGTTGAGTAATTGTGACAAAAAGCTGAAAATATTTACTATTTAGCCTTTTCTATGAAAAGCTCACTGACTCCGGTCCTAAAGGAATCTAGAGTCTGATGGTAAAAGCTCTCTCTTACACACAAACAGAAACACTTACCTTCCCCGTGCAAGACCCTGAAGTGCACACATGCTATTTCATCTGCCTGCTGTCTGCCTTCTTCATCTGGCCAACTCCTACGCATCCTTCAAAACTCAGTTCAGATGCCATCTCCTTCCATCCAACCTTTATCTGGTGAAATCCCTCCTCTTTAAGATGGGCTTATATGTCACCTCCTTTTCTTACTCCCAAGCTAAGTAAATTCTAACAGCTATGTTTTCGTGGCTTTTTCAGAGTCTAACCAATCACACGATGGGGTTTTACTTAGTGTCTTTCTCCATCACTGGACTATGAATTCTGTAAGGACAAGGACTGTGTGTCATTCATTTTATCACCTCAGAGCAATACACCTTTATTTATTCACTACAAATACTGATTGAGTGCTTTTTGTTTGCCAGATAATTTGCTGGCACCAGAGTACACAGAGAAAGAGATCAAGTCCTTGCCCTTAGGTTGCTCTAGAATGGAACTGGAAAAGCAAACTGGCATTAAGCTACAAGGAGATGGAGATGTATACAAGCTTTACAGTGAGCACATTTGCTGTTGCTGTGTAAACATCTGCAAAAAATTGTTTTTCAATACTTTTATATGTGTCAGCATTTACTATGTATCAGACACTGCACTAAGCATGTACATATATTATAATTTATTTAACATTTATACAACATGAGGCAAGTAGTACAATTATTTTCATTCTATAGGATATAGAGAGCCAGAGAGGTCAAATAGCTTACTCAGGGTCACAGAGCTAGAACATGTTGAATGCATCTCAGAGCAATTATTTAGTTGAATAATTCCAAATCTCAGAAATAACACAGTAGAAGGAATTGGGATAATGTTGTTTCTTTCTCTTTGAACACTAAGTGGATGGTTTCTGTCAAGCAGGAAATTCCTGCTTTGGAGGCTTTTTGATGACTTGTACTGTGCTTGAGATTTTATTTCTAGGAATCTCCTTCTGGAAGATTGTGCTGTTTTAATGATTGGGCAACCCTAATTTTGTCACTGAATTGCACCATTTGCCAATTTGAAGTCTTTCCGAGTTACCAGTTTTACATTCTTAGCACCCTGGTGGGTGGGGGGAGGCACATTTAACAGCAAAGTTACTCCTCAGTTTCCAACTGTTTCAACTTTTTTCCTGTCAAAGTCGATAGAAGTATGGATTGTCTACAGCTAGAATGTGAGATGGGACCTTGGTGCCTTCTTTCCGCCATCACTTGCCTCCATCTGTGATTTCAGCTGTGGATCAATTGGTTCAAATCCTGGGTGTCATTGAAAGAATTGGTTTAAAGAGATTGTGGTAGTGACTAATAATGTTTATCCTGGCTTGAAGAAAACCATTGCCCCCTGTAGTATGAATCACTTAATTGCATTTTATTTTCCTTTCTAGAAATGAAGACTATGGAGCTCCAAAGCTGGTTCCTTTTAGACACTAAAGTAGTATTATGAACCCTTTGACCACTCTGTTCAGATTGCTCACTTGTGCTTGGTTCAGTCTTTCTCCCAAGAGAAGTGGGAGCTTTGTGGTAAAGACTGGGGGTGGGGAGTGGGAGAAATCCCCTGCTGAGGGCAGCGACAGGTGCTGAGAGCAGGTACATCCCTTGCTCAAGGGTTTAGTTCAGCAGTTCCCTTCTGAGGGAGGGAAAGGTGCAATGTGAAGTGATGAGGACTGGGTGTCAAAGTGAGTGGGGGAGGGAAAGGCCAATATATCCACTCATGTTTTTCTGCACATTCACCCTCGGTCAACAAGTCCCGATGCAATCAGTTGTAGGGCAGACCTTGTGAACAATCGGGTCCTGGCCTTCACAGGGGCGAATGAGGCAGACGTGGCTCCTAAAATAGGGGAGAGGCAGGGGCACAAGTGAGACACATCTGACTCCTCCTGGAGCAGTGGGGATGATCAGAAAATGTAACAGATAAGCAAAATGATTGCAAATTGTGGTAAGTGTCAGTAGGAAATAAAGAGTGGGCTATTATAGAGAATAATTGAGAATGAGGTTAGGACAGGACATTTATTTTGAAGGGAATGCTCAGAGAAGGCCTCTCTGAAGATATAAATGACTGGCCTTAACGGGTAGTGGGGACACAAGAGATAAAGAAGCCAAGAGAGAATTCCAGGCAGAGGGAAGGGATTGTGCGAAAGCCCTAAAGCTGAGGTCACACAGGCAAAGTGAAATAAGCTAAGCTGTTCTTGGAGGCCCTCCAGGCTCCCTGCCTGAACTGCGTTCTTCAGAAAGCATCCACCTGCCCCAGGCCCAGTGTCCTCCAGGGCTTCTGTTTTTTTCATCCAAACATATCCTGGTGGGAGCTTGAGAACCAACTTTGCCAGGATCCACAGCTTATGTCGGGGCCTCAGCCTTCAGCTACAGCTTTGAGGAAGGCTAGCATATATTCATCAAGAAAGGAGGACACTTAGAGACTTGGGTCCCCTCTCTTTTATTTTAGGGTGAGCAGACCTTGGCAAAGCTCACTGTTACAAATTAGTTAGATTGTCTGTGTTCAAATCCTGGCTTTGCTGCCTAGAAGTGATAACTATACATGTTACTTAACTGCTCTGTGCTTCAGCGTTCTCACTGGTAAAATAGGTCTTTAAAAAGCATCTACCTCCTAGGATTGTTGTGAGAATGTAATTAGTTAACCTCAGCTAAGTGCTTAGATCAGTACCTGGCACATAAACATTTAACAATCATGTTGTTGTTATTGTTATTGTCATCATCACCCTTAAGCTCTTGTCCGCCCTGACACCTCAGATGGCAGCGAAGGTGGTATGAATTCTCCAGGTGCTGGTCTCCCAGGGATCAAGGTATAGCCTTGGTTATACAATTGAATTCAGAAACCATTTTTATCAGGCACTGTGTTGGACACTTTGCTACACCATTTCCTTTGATCCTCCCAACAATCTTAACGAACAGGTAGTATTATTATCCTCGTTTTATAGATGCAGAAACTCGGGTTCAAAGAGTTTAACTGACCTACCTAACACCATGATGCTAATATGATTCGTAGGTTCACTGCTGAGATTCTGAATCACTGGGCCTGGGTAAGGGCCCAGGAGCTGCGGTATGCGTACCTTCCCTAAGCTTCCCAAATCTGGTGAGGGTGACCTTTGCACTGCACTTTGGAAGACTGTGGCCCAAGTCATCTCTATGGCTCCCCCTGGCTGCAAAGCCTGTGACGACAAGTCCGTACACACTGAGTTGCACAGTTTACTAAAGGAGGCAGTTTGCTGTTGTTAATACTCTTTGTAAGAGAATTAGCTCCGTTCTTGGCATTGGTTCTCTGCTGTGGTCATTGTCTAATAGGCACAACGGGGGCTGAGCACGTCCTCTCAGTGTTTTGCATTATGTGATCCCAGGTCAAAGTTTCTCATCTGCAGTTCCAAACATCATAAAATAAAATAACCCAAAGTTTGTGGCAACTCATTTCACAGCCAAACCTGAGGGAGCTGATGTCAGGTTATTTGCAGATGTCATTTAAATCACTTGCTGTGACTATTTATACATTGCACTGCAAACTTATCAATAGGCTTCCTCTCGGGTTGTGTTAATTATCTGTAGTTACATAACAAATTACCCCAATACTTAATGGCTTACAACAACAAACATTTATCATCACACAGCTTCTGTGGGTCAGAGGTTCAGAAATGGCTTAACTGGGTGAATTTGACTCAGGGAGTTACAGTCAATGGTGCTGGAGCCAAAGTCATCTGCAGGCTTGACCTGGCTGAGGGGACCCCTGCGAGACAGCCCACTCACTTGGCTGTTGGCAGGAGGAAACACAATGCCTTTTATGACCTAGTCTCCAAAGCATCACACTGTTACTTCTGCTTTGTCCCATTTCTTAGAAGAGAGTCACCAAGTTCAGTCCACACACAAGAAGAGGAGATTTAGATTCCACCCCATGGGGCAAGGAATATCAGACAATTTGTGGATCTGTTTTAAAACCAGCACAGGAGTGCTACCCACACGTGTCCTGTTATATACATGACGTGGAGCCGTATTATCATACTACAGAATTCAACAAAGGTTGCTGAATGATTATGAATTGCATTTGGCACCAAACATTTTATGTAAAGGGTTATGGTTCTGTAGTATCACAAAAAGCTTGCAGTATGGTTTTTTACCACTTTAAATACACCAAAGAAACAGAATGTTTTAGAATATTTGCAAGCTAAAAGGAACCTCATGGATTATCCAGTAACCAGAGTTTATCTTCACTCTACGGATGAGTAACTTCAGAGGAAAAAAATTTGCTTAGATCATAGTGAACTATGTTTCAGACAGTGCTAAGTGCTTTAGGTATATTTTATTAAAGTTGTCCAAGGTTTACTGATCAGGAAAGTAAGGATGAATAGTTGAGCCTTAGATGAGATGTCTTGTGTGTTTTAGAGACAGGGCTAAAACCCCCATCTCCCAAGTGCCAACTGGAGCCCTGCCACACATGTTGCACCCCCACACATGGCCCCCAGATGTGACAGTAGAGCTGGCAAGTCCTAGGCAGCATATTCCTGGAGGGTCAAGGTAAAAGGTCTTCTGCCCACACATCCAGGGGTCTCCTAGTCTGTAGGTCTCACCTGCCTTCTACTTCCCCAACTAGTGTCCAGCCTAAGAGTCTCCTCTAGGAACCAGACAAGAACCTCAGAAATGACAGAGGCTGTGCCCCCACTGCTCATTCCCTCACCCTCAAATTGGAATTCTGAACTTCAAACGCGGTGGGTGCTCGTGACAGGGTAGGTTCCCACCATGGGATGCGTGCTCGGGGTGCCTCGGATACATGTCATGTCCACTCTCTCGCCTAAGACATATTCAAAAGCAGGACTTCGTCCCTAGGGGACCAGGGTTAGAGAGAGCCTTCCCAATGTTGTGAACTGTCAACTCCATGAGGATATGCCATCATTAGCCATCTAAGTTAAAAAGTCATATTAACAGTGCTTGTAGTAACAAAGTCAGTTAGGACCCTTTTGGTGACACATGTCAGAAAATCTAATCCAAATGACACAATCTTAAGGGGAATTAATTGAAAAGTCCAGATGTGAGGGCGATTGCAGGTGTGGCATGATGCAGGAAATGTAATGCTTCAGAAGGACTCTGTTTCTCCTTCATCTCTCAACTCTGCTTACTCTGTGTTGGCTGACTTTCCAGACTAGCTGACCTGGTCCCTGAGCTGATCACTATCAAGAGAGGAATGCAATGTTCTCATTGGCTAGGATTGGGTCACATGATACTTCTGGATTGGGGAGGATGGGGGAGGACAAACACTACCAAATAAAAATCTGGAGGCTCTTACTGGAAGTTGAGTGAAAGGATGTTAACAACAAATTTGACAAACATTTGAGCTCTTATTATGTGCCAGACTCTGCCAAGCACTCTATATGCACAATTTCATTTAATCTTTATAATCAACTTTATGATATGTATTAAATATACCCCATATAATAAGAAGAACTGGAGGCTCAGAGAGGTTAAGTAACATGCTCAAGGTCACACAGCTAGTAAGTGATGGCACTGAGTTTGAACCATTGCTCTCTGACTCAAAAGCCATTCTTGTTCCATATTGTGAACTCAATCAGTGTCCTCTATATCATTTAGGCTGGAGACACCAGTCTTTTCAATATCTCCTATTCATCATCTGCATTTAATTAGTCAACAAACCCCACCCCAATCAGATCTGAGTTGTCTGTTCCCATTTTCTGTACATATTGCCGTTGTTGTAGGTTAAAACTTGATCACTTCTTCCTGAATACTTCCTGAAAGTACATCAGCTTATACTTTCCTCAGAGAACACACATTTGTAAGTTAAAATGAGGGCCATTCTAAGTTACAAATTCATGTTAAAAGTTAGAATTACATAAAAATCTATGTCATCTGGCACTCTTTGAAAAACAGAAAAATGTGGTAACCCCGGACACCTGACCTCCATGGCAACAGTGGCTGGTACCGAGCAGCCCCTGTGCACTGATGAGAAGAAGGCATCTGTGGCTGGGCTGGCCAGCTGCCTTTTGTGTCCTTGCTCCTCCTCTCTCATTGAAACTTCTTGCCTGCCCTCTCTGTATGCATCTGAGGTTGCAGGCCTAGTACCCAGTTTCTTCCCATTTCAACTTATTCTCCTGTGATCACTCGAGTTATCTTCCTAAACCATGAGCTGAGTACCCCACTTTCACATCAAAAAAACATTTAGTAGTTCCACACTCCCTACAGACACACCAGAAGCTTGGTCCCAAGCTACTTTTTCGGGCCTCTGTCCTGCTGAACAAGCCTCAATACACTCGACTTCAGCCACACCCTTCCATAATATGCTCACCACTCCTTCTCCCACTTGTATCTGCTCAAGTCTTATTCTCTGGGCCCCTAATGTCCTTTCTTGGTCCTTTTTGTGCCTCCTTATATCTACTCATTGAGTGGCCACATAACTCTCCGTGACCAAGTCCATGCCTACCTCCTCCAAGGTGCCTTGTTAAATCCCTTCCATCAGTATTAATGTGTTACTACTCCATACACCATCAGTGCATTATTTTTGAGCCCCTATTGTGAAGGACATTTATCATCATAATAAATATTTTTATAATCAATCAATCAATCAATCAAATTAATATTGTAAGACACCACTCTGTGCCAGGCACTTTCCTGAGTGTCTTACCCCCACAATGGCTTTTGATGCAGACTCTGCTACCATTACCATTGTACAACGAGCACACAGAGAGGTTAAATCATTTGTGCGGTTCACACAGCTGGGGAGCAATAGAGTCAGGACCGGAATCCAGGCAGTTAGGCCCCAGAGCCCAGGTACATAATCACTACCTTATACATGTATCCAGCACACATTTGCAAGAACCTACCATGTGCCAGGCACTGTCAGAGGTGTTGCAAAGGTAAAGATGAATAGCAGCAAGCTCTCAGCCCTCAAGGAACTCACAGCTAATGGAAGGGGACTGGCATGGTACCAATAGGAGGGATGGCATCACAGGTGCCATGATAGAAGTATAGTTGGAGCGTGGGCCATATCCTGCAGGGAATGGGACACTAGTGATGCCTTTCAGCAGGACCATGATGTGCTCTGGTACGTGTCATAAGAAAGATCACAGGGATCCCACATGGAAGAACGGAAAGTGTGCAGAAATGTGAAGACAATGAGGACATTATTGTAGCAGCTGGCAAGAGCCAATAAGACACTGGGTATGTGACCATCACCATAGGGTGAAGAGCAGGGTCTATGTCATTTATGCTTCTGGATTGTACTCACTCAGTGAAATGTTCCTTCAATGACCATAAGTAGATCTCTATTATGTCCTGGCTCATCATGTGCTGGTGCTGAGGACATAGCAGTGAACAACACAGGCATGACCTGGCCCTCCCGGGGCATGTGGTCTGGCCAGGGAGGCAGATAATAACCTAAAAATGACACGGCTGATGATGTGCAGTTGTGGGAGGTGCTATACAAGGACAAGGACAAGGACAAGAACAAGGACGAGGTGCTAGCTTCTGCCCTACAGCTAAACAGCCTTAGGTTCAAAGTCTGGTTCCTCCACTGCTCAGGTGAAAGGTCTTAAGCAAGTTTCTCAGGCTCTTCAAGCCTCAGTTGCCTCATCTATAAATGTGGGTAGCAACAGTACCCACTTATAGGATGGTTAAGAGGGATTAAAGTTAATGCTATAGGTGGAAGTGCCTGCCAGGCCCTTCTGAACAGAAGCTCAGAAGGATCAGCTGACTCATCTACAAGGTGGGCACAATAAATCCCGGTGGGCAGAATTATGTTACTGACTTTGAACTCATCGGTCTCTGGCAACATGGTGGAAGACCCTGGGGGAAGCTTACTTGCAGCATATATAGAACGGCTGATTGATCTATGAAGAAGCCCGTCAGGAAATGTTCATTTCTGAGAACAGCAGGCCTGTCTTAGCATGGTGGAAGCACTGCCCTCCCTCTGTTACCTGTCCCCAACTAGGCTTCTGCTGAGCATGTAGGAAAGTGTCCTGGGTTTCTGTATCTTCCCATATCCCCCAGGGAAATGACATTCCCTGTCATGTCTCAAAGTATCATTTTTTGACCTTCAGAGGCCAATGCACCCACATTCTTGTAACTCCAGTACAATCTATACCCACCAGGGTCTTCCTCTTACAAAGTCCAGACCTAGTCATAAACTCTCCTACACATTAATGTCTTCATCCAGCAGTCAGGGATCGAATGCCTACATGTGCCAGCCACCGTGCTAGGTGTTAGGTTTAGAGTATGAAAAAGAATAAGACCCACCCACTACCTCAAAGGCATCCTAATCCTGTGGGGACTTAGAGAAATAAAGGAATCAGTGCCACCTGTGTTTATGAGGCTAGAATCAAAGTGGCGTAGACTGTAGCGTAGGCTCACGGAGGCAAACTGAGGAGCCTTGCCTGGGAGTGCATCCCAGACTGTGTCAGACAGAGGCCAAACCTTGATGTCTGACCCTTGACCTGCTGCCTGGTGATAATAACTGTCACTTACTGAGCACCACTATGTCCCTGGTATGAAGTGTCAGATACTTATGATGTTGCTTAAGTTAATCCTCATGAAAATCCTATGAGGGTTAAGAAGAGTGTCTGACTCATGGCAAAATGCTCCATAAATGTCACCTATTGTTATTCTATATTCTTTCTCCCTATACACACACACACATATATATCTATACATATATAGATATATACATATATACATATAGGTATATATATGTGTATATTGAGAGAGAGAGGAGATATATATATCCTATTATTTCATAGTGAATATGTATATATATATATATATATATCCTGTTATTTCATAGTGAATATATATCCTATTATTTCATAGTGAATATGTATATATATATATCCTGTTATTTCATAGTGAATAAAACTATAATGAGGTGATATGAGCTCAAAAGTCCATAGTGTTCAAGCATATGTCTTAGGCAAGTTTCCAAGGAGGCCCAAACAGCAGCTTGAATTTCCAGTATCAAGAGAGGATGGGTAAAAAACGGTGCATTCATACAATGGGATACTGTGTAGCAGGTAGAAGCAATAGATTAGCTACTCACAGAGTGCTAAAAGAGTAGGACTCGATCATTGGCTCCATCTTAAGGGGGCTTCTCAGCTGCAGCAGATGGCTGCCCCATGGGAAGGCAGACTGTGAGAAAGTAGAATGACTCATTCCACAGCTGTGCCTCCTTCCTCCTCTTGCCTTCCTGAATTGCAGAGGCTGGAAACGTAAGACCCACCGCTCAAATGTCCTTGTAGGTTTGGGAATGATTAATGTCTGCCATTCAGATGTGCTTGCAGGAGGCTCAAACTGAATCGAGCTCAGTGGATATGAAGGTGGGGGTCACCTGTAGCCACACCACGTTGCTGATGCAGGTCCGGCTGATGCACAGCCAATACTGGTAACGGCAGCTCCCTGATCCTGTGGCTAAGGCAGTAGGAACCTGGAGTCAGCAGCTGAGATACCATCTGGGTGTTGCTCATTCCTGGGGGCCCAGCCCACAGTCTGTCCTCTCCTCCATCAATTTGGTAGGCATCCCATTCTCTGTGTAGGCATACTTCAGAGATATTGTGGGTTTGGTTTCAGATCCTCCGCAATAAGGTGAGTTTCGCAATAAAGTGAGTTGCAATCTGTTTGCTGGTGAAGGCTCTGTTTTCAATTTGTAAAAAATGCAACATCTGTGAAGACCAATAAATTAAAGCACAATAAAATGAGGCAGGTACACCTTTCTTGCTTAACATAGCTAGGACTATTTTTCTTATTGTGTGTGTGTTTTCAAGATTCCGATGTGAAATCCGATTTTTGAACATAGACTTGAACGAAGCACCTAACCTGCCTGAGCCTGGCTTCCTCACCTACCAAATGGTTGTACAAAACCACTTCTCATGGTGTAATGGGGAGGATTCCGTGGAATCTCACTTGCAAAGTGCCTGTCATTTAACAGCTGCTCAATAACAGAAAACGTGGTGTAGCATAAAAGCGTTGGTTTTGTAGAAACTGTGTTCAAACTGTGATAATATTGCTCACCAGCTGGGTGACCACTTAAAACTTCCTGAAGCCCTGTGAGGTGTGAGTGATAAAAAACCGATTATTGCATGGTCTGTTTGTGTGCTGGTTTGGGGAGGACTGAAGAGCTACCATATATAAAGATGCCTGGCACATAGTAATCTCCCCTTGAATCTTAATTCCCTTCTTTATCTTCTATTCCCCCAATTCATAGTAATGTTTAATATGCTTGCTGATAATGAGGATGGTTGCAAAGAAACTAATTAGGTAAACAGTTGTAAAGGATGCAATTACACAACCAGCCATGTGCTTCCTAGTAGGAGACTGGCACTTTTTTCCTTCCATAATCCAGGAAATAAAGCTGTATGCAATTTCAGTGGGCGTGTCTGGGTGAGCTGGAGACTGTTCTGCTCACACCTCTTCCCTGCCACCAGCTGTCCTTTCTTCGACTGCCAGAGCCGTGGCTCAGCTCTGCTTCAGAAGACAGGACCTGTGCCCTGGGCATCTGGGGACTGCCAAGTGAGATCGGAGTGTACTGAGGAAGAGAAGCGCTCTGAAATCCTTGGGACAGTGCCCATAATATGGAAAAGAGAGGAGGAAGGGAAGATGCTAGACACATCGTTGGTCTGTTGGTTTGTCAAAGTCACAAAGCCTGAAGTTACGCATAGAAAGGTATGGCCAGATGCAGGGTATGGAAAGAGTTGGAGTAGAGAATTGTTGATGGAATAGGGGTAGTAGTGGCGATTTTAGGATTATTCTTTAGCTGTTCTTGCTTTGAGATATATTAATACTTCCTGTTAAGTGTAACCAGTGGGATTTATTGAAATGCATCTGTAGAAGTCACCCACAGACATTTACGTTGAGCACTGCCCACTCCATGCTCCAGGAAGCACTGAAGGGTGTTCTGTTTTTGTTTTTTTAATTCCTCCCAAAGCCTAGCAGTGGTGACTAGCACACAGCGATTGACACATACCGATACCTTATTATTAATGTAGGCAGGGCATCTTGTGGAGAGACTCGGCCATTTAGCAAACATGTTGAGTGCTCACTATGTTCCTGCCAGGCACCGTGCTAGAGTCTTAGGACATAAAGATAAATGAAACAGTTCCTGCACCCAAGGAGCTGACATTCTAGAGAACTGACATTCTGGCAGACAGGCATCCAACTAACACTCGTTGAGCACCTACCGTGTTCATGTATCTACCAGGCTCTGGGGATATATACTAAGTAAGACTTGGTCTCTGCCTTTAAAAATGTTATAGGCTGTTGGGGTGGCAGGTGGGAAGGATCTGTCAGATAGACAGGCAGTTGTAATCTGGTGTGCTTGAAGCTGAGGTGGGTAGAACTCAGGGGCTATGGAAGATCTGATAGGCACCCTTATCCAGAATGCAGTGGGGCTGTGGGGAGGCAGGGCGGGGCTTTCCAGGGTAGAGTTAAGTTCAGAAGGGATGAGCGCAAATTATCCAGGTGACGAGGAGGGAATAGTGTGTGTGGTTTTATTGCTGAGGGTGGGGAGAAGCTATGCCAGGTAAAGAAAGCTGTGCTGGCACAGGAAAGGACCCGTGAGTTCAGTATTGCTGCAGGGTAAGGTGCAAGGCTGGCAAGGAGAGTAGGGAAGTGACATTTGAAGCAAGCTGCAACTGGATCTTGCTAAAACTTGTTTGTCATGCTCCAAACTTCATTCTGAAGGAATGGGAAGCCAGAGAGGTATTTTAAAAGTCAGATTGAATCATTAATTCCACAACTACTTGTTGAGTGTTAACCATGTATATATCCACTACAGGATTAGATTCTCTGGGAATTTGATTGTGTGTAAAACAATTCTTGCTCATGTGGAATTCATGATCTAATGTGGGACAGATTAAGCAACTGGTTTTTAACAAGTAGAATGTATTAAGGCAGTATTAACATAGTTAAATATTAATTAAAATCATCATCCACTACACAGCCACCCAAACTAAATATACAGTTATTAAATATGGCAAATGCTATCAAAGGGCCTTTAAGCCAACTGGTGGTAAAATGCCAAATAATGCCTAATAATGTGATGGGGTGTAGAGTGGGGCCCCCTGAAAATAGCAGAGCATATCCCCTACAACCCTTGATTGGAGGAAAGGAGAAGCGGATGATATGGCATTTAAGATAATTTGCATAACAATGGCAAATTAATAGCTGTGCCTTTCCTGAAAGGAAGAGGACTGCCATCCAGGGTGAAAGGTATACATGACTTTAAGGGCATACAGTGACTTGTGAGATAGCCAGGGGTGGTGGATACCCACCCCCATGCCCCTGTGTCACTGGGAGCTCTTGCCCTGACTAAAGATGGCAGCCAAATGAAGGTAAAAGAAATGAGGGAATTGGCAAAAATGGCGGATGGTAACACACCATTGGAGGGGCCAGATATGAGGCCACATAGGGAGTTCTGGGCTGAGCATTTAAATGAGGGCAGGCTGAAAAACAGGGTCTGCCATGAGGCCTGGTGTGGAGGAGAGAGTCTACCATGAAGAGAGGAGGTCCAGAGTGAGTGAGAGAGACACAGCAGTGCACCACGGGGTCTGCAGGGGGAGAAGGTCAGACTAGAGAAGATCGCAGCAGAGCTGATGGAGCTGCGGGGACCTGCCTAACCAAGCACAGATTCCTGGGAGATGCTTGGAGCTGAACCATAACCGGGGATGCTGAGTTGCAGATTTCTGCTTCTCTGAAGGACCTGCTGAAGAGAGTGAAGGAGAAGTCACTCTCTTGGGACGTGTGCCTCCCTGGACTCCACCATGACCCAGTGTAACACAGCACATGTTTTCCTGAACCACTGCATGGAGGCTGAGAACAGCACACCCCAGACCCTGAAGGAGAGAGCTGCTGTGAGACGATGGCGACTCTGAAACCCACAAGTGCACATTCCAGAGAGGATGGGGATCTGTTTGCACGGTTGGATTAAGAACAGATAAGGAAATGGGGAACTTTGGGGCATGGTTTTGGCTTGTAGCCTTTTGGGAAGCAAGGGAACTGCTGATTCCCGTGGGAGAAAAGGGGTCTCAGCACCAGCCCCGCCCCCAAGGTTGGAACCCTGTTAATAAAAACCTGTTTTCTTCAGCACTAATTGTTGGCCCATGTGTCAGAGTGCCACGTGGCTGAAGCCTGGTTTGCTCAGTTACAATAACAACAGTTACAGACATTGAGTAAATGATCACTGTGCAGCTGTCTTCATGCTTCGTGCAGATTATCTCAATCTTCAGAGCAATCAGATAAATGAGTTTTATTTCCATGCAGGGACATATGTCTGACCCCAAGGCTTGTACAAGGCATTTTGATTTTCAGCTTTTGTTATTAGCAACCATGATCTTAAACTAAATAATGCCCTCCCCTCCCCATCCCCCAAACCTCCCCAAAATGTCCTCGTCCTAATCCCTGAAACCTTATTTGGCAAAAGGGATTTTGCAGATTTGATTTAAAAGCTTGAGATGAGAAAATGGGCCTGGATTATCCGGGTGGGTCCAATATAATCCCAGGGTCTGTGTAAAAGGGAGGCAGGAAAGTCAGAGAAGATGTGATTTCGGAAGTAGAGGTTTGGGTGAGGCCCTTTGGAGGCGGCAGAGCGGATCACTAGCTAAGGAATGCAGGAAGTCTGAAAGGCAAGGAAATGGATTGTCCCCTAGAGCATCCAAAAGGAACTACACTCTGCCAACACCTTGATTTTAGCCCCTAAGAACCTTTCTATCTTCTGACCTCTAGAACTGAAAGATAATCAGTTTGTGTCATTTGAAACCACTAAGTTTGTAGTAATTTGTTACGGTGGCAATAGGAACCTAACTTATAAAGTAGCCTTTGGGAGCACTTATCTCAAAACAGCTAAATCAAAGCCCCCCCCCCATCAGAACATTATATTTCTTTAATAGTTTATTTTTTATTGTATTTTTTCCATTACCATTTATCCCCCTTATATCCTCTTCTACCTCCCCTCCTTGCCCTCCAGAACATTCTATTTTGCATAAAAGAAGGTAAACTAAGGAAATTGCAGAAGATCTTCAGCTGGGAGAATCAATCTGAAAGTGAAAGGCGAGTGGAAGGAAATGGGAAAGGGTGTTTTAAGTGAAGGGATCTGCAGAAACAAAAGCATAAGGGAGGATTTAGAAGGCAAGTATGGGGAAAGCTAATAGTCTGGTTTTTCTAAAACTGTCAGGCCCACCAGAGGGGCGGAGTGTGAATTTGGGCTGTGGTCAGACCAGGAAGCCTGACACGTAGGAATGGAGTGCTGACAGGCAGTGAAGAGCTACAGGAGGGTTTTCATCTAGCGTTTTAAGAAGAATTCTCTGCATGGTTGGGAGTGGTGGGAGGATAGAAGCCAGCAAACCAATTCTGAGGCGGTGAGAAGGGAGAGGGGAGTCTCCCTGCTATAAATAGCACTGAGATAAACATTGTGGTGCCCTTGAAACCCTTTCAGGGAGTCCTCTAGGTTAAAGCCATAGTTCACACTCATTTCAGTGTATAGCAGACTTTCCAGAGGTTACCTGTGTGAAGTCACTACAGACTCAATGCAAAAGGAGAATTCGTCTCTTTTCTGTTAAGCCAGACACTAAAGAGACATAAAACACTATTTTTTTGGTTTGTTTTGGAAAATTCTATTTTACAAAAAATGCTCTTTAGTCTAATGTAGAATGACATTATTTCTAAATGAGTATATGGTTAAACATCCTTTAGTATTAATTTCTAATATGGTAAATATTGATAGATATAAGCCATATAAACAATAGCTCTTTGGGATCTTCAATAATTTTAGGAGTGTAAAGAGGTCATAAAGCCAAACATGTGTGAGATCTGCTGTTGTACACTAATCGTTGGTCCTGTCTCTGTTTATTTGCTTGATACAAAACCTAGACTTTAGTCAAAGGGTCAGTCAGTCCTTTAAATCCCAGACTAGGCAAAGCAGACTTCCTAACTGACAGAGGAGACTCCTAGGGTTAAGGCAAGTGACTGAGTGCACACATCTCATCTGATTGGAATAAGGGCTGAAAACTTTGTGTTTGCACACTGATCCTGGGCTTTTCCCATTGTTCTGCAGGCAGGAAGCGTTGGGAGAACCTGTCCTCAGTCTGCAGCAAGCCCCAAGCCGGCTTGCGTGCACTCCACACTGGAGCTTCCCAGCCCGTGCTCAGGGCTCCCTCTAGAGGCTGGGAGTCAATTGTACATCATTCTTGTTTCTATTCCTGCAGCTGAATTTTTAGCCCTGGAGTTGAAGTTCATGGCTGCCTGTTGCCTTGAAGCAGACGATGGACAGCGAGCACAGCTTTATTTTCACATAATGATGTGGTGAAGTTGAGAAGCCGTGTGCTGCAGTGATGAAACCACTGACCTGACCGGAGTCTTGCGCAACCGGGGTCATTTGCCCTCTCTGAGTTTCAATTACTCAGAATGAAACAGCCTAAGTGATCTAGTCACAAAGATCCTTCCAGCTCTAGCAGCCTGTAATTCTAGGTGCTCATTTTCCCCATGTCCCACACGAGTGAGAGCAGAGGTCAGGGAGAGGGATGGTTTCCAAGGATGCTATCTCTCAGCTCTTCTTGCCTGTATGAATTTGACTTCAGGATGAGTTTTTGTAATTATGGAGCTCAATGATTCTGCCCTCTAATGAGTTCATTCTTGAAGAACTTCTCTTCAGTTCGTTCATTCATTAAGCAAACAATAACAACCTGGCATTGACTGAGACATGTGTCAGGCACTGGGCCAAGGGCTATAAGTGTTGTGGGGGTCAGTGGACATGGCCCTTCCCCCTCCCATAACTGAGGGCTAGTCAGGCAGCCACTGGCCAGAAGGAAGGTGTATTGTTTTGGGAAAGGATTGTAACTCCCTCCTTACCTTCTTTTGGAAGCAGCTTCTTGTCCTGTGACTGCTTCTTGACCCTTTTACACACTGAGGTAATGGTTTAGAGTCACATGTAGGACACGTGCCTCTTTTTTCTGTGACCCCTTGTAAGGAGCCTCAGACTGGAGGCGGTGCGGTCGCTCTCACTCCGACCTGCCGCCGTCAGTGCGCTCCCCCGGAATGTGAGTAACAAGCGGCATGTCTACACTGGCTAGTCCTCTGGGTGTTTGGGGGAATATCATGAACACTTAAGCAGCTCCCTGGTTTGAGTTTGGAGCCCCTGTGCTACACATGTATTTTCTCAATCCCACTAAAACTTTGTATGATAGGTGCTAACATTATTCCCACTTTCCAGAGGGGGACACTGAGGCCAAGCTAGCTGAAGTTGTTTGCCAAGATCACAAAACAACTCCGTGGCAGAACCAGAATCCAAAACCAAGCAGTCTGGCTTCACAGCTACGACACTATACCTAGCTCTGATAATAAGAGTTTGCATTGTCTGAGGGTTTGCTGTGTCCTTGGAGCTTTATGTACATTATGTCATTTAATGCAGCAATTATATAAAGTAAGTATTATTATCTCGGTTTTACAAGGAAGATACTTATTTTCAAGTCACCCTATTGAGTGGCAAGCTGATATTTCATCTTTGGGGCTTCAGAGCCTGTTCTCTTCATCACTATTCAGAATAACTTCTATGCCAGAAAAAGATGAGGAAGACCAACCGAGTCTCCAGGGAGTTATATCATAGTCTCCTGGTGAGATACTAATAGCTGCAGACTTTCACTGAGCACCATTCTAAGCCACGACACATGTGAGCTCATTTAATCCTCACAGCAATTCATTGAGGTAGATCTGATTACTATCCCATCTTACAGATGAGGGAATCAAGGAACAGGTGAGGGAGGGGTTAAATAAAGTGCCCACATCCCTCCCACATTTGGTAAATGATAGAGTTGGGATTCAAACCCAGGAAGTGTGGCTCTGGTACCCATGTTTTTAAGCACTACATTATCCGAACAGCAAATAGTTTCTGCAGAGATGCAGAGGCCACTGGCCCAGGTTGAAGAGAACTGAGGGGAGCAAGCCCAGCCTGCAGAGAGATCCCAAGGAGAGACAGGAGGTGTCGCCCAAGGGACTTCGTTCCTCTACGGTCCTGGCACTCCGGCTGCCTATCAGTCTGCTGCACTTGGAAATTGTGCCTTCTCCTCAAATCTAAGGGCTGAAAGTGGAATTCAACACACTTCCCCAAATCTTTCACTAAATGTCTCTTCCTTGTCAATGTTATTTTCTCATACCACCAGAACCCAACTCTGATGGATAATTTGTTGGTGCTGGAGGACTGTGTTAAAGAAGATTCCAAGTGTTGTCCTCTCCAGTGTCAACAAGAAAGAGCTGTATGATTACTGAAAATATTTTCATTGTGGGAATAAAGGGAACTGACAGCATGTGCCCTGTGTTTGCTGTCTCTGTCCTACGAAGGGGTTAAACAGCTGGGTCCTGAGAGCAGGTACTGACAGGCGCCAGGCCGGTGGGGGCCATGGCCGAGAACATGGCTCTGCTTGGGTAGAGAAGGCAGGTGCTAAATCATACTAGCCAGGCTTAGAGAGAAGGGAATTCCGGATAAGAGACATCAGCCTAGCACACTAGTGTGAGATTGCCAAACTGGGGAAGGATGCAAGACCTAGAGGAAAGACAAGGAGGAGATGATTTCTTGGTCAAAAATCATGGCGGAAAAGCCTGAAGTCCCAGGATGGGATGAAGCAAGGACCAACCAGGTACACCACCAAGAATTTGTTTTGAGCTATGGAGTTCTTTCCTCAAGAAATACAAACTGGGTAGAATAGAGCTCTGGGATAAGTTCCAGTGGGAATGAAATCACCCAGGGTGAGTAGAGGTAGAAAAGAGCAGGTCAGTTGGCACTTAAATTGTGAGCACAGTGACCATGGTGAGTGAGCCCGAGCACGACAGGGAAACTGGGAAACTTGAACAAGGGTGTAGCTGTGACTGCCTCATAGAACCCAAGGGAGAGAATGGGCCTGGAATCTGGGAACTGAAACATTATGCCAGGAGTTCTCACTGTCTCCTGTCTCAGCTTCTCTAAGCTCATGTGCTTTGTTCTGTCCTCTCCCTGACAGCCACCTTCACTTCTTAGCCGACTTGTTAGAATAAAGCTGCCTCTGGCTCCCACATTCTCACATCACAGTTGTAGCCAGAGTTCGATAAGAACTTTGGGTCTCAGTTCCTAATTTGGGGGAGTGAGAATCTTATTGGCTCATCTTTGGTCTGTTGTCCATCTCTGGGCCAATCAGCTAAGGCCAGGAAGGCAATGCAAACACACCAGTTACAGGCACATCCCATGGATATGGGATGGGGGTGGGGATGTTCCCAGGAAGAGGGACTAAATAAAGATGGCTTGTGGGGCTGGAAAAATACCAGAAATGGCATAGACTACAGTGTCTAAAGACAGAGCATTGGAAAATACCAACATTGGTTGGATGTTAGAGGAGCTGGGGAAAGAGAAAGAGAAAGAGTCTCTAGACATGAAGAGAATCACGAGAGAGAAACCCTTTGGTGAAGAGAGTGCAGAGAGTTTATTTAAAGACAGAGAAGGCATAAAGGGTCAAATGTTATGGAACAGTCACGAAGGGTGAGTAGTGTCAGACACTGATTAAAGGAAGTCTCCGAAAGCCTATTAGAAAACACTTTAAGGAGCAAATTGGTGAAGACATCAGATTTCTACAGGTTAAATGATGGAGTTGGTTGTATTTTTGTAGGTAAACGTAAAATGGTTTAGGGCTTACTGTGCTGTCAGCTCTGGAAAAAGAATTCACCTATTCTGTGTTGAGGCGGCATTATTCAGAATTTAACATATGCATATTGCCATAGAAACAATAAACTTACCCCCTCCCGCAGTCATTACAGGGATAACACACTATATCATATATGTAGAGTTTACCTACATGGTTTAGACTATAGAAACATATACATATTTTCAAAATGTTAAAAAAGTGGATAGCAGGAATGCAAAAGTCCAATGAACATATGGAGGTGTGCTCAATCTTACTTGTAACTGTGGAAATTCAATGGAAAAATGCAATGAAACCAGATTCACAAAAATCAGAAAGTCTGGAAATTCCAAGAGTTGGAAAATTGTGGAAGAGTGAGAATAATTCTCAAAAACTGCCAGTGAGAAAATAAATTGACGGAGCCAGAAAGTTGCCAATTCATCAACATTAAAAATAGAGCCACTTGCACATAGGGTCACGGCACCCTCTCCAATTGTTCAATGAGGTGCCCGGCTTTGAAAAACAGTTTGGGAATTTTTAGTTAAGTTGAAGGTTCACATATCTTATCACACCACAGTTTCCCTCTTAGGCGTACAGGGAGAGAAATTTGTGTATATGTGCACAAGGATACAAGTCCATAAATGTAGCAGCACAATTATGCAAATAGACCCAAACTGTAAATAACCCCACAGCAATGAAAAATAAAATGGAGAAACGAAACTGTTGTGCGTTCATAATGGAATAACAGAGAGCAAAGCAAATGACTAGGGCACAGCGACATTCGGCATGGACAGATCTCATAAACGGAAGGTTGAAGGAAAGAGGTGAGTGAGACTCATGCAAATACAATAGTACATTTCCCATCAAAAAGTTCAAAAACAAGCAAAGCTAAATTATATGGTACAGGGATGACTAGTGTAGAAAAAAGGGAAAAAAGAAAAAAACCAAAGCAGGCAAAGGATTTTCACAGAAGTCAGGATGGCAGTTCCCCCGGTGGTGGCAGGGCTGGGGTCACAGTGGGGCTTGTGAGGCTCCCTGGGTGCGGGCAGCATGCTGTTTTTGAGCTGAGTAGGGGTCACATGGACCTTTGTTTTATAATTGTTCATTAAACTATACATATTTCATGTACTTTTCTGTATTCATGTTATATGTTTAAATTAATCAATAAAAAGAAGGCAAGGGGTGAAGTGGAGACTTAGGAGTAAATCTGGTATATTGAGCATACACATCTTATTTCTTGCTCTCTTCCCACCCAGCTAAACATGGAGTGTGTGTGTGTGTGTGTGTGTGTGTGTACTCACAAGACCAGGAGAGCAAGAGCGGAGGAAACAGATGAATGGCTCAATAGACTCTGTGATGCAGAACTCTAAACTGGCAATAGGGGAAGCTGAGAACTTTATTTTCACTGCAGAACCTTGGAACAGTTCAGGTGTTTGTAGCCCCTGAACTCTGGAGAAATGGTGTTAACTGGGTGTTAAAATAAGGAGGATTTGTTGGCAGCTATTTAAGCAGTTGTTAGATCCCTAGATTTCCTCTTTCACCCAGAACTGCTGGATGGCTGCTGCTTATTCCCCAAACAGGTTGGAGGATTGTTTTCTGGAACAGGAAAAACACAGGGTCTCTGGATGGGCTGCCCACAGGCACAGGTGAGGATAGCAGCACCCTACAAGCACAGGGGGTTATTCAATGGAATACAAAGGCCCTCACCCCCAGTTCCTCACTCAGTGCCCAGAAAGCTGGCTGCCACACCTTTACCACCTACATCTGGTAATGGGAAGACTCTATCCGGAGAAACATGACCAGCCCAAGTTAAAAGACCAAAAGATACTGACAATGGCAGTTTCCCATCAAATGGCTGAAACAGATCGCTTTACAGTGAAACCGAAAGTCAGTGAAAACCACACCCGGACTTTCTATTTCCCTTTTTATTACCATGATCTCTCAATCTTTCTCAGTCACATGTGCACTGTCTTTCTCTCTTTACAAACGCTTCAATACAGAGTATTTCAAGCATAAACAGAAGCAGAGAGACTAGTTCAGTGAATCCTGCGTGGACTCCTTGCTCAGCTTCAATGATGAACTCCTGGCCAAGGCCGATTCTCCTTTCCCTCCCCCGCTCTCCCACCCTGGTTCCAGACTGCTTTGATGCAAATCCCAGACCTCATATCATTTTATCTGTAAATGTTTCACTACGAATCTCTGAGAGAAAATGACTTTCCATTTAAAATATAACCACAATGCCAGTATCAACCTAATAAAAACAATTCTTTACTTCATAGAGTAATCCATCAATATTCATGTTTTCTTGATTTTTCTATAATTCCCCAACCCTCAGAGTTTGTTAGCTTGAGTGCGGGCCAAAACAAGGTTTACAACTTGATACATATGCTTCTGATTACTTTCTAATCTCTTAATTCTCCCATTTATTTTTTACCTGAAAAATTATTTTAAAAATGGTGTTACTTGCTCTGTAGCATTTCCTTCAGATCGAATTTTGCTGATATCATCCTTGTGGTGTGATCGTAATGGTTCCTGTCAATGGCGGTTGGCTCTACAGGCTTGATAAGTTTCACTCTTTCTCAAGGCTACTTCGTAAATTATGTAGTTCCATCATGGGGCATGTCATTTTTATTTTTGCTTCTCTGTTTGTGATGTTAGCAGCTACTGATGATCACTGAATAGGTGTATTAATTCACTAGTGGTTGCATAATGATAATATTTTAGTTCTATCTTTTTTATTAGCTGAATTACTTCAGCATTCTTTATGCTATCTCTTCAGCTGGTTTGGTTGCCTGAAGCTTTCTTTGATTCCTCAGAAAAGCCTCCAAGAAGTACCGTTTCCCAAGTTCTTGCATGACCACAACAGTAGGTTTGTTGCCTTTATATCTGAAGATCAATTGAGCTGGATTCAAAAATTCTTGGCTCACTTTTTTTTTGAGTAAATAAATCCGTCATTCCTGAATAAGTTACTCCATTGACTTCTGGAGTAAAGCCTTGATGTTGGAAGTCAAATGACAATTTGACTTCCTTTTTCTTATAAAATCCTTTTTTTTGGGGGGGGGTCTAGTGGCACAAAGTGTTTTTTTTCTTTTTCTCTAAAATCCAGTGTCTTCTGAGTGGAGCTGCTGAGGGCTGATTTCTCTAATATAAGGAGTGCATCTGTTCAATGTGTAGCTGTAAGTTATTTTTTTTCTAATTTCAAGGAAGTTTTTACATTTATCATTTTTTCTCAAACCCCTTCCCTCTTTTCTTTTTTTTCCATTTTCCATTTTTTATTTCTCTCAAAGCATTTTTTAATTTGGTTTGTTTGTTCTTGTGTTCATTCTAATTTAGCCCTCATTTCTGAAATGACTATTTTAAGTTTCCCATTTTTTGAAATTTTTCTTTTTATGTCTTTTCCTATTTTTTAAATTGTTCTCATTCTGATTTATGTTGTCTTTTACAATTTCAATTTTTTTCATATTAGGTACAATTTTCATCTGTTTTGTGGAATATTTTTTGGTATTCTTTAATTGTCTGTAGTGACATTATTTGGCTTCTTATTCTCTCTTTTTTTTTCTTATAACAATATTGTTGGTATTTGAGTACAACCCTTTCCTGTGGCTCATATTTCAGTGAAATGAGTTTCCCTCTATTTTCAGGAGGAAACAATGACCAGAGAGAGCTTTTCTAGCTTCACAGTTCAGAGCTTCCCCTTCTGTTGGTTTCATAAGTAATTTTAAACATATGACCTCATTGTTAGGAGTTCTTCCCTGCTCCTCTTGTATTTTGACTTCACTTTTTCTTTGCCCTCGTCCTCTCTCACTCAGTTTGGATGCTGCTCCCAGAGTTTTCTCCTGAGTGGGATTTTGTCCTGGAAGAGTGCTTTGTTTGTTAGCTCTAAGAGTTTGTGGGGCCCAGACCCCCGTACCTTCCAACATGGTCAGATCTTCCTATTGTCTCCTGGCACTTACACATGAATTACGTGAATTAAAAAAAGGTTCTATGGAAAGTAACCTCACAGGATGATCTGATCCTAAATTCCTAAGTGGGCAGGTCGTGGTGGGTAATCACGCCGCAGGCCTGTAACTTCCTAGTGAAAAGTTTTAAGCCAACCCTGTCCATTGTTCTTCTGCATCTAGATTAATACACCTTT
Source organism: Desmodus rotundus (assembly GCF_022682495.2). Lineage (NCBI taxonomy): Eukaryota > Metazoa > Chordata > Mammalia > Chiroptera > Phyllostomidae > Desmodus > Desmodus rotundus. Next base: position 47,475,553 of record NC_071389.1, read on the forward strand.
GAAACACCAGAAGTAATACCTCAAAGCAGGTATTAATGCTCGAGAAAGCACATAATCTGACAGCTGTCAGGGGTGGGGGCCAGGGGGTAGAGGGATAGAGCAAAAACAAAAAAAGAGAGAGAGATTAAAACTCACGGACACTGACAACAGTGTGGTGATTGCTGGGGGGAGGAGGGGAGGTCGGCAGTGGAGGAAGCTATAGTGGGGATACATGGCGATACTGAGACTTGTGGAGGTGAACACACAACACAGTGTATAGTCAATGTGTTGTAGAGTTGTGCACCTGACACCTGTATACTTTTGTTAACCAGTGTCATCCCAATCAATTCAATAAAAAAAAGAGAGAGAGAGAGAACCTAATTTTGTTAACTATCCTATAATCCAATCCCTGCCTGGCTTTCTCCAATCTTCCTTACATCCCCTCCTTAATTGCAAATGCATAAAAGAAGCTGCAAAACGGTTATTCTGCAGAGCATTTGAGATCTTGCTCCCTGGCATATATTGTCAGTTTGATAAACTCTTATCAAAATTTTCTACCTGTTTGGATATTTCTTACAATTAGAACCTTCTCCTCAAACCCCAGCTTTGCCACTCTTCTCCAAACAGCCCACGGAAATTTTGTGAATTCCTTTGGTGATTTAAGGGACCTTCAGGTCTCAAGGGTATCAGAAGTCCCCTCCTCTTCCTCCTGCACAGCTTCTGATATCACGTGGGTCATACAGTTATTGGTAGCGTGCTCCCGCTCCCTCCGATTTTGGAGTTGAAGGAAATACTGGTTGCCAGGTTTTGTTTAGGTGTTATTCAAGGGTTTTGGTTTTGCTAACCTAGCAGCTGTGAATGTGTTAGTGGTAGACTTCAAGGGGATACAAAAACTGCTCCACTACCTGGTGGCACAACTTGGTAAATTTACAAAAAATTATTGAATTTGCTGAAAATGGGTGGATTTATCATATGTGAACTACCTTGACAAGGTTAAGAAAAACCCCACACAAACAACGTTGTACCATGCCATTGACATCTTGCCAGAATCCCCCTCATTCCTAATCATCACCGGACATCAACTAAGGTGAACTGGTGAACTAAGTCTCCTCAGACATCAAAGAAAAGCCTCAGGGACCGACATCACAAGGGCTCCTATGTCCCCTTCTCCGCTAGTCCTGAGCACAAGGAGAGGGTACTCTCCCCAGCCCTTGGGATTGGTTAGGGCCATTGAAATCTGATCAGAAGTGATATGTGCTGCTTCTAGGCCGAGGCATTTAAAGCTGGTGTGCTGTCTCCTCTACCACTGCATTCTTGTAAGGCACTAGACCTAGCCTGTTCTAGTCTCACCGCCTCAGTGTCTAACGGGAATGACTGGTCAAGGCAAGAAGAAGGCTAGCTCGGAGGAAACAAACAATTCAAAGAGAAGAAAAACTGAACTATCAAAAAGTCTCTTCTAAATATTTCCACCCCTTTCCACTTGTTTCACCTCGCAACTCTGAATGCTCATACCCCAGATTTGCTTTAAAAAAATTGATGTGGACCCAAATAAATACCTTTCTAATTTTTAAACCCATTATGCCCTCAGCTTGGTGTGATGGTGACCTGTACTAACAGCTCCACCCCACGGCCACTCTCGCAGAGCCAGCGTGACCCTGGTCACCATAGAGCAAGTGGATCCAGTGACACCACTGCTGTCTTCATGGCCAAGACTTTTGTTTTTCCAGTACTGAGTGGACAGTAGAAAGCCACATGCATTGCTGTGGTACAACAGGGAGGCCGCATGTGAAGAACAGCAGGTGGAAGATAGGGCAAGCTGAGCTGGAGGACCCAGAACTAAATGACGGCAATGGCAACTGCGGTCACGTCAGCAGGGAGGTGAAGTCCTGTGCTGACCCTGCAGGGGCTGCTAGTGGTTAAGCATTGGGTGAGATAGTTTTGATTAGAGTCCCCTCTCTATTGTTTGTTAGCTGTGTAGGATTAGGTAAATTCCTTAACCTCTCTGAGCCTCATCTTCCCTGCCTTCTGGTTTAGTGCTAAGGATTAGATAAGGTAATACCTACCTATAAAGGATTTAGTGTAGCGACAGGCACTCACACCATTGGTTAAACCCTAGGCTAGGTCTCCAAGGTTGTGGGTTCACCTCTTAGAACTCCCTCCCGAGAAAAAAATCAGTCATCCTTCAGTTTGACCTCCTCTGTCTGAGGCGGGGGGATTGGGTGGCACTCTCGCTTCAGGCCCTTTGTAGCTTAACAAGACTTGGAAGGGCCCGCATGGTGTTGGTGCAAAATAGAATTATAGGGAAATGTCTGCCAAGAGCAGAGCTGCAATGGAGAAATGACTCCATCGTGAGCTGTGTATTCAACACGATCACTGTTAGGGTGGTCAGGGCCGCAGGCTGTGAAGGAATTCACAGAGGAGAAAGTATGGAGAGCAAAGCTTTCATCCACTCTCCAAGGGAGGAGAGGGGCATGGTGTGCAGAGATACCTGACTGGGGGGTGGGAGCTGTGAACTCCTATTGGATTATAACCGGATTTTAAAAAGGTGGGGGTGCTGTTGTGTGGCCCCTGAGCGCTGTGACACGAGGCGGCAGTTTGTTCCAATGTTATCTCCCGCCTGTGGCTGTAGGGAGCGGGTAGTTCTGTTCTTGCTTCCAGGGATTGCCAGTCCTGGGGACATAAGCTCAGAAGAGTGAAATGGCAGTCAGGTTAACAAGGTCAAGGGGCTGCTGGGCAAATGGTGCCACAATAGCAAATGGCGTTGACTTTATCCTTCCAATCACATTAGCCATCTTCACTGAAATGACTCTTCAGTAAAAAGAAAACTTGCACATTGTGACCACATGTTCCGCAGAAGCCACTGGTGACGCGGTGGATGTGGTGTTCAGTGCTGGGGGTACATACCGTTTGTCTCCCTCCCTGGAGCCTTGTGTGGGGCGAGACCAAGCTCAGCTGCCAGCTTGGAAAACAAGCCTGGAAAGGCAGGGGGAGCTGCCCGAGAGCTGCCTGTGGGCTGGGCCTTTGTAATAGTTGCTGTCTCTGCAGGTTGTTTTGATCTTCCAGGCACAGAATATTTGCGTGCTCTTTTGCGGAACACTTTCTCAGGACTCATACTGGTGATGAACCATTATTCCACAGGGGCAGTGAGCGAAGAAACTTGGTCAGACATCTAGGAGGACATCCTCAGGCCCCTCCCCTGCTACATGTGCTCACTACACCCATCACCTGCCTCCTAAACCTGTTCCTCCTCCTCCTCCATTCTCCTCCATTCTCTAATTACTTAGTTACCATGCTGAAAACATGGGTGTCCCCTAGCCTCTTCCCTCCCTCCCACCTGTCTCCAGTCCCTGTGTCGTTCATAAAATCTGGCTGACTCTGCCTGAGAAACACCTGAGTGCTCACCACTCCTCTCCATCACCAAGAGAGTGCTTGGTGTTCCTCTCACCTTGACTTTGGCAATGGTTTCTCTAAGTGGACATTTGCTGTTAGCCACATGTACCCCACCATTTCTCCATAGTTCTCCAGAGCCTTCTTTCTAAAACCAGGTGCTTACCCTGCTAAAACTCTGGTGACATTATTACCGAAGAAAGGAGGGTGAAAGTACTAGGAAACATAGTTTTCTTGGTCACAGGTGATATGTGGACAAAACAGGGGTTCTAGGAAAGTAAGCTCACAGAGTGATCTGACCATAACTTCCTAACTGGGCAGGTCATGGGGGGCAGTCATGCTGTAACTTCTTTAGTACAAGTTCATCTCTGCCTTAAGCCAGCCCTGTCCATTGTTTCTGTGCATCTAGGTTCACACAGCTTTGAAATGCCTCTCTTTAGACAGGAAACCCACCCTCCAGAGAGCACACAATCCTGTTAACTCTCCCATAATCTAATCCCCACCTTGCTTTCTCCCGCCTGCATGTAATCTTCCATACTTTCCCTCCTTCGTTAAAAACAATGTGTGGAAGAAGCTGCAAACTGCTATTCTCAGAAGTGTCTGTCTCAGTCCTTTGAAATGTTGCCTCCAGTTGTATCCTCTGTTTGGCTCAAATAAATTTTTATAAAAATTATATAGGTTTCGACATTCTTATGTCTACAAATATGAGCCAGGCATTTTGCTAAGCAATTCGCATCAATGTCTCACACAATCATCAGGCTTTCATGATACAATGCACACAGACCCTGGCTTCATTCCATACCCTCTCCCCCAGTAATTCTTCCCTTAGGTGCAGCCTCCTTCTTGAGGTGGCAGCCAGAAATCTTTGCTCAGTGGCTGATGAAGTTCCGTTATGGAAAACATTGTCATTATTTCCCATTTACCAGATAAGAAAAGAGGGGCTCAGACTGGTTAAGTAACTTTCCAAACATCACACAGTAAGTGATGAAGCTTTAATGTTATTTTAGGTGATCTGAATTCCCAGGCACATGTTTAACCAGTTACGCCATGCTAAGGGTGGATAACAAGTTCCTTGCACCTCAGGAACACTTGGGCTAGCAGGATGAATAGACATAAACACATAACTCCTATGAAACATGATGCCTACATTCATTAGGTATAACAATTTCTGGAGCCTTGAGGAGGCAGTGGACCAGTTGTTTCCCTTAGCTTCTCTCTACACTGTAGAGTCTGGATTTTGCATTGCATCAGGATAGTCTTCGCAACCTTCAGATCTAAATATTTCCTTACAAATATTAGAAGACACTGTACATCTGCAGACTGGACCCAGCGGAGTGATCGTTCCCTACCGAGCTATGCTCCTGTGCCCCCAGTCGCACTCCTGGGCGGTGGTGGAGGGCCTTTTAATCCTGCCAACGGAATTGTGAGCAGATTCTGACAGGCACTGTTCCTGGGTCACTGGTGAAGTTCCAAAGGCCCTCCCTTTGGGGTATAGCAGACAGTCCGACAGACAGTCCGTCACAAAGGCAAACCCCTATAGATCCATCCCTCAGCTCTCAGAAACACGCAGCGGTTACTAAAGGGTCCCTGGCCTTCATTTCCATGGTGAGCGCTCTGTGGGTATGTCTCTGAAACTGAAATCCTCCCTCCCTCACTCCTCCTTCTCTCGCTTTCCCTTTTCCTTCCTCCTTGAGCATATATTAAGCATCTATTCCTGCCAGGTACAGTGCTGGGAGCTGGGATGCAGGGATGGATAAGATATACTGATAGATCTTGTCCCTAGAGAGACAACATTCCCACTATAGCAGGAGAGAACATGGACTTTAGGACTTGAGTGCGTCACTCACAATTCCAGCTACACTACTTACGAGCTTAGTATGTTATTTACTTACTTACTTACATGGTGCATTACTTACTAGTTGTATGACTTTGACAAGTTACTTAATTTCCCTGGGTCTCAGTTTCCCCACCCACGAGATGGCATAGTATAGGTATCTACCTTATAGGGTAGTTGCATGGGTTACAATGAGAGGGTTACTTATAATGCACCTAGAACAGTGTCTGGCACATGAAAATATTATGTGAGTATTTGGTGGTGTTATTTGCATACGTTATAGTATAGTCCGGAAAACTGTATTTTGATCGCTGTTATTCTCCCAAGAGAAATCACGCAGCATGCTTCATTTCACCTGGATCATAGTAGCCTCTTAATGAGTAAAGTTAGCAATCATCATAATTGTCATTGTTGCAATTAGAGTGGGAAATTCTGGATTAATTTAGGTAAGCTGTCTTTCTTTCCTCATTGCTGAAGTTGAGGAACGCAAAACTGACCCATTAGAGAATTTTCTGACATAGCATCTTCTTTGTGAAGAGACAAAACAGTGTTGAGTGCCTGGCTCCTCTAAACTAGTTAGGAATAATAATTATTCACTTGGGGACTCTATTTTCTTGTTTTAAAGTTAAATAATCATATGTGTTTGAAGTAGGTCAACAAAAAGGGGCTGTCTGGCTCGCGGGCTTTGCTGCTAAGCCACTCTGCCTGTGTTGCCATCTGCATGACTTTTTCATTAAAGCCCCTTCCACATTCACAAGTTAGAATGCACCCCCTGCCCGAAGCCACAGAATTATTCACACTACCAGCCGTCTCGGAGCGGCGTGTCACAAACACGGGCAGACAGAAAGACTCTGCATGTTCAAATGACTTACAGCTTTGGTTCCAGTGTTTCTCAGAGATGGCGGGCCCGGTACAGCTGCTGTTAGTTCAGACATCCTGATGTTGCTGGGAGCTTGGGAGGGCTTGGGCTGCTCACCTGGATCAAAACCAGACAGGGACTGATGCCACGGTCAGCCGGGCAGGCAGACGAGTGCTCCAATTCCCCCCGGCCACTCACCAGGTGTGTGCCTTGGGCAAGTTTCTTAACTTTTCTGAGCCTCAGTTTCTTTGTCTGCAAATTGGAGCAAATGATACAGCCCTACAATCTCTTATTTATAGTCCCCCAATGCAAAAGCTATAAAAACGGACATCCTTTCCTTAACTCATTTAGCAGTGAAATATAATTGATCTGAATTAATTCGGCAGTAAAACCCTTTCCTGAATTGACATGAAGCTGTTTATTGTTTGTGTTTACTTTATTCAATGTGAATATACATGCTTTGCTACAGAATGATGGATATAGTTGATATGGGGTATAGCCCCAGAGCATTGGGTAAATAATAGTAAATGCTTACAACATATTTCTCTAAAATCCAGAAATGTCTGAATTCCAAACCACAGTGGCCCCAGGGAGTTTGGCCAATGGACTGCAGGCCTGTACCGTATAGGACTGTGAAGACTGCATGAACCAAAGTGTTTGGAACACCTGGAACACCGGTGCCATGCCATTTCCCTGCCCCTTTCTCAGGTGTGACTTCCTCCTTCAGGTAGCAGTGCTGACTGCACTTCTGGCTCTTTGCCTGTGTGCTGGTCTCTAATCTCCTTAAGGGTAAGTATTGCGTGCCAGTGATTCACGGCACAAAGTCCATGTTTAACAAACATTTAAAAAAATGAATTGAGCACCTGTTCAGTAGGCATCTGCTGGGCCTCCTGGTTTCTTGATCACCTAGCCGGCAGAGGTGTGCAACGGGAGGGAGGTGACTTCAGGTGCAAAAGAGGAGAAGAGAAAGTGCACCATTCTGGAAAAGACAGCAGCAGGGACCTGCTGTGGGGAGGCAATGACAGGCTCAACATCCAGGTTTGCCCGGCCCAGCCTTGCTTTGCCTGTTATCAGGGGATAATTGTTAATTCTCACTTTTACTCCTTTATTCTCAAATGGGTCCTCATTTGGATATTAAATTGTGTGGCTGCCCTATGTAATGAGCATCTGTGGGAAGTCTCAGAGTGTGAGGCTTTTTTTTTGGTCCCTTGAAGCCTAAAATGATAGGGATTGAAGGATATACAAGATGCAAAGGTGAGAGTTGCTAGCAACAAACTTGACCCCTAACAATAATTCAGAGCCTAGGCAATGCAATTTATCAACCGTGGAACATAGGGTAGTGAGTGGAATGGTGCCCACCCCCACTCCCCAAAAGATTTGTCTGCCTTCTAGGCTCAGGAACCTGTTGAATGTCACCTTATTTGGAAAAAGGGTCTTTGTAGATGTAATGAAGTTAAGAATCTCGAGAAGAGATCACCCTGGATCATCCTTGTGTAACTTAAATTCAGTGACAAATATCCTCATAAGAGAAACACGCAGGGGAGACACAGAGAGAAAGAGGGAAAGGCCACTGGTGAAGAAGGAAGCAGAGACTGGAGGGATGCAACCAAAAGCCAAGGAACTCCTGGAGCCACAAGAAGCTGGAAGAGGCAAGGAGGATTCTCCTTTAGAGCTCCGGGAAGGAGCACTGCCTGGCCGACACCTTGGTTTCAGACTTCTGACCTGACCGCCGTGACTGTGACACGTAAGTTCCTATTGTGTTTTTTAAAACTTTAAATTTTTTTATTTTATTGATTTTAGAGAGAGAGGAGAAGGAAGCACGGAGCAGGGGCGGCAGGGAGAGGTCAATTTGTTCCACTTATTTATGCATTTACTGGTTGATTCTTATATGTGTCCTGACCAGGGATCAAACCTGCAATCTTGGCATATTGGGATGATGTTCTAACCAACTGAGCTATTTGGCCAGGGCAATTCCTATTGTTTTAAGCCACTAAGTTTGTGGTGATGTTACAGCAGTCCTAGGAAACCAGTACATGTACGGTGAGTTACCTAAGCACTGTAAACCTCATTTGTGTCATCTGAAAATAAGAACTAGATTTGGATCTACCTTCTAGGGCTGTGTGGAGGAATTAAAGAGATTATATATGTAAATTGCATGGCACTGAGGAGGTTCTCAGCAGATGGAAAACTGTATAATGATAGCTGATGAGTGGCAGTAATGAAATTTTGCTTTCATCCAGCAGATGGCAGAAGATGCATTTGCAAAAAAGAGGACTTCCTGGAGTTCCCCCACAGTGAATGCCCAGCAGGGCAGCGCCTGACAAGGTCCTGTATTTTTCAGACTGTAAGACGCACTCCCCCACCCCCCAGCACCCCCACCCCCGCTCAAATTTGGGAGGAAAATGGGGGTGCATCTTGTAGTTCCAGTGTAGCTTATCTGGCTTGCTGGTGGGGAGGGGTCACAGGAGGCAGGAGCAGGACCACATTTCTTGCTTCAAAACAATTTTTCCCCATTTTCCTCCTCTAAAACCTAGGTGTGTCTTATGGTCTGGTACGTCATATAGTCTGAAAAATACGGTAGCTTTCCTAGTTCACAGCCTGAAGAGGGTTAACCCTCACCACCTCAAAAGAGCTCTCAGCCATGGAGAAATTAAACTGATTCTGTTCTTCTTTGCCTGTTGTCAATTATAGAGGCTGACATTAATGAGTATAAAGAGTAGGTGCGATGAAAAATATAATGGGTTCTATGCCCAGCTCAGTGACCTCACCAGGACTCAGTTTCTCCATCTCTAAAATAATGATAAAATACAAACAGCAGCATAAATCAAAGGGCTGTTGTGGGAACACAATGCCCCAATGTGTGAAAGAAAGTGCTGGGAAAGCGGGATGCCAGAGAGCACAGAAGGGGCCCAGCAGGGGTTCATTCTGCAGGAACCACAGGGACTGTTCCATTTGTTCATTTGTTTGTTCATTCTGCAAACATTTATTTGTGCCAGGCATTGTTCTGGGTCCTGGGAACAGTTTCAAGAAGCTCACACTCTAGTTTGGGAGGACAAACAGGTGATAAAGGTGTGCATAGGGCATGCTTTTCTCTCAGATGCTAGGATAACATTGCAACTCTGTTTGGGCTTGAGAAACGCATTTGAATGAGCAGTTCCCTGGCAAAAAGTTTTTATTTCCTTCAAAATTTCTTTAAAAATATTCACCCCTGGTAAAAAAAACAAACAAACAACCCCCCCCCCCAAAAAAAAACTGGTTAAGTGGAAAAAGAAAATCTCATATCTCAGGACTCTATGCCCAGAAAGCCTTATACATTTATTTTAACAGTGGCTACCTCTGGGGAGGGTAGAGATGGTATGTGGAAAATGGGACTTTACCTTATACTTTCTATACTCCTATATCATTAACATTCTTAATAAGCACATGTTGCTGTTTTCATTTAAAAAAAGAAGAATATTTTTAACCCAGTCCTCAGAAAATTCTTCTGTACTCATGCGGCTAATTCAAACACTGTGATGGCACTAGTAATAGAGCAAGTAGCCTCCTTTTTTGAAAGAATATTAAAAGAAAGAAGTCACTTAACCAGAAGTGACCCAAGCTTTCTTAAGACTCTGCTTCTTTTTTAAAAAATATTTTATTTATTTATTTAGATAGAAGGGAAGGGAGGGAGAAAGAGAGGCAGAGAAACATCTATCGGTTGCCTCTTGTACGCCCCTAACTGGGGATCTGGCCTGCAACCCAGCCATGTGCCCTGACTGGGAATTGAACTGGTGGCCTTTTGGTTTGAAGGCTGGCAATCAATCTACTGAGCCACACCAGCCAGTAAACCCCTGTTTCTTAAAGTGGTTTGTAAACATAAGCTCAGCCACATCTGGGGCCTCCTAGTGAGAAGGGTCAGAAGGGCCAGGCTGTGGATGCCCTGTGGCAGCTGGTCACACCACCCCTAAGGTGAGTCTCCAGCTTTACAAGGGCTTTCTGATGCTCTATCTTGTATGACCCTTCCATGATACTTAGGAAGTCAGGTCAGTACTTGCTGTTCCATGCTATAGATCAGGGAACGAATGTTCTGGAAAGTGAAATGACAAGCCCAAATAGGGACAGCTTGTCAGCAGCAGGATTTAACATCATTTACATGTCAGTTACTGCTCAGCACAGAAAAGATGATTGCTAATGTCAAATCCTTATATGACATGTCTTTAGCATTAGGGGTGGGGGAGAGGGAAGAGGAAGAGAAGACAGTGTTCCTGTCTAATCTTACCCTCTCCTGCCTCCCTCCCTTCCTTCCTCTCTTCTTTTCTGCCTCCCTCCTTCTATTCAACTGGGAAAAGAGGAGAGGAGAGGAAGAGGACCATCAGGGAAGTAAACAAATAATATAATTCAAAAGTCAAGTTTTGTGCAATTTCAAATTACACTTCAGATTTGAACAGTATGGTAGAAATACGAAGTCTGTCTAGAAAGTATCCAGCCATGTAATATGAAAAATAGAGACATTTATTGAAGAAGATACAAGATACAAGAAACAGTGTACATAGGACAATGACGCCTCAGTCCCCTTCAAAGTAGGCACCTTGGGACCTCACACAGTCCTAATTGCCATTAGCTGCCCCATCATATTTTCCTGAATCTCAGTGATGGTCTGGAAGCTCTTCCCTTTCAAAGGTGATTTTAGTTTGGGGAAAAGCCAGAAGTTGCAGTGTGCCAAATCTGGGCTATAGGAAGACTGAGTCACGTGGGTGATTTGATGTTTTACCACAAAACTCTGCATAAGACGTGATACACGAGTGGGTGCATTGTTGTGATGAAGCTGCCAGTCACCAGTTGTCCGTAACTGCGGCCTTCTTAATCATCCAAATAGTTTCCACAGAAGAATGTTCAATCTTAATGCAAAATTTGATGTAGATTCGTTGCTCTACTCAGTCATTTTGAGTGCAATGGCCACACAGTACACATGCTCACTCAATGGCGCCTGCTGCCTCCACTGACTGGTACAGTGAATTTGTCATTGTTCCCTCATGTGCATTCCAGTCCACTCTCCTTGCCTGCCAGGTTACATGGATGTCACACAAACCAATCTCATCACATTAACAATGGTTGGACCTTTTCTGGACAGACCTCGTATATTGTCTCATTTATGTGCAAATATTGAAGAAATAAAAAGCTTCTCAAATTGTAACTTGGTCAAGACTTGCTCAAGTGCGATGCAAAAAAAGAGCGACTTACTGATCATGTTCACACTTTGCCTCATGGGGGCGCCACCATTGTTGATGTGCTGTTTTTTAACAAGGAAAGAATAGCTGCTTTGGCCAGTGTGAAATTTTGAAAGCAGATTTCAAGTACTCTTGAAAGTGGATTTTCTCATGAGAAAAATTCAGGTCCTGAATTATGGGAGCTTTGCCTTATGCAAGGTTTCAGGGACGACTCCTCCATCCCTCCCCCTAATCCCCCAAATAACCACTCTATTCATTGTGATAGAGGCTAATGCACAGGTAGCTCAGAGTAAGGCGCCTAATTCATCCTGGAAGGGACAGGGAGGAAGTGGCTCTGCAAGGAAGTGACATATAAACTGAGCTGTGAAGCCTACAATGATGGGAATGGTGCCCGATCAGGCATGCTCTTCCCTGCACAGCCAGCATTTGTGCATGCCAGTGCTGTGGTCTCAGATGAGAGCAGGCACTGGGCATGGGAGCTGCTGGGCCCCCACGCCTCCTGTTCAGCCGCACTCTACCTGGAATCATCAGTAACATGCCTGTCCCTTCTACTGGCCTGTAAATTCATCAGGGGCAGAGCTGGGATTTATTCTTCTTTTAAACCTTATCTCCTCAACCAGTGTCTGACATACAGAAGCTTATTCATAAGAATTTTTTCTTTAAAAAAATCTCATGAGTGAGATTTTTATCTGCAAATTTCAAATATATACAAAAGTACAACACCCCCCCACCACCACTAGTATAATGAGCTCTGTACCATTGTCCTACATCAACAGCTATAAACTCCTGGCCAGGCATCTTCTCTCTACACTCTCCATTTCCCTGCTTCCTCATCCCATTATTTTAGAGTAAATCCTAGAGGTAAATATGTAGATGTGAATATTTTGGTGTGTATAAGACATTGAAAGAAAAGAAAAGAAAAGAACAGAATTTAACTGCTATGCTTCTCTCATTCCCTTTGAAATGCCTGGAGGGTGGGGCTGGGCAGAGTGCAGAGGAGGAGCTAGTTTTTGGAGGTCTAAGGCTTTTGTGGAATAATTTCCAATAATGGGAATATTGTGAAGGAAAGAGGAAAGATAATGCTTACCGTGTGCCAAGCACTGTGCATTATTATTTTACATCATCCTTCTGGGAGATACAAGTGTTATTATCCTGTTTTAGAGATAAGGCTCAGAGAGGTCGCGTGCAGTGGCTAAGGCGAAGCTGGGGTTGGAGTCCAGCTCTGTGTGTCTTCAGGGTCTGAGCTGTCAACCCTCTGATAGGAATACCCTTGCATTGCAGAGCCAACTAGCCCATCCCTGGTCTGAGGCTACTAATGAGCCCTTCCTGTGCTACTGGCTCTTCCTTTCCCGAATATGAAATCCAGCTTACTTCACAGGGCTCTGGGGACAAGCCATGCAGGCTGCTCCAGCCCTGGGAGGAGGAGGGGTTTCCATGCCCAGGATGAAAAAGGACAATTAAGTTCCATATTTAAAAGAAGATTATTTTCTCCTGCTGCTAGTCCCCAGGAAAGGACAGACAGGAGTCCCTAAAAACACCATAAACTTATACATATAGAGGTTGGGATAAGTTGTTTGTGGGAAAACCCAAGAGACTGTGTTTAAGTGTGTTCTTGAATAGATGAGGCTGGAGTTGGTTGTGACTGGAAGGGAGTAAATGAAGCCCTACTTGTTTTGGGGGTAGGATGACCATACTGTAAAAGATGTGAACTGGACTTCCTTGGAAGCTTAACATGACAAGTCTCAGGGACAAATGCTGGCAATGTCTGTTCAACCAGTGTCCAGGCAAGAAGCAAGCTTTGCCAGCAGACCTGAGCAGTGAGGTTACCGGGCAGGGCAACCCCTACAGTGGTGGGACTGCTGCCAGCAATTCATCTGAGAGACGCGTCTAATGCTCCACCCTCACCCTTGCCCCAATTCCTTGCTCACTAAGTCTCTTCTGGATAATCTGGCTTCATTTTTCAACAGGGAAAGAACAAACTGCTCCAGCCAGTGTGAACTTTCAGTCCTCTTGAAAGTTGATTTCTCATTATAAGTAAATAAACTGGATTTCTCCTTATATTTGTCTTCAGGGAAGGAATGGTCTGATCTCCCTGCTCCAGAGTACTGTCTGCCTGCCAGCTTTATTTCTCTGTGTAGATTGATGAACAGGCACGCTGTAGTTTATGTATCAGACTTCTCGTGTGTGCATGCTTAACGCCTGGCTGGCTGGGTGAGAGGGGCCCGGGTGGAGAGTGCCAACAAAGTCAGGTCTCTGGCTGGCAGCTGAGCGGGCTCTGCAAGTAGAGAATTCATCAAGGCAATGCATGCTACCCCTGAGGCTTTTGGGAGACAGCTGAGAGGTCTTCCCTGAGGGGAGACTTAACACAGGAAATTGAAATCCTTCATCTTCCTAAGGAACCAAGGTTGGATCCCCTCAGCCCTAAGCAGGCCTGGTTATTCCAGTTCAGTTGAGGAGCGTCCCAACCTTACTCCCATGGGTGTGAGACAAAATAATTCTAGGAAGCAAAGCTTTGCCATGTTACTCCCTCACTCAAAAGCCTTTGAAGGCTCCCTACTACCTATAGCGTAAAGTCCCAATTCCTCAGCAAGAGTTACCCTTGGGGCAGGAGGAATTGAAAAGGTTATCACTACATTATTTCATTAAATCAAATCCTCTTGTAATTATAAGGTATATCATCATTTGAAGTACTGAAAAAACACTGTCAAATGAACTATGATAACCCTTCGGTGATTAAGGCATACCCAATTTAGATAGGTTGACTTGATAGGAAAATATATGAGTCTTAAAAGCATTGAAATGTGATATTTAAAACAAAAGGTAGCAGTTGCAATATTTTTCCTTGTAGGAGAGAGACAATTCATTTTAGAGGAAAGGGGTTCTGTTGTGTAGGAGCACATCATGATTTTATTTATTTATCTGTTTATTTATAGAAGATATGTCCTAAGGTGCCTAGGCCAGGAGAAGTGAGGGCAACATAGAGAGGCAGGGAGGTAGGGAGGGAGGGAGGGACGGAGGAAGGGAGAGGAGGAGGAGATGAGAGAGAGACAAAGAGAAGTTGCTCAGTATAATTAGATAATAGGAACTGGAGCTGTCCTGAGCTGCCAGGACAACGGGGCAGGGGAGGTATGAACAAGGTCTAGACACAGACCAGAATTCTCATTGCTAGGGCCACTCTAGAATCACCTGGGAGCTTTAAGATATCCACCTGCCTGGGCCCAGAGAGTATGACTTACATGGTCAGAGGTGGTCCTGGGCATTGGTCTTTTTAAAAGCTTCTAAAAGATTCTAACTGGTTTGTCAGAGAAGGTGGAGTCACAGGAGCCTAAGAAGTTAAATTTGACTGGTGAGAAATTTTCTTTAGTGGAGGTGACCAAGGCAAGTTGGGGGCAGTGTGGGCACCATGTAATGGCAAGATGTTTCTACTTTGTGCTGTGTCCTTTTGCTCTCCCACGCTTGCAGCGTAAGCTGGCCATGCCCCCCGACCCCGACCTGTGGAGCATGATTTGGCACCCAGAAATGATACAGGGATACAAAGGACAGGCTGCAGCAGCAGCAGAGGCTGAGAGCAGTGGTGATCCAGAGTCCCGCTTCCCCCAGCCACCAGAACCACACCAACTCTTCAGAGATACCAGGCTTCCCACTATCTATGATGTGGCCACTTTTTCCATTCAGCTATTGAACAAAAAGATGATTTCAGAAGCCTGGAGGACTTGCGGGGCTTTCAGAACCAACACTTTGGTTATACCCAGTCTTTTATAATCTGGTTCCTGCCCACCTTGTCCCACCCCTCTCACATCATACACATCCCCCACCCCCAACCCAGGCTTCTTGTAAAATACCCACTCACCCTTCGTGACTCAGTCCAAAGTTTGCCTGCTCTGAGAAGTCTTTTCTGTACTCCTCCTGACCTCCCCATCCCCACCCCCTTTGGAGTGGTCTGTTTCTCCCTGTTGCCACGCAGAATCCTGTACAGACCTCTCAGAGTGCCTCTGTTCTGGGTTGAATTATGCCCCTCAGAAGAGTTGTTTTGGAGTCCTAACCCTCAATGCCTGAGAATGTGACCTTCTTTGGCGACAGGGTGTTTCTAAAGATAATGAAGTAAAAATGAGGTCACTAGGGTGGGCTCTAATCCCATAGGACTGGTATTCTTATAAAAAGATGACATTGGGCACAGAGACATGTACACAGGGAGAATGCCATGGGAAGACTTGGAGTTTTGTCTCAGAGAGAGGGGCCTGGGAACTTGCCTCTCCCTTGAGCCTCTAGAGCGAGTGCGGCCCTGCGGACTCCTTGGTCTCGGTCTACTCTCCAGACTGTGAAATGGCAAATTTCTAAGCCACTCAGTTTGTGGTACTTTGTTATGCTACCTCTAGAAAACTAATACAGCCTCCCACATGTCAGTGACTTTCCACGTTTAGGTCTATAACCCTTACTAAACTGTAAGCCCCTCAGAAGCAGAGACTGCCTTAGAGATTCGTACCCCACCTAACAGCACCAGTATGTTTTCTGAATGAGAGTAGTTGCAGTGCAGCCTCCAGTTTCCGGAATCTACTCTCAGAAACAGCTCCGGGTGGCAGGAAACGACTGTGGCCCAGCCTGGTTCTGTGATGTCTTCTGCTGCCGGCTGTCCACCATCATTGTCAATACCCAGAGCAATGACAATAACCCCATTTTCAATGAGGTTTCAGTGGCCATCAAATTGTATGCATTCCGTCAGTAGGCCACTTGACAGACATTCATTGAGTGACTCCCGTGGGCCTGGTTCTGTGCTAGAAACTGGGGATGCGGTGGCAAACAAGACTGGCCTGGTCCCAGGCTTCACGAGTCTCTATGCTAACAGGCTAGACAGATTAAGTAATTAGGTAATTACAATGATGGCAAGTGCTAAAGAGGGAAGTACAAGATACCAGGAGAGCAATTACCAGAGGACTCTGGCTAATTCCAGAAAGCTTCCCAGAGAGAGTGATGTTTAAACTGAACAAAGTCAGATTCATAGGAATAAGCTTCTGCTTGCAAAAAGGAAGGGGAAGTATGTTCTCCGTCACGGGCATAGCACATGCAAAGGCCAATGTTCAGTAATTATTCGATGAGCCCTAATTATGGGCCAAGCTGGTGTTCTAGGTCCTGGGAGTATGGCAGAGGAAACAACTAATAAAAATTGCAGCTATTGGGAAGCTCCCATTCAATAAGCCAGAGGGAACTGAGCAGGAAGCACTGAGGGAGAGAAAAGCATGGCGAGCGTCTGCAAGGAAACAGAATATAAAAGGTTGGACCCACTGAATCTGTTTTGGTCATTGTGGGGCCTACTACACGCAGAATGGTGCCTGGCACATGGTAAGAGCATCACTCATTATGTGCTCGGGATGAATTAGAATCGGCAAGCAGGGTGGGGTTAGGGCGTGGGTGGCGATGCTGTTGAGCACTAGACTGGCCAAGCGCTTTGCGTTTACAACAACGCTATGGCACATTTAACTTTCACAGCCCTATTTTTAACAGTTACTCAGGGTACAGTTGGTCTCGGTAAGCCTAGGGACTCTTCTGGGGATAGGGTGTTCTCGGCCTGTGGGTGGCACAGGACTGGTCCTGGTTTAAGTCCAGATTCATGACTGTTGGCATTCCTCACCTAAACCAGATTGTAGGGCTCCCAAGTGCCAGGGCTGACTGTGCTTTGACGCCTCAGAGGAAAGGGTTGTGTTCTTGCTCAGGTGGCTCCTCCCTGTTCAGGTCACCATGACCTCTGCTCTGGCTGCCCAGCTCCCAGGTAGAGGACTCTATTTATTGTTCAGGGAACTACTTGGATGGGCTTTTTGGTTGATAGAGGCAGATTCTACCCACCGCCAACACCTTTTTTCAACACAAAATACAGTCCATGTTGAGAAATAATATAAAATACTATTATTTTATTTTATAGCAGATGGCAAAATCAAATGAAAAATAAGCTGTCTATAATTTTACCAACCAGAAATAGCTAATGTTTGTATTAGATGTATTTCTTACAAACCTTTTCTCTGCACACATACTTGGTATGGGTATATATATTTATGTTTACAAAATATGAGATCATATAATGCATGCCCATTTGTAGCTGGCTTAAATAAGCTTAGAAAGTTATTATAGGCATCTTTCTATGTCAGTAGATATTCATCAGCATCACTATTTTAAATATTTGCCTGGCCTGATGTTACAACCACATGCATTTTCCATTTCCGATTTCTCCTCACCCTGTGAGCAGATTAGTTCTGAAGCATAATCCTAATCAGGTCACTTTCCTACTGAAACACTTTCAAATGACTCTCTGTTTCCTACAGATGAGCATTATTTCACCCAAAGTTTGAGACCCTCCATGATATGACCCTGCCCCTCCCTAATCTGCTTATCCATTTTTATCTTCCATTACTGTCCTTGACGTGCCCAATGCTCTAGCGAAAGCCCAGTGTTTTCCAATGTTCTTACTGTCTTCCCCTTCCCTGCTCAGACTGTCCTCTTCCACCTAGAACACCAACCCCAACAAGCCCCAGCTACTGTAACCTTCTAGGCCACCTTCTAGGACAGGCTTCAATGCCACCTTCTTCAGAAAGCCTTGTTCCCATTCAATAAATGTCCAGGAACTAAGCCAAGGGCTTTTTTCCTTATGGGAAAAAGATCATTTACTACACCTTTGTTATTGCTCGAAACATATTTTGCTTCTTTGGATGTGCATCTGTGTGTAACCACAAACATACAGTATGGTATATTGTGCAAAGGAGGGTCAGTTACAGGGCAGAGTTAGAATCTAGGCCTTCATTCCCACTAATGATTTTCTCACTTCCAGAAAGTGTTTGTATATATCGGCACATGTATACACACAGATATGGATGTGTATATGTGCGTGTGTGTATGTTGGTATGTATGTGTATGTGTATGTGTGTGGGGGGGTGCATACAAGATCCTCACAATTTATTTTCTGGGAACTGCCACTTCTAAGGTACAAGCTATCTTCTTATGATTTTTATGGGTTTCAGCTGACGGTGGCATTTCATTAGGGAGCTTCCAGGGAAAAGGCACCTGAGTCATGCCCTAGGTCAACCTGTCTGCTTCAGTCGAGAATCTGGCTTCCTCCTTGGTTTTGTCTATTAAAGTGACAAATAGCTTTTAATAAATCTATAGAGCTTACATAATTCAGAGGCTTGGCAACAAGCTGGTGCACCGATTGTCAGCGAATTTGTGTCTAACCGACGAGGTTTCCTGGGTTAGCTCTTTTGTGCAAGCATTTACATTCAGGGGCCAGACTCCCTTAGTATCCAAGAAGGTGGATTTCTGCAGGTTTTGGAATGAAACCTGTAGGAGTCTAGCATTTCAATGCTGCAAAAGTGGCAAGAAGGAGAACTGGAGGGAGGCTGACATGGAGACTGCTGTTCAAGAGGAGTGTGGAATTCCAATAGTGCCCCTCTGGGGAGCTGACTTATTTCAGGGTTATCAGGGTACAAGCATGCACTTCCCTCCCTCCCCCTGAGCTGCTGCCAAACTGCTTGGCTGACCTTCATCTACTGCTGATCCCGTGAGCTCTAAGCCCTACATGGAAGAATCAGAATCAGTCCCAAGCCCCCGTGATCATCTCCTGGCACTCCCTGAGCCTTTGTTATTAATGACGAAGGTGTCATGAAAACTTTATTCTGGACTTTGACTCCTGTCAGTTTTAACATTCTCTTTTCACTCTAGCCCCTCCCTAGGTGATCTCATCCCCTCCAGTTTTTAATGCCACCTATAGGGTGACCACTCCCACATTTATATCTGCTTCATATCTGTCTTCTGAGCTCAGACTTAGGTATCTAACCACCTACTGTCATCGCCATCTGGGTATCTGCCAGTCGTTGCAAAATCGTCACATTTAAAATGAGTTCATCAGCTGTCACTGGCTCCTCCTCTTTGGTTTCCTATCCAGAAGATGATACCAACTGTCACCTAGATACTCAAAAAGAAATCTGGGAGGTGTCATTATAGACACCTCCTCTCCCTTTCACCTCCCCTGGACCCCAACCCACTATATGATTGGACAATTGTTAAGTCTGGCCAACCCAATGACTTTCTGAACAGTTCTCACTTCTCTCCATTGCTCCGATGTCCACTGCCAGCACCCTGACCCCAGACACCAGAGGCTGCTGCCTGGACTAGGACAAAGCCCTCTAACCAGCGCCCTCACGTCCTTTCTTTCATTCCCTAATACAGTTTCCCTATAGCGGCCAGGGAGATTTAAAAAACTCACAAATCTAATTATGTTCCTCCCCTGCTTAAATACTGTCAGTGGTTTCCCATTTCTTTTACTAAAACATTCAGATCTTTCAGCATGACTCAAAGGGCCCTGTGTGACCTGACCCACCTCCTCATCAGCGTCACCCAGTGTCACCGTGTTCCCTTTCTCTATCCTACTGGTGCTTTTGCCATGTAGGCAGGGACGGACAGAGCGGCTTCCTGCTGTCATGGCAACCTTTCGTTTGGCTAATTCCCAACCATCTTTTGGGTTGTAGCTCAATATCACTTCCACAGGAAAATCTGTAACTCCTGAGATCAGATGGGCACTGCTTATGCTAACTGGAACAGACCACGCTTCTCTGTGCTGCTGAGCAAAATGATGGTCACTTGATCCATGATTTATCTGATACTGGTTTCTCCTGCTAGTCTGTATGCTCCATGAAGTTAGAAACTCTAGCTTCTTTTTTCGTGATGTCTTTCCAGCACCTAGCACAATGCCTGACATTTAGCAAGTGGTCATTAAGTATCTGTTAAGTGAATAAAAGGTATTGTAAATCTCAATCTTTCTGGTATAGTGGAACACATCAGTAATTTTTGTTAGCGTCATTCTTGTTCTGAATGGCCCCAGCTGTACTAATTGTGTGTTGATTGGTTTTACATTTTCATTGAATGCACCATGAGCATTTTCCCTAAACGGGTAATGCACTGGGTACCGGGAATCGAAGTTGAATTAGACTTTGATCCTGCCCAGAAGTAGTTTACCAATTAGCTGGGCATAGCACAAGTTTATATTTTCACAGGAAACCCAGACAATGGGAGATTTTCATAGAAGCATGAAACCTACACCTGTGTTACTCAAGGACATTAATCATCTAAGATTCAGCAGGGCATCCAAGAAAGGGTTATGAGCCCTCTTGGTTGAGCCACTGTGGTTATGGTCAGGTTAATTAGAGTCAGAGTACAGCCCAAGGTCAGGAGGGCTGCGCTGACTCATCCTGCAACGAAAACAATCAGGAGTCAGGCCAAGTAAGGTTAGCAGGGTGGGGTTCACCCACAATGGTGCAGACACAGGGGACCATGGGAGCACAGACTTGGTTTGTCAAATACCTGGCTGGCCCCAGTGGTATAGCCTTGGCCACCACAAGGTCCACTTGCAGCTGGAGCCTTCCCTGTCCATGCTTATGACTTCCCAGCAAGGGCTGGGCCAGTGTCCCCAGGCAGAAGGTTGAGCAATAAGCCTTGCACTCAGGCAGAGCTGTGTTTCTCTCTGGCACCACTTGGGGCTGCATGATTCTAAGCAAGTTGCCTAAAGTTTCTAAGACTCAGTTTTCTCTTTAGTAAAATGAGGCAGTTGTATCTTTCACTCACTGAGATGATAAAATAGTGTACAGCAAATGCCTCTCTGTAGTTGGTATTCATCAGTTATGTGTTCCTTTTCTCAAATTAAGCCACTAGGTTTTGTTTGGATGGCTCTTTCATTCCCTTTCTTTACTGTTTTGGCCCTTTATTCCCCCAATTTTGGAGAAAACCCTGATGGCAGAGTGATGAGTAGGCTCTTCCTGTGCTATGAAGAGGTGGCTGGAACCTAGTAGTCATTCAAAAACTGTCTGTGAAATCAGTGGTCAGATGGGCAGAGAGGTGGATGGAGAAATGAATAAACTGTCCATTTGAAGGGCAGTGGCCACTGCCACTGCAGGAGCCACAGCCAACAATGAAGTCGGCATGGATAGAAAGCTTTAATTCCCAACGCAACTCCACCATAGATGGCAGACAACCTTTGACTGCCAACCCCTTCAAGCATGGTTTTACTGCTGAGTCACCTTGTCTGAGGTCACAGCCCTTCCTGAGGTGACCCATAGTCAATGAATGAGCAACGCCCGACTGCAAACGCATGTCATCCTTGCCCAGCTCCAGAGACTCTGCAAGGGCACTCTGGTTCCAGGGCACCTTCTGGCCTCAGCTGAGGCTGTTGTTGGGCCTAAATGGATTGAGTCCTCCCCCTTCATCTTCTGCTCCCGTCTTCACCCTTCCTCAAGTGTCCATCCCTAGGCACTCCCTAATAAATATCCTGCCCCCGATTGCCTCAGAGTCTGCTTTCTGGGGAATGAGCCTGAAACAAATTGCCTCACCTAAGCGAAGTGTCCAGGGTCTATCGGGCACAGCTGATTAGAAAGTTAAGCTAGATGTAATCTCCCCTCTCATAGACTTTACAGTCTAATGCAGAAGACAGACCTTAAATGATGACAGTTTCAATATGGTAACCTTGGTTAGGTAGGAAATACTAAGGGGAGAAGGGGTGGGATGAGCATTTACAAGAGGGTACTCATAAGGTGACTTGGTAGAATGACCAGGGAGGAGTCAGGTTGGGGGACACCTGCTCTGGCAGAAGGAACCACCCATGGTGGGCAGGCATTTGTTGTGTTGGAGAAAGGCCAGGGGGTCTGGAACCCTAATGCAGCAAGATTTTGATGTGGAAAAGAGCTTTGTCTTGTAAACTCTTTTCTTTGCTTCATTCTGTCACTCAAATCCTCCATCTTCATGCTGTCTGTTGGATGCCTGAGCTTTCTCATTCTTTCTCTCTCTGCTCAGACCTGCTGCTTTCCTCTCATGCACTTTGTCCCCTTTCTCCTTCACAATTAGCCCATTCTGTGCCCTTTGGACACTTGGACTTCTTTAAAGAATCCAAAAAATGAATGACAATGCATGCCCCTTCTCAGAGCACCTGGTTTCCAAGGGCCTATAGTAGAATAACTGGATTGCAGTGTGTGAAAGGATTATGCAGAGAGGAAGCCAGGGAGGAAGAGGCTGGAGCCAAGCAGAGAGAGGAAAACCTTTGCTAAAATGCCACTCGAAAGGGGGTGAGGCTCAGGAGCCAGGTCCTGGCATGAGGCAGATGGACCAGAACCAGGAGCAGGTCAATCAGAGTGCCGGAAAGTGGAGTGGAGCCCAAGAGCTGGAAGATTTTTAATGTGCATTTGAGATACTTTTTATAGTCCTGTTTCCTCTTGGGAGCTGCAGCTGGGCGGGGTGGGGTGGGGGGCAGCTACCTCATCTGCAGGAGTGAATAATGCTGAGAAGGGCGAGCCCAGGGGAGGGCAGAGGGCAGTCACACAGAGAAGGGGAGCCTTCTGGAGACAGGAACCACACCTGTCTAAGTTTTTCAAAGCGTTATCACCTTTGCAATTTAAAGTTTTGTTTCCACTGAGATTAAAAGTAAGTGTGAACAATTAGATAAATTATGCCTAGTTTACTATTCCCTAAGGAAGTGTGAGAGAATAACCTTGAATTTCATCCTGTTAAATATCTTGATTCTAGCTGCCTCTTTTGTATCTTTCTCAAGAATTTTGAAATATTTTTTATTTGTATATACATGTATTTTTCTCTCTCTCTCTATTTTTTTTTTTTTTACAAAGAATACATCTGTTTTTGTAAGGATGTTTTTATCTTGCCAGCATTCAGCTCAATGACCTCAACTCACCATGATATTTTAGGTAGGAAATACTGTTTTCTCATTCCCTTGTGCTGCCGTGGCAGGAGACCTAGGTTCTGTTTTCTCTCTGCACAGGCAGGTCCTCTGCCAGTGGCTTTCCTGCCCTCCAGGCCTCTCTCACCCACAACCTCTGCAACTTGTACTCATTCATCCTTGAACTTTCAGTGTGCAAGTCACTTCCTCTGGGGAGCCCTCCGACCACCTTATTGGGTGTCCCCCTTTGGGCTCCCATGAGGCAGGTGTAGTTTCCTCAGTGTAGCATTTAGCACATTCTGTGGGAATCACTAGCCACTGAGTTGCAATCAGCATGGGCTATGAAATCAACGTGTGGGTCATGACCAGTACTTTGGGGTTTTATATTATTTATCTTGGGATTTTTTTTCTATGTTGGATTTGAAGGGTCATAAAATCGTGTTTGCTACTTAACTTTCTTATTTTTTACTTACTCACATGAAATAGGACTTTTGTCTCATGAAACTTCTGTGTAAGTGTTTATGTATGTGCGTGCACTGTGTGTGTGCACTGTGTGTGCAGTGGTGAATGAGACACACATGGGCCCGGGTGCTTTGGAGCACGTGGTGGAACGTAGAGGTTTTCTTCCAATTTTTTAAACTGTGACCCACAGCAAAGAAAACATTTTATATTGTAACATTTCTTAGACGGTAATAAAAACATTTTATCATGTGAAATATTTTATGCTCTATGCAATATACACACATATATACTATGGTTTTCAAAGAACACGGGATATTTGACTTTGGTAGGCACAACTCAGATGAGGTAGCTGTTTTTCACTCATTTTTGCTATGACAAATGGGGACTGAGCAAAGGAGTGACCCGCAAAAGTTACATAGCTTGTAAGTGTGGGAGCACAGGCCTTGAACCTAGGATTCCGATCTAGTACCATTTCTCACTCATGTAATTTTGTACACTCACACACAGAACCAAAGTAAGAAGAGCTCTAATACCCAGTCAGTATATATAGAATTGTAATTTACTTTTACATTATTTTTCAAAAATCTAACTGCACAGCTAACTGGAATGAGAAGGTAAGTGAGAGCACTGGAACTTGGGGAAAGCACCTTTGCGAGTAAGTGTGTTTGGCAATTAGGTGTTTAGCGTTGGGAACTGCCCTGCCTGGTTTCAGAAGCTATAATCCCCTGTGGCTAAGGCTGAGTGAGAGACCTTGGTACCATAAGCCACTAAGGAGACAAAGCGTATCTTCCTGGCAGGGGCACCGCCTCTGCCCACTTTATTTCACCCTGCTTGGCCCCCAGTGCATGACCGGTTAGCCAATGACGGGTAAGATTCCTCAAGGGAGGGACGACCTAAGACAGGCACAGTCATGAAGAGGCCCTCAGGGAAGGACTTGAGCGGCTATAGAAAAAGGGGGTGATGGACCCTCGGCCCTCAGCTTTGACATAGCCTGAGTCCTTATTCTGTCCGCAAGAAGTTTCCTAATCTCTTGGCCTCCTTACTTCCCTTGCCTGACTTAAGCCTGAAACAATGACAGAGGGTGGTGCAGTCCTGTGCTGGAAAGGGTGGATTCCCTGGGGCGATCAGGCCTAAGAAAGACTACATAAAACCCTGTGAAGCCTGCTTTGTTAAGAATGCCCCCAGTTTTCTGATAAGGGTCCAAGCATGAAAAGAGTTTGTTTCCCAAAGTTTTATAGCCCTTTAGCTAACTGACCCTGACTCAGAATAAGCCCTCATAGTTCTTTGAATGTTATCTATTGTTTGATCCTTACTGCCTGACAATGATTGATGAGCTTTACCTGTATTCCTGTGCAAATTGAACCCAATAAAAGCCCATTGAGGAAAAGGCTCTTGGTCCTTCTCCTTTGAGAGATTGGCCACCTTTCCTCCCCAAGCAGATCATGTCTTCGTAGACTTATTCTCATCTGTGGCGGCTGTGGGGCCCCTGTGGGCAGAGCCCCCCCACAGTTTAGCAAATAATAAGGTAACATTGTTACATGTCAACTTTTATGTCCACCAAGGAAAGCTCATGATTTTGATTTTGAACTCCATTAAAAGAAATAGAATACTTAGAAAGAGAGAAGTGATAATCTTGTACTCCTCTAAGAGCATTGTAATTTATTCTGGGCAGCAAGTATGCTTTGAAACTAGAAACAAAAGACAGATTGTTCTTAGAAGAAAGTGTCCCCAGAGAAGGGAAGGTTCAGGGCCAAGTCATGTAGAAAAAGATGGAAAAATGGGACCTGAAGGGGAGCGGACTGGAGGTGGGGGTAGAATGAAACTCTTCAAATCTGTGCAGGCCTGTCAGGTGGAAGGGGGCTTTGGCTTTCCTGCCATGTGGCCCATGACTGGAAGCAGCAAGACCAATTTCCTCATGGCAACATTGTGGCTGGCCTTGGTGGGGTTTGCCTGCATGATATCTGCTTCCTTTCTTCCAGTCACAGAACCCACACCTTGTTCAGGGAACAGCCGCCCCCCAACCCTTGGCCTATGTGGTCTGTTTAGCAGGTGTCTCTATCCCTTCATGCAGGTGATCTTATGCCTCTGGCTTACGATAATCAGGATATTCTAATCTCCTTGGCCATAGTGACTGGCCCAAGAATCAGCTTGTGACTCAAATCAGTTCAATGAGAAGTACATTTTGAACTTTTGTGGAATTATTGGTAAAATGTTCTCCCCTGCCACCACTGAATTTAAGGCTGCAGGGACACATATATCTGAAGTCAACACAAGAGAGAGCACAGCCACAGAAAGAGGGGACACTATGCCCCGACTCTCTCATCCTGTGCTCCTGGATGTTCTGATAGGCCCTAGACCTTTCACTTAGGGGTGACCCAATGTGTCATGGTTTTGCTTCCTGGAAAATGTACTCTGAGATGGAGTTTAACAGAAATGATATTTACTAGAAATGTGCTAGGGGGGGACACTTGGGGAAGGGAGGAGAAGCGAGCAGAAGGTGCAGAGGAAGCATTCAAGCCCAATGCAGGCCTGATGACAGCTTCAGCTGAGCCCAGGAGGTGCCCTGGGCCTAGAGTAGCCTTCCAGAATTATCAGAGTTGGGAGGAGATGGCCAGGCGCCTCTGCTCTAGCGCTGATTTCTCATTGGTTGTGGGTGCTCCAGGAAGGACTTCTGCAGTGGAGCAGTCCCTGAAGGGGTCGACAGTTCAAGGTTGTCTGCTGGCAGCTTGCCAGCAGCTGGTGGTAAAAGTCCTCCACCGGAGGGGGATCTGAGTGGCATCTCAAGGATCCACCACATGAAGTAATTCCTTATTTATTTGTTAATTTTTTTTTCCAATGAGTTTCAATTGCACTTTTTCTGTCACTGGCAACTGAAGGAATCTGACAGATATAATAAAACATTTTCTAGAATTCAGAACTGTCCATATGTAAGGGGTTGCCTTGGGAGGTAGAGAGCTCCCTGTCACCAGAGGTATTCAAGCCAAACCTGGCAGATGACTTTGGAAGGGCAGTTTCATGCACTGGAGGAAACTTGAACTAGATGACTTTATCCCAGGGAACCTGGAACCATGGAATCTTAGACAGGAGAGATCCAGCTACTCCTACCGAACTGGCGCATGGACATCACGTGGATGTCCAGAGCATCCCAGATCAAATTCTATTTGTCTCAGCTCATTTTACTTGATTCTGAACTTGGAAGAAGATGAGGGGAATGTTACTTGGTTTACTAAGAAAAGACACTGTATGGGGAGTTATTAGAAAGAATTCAGAAGGACTATCTTAACTGACTGTACCACACAGAGTTTTCATGTGCCACACTCAAAAGGCAGGTGCCGTCCTCAGTGAGTGCTAGCTTGGAGCCTATCGGTCAAGTTTTCCTACCTCTAGTTCTGTTTGTCTCTGAGCTCTTCATATGTCTCCCTGTCTCTAGCCTCTGGCTTGTCATGTCATTGTGCTGCTTCCTGAGTCAGTCTTCACTGGCTGCTTGTTGGGCTGTCTGCCTTTTAATACCAGCGACCTCATCCTCATAAACCCCTCTGGCCCTCCCTGCCGAGGACACAGAGTTAAATCTCCCCACTCTGTGGCTGGGTCATCAGGCCCCCGAGCTTGGGCGTCCAGTTCCCGCCGGTCTGGTGGATCTCCCACTCCCTGCTTTGGTTCCTTGGGTGTGACTGTCTCTCTAGTCCAGTAGCCTCAGCCTCAGTTGAGTGTCTGCACATTTGGCAGGTGTGTTGTATGCAGTGTGAGGAAAGAGCCCTAGACTAAGTGCCTGGAGAACCCGAGTTGGAGCCCAGTGGACTCTGCCCCTCGCGTGGGTTAGTCACTCCATGTCTCTGCGCTCTAATTTCTGCATCTGTAGAGCAGGCTGGCCCCGCCTCACGAAGTTGTGGTGGGAATAATCATAGTCCTGGCTAATGTTAATTGGGCTCTTACCGCGTGCCAGGTGTTTGTCTTGGCACTTACTATTCTTTTTAATCTTCCCAACACAACATTTTGAGGATGGCATTAAAAAATATCCCAGTTTTATGGATGATGAAATGAAGGGTCAGCGAGGTGATGTAATTTACCCAAGGTAACACGGTAGGGCTAAAATTTGAACCCTAGTCTGTCAACCACAAAACTCTTGCTATTTATACACTTCACCATAAGATAAGGAACATAAAAATGCTTTTTAATGCTGAGAAGTGCTTTTTGCCCATTGGCATTTATTATTATTTCTAAATCATCTGCGAGTCTCTCTCAATCTCAGGGGTGCAGACTGTCTGTCTGACAGGGATGAGGCTGACACATTTGTGGGGAAATTGCCAAGAGAACCATCTTGAGGCAACAAATCTTTCAAATCTCTAATTTTTTCCAGCCTCAGGAAATGCACACCTAGCAAATGTGAAAAATAAATAAGACTTCCTGTTATTGAAGATGGACTGGAACAGTTGAACCCGGAACTTGATCTTGAGGTCAACTTTGAGATAACAAAGTTCGGCTGAGATCAACATGACCAGCGATTTTGCACCACGCAAATATGCCGTCACCTCCTGTGATGGGGCCTCTGCAGGCACCACAGCCTGTGGTCCATGTGCAGGGCAGGAGCCGCAGCCCTTTCCCAGGAACAGAAGCAGATGTCGGGACCACGTTTGCTCCCACGCATCCAAACACTGCATTAGAAGCTGGCTGGAAAGTGTAAAGGAGTGTTTCTGGAGACTGGCAATCTGAGCTGCTGCACGTGCTGTAGTCTCCGAGCGTCTCCACTCTCAGAAGGGTGGAGCTCACCCTGCCAGAAAGAAGCCGACTGGAGGTGGTACTGTTGCTGCTGTTCCCTCTGAGACAAGGAAAAACCAATTCAAAAGCCAGATAATTCCTCATGGAATTCAGCTCAAGGTTTGAAGACTCCTTAGTTTGTTCTATGAATCTCAACATCAAAAAACACAAGTTGCAAATTCTGTTTCAAAACTTCAATTATAAAGCACCTAGAATTTTCCTTTGAAACTCCAGAAGTTCAGTCAGATTGGACTGAAACCTTAATCCTTAATTAGAAAATTGGATTTTTATTTCCTGCACTGGTTGCTGTGTGTTTTAGTTTTTAACAATACCTGTATATAACTCACATTTATAACATTAAGTACTTTTCTGTATAAAAACACTCTGCTTTAGAGGGAAGCTATTCCAGGGTTTGTTATGCTGTTGATCTCTCGTACCAGTGAGGTTTGTCACGAGTGCAGTCACACCTTCGTGATCTGCTTCGTCTTACCCACACGGACTCTCACACTCAAGCATGTTGGACTCCCCTCAAATCAAAATCCTTGATGTTGTTGCTTTTGTGTCTTTCCACCATAGTTTGGAAAAATTCTCCTTTGTTAACATCCTCATTTGGTGATAATTCCTCAACCACACATCTAGCAGAGAGAGATCCTCACCCAGGGAGAGCAGGTCCCTGTGGTTCCCCAACATCAGTCCCCGCACAAAACCCTCTGAGCAGGCCCAGGCGTTCCCACTCTTCCTGACGCGGAATTCGATGTCCACATCCCTGAAGGTCAACGGCATCTGGGAAAGAGTAATTTCGGTCTTCTCTTTCTTTCCTCCTCCTCTAGGCTTCTTTCTCAGGTAAGATCAGTCTTGATACGTCAATCCCAAACAATGCCACAAATATATTCTCTGGGTTCTACCATGGTCCAGATAGGGTTAACTTTTTTCTATTGTGGGTTTTGATTTTTTCCTCCCTAGAAATTGGTTTTCTTTGATGTACCCAAATCTTACGTTTCTCAATAAAGAAAAAAATCTTCATTAAAAAAAAAAAAGACCAGAGACTTGGCAGGTTTTCACCCAGCTGATACCAGATGGTGGCGCCAGAGAGGCAGCAGCTGCAGGAAGGATTCAACTTGCTGGAGGCTCTTGACTTGAAATCTTGAGTCTTAAGTTTCCAAGTGCCACTGCTTAATATTCCAGGCGCTCTGCATTCCTCATGTTTCAGCATCCTGGCTGCTCTTGTTCCTTAAAGTGTAGCAAGGTGCCCTGGGGTTTCTCCGTAGCTGGTCACCTAGAGTCCATTAGGAAGTCAGAGCAGTTTGCTCCTGCCGCAGGGACAACACACATTCCCTCTGTGAAGATTCTCAGGTCAATAAAACGGGCCCCTGATGTACCTGCCTTTCCCTTGCCAGTATCACTGCCCCAGTCTGCGGAGTTCCGTGCACTTCACAGATCTGTCTGCATCTCTTTACTTATGAAAAACATGTATGGAGAGTTCATGCTGTACCAGGGAGATCCCAGTGCTTTTACATGTGCCAGCCTAGAACTTCCTAACCTTGGCATACCAGAGATACAGGTGATATGCATGCCCCTCTCTTTGGTCCCCTCATCCCTGGCTTTGAGTACAGTCAGACATTTATTCCATATAACTTGTATTGTGTACTATACAAATACATGATACAAAATACTATGTATTTTCTCTGAGTGCTGTGATGAGAAATACTAGCTTTATTGGCTTTGCACAACAACTTAAGGGATAGATATAAATTTCTGTTTTTAAACTGGACATTTTGCTTATTATAATGTGATATAGAATCTGATTTTCACAAATCATCCCACTCCCATCCCACTCCCCAGCTTTTGCTGTTGTGGTTGTTTGTAAAAAGTAATGCAATTTATTTACACTAAAACAAAAACCAAAGAACAGTCCACCCATTTCTCCTACTCCCCACCCTGCCCCCATCCCAGCCTTTAGCAACCACCAATCTGTTCTCTGCATCTATGAGCTTTCTTCATTTATTGGATTCCACGTATAAATAACAGAGATCACACTGTGTTTGTCTTTCTCTGTCTGACTTAATTTACTTGACATCATGCTCTCACGTTCCATCTATGTTGTCACAAATGGCAGGATTTCATTCTCTTTTTATGAACGAGTAATATTCCATTATATACGTATGCCACAATTTCTGAATCTATTTATCAATGGAAACTTAGGTTGTTTCCATACTGTAGCTATTATAAATAATGCTACAGTGAACATGCAGTGCATGTATCTTTTTGAGTTTGTGTTTTCATTTTCTTTGGGTAAATACCCAGAAGTTGAATTGCTGGATGATATAGTAGTTACATTTTTAATTTTTTGAGGAACCTCCATGCTACTTTCCACAGTGGCTGCACCAATTTACATTCCCACCAGCAGTGCACAAAGGTTCCCTTTTCTCCACATCCTTACCAGCGCATTTCTTGTCTTTCTGATAATAGCCATCCTAAGAAATGTGGTTTTAATTTGCATTTCCCTGATGATTAATTGGAGAGTATCTTTTCACGTAACTGTTGGCTATCTGTACATCTTCAAAAAATGTCTATTCAGATCTGCAGCCCATTTTTAAACAAGATTGTTTGTGCTATTGAGTTGTATATATATTTTAGATACTAGCCACTTATCAGATATGTGATTTGCAAATATTTTCTCTCAGCAGGTTGCCTTTTCATTTGGCTGAAGATTTCCTTTGCTATGCAGAAACTTTATAGTTTGATGTGGTCCCACTTGTTTATCTTGGTTGTTGTCACTTTTGCTTTTGGTGTCAAATTCAAAATATCATTGCCACAATCTATGCCAAGAAGCTGATCACTTCTGTTTTCTCCTAGAGATTCTATGGTTCTAGGTCTTATACTTAAGTCTTTCATTTATTTTAAGTAAATTTTTGTGTATGTTGTAAGATAGTGGTCCAGCTTTATTATTTTTCATGTGGCTGTGTAATTTTCTCAGCACCATTTATTGAAGAGATCATCCTTTCCCTATTGTGTATTCTTGGCTCCTTTGTTGTAAATTACCATATTTTTCGGACTATGAGATGCACTGGACCATAAGACATACCTAGATTTTAGAGGAGGAAAATAGGAAAAAAAGACCCACTCCACCGCCGCCCCTCCCCCTGCCACTGCCCCACAACAAGCCAGGTAAGCTACATTTGGACTATAAGACGCAACTCCCCTTTCCTCCCAAATTTAGGGGTGGGGAGTGCATCTTATAGTCCAAAAAATATGATAATAGACCATTTATGCATGGGTTTATTTCTAGGCTCTCTATCCCATTCCATTGATCTTTGTGTCTATTTTTTTTTACCAGTATACTACTATTTTAATTATTATATCTTGTAATAAAGATTGAAATTAGGAAGCATGATTCCTTCAGCTTTGTTCCTCTTTCTCATGATTGCTGTGGCTATTTGAGATCTTTTATGGTTTCATACACATTTTAAGATTGTTTATTCTATTTCTATGAAAAATGACATTGGAGTTTTGATAGAGATTGCACTGGATCTGTGTATTGCTTTGGGTAGTATGGACATGTTAACAATATTGATTCTTCCAATTTGTGACCATGGGATATCTTTCTATTTATTTATATCTTTTAAAATTCCTTTCATTAATTTTTTGTAGTTTTTAATATGTAGGTCTTTCATCTCCTTGGTTAAACTTATTCCTAGATATTTATTCTTTTTTAAATTTAATCTTTATTTTATTTTTTTCCATTACCATTTAGCACCCTTATACCCCCAGTATTTATTCTTTTTGATGAAAATGTAAATGGCATTGTTTTCTTACTTTCTGATAGTTCATTATTAGCGTGTAAGTACACAGCAAATTTTTATGTATCAATTTTTTATCCTGTAACTTTACTAAATTTATCTATTAGTTTTAACAGTTTTTGATGAAGTCTTTAGGGTTTTCTATGTATAATATCATGTCATCTGCAAATAGTCATGGTTTAACTTCTTCCTTTCCAATTTGGATGCCTTTTATTTCTTTTTCTTGCCTAATTGCTCTGGTTAGGACTTCAAATACTCTGTTGAATAAAAGTGTTGAGAGTGGGCATCCTTGTCTTGTTCCTGATCTTAGAGGAAAAACTTTCAGCTTTTCACCATTGAGTATAATGTTAACTATGGGCTTATTGTATATGGCCTTTATCATATTGAGGTAGGTTCCCTCTATACCCATTTTGTTGAGTTTTGTCATAAATAAATGTTGAATTTTGTCAAATGTTTTTCTGCATCTATTGAGATGATGATATGATTTTTATCCTTCATTTTGTTAATGTCATTCATGTATCACATTGACTGATATGTTGAGCCATTCTTGCATCGTTCGGATGAATCCCACTTGATCATGATATACGATCCATTTATTATACTGTTGAAGTCAGTTTGCTAATACTTTGTTGAGGATTTTGCATCTATGTTCATGAGTTTGGAAGGGTTCCTTCCTCTTATTTTTTTGGAAGAATTTGAGAAGAATTGTTAATTGTTAATTGTTGTTAATTGGTGTTAATTGTTCTTTGAATGTTTGTATAATTCGTCAGTGAAGCTGTCTGGTCCTGACTTTTGTTTGTTGAGGGGTTTTTTGATTACTGATTTAATCTCTTTACTAGTAATAGGTCTGTTTAGATTTCTATTTCATCATCATTCAGTCTTGGTAGGTTGTATTTCTAGGAATTTACTCATTTCTTCTAGGTGGTCCAATTTATTAACATATAATTGTTTATAGTAGTTTCTTAAAATCATGTGATGTAAGTGGAGTAATAAAGTCCCCTATTACTATTGTATTGCTGTTTATTTCTTCTTTTAGGTTTGTTATTATTTGCTTTATATATTTAGGTGCTCCTATGTTGGATGCATAAATGTTTACAAATGTTTTATCTTCCTGTTGAATTGATCTCTTTATCATTATGTGATGCCCTTCTTTGTCTCTTATTACTGTCTTCGTTTTAAAGTCTACTTTTTCTGATATAAGTATAACTACTCCAGCTTTCTTTTGCTTTCCTTTTGCTTTCCTTTTGCATGGAATATCTTTTTTCAGGCCTTCACTTTCAGTCTCTGTGTATTTTTACATCTAAATTGAGTCTCTTGTAGGCAGTATATAGTTGGGTTTTGCTTTTTCTTTTTATTTATCCATTCATTCACTCTATGTCTTTTGCTTATGACCATTTTGTTCACTGTTTCCTGGCTGTTTTTACAGTCCCTTTCTGTTTCTTTCTTCTCTTGCTTTCTTCCTGTGTGGATTGATGGCTTTGTTTAGTGGTATGCTTATAGGTATTCATGTTTTGTGTGCTTTTTATAAGTTTTTGCTTTATGGTACAGTGAGGCTTACATAGAAAAACTTATATAATAGTCTATTTTAAATTAATAACAATGCATATCACAACTTATATGCATATAATTTATTTTATTTTATTTTTTATTTATTTTTTATTGTTGTTCAATTACAGCTGTCCCCAGTTTTCCCCCATTGCTCTCCCCTACCCTGTCCAACCCCTGCTTAACAGTCTATTTTAAATTGATAACTTAAGTTTGAGTCCATTGTATATCTCAACATTATTACTATCCTACCTATGTTTTATATTTTTTAAAATATGTTTATTGATTTTAGAGAGGGAGAAAGGAAGAAAGAGAGAGAAACATTGATGTAAGAGAGAAACATCTACTGGTTGCCTCCCATGTGCGCCCTGACTGGGGATCAAACCCACAACCTAGGAATGTGCCCTGATTGGTAATTGAACCTGCAACCTTTTGGTGTACAAGATGATGTTCCAACCAACTGAGCCACAGCAGCTGGGGTGTTTTATGTTTTCGATGTCATATTATACATATTTTTATCTTGTGTACACTTTAAATAATTATTGTAATCATAGTTATTGTTACTACTTTTGTCTTTTAATTTTTATACTAGCTTTATAACTGATTACTCCACTAACTTTACTATATATTTACCTTTCCATTGAGAATTATTCTTTCATATACGTTCTTGTCACTAATTCGCACCTTTTCTTTTCAGCTTAAAAAAGTCCTTTAACATTTCTTGCAAAGCTGGTTTAGTGGTGATGAACATCTTTAGCTTTTGTTTGTCCAGAAAAGCGTCTCCTTTGTTTTTGAGTGATAACACTGCCAGGAACAGTACACTTATCTGGAATTTACTTTCTTTCTGCACTTTTAATATATCATACCACTCCGTTCTGGCCTGCAAAGTTTCTGCTGAAAAATCTGCTCATAGTCTTATGGGGATTTCCTTGTGTGTAACAAGTTGTTTTTTTCTTGCTGCTTTTAGTATTCTCTCCTTGTCTTTAACATTTGACATTTTAATTATAATGTGCCTTGATGTGGGTCTCCTGGGTTATTCTTGTTTGAAAATATTTTGGCTTCCTGGATCTGGATTTCTAGCTGGGTTTTTTTTTGGTTTTTTTTTCCTGGGTTAGGGATATTTAGCCATTATTTCTTCAAATAAGATTTCTGCCTCTTTCTCTCTTCTCCTTCTGGGAGCCCTATGGTGCAAAGGTTAGTCCATTTGATGTCCCATAAGTCCCTTAACCTATCTTTAATTTTTCACTATTTTTTTCTTTTTGCTGCCCTGATTAGGTGAGTCCCACTGCTTTGTCTTAGAGTTGAAGCATTCATTCTTCTGCTTCATCAATTCTGGTATTGAACCCCCTATTTTTCAGGTTAGTTGTAATCTTCAGCTCTGTAACTTCTCTATATATGGTACTTTCTTAAGTTTCTCATCTCCTTGTTTAAGTTCTCACTGTGTTCATCCATTGTGATCCCAGTTTGGTGAGCCTCTTTATGATTGAACTTTGAACTCTTTATCAGATAAGTTACTTATATCCATTTCTTTAAGGGTCTCTAGAGCACAAGTGGCAAACACAAGGCTGGGGGCCAAATCCAGCCCTCTACCTTGTTTTATCCAGCAGCAGTGCCAAGCTCCTTGCCCCTAGTTAAGGAGTAGTTACATTTATATAGTCCGAAAATTACATTCGGCCCTTTAAAGGCAATCTCAAGGCTGATGTGGCCCCTGGTGAAAATGAATTTGACACCCCTGCTCTAGAGTTTTATTTTGTTCTTTCATTTGGAACATGTTCCTTTGTTTCTTTATTTTGCTTGACTCTCTGTGTTGGTTTCTATATGTAGATAAAACAACCATTTCTCTCAGTCTTGAAAGAGTAACTGCGTGGAAAGGATAAACCTTGTCATTCAACCCAGTCTCTGCCCTTGGTTGTCTTTCAAACCTTTGTGCTTATTCAAATGGCTTATATTTTAATAGCTGCCAACAGTTGAGGGTGTACCAAGACCTGTCAACATCCTAAAGGAGAGAATCTCAGCAGCTAGATTCAGCCTAACTGAAAGCCAGGCCCTTTGGCAGCAACCTTGGAAAGTAATTTATACATTCCTATGGAATAACAAGCATAAGACTGCTGGCCACCAGAGCCACAGGATCCGAAGATGTTCCATGGATGGCAGTCACAAAAACAAAGGCTTCAGACAAGTGCATAAGCTCGCTTCTAAGTGATACTGGCAAGCTAGAGCAAGGCAGAGGGAGAGCACCGTAGTGATATTCACCGACTGCATTCCTGAAGAGCGGCTCTGTAGGCCTGCCCCTCAGGCTGAAGCTCCAGGACAAACAAAGAAATCTCCTTTAGAGAAAAACTTGAGGGTATGCCTCAGCCTGCTGTCTATGCAGTGCCCTGAGGGTGGCAGCCTGCCAAGAACCATCTGTCTGGATTGTCACAGTCCTCTGGGACCCAGGAATGCAAGCTCTACCCCAGCCACCAGAGCCAGGC
This sequence comes from Desmodus rotundus, assembly GCF_022682495.2. NCBI lineage: Eukaryota > Metazoa > Chordata > Mammalia > Chiroptera > Phyllostomidae > Desmodus > Desmodus rotundus. Next base: position 47,511,550 of record NC_071389.1, read on the forward strand.
TGTCAAGGGGCATCCCCTGGGCAGCAGTCACAAACACTGGGGCATGAGACAGAAAAACCAGGCACCAGATGCTGCAAAGCTCCCCTGAAGAAGACATTAGTGCTCTGGAGCATGACAGAAGGTGACAGCAAAGACAGCACCCACCCTCCAGGGTCACTGGAAAGAATTACAGTTAGAAGCCTGCCCCTCAGGCTGCAACAATGATTAGTTAATAAGCCTCCGTTACAGAAAGCCTGAGCTCCTGGGTTGTTGGCTCTTGTAGTGCCCTGGGGGGTGTAGCTTTCTAAGAACTCTTTCTCTGTTTGCTGCAGTCCTGTGGGACCCACAGGTGAGTGTAAGCCCCACTGGCCACCAGCCCCTGGTCTCCAGTTGGGGTACCTGACAAGGCTATGAGTTCCTTTCTGGGAGGCACTGATTATTTCAGTCCCATGGGACCAGCAGTGCATGCTGCCCTGGCCTCTAGGCGGGTGATGAACAGGCATCCCCTAGATACCAGTCAAAAGGATCAGGCATCAGACACATGTAAAAGCTCCCTTCTGGGGCATACTGGTGCTCCAGAGCACGGCAAAGGGCGAGCACAAACACGGTACCAAGCAGTCTTCAAGCCCAGAAAGTGTTCCAGCAGGCTCCTAGATGTGTATGTTCAAAGAGATGCCTGTGCCTCAGGCCGATGCTCTCACATAAGCATGTGAACCTCCTTTATTTTAAGTGAAGGGGAGTAGAGGAAGGTTCATGAACTTTGGCATCAGACAGTGCTGGGTTCTAGTTTTCTGGCTTACCATGCACAAGCTATGTGGTCCTGGGCACATCCTTTCTCTGAGCCTCAATTCTCTTATATTTTGAAATGGACAGGTTGTACCCAGTGTGTTCCAGGCTCTCCTCAAGCCCCTGCATGGTAAGGTTCTGGGTTTGTCTTCATCATACAACACAGCAGGTTTAGATTCACCCCAAAGATAGCCAGCCAATCCCAGGAAAGGATACATAATGTTACCAGAACTTTAAAAAAATCAAACCTTGATTGTTCTATTTGATTATAAGACTAGTATATGAAAGAATTTAGGAGATATTGAAAAATGAATATAAAGCCTATAAATAAAACTTAGAGTATGCAGAAAATGTAAGGACAAATGTAAAGTTCATCTAGACTTAGTATTAATTTTTTGGTGTTTGTCACCAAACATTTTTTATTAAAAAATATAAATAATTCAGTATTTAAAATCTTGATCCTTTTTCTTTTGTATAATCTTCTCTCATTAGTTAACTATTAAGGATACTGTCTATATACAGAAGCTGTCTTTTAAAAACTCTATTGGGAGTCATTTAACAGTTGAATTTTTTTTACAAAATTAGTTGTGCGTGTTCAGCATTGATAGCTTTTGTCTTATTGTTAATGTCCTCTGCCAAATGAGAAGCGGTAAACCTATTTGGTTTTGTAAGTAATTATTTTTAAAACTCTTTACAACCTTTTTTAAAATATCAGTCAAATACAAACCTGGTTAATTAAACTTGACTTTACATCATTAGCTTTAGGAGGCACTGTGGCTAATCTCAGCGATTATGGATTGCTTTGTGAAAAGCTCACTGTCTCTACAATATTCTATTCACTAAGAAAAATTGACACAAGATAGCATTTCTGGGAGGGGGTATCTGGTGCGTCAAACCAGCAGAGCCAAGCTGTCAATGTCTGTCTGGAGCCTTCTGTCAGGAGCTGGAATTCTGCAGCTGTCTTCCCTTCACGACATCAATGACCCAGCTCATTCAACCCGAGATTAGTTCAGCTCGGGGTGGGGGCCTCGCTGGTAGGTAAAATTCCTGAGTGTGCATGTTGACTGGGGTTAGGCAATGCAATGGGAGTTGCAGGAGACATTTAATTAAGCTCTCATTCTTACTTCTGTTTATACAGAGCTGGGTTCTGCTGTGATGCCATAGCCCCAAATTTCAGTGGTTCAACACAATAAAAATGTGTTTCTCATTTCATGCTATTGTTGGTAGGCAGGTGGACTCTGCTGATTTTAGTTACTCAGTGACCCAGGCAGGCAGAGGCTTTATTTCAACGTGTGCTTCTAAGAAATGTGGCACATGCTTAAAGCTTCCATTAGGAAGTGCTACGGGTACACGGCTACATCTGCTTCAAAGGGGGCAGGGAAATGGGATCCTGCAATGTGATGACCATTTTACCACTAAGTCACTTATGTGACCTCGGGCAGCCCGGTTATGTCCTGTTGGCCTCATTTTCGGTGCCTGTGAAATAGGGGTTTACCTGACCTCTATTCATTCATTCATTCATCATTCATTCTGTCAGTCAGTGAGTATAGTGTTCTGGAGCCAGTTTACCTGGTTTCAGTTTCAGTTAAGTTACATACTACTTATATGACTTTAGACAAATTACTTAATACAGTATCTTCTGGGCCTCAGGTTCCTTATCTGTAAAAGGGGGATGATCATAGTACTCAGCTCATAGAGTTGTTGTGCAGGGAAAATGTGTGTGTTGTATGTTACATCAAACAGGTAAAGTGCTGGGAATATTGTCTGTTGGTGCTCAGTGTTTGTTAGTTTTATTATTAATGCACCCATGTAGCCACTTGTTCAATGAATATTCATTCAGATTCTTTCCTGGTTATCTTGGAAAGTTCTCATGAGGACGGAAGGGGAAAAGATGGAAATCCACATTGCAAATGACAGAATACCCACGGGGAAGTATAAGAGGAAGAGGTGGCATTTTTATAGGACTTGGACTTATTTTTGCTTCCATTCCTACTATAAGCCAGGCTCTATACTAAATGCTTTCACAGCACCCCAAAGAGGTAGTCTTGTAGACGTTCAGGAGGTGCGGTCGCTGGTCCCGCAGATGGTGAGTTGGGGGGCCTGTCCGGGATATGGAACCAGGCTGTGGCCAGTCCTGCATGAACATCTTTGCTCTTTCTCCTGAGCATGTGATTAGGGATCCCCTGCTCATCCTCTAACCTGCTGGCTCCTCTCCTAGGCTGAAAGTTCCTCAAAAGCAGGAGGCATTCCCCTTAATTCTTAGTGTCCTTCTGATGCTCACGACCACATCAGTAGCACCTTGGGGAAGCCCTTAGGAGGAGGAGAAGGAGGAGGGAGAATTACCAATGATCAGAGTCTTGGCTTTAAATCCCCACAGCTGCCTGACAATCCTCAGAGTGTCCCTCCTCCACCCGAGGCTGTCATTTCTTAACTGTCACATCAGCGCCAGAGGCCTTTGTAGTCCATTAGGTCTTCATGAACTTACAACCTCAAACTTCAAACACTTACAGGTTAATAGATACCTGTTGACTTGACAAGAAGACATAACCACACTTAAAAGGCTATTTATTATCAATTTTAGTCCATTTGGTTTTTCTTGACACATTTTGAAGTCAGAGAAGAAAAGAGATTGTCTAAGACATTACACATGTTTCTTCACCTGAACATACATTTTCCATTTGCCTCAGGCTCTACCCACCCCCACCCCAGCACCCACCAAAAAAAGGTGAGGGAAAGAGCATAAGGAACTCACGCACCTTCATGCAATGTGTCCAGAAGAAACTTCTCAGAGCCAAGGCCCTTGTTGGGTAAAGAAAGCACACCCTGCCTGGCCTCAGGAAGAAACATCCCCTTGAGACAATATTGTGGGGCCACGCACTTGCAGCTTGCCAAGGCAGAACACATGCTGCGGTCACAATGGGCCCGGGCTGAATGAGATCTTCCTGCAGATACCAGCCTGCAGAAAACGCACCCTGGGAGCCACGGGTCAGTACGTGCTGCTCAGCCCGGGGCCGTCACGGTGCCACAGCAAGTGGACTCGCTCAGCTGCTGAGCAGTGAGGAATCGCTAGACTCCTGGCCATCCCCGATACCCAGAGCCTCCACTCAGCTTTTTCCTTCCTTCACTCACGTAACAATAGCTACTGCTGTTAAGTGTCTACTCAGTGTGGTGACTGCTCAGCACTGTGTGGGCCTGAGTTCTTCCCATCTCACATCAGCCCCCTGAAGAATCATTCTCTCCCCATTTTTCAGGGAAGACCCCAAATGTCAGAAAGGCTGCATCACAGTCTGTGGTTACACTGCTGACTCTAACCTAGGGCCCGTACTCTAAGCCCGTCCCTCAGGTTTCTCATAGATCAGAAGTCACAGTAAAGGGAGACACAGTGCTTCCTCTCTTACCCTGGTGACAGTGCTCATTCTTCACACCTTCTTCTGCCTCTCCCCTCCACAAGGACCTGCCTGTGAGTTTTTGCCCTGGCTGGAGGAAAATGTGCGCAATGTGACTTCCTGGGAACTGTCCCCAGCCCTGGTTTTCCGTGTGCTGAGTCACTGTAGCTTAGCCAAAGGTTTTTAGCTGGAACTGTCGTAGGAAACTATTTGGAAACTCCCTCCCCCACTGGCAAAGAATTTGTGAAAGACAATTTAGCCACATTCCTCAGCTTTCTCAGACCTCACCTTGCCCTGGGAGGATGAAAATGAGCCCGGAATTAGGAAGAACTTTCTGTGCCAGCCCAGGGAGCTGACAGCTTCCGACAACACACCGCAGCTGGCTAAAAGGGCCCAAAGACAGTGAACCTGGGCGCAGTGCCGCGTGGCCTGTGCAGGGCCTGCCAGCCCCTACCCCACACCATCTATCCAACTTGTCAACTGGTACCAACTACCTAATATGTGCAAGGAACTGAGTTAGGCACTGGTGATAGTAGAAGAACCCAGTGGTTAAGAGTGTGTTAGGCAGACGTGGACGCAAAGTTGGAATCTGCTGCTTGCTGGTTGTGTGACCTCAGGCGGGTTATTAAACTCGCTGAGCCTTATCTATCATTTATCAAGCTTCATGAGTTCGTTGGGAGGATTAAACGATATATGTGCTCAGAAGTGTGCCTGACATATCCTGAGCACTGAAGTCATAGTAGCTATTATCACAATTGAGCACATCATGGCAGACCTCAACAAGTTCGATTCAGTTGCACAACTTTCACGGAGCACCTGGTATGTGTCAGGAACCGCGTTGGCTCTGGTGGAGCTGAAGAGAGAAACAGTCCCTGTTTTTGAGGAGCTCACAGCAGACAACCCATTAGTGAATTATTACAATATTGTGAGGGAAGTAGAGCAGCAGAGAGGGTTAGGAGAGCAGAGACACAAGAAGGATCAATACAGGTTTTCAGGGGAAGGTGATACCCGAGGCGGGTCCGAAGGACAGGAGGAATTTGCCAGGTGAAGAGATGGAGGGCGGAAAGGCCCAAACAATGAGGTAGGGGCATTCCAGAAGAGGGGACAGCTTAAGCAAAGCCTCTGCAGTGCTCAAGATGTGGTGGGAATTGCCTCAAGGGAAGTGGAATGGCCTAGGACAAAAGAACTCAGGGTTTGATGTAGGAGACTGAGTTCAAGATCAAGGTCCTTCCCTTCCTTGCTATTAACATTTGGTAAGTCCTCGTCAGTAATATAGAGATAACACTAGCTCCTTAATAAGGTTAGCTCAGTTAATAAATGCTGCCGTGTTTGCACAGCGACAGTTATGTCTGCGGCTGTGTCCTTTGCACTCCAGCAGGCCTCCAGGTGCAGACTTTTGGGCACCAACAAGGGCGTCACACTAGCTTACTTAGCAGAGCACTCACTGTGTGCCAGGCACTGTGATAAACACTGAGTCTTACTTGATTAGACTTCACAATGGACTAGCTAAGCACAATCACTATCCTCTTCTATGTGTGGCCAGGAGTGGGGGGGGGTTCCCAGTACACATGCAACAAACGGGGACACAGGAATTTACCCAAATATAGTCTTGCTGCAGGCCAGTGGCTGAGCCGGAATTTGAACCCAGGCCTGTTTCCCCTCAGCACCCGAGTTCTTGACCACCGCGCTCTTACTAAACCAATAAGCAATGTCTTTTTGAAACAGACTAGTCACGAACTCTGATTCATTCCCCAACAGCCCCATTAGTCTTCCCTGTCTCTAACCTTGCTAATTCTTCTTCCGCACAATGGGCCTGGCATTAAGTCTTGGACTATGACACCCATATTTCAAATACTTCGAATATTGTCCTGTGAATAGACTGTAAACAGAGAGGCGAGAAGGAGGAAGGAGAGGAAGGGCGGGGGGGGGGGGGGGGTGGGGTGGGGGTGGGGATGGGATGATTCCGCAGCCACCAGCACCTGTCCTCCTGGGACCGCAGCCGAGCGCAGTCTCAGGCTCTCTGCCGCAGTCACTTCGCTTCTCTCCAGAGCCAGGAGCCACCAGAGCCAGATACTTGGCAGGCCCACCCTGTGAGCCCTGCAGTTGGGCAGCAGCTGTGAAATGAGGGCTTGGGGGGGACACTGAGCTGAGCAGGGAGCAGAAGCCATCAAGGCCTGTGCTTTCTTTTCCAAAGCACATTTGAAACCGGCAGCGTGCTGGTGCAAGGCCGGCAGCCCACAGCGAGGGATGAACTGGATGCCTGCTGGGCGACAGGCAGGCGTTATGACACAAGGGCAAAGTATTATTTACTCCCCAGGAACAGGTGCTGCCCTGGACTCGCAGTTCTCTCTGCCTGACTTCTCTGCCCACATGTGCCGGCCCTTCTCACAGGCAGCTTCTGCTGACGCCCCACATGGCTCCAGCTCTCGGCACTGCCTCGTTCTTGCCCTTGGCAGTGCACAGCTCACAGGCGCCTGGAGGATGCCAGTGGTGGGCTGTCACCTGCCTGGGCCATGTGCTTGCTGGAATCAGCTTGTTTTACATAAGCTGTTGGCCCCAATGTCAGGTGGTAACAACCTTTGGGCCCTGGTTAAGCTGCAGCTACCCTGTCTGTGCTCACGCAGATGCAACAGGAGGCAGCAAAGGGAAAGTCCTGGGAGAGTGACAGGACAATAACGCTGCATGCAGGTGCCTTTGTGGAGTGGCAAGTTCACCGCTGGAAAATGCCCTAGATTGTGAACCACGACCAGCTTTTCTGTGAGAGGGGAAACAAACAATCATGCAGGCAAATCCACCTACCACCAGCTGGTCTTTCCTCCCGTGATTATGTGTTATTTCCTTAAAGCTCTGGTTGGTAAACATGCAAGATTCAACTGTTGATTCATAAAACAATACAGAAGGCGATTAAGGCATTTCTTTGCACAGTTTGATTAAGGACAAATAGAGAAAGGGAAGTGAGTGCGCAAAGGGCCTGGAGGTCTTGTTTGGCTCATGAGTGGACCACATGCTGTGTTCACTGCACGACCTTCTTTCTGAACCCCATGGCCCTCCATGCCAGCTGTGAGCCAGCTCTCCGGCCCTGGGGTGCAGAGAGGGAAACGTGCTCCTGACCTGGCAGTGGAGGGAAGACAAATACACAGATAATCACCTCACGTGGCCCAGGGTTGCAGTGCCACCAGCGAGGGCAATCTCACGCTGTGGGTTCAGAAGAGGACAAGACGCATGTGGTGCCGGCGCTCGGGAGAAAATGGCCATACGCTCTCCTGTTATAGACCCTCATCCTCTCCCTGGACCACAGAGACAGCATCTGCACTGGCACCCTGCATCCAGGCTTGCCCCAGTGCACCCTGCATTCTGCTGCCAGAGGGGTCTTCGTAACTTAAAAGTTGGACAAGTTTCTCCATTTAAAATCCTTCGTTTTTCTCCATCACTCCAGGATAAAGGCTAACATGGCCCAATATCATCTGATACTCTTTGCCCTTGCCTCCCCAGCCTCATCTCCCAAACCTTTTTTTCAAACAGTTTTTACTCTGGAAGTGCTGAACTTTCTGCCATTTCTCCTTCCTTAGATTGTCTCCCTGAGTTGAACTCCTATTCATCCTTTAAAATTTACTTTCCATGTGTCCTCTTCATGGTATGAATCATGCTGTTTACTGTTTCTCTATCTTTTTATAATTATTTGGATTATAATGCTTTCTTTATTTTCCTGCTAATGTTTACAAAAAAAAAAACTGGAGTTTCCTGGGGTCCAAGGCTGTATCCCCAGCATCTAGCACAATGCCTGGCACTTAGTTATGCTCAGCAGATGTTGGTACCTTCCCTTTCTACCAAAAGAAAACTAACACCCTGCTTGGGATTGGCTCCACCTAATGTCCTCAGTGCCTACCTCTCCCTTTCAGGCCCTTTTCCCTGTAGTTCTCCCCAGACCCCTTCCCAGAGCCCTTTATTCCCTGCATACTCACATACTCAGCACCCTCCCCCTACTGCCAAGAGGTAAAAAAAAAGAAAGCAAGCCTGGTCTCAGGGGTAGATAATTTAAACTATTCCAATGATTTGATTTGATTTGATTTGTTTTATATCTCCATCTTATAACCTGTCTCTCATTACAGAGGTATTAAAGAACTCTTGGATCCAGTGGGCCAGAGAAGGTTGGGGTGGGGGTGGGGAAGAGAGAGAAGGGGAGAGAGGAGGGGAGAGAGAGAGAGAGAGAGAGGAAGAGAATGAATAAGAATGAGAGAATGAATTGATCTTCATTGATCTTTTGGTGTGTCTCATGTATTAGCTCCTTTGCTTCCACAGTGAACAGAGTATTTTTACTTCCATTTTACAGATAAAGACACTAAAGCTCAGAGACAGCAAGTGACTGTCCTAAGGTCACTCAGTTGATGAATGGTGGAGCCAGGATTCCAACCCAGATTGTCTGATTCCAAATTTAACCCTCACAACAACCCTAGGTGGCATACACTCTCGTGATCTCATTTTACAGACACAGGAAACCAAAGCTCAGAGAGGTTCAGTAAATTTCCCAAGGCCACACAGCCAGTACGTGGCAAAGCCTAGGTTCGGAGCCAAGCAGTCTAGCTCCAGAGTCCATGCTCTAACGTATACATACCTCCTCTCTAATATTTCTTTTTAAGATGGAAATGTCTCCCTCATTGATTTCATAGCTATTTACTGACCCTGTACTCTCTACCAGTCCCAGGTGCACACTGCCTGGCACTTAGTCACAGCCAACACATGTTGGTACCTTCCGTTTCCATCAGTAAGCCCCTGATTCTCCTTTTGGGGTCCCCACAGTATGGTGTGGAAAGGTAGCCGAGTAATACTGAGCCATCTAGATGTTCTTCTGGAGGTCTGGACTGGCTACGGCACAAGCACATCCATCATATGTGTCCTCCAACATGGCCCTAAATTGGACTTTTTTGTACCATATTTTATTTTCCCATAGATTTACATTATAACTCAGAGTATCTTTATTGGGAATGGGGATTAAGCACCCCTGTGTTGTGGATGCCTCTCCTCTCCTGTATGTGGAAAGTGGTTTTTGGACCCAACTGCTTGGACATCATTCAGTCTTCCCATACACAAATGCATCTCCAGTTTTTCCTGTAGCCTCATCACCAAGCATCACCCTCCACAAAACTCCCCAGTCTGGACTGAAGACTCTGTTCCCACAAATATGTCACTTTCTCACCCTCCTTCCCCCAGTCTTTGCGTGATATGGGCCCATCATCCTTCTTGGCTCATTACAGAATCCACCTCCATGAAGCCTCTCTTGATTTCCCTAACCAGATGTAATCATCCCTCCTTACCCTTCCGTGCAGGGTTCAAGTTCCTATCAGGCGAGAACATGTTTTATGGCAATTTCCCAAAGCGTGCACTACAGCAATTCCTGGTCCAGAATAGAAACTATGAGGCATAGTAGAAGGTACAATTAACTTGGCTGCAAAGTCCTAATTTTTAGCCTCCTCTCCTCTGGTTAATACTTGTGTGACATATGTCATTAACATTTTTAGTGTTTTTTAAAAGTCTGATCACTAAAGACTACAGTAAAGTTTAAAGAAGGTTTAAATATACATAATCCCACCACCCAGTGATAACCACTTACCCCTCCTCTGTGCATGTAACACACATGGGAATAAATATACTGTAAGTGTTTTTTTGTAGCTTTTTTACTTAATATTTCATGAACATTGTCTTTGATAAATCTTTTCTACATGAAGATTATACAAAAATATTGAGGTATAACTTACCTACCTTTTAAGTATGTGGGTTGGTGAGTTTTAGCAGCTGTGTGTGCCCGTGGGACCATTACCACGGTCGAGATGTAGACCATCTGCATCATCTCCGAAGTTCCTGAGCACCCTTTTGAACACACAATCCCCCTGAACCCCAGCAACCACTGATCTGTTTCGCTGGCCTGATTTTTAATGACCACATAATACTCCATCATATGGTATGCCCTAATATGGCTGTTTCCCAATTTTTGGATGTAAGGTTGGTGTGTAACTTTTTTCTGAAATTAATTACAATCCAATGAACAATCTTTGGCTCTACTTCTGATTATTTCCTTAAGATAAATGCGCATACCTGAGTCACGGGATGTAAAGTACAGCATAGGAAATGGAGTAGCCGAAGAACACATATGCATGACCCATGGGCATGGACAATGGTGTGGGGATGGCCTGAGGGAATGTGGGGGAGCGGGGTGGAGGGAAGCAAAGAGGAGAAAATTGGGACAACTATAATAGCAAAATCAATAAAATATAATTTAAAGAAAATGCCCATACCTGGAATTGTCAGATCAAAGGGCATGTGCATTTTTAAGACTGCTGACAGACGTTTGAGCAATTTGCTCTTAATCCCTCTTAGTCTCAGTTTACTCATTTGTAAAACAGGGACTAAAAGTTTCAACCTCCGGGAGTTGTGAGGATTACATGAAATAAGGTCCAAGACACTTTGAGTAACTAGTAAACCAATCCACAGATACTTGGGGACTGGATTAGAAGGAGAGTCTCTCAGTCAGATGGATCTGCATTTGATCTTGACTCTGCCTCTTTTGTAGGTGTTGACCTTAATAAGCTACTTAGCCTCAGCAAGCCTTAATGCTCTCCTCTGTTAAGTAGGAATTACAGGTTCCATTCTCTGAGGGTTGGTAGGAAGGTTAAGTGAGATACTCCATGTAAAGAGCTTAGAATTATTCCTAGCTCATAGCTGCCCAATAATTTGCAGTGATTAGTTTCAGTCAGGGTTCTTGGTTACAAAAACAGGCACCAACACTGGTAAACTTAAGAATAGGAAGTTATTGAAAGGATATTGGATAGTTCACAGAATCAACAGGAAAGCTAGAGAACCAGGTGTGGAAAATGGGCAGGAACCAAGGTAGACTGGGCAGCTAAGTCAGTCCAGGCCGTGCCCTAGGGGAATGTCGGTTATGACCTGTGGCTGGTGCTGCTGCCTCCAGAGGCTTGCTGCCCAGGCTGCCGCCAGACACCCAAATGCTGTGGCAGTGATCATCTCGGGTCATCCTCCTGTCTGTGTACCACTTGCTCCAGATATAAAGTTCCAGATGGAGGCACCCAAATGGCTGAGCCCAGACACAGACTGGAGCCCTGGCTGCCAGAGAGTGGAGTGAAAAAATCCCTGCTTTCTTTCAGCTTCTGTAGAGGGAAAAAGGTCTCTGGTTCTCCCCCAGAACTTACAGGATGAGAGAATTCCCTAAAACAGGCAGCAGGCTCAGGTGCTGGGCAGCTAGAAATGATAAGACTGCCCTGCTATTATTCTTAATAATATGATGACTGAGTAAATACTTAGGGAATTGCATTTATTCTATGAACACATGGTGAATGTTTCAGGGCGAGCATCATTTTAAAGAAACTTGCTGATGAATGCTCTGATAAAAGCTATAGCAAATGTGAACATTTGATAGTGTTGAGTTTTCCTCCCTTGGGAACAGGTCTGCATAACCTTCTAGTAGTTTTGAGGGGTGTGTGTGTATGTGTGTGTGTGTGTGTGTGTGTGTGTGTGTGGCTCGGGGTGGGCATGGAGGGGACAGAAGCTCAGAGGACAGGATGCCTTTTTTTTTTTTAAGGTCACACAACTAGTGAGTGAAGAATTTGCAATTTAAAGTCGGGGCTGTCTGCCATAGAATTCAAAGGTCTTGGCTACAAGTACAGCAAAGCCAACAGCATGCCTATGTGTTAGCCAGGTGGACACAGCAGGAGGACGGAGAGTGGGAAGGGAGTTCTCTGGGAGATGAGTTCTTTACCAGTGAGATCAGGCATCTAGAGCGATTCCCAGGGCTCAGAGCCCTAGTCCTGGGGAGGTGGACTAGTCTTTTGTACAAGAGATATTTTAAAAATTTGTTTTTGCTTTAAAAACTTTCTTTGTTGTAGAAGATTAAATGAATATATGCATAAACACACACACACAATATCCCTGCCTTTCCCCCTCATCTTTCCAGGCAACTAATGCTGTCAGTTTGTATGTATTCTGCTGAAGTTCTTTCTATGCATCTGAAGCCCGACTTCTCTCCACTGTCAAAAACAGGAACTGCTCTACTCACTGTGAGTTACAATGCCTGTCTTTCCCCATAGTCTTGAAAATATTTCTCTGATGATATCAAATCTGAGCTCCTGTGGCTGATAAAAGCTTTCGGTTTCACAAGAGCTTTTGGATCTCCAGGTACTTTTTCAGCTCAAGAAAAATCAGGCAGACTAGCTATGTGTCATCTACACATGCAACATGTAGGATGAGGTTCCACGATGGAGCTTTGTTTAGGGTCAATGGGAATCCTGCCCTGAGTGTGGGTTATGGGCCCCTCCTCTGGGGCCCCATGCTCCCTGGGCTACTCTCTGACCCAGTTCCAATGCAGATGTCATCGTCTCTCTATTCATCTGTCTCTCCCACTGGACTGTCTGTCTTGCTCACTGTGTCCTTTAACAGCTGACACAGGGCAGCTGATCTTTCTAGGCTAGTCAGCAAATCCCAAACTGCTTGTGTAGGAACCTCGCCTCCTGAGACAGTGCATGGCTTTGGAAAACTCAGTCATCTGAGGGCAAAGGGACCCAGAGAGCAAGTTTGGGCAGATATGGGAGGTGGGGAAGAGCTTGAGGTTATAGGATTGGGAGATTGAAGAGAGGAAGGGGGGGGGGAAAGCAGGCACAGAAGTCTTCCAAAAAAGGTCAGTGGATCCATCCATCCATCCATCGATCCATCCATCCACAACTATTTCTAAGCACCTGCTAAGTGGCAGATCCTAATGATACAGTGAATAAAATTAAGTCCCTATCTTCAGGGAGGTGACTTTTTCTAAGGACACAATGAAACTCAAATGATGTACAAATTCTGTGTCAGGCACTTTCTGTAAGTGCTCCAAGGTGAAACCCAAAGCAGGGCAAAGGGCGTGCTCTTTAGAAAGGGCCTAAAGGGAAAGCTGCTGAGAAAACTATACTTCTGAAAGGCCTGCATGAAGTGAGGTATGAAGTTGTGTGAATACCAGGGGATGTCCATGCCAGACCAGGAAAAGAGAGATGCAAAGGCCCTGAGGCCAGAATGGACCAGTGCAATGGGAACAAAGGCCATCAGCAGGAAATGCTGATAGCTCAAAGAGTGGGCTCTTCTGGAGCTTACAGTGCATCAGAGTTTGTTTAAGGATTTTAAATATATTAACTCATTTATTTCTTATAAAATAAAAAAACACCATTAGATAGGTATTATTACGTACCCCAGGTTCACACTCCAGGCACGCTCCTAACTGCTGCACTGTCCTTAGATCAGAGTACTTTAGTTAAAAGTACTGATAACCCACCACTCCTTGCCTGCTCCTGCAGGGAGCAACCACTTCTCACTCATTTATACAACATAGTGGAGGTGTTTCCTAACCTGCACTATGTATACTCAGGGTGCTGGGTACACAGGAGCAAACAGTGAGGAAGACCACTAGGGTGGAAGGCAGGAAGGTGAAGAGGCAATGACTGGGTGGTTAGAGCCACCAAGGAGAGAAGCCGGGATGTAAATAGGATACACGGAGGACCACATATCCATGCTCAAGTGGATCCAGGAGTTGCAGAAGCCTTCCTAGAGAAAGATGATCCAAGCCAGGTCATCCCATGCTCCAGGGCACAGGCCATGTAGAGCCTTTCTCCCATCTCTCTCTCAGGGTGAGAACCTTGTGTATGCAAACTCCATTGCTCATATGCCCCATCAGTACATACCTCTTGCCAACAAATGCACTTGTAACTGCCCACTAATCGCTAACCTCTATTATTGTCACTCTCACAACATGCCTCCTTTCCTCCTACCCTCATACCCATCTCCACCTCCTGCTGGGATCTCAAGTGTTGAGCAGCTGAAAAGTGGCCTCTCTCCCCAAACCAGAGGGACCCTGGAGAACTATAAAGTTTTGATGGATGCATGTCAGGTTTTAATCACTGATGGGAGAGGATTTTGGATGCAACAGCACCTTTTGCAACACCCCTGGAATCACAGCATGAGGGCAGCTGTGGCAGGGTGATGAGGGGGTTGGGCAAGGCCATGCCTGCTCATCCAGCTGGTCCTGGAACAGAGACAAGCAGGCAGGAAGGAACCATGAGGCTTTGGAAGCACAAGAAAGGGAAAACCGACAGCAGGGTCCAGGAGAACCCCCTCAGCCTGGCTGGCTCCGAGGCTTTCTCTGCCAACAGTAAATCCTAGGGTGCTGCAACCCACAAACCCGGGCCCTTGCCTTTTTCATCAGAGAAGGGAATAAAAAGTGAGGAAGTAGGTAGCTCTTAGAAGACTTCAAAGTGTAAAAGGGGTTGTTATTGATGTCTGCCCAGAGATAGAGAGAGCTAGGTCCCATGAGGCTGCATTTGTGGTTCCAGTAAAAGAAGTGATGTTGACATGGAATTCTTGGATTGGCCTCCTTTCATGAAAAACAAGCTGCCAAACCAAATGGGAAATGGAGTTCAGCAGAGAAGTATGTGCTGACTCCCCACCCCCCTCCAACTTGGCTTCCAGTGATAATCAGCACACGACTTAGGTTCTCTAACCAAAGTCCCAGCATCAGGGAATTTTTCTGGCAGGTCCCCGGGTTCACAGGACAAGAGTTTTTGTCCCTGATGGGCTATTTCTCAGCAGGGTCAGCCTGTGCCCATGACCTGTCACTTGTCAAGCTTTCTGTTCTTTAGTGGAGGAGAAAGCACTGGGCAGAGATGATTGGAATGAGACCAGCTGCCCTAAGAAGGTGTCCCAAATTTGGAGATCTCTAAAGAAGTTTCAGGCTTCTGGTTCCTACTTACCATGTCCCAGAGAAGGGTATCTGCCTCTTTTCACAGTCTGCATTCATTGCTAAAAGTCAGGCCAAGTTCCTACCCATTAGCCGTTGAAGATGGAAGATCAATTCCGATCCCACTTTACCACCTACCAGCTCTGTGACCTTGGACAACTTGCTTAACCTCTCTGTGATTTCAGTTATCAATTGGAGATAAAAGGTCTATATTATGAGCCTTCTGTGCAGATTAAATAAAACATGCCTATAAAATGCCAAGACATAGTGTTTAGACACATAAGCACTCAATAAATTGTAGTAGTTATTATTTTTTGTTATTAATATCAGTCAGTGTATATTCTTAGTTGAGTCTTTTGAATAGAAAAAGCTAAAATAAGAATTAAAATCTACTCTAATTAACTCAAGAAAAAGGTAGCGATGGGAGAGGTCAGGTGGTAGATGCAAATTATGAGGATGCAAATTATTTCATGGAATATGGGACAGGAGGTATAGGTAGTTGAACTTCAGTGAATTGGAATCAGGAATTGAAAACCTGGAGCTAAGGCTCCTTATTCTCTTTCCCAGTGGGTCTCCCAGACCAGTGCTCGCTGTCCACGAGAACTAGTTGAGGTGATGGAAATGTTCTGTATCCATGTCGTGCAGCTGAGGAACTGAATTTTTAATTTCCAATGTTATTCAAATAAGTGAATTTAAATTTAAACAAATTAACTTAAATCAATCAATTGGTTAAAATTATTGCTTCTCTCTCTCTCTCTCTCTCTCTCTCTTACGCCCTCTCTTTTTTCTCTTTCTCCCCCCACCTCCCCTACCCCATCCTCTGCACCCTCTGCACGTGGTCTCCCACAGTTACTAGCTCCACTTGGACTGCCTGGGCTCTCTGCTCAGGGCCCACTTTTGACGAGCATGCCTCTCCTTTTAGTTCCAAATATCAGGAGATAAATTTGATTGACTGCACTCAGCTTTTCATGCCAAGTTGCAACATGAAGGCCATTCTATGTAGGAAACACTTTGGGTCAGGGGTTCTCCTGGACTATCAAGCCATGGAATCTTAGAATGTCTCAACAAGGCTGGGTTGGGATGCTTCCAGAAGGGGCTATGGGGGCCAGGTGGCTCTAGTACCCTGTGCCTTGTATGTGAGCGTGGCAGCAATCCAGTGGTCAGTGTCGATGGCTTAGCCTGGCCCAGGAACTGGATAGCTAGGACAGGAAGTATGACCGTGTGTGTTTCCCGGGTTTCTGCAGTGATTCAGGCGCTGTTTGGGAGGAAAGCCCAAAGGGCCCGCATCAACAAGTGAATGTGGGAGGAAGCAGATAAAGTATGAGGTGCCCTGCTGATCCACACCCAAGCCTGCGGTGCTCCTCTTGTGACTCCTTGTGTGATAAACACTGAATATTTGAAAATACCAGGTTTGGAAAATAGTGTTTTGTTTCCCTCCAGATTCCTGAAAGCATAGAGATGTGGCTTTACGTTGGTGACAGGGAACAATGGCCAAATTGGGGAACTCTGTGCCATTGTGAATGAATTCTTGGTTTCGCCCCATTAATTGAGCTTGACAGGCCTCGGTCAAGCAACTGACCAGGGCCGGCAAACAGCTGCTCTGTCTGGCCTTTGTTTTTAGGCCTTTTAATTGGTTTGTCTGATTCTTTGACTAAATGGAACCAGTGGGTTGTTTAACTTACTAATCAAACATTAAATGTGGTTAAAGGGACAGCTCCATGCCCCAAACTGTTCGTTTTGTGGAAGGATAAGAACATAGGACCCACATTGAAATCTGGGGACATTAACTCCTACCCCTCACGGTTGTCATGAGGGAGTGGAGACTGCAATTGGTGAAGTCAGAGCAGGAAGGAGCAGTGGTTTTTAGCCCGGCTTCTACTCCTGCCTGTTCCCCTGGCCCAAATCTGCCCTGAAGGCAGTAGCCAGAGAAACTGGTTGTGTAGGTGCATAGAGGTTATTATACTCTGCTACTAAAACCCTCTGGTGGCCTCCCATTGTGCTTATAAAAAAATCCAAGCTCCAGCTACCACTCTCTTCCTTGACCCCGTCTCCTGTGGCTCTTTGCCCTGGCTTACCCCACCCTGGCCACGTGGGCTTCTAACTGCACCTGCACACTAAGCTCAGTCTTACCTCAGGGCCTTTGCACTGGCAGGCCCCTCCTGCGAGAATGTGCTTTTCCTGGATTTTTTTTCATGACTGGCTCTGGTTATTCAGAACACATCATCAGAGAGGTCTTTCTGGATTTTGCAACTTAAAGTATCTCCCTGTCACTCTCGATTGTACTTGTCTTGCTTTATTTTCATCGTAGTTAACTTTAGGTTGTTGTTGTTTGTCTTCCCTAATTGGAATAGCCTGTTCAATCAAAGAAGTCATTCAAGTGGGACTTTGTCTTATTTGCCTTATATATTTGCAACTCCTAGGGCTGCACAGGGCACAGCTGGGTCCTCGGTGATTTTGGTGAATAAGTGATTGATTGACTTAGAAGATGGACTCAGGGTACAGAGTAGCAGTTTTGCAAAGACCTGGGGTTGAGTGTAATTGTATGATGTAGATTTTAATTTTTTTTTAAAGGAAACTAAGGAGTCAACTCTCTAACTTCACTGAGTACAGGTCTCGGATCTCCCTGGGCCCCTGTCTCCTCTGCTCTCAATGGCGATTACCCGATCACCAACCTAAAGTGACTGTTCGGCAGTGTGCCTAATTTACTTTGTAAAAATGCTTCGAAAAGATTAAGCCTGGATTGAGCACAAGTCCACAGGTAGCCTTCAACACTATCTTGAATATCTAGCTGCACCCTGAACTTCAGCATTTGGATGTTTTGCAGGCTCCTCTGACTGAGCACATCTGAACTGAGATGCACATCTGAACTGAGATGCACTTCTGAACTGATTAGCATCTTCTGTGCTCTTCCTCAAACATGCTCTTCCTCCCTGTTCCCTGCCTTCATAACAGGCTTCGTCTTCCTTCCAGGGCAACAGACAGAAATCTGGGCCTAACTCTCAATACCCATTTCTCCCTCTGTCTTCATGTTGAATCAGCTGATTCCACCTCCTGTCTTAAATGTGTCCAAATCTGTCATCTTATCTCTGTCCCCACTGTCGCTGCCATAGTCCAGGCCCCTTTTATTTCTTGCTTAGGTTACTGAAACCACCTTCAGATGGGTCTCCTCGATTCCATTTTCTCCCTCTCTCCTCCACACACACCCCCACCACGTAACCATACAGCAAGAAGATGGCTTACTGGCTACAAACCAGGAAGAGAGCCTTCGGCAAGAACCCCACCACTCTGGCACCCTGATCTCTTATTTCTCTTCTCCAGAGCCGTGAGAAATAAAGATTTGTTGTCGATGTCCTGTCGACAGTATTCTCTTACAGCAGCCACAGGTGACTAAGACAGTGGCAGAAGGGGAAGCAGAGAGAGGAAGACCACACCCCCACCCTCCTCCCACCCCATCTCTCTCAGCGTGTCCCCCGGAAATAAGTATAAAATTACAACAGAGAGGTGGAGAACCAGAAGACGACTTGCCAATATTTATAGTGCATTCTGCTGAGTAAATGCCTTTTCTCATTCGACCCTCCCAATCACCTCATGGGAGTAGATACTGTATGATCCTCCCTCCCACTTTTAAGTAAATGATGTTTTATCAAAAAACAGCTTTGCAAATAATACGAGAAATAGTGTGAAGGGCCAGTCGACCTGACTCACCATGTGATGGCCGTTCTTTCTCAGAAAAGTTTTCATGTGATGTGCACATGACTTTTATGTTTGGTAACAAACCCAGCAAGGGATTTCAGCACTTTCTGTTCTTTGTAGCTGTTATTTTCCATTTAGTTTTATGATTATCAAAGTGATATATGCATAGAGAGTCAAAAAGTGCTGTGTGCTTTGATGCAAAGGATGGTAATCGCCTGCCTGTTCCCCACTCTTTCCCCAACCCCACACAATGCAGTGTTCCATGGTCCAGACAACCCCTTCTAACACCTGAGCTGACTTTCTTTGATTATTCACTTGCATAGCTCTCAGTAACACGCTCATATTGCTACTGATGATTTCTCGGTTTGGGGCATTATCTATTGGTTTTCCACCCTCAGCACGCGAAGATTTAGCTTGGCCATCAACTCACCACCCCACCTACAGCACACGCACAGGACATTGTCCCTGCTCTCCTCTCTCTGCCCGAAGTAGGTGTAACTTAATTTTAGCCAGGTCAGTATTTTCACAGCCACGTCATCTAGCACACTGGCTTTTTTCCTGCCGAATTTTAAATTTCCCATGGACTTATTTTTCTTATGTTTTAAACTTGCTTCGTTTTCTGTGTACTTATCTCATTCAACCTCAAACCTGTCTGCCATTGCATAATTTTTTTTCTGAATATTTTCAAATACACTTGGTATTTTATCAATTTCATCTTCTCGAAGCAGTCTCTTTGGGGACTTCTGGCTGGCACTGATCCAGACAGGTGGCCCCCACGCCTGGTCTCCAGCTGTCGTCTCAGGGTCCTGTCGTCTCGGGATCCTTCACCATCATCCTGGGCCTTTTTTGTGCCTCTCTCTTAGTCTGGAACTCCTTATTTCTAGGTCACATGTTTCCTCTTTCTTAGGCTATTCTTCATTTTGGAGCATGGGAAAGAGGACGTGAAGATTTTTTGTTTGTTTGTTTTGACCATATGTGCACATGTTTAACCTGCCATCCTTAACAGGGATTCTTAGTTTCATGTCAGAGATGAAGCAATTGAAGTTCAGCAATATGAAGCAACTTGGAAGTTGTCAGGTAGGATATTTCCCCTGTCAGAGCACCCATCACCTTGTTTCCTTATCTATTTTCCCTGCTGAGCTGCGAGCTGCCTTAGGACAAGGGCCAAATCGATCTTGCTCCCTTTTGCATCTCCAGTGGTGGGCCCATCCTAGGTGCTCAGCTACTGTTTCCTAAGTGAATTTGCTGGGTCTGATTTTGGAGGACATCGTTTCTTACATCTCAGCAACATGCATTTTGTTTTGAACTTCTCAAACCCAAGTTATCTGTACTTGCTGTTATTATGTCACCCCCCGCCCCTTCACCCCCAGCCCCTTCATGCTTGTTGTCACCTCAGGAGAAAAACAGGCATCTTGTCTGCACCTGAAAGAGCTGCAAATATTTTCAAGGGGTGGTTGTGATTCATTCCTGAATCACAGAACACTCTCATGAAGTTTATCTGCATGATATATACAATGGTGTGATCTCAAAATATTTTTTTCCTAAAAGAAAGACTTAAGTGAAGGCAATGCTAAATTTATGACATTTTTTTTCCTGTTTTTGAGGTACCTCGTGGAAACTTGTTAGAACAAAGGATTTATTTTTGTTAGGTTAAATCTGTGTATTGGGTACTGTTTGTTTGCTGGCCATTAAGTCTGAGCATCTCGACTCGGAAAAAAAAAACATCTCTGATTAATAAAAACAACCTGAAACAGATCCCTTCAGCTGGGTGACCGTATTATGTTAAAACGTAATGTAACAAACACAGCCCGGGTGCCCTCCCCAGAATCCAAACCTACCACAGCTAAAAATAGCCCTCGGCCTTTCTCTGCAGCTCCAAAACAGGAACAGCATAACTTGTTTGCCTTGTTATACATTCTGCACAGGGATCCAGCCAGTCTCACATCCTGGCTCCCACACGTGGAAGCAAACTTAATCAGCTAATTACAAATCCGGCAGATCCAACAATAGGCAGCAAATTCTGCACAAACATGGCTGCCCTGAGTGCCTAAACAATGCACTGCTTACCCTGGGCTCTGGGCGAGAATAATAACCAAACCACTGCTTACAGAGGTTGCTCTTAACATTTGCCAGGCTCTGTGGGCACGGAGATGGGTACTCTCTGTGTATTAACCCTTTTAATCCTTACCATCCATCAGGGTAAGTCCTATTATTATCCCCACTTTATAGATAAAAGAACTGAGGCCTCAGGAGATAAAGGAGCTTGTCTGCTCACTCAAGATGGGAGAGGAGTAATGTCCACACCCAGCTGGGTCTGACTAATGAGCATCATACCAAGTGACTTCACCTTGCTCCCATAATGCCATGGCCTCTCAGAAGTAGAGGGAGATGAAGGACTGTCTTCTCTCTCCAGCCTAACTCTAATTACTATTGGCCCCTAAGGATAAAGACAGAAACTACAGACTCAGAATTGGAAGGGCCTCTGAGGATCATCTGTCCTTGAGAGTCTTTTTCTCTACAGCGGATCTGACTAGTTCCTTCCCAACTCCATGGGAAAATCAGAGGCTTTGGAGTTAGCTGGGCCTGGTTGCATGTCTTAACTTTCTGAACCTATTTCTCCTTAAGTAAAGGAGGTGTGCAATGATATGTACCTTGCATGGTTGTCGGAAGGATGAAACAAACTCTTGTAATAGGTACTATGTAATAGTTCCTCCAACCTTTATGTCTTTCCAGAGAATCCCAATACATTCTTAGCTCTAATTATTTGAAAGCTCTAATTATTTTAATATTTTATCTGAAAATCTTTCTCTTGATTGCTCATGCTTCCTCTCACAGTACACCTAGCTACAGGGACAGATTCCAGACTTTGGAAAGTAGAACATAGTTTATAGTTCATTCACACTTTTGAGTGCTAGGTACTCTTTTAGACCAGTGAACAGGAAGATGTATAGATTACACTCTAGAGTATGTATGTAGTGGATGTGGGAGGAGGAATGTAGACACACACTAAGTAAACAAATAAATGTAAAAATGTCAAGTGGTATTTTTTTCCTCACCAACTATGAAGAAAATATAACAAGACAGTGTGGTAGCAAATGGCATGCATGTGATGGTGATGGGGTGGGGTGATTCTTTAGGCTGGATGACAAGGAAAGGCCTCTCTCCGAGGATGCCACAGAGCTAGGACTCTGAGTCCAGAGCAAAAAGGTCACCAAGCAGTGCAGAGTGAGCATGGGGAGAGCAGGCAGGGAGCAGGCCATAGAGGGTCCTGTAGCTGAGACCGCAGTGTGGGTTTTATCCTAAGTCAGCTGGAAAGACATTGGAGGCTTTAAGAGGAAGAAGCATATGGTGCTTTATTTTTCAAAAACATAACCCTGGCAGGAATGTGGAGAATGGATTTTAGAAGAGAAGGCAGGAGAGGAGTCAGAGAGCATAATTAGGAGCCTCTTCACAGTAATCAAGGCGAGAGATGCTGTGGACTTGGTTGGGGATGGTAATAGTGGAGAGGGCAAGAAGTGGATGCATCCTAGAAATATGTTTGGGGGGGAGTAAAGAGCACTTGCTGATGGGGACAGAGGAGTGAAGGAAATTAAGATAACTTCTAGGTTTTTGGTTTGAGCAATGGAGCGGGTGTGGTGTCATTTACCACGATTGGGAAGCATGGTGAAATTCAGGGTGTCTGGGGGATGAAGAGCTGTGCTTTGACTGTGTTAAATTTGAAAGGTCTACTTGTTATCTACACGGAGGTGTCAGGGAGGTGGTCGGACATACGTGTGTGTCTTGCAGTCTGCAGAGAGGTTAGTGCTGGAGGTGTGGATTCAGGAAACATAGGCTTAAGGCGGTATTTAAGTTGTGGGATTGAATTAGATCACCACGGGGGAGAGTGAATACCGAAAAAAGCTCTGCCAATGTAACGTCAAAGAGGAGAGGGTCAGCAAGAGAAACGAAGAAGGAGCTGCCAGTGAGGTGGGGTACAGCTAGAAGAGTTTGGTGTCACAGAAACCAAAAGAAAAAACATCCTTCAGGGAGGAGGACCTGGTAAACTATGTGCAATGATCCTGCAGAGTTCTAGTAAAGACAGCAAAGTGACCATTGAGTTGGGTCATCTGCAGGTCACCATCATTGTGCCAAGAGCCTTCTCTCTGAGTCATCTCAGAGAGAGGGGACACAGAAGCTCAGAAGGGACGAGTGGAGAAAAGAACAGGAGGTAGCGAAGGGCAGATGGCGGCTGTAGATAACCACTTCTAAGATGTTTTGCAGTAAAACAGAGCAGAGCTTCAGGCACATAGAGGGGAACGTGGGGCTAAGACAAGTTTGTTTAGTTTTGTTTTTGTTTTCGAGAACCTTGTTTCTCGACATTCTGTGGAGGAGGAAGGAAGGAATGCAAATAGACTAATCCAGTAGAAAGGAAGAATTTGATGCAGGAAAGAAAAGAGGTACTTAGGGAAGTTCTGTCCAAGAGAAGGCAAGAGGGCAGTAGTGGGCAGGATGGGGGGAAACCTGAGATGGGAACAAGGATGTACCCTCCAGAGAGATAGGCGGCAAGGCTCAGAATAGGGGCACAGGCTGGGTTAAGGTGGAAGTTTTATCAGAGAAGGTGTGGCAGTTTCCATGTGATTGTTTCTCCATCAGCTAGGAGCGAGGGAAGGAGTAACGTAGGAAGTTTGATGAGAGAGGAGATGTGAACGGTAGTTTTGGGACAAGTGGGACGTGAAGATACTGGAGACGTGTTTGCCAGTCAGTGGAGAGTGACCACTGGAGACCTGTGCCCACCAATACAAAAGGAATCCTGAGTGTAGTCAGTGGCTTCTGAGAGAAGGGCTGCTGCATGGGCGCAGACATGAGTGCTGCAAAGCGTGGCAGGCGAGGGCGTTGGAGGGAGTTTGCAGGGAAGTGGGAATGAGTGTAAGAAAGAACTGTGAGTCTGAGCGGGGTGGGATGAGAGTGAGGTGACTGATGAGAAAGTGCTGGGTTAACAATCGTGGAAGGTCTCTATGGCGCAGAGAACCTGGACTGGAGGACCAGAGAACTCACACTGCAAGCACAGAGGCTGGGATGTTTGCAGCTGAAATTTCGGGGGTGGTGCTTTTAGTGTGGTTAACGACTTGAAAGGATACAACTACGGAAGAAGATAGCTGACTAGAATGGAGGAAAGGGTCATCAATGTGAGAACATTGGGTGGACAAGCCATCCGAATTCTGAAGTCACTAAGAAGAGTGGCATGAATAAAATATTTACTTAAAATTAAAAGAAAGAATGGTGGCCATCGAAGGAAATGAGAGGATGCTAAAGTCATTGGTGGAAGGGATGAGACAGGGTGGGCAGCAGCTGGGAAGGGGTGGGGGAGTCTGATGAAATAAACGTCAGAGGCAGGGGGCTGAAGGAAGTGGCCGTGGGGAGCCAGGTGCACAACCATCGTCTCCTGGTTGTGTGCCATGGGTGGGGCATGAGGGGAGAAAAATGACACGCTGGTTTCAAGTAGCAGCAAGGGATGTAAATGTTTTTGGGCAAATCCAGGCTCTAGTCAGGGCAAGAGGTGAGAGAAACACTCTAAAAAGTGTTTAAGGATATAGTGGGCAGGGGGTGGGGGTGGGGGGCTGGCGCTGCTGAAAGACAGGCAGGGTGGCAATTGGTCAGGTCAGCGATTTGCAACCAGTGTGCCACAAGAAGTTCTAAAACATGTAACACCTGACTATTCAGTCAGGGGCACTGACCTCCTTTCCCTTAGATTGTCAAATACACAAATGACAACAGCCAACACAACAACAGCCATCCGGTGTGAATGAATCAAAATTATACCTATTGTTTTTTGTCAGATCAGCAAAAAGATATAATTTTTTTTTTTGGTGTGCTGCAGAACTTTAGTAATTAGTTTACGTGTGCCAGGAGGTGAAAAGGTTGAAAATCACTGGGTCAGATGATTAGATGTGCAGGGCCCTGTGGAGCTAAGGGCTGGGGCGATGGTGATGGCTGGGCACGGGCCCTGTCCTTGTGGAGGGGACTCAGATGAGCAGGCACATAGGAATTTATGGGACTAGTGTATTGATCTCATAAGAATCTGGTTTTATAGCAGGACATTTATGATATGTGTTTATTTCACTTCTCTGATTAAAACCACGAATATCTCTCTTTGCCCTTAAGATCGAGTCCAGACCCCTCAGCACTGGGAGTAAAGTGGGCGTGGTCTGGCCCCTCCTGCCTCCCCTGCCTTACCTCTAAGTCTGCCACAGCCCTGAACTGAACCTGACTGTAGTTTTTTCCTGCTTTTCTGATACCTCAGACAGTACAAAGGCTCTAGTTCTAGACAATCTAGGCTCAAATCCTAGTTCTGTCACTTTCTAGCTCTGTGACCTTGGGCAAGTTATTTAACTGCTCTGTGTCTTAGTTTTCTCATCTGCAAGATGGGGCAAGTAGTACTACCGACCTGAAAGAGCTATAGCCATGCAAAAGTACTTAGATCTCTGTTATATGGGATGTTGTAACGGTTATTCCTTATGCCTGCCATTCCCTGGGCCCGGGATACTCACACTGTCCTCGCTACCCTCATCCGCTCTCTTTTCTCTGCCCACCTTCCTTCAAGTGCCACCTGAGACATCACTTCCTGCAGAAAGGTTTCACTGGCCACACCGAGGGGTCACTGGCCACGCTGAGGGGTCACAGTCTCCACTTCAGGACTCTTGTAGCTGCTGGCTGCACCACACTGCCACTGTGACCTTGTCTAACGAACCTGGCCAGCGATGTGCCACTCTCTTCTCAGGGCTTACCATTCTGCCTGGCACACAGTGGGCGCACATAGCTGTGTGTCGAATGATAGAATGAGAGGACGCCTCCCCCAGAGGGAGAGGTAGTGGGCCCGTGCTCAGCCAGCACTCATGGGGCACCTGTAATCAGGCATCGTGGCTCAGCTCTGCCGGTGTAGGTCTGGGGTAAGTCAGCCCCCTGCATAGGTGCTCATGTAGGGAGACTTCTGGCACTTCTATTGTTCTTTCTCTTTTTAAAAGTGGATTTTAGTTTTAGAAAAAAAAAAAAAAAAGATGCTGCCCCCTCCCCTCAGTTTGAAAATCACTTACCTTGGTGCTTTCTGAACTCTCTTCCAGCTCAAAAGTTTACATAAGCTCAGTAGCTCTAAGCCTTTCGGCGTGGGGACCTGAGGCACGGCCTATTGATTCATATGTTGACACAAGGTTTCTATGAAGTCAGTAACACAATCCAAATGAATTTTATGCATCTATAAGCTTATAAAATATGGTATATGCATGTGAAAAACATTATTTTTTCAGCCCCGGGACAATGCTTGGTGTGGGTGTGGATTTGCGTTCTGCCTGGAAAACCCTGAGATAACCGAGCATGGTAGCCCGTGGGCTGGGAACCTGGAACCTGCCCCTAGTTTCTGAAACCTGAAGTTCTCTGTTTGCCAAAGGAGGAATGAAGGCTCAGGGCTAATTTCAGAGGCCTGGCAATGGGAATTCAGGCTGCCTCTAAAATTTGGGCTCAGGTTGAGCAACTCACCTCGACCTCTGACGCTGTGGAGGTGCTGCCTGCCACCTGGCAGCAGCTTGTTGCAACAGGCAGGGAAGAGACCAGGAGTACGGGAACCAAAGTGCAGTCAGGCACTGTCTGAGCCAAGGTTGGGCTTCTGTTACTGGGAGGGAGAGCTTGAAGATGAAGCAGAAACAAAGAGGCAGCATCGAGGATGAAAAGATAAAAGTCTCTCCCTAACAGGCCTAAGCCAGGTTGTTGGCTTAACTGTCAGTTTCTTTTCTTAAATAGCAGCCTCCAGCCATTAGAGGTAGATGGCGAGTGTTCGGAGTGTACATCCGCTCCCCTCACCTAGCGACCTGCAGATGTGTGATTACATATGAGAGCAGATTGTAGACCAGATTCTGCCAGACTTGTATATAGCAGTACAGGCACAAAACCCATAATCAGTTCTGAGTGTGGGCGGTGGGAAGGGGGAGTCTCAAAAGCATCTGCATGAAAGATTCACTCTAAGGGAGACCAACCCCTCGCACAGACAGGTCAGGCATGAAAGTCTGGCCGGAAGAGAAAAGCGCAGGTCCTCAAGGCCTGCTCCAAGGTACGTGCTGCTGAATTTGCCGATTTTTCCACTTCGTTCTGTAAGCAAGTTGAGCCGCATAGTTCTTCTAGCTAAGCTACCTGGAACGTGCCTCTTTCTGTAGCAATGAAAAATTATCTTCCACATTCCTAATGCTAATTAACAACTCCCTAGTATAGATTTCCATATTTGAAAAGCTTAAGCAGTCAGTCTCTTTTAGAGTGTGGATTTCTAAATACGACCTTAGGGGTAAAGGTAATCGACACACATGCATTCCACTTTTTACAAAAACTTAATTTAAAGCAACTTATCAGACATTCAGAATGATACAACCACAAAGGTGAAAGGGCCTGGGTGACTCTCTAGACTAATTAGTTCTGTTCATTCACTTATTCATCATTCATATAGCAGCTGTAGAATGCCCATTTTATGCCAGGCGCTGGAGTTAGAGTGGTGGACAGGGAATAAAGTCCCTGGCATCGTGGAGTTCACACTCAGTTGGGAGAGGCTAATGATAAACAAATGAAATACAAATGTATCACCTAATGTCTGGTGGTGATAGCTCCCATGAGGAAGGTAAAGCCGTGTCAGGGCCTCAAATAGCTCAGTCCAATCGAAACATAATGAAAGTCACATCAAGTTTTCTAGTAGCTACATTTAAAAAAATAAAGTGAAACAGGTAAAATTAATTTTAATGATATTTTTATTTAACCTAACTAATATAGTGTATCCAGATATGATCAGTTGAGCATGTAACAGTAAGTATAAAAATTATTGATATTTTATATTCATTTTTCCAAGCCAAGTCTGTGAATCCAATGAGTATATTTTATAGTTCAAGCACACCTCCATTGGGACTAACCACATTTCACGTACTCCAGAGGCACAAGGAGTATGTGGGACAGCACAGAGTAAAGGGACAATGGGCCTGTTTTAGGCAGGGTGGCCAGGGACAGCTCTTTATTGAGGATGTGACATCCAAACGCAGACCGGAACGAAGTGAAGGAGCAAGCCAGGTGAATATCCAGAGGAGATACAATACCAAGGACAAAGGCAGTGAGCTGGGGAATCAGTTTGGCAGGACAGAAAAACTGTAGGGAGGCACATGACTAGGCTGGTATGTGTCTTTTGCCCTTTTTCCCTCCCTTCTTCATCCCTGGA
This sequence comes from Desmodus rotundus, assembly GCF_022682495.2. Taxonomy (NCBI): domain Eukaryota; kingdom Metazoa; phylum Chordata; class Mammalia; order Chiroptera; family Phyllostomidae; genus Desmodus; species Desmodus rotundus. Next base: position 47,539,379 of record NC_071389.1, read on the forward strand.
ATGCAGATACAGTGCCTGGAGGGGCAGCAGCCATCTTTCTACCCCGAGGACAGGCATATATTCTGGAGTTGGAGTATCCAGGTCCAATCTCAGGTCTGCTATTGAGTTGTTTTTCCCCCAGTCTGTTTCACATCAATGCTTTTGTAAAATAAAGTGAATTACCTTAGATACACAAGATGAACTAAAAAGAAAAGAACATATAAAATACAAGACTAACTTTTCAAAATAATTGTATTTAACTGACATAGAATCGCTCTATCAAATTGCTACAAAACATGCACACTATTTCTGGACTCATTTTGTAGCAGAGCACTGACGAGTGGTTAGGTCCCAGAACAATACCGAGTCGCACTGAGTTACGGAACCATGGGTAAGTTTTTCAAGCCCTCTAAGCCTCATTCTCCTCATCTGAAAAATGGAGTTATAATAATAGCACCTCTTTTACAGGCTATATTTTTATGGGTTAAATAAAATAACCCTTGTGCAAGCTAGCCCAGTGATATTAGTAAATGTTAATTGTTACTAGTTACCCCACGTCTGTCTCCCCAAATGGCTGCAAACTTCCTAGAGACAAGAACTGCCCTGGCCTGACTTTATAGATCCAGCACTCTGTGGGGCCTGTAGAGTGGATGTTCAGCAAGTTCCTGTTGAGTTCTTGGGAAAAGCTTTGAAATCCTCAGGTGAAAGGCATTGGAAATGACAAACCCCACAGTTTTCATTCATTTATTCAATTGTTCACTAATTTAGTTGTTCATTCAGTCGTTAGTCCATTCAGTTCCAAGGTAACACAATGAAGTGGATCGCGGCTTTGGACTGACCTAAGTTCGAGTTAAGTTTCTTCACTGGCTAGTTTGGGCAAGTCTCTTTACCTCTCTGAACTTCAGTTTCCACACCTAAAAAGTGGACATAATCACACACACCCTATTAGGTGGTTGTGAAGATTAAATGAGATAATATGTGCACAACACCAGGGCTCCCTGCATGGAACACATGGCCTCTGCTCTGGAGGCAGTGCAAGATTTAGTGCAGGTGGCTGTGCTGGGCGCTGACCAAGAGGGAGGCCTGGCATTTCTGGCTTGGTGAGCATTCCTGAACCTTTTATTGGCAGCACTGAAAGATGCCAGCAGCTGGTAGCAGCCTGGCACCAGTGTCTGGCAGAGACATAAAAATGGGACCTCACCCCATGAGGCCCTGTTCTTGCCCTACCCCGCCTGGAGGCTAGTTCCACACGCTCACTGAGCCCGTGGGCTGTGGGTGGTGAGAAGTGTCTGCTTTGAAGTTGGGAACTGCACCCAAAGTCCTCCCTGACTTAAAAAAAATTAAAAAACCAAAACGCCACCAACAAACACCCTCTCTGTGTGGCCTGCCGCACTGGATAAAAGTCCTGTAGTGCTCATCACTTCTTCAGGGTGAAGGTAAGAAACCCTGTCTTCAAGTGCAGAGTCCGAGGGAGATCCTAAGGTTAATCTCCTAACACAGTATAGTTCACGTGCCAGGCTTTACCTCATTTGACTCTCAAAACACTTCTTCCAAGGAAATTAGTTTGCTTCTTTTTTATTTAGTTTTTAAATTGTGGTAAATTACAATAAAATTTACCTCTGTGACCATTTTTAAGTGTGCAGTTCAGTAGTGTGAAGTACAGTCATATTGCTGTGAAATCTCCAGGCCTCTTTCCATCTTGCAAAACTGAAACTATATTCCCATTGAACATCAGCTCCCGCTTCTCTCCTCCCTTTTGCCCCTCACACCCATCCTTCTATTTTCCGGCTCTCTGAATGTGACTACTCCGGGTACCACGTGGAAGTGGGGTCATAGAGTACTTTAGTGTGCATGTGGCTGCCTTATTTCAGTTAGCATAGTGTCTCCAAGTTACATCCATGTTTTAGCATGAATCAGAATTTCCTTCCTTTTCATGGCTGAATAATATATCAATGTGTGTATCTACCACATTTTGTTTATCCATTTTTCCCTTGGTGGGTACTTGGGTTGCTTCCACCTTTTGGCTCTTGTGAATAATGTGCTATGAACATAGATGTGCAAATAGCTTTTTTGAGATCCTGCTTTCAGTTTTGGGGGGTATATATCCAGAAGTAGAATGCTGAATCATATAGTAATTCTATTTTGAGTTTTTTTAGTAACAGCCAAACTGTTTTCCATAGCTGCTGCCCCATTTTATATTTTCAATGACTGCACAAGGGTTCCAGTTTCTCCATGTTCTTGCTGATACTTTTCTTTCTTTCTTCGTTTCTTCCTCCCTCCCTCCCTCCCTCTTTCTTTCTTTTTCTTTCTTTCTCTTTCTTTCTTTCTTTCTTTCTTTCTTTCTTTCTTTCTTTCTTTCTTTCTTTCTTTCTTTCTTTCTTTCTTTCTTTCCTTTCTTCCTTCCTTCCTTCCTCCCTTCCTTCCTTTCTTTTTTTCTTTCTTTCTTTCCTCCTTCCTTCCTTCCTTCCTCTCTTTCTTCCTTCCTTTCTTTCTCTCTCTCTCTCTCTCCTCTCTCTCTTTCTTTCTTTCTCTCTCTCTTCCTTCCTTCCTTCCTTCCTTCCTTTTTCTTTTTTCTTTCTTTCTTTCTTTCTTTCTTTCTTTCTTTCTTTCTTTCTTTCTTTCTTTCTTTCTTTCTTTCTTTCCTTTCTTCCTTCCTTCCTTCCTCCCTTCCTTCCTTCCTTTCTTTTTTTCTTTCTTTCTTTCCTCCTTCCTTCCTTCCTTCCTCTCTTTCTTTCTTCCTTCCTTTCTCTCTCTCTCTCTCCTCTCTCTCTCTTTCTTTCTCCCTCCCTCCCTCCCTCCCTCCCTCCCTCCCTCCCTCTCTCCCTCTCTCTCTCTCTCTCCTTCCTTCCTTCCTTCCTTCCTTCCTTCCTTCCTTCCTTCCTTCCTTCCTTCCTTCCTTTCTTTCTTTCTTTCTTTCTTTCTTTCTTTCTTTCTTTCTTTCTTATAGTAGGTATTCCAAAGGGTGTGAGGTGATATTTTACTGTAGTTTTGATTTTCTCCTTTGTTCCTTTAAATCACCATTTTGTACAAAATGTAACTGCGACTTCAAGATATGAGGTGACCTGCCCAAGGTTGTCCAGCTAATCTATAAAGTGACCACCCTGCACATATTCTGTTCTTGGGGCAGGTCTGGAACTCAGCAGCTGAAGCCCCCAGGCCTCGAATGTGGCCCCTGCTGCACCCAAGCACCCATCTCTTCAGCCAGCTCCCCTTCCACCTGTCCCGCTCTACAAATACCTGTCCAGACAGCGTGGTGGAGTGAGTGACCCTGATGAGAGGACTCTGGAGCCTGACTGTGAGCTCTGAGTGGCCCTGCCCCTCACTAGCTATAGAATTGCCAGCAAGTCAGGAACGCTGCTAGGCCTCCTATTCCAAATGGGCAAAGAGTGCTCGAATGCCACTTCATAGGGTCGCTGCGGGAGATTTTCATAGAGTCCTGCCTGTCACGAGCCCAGGCACAGAAGGCAACCGCAGGCTGTGGAGATTCAACCAGGACCCCAACGTCAGGGCCCCTGGCCCTCTGCAGGTCACCATGGGGCAGGATGGGGAGACAGCCGTAAACTAAATATTTACACAAACCTGTGCTCAGGGGCAATGGTGATAAGTGAGCGCTGAGAAGGAGAAGGCTGGTGGGAACCGGTCTTTCTCAGTCTCAGTTTTGGGAAGAGGGCAAGCTCTTCGACCAGTTGCACTCCACCAGGCTTCCATTTGCGTAACAGGCCCAACAAGAACCTGGGATAATCTACCACGGAGTTGAAGGAGAAAGGTTAAGACTTATTCCAGCATTTATACTTTAAAATTCTTGGCTAATTTGGGGTGTTCTAAATTACTCATTTCCTTCCATTCTTAGAGTAGAATCAATTGTGTTTTTCTTTCAGGCAAACTGTCTTTTGAGGGGGTTTTAGGATTTGTTAATTTTAAAAATGTTCTCAAGCAATGCCTTTTAAGAATAGAAGTAAAGCGTCGAGGGAAGATGTGAGAGTTCATGGAAGTTTTCACCTGCTATAACATCCGCTCTGTGAGGCTAGAATGGTGTCGACAGCTCCTTGTACGCACGGGGTACGTAGTGTCCATTTTCTCTGGTGCATAATAGATAACCCAATACGTACTGGTTGGATAAGAAAGTTCAATCCAACCAATATTTTAAGCAGCTATTATGTGCCAGGCCCTATTATTATTAACTTTAATAAAAGCATGCTCTCATTTGGGTCCAGTGCAAATAAATCTAAGCCTTACAACTCTGAGGCAGGAAGTATTATTCGTATTTGGGCAAAGAAAGAACCAGAGCCCGGAGGGTAATGGATGTTTTGCCAGAGTTCTTATATCTAGTAAATGAGAGAGTCAGGATTTTAACCTCTGTCCCTCTCGTACCCCGGTGGAACCCGGTGACCTCTACACTCTGCTTGTCTCACTCTGTGCTGTTAAGCCCTGTGCATGCAGATCAGCATGTGTTGAAATAAAAGGGATGAGAGTTGCACCTTTTCCTTCTTTGTACAGTGGTGCACGTGTTCTTTCCTCCGCCTGTGAAGAGTAACAGAATTCTAGGGCTGGAGGAAAATGTGGAAGATTCTCTGTCTCCTTGCTGAAGGCTTGGGTGGAATTCACAGAAGCCCCTCCCAGGAGCTATAACGAGCAGTCTGGTGAGTACAAGGGAGAGTCCGCCCTGCCTGCCTGCGGTCATTGCTGGCCTTGCTAATTAGATCTCCTTTCATCTACTGAGCTCCAAGAGCTTTTACCCACATTAACTTGTTAATCTTAGCTCCATCCTTCTGATGCAGATGACAAGCATAATTAGGTCTAGTCAGGAGACAAAACAGAGCCAGGAGACAGTGGGCAGAGCCAGAAGAAAAACACTGGATAGCTCACTCCTCCTCCTCCTTGGCTCATTGTCTCTCCTGCTGACAGCAGTATTTTCAGCTTTGCCTAGCCAAAGTCTGAAAATAAAGCATAGTCAGTTTGAATCTTAAGGCACAAATTTGGATGTGAAAAAGCATCACTTTGGTTTAACTTTAAGTTCTGCTCAGTCTACCATGGGCCCTTCACTCTCTGGGCCGATGGGAGATTCGATCTCAGCTTGTACTGGTGCTAAATACATCTGTGTGCTCCAGACACAGTTTCAGTTCTGAGGCCCATAAGCAGAGAGAACTTCGTGGTCCCTGCCTGCACTCTTGGATATCTGTACTGGAGGTTGCTGCAGTGTCTATGATCTACGCCTTGTGGTTTCAGTGCTCTGTCGCATGAGCATTTAGGCCTGGTCAGCCATGTCAGTTGGTCGACGGCCACTCCCTGTAGGCCTACAAGGAAATGAGGCTTGGGTCCCCTTGGTAGTACCCTCAGATCTCCATCACCTTTTCACCTCAGAGAATCTACTTCTACCACTTCAGGCAGATTCTTATCCTTCTAGGATGGACTGAGCAACCTCAATAAATTTCAGCTCTTAAAAGAGCTAGGAAGACAAATGGTCTCCTAGCAGCTTTGGTCCAGCAGATGCCTCTGAGGTAAGAGATGCAGCATGCCAGACACCAGATCTTTCATTCTATAGCAGAGAAAACAAAACACAATTAACATGCCTTAAGTTTCCCATCATTAAAGAATGGCCCAAAAAAGGAAACAGGTGTATTAGTTTGCTAATCTAGAGACTAGATTAGTCTCTAGTCTGTCAGACTGAGAGACCTAACAACAGAAATTTATTTTCTCAACGTTTGGAGACTAGAAATCCAAGATCCAGGTGTTAGCAGGTTTGATGTCTTCCTAGGCCTCTCTCCTTGGCTTGCGATGGCCACCTTCTCATCACGCCCTCGTGTGGTCTTTCCTGTACATGTGCAACCCTGGTGTCCCTTTCTGTGCCCAAATTTCCTCTTCTTACGAGGACATGCACCACATTGGATTAGGGCCCACCCTAATGCCCTCGTTTTAGCTTAATCATGTCTTTAAGAACCTTATCTCCAAATATAGTCAAATTCTGAGATACTGGAGATGGGCCTTCCCATATGCATTTTGGGAGACACAGTTCAACCCATAATGCAAGGTTTTACTGAGCTGTAAAGAGGATTCCCAGTCTTTGCCCTGTGTAAACAGCAATCGCCTTCTGTCAGACTGGAATCTGTGGATCTGGATTCAAATCCCTACTTTAATGTTTCCTAGACGTGTGACTTTAGGCAAAGTACTTAGTGTTTCTGGGCTTCAGTGTCCCCACCTGTAAAATGGAGATAACATTAGTATCAACCATGGAAGGTGTTTTATGGTTCTTCCTTGTGCATTGTAGAAGAACTAGTAGCATCCCTGGCCTCTACCCACTAGATGCCAGTAGTACCACCACCCTCAGAATCGCAATGAAAGTGTCTCCGGACACTGTGTAATGCTTTCCAGTGTGGAATGCAGAAGACATTAAAAAAAAAAAAAAAAAAGCCCTATTTGAGAACCACTGCCATAGAGCCATTCGAAGGCTTAGGTCGGTGTTTCACATACTCGGCATGCATCAGAATCTCCTGCCTTAGAATCTCAGAAACACAGATTGCTGGGCCTCTGCAATCTGTGTTTTGCAATTTGCTGGCAAATTCTTATGTTGAAACCTAATTGCCAAGGTGATCTTATTAGGAGGAGGGGCCTTTGAGAGGGATTAAGCTGGAGCCCTCATGAAGGGATTAGTGACCTTATAAAAGAGGCCCCACAGAGCTGCCTCACCCCCTCCACCATCTGAAGGTGCAGTGAAGAGTCTGAGACCTGGAAGAGGGCCCTCACCCCGTCATGCTGGCACTCTGATCGTGAACTTCCAGCCTCCAGATCTGGAGGAATAAATCTGTTGTTTATATGCTGTCCAGTCTGTGGTATATTGTTATAGCAACCCCAACAGAATAAGCTTCATTCCCAGAATTTCTGATTTGGTATGTCTAGGGTGGGGCCTGAGAACTTGCATTTCTGATGAGGTGCTGCTGGTTCGGGGCCACTTGGGAACTATTGCCTTGGAGGTGGCAAAGCACTGTTTCCAGAACATTAAGAGACATGTGCTGAATAAGTTTTGGCTTGTGACTAGAGCTGGCAGGGTAAAGAGAAATCCCCAGACTAGGGCCCTGGAGGAACACATTTACACATGACCTCCCTCAGGCTCCTGCAGCAAAGAGACTGTAGGGACAGAGGGAAGGGGAGAAAGTCAGGTCAGCCTGTGTGTCAGGAAGACAACACTGGGTGAAGGCAAAGGGGTGGGAGTGGCCCCTGCCCCTACCCGTCTTACCCACAGGGACTCCAGCCCTTACCAACATTAATTCAATACAGGATTAACCAGTACCAGACAGATGCCAGGCACTATTCTGGGTGTGGGATTATAGGAAGGACATAATAGGAAAAAAATCCTTGCCCTCCTAGAGCTTGCATTCTGATGTAGTGACAGAGAAAATAGTGATACTAGACAAATTGTGCAATGTGTTAGAGAGCAATAAGATCTATGAAAAAAATAGAGCAAGTGGGACTGGAAGTGACAAAGTGATTGCAATTTTAAATAGGGTGGCTAGCAGGAGTGTGCTATAAATGTTGAATAACTGGCTTTCTGGCAGGGTGGGGGAGATGTCCTGATTTGTAGCAATGGCCAATTGCAATGGTGTAAATATTCCTGTCATGGCAGATTGCAAGCAATGACTGTGATATCATTAAACATGAAATTGGGAAGAAATGCACAGTAGCACAACATTTTATATATGCCTACTATACAGATACAATAGATGTAAATAATCTTGAGTATAGGTAATGGTAAATGTGAAATAATTAAGAAGTGATGACTTGGGGTATTTTAAATCTTGGTTTCTATGATCTTTTTTTAACTTTAAGTTCACTTAATTTAACTTTCCTTAATGACTGTGTATACGATCTGGCTCACAGACTCCCTGAAAAGGTAACAATCAGCTTTTGAGAGCTCCTCCTAGCCAGCTCCAAGGCAGCACTGGTGGTTAGGGAAGGCCTTGTTAGGAAATGACATTTGACAGAAGCCTGAAAGAGGGTGGGTGTAAGGTGTGCAGTTATCTGGGGCAGTAGCACCTTGGGTCTGGTGTGTCTACACAGCCATGTCCTTACATACGAGTACACAGCCCCCTGGGGCTGAAGAGTCTCTGTCCTCACTGCTAGTGACAGCTTTTGGGGCCAATCTCACAGATGACATCTTAGGTCAAGTTCCTTAAGTCCAGTCTGGAAACACAGGTGGCTCTGAACGTGGTATGAATAAATGAATGGCCACAAGCAAACAAATGATTTGCCTCCATGGTCCGTAGCACTTTAAAGCCAGTTGTTTCAGCCTATTTCATGATTACTCTGACCATGTCTGTCTCCCTGTGAGCCCTTTTTCAGGTGTATGAAAATCCTGGACTCACAGTGGATGTGTCATAAGTGCCTAGTTATGGAATGGACTGACAACACTGAGTGAAGGCAAGGCGGTGGGAGGGGCCCCCTGATCTTGATCTGGGGTGGTTAAGGCATGAGTGGGTTTTAGTGACTGCCCTTCTGTTGGGTGAGGTTCACAGCCAAGTCCCTTCCACTGGGGGGACACTGCTGGTGTGACCGCCTCTCCCTGTCTGCACAGGTGAGGCACAGAAGAACCTGGTCAAGCCACAACCACAGTTATTCGCAGCTGCAGCCATCACCTGTTAGGCCACAGGCTGGGGCTTTATTTAGGTTATGTTATTTAATCCTCACAGCAATCAAGCAGGTGGGTGTTCTTATCCCCATTTTACCTATGAGGAAAGCGAGGCTGGGAGAAGCTGGGTAAGTCACCCAAGGTCACCTGGATAGTAAGTGGAAAAGCTTTCACTTTGCTGCATAGGTTGAGTAAGAACTGGTTCCAGGTGGGAAGTAGGTCAGTCATGTAAAATATTAACTGTAATAGTATCAGGCAGCGGGGCTGAAAACTCATTAGAACCGCCAGGCTCACTTGGGAGAACAGGGGAAGAAAGCTGTGACCCCACGAGGGGCAGGAGGAGAGGCAGCACTCTCCTTGGTTGCAGTCCTGAGCTTAGACGCTGGGTGGGACGGATGTGGGAGCCCTGCGTCTTCCTGTTGGGAACCTAAGTGTTAGTGGAACCTCAGGAGAGAGGTTTTTCATAAAGCTGGCTCTGGATCTCTGCCGAGCTCCCCTAAGCACCATGTATTCCTTTATTCACTGAAACAAGCTGAGATCATACTTCTTAAAATATTAACTTTTTTTTTCTGTTTCCTGATATTTCCCCCTTGAGGCAATGGACTGGTCTGGGTCCGTGCCTGGGGTAGGGGAAGTACAGGGGGGCAGGCTCTATGAGCCAGAGGCAGGCCTCTTCCTTCCTGGCTTTGCTTTCTACAACCTGAACCTTAAGGGAATGGAGAGGATTGAGATATCCCCAAAATGTCGGGGGAAAATACAGTAAAGAGAGAGAAAAGATTCCTCCAGTCCAGCTGGGTGTGGGGAGGTAGACGGGGAAGTTAATGAGAGAAGAGATGGGATGGTCTCAGAACAAGGGGCCGGGGTGAGTGGTGGGCTGTGGGTCCTCAAAAAGCTTTGGTGATCCCAGGGACAGGGGTGCTCTACCTCCTTCCTAGGCAGAGGCCTGGGGGAAACTGGGGGTCCCCATGAGGGAGAGGCTGCAGAGATGAAGCCTTCCAGGGGTGTCCAACATTTTGGCGTCTCTGGGCCACAATGGAAGAGGAGTTGTCTTGGGCCACACATTAAATACATTGCGACATGTAGTTACAAAAAAATCTCATAATGTTTTAAGTAAATTTATGATTTTGTGTTGGGCTGCATTCACAGCCATTCTGGGCTGTATGTGGCCTGCAGGTTGCGGGTTGGACACCCCTGCCAGCAGACCCAAAGGTACTTCTGTGCTGGAGCCTGGTACTGAGAGAGCAGAAGGATCTTGTGCCTAGGAGAGGCCTGGAGGTGGCAGAGAGCCATGCCAGACCTTGGCGGCATTCAGAGGGGAATGAGGTCTGTGGGCACTGCTGCCTTAGGACCAACCAGGATACTGGGGGGTCTCATCAGAAGCCTGGTGGACCAGTGAAATAACAACCAGCTTCCATGCCTCTGCTCCAAGTCCTGGCATGACGTGATTTACTAAAATTTAGGCCACCACTCCAGGAAAAGGGAGAGGGAAACCCCAAACTGACAGTTTTAGTTTCTTTCACCCTGGGGGTATAGTGGCTCCAAATCAAAATTGAGTTAAAGAGTCATAAATTCCCGAAAATACTTACTGAGTCCCTAAGATCCTTGGCACTAAGCTAGGCACCAGGGATGGAGCATGGAGAAAAGGAATGAGTAAATTAGGCTCCTGTCGATGGCCCCTCGTCTGCATTCCTGACTTAGTGATGCTGGGGCTTGACCTCCATCCATGGTCCTCTGGTGTGGGCAGTCGTAACCACTCATGCCTATTAGGCGCTTAGTTTGTGCTAATCCTTGCACCAAGGGTGCTCTCCATCCCATTTTAGACAGGTTCCTGGGGCTAAGAGACATTAAGAAGTTTTTGCAAGACCACACAGCCAGTAATTTTCCCAAGACCACACAGCCAGTAAAGTGGCCAAGTTGGGATTCAGGCTTAGGTGTCTGCCAGGGGTTGAATTGTATCCTCTAAAAAGATTAAAATTCTAACTCCCAGAACCTGTGAATGTGACTTTATTTGGAGAGATGGTCTTTTCAGAGGTAAGCAAGTTAAAATGAGGTCATTAAGGTGGGCCCAATCCATTATGGCTGTGTCCTTACAGAAGGGGGAAATTTGGACACAGATGCAGGCCTGGACACAGGGAGAATGTCAAGTGAAGACGAAGGCAGAGAACAGAGTGCCGCATCCGCCAGCTGAGGAACACCAAAGACTGCCAGCAAGCCTCCCGGAGCTAGGAGAAAGGCCTGAGAAGGAGCCAACCCTGCCAACACTTTGATCTCAGGCTGCTAGCCTCTGGAACTATGAGACAATACAATTCTGATGTTTAAGCCACCCAGTTTGTGGTACTTGGTTACGAAAGCCCTAGGACACAAATGCAGTGGCTGACTCAAGAGTGACTTAAGCCAAGTTATGCAGCCACTTAGCTGAACCTATGCTGCTACAGCTGAATTCCACAGAACAGAATGTTTCTTTCTCTCTGCTCTGTTAACCCTCATCTCCTCCTGTCTCCTTTGCACTATTTTATCTGTATTTTCAATTGAAGCCATCTCTACTCTTTCTTACCAGAGACCTGACTCAAGTGCCCTATGAGTCTACTTTCCTAAGGCACTGGGAATTCCAGAAACATACCTTGAACACTCATACCATCCAAGTGTGGCTCCCACTCCTCCTTGTCTGACGTGCCCACCACTCTACACCTGTGTGACCACCTGGGAAATCTTAATCGTCCTTTAATAGTGAGTTCCTCACACGACTCTATTCCAGGAAGACAAACAACCCAATTAAAAAATGGGCAAAGGACTTGAATAGACACTTCTCCAAGGAAGATAATACAGAGGGCCCAGAGACATATGAAAAGATGCTCAGCATCACTAGCCATCAGAGAGACGCAAATTAAAACCACAGTGAGGTACCATCTCACACCAGTCAGAGTGGCCAACATAAACAAATCCACAAACAAATGTTGGAGAGGATGCGGAGAAAAGGGAACCCTAGTGCACTGTTGGTGGGAATGCAGACTGGTGAGGCCACTGTGGAAAACAATATGGAATTTCCTCAGAAAACTAAAAATGGAACTGCCCTCTGACCCAGCAATTCCGCTGCTGGGATTATACCCTAAGAGCCCTGAAACACCAATCCAAAAGAACCTATGCACCCCAACATTCATAGCAGCACAATTTACAATAGCCAAGTACTGGAAGCAACCTAAGTGCCCATCAGCAAATGAGTGGATCCAAAAACATGGTATATTTACACAATGGAATTCTATGCAGCAGAGAGAAAGAAGGAGCTTATACCCTTTGCAACAGCATGGATGGAACTGGAGAGCATTATGCTAAGTGAAATAAACCAGGTGGTGAGGGACAAATACCATATGATCTCACCTTTAACTGGAACATAATCAACAGAAGAAAAAAGCAAACAAAATATAACCAGAGACACTGAAGTTAAGAACAATCTAACAGTAGCCAGAGGGGAGTGGGGAGGGGCCAGTGAGGAGAGGCGATTACAGGAACTACTATAAAGGACACAGGGACAAAATCAAGGGGGAGGGTGGAGGTGGGGGAGGGAGGGGGGTTTGGCTGGGGTGGGGTGGAGGGATGGAGAGAAAAGTCATACAACTGTAATTGAATAACAATAAAAGTTTAAAAAAAAAGATAGCAACCAATAATTGCTTTCTCTTGTTAAGTGAAATCTGCTATTTAAAATAAGCTTCTGCAGACAACTGTAATTGAATAACAATAAAAATTAAAAAAAAAATAGTGAGGTCCTCCAGCCCCCTTCCATAAAGCCTTCCCTTAGTCCAATTCACTGCCTCCCTCCACTAACACCAACAGCATGAAAACATTTTCACAAAGAATCATTGTTGGTAATGGACATGGTGGTTGTCTTTTGGACCTTGAATTCTTCTTGAAGGCCCAGGAGTAGTAGGTGTTTTAAAACGTCCCCACATTCCAAGACAACTGAATCTGTAGACTACAGTCTGGAGTTCCTCACCCCTTCTTTCTCTTCTCATTTTTCAAATTCATCTTCCCATGCAAAATAAATATCTTCAAATTACTCTAGACTTGGCATATATATCTATCCTATTAACAGATTTTCAATCCAAGCAAGCAAAGCTTATCCCACTTCCTTCCTTTCTCCTTCCTGTATTTTAACAAGGTTTTGTCATCTCCTTGAGCTAGCCACAGCAGACGATTTGGCTGGGTGAGCATTTTATTTTGGCATTCACGGATGGCATGGGTTAGAGCCTTCTGGCCATACATTATTACTCTAAAAGAACATAAGCTGAACGAAAAACATTCAGGTGTAGGCCACGGATCCCGTCCAGTCCCAGAGGAAGGCAGAGGCCTCGCTTCTGCAGGACTGGACGGCAGGCTGGCTCTCAGAGAGCACAGGAGTGAGGAGCAAGGTGACAGCCATAGCTGCAGCTGTCCAGTGGGACACCTGCCCTTGGCAGCTGTGGGGTGTTGGAGGAGCTGCTGGCCTGGCCCTTTGCAGGGACTGTGCTGAGAACTCTTCTTTTGTGAAAACAAATCAACTTCCTGTGAGAAAACCTCAATCTGGGCAGGTTTTCCTGGAGAAGAATTCATTCTGACCTATGCCTCTCTGTGGTGGCTTTCTGCCTCAGACCTTTGAAAGTTAAGGCTCCTCCCTGCAGCCATGGGCTGCTTCTCTGAGAAGGCTCAGAGCTCTGGATTTTATGACAGTTAACCCAAGAAGCCAGTACTTGCCTGCTGAAGGGGAAAAGAGGTGACTTAAATACTCTTTTCGTATTTCTCAACACAGTCCAACAGGTCTACAAGCACAGTTTAATCTGCCTAATATTTAAGGAGCTCCTACGGCATGTTTAAAGCCTGAGGCTAGCTCTGCAGTAGGGAAGGGCTGGTGGGAGACTTTTTTCTGGCTGCTTTTTAAATCCTGTATCAGACACGTAATAACTCTAGGCTGATGTAACGAGTAAAGCACAGTGGCTTTTGTAAAATAGAAGCTTAGTTCTGCTTCATGTGCTGTTCCAGAGGTAGATGGTCTGTAGGGAGTCCTGTCTCATTCATCATGTATCTCCCTTCTTAGGGTCCCACCCAAATCGCTGTATCTCAGTCAGGGTAAGAGAGAAAGGAAAGCGCTCACCCAGCGTTCTACTCGCATGCCACTAGCCACAAATCTGTGACATGGCCACCTCTAGTTGTAAGAGAGAGTGAAAAATACAGTGCCCAAGGGAGCACCTATGTGCCCAGCTACAAATAAAATTCTTTATTGAAGAACAAATATTGATGGATATCTACTAGTCTCTGCCAACATTTCTTTCATTTATTTATCCAACCAACAGTTATATATTGAGTGCCAGTCATCTGTTAGGCACAGTTTTTATGCAGTTGCTTATAATTCACTGATATATAGGAAAATATGCTCAGCTAAAAAATCTCATTCACTGTACTGTGTTCCCTAATCAGGAGTTCCCTTTAGGAAAAGAAAGACTCATTCTGGCTACAGGGATTCATCATTTGTTCAATATATTTACTGAGCACTGTGCTGGGCAGCCTCTGGCCCCAATGATCTCCACCTACTGGAATTCCTGTTGTTCTGCAACCTCCTCCCCTTGAGTGTGGGCTGGACCTAGTGATTTGCTTCTAACAAATGGAATACAACAAAAGTGATGGAGGGTCACTTCTGAGATTAAGTTATAAAAAGATTAACTCTCATCTTGCTTGCATATTCCCTTTCTCTGTGTGCGAGTCTCTTTCTCCCTCTCTCCCTATATCCCTACTCCCTCTTATACCCCCCACTCCCCCCATATGCCCTTCCTCTGGAGTAATCCAGGGACATGTTTTGAGTAACTCTATGAAGAGCCTTATGTGGCAAGGCTCTTCTTAGAGTTACTCTTCATTGAGTTACTTGACTGAAATAGTATCTTCAGTCAAGAGCCCACAAGGACCTGAAGCCTGCAGAAAACCATGTGACTGAGCTTGGAGTTGGATTGTCTGAGGCCTGCCAACAGCCTCCTGAGTGAGCTTCGAAGCAGATCCTTCTGTAGTTGACCCTTGAGATGACTGCATCCTGGCTTACACCTTGAGTGCTGCCTTATGAGAAACTCTTAGCCACAGGCACCTAACGAAGCCACACCTGCATCTGAATCCCTGACCAACAGACACTGTGAGATAATAAATACTGTCGTTCTAAGCTGCTGAATTTTGAGATAATTTGTTATACAGCAATAGATAACAGATGCAAGTACTACTATTTCAGGTAGTATGCTAGGCCCTAAGAATATGGAGAATGAGTCACTGGATTTGGGGAGAGGATGAGACAGGTATCTATACAACCATGGTTCTTACAACACACGGTGGTAAGTGTAATGATGGAGATGTGCTGAGCGTGAGATAGTAGCACAGGAAGAGCTCCTTGTTATCCAGAGGAGGAAAGGAGGTGAGGAGAGTCATCCTGGAGAAGACCCTACTTCCAGGGAAAATTGGGGGAGGGTCATTCCAAGAAGAGGAGACACGAGCAGTGCCTGGAGGCAAAATGGTGTGGTGTCTGTCTGGGAACGGAGGCTCTAGTTTGTGTGCAAAGCAAGAGGTGAAGACAGATGAGGCCGGAGAAATAAGTGACTGGAGTCTTACTTGTCTAGTCTCGTACCGGTGATTTATTTTAAAACAATCAATATTATAAAAATCCTGCTTTGAGTGAAAGGAAGTGAAAACAAGAATAAATAGAGGAACTAGTGTGTTCTCAGCAGTCCACCACCTGAATTGTAAGTAGCGAAATTTGATTGTCTAGAGAACACAGACAAGTATCATTTGCTTCATTGTTTTTGCTCATAAAATTGAGTGGAGAACTAACTGTTGACACGTTTCTGTGGAAAAATTGTGATTCCTATGGAAAAACTGTCTCAGGTGATGTTTGATGCTGTTATGGCTGGAAAATTGGCCCTTCCAGCTTTAGGATTTCATAAACCTGTATTTTGAAAATCTGAAGAGGGGTCTGGGAAGCATCGTATATTGTTTGTTCAGTTGATTGCTTTCCTCTTTTTTCCTCCCTCCCTCTCTCCCTTCTTTCCTTCCTTTCATTCCTTCCCCCTCTCATTCTTTCAGTTCTTTGAAATGCTGAACGTTCCATAACATTTCTAGGCTCTAAGAATCAGCTTTGCAAGGAATGATAGGGAAACAAAAGCTCCTCTTTTCCCTGCCTGGAGGATCATCTCTACAGATTCTTAAACTGGTTCTTGGGAAGGTCTCTGGATTACTCCTGCTTCTGGGAGAGTCTAATGATTCAGCAGGTAACAAGATTATTTGAACCAAGATGGCTACAAAACTAAGCTTGTGGATAATGGTTGGTCCAGAATAGGATGAAATAAAAATATTTAAATTAACTTTAAAAATTAAAATGCTGTATACTACCATTTCAAAATGACTTTCTGTATCTGGAACCCACAACTATTAACATGGAATCACGGTCAGGTGCCCCCTGCACAATCCCTTGAATCTGGAGTCCCTGTTCATGCTTGTGGGGCAGGTGTTTTGAGTAGACTCCTAGAAACAAAGCATGGCTTGCTCTGCTGGGTTTTGGGGGAGGCTGCATAATCTCCTTCCAGAAGCAATCAGCTACTCTTCCCACGTATCACGAACTTTTCCCCTCCTCTGATCCTCATACATGTCTGGCGTGTGCCTCTATTACTACTTGCAGGAAGGATAGTAAAATGCTATCAACTGAAAAGGCAAAGGGGTCAACCAGGCAGAGGGGACATGGTGCAGGGACAGCATTCTACAGTCTCCCTTCCATGACAGCCATCCACCCTCGTAGGGAGGTCTGGGTGTTCCAGAGGAGGGACTGGGGAGCAAGAAGATCTTTAAGGATTCCAGGATTCCTTAAGACTCGGATTGATACAGGCTGGAAAATCGTTTCCATATCTATCTTCCCTACCAGATCATGAATAGTTTGAAGACAAGGGCTCTTTTTTTCTCCTCTTTTTCTCTCTACTGCCTAACACAATGTCAGCCCATAGCAGGTGCTTAGTAAATACTTGTTGGGGGAAATTGAAATATACCTGTTTATCCATTCAGTGTTTATTGAGGCTGTGCCTTGAGTTAGGCACTACATTAGGTACTTTGGGAGATTTGAAGAGAAGGAAGAGTGGCTTTTACCGATGATGAGTGTTCAGTGTAGTTACAAGGCTCTGGTAGATAATGTCTCATACAGCCTGGTATCTCAGTACACAGCTTGGCCATAACAGGGACTCATAAATATCTGTTGCTTAACTGTAAGCTTCAAGCATCTGGTCCAGAAGGGTTGCTTCAGACTGCTCATTCACTGTGCACCCCTCCAAATCTGCCAGCCCAGCACACTTAGTCCTGCAGAATTACTCCCAGGGATCCAACAGACTGTTATGGTTAGCCAGGATCAACAGCCACGAGGAAAATAATGCATCACTTTTCATCTGAGTGTTTCAAAAGGGACTGAGGTATTAAAATAAGGTCACAGTTGTCTCAATCAGATCATCTTTGCAAAGGAATTACAGGGTTGTGAGCCAACAGTGACCACATACACCTTTGCAGTCATCAGAATCAGTGTTCTCGACACTGAAAGCAAAATCAAATAAACAAGGTTGTGTTGTGGACTTCCTTGACCCAGACTTTCAGGAAGGAGCTGACACACTGCCCAGACTCGCGCTCACCCACATAGCTCTGAAGCCAAACAAACTCGAGAAGCTCATGTTTTCCCAGCTGTATGATGCACTCACTTCACCAAATGACTGGCCAGAAAACAAGGAAAAGAAAAAAATACGCCTAGTTCAGACCAGGCAAGGAAAGAAGAATTGCTTCAGCTGGCCTTTGTTGTTTTTATTTTCATGAAGCATCAAGAAATATAAAAATGGGGAAGTTAGATCTATTGCTTTTAGTTACCAAAAAAGGAAACAAAATATTTTTTCTTTTAAAGATGTGATCATGTTATTACGCTGCTTAGAAACTTCTATTTTATAATCTTCAAACCCTTTAGTATCTCCTTCAGGTCTTTTACAACCTCTTTGAAACAACCTTTCTAGCCCCATCTGCCCCATTTCCTCCCAGTCAGAGCTTTGATAGGCTCCCGTTGTCGTAAAAACTTTGTGTGCTTTCTTACCCACATGCTTCTGTTCATGCTGTTCCTTCTGTTTGTAATACCTTTCCTTGTCTTTATCCCTAGGGAAATTAACTCATCTTTTAAGACCAGTTAAAAAACATGTTCTACTATCACTCACCCCAGTAACAAAATTAGCTATTCCTATGTCTGTCTTCCTGTGGGACTCTACTTCATTTGTACTTCTTACTGTACTTATCCCTGTATCATTCACTCATTCAACAACATTCAGTGTCTTTGTACTTTGCCACTGGTGCTAGGCACTGGGGATCCAGGTATAAAGGTCCCTAACTAGTGGAGGTCTCAGATAAATAAATTAATTGTTTTAAGACAGAATTATAAGTTCTTTGGGAAAGGTAAGCACAGGTGCTTTGGAAAGTCAAAGGTAAGCCCAGTCTAATAGGTGGGTGAGGATCTGGAAGGCTTCCTAGAGGAGGTGGCACCTGAAGAGCCCAAAGAACAAGGAGTTTTTGTATCCACCTCCTTATTCTTGGCAGAGCACTCTTTGAGTAAAGAGGGCAATTATAGATCATATCAAATCAGGTCATTTATTTCACATGTGTTTATCAAACTCTTTGCTAGGAGATGACATTGATACTTCCAGGACCAGGGAGCAACAGTTGGGAGGGAGAGGAGTGGATGTAGGAATTTTAGAGGAAACCAAGGATGATCCCCAGGTTCCTAGTTTGGGCAAATGGGTGGATAGTGGATCAGAGCTGCCATGTGCAGGCTGTGGACTCGTGACAAGCAGGGATCAATGCAGAAGGAGGAGCAAATTCAGTGGGGAAGAGTCTTCTTATTATGATAGTCGCCAACACAATGTGTGATGTTGGCAAAGACTGGAGTTGAGAGAACTCTTTTGTTTTCTTAAGGCAGATCTATTCTCTCTTGGGTGGACTGGGAAATCCATTTTCCTGCTGTATTCACTTGGCTCCTCATTCTGACACTGAGAGTCTCTAGTGTGAATTACTCGGGTCCTTCCCTCATGTCTTCGGTCCCTAGATCGTTTTGACACCTCCACCAGAGGAGACGTTGGGGTTTCTGGCTTCAGTGAAGCTTGAAAAGTAGTTGTGAAACTGAATAATTTATTCAGTTATTAGTATTAATTATGAACTAATAAATGGGGTTGTTGTTAATAGCATTCATTATTCCTATTAACCAAACTTGGCTTTAGTTATTAGTTAATTCAAGCTACAATTTGATCATGTCACACAGTGGAAATGCCATTTTAACCTGAAGGTTTTTTTCTTTACTTTTATTCCATTTTTCCTTTTACATAGTGGAAGATATCTATGCAGGAATTTTGATTGCCAAAGATTATTTACCAAAATAAATAATCCCTTCAAAAGTGTTTTAATGCATCCTAAATATACCCGAAGTAATTCTCTCCTTCTGAGAAGTCTGACTCTCTCTAAAACATCCCTTGGGTTACCGTTTGACTTACTGTTACATTTAACAAGAAACTAAAATCTTTTAATAAATGTACTTTTTAAAGTGTACCCAGAACTTTCAGTAAAATCAGCTCTTCATTATCCTTGATTCCTATTCTCTGCCATTTCCATCTCTTTCTAGAAATAGTGGGCCCCAGCATGTGTATCCCATAAAAGCACACACAACATCCTACAGACGGCACGGGGTGGGGGAGGGGCAGAGCCGTTACCTGCAGTGTCACCCTGAGGCGCTGTCTAGCTTCCCTCCTCTTTTTGTTGTGAGTCCTACCTCCCCCCACCTTTGTTTGTATCTTGCTCTTCAAATGTATTCCTCTTTTAAGCTGCTGGATCATAGACTGTGTTATCTTCTTGTTCATAGTTTAAATGGAATATTAATAAACGAGTAGCTTTGGATTCCAAACACCTGTCTTTTGTGATTAAGTAGGAGAGAGACAGGAGGTATAGTTTACCTCTGCCTTATCTGTGTGTAAAGGCTTTCCGGGCACATGTGTCACACACAAGGCAGTGAGGATAATTAGCCTTTATAAGGAGAACAAATGGTTGAAGAAGCACTATTTCCACAATATCATCCTCAATTACTTGGCATTTTTATCTACCCATGAAAGCAGATCCTCTAAGGCAATGGTCTTCAAATTTTTGTCTGCATCCTCCTCCAAAAATCTTGCAATCCATATAGCTCTCATCCATTTTAAAGTAAACATTAAAGGTTTCATGATAAGTTTAAAGAGTTGCAAAAGATGTGATTTCTGACATATTATAAATATTGCCATTTAAAAATAAAGCTCTTACATTACTCTCTTAAACGTTTCTCAAGAAATTCTCAATACCATAGCGATTTGATACCAGCTACCATGAATTGATACCCACCACTATCTCATTAAAAAGTACATGAACAAGCTATTCTTCAATAAACATTTTCACCATTTTTTCTCCTTTTCACTTTGCCAACAGAATTTCATTCTAACGTAATGTTTTAGTGCTTAGAAGTCCTCTATTGGTCACTCTCCCACAGTTCTCTACACGCATGCACACACGCACACAAATAAATAAAGTGAAGGCTGCGAAGTATTTTAAATTTTCTCTTCAGGGTTTAGTTATCATTAGCACAGAATTAATCAAAACAACAGACAGATATTGCAAATTTGGTGCATAATTGTTAAACATAAAGAGTAAATTTGTGTTGGGATTGCATTCATTAATAAGCTGAGTAGCTCTTTTTCTTTTTTTCAATTGTTTCTTGTATCCATGGGTGAGTTAGTTATTGCTAGAATGAGACAAGGTGCCCCATCCATTCTATTCTATTTATTATTTTTTTACAGATATAGGCATTGAGAAAGTGTTTACACAAATAAGTAGGTGCGACTGGATTTAATAGTGTTGCCACTCACGTCTACTCTATTGCAGAGGTATAAGACAAATAACACAGTTACCATAAAAACGTTTTTAATGATTTGTCAGCTGACAATTCAATTAGACATCCTTCAATTCCATTGAAAGCAATGAATTAGGGACTACATGGCTTGCAAAGGATTTATTTCAGTCATTAGAGTCTAATTAAACACCAGTATTTGGAGTTGTCCCTTTGTAGCGCAGAGGTTTCTCCACTTTAGTGCAATGCACCAGGGCAGTTTCTGGTTGGGCAGGGGATATGCCTGTGAGGTGGGAGGATGGACATGAGGAAAGGGAAGAGTTATGGTAGCTGAGGATCTGAAATTGATTCTTCAAAATTATCCTTTTACACATATCCTTTGGAAAGACTTCAAATAATATACCAAATTGAACCAGAGTTATAAAGATCTCTGCCAAGTACCACCATTTCTTCACTTAACAAATGAGCTTTTTCTCCTCCCAGAGCACCTATTAATATCTGGAAGAACCGATGTTTCTTGGATTACTCCCTGGGAAATAACCTTAGAGGTGTATTTAAGAAATCTTAATTGGCTCCCCAATTGGATAATAAAATCTAAAGCTGAGAAGTTTGCAGCAAAACAGATATGATGATGATGACGATGATGATGATAATGATGATAACGATGATGAGGAAGATGATAATAATGATACCTGTTGTTACTGTGTTTGCTTCACAGAGCAGAAACTCCAACAAATACTGGCAAATACCAGTAAGGAGATATTTGTCTTACACAACAACACGTTTTTGGGCAGGTAGCCATGGACTAAAATAGCAGCTCAACCATGCCATTAAGTACCCAGTGCTTCCTATCTTGCTACCCCATCAGCCTTCACTTGTGATCCTTGTGCTGGTTACCTCATGACTGCAAGATGGCTTCTCTACCTCTGCCCTCACAGCTGAGTTCCAGGAAGGAAGGTATAGAGGGAGGAGAGAAGAGTAATGGCTTGCTGCCCAGAAGCACTGCCTTTTTATTTGGAAAAGTCAAGGACTTCTAGCTAGATCTGATTGGCCATAATGGGGTTTTGTGGTCACCCTAGCTAAAGGGGAATTGAAAGTTTGAGTATTATTTCCTTTTCGACCCTCTCTAGTAGGGGAAGGCAAAGAATAGGACACTTGAGAACAGAACTGTGAGTGAACCAACTTACAGAATCTGTCACGCCCACTTATTCTGAGCCAGACATTTTACATAGATTATGTCTGCTATAGCAATCCTATTAGGAAGGTTTATTATCTCCATTTTTTTCAGATAAGGAAACTGACGCTTACTGAGGTTAAAGTAACCTTACAAGGTACCATAACTAACTGTGCCAAAACTGGAGTCGGAAACAGTTCTAATGCCAGAGTCTGGACTTTTCACCTCTCACAGCTGTACAGACTGCAGCTGTTTTGCTATAGTGCCCGATATATTCCATCTACCTCATAGCAATAGATCTAAACTGTTCTGCTGGGTGTGGACAATCCCAGAGCCTGTGCCAAGTGCAAAGGAGTGGGGTGAGGGTGAGAGAGTAAATAAAAATGTCTCACTCTTCCCATCCCAAACCCCTGCCCGAATTCTCTTGATCTTGGTAAGAATGGGTCAAAAGAGAGAGGAGCAGGAGAAGGAAGCAGCAGCTCCAAGCTGGAAGGCAGGGCTGCGGGGTTCCTTCTCTGAATCTGACCCTGGCTTCTTAGGGTATCTTGACTCTGCAGACCTCAGTCTCTTCGCCTTGCTCTTCAGGGTGTATTTGCATAATAGAGCACAGGTGGCAAGGCTGCAGAACCGTGATCACTCCTGTGGCAGGTTCCAGTGCTCTGGAGGCACAGCCATCAGCAGGGTTAGCAGTAGGACCTATTTCTCAGCCCTGGCACTGCCCTGCACCCTCACCCCACCATGGGCTCAGAGAGAGTTTCATCTTGGGGACTCTGGGCAGCATGATCTGTCCAGTTAGGGTTGTTGAAGCATAGAAGCTCCAGAAACTTCACCCCATGGCACAGACTTCCAAAAATTTCCAGAATTCAACTGCTTCCCACCACACTGCCCTCCTGATCCAGGCCACCACCATCTTCCCCTTGGACAACTATGGTGGTCTTCTGTCTGATCTCCCTGGAGCTCCCCTGCCCCCACAGTCTATTCTCCACAGAGCAGCCACAGTAGTCACATTAAAGCTTCACACTGTTCTGCTCCAGTTCTACAATGGCGTCCCTTTCCTCTTAAAGGCAACATTTTGATAAATGGCCTATAGACTCTTCTCTATCTGCACATGGGGGGATTCTCTCCCCCTGACCCCATCTCTCCAACCTCACTTCCTCCTCCTCAATTCTCTTCACAACATCTTCCTGTCTCAGGGCCTCTCTATGGACTATTCCCTGTGCTGAGACCACTCTCCTCCCAGCTAGCCCAATGGCAACCTCACCCCCTTTAGGGCTTTGCTGAAAGGCCACCTTCTCAGTGAGGCCTACCATGACTACCTGCTTCAAATTGCTACCTACTGCACTCTACTGCACATTACCAGTCCCCCCTACCCAGCTCTACTTTCTCCCATTTCACTTACCACCTTCTTAGATAGTATATACCTTATTTATATATCATATCTATAGGATGTTTCCTCCCACGTGACAGATGTGCTCACCAAATATTCCTTCTGCTCCCCCTAGATTTGTTTGCCTCTTTGTCACTAGGTGAGTCCATGCGACTCCGTCTAGAGAAAGTGTGGTGGGTCATTTCCAAGCTACAGTACTCAGGATTGTACTCCAGAACAAGCCCATGGCAAGTTCTCCAGTCTTTCTTTTCCTTTGCCATAGCAACCAAGGAACCTCAGACTGAGACGGTGAAGCCTTCTGGGCTCCTGAGTCACTGCATGGAGGACAATTGCCCTGGAAAATCGTGATGGACTCTGTGAATATGAGAAATAGGCAAAGCACTGTTTTGTAAGCCACTGATGCTTTACAGATAACTTCAGCTCGTCTGGCTAATACAAGGTCCATGAGAACAAGATTTGGGTTTGTTTTGTTCTCTGATGTATTCTCGGCATTTGGATCACTCCCTGGCATATAACAACCCCTCAGTGAATTTGTCAAATAAATGAATTGACTCCTGGACACTAGATCAGCATTGCTGACTTAGCCCAGTTTCTAAACTTCCTCTGGAGTGTAGCTAATTTCCAGGCTCTAAGCTTGCGAAGTCCATATGAGTAGGGACTAAATCACAGTCCTCTTTGTATTGTCCTCGGTTACTTGAATGAGTCCTTGTACATTGTTCATGCTTAGTAAATACTGACTAATAGCAATGACTAAATGCCGGATCATACTCATTCTGAGATCTGCAGGTGCAAAGCTCGCAGTGGAAGGAGAATGGTCAGCTGTAGTTAATGTACTCCCACAGTCTCAGCACGTAATCTTGTTTCATCAAGAAAATTAAGGTTGTTTTGTTTGATCTCCCTCAGCTCCTCACTCTCTAACCTAAATACTATTCTCACCTCTTTGTTGTCCTTCCCTCTTTGAGGGCAATCCTTGTGACTCTGCAGATTGTACTATTCGTTCCAGTTTCTTACCTCCTGTACCTCAGCCCACTGTTTTCTGGTCTCCAACATGACAATTCTACAGAACTTCCTCTTGCTCTGGCACCCAAAACCTCCTAATTGCCAAACCTGGTGGGATTTCTTATGGCATGTGATGTATCGGAGACAGTCAAACCA
This sequence comes from Desmodus rotundus, assembly GCF_022682495.2. Lineage (NCBI taxonomy): Eukaryota > Metazoa > Chordata > Mammalia > Chiroptera > Phyllostomidae > Desmodus > Desmodus rotundus. The sequence goes on from NC_071389.1 coordinate 47,563,620, forward strand.
ATCTCCTTGGCTCCTATGAAACCATATTTTCCAGGTATTTCTTGTGTCTCCCTGGCCTTTCCTGCTCTTTGTTGGGCTCCTCTGCTTCTGCCCACTCCTTATATGGCCCTCAGGTTGCTGTTCTCAGCTCACCACTCTTTGCACTCTACACACTCCACATGGTTTCAACCACCACCTGCACCCTGATGAGTCCCAAATCTTTATCTCCAACCCTGGCCTCTCTCCACAGCTTTAGATGATTTATGCATCTGCCAATCGGTCAGCCTCGCCTAGACGTCCCATGATTGGATGCCTCTTGTGCATCATCTCAGAGTCTCTTGGCCTCACCTCTGAGTCTAGAAGCAGCTCCGATAGGCAGTTCTGCTCTGGCTTCGATTCAGTTTAGTCACGCTAGCAAGTGACTTATACATTGCTTCATGCCTGGAGCTTCTCTGATGCCCTTGGACATTCACTTATCCAAAGTGCCTGTGGCAGCATCTGACATTTTTGCATGTGCAACCTAGATTGGGGGAGGGGGGGCCAGGAGGTGTTTATAACACTCTATGGGGAAGCCCTGGACCAATGAGGGACAAAAACCAGTACATAACAGAGTCTCCCTTTTGCCTCTTGGGGGGACAATCCTGAGACGTAGGAGGCCCCAAGGGGATCCAATGCCAGTGTTCCATGGAAGTGGCAGACATGATACATATTCTTTTTTAAAAGAATTTGTTGACAAAATATTTGATTTTAAAGTAGATATTTACCATTTTTACTGAAGAGTCAGCACACACTTCCGTGTATACATAAAAAGACAATGGAACAATGACCACCGTGGAAAGCTTTGGTTACACCTTTGGACTATGGAGTTTCTTTCCCTCTAATTTGCATCTGTGAGAAGTGCTTAACTGACTGGGAAAGATTACTTACTTTTCTTATTTATTGAATTTATTGAGGTGACATTGATTAATAAAATTATGTAGGCTTTAGGTGTACAATTCCATAATACATCATCTGTATATCGTATCGTGTGTTCACCTTTCTTGATTGACTTTCTGTCCTCCCTGGTCTCTCACTCCTGTTCCTTGGGATCACTTCTCAAATAGACAGCACATAAATCTTTGCCCAGGTCTTACTTCGGGGGAAATTGAGACTAAAATACCCTTTAGATATCTCTATTTCAAACCCTCTAAACCACAACTCTTAGCCTTTCCCCTAGGTCAACTTTTCCCATACTCTGTTCCACTCAGTCATCAAGGCTAAAAATGAGACTCATCCTGGCTGCTCCCTCTTTTTCATCTTGACCACAATCTGCCCCTCCATTGCTTTCCTAAAACCATTGCATAAGTCCTCATCATCTCGCCTAAGCAGCTGCCTCCTCTCCTCCAGCCCTCTCAAGTCCATCTTCCTCTCAGCTGCCAGCATGAAGTACCTCAAGCATAAATCTTTCCATGGCATTTCTTTGCTTAGACCCCCACCTGAGGCTCCACAGGTCACCTAAAATCCGAGCACCCTAATGTGGACAGGGGCCCTCTGCAGTCTGCTTCTCGCCTACCTCTGCAGCATCGCATCTGAACTGCTGAAGCTGTCCAGCATGATTCCCTGTTGTTCACTAGTGAGAAAGAAAATGCTCATCCTGAAGATACTGTTTATTTTGTCCTCATGAGGAGCATCCCAATAGACCAGCTAAAATGGAGACAAAGTTAGCAGAATTATTCTCTTCTAGAGTCAGTGATCACAGGGTCTTTCAGGCCACGGCTTCATCATACATAGATCACAGGACAGGCAGCACATGGATGGCAAGAACGCTGCAGGTAGAACCAGGACGCACGTGTTCCAGGCCTGCTCCACTGGCTAGTTCTGTGGTCCTCGGTAAATTACCTGGTTTCTGCATCCACAAGGTGGGGAGACACTATCAACTTGCTACAGGATGTGTGAAGTGCATATAATAGTAAGTGACAATGATGATGATGATGGCTAACACTTACTGAATACTTACCTCGAGAGGCAACGAAAGTACGAGACACCTTGTGAGCAGGTCTTGGCTCTGCTGACCTGGCAGTGTCCTCTGAGTAAGTCATTTCCCATGTCTTGGCCTCAGTCTCACCCTGGAAACAATGGGGTTGAACTAGTTCAGGGCTTTTGGTCAGTAATATCCTTTCCAGATATAAAATTCTGAGTTTATAAAATGAGTACACAGAACTATTCCTGTTCCAAAGTGGGCTGAATGTTAAACTCTCTCTTGCTCTGCTCTGCCTGCTGGGGAGACACACACAGCATGCCGCAGGAGACCTCACCAGCCCTTACATCAGCTTCAGTAACAGCGAGGATAATGCTGTCCAAAGAAGCAATTGAGTTCTTTTGGCATGAATTGTGCTGTGCAAATCCACAGAATTTATTCTCTCATCACTGCCAAGTTGGACAGATTCTTATCAGAGCCAGGTCAAATCCATGTCGAGCCCAAGACTGTTTGCCTCCCTCACAATGCCCGGTCTTCTCACTCCTCACCCAGTGTGACCTCCCCCGTCTTCCTGAAGGTGATGCTGCTCCTCTGTTCCCTCGCCACCCTGCCTCTCGGCGGGGGCTTTGCTGGAATGGAAGGCTTTGTTTTCTTTCTCAGTTTGCTTCCTTCCATCCTTCAATACCTCATTTTTATTTTCCAGTTTGAAGTAAATATGTGATGAAGTAAATATATTCTGGATATTTTCTCCTTTCAGTTATTACTGAAAGTTATACGCACACCACCACCACATTTCAGATTAGCTTCTGTTCATAGCCGATCATATTAATGCAATTTTCAGTAAGTCACTGCTTTCTACATAACCGAGGAAGTCAGAATAAAAAGTCCTAAGGTGGATATAAATTGGAAGACACTTACTTGGCTATGGAGAGAGTAGCCAAAATGCCTCCATACCAAGGACGCCACAAAGCCAGGCAGAATGATTGTCCTTCTTTTGTCCCCAAAGCTGGGGGTCCCTGGGTAGGTTTTCCTCTGTAGGAGAGTTGAGGACAGGGAATATAGGAGGATATTTGGTTTCATCCATCTCTTGACACTTTATATCTTTGGCATCTAGTTGGCTACTAATTAGGTGGCTGTTGGTAGGGTAGGGAAGTGGAAAGGGGAGATCTGCCCCCTCTGACTTGCCCTCCTGATTCCCATGTATAAATGAACACTAATAAGTTACATTTAAAAGCATTTTATCCATTTATTCCACAAGTTATTACTGAGGGTACACTGTGTGCATGTGCCAGGCTCTGCGCTAGATGATGGCATATAATGAAAGCAGACGTAATCCTTTCTCTAGAGGAGAGTCACAGTCTAGTCCGTTAGATATGCCAGTTGGATGTGGAAAATGTCAAGTGAGTTCTGTAGAATCTGACTCATCTGAATCCCTTATTTACAGCATTATTGCTGGTATACTTAAGTAATTAGTTAAGGAATTGTTTGTTAGGGTTGGTCTTCCCTTTTAGAGTAAACATCCCATGAAAACAAGGATCCCATCACCCCATGAATGTATCCCCTAGCACAATACCTAGTCCCTTAGTAATGCTCTGGAAACACGCGTGAAAGAAGGAAAAAAAGAGGGAGCGAGGAACAGATGGAGGAAGGGAAGGAGAAGGAAGGATGACATAGAAAGGAAAAGACAAGATGAGGGGGGTGGGAAGAAAGACAGATGAGTGTCCTGGAAGATGGGTAAAGTGACCTTGTGAGGAAGCTCAGGGCCTGTAAAGGGAAGGTGGTGTTGAGAAAGAAAGGAAGTGGTTAAAAGTGAAAGGAGGTCAAGGCGGCCGGAGCTGTGCGGTACAGGAAGAGGGGTGTTTCACTTGGGAAAATTCTGTGGCAGAGGGCCTGGAAGCTGCTGTGCTGGAGGTGGGGGATTAGCCACAAATGTGTACCTCTGACCCGGGCTGAGAGGCATCCTGACTGTAGAGAGCCATGCCTCTGGCCTGCACCGCCCTGCTGTGAAGCCCAGACCTGGCCCAGGCTGTGCCAAGCGAAGCTGAGGACTCTGGACTCAAACAGACCTGATTTGCTTCTGGCCTGCGCTGCCAAGGATCTAGCATCAGTTTCCTCTCCAGGACTGTTTGGGTGAGGGGGCTTGTGCTCAGGAGGACCGGGCAACACCTTCTGTTGGAGGCATCCCTGGACCTCCTTCATCTTGGCTAACTGAACGTCAAGAACCACTGTTCCAGTTTACTATTTCTCATCCTTAGCAATAATAGTACCATAATTATATCTTTCTCACTGTTTTTATGCCTTCTGTTTCAAGTTGAACTTTGGTCTTACTCATGAAAACCTTATTTCCCAAACAAACACGTGATGGATGATCTGAAAATCACAAGGGCACTTATGGGGAGAACTCTGGAAAAAATAGACACATTTATGGAGTATGTAATACTTGCCAGGTTTTATACTAAGCACTTTCGTTGCAATATTTCATCTGATCTTTGCAATACCCCTACAAAGCAGGCACTATTTTTGTCCCCATTGACAGGGAAGAAAATAGACCCAGATAGCTTAAGTCACCTCCCTGTGGGTCTCTCAACCACAGCTGGTGGAAACAGGAGCCACATGCAGGGCTGACCTTAGGTCAGGCCCAGATACTCCAACTCAATGCAGGCCAAGGTGAGGCAGGCAATCCCCGATGGAAGTGAGCTATGATTTTAGGTGACACATGAACAGGCGATTTTTACCTTAATAGTTATAGCTATTTTTCAGGCTTCCATCGTTTTTTTTACTTTTTAAAAATTGATGTTAGAGAGAGAGGAAGGGAAAGAGAGAGAGACAAAGAGAGACGGGAACACTGATGTGAGAGAGAAACATCAATCAGTTGTCTCCCATATGCGCCCCAGTTGGGGCTCAAACCCACAACCTAGGGCATATGCCCTGACCAGGAATCAAACCCAAAATCCTGTGGTGTCTGGGAGGATGCTCCAACCAATGGAGCCATCCAGCCAGGGCAAGTCTTCCTTCTTTATTTTTGATGAGATATCCTCAGTTTTTACTATACTGATACCTGAAGTTTTATTTAAGTTAATAAGTGATCTTTTAAAAAATCTAAGTAATAGTGCAGTGAACTATGGATAAGGGAGAAGAGTGAAGATGGACACAGGACCTGCAAGGCTTGATTTTGATCTTTGTCACTGGACTTGGACTCGGTTCATTGGTCAACCCTCATGGGGCATGCAACTGCTGCTTGCTGTGTCCCGCTGTGACTTTCCCAATCTGTCTTGCCTTTGGAGTCTGTCTGGTCTCTGGGTCATAGGCACGCCCACTGTCAAAGCACAAGGGTAAAGCACAAGGAATTAGGTAAAAGGTGGTTTGGCAAAGGTTAGGAAAGGAAATGTCTTCAGCTGCAATTTGCTCAGGACACATAAGGGAGTGCTGGGAAGGGACAAAAAAAGAGGAGGATTTGGAACAATCTGGAGAGGCAGTTGGTCAGTGCACACGTTGTAAGAAGAAGGGGTCTTGGGAGGAAAAGGGCTGTTGGTTTACCAGAAGGCTGCAGCCTCAGAGCTTTCCTGCTGGGCCACAGTGAAGGTGACTTACTTCAGGCCTGGAGGATCTATACTCTGACCTGTATGCTATCCCTGGCATGGGGCCTCACACTTACTAGGCACTCATAAAATTTGTTTGGGATTCACTCCCCTTGCCACTTTACCCGGAAACCCTTTTACAAGGAAGAGAATGTTCTATTACATAGTGGACCACAATTAGGCTTGATCAGGCACCTCGCTCTGTTTCTTTTTTATGATCCAGTTCACCCAGGGCCATTCCCTGGGTAAATGGATAATCAGGTCCCAGAACTGCAAGGTTCTAACCAGTTGCTGAAAGTAATTATGAAATGAAAAACAGCTCGCCTCCTTGCACAACCACACCAAAACTACAACTAAAATGTAGAGCAACCATCACTCAGAACTGTCAGAAATCAAGTTGGATGGAAGTCTGACAACTATGGAATTAAAGAAACCACATGCATCCAGACTGGTAGGAGGGGTAGAGACGCAGAACAGGCTGGTCCCGCTTCCACATGTGGTGGATAAAAATTCAGGAGGAATATCTTGGGAGTGAGGAGTCCTAGCCCCATACCAGGGCCCAGAGCCCAGGGTTCCAGTGCCAGGAAGACAAGTCCTCACAACTTTTGGCTGCAAAAACCAGCAGGGATTGAGTCAATGGAAGAAAGTTCTGGAGTCCTAAGCAGTTCCTCTTAAAGAACCCACACATAGACTTACTCAGACTCATTCCCTCTGAGCTCCAGCACCAGGGTTGCAGCTTGCAAGGCACCAGTGGCATACAGGAAGAAACTGAAGTGTCTAGCACCAAGGTGAGAGCTGGGGGACAGTTTTCTCTCAGACGACAAAGTGGGCAGAGGCCATTTTCCCTTTCTAGGCCATTGTCCCTTTCAGAGACCATTGTCCCTCCCCACTACAGAATCACAGAGCTGGCAGTTTGGTGCCATATCTGAGACTCCATCAACCTGGCTAACACAGTTTGCCCTCAGTGGAGATCCCCTGAGACTCCATTTCACCCAACTTACAGGGCCAACCTAAACTGTTAACTGTGACTTTTCCATATGAATGGCTGGTCTTGGCTCATGCTTTACAACTTCCTAAATCCTCTCAAATAAGCAACAGCCAGCCTCAGTGAGTCCCTAGCGCCTGTACCTCTTTCTAATTGGCCCCAGGCCTGGCACTAGTGTCAGCTAGACTTCATTCACAGTTTGGCTTTGCTTGGGAATGTCCAAGCCCAGCACAAGTAGCAGCCATCTCAGACTGCTTTATAGCTCAGGCAGGTTGGTCCTGGGCAGAACACAGGTGGTGGCTGACCTGGGCCCGCACCACCTGGGAAATATCAGAGCCTGAACACCCAATGGACAGCTACAGACCATGTCAGAGCATCACCTTGCTTCCCCTGCATAACTAATCCCCAGCAGAGGGTGGAAGTTGGTGGTCAGTGGTCACAGTCAGTCTTTGGCCTGAGCGAATCCCTCTCATTGGCCTGCCAACAGCAAACAAGGTTCAACCTCAAGAGGAGGGTGTACTCAGCCCACACGGAGGGTATACCTCCAGTACCCAGCTTGGGTGATAGGGGAGGCTGTGCCACTACACTTTACAGGACACCTACTACTTTAGGCCACCCTACCAAGACAGGGAGTCATACCAGCTCTACCTAATACATAGAAACAAACACAGGGAGTCTGCCAAAATGAGAAGGCAAAAACACATGGCCCAAATGAAAAAAAATCAAAACTCCAGAAAAGGAACTACTGTATTTTTTGGACTATAAGTTGCACTTTTCCTCCCAAATTTGGGAGTGCATCTTATAGTCCGAATGTAGCTTACCTGGCTTATGGGGGTGGGGGGCAGGGCGGCAGTGGAGTGGGGTCGCAGGAGGCAGGAGCAGGGTCCCTACTGCAGGAAGCCAGCAGTGGCAGGAGTGGGGCGATGGTGCAAGCCCTGGGCTGGGAGGAGGGGGTGTCCCAGCAGTGTGAAGCAAGGGAGGCAGGAGTGGAGTCCCCGCTGTGGCATACCGCAGTGCTAGGGAGGGGGGTATAGGTGGTGCAGGCATGTTAGGAGAAGAAAGCCTGTGGCGCCTGGACATGCCTCCATCACGTGACTGGTGTGTCCCTCATTAACATTAACATAGGCAAATTCCACTGCAGGGTCACCTGTCAATGTGGCCCTGCAGCTGTTGCAAAACTACAACTCCCATCGTGCTTGGACAGGTTGGGATGATGGGAGCTGCAATTTGGCAACAGCTGCAGAGCCACACAGGTTGTACAAAACTGCTGTCCCCATACAAGAGTGTTGTACAACCTGTGGCCCTCCAGCAGCAGATGTCCCCCATAACAGTGTCAGCAGCAGATCCCCCCATAACAGTGTGAGCAGCAGATCCCCCCATAACAGTGCATCATCCACTGATGTTCTCAGCTACAGTGCCCCCACAACTATGAAGGACACAGTGCTGATAGTTCTGTCATTACTGTATTTTGTTGTAGAAAGATATGATAACATACTGTAGTCTCCTGCTGAATCTACCGTAATTATGGAAAGATGTCAAAGCAGAAAAGGATTTCTGCTTTAAAGGATGTTATTAAATATTTTACCACATTTTTTGCTTCAAAATTTTTTCCCCTATTTTCCTCCTCTAAAACCTAGGTGTATCTTATGGTCCGGTGCGTCTTATAGTCAGAAAAATATGGTAAACAAAATGGAGATAAGCAATCTATCAGATGCAGAGTTTAAAACACTGGTTATAAGGACCTTAGTGAGGACCTCAGCAGCATAAAAAAGGTCCAGTCAGAAACAAAGGATACACTAATTGAAATAACAATTTACAGGGAAACAACAGCAGAGTGGATGAAGTCAAGAATAAAATAAATCATTTGGAACATAAGGAAGCAGAAAACAACTGAGCAGAACAGCAAGAAGAAAAAGGAATCCAAAAAAATGAGGAGAGTGTAAGCAGCCTCTGGAACAACTTCAAGTGTTCCAAGGTTTGCATCATAGGGGTGCCAGAAGGAGAATAGAGAGCAAGAATTGGAAATATACTTGAAAAAAAATAACGAAAGGAAATATCCATAATTTGGTGAAGGAAATAGACACACAAGTCCAGGAAGCACAGAGTCCCAAACAAGATGGGTGCAAGGAGGCCCACTCCAAAATACATCATAATTAAAATGCCAAAGGGTAAAGATAAAGAGAGAATCTTAAATGCAGCAAGAGAAAAGCAGTTAGGTACCTACAGGGGTGTCCCCATAAGACTGTCAGCTGGTTTCTCAAATGAAACTTTGCAGGCTAGAAGGGACTGTTGAGAAATATTCAAAGTCATGAAAGCAGGGACCTGCAGCTAAGATTATTCTACCCAGCAAAGCTGTCATTTAGAATCAAAGAGCAGATAAAGTGATTCCCAGATAAGAAAAAACTAAAGGAGTTCATCATCACCAAATCATTATTACATGAAATGTTATAGGGACTTATTTAAGAAAAAGAAGAAAAAGAAACTATGAACAATAAAATGGCAATAAATACATATCTATCAACAATTGAATCTAAAAAACAAACTAAGCAAACAAGAAGAACAGAGACAGAATCATGGATAGGGAGAACGTTTTTATGGTTGCCAGATGGGAGGGGTGTTGGGGGAAATGGGTGAAGAGGTGAAGGGATTAAGAAGTACAAACAGGTAGTTACAGAATAGCCATGGGGATGTAAGGTACAGTATAGGAAATGGAATAGCCAAAGAACTTATATACATGACCCATGGACATGAACAACAGTGTGGGGATTGCCTGAGGGAGTGGTGGTGGGTGGAGGGGGACAAAAGGGAACAATTTGGGATAACTGTAATAGCATAATAAACAAAAAATAATTTTAAAGAAGGATAATTATGAACCTGTCTCTTCACATGTCCCTGCCCCAGACTCACCCCCTCCCCACAAATAGCTGACTAGGTCAAAACACTGCTTTTCCTCAGTATACTCAAAAGCAATGATCCTCTTATGTTAAATATGGTTAAGCCATAATACTTAACAATAGGCCGATAATGCCAACTCACTTGGTTTATTAATTTGAATGTGTGCCCTTTGTGTTTGTCTTCATGGTAAGAAAAGCTAAAGGTCTGAGCAAATATTTCTGAGCAGATAATTTCTGCTGCTGTAATATTCACAGTATGCCTAAGGACAAGGGCTTCATAGTCACACTAATTTGAGTTTGAATTTCTATTTGCTGTGGCAGTTTGGACAAGTTACTTAAACTCTGAGCCTCTGGCTCTTCATCCGCACATAGGAATGCTTATGTGGCCTGGAGCAGTGACTCCTGCAGACACTGTAATGAGCTTCTGGTAAAGCCGATGAGGGAGGCAGGCATCTCATGCAAAGTGAAGAGTAAGAACCACCCCCTGGCTGGAAGTAGGTCCTGGGGCATGAATGTGTGGACTTCTTTTCCAGTGCCCATCAGCTACTCTCCAAGAGTTGTCTTCTTGAGTCTGCTTCTCTTCTCTCTCTGAACCAGCTTCCCCATCCTCCCCCACATATCTTCTCTCTGCCTCACAACTTCTGCTTGCTTACACCTTTCACTGACTTCTGCCCTCAACTCGCTCAGACCCGCCGTTGCTTCTTTAGTCTCTCCGCTCTCAACTTTCATTTCTGCAATTAACGAATTTCTCTTAGATATCCTAACTTGGAATTTCTAAAAGCAAGAATCTATTTGGATGAGGCTTTTTTCTGTTATGATACCCTAAAAACTGCTGGCTGGCCAATGGATTGGTTGCCGGTACCATCCCTGATCTGATCAGAGGGGTGTGTGCAGGCAATCACGTTAAGGACAATCACGTTGGTCAAATCAGAGCCACTGGAAGCAGCCCCCGTTCAGCTGCAGTGGTAGGCATGGGAGTTACTCTTCCAAGGGGTGGCAGACATGAAGATTGATAAGTGTGGTTTAAAAAAAAATCTCTTAAGTTAGCTGTGAAGATTAAGTGAGATAAAACTTGTAAAGAGTCCAACACAGAGCTAGGACACAGTAAATGCTCAAAAAATGACAGCTGTCATCCATATTATGTGATTATTGTTATTATTATAATCTACCATCAGCAGGCTTGGCTCCAAATGTACAGAGTGATTGGTAGCCCTCTAATAAAAAATACACAGGGTGATTATTTTTTAAAACCATATTTAGTTCAACCTCACTAAAGGTAGGAACTAAGAAGGGAAGTAGGTTCTTTATATGTACAATGTCAAGGAATAAAAATACTCCCTGAAACAAACGTTACAAGTTTCTCTTCAAGTTATCTTTTAAAACCACAAATATGATCCTAAATTCTTTTAATGGCTTCCCATTTTTCTTAAATAAAGATAAAAATTCTTTAAGTCTTATATGGTGTGCACCCCTCTCCCTCTCCCCCACATGCACCCGTCCCAGTTTGGGCCAGCACCATGAACAAGCTGCGTGGGGTGCTCAGCCGCCTGGCCTGCATCAGGCCCCCTGGGCACCTCGCTCACAGTGGGCCAAGGGCCCCGCCACATGCTCTTGTACCTGAGAGGCTCTGCTCCTCCCTTCCTAGTTAATTTTTACTCCCCTTTCTGATCTCTCTTTAAATTTCTCTGGGATGGGATCTTTTGTGATATGCCTTTACAGAATCAAGTGTTTTTTCTTCAGCCCATTGTTTCACTAATGGGATTGTGTAATCCGTGTCTGCGTCTCCCACTAGACTATCAACTCATTTGTGTCCCCCAGAGTGGATGGTGCTTAGAGCTACAGACAATCAAGAAATATCTATTGACTAATGAGTCATTGATAGTTTTGCTATTAAATGCAACTGAGTTATTGCCTATCAGAAGCTATGACAACTCCAGAAGATAAAAATAATGCAATATTGAATCTTTTTTATGTTTTTTAGTTAAAAGCACACATGCAGAGCTCACCAAATTTGGCTCTGCTGTAATACCAAAACATTTCAAAAAATTGATATTATACAGGCCACATTCATTGACTGGAATTCAATAAATTAAAAAATTAACAAACAGGGAGCCAAAAAAAGTCTATACTTCTAAAATATAAACACACATTTCTAAAGCTCCCTTGGTTTAAAGAGGAAGTAAAGCACTTGGAACTGAACCACAGTGAAAATAGCCCGCATCAAAACCAATGGGATATGGCCAAAACAATTTTCAGAAGAAAATGCTAGCCTTATGTTTATTTATTAGAACATAAAATTAAAAAGAAAAAAGTGAAGCCAAAGTAAATAGTAAGAAATGAATTAATATAGAAACAAATTAATGAAATAGAGAATAAACTCAGTGAAATTAATAAAACCACAGGATTTTTTTTTTAAGGTAAAGATATTTGGTTAGAAGAATTAATAAAAAAGAGAAAATAGTTAATAGACAATATCAGGCATGAAAAGGGGCAGATGTACACATGTAAAGAAAGATTTTAAAAGAGGATGTTATGAACAACTTTATACCAATGAATTTAAGACCCAGATGAAACTATAAAAGTGTTTTAAAAAACCAAAATTTTTCCAAGAAGAAGTAGAAAGAGCTAAACCAATAACCATGAAAGAAACTGAACTATTAATTAGAGATGCATTTCCTTCCTGCTCTTGCAAGGGCATCAGGCTCAAAAGGCTTATGAGCAAGTTTTTTTCTACTAAACTATGAAAGAACAAATAATATTTTATGACCTTGGGTATAGAAGGCCTTCTTAAACCATAAAAATAAAAAGGCGTAAAGGAAAAGATGAGCACATTTGGCACATCAAAACTTAAAACTTCTCTATGACAAAAGACATGATTAACAAAATTAAAAGGCAATTTATGGTCTAGGAGAAAATGCAGTATATGTATTTGTTTACACACACACACCCACACACATGCAAATTTAAACAACAAGCTAAAGAATAGTACCCTGGTGCTGTGAACTGAGATGTGTCTCCACCAAAATTTGTATTTTGAAGCTCTAAATCCCAATATGATGTTATGCAGAGACAAAGCTCTTAGGAGGTAATTAAGGTTAAATGAGCACAGTCTGATAGGGTTGGCGGCCTTATAAGAAAATTAAGAGAGACCCTTTCACTCTCCATGCACATGCATCGAGGAAAGGCCACGTGAGGACACAGAAAGAAGACTGTCTGCAGCCCCAGGGGAGAGTTCGCACCACACAGCCACCTGGAAGTTGCCTTGAGCTTGGACTTTCCAGACTCCAGAACTATGAGGAAATAAATTTCTGTTGTGTAAACTACCTAGTCAAAGGCATTTTGTGTGGTAGCCCAAGCTGACTAGACATTCAGATATATAAATCCATAAGAAAAAAAGACAAAACTTGATTTTAAAAAAAGAAGTCAAAGACATGAACAGGAAATTCAAAGAATTGATATGGTCAATAAACATAAAAAATGCTTAGGAATACTAAAATACCTTTTTCACAATAATCATATTGGCCAACTTGATAAAGTTTGGTAATGCTAAAAGCTAACATGGGTGTGCAAAAATAAAGTATAAATTCGTAATAGTGACTTTGGAGGTTAAAAAAGGGGGGCTACCTTGAAATATAAAAATGTATATAACCTATATCCCCACACTTCCACTCCTCTGTATCTGTTCCTAGAAATCACTAAACATACACAGTATGTCCACCAAGGTATTATTTGTGAGAGTACAAACTTCTAAAGGATGATGTGATAGGATGGCAGTGTGGTCAACCAGAGGGTGGCTATGTCCAGAAAGGGCTGAGGGCTGGGCTGTGGAGAATGCCAGAGAGGTTGCTGTACTGGTGAGAGAGGGCTGCAGAGCTGACTGACTGACTTCGGGTAGCCTGGGAGCCAGGGACAGGCCTCAGAGTGGCCACAGCACCCACAGGAACTCAGCTGAAATGGAATCAGGCCAGCAGCACGACTAGGAGTGCTACCAAAACCCAGAGTGATAAAATGACTAGTTATCAGCCTCAGACTTCAGCTGCCAATGTCTGCAGGGCAAGGAGCAAGAAGGTAGAGGAGGGCATTACCCTGGAGACTGGAGGACGGAGAGGACACGGCCCCAAGGACTCTAGCCCTTATTAGCCCAGGAAGCATCAAAAACCATATTGTCCTCCTCGCACACAGAGAGCAACTCAGTGGGGAAACCAGAAGGAGGAAAGAATATGAAACAAAACATTTCACGTAAGAGATGTGATACCATCTAAAAGGATCTGTTTAAATGATTAATTAGACTATTCTTGAAATCAGATTGACTTTTGAGCAAATCTTTCCTCCCACTCACCACTGGATACGATTTGGTGAGAAAGAACAGATCAGCATGAAAATTACATTTTCTTTAAATATCTGAGTTAAGAAGTGAGTATATTTTGTGCTATCCTATGTTTTTTATTTTTCTTTCATAAAAATACATAAAGAAATCTCAAAGTTCAAAGACAGAAGGTATTAAAAGTTTTCCAGAAGCACAACGTGATTTCATAAAGAAACACATATCAGAAAGCTCTTGGGATTTTGAAGGTGATCCCAAAACACAGTGATGACCTTTCACTCCAAGAGCCACACCTCAACAGGGAAGTGGAAAGCAGGTGTGTAGACTGGAAAACCCTGAGGACTCCCCGAGAATACCAGCCCTGGCTTGTGCCAGGAAGAATAGGGATTTTTGTGTTTATTCCAGTTCTCTAATCCAGGGGTGATGATTAGCATGGAATTGATCTTGTGGAATAAATTAAAAGAAGAGAAGTGAATTTAAGAATGAGCCTGAACAACTTCCATCCTAATTGGAATAAAATAACAATAGCAATAATAATGATTGGAGTCATGATTAGTACACATCTTATATGCATTATCACACTGAATCTTCAGTCTTATAAAGATAGCTACTGTTATTACAAATGGGAAACAGAGGCTTAGAGATGATGGGTTATCTGTAAATATGGCCACCAGTTCTTCCCATCCTAGAATGCACATGCCCTTTCTCCCACCAAGTATTAAGTCTATGTCCCCTTCTGTTCAGTCTCAGCTGACCTGTGGCTTCTTGCAACAACAGAATAAATGGAAGTGATGCTGGGCTCATTCTGGCCTATGTCCTAATATGACTCTCAATTTACATTTTTGTTCTCTTGGAAGCCAATTGCATGTAAAGAAGTCTACGAGAGGATCTAAATAAATAAAATTAGAAATTAAAGAGGAGAGGTGACAACTAACACTACAGAAATACAAAGGATTACAAGACAATATTATGAAAAATTACACGCCAACAAACTGGACAATCTGGAAGAAATGGATAAATTCCTAGAAACATACAATTTTCCAAGACTGAATCAAGAAGAAACACAAAATCTGAACCAACTGATTACTACCAACTAATCTAATCAGTAGTTAAAAAAAAAAATACCTCCCAACAAAAAAAGTCCTAGACTAAATAGCTTCACAGGTAAATTTTACCAAATATTCAAAGAATTAACACCTGTCCTTTTCAATCTATTCCAAAAAATTTCAAGAGGAGAGAAGTCTTCCAAAGTTATTTTACTAGGCCTTCATTGTCCTGTTTCCAAAACCAGACAAAGGCATTACAAAAAAAGAAAATTATAGGCCAATATCCCTGAAACATAGTTGCAAAAATCCTGAACAAAATATTAGCAAACCAAATTTATCAATACATTAAAAAGATCATACACCATTAACAAATGAGATTTATTCCTGGGTGTAAGTTTGGTCCAATATCTGCAAATCAATTAATGTGATATACCACATAAACAAAATGTAGGATAAAAATCATATGATCATATCAATAGATGCAGAAAAAGCATTTGACAAAATACAGCATCTATTTATGATTAAAATTCTCAGTAAAGTGAGAGTAGAGGAAATTTATCTCAAAATAATAAAAGCCATATGTGACAGACCCACAACTAATATCAAACTTAATGGGGAAAAACTAAAAGTGTTTTCCTTAAGATCAGGAACAAGACAAGGTCGCCCACTTTTACCAGTTTCATTCAACATAGTATTGCAATCCTAGCCATAATACTCAAACAAGAAAAAGAAATAAAAGGCATCCAAATTGGAAAGAAAGAAGCAAAACTGTCATTTTTTGAAGATGACATGATATTATATATAGAGAACCCTAAAGATTCCACCAAAAAACTATCAGAACTGATAAATGAATTCAGTAAAGTAGTGGGACACAAAATTAATATTCAGAACTCAATTACATCTTTATACACCAGTAATGAACTATCAGAAAGAGAAATTGAGAAAACAATCCAGTTTAGAATTGCATAAAAATACCTAGGAATAAATTTAGCCAAGAAGGGAAAAAACCTGTACTCAAAAAACTATGACATTGAAAAATGAGTTTCAAAAAGATACAAATAAATAGGAGTATATACTGTAATCATAGACAGGAAGAATTAATATCATTTAAATGTCCATACTACCCAAAGCAATCTCTAGACTTAATGCAATCCCTACCAAAATACCAATGGTATTTCTCACAGAACTAGAACAAATAGTCCTAAAATTTATGGAACCACAAAAAAACCCAGAATAGCCATAGCAATCTGGGTTTTTGCAATATTTGTTAAGCAAGAACAAAGTTGGAGATATTATGCTACCTGATATCAAACTATACTGCAAAGCTATAATAATCAAAAGAAAAAAAAAGACACATAGATCAATAGAACAGAATAGAGAGCCCAGAAATAAACCTTTGCCCATATGGTCAATTAATATGTGACAAAGAAGACAAGAAATACAATGGAAGAAAGACAGTCTTGTCAATAAATGGTGTTGGAAAATTGGATAGACATATAAGCAAAAAAATTAGATCACTTTTTTATACTCTATACAAGATAAACTCAAAATGAATTAGAAACAACGTAAGACCCCAAACCATATAACTCCTAGGTGAAAATATAGGCAATAAACTCTCTACCATTTGTCTTAGTAATATTTTTTTTCTAATATAGATCCTTGGCAAGGAAAACAAAAGAAAAAATAAACAGACTACTAGCTAACTAAAAAGTTTTTCACAGCAAAGGAAACAATTGACAAAAAGAAAAGGCAACCTACTGAATGGGGAAAGATATTCACCAATGACACATCTGATAAGGGGTTAATATTCAAAATTTATAAAGAACTCATACAACTAAAAAAGAAAAAGAAAAAAAAACCAAACAATTTCATTAAAAAATAGACAGAAGACCTGGACACTTCTCCTAAGAGAACTTACAGATAACCAATAGACACATGACAAAGTGCTCAATTTGCATCAGAGAAATGCACATTAAAAGCACACTGAAATATCTTCTCACACCTGTCTGAATGGCTCTTATCAATAAATCAAAAAACAACCAGTGCTGGTGAGGATGTGGAGAAAATGGACCTTCATGCACTGTTGGTGGGATTGCAAATTGGTGCAGCCACTGTAGAAAATGGTATGGAGTTTCTCAAAAAATGAAAAATAGAACTACCTTATGACCCACCAATTTCACTTTTGAAAGAAATCCAAAACACTAATCAAAAGATATATGCACCCTTATGTTTATTGCAGTGGGGTTTTTTTTACAATAACCAAGATATGGAAGCAACCCAAGTGTCTATCAATAGACAAGTGGATAAAAACGTGGTGGTACATATATACAATGAAATATTATGTGGCCATAAAAAAAGAATGAAATCTTACCATTTCCAACAACATAGATAGACCTAGAAGGTATTAGGCTACGTGAAATAAGACAGACAGAGAATGACAAATATATGATTTCACTGATATGTGGAATCTAAAGAAAGAACAATTTAAATGAACACACAAAACAAAAAGTCTCATAGACACAGAAAACAAACTGAGGGTGGCCAGATGAGAGGGGTTGTAGGGTGATAGGTGAAAAAGGTGAAGGGATTAAGAGATTAAGAATAGTATAGGAAATGGAGAAGTGGAAGAATTTGTATATACAACCAATGGACATGAACTAAGTGGTGGGGAGCAATGCTAGAGGGTGGTAGGGTGCAGGGAGGAGGAGGGGGATGAGGGGGATAAAGGGGATAACAAAATTGGGACAAAAAAAAGAAGTACAAATTAGTAATTACAAAATAGTCATTGGGATGTAAAGTACAGCATAGAAATATGGCCAACAATATTGTAATAACTATGTATGGTGCCAGGTGCATTCTGGAAACATTGGGTGGACACTAGGTAACATATATGATTGTCTGACCATTATGCTGTACACCTGAAACTAGTATAAAATGATGTTGAACATCAACTGTAACTGAAAAAAAAGAAGTCTGACTAACCTGTTGAGACAGACAGAGACCTCACAGAAAAAGGGGTCTAGTTTTTATGAAAGACTAAGAAGAAAGAGGGAAAGGCCCATGCTTCCCTAGGGATTCTAGCCACCCCTGCTCAGGTGCCAGACGTGGGAGGAGCGCCTTCATAATCACCTGAACCCTAGCCAAGCTCGCTGATGGATGCAGCTATGTGATTGACCCTGGAAGATACCACATGGAGGAAAGCATTGACCCAGTAGACTCACAGAATAGTAAGGAATAATAAAATTATTATTGTCTTAAGCAACTAAGTTTTGGAGTGTTCTGTTTTGCAGCAGTAATATCTGAAAGAGGTTAGAATTTTGTCCAAGGTCATGTAACTTGCAAGTGGCAGAGCCAGGACCCAAGGCCAGGCTTTTCTGACTTCACTGCCCTGCTCTGCACAGCAGCGTGGCCCCAAAAGAAGGAGCTTCCTGACCAAAGGTTGTGCATGACTAAAGATAAGGAAATTGTTCGCAGAGGTGTACTAAACCGCAGTATGTGAGAGCTGAGGGAAGAATGAGGAAGAGAAGAAGGAACACACTAAGAGTAGAAATAAACTTCTAAAAGCTAGAAAAAAACTTTTATTCATCAAGTATTCATCCAGCATCTACAATGCTGGAGGCAATTTTCTAGTTGCTCTGAGGGATTCAAAAGTGAATGCACTTGCTCTTAAGAAGATACCAACTTAATTAAGGAGGAGAAGAGTAAATAAAAACAACACTATAAAATGTAAACTAATGCAGCCACTAATGAAAACAGTTCTGGCAGATCCTTGAAAAGTTAAAAATAGAATTACCATATGATCCAGCCATCTCTACTTTGAGGAAAATAACTGCTCAAGCAGGTATTTGTACACCAATGCTCGTAGCAGCATTATTCACAGTAGTCAGAAAGTAGATATAACCCAAGTGTCCATTGACAGATAAATGGATAAGTAACATGTATAATACACATACAGGGGAGCACTAGCCTTAAAAAGGAAGGTAATTCTGACACATGCTACAGCATGGATGCACCTTGAAGACACTATGCTAAGTGAAATAAGCTAGTTACAAAAGAACAAATACTCGTATTGTGTGATTCCACTTATCTGAGGTACCTAGAATAGTCAAATTCACAGAGACCAAATGTAGAACGGGGATTGCCAGGGGCTGGGGAGAGAAAGGAACACAGAGTTGGTGTTTAAGGGGTACAGTGTAATAGCCTGGGGATATGAAAAAAATCCCGGAGGTGAATGATGATGGTTATTGCACAACAATGTGAATGCAATTAATACCAAGAACCTTACACTTAAAAATGGTTAAAGTGGTGATTTTATGCCACATATATTTTACCACAATAAAAAAAGAAATGATTTATTTGTTATTAAAAAAATTAACACTAGCCCTCACTGGTGTGGCTCAGTGGATTGAGCGCCAGCCTGTGAACCAAAAGGTAGCTGGTCTGATTCTCAGTCAGGGCACGTGCCTGGGTTGTGGCCAGGTCCCCAGTTGGAGGATGCGTGAGAGGCAACCAACCACTGTTTCTCTCATACACTGATGTTTTTCTCCCTCTTTTTCTCCTGACATTCCTAAAATCTTTTTTAAAATATTAATACTATACAGCCCTGGCTGGTGTGGCTCAGTGTACTGAGTGATGGACTGAGAACCAAAGGGTCGCCGATTCGATTCCCAGTCAGGGCACATGCTTGGGCTGCAGGACAGGTCCCTAGTGGGGGTCAACCACACATTCATATTTCTCTCCTTCCCTTTCTCCCTCTTTTCTCCTCTTTAAAAATAAACAAAATCTTAAAAAAATTAACACTATACAAAGCAGAGAGGGGTGAGGGAAATAAATCTAGGCAGAGGGGGAGGGAAGCAGTAGTGAGGGCTCATCCGAGCCAAGCACTGGCATTCTTTGTATCAGCCAGTCTTCCCAGTAACCCGGGGAGGTAAGTAGTATCAGCTCACGTGATATCAGGAAGTAAGCCTATGGATTTAATTGCAATATGACATACACATAATTTGTCACAATGTTACTAAGTGGTTCAAAAGTTAGGTGTGGTAGATCAAGGATGAGTACTTAAGGAAATGAAGAGATGGTAGGGTGATACTTGTTTTCAAAAATATTTAAAAATTAATTCCATAAAGGGACATAGTGCCACTGCACCAGATCTCTTTTAAAATTTTATTATTAGGTTTTCCCACTGCAGCCGTTGCGGGTCCCTGTAGCTTGGGATGCCCAAGAGGAAGGTCGGTTCCTCCACGGGGGTGTTGAAGGAGAAGCTCATGAGGAAATTGGTGAGGTTATCAGCTAGACCTGCTCCTTCAAAAGTGAAAAGGAAGCCAAAAAAGACACAGGAAAGGATAAATCTACAGATAAAAAAAGGGCAAACAAAGGGAGCAAGGAAGCAAAGTGGCCGAAAGTGGCTAACCAGGAAACTTAAAGAGGATCTACCTGTGGAAAACTAAGAAACTAAAAACAAGGAGAGTCCAGCTTCAGATAAAGCAGGAGAGCAAGAAGCCAAGTCTGATTACTATCATAAACAGTATAGTATCAGGTGTCCCTGTCTCCCTTCTTGTACAATCCAGAGGAATATTTTTTTATCAACTACTCTGTAAATGCAAGTTTTATTTTTTAAAGCCCTAGAAACACTTTTAAGAAGGAGAGAATTCTATCCCATCCCATTTTTTAAGTGCAAATGGTTGTTTGGTGTTTTTTTTTTCCCAGAGGTAAAAATCGTTTGGTGGTTGTTTATTTTTTCTTACAACCAGAAAATAGCGGGACATTGAGTATGGGAGGCTTCCATTGTGTTGGGTTTAGCTTCACATCCCACACATGGGACTAGTTTTTATGTCCTATAGTACAAAGCATACTAAATGGCAATTTGGAGTCAGTCATGCATTTAATATGTCTTGAACATTTTAAATTACTTCTATTCCCCTGTTTTCTGTAGAGTTGTTTTCCTGATCTTCGCTCTCCCTGTTGGAATTCTGTGTACTCTGTAACATCTTTGGTGTGGTAGTCCAGTTTTCCTAGTAACGTGTTTTAATGTGCTGTGAAAGATTGAAAATTTGATTATATAGTGTATATGATATTAATTGTAAACCAGCGGGACTTTGATATAATAACATATCAACATTTGAAGATATTGGTACTTGATACTCTGTGAAGGAAAATTAGCCTTCAAATTTTAAGCTGGAAAGTTGCTGGAATAACTGTTTAGAAAAGAATCAAACTACGTGAATTTTTATGATTTTGGTTTGTACATTAAGAATTGTGTACAGCCCTGACTGGTGTGGTTCTGTTGGGTAGGCGTCATCCTGCAAGGCAAAAGATCGCAGGTTCAATTCCTGGTCAGGGCACATGCCTGGGGTGCAGGTTCAGTTCCCAGAAGGACAGGGAGCATAGGAGAGGCAATCAATCAGTGTCTCTCTCTCACATCAGTGTTTCTCTCCTTCTCTTTCTCCCTCCCTTCCCCTCTCCCTACAAATAAATAAAATCTTTTTTAAAAGAGAACTGTGTACAAATTGAAATGTCTATGTACTTATCCTCAAAACAACAAATAAAATCACAATTATAAAAGAAAAAATTATTTTTTGTATTATAAAAATAATAAACAATTATGCAGAACATTTAAAAATATAGCATGTAAAGAAAAAAAATAAAAGCATGCATGATTTCAACCCCGGGGATACAATGTTAATTGCATTATCCTTCTAGTCTTTTTTTCTCTGCACATATAGATATCCCCCCAAATTGAAAACATATACCATGTATATTTTTATATCCAAAGTTTTAAACCTTAATATATAAGGAAAACATTTCCTATATCACTACATATTCTTTGAAACTTTACTTGTAATGATTTGACATCATATAGACAGGGCCAAATTTTATCAAACCTCTTACTCAACATTTAGAGGGTTTTTCGCTCTTTAACACTGCAGTGACCACCCATGTATGGGACGCTTTGACCACCTATGGAATTATTGCCTTAGAATCGATTCCTGGAATTACACCAAATGTTTTAATGCCACTGTCAGAAACAAAATAATAATAATAATAATAATAATAATAATAATAATAATAATTGGTTCAGAGGAATCCTAGTTATTTTCTATAAAGATGTACCTTTAGCTTATGTTTTTAAAAATTATCTGTGCTGCCTTTCACTTCTGGTGTTCAGATAAATGTATGCATATTTTATTTATAGTTCAGCTAAACAAGTAATTTATGTTTGGGGCAGACCAGTAAAACAGTGTGTATTGTTTTATCTCAGGCACCTCTCATTGCTTGGTACACAGCAATATAGCAGTCAATAAGTATTTGTTGAATGAATGTCTATTGAATGAAATCCTTCCTAAATTAAGACACTTTCAGTGTGAACATGAGGACCTAAAGTTGAAAATATGAAATTTGAATGAAATCCTTCCTAAATTAAGACACTTTCAGTGTGAACATGAGGACCTAAAGTTGAAAATATGAAATTACTGTGCTTTCGCTTCAGTGTGTGATTCCCAGGCCCAGATGGCTTTGGGCATGTTTCATGGGAAAAGCGCAGCTCTGTAACTTTTACAGCCTGGAGGAACATTTCAGTGCAGTTCCAGCAAATCTTCGGGCGCAGGGTCTAACAAAGCAATCGCTCTCTGAGCCACCAGAGTGCCAAGCTTCTCTGGCGAGCAGCAAGCAGCGTGGGTGGCCTCAGTTCTTGCACTTCCTCCAGTGTGCGCACACAGCCTACGTTACTCCTGTCTGTTCTGTGTCACCAGAGCCCGGGGGATGGCAAGAAATCTGCCCAGAAGTGTGAAACCGCCCTTTGACTGAAAGAACTTTCAGAATGAGAATGTACAATGAAATGACTGGAGAGCCCAGAAAATACCCCGAAAAGCCAAATTATGAAACAAAAGTGTCCTCTGAGGTTTGGCATCCTAAATCCTTTCCTTCCCTTCTCCAAAGAGGATTCTGTTTTCTATAAACTGCTGCCTTTGTAGAACCTTAGCCCAGATGCCTTCCCTCCCTTCAGTTTGCAGAGCTCATCTCCACGAGGACAGTTTCTGGCCTACAGGTGGACAGGAGAATGTGACCAGGAAGCACAGTGTGGTACAGAGGAGACCACGAGGCATGGTGGCAAGGGTGGGGGAATCAAAGGAACCCGAGACTTAGTTTTTTGTTTTTGTAAGTGAACTTGGTCAAGTCACTGAACTCACACACTCAGTCAATGAACATTTGAGTGCTTACTACTGACTAGCTCAGCACTGTCCAAGAGAAATACCATACAAGCCACGTATGTAATTTAAAATTTTCTAGCAGTGACTTTGAAAAAGTAAAAAGAAACAGGTGGCATTAACTTTAATATATTTCATTTAACCCAGTATCTTCCAAATATTTCCATTGCCTCATGTACCCAATATAAAAAATTATTTGAGTTCTTTTTATTCTTTTCCCATTAAAATCTGGGTTTTAAGTCTTCAAAACCCAGAATTCATTATTTTACACTTACAGCACATCTCAATTCAGATGCAAGATTTCATATATAGTCAACCTATATTTAGATTTCAAAAAATCTATAGCTGGAAAAGCACATTAACATACCTCAATTGTTTCAAGCATACTTAAAAGTTTTCCAATAACTGAATCAGATTTTAAACTTTAAATTTAGTTCCTCAGTCTTTTTAGCCACATTTCAAATGCTTAACAACCTTACTTGTGAATAGTAGCTACTAGACTGGACTGTATAACTCTGGGGTTCAGGAGGGAGACTTGTTTAAGACGTGAACTCTGCCCTCTACATTTAAGTCTAGTATAGGGCACCAGTTTTCAACCAGCATGCCATAAGAATTTTTTTTAAAGATTTTATTTATTTTTAACAAGAGGGGAAGAGGCAGAGAAACAGAGGGAGAGAAACATCAATGAGAGAGAAACATCTATCACTTGCCTCTTATATACGCCCTATCCGGGGAACAAACTCATAACCTAGACATGTGCCCTGACTGGGAATCAAACCGGTGATCTTTCAGTTTGCAAGTCAGTGCCCAACCAACTAAGCCACACCAGTCAGGGAGAAGAATTTTTAAAATAGGCACTGACCTCTTTTCTTCTTAGCTTGTCAAATTAAAAAAATGACAACAGCCAACACAACAATTGCCATCTGGCATGAATGAATCGAAATTATACCTATTGTCATATTGGCAAAAAAATATATTTTTGGTGTGCTGCAGAATTAATTTTAGTAATTAGTTTATGTGTGCCAGGAGATGAAAAGGTTGAAAATCGCTACTGTAGGAAATTCAGGAAAAAAATGACAACTAACAATTACAATATAAGAAGCCCCATTATCTAAAAGCAGTTATGCAGAGATTGGTTTGTTCATTTTCAGCCAGTCTTGTTAAGGAAGGGAGTTGTAAAAATGATAGCTAACTTTAACAGTTTTTAAACTGAATTTTGTTGGGTATGGTCAAGGCATTTTCTTACCTCTCCTGCACAAATCAGATCCATTACGCAGGAACAATAATTTTTAAGAAGTGGGAAAAAATTAAGAGTTGTAAATAAAGGCCAGGGCCAGGGGCTGGCTATAGCAAAGAAAAAATGAGGCTGCAGCCATTAAAGGAGCCGCACGGGCAGGGGCTGTTAATACTGCTGAACGTGGCAGAAGTTGTTCACTGTCTTCACCTCCCATGGCCACTCCCTTCTCTGCCAAAGAGAACTGCTGGTTTTATTCAGGTGAGGAGAGATCCCTTATCTCATGAAAGCTGAGTGTCTACCCCAGACCTGACGGGATGAATCATGAGTGGCTTAAGTCTTTGCCAGTAATCGGCTAGACCTAGGCATGTAATTCACTTCTGGCTAATGAGATTTCAAGGAAAATCTGCTGGAGAGCCCCTGTCAAAGACTTTCTTCTTAGATGGAAAGACGGAGCCACAGAAGGAGGACATCATTGGCTCCTGCTCCTTTCTTCGTGCTTGGAATGCAGTTCTGTGGGAGTTGCAGCCACCATTCCTGCCACGGATGGGGAAATTAGCCCAAAGACGTGCAAAAAGCTTTCCACTGCAGGTGGCAGAGTGAAAGAAATAGCTTGGGCAGCTATCCATGATATCAATGGGCAGCTATAGCAACTGTGGTCTTCTTGTTTTGTGAGATAATTAAACATCGTTATTGATGAACCCACTGAGAGGCATCCTATTACTGGAGGCTGAATGCCTCCGGAACCCATATCCTTGTTCTCCAAGGTTCCAGAGCACACCTTCCCGAGGCGTACCATGATAAAGCACCTGAAACACAGGACACCTGTGCCGTTACCCCAACAACAGAAACCAGATGTTTGTCAAGGTTTTGGATAGCAAAGGTATCCTTTGTTGATTTTAGCTTGAGACAGCTCTTCTAGTTTTTCACATATAATGAGAGCTCAGTAAATTTTCACGAAGCATGAGACATCCTCCCCGTCTCTCTCGTTCCTTTTTTTTTTTTTTTTTTGTCTTACCTGTGCATCAGGTCCCTTTGAGGCTCACCTTCTCCATGAACTCGTGATTCCCTCTGGCCCCCAGGTTGCTTCTCCATGAGGACACATAGTACTTATTAAATCAATACTTAATCATATTCTCTTACAGCAGCTTTTTTTGTTGTTTGCTTGCTTCTTTATCCTAACTTAACTTCATGTGTCTAGCTATCTTGAGGGCATGCACGAAATGTTCTACTTCTTTATATCTCCCATGGCATCTAGCACGAGGCAGGTACCTGGCTGATGTTCAAAAATACCTGTAAAATAGGTCTGTGAAGGAATGAGAGTAAGGCCAGGTAGCCTCACTCTTTTGATCAGGGAGTAGTATTTACCTTAAAGAGTTCAAGCCACCTCTGAGTTGGTTGAGATTATTATTATTACATTTTACACAGATCTGATTCTTATACAGATTCTCATGTTCAGCTCTAACATTTGATTCTATATTTGTCCCTATTTCACCGGACTTTTACAAATTTTGGATTTATGATATTCTTAACCACTTGACTGATACTCTAATTTTTCCCCTATAAACATATATTTTTTTCTTTCTTTTTATTCATATTGCAAAGAACTTATTCCAAACCTCTCTCCACTTCTTTCTTGAATAGTCTCTCATCTCCCATTTCTACCACCCAGGGACAAGCATCCTTCAAATATTCATTGTGAACTGTGTTCTACCACGGCCCACCAATCCCCATCTCCCAAACTTGACATCTTCTGAAGGCTTGGACAGAGAGGGAAAGCCTGACCGTAACACCTGGAGTTAGCTCAGAATGGTGCCGAAACTAGTGTGGGGTGTTCTGCCTGGGGCAGCCAAGAATTGAAAGAGCCTAATTCCCCAGGGAGTGCTGGCAGTACAAACACAGAAAGTGGAGGGCCAACACCAGTTTCCAGAAGCAAACAGAAAGTTCGAAGGTCAGCAGCTCTGCAGAAGCTGGAATGAAGTGGAAGCGTGCTGGAAATGAAGCAAGGAGGGTCATGGGCAATTTCTAAGAAGAGCCCTGGAGTGGCCTCACTTCCCACTGTCAGTCAGAAACCACACGGCACACGAAAGTGTTGCTCTGGCACTCATACAGCAAGAAACAAGAGGACACTTCCTTTTACACACTTTTCTTGTCCCAGCCCCACAGGATCTGTAGTTAACTTTGTCTGGCTGTTATATTAAAGTTCATTTCCTCCATATCATCTGAGGATTGGGTTGTCCCAGAGTCAGCTGGCCAGTTGCCAGGCTGCCTGCTTATTGGCAGTTGCAATTGAAGGACACTGTCACTTTGGACACTTCCAAGGGCTCTCCTAGCACAGTGGCTTCCCCAGGCTGGCTGACTTCTGGAGCTCTGCTCCCACTCCTGTCCTCAGTTGGAAGTTGGTAAGGAGGAAAAAGAGAAAGAAAGGCAATAAAATGTGGACAGCAAAATGCTAGTAGTGTAAGAGGCTGCTTAGAAAAACAAACAGATCTCTATCTAGTCCTAGAACAGCAGCAATGTCCACAGGGCAGCCAGAAAACCCAGTGGAGCAAGTAAAAGATAACAGACAGCAAGCAGCAGGCAGCAGCTGACAGATTTTCCAGAGCAGGCGGGTCGTCTGAGCAAATTACACAGGGATGGAGCTGGGACCCGCAGAGCAGTGAAAAGAGCTGGAACAAGGCCAACAAAGACTTAGGGGAAAATGGGCATCCCAGGGAAATAGGAGCAAAGCTTCCTGTTGGTCATAAGATACCAGATAAAGAAAGTACCAGATCACAATGACAGATTAGGTCATCAGCCCTGGCCAGGTGGCTCAGCTGGTTAGAGTGTTATCCCGTGCTCAAAAAAGTTGTGGGTTCAATCTCCAGTCAGGGCACATGCCTAGGTGCAATCTGGTCACTGATCAGGGCATGTTTCTCTCTCACATCGATGTTTCTCTCTCTGTCTCTCCCTCCCTGTCTCTCTAGAATCAATAAAGATATCCTTGGGTGAGGATTAAGAAAAAAAAGATAGATTGGGTCATCGAGGAGGAAGGAAGGAGGGTGGAAATGGATTTTTCAGTACAATTGCTTAGCAATTTTCTTCTTGTTACAAAGATGTGCTCACAATGAGGTCACTGGGGACACTGTCATTGCAGCCCAAAGCTGCCAGGGTAAAGTAAAAAGGGTAAGGATTTCTAGAAGTGCAAAGCGACTGCCTTGACTCGTCATTGGCAGGACTCCCTGAGGTCTCCGATATCTGTTACTGGTGGCCCTGGATTGAGCTGCAGGCCGCAGCCACAGAGCTATGAGGCAGGCACGAAGGGAGAATTCTGCTTCCTGGATGCAGCGGGGAAATCCCTGATCTATTAGGTAAGTTTTCCTGGGCTAGGAGGACAGTCTAGAGAGAGAGACGGCTCTCAGCAAGGGCAGGTTCAGAGGAACATTGCAATTGATTTGTTGGGATAAGATAATAGTGTCTACGTTTGCCATGACGACTCTCCTTATTTGTACCAGGAAACCTCTGTGAGTCCATGGGTTTGTTTAGGTATGCGATGCTCAGCACTTTGGCATTTAGCCTCCCTCCCCTCCCTTGACCTTCTGCCACATCCTCTGGCCCATTTCCAAACCTCTTTCATTTCTGTGGTCCATTTTCTCCGCCTTGCCCTGGAGCCCCAAAGCCCACCATGTGAGCTGGGTTGCCACATGGCCACCTACTAGCTTTCTAATGATTTTTCATCCATTTTTGAGCACACTTGCCACAGACCTCCTTCACTCCCTGCCCTCATGTGAGCTTGATTTTAATAAAAAGGAATTCCTTTCACTTTCAGCCCCTCTCGTCACACACAGGCCACTGGGCCCTTTCCTTGTCTCTGTCCTTTGACCATTTGTCTTCCTATCATCTCCCAATTGCATTCCTCTCAACACTGCTATGAACCCTCTCTTTCCTCGAGCTCCAACCTGACTTCTACCCCGGTTCCTTCACTGGTCAGCAGATGACACCACCTTTACTTAAAAAATTAGGTCATCTGACATCCTCTCTTTTCAGAGCGCTGTGCTTTCCTCCTTGTCTCCCTGTGGTTCCTGGCCATAATAAGCTCGTGCACTGCACCCACCATCTTGTCTGAGCCCATCTCCTCCTGACCCTGACCCACACTGTCACTCATCCCACAATGCCTGCATTCCTCTTCCTTCCCCTCAACTCTCTTCTCTTTTGTATGAAAGAGAGGCTTTCAACCCTAGCTGTCCTTGCAATCACCTGCAGCACCTGAAAAAAGCATGGATATACCCCAAAGAATTGAAAACAGGGTCATGGAGAGATATGTGTACTCACATGTTCATAGGAGAATTATCCACAATAGTCAAAAGGAAGAAGCTACCCACGCGTCTATACACAGACAAAGGAACAAACAAATGTGATATATGCATGCGGTGGAATACTACTCAGCCATAAAAAGGAAGGAAATTCTGACACATGCTATAGCGTAAAAGGACCTTGAAGACATTACATTAAGTGAAATAACTCAGTCACAAAAGGACAAATACTATATGATTCTGCTTATAGGAGGTACTTAGAGGAGTTAAACTCATAGAAACGAAGTAGAATGGGGGTGGCGGGGGCATTCAGAAGGGGGCAAATGGGCCGTTGTTGTTTCATGAGTACTGAGTTTAGTTTTGCAAGAGGAAAGGAGTTCTGGAGGTGGATGGTGGTGATAGTTGCACGATGCGAATGTACTCACTGCCACAGAGCTGTGCACTTAAAAGTGGTTACAGTGGTGATTTTTATGTTATGTACGTTACACCACAATTTTTAAAAAATAAATATTAAAAACGGAAAGATGCCCCTTCTTCACCCCAGGTCCCCTACACCAGAATCTCCAAAGTGGAGAACGCTTTTCATTCATCCAACAGATAGTGGCTCTGTGCCAGGCACTGTGCAAGGGGCTGGGGATGCAGGAGGCAGCACACACGCCATCCTCCTTACAGAGCACGTGGTCTAGGAAGGGGACCTGGTGGTTTCCATGCAGTTGCAGGGTGGGCAAACGCAACGGTGTGTGGGAGCTGAGAACTATTTTCACCCCTGGGGTCAGAGGGTGGAGGTGGGCAGCATGGGAGGATTCCAGGAGGCAGAGCTCCTTTTACTGGCTTCTTGCAATCGGACCGTCTGCTCACTCTACTAAAATATTTGAATCGTTTAAATGTCCCCTCCCCCAACTCCTCACGTATACACTCATCTTTTTGAAGGTTTATAGTGGGTTCCTATCTGCCGAACACTTCGGCATTTAACATGTGGCACAGTTAATGCCATGGGCTTACCTGGCCTTGTTTCGCTTTCCTCTTCCTGGGCACCCAGGCACAGAGCT
The DNA here is from genome assembly GCF_022682495.2 of Desmodus rotundus. Classification (NCBI taxonomy): domain Eukaryota; kingdom Metazoa; phylum Chordata; class Mammalia; order Chiroptera; family Phyllostomidae; genus Desmodus; species Desmodus rotundus. The sequence goes on from NC_071389.1 coordinate 47,593,162, forward strand.
TTTCTCCACCCCCTCCCTGCTAGATTGAGGCCAAGTGTCTGGGTTTCTGGCACACGGGGTGTGAGAAGAAGTGATGCAGACTACTCCTAAGTCAGACCTTTGAAAACCTTCCCACCCTCCTCCCCTTTCTTGGCATCCACAGCAACCTGCTTTATATGGACAAGCCACAGAAAAAGGTCTCCTGACCAGCACTGGTCTTGCTGTGAGTGAAAAACAAAACTTTACTGGATTAAACCAACTGAGAATTTAGGGGTTTGCTGTTGCAGCTGCTGGCTTTAAATACCCCAATAGTTCTCTGTTTCTGTTTATTCATTCAATCAACACTTTTTTTAGCACTGACTCTTATGCCTGGTATGTAGCTGTGAGTATTCTCACTACCCTTATTTTCTCTACAGAATCCAGCTGGGGACCATCCTCCTGAGATTTGTTCTCTCCACATTGTGGTCACAGGGCTTTCTGCTGAGTTTCCTCCTAACACAATGGTGTTCTTCATTTTCCTGTCCTCACTTACACAATAAAGGTATTTCCACATATTTTGCCCTCGGTGTCTCTCCATGTCCGACTGTGTGTGTCATTTCAAAGAGAAGGTAGTGGGCATAGGTGGGCAGAGCCTTGTACCAGGATGCAGATCTGATAGTTGTGAAAGGAGAGGGGAAGGAAGGATGATCAGTCCAGAGTCACTAGGCTGCCAGACGTGCAGCTCTGAGAAAGTATTGGCCAGGCTGGGCTCCCAAGCAAAAGTACTTGTTGGAAGGCTCCCACGTTGGACAGGAACGGCGTAGCTCTGGTACCTCTGCCATGCTCTGACAAGGCCAGGAGCAGCCCTGGAACTGTCACCTTCACTGGAATGCTGCAGTGGACCCTGGAGGGGCAGCAGCTGGAGGCTGTCCGCTCCTGCACTCCTCACAGCTGGTTCTCTCAAAGGGAGATCCCAGGGTGCAAGACCCTGGCAGCTACATCCATCTACTCCCTCTGCCTGTTGCTTACACTATTTCTCCTCTTAGAAGCTCCCTGTTTCCAGTGTGTCCACTAACCCATGACATCCTGGAGAGTTAAGGGCAAGACTCAGACCATCTGGGAGAGCGTTTGGATACGTGCCTGAGTTCAAACCCCACCTTCTCTGTGAAGTCATTCTCCCCCCATGTTCCCCCTCTGTAATACTTGTTCTCCTACCACTGTCTCAGCGCTTGTCAAATTCTTTTCTTAAGAAACAATTTACTTTCCCCAAAGGTTTGTGAGCATTACACATACTTATCTTTACATTCCTGTAACTTGATACTGTATGAGACAGACAGTAGGTGCTCAATTGTTTGTTGGGTAAGTTATGTAGGACTCACTCTTGAGCTGATGATGTAGAGTGTGGAAAACTGAATGAGCTGGGTGCAAAGGAGTTATGTCCAAGTCCAAGCTCCAACACTTACTGGCTCTGTGAACTTGGGCAAGTTACTTAACATCTTTAACCCTCATTGTCTTGTCTACAAACAAGGAAGTGATTTAATTAAGTGTCCACTTTAGAGTAGGCATCTCGTATGTGGTAATCAATGGCCATGACCTATACTCCCTAGTGACAAGGTTATTGTGAGCATCAGCAAAAACCTTGGATGTGAAAGCTCTTGGCAAACTCTAAAGTTCTGCAAGAATGTAAGACATTATGTTTTACCACATTTGGGTGCACACATCCCAAATCTTTATTTCTATCCTACCTATGTCTTAAGTTCCTGGCTGGCACAGTAGACCAAAGACTCCCCTTGCTCACAATGAACATCTTACATATATAGTTATATATATGTAGTTCTCTCCATATCAGCCCTGACCATCTTTTCTGGCCTCGTCTTGCACTGCTTTCCTGTAAGGCAGACTTTTTGCAGGGGTCAAAAAGGCCTACTTCTGGCCAAAAAGTGTGTTATGCCCACTCCCTCCAAAGTTAACTCTCTATTCTTGATTCCTACACCTATTGGTAGTAGTGCTGGTATTACTAATACCACTACCATTACCAACATCTCATTAAAAGGCTGCTAGGGTTCGTATCTCTTGATTCTACCATGTTCTAGTTGTGTGACCCTGGAAAAATTAATTCATCTCTCAATATTTTAGTTTCCTCATCTGTGAAACAGGTATAAGAATCCCCCAACCTCAGCATGATTGTGAAAAACAAGAGAAATAATCCAGGTCATTAACCTGGTATTGTTACAGCACAATTCCCATAATGACCATAAGAAGGAGGTGTCGATACGGTCTCCACTTACAGGTGAGAGAACAACTGTCTGCACTTTGAATGTGGCACTGAACTAATGAGATATTTTCATGCAACAAGGTCAACTTGATTGAACTCTAATTATGCTTAGGTAGTATGATACCTATACTATTTATTTCTCACAATAATTCAAGCCCCCATTTTTTATCAACCAGGTAACCAAAGCCCAGAAAAGTAAAGCAAGTTGCCCAAGGTCATAAATATAATTAGTTTCTTTAGACTTCAAGTTCAAGTCCAAATTCTGCATATTGATATTACAGCACATCATTTCCTTAATATGTACATATATGTCTTACCAACCAGATCGTAGGTGACCTGAGGGCAGTGTCTGTCTGCACTTCTTGCTAAAGCCTGTCTCCCAAGCACTGTGATACACATCAATAAATACATTTTGATTGCTTGATTAGTTTATCTTACTTTTATTGAATGCCTACAACCTGAGAGAGACAGAAAGGTAAAGCACAAATTAAAACTGTTATAGTATATCATACATTGTGTGTGTGTGTATATATGTGTGTGTATGTATATGTGTGTATGTATACTGTATGTATGTACATGTGTGTATGTATACTGTGTGTATGTATGTACACATAACAGTATAGCACACAGAATGCAAGCACAACAAAAGGAGCAATCAACTGATCAATTTGGTACGCATCACAAACACCATGTACAAATGCCCCAAACAGAAACTACCTAAAAAAACATTCTGTTTAGCACTGGCCTAGCTGGAAACCTTAGATTAGCAAGCAAACCTTCCATGGATAACAAAATGCTGTAAACAAATCTCTAGCAATGTTTTTGACTGCAGATCCGGGACGAAGAGACTGCCAGGAAGACAGCTGTCTCCTCTGCTGCCTCTTACTCATACTGAGCCTTCTCCCCTGCAGACCACAGCCAGGAGAGCACAGAGCCCTCAGCCAACAGAGGCCCTGCATGTAGCTGGTGTAGAAGGAAGGGGTGTGTGAACCAGGTAGGAAGCATATACTCCCTGTCGGGACCCTCACTGCACACTCCAGACGGTCATTCAAACACTCTCCTCAAACCCCCTCCCCTTCCCCACTTCTGCTGATGACCTTGACTCATACATCATGGAGAAAATAGAAATTTTCACAAGGAAATTGCTTCCTCTTCCCACCACTAAATTCTTATGCCCAACTGAATCTGTACCCATTTCCTTATTCCTTCTTGTCACCACAAAGAAGGACACCTTCCCATGGCCAAAGACAAGTCGCTTTGCTTGGCTTCAGGAGCCATCCCCGCGTGCCCCGCCCCAAGGACTCTGCTCCTCCTTAGTTCCCTTTTTCTTCCATATTATTCTTTCCCCATCTAGAGAGTCATTCTCATGGGTATAACATGTTCTAGCATCTCTCATATTTAAAAACAAACAAAAGCTTTGCCATCACATTATTCTGCAGCCTCTTCCTTAAACTCCTAAGGTTATCTGCACGTGTCCACATTTCTTTTCCCTTACTGACTCATTTCCCCCTATTAGTTTAAATTTTAACTTAACATACAGAAAAAACTATTAAAAACATCACCAATATTCTCATGAGCATCTCTCACATTCCCTCTCCCTGTGTCTCCTCCAAAGGTAACCACTATATGAATTTTGTCTTTATCACTCCCTTGCTTTTTTCTTAATCAGACATACTATCAAGTAATGTGCATACAATGAAATTCACACAACTTGAGAGTACAATGCAATAAATTTTGCTAAATATATACCATTATTAACCACCGCCACAGCATAATCTGCCATACTCGTTTACCTCGAAAAGTTCTCTTGCCCTTTTGCAGTCAATCTCCATGCCACCCTCAGTCCCTAGCAACCACTTATCTGTAACAATAGTCCTGCCTTTTCTAGATGCAATCATACAGTGTGCAGTCCTTGTGTTTGACTTCTTGCAGTTAGCATAATACTTCTGAGATTCATCCACGTTGTTACATTATACGTGTGTGTGTCCGTGTGTATATATATATTTCATTCCTTTATGCTGAATAGCAGTCAGCATAAGAAATGAAATAGTACAATGACCAGTATGTCATTTTACAAATATGCCACAATGTGTTTATCCATTTACCAGCTGAAGGACATTTGGGTTGTTTCCAGGTTTGGGCTGCTATGACTAAGACTGCTTTGAATATTCAGGTACAGGTCTTTATGTAAATATATGTTTTCGTTTCTCTTGGCTAAGTACCCAGAGATGGGGTTGCTGGGTTCTGTGTTTAACTTGATAAGAAACAACCAAGCTTTTTCCAAAGTGGTTGCACCATTTTTTCATCCATGCCAGTAATGTATGAGAGGTCCAGCTGCTGCATATTCTCACAAGCTCTTGATACGGCTGATCTTTTTAACTTTAGCCATTCTAGTGAAAATGTAGTGGCATCTCATTGTTTTAATTCGCATTTCTCTACTGAATAACAATGTTGAGCATCTGTTTTATGTGTTTATCATCCAAATATTTTCTTTGGTGAAATATATTTGCATATTGTTTGCCCAGTTTTTAAATTAAGACTTCTTCCTCTTATTAAGGTATAGGACTTCTTTACATACTCTGGATACAAGTCTTTTTTTTTTTAAGTGGCAAAGAAGTTATTAAATAGATTGATTTCGACCATCAGTAACCATCAGACTCCTATATACGACATCAGTGTAATTCAGCTTAATGTGTTTTAACAATTTAAAAGTTTTCAGAATGTATGCCAAGGTAATAGTTGATGTCAACCTATTTTAATAAATTACACATGCACTAATCTGTATCTATATATTCTCTATGTGTCATTTTAAAGCACTTTAAACATCTTTGATAATTAAAATAGAATAGCCATGTTCAATGTAATCGTTTAGACAAAGTGTCACTGAGTTTAATATATTAGTGACCAAGGAAAGGTAGCTCAAAGCTTTAAATTTGAATGAACTTGATAAAAACATGTCAGGACATGTTTAAGAAATTTGTTTTTATTACCTTTCTTTCTGTTTAGTGAAGAAAATAGTATTTTCAATAGTAGTATACCTAGCACTTTGAAATGAAAACCAGTAACTTACAACCTTTCATCACTTCAGTAAAACCAGAACAGCAGTTAAGAATTATGTATCTGCAAAGTGAAAGATAAATGAAATGGATAAAATGAATCCCAGTTAGTATTAAAAGCATTGAGAGAAATGTCACAGAAAAATAAAGAAAAAAGATGCTATGAAGAAAAAATAGAATGTGTAACTGGATAATTTACAATTTATAATTCTATAAAAATTATTAGATTTCAAACATCTTTTTAATATATTTCTGGTGAAATCAAAGTCAAAATATAACACCTGGGATTCCTCCTTCTCCAAAGGAGAAATTAAACTAATCAGGTAATTTGTTCTCCGAAATACTCTGCCAATTCCAATCACAAGAAGCATACAAAATAAGATAAATGATAAAAATGGTGTATAGAGGAAAAGCTACAGTAATTCCAATTTTTGCTATCTCGACAAGGCACTGTACATATGCCACATCAATGTAATATTATAGAAATGGCACCATTTCTGAGGACATAGTCCACATTTTATTTACATTTTAAGACTATAAAATCAAATATCCATATACCTATTTCTTTTTTGCTGATTTCACTTAAACTTAAATGCATGGTCTCATCAAGCAAAGACTGTAAAGGAAACTTCCCATGTCTGTCACATGTAATACACAGAAACATCTTTTAACAGAAATGAATCATCCTTCCCTATGAAATTTTTTTATTACAAATAAATGCATCAAAACAATCCTGGGCATATTTTTGATACTGCTGGTGGTCAGCACCCACACCCCTTCAAAAACTAAAACAATTTGTGCCAATATTCATTGTACCTGCTAGTTGAGACAATTTAAACTGAAGCTCTTTCACTGAGCAAGATGGATAAAGTAAGCCATTTCTCTTTCTCCTTCTTGAGATTTTTACTTTTTAGAGACACACATGCTTCCACAGCTATCTGACAGTTCTCACCACCCTTTCATCTTGTAAACTTGAATTCTATTTTGAGTACTCCAGGTTCATGTTTAAATGACAGTGCCTTAAAAAAATTATGCTGCATTTTTCCTCCTGTTGCCTGAAAATGTAATGTGTATACATATATTAAATATATGTTTACAAACGTTCAGGTCATGTTTACCAGGTGGAATTCTTTTACTTAATTTTTGGGTATTTTACATTGTGATATTGAATCAAGACATTAACATGACTAGAAGATTGTAGATTTAAGACAAGTTTGAGATCCACTAAAATTAATTGTTTTGTGTTTGTCCTTCTGGTGGCTAGAAGCTTCATATTTTCTTTGGACATCATTAGATGTCTAAGATCTTGAAGTATAACTTTAATACTGTATGAATTTTGCCATTTTGCTAACACTGATATGCTCCGTGCATCTACCATTCCACTGGAATTATTTATTCCATTCATATTAATTTTGTTTACAAATCTAACTGATAGAGGGGCTTCTGGGTATTTAGGTCCACATTCTACTTTCAGGGTATGTATTCTGTTTTCATAATTTACCTTTTCTCCTCTGTACCTGGAATGTTCTCTGTCCCCATCACCACCTTCTGAAATCCTACCAGTCAGTTCTTTCAGGCTCAATCCAAGCGTAACTTTCTCCACGGTTCCGCTTTCCTCAATTATTCCAGTCTTGGTGGTCCAATAATCATGGCATCCACCTTGTAAGTGTCACATCTTCATCACCTTTAAGGCCCCGGCTAACTATACCATACCTACTCCTTTTTGTCCTTCTTCAAGTTCTTCCAACAAGTGAAAATTACAAGGAACTTTAACACATTTTGCAACAGAATGGATGGACCTGGAGAGCATTACATTAGGTAAAATAAGCCAGTCAGAGAAAACTGGATACAAGTCTTTTACCAGATAAATGTTTTGCAAAATTTTCTCCCAGTTGGTGGCTGGCCTTCCTATTTTCTTAACAAAGTTTTTCCAAGAAAAAATGATTTTAATTTTGATATAGTCCAGTTTATCAATATTTTTCTTTTAGAGTTTATACTTTTTGTGCCCATCAAAAAAAATCTTTACTTACTTCAAAGTTACAAAGATCCTAAGTTTCTCTATATTTTTAATAGTCTTTGCCCTTACATTTAGGTCTATGATACATTTCAAGTTAATTTGTGTGTGTGGTGTAAAGTCAGGGCCCACTGTAGCACTATTTGTTGAAAAGACTATCCTGTCCCCATTAAAATACCTCGGCACCATTGTCAAAAATAAATTGATCATATGTGATTGAGACTGTTTTTACTTCTCTCCATTGACCTATGTGTCTCTCCTTATGCTAAAATCATACTAGTTGTACAGTAAGTCTTATAGTCATAGAATAAGTTTCTTTTATTTTTTCAAAATTATTTGACTATTTTATTTTAGGTCATTTGCATGTCCATATCAATCTTAGAATCAATTTGTAAATTTCTACCAAAAAAGCCTGTTTGGCCCTGGCCAGTGTGGCTCTCATTTGGTTACAGTGTCCTCCCATACTGAAAGGCCATGGGTTTGATTCCTGGTCAGGGCAAATACCCAGGTTGTAAGTGCAATCCCCAGACGGGGTGCATACGAGAAGGCAACTAAACGATGTTTCTCTCTCATATCAGTCTCTCTCTCTCTCTCTCTCTCTCTCTCTCTCTCTCTCTCTCTCTCTCTTCTTAAAAAAAATATCTGTTTGGAGATTACTTTCTATAATGGTGGCATGAAGGAGAGTTAGAGAAATTCCCCTCCACAGCAAACTAGTACAAAACTGGACAAAATTATTAACAACTACAATTTCATAGAACTGGAAAGTGACCAAAGTGAGGCAACAATGTAAGAAGTCTTACTCATGAAAACTACCATACCCAAGAGAAGAATAAATTCGTGGCCTTCATGCTGGGCAGGGGGCAGGAGGCATTCCCATGCACCTACACCCATGCTGAGTAGCAAAAATCTACAGCTTTATCAGCTGCATAAAATGGTTGTCTTGGTTTGGGGAGGACGGCAGAACAGCTAGTATGGGGAAATTTTAGAACTGAGAGAGCCAGAGACGGGCTGATATAATAGAATCTCTGCATAGCTCTAATTAAGTACTAAACTGCCCTGGTGGGTGCGGCTCAGTGGATTGAGCGCCAGCTTGTGAATCAAAAGGTTGCCAGTTCAATTCCCAATCAGGACACATGCCTGGGTTGTGGAGTGGGCTGGACCCCGGTTGAGGGCATGCGAGAGACAACTGATGTTTCTCTCTCCTTCTCTTTCTCCCTCCCTTCTTCTCTCTCTAAGAGTAAATAAATATAACCTTTAAAAATGTAAATAAATAAATAAGTGCTAAACTCCGTGTATAACCCAAAGAAATGGACAGTCTGGGAGACTTGTAAAATCGCTGTACTTTTGAATGCGTTCCTCAGCCTACACACGACTCAGACAGCAACGGATAAAGAGCTCACAGACCTGAGATGTCTGAGCATAACCTCTGCCCAAATCACTGACTTACCGATAAACCATGTCGGTGCAGGGAAGACCTTAGAGAGCCAAGCACTCTTCTTCCAGGAAGAAACAAAACAAAAATGAGCAGAGACGTCAATGGCTGCACACTCTGGGACAGATAGATTTTGCAATTCTGAGTGCACACAAGGCAGTTACCTGCTGAAACAAAAAACAACAATCATAAGAAGAATAAATCACGGAACAGATTATTTACAATCTTTGCTAAGCAAAAAAAAAATTAGGTAAAGAAACAGAAAACGATGATCTGTACATAAGAAATAATACCAGTCAATAAAAATTGATTTCTAATGGCCCCAGGTGTTGGCTTTAGGAAAACAAATTTTTTCCTAAAAGCAGCTGTTATAAATATGTCTGAGGAATAAAAAAGTATATGGTCAAATAATTAAGGGAAAATATGCTAATATTGACTGATAAATAAGGAACCTCACCAGAAAACAATCCCTATAAAAAAAATCCAGGTGAAAATTTTAGTGCTGAGAAGTACCACGCTGAAATGAAAAGTTTATTAGATAAGCTCAACAGAAGATTTGATGTGAAAAAAAGTAGTCGGAGAACTTAGAGTTAGGTCAATAGAAATTATAAATCTGCAGAGTTGGGAGGAAAAAAGATTAAAGAAAAACAAACGCTCTTAGAGACCTGTGTGGGATCACAGGAAACAATCTATCCCACACATGGTTAAAGTCCTAAGAGGGGAGGAGAGAGAAAGGGGCAGAAAACATATTTAAATGAATAAATGGTGAAAACAGTACAAACAATGGTTGACTTCTTGTAAGAAACAATAGAAGCCAGAAAACATTGCAATGACAATTCAGATGTTAAAAGAAAAACTTGTCAACCAAGAACTATATATCTAAACTATTCTTTAGAAGTGAAGACAAAAATAGAGACAATTCTAAATAAACAAACTGAGGGAAGTTGTTGTTAGTATATCTGCACTATAAGAAATGCTAAAAGAAGTCCATCAGGCTAAAGGAAAATGATTCCAGATGGTAACTCAGAAGCAGAGGAAGAAAGGACAACACTGGAACTGGTAAATATGTGCATAAATATGAAAGATTATGCTTGTATATTTCTCTTCTATTTTCCTAATTTCTTTAAAAGGTGCAAAATGTTTAAAGCAAATATATAATTTATTGTGGGGTTTACAACATGCATATGTGGCAACAGTGTCACAACATGGGGGAAAATGCTACTAGACTGGTGATGGGTTCCTGCATTTTGTCGGAAGTACGTTAGCATTTACTTGAGATAGACTGGGATAAGTTAAAGATGCTTACTACATCTTTGGAGGAACTACTAAAAAAATAAGGCAAAGAAATAGAGCTATCGAATTAACAGAGGAATTAAGATGGAATGAAAAATACAATTTTCTAAGCACAAAAAGTAGTAAATAAGGAATAGAGAAGCAACAACAGCAAAAAAGATAAGTTAAAAATATGGCAAAAGGGTCTACCTCAAGCAACTATATTAATAATTATATTTAATGAATGGGCTAAACACTCCAATCAAAAGTCAGAGATTGTTAGACTGGATTTTAAAAAGCAAAATTCAACATGTGGCCCTGACTGGTGCTGCTCAGTTAGTTGGACGTCATCCTGCAGAGCAAAAGGTCGCTGGTTCGATTCCCAGTCAGGGAACAAGCCTGGGTTATTGGTCTGGTCCCGGTCAAGAGCATGTGTGAGAGGCAACCAGTCAATGTTCTCTCTCACATTGATGATTCTCTTCCTCTCTTTTTCCCTCCCTTCTCCTCTCTCTAAAAAATAAATAAATAAAATATTTTTTAAAGATTTAATATTTTCTTTAAGTATATTTTATTGTTTATACTATTACAGTTGTCCCAATTTTTCTCCCTTTGTCCCCCTCTGCCTTGTACCCCACTTAGTTCATGTCCATGGGTCGTGCATATAAGTTCTTTAGCTTCTCCATTTCCTATACTATTCTTAACCTCCCCCTGTCTATTTTATACCTACAAATTATGCTTCTTAATCCCTGTACCTTTTCCCTTATTCTCCCCCTTCCCCCTCCCTGCTGATAACCCTCCATGTGATCTCCATTTCTATGACTGTTCTAGTTCTGTTTGCTTAGTTTGTTTTTGTTTTTTTAGATTCAGTTGTTGATAACATGTTTTTTGTCATTTCACTATTCATAGTTTTGACCTTTTTCTTAGGCCCTTTAACATTTAATATAATAAGGGCTTGATGATGATGAACTCCTTTAACTTGATCTTATTTGGGAAGCACTTTATCTGCCCTTCCATTCTAAATGATAACTTTTCTGGGTAGAGTAATCTAGGTTGTAGGTTCTTGCCTTTCATGACTTTGAATACTTCTTGCCAATCCCTTTTGCCTGCAAGTTTCCTTTGAGAAATCAGCTGACAGTCTTTAGTGGATTCCTTTGTAGATAATTCTTTTTTCTCTTGCTACTTTGATTTTTTTTTAATTTTTTATCTTTATTATATATTTTTTCCATTACATTTATTCCCCTTATACCCTCCTCTCCCCAGCAATCACCACCCTGTTGTTCATGTCCATGAGTCCTTTTTCTTTTTTGCTCAGTCCCTCCACCCCCTGATCACCACCCCCACTATCTGTCATCTGTTCTCCATCTAAGAGTCTGTCTCTGTTTTGCTTGTTCACTCAGTTTGTTCATTAGATTCCACATGTGAGTGAAATCATATGGCATTTGTCTTTCTGTGACTGGCTTATTTCACTTATAACATTCTCCAGGTCCATTCATATTGTTGAAAAGGGTAAATTTTCTTCTTTTTACAGCTGAGTAGAATTTCATTGTGTAAATGTCCCATAGTTGTTTTATCCACTTATCTACTGATGGACACTTGGGCTGCTTCCATATCTTGGCAATTGTAAATAATGCTACAATGAACATAGGGGTGCTTATGTTCTTTCAAATTAGTGTTCTGAGTTCCTTCAGATATATTCCCAGAAGTGGGATCTTTGGGTCAAAAGGCAGATCCATTTTTAATTTTTTGAGGTATCTCCATATTGCTTTCCACAGTGGCTGCACCAGTCTGCATTCCCACCAACAGTGCAAAAGTATCCCCTTTCTCCACATCCTTGGCAGAACTTGTTTTCTGAGTTATTGATGACAGCCATTCTGACAGGTGTGAGATGGTATCTCATTGTGGTTTTTATTTACATTTGTCTGATAATTAGTGACATTGAGCATCTTTTCATATGTCTATTGGCCAGCTATATGTCCTTTTTGGAGAAGTGCCTATTCAGGTCCTTTGCCCAGTCTTTAATTGGGTTGGGCCTTTTTTTTTTTTTTTGGTGTTGAGTTTTGGAAGTACTTTATAAATGGTGGATATTAGTCCCTTATCAGATGTATCGGCAAATATGTTCTCCCATTCTGTGGGTAGTCTTTTTATTTTGTTGATGGTTTTCTTTGCTGTGAAAAAAGTTTTTAGTTTGATGAAGTCCCATTTGTTTATTTTTCTTCTATTTCCCTTGCCTGGGGAGATATGTATGATAAATAATTTCTATGAGCAATGTCTGAGATTTTGCTGCCTATGTATTCTTCTAGGGTTTTTATGGTTTCAGGTCTAACATTTATGTCTTTGATCCATTTTGAATTTATTCTTGTCTGTGGATAAAAAGGTGATCTACTTCAATTTTTCTGCACCTATCTGTCTAATTTTCCCAAGACCATTTATTAAATAAACTATCTTTAGTCCATTGTATGTGCTCACTTCCTCTGTCAAATATTAATTGACTATAAAGTTGTGGGTTTATTTATGGGCTTTCTAGTCTGTTCCATTGATTTATGTGTCTATTTTTATGCCAATACCATGCTGTTTTGATTATTATGGCCTTGTTGTATAGTTTGATATTAGGTAGCATGATTCCTCAGACTTTGTTCTTCTTTGTCAGGGTCGCTGTTGCTATTCAGGGCCTTTTGTGGTTCCACATAGATTTTTGAAATATTTGTTCTAGTTCTGTGAAATATGTCATTGGAATCTTGATAGGCATTGCATTGAATCTATGGGTTGCTTTGGGTAATATGGACATTTTACTGATGTTAATTCTTCTTATCCCTGAACATGGTATCTGCTTCTACTTATTTCTATCTTTTTCAATTTTTTTCTTCAGTGTCTTACAATTTTCCAAATACAGGTCTTTTACATCCTTGGTTAGGTTTATTCCTAGGTATTTTATTATTTTTGAAGCAATTGCAAATGGGATTATTTTCTTAATTTCCTTGTTAGTTCATTACTGGCATATAAAAATGCAACAGATTTCTGAATATTAATTTTTCTCCTGCTACTTTGCTGAATTCATTGATCAGTTCTAGTAGTTTCTTGGTGGACTCTTTGGGATTCTGTATGTACAGTATCATGTTATCTGCAAAAAAAAGACAGTTTTACCTCTTCCTCTCCAATTTGGATGCCTTTTATTTCTTCTTTTTATCTGATTGCTGTGGCTAGGACTTCTGGTACTACGTTGAATAAGAGACATGAAATCAGACATCCCTGTTTTGCTTCCAATCTTAAGGGGAATGCTTGTATGATGAGTATGATGCCAGCAGTGGGTTTGTCATATATGGTTTTTATTATGTTTAGGTATGTTCCCTCTGTTCTCCCACTTTGCTGAGAGTTTTTATCATAAATCAGTGCTGGATTTTATCTAAAGCTTTTTCTGTATCTATTGATGTAATCACATGGTTTTTATCCTTCATTTTGTTTATGTGGTGACTCACATTTATTGGTTTGCAGATGTTGTACCACCCTTACATTCCTGGAATGCAAGGATCCTACTTGATTATGGTATATGATCTTTTTGATGCATTGTTTTATTTGGTTTGCTAATATTTTGTTGAGGACTTTTGCACCTATGTTCATCAGAGATATAATATGTATTTTCTATCAGTGATGTCCTTTAAATTCAGTGGCACAAATGCTATCCAGTATATTTTTTACTGTGGATATCGTAAATTTTTTATCTCTAGAAGTTACACTTGGGTCTTCTCTACATCTTTAAATTCTCTCTTCATCCTGGTTATATTTTATTCTACTTTTTAAACATATTTATAATAGATGTTTTAACATCCTTAACTATTAGTTCAATCATGAATATTATTTCTGTGCCTTTTTCTATTGATTCATTTTTTTCTACATTCTGTGTCATTATTTTCCCACTTCTTTGCATGCCTCACAGTTATTTCTTTTCACCCAACATTTATTTATTTGAAATCAGAATGAAAATAACAATTGACAGTTGTGAAATGTGTGTTTAGTCTAATACTTCTGATCAGTTGTACCACTTATCTAGGACAAATTACCAGTTAAATTTTACATTATTCCTTCAGAACTGAGGTTTTTTAGTGACTCCAAATTTGGTATCTTCAAATTTGGTGTATTCAAATTTGACGTCAGGGAATGCATTCATGTCTGCTTTGCCATGTATTTACTTAAGGTTAAAAAGCTCCCTCTCCAACTTTGCTGACACTCTGGGCCAGTGTCAACAGGTCTTCCAGATAACTTTTGCCCAGTCAATTATGTATTCTCTAATCTTGTCCACAAAGAGCTGCTGTACGGGATCAAATTCCTTATGAAGTGCCACTACTGTTTGACACTAGTATGCCTCCCAGTGTTTTGTGAAGTGCAGGAATTGCTCTGTATTCCTTTTTTATGTGTCTTTCCCTGACTTCAGGTAAGCTGGTCTCACTCCAGCATAGGTAAGTACTCACCAACAACGTTAACGCGATCCCTCTGCAGATCTCTGGAGTTCTCATTCTCTACGGCTCCCTCCTCTGCTGTACACTGCCCAGCAAATGGCGGCTGCCTGGCTCTCCCCTCATTCCAATCTGTTTCCTCCACTCAGCAAGACCACTGGACTCTGGGTTTCACCTTTCCACTCTACCACCTGGAAATTCCTGCCAGCAGGCAAGATGGTGCAATCAGAGCTCATCTTGTTTGCTTTTGCTTGTTTTCCTTCATTCGGGCATTACAGTCCTGCTTTCCTGTCATCCAATTCTGAAAACCATTGTTTCATATAATTTCCTAGTTTCCTTGTTGTTAAGGCGGAAGGGTAAATTTACTCTCCAGTCTAACATATTAGCCAGAAACAGAAGTTTAAATTCCCTTGCTTTTAAAAAATGCTTTTACCAAAAATACAAAAAAAAACCCCAAAACACCCCCAACCTTTTGCAATATATTATGTATTCACAAAAATAAAATATTTTAAATTCTGGGGTAGTCTAAAATAATTTTAAATACATAGTAAATAATAGTGTTAAGTTGTTCATTAATGATTTGTTTTCTCCACTCAAAATAATGTTTGCAAGATTCATCTTGCCCTGACACGTGTGGCTCAGTGGATTGAGTGCCAGCCTGCAAACCGAAAGGTTGCTGGTTCAATTCCCAGTCAGGGCCTGGTTGCAGGTTGGATACCGGATGGGGTGCATATAAGAGGCAACGAAATACATACAAAAGGCAACCAAACAATGTTTCTCTCCCACATCCAAGGTTCTTTCCCTCTTTTTCTCTCTGTCTTCCCCTCTCTCTAAAAAGTAAGTAATAATATCTTTATAGAAATGTAAACAATATTAATGCCCATTTCAGGGGACAATTACCATACCTCATGATTGTGGAGTATAGAGGATCTTGATCAACAATTAAAACAAGAAAGACCCTGAGAAAGGTTTGAGAGTGGAAGGACCTATTTTGGACGCTAAAGTGGAAAGAAGTTGGGTAGACGCGTGGTTGAATCCTAGCTCCATCCCATTATTTGTGATTCTTGAAGCTGGATATTTTTTGTGAGTTCTTTCGTCATTTATAAAGTGAGAATATACCTGCCTATCAAAATTTCTATGAAATTTAAATAATATAATCTCTGCTAAATTGCCTAGCAAAGTACTTGGCACAAAGAAGATACAAAAAAAAAATAATAATAATAAGCAATCTTCTCTTAACTTCCCAAAGCTCTTAATGTTCTAGTCTTGATGGAAGGAAGTTTTAAAAAGACAAAAAAAAAAAAAACTTTCTGAGAATAAAGGGCAGCTGGTTGGGAGTGCCTTTTTTGAGGCCCTGGAGGTCTTCCTGTTTTCACAAAAGCATGAATTAAGGAAACAGCAAATAACTGAGCAGCAAAGGAGGAAGAGTTGCTGTGTGGCCTCTCTTTGATTTTTCTTTGACTTCCATGCCTTGTCTTTCTAGCATATCTTCTTCTCTAGAGCTGCATTGTAGCCTGGATACTTTTAGAACTAAATGTCCACGTAAGGTAACCATATAACTTAAGAATTAAGTTACGGAAGCTATAAAATTCCAACAGAGGCATAAATCTCTACTGGCTACACATTTTTATAAGGATTAGTAAATTCTGTGAAGTTTTATTTTTTCTTTCAACTGACAATTATCAAGTATCAAATGTATATTAGGAACTGTGCTGGAAACTAGTTAATACAGACATAACACCCTGTTCACGTTGCTTACAGTCCAGATCCTTTCCTCTTACTCTCAACCTCTGAAACCACTGCAAACAAGAATATTTTTACAAAGACGAAACTCTCCCATCCTGATCTGTGACCATTGTCAGCCTCTATAACAATAGGAAGTCCAAGGGAGGAAATGCCAGAAAGCTCCGAAGACAAAACAGACGCATCAGAAAGAGCGAAAAGGCTGGTCAGTGTGGTGCGCATTTTAACTCATCTCAGTACCTTCTTCGATTCTTTTAATCATTTCTAGGCAGCATCTGAAAAATCTGCTTTTAGTCTTTTCACTTACAATAATTAAATCAGAAATGTCATTCACTCCGCTTTTCTTCTTGGCACATGGTAAGAACTCAAGTGTTGCTTGGCTGGAGCGTCTTGAGGTACATATGCTTCCTCATGTGTTCCGCACTCATCCCACATGTGAGCGCCACTGGGTTTCCTTACATTCAACTTCCCTCACCCCAACGTTTGTAGTTATTTTAAATTAATTTTCCCTGCTATATTGCTTGCATTGTTTTATGCTGTCTCCAATCCCTTTGTAATCAAGGAAAAATCAATAGAAATGTATGCCTCTGGCTAGTATACTGAATCTGCAGAAGACAACCTTCCTTTGTGTACTCCTTCAGAAGCACAGCTTCTCACAAGATTTTTTTAAACCAGTCGCAGTGAAAACATAATAATTGCAATAACAAATGACAATTTTAGAGGGTTTTAATTTCTTTTCTTAATAAGAATAATAAGTCTGGGTATTTTTTTTTAAATAACACAAATCTCAGAGCTGTCTGTACCTAGTTACAAATGAAATATCTATTAGAAATATTTATAAAAACATATTGAGGTATTTATATTTTAAAACATTACAATCTGTTTTTTCCAATTGATTTCTTACTGCTTGATTTGCAATCAGCACGATGGTGAAAGATTCAAAAGGCCCCCTGGAAGTCTTTCTTTTGAGATATGTCCAGCTCATGGCATGAAATATTATAGCTGCATAAATTATTAATACCACTTTAATCTTCGGTTTGAAACTGCAGTGCCAATCAGACTATTTTACTGTGTAAATGACACCATGGGAGCATGCTGAGCACCCTTAGATGCTGCTCTAATGCTTTCAGCACTTAGCACAGTGCTCTGAGCATGACAGGCTCAGCTATGCGTGTTTTCTTTGCTGGTTCAGATCATTTGGGTGCATTTGACACACTAAATCATTAATAGGTGAAGTGGGGCTCATAGTTAGTTCAATCTAACAAGCATTTATGGGACACCTATTATATGTAATCTGATCGTGTCACTCCCATACTTAAAACGTTCAATTATTCCCTACAGTTTTCAGGATAAAATCCAACCTCCCAATACAGCATATGAGACCCTACATAATCTATCAATAAGGGCAGATATGTGACGTGCAGGCTCCCACTCCCCTCTTCACATCCCATGATAAATGCAACTAATGTATCCCATCATTCTTTCCCGCTGAGACTGGTCATGGCTTCAGAAACCCTTTCAACACAACGTTCCAGGCAGCCACCACCAATAGACCAGAGTTAAAATCAATTTGCTAGTCCTGCAATCTATTTCTCTAGTCCCCCTAAATATCATCAAACATCATCTGCTTAGTCACATAAAATGCCATACATTTCCACAGGTATGTGCTTTTTCCTATGCTGTTCCTTCTCTGTAGAATAATCTTCCTCCTTTTCCATGTTTAGCTAACTCCTGTTAATTCTGCACAATTCAGATTGGGCTCCACCTCCCCAGTCTGTTCCAGACGCCTTTATTCTGTGTTCTCAAAGTAACCTGCACGTAGTACTTTATCAGCTGCACCGTGATTGTTAATTGCTTGCCTCTCTCCCCAGCTAAAGTTAATTCTTTGAGAGCAGAGGCCGTGTTTTAGTTTGCTTCATACCTCAGGCAGCCAGCACAGAGCCTGGTGTGCAGTAGGTATTCAATAAATGTTCAAAAACAAATGTTCTAGCCATTAGGTTTTAGGAACACAAAAGAGAATAATGTATGTGGATGAGAAATATTTATTGAAATATTTATTTAATAAATACTGAGGCCCTGTCCCAAGCACTTTAAAACATAGATTATGTTATTCAGATCTCACAACAACCCTTTAAGGTCAACTCTGTGATTATCTTCCTTTTAATAATGAGGAAACTAAGACACAAAGAAGCCAGGTGACTTCTCTAGGATCACACCCAGCCAGATAGTCTGGTTCCAGAGTTCCTAACCATTATACTCTATTGCCTGGGCCCTGCATGGACCCTGTCCACAAGGAGATCAAAGGTTATTAGAGGGAGACAGGCAGGTGAGGGACTAATTAGTATGTATCATGGAAGGACTATAATATATGTTTGAGCAACATAAAGGGATAGCACAGGAGGGGCATGATTAACATAGTTGGGGGTAGAAGACAAATGTTCAGGGAAGGTTTCACTAAAGAAATGGTATTCAAATTAGTTTTGAAAGGCTAAGAGCACATGAGGTAGAGCTGAAGGGAAAGATATGCTAGGCAGAGAGAGAGTACATGCAAGACATAGAGGAAGGAAGCAACATGATGTTTGGGCAACCGGACCGGCCACGTAATTTGCAGAGCCCAGAGTAAACTGGAAACACAGGGCCTCTTGTCGATAACTTATTAAGAATTTCAACACAGTTATAGCAGAACATTAAATCAAACGTCCCTTTTAGGTGCAGGGCCCTGTGCAAAGGCACAGGCTGCATGTCTGTAAAGCCAGACCTGTTGGGCATCACACATGCTTCATCATTGGTGGAACAAGAAGTACCTTGGGCAAAAGTACTTTATGAGGCAGAAAACGACACTGGTGAGGACAGCAGAGGTCAGGTTATATGCCATGCTCAGTAGCCTGGACTTTGCAACCTGGTAGGATCGTTTGCAAAAAGATACTTCCGGGACGCCTAGAAGGTCAGTGGAGGTTACGAGAAGAAAGCACAGCAGCAGTAGCAATTACACTGGCCAGAGAAGCTCAGATCTTGAATCTGCCCTTCTCAGTGGGGATGTGGGAAAAGGGTAGACCTGAGAAATGAGTAGGAGGCACAGCTTGCAAGAGTTTACACTCAATGTGCACAAGGAGCCTGTGAGGAAAGAGGAGCTGGGGAGGGGCTGGGGTTCAGCAGAACGCGTCACCATTTTGTTTAGGCCTGCCAGACCAATTTGAAGCAGTGCTATAAAATTAGTTTATATAATGATTTAGCATCATTTATATCAGGGACACCTGCAGACCTGGAGAAGGTCAATGCACAGACTGCACGAAATAAAGTCCTTGTGTAGATTTCGCCTTCTGTAACTCCCACAAGCAAAGTGGCACACGAAGAGTCTATTTATTTTTTCTTGATTTCCTTCCAAACAACCATGACTTTTTGGGTCACTTGAGTTTTTCCCATGAAACAGAAAAAAAGGAATTCTTAAACCCTTCTGATGTGATTTCTCAATTGCCAAACTGTTCTCAAGAAGCTTCCTGAGTTGTCTGGTTTTCTAGCACTATTTGAATGTGATCTCCAATATAATAAGAATAAAATTAAATTATATATTAGTGCTTTGGAAATGAAAGTTCAACGTAAATACAGCAATATCAGTTTCATCCTGGCATTCTGGGAGGCTGACAATAGTTCACACAACTAAATTATTTCTCCTTATCACTCCGATGGTGGGTTCTTCCATCAGTTTTTCAAGGTATAGCTCATGTGTAGAAGCTTTCCTAACCTTGATGACTTTCCTTTCACCCCTTTGCCAATAAAACTTAGGGAGCTAGAATATCAAAATACACGTTTAAATAGTCAAAGCATGGACCTGCTCACTAGCCATAATTATCTTTGTTAAGTAACCATATTTTTATTTTTTATTGATTTTAGTGAGAGAGGAACATCAATTTGTTGTTCCAATTATTTATCCACTCATTGGTTGACTCCTGTATGTGCCCTGACTGGGAATCAAACCCACAACTTTGGCGTATCAGGATATCACTGTAACCGACTAAGCTACCTGGGCAGGGCTTAAATAACACTTTCTTAAAAATAGAAAAATTGCAGATTGTACTTGGATTTACTCCCTAGTTCTGGGGTTCCCTGTCACTTCAGAAAAAAATTTTTTTTTTTTAATTTTCTAAGGGCTCCTAAGGAAGACAGCAGTCTTCAAACCGATCGGGAAGCATGGTGTGGCTGAAAGCTGTGGGCTTTCGTGGGGTGATCTTGGGCTCTTTATTTAATCTCTCTCACCCTTGGCTACCTGGGGTGAGGGTTTATATCTGCCTTGCGGGATTAGTGGAAGATTGAGTGAGTTCACAGATGTGTAAATCAGTTGTCCCCAAGCAGACCTTCCATAAAGTGAGGTTCCTGAGTCACCTGTGTGTGTCTTTGGTGAGGAAAACTAAGTGATATTTTATACCTTTCTACTCTCTTCCAACTTGAATTCATTGGTTCTGAGGATGCCTAGTGGGTTTCTTCCCTTTGGGTGTAACCAGGGAAGCAGATTCCAGCTTCAGACCAACACATCACCAAAGGTCATATTCTGAGAGCGCCACCAGCGCAGGGAAACTCAGGACCTTTATCTCCCAAACAGCTGGGGAGCTAGCTCTTCTCTTTCCTTCCCAGGAACTGTTTTTGCCTCCATGTTCGGTGTGTCCTAGTAATTTCCTCAGAAGTCTCGTCCAACTCCCCGACCTCCCCATTTGATCAGTTCTCCCTGCTATAAATCTTCCTAGAAAAGTTGTAGTTGATTCTCTGTAGAACTTACCACAATTATAATTGAGAAATTAATTATGTAATTCGTTGTTTTAGGTGCATTTTCTTCAACAGAACGTGAACTCCACTGAAACTCTGTCATGTCCGTCACTGTGGACTGAGTTCCTGGTGCATGCTCTTGCACATAGTAGGTGCCTAACCATGCGTGACTAAATAAATGAGTGAGTGCTGGGCCATTATTAACTAATTTGGATAAACACATCTGTTTTTTAATTAAAGTACAGTTGACATAAATTATTATATTCGTTTTAGGTGTACAACATAGTGATTTGACATTTACATGCCTCACAATGTGATCACCATGATAAATCTAGCAACCATCCGTCACCATGCAAAGTTATTATGATATTATTGAATTCACTCCCTATGGTGTATATTACCTTCCCACGACTTGTTTATTTTATAACTGAAGTTTGTATCTCTTATCACCCTTTACAATGTTACCCACTCCTCAACCTCCTCCCCTCTGGCAATCATCAGTTTGTTCTCTGTATCTATGAGTCTGTTTCTGTTTTGTTTGCTTGCTTGGTTTGGTTTTTTAGGTTCCACATAAAAGTGAAATCGTATGATATTTGTCTTTCCGTGTCTGACTTATTTCATTTAACATAATCCACTCTAGTTCCATCCATGTTGTCACAAATGGCAAGATTTCATTCTCTGATATTGCTGGGTAATATTCCATTGTTTGTGTATATATGTATACCACATCTTCTTTATCCATTCATCTATTGATGGACACCTAGGTTATTTCCATATCTTGGCTTTTGTAAATAATGCTGCAATGAATATGCAGGTGCCTAAATCTCTTCAAATTAGTGTTTTTGTTTTCCTCAGATAAATACTCAGAAGTGGAATTGCTATGTTGTATGGTAATTCTATTTTTAATTTTTAGAAGAAACTCTATACTATATTCCATAGTTGCTGTATCAATTTACAGTTCCACCAACAGTGCACAAGGGTTCCCTTTTCTCCACATTCTTGCTAACACTTATCTTTTGTTGACTTGTTGATTATAGCCATTTTGACAGGCATGAGGCGACGTATCAGTGCGGTTTTAATTTGCATAGCCCTGGTAATTAGTGTTGAGCATCTTTCCATATGTCTGTTAGCCATCTGTATGTCTTCTTTAGAGAAATGTCTATTCAGGTATTCTGCCCATTTTTTAATCATTTTTTTGTTTTTTGGTATTGAATTTATGATTTCTTTATATATTTTGGATATTAACCCCTTATGTTTTTATTTTATTGATGGTTCCCTTTGCTGTGCAAAAGCCTTTTATTTTTATGTAGTCCCATTTGTCTGTTGTTGCTCTTGTTACCACTGCCCAGGGAAACGAATCCAAAAGAATACCACTGAGATCGACGTCAAAGAGCTTACTGCCTATGTTTTCTTCTGGGAGTTTTATGATTTCAGGACTTACATTTTAGTCTTTAATCTATTTTGAGTTTAGTTTTGTATATAGTGTTAGAGGGTGGTCCAGTTTCTTTCCTTTTGTTTTTTGGGTTTTTGTGGGGGCATGTATTGTAAAACAAAGAAAGGGAGGAGCATGGGCATCCGCAAGAAAAGGTACCCCAGAGAACAGGTGGCAGGCATAAAGAGCCTTCCACCATCACTATTTTGCCCTATACCAGCCCTTCCAAATCACCACCTTTGCACCACAGGTATGCAATGGACACATTATAGGTCCATGGTTTGAACTCTGCCCAACAGTGGTATGACCTTCAACAAGGTCAATCTATGAGCTTAGCTTCTTTTGCATAATAATATGAGAAAAAAAAATGAAGTGGTCCCACCCTCATGCCAGGCCCTGGAGTCACTCTTGACACCTCTACTCATGTGTTCATCACAGCCAATCATTTGCCAAGGCTCACTTCTGAATTTTCCTCCTGTCATCCTCTCCAAGGTCCTCAACTCCCCTTACCATACCAATCTCTTGACTAGTCTTCCTGTGTCTACCATTGCTTTTGTTCAAACCATTTTCTCTCTGTCCACGAGCCAGAAAGTTATTTTAAAAACACAAAACTGACTGTGTCCTTCCCCTGCTTAACATCCTTCAATGGCTTCCTGTTCTTGGGATAAAATCCCAAATCCATCTGACAACCAGTAAGGTCCCACCTGTGTCATCTGGTCCTTGACTTAACTCAACAGCCTCTTCTCTTGCTTCTGTACCCCTGCTCATTCCACTGGCCTTCTCTCCCTTCCTCAGGCTCACTAAGCTCCTTCCTCTTTCATCCCTCACTAATGCCATTGTGTCTCCTTCTAAAACACTGAATATCAGTCTTCCTGACAAGACATATTGTAAATTCTGTGAGGTTAGGGAGTATGTCTATCATTTTTAGGGACCATTATCTACCATTCTATCTCTAGGATATAGCATAATCCAAGTCACACAGTAATAGGACAATAAATATTTGTTGGAAGAGTGGATACATCTTTGTTGACTGAGTAACTGAATAATAGTATCTACTTATTCAGTCCACAAGTATTTCTGGAGTCAGTACTTCTGCCAGGTAATGGGTGAAGCCCTGAGGATACAGTGAACAAAATAAACACAGTCCCTGACCTCTTAGAACTTACATTCTAGTAGCCTTTCCCCCTTTTTTCTTTTGTTTTTTTTCCTCTCTTTTTCCCCTTTTCTTACTTTCTCCCTTTTCTACTGGAATTAAATAATGGATCTGAGATCTTATAAAACCTATGTGATTATCTTGCTCTTCTCTGAGTTTTCTTGGGCTATATGATTTAGTTCTTAAATACTCTCTCCTAAGCTCTATTATTTTTCTCATCTTCTCACCGACAAGGTAAAATACTTGAATTCAGGGAACTACTTCAACTTGTTGTTGGTTTTTTTTTTCCCTTTTTGGTTCCTAGCCCAGTCTACACAGAAATTTCTTTTAAAAAAATTGTGGGGTGTTTTTTGGTTAGAAAGTGACTTACTCATTTATGATGATGGAAATTAGAACAGTGGTTGCTTGTGGGATGGGAGGATTGAGTGGAAGGGTGTAAAGGAACTTTCTAAGTGTTACATATCTTGACTGGGATTATATCATTATTGAGGTTACATCTTTTTCTTTACTTCATAATTTAATTTATTTACATCTTCTAGAGGCAAGAAAACATCAAACACATATTGAGAGGTAAAGGTTTTTCTTAATTATAGATACAAACACTTGCTGAGAGCTTGTAGCTTTAGTTCTATAACCTTTTTTGTATTGTTGTTCAATTACACCATTTTCCCCCAGTTACTCTACCCTGTCCTACCCACCCCCCCCACCTTCCACTTTCAATCCTCCCCCTGATTGTCTTTGTTCACGGGCCCTTTATGCATGTTCCTTGACTTGACCCTTCCTCTTCTTTCCCCTATTATCCCCCTCTCCCCTCCCCTCTGGTCACTGTCAGTTTGTTCTTTATTTCCATTTCTCTGGTTCTATTTTGCTCACTTGTTTGTTTTGTTCATTAGGTTCCCCTTATAGATGAGATCATATTGAGGTTACACCTTGATTGAACTTTATATATTGTTTGGGTTACATGAGTGTATACATTTGTCAAAATTCATCAGATTATTCCCTGGTTGGTGTGGCTTAGTGGATTGAGCACTGGCCTGAGAACCACAGGGTCACAGGTTCGATTACTATCAGGGTACTTGTCTGGGTTGCAGGCTAGGTTCCCAATGTGGGGCGCACGAGAGGCAACCACACATTGATGTTTCTCTCCCTCTCTTCCTCTCACCCTTCCCCCTCTCTAAAAATAAATAAATAAAATCTTTTAAAAAAATCATCAGACTGTACACTTATAATCTGCATCTTTCACTGAAGGTATATTTTACTTCTTAACAATACCACATTAAAAAAGGAACATATGCATATTATATGAAAATTTATCAAATTAAAGTAAGTAAAAATAAGAAACCCCAAATGACCTGCAATGTCATCACTCAAAGAGAAACATAGTTTATATTGTGGAGTATGTCCTTCTAAATTACTTCATTTTTTATACATAAACACATGATATGGATTCATACAGAATGTAGTACCTCCTAATTTGCTTTTTTTTATAACCAGTATACTAAAAGCATACATAAAATGTTCTTTATAATTACTACTTAGATTAATTTACTAAAGTAAGTAAAAATCAGGATTCTAAATTTGTTTCAAATTGTTTAGAGCCTATAATATTTCATCATCATCACTATCAACACTTATTGAATGTGAAATGCCATCTCTAAAGAGGTTTCTTGACTAAGAATAATCTTTAGGCTGTGGTGGGGTGATTGCTAAACTGAATAATCACTAACAGCAAATCTTTAAGCTGACACCAGATTTATAATGAGCTTTAAGAATATTCTAGTGACTAAGTACATTCAACATCATCTCAGAATTTATTCTTCTGTCCTCCTCAGGTTATTAAGGTGTTATAAAATCCAATTTATGGCATGATACCCTTATATTTATTGTTTAATTTGTATAGATTCTAATTCACACAGGGACTCATATAATTGTATGGCTAGACTCTTGTGATCAACAGCTCTGTAAAATTTACCACAGCATGAGATCAGACAGTCAAATCCCACATTTTTATCAGAAATTTAAACCACATTAAACTGAAGACATAATATTTGAAGTCAACAAAACCACAGTCCACCTCTAACACTTCCTAAAAATCTATTGCTAAATCTAATTCACCAAGAAGGCATGTGGGTAAATATTCTAGTGGGTCCTTTGTTAACTTTCCCGATGGTAGTACATAGACTCAGGCAGAAAGAGAATGATTTGAAACTACTCAGAAAATTAGAAGAGTAAGGACCAGAAGCAAAGATCTGTGAGAAAGAGGAGTGTCTTCAGCTTTACACTTTTTGGCAAGTGATAAAAGGCAGCTTTAGTGACAGCAGCCAGACGGAGATCAAATGACAACTGTGAGTTCATAATGGTCTCCAGCATTCTGGCAAGCACAAGGGGCAGTAGGGGAAGTGGGAGGGATAGGCTTTACTGGTACTACAAGCCAATCTGGTGCCCATCAGCGTTATCTGACGTCAGCGAAAGCCAATTCTGAGGCACTACCTCGGGACCAGCTGCTAGATACTGAAAGCACCCTGGCCTGCCTCTGTGTACTCCCAGAGCTCCTGCCCATAATATTTACAGGGCGCCACCAGTTAATTTATGTCCTCTGCAGTAGGGAGGGTCCAGATGTTGAGGCTGCAGTTGCTGATTTGAAAGGACTTCACAAATACAGGAAGCTCTCAAAGGATAAAAGAAATGTAAGGGCATTCTACAGTTTGAGAAACTCATTGTTTGTATTAAACACACACACAAGAAGGGTCTGAATAACATCAAGCCCTTTCCTTTGCACGCAGGCTATCAAAACAACATAAAGATCTAAAGTGCACAAATGGGGAAGCTTGGTAGTTAGGAAACACGTAGATTGGCTTCTTCTGTGGCTCTATTAAAATTCAGTGGAATTTTTTTTTTACAGCATTAGGTAGGAATAGGGAAGTCTAGTACTTTACCATCAGCAATGATATCCCAAACTTAGAGACAATGGAAATATAATATTTGACTTGATAAAGAATTTAAGAACAAAGAAAATTAGAGTGGGAGTTGGAAAAACGGGTGTTAGATCATTGACATTTATGGTGCTGTCTGCGCCGTGCACTGCAAGTGCTGTGCATATCTCATCTAACCATCATAACAAACTTACGCGATAGGTACTATTACTGCTCAGGAAAGAGACAAAAGAGGTTAGCTGACCTGCCCAAGCCCGACTGCAGAGTCTCCATTCTCAGTACTCTTCTCCGATGCTGGGTGGACTACAGCTGTTTCAGAGGAAGATAAGCCAGGGCTAAGAAGGTGAGGTCTGGAGTCTCACAGATGTGTGTTTTCATCCTGGCTCCACCACTTAAATGTGGGTCCTTTGAGCTAGTAACAGCTTAACCTTTCCAATTGGCCACAGCTTCTTCAATAGGAAAATGAAGAGAAGAGTATCAGCTTCAAAGGTGGCTGTGAGTCAAGTGATGACTTATAAATAAGAATTTATTATAGTGCCAAGCATATGATAAGCATTTAACAAATTAGCTGTTTTTATGAATAAATCACAAGTCTAGTTTAAATTTTTCTGAATCGTCCCAAGAAGCCAACTCGCTGTTGCAGAGATTTGTGAAGAAATTCTTCTAAAGGGGTGCACATAGGTTGAAATTTTGACATCTCAGATTCTTGGAAACCATGCTAATAAGTGTTTCAGATTAAAAGAAAGCTCATATTATTAATAAAAACTAAAAAAGAGTGAGGGGAAATATTCATGTCACAGTTAATAAGAAGTAACCTGAGAAAAAGCAAATTGCAGAGATCTGCCAAAGCCCCGCATATAAGGACTTCTCGCAGCTACAACCGAAGAAATGAGGATTTACATTGTGGTTCATTTGAAGGCAACAATAGCTTCAGGATCACAGATGGATGTGTTTTGATAGTTCATGTAAAAGACATAAACTCAAACTTATAAAATAGAAGGTCCAGTTACCGGGGATAATGAGAGACACGCCATATTAACCAAACTTAAGTCAGATGGTCATTAAACAATGACTCCACCTGGTTTTCAGTCGTTTTACCATCTGTTGTAGCTGTTTCTTTTCAGAGGGGAGAGTTCCCACTAGCTCCCAGGTGCGACCTGTTTATTAAGACAGTGTCATATCATACTCCATGGAATTTGGTAGCCAGACAATGTATTAAGGTTAATAAGGCAAGTCGTAACATAATCTCAACTAACCTATAAAATGAATTGAAATTTTTGGAAATTGGTGTCATAACAGAGGAATATATTTATATACATTTATTATATGTGTTTTTAATTCTGTAGGCAGATTATCTGGTGAATAAGTTTTAAGGTCCAGAAAAATAACTCTTTTGTGATAAAGTAAGATATTAGAAGTGTTTCAGTGGCTGCTGAAAATTATGAAATAATTATTAGAATAGAATTATTAAGCAAAAAATATGCTAGAGCTAGAAGGGTTTTAAAGAACAAACTTTTCAGTTTCCAGCTGTGATTACTGTGTGTCTCAAAGACCGTGGGTTGAGCTGGGAGAGGAGGCTGAGAAGAGACCTAAATCTACGGACCTCTGTCCTTCAGGACTTCTCCAATTTGGCTGCTTCAGCCAGAACACTTTTGCTTTTATCTATCTGTATGTGGGGATTATATCTACTATTTCTTTTGAGGAAGTGGAGTGCTTTTCAAAAAATTTCAAAAATATTTCATAAGTGGGGAAACTGAGGTAAGAGGGTATTATTGCCTCAGATTATGCATCATTCAAGTCACATTCTTGGAAAGACATCAAATTATAGATTTATCACGTTAGCTGTGCATGCAAAGTAGCCACATAGATCTTTATTTTACATCATCATTTCAAAACTTCTTTAAAAGACAGACATAAAATATAAACAATCAAGTGAATCTATAAACAGGCTTTCTTGTATTCGATGGTGATGCTTTCTTAAAATAAGGATGGATGACTTGACAAGGGTGATGTTCCAGCTGAAAAAGCAAAATCCCTGACACATTTCTGCTTAGTGGCCAGTGTGCTAATGTGCTCTCCCCCTCCTATATCTTAAGGGGATGCGCTAGAACATATGGCAAAAATCCTTACAGGTCAACAACAAAATGTTAAACACAATCCATCACTTTGCCACAAACTGATACGGTCCATGAAGCACAGGAGTAAAGGGTGCATAATGGACAGCCAGATAACAGTCTGCTCGCTGCATTCTTTGCTTACTAAAAATGAGGCTACTTTGGGCCCTGCCAACATAAAGTCAAACAGTAGCCAGACAGAGCAGTCAGACAACCTCCAAGACAAGCCATCCAGAAATGGGGGCTTCAAAAGACTGTGTCCTAGAGCCTCTTCAAAAGATCACAGTCTTATAGGACTTAATCATAAATTATTTGGTTCTAATAATTATCTTGCAGTCCTTGAGACTGACATTTCCTGGCCAAAATAAAGGAGGACCAAAGAGAAATGTAAGATTGAATGTCATTCACAGAACAGGAACAGACCCTACGTGCAATTCCAGAGCTCTACTGACAGAAAGTCCCAGTGAATAGAAATTAAATGCGTACAAGCACTAAAGCCAGAGAAAGGGGTAAAAGTTCACATAGTAGTAAAGAATGCTATTATTTTCCTTTACCCCTTATTTCTTTGTTTGCAGTCTTCTAAGTAGTTCTCAATTTCTTTAATTTCATCTCCATTTGTGTCTCTTATCATTTGTTTTTATAACAAAACACCCCATGTTTGCTCTTTTAAATCTCCCACTTCAAAACTCACCTTCATAAAATCTTTCAAAGTTGTTTTCCTCATCATTATAATCTGTTATGCTACATTGGAAGAACAAGCCTTGAAGTTTGGCATTAAGGACCTTTTAATCTATTGGGTTTTATATGTGTATACAATACAAACTGGTTGAGATCACAAATCCTTAGTTTATAAAATGGTCTGCTTTATAGCTCCTGAAAAAAAAATTTTTTAACCGTTGGGGGTAGGGGTAGAGAGAGTATGAAGCAGAATTTAAAATGCAGATAAGGGTGCACAAACCTCTGTGATTAAAAAAATACAACCAACAAAAGTAGATTCATCTTGACTGGTGTGGCTCAGTTTGGGTGCTGTACTGCAAAGTGAAAGATCACTGTTTCAATTCCCAGTCAGGGAACATGCCTGGGTTGCGGGCGGGTTCCCTGGTTGGAGGAGTGCAAAAGGCAACAGACCGATGTTTCTCTCCCACACTGATGTTTCTCTCCCTCTCTGTCTCCTTCCCTTCCCCTCTCTCTAAACATAAATAAAATAAAATAAAACAAAATAAAAATATAAAATGTAGGATTCAATCAGGACATCTTCCTTTCCAACACGTACAAGACCAGAGATTTATAGCTTTATATTTTAATTCATTAATTATATCTTGAAATCTCTATTACTTATTTTTTCAACAATACCTAGTTTAATAAATATTTACTGAGGGTCCACTCTGTGCAAGCCACTATTCTAACCATTTGGGGTCAACCAGGGAACAAAACAAATACTATTCCATTAAACTTACACTTGGGGAATAGAGTGAGTAGGAGAGGGGAGCCAGATAATAGATAATATGTAAGTAAATTATGTTAGAAAGTGATCAGGGATATAATTTTCCTAGAGAGGGAGAACAAGGTTCTGAGGATCTGTAATGCCAGGAGGAGGGCTTAAGTAGAGGGTGCAGGGTAGGCCTTATTGAGGAGGAACCTTGAAGGGAGTGAACAATGTGGTTATCAAGAGAAAGAATATTCTGGTCACAGTCAGTACAAAGGCCCTGAGGTTAAATGAAAGCCAATGTGGCTACAGAGGAATATGCATGGGGCACGGCAGTGAAAGATGAAACTGCAGTAGGATCCAATATTTTTAAATAACATCTTTATTGAGATATAATTCACATTCCATACAATTCACCCTGCATGTAATGTTCAATAGTTCTTTTTTTTTTGAATTCTCACCTGAGGATATGATTATTGATTTTAGAGAGAGGGGGAGGGAGAAAGAGAGAGAGATCAATGTGAGAGAGTAAAATCGATTGGTTGCCTCTCATATGTGCCCCTACTGGGGGAATCAAACCCACAACCTAGAAATGTGCCCTGACCGGGAATTGAACTTGCAACCTTTTGGTACAGGACGATGCTCCAACCAACTGAGCCTCCTGGCCAGGGCTTGTTCAATAGCTCTTAATTTATTAATAGAGTTGTACAGTTATCACCATCATTAATATTAGAATGTTTTCATCACAGTGAACGGATTTTTGTGGAGGCGTTTAAGCCATAGTAAGGACTTTGGCTTTTACTCTAAGTGAAAAAAGTCATCTCTTCTTATATATTAGAAAGGAAAGATATTTTGGTTGAATCCTACTTTTGTTGGTTTTATTTGTTGATAAGTTCGGTAAGTTTGGATCAGAGATTGACTGTGACTTGATTTGCTATTTATAGAATCATCTTGGCTGCTAGAGGCGAGTAGAGGAAGGACAAAAGCAGACAGAGAAAAACCAGTTGTAGTAGTTATCCACGTGGGAGATGATGGTGGTGGTGGTGGCAGCCCTGAGAAATGGTTGAATTATTTTACATTTTAAAGTAAACTGATAGGATTTGCTGATTGACTGGATGTGGGTTGTGAAGGAAAGAAGTCAAGGATGACACCATGGTTTGGGGACTGGGAAGAGTGGACTTGGCATTGAACTACAGGAGGAGAGTAAGGAGGTCAACTCTTGTCATTTTAAGTTTGAGATGTTAATTGTATAGTGAGACAGAGATGATGAGTAAGCCTGACCTTCAGAAGGGATGACTGACCAGATTAGAAATATATTTAGGAGTCATCAGCACATAAATACTTAAGACCATGAGACTGGATGAGGTCACCTAGAAAGTGAGTGCAGATAGAGAAGAAGTCCAAGGACTGAGCTGTTAAAACTTAGGAAAAAGAAAACTTTATAATACACAGGTGGAAAGAATCATCTCTTTTGTTTCAGAGATAGAAAATTCAAAAATCTATTCGAGGAACCAAAACAAACTACCAATGACCAATTACCAACCCAGACTACCTACCTTCCTCACCATGATTAGCTTACCAAGTAGAGACATTCACAGAGAGAACATTCCTACTATGAAGAAGTCTTCTGACACACACTTAACTCAAGGGAGGGGAGGAAATGAGATGAGGGGATCCTTGAAAAATGTCCTAGTAAGTCTTTTCATTTGACACCTCCACTGGATGGCCCTTGCATGACTGGTGAAATGTGAACAGCTGATGGAAGCACAGGTGGTTAGCCTAAAGCTCAAAGGAACACCATGATTCCACTGCCATAAATATTAATAGCCGAAGAAAAAAATTTTTAAAGATTTTAATTTTAGAGAGACAGAATGAGAAGGAGAAAGAGAGGGAGAGAAACATTGATGTGTGAGAGACACATCAATCGGTTGCTTCTCACATGCCCCCTGCCAGGGACCTGGCCCACAATCCAGGGATGTACCCTGACTGGGAACCAAACTGGTGACCTTTTGGTCATCAGGCCAGTGCTCAGTCCACTGAGCCACATCAGCCAAGGCAATAGTTGAAGAAAATTTTCATAGAGTAAGGATTTACTAAACATACAAAATGGCACTAAGGGGACTATATTAAGTGTTTAATGTTCCAGAAAAATTACCACAAATTTAGTGGTTTAAAACAACACTCACTTACTATCTCACAAATTTTTGCAGGTCAAAAGCCCAGGTATGGCTTAGCTGGGTTCTCTTCTCAGGGTTTCACAAGGCTAAAATCAGTGTTGCCCACACTCATCCAAAGGCCTGATTCAGGAAGGGCCTATTTCTAAGCTCCTTTGTGTTGTTGGCAAAATTCATTTTTTTGCAGCTGTAGAATTATTAGAAATTTGCTTCTTGAAAGCCAGCAATGGAGAGAAAGAGTCTCTTATGCTTTCAGTCTCTCTTCAGAGACTTAGGCTTTTTTTTAAAAGGGCTCAACTGATTAGGTCAGGCCCACCTAGCATAATCTCCTTTTGATTAACTCAAAATCAACTGATTAGGGACCTTACATCTGCAGAATCCTTTCACTTTTGCCATAGAATGTAATATAACTGTGAGTGTGAAAACCCAACATCATCTCATCATCATTTCTAACTCTTGGTTAGAAGTAGGCATGGAATAAATAAAATATTTTACAAAAATGTCAGGGTAATCTTTCCTGGCTGGAGTGCCTCAGGGGATTGAGCACTGGCCTGCAAACCAAAGGGTCGCTGGTTCTATTCCCAGTCAGGGCATGTGTGTGGGTTGTGGGCCAGGTCCCCAGTAGGAGGTGCTCAAGAAGCAACCACACATTGATGTTTCTCTACCTCTCTTTCTCCCTCCCTTTCCCTCTCTAAAAATAAATAAATAAAATCTTTAAAAAGAAATGTCAGAGAAGTAGGCATGGGTTCTGCCCACACTCAAGCAAAGACTATTATAAAGAGCTTAATAACAGGAGTCACAGATCATAGAGAAAATCTTAGAATTTGCCAACCCCAGTAATGGTCTAAGAAACTGAACACCTATGTTAAATTCAAATAGAGTACTGATCCTAAGAAATAACACATTTTTAGGTGACAGTAAATCTTGTCTGAATAATATTCTCTGGGGGAAAAAATGAGGAAAATTCAGAACCTGCCTTTAGAAACTAACTTCACCAGACCTACACACACAAAAATATATCAGGAGCCCTATGATTTTTCTCAATAAAATACAATATAATACAGTTTAGGTAGGTAGTAAATGAATTTGTCATAGTCTAATCTTTTATGTGAACACTTATCCAATACATAATAAGCATCAAATTTCTTTCAGATGTTAAAGGATTGACTAATTTTTGAAAGAGAGAAAAGCTACCATTCAATAGAACCAGTAGTATGGAGATATATATATATATATATATATGCACTAAAAATGAAGGAAATATACAAAGTAGTTAGCAATTCTAAAATAATTTAACAATTTTGAGTACGTATTTCCATCTCATTTTCAAATATAACCATTTGGCACCCTTTGAGTACAAATATCACTACAAGGTCATCCCAGTCCTGTGCAGTTGAAGTACTAGGAGCTACCTGGGGTGGTTTTTAAAATGATGTCATATATTGGCGTTATTTTAAACATATGTATATAAATATATATAAACAATACTGATCTAGGGAAGTTCTTCTGATTTATCATTGGATACCAACTTCCCCCAGGACTCATCATAAGCATTTACAAAATATATCATCTCTGATCATCCTAATGTATAACTGCAGTGTAACTGGCAAAAGGCAGCTTCTACTCCCAGCCACGAGGACCAAGTTTTCAGATGACCACTGATGAAACATTCTAGGTAGACTCAGCAATGAGACTCAATGATGTAACCTATCTGAGTCAGAGAGTATGACATGAATATTTTTGAATACTGGAAGACTGCCTTATCTCACAGAAAACAACCCAACAGCACTTGAACAAATCATTTTCACATGAGGCCAAATAGAGCGTGCAGTATAGTTCTTGAGTGAGGGACTAGATCTACATTAGAAATAACCATTTTTATGTCAATTTTTATAGCAGATTAGTTGACTTGGGTGAGGCATTATTAAATCTGTGGTTCATTTGAACTGCCATAAACAATACGTGGGGTTCCACTCTCTGAGAGTTCTGGTCAGGTGACTAAAGTCATGGGGCATTCAGCATAGCAAGCTGACGACAGTGCATACTATTTTGTTCCAAAATCCAGTTCAACCGTGGACATATCAATTAGATGGCAAGCTCTTTAAAGGCAAAGGACCAGGAGTTGCACAGTTCTTGGTATATAGGAGGACATCAAATGTTTTTTTGAACTACAGTTAAATGTGGAATATATTAGAATTCATGCAATGCATGGGAAGTCGGAATTCTGAGATCTTCTTTAACTCCCGGATTCTATTCAACTCAATAAATATTGACTGCGCTTTTACTAAATGCAGAAATTGTGCTAGGTGCTGAGAACACCCAGTTGGTGAAGTCACATCCTTGCTGTGAAGAAACTCATAATTCCCTCATTCTTTGTCAGCTTGTTGTAATCACACTTTCTCCCAAAGAACCTCTAAGAAATGCTTCGTGGATAGAACCTCGGAGTTCCACAGAACACAGTTCAACAATCTCCAAATGATGACTCAGGCCAGATTGTGTAATTCAGGTTTTGTTTGCACAACTAAAAGTGCTTCAACACTTACCTAAATTTCAAGTTTAAGGAATTTTTAAAACAAAGACATTACATGTTAGGATTTAAGGTGTAGGTATAAGACACACAACCATCCTTGGGTAAAATTATGCATTAGCCACCACCATTCTTTTACTCAGACATTGTCTCTTGCTGACAATGAAGTTAGTGGTTAAGTGAAAACTAGCAGCTCAAATAAATGAGCCAGAAAAGCAACCTATCACTTTTCTTTTCCACTAAATTAAGACCAAGAGAGCTGGAGAATATTTTGTCCAGAATGATACAAATTTTGAGTGCAAAAACTCCCATGTACCTTTGCAAAAAATTACTTCTGTGACCTTTGACAATACAGTAACCTTAATAATGCAAGCACTGTTTCGAATGCAAGCACAGGAGGGCATTTTCACCACTTTTGCCATCCTCAGTAGATTTAAGACAAGTTTTTGCCTTCAATGCACAAACTCATAAAACAAAGAACTTTCAGCCTATTCAGTGAAAGTTTATACATTAAAGTTTGCTTTTCAAAAATATGTCACTACTGCTTACTTTTCAACCACAAGTTGCATTATCTCAAAGGTGAAATTTTAGCATATGACTAAGGTGTTATAGCTGCAGCTCCATGATTCAGCATCTAACATCAATAATTCATAGTGAGTTTGCAGGCATTCTGTGGAAGGTAGTGAGTGACATACTTGTTTTATGAAAGGAAGCGTAGGGCATGTTGAGAGCATTTTGAATCTGGACTTGTGGCTTGTGTGGGTGTCAGACATTTGCCTCTTAGCTAGTGGAGGGTGCAGAAGGATCCTACTTTGGAAAAGGCTCTCCCAGAAAGGCAAACTCGGGTTGTAAGGCTAGGATACACACATGTGGTAACCAGCTCCTCCTGAACATAATTTTCCCGAGCTACCCAGGGCAGGTGGGAAGCCTTTCTGCTTTCTGTGGAAAATATTCCAGCTTGGTTCCCTGCCACCACCAAACACAAATCTGTTGATTTTTCTTTTTTGAGCTTCCAACCCTTTCAACCTTCCAAAAATAAATCAAACCATCCATCAGGGCACCAAAATAATACTACTACTCCTAAGCAGCTTTGCTTAGACTTTCATAAACAACAGTTCTAAGGTAAACTTTACCCCGGAGGTCTGGACACATTCTTTTTATGTAACCTGCTTACTAATAATTACTAGACTTGGGTGCTTTAACCCTGAAAATAGATTTTTAATAGCAACCCTTAAAAACAAAAGGCATTAAGCGACGATCAAAAATTGTGCACCAACTACAAAAACACTTGGCAGCCTGCTCCAGCCCAAGATAGAGACAACCCCCCGCCCCCCTTCCCACTCCCCTTCACTGCAAATACCTTCTGTCTTGCGGACTCGGCCCGCAGGAATAATCAGCGAGCTCCGGACCCCTCCCTCCCCTATCCCGGCCCCGCCCCCGCACTGTAGGCTAGCTTCCGCTCAGCTCCTCCCCCTTCCGCTCGTCAGCCCTGTTCCAGGAGCCGGGGTCAAATTGTCTCCAATGCTTATTTGCATAACCCAATGGCAGCACATATGTAAATGAGGCGGGAGGTGGTTGGCTCG
This sequence comes from Desmodus rotundus, assembly GCF_022682495.2. Lineage (NCBI taxonomy): Eukaryota > Metazoa > Chordata > Mammalia > Chiroptera > Phyllostomidae > Desmodus > Desmodus rotundus. The sequence goes on from NC_071389.1 coordinate 47,629,460, forward strand.
GTTTGGCAGGATAACTCTAGTAAGCGGGGCCTTTGTCCTTCAGTGGCTAAGAGGCAGCCGCCGGCGGGTGACACGGCTCTAGGTCGGGCTAGGAGAGGGTCTTGAGCGGTGACTGCGAGTGTTCGGAGAGGGAAGAGAAACGCGCGGTGGCGGCGGGAGCAGCAGGAACCTGTGAGGGAGTGCAGAGCAGGCGCCCCGGCGCCCTCGGGGGCAGCAGCAGCCCCCACGCCGCTCTCTCTCTGTGGGGGACCTGTAGTTGCAATATGACTTTGGAGGAATTCTCGGCTGGCGAGCAACAGACCGAAAGGTAAGTCGGCTGGAGCCTCTCCCTGAACTCTCGCCCGCTGCGCGCACCCCAGTGCAGCCCGGCAGTGGGGGGTTCTCGGGGGAGTGAATCGGTAAAAGTTTGCAGAGGGCACGTCCCGCCTTTCTTCCTCGCGGACCCTGCTAGGCATGGCCGCTGACGAAAGAGCGCGCCCCCAAACCCTGCCGAGCCCCTCCGAGCCCTTGCTAAGGGTAGAAGCGACCCTCCTTGCCCGTGCGGCTCCTGCAGCTGGCAGCCCGTGGCAGCGCCCAGCTCCAGGGACTGGCAGCGACCTCGGGCGAGGGTGGCGACGGCACTCTCGGGGCTTCTCCCAGGACGCACGGCCTCTGGACGTGCGAGGGGTTATGGAGGATGAGGGGGTCGGGGGGTTGCAGAAAAAGCTGAGGTGCACGGTGGTTCACGCACTCCTTCCCGAGTCGCGGTGCAGGGGGGGCGGGGGGCGGGACCATGGCCCCGAGGGGACTGGGGCTGACGGGACCCCTTGCTCTCGCTGGCGTGTAGGATGGATAAGGAGGTGGGGGATGCCCTTGAGGAAGTGCTGAGCAAAGCCCTGAGTCAGCGCACCATCACGGTCGGGGTGTACGAGGCGGCCAAGCTTCTCAACGTGTAAGTGGGGCCCTTGCGTGTCCCTCGTGGCACCCCCTCCCACTCCAACCCAGGAGGTCGCCCACGCGGGGCGCCCCTTACCCTGCAGCGCCTCTCTGCAGTTTTCCGTCTACCCCAGGTGGAGCGAGTGGGTCGGGGAGCGATCCCCGGGACCCGGGAGGGTGTTGCGGGTGCCCACGGGGGCTGGTGGTACCTCTGCGCTCACCCGCCCCCACACACTGCCCACAGCGACCCGGATAACGTGGTGCTGTGCCTGCTGGCCGCAGACGAGGACGACGACAGGGATGTGGCTCTGCAGATCCACTTCACCCTAATCCAGGCATTCTGCTGCGAGAACGACATCAACATCCTGCGCGTCAGCAACCCTGGCCGCTTGGCGAAACTCCTGCTGCTGGAGACCGACGCGAGCCCGGGGGCGAGCGAGGGCGCAGAGCAGCCCCCAGACTTGCACTGCGTGCTAGTGACGGTGAGGGAGAAGGAAACTTCGTGCTGGTCGGGATTAGAGTCCTGGAACACAGTGAGCCTAGGCTGAGAATCGCCTGATTGCACAGAGGAATGGGTGGGGGTCAAGAGCGTGGCTGCCTTTGCCCCATTAGAGTGTGGCTGGACTTTCAGCCGAGATGTGCCAGTTTCATCATCAGGATTTTCTCTGGTACAGAACATGTCTAAGCACGTTGAAGGCTGCCAGCAGCGGAAGAGATCCTTGTGAGTCAGCACTGTCAGCCCAGCTACTCCCTACCTACATCTGCACTGCCTCCCGTGACTAATTCCTTTAGCCGGGCAGATTAGATAAAGCCAAATAAATTCCTGGCTCACCCTCATTAAGGAGTCAGCTTCATTCTCTGCCAGTCAAAGCTAAAAATAGAAATGGTGTAGGAGACAGACCTCATTAATTCCCTGGAAATACATTAAAAGGATAGAATGGAAATTTTTTCTTTGCAATCTTGCAGTTTTTTTATAAAGAGATTTCCCCCCTCCTGATAAAAACCTTTGGTAGCTAGGTAACTTGCAGACGTACATGTGATAGCTTTTTGTTGTTTACACTGTACAGCTTTTTGGCTTGTCTAGTTAACTGGCAGCCTAAGTTTTGCACTTTTGAAAAATACCAGTCTTGTTTTTGGGAAGGATAACAGGTGGCAATTCTAGTGAACTGTTAAGCAGCTCTCATCGCATTGTGAGCACAGCATGGAAATATTTTTCAGTTTGATTCAGGTCTCTACCGCAGTACAAGTTTGGTAGGGCAGACCTGTGAATGATACCTCATGCAAAACTGAATAAATATTGTCATGCAAACATGTGTATAAGGATGTGACTCAGTGTATTGCATTAGGTCAGACTTTGTAGAGTATAGTTTAGTACAGAATTACCCTTAATGATTTTGCAGGAAACCCAACTACCCGGAAGAAATTTTATTTTTTATGGCTGTCACTGGACTCCGTGACACACAGCCAAAGTATAGAATGTTCAGGTGTCTTCCCCTCAATAGTAATGTAATTAGCAAATACTGATTTTCTAATACTAAATTTATTTTTCTAAATTTGTTCCTAGAATCCACATTCATCGCAATGGAAGGATCCTGCCTTAAGTCAACTTATTTGTTTTTGCCGGGAAAGTCGCTACATGGATCAGTGGGTTCCAGTGATTAATCTCCCTGAACGGTGATGGCATCTCAATGAAAATAACTGAACCAAATTGCACTGAAGTTTTGAAATACCTTTGTAGTTACTCAAGCAGTTACTCCCTACACTGAGGCAAGGATTACAGAAACTGATGTCAAGGGGCTGAGTTCAACTACATGCTCTGGGAGCCTGGAGTTAGATGACTTTGCAGGTGGAAAGAGGTGAAAATGAAGAAGGAAACTGTGTTGAAACAGAAACACAGTCAAAAGGAACAAAAATTACAAAGAACCATGCAGGAAGGAAAACAAACTATGTATTAATTTAGGATGGCTGAGTTACATTTAATTAAACCAAATATGCTTTGTTAAAGTTTAAATGTGCGGCAGTAGCTTGGTTATTTTTGATTTATATGCCCTCAAGTAAAAAAAAAAAAAAAAAAAAAAAGCAGAAAGGGTTAATCATTTTAAAACCATATTTTATTGTATTTTGATGAGATGTTAAATTCTCAAAGTTTTATTATAAATTGTACTAAGTTATTTTATGACATGAAAGGTTATTTATGCTATAAAACTTTTGAAACACAATAAACATATGGAATAATTGCATTATTTATGTGTGTTTTTATTTTTTTAACTTGAACTTTATTTTTTTAAGTTTTTAATATAAAAAATTAAATTTTCTGAAATCGCATATACTACATGTATGTATCTATATAGATATATATCTGAGTGTATGTATGCATGTATATGTTTTTCTACTTTTAAACATTTCGGCTGGACATGGCATAATTTCATTTTTTATTTACTTTATTTAACAGACATATTACTGATGCCCTACTCTATCCTATGTGCAAAGTCGGAAAACAAAGGTGATTTAAGAGGAGTTGGGGTTGAAGTTAGGGAAAAGAAGTATTAGAAAGATTATTTTATGTGGGTCTTAAAACAGGAGTTTTATTCCACCAGCTAGAGAGAGTAAAAGGATATAGCTGGCAATGGCACTAGTTTGTGCAAATGGGTGCAGGCCTGAAAGACCAAAACCTGTTCTGGGAACAAAGGGTGATTCTGTGTGCCTCTGGTGTAGAAAGATATGGAGAGATAAGGCTGAAAATGTAGGTGGGGATTAGGCTCAGACTAAAGGGCATTCTGTGTCCCTCTTAGGCTTTTGGGCTTCCCTCTACAAACTTTGGGCAGTCAGCAGAGGCCTTCATATCTGGAATGACGTGATCAGTGTTCTAGGAAGAGAACACTGAGTGTTGGGAGATGAGGCTGTAGGTAAGAAGGCCAATCAGGAAGTGACTAACAGTCCACTGCTGTGCATTTTGCAGAACCATACTTAGGGAACAAACAGGGAAGTGGCCTAGTAAAGAGTTCTGTTGCCCTTATTCTCTTTAAAGAGCTATGTGACTTCCAGCTGGACATTTCTGCAATGGTTCTGAGGGGTCTGGCTACATTATGTCAGACGGGAGCAATGGAAAAAAAGAGCAAAAGAAAGTAAAGGCATCAGCAGAACAATCATCTTTTAGTTGGAACAATTCCTTGATAATTAACTGCAACAATCTCCTGTAGATATAGCCAAAGAAAGCAAAAATGCTTACTGAGGCAAAACCTAACATAGTTCAGTCCACAGGATTTTTGCATACTTCTCAAACCATATCCTCTATGGCTCCCCTGCCATGTGTCTCCCATCCTTGTCATGACTACATGCAATCAGGGAAAATGTAGAAATTGGAGAAAAACAGTCCAGCTTGTAATGAAAAGCTCCAAGTTTCTGCATATCTTGTGAGTAACAGGCCCATGAGCCCTTCACCTTGCAATTACAATTGTTTTTTCACATCTGTGAGAAATGTGGTTTTTTGGACTTTGTTTAGGCTTGCATTTCATGTAAGCCAGTCCCCAATCCAAAACATAATTTGTACTTAATATTTGTTTCTTATATTACCAAATGATTGAGGGCAGTTAGTGTTAAACAGTAAAAAATTTTTTTTTTTTACCTTCCCACCAAAGTGAGGATTTTCAATTCTTTACCACAATTACTTGATTAAAAACCCTCCTGCAAAGGTGAGTGAATTAAACTAGGAAAACGGGAGAGAAGCAGAGTGGCTCAGAGGAAAGAGCATGGGGATTAGCCAGTAGTAGCCCCTCCCCATCCTGTTTTCCTCATCTGTAAAACTGAGATAAATTTACCCACACTGCAGAGTTGTTGCCTCTGCTATAAGAATGTAACGTCCTCAAGGTAAGAACTAATATCTCCTTCATAATTATAGCCCAGTACTTAGCACACTTCTCAGCAAGCAGTATGTGTTGAATTAATATTTGTTGACTAAATGAATGATTTAGAAATACTTATCAATGTAAACTACCTGGCATATGATCGGTGCTCAGGATATTGTGTCTATTCCTGAAACCCCGGTGATGGCAACAGGGAAATTTTAGGGCATCAGAGAAATGTCTGTTGCTTATAATGTGTATTTTAAGAAAAGAGTTTATAATCTCTGTATTAAATCATAGTGCTTAAAGATATGAAGTGATAGCATCCTTTCTTCAGGTTGTTTTGTTTTAGTAAAACCTCAGCAATTAATGCAAAGCTATTGTTATGGTTTTTTCAAGTTTTAAATTGTTATTCTTTCCTGATCTAACATGATATAAAATTAACATGGCATTGAAAAATCCAATCATGAAACATGAGCTGATTGCAAACATGTGTACAATTAATTACCTGGACAGTCTTTACCTCAAATTGATGCTAATATTCTTCCGTTGTCACTTTAAATGCCATTACACCTGCTTGTTGAAAGTTGGTGGAAATGTTACAACAGGAACAAAAATCCCCTCATCTATCTTAGGTGTGTTATATGTGGAAAATACTGGTTTTTCCCACTTTACCTCAGTGTCATAAACAGCATTGCCTCCTCCTTTCTACAAGCAACTAAGGCCTTCAGCAAGTTAAACTTCTATAATGAAATTAACTAATCTCCTATATTACACATATTATTTCCCAACTAAAGAAAGAAACGGTCATTTCTAGGAAAGAGCTGTTTTTGTATTGTCAATTGGAAGTATTTCCAAATCATGTTTTGAGATGCCTTACTGTAACCTTTGTGAAGCCATTGTTTCCTCAATTTTCAACTAAATTTTCTGAGTTAAATTTTATTTTTTGATATGTGGTAAAAGGCTTCAAGGAGTGATGAATGTTTCCTTCAAATGAACAAAACTCTCAATGGTTTAACACCCTGCAGTGTCCCTCAGATTGAGTTGAATCTTTTTTTCTTTCAACAATCCTTAGGTATAAATACATGAAACTGTGAAAATGTGTATTCATGAAGACCACCAAGAAATACTTAATAAATGCTTACTACGGGCAAGGAACTATGCTGGTGATTTTGCAGTCTACAAAAAGACACATACTCTAGCCTCAAGGAGTTCATAGTCTAGTAAAGCAATGAGACATGCACATCAATAGATATAATCCAAAGCAAAAAAATGTGCTTGGTAACATAAGAAAGGCCCAGAGAATTGCTATGGGAGTTCAAAGGGCAGAGATCTCTGGATGGCATAAGGGGATGGAATGGAGTAAATGCTGTAAGCTCTTTGATCAGAAGCTAGCACCATACTTTGGAAACAGCACAAATTACAAATGCTCCTCAAGTTAGATGGGGTTACATCAGAATAAACCCATGAAGGTCGAAAAGGCGTACTTAATACTACAGTGTGGAATTTCCATTGTTTCCCCTCCTGATCCCATGGCTGACGGGAGCTGCACTGGCTGCTGCTGCCCAGCACCATAAGAAAGTATTGCATGTCGCTAGCACAGGAAAAGATCAAAATTCAAGATTCGAAGCACAGTTTGTACTGAATGAATATTGCTTTCTCGCTATCATGAAGTTGAAAAATTGTAAGTTGCATCATGGTAAGTGGGGGACTATCTGTACTTAATTGATAATTCTGCTAGGTCCTGCAGAGAAGGCACTGGTGTAGCCTACTAGAGCGCTTGTCCTCAAGAAGTTTATAATCGAATAAGAAAATCAAAGTTAGCACCTTCATTCCTTTAACACTACTTATTGAAAGCCCACTGTGTACCTGGAACTGTGTTCCCGAGACTACAGAAGTGAAATAGGCCCTGGCTGGTGTGGCTCAGTGGATTGAATGCCAGCCTGCGAACCAAAGGGTAGTGGGTTCAATCCCCAGTCAGGGCACATGTGCACATGCCTAGGTTGCAGGCCAGGTCCCCATTAGGGGGTGCGGGAGAGGCAACCACACATTGAGATGTTTCTCTCTCTCTCTCTCCTCCCATCCCCTCCTCTCTAAAAATAAATAAGATCTTGAAAAGTGAAATAGCAAGGTCTCTGCTTTCAAGGTTACACATAATGTAGTGGAGATGCCTGATACCTGCAATACTGGGTGGGAAGTGGTGATGGGGTAGATTGAAGGCCCAAGTGTTCCAGGGGGCAGGGAAGCTTCGCCAGATCAGCAAGACCTGAGGGATGAAGACACCTGCCAGGGGACTGTGAAGAGCCGGTGTTCCAGGAAGAGGAACTGCAGCTCTGGAGGGTATGAATTCCACATGTTTGGGGCCAGCTTCTGGGAACACCCACAACACTTACATAGCACTACATGCCAAGCACTACTCTAAGCAGTTTATTTATAGTAACTTAGCACTCAAAACAACCCTGTAGAAGTAGGTACTATTATTATCACCATTTTGAAGGTGAAGAAATTGATATACAGATATTAATTTGCCCAGAATCATATTATTGCTAAGTGGTAAATTCATCCAGGATGCCCACTGAGGCAGTCTGGCTCTAGAATCCATGTTCCCTAATGACAAGTGGTGTGGGAAAGGTGGTATGAACCAGACCACAAAGGGCCCTACAAGCCAGGCTTTTCTCATTACGTAATAAACAACCATTTAAAAATAACTTAAAACATGAGCGAGGCAAGGAAAAGATGAGACCATGGCTTACAAAGTCTTAATGCAAGGTTGGACACTGGGAGACAAGAGAAGTTTGGCTTACATGGTGTTCAAAAAAAAAAAAAAAAAAAAACGAACACTTTTTCTTTGGAATCAGTTGTCAACATTTAAACATGGATAAGTTTCTTAGAAAAATCCTGACATTTATTGTCTCTTAAAAATTTGCTAATATGGCAACAATGGGTCCACATTCTGCTTGGCAGCAATTGGCTAGAGCTGAGAGGAGGCACCTCCCTTTTAAATAAAAGGCTTTTCAGGGGCCACAGACCTCACCCCTCCCTATTGTAAATTCAGTCCTATTGGAATGACTCAGGCTTCTCTTGCTAATTCTCAAAAGAATGTGAGGTCTACCCTTCATCCCCAACAACTGCTATCTCTCAGTCTGGGGCTCAGAATATTCCTGTGTAAAATGAAGAGGTGTTTGCACTACCAGAATTTAAAATGCAGCTTCAAGACCTCTTCACAGGAGCTTCAGATAAGTGGGGGTGGGAAAGACTGGGAATTTGTGTGTGTGTGTGTGTGTGTGTGTGTGTGTGTGTGTTTACAAGTACTTCAGGTGATTCTTATTATCAGGGAAATTTGAGGAATGTTGCATGCTCTCTTGGAGTTTTCCCAGCTACAATTCAGTAGCAGCACTCTTCACAAATCTCAGGGAAGTAGAATGAGAGGGAGAAGCTTCACTTGGTCAGCTTCCAGTCTCCTTGCTGGCAGTCCACTAGGAGCTGAGGAACACACGTTTCTCTGCAAAGGTTGAAGAGATTTCCAGGGAGTTTTAACAAGAACAATTTGCTACCTGGGACTGAGAATTCACTAGTTTGCAAGGTGATCTCTGCACAAAAACCACGAACTGTGGGACAGGCCACAGACAGAATGCTCTCATGCTCTCGGCACTGCCTTGAACTGGCTGATAAGCTGAACTGTTATGTGTCAGACAGCACGCTGGTACTTGGGACCAGACAAGGAAGAGGCTGATCAGCTTGATAAAAACCTGCTTTTGTACAGCTTACTCTCAATGTCAGGCACAAGGAAGGAGCTTGGGAAGTGAGTGGCTTTTCTGTTTTTCTTATAACCATTAATACTTTCTGGCTGATAATGTGTTCTCACACTGATAAATTCAATTCCTTGCTAAAGCAACTGAGGCTCAGCGAGGTCAAGAGACACATCCAAAGTCACCTGGCAAGGAAGGGGAAAAATCAGAATTGTCCTGTGAGCTCAGTCCTCTGTAAATCTAGCTGTCTCTCAAAGAGACCAACCAGACAGCAGAGGTTAACCTAGGGGAGAATGAAACTAATTGGATCTAATCTTTTACTTATCCAGTAAGTGGGACACAGCCTCGGGAAAACTAAAGGAGACAAAAAGCAGGAAGAGAGAATTCTAAGAAGTGTTTTCTTTTATCTCAGAACCTTCATGGCAGAAGTGCTCTTTGTGTCCCTGGGTGCTCTTACACTGGCATATTTTCTGCAATTAAGTGCCTGAGAAAGAATTTATGCATCAAAACTGCAAACTTTCATAATATCCTTACTTAACACCTGATTATATCCCTATGTTGTGATCATATTACCATCATCAAAAAAAAAAAAAAATCACTTGACAAGGAATGGCTCCCCTGGAGAAGAGCCTTCTGATTTCATTTTGCTTCTTTGTGTAACTATTAAGGAAGAGCTGGCAAAAGAGAGAGTATAGCAGTTATGACAATGGGCTTCTGAAGCCAGAAGAACCCTGAGCTTGGATCTTGGATCCTAGCTAGCTACAGCTTGGGAAAGTTAGTGTAACTTCTTGAAGCCTCAGTGATCCCTCCTATAACATGGGACAATAAACAAGGCTTGTATCATAGATTTGTTGTGAGAATTAAAGGAAACAATGCATAGAAAGCACTTAACTCAGTTCCTGGAAGTACTAATATATGTAAGCCAATAATAATTACATCTCCCATGAATGGATAGTTTTCTATGTATGTATGTTATATATGTATTCTACATAATTATGCTATGTTGTAAATTAGAGGGTGATTTAAGTATAAAAAAGGAAACCCCCAGTAAACTATTCAGTACATAGCCCAACAGAACTGAATATGGGAAGATACCATCCAATTAAGTTTTGTTAATTTCCACTAGTCTAGTTTCTCCTCTCTGTTTCTATTAATTTGGTTCTTTATCGCTCATTTGGATTATCAGAACAGTTTCTCTTCAAGGCTGAGCATGCACTGTGTGTCGAGGACTGTGCTAGAACTTGCTACATAAAGATGATTATGGTACAATTCCTACCTGCAGTCTAGAATAGGAAGCTGACAGACATAATTTTCAAGTCAGTGTGGTGTCATGGTATGTGTGTGAGGTAGTGGTGGTGAGGAAGCCTTCCAGGAAAGGGAGATGCTTGACTTGGGTCTTGAAGCATGGTTAGGAGCTGGTCAGGGGAAGAGGGTGAAACAAATGAGGGACTTTTTTAGTCTGTGGTGTTTGCTAGGAGATTAAGTGTTAAGAAGGAAGTAGAGAGAGGTGGGCTGAAAGGTAGACAGAGAGCAGATCGTAGAGAACCTTGCTTGCCCTTCTAAGGAGCATGGGCTTGGCCTGCAAGCAATGTGAGTGCTCTAAGGATATTACGTAGAAAACTAAAATGGTCAAATTGGAGTATTCTATGGCTCACTCTTCGCAGATGGATCCAATTGCCCAGCCAGTGTGCTAAATGGGATTTCAGGGGAGTGTAATTTGTGAAGGGACAGCTGTTCACTGTTCCTGTCTTTCCTGTCCACCTCCTTCTCTTCTGCAAACTTTCTTTCTGGTTGGCACCCCTCACCCCTGCCTCAAGGGTAAAGTTGTAATATAGGTCTAGCCAAACCTACTTGCCATGATGACTTGTTAGGGATCAATCTGTGACTTCAGCTGAGCCAATCAGGTCTTCCTGAGACTCGTCTGCCAGAGTAGAGAATCTCCTTGCCGTGTTGCCAAGCTCAGGGATGTCTGTGATTGCTGGCAGCCATCTCACCTGCTATAGAAAATATGCCCATTCTGGAGCAAAGAGCAGAGCTGAAACCTGAAAGCAGAGCTCCTGCGTCCAGCTGGACTGAAGCAAGGCCCATGGATTTTTGATAATGTGCTTAAGCTAGGTTTTTTTGTTTGTTTGTTTCCAGAGTAATTTATTCATTAAAACCTATTCAACATGCCATCAACAATTCTCCAGTGTCTTTTGTGGTGCTAAATAGACACTGAGAAGATTAAACAAGTTTATCATTTAATAAGCCTGAATTCACTTTTATTACATGATATTTTACATGGTCATCTGTTGGAACAGATTTCTTTTTAACATATCTTAGTTTTATAAAGTCATAGATAATGTAATTTTTGTATAAACTGGTGGATAGTAAGTTGGATCCTTTGTTTTGACTTATAAACCTCACTTCACCACAGAATAAAGAATGTAGGCCAGAGAAAGCGTCATCAGTCACTTGTACAGAACAGTGTGATTTCTATAATTTGGAGCTTTCCGAATAGACGGGTTCAGGCCTGATGCAACTGTAAAAAGATTACTTAATGAATAGACTATATGGAAACTGTACAAAATGTTATTAACTTTAATCATTAATAGCTTAAACTGCACTGTAACTAATTGCTATTCAAACTAAAAGGCCTGGTTTTGAATTCTCAAGAAGGCGGCATGGGTACACAACCGTACAACCTTGTACTTGGGGATGTGTCAATATGTATTTCAACAGAAACTTTGGCTTAAGAAGAGACACAAACATTTAAAATAATGGCTTGAATCATCATTTTAAGTATACAGTAGAGTAAAGTGTGCTTTAATTAAATATGCATTATACCAGTGATGCTGGCCAGGTTGGAAGTTACTCCTAATGTTGACGCTATAAAAATCTGCTTGTACATGACAAGATAATGAGAGAAATAAGCAATCCCTTGGAAACAAATTTTTAAAAGAAAAAAAAATGTTCACAGTGGTCTGTACCAACACGGTGCACTTAATGACAATAACACGTACCAACTGAGCACCTCAGGGCTCTCTTTACACCCTAAAGGAAATGAGCATTTGCATTATTCATGGATTGTGATGAGTTGTTTTTTTTTATAAAGGTCAATTGTACACTTACCCCTTTGGCAGGATAAACTGTCCTGTAGTGTACAGCTTTAACACCATCGCTAAAGTTGTTTGCAAAAGGAAGAGAGAATTAAAACACAAAACATTTTTTCTTGGGAGTGAAGCCTTTCATTTGCTGTTATAACCAGCCAATGCCACTTATTAATTATCTCATAAAATGGAAGGGAGCACCCCACAAACACACTAGTTGAGCAAGCTGACCAATACATAGTACAGTTTTAAAACTGAAGGTTATGTACTATATGTTACCAGTCCCAACTGGGCAATGTCAAAATGACATCCCTTTCTTTGCTTGCTTTGCGATCATACCCCTTGGAGGTGTTATGGGTCCTGTGGCATTTGGCTTCTTTTCCTCTGCAGGCTTTAAAATCTAAAAAGAGCATGTTAGTGAGTGTTTCATTCACATTCATTATGGCACCTGCATTGTCCAACTCTTCACAATAATCGGGTGCAGAAAACAGATAGACCAATGGCCTCTTTGCAAAAAATTCATACCCACCTTCAACCCCCTGGTGGGCTTTACATATACCACCCACACCATGCCTGTGGGGAAACTGTGCAACCACTTCTGCACCAAATGTGAAGGCCATTCTCTGTCATTTTCACCCCAGCCTAAGACATCGTCATTGAGGTCAGGCCACAAAAGGTCACAAAGAAGACTTTGATCTGATGCATTGGTTGATCATATAATTCTCTGAATTTGGTGCTAAACCTCCATGACAGCAAGATATTTTTCTCAGCCATGATGGCTGCTATCAGGAAACAGTTAAAGCAGTCTGTTAAAGTTTTCCATAGTTTACAATGAATGTAAAGGAAGATATAACATTAAAGTCTATAAATTCTGTTGATCCTGGTGCATTCATGGTCTTGGGATATTGGATATTATATGACAGGAAGAGGCAGATAGTCTCCAGTGACTACTTCCCCCATTCACATAGTTCCCAAGAAACAGGTAGTTGCTTTCTGGTGGGAAACCACTGTGCTCAAAAAGTGGAACCAAATCATATTGCCACACTGATATCGATACCACCACATTATTTTGAGTGGTGCTCCAAGTTCTAGTAGATAGGCTAACTGAGAAAGATCTCTTGGGATTTTAAGCACAGTCCTCTGATTTCATTTTCCTGTAGCTGGACATTCTTACCAGGTTGGATACACCTGGACAGGACACAGCTATCTGCAGATGGCAGCTACTGGTGCTGGGCTTAGAGGTGCCCAGACAAGGCCAAGCTGTGATCCAAGGCGGCTGCTGCTAGCGGCAGGCCTGGAGCCACTTAGCAAGAGGTACAGGGCTTGCTGATGGCAGATGCTGCTTGTTTGAGAGGATTTAGGAAAATGTGAAGCATGAGCCAAAACAAGCCATTGGTATGGAGCAGCCACTGGAAACAGCTTGGGTGGGCCTGATAGTTGGGTGGGGTGGATCCTCAGGGAATCACCAGGGTGGGGAAAACAGTGTGAGCCAAATTGTTGGAGTCTCAGATATGGCCCCTGCCTGCCAGTTCTGTGGGGGGAGGTCTCAGAAAAGGAATAATGGCCTCTGCCAGCAGTCCTGTCTGAGAGAATCTGCCCCTCCAGATCTCACCCTGATGCTGGACATTTCAGTTCCTCCCCGTCTGCCTCTGGTGCCTTTAAATCTGCTACCCCATTGCTGGAGCTCAGAGGGAGTAAGTCTAAGTAAGTCAATGTGCAGGCTCTTTAAGAGGAATAGCCTGGGAATCTAGCAGTTTCTGTCTTCCACAGCCTCAATCCCCATGGGTTTTTACCACTAAAGGTTATGGGGACTTATCTTCCTGGTACTGGAACCCTGGGCTGGGGGTATGGAAGGGCTGGGACCACTTGCTCCTGAGGTATCCCTCCCAATTTTTATCTACCACATGTGGGTGTGGGATCAGCCCATTCTGCTTTTCCACCCCTCCTATCAGTTTCAATGTTTCTTTTTTAATTCCATAGTCATAGGACTTCCATTCAGCTCGATTTTTGGTGTTTCTGAATATGGTTGTTCTGTAATTTAGTTGTCAGTTTGATGTGACTGTGCAAAGAGGCAAGCCATGTTTACCTAGGCCGCCATCTTAGCTTTCTTCCTGGATGTTGAGTTTTTCTATATCCATCACCACCTTCCCATCTCCAACCCTCCAGCAGAGGTGGCAGCACTGGCTCATACCTCCTTTCCACACCAGGAGCACAGAAGTGGTAGTGGCAGCAGGGTGGCAGTAGCCATGGTGGATCCCCACCCCTTGTCTGCCCCAACAACCCCAGCTCCCTGCTTCCTCCTTCTCTCTCCACTGGAACCATGAGAAGAACAAAATGGACTTAAGTTAGTTTCATTTGCAACTAAAGTAGGGTGGGCAATGGAGTCTGAAGTATTTCTGGGGGGCAAGATTATCAGGGCTAAAAGCTGGACAGTCCCAAGTAAACCAAAACAGTTGATCACCCTAATACCAGGGTCAACCACGGAGGCTGGAGTCTAGACAGGAGGCTTTTGCAGCAGTTCAGGCAAGAGATGATATGGCCCTGAATTTGTAGTTGAGGAGGGAAATCAGGGATGGTTTTGAGAAGCATTTGGGAAATAGAATAGGCAAGACTGGGTGATCAGATGTAAGGATTGAGGGAGAATTCTTAAATGCTTCCCAGGTTTCCAGCTAAGGCAATTTAGTGATGATAGTGCTACCAATGAAATTTTAGGAAAAGGAGATGGCTTTAATATTGGACACATTATTTTTCAGGTCCTTGGGCTACCATCTTGTCAAAATGTTCAGTAGGATAGGTAGGTCTGATGCTTGGACAAATATAGGCTAGATGTTTTGATTTGATTTTGTTTTGTTCTGAGCATATAACAACTATGGGTGAGATATTTAAGAATGGACAGAGTGAAAAGAGCAGCAGTGGGCCAAGAGCAGAAACTTGAGACCAAAGGTGGGATTTTTAGGAGGTAGACATAGAAAGAAGAGACAAAGGAGAGGAAAAATGAGACTGATGTCACAAAAGACCATAGTACAGAATGGTGAGTTTACAGAAGAGAATGATTCACATGTAAGAGGGGACCTGGAGGTAGAGACTGAAAAGTTGCATTAAATTTGGAAATTAGATGATCACTGGTCATTTTCTTGGGAAAAAGCAGTTTCAAAATATAAGTGGGAGGAAAAGCAGCCAACTGAGAAGACGGGAGGTGGGAAGAGGACAGGGAAGGTGGACCACTCTTTGGAATGTTATGATAAAGAAGGAGAGAGGAGGATTAGGGACTTAGGGAATAGCTGGAAGACTTGGTCTTGAATAATAGGTTGCTTCTCAACCTATGCATCTGATGGAAGATATTTAGAGGGGTGTGATGGAGATATTGGGATGTGGGAAGGTAGGAAGTTTTAAGAATTCAGGCCAAAAGGTCCCAACATTGTTTTGATGGAGAAGGAAGGATTTCTTTTCATGGTGGGAAGGAGATAAATAGTAGGCATTGAGGAGGGTGATAAAGGTTTGGATTGGAAGAGTTGTACAAGGAGTAATAAAAGGATTGTGAAATACAATTGGGACTCAACAAAGATTAGAAATACAGCCAGCTTGTCTCCACTAATTTATTCTCCTTTATCAGTGTAATTATTTTTAGGAAAACAAAGTTATCATGTCAAGACCTTGCTTTAAAATTTCTACCAACTCCCATCCCCTTTTTTTATATAATCAATACAAACTGTTACACTTTGACTGGACCCAAACTTCCTTTCTAGCCTCATCAACAGTCTCCTTCCCATACTCCTGCCACAAAGATCTGTGATACAGGAGAAATCTTTAGAATTTAGCATTCTGATCCACTGTTTTTGCTTCTGAGAATATCCTTTCTCTATTCTTACTAACAAACTCCTACTTATCTTTCAAGACCCAACTGATTTATTGCCTCCTCTGTGAAATCTTTTCTGACTCATTAAGGCAGAGCAGCTTCTTATAATAGCATTTACTACATTGTAAAGTGATTTATCTGTTTACCCCTTACTGCCCATTTCCCCTCCACCCACCCCAACCCCCAATCCTGAGAGATTCTTGTCTTTTCTGGGATTATCCTAGGTCATACTTAGCATAGTGCTAGCAGAGCTACTACTCTCCTAGTAGAAGCTCAACAAATGAATAAATTCCTCTTTGTTCTGCTTCTAAAAAGCAAATGCTGTTATTCAAATTTAATGTCTGAGTAGACTGTTTTTATTTTTTGTAGTTATGTCTTATGAGATCTTCTTATAAGACATTGTTAATAGTCTGCTGAAGAACTTTGCTCACTTAATTCTGTCAATTGCCTATATACAAAATACCTTTCTACATTTCACTTTTCCTAAAAAATTCTTCCCAGTCCTGCTGATGAGTCAGTAGCTGAAGTATCAGGAAGTGAATCTTTAAATATCTTTTAAATACCTATAATTATACACAGCAAACCCACATACCCTTCTTTGACCCCATATTCTAGACTTTGGTTCTTCTCTTCCTGATTTTCAATTCAAGAAGGAAAATGTGGGATGACTTTGGGTGGAGATGACAAAAAGGAACTAAAAGTAAATTGTTCTCCTTTCTAAAATTTGTATAAAATTTAAAGCTAGAAGAAATGTTAACAATTACTAAGTCTAAATCCTTTTTTAAAAAAGTAGATTCTTTTTTTCTGGAAACAGGACCAGAGGTCACAGAGGTCCTAAGGCTGCACAGCAAATTAATGTCAGTCAGACTCGGGCCAGGACACACATTTCCTGAGTTCAAGACGTGTGTTCTCTCTCCTACTTCAACTGACGACTCATTAAAATGCAGGGTGGTGTTTTTTTTTGAAAAGTGTGTCAAACACACTTTGGGATCTCCCCAAGCTTCCATTTTCTTATGTGAAAGTAGGGATAATAATGGCATAGCATCCTCATGGATTTGTTGTGAGAATTAAATGAATTAATAGACTCAAAATACTGAACAACAATACCTGGCCATAGTAAGTGACAGGGAATTTATTTATTCTTAGTCAAGGCCTAGGTCAGTATACTTTTTTTTTTTTTAATTCTCACCCAAGGACATTTTTCCATTGCTTTGGTGGGCAGCGGTGGCGTAGAGAGAGAGACAGAAACGTTGATATGAGAGAGAAACATTGATTGGTTGCCTCTTGTACGGACCCTAACTGGGGATCAAACCCACAACCTAGGCATGTGCCCTGACTAGGAATTGAACCCGCAACCTCTTGATGTACAGGACAATACTCTAACCAACTAAGCCACACCAGCCAGGGTTAGGCCATCACACCCTTGATTACTGAAGAACTTATTTGCTCACCTTACTTTGATTAATTTTAAATTTCAAAGTTTTTTTTATCCTATTCAAACCATGCTACAAATATGAACACAGTCCATTTGCTGTAGAGTCCAAGTGTCGTAGGTATATGAAATTAGCATCTGTACCTTTTAATTGTAGGATCCTGCATAAACATTCTTAGCTTCTCTCAGCCTTAGTTCCTTATCTGGAAGATAAAGTAAAATAATACCTACTTGTTGTGAGGCTTCAAGTGGGACAACAGATGCAAAGTGCCAGCCTAGGGTCCATGTTGCGTCCTTCCAGTCCCCAGTGCCGCACACAAATGCCTGTCAATATCAATAGATGTTACATAGCCCATATGGAAATGTTCCTCACTGATGTCAGATATAAAAAGGTCTATTTAGAACTAACCCATCTAATGCTTTGGCCAATGAAAAAACACACTGGCCGTTGGAAGGTTAAAAGTAGCAATGACCTGTTGCACACGGACGATGCTTGGAGTGCAGTTCTCCAAAGGGATGTTTGTTTTCTGACAGGCAGCAAGGTTCCTTTACGATTTTTAACATATCCAAGTACAAGCTGTACTATTGTATGTTTATATTTTTGAAAATATAAATTGGCTTACTTTTTATTTTCATCTATTTTAGATGAAAACTTATATCACAACTTGTGCTAGTTCTAGTTTTCCTGATATAGTTGACCTTGGACCAACATGGGGACAAGGAGCGCTGCTGACTCCCCAGCAGTCAAAAATCTGTGTGTAACTTCTGACTCCTCAAATACTTAGTTGTACCTTGGTATATATGTGGGATTGGTTCCAGGACCTCCTGTGGATACCAAAATCTGTGGATGCTCAAGTTCTCTATATAAGATGGAGTAGATCGGTGCATAAAGTCAGCTCTCTGCATCTGTGGACTCCCACTCACAGATGGAAAAAAGTACAGGTATTTATTGGAAAAAAAAAAAAAACTGTATGTAAGTGGAGCCATGCAGTTCAAACCCATGTTGTTCAAAATCAATGGTTAATATAAACACATAAAATAATAAATTAAAAAATTTGTATACTATCTATTGGGCTGGCCAAAAAGTTTGTTTAGTTTTTTTCTGTGTGATTGCTCTAGTAGAGCTTAATTGTCTTTAACTTAATTTGAAACAATTTTGTTAGATTAATTGTGACAGTTCTCATATCAGCTTGCATTAAAAAATACTTATCAAAACTGGTGAATTTTTGTGCAGCCATTTTAATATTGAAGATGGAAGAAAACATGCAACATTTTCAGTGTATATTATGCTTCATTATTTCAAGAAAGGTAAAAACACAACTGAAACACAAAGAAAACACTTGTGCAGTATATGGAGAAGGTGCTGTGAAGGGTGGTATGTGTCAAAAGTGGTTCATGAAGTTTCTTGGTGCTAGTGACATTTTAGCAAAATAATTCTTTGCTGTGGGGCTGTCTTATGCATTGGAAGATGTTTAGCAGCACCTCTGGCCTCTACCCACTAAAGGCCAATAGTGGGAGGTAGCCAACATACTCACAATATTAAAATCAATAGTTATTGGTTAAAATAACTATTGGTAAAAATAAAAAATGTTTATTTTACAGAAAAAACTAAATGAAACTTTTGGCCAACCCAATACATCTCACATGCCAGCTTTTAAGGTTATCTTTACCTTAATCTCAGGTGACATTAGTGACCAGATCTCTGAGTGCCTGTCACAGAGCAGGTACTGCTGGGCACATCTCTTCAGTGAGTGACTGCCTTAGACTTGTGCTAGCATACAAATTTGTGGATCCAGCATCCTTGTGACATCACATGATTAATGTCCTACGTCAGGACAGATTTAAGGTCCTTTAGTGGAGGGAGTTCTCACTTCTGTCACTAAGCAGTGTGTGTGTGTATGTAGGAATGGGGTAGGGGGTTGGATCTAGAGGCCAGAGGTAGCAATTTGCACATAGATGTCTCAGCTGCAAATTTCTTGGACTCCCAAACTCAAGATCTTACCATTATGTAACCCAACCATTTAAGTTACTTGCTTTCATAATTGAATAGATTATCTAGGTCCACAGGGGTGTCAAACTCATTTTCACTGGGGGCCACACCAGCCTCGCGGTTGCTTTCAAAGGACTGAATGTAATTTCAACTCCTTAACAGTTAAGGAGTAGTTACATTTATACAGTCCTAAAACTATCGGCCCTTTGAAGGAAACCATGAGGCTGATGTGGCCCCTGGTGAAAATGAGTTTGACACCCCTGATCTAGGAGTATAGCAATGTTCTATACTTAAAATTAATTCTCAGGGATACCTAATACTTTATTAACTTCTACTCCTCTGTGCAAAGTGTTGCTCTTTCCTGTAGGGTCATGATTTTCTACAAAATTATGAGGTCTGTCTGGAAAAAGTCCAGCCATTGTTAATATAATGAGAACGGTTTACACAACATTGATGTAATCTGGCAGCCAAGGAGAGTGGACTGGAATACTCATGCGTGAAAAATGATGACTTCACTGTACTCGTCAGTGGGGGTGGTAGACACTATTGAGTGAGCATGTGTACTGTGTGGCCGTTGCATTCAAAATAAGCGAGTAGAGCAAAGAATCTGCATCAAATTTTGCATTAAGCTCGAACATCTCTCTGTAGAAACTATTTGGATGATTTAGAAGGCTGCAGCTATGGGCAACTGGTGATTGTCAGCTTCATCACGACAACGCACCTGCTCATGCATCTCAGGTTGTGCAGAGCTTTTTTAGAGAAACATCAAATCACCAGGAGACTCAGCCCCACTACAGCCCAGATTTGGAGCCTTGTGACTTCTGGCTTTTCCCCAAACTAAAATCAGCTTTGAGAGGGAAGAGATTCCAGTTAATCAGAGTTAGGAAAATAGGATGGGGCAGCTGGTGGTGATTGGGAAAACTGTGTGAGGTCCCAAGGTGCCTACTTTAAAGGGGACTGGGATGTCATTGTCCTATGTACAATGTTTCTTGTATCTTCTTCAATAAATGTCTGTTTTTCACAGTACATGGCTGGATACCTTCTAGACAGACCTGTATATATTCAGTCATTAGCATTTTAAGATGAACTTATTTGGACTGCAATTTCCTCCAGGGCAGACAAAATGCTAGTTTCTTAAAAAACTGATAGTTGAAGTGAGGGTTCCTGAGACCAAGTGTACAGTCAAACAACCTTTCATAGACGTGACTGACTCAGATAGTAATTGGAGCCACAAGAGGGCTCATCTGAAGACAAAGGCTATTTGCTGCTGACAGTGGTAAGAAAGGTAGAGGAGCAAGTACAACTAAAGGCAATAGTCACCCCAGGTTGTGCAAAGGTAGCTAGGGCTGACAGTGGGACCAGTTTCTATAGTCAGAGGTATAAGCCAAGTTTGTAAACCTGGGCATAGGGAAAGAAGGAGGGAGAAATGCTCAAGACCGACTATCTGGCCCCAAATAAGACAGCTTATAATGAGTATCCATATGTATACGTGTAGTTGACCCTCTTGCCAATGAGAAGCTGATTGCTGCTCATTCTCCCACCATACCCTTCAGGTTTGAGTCCCATGTTCATAACAATAAGTGTAACATTTCATCTGCCAGGATTACTTAGATAGTCTACCCTTTTCAGCCTCATTAACCTCCTTCCCTCACCTTGTTTTAAACTCAATACTACCCAAACCCTCTACCGTCCTCAATACAACTGTCTGCCATTGAAAGTCACAAGAACTTCTGGTAGTTTTGTGTGTACCAGAGAAAGTGCTTGCTAGTTGTTGCCTATTTTTCATGACAGAAGTGTCACATTCTTCAGTCCTTTTCTAGAAAGATTGAGTGACTATCATTTGCTCCTGCCCTTTGCAGTGTGGTTACTGGTGCTCAGAAGCAGAGGCCACCTCTGTAGTGGACCAGTCTGCAACCAGGTGCTCACTGGCCGTTTTTCCATTTTTGGATGTTGTCTTTCCTTCATCCCTGTGGGAATCCCAGCCCTGGGGAAGGGGCCAGGGAGGAGGCACGTACCTTTGGCAAACACTTTGTGAATATGAGTCACTGCAAGTCTTAATGACCTTTCCATTTGTTATCTGTTTCCATGGTCACTGCTGGGTCTCAGGATGGGAAAAAGCCCTTCACACATGGGGAATCCTTATATCACTCCTTAACAACCTCCACCGACTTCCTGTTTCTTGTGGGATAAACGTAGTAGTAGGGGAGGCACTCTGCACACTAGCTTGAGCTCCATTTTCTCCTCTTCCTGCCATTTCCTCCTAAGACTTCATTCCAATGCTTAAAGGGTTTCTTCTCTGAAGACTCAGTTCAAACACCACATCACCAGCCTGGGAATCCTTCTCAGACTTGGCTGAGACAAAGCGCTCTTTCCTCTGGGTTCTCACAGCACTGTTTTCACCCGAATTATGGCACTTCGTACAAGGCAACATAATTATCAGTTTACAATACCTCTTATTCCTGCCCTCCTCACTCTGGACTGTAAGCTTCTCATGGGCTGGAGTGTCTTATTCATTTGAGTGTCATCAGAGCCCGAGTTCAAACTCAGCAGGTGCTCAGAAAACGCTGACTGAATGAATGAAGGGAAGAGAACTGGTCTTTTAGTGGAGCCAAACACGGGCGGGATGGCGCAATGAGACACTGACCCAGTAAAGAGAGCAATGGTGCTTTAATGAAACTTCTTTCAAATCTGTGAACATATTAGCTGTGAAATAAATGCTTTATTCTTTCCAAAGGACAGGTTTCCAAACAATGATCACAGTTTTTAGGTTAATAAGAGGCTGGACAGATGAATAGCCAAAGAATGTTTTAAAATAACAAAATTCCATCAACTATATATCAAATTTACTGAGACATCAAGAGGATATATGTTTTTAGTTACATGGCTAAAAACAAGACATTATTACAGTAATCAAGTCCATAAAACTAGAAAAAAGCTGTATGACAAAAAGGCCTTTCAGAAGCTATTAAATGAGCATACACGATAGACGAATTAATTTGATATTTGAAGCAGCGTATAGCACCAACAGGCTGGCAGACGAGTAGAAGGGTAGCCACTGGACGGAGAACTACGAGGGCAGGAAGGGATCACAGCCACCATCTACTTCAAGTCCCTTGTTTTACAGATGGCAAAATGGAGGCCCAGAGAGAGGAAGCGCCTTGTCCAAAGTCACACGACACAGGGACACAGGACTGGCTAGAAAACAATCTAGGCCACCCACTTTAGATAAGCGCTCGATTTTAATATACATGTAATTCTATTTGATCCAATGTACTTTTTCCTAGTAACAGACATATCATAAAAGAAATCAGTACAATTCGTAACATACTCTGTATTATATTTATTTTATTGAGAAAGAACTGACATACAGTGTAATTCACTTCTTGGGCCTATTTAGATCTTAAACCAAAACTTGTGTAATCATTCATATGACACTGTTTTATTAGTAAATCAGCTGAGAAGAAGGTATCTGAAGAGAAAGTTTGGCACATCCTCCATTACCTAAACTAAGCTATGCCTCAAAATTACTAAATTATTGGTATGATTTTTTTCTGATGGTTTAACATAAGTAAAGTACAAAAATAGTCCAAACAAAGAGAAAGCAAAGCAGGTCTTTCCTGTAAAAGATGAGTATGGCACTTTTTATTTTAATAAGGTAAGGAAATGTAAAAACCTGATTCTTTTTAGAAAAAATGTAGTTACAACCTATAACTTGTGAATCACTTGGTATATAAAGTGTTTTCTCTCTAGGAGAACTAATGTGTTTCTGTGAAATTCTTTGGAGTCATGAAATTCTGTCTAGCGTACCTTGCCATGATCCTGAGGCCTCAGTGGGACAGAGTGATGATGAATTAATAAGGATAGAAGAAGAAGAACAACAACAAAAGATAGCTGTTAAGAGAAGCAGCATCAAAGACAAAGTATAGTTAACGTATTTAAATGGCTTCACAGACCTGAAGCCAAGAAGGTGCATGTGTATGTGTGATGTGTCATTATTGTGGTAGTTGGGAAAACATAACACATTCTGGGCATCTGTTCATTATTACCACAAACCAGCTACTGCAGAACAGTTAAACTTGGCTTCATAAGTAGGATAAAGCCTGATAAATAAAAGTGACTTCTGCATATTATATATATGTATACATATATTATATTTTTTCACATAGATGTCTAAGTTATAAGTAAACCAACATTTAGCTACAATTCACCCCCTCTCTATCCCTCTTGGGTCCAGGAGCAAAAGATTTGATTTCATTTTGTCTTGAACAGGCCATATACCTGTTCAGGAAGCTACATGACATTTATCCTCACGGCCTTTGCTCTCAGGCCGGCAAAAATAAAATGAAATCTCCTGGGACCTCAAGTCCATTCCTTATCGCTACTACCATCTTAACAAATATATAACAAAACAAATTTGTTTTCTATTAGGTAAAAGAACATGTTTTAGTACTGAATAATCTATGCCTGCTACTGAAAATGTGCACATAACTGTATAATAAACATAATTCATGAAACTATTGTAATAAGATGTACTATAAATATTTAAGAAACATTAAAAATCAGAGTGAAAATAAGATTAGTGTTTTGTAACTACCAGAAAAATATACTTATTAAAAACATGAATGTCTCCTTAAGTGAGGCATTAAATGTAAAGTTGTCTTTTTAGTGTACATTTCAAATTTCACCTTTTGAAAGGTAAAACCCTTCTCCCTCCTAAACGGGTGCCGGTAATTTACTTGGAATCGGGCTTGGTGCAGAAGGAAGCGCTGGAGGACAAGAGCATGATTCACATGGTCTTGGAAAGGTGAGGGCAGCTCACAATATTGAACAGGTAGGCGATGTGGAGAAACAATGGCTATATCTGAGCAGTTTAAAACAGTCCACAATTAATGTAATTCTCAAAGCCCAGACATTAGATTTTAAAAGGCGCTTGCACTGTAGGGCAAGATTGTACAAAACTAGGGAAAAATCCATTGTAAATAATACGTGTTTTATCCTTCACTTGTAGTTATTTTTAAGAACTAAAGATGAATTAAAATATCAAAGGCTAATAAGTGTATGGTTTGGCCCCTAGTGAGCATTTGAAAAAAAAAAAAAGAACCTCTCTTCCCTTTTGATAAAGTTAACACACTCTCTGGTCATAGGAAGGGTCCTCCTTTGGGGATTCCCCACCGGAAACTCCGAGCATGTGAGGGCTACACTCAAATCAAGGAACCCAATTCCCGGCTGCTGGAACCCTTTGGCTTAAGTCGTGTGCCACTGAATCCATGCCTCTCTTGGATGGTTCGTGGACAAGGTAGGGATGACACTGCAGCTGTTTGAAAAGAGCTGGTGTCTTGATACCTTCATGTTTTTTATGTTTCATTCCCACCATGTTCCACCCAGTTGGGCTGGGGAGGTGAACATGACCTCTGCAAGTAGATGTCCTAGGAGGTGAGGAAAGGTGAGGAAGGCAGAGAGAAAAAGAGGAGCTAAATTACAAAGTCTGGTCCGGAACAGCAGCTGGTTTTCGTACCGTCCTGCTCCTCTCTCTGCCAGGCTCCTGTGCACTTGGTCTCCTTCCCATCATTAAGGTGGAAATTTCAGAAGCGTATACCCCTAATCCAGCAAATGTGAGCCCTGGGGGCACAGCGGCCTGGTGTTCTCCTCAAGGGCGCCTTCCCCTTTTTCTAGACTCATGATTGCTGAAGCCTGAAAGGCCTCTTGTGAACGAACACCTCATGTTATAAAAGGACTTTTAGTTCAATTTTAAAATTTTAACTGGTACAGTTTATTGTAGCCTAAAAGGGTCAGCAAGAGATAACTTCATTACTTGATCACAACGAATACAACCTTTAGGATGCTCTTTACTTTTTGTACAATAACTATATGAAAAGAAGTTCTTATTCTACCTATACATAGCTTAAGATAACTTCTGAAGCTGAGGAACTGATGGTATGGAGACAGAGAAATCATAATAAGCAAATAAGCTTTGATATGTGTATATACAAAGATATATATATATATACACACACACGCACACAAACACTCCTCACCCGTGTACACTGTACAGGTTGGCACAAACCTATTAAGAACAATTAGGACATAAAGGTTTAAAGACTTAAGTTATTCTTGGCATTTTATTCTAAACAGGGGCTTAGGCAATTTAGGCCTTGATATAACTGGATCATTCATATACTTGAAAGTATGTAATTGTGTTTTATAAAAGGCCCGACGGACTTTCGTTAAGCAGGAACCCAACAGGACACCATAGTTACCAAATGGAAAACAAGATTGTTATTTTGTGTTAGATCAGTAAGCATATTTCAGAGAAAGGACAACCTGGAAAATAAAGACTTCAGAGTCCATTATTCCACGTTAAGAGCATTTTAGTTATTAGCAGTGGTTACCAAATAAGCTGAAGGTAATTTTCTTCAAGGAGCTGCTCATCATTTGATTTGCTGAGAAGAGGTGAGGGACCATTTCTCTCTTCCTCTATAAGATGATGCAAGTTTTTTTATCCTTGAAAGGGTTTTCTGAGGTTGGTATCCCCACCAGCAAAGGGTCATTCCTGGCATGCTCCTCACAGTAGGACATGAGGTCCGCTGAGGCCTTTGAAACCTGAAACGCAGACAAACCAAAGCAAACAAGCAAGAAAGAAAATACTTTATTTGCAAACTTTATAAAAGTTGTTTGAATGCTCACCCATTGGGGGGAAGACTGTCAGAAAACAGGATAACGAGAGTTTCACGGTATCAGTCCCAGATTACTTGTCACAAAGGGAAAAGGTACTTTTTATACGGTGAAATCTGGCACATAAAAGCCTCCCTAATAATCATGGGATTAAACTGACATCACGTATCTTCTAGTGTGAACACTGAGGACACGCCACGAGCTAGCTAGTGTTCCGGCCAAAACATGTAACTGGAATCTAATCGTCAGCATACAGTTCCATCTCAAGTGAGGGCCACTCTGCAAAGGCCGTGGCCTGGATTCCTCATGAATGAACTGTGTGTTAGAGAGCATTCTTAGCTGATCCTGAATATTTTCCTTGTACTCTGGTTATGTAGGAGGACGTTCTTGTACCTTGGAGAGATAGATGGTGAAGTACTTAGGGGTGAAAGTCACGATGTCTGCCAATAACTTTTAAGTGGTAAAAAGAAAAAAAATTATATGTATTTTGTGGGTATGTGTGTGCAGAGACAGAGAGCGAGCGCGCGCAAATGTGGCACAATGCTAATAACTGATGAATCTTGGTAAAGAGTATATGGGTGTTTGCTCTTACAACTCTTCCACAGATTTGAAATTTCTCAAAATAAAAAGTTGGGAGAAGGTAAGGAAAAGTATATGTGAATCAAGGGAAGGCTGTATCTTAGTTTCTGTAAAAAAAAATTGATGAGGATGCAGAACTGAGTTAACAGAATTATGGATGTGGAGCCAAAATTCTGAAGCAACAGAGCTAAATTCTACTCGAGTTTCAAGATTAACTGATTGGGCTTAGGGAAATAAAAAGAGAGACAAACTGGCATGGGAAGGTGTGGTGCCTTCCTCTGGCATGAGTTAAAAATGGAAAATGCCAGGCCCTGTTCAGAAGTCTGGGTGGGAGATCCCTTGGAAGGCTCAGATCGGTGTCCTCGGCTGAACCCTGTCAAACACAGCAGAGCCTGCCTCCTATTTGGAAGACAGGTGACTATCTCCAGGCCAGGAGAAGTTTATCAGGTGACTGCTTCAGTTTCTAGGAAACAGCATTACTCACAACATTCCAGGACATTCACTGCCTTGTCCTTTCTTGGGACTTTGAAGGAGAAAGACTCCAAAGTCAGGTGACCTCACAAATACTCTCCAGTTTCTTCCAGATCTTAACTAAGGCTGGCATTACTCACCCTGAGTGCAGAATGTGGTCCCTAAAGTCCACACACATTTAAAAAGCTGCATTCTCCTAAATAGGAGACCCCAATTGTTGACTTGTTATGCTCGCTGATAAATCCAGAACACTTAATACATTCCAGAGGGGTGATGAGGAATCCCTGTCTCAACGTAAAACACAGTGATCACAGGCCTTGACCATGTTTGTTCAGGGAAGGCAGGTCCTCAGGAAATCCTGTCACCGGTTTTAGGTTTTCTGTCCAAATAGAGAGGCTAACTTAGACACTTTGGCTCCCCAGTGCTTTTGAAACGAGGCCTGTGCTAGGTAGAAATGAAAGATAAGATTCTAAAACTCTCAGCTTGCTCTAGGAAAATCCTGGCAGCAAGCTGCATTAAATAGCATTACCTTCTCTGGAACGTGGCCTAGCCTTCGGAGAGTGAGGGAACTGGTTAGAAAACACGCACAGGCCAGTCAAACCATCGTACCTTTATTCTTTCAATGGAGGCTTCTAGTCTTAACTGCTGCACAGTCCTCCTTGCCTGGGTGATGTTGTTGGTGCTGGCTGTTTTGCTTGACATCTTCAGTTACTGTTTTTACCCGAAATCTGAAAAGAATTTTTAAAAAGGTGAGTAACAGTCATCTTTAAGTTGTTTAAACATTTACAATGCTTTGCATTGCCTTAGGGGGGAAAGAATGCATTTCCCCAGTCAACAACTTCTGTGAGGTAGGTAGTTACTAAAATAACCCTTGGCCTTGAGTAGTGGTCTTGGTGTCTAAGCCTGTTACCCATCTGAGCACCTTCATACATCTTTCGTCTGCAGAAAGCCAGTACTAGTTAGCAGTTTAATCCATGCACCTCACGCACAGCATAGAGTAGCCTTTTGGAGGATTTTCTAAAGGGAAACAAATGCACATAAACATTTGCAGTAGTTGGGGGTCTCCAGCAAATGTGAGCATGTGTAGCCAGAGGCCACGTTCCACACGCAGTTAACGCTACCGCTATGTGCTTTAATGGAAAGTTTGGTTTGATTTCCTTTTGGCTCCCTTACCCAACTATTACAAGGATGCAAGGACTGGCAGCAGAAAAGGGCAAAAGACAGTGCCTCTGGAGAACTCTGCACAAAGGGTGCATTTTTAGGTCCTATCATGAAAAAGTGGAAACTTCTCACCTGGGAGATTCTCAACAGACAGATCCACAAATGTCAAAATCAGATACACAGAACAGCCTTAAAGTCTGTATATTTAATGAAATTTAACCATTCCCTCCTTTGGCCTCCCTGGCCTCCACCTGGCAGCCAGGACACTTGCTAATCCTGTACCCACCACACATTCATGGGCTGACTCTCCTCTCAGGCTCCAAAGCCCTTGAATTCTAGGCTCCCCTCATTCTCTTTTTCCCCAGCCACCTAGTGAAAATCAAAGGAAACCTCCTGGACCTTGAGCTTCAACCCAGCTGGTGGTCCAGTGGCATAGCCTAAGAGGAAGGCAGGCTGCTGAAGAGCGCTGTCTGGTGCCCCTGCCACACACAACTAAGTTCTCTCTTGGCTTAGTAGCAATTGGAGGAAAATGCAGAGCTGGCAGGCCTGGTAGCATTGTGGCAGTTCTATGACTCATAGGAGCAGGTGGATGGTAGGTGTGCTTTCTTGGAGCTGTGCAAGGGCTCAGCAAAGTCTCAGGACACCACGGCGCCGGTAGCAAACCCAGACTATCTCAACTTTGTGGAGGGGCCGCAGCTGCACAAAGCATATCTGCTCTAAAGGCTTACATCAGACAAGGCTGCGCAAACACAGGCAACCCACAGGCTCCACAGTGTCCACCCGAGTTCCACACTGAGAATGCTCCCAGTGGCTGAGTTCAAGGACTTGGGTAGAGCTTGTAGCCTCTGAGATCAGAGGCAGCTTTGGCTCAAATGCACAAATAAAACTGTGTGCAGAACTTGGAAAATCCAGCCTAATCAGCAAGCTTCACATTCCTGAGTTTGGACCCTGCCTCTGCTACATACTAGCTGGATGAAACTGGTCACCGAAGCAGGTGACTTAACCTCCATGAGCCCGAGTTTTCTCTTTTGTAATATAAGAATACTATTGTGTTTGAGGATTTAACTTGCTGATGCACACGTAGTGTTTAGTGTAGGACCAAGGCACTCACTCTATAGGCAGCAGCTGCTATTATATTTATCCTTGGGGGTCTCCCCTCACACAGTGAATCGAAATTTCCCTGTACCTGTCTGCCTCCCCTGGTCAATGAGCCTCAAGGGTTTTGACTGGCTGGGTCTGGTAAGCTACGGGCATCAGCCCTCCCCCCCCCCCCCCACCTTTTTTTTGAGCATCTCTAGGCCATTCTGCCACACTCCAGTGTCAGGACAGAATGAAATGACTCATAATATCCAACAGAAAATTCCCCTAAAATAAAGAAGCTCTAGTAGTGCAGGAAACTGGGAGGAGGAATGCTGGGCAGGGCAGGGAGGCCTAGGCCTAGGGTGACCTCGTTTCAATACATTCTCTGACCAGCTGCCTCTTCCTCAGATTCTTCAGTCATCCTGCCCCACCCAAAACAGAGGCTTAGGATCTCCTCCCGGTGATCTGGCTCACACCCAGCGGCCTGGCTTAGCCCGTTTCAGTGCTCCCAGACCAGGGCTTATTAACAGAGCTTTTGAAAGGGAACCCAAGTGGTAGGCAACCTCACTGTGAAAAGTATGAAGTGCCCTGATTCACGCACGCTGGTTCCATATTTTGTTCCCCGTAGCACGTTGAACTGGCCCTGCCAGCTGGCCCCAGTTCTGAGGACTGGCCCCCCCAGCCTCTAGAAGGCGAACATGATACCCTTTCTGAGTAGCCTGTGGTCTCCCGGCTGCACCCTAAGGACTTTCAAAATGTTCTCTTTGCATGAGAATAACGCCAAGCATTCTCCTCTTCTTCTCAACCTCCAGGGCATTGAGTTTCCAAGGCCTGGGCAAGTCTTCCTGTAACTTCGGAACAGTCCACACAGATCTGGACGGGCTCAGTCATTGCTCCCACCCACAGGGCCTTAAGCAAATAGTCCACAGTCAGGCTCTATTTATAAAATGTTCGGGTAGGCCCCTCTAAAATTGGTGAGAAACTTTGCATCTAGGACATGGAGGCCTGTCTTACTTCCTGACTGTATTACAGTCATGATTAAAAACAGCTTGCAATCCCCAATGCACACTCGCCAGCGTGGCTCCTTGCAGCTTCCCCTCATTCCCACATCTGTGTTCTGACCAGCCCCTTACAGCCAGCCTGCCCTGTCACCCAGACAGCTTCTCCTCTGCTTCAGGTAGAGTGCCATCCCCTTCTGGCCTGCCAGCTAGCTGCTCTCAGGCTCCCAGCTCAAATACAATGCCTCTTTTCAAAGAATATAATCTTATTATAACATTCTTCCTGTGGAGAATCAGATCCAAATTATATTATTTCAATTTAAGAAGTTGAGTTGCCTCATGTCTATGCAAGGAGGGCCATTGCTGTTTGATTCTTGAGTGGGAGGTGTGCAGAGGGGCTAAAGGTCTAGATGAGGATCTACTTCTAACTTACAGCTGCTGCTTAGCATCTCAACAGCTGGGCTGAGGCAGAATCACAGGGAGAGCCTGGGAAACAAATATCTCTGAACATCTCTGCACCTTCAGAGGGTTTTCTTCGGTCTTCCCCTAATGTCAAGTATGTCTGGCTGCTTGTGCTACTAGGTGGATGAAAAAGCATGCTTTATTCTTACTCCGAGGATAGCTTCCAAGGCAAACAATAGCTGCTATTTGTATGGATCTTAGACTGCACATGGTGCGTTCACACGCATTGGTCCATGAAGTCTTGCTATAATTCCAAAAGATATATTACTATATCACCCTTGTTTTATAGATGAGGTAACTGAGGCTAGAGAAACTTGCTCCAAGTAAGCCTAGCTTGTAAGCCTTTTCATCCCAGAAGCCACACTTCCCACTGTAGCAAGGAAAGGATGCAATTCCAAATGATTTGATTCACAGTCAGGTCATCACTGAACAGTCCCTGATATGTTCCTAATCCCGGTGACCTTGACGCTCCATGACCTGGAGTTGCGAGCTTGCTGATTGCCTCATGTTTGTGCAATACCCCTTCTGGAGCTAAAGGTATCACCTGCTTGTCTGTCTCGTGCCCTGGAGGACAGGCCTCCCCTCTCCTATCCACAAGCCGAGCAAGAATGTTGTTGCTGCTGTTGACTGAGGTCAGCATCTGGAGATCTTGAGCCACCAGAGCTCGGTCCCACCCAGAAGGCCTGTGCATACCTGTGCAGACCCCCCCATTTGATAAAACTCTGGCTATCGCTTCTGTAGCCTTGTTTTCCCTTTTGCATGTGGCTGGCTTGAATAAATATACATAGTATTTAGTTATTCGAATAATTTGCATTGGTTTTAATGCTGTTGTTCATCTGAATTCTCAGGATCCTAGATATTCCTAGGAACAAGATGTTCTGTTAGGGAAATATGAGCATTGTAATCTTTGTCTAGAGAGACCTGAAACAGGGCGAGAAGGGTGGAGGTGGAGAGTGTCGTGGAGCACGCTGCTCCGGGACACGCGGGCACCAGGGAGCACCAGGTTCTGCAGCACAAGTCATCATGGCCTGGCCAGTAATTGAACCACTGGAGTGAAGCCAGCGTTCATGAGCAAACACACCCCTTGTGGCTGTAATAAAAGAGCAAGCCAAAAAAAAAAAAAAAAAAAAAAAAAAAAGACAACAGGCTTCCACTTCCCCTCTGATCTTGCCTTCAACTGTCAGGATATTACTCCAGCTCCTCGTCTGTCCCCTCATTTGTTAAAGGGGAGACAATACCTCTCTCAGAGGGTTGTCGGCAGGGCAGACAGGAGTGCCTATCAGTAATGCACCCTGTACATACAAATGCTTAAAATGCCGGGCCTCTAGGCTTGTTAATAAGACAAAAACCATGTATTTGGCAAAACACAAGAGAAAAATTCAGACAGCTAAAGAAGAATGTCAAGGTCATATGACCCCGTGGCAACACCTTTCTGATACGGCAGGACATGTGGGAAGTGCAGAGTCGAGACCTTTAGAACAGTTTTTCATGTTTTCATGAAAACGTGACTTATTTTCTGTCAGAGCCCATTGGCTGAATGCATCCCACAGATGTGTTTGGTTGGGCCCCACAAAGGGTTAACTCAGTAGTATCTGTGTGTTTTAACTTTAAAGTGGTTGTCAACATTTGAAAAAAAATGGACCTATTTCACTTTAAAGGGATGAAAGATGTCTGGAAAAATTAGAGAAATCTCACAAATGGGGGGTGGGATCTGAGCAGTGGCCATCTCTTTAACGTCTGCGGGCACATGTGCTGGGCCCTCTATCTGACCTTGTGACGTGGCCTTCCTGTATACTACGCCTTGGCTATTTAGTTTCAGACAAATGCCAGGATTAGGCCAGGGGACTTGAGCTCACTCCTACCCCTGCCACCACCTATCTTTGGGAACCTAGCTAGGAATGGTCACCTCTCTGAGCCTCAATTTTCCCATGGGAAAAATAGGGGATAATAATACTTTTGTATCTCAAAGGACTGTTAAGAACATCAGATAATATACGCATGTGAGTGTAATAAATATAAAGAGTACTTTGGCTAAGCGTTAAGTACATGCACCCGCTAATCACATCCCATGTGAAGTGCTCCAGCACTCTGCAGCCCCCCAGCACTCTGCAGCCCCTCCAGCACTCTGCAGTCCCCCAGCACTCTGCAGCCCCTCCAGCACTCTGCAGTCCCCCAGCACTCTGTAGCCCCCCCAGCACTCTGCAGCCCCCCTAGCACTCTGCAGTCCCCTAGCACTCTGCAGCCCCCAGCACTCTGCAGCCCCCCAGCACTCTGCAGCCCCCCCAGCACTCTGCAGTCCCCCAGCACCCTGCAGTCCCTGATGGTTGGGGCTGAGCAGCTGCCCGCCCTCCTCGGGTGCCTTGCTGACTGCAGGGGTGGAAAGTAACACACCGCTTCTCCTGGTGGTAACGGGATTTGTGCCCGACTCATATGGTGAAGTCCTAACCTCCAGTAACTCAGAATGGACTCTATCTGGAAAGTTAAAATGAGACCATCAGAGTGGGCCCTAATCTAATAGGACTGGTGCTTCATAAGAAGAGGGAATGTAGACACAGGCACAGGGGATGAGCGCGTGAAGACACAGGGAGAAGAAAGCCATCTATGAGCTAGAGAGGCCTCAGAAGAAACCAACCCTGCCCACACCTTGTGCATAGGCTTCTACCCTCCAAAACACTGAGAAAATGAGTTTCTGTTGTTCGAGCCACCCAGTCTAGAGTTCATTGTTATGGCAGCCAGACCCAACTACGACATCCAGGTTCTCAAGCAGCTGGCGCTGTGGATGATGGAAGGGAGAAGGCCAATTTCTTGCTGTTGGCTCATTTCTGCTGGCAAGCAGGGTGGTGGGCAGGTTGCTCTTTGTGGAGGTGGTGGTGTCAGGTGTTCAGTCACTGGAATATGGTGCTAAGAAGCTATGGGGTTGCAGCTGCCTCCCAACTCTTCACTTTCTGCCTGGCCCTGGGGCCCGTTCTGCAGTGAGGTCTGGAAGTTGGTCCCGAGGGCTCCGTCCGGAGCCTGCTCCTCTGGGCCTTCCACTGATTGTGCAAGCACCCCATCCCCTGTGCTAAAGCCCATTCTGCTAACGTTGCCAAGAGCGCTTTCTGTTTGCTGTAGCTGATTCCTGGCTGATGCACGACTGTTAATGTGCCGTTTTGTGATCTGTAAATAACTCACAAAGATCAACTATGATTTCTATTAATATCATGCCATTATTGCTGAACACACTAAACTCTAAGACTTGCAAAGAGGGAGAGGTAAAGCAAAATTCTTTTTCTCCTTCTCCCCAACCAAAGCTCCCAGGCCATGGGGCCAAGAGTAGCTGAACCTGTGACCAGAGGCCCACCCCCCACCCCCCTCCAGTTCTGACAGCAAAGAGCAAAAAGAACAGAATGTCTGTGGGGGAGGAAAATGAGAGAGAGACGAGGAAAAACTGCATGGAGCAGAGGAAAACGTGGTTAGGGGTGGGGAGGAGAGGGGGCCAGAGCTCTTCTAAGAGAAGTTAACAGAGGCTCAGAACCAGCAGAATGCAAAAGAACAGAGAACAGCTTTCTCTCTCTAGTCCTCAACAGAGCTCACCCTCTGAAAGGAAGGAGTGTGCTTTCATACCTGCAAGCCCTTCTGAGGTCCTTGCCTGGTACCCTTGATGAGCTCATTTGCCCTGCCATCCAGGGCACGTTAATAATGATGATGATGATGTTGCTGTTGTACTGATAAAAGAGGATAACTACGACCATATTTCAGTACCTAGTATGTGCCAGGTAAGTAAATTCCATGAATCACTGCATTTAATACTCTTAGAGATGGGTTCTTTTATCATTCCTATTTTACAGACAAAGCAAAGAGTGGTCAAAAAAGTTGCTGAGGATTACACTGATTTAAGTGGCAGAGCTGGGACTCTGTGCCACCGGACTCTCAAGGTCATCCTCTTAATTACTCCTCTGTACTGCTTGCCTCTGAACATCAAGGGTACAAGAAAGAAGTTGGCAGGAAGCAGGGACAAGTGTGAGCCAGGATTGCTGGACAAAAGAAGACCTGGGCTCCATTTAGGGCCCGGTGCTCACCCCATAGGTGGTCTCCACAGCAACGACAGCACTAAGTGTGCAGTTCCGTGGCCTCAGGAGAATACCTGAGTGAGAATTGGTTGCTCTTATTTGAAAGGAGAACTGCCCCAGATTCCAGGTAAGACTATTGCCAAAGAACAGGATGATCCCATCCTCCTCCCATGCCTTAACGAACCTGGCAGGGAACCATGAGAATGAGCCAATCCTGGGTAATAAATCCAGAGGAGAGAGCTGCAGAGCCTGAGCAGCGGGTTCCTAACTTCACCGTGTTATCTAGAACACTGGGGGCACTCGGCAGGTCTGTGGCAAGGCCCAAGAATCCGTATTTAAAAGCTTCCTAGGTGATTCTGATATAATAATGCTTCCTCTGCCTTTTAGTTCTCCCCATGTTTATATCTCCCTGGGTATTAGAACCTACCCATTTAAAAGAATGTCCCTTCCTATCTAAGCTTACTTTTTCAAAGCTCTGAACAAGCCCTCAAAAATTCTAATTTTTTAAATAATGACCTTAACCTACAGGATTAAGAACCCTTCAGTTTGAAATGGCTCTTAATCATTTAATGTAATTCTTTGCTACAATAGTCTAACTTTGTTTTCTTAACTGCTTCATCCTCCTGGAAATTGTTTCCTCCCTGGCTTCAGGGATGCTAGCCTCCCCTTCCCTGCCTGTGCAATGACACTCCTTACCACAGCTCTCGTTGCTTCTTCGGACTTGGTTTTCTTAGGGGCTCGGTCATGGGGACCTGGCGTGGCCGACTGCACGAGGGCTTTTACAGTCAGACTGTGTTCAAGTCCTGGCTCATTGCTTTCTATAAGTTGCTTTAGTTCTGATTTTCAGTTCCCTCATCTATGAAATAGGAAGGGATAAGAATAGTGCCTACCTCACAGGGTTATTACCAGGAGGAAATGAGAGAACATACACAAATTACCCAGCACCTGCCTGACCCGCACTGGCCCTCAGTTACGGGAGATGAATTTCTACCCTGATGACTTTAGCTACAACCTGTGCATTCCACACATAGCGCTGGCCCTTTACCTTACTCTAATGGCTAAATGAAAGCCTATTTAAATTTACACTCAAGTGGTGCACAGTTGCTTCAACCACAACACGCCTAAACCCCGTGCAACATCCCTGCCTGCCCCAACCTTTCTGATGTCCCTTTCTCCGTGAGTGACACCAGCACTGTCCGGGTCACTGAGGCATCTTTTTGCCTCGGCCCTCCTTCTAATTCCTTAGACCGAGTAAGTGCTGTCCAATAGAAGTGTGGGATTTTAAGTTTTGTAGTGGCCACAACAAAAAAGAAAACGAAAACTGGGAAACTGACTTGGATTTGGACTAGCCGCACATGCAGTGCTCAATACTTCTAGTGACTGCCTAATCAGACGGTGCAACCTGAGACCCCAGCACTTTCCAAATTTTCTTGGTTCTTACTTTGACGACGGCCCCGTTTTTATTTTCCCCACTCTCCTGGCTTGTATTTTACCTCAGTACTGGCTCCCAGCACCTCAAGTTACAGCTATTATGTCAGCCTCAGAGCGGAACTCGTGCCCCTCACTCTTTCCAACCTCGTCGCTCCTCGACTACTCCACTTGGATAGAGTACCGCTTGCAGCTTATTTTCCTGTCTGAAAAAATGGGTTCCCCAGTACCCCCGTAGAAAGTCCAAAGGGCTCAGCTTTACAGTCCAAATCCTCCCTAATATTTCTGCCACCATAATTGAAATCCTACTCATAAAGACGGCGTGTCACACTGCATGGCGCGTACCACACACCGGCCACCAGACTATGTGCCAATCACTGTCCAGATGTTATCCTAATGAATCCTCACTCTGCATCTGTGAGGGAGGTTCTATTCTCATCCCCATTACAAATGAACACACTGGGGCACAGAGGAGTTGAGTACATGCCTGGTGTCAGACAGCAAGCTGCTCGGTTGGGGCTTCAGCCGAGGTAGTCTGACTGCGGACGCTGGGCCCCAAGTCTCTATGCTCTATCTACTCCTGTAGTGTCGGGGGCCGTCACCCCATTCCCTGGCTTTGTGGGCTGCGTTTACAAGTCCTGCCCATGAGTGTCTGCCCTAGTTC
Organism: Desmodus rotundus; assembly: GCF_022682495.2. Classification (NCBI taxonomy): domain Eukaryota; kingdom Metazoa; phylum Chordata; class Mammalia; order Chiroptera; family Phyllostomidae; genus Desmodus; species Desmodus rotundus. The sequence goes on from NC_071389.1 coordinate 47,665,897, forward strand.
TCTGTCTGCTTCTTTTGGCTATTTAAATTCTCTCTTCTTTTAGGCTTTTGTTCACATTTTAACCTCTTCCAGGAAGGTCTCCCTGACTACTTTTGCTTATAGTCATTATCCCCTTTGTGAATTCCTGCTATAGGCTTAAAGCTCAGGGGTTGAGGACCTCTAAGGGGCTGGCCCATGCATGAGAGAGGCAGTGGGGTGGTTTGCGCACGAACTCCCTAAAATTGTATGCAAAATTCAGTTGTGGGTGCTTATTTTATTCTTCCCAAAGTGATGATGATCAGGCTCTCAGAGGGACCCAAAACACCATTTATTTTGTTGCTTAATCGTATGTTATTTAATGCTTATTGTTACATAACTGACTGTGAAGACTGTCTTCTCACTAACCTATGGGAAGTTTAGCTCGATAATAGTGGTATAACAATTGCATTTACACATTACTTAACTGTGTGCCAGCTGCTATGTCAAGTACCCTCTACAGGTATTAGTTCCTTTAACAGAATCTGCAACCATGGAGGTTGAATTGATCATATCCATTGAAGCTCAGGAAGATTAAATAATTGGCACAAGACAAGACAGCTAGTAAGTGGTAGAAACAGGATTTAAATCCAGATCTTTCCTTCCTCAAAGCCATGCCCTTAACCATGCCATCTTCTCTCTCACTTTGACTAATGCAGAGAATGGGGCCTCCGCAAATACTTGGGTTAGATTAGGACACGCGATGTAGCAACCAACACATCAGCCAGCTCGAACCTCTCACCCTGGGGTGTTCATGTACACAGTGTTTGTTTCCTGGAAACAGGATACACCCTGCTCACCTTCCCACAAATATCCTGCAAATGCTGAGTGTTCTAAGCCAAAGGTTACCCACCTGCTTGGTTCCTTACTTAGCTCTGAGACTTGGGGGTGGAGTCCCATGCACTTAATTAAAGCCGGTTGCTGGTGCTGTGAACTTTCACCTCCAGCACTGTGTGGCACCCGGATTCCAAGGGCAGTGCTGCTTTGCCATACCATGCCCCAAACAGGTTTTCCTCCAGGTGAAGGGAGGTCTGGGGGGAAGAGGCTCTCTGACGGTGACCTGCAGAGGTGCAGGAGCCAGCCCCTTCCAGGATGTGCGGGCCCAGGGTCCAGACAGGCAGAGAGGCATGTGTTTACAGTCAACGCGGAGGCTGACCTTTACAAACAAGCTGGCCCCTGCACCGGAGTGGCTACAGTGATTGAGCCATGGTTTGCTCAGATCTGTGTGGCTGACTTAAGATAGCTGGATGTCTGATTTGCTTGTTGAAGAACGAATGAATAAATGAATTGATGAATGCAACCACTATTTAAAATATCGAAAACAAAAGCTAACATATCCACAGTGCTTTTTCTGTGTCAGGCACTATGTTAAAAGTTCATATAAAGTTATTTTATTTACTCTTCCTAACGTCCCTGAAAAAGAACTTATTATTTCATTAACTAGTTTTCAAATTTTGAAAGGATATATGCATAAGGTAAAAACTGTAAATAGTCCTGGAGGGTATAAACAAAAACTAATTGTCCTACTCTAGACTCCCTGCCAGGCGTCACTGTTGTTGGCTTCTCTGTTTCTTTCTGAAGATGCCCCATGCATATACAAACATGATTATCATATATCTGTCTTAAAAAATATAAACAAGAGCATGCTATATGCATTGCTCTGTACTCTGCTTTTTATTTTAATTTACATTACATTCCAGAGGTCATGGCGAAGGTATTATTGACCCACTTTCCAATAAGGAAACCGAAGCTCTCAAGGATACCTAGTGAGTCATGAGTGAGTGAGTGCTGGGGCTGCCAGCAGCCGGGTGCTGAGGAGAGAAGGGGGGCTGATCAGCGAAGCAGAAGACTATAGTCCTGCCCTCGAAGGGCTAATTGTTTTGGGGGGCAAACAAGATGGTATGAAGTGAGAGAATGATTTCCAAAGAAGGTAAGAACAAATCCAAGACACAGTTCCACTGCACCCCGAGGTGCTAAGCATTTGGGAAGGGACAAAGCGACTCTGTCACAGGAGCTAGGATAAGAGAGGGAGTTTGGGAAGGCAGGGCCAAAGTCAAAGCTGTATAGATTATGTTTAGTTAAAAATATATTTTACCCAGATAACACACTGGAAGTATGTACTCCAAAACGTAACTATTGCTAGATGGTAAGAATGTTAGGGGATTTATAGAGTTTTCATGCATTCCAACAGTTTTTAAATTTTTATTTTTCAGTCTTAATAGCTAATATTTAATAGTACTTACAACTGCTGAGCATTGTTCTAAGAGTTTACAGATGCTAAGTTATTTAATCCTCAAAATGACGCTATGAGGTTGTTACTACTGTTTTCCCCAATTTAGGATTAAGGAAGGGAGGGCAGCAGAAGCTTAGAACACAGCCAAGGTCAGAGAGAAGGTAAGTACAGGGGCCAGCACTCTGATGCCCACAGCTGGGCTCCAGAGGCTGTGTTCTTAACCACGTGATACTTTTATGATTAAAAAGAAAAACCCCAGTGATTGTTATCCACAAAACCAGGAGGAACAGCAAGTTACTAGTCACTTTATAGGGAAAAGGAAGGCGAGGGAGCAAGCACAGCTCATGGGACTTGGTGATGAGGGCTTCTTGGGGAGCTCTGCGCTAGGGGTGAACACAGTATGAAGGACATGGAGGTCAAATGATAAGCGGCCTAGAAGAGAACTATTACTTAAGGAAGTTAGGTGGTGAGTGTAGGGGAGTATTTAGAGAAATGTGGTAGTATGGTTAGGACAAGGAATTAATGGAAAGTTTTAGGAGGCGGATTGTTTTAAGAAATGGTGGTCCTGCGAGCATTTTCAAAAGCAGAGGAGGAGTTCTGATGAACCAGGGAGAGAGTGCAGGTGCTAGAGAGAGGTTGGCGACAGCCAGGCAGCAGGGCTCGGGACTGAGCGTGGCAATGAGGATGAGCAGGGGCTGAGAAAAGGAGACCCCACCAACCCACAGGTGGAAAGGCAGGGGAACACGGCACCAAGAAGCTCAGCCTAAAAGTCTAAAAGGTGAGGAGAAAAGGGAAACCAACTCCCAATGCATGCAACAGTCCTGGAATCTCTCAGACATCCCCCTGAGCAAAGGGAGCCAGTCCCCAAAGAGCACAACCTGTCTAATCCCATTTACATAAAGTTCAAGACAAAACTAATCTGGGGTGATAGAAACTAAAAGAGTGGATTGCATAAGCAGGGAGACAGATGAAGCAAGAACGGCTACGAGTTAGTTTTGCTAATTGTTGAAACTGGGTGACAGGTACACGGGATGACTTCTACTTTTGTACGTTTGAAAATTTCAAGAATACAAAGTTAAAAGTAAAATTCTATGATCTTAAACCCTTCAATGCCTATAACATAATAATTATTAACACTATAAGATGAACTCTGTCATTAAAGAATGTAAGGTACGTTAATTATTATCTACTATTTCCTCCTCCGGATCTGGCAAGGATGGCCAATGTCCACAGTGCAGAGGAAGTAATTGCCTTTTGAGGAGGCACAGATGGGATTAAAACAGCCAGGACTTGGCGCTTTGCCCACTTTACACAGCGCTCAGGCCCTGGGTCACTGAGGGCATCGTTTCAGTGGCCAGGAAGCATCTCTTCTTGCGTGTACCCACAGAAAATGAAAGGCCCCGACACTGGCCAGACACCTGTACCTTGAACACGTCTAAAGATTACAAAATTACAAAAGATACTTAATTTGTCTTTATCTCACCTTCTCCCAAGAAACATGCCCTTACTTCTTTCGAACATGTCTGGACTTGGTAGCTACTTTGAGGAAAAGCAAAGTCTATCGAATTCCTGGGATGACCAGCAAAATGAACATAATACGTGGCTCTCACTGTTAAAGTACTTGTTTTGAGCCTCACAGTACCTAAAAGTCTATATATATTCAAGGGAAAAGTGCTGAAGATATTCAGAGGGAATTCTCCCTCTGAAAGCAAGCTTGCTGAGTGACTCCTCTTTAAAGTAAAAGTTACTTGGAGGCAAACATGGAATAGGAACCAAGTCATTGCAGGTCCAAACGGAATCAGCAACATCAATGCAGTTTAAAACAACCTGCACCCAAAAGGCGCCCTTCCACTTCACTTCAGCTCACGGAGTATTGTAAAATTTCAGAATGTCTCCAGTTCATCTTAAAGAGTAATATAAAATTCCCCAGAAAGATGAATTAATTCAGATTCATTAATAGTTTTCTCTAAATGAGATATAGCACTTTTGTGAAAGAGGGTTGAGTTAAACACATCAAATTGCGACAGGCATTGCTGAAAACGATGGGAAAGATGACACCAATTTAAATACACAGCATGTCACACACTGCCAACAATTTGCTTACTGCGTGTTGTTCTCTTAAGCTCGAGAGTTTCACAAAACAAGATCTTCAACTGAAATGCAGTGGGAAAGATGTTTGCCCTTAAGCCCCGAGAAAGAGTTTCTATGGCTACTCTCAGCCCCAGACCTTTTGGGCTAAAACAACCTCAAATATTCTGCTTCTTTTGGTGTACAAGTCACTTTCCAGACCAGGAGTCCCAAGAATTGGCTTTAAAACTACGGTCATCATACTTCTCTCACAAATGTTGACATCTCCTTTAAACCCAGCAGAGCCCTTCTCTAAGTCTAATCCTCTACGTGATGGTAGTCCCCGGAGGCCAAGCACCCCATATTACATAGTTCTCTCCCTCTTCCATATATGAGACACAGAGAATAAAGATGTGCTGACTTGATCTGTTTTGAGTCACATGGATGACCTTGGCAGGAAGCAACAGCTTTGCAATTTTTCCTCTTCACACTTCAGGAAAGAGAATGCACAATATATTCCCTGCGCCGGACACAGAGCAGGAACTCAAAACCATCCAACGAAATGACGGCACAAGGATCTGAAGTATTTTAGGTAAGTGGTAAGGGCCTGAACCAATGTATGAAAATCAGAATCAATGAGACAAATGGGGCTCAATCATGTCATATTACAAAAGAATTTCTTCAGATAATACTTTCCTAATGCATTGTCTATTGCGCAAAGAGGTTATGTCAGAGAAACTCACTGTTTAGCTTTGATTCTGATTAAATATCAATTAGGAACCATAATAAAAATCTCTAAATTATAACATAACATTGTGCACAACTCTTTCTTGTGTCTTCAGCACAGTTCTGTCGGCATTTCCAAAGTGCAATCCTAGTGTGTGTTTTCCTCACTCCTGTGCGTGCCTACAGGAAGGGCGGGGGTGGGGGGGGTGACACAGACTGTGGTTTTAGGCTACCTTCTCCCCTCAGTTTCAAAAGCAGCCTCTTATCTGGCCTCTATCTGTGGTGGCACTTTCCCCCTTGAATTAAGGACTGAGATAGGAAAGTCCAATTCTGAGGCTGCAAGCTCTGGAATGGAAGAAGTACCCCCAGATGTCTCTGTTGCTTAACTCTGCCTGTGCAGGTCAGGTAGTCAAAGTGGAGAGAAAGGGCTGCTTTCCAAGGAGAATCATCAAAGGGAAACTTCCCAGGGATAATCACTTTAGGAATGGCACAGGGCATAACATATACTTTCAAGCAAATCCTAATAGCTAGCACAACGATATTAATTACTTTTATATATTCATGTATTTAACTGTTAAGGTAATTGAAGTTGCTAACACTTAATGAGCCCAGGGATTAAACTCCTGGGAGAGGTCACCGGAGATCAGCATTTAGTTGTCTGTGACCAAATGTGAGTTTCCGAAGGCTAGAGTCAATCCTACCAGAAGTTTATCCTTGGGATAGTTTCAGAAGTGCGTGAGATTCTTTGGAACACTTGTATGCACAATATAAGTACAAATAAATGGCACCTGCTTGTATTACACGTCAAAGTTATGAGACTGACTTCAGTAGACTGAGGAAATGAACGCACACAAGTCTGCTAAACAGTCAGTGTCTGTCAGTGTCAGCACGCATAAAGGAGCGGTCCCGGCGACCACACAGTGCAGGGTGCTTGCTCCTTCACTCAGACATGGAGACAGCCCCCAGCTAAATTCTGGGGAAACACACCTCAGTGTCACATGTGGATGCTGCCACATATTTGTATGTCACTTCTGCCTTTGTCCAGAGTAGAAATCTGGCATTCCATATCTCATGTGCTAAGTCTGATATGATAATGCCATCAAAAGACTGTCATTTATAAAGTGTTTTCTCATATACCACCTATGTTTGACAGGGTCAACTAATTAATTGTATTTTAATTGCTACTTATGTGTGAACACCTTACATTTAGCATGCAAATTTATAAAATCAATACATAAGATATTTTTGCAGAGAATTGGAAAAGTTATCAGAATTCTCGCCTCATGAGACTTCTATTTCTTAGTAGCCTATGGTGCTTCTCTTCTTAATATTTAGCGTGTTTTGACTTTTAATATTTAGAGTAATTACACATGCTTATTAAATGGAGGAAAGCATTGGTTTTCCTCTCTTAAATACAACCTCCTTAATGACATTTTCTTAGTAGATTATACCTACACTTAAAAGTGTAGTGACTAGAAGTTGAATTCCAACAGGGCTGCTTTTCAGAATCCCCTGGGCAGCTCTTGCGATGCACCCAGGTCCAGACCTCACCCCCAGACCCCCAGAATCAGAATACCAGGGTCTGTCCTGAGAAAAGTGCATTCTGGAAAAGCTCCAGGTGATCTCAGAATACACACTGGGGAAAGAGCCACAGACTTGAACACATCAGGACTGTGCAGGCACAATGCCCACCTCTCCCCAGATGCTCTGCCCGCAGTAAGCTGGGGGGCCTGGGCAAGTCACTTCCCCTTTTTGAACTCCAGCTTACTCATCCTTAACAAAGGAGAACAATATAGGTGTTCTGTGCCTCTTCTTTGTTTCTCTCTCAGTATGGTCCTCTGTCTCCTGCTCTTCAAAATGATTCAGACCATTGGTTTAAGCTCTTAATATTTGCATATTGTCATAATGATCAAGGCAGGAATTGTGTTATTAAAGTGAGCCTGTAGGTGACACAAACACCTAGTGACCTGAAAGAATTATGAGCTGCTTCTGAAGCCCCAGAAGACTTTACAGCTGGGGACCAGCCCAAATAGGGGCAGGACAGGGCAGCTTTCCTTACCCAGTGGGTCCTAAAGCAGTCAAGTATACAGGACAGAAAAGAGTCTTTATGGTTGTTTAAAAATAAAGCTGGGACCACAGATACAGTAAGCTCTCTTTCAGCCAGAATGTTCTGGATAAAGATATTAGAACAAATTGAAATGTCTGGTTGAGTTACCTTGTACAAGGGTACTCCATTGCCGGTTTCAATGGTAACAGCAGAATACACACATCAACCTGAACATAAATGATGGCTAAGAAGGCACTTCTGGAAATTTCATAATTCCAGATGCAGGTGTATTTGTGTGGGGCACAGACCCCGCTGGGCAGTCCCACCCTCCTGACTCTGTGCTTGCTCTCTGAGCCCTGCCCTCCCCTGGGCCGTCCTCCTGTCTCTAACCATCCTACTCTGGCTCCTGGGCTGACATCTGTCTCTCTCCATGCCCTCTGAGCTCAGCTGTCCTTGAAGGTTTTGCCCAAGCACCAGTTTTTCCTCTCTGTCCTCCCTTTCATGCGCCCTCAGGGGTTGCAGTGGACTCTGACGTTTGTATCTGGCCTTGGACCTGTCTGTGGGACCCTCATCCAGAGAGCTTGCCTGCCCCTCCAACTCAGCGACAGTCAGGACCGTCTTCGTTGACCCGGGAGGCCCTTCTCTGGGCTGGCTTCTCAAACTCTCTGCTAGTAAAACAACTTTTATTACAGTTATTGACACTTAAAACTTTAGTTCTATTGCCGAGACCACCCCCTTGTTCCCTGACATCCAAAGAGGTTGCAACCCGTCCTACAGGTTCTACTGTCCTATCCAAAGCTTCCTCCCTGGTACCTTTGCCATCTACCTGTTGGTCAGGCCCTCCCCTTGATACCTGCTGGGAGATGACAGCAACGGCCTTCATTTTTCTGGTATCCCTGTGCTCTCCCCCAGTGGCTGTCAACCTGTCACATTGCTGGCCACTGACCAGTAATCCTAGATAATGACAAAAGCTCATTAAACAGACAGGAGCAAGATGCTATGTCGGAGGATGGCTGGGAATGGAACCTGGGGCACTCACTCACAGCTTTCCCTGCTCTCTCCAGCAGCAGCCCCTACGAGGATGCTGCAGAGTCCCAGGGCTCCTGGAAACAACCTGAAACCACTGCTCTGAGCCATCATAGAAGCCACAGCCAGATACAGCTTCCTAAAATTCCTCTCTAATCAAATGCTGCTCCTCAAAAATCAACTGGTTGGTGGGAATGTAAATGTTGGCGGTATTCACTTACTGCCAACATACTGCCATTGGCCGAACATACTGCCATTCTAGTCCTCGGTGTGTACCTGGCAGAAACCTGTGGACGGGTTCACGGAAAGACATGCATTAGCACATTCAGAGCAGCACCGTTCCTAGCAGCCCCAAACGGAAACTGCCCAAATGACCCACAAAGGAGAACAACAACTCACTCAATGAAATACTCTACAGCAACGACAATGAACAAGCCTCAAATACATGCAACAATGTAGGTGAATCTCACGAACATAAAGTGAGTGAAGGGAGCCAGAAAAGAAGTTAAAAGCAGAGTATATACCATAGGAATCCATTAAGTACAAAAACAGGGAAACTAATCTGTGCCGTCAGACACCGGGCGAGGGTTACTTTTGAAGGAGGAGGTGCCAAGGGGCACAGGGGGCTTTTCTCAGTGCTGGCTGCATATGTGCACGTGGGTTTAGCTTGCGAAAACAAATTATACTCTGATTTGGGTAAGTTGCTATATGATACTTCAAAAAAAGTTACAAAAAGAAAATAAAACCATCAACTGCTCCCAATTAAATCAACTTACTCTGTGGCCCAGAAGCCCTTTACAATGTGGCTGTAACATACCCTTTCAGCCTTCTCTCAACTGTTTTGTTTGTTTATTTTGGAGGATTCTTTATCTCTAAAGGATCCAGGTACCCTCTGTAAGATGCAATGAGATGCTGTGGGTATACACATTTTCTGGGGAGAGGGTCCACAGCATTAATCTAAGACACCCCGCAACCCAAAAGGGGTCAAGAAAAATTGTTCTACTTGTAGTGACTCAGATGGTTGCTGGAACTGAACTCTTGACTTGCTCTATTATTTTCTCTCAGAAAGCCCTGGCCCCTCCCAACTCCCCCAGGTGATATTCCACCCTTGTTTCCAGGTCAAGTCAGATTACCTGTTCCATCACGTCCCTGCTGATGCTCCAACCAGAAACTAGTCCCTGCCTTCCTTACCATAACTATTTATCAGGGTTGGCTCTGATCCTCTGGTAGGCACTGATGGCACTGAGCATGTACAAATAAACAAGCCTTCAAGGTGCTTTCGATACAGTAGAGGGAAAACAGATGCATCCACAAATAACTTTAAGCAGAAAATTAGCATCAGAAGAGAGGTCAGTCCAAGTGGAGTTCAGAGGAGAGAGTGATTCCTTCTGGCTTGGGGAGATCTGAGAAGGCTTCATGGAGGAGGGGGCACTGCACCACAGGATTTGTGGCGGGGAGGGTTGGGCATTCTACATGGAAGTACAAAGGCTAGATATGAAAGCCCTGGTGCTGTGCAGAGAAAGGCAGGTAGTTAGGCTGACCCAGAGCAGAGACCATGAAGAAGAGCTAGAAGGGGTAGGGTGTAAGTTGGCATCACAATGTTAGCTGGCAGCCTCAGAAGTTCGAATTTTTAGGCTGCAGACAACTGAGGGCCACTGAAAAATTTTAAGCAAGGAATGATATGATCAGAAATGTGCCTTCTTGGAATATCAGATGGATACAGACAACCTGTTCCTCCTTTACGGGTCTAAAACACACTGTTCTGTCTCTGTGGCACATAACTGCCTCTTGCTTGTACCGCGGTTATCTGTGGTTATCTTTCCGCACTCCCCACCACCACTGGACTGAAGCTGAGGAAGACAAAAACAGTTTTAGTACTAGCATACTGTCTTACGCATGGTGGGACTCAATAAATATTTACTTCAATGAAGGTGCAATGTCCCCTTAAAATGGGTTCTGAGTAAATGCGGAGAGAGAGGGGGAAAGTGAGACAGAAAAAACACAGGGTGTAACATAAATGAGCTGGACCAGTTCAGGGGCTCCGTTCAACCGTAAAACTCAATGTCTCTGCTTAAATGTTCTCAATGCTGAATGGCAACCAGAGGAAAAACTAGTCACAAAGGAGAACTGCATTTAAAGTTACTTAAGGCCATGTTACAGGAAGTGTATGTGAGGAGTGGTGTCCCAGCCTCTGTTCTCAGTGAAACTCTCAGTTCCAAGGGTGTCCTCAGGATAATGGGTCTGCTCATCAGAAAAGTCCAGTTAAATGCTTATAAGCACCTAGAACATGAGATGTAGGCGTGCAGCTTCACTTGGGGCCCTGTTCCCTGGCTTCTGGTGGGACCTGGGAAGGTAGAGAAAAGAGACAGACTATATTCATCCTTTCAGGCCCTCAGGTTTCTTATCTACAAAGAGGGGATTTCTAGGACAGCAAGTACTTTGGTGCAAAGAAAGGGGCTCTGCCTCCATTCGAAACCAAGAGGAAAACACTGCACTGGGAGAGAAATCAGCCCAGGCAATGAGCGGTGGGCCCCCCAGCTCAGTACCACTGATAACGTCTACTGGGCTGGTTTTTCTTTGTACATCACCACTTTTTACCTTTTGAAACTCTTCCACTTCTTTTATCATCCCTCAGAATCACCCTGTAATTAAATTACTTTGCATATCTAAGTATGAGAAAACGGAGACAAACGGAAATTTGGCTACGTGTCCCAGGCCCCTCAGCGCTGGGAAAGAACCCCAGTTCCTGATTCAGACAAGCTTTTCCCACTCCGCCTCGCCTCGCACTCTCTGATCTCTTCCACCCTGGCAGGCCTCCAGGGTTTGGGGGGAGGGGTAACTTTCACGGGAGCCAGGACTCCGCAGGGGTGACCCAGTGATAACAATTGTCCTCCCAACAGTTGTTCCCACTTGTATTTGAGCTTAGGGTGGGCCCCTCCACTTGGTCAGAGCCTGGGTGATTAATGTGCTGTATCACGGCCAAGGGCAATACAGGCACAGCCGAACCCCCGAGGATCTGAGCAGCTTGGGTGGCTTCCCTGAGGGAAGTCCTGGGAAAGCAAAAGCAAAACTCTGCACCATTTGCAATGGCACAGGCTCCAAAGCCACACACTGCTCGGTGGAGCTGAGTGTGCGCTATGCTGACGGTGACAAGAATTGGCCCATTTTCTGGTCTGAGTTTCCTTCCTTCTCTCTGCAAAGCCCCCGGACCAGTCGGGCAACATCCAGTACTGGCCACACTATTTAGTTGAGCCCTATTTTTGGAGCTACTTCGGGGTTGTTAGCCTTTTATTATTTTCTTCTTTTTAAAAATAACAATAGGAATGTGTTGAAAAATTCAAACAATATGCATGTGAACAGAATAAAAACTCTTTCCTTCTGATTTCACTCCAGAAAGGTAACTACTGTCCATACTCTTTTTCCTTCCTTCCACACCCTCTTCTGGCCTTCAGAAACACACACGTCATACACACATACGTGGTTTTTAAAAATAAACAGTATGATATTTACATACAGTTCTGCAAATTTCACTTTTCACCCAACAATAAATGTATCACGAGCAGCCGGCCTTGCTCATCATACAGGGTGTTGGTGCATTTTTCTAATTTTAATTTTCCATCTTGAGGCATTTAAAATTTATAGAAAAAATACAAAGGACAATATAAAGGTATAGGATTCATTTTAAAAATTAGTAAATTCCCGCAACTGCTCTCTTCCCCCCCCCCCCCCCCATCATCCTGGGAGTCAAGGCCCAACCAGCCTCAGACCATGCGGGGAGGGGAGAAGCAAGACCACACAAGTGCTATCTGCCTGCTGCAGGACTTTCCAAGTGGTGGCTCAGGCTGGCTGGGTGCTGAGACACCAGCAACTAGAAGCTGAGCCTGCAGAATTGCAAGGCTCCTCACAGAGGGCCCACTCCCCGTTTGGCGAGCTGCTCTGGTTAGTGGCAGGTGACAAGGTGGAGTGGCACGTTCAGTGAAAGTGCAGTGCTTTGCAATTGTTTCCCCTTCTGGAGATCCAGGGGCTCGTGGTTTGCAAGGGCAGTTGCTTTGTTTAAACATAGGGAACTTGAGTTCCTTTCTCACCAGCACGTTTTCTCTGCAGTTTCTGCCTGGGCCACCCACAAGCAATGTGGCTAACCCTGATAGCTATCCTCTGTCCCAGGAGGAGTGCATGCTAATCCTGACTCAAGGGCAGAGACCCGAGCCCAGGTCTGAGCTGCTATCGGGACTAACCAGATGGTGAGAGGCAGAGAGAAACCAGAGTAGCTGGAGAGAGCAGCAAGGGCAAAAGCAGGTCTCTGCCCTTGAGTCAGAGGGAAGGCAAGCTTCCTCTGCAGTGTTTTCTGAACACCGTGAAACAGCATTTTGGTTGCAGCCAGACCCAAGAGTAGCAAATGTTTTGATTCTGAGTACTTCTCTATGTGCACAACACTCTTCTACGTCCTTTATACGCACTGACCAATTCAGTCCTCACAAGCATCCTGTGAGAGAATGCTAGTATATTTCCCCATTATACAGATGGGGAAAGTGAAGCAGAGGGAGCTAAGTAATTTACCTAGGTAGTAGCAGAGACAGGATTTAAAGCCAGCTACTTTGGCTCCAAAGCACACACACTTAACCACCAGGCTACAAGCCTTCATATGCTAGTGTGGTACTTCTCAAAATGCATTACAACTGAACAGGTACACGTGGAGAAAAGGTTCCACGGCACATATGAGCATATTTTGGAAAGCCCTAGTTCAAACAAACATAAGCAGGCTTCTTTCATGCATGACTTCTCAAGGTCTTTCTACAATAAAATGCATTTACGGTCTGCAAGAGGCATGTGGTTTGTAGCATTTCCCCCTATTATTTGGACACAGACATGTTTTCCCAGGAACAGTTTGTGAGAACAGTGTTCTGCTGACCACATTTTGAGTAAATGTCGGCAATGGGAGCTGTCAGGAACAGAGTTTAAGCTTTGGCTCTAGCCATTTAACTTACTTTGTAACTTTGGAAATTGCTTCAGTTGAGCCTTAGTCTCCTCACCTGCACAATGGGAGTTACAACAGTCCCTACACCTTGTGGAGCTGCAGTAAGGATTCAATGCACATGTACAATTCTTAGAATGGTGCCTGGCTCTAAGCATTTGAGAAATGGGAGATACTATAATGATTATCAAGAATACAGAATAATCTAAGAACAAACGAATTATGAGAACCCATTAAAAAAGCAGAGAATCCCTGCAAATATTAACAATCTGGAGTGATCTTTGCTAATGACAGGTCCTATCAGAGTAACATGAAAACTGTGTGCAAACAGAAAATTCTAAAACACCACAGAGTGCATTATCACTCCCAGGGACAGAGAAACAAGGGGAAACATTTTAAAAAAATAGCTCAGACAGAAAGTTTCTTTGACAAAGAGGGTTTTCTGATGCCATAGTAGAAGCGGACCAAGGCCACCAGAGCTGACTTGCTGAGCACTCAACCAAGCTTAGACTTCCTTCCCAAGGGATGGATCCATGTGCTGGACCCACTGGGCTCAGGGACAGGAGGGAGCTGCAGGCTGCCTGTCTGTGGGGATAAGTTCTCATAATTGGACTGAAAATGGTTTGGCATTAACAAGACATCTTCCTGTTCCGATCTAGGGAGTGACTCACGCATCTGCCGCCTCGCTAGCAGCCTCTGTGGGAGAACTGTGCAGGAGCTCTGACTCCACGGAAGGCACCCCCCTTCTTGCCAGACATGGCAATCCCCCTCTTCCGGTCATGCAGGCCAAACATGTTACAGTTGACAAAAAAACAACACCCCACCCTCCAAAACCAAACCAAAACATAACACCAGACCCTCTCCCCTGCCCCTCGCACCCCCCACAAACTGCTGGAGAAGGCGCTGCTCCCTGATGCAAAAGTGGAACAAGGGCACAGCCCAGGGCTCCAGCACCCAGGGCGCCTGAGGCAATCTGCTCTCAGTGGGCCAGAGTGGCTCTTAACACTGGACCAGCCTGCTGTTGTGCAACTATGTAAATAACTTGTGCTTGGGCCAGGGCCAGCTGCACCGTGTGGCAGGGACGTGTGAGTAGTGGAGCCACTGGCGCAGCCTCTCTCCGAAACTCCCTCAGGCAGCCCACCGGCTCAGACTCCTGAGATGCCGGCCCCAGGGACAGGGGCCCCCCTTCTCTGCCAGGGAAACCGTCCATGTGGTAACGGACCGCCAAGTTCCTGGCAAGCACAGCCTGGGGAAGACAGCAGCCAGCAACATCAGGAGATGAGAAGTGAATTCGTGGGTCATTAAAACCTAGGGGATTGCACTCCAGGCTAAACTCAGAAAGGTTTCTTTGGGTCACTTTTAATCAGCCTCAGTTTCCTCATGTGTAAAATGACAGGGTCTTATCTCTTTCCCCAAGGCCTTGTCTGTGCAGGCATCAAATGTACGTGTGCTTCCTAATATCCACAGTAACACTGGAAAGTAAGCGTCTCCCTCCCCATTTTGCAGATGCAGAAACAGGTCTGGAGGAGTGAGTTTGCATGGCCAAGGTCTGTACAGGTACCGGAGTGGTGCAGCCAGGGTTTGAACAGAGAACTGGATATTCAAATGCCTCCCCTCCTGAAATTCTACATGGGCTTCTAAGCTTCTTAAAATGACATTTGTAACTAAACTCAAGTCTTAATTTCTGACATGAAAATTACTTGGTAAATTACCTACTGAAAATTAAAAATCTTACTTTTACAGATCCTTCTTGGACTATGTATTCTTTTGTATTGCCAAATGGAATGTGCTTAGGGAACTGTACATGGATTTTGAAATTAGCCAAAGCAAAATCTAATTATAATTCTCATATTAAATCATTAGCAAAATAAATTGCTAAAATAATTCCACGGCCAAACATGAATGATTTCTCTTCTAAGGCAATACCTCGTTAATTGGTCTAAGGAGACTTGGTGCTGAAATACACAACAGGCAGATGGGCGGTAGAAAGAGCTTTGGGCCCAGGTTAGGGAGACCTAGGGTATGTGTAGGCCCAGTCATTAATTAGCTGCATAATTATGCAGGCCACTTAATCCCACTCCCCTTCCCTTTCTGTATCAGTAAACAAAGGGCTTGGGTTGGATCTGCGTTCTCGCCCATTTCCTTACAAAGACTCCTTCGCACACTCACTAAACTCTCTCCCCTCCAAAGACAGCTGTTCTTTCGGAGCCTGTCGTTGCAAGAATGCATCATGACAAAATGTTAACAGAAATGTTGTTTTCTTTCATTAATTGCAACATCTTCATATACTTGAACAAGAGCATTGATGTTCAAGACCTTACTTATTCAGGTTGCTATCAATGTGTGGCCCGTGTGAACACTTTCTCGCCCTTGGCAGTA
The DNA here is from genome assembly GCF_022682495.2 of Desmodus rotundus. Classification (NCBI taxonomy): domain Eukaryota; kingdom Metazoa; phylum Chordata; class Mammalia; order Chiroptera; family Phyllostomidae; genus Desmodus; species Desmodus rotundus. The sequence continues at coordinate 47,681,362 of NC_071389.1, forward strand.
AACTGTCTATTCCCCTTATCATCCTCCATCCACAAATTTTGAACTTTCGCATTAAATGGCCTCAAGGCTTCCTTCCAGTATCAAGCTCAATTTTATTATATGCCAATTATTTCTTAAGAAACAACACACCAGGTTTTTATTTTTTGCTTGGAATAAAAAGCACCTTTTCAGTTAGTGACTCTCGTTTTGCACTAAACCACATTCATCATGCCGCAGTTGAACAGCCGCAGAATAATTAAGTAACTCATCAGACAGACTGAGCAGTTGCGCTGGGCATACAGAGGTGAGTAAGATAGCCCGGGTCACTGTCCTCACAGAGCTTTGGTCTACACCAGTCTTTCCCATGACCCTGAGCCCTCCTGCTGTTTATCTCCAGCTCCAACCTCCCCCTGGAGTTCTGGCTTCTCACATCCACCTGCCTGCTTAACATCTCCACTTGGCTATACCTAAAACACACCTCAAACTTAACATGTGTAAACAATCTCAGAGTCCTTTCCCCATGCCGGCCAAAATCCTTCCTCCCTTGTCATTCATTCCCCGTCATTCATTCCCCCGTCTCTGAGATGGCAACATCACTCACCCAAACGCTCAGGCCCAAAATACTTGGAGTCGTTTACTCCTTCCTTCTTCTCACATCTAGTAGTTAATCCCAGAGATAGCTCTGCTGACACACCTATAAAAACACACCCTGAACTGAGGCTTCTAGCAACTCCATCCTCCCTGCAGATCCATCCACCCTCATCTCTCTCCTAGACTCCCGAGGTGGCCCTTTAGTTGGCCTTACCCATTTTTGTTTTGCTGCCCTATAGTTTATTTCACAATCAGCAGCTGGAAGGAAGCTTTCAAAATTCAATCTGATCACATTGCTCTTTTCACTCAGACCCTTCAGTGGCTTCCCATCATTCCCAGAATAATTCCAAGTTCTCTGCATGGTTTATGAGACCCTGGATCTGGGCCCTGGCCACTACTGCAGTCTTGTCTCCCACTCTCCTAATTTGTATGGTCTACTTGCTTTTCCATAAATGTGCAAGGCCTGCTCCTACCACAGGGCCTTAGCATATGCTGTTCCCCTTGCCTGAAATGCTCTTCCTTTAGTATGTGCATGGGTTATGCTCTTTTGTTTTTTTCAGTTTTCTGCTCACATCACCTTCTCAGGAAGGCATTCCTTAATTGCCCTGCCTGAAATAGCCATCAATCTACCTTACCTGTCACTTCCTTTCCTCTTACTTTGCTTCATTTTATTCTGAGCATGGATCACTCCCTGACATATTCTACATGTTTTTTTGTCTGCCTCTGCCCCTTGAATCTGAAGTCCACAAGGGCAAGGTCTGTCTTTTTCAATGTTCTCTGCCCAGCTCCTGCACAGGGCGTGGTATATACATGAATAAATGAGTGACATAATACCACAAGTACCACTTACTGAATGTGTCTTATGTGCCAGGTTCTATTTTCACATTATCTCTAACCTTCACGCCAACGTGACAAAGTGAGTAACATTATAACTATTTCACAAATGAGGAAACACAGTGAAACTGCCATCTCACAGCCTGGAAGAAGCAGCGTTGACACAGGGTTTAAGTTTCATATGTGACATGAGAAAGCTGAGGACATGGCAGAGTGACTGCTGGGCGGGTCTATGGCTAGTGGGATTCGCAACACTTCTGTGAGAAGGAGCTCACTGAAATTACTCCACAGCCACGGAAGAAGCAGTAAAAGCTGAAAGGGACCTGGTGGTGAGGGTGGAGCTGGGAAACGCTGAACCACTCGCTGGCTGCTCTGCCTGCCCCACGGAGCAGCCAGTCCTAACCATCCTCGGGCTCTCGCTCGAGGTCTGTCTTCCCACAGGGTCTTGCTCACACGGGCCTCTTTCCCCACTAGTAAACGTAAGAGGCTCTGAGTTTGCCTCACTCCAGAGCCCGTTCTCTGACCACATGGTCAGCTCTCTTTAGGGCTGACAGACAGTCCTGAGGCAGCTAGATGGGATTATAGGAAGATGACCCAAAGGAAGGTGACTCGCCACCTCAGCTATGACCTGCTTGGGCCAGGCAGCACCACAGTGAAGACACTACAGTCAGGTCTCGGTCTCAGCTTAGCAGGTTCTGAAACTCCATCAGTTCCCCCAGAGGGGATCCTCTCAGGGAAGCATCCGCACTAGTCGAGGTCAACGAGAGAGAAACCAGGCCTGCGCCCGCTGCACAAGGCAGCCCTCCCCGAGATTGAGTGCCCCTGGGAACATGCCGAATAAGACCCTGGGACACTGGGCATGCTGAGTGAGCCATGTGACACACAGCACAAGCAAAGGGAAGCAAATAGTGTCGAGAGCCGGCTCGACTGCGCTGTGGCGAGGCTCTCACTGTCCCTCAAGCAGGCCACCTCTTTGGTAGCCTCAAATCCAGCCAGTCTCTGTCCTGGACAATGCTGTAAACATCAACCAATTAGTCCATCTTCCAGACTCCAAGCCGACCTGTCTTCTGCTAACACATTCTGTCTTCAGACGTGGGAATCCCAAGGACCACGCTTCCTGTTGCTCCCAGTCATGATGAGCTCTTCCTGCTCTGAGCTCTGCCCTCCAGGAGACTTCTACAGACAGTCCACCTCCTCCATTGTGTTCGCATTTTTACCAGCTCAAGTCTCAGAAGAACACCTTAATCCCAGACTCTGCTGGAGAACAGTAAGTCCCTACAACCTTCTTTCTATCCACTGACCACCAACTTGCTTGGCAGCTTTTCCACAGAGGGACCAGTCCGATCTTAATACAACCTAAGTTTGCTGGACACCTAGTGTGTGCCAGGCCCCACGTGAGGCTCCAGGGATGCAGCTGTGAGGGAAGGGCAACTTTATAAAGGTGAGAAAAAGTGTTATGGGTGTTGCATGGGGAATTGTGCCCCATGCTGGGAAATCTCAGAGCAAAGGGGGGCTCTAACTGGCCCAGGACATCAGAGCTGGCCTTTTGGAAGTGGTGTTCAAGGCCTAGGACTTCAAAGGAAGATCCTGCTTCAGAGTAGTCTACTGGGAAGGTTTGAGATTTAATCCCAGTGGTCCTGCCATTCCTGAGGGTATCTGGCAGATGAGCACCAGTGGTGAGGGAGGGCAGTGTGCTTCCACTCCTGCGGGCTAGAGCCGACCAGAGCTGGGCATGAAGCAGACACAAGGCGTTCAGATATTCAGGGAACAAATGACACAGTTAGCCTAACGTGGCCGCGAAGGCCCCTGTGAAACTGGAACTGCTGTGGGCTATTGAGTAGTTACAATTCTTTTAAAGCCACTTTCAAGCTTTTTCAAAAAGCATAAAAGTGTTCATATCCTTTGAACCAATAATCCTAACCCAGGTATTTATCCTTAGGAAATAATACAAAGTAAAAGGCAGGTGCATAGAGATATTCACTGTGGTGTTATTGATTAAAATATTAAAAATGAAGAAAGGAAATAAAAATTCACAAAGTATAGAAATGGATAAATTGTCATGTCAGCTAGATGGAGAATCCTATATATCATTAAATATTTTTTTAATTTTTAAATTCTTTTTAAAATCCTTATCCGAGGATATCTTTATTGATTTTAGAGAGAGGGAAAGGGGGAGAGAAGGAGAGGGAGAGAGGAGGGGAGAGAGACAGAGAGAGAGAGAGAAACATCGATTTGTTGCCTCCCATATGTACCCTGACCAGGGATCAAACCTGCAACCTTTTGGTGCACAAGACGATGCTGCAACCAACTGGCGGCCTGGCCAGAGCAAGATTCCCATACCACTGAAGGCAGGCTTCTGGAGATTGCATTGCCATAGAAAAATATTTAAGACATTACATTAAGTAAAACAGTTTTATCCATGCTACTCTAAGCTGCATGAAAATTATACATGCAAATGGACAGAGTGGTCAGAACACAGAAAGATGAAGTTAATTTGCTAAATAGGACTATAAATCTTTTTTTTTTTTTGCTATTGTTGTTTGAGCAATAAAAACAAAACTATAACACAAAACAAATACAATTAAGTCTCCCATATTTCTTTGTCACTTACCTAGAATAGGGATGTGCAAATTACAGCCTATGGGCCAAATCCAGTCTACAGCCAGTTTTTGCAAATAAAGCTTAACTGGAAGATAGGAGTGTCTACTTACTTATGTATTATCCGTGGCCGCTTTGGCCCTGTGCTGGTGGAATTGAATAGCTGTGACAGAGTGTGTACGGTCCAACAAGCCTATAATGGTTACCATCTGATCCTTTATAAAGAAAGGGTGCCAAAGTCCGATCTAGAGTAAAGGAAGTTCATGGCTTCACAAGTCCACCACACATATACCCTACCAGTACTCCATGAATATGGATGAATAAACAGGACATCACCTGTTTTATGCTTTCTTCCACTAGCTCTTAAAAAGAGAAATTAAAACAAACTACTCCCCCAATACATCTCCACACTGTTTGTTTCCACTTCAACTTGGATGGTGAAAGTCATGCATTAATCCACGTAGCTTATCTACTCTGAACCTCAGTTCATTTTTATAAAATACATACTGGAGAAGAGACAGAGAAATGCTTCTGAATTTAAAGACTAGATCTGAAAACTAAAAACCATTTCTTACAACTTACACTTTTTGTTTGCCTTTTACAGCTTCTCTGGCATTTGGGAAAAACAAACAAACGAGAGGTCCTGGCTATTCCGACTGATTGCACACCTGGACTTCAAGGCCACCACCTTCTGGTATAAGGTCACTGACACGTGCAGCCAACGTGGACTTTATTCCAAGCTGTCCCTTATCGCATACAAAAATGCGTTGACCCTGGAAGTAAGTTTACCATATTCTAACCAAAATCCCTACCAAATTACCTGTACAGTTGACTGTCTGGAATCTCTTTCCTTTGTCTGCAAAGAGGAGAAAGACTGGAGCCTATGCTTCAGGGCCAATAGCTCATTCTCAGATTTGGGGGGAGCTGGGGTCGCCCTCAACAGAGAAACTGACCACCCAAGTTATAAACTGCTCTTTGATTCAAGCATTCTTAGGGTTTATAACAGACTAGCTGTTTGACATTAGACTGAATTACTGAGAAAATAAATTGTATGTCTAACGAAAAACTCTAAAAATCAATCAAGGAAGCAAAATTTAAGTCAAAAGTCACGACCTGGCAGCTGGGGGACTGGAGCTGGCCTACAGACCTATCTTATTTAGCCCACAGAGAATTATTTAAACAACAACAACAACAAGTGGAGCCAACATTTAGAAATAGGGAGTTTTCACATAAAAATCCAGATTCCTGGCTTTTTTACAGAGAGCACATTCCTACTGGCTGCAGACCCCAGGTAGGGGTGAAGTCCCGCTCACTGCTCGGCCGTCCTGGCCTGGGTCCCAGCGTCTCAGTCTGTGACCATGCGGTAAATGATCTTTTGGAAAGTGGTTCCAATGTTTCAAGCAGGTGATGGGACCAATGACAAGTTTAGGAACCAAAAACCTCCAAGTCCTGAGACTGAATTTCAGTTCTTTCTCCCTCTCCACTCAGAGGCAGCATGAACGAGGGGAAACAAGCCAGAGAGAGGGTCTCCAACCGCCTTTTGGGAATGACTTGAACAAGGGCCGTTGCTAAAAGGCCTCACCCAGGACAGTGGGCATTAATGCACTGCTACCAAGAAATGTTTTATCCTCAAGACCCAGCCTCTGTTTATTTCCCCTGACTTCTACAACCACCTAACTTTTAATCATTTAAGAGATATGTGTTGGGCATCTTCTGAAGACAAGCCACCATACTATATATTCACAAAAGAATTCAGGAATTCTCTGATCCCGAGGATTTGACCAGTTCAGCTGCGGAGAAAACTCCCACACAGAGGAAAGAGGACCTGACAGCCCTAGCTCTGTGCCAGGCACTGTGCTCAGAGCTTTCATCCTCACAATTACTCTATGAAAATAGTATGATTATCATCTCAAAAGAGGAATGCATTTTAGAGCCTCAAATGATCGGTCAAGTCCAGAGAAGCTGAAGAAAAGCAGTGTGGAACAGTGTGTACCAAGTGACACGCGCCGCATAAATAAAGAAATAAGAGTCACTGCTCTCATGGAAGATGGCTAGCACAGTCCACCGTCTGACTGGTCCTGACAGCGGAGTGCCATGTTCCACTCTTGGGAACAGCGATTTTTGGTGGTACAGTCATACAGTCTTTATTTTCACAATAATAGCCAATACTTATTTTAATGCTTCTTAGAAAAAGATAGATACATACACGCCAGGCCAATAGTTTTAAGGATGATACTGTCTGAGAAAAGGTTAAATTAACAAATGAGTTAATTTAAAATATTTAAAGAAAAACAATAAATATGTATAAGATGGTATGATGCAGTAATAAATATTCAGATGGTGGTATCCAAATACTGGCGTTTTCCTCATTAGAAGATTAAAGATACAAGCTGCCTATTAATTAATCAGGGAGAACAAAGGTCTCTGATTGCTTAGTGCAAAATTCTCAGTAACACTGGATTCACTAACAATAGCACGTCTGGGTGGAGTGTTATTACCCAGTCACCTTCCCGGAAACTGAAGTAAGGAAGGAGTGGGAAGCGGGGTGAAGACCAAATGCTGTGTGGTATTTTAGGAATTTGAATCTTGAATTCTCAGCATCAAGATTTAGTATGTACTGTACCTAGTACCTGAAGCAGAAGCAAGGTTCTTCCTGCCATTGTCAGCCTGGAGTAGGCAAAACAACATCAAAATGCAGTTAAACAAAACATAATGCAACATGTTTTTGTTAAAAAGTAGTAAGGACTTCACCTAATGTTTCTTATATTTGCACAAATGTTTCTTATATTTGTTGCAGACACTACATAAAGCAACAGTACAAGAGTGAAACCTAGCCCTGGCCAGTGTGGCTCAGTGGATTGAGCGCCGGCCTATGATGAACCAAACGGTGGCTGGTTAGATTCCCAGTCAGGTCACAAGCCTGGGTTCCTGGCCAGGTCCCCAGTAGGGGGCGCACGAGAGGCAACCACATGTTGATGTTTCTCTCCCTCTCTTCCTCTCTCCCTTCCCCTCTGCCTAAAAATAAATAAATAAAATCTTCCAAAAAAAAAAAAAAAAAAAGAGAGAGAGAGAGAATAGTGTTATTAAAAAAAAAAAAGAAATCTAGATATGGCTGAATTAGATAAGCAGAGGGACAGTCCAGGATGCCTTTGGAGATAAGGATCCTTTGCAAGGTAAGACCCCAGAGAAAGAAGACAGTTAGGTTTACTCACCTCGACCTTTGTTTACAGTTGCTTCTTAACTTTGTCACACACACACACACACACACACACACACCCTATTTAAATTTGACATACATTTTTAAAACTTCAGAAAACTCAAAGAGCAATTAATAAAGGCTGCTGTAATACATAGCATATTTCTATATTTTCATTCATGAGCAAAGTAAATTCTTTTGTCTTTGGAAATAGGAGCTAAGTTATGAGGCAGGGCATGTCTATATAAGAAACATCCAAACCTGTAGAGAATTTCTATAAAAATTTGTTTAAGTCAAACAGAGGAAACACCTGGCCTGAAAGCATGATCTCAATAGACTGAGATAAATGTTTCAGAGAATAACAGTTTGCAGTTTCTTTTATGCGTTTGAGGTTAAGGAGGGAACTGGCAGGCAGATTACATGAAGGTGGGCGGAATCAACTTGGGGGTAGCACTGCGGGCTAGTGAAGATGCTGTGTTCTCCGGGGGATGGTGAGGGTTCATTTCAAAGGTGCGTTAACCTAGAGGCACAGAACCAATGGACAGGGCTTGTTTAAGGCAGAGATAAACCTTTTACTGAAAAAGCTACAGGCTGAGTGTGACTGCCCACCATGACCTGCCCAGTTAGGAATTTATGATCAGATCACCCTGTGAAGTTCCTTTCCATAGAACCTCCTTTTTTTCCCCTTTCCATCCAGTGTTTTTCAAAGGGATGGGTCCCTAAGAGACTTGGGAACATCAGTTGGTGCTAAATAACTTTCTGGAAATATATCAAGATGAAGAAAATGGTATTTATCTGTAGAGTACTGAAAATGGTTAGTACTATAAAAAACAATATAAACTAATATAATAAGTCACTTGGGGTATGAGAGAGAGAGTGGAAGAGACAGACAGAGGGAGGGAGAAAGGGAAAGAGGAGGGGAGAGGGAAGGAGAATGAGAGAGAGAAAAAAAATTCTTAAAGGGCATTGCTCGAATGATGATGTAACACGGACGATAATTTTAACAGGGTTTACTATTGGGTTCTTACTATACACCAGGCACTGTGCTAAGTGCTCTGCAAGGGCCACCTCATTTAAAAATCTTTATACTAATCCTATCACCCCCACTTCAAACTAAGGCATGGGAAGTTAAGTAAACTGGAGCTAGCAAAGCAGTGCTGGCATTGGTAGACTGACTCCAAAACTTTGCTTTCAAACGCTGGTCCCTCAGTTGCCTTCTAAGCAAGCCGGTTGCAGGCTAAGCAGCAGGGTTTTGGAACTCCCAACTGCTTGCTGCAAGTGAGCCCAGAGCCCAGGCTGCAATTCTCAGGGTGTCCAAGGAAAGGCAGAGGCTCATGGTGGTACTTCTCCTTCACTGTGTCCACACCATAGGTACCTCTCTAAACCACTGATTTTCAGACACATAAAGAATGTTCAGGGAGGGTAAGAATAGTATAGGAAATGGAGAAGCCAAGGAACTTATATGTATGACCCATGGACATGAACTATAGGGGGGGAATGTGGGAGGGAGGGGGTGAGCAGGATAGAGTGGAGTGAAGGGGGGGAAATGGGACACCTGTAATAGCATAAACAATAAATATATTAAAAAATAATAAAATTTAAAAAAAAGAATGTTCATGAGAAGAGGTGGCAATGTGTAGTCTCTGGAGGGAGCCCACACATCTTTATGAAATGAGACAGAGACAGGAATGGGTCCAGAATCAAGAATGTGTAACCGGGACGCATCGAGTTGCTGGGAGGACTCAGGTGTTTTCGTGAAGGGCTATGTAAATGCTATCCATTTCATCCTCACTACAACCCCACAAAGTATGCATGAGCCTGATGTTACAGAGGGGAAGAGTGAGGCCTGAGAGGTTCAGTCGCACACCTAGTAAGGGATAGGCCCAGGATTTGAACCTAGGCCTCTCTAGCTTCACACCCTCTCTCCTAGCGCATCGCCTAAGGGAGTGTGTCATCCCATCTAAAAGAGCCAGGAGTGGAGCCTAAGCCCAGAGTCCAGCCAGGCTGTCTGGGCTTGACCAGCTCAGCCACTGATTAGCTGTTGACTGAGGGCAAATCGCTGATTTCCCCTGTGCCGCTTTCCTCATCTGTGAGACGGGAATAACGTCGTGCCTTTCCTCTCAGGTGGTACTGAGGAATGAATGAGTTAATATTTGTGAAGTGTTTACTTACAGAAGTGTTTGTGACAAATGAAAACAGACAAACCTCTGTAAGCAGCTGACAAACCAAGCACTAACGGGTGTGTTATCAATGGAGTATGTATCTAATCAGCTCTCGCAGTGGCCCGCATACCAAGCCCACCACAAACACTGGCCCTGGGACCCAGCAGGCTTTGATCTGAATTGCTGAACTGAAGAATACATCAGGAAGAGTCCGAGGCTTCAGTCCCAGACCAAATGAATTAGCTGTGTGACTTGGAGAAGGTGTTTCCTTCTCCTGGGCCTCAGCTCCTCCCACGTTAAAAGCTGCTGGGCCCCAGTGTGACCAGGTGGCATGGCACAGGGAAGTAAAGAGGACACAGACAGACATGGGGTCCAGTGCCCTGGGCTCTGGTTCCACCCAGAATTTTATAACCTTTGGCAAATGGCTTCATTCCTTTGAATTTCAGTTTCCTCTCTTCTAAGCTAAAGAAAATGGTACCTGTCCCCCTCAACTCAGAGGGTTAGGGGCAAATAAGAAAGCACATTTGAGAGCCCCTTGGCAAAGATGGTTCTATAGGAGCATCTCCTGTTTCTGGGTAACAAGTGTGCACTTAATAAATATTTGCAGAAATGATTCTATCATTTAGCACAGTCTGGAATAATCCACCTTACTTACTGGTCTCTCTGTCCCCCTCGAATCTAAGTTCTCCAAAGGCAGGACATCTCTGTCTATATCCCCGTACTTGATAAAAATAAGAACCTAAGACATATTTACTGATTGAATTTGTGGGAAACCAGAATGAGTGAATCAATGAATAAATGAACCTGAAGTTGCTTGAGGAGCGCGCGTGCGCGCGCGCGCACACACACACACACACACACAAAACTGACCTAAAGATTTTAATGCCCAAAGTGCTAAGAAACAGAAGGGAAGACACGCAGGTATAAAGTTCTTCTGTACCACCTGACTCCTCTGAATTCTTTTCTCTGGGGAGGTGGTTTGGGTGGGGAATGGCAGAGGGAAGACACTATAAAGTGGTTAAATTAACATACTCAGCAGGTACACACACTTTCTATAGCTGAATACCAACCGAGATAATTAAAGGCCAGAGCCTTCTCCTTTTTTTAAATTGACTCCCTTATAAACTACCTGCTGACAAAGGCATAATTAAGTTGACTCCTGTAAGAAACAGAAGGAAACTTTTCTCCTCCATTCTTAATTAAAAATAAGTTTCCACTTTGGCCCCAAGCTCATGGAACACTCAAATTCACTAGAACTAAAAGGAACTACACTATTTTTTCTGTTTGTTTTTCTTTCCTTTACTTTAAAAAATTAAGCCCACAACATCCTTTCTTCCCAATAACCAGTTCGTCAGAGGCTCGGAAGTAGCTGTGCTGGGCGAAGCATCCGGAGGGAGGCAGCTACCCAGGCCAGGGGGCGGTCCCACCAGCCCTTTGCTGGGGGATGGAGAGATGCCCAGGAACCTCCCCCATCACTGTTCATCTGTGGGGCCTAAAATAAAATCTGCAATTTTTTAATACTGTTCTAAAAATAGAGAGTTTGGCTTACATCCACCAGTTGGCATTTTTAAATTATGTATTGGTAAGTCATTCAGGGAGGTTGCAATTTTATTTTGATTTCAAAGTTCTAAGGCATTTGTTCTCTTAGAATATGGGGGACAGCAAAGATAAAAGGAAAGGAGACAAAAGGAAGGTGGGTGATGCAAAGCAAAAGGCAGTCTGAAAGCAAAAGGCAGCTAGACTTCACTAAAACAAACAACATTTTAAAAGTTTTTTTGGGGGGGGCGGTTCATTCACTCAAAATGAAAGAAAAACTGGTAAGTTTCAGTTTATATCTTTCCCAATGTCATTTCTGGAACCAACCTTCAAGCACACAAAACTGCAAATAATTCCTAAAGGCAGCATTGGAAGCATGATGCATCTCCTGAGTGCTGGGTAGTCCGGACTTGATCTCTGAGATAAGAATTTTAAGGTCTCCATTAGGCACCAATCATAATCAGAATGTATTTCAAGAAATATGTGTTATTATAGCATCTTAGTGAATGAAGATTAATTTCACATGAAATGGGGCTATTTTTTTTTAAAGTTCTCATATAATGGGAGTGGGGTAAGTGGTAAGTGTTAGAAGAAGCCATGCATTTCCGGACAAAAATTCACTTGTGAATTTTAGCAGCACAATTGTCAGTTAATCTCTAGAGTATAAAGATTTGGAATTGTGTGTGGGGGGGGGGGGCAGTACCATGTGTGAACCATGAGAGCCACCACCTCTCCCCCTCTCCCCGGAACAAACACCCACAAACTGATGGGGATGCTCTGAAGGTTAAATTGGATGGTTTAGTTGTCCAGGAATGTACGCTATGCAAACAATGTCGGCTCCCTGTGCCAAGGGAGAGAGACTGTGGGACTTGAGGCAGCTGGCCACGAGGAAAAGGATGGTGGAGCACACAGTTCTACGCATGGGGACAAAGTGGGAACTCTGACAGTGGCTGCAACGTGTCAGTACCCTAACGGCAAAGGACAAATAATCACAGAACTTGCTATATTAAAACCTGAGCTGTTAGTCTGCAAAGGGGCGGGGAGGCGGTGTGGAGAGAGGGAGAGCAGGAATAAAGAGCCCTCCTTTTAGAGAGAAAAAAGGAAGAGGACCTGCAAAGTGGACTACAATTTACTTTTTAAAGGGTTCTTCTTTTTACAAAATGATTCTTTTGAAGAGGGAAAGCCCTGGTTTTATTTAGGAGTTTGATTAAAGATCAATAAAGAAATTCTGGCTTTTCAGATGCTAGTGGCTGAGAAACTAAAGTGTTCAGGAGGCAGGCTGCCAATCAAAGATCAATCCCCTAGGAAGGTCAGAGAAGCCCAGAAGGATACTGTAGGCTCCTAAGAAGATGCAATTTGCTTTATAAAAATCTCCTTTATGCAATTTTTTTTTTCTTCAGAGAAACACTGGGGATGTGGAACATTCAGTCAAGGCGGCAAAAAGGGGACCGTAAACAGACCAAGGGCTGGGGGCAGCAAGAAGAGAAAGCCTGCAGCATTTCTCCTTGGGATGGCTGGCCGTTCACTCGCACCCTCTCAAAGTTCCTGAAGTAATTAACATGCACTGCCATTCTTGTTTTTCCGGTTGCGATTTCATCCAGTCCTTGCAGAAACTCAGAATTAAATGTCATGGTTTTGTTTTTTGGAAAGCAAAACTCCCCCAAAACAAGGGAGCTCTGCATACCGCTGAGAGCTTGTGAGAGCTGGACCGTTTGCAGAGCGCTAATCATTAACACGCCGCTTTTGAAGGTAAGACTGCCGCCTTCTCTGCTGGTGATCACATTTCCTTCCATCGGATCCTGCCCTGCCCTGGTTTACTTTCTGTTTCTCCCACTCATTTCCACGCATTCTTCTGAAACACATGCAAAGTCCAGAATAGCCTCTCCCTTGCTGCCGGCCAACTCAACACTTCCCTCACAAACCCTCATTTTCCAAAATAAATTGATCTCTGACTTATTTTTCCAAGACTTCTCCCTCTTCTTACTCTCCTGGGGGAAAAAAACAAAAGCCCCACAGGAGAACAGAGAGGAGATCTGTAAGAAACTGGAAGTTAAAAAAAATGTGCCCGAGAGGACGACTTGTCCTGTAAGTAAATGCGGAGGTCGACAGCTCCGGGTTTGCACCCTGGCTTTGCCGTTTACTAGCAGTGAGGCTTTCATGGGTTACTTAACCTCCCTAAGCCTCAGTTTTCTCATCTGCAAAATGGAGATAATATCATAAAAACCCTTCCAGGGCTGTAAGGAGAGTTTAAAAAGACAAAGAATACAAAGTGCTTCTAGTTCCTGAAACACAGTAAACACTAGACAAATGTTTGCTTTGTTAGATTATTACTTTAGTGTAAACCCTTTGGATAGGAAGGTCACCTTACTTCCCCCAGAGCACAAAGAGCAACAAGACCGCAGTACTTCTACAAGCTCAAGAACAAAACCAGAAGGAACGCTCCGGTGCAGCCAGGTACAGTTAGGTGCAGTTATTTGCTGATTGCAGCCCCTGGGAAGCCCTTCTCAGAAGTAATATGCAGGCCAGAGAAAAGGGCCTAATTTCAGGCATTGCCAGTGAGGACAGGGGTTGATCTGGATGCTTCACCTGACGGTCCAGCCTCAGCCCCATGCCCCTTTGCACAGGCCGTCGCCTGGTCAGGGAGATGCAACCCAGCCCTGGATTCCAGAATTTACAGGCAACTTGCCTCCCTCACATTGTCCCTTCTCCATTTTGGTGACCTCAAGGCTTGAGAGGAATGAAAAACAACAGCTCCTCCTCCCAGTTAAAGCAAGGACCCTGCGCGCTGGTACCAAGTCACTAGGTTAAGGCCTGTCCTGTTTATGACTCTCCCAGAAAATGACACAAAACACATAAAGGCAGCCTCCAAATCTCATAGAGGCTCTGATTCACCAGGGCGTTCTTCAGAGCTGGAACTTTGGGGATGGGAGGTACACCACTGCCAGCCTGCCGAGAGCCAATCTTCCTTTAAAAAAAAAAAAAAAGAGAAAAAAGGCGAACCTTTCCTAATAAGGTAATGCCACATGCCATTTGTGGTTTCGAATTGCTCAGCACAGTAGGATCATATGACATTCGCAGCAGCCATCCCTTCACGCCTGTGCAAGGCTCTCCAGGAAGAATGAGAATGAGTCTTTGGTGTGCCTATGGAGATTACAAATGAATTTGGAACATGCTTTGCCGGTGGAACCCCACATTTTCCTGATTAACCACACTGGCCTCACAGCCCTCCTTCACTCTGCTGTCTGCAGGGCTATTGCTTTGTAGGCCGGGGTTGCTTTGCACACCCACTTAGTCTCTAGTCTCTCTCCAACTCGGCACAAGCTTGTTGAGGGCAGAAACCTCCTTTACATCTTTTGTTTCACCCTGCTGCACTTATCACAGCGTAATCTGCCCAGCAGTTAATACATGCTTGATGATGGTCTACTGCTGAGAATTTTAGAGATCAGTAGGTGATCGCTTTATACCACTAACCCCCAACTGACAAATAGGCAGGGTTTCAAAAGCTGGTTTCAGAGAAGGTCCTTACAAAGCATAGTTCCCCACAGAAACAGCGTTATAAGCCTGCTCATTTCTCAGAATATCCTGTTCACGTCTCTGTGCCCTCTCGCCGAGCCCCACCATTTGTCTCAATCACACTGGCAGCGTGTGCTTCCCGTCCAAGGGCTCCGCTCAGTCACAAGGCCAGCAACCTGCACAGACTCCTCACCCCCTTACTGGGTGTATTTTCATATTTTATGATGCTTTACGTAGGTAATGACTACACACTTCAAAAATAACATTAAGGGGAAATTATTTTTGCTCATTATTAAAAAAGATGCACATGCTTTTGTTTTCCTTTTGTGTTAAAATACAAGAATGGGCAAAAGGTGGGTTACAGTTGTAATGCAAATAAATCATACCATGATTAACAAATAATAATACAATGATAAACACTGTTTTGTGTACTCACAGCTGTAAATCTACTTTTGCCTCCCCTGCCCCCATTTTTTCAACGGTTTTCACCTACAATTATTATTTGAGTGACCCTGGACTTTCCCAACCATTTGCACACACACATTCTTCTATATACACATTTATGCTCTACCTATTTCCAAAAAAGATATGTAGAAAAAAATCATGACTTGGCCATTTGTATTTTTGTTCATAAATATCATATGTAATAAATATGTATTAATATGTTATATGTATTTACTTATTTTGGGCCATTAAAATATTTTTTAGGCACTAAATAAGTAAATGACATTAGCCTTTAAAATAAAAGCTATAGTTCAAAAAGAAGGAAGAGACGTTCAGACATGTTTTTGCTGGGGCGCAGAACATTCAACGATGTGCCTCTGGGAGTAGACCGGCGGTGCAGAGAAGGGTTGCCACGGCTCGGCTTCGAGAGGACAAGCACCAGTGGCGCCCGGCCCACGGTGAGGACAGCCTGGGCCTCAGTGCCCCGTGTCCTTCAGAGTCCACAGGGTAGCGGCTCTGTGCAAACACTGTCGGCTCTCCGGGATGGGGCCTTCCAGAAGGTCAGGGTTACTGTGTTTGGGACCACTAGTAGAAAGTACTTGCACCCAAATGTCTGTCTTTGTATTGGTCCCTGTAATTGCTCCCTGGACACTTAGGAAACCCAAAAAGCCATACCTTAGCCCTTGTTCCCATGCGGTAATATCCTGAAAAGATTAATCTAAATGACCTGGATTCCAACAGACACCTTTGAAAGTGTGATTGCTTACTTTAAAAAACTCTACACATGAACAGAGCCTTGCTGTTTGTCTCTGAAAAATGCCAAGTGTGCAGGGGTGGGGACAGCAGGTTTTATGTGGTCAGATCCCAGTTATTTGAACTACTCAAAGTTCAGGACGGCAGATGGGTGGCATGTGTGCTGCCCCCTCCGCCTCCGCACCCACGGCAGACATCACTAACGGATCCCAATGCTCTTTCTTGTTGGACCCAAGACATGAGTTAATTCATACCTCTTTCAATGCCTGGCTTGAATCCACTCTAGGTGGCTCAAATGTTGAAAACAATTAGCTATTCCTGTTCTAATTGATTTTGCACACTTTACATTCTTGCTTTATGCAACTGACAGTTGGCTAAGGTATCATTACTTTGTTTTAGCAACATTCCCTCTATTCTCAGCTAATCCCTCTGCTAGTCTGAGCTACGAATAATGTGAGCTACCATGCACTGCATGTGCCAGACACTGTTAGACATTAAATGTCTCTACAAAAATCCCAGAGAAGGGAAGGGTAGCTCAAACTGACCTGCATCACAGCTTCACCCTTTCCCTGGTGACTCCAGGCTGAATGAGTGGCCTCCCTTTGGCCTCCCACGGGGCCACCACTGCACTGACCTCATTGTGCTACAATGGCAAGTCCACGCCAAGGTCCTTTCTACTCAGCCGCACTCAGGCAAGACCCATGTCTCACTCCCAGCACCCAGAACACCACTGGGTACACAGTGGGTGTTCAGTAAATACATGGAACGCATTTTAAAAAAACTCCTGTCTTTAAATACTCTCAGGGCTTCAACTCATGGTCTATAGTGAACGGATGATCCAAAACAACTGCTACTACGTGGGGAGGACAGTTGCAGTCCAAAGCAAGGTGTGCTGGCTCTGCAACTGACGAATGGAGCCGAGGCCCACAGGCCCGGCAGCCCCAAGGGCTTGCTCTTGGCCCCCACCTCGGCTTCTGAGCACCGAAAGCACCGTGGTCACTCTTGCTCTGTTTCTGCCTTCACATCTCGCTGCTATTTTCTTTCTTTCTTCTTGTTAGCCTTCCCCTGCCTCCCATACTGTACTGTGGTCAACTTAGTCCTATATCCTAGCACTTAGTAAAGTGCTTGGGCACTGGTGAATAAAGATTCTTGGAAGGGCTCAGTAGTAAAAAGAGCACTGGCCTGAGTTGGGAGAGCAGGAACCTGCTCCCAAACATGCCCTGTCCCCCGTGGGTAGTTTCACTCTGGGCGTGGTAATGGGAGACGGCCTGCCCTGGAGGGCAGGCGGTGCGCACCAAGCGTGACAGTGTGTTGAAGCACTCTGCCAAGTTAAAAGCAGGCTGTCACTTCTCTGTTTTGTGATGTTGCCATGCAAAGGGGAGGCACTGTCACTCTGGCATGTCCCCATCCTTTATGGCCGCCTCACACTCTCCTCTACTCCACTTCGTGCAGCCCACTTTAACATATGAGGATCCTGCTGTCCCCTGCCCGTGCCCAGGCCTGCAGAGTTGTGACCTTTCTAACGTTGCTCGTGGCATTTTCTGCCTCCACTTCTCCTCACCATTGTCTATGCACAAATTTGTAGGAGGGTCAAGTGTAACTAACCTGCCAGCATGGCCCACAGGGTCCTGCATGTTCTGACTCCTGATTACCTCCTCCAGCTAGTTTCTGACCCCACCCACCTCCCACACACTAAGCGCCAATCATACCTGAACTCATCATTCCCGTCCCCACCGCAAACCTCCACCCACTGCTCTGGTCTCCAGCTCAGGGAGTGGCACCACCATCTGGGCAGCTGTCCAAGCCAGACACTCTGGAGTCACCCTGGCTTCCCCTCTCCCTCCCTCTGCACCTCCTTTTCTATCTCCTAGTCCTGCTCACTCTACCTCAACGTTTCTCAAAATAGTATATATGCTTATCCCTACAGTGCTTGCCATCACCCTAGCTGAGACTATGAGCAGCTCCCCAGTGTATTATTACAACATTGCAACAGCTTCCTAGCTGGTCCACTCTCCGTCACAATCCCTTCTTCGCAGCCAGGGGTCTTTCTGAAAGAACAATCTGATTGTGTCCCTTTAGACTTCTACAATTTAATGTCACTTCCTCCAGGAAGCCTTCCTGATGTGCTCCTGCAGCACCTGTATTTCTTCCATTAAGACAATGAGCGTGCATGTGGGTCTTCTCCATTAGAAGGAAGCTCTGTGAGGGTCTACCTTGTTCTGTGAGCAATGTAAGGTTTTTTATGATTCCCTCTGTAGCAGGCACTGTGGTCAACCACTCAGCAGTCATATTCCCCTTCCCCTCTGCTGGCCGAACAAGTGCACCCTTTCCTCAGGCGACTAGGTTAAGTCCAGATTGATCTGGGCCACATGAATGACCCTTGTACCTTCCAAAGGCAGAGTGGTTTATCCCACTCCTGAGCTCAAAGGAAAAACCCACACTGTCTTCTGGGCTCATATTGTGAGGTCCTACTACCCTTAAAAAAGTCTCACCTTCTTTAGGGCTTTTTGGTTTGTTTGTTCTTGTTTGTGCCTTTTGAATGTTAAACATGGGAAGAAACGTGAACAAAACTTTTGCCCGTATGGTCAACTCTGGGAGGCAAAACCTATCTTACCCATCCTTATGTACCTTATAGCACTGACCCCATGCTTTGTGCAAAGTGAATATTCAAAGTGTTTACTAAGTGAATAATTTAATTTGCTTCTGATGAGTCAAGGGCACTTAAGACTTTTAGAGTGTCCTAGGGTCATAACGATGAACATTAATTATCAACAAATTGTGCTAAATATATCCTGGTCCCGGGACATCACTAGTGGTTTTCTTTGTTTACACGAGAGCCGTGATACCACCGGGACATGCAGGCTTTAAAACAGAACACCAAGCACAGCCAGGCCTTGTGGGCAGAGGCAAAAACCCACGTCTGAGCAGCACGGATGCCTGGTGAACACGCACTCAGTGTCCATCCCGTCTGTGTTGGGCCCTGGGGCTATTCCAGGTGAGACACACCCACTGTCCTCAAGGGGCTTAGCACCTGGGGAGCAGAGGGAGAACAGACAACTTCAAAACAATGTGGGCGGTGTTACAAGTAGCAAGGCAGAGAGTGCGATGGGGGTGCCCTCGCTGCTCTTGGTGAGGCAGGAAGACCTCCCAGAGGAACCGCGATGCTCCACCTGAATGAAGTTAGTTAACTGGAGGGGGACAAAGAAAAGAAAAAGTAGCGTGATCAAGCTTGTTTATAACAAGCCTATTCTGGCTGCATTCAGGGGTGGCAGAGACCAGGGTGGCGTCAGGGAGACCTCTGGGGAGGTGGCTGCAGCCGTTCACTGTGGAGTCAGAGAGACTTCTCAGGACAGAAGGGGCTGATGACAAATTATGTCGGGCACGGGCCCCCAGGAGCTTATGGTGCTATGGCTGCTGCTCAAAGGATGACAGCTCTGGGCGTCAGCCTCCCAGCTTCTCAGTTTGGGACGGGAAGCTGGAGGCAACATGGTCTAAAATTGGTCTGCAGTGGTTTAAAATTTCTATTTGGCTGCAAAAAACTTTGTTAGGATGAAATAGGAATACCTGAAACTTTAAAAGAAACAGAGTAGCTCTGTTTAATCTGGGGTGTGTGTTTGCACACATGTGCACATGTGATTGCGTGGGACATGGAGTCCTGCCTTACTCACCCCTGCCCAGAGTGATGTGAGTGCAGGGATGGTGCTGGTCCCGACACTGCCACTGATTCCTTTGTGACCCCGCTCAAGCCTCCGTGACCTCAGTTTTTCCACAAGTCCCATGAACGGTCTGTATCTGAAAATCTCTCAAATCAACACCCACTTTCAATCTCCAACTTCGGGCAACTACAGGGTTTGGTGAACTAAGGGTCCTTGATCACTGACTGCAGGGCTAACCTGCACTTTGAGGTTCAAGATTCTTTGAGGTGCACAGCTTCCCAACCAGCTCCCCTGGCTGAGGTGTAGGTGAGCCCCAGCCGAGGTGGCTGGGCAGGACCCAGCTGTCTGCAGCCCCAGGGCACAGGCTCTGCCCTCCACACTATGGTAGGAGTGTTCTAAGTGAGCTATTAGGAGAAAACAAGCAGGAAGCACTGTTCCAGACGGGAGGAAGACAACCCCACACGGGCCCAGAATCTCCTCTGGACCATCATGTATGCCTCGCCTATGTCACTCAAGTGTCCACCAGCTCCCTTAATGACAAAGCAGACACCAACCCATTTTCACCTGCATCCTGGAAAGGTAAGCACAGGACCGACATGGCCAGAAGGTGATGAGTAGTAGGAGTAAAGGTACAATGACAAGTGGAGGATCTTTCCACCTGTGCTCTGAACCTCGCGCCTTTCTGCCTGCTTGGAGACCTTGTCTTATTAATGATCACCCCCCCACCCGACCCCACCCCCGCTGCAAAGATCCAAACTGTCCCACTATCTGCTTTCTGTGAGACGGCTCAACCTGGGGCCTCTAGTTCACACAGGCCCCCAGAGATGCTGAGAAGTCTGAGGAAGGTCAAGATGGCTCAGTCCACTTGAAGAGAAAAAGCAGCGATGGACAGAGGGTTACCAAAACAAGTCTCAGTGCTCTGAGTCACAGGTCTGAAGAAAAAAGTTTTGTCTGACTTTGTTTGGGTTTCCTATTGCAGTGACACATGAAAATACAAGGAACCAAACGCTGGGACTGAATTATTATACCTGCAGAATGATTAATGTGGCCCGGGCCCTTCTTTCCTCCCTCAGACCTTGTCGGCACCATGACGACCAAAAGTTATTGTCTGGTAGTAACGGCCAGCTCGCTCACAGGGCGGCAGGTGCCCTCCGCTCTCCATGTCCCCCGACTTCGGCCTGGCATCAGGACTGGGGAGCGCACCCACCTGGGGCTCGGTGGGGGCCCTGTGCGTGTCAGAACGCACCCTGATGGTGCGACACGAGGGCTGGCTCGACACCCTGGCAGCCCTGGGCCCTGGCACGATGGCCCCAGAACAAACAAACCCAAGACGTGTCTGCCAGAAAAATGTGAAATGAAATTAGCTGAGATGCTCCCTGTGGAAGTGTTTCTGGAAATATCTGCCACAATGACAGCATTTTTCTGGCCGTTCCAATGGAAGAAAATCTCATTGCCACCAAAAAGCATGAGGAGCAGCACCCTGTGTTGTTCCGAGTATAAGACGCACCCCCTCCCAAATCTGGGAGGAAAAACGGGGTGCATCTTATAGTCCGAATGTAGCCTACCTGGCCCTCTGGGGGGGGCAGCGGTGGAGCAGAGGTTTTTTCCCCCCGTTTTCCTTCTCTAAAACCTAGGTGTGTCTCATGGTCTGGTGCGTCTCATGGTCCGAAAAAATATGGTATATCCCATAATATTAATGAAGGCCAGGGAGCGTGGCTTGGGGTAGGAGGATGAAGACCTGTTTTGTTCTTTCTTAGAGAGTCTTCTCCATGTTGGCTAATGATAGTCTGAGAGCTGTTCAACTCCAGGAACTCTTATCAAGTACCTACCCTACACAGCGTTGTGGGAGGCAGCCCAGTATAGTGGTTAAGGAGGAGCTTTGGAATCAGGTGGGCGAGGGTGTGTGTTCTATTCCACTCACTCCTGTGTGACCTCCACAAAGCTACAGAACCTCTCTGAGCCTCAGTTCCCTCATGTGTAAAAGGTAATAATAGTATCTACCTAATAGGGTTATTGTGAGAATAATATTTAAATGTCTTAGAATAAATAATGCCTGACTATTAGTAAGCGTGCAGTACTTGTTGGCTATTATTATTGTAATCTTTCTGCACCTCAATTTCCTCATCTATAAAATGGGCACAATAACCAAACCTCCCTCATAGGGTTGTTGTGAGAATTAAATAGAATAATGCATCTATGGTGCTTAGTGTAATAAGTCACGAATAGTAAGTGTGCAATAAGTGTTAATTGTTGTTATTGTAGAGTCTCTGCAAATTACTTTAAAAATAAGACACTCAGATCTGAATGACGGTCCATGCAACAAAGAAATTCTTTCTTAGAACAATTTCAGCAAAGGGCATGTTGTGAGTGTGCCTTCGTCACCCCTGCCACTGAGTCCCAGTTAGGCATGGACACTCTGCTGTGGGCTCACTGGACTCCACAGTGACTTTTCCAATGTCCCCCCAAATATTCTAGGCTTCCCTTTAACTGAATCTCATATGCCACCCCCTCTGCCATGTAAGGGGTCATTTAAAGCTGTGGCTTTGCAATGCTCACTTCAGCCATACTAAAATTCTGGCTTTGGAAATCAGGGAGCTAGGCACAGAGGCTTTTCCTGCAAAGGCTTCTGCAGCCAGGCCACACAGCTTGGCAGGAACAAAAACATGACATTTTATGATATCAAATGCCAGAAGTAGCTCTCATGGCTGCTAACCTGATAGAGCTCTTCCTCCATCCTGCCCAAGGGCTGGGTATGCTATATGCACGACATCACTAAAACAAGGCCCCTGGGAAGTCCTACTATTATGTGAGCAGAGTTATGGGCTCCAACCTACACTTGGCTCCAGGGGCCGTGCACACAAATCCTGGGACAACTGCCTCCTCCCAAGGGAGCTCCAGACTCACCCAAGTGCAGTTAGTTTCCATTTCTAAGACAACTCTCACTATTTCTTGTTAGGCGATCAGTTCAATGATATCCCCACACTCCCCATTGTTTTTTTGTTTTTTGTTTTTTGTTTTTTTTTTTTTGCTTTCTCTGATATTTGGTCAACCATGCCACCTAGTGGCCAAACACGCACACACAGGTCTTTTCAAAAGGCTGGTGGGCCTGTGGAACACACAGAGCTCAGGACAGGAGGGCACCTGAGGAGTCACCTCCAAAGTAAGGAAACTGATAAAGCACATTGTTGCCTAAAGTCAAAGAGAGAAGGCAGCTGCTGTGGCACCATGTGGAAAACATGGACCTCAGAGTTAGGACATGGTTTTAAGGTTTTGCGTAAATGCTACTACCTTTAGCAAGATACTTCCTTCAACCATTCAACAAACATTGAGTACCTACTGTGTGCCATTCACTGTGCCAGGGGGTGGGGACATAACGACAAGCAAGGAGGACAGGTCACAGTCTTCCCAGGCAAACGGGAGACTAGGATAATAACAGGGAATCGGAAATAACAACACTGTGCCAAGAGCTTCCGAGACACTAACTTGTAATCCTTGCAACAATCATATGACGAGGGTGTGATTATTACTCCAGCTTGAAAAATGTGGGAAAACATTTAAGGTATGTCATAAACTTAGGACTCTCTACCTTTCTAAGTTTCTGAAAATGGAGTCGTTGGACTACATGCTAACTCCTGCACAAATAGCATCTCCCTCAAAATATCACTAAAGAAAACAATGTTTAAAAAAATATGTGGATGTGTGCATATATCCTTTTACTAGAAGGGGGGAACATAGTGGTAAAAACACAGAGGAAGGTCCACTCTGATCTTCTTTCTTTGACATAAAGCCATATCTTTGTTTAGGTTTTTTCCTTCTGATTTTTCAAGAAATACATACTATTTAGAGAAAAATACATAAAATGTATTAACTCAGATAAAAGATAGAAGTTAACATGTTGCTATATTTCCTTCTGATCTTTTCTCCATGAGTTTTTTAAAGTGGTGGAAAATCACACTATTACACAATTTTAAATTCTGCTCCTTTTCGGCAAAGGCCTTTCCCTGTATGATTACAAACTCTTCCTAAGCATTATGCTTTAAATCTCTTATTTTGACATAATTCCAGACTTAGATAAAAGTTATAGGAATAATACAAAGAATTCTCTGACACCCTTCGCCCAGATTTGGATTCCTCAAATGTCAACACTTCACATCCCTATGCTCCCCTCTGCAGCAGAGAGGGAGGGGGACAGACAGACAGACAGACATGATGTCGCCTTACCCCTAAGTACTTCAGTGCGTTTTCCATGAATAATATACTACTACTATTAATATACTACTATTATCTAATTTACAACCTTATTCAAATTCCAGCCACTGTCTCAATAACATCTTTGACAGCAAAAGATAATCCAAAATTCTACACTGCATTCAATTAGTGTATCTCTTTGGTCCCCTTTAATTGGGCCTGGCACATGAGTCGGTATTTGTATTTCATGACATTGACTGTTTTAAGAGCAAAGGTGAATTATTTTGTGGACTGCCCTTCAATTGGGTTTGCCAGCTACTTCTTCCTGATCAGACTCAGGGTACTCACCTTGGGCCCACAGAAGTGCACACACGTGATTTTTAACAACTGTAGTAATAAGGTATGTTACATAAACATTCCCTTAATGTGAAATCTTGGGTTGTCTTATCATTTTGCTACAATTTGAAAATGAAGCTCTTTCTCTCTCTTTCTACTAACGATCTACTGGCTTTTCTTCTTTCATTTCTGTATTAATGACTTACTTGTGGCATTAAAAGAGTAAATATTTTAAAGCCATTGATAGATTAATGACTCTTTTAAATTCTTATTTTTTAATTGAATTTTGGGGTGACACTGGTTAACAAAATTACACTACTAAGTTTTTTTAAAAAGCTCCTGCCCATTCGCACTCCCACGCTGATGCGTCTACTCCGCCTCGGGCCAACCGGTCGCACACTGGCACGCTGGAAGACACGTCTTGACCCAGAAAGACAAGTAATACTGCGTGGCTGTGTGAGTCGGCTTCAGGTTAAAGTATGGTTAGGGAGGGCACCTGCCTCCCGTGACACCGAGCGCATTTGCTCCTTTGCTCGAACCTTCACTCTTAGAGCAAATATTCGCGGAGTATCTACTCTATGCCAGCATTCTTCTGGGTGCTGATGTCAAGCTGTCATGTAAACAAATAATCAAGCTAGCAAATAAACAGATGGTGCCGAAGGCTATGAAGGACTCCAGTAACAAGTCACTGGAGGGGATGCTCCAGGTGGGGACACACAAGAGCCGGTGTGGCTGCAGCTGGGGACCGAGGGAGAGAAGGGTCGGCCTCTGGAACCTCTCCAGTTTCAGGTCATAGCGCTTACCACAAAACTCCACCAAATGTCTATAAAATGTTGCCCTTTCCTGAAAATACAAACCCCTGTTCTGCCCTATCTCAAATACCCACTTCTAAAGCCCTTCTCTCCTCCCTCCGGTCCGTCCAGTAGGCAGAGTCTGAACTTCAGTGTGCTACAGTTTGTGAATAATAAGGGAAGCTTGAAAATGTCCTGAAATGACAGGGAACTCACAAACCATTCTGATGTCTCTCAGCCCTGCAATTATCTGAACACCAAGGAATCATTAATGAATCAGGCTGTCTCACATTAGACTAATGGCCACTTTCAACAGGAAAGGGGACAGGTGCCCAAAGAAAAAAGGTACGAGTGTGTATTCTCCTCCAAATAACAGAGGTGGCGGCTGCAGCCAGGCAGGGAGGGTGGATGTTCCTGCGCTGTGGACTGAGGCTGGACTAGGAGGAACCCCAGCTCTCCAGCCCATTCCCTCCTCTGGGCTTTTTCAGCTGAGTCCAAAACAGGAAAACTCTCCCAGAAACTGATTCTGGGGGAAACATATGCCCCTCCTTCCATAGGAAACAGACAGTACTGCCAAAAAAATCTGTTTTCTTACATAAAAATTACATGAAATGAAAAATCAAAGTAGACAAAGTACATAAAAATATGACCGATAATCATTAGAAATCTGTCAAATATTTTAAAAAATCACCATAACTCACATGGTGTGTGTACACGCTTTTGTTTGTACATCCTTCTTTTGAGGAAAAACAACTCCAAATAGGCAATTAATCTCATGTATGAGTAATGACCTCTTAACAATGCCATGCCCTCAAACACTGAAGCGCAGCTCACGGTTTCTGAGAACAGAGAAAGGGAAAAAAAAACCCAACTATTCTAAGTGTTTCTAATAGAAATACATAAACACTATGACTGTCCCCTCCTGGGGGATGGAGATCTGGAACAATGGAGACATAAACACTCATCAAGGGACAGGGGCGATCACTTGCGAACGGAAGATAGATGAGATTTTAAATACGAAAGCTCCCATTATAGCAAACACAACAGGAACTAAATAATCGGGTCAGATCTGGTAATTAAAGCAGTTGAGTAATTAACAGGATTAACCAAGGTGTCAGGATAGAATCACATTTTAACAAAAGATGAAATAAATGGGAAGGTGTTTACACTTCAACCGTTTATCCTTCTAAGCCTGCTTTGCATTTTGCTTTTGAAAATTTACAAAAAGTGTACGAAGTAATCCTAAAACAATTCTACCTCGTAAACCTAACTGTGACTGAAAGCTACTTCTAGCAATTGTTAACAGCAAGTATGAACAAACTGAGCCAGTAATTTAAATGAGCAGGACTAAATCATAAGATTTCAATGTGGGCAAGAACGAGCTCGAGCTTGTAAGTTAGGGTCGCTAACAGATTATCTGGTGGGTGGTTGAGAATTCCTATTTTCCGGTTGTTTTTCTGTCTCTGCCACAACCTCAAGGAGTGAAAGGAGCCCCAAGACTGGGAGCATTTTCCATAACTAGCCCTAGTGGCAGAGGCTTTGCAAAAAAGTCTACCACAGTGTAATGGGTGTGAGCCTTAAACCTGGTAGCATTTCAACCATTTTATTGTTTATAGACATTAAAAAAAATTAACCCTGAATTTAGAATGATTGTTTTAAGGCAGAAAAAAAAGTCCCCACAAAAACATCAAAAACCTTATAGACTGCGCCCCTGTCACCATCCTGACTCGTTCCAGGCTGACCATTTCTTTCCAAGTATCAGAACAGTGAGGATGCCTAAATGGCTCATTTCAAACAATTCTCCACTTTTCCACCAGGGGGCGAAGTTGGCCAGCATTTTGCTGAAAAGAAAAATTTTCAAACTTGGATTTTCACATAGTGCTAGAAAGACTTTCCGTACAAAAAGGCCTTTCCCTCCTCCTGCTCCTTCTCAATACACTTAATTCTGGCTGATTAGAAAAGCACTCCAGCCCTATCGTGGAATAAGAGGGAAGGGCCATGATTAAGGGCTGAGGGTGAGCAGAACACTTAGCACAGCCCTATAGATTGGCTGGCCCATTCTCCTAAAACTTGAGATCAGGGTTATGGTTTTGCCAAAGCTGGTATAGTTTCAAGGATATTTCTTTTCTTTTCTTTCTTTCTATCTATTTTTTCTTTTTCTTTTTCTTTTTCTTTTTTTTTTTTTTTGAGAATTTTCCACTGGGCCTATGTTGCCAGCTGACACAACCTTCGCACAGGCACACTGGCTCCCTCCTAACCGGCTCCTTTGCAGGGGCTCCCTCCGTGCAACCACAAAGCTGAGAGCACCGGCCCTGCCCTCCTGCAGGAGTGGTGAGAACTTTCCACTCTGTGGAGGGTGTCTGGTGTCCAGGAATGACCTGAGGCAGCAATTCCTCGCTGGGCCTCCCTCCCCCTCACCTGAAGCTCCCAGTGGGAACTCAGGTTCAGACGCACAAGAGGGCCACACACAGGGCAGAGCCTGCTCCTGAGAGAGAGGCAAACTGGAGTTTCCAGTGTCTTTGTGATAGGAAAACAGCGCAGAGAGGAAGACGCAGAGTGAGTGACCATTTTCCCTGGCCCAGGGACACATCCAGTTTTTGCGGATTCTGAGCCTTATGTCATTAGGTATGAGGGGTCTCTTTATAAAAAGAACACTATATTAGGACTATCACATTAGCTGCAGGCACTGGAAGGGGTCCTGGGCAGTGAAAGACTCTAAAGCTTAAGCTGCATAACCAGCATCAGCTCTGCGGTTGGCCCGGCCAGTTGAGGAGCATGTTGGCAAAGGATTCCCACAGCCTTGTCCACATAATGCTGACAGATGGTTTCTCCAAGGTCCTGAGGCTCAGCTTCTGCCTCAGGGAATGGACTAAGGAGCTGGGAAAGAATGAGAGGTGGTTGGTGGCGGGTCTCCCTTTGGTTCTGCCCACTCTCATCCTGCCCCAAGCACGGAGCCGATGCTCCATAAACAGTTGCCGACCCATCAACAGAAGTGGCCGCTTTGCCACTTCCTCACCTTTCCTCTTAAGGCTCCACTGCTGCCCTTTTCTCTGATGTACCAGCAACCTTTCAAGCCTCTGTGTAAAAAAAAAGATAATGAGGCAAGTAAGTCATACCCAGTATAAGGCCAGTTCCTGCTCATCTGGATAATTCATTCACCAAAGATCCAGGCATGAGTTACACACACTTCAAAATCAACTCAACAAATAATGATGTTTTCATCTGTGCAAAGCCTGTATTTGGCACAGCATGGACACCTGGTCCCTGAGACATAAGGGACCAGTGAGCTCTACGGACTCAGGACTTCCCATTGCCCCAGGAATATTCCTAGGAAAGAACAGCTCAAGGGAATCTGTCTGGTTAAGGGAACAAACATCCTTAGTCAGGTATTCCAGCACTACCCCAGGCCAGCTCTCTGCCCTTCCCGGCCAAGCCTTGTCCCAGTCTGTGTCACTCGGTTGGTTCAGGCCTTGCCTCCTCCTCATCCTTCCAAGACTACCCTTGGGCTCCACAAAGTTGCCAACTCTGCCAATCTTATTAAAAGAGGACAAACTAAACTGGTCTGAATTTAAAGCACCTTCCTAAATACAGCTATGTTTGCATATTTTCACAGTTCTTGTAAAAATAATGTATACATTTCTCCTAATCTAGTGGAGAAATCACTTACCCAAATCTTAACAAGGAGATGAAGTGAGGCCTAAAACATGGAGAGTTTTCAGTTCCGTTAACGCAGCCTGCTTTTGTAAATGCTCGGGTTTGGTATTTATAAGCAAAACAGCTATTAAACATTCTTGTTCTTTCTTGAACAAAACAGCCAGAACTTCTTACAAATAAAAGTGTCTTCATGAAGCCATTTATCACAAGGGGGGGGAAGCGTTCTGCAGATTCTCATCTGTCATGTGGAGATAACATGGGGCAAGTAATCAAGTAGGCAAATAATGGCCACCATTATTTGGGTGCTAACTGTGTGCCAGGCTTAGGCTCTCATTGCATGTGGATTATTTTACTTAATTCTCTCAAAAACACTGTGCAGTATTATCCTCATTTTATTGATGCAGAAATGGAGGCCTTAGGAGTAAGTGACTTGCTTAAGGTTGCATAGGTGTTTAGTGATGGATTTGAAGCTGGGAAGGCGAGCTTTATTCCTAGCCTCTGGGCCATGCTGCCCCTGCAACCAAAACCACTTTGTACACTATAAAGAACTAGTGAGTTTTATAAGATAATGATTTTTTTTTAAAAGCAGGTATTTGTACATATTTTGATATTTTCTCAAATTCCTATTTGATTTTTAAAAACTTGCTGGAGAATTGTGCTACTGTTGTCAGTTTTTTTAAGTTTTTTTTAAAAATTAGAAACCATCAAAATAGTCAAATGCAAACAATGATAATAGCAACCATTTACTGAACATATACTGTATGACAGGCGACTGTGAAGAACTCGTTACATGCACTGGTTCCTTTAACACAACTATCGTGTGAGGCAATGGCACTATCTCTGCTTAGCAGACGAGGAAACTGAGGCTCGGAGAAGTTAAACTACTCAAAGTGTCTCAGGCAAGGAGAGGTCTAAACTCTTACTCTCATCTGTCTATATACGATGCCACCTCCCTATTGCAAAATGTATGCAAGGAGAAAGTGTGTCTCAGTTAACCGGCTGTTAGCTGTTTCACGTATCTAGATCTCTGAATGGCCGAATGGAAACCACTGTGTTCTTTCAGGCCAAGAGAAGATGGGCGAGCAGGGCCAGGGAGTTCAGTTCTGTCCTCTTGCCGCAGTCTCCAACATCACCTGGGGCAGGAGGCTCATGCAATGGGTCTGGGGGAGGGGATGATGGGAGATGCGAGTATATCCTACCGTCTTTGTAAACAGCCAGCAAAAATAACATGAGGAAATAAATCGGGTTCACATCTGAATACGTAAGGTTGGGTCTTGCCAGGGAAACTTGGATTTACCTGAAATGCACTTAATACATTCTCAGGCCGTTGTCCCCAAACTGACTCCAACTTCAGCTGAGACAAGTGTCTTGCTAACATATGTCAGAGTTCATCTGAGAGGCTGCCTCTACCAGGGGGTGGGGGACGTAAACACAGGATGGTCTACTTGTTACGGGGTCTTCCATCACAGGGGCCCAACTTGCACATGATGAAGGACGACGCCTTGGCAGAAAGGCCAGGTTTACAATGCTGGGTCTAGAGAAGGCAGAAAATCTGCTGACTCCAAATGATGCTTCAGCATACAAAAAAGACTGCCAAAAAAGTTAGGGAGGGGTGTCTTTGGAGGTCAGTAGGGCACATTCTGCAAGGCTTGATTCTGCAGAGTTCACAAACTCTGGTTGGAGCCCTGATCAAAATGCCCCCATGAAGCAGAGCAAATCAGCTCTCACATCAAGAGAAGCTACATCAGGGTCGCGAGCATGCAAAGTGGTGACTGAGCACAGTGTTCCCAAATACCAGCTTCCTCTCGGGCTTATATCAAGTACACTCTGGTGAGATGGAAGAGAAAACCGACCCAGAGACAAGGTCAAAAGCTTCCCTGTGGTCTTAGAGAACAGGGTGTCAGTGAGTGCCTGGTCAGCCGAGGTTCACCTACACACTCTGACCCCACTAACGGGAACATTCCCAGGGGCCAGGCCTGGCTTCACAGCGACACTTTTCCAACAATTCCAAGTTATCTGGGATGCCTGGGAGGCAGGCCCCCGCATGCCCCTGCCTGGACAGGCTGCAAGTGCAGGACGAAGGACAGCTTTCAGGGGTGCTGAAGAGAAGCTCCCTGGACTGGGCTGGGGATGAACAGTTCATATAGCAAGATCCTGAAGTGGAAGTTTCCACGGCGGCATCAGGATTCAACAGATGGGAAATTCCAGAGCAAGGGGCCAGACCATTATGTGTAAATGTCTAAGAAGTGGGCCCTAACTGTCTCAAAGATCCACAAGCAGGATAAAAACAGGTTCAGGATGGTGCGAAGTGACGGAGGATTCTGTGAGGCAGATTCCTCAGAAATGCTTCATTCCCACCTCCTTATGGTAGGTGGGGCGGAGGGGGTCAGCCTTTCATCTCAAGTTTAGAGAAGTGGTTTCAAAGGTAACATCTAGAGTTTGGGGACTGGTATATGACACCTGCCTGAGAAAACCCAATGTGACAGGAGGGCCAAAGTGGCCCCAGGTAGCAGAGTAGAAGGCCACATAGGGCAAAGTGCTTGCTCCCCCCAACCCCATGGGGATAGTTTAAAGGAATGTGAACCCTGGGCACCAGGAATGCCAGCCTGGGTCTCTTTAAAACAGGTTCTACCGAAGAGGGCTTCAGCCTGAGGGTGAGAGGACCCCAAAGAGAAAATCTGAATGGGAGCCAGAAGCTGCTGGCAGACGGGAGCAGCCAGCAGGAGAGGCACTGCCCAAGTCCTGGGAGATCCCAGATGGAAAGTTCCAGTGGGAGTCCTCAGGAAAACCACAGAAGCAGCCAAGAGAGGAGACTTCCCTACCTATCAGCCAGGCTCAGGGAACCCAGTGCACGGCGTGACAGCAGCAGTCAGGTAAGAACCTTCCTCTCTCTTGGCCTCATCTGGGGACGCCTGGAAGCAGTGGGCCTCACCTCCAGGAGGGGAGGCCCTCACTGGCCAAGACACGGGAGAATCTTCTTTTGGAATAAATGCTGACTGCTGTTCATAAAGCAGGGCAAAGATTTCCAGTTGCCAAAGTGAATATGTGTGTATGTGTGACTTAACGTGGCCTTAGGACCTCTTATTACCTAAGAGTAACCAGAAAGTCAGAGTGCACCCCCCAAACAGATCACTGCTAGTTGACTAACAAATCACTGAAGCTCCCTCCCCCAGCTTCTCCTTCTTACTGGTTGAAATAACAAAGGCCACGAGAGGATTAAAGACTTCATGGAGCAAATGCTTAATCAAGCGTGCAGAGGTGCTAGGACCCTACATCTCCCAGTTCGGCCTGACTTTTCTCCCACCACATGCTGACTACGCCCAGATTTGCTGCTATACCATCAATGTCTCTTCACAGCAAGAGGACTGAAGGCAAAGGAGGTGTGAGAGAAAGAGACTTGCATTCAGAACACCAATGCCCAAGGCCAGGCTCTGTGCGACCTTGAGCCTTCTCTGTGGCTCTGAACCTCAGGCCCCTCGTCTGTCGAAGGGAAATTTGGCATCAGCACACCTACGCAGCAAAAGGCGTCCCCTTATCTTATTGGTCACCCACTTTGCCATATTTGATAGGAAGAAAATGAGATAATTTGAAAATACTTTATCTCCTTTGAAGCAGTATTTTTACAACTTTCAAGTAGTTATCTTTCTGGTGGCATTTAGCTTTGCTACTGAAACCAAGGCATCTTCAAGGACCGGGCTCGAAGGCAGCAGCCGTGTCTTTAGTGCCACAGGAACTTGAACGGACGAGGCCACCTCAGGCTGGCGGGGCTTGAATGAACTAATGCAACTGCTTCTCCTGTCTTCCTGTCACCAAAACAGGGTGTCCCCCTGCAGAAAGAACCCTGGCCTGTAATTGTTAACTGAAGAAGGAAAAGTACAAACCCCTTTTCCTTTACAGACACTGGAGTTCACAGAGTCACAGAGCGCTGTGCCCAGAAGAGACTCCGAAGACCGCCGAAGCCTGCACTTGCCCGCACGACGAGGAAGCAGGCCTGGTCTGACGCCCCGGCAGGAACTTGTGCTGGGACTGGGTGGAAACACGCACTGACTGTTTTTCAGAGTACTACACATTCTATTTCGCAATAAAAAAGAGATAATTTAAATTAAAAAAAGTTATCAGGAAATGAGGGAAACGCACCCCATTGAATAAACTTTAAAGGAACAGTGGGAGACAAAAACAAAGCTGTGTCTTAGGTATGTCCCACAAGTCTCATTGTACAACGTGCTAGTGACAGCTAACCCTTGCTAAGCGCTGACTATGTGCCAGGCGCAAGGCCAAGGGCTTTACAGACGTTACCTCATTCAGTCCCCCTAATAACTGTGACCACATATTACTATCCGCTTGACAAATAAGGAAACTGTGGCTCAGAGAGGTTAGGCAACTTTCCCAGAGTCACACAGGTAGACAGGTAAAGAGTAGCCTGGACTCAATCTCATGTCTGATATCTAACCCTGAACACTTTTATTTTCCCACATTGAGTGAATTTCAGCAGATAGTTGTGACCGAAGCAGGACAGGGACTTGGCTCCTGCTCATTCTCTCCTCTCAGGAGTCCTTGAGCTAGAAAACCAAATATCAGAGTTTAAAAACCACTGCACTGCATGACCTTAGAGGTCACTTCCAACTCTGGGATTCTACGTCTCTATCACCTGGCGGTGGAAGGGTGGAGAGAGGTGGACCCACAATAGCTGACATGAAGAAGAAGACAAACTTAGAGTTTGTATCCCATGTTTCCAGAGAGACGGCTGGAAGGAGTGGGTTCCAGCAGGGGAAGCCAGCACAGACCCAAGGTTCACAGAATTATAGTTATGTGTATAAGTATATAGTTCATCATGCACATAGAGTACTTCACACCAAGTAAGCATTAGGTAGATGGCAACTACAACTGTGAAAAGTTGACACATATGCCTAAAATCCTCAACATGTAATTTAATGCAACATACTCAGCCACTGACATCACTGTCTCTGCTCCATAAGGAGCTAATGTTTATCATGGACGCCAAACTTTAGCCTTGAGCCAAGACAAGAAATGAACGCACAAGATTAACCTGGCCAAATCTAAAACAATTGAAGTAAGTCTGAAGCAATGGCTCTGAAGCAGTAGGGGACCATGGAGTCCTATGAGAAAGTGAGAGAAGCATGAATCCCTTGCTCCAGTAAAAATAAAAAAGAAAAGGAAAAAAGAAGAAGGAAAAAGCATTCACCCAACTTTGCAAATAACTGTAGAAGGCCGTCCTGATAGCTACAGATCCACTGAAGACCACTCCTTATCTCCGGGTGAATAGCCACACCTGTGGATCCTGAGGATGTCATGTGACGTCCCCAGGTCAAAAGCTACCCACCCACAGGGGAGTCACCTTTCCTCATCCTCACCAAAGGCTCACTGTCGTTGGTCTCAATCCGAATACCAAACCTGGAGTGGACAGTAAGAGTAATTTGATGCTGAATCTAATTTTAAACCTTTCGAGGTTAGTGGACCCCAAATTAAGAATTTCTAAATCAGTGGACTGTGGTACCCAGAAATTTTATCCTTCCTTCCTTCTTCTGGTAACAAAACTCCTTCTTTTTAAATTCCATGTGACTCTTGTGGTATTCACCTTCTCTCACGAGACACACGAACAAGGCACGGCCGAATAGGTGCTGCTTTCTGTCTACTACCTACTTCTGCTGAGTTGATTCAGGCAAGAACATCTGCACAGAGCCCATTAGGAATCCTCCTTGGTATTACTGTTAGAAGAAGAGACGAAGAGGCACACTCTTTTCATTAAGATCCATAGCCATGAGGATGGCGGAAACGCAGCGCCGGTGCCTACCTCTGGCACCATGCTGAGGGAGAACTTGCCCATGAATGAAGCTGACAGCTAAGCAGAGCCGAAAGATGAAATGAGTGGAACATAATGGCCTGACGATACTTTTTGAACCCCTGGACACAGCTATCCCTGCAGTTCATGTTAGCATGGACATAGTCATTTAAGTCAAG
This sequence comes from Desmodus rotundus, assembly GCF_022682495.2. Lineage (NCBI taxonomy): Eukaryota > Metazoa > Chordata > Mammalia > Chiroptera > Phyllostomidae > Desmodus > Desmodus rotundus. The sequence goes on from NC_071389.1 coordinate 47,715,572, forward strand.
AAAATAGTTTAAGCTGGTTTCTGTGACTTGCAAACAAAACAACTCTAACTAATAAACCTGATCTAAACAAAAATACAGCACAAAAGGAAATTTCCGTTCATGGATAGTCCTTGAGGAATTCCAGGCTCCTGCCTGACAATGATCTTTACTGAATTAAATTTTTTTCATTCTATGACGTTTTTGTAAAAAGTCTAGGCTGAACATACCACCCTCTGCCCCTGACAGTTGACCTTACCGATGCTGCCACCAACCAGGCCCTACCTGTTGCAACAAATATTGAAGTTACTGGCCAGGAGGAGAGTCCCAGACATGGACAACAGTAGCCCAGGGTACAGTCTGCTGCCACCAAGCAGATACTTGGAGTCCACTATAGCACTTCGTCCCACGAGCTTCTCAAACTGCCTTGGTTCTCCTGAAAGGTACTGAACCTTCTTAGTGTCATAAGTGTCCTAGACCCCTGGGGCTCAGAATGGAAGGAGAGAGACATCTGGAACAAGGAAAAGGGCCTCACAGGTCACAGGGGACAGGGTCAGTGTAAATTCTGTGCCTAAAAAATCCACTCCACAGGCTGAGTCAGGGGGATAGAATCAGGGCATAGAATGATTTGGGAGTGGGGAGAAATAATAGTCACAGAGTATTTTCAGGAAGTTGTTTATTATTCTTTTAGAACAGGGTTGGTTAGCAGATTTCAACTCTTGTGCCAAACCTAATCCACAGCCAAATGCCCAGGCTCAGCATCAAGAGCCATGATGATCTGGGCAGTTCATCATGGGAGGGGGTGCGGATGAATGTATGTATGCATTGTTCCAGCTGAAACCACTGCACTTTATCCTTGGGTTAAACAAGGCAGCAGAAACATGCAAAGCTGGACTGGAAGGGCTTTTCTGAGACTGCAACTCAGCGTTACATCATTTGCTGAGGGCAGTCCTTGAAAGGATAAAGTCAGTGCCTTTAGCTATCATGGCACCGGCACCGTTTCCCAGCAGGCTTGTGACCTTGTTAACCTGACTGCCATTTTACTCTTCTGAGCTTATGTCCCCAGGACTGGAAATTACTGGAAAGCAAGAACAGAACTAACTGCTCCCTACAGCCACAGGCGGAAGATAACATTGGAACAAACTGCAGCCTCCTGTACAATGGCCCAACAGCCCAGGGGCCACACAACAGCAAACCACCCCCACCTTTTTTTAATCTGATTATAACCCAATAAAAGCTCAAAGCTACCACTCCTCAGTGCTGGTGTATCTCTCCACACCTTGCTCCTCTCCTTTCTTGGAGAGTGGGTAAAAACTTTATTCTCTGTACTTTCTTCTGTTTGTGAATTCTTTCACAGCCTGCGTCACCGACCACCCTAACATTATGGTGGCCTGTATGAGGACATTCTTATCTCTCCCTCTCTTCCAGCCTCCTGGGACTTGCAACTAGGGGAGCAGTGGGCAGCAGAGGCTCAGCCTGGGCTAACCCCCGATCCTGTCTCCGTGAAGTTTGGAGGGGCTCTATGGACAGCCTCCTCCTTGCCCACCTTCATGGCCAGTGACCGTTAAGCCCCTGAATCTCAGGATGAAAACATCCTAACGAAAGTGATAGCTTATCCCCTCGTCTCATTGTTGTTGATATTGTAAACCCCAAAACCATCCCCCTGCTGGTTTGGTGTGCTCTCGGGGCTCAGGAAGCCTGGCTCTAGAGAGACCTTCGTGGTTTAGTTTGCTCTTGGGACCCAGGGACACCTCACTCTGAGGCAGGTCCTCGGTGTTCGGTCTGCCCTCAGGCCCAAGGACACTCGGCTCTGACCACAGATCTCTAGGTCATTTGAGTTGGGAACACCCTTCTCAAACACTGCCCGCCCCCCCCACCATTTGTTCTCATCCCTGAGATATCCTTCCCTTTTAAACCAGGCAACACTCAATCCACCACGTCCAAGGTCTCCCCACTGGGATGTAACTTGAAGGCTCTCAGACTTCACCGACATCAAGCCCAAACCCTTGATTTTCTATTGCAACACGGCCTGGCTCCAACACAAACTGGGTGACCGGAAGTCTGGCCCATGACAGGATCTCTTAACTGTAATGCTATCCTCGACTCAACCTGTACTGCCGCCATCTCAGTCCCCTCCTTAGGTTTGGTTCCTGAGAGGAAGAGACAAGATTTGAATCTTCAGCAGAGGATTCCAGGCTTCTTTCTCCTAACTATGCCTCTTCATTCAAATTTACCTCCCTATACCACCCCCCCCCCACTCGTGTCTATCTTGTACGGAGTTAACTGTTTTCCAGCTGAGCGGCACCCTAATCCCTTAAGACCACGCTCTTTTAATCAATATTACCCAGCAGGGGTGACGCCATTCCTTACCTGCCTAACCCAAGTCCTGTATTCAACTCCCATCTGGAGGTAGGTGTGGCTCCACTGTGTCTACCTTAAGTAAAAACAAGGGTACAAAGAGGGAGAAAATCTCACCCCCGCCCCCCAGACTGTAAAACACTCTATATTCTCCTCCTGGAGACCTGGGAGCTGCTAAATCTTGGAAAAATAGGGCCTGCCCGTCAATGCAGAGAAAAAAGTGGCATTTTAAACTCAAGCCACTTTTCTGCCGCTTCACCTGAGGAAACCAAAGTCCTTCTAGGAGAAGCTTGCTTTTCTTTCCCTACTTTTTTGAAATGCAAACACCTGGTCTTTTTCAAGAACTCCTGTCTAGGCCATCTTTTCAAATACAAATTTTGGGGAGACAATTCTTATCAAAACGGAGAAAACCTTAGCTATATCTGAGCAGCTATTCCTTTCCAAATTAGTAAATTCTGAGAAAAGTTATTGCATGTCTAGGAATTCTGAAATAACACGAAATACCGAAACACATTGCGAGGTCTGCTTTTGGCTTTTTATTACAGAGCGGCTGTGGAGTGGATTCGGAGCTGTGGATAAATGCCTTGTGCTTTACTGGAGGTGTGCTTCTTGGAAATGAGAGTGTGTTTGCCAGTGGAGGAACCTATGTTTCCAACAGCCATCAGATGTGTTCCTAAGTCAATCTAGGGATTGCCGGTTGCTTGTTTCTTGCTCATTATGGGAAATTAGGGTTTCTAAAAGTTACGTTCAAATTAAGTTGGAAAGAAATTGTTTAGTTTTTATAATAGAAGGCACAGGGCATGGAGATGCAATTTTGAAGGACGGGGATTGAAAGTGAGATATTCTAAAAATGGTTATTTCTAAAGGGATAAATAAGAAAGTTTGTGAAAGTTGCAGAAAGGTTTGTGAAGGTTGTGAAAGTTTTAAATTTGCGAAGAAAGAAACCTCAGGCTCCAGAACCGCGCTGCACCTCCGCCTGATTTCTCCCTGGTGACATTCTCTGATGACTCTGGAGGTACCTGGAGTCGTTTCCCTTACACCTTCTCTCGCCCTTGTCAGCGTGGGGAAAGCTACATGTTAGCCGGGGGATAAATCCTTCATCAAGATGCATTTTGTCAATGCTGAGATAGAAGGTAAGGCTACCCTCTGGACATGGAGTCACCCTACATGACTGTCTCTGGGGGACCCCTGGGACACGGGGTCCAGGGAGTCAGGAACGATCGCTCCCTGATGTCCGAAGGGTCCGTTCTTTCCCCTTTGTTTGGTGCTCTGGTCATTGGTAAGTTCGCCCGCAGGGCATGAGGTAAACACATTGGCGGGCAGGCGTGGAGTTGAGTCCCGTCTGGGTGGGGTAAATCCATTCCCAGGGCATCTGGCTGGTACCCTGGTCTTTGGTAAGGCCACCCTCAGGGTACGGGGTAAACACATCCACAGGTTAAATGGGCTTTCTCTCTCAAACATGCTTTTTCTCCCACTGCCTGTGTGGCTCTCTCAAATGAGCGTTCTATTGAGTCCCCTGTCTGAGTAGGTTAAATCCACTCCCAAAGCACCTGGCTGATGCTCTCCTCATTGGTACTGTCACCCTCAGGCACAGGGTAAACACATCCACCTCTTTCTGTTTCTCTGCTTGCGTGGACTGTAACTCCTGGTCCTCCATCTGGAGCGTTCATCTTCTGTTACCAGGTTTCTGCCCTTTCAGGGGACAAAGCAGCCCTGCCCAGGCTGTTCCCTGCTGCGAGACACTGCTAAAGAAGCCCACACTATTCCCACCACTCATTAACAGTCCTTAAAGCCTTTATTGAGAGTCTCAACAGGTCTTCTTGCTTGGTATTTAGGACCTTCCAGTCCTTTTCCAGTCCTCTTAAAAGTTTTCAAAAGCAAATAAGAGAAATCTTATACTTTACAAAACTTAGTGATTCAAATTATATGTATGGTCTTTATGTGGTTGGTCTTCACGTGTGTGGTCTTTACGTGATGTGTGTGTGTCTCTGTGTTACATGTGGTGCCTTTTCTGCCTCCAGATGGCATAACGAGGATGTAATATTTTATTGGCCTAAAAATATTCAGTACTTACATAAATTAAGCAGGATCCTATGATCTGGACAAAATATTTGATATTAAGACTGGCTTAAGTTTGATTAATGTCTTTTAGGGTTATTATCAAAAGAAAAGTGTTTTACAAAAAAGTTTATGTTATAATCTTTTGATTAAGAATATTTGACAACCTCCCCAAAGTTTAAATTTTAAAAACCAAGAAATGACTTTGAGTTATTCCAACAGGCTCCTGGAATACCTCAAGGATTTATTCTCTCTCCTTATAAAAGTTTTTGAATTAATTAGACCTACTTAATATGCTCAAAAGTACATGGGAAGCTTTGCCAAACAGAATAATAACTACTTTATTTGTATACATACATTTTTATCAAAATAGATTTGCTAGAAATTTCAACCTGCCTCAGGGAGGAACTTGCAAAGATTCAAAATCAAGCTCCAACAGGAAGTTCTCAGGGGTAACTAGCATCCTGTCAGTGACCCTGGACAAGCTGAGAGCGATGCCCCTCGTGGGGACGTCGCACAGTGGGGCGCTGGGTGTCCGTGCCCCCCACACTGGGGCTTCATGTGTCACTTCCAGTGCTCAGTGCACACTTCCAGGAAGTCCTGGGCAGCGCTTCAAAACCTTGCATACTGTTAAGTCTTTATATATATATATTAAAATTGTGTGTTAAATCTAAAAATATGGGCTTTCCATTGTTCTTTTATGTCACTTCATGGTAATTACAACTTATCAAGAAATTGTTGTCTTGATATATTTTACAAAGAAGCGAAGTTCTTTATCAATTGCATTTTAATCGAATCTATAGCCATGTCATTTTAAATTTGGTCATTTATAAACAGTCACTGTTTTACTCTAATGCATTTGCAAATGTATGTTTACATGGATCCAGGAAAGGACTCTGGCTTACTCTACATTACAGGTATCTAAGTGGGTCATGTCTCTGAAGTAAATGAAAATTTATAGAACCCTCAGAATAACTGAATTCATGGAAATACTGGCAAATAATCAAGACAAAGGGACAAAATTGGTTATATGGGACTAAATGAACTAAAGATTATTGTTCTCCTTATGACTTTGTTCAAAATATAGCTAATTTTAAATCTTTTTGTTTTCCAGATATAAGGAAACTTTTCCCCCCTAGAACAATTTGTACATTATACCCTCATAAGCAATATTGAAACATTTACATTTTTCTCCCTACCTACTCCCTCCAGAATTTGGCCACTCTTAACAAGTATCATTTTCATGGCAAGTTTGCATAAACCCAGTAAGAGTCTGTTCTCTTTATAATAGCACCAGTTTCCAAATGTGGCTTTATTAACCAAGTCTTTGTCTGGAATGTAGTGATTGAGAGTCATACCTGGACTCTGGATGTCACCAAAAAGCTTTAAGGAATTAAGATAGACTTTGGAAGCCAGTAAGAGACCCCTGGAGAAATGGCCTGGTCCCTTGCTTGGTCATGTGCTTCCTGGCAATCTTCTTTCCAGTAGGGAACAAAGGATGATTTCCTGAAAGATGGCAAGGAAGGAACCTCAAGACATATTAGGGACCTCAAAAACTTGAGGAATCCACTCAAACTAACAGGTATTGCAGGCAAAGCCAGATGGCAACTGTGTGGCTGGCTTCTGTGCCCTGAGAGTCTGACTACAGCTCGAGCTGAAGGTTCCTTGTAAAATTCCAGCAGAGTAGATTATGAAAGAGCCTGTATGATCAATGACTATTCTTGTCTTCATGCAATTAATCAAGCCAAATTGAAACTGGACTTAATGCAGTCTGCTTGACAAAATGAGGGTGGTTTTTGGGAGAGAAACTGTGTTTCAATGGAAATCACAATGTCCAATTGTAACCCACACACTGACCGAATCCTAGTTTTTCTAGTTTCCTTCTAAGTTAATGTTTCATTTTTCCCCTTTCATCCCTTACTGGGAATTACTGAAACACACTAATGCAGTGTCAGCCATACAGAATTCACCTACTACTCTGCCTCTCCCGTTTTGGGGCTTTAAGGCCAATATCTGGTCCTGGTTTCCCTGGCTAATTCCCTTCCTAGCACGTATAGCCATCTTTTTCTTCATTCTTCTTTTGAGGCCATGTCTCCTCAAATGCCTCATATCCTTCATTCCGCAGAGCGTCCAGGCTCTGGAAGATTCCTTCCATAAATGGCCTCCAGCCATAGCTCTCACATTTTGGGCTGTCCAATCCCACCCTCTTCCCCTTGACGACCCACACCTGGACCCACAGGCAGGGACAGCTCTACAGCCCCGACTGACGTAGCTACAGAAGATCCCTACCCCCCAAAACCAGAAGTGGGCCAGGTCACTAAGAATAAATCCATTTTCAAACCAGAGCGGGGAATGAAAGGATAAAGCCAGTGCCATTTGCTATCGTGGCACCATCTGCAGAGCAGGCCTCTGCAAATACCCTCATAACCTTGCTAACATGACTGCCACTTCATTCTTCTGAGCTTGTCCCCAGGACTGGACATCACTGGAAAGCAAGAATAGAACTAACCGAACCATGATGAACTTTGCTTTTTCTGAGTAACTAGTGTGTCTTTATGTCCCATCCACTGTGACACTCACTGCTCAGAAGCTCAGAGACAAGAGTGTGGGACCTGCTAGCAAATTTCTCCAGAAATCTCCTTCCTTCCTTATTTGTCTGAATCTCTTTATATTATATGTGTATTTAAAAGCCGCCTCAGAAATCTCTGAAAGGTAGGTCAATAGCAATAAAAACAATGTACCAAAGTTGGGTGGTGACTGGAGAATGGTCTCACAAACACTGCCTGCTGTTGTGGGGAAGCTCCAGGTGAGCAGGTTAAGGTAGTGGCCTTGGGTAGGAAAAGCCCTGGGCCAAACTCTCAAGTCCTCCCCTACATCTTCCTGCCCTCCTCCGGAGTGTCTTACCCCGCTCCACCCTTCCTTGGGCTGCTGGGTGTCCTCTGGTCTATTCCTGTGCAGCCCACTCCTATTCTCTTTTTAGTACTGTTGATTGCTCTTCTGCCCTCAACTTCTCCCATCAAGTCAAAGCAGCTCATACCTCTACAAGACCTTGTACTTGATATCGATAAGTTGTCAATGGTTCACAGAAGCTTAACCAAGTATTTCCTCTCTTGGATATGAGTATATTTTAACCAGGTAATTATCATACAGATGCAGTGGAACGGGAGAATCTTCTTGTAAATCTCAAGTAATTCTATGTAAAGCAGCTAGCACACAGTCAGCAGTCAATAAAATGTAAAGTCTGTACGATATTGCTGTTGTTATTTATCCCTCCCCCCCCACTGCCTATTTCTCTATCGCTACCACAACCACCACTATGGATGTAAATGCTCCTTTCTCAACACTGGCTAGCTGCAGATCCACAATGAATGCATTTTAATTATACTTTATGGTCTATAAAACACTTGTACCTTTTTGACCTTCCTGGCAACCCTCAAGTTAAATATTATTGCCATTTCACAGATGAGGAAACTGAAATGCAGGAAGTTTGACTTTATAAGGTCCCAGAGCCAGGAAGTAGCAGAGCCAGGGCTCAAACCCAGGTCTCATATAAATTTCTTGTTCTAGCACCCAGACAAGTGGTTGCTAACTGAACAGCAGTCATATCAGAATCATCGGAGTGCTGAGATCCCCAGGGTCCACCCCAGACCTTACTGAATGTGGACGGCCCAGTGGAAGGGACTAGGAGCTTATATTTCAATGAGTGCCTCATGTGATCCTGATGAGCTGCTGGTACGTGACCCAGTGCAGTGTCCTTGCTGCCCTCTGATTGGCTAAGTACTTCCTGTACTCTCAGCCCTGTGCTGACTACTGCAAGGAAGGCACAGATAGCTTTCAGCTCTCAAAGCACCAACAAAGCAACAGAGGAAGTAAGACTAGCCAAGGTGAAGAAGAATGTACCACCAAAAACAGTGTTTGGCTTAAAACGGTTCAGAGCAGGGGTGATCAAACATGGCAGGGACAGACAGGCAAGGCCAGGTTATGGAGAAGGGAAGATTCTACTGATACCTACACAAGGGGAAGGATTGCAAAGTACAGAAAGGGTGAGTAGCATGAGGTGTCCTCAACAGAAATGGTAAACAGCCTCGTCTTGCTAGAATAAAAGGAACAGTGGGAGGTGAGCAAGAGAGAATGGGGCCAGAAAATGGAAGTAGAGAAGGCAGAGAGGAGTCTGGGTTGGCATTCTGGGTGATATGGAGGTCCTAACAGTTTTTGAGCAAATAAGTAACAGCCTGAAAGATTAAGGATACTTAGTGTGGCTGTGCTGTGTTGAACAAAGGGAGGGTTGGAGAGTGGTATTGGAAGGGCTACTTAGGAACCTACTGAACTGATCTGGATGGCAGATGGTGAAGAGTAAGACCAGGATTCTGGGGCCTGTCAATCACAATGGGATGAAAGGATGCACTATGAGATGGGAGCATGATCCGGGTCCTCTCACTCTCCATGTGCTTTCATTCGATCACAGCTGTTTCCATATGTCTCACTCTTAAACAATGCCTGGTAGACTGTAAAAATGGCCACAACTCTTTCCCTCTCTGTCACCATGCTCCTTGTAATGTAATTCTGCGCTCCTCTCACCAAGAGGTAGAATCTATATCTCTAACCTGTTGAATCTAGACTAGTCATATAGCTTGCTTTAGCCAACAAGTGTCGCAAGCAATGTTGTGACATGACAGTTCTGAGAATCAACCTCAGGACACTTCTGTTCTCTCTCAGTACCCTGCCCAGCCCCCGTGTGAACAAGCTCAGGGTAGCCTGCAGGAAGGTGAGACACACGTCTTAGTCACTGTCATCCCTCCAGCCAAGAGGCCCGTGACTTCCAGAAACAGAGCTGACCTGGCCCTGGAGCTGACTGCAGACACATGAAATGGTTCCACCTGATCTAGAACCACAGGGTTGAGCCCATCCCAAGGCAGCAACCCACAGAACTGTGGGATGAAGAAACGACTGTTCCTTTTGAGTCAGTAAATTTTAGCTCAAATTTCTGGCTATAAATTTGGAAATGGCTTGTTATGCAGCAACAGCTATCTGCTACACACTGCAAATACAGTATTGCCACGGTATCAGGGCGTGATGTCACACAAAAGCTTCAGAAGCTTTTCCAGTTAAAAAGTATATTACTTTCCTAGCTCTAAAAGCAGTTTTCTATCCCCGCAGAACTATTATCTACAAGTTCAAGGAGGCAAGAAAGAATAAACAGAGCAATAAGAAAGCTAGTATGTCATAGCTGTGAGCCAATTTTCATTACAACAGACTGCAAGGGACTGTCTGCATACCTTGGCCCAAGTGGCACTTTGTTGTTGTGGATACTGCCTGAAACAAGCAGACCATCAACAGGGGCTTGGAAATGGTTTCAGTACAAAACAAAAATTCCACTAAACCTTTTTATTTTAATAGTATTTGGCATATGATTACAGAAGTGTTCCCTGACTATGTTCTTAGCAAAAGAACATGGATTGATCTTTTATTTTTTTTTTAAGTCATGGAAACATTTTAAATCATTTCAGAGAGAGAAAAAAAAAGTGTGAATAAATAGACATCTAATCATAGTACTGGCAGAGATGCATCTAACTTAGAAGTGTGAATATCATTTCAAAAATAATGTCAGTCACTTTGTTTTAAAAATGTAAGAGAACTTACCAGTAAGACTTTGTGTGGCTGACTGTTTTCAGAGTTCCAGGAGGCGGGGGGGAAATGAATCTGAAATAGAATCGAACAAAACATTTCATAAGTAAATCACATTTGGAAAGGGTATGCTTTTGAACCCAAATGACTGACATAAAGCTAAGTGTTATTCTTTTAGTTAAAGATTAGCAAAGCTTTTTCTGGCTCCTGATGGAATAGGGAGAGTTTTTCGCCTACATATTTCAACTTCCTGAATAGAGAGCATTCTCTCATCTACTTCAGGGAGTGCTGAACGGCTGAGCCCAGTATAACTATAAATGGTAGTGTTTTCATCCAAACCCCTCCAAGTCAGCGGAAGCCTCCCTAGTCGTTGTTCTGGCCTTGGCCCCTCAACCCCCTTCTGCTAGGACCATGGCATGGCTCCCTTTATGGAACCAGTGAAAAACTGACTGGTCCAGGGCCCAGCATAACTGGAATGGCAGTCGGGGTGTGTACAAGGCTCTCCTACAGTGGCCGCCGACCACAGCCACACATTTTTGTTTTATTGATAATGGTGAGCCCAAGGCAGGGCTGTTCAACAGAAATAAAACACAAGCCACATATATATCTTTCTATTTTCTAGTAGCCACATTAAACAAGCAAAAGAAACAGACAAAATTAATTTTAATAATACATTTAATTTAACCTAATTTATTCTAAATAGCATTATTTCATCATAACCAATATAAAAATTATTGAGACATTTCACTTTTTTTTCACTCTGAATCTTTAAGACCCAGTACATCTCAACTCAGGCTCGTCACATGTCAAGCTGTCAGGGGTCACAGTGGCCTGTGACTACCAACCACACCGGACCATACCGGCCTAGAGAATCTATTCTGGGCCTTCGCTTTGGCAAGGTTCCAAAGTGAGTCAACTGCATATGGACATTTTATTCATCTATTTTCCTGCTCCTAGTAAGCATTACTCCATTCATGATATCATTTTAGTATAAATAACAATGAAATAATAGCAAATACTTACACAGCACTTAACTGCCTGCCAGGAACTATTCTCAGTATGTTCCTGTGTTACCCCAATTAATCCTCACAATGACTTCACAAGGTAAGCATATTATATCCTCCCATTTGATAGTGAGGAAATCGAGGCACAGAGAAGTTAAGTAACTTACTAAATATGTCAGACAGTGACTGAGCTGGGATTCTAATCCACATGGTCTGGCCCCCCTGAGCCCAAGTCCTTAGCCACTATACTCTCAATTAAATGTGGACAGCGCAGGTAAGATAATTGCTTTCAGTTTTAATTACAACCTCCATGTGATCCAGGGTTGCTCCTACGCAGATGGAAGAGTGGATGTGCTAGCAAGTTAACTGAAAAAAAATTGGGGGTAAGAACACAAAAACCACAAGCAGGCCTGGAGTCAAAAGATGGCACTGGGTGCCTGTTTGGATGACCAAGTTGGGGTGCAGGGGGAGGTAAATGTGGGGTCTCTGGAAACTCTTGAATTAAAGATTTTCCTGAGAGAAGGATCTGTCACGTTCATCAGATTCTCGAAGGGGTCTGCGAGATAGAGACCTCTCTCTCTCTTAGCAGGGGTAAGGAGTAGTAAGAGGAAGTAAGAGGAAGAATCGGGTAGAGAGGAATCAAGAAAACACACCCTTTCCACTTTATTAATCTGTGCTCCCCAAAGAAATCACATCTAGGGATAAAAATCAGACCCACATTTGCAAACCCCTACTCAAATCCTAGGGAAGGAGGTGGGTCAGTGACACTTTCAGTCAACAGGCCCCAGGCTGAGGCCAGCGAGGGACGCTGCTGCCCAGTCTTGCAGGCTGAGCACCAAACTTACTGAAGTTCTTCAGGGCTTCCCCTCGGTTTTAGGACCAAGTCCAAGTTCCTTAGCCCGGTCTCCAAAGCTCCAGTGATATGTCTGCCTCCCTCTCTGGGCGCGCTCTCCTAGGCATCTTGTGCTTTACCCCCACAGACCTGTTTACAAGCCCCTAAGACCCCACACTGGCTCACTCTGCTATGCCTCAGCAGATTATTCTATCACACATGTCCTTTCCCTACAATATCAGCCTACCTTCAAATCTCAGTGCAAAAGTCACCTCCTCTGGGAAGCTTTTGTGAACTTCCTTCACTGGCTTAGGGACAGTTCTCTGCAGTAATAGTAGTACTCATTCAATTCAACCAATAATTATGTACTACAACTACTGGCAATAACAAAGGCTGGTTTTTATGGAGCTATGTGCAGGCATGGTTCCCAGTGCTTTTTAAGTCTACTTGGTAACCATATGGGGGAGGTTCTTTAATTACCCCATTTAACAAGTGAGCAAACTGAGGCACAGATGTTGTTGGCAGCCTAAGGTCACACAACTTATAAGCTGCAGAGCCAGATGGCGAGCCCAGACAATCTGGTTGCAGAGCCTGCACTCTTGACGGCCACAGCACACCTGCCTCCCATGGCCTTCTACTCTCATTTTCACTGACTTCCCTCTGTTACTGCAAATGGTTTCTCTGTTTTGGGTTTTCGTTTACTGGTCTCTCTGCCCACTTGTTTGAAGAATCTCCGAAAGCTGAGACTATGTCTAACTCATCTTTGTCTTTCCAGGACCTAGCAAGGTATTCAGTGCATACTAGGTGCCTGATGAAAACCCACTGGGATAGAGAGTCTCTGAATATGTACTTTAATAAAGCAAGCTTTAACGTCATCTTCTGAATCCAGCCAGTGCCTGTTCAGCACTAGAGGAAGCAAGCACAGCTCAGAGCTTGGCCAACTTGATCATATCTTCAGCTAGTATATCAGCTTCATTTAACTTTGTACATGGACCAATGGACCTAAGTAATAACAGGCCTTCTGAAAGCCTTGCTGGCCATTATAAAGGAATGCTAGAAAGGTACATTCCTTTAAAAAATGCAAAAATCAAAAAAAGGACACAAAATCCTGTTCCCTAAGGTTTTCTTGGTTTCACAAAACTCACTATAAGCATATCTCAAATACTTTTTTTAAACAACAGTCTCATATTGAAAATCTCCTTTTGCTGTCCAGTCATGACTTTGCCATTCACTGCACTGGAGTTCCACAGTACGTTTCTTTCCATTGCTATCTAAACTCCCCTTGGATGAATAGGAGGAGTGACCTTGTCGGAGGACACTCTCTTCTTTCTCTAACAGTGGGAAGGACAAAGACAAAAGTTTCAAGATCTGGGACATACACAGAGCTCTAGGGAGAAAAAGAGCTCTTTCTAGCTTACATCAGAGATTACATCAGGGCTGTGGAGCAGCCTACCCACTCACAGCTACATGCGATTAGCCAGAATGCCCGCCCTTCCTACTGCATCCAGAATGCAAGAGAAGCCATCAGTTTCCCGTGTGTATGGGTGTCAGCATCGCCTCAGCTATTAGCAACTAAGTTATAAATCATACTTTGACTCTTGCTATCTCACCTCCTTCCACACTAAACTTTAATTGAATTGTTATTGAGAGGTTTACTGAGTGCACATCTGTGTGCTGGGCAGAGTCTAGGTGCTGGAGAGGCAGTAGTGAAGGAAGTATTCGAAGTTCCTGATGGAGGGGACCTCCTATTGTAATGGGAGAGTGAAAATAAGTTCACACAGAAGTAAGAAGGAGAACTTCAAACAGTGATACATTCTACAAATGTTCCCATACAAGCAGGGAGTGAGGGACCTGCTTAAGTGTTTAATAGTGTCTCTTCGGTAGCTGTATGGATGAATCTAGAAGAGGCAACAGTGGGTGAATGAATCAATGGTGACCAATTATGAGGCCACTCAATTGCTCAGGTGAGATATGATGAGATTTAGTTCACCAGCAGAGATGGGGAGAAGTGGATGGACTCAGTATAGGTTCTAGAGGTAAAACAACCAGGACCTGCTGCTAAATAAGCAGATGTGGAAGATGAGGGAGAGGAAGGGGTCAAGACGACATGTAGGTTTTGGCTCAAGCAACTGGGACAGTGATGGCTTTGTTGGGGGAGAAGCAGGTTGAGAGGGGAAAGAAAATAAAGAATTCTGATTTGACCTTGTTAACTTTGAGACATCTAAGTAGAAATGTCAAGAAAATATTGAAAAGTGTTGAACCATGCTGTCCAGTTCAGGGACCACTAGCACACATGAGAATTTACACTAAATACAATTAAAAACTCATTCCCCCAGTTGCACAAGCCACATTTCAAGAGAGCAAGTAGACACAGAAAGGACTACTTTATTGAATAGCAGGGGGATAGAATATTTCCATCACCGTAAAAAAGTCTATTGGGCAGGACTTGTCTAGAACATAAATAACTTGCTAGACTCCTTTTGTTACTATAAAGTTTATTACAATTATAAAATACAAAACTACAGCAGTCTCCCCTCATTTGCAGGGATACATTCCAAGACTTCCAGTGGATGCTTGAAATTGTGTATAGTACTGTACCCTACACACACTGTGTTTTTCCCTATACACACATATACATATGATAACGTTTAATTTATCAATTTGGCACAGTCAGAGACTAACAATACAATAGAACAATTATAATACATTGTGATAAAAGCTATGTGAACATGGTCTCTCAAATCGCTTATTGTACTGTACTCAGCCTCCTTCTTCTTACGATGTGAGATAAAATATCCATGCGATCAGATGAAGTGAGGTGAGGGAGACGTTATTAAGTAAAACAAGAGTTACCTGAAGCACTGCAATATTGAGACGGAGAGGGCTACCAAGTGACCAACGGGATGGGAGTGTGTAACATGGATGTGCTGGACAAAGGGATGATTCATGTCCCAAGTGGGACGGTGTGGGGCAATGCAAGATTCACCACACTGTTCAGAATGGAGTGCAATTTAAAGCTTATGCACCGTTTATTTCGGGAATTCTCCACGTAATATCTTCAGGCTGAAGTTGACTGCAGGTAACAAAGTGTAGAGAGTAACACTGTGGATAAAGGGACTCCTGTGTGGCCCTGGGAGATCTTTAGCTCTGAAAGGCGACTGGATTCCGATCTGTCTGACTGGCCTGGTTTCTGGCCACATTTTAATTCTCTAGAAAATAACATAACATAGGCGCTGTAGGAGAGTGGAGTGAAGACTAGATTTACAGGCCTGGCTTCCAGCTGTCTTCTTTACCGGCGACTTCCAGTAAATCACTTAACTAAGATGTGCCTCAATTTCCCCAACTACAAAACAGGAAGGGACCCTGAATGGACTGTATTGAGAAGTATGTTGGAGATGTTTCCAGCTCTGGAGATATCTCCGCTGTTCCTTGGTCAGGTCTATGATGTTTTCACTTGCAAATTCTGACATGATGTTATCTCAATGGCAAATGAGATATAAAAGGGCCTTTGAAACATACAAAAGACCCTATTGTAGGCATTAAGGGTACATGTTCTGCGAAGGTGAGGCTAAATTGAAAGAAATACACCCTGTGCCTTGAGTCCTTCACAGAAACTTGCCTGTTTTTAGATGTTGGCAGGGATACCGACTTTATAAAGTCATGCTACATGTATGTGCTACAAGTGAAGTCTTGAGCCCCAAAGGTAAAAGACAGCAGGAACCCAAACGGTGACATTCTCCCCAACAGCGCAAGGGCTTCTGTCCCAGGGAAGGACACGCCCTGAGTGGGCGAACTGGCCCACTTCAATCGAATGGTGCCACCCCTTTATCTCCGCCTGGAGATCGGCTCCTGTCCGGAAGAGCTGGTCTGGGCTGTTCGCAGGGAGAAACTCTTCCACCCGGGCACTGTCCTCCATCCTCCAAGAGCTTCCAGAGACTTAAACTTTTGTTTTTAATTGAGGAGCTGGTGGTATACGCCCTCAACTAATTTGTAGACAGGTTTAGGGTGGGGGGTAAACGTGATGATGTCAAAGCCAGTGAGAAATTTTTTTAAAAACAGACATGTATTTCTATTTTTGCCAGCATTTAAGAGAAAACACAGAAAGAGTAAACAGTACATTGAGATATTACATATAACATTTTTTTCTATTAAAAGGGCAATGACAGTTTTTTTGTTTGTTTTTCAATGATAGTTTTAAACGGATAGCAAGTTTCTCTCACATTCCCACCATACTCTTGTCTGTCACCCTCCACTGACATATGTTTTCCCATGACTATGGCCATAGTTTACACGCTATCGGCAGTGAACTTGGCGAAGGCACCAGAGTGGACAGATCAGGGTTTGAATGTTGGCTGCAAGGTTTTGGGCAATTGGCTTTTAAGCCTCAATTTCTAAACTGTAAAACACCTTTTGCACAAGGGAGAAAATGGGCACAGTGTCACTAGGGAAACCTCCACAGATGATGGCTATTACTTCCTTCTTCCATTTTACTTTGCATTTACAATTTTTGTGTGTGTTTTTACACACATTCATAATGACTGCCTGAGGGACCTGATGCTAGTCCGTCAGGTTGAACAATCTTAATTTACCAAATGACCTTGATGCTAAATATTTAAGTTATAGCCAACTTTTATTATTATAAGAGTCTGTATCTTCATGCTTTAGCATTTTTCATTCCTTTACTCATTTCCCCAGCATCCCTAAATTCCTACAGTAGAATTCATTTTTTTGCTTTCAAAGGCTCTTTTATTAACAAACAATAAATACCATTAAAAATTATGGAGGATTTCTATGACATTTTATCCACAAAATAGCACCCCTAGTGCTGTTTCAGTTTGCACTTTTAAGATAATTAGTGAGGAGAGACATTTTTTTTTTTTAATTTTTTTTTTTAAATTTTTTTTATTGTTATGCAATTACAGTTGTATGCCTTTTCTCCCCATCCCTCTACCCCACCCCAGGTGAACCCACCTCCCTCCCCCCTCTCCACCCTCCCCCTTGGTTTTGACCATGTGTCCTTTATAGTAGTTCCTGTAATACCCTCTTCCCACTATCCCCGCCCCCACCCCCCACCCCCGCCCTGGCTATTGTTAGATTGTTCTTAACTTCAATGTCTCTGGTTATATTTTGTTTGCTTTTTTCTTCTATTGCTTATGTTCCAGTTAAAGGTGAGATCATATGGTACTTGTCCCTCACTTCCTGGCTTATTTCACTTAGCATAATGCGAGGAGAGACATTTTTTCCTGCTTTAACGATTTGTCACCTTGAAAAATAAGTTTACATTCTTTGCTTATTTATGTAGATCTTGATAATTTTTTGAATGAGTCCTTCATAGTACATGATAATCAAGAGTTAATATAGATGCACTTGCTACAAAAATATTTCAGATTTTTATAATTTTAAGAGTTTTTTCATTGACACAACATTTTAATAAACAATAAGCAATAGCTATATTTTGTATTAAACCTCACCAGGTAGGATATTGCTTCTTGGCAAACTTTTGCCTTTTGATTGCTTTTTAATGTCCACTTACACCCACTTTGATTTTTACAACAACCTTACAAGTGAGCCGGGGAGCCTGACAATTCCTACCGCACAGCGGCAAACGCTGAGCCCCGGACAGGCCAGGTGACTTAAGCAGAGTCACCAAATCCTGATATTGGTGAACTCTGAACTCAGTCTTCTGTCTCTGAACCAAAGGACTCCTTTTGAAAGGAAGCTTGCAAGGTAAAAGAAAGAGATGTATTCTGTACAAAATGCATTATTACCTAGAGCACTATTTCCACATCATTTTTCTATTAAAAATTAAAAAAAAAAGCTTTTATACAAAGCCTCAGGGAACTCTGTCTGCTGCACTGAAGGTGCTGAAGAAATGTTGGTATTATTTTAGTAAAACCACCAAACAAGGGCTCACATAATGGACCATCCTTAAATAGTTTTTATAAACCAGTTAAAATAATTTAAATAACAGACCAAAATTAAGTGTTGCTTTCTTTTTTTTTTTTTAAACCTAGTACAAATACCTCTTCCTCTTCCATATGCCCTTTCTCTTCAGCTCCAGGAAACTGCTCCCACTCCTTGAATTGCTACAACCTTTACTACTGTCTACATTTTGTTACAGGTACTTCAGAATACGTTCCACCTCTTCTACTGGTTGATAAGGTACCAAGGGTCCACATGGCCTCTGTGTCTGTCTCTCCCATGGAGCCTGGCACCCTGCCCTGCACAGAAGTGGCGCTCACTCCGTGTTTTACACACGGAAGGGGGATGAATTTTATACAGCTAAGAGACAATAGCAAAATGAAAACAGTTACACTTTGGTTAAAAATCAGAGCATTGAACATGGGTTGCGGTAACTGTGCTCTCTGTGACACCACGCCTTAACTTGGCGAGCAAGCGGTCATGGGACAGGTCTCAGGCGTCCTCAGGCCAGCAGTCTGCAGTAGTCAGACAGCACTAGGCTGCACTAAACAGAAGGCCCCAGAACGTTTCCAGCCTTGGACAGACCTGTGTAACTCTGTAGATATATCTGTTATGCTTTTCTTCGCAAATTCTCATCGAGCTCATTCCTCAAAAATTTACTGTGCGCACGCACCACTTCGGCACAAAAGTCCTGGTTCAGCATTTGGGAAAAACTCAGTTAAAAATATGGAACATCTGTTTCCTACTATCAGGAGAATTCACAGGAAACAATTAATGTTCAGTACGGAGGAAGAAAAATAATCGGTATCAAACTGTGAAATGCAGCGTCCGACATTGACAGCGTCGTCCTGGACGGCCTGCTGAGTCGTCAGATCTTCAGAACTGAGGCGGAGATTTCACCTTTTACTGAAACCTGTCAGAGCAGGAGTACTTTCATTCCGTGTATTTACAAACACACATAAAACTGCATGTCCCCACCCCACATAACACTCTCAGGTCCTACCGCTAGGGAGCAGCAGCTGGCTGGTTGCTGCGTGTGCACTCTCCTACACGCTCGGTGACTTACAGGGCAAATGAAGACCCAACTCAATGGGAGTGTGGTCCCTGGGTGGAGAAGGGGTGGCTCTTCTGAGAAAGTTCCAGAGTGGCTTCTGTTTCCCAAGGAGAATAGGAAGGACAGGGGCTGCCAGGGCCACAGTGAGGCTAAAGCAAATTGTAGGTGAAGACGGTTTGTTCGTTGGGGGGTCTCCCACCATCTTGCTCCTTCTAGGTCTCTCTCCACCTACCATGTCCCTAGCAGTGTGGAAGGTACTGGGGGTACAACAGAGAGCAGAATATAGACCCTCTCCTCAAGGAACCTACAGTAAGTCATGCAGACAACGGATCAGGCGATTACAGCTCCCAGGGCACATAATTTAATTGCAGTATGTAAGACGAGCTCCGAGAACACTCAGGAGAGGTGCCTACACTGGGCTGGGATGATCACGGAAGGCTTCCAGGGGAAAGTGGTCCTGAAGCTAACATGTGAAGAATGACCAGGGTTAGCCAGAAGATGAGAGGAGGGCGGTGTGAGCAAAGAAAAAAGACCTGCTTGTGCAAATGCCCAAGAGGAAGCATGTACCTGTGCTCGCTGGCGGCTGCAAATAGCTTAGGGCCCTGCAGTGAAGGAGTGTCAGATCAGAGAGAGGCCCCATGACCTAAGGGGCAAGCCCAAAGTGGGTACCTACAGTGAGAACCAAAAGGCCAATGGAAACAACCCAGCAGCTCTAGCATCCTCACATCAGAAAGAGCTGGCACTGACTCATCCAAAGGGAACAGCCAAGGCCCTTTTGAGGTCACGGGCCTCTGGAGGACAAAAGACAGACTGTCCATCAGAGATGGCGCTGGTCCCCCAGTTCCAAACCAGGAGCCCCCCATCCAACCCCACAGGCAGCGATAGTGAGCAGGCCCTATCACAACCCCAGGAGGAAGACAGAATTACCTCCATTTTACAGTTAAGTTGCTGGTTTTAGAAGAAATATTTCTTGATATTCCTTTCTGGTCACTGACAGTACTTCTGACTAGGGAAACCAACTCGTGTTGGGGTGACTGGGGCGTTCTAGTTTTAGCACCAAAAGTCCCACGTCTCAGGAATCCCCTAGGTGCTGCACAGACCGAGATGGTTGGGGAGGTGCATGAAGCGGACAATAGGGTTTATGCCCCAGGTTATTGGAACTGGCGCAAAGTTAAATGTGATCTGACCCCTCAGAAGCTAACCTGGACCCTTTGAGCTACAGGGCCCTCTGGGATATCCTGGGGGCTTTCCTGGGGACCCTGTATCACTTATAATAATTCATAAGAAATAATGTCTGCAAAGCACAAAGACTAGCTTAGTTACAGCCTAGTGACCACCAGCTGTCAGGCTGAACGAAATCACTTAATGCTTACAGAAAACGGTAATTAGCCGAAAGATTGAATTTAATTTTTCTTGTTGTTAACTGAGAATTAACCAGATAATTCTTTTAACTTTTAGTATAGAAAATCTTCCTAAAAACTTAGTCTGCTTACCCACACTGAGTAGTAAACATATTTTCATACACCTTTGTTAACAACAGATCTTCCGGTGCCTCACTCATTGCAATGGCTCACAGTCTTACTGTTCAGACAGTTAAGAATGTTTAGAAGATGAAGAAAAACAACACAACACAGTTTGCAATAAAAACAGCCACAGTAAGATATTGCTTTATGGCTGTATTTGACAGGCAGAGAGTGGTTGGTAAACCTGTACTGAATGAAAGTGAAAAATTGAGCCATGTTAAAACTACAGAAAAAACTACCAGGGATTATGGGTGAGAGGATGGCAACAACTGGGCTTTTGTGGCCGTGCTGGTGACGCAGGAGGCTGCTGCGCACAGCTCCCCCGATAAAAGGGAGCACAGCTCTTCTAGAGCACTCCTTTCCTTGCAACAAGGAAAGGGGCAATGAGTACAACAGCCTCCCAGGAAGATGCAGAGGGACTTCAAGGTGGTAAAAGAGCCAAGGGCCCAACAATAAATCCTGCTTCAAAGGCACCCTGCCCCCGACTCTCCCTCTCTGCTGGGAAGCTCCACTAACATTGGCCAGGCTTCATACTCCTGATTTTTATTAGCCCCAGGGAACTTAAAAAAAAAAAACCCAAAGGCGTAACATTTAGCAGCATTTATCACTGGTAATGTGTATTAGAACTACATGTCCCTCTAAAAAGTTCAGTGGGTAACTGAGATTCCGCTGTGTTATCAGCTCTCTCATTGTGTCACCCCTTTTGATGACACCCTTTCTGTTAGACACTGAGAGGAAGTCATCACAGAAATATTCAGGTTATGTTCGCTGCACAGTCGGGCAGCACCTAAGGGGCCAGATACAGCAAAGGGCCTGGGTCAGAGAAACAGGACATGGTCAGTTTTGTTTTGATGCGGTCAGACCCTGGGTGTGGAGGAGCGTACTTCTCCACACCTTGGACTTGGAAGGAAAAGGAGAAGGAAATGAGACGTGCTCCTCAGGTGAGTGGCTCCCGCCAGGTCCCAGAGTGCAGCTCCCCAGACGTGTGGGGCCGGTGTGCCGTAAAATCTCCACCCTGGTGTGGGGCTTTGGCTCCACAGACTGGCTCGGTCTTAAATTGTAGCAACCAAAACATGGCTGGGCCTGAGGGAGTCTTTTTGTCAATGAAAACCAATCAAAGGAGCAGACAGGATAGAGAGATTCTAAGGACTTGGTCCTCTTTGCCTATATCATCAAGAGATGAACAGCTTATAAAAACAAACAAACCCACTGTGTTCAGCATAATCCACTCAAAGCCACATAATTCAACAGGAAGAGGACATCCTGTACAACCTACCTGTTCTTCTGCCTCCCACTTGCTTCCTGGGCAAAGTCACCTTCACTGCCTCAATTGTACCATTAGTTTTCTAGACCCTCTTATGGACTTTGCTATTTTGCATATATTCTGAACAACACAGGCAATCTGCTCACCCTTTGGGGAAGTACACAAGCATGTACACAAGCACATACACTGTGCCAGAAAAAAACAAAACCACCACCCAGAGCCGAGAAAAAAGTCTGTCGGCCACCGTATCACAGGGAGGGGGATTAAAGACAGCATGCGTGGGGAACAAGGCTCTACAGGGCTCGCCATTTCCACACTCAACCCCTTTCCTCGGGCCCTCCTGTTCCTCGCTCGCTTCCATATCCGCAAGGAAAACTTGATTATAAGGTCCTTTGACTGCATATACTATACCTTATACTTCTATGTATGTTTTCCTGCCCACAAGAAAGAGCTCTTTAGATAATACACCCTGGGTTTCCAATAAATGGGGGAAAAAGAAAAAGCTGTGGATGGACATGTTTGTACTTAATTATCTATACCTAAAGTGCCCACGGTGGCCTAGTGGAGAAGTAATGGAACAACTAATTCATGCATTAGGTTCCTGTTTACCTTCTATGGCCAAAGCTAACTTTGTTCCCGTGAATGCCTGCTCGCATTCGGTAACAGCTGTGGGTACTGATGATATAGGACAGTGTGTCTTAACCTTTTAAAATTCACGCTCATCTTCCCTTCCCTTCCATAAAAACCAACTAGATTCTGATGTGCCCTTGCTCGGCTGCGTTGGGAAACTACTTGAAACTTCTCACAGATACCCTAGGCCTGCACACTCCACAACCTCACATGCTGCAGGTCTCTGTGACAACAGCCACTTCCTCAGAGACGGCCTGCTCTCTCTTCCCTACCCTGCTTTGTTTTCTCCATGGTGCTTAATGTTCTATTTTCTGTCTCTTCCACCGGAATGTAAACTCCCCAAGAAAAGGGGGTAGTGTGTTCACTGCTATACCCCCAGGGCCGGAGGCGCCACCTGACACGGACTACGCATTCAATTAAAATTTTTTCCTGCTACTGAATGAATGCACGTTCTCGACCAGCCAGAAATATTTTGGTGAACTTCATTTTTGGATGTTTGTATTATGAAGATAATATATTATTTTCAGGTGACATGTGCCCTGCTTCCCAGATTGTGGTATGTCAGTCCTGTCCAAAACAGCCCACTGGGGAGGGAGCTAGAAAGTGCACCACCCCATGGGGGATGAGTGATGTGGCAGTTAGGTTCAATGTATACAAATTCATGGCTATACCCTGTTTTCACTAAGCATCTGACATGTTTTGCAATCTTTTGCCTCCTGCCTTAAAGAAAAAAAGCTCAGAGAATTCAATAAAGAGACTGTCTGCCTTATTTATGGCAGAGTCTGTGTTCCTTTCAGTTAATTCTGAATACGGCTGGCTCTGATTTCAATGCCAAGTGGTTTGCTACACGGCTTTTGTTATATGCTTTCAGGCAGCTTGGGCCCAGCGACCATGGAAAATATTGTGAAATATTAAGAAAACCCGTCAGGAGAGACAGAAGGAAGAAGGAGGCACAGATCCCTCCTGCCAGGCATCTCCAGTGCATTTGGGTTTTCTGGTTGCTTCTTCTATATGGGTGCTTTTCAGAAGCATAGTGTCTTCCTTCCTTCATGAATGAGCCCCATTTATCACGATGCACCAAGTGGTCAGTGTTAGCTGCATTCTCCCAGTCCCTGGCCTCTCCCGGTGTGGCAGTGAATGCCTCCCCGCACAGCCCAGTATCTCCTTCTGTGATTTCCGCCTCTCTCTCCTTTACTTGGCCTCTTAGCAAACCTCAGCTTCAGAGAGTTCAGTCACCTGGCATTTTCGTCCACTGTATCTTTTCTCCTTTTCTTAAAGCATTACCTTTCTGGAGCTTTTATACGGGAGACTTTGAAATTCCCATATAAAAACTAGGACATTATTAATCTCCAGACACTTGAAGGTATGACCAAATGCTAACATTAAAAATAACATAAATAGACATTGATCAATATCAGCTCTGCTTTTACCTTCTCACTAAATAAAGTGCAATAGTCAGAGGCAAGTCTTGGTGAACTTTTACCTACATGTGTAAGTACTTCTTTCAAGCTTAAGTCTTGATGTTTATTACATGGAATTCTATTTATTTAATTGGTTAGGAATAGAAGTTGTTAGGTGGCTTCTCCAAAGGAAGAAAATGGTGGGTACTGATTATTAAGCATTTTGCCATCCAAGTCAAAAGCTTCCACAAAACACTTTGATTTTTTTTTTAAACCACAAATGTGAATTCCTAGAATGTGTGTGTGTGCAACTTAACTCTGAACTTCATTCCACTGTAGCCTTTGCATCCTGCTTCGGCTGTGCAAGGGGCTTCCTTTCTCCCTCTGTTCTCTGAATGATGAACATGGGCAGAGCCAAACAAACCACACACTGGTGACATTCGGACCAATCCTCAAATTCCTACACTCTTCTGCAAAGCTTCACGGCCAACCCTCCTTTCAGCCCTCATCCCCACCCCTCCCCACCAGAGCCTCCTCCTCGAATACTGTGTTTTAAATTTCTTCTCTTCACTTAGCTTGGGCAGAGTTGGGGTAGAGAGAAGTATTTTGTTAACAGTCCTTTGGCCAGTTTCAGCATTGGGCTGTCAGCATTGCAGTATTTCAGAGGCCTTGCACTAACTTCAGGAAAGATGAACTATTTTAACTCTTTACTCCTCTTTTCTTCAGCTGCTCAAAAAGGAAGGAAAAAAAACCCTCACACACACAACAAAGAGACATGTAGTCACAAAAACATTTCTATCCAGCTTAAAACCAACACGATCTTAACACAGATAACAGTCTTCTTACCAGTAAACCACATCCAGTAGAACTTCTGCCATTTTCTTCTTTTTAAGCCAGCTTACTTGGGTGAAAATGTGGCTCACACTACGAGGGCTCCCCCTCCACATTTCCCTGCTTACAGAACCTCAGTTTGGGGAGAGAAGCAGTGAGCCCAGGGAAGGTGGGAACCCTAACCCAAGGGGGGCGGGGCACAAGGCCTGTCAACCCAGTGAGACCTGAGGGGAAACTTTGTGAAGATTCTGGGAAAGGCTTTTGTCTCCTCATGAAAGCCAGGAGCTGTGTGACAGATGCCTCCTCAGTTCTCAACTCTGAAACCGGTCATGAGGCACAGAATTGCGACGGCCATTTGGTGACCATTAGAAAGCAAGCCTAAATCTTAAAAATTCCACACAGCAAAGAGGGTGGGTCAAAGGAATAAAAAGAGCAAAGACCAGTGGCAAATGGCAGAAGCATCCACCTCTTTCAGATATTCTGAAGATGTGGAAACTAACCCCGTACCTGCTAGGGTCAATTAGTCATGATTTCTTTTCTGTAACTTATAGCCCTGATGTACGTGAACAGACAAAAGAGGTTTGTGGATTCTTAATTTGGTCCCTACTAACAGAAGTGAAAGAATTTGCTTAGCAAATCTCAAGCTAATAGGGCAAATATAACTTGCCTAAATCACTTATATTATGCATATATATTGTACTATACATATATTATTTTTATGTATATTATTTAGCACAGAGGCCCTCTGTCTTCTTAATCCAGAGTGGTCTCTCCACCCATTCAGCTATCTATGCATCCACCCTTTCTTTTTTTCCTGCCAACAACCAATTGCTGAGCCCCTACCTAGTGCTGGGCACTGCACTTGAGGACGTAAACAACCCAAAGGACGGACAATACTACGCCCCTTTTAGAAATAAAGGATACTGAGGTTCAGAAGATTTAAATATTTGTCCCTAGACCATAAGTCTACAAGTGGTAGAATTAAGAGTCAAATCCAGGACTATCTGCAGTCACAGGCCTTGTGCTTCTCACTATAGATGCAGCTGCCAACCTAGCCATCACTTTGTTAGCCTAATTTAGAAATACCAAAAGCCGTACCGCTTTGTAATATTCTACAATTTTGACTGCCCCTTCTCCGCCATCTACAGTTAATCTAAAGTGCCATGGTTTGCTGTGCAGAACGTGCTCCCGTGTGTAATGCACACCGACTTCTTTGTGAGCATTATACGTGGGATTATTATATCCGTTATTATACCTATGTTATGTAACCATTATACCCACGTATAATGTGCATCTTCATTTTTCCCTCAAAAACTTGGGCAAAAAAGTGTGCATTATACATGGCAAAATACAGTAGTTCCATTGTACTGTATGCAGACATCTGTAGCACTCAGACCAGATGTCCACATCTCAACTGAAGTGTGACCCTATATGTGCGGGATGGCAATGTCACCACCACGACTTCTGCTTCTCATCGTGCATCTATGGGCCACTCTCTGCACCATCAGCTGGGGACCTTTTCGACATTGCTCCCCAGTGCCTGCTATTCTCTGGCACATGATAGGTCCTCCCTACATATCTTCTAATTAAATGAAGAGAAATAAGCCAAAGAATAAGATGCTGTCTCAGGAAACTCTGAACGCCAGTTCTTAAGACTCTTAGTTTAATGAGTTGATATCACTTCCAAGACTTTGGCAGAGAGTCCCATTCTAGAAGGCACATAAGTAGTTGCTGACTAAGCAATCTGAACACAATATTTATAGCAAATATGTTCCTCACTGTGAAACTCTGGAAACAACCCAAATTTCAAGCATTGAATGAAAAGTTAAACCAACAGCTACTTATCTGTGGAGGGGATCATTTTATTGCCATCACAAGGAGGAAGATACGGAATGCGAGGATACAGGCTACATGAACCAAGATTAGGTGCGAAAGTAGACCAAGAAAAAGGATGTACATGCTGACCCCAACTATACAGAAATATGCATGTGGAAACTGCCTGGCATGAGAATGTCAGTCCGGACTCAGAAGAACAGCTTTCATCTTAAGGGTCCAGTAAAAATTCAGAATTTAATAAAATCAATCCCAATCAGTTCTTATTTCTACTCTTTTATCTCCATGGCCCTTCTTATGATTAATATTACAGAATTCTTATAAAATGCAAGTTCACAATTTAACATGTGACCAATTTTGTAAAGCATGCCTTCTAGGTGCCTACAATGGAAATGAATGCCCTACTGACAAAAGGCACCCGTTTATATGCCAGGCTAAACATACACATTGTTCTCAGTGTCTGGAGGCCACGTGATAATGAATGCTCTGTGCGTGTGCCTGTGTGTGAAAAGCACAATACATGACTCTTCCCAAACTGTAAATTCAGATAACCAAGTCTGTGCTTTGCAGGGACAACCATTCCTTGCTGAGACCAGCATACTTCAGGATGCTTTACGGCTTGAGACTTGCATTCCTATACCCTTCCTTTGGCTAACTCTGGCTTGTTCAAGACTTCCTGACCTTGGGTGCATCTCCCTTAAATGAAAGTCATAGCAATGGTACCATTTACTGAGTATCTTATTACATACTAAACACAGTTGTATGCACTTTCTTGTGAGCCCCATTTCAATCTCACTCTCTGGACCCCCAAACACAGGGTACATGACACAGAGCAGATGCTCAATGATACATGGTTATCGGTCGAGTTAGACTTCGGTTCATTTAACTCTCAGGTCCACACTAAGAGGTATTACAATTATTAACATTTTCTAAATGGGGAGTAGAGAGTAAAGTCAACTGCTTAATAGCAAACATTTTGCTAAGGTCAACAGAAATGGACTAGTTAGCTTCCCACCTCAGCTCACCCCACTTCATGCCTGACTCATTCTAACTTGCAATACCTCACTTTTATAAGTTAAAAAACAAAAAAAAATACCCACCAGAATAATATTTAAAATTATTTCTGTATTCATACCTAATTTATCCGGCCATTAACATAAAGGCCCTGAAAAGCAGGGACCCCCTACCCCTTTCACTTCATTGAAATTCCACTCCTGAAACGCATCACAGAGTGCAAGAGAAGAGCCTGTAGAGAAAGGCAGTCCTGTGCCTGCTGAGCACTTAGACCCAGATCCACAAGCACAGTTGAGTCAGGCAGCACAAAATCATAAATCAACTATGAAAAAAAACCTTCAAGCATCAATAACACAGAAATAAAACATTCCACCCCTGAAATCTCAAGAAGACCAACTAAGGTTATATGGCTTAGGGAAAAGGGCCCTTGCTGTGGTATTTTTGACTTTTGAAAAATCTCTAGTTGATTTTATTCAAATAATTCTCAGTTGAACTTTTCAGATCTGACCTAGAAAGCAGGGTGGGGGATGGAGAAAAAATCAGTCCAGTTTGGGTCAACCATGGGTGCTGCCTCTGAGAAGCCCTAACATGGGCAGCAGGGCATCCGATAAGAAAACCACTGCCTCAGGGTCAAGACCTTTCTCAGGGGACCACAGGAGCCAGGCTCTCCCAGTTCAATTGTAAGCGGGCCTCAGGCAATCAGTGCCTCCACTGACACTACAGGATTATGACAATGGCCTCAAAACCAGCTTCTCTGACTCAAATGCTCTCTCCTCAGATCCGTCCTATTCACCAAGCCAGTCTATTCTTCCCCAAGTCTATTTCCAGTCTTCTATTTAAAAATCTATATAAAAAATAACAACAATCTACAGGAGGTCCCCTTTACCTCTGCTTCAGTTCGTGTTCCACAATGAGAGCTCTCTGCTTTCAATGTCCTACACAACATGAAGCCGCTTGAGCTAACCAGTCTCTTCCTCACTCTGCTTTGGCCACCTCCCCTCTCATCCTCTTCCTTCCCTCACACACGCCTCTCAGCCAAGTTGCAGTCACAGACTGGAATGCCCTCTGTCCACTCACGTCCTGTCAGGTCCTGGTAACACCATCTCCTCCACCCCCATCCCCATCCCCCCAACTTCCTGTATGTTGAGCTCTTCTGTGGAAAAAAGGACACACTCCCTCAGGTAACCTCAAATATTAGAGGCTTATTGTAAGGATACACAAGATAATAAGGGCCATAGGAACAGGCCTCACTGAGATCATAAAACGTAGTGCAAGAACCGAGAGGAGCCAAGGCAGCTTTAGGGACTGGATTCTCCGGTTTCCCGTCAGCAGCGAGAGTGTGGGATCCCCTGCACTGATGATGACTCAGTTTTCTTCTCTGTTTTATTCCTCCCGCCTTACACCTTGGGTCTTCCCCTCTGTGTCTGCTTCCTCATAGTTTCTGCTGACTCAGGGCTTGCCTCATGGGCTCTTTGTCATTGTCTTCTAGCCACAGAGTAGAAAGTCACTTGCCAACTTTCCCAGTCCTAGGTATCTTTCATTCACAAATTCTCATAAAGAATCCAATCCGGGCACATGACGTCTTTACACTGGGCTGAGGCTCTCACAGCAGAGCAGGTTGCCTGTCAGACTGTAGCTGCATTAGGGTCAGGGGTTCTTCATGACCAGATCAACTGAGGCTATGGGAGAGGGCAGGGGCACAAGAAGTCACACTTAGGAACGTGGCCACCCATTCAGGCTGCTTCCCTCAACAGGCACTGCACCTTTTAGAAGTGATTTAGGCATGGCAGACACATATATTAGTCTCTCCAGTGAACTGTTGTTCTTCCCAGCCCGAATGGACTTACAGTGAATGGCATCCCCAGGCCCGGCCATGGATGACAGAGCACTGTGTACTATTCTATGCTCGGTTCATGGCTATTTGTCCTAACTTTGCACCTAACTAGGTCATGCCAGACAACCCAGGACCACAATGATGCTCACAGATAAATTTCATTAGAGGAGGAACTTAAGATTTCACTGACGTACACCAGTGACTAGACCTTTTTACACATCGTTCTAATGTAGCAGTTCTCAAACTTTTTGGTTCTGGGGCCCCTTTACAGTCTTCGAAATTGAGGTTCACAAAAGGCTTTTATTTGGCTTAATCTATTGATATATATACAATGTTAGAAATCAAAACAGAAATTTAAAAAATATTTACACTCTGTCCAGATGGCTCACATGGTTGGAGTGTCATCCCATACACCAAAAGGTTATGGGTTCCAGTCCCGGTCACAGTACATACTTAAGGTGTGGGTTCGATCCCCGGTTCAGGTGTATACAGGAGGTAACTAGTCAATGTTTCTCTCTCACATTGAATAGTAACTCTTTCTTTCTCTCCCTCTTCCTCACTTCCTCTTTCTCTAAAAGACAATTTGAAAAATCTGCTAATGCATTACAAAATATAACATGATAAATCCATTAGATTTAGCAAAAGCATTTTATGAAAAACATTTTAAGTTTTCCAAAACAAAATTTAGTGAGAACTGTTTTACATTTTTGTAAATCTCTTTAATATCAAGTCTCTGAAAATCTCTTTAATAGAAGACAGCTGGATTCTCGTTCTGCTTCTAAGGCCCATCTGTTGTGACATGTTGTTTGGGTTGCAGTATATGGAGAAAGTCTGGCCTCACGTGGATATAGAAGGAACACCTTTCCAGATAACTACGAACATTCTTCTGTGATAATAGACCAAAACTTAAGGGATAGTTTTTTAAAGGTTTGCTGGAACCCTTTCAATGAAGTTTTCAGACTCTGCTCTGGCATTAAAATGGATTACTGTATCTTGCATTTGAATAGACCTTTTAACCACGCAGGTTTGTAACACCACACATTGGTCATTGAGAAATACTGGTTCACTGAATTATGCAGGTTTTCCAAATGGTGATGCAGTTCATCACGCAATACCCAAAAAAGCACACTCGATCACCACTGGTCGCATCAGGAAAGCCGTTAAGTATTAGAACATTCTCAAGCTTATGGTGGCAGACACAAGTTTTTCAAAATTCTGATTTTTGCTTGAAAGCTAGAATTTTACCACTGGCAACAAATATTGGCAGGTATTTTTCTTCAAGGGATAGCCTGGTTTTGTTCTTTTTTGAGTAAACATCCACCAAATATCCAAGTCTAAATACTCATAGTTTGTCTGTGAGACATTCTTTCAAGGAAAAATGGTGTAGGTGAAAAAGCGGCTAGTTTAGCTTGCAACTCAAATAAATTGCATAAGTGTTTTTCCTTGAGACAATCATCACACTAAATTATTAACAGTAGAGCTTAATAATCCCTCTTCTTTTTAATACAGAACATTAAAAAGATGTGATCAAGGGTTGAGACTTAACAAAGTTAATAATTTTTACCGCTTCAAGGACATTCTTAAGTAAAAATGGCACTTCATTTGGTTTCTCTACTGTGAGTGTGTGTTGGTGAGGAGTGTGGGCATGGGCACAGCCCGGCCCTGATCAGGAACCAGAAACAGTCAAATAGTACCTTAATATTATAGAAATAAATTTGACCTTGTGGACTCCCTGAAAGGATTTGAGACCCTCAGAATTTATGGACCACACCATAAAAAACACTGTTCTAAAAAGTGTTTTAAAAATATCCTTGAATCCCTCAATGAACGAATAAAACTTCATAATAAGCAGGGAGGTTCTAGATAAGACACATCCAGCTGGGCCATCAAGACCACATAGGATGTTTAAGGTAGAGAAGGCTGGGAGGAGCACAAGCAAAGGGAAAGAGGTAGAAATGCAGGGGGAACTTGCCTGGAGCATAAGCATAAGGAAATACAACTTCAGGTAACCAGCCCCTAATACATAGCAAAGCACAACCACGCCCACCATCTCTGCCAGTTCCCTACAACAGCCCAATGATATAGGGATTATCACCATCCCTCTTGTACAGAGAAGGAAACTGGGGTCAGTCTGGAAGCTCTTTGAAGGCAGAAACCCTGTCTGTTTTCTTCACTAACGAATGTTCAAAGCCCTAACATAGTGACTAGCACATTAAAGGCACACAATAAATACTCAGTGAATAAATAAACAAATAAGGGTCAGAGAAATTAATCATCTGCTCAAGGTTGCACAACTAGGAAGTGGTGGCGCCAGGGCTGAACCCAGGTCTCCTGGCACCAAATCCCATGTTGTTCCCACATCAGGGTATGCCCTGATGTTTTCAAAGTTACAGAAACCAGGGCCCTGCTGTGCTTGGATGTCAGTACAAGTGGTTTACAAACTGGGGAATTTGTAGAAAGGGAGTTACATGATCACATTCATGCTGCAGAGGATCAAACCCAGCAGGATCTGGGAAGGCTTGGGGTGGACAGGAATGAGAGGAGCAGAGACCAATCTGGATTCTTTCAGTGGTCCAGGTGAAAAGCATGACTTGGGTGGTTGGTGGGGTGTCAGCCATGCCTTACAGATTTCCCCCCATTCTGACATTTAACTGTGTGAATGTGGACAAGTTACGTACGCTTCCTCTTTGATCCTTAATTTCTTCATCTGCAGAATGTTTAAATGAAAAAAAAAATGCACACAAAGCAACAGCACAGTTCTTGGCTCAATAAATATTAGCTACAAAAAAAGGAAGGAAAGGTGAGAGGGAGGGAAGAAAGGGGGAGGAAAAGAAGGAGTAGAGAAGGAGAAGGGGGAGAAAAAAGGGGAAGGAGAGGGAAATATTTGTTGAATGCCTGAATGAACCGTGGCAGTTCCAGAGAGCTAATCTATAAACTGTTCTTCTGGTTTCTTAACTAGAAAATAAGAAGAAGGAAAAAACCCCATCAGATCATTCTAAGGTTTCAAGCCTGGGTGACCAGAAGAATGAGCTAATATACAGGTGCCCAAAGGGCATCCAAACAGAGGTGCCCAGAAGGCTAGCACAGTGGATGCTAAAGAGACAGACTTCCAACAAAGATCTGGAGGTCCTTTGCGGAGAGGGAATTGACAGTCACGGAAGGGCACAAAGTTAAGGGTCAATTAATGCCAATGGGACATATGGCATTGTAAGGGAGAGCAAATGGAAAAAAGAGGAAAACGGGATCAGAGACACTAAAAGGAAGCACCTGTTTCAAAGCATTTACGGGCTCTAGCGCCTTTGTCTGCAAGGTCCATTCAGGCTCTGACCGCTCAGTCTCCAGCCAGCCACTCCGCTGCTCTGCCAAACCTGACATTTGATGCTTTCGCAGCACCAGACGTCTATATACTCTGTTCTCACTGCCTGCAAGGCACTCACTGCTGCCCAGAAGCAGCGTTTCTCGAAAAGAGGCACTTGGTGCACTTATTATTTTTAAGGTCATATATTAAGATTATGGCGAAATAAAACCAAACAATCATTAGGGAGAGTAGTGTTCAAAATGGGACATTTGAAGCTCTGGTTCCCTCACTGCCCCCAAGTCATCCTGTCTGCTACCTCCCCCTGTCCTGCCTGCTGTGTCCTCCTCGCCCTACCACACTCACCTGTCCCTCGCTCATTTCCCAAGCTCCCACTGGCTTCCTTCTGCCCACTACTCATTGGTCTGTGTTCTGCTATTGGAGAGCAAGGTGTGTCTCTCTCCTGAGATCTGACCTTGTCCTGGACGTCTCAGATGCTCAGTCCCAGTGTGGCTGAGTGGACCAGGAAAGCTGACAGAGAAAGAGCCATAAGAGGAGCAGCAGGCAGAGGATGGGACACCACTGGCCGGCAGTGTGAGGAGAGACCAAGGACGCCAGGTAGAGAAGAAGCTAGTGGATTTCACGAAGAGAAGACTGCTAGAGATCTAATGCATGCATTCTCATTAGAAGGGGCATTGCCCTCCCCAGTGGGTGAAAATTGGTTTTGGGAGAAGGGGAGTAAAAAATTCTTAGATATTATAATAGTTTATGGCCCTATAATGTTCAAACTTACCTAATAAAAATCATATTCCTTAATATTTCATTTATCTCATTAGGGAGAAATTTAAGTTGATTGAAATTCAAACTAATTAATTAATTAACTTAAACTTATTTTATCTTTTCTTCTTATGGGGTGATAATAAAAAAAAATATGTTGAGAAGCCCTGATCTAGAAGAAGGTGATTCCGTAAAAGGGTGAAGTAAGGGCCTCCTTGTAGGGACTGAATGCGGAAGGAGAGAGTGGAGCAAATAGACGTAATAATGACATTTTCTCCTTCCCTTCCTGGGTAAGCTTCCTGAGCCATAACTACATCAAGCACTTACTTTATGTCAGGCCCTGCATTCAGTGCTTTTCATGTATTATTTTACTTTTATTTTCACAACAACCTCATGAAGTCATGTTCCCTTTTTACAGATGCTTAGAGAACATTGGTATCCAAGAACCCACCAGAGGTCAGTGGTAAATGATGCAAGTTCAGTACTTAGTCCTGGTCAGACACATTGTAGGAATGTAATTGTTGCTACTATGAGGAGAGCTGGCACGCCTGAGCACAACCGTTGGAAGACGGGAATAAGTTTCTGCTAGGCAGTGAGTGTACCAAAAAATATATATATTATTTGAATAAGACAGTAGAAAAGTGAAAATGCAACTGGGAGGAGACAACTGATGGAGAAGGAATCCAGGCAACAGGACATGATAGATTCCAGGAGGAAGGGCTGGCCTTGGCAAGCAGCAGAGCAGGGGGACAGACAGGAAGGAAGCTGAGAGAGCAGTTCAGGGCTGCGTGGGCAGGTGATAGGGACAGGGCAGCAGCTGAAGGCTGATTGCATGAATTCCTGATGGACTCACCCAATGGGAGAGCGTTATTTTCTCTAGCAACCTTCCTGAATGAGAATCAGTTAATGAATACGATGTCTCCCTCCTTCCCTAAAGCCCAGACTTAGAAAAGGCAACCGGACACCATGCCTTAGTGAAGTAACTCCCAACCTTCCCTAGTATGAAGACAAGTTCTTGCCATCAAAAACAAAAAAACCTTTCCAGGCACTCAGTAATAGTAGCTGTCACTTTAGTATCCATCGTTGTGTGAGAAGGTGCTTCATACACATTAACTTCGTCCAGCTGAGACATTCAACATGACTTCATAGTGTCTTTATCACAAAATCCCATCTGAACAGAGGACAGCCAAGAGGTGAGACATTCGGTCTGAGTCCACGCTTGCTTTACATCTGGATTTGCAAACCCCTCGCAATAAAACCATCCCCATCCCCATCTTGGACCATGGGTTGGGGACAAATGGTGTACAAAAAAGGCAGGTGACATCCTAGATTAAGGGGGTCTGGCATTATGACCCTGATCTCGGTTTAAATTGCAGTTCTCTGATGACCAGCAATTGAATGATAACTGAGTTACTGAAATTCAGTACGCCTCAGTTTTCTCCTTGGTAAGATGTGAATAGTAATACGAGGTTTTTAGCTTTAAATGAGACTGAGTTTATCAAACACCGTATCCAGCACAGAATAGGTCATTAATAATATTGGGAGCTGGCTAGAAATACAAATTCTGAAGTCTCCACTCAGACACACTGACTCCCGGGGGTGGGCCTAGCAATCTTGGTACTAACCAGCCCTCTGAGGGAGCCTGGCGCTCACTAAAATTTGAGAAGCACTACTCTAGAGTAGGTGTTTTCACCTTTTTCATCTTGTAGGTAGAGGAATCCTTCCTTCAAAAGGGATCTTACTCAGAAGGCTGATTTGTGAAGCATGTGAATTTGAAATAGCTCTGCCGGTACTGGGTAGAGACAGCTACACCAACATGTAGGCCCTGGGTCCTGCCTCATTCCCTGAAGCCATCCCAAGGGACCTCGAGGGCAGGAAGCAGTGGTCTTTGGCATCGTTACAGACGCTACAGTTTTTGGTGGCACCATGCAAAGAATTAAAAGACTCAACACAACATTAAACCACACAATCCTAATCACAGGGCAAACCCTGCTATAGTAAAATAATGATTCCCTGGGTCCTAAAGGCATCTACAACTGAGCCAGTTTGCACTGTGTAACTGACTCCACTATCATATATGCTTGGGGGCAAACTTCTGACAACCTAGCTATTTTCTTTGGCCCCAGACTGATGTTACACCACCTGCAGCCCAGAGCAAGCTGTAACCTACTCACATGAGGTCAGAAGATCCATTTAATCTGTGGTAGCAAAAATACATTTTACGACTTGATCCAAACTTGGTGGCACACTTCTGAAGAAACCACGCACCAGTGAGCTGTGGGTGCACCAGTGGAGAACTGCTACCTGGAAATAAGTTTGAGAACCACTAAGGCAGAGGCTATAACCAAGGAGACCATCCTGAGGGTCTTTTATTTGTTCGCTGAGGAACAGACGGTACCATGTATTCCACACGGGACTTTCACAGGCTGATGTGAGAAAAAAAGCAAAAGAAAGAAAAGCCAATAGGAGAGTAACAGTTCTTGGGGGAGGGGGAGAAATCTATTTTGGTTTCTCAGGTGAAACAGCAGAGCATGAGTGATAGGGGAGGAATGCCTAGTTAAGCAAGATTATGATGAAAAACTAGCTTCCGCTGATCAAATCAGCTACCTGTCATCAGTACCATGACTTCCAGCTCACGTTTCACATGGGCTGTGTTATGACTGTCTCTACTCTGACAATGCGGATAACCTTGACGCAGTAAGTTCGCCAACTGCCACATCTAAGAGAAAAGAACTCATGACTTGTATCAAAACCAAAAATATTTTGAGACACCAAAGACAATTTTTTTTTAAGTTGCCACAAGGATTTCTTCTCACTGATTTTCTCGTTTGAGTCTCTCTCAATATCACCAGGGCGGAGAAGGGGGTGCAAGAAGGGGAGTTAGAACAGGGGGAAGGAAGGTGGGATAGAACAGATGTCAGGTGACAAATGAGGAGACGGAGGCACTGTCAGGCTAAGTGCCCTGTTAAAGATCACACTGCTGATCAGTGGATGGTCAGGTCCGTACTTGGAGAGAGATTTGGTCCAACACCCTCATTTTACAGCGGAGCCACCTTTCATCCAGAAAATGGGAGTGACTGGCCTAGGGTGATTCCCCTGGTTTGGCACAGGCCAGCTGTACCTGAGCAACTGGAAAAGAGAGCCTCTCACCTGGTGAAAATGAGGTAGGAGGTAAGGACAGGCCTTTTCTCCTTCCCAATGCCTCTAAAGTAGGGCTGTCTAAAATGATAACCGCTAGCCACATGTACCTATATAAATTTTAATTTCAATTAAAAATAAAGAAAGCAAAAAATACTTCGCAGTTAATTAGTCACATTTCAAGTGCTCGAGAGCCACATGTGGCTGGCGGCTACCGTACAGACCAGACTGACATTTCCATCACTGCAGAGTTTCATGGCGCAGAGCTGCGTGACGGCACAGATGCCATGACAAGGATGTAGGCAGGTGGACAGGCAGCTGGACCTGGAACCAGGAGTCTCGGGGACGCCAGCAATTAGTTCTATGAACCTCACTCCCTCATCTGCAAAAAGCAGAAGGTGGGCTCCGTGTTCACAACAGCCTCTCTCAACTGTAACATTCCCTAGTTCTGTACCTGAAGCTCCAGCTGGCAGGTTCCTGACGGCACCTATGCTTCTTTCCCAGGGTTCCCACGCTGACCCTTTAACAAATTAGATCTCTAGTGTTTCCTGGAGAAATGCAGTCACTGAATAAGAACTGAGCAGCATCTTTCTAATTACTTCAAGAGTTGATGCAAGAAATAGCCAGAAGAACCACCTCTCCAAATATTCCCCAGGAGCAACTTCTAAAGACTAAGGAACCTATCCCTACTAATGTCCTTCAAGTAAGGACCTATATGACCCATTTGTTGGGGTTTAGGGCCAGAAAGATAGTGCATTTCTCCAGAAAGCTGGTATGTTTCCTTTCAGCACGGAATGAACCTCCATCGTTCCCTCTGATTTGAGAGAGGAGGGGAGGGGTATTGGACACGCAGAGGATCAGATGGGGAAGCATCAGTCAACGGTGAGCACAGGGCCCCATCTCCATAGCACCTGAAACGCCGATCTATCTTGTCCTGATGGCTTCTGCGGGCGTAGCTCTGCCCCACTGGAAACGTATTTTCAGCAGAGGCCACATCTCACATTTAGTTTCATACTTAGTACAGCCAGAATGATAATATGTTTAAAAATTTAATAGTTCAATGACCCTCCCACTACACCACACTGCGGAATGATAAAACTTGGAGTACGGTGAGAATAAAATACATGAACCTCAAATCAATGAGCTGAACAGAATTACTTCTGGCAGAATTCGCAAAAGGCTGGCTTAGGGGGACATTGGCATGCTCCTCCCCACTGTTTCCCCTGTTAGCCTCTCCAATTAAATGAATTCAATTCCCAGTGAGTGTCTTAGTTTACTGTCAGGCACAGTTCTATGTGTATTAACTTATGTCTCACAGTAACTCCAGGAAAAAGGCACATGATCATGTCCATTTTCCAGGACATGAAACTGAGACATCGAAAGGTTAAGTCACTTG
This sequence comes from Desmodus rotundus, assembly GCF_022682495.2. Classification (NCBI taxonomy): domain Eukaryota; kingdom Metazoa; phylum Chordata; class Mammalia; order Chiroptera; family Phyllostomidae; genus Desmodus; species Desmodus rotundus. The sequence goes on from NC_071389.1 coordinate 47,753,336, forward strand.
CTCCAGGTCACAGAGTAGCAAGTGGCAGACCTGGGACTGGTCTCCCTCAGTCAGGCTCCTGCTGTCTGCCGTTACAGAGCATTGTCTCACCTTGTAAAGTATACATTTTAAAACCTCTTTAGAAAACATTACAAAACATGCAAGCAAAATAAAAAAAATTATATTTGCTAAGCAAACACCCCTTCCCACTGCCAGCCCTGAGCCGTTCCTGTTTAGAAATTCTAGAGAATGCCAACCCTTCAGTTCTGTCACTTTTCCAACATTTACCCTAAACTTCCTCAACACTGTTTTCTGGTGAAATAATCAAAGTGTCTGCATTCGGAGCAACAAACAACTAAAAGCATAAAAACACTGAGCAAAACTATTCCTACCTGTGACAACTCCATACTTAACAAGGGCAAGTCACAGATAATAAAAAAGACAACTGAGCTGGGAACTGATAATTCCAGTGTTTGCAGCTGTTATGAGTCAGTTTAACAACAAATTTGCATGAGTGATTGCTGGGCTCTTCAACATGGTACCTGCCAGGAAGCAGTTCCACTTCGCTACTCACATAAATGCTGACTCTGTAAAGCCTCAGGTTTTACTGTGCTTTTTATGTTTCATATGCTTCTGAGGACAATAAAAGAAAAGTCTCTTAAAAGGACTAGAACATTAAATTAACAGTTCCTGAGTTTAAGTGTGTGTGTGTTCTCTTTTTTAGAACCAGAAGACTGTGTTGTCTAGTCAAGACGGTACAGGTTTGCACTCTGACTTCAGGGCTGTGCAGCCTTGGGCAAGTTACTGAACCTCTCTGAGATGCAGTTTCTTCTTCAGTAAAATGAACTAATTATAATTTATGGGGTTGTAGTGCCTGGTCAAGAACAGGCACGCAGAAAAATTACTTCCCTCTTGCCCTCATCATCAAAGTTGTAAAAAGTGAAGTTAGTATGAAAAACAAGCTGCACTTTTGAGATTTCAGTTTTCATTTTTATTCAGTTATGACCCTAAGAGTTCCCGAGGGACTCTCACTTTCCGATGCTTCTGGAAAGTGTTACCATACAGAAGGCTTCTAGCTCTCAAGAGAAAATCTACGTGAAGCGGACATTCAATCCAAACACAACCTTGAAAAGAAAAAAGTATTTGTATCCAGCAAAACAAATCCACGAATCATTTCCATAAACGTGAATTTCACAGGACACCTTCCCTCACAATGTTTCCTTTACTAAGTGTCTGATAAAAATAAAATATGCTATTGGACATAAAACAAAATGAGCGCTGACCACTAAAGCCACTTCTAGTCAAAATTCAAGAGCCTGCCTACATGTAGCCCTCACAAACAGTAATTTGCTCTTAGGCTCCCTCGGATGAACCTGTGACACTTACGTTGCAGAATCCCAAGATTCCGTTTCCTGAAGAAAACTGAGCAGGAGATGGTATGACTTGCCTCGGAGAAAGAGTTCTTGGCTAAGGCTCCTTGGGCAGACACACAGCGCACCCCCAGAGTTGTGCTGTATGGTATGGGAGACTGTCAAAATGGGCACAAACGGTGACAGTTCCTTCAAGGACACTCCTCTTTTGTTTTCACCTCACCGGATATACCCTATAAGTATATCCAAATAAGTAGATATACTAGTAAGTAGAAGAGCTGGGTTAGACAGTGCGTAAAGGTAGATAGAGCTCAGGTGTTTTGAGGAAGGGGCTGTGTGGGCCGACACTGACAGCACTTGTGCTGGAAGGCGCTTCCCCGGCCCCATAATTACAGCCCACATTCCTAAGACTCATCTGCGGCCAAATCACAACGTCCCCCCAGGTCAAAGATGTTCACTGCCTCTGAGACTTGGAATTAAGTCAAACAGCAAGAAGGCCACTCTCCTGGCGCTCCCCACCCTTGACTGGGAGCGTGATGCACCTGGGAGCTTTCTGAGAGATGCTGCCCTCCGGGCCCCATGCCAGAGGGACTGACTTCACAGGTCTGGGGTGTAGCCAAGGCTTGGTGGTTTTCAAAGTCACTCCCTGGCTGATTCTAATGTGCAGATGAGTTTCCAAACTACTACCTTGGTCCCTTCTGTTATCAAGGCTGCCTGAGCCACTAAAATTCCCTTTGTTCTTTTTCTTTTTTTTCTAATAAAAAATTTTTAAAAAGATAACTAATGTACAAAGTCCTAAATTTTAAACTTTTCTCAGTGGGAAAGGTTGAGGACAAAGTCGTTGATGTGAATTCACCCCTTTGTCCTGCCTCCCTAATAAGTGATTAGAACACAGACTATTTCCTGGGAATAAAGGGTACCTACCCCTTTCACAGAGGGTGGGGAGGGACATGCACCAAGACATTTATGGAGGGGGAAAGAAGTCTAAGGAACAGCTTCACTGCCCTTTGGGTAGCTTTGCAAGTTTTCCCAAGTCTCCAACCTTTACTCACCTCCTCCTCACTGAGCCCTATATTCTTCACTACGAATTACCCACTCTTACACAAGGTCCTCCCTCCCGCCTCCATTCTCCTGAAGCTTCCTGTTTCCAGCCCAAGCCACCGCTGCCCCCCACCTCCACCCCAGGTTTCCCGGTGGGCCCTCACAACCGAGGGTGTGAACTCTAAATACCAGTAAGGCAGCAGAGAGCAGCTGGGTGGGGAGAGGGTGTGTCACAAGGCTCCGCCAGGCCTGGTCCCTGCCCACTCAGCCTTTCTGGTATAGGCGGGGACTGGGTGATGAGAGGTTCTGAGCCTGGCCAGAATCCAAATAGCCCCCCTGCTCACAGGGTAAATTGGACAAGGCTGCACAAAACAGGAAAACAAGAAGTGTGTGGTTCTGATTTCATCTCTGCCATTTGCTAGCTCCATGCCCTTGGATCAGTAACAGAAACTGTGCAGAAAGAGCCTCAGTTTCTCCGTCTGTATGAAAATGAATGTTTGACCAGTGTTTTAGTCCACTGAGCTGCTATTACAAAAACACCAATGACTGGGTGACTTAAACAAAAATATTTATTTCTCACAGTCATGGAGGCTGAAAGTCCAAGATCAAGGCACTGGCAGACTCAGTGAGAGCCTGCTTCTGCATTCATGGACGGCCGTCTTCTCACTGTGTCCTCACACGGTGCGAGGAGCAAGACCGCTCTCTGGGGTCCCTTCTATAACGACCCCAACCCTACTGGAGCTTGGGTGGAGCTAACCCTGGTGAAAGCTCCATTCTCATGACCTAATCACTCCCCAAAGTCTTCCCCTCCTGACACCCTTGTCCTGGAGGTTAGGGTTCCACCACATAAATCTGGGGGGGACACATTCACTCCGTAACAACGAGACTCCTCACAACTCCTGCTGAAAAGAAGCACTCAAAGTTGGATTATTTTAATACAATATAAATTCTCTAAACATTTATTGAGTTTTCTCTACACTGGATACTGCCTGTCACGGGCAACATACAGATGAAAGAATGTCACTGACATTCAAGGGGCACATCCCATTCTTGAGGGGACACAGAACTATGGCAGGCAAAACCATACAATTCAGTGTACTCATTGGTCGAACGGCATACCACTGGAAACCCAGACCAGGGAGATTTTAAGTATGCCCAACGATGACGGTAAAAAAGAGATCAAAATGGTGCCAGCAACTGTAGCATCACCTAACGCTGACGGAGCTGCAGGCGTCAGGCCCTGTTCTACACCCACTGTGTATGCAACGATTTCAGGTGAGCGCCAAAGTGGCCTTGTGAGGTAGACAGGTACTGTTGTCCCCATTATACAGGCAAGGATTCTAAAATTTAGAGAGTACTATGGTCTGAAAATTCACGCTGAAATCCTAAACCCAAACGTGATGGTATTAGGAGGTGGGCCTTCGGGATGTGATTGGGTCTTAAGAGTGGATGAATGGGATTAGTGCCCTCATACAAGACACCCCACAGAGCTCGCCACTCTCCCCCACACAAGAACCCGGGGAGAAGACAGTTGTTTATGAACCAGAAAGTGAGCTCTCATCAGATGCTGGACCTGTGGTGTCATGATGTTGGACTTCCCAGCCAGGAAGAGAAGTAGAGAAATAAATTTCTGTTATTGATAAGCCTCTTTGTCTATGGTATTGTTATAGCAACCTGAACGGAATTAAGACAGAGTAGTAGTCACTCACTCAGAGTCACATGGCTAGTGAGTGGCAGAGCTGGGCCCTGGCCTTGGGCTGGATCTCAACATCAGGATTTTCATATTTTGATGACACTGCATCTACTTTACCTGTGAAACCATTTTGACCTCCCCATGCTTTTGCCGCAGCTGAGGCAAAGCCAGGCACACCCTCTTTGTACTTCCACACTTCGCTACTCACATTGCTGTTTAACACTTCTATTCTAGTGTCTGTGTGTTTGTGTCCATCACCCCCATTAGCCTGGTGGCCCTTAAGGGCAGGAACGGAATGCAGCCAGTGCCTAGTACACAGTTGATATTTAATACACGTTTTCTTAATGAATGAAAGAGAGAATAAAATTATGCCAGGTTTCAAAAGACAGGTAGGAATTCACTGGGTTGTTTGAGTGAAACTTTTCCAAAAGTAGAGGAAGTACTTTAGTCAGCCTATCTCCCCAGAGTCTGGCACTTATTATAATAACTGTGTAATAAACTCTAGGCAGAGGAAACAGGCAAAATTCAGAGAGATTCAAGCGCAGTGAATACGGGTACGCAGTGAGTATGGGTAACTTGGCCAGTGTGAATCAATAGAAAGGGTGTGTGGGAACGCAGAAGTGCTTCTCAAACTATCCATGGTGAAAGATTAGTTTTTTAGTTTTATTTCCAATTCATCAGGGACCAATACTTTTATAAAATGCAATAAAAGCAAACTGTTAGAAAAATGAAACATAAAATGCAAGCCCAGTTTTTTTAATAGATTCAGGAGATGCAAAAAATGACTCTTAAATTGCCATGAAAACCTCTAAATATGTACTCTCCATGTGGGCACACTCACCTAGCAGCAGGTCATTAACAGTTCTGTCTGCAGACCACGCACGTTTTGAGTGGCCGCAGGCGGGGGGAGGGATGACATGGAGAGTAGTAAGAAAGATGAGCTCCCGCTGTGCTGTCAAGGATAAAAACATTTATTGAGGGCTTTCTGTGTGCCAGGCACTGTCTGAAGAGCTCCACACACATTAACTCTCTCCAATTGCACAACCAATCTGTCAGTTAGGTGTTATCATCACTCCCATTTTACAGATGGGGAAACTGAGATATAGTAACTAAATAATTCTTCCAAGATTCCAGAGCTTATAAGAAGCGTAGGGAGGCCTTGGACCTGGTCAGTGTGAAACCCATTAGTGCGATGCCTTTGGGGAGCTGCGAGACAGGAAGTGACATATGTTCGGGTCTGTGTTTTAGAAAAATCACCCTGGTGCTGGCGTGGAGGGCAGAGGTCAGCTAGGAAGCCATGGCCACAGTCCAGGTGAGAGGCAGGGAGGGTACAGAGCAGGCATGGTGGGGAGTGAGAGGTGTCTGAGCTGGAGGGAGGTGAAGAGCAGGGAGGAGTTCCAGGTACTCAGGGGTTCAGAGCCTGGCTTCCTGGGTGGAGGGAAATATTTTGCAATGACTTTTTCAGAGAAGACAAGAAGAAAAGTACGTTTTGATGGGAAGAAAACGAGATGGTTTCCAACAATTCTCCCTGAATTTGAAGAGCCTAAGATAGACGATCTGCAGTTGTGTCTTGAGAAAACTCTAGAAACTGATCTTAGAGTAGTTTATCAAATTCTGGTAATTACTACTTTTAACCAATTCTGCTAAACCACTCTCCTCCTTTTTTCCTTTCCCCTTTGTCCAGGTAATACTTAAAATGGCTTAAAAAGAAGACAGTCCCTACTTTCTTCCCTTTCAAATCACATGCAATGTCTGAAGGGGTTCTGGTCACCCATCCAAATTCTCATTGAGGAGAGAAAGGGGAGTGTTTCCACACCACCAAGCAATTCTTGACACCAGCCAGGTGTCCTAAAATTGAACTCAACTCTGACATCACCTACCTGAAGATATCACCAGATTCCGCAGGTTAAGGGCTCATTCCTACGACACTGACTCCCCCAAGTGCAGACACCAGTCACAAACCCAGGTTATCGCCGGCACTTCTCACACACCAGCTACACATCAGAGGTTCGCATGACCCCCCTCCTTGTGTTTGATTAATTTGCTAGAGTGGCTCACAGAACTCGGAAAACCCATTTACTCACTAGACTGCTGATTTATCCCAAAGGATATTAAAGGACACAGATGAACATCCAGATGGAAAATGCACAGGGCAAGGTATGGGGAAAGGGCACTGAGCTTCCAGGCCTCTCTAGGCCACCACGCTCCCCTCATCTTCACCTGTTCACCAACCCAGAAGCTCTCTGGACCTTGTCCTTTTGGGTTTTTATGGAGGTTTCATTACACAGGCCTGATGAATTAAATCATTAGCCATCGGGGACTGCTTCAAACTCCAGCCCCTCTTCCCTTCCACGAAGTCGGAGGAGTAGGACTGAAAGTTCCAATCTTCCAATCACACGGCTGCTTTTCCTGGCAAACGGCCCCTATCCTTCACTGTGATCCAAAAGTCACCTCACTAACAGAAAAAAGATACCTTTATCTCCTCACTTAAGGAATTCCAAGGTTTTTAGGAGCTCTGTGCCAGGAAAGGGAGGAAGATCAAGTGTGTGTGTGTGTGTGTGTGTGTATGTGTATATGTATAATATACATATACCTTTTAAAAATCAAAATATCACAATATTGTTCATAGCTATGCCCCCATAGAGTAGATAACTGATAAGTACTTTTTGAGGGGAAAAAAAGATCATTTTGTGCTTATTAAAAAAAAAAGATGATGAGACAGGTCCTTATTATTCAATGAGCTAAACAGTAACCAGCAAAGAACTGTCTGCAACAGAGACACCTCACAGGGCAATGTCTATTCCCTGTGTTCCTTCTCCTTCTGGGAGGCCACCCCTCCAGGCCGCACACCTGGTGGACACCTCTTCCTCTTGCACTTTTCACACAGTACCACCAGGGACTGAGGGACAGGTCACATGGCACCATGAAGACCACTCACTGAAGAATCAGACGGACCTGGATTGAAAGCAAGATGCCACCACCACTTACTACCGTGCTGTGAAACAGTACCCAGCCTCTCTGAACCTGCTGCCTCACCTGTCAATGCAGCCAGCATGACCTACCACAGAGGGCTGCAGCGAGGTAAGAGAAAGCGTCCGTAAAGCTCCTAGCACATGGTGTGTAGTTGTCATTCAAGGAGTTGCTATTATCATCACTGTTATCAAATCAACTGCTGGTACACTATTTTCTCTCAGTGTTTGCCAAATGCATTTACCTGTGAGAATAACTTCAACTAAAATTAAAAATGATCGGTATTCTGTGAGCATTATGATAAATATTAATTACAATAATAATAGTTAACACCTGACCACTCACTATTAACATGCTGGATGCTTTATATACATTAGTAGCTCCTTTATTCCCAAACCAAAGATAAAGGTAGTATTTTGTCAATTCGAAGAAGCATATTCTGTTTACATTTTAACACCTCTGATATTGGACAATTCTTTGTGATACGCAGAATGGCTCCCCCAAAGATGTTTATGTTCTAATCCCTGGAACCTGTGAATATGTTCTGTTACATGGCAAAGGGACTTTGCAGGTATAATTAAGGTTACAGATCTTAATATAGGGGGAGTAGCCTGGATTTTCCAGGTGGGCCCAATTGAATCAAATGAGCCTTTTACAGAGAATTTCCTCTGGCTACAGGCAGAGAAATGAAGCAGAATGGGCCCTCAAAGAGATTCCAGGCAGGAGAAGGACTTGCTGTGCTATTGCTGGCTCTGAGATGTACAGGCCAAGTGCAAGGACCAGAGAGAGGTTTCTAAGAGCTGAGGGTAGCCTCCAGCTGACAGCCAGCAAGTAGGCAGACTTCAGCCCCACGATGCAAGGAACTGGTTTCTACCAACAACCTAAATAACGCTGCAAAATAATTCTTGCCAAAGTTCCCCAGTGAGATTTCAGATGTGTCAAACCCAGAGCAGAGAAACCAGCCAAGCCCGTGACAAGTTCTCTTTTGACCTAGAGAACTGTGAGATAATACACGTGTGTTGTTTTAAGCTGCTAAATTTGTGGTAATCCATTACGGCAGCCATGGAAAACTAATATGCTCTTAGGGTTGATGTGGGTTATGGTTGAATGAGCAATTTTTTTTCTTTGCAGCACACAGGATAATGGCAGGTCTCATTATTGATGGCTCTGAGATTTGTAGAAATACGGTGTTATTATCTCAATTTTGAAAATGGGCGAGTCATCTGAGAGGTCAGATGACTTGTCTAGGTGATTCAGGCTGCAAGCCTGGGCTCTAAACCACCATGCACACAGTCAGAGAGCATGGAAGAGCTGGGAAATCCTGCTAACGGGCCAAAGAATGGCTAACGTGACTGCCCCCCACCAACTCCACCCAGGCATGGGATCCCTAACATGTTCACTACAAAGACCTAGCCAGGAGCCCAATTCAGCACTTAAACAGAACGTCATGGAAGGTACCTGCAGTCGCATTCGATTATCCACCATCAGTGGAGCACCTCAAAGTGCTAGGCAGCGTTCTAGAGTAATACTGGGGACAGAACTGGCCATGAGCCTGTCCTTAGGGAGCCAATACTATAGTGGGGGAGATCGACACTACAGTAACAGAGAAAGAGAAGCACTGGAAGAAGAAGAAGAAAGCATCTAGAGAGCTGAAAGCAATCTTCACAAAGATAACAATCCACATTTTCAGGAGCTGACAAGGCAGCAGGGCCTGGAAGATCAGATCCTCCTTTCTGGAGCTGCCATGAGATGCTACTAAATGTAGGAACTCTGAGGAGAGTTTTTGTTATCTTTGTTCCGAGGTCTTCTTGGGGTTTTGTGTTTGTTTCTGTTTAATGGAGTTGTAGGCTAACTTTATATAGGACTGCCTTGTATGAAATTCTACATGCATACCAAAAAATCCACAGTCTATGTCCTAGCCCATAATCTCTCTCTATGGACTTCATTTTTAAAAAGAGGGAAATTATATTATACTAGCATCTCAAGTGCTGACTGGAAGAGCACCTCAAAAAGAAAGACGACTCTGTGTTCCTCCAACCCCGCACCCACTGTCAAATCCTGAACTCTGGCCGGTCTCCTTACATTGTGCTTTTACTTTCTCTTCTCTTTCACCTTGGAAATAGTGTAAACGGCTCTGATGGTGAGATCAAATGGAGAACAGGAGCCCAATTCAGCAGATTAAAAAAAAATGCAGCATGTACAATCTTTCAAGAGATGCATGTAAGTGGAAAACTCTAGATTTCTTAAAAGGTTTTTCAGAAAATGTCATTGGAATTTATATATTCTCAACTTCTCTCTCTTGTTTTTGTCTGAGAGGGAGAAATTCTAGACTAGAGGATCATCCTTGTACTGGTTTTGGAGAAGCCCCAGTTTAATAATGCCATTAGCAGAAAACTATTTATAAATCAGACATTAGCATTTGGCATAAACCCCTACTTTCCACTTCTCTCGATTTTGCACTGACAATTTGGCAGCTAACTTTACCCTTAGGCCCAAAAGAGCCATCACATTCTTAAGTCTGTATTTAAGAGACTTTGACAACAGTGTAGGCAGGAAGCCTGCTTCAGGAGGAAAGGTCAATAAATGCCCACAGGAGGATCAATATGGCATGCACAGCACACAGGAAAAGATATCCTGGGTTGGCCAAAAAGTCCATATGGTTGTTTCCGTAAAATAAAAGACAGATTTTTCATTTTCACCAATAACTGTATTGATTTGGATAGTCTGAGCATGTCAGCTATCTCCTGCTATTGGTTTCTAGTGGGTAGAGGTCAGGGGGGCTGCTAAACATCTTCCAATGAATATGACAGCCCCACAGCAAAGAATTATTTGGCCAAAATGTCAATAGTACCAAGAAACTTAGCAAACCACTTTTGACATGTTCGATCAGTCACAGCACCTTCTCCACACACTGCATACATTTTTTTGTGTTTTTACCTTTCTTGAAATAATAAAGCATAGTATGCCAAAAATGTTGAGTATCTTCTTCCATCTTCAATATTAAAATGGCTGCACAAAAATTCACCAATTTTGGTAAGTTTTTTTTTTTTAAGTGCACACTGATAGGACAGCTGTCACATCACAGTACAATCTAATAAAATTGTTTCGGATGAAGTTAAAGACAACTAAGCATTAGTAGAGCCATCGTACAGAAAAAAACTAAACAAACTTTTTGGCCAACCCAATATAAATGGTCCCCAACTTCCACCTCATTCATCATTTGATAAATTTAAATGACTTGAAGTTTCCAGTTCTTCCTAACCAGATTAGGAAAAATAAAATTGAGATGACACACTTCTTGCTGATGATGCTGGTGGTGCTACAGGGAGACAGGCCATCCAGTACATTGCCTGGAAGAGGGCAAAATGAGTCAACCCTTCCAGAGGGGGATTGTGGGCCCTGTGATTCAGCAGCCCCACTTCTGGGAATCCACCCTTTAGGTACACCTCCACAAGAGCAAGATGACTTATTACATCTTTAGTTGATGCCGCACAGTTTATAATAGCACAAGACTGGAAATACTCCAAAGGTCCAGTGATAGGAGTTGGCTAAAAAAACTATGATACGTCCACACAATGGAAAACTATTAATACTGAAAGAGAGACACAGAGAAACAGAGAGACAGAGTTCTTTATGTGCTGAGATCTCCAGCACATACTGCTAATTTAAGCGAGGCACAGAAGAGTATATATAATATATGACCTTTTGTGAAAGAACGAAGAATAAAAATACATATTCTTATTTGATGGTATTTACAAGTTGCTACCTGTGGGGAGTGTGGGAAAGGCTTGGATGGGATGGGAGCAAGATTTCTCAGTGTGTACCTTTTACTAGGGTTGTAAGGTTTGTTAGTACCATATACATATGTTGCCTATTTTAAAAAAATGAAGAGGTTGTATAAGCCATTTTCCAAAGGAGTGTGAAGGACAAGACCATCTTGGAAGACACAAGGCTAAGTTTAGCGCAGGGGTCCGGGAAACTGGGTTGAGGTGGGTTAGTTCTCAAGTTGATATCAGTAAATCAGAGAAACCTTAGTCCAGGGTTCAGGATATGAGCACAGTGAACGTGGAGAGGTGAACTCTGCCCTGTTTTATGTTAGCCGCTGGGCATGGGTGTCCCTTAGCCCCCTGATATTTATCACGGTCAGAAGGAAGTCAAGAGAACTGTAAGTGAATGGGAGGCATGAGGGTTACCTCCCAGGCTGTGCACCAGGAATATTTATTTATTTTCTGGATTTGGAAAGTAATGGCTGAAGCATGCTGCTCGTCATATATTTATGTTAAGAAAAGAAAAGGCAAAGCATGTGCTGGAATATTCTGCTTAATTCGACAGAGAAATATTCCTGAAAAGTGGAGACTCCTGGGATTTTGTAAATTTTAATCATGCTGTAAATGCAACAGGTAAATTTGCTATCTGAAAAATTCTGTCCGGAATCCTTGTTAGGAATTGTTATCTCCTGTTATTTCTGTTTTGGGAATCTGAGATTGCCTGAGGAACACTGCATTTAACCAGATTAAATGTGAAAAACATTCACCCTTCAGTGCCTGTGGGCATTTCCCATAAGGTGCAGCCTCTCCAAGAGACAGCAGAAGACCAAGGTCCTAAATTCAATCCCAGGCCTTTATCCTCAGAACCACAGCCTTAGCAGTTTGATCCACTAAGCGTGGCTGATCCTACCTGCTGTGCAGATTGCATCCCAGGAGAGGAGCCAGGAAAGGGAAGTTAATTCTGAGAGTAGGCTTTCTAAAGGATCAACTTAAGAGAAAATGTACAAGAAGCTACCAGCTGGCACTGGGGGGGGGGGGGGGGGGGGCAGGCGCATGGGGCGGAGTGGGACACACACAACTTCCCTTTCTTAGTTTTTGGTAGCTTTAGCAATAAGGCTCCCCATCTCTTACCCCCTAAACTAGAAAAATCTTTTTACACAAGAAGTAGTGCTCATAGGTAAGTTCCAAAGGCTTCTGAGGCCATTGTCCTTTGCATCCTGTCCCCAGGGGAGGGCCCACAGTTGGTCAATAAATAACAAGAAGCCCTGTGAACCTTCCCAGGAGTCAGCACTGTGGCCCCTCTGTCAGGTGGACTACAAAAGGGGCTCGAGACCCTGGTACATAGCAGGCAATGCCAAGCATGTTGTTGGTAGTCGACTAACAGTAAGCAATGTCACCAACACCCCAGGTATTAGTCTTTACCTGCACCTTAGGAAATGATGAACTGACGAGGAAGAAGCCTGTCACAGGAAACATGCACTAGTGAACGTGCATTTCCCATCCAAGACAATCAATTTTATATTTTTGATTAAAAAAGAACAGTGGCTCATGTACTTGGCTGGCACACACTGCAGAGAACGTGGCTTTACTCCTCGATTCTGCTAGCATTTATGAAGCACCCACAATGTGCCACGCTCTGCTGGCCGATGGCATTTAGAGGGTGACTGTGGCTGCAGGGGCTGTGAGAGGCAGAACTACTGCTGGCCACATCACGCCTTTGTGTGAGTGAGAAAGAGGCAACCCCTCCTAGTCCACACCACCTTGCAGGCTTGATGGCGTCAGAAAGAACTGCCCCTTCCTTCCGGCAGAGGCAGTGTGAGCCCAGGACACGTGGTTTTTTGAGCAGATCTGAGCTCGCACTTATCTCCTTGGCCAGCACTCTTGCTCAGTGAACAACCTGTACAAGAGTTCAAGGCAGTCCTGTCAAGAAGTCACAATGCAAACCTTCTGCTTCTTGGCCAGACATCCGGCCTCCCCTGATAACCAGTCTAAGCGGCCAATCATGACCTTCTTCACCCATGTGAAGCCCCATGGTCTCCTGTACCAGCCACGGTCTAATAACGCAAGAGGTTTTGGCAGTCTAGGTACAGGACGGACACCACGTCTGCTAGTTTCAACACTTTTCCAATTTGCCCAAGATTTTGATTCCTCACTCCATCTTTATGTTTATTTAGCTCATGTTGAGAGCTAAACCATGTTGTTCCCCTGTAATAATTTCTCCCTGAAAAATAGACATAATTTGAGATTACCACAAGCTTCAGGTCTGAATCAAAGGGTCCCAGTAGGGGCTGAGGGATTAATGTCCAGTGCTCAGGGACATCTTGGCTGGTAACCTGCAGCTAAATAAAAGCCTGATTATTCTATATCAGTAAAGTTCAGATTCCACCCTCGAAGGGTTCACGTTGGTTCACACTACGCCATCTGGAATAAAGGCAACTCTCTATGCACGGAATACAAGAGCAGAGAGGACAACTGATCCAGATCCCGCTCAGTCAGCATTTGCGATGAGGCCAGCCCAAGTTAAACTGAAAGTTACTCTTCTCTCCTGAATCAACAAAGGGGATTCTATGTCAATTATGTGACATTGACTACAAAGTGAATGGTAGTCTATTCTGTAAGAAAGCACATGGGATGTAAGGGCTTCTGTCCCTCTGGTTCCAAAGTCACCTGCTTATAATCAATGAATGTGAAAAACTGCAAAAGATTCTTCGCAATTGATTCACTAAGGCAGACTTAAAAGAGATTCTTCTTTTAGCTATTAATTCTCCATCAGAGTTGAAAGTATCAAAAGTCTTAAGAGACTGCAATACCTTGGTTTTTATTATACAGTAATCCTCTGAAATGCAGATCCATTAAAAGAAGACAAAAACCCTCCTTGTCACAGGATGGCAACCAGACACTCACAGCTAAGCACTTGTACAATACCCAATAAAGCCTGACATGATAAACCAAACATTTAAGTGACACTAGAAATGATTTTCAAGAGACTCGGCAATAAGTGGAGTAATTCAGCTAGAGGTAACCTTTAGTCAAATCACCTCCCCTTTCTGCCCTGGATCCAAGCCACCTGCTCACTATTCTCCTTTCATTCCCAAGAAAGGACAAGTGTGGAGGACAGGACCTGTTGGGATGAGCTGGTTCTAGAATAGAACTTAGAAGGCCAGTTCCTTCACCTGTATTCTCAAGCCCACTTTGGGAGTCCAGGGATTCGAGAGGCTGACTTGACAGACCACTTCAGGCCTGCTGGGTCTCTGAGGCAATTTTGGAAGTTTCAACTTCTATGGCTGAAGAAGCATGAGACCAATGAAAGGCAATGATAATTCTCAGTGGGTCATCTCATCCCTAAAAAGGGCTGGACACACCTCCACTTCAGCTCTTAGCAGAGTGCTTAGTGAATGGGACCTGCAATCAGAACAACTATGGGTGGACTTCTGCTCTGGCCACTGGGTGAGCCTCAGCTTCCTCATCTGGGCTGCTGAGAAGACTGAGCAAGACCACGTATGTAAAAGGCTTAGACCTAGGCCCAGGATGTAGAACAGCTCGATAAATGGAGTCACACAATTCTGCTATAAGTATTTTTATCTGTTGAACTTTCCTGTTAAATTAAGTGCACTTATGTCTTCCTCGTGACTGTCTTCGTGGGCATCTGACATGCTGAAGGTTCCGTGAGCGTGCAGCTCATTGATGCAAGGCCCGGGCCTGGGAAGTGACCATTTCCCTAAGTCCAGGTTGGTAGACTTGGTCTGTAGGCAGATGCTAATTACAAACATACAGAGATAAACCTGCAAACTTCTAAAAAAAGCCTCTCTTTTACTGCTAAACAATTCTCACTACCAAGGTTTTGACATTTAATTGCTATGTGAGCTGGTGTTTTTTCTAAAACAACAATAAAGTTCTGGTATTTGTAGCTAATAAACCAGAATTGTTACTGAGTAACTTTTACACAAATGGGTTATTTTTTATTATATATACATGCTCACTGGAGGAAAACGGGGTGGGGGGAACACTGTAGTCCCACCATCCATTTCTCTGTATTTTCTTCTAGACTTCCTTTTCTACGCATACATTTTTTTTTATCCTGGTTGTAATTGTAATAACGCACTATAACTGTGCACATCGCCCTTCCCCTACTTAATCTAGCATAACATGAATTTCATGGATTACCGATTTTTTAAAAAGTTTCTAAGAAGAAAGGAAAATAAGATTGAGATCTAGGAGAATTAACTTGTTGAAAAAACTAATATTGCAATCCATTTCACATTTAAAAGATGCAATGACAATTGCCTAATTATATTCTCCTACTTCATAAGCACTGCTTGGCAGGATTTTTTAAATTACTAAGCTTTTTTAGATTTTTGGGAAACATTGAAATGTCATATAGTTGTTTTCTTGTTACAATAATAATACATGCACATCACATAATATTTAGAAAGAGAAAATTTCAGTAAGTAATAATTTAACATTAATGTTTATTGAACATAAACTACGTGTCAGGCACTGATCTAAATGCTTTAGATAGATTAGCTCGTATTCCTCACAACACCTCATTGAAGTTCAGAGATATTATGTTAATTTGCCCACACTAGACACACCTAGAAGCATAAGCCAGGAACACATCACTGTGCCATGATGCTGTAGGAGTCAAAAAAATCAATACTTTATTCAATCAAGTCCTCCACTGCTTCAGAGTATAATGTGATAGGCAAGAAATGATTCATAACAACACTGCACCCTTTACAGTTATTTTAAAATATTACAGAGCACCATCTCTGTGTCCCTGCGGAGTGATGACTAAAATGAGAAGTCATGTGTGGCGTGAGCTGATTCCCATCAGCCTGATCCTGTGCACCCGATGTGCGTTAGGAAAAAAACAATGGGCACTTAAAAGGGTTTGTTTTTAAAGATGGAAGGATTTTTAAAATTTTGCAAATGATCCAATGATATGATGAGTAGATTTCCTGAATTAACTGAACATGCATTCCCACAAAAGTTTATGTAATCAGTCATAATGCTTTTATAAAACATTTATGAAACACCCCCAATCAGCCCTAAACACTACTTATGGCTTATCTGTTGGCACTGGACATCAGTACATGAAAAAGTAAATAACTGGATGCCCTTGGGTCACATTTCTTCATACTTTAATTAAAAGTCATACTTGGTTAAAGACAAATACTTCCGTTCCTTGTTTAATTTCCTACCCAGGGCTAATAAACTGGACTATTTGAAATATAAATTCTCTTTAAATTTAAATATGATTAATGAATGTTTCTGACTGCTTAGTTCTAAAAACATTACACATCTGTTACCTGAACACTAAAAGCATGTTAAACTGTTAATACATTAATCCTAATCATTTGTATCACTGTGGTAGAAACAGGACACATGCACACAAATATTTTACATCTCTCTCTCTATAAAATCAGGCACCTTCTTTGAAATTTAAAAGTGCAATATCTAGTGCTTCCTGAACATTCAAGCTGCCATCTTGTAATTTATCCAATAGCCTGCTGCTGGAGTCAGCTGGATAAGTAAAATATCTAATAATTTTGATCATTAACTGTGTGTTAGCTACAAAGTGTTTTCCAAAGATTGTTTCATATACTTTCATAAAAACCCTAGAAATAGAGACTGCTCTCATCCTCATTTTACAAATCAGACTAAAAAAGGTTAAATAACTAATATTCCCATCCAGGTCTGTCTCTGACACCAAAGCCCATGCCACAAACCACTGCTAAACTGCTTCTCTTCCAAACCAGGCCTTGGAAAAATTGTATTTAACTTCCACAGTTTTCTTCTCTAGAGTAAGCTTAAGCTGACATGTAAAGTTAAAAAAATAAAAATAAAAACCCAACATTCCCAATTACAAATCCAACACAATAAATGACGTAATTCTAAATGTGAATTTTCTTTTTCTCCCAGAGAGAGGTTTTCAAAAACAACAACAAAAACCTAATCGTGTATCAGCTAACCATTTCCTCAAGCGTGTTCACTGTGAAGCTCTTAGCTGTTCCAACTTGACAAACCACCCATGTCCTTCAACAAGTGACACCACCAGCCCGCAAACCTCATTGTTAGAGAGCTAGTCTTTCAAATGTGCCTGGAGCTCCCTGCATAAAGAATTTTTGTATTAACCTTTCAGTCTCTTGTGAAACACGGATTCACATATCTATGTCTTTCCATGCAAATCTAAATGCTGTTGGGGTTCAGTATCAAAGGAATGACTTGGATTACACATAGTAAAAATATGACTGCATTTTTTATAAGGTGTAAAGTCGCAGTTCCTACACTGGTTAGCATTTCTGGACCTACACCAAGGTTTTATGGGGCTAGTTAACTGTTAGGGAACTCAAAGGACTGAATATTTAATTCGAAAGTCCTTTTATCACTGAAGTCTCTATAAAACGTTTGATTACTTTTAAAAATTGGGGTGTGTGAATCATGTTTGTTTATTGGAAAGGGGACTTGCTAATACAATACATACAATTTGCCTTGGAAATAAAAAACAGCTCCTTACTTGGATGTGATTGTTTTGGCAATAGTAAAACCCAACCCGTCCCTCTAGCGCTGCCTGCCTTCCTGGTTCTGCTAGGTGAGGGCCGCCATCCTGCGATAATTTACGTGGAGAGCTGAGAGGCACCAGCAATAGTGCACTACAGTGACTAGCACTTTAAAAACCAGGGCAAACTCCGCTTCTAAAGTAGAGAACTCGCAGATACAGACCCTGCCTGTGACAAGATCTAAAAGATTCATTATAGACAATCTATTCAGACGAAGCTACAACAGCCCCAGGAAATATAAACAGTGTCCGCAAAGCCGGGGGTGGGGGATAACTGATGGGAAGGAAGCCGATCATGTGAAGTTTCTCCAACTCCACAAGGTCTAATAAATTCCCAGCTTGTTTCCATTCGGAGCAGCCATTAAACGTGCCCTGACACGCGGGCACAGGGGACCTTCCTTCTCTCCGGTTTGTGCCCATTTCCTTCTCTATGCACTTGTTTGGATACATACAACCACACCCGGACAGGGGTGACCACAAGATGACAGGCTTGTCAATTCCTTCTCTTAGATTTCCTGCTGTCCGAAGTTTTACTCCACGGCGGTGATTTAACGAGAATCACGAGTTCCTTTTCGAAAGTTATGAATGGCTTAAGTCACGTTTACAAGATACAAACGTAAGGCGAGGGACAAGTGAGCGTCGGGAGACTTTAGCTACAGCGTTTGAAAGTTAGCTTTAGGTGATATGCCCTAGTTAAATTTTTTTTTTTTAATTAAATTAAAAAGGAAGTCACCCTGATCCATGAGATAAGTGCCTGGACAGTACTTTTAAAAAAATCACTCAAGATTCATGTCTGAGTCTTGACTTTCCCATACACCTACCCCTGCAAATACAGTCTCCGGGTCACCCCCTGCTCGGGGGTACCTCGCGGGGTGTGAGCTCTGGGTCCTCCTCTCTGTGACCCGCTATCTCCCCGCTAGACCCTCAGCGCGGAGCCAGTTCCAGGGCTGCGCACCCGCGGGCTAGTCCGAAGAAAGAGCGGAAGAAAGTAGGGAAGAGGGGCGTGGCGCTGGGTCGCCCCCGGAGGCCGGCTCTGCTCCAGAACCTGGCACCACCGCAAAGCCAGGGCTGGGAACGCGGGAGCCTCCCAGCCCCAACCGAGCGCGGGGCGCACGGCCCCGGGAAGGCGAGGAAGCGAGCGAGCAGGGAGACTACCCCGGCTCCCGCCCCCATCCCAGGAGCCGTTTCCCCGGCCGTAGCCCCGAAGGGCCCCCGGCTTCCCCTGCCCTACGGCTGCCGCCCGTCGAAGCAGGCGCGCCGTCTGTCCCGGGTCTCGGCGTCCCTTGCCCTCCCTCCCCCAACCCCTTCTCAGGCGCCCAGTGCCCCGACCAGTCCCCGCCCTCCGGGACACACTTCCCTCCTTCCTTCCTTCCTCTGTTCCCTCCCTCCATCTCGCTTCCCAGCACTGGGAACTCGGAGGCGGCCCCCAAACTGGCCGGCCGACGCCCAGCGCTGCGCCCCGCGCTGCGCCCGTGTCCCCGCGGGCAGCCGACTCACCACCTGGGTCCTCCGCCTGGTGCTCACTCGTCTGCACAGGAGCTGCCCTGCCGCCGCCGCCGGGCACTCTGTCTCTAAGGGCTCCTGGAGACGGCTCCGACCTCTCCTCCTCCACCACCTCCTCCTCCCGCCGCTCCCGCGCCGGCTCCGCCTCGCTCGAGGTAGGCGGGGCGGACAGCCCGTCGGGCGGGGCAGTGGCGGCCCAGACTCCTTCCTGCGGCCCTGGCCCTGCCGCTGCCCCAGACGCCCTGGCTGTTCTCGGTTCGGCCGCGGACAGCATGTAGTGTCCGGGCAAGCAGAGTGGGGAAGTCGGGAGCTGTGAAGCTCCGCAAACGTCTGTTCGCCTTGGCCATTTCTATTTTTCCTTCCCCGGATTCGCTGAGGCCCTGGAGTTCAAGTACTCTCGGGGACCCCCCTTCACGATGTTCCAGGGGGCTGCTCTGACTCCTCGGAAGGTTCCTTCGCGTGCGAACGCCTCGTCAACCCCGATGCCAGCAGTCCCTTGGACCGCGAATATGTGCGCTGCCAACCCCCCACACCAAAGTTAGGCTCCGCTCCAGGAGTTTCTTAAGAAAACAGTCACAGTAAAATTTAAAGGGCCCTGGGGCGACAGAGTGATTTTGTTCCCCAGAAAGTGGAGATATAGCGAGGGATTGTTGTATTTGAAATACATCTACACATTACGAACTTTACTTCCATTTCTCCCCCATGAAATTTGTTTCCGAATGCCCAGTACCTGACAGAGTTGTGCGAAATGAATTGTTTCCCCCCCCCTTGGTGGATTCAGGATCCAGTAGTGTGAAGAGCCACTTCTGTTTCCAAGACTTCAAACTCTTCGTACATAAAGCTATTCAATGAGCATTCATTGAGCACCTGCTGTGTGCCACACACATTGCATTAAAGGTGATGGAGGAGAAACCAAGATGAATCAGACAGGGGGCCCAACCTCAAAAAATCCAGAAAGCAAAAAAGATGGATGTCCAGAAATCTTACCACTTACCCGACTTCCCACATATCCCTAAGCATTTGCTTTCTTGTTTGACAAGGTGGAGATAAAAGAGGTGAGGCCAAAGTAGGTCACTTAGAACCAGTGTGGGAAGAGTCTGTACTTGAAATGGAGTCTAAGAGCAGTGGGGAGGGATGTCTGTGAGTTGAGCGAAGGGAAGTGAGGCCCAGGGAACCTAGGAGCCAAGTAACGCAGTAAGGACATTGTCTTACTTTCTTCTTGACAGCTACTCAGATATCATTCTGGGTAAAATTTGACCAGGCTGTAGAAGGCATGCTGCAGGAAAAGGAAGTTTGTGCTTGGATGCTTGAAGTGTGGTTGTAGCAACCTGTGGATGGCAGTAGTTGTTGGGGTGCAAGCCACAGCCTGCCAGGGGAGCCCTTATTTCCTGCTTTGTACAGTGAGAGAAAATGCTCGAATGGTTTACAGATACTGACAGTTCCAAGGATACACCCTATACAGAACAGCATGATGCAAACAGGGCCTGAGACTGTCATATGCTGGAGTTTCTATCTTTTGGCCACAGACTATAGAATCAACTCCTACAGTCCTACCAGTAGTTTCCATTTCTGGGGCACTTTATAGTTCAGTAAATGCTTTCATGTACATGATCTCATTCATCTCTTGCAACGACCTAAACACTGAGGCATCAGAAACTTAAGTGGCTTATTGAAGGTTTACTCTAATTTAGTGCTATTCAAAGTGTGGCCCATAGAACAGTGATGGTCTGGGATCTGTTATCTGTCTGTAATGGATTAAGCATAGAAGTTGAAGACGAGTGTGTAGAAACTTTTATAGCTGTTTGACTGAGTAATATTCTGCCTGTTGAATTTAATAACTAAAAAAATGGCCTTATGTTTTGTGTGTTTTTTATTTCATTTTCTTATTACCCATTTTGTATCCATCCTGTTGTATAAAAGCATCAGTCTGCAACAGATAGAAAATGACATACCACACATAGTTTGAGAAGTACAGATCTAGTTAGTAGCTAGGTAGGAATAATGAGTTACATGGCAGATGTTGCTTTAAATACGTATGTTAACTGTTCATCCTCCTAACAACCCTAACAGGTAGACATAGGGAAATCAAGCTATGCAGTCCAAAATGGCAGAGCCGGGATTCAAACCCGTGGAATTTCGCGCTTTTACCCACAGCCCTGGGTCCAGTGTTCTTTCTACTCTGCTGATGTGTTCAAACTTCAGTCGTTCATATTTCATCTTCATATCATATATAATTTATAATTTATATTTTTGATATACTCACTTTGGTTATTTTTTACATTTATGACCCTTGCTATTGGTAATTTCACCCATAAAATCTTGGGTTTGATAGGCAAGCATCTGTTTCTTGCCCTAGATCACTTTGAAGTATATGCTTTACCCCTGGCAATCCCTGTCAGTGCTCCACCACAGCCCCTCCGATCCCCTCTGAATTTTGTACATCCTGGTTTCAGGTGCGCTTTCATTCTCATCACTGGAGCTGAATCACCCTGCCAGAGCACCACCCTCCGCTTGCAGGATTTGCTTTGCGGGCACACGGCACAGCTGAAAGTGCCTAGGAAGTAATGTGACCCTGCCCCTGGCCCAGCCTTTTCCCAATGACTAAGGAATATGGAACTATAAACACTCCAGTTCCTTTGCCCCAAGCTGGGACAACTCTAGGTTGGATCTCCACTGTCTACAGAGCTCCCTATGAGATTGGGCCAAATTATTTCCCGTTCTCTATGGAACCTTGCTTGACATCACATTCTTTTATTATTATTATATATTGAGGTAACATTGGTTAACAACATCTAAGTTTCACGGAAAACAAATTATAATTCAGTAATTTCATATACTATCGCATGCTTACCACCAAATGTCCATCGGTCACCATGTTTGACCTCCTCTACCCATTCTTTCTTGCCTTTCTTATCTTTCCAGGTCCCACTCCTCACTCCCCTATCAGTGTTTCCCAGGAGCACATTCTAATCAGGATCAACTATGTGATTTGCAAGGTCCAACGAAAGACTTTTTAAAAGTTCATAAATTATTAAGAATTTCAAGAATATTAAACCAAGTCCCAGGCCATGTGACCACACAGGTGTGTGTGTGACTCTATAGAGTGTACATCAGTGAAGCTGGCCTGGATGCTCATAAATCATTTTCACTTGAGTCCTCATCTCAGGGTCTGATTCTGGGGAGTCCCAAGCTGAGATAACAATTGTTAACGTGTAAATCAGCCCATCCATGTACTATCAAAATCACCTGTGTAACACCCTCACGGATGGTCAGCATCCCACTTCTTGGGAGACCACCGCTTGTAGGGGGGTGGGTTATGTCAAGTTGTGTGTAAAAAGAGCTTTGGCCATAGAGAGAGGTATCGCAGTTGAGAATGGTTTGGGTTAACATGATGATGATGTAGGAAACCTGGGTTTTAGTCCCGATTTTGAGTGATACACACAAAGTGTGAATTGGGGTAGGTAGTATCTTAGAATAGATTGAGTTACTTGGAAACACACCTTGCATGAAGACAGTTTATTGGTGAGTGGTTAAACAGATGCACCTGTAAGGAGGTAAGACTGGCAGGATTGGGCAGAGGGAGAAGCTGCCCCTCAACATGGTTACAGCTGGGCCGGCAGTGTGGGGAGACTGGGCCTGTGTATCTCCATATCCTGCATTCCCAGGAAGAGGTATAGTCATGGGCAAAGGAGCTCACTGCGCACCATGCCCACTGATTGACACAGCTGTGAGTGGTCAGGAACCAATATTGCCAGAAGCCCAGGAATAAGTGTGTTAGCCTTGAACAGGGGTCTGGGATTAACTCCACAACACACACTCAGGATTGCTTATCTCTGAGATCTCGGGGTTACAGTCAGGGATAACAGAACTACTCCGCCCCGCCCAGGGCCTGACCCCTTGGTCTTCCATGTGGCACCTGGACAATTCTTGGCTGTACTTTACCTTTCTCATACTGAGCCTATTTAATTTCCTATTTTTTTCTTTCTCCAGACTTCTTTTCAACTTTCTTTCCTTTCCCTTTTTATGTCTGGTCCAACTATTTTCCATCCCTCCAATGGCAACTTGAAATGAACAAATAAATAAAACAGTTGCCTATGAAAGAATGGCAGTGTAGTAAACAATGTAAAATATTATGCATTATGAGTTGAAGCCTTTGCAATATATTCTGACTTTGTCACTAACAAACTCTGAATTTGGGCCACTCACTTAACCCAGTTAATCACTTCATGGGGCTTTTTCTTGTCTTTAAAATAAAGAGATTGTAAGAGAATGGTCTCTAATTCTCTACAAAAATTGCACTTTTAAAAAAGATGGCTTCCTTTGCTGCATGATCCCTCACGAAGCAAGCAAGAAAAATGGTTTTATGACTCAGGACAACTGATTTTTAAAATTAGCTGCAATTCATATGTGAAGCTCTACTTCTGTGAACTTCTATTCAATATTCAATAACAATACCCCAACTAAAGCATCAGTCAGAAAGAAATATGTGAAAAAAGATGAAAAATGAAGCAAATCAGTCAGTCCGTGGGTGACTAGGTTTTCACAGGCTTCAGAGCAATATTCTGGGATATTGGCTTTGCATCTTAAGGATTTTATTCATCCTATTGCACGTGGCCACACTCTTTGTCTGGACCTGCCCTAGAAGTGCTGGAGAGCTACCACCTTTTAAATAGATTACCTGGGTAAATGTTTCACAAACTGGTTTTTCTGCTCAGTCAGAGGCTGCCATACTCCCATGTAGAAGTTAGGTCAGGGAGAAGTACCCACATCCCGGAAATTCCCAAGTAACTTGTTGAAGCGTGTATCCCCACGGGCAGGAGTTTGGCCAGAACTATGGCTACAGATCTGTAAGAAATTTAACACAGTTCCATCCTCAAAGGCCCTTCAGAAGCCTTGAGGGGAGTGGCTCAAAATTGAGGTACTAACTCAAGTTAGTTGATTACTAACTCAATATGAGCTTTCTGGCTTATGACAGTGCCAGGCCCTCTAGTTCTAGAGAGTGGATGTGTCTGAACACTGCTGTCTAGAAGTCAAATAGATAGGTTGCAGGGTTGGCGAGTTTCCCATTATTGGAAGGGTTCAACCGGTGGTCAACTAGGAAGTGGAAATGTAGAAGGTATTGGGGGAAGCAACCCAAAGTCCACCAGAGGAGACACGGTACCTCCATCCAAAGAGCCCTGTGAAAGATGTAGATACGGATGTATTCACGTGGAAAGAGGCCCTGAATATATTTTTGAGCATTTCAGGTTGTGAAAGAGTGTGTATAGACTTTCCTACTCATGTACTTTAAAAAAAGCACATACACACAAATGTATATCTGCAATTCTTCTGGCAAATGTTAACAGCATTTTCTCAGGATGGTGGGATTTTGGGTAACCTATGCTTTTTTATAATGCATGAATTTTTTTACAATGAATGTACAGTTTTACTATGAATAACATGTTTTTTCACATTATACATGTTTCTTTTAAAAAATATTTTATATAAAGAAGGAAAAAGGCATTGTGCAGACAAGGGATCAGCCCCCCTGGCCATCTGTTTTTGTAAATAAAGTTTTATTGGAACACAACTACGACTATTCATTTATTACGTGGTTTGGCTGCTTTTGCTTTACAGTGGTTGAGTGGAATAGTTGTGACAGAGATCTTAAGGCCTGAAAAGCCTAAAATATGTATCCACCTCTTTAGAGGAAAAGTGTGGCAACCTCTGGTATAGACAATTAGACCAAAAAACTTTTTCAGAATGGCAAATTGCAACCTAGATATTACGAATTGTTCAGATTCCAAAGTTAATTTTCTAAAAATAATGGTCTGTCTATCTGAAAGTGCCTCCCAGTTCCAAGTAGTGATTACAATAAAAGAGCAGAGTGATATCAGTATTTAAGTAGTTAATGTAGTCTCCTCCCTCCCCCTCTTCCCCATCCTAATTCTACTCCTCCTCTTCCCTCTTTTCTCTGCCTGGTCCTCCTTCTCTTCCTCCTCCTCCTCCTGCATGACCTCTTCCTTCTCTTTTTTCCAAGGACATAAGGTAAGCAGCGTGTTCTCTCCTCTGCCCTCTCATGCTGTTCCACTTAAGAGCAGGTCAGGTTGAAGACTGAAATTTCTCTCTCCTTCTGGCTTACGTCTGTCCAGAAAGAATGATTGAGGAAGTCCTGAACAAAATAAATCATCCTGGAGCAGGAGCGATGAGGTCCCAAAGCCAAGGGAGCTGTGGAGGAAAGGAAGGTGTTGGGCTGTAGGGAGAAAGGGTGGGAACTGGATGAGAAGAATCCTCTCTCCTCCCTCATTCCTCCACCACACTCTCCTGCAGTTTTCCTTAAAGCTTCCCCTCCCGCATAATCCCGTTGGCCTCCAGGTACACAAAAGAGATTTTTCTCCTTCACTGTCAGAGGTACCAGGCATCAGTGCTCTCACTTACAGAAACCACTCGGGCCAGGGTAACTAATGCCAGTCCGAGGGGTGCCAGGCCCTCGCTCATTTCCAGAACTTGGCCAGGAAAGCTGGATGTTGGCCCTGATGTGGAATGCACTCAGATGCTAAGTAATTAAATGGTTCAACAGAAACATTCTCTTTGTCAACCACCTACCCAAGATCCTCCCTGAAGAAAATATAAGGCTTCTGCAGTGTCAGAAAGGGAAGCAAAGAAGCCTGGCAGATGATGACTAGATGATTGGTCCACCTATGGTCTGTGCTACTGGGCTTTGACTCAGACATAGTCAGCTGTGTGGACCTGTAAGCTTAGTTGGGAATTGAAAGTATTTTGTCTGGTGCTCTGATAACAGACCTATTAATTTCATTTAGCTCTACATTCTGGTGAGAATGGAAAATACCAAGCCTGCAACCTCTGTGACTCCAATTTACACTGCATGGTTCTCAAAATATCTAAAATGTTTTTCCAGAGTGCAAGAGAATCTCAAAAAATGTGATTAAAATGTGTTTTGTTTTGTTTTGTTTTAGTATTCCAGCATTGCCCTAGAAATACTGAGATGATAGAGTAATCACAACAGCCATGTAAGATAATATTACTATATTATCTTAGTAGTTTTCAAAATAAAAACATGAACTATTTTGGTCTTGAAACTATCCTGAGAATTACATAACCACACTAAAATTTTAGATGTAAAATAGGTTCCTTATTTTAAAGAGTATTATGACCATATTCCTCTGTTTAAACACTTCCCAGGTGTCTTTTTGTTTTCTTTCCTATTTCTAGGGTTACTAGGGAGGTTGAGCACCTTTTTGTACATTTATTAGTCGTGTGTAGACCCAGTACCAAATTGGGCATGGATCTACTTCCAACGGTCTCTAATGGATTGTGGTGAATATTTTTGTGTTCCTATAAATAGCCTTGAGCTTTGTTAAGTTACTTGGAAAGAGGTTTATTCTTTTAGATCTTGCTTTTAAGATTTATTCAGCAGAATTGGAGCAGTTATCACTCTAGGGCTAATTTTTCCCCTTATTGGAGCAAGACCTGTATGTCTACTCAATGCTCTATAAATCTTGAGGTTTTCCAGTCTGGTGGAAAGAGGCATCATTCTGGACCCTGTGTGAGCATCAGGCACCAGGACCTCTAATTCTGACAGATGCTTCTTTCCCTGGCCTTGAGTAGCTGCTTCACCTGCGTGAGTTCGTCTTCCGTCCTCAAACTCATCACAGGTATCATCGTGCTCAAAGGGGACCTTCTGCTATGCTCTGGGTTCTCTTCCTGTTCAGCACTCTCCCCTCTGGTTCTCTGTCCTGGGACTCCTGGTTGCCTTGATCTCTCCCAACTCTCATCTCCACTTCCTCAACCCGAGGAAAGCACCAGGCTTTTTGTAAATTTCCCCTATCTCTGCTAAGACCTGGAAGCTCCCTCAGGGCAGTAAACAGGGGGACTTTCAGGGATGCTGCCCTTCGGTCACCCAGTATGTTGTATTTTGCAAGCTGTTGTTTTATGTATTTTGTCTTTTTCAGGTTGTTTCAGGTAGAAGGATAAAGCCAGTTTCTCTTCTCCATCTTGACTGCCAGCCACAGTCTCCCCTGCCACTCTAAACCATTTATTATCTTTCTTTTCCACTTATTATTGCTTAATATTATTTTGTACATTTAAAAAATTGTCTGTCTCCCTTGACAGGCTGTGAGCTCCACAAGGGCATTTGCTATGTCTGTTTCGTTTACTGTTATATCCTTAGTTCTTATAACATTGCCTGACACATAGTAGTCCTCACTAAATACTGGATGGATGGATGAATGAATGAATGATGAATGAATGAAAGCTAGATCAGGGCCTGATCATGGGAGGCTTTGAATGACAAGCAAGAAAATTGAACAAGTTTTGCTGCAAGCAGAGGCTGCTATTCTGAGACTAAAAGGTCAAATTCTACTCATTTGCAATTTGAGGACATTGTGGGGTGCAATGCTGGAAACTTCACTCAAGCTACTCTGTAAATCTGCCAAAACTTTTGGTGGATTAAGTCACATTTTTGGAGTCTGCTCGGAATTCACAAACCTGGCAGTAATTATGAATCTTGCCTTTGACCCTGCCCCTTAATCTGATTGGCTCTAAGCCCTTTACAAATATTAATTATGTCTTCCAATGGGGTGGCCACCTTCACCTCTTTTCTTAGCCTGACCACCCCGGGACCAGTCAGTGTTCAGCACCCCAGCCCCATAGCAGCGAGCGCAGTCCTCTTCCCTAAAAGAGAAAGGCTGGGGTACTATTTTTACCAACATCCTTAAATTAATTAGTATTTTATCAGTAAGCTTCACAATTGAGTAATTTTCTGAAAAGACCTCATTTGATAATTGCAATAGCCTTTCCACTGATCTGACCCCAGTCTTCAAGACTGTCCTCTGGGGCACAATATTAGATTATAGTAGGAAAGAAATATTGGAAACTATACCTGCATTTATTTTGTGTCCTTTCCTTTTGTTAGTACAGTGGTTCAGGTATATAATATATAAGTAAAAACATATATTGGGGCTGCATGCTCAAAGTCTTTCCTGATGAAATGCACCATGAAAAATATTTAGAGATTACAGGTCTAGTCTCTATGCCAATTCCCCCTAATGAAGCCAGATTGCTCTTTCTAGAAGGCACCTCTACTTGTGCCCCTTTCCTTTACTAAAACAAACAAAACCAAACCCCCAAAATATACTAAAGTTTCAGTATAAAACACTTTTTGCAGTATGTGAAGTTGAAGGGAGTTTTTCTAAGCAGACACAGTACGCCGTCCACAACAGGTAATAAGCCCCATGATTCCACGGCATGTTATACTTTCACAACGCACTGAACTCTGCCTACAGGGCTTCTGGTTTCAGAAGAACATGGGTCTGCTCTCACCCAAGCTTTGCGTGTATCTAGTTCTCCTCTATGTAGCCTGTTAGCCCCACCACTTAGAGACTGAACTGTGAACCCTGAACAATAACTGCAAGGCCATGAATATATGCCTAGATTCCATCAGTATATATGTTAAACAGACTGAATTACTGAAGATGTGATGGAAATAAAGAACTTTACATGTGCTAAGTTATTTACTATTGGAGTAGTTTATAAAAATAGCAGTTGAGAAAACACTAAGCTACAACACACTGTGTGTGTGTGTGTGTGTGTGTGTGTAGAAGTGAGGATGGAGGGCACCCAAGGTACCAGGCATGTGGACGAAGAAGCTATTGAAGAAGAACCTCTGGCCCTGGCCAGACACCCCATGTGCTAAGTGAATGGGCAATGAAGAGTCCAGCTGAACCTGTCCTGAATTCCTAATACACAGGTCCATGAACAAAGTGAACTGGTATTTTATATCCTGGAGTTTTGGGACAGCAGAGCTGAGAGTTGTAGGTATCACCTGAGTACCTGGATCCAACTCTGTCTGAAGCAGTACTACCCCTGTAATTTTTCAGTGAGCCAGTACATAGCTTTTAGTTTATTGGTTCATGCTGGTATTGTACAAGTTAGGTTTCTGCCATTTCCAACCAAAAGAATTGTGAAAAATATAGTGATGGTGTTTTAGCTTCTGTTCAGAAGCTTCAGCTAGTCATTTCTCAGTTCTTAATTTACCCTCGTTGTTCATCTGTGCAAAGAACTTCTCTTGCTTGATTGACTAGATTTTCATTCATACTTTTTATCCTATTCCTACTCCTATTCCCTTCCTGTTCATAGACAAATATCATTCTGATGTGTATCTTTTTACTTGTTTTTGTCCTTATGAAATATATTGTTATTTTGTGTAATGTATTTTAGTCTTATATTAATGGTATTGCATACTCTTTTTATATGTGAATAATACTTAAGAATTTTTCAAATTAGTATTACGTGATCCATATTTTCCTCCAAAACAGCATCACCCACTATAAATTTTGCCTCTAAGAGATATACATTCTAATGATATCTATTGTTACTGGCAATTATTTTTATCTTCTTGGCATTAAAAAAATCAAGCTTCTTTTATTTGCTGAATGCTTCCTTTTTTACCTCTCTCCCCCTGCATACAGACTTTATGTTTTAATAAGAAATGTTCTGGCTACACGCAGGCATTATCTTCTCATCTCTTCGAGAGCATTATATATTTTTTGGAGATATTTTTCTGTTTTTTTAAAAATTGTCCCTGTTGTTTCCTTTGAGTTTCTTTTCTTTCTACTTTAAAAAAAATTATGTTGTCTTGTTTTTGAGCTGTGTTTTTCATGTTAGCAGCTTTCCTCAAATGTCTGCTGATCCTTGGCTGACCTGTTGGGAGCCCCTCTGTGTGCAGGGCTTACTGAGCGGTGGGAGTGGGCAATACGGCAGAGGTTTGGCGCTCTGTCTGCAGACCTCAGGGCTTTCTGTAGGTCTCTTCTCTTGGTCTAGTCAGATACACCAGAAAGGAGGGCAGATCCTCCACTTGGGAGGAGGGAGGGCTTACGTCTGGCTGCCTGCATTCCAGCAGCCTGGAAGTTTCATCATGGTTTTTTGTTTTGTTCTTTAAATCTAAATTCTCACTTAATCTTGTTTTTCTAGTACCCTACACTTGAACTGTGGCTCAGGGCCATACTGTCTGAATCATCTATTCATTCAAATATTTATAAAACAAATATTTATCCAGGCAGAATCCTAGGTGTTCGGGGATACTCCAGCAACTAAAATAGATGAAAATCCGGCCCACACAGAACTTACATTCTAAAAGGAATACATCTCCAGTCTTCCACTGAAGTGTGTGTGTGTGTGTGTGTGTGGTGGGGGGGAATGGGGGATGGGGGTGGGGGTGGTTTTAGTGGCTGACTGCAAAACAAAGTTGCAAGGGAGGTCTAAGTGCTCTCTAATGAACACTTCGGACCAATCTTCCTATTTCAGCCTCACCTCACGTCCTATCTTTAAAAGTGCTCAGTGCCTCCCATCCCAGAGCTTTTCTGGTTTAGGATGGAAGGAACCAGCTTGATGATGTTAGCATCCCCCTTCCCCTTCGTATTTGAATTTCAGCTTCCTTTGTTCTGCTAAGTCATTGACTTGCTACTTGTTCATCTGCTTTCTGCTCCTGATCTGTTTTCGCTTTCTTTCCCGCTTTCCTTGTTCTTGTGGCTTATACTTCTTTGTTTTCATTTAATATTATTTTAGTGGGATTTGAGGGGGATGCATAGAGATAATTTTGCATTCAATCAGCTATGTTTAATCATGTGCCAGTAACTCTCTATACAGGTACAAAGTTGCTTGCTTTCCAGGTAAAAATGGTGCCAGCCTGGTTGGTGGTGGCATCAGGCTCTGATTTTCTGACAGTCACATCTCTGGGAAGCTGTATTGCTTGAATTGAACTGAGATCACATAAAAGATACATAAGCTTAATGTTTCTAGGCCTCTATTATTGTGGCTTGTTTTCTTTCCCTTCTTCACTCTTTTTCTCAGAACTTAGAACATATTTTACTTAACTTTCTTCTCCTTTGAATCATATTTTCCCTTTTAAAAATTTTTATTATTGACCTTCATATTTTCATTTGTTTTGATGTCCATAATAAGAGAGTATTTTGGAGTAAATTCCTAGTCATTGCATACATGTATTGAGATACAGTAAAATAATTTTTTTAAGTTGGAAAGAAATAATAGGATGACTCATAGCTAATATTTATTAAGCTCTTACTGTGTGCAAGACACTGTCCTAAGAGCTTTACACTCATTGTCTTATGAAATTCTTCTATCTTCCTATGAGATAGGTATTACTCTCAGTCCGCTTTATGGATGCACTATCAGGTCCTATCACCTTTTTTTGTAACTGCAAGACTAAGAGAGATTAAAAACTTGCCTAAAGTCTTACATCAAATGAGTGAAGTTTTAAAATATTCATGAAATGAATCAAAGCCACCCATATTCCTTTTCAGACATTGAAGCACGGTTTCGGTGTCCCAAACCACAGAGGCTCCCTGCTGATGGAGCTACATATCTAAAGATCAATAGCCAATTAGAAAACAGAGAACCAGATTTATCTGATGCAATGGCAGGGAGGTCTGGTTAGCTGTGCTGCAGGGTTGGGTCTGGAAGACAACGTGGGGTTTCCTGCTCCCTTCTGTGGAGACTGGCTGGGCCCAGAAGGGCAAGGCCTGTGCAGCAGGTTCTAATCTAGCCACCTAACTTGCTGTGCAGCAGAGAAAGTCTGGCTGCCTCACCCTTACGTTACAGACCAAAAGCTGGACAGGGAGCACAAGTGTTGCTAAGCCTACCTCCAAGAGACAGCTGTGCCCAAGGAGGGATTTCCATAAAGGGACAGGAAAGGCAGACAGGACCACGAAGTATAAGATGAAGCAAAGAACAGATCCAGCAGCCATTAAGAAGTGGCCTGATTTGAATTAGGCTCCCACCTCTTGGATGAGTGCCTGCTGGCTCCCTCCTTGGGGTGACTGTGAAGGGGCCTAGAAAAGGGTTGTAAGTGTGAGTAGGAATATTCTGGAAGCTGGGATGGGTTGAGGTGGAAATGAGGGGAGAAGAAAACAACAGGTTTCCTTCTTAACATTACTGCTTGGTGGAGATAAAAATGCCAATTATTAAAAACAGTGCTTGTAACTAGTGTCTTTTGTTTTATCATTTAAATCAATGCTGGTTGCAACTCACTCAGTGGGTTTCTTGACCCACTAATGGGTCTGGACCCTCAACTTGAAAACATTGTTCTAGGAAGTTTGGTGACACAGTTTTGGAGGAAAGAGCTGCTCTTGTTTATAAAACATATCAGGGGACTGTTTGGTTATACGTGAAGCAGGAATTAGGGAATGGATTGGACAGGAGTGGCTGACAAAGGGAAGCAATTTGGTATAACTGCAAAGGGTAATACAATTAAAATAACATTATAGGTATTGGTAGAGAGATTACTAACACCTGATAATGTTGAACATCTTTTCATGTGTTTATTTGCCATTTGTCTTAGTCAGTGTGGGCATCTATGCTAGAATAACATGGACTGGGTGGCTTAAACAATAAACATTTATTTCTTACAGTTCTGGAGGCTAGAAGTCTGAGATCAAGGTGCCTACCTGATAGGTTCTTGGTATAGGCCCACTTCCTGGAGTACAGTTGACTATCTCCTCAAATCCTTTTATAAGGACACTAATCTTATCAACGGGGTTCCACCTTTATGAACTAATTTACCTCCTAAACATCCAACCTCTAATACCATCACACTGGGCCTTAGGATTTAACATATGAATTTGGTGGGCGGGAGGGGTCCAAACATACAGTCCCTGGTGCCATCTTTGGTATGTCCTCTTCGGTGAAATGATAGCAGCATTTTTAGTAAGACAATGTGTTGAAAGAAAATAGAGTATTATCATCAACCAACGTAGTAATATGTGTCATAATAGTAAGCTTTCAATCTTTCTATCTGTTTTTTAATCTCCTATGCATGAAACCCTGTGCTAGGAACCAGGGGTACAAAGGTTAACTCAACAGACACAGCTCTTCCCCTCACGGAACTTACAATCATGAGGTAGGTAAGGATGTGGGAAACTTTTAGAATGAATACACATATGTATAATGATAAAAAGTGATGTCTTGAAAGAAAAAAAATCATGAAAAAGAATACTGGAGACTTAATGTACATTGAGAGTCTTCATACCCGAAAAATGAATAGGTGCTGTGCAAGTTTGGTGGGGCCCGGAGCCACTCAGCCTGTGCGAACAGCATGTGTTGAGGGTCCTGAGGCAGGAAAGAGCTTGAAATGTGTAACTGCGACGGCAGGCTAGTGCAGCAGGAATGCAGGGCCAGGTGGCAGAGGGATAGGAGACGAGTTGAGCATCCAGGCAGGACCCAGGTAAGAAACAAGGAAATCACCTAGGAGGCTACTGTAGAAGTCCAACTTGTTTGCACCAGCATTGTAGCCAAGGGAATGGAGAGAGAAGTGGATAGTTTTGAAGTATATTTTGGAGTGGGGATTGACAAGACATGGTAAGGGACTGTATGTTGGGGGCAGGGAGGGCAGGTGAAGAGGAAGGAGGTGGTAAAAATAGCTCCCAGTTTGCTTGATTGAACGAGTGGGTCAATGGAGGTGACTTTACTAAGATGGTAAAAGAAAGAGGAGGACTTGATTTGTATGGGGGGTTGTAGGCAGCGGTCGTGTTATTTTTAGATGTATGTAAATTCTGAAGACAGATGTATGTCTACAAAACAGTAAATCTATTTAATGGTGTAATAAATACCAGGGACCGCCAACTGAAGCTGAAAGAGTTGAGACTAAAAGAAAACAACTCAAGTCCAAAGTACATCTTCCTTCCCCTAGCTTTTCGGATTTTTCACAGAAATTTTAAATAGTGTGGGCAGGTGTCCACCAGATGGCAATATTTCTTTATAAAAGCCCAGATTTATTGTAGAAGCTGTATGTTCTCATCTACACCAAGGTGGATCCTTGTGGGGCACACAGCCAGAGTCTACTCAAAATCTTTGCAAGTACAGCCCCGCCTGCTGACTTCTAGGAATGTGCACAGGCAGCCGCAGCTTTATGAGCGAGATCCTTATGCGGCTCTTACAAGGAGACAAAGGTGCGCGTGTGTGAGTGTGTGTGTGTGTTGGATCTGGGTGCTTCATTTCATGAAGAGCCCCTTAATCCTAAGTGTTGTTCATGTGAGCACATGAGTAACATTGGAAACCTCATATAACCTCTCTGAGCCTCTTTGTTCACCTGCAGAATGGTGAGCACATTATCACAACCTCATGGGGCTAGTGTGAGTATAAAATTAGATAACACATGCCTATAATGTGCCTAGCACAGTCCTGGTACAAACTAAGCACCTAATACATTGTTATTACGCCCACAATGACCCTTATCCGCAATCTCCCTCCCTCAAGGCTTCACCCTATGGCAACCTTGGCTGTGGGCAGCCTTCCAGGCGTGATCTCACAGCCGAAGCACAACGAGATGGCGGATTCCATTCCAGGTCCTCTTAGCCTGGGTCCACGGCAGGGGCTCCTCCTTGATACTGCTTCCCGCCAACTTTATTTTTAGGAAGATGGAACCCTTCTGCAATTGACTTGTCTAATTGGACAGGCAAGCCATGAAGGGGGAGAGAGAGGAAGCACCTAGATGAAACACCAAGGCCAAAAAATCAGCCCCTGACTAACAGACAGCATTGCATTCAATTATTTTCTGTTTGGTTGCCTTTCCTAAGCCACTGAAAGATGTACAATTGCTATCTGCAGGCTTGTAATTATATATTCCCAGCCTGCCAGGTGGGATAGGTCCAAGCTCATCTTGTTTGGAGGCTGACGCAACGTGAATGCAGCTTAGAGTTGTCTTGGGAAGAAATTGGCTTTTTGCTAGTACCTGTGGTTCGGCCACAGGGACTATTTCTACAGCAGGGGCCAGCCAGCTCCCCCCAGTGGATTTATTTATCTCCCTCCTTTCCTATTCTATCACCCCACCAGATGCTTCATTTTCCCAAAATATTTGGATGCTTTAAAAAGATGTGTCAGAAATGCTACTAATAATCACTATAGTATTCAGTAACATTGATTTATGGGTGTTTTTAGCTTTTAACTTCATGTGGGATTATTGGGGGGTGGGTAATGAGGTGAGCGAGAAGAGGATAGGAAATGTACCTTTGATACAGATGGAAGGAGAAGATTTTTGGTCTTTAACCTGTACTGCAGGTGGCAAAACAAAGTTTCATGTGTTCAGTTTTACACACATGATTGCTGAATGGGCAGAGTGTCAAAATACCCCCGTGGGCAGCACAGGTTCTCATACTTCCTCACATGTGAACAGTGCACATGTGACTATTAGTCACAGTCCTTCACTGGCTTCTTACGTGAATTTTATATTGGAAGCACGGGTTATTTCTCACATTTTCTTTACTGATATTCAGAAAGATTAGGCAACCTGGTTCATTCAACAAATATTTATTGAGAGTATTCTTTGTGACAAGCATTGCTGTAACCAGTGAACGAAAGCTCTGCCCTCGTGTAGTTTACATTCTACTGGGGAAATACACAATGGGTAAAATATATCATATGACACATTGGGAGGAGTGACATGGAAAAATAACATGGGGAATTGGGAAGAAGGTTGGGTGCTCTTCAGGTGGTGAAGGTACAATTTTAAAAATGGTAGTGAGAGAGTGCCTAATTGAGAAGGCGACATTTTGGTTAAGACCCGAAACCTGGGAACAAAAGAGCATTCTGGGAGGAGTCAAGAGCCATTGCCAAAACTTGGAAGAAGAAATAATGCCAGAGCAGAGTGAATGAACAACAGAAAGCCAGGAAATAAAGTTTGGAGAGGTTAGGAGAAGACTGTGAGGACTTGTCGGCTGTCACAAGGCTTTGAGAAGGGGTGCATAATTTGATTTAGATTTTTAAAGGATTACTTAAGGCATTGTGCAAAGGCAGCGGTAGATGGAACAATTTGGGGACTGTTACCACAGCCTGGGATAGATGAGCTTGGCGTGGACGAAGGTGGTGCTGGTGGTGGTGGAGGTGTGAGAAGTGGTCAGATCTGGAGCCACCAGAACTTGCCAATGGATTATTAGCTTTGAGGTGTGAGAAAAAGACAGAGTCCAAGGTGGCATCAAGGCTGGTGGAAGGATGGAATTGCCACTGTCTGAAAAGAAGACTATGGGGCCAGCTTGGCAAAGGCAAAATGAAGAATCAGATTTAGACACGATAAGTTTGTACCTCTGATTAGACATCTCAATAGAGATACTGAGACATTAGTTGGATATATGAGTTCAGTGTAGAGGTTCTGGCTGGAGAAATAAATTTGTCAGTCTTCAGTGTATAGATGTTATTTAAAACCTTGAAATTGGATGGATTCACCAAAGGAGTGTGTGCAGACAAGTAGGAGTCTGAGGACTGAGCTCTGTGGTCTGCCAGCATTTAAGGGTTGGGATGATGAAGGATCCAGCAAAGGAGAAGGCACAGCCAGTGAAGAAGGAGGAAAACCAGAGGACATGGTCTCCTTGGAGCCAAGTGAAGAAACTGTTTCTCAGAGAGGGAGTGACCGACTGTGTCAAAAGTTGTCAGTTAATGTGAAATGAGACTGGAAGTGGGTCATTGGGTTTGGACAAGCAGTACATCTCCCCAGTTATTCTCTCCCATAGCAGTTTGTCTTCTTCATTGAAACTATCCCATTGTTATTATTATTATTAATCATTACTATTTTGTGATGCCTGCCTTTTTCACTGGATAGTAACCCCTAAGAAAGCAGGGACCATGATTGTTTGGGCTCATTGCCTGAAACCTATTAGGAACTGTGAAATTTATCTTTCTTTGGGTTTTTGTTTTGCCACATAGCAGTCAATCTCCCTTCCTTGCCTTATTAACAGTGTTTCAGATCACGTTGCAGAATTATCTCTCTCCTTTTATGTATAGATGGAAAATTCACGTGTTTACCTCCTAATTTGGAATCCAAAGGGGGCAGATGCTGACCCAGACCCCTACACCAGGGGGCAGACTCCATCCATCAGAGGATTCTGAATTTGCCCAAGAACAAGAAGTGTTGAGTACACTAGCATCTCTGTCCTGACCACATCCCTCCTTGGGGGATACTGTTGCCATGGTTCCCATTTTCTCTGGAGCCTTTTTCTCCAGACTCTTTAGTTCTCTGAGCTCCCAATATCCTTCAGGTAAATATCCTGCTTAAGTCAACCAGAGCCATTTCCTATTCCCTTCAATGAAAAAAGCCTAATACTTTATCACTCAATAAATATTTGTTCAATGAATTAAAAAAGTATGGTTTTCATTTCACAAATGGAAAGTCTGAAGTTCAAAGAGCTTTAGCCATTTGTCTAAGTCCACATACCTTCCATATTTCACCAATTCTCTGTTGCATCCTTTTCACATTCTCAGATCTCTGCAGTGAGGATGCGTTATACAATTGATGGTGTCTTACAGTTAATTTGCAGTATTTTTCTCATTTAAATGCTGTGTAGCACTAAATAACATTTATATAGCATTATATAAAATAATGCCATGCCTTCTATCAGCTTATATTGAATGAAATATAATACTAAATATCAGAGTGAGGATTCAAATATATCTCAAAAGCCTGTACACTTTTTTAAAAAAAATCTTCACCCGAGGATGTTTATTGATTTTAGAGAGAGGGGAAAAGAGAGAAACATTGATGTGAGTGACAAACATCAATTGGTTGCCTCCTGTACATGCACCAAGTGGGGATTGACCTGCAGTCTAGGTATGTGCCGACCGGCGATCGAACCCTCAACCTTTTGGTCTACAGGATGGTGCTCCAACCAACTGGGCCACTGAGCCAGGGCAAAAGTCTATATACTTATGTTTCCCAAGGACTTACATCTAGTTGGAAGGAAAAAAAGTGGAAAACAAGAAAAACAGTACCTCTCTTGAATGTCAGACAGAGGACCTAACTAACCAAGGTTTTATGGGTACACACACTCAGAAGTTTTAGATGGGTGGGCATCTGGGTGGGCATCTGGGTGGGCATCTAATCAATCCTGCAGGGATAAGAAAGATTTTGACGGGTGGAAAGGTGGGAAGAGAGAAGTGAGGACTGCATCCTAGATGCTGGCAGCAAAACAGACACTTAAATGCAGGTCTGAGGCGCAAGGCTGAGGTTAGTGAGGATGGTCACTCAGGGTCTCCCCTCAGTTTCCCTTTTCCTTCCCTAGAGTAATTTATTCCTCCAAGTCTCCCTGTGTTCCTCTCACAATTCTTTTCTGCTGCAACCTCTTTTCTGGCAGCCTCCCCCTTCCCACCTCCTGTCCTTTCCTCCCAGTCAGTTCCACTCTTGCATGTGGTAGACAGACTCCCTTTGGGACTCGTGAACAAAGGAAAAACTGGTCTGGATGAAGGGACAACAATGTGCCAAGGTTTGGAGATGTGATGTGTAATGAGTGTGGGGAAGGAGAGTGGATGAACATGATGGGAGAGTCGGATGGGTGGGGTGGTCTATTCATTTATTCAAGACATTTTTATTGAATGCATACCAGGTATTGCTCTAGGCGTTGGGATATAGCAATGAAATGAAAGCAAAGTGTCTGCCTTTAGGGGCTTATGTTCTGGCAAGGGAAGATAAAGCAAAAGTAAATAAACAAATATATAAATATATACATAGGTACATATATATATAAATGTCTGATGGTATAAGAGCAATGAAAAAAATGTTAAAAGGGTTAGAAAATTTAGAATGATGGGGTTGGGGTGCTAATTCAAATACAATGGCCAGGGAAGTCCTCTTTGATACGGTACTATGTCAACAGAGACCTGAAAGAAGGGAAGGAGAGTGTTGTGCATGTCTAGGTGAAAAGTGTTTTGGGATGAGGGCACAGCACCCGCAAAGGTCTGGCAGGAGAATCACCATGAGGAATAACTTGCCCACAGAAGAGTGGCTGAGGGACGATATGGTAGCAGGCACATGTGGGAGCTACTGTCGGACCAGATCATGCAGACCTTGCCAGTGTTATAAGGGTTTGGGGTGAATGGAAAGCCTTTGGGGAGATCTGAGCCGAGGAGAGAGAAGGAAGAGATGAATGGGCCCTGATCATTAAGGAGCTAGAATGCTGCTCTAAAATTTTGAATGTGATTCTCCATTGTCCCTGGAACTTTTCATTTTTTGAATTCATTTAAAACAAGTAGAAAATCTACTCTTATAAATAAATACGATTTGTGTGTGTGTGTGTGTGTGTGTGTGTAACACAGAGAGCCCCCATCTAGAACAGATGTAACGGAGTGATAGCTTGTTTTGACAGAAACAGGCTGCAGAAGGTTACGCTCCCTCTACTCTGCCTTTGGTTGTCAAGGAGATACCTCTGCAAACCTCTTCTCTTGTATCTAAATGTCACCGTGTAGCACTTAGATTATCCATGCTCTCCGTTTATTACGTTATTGTAAAGTTCATTCAGGAGTTAACGATTTCACTACCGGTGAGTCTGGGTGTCGCACACTCCCTTTTCTGCTCTTCTGACTGCTGCTCTTTCTCAGTCCTTCTGAGGCTGCTTTCCAGGAGGACGTTGCACCTGAAAAGGAGCCCTGTATGTCTGTAGGAAGTCCTGAGGGTGAGACGGGCTGCAAAAGGCAGGCTTATTCTGAGAGACTGATGGGAAAGTGGAGAATTGATGGACTCAGTACAG
The DNA here is from genome assembly GCF_022682495.2 of Desmodus rotundus. Taxonomy (NCBI): domain Eukaryota; kingdom Metazoa; phylum Chordata; class Mammalia; order Chiroptera; family Phyllostomidae; genus Desmodus; species Desmodus rotundus. Next base: position 47,792,740 of record NC_071389.1, read on the forward strand.
AAAAATATATGAAACTGGGTTGTTTTCAGTATAATGCATTATTTCAATTGCTGATCAGTCACGGTGAATATTGCTGTATTCATTTTAAAGAGAGGGACATTGACACTCAGTAGTAAAGACACTTACTAGGTAGTCGGTAGCCTTGGGACTAACAGCTCCTAGTATAGTGTGATTTCTACAACCCTGCACTTTTTCAAAGATATAAGTCAGAGGCAATAGATTAATTTGTTCATTCATTCATTCATCCGGCACACTGTGATTGAGTGCCTCCTTTGAGCTGGGCACTGTTAGAGGCCCTGAGAACACGGAGGTGAACGAGACAAGCTCCTCATCCCCCTTTCATGCCTAAACAGACATTGCTCTTGGCTGTCAGCTGCACGTAGCTGCAGAATTCATTATTGATCAGAGTTGGCCCTTTAGATGAAGATCTGTTTGTTATCCCTGGCTTAGGGGGTGCATTCAGAGTCTGAGCAAGCTGACTCCTAATCAGTTTTCCCTTTGAGAGGAAATTGAGGTTTTCTAATAAGCTCCAGACAAAAAGACGTGTGGAGACAGATCTGGAGATTAAGACGGCCGCGGATATTGTTGGCTCGGGATCAGCTTCTCCCAAAGTGTCGTTTCATAAACTGTTTAACAATTCTGGTGAGCGGAATGTGTTTCTCCCAGCTTATTCAAATCACACATCTTAAAGCATTATGTCTCCAGGCTATAATGCACTATTCAGAGTAAATGATGCATGCAGCTATCACTTCCTTTCAGCACAAGATAGGAAACAGGTTAATGTCTGTGGACCTTGTGTCTCGCTTACCCACAGCAGCAACACTTTCCTCGTGCTGTGAGGGGGCTTGAGGGCTTCCATCTGGTAGCAATTTGCTTTTAACAAACATTTTTAACCGAGGAGAAAATGGAGTTTCTATATCAAAATATCTTTCTGAGAGCTCTGTCAGTAACTAACGTGTTTAAAGAAGAGTTACACTATCTGCATTACTGTCTGCACTTCTTAATTCTTCAAGCCTTCGCAGGCTCACCCAAATCAGACAAAAGAAGAAATTAATGAAATGTATTGTGATGTTCAGACAGATCAAATAAAAAATGTGTCAGATACAAATAGCTCACACTGCATTATCTGATTCTGGTCATCAGCCTTTGCTTTTTCATCTGAAATGTCCGGGCATCTGTGACATCAAGATAGGCTCATCTCTCTGCTGTTGTTTCTTCAGCGGTCCCTTTAGTGATTTAATGCAGGGTTTATAGCCCCACGTTGTTCTGAGTTTGGGCATATCTGAGTTTTGTCATCCAGCAAGGCTGCTACTTGGGGAAACTGCTTGGAAGGGAAAATAACAAATGATTTGCCTAAGAGCCCAAGGTGCTTTGGAAGACCAGGGGCCAAGGTACCAAACTCTGCTCCCTGAGGTCTGGTTAGGTCCAGCACCTGAGGAAAGGTGAAGGGCTCCCCTTAGACCCAAGACAAGGAAGAAGGGGCTATAAGATTCCTAACATAAAGTCAACTTATAGATGGGGGGTGTCTAGGCTGATGGCCAGGATCAAGACCTTAAAGTTTGTGATACTGGTCTGGTTCCTACACGATGCATCATTCATACCAGTTGCTCTTCTGGACCAGCTATCCTGGCACAGAAAAGGAATGCAGGGAAGAATTCCTGAGAATGAGGGTGTCGTCTGAAAAACTGGGCAGAACAAGCCCCCATAGTGACACCAGGTAGAAGACATGGTAGCCCTGGGCCCAGCCATCTACTTCTCTTTCAGCTTGGTGTGGAGAAGCAGGCCTGAGCATTGTTGCATTGTATAAGGTCTTGGGAGATTGTTGGACTGCTGAAAGTTGAAAACAACCCAAGATACCAGGTTTTGCTAATGGGGCATGATGGTGTTTGAGTATTCAGGTGAAAAAGAAAGGTGGTGTGGCCACATTTGTGCTCTGGATCTGTGGGACAGGACATACTGGTTACAGCGTGTGTGTCCAGCTGGGATTTTACCACTCTTTGGACACCCAGATCCGAGTCACAGACTGAGTATCCATCCTTAGAATTGGAGCCCCTCAGCAACTGAGATAAGGGCCACCATCATGGGAAAGTCACCGAGGATTGGGAGGACACCAGGGGGCTGGGCTGAGCACAGGCTAGAAAAAGCACAAGGGGAGGCTTAAAAAGCCCGGGGCAAATACAGAGTAGGGAGCAAGCTATTTAGAGAAGAAGAAAAGATGAGGGCAACAACATTAGAGTGTTGGGAGATACGACTTTATCCTGAACCTCTAGGGCGAGATGTGGAGAGTGAGGAAGGATTCTGACTCAAACTCTGAACTTCTAAACCTTACGGAATCTTTCCTTGGAGGCGACGCACACAGGAAGTGATGTGGCAGGGGGTCCTGGAGTGTGAAAGGAACCCTGTTACCCCAAGGGCTGGATCTTGCAGGTCCTGATGAAACTCATAAGGTATGAAAACATCCTGAAAGTATGTTTTGAGGAACAAAATTATAGCTGTAGGGGAAAACGATTGGACTTTGTTCAAGAGGGCATACTTCGGAAATAATGCTTAAAATACTAGTTGTTTTCTTAAACATTATTCTTAAGAAATATGAGCAATAGAATGGCAACAAATACATATCTATCAACAATTGAATCTAAACTACAAAAACAACAAGCAGAATGGGAAGAGACTCATACGGAGAAAATTTTTTGATGGTGGCCAGATGGGAGGGGGTTGTGGGGCTCGGTGAATAAGGTGAAGTGATTAAGAAGTACGAATTGGTAGTCCCAGAATACTCATGGGAACGCAAAGTACAGCATAGAGAATATAGTCAATAATATTCTAATAACTATGTATGTGTCATATGGGTGTGAAATGTAACAGGAGGATCACTTAGTAAGGTCTGTAATGTCAACCACAGGGCTGTACACCTGAAACTAATACAATAAATATGTCAACTGCAATTAAAAAATAAAAATTAAAAAATGTTAAGAAGAAAGGAATGCATGACTTTCATGATTATCTGGAAAGAAAATCAAATTAAAAAACAACTTTCTGTTATATCAATTTATAAACCCATATTTTTTTATTAAATCAAGCAGCTTGTCGTTTACATAGAGCGGTCTTGATATAAATGGGAGAAAATCATGGCCAAGAGTCAGAATTCCCAGAGGTCCGCCCTTGCGACTCCCTCCACAAATCTAGTCAGACTCCAGCCTTGTCGTTTCTTTCCCACTGTGATCCTTGCATCTGTGCCTTTTGCTGCTGCTACTTCAGGCTCCACCATTCATGCCTGGACAGGTAAACTAGACATTTCACTGGTCACTTTGGCTCGTGCCTTTTTCCCTCTTACTTATCCTGCACATGGTGCTCAGGTTCACCTTTCTAAAAGGCCTTCTCTGTCATGCTGCCCCGCTGTGGGAACATACTCCTACCGCTTGTCATCACACATAGTAGAGGTTCCCAGCCATTGGCAGGACTTGAATAGTGGTGGTGGTGGAGCGGGCGTTCACTGCAAGTGACTTGTCTGTATGTATCCAGTAATGATGTTCTAAGATTTGTAGATGATGTCCTTTTTACATTTTTTGGGGGGGGGAAGATTTGTTTATTTACAGTCACCTCACAAATGTTTATGGCGCGTTTATTAGGGACACAAGAGTGAATGTGAGAGCCAAAGCCACCTGCCAGTGTAGGCAGACAGATTGTGCTCTAGGAAATAAGCAGAAATATCTGGTGATGTTACATGTTATGCAAAATATTGAGACAGGGCAGAGCAACAGGATGACGAGGCAGCTACTCTGGGCTGCGTGATGAGAGAAGACTTGTGGGAGGAGGTGGCACTGGAGCTGGTGGCTGTGAAGATCTGAGGGAAGAGCACTCCAGGGAGAGAGGAGGGTCTTAGAGAGTGTGATTTGGACTATTCAAGGAACAGAGAGAAGGAGTGTGGCTGGAGGTGGTAAATGGATGAGGAAAACAGTAGTCAGACCTTATGTCTCAGGAACAGAACAATGATTTTTGATTTTTCCTCTCAGGTGATAGAAAACTCCTAGAGGTTTAAATCAGGGAACTGACATATACTAACATTTGTTTTTGAAGGCTCACTTAGGTACTGAGGAGGCCAGTTAGGAATATTGCTATGACTCAGGCAAGAGACTGTAGTGGTTTGGACTAGGATGTTGAAAATGGAGGTGAGAAGACGTGTGTGAGCAAACCCAGAATATATTTTAAAGCTGCTAAAACCTGCTGATGGGTTGGCTGTGTAGGATGAGGCATGAAAGTGACTTCTGGTTTTCTGAGTTGATCCACTGGGTGGCTGGCCGTACTATGTGTCCTGATGGAAGGACTCAGTATTATCACTGTGACCGTCGAGCACTAACTATATCCTGCGAGGTCTTAGTTTAGGAGTCTCCCGGGGCAATTTACCCTCACAGGACATGGTGTGAGGCTGCTGTGCTTTGTAAGGCTTGTTAGGTTGTGTGATTTTATAGTGCTCCTTTTATAAAGGATTCCCACCGCTGGACGTTCACCCTTCTCTCTCACATCTGGGGTAGGAAGCCAGACACAGATGTTGATTAAAACTGTATGTGAAGTAAGAGTAAATAGGATTTGAATCAGGAGATGAGACGTTTTCCATGAGTAAAAATTTTTGTTTCCTGGGCTTTATGACAATGGTTTAGATTGCTCAAAAGCCTTTTTTGTTCACTTTCCGCATAAATGATTTCTAGCTAGATAAGGAGTTAACTGTACTTCACGGTCCACTCCATGTAAATGGCAAGCTGCTTTTAAAAATATTTTTATGAGTTTCCTATCTGCCTTTCCCAGAATTCTTCTCTATCAACAGCAGAGCCAGCTTGATCTGTTAGTAGGTTCGACCCAACCCCATAGGGTCATCCTTGCTTCTAGTTAAAATTGGATTTTTGGTCCCTGTTTTAGCTACAGCATTTGTATCCTGCTATTTTATTCCTGAACCAGAGCATGGAAACAAAGCCTCCACTATTGCCGTGCCACTAGCTGGCATTTTCTGAGCATTTATTATGTGATTGTGACAAACATCCTGCACACACAGTCGCCCTTAATTTTGACAGCTCTCCCATCAGTTAGGCACTGTTACGCTATTTTTTAAATGATGAAACTAAAACACAGAGAGACTAAGTAACTTTTCCCAGGTCACACAGCTAGTTAGTGCATGGTGGAGTGAGGACTGGGACGCAGGGTGACTGAAAAGTCCCTGCTCTTCATCACCTTCCCATAACTGTCTGCTGTAGACATGCACCAACTTGAGGCCCCTGGCTTGCTTGACCCGGGAATAATTTCCTTTCTGCCTCCTAGTTGATGTCCTTCCATGGTGGGCCTCTCCCTGATCCATGTCCCTTCACTGCCAGGTGTCCCTGCAGTGGTGACTTTCCATGATGGCTCGTTTCACTAGGCACACTTGATAGCTAGAAGACTATTCTGGGGTCACAGTTAGTATTTTTATTTAGCTCCAAACTTTATAGTGAGACAGTAGTTAATAATTGAAGTGCACTGGTTAACCAGCCCTATCAAGTAGGTGTCTTTTTTTTTTGTATTTTTGACATAAAATAAAGGCACAGAGCTTGCAATTTGCTCAAGATCATGTGTCTACCTGGATTTCAATCCATGTCGGGCTGACTTCCGTGTATCCTCTTAATTAATTTGTGGGAACTGTCCCCTAAATGGTTCTAGCTTTGGGACCAACATGCTTCTTATTTTACATGCAACATTATGTTTCTATTTTATTTCCCTGTAAATAAATGTCCCTATTTGAGTTTTTATGGTAATGGAAAATTTTTATACATATTTCATCCTCTTGTCCATTCCCTTGAAACAGTAAAATTGATAAATTGGTTTTGTTCATTTCATTTTAGAACACAGTTAATCTTTTTCTTATTTTGGATTTGCGCTCTTGAATGCTTGTTTTGTCTGATTCTTGCCTTGGAATATTTTTTAATTTGAATACATTACTGTCTTAGGAAAAGGGGCTTTTTCTTAATAAAATTGAGCAATGCAATTTCTATGATAACAATTGCTTAATTATTCTGAAATAAACACAATATATCATGTATAATGCATCATTGAACAGCTTTACCACATGAATGCTCAAAACCAAGGGAAAAAGTTGTAAAGACCAGTTTAATGGAAAACATTAGAAATTAAAAAAAGAAAATTCTTGGGCCACATTCTGAGTTGGCCTGTGCTGGAAAGAGCAGCCCCAGAGGCGTGACTGGCTAAGGGGCAGCTTTAGATTTTGAATTTAATTGCACAAACTTTTATCGGACTCCTGCTGTGTAACAAGCCACGGTTTGTGGTGGGCGCACAGAGTGTGAGAAGACGCGATCCTTGTCCTCAAGGACCTGAGTCTGTGAAAGGAGACACCCATGATCCATAATGAATAAGCAAACATAAAAACAAAAATAAAATACCTATAGCTATATAGTATGACAATAGCTTCTATAATTCGAACCCTGCTCTCTGGTGCTACCTCAGGCACGTATGAATACATTTTCCAATATCCTCTGACTTTTATTACTTTTTCTGTAAAATGAATATCAAGGACTTATTGTTATGCAGTTAAATTCAGATGAACTGAAAAGGACCATTTTTGTTAATTGAGTTCTTGGACTGGCAAGAAATAGAATTTTCATCTTGTTACATATTCCATTCAATTTAATTTTTTTAATCTCCAAAACAAGTGTTAAGTCACTTCTATAGTGGTTCCTGAATTTTGTTATATATAAGACTCTCCTTGGGAATTTGTTAAAAATACCAGGTCCTAGAATCCCCATCCTTATGGGTAAGGTTCTGAATTAGGCCAAGAATTCATTAGGGCCTGGGAATCTGCATTTTAGACAAGCTGCCCAGGTAGTTCTGACGCTGCTGCTTTGGGGGAGAGTGTAGTCCCTCCATGTCATGGCAGTATCTGGTCCTGGGCCAGTTTGCTGTTCCTCTGATCTACTCTACCGTATGCTCCTCTGCATCACTGAAGCGCAGGCTGGTTTCGCAGACTCTTATCAAGAGTCTTCTAGCTGGTTTTGGCCAATGGGAGGCACTGGTGGGAGACTGGAGGGCAGGAGGAAGGAATAATTTCAGCTCCTGTGGAGTCTTTGGGAGTGACTAAATGCCTTCTATGGCTCTAGCTCTGCTGAACAAGCCCACTTGACCCCTTAGGTCAAGCCTAGGGGTAGAGCAATTAATGTTTTTGTTAACTTCATCTAGCCCATATTATCAGTACTCTGGCCACATCTCTGAGAATCCCCTTACCATTCCTTTCCAAGCTAGCCTGACTTCTAAACATCAGCTCCCGCCTGGGTCTTTGTTGGGAGGCTACCTGCCCCCAGCAACCCAGTTTCTGGAACCCACTTTGTTTGTATATACAGCAGGCTGAGAGTGCCTGAGAATTAACATTTTCTAGGGGGCAGCCCATAACCAGTGATGGACTGGCATGAATACCCAGCTCTCTCTCAGCGTTGCCGGGATGATTCTGAGCTGTGTATTTGCGCTATTTTCCAGAAAGTCCATGTGGGATTATAACAGGGTGAAGTGCTGCATCTCTCTGAGTCCATCTTGTTCAATCCTGCCTTGTTCCCATGGCCTTCGGGCTCATAATTTCTGCTTAGTCTTGTATATAGATGTGCTAATAGTTAGAGAAATTCTGCTTGCTACTTGAGTTGTACAAAAATAGCTCTTCCCATTTTCCTGTTCCTTGACATAAAAGAAGCCTGAACTTGGTACTTTCTTAAGAAGGATTTGAGAATTAGGTCTCTTGTCTTGTTAAGTAGTGCCATCTCAATCAATATGTTTCTATATGCTCATTCAAGGTGTCAGGCACATGGACTTTGGACTGGTAACAGGGTTAAGATCCTGCTGTCCACTTGGGCATTCAACTTAATAAGAATCTCTGTAATGGCTGCCTTGCTTTCCCTTTCTATAGCAGTAGCCCTCATTGACCCATATTCCTTGTATTTCCCAATAAATTTCTTGCATTTGAACTTGGTTCTAGCTTCTTGGAAACTTAAACCAAGACACTCACTGCCCCGGGTTGGCTTCTCAGCCTCTTCTATCACCCATGAATTCAGTTTCCAGCGAAACATTCCCTTTGTTTTAAACTCTTGGAGGATTTTCTCATCCTGGTTAGATGTGGCTAGGTACTAGGTATGATAACGACTCATGTGAACAAGCATGTTCTTTATTCCCAAGGGGCTCTCTGGCTAAAAGGGAAGATAAACAAGCATACAAAGCAGCAGCATGTGATGAATGCAGCAATTCACAAATATGCACAGTTTGGAGGAGAGAGAAATTACTTGGAGGTCTGGACTGGCAGCTGGATGAGATCAGGAAAACCTTCACAGTGGAGTTAAGTGAGATTTTGAAAGATGAGTTTTCTGAGTGGTTAAAGGGAGGGGCAACTGGCATTCCAGACAGAAGAACACTGTTTGCAAAGTTACAGAGGTGTAAAACAGCCGTCCAAATTTAGACACACATAGTTGTTTTTCAGGAGAATAAAGTGGGATTCGGAGAGAGGCAGGAGACACAGTTAGGAAAAGCATGGATCTGGGCCAGAATTGGAAAGCTGTTGTACACCCTGCTCCAGAGTTTATGCTCTTTAGGCCTGAAACAGGCCTTAAAGAGTTCTAGGTGTGGGGGTGATGTGATTAGATTTTCCATTTAGTGATATGACTCTGGGGCTCTGTGAGGATGGACAGGTTGCTGGGACCTTAGTGAGCATGATACAATTAACCTGAGTTCCTCTTTCACGAACATGGCTCTTGCAATGCCTCATGCAATTCCGACTTTCAGGGATGAAATACACAGAAAATGTGAACAGATCCATTTAATGCCCCCATTTATTGGGTGCCTTCTCTAGGCCAGGCCTGTTCTCAGCATGGGAGAGTCAATGGTAAGTAAGACAGACAACTTCTTGCCCTCACGGGGTACAGGACAAGCAGGTCCAGAGGCAACATGATCTAAAAACCCTATAGGTGTTTTGGGGACACTTGTTAGTATCTTGAAATATTCTGTCCAAAAAAGGGGTTCCTTGGGAAAATAAATGAGGAATGCTGCATATTTTATCTCCTATTAAAGATTCACAAAAACAAAGTTTACTAATTAAAGTCTCTGAGATATTCTACAGTAAAACAATCTAATCCCTGATTAATTTTTCTGTGTTAACCACTTGTTTTTACCTGCTTAGCATGGGTTCTCCTTTTTGGGAACAGCACCCTAGTTTTGCTCTGAAGAACTATTGCCCTTGATTAGACACAGTGCTAGAAGGCTGTTAACCAAGGTGCCTAGCCCTGCTCCAGGTTTGGACACACAGCCCAAGAGAGGCCAATCAGAGGTTTTCTTTCTGGAATGTGCATCTTGAGTAGAGGAATGCAGTGATTAAAGATGGTTGAAGTTCATTTATCCCAGTGGTGGTACCCTTCTTCCTGGATTTTTCAAACTGTTCTTTTTCCTGTGCTTTAAAATTTTTGATTATCCAGCTTGTAAAAGAATAAAATAATCAATCTTTCTGACTCCCTCTTGCTTGAGCCTGCCTGGTTCCCATAACCTGTTTGTTAGGAAATTTTGCTTAATGCTGCACACAGAAATGCTAATTATTAAAGGAATCTAACTTATAGCCAAGGGATTACTCAAATAGCCACCCCGCTCAAAACTACTTCCTCGAGGAGATAAGGAAGGTATGTACAAAAATAATGTTGTTTATCAAAAAGATTTATAGGAACTTTGTGACTGAGACCACAGTAACCAGAGTTTATTGACTAAAAAAAGAGTTTCACCATCCCCCTTGGACCCTTGCTGACGTCCAGATGTCTGCGGTCATCAATCACCTCCTTACCGCAGACCCCTCCCGCTCCCCCTTTCCTCTGACATTAAAGAAGCCTGATTTCTGTATGTTCTCGAGATTGTTCTTTAGGAAGCTAGTCTGCCATCTTCTCAGCTCGCTGGCTTTCTGAATAAAGTTTTTGCCCCAGCTCCTCGTCACTTGACCAGTGGCTGTCTCGTGCGGGGAGCAGTTTGAGCTTTCACTTGATCACGAGCTTCCCCTTATATGACAGTTTGGGTCGTGAATCGTATTGCATACCTATACAACTCCTATGAGAATGGGGGTGGATCATGGGGGGCTGTGACTTCTGGCTGTATCTTGAAGAGACAGCTCCCGATGAAGCAGAATTGTATCAGCATCCAGAAATAGACATTCGTTTTGGAGATCTGCATACACGCCCGCACCATCTCATTGATGCCTGCACATGCACAACCCAGTCCTGTCTCTGTGTAACCCCAGGAATTTGCTGAGGTTGCTTCCTTCATTCTCTTCATTCTTCCACTTCTCTCAGATGTTTTGACACCGCCTGAGAGATAACCCATCTGGACACAGTTACCTTGGCTGGGGAGTAGGGTTGGGGGCACAGAGTGTGCCTACTGCCAAAGGTGTGTATGTTCCATTATCGGGACTGGCCGAGCAGCTAGGAATGTGGGTACCTGTGAGCATGTAGCTACGGCTTTTGCTTGCTGAGGCCCTTGCAAACTTCCTTTAGAACAGCTGAAAGATCAAGGTGTGTTTCTGTATTATTTCATTCTACCTGCTGTAACAAAACACCACAGGCTGGTGTTGAAAAACAAAATTCATCCAAGTAAATTTGAACATCTAATGATGGCTTTATTAAATGATTCATGAATTGAGGAGCAGCTCATCTAGCAAGCAGAGAGGTATACTGAGGGACTGTACAAAATGGAGAGTTTTTATAGGAAGGAGGATGTGGCAGAGGAGTTATTAGCAAAAGAAAAAAAATGATTAGTTTAGACCAGGAAGTCTTTTGGGGAAGATAAAGGATGAGCAACAGTTTTGTCATGCAGATGGCCTATTCTTCCTGTGGGGTGGGGGGATGGGAAAGGCCCCTGATACAGCTCACCAACTTGGGTGCCGACCAGGAAATTCCAGACTGGTTGATTCAGATCACATTTCTCCTGAAACTAGAGTTAGAGCAGGTATTGTCTCTCTGTTTGGTATCATGGGCTTCAGCACAAGTGATGCCATTTGGGGCCTGCCATTTTCTCTTTAACACCGGGTAATTTATAAACAACAGAAGTTTGTTTCTCACAGTTCCAGATCAGGGTGTCAGCATAGTCAAGTCCTGGAGAAGGCCCTGTTCCAGACTGCGAGGTCTCTTTTATGAGAACAGCAGTGCCCTTCATGAGGGCTTCTCCCTTGTGGCCTCGTCACCCACCCCAGACTGTCTGCTTCCTACTACCATCGTACCGTGCATTAAGATTTCAACTTACACATTTTGAGGGAGATAGAAACATTCCGACTATAGCAGTGTTGAAGCAAGAAGACTTAGTTTTACTTTATTCTAAGTGGGACACATATACTTGGACCGCCAATTTTTAATAAGTTTGATTTATGGAATCAAAGCCATCCCTCTGGGAGTGAAAAACGGGCCATAGACTAAAGCTGACAAGCTCAGGGGAGGCCTGCATGGTGAACCTTACAAACTCCTGGCAGGTATTCATATCCTAGCCCTGTAGGTTTCCTGACAAAGCTCAACCTTTATCTTAAGTAAACTTGTCTGTTGTCTCTTTTGAATCTAAGATAACATACCTTTGAAATGTCAGAGTAATCTTTTTTCCAGACCCCTCAGGGCACAAATGGGCACAACTTTTGCACCAGAGCACAAGACCCGGAACCCCTCATTGTTATTTTGATTCCTGAATACTATCCCTAGGTGCTATAAGTGTTAATTAGTACAAGTGTGTCTCTCTGTTGTACTTTTTATCCAACTCCAGAGATTTGCCTCCCCCTTAATCTACCACCAGTGGATTTCATGTAACTCTTCTTATGGCTCCTTTGATTGTAGGGTATAAGGTGCAAAACTGCCATTCTCCAGAGCATCTTCTCCATCCATTGAGATTTTGCTTCCCAGCAACTGTCATCAGTTAAGCTCAAATATACTAATAAAAATTCTCTGCAGGTTTGACCATTTCTGATGTCAGCACCCCTCCTGCCCTTCATTTTATTCCTTCACTCCTTTCCCTCTCCCTTCTCTTCTTCCTTTACCTGTCTACTCTCCACTTTCCCTGGGTAGCCTGAGTATGCTGTTTAGTTGAGCAATAATAAACTAACTTAACAATTTTCTATTTGGAGAAGGAGCATCCTTTCACATTTGTTCTAGTGGCAGTCTGGTCTCTGAGCTGCCCCATATCCTTCTAAACCACCTCAGCCAGTCAGAGCCGGGTGAGGTTTTCATACCTGAACCTCAGGTGATGCATCCTGTGTCACTTTCTAATACTCCTCTACTTCCTCCCCACCATTGGAAATCCTGGTCCAGTGGAAGTGGCGCGGGACTAGGGAGGAAGAGACCAGATTTTACTGCTGAGAAACTCAAAACCCATTAAAGTGAATGGGAGGCGAGACTTCTGGCAACGCAGAGAGGAGGAGATGACAAATCCTCTCCCCCAAAAACAACTGCAAAAATGATCCAAAACCCCATTTCAGCCCTCTGGGGACTGACAAAGGCAAACAACAAATTGAGAAACATTTATTCATGAAAGGCTGTTGAACTTTGGGTAAGAACAATGGGAGTCTGTGGCTTTCTTGCCCAGGGCTGCTGAGTGTCCCTCCCCTGGATCTGTGAGCACAGCACTGCTACCAGGGTGGGGCTGCCTGTGAAAAATTGCGGGGGACAGACTGTAGTGGAGGGCGGTGTCAGTGATGTTAGAGAACTCATTAGAGAGCGAACAGGGAGAGCCTGTAGCTTTGCCAGCTGGAGGTTGTGGGCAGAAATTTAACAGGGAGACTTTGGAAATTAGATAAACTCTCCACACATCACTGGCTGACTGAGAGGATGCATGTGAGCAGAGTCCTGGTGGGGCCCAGTGGGAAGGGAAAGCCGGGGCCCACTTGAAACCTGCCTGTGTGTGTGCGTATTATTATATTTATACACATGTCTTATATCTACCATTTCCAGTGTTCTTAATTTCTTCCTGTGGATCCAAGGTACTATCTGATAAATATATATTTCTTAATTTGTTTAAAAGATATAAGATTGTACAAAGCAATGATTACAGTATTGTACTACTGTACTTCTGGATATATATATATATCCCAAACCCGAATTTATTTATAAAAAGTGGTGTATTTATTCTTACATGTTTAAACTTCAGTCACTTTCCAATTACTCTCCATTGGGTGCAATACACCTATCAAGATGTTTTTCCCACAGCTCAAAACATTTTTTGAACTCGATTTTCATGCTTTTTAGTGCTTCTGCTGTTTTTTGTTTCTTCTCTTCCACATTGGCAAAATGTTTCCCTTTGAGGACTTTTTTCATCTGAGGAAGCAAAAACAGAGTCGTCTGGGGGGAGAACAGGCGAATAGGGAGGATCAGGCACAGAGGTCATTACGTTTTTGGTCAAAAACTGCTGAACACTCAGTGGGATGTGGGTAGGTGTGTTTGTAAATCACCCATCATGAAATAGGCAACTGTGTTGAAAGAGTCTTCAAAAAAATTTCACTGGAGCCAAACGCAGCCTCTCACAACAACACCAGCTGGTACATTGCTACAGATGGCTTCCTCGAACACTCACCTAGCAGGGGAAGCCTGTACTACAAGGTAATTGTAGATAATTCTGTGTTTTTTTTTGGGGGGGTCCCCCCTTGTATATATAGACAATAATAGCACAAACAAGGAGGAAGGAAATAGAGCTATACTGGAGCAAACTTGCTACATTTTACCAGAATTAAGTCAGTGTTAACCTGAAATAAATTGTAGTAAGATATATATTATAATTTCAAGGGCAACCATGAAGAAGATAACTAGAAATATATAAAGAGTGAATTGATTTACAGAGTCACCTAGCCAGCTAGTGGGAGTGAGGCAACACTTCGCCTGTGTGCCTCAGTTTTCCATATGTCAACTCAGGTCAGTAACACAGCCGTATCTCTTCACGGTTAGGCTCTGACCTCCCACCCTACATCTGACTTGGCTCTCTGAAGAAAGCACCCAGCACACTGCAGGCTGCCTGGCCTCTGGCCCCAGTTAGAAAATCTTATGTGGCCAGCAGTCGCCGTTGTTCTCCTCCCTGAACACATGGACTTGGCTGCCCTTCCTTGAGGCTAAAGCTCTCAGCAGTGATGTCAGGGAACTCAGGTTGCTTTGGGGGTGACTTGAGTACCTCCCAATTTTTATTCTCTTTCGTTGCAATGGAATCTGAGGGAGGCCTTGTGCTGTATTTCAATCAGCTGACTGCAGCCTCCTGCATTTCCTGAGGTTCCTGTTCCTCAGACGATGAATTTTACCGCCGTCCTCTTCCCCCCATTCACACACACAGCCCCACCTCCCCACAGCCTCCATCCTCTACCTCCAAAGCTCACTTTTTATGTTGCAGTACATCAAACTCTATCCCTCAGCACCTTAGACCGTTCCACCAGTGGGACAGTACGCGAGATTTACCACACTTTGCTTGGACTGAGTCTACGGTGCCAGAGCCATGGCTTCTAGGCCCATCTCACTTCCTGTTCTTTATCTCCAATCTTGACCAGTATTCTAAGACTTGAATTTGTATAGCAGTGATTTTCAACCTTTTCCACCTCCTGGCACTCATACACTAATTACTAAATTCTGTGGCACACCTCAAAAAAGTACTATATTTTTTGCCAATCTGACAGAAAAGTAGGTAAAATTTTGATTAATTTACACAGGACAGCTATTGTTGTGTTGGTTGTTGTCATTTTTCTGTATTGATCTTTTTTAATTGGACATCTCTGCCAACAAATATATCTTTGTGAAGACATAGTCTTAAATATTTTTCTTCATCATACAAGACTATGAATATTATTTGTGTTCAATACAAGACATGTATGTATAACCATAATAATAATAATAATAATAATAATAATAAATAATAATAACATCAATAATTGTAAGTTGTCATTTTTTAATTTGACAATCTAAAGGTCTTTAGCCCCTGACTAAATAGTCAGGTACCGCATGTTTTGAAAATTTTTGTAGCACACCGGTTGAAAAATTACTGGTGCGTAGGAATCACCCAGGATACTTGTTACAAAGCAGATGCTGGTTTGATAGGTCTAGGGAGGCGCCTGAGATTCTGCATTTCTAACGCAGTCCCAGGAGATAGGGTGCTGCTGTTTGGTGGACCATGATACTTAAGAGTGTCCGGCTCTAGATTAGAGCGTAGCGGTGCTCCAATTCCCTCCTTGGAGCTAATATTGACACGGCATTATTTCGAGCATACTGAAAGATCAGAAATGAAAAATAGGGTTTTAAAATATAAAAAGAAAAATATTTAATCAGGGTTATTGACTTTAGAATGTAACATTTTTAAAAACCTTTAATACTAATGAATTTTGTTGTGTTTTGTCTGGGTTTTACTCTAATCCCTGGCTCCTCTTGACTCTCTTTCAACAGAATTCAACATTATACAGAGTCATCTTGAAGCCTTTCCAAAGGAGTACATTGATTGAGATAACAAAAATAACTCCTCACATTTATCCATGCAGCCGTCTGTGCAGCCATCTGTTTAACTGTCCACCCCACCTTCTCTCCATTCATCCAAAGTTTCCTAGAGCCCACTAGGTAGCACCTATGCTGTGAAGGACATAGGTGTTAATGAGACAGATTTTGCCCCTACGAAATTTTGTGTCTGGTGGACATGATATAATTCTTGGGATATACCCTCAAGGACAGTATTAATATAAAGCTCTAAAATATTGTGAGAGTGATAGTTAAGGATGTGGCTATAAATATGAATCATTCACAATCCGATTATTCAACAATATAAACAATACTTTCAACATTACAAACAAAATAAGATTTTATTTTCTATATATTTTAACCCCTCTGACTTTCTCTGGCCTACTTTCACAAAAGATCAATTTTAATTTGAAAAAATTTCAAAGTCTGCCTTTTTAAATTTTTTTTTCTTTCAGAAAGGTGTATTTCTGTTCTTTAGCGCAGGAAAAAGTAAAGGCGATGGGCAAGGTGTCTTTAAGAAGGTAGTTATTACCAGCATAGAGGGGAGTGTTTGTTCGTATATTTGAGTTACAAGCTATTTAGAGTGTGCAAAAAAACTCTGAGGCACTTCCAGTTTGAAGTACAGAGTAGTCAGCAGGAACTTTAAAGTTCCTTTCACCTGTTCTCTCCCATTTGGTTAAGTCCAACAGCCTGTCAGAGGTACAAGCAGGATTTCTGCTTTCAGTCTCTCCCACCCAGAAAATCAGTCTATTCTGACAGCGTCTGCTAGTATTTCCATTAGGGCCAATTAATTTTAAAAATGTGCTCAGATTTTATGATGATGATCAGCACCTCCTGCCTTATTCATACCACTACCCACAGGCCAACTTCCCCATCCTTCTTATCCTCTTTTCCTTCACACACACTTGCATCTAGTACAAGTTCATGCAAACTGGAAGGATATAGTTCTGAAAGTAACTTCAGAGGAACAGACAAGATGTAAACACACACTGGAGCATTTACATGGAGCAGAAGAGGAGACCCAAGGGGTATTTACTCATGCTTGCTCCCCTGTTCCGCTTGCCAGTCTCTTCTTGTGTAACCACCCCTTTCCTCAGGGGCTGACCGTTTCTCTCTGTTCCTTTCCTAATTCCCCCCAGGGGAGAAGAATTGCTAGTTTGAGTAGTCAGAGTTTAGGACAATTGACTATATCATCGTGACTAGTGGGCAAGGTTACTAAATCTTACAATACAATAGTAACCTTCTCTTTCTCTCCTATTTCTCACAGCTGGATGAATAAGTCTGGGTTCTAGATGACTCTGTTGGCTCACTCTTCAACTTTCTGCCTCAGAAATAAATGTCAAGATGGAAACTTGGGGCGGGATTCCCCAAGCCCCCCATTGTAACCTTTATCAAGGCATTGTATTTTCATTTTAAGATTGTGCACAACTTGTAATAAAGTCGTACTTTGATTTGTATTTATTAGCCCTTTTTCAGATGTCTCCATCAGAAATTCCAACGGAAGGGGTGATATGCAGAGAAGGATTTGGGCATTCCTGGGTCATGAAGTCACTGATATCTCACTCTAATTCCTGGGGATAGAAAGCGTAGTGTATTTATTGGGGTTCAATACAGGAAAGAGAAGCCACTTTAGCTATTTTATGGAAGAAGGGATTTAATAAAGGAAATTAGCTGCCAATAAAAATCAGTGGAAGTATGGGAGGGACAAAAGAGTAACAGTTGGATCAACCCCTGGGAATTACCACCTCTGAGGCCGCCCCTGGAAATTTTAAGTAGAAGAATCCACCACTCTGTAGCCAAGGACCCTGCATTGCATGATCTGCATGGTACTTTCCAAGGATCAGGAAGCCAGAGTAAGGAGGCTTCCCCCTCACTGCCTCCATCACAACATTGGAACCCTGCCATAGCAAAATCTCCCATACCCAAGATAATGTTTTCCAGATGAAAAAAAAAAAAAAAAAAGCAGTCCAAAGAGCACAAGGAGAAGTCCTCTGCCTTGCACAAGTGCATCTAATTGGTAGGATATCATTTATTCCTTACCCTAGCTGCAAAGGAGTCTGAGAATGAAGTTTTAAGTCTCCCAGCCTCTGCAGTATAGACAGGCACACTGGAGGAGGGGAAATAGGAGGCTGAGCAGGCAGTCAGTCCATCAGTCCTTCAGAGGGAGCAAGTGAAGGGTAGTTTAGTATCATGAATGCAGTGTTTGTGTCCGCTCATCGTATGTTGAAATCTTAACCCCCAATGTGCTTATGTTAGGAGGTGGGGCCTTTGGGAGATGATTAGGCCATGCGGGTGGACCCCTGCTGAATGGGATTAGTGCCCTTGAGGAAGAGCAATGAGAGAGCATCTTTCCTCTTTCTGCTTTCCACCAGGTTAAGAAACAGAAGAAGACAACAGTTTGCAGTTGAGAAGAGGGCCCTTACCGGAACCCAACCATGCTGGCACTCTGGTCACAAACTTCCAGCTTCAAGAACCATGAGCAATATTGTAAGGGATGCAAACATCTAATCACTATGTTGTACACCTGAAAACTACGATTATATTATGTGTCAACTGTAATTGAAAAACACTTTTTAAAATAAATACTTAAAAAGAAAAAAATCATCCCTGCTCGGGGGAAAAAGAACTGTAAGAAATAAATTTCCATTATTTATGAGTCACTCAGATTACCATACATTGTTATTGCAGCCCAGATAGACTAAGACATGTGGGCATGCTACTTTATACTTAAAAACTTCTGTTTTAATTGTTACATGCTTGAGGAAAACACAGAAAATAATGGAAGGTGTAAAGAATGTAGTAAACATCAGATATTGGTTGCAAGTAAGAGAAACTCTATAAAGCCACCTAAAGTAACCAAGGGGTACTTTTGAGAGGTCACGGGTGTAGCTCCTACAATAAGGAGAAGATTTAAAAAGGGACAAGGTCAGCTGCCTTGGTGCTTGATGGATGCAAAGGTTGAGGAACCTATTGAGGCTTAAGGGGCCATTAGACCATATCCTTCTCCCTCTGAATTAAGAACTAGTAGAGAAATAAACAAAGATGTCAGTAGATGGAGATCAACGTTTTGTTTCATTACTAACAAGACTGGCCCAGTGAATTGTCACAATGGGGTTTCCTAAAACTATCCCTTCTGATTTGAAATGACTAATTTCCTTCTAAAGGTCCATGGTTAAGTTTCATTAGCATATAGAAGAGAGCAGAATCTGTGCTTTCCACAGGTTAACACAAACGGAGAGAGGCCAGGCCATGTGGCAACCACCAGCTTCAACACCTTAACTTCTCCCACTGAAGGACTGTGTAAAACTAGGTGTTGGATTTTTGGCATTCTTCAATTAGATCAGCGATTTTCAACTGGAATGCCACAGCACCCTGGTGTGCTACAAGAATTTTTAAAATATGCAATACCTGATTATTTAGTGAGGAGCACTGACCTCTTTCTTTTTCCATAGGTTGTCAAACTAAAAAAGGACAACAGCCAACACAATAGCCGTCTGGTGAGAATGAATCAAAATTATACCTTATTTTTCAGTCGGATCAGCAAAAACATAATAGATTTTTTGGTGTGCAGCAGAATTTTAGTAATTAGTTTACACGTGTCATAACATAAAAAAGGTTGAAAATTACTCAGATAAACCACTGCTTCTATAGAAGAAAAAAGGGTCCATTTAGGTGGGGTTTTCCAATACTATTTCTTCTTGGAAATGAAAATATTTTATCCAGAGACAAGAGGACAGGAGCATAAAGTTTTATCTAACAGAAAGGAGGTAATGGAGGTGAGAATCCTAGGAGAACAAGAGTAAAAGAGGACCAAAATAGAGTCTGGAGAATTCTCCCAAATCACATGATTAGAAAAAATGTTGAACCAGCACAAGAGACAGAATAAGAATGGTCAGAAAAGTAGGTAGAATACCAGAAAGAAAATAATGGTCAAGAAAACAAGCCCTGGCCAAGTGGCTCAGTTAGGTGGAGCAGCATTCCATACACCAAAAAGTTGGATATTCGATTTCCGGTCAGAGCACGTACCTAGGTTGTGGGTTCAATCCCCGGTTGGCGAACCAACCGTTTTTTTAAAACTTACTTTTGATTTGGCAATTTGATATTAATTGTGAGCCTAGCTAGAAGACTTTCAGGAGAATAATGACTGTGGCAAACTTTAAAAAGTGAAAGAGTTTAACATTTTTAAGTTTTGAACAGCTTTATTGATGTGTACTTGACATATGATAAACTGCACATGTTAAAAGCAGTTTATAGCCTTGGGGAGAAGTAGGGGCCTTTCTTCCTCTGAGATAGGAATAAAAATAAGTGAAATCTGGTTTTATAAACTGATAAGTTAAAAATAGAGGAGGAGAGATATTAAGGTATTTGCCACCCGAAGGTCTCTTTCCCAGGTAAGAGTTGAGCTGCCAGATTGAAATTGGAAAGGTGAATGTGGAAGTAGAGGGTGAAGTAGATGTGGTGGAGGCAGTTAAATGCTTACTCCAAATCCATTCTCCCCTCTTGCTTAGTAATGGAGTCTCGATTATCTTTAGCTTGGTGATGTACATAGCTAAAAGATTGCATTTCTCTACAGATTAAAACCACAATGAGATATCACCTCACATGTGTCAGAATGGCCATCATCAATAAATCAACAAGCAACAAATGTTGGCAAGGATGAGGAGAAAAGGGAACGCTAGTGCACTGCTGGTGGGAATGCAAATTGCTGCAGCCACTATGGAAAACAGTATGGAGGTTCCTCAAAAAATTAAAAATAGAACTACTTTATGATTCAGCAATTCCACTTTTGGGTATTCGTCCAAAGAAATCCAAAACACTAATTTGAAAGGATACATGCATCCCTATATTTATTGCAGAATTATTTATAATAGCCAAGATGTGGAAAAAATTTAAATGCCCATTAATAGATGACTAAATAAAGAAAACATGGTACAGATAAACAATGGAATATTACTTGACCATAAAAAATAAAATCTTACCATTTACAACAACATGGATGGACATAGAAGATATTATGCTAAGTGAAATAAGACAGAGAAAGACAAATACCATATCATTTCATCTATATTTGGAATCTAAAGAACAATATAAATTAACAAACAAAACGGAAACAGACTCATAGATACAGAGAACAAACTGAGGATTGCCAGATAGGAGGTGGGGTTGGAGACTGGGTGAAAAAGGTTAAGGGATTAAGAAGTACAAATTGGTAGTTACAGAATAGTCACAGGGATGTCAAGTTCAGCATGGGAAATATCGTTAATAATAATGTAATAATTATGTATGGTGCCAAGTGGGTGCTGGAGTTATTGGGGGGATTACTTTGTAAATTATGTAAATGTCTAACCACTATGCTGTACACCTAAAACTAATAGAATGGAGAATGTTAACTGTAATTGAAAATTTTATAAGAATATTAAAAAATGAAAAAGCCCGCAGAGAAAACTGTACTGCCACCTTTTAGTTTCTCTTACAACTAAGTGCGATTGTGTGATTAAGTTATGGCCAGCAAGATATCAATAGTGTTGTATGGGATATCTATAAAGGTTGTTAAAGCCATATAACTCAGCTTTGAGGAGCATTCATTTTCCTTTCCTTTCTTGTACTTTTCTGCTCTCTAAAATGTGAACATGATGATTGGTGCTCCAGCAGCCATTTTGGGTCATGAGGCAACATCATGGATAGAAGCTATCTGCTGAAGGTGGCAGAACAGAAAGATAGATACCTAGGTTTCCATGACTTTGTGGTGTCTCTATGATATACTTGGCTCGCCAATGTCTGATTTTCTTTTACCTAGCTGAGAAATAAATTTTTATCAAGTTTAGGCCACTGTTATTTAGTGTTTTAGTTATATGCACCCAAATATAATTCCAACTGAAATAGGAGAGTATTAAAGCCTTAGTATAGTTTCCATGGTGAGTGGGAAAGGGAACTTACTAGTAAAGGGATCCATCAGCTGAGGCCTCAGTGGAGGGAGTCATCAGTCTGCAAGGTTATGTGTTTTTCTTGATTCCTAGAAGCCTGCGAGACGAAGCAGAGGTACAGATGTGGTAAATTTGTTGAGTTGGGAGCCATTCTAGTAGATATAGCAAAATGATTGTCAAATGAGGAAATGAGAGTATTGTTACTACTGGGTTTGAAGCATTTGACCTTGGGATCCAGGTTGAAACAAGAAAGTGAAGCCAGGTAAGAACTAATGATGAGGGTATTGGATTCTTGAAGAGAATTTTGGAGTGGCTTTAAAGGTAGAAGCTCAGGAAGTTGTGATCAGGCAGTGGGGTTTCTAAGGCTGGTATTTCTGTGGTAGACATCAAGGGAATGACAATTCTAAAGCCTGGGTGAGGCCCTGGAATTGAGGAGCTTGCTGCAGTAGAAAGGAAATGAAGTGACTGGTATAAAGGAGGGCCAGAAATTGTGGGCCTTTTTTGAATGGGAGATTGTTCACTGAAGTGAGCCCGTATGGTATCAATTGATATCAATTGAAGTCTGCTAACATAACTGAAACCAAGAGGAGTAATAACTTCAGTGTCCATCTTAAAACAGGCAGGTCGCATTGAAAGTTTCTGGAAAGAAGTCCATGATGGGCCGACGACCAGTGATTAAAACAGGGCAGCCAGACAGGCATTGTGAGGTGAGTGCATAAACCACCACCACAGCCAAAATGCAGGGCAAACATCTCCAGTTCAGTGAAAAGAGCCAGGGGATGTCTGGCCCAAGACCCCCAAGGTGGACAGTGACTTTTGGAAAGGCACCAACAAATTAAATTAGACATTTTCTGTTAAGACGTCTTCTGAACACAAACAACATTTCAATTAGTGTCCTACAGGGAGGATCATTCCTGTTAAAATAAATGATTTCTCTCTAGCTCTCAGGGATATGATATTGAAGAAGAGAACAGGGAAAAGAAATATGTGTATGTTTTTAGAGAAATCATTGTGGTTTGTATTGATTTGTACCAGAGAAAGTAAGTAATTTAATGAAATACATAATGTTCTCAGCCGGGTAGCACATCAGCCTGGAAATGAGGAGAAAATGGTCGATAGACTAGACTAAACTCTCCAGATGATGGCTAAATATGTGAGATGTGCTTTTAGAGCAGAGGTTATTCAACTTTCCGGCGTGGACACCCTCTCTTCAGAACAGCAGGAGGCAGTGGGGCCTGGCGGTCACAGACAAAGTTCTATGATTAGACTACCTCAGTTTGAATCTCTCCTTTTTTTCTTTTTTCTTTTTTTAAGATATTAACCCGGTGTCCTTGAGCAAGTTATTTAACCTCCATATGTTTCGATTTTCTTACCTTAAGAATTCTCCTTCGTGTCATTTTGACATTCCTCACTGCAACCTGCCCTAGAGGTCAGCAATATGACTAGTCTCTGTCTACACTCCAAAGACAGTCTATGCGTTTACCAGTGTTTATGGATGTGTTCTTGTTCTGTTTTTACAAAAATGGAAGCACTTTTCTGTACCCCTCACACAAAGAGCCCCCTCAACTGCATTAAAACAGCTTTCACATTCATTACCTTATTTGTGACTGATTAACTCCTCATTGTGTGACAGCAAGCAAGGTTCATAAACCTGCTTGCTGGCACAGAGCAAAAAGGTGTCAGAGTTTGGACTAGAACACAAAACTTCCAACTCTACCATTCCTCGTTCATCATTCATTTCTTAGAGCAGCCTGGCTGGAATTGGGTGGAGAGTCAAGTTTTTTCTCTAACCAGTCCATCTGGAAGTTTGCATTTAATGCCACTGTTGCCCTAGCTAGTGTCGAACTAAATGTAGCTGCTTCACAAATGTTTGTTAAGTAGACTAGAACTGGTTAATTCATAACCCTGGATAATGAGTCACATTTTGATCATTAATCCTTCTCATTTCCTAGGTGATGTAACCTTAGCATACATGCTGATGGAAACTCTGGGCATGGGTGCAAATGCAAAACGTCCTGGTCCCAGCTGAGAGCGAGTTGTTTAGCAAGCTGGAAAATTGACACAGACCTCTAGCTATCACAAGAGTGGGTCAGCTAGCACCCTCCTGGCCCAAAAGACCTCCAGTCTGTGAGTTCTACTTTTCAGAAATAGTGTCTGAGCAGGTAGGGGTGACTGCTGGAGTCTCCTTGGCTCAGAAATCACAGGTGGAGCCTGTGGTTGGTTATAGGCCCCTATCTTCCCTCTTGGCAGCCAGGGCCTGGGAAATACAGTGCACAACTGTCCAAGGTGGAAAGATTAAAGCAATGTAGTGTTTATAAAACACACGGGAGACATTTTATGCTTTCAACAGAAATTTGTAATGTAAGATATCATAATTAATTTGTAATATAACAGTGCTATAAACTTACCTAATTACCAAAATTCATTTCTACTTATTACTGAGAGAGCAATTTAAAAGGGTGGCTGATGCTAATATGCTTAATATCTTTGGATTTTGGATCTTTGCCCTATCTTGCCATATTTATACAATGCTAGTGCTCTTGTGATGGTACCAGAGGAAGAAATTATCTGGATGCTTTAAATACAATACAGTTTACATGCAAAGCCTTCAAATCGCCATTTGATTCCTTCTATTTTGTAGGTTCCTTATAGTTCAGAAAACACTTTCACATAAAACATCTCATTTGATCTTCAGAGCAACCTTAGGTAAGGTAGCTCGTTTTGCTTCTGGAGAATTTGAGACCCAAAGAGGTATGATGATGTGGCCAGGGACACAGGAGGAGAAGACCTGGATCTGAAATCCATTCTTCTGAATTTAAGTCCAAAGTTTTTCCACTTCAACTCATATTTCCTACCTGTCCATCGAACCATTCATCATTAATTCATTCAACAAAACTTTTGAGTGCCTGTAATGAACCAGACACTATACTGGGTGCTATGGCAAGTAGAAATATGAGTGAGCCATAGCTCCTCTTCTCACGGAATTTATAATCCACGAGGTACGTCAGCTGCAGAGTCGAGTAACTCTCAACTGAGAGAGAAAGTGACATGCACGAGAGTCAGATGTCCTACAGGGGTTCTGATGCAGGAGGGGTAACAGAACTGGGAGACAAAGTAATAAAAGATGCTAACAAAAAGTGATTGACCTGGAAGGAGGCCACAGTATAGGAATGCTGTGTGTATAGAGAAACCTTTGAAATCGATCGGCTGAGGGAGTGGTCTAAGGGGACCCTGAAATGACTTGGGAGAGCAAGAACAGAAAAAAGAGAGAGAGAGAGAGAGAGAGAGAAAGACAATGTGAACATATTTGAAAGGGAACAGAAATAGAAGAGTTCCCACCAGTGCAATGACCTTTTTAAGGGAAGGTTCATGGCTTTGAAAGTTCGGAGCCAAAGTGAAAGAGCCTGAAAAGCCGCTCGTGATATCAGGACGGTGCAGAGAAATGGCGTTGCTAAATTCAGGGCGCATCTTCTGCTCAGTCTGAATATTTGGAGCATCCTGTGGGCAAGGGCAGCACAAAATTAGTTGTAGCTCCTTCTAAGAGTAGGTTTGGATGGAATTTAAATCACCAATTATAATAGAGTTAGGACAGCTATGAAAATTGGAAATCTGAGGTTTCAGAAATGAGTCTGTTCGGAGAGTTAGGGAAGCAGATGTGGAGGCAAAGTGAATGAGTATTAGAGACTGGGTTCACTCGGGGTCCTCAGGGTTTAGACACGGTCTGCATATTGAATGTGAAATATGTACTCTGTATAGCATTTTCTCTTCAAATGATGTGATCTTTGTTATGATTTTATCATGGCTGTATGCCCTATATACCTGCTATTTCCTAGAGTAGTAAGAAAAGAAAATAGGAAAATACACTAATGAGAAATTATGCCATGAAACTAATTGTCTCAAGGAATTAATCCAAAAATTGTCCTTATTAAAGTGTTATGTACATATTGTCCCATCAAAGGTCCTGAGTCATACTGAAGAGTTCAGGCATTAGGTGCAAAGGACCCCAGAAGGATCCCAGAAATGATAATACTTTCAACCCTCCGATTCAACCAGGGGGTTTGTATACAGGGAAAATATGTTTTTCTTCCTAGACTGTAAGAGCCTGTGAAAAGAGAAACCCTTTTTTGATCATCTCTGCGTTCCTCATGCCCAGCGCTGCACCTAGAAGGTAGAGATGTGTCTTTGAATATATGCATAGAGCCTCACCTGTCAGAATCTCATACATTCCTCACCGTCATTCACACACTGCATAGATGGTGGGGCGTTTACGTGATTTAGACGTTGTGTTATAGGAATTCAGTCTAGGAGAAATCACTTCTGGTTGGGGAGGACCTGAAAGGCTCCTTACAAGAGGTGGAACTTGCATTTGACTTGGTGAACTTTACATTGGCAAAGAGAAATGAGGAGGATATTCCCTAACAATTCAGGGTTCAGAGGTAGCTGGGACTTCAGTGGGAGCTCAGGGAGATGGAGCAGAATGAAAGCTTTGGAAGTAATAGCCTTGCATCAGAATTGTAGGACCTGCAAGGAATCTATCTCTAAGACCAAGCCTCCGAATAGAAATGAAAATTTGATCATGAAGACACACCCTAACGGAGAGGAAGAGAAGAAAGGCAGGGAATAGGACCAAATCTCTGGATCAAGTCTCCTTAAGGAGAAGAGAAGTCAAGCAAGTCAATTTCAGAAAGAGGTGATTGGGGTAAAGGCCTCGGGCAGGCCAGAGCTGTACCCTGGTTAACGAGGTCAAGGGAAGCAGGTTTTCAAGTGAGCAGGGAGGAAAAGCTGATAGGGTTGACTTGGAATATAGGGTCTTCCTACTTACAAAGCTGAAGTTAAAAAAAGAACTGTGTTTGTGAAAGCAACTGGAGAGAAAAAGAGAGAAATAAACAGATCTGCCGTAAGGCGCTGCTCTTTTTCTAGTCTGTGCCTGATGGCTTCCCTGCCCAGCGACTCACCACTGGAGGCCTCGCTCCCTTCTTGGGGCATTGCCAACCTAACGGTCTCTAAAATGAGCCCTTCCCTTATCCTCTGTTGTTGCTTCATCAGTGCCGGGAGAAAAATTAATTTATTGAAATGCATTTTCTCCATGGTTACTGGTTAATTTCTTCCAGGGCTAAATGTCCATGCGTTTTAGAGAAGCTGAGAAATTTATCTCCAAAATCTGACTGAGGATTTGTGATGCCCCTTTACTGTCTCCTCGCCCTTCCACACTCTCCCCACACCCAGCAGAGATGGGGATCTTTCCTGATATAAGGAAAAATGGGTTTTCCAGGAGAAGTGACTGGGTAGTCAGCAAGCAAAATTACTAAGCACATCGTGGGCATATTTCCCATGATGCCTGTGGCAAGCCGCACCTCTGAGGCTTGAGAAAATACATGCGTTCTGTCATCTGGAGGCAGGAACACTAAATTCTGTGATCACTGCATGTATCACTGCATGAATATAGGAGAAAGAGACTTCTAAAGATACAACTTCCCCAAAGCCAGAGTAGGTGACATAAGACCTTCCACAGCAATGGCAGAGCAGAGGCAAGAAAACACTTCTGAGAAACAGGCAGTTATTAAATACCACTCTCTATTGCTAAAGATGATGAAAACACTAACAACGACATGTGTTTGAATACTTATTATGGGACAGGCACTGAATGCTTTATATGTGTTCACTCATCTAATACTCACAACCTTATGAGACTGGCACGGTCATTGAGACCGTTTTATACAGAGAAAGAAAGGAAGGAAGAAAGGAAGACAGAGAAAAGGAAAAGACAAGTGAGTAGTGCACTTTAACCAAGGTTCCAGATGTTCCTCTTTGCATTTATATATAGGCATTTGATGGCTATTTAGACTTTGCCCTTTGTTATTTTTTTACCATTATAAATAGCATGGCCTTGACCATCGCTGTATGTCTCTCTATGAACTCGCAAGTCATTCTTCAGGACAGAGACCAAGAGGTGGAATTGCTGGGTGGGAGGGAACGAGAATTTAAAAAAATTATTAGCTACTACAAAATGTTCTCCAAAAGGCCTTTATGATTAATCTAATCACCAACAGTGTGTAAGAATACACCTTCAGCTATTCTTCAGGAAAACCTGCTGTTATCAATCTTTTTACATTTTGTGCCAATCTCATGTGTGAAAAATGGGGTGTTGTGCTTATTTCTGTTTGTTTTTCCTTGATTACAAGCCAGGCTGTGCACCTTTTCACTTTGGCTATTTGTCTTTCTTCTGCAGATTACCTCCTCATATCTTCATTTATTTTTATTGTGGACTATTTATCTTTGTTTGGTTGATTAATAAGATTTCTTTACATATTCCACATATCTGCGATTCATTATATATGTGGTAAATATCTCCTCCCAGTCTAAACTTTCTTTCAATTTTAGTCTGTGAGGTCTTCTGTCACTTAAAATTTCATGTGCCCAAATTTATTTATCTTTCTTACTTTTTCACTTTGTTCTTTGTGTATCCTGCTGTATTTTATTCTTTTATGGTTTTGCTTTTATATTTGATTCTTTAAAACATATGAAACACATTAAATATGCAAAAGGTTCTATCTTATTATTGTAGACACAGAACATGCTGAAGAGAATGCTAATTATAGAGCTAAACCCAAACCCAAGAGAGGTAAGAAGTGGCCATCATCCCACCTGGGGATGTGCTGGGAAGTGTTGCCAATTTGCAAAAGAGTGGTCCCTGAGGCAGGTATCTGCAGCTCCTAACAACTCAGAGAATGAAACTCTTCAAAATCACTTTTTTCAAGATAGACCCTGAATAGAGTGTTTTCCAGGATACCTGTCTCTGGGGCAGCATTAATAGGGTATTAATAATTATCACATGAAGAAAGCATTTTGTGGTCGTGTATGATTGGGAGAGGCTTGGCAAAACAATTTAAATGGGTTTCTCTGGGGACAGCTCAATTAGTGAACAGTTCTATGGCAAGAGGCTGCAAGTTGTCTTTAGATAGAAGTTTGCAGTGTGTTATAAAATCCAAGGGATCATTTAGTTCAAAGTGAACATTCTGAACCTTCGTTGCGTTTTGGAATAGCCAGGAGAGTATTAGACAAACATGGGTGAATCTGAGTCCCTCAGCCCCGGAGATTGAATTTAATTCATCCAGAATGGGATCTGGGCCGAGGGATTTTTAAAAGCTCCCCTGATGATGCTCATGTGCAGTCCAGGTGGAGAAGCACTGGCTAGTCCAATGACTCATTTAGTAGTCAGAGAAACAAACATCTAGCCCAGGTGCCAACATTTCGGCATCTCTGCGCCACACTGGAAGAAGAGTTGTCTTGGGACACACATTAAATACACTGCGACACGTGATCACACAAAAACATCTCATAATATTTTAAGTAAATTTACAATTTTGTGTTGGGCTATATTCACAGCCATCCTGGACTGCATGCTGCCCTCAGGCCAGGGGTTGGACACCCCTGAAAGGGTTGTAAACCATCACAAGCTAGTTTGTGGAATAGATGGGGCCAGACACAGATGTTTGGAAGCCTAGGCCTGGCTTTTCTTCTACACTATGCTGCCAGTACATCATTAGGCATCTATGGTCTAACCTGGGAGCACGAATTGTAGGCATAGGCATTGGTGTATATCATATGCTTTCTTGTAGTGTTTGTTGCTTCTGAATGTCCTCAGTTTCCTGTAAAAGGGACATATTAATACCTTTCTTCTCGTACTTCAAAGTTAGTGTGAGAATTGCATGAGTTAATGTGTATTATCTCATTTCAAAATGTTTTGAAAACATGCATTGTGCCAGTGGGAATGATGACAGTAGGCAGGAAAGGCAGGTAATAGTGACTAATACAGTGCCCTTTTCAAAAAAGGGTTCAGGAGATGTTTGTTAATAGTAATTGATTGTGGGAATAAAAAACAGCTGTTCTTACAGATCAGTTTCTTCACAAACACACCTGGAATCCCTCACATCCCAGGCAAGTTGTCAACATTACCTCCCTCAGGAAATCATTGATTAAAGTCACCGTGTTTCCAGCCCCAGGCAGTCAGAACATAAATTTCATATAATTACCATTCACATGAATATGCATGAACACTTGTATAATTTTGCATGCTATGTTCAATAGTCTCCAACTTATAGTCTACGGTGGCCATGCTGGGGATATCCTCTTCCCTGAGCCATCTCCTAATACAGAGGGGAGTTGTCAGAGCCCAGAGATACTGGCCAAATAGAGAGAGCTATGAGAAGTTGCAGGCAAAGGAGGAGGCACCCAGATGCCCAAAAGGGAGGCCTCACTCTTGCTACAGCAAAAGACAATGGAGTACTGTGGCTTGTCTAGAGCATCATGAAACTGTTGTGCCTTCCTGCAGAGGCTTTGGAAACAGTCAGGGTTCTGCAGGAATCAGGAAAACCAGCCTGCAAGAGGCCATGTGACTGGGAAGACAGCTCAATTCTTAGCCACAGAAGGAGCTTAGTCTGATGGTGACTTCTCACAGAAAGGACACTCTGTCACCTTTACTGGTCATGACAGACTTTTCCTTCAGCTGTAGACACTCACTAACAACCCCAGATAGTCAGTGTCATTCATAATTAGCTCAAATTATTTACGTGGCAGGTGCTGGGGACACAGCAGTGAACAAACAGATCCCATCCTTGTACTTGTGGAGAATATAGTTGCATGGAGGATATGGACAAAAAGCAACTTGACAGAAAATAAAATAAAATCTAATCTTGCAGTGTTTTGAAGGAAGGGCTGAGAAAAAAGTGATTCATGGGGGCACCTGCTTTAGAAAGGATGGTCAGGAGTGGAGAATTGATGGGTAAGTGAGAGAGGAGCATTTCAAGCAGAGAGAATCAATGTGTGAAGGACGTAGAGGGCACAAACTTGGCAAGATCAGACAAGTAGAGGAGGACCACTGTGGCTGAGGGTAGAGTGAAGAGGACTATGGTGGATGAGCAGATACAGATGGGACATGGGCAGGGACCAGTTCCTACTAGCCATGGGTAGATGCGATGGGTGTATTACACAGCAGTGTCCAGCTGCTTGGGTGACGGCCAGAGGTAATATTCAAAATACTCAACAGCTGGCAGAAGTAGACTTGGTTTTGTGGGAACTGCAGCTTATACAATTTGGGGGTCCTTCTTTAAGAAAAGAAACTCAGCCCTGACTGGTGTGGCTCAGTTGGTTGGGCATTGTCCTGCAAAGCTGAAGATTGCCAGTTCGATTCCCAATCAGGGAACAAGCCTGGGTTGCAGGTTCAGTTCCTGGTCAGGGAGCATATGAGAGGCAACTGATCAATGTTTCTTTCTCACATCAATGGTTTTCTCCCTCCCTCCACCCTCCTCTAAAAATAAATAAATGAATCTTTTAAAAAATTCAAAAATGTGTTTTATTTTATGGTAAATTTAATCATTTTCTGATGATGACAAGGAGCAGAAAATATCATGGATTACATGCCTGAAGTGGTGTGAAAAAAATGTTACTGGAATTGAGAGTCCAGAGTGTGGGATGGTTCATCCAAGTGAATGCTTTAGCCGCAAGTATTGATGCCGCCAGTGGGTGGAAAGGATGAAAGTGATGATTTTATTTGTTTGTTTTTAAAATTAAAGTGAAGAGCTCCCCACTGTGTAAAAAAAAAAAGCAGCTATAGTTCTCTTTCTTAGTTGTCAGGTGTCCTGTACAGGGTGCAGAAAGGAAACTGTACATACCTTCTGCACACCCAGTCTTGATTTGAGCATCCAGAAGAGTTACCTGCAGGGGTTTGGGGCTCCTGGGAGCTTCTAAGATAAAGGTGGGTGATTGCAATCATAGAGATGGGCAGTAAAGTCAGAGGGTGAATGAGATCATCTTGGGAGCCTGTGAGGATTAGTCAGAAGGAAAGCAGACTGAGGACCCAAATTTAGGAACACTACATTTGAGAAAGAAAAGAAAAAGAGGAGCCTCTGAAAAGGAATAACCAGGTTGCAGAAGGAGAATCATAATAGAGTCGAGTCATAGTGTTAGTGGAGATAGCTAGTTAGGTAAGAAAGGGAGCAGAAAGAATCGGACATGAAGCCATGAACTAGGTAGCTCAATGAGACAGGAAGCCCTATTCACTGAGAGGCCATAACATTCACAGACTTAATCCCTGAGCAATCCCAGAGCAGCAGGAAGAAGTCACTCCCCAGTTTCCTTGGGGAACAGCTGCCTAGTGGCTGGGATTACTGACGGAGAGGGCTAAAACAGGAAGGGAAAATCCTTTGCTCGGCAAATGCCCAGTAGAAACCAAGATGATGCAGGGGAAGGTAAGCACGTGAGCAGTAGAAACCAAAATAGTGACATAAAGGGGCAGAGTCTAGCCAGAAAAATTGTGGGAAAAGGATCAGTTTGAATAAGGGCATGAACCCTGGAAGGTCCAGGAAAGGGAGTGGTTAGGAAGAGGGCCCAAAACAAGCCCAGAAAAAAACAAAAAAGTAGGTTGGACAGTTTGAAAAAAGGGCAGTCATTCCCCCAAACCAAGAAAATATGTGGAGGGTTATAAGGATCTCAAAGCACTTGCTACTACAGCCTGCCTGCCCTCCTACATCCCCGGGGGTGTGTCATTTCCTTTCACCCCAATAAATCTTGCCACTATGCTTACACTTCTCCTGTACATGTGCCTGCCGAGTTAGGAGGGAGTGGCAAACAGTGCCAAAATTCAGAAACATCAGAGCCAATTGCCAATTGACTCAGAGTCAAATAAGACAATGTTTTAAAAATGTCCACTGGATTTAATAACAGAGAAGACGCGAAGACTTTTGTCAATGAAGTCTATGAAGTTCTGACTTGGTAACTGACTGTTCCCCGGTGCCTGGGACTCAGAGGCCCAGGATGTGGGATTTGCAGTGCTAAAACCAGGAGAGTTCCGGGGAAACCAAGAGGAATTGACCACCCTAGATAATGTTGTATTAACCAGAATGGTTTGGGTTGCAAGTTATAGAAACTCCTAGGTCCACAGGCTTAAACTATAGATAAATTTAGGCTGGCCCTAGAGTTGGTTAATTCAGAAATTAAACAACCTCAAGTTCTTTCTAACTTCTTATTCATTTATCCTCATCTGGCTGCCCTTGTGTTTCATAAGAGTGGTTGTTACCCTGACAAGGCTTAATGGAGAAAGAGGGATGGTTTCCTCTCTCTCTCTCTCTCTCTCTCTCTCTCTCTCTCTCTCTCTTTCTTTCATTAGACTTTATTTTTTTAGAGTAGTTTTAGGTTCACAGCAAAATTGAGCAGAAAGTACAGAGTTCCCAAATAGCTCCTTCCCCCACACATGCCCCTCCCCAACTGTTAACATCCCTACCAAAGGGCTATATGTGTTACAATGAATGAATCGACATTGTCACACTGTTATCACCCAAAGTCCACAGTTTACATTAAGATTCCCTCTTGGTGTACATTCTATGGGTTTTGACAAATGTACAATATAATGACATGTATCCATCATACATACAAAATACAGAATGTTTTCCCTGCCCTAAAAACCCTCTATGCCCCACCTACTCATTACTGCCTCCCCTCTAACTCCTAGCAATGACTGATCTTCTTACCGTCCCCATAGTTCTGCTTTTTCCAGAATGTGTTGATAGGTATCATATAGTATGTGGCCTTTTCAGTTAGGTGTCTCTTTTTAAGACCAAGAAAAGCTTAACTGCATACCTCCAGGAGATTTCTGTTCACATCTCTGAGCAGAGCCAAGTCACATGGCTGCTCCCAGCCAAAGCCATCAGGGGTCAGTCACACAAATTACAGAAACACAGTTTTGGTGATGACGGGATTGTGAACTGGTCCCCCCATGCCTCTAGAAGTAATGTCTGTGAAGACTGCCCTTAGGATGTTTTTTCTTTATTTTAAAGGCACTTGAAATTATAAACTCATCATCCATCTTATGCTGTCATTTCTGCAAAATATGTAACACCGCACAGCTGGTTGTGTTATAGTCATTGAGCAGATGAACATAAACACAGCGCCCAAGTGACTCATGAAGCAACGGGAGGCCAGCCACCGGCTGGTGTCTGGCTGTGGTTCTACATGCTGGTCTTGTTCTCTGTAATGGTAGCCTGTGGCGCTTGTCTGCTCCCGGACCACTCCATTCTGAATCCTGAGCGACAAGTATTACCAAAAAGCTTAAATGGAAGGTGTCCCTATACAAAGGTGCTTTAGATACTGGTATACCAAGGTGTGCTTATAATTATTTTTTCACCTGCTTGTATCTAAATTTCTAAATAATAAATCTGAGTTTACTAAAATGTCAACTCAGAGAGTCCTTCCCTAACCATGCTATCTAAAACAGCACCCTCTGTGACTCTCTCTGAAACTTTATTCTGCTTCTTTATTGTTAAAGCACTTCTTTCCATATGATAAAACATTATATTGTTTTGTTTGTTATCTATCTACCCTCTAGACTGAGGGAAGGGACTGTGTTTTGCTTACTGCTGATTTCCCAGAACCTAGTAGGTGTTCAATAAATATAGGTTGAGAGGGAAATGGGGTCACCAAGGCTGACGTAAACTAATCAGAACTTTCCTTCCGACTCATTCAAGGAAAGGATTAAACACCAAAATAAAATGCAAACCCTGTTTGCCAGGAAGGTGGGCGAAGACTGTTGAGTGGAAAAATCAATATCTTTGTGAGTCAGAATGAGGTGGTTGCCTCTGGAGCTTCCTGGCTCTAAATAGTCTGTGGCCCCCCATCTTAAGTGGGGTAAAAATAACTCTTGGCATTGAGGCAACCACGTTCCCCATGGTCCAGCCTATGCAAACTCTCCTTCTAAGTACCTGGCCCACATGGTTGTCATTTCACTTTTTTTCCTCATTTAATTTGAGGTATTTTCCAGTCTGTCATGAGGTTGGTGAGGGGGAAGGAAGACCATGACTCAGACAAACATCATAAATGTTTGCAGTTGTTTGAAAAAACAATAAATAGATTTTCCTGCCTGGGTTTCCTATGCAAAAGCACCCATTCAAATGGAAGAGTAGGTTGAGACATTGGTATTATTATCAACAACAAAAATGATAATAATCATTCCTTGCATTGATTTACCACTATACATTTTTCAAAGACAGACCATCTGTATTCTCTCATTTCTAGGTTGCCACAATTGGTAAGGTAATAAGGAAATCAGGGCAGGATGTTTTTGTTCCATTTAAAGGTGAAGAGACTGAGATGCATCTTCCCTCCCTGCAAAGTGACATGTCCACACAGTGAATAAGTGACAGAGCTTGGATTTGAACCCAGGTTTTTCTGACACCGTGTCCATTCTCTCCACAATCCTTGTATTGATAGTCTCTCCTTGTCTAGCCCCTGCTGAACAATGAAATTATTTATTTTGAGTTTGGATTGAATTTGGCAAATATTTAGCAAGCATTTGCCAAGTCTACAACTTCAACTTTAAAGAAGGAAATCTCTTCAGTACTTGAAGTATTTAACCCTAAATAGGTCACCCAAATTAGTAAGTTTTTGTTAAGCACTTACTGTATGCTAAGGCTTGGGCTGAACAACACAAATAGTCGAAGACAGTTTAATATAGGATGCCTTTGACCTCTTTTCCCACCTTTGAGTTGCCATAGGTTTCATTTTAACCTTGTTTTATCTGCTTAAACATGTTGGGAGGCGGTGAAGGTATAATGCATAGGGAAAATTTTAGGACTGCTATTCCATAGTAATTGCCCTGTTTATAGCCATTCTATTGCCTTGGAGGTAGCCACTGCCTCCTAGGATTTCCGAGTCCCCCTCTAATGTCCTTAGCTTGTTTAGTGTCCTGGATCCTGTCTGCTGACCCAATACACATTGATTCTTTGTTAAATGGCCTCATAACTTTCTCCTACATAGAATGTAATTTAGAGTGTCAATGTGGGAGGAAATTATGAGGTGTAATCAAATTGGAAGGGAAAGGATACGTGGCAAACTGCATTTGCCTGGTACTACATAAGATTGAAAAAAATACCAGTTGTTCACATCCAAGTGTAAAGGGCAGATAGAGATCTTGGAGAAAGCTAAAACCTTCCTCAAACTACCCTGTAGCTCCTCTGTAGCTCCCTAAATAAAGTCCTTCTTTAGGGAGCCTTCTGCTACCCACATGCAGCTGAGATGTCAGGCATACATTGGTATAATGTAGCAAAAGAAATGAAATTCTTAAGAAGATAGGGATGCTGGAGTGGATCTGTTAGGCATGACCCATTCACTCCCCAACAATGGTTATCAAGAAGTCTCAGAAGACATGTTTTAGTGGGACATTAAGATGAAATATTTGTTGCTGGAAGTATGACAAACTGGATTTCTGACTGACCTTCCTGCAAAAAAACAAGTGAAAGGTCTGGATAAAATACTTTTTAAAATTAAGTGCAAGCACAAGCTGGAAACAAAGTAGAGAATACTTATAGTTGGAAAACCAAAGCAGAAAAAAAAGTGAAAATGGATTAATTCCAAGACCATTATGCTGAGTGAAAGGAGCCAGGCGAAAGAGAGTGCATACTGCATGATTTAATTTCTATAAAATTCTAGACAATGCGAGTAAATCTTTGGTAATAGAAAGTAGGTCTACAGTGAGAGTGACATACAGTGATTGAAAGTGGTTTCCCGGAGAGCAGGCAGAGGGATGTGTTACAAGAGACAGGAGAAAGGTCGGGCCTGATGAAAATGCTCGTTGTCTTGATTATAGTGATGGTTTCACTAATGTATACTGTTCAAATTGGTCCAATATGTACAGTTAATGGCACTTTGATTATAATGGGGTGGGCAAAAGTAAGTTTACAGTTGTTCCTGTGGAAAATAATGCAATAATTAAGAAATAATATAATGCAAGGATAAACTGTGTTTCATGTAGTGACAACTGTAAACCCACTTTGCCCACCTCTGTATAGCAATATGTTTGTAAAAAAACTAGCTGAAAAACAAAAAACAAAGTGATATCTGGAACTTGGACTTAAACTTTGGGCGTGAAATAGTTTTACCCTGAGGGGCTACCTCACACTAGTGATCCTGAGTTTCCCTTTCAGAACCTCTCCGGGCAAGGGGAAAAAGAGAAAAAGCCCAAATGGGTAAGTGCAATAACAGAGCCCATGGTGGAAGCTGGGACCTTAAAGTTCTACACCGCTAATGTAAGTGCGACCGTAAAGTAAATCAGCCTCTCCGCCCTGCACACTTGGGGGATGATAAGTTTTTGTATCCACCTATAGTCGTTTTATCCTGATAGCAAACCCCAGGTTTCTGGATCAAAGATCAAAGCACTAACAGTGGTGGTTCCCAAGGCTGCATTCACCCGGCATATACAGAAGGAGTCTGTCTTACAGGAGGGGAGCCCTGAAATTATGAATCTCAGAGTTTATGCAGGAACTGCTGCACAGGGGCCACCCCAGGGGCCACCCCCTTCCCCTCTCTGCAGAGAGAGAAAGATTTGCTCCCGGATGTAAACACATCCCTCCTGGGAAGAGAAGGGGAAGGTCCCTGGGTATTTATAACACTTTGAAATGTAGAGAAGTAATTCAAGGGAGATAAACTTGCAAATCTCTCTAGGGTTATACACTATCTTTAATTAGTTTTTGCCATTCATTTATACTTTGCCAGGCATTTTTGCTCATGTACAAACATGAAAATATTCACCAGCAGAGGACAGATGGGAAAACTGCCTACTTTTTTTTTTTCTTTTAGCTTAGATGCTTATTAGCAGGGGAAATACCCACGTGGACATTCATAAGCACACTACAGCCTCATTTAGACTGAATTCCCATTACCTGGATGGTAATAATGAATCAAATCAAACACTTAATTGATGACTTCACAGCTGATTAGGTATTGATCAAGACAGAACTGGAAAATGTATCTTACAAAATCAACCAGCATGCGGCAAACAGAGACAAAGAAATTTAAAAATATGAAAAATAAGATAAAAGATATGGAAAAGAGAGTGAAAAGATCTATCATGACTCTAATTGGAGCCGCAAAATAGAAAACAGAGATAATGGAAGAGGGGAAATGTTTGAAGACTAATGGCTCCAGAATTTATGGAAGACTAATTCTTAAATTTCAAAGACCAATGAATTCAGAGTAGGTTAAGTTAAAAGACATGCACTACTGGGAACATCTATATTAAAAGCAGCAAGTGAGAAAGACATTACCCTCAGAAGAACATCTTGACTACTAGACCAAGAAGTCAACAGATTTTTCAAAGATGAAATATAATTCACATACCATAAAATAACTCTTTTATAGTGTACAATTTAGTAATTTTAAATATCTTCATAAGTTTGTACAGCCATCACCACCACTACCGACCTAGTTCCAGAACATTTTCATCACCCCAATCAGAACTCTCATATCCATTAGCAGTTACTGTCCATTCCACTCCCTTCCTCCAGCCCCTGGCAGCCAACTTCCTAATTTCTGTCTCTATGGATTTACTTATTTTTGACATTTTATATAAACAGAATCATGCTATATGTGGCTTTTTGTGTTTGGCTTCTTTTACTTACATAATGTCTTCAAGGTCCATCCATGGTGCAGCATGTATCAGTACTGCATTCCTTTTTGTGGCTGAGTAATATTCCATTAAATGGATACACTGCATTTTTAATTCATTCATCAGTTGATGGACATTTGTATTGTTTCTACTTTTTGGACGTTATGAATAATACTGCTATGAACACTCATGCCCAAATGTTTGTGTTCATACATGTCTTTAATTCTCTTGGTATATTCCTAGGAGTAGAATTGCTGGGCCATATGGTAACTCTATGTTTAACTTTTTAATGCACTGCCAAACTGATTTCCAGAAGTTGCTGCACCATTTTACATTCCCATCAGCAATGTATGCGGGTCCCAATTTTTCCACATCCTCAGCAGCATTTGTTGTCTGTGTTTTTTATTGTAGCCATTACAGTGAGTGTGAAGTGGCATTTCACTGTGGCTTGGATTTGTATCTCTCTAATCATTAATGACATTAAATATGTTTTCATGTTTATTGATTACTTATAAACATCTTTGAAGAAATGTCTATTGAATCCTTTACTCATATTTAAATCAGATTATTTGTCTTTATATTGTTGAGTTACAAGAGTTCTTTATATATTCTTAATCTAGATCTTTATGAGATATATATTTTGTAAATATTTTCTCCCATTTTGTGGGTCATCTTTTCACTTTCCTGGTAGTGTCCAGACATTTTTTTTATTTTGTTCTTTTTTTTTTTTTTTTTGGACCATAGAATACTAAGTTCAAACAAAATTTTAACTGTTTTTAGTGCTCTTATTTGCTGGTGCTCTTTTTTCTTCAGCTTTCACTGGGTAAATTTGGCAAACCCAAACCAAAGTTACCTTGAATTTACAGTGATCTTATGAAATATTACACTATGGTATTGGTTATCCTGAGCCGGTAATTTCTTCCTCAGCCCATTGCCTTAGGGAATACAGAATGAATTCCCCTAGACGGTAGCAATTTCAGAGTGGTTAGTAAGAGAAACCAAGTAAAGGTGTAGGTGTATTCCTGTCACACATGCACACATGCATTTAGACCCAGAGCTATTGGGACAGCTGGGTAAGATGACGGATGGTCTTCTCTGGGATGGTGATTAATATTGACTACCAACTGCCCTGGGGTTCAGTTTACTATTTTTTTCAATTCACTTTATTGGGTGCATAGGAGAGAGAATAGTTGATCCTTTCATTTCCCTCAAACAAACCGAGAAATTCCCTTTGTGCACCTCCTAACTCCTCATACAGCCTCTCCATTCACTCCCTCCTCCCAGCCCCCATCCCAAATCTCAGTGGCTTGGCCAGCTGAGTATCTCCCACATAACCCCGTCTTCGCTGTTCTGCTGCCATCACAGCTCCGAAGGTTAGGCCCTCTCCATCAGCTCCCGCCTGCCACCTGCTGAAGTCATCCTTCAGTGTTCCACGTTGACCTCTGCATCCATTCCTGCCCTAGAGTTCTTAAAAGCCTGAATTTTGTTATTTACACCTTGAGAACTAGATGAAAGGGTCTAGGTCTTTTCACCTTTATGAATATTTGTCTTCAGTAAAGTGTGCTGAAAGGACATGTAAATGAATGTTACCCCTTTGCACAAAACTCTTCACTGGCTCCCCACTCCCTTTTGCCTGACGTCTGAGGAACTTGGCGTGGCATCTAACATGCCTCCCAAGTCCCTCCCTAATCAGTGTTTCCCGGTCCATTCCCCATTATTCCCTTTTCCTCTCATACACTGTCCTCACCTACAACACAGCCTCCAGCATTATTCTGTCCCCGGTCACCAGCTACACCTCCACGTCCCTGGGCCTTTATTCACTTAATCTCTCTTCCAAGAATGTTCTTTCTTTCTTCATTTTTTTAAAGCTAGTAGGGATTTGTCTTGTCTTTCAGGCAGAGCTGCAGACTCTGCCTTCTCGTCAGACTTCCCTGAGACCTGTTGGGATCCCTCCCTCTTTGCTCCTGCTGCATTTTGTCCACTCCTTTATGACAATGGTTACACTCTTCCTGGCTCCTTCCTGGAAGGCTAGGATTTTGCCTAACCTATCCCCTCAGGGCCTGGCTAATAACTGATACTCAATGCACATTAGTTGAATTGAGCTTTTTAAACTTTTACGAGCAAGTTTAATTCGTTGGTTATATCACCCAGGAAGAAAAATGAGGAGAGGGGGTGGGTATAGATTCCATAGGGTTATGTTCTATTGATCCCTCCAAATTTTTAGACATTTTAGATGCCACCAAGCTGAAACTGTTGCCTCATGAGGTCCTTGTTCTGTCCCACTCTTTCTCCTCATCTCTGTCTCAGTCACTGGCTTGCCTTCCCCTCCTCTACATGGCCAGTAGCATGGGATCAGCTTAATTCTTCCTCTGGCTTGTTCCACGGTCCTACAAAGAAAGAGGAAGGTAACCTTCTGTGGGACTGTCTCCATGGTGACCTGGAATGTACTAGACAGTTGTCTAGCTGCTGGCAGGAGAAGAAGGCAGGTATTCAGGGCCCCTTTCCTCTTTCATTCTGTCATGAAATTCACCTACGATGTTGTGAGTAGAGATGACTCAGGGTAGGAGGTCCTTCTCTGGAATTCAGAATGCTACTCCAGCACTGAATCTCTCTGCTGCAGTCTCCCTGATAGTTGCTCATCGCTTCCCAGAACTGCATTGCCTTTGGAGTAAAACCTAGGTTTCAGCCAAAGGTCATGAAGCAAGATCACAAGACCCTGACACATCAAACTGTCCAACCTATTGATGCAATTCATTTGCAAGGATGTTATACCTGGAGAGGGCCTGCACTTAGCACAGGATTCTGGAGCTGGCTTTTCCTTCCTCGCACATAGTGATGCTCATTTCTGTCCATATGCTAGGAGTGGCATTGGCCCTCCTTAGCCCCTATTACCTTGTTACCTGGCCATTTAGCCCTTCCTTTTTATAACTTCTTATAACTATTGTATACTGACTAAATCCTCCTGGACAGCTTTGGAAACAGATCTCCCTGTTCACCCTTCCTGACCTGGCACATCCTTCCTAAGCTCCTCCCTCCCCTTACCATAGACTTTAAGGGCTAGTTCAGCACAGAGCATCTGCTTATACTGTCCAATACGGTATCCACAAGCTATGAGTCATTATTTAAATCGAAATCAATTAAAATTAAATAAAGTTCAAACTAGCCACATCCCAAGTGCTCAGGAGATACATGCGGCCGGTGGTTACGCAGGGGTCAGTGCAGACGTAAAAGGTTTCCATCCTCACAGAAACTGTATGTGAACAAACTGTCGCCGTGAGGAGCTTGTTTGACTTTCTGGGGCCTGTTCATTGACTGTTATCTGAGCAAAATGATTTTTTGTCACAGCTTTTCCTGTTCATCATTAGTTTCTTCAGAGTATCCTTTCCTAAATTGGGACTTGGTGTCGCCAGCATGGGTACACTGTACAGGCCCCGTTTTGTACCAGGTGCCGTGCCAGGCACTTTCTAAGTGTTACCCCTGATTCTCACAACAACCTTGTGGGGTAAGCTATTTTTATTTCTACTTAAATATACGGAAACTAAAGCTTAGAGAGGTAAAATGAGCTCAAGATGAAAACTCGGGCTGTCTAGATCCAGAGCCCTCCCTAATGGAGTATATCTCAGTGCCTCTTCTGCACGAAAGGTCATTTGAAATGAGAGTTGCACAAACTGAGGGGTAGGCCTTGGGACAGTTAGTACACAGTCACTGTTCTCAGAGGTCTTTCAGTCCAGCTGGGAAGATAAATAACTTCAGTGCTACTGTTATCACATCGCAAACATTTGTACAATACTACAGTTTACAAAGGTCATTCTCATGATTTCAGTTTCCCAGAAGGTGTTATAGAACTGGGCTTATTAAGGGAAACAGAGGTACGTGCAACTGAATGGTGGAAGTGCTGAAGAAGGAGCAATTAACTGTGAGTGGCTGGCAGGCACAGAGAAGGTGTCCCAGGAGCTGAATTTTGATGGATGAGGTAGATTTCTGCAGAGGGGTGCACTGCACAGGAACGGCCCCGTGATGAATGGTAGATACTCATGCTGCAGCCTCATTCCCCTCTGATCCATCCTCCACCCTGCAGCCAGTGTGAGCTTTCTAAAACACATCGCTGTCACTTCCTGGCTTAAAAGGTTTCGGTCGCTCCCACTGCCCTAGTCCCAAGTCCCCGGGATGGTTTGGGAGGCTGCATGGCCTGAACACAGCATTGTGCCCACCATCCCGGA
This sequence comes from Desmodus rotundus, assembly GCF_022682495.2. NCBI lineage: Eukaryota > Metazoa > Chordata > Mammalia > Chiroptera > Phyllostomidae > Desmodus > Desmodus rotundus. Next base: position 47,834,810 of record NC_071389.1, read on the forward strand.
CTCTTTCTCATCTTGCACCATACTGTTTCCTTTAAACACACTGTGGCCTCTCTCACCTTAAGGCTCTGTTCAGATTGCTCTTGACTTGAGTGTTGTTCCCTTCACTGCCCTCCTGCTTTTCTGGCTGATGCTTCTTAATTTTTTCAGGATTTACTTAGCTGCCCCTCAGTGTTCTACTGGCACCCTCTGCTTGCCCGTGTCATAACTGCTACCCCCTTCTTAGGAATTGGCTCATTTGTGTCACCCCCTCCATCACCCAGATTATAAACAGCTTGAGGCCAAGGACTGCATTGTATTCATTATGTACGGAGCACTTAGCATGTAGTAAGCAATCAATAAATATTTGAAGAATAAATCAGTGAAGCTCTTTCTACTTATTAAGGACACTCAACTGCTCTTAGAGATAACACTATGTTTCCTGATGAATATATAAGAAAAACCCTAAGGTAATCAGTATGTTCAAGAGGCATGACTCATGGAACTTAACTACAAATCAATTTTATTTGTGTTTCCTGTATTTTTATACATTTATCCTTTAGGCCTAGTTCTTTTTCTGTCCTTGAATAAAAACATGGGCAGACCCACAACTTTTCTATTTATCCTTAGGTTATACAAACTACCTCAATTTAGAATTACAAAATCAGCAGCCAAGTCCTAGCTTCCTCAATGCCTTGCTTAATCTGGTTCCCTCAATTTTACTCTATTACTCTCTTTTACCTGAAGTGCTCCAGTAGCCTTAACTGGTCGCCAAGTTTGTCTCTCTGCCTTGCTAAAGGATAGGTAAAGTATTTTCCACAACAGTTTTTAGTGGCTTCCAGTTGCCCACTGAGGCAAAGCCAAATTTTTAACCTGGCTTTGATCAAGATTCTCCATGATCCAGCTCTAGCCCACTCTTCAGTCTTATCTTCCATCAACTTCATAATGTCTGTGCTGCCACCAAATTTCTATGTTCCCTGAATATGCCTTTACTCATGCTATTCCTTCAGCCTGGATACCTTGACCTTCTTTTTTGCCTATGAGGACCAACTCCATACTCTATGATATATGGCTCAGATGACACCTCCTGGAGGCTTTCTCCCCCCTTTTCACCCCCACCATAGATGGAATTACCAAGTCATTTCTCAGTAGTCCTGTAGCTTCAGCAGGACTTCAAACAAACCCCATGCCACTCACTTAATTTTAACACATAATTGTTAAATGCCTGATTCTATCAGATGCATCAGCTGTTGGTTACTTCAGTGCAGGGAATCTATGGGGGTAAGTTGGACAGGAAATGAAGATGTGTGGATTGGTGAAGTGTGAAGGCTTCCAGAAGACGTAGGAAGTGATCCTCGCTTTTTGTGGGGTGCTGATGGATATTCTGGATATAGATAAGTGAGGGACAAACGCAGGACACAGGCATTGATAACTGGCTAAGAAAGTCTCCGTTTCCTCTCACTGAAGTCCACAGAGAGCCTGAATGCCTAGGTTCGAACAATGGTACTTGGATGAGGATGTGTCCTTGGCAATGTGATGGTCTTCTGGACCCAGAAAAACTAAAAGCTAGGAATTTGACCTTAGACTTGTATCTCACAAGTGAAGTGAAGGGCACTCTGAACATCAGAAATTTGGCAGTCTGGGGAAGGGGTTTGCCAAATGTCTTACTCTGTCTCCTGACTTAATGTCTTTAGATTATTTTAGGGTGATGAAATTATGTAATGTAACCAAGATTGCTTTGTGCCAAGATTGCTTCTAAGATGGTGTGTGTGGCAGGGGATGGGGTGGGATGTAACATACAGAAATAGTCAGTTTAATAGGTGGTCCCAGCAGTGGAGCTCACATAAGCATCTATAGGGCTCCAAAGGCAGCAAGTGCCATTCATCACCAGGTTGCATGGCACCTACTTCATTTTATGCTTTGCTTTACAATGTTAGTTCTGTGTAGATCTGATACCCCACTTGACTTTTTTTGCTCCTCAAGGGTAGGCACCCTAGAGGGTCCGCCTTGGTGTTCATGCAGAGATTCCTTTTTACACTTACTTTGATGTTCATTTGTTGAATGGTAGCTGCTTGCTTTGTTTTGGCTTCCCTGCTATTGGTGGTTGGTTCACTCAGTGGCCTGAAGCTGATGCCTGATTAGGACAAGGTTCCAAGTTGAAGCCAGGTATGAGTAGATTGGCCTCATGCTGTTACTTGACCATTGGGGCAAAAGTTTAGTTGGTAATAAGTGATCAAATAGTGTGATAGGGTCAGGGTAATGGGGATATTGAGTTATATTAAGTAAGGTTTTGCATTCAAGGATTTAATAGTCAGATATGGGAAATTTGGGTCTATAAATAGAACTTTCTATATTACATGTGTTTTTACAATACCTTTGAGCTCATACACTATTGAGAGAGAAAGAGAGAGAGAGAGAATCTATATAATGTTCAAGTTGTGTTGGTTCATATATAATTTTCCTAGGCAAGGAGAGCTGTATATGTGGCAGTACAATTATAACTACAGTAGCAAAGACAAAGTCATCAGCTTGGCTGCTCTATCATAGGAAGCCTTCTTAGCATATTCTGAAGCTTGCTTCCTAGAGTGCACACCCCAGCCATGCACGTGTTGGGGCAGGTTACCTGTCCTCCTATACCTACCTTAATGCCAGTGAAACTGCATTGTCTTTGTGCCTGTTAGGTTAGCCTTTGTACTTTTATTCTATGCATTTTAAAAAATATATTTTATTGATTATGCTATTACAGTTGCCCCAATATTTTTCCCTTTGTTCTCCTCCACTCGGTACCCTCATTCCCTCCAGCAATTCACCCTCCTTAGTTCATGTCCATGGAGCATGCATGTAAGTTCTTTGGCTTCTCCATTTCCTATGCTTTTCTTAACATGCCCTTGTCTATTTTGTACCTTACAGTGATGCTTCTTAATCTCTGCACCTTTCCCCTATTCTCTCTCTTCCCCTCCCAGCTGATAATCCTCCAAATGATACCCATATCTATGATTCTGTTTCTGTTCTGGTTGTTTGCTTATTTGTTTTTCAGATGCAGTTGTTGATAATCAAGAATTTGTTGCCATTTTAATGTTCATAATTTTGATCTTCTTCTTTTTCTTAAATAAGCCCCTCTAACATTTCATGTAATAATGACTTGGTGATGATGAACTCCTTTAGCTTTACCTCGTGTGGGGTGCACTTTATCTGCCCTTCCATTCTAAATGATAGCTCTGCTGGATAGAGTAATCTAGGTGGTAGGTCTTTGCTTTTCATCACTTTGAATACTTCTTGCCAGCCTCTTCTAGCCTGTAACGCTTATTTTGAGAAATCAGCTGACAGTCTCATGGGAACTCCTTTGCAGGTAACCCTCTGCTTTTCTCTTGCTGCTTTTAAGATTCTTTACCTTTTAATTATTTGCATTCTTTGCATTTTAATTCTTTACCTTGTTATTATTTTAATTCTTTGCATTTTACTTATTATGTGTCTTGGTGTGGTCCTCTTTGGGTCCAACTTGTTTGGGACTCTGTGCTTCCTGGGCTTATGTCTGTTTCCTTCACCAAATCAGGGAAGTTTTCTTTCATTACTTTTTCAAATAAGTTTTTAATTTCCTGCTCTTCCTCTTTGCCTTCTGGCGTCACTATGATTCAGATGTTGGTACGTTTGGAGATGTCCCAGAGGCTCCTTATACTATCTTCCTTTTTTAAAAATTGTTTTCTTCTTGCTCTTCTGGTTGAATGCTTACTTCTTCCTTATGTTTCCAAATCAATAATTTGATTCTAGGTTTCATCCCCTCCACAGTTTCCCTGTAGATTTTTATTTCACTTAATGTAACCTTCATTTCTTCCTGGGTCTTTTTATTTTGTTGCTGTACTCAATGAGTTCTTTGGGCATCTGATAAACAGTGTTTTGAACTCTGCGTCTGATAGGTTGGTTATCTCCATCTCATTTCATTCTTTTTCTGGGGTTTTGTTCTCTTCTTTCATTTGGGCCACATTTCTTTGTCTCCTCAATTTGGCAGTCCCCGTGTTTTTGTTTCTGTGTAATAGGTAGAGCTGCTTTGACTCCCTGTCTTAGTACTATGGCCTATTATAGAAAAGACACCTGTAAATTGTGTGGAGCAGAGCCTTAGGTAATTGCCAGGGAGGGGCAACCTGCTTCACTACTTTGTGGCTCTGTGTTGGGGGAGGGCTCAGAGAGGGACATTGCTGCACTCTGGCTTCTGGAGGTTTGCCCAGCACGCACCCTGTTTCCAGTCTCTTCATTTACTCCCCATATGCAACTGGTGCCCTTCCAGTTGTTGCCCTAGTGCTGAATCCCAGATGGGTGGGTCTGTGTAATTTCTAAGTCAGTGCAGGCCCTTTAAGCAGGGTCTCCTGAAAATCTGGTGGTTTCTTCGGCCACCCCAACCCTCACTGGTTTTTATAGACAGAAGTTATGGGGATTTATCTTCCCGGCACTAGAACCCTGGGCTATGTGGCCTGGCCTGGGGCTGGGATCCCTCAGTCCCAAGGTATCCTTCTGGATTTCTATCCGCCACACATGAATATGGGACCACCCATCCCACTGCCTCTTCATGCCATACCGCATCTCTGTGTTTCCGTGCTCCATCTCCATGTCTCTGCCCCTCCTATCCATCTGGATGAATGTGGCTTCTTTTAATCCTTGGTTGTTGGACTTCCACACAGTTCAATTTTCTGATGGTTCTGGGTGTTATTTGTTTTGAGGTCAAGTTGTAACTTTTGTGTAGTTGAGCAAGGAGGTGAAGCATGTTTATTATACCTCCATTTTCACTGGAATTCGCTCTTCTGTGCATTTTAATACCCCTTTAGTCAGTACAATGCTTTGCATATGTGATGGGTTTTTTAAAAGATTTTATTTATTTATTTAGTGAGAGGGGAAGGTAGGGAGAGAGGGAGGGAGAAAAACATCAATGTGCAAGAGAAACATTGATCGGTTGCTACTTGTACGCTCCCAACCAGGGACCTGGCCTGTAACCCAGGCATTTGCCCTGACCAGGAATCAAACAGGCAAACTTTCAGTTTGTGGGGTGATGCCCAACCCACTGAGCCACAACAGTCAGGGCCACATGTGATGTTCTTGATGAATAAATGGTAAATAAAGGCCTTGGCCTCTGAACTTCTAGTTCTGTTGCATTCAGGTAAGAGGTCCTCACTAGAATAATCATTATTTGAATAATTAGTACCATTGCATTCAGCTCTTTTGATGGGCTAACAAGAAGGCCACTTCTCAGAAAAGACAAGTTTCTTCTGATGTGCCAAGGGAAGACACAAAAGGACCTGAAGTTAGTCCTCTCGTGCCCTTTCAACTTTATTCTTTCAGGGCCCTGGAGAGTAATCTTCCTTGACCACTAAGACCTAGTACCCCCTCCTCATCTCTATCTGCTACTCTAATTCACTGCTACTCACGTTACTCCCCAAATGGTAACATGTATTTATTTACCTGTTTATTTGTTGTCTCCACTAGAATGTGAGCTCACTGTGATAGCCCAACTCTTAGAACAATGCTTGTGCATAGTATGTGTTCAATAAAGACTTGTTTAATAAATAAAGATATTCAAATTCTACCGTTTGGTATAAACAATCTGGAGAATAATTTTGCATTGCCTTGCACAAATAAATACATGCATACCCTGTCACCTACAATTTTATTCCAAAGTGGGTACCTATGGTGGAGCCTTCTAGTTCTTTCCCAATATCAATTCTTTCCTTCCTTCATGGAAATAGAATTTCTAGCTGGTCATATGACTGCCAAGAATACAGACTTTGTTTCTCACCCTCTGTTGTGGCCACATCATTTTTGGTCAATGGGATATAAGTAGAAATACTGCGTGGCATTTCCTGAGAAACTTAATAGACAGGGGATATATGTGGTTTGCACCTACTTTTTCACGCGACCTTTATTTCGCTGACTGAAATACAGAACGCCATTATCTGGGACTGGGAGGATGGGAGCCACCCCCTAGCAGCAATGGCTGCACTGTGAGCTGGACTCTGGGGCTCCAGGGACTTGGAAGAACAGAGCTGCTTTACTAGCTGTGAAACATCCATCCAGTCTTCACTTAGGTAAAAATACATTTTCATCTGGTTTAACGCATCGTTATTTTTTGAGTCTATCACTCGTGGCTGAAAGAAATCCTAACTGAAACAATACCTAGAGAAAATTTTGCACAGGTACAAGAATATCCATAGAACAATTGTTTATTACAAATATAAACAAGGAAATGCCCAAATCCATCAAAACCGGAATGAGTCAAATTTTTCCTGCAAAGTAATAAAATATATTTTACAGTCATGAAAGTGATTGAATGACAGGCATACACACAAATACGGATGAATCTCCAAAACATATTTTTAAGTGTAATAAAATTACTCAGAAAAAGACATCCAGTATGATATGACATATAAAATAAAGTTCAAAAATATACAAAAATATATATTCTTTAGGGACATTGTACACATATAGGAAGTACAACTTTAAGAGAAAGAGGGAGTGATTACCACAACATCTGAAGGGGAAGTCTGTCAGGATGGGGCACGCAGAGGACGTCAGAGGTACCAGAATTTCTGTGAAACTCTAAGCATACCTTGCATGTAACCTCTTTAAACTAGACAAATAATCATACATACTGTTTTGAAATTAGGATATGTTGCTTAATTAAAAAAAGAAAGATTTTACTGTGCTCTCTCATGATGCTTATCTTTTGCTTGTTCCTTTGCCCTTTGTTATAAAGTCCTAAAGAACCTAGGAAAACCATTAAAGATTGAAGGAGATGTAGTTACAGCAAACATGCAATACATTGGTAGATTATGACAATTAATATGAAAGAGCGAGTTTGAAAAGCAAATGAATGCCTACATAAAGTGAGTTATTTTATTCATTTAACATTAACTTCTACCAATTACTACTTAATCAAACTTTTTTTTTTAATTTAATGCTAAAATCCCTTCCTAACAGAAAACAGAAATTTACTAATTCAGCAAATATTTATTAAGTGCCTGCTGTGTATTTTTATACTGTTCTTGGCACTGCAGATACCAGTGTAAACTGTACAGATGCGTGCAAAGAATCTCAGTGCTCGATATGGTCCCTTGAGTTTAATAAACACCAACAGCAGTTATATTATTATTAATACTGCTATAACATAAATTTAGTGTGAAATTTTTAAAGCCATGAAGCAGTTTATCATCAAAATCTGTCTGAGGCAGCCTCTTCTACCTGTAAAGGTTTATCTCTGTGTTAGTATGTTAGGTTAAACTTGTTTAATTCTGCAAAAGCAAACCCCCACCCAGGGTTCTAGTGGCTTTAAACAAGAGTCTATTTCTGGTTCATATCCATTCTGCTTTGAGACTGGGCCACTTTTCAGTGCAATTGACCTCCATGTGTAGGTTCAGAAGTTCAGGCACTTCGTGTTTGTGACACTTGATGCCAAGACTTGTTCCCACAACGACCACTGTGGGGGAAGGGGAGCTTGGGAGTCTTCCATCATATTTGGTTGACTAATTCAGGTTATGTGGCTCCTTCTAACTTCAAGGGAGTAGAAGAAGGGGATTTTCCTGTAAGTCTGGAGGAAGTGGGTGCCAAATACTTGTGAACAGTGGCACAGCCATAGGTAGTCTAATTAAAGTAACATTACAATGTGTTCTCATGCACCATCCCCTACCTCCGTTTAAGTTCCAAGCAACCCTACAAGGAAGTTATTATTATTTCCTTTCTCCAGATGAGAAAGTATACCATGCTTGCCTAAGATGGCTTTTGCTATAAAGGGTAGAGAAACAATTAAAGTCCCGTGCTTGACAATAGTAATGTCTTATTGCTTCTTTCACATCTCACATAGGAAAGTGAATCATGACCATAATCCATGCTCTGCTTTTAAGCTCCCAAACATTAACATAATAACAGGTATACATCTTATGTCTGGACACGTTCATTATTCAAAGCAATCACTATCAGCCCCCATTGACTACTCCATATATATTGCATACGTTACCATATAAAGAAACATTATTCAACTGGTTTATCAGTGCTATAGTCCCAATTTCTTCTTGTAAAAGTATTTAAATGCAGAGAACCCATGGTACTTTCTCTCCTAGTTTAACTATTCACTAATGGACAATTAGTAGGTGTGGTAGGCTGAACAATTCTTTCTTCCACCCCTAGATGCCCATAGGGAACCTATGAATATCTTGCTTAAATGGGAAAAGGGACTTTTCTGATATAATTAAGTGTCTTGACTTGGGAAGGGTGTCCTGGATTATCTGGGTAGGTCCAATATAATCACAAGGGTCCTTATAAGAAAGGACACAGGAGGGTCACAGTGAGATAAGGAAGATGTAATGATTTAAACAGAGCTTGGAGTGCTGCATTTTGGAGATGGAAGGAAGGGGCCTTTTCCAAGGAATGCATACAGCCTCTTGAAGATGGAAGATTCAAGGAAATGAGTTCTCTGGCACCTACAGAAGGAACACAGCCCTGCCAGCACCTTGCTTTTAGTTCCATAAGACTCACTTTGGACTTTAAATCTCCAAAACTGTCAGATATTTGTGGCATTTTAACCAGTAAATTTGCACTCATTTGATATAACAGCAATAGGAAACTAACTCTGCAGGCAAACAGGAATGCAGCATCCTGGAGTTGTGCACCATTCACAGCCCTCCCACCCAGTTCTTCTCCCCTACTGGTCTCCTTCAAAACTTTCTTATTACTTTTCTTTGATGATCGATGGTCCCTACTTTCTATTTTTTATTACCTATCCAAGCTCAGGACTTGGGGATAAAAATATTTTGACCCATGTCAGAAGGAAGATGTCTCCTCTAATACATTTTGGGAAAAGATAGTATATAAGTTTTAGAGAAAGAAGCAAAATAGAAATAAATTGCGTGGGCTTGGGAATCAGTTAGATTCAAGCTCCAATGCAAGCATGTCCAGATAACAGTAGTGTCTACTTGGGTGCTGTAAACTGTAAGTTTGTGAACTCACCCTCAATTCATATGTTGAAGCTCTAATCTCCAGTGTGATTGGGGATGGGACCTTTGGGAAGTAATTAAGGTTAGATTAGGTCATGAGGGCGGGACTCTCAAGATAGAATAAATGTCCTTATAAAAAGAGGAAGAGCCCTGGCTGATGTGGCTCAGTTGGTTGATAACCAAAACGTTGCGGGTTCATTTGTGGTCTGGGCACAAACCTGGGTTGCAGGTTCGATTTCCCAGTCCAGGAGTGTATGGGAGGCAACCATTTGATGTTTCTCTCTCACAATGTTTCTTTCTCTTCTGCCCTTTCTCTAAACCAATGAAAAAACTGTCTTTAGATGAGGATTTAAAAAGTGAGAGAGAAAGAGACACGAGCTCTTTTTCTCCTTTCCCTGTAAGGATGAAGTGAGAAAGTGGCCATCTACAAACCAGAGTTCTCACCAGACACTGAATCTGCAGGTACCTGGATCTTGGACTTCCCAGCCTCCAGAACTGTGAGAAATAAATCAATGTGTAATTCACCCACTCTATGATACTCTATGATACTTTGTTATAGCAGCCCCCAAAACAAGCTTGGTCAAGTTACTGAACTACTTGAGTATTAAGGGTTTTTTAATGTGTAAAATTGAAAATAGTACCTTTGTGTCAAAAGGCTTGTGTGAGGATTAAATGCTATGAGGGGGCCCCTGTAAAACTGGAATTATCTTCTGGATAGTGGGCCCTTTGTAGTACAGGAGTCCCCTGTTAGGTGAGTGTTCTAGGAACTCATCTGTATCAGTACACCAGCTGGTGGTGTTATGAGAGGCTGTGTTTAGCTTCAGTGAATTTTTTTTTGAAGACTCTTTCAACACATTCGCCCATTTCATATCGGGGGATTTACGAGTGCACCTGTCCACACCACCCTGAGTGTTCAGCAGTTTTTGACCAAAAAACTGACAAGACCCAATGCCCTACCCTCCCTATTTACCCTGTCTTACCTAGAGTTTTATTTTTTGTTTGTTTCCCTGGATGAAAAAAGTCCTCAAAGAGAAATGTTTTGGTGATGTGGAAGAGGTGAAACAAAAAAAATGGCAGAAGCACTAAAAGGCATTAAAATCAATGAGTTCAAAAATTGTTTTGAGCAGTAGAAAAAATGCTTCAATAGGTGTATTGCGTCAAATGGACAGTAGTTTGAAGGTGACTGAAGTTTAAACATGTAAGAATAAATACACAATTTTTTACAAATAAATTCTGGGTTTTTGGGATCCCTCCTAGTGTATAGAGAAACCTAGTATACAGAGAAACACTCAGGTATAGAAGAAACAGCACATTGCTCGTGCTATGGTCTAAATTGTGTCTCTCCCTCTCCCTCTACCACACTGATATGCTGAAATTCTAAACCCTAGTACCTCAGAATGAGACTGTGTTTGAAGATAGGGTCTTAATTCAGTAAAATGAAATAATTAGGGTGGGACCTAATTCAGTATGACTATTGTCCTTATAAAAAGAAGACATTTGGACACAGAGGTATAGAAGGGAGACCATGTAAAGACACAGCAAGAGAACAGCTATCTATAAGCCAAGGAGAGCGGCCTTAGAAGAAGTTGAACCTGGATCTTGAAGACCTAGCCTCCAGAATCATGAGAAAGCAAAAGTCTGTTGTTTAAGCCACCCAGTCTGTGGTGTTTTGTTATTGGCAGCCTTAACAAAACAATACCTGGGATCTGGTAGACAAGGTCGAAAATAAAATCCTAGCTATTAATATTAATTGTTTTGACAACAGGCTTCACTTCCACTGCATCACAACCTTTCATTTTTGTACTTGTCTCTTTGTGAAACCACTTTACCTCTGAAATCTTAAATTATGGGAATCCCTGTATTTGATCACCATATCTATTCCTCTATCCATTTTCACCTACTCATCTTGTAGTTGGTCCTCATTGAAGATTCAGCCTCTCTACAAAATGGGGAGATCCAAGATGTCAACACTCAAATGGATTTATCTTCTTTCTCCCCTACCCACCTTGAGCCCACAGATCAAAGAAACATATTTTTACCATATACTCTGCCTCACCTGTTCTCTTTACTCTATCCCTTGCAGTTGGTCCCCAACACTAGAGCTACTCAACCATTTGCTCTCCTCGATTTGCCCCCAGACTGTCACATGACTGCTTAAGAAACTTTTACTGCCATGTATCTTTGTGCCGTCTGCTTAGGAAGTGTAGAATATGCAACGAACACTGTTCTAGGCTTGGCTTTCACAACTGCCTTTTGTGACAGCTATTCTCACTCTATAGCTAAGAATAATTTCTACTGTTTAATGAGCACTTAGTAAGAAGTCTGAAAAAAGCCAAATGCTAATGTGATTTGGTGCCCTAATTATGTCAGGATCAATGTATTTGTGATTCTCTTGATTTTTCCTCCTCTTGTAGCCTCACATTTATAAGACGGCTGCTGAAGTTCCAGAATTTATTTCTATGTTCATGGTAATAAGAAGAGGAAAACTTTCTGACACTGTCTCTTTTATTGGTCTCACCAGCTCAGTCTACCCTTGAACATTAGGGTTTCCCCTGGCTCTGTTCTTGGCTCTCTTGTATTCTTTTTTTTTTTTAGAGAGATTTTATTTTATTTTATTTTATTATTATTTTTTAAAAATTTTTATTGTTATTCAATTACAGTTGTATGCCTTTTCTCCCCATCCCTCCACCCCACCCCTGCTGAACCCACCTCCCTCCCCCACCTCCACCCTCCCCCTTGGTTTTGTCCATGTGTCCTTTATAGTAGTTCCTGTAATCCCCTCTTCCCACTGTCCCCCCCCCCCCCCACTATTGGATGGAACTGGAGAGCATTATGCTAAGTGAAATAAGCCAGGCAGTAAGGGACAAATACCATATGATCTCACCTTTAACTGGAACATAATCAATAGAAGAAAAAAGCAAATAAAATATAACCAGAGACATTGAAATTAAGAACAACCCACACCAATATCTAATAAGCCAAGTCCTGTCATGACTCCCTCAGATAGCTACAGTCTCCTCCAAGTAATCATTGATCTACTTTAGCTCAGGGCCTTATCGGCTTTCAACTCCCCAAAGCCTTCCCTTGTTTCCATATGTGGTTGGGTGCTCTGTGAGGGGAGCCCCAGCAGAGTGGCTGAGAATGCAGAGGTGAAGCCCAAGTTCGTGTCCTGGCTTTACCACTCATCAGCCACACAACCTTGAGCAATTATTTAAGCTCTCTGTACTTGAGTTTTCTCATCAGAGAATGAAGATAATATTATTTACCTCTTAGGGCTATTATTGTGAAGAATAATTAAATTAATGGATGCAAAGCATTTTGAAGAGTGCCTGGCTCAAACTCTGTGTTATTGTTATCGTCATTAAAAATCACATATGTGTATAAAGTGTTTAGCATAGTGCTGAGCTCAAGAGGAGAGCTCAGTAAGAGCTAATTACTATTATTTTTATCTGTGCTCTGTTTTTATACTGATGCATTCTGGGTCCCATTGAAGTACTTCTTACTGTGTTTTATAAGTTCTCTCTTAATGTCTGTCTTCCTCACTTGACTGTGAACATCCCCAAGCAGAACACAGGCCATATTTCAGTCTTTGCTGTATGGGTAGCATTCGGCACGGTGCCTCATACAAAACAGGACACCAACATACGTTATCAAGTGAATAAGGAGGAGAGACAACAAACTGTGTGTGTAGCTCCCAATGGTGTACAAGCTCCTGACAGTGTATGAGTTCTTGATTGAACATCAGCTCCTTTGACCTAACCCTGCCTCAGATACTCCCCACCTGGAACTCCTTCGTGATGCCCCACCCCGGCAGGGCTGGATGCTCCTGACATGCGTTTCCATAGCACGACGTGCTTCATTTCTTTTTGTAAAAATTATTGCACTATAAGGTGATTATCTCTTTTCGCTGCCTCCCTTGAGAGAGTGTCGGGAAGCGTGTCTTATTTTGACACTACAGACCCTAAGTCAGTGCACTGTACATTAACTGACACGTGGTACACTTTATATATCTGCTGAGTAAATGCATGCATGAATTAATTCTTACAATGATGCTATGAGATAGATATTGATATCATTCCTTTTAATAATTGAAGAAACCCAGAATTACTGAGATAAAATACCTTCCTAAAGGCACAGAACAGAAAATTGGGTTGAAGACGTATGAAATATAGATATTAAATTTGTAAGCATAAATATGAGGCTGCATGTGACAAAATTCCAAGGTAACAGTGGCTTGTAGGAGGGAGCAGAGTGAGCTGGAAGAGCAGCTCTGCTCCACAAAATCCTCAGGGGCACTGATACCTCCGGCGCTCTGGCTCTGCCATTCCCAGGGTGCTGTCCTGTTTGCACCATCCAGGGTGGGTCACAGCATGCCTGCAGTTCAGGCAGTGGGGAAAAAGAATGGGTAAGGGGACAGCATGCCTCTATCCTTAAAGGATACTACCTGAGACTTGGAAAATTCACTGTCGCCTTTGCACACATGGTCACATCTCACTGTGAGGGTTACAGGGATATGTAGTCTTTATATTGGGCAGTGATGGACCCGACTTAAAACTCCATTCCTTTGGAGAAGGAGAGAAATAATATTGGTAATTAGTGGTCTCTTTCATGGATATTAAAGCCCCCTTTTCCTGGCGTGAAAAAGTAGGGGAGACGGTACTGATCTAGATTAAAAGAAACTTAAGAGACATACACTAAATGAAATATGTGGCCCTTTTTTAGGTTCTTATTTGAATAAACAATAATAAGAAAGACAATTGGGTAATTGAAAACATCTTGATATTGCAAATATGATAACCCACTGTGAGTTAGGATGTCATATTTGGATAAGATAATAATATTTTGGCTATTATTAGTTTTAATTTTTACTTTTAAATCCTCACCTGAGAACATGTTCACTGACTTTAGGGAAAGAGGAAGGGAGAAAGAGAGAGAGAAACATTGATTGGCTGCATCCCTTAAGCTCCCCAACCGGGAATCAAACCCACAATCTAAGTGAGCGCCCTGGCTGGGGATGAAACCCACAGCCTTTTGTTGTATGGGGCGACACTCCAACTGAGTCATCCGACCAGGGCGTTATTACTATTTTTTAGAGATGTAAATTCAAGCATGCAAGCATGAAATGACATAATGTGTGGGATTTGCTTTAAACCACTCCAGCAAGAGAAGGGAGTCAGGAAAGAAGAAACAATTTGACAAAGCCTTGATAATTATTGAATCATCTTACTTTGGGGTTTATTAAAATTTTTTTACAGTAAGAAAATTCAAACAAAAACATAAAACACCCCTCCTGCACACACACAACTGGCTCAGCCCTGTCAATGGAGAGATTTCAGTCCAAAGATAGAGGTAAAGAATAAAGGCCCTGTTTCTTTGAAAGTTCCAGGTCCTTGCAGGGGATGGAAGGGAAAGTCAATACAATCAATACCTGTGTCCTTATACTAAGCCTCTCTCCAAATGCTCCCCGGGGGCATGATTCTTCTTTCAGATCACAACAGCATTGACATTTTAGAAAAGAAAAATAGCCCCACAAAATACTTATCATGCTGGCCATGTTGTTGGCACACACTGAGAGAATCAGGCAGCCCCTGGCACAGCACTCTCTGGGAGGTGCTTCCTCCTTTCTCCTAAGAATATAGGAATTATCTAAACTCCAGAGGAAAATAATATCATCTGGGGGGAAATCTGGCCCACAGCAAGTCATGGCTACTGAGTTCTTCTTCCAAAAGGAATAGGTAAAAGTAACATTTACTCGCTCTGGGGCTGCTCTGTGCTACCCTACAATCAGCTGGGGTGTACGAATAACAGCTGTTTTGTGGTGCTGGGCAGTTTCTGGGCGGGCACAGCTAAGAGGGTAACGATTTCCATGCTGAAAAGGTCACCTGTAAGTGGCTCTCAGCCTCAGCAGCAGGACTGATTTTCTTCTGATTACAGTGTTATTGGTTTTCAGAGGAAATTAGAACCAAAAAGTACTACGTTCTCTGTGTTGTTGATAAAAAGTTTTTAATACATGCAGTGGTAGAAATACTAGTTGGAAGCAAAATGTTTACGATGAATTAAGTGAATGCAGTTTCTCATGCATATAAACCCATATATACCCATGTGAAGCCAGAACTGTGTGTGAAAACCTGCACATTAAATTTATCTCAGCACACATGTCTTGAATGCCAGGCTGTGCTGGATATTGCCCCAAACACTGAGGAGGCAGACCCGATCCTTGCCCACCAGGAGCTCAATGTCTGGGTTTACTGTTATTCTTTGAAAGTCATTGACACAAAGTATTATACAATTCAAGTTTAATTTTCCCCTGAGGGACCAGCTTTCCTTATTGTCACATATTATATCCCCCATTGATACGTGTATTGACGGGTGACCCTGGCCAAAGTCAAACGATCACATGGAAGAAGATTTCCCAAAGAAGACCAGCCCCGATCTGTTTCCATACAATATTCCTTCTCTTAGAGATCCATGGTCCTCATTAGTACATTCATGTCTCTAGACTTCGCAATAAGGAAACCTATTTGACCTAATGTTTTCCAGACTTTTCTAATCTCAGAATCCTTTCATTGGATAACTCTTTTATTTGTGTTTCATGGAACATTCTTTAGGGATGTCAATCCATGCGGCCTCTGAAACCATTAGTACCACTGATGCAGGTCAAAATTAAACAGAAGAGGAATGTGTCCAAGTAGGAACTACTTTTGCAGCCTTCTTTAGCTTTGACTTATTTACAGCTAACATCAAAGAGACTGGGAAACTTAAAGACCCTTTTAATGGGTTTCTTGCTATTTAGCTTTTTTCAAGTTAAAGATAATCTCATACTTGGCTTACCTGAAGGTCTCTTTCAAAATGAATTGAATGTTAGTGAGAGCAGAGGAACGTGTCAAGCAGGAACACTGTGCTGCACCAGTTTTGGGTAGGGAGAAGGTGCCGTGGTGGGGGTTATTAGTCACATATTCACAATATGCATGTGTTCCCTGGATTTGTGGACACAGACAACCTGAAGATTTCCTGCACTTAGGAGGACTGTGACGGTGAGTTCAGGAACCTGATTTATTCACCTTTGCATCCCCAGTGTGTGAAATGATGTCTGCTGTACAGTAGGTACTTGATGGGTGGATGAATAGTCTAGTTTAAGGTACCATGTTCTTTCAACATTTGTATTTCAGGGAGAACAGGGGCCAAACCATGGAAAGGCAGTCTATATTGACAAGTGGCAATCACAAGCTTTAGCACACCATTGCCATCACCTGTGAGGCAGGACTGAGGCAGGAATCAGGCTCGCTGCAGAAACGTACCAGCCAAATGTTCCTCTCTAGGCCAATCCTAATGGTAACCTTGTATTTTCTGGTGAGGGGGTTCAGTCAAGAAAGACACTCAGAGTTGGTTCCATGATGCAGAGCCCATGGCCAGGGCAGAGATAACATTCGAGCTAGCTCTCGCTAATGAATAAGGGAATGGTGAGGGAGTGGAGGAAGGAGGGAAGATCCAAGATTGGAGAGACCTTGAGAGGGACCAGCTGGTCATTTCAGAGTAATAAGTTCCTTTTAAGAGTAGTAAGTTCCTGTGAGTTTCAGAGGGGTAGAAAGAACATCACAATTTCTTTCTTTTTTGTCTTTGAACATCCAACGAAGGTACCAGAACATCATGTTGGTGAGTGACTTGAAAAACTATAACTTGATTCTGCTAGAACCAGAAAATATCACAGTTGATGTGTACCAGATGTAAACATTAGAAACCATTTATTACAACCTTCTCTTTATGATGAAGATGTTGAGACCAAAGAAATGAGGTGGGTTTTTTAACCTAAGTCTAATAATAGTTCATGGCCTCATTAGGACTAGAAAACTTTTCTACATCACTTTTTCCCTTAGTTTTTCACTCAGTATGACATCACTTCATCACATAAGGATGTCACAAATTCCCGCTATAAAACACTGACAGTAGATGATGCTGGGAAGATTGCAGTTGGACAACAAAGTCTCCCATACAATGCCAAGGGGTGTGGACGGTGTGTTGACAGTGGGAAACCACTGAAATGTCTAAGCATGAAAATCATAGAGTTCGTTTATCTAAAAATTATAACTGGAAAAAGGTATATCACGCAAATACTGAGCACAAGAAAGCTGAGTCACTGTAGTAATATAAAGCAGTTAGTAAGTGGGGGAGATGAAATTCAAATCCAGAGCATTTGGCACAACACCCAGCGTTTCTTCCAAATGTAACAAAACTCAGTTTATAATCTGGGTGTATAAGAAGTACCATCTGTATAGGCTCCAATGACACACAATTATTGTATATATCAGTAAAAAGAAGTATTGTCAATTAAACTCTGATATACCATCAATAGTGTGCACCCCAATTCCAGAGGTGTTAAGCTATATTAAAATGTGAAAAATTATGCCTGTTAGAACTGATGACGTATGGAATAACTTCTCTTCTTCCTAATGAGTTATTAAACTCAACTTAATTTCTGCCAACATGACCCCATCCGGCTCGGCTGCTTCAAAACTTAACCTCAGTCTGTCTTGGAGTTGTTAAGGAAAATAATTAAATGTAAAATCTCCTGCCAACCCAGTATTCAATCACGCCACGATGAATATCACAGGCAATCTGCCCAAAGAGAAAGAACTCTCACAGGTCGATGTAGTCAGGCAGACACAATCTACTGCATACCTGTTATCTGTACCAAAGGAGAAATAAAAACTTCTGTTATTATGAGAAAGAGGACATTACATCCAGGAGCCAGTAGTAGGCTTAACCTCCCACAGGACAGGCACCGCCTCTTTGATGTTGACATTTGTATGACTCGGCGCAGAGGACCCTGAGGAAGGCATTCTCGGGATACAAAATTGGCAAGTAGCTTACTTAGCTTTCAGAAAGATTTACATAGATATCAAAAAGACAGGGAAAGCATTTATAATATCAAGTTGTCTAAAGAAAACATTAAATTGAGGGGAAGGGGGAAAGCTTTTTTCCCCATTGGCTAGAGGGAGAATTTTAAATTTAATTAAACAAAATTTTATTTACCCTTCCAGAGTTTCTCCTCTCGGATTGTATCACAATTCCAAGCTCTTTCGGGGTGCTAGATTAGTTTGTTAGGGATGCCATAACAAAGTAGCACAAGCTGGGTGGCTTAAAACAATAGAGATTTGTTCACTCACAGCTCTGGAGACCAGAAATCCAAAGTCAAGGTCTTGGCAGGGCCCTACTCCCTTGAAGTTCCTAGAGGAGGCTCCTTCCTGGTCACTTCCAGCTGTGGGTAGCCCCAGTGGTTCTTTAGCTTTGGTGGCATGACTCCAATCTCCACCTGTCTTCACAAGGTCATATTTCCTCTGTGTCTGTATCTCTTTTCCTCTTACAAGGACACAAGCCATATTGGATTAGGGTTCACCATTATCCAGTGAGAACTTATTTGAACTTGATTGCATCTGCAAAGACCCTATTTCCAAATAAGGTTAGATTCATAGGCACTGAAGATTGGAACTTCAATGTGTCTTTTCAGGGGCCACAATTTAACCATAGCAAACACCAAGATATGTATGTTTAATGAGGGCTGAGGAGTGTGGAATGCCTTCTTGCCCTCCCCAAAAGCCACTGAAACTTATTATCCCTTTCAGATTCAGTGACACTCTTCAATGCCATGCTTGGGACACAGGGATTTTGCTGGTACTGTGTAGGGTCCAGAAGGCACTTATCATTTTGCAGGTCCTCCCCTTCATAGCGATCCAGGAAGCAGAGGCTGGTGCCCTCGCCTCTGTGACTCTGACACATTGTCTGTGGTTTCATTCGTTCCAGGATCCACAGTCTTCTCTGCCCTCATCTCCTCCTCCATTCAGGCTGGTCTCTATCTGCCCTAGAGAATAACCTTCTCTCTTCCTGATTCTCCACCACGAACTGACTACCTAGGGAGAGATTTTTAGGGCGGTGCTTCCTTTAGGCCTGCCAGATTCCTCCCCAGAGGCAGCTAGCACAGAGCTGCCTACCTGCTTCATTGTCAGTATATAGAGAAACTTATATAGGATTGATTAAAATATTTAAAAAAAAACAGCACAAGAACTGAGGTACTGAGTAAAAAGAGAAGGTCTTCTGTTAACAGAAAGTTAAAAAAAATTAAAAACAGCAAAAGAGTCACTGATCTCTCCTCTCTCACAGAGGTAAATTCTTCTCTTTTGCCTCAAGTCACTCTGGGTTGATATTGCCTTTGATGCACAGCATGAAGAGCTGGTTTATCCAGCATTTCTTCCCTGCCACTTCCTTCCTTCCTGCTCACGAGGAACATCATTTCTGTGTTTTTCTTGTCACTCTCTGCTTACAAACCAGTTAGCATCATCACCAGCCATCTCCTCACACAAATACCTCTCCTTTACCCAGATCCTTTTCTGTCTCTTACCTAATTATATCATGAAATTCCCTCTCTCCAGACTTGTCATGAGTGCAAAAATGACCCTAATTACAAATGATGGGCATAATGATACTTTACCGACTCGCTTACAGCTGGGAAGAAGAGAGCTGTAAGTGTTCGGGGAAAATGAAGACAGGATAATAGCGGTGCCATCACTTGCAAAGTCCTTCAAAGTCCTCAGAAGTCTCCTTCAGCATCTCCTGGAAAGTTTCTGTCTACCTCTCTGTCTTTCTCTAATCATGCCTGTCCTACTTCAAGTAGCATTGTACAAGAAAAGTAAATTCAAGTATTTCCCCATACCATTTGCTCCCGGAGAAGAACTTTAGAGATATTTTAAACTGAGGAAATTGAGCCTCAGAGAAGAAAGCAGCTCATATTGCTCAGGGGCAAGATTGAGACCAATGGTTGAAACCTACCTGGAGGCAGATTTCAGCTCAATACAAGAAATCTTTTCAACAACTGCAGAGTCTTACCCACAAGATGTGTATCATTACCATAATAACAGCATTACCTTTGTCTTAGTTTAAAATTCTCCAGAAGCCAACTCTGAGATAAGAATTTGGGTGCCAGCAGTTTATCTGAGAAGTAAAGAGGGATCACGGGGAGAGGAGTAGGGGAGTGTGAGAGGGTTACATGGCCAAGAAAGGGTATTTCATCAGGCCACCCACCCCTGTGGACAACTGGAGCTTAACCAGGCTGGGGAACTTCTGGGAGCAATGCAAAGCATGCAGCTCAAAGCCATTCCATTCATGGGACAAGAGAGGAGGGATATTTAAACAGTGACCCCTGACAGCCACCCCAGGAAGTGTTCATTCCCTGGCATGACAGGCCTGTGTCCTGGGTAGCAACAAAGGCTGCAGCAACAGGACAAAGCTAGGTGCTGGTGGTAGGAAGTCAGGTTGAAGTTTATTGAAGTGCTGGGACACGCGTATCTGGATGGGGCGCAACAACACCCGCTACACATCTACTGATTTTGCCCCACAGCCTTCATGGAGAGCATGGCTGGGCCGATACTTTGGTTTTGTACTTCTAGCTTCCAAAGCCCTGAGAGAATAATTCCAGTTGTTTTCAGCCACACAGTTTTTGTACTGAAGTGAACATAAGTGATGTGATTAAAACTTAGCTGAGCCTTAGTTTCTTCCTCTGAGAAATGGGGATAAGAACATGCACATATAGTAGGATTTTCTAAAGCCTCCAGTTCAGTAAATTTGAGTTCTGGTCCAAGAGAAACAGAGGGAAGAGGTGCCCACAGCACCCCTATGGGTAGATCTGTCGGCTACTCTCAGGACTATGTGAACAGTCAGCTCCTGAGAAAGTTAGCTTTGTTCTGTGGTGTGAGCTCTTTCCTCTCTTCACTGCTGGGACTCCCTTCTGGCTCTTTCTTTCCAGATGGAGAAAACCATCTGGGGGCACCAGTTAATTGCTCCTGGAGGCCAGACTGGTTTTAGCTGGTGATAAGTGCGTTGCTGGCCATAGGAGGGCTGCTGTCTGACGTCAGAGACGGCTGGGCACTAATTAAGGGGTTACTGTGTTTACAGGAAGATGGGAAAATGTCAAGACCATGGTGTTCTGGCTGCTGTTTCACAGGATAGAGGCCAATGATGACACATTCTATGTGACAGGGTGGCTGGTCCAAATGCTCAAGGCCATCCAGATTCCTCACATGGGGATGGCACACAGGGCCTGGTGCCCAAGAATGAAGGTCTCTCACTTTTTCTATTTTCTCAGCACCTCCTCTTTTCTCCACGTGTACTTGGTTATGGGAGGGAGAAAACAGAAGCAAGGAAAATTGTCTAGTTAATTGAAACATTTATAAAGAAGCCATGTTTCCAATTTCTAGCCCGGCTGCTCATGATCCCCTGCAATCCCGCTGTTGGTATTTGCAACTGATAAATCAGTCTTTCTAAACAGGTCCTAAGAGAGGCTGCTTTCATTTGGAGGGACAGGAAATTAAATAGCCTTGGAAGGGGGGCTGTCAACCCACACTCTCTCTCTGCACCCCTGCTTGACAGTGGTTATGGGTAGGAGAAAGCAAATGAAAGAGGAGAACCAGGTGAGTGAGGGGAGTACTTGGGATACACATCATCACCAAAGATCCGGGTAGACCCCAGCCAGGACTGATAGGGCCGTGCAGAAATGATGGCCCAGAGTGCCTAGTCTAAAGCTGGCTGCAAATTATAAATCATGCCTTCTGCCAGACTCTCAGCCAGGAGTTTAGTTAGCTAGAAAAGTCAAAAGGACTGAACCCCCACACTGTAATCCTGACCTGGAAGCCTTTTGTGGCATTGAACCCCTGGATATCCGACACAGAGCCCAGGTTCAAGAGGAAATGAAATGTGGACAATTGGAAAGGGTGCTGGCAGTATGGGAAGTGGCATCCCCAAGGAAAAGCAGCTCCCAGCTGGGCCCAGTCCCAGCAAAGGGACTCTGATTAGGAAAGCAATCTTATAGCCTATTTGGATTCAGCTGAATTAAACTAAAAATTAATTGTAGAAATGTTTCCCAAAATGTTTCCACTTTTCTTAGGTATGAAGACCAAAGTTCAGCAAGAATGAAAATAAGTACTATATGCACCATTTATGAAGTGCTCCATGCCTGCAAGTTCACATATAGTCTGTATACTCCTTACAATAACCCTGCAATGTAGATGTGATTGTTTCCTCTGGAGAGATGAGGAAACTGAGGCTCAGAGATGCTAATTAAGGTGTCCAAAATCACACAATATGTAAGAAAGTGGAGGAGCCTGGAATCCAATTCAGCCTGATTCCATGGCCTGTGATCTTTCCCCTGTCTTGGTGTTCCTATTAGCTGTTGCCACCATAACAAGCCACCCCCGAAAGGAAGTGGGGTAAAAACAACAAACGATTTATCATGTTTACAATTCTGTGGGTAAGGATTTAGGCAGGGCACAGTAGGAATGGCTTGCCTCTCCTACTTGCTCCTCAGTCACTGTGGTCTCAGCCAGCTCTACTGGAGTCATATTTCTGGGGTCTTCGCACAGGGTTCCTTGGATATTCTCCACATTGCATCTACTGATGTCCAGAATAGTGTCTTCACTCACTATTCGGTGTTTGGGTTTGGGGGCTAGAACAGGACCCCTTTCTGTCCCCACCCAGCCTCTCCCTGTCGTTAGCTCAGGCTCTCACACAGCACAGCCATGTCACGATAGTCAGATTTTTTATATGGTGGCTGGCTTCTCCAAGAACGACAGGAAGAGACAGGAGTTAAGAGCTGCTGGGGTTTTAAATGTTAAGCCCAGAAACTGGCCCTGTCTGACTTTTGTCATAATATAATGGCCACATGAGTCACGCAGCCTGTCCAGATTCACCGCCACCTCATTAGAGGCTTTGTGAGCATCATCTCCGCTCCTCACCAGCGGCTATACAACAGAGGCGCACTCTCCCTTCAATTACACTGTTTTGAACGATAATAATCATGCCTCAATTTTGATTAGCTTTTTAGATTTACAAAAGGCTTCTGGCTGAATCTCTCATTTCAGCCTCACAATAAGACTTTGAAGTAAGCAGAGCAGGTTATACTATCCTCATTTTTAAAAAACTAAGCTTTCAAGAAGCAAAGAGGCTCACCCAAGATAGATGGTGGGTAAACTCCCAGC
The DNA here is from genome assembly GCF_022682495.2 of Desmodus rotundus. Lineage (NCBI taxonomy): Eukaryota > Metazoa > Chordata > Mammalia > Chiroptera > Phyllostomidae > Desmodus > Desmodus rotundus. The sequence continues at coordinate 47,857,779 of NC_071389.1, forward strand.
CCACCCAACTCCACACAGACCCCTGATCACATCGAGAGTTTTTTCTGCTATGCCCTCTGTACTGTTAATGTGCTCTCATTTGTCATATATTATTATTCTGAAGCTTAAAATTTTTTTCCAGAGGTCTTTCAAACTGATAGCTCCATTAAAATATTGGGCTGGAAATAACTCCATTTTTATTAAACTTAATATAAAGAAAGTTCTGTTTTACCTTAACTAAAATTAAATATTTATCTTTTGTTTTTATCGAGGTGAAATTCACATTACAGAAGAGCAACCATTTTGAAGTATACGATTCAGTGGCATTTAGTCCATTTACAATGTTGTGTGACCATCATCACCTCTACCTAGTTCCAAAACATTTTCAAGGCCCTGTGTTTTATAAAACAGACTTTATATGGTAGTTTTGCCTTATACTTGAAATCGAAATGCTTTGTAGGTAATTATTAATGTTAGGTTTTATCAAAACGAAAAATGCTCTGTCTTTGGACTCAGACTGACCTGGATTGAAATCACAGCCCTTCAATTTCCTAGCCGTGTGGGTTTCAGAAAGTTATTTAACTGAGCCGGTTTCCTCATTTCTCATAAAAGGGAATAATGATGTCTACTTAGAAGGGAAATTATGAGGATGGGTGAGATAATGGACTTCAAGCACCTCTCACAGGGCATGGTTCTCAGTGGTTGCCTAAATGATGGTAGCTGTTATTCATAGTGTTAAAGACCAGAGAAGAGCTATAGGACTGCAGGAAAATTATCATAACTCTCTGAGCCTTAGCCTCCCAGATGGAAACTAAAAGTGTGGGTCTGAAAGTTTCTAAGCTCCGATATGTAAATGTTTAATGTTTAGAGACATACAACACAATTTCTAATTTTGGGGCAATGTCAAATTTTAAGTATGCTTTTTCATACATGTCCTCTTTCTCTCTCTTCAAAAAGCCTCCTTCCACTTCCCTTCTCCTCACCCTGACACACACACACACACACACACACACAATTTCTCATCTTGATCAGAAAAACTCAACTTTTAAGCAGCTTTATTGAGGTGTGCTTGATATGCAATAAGCCATGTATTTTAAATGTTCAGTCTGACAAATTTTGACATATGTACGCACACTAATGAAATCTTCACCATGATCAGAATGCTGTTGTATCATTACCCCCAAATGTTTCTTGTTGACCCTTTATAATCTCTCCTGTCCTCCCCACCCTCTAACATGTGATGTTTGACATATCCCCACAGTTGGCATTTTTGTTTTCCAGAATACGTAGACCAATGGGTTCCCTTGGGGCAGGGACTATGTGTGTTTTGCTCATTACTGTACCTCAGCAACTGGTGGAATACAGGAAAACAGGAGGTGTTCAACCAATATGTGTTAAATGAATGAATAACCCCTTTGTCCCTTTACTCCTGAGGCAGTGATACTAAAGCTTTTTCTTCTGAGCCCTACAGTGTCTGGTGAGCCATACCAAGGCAGGAGAGAGCTCTGGGAACTGGCGTGTCTGGGAGCATTTCACAAAGGAAGAAAATTGCTTTGAGGCTCCAATGATGAAAAGGGCTTATTGAAGGAGGCAGAGCTAATGGCTTGAGTAGAGGCCAGGAAGCAATCTGGGAAAGATGAGAAAGTATGGCTTGGCGGCCACGTGGTGACTGACAAGACTGACAAGTGATAAGGATTAGGCTCCCTGGACCTGCGGGAAACCGGAGCCTTTGTAAAGTAGGAAAACAAAAATAAAAGCAAAGCAGGAGCTGCTGGTACCTTGGCTGAGAATCGCAAGATGTTAGAGTTGATATCGATAGTCAAGTTAGACAAATACCTTGCAGATGGTGTTTGTAGATACCTTGCAGATACCTTTTCATAATGCAGATGAAAAAGATACCGCAGAGAAGTGAGATAAATTTCTCCAGCTCCCACAGTAGCATAGTGGTAGAACCAGGAGGAACCCAAGTTTCTTATTCGCTACCTGCTTTATTCATTCATCTTTTAATGTTTATTTATTTACTTAATTCATTGAACTCCTACAATATGCAAACACTGTGCTACACACTGGGATTTCAGGGGTAAAAAAATATAGTCCCTGGCAACATTCTCTTCTAGAGCCTCCAAGAAAGGAATGCAACCTGTTGGCACTTGGACTTGAACCCAGTGAGACCCATTTTGAACTTCTGAACTATACAGCCATAAGATAATACACCTGTATAGTTTTAAGCTACCAGGTTTGTAGGAATTTGTCATAGCAGCAATAGGAATCTAACACAACCCCTTTCTCGCTAGAGTCTTAGAGTTAGTTACTTCACTGTCTGAACAACAGTTTCCGCAATACATACTACTAATAGTAGTACTTCACCCTTGGCTCATTGTAAGGAATAACTGAAGGAATAGAAATTATGTGATTAGAGCAATGTCTGGTGTTATGGCTGCATTGTGTCCCGTCTCCCCAAATTTATATGTTGGAGCCCTAACCACCTGTACTTCAGAAAGTGACTGTATTTGGAGATAGGGCCTTTAAAGAAGTGACTGAGTTAAAACGAGGCCAATGGGGTGAGCCCTAATCTGATCTGACAGGTGTCCTTACAACAAGAGGAAATGCGGACCCATGAGAAACACCAGGAACACTCGACAGAGGGGGGCTTCGTGAGGACATAACAAGGAGGCGGACACCTGGAAGCCAAAGACAGAGCTCAGGAGAATTGAAACCTGCTGAATCCTTTGATCTTGGACTTCCAGCCTCCAGACCTGTGACAAAATGGATAGTTGTTTAAGCCATCAGTCTGTAGTACTTTTTCATGGCAGCCCAAGCACAGGGGCACACCATCCCAGGTCTGCCCCGCAGGCTGGAACACTTGGGATTCAGTCTGCACCTGTTTCAGACATAGCTTCTCACACACAGTGGGGTTTCTCCAGAGGCGCACCTTATAAGGGGACTCTTTTTGAAAAACACACTGAGGGTCTCAGGGATGCTGAGAGAGTGAGGTACTTCGGCCATCCATCCATGCATGTTCTCCTTTCCGGCTACACACAGAAGATATAAAAAACCGTCTGGCAGATGAGGGCTCTGGCGGTTACCATGGTGAGGTGGAGCAGAGCCAGAGACTGGGGTGTGTGTGTCGCTGTCTGATACTTGAGCCCAGTGAAATATCAGCCTGGCTTGCATTCATGTGGGACAATATTTTTATCCACCTTTTTTTTATTCTCCCAGTTATTTAAAAAAAACACCAAAACTTGTTCAGGTCCAGTTTTGATTACTGGGTGTTTTCACCTGTAGGTAAAAAGCTCTTTGAGAACAAGGACTGAGCATTTCCCTATTTTATTTTCTCACATTCCCCATAGAATTCAAACCTGTGCCTGTCACTGAGTTGATACTCTAAAAGTATTTGTCAGGTTGAGTTGAATTCATTAACCTTTGAAAATATTCTGTTTTCACATTTGCTTCTGATTTTAAAAAGCACTGACAATTAATTTCACTGGGAGTGTATAGTTGATTCAAGTGGCAAGCTCTGATGTTTGGTTAATAGCCGCAGCAGGACCGAGACCTGTGAGCAGAGTACAGAAGCTGCAGTCAGGATCTTGGTGCACAGACAGGGTCTGAGAGCAAGGGCTCAGGACTTAGTCGGACCTGTGTTTACATCCTGGGTCTACACCCAATTCCTAGTGTGACTTGGGGGTCAGAGACTTCACTTCCCTAGCCTCTTTCATTGTCCTCAAAATGGGGGTCCTAAGCAGACCTGCTTCGTGGGATTCTTATGAGGCTTAACAGAGATGGTGCAGGTAAACCCGGCATCTGGTGCTCAGCTAACTGCTAACTAACACTCTAGCTGCTATTATAACATGATTACAGTTATTTACTGGGCTCCGTCCCCAACTCGGTGAGTTTGGGCACCTGTTTCCTAATCTCTAACATTCCAGAAATGTTCTTTCTCAGTAAGGTCATGTCTGGGGGTAGGTGTGGGAAGACCAGAGACCTGTACGTCCTTCCAGGCCATCTGTGGGTTCCTGTCAATAATTACAGGTGGCTGAGGCTTCTAGAGGTAGAGACACATAGGAATAGCAAAAGGCTGAACCTGGAGAGGTTTCTGAGGTCAGGGACCTGACAGTTAGGGGGAACCGGCTCAGACCAGCCTGGTTCAGACTGAGGAGGTTACAGCCACCAGGAGGGGGTGGGTGTAGAAAATGGCCTCATTGATATGCAGTGCCAGGCTCTGGAAGGAATCAGCCATGGAGCAGAAAGTCCAGGATTACCCAGAGAGCTTACAGCAATGGGTGTTGTGAAATCAGCTGGCTTTGCCCTTTGCAAACTCAATCCAGCTTCTCTCTTCTTCCTTCCCTTGTAAATCAAGCACCCCCTTCTCGGTTTATTAAGAAGCTGAGGGGAGGGGTCTGCTGGCCTCTTTCATCCTCTGGAGGCTCTCCAGCTTCAAGCTTCACAGCCCCAAGAGGAAGCTTCCCTCTGCCTCTCACCCCTAAACCCCATCCCAATCCTTGCACCCCCTCCTCTCACCTCAGCCAGTCACTCTCCAGGTTACAGATGGGCAGCTGGGTTGGATCAGTTGAGGGTTTTCCTGGGAACTTAAATCCATCCTATAGCAAAACCCACACTCATTTATTGTGTACCTACTATATGCAATACATAGTATATACAAGTACTGTAAGAATTGCAATATAGTATAGTAAGTGTCAGGCATCTTGCCAAGTGCCTCATATGTCATTAAAGCCCCAACAGGTCTAGGAAGCACTTTGTTGTGATTGAGAAAACAAGTCCAGAGAACTTAAGTAACATGCTTGAAGCTTCACAGCAGAGCCAGGATTTGAACCTATCAGTATAACTTCAGAGGTTGCAGTCCTCAGTGTGGAGAGGCTGAATGAGGAGAGTGGGGATTTGGAGACAGATTATCACAGTTTGAAACCTGGGTCTACCACTTACTGCCCGAGCAGTAAGTGGGCATGCCCATCTGTAATCATGGGGATAATGATAGTACTACCTCCCTCACAGGATGGTAAAAGATTGTACAGGTGGGTTAACACCTGCAAAACAATTAAGTCTGTGCCCAGCACATAGTGAGCACTCTGTGCACCTTTGCTGTTAAAATTAAGCCTGACATCAGGGTGGCCTCTGTGTCTTGGTGAGTCTTCCCTGGAAAGCTGTCTGAAATCTTTATATCAGAGAGAGCCTTGGCCTTCCCGAGATTGCAGTGCACTCGCTGGGATGCCAGATGCACCTTCTCCCACAGTCCTGGCCAGGACCCAACAGAACCTTCACAGAGGCGAAAATGAGTGGGTGGAGGCCTCACACTTTCTCTGCTCCCATGGCTGGCCTTTCCCCTCGTATGCACTTAATTGGCAAAACGAACAATGAGAAGGACCTGAATTCTACAGGCCTAGATTTGCATCCTGGCTCCACTTTTTACTAGTTGTGTGGCTTTAGATAAATTTAAAAAACCCACCAGGCCTCAGTTTATTCATCTGTAAACTAGAAGCTGGCAGAGCAGAGGACAACCAGAGGGATGAGGGCCTGGTGTGGGGAGCCACAGTCCCAGTGTCACTGCCTTCCTGACGGATTTGCCTTCGGCTCCTAAGAGAACAGCTCCTTAGGCTCTGCAAGGGGTGAACTTTGAGCGACACCTCACCTGTGGTCTCTGTATGTCCTTGGGCTCCAAACACTCTGGTGGAATCAAGGTCCAGTGCCTCACATCACTAATCATCAGGGAAATGTAAATCAAACACACAATGAAATATCACCTCGCACCTGCTAGAACAGCTGTTATCAAAATGTCAAGAAGTAAGTGGTGGTGAGGATGTGGAGAAAAGGGAACACTTGTGCACTGCTGGTGGGAACGTGAATTGGTTCAGCCACTATGGGAAGCGGTATGGAAGTTCCTCAAAATATTAAAAGTAAAACTACCATATCATTCAGTAATTCCACTGCTGGGTACTTATTCAATAAAAAACATGAAAACACTAATTTGAAAAGATATTTGCACCCCCGTGTTCATTGCAGCATTGTTTACAATAGTCAAGGCAGGGAAACAGCCTAAATGTCCATCAGTAGATGAATGGGTAAAGAAAATGTGGCATGTTCCCAACTAGATCATGTTTTCTCAAATCAGGCTTTATGAAACACAGGTATATTATAATGTTACAAGACAAAGACATTCCAAGTAAAGATTATTTGGTCAAATATGCTTAGAAAGGTCTATAAACCATATTTCTCCCCTCTCAGTTCTCACCAAGTATGTGAGTTGACTCAAGTCTCTGAGAAGCCCTGTAATATAGCAATCTGCCCATCTCGGTTTAGCTGATTGCCCGTGTGGACACTTTCTTATGTAACACTCCCGGATATCTTTGATACACACTTATTTGGAAACTGCTAAATTACAGTATGAGCATTTTGAAGGCAGGAGCCATGTCTTGTAAATATTGGCATCCCCTAAGTGCCTAGCAATGTTGTACACAAAAACATTTGTCCCCACATGCACATTTAGTGACTGTTCTGGCAATCCTCTCCTTAATATTTTCTTATTTTTCTTAGCTTTAGTTCCAAAGTGCAAAGGCTTGATTGCAACTTAATGTAATTGCCTGTTAATCATAATGAATTTATTTCCCTCTTAGCCAAGATTTAACCATGGAAATTTGTAATAATTTATTCTCAAATATGATGGAACCACAGGATCAATAGTGATTCAAGCTCTGTCAGTCTCTAGCTCTGTGACTTCTAGCAAGTTACTAACTTTTGGATGGCCTAAGGCCCCTTGATTCCCACCTTCCAGATGTCATTCTTCCACAGTTTTTTAAATTTCCAAAGATTGGCACTATCATCAACTTATTTGCTCAAACCAGAAACCTAGGTACAATTTTGATCCCTTACTCCCACTCTCATCCAACCCACTAGCAATTCCTATTGATTCTGCCACCCAAAATACCTAACATCTTAAGACTATCCAGTTCTCCCCCCTGCATTGTCAACCGGATGGGGCCGCCGACTATTATTTCTTGCCATTAAAGTAATAAGCTCCTCAATGGATCTTTGCTACTTTTTTGTCCCCTCTCCCTATAATCTGTCTAATTACAATATCAGCCAGAGAGATCTTAGAATCTAGATTCTTAGATTATGGCACTGTTCTGCTTAAAAATCACTGAGCCTTCCTGTTGCATTCAGAAAACAATCCAAACTCCTTATCATAATATGCATATTTTTGCTACCTTTGCTGCTGCCTTTTGTCTGTTCTCCCTTTGCTCTCTGCGTCCCTATATATGAATTGTCTTTCATCTTCCCAGACAATCCAAGCTTCTCTCACTTCGGAATCCTAACATATACTAGTTATTCTACTTGCAATAGTAGCCCATCCACTCTTAACATGAAGGGCTTTCTCATACTTTTAGTTTCAGTTTAAATGGTACCTTCCAGAGAGACCTAGCCAACTCTCACCATGCTAGCCAAAGCAGGTGCTCTCCCTCCTCCCCCAGTTTTGTCTTTCTCTGTGCCTTGTTCATGTCCTTTAGATGAGCACTTGTCACCATTGATATGGTTTTCTGTGTTGTTTTTTTGTTTGTGTCCCCAGTGGAATATAAGCTCAATGAGCCGGAGACCATATCTGCTTCTTGCATCCCCAGTGCCTAGCAGAATGATGGCAAATACACAGGGGGGCCTGTTTTATTTTTTTAAGTCTTCATTTTCTCAGTCTGACAAACATGAGTATTAGTTGTCTTATCTTTGGTTAAGCCTTAGCACATACCTCTACACCTTCTCTAAGGAATAAATTCTTGCCATATATATGTATATATGTGTATCAGAGACATAGTATATATACATATATACACACATATACATATATACACAGTATGTGTGTGTATATATATACACACACATATATATACATAGGTATATGTATATATACGTATATATACATAGTCTCTGCCACATGCAAGCATTGTGCTAATGTGATACATCTTGAAGAAGAAGGCATTCTGGTGTAGTGGAGAGAAAAGAAGCCTGGGCTTTGTAGTCAGAAAGACCTGCATTTTACCAGCTCCTCTTAACCCTCACACTTCTGGTTAAATGTTACTTCCATGGCCTCCTTCCCTCAAAAAACAAAACCAAATTGTTATCACAGCTGCCCTACTTATGTGCACCCACAGAAACTGAGTCCCATATCCTAGCATCTATCACAATAAGTACTGGTCTGCTTAGCCTTTTTTATTTTCCAGTAGACTCCTGGGGACTATTTCTGTCTTGCTCACTTTTATTACTTCCTCCTACCCACTGAGCCCCCATCCCAGCCTGTATTACAAAGCCAGAAATGTCATGTGATGCCTTGAAATCTGTGAGCCTGTTGGGGCCCCAGAGTTTTACTGCTCTTGGCAGATGCGCCTCCCCTCCGGCAGGAAAGCTTCTTATCAGCAGAATCGGCCAGTCTAATGGGTTTCAGTTTCCGGACTGCCCACAGAATTATTTAAATAGTCCAATCACATCTTCCCACAGGAAACTGGGGGCAATTCACCCTCTTCTGCAACAAACCCTGCTGGTCCGCTCCGCTCCCCCGAGTGCAACTTCCATGCAGTCCTGCTTGGTGTGTGGTGTCCTGCTTCCTGGGCTGTGAGTTTATGTGTCTCCTACAGTAGTTCCCTGCATCATGGGGTTGTTTCAGAGAATACCTGAAACTAAGGATAGTGCCAAACCCTACCTACACCAGGTTTTTCCCACACATGCATACCTATGGTAAAGTTTAATTTATAAATTAGTCACAGTAAGACATTAACAACAATAACTGATAAAATACAAAAATTATAACCATATACTGTAATAAAAGTTATGTGAATGTGGTCTCTTTCTTTCCAAATACCTTACTGCACTGTGCTCACCCTTCTCTTCGTGATGACGTGAGATGCTACAGTGCCCACGGCATGAGATGAAGTGAGGTGAGTGATGCAGGCAGGGTGACCGGTTGATACTTCAGAAGGAGGATCCTGGAGCTGCGACAATATCGTGTCTTTCACCCCCACATCGAATGCCTTTTCCATCTTAACCAAGCACTTTTCACACACTGTGGCCATAACATTAGCAGTTCGAACTAGATACTAAATACAAATTTCTTTTTCCTTCTTTACAATTTCATGAAGATTCATTCTTACCTTAGATCCTGCAACCTCAACATACATTTTTTTTCTTTCCATATGACGTCTAGAATTTTTATCTTCTCACTTAAAGGAAGCACCTTATGGCTTCTCTTTGGCATGTCCGAATGGCCAGCATCACTCCTCCTGCACTTTGGGGCCATCATTAAGTAAAATAAGGTTTCTTGAATACAGGCACTGACATACCATGACAGTGGACCTGACAACCCAGATGGCTGCTAAGTGACAGGCTGGAGCGGTATTCAGCGTGCAAATGCTGAACAAAGGAAGGGGTGACTTACGTCCAGGGTGGGAGGGAGCGGGACTGTGAAATTTCACCATGCCATTCAGAACAGGGCACAATTTAAAACTTATGAATTGTTTAACTTTGGAATTTTCTATCTAATAGCTTAGGACCATGGTTGGTTAGGGGAACTAAAATGACAAAACGCAAAAATGAGGATAAGGGGGAACTACAGCCAGCTAGTGTGGACCCCATCCCTCCGGTGTCAGGTTGGTGTGTTCGTGCACCCTCAGAACCCTGGGCGAGATTTCCTCCCTCACCAGTCGGGTGAGGGAGAGCTAAGAATACACCTGCACACACACACAACAAGCAAGTATGGTCATGCCCTACACAAAACAGGCCATACATTTTTCTCAATCTTGAATGTACATGAAAATATACTTTGGAGTTTTAAATAATATTGACTCTGGCCCCACTCTAGGCCCACAGAATAAGAATAATAGGGGTGAGACCCAAACATGTATCTTTTTATAAAGTGTCATTACTGATTCATGTGGATATCCAAGACAGAGTGCCCCAGCATGGTTGGCAGACACCTCTGGACTGTCTGACTGATGGGACCTCCGTGCCCTTCCTGACAACATGGCTCAAAGGACAGCCCTGTCATCCTGGAGGGAATGTCTGACAGAGACCCTTGTCCAGGATGACAAATACTTAGCCACAGCTTTCAAAACCCTCTGCTGAAGCCCTGGGCAGACACTGCAAATTGATCGTGGCACTCTTTCCTGAGAGGCCTGGCCTCTGCCTCAGAATCCTTATCAGCTACTACCATTTAATAGCTGACAAGAGTCAGCATTCAATGAATGCTGTTGTGAGAGGTGAAGCCTATTTCTTTCCTCTGCCCAGCTGACCCTTATTTGTGCCCTGTGACTGCTCTTGCAACTCTCATCTCTGCATCTCGACTCCCAGAACCATGGCATCTCACTGGAGAGGAATCCCTTCTCTTGATTCTTACCATTAGCCTGCCCAGGAGCCAGTTCTCCAAAATATTTTTAAATTGTTTTAGGCCATTGGCCATGCCTCTTCCCTACTTTTAGTGATCTTTTATGGGGTCTTAGTATTTTTCATACTATCTTTATATTCCTCTGTGCTGGTTTAAACATTTGGGTTAGATCCATGTGGAAATAAGCGTATGTAATCTGATACAGTGGAGAGAACAGTTCAAGATTTGAAATCAACTTCCAAGATAGCTGTGGAGTAGGAGGAAGGTACACTCACGTTCTTTCAGGACCAAGCTGGAATTACAACTAAAATATAGAACAATGGACCTGAATAATCAACTAAAGACTAGCTGAAGGGAAGTCTTATAGCCAAGGATTTGCAGAAGCCACATCAAGGCTGGTAGGAAGGGCAAGAATGTGAAAAGGGCTGGCCCTGCTCCCATGGGCAGCAGCTGAGATTCCAGGGGAATATTTCATCTGCAAAGATTCCCCCTGAGGAGTGTGGGGTCTCAACCCCACATTGGACTCCCTAGCCCAGAGCACCAGAGCCAGGAAGGAAGAAGCATCTACGTAACATCTGACTGTGAAAATCAGAGGGGATTCTGTTCACCAGAGAGAGACAAGAGTCTGCTAGAGACACAGGCACACTGTGTTAAAAGCCAGCACACAAAATCTCATTCACAGCCGTTCACCATGGGCTCCAGAGGAGGGAGGGCAGAGTGGACTAGAATCATGTGAGGAGAGACTGGGATGTGTGGCTCTGTCATTATTTGCAAATGATATGATACTGTATACAGAGAACCCCAAATATTCCACCAAAAACTACTAGATCTGATAAATGAATTCAGCAAAGTAGCAGTATACAAAATAAACATCCAGAAATCAGTTGCATTTTTATACACCAATATGTAACTACCAGAAAGTAAAATTAAGAAAACAATCCCACTTGCAACTGCATAAAAAATACCTAGAAATAAATTTAACCAAGAATGTAAAATACCTGTACTTCAAAAATTCTAAGACACTGAAGAAAGGAAATACAAATAAGTGGAAGCATATACCATGCTCATGGGTAAAGATTTAACATCATTAAAATGTTCATATTACCCAAAGCAATCTCTACATTCAATGCCATTCTTATCAAAATAACAATGGCACATTTCACAGAACTAGAAAAAAAATACCAAAAATTTATATGGAACCACAAAAGACCCTGAAAAGCCTGAGCAACCTTGAGAAAGAAGAATAAAGTTGGAGAAATCGTACTACCTGATATCAGACTATACTTCAAGGCCATAGTCATCAAAACAGCATGGTATTGGCATTACAGACAGAAATCAATAGAGCAGAACAGAGAGCCCAGAAATAAGCCCACAACGTCATGGTCAATTAATATTTGACAAAAGAGGCAAGAGTATATAACGGGGTAAAGACAGTCTATTCAATAAATGGTATTGGAAAAACTGAACAGGTAAGTACAAAGTAAAAACAAAAGTAGACCACCTTCTCACACCATACATAAGAGGAAACTCAAAATGGATTAAAGACTTAAATGTAAGGCTCAAAACCATAAAATGCTAGAAAAAAATCATAGACAGTAAAATCTTGGACATTTCTCTTAGTAATATCTTTTTTAATATATTTTCTCAGACAATGGAAACAAAAGAAAAGTGAAACAAAAGAGACTGCATCAAACTGAAATGTTTTTGCACAGCAAATGAAACCATAAACAAAATGAAAAGATCTTCCACTGAATGAGAGAACATATTCATCAATGATGTATCTGATAAAGGGTTAATAACTAAAATTTATGAAAAAATTTATATAACTCAACACCTCCCCCCAAAAAACAAACCCCAAACAATCCAATTAAACAATGGGCAAAGAAAAAAGGACCTCAATAGACACTTCTCAAAGAAGACATACAGATGGCCAGTAGAAGTATAAATAGATGCTTAATGTCACTGATCATCAGAGAAATGCAAATTAAAATCATAATGATACCTGTCAGAATGGCTATCATCAATATATCAACAAACAAGGGTTGGCAAGGATGAAAATGAACTCTTGTGTATGGTGGGTGGGAATGCAGACTGGTGCAGCCACTGTGGAAACCAGTATAGAGTTTCTACAAAAAATTTAAAATGGAACTGCCTTATGACCCAGGGATTCCACTTCTGAGAATATATCCAAAGAAACTCAAAACACTGATTCAAGAGAATATATGCACCCCTATGTTTATTTCAGCATTATTTATAATAACCAAGATTTAGAAGCAGCCCAAGTGTCCACGAGTAGTTGAGTGGGTAAAACAGCTATGGCATATTTACACAATGGAATACTGCTTGACTGTAAAAAAGAAAGAATTTTTACCTTTTGTGACAGCATGAATGGACCTGGAAAACATTATGCTAAGTGAAATAAGCCAGTCAGAGAAAGACAAATACCATATGATCTCACTTATATGTGGAATCTAATGAACAAAATAAACTAACAAAATAGGAACAGACTCATAGATACAGAAAACAGACTGACAACTGTCAGAGGGGAGGGACTTAGGGGCTAAGTGAATAAGGTGAAGGGATTAACAACAACAACAACGATAAAAAACGACTCATAGACTCAACAGTATGGTGATTATCAGAGGGAAAGAAGGTGGGGGGATGTAGAAGAGGGTAAATGGGGGACAAATGGTGATGGAAGGAGACTTGACTTTGAGTGGTGAACACACAATGCAATATACAGATGATGTATTATAGAATTATACACCTGAAATCTATGTAATTTTAATAACCAATGTCATCCCAATAAATTCAATTAAAAAAATTTTTAAAAATTATTTGGAATCAAAGTGAATTCCCTGACTCATCTTTGTTGAGCTGTGAGACTATATGAACAAATCTTACCTGTATTTCAGTTTTCTCATTTGCCAAATGACAACAAATAATATGTATTTTCCCAACATTATATGATGTTACAAGGTAGTATAAATGAACAACACTTGGAAAGTTAAAACTCTAAGGTGTTCAGTGCAGTGTGTAGCTATTTCTTGCTTCTGTCAGAAAAACTTCCTTCTTTTTTCTGGGACAGCTAACTAAATAGGGCAGCTTTTCCAGAGAAGCAGCCATAGCACACATTTCCTTATGCTAATGTACATTCAATTAGAATGTAAAATGCCAGCCATCAGCCTCAAGGTGTTAATGAGTTGCCACTTAGAAGGACCAGAAAAGTAATTTAAGTGTATGTGCAAAAAGCATCAGAATTGCCAACTCTCCACCTGACTGGAAACTGAGCTGCTCAGGTCCTCCCTCTCCTGTTTCTCATCTATCCGTTTGGAGGTTCCTGCTGGTGCATTCGGTCCATATGAGCAAGACCAGTGGCTTTCCTGCCATCCCTGACCAGATCAGCTCACTCCAGACCCTGGCTAAGTAAATGGAGTTGAACACGTCCTGTACTTGGTTTCATCAGCAGTGGGATGGAGATGGGTTGGTTGCAAAGTGGGACACCTCATTCATTCTCATTATAAAATATACCTTAAAAACTTCCTGGTAAGTGTCTTTGCTGGCATACAGAAGAGAGTTTTGTTTTTTACAAAAGAATGCTCTCTGTAATATTATAAACAACATTCAAAGAGTCAAAATAATAAGAATGAATTGCAAAATAAGAATAATAGAAAACTAAGGATAATGTTGTAAAAGTAATCTGTTATGTGCCAGACACTGTACATCTATTTAGTCTTTTAAAAAATTAATTGCAATTTTAAAAAATGTATATGTACATGGTTTTAGAAACTATTTTTACAAAGCTAATTACAGGTAATCAACTTGTCCTGCCAAACTCGCCCGCCTCCGTCACATCATTTCTGCGACCCAGAGTCAACTGCTCTGAATGCTTAGAGCAATTTCTTTGGTTATTTATCTAAAAATATCTCAATAACATTCTTACATTACTGCTTCTCTATTTTAGGGATTACACCTTGACTTTCTCCTATGGAAGATGAGAACTCAGTTCTTTCATCCTCCTCCTAGAAAACACAAACTTTGCTTCACCCATCTTCTTAAAATATTTATATCATAGTATCTGGTGACATCAAAATGACCAGGTACATTTTATTCAGAGTCCAGCCATAAAGTTTGCACTTTTCTCTTGCACAATTTTTTTTGTTTGATATTTGCCAACTCCTCTTTTCATCTTTGGTAACTTATTTTTAGATTTACAAGTGCTTTTTTGTTTTATAAATAATCCTTATAAAAACTTGTTATTTTGTGGATGCAATAAAATCTCTTTTCTCTACAAAGATATGAATGATAGTTATTTTTCTCTCTTAAACACTTTTCCCTACATTGTCTCTTTTCTATAAGTTCCTGCCCCCTCTTATTTTTGGTATTTGTTTTGGCCTTTGTCGAACATTCAAGTTACAGGTTTTCTTCAAGTGTCTTCAAGTCAGCCTCTGGCTGTCAGCACATATTTAAGTATAGGATACTAAAAAAGCCACAGGGAGACTTGGAGAGGCAGGGGCCAGGCTGGTGGGTGGGGGGGCTTTGCCATAGGCAGGTCAGTATCAGCAATGTCATTATCTCTGTGTCTTTTCTCTTGGGGTGGGCAGATTACCCAATGAAGGCTTTTCTCATCTCCAGTCTGGAGACTCTAAACTCAACTGTCAGCCTATGGGGAAGGGAGGAGGGGGCATGAGAATTCAATATGTGGATTTTCATTAAATTCCCTGTTTTTCAGTTTATTATCCCTGCCCTACTTCCAGATGGCCTCTAATCTAGAGTCCCTTTGGATCATTGTCTCCAGAGTCAAATTCTGTCTTCTCCTTCAATGGAAAGGACAGATGTGAGAGAAGGGAAAAAGAATATGACTGTGTTGTAAATAGATCTTCAGTCTTCACACACATGCACACACACACACACACACATTTTCATAGATCCCTAGTGTTGCCCGTTCTTGAGTCCTTCTGCAGCTCTGTCTTATGTATCAGCTTGCTTCTGGACTCTCCTGTGGCTAGATTAGAGTTCAATGTTTTGAAATCCGCTGAGTCAGTTGCCCTTTATCCTTTGCTTCCCAGCTTTCAACTCTTTGTTGTTTTCTTTTCCTCTCCTGTTTCCTTTGTTCTCATGGCTTTCTACCTTTAAAAGATAAACCCTTTATTATCTTTTTAGATCTGCTCTGATGTTGTATCTCCACCTCCGCTCCTCAGTGTCTAATCGAATGTCTGCGTGCTGGAGGTGAAATACAGAGGAAGAACAAAGAGTAATTCCATCTGTGAGTGATAAAGAAAAGGGCCACTCTTATGTTTCTTAAGGACTAACATCCTTTCCTTCATTTAGTCATTCAAAATAGGTTATTGAATTTCTGCTATGAGGCAGGCACTAAGGAAAACAAAAGCTAAATCTACCTTAATATCTAGTGGGGATTCAATGTCTTTAAAAATAATCATAACACAGGTCCACAATCCCTTACCTATAGTTCCAAAGTCCAAAGGATTCTGAAACAAAGCTTTTTCAGAAGTTTACAACACTTGTTTGACAGCAAACCTAACCCAACTGATTTGAAGCCATTTATAGACTTCATACCAATTATTTACACATACGCCATGTATTCAGATAGCTCACTGAAGAATATTAATATGTTAATTTATGGCACGCTGTCTTAGACTCGATGCAGGTGTTAAGAAAATTTTGACTACTGAATGCTTCTGGCTGTAAGAGTTTCTATGTATGAATTACATGGCTTTATAAGGAGAGAGACTGGTATGGTGAGCAAAACATTTACTGAGTACCTCACTGAGTATCAAATACCATGTAAATCACTTTATAGGCATTATCCTACTTAAACCTCAGGACAACTCAGAGAGGTAGGCATTGCAATCTTCATTTACTGGGCCTCCACTAGGCTGAAAAACCTGCATAAGGAAGGGGCTTAGCCAGGATTCAAACTCATATTTGTTGATATATGCATGCTGATATATGTACCAAACCTTTCAGGAATGACTGAGAGTGAAAATTTGTGTCTGACTGTGGTTGGTAATTAACTTACATTGTGTCATAAAAGATGTAGAAAGAAAGAGCCATAAAGCCATATAAGCTCATTTGTTTAAAAAGAGTCCTAGAGGGGCAAGCAGAAGAGACGGAGATGCATATTGCTTCTGGGGCTTAGGGAACAAATCATAGAGGAGGTGGAATTTGAGCTGATTCCAAAGGAGTCGGCAATCATTTTGCTTGTAAGCTGGTAAACATGTTCAATCTTCTCTGCTTGATGGGAAACAGACTTCTGGAATGGGTTCTGGCATCTGTTCTTATGTGAGCTTTCCCCCAGGATTCCTCCTTTTTGTGCTTTGTGAGAGGAAGCTGATCTGGGCTCATGGTTATGCATAGGCCTATTCCCTTTGCAGTTAGGAGTGCCTCTGAGCTCAAGGCCTGCACGTTGGACCCAGCTGCACAGATTTTGAATCTCAGCTTACGGGACCCCCGGCCAAAGAGGTGACCCTGGGGATCTCATAAAATATATTTTATTTGAGCAAGAAGCTTATGCTTGCTTTGAGTGGTTGTACATCAAAGTCCTTTGATATGTCTTAAAACAATAGTAAAGATTTGACTTGGCTTTTGGGGGCCTATAAGGGCCTAGTTTCTTATGGAACTTCTAGAACACTAGCCTTTGCCCCCCTGGGGCATGAAACATGTTTCCATCACAAGTTCTGGTGGTGCATTGGTTTTTCACCTGGAAGAAGTCTGCAAATTTGAAGGCCTGGCTAATAATCTGTTACAGCAGAATGTTCACACATCTGTATTGGGGTTGGGGCAGTGGGTCTTTATGCTAGGTGCTGAGGTGTTTAATAAGAAAAAGGAACAAACAGGAAAACCATGACCAGGTGAGACTCAAGCTATAATCACAGCTGAGAACTGCAAAAAGGGGGTTTCCAATAGGACAGACCTATTCTTGGGGCATTCCCATCCAGGGCTTAACAAACTGGAAGTTACGAATTCTGGGTTAGATGTCCCATAGTGGCTCTGTGACCATCTTATCCTCTTCTGTCCTATGAGAATGATGATCTGGATAATCTTTAAGGTCCCTCTAAATCAATATGTTTTTATGTTTATGATTTTAAGTTCAGGCACAAATTTTTGCTCTCAGTCACTACTGAATAATTTTGTACATTTCTCAGCATGCATATATCAACGAATAAGAGCTTGAATCCTGGCTAAGCCAAGGATTCTTTATGCAAGTTATTTAACCTAGTGGAGGCCCAATGTCCTGATCTATAAAGTAGATATTGCAATGCTTACCTCTTTGAGCTGCCCTGAGGCTTAAGTAAGATGATGAGCATAAAGTGACTTACATGCTGTGTGTGTGTGTGTACTTTTTTGAGTGGGAGGCCCAGGGAGGCAACTGGGAAGAGGGTTTTGTCAGAGGATCACCAAGTCTTGTGCTGGTAACAGGAGAATCAGAGTGAGAAGGGTTAAATCGAGCTACAAATCCCTTTCTGCACTGACCACTGTCTGAGCAGCAGCCATAATCTCTAATGAATTTAATAAGCCCACCTTGCGATGCGCCGGCTCCATCTGCCAGGCTGGGGTAGAGTCAGAATTAGGTTTTGGCTGTCAGCTGAAGGATAATTATTGCCTAGCCAATTAGAGATTGGCCTCACTGTATGCACCTGTAATGGAAAAACTACTAGGCTGTTTAGTTTCAGAGCTGACACCAAGTAGAGCCTCTTCCATTTCTGGTTTCTCCCATTCCCACTCCAGATCTGTCTAGCAATAAATCCTGGTTAATAATGAGATCTTCGAGCCAACATGATGTCTTTGTGAATCAGCACTTCCTCTCTTTGAGCCCGAGGCATCGCAAATATACACCATGCTCTTTCACAGCTGGGGGAGAGGGAGAGATAAGATGGGATATCAATCTGAAGAGTGACTCTAAAAGCACAACTGTGTATTATTACATTTAGATTTCATTAAAAAATCATAAAGCGATGTAAATAACACCATGCTAATATAACTGCAGGGTGTAATAATGTTTGATCTGATCACAGAAGCAGCCCACACATAAAAAATGTTTTAAGATGCATCTATGTATTTATTTCCCAAACATATATGTGTCACTTCCATGTGCTAGGGCAATGCTAGAAGCAGGGATTGCCAAAGTGAGCTAGGTTTGCTCTTGTCCATCAAGGGGCTTACAGCATTAAGGTGAGACAAAGATGTAACAGAATAATAATTATAACACAGTGTGATACAATGAGATGGGTTCTTTGACAGGTAGGGGCAAAGTGTGTTGGAAACACGAGGAAGAAACAGTAGATGGATTGGTGACGTGTGTAGGTGTATGTGTGGCTGTGTGTAACATACAAGCCTTCGCTCAGTGAAGATAAGGATACAGCTAAGACTTGAAACTGAATACACACTTATTGGACCACAATTTGAGAATGAAATTTTATAATGTTAGGCAATGGAGCAGAATTGCTAAGCCACAGGATGAATGTTGTGGTGGTAAGCACAGAGGAGAGGTTCATTCATTCAGGAAATGGTTATTCATCACTAGCATTTACCAGGCTCTGTGAGAGGGCTGTGTCCTAATAGTAGGGGACAGGAAGACAGTCCCTGCCCTGCTAGATCTCACATTTTCATTGGAGATAGAGACCAAAAATAAGTAAACAAATAAATGAACAAGAAGTCCACATCGTAGTCAAGTAAGTAAATAGATAATACAGGTATAAGTCAAGGTCATGAAGGAAACTTGAAAAGAGATGAGACAGAATTTTGGGGATATACATGTAACAGGGTGTCAGCTACTAGAGGAGGTGAAGATTTAAGCTGAGACCAGAAGGGTAGAAAGGAGTCTGACATGAGAAAAGTGGTCAGAGAGCATCCAGGTGAAGAAGAACAGCAAGAACAAGGACCCTTGGGGAGGAATAAGTCTTTGAAGACCTGGGAGAAGACTGTTAGGAAAGAGGCAATGAGCGAGGTAATGAGAGAGGAGGAGAGTGGCATCAGTAAGGTTGCAGGGAAGAACTTCATGCATTTGTACCTTCCACCCACCTCGTGATCTTGTCTGGTCCCAGCTCTCTGCTTTCCAGTGGCTTCCCACACACTTATTGTACTATAAAAGCCAAAGTTCAATCAGGCCCCATTGACCTCTCCAGACCTCACTTCCTACTGCTGTCCTCCTTGCTTGCTGGCCTCCTGGTACACCCTTTCTCTTGCTTATGCCTGAATTCTCCAAGCGTGTTCCCATCTCAGGAACTGGGTGCCTGCTCTGTCCTCTGCAGGGAATGAGCTGCCCCCAGTCACTACCAGGCTCCACTCTCTCAATTCTTCCCAGTCTTTCCTCAATTGTCATCTTATCAGAGTGGCCTTACTGGAGCACCCTACCTGGTAGATGCATGGCACCCCTCACACTGTCTCCTTTCCCTGCTTTATGTTCTATAATATTTCTTCATCACTGCCAGGTATTTGAGACACATTGCCTTGTTTATCTGTTCATCTCTGGTGTCTTCCCCTAGACTATAAATTTCACGAACCGTGCATATTAGACCAGGGCTGGCTTCACAGAAGTTTGACCTGTGCTATAGAACGGGGCCCCAGACTCAAAAGGTCTCTGTGTTCAATTTAATCCTCTGCTGTTGCTGTCTTGAAATTCTTAATAATATTTTTATCTTTGAACTTGTGTTTCTGTCCAGAAATTGCTGATGCTCAGACAGTAAGCTCTGTCAGCAAATCATTATAAAATAAACACATATATTAAAATTGTAATAAAGCATGTCAGGGATTTATTACAATTCCTCAGAGTTTGGAATCCCTAGTTTTGAAAACTGCTGCAATATTACAAATATTTACAAGCTTAGAAATAGACATTAAATATAAAAATTGTCACATCTGAATATCACTTTCAAATAAAGTTTCAGATGAACCAATTATTAACAAGAAATATGACTTTAAACTTAATTTTTAAAAATTAAGATACAATGATAGAATGCATGAATATGAATTTTGGATTATATGCAAATCATGAAGTTACTTTCAGTTCCTTATACTATCTCCGTAAGTTGAAGAAAGTCAAGAGAAACAAAATAGCATTGGGCAAATTTACATTTAAAATTAAACCTGGAGTTACACAGAACTCACTTACAAGAAGGGTTAAATTATTTTAGAAAAATCGTTTCATGAGAATCATCAAGTCAAAATGTAAGAAAATTTATATTTTGATACATTTCACCTGAAATTTATCCCAATGTTGTCATAGCCTATCAAATACGTTCAACAGCTCAGTCGTAGCTGCATCAGCAGGAAGATCCTGCTCGAAATTAAAAATTGTCAAACATTACTTGCAGTCTTGCATTTGCCAAGAGTGATCGATGTTTTTCAACTTTATTTATTGAAATGAAATTGTTAAAAATATAAATTTTGATGACATAATAGATTGATTTGCAGAAAAGGGATCCAGAAAAAATCTTATGATAAATGAAGATATAACATTAATATGTTATTTATAATATTATATTATATAATATTTTAACACCAGAAATATTGTTTTTCAATATGTAAGTTTATGTTATTACTCATGGATCACTATTACTCCTGTTATATTTTATAAGCAATCAAATTTTTTAAAGGAAGACATTTTATACTTTAGTACATTTAGTAACACTTTTCCCCTGTATTTTGAATATGGCAGGTCCCTCATTTTCCCTTTGTACTGGGCTTCACAGATTATGTAGGCAGCCTTGAGTCAGGATGCTAGCAGAAACAGAATGCAATTCTGATGGTTCAAGAGACTTGAATTAAGGGAATACTCACAGAATGAGAAGAGTTAAGCAACAAGGATTGTTGAAGGACCTATAGACTAGCAGTGGTCGGCCAATGTTACCACACCTAGAACTGTAGGAGCAAGCCGAGAGAAGTGTTCAGGTCCCAACAGAAGTTGGGGTCATGGAGTAGGGTTTGCCTAGTAGGAGCTCGGTGTCAGAGGGATGCAGCCATAACCAGAATCCATTGGCCAAAGCCCTGGGAATGAGGGGAAGAAATACCTCGATTTCTCTCACCTCTCAACTTCCAATCTTCTACTATGCCTTCCATTGGCCAAACTCTGCCAGAAGCCAGAAGGGAAGGCATTCCTAGAAGTCTACAAGGGGCAGTCTCTTGGAAAACAGAACAAGCAGAGGAGGGTGGAGAAGGGATGGCTGTGTGTATCTGTGTTTATGTTTTGCATACAGAGGATGATGGTTTTGTCTGTTAAATCCACTGCTATATCCCAAGCACCTAGAACAGTGCCTGACATATGATGAGTGTTCAGAAAATATCTGTTGAATGAATGGAAGAACAGACAATTTCACATCTGATGTAGTAATGCTAGTAGCTTCCCATAGATCATTATTCCTGTCTTTTTTGTGAATGGTATTCCCACTAATGAGCCTCACTCCACTGGGCACAATTTGCAAGAGGAACCTCTGAAGACTCAACTGTCAGGAGCCCATGTACACAGCTACCTCCTAAAGAAGAAGCCCAGAGGGCTCAGCTATCCTCTGTATGAACTTCTGTGGCTCAGGTGGAGCCCCTGCAGTGCGCCCAGGCCTGATATCTCAGCCATGGCTGACTGGACCCTGGGAATGAGGGGAAATAAGAAGTCCTCTGCCTCTGAGGGGGCCTGGTAAGACATCTGTACAACAGGCCCACCATGTACTCAGTGGTAAGTCAGTCAAATTCTTCCTTTGGAGTGAGCAAACAGGACGTGGATCTTTTCTTACTCTTTCGTGCCCTACACTAAGGACTAGAAATTTGGGCAGAGAAATGTACTAACTAACATCTGTGAGGACCTACTATGTGCCAGACATTTTGTAGTTGTGACAAGCTACATGGCTCTGCTGGGCCCATGACATGACAAGTGTAGGGACAAAAAGCCAACAGGCTAAGCATGGCAGAGTAAAAGGGTAAGAAGGAATTCACTGATGCTTGGCCAATACTAACAATTACCTATATCAAATTAATTGTTATATGAAAAAAAGCAAGTACCTATATTTGTTTCAGCTAACGTTAGTTGGGTATTCTGGTACTAATAGCATTCCTAATGGATATGCTAGTCATCGTCCCAATATATAATCCTATTCTTTCTTCTTCTTCCTCTCTGCTTTGATCTGCTATCAGCACTCCTGGTCGCTGCCTCTCTCAACTGATGAATTTGTAGGACTCTCATATGGAATTCTACCTTTCCCACTGGAATCACGGGGTTGGAGGACACACCCATTAAATGTTTAAAGCTAAATTAAGATGTTATTACTCTACTTGCCACATTAAAGTCTACTTTGTGTCGTAATTCTTGGAGCAGTAGCTTAGTTTTAGCTGTGTGTGTGTGTGTGTGTGTGTGTGAGTTCCTAGAACAGTAGCATTTAGCCTCCTGTTTTACCTCTAGATTTATGAGGCACAAGCAGCCTAAATCTTGACAGCACGGCAATTGAGATAGGAGCATAAAGCACACAAGCAATCAATACGACACTTTTAAGCAGGAGTTTTGTGCATGTGAGGTTGTTTTAAATTATGCTTGGAAGCAGCAGATAAAGTGAGGGAGTAGAAAGGCAATGAAGGCTGAGGAATGAGGACGCTGTCTCCTTCTGAAATAAGCTGAATGTCCATGCTTTGCTTCTCGGGGCCAAAGAAGGTGGCTTATTACATTGAACTGTATGAAATTTCTGACATTCGACTAACCTATTTTATCTAAGACCATTGTAGTCTCAATAAGCAACATCCTAATTTTTAAGTTAAAATAATGATTTCCTACTATTAGTTACTTACTATTATATATTTATTACATAAACACATTTTCTGAAGAAAAAAGAAAATGCAGATAAGTAAAAAGAAAAAGGGGTCACATATGCATATGATATTACTGTATTTTTCAGACTATAAGAAGCACCCCCCAAATTTGGGAGGGAAATGGGGGTGCGTCTTATAGTCCAAATGTGGTTTACATGGCTCGATGGGGTCGGGAGGGCGGTGGTGGAGCGGGGTTCTTTTTTCCTATTTTCCTCCTCTAAAACCTAGGTACGTCTTATGGTCCGGTGAGTCTTACAGTCCGAAAGATACAGTATATCCATACATGCTCTTTTTGATTCTTAGAATTTCCATCTCTCTGTTTACATTATGCATCTCTTCTTGTACACTGTCTACTTTATCCATTAGAGCCATTACTATGTAAATCATAAGCATTTTAAATTCCTAGTCTTATAATTCCAACATCCCTGTCATATCTGAGTCTGATTCTGATGCTTGCTTGCTCTGTCTTGTCAAACTGTACTTTTTTACTCTGAGTACGCCTTTTAATGGGCCTTTTTTGCTTTTTGTGACAAGACATGATGTGCTGGGTAAAAGGAACTACTGTAAATAGGCCTTGAGTAATGTGATGATATAGTGCGAGGGAGGGGAAGCATTCTGTAGTCCTATGACTAGGTTTCAATCTTTTAGTGAGCCTGTACCTCTAGACAATATGCCTTTTAAGGCACCTTTTTTGCTTTTTGTGACAAGACATGATGTGCCGGGTAAAAGAAACTACTGTAAATAGGCCTTGAGTAATGCGAGGATATGGTGTTGGGGTGGGGGAGAAGCATTCTGTAGTCCTACGACTAGGTTTCAATCTTTCACAGCCTGTATGTCCAGACGGTGAATTCACATGTGCTGCTCAGTCCCCTACCTTAGGTGGGGTAGGATGGCTCACACAGGCCGGAGCTGGGTATTTTCCTTCCCTCTGTCTGGTTCGGCTCTGAAAATCTCAATATTGAGAAGAACAGAATGCTCTGGTATATTTCAAAATGGTTCCATTTTTTCTCCCTCTACTGGAAACACAGGGGGATTTTTTTCTGAATGTTCAATGTGAGAAGTTGGTTGAGCTCCTGGAAGAAATGCTCACAAAAGTGTATGAGACTTTCTATGACTGGGTCCTCCATAGAGGTTTTACCTCAAAGACTTGTCCACACGGAGCCTTCAGCAATTCATCGATTACAGTTTAGGTTTCCTTGCTCTGGTGCTGGTTCCCAGCAGGGGTGTCCACCCCGCAGCCCAGCATGGCTGTGAATGCGGCCCAACACAAAACCGTAAATTTTCTTAAAGCCTTTTTCTGGCTCATCAGTTTTCATCAGTGTTTATGTATTTAATGTGTGGCCCAAGACAACTAACTCTTCTTCCACTGTGGCCCAGAGTCACCAAAAGTTTGGACACCCCTGCAGAGGTTTCTACTCTAATAAGTTGTGATTCTCTGAATCCACCAGTCTGTTCCTCTGATGTGGGGGCAGGAAAAAAGTAAGTAATTTGTAGGACTGGATGGTGTAGCTCACTAAGGGGGGCACACAAAAAGGCACAAAGGGGTTCCACTTTGGATTTGTCAAGGCTGACGTGTCTGTGGGCTATGAGGTGGTCCAGGAGACAGAAGGGTGTGGAATGTAGAAGAGTAGCTGGGAGGAAATACAAAATTAGCAGTTATGTGTCAGGAAAGACATTGGACTGTATGAACTTAGTTTTGTTTTAACTGTGTAAACTTCTATGCAGTTCTAGATTATAAGTTTCTTGAGAAAAGATCCCATGTCTTTTTATTTCTGTACATTGTGTGCCTTCTATACAGTAGGTACTCCAACTGCTGTGGAGGGTTGGATGGATGGATGGTTGAGACTATGCAGGGAAAGGATGCCAAGCACTGTATATAAAGTTTATTGAGCCCTGGCTGGTGTGGCTCACTGGATTGAGAGCCCGCCTGCGAACCAAATGGTCTCAGGTTTGATTCCCAGATCAGGGCACATGCCTGGGTTGCAGGCCAGGTCCCCAGTAGGGGGCGCACAAGAGGCAACCACACATTGATGTTCCCTCTTTCTTTTTCCCTCCCTTCCCTTCTGTCTAAAAAAAATAAATAAAATCTTTTAAAAAAGTTTATTGAATCCTCAAATCTCATAGAGTACATACTTTTCTTACCGAAAGAAGAAAGTAGGGCCCAGACAGATTTTTTAAAACCCTGGATCTCACAAATGGTCAACCAGAAAGATAAACTATAAATCCTCGACTTCTGATTCCGGAGCCTAAACTCTTAAACACCAAATGACACAGCTTTCCCCCATCTTGCATAACTGGGAAAAACAGAAAACCCACTGGAAAAAACAGTCTTTGGCCTTTGAGACATGAGCTGGATTTTGACTGCAGACATGGGGAAGCCTTGGTAGGATTGCCAGATTTAGAAAATAAAAATACAGGACACACAATTAAATTTGAATTTCAGATAAATGACAAAAATGTTTTAGCATAATATGTTCCCTATAACATGTATTATACTGAATGCTCTGAGTAAGCCAGAATTTTCACTCTGCCATGTAACTTTTGACTTCCATATTTCATTGCTTGTGTTATTCATTTCTGTGGGACACTCCACCCTACCTTTTTGCCAATCTTAATGACAAAAACCATTCTTCAAGGTTCATCCATATTAACTATCATCTGCTCAGCACTTTCTCACCTACAAAATGCAATCACATACATCACTTTGTTTGATTTACACAGCAGTCTAGCAAATAAGCAGAGTATCCACTGTTATTACCTCCTTTGTACAGATGGAAAAACTGAGGCTTCAATCCAAATTACACAGATCATGTATTCACATAACTGAGATTCTGGGGTCTTGTAACAGCAATTCTCATTCTTTTCCCACTACCTACACTGAGCCCAGTCTCAGACCAGACTTAACGTTTACTCGTATTGCTCAAAGTATATGTGTTATTTTTCCAACAACATGTAAGTCATCTCAAGACAGGGATCTGCCCCGTATCATGTTTTCCCCTTCCCTCCTCTATACCCATCCAAGTCACACTGATGAACTCTCCAACAATCCCTTGGAATGGTCTTGAAAAGCCACCCAGGCCTGAACAATCTGCAAACTTCAGTGTTCTTGGCAGGGTGACTCACTAGTACCTGTGACTAAAATTGTCTTTTGTTTTTCACAGATTGCCAAAAAATTGTGTGATTCCTAAATGTGGTAAATATTCTTTCCTGGTATCTCCATCTTAATGATTTCTTCTGGGTAGACATTATCATCTATCATAGAAATGTCCAGAACAATAGTCAATCAGCAGGTTAGTTTATCTAAGAGTAATGCATTCTTCCATTGTTCATTCAAAACTTAATGACACCTGCAATGTGCTACACATTGTGTTAGTTAGAGGGATCCAAATGTGAGATGCTTGATTCCTCTGTTCAGGGAGTTTACAGTCTATTAGAACTGATTCAACTTTATACAAATGCCGGAGTACAAAGAATGACAGATAAATGTAGAAGTTCAGAGGTGGGAGATATTTACCTCTAGCTTGGAAGAATAAGAAAGTAGAACTTCAATTTTTAACCTTGGTTCTGCTCTAAAATTTATGCAGCCATTCTTGATATATTAATTATGTGAATTGTAGCCTCAGAATAATTACTGTGATTATCTCAAGAATTCTAAGAAGGAATAAATGCTAATGTGAAAAAATTACAAACTCTACAAGAGGCATTAGAGGAAATTGTTAAGTACAATGGGGAAAGGTTAAGAGCTCTCACCCTTCCATCTAGCTCTTTCTCTGCTTCAGGGAGAAGCAGCATGATTCAGTCTCTGTCTTTTGTAGTCATTATTCTTTTGCTTATAGCCATCTTATGGACTGAATCAATCTCTCTCTCTCTCTCTCTTTCTCTCTCTCTCTCTTCCTCTCCTGCTTCCTCTCTTCCCCACTCCAAATGGCTGTCTCCCATGTCTTATTCATCCTAGTATCTTTCTGCAACTACCTTTCCTAATTTATTTGTTGAAACTTCCTCTTTGCATCATTCAGTCACCATTCATGCCAGGCAGGACAAACTGGTATTTGTAGTTGTAATTTGATAACTTATGTTCACTGCATGTGTATTGAATAACTAAGCTACAAAATAATAATATTACCTTGCATTGATATATCACTTCCCTGTCTTTTAAGTGGTTTTTTATGTCTCATATTTTTCCAGTTTTACTGAGGTACAAATAACATAGAGCAGTGTATAAGTTTAAAGTATATAACATAATGATTTGACTTACATATAGAGTGAAATGATTACCACAGTAAGTTAGTTATTGTCCATTGCCTCATATAAATACCAAAAAAAAGAAAAAGAAAAAGATGCGTTTTTTTTTCTTGTGATAACAATTCTTAAGATTTACTCTCTTAATAACTTTCATATATACCATACAGCAGTGTTAACTATAGTTGCCCATTACATCTCTATTTATCTTATAGAGTACTTGTTTATCATGTAGTAGAAGCTCATTGATTATTATAGCTCTTTAATTAGATGCAGAACTCAACCTAACCAACTCTGAATTAGAGAGGTGTCCAGATGTCCAGATGTCCAGTGTCTCTCAATGTCCTTAAGTTGGCAATCTGTTGAGCTCCCTGACCTAGCTCCTCAAACAGCCAGCCCAAACCCCCCCACACCTGGCAGGCAGACATAGTCCTGTCCTTTCTCCTCCTCCAATGGGATGGCACAGAGGCTAGCCCATCCAACAGCCACTGTTCTTAACGTTCATGTCCTTAGGAATTGGACTATTTCATAAGAGAGTTGCCAATTATTATGGAAAATGGGCATTGTCCTATTTGGTTCTATTATAGATGTCTATCCTTGTGCCACATCCTCTGAAGAAAGTGATGCCCTAGTCATCCCTAAACAGGTTGCTTTTGAGTTAGACATCTTCCTCCACCTGTTCTTATAAGGATCTACTTGCATTTACTGATCTCATTGTTGCATTTAATGGGCAAGACACCAGGCTCTAGAAATATTAGAAGTATTAACTGCACATGAAATCTGTCCCAGATGACAGTTTAGCCAAACAGTAGCCTTAATAAAATTTTCAGTTATCATAATTAAAAATAGGGGTCTCTGAAACAATACCTTCATTATTACCCTAATCCAGTAGTTTGGTACAGGAAGCTCAGAGATTTAGGGTTCTCTAATCATTTTTGGAAAGTCCACCAGTGATAAGTCTTTCCAACAAGTCATTCAATCACTACTTGTTTTTATTTATTTATTTTTAAAGACTTTATTTCTTTCTTTATTTATTTTTAGAGAGAGGGAAGGGAGGGAGAAGGAAAGGGAAAGAAACATCAATGTGTGGTTGCCTCTCGTGCGCCCTCTACTGGGGACCTGGCCTGCAACCCAGGCATGTGCCCTGACTGGGTATCAAACCAGTGACCCTTTGGTTCACAGGCCAGCACTTAATCCACTGAGCCACACGGGCCAGGGCTCACTACTTGCTTTCAATGCCATTTCTAATATTGCTACGGCTTTCCCAATTACCATGCCAACAATTGCTGTACTTGAGGCCCTCTTTCTACAGCCCCATTGAATCCCACATCCATATCACACCATTTATCTCATCTTCATTGATGGAAGCCCTTTGCCCTTTACCTCCTCTAGGGACCTGACAGTCATTGGATTCCATGACCATTCCCTGTGGACATATGCCCGTGTACTTCATTGGTGGTACATTGATCTCCACGTAATTTTCAATTTTTACAGTCATCATTGATACTGGATCCCAGATCACCTTGCTGCTCAGTGACCCTTAAAATTTAAAAATGGAGAATCCTTGAGTATTAGCGTTGTCACTAGACGTTCAGTCCATGGAAATCAAATATTTCTCACCCCACCATAGGTACCATTGAACTTGAAAACTTTGCAAAGTGGTGACCCCCCAAAATTGCCCAACCCTATGGTAAGCATAAATGTTCTAACTAAAAAACATTCACTTTTGTTTAGGCCCAAATCCACTATCCTGACAGGTGGCCATACTAAGTAGATCCCAGTCATTCTATTATATTCTATTAAAATTGTAAACACCTCCCAACATGATATTAAATAATATATTACAGAATCAAGACCCATTGTTCAAAATTCGGTTGCAAAAGGAATCCTCACTTCCCCTTACTAGCTCTATTCTGACTGTCTTTAAGCCAAATAAAAATGAACGGTGCCTTGTATTCATTCAACTATTGCTATCTCTATGGGGTGGTACCCCTAATTAAGGACCCTATGCCCAATAGTATTGAAATTGCTGATTCCATTCAATTAGTCACAGGAAAGTTCTTCATAGTTATTGATCTAAATAATGTTTTATTTTGTTCCTATTTCTACACAGTCACTATTTGTATTTACCTTTGAGAAGCCCCAATATACATTAACTAGCTTAACTATGGGATATCTTAATAGATAATCGTTGCTCATAATTTATGTATACAGAACTTTTAAGGGCTTGCTTTGCCTTTAGGCACTCTGCTATGGCATTACATTAATAATATTCTACTAAGGGGAGAAACTCGTGAAGTTATCGCACAAGACATTTGGATTGTTTGTGTTGTCTAGACTTTAACAGACTACAACTGGGCATTGAACCTCAAAATGCCCAGCACCTCAGTTTGGAGCATAAAGTGGTGTGTGGAGGTCAAACCATATTGCAAAATCGCATATTTGCAAACAGTTTTGGGTGCTGTTCACATCGCTGTTCTCAGATGAGCCCAACACTTATTTAACCTAATTGGTTTCTGGGGGCAACATATTCCCCATCTATAGATTTTATTTAAACCACTCTATGCAGTCACTTAGAAAGTTAGTTCAATTCAAATGGGACCACCCCAACCATAGGCCCTTGAGGCTACCCAAAATGTCCCTTGTGATATGCAGAATAACGGCCTCCCAAAGACGTCTGTGTCCTAATCTCCAGAATCTGTGTGTTAGATTAGATGACAATGAGGAATTATTGGTTGCAGATGGAATTAAGGTAACTTATTAGCTGACTTTAAAATAAGAAGGTTATCCTGTGTGGAGAAGAGGGAACCTTCATGCACTGTTGGTGGGAATGCAGATGGGTGCTCCCACTATGGAACACAGTATGGAAGTTCCTCAAAAAATTAAAAATGGAACTGCCTTATGACCCAGAGATTCCACTTCTAGATATATATCTGAAGAAACCCAAAACACTAATTTGAAAGAATGTATGCACCCCTATGGTCATTGCAGTGTTGTGTACAATAGCCAAACTATGGAAGCAACCCAAGTGCCCATCAATAGATGAGTGGATAAAAAAGCTGTGGTACACATACACAGTGGAATATTACTCAGCCATAAAAAAGGAAATCTTACTATTTGTGACAGCATGGATGGACCTAGAAGGTAGTAGGCTAAGTGGAATAAGTCAGTCAGAACAAGACAAGTACCATAGGATTTCGCTTATGTGTGGAATCTAAAGAAAAATATAAGTAAGCAAACAAAACAGAAACAAACTCATAGACACAGAGAACAGACTGATGGTTGCCAAGTGGGAAGGTGGTTAGGGGACTGGGTGAAAAATGTGAAGAGGTTGAGAAGTACAGATTGGTAGTTACAAAACAGTTATGGGATGTAAAGTACAGTATAGGGAATATAGTCGGTAATATTGTAATACATGTGTATGGTGCCAGGTGGGTATTGGAAACATCAGGGGGAACACTTTGTAAACTATATGACTGTCTAACCACTATGCTGTACTTGAAACTAATACAAAAGAATATTGAATGTAAACTGTAGTTGAAAAAATAAAATAAAATAAGAAGGTTATCCTGGATTATTCAAGTGGATCCAATATGATAACAAGGGTCCTTAAAAGTGAAAGAAAGAGCCAGAAGACAGGGTCAGAAAAAGAGATGTGACGACAGAAGCAGTGCTGTATTGCTGTGTTTGAATATGTAGGAAGAGGGCAATAAAACCAACCACAAATTCTCCTATGCCTTCTGGAGTCTCTGGAACATACCTGATATCCCATGACTCCCTCTGGGTTTCTGGAGCAAATAGCTGCCCTCAGCAGCCAAGAGGTACTCCTCTTGACAGACAGCTCTTAGTGGCCCAGAGCCACCATGGGCCTTGAGTGTGTGATCTTTTGGAATCAATTACCCATTCTACCTTGGGTCATGGAAGCAAGATCCCACAAATTTAGTACAGCCACCACACCCTCCTGTCAGCATAGAAACAGCACCTGCAAGATAGAACTCAGCCTGGACACTCAAGCATATCCATACTACAGGAAGATGTGGCTTTCTTTGCCTTGGTCTACTCTGATCTGGGAGCATTCACTCTTTTTCTATAGCTCTGCAATATTCCTCTTAATTACTCATCATCCTCTCCATTCACCCTCCACCCTCTATACTTCCCCCAGCACTCCAGTGAACTCCCCAGCTGCTTCCATATTATCCTTCTCTTCGTGGACTCCTTGCCCTTCCCAGCCTCCCCCACCAATTGATATTACATACAGCGTGGCTTCTCCCCACCCCATGGAGATTATCTTGCCCACCATGTCTGCATCAATACAAATTTGCTCACCAGAAAACCCACCCTCTATGATACCTGGGCTACTAGTTCTCCTGTGGCATTCACCCTACCCCTTCTCACCTATGCAACCTGGCCCGTGTCCTACAAACATATAGTGCCCAGGTCATTCTACATGCAACTAGAGAATTCACTTCTCTCAAAAGAGCCACCTTTTACCTATTATATTGGGCCTCATCATAATCTTTGGTAACAGGCATAAATTTAGGTATTTTCAATTCAGTAATACAGACTCACCTCAAAGAGACCGCATAGAGAAGGTCACACAGAAGGTCACAACTCCTGAAACACCACATATATCAAACAAACCAATCCCTAGATGCCATTAATGAGGGACAAAACTCTCTGGTTGCTATGGTAGCTGATAACAGATTGGCATTAGACTAACTACTGACATCTCAAAGTATGGCATGTGCCTTGAAGGGAATCTTCTAAAATATGTGGGTCAATAACACAAGAAAAGTCTGCAAAAGAGTTTAACAAATAAAACAGTGAACCAAAATGATCAATATAATTACTAAAATATTCCCATAGATTCCCCAGACTCCATTGATTTCTTCTGCTGGCTATCTCTCTGCCTGGGGCATGGGACTCCTCATTATAATACTGGCCTTATTAGTTTAGGTTGGCTTTGCAAATCTGGGCTCTCTGAAGTATACATTTATTGACAGAAAAACTGAGAGATTGCTCTATTATGTCTTGGATGAATTGTGAAGAGCATAAGTAGGAAACTTGAGCCCACAATGACATTTGATTTAGTGTCAGTAAACTCTAAGTCTCATCTCTGCCTGTGTCTGACATCGAACTGCACAATAAGGTTCACATTCATTTACTTCGACCCCATAAGCTCACACATGCTCTTATTGCCTCTTTCGAACCTCATGGCAGAGGGTGGGCTCTCCTCCCACTGGCGGGACTTCCTCTCTACAAATGCCTGTGTACTACACCATCTCTTCTAAACCTTCTCCAGCAGACCTGTCCCCCTTGCCCTTCACCTTGGGGCTTCCTCTCCTGTGTGAATAATAAACCTTTCTTTGATCATACCAAAGGACCATGCTTAAGACTTTTGACATCTGAAGCTCAGCTTGAGAGGGGGGTTCCCCATGTTAAGTTGTTCTTTCCTATATTATTAACATTACTTTGATGATGAAGTAATTGAGGAATTTTGAAGCCATTTTAGATAATTAGATCCTACCTGACAGTTAACATAATATGATCACAGTTCTTTGAAGCCAAATTTTTTATGACAAACTTTAGCCTACAAATCTTTTGGTGTGTGGTAGGATGCCAGCCAGAAGACTTCTCTAACTGGAAAAGATATCTTCTAACTATGGCAAGAATTAGGAGAGAGAGTTCTAAACCACCTAAAAGAGGTGCGGGTGGTGGGCTGGGGTTGGTTGTTTGGTCGTAAGGCCCTGGTGCTCTTGAGCTAGGAGATAGCCTCCCAGGAAGTCATTTCTATTTTTGCTCACGGCGTGGCCAAATTCTTATTGCCAATTAGTCTGACCACCTCTCTCATGGGAGAAAATGCTTCAGCTTTCTTACTCCTGCCAAATGGTTTCTTGGGTGATCAAGTACACAGTAAAATCACAGTCAGAAAACTCAGGCCATGACAACATCCTAGAATATAGGGGTTATTAGACATAGTAGAACTATATTGCTCAATCTTTGCTAGTGCAAATTCCCTAAAATGCATTAACCTGCTTCTCTGCCAAGAGAAGATCAATATGCTGAACATGATCGATAGTCTCTTTGTATCCTCATAGTACAAAGTAACCATGGTAGACATTCTGCTTGAACTGTGATGTTAGAGGACCCTAGGATGATAAAGGTGGTGTATGGGCCCTAGTATGTTCAATGAAATAGTAAAATCATAAAATAGTAATGGATCTCCTTCCTGAGCAACTACCACGGACCAGGCTATTTATATACATTATCTCTTAAACACAACAAATTTGTGAGATAGTTACTTTGCCATCCTCATTTTACAGAACAGAAAAGTGGGGCAGATTTTGAGGTCATTTAGCTAGCATGAGACAGAACTAGTTTTCAAGTACATGTCATTCATCATATTCTAAATTACAACCAGTGTCTCTCCTTCCTTTGATGGCTATGATAGGCAAAATCATCTCTCGCTCCCACAAGGCATCTAGATTCTAATCTCCAGAACCTGTGAATATATTACTGTAATCAAAGAAAGGATCCTGTGACGTGGAGATCATTTTTAGGATTATTTGGACGTGCCTAATGTGATCACAAGGGTCCTTCTAAGAGGAAGGTGGGAGGATCTCAGTCCTAGGACCTGCAACAATAGAAGCAGAAGTTGGAAAGATAAGGCCCTGAGCCAAGGAATGCAGGTAGGCCCTAGGCACTGGAAAAGTCAAGGAATGGATTCTTCCCTAGAACCTCCAGAAGAGACATAGCCCTGCTGACTCCTTGATCTTAGCTCTGTAGACCCATTGCAAACTTTTGACCTCCAGAACTGTAAAACAATACATTTGTGTTCTTTTAAGTTGTTAGGTTTCCGAAGATTTGTTACAGCAAAAATAGGAAACTAATACAATGTTCCATTGCACTTTAATTGTAATCTCTGGTATCACTTTTTGTCCCGTAGACTATAAATATATGTATATTCCAGCCTAAATGTATATATATTTCCAATCAGAATTTTTGCTCTTTTTTATTCCCCAAACCTTCCAAATTTTAACTTTTTTTAGTGTCTATGTTGTCCTAGGCACTATATGAAGCATTTTACATTCAATTTTCCTAACAACCTATGGTAGAAATAGCTAGCTTTCCATACAAACTGTGTGCTTCCCTTCCACAGTGTAGATTTGTTTCTAGAAATTGGTTGCGCAATCAGAGACTACATTTTCTAAAAATCTTTCTTATATCTGGGTATGGTCCCATGACTAGTTCTTGCCAATGACATCTGAGCAGAGGTGATGTGGTTAGGAAGCATGTATGCCTTCCTTTTGCCTTTTCAGAGACCTGAAAAACTATGTGTTAATAAGGGAGGAAGCATAAAGTAGAAGAAGACTTGGCCCCTTTCAGCATCGTAATCTTTTGCGAGCAAGGAATAAACTGAGACATGGTGACTTATCTGTTATATCAGCTAGTGTTACTTTAACCACATGCCAACCCTAAAGCATACATTATTTACCTCATGCTTAACGGTTGTGAAACCAGGTCTCATAATGATGAAATAACTTGATCTAGGGAAGACATTAAAAGTGGCAGAGACAGAATTCTGACTCCAAAGACCATTGTATCTGACAACTGTACATCGTATTCTATGTAAGCTGTTGTTCATTTGTCTGTAGAAGAAATGCTTTTGAAAAAATGTTAAACATCTCTGAATCACAGATTTTAGGCCTAGAAGTCATTTTAGAGATCAGCTTCCCTAGGTCTCTTACAGTACTTTAAACATGAGAAAAGGGAGACCTGAAGATCCCCAGTGCCTGGCCGCCATGATGAGACACAGCTGGGACCAGAACCCGAGCCTCCTTTTCATCACCCAAATGCTCCTCTACCTCAGCTTGCTTTTCAGTCAGAAACGGTTTTCAAACAGTTTTACATAATATCACTGTGACCACGGAACACAGAGTCTTCTCTTTAGAATAAAAAAAAAGAAAAGAAAAAATTAACCGTATTTAAAAAAATAGAAACTTCTGAGGTTATTGCCCACCATGATATATATACCTGTTCTATTCTTAGTCTCTTGTTCTATTGAGACTAAATCATCTCCGTGCTATAAAAATAAAAGTGGCAGAGCACGGAACAGATGGAGAGTTGAAAGAACGCGCTGAGGATTCCACTCCTTGGCAGTCTGAAAGTATGTTACTACAGAAAACATACATTTAGCAAACAAATTATGACGACTCCCATGTTGATCTTGCACCGGAATTTCTGTTTGGCTCATCTGTTCTCTAAGGCTAGCTGAACTTCTCCATAGTGCAATTCACAGTTACTTCCCCAATACACAGCTATTTCCCTTTTCAAGTCTGGCAGTGAATGAATGTAAGACCACGGGAGAAGTGGGTAAAATTGTAAAATTACAATTACAATTTTATACTAGGGGAAATTTTTCTAGTGAGATCAGATCATAGGTACAAAATGAACTATTTTGATGTCTGCTACTGATTTGATTTCTTAACTGAACGTGTGAATTCTAATATGGAACAATTGCTTCAAAAGCCGTAATATCTTTAATAATGACTGCTCTGGGAAATGGAGTTCTGAAAGTCTGAGTATATAATACGCCATGAGATAATGGCAGGCCTTCTGCATTTGCAATTTTCCATAACACATTTTGATTTTACCTCAGCATCTTAGCATCAAAGAACCTCAGGGCTGGAATGGAACTTGAGGGCATAGAACAAGGGCCTCCCTAACTTCTGTCACCTGGGAATCGCCTTAAAGCTACAGTGGCATAATAAGTTATGCTGCTCAATTTTAAGTTTGTCTGTAAATTAATTTTCAAACTAAACATTAACTTTAAAAAAATCAGCTTTTTTGAGGTGTAAACTGTATAACCTAAAATTCACACATGTAAATTCAATGATTTTTAGTGAATTTACTGAGTCGTGCAACCATAACCCCAATCCAGTTTTAGAACATTTCTGTCACCCCCCAAAAACTCCCTCTGGGCCATTTTCACTCCTGCTCTGAATTCTCAGCCCTAAAGAAACAACAGTGTACTTTCTGTCTCTTACAGGTTTGTTTCTTCAACAAATAGAAGAGGATTGATATAAATGGAATCCTACCGTATGTGTTCTTCTGTGTCTGACTTCTTAGGTTCCCTTTCAAGTCAATCAGTCTGTCCAACCAAATCTGGACTCAAATCACTCCTGGGACTCCCGAGGGAGCCAGTGGGACAGGTCACAGGTGAGACCTCAGGGTGTGGTTCTTGATTACAGTCAGCTCGCTCCACTGCCCCAGATCCTTCCACTTATCACAGACAAGGAAACAGCTGATCTACATCTTTTCCCAGCTTCAGCTACAGAAACCTTGCTATGACTTTAATTTCTTCTACAAAATCAAATTCAACAGCCTTCTCAGCATTCTATCACAGCCATAGCCTTTGCAGAGGGACCTCTCAGAGTGTGTCACTAAACCATACAGTTGGAAGTAATGACTTGCTGGACATATGAAGGGCAAGGACTTAATGCAAGTTTATGACCTGTGCTTGCTGGGAACTCCTCCTTCAGGAGGAATAATTGCAATTCCTGACCGGGAATGGAATTCAAAGGTTTACCATACAAACTGGCATAGTGTAGGCACCCTCAGCTGCTCAGTGTCCCAAGGGCAATCTTGGCTAGGAAGGATTGCCCAGACTGAGCACCACTTGTCCCTCTGAGAAGTTGGGGGACACTGAGGTTACATAATGAGTTAGCATGCCAGAATCTCCTCCTTTATCAGAATTAACCAAATGAATTGCTCCGCCAATTTAGAATGGCCAGTGAAGAGCTGTCAGTCCTGTCTGGGATTGGGCAAGGATCCCCTGATGAGTCAAATTAAACCATAGGCTCCACTTCTGGGGGAAATCTTCTATCGATTCGCCTAATTTTAAGCTTTGTAACCGTACTGCCCCCAGCACTCAAAGACTTTGTTTTTTTCTGGAATCTGCCTAAGGGTCATGAGAATTACACTGTCACAGGCCTTAGTCTGCAAGCTTTTGGTGGGAAACACAATGGAATCTGATTATCTTCAAAGCTCTGACTTCCCTCCTTAATTAAAGAAAGCAATCTTGACAAATACCTTTCTCTGGTTCTTCTGACTATACAAGAATTTCCTCTCTAGCAGCGCAATATGGATATCACTCAACTACCTCTCAGACCATGACTTTAGTTCTAAAAAACAGCAAAACACAACGGTAGTCCTCGTTCTTTATTGAGAAACTGGCGGTGGCCTGCAGGGGGCTTTTTTTATTTTTATTTTTTCGACAGTACACACTCTGGGCCCTTCCCACACTCAGCCGAGCACATCAAGGTGTTCTAAGAAGCAGGGGGCAGGGACAAGCAGCATAATATTTTTGAGGTTCATCCATGTGGCAGCATGCACCAGGGCGTGGTCCAGTTTCATTGCTGAGTAGCGTTCTATGGTACGTATGTTTGATTATCGGTTCACCATTTGATTGGCATGGGGATCGTTTCCTTATTTTGGCTTTTATGAATAAACCTACTACAAATATTCGTGTGTGAGTCTTCGTGTGACTATGTTTCATTCCTCTTGGATATATACCTGGGAGTGGAATTGTTGAGCCATTTGGTAAATTTACATTTAACTCTAAAAAATTTCCAAACTGTTTCTCAGAATGGCTGTACCATTTTAAATTCCCACCAGCAGTGTGTACCTATTTCTCCACAGTCACCCCAGCATTTGGTGTTATCACCTTAATTTTATTTTAGCAATTGTGATGGGGTGTTATGGTTTCCAATTGTGGTTTTAACTTGAATTTCCTCAATGGCTAATGATGGTGAACATTTTTTCATATGATTATCTGCCCAATCTGTGTATCTCTTTGATGAATGCCTCTTTATGTCATTTGTTCATTTTCTAATTGGATTTCTTTACATTGTGAGTTTTGAGAGTTCTTTGTATACTTGAGAGAAATACTTTGTCTAATATGAGATTTACAAATATTTTCTTCTAGTCTGTCTATCTGTGGCTCTATCCTTTTAACAGAGTTGTTCACAGAGCAATGACTTTTAGCTTTGATTTTCATGTTGATAAAAAGGAATTTATTCTTCCCTTTATAAAGAGATCATACATTTAGTGTCAAATCCAAGAACTCTTGGTTTAGTCCTCAGTTCCAAAGATTTTATCCTATGTTTCTTTCTGAAATTTGTATAGCTTTGCATTTTTCATTCAAGTCTATGATTCATTTTGCATTAACTTTTGTACAAGGTATGGGTTTAAACTGAGGGTGGTTTTTTTAGTTGGTTGTTTGTTCTGCTCTTACATGTCTGTATTAGTCAGCAGTCTGGGCTGCCATAATTACACATTATAGACTGGGTTGCTCAAACTACAGAGATTTATTTTCTCACAGTTCTGGAGGCAAGAAGCCTGAGATCAGGGTCGAGTCCTTGTTAAAGTTTCCTCTTCCTGGTTGGAAGACTCACTGTGTCCTCACATAGAGGATATCCCTCTCTCTTCCTTTTCTTATAAGGCCACCAATCTTGTCAGACTAGGATCCCACTCTTATGATCTCATTTAATGTTATCTGCCTCCTAAAAGCCCCGTCTCCAAATACAGTCATATTGAGGGTAAGAGTTTCAACATATAAATTTGGGGGGGGGGCATAATTCAGTACATAGCAATGGCCTATCACTTCAGCATCATTTGTTGAAAAGGCTATTCTTTCTATATTGCATTGCTTTTGCACCTTTGTCAAAAATCAGCTGGACATATGTGTGTGGGTCTATTTCTGGGCTCTCTATTCTGTCCCCTTGATCTGTGTGCCTGTCTCTCTGCCAATATCATACTCTCTTGATTATTGTAACTGCATATTAAGCCTTAACATCAAGAATTCTTTATTCATACTTTATTCTTCTCTTAAAAATTATTTTGTCCATTCTAGCATATTTCCCCTTTTTTGTATAAGTTTTAGAAGAACCTTTTCTATCTCTATCAAACCATGGTGGGATTTTATAGGAATTGCATTAAATCTATAGACCAATTAACTCCTATGGACTGGCTACATTCATGTACAAGCCTAGAGAGAAAATGTAAAAGCATGCAGAAGCAGAGCAAGAGGGGCAGGGGGCCTAGGAAGGGTTAAAGTGCATTTGTCAGTGGAAATTCTGCTTTCAGCAGAAAACAACTGAAACTGACTCTGTCCTTGCTTCTAGAGCCTACTGTGGGTTCCTGTCAGAACCTGCCAGAGTCCCAGGTAAACCAATCACAAGGCTTGAATTTTGAGTCCTCCTTGTTTCTTCTCTGTGTGGCCCTAGGGTATGGAACTCTAAATTTTGGGACAAATCTCTAACAACCATTGACCTTAAGCTGCCAAGTTTCATAAAAGTAATATACATAGAGAATGAGCCCAGACAAAAGACCTTTATTATTAGCTATGATTTCTAACTAATGCCTCTGTGGAGCCCTTGGTTCCAATAAGCAGAGCTGGGAAAATGTTAAGGACTCTCTTTGCCCCTTTAGCTTTAAGTCTAGACTAGGAAATGCCACAGTAGACAGCCAAGCCCCTCTTTGCCCAAGACCCTGTATTGGTACCCTTGTAGAGTCTACTTGACTTTCCCAGGGCACACATAACCCTTCTTAGACTCTTCTCCTGTGAGTCTAAGAAAGGGGTAAGGAGTCTGAGAAAGTCAAGTAGACACCACAGTCTACTTCCCAAAGCCAAAAATAGAAGGCAAAAAGGGAAAAGCCAAGAGACACCCTGGTATTTGAATTCCAGAGTAGTTGTTTTTTTTTAAAAAAAATCATTTTCCTTATCACACTAAAAACTCAGCCCCGACCAGTAGCTGTATTTCCCATGGCCTTGATCCAAATCAGTGCTCCAGTGCTCCACAGAGGTGGAGTCGAGGCAATGGAGTGGGTAGCCTTGGTCTGTCCCTAGAGGCTGCCTTTCCCTAAGCTCTTCCTGACTGTGCTACTAAATCTGCTTGCCTGTATTGGTGGAGAAATTGAGTTTCATAAATCTTCATGCAGTTCACATGGACTCTAACAGATAAACTGCCCGATAGCCTAGTTGTAACAAATCATTGCTTGTTGCTGTGCTGTTCTTTCAAGCCCTGAGAAAGATTCTGTGGTGCAGTAACCACCAGTTATGTGTCCCAGGGGCAACCAGAGCTTTGACCTTTCAGTGCCGTTGCTCACGTTTCTGCTTTCTTTTTAGAGAGGCCCCTCTATCTGCCACCAAACCCAGCTCAGCCACCTTCTGTGAAGGCTTCCGTACCCCACCCCACTGCTCCCCCAACAAAAGCATCATGAATCATTCCCCTCTCATTGCTCTAATAGCCCTTTTCTATTATTATACTTCTAGCACGTATAGCATGGTTGTTTTTGTTCCTTGCTGAACAGTAAACTGCAGGCAAACGGATATAGGGAGTGTTTCTGAACAGGGCAGAAATCCTGATTGTGCTTGAATCAGATGACTCCGGTGGTAATGAAACATGGAATATTGGGAGAAAAACCTGAGGCTGGGTCACCTGTGAGGTGGTTCTTACAATGGGAGAGATGATAGGATGGGGAAAGTCAAAATAGAGAATATTGACTTTGATTCCAATGTATTGATATGTTTTATCTGAAAAATGTGATTTAAATCTGTTAATCAGCGAAACAGGGAAGGGATTATTGCGAATGGGTGAAATGAGATCGGGCATGTATAGCACCTCACCAGAAGCCTGGCTGGCACATAGTAGGTGCGTAGTACTGCCTCCCTTCCTACCCACTGCAGCAGCTGCAGTCTGGGCTCTCATCAACTTCTGGGAAAGGACAGGGGAGAAGAGTGATGTGGAAGCACACTGGGGCAGAGGACTCATCAGTTACAGGTGAAAAAGACTGACCCGGTCTGAGGCAGATGGATGAATGGCCTTATCGCTCTTGCAGCCCAGTTGTATAATATATCTACTCATCCAAGATTTGAATTTTAACATGGACAACAAGAGGCCGCGCTTCTACACTAAAGAGGGTTGTTAAAATTCATGAAGCAGAGAAGCTCTTTAAGAGACAAGATTCATGATGGTCTTTTCACAAGGAAGTAGAAGATTTATTACAAGCAAAGTTTCTAATGTATATTGTGCCCAAAGCCCTCCCTCCTTAGGACAGGGAGGAGGAGAGACACCAAGGGCATTCAGCTGGGTGAGCTCTTTAATCACCTCCCTGTTTTCTCAGTTTGTGGCTGTTTCAAGTCAGGAAAGGCCAGAATAAAGTCACCCAGACCATCAGCAACTTGTTTATGCTCTTAGAATCTCTGCTTTTTTGACTACAGTTTGGAGGTAATTCTACCTTTCCTGTCTACTCCACAGTGTTTTTTGTTAAGATTGAGGCAAGGAAAAGGGAGCTATGACCTGGTATAATGTATCTACCCCAAAACCACCCATTTGCCACAGAAAATTCTTTTAAAAACACTAACCTGAACCTGTTGCCTGAATCTTAAGACAGTTTCCCATTGCTGTAACGAAAGTCCACAATGCTCAGCGTGACATATGGGTGCTCTGGCTCTACTCACTTGTCAACTTCTTGTACTGTGTCCTCTCTTATTCTCTGAACTCAGCTACACTGACCTCCTTTTTCTTTCCTTTTTTTTTTTGAAAATCAATTTTCTTTATTTTTTTAAATTGTATTTTTTTTCATTACCATTTAGTCCCCTTATACCTGCCTCTGCCCAGCAATCACCACCCTGTTTTCCATGTCCATGAGTCCTTTTTCCTTTTTGCTCAATTCCCCCACCCTCGGATCTCCCTGCTCCCTTAATGTTATCCTGCTATCTATGAATGTCTCTATTTTGCTTGTTAGTTAAGTTTATTCATTAGATTCCACTTATGAGTGAAATCATGTGGTATTTGTCTTTCTCTGACTGGCTTATTTCATTTAGCACAATGTTCTCTAGGTCTATCCATACCGTTGCAAAAGATGAAATTTTCTTCTTTTTTATGGCCAAGTAGTATTCCATTGTGTAGATGTCCCATAGTTGTTTTATCCACTCATCTACTGATGGACACCTGGACTGCTTCCATAGCTTGTTGATTGTAAATAATACTGCAATGAACATAGGGGTATTTATGTTCTTTCAAATTAATGTTTTGTGTTCCATTGGATATATCCCCAGAAGTGGGATTGCTGGCCCAAAAGGCAGATCCATTTTTAGTTTCCTTAAGTATCTCCATGCTGCTCCCCACAGTGGCTGCACCAGTCTGCATTCCCACCAACAGTGCAAAAGATTCCCCTTTCTCCACATCCTCGCCAGCACTTGTCGTTGATTTATTGATGATAGCCATTCTGACAGGTGTGAGATGGCATCTCATTGTGGTTTTAATTTGCATTTCCTTGAAAATTAGTGACATTGAGCCTCTTTTCATATGTTTATTGGCCATCTGTATGTCCTTTTTGGAACAGTGCCTTTTCAAGTCCTTTGCCCATTTTTTAATTGGGTTGGGTTTTTTGGTGTTGAGTTTTGGAAGTTCTTTATAAATTTTGGATATTAACCCCTTATCAAATGTATCGGCAAATATGTTCTCCCATTCTGTAGGTTGTCTTTTTATTTTGTTGCTATTTTCCTTTGCTGTGAAAAAACTTTTTAGTTTAATGTAGTCCCATTTATTTATTTTTTCTTTCGTTTCCCTTGCCTGGGGAGATATATCAGATAAAATATTGTTATAAGCAATATCCGATATTTTGCTGCCTGTTTTCTTCTATGACTTCTATGGTTTCACTTCTAACATTTAAGTCTTTAATCCATTTTGAATTTATTCTTGTGTGTGGTGTAGGAAGGTGGTCTAGTTTCATTTTTCTGCACATATCTGTCCAATTTACCTAACACCATTTATTGAATAAACTATTTTTAGCCCATTGTATGTGTTTGCTTCTTCTGTCAAGTATTAATTGACTATAAACGTGTGGGTTTATTTCTGGGCTCTCTATTCTGTTCCATTGATTTATGTGTATTTCATAGAACTAGGACACATATTTCAAAAATTTATATGAAAGTACAAAAGGTCCCACATAGCAACAGCAATCCTGAGAAAGAAGAACAAAGTTGGAAGAATCACACTACATAACATCAAACTATACTATAAATCCATAGTAATCAAATAGCATGGTACAGGCATAAAAACAGGCCTTCTTTTTAGTTCATTTATGATTCATCTTCCCACCCTAGGCCTTTGAAGATACTGTTCTCCCATCTGAAATACTCTTGCTTCTCATCTTCACTTGGTCACCTCTCATCCTTTTTTTAGGGATCAGCTTAAATTAACTTCAGTCATTCAAATTACACATATTATTGAGTGCCTTCTGTATGTCAGCCACTGTTTTAGAAGTCGGGGACAGTAGAGCATGAAAAGGCAGAGCCCCTGGCCCCATGAATCTCATATTCCAGCAGTGAGAGACAGAGAGTAAACAAGCAAGCAATGCATGAACAAGGTAATTTCTTGTGGCAGTTATTCAGGAGGCAATAAGTGGGTAGTGGGATA
Organism: Desmodus rotundus; assembly: GCF_022682495.2. Lineage (NCBI taxonomy): Eukaryota > Metazoa > Chordata > Mammalia > Chiroptera > Phyllostomidae > Desmodus > Desmodus rotundus. The sequence continues at coordinate 47,901,669 of NC_071389.1, forward strand.
GGAAACACCAGGCTGTCTGGAGGGAGGTGGTTGGGTGGGAAATGGTGGCATGCATTGACTGGATCACCTCCCAATGATCTGAGCTATCACTTGAATGATAAAAAAGATATTCCGGGAAAAAAGGCAGCAACAAGTGTGAAAGTCCTTGGGCAGGGATGTGCTTTGTAAAGTCAATGAAAAAAGGAAGACCCAGGTTCCTAGGGCACAGTGATGGAGATAGAGAAGTATACCATAGGCCAGAGGTGGGGGAGGCAGGTCATCTAGGACATTATAAGCCATAAGTAAGGGGCTCAGATTTTAAGAATAAATTAAAGCCATTGGAACATTTTAATTTACATTTATACTTTTTGTAAAAGATTACCCTGGTTGATATGTGCAGACTGCCAAGTAAAGATGACAGAAAGAAAGCACGGAAGGAAACCTTTGGAGACTCCTATAGGAGGCAAGGTATAGATATTGGTGGTTCAGATGAGGTTATTGAAGAGAACTGGGCTTACTGGGTTGGCCAAAAAGCCCATTTAGTTTTTTCCATAAAGTAAAAGACACATTTTTTCATTTTCACCAATAACTTTATTGACTTGGATATTTTGAGTATGTTGGCTATCTCCCACATTGTATAACATTGATTGTTCTCAATTAATGTCTCGATTTGTTCGCTCTCAATTTCAACTGGTCTACCCCACCATGGAGCATCGTCCAGCAAGAAATCTCCAGCACGAAATTTTGCAAATCACTTTTGACATGCTCAATCGGTCACAGCACCTTCTCCATACACTGCACATCTTTGTGTGAGTGTTTGTGTTTCAGTGTTTGTATCTCTCTTGAGTATTTTCTTCCATCTTCAATATTAAAATGGCTACACAAAAATTCACCAATTTTCATAAGTTTTTTTAAATGCATGCTGATATGACAGCTGTCACAATAAAATCTAACAAAATTGTTTCAAATGAAGTTAAAGACAACTAAGTGCTATTAGAGCCATCTTGCCAAAAAAAACCCAAACGAACTTTTTGGCTAACCCAATATTTTAGAATTAGAGACTGTAGATCTTGTTCACAATCGGATGGTATAGGTGAGAAAAACAGAGGAGACAATATAGAAAGTAAGGGAGGAATATTCCTGGGGAGAAAAGATTACAATGTCTGCTAAAATTACTTTCTTACAGAAGACTTCCCTGATCCCCAATCTTAGTTAGAGCTTTATATTGGATGCTGCTAGAGAAACCTGCAGTTTTCCTTTGTAATACTCCTATCATTTGTAATTATTCAAAAAATCTCCCATCTTGCTTAACCCTGTTTCTCCAATACTTTGCACCATGCCTGACATATAAATGTATTGGGTTGGCCAAAAAGTTCATTTGGTTTTTTTCCATAAGATGGCTCTAGTAGTACTTAGTTATCTTTAACTTCATTTGAAACAATTTAGTTAGATTGTATTGTGATAGCTATTATACCAGTGTGAACTTAAAAAATTTTTTATCAAAATTGGTGAATTTTTGTGTAGCCACTTTAGTATTGAAGATGGAAGAAAATACACAACATTTTCAGCATACTATGCTTTATTATTTCAAGAAAGGTAAAAATGCAACCGAAACACACACACACACACAAAGATGTGCAGTATATGGAAAAGGTGCTGTGACTGATCAAGCATGTCAAAAGTGATTTGCAAAGTTTTGTGCTGGAGATTTCTTGCTGGACAATGCTCCATGGTTGGGTAGACCAGTTGAAGTTGAGAGCAACCAAATCAAGACATTAATTGAGAACAGTCCAAGTTATACCGTGTGGGAGATAGCTACATACTCAAAATATCCAAATCAATAAAGTTATTGGTGAAAATGAAAAAAATGTGTCTTTTACTTTATGGAGAAAACTAAATGGACTTTTTGGCCAACCCAATAGTGTGTAATGTAATGTAATGTAATAGAATGGTATTAACAAACTTTAAAGTATTTTCACTGTGATGGACACTGTTCTGTGTAATTTACACATATTAACTTATTTGATTTTCACAACAACCCCTTGAAATGCATACTAGTATCACGTCCATTTCACAGATAAGAAACTGAGGTGCAGAGATAATAATTAAAGTTGCCTAAGGTCGCACAGCTAGCAAATGCCAATAAATGGGTAAAGTTATTTTATAAACAATATACTACTGATGTTTCACACTGCCACAGTGAGGTATGCCTGTGTTCCCGTTTTTGGTATGAGGCAAGCAAGACACAGACCTGTTGAAGGGGTCATTATTGGGAAGATTTGAACCATCCAGAGGTTAGTTGAGAAAGACTGTTATGGAGGCAACAGTGCATGATGGTTTAGAGAACTCACTTTGGGGCCAGGCTGGCTTGGTTTAAAATGCATCTCTGCAACTTACTGTGTGTGAGACCATGGCCAAATAAGATAACTTTGCCTTAGCTTTCTCATCTGTAAATTGTGACACTATCAATAGTACCTGTTCTCATTTGGACTGGATGTGATAATATTTGTAGTGCACTTAGAATAACGTAGCTATTATGGGAAGGAACCATTGTTTGCCTACTGGAAATGCATGGAGAAAGGGTCCTTTGCTTCCTCAATCTTCCCCAGAGGGCATTCATCCTGGATTAAGGTATTAGAAATCAAATAGGGGTTAGAGTTGACAGTCACCTAAATCACTCCCTCTTACTCATCAGAATTTAGATAAGCCAACTGGGGCATGTTATACAAGTGAGTGGGATGAGATGTCACAAAATCTTGGGGAGTTTCTTGGAGAAACATGAGACCTTCTGTATGTTAGAGGGTTTAAAAAGATTAGGACTATCCTAAGCTAGAAAAATCAGGCATCTTTTGTGGTGGAAAGAAAAATCTTTTCAATTATTCCTAAAACAATCTTTCAATTTTCTGTAATTTGAGGGTCAAAGAGAGTAGAGATTATTGGAGTGTTAACTTCCTTTTTAATTTTATCCTCCTACCAATCAGAAAAGAAGCCTGGGCAGCTTTGGTGTTCTTTTTCTTTTATTCCTTCTTCCTGTATCTGGTGGAGATGTTAATAAAAAGTAAATTGGTCAAATCCCAACTCATGAAGAGGAGACAGAAAAGTAATAAAAATTCTGAATTTTTAGGCCCCAAATAATCAGTATTGCCTAAGTTGAAGCTCACAACAATAAAGCGTCTGAAAATTCAGTCCTGCAATTTCTTTAAAAATATTCTCCAAGTGGTTTTTCTTTCTGTCAAGCAGTGAGCTCAGAGATGTCAGCCTTTATTTCTACTCCCACAACATAAATCATTTATTTCATCCCTGGTCCACTGTGCAAAGCTGGTTTTAAGAATCAACTGTCATGCAAAGAGGCGAACCATGTCTGCCTATGCTATCATCTTGACTGGAAGTCCTCATGCTTCACAACTTCCTAAATCCTCTCAAACAAGCAACAGTTGGCCTCAGTGAGCCCCAAGCCTGGCACTACCAGCAGCCAGGCTAGATTCACCTAGCTTGCCTTCACCTGGGAATCTCCAAGCCCAGCACAATTAACAGCCATCTCAGGTTGCTTTGTAGCTCAGGCAGGCTGGCCCCGGGCAAAACACAGGTGGGGGCTGAACTTGGTCTGCACCACCTGGGAAACCCCAGGGCCAGTGCACCCAGTTGACAGCTACAGACCATGTGGGGCCACCACCACCCTGCCCCAGCACAGCTGATCCTGCATGGAGGGTGGAGATTTGTGGTAAGTGGTCACAGCCAGTCCTTGCAGCTGACTGGCCTGGGTAAATACCTCCCATTGATCTGCCAACAGCAACCAAGGCTCAACTACAAGAGGTGGGTGTACTCAGCCCACACAAAGGGTGTACCTCAAGTACCCAGCTTGGGTTGTAGGAGAGGCTGTGCCAGTGGACCCTACAGGACACCCACTACATCAGGCCACACTACCAAGATATAGAGTCAAAGCAGCTCTGCCTAATACATAGAAACAAACACAAGGAGGCTGCCAAAACAAGGAGACAAAGAAACATAGCCCAGATGAAAGAATAGATCAAAACTCCAAAAAAAGAGCTACAAGTAAAGATAAGCAATCTCTAACAGATGCAGAGTTCAAAACACTGGTATAAGGATGCTCAAGGAATTTAATGAGGACCTCAGTAGCATAAAAAGATCCAGTCAGAACCGAAGGATTCACTAGTTGAAATAAATAATAATTTATAGGGAAACAACAGTAGAGTGGATGAAACTGAGAATCAGACCAATAATTTGGAACATAAGGAAGCAAAAAACAACCAATCAGAACAACAACAACAAAAAAGAATCCAAAAAAAAAAAATGAGGGTAGTCTAAGCAGCCTCTGGGACAACTTCAAGAGGTCCAACATTTGCATCATAGGGTGCCAGAAGGAGAAGAGAAAGAGCAAGAAATTAGAAATCTATTCGAAAAACTTCCCTAATTTGGTGAAGGAAATAGACATGAAAGTCCAGGAAGTACAGAGAGTCCCAAACAAGATGGGTACAAAGAGATCCACTCCAAAACCCATCATAATTAAATGCCAAAGGTTAAAGATAAGGAGAGAATCTTAAAAGCAGCAAGAGAAAAGCACTTAGTTACCTACAGGGGAGTTCCCATAAGACTGGCAGCTGATTTCTCAAAAGAAACTTTGAAAGCTAGAAGGGATTGGCTAGAAATATTCAAAGTCATGAAAAGCAGACACGTACAGCCAAGATACCTCTTCCCAGCAAAGATATCATTTAGAATGGAAGGGCAGATAAAGAACTTCCAGGATAAGAAAAGACTAAAGGAGTTCATCGTCACTAAACCATTACTATATTTTCTTAAATAAGTCCCTTTAACATTTCATATAGGGACTTATTTAAGGAAAACATCAAAACTATGAACAGTAAAATGGCAAAAATACAAATCTATTAACAATTGCATGTAAAAAAATCAAACTAAGCAAACAAAAAGAACAGAGAGAGAATCATGGATACAGAGAGTGTTTTGATGGTTGCCAGATGGGAGGGAGGGTGTAGGGGAAGGGGTGAAGAGGTGAGGGGATTAAGAAGTACAAATAGGTAATTACAGAATCGCCATAGGGATGTAAAGTACAGTATAGGAAATGGAGTAGCCAAAGAACTTGTATGCATGACCCATGGACATGAAAAATAGTGGGGGTATTGCCTGAGGGAGTGGGGGTGCTGGGTGGAGGGGAGGCAAAAGGGGAACAACTTAGAACATCTGTAATAGCATAATCAATTTTATATGTATAAAGGAACTGGCCTGACCTGACACATAATCCAAGTCAAATTACTTAAAATCCAGTTAATACTGTCATCCGGAATAATCAACAGAGTTCAGGGCTAGGTATCCATGAGCTCATGCAAAATGTGCAGTCCACTGCTGGAACTTTTTCCCAGGGCTGTGGGATAGGCAAACTGTTACAATCTTATCGTAAGCAATTTAGAAATATAGATCAAGAACTTAAATACGCTCACACCCCTCAATCCAGTAATTTCACTGAATCTGAGGAAATATTTGGAGACAGGGCTATAGTTAATGTGCAAGTTTGCTCCCTGAAGCACTATTTGCAACTATGAAAACGAAATAGGAACCAAAGAAAATATCCAACAATAATAAATCACTTAAATTACATTATATTTCAATCAACCAAGTATGTGGTTATTTAAAGAAATGTTTAGTAGCATGGGAAAAATACTTCCAACATGAACCTAAGGACAAAGTGGTGGTGTTGGGGACCCAGGATACAAAACTACAAGAAATACAATTTCAATTTTGTCAATCAGTTCTATCTATCCATCCTTTATCTCTCAGTCTACCTAGAGGATTTATGCCTAGAAAAACAATAGAAAATAAATAAGATATGATTAACAGTAATTACCATGGAATATTGGTCTCATGGTGTTTTTTATCTTTATACTTTTCTATATTTACCAAATTTCCTATAGTGAGCATGTGCAACTGTCAATGTGAAAGAAGTTATAAAGAATATCCACCGCAGAAACAAGCCGACCCTTATCTTCTCTTTGAAATGCAAAACCCTCGTGCCTACACACCTCCCGGCCTTCATTCTCCTTTCTTCCAGTGCTTCTGCCACACCCTCTGCCACGTCAATTTTTCTGAGCCATTCTTTTTATTACATAATCCCTTGCTTCAGAAGATTCCCTGGCTCTTCAATACGGCTTTCTAGGCCTTCAGCAGTCTAGTCCCAATATACTATCTGTGTGCTTTCATTAGTATTTTTTCTCCTCACCTCTGTTCCACAGATATTCAGGAAGCACCGACTCTGTGCTGTGTCGGCGCCATGCTTAACTGCTTGTATCCCATTGCTCCCCACATTGCCTCTGCCCCTGGCCTGTCTGGGATGCTCCCACCTCAAGTCTCTGTCCCCTGGCACAGTCCTTACTGTGGAAGGCCCAGTGCCGGTGCAACATCCTCTCAGGGCCATTCATTCATCTCTCCCACCAGAGCACATGTTCCAGGGATATAGGCAAGTGGCTTAATTCCTTCTTGCTTCAGCTTTCCTATCTGCACAATAAGAATTGGAGTAAAAACATGTGACCTATACATTTGCTGTGAAGCTCAAAAGAGCTAGTATATGTAAAAATGCTTAGAACAGTGCCTGGCATACTGTAAGAGTTCAAGAAATGTTCCTTATTCTTGTTAGAGAAAGTATTTTCCTTAAAGGTAGGACCCTAAGATCACTCTACTTTATAACCCCCGCGGGAAATGGCATTTTGCTCTCCCTCCAGTTGGGTACTCAGTGAATATTTGAGTAAATGTACAATGAATGACAGGCATATGAGCCTTTACCCACCATAACCCTTACCCTTCTGGGCATCTCGTGACTGTAAACTACAGCCGCGTCACTCACGTGGTCACTCTCAGTGCTAACCATTGTGGCACAGGCGACCCGTGCAGCAGCAGCGCAACTCACACCGATTTCTTCCCTTCCAGAAGCAGCGTGGGGTAAATGCTTGATAACCTGCTCATAAGTTTCTACACTATTCCCATTTTGTCATGGCAAGCTGCACAATGGAGATCTTTTATTTTCCAATCTTACTAATTTTCTTGGCCACAAGCCTGAAGAAAATTGTGTTCCGCCTTCCGGGTTAAGCCCACACATTGTATTATCCCAAATGAATGTCACGAGCTGAGTGAACTGCAGGGGGCTACCTACGCGATTCCTTTGCAAGTTAGAGAAACATAAACAAATGAAGGCAAACAAAAACCAACCAATTTATTGCATGACCATCATGTGCCAGGTACTATAATACCATTTTTATACATTGATCCCGGTGAAAAATGTAAAGACACTAAGAAGCTGTGGGACCACAGTCAAATCAATGTGTTCCTCCACCCCTCGGCTGGTTTCCTCAGGCCACACTATTCTCTGTCCAGAGGCCCCTGCTATTCTCTGACCTGTCTGTCAGTTGCCTACTGGAAAACTGTACTTGCCTGTGGAGTTATTCCCTACCCCAGACCTGCTGTTCTTCCTGTGTCCCCGCCATCCCTCAGCCGCCCGAATCACCAAACTGGGGAACACCCTCCATGCCCTCCTCTCTCCTCACATATAATTCGTCACAAAATTCTTCCAAGTGCTTTTAACTTTTTTCGCCAGGATAAATATAAATGTACAGGGAGGAGACTAGGAATGAACACATGGATATTGTATGAGCTGTTTTCTTCCTTTTCTGTCATAGGACTACTATCCACATCAGGGGTAGAATCACATGCAATTATGTTTTTTTGTTTTGGTTTTTGTCCCTTGGTTAGCAAAGAGTCTTGGCCAAGTTATCTAAAAGCTCTTCTTGTGCCCTGGCTGAGGTGGCTCAGTGGACTGAGTGCCAGCCTGTGAACCCAAAGGTTGCTGTTTGGATTCTCAGTCAGGACACATGCCTGGGTTACAGGCCAGGTCCTCAGAGGCGGATGTGCAAGAGGCAACCACACATTGATGTTTCTCTCCCTCTCTTTCTCCCTCCCTTTCTCTAAAAATAAATAAATAAATAAAATCTTCAAAAATAAAATTAAAAAAAGCTCTTCTGCCACTCTTGGTTCTCTCATTCTGTGTTATTTTTCTTCATAACACTTATCACTGCCTGAAGTTTTTAATACAATATTAATGTGTTTGTTTATAGTGCCCCCCCCACTCTCTACCCCACTAGAGTGAATGTTCTTTGAGGACAAGGGCTCAGTCTGTCACCTTCCTCTCTGCATCCTTAGCACCTACAATGGCCCCAGTTCCTAGTAGGCCCCCAGTAAATATGTGACAGATAGAAGGGGAAAGGGAGGGATGGACAGATGGAGAGGATGATAGATATTGGTTATTATTAATAACTTCATTTTTTAATGACTCCCTTTGTATTAGGGCCCCATTGGTGTCTACCTTGTACTCCAGGATGTATAACCTGCTTTCTTCTTCCACACATGGCACAACTATGGCCTCTTCAAGCTCATGCCCTGTCCTCACGGAGCAGTTCCAAGCCCTTTTCGTGACACCATCCTCTCACACTGTGTTCTGGGAGGTAGGAAGGCTACTTGGGAATTTTTCTTCCGATTCTGTGAGGGAATTGTTATTAAGATAGGATATCCCGGGAAGCTTCTCTGCTGCTGCTGCTGATGGAGCCAACCACAGAGTGATAAGTTTCTCAGCAACAGTCGGGTTATTGCATTTCCAAGTATATATTTGGTCCTTATTTTTGATCTCCAAGGAAAATTCAGTTGATTATTGTGACTTAAGAACAAAATCCTACCTTCAGATTTGTTTGAATTGTGCTCCCCCTTGAGAAAGTGAGGTTGGGAAGTAGAAACATGGAGCTGTGCTCATGATTTTGGTGGTTAGGAGATCAGGGCTTTTGGAATCAGGCAATTCTAGGCTTGAATCCTGGTTCTGCTCCTTACTAGCTCCATGCCTTGGGAAGATATTCAGCTTTTCTGAACCTCAATTTCCTATATGGAATGTGACTTCCGTCATTAACACGCATCTATTTAGTACCTATTAAATTCCACACATTGTGCTAGACTTTAGGAATATACCAGTGATGAAAACTACACGTGACCTCATGTTCATAATCTTAAAATTTATCTGGTAGGAAAAACATTAAACAAATAGTAATGCAAAGGGGAAGGACAGGGTGTGATGAGAACTTACATTAGGGATACAACCCACTCTACACAATCAGGGAAAGTTTAACTGAGGCAATAAGCATTAAACTGAGTTAGCCAAAGAAGAGATATGGGCAAGTGGGCAGCAAGGAAAGAAGAAAAAAATTGGGGCCTTCTACTAAGCTGTGGTTTAGGGCTGGAAGTTAAGATTTTGATTTCATAAGAGGTTTGGTGAGACTCTTGGAATAAGCCATGCCACTTTGGAAACCAGGTGACAAAGTGCATAGAATTTGAGACAAGGCAGTTACCCCCACTTCTGCATGAAATCCTCATATTCTCCAACATTGTGAATAACACCATGTGGGCTTGGCTTTGGACTTCACTATGAGGGCATTGTTGTGCAGTTCTACAAGATCATGGCACACGCCAAGTGGGAGTGTATACAGTTGGTTGACCAGAGTGTGCATAGTTGTAACCCAAGGGGCTCTCAGAAATTCCTGGTGGGAGTGGGGGTGGTGAGTGCTATATTACCAGGTGACGGTGAAAATAGTCTTTTATATAAAGAGGTTCTCACGAGCTTGAGACAATTAAAAAGGTAACCTATGTCTCTAGTACAATCATAAACAGAAGCAAGAAGTCTAGCAGCTTTAATGGTACAGTAAGTCCTCACTTAATGTTGTTTATAGCTTCTTGGGACCATGATGAAACGACATATTATAAAATCAACTTTACCAGGGGCTAATTGATATAAACAAGAGTTAAGTTCTTATGGCATTTCATCAACATTATAATGAAATGATTTTGAATGAAACAACATTACCCAAAAGCCTGCTGCTGTATTTGAAAATAAATGGTCATCCAGAATATGATTTTGTAAACACTTTCATATCATCGAAATGAAAGCATTTTACAAATATTAATTCATGTAGTTTGCATGAGTCTGTTTTGGAACACTATAAGAGTCTATTAGTTTTCTACTGCTGCATAACAAATTATCACAAACTTAGCAACTTGCAATAACAGACTTATTACCTCATAGTTTCTGTGGGTCAGGAGTCTAGGCACAGGACAGCTGGGTCCTCTGCTCAGTCTTACAAGGCTGCAATCAAGATGTCAGCTGGTTGCACTTTCATTCAGAGACTCGTTTTGGGAACAATCTGTTTCTAAGGTCCGTCAGGTTGTTGGCAGAATTTACTTCCCTGCATCTTTATCACCTTGGACCCCAGATTTTTGCTGGCTGTTGGCTGGAGACTCTCCTTGGTTCTAGAGGCCACCCACAGTTCGGAGGCTGCTCCCAGTTCATTGCCATGTGGGTTTCTCCAACCTAGCAGCTTACTGTATCAAGTTCACAAACAGCTCTAGCCCCACTCTGTCAAGGCAGAGGCTTATGAAGTGCAACATGGTTGGGAGGAGGAGATTCTACGAAACTGTGCATAGAAGGAGATGAGAATCCGTCGGGGTCACTTTAGGCATAGGCATAGTAACATCTAAACTACGGAAGAACTATTATTATCCCCATTTTTCAAATGAGGAAAGAGAGGCATTTGGCCAAGTTCACATAATTAGCAATCAGGAGAACCTGAGTTCAAATTTAGGAGGTCTGGCCCCAGAATTGATGCTCTTGACCATGAGGTTCTGTTACCACACCTCACTGAAGAAAGTCTAATCTGGATTTCTACCATCATAAACTTCAGCAATTTCTTTACCGTGAATCATTGTCATCTTCCACCTTCAAGCAATAATCCTGATAACCTCCTATCTGTGTTACATTTACAGCTTTAGGTGTATTTCATATAGCCCAAAGGTGTGAGGAGGGAGGTTGTGCCACCATTTTCCAGGTAAAGGACTAAGATTTAGATGGGTTAAATCCCAATACAACTATGGGACAGAAATGGGGCTCAGTCAAGAGCTTCCAGCTCTACCTTCTACCATGCCCTTATGAACACTGTTAGGGAGTTACCTCAATAGATATCACCTCAGATATTAATGAAGATGTCACAATATCTCTGAATGGCAAGGAACCTTCCATATTCTCCATCCTGAGGTCTTCAAGTGGTGGCTGGTATGGCCGGCAGGGTTAGACCCAAACAGAAATTTTTATAAACAATTTCTTTTTTTCCCCCTCACCTGAGGACATTTTTTCATTGCTATTTAGAGAGAGAAGGAGTGTGACAGGAAGGGAGAGAGAGAAACACTGATGCAAGAGAGAAACATGGGTTGGTTGCCACCTCCTGTAAGTGCCCAGGCCAGGGATCAGACGTGTTCAGACTGGGGATCAAACCCCCAACCTAGGTAGGCGACATGACCAGAAATCAAACCCAAAATCCTTAGGTTTCGGGACGATGATCCAACCAACTGAGCCATACCGGCCAGAGCTATAAACAATTTCTAATGAGTTGCCAATATTTTTAAATTATTAGATTCTTCCATAAAAGTCAGAAAAAAATTGTAACGCTGGGTCCACATTTTCTAATAGAACTTAGTAGAGGCAGCTCGCTATCTAAATTGGGCCTAATCTTCCCATATACTGTCATTTAGACTCCCTACTTGCCTGCTATGGATCTTGAGTTTGAGATACTCTCATTTTAAAGCTGGAAAAACTGCAGTTCTCAGAAGTTTCCAGAGGTTCCCAGTTATTTAAGAATGGCAGAGATGATATCAAAGTACCTTAAAGAGTGCCATACCAGCAGGATAGGAGGCATTTTCAATCAGGTGGACATTTTCAAGCAATTCCAAACATGTGACAAACGGTCTTGTTCTCAAATAGCTTGGCCTCATAGCACTACTTAATTCACATTTAAATTACACTGGGAACAAATACATTTCACAATGTTCAGCTCCAGGTTGCAGAGAAAAACATACTAATAGAGGACTGCAATTACTGAGTAATTTCTCTCTGAATCCCTTTCTTTCTCTCCCATTCTACATTAATGACCACCTTTACAAAGAGGCCACATGAGCTTTCAGAGCAAAAGGAGTAAACAGGAGGACATGCATTAACCGGCAGGCTAGTTACCTCCCACGCCTGAGTTTAGACCTTTCAGAAATGGAATTTTTTAGATGTGCTTCTCCCGCAAATATCAGGGGAACATATAATCTCTCAGAGTCCAGAGGCTATGGGTGTTGGGGAGAATGGTATTTGCATTAGTCTTTAAGTAAATATCCAGGAGAGGTAAAGAGGGAAGGAAGCATCAATATAATTCAACCAAGCAGCTGAGGACTCACTACGTGCCAGGCATCATGAACAATGCTTTTACAGGTATTATTTTATTTCATTTGCTCAACTCACAAGGTGGTGAGCAGCAAAAAAACAAAGGAGGAAAGACACGGGACTGAGCCCACATTTTTTTGACTTGGGTTCATCTGGGTGACGTCAGGTAGATGGGTTACTTATTTAACCATCTTGAACTTCATCTGTTCCTCCTATGTTAAGTGTAACACTCTAGGTGCACAATGCAGTTATAGTTCTTTTCTTTTAATTAGACCACGTAATTCTTCCCCGGGGTTCCATTAATATTGAATAAAATTGAAAAAGCATTGGGGTTTGGGTTAGAAAATTAGGATTCTAGTCCCTACTCTGTCATTTCCTGCTGAGACTCAAGGAAATTATCTGAGTTTTTTTTAATAATTCAAAAAATAATGTATGCACATAGTAATGTAATTCAAACTGTATTAAAGGTTATAAAATGGAAAGCTGGTCTTCTCTCCCCACTAAACTGTCATTCCCTTTCTCAGGGCCAGTGCCTATTAACAATTACTTGAATATCCTTCTAGACAATTTTTATTATTCATGCACACACACACACACACACACACACTAACCTTCAAATGGGAGTGAATTTAAAATAAGTCTTGGAGAGACTGTGTGTTGGGCCCTATCACCTCATTATTTTAGTATATGCTGCCCCAAGTTGATTGTCATTTAGGTAATTTCCAATCCTTTATTAATAATAGCAATAGCTGATAGTTTGGGATTGCTTACAATGTGCCAGGGACTATTCTAAGTCCTCTATGTGTATTAACCTTTCTAAATCCCACCATCCCGGATGGCAGTTATTGTCCTCATCCCCACTTTGCATGTGAGGAGGACAATGCCCAGAGAACTTCAGCAAATAATATCTGAATTTTAGAATATCTGGCAAATAATGACTCTTAAAACAGCAATCTAATCCAATTGCATTTTTGAAAGTTCGGTATAGCAGAGTGGAGAATGGACCCATCTCAGAGCACCCGTCCCACTCTGCCAGGCTTTTTTATTTTCTTCCTTGTCTGCCTTGTTAGATTCTGAGCTTCTCGAAGCACCTCAGGCATGGCACGGAGCCGACATATTGCTGACTCAAATACAACTTTTGTGAATAAGTACTGAAAGGGAAGCCTTCAATGGGGGTGGTATGTGGTATTTGGGCAGCGTTGTAAAGGCTGAATAAAATTTTGATAGGCAAAAAATGGAAGAAAATTACCTCGTGTGAGGGAACAGCTAAGGAACAACAACATAGGATGTTTGGAGGAGCAGCAAATGGTCCAGGATGGTTGGGGAAAGGATGCATAATGTGACGTGCTCACAGAAAAGACTGGAAAAGGAAGTTTGGAGGCAGAACATGAGGGATTCTAATACTCCTCTGAGCTTGTGAGGTCTCTTCTAGACCACATCTACAATCCCGGAGGACAGAACAGATGAGCAGCTGTGAACTGCAACACTGGTGTCAAAGAGCTAAATTTATTGAATTTCATTTTATGAAATTGTATGTATCTCCACATCAGGTTTCTTTTCTCCACTTTTTCACTTTTCAATGTCAAAGAGAAGACACGTTTGTCAGTATCAGTAGCCAGGGAAAACATCATATCAGTTCAGTGGGCATATTTTTAGTTTTTTCATTTATTTTAATCTTTACCAACTCCCTGAATTCATTGTCTGACATATTTATTTTTCCAAGCTCTGGGCCTGTGGACCCAGGTTTATAGATGTAGCTTATAGATGCAATATTCAAATTCATTTATATGCAAACATACCTCTCAGTGGATTTTGTTACATTTCTGTGAATCTTGAATTTTGTGAGGTTACTTAGACATCTGACAACACATTATTTTAAATACATGCTGACATTTTTTTCAACATTTGATTGTTATCCTGGCTAATGTAAGTAATCAAATTCAAATTAGAAATTAGTTCTGACAGCCCCTTTTAATATAGATCAGCACTGTCCAATAAGAATATAATATGAGCCACAAAAATGAGCCACAAATACAATTTTCAATTTTCTGGGAGCCACATTTTAAAAGGTAAAAAGAAACACAAATTATTTAAATATATTTTATTTAACCCACTATATTTAAAATATTATCATTTCTACATGTAACGCAATATATCTCACTGGGGACTAGCCACATTCCGAGTGCAGAAATAACATAAGGCTAGAGGCTACTACGTCGGATAGTGCAAAAATAAAAACTGTCCGTTCCAGCTCCTTTGAATAACACTATTTACTCAAAGAAGAGTTAGAATGGTTTCTAGCCTCCCTGCTCCCATCCAAGCAGTAATAATGTAAAGTTTCTCTCTCGCTTGTGATTTTGTGGGGAGAGACGTAAGAGATCACCTCGTCCCTGACTTTTGTATTATAGTCAAGGAAGCTGAGACCCTCGGAGGTGGGAGTGGGGGTGGGGTGAGGAAGACGTGGAGAGCACTTGCTCTGCTCCTCACTGCCTCGTGCAGTCTCACCGCTGACAGGAGGAGATGGAAGCTCAGCTCCTTGCCAAGCACCCGCAGACATACCATGGAAGGGGACTGAGAACATGTCTCCCTGCCCAGCCCCACTGACATCAGTCTGCCAGTGGGGAAAGGGTGGAGGGAATCTGCTACTCTGGGATGGGTTGGTTCCCTGTTCTGGCCTGCTATCTGGCGCAGGGCTGGGGCATGAGAAAACTGTCATCTGCTTCCACAGGGCAGGGTAGTGTGGGACGGAAGGCCCGCTCGCTCTGGGGCGAGGAAGAAGAGCAGGGGTTTTGTTGCTGGTGTTTGTCTGGAGTAGGATGTGTATTACCAAAAAAGGTTTTCTGCTATCAAACCCTCTTTTTCTGGTTATTTAGCTAGGGGATGAGTGCTTTTTTTCGCACTTTTTTTGGTTTGTGCCTGTTGGCTGTTCTAATCTGGAGGTTTCTGCAGCGTCCTGTCCAGGATATATGGGAGACAAGGAGACTCGAGGAAATCACTGTCAGGTCCTTCCTCATGTCCTGAGGTTCCCAGGCACTCCACTTTTTCCCACCGTTGAGTATTCTCCTTCGTGTGTTTGCTGTGTTAGGTCCAGGGTTATTTTATTTGTAAGAGGAATACCTGGAAGGAATGGGGCTACTTTGTCTTGGCTAGAACCAGAGATCCCCTAAGTACTAAATCTAAGCAACACTTTCTAATGCTCATCTTATTTTGTTAAAATTTTTTTCTATGATAGCATACATACTTTTCCTTGTAGCCCATTTCTCCCTTAGCATTTATTACTGCACATTATGAGTTTCCTCCTGTCTTCTGGTCACTTCTAAGTATCCTTTCAGAGTGCCCTCTGGGTCAATATGTTTCTAAGTGCTTGTGCTCCACAGGACTCTGTCCTAGCTAAGACATTTTATCTTGCCTCCTTTTTTCTCCCTCCACAGTCTTACCTCCAGCTATATGCTGAAAACTCACAAATCTTCATCTCCAGTTCCTATGCCCAGTCTAGTTCTGATTGGAAACTTCCACCTGGCTATCTTGGCAACTGTTGCCCAAAATGTAACTTATTATCCTCATGTACATATGCATATAAATGTTTCTCCAAATTGGCTGTTCTTTCTGCCTTATTGAACTTGATTAATGACTCCCTAGCCTACTCAGGAATCCCACTCAGAAATGTGTATTTCTGTCGGTTTCTCCCTCTCTTCTAAACTCTAACACGTCACCAGACTCTGGCCATTGTCCCTGCTAAATAGTTCTCGCATCCTTTTGTCTCCATTCCTGTTGGCAAGGCCTGGAGCATCTACACCAAATTGTTTTCCTGGACCATTCTAATAGTTTTTAAATTTGTCTACTCGCCTCTTTTCAGTACCTCTTACAGAGGTTCCAGAGTGATCTCTTTTTAATGCAAATAAGATCAAGTCTGCTTCCTTACTTTAGTTATTCCCCATTACCTATTTGAGACTCTAACTTTGCAGGCTCATCTTGCACAGTTCTCTCCGTCCATTTCCAGAAACATGCTATGATCTCTTAGACCCACACTTTCTCCAGACCTTTTTTCACATTGCTCTGTTTCCCTAAAAATGTTATTCTCTCCTTCCCTCATCCACACCAACTCCACTTAAACCAGCTCCTACTAGGCATAGAAGATTCCAGCCATGCGGTCTCTTGGGGGAAATGTTCTCCAATGCCCCTCGTAAAGTGCTGCTCTCTTCCTTGTTTCTAACCCCCCTCCCCCATGCATGTTGTGATTGTTGATTTGTTTCCTAACCTCCAATTTGTATTCCACACGAGTATAATATAGAGAACACAAGAGTCAGCTATTTGTCCTTTGACTCGTCCTCGTGGAGAGAAAGTACACCATCGTGGTTAAGAGCTCTGACTCTGGACCAGAACACCTGGTTCCAGAAATTGGCTCTGCCACTTATTGGGTTTGTGACCTCTGTGAATGTTTCCATCTGCAAAATGGGCAAAAACAGTATCCACTTCACTGAATTGTTGTGGAGATTAAATAATATAATGTAGAACATGGCATGTGGAAAGGTTTGATAACTGTTTGCTCCACTGTAATATAGAAACACTGGCATGTAAATAGAATATAAATATGTGCTTAAAAAATTTTTACTATGTATTACTGCAACATTAAAAACATGTTTTCTCTTTTCTAAAGGGTAGTATTTGCCACTTAGTAATCTGGTGCTCATCTACAAGAAGCAATAATGAATGCAATACATTTTTCAAGGAGAATTATCCTGGAAAATAGCCAAAGTAGAGTATTTTTCTTTTAGAAATGGAATAACTCCACTGGGAACTTTAGCTAACAACTATTTTTTAAAATAGAGTACATAAAAAGCAATACGGTAAGGCCACTTAGGTATTTCCAAGTGGTTGAGGATAATTGCTTCGAAAGTGAAAAAGGAAAATTTTAAATAAGTGACTGTTTAAAATGAGCCACTGAATGGATTTTCTAAACTCAAAGCTTTGCACTGTTATGAAATAGATGTTTATGGTTCCTTCTCAACAGTGTGTACATTTCCTGAAAATCAAGCTATATGAAACCATGTTTAAAACACATAAATTGTTCAATGTTTGTTCAATATTTTATGGAAAAAATATCACCAAATTGAGAGCTTTTCCCCTCCTTCACCAATTGAAAAAAAAAACATTAAAAAAATAAGAATATGTATAGTTGTGGAGTTGCTGACTCAAAAATTATGTTCAAATATAAAATTTATCTTTTTTAAAACTTGCCCTAAGGAGGAGTTTCTCTAATTTCAAATCCTAGCTATTTCTCCCCTTACCTGCCATCCGCATATATCCAGTATTTCTTGAGGGAAGACTTTTGAGGCAGCCACAGGCTGAGGTTTGCTTTTTACCAGTACCTCCAAGACGGCCACAGTGAACTTCCTCCTCAAAGACCCCTGGAGTTCTTCTGGATGTCAATCCAGAAGAGATTGTGGATACAAACCCGTTCTGCATTGCAATGACCCCTTACCACCCCTGCCTCACATTGGCTAATTTCAAGAGGGCACGGGAGTCCATGTGTGAAATTCTTATTAAAATCTGCCAGAATATGGTTGAAATTTTAATGCCATTTGTAATTTTTTGTTGTTGTCCAGTGAGGGGAAAAATCATTACAGCCGATTGCATGCAGGAAAAGCTTTATTAAGTCATGGAACTGTTATACTTTTTAAAAACTGCCATGTGGAATATCCATACACTTTTAAATGACTTGGGAAACTGGCACATCTTTAGTAAGCAAGTTCTACTTCCGTAATTTGCTCTGCCCCCACCCTCAGTGCTCAACTAAAGAACATTCATTTATTGATCTTGCTTAGTATATCTATTTCACACTCATCTAGCAAAGCTTCTGTTGCAAAAACACATTTCTTAACAATTAAGCACATAATGGAAAGTTGGGTTGGACACTCACAGGACTGGAAATGTTTAAAAATAATACATGGTAATATGGTTACAAGGGCAGTGGCATCTTTCAATTCATTTTGCTATTTCATTTTCTTTTCAAACATTAATTTCTGAAGTCTGTCAAGACTTACTCTCCTTTTTTCCCCTCCTCCAATGTCAATGTTGTAACAATATGAATTCTCTTGCCTGGGAAAAAGAAAAAATATTAACTTACAAGGGACATTTTTTGATGCCTAGCTGTTACAACCCAAACCACAGCACAAAGTCAATTGCACACAGGTGACACGTTACACTGGCGTTGGTCCACGTTCTCTACACACTGTCGGAGAAGGTCGGGCTCCTAAGATCCGGGGCTCACATGATGATGCACTTGCCCAGAAGCTTCTCGGCGATCTTGGGCACCTGGGATTTCTTCTGGGTAGGCTGGGCGCTGGTGGCAGGCTTCTTCGCGTGGTTCAGCAGCACGTGAAACAGCTCCTGCACGTTGACATCCGTCTTGGCGGAGGTCTCCATGAAGGCGCAATTCCACTCCAACGCGAAGGCAGCGCCGTCCTTCGCGGTCAGCTCCCGGCGGCGGCTGTCGTCGCATTTGTTGCCCACCAGCACGATAGGATACTTACGCAGGTTTCTACCCTTGATCTCGCGGATCAGCTCGTAGAAGGGCTTCAGCTCCTCCAGGGTCTGCTTCTTGGTGACTGAGTAGACCAGGACGAAGGCGTGGCCCCTGGCAATGGCGAGACGCTGCAAGCCCGGGTAGCGGTGACCGCCAGCCGTGTCGGTGATATGCAGCGTGCCCACGCTGCGACTGCTGCCGGGGACCTGGTGGTAGGTATCTTCCATAGTTGGCACATACTTCTCACGAAAGTTGCCGCGCACCCATCTCTTCACCAGTGCGCTCTTGCCAACGCCCGCGGAGCCGAGGATCACCACGCAGAAATCTTTGTTTTTCTTCTGGGGCATGACAGCACGAATGATCAGCAGAGTGGGCAGAGGTCGAAGCCGCTGCATCAGCTTTTCCTTGAGGCCAAAGCAGGAGTTGCCCATGGTCGAGAATTGGCACGAAGATGCGTGCACAACTATTCTGACACTGAACGAGCAGTAGGCGAAGCCTAGGGAGGAAGAAAGGGAGAGTGAGAGATGGGACTTCTAACCTGGAATGTTGTCACAGCGTCCGGACAGCTTCTCCCTGGCGACCGTGGGGAGGGTCTCTCAGCTCGCTCCCCAGCGCGACTTCCTCCCTCCTCGGAGGTAGAGCCTGGCTCACTGCCCGCCCCAGGCACCGACAAAACAGGTACAGGCAGGGAGGCTCACGGGCACCGCCAACGAGGTGTCTTACCGGTGGCTGCACACCCGTTATTTTCTTTCACAACACACTACTCCACTCTAACTGCAGAATGAGAAGCCGTCCAAACGGGCAGCTTGCCAACCCTCGACACGCACGTACCCAGGCTATCCTAACCAGACCTTTCCTCCCTGAATATGCCCTCGCTGTGCTCTTTCCTCCGGTATTAAAAATTGCCAGCATCTCCGACACCTTTCAATCACTGCGGGCAAGGGTTCGCCGCCACAGACGCCACGATCCGGGGTAGAGCCGTAGGGGCTATGAGGGGCACCCAGGGAACCCATACGAGCCAGGATGCTCGGTTCGTTGTACCAATAGATACCCATTGCCCGCAGCAGCTGTCTCTGTGCCATCCAGGAGGGTACCCGCTTCTCAGTCAACGCGCCCACCAGTTCCTTCCCGCCAAACCTGGACTGGTTCGCCGGCAACAACCCGGGCTGGTTCGCCCGCAACACCCCGGGCTGGTTCGCCCGCAACAACCCGGGCTGGTTCGCCCGCAACACCCCGGGCTGGTTCGCCCGCAACACCCCGGGCTGGTTCGCCGGCAACACCCCGGGCTGGTTCGCCCGCAACACCCCGGGCTGGTTCGCCCGCAACACCTAGTGTTCGAGTGCCCGTAAAAGGCAGAATGTGGCTTTGACCGCTCTGCGAAATGAGAATCGAGTGTGCTAGCGGGCAAATATGCTCCTCGCCCCGCAGACGTTGGCGGTATCTGCGGACGCGGCGCTAACTGCTTACCAGAAGCGGCAACGCGAGCGCAGCCAGGAACAACCAGCGTGCTCGGGGGCTCAGCGAGAAATGCTCCAACTGTCGGACTCGGACCAGAGCACTGGGACCAGGGGGCGCAGGCTGGGAGACTCCACTTGCATGATACACAGAGGGGGAGACCAGCCTTGCAGGGATGGCCTAGCACAGATGCGTCCCCACCCCTCCCCCTGCCGTCCACCCGGCGTCCCCCACACCTGACAGTGCCTGTACCCACAGCCCAGGGCTGGGAGGAGTAGGGGGGTGAATCCTAGATTCACAAACGTTGGTCCCCGTGGGCTTAGCCATATTAAGACTTCTCTTTTAAACGAGTGCAGAAACTTCCTCCCGGATGGATTTCCTGTGGTTTAGACAAGTTCTATGTAAGAGAGTTGAGTGGTACCCACTAAAACCAGCAACATTAAGCAGCTATTACATTCATCACTACTCTTTCTACGATGTCTTGTTTCATTATCACAAAAACCTAAAAGAAAAATCGAGGCAAGAATGTGTGCAGCCTCTAGGTGGCAAGAGTGGCTCCTGGCAGCCAGCAAGGAAACAAGGACCTCAAGCCTGCAAGTGCTAGCAACTGGATTTTATCAACAGGCTGAATGAACTTGAAAGGAGGTCCTGCTCAAGAAAATTTGTGTGATACCACAGACCTGCCAACACTTGATTTTAGTCTTGATTGCACAGAGAACCCAGTCTAGCCCATGGTCTTTTATTCCACACAACTGTGAGTTCTATAGTTCAGGTGTTGTTTTAAGCCATGAAGTTTGTGGTAATTGTTATATGCGAGATCGAAGGTTCTCGTTCTAGGAACCGAAAGACTCTGACTCTTAAGAGATTTATAGATGGTTTATTGGCCAAGCAAAGCTTTTACCTGCACAGGGGCGGACTCTCCCAAAGTGACCGGAGTCACGGTGCTCCATAGAGCTGCAGATGAGAGCCCCACCGAACGCTCACAGGCTAGCTCTTTTATACAGTGAGAAGCAAGCAAGCAAGTTACAAAAGCGGGAATTGCTGTTATCTCTGCATAGCTCTTGACTCTGGAGCAATTTTGCTCTGGGTTCAGGAGGAACTATCTGTCTGTCTCCTGTTGATAGGAACCATCTGTCTGCCTCCTGTTGATAAGCTTATTTCAGATGACGATTTGTTTCTCTTCCTTATCCATTCTAGTGACCTTCAAGAGGTTTTCCGCTTAGCAATGCTTATAATGCCTAGGTCTCTTGCCTAGCTCTCAACAGTAATTTGTTATACAGCAAACACACAAACAAATAAAAACCCTAATGCAGCAGATAAAGTTACTTGTTCAAGGTTATAGGGTTTGTAAACGATGGAACCAAACCTAGTTTTTCTAACTCCAAGTCTTCTTTTCCTGGCACTATCATTCTGCCATTAAGCTGACGTCCTATTTCCTACTCATAGTAGAAATGTTTTTCATAGCTTTTTTTTCTTACCCAAATTCACATCTATATTGGGTAGAGATCAAGGACACAGGCTTAAATAAAACAACAAAAACCTAGATTTAGAATGTTTGCGTGTTGTTTCCCCTTTCGTTCTTATGAATACACCTTAATATGCCTTTAAGCTGTGGGACCTTGAGAAATTACTTTTTTATAGAAGCAATACCTATGAAAAAGAATTGTGAGGAGGATTCAAGGAACTGTTGCCTGAAGCACTATTAGAAGGCATACTTAGTGCAACAAGTAATCCATAAATGACAGCTATCAACCTTCGTATAGTAATGCCAGAGTCTAGGTGCACACAATCCTGTGGCCTTTGAGCATTTTAATCATGGCTTTTTGGACGAAGTCACAACCTCTTTATGTCGTCCAATGGAGATCAGATTTCAGTCTGGAAA
Organism: Desmodus rotundus; assembly: GCF_022682495.2. Lineage (NCBI taxonomy): Eukaryota > Metazoa > Chordata > Mammalia > Chiroptera > Phyllostomidae > Desmodus > Desmodus rotundus. The sequence goes on from NC_071389.1 coordinate 47,923,824, forward strand.
ATACAGCTGGTTCAGAGAGAAGTAAGTTGGGGTCAGACAAATTTGGGGCAGGGAGGAAGTAGGGTGTGATTTCCAAGCAATAATGAAATTATTGCCCATTCCTCCTAAAACACAAGATTCTCTCTGCTTATTGAAATTAAAGCAACTGAAAAGTGTTGAGGAATGGGCAAGAATAGAAAAGAGGCTCCTAAAAACACTGATGTGGTGGATGAAAAAAGGTGCTTTTGGAGGTAAAGACACACACACACAGGAAAAATTGGGGTGGAAAAATATATACCCCAAAGGTAAACCCTTTAAATGCCAGACAGATCAAATTAAAAGATCATTAAGTAGAATTTACAAAGAATGAAGTAAATATGAAACCATAGCTCTTGCACTGAAAATAAGTATTATTCCTCAAAAACTAGTATAAAATATTTTATCTTGAGAAGAGACCTATCTCAGGCAACCAGCACCACACCGGGCCAGAAGGTTCAAAGAAATGGGCTTAGAGTAAATACCAGCTAGTTAGGATCCACACTTTGGAGATATATCAGGGAGAAAGATGATTAATTGAAACTAACACTGAGATGAATCACTGTCTGAATTATCTGAGAAGGGTTTTAAAGTAGCCATTGTAAGAATACTTCAACAAGCACTTACAATTTTTTTGAAACAAATTAAAAAATCAAAATTTTAGCAAATAAAATGTATAAAAAGGATTTAAAATTGTAGAACTGAAAAATACAATAAAAAACTTCCTAAATGAGTTCAAATCAATAGTAGAATGGAGATGGCAGAGGATAGAATCAGTGAACTGAGGACAAAGCAATAAAATTTACTCAATGTAAACAGCAGAGAGACAACAGATGGGGGGGTGAGATGGGCAGTGAACAGTGTCAAGGACATGTGGGACATTCCTACATTTGTATCATTAGAGTCCCAGAAGGACAGGAGAAAGAGAGGGTGTCTGAGTATTGGAAAATATGATGACTGAAAACTCCCCGAATTTGGTGAAAAGCACTACCTACAGTTTCAAGAAGCTGAGCAAACTCCACCAGGATAATTCCAGAGAAATCAATGCCAAGGCACATAGAGTAGCCTCCCTTTGTGTGGGATGCATTCCAAGAACCCCCAGGAGATGCCTAAAACTACAAATATTACCAAACCCTATATATACTATGTTTTTTTCTATACATACATGCCTATGTTTAATTTATAAATTAGGCAATTTCACCCACAGAAGATTTATTCTTACTGTAGATCTTAGCCACCTCAGCATATGGGTTTTTTTTTATTATTAATTGGAGAACTTTTCCTTTTTTACTTAAAGAAAGCACTTTACAGCTTCTCTTTGGCATATCCTAATTGGCAGCATCACTACTATTGTGCTTTGGGGCCATTAGTAAGTAAAATAAAGGTTACTTCAACATAAGCCCTGCAATACTGCAACAGCTGATCTGATAACCAAGATGGCTATTAAGTGGTTAATAGGTGAGTAGTATGGACATGGTGGACAAAGTGATGATTCACATCCCAGGTGGGTTAGAACAAAATGGTGGGAGATTTCATGATGCTACTCGGAATAGCATACAACTTAAAACTTATGAGTGGTTTATCTGTGGAATTTTTCATTTAATATTTTTGGATAGTGGTTGACCATGGGTAACTGAAAACTTATAAAGTGAAACCACAAATAAGGAAAAACTACTGTAATTGAATTCTAAAAACTAAACATACACACAAAACCTTTTGAAAGCAGCTAGGAAAAAAGCAACATACTACCTACAGAGGAACACTAATTCTGATGACAGCAGATATCTCACTTGAAACCACAGATGCCAGAGGAAATAGCATGACGTTTTTAAAGTCCTGAAAGAAAAGCACTGTCAACTCTAAATTCAACATTCAAAAAAGTGGTCCTTCAAGAACAATGAGGAAATAGTGACATGTCCAGATGAGCTAAGCGAATTCATTGCTAATAAATCTACCCTAATGAATGGCAAAAGGAGGTTTTTTAAATAGAGAGGACAACTTGGAATTTCAGAAAAGAAGGTAGAGTACCAGAATATGTAAAAAAAAAAAAAAGTACTAAATATGATAGACTATCTCTCTTTTCATGAGTTTTTACAATCATATTTGATGACTGAAAGAAAAAATCATAATATCATCTGATAGTCAAGGCAATAATATTAAAAGATTCCACTTCTGGGAATTAATCCAGACAAACCCAAAACACTAATTTGAAAGAATGTAAGCACCCCTATGCTCATGGCAGCATTATTTACAATAGCCAGGATTTGGAAGCAACCCAGGTGTCCATCAGTAGATGAGTGGATAAAAAAGCTCTGGTACATTTACACAGTATAATACTACTTGGCCATGAAAAAGAAGGAAACCTTACCCTTTGTGACAGCATGGATGGACCTGGAGAGATTACGCTAGGTGAAATAATTCAATCACAGAAAGACAATCATCATATGATCTCACTTATATATGAATTTAATGAATAAAATGAACTAAGAAACAAAATGATGACAGACTCATGGATAGAGAGCAGGCTAACAGTTATCAGAGGTCAGGGGTGAGGGGATTGAGCAATAAAGAAAAAAAGGAGGAAAATAACTCATGGACATAGACAACAGTGTGGTGATTGCTCAGGGAGGGGACAATGGAGGGAGGTGGAGGAAGGCAGAGGTGGATAAACAGTGATGGAAGGAGGCCTGACTTGGGGTGGCAAACACAATATACAACACAGTGTACTGATGAAGTCTGTAGAATTGTGCACCTGAAACCTGCAGAATTTTGTTAACCAGTGGCACTCCTGACAAATTCAACAGAGAGGGGGAAAAATTGGGGAAGACAAAGAGCCCAAAATAGAAGTAGGGTTTCCATACTCCATTCAAAATGGTAAAATGTTGATACCAATAGAGTATGACGAATCACATATGTATATTGTAATATCCAGAACAATAACTTTTTATACAAGAGATACATTCAAACACACTGAAAGTAAGTTAATACGGAATCCTAAAAAAAAAAAAAGTTCCAGTAACCCATAGAAAGGTGAGAAAAGAGAAACAGATGAAAACCAGAAAATAAATAATAAAATTGCATACTTAAACCTCAAATAAATAAAAAGTTACTTAAATGTAAATTGTGTAAACCAATTAAAAAGATGGATTGGTATAGTGAATTAAAAAAAACAGAAAGAAACACAAGCTAACTATATGGTGTTTGAAGCGAGAAGAAACTCACTTTCCATTCAATGATATAGATAGGTCGAAAGTAAAAGGACATTTCTATTTAGTAACATAGAATATGTGGAAACCAAAATTAAAAATACAAAATTATTTACAAATTACTTTAAAGAAAATGAAATATTTTATATATGCTTAACAATGCTCATTAAGGATCTGAATGTGGAAAACTCTAATAAAAAAAAATCAAAGAAGACCTAAATAGATAAAGAGACATAATACCTTTATGAGTTAGAAGACTCGGCTTAATAAAGATGTCAATCCTCTCCAAAATGATCTATAGGTTTAATGTAATTCTTCTGAGAATCACAAGATTTGTTTTAGTGAACATAGATGAGCTTATGCTAAAATTTATATGGAAAGGCATAGTACATAGAGTAGATAAAACACTCTTGAAAAAGAAGACTGAAGTGAAAAGAATCACTCTACTTGTTATTAAGGCTTACGGTAGAGCTACAGTAATCGTGGCAGTATCGTTTCACTGGATGGATAGCCATAGATCGAGAACCTCATAGTGAACCCAGGAATAGGCACACGCAAATACGCCCGACTGATTTTTGACAAAGGCACAGAACAAATTCAGTGCAGGAAGAATAGTCTTTTCAACCAATGGTGCTAGAGCCACTGTACATCTAGAAATAAAAACAAACACGATATCTCAGACTAGATCTCACATCATTTATAAAAATTAACCCATAACGGATAATGCAATGTGTAAAATTACAAAGTTGTTAGAAAAAAATCAAACAAAATCTTTGGGATTTAAGTCTAGGTCAAGTTCTTAACCTTGACACAGGTAGCAAATCCATAAAAGGACAATTTGATATATTAGAACTCAAAAAAATTAAAAACTTTTTCTTTGTGAAAGACCCTGTAAAATTAATAAAAAGAAAAGATATACACTGTGAGAAAATATTTGCAAGCCACATGTCTGGCATAGAATTAGTTTATAGAACATATAAAGAACTCTCAAAACTGAATAATAAAGAAATCTAATTAGAAAATGGGCAAAAGACACAGACATTTCACTGAAGAAGATATACAGATAGCAAATAACCAAATATAAAGCTTTTCAACATCATTAGCCACTGGAGGAATGCAAATTAAAAGCACAGTGAGATATTTCTACACACCTATCATAGTAGCTAAAATAAAGAATAGTGGTAACACTAAAAGCTGATGAGAATGCAGAGAAATTGGATCGCCCACATATTGCTGGTGGGAATGTAAAATGGTAGCCACTCTGGGAAACAGTTTGGCACTTTTTGTAAAAGCAAACATACAATCAGCAATTGCACTCTTGGGTATTTATCCTAGAGAAGTGAAAAACTTAAGTTCACGCATAATGCACATACATTTATATGTGAATTTTGTATACAAATATTTACAGCACCTTAATTCAGTGATTTTCAAGTGGGATGCTGCAAGAACTTTTAAAACGTGCAATACCTGACTATTCATTCAGGGGCACTGACCTCTTTTCCCTAAAATGTCAAATAAAAAAAATGACAACAGCCAACACAATAACTGTCCTGTGTGAATTAATCAAAATTATACTTTTTTTTTGTTAAATCAACAAAAAGTATTTTATTTGGTGTGCCCTAGGATTTTGGTAATTAGTTTACATGTGCCGTGAGATGACAAAGGTGGAAAACTGCTGCCTTAATTTATAGCCAAACACTGCAGACAGCCCAGCCGCTGTGGCCTGGGCAGCGCGCTGACAATTTCCCATAGGTTAACGCACTTAGAACTCACTAGGAGTCTGTGACGTGGAGACTATTACTCTCTGGAATTTACAAAGAATGAGACTAGGAAGTCCGGCTGGCTCCAGGACCTGTGTGTTTTACCTCTGTAACAGAGTCAGGTAGTGAGGTTTAGGATCCTCACAATTATAATTTTGGGAGTCTGGGTTGGTTTCTTTTTTTTTTCATTTTTTTTCTAGGCTTTTCTCCCTCCACCTTCCCTTTAAGCTCTGTAGAAAACTAATGGCAGTTGTGCTCTCCATCCTTCACAAGGAAATATTATCTTATTTACAATTTTGGTTTCCAGGATCAAGGTTGCTTCAGAAATCCCTTCCCTTACCCTATGCAAGCATCTTCTCTCTTTCCTACCACTTCTGCTTCCAACCCGGTTGCTTTCTTCTAGGCACCCTGTTGCCACAAATAGCCCCTGGTTCATGAAGATAGCATTGCTTACCTCACCAAGAAAGGAGGCCACCAAGTAAAACTCTACCAGCTCCTGACCCACGCATTTTCTGCAGCATTTTCTCTATTTTGAGGAAAAAAAGGTTAATCAATGCCTTCATCAGTGCCCCAGTGTGCTTTTCAACCTGTAGCCTTAGGATCACCTGTATGGGAACCACCTGGGATGCTTGTTAAACATACTCAACCCAATTTACACAATGTTACATGTCAAGTTTATTTGATAGAGAAAAGGTTCCCAGCCCACATCTATGGAATCAGAATCTGCAGGTGAAACTTGAGGTTCTGCATTTTAACAAGCCCACTCATGTGATTCTGTTGCAAAAGAAAGCCCGGAACTATTCCTCCAGAACCTTGCTTGATCAATGATCCCACCTCTAACCTATCTCTTCGATCTCTTGTTTTGCATTAGATTCTTTCTCTTAATTCACAAATATACTCAAATCTCTTCTACCCTAATAATAAAAGGTCCTCCATCATAGGGCTGTGGTGAAGAATAAAGTATATGCTCCTGTATTGGAATTTCTGGTTATTTTTTACTATGATTAAACTGGTGTTAGGAGGTTTGGGGAAGAAGAGTCCAGAGGTAAAGTACTATTTTCATTACATCATATCCAGGGTACATACTATCAACATTCTTTTGGTGTTTTATCTTAAAATGTATCACTTAACTAAAGTTCACCTAGAGTTTCTCTTATGTTATCTTCTAGGAGTCTTATGGTTTTGTATTTTACATTTAGATTATGATCCACTTTGAGTTAGTTTTTGTGAAGGGTTTAAGGTCTGTGTCTAATTCATTCTTTTGCCTAGGGACATCCAATTGTTTTCAGCACCATTTATTGGAAAAATAACTCAACTATCCTTTTTCCATTGAATTGTCTTTGCTCCTTTGTCAAAAGTCAGTTGACTATAATTGTGAGTCTATTTCTGGGCTCTCTAGCCTGTTCCATTAATCTATGTGTCTCTACTCCTTTGCTAGTACATGCTGTGTTGATCACTGTAGCTGAAGTTGGGTAATATCAGCCCTTCAACTTTGTTCTTTTTCAGTATTTTTTTGGCTATTTTTTTTTTTTGCTTTTCATATAAATTTTAGAATCAGTTTGTTGATATCTACAAAATAGGTGCTCAGATTTTGATCAGTATTGTGTTGAATCTGTAAATCAAGTTAGGAAGAATCAACATTTTTTAAAAGTGTATTTTATTGATTATGTTATTACAGTTTTCCCAATGTTTTTCTTCCTTTTATCCCAGCACCCTACCCCCACCCTCCAGCATTCCCCACCTCCTTAGTTCACGTCCATGGGTTGTACATGTAAGTTCTTTGGCTCCTCCATTTCCTATACTATTCTTAACCTCCCCCCCATCTATTTTATGCCTACCATTTATGCTTCTTATTCCCTGTACCTTTTCCCTCCTTTCTCCCCTACTCCCTCCCCACTGATAACCCTCCATGTGATCTCCATTTCTCTGATTCTGTTCCTGTTCTAGTTGTTTGCTTAGTTTTTGTTTTTTTAGGTTCAGTCCTAAAAAAACTGAACCTTTTGTTGATAGTTATGAGTTTGTTGTCATTTTACTGTTCATAGTTTTGATCTTCTTCTGTTTCTTAGATACAACCCTTTGACATTTCATATAATAAAGGCTGGGGGATGATGAACTACTTTAACTTTACCTTATCTGGGAAGCACTTTATCTGCCCTTCCATTCTAAATGAGAGCTTTGCTGGAGAGAGTAATCTTGGATGTAGGTCCTTGCCTTTCATGACTTGGAATACTTCTTTCCAGCCCCTTCTTGCCTGTGCGGTTTCTTTTGGGGAATCAGCAGACAGTCTTATGGAGTTTTCCAACCCATGAACACAAAATCTCTCTCCATTTATTTAGGTCTTTTTTGACTTCTTTTATTAGAACTTTGTATTTCTCTGGATATAGGTCCTGTCTATATCTCAATAGATTTATACTTAATTATATCAAGCCTTTTTATTTTAATGTAGATGATACTGTGCTATTAATTTTAAATTCTATTACTCATTGTTGGTATAAAGGAAATCAATTGATTGTATAGATTTACCTTGTACTCTGTGACTTCGCTATAGTCACTTATTAATTCCAGTGAGGTTTCTATTTTGTCAGTTCTTTGGGGTTTTCTACACAGACCATCATGTAGTCTACAAGAAAGACAGTTTTATTTCTTCTATTCAAATTTGTATACTTTCTTTTTTAATTAAAAAATACTTAATCCTATTTTCCCCATAAGTGGAAATAGCTAATATTCACTGTTTCCTATGTCCCATGCACTATTCCAAGCATTTTATATTTATTTACTTATGAAATACTCAGTAGTTAGTCACAAGAATTCTATAAATTAGGTACTATTATTATCTCAATTTTACACATTATAATGGTCAGTAGTTTTTCTTTCTTGTAATGTCTTTATCTAGTTTTGGTATTAGGGTAATGTTTTCCCCATAGAATGGGTTAAAAGATGTTTCCTATACTCCTATATTCTGGAATAAATTGTAGAGAATTTGTGTAAATTCTTCCTTAAATGTTTAGTAGAATTCCCCGATAAAAATGTTTGGATCTTGTAGTTTCTTTTTTGAAAGATTATTAATTATTGACTCATTTTTTTAAGTTATAGTCTTACTCAGATTTTCTATTATTCCTGTGTGAGTTTCTGCACTTATTACCTTTCATGGTATTTATCTACAAAATATCAAATTTGTGGACATAGTTTTTTATTATATTCCTTTATTAATCTTTCAATGTCCATCATTTCAGTAATAATGACCCCTATTTTATTTCCGATATTGATAATTTGTGTTTTCTCTCTCTCTTTTTGATTAGCTAGACGAGACATTTATCAATGTATTGATCTTTTCAAAGAACCAGTTTTTTGTTTCATTGATTTCCTCTGTGTGTTCCAGTTAATTTCATTGATTTCTGCTCTAGTTTGTATTTCCTTTTTTTCTTGCTTTAGTCTTACATTGTTCTTCTTTCTCTAGTTTTCTGAGGTAGAAGCTTAGATTATGGATTTAAGATTTTTCTTCTTTTTTAATATGGGCATTAGATGCTATCAATTTTCTCTATAAGTACTGCTTTCACTATGCCCAACAAAAAGTATATTGTTAAATTCTAAATATTTGGAAAATTTTAACATATCATTCTGTTATTGTTTTCTAATTTAATTCCATTGTGGTCTGAGAACATCCTTTGTCTGATTTATAGCCTTTTAAATCTGTCCAGATTTGTTATATGGCCCCAAATGTGGTTGTCTAGGTAAATGTTTCTTATGAGTTTGAAAAAAAATGTGCATTCTACAGTTGTTGAATGAAGTATTTTACAAATTTCAATTAGTTAATTAGTGATGCTTTTTAAACTGTATTATTATTACTCATTCTCTGCTACTGGATGTATCAATTACTGATGGTGTATTTAAGTCTCCAACTATAATAATGAATTTTTCTATTCATCCTTGAAGTTCTGTAAGTTTTTGCTTTTGAAATTCTGTTGTTATGTACATAAACATTAAGGATTGCTATGTCTTCTTGGAGAATTGACTCCTTTATCGTTATGTAATAGCCCTCATTGTCCCTGATAATTTTTCTTCTTCTGAAGTCTTATTTGTCTGAAATTAATATAACCACTCCTGCTTTCTCTTGATTGGTGTTATTATAGCAAATCTTTCTCTATCTTTTTACTTTTAATTATTTGTGCCTTTATTTAAAATTTTATGTATACACACACATATCTGGGTCTTATATTCTATGGCAGTCTCTGTCTTTTAATTAGTGTTATTAAAATCAATTCATTTCATCAATTAATTAATAAATTAATAAAAATCAATTAATATTCAGACCACTTATTTTTAATGTAATTATTTACATATTGGCTTAATATCTGTTATGTTTCCAGCTGGTTTCTATTCATTTTACTTGTTCTTTGTTTTTATTTTCTCTCTTTTCTTGCCTTCTCTGGTTTTAACTGAACACTTTATATATTTTCAGTTTCTCTCCTCTCTGAGCAAATCAATTTACAATATACATTTACAACAAATTTAAGTCCACTTTCAAATAACACTACACCAGTTCACATGCAATAAAGGTAACTTATAGCATAGTACTCCCAATTCATTCCTCCCACCCTTGAAAACATTAATGTCACTCATTCCACTCATCCATATGCTATAATCACCTAATACATTATTACTCTTATTACTTTGAACTGTTATCTATTAGGTCAATTAATAAGAAAAGTGAAAGATTTTATTTTACCTTCATTTATTCCATCTCTAACACTCTTCCATTCTTTATTTAAATCTAAGTTCTGAAGAAAAGCATTGTAAGAACATGCTGTTTGAAGAGAAACTTGAAGGGAGAAGAGGACATTGGGGAATAGATATTCCAGACAAGAAGGATGCCAAAAGGGCACAGAGCCAAGAAAGCATCTATGGACAAACGGTAGTTGAATTGGAATCCATCCTAGAAATCATTTGTGGTTTAATTACCTCATTTCCTAGGGGAGTAATTTGCCCAAGATTACACAGCTAGAAAGTTGCAGAACTGTTATTCAAAGCCAAGAAGAGTGACTTCAGCCCTATTTTAACCACAGAAAGAGGTTAAGACCTCCTCGAGATGTCCCAGCCAATCAGACACAGTCAGGACAAGGCTTTGGGTTCCTGTCTCCCATACCCCTTACCTTTCATTCTCCCACAAGTGCACATCCTGAGACATAATTAGTGATCAGAAATCCTTTGGGGATTTTAGATATGAATTAATATAGTCTTCTGGGATCAAGGAAAAAAAAAAAACGTTCCATAGGAGTCAGAAACAGTATATTCTTAGGAGGCAGAGAGGATTTGTAAAGAAGCATTAACTACAACTTTGATTAAGCTTCCAGCACAATCTTCTTAAGTAAATGAGCCAGAATCCTTCTTGGGAAACTTTCCCAGGTGATCAGGTCTGTGCGAGTGAATACTTATACCTTAGACCCAAAGGAAGCACCAATCAACGAAAGCTTCCTTAAGAAGAGGGGTTGGTGGGGAGAGTGTCAGGCCCCACAATGGGACTTGCAGAGGAAGGCCTTTCTTTCATTCCATGATGCTCACTGTAAAGTCTTATGTAGTCATTACAAGAAAAAGAGTATATATTCAAGTGATGACAAGAATGCAGGTTAAAAACACAGTGTTTATTTTTAAAAAACACTAAGAAAACAGGATGAAATATATGGCACCTCACCATTTACATAAATTTAAGATATATGCCCACAAAAAAATTATATGTTTTTTTCAGGGATACATGCATACAAGGTACATATTAAACACATTAGAACAGTTGCCTATGAGAGACAAGGAAAAACAGTGAGTTATGCAGGATATATATATGTATATATATTTCTACATTTACATATATACATGTATACAATATATATTACATTTATATATGATTTACTATTTATGTTTATTATGCATATATGATTTATATAAGGATATGATTTAATAACCTATACTTATATAAATTGTGTGGGTGAACAATGATAAGATGCTTGAGAGCAGCATTTATAAATGATTCATTTAAAAAATCTTCCTAGTATATAGTAGGCAAAAACCAAGTATTTCTGAAGGAATGCTTTCATCTTCAACCTACCTGATGTTCCGAACGTGACCTGCCAACAGAGCAAGGACCTTTCTTCCCAGTGCCTCTCAATTCCCTGCTCCCAGTTCTCTCTTGGCCACTGTGGTCTGTTAAAGTGGCAGGAAATAGCTGCTAGAAAGAGAGAAATAATTATTTTAAAATGAAGAAAAAATTCCCATTAAAACCATATTTCACACTTCTTTTAAGTAAAAGAATTTAGTTTTCCAGCATATTCTCTTTTCATTGTTTCCATATGCATAGACTTTCCACTGTAAAATAATCATTGTCTTTTTCTTTGAACAAATCAATAAAGAGAAATCAGCTTTCACCCCGGAGTCATTTCAGCAGGACTCTAGTTGCTATTGTGGAATACAATAGCATATGCTCTTCTTTTCACTGTTTTAAAGTAAAATCATGTTTCTTCCAGTAAAATTAAAGTCTCAAGTCTGATTTTTTTAAACAACTTTTAAATTTTAGAACAGTTTTAAGTTTACAGAACTATTGTAATGATAATAAAGAGAATCACCATATACCTCACAGTCAGTTTACCCTATTATGAACATCTTACATTGGTATGGTGTATTGTATTTGTAACAATTGATGAACCAACGGTGATATATTATTATAAACTCAAGTTCATACTTTGTTCTGAATTCTGCTAAGAGGACCTCAGTCTTTTCTCTTAAGGCTTTCAACTGATTGAATAAGACCCACTCGCATTACAGAGTATAATATGCTTCACTCAAGTCTACTGATATACTGTTAATCCTATCTAAAAAGTATCTTCATAGAAACATCTAGACTTGTGCTTAACAAAACAACTGGGTACGATGGAGTAGGCTAGTCAATGGATACAATTAACCATGAGACAGTACAGAGACTTCCCACCTATCTCACAGACAGTTTCCTCTATTATCATTATTAGTATGGTAAATTTGTCACAATAAATGAATGAACATGGATACATGATTATTCACTCAAGTTCCTAATTTTTAAAAAAGTATTTTCTTTTTCTTTTCTTTTTTTCTTAAGATTTTATTTATTTATTTTTAGAGAGGGGGAGGGAGGGAGAAAGAGAGGGAGAGAAACATCAGTGTGTGGTAGCCCTTTATGCACCCCCTACTGGGGACCTGGCCTACAACCCAGGCTTGTGCCCTGACTGGGAATTGAACCAGCAGCCCTTTGGTTCATAGGCCGGTGCTCAATCCACTGAGCTACACCAGCCAGGGCAAAAAGTGTTTTATTTTTCAATTACAGTAGACATACAATATTATATTAGTTTCAATTGTACAACACAGTAATTAGACATTTATATAACTTATGAAGTAATCACCCTGATAAGTCTAGTACCCACCTGACACCATACAATTATTACAATATTATTAACTCTATTCCCTACACTGTATTTAAATCCCCATGTCAAGTCCATTCCTTATTCAGATTTCCTCATTTTCTTTTCTAATGTCCTCTCTGGGCTTCAAGATCCCATCCCATTTAGTTATCATGTCTCCTTAGTTTCCTCTAGATTATTATGGTTTCTCAGACTTCCCCTGTTTCTGATGACCTTGAATGTTTTGAGGGTTACTTGTTCAGATATTTTGTAGAATGTCACTCAGTTGGGACTTACCTGATATTTTTCTCATAATTAGCCAGAGGAATTGTTTTGGGAGGAAGACCACAGGATCAGGAGCAGTATCATCCTCATCACACTGTATCATGGTGTGTACTATCAACATGACAATATTATCGATGTTATCCTTGACCGCCCGGCTGAAGTAGTGTTTGCAAATGTCTTCGCTGTAAAATTAATTTTTCTTTTTCTCTCTTTCCATACTACTCACGATTCTGCTTTTAAAATTTGAGACTAATTAATAAAATTCCAGAGACAGGTGTTAAAAATGAAGGCTTTACGATAACGAAAGTATGCTTAGTCAGAAACAAGATGTTTCCATCCCCTGTACCAACAGTGGGAAAGATGTTTCTTTCTGACTCCTGGGGATTGCATAAAGAATCTAATTTGATAAAGTTTTAAACTGACAACATTCCCAAGAATATTCATTTTGTTTTCCTGTACAATGTGGAGACATGGGAATACTTACAGCTTTTCAATTGGTTCTGCTCTTTGCTAATACACGTTTGTTCTTATACACATAAGAATAATGAGAATGATGTAATGTATCCTAGTAATAGCATAAGAATCAAATACAGAGATAAACAAAGGACTATGAGAATGTTGGGGGAAAGAACACTTTCAACCAGGCAACTTGAAGACAACTTCATGGAGGGTATGACATATGAGCGTGGCTTTAAGTTTAAAGAGGTAGAAGAGGCTGAAAGAACATCACATGCACTAACATGGAAAAGAGAAGGACCTGAGCGAGGCAATGCAGAGATCCAATGTGTGAGAGCACAGGGTGAGTAGGACACGTGTGCCGGGCCAAAGAGTTTGCATCTTATTCTGTAAGCATAGTTGTTGGGGACACTGATATTTTGGGGAAGGAGAGTAATATGATCAGATCTTAATTTTAGAAAAATAACTAGCAAATGTCTAAAGGAAATTGTAAGGATAAGAGGTAAGAGTGAGAAAAAAGGAGGTATTATAAGAAACCAGGAAAGGATGGAAAACAAAGGAGGTGATATTGGAAATAGAGAAGAATAGAAAACTTTTAGAGATATTACGGAGACAGAACTTGAGGCCAGTGCAATAGCTAACAGGAGTAGAGACTGGCAGGATGTTCACTAAACCCATTTCCTCTTCCTGGCCACACAGCTGGACTACATTCCCCAGCCTCCTTTGCATTAGGGGGCACCGTGTGACAGAGTTCTGGCTGAGCAGAAAGTCATGGATGAAAGGCATGTATGACCCTTCCAGGCCTATCCTCTGGGTGCTTTCTATTTCCCCTCCCCCATCATACTGGAATGGAGAACTCTGACTGCTCTGTGGGCCATGCACTGAAGATGGTAGAACCACAGGACAGCAGTTCTGTTTCCTGAATCACTGCTTCAAGAAGAATCATCCAACCTGCTAGACCTTGAGACAGGTGAGAAGTGAACTGCTTTCCTGTTGAGCCATTACCTGCTGGGCCTACCTGCAATCACAGCATGGCTCAGACCACCCTCAGCAAATTAGAAATTGGCACTTTGAAGTGGGTGTTCCCATAACAGAAAACTAGGGCATGTAACACGAGCTTTGTGAGGAAACAGATATTGGCGACCGGAAGACTGGAGAACCCTGTTTGCAACGGCAAAATAGTTGATAAGATTGTAGCCTGAGTCACTGTGCAACAGACCGGGGCATGCATGGGTGAACACCCACAGGAAGCCGGCACACACCAGTGGCTCCAGAATTCCTGACTGAAAGGAGTGAAGGACAGTCCCTGGCTTGGAGTGAGGCTTGAACTGAGTGTGTGCTGTGCTTTACTTTAGCTGTAGAAATTGCCAATTACTTTATCCAAAAAAAGAGGACGGGAAAGGTGACAGAATTATGAGGCCCTAAAGGCCACCGAGAAAGCCGTCAGTATGGCCGCGTGCTTCTGGAGGTGATCTTTCTCTATTTCCCCTCCGCAGAGGGGGAGCTAACCTCACAAATGCCTCACTGAGACCGTTACCTTCAAGGGAACCTTGCTTGTGCTTAAGGAGGAGGCAGCTCTGGACCTGGGGCCGAGGTTCAGGGGAACCAGGAATGTTTTTCAGCTTAGAAGTGTGTACTATTCTGTTTGGTGTCCCAGGAGAGTTAAGCAGGAGGGATAGATGAGGACAATGAAGCCTGGAAACAAAGTAACCTCTTCAAGGTCGCATAGCTGTTTGTCCATTTTAGATGGTTTGCCAGCATGATGTAGCAAATTAGAAGTAGAGGCTAGACTAAACTAGAACTCGTGAAATGGAAGAGGAGAGCTGAAAGGGACATTCGTGTCTATACTACAGACATCTGATCCAACTCCTTTACAGATGGAAACATTAAAGCCCAAACAGAGAATAATAACAGGAGCCTACTCTCACGCGATGCTTTCTGTGTGCCCGACACCCGTCAGAGAACTTTTCATGTATCAACATCATTTATTACCACAACAGCACTATGAGGTAAGTACTATCGTCTCCAGTTTGCAGGTAAACACACACGTACACACACAGGGTGGACAAGTGACTTCAGAGGAGGATGATTAAATTGTCTACGGTCACACCTCTCATACATGATAAAGCCAAGATTCAAATTCATGCAGTCCAGCTCAGGAGCCTCTGTTCCCAACCACTGTGTCATACCCAAGGCTGCCTATTCTGCTGGGAAATGAATCTCCCAATGGTGGCAATTCAGAAAGACAAGCAGCAGGGGCTTTGCAAAACACATGCTTATAAACATACTCATGCTTTACGAGGAAAATGATAACTTTCTATAGTTCAGTCATAGTGTGAAATATTGGAAACTTTAAAAAAAATGTTTATGGCCTTACAAATCCAATAGTCCAATAGCTCCATTACTCAAACCTGTCGATGGATAGAAATCACATGTCCTATCGCAGATTGTAATTTTCCCAGGGACTTTGACTTTTGTCAAGGTATGTGTGTGTGTGGCAGTAAAGGGTTTCCTTACAGCTGCCAAGAGCTGCGGGCTCTGTGCATGCGGAAGTGTGGGTGGCCAGATGTCTGTTCTCTGGGGAGCAAGGAGAGAGAGGCATGGAGTGTGTACCATGAGCCGGCTGTATGCCTTGAGAATTTCACTCAGCACTGCCCTGCTTGTGTCAGGGAACCACTTTCTCGTCTGCATTCTTGCCGCTTTACAAACCAGGAACTTCAGCATTCTTCGAGGGATTGGGAAATTAGCTTGTTATCTCCTTCTCCCTCTCCTTCACCACTTCCACGGGAGGGAGAGACTTCCCCTGGGGAGGCTACAGAAGGGCTCTGCACTGTGGGCTCTCTTTTTCAGGCGGGTTGCACACAGGCTGGAGACTTTTTTCATTGCTTCTACTTTCCCATGGGAAGAACAGTTGGATCCCAGCCCAGGACCATGTCTTCCTTTCCCCAGAATTCAGGGGTTAGAGACAGTCTGTGCTGTATCTGCAAGTCTACCCACATACAGGTCCAGACTAGGTCAGGGTTGTGCCATTTTGAAGGTCATTTGGTTGCGAGTCCAGTTGAAGTGCTCCGACATGGCCATCAATAAATTTTTCATCCCTATCTGATTGTAAATACGACTATTTTTAAACTGGTTCAAAACCAGAGGAGACCTACTACATAAAAGAGCTGAAAGGGGCTTTGAAATGGTATATATAATTCAAGCCCCTTATTGTGCAGGTACAAAGCTGATAACTATGCTCTCCACCAGTCCACCCTTCCAGACTCCCCGCCAGGCACGGGCAGCAACATGAAGTGGGTTACCCAGGACTGCTCCATCGCCTGGCCTGGCTCTGCCGCTTTAGGCTCTGCCTAGACCCTACAAAACTAGAAGATCTGGCCCTGCCTCAAATCTCACTGTGTTGGGTTTGTCCAAGTAGAACCGCTTGCTGAAAATTGCTCTGTGCCTGTTGCTTTCACTCAGGTGCACCTGAGTCTCTGTCCCCTTGGTACGGCTCAGACCCATTTGTATTGATGGGGCACAACCACCAATGTCTTGGGATGTGTCTATGTTCTGGGACCCCAGCAGACTGAAACCTGCATCTAGGTGACCTGCTTACTTGCCCAGTGCTCTTCCTGCCCACACCAGGGTGGGCACTCACTGTGAATTGCATAGTTGGACTTCTCTTAATATCAGACTTTATTAAATAGAGCAATAGTTTTATCTCATTATGTGACTTGGAGATGGCTGCTAGGGAAACCAATGGGAATATGTTTAATTTGTAAATCTTCTAATAGACCTAAATTAGCAGTAATTTGTGCTCTTGCTTCAAATCGATTTGGACCAAGCAGACGGGGAAGCAGGTGAGGAGGAGAAAGCAATCAGAGGTTGGCTTTTACCACAGTGTGTTCACATTCCTCATAAAGGTTTTTGTCCCCTGCTTTGCCAAAAGGCTAAAGGGATTGAAGAGGGAGCCAGAGGGGAAAAAATGGTGTCCTTTCTAGTGGACCCGCAAAACTAGAAAGGCAAAATAGTACAGTCCCTCTGTTCTCATGAGTCCCGGTGCTCATAGCAGAGCGATTGGAAGTAGCATCCGAAGGAACAGAGATAAAAGAATATCTACAAGGACTTTTATTTTAAAATGGATTCAAGATCCTAAATTTGTCATTCATAGGGGGCTGCAAACTCCCAATTAGGAGAATCAGCTATTTGGGAAATTTCATCATCAGAAAAAAACAGGGTGGTCCCAATGCAGGATCATGGCATCAGGTCTAGAAGAGAACCTGGCATCATTTCTGCCCAGCCTTCTGTTGGCCTGTATCTGTGGTCATCCAGCCTCTGCTCTTGGATACTTCCAATGAGGAAGAACTCACTCCTTCCAAAGGCAGCCAATTTTATTTTAAAACAGCCCTAATTGTTAGGAAATATGCCTTGAGTTGAGTCAAAAATGGAGTACAAATGTGTGGCTTATTTTCTCCTTGATGCAGTTGGCTGGCTGAGTTCGCCAAGGCTTGTTCATGAGTCTAAGAGCCACCCTCTCTATCATGTGTGCCCATCGCTGAGTAAGCCACACTGGATCCGGGGCCCAGGACCATCCAGACAGGTGGGGACTGTCACCTTCAGACAGAGGGGAGAATGAGCAGGGAAAAGGTTCCTTGATGCACTGTTTGAATAAACTCCTGTCTCTCCGGGTCCTGCAATGTTTATCTCACTGTGATAAAACCCCAAATCAAAGTGCAGAGCCTGTTGCCCAAAATAAATGTCATATGAAACTTTTCTTTATACAATATCAGGGCCAACAGAGGATGACTCAGTGTTCTAGATGTGGCCAGGTGTGCTGAGTCCAGGGGCATCCTTGTGCTCTCGTTTGGAAACACCCTAGTTCCGTTAATGTGCTGGACATCACATCCCCCTGGTGGCTCTGGTTGGACTGTGCAATCAGTGAAAACCCCCAGCTTATTTCTCCTTTGATGGTGCCACATCACATGGCTCCCAACCTCAGCTCCACTAGGACCATGGATGTGCAGGGCCCCTTCTAGTTCTTGGCCTGCTTTTGCTCTCAAGTTCTTGAATTCACCTTCAGTATTTTAAAATTCAGGATTGCAGGGACTGTGACCTCTTGCCTCTGGTCCTTTGGCGCCTCTCCTGGTCTTTAAGCCCCAGGAGGTCATTGCCTATGTGATGTCATTCCCATGTCCCGTTCTCTTCAGCTCTAGTTTATCCAGTCCAGCATGTTGAATGAAGTTAAAGGTCTGATCTGCCCTTTGTCAATGTCTATTCTCTTTTCCACTTCCTGACAGAAAATTTGGAGGAAAGGCAGAACTGAGGAGTTCTGCTCTTTCTCTGATCCATGGAAGCATCATAATTAGCTCATCTGATGTTATGTTACCCTCGTGGGAGGTAATATTGTGTATAGTCTGCATAACCCTTTTACATTGTTTAGGACTGCTGGGTTATATGCTATTTACGTGTTTTAACAAAGAGTTCCAGGGTGTATAAAAACGGACACATTCATTACATTTTCATTCAGTTCAGGCACTCTTAGCGAAAGCCCAGTTTTTATGTGCCACGAAGCCATGGCCAAGGTTTGCCTCATTGCAGAGAAAGAATCCAGGAAGAAGTAAATGGTCATGGGTGGCAATTTTGTGAATTCAAAACTATGAAATGATGGTCAGAGCCTCTATCAAGCGATCCTAGTTTTTTCTATGAACTCAGCTCAAGATTTGCTAAAAAACCACTGTCATGTCAACCGGGAAATACAGAAAGGGCACATTTCTTGGGATGTGGGGGTGTGAGTGACCTTAGCCTTAGAGTAAGGAGTCAGAATATGTCTGACCTAGGAAACAGGGTGAAAAGGGAGGACTGGGTTCTGAAGCTGCATCTCTGGAAAATGTCAGTACCATATGCTGAAAGCCAGAGGCATGCACAAGACATTAAGCAGGAAAGAGGAAAAAGGAAAGAATGCCTTTGGCTCCAAATGGGAAGAGGGTAAAAAAAGAGAAAAGATGATGGGACCACATCACATTTTTCTACTTTTTTCTTTCAGAATAATGACTTTAAACTTCACATTGGTCACTGCACTCAAAGTTTCACTATGCAGAACTAAGTATATAGCTCTAAAAATCCAGAATTCCTCAGTGCCGATTTGTGCCTGGGAAGAAGCCCAGTTTAAAGCAACTAATAGTCATCCCCATAGCAACCCTCTGTGTTTAAAATGTAGGACATCAATAATATATACGCACTTCCGTGGTTAATTAAAAGGCACTTAGAACCATTCATACAGAGATGGTAATAGTGTAAGACAGCCTCCCCTAAGGACCAGGAGGGGAGTCAGCGGTGAGTGCTCCAGGGAGGGGCTGAGTCTGGGTGGACAGGCTGTTTGCATGGACAGCCGAAGGGAGCCCTGAAACTGGGCCTGGAAATGGCATCTTCAGGATTCCAAGACCCCTGTGACCTCTGCAGCTTGACTGTAGTGTCAGGCAGTTTGGGGATAAAGATAGCATCTCTGGGTAAGAGGTAAACCCCAGGCCCAGTGGCCTCAGGGTTTGGGACCCCAAAGGGAAGAGCTGGGAAAGTTTAGTGTGACTTGATTTCATCCAGGAGGCAAATTCATCCAAACTCCATTCCAGAAACTCATCCCTTATTGAATCTAGGAACCCACTCCCAGCTCTTCGACAGTGACAGACATCTGGGGGCAGAAAGCTGAGTGTGTTTTAGGCATATGCAGGGTGCTGCCTACTCTCTCATCCAAGGGGCACACAGAAATGTGCAGGGCTGGCTTGCTTCGTCACGGGGGGGTGTGTGCACACACACTCGCAGAGGTTCCCTGCATTTAGTGTCTGGGACTAGAGATGCTCAGTGTCCTGCCACTCTGGGCCAGTGTGTCACACCACACTCGAAACCCACTGTCAAACACTATGCTTTGGACCTTGTCAAAAGGCAAACTTCCTTAGAAGAAGTAGATACCACTTCAAGTTGGTTCACAGTTAAAAATTACTACATCTCAGTCTTTCCTGCTTTTACATTAAAAAAAACTCTTAAATTTACAAAATATGTATTAGCATAAAGAAAATGATAAAAAATAATCCCACTATTTAGATATAGTAATTATTAATGTGTTGGTGTCCATCTTTCCATTCATTTATAAAAATAGGACAAAACTACACATACTATATTTTACTCATCCCCTTTTAGTTAACACATTGTCAATAATCTTTATTTTCTTAAATATATCTTTCTATACATTTTTAGTTGCTGCCTAATATTCTGTTTAATGGATATGCATTCTCTACCTTCTGCTGTTGAACAGTTGGATTTTTTTTGTGTGCTATTCATACAATGTGGCAATTTCTCTTTCCTTCAGAGAAGATCCTTACTTGTCAGAGAAAAAAGGATGTTTGACACCTGAGAAGGTAAGAGCATAGATAGAGTGGAAACAGCTTAGGATC
Source organism: Desmodus rotundus (assembly GCF_022682495.2). Taxonomy (NCBI): domain Eukaryota; kingdom Metazoa; phylum Chordata; class Mammalia; order Chiroptera; family Phyllostomidae; genus Desmodus; species Desmodus rotundus. Next base: position 47,944,388 of record NC_071389.1, read on the forward strand.
TACAATGAGAAGCCTTAGATTCAAGTCCCATCTCTGCTACTTATTTGCTTATCATGTGGCCTTAAACCAGTCAGTTCAACCAGTCTGTGCCTCAGTGTCATCTGTAAATGAGGATAACAGACTTCCCCAGCAGGATAGCACAAGGGATTGGCTGCTTGAATGTACACGAGAGTACCTTTGGACTATAACGCACTGTAGGAGAGATTTTCTTAAAAGTATTATCTACCATTTATTGCAAGCCTCTCATATGCCAGGTACTTTTCTATGCTTTACATATTTTATTTCTTTTTAATGCCTACAGCAAACCCATAAGGCAGGTACTATTTTATTACCAACATTTTACACAGGAGGAAAATGAGACAGGTGCATAATCTACCCCACATTGGACAAAGACTAAAAGTGGCAGAGTGGAACCCAGGTCTGCACAACCCACGGCCCAGGCTCTGGGGTGAATACCATGCAGATGAGGGGACATGCCACAGTTTTGAAGACTTGCTCTAGAGCCATTGCTGTCCTCCACACCCAGCTCTCTGGGAAATGAATGCAATCATTAGTGGAGACATTTTTTGAGGCCAAAATGGTTCTGACAAACCTCACTGCCTAGGTTTAAGGGAGGTTTTTATCAGTCTTTGAGAATGGATGTGATGGTTCTTTTTTAAATATATTTTATTGATTATGCTATTACAGTTGTCCCAGTTTCCCCCTTTTACACCCCTCCACCTGGTATCCCTCATTCGCTCTAACAATCCCTCCCCTTAGTTCATGTCCATGGATCATGCATGTAAGTTCTTTGGCTTCTCCATTTCCTATTTGTTCTCAGCATCCCCCTGTCTATTCTATACTTACTAAATTTGTACTTCCTAATCCCTGCACCTTTTCTTCCATCCTCCTCCTTCCCCTTCTTGACTGATAACCTCCAAATGATGAACTCCTTTAGTTTTACCTTGTCTGGGGTGCACTTTATCTGCCCTTCAATTCTAAATGATAGCTTTGCTGGGTAGAGCAATCTTGGATGTAGGTCCCTGCTTTCACAACTTTGAGTATTTCTTGCCAATGTCTTCTAGCTTGAAAAGTTTCTTTTGAGAAATCAGCAGACACTCTTATGGGAAGTCCTTTGTAGGTAACTCTCTTCTTTCCCCTTGCTGCTCTTAAGATTCTCTCTTTATCTTTAATCTTTGACATTTTAATTATGATGTGTCTTGGTGTGATCTTCTTTGCATCCATCTTGTTTGGGACTGTCTGTGTTTCCTGGACTTGCATGTCTATTTCCTTCACCAAATTAGGGGATTTTTCCTTCATTATTTTTTCAAATAAGTTTTCAATGTCTTGCTCTTTCTCTTCTCCTCCAGCACCCCATGATTCGAATGATGGTACGTTTGAAGTTCTCTCAGAGGTTCATTAGCCTGTCCTCCTTTTGAGGGGTTCCTTTTTCTTCTTGCTATTCTGATTGAATATTTTTCCTTCCTTATGTTCCAAGTCATTGATTTGATTCTCAGCTTCATCCATTCCACTGTTAGTCCCTGTAAATTTTTCTTTATTTCACTGAGTGTAACTTTCATTTCTGCCTGGGTCTTTTTTTATGCTGTTGAAGATCCCAATGAGTTCCTTAAGCATCCTAATAACAAGTGTTTTGTTATTCTGATCTGATGGCTTGTTTATGTCCATTTTGTTTAGTTCTTTTCCTAGTATTTTCTTCTGTTCTTTCATTTGGGCCATTTTTCTTTGTCTCCTCATTTTGGTGGCCTCCATGTGTTTGTTTCTATGTATTAGGTAGAGCTACTTTAAGTCCCTGTCTTAGTAGTGTGGCCTATTATAGAAAAGCTCACCAGTATTTGGGGCAGAGCCTTAGGTAATTGCCAGGGTGGGGCAACCCATGTGAACCAGGTTGATGGAGTCTCAGATATGATGTCACTGCTCTGTGGCTCTGTGTGAGGGAGGGCTCAGAAAGGGAACAATGCTGCTGCGTGGCCTCTGGAGTTTTGTCCAGGGGGAAACTGTCCCCCAGCACTTGCTCTGTTGCCAAACACTTCAGTTTCTCCCCATGTGCCATTTTCAGCTGCTGCCCTGGTGCTGGAGCCCAGAGGAAGTGAGTCTGCACAGGTCCAAAGTCTTTTGTGGGCCCTTTAGGAGGCAGCACCTTAGAATCTTGCAGTTGCTTCTGCCACTCCAAACCCCACTTGTTTTCACAGCCAGAAGTTGTGGGGACTTTTCTTCCTGACACTGGAACCCTGGGCTGAGTGGTCTGGTGTGGGGCTGGGATCCCTTGCTCCCAAGGTATCCCTCACTCACAAGGTATCCCTCCTGATTTTTATCTGCCACACACAGGTGTGGGACCACCTGTTCTGCATTTTGGGCATCTCCACACATCTCCATTCAACTCCACAGCTTACCCTTTCTATCCATCTGGATGAATGTGACTTCCTTAACTCCTAGTTTCTCAGACTTCCATACAACTCGATTTTCTGATGATTCGGGGGTGATAGCTGTTTTGTAGCTTAGTTGTCATTTTTGCTGTGTTTGTGCGAGGAAGCGAGCCGTATTTACCTATGCCTCCATCTAGACTGGAAGTCGTCCTGATAATTCTTTTATGTACATATATAACACTCGTATATTTCAAAGCTGTTTTCTTCTCTTGCTTAGTCCTGATGGTGTCTCTGTGCTGTGGGTGAAGCACATATCTTATAGGGGAGGAGTGGCTTGTCAAACCTCACACTACAGGGTGGGGCAAAAGTATGTTTACAGTTATTCTTATGGAAAATAATACAATAATTAATAAATGATAATACAAGAATAAACTGTGTTTTGCTTACTCAAAACTGTAAACCTCCTTTTGCTCCACAGTGTGTATTGGGGCAGAGAAAACATTGCTATAGCAAATTCATTACTATCTTCAAAAGACACCTATGGAGAAAGTGAAAGTCTCAAATATCTTAAGGGAAGATAATTCTAACATAATAGCTGTCACTGACAAGGAATTAATATCCAGATTATATATTTTTTAATTCTGCAAATCAATTAGGACATTCCCTTCCCCAACTGGGAACCCGATACTAAGAGGCATATTACAGATGAGCAAACAAAAATGACAAATAAATATAGGAAAATATGTTTAATCTCAGTAGTAATCAGGGAGATAAAGACTAAGACCAATGAGATACGATTTTACATGCACACTAAACTAGGAAAGTTAAGATAATAGCAAGTGTTTATGAGGATGTGGGTTGATGGGAGATTTTATACACTGCTAGTAGCACTGAAATTTGTACAATCACTTTGCACAATGATTCAGTAGTATGTAGTACAGTCGATAACTCGCTATCTCTATGAGCTATCAATTCTATTCCTAGAGAAACTCTTGTACATGAGGTGCTGGAGAAATGTGCAAGAATGAAAATGAATAAAACACAGCTATGTGCATCAACATGAATAAATCTCACAAACATACTTTCTAATTTAAAAACCAGCATAGCTCACATAGCTTATGATCTTTTCCTAGTGTTCACAAAGAATAAGATGAAACAATACCCATGTTGCTTAAAAATTTATAAGAGTGTGATAAGATATAACAATAAGGCAGTGAAACAGTAAACAATGACATTCAGGAAAGGGAGCACCTGGGACAAGCTTAGAAATAATGTGGTGTAGGAGAAGAGTACCTAGGCAGACAAAAAGCAACTGATAGTATTTTAATTGTTAAGTTGTTGGTGGGCTTTTATTATTTCATTTATTTACTTCAATATATAGTACACATACCTTTTGTATTATCAAATATTACATAATGGAAAGTTTAAAGATATGAGGGCAATAATAAAAGTTATAATAAAATTTATTTATTGGCTAATATCTAATATTAGCTACTAGAGCAAGGGGCCCAGGAATCTGTCAAAAGGCCCTTTCTGAGTTCTATTTCCAGAGATCGTAGGGCACGACATTGAAGCCCGTGCCTGGCTCTGAGCCATGGAGCCTCCCAGGGTCACACTGGCTCCAGACAGAGGCAAAGGGGGGCCTTAGTCAAAGGCTCCTGGGCGGGTGGCACACTGCCCCTGCCTTCCACTGGGCCCTCTGCCTAACCTCCTCCGAGAGTGAGTTTACACCACCCACTGTAAGCACAGTCGCCGTGCAAGCAGAGGGGCAGTTTCACCCACTACATATCAGGCAGGTGAAGAAAGTGGCCAGTCACTACTCAGCCTGCAAAGATTGTGTGTGGGATGCTGTCCAGCCCAGTGGAGAGCGAGGTCCCAGCTGGACAGTGGGGGACCTTGGGGGTCAGGGCCAGCCAACAGCCCCCATCACCTGGGCTCATGGGCATCCAGCCCTGAAAGACCAGACAAAGGAGTTGCAGACCAAAGTCAGGGAACTAACCACCCTTCTCTCTTTTACCTGCTTAACTGACTTGAGCATTTGGGGACCAGGGATGAGGTTAGATTATATGGCTCCACTCTGCTGTGGTCTCAGTTCAGAAGCCTAGAGACTGTTTAAGGTGAGGGGAAAGAACCAGCTCCTGTGGGGATTGTGAAAGCTGCTGAAAGGGGTGAGGAGTGGGCAACCTACACGCTAACTCTTGCTTTGCCTCTCTCTGGCTGTGTGACCCTGGACAAGTTCCTGGGCTCCAGTTTTCTCTTCTATTTCTTGTCTGTCACTTGTTTTCATTTGGGGGTGAACTCTCTTGAGGGGTTCTTTCAAGCATGTGGGGGAAATTTTTTGGTCATCACAGTGACTGGGAAACCAAAATACAAGTAGTGCTCCTTATGTGAACTATCCTTTGGGCCCTCTACACTTCTCTAGATCGTCTGCATGCGTGTTTTCGCCGCTGTGAGCAGGGAAACTGCGGGATGCTTTCCGAAGCATGCAAGTCTCCTCTCACACCACTGGGGACACACGGCTGTTGGTACAGCTCTAGGATCTTTGGGGCTGTGGATGCGCTGTTCTTACTTATTTCCTGCTTGAGAGCCGAGTCGTCCTTGCAGTAAGACTTGGCTGAATTTGGTTGAAGTGGACAATCACAAACCACTGGCTCACTTGCTCTGCCAGCCAGCAGGAGAAGAAAACTGGCTTGCTCTGGTTCTGCCTGCATTCTCAGAACAACTGTGTATTCAGGGCTCTGCTGTCCTGTGTGAAGCTGAGCAGTGAGTGCCCTCCCTGGGACACATGGGGAATGTACACAACTTGCTGCTCCCAGAAAATGCCTTGCCACAAGGAGAAAACATCTCATAGCCTGAGCTGATCAGACCACTGCCGTCCTATCTGGTCACCTTAGTGAACACTTAGACGGAGGAGCCACCGTGCAGAAGGCAGCCCATGCCAGGGTGCGAAGCTCGCCGGGAGGAATGAGAGCTGGCTTTCAGCGCTCACCGGCTCTCTCAGCCAGTCAACTGTGGAGCGGTGCGTGAGCTCTGCAGCTCCACCTAGCGGCCAGACCCTCTTGCTCCCCATTCATCTTGTGGCCCCCCCTTGGCTTCGCTCGGCAGCCTGTCTCTCTGTGACTGCTTCCTGACAGCCTGAACCTAATAGCATATATATCTCAGACTCTAGTTCTTTTTTAAATTTATTTAAATTTATTTATTTTATTTTTTCATCACCATTTATCGCTCCCCACATGCGCTCTTCCTCCTCCTCCCTTCCTCCTCCCCGCATCCCCCAAGCCCCCGGCAGTCACCACATGTTTGTCCGAGTCAGACTCTAGTTCTAAAGGGGTGGGCCCAGAGGTTCCAGCCCCACTGGGCTGACATTCAAGGCTTTCTACACTCTGCTTCCAGTTTCGCTTCACTACCCACTATTCCCCAGACTTTCTTCCAGCAGACTACCTTAGTCATTGCCTCCCAAATTATGCTCCCAGTTCATTTTTGCTTCTCAGGGAAGCCCCTGGGATTGCCCCAGCTCAGGAATCACTGAGAAGTACTCCCTGTACCTCCTCCTGGCTTCACCGCTCATGTTTTGGGAGGCTTGCTCCCTAAGATTATAAATTCCTGGAAGGTAGGAACCTAATTAGAGGAAACTTGGCCCCCAGGTTCCCTTACTCCAAAATTGTTAAGCAGTTACCATGGTAACAAATAACTTCTCTTCCTGTTCCCACGGATCAAAACAAGTAAACAAACAGACAAACAAATTGCTGAAGAATGTGAAATCTGGCTCCCTGCCTGGATCAGCAATGAGATCATCAGGACGAGAATGAGGTCGAATCAACGATCCTGGCTTAGTAAGTTGCCCCTGGACTTGGCCTGGGACACTTTGGTGGCATCCTTAGGCAAGTGCTTCGTCCTGATGGTCTGCGGCCACACCCCTAAGTGCTCCAGCAGGCTGCACTCTCTCTTTGCTGATTCACTTGGAGACCACCTGCGTTGAGGCTCCTTAACCAGGAAAACATCTAAGTCTGCACAGGTGGAGCCTTCCATATACTTGGGTAAATCTGATGTGTAAGTTTAAGAAGTGCTTCGACTGGTTTTCATCTTTGTTGAGTTTGCAACAGTTCTGGACCACGTAAGGACACATATCGACCAGAACTCAATACAGCAAATGTTTCAGAAAATGCCTGGAAGGGGGCCTATTTGCTGAATTTCCCTTGTGATGCTACCACTGCACAGGCATGTGCTGAGAACCTCTGTGATCCAGGCACCGTTCTAGGTTCTGGAGGTACAGCTGGGAACAAAACAGACGGAACTCCGGGTCTTCATGAGCTTCCACTCTGGCTCAATGCCTGGTCCACTTTCACATGATCCAAGCCCTTCAGCAGGCATTAGGGCTATGACAGGGATGTCACAGAGCTCCTGAGGTAGGGGACACAGCAGACACACCTTTTAGAAATATCTCCTCAAGCCCCACTGTTCAAAGTGTGGTCTGTGAACCACTAGCATCAGCACCACTGGGGAGCATGATAGAAATGCAGAATCAGTGATTCCCAGGGCCCAGCAAAGGGACCAAGTTTCCAGGCCAGCGACATTGGATGCCTTCCCTCTGCTTCTGGGAGCTGTGGGTTGGCATGAGGTGGGATAGAGACCCAGCACAGCCTGAGGCTCACTCCTGAGACTGGGGGTTGGGGAGGAGCTGCCTTGGTTAATAGGGTTGAAGTTTCTGCTCTTAAACTTTCCACTGAATATTCTTCTCCAAGAGCCTTGAAGACAAGTGGTAGCACCCCAAAATACGGACTTATTTTCCACTCTACTTTCATTGGCTGAGCAGCTGCCAAGAACAAAGGCCGCATCGACCATTACCCAGCAAACAAACGGAGTATTGCCTCATGAATTGATTGCTTCTCTAGTATGGCTAGGGGAGTTGGCAATTGGGAGTCGGGGGCTCAATACCTTAGCAGCTTCTATAATGATGGTAACATTTTTCGTCAACAGCAGTTCACGTAGTGAGTGTTGAGACTTTGGGTCTGAGCGAAGCTGAGGGTAGAGGAAACTCTGGGGGTGGGGAGTACTTCGTCCCTTTAGGGGCTGACAGGCTTTGTTTACCACCCCCCACACACATCCAGAGGTACCCACAAGTGTATTTGGGGAGAAGCTTCAAGAACAAGTGTATGAGCAGCTATCCTTAATAAAAAAGAAAGAAAGAAAGAAAGAAAATGCAAAATCTCAGGCTCCTCCCAAGACCTTATGAATCAGAAACCGCCCCTTAGTGAGCCCCGCAAGTGGGCCCTGTGCGGGTGAAGACTTACTTGCAAAGCACTGCTACAGAACGCTGAGTCCCACAGGTTGTACTGTCAACAACAGCGAGCAGAAGGTTTCTCAAACTCATTTGACCGTCTCTCCCTTGCAGACTCCACTGGCACATGAAAGATAAAGATGTCTTCCGAAAAGAAACTTGCTCAAAATGCCTGTGCTTTTCAAACTCACCAGACAGCTCAACAATGACTCAACGCCGGAACGAGCGTCCCATGAAATGCACCTTAGGAAAAACCGTGTCGGCCCCTGGCAGCCACAGTTTCAACTCCCTTGGCTTGAACAATCCCTGATGGAATGAGCCCATAGCATAATATCTGGCAGCTTTGTTGCTGCACCAATTGGAATGATGCCCGCTTCCCAGCTGCGCTCTGAGCAAAGGTCTCCATTCTGGGAGGCAAGGGGGTGGAGGGGACCTGTCCTTCGTGTGGCTGGGCTGGTCTCTGCCCATGGCTGAGTCTGTGGCACTGCTCATGGGGTAACAAAGACACTGAATCTCAGCAAATACCGGCTACATGAGAGATAATTCTTCACAATGCTTTAAATTGTGGTTAACTTGTGAGAATATACATAGGAAACACTGCATTCTAGAAGGATGTCATCTGGAGAAATTCGGAAGCCAATATATGCATTCCTTACTTGTCATTGAGGGAATTCAAGAAGGTCCTGGGCCAAATATGCTCCCCAGGTGTCCATGATGATGGATAACGATACCTAACATTTATTGAGAGTTTCTTGTGTACCATGTACTGTCCTAATGTGTGATTTTCTTGCAACACCACTATGAGGAAAGTAGTGTAATCATTTTATGCATGAGAAAACTGAGGGACAGTTCAATCCCTCTTGTGTTGAGTGTGACTTCTGAGATCTAGATGACAGGTAGAGACCAAACTGGCCATATGATGGGGTGGTCAGTGGGTGCCCTCGGCCCCCCAGCAAGCTCCCTGAGAGCTGAGAGCCTTGTGGAGAGCCCCAGTCAGACGGTGGGTGTGATTCAAATCTGAGCCTCAGCAAAACTTATAGCTATTGCGCTATAGGCTGATTCCTTCTGGGATAGTGTAAACAAAGAAAGGTGAATGTCGTTTGGGAAAATCTCTCTCTTGTCCCCAGTTCGAAGGTGCCAGTTCAGGTGTGAGCAGCACTGAGTAGACAGGTGGAGGAACCTTCGTGGTGAGCCCAAGGCTGGGAGGGGAGGCCTGGTTTGCCTGAGAGTCTGCATTTCTGACAGGAGATGCTGCTGCTGCTGCTGGGCTATCCTGAAAGGCAGGGCATGGTTGGTGCTGCCAGGCAAAACTAACCTTGAGCAAGACCTGGGCTCTAGTCCAAGCTCTGGCCCTCAGCTGCTGCATAGTCTCTGGCAAGCCTCTTCCCCTGGGCATCCCTCCCTCCTTTCCCCGCCCCCATATAAGACTGCCAAAGGCCTCTCACCCAGTCTGTGGGACAGTCCCTGGTACCTGGTTTCAGCTCACTGACTGCCTCTCGAGAGGTCCTTTCCTGGACTCCTTTGGGCTTGTGGAGGCTCCAGGCTGGCACACTGGGATCACACGAGAGCTGGCCTAACGCCCCCTCTCAGGGACACACAGATCTGGTTCCTCCACATGACACCGACAGAACCTCAGCGACAAGGATAAAGGCCCTGTTGTGTGTGTGGTCAGACAAAACCCAGGGATAAACTGTCTCTGCTTCTTCAGATGACACTTAGAGGTCCATGGGATCTGGAGGCAAGTCACTCGGTTTATGCTGGGACATGGCATAGGGCGGTGGTAATGGAGTCATCCAGGCATAGTCTTGAGTGTTAGCTGTGTGATCCGGGGCAAATGACTTAATCTTTCTGAGCTTCAGAATGCCCATCTGTAAGAGGGCATGAATAACAAGTACCTACATCCTGGGGCTGCTGTGAGGCACTGGGACATAATCAGTACTTTGTAAAAAGTAGCTATTATTGTTGTTGTTACAGTCGTACCTCAGTACTGGTGTTAATTCATTCCGACCTGTGGCGAGGGAGCGACGGCTGATGAAGCATTTTCTCTTGCGGGATGAAGTTGTGACTAATGCAAGTTCTAGCAAGTGCGACGAGAAGAGAGGGGATTCTGAAGTAAACCATAATAGAGTATTTTTTTAATTTGCCTTTTAAAAACATCGGCAAATTTCTAAATGGAATTAAAAATATGTTTTTCTCTCCCCACAAAATTAATGTTCTGTGTGAGGTTGGACACATGATAATAAAAAATTAACAAACAGAAATCAAGGGCTTCTAAACATTCAAGGACTCCTTCGGAGTCCTGCTGCCCTCCTCCCTCGCCCTCCCAGCCGCAGCGCTGGAGTCTTAGTGCAGACCTGGCAAATCTGCACCTCCCCCGCAGTAATGTCCGCGCTCCCAGGAGCTGACCAGAAGCCCTCTTGCTGTATGTTACCCTTTTGCCCAAGAGATCTAGGCCAAGCAGGGAACAACTTGTGGTTTCATCATTAACTTCTAGGTTGCCTCCCGCCCTTAATGCCAAACTGGAGAAGCAGGATCTCAAGGACCTCAAGACAGGGGCCTGGAGTGGCAGGTCAAAGATTCAGCCCCTCCTGTGTCTTCCAGGAGGCCTGGGACAACATCTGGAGGTTCCTGCTAAGAGCACGCCCGTGTTGATCTTCCCACACCACGAGGGTAAGGGACTGGCTCACCGCCACACAGTGGCTGAGACGGAGGAGTGGCTGAGCCAAACGAGCAATTGGTGTTTGCCTTCCCATCCAAGAGTGCTGCTGTCTGTGCAATATTTGGGACAGGAAAAAAAGCATATCTCCTGGAACATGCCAGTAAAGGCAGGGTATGGCATGATTAAGAACAGGCTTTGGAGCTAGACTGAGTTAAACCAGGCTCAGTTACTTCCCAGCTGTGTGACCTCGAGGAAATCGTTCACCCTCTCTGTGCACCAGTTTCCTCAGCTATGAAATGGAAAATAATCATACCTCTACCTCATAGGGCTGATTTTAGGATTTAAATGAGTTGATAAATATCAAGCAATTAAAATACTACTTGGTACATATATTGTACAAATGTTTGATGCTATAATTGTTTTTATTAAATTAAGTACCATGGAGGTAGGACTTTTTTGTCTGTTTTGGGTCCTGGTCTGTTTTATAGTAGTGCATGGCACTTACTAGAAGTTCTATAAATATTTGTTGATAATATTCATTTCTATAAATGAACTATCGCAATCAGAGAAAACTCTCCTGTGTAATGCAGTCATTATTTAGTTTGGCCAGCAGAGAGCAGCAAATAGCTGTGACTGACACTAATTTTGGGCAAGGGAGGTTTCTTTTTCTCTTTTTTAAAAAAGTATATTTTATTGATTATGCTATGACAGTTGTCCCATTTTTTCTCTCCCCTTTATCCCCCTCTGACTTGTACCACCCCTCCCTCCAGCATTCCCCCACCTTAGTTCATGTCCATGGGTCATACATATAAGTTCTTCAGCTTCTCCCTTTCCTGTACTATCTTAATCTCCTCCTGTCTATTTTGTCCCTAACAATTATGCTTCTTATTCCCTGCACCTTTTTCCCCATTCTCCCCACCCTCTGCCTCCTCCCCACTGATAACCTCAATGTGATCTCCATTTTTGTGATTCTGTTCCTGTTCTAGTTGTTTGCTTAGTTTGTTTTTGTTTTTGTTTTTTAGGTTCAGTTGTTGGTAGTTGTCATTTTACTGTTCATAGTTTTGATATTCTTCTATTTCTTAGATAAGTCCCTTTAACATATCATATAATAAGGGCTTGGTGATGGTGAACTCCTTTAACTTGACCTTATCTAGGAAGCACTTTATCTGCCCTTCCATTCTAAATGACAGCTTTGCTGGATAGAGTCATCTTGGATGTAGGTCCTTGCCTTTCATGACTTTGAATACTTCTTTCCAGCCCCTTCTTACATATAAGCTTTCTTTTGAGAAACCAACTGATAGTCTTATGGGGACTCATTTGTAGATAACTCTACTTTTCTCTTGCTGTTTTTAAGATTCTGTTCTTATCTTTAATCTTGGATAATTTAACTAGGCTTTGTCTTGGTGTGTTCCTCCTTGGGTCCAACTTCTTTGGGCATCTCTGAGCTCCCTGGACTTGCATGACTATTTCCTTTGCCAGATTGTGGAAGTTTTCCTTCATTATTTTTTCAAATAAGTTTTCAATTTCTTATGCTTCCTCTTCTCCTTCTGGCATCCCTATGTTTTGGATGTTTAAAGTTATCCCAGGGGTTCCTAAGCTTCTCCTCATTTTTTTGAATCCATGTTTCTTCATTCTGTTCCGGTTGAATGTTCATTTCTTCCTTCTGGTCCAAGTTATTGATTTGAGTCCTGGTTTCCTTCCCTTCATGGTTGGTTACCTGCAACTTTATTTCACTTCATATTGCCTTTACTTCTTCCTCTATTTTGCATCGTACTCAGTTATTTCTGTGAGCATCCTGATTTCCAGTGTTTTGAACTCTGCATCTGATAGGTGGCCTATCTCCTTGTCACTTAGGTTATTTTCTGGATTTTTGATCTGTTCTTTCATTTGGGTCATATTCCTTTGTCTCAGTGCACCAGTTACATTGTAAGGAGCAGAGCCCTAGGTATTCACCAGGGTGGGGCAACCCATGTCACTGTGTTGTGGAGCTATATGTGGGGGAGGGGTCAGAGAGGAAACAATGCCACTTGCTTGCTGTTGCACCACTTTCGGTCATTTTCCTCACTACCCAAAATCCAATTGGGCCCTTCTGGTGTTGATTCCAAGGTGGGTAGGTTTGTGTATGTCCTAGGACCCTGTGGGTCCCTCCAATGGACTCTCCTGTGAGACTGGGAGTGTCTCCCACTGCCGTAATCCCTACAGATTTTTACAGCAAGAGGTTTCGAGGCTTTATTTCTCCACACTGGAACCCTGAGTTGCGGGGTCTGTCTCTCTCCCCAGTTTTCCCTCCTGGTTTATCTGCATGCAAATGTGGGACTGCCCAGTCTGCCAGCCACCGCCTTGGGCCAGGGAGGTTTCAAGTGTTAACTCCGAAGACTAACAGGACCGTTGGGATCCAGCTAGTGTGGTGAAAGTTTGCCATCTTACCTGTATGAGTGACCCCTACCCCTCCCACTCACCTCTGTGCAGGTCAGAATGATTGGCAGAAATTCTAATCCACAACAAAACTTAATTCAATATTTTCTCACAGACCCAATTTATTTTCAATTTCCTTCCTCCCTTCCGCCCTTCCTTCGTTCTCTCTTTCTCTAATATCTGTTTCTCGTTCACAGACACACTCTTAGTCCTCTAGATCAAGCTAGTATATTGTGCACACTCAAATTTTACAAATGCAGCTTGTATTCCAAACCATGAAGTGCATATCCTTATGCAGTATTCTACCCAACCAACTAATGAGGCTAAATGTGGTATAATAAAAATGACATCTGATTTGATCAAACTAGACCTGGAGAGGCATGATAACTTGGCTCAGGACACACAGCAATTAGTTGCAGCATTAAAGCACTAGCCAGGCCCTTTGGCTCTGTCCATCCCAGCAGGTCACCATTTGCTTCCCTTTTTATCCACAGAAGAGGCTCAAGTGGTTCCCTTGTATTGATCCAATCAACACAGCCATCAGCTTCTGGCCCTAGATGCCATTTCCCCAGGCTCTGGCACAGAGGAGCAGACTGCTTTACAGAACAGCTTCCTGGGGGGTCCAAGTGGTACATTTCCTCAACATGGACAGGGCCCACACTGGCAAAACCATAGGTGTGTTCTCTGGGAGCCCTTGGGTGACCTCTGAGTAGCAGGGCCCAGAATGCTCTGCTTCTCTCTGGCAGCCTCTGGCACAGCTGTTGGCTAGAGTGGTTCCCGCGAATCGGCCCAGCTGCACAGTCTCAGCTCAGGTGTGGTCCTGCTGCCACAGCCTCTTCAAGCGGCTTAAGATCCAGTCTCTCTCAACTATTATCCAAAAAGTCATGCTGGGGTTACTATTTGGGAAAAAATATTTAATTGACATTCCTACTGAAAACTCCTATGGATTGATGAATTAAAGAAAACTAAAATAGAAAAATGTAAAACCTAGAAAAAACATGGGTGACTTATTCTATTATCTTAGATTAGGAAGTTTCCCCTAAGCATTACAACAAAGGTAGAGACTCAAAAGAAAACAAATTACAGATTTGACTACATAAAAATTAAAAAGCTTTATGTCCCAGGAAACATCAAAAACAAAATTAAAAGCAAGCAAGACAAAGGATAAATATCCTGAGCCAGAATATCAGAAGAAAGCAGATGAAGATAATTAACTGACAACTTAAAAACATAAACTTACAGGAATGTGGAACTTGTTCAATGTCACTGGTGAAGAAATAAATTTAAATTTTGGGGGGGTGGCTATTGAAGTGGCAAATAAAACTCACAGTGTCAGTGAGGATACAAAGCCACAGGTCTCCTAATTCTGCTGGTGGCATATTAAGCTTACAGGCAGGTGTCCATGGTAAATGATTTTTTTCCACAGCCTTCATTGCTATCACTGTATTTATTTATTATCTACCGTCCATCCCCACCTTCCCCTGCCAGATCAACGTACTGCTGGATAACAGGGGTGTTGCTTATTGATCCCTCCCAGGTGTTTAGCACAGTACCTGGTCCATAACAGGATCCTCAACGTACATTTAGAGAGTGAATGATTGAACTTTGGCCCTGGTGACCCTACTTTTAGGAACTGACCCTAAGGTAACAATCAGAGATTTACAAAACCATTTACATCCAAGATGGTCATTTCAGCATATGATGTAATAGTCAAACTTTGCAAATCATTTAAAGGTCCGACATAGGGGATTAGAGAAAAAATTATGATATATCCTTACTAGAGACTACAGAAGTAAAGTGATTAAAATCATGTTGTTGGTGAAGGAATAACATTGAATGATTTTCTAGATATAGTGTTATTTTTATTCTTAAGATTTTTATTTATTTATTTTTAGACAGGGGAAGGGAAGGAGAAAGAGAGGGATAGAAATATCAATGTGTGGTTGCTCCTCATGTAACCCCTACTGGGGACCTGGTCCTCAACCCAGGTATGGGCCCTGACTGGGAATCCAACCAGCAGCCCTTTGGTTCGCAGGCCTGTGCTCAATCCACTGAGCCACACCAACCAGGGCTATAGTGTTATTATGAAAAGGACAGGCTACATACGCTGTTTTCTAGAGAATTTCTGAAGACGTTTTCCAGAAAGTCTCTGTATATAATACTATCCTATAACAGAGTGCAGCCAGGGCTCCCCAAACGAAGAATTTGGAACAGGGTCCAGAACTTGGGGTCCAGGACATACAGAAAAATAGGATAGCCCCACCACCCAAGGTGGGCCAGCATGGGGGATGGGACATATGGAGCAAGGCCATTTTGAGTTACTTTGCATATAAACAGCTGGCCAGCTTCATACCTGATATGCAAAAATGGTTATCTTGCATATCAATAGCAGGCTAGCTAGGGAGTTGGGCGTTGCTTTGACCAGTGATGTAGCTGGGAGGCAGCTCCCCCTGGTTACAGTGCCTGTGTGAGAACTTGGAGATGGTTTGCTCCACACCATGGAGCCACACCTGCCCAGACTTACCATGGCAGCCAAGAAAGGCTGAAAAATGCAGGACTGCTGGCAGGTGTAGCCAACTGCGGGACGAGTTGGAAGACTCATGCCAGGATTTAAACCCAGGTGTGGCAGCCATGCTTCTCCCCTAACTATGCAGTTTTGGGGGCTCCCTTGACCACATGGCTTAGGAAGCAAGAAAGCAAGATGTAGCGGCCATGCAGAGCTCTCTCTTAGTGGTTTGAAAGAATGCAGAAGGACAACACAGGATATGAGGGAGGCCAATGCAAGACCATGTGGGAAGGAAAGGGGTTAAAGGACTCTCGCCGGTAGGCCACAAGAAAGTGCCACGTGGTTTTGGATTAAGAACTGGAGATCGCAGCAGCAACATAGCTGATGCTGCTGGGAACCGTGGGAGGCCTGCCAGCTAAGGACGGGTTACTGTGAGGAAACGGGAGTCTAGCCAAGCTATGGACTTCTAGCTTTTCCTGAGATATGGTACCCCTGACTGGCCTGATTGGGCCAAGGGGATAAGGAAGGACTGTGTGGGTTTGTGAGTGTTTTAAGGGACTTTGGTATTTTAACAGTGATATTCTGTCTTTACCCTAAACCTGTATAACTTTTGAATAAATAGTTCCTTTCCTTTTTACCAGACTCTGGCAATAAGAGCCACAATTCCTAGGGGCAGTGGGCAAGGCACACCTAGTACAGAGGGACCCCAGGGAGGAGGATCCATTCAGTAACAGTATCTTATGCCCCACCATGAGTCCATTCTGTAACAATCCTAACTTCTGCATAGTTACACCAACACTGCTCGGACAGCAAAGCCAGCACATCCGGTCTGATTAGGCACTCTGTATGGCTAAAGGACATCATAAACACATACCCTTCTTTATAATTCTTAGAATGAAGGCTGGTGAGCACCTCAGAGCTCACCTAGCTCGAGTGGGTGGGAGTGAAGCTGCCCTGAGGGCCCCAGAGTAAAGACATATGCAGAGCCAAGACCAGAACTCACTAAAAAGCAGCAATTATCACGGAGCAGCTACCAATTTCCCAAATTCCAAGGTCTCACTTTCAGTCTGAAGATTTGCTCAGTGATAACTGTTATCCTCCCTTTGGCCAGAAGAGGGCAGACATAGGCCATGGATGGAGGTGGAGAGAGGGCAGGGTTTTTGGAGGGGTTTTTTTTTAGGCTGGAAAAACATCTCCCAATAAGGTCATTCTCCTCTAATGAGAGTTGGAGCTCAAAACAAAACTCTTGACTCTTCCGCTGCAAATATGCTACTTAAACGAGTGAGGTTCAAAGACTGCAGTTCTCTTCTTAGTTTTAACTTTGTCACTGTACCTCTCTGAGTCACAGTCTTTACTCTATGAAGTAGGATCCCTGAAACATGCACAGAAAAAGGAATATAACAGCAATGCTGTGTGTGCATGTAGGTGCACATGTATGCATGTGTGTGTGGAGGAGAGAGCTGGCCAAAGGGGGTCCAGGCCACGGGAGGCTTTTCTGGTCCCCTGTGAATATATATGTGTAAATTCTCGAGCACTTAAAACCAGTCCATTTTGCACTTGAGAAACTTTAACTACCTCTACTTATATTTCAAACTGTGCTTATTTTAAAAGTTAAAGAAGTGTTTCACCTATGGACTGTGTGATAAAAGAGTGAAATACCACAGGAATATATGTGAAGCCCGAGGATTAAGTTGAAAAATATTCCTGAAAATGACGGAAGGTTTTTGTGATAATCATTTTAAAACTCTAAGTGTTTGAGTGGTTACATATTTGGTCACGAGAAGCAAAAAAATATAATATGTGGATATTTTTTAAAATATAGCTTCATTTCCTGAGGTGTGGAGCCTAGTAGAAGTATTATTTTCACACTGATGTGTAGCAGCCGGAGCAAACCTGCAGTATGAGTATCATGGTTTGGAGCAATGAGCCTACAACGCAGCTGGCAGGCAAGTAGTCATAAGAGAACCGCCTGGAGACCACGCTGGAAGAAGGGTGAGGAGCTGAGCCCTGAGCCTGGAGAAGAGCAGCCCTGAGTGGGACGGGACCTGCAGGGAGAAGTTCAGTCAGAACACAAAGGTCAAAGTCACCAAGACAGGCCTGATTTTAATATTGAAGGACCTTCTCAGCGACCAAAGCTAAATGCATCATCAGAGAGTCAGGAGGCTCCAGATACTTTGACGGTCCAAGAGTGCCTGGAAGACCCCTCTGAGGTCAGGGGGAAAGGCACTAAGTGGTGTCAGAAACCAACTTGTCCCTATGCAATGAAATCAGTCATGTATCAAAATGTGACAGGTGAGAGCAAGCTTGCGGATGTCAGAATCATTCCTGTAGCGCCACAGAATGAAAGGACCTTGAGATACAGGGGCAAAGGTACTGTGACAAAAAGTCAGACTGCACCAGCAAGGTAAGACATACCAATGGCACTAACATACCCAGATGATGAATGTCGGAGAAAGCAGCACAGCCTGCTTGAATTAAAAATAAGTAAATATAAATAAAAATAGAAGCAGAGGGCCCCAGAGAATATTTGGGGGAAAAAAAGAAGGGGGTCCCAAAGACATGTTGTGTTCACAGCAGTCACACAGAGGCTGGGATTGGCTGACCTGTGTTCACTCCCTCACTCACCAACCCTCCCCAGTTGAATTCCCACAGTACGCTGGGCCCTTGTTCAAGAGCTGTGTGTATTTTCTTCAGAGGTACAGGGATGATCCCTCAGGCTTTGTGATGGCTGAGATGCTATCTCTTCCTCTGTTTCCTCTTTAGCCTAGTGGTTACCTGACAATAGCGAGGAAAAACTCAGTGGGGTGATGGAGCCACAAGATATGTGTATGCGCAATGTTGTGAAAGTTGTAGGTCATTGAGATTCCCCAGTGTGACCGGTCAGCCTGACCAATTTGGAAGCGTTAAGAAAACACAGTTTCTAGAAACACCAAGATTAAGATGATACCCAAGCCCATCTCCCCTCTGACTTTCTTTCAACTTTCTCAAAAGTCCCTTCCGGGACGCCAGGGGTGTGCCTTCCAAGGCGTCCACCAGCTCTGAGAGATGGACTGAGAGACTCAGGCATCAGAATTGTTCTGAGAACTGGTTCAGACTACCTGGCGGTCACATGGAGAGCCACTCATTTCATTGTTATGGACATTTTCTTCTGTGGATATTCAGTATTCACTAAAATACCGAATGCTGACCAACATAAATCTAACTTTTGTTTTTCTTTGAAATAGCAATTGTACTTTATTTGTTGTTGAATATATTGCTTATTTTGAGTTTTCTTATTTTTTAAAAGTAGGTAATTGGGATTTTTTATATATCTTTTCTATCATATTCTTCAAAGCTACCTGAAAAATTTTAGGACAATTTCTAAAACTGGTATACATGGCAAATAATAATAATTATTATTATTTTGTCTAGCTTGGTGGTCCTTAACAAAAGCTTTTTCTCACCTTGTGAGGAGTTTCTTTAATTTTCCACGGATTGAAAATGGTTGTGTTCAACCGGCATTCTTGAAACTGAGAGCTTTAGCAGAACTCCCGCCCTCTTTTCATGCTCGTGGAGAAGGCTGAACACTCAGGGACAGACTGCAACCTCTCTCCTCTGACCTCAGGTCTCTCCTCCAACAGCTATCTCTTATTCTCTCTCATCTCAGGATGAAAGCAGTGTCCCAAAACTCTTTCAAAATGAACACATGATTCGTGTCCTTGATCCATATCCCTAATCTCTTCCTTGGGGCATTTTCCTTGGGGCTCATGTTAACTCATCATCGGTTTGACCTCTTGGCCGGCTCTCTCCTCTCAGGTTTATAAACTCAGTCCAGTTCTCTCCTCAAATTTAAAAACACAAGCTTTCCCTCTACTCTGATTCCTCCTGGAACCACAACCCTACCTCCCATTGACTGCGCCACCTCCAAATTCTGCCCTTGCCACTTGAGAGGGTCACGTTCAAACCACCAAATCCAACAGGCTTTATATTCAACCCTTAAATACTGCTGAATCTCTCAGGATACCTAACATTTTCCCCATGGATCTGGTCTTTCTTTGGCTTCTTTAACGCATTTTTCTGAGTGATTTACCTCATTTTCTTCCTGTCACCTACTGAATGCAGCCGTGCCTGGTTCACGGCCCCCGGTTATCTTCCCTGATGCTTCGATGCTCTACCCAGCTGTCCTTCTCATTCTCAACAATGGCCGCCAAACCTCCTGCTCTGAGTGGTCTGCTCAACCTCTCATTTCTAATTGTTAGCTTGTCAATTCAGCCAGAAGATGGCTTTTAAAACCCAGCCCAGGCAAATCCAAACCTATCATCTTGCTCGTTGTGGTAGATCTTTTCTGATTGTTTGCCCAGGTCTAAATGGATTCTCCATTCTTTGGAAACTGACCCAAGTCCACAGGATAAGCTGCTGAAAGCCACTTGACTGCTTTATCACAGTTGATTGGCAGGCACAAAGACAGGTACCTGTCTGAGACTGAGCCACTCACATAGATTTCTCCTAGCCTTGAAGTGAGAGAGACACACTTGGGCTAACTGTAGATGGTACTGTGCAGGGGAAAGGTCCATTTTGAATCCTGGTGCTGGGGTCCCTTAGAACTGTCCCAGTTCCCAGACTTTCTGGTTAATTCAGCTGTTCCATGGATTCATGAGAAACTCCAGAAAAATTCTAGTAAAGTCCCTCTTTTGGCTAAGCTTGCTTGAGTTGGCTTTTACCACTTATAGACCTTTAAGTAACAGAACCATCCACCCCTCTCCAGGAATCTCTCCAATTCTGGAAGGGGCCCTACCCTTCCCTTACCCAGAAAGGCTTGAAACTTGACTCTGCCCTTGCTTTTCCTGAGGCCCACATTCAGAATTCTCAAACCTTGACAGTTTTTCCTCCACAATGATTCCCCTCCTCTTACGTCCCCAGTTATTGCCCTAGTTCACTGGTCCAGCCCCACATGCTGCAGTGGTAACTCAGATCATACCATTTCTCTGTCTAAACCCTAAGACTAAGTCTTACAGCTCTTGATGTCACGTAAGTACCCTTCTCATTCCGGCTCACAGGTGCATGGGGCTTATTTCATGCTGTTTCCATTCCTGTGTGCCAGTCAGTCCTGATGAGCAGACTTATCTAAACACTCTCCATTCTTCACTTCCTCTGTGATTCCTGTGCTTCTGCTCCCTTTGCTCTTCGGCCCTGGTGAACCCTTACTTCTTTTTAAGGTCTGTGTCAGGCCTTTTCCCCATTTCCTCAGGAGAACCTCTCCCTCCACCCTCTGGGACAGGAGATCATTGCCACATATTAAATTCATCTCCCCTTCCAGCCTGCGGGGCACAGCTACCTTTAATTCCTTGCATGATAGTGGTTGATCAGAAGTGGGTGTTGAGTCAATTAGTTCATACGCCATCAGATGTTCATCAGGATAGTAAAAGGCCTGAGAGAGCAGGCAAAGCCAAAGAATTTCCTTCTGCCCCTGCTTACTGTGCTTTTAGCCAAAATCAAGGTGGGAGGGGACTGGATGGTGGGTGCCGAGTGGGTGAGTTAGACCATAACCCAGACCTCCAGGCAGCAGTGTCTAAAAACCAGGACACTCCTGAAATTGTTTTTGATTCCAGGGAGAACACATTCATATTGCTTCAACATTTAAAATTCATTTCCATATACATTAACTGATTTAATTGGCACTGCTACCGCACCATGCAGTTAAAGTTTACAAATACCAGTTTGTAGGTGAGGAAATGTTATAGGAGAAACTCAGATCTTCTTGCCGATGCAGTAAAGAATTACAGATCAGCAAGTCTGTTAGCTTGCATGCAGGGTTTATTGGTGATATGATCTCATGGAAGAGAATGGGCCTTGCTGAGGAGGGGGAGAAAGGTAAGAGCAGGGGTGGCAAGGGCAGGGGTAGCAAGAGCATCAGGTCCTTTCTTCTGAGGACTTATATAGTTGGCTAGATGGGGTGAAGAAATTACATGTTGCTTTACAGGTAATATGTGGGCCCTTTCTGGCCTTGCAGGCCTTGGGATGAAAGCACAGTTTCAAAGGCTTTCTTTCCCAGATAGTGGAAACAATTCATAGAATTTCAAGGACTGCCCTCCTCCCTTGATAGCATGGTGTTTCCTGTGATGTTGGAACACCTGGCAATATTACCAGCCCAGGCTCAGGACTGCTGAGTTAGTGGGTGAAACATGTCTCCCTCCTCCTCCCTGCCTTGGTTTGCTATCTATCCTACCTAACATTCTCCCACTGAAGCATTTGGAACCCAAATCTTTGGAGGTTTTGGGGCGACGACCACTCTGGCTACTTCCTGTTGTAAAAGGGACGTTGAGCCTTCTTTGGGTTCCATCTGCTTGCTAACTATCAATCACAGGAGGTGGAGGGAGGTGTCCTTCCATTGGCCTGTGATAGAAGTCTGGAGCCTCCAGTCCCAGAGGTCCGTAGTCATTCACGACAATCATTTGTAGCTTTATAGCATCTATTCTAGAAGAGATAAATTTAGTTAGTAAGTTGATTAACACGGGTCCGAATAGTAGCATTACTAGTATAATTAATAATGATGGTGCAAAGGGAAGAAGTAAAGACATAAGCCATGAATGAGTCCCAAAAATTCGTTGAAGTTTTGACCCTAGATGTGGATTCAAGAATGCGTTGGGTGTTTTGCTGGACTTGCTCTGACTTGTTAATGTAGAAGCAACACTCTTCCTTGAGGTATAAACACGTTCCTCCCGCTGAGGCTGTGAGGAGGTCTGATGCCCTTCGATTGTGGAGGGCAACTCCGGCTAATGAGTCCAGTTGCTCTTGGAGTGCTGCACGCATTTCCCCTGCTTTAGTTAATGATTCAGCCATTTCCTGTGACAGACGGTAGTGGATTCCTAAGGAAGCTCCCCCTGCCACTGTTCCATGGCAGAGAGGATCCCAATAATTGATGTTAAAGGAATAAGGGGACCAGCCCTTTTGAAAAGGTGTCCTTGTCCTACTAAAGAGAAGGGGAGGGAGGCATTTTCCCAATCTATGGAAACACCAGAAAGAATATACCCAAAGGGGCAGATTCCCCTCCACTGCGGAGGAAGGTCCAGTATGCCTAGGACCCACAGATCCAATGGACTCCTGTAAAAGGGGGTATTTCTGCCAGCAAAGCAATATCTGCCAGCTTCATTGGATGGGTTTCTACAGAGATGTAGCTGCCATTGACGAGTTGTTTGGCTCTTGGGTATTTAGCACCTGACCATTGTGATCCTTGTGCTACTGTGGGATTGTGGGAACTTGTGCTATTTATAAACTCAATAAAGATAGAGCCCCTCTTCAGTCCACAATGTATGGTGACTCGAGAGCTGCGGAGCACAGTGATACAGTCCTCTCTTTCCTGTGGGAGGGATTCATTAACTTGACAGGATGGCTTGCCCTGGCAGTAAGCTGTTTTTGCTTCAGTTTTTGTGTAAAGGTGGGCTAGGAAAAGCTGGCTTCGGAAAGCAGGTACGCATGAAATTTGTTTTGTCCCTCAAATTAGGAATTCCTCCAGAGATATAGGGTATTGCAGTGAGGAAAATTCCACAAGTAGAGTCTGTGAGAGGGGGACCTGAGATTAGAAAATTTTGTCGGCTTCGGCTATCAGCAAGCCTTCCCACGGGAGTGCCTCCTGGAGCATTACCGACAATGTAGGAGGGACAGCTGACTGAAGATGGTTTATTATTGTACTTTGCCAGGTATAATGCATGCCTGCGTTTTTGGACCAAACTTTCAGGAAAAAAACATCTTTTGTTTTAATTGTTTAATTCAATTATTTATTTATTTATATTTAGGTACTCATATTTTGTATTACAAAGGAATTCTAGCATTTATTTTTGAACATATTATGGTATAAGAAATTTTATGTAACAAATAATTACAAAACACAAGAACAGACACAAGGTACAAGGAATTTTACATACCGTACCACCCATCTATAATGTGCACACCTATTTTTCCCTCAAAAATTTGGGCAAAAATAATGCGCATTATATACAGCAAAATACGGTATGTGAGGATACAGAGGCCCTCTAGGGGAGCACTGACTGCTAGTGGAGAAAGTCTTGGGTAATAGTTTAGCCAGGTTTTGAGTAGCTCTGATGCCCTACGGGCTGGAATGCACAGCCTTTTTTGTCTAGGGTAATGGAGACGTTTCCCCGCTGTTCTGGTGCCAAGGGCTGAACTCAGCCCTAGCTACGAAAGAAAGCCAACAGGAAGAATTTAATTTTAAAGATTGGGTCATATGACTGGCTAATTCATAGGCAGTTATAGACGGAGATTTAGCATCAGTGAAAGGGGGTAAGGAGTAAAATAGGAGGCTACTTATCAGACTGCAGAATGTCCTTTGGAAAAGGAACTCGAGGTCCTCCCCTGGCGCAGAGGAGTATGTGGTATCATCCTGCTATTCTGGGAGTCCTGAGGGTTTAGTCGGCTCCTTGCATGGTTTGACTTCAGAGTGATGTATCCAACTGAAGATGTCAGGAACTTTGATGGCTGTTGGAGAAGACATAAGAACAGGGAGGGGTCCTTTCCACAAGGGTTGTAGTTGAGAATCTGGGGAACCATTCTCCCAAACTTTAAGTAAAACCTGGGTTCCCGGGGGATCCAATGGGCAGTCGAATCCTGCCTTGGTTTTTGCTGTAGGCCAAATTCCCGAAGGGTGGCCTGAAACTGAGCCACCATCTGCACACAGGTTTCTAGGGAGGGAGCCTCTGTGCCTAGCAAGAGTTCTGAATATAGAAAAGGTCAGCCTATAGTGCCTCGAAGGGGCTGAAAGTCAAGTGGGCCTTGGGGACCACCCTGGTCCAGAGTAAAGCAACCAGCAAGGCTTCCTTCCAGCTGAGAGAGGTTTCTTGTGTGATGTTTCTTATAGTAGCTTTTAGAAATTGATTGGCCCTCTCTACCTGCCCCGACGACTGAGGGCACCAGACAGTGGAGTCTGTAGTCTACTCCCAGGGCCTTGGAGGTTGTTTGGACTGCAGTGGAAGTAAAGGCTGCCCTGTTATCACTTTGAAGTGATCCAGGTAACCCAAACCTAGGAATAATTTCAGGTAGAAGCTTCTCAGCTACTTCATGAGCCCTCTCCGTTCAGGTTGGAAAGGCCTCTATCCAACCCATAAAGGTGTCTACAAAGACTAATAGGTATTTGTGTCCTTGTTAGGGGGCATCTGGGTAAAATCTATTTGCCAATCCTCCCTTGGATGGGAACCCTTATGTTGGGCAGGCTGGGCCAACATTGGTATAAATGCTCCCTGGGGGTTATTAAGAAGGAAGGAAGGACAGGAGGATATTACTTGATTGATAGCCTTGGACAGCCCCTTTCCTTAAAATGCCCTATCAATAAGGGTGGCCAGAGATTCCCTTCCCAAGTGAGTTGATTCGTGGAAGGACTTAAAAGATTTCCCGTTATATATTTTGGGTAGAATTAAAACAGTTCCTTGGCTAAGCCATCCCGACGGGAGAAGTTGAAACCCGTTCTGCAACACCCAGGACTGTTCTTCAGTGTAGGATGGAGTGGGTAGGGATGCCTCAGGGATGAGAGCCCCTATAGTACCTCAGCTGCCGGGAACTCCTACCTCCTGAAGGGTGGCTTGTCTGGCAGTGGTGTCTGTCAAGCGATTGCCCTTGACTACCTCAGAATCCCCCTTTCGATGTCTCCTACAATGAATGGCCGATACTTGCTGAGGCCTTTGAAGAGCCTCAAGAAAATCTAGAATTTGAGGCCTGTATTTGGTGGGGTGGTCCTTAGTGGTAAGGAAAACCCTCTCCTTCCAGACTGCTGTGTGAACATGTAGGACTAAGAAAGCATAGAATCTGTGAAAATGTTTGCCCTTTATCCTTCTGCTGGTGGAAGTGCTCGGGAAGCGCTATTAGTTCTGCTAACCGAGCCGAGGAACCGGCAGGTAGTGCTCGTGCCTCTGTCACCTGGTGGAGAGAAACTACTGCGTACCCTGCCTTCTTTTTCCCTCTACAACAAAACTGCCGCCATCTGTGAACCAAATGGTATCTGGGTTGTCTAGAGGCCGACTGGAGAGATCGGGGCCAGGGTTAGAAGACAAACATTCAGTTTCAGAGCAGGAGTGGAATGGTAAGTCCTCCGCTGCATTGGGAGGGAGAGTGGCAGGATTTAAGAAGAGATAGTAATGTTAGGATTTTCTAAAAGTAGGGCCTGGTGTTTTAAGAGTGTATTGTCAGAGAGCCAGCAGTGGCCCTTGGTCTGCAGGAGTTCTGGGACTTGATAACTAGTATGTGCCTGGATTGGAACCACCAGAGTCAGTTTGAAGGTCTCCTCTAAAAGAAAGGTGAAGGCCCCAACAGCTCAAAAACAAGACGGCCACCCACGGGCTGCTAGCCTTTTAGATATGTAGGCCATGGGTTGGTGGGTATTTCCTAATTTGGGGGTTTGTGTGCCAAAGCAGGTGCTGTATCCTTTTGTATCCCTTGTCCATCATAAGACTCTAAGTCCCAGTTAGTATGCTTGACGAGAGCTTCTCTCAGCCTTTCTAGGAAAGTGATAGGGCTCCCATCTGGGCCCTGGTTGACAACAGATACCTTGGAGTAATTAATGGCCTTTTGGTGGCCTGCCTCGAGTCCAGGCTTCGTACAAAATAAGGAGTTTCATCCCGGAGTTCCAATCAGGAGTGAATTTCAAAAGCAATTCACTTTCGGGAATTGCTATTATAATCCCACCCAGCGTCCGTAGGTAGAACCTCTGGTTCTCCTACAGGATATTTCTTGTCAGACAGATGTAAATTGTGAGCAAACTTTCTCCTTAATTTTTTTCCTGTTCAACGTCTGATACAGTTTGTCCCAGAACTACCATCGCATCTTTCCGGGT
The DNA here is from genome assembly GCF_022682495.2 of Desmodus rotundus. NCBI lineage: Eukaryota > Metazoa > Chordata > Mammalia > Chiroptera > Phyllostomidae > Desmodus > Desmodus rotundus. The sequence continues at coordinate 47,970,425 of NC_071389.1, forward strand.
CAGTTCATGTGCCAAAGCAGGTGCTGGAAAGTGTCTATGCATTTGTCCAGATTGTCTGACTCATTCTCAGGTCAGCTCTGATTTGCCCGAACTCAACAAGGGAGGAAGGTCTGTGTGTCAGCTGGGGGCCGGATTCTCCTGCCACTTCTATTAGGGGCAAGGGCTGCGTAGTCGGGGCAGTTTTAGGGGTGGGAAAAGTAGGGGCCGGCGATTGTGCTGAGGACCCTGGCTTTGGGGTAGTGAGGAAGGCTGAGAAAGGGCCTTCTCTGGGGTCTCTGGGGCTGGGACTGGTTCCATGAGCATCTAGGAATTGAAGGATGAATCAGGAAGCACAGCATTTATAAGACAAAGTGTATACTTTTTGCATTAATCACTATGACTCCTGAAATAGAAAAATGCTTGGGTATCAGGAATCTTTGACCACTTTCCAAGACATTTACAAAAGAGGCTACGTTGTAGAATTGTATTATAGTTTAGGGTCCCATACAGTGGTCAAACTTACCTATCCCCTAGTTGATAAAAGAGCCAAGCTGTATTACAAAAAAAGATCAGTTGGTCTTTCTTTAAATTTTGAGGATCAAACTGCAACCAATTAGAAAGCATACAGCTTAATGGGGTACCAGCAGAAACGGACTCTTGATTCCCCATCTGGAAAAGGGAAAAACACCGTGCCCAGTGAGGGGACGTAGGCAGTAGCTGGAGCGCCTAGCTCTTTTTCTAAGGGGTTGAGAAAGAGTCATAGTAGTTCCTGCATCCTTCTGGGAGCTGAAAAGGCTTACTGGGGAATTGAGAGGTTAAACAGTGGCAGCTATTCCCTGGGAGCAAGCTGGGAAGCAGTCTGTTCTGCTCTAAGAGTGCCCTGCCCTGTGCTCTGCTCAGGGCAGAGGCTGGAGAGGGGAAAAAAGCAAAACAAAACGGTGGAGATATCAGGCTCAGTCCTCAGGCAACGGCTGAACAAGGGCCTTGGTTTTGTCACCTTTTCCCCTCTGCGTTGGGAAGGCAGGCACCCCGGTGTTTCAGCAACCAGTGACAGTTTGAGTAGCGAGTTAACGAACCTATTGTTCCCAGGACCTAGTAGTCCCCCCGGTCTAAAATTTATAGTGTTCCAAAGACTTTTCCTTATTTTTCTTTCTGAGTCCTACAGTCTAGGAGGGGTTGTGAGTTTCCCTCTTTGTACTGTTGTTCCGTTAATGTGGACACAGTGGGGCCAAGCCCAATTTGAAGCTGCAGTTGAATGCAGGGCTTGGGTCAGGCAGGTGAGGAATAGCGTCACCTCCTGCTAGGCAGTAGTGATCAAAAGGCATGGCCTTAGGGGACTAGATGGCCCCGGGCTGGAAAACAAACACAGCAATTACTTTGTAAAGCAGATAGACCTGGGAGTGGTAGGGATGTAAATGGAGTGGCCAGAGAAAGGGGGAAAAAGCCTTAGGAGTGAGGCAAATTCCAACGAAAAAGGCCTAGTTAGGAGAACAGGACCTGAAAAAGCCAGCACTGTGCACTACAGGCTAAACTCTTGCTTTCTCCTCTTGAGAACTAAACCTAAATGGGGAACGTGCCACAGGGCTGGGAGTATGATTGCTTTTACAGTGTGCCTCTTGTTGTGTGGACTTCTGCTGGTGGCTAGGGGGAACCTAGTGTTTTTGTCCTGGCCCATAACCCAGCTTATCCTTCTCACGGGTGTCTTTCTTTGCAGCGAGACCCCTGGTGACTTTCAAATGCTCTACCTGTGCCCGCAGGGTGTGGCAATTTGGAGAGGGGGAGAGAGAGACAGAGAGAGAGAGATCGCGCAAGACCTTAAGTAACATTTTTGTCCCTCCTTGCGGCTCCTGCAAGGGGTATTCGGATACAAATTGAGTTGCTAGAAGCCACTTGGGGAAGAGAGAGATGATGCAAACTTCCAACAGGCCAATGATTTAAATGGACTTTTCTGTTGGCGAGGTTTGGAGGTAGAAAAGGCTACGGAACCCAAGTAGTAGGTCAAAGTGTGCTGCTTATGAGTAGGGCTTCCAAAGGCCATTACCTCTTTGGTCATCCCTAACTCTTATGTGCCTCAGTTTTTCCCCTGTCTAAAACAGCCTGGGGGGTTGGGGGGGAGTGCGGCTAGCAGTGCTGGGTGACAAGCCCTTGTTTTGCTTGTCCCTGGAGAAATCAAAGTTACTTTACAGTGATGGGAGTTCCCTATGAGGCCTCTGTACGTGGATCAGGCTGGATGGAGCAAGTTCCTCTTTAGTCTTTGGAGCTGGGTGAAACCCCAGCACTCATTTCAGGTTTCATTGTTTCTACCTCCAAACACAGGCTTAGCACGTTTGAATGCCCCACCCCCAGAGCACAGCATCTCCTTTATCCCAAAGGTGAGAAAGGCGAGAAAACCTTGCAGATGAGACCATACTCACTGCGTTCCAAACAGCTGGAGGCAAAGGGTGAGATCCAAGTCAGGATCCCAGTCACAGCACTTTTTACTTTACTGGAGAAGCTCAGTTCTTCTTGCCGATGCAGTAAAGAATTACAGATCAGCAAGTCAATTGGTGTGCATGCAGGATTTCTTGGTGATATGCTCTCGTGGAAGAGAATGGGCCTTGCTGAGGTGGGGGAGAAAGGCAAAAGCAAGGGTGGCAAGGGCAGGAGTGGCAAGAGCAGGTGTGGCAAGAGCATCAGGTCCTTTCTTCTGCGGACACATATAGTTGGTGGGGTGGAGGTGAAGAAGTTACTTATTGATTGATGGGTAGAGGTGGCGCTGCCAGCTTCCCTGGGGGACATGACTACCCAAACTTAGGTATGTGTGGGGGTCTGTTAGCCTGAATCCTTATCTTGCTCCAGATTCCATTTGTTCATCTTGTTGTAAAACAAATATGGACAGAAGGCAGTTAATTAAAGTTGGGGCAGCTACCCAAACTTTATTTGTAGGCTACATTTGTGGGCTTCTTCCTGTAAGCATTAGGGACTGCCTTGTAAAAAAGTGACCAGAGGTAGGCAATTAACCAAAATTGTTTTATGGGCTTCTTCCTTTGGGCACTTCTGGGCCCTTTCCTGCCCTTCAGGCCTTGGAATGAAAGCACAGTTTCAAAGGGTTTCTTTCCCAGATAGTGGAAATGACACACAGAACTTCAAAGACTGCCCCCCTCCTGTGTTAGCATGGTGTTTCTTGTGCTGTTGGAACACCTGGCAATATTACCGGACCAGGCTCGGGACTGCTGAGTTAGTGGGTGAGACATGTCTCCCTCCTCCTCCCTGTCATGGTTTGCTGTCTATCCTACCTAACAGAAACATCCAGGCCAGGTGTCTTCAACCAGGTGACACTTATAACTGATGGACTTTCAACAGGAAACTGCCTTCTCACCTCAGAGCCAGGGTTCTTTCTCTCCTCTGTACCGTGTGGCTTCTCCAGTGGCGGAGTTAAAATACAACTGAACAGGCTATTTGTGAGGGTGGGAATGGGGGGGATGGTAATCTGCTTCTAATCATGTAACTTTTTCTCCTACCCTGATGGTCACACGTGACACCTAGGGGGGTTAACCACCCAGTACAAAACGTGTTCCCTATTTCCAGAAATAGATACCGCCCCCGAACACTTTGATTTGATGGCAAAATATTTTAATTTCTCATAAAGCTATTTCCCCCACCCACTCCCTGCCCCATAGACTTGACATGGAAAAGAATCTGCACGCGTGTGTCCTGGCCGAGCAGGAGGATGACGTGTGCATGTACATACATGAATATACATACAGGTTTATTTAAATGATCTACACTTTTGGAGAGTGTTTGAAGCATCTTATCAAAAGAAAACACATTTGAAGCAAGAGGTTAAAAACGCTTTTCAGACCCAACCCACATCCAACAGATCGGTTAGTATTGGATATTCAGATTTGGTTTCAAAGCTGAAATGCCCCCGGTGTGATAGACCATGAAATTCAGTTATTTTATGGTATGCATAAAAAATAGGGACATATATCTATTGGCAACTTAAATATTAACTCAACAGGCTACCTGGTGATATAAATAGGAAAAAAAGTGGTCATGAAGGAGGAGTGAAAAACTACGACACCAGCCTCTCTTGGACTGCAAAGGATGTTAGAAATCTATCCTAGCGTCTAAAACAGGAAAAAGAGTCAAACATTCCACTCCATATAGACCCCGCCTGGCCCAAATCATTCCCAAGGAGAATTCCCCCAACACATGAGGTTTACTAACCACCTGCTACAGATGTTACTACGTCACTAATGAACAATGAGCACAGAATGTGTCATACCAGAGGTTTTGTTATCACATACAATGCATTAGTGGCTGCAGGGATCTTTCCTCCCAGATCTATAGTCAGAAGGCAAAGGGACAACATCCACGCCACTGGTCCAAGAAACCACAGCTAAGAAACACGAGCAGTCAAGCATGTTTGCACAGTGAGCTCTCTCTGGCCCGCTCCCCACTCTAGGGAGAAGGGCTGGATGGGGGGACCGTCCCAGCCGGGTGCTGCAGCCGTCTACTCCTGGGCTTCCTTGCGGCTCAACTTGTAGATCTCGGTGGGTCCGTCCACGTGGGTGATAGTGGTGGTGAGCTGGAGTTCTTCCCCACTGTGGACCCTCAGATCGCCTGAAACAGGGTTTTTGTTGTTTGTTAGACGTGGTCAGGGAGGAAGGAGGAGAAAGCTGGCTCATCTCAGTAACTACCGCCCAATGTCTCTTTCACATTCTGAGCTGATAGAGAAAAACCTGGGCACAGACACCTAGGGCTCACACCCAACCTTTTCATTCAGACTTTGCAGTAATTTCATCCACTTTTGTCTCCCAGGGAAGAGATATTAACAAGAGATGAGTCAGCTTACAGCTTGTATAATTTGTAGTCATTACTAACATTTAATGAGAGCTTACTTGGTGACTGATGCTATTCTGGATGCTTTATCCTTGGTCGTATTTATCCTCACAGAGCCTTCCAAGGTGTCATCCTGACCATGCCAGCTTTACAGAGGAGGAAACTGGGGTGGAAGTAAGGGGACTGCCGCAGGTGATGTGACAGGTATACAACTGAGACAGATGGGAGCTAGGCCGAGGAGAGGAGGCTTGTGCTATGGGCTGAGCCAGCACATTTGCCTCCCCTGTGGGGGGAGGGGGGTAGGCAGGCACATACTCCCTTGCTGTGAATAGTTTACAAAGTGGCCATGCCACGTGCAGGAAAACAGGACCTGCCCACTCCCAACAGACTGCGTAGGGTGCTACGTGTCATATGTTTAGGAACAATCAGGAGTCTTCTTCTCAAGGAAAAATGGCCAGAAATACACTCTCAACGTTCCCAATCTCCAGGACTGTGTACACAAGGCCAGTGTGTCGGTCACCCCACATACCGGCCCTGCAGGGTGCTTGGTCAAAGCTGGTTCTGAATTTGCATATCTGGGTGAGCCCTCAAAAGTTCAAAGCCAGTTTCCTGATCTGGAGGTCTGCGAGTCATCAACATTTCAAAGATAGTCCTGACCACCCCAGTAAACCCATTAACACCTCCAAGTGTTTACCTAAGGAATCTCTTTCCTTGAAGACATCAATACTAGAATGTATTTAATTTTCTTCAGGTTTTGAAACAAAGATGTGAATTCTTTAAGCTTAAAATGTGATTCCAATTAGCAGGCCCTAGAAAATGTGTCTGCTCCTACAGATCATTTGATGAAACAGCCAAAATTACTTTGGCTTATTTCACAGGTACCTATATTACAGTATGTGCCCGACACTGTTCTGAACACTTGACAAATATTAACACATTTAATCTTTGTACCAGCCCTTTGACAGAAGTGCTGTTGTCGTCATTCTCCTTCTGTTGATGAGGTAACTGAGGTGCAGAGAGGTTAAGCAACTTGCCCAAGGCCCAGGGAGGTAAATGGTGACGTGAGAGTCCAAGGGGAGCAGTGGGACTCCAGCACCCAAGCTCTCAACCTCTAGGCTATGCCGCTTCTTTGACTTTGTAAGTGACAGCCAATGAGAAGGCAGCAAAGTATAAGTTCGAATGTGATGCGTTAGGGTCATAAATCCATACATATAATCCATACGTATAATAATTTGGATGAACTGCTCAGGATGTTAAATTTGCTCTACGGATCTGATGAAAGAGAATTTATAACACACAATATCAGTGCACTGATAGTAAGGACAGCTGTTGTGCACGCCTATTGACCACATGCGCTATTAGGGGCTTAGCAGGCCTTGTATTTCCGTATAAGATGTGAAGACACTGAGGCTCCGATAGGCAATTACTTTCTCTAATGTGAAGCAGCTTGCTCCCAGCAGAGCTAGGATGAGGACCCGGACCTATGCAACTCTGGCTAGCAAAACCTAAGATTCATGTATGGTTCTATTATACCTGGAAGGCCAACTGTTTCCCCTTAGGGAATGGATGTGGGAATACGGCAGTAACATGGCAGGAGTGGGGATCCCTCCATTTATCTCCAAATTCCACCAACCCCCTACTCCTGCCAAGGTCTTGCTCCATCTGTTCTCCCCGCTCTCTCAGCAACTGCTGCGCAGTATGCAAACACACTCAAAGGCTCTTCTCTTCCAAGACAAAAAACCCTTCCAAAAACGTGGTATGTTTCTTACTTTGGAGGCAGGGAAGGGTAAAAAAAAATAATAAGGAAGGAAAAGAATTTTTCAGTTTGTAGGAAGTTTCTTTCTCTGGTTATAATGTCAATTAATCTCAGCTAATTAACCATAAGATCAAGGCTTGTTTCTTTCTAACCATTGGGAAATGGGACCAATCTCTGGCATGGGATTTAATCTCAAAGGACTACGGATGGGTCCATATTTTTGGTATCACGGCCACAGATTGTTGCTTCTGCAGCTGCTGCTTGATTCTAACTGCCGGAAACACACACCGGGGGCCCAGAGACCGCGTAGACTGAGTGGTCCTGAATCAATGATAAGCACAGCTTCTGAAAACGGGCGGCGCTTCGGTGACAGTTATTTGTGTGTCTGTGACTGTTTTAGTAAAAAGAAGGATAAATCTGAGATTGTTTCACAGAATCTGGGAGATCGGCAGTCTTCTAACATCATCAATAAGGGCTACCCAATTCTTTCCTTATAACCACTAAGACAAATGAACACCCCATTATCCAGCTATGGAAGCCAGAGAGGTCCCATACCACGAGTTCATATATGTTTCTTACACAGTATATACTAGAGCCGGGATTCCAAACCATCTGTGTCTACCAACAAAGCTTTTGTTCTTGCCACGTAAGATTCTTGACTTCATTCTTTTCTGTGGAGTTTTTTCTAGTCCCACACTGACCTTCTTCCCATTCACCTTCAAAGCTAAGCTCAAATGATGACTCTCTATAATGAAGTCCCTGGTTCGCAGCAGAATGCGAAAATCAAAGAGTGTAGTATTTGTAAAGCAAGATAATTTCAATGCAAATGACTGTTGTTTACCCGAAGATTACATCTGTCCTATATTTGGGGTGTTAATAAAATAGTGGATATTAGGTCTTATAAGCTTTTTTTCCTTTTCTGAAGAACGTGAATACCCAGCATGGGATCTGGTTTAGTAAGTGCTCACTAAAACACTCACCAAGATTTGTCTGGTACAGGCCAGTCTCACTCCTTCCTCCCTGCTCTACTCCACATGGCGAGGTCCAGTCCGGTGCACCAATACTGGGGTTCCCCACTGGGGCTTAGGGACAAACTCTCAGCTAGCAAACAGGTCTGCCTTGGGATGATTCTGCTTTTGTGGTCCCTTCTGGGGGATGGCGCAGAGTGGCCTTGGTGGGACAGGGTTCAGGAATCCTGAGTCCAGCCATCTCTCAATCCCTTTCAACCATTCAAGGCAGTTTATACCAGATGTGGGATGAGGCATTTCCCACCTACGTCCACAGCACCTCCAGACACTCAACGCCAGGCAACTGCAAGGAGTGGGGCACAGTAAAGCCTAGAAGTTTTGAGTGAACTCTTAGTGTTGTGGGCTGAATTGTATTCCCCACCCTGTAACTGTCAAAGTCCTAATTCCCAATACCACAGAATGATTATATTTGGACACAGGGTCTTTAAACAGGTAATTACGTTAACATGAGGTATTGGGGTGCGCCCTAGTCCAATATGACCAGTGTCTTTAGAAGAAAGGGAGTTGGGATACAGACCCACACAGAGGGAAGACCATGTGAAGACACAGGGGGAAGACTGCTACCTATAAGCCAGGAGAAGCCTCAGAAGAAACTAATTCTGCTGGTACCTTTATCTTGGACTTCTAGCCTCCAGATTTGTGATAAATAAATATACTTTTGTTATTTAAGCCATGTGGTATTTGTTACAGCAGCCCCACCCAACTAATGCCTTTAAGAAACAGAAAGGTCCTCTCAAGAAGGTGACTGAGGTACCTCCTATCGTAGTGGGTGACAGTAATACTAAGGCTCAGAAAATATGATTTTAAGTGCTCGGGCAAGGAAAGATTCGGTCACTGGTAGGCCAGTGGCTTTGGGAGGGGCAAAGCTGGAGGTGCGAGGCTGGTGATGGCCTGTCACCAAAGTCCCATCTTCACGAGGGAATGGGAAAAGGCTGAGAGCAGCTCTGACGGTAAGACCAATTCCGGGACAGACGTCAGGAGAAGCGAGGCTGGCCTTAGGTGAGTCATCTAACATGCAGCCACAGTTAAGACCTCGATAAAAGGCAGCCACTGTCACAGCCTTAGAACTCAAACCAAATGTTTATTGAGGCAACAAAAGCCAAAGCCACCTTTCCTGTGAGGCAAGCAGTGTGAGACCTCAGAAGCCTCTGGGAAGTAAAACTGTCGTAGTATGGGAGCTGGCTACCAAGACGTGGGACCCGGAGTGGCTGCTGTGACTTCCAGTAGAATGAGTGTGTCAGACAGAAGACATTTAGTGTGAATAGAAATAGAAAGGAACCAGTTGGCAATTAGAGTGTCTCCTGTTCCCTTCGTCATCGTCATCCAGTCAAGAATTCCATTTCTTGCTTTTTTCCTAAAACCTTCTAACAAGAATTCTCTAGATGAAAGAACACAAGAATGAAAGCTATTATCAAGAATTGTCTGACTTCATAAGCAGCACCAACGCTTTCTCCCCACATGAATTGGTGGCTTGGGGTTTGGACAGCTTGTCATGCAGACAGGGCATCAACGTTGCACCCCTGGGAGACGGTGCCTCCCCTCTGAGCTAAGGGCTAACTAACATCAGCTGAAATTCATTTCTGCCCGGGAAGGCATCCAGAATGATTCACAAATTGTTATGGAAACAGGTAAAAAGAACACCTTTAATGAAAAAGCAGCAAGAGAAGAGCAGAAAATGTGAACAGCCCTAGCAAGAAAGAGGTCTAAAATATCTTTGTTAAAGTTTAAAAAAAATATATATATATATACACACACCACATAAAGTGATTACATAAGCACGTACATACACACGTGCACACACACATATAAAAGACGGTTAAGGCGAATGTGATGGCACCACTGCAACTGTGGTAAGTCAACCAACAAGAAGGAAGCCAGAGTCCCACAGCCCTGCAGCACCAATAAGCTACTGAAAACATGAAAATATTCTGGCTGGAGCTGTCCTGCCACATCCCGTGTTTCAGGAGGCGGCCAAGAAAGTCTTAATCTCCCATCCCAAACTTCTAGCTCCCTGAGAACAAGGACGTGTCTTTGTTACTCCTTTGGGCTTCTCATCACTCCGTCTTATCAGACCTAGCACAATGCTAAGTGCTGAGCTACTCAGTGGCTTCTAAGGGTCACTTTCCAACCCACACAATAGAAGATGAACAAACACATGGGAGAAAATGCTCTTTGGAAACCAACCCTCTCTTGAACCTGCTGCCTGCTCTGTTTCTCTCTGTTCATTCCTTGATCAAAAGGGAGAAGCAAAAGCCTATGCTCGGTGCTCCCATTTCCTTCCTACTACTTCCTCCTGATGTATTTCTAAACAAAACAACACTTCCCAGTGGTTCTTTCTCTTCCAGAAGTCTGTCTTTTTCCAGAGGTCTATCCAGGATCCATCTCAGAAGGCAAGAAGCATGACACACCTGTGGTTCATTCTCCATAGCAAGAGAGCTGAATGTTTGGCTCTGGACCTTAAAAGAAAGGAGTAAGGGGAAGAGTCCAAGCCCATTTAAAAATAAAAACTTTCCACGAGAAGGGAAAGGAACTTGAAAAAGCTGGGGCAGGGAGAGAAGCGCCATCCAGAGAATTTAAAACTCCAGTATATCCCCCTACAAGTTCATTTTCTAGGCTTCCATGTAATACTCCAAACTAGTCTTTCTGGGGAGCTTCAGCATCTTGGCAAATGTGCCACAGTTCCTGGGACACATTGTGTGGTTTGGTGGCGGATGAGGTGAAAAGTGAAAGGAGCAGAGAAGAAAGATGATCAGAGAACCCAACCTGAAGCAGCCCGTTCCAAATGCACACAGGTCACGACACTGTGCAGGAACAAGGGTACGACCAGCTCACCAGTGTTTGGAAACGCCATGGGCTGCTCATGTCACTGTCACAGAACTGCTAAATCATGTGACTTTTTTGTTTGTGATCAGAACAAGGTCCCAAAAGGGTCTGCCCACTAAGCTGCTTGAAGAATGTTTTCAACAGGTGCCCTATGGGCATTAGGGGCAGGGCGGTTCTTTACCACGGACCGTTTCACTCTGTGCAGGACATTTAACACACCTAGAATCTGGTCACTAAATGCCAGGGGCACATCCTGGCCATAGTGACAACCTAAAACAACTATGAACATGTCCGAACACCACTCAGTAAAGGACTCAGGGGAGATCACCTGAAAACTAGCTTTTGAGCTTCCTGTGAAATTGCAGTTCAAACTGTCTTCAACAACAACCAAAAATATTATGGCAAATAGATCAAGTGCTACTCTCAACTGCAGGGTCTCAGGCCTAAGACGGCAGCAGCTGTGCAGGGAAAGAAGTCCTAATGGGAGCTGCTTATCACCTGGCTACCACTCCAGCATCTGACCCAACAGGGTGGCAGGCGGCCATCCTGTCTCTGCAGGGCTGGCCACAGCTCTGGCCTCCTCCCATGTGCCTGAAAGTGCTGGAGCTGTGCAAATTCTCACCAGTGCTTGGAAACCCCTTACCTGTGACAGAACCACTACCTGGGCTGCCACCTTATGACAGGAGATGCTCTTCTGCCCCTTCCTTGCTATCAGGAAGAAAGGAAACCATAGGATTTCATGGTGCCATAAGACTCTTAAGAGATCGCTTACAACTGGGAGGTGTGACGCACAGCAAAGTGAAGCAGTTTGCCTACAGTCACACAGCAAAAACCACCAGAAAAGTTTGTGTGCACAAAGTGCTGCAGCACAGGTCGGTGCTCAACAAGTGCTACCCATTAGAATGGCCTTCCCACATCCTAGGAAGTCCAGCAAGTACTTTTTGTGGAATTTCCCTGGTAGGCAGGAGCTCCATCTTTTAGACTCCTACTTAACACTCGAAAGTCAAGGACAGGTCCATGTGGTTTCTGTCAAAGTCCGACAGGATGACCATGAAATGAAATCACAATTCTTGATCACAAGCCCAGAAGCCCTTCCTGCTGGCACGATGGGGCCCGCTTCTGGAGAGGCCGCGTGCTTCCATATTCCATGCACATAGTAAAACACTGAGTGCTGGCAGTGCGAAGGAAGCAGCAGAAAGTGAAGGGCGCCCAGTTCACGAGCTTTCTAGAGAGGATGTCAGTCAAACCCAGAGCTGGGCAGAAAGGTCAAAATTCTTCACTCTGGCCCAGGACCCATCATCACCAAAGGTAAACCCAATACTGTGTGACAAGAAGTCAAGGAATAGGCCCTGGCTGGTATGGCTCAGTGGATTGAGCACCAGCCTGTGAACCAAAGGGGCGCTGGTTCGATTCCCAGTCAGGGCATGTGCGTGGGGTGAAGGCCAAGTACCCAGTTAGGGGCACACAAGAGGCAACCACACATTGATGTTTCTCTCCCTCTCTTTCTCTCTCCCTTCCCCTCTGGTCTAATAAAAATAAATAAATAAAATCTTTAAAGAAAAGAAAAAGACGTCAGGGAGTAGGAAGGAAGGCCTGATGTCTAGGACACTCGTGCACAGAAGGGGCAGGGGCAGTACGGAAGACATGCTGGCTGAGACCACTCCTCCATCCCTGGTCCCTGCTCCAGTTCTCACACCACCACCCACCTCCTTCTACCCTGCTCTCATCTGTGAAATATGAAAGCTAATCTAGGACGACCCTTACTTCTAAAGCACCAAGTCACTCAACATTTTCAAAAGCACCTTTAAGAACCAGTCCTGCCTTTAAGGAGTTAGTGTTCCAACAGGAGAGAGAAGGGACAGGCAAACTCACTCACATCTACACAGTGAATGTCAGGTGAAAAGTGTAACCTTTCCCCCAGGCCTGTTCCTTAGAGCACTAGTTCCCAAAGACACCCTCTAGAAAAAGGGGTCCAGGGCCAAATGATTTAACACTTTTGGAAATGCTCTCACCTCCACCCACTGTAAATGACTTACAGTACATATTAATGTGCTAAAGGCATTAAGATGTCTTTTAGCAAAAACCTCAATGATGCTGATTAAAAACCCAGTGATTATCAAACTTATTTGACTCCTAGAACCTATTAACATCCCACGGCAATAATGTTCTGTTGAATGTAATTTGCTGAACTCCAACTGGTGAGATCAGGAAAAGGTTTCAGGATGGAGGACGCATTTTGAATGAGTCCAAAAGATGGGGAGGGTTTTATTACCCCCAGATGGAGGCAGGATATGCATCTATTAATTCACCACATACTCGCTGAGCACTTCCTACACGCAAGGCCAACCCTCTGTGCCACGGTGGACAGGCAGACCCTGGTCTGAGGCAGAGTGGGGGGCACTGGCACTGCCTTGAGAAAGAGCATCTTATATTTGGGGAATAGCAAGCACATAGCTAGGGTAAAGCAGGTGTGAAAAAGGCATAAAAGAATAAGGGTGGAGCCAAACAGTATAAAATCAAGTATCCAAAGCAAAAGGAGCTATCAGAACAGTTTACCAGGCAACCAATTCCAAGTTAACAGTACTGCCTTAGACAGTGATATTCACTCTTTCCACCATGGCTGGTAGAAAACCATGCAAGCCCTTCTCCTCTCTGGGCCTCAGTTTTCTCATCTACAAAATGACCAGACTAGCTAAGTTGTCTAAGGCTCCCTGTAGCATCAACATCTGAGACAGCACACACCAGCACTTAGGAAGAAAAAGGCTGCAGGGACCAGAGAGTAGCAATTAGTTTGGCCACATGTCCAAGCTAAAGAGTGAGCAGGAGAAAAATGAAGCCAGCTCCATCTTCAACTCTCAGGGCCCAGTCCCATTGCACCTGACACCAGAGGATCGTGCTTCTCAAGCTAGAAGAATGAATGTGGTATACTTTTTTCAACAGTCAATTTTGCTCAAAAAATTGAGGAAAGCAAATTTAATTTTTTTTTGTTGCTAAAACTGGGACATATTTTAGACTAGAATGTAATGTTCCCAATGTATTTTATTTTTTTTAATTTTTTTTTATTTTTTCCCCAATGTATTTTAAAGGTTTTATAAATGAGGACTTAACGAAGCCTCTGCCATGCACTGGCTTTTTGTCTCATGGTTCCAGAATTCTTCAGGGTGCTCATTCACACCTGGAGGGAAAGTTGGACCGGGGAACCCAGAGCCTTTGCTATTTGTCTTGTAGAAACAGAATCCTACTTTTCCTAAACAGAGCTACATGGAAGAGACTGTAACTCACCATTCGACTGGTCGTCCCCATAGTTCTTATGGGATGGCGCATACAAGAACATCAGAGCAAAGACATACAGGTTCCACATCCCGTAGATGCCTGTGAAAAAGGCACTGTTCACTTGCACTGTGACACCGCCCCACTTCCAATGGCCTTCAGTCACCTACAGAAAAAAGGCAATGACACTGAATTAGAGCCAAGAAGAAACACAGCACCAACACAGGGACCAACCAACACAAAAACCAAGTCTCTTCCACATGTGGGAACAGTGAAGGGCCAAGTAGGACTCCATTTTTTAATCTGAATCATACTAGTCTGAACAAATTAATTACAGGCTTACTATATGTGTCAGGTACAAAGTCTTCTCATCTTGGCTGCACACCAAACTCACCTGGGGAGTGTCCTTCTTAAAGCATCAGTTCATCGTTATCCCTAATTTAAGGAAACTATATTGGAGTCTAACTCTTATTCACACATATAATTTCTCCTTGCTTATCTGTCCCCTCAGCTGGCTGTAAACTCCCAGAGAGAGACCCTCTCTGATTCGTTTACTGCCTTATCTTCATGCCTGATGTACCACAGGGGCTCAATAAAGACAAATGAATCCTTAGAGTGAGTTTTCCTTGGTGGGGCAGTGTGGGGAAGCAGAATGACACAAGTTTGAAGTCAGAGATCCAGATTCAAATCCGGCTCCACCACTGTTTAATGTAGGAGAAGTAAAGACTGAGGCTCCGAAGTTTAGTTTCCTTGAGCACACACACACACACACACACACAAACCTTGCAGGATTATTAAGGAGAATTAAGTTAAAATATTTCTAGAAATTTCCTGGCATGCAGTAAACACTCAATAAATCTTTTTAATATTGTGTTACTCTATGTAAATCACTCACAAAAGTACTTACGAGCTTTCATGTGCTTTACGATTCTGCAAGAATGTTTTGAGGCTGCTTTTGTCTATGTTAATGACTTGGTAATTGTTTTAAGAGATGTCTGATGACATGATTACACTAAGAACTGTCAACAGAACTGTTGAGGTGAATGACTAGTGATTTGTGCCTGCTCTAAGATGAATGAAATGATTTTCACCACCTCTTAATGGGAAATATAATGATTACTCCTGTAGTTCTTACATGGGAATAAAAGAAAGTATTGGACATATGTTCCTGTGACAGCTTAATGAGGTGGGTTCTATTAGCCATCCCTTGGGGCCCCTTCTTCTAGGAGCTGAAGTGTGAGATGGTACACTCTATCTCAATATGAATGACTAACAGGTTGATTTCACCTCCTGATTCCAAGGCAGTGGGTCTATATTCATTTGGTACCCTCTTTATAAGCCATAATACACTGGGGCCCCAGGCATAGTACAGCCGAAGTACAGCTAGTTCTTTCGGAAAGACCTGGAGTGTCAGTTAACCAGATTAAGTGATTCTAGTCTAACCGGTTTTAATGCTAACATTTAAAAAATAATAACAAGGATAATAATAGTTAACATTCAATGCTAGTGGTTTGTCTGGTACTACACTAAGAATTTTATGTGGAAGGTATTATTTAGTTTCAATAACAAATCTATGAAGTAGGGAGGTAACATTCCCACCCAACACATGGGTAAACTGTGGCGCGGAGAGGTACAGCATCTTGCCCAGGACTGCTCAGCCAGAACGCCAGGGCTCTGACTCCGAAAGAAGGTATACTTAACCATTACCCAACACAAGAACAGGAATCGTATCTGAAACAGAGGTGAGTCTCCTAAATTAAATTATGAAGCAAATATTGTGTAAGGTCACATTTTTTGTTGAAAATTCAATTAATTGACCAAAATGCACATTGTTTACATAGTATATACACACACAGGTTTGTTTATTCAAATCCATATAGTAATATATATGCACTATATATCCTAGATATAATGCATGGGACATAATAAATGGCATATAAATGCAAAACACAATTTTACAGTAGAACCACTCAAATGAGATGCTCATACTCTGAGGGGCACACAGGAGCGAGCGAGACGGAGGAAATAGCATTTTCATGCCCACCTCTTGTGTTTGCTTTGAGACACATGCATGTTGTTTAGATACATGTGCAGAATTACCCATCCTACTTAATTTGTAAGCTCTAAATGTATTATTTTCTGCCGAGGGCAAAGAGTTGAATTTGAATAAATAAATAAACTGCATACAGTGTCACTCTGCTGTTTGGAGACTGGATTGTGTTTTCCCCTCTCTTCTCTCAATTATTCATGCCTGAGCCATCCTGAGCTCTGAGCGCATTCCCACCAATATGGACCACAATAAGCAGCCTCAACAGAGAGGGGCTTGTAAATCCAAAAACCTCACTAGGCAAGGCAGAGAGGTGAGAGTCACCCCATTTTAACTTTCAGAGAGAAAAATCAGGTAGCCCCAACCAAAAGAAAAAGAAAAAAAAAAGAAAATCGTCTTTCTTCTGTATACGTCTTATTTCTAAAAGTTTCTGTTTTTCCTGATTTAACATTTGAACAATTTACTTTTGTGTGAAACCACCCAATTATACCCCTGGAGCCAAGTGAAGGTCAAATCCTTTTACACCCAGTAGTCTTGACAACCAACATTCCACTTAACAACAAGATTTCTAAATCCCAGACACAGGCTCTCTTACTGGAAACATTTCCTCTGAAAGTAACAGAATGAAGTGGTCACACAAACAAAAAAAGAGCTGGGGACAGGCTCTCTGGGAGTTGGCTGCTTATGGCTTGACCTGAATGTCAGGCACCTGGGGGTCCCCTTAGTGAAGGTTGGTGACCTCCTCCCCTGCACTGCACTTGTGTTCCCTACTGCTCGTCACCTCTAAATGGAACACCTCTTTCTCTTCCAGAGGAAAGGGGCTAAAATACCAGACTGTGATATGCCATTGCTTGGTTGCTAGGACTGAGACCATTAAAATGGCAAGCATTAAAAGACTGCACCTCAGTACCCAGCTACAAAGCCTCAAGGTCACTGCATTCCTCGGCTTCCGTCAGCCGGTCTTTCATTCCTGGCCTCAGAGCTTCAGTATCCTGGCGAGATCCCCTCGCATTATATTTCATGGGGCTTAAATGCAAGCTCTCCCAGCAAGCCCGAGAGTATAATGGAAGTTTTAATACATTCCTTTTACCTAAGGCTGGGATCTATTTCAAAAAGTTACCCAATAGGTTTTCTTTCAGGTGAGCTCATTGCTGAGACATTTCAAAATGACATTAAAAAATAAATCCTCTGATGACTATATTAATACAGTACCTGGGACACTGAGAGTTATGCTGGAAAATGTCTTAGATATCTATAAATAAACCTTAAAAAATAACCCAGCAGGAGGAGTGTGAAGAGCTAATGGAATCCAAAAGACCTCATTGCTACCCCCTAAGAGTTGAAATCCACTCTGGGCCAACTGTCACAGTAGACATAAAAAGCCAGCCACAGGCTGGAGCTATGTTAGAAAATACTGGGGCAATGGAATATTAATTTTTTTCTCAAAAGAAAAGCCACAAACTCTGCTCCTTGGAAGACGGACCACCTTTGCTTTAAAAAGGTACACTGATTAAACATGTACAAGGTTAACTTTGGACATCGTATAATCGCCTTAAACACCAGCCAAATGTCCCTTCTTGACTTCAGATAGCAGGGACTCTGCGGGGACAAGGGAGGACGCGGGATGGGGCTGTGGGAAAACAACTTCGGTTTTCTAAAGTGGCAGAAACATGTGTTAGGACCTAAGGTGTCCTTCCCGAGAACATAACTTGGTACTGCCTTTCATTCCTCGGGCCCACCTTACGTGAGGTTGTGTTTCTCCGAGCGGTGCGCCCTGCTCTCTCGGCCTGGCAAAACTGGCTGTATTAGGCACATTACCGAAGGGCCGCAGGACCCTGAAGCATTTTGGTCACATGAGGGAATCAGCCAAGGGATAAGTCGGGCCTCCCACCCCATACAACTTGTTTGAGTCTCAGCTGGTTGAATAAAAACTCATTCAGAATTTGAAATATTTTTACTGCATTTGGAAGGGTGAATGAAGTGCTCCGAGGTTTTATAAACAGTCTGATACAAACACAGCACTGTTGTAGGTCAAAGCAGATGTGGTGAGCAGAACTTATGAAGACACGTGTGGATACATTTTTTATTTTTTCCTGCATTCACTTCAGCCTTCAGGAGCAACACTAGTGCTGCCCACTGGGCATAGCCAACAGAACGCTAGGGACCCCTAACTTGCGTTACAGGCACCCTTGGGTGTCCTTAATAGAATTCAAGGGGTCTGTGAACTGAAATGAGAAAAAAGATATATCTTTATTTTCACCAGTCTCTAACTGAAAGTTACTGTTTCTTTCAATTATGAATATAGAAAACAAATCCTGATAATATTAGCACTACCTATAATTTTGTTACCAGTAGACATCATAGCTTCAAATGTTTTAGTTATAGATATGTATAATTGCAAATATATATTACCTATCTATCTATATCTAATGCCTTTGAAATCTAAAGTTTTTTAAGTTTTATTTTACTCATTTAAATACATTCAAAGAAGTGGCCCAAAGCCCTCAGCAGCAGGGCACCCAAGGGGCTCATGGCACAAAAACTCAGAAGCCCGTGTGCTGGAAGGGGACTCACCAGCGCAGCAGGGCGAGTCTTCTCCTAAGGCTCTGTGAGCACTACGGCCATTTTCAATTTGGGCCAAACACAGGGATGACAGAGCAGCTGGTAAAAAAAAAGTCAAAAGGCCTGGGTACTGGTCCCTAATGTGTTCCGTGTCCTCTGGCACAACATTCATGCCTTTGCTATTGGTAAGGGCGAGCCTACTTCTGCTCACAACGTGCCCGGCGCAGTGCAAAGCACTTTGCAAGCTTGACCTCTTGTGGTCCTGCTAGTCGTCTTCCACAGTGGCACTATTATTATGTCCACTTTACATACAAGAAAACTAAATCTTAGAACTGTTAAGTGATCCATCCATAGTCCCACCCAGCTAGAAAACAGCATTAAGTGGGTAATGTCTCTAAGACCATTTGATTTCATATTCCAGCAAACTGGGATAACAATTCCTACCCATCAGATTTCTGTGAAGCTCAAATAAATCATAGGTATATAATACATTAGATGTAAGTAGTACTTTCCAAAACAAGTCCAATATTTTAAAACCATTAGCATTATTAAGATTTTCAAGTACAGAAAAATGTTGAGTTTTGGAAATAACCAGCAGAAAGATAAGGTTTTATCAGGGGGACTTTTGAATTTCATTTCATGTTTAAGTGGCAATCTAATTATCATAAAGAATGGCTGATGGACGGTAACAGGATCTATATTCATGTCAGATAAGCATCAAATCAAATTAACACTTGCTTGGTGGTGTTCTGCTACAGGGCTTGAAAAGTTCATTCTCTCAAGTAAATGAAACGAGTGCTCTTCAATGTGGCTGCAGGCTTTTAATTTACTTTTCCTCCCCTGAGGCAGTTCTGAAAGGGAAAATTCAGTCCACCTCTGGCCAGAGGATAAAGAGACCCAGAAGGGAGTCTAAAGAACGTGGCTCGATCAGCTGCGTAGCCTGATACCTTCCCTGCTCTGTTCTCAGTAGCACTATAGCATTTTCCGTGCGGAGCAGAGCCCCTCTCCAGCGACATTCTCACCCCGACCTCTCAGGGTCCTCTTACCTGACTAACAATGAAGAAGATGACAGTCATGGCAGCACAGGCCAAGGTGATGAGCATGAGGAACTTGAACCTGAAAATTAGCCCCTATTAGGAAAGAAAGAGTAGTTTAACATTCTACCAGCTACCATCAACCGTATCTCAATATGTAACTTTATAAAAAGCTAATTTTAAAGGAATCTATAAAACCCAGTCCTTAAGAATGACGGTAAAATAATTTCACCTAGTAACATTTCTCCTGCAGAGGTAAATGTGGCTGAAAAATGTATTGGGCCAAATATTTCCTATGTCCTTATCTCTCATGAAACAGTAATACCGGAGCCTGGGAAATTATATTCACAGCATGTCATGAGGCTGCTAATTTCCCTGCTAAGCTGGTTAAGCTTCTCCGCAAGTGTTCAAACTTACCAAATCCAAGTTTTCTGCAGTTGAAATAAAATTCTGCTCCAGTGAACAAAGAGAAATATGCACATTAATCAACATGAAGTGGACCTGATTGAATTTTTTCATGTGTCACTCTAGTTCTAGAGACAGGCAGAGCTTTAGAACGTGCCCAGGATTTCCGAGAGCAGGACTGAAGGGCACATTTGTTTGGGGAGAGGTGCCTCTTACTGCAGATCCACTGCATATAGAAACCCTGGGGTTCTGCCGTTTCTCCTTTCACAGAGGAATTAGGCCCATGTCTCTAAGGACCGCCACTTTGGCATGAGCCAAAAGGGGTCCTTGAGAAATTAAGAATGTGTTGTCTGCATTGGAGAATGAGTGTGTCTCTTGAATAAGGCACATAAGCTATAAGCTGAGGTTACTGAACTGTATCTAAGCACCTGCTGGATATTTCAGGGGAACTGTGGCTTCCTGGAGTCTGGAAATCAGATGACCTGGGCTGAACCCCAGTGTTCAGGCTCATTCTCAGCAAGGGGACCTTAAGTAACACCTCACCCCAAGCCAAATCCCAATTCTACCATCCTCAAATCTCCCATCTAGTATGCACCTACATTCCATCCCAAAGCTGAAGAACCTGCTGGACAAGTTCACTGCTCACTGAGGATAGAAAGACATTTATACCACAGAAAACTCCAAGATTTAGAGAGTCCAGCTAGATGCTTGCTTCTCAGAGTAGGATTTAGCCTCTTATTTTGCCCAGAGACCCTAAATTATATGGAAATCTCTCATTGTATATGTGTATTTGAAATAAAGGCTTCTAATCTCCAGGTGTAGGGTGGTGTGTGTGTGTATTTACATACCAGGCAAGAGATATTGAGTACCATTTCCTGAATGAGCCAACGGATTTGCTCACCTCATAGTGCAGCCGCCGGACTTTGCTCATGGCTGGCAGGCTGGACTGCTTCCCACTGATGTTCCGAAACACCTGAAATACCATGAAGCACAGAAACAGGAAGTACAGACAGAGGCAGATCCCAGCCACAATGATGAAGGCCATCTGATGGAGTCCAGTAAAGGAAATGGCACAGTAGCCAAGGACCCAGGCACTTCTCCTCAGCAATGTTGGCAATGCCATTTGTCTCCAAATATCTAAGCAATTTTCAGGGGGATAAAATATTAAAACCTGGCTCTAACACCAGTGATAGAGGTTTTCTGACACAAAACCACCACAAAGAATGTTCCAAATTGCTTTCTAAGGCAAATAAGAGGAATGGAGCTCTGCTTGTTAAAAATGCAGACTCCAGGGCTTACCCTAGCACCTACTGAATCAGAAACTGCCTTTTAACAAGGTCCTCAAGAGATTTATGGGCACAATAAATTTGAAAAGCACTAGAATATTCGGTATTGGTTGTAAAATACTGATTGGGTGGACAACTACATTAAAAGCACCAGAGGAGTTAAAATACAGGTGGCCCGGGTCTCTCACTGCAGGTATATGAAATCAGATTTTCCAAGGGATAGGACACTAAGTATAGCCATGTTTGGGAACCACTGGGCTAGTCCCTGGATTTTTATAAGGAGATTGAGATACCCTGGAATCAGAAGGAAATGGAATGGGACTGGAGGCCTGGCCATGGGGCTGGAGGTCTTGAAGTGAAACCAGGCATGAGGTTCTGTTCGCAGTCTTCTGTCCACCACAGAAACAACTTTGTCAAATGGAACAGGGAGCAGAAGGACACACGGCCACGGTGGGAGCAGAGGGGGTCGTAATGTACTTTGAGACTGGGCAGGGCGACTCTAAGATTTACCTTTAAAGTTCAGTCTGAGAACCTCCAAGGCTTGGGGTAAAGTGAACTGGCTTGGGAGACAGGTGACCCGACTCCAACTCCTTTCTGCTACAACTCTACCCCACGCTGCATATTTTAAAATATTTTAACAAGTGTGAACTCAGCACATATATTTCATTAAATAACAGACACTTAATGAAGTTTTTCCTTCTTTCCTAAAATAATAGTACCCTGAAATGAAGGGAACATAGTTATTTGCTGCAGAACTTGAAATTTTGTTTGCCTCCCTGAACCTCCATCGTATCGGTAGAACAAAAGAGCTGGAGTGGACTTAACGTTATGTATAGTCCCCATTCGGTTCTTCGTGGGGGATGGAGTGACAGACGGACGGGTTGGGAGAGCTCAACTCTCTCATCTTCAAGATAACGATACTACTGACTTAGTTTACTCACAAACTTCTTCTTTTAATCAGAAGCCAATATAATCATCACGGCCGGACACAGCATATTTACCAGCGCATGACAAGGTACTATCCATTAGGAAAGAATACAACTGAAGCCTTTCTCCCCTCTCCAGAAGTGTCTTTTTCTTCCAAAGGTTTTAGCATATATTATTCAGGAAGATAATATATTTAAATCCAGCAGCCTAAAAGGGATAAGCTAAGACTGTCGCTTCTGCTTCATGAAGATGACTCAGACAGTTTATGCCAACCAACCAGAAGCCTCAACGCCTCTGGAACTAATGGCAGCCTTATCTCCACTTGGTCTCGGAGATGACTAGCAGCAGCATAGTATACCAGCACGCCAAGGTCACTGTAAGAAGTCTCACACACACAGGCGACTTCAGAAATAGGCTCTCCCACAAGGAGCCCAGAGATGAGCCTCCATGGCTCCAGGGAAAAGCTAGTCATGCTTCGGTCTGCAGTAAACTGGTGTAGAGCAGATAATTTAGACAGGGTGCAATAAGACCAGCAACTCTGATTCCCCTGCTGTGGGGACGTGCTGCAATCTCCTTAGTCTGCCTGCTCTCACCCGGGCTTAAAAGCCAGCATTAATTCCTCTCATTATTTGCCTTAATTATGCTGTTATCATTGGTCTAAGGATCAAAGCTCTGGCTGAGCTCATATGGAGAACATCATTAGAAAATGATCTTGGGGATTGGAAGGCTATAAGAAGAAATGAAACCCTGAGCCCATGCAGGAAGGATACAGCCAGCTCCGTTCCAACATCTGTAGTCCAGATACTGTAGAAGGGATTTGTGAGTTGTACCCCTCTACAAAGAGAAACAAGATGGAAAGGCAAGACACAATTAATACAGAGGCAAAGGGGAACTTTCCTTTTTATATGTTCTTAGCTTTTCAATTGAGGGGTGGGGGCTGTATTTAGACTAAGAAAAGTCACAGGGCTTAAATAGAAAGGGGGTTTGAAGGATAATCAGCCCGAATACTTTGCATCTATAAAGAGCTTTGTCTTTAATTTAATCCCAGTCCTTATCTGAGGATGTGACCCTGTCCAACCCTTTAGTCCATAGCCTCCCAACCACCCTTCTCCCTTCTGCATCCTCCTCCTAAGGAGCTGGAAGTGGGCACGGTGATGCACATTTCAGCCTGGAGTCCCGTTGGCATCCGCTCACCTCTCACACATGTCAAATATGAAGAGGCAGAAAGAGCCAACAGCGATTGGTCCGACTTGCTTCCAGTACCCTGCTATGTGATTCCGCTCATGCTGATCCTGATGAAAGCCAAGTTGAGAAATGAGATAGACACAAGGAGAGCAAAGCAATTGCCGACAACCTGCTGTGTACCGAGCATCGCGCTAGAATCTAGGCATGAGAATGGGAAAGACCAAAATTTGTTCTCATAGTAATAACAACAGGATGCTACAGGAACATAAAGAAAAGCCTAGTAGTTTAAGTCATTCAGAATTAAATTCCTATGGGACTTATCCCTTGTGTTTGTTAAGGAGGGGTGGTCCCCAGAGGACAAAGTAAAGAGTCTAAAAGGCATTAAAATATGTCAGGTATAAGAGGTCTCATGGTTAGGAAAACAAATACACGTGCTCCTTATCTTTACTAAAAACAAGAATGGTTCCTCTTGATGCATATACAAAGACAGTAACAGAGAATATAAAGGAATGCAAAGTGAGAAAATGGATAAAGGCAAAAGACATTATCTTAGAATCCAGGCTGCGACCCAGGTGGAGCCGTCCACACCAATTCACTCTGTGCAATCCACCTGGTGGCCTGTTCTGCTGCTGTACCCGAGTCCCCTCCACTCCCTGTCCCTGCTGTTGAGGGCCCATTCACAGTGTGTCCCTGCTGGCAGACCCTCATGCTTACCCCAGAAGTAGGCAAAAGCCTTTCCCTTCTCTCACTGTTCTCCTGGAGGGGCTGCAAAGCTTCAGAAGCAGTGATCAAGCCATGACGAAATTTAAAAAGAGCCCACTTAACAATGAAGCCCACACGCCTGCCATGGGGCCCCAGCTCCAGCTGGCACACGATTTTAGCCACAGCGTGATGATGGCTCCATTCTTACTTTTATCCATGGTACCTTCAAGCCCTCTTGAAATATGATTCAGTGTCTGTGCAAACAGACCAGGGAGGCCAGTATTTTAGGGTAACAGGGGTTACTAGGCTACCTGGATAGATTGCTAGCTGGAAAGAACTGGGCCCACATTCTCCAGTGGTTACTTTGGTCCGGGGACAAGCACAGCAGAAGTCAGAGGACAAGAACTAATAATAGTCATTAATATGCATGCTTACTTTCTGCTAAGTATGTTACATTTAAATCTCACAAAACTCTTTATTTTATAGATGAGGAAACTGAGATTCAGAGTGACTAAGTCACTTATTTAAGGCCTCTCAGCTAACAAGCGGTGAAGCAGAAATTTGAACCGAGTGCCTGACTCTGGAGCTTACTCCTGTACCGATAATTTATTCTGCCTCACCCACTGTCCCTTCCCCAGGGGCTCTTGCTCTTACCATCATGTGCTCGCCACAGAAGATGATCCAGAAGGAGAGAAGCATTGCATAGAAGATGCCCTGTCGAATATCACCAAACAGCAGCATCCAGGTCCAGTCAAACCCAATGGAAAACCATTCCACTGGGATATTGATAAAAGTCATGGAAATCCCAAGGGCAAAGATGACTCTGATGGCGAGAAAATATCAGGAAAATGACTTTATTCATTTGGGAAGGAGATCTTCAAAAAGCAGAAGCCAGTTTTGGGAAATGAGATGTTGCTTATTGGGACTGATACGGTATGATCAGCTTCTTAGCTCTCATAATGAGTTTCTACAGAGATGCAAAGCATCCTATTTGGTTGCCACCACTGCAGAATGAAGGAGTGCTTATCTTGACCTTTCTAGATAATTGAACCTAACTTCCTTAATCCCTGGAACTTTATTCTGGTATTAGCTCAGGTTAAACACTTCCTACATTGTTTTTTACCTGCTCTTGCTTTCTTAAACAGACCTCATTGAATATAATTATCTTATTACCTATTGAGGTTATCATTAACTTGATCATTAAGAACATCCATTACTATTATGCTATCCTCAGCAACTATGAATTATATAAGCATATGCACTTCAATAATTAATGACTTCAAACAATATGAAATACAAATTCTTTTAGTGGCTTGTTTAGTTTTTATTTTGTTCTTCCCCGTCACACTATTAATTGCCACCTCTCTATCACAATGTCACTCATGTTGTCACTGATATATATTCCTACTTTCATTCATACCACTGAAATACATATGTTTACTAAACACAAATTATGTGCCAGGAATATTATTAGGGCTATAGACACCTAAATAAATAGGACCAGTTCTTCTACTCATGGAGATGTATTTAGTGCCTAGCCACACGGAGAGACAAAGTGTGATGAGTGATACAACAGAAGCATGCACAGGCTGGCTGCTACAGGGACGTCTAACTTTGACGGAAACAGAAGTTGAGCTGAGCTGTGAGTCAAGGTGAGGGAGGTGGGAGGGTATTCCAGAGGGAAGTGTCTGGATGGAGCCACAGAAGCCCAGAGCAGCCTTTGGGGGTCTTCGTGTAGCACATGATACCAGAGAAGTGAAAAGAGGTTTGCTCTACTCATGAGCAAACCTGAATACATAGTTAGAGAATTTACTTTGAAAGAAAAAAATCCAATAGAAACGTTTCAACAATGGAGTGACATGATTCCCTCATTAATTTGTTGAACAGTTCATGTTCATTGCGTTCCTGCTATGTGCTGGTCACTATTCTAGACACTAGGGATATAGTAGCAAACAAAACAGACAAAAATCCCACTCTAGTGATATCTGCTTTCAGATGGGGTGAGAGGAAGGATAAGGGAGGAAAGATAATAAATAAATAGAGAATGAGGATTATAAAGAAAAATAAAGCAAGGTAGGAGAATGGAGAGTGGTGCTATTTTATATATGATAGACAGGGAACAGCCTCTAAGATAAGAGATATGAGCACAGGGCCTGAAGGAAATTAGGAATTGAGCCACAGATATATCTGGGTAAGAGCATTTTAGATAAAGAGTTCAGGATGTGCAAAGGCCCTGAGGTGAGAGCATGTTTGAGCACCAAGAGAATGGTGGGTGGTGAACAGGGCAGGAGGTGAAAATCAGAGGGAGTCCAGAGCTTCTAGGGCTTCATAGCTAGGACAAAGGAGATGCAAAGTCAACAGAGAGCTTTGAGCAGAAGAGTGACATGATTTGATTTCACTTAAAAGGAAACAATCTGGCTGCAATGTAAATACATTATAAGGAGGAAAATGGTAGAAGCAAGGAGAGGAATTGAGAGGCTATTTCCAATAAACAGTTAAGAAATGATGGTAGTAGCAATGGTTAGATTAGGGTGGCAATGATAGTGGTCAGATTTCCCGGTGGGTTGGATGAGGGGTGTGAAGAAACAGAAGGAAAGGGTGACTCCTACATGTCTAGCCTAAGCAAGGGGACAGGATGGAGCTGCCACTTCCTAAGATGGGGCCGCCTCTTGGAGAAGCAAGTTTGAAGTGGGAGGATATGAAGTGTTCTTTACATGTGTTACATTTTTGTGCAAGTGAAGATGTTGAACAAACAGCTGGTCTAGAGTTGGGAAAGGCTGAGGTTGATGATTGTAAATTAAGAGTTATCATTTAGGGGATTTTTAAAACCATGAGATTAGATGAGCTCACCCAAGGAATAAGCATAGCTAATAAAAAGTTCCAAAGACTGAGCCCTGGCTCCAAAGTTTAAGAGGTTGGAGCGTTGGCTGGAAAGAGCAGTGGAGACGGACTGATGGTCGGCAAGAGACGAATAAGCACAAGAAGGGCTGAGGAGGCTCTCATAAAAAGGCGAGTGATCAATCATGTCAAATGCTGATGATGAGTCCAGAAAAGTGAGGGCAGAAAAATGACCATTGGATTTGGAATGTGAAGGTCACTGGTGACCCTGTCAAGAGCAGCTTCCTGGGTTGGGTGGGGGTTGAAATGGGCTTGAGAAAAAAATAGGAGGAGAAGATAGGCACAGAAAGTTTTCTGAGGAGTTCTGTCAGAAAAAAACAGAGTAGAAAAATGGTGTGATGGCTTCAGGGGGAAAAGGATAAAAAAGTTTTTTTTAAGAATGGGAGATGGTAGAGAGCATTTGTAAATAATGGGAATAATGCAGGAAAAAGAGACAAGTCAATAATATGGGAGAGAAAGAGGATAAATATATCCAGGAGCATCATCCTTCTGGTTGGGTTATTAGGAGAGAGGCAGTTAACCCACAGTAACAGAGAGAAGTATCTGATTCAGCCCATGGGAATAAGGAGCAAGGACAGAACAAAGAGCCAAAAGAGATAGAACTTGTAGAATTTAATAATAATTTGCATGTGAAAGCTGGAGGAGGAAAAAATGTCCAAAGTAACTCCTGGTCAGATCACTAGCCCAAGTAGCACACCGACCACTTGCACGAGACCCCGCAGAACCAGGAGCATGTCAGGCAGATCATGCGATGCTGTAATGCTCCAAAATCAGCTCTTACTTCTCTAGAAGCACTGGGGGTCGGGCCATCATGGTGATCCTCCTCCAATACCACACCATAATGATGAAGATGCTGGGCGTGAGGAAGGTCTTCATGGCAAACCACACCTTGGTGAAGCCTCCATTTTGGTGGATTCCCTAGAGAGAAGCCGACATAATTTTGAAGGTGACGATATCTTGATGTTATTTTCCACCAGCAAGTGCATTTTGGAGGGAGGTAAGGGGAGACCTTGTCTGCTGAACCGTCAAGATCAAGAGCTTTCACATTTATAGTGGGTACTGTCCTCAGACTCCCCCTGGCCCCTTCTCAGGAATCATAGGAATAGAAATCCAAAGGCATAAAAATGGACCCACTGTATAATAAGAGAATGATTAAGAATATGACCAAAGACTTTTCTGTAAGGCCTTCATTGAAAAATTGGAGATATCTGCGATGCCCCAAGTTGAGATTGGTAAAATGGGTTAAGGCAAATCTATGCAGTACAATGAATGCTAAACAGTAGCACAAAGTGTGTGTGTGTGATATTCATTCACTATATATGTGAAATATTCATAATATACCATTAAAATATTCATGAATACCATTAAACTTAAAAACAAGGAACAAAAGTATCAATTGAGTACGATCCCAGTTTTTTTACATGAAGAATTGTATATGTACATATGTATATAGAAAAAATCTGGAATCAAAAACTCAAAGTGGTTATTTCTAGATGGTAGGATATTACAGGATAATAATACAAGATATTAATAATTATTATAGGATATTAATAAAAATTAATTACAATCAATTTTTGTTTTATATGTTTAATTGTGCTTTTCTAGTTTTCTACAATAAATACGTATTTCTTGTGTGATTTTTTTAATTAAAAAAATGGTCTCCTAACTCCATGTTCTAATTTTTCCCATTAAACAAAATAAATAGAAGTAACCTAAAATACCACTGCTCCCTTTAATATTGGTGCTTGCAAGTTGAAATGTAAGAAAATTGCTTTTATCTTGGTGTAATTCATTACACAATCACCATCATTACAACACCTTACATGGGCACTATATTGCATTATTTTCCAAGTAATCTCTTGCACAAATTTATGATCTCGGCTCCACGGGTATCTGATATTATTCTTATTTGTCAGATGAGACAACCGAGGCATGGAGATGTGAAGAGCGAGATGCCATTTCCCTTCCGATACACGCACTCAATACCCAGTGCTCTTAGCCAGCGTTCTAGTGCCACGGGCTGCGTGGATCAGTCAGATTCACTCACCACCAACCGAATGTCTTTTATCTCCCCAATCCCAACGTTGATTTTCTTCTTCTCATTCACAGGCAGCCGGATGTTTAGAAGGTAGTACTTATGAGCCACAGACCCAATTTCCATGAAAGGAAGGACATCACATTCATAGTAACGGCCCTCATGCTCTGGGGTCTGGAAGAAGAGAGGTTTTGAGGCAGGCTTATTATTTCCAATAGACTGTCTGAACTGTTGGTCTTACCTTTGCTCCCTATCACCAATTCTAGAAAGCTAATGCTTAAAGGTGTACCTTGGAGGTACAGAGGGAGGCATGACATCCACTAGTTGCTCTTTCCACCTTCAAAACAAGCAAACAAACAAACAAACTCAAAACCACTAGCCATATTTAAGCCAGAACCTAAGATGTTAGGTAAAAAGTCTTTTCTAATTCTGCACTATTTTCTCAACATTTTCACCCTCGTTTGACTCTAACATCAGAATAACCTGGCCTACTCGGAAAGACTGCAGGCTTTTTAGCTGCAGCCTCTCGTTGGAGACCTGCAGGGCTCCGTGGAACAGTCAACTTCAGTGTTCAGAAGGAAGCCCTTGCTGACCTTCATCACAGTCTTAGATAATGGCTAATTACTTACATGGTTTGGGCCAGCAGGAGAAGCTGCAAGAAGCTGAAAATATCTACTTTTTATTGATTTGATAGAAAAAAGAAGCAACTCCAGGAGCCCTTGGGATTTGAGGAAGACAAAAAGGGATAAAAGGTAATAATGGGATTAGTTTGTTAGAGACGCTCACTTGGAATTTTCTATCTCCAAAGCTTAACTGCCCCAGAGGCAAGATAGCAGAAGGAGCAGAAATTTTAATTAAACAAAAATTAATTCCAGTTTCTAATAAAAGCCTCTTGGACTTCCTGCCAAACAACTAAAGAGGTGCTGCCCGGAGCAGGAGAGGAGGGGCACAGGCTGCATGAGAGCTACACCCTGCTCTCCCTCACAGGGACTTCAGGCTGTGTCTCTGCCAAGGGCCAGGGGTGGCAGGGCAAATCAGGCATGGAGAGGCATGAGCTTTAGAGCCAGGGACTTTTTCCTGGTAAATGAGATGAGTGTCTGCCATCAGTGTTGGGTTTATATACCATTTTCAATGTTTGCTGATCAAACAAGTGGTAGGAAAGACCTAATTTGTTGTTCCCAAGCTTATATTCTCAGGACCTCCATAATTTTTTGTTTATCTTCAGAGTAAAAAGTGTAGTGGAGAAATCAGAGGAAGATAGTAAGGAATCTGTAATCTAACTAGTGTATGAAGAGCCTCTGCCCCTTCTGTGACCTTGGGGAGTTCTTTATCAGAGGGTCAGAGGTTAGGGCGCCATAAGCAGACCTTTTTTTTCTTAAAGATTTTATTTATTTATTTTTAGAGAGGGGAAGGGAGGAGGGAGAAAGAGAGGAAGAGAAACATTAATATGTGGTTGCCTCTCATGCACCCCCTAGTGGGGACCTGGCCCGCAACCCAGGCATGTGCCCTGACTGAGGAATCGAACCAGTGACCCTTTGGTTCACAGGCCAGCGCTCAATCCACTGAGCCATACCAGCCAGGACCAGACCTTTGTATAGAGACAAAAGACACACATGACAAAGGAGAGGTAAAACAGGCAAATATCTGGCTTATACTTGTGTGCTTCTACTCTTCTATTCCCTACTCAAGGCAGACATCACTAATCAATCCTGACAGTTCTTCATCCTCTAAGCAGGGGTGTCCAGCCTGCGGCCCAGAGGCCGCATGCAGCCCAGGATGGCTATGAATGAGGCCCAACAGGGAATCATAAATTTACTTAAAACATTATGAGATTTTGTGTGATTACGTGTTGTAATGTATTTAGTGTGTTGCCCAAGACAACTCTTCTTCTTCCAATGTGGCCCAGAGATGCCAAAAGGTTGGACACCCCTGAAAGTTTTGAGGACTTTTATTGGAACTACCAGTTGATTAGGCTTGGCTTGTGGAATTTAAAAAATTCTGTAGAAAGAATACTGCTTTCCCCCCTAACTTCAGCTGCAGGCTCTATAGGTTGTTTTTCTTTTCCTTCTGCTCCTTTCTCTGTCTTATGCTTACAAATCAGGGCTAGTGTTAGGCCTCTGCAGGAACAACAAAAATACACCATCGGCTCCAATTCTGCCTCAGATTAAGCTGCATGGAGGAGGCTGAGTACCGTCTGTGCTAACAGCAAGAGGAGGGTCTTATGATATGTTTTCCTGTCAGGGACTTATTTTATTCCTAGAAATTGAGAGTTTGAGGGGGAAGGAAACAAAAGCTTATTTGGTCTAATGCCACTGACTTCATTGTGCCATGTGCCCCTGGGCCCAAAAGTAATAGTATGGAGTTGAGGGCACAGGTCTTCCCAGCCCAGCCTCCAGCTCCCATGGGGAAGAGGTGAGTGAGTGGGGCACAGAAAGGAATGACACTGCCCCAGGCATGCCTGAAGCAGGCGTTGTGCTGTGATAAGGAGGGCAAAGAACTCTAAGCCGGGAGACTTAGATTCTAGCCGTGACCTTGCTGAGTACCTTGTGAAGGTCACCCACCTCATTTGGCCTTACTTTCCTCATAAGTAAAACAAGAAGATAAAATAAGATAATCTCCAGGGTTACTTCTAGTTCCCCATTATGGGTCTCTGGGTGTCCTCCACTTCCCCGTCCCTACAGAAAGAGTAATGCTACCAACCCATGAGACAAATTTATCGAAGTTTAAGAAATTAGACACGCTGGCTCCTGGGATCCTGGCCTGGCCCATCTGTCTCAAAGACAAATTCACTGTATCCTGTTGGGTGTTGGGGACTCTTCCTTATGCACTGATGTTCTGCCTCTGCCAGTATTTAGGGCATTTAGAAAGGAAGACACCGCTCCCTGCTCTCTTTGCTTTCTCCCATCCCCCTCAGCCCTCCCCCACCTCCAGCGTGAGACTGACTAATTAGGGCAAATTACAGCAGGTGGCAACTTGACTTTTTTTTTTTAAACTTCGCAATCCACCAGGGACTAAAAAGCTTTAAAGCAATTTCTCATTTAATCTTCAGGCTCAAGACTAAATTTCACTGCAATCAAAAGACACAGATTTGATGATTCATTTCCTTCACACTTTTCAAGGTTTAATACCTTCTTGAAAGGGATCAACACATCCTAAAGATAATTAAGCATCCAACATTAAGGAGCAGTTACAGGCTTCTTAATGACTTCCCCTCACTCCGCTTCTCAGTGCCCTCCAAGTGTGTGAGTAAGGTGAGAAATGACTTTTCCCTTTTCTGAGGATGAAATTCCATATCCCAAAGCTTTATATCCTTTAGCTTAGATAGCCAACCAATCTCACTGCTGAAAGATGCAATCAACTTGCAGCAACCGCTAGAAAGGTTTTAATTAATTTTCTCCGTTGCACACAAAGATCTGAAAATGTCAGATATTCCTCTCTCCTGCTACCTCCAGTTTCTCTCTACCATTCATTTTTACCCACCGATTGCCCCCAAGGGTCTACCCAAACAATTCCGGATAGCTTTTTTTGTCGGGGAGGGGGGGTGCTATCATTGGCACTCAGCGAAGGGTCTAGGGCAGTGGCTCTCAAACTTTATCAAGCTTAAGAAAAGGAATTGATCCACTCATTTACTGATGGGCACTTAGGCTGCTTCCAGCACTTGGCTATTGTAAATTGTGCTGCAATGGTGGGATGGGTGGGGGGCGGGGGGAGGGACAAAGTGGTGGCAAGAAAATGGAGACAACTGTAATTTTACAATAAAAGTTATTAAAATTGTAAATAATAAAAAAATAGGAAAGAAAAGGAATTGAAATCCTGTTAAAAGAGAGTCCTTGCTCCTACACCCTGAAATTTTGATCTAGTAGGTTTTGGGTATAACCTGGGAATCTGCATTTCCTATGAGCTCTCAGGTGATGCTGAAGCCATTGGTTCTCAAAACATACTCTTTGTGGCTCTGATCTAGGGAACCTGGGAAGAGAGACTTAATAAATGCCAGGTGCCCCACTAGGTGCTTAATGCCCATGAGAGTCCTGGTCGCCCGTGTGATGAACACCTCCTTTCACTCTCAAGCATGCCCCAGACTGCGTGTTAAATGATAAGGTCATCTCGCTTATGGTCACTATCTCATTCTGTCCTTACAAAGTCTCCACAGAAGTTTTCATTATCCCATTTCGCAGAAGAGAAACTGGACCTCAGACAGTTTGCCTGATGTCATGCAGACAGGAAGTTATACAACCTGGACCTGAAGACAGGTATATTTTGCTCCAAATCTACACTTTTAACTAATGTAAATACCTTGAACCTGCCCCATATTACTCCTCTTTAGGGTAGGTTGGACAGGGCAGGGGCATTGCTTTCAGAGGCTTCAACCTGCTGCTCTTACCAATCATTCCACCGTGAACCCCAACATTGGTTATAGGCAAAAGCAGTTAGGAAAAGCCACGCTAAGAGAGGAGAGGAACTAAACCAGACAATGGCGTGGGAACTACAAAACTGTCCAAATCCTTTAGGTGTAATTGATCTGGAGATGTCATGTGACAAAACGACATACTCAAGAATGTGCTCCTGTAGAGCCTGGTCTCTCCCACACTTCACACAAAGAAAATGAGGCCTTTTCTGTACCTGAAGGGCCATCAGAGATCCATTGATGGTGTGCCATGTTAGCACCCTTGAGGAACGTGAGTAACCATGAGTAACAGTAACTCTGGCTCCGTTTCACCTTTACAGAGACTTTCAAAAGATTTCCAAGAGCAGCCTGGGGTCAGAATGTCAGGGAGGCATGCGTGAGGGCAGCACTTTCCTTTGTAAAGGGCCTCCAGCTAATTCTGATTTGGTCCTTAACCATCAGAGCCCACTATCCTCAAAAGTCAGAGTCAACCCCTGAATTTTTATTTATGAGGAATCTAAGGCCTTTGCCCGCACCTCCCCAAAATATCTCCCTATTTTGACGCAGGACACTAATTTCCCTTCCGGGGACAGTTGAATGAGTCCTCCTGGAAGGACTGGAGAAGGGAGAGTCTGAAAGATGGGTTAGAAGACCGAGGCCTCAATAAGACAGGATTTCCTCCTTCGCGTATTCTTTTGCCTGCGGTTATTGGGATTTTTAGTTTTCACACTTGCACACTAACTTTGGCAGCAAAGAGACGCCTAAGAAACAGAGAAGGAGACACAGCATTAATCCACTATCAACAGATTTTTACACCTCAAAATAATTTAGCAACAGTCTTCAGACATGGTTAGCTATTAACCAAAGAATGGAGACTTTATTTTTATGTAAGTATTTCAGAGAAACAACTAAATCGCTTCAGTCAGACACTCCTTGTAGTCTTCTCTCATTTGCAGGGATGTGAAATATCTACTGGCTCTTTCCTAAGACAACGGACAGTGTGGCTCATGCATGCTAAGAAATAAGGAACGTGACTGTTAGCTGTAAAGAAAATCTTCCCACATACCTGAAAAAAAAACCCAAAAAACAACTCCATCAGCTTAGACACCAAGGAATACTACCTTGGGGGATGCGAAGGTACATTTGAGTTTCCGGGGCACTCTCTCATGGGCCATTTCAGTCCATTCGGCAGACATGTCATCACGGTAAGCCAGGGAAACATCCATGGAAACTTCCGCGTTTTCTCCTGCACAAGAAGTACTCACAATTCAGAAATGGCTTTGGAAATAGTTCAAAAACTCTTATAGGCTCTGACACAAGAACCAACAAGACAAAGGAAATATATTAGTGCCTAACAAGCTCCAAATCTGAAACTCCAAATCTGAAGACTTAAAAGTCGTGGGATGAATGGTTGGGTGCTGGGTCCCCTTTTACAACCGCTGTGCAGAGACGGGGTCCTCACTCCCTCTGAGGCAGCTCGGACAGTCATATTCCGACTTACTCAGCACTTATCCTCCTATAACTTGCACTACTAGTCCTAGGTCTGCCCATAGGAGTCACACGGAAGGCAAGGTCCTTGTTCCACAAAAGTGCCTTAGGGCCCTGGCTGGTTAGCTCAGTTGGTTAGAGTGATGTTCTGATATGCCAAGCTTGTGGGTTCGATCCCTGGTCAGGGAATATACAAGAATCAACCAATAAATGCATAAATAAGTGGAAAAACAAACTGATGTTTCTGTCTCTCCATTCCTCTTTCTCTCTAAAATCAGTAAATAATTTTTTTTAAAGCGCCTTAGATACTAAAAGCCATACCTCATCCGCCTGTGTTTACTCTCCTCTCTGAGAAACCTGACCAGACTTTCAACCCCCTCAGAGACATGATTCAAGTACCTATGGTGCTTTCTTCTGGACATACCCGAGTCTGAGAGGACCTTCCCTAAAGTTACCCCCAATAAGCTCTCAAATATAAGATCTGCTACTTCTCTAAAAAGTAAAACCCCTTCTTCACATTGTGGAAAACGTTAATCTAAAAGATGAAGGTTTCCCCCCCAAATTAATGACTTATTATTAATGAGCACATGATTGTACAAATAAACGTTCACATACTCTTCCACATCAGTAAGGACTGTGAACAGGTTTAACTCACCACAGAACTCATTAAGCAGTTTAGATTAATAAGAATTGCATCTATACATTTGTCTGTTTTATACTCTGTTGATCAAGCTCAAGAACAGTGGGGTTCTAATGGAGAATAAAAAGGCACAGACTACATTTCCAAAATGATAGGGCAGCCAGCTCCCACTTGGGGTTATGAGGCTGCACTCAGTTCTAGGCTCTGGAACCTGAACACACACAGGTCGCAGGGGAACAGATAAGAATAACTGCTATTTGGAAAATTAGGGCTTTTCTACCACTGGCCCAGTGTGGCTTGAGGTCTGTGTGACAGTGTCATAAACCCCCGATTCCCTGAGGAAGTCCGGGAAGAGAAAGAAATGATGCACACCGGAGGAGGGATCTGAGGCCGTTCTGATGTGGGGGAAATCCTCTGTGAACTCTGCAGTCTGCTACTTCATTAATTTTTAAACCGCAGTGAATCATGGTGACTTGGCTACTTGTGTTTTCCCCCCCTTTCTCCTGAAATTAAAAAAAAAAAAAAAAGACAAAAAGGGAAACCAAAGGCTATTAAATCATAAGGGAAAAAACTGTAGATAAATGAGCGGGCCAGAGATTTCAACAAATTTCTTACAGATGAAAAATAAAGTAGGGTTTCCTGATAGCTACAGGGATAGGCACAGCATAAACTCCCAAAGAAGGGAGATTGTGGGAGAGTGAACCAACATGTCCAACAGGCCACCCAAGCGACTCTGAACTTGAAAGCACTAGATGTTGCAGAAGGCAGAAGTGAGGCCTGGCACCGACATCGGGGTGACGGGGTTGAAGTCTGTACACAGAATCGTTGGACCTCCAGTTCTCTCCTACATCACCACACAGTCTGAGGGGATACTCTGGATTGAGGACACCAAGCAATGCAGAGACCCAGGGCTGAAAATGGGCAGAGTCTGTATAAGAAACTGGGATGCCCCGCTGGGCAGAAGCAACGCTTGAAGTTCGTTCATCCTCTAGGTTAGGGGCCTGAATGGCTACAACTTCTCCTCACTGGGCATCCTTATGGTCAGTAAAAAGAACTGGCCAGACTAGGCACTGATAAATGATATCTATACATCTGTTCTATTATTTGTAACACTGGGATTAGGAATTGGGGCCTTCACTTCCAGAACCATACAGCTCAAGAATACCAGTCAGAAAAGGTGTGAAAGAAGTTATCAATTCGCACACTGGGCTCATGGGAACACTAGGGTTCAGAGCAGTTCTGCCTGCTCCACAGGTAGGAAGGGCTGTTATTGTGAGAACCATACTTTTATTCTTTAAAAAAAATTTTAATATATATTATTGATTATGCTATTATAGTTGTCTCAATTTTTCCCCCTTTGCCCATCTCCATCCGGCAACCCCCATTCCCTTTGGCAATCCCCCAACAGTTCATGTCCATGACTCATGCATGTAAGTTCTTTGGCTTCTCCATTTTCTATACTGTACTTCATTCGTCCCCCTGTCTATTCCGGATAAGTACAAACTTGTACTTCTTAATCCCTGCACCTTTTCCCACATTCTTCCCCTCCCCCTCCCTGCTGATAACTGTCTAAGTGATCTCCATATCTAGGATTCTGTTCCTGATTCTTGTTTGTTTAGTTTTTTTTTAGATTAAATTGTAGATAGTTAGGAATGTATTGCCATTTTAACGTTCATAGTTTTGATCTTCTTTTTCTTAAATAAGTCGCTTTAACATTTCATATAATACAGGCTTGGTGATGATGAACTCCTTTAGTTCTACCTTGTCTGGGAAGCACTTCCTCTGCCCTTTGATTCTAAATGATATCTTTTCTTGATGAGTAGTCTAGGTGGTAGGCCCTTGATTTTCATCACTTTGAATACTTCTTGCCAGTCCCTTCTAGCCTGCAAAGTTTCTTTTGAGTAATCAGCTGATAGTCTTATACGAACTCCTTTGTAGGTCACTCTCTTCTTTTCTCTTGCTGCTTTTAACATTCTCTCTTTATCTCTAACCTTTGGTATTTTAATTATGATGTGTCTTGGAGTGGTCCTCTTTGTGTCCATTTTGTTTGGGACTCTGTGCTTCCTGGACTTGCATTTCTATTTCCTTCACCAAATTAGGGAAGTTTTCTTTCATTTTTGTCACATAAGTGTTCAGTTTCTTGCTTTTTCTTTTCTCCTTCTGGCATCCCTATGATCTGAATGTTGGTACATTTGAAGTTGTCCCTGAGGCTCCTTAACCTAGCCTTGTTTTTTTTTTATTCATTTTTCTCCTTGCTGTTCTGATTGAATGTTTTTTTCTTCCTTATGCTCCAAATCTTGACTTGATTCTCAGCTTCATCCACTCCACTGTTGGATCCTTGTAAATTTTTCTTTATTTCACTGAGTGTAACCTTCATTTTTGCCTAGGTCTTTTTCATGCTGTTGAAGTTCCCAATGAGATCCTTGAGCATTTTAATAACCAGTGTCTTGAACTCTGAATCTGTTAGTTTGCTTATCTCCATTTTGTTTAGTTCTTTTCTTGCAGTTTTGTTCTTTTCTTTCATTTGGGCCATGTTTCTTTGTCTTCTCATTTTGGCAGGCTTCCTGTGTTTGTCTCTATGTATTAAGCAGAGCTGTTTGACTCCCTGTCTTAGTAGTGTGGCCATTTGTACAAAAGTGCACCAGTGAGTTGGATGGGATGGAGTCTTAGGTAATTGCCTGGGTGGGGCAACCTGTGAACAAGGTTGATGGAGTCTCAGATAAGGTGTCCAGGCTCTGTGGCTCTGTGTGGGGGAGGGCTCAGAAAGGGGACAATACCTCTGCCTGGCCTCTGGAGTTTTGTCCAGGAGGAAGCTGTCCCCCAGCACATGCCCTGAGGCAGACACTTCAGCTTCTCTCTGTGTGCCGCTGGTGCCCTTCCAACTGCTGCCCTGGTGCTGGAGCCCAGAGGGAGAGAGTCTCTGTAAGTTGTAAGTCTGTTGCAGGACGTTTGAGAGGAGACTCCTGATAATCTTTCAGTTTCTTCCACCACCCAAACCTCCACTGGTTTTTCACCAGAAGTTATGGGGATTTATCTTCCTGGCACTGAAACCCTGGGCTGAGTGGTCTGGTGTGGGGCTGGGATCCCTCGCTCCCGAGGTATCCCTCCCAATTTTTATCCACCACACGTGGGTGTGGGACCTCTGTTCTTTGTCTCCCCAACTCCTCTCCTTTCTGCATCTCTGTGTCTCCTACCCGTCTGGAGGTGACTTTTTTAATTCCTTGGTTGTCGGACTTCCATCAGCTTGTATTCTGATAAATTTAAGTGATAGCTGTTTTGTAGTTTAGATGTAATTTTTGCTGTGGTTGTGTGAGGATTCGAGCCATGTTTTCCCATGCCTCCATCTTGCCTGGAATTCTGGAATGAGCCCCACACTTTTAAAAGGTACAGCTCTGCCTGGCCCTTTTCCAGCTGTTCTCTTCCTAACAGGGTGAGATAACCTTAGTAAAGGAGATATGCCCACCGAGAGCTAAATCCTCCCCCAAGTTCTAGACCATGCTCTCGGAACTTGGGAACCCAGAATATCCTACCCAGACAGCTCTGAGCTGACTTCCATGGCCTGGCAGGGGGGCCTCTTCCCCAATCTGGCCTCCCAAGGGGAACTACACAAGTATATGTGCACCTTAGGGTGTACGAGTGGCCAGAGGCTGCTGTTTATAAAATGCTATGAGTAGAGATTGGGCTTGGAGGTTAGGGTGTCCACACACGAGCACACAGCACCCCCCCCATCTAGGATGAATCCTGGGGTGGGAACAGAAGGCCTCTAGGGGCCTACACTCTCTAGTCAGTCACATTGTGGCACGTAATTCCAAGGAGTCCAAGACTCCTAAATTCAAACCTGGCCTTCCATTTCATTATGAAGGCAGATTTGTTACAATTAGATGGTAGAACTTATTTGTCTTAACAATTTGTTATCACTTTAAAGTATTTAGACATATAGCAATACCATCACAGTTGCTCTTGGCCTGGGCCCCCACAAATGTTAGGGGTGGGCCTGCTTTAGAGAAGGGGCCGCAGAAAGAGAGAAGCCATACAGGTTGGCCCCCTGGCCTGCTCCCAGCTTTGAGTTATTCCCATCTGTTTGGAATCCCCAAAGTATTTTAATACATGCTGTTAAAAACAAACATTTAAAACACTGTTTTCATGTACAACTTCTCTGTATGAATCCCCTATGTCTTCCCTGCTTTCATTTAACGACTCTATTAAATGGGCATGGTTCTTTCCTGTTGATAACTAAAGTCCTCAGACATTAAGTCACTTAAAGTCATATTGTAATTGGTAACATGGGAAAGACAACCATTTGAAAATTGTCTTAAAAGACAATCATCTTTTTTGTATTGCTTAAAGAAAACTGGCTAACATACTGAAACGAGCCCCTCAAACTAGTCACAAAATATGAATATGTAAGTCTTTAATAAAAACTTATAGTACTTACACCCATTCTATGAAGAAGAGGCTATATAAGTTGCCAGAGAATACCAAGAATACATAGTAATGCATTGTAATAATAGCAATACAATGGCAGAGGTAGGACTTAAACCTTGGTCTGGATCACCCCAGAGCCCCACTTCCCTCTACTACCTTTGTTGGTAGAAACCAACAGAATTAGAAAGAAACTTAACAGTTGAGTCAATCACACTGTGTGCAAAGGGCCACTCAACTCTGACCAAACATCCTTTGCAGACTTCTATAGGAGAGAACTGTGCAATATTCTTGGGCGGTTGCAAGCAGGGCTGGCAATATATCTGGAATTCCCTAATCTGAGCTTTGACAGGAGGAACTGCCAAAACCCACACAGCACCCTTTCAGGAAACCGACTGCTGTGGCATGATGTGATCCACACAACACGGAGACGGAAGCCTCGTCGTGGTCCTGCCCCTAACTACACGTGTGATCAGGGACAGGCTGAGTTTGGATAGGGGAATAAGTCCCATCTGCTGGTGGCAGTTGCTTTTGGCTCCGGTCTGTAGACGCCATGAGGCATGCCGTATAGGTTGTTCTTACCAGACCTGCAGTTTTCAAGACAAGCCAGAGATCCAAATTGTTATGAGACATCTAATTGAGAGAGGTTTCCTAACATCTTTGGTTCACTAAAAACAAATACTAAACTAAAACAAAATGAAACACAAACTCTGCAGGCCAGCTAATAAAACATGAGGTCACCTGAGTCACTCTTCAGAGGGGAAATTCTCACAGTGCCCCCACACTACCATTCCTTTCTCTTCATTCAAGGGAAATTCTTTTTAAAGCTTTCTGTTATTGTTTGTGAACTTTATCACGTGTTCTGCCTAATCTGCCTATTTACTTCCTATGTAGTTCGAGGCAGGCGGCATCATTCCTATGTGTGACATAGGGAAGACAAGACCTGAAAGTCATACCCCCAGAAACACTGGACTCAGAGCTTCTAGAGCTTCCTAGCCTACAGTTGTAATCTTTCATTGTCTTTCATGGTGTACTTGTAATAGAAACCACAGGGAGAATAGCCAGTTCAAGCGATCCTCCCACCCTCCTTCACTGGAATTTGAGATATCGCTCCGAGACAAACACTCAGGTTCCTTATCTATTGGAATAAGACTTGCCTCCTAGGATTTTGTCATCACTAAATTAGTTACTGCATCAACAATGCTTAGAGCAGTGCAGAAATGCATAAAGGATTAGCTATTATTATCATCAGTTTCTTAGGGAACTGAAACTCTTATACCTACCTTTAACCCAAAATAATAACCAAATTTCAGAAACATGGAAATTTCCACTCTGAAACCCCTATCCCAACCTGGAACATAAAACTCAGAAAGAGGGAAGCACTGGGCTAAGGAACCCAGCAAAGCTGTGAAGTCAGCCACCTGAATCATTTTCTCTTCAGCCTCCAATGGACTCGGAAATAAAGTTCAGCTTTAATGACTATGTTGCATGTAATAAAAGACCAGTTTCATGACTCCTGGGATACTCCTCCTCCTCACCATCACCACCCCCGGAGATAATGAAAGTGAAGGATCCAATTTGAACTCCCTGGGAGAATGGCAGGAAGGCCAAGGTAGGCTACCTCTGGCACCTGGAGAACCTTTCCTATAAAATGAGGACACTGGTTATACCAGTTCCCTGGTGGAAAGTTGTAAGGTGTCAGCATAGGGCATTTATAGATTTGAAATGCGTGGTTTTCCACACTATATCCGACCAGCAGCTTTGCTATACCGTGGGCTGTCCAAGCTTCACTTTTCTCAAATGCCTTTGAAGACACATTTTGGTTGGGTGGAAAATTCATTCAGAATGCTGAGAAGGGAGGTGTGGAAAGGCACTGTGGTTCTCGACAAGACACTTACTATTTCCATCCTGTTATGGGGGCGGTGCTCCAACACGAGGAAACCTGCGCTCCGGGGTTCTGCAGAAACAGACCCAGATGGCAGACCCGGGTGGAAGGACCTGTGCCTTTCCATATTAGGGAGCATTGATCAATCATATCCTTAGGAAGCATTTATCTCTGCACCAGTTAATTAAAGTGTCCTGCTCTGCATCAAAAAAGCATGTGCCCATCAGTTTTTTTGAAGACAAGTGGAAAGTCAGAAAGAAGAGCAAGTCCTCTGAGTAAGCCAAAAATGATGGGGAGACAACTAGCTAGAAAAGAATCTGAGCACCTCCAAGAAGTTGGGGCAGCTGCTTAAAGGAAAGAATGGCGCCTGGGGGCTGGAAGGGGGCGAATGAAGTGATGAAAGGCCAGGCTTCATTGAGGAAGTCATCAAATGATTTTCACATACACTTTTTCTAAATTTTATTTTTCAATTACAGCTTATGTTCGGTATTATTTTGTATTAGTTTCAGGTGTTAGCCATAAAATTAAATCTTAGCATTTGCGACAGCATGGATAAACCTTGAGGGTGTCATGCTAAGTGAATAAGTCAGCCTCACAGATTCTGAAGTGGGCATTTGCCAGGTAGGATAGTACAAAGTGTTTGGGGCCAAAGAGATCTGCTTTCGAATCCTGTCTTTGTGTCTTTCTAGCTAAGTGACCTTGAATAAGTCTCAGTTGCCATCTCTGCAAGACAGAAATAGTGGGGCCTACTTCCCAAGGTTGTTGACAGGGCCACTTGTCACACTGACACTTAAAAATACTAGTTCCCTGCCCCAGCTGGTGTGGCTCCATTGGAGCACTGTCCCGCACACTGAAAGGTCGCACATTCAATTCCCAGTCCGGGCACGTGCCTGGGTTTGGCCCCTGGTTGGGAGTACGTACAGGAGGCAACTGATCGATGTTCCTCTCACATCAAATGTTTCTCTCCCTCCCTCTCTATCTCTCTCTTCCTTCCCTTCTCTCTGAAATCAATAAGCATGTCCTCAGGTAAAGATAAAAAAGAATACTAGTTCCCTTTCCCTCCAGTCTCAGGGTGGTTACGTTATATTGTTGACCAATTAACTAGAAATAAAGGGGAAAGGGGGCAGGAGAAGTCACATTGAGAGGAAATAAAGAATTATGTTATGCTTGTCAAAGTTCTCCTGAGAAACCTTGATTTCCCTGGGCCCTTGCCCTGGGAAAAAAATTAAAGAGGTTTCAAAATGCTCATATGCATTCCTACATTCCATAGGGGAGCCTGTCAGTCACCAGGGTTTGTTTGGGTAACCTCTGAAGGAGGACGCCCAGCCCAGCCTCCAGCAGACATATAATCTGGGGTTATTTATGCCAGCATTCCTTCCCCAATCAAAAACTCTCTG
This sequence comes from Desmodus rotundus, assembly GCF_022682495.2. Taxonomy (NCBI): domain Eukaryota; kingdom Metazoa; phylum Chordata; class Mammalia; order Chiroptera; family Phyllostomidae; genus Desmodus; species Desmodus rotundus. The sequence continues at coordinate 48,013,402 of NC_071389.1, forward strand.
ACCTGGCTTGTATTTTCTTGACGCTTTCAATTAAGGAAATAACAAAACAAACTCTGTCCTATATCCATGGCTAGGTCTGGTAAAAATGGACTCAGCTAATTATAAATTTGGCCCTGGGTGTTTTCTTAAGATGGCCTACAGGCCTGGGTGTGAGCAGTTATAAAAATGAATGAGACAATTATTTCGCAAACCAGCCTAACAGTTTAGTTCGCATTACCTCTCTCGTTTGTCCAGTGTTTGCATTGTGGAGAAGTTATTTTCCACTTGTAAGAGGCCATTTTTCTGAGCATCATATCAAAATGGTCCTTTGCTATGTTCTGAAGCAATACCTCCTAGGCAAAGTCAGCTGAATGTAATAAAACACCAATCTATGAAACATGATGGGGATGGGGGAAACATTCCTCCCAACAGGCCCTTTGCAAAGTGGCATCTCTGTTAGAAAACATTCACTTATCCTTCCTGTACCCTATGGTACTGCTAAAGGCTATGCATTTGGACAAGTAGCTGGGACATCAATTGTTTTGTGAACAAATGAATCTGAAGTACCACAGAATATAGAGAAACTACATTCGTTCACCAGGTTGTAGGGTAGCTCTCTCCCCTTCTAATTCAGCACACTTGCTTCGAGGGTATTTCATCTGCTCCTGGAGTGCCAGTCACCTTCTCAAGCTCAAATTTCCCTCCTGAATTTCAAATTCACATGCTCACTTCCTATTGGATGTCTCTATTGTGCTTTTGTGGTTCTGAAAGCCAACTGCATCCCGTTTGGTCAATTCTCTTCGCTCGTCACGTCTGGCAGACCACAACAGCTAGTGCTGCCTCCAAGATGGAATCAGCATACCTCTGAAACCCCAACACTAGATGGACCATCCAATCCAGTTCAATTTTTTCTCCAAATATTTTTAAGCACCTACTAGTTTCCATGCACAATAGTGGGGATAAAAATACATACAAGGCAAAGTCATTGCCCTCAATTGTTCACAGTAAAGTGGGGAAGGCAGGCCTATGTTTAAATAAGTATAATTCCACGTGGGTAGTACCACTTTAGAAGTACATATGAAGTACATAGTCAACATAAAGATGCCCAGAGTGCTGGGTGGGGGGACAAGGAATGCAGCATGGACTACATGATCTTCTAGATCACTTCATGCAGATGAGATGATGGTCCACTGTGAATCACTGGATGAGTAAGAGTTCACTGGGTAACAAGTAGGAGAAAGAATTACAGGCCGAGGAAGACACATGCATAAAAAGTCATGGAAGCACAAAACAGCATGGTGTCTTCAGGGAGGAGTGGAGAGAACGGCCAAGGCTGGAGAGCAGGAAATCTCTGATGACGATGGGAAAAAGCTTGCTCTGCATGTTGCAGCACTTTATTTGGAAGGGTGTTTAAGCAAGGAGATCTGGAAGCTGTGTGAAAGGCAGACTAGGAATCTAGAGGAAACTGAGCCCATTGCACTTACGCAGTTCTCAGCGTGTTTAAGATTATCTAATCTCATAGAAAATATCACCTTGTCTGTTTTTCAAGGAATATGAACTCAACATTAACCAATCTTTTCCTAGCAAAGCTAAAGAAATTAGAACCACCCAAACCGGTGAGTGTTAAAACACTGGGAAACAAATGTGGCAACAGCTCTCTCCTATTTGACCATAATCAACATAACTACGGAGAGAAAACCGTGACAGCCAAGGGAGAAAACACAGAGTGGTGTCTTTGCTTTCTCCCCAGGACACTGTCAGTGCTCAGAGCATTGAGGACAGCTGATCTGATGGTTATGAAAATCTACCTGCCTCTCTCTTTCTCCCCTTCCTTCCCTCCCTCCCTCTCCTCTTCTCTCCCTCTCCCTCTGAAGGCAATTAGAGAAGAGAGCTTCATTCACACTGAATCTAAAAATAGATGATGGCAGAGTTCATAGACTGACAGCTGCATTCTCATACAGTAACCAGGAAAGGAAAGGAATGGCTAATTTAACTTAACAACTTCCAAAACAAACAGTGCAAAAGTCTAGGATAAAGAGAAAACACCAAGGTCACTTCTCCAAAGAGCCGGAAGAGGAATGGGGTCACTCTATGGCAGTTTACTAGTCCTCCCCAAATCCTGATGAAACTAAGTATTTTGTCAGATCTGCTGAGAGCCTTTGACAAGAGTTTTGGCAGATGAAGCTGCTAAAGGGATCCAAGCAAGGTCAGGTAGAAGGGCCTGGGCTTGCCCTTGTAATTTCTTCATAGATGACCTGGATATCAGAAGCTAAGATTTATAGATAAAATACATGAGCACTTTTTTCCCCCTTCGCCATATCAAAAATTACACTCTGCCTGGCCTGGGGCAGAAAAAGAAAAGTTATTCAGGAAATAAACATGGATCATTAAGGGGGAGAGACCAGGTGTCTAAAAGGAGCGAACCATTTCTTCCTCTCCTCAGTCTGTCCTGCCCAGGATTATGGTGGGGCTTCAAAAGAAACAAGGGAACACTTGTGGACAGGCGGCAGATCCTCTCTGCAGCTCCCCCACAGATCTGTGTAGGCTCTCAGGGCTGCTGCCAGCCAGCTAAATGTCAGATCGCTGCACCCCAGCATTCCCGCGCCACACTACCTCCATCGCCCCGGTGACTAAGCTGTTTCAACAGCTGTGTTATTGCTGGAGTCAGGCCAGTGTTACTCACACAGAGAATTTGTTTCATATGGCTTATGGGGGGGATTACTGCACTTGGCTCTTGGGGTTCTATTTGCAGATAAGGTCCTCCCCTTGACCCATCAGCTAGGGCATTCCCTGGACCTGAGCTCTGGGTAGCAATGCAACAACACTGGGCTCCCTCCCAGGCTTCCAAAATTTGGAGAGATTCACACCACAAAGAGAGTGCAGAAGCGTGTGTGTGTGTGAGCGTGAGAAGGAAGCATAATAATAAACCACAACCCTCAGCTGAGCCCCCAAACACCTCCACTGCCCCTCCCTCAATAAAAGCCACCAGCCTAACAGGAGTGTTAAGCTCTCTCTCTTCTCTCTCTCTTCTCTCTCTCCTCTCTCTCTTCCTCTCTCTCTCTCTCTCTCTCTCTCTCTCTCTCTCTCTCTCTCTCTCTCTCTCTCCAGCCATCTCCAGCCATCTCCTTCAGTCTTTCCCTTGAAACAACTTCTTTCCTTTTGGGTAATATTGGCAACCTCTCTGCCTCTGTCAGCCTCTCCATGCACGTCTCTCCACAAACTTGCCTCTGAATACTAAGTCTGGGTGGCGTCCTCCCTTAGCCAATGGCCTCCCCTTCTGTCATCACATCGATTGTGATCATTTAGGCTCCTACCACTTCTGAAGCAAGATGGGCCCGTTGGCTTGTTCACCGCCCCCACCACCCCATCTCCCCACTTCGCTAGCCTCTTTCTCAGCATGGCAGGCACTCCATTACAAAGCGCTGAAGAAACCAACTCAACTCCCTTACTTTGAGGGGCGACAGGAGAAGGGAAAAGGCATTGTGCCAGTGACCCTTTTTTTCTGTTGACAGGACCAGTTGCTATTTCTAGTGCATTATTAGCTGCATCCTCCTAAGGGCCCCATTAGCCTGCTCTCCCTCCTAAGTTCTCACCAAAATCAATAGAGCTACGTTTTCTAACATTGAAAAGACCGTAGAAATATGAGTCTCTTATAAAGAGGATCTTGTATTTTAAAAATAAAACAATGATCCTTAAACCTCCCATTTTGAGTGCCTAGGATATGCAGACATTTTCAGCCACACATAGATGCCGGCCAGATATAAATGAGCATGCTACAAGCTCAGAATGGGGAAACTGAGGCCCACAGTCACACTGCTAGTGTGGGAGGGAGGTAAAATGTGAGCCTGGGTTTGCCCGACTCCGCAGCTCCAGTTCTTTCCCATTACGTCACACATCGGGAGACCTGTTTCTTGCTCTAGGAAAGCCACTAATTAGCTGTACAGTTTGAGTAAGCTGCTTTACGTATTACATTATTTCTTTAAATACTGAGTTGAATCATATGGTGACTAAGGTCCTTCTAGTTCTAACAATTCATGAATGTAGAAATCTGAGCTGCCAGCAGCTATTTGACTGCCTTCCACACTTGAGGCATTATGGCAAAAACAAACAATAAAACAACTCCTGCCCTCTGGGCACTTACCATAGAATTGGAGAGATAAGGAATAAAAACTTGAGTGTGACTAATGTAAGAGTTAAACAGTAGCAAACAGGCCCTGGCTAGCTAGGTAGTTCAGTTTTTAGAGCACGACCCCGTACACCAGGGCTGCAGGTGGGACCCCCTATTAGGGCACATACAAAAAATCAACCCATGAATGCATCAATAAGTGGAACAACAAATCAGTGTTTCTCTCTCTTTCCTTTCCTCTTTGTCTCTAAAACCAATTTTTAAAAATAATAATAAAATAAATAAATAAACAGCAACAAGTACAAAAACACCAGAGTACATGGCAGTGGGGGAGAAAAAAAAAACACAGTCATAATTTTAAAAGGACAATAGTGCATTTCAATAATGGTTTTCCCCCTCTCCGCAAAACACCTTTGTGTTGCCGGCTGGCAGGAAAAGCCAGCTACCAGAAGGGATCACAACTGCTTCATGGGAAAGCTTTGTTTCTGACAAGTTTCGTAAAGGAAAAAGTAGGCTAGAACACGCTTTTTATTTCCAACCCACCTTTTCTTAGTTCCCATGAATGAGGAGGGGATACAAATGTGAGCAGGCAGCCGGGGAGAAAAATAATATGGCTGGTGGTTCCTGACCTCCTGGATTCCTGCTGGCAGAGAAGCCCGAGAGGCAGCATTTAATTGTGGAAAAACCAGCCTTGCTAGCCTCTTATCTTTTCCCTCTGTGACTTAAACCCACAATTACTGGCAACCCCTAGATTCCGAGTCACTCAGCTGGCGGTGGCAGCGAGGGCTGTGTCTGCGACTGAAAAGCAAAAGGGGAGTCAGATTTTACCTGCCTGCGAAGCCTGCCTGGTGCGAACCCAGCCCTGGCCCAGCTTCACGACTTCTCTTATTAAAATGTTCACAGATGCCCTCCCGTCGGGAATACCACCAGGCAAGAAGCCCGGATGGGAAAAAAAGAAAGAAAGAAGTAAAGAAAGAAATGAGATTTCTAGCTGCTCTATAATTCAAAGGACAAGCTATGAGTCTCAAATCCTGAATCCCACATTTTATTTCAGCTCCAGATACGTGATTTTCAATTCCTTTTCTGAAGGATCAAACTCCAATTCTCTTTGCCTGGTCATCAAGGAACTCACCAACTGACCCCTCTGTCTTTCAGGAGCTTAACTTTCCTCTCCCATATGGAACTCTTCCACAGCCTAACAAATGGGCTTACGGTCCTTTGCATATAACATGCTGTTTCACAGCTTTTCACAGTAGAAAACTATGGGTGTTAGTCCTGACTTTCTTACCCGCAAACCAGGTGCCCTTGGAGAAGTTGCTTATCATCTAAGGTTGTCTTCCATATACCTCTGCTCCCATCCTGAATTATTATTCTATTCCCAAACATTTTAATGTGTATGTTAATAACACCTGATCAATATGGTATTTGGCACTCATGGGGTCTACCTTTACCAAGAATTTAGAGTTCTTCCCTTCAGATTCACAACCCCCTGGAATTCCATGGATGGCTTTCAGAACTTCAGGAGAAATATGAACACAATATGTGTGAATGGGGCCTTTGCACATTTCCTCCCAAGGTTGAAATCCTTGATCTAAAGTTAAGAACTTCTGTCCTGAAGTAATAAAAGGCTGGTGGCAGCATCCACCTGGGTCCTTGTTTTGCACACTCCGCCCTACTGTTTCCGTTTCTGGGCTTCCACATTCTCTCCAGAAGCCACATTCCTCTTCTCTGCTCAAGTCTGAGAATAAAAACAACTCACTTTTATTGAGCATTTATTATGTACAAAGCACTTAGTATATAAAAGCATCATATGTATTCAGGTTTAATCCTTAAAACAATCCTTTAAGGGTGGTACTACTATTACCTGTATTTTATAGATCAATGATTTTCGACCTTTTTCATCTCATGGCACACATAAACTGATTACTAAAATTCTGTGGCACACCAAAAAATATGTTTTTTGCTGTCTGACAAGAAAAATAGGTATAATTTTATTCATTCACACTGGATGGCTCATGTTGTGTGGCTGTTATTATTATTTTTTTATTTGACAGTCTAATAGAAAGAGAGAAGTGCCCCTGACTAAATAGGTATTGCATGTTTTAAAAATTCTTGTGGCACACCCGTTGAAAACTGCTGTTGTAGATGAAGAAAAGTGCAAGGAAGTCCAGAAACTTACCAAAGGTCACACACATAATTTGTAAGTGGAAGGTTAGGGATTCAGGCCAAACCCTTTGGTTTCACATAACAAAATGAGTCTGCCTTTGGCCCTGGCTGGGTAGCTCAATCGGTTAGCGCATCGCCCCCATATGCCAAGGTTGCTGGTTTGATCCCCATCAGGGCACATATTCCTCTTTCTAAAATCAATCAATAAATTTTTTAAAATGAAGCTGCTTTTGGATATTTCCTTGTCATCAGATAGTAGACTGTAACAAATTCCACCATCCCCTTTCAGACTCCGCCCATAAAAGCTCTTTAAAAATTACCTTCTCAGTGAGTTAATCATTTCCTCTTCTGTGTTCACGGAATACTTTGGGCACTCAGCACTGAACACATTGCTGTAATTTTTTTTTCTTTACCTCTGAACTAGACTATGAGCTCCTAACTAATTATTTTGAGTACCTCTTGAGTATTTACTGCGCCCGGACCTGTGCTAAGTATGGAGACACAAAAATGAACAAGATGCAGTCTCGGCCCTCGAAATTCAGTCTTGCAGAAGAAAGAGATGTAACCACAGAGGGGCCACAATTACTTTTGAAACAGTATTATGAAGGAGGACTTATCTTTGTATCTTCAATCCTAAGTAAAAATAAATGCCAGCACATAGTAGAAGCCCGATAAATGACTACTGAGTGAATGAAGGAAGTTGGGAAGGAAGGCTCAGAAGCTGGACTGTTAAATTAAAAGATCTACTATCCCTTTATGAAAACCCTTTGGTTATTTATACACTGACTCACCTAAAAACTGCTTCCTGTGTTGGTGTCTATGATACATTTTTTAATGTCAGACTAAAAATACACTTCCAGTACAGCAACCCTGTCTGCCTACCCAAGGACTAGAAATGAACACATGGTAACATGTAACAAAATAAAATACAAGAAAAGTCACTCAGTTCAACTCTAAGCTCACCCACTAACAAAAGGGTGTCCATCCCGACAGAGGCATCTTCTAAAATGGTTCCCACTTGAGGGCCTCTGAAGTCACCTATTTACAAAGCTGAAGGGATACTCATAGGACTTTTATGGAGCCAAAGAATCTTAAGTGAGCTGCAGACTCTCTGCGAAAGAGAGTTAGAGCAGCTGGGACTTCGGGGGTCATCTAGCATAATTTCCTACTCAGAACAGGAATCCACAGCACTATTGATAGACGCATGGTGGGGTGCAGGCACTGCAGCCACAAGATCACTTTGACTTACAACCCTCTATTTCCCAGCTGGGGAGACTTTGGCCAAATCGATGAACCTCTCTCATCCTCAGTTTCCTCATTCTGTCAGGGAGAATAGGTGAGATGATCAGATGAGTGGAAGTAAAGTTGTCTTAATCAGAGATGATTTGGTTACAAGTAACAAGATTTTACCGACGCCAACTTAAGCAGAAATTAGCTGGGAGGATACAAAGGTATCTCAAGGAATCCAAGGACAGAGAGTTCTGACAAGCTTGAGGGACCAGAACCAAGAAGAGAAATCTGCCAAGAAGGAAGTCATCACATGTAGTGATCATAGTTATGCCCTGTTGTCACACCCCATTGTCCTTCACCTCCACTTTCTCTTTGCACCTGGTTTCAGCCAACTTTGTCTGCTTCTCCACGCATGTGGTGAATGATGGCTGCCCACACAGCCCTCAGGACTTTCCAGTGTAAGTGCTAATGAAGATGGGCCTAGAAAGATTGAACCCCAGTTTCAAAAAATAAGAAGAGAGAGAGAGAAATTTTTCCCTTTTGTGTGAAGGGCCCACCCTAATTCAATCATCCGAGGCTAGGGGACTGATCATGTGGCCAGCTGCCCAGTCAGTAGGCATCATGGGAGCCCAAGATAGGCAAGTTCTGTAAGAAAACGGTGTGAAGCCAGAGCAAATGGCTGGCAGCAAAGACAACCACCAGCATCTGATACAAAAGTACTTGGTAAAGGCAAGTTACCACTGTGGTCATCACCATTATGATCCCCCCACACCAGCACACAGCTTCTGCTTGATTACTACCAGTGACAGGCTGCTCGATACTCGAAGACACAGGCTCTTCACTGCTGAACAGCTCTAGTTATTAGAACTCCTTTCTATGGGACAGCAACTTTTTTTAAGATCCTAAAGGTAAATATTTTCAATCTTTCCCCAAACTTTACTTTTAAAGAAGGTGTAGTTTTGCTGGTTAGGTCAGGCCTGGGCTTTCCGTTGTAGTTGAAATATGAATAACCAGTAAGGCAGGGAAGATAGATTCGTGGGACAATTATTTTACGAAACTGGCTGGACAAGAATAATTTAAAAACCCAGAACCTCTTCTTCCTTTAAAGGATTTCTACTACCTCTTCCATTAACGTTAACTTACTAAAGCCAAAGAGGAACTGGGATCATTTCTAGAATCAGTGTGTAGACAGTAAGTAGATGTTGAAAGAAATGTTTTTTTCCCATGTAGGGTTCCTGGCACTTCTGAGAGTAGAATTCTGCCGTATTTAACAAAGGATTCTCCTTCCTCCATCTCACTTTCTTTTGCTTTGGAAAGTATAATCCAGAAAATAATCTTACTTAATATAGTCTTAGGTTCCACAAAATAAAAGTATAATTCCCCATAAAATAACCTCACATTAGCTATGTGATGACTACCTGCATTTAAATAGTAATAAGAAAACCCAAAGTTAGAAAAGGAGGTAAAAACACAAAAACACCTTATGTATACTGGGGCCGTCATCCAGGAATCTGAGGCTGCTGCTGGCTGCTTTGCTGTCCACATTTCTCATTGATGTCACCAGCCTTTTATTTTAGTAACCAGGACATACTTGTTATGGATGCAAAGAGAATCTCCTCATTTATATTCTAAACTCAGAGCAGGAAATGAGACCCGTGGGTGATCTGCAGCTGTGGCACTATAAACAGGTCCTGCTTACCTTGTAGTCTAGGTGCGAGACTACACTACATTCCCTCAAGTACATACAGATTGGGAGATTTTTTTTTTTTAAATAGAAAAATACACCATTTTAGAAAGACCAGAGCAACTTCTGTCCAATAATTTGAGGCTGCTGTTCGGTAGAAGGCTCACTGACCTGCACAGTCTAGTGTACTTGCTGCTCTGGACCACCCACCTACCCACATGGCTGATGGACAACGAGGAGATCCTGCTGCGCCTCCAGCCAGCTGTGCTACGGTGGGCAAGTACCACTGGTGGTAAGCTTGCTTCATCTGGTAAATTAAAGGACTACTCTTTAACAGTTGAGGGGTCAAGCACTTATTTGCCCTGACAAAACCATGAACCCTCTTACTCCAAAAATTCATATAAGTATCTACAACTAAAATTTTACATAGCATGTCAGGGGCTCACTTGGTCCTTAAAATTTACCCATAATCTCTTGGTCAAAGATTAGACCAGCAGTATTCTAATGTTGCTTCCGGTGGTCACGGTCTGTAATTACACAGCTAATGTCAAGTGACAATTACTGCAAGGTATTCAGCACCATAGATAAGTATTTTAAGACTGGAAATCCAGCCAATAGGATCTACTTTCCAATGTGAAACTGGCCAGTGAGCCAATGGACAACTGGAAGGGGTTGGGAGGGCCTGACTATAGTAAACTTATAAACATTAATTTTTTTAAAATCTTGGGAAAGTTTTGGAGGAGCCCAACTCTGTTTCTAGATTGTACTTTTTCATTTGCAAATACATAACACAAAAACATCGAGCCAGATAGAGAGATCCAGACAGCTTTATAGCAATGCTGTCCAAGCAATGGGCTTACCAATCATCACATGAAACAAATAAAAGAAAACCAAAGGTTCCCACGCTCCTGCCAATATAAACATGTTCACAATGATTAATTCCAAAGTTGTGCCTGAAGAGTTCCTCAAAAGGAAAGATAATCCATGAATCCGAGTAAACAAACACGATGTCCCGAATCTTCACCATTCCGGGTTAATCATCAAAATATAGTCTTCTCCCAAGATTTTGGTTTCTCTCCATTCTAAATCAGTAGGTGAGACTGATTCCTATTAGTAAATTCTGGATTCTAGCCTGCACTTAAAGGGGCGCATGACTCCCTTAGAAGGAGGACTAACCTGTAAACGCACCTGGAATACTGACGGCTTCTCTACCTTTATTCACCACCACGAACCCCACTTCCTTTGTCTCCTGGATCTTCCTGGTATACTTTGAGGTTTAAAAAAAAAATTTGGCTTATCTTTTTTTTTTTTGAAGGGGAGAAGTATGAGGGTAGAAGGAAAATTTGAAGCTTTTATTTCTGCTCACATTGACTCTGATTGAGGTAGGTAAAAAATTTAAAAGGTAACTTTGAGAATCTAGGTGACTTGAGCCTGCAATGAAAAATATGTGATCAGAAATGTTTTTCTTATAAACAGAGACTGTAACACGGTCACAAATCAAAGGTCTCTGTTTGCGGGGAAGGGGAATGGCAGAATTTATATCTCAGTAGCTGATTCAACATATTTTGTTTAAGAAGATTACTGATGAAGCATGAAATCCCAGTTGTGTGAATACCGTATCACCAGCGGTTTGCTCCACCGCAGCTGTGGCAGACCTGCGGTGTATGGACTGTCCTGCCCCATTCACCTCTCTCTGTGACCCCTTCCAAGAAACATCTGAAAATAAAATTCAGAACCACGACTCTTACTGATGGCCAACAGTAAGCTCACAGAAGGACTCCCTGAACTTCTTCCTTCTATAAATTCACCCCTGATGATTTTGGATAACCTGATAGTTTATTTTTTTTACTGTTAACAGATGGTTCCTTTATTCTAATTGCTTTCATGTAGCATCTACTTAACATTCCATAATAGGTACCCAAATGGAAGAGCACAGTCACTTCATAAAAAGTTGGGCAATTTTCTCCCAGGACACTCAGCCATCTAACTTGATTATCAGCTAGGTAATAGTATCCTTCTGATTACGTTCTTTGCTTTTTTAGTAGAAATAAGTTTTACAGAAATGTTTTCAGGTTGAGAAAAGAAAAATCACTCATCAGCTACAGAAATATTTAATTCCACCATTTTATGTAGTCATTTGCAATAATGAGACAGGCAAGTAAGAAAACATTCAACTGCAGAGTACAGCACAGGCCTCAAGGCAAAACAACAACTTCATTACCTAAGAACAGAACAGACACCCTGGTTTTCCCTACCGCATACCACTCACCAGTATTTCTTTAGCCTCGGGGATTTTTAGACCTCTGAAAATCCTAGATTTACTACTCAGAGCAATCCATCTTGAGGCTTTCTGCCAATGAATCTCAGTGCTTATATTTCAACAGCCTGTACATCGGAAAGCTAGGTTAAGACATGTCAAAAAAAAAAAGAAAGAAAGAAAGAAAGAAAACCTCTGTCTTTGATCTCTGCACCCAAGTTCCTCAAAAGGAGCCCCACAGAGCATGTGAAGTTATGCTGAGTATGTGACTTGCAGCTGTAATCGGGAGCGTGGCATTCCATTACAAGTGGGCACCACACAAGCCAACCGAAACCTGCATTTCACAAAGACACACATAAATTGAGTGAGTGACGATACTATTTAAAGAGGATGAGATACACCCACTTTAGAGGATATTTATTTTCAAATACAGAATTTGGTGTGACAGAAAAATCCAAGCCCATCACATAGATAAACATTCATTTTTCCCAATGATTAACCACACATCCAGACACCAGATGTTTAGGCTGAAATTTTTCTGACATGCTTTTTAGTCTATTCACTCTCCCTCCATATCCTAACTTTCTGGAGTAAAAACTAAAGTCTTATGCCCCTTACAATCCTATAGAAACACCACATTTGTGCCTTGACAAACAGGTTAATTCCATGTCTCTGAAATGTTTAGAAAAAAATCATCACTGACTCAATCATAGATTTCCACAGACAGGTCTGCTCAGAATTTGTAACTGGTATTCACTGAAAAGTTCATTACTCTTGTTTCTAAGCATCTCTAAGTCTCAGGATTCTCTTCAGTTGGCCTTCTTTCCCCAGATCTTGTACACTATTATTTTAAAACTATCACCATTTAAAAGATGAACTGACAACAAACAAAGCCCAGAGCAAGTAGAAGAAAATAATCTAGATCGAGCAGAATTAAATAACATAGAGACTAAAAGAACAATTCAAAGGATCAATAAATCCAGGAGCTAGTTCTTTGAAAGGAAAAACAAAATCAACAAGCCTTTAACCAGACTCATCAAGACAAAAAGAGAGAGGACCAAATAAATAAAATCAGAAATGAAAGAGGTGAAATTACAACAAATACCACAGAAATACAAAGGATTGATTGTAAGAAGTTACTACAAACAACTATATGCCAAGAAATTGGACAACCTGGGCAAAATGGACAAATTTCTAGAAACATATACTCTTCCAAAACTGAATCAAGAAGAAGCAGAAAGCCTGAATAAACTGATAACAACTACTGAAATTGAAGCTGTAATCAAAAAAAACCCTTGGCACACAAAAGCCCAGACCAGATGGTGTCACAAGTGAATTTTACCAAACATTTAGGGAAGAGTTAACTCCTATCCTTCTCAAACTATTCCAAAAAAATTCAAGAAGAGGGAAGAGTCCCAAACTCTTTTTATGAATCCACTATCATCCTAATTCTAAAACCAGGTAAAGACACAACAAAGAAAGAAAACTACAGGCCAATATCACTAATGAACATAGATGCTAAAATCCTCAACAAAATATTGGCAAACCAGACTCAGCAATACATTAAAAAGATCATACAGCATGATCAAGTGGGATTCATCCCAGAGATGCAAGGATGGTTATAATATTCACTAATCAATAAACGTAATACCTCACATAAATAAAAGGAAAGATAAAAATCACACAATCATATAAATAGATACCGAAAAAAGCATTTGATAAGGTACAGCACCCATTTATGATAAAAACACTCAGCAAAGTGGGAATAGAGGGAGAATTCCTCAACATAATAAAGGCCACATACGAGAGACCTACAGCCAATGTCATACTCAATGGACAAAAACTTAGAGCTTTCCCACTAAGATCAGGAACAAGACAAGGGTGTCCACTTTTACCAGTTTTATTCAGAATAGTACTGGAGGTTCTAGTCACAGTGACCATATAAGAAAAAGAAATAAAAGGCATCCAAATTGGAAAGGAGGAAGCAAAACTGTCATTATTTGCAAACAACATGATAGTGTACACAGAAAACCCTGCAGGCCCCACCAAAAATCTGCTTGACCTAATAAGTGAGTCTGGCAAAATGCAGGATGCAAAATCAATATTCAGAAGTTACAGACATTTCGGTACACCAACAATGAACTATCAGAAACAGAAACTAGGGGAAAAAATCCCATTTACTATAGCAAAAAGAAAAATAAAGTACCTAGAAATAAACTTAACCAAGAAGGTAAAAGACTTGTACTTGGAAAACTACATAAGACTGAAGAGAGAAATTAAGGAAGACACAAATAAATGGAAGTATATACTGTGTTCAAGGATTAGAAGAATTTACATCACTAAAATGTCCATATTACCTAAAGCCATCTATACATTTGATGCAATCCCTATTCAAATACCAAAGACATATTTCACAGATATAGAACAAATATTTCAAAAATTTATATGGAACCAAAAATGACCCAAATACCCTCAGCAATCTCAAGAAAGAAGAACCAAGTAGCAGGGATCACAATACCTGATATCAAACTGTATTATAAGGCCATCGTAATCAAAACAAGTCTGGTACTGGCATAAGAATAGACACATAGATCAACGGAACAGAATAGAGAGCCCAGGAATGTCTTTCAATTAATATTTAACAAAGGGGGCAGGAGCATAAAATGTAGCAAAAGTAGCCTCTTCAACAAATGGTGTGGGAGAACTGGAATGGTACATGCAAAAAAATGAAACTACATCATCAACTAACACCAAACACCAGAATAAACTCAAAATGGATAAAAGACTTTTAAACATAAGCCATGACACCATGAAAGTCCTAGAGGAAAACATAGGTAGTAAAATTTCGGATATTCCACACAACAATATTTTCACTGACATATCCTCTAGGGCAAGGGAAAGAAAGGAAAGAATAAATAAATGGGACTACATCAAGTTAAAAAGCTTCTTCATGGCCAAAGAAAACATCATCAAAACGAAAAGGAAACCAACCATATGTGAAAACATATTTGCCAAAGATACCTCAGACAAGGGTTTGATCTCCAAAATATATAAAGAACTCACACGACTCCATTCCAGGAAGACAAACAATCCAATTTAAAAAATGGGCAAAGGACCTGAACAGACACTTCTCCAAGGAGGAAATATAGAGGGCACACAGGCATATGAAAGGATGCTCAGTATCACTAGCCATCAGAGAGATGCAAATTAAAACCATAATGAAATACCACCTCACACTGGTCAGAATGGTCATCATAAACAAGTCAACAAAAACAAGTGTTGGTGAGGATGTGGAGAAAAGGGAACCCTAGTACATTGTTGGTGGGAATGCAGACTGGTGAAGCCATTGTGGAAAACAGTATGGAATTTCCTCAAAAAACTTAAAAGGGAAATGCCTTTTGATGCAGCATTTCCACTGCTGGGATTATACCCTAAGAGCCCTGAATCACCAATTCAAAAGAACCTACGCACTCCTGTGCTCAGAGCAGCATTATTTACAATAGCCAAGTGCTGGTAACAGCCTAAATGCCCATCAGTAAATGAGGGGATGAAATAACTGGTACATTTACACAATGGAATACTACACAGCAGAAGGAAAGAAGGAACACCTAGCCTTCGTGACAGCATGGATGGAATTGGAGAGTATTATGCTAAATGAAATAAGCCAGATGGTGAAAGACAAATACCATATGATCTCACATATAAGAGGAACCCAATGAACAAAACAAACAAATGAGGAAAATAGAACCAGAGGCATGGAAATAAGGAATAGACTCACGGCAATGAGAGGGGAGGCAGAGGAGTGTAAGTGGGGAAAGAAGGGGTAGGGTCTAGTCAAGGAACATGTATAAAGGACCCATGGACATGGACAACAGGGTGAGGACTGACTGTGGGAGCAGGGCGTGGGCAGGGCAGGGGAGAGCAATGGGGGGGGAGAATTGGGACAACTGTAATAGAACAAGAATAAAAAAATAAAATTTGAACTGGCTAATAGTTTTCATACTTATTACCAAATGACAATTATAAGTGTTAAAAATGTTTATGCTTAAAAGGTGAAAAGTTGGGGTTCTGTTTAAAATAACTTTTTCAAACATGGGTTACTTTTTTGCATAATGTGCATGGAATACCTTCTTTATCAATAATCAATTATGCACGTTCTCTAATCATTTTTATTCTATAAGTTATTCTATCCTCCAAAGGATCAGCATGATTAAATCTTGGAATTGATGAAACAATGACTAGCTTTTAAATCACAAATCAATACTTTTCTAGTTTTTAAGGGTTTGTCAAGATCTTGATTCTAGGTAAAGTCTGTATCACCTTAAATTAGAAAGCTTAAAAGAAGTAAGCATTTAACCCAAATAACTAAAATTCACTTAAACTATAAAGTTCTTAGAAGCACAGACAGAGAAGTTAAGAGGGATGATACCCAGGCCAGTGCACTGCCATCCAGGGGAGGTGGTCCAGGAATTGAAAACCACAGAGATCAGAGAGGACTGGAATGAAACAAAACCAGTGGATTATTATTGTGCAGCCCCAATGAGCCGGGAACGATTCTAAAGGACAATCCCCATACAAATGGTCTCCTGTGCTACTGTCATGGCTACGTGTAAGTGAGGGGGGCCAGCCATGGGAGGGTACCTCATGGCCATATTCCTGAGTGCTGTCTTCCTCTATTACATGCTGCATTGTGTATTATGGGCAGCAAATGTCTATTGGGTACCACCTGTGGAAATGAAACTAAGGAATAGATCCAGTCTTGTCATCAAAGCCAGCTCTTGCCTCTCTCCTGAGGTTTCATCACTTTCACCCTTTTCTTTGTGCAGCTGATTTTAAAAAGCTTGCTTCCTTGTATGGTAGTGATAAGTTCGATTTGCCCTACAGGGTAAGAATACCAGCAGAATATTTTCAACGTGATCTTTCAGAACTGCACTGCTGTGACCTCTTTGATGAGTTCAACAAGGACTAGCCTATGTCAGGCTCTGCAAGGAGGCGACCTTCCCCACTCACTGTGAGCCCAAAGATGGAGGCTCCAGTGAGGATGCTCCCAGCCCTTTGCCCCCGCTAACCTGGGACTCATTCTTCCAGCCTGGACTACACTTGGAGGAAAAGGATCCCTAATCCAGGCAGCTGAGACACCCACTAGGACCCTCTTGTTCCCTGCAACTACACTGCGATCCTGGGAAGAGGGCAGAGATGATCCACACCTGAACAGCCCAGATGTTGGGCACTTCACTTGCTCAATGTCGTGAAGCAGTTCCGTACTCACTGGGGTTTTGATGGAGGTTTTCCATGGTCATCTAGAGTGCAGGGCACCACGATGATTTGGCAACACAAATGCCACACAGAGGGGCAGAGTCATGGCCTGCTTGTCCTGCTGCCCCCATCAGCTGTGGAAGGATGTGGCTGGATATATTCACCCATTCAGCAGATCTGTGCTAGGCACAGGTGCTTGGGAGATTCATTAGCAAATGGAACAGACAACAGGCTGTGAGCTCATGGAGCCTCCATTTCAATGAGGAGGACGGAGAACAGATGTGGTTACATCTACAGGTGCTTCCTGCAAAAATGTCCCCTTGGTCCTGGGGAAGTGGGAACTCACAGCTTTTACCTGCTAAGGGTTTCTGGGTGGTTTC
Source organism: Desmodus rotundus (assembly GCF_022682495.2). NCBI lineage: Eukaryota > Metazoa > Chordata > Mammalia > Chiroptera > Phyllostomidae > Desmodus > Desmodus rotundus. The sequence continues at coordinate 48,030,480 of NC_071389.1, forward strand.
CTGTTTCAGCCCCATAGCCAAGGGAAATTTCTGCTTTTTGCTCCACTGAGATATACTCACACTTGATGATGGACTTTTCTAGTAAAAGGAAAGTCTTATGTCCTTGTGCACACTTCTTAATATATCCTGAAAACCCAGTCTGACCACATCAACCCGTCTTAAAAAAAAAAAAAGAATTGGAATTCTCTTGGAAAAAAGGAGTCCTTAGATTATTTTACGTGCTCAAAGACCCAGTGAAAACTCTGACCACATGTGTTGGAAATCCCAACATTAATTTCATAGTCCAGATGTGAACTCTCTTCATTATTTGCAATCTGAAATTCATTTCCTAGGCTACCTAGGAAAGCTTAAAGGAAAAACAGAATTGGTCTTGACTTCTCTTTACATTGGTGGCAATATTGTTACAGCTGAATCTTTGATAAACAGAAAGTCATCCACAAATAGTAGGATCTTTTCCACCACACTCCCAGTCTCTTTTCTCCTGCCCCTTTTATTGCTCTCAGAAAGGCCTCCAAACAATGACAAAATAAAAAAGTGGACAGGCATCTCATGCATTCCTAATATAAGGGTTACAGGAGAACCTATCATGTCTTACAAATATTATCATTAAATTACATGTCTGTATATATCTCTATCAATGGGCAAAGACAGACCATTACTCCTTAATCAATGCCTTCTTCATTGTCCACAAATAAAAGTAGAGAGAAAAAATTTAAGGAAAAAAACACTCTCACAAACCCAGCATGTAACCTTTTCATATTAAAGTTAATGACCTCAACCCACTGCCCCTGCTCATAAGAAGTATTTTTTAAATCTGATTTTCTTGAGGATCCAGGATTTTAGTTATTTTACACACTTACTGACAGAGCTGTTAGCTATCTATCTTGTTATTTTTTTAGTGTGCCCTTATAAGTTCAGGACCTCATGTTATAAGAAATTTAAAGATTTTTTAAAGATAAGAATCTTCAGTAAAATCTTTTTCTAGAAGAAGACAAAATATACTTTGGAGCTGGAATCCACATTCTCGCTTCACTTATGTATATTGAATAGAACTATTTTATCAAAGCATCACCAACATAGGCATTTTGATGTTTAGGATTAATGTTTTTTAATGTTTCTGGGAAATAATTCGTTGTAAAGTTATTAAGGTATGTAAGCAATAGGTTCTGACCCCCAATTAGGATGTGTGTGTGGTAGGGGGAGGGGGTCCCCACACAGCCAACTGTTCTTGAATACCAGCAAGGTGTCCCACCATTCACTCAATTCTGACACTACCGGGAGCATCAGATCCCACAGACTAAGGGCTCCGTCCCACAAGAACCACCCTCCACCCCATATCCAATCACCAGGTTGTCACCCATGCGTCTGACCGACTGGCTATAAATCAGAGGTTCCCACAACCCCCTCGTTGTGTTCAATTAATAGGCTAGAACAGCTCACAGAATTCACTAGATTACAGATTTATTACAAAAGAAATAAATCAATAGCCAGATTAAGAGATACACAGAGTAAGGTTCCAAACAAAGGAGCATCTATCCCTTGTGGATCTCAGGACCTTGCATAAGGAAGGGTTCTAGTTCCCCAACCTGAAAGCTCTCCAAGCCCCCGCTTTTGGGTTTCCGTAGCAGCTCCATCACATAGCCACAACTGATTGAATCACTGGCCCCTGGAGATTGATTCAACCTCCAGGCCCTCTCTCCTCCCCAGAAACTGGGGGGCGAGGGTGCTGAAACTTTCACCCCTCTATTTATGGTTGGTTTCCTTCACAACTTGTCCTTACCCTTAGGCGTTTTCCAAAAGTCACCTCATTAACATAAGCTTAGTGGTAGTGGAACAAGACACACATTTTACATTTGTGACTCTGAAGCATTTTCAAAATCCAAGAATAAGAGCCCAACTATAACAAAAGATGCCCGCAATGCTTTTATCACTCACAAAAGTCCAAGTGTTTGAGGGAGCCATGAGCCAGGAACTGTGGAGCAAGGCCAAATATACATGAGAAATATTTTTGGTCATCCGAATGATCACATATCTATTTCTTAAAAATCATAATATCGTAACATTGCATATTCCTCTCATTATAGAACTTATCTTTCTCTTTGGTAGTTTTAAGTGTCTGTTTCCCACTACTATCTTTCCTAACCTCTTACAAGAACATTTTTTTTTCAGTCTTGTATCCTTAGTACCTATTGCTTACCACAGGGTTGGGATTTAAAGTCTGAATGAATGAGTGAGTTACAAAACCAATGAATAAGTCAATATGCAAGAGAACGAAACAAGAGAAATACCACTTGAATGCTTTGGGATGTTATACAAGTGTGGACCTTCATATTAGCTGTTCTTTCTTCCTTCTATCTAGAGTGCTTTTCTATTTGCCCCCCATGCTCACCAACTCCTTGTCAGGGTTTGCACTCTTTAACACTCACCTCAAATATGTCTGCTCACCAATACATGCACACACACACATGATCACACACATGGACACATATGCACACACACACCGAGGCCACCTTTCCTTTCCTTGCTCTGAAGCTTTTCTTTATGCTCCTCAGCTTCCTGGGCACAACTTAGTCACAGCATCTAGCACACTGTACTGGAATGGCTAGTTAGTTCCTAGTCATTTCCACTTGAAGGACAGCGTCTTCATCTGCATTTGCATGTCCAGCCATCAGCACGCTGCCTGGCAGTAGTGGGCACTCGAAAACATTTTGAAGTAATGAGTACAAGATTAAATAAATGGGGAGGGGAAAGTCTGCCTTATAGAAAATTATCTCAGCATAATGTGTTTGATACGATGTCAATCAGGTACATACACTGTTTCAATTTCTAGAAAGAATAAATTAATATGATTGTATACCAAAATTACTGCTGACACAGGAAAATTAAAATAGAAAACGTGCTTTAATCCATGGGTAGACCCCAGGTAGAGTTGTCTTGAACATACTTTTCCCTCTTACCCTAATCCTGCTCCAGTGAAAAATGCTTTCTTCTTTTTCAGCCTGGAGTTACCCCAGATGCCACAGATGGATCTCCCTGCCAGAAATCACCCAATGACCTCCTCCTCACGAAACGTGTGTGGGCTCCATGCTCTCAGAGTCCTGAATCACAACTGCGTAGGCTAAAAATAATTACCTGGTTTGTGGGAAAATGGGTGTGCATGGGTTGAAGTTCCCGTTTTGATAGAGATCTTTCTCTAAGGCAATGGTTTTCCTCAAAGCCCAGTGGAAAAAGACATTCTGAAACATGGGACCTTTCAGAAATCCTCAAATCACTCTGCTGGGGTGAGCTCCCTCGTGGCACCAGAGAGGTGAACGGGTGGAATGTGCCACTTTGGCACGTAGATTATTTTAAGCTGAAGGCCAATAAAACTCAACAGACTCAAGAAAAAAAATTTACTACTCCCTAAACGGCCTAAAAGAATTTAGATAGTGGGTCTGGCACAGAAAGAGAGCTTTACCAGAGAGAGAAGTTTTTATTTGAAAGACTTAACTGCATGGCAGGGCAAACTTCTAGTTACCAAAAATCTGCTTTCTTATCACCACCCTGAGAATTATCCTCCTCCCCTTTGAAGCTCTACTCCTCTATCCCATTCCTTAGCTCAGGATGGCATTTAAGCTTTGATTATTCAACTTGCCCTTGAGTCTCATATTGGGGCTCCTGTACATATGAAATTAATATTTTTTCTCATGTTAATATATCTTATGTCAATTTAATCATTAGACCAGCCAAGGGAAAAAGAAACACTTTCTATTCCCCACAGAGGTAATGAAGGTTAGTGGTTAGGGCAGGGCTCTGAAGCCAGGCTGCCCAGGTTTGAATCCACTCTTCAGCCATCTGACCTTAGGCAACCTGCTGGTATCCAAGTTTTCTCATTGTAAATGAAATAAAAGACCTACCTCTACAAATTGGGGGGTGAGGGGAGGTGAAATGGGTTAACACAAGTCAAGTACTCAGAAAAGTGCCAAATAAGTTGTAAGCCATCAATAATTGTCTGCTATTAATTTTAGCATTTTTCCGTCACTAGAGCTGGCTCTGAAAGAACCTGAAGAGGAGAGAAATTCTCTAAGGTAGGAGAGGAAAGAGAAGAGAGTGCACTCACTGATTTGGTTGTTCAGCTTGAATGCAATGTCCAGCTGCAGGATAAACAGCATGAATTGGAACCAAGGACTCATCTCCATGGCGGGGAGTGGAATGTGGACAGAAAACACGATGTCATTGGCTTCTATTTCTCTTGGAATGGCTTCCTCGATGTCTCGGATTTTGTCGCACTGGTTGGGTCCCCAAGGCATTAGCCATTTTGCCTTGTGATGGTTTTTACGAACATCCACACATTTCACTGACATGTAGGACACTGCTGTTGTGGGACCTGGAGCTGAAAAGAAAATGTTTTTGTTTTAGAAAAAATCATCCACTGAAAGTGCTCATTTCTGGCTAACATTCTTTCCACTACTGTTTCCTCGCATTTTTTTGTATTGCCTTCTATAACTCAGGATCAACTCTGAGTGAAGATCCTTCAGTGACCTCCGTAGGTGTCATAAAGCATCCCCAAGAGCCTTCCCATTGTGTCATCAATCACTGATACTTACTGGAAGGATGTATCTGCAAACCTGTTTGGTTCAGTTACCTCCTCACTCCAAAACGAAATGTCACAAAGACCTACAGTGCTTCAGTTCCCACTTGCCTGTGAACTTGGAGGGCTCTGGTGCTTCATAGAGCAGCATTTGAAATCAAAAGACCTGGGTCTGGAGCCTGGTTAACTCACTTACCCTCAGTTAATCTTGGGTAAGTAGGTAAATCTATAATCGCTTCAGGATTCTTATCTGAGAAAAAAGATAGTTGGTTTCTAAGATTCTTAACTCTAAATTTTACAATATTGCTTTTGATTGAGAAAAAAAACTACATTAACCTCAAGTCCCCACTTGGAGTGATGCCTGTCAGAGGTGGGAACTCAAACATCGACTGATACTTGAAAGGTGTACTAAAATATAACCCACTCATTTCAAAAGAAAGCATCATATTTGAGCTACATAACATTAAAAAAATGCTATTTTGAGATTATAAAATGATTATGATTATAATAGAAATTCTGTAAAATATAGAAATTATAAAGTTCAAGACAACATTTACCCAAAAACCCACTAGAAGGGAGTAACTACTGTTGGAAAATATGAAAATACTATCTGTCTTTTCTATGAGGGTATAATTCGATAAAAATGTATAGATGAATTAATTGTATGTCTCTAAAAATCTATACTAATATTAACACCTGTTTTTACAAAATAGGATAATACCATGCATAGTTTTGTAGGCTTTTCTCTCTTTTCACTTAGAGTAGCACGGAGGGAAATAACACGAGCTCTGGAGCCAACTTGCCTGATGTCGAGTCCTGGCCCTCTCATTTCTCGTTCTGTCGCCACTAATCCCCACCAGGGAAATTTGGGTGAATTATAAACCTGTCTGTGTATTATTAGTTTTACCGTCTCCTAAATGGCAATGATGATGGCACCCACCCCTCTGAGCCATTGTATGCATTAAACGGGTTACATGAAAAGTACTCAGAACAGTGCCTGAGCATATTAAAAGTATAAAATGAATATTAACTATTACATTATAAATCTTTTCTACATAATTAAAATTTTCAACTAGCAGTTACAAAATAATCACATGATGCACCAAATTTAATTTACCTACATACCCCATAAATAAGAATAATTCTTTGCTTAATTTTTGTTTGTAATTTATCTTGACTTTTACAGCTGCTCTCTAAATTTGCTTATAGCATGTTTTTATAAGAAGATTAAAATTTTATATAAAAGCTCTCTTTTCATTTGTTTTTTTTCCATGCTTTTGTCCTTAGGGAGACCTTCTTTATCTCCAAATTCAATAAAGATGCACCTTTAGTAACTTCTAGTTATTTTTAACAAGTCATTTTTAAAATATTTAAAGATGATCCTCTTGGAATTTGTTTTGATATAAGAGATGAGATAAAGTTCTAGTTTTTTATTTTTTTAAATATGTAAATTGTTCTCTACTGAATAGACTCTCTTATTGATTTATGACACCACCTTCATCTTGTCTACAGCAGTAGATGTTTCTGGACACCTGGTCAGTTTCCTGGACTGGACTGTCAGTTCATGGCCCAACATCACACTGTTGTGAATTCTGTATATTGATGGTGTGTATCAACACCTGATAGACTGAGTCTCCTGTCCCCAATCCATTTCAAATTTATAACCTGTTGCTGGGGTTTACAGTGAAGTTACATTAAATCTGTAAGTTAACGTGGACAGCATAAGCATCCTTTCCCAACATTTACTGTTCTCATGCAAGAATGGTGACTTCTTCTCCATTAACTGGAGTTCATTTTTATATCTCTTTCAAAATTTTCATAGTTTTCTTCACGGGTTCAGCTAGTATAGTATGTTTTTGAAATCAATTTATAAAACTTTTTTCTTAAAGTTAGCAGTGAAAGAAAACATTACAAATTATGTTTTATGTGTCTGGTTTAAATATGTTTAATTCTGTAAATATATTTGGTATATCATGCTTTCAGAACTTCTAAAGTAGAAATCATCTTTTATTTGATAGAGATCAGATAACAACTAGAGAAATATGTAAAAGCAAGAGGAAAGACACATATGAGACAAAATTGTGTATTATTAGTATTTACTTCGCCTGCTCGGATGTGCATTTCTTTCTATCCCTAAATAACTATCCTAAATTTCAAGTAGTAAAATGTTATGCTTGCAGAAAGTTATGAAAATGCCTAATAAAATGTACCCCAAACACAGCACTACTAAACTCTAGCCAAAAGTTCTTCCATGTAGAATCCTGAACACGTGACATGAAGTCAGCACTAATCAATGCCAGGGAAGTTTTTCTTTAAAACTCAAAACTGTAGCCCAAAGACATTTTACACCTAATTCATTTAAAATCAGACATCTGGCTTACTATCAGAAAGATGAAAACCAAACTTTGGTTATCCTGACTCAGCTAACTAGCCCACTGACATTAAAAAGACCAAATGGCACATTTAACTGAATCCTTTTTAATGTGGTTGGAGAAATAAACAGGGAGGCGAAAGTCATGAATTCTATTTTTGGCTAACATGCTCAAACTGACTATTTGCGGCAAAAGATAGTTACTACATTTTAAAACTTCTATTCTTCCAAAATGAACCTAACCTTTTTTCATATTTTTTTTCCTTTTGAAAAACAAGTCTCTCCCTCCTTAGACCAAAATGAAAAATGACCAGCTGAGCTCCTCAGCTAAGCTCCGAAACCACATTCCAAACTTAATAACAGAGGAGCCGAACAGTTTGCGGGCACAAAGGCTGCATTTTTAATGGACACAGTGAACGGCTGCCTTTGTAGCGGCCTGAATTATTTTCATTCTTTCATTAGTCTAGTGTTCCTTGCATAAAGAAAAAAATTTCAAGAATACTAATATTTTCATAAAGATCATGGCAATGAACTTGGAGAAACTTCAAATGCATCTCAAGCTGTACTATGAGAACCACAAATACCTTCCTTCATGTGAATAAGTTAGTCCTCTAGACTCAAAAACCTTTGCATAACTTAGAAACCTGAAGACAATTCAATATTTTCAACTTTTCCAGTACTGCTCAAAAGGTCAAAACAGGTATATTGTTGGAGAAAGTAAACAGCAATTCTGAGAGTCAAACACGACAGTAAATTTTCCTCCAGTGATGTATTTACAGGTCAAGACAACGTCCAACTCCCGTTAAAAGTGAATTCCAAGGTGCCCCTTTATGTCGAAAGCCGATGAAAGTAAACTAAAGAATAAAGCTTATAGCTGATAGCTGGTTGCCTGCGGGAGGTGTTTTCATTCAATTGTAGCCAAAATTATGATGACATGTATCACCAAACAGTGTCTAAAATCAAAAGAGGTTGGATTTCTGTCATTAAAGTTTTTAAAAGTGAGACAGATTTAATTGTTAGAGAACAGAAGTGGAAGAAGTTGAAATTATCTGCAACCTTTGAGGAAGCTATAGTCAACTAACAGGTATATGAAATGAAGGACTTACGTAGAAACCAGTGTGGTTCTAGGGATTAATAGACTTTGTGTATTTAAAAAAGGGACTGGATGGATTCAGGTCAACAAACCGAGTCATGTTTGCTCAGGTGAAAGCTAAAAATAACCACTCTTCAATATTCCTAGGATAGTAATGCAGTATCACCCAGCTGCCTCAGCATACTCTATAAACATCCCCTCTTCTATTCATCAGAAGCATTTAGTTGAAAAACAAAAAAAAAGTGGGCCAAAACTACCTCTACATCAATACACTTTAGTAGACAGAGCAAGCTGGCCAAAAATGAGTATGTCCAGGCAGTGTGGATGGGTTAACCTGGGATCGTTTAAGGCAGCATTTAGAGTGTGCCCAGAAGTTGTAACACCACAAGCTACTTCGTTGAAAACTCTGGCCTGTTTTCAGCTCAGTTCTCTTTACTATAGCAAATGTAGGCCATCTTTTTCTTTCCTTATCTGTATTTCCACACAGGATTTTTGGCCTCCACCTCTCCACTATAGTGAGAGAATTATGAAATGTGATACTACAGGACAGGTAATTTCAAAATGATACGAAATCATTAAGAATTCTAACGCAAGGTTTTGAAAACCTGCACAGACACAACTTGAAGCCTCTTTGAAAATCCCGTGGCCTCTCCATTAAGAACGTTACTAAGGCTCGCACCACATTCACCAGACATGTCTGGAGGTGCTGTTAGGGCCGAAGAGAACCTAGTAGACACCAGCCAAGTCGAATGCGCAAATAAGGGAAAAACAGACCAAAAAAAAAAAAAAAAAAACCAATTACAGGGAAAAGTAATTATAATTGTGATGAATGCTAAATTTACCCTGACATTTCATGAGAGAGGGCAACAGTCAGATATTCGGGAGGCAGAGAAAATGAATTCTCTAGAATGAGGCAAAAATTCCATTCATCATCACAATGTAACCTTGAATAAAAGTGTAAGTGAGCAATGACTAAAGCCATACTTCTTTTGGGAGAATATTCATTGACTCCAGTCAGCTTCCTGTTATGACATCTCAAATGGCTGTACAGTTTACAAATTACTATCTAGCCAACCACTACCGCTATCATGCTCAAAGTTGAGTCAACATCAAATCATTAGCCCCTACTCCCGCCAGACCTGTAATTAAAGAGTTGGAGAGAGATGCAAGAGTTGGTTGCCTCCTAGAAAAGTTAAAATTAAAACAACATGTTGACATGACACATGGTCTCCATTTATGCCAACACAGACTATTTATTTCTTTGCTTTATTCAAGTGAAAAAATTCTTTTAGCAATTATCTAGGAGTATTATTATTATGTGAGCACTGTGCTAACTAAAGATAGAGACAATGACAGTCCCAGACCCCTGAGTTGCTCACAGTCTAGTGTGGGAGGCTGAGAAGTTGGCAGAGAAGTACATCCTGATTGAATGTGCTCTGCCAGAGGTTTGGTCAGGACGCATCCCTTGGAAAGAGGGCTGAAGTGCGGGTAAGGGGGCTGCTTGCAGAAAGCTTGGGCTTAGCCTTGAAAGACAGCAAGCAGGTGTTTTTTTAGCCAGGGGGAAAAGCAACAGCCACATGGGGAAGGTTCTGAAAAAGGTATGCTTGGTCATAGGACATCTAGAAATCACAGAATGTTCTAGAGATTTCTGTGAGCATTAACCATTTTACAAGATCATTGAACAGATGGAAATGCAGCCCCACCCCAACTTTGTTTCAGCTCTTTGCTTTCTCTAACCAGTGGGAGAGTTCCACCACGTGGCCTTGGCTTCTGCTCCCAACGGTCTCTGCTCCAGTCTACAGAGCAACACGAAGAAGAAATAATAAACAGTCCTACCAATAACAAAAAATTTTTACTTGGATCTTTCCTTCTAGGACACCTATCCCTCTCCTGTAGGTTTCCACAAGGCTAGCCGTGAGCACTGCTGAAGACAGAGAAGCAAGAGAGTACGGTGGGAAAGAAAGGGAGAAACCCCTCCTCTTATTCTGGGCCTCCAAAGAGCCTTTGAGGACTAGATCATCAGATAATAGCCTTCACCTAAATAACAGGAAGAATGTCTGCCTTGCAACAAAAATGACATTTAAAGATTAATCTGCTCTGGGCTATGAGGGGAAGGAATGTGGAGAACAGACAGTTAAAAGGTAGTGCAAGCTTATAAGCATTAATAATCATCCTGAGATTGCTAGCAGATACTTTTTTTTTGCTACTGACTCAAGAGGGAGGATGATTTAACTCTTAAACCCTAGTCTCAGTTAAAAAGCTGCTGTCATAGTCTTTGGACCTCTTAAAACATAAATGCTTAATTTATTAATCTGTTTTTAATAATTTCATTTCTTCATTCTCTACTCTGTTCCCTAAAAGATATAGGGTTACTAGAAAGTGAATATGAAACTTTATTTTTAAAAAGAATTGAGGCTGATTCTAAAAGCCAGAACTGATGTTTGGGGCTAAGAATCACTTGGCCTACATGTATCTATGAAAGTAGTGAGCAGAAGCAGTGGTTGGGTCATGTAAGCCCCCACAAGTTTCACCTGAATGATAAAGCTAAGTGACTCAATATTCACTTCACTTTGTAATGTAGACAAAACGTCCATTGCCTGGCCACGGATGGAATTTATAGGATTACATACCGTAATTCTATCTCATCACAGTGCAAGACCCCCAGTGGATGCCTGAAACTGAGGATACTACTGAGCCCTACGATACTGTTTTTTCCTGTACATACATTCTTTTTCACTGAAAGGAAGCACTTTATGGCCTCTCTTTGGCATACCCGAATTGCCAGCCTCACCACTCATGCTTTGGGGTCACTAATTAAGTAAAATCAGGGTTACTTGAGCACAAGTCCTGTGAGGTTGAGACAGTCTATCTGGCCACTGCGATTGGCTACTGAGTGATTGCTGGGCAGGTGGTGGGCACAGTGTGGACATGTGGGCAAAGGAACGATTCATATCCCAGGCCGGATGGGGCAGAGCAGGACCACGTGAGATTTCATCATGCTACTCAGAGAAGCACACAATTTAAAACGTATGGATTGTTTATTTCTGGTCGACTGCAGGTGACTAAACAACCATGGTTAAGGGGGATTACTGTACTCACTTTGGTTCTAAACTTTGCCTATCTGAATGTCTATGCTTGCCTCAATAAGAATTCATATGAAATGTATTGGGCATTTGGGCCCTTGGACAATTCCTGGCTTTGCTTAGGATTTTTTGATGTGCCTCAAGGAGGGAAGGAGGACAAGAGGCAAGAGGAACATAGGTGGCAGAAACCAAGGAGACCGGATGAATTCCTGTTATTTATACAACTAGAATTTTTATTCAAAGGCTCCCCCCCACCCCTCCAGGCACTCATTTAACATAAAAGGATCTTCAGCTAAATTTAGAAATTAGTTTTTAAATGTGTTAAATGAAGTTCCCTCAGAGACTCTGCCTGTCTTTCTCAAGCTCAAAAATCTCTTACTTTAATTCTAGTTAAAAGAAAACACGTCAGGTATACCATAGAACTGACGTAGCCAGATCACATTACCTGGTTGAGTTGTGAGGTTTTTACGTAACTAGCAATTCCTTCAGCTGATTCTGTTTACTGTTCCCTCCAGGTCGGCTTCCAGAATGATTTTTTAGTACCTGCCACAGCATGTGTCTAAGTTTTAGGATGTCTCACTATAATGACCTCTTCAAAATTTTTCAGCTAAAGAAAGTGTAAATACTTGTGTTAAACGGACTTAGTCCTTCAGAATTAACTGATTCCATCTGGTAATTTCTTTACTGAAATTGCTCTAAAGTTATAATGGTCAGACACGCTACCTCTGCCACCGACTTTGAAGATAAAATTCTCCATTTCAACCATACCAATTAAATCTTACTAGATTACTAAGTGAAATATTATTTCACGATTCAATCTTAATTACTGGAGAACTGAAAGCGGGTCTGCAGGGCCAAGACCTGGAGAAGTGGTTTTCGGAATCATCCTCGCCATGCCCGAGCGTGTGTAATGGGGTGCACGAAGTGAAAAATAATTCATTCTTGCCAGCAATTTTCAGTAAGCAGTTAATTATGCTAACATCTGTTCTAGGAAAGCTAAATTTTTAAACGCGGCAGAACATTCCTCTACACTAAACTACTAGCACTGAAACACAAACTCACACGTACCACAGAGCAGAATTGAACGCAAAATAATTTATACTGTACACACGAAAGTCAAGCACTTGTTTAAAAATAGTTCCCCACAACATAAACGTATGAATAAATGACATAGAGAGTTTGACAGCAAAGTTTCAGAAATTGTAGCAAACACTTGCACAATTCATGCTGACTTTAAAAATATTGAAAAATGTATGTTTATATCCAAGGCCGATCAGGATTTTAAATGCTTGGCCTGCAACCTCAATTGTTTTGGAGCCAAAGATGTAACAGCTTTGAAGAATAGAAGAACTACTCTGTATCTGTCAGAATGTGCACGGCAAACAACCAGCACCACTTGGCTTCCATTACTTGCCTGGCTTGGATCCCGTGGAACTGAGGAGCACTGGAACCAATAGGAAAAAAAATTAAGAGTGCTTTGGGATGCTGAGCCAAACTCTTACATAGTATTTGCAGTGCCGTGGTAAATATGAAATTATTTTAAGCTCAAAAGATGGGTGCCAGTTTTTTTCCTCTTTTTGAAAAAAATAGTAAAACGCACATAAAGGGTCCTGCCAGAGACACAGAGCACAACACCTGCCAACCATTAGCCATGCTAACTGGGGGAGCAAAACTGAATTCTGAATTCAGATTTAAAAACAGCCCTTCGCCTTTGGTATGCAGGGGCAAAGGGAGGCTAAATTAAGAAGTTTGACAGAAGTACATCAGATCACTCATTCTAACCTATACCCACGAAAAATACCTGCAATTACTATTTCTCCATCACTCCAGAAGTAGTCAAAGCAGTAAAAATTAAATACACATGAAGTAAACACAGAAGATCTCCACAGAAAAACCAAACGGCTTATCTGTGGATGCCATTGCTCACTGCTTAGCAGACCAGTCATCTGGGCTGAATTTTTGACTTTCTGCCAGGGCTTCAAAATCAGCCACCTTTCAGCCAAAAGGCTGTGGAAGGCAGCCAAGACCACCTATGGAAAGTGAGTTACAGCACCTTATAATTTACTGCCTGGGCTACGATCTTTCATAAAGCCAGCATGGAGGGCGAACCAGGTCTTGTGAGGGAAACCTGAGCTCTCATAGAGGCCCCCGAAGCTGCCCTGGCAGAGCTGCAGGGGTAGCGGTGACAGGAAGGTGGACAGCTGGCTCTAGCTGGCGAGCAAGCCTGACCCACTTTTGTCTTAAAATTTTAGGGTTAAGAAAACTTTTTCTAGAAGAAATAGCGGCTTTGTTCTGAAATACTTGTCCCACTCTATAAATTTCATACATTTGTTATTTATAATTTATTACTCTATAATATCTATTATTTACAAATTACAGATACCCACTTTTATCAATATTATTAATGTTAATAATAAACACACATACTATGTCAATGGCACATTCCAGTGAACAAAGCAGTTTCACACTCTTGCATCATCTAATCCTTATAGTAAACAGGAGTAGTCATTATAACGCCCCTCCCCAGCACATGCAGAAGATGGGTGGTTTTTGTCCCACCACTAAGTGGCAGGGGTAGGATTAGAACCCCAGTCTGACTTGATATCCAGTGCTCTTTCCAATACACTGCAATGCCCCTCAATTGCCCCTTTCTTTATTAGCTCTCTCCAATTACCTGAGAGCTGATGAATGGAGCAGGACAGATGAGGAAGACTGAAGCATGCCATAGGGAACTTTGCTGAAGCTCCATAGACAAGGCCCTCCCCAGCACTGGGCTGGGCCCCACACAAAGGGAATCGACAGGATAGCTTCTCTGCAAGACTCACGGCAACAGGGCACCTCCACAGAGTTCCAGAAAGAGAAGGTGGAATAATAGGCTCTGAAAAATGCACGGAACTCAGTTGAAAAGTAAGAGTTACCGCCCCATAATTTACTGGGGTTCAGGTTATAACTTCAAATTCCAGGCTGGCAGTCTGGGATGTGAGCCTAGAGCATAGCTTACTCAAGAACGCATGGCAGACCTGCTACAGAAGGGGCTGTGCCAGATCTCGTGGGCAGAATAAGGGCCAAGATTACAAGTTAGAGGTAGGGGAACCTCCCAGCAACCTAAGGAAGAATTCACTGACGGATCGGATAGGCAAACAATGACACAGTTTGACTCAGGAAAGGGTGAGCTCTCCATTCATGGAAACATGCAGGAAGTAACTAAATAAATAAGAATCGAAACTAAGTTAAGTTTTTCTCAACGACATCAAAATGATAAAGTCTTCTGTTCACACGTGGGATACTAGGGAATGCAGACCTTCAGGCTCAAAGAAGAGCTTCCTGCAGTTTATTGATTAATTTTTCTCCATATTCTGACCCATTTCAGAAAAACAATAAAAGGAACCAAAGTACAGGGCATTCTGAAGGGTCAAAAATTTAGTGTTAGTGCAAGCTGAGACTAAGGTCAAGCAAGGTCCATTAATGACTTTATCTGGAATTTCACAAATACCAGGGATAATCATAGTCCCTTTCTTGATTTTTCAAAGAAAAGGTAGGCCCTTATAATTTCAAATTCTCTAGAATCGAGGTGGAGGTCATTTGGAGTAGAGGGTAAACTGTAGTTTCAACAGTCACATTCTTAGAAATTATTGGGGGCTTTTTTTTGAACACTGAAATAAAATTAAGATCATTATGTAATTGTTAAATTGTTTAATATTTTCACCAGCTCTGGATTCTAGCTCAAGCGCCACTTCCTTCATTCAGTTTGTTAAATGCCTGTAAATGTGCCGGCACCTAACGCCTCCGCCAGTTTCCCTTGAGTAACGAATTATCCTCACTTCCTCTAATGCCAGCATCACCTGGTCCGTGCTTTTATTAGAGCATTCTATTTAATTTGCAAACATAGCTTCTGAAGCCTACAAAATTATAACCTCCTGGGAGGAGAGACCATGTCTTGTTCCTCCTTTTGGCACCAAACATAGAGATTTGAACAGACAGATCCTCCAAACCTGAATTAACTATTTACATTAAAGGGTCTTTATGTCATAATAAACACATTAATGTTGAGTTATGCTTGATTTACTTGTTAGGAAATTAACTTATATCAAACACTATTTAATTATCAAACACTTATTAGGCACCACAGAAAAATGCCATAGTGAATTTGATCCATGGCCTGCCTACATCAAAGTACAATTAAGGCTAAAACTGGCACGCAGCGAGTTTGGGAGAAAGCCATGGGCCCCCTGCCTCGAGGCCAACCTCCCAGTGTGACCTGTGCCCAAGTTGAGGCTCATTTCCCTTTCTGGGAGTTCTTGCGGATCTGTGTCAACCTATATATAAAATGAATACTGAATTTGGAGGATCAAAACGAACTTCTACTAAACTAGAACACTACCACCCTAATCCACAGGGGGGAAAAAAAGTAAATTTACACATCAAAAGAATGTGTATGAGACAGACAACCTGCAAGCAAAAACATGGTATTCTTGAAAAATTTCTCCCGAAGCATTTATCGCTAATATTAAAATGTGGGAGAATGTTTTGATAACTACATTTTAGCCTATTTCCTGGAAATTAAGATTCTCAAAGGTAGGATTTCACAATTATTTATCTTATTCTAGCATTGCCCTTGGGGGGTCAAGGCCTGAATGATAGAAATAAAATGAGATAAAATGTTTATCTCTTAGCCTTAAATATATAATTAATGGCTGTGTATTTGAAGATTTTATGACAAAAATCTACTCTTAATACACAGAAGGAAGGAAAAATCTGACCACTTCATTAACATCTTAAAACAAGTCCTACCAAATAGAAAAGCAAACAGCCCTTTCTAAAGACATCAAATCCTGCTTTTGAGATCAAGTCCAGAAAAGAGGCTCAGAGAGAAACCTGGGCAAAGGAACCTTTGGCTGCATGTACGGGTATGTTCTATTTACCCAGAAGTTCTAAATGAGTTCTTCTCTCTGGCCCAATAAGTTACATCTGAAATTTCTGTAAGAACTAGTAAAGAAAAGCAATGGAAAAGACTTCTGGTGTTAAAGGAACTGTGGAGAATAGGGTGCAGTTGAAAAGTTTTGAGCTAATACATGGAGCTTCTGAAGGATGACAGGTAGATGTGATTGTGGCTGGAAGGAAATGTTCTTTAGGAAGAATTTGCAGGCCCTGTTGATTCACGTGGGATGGGGGAAAGAGAAGTCAAGAATGTCCCCAAGTTTCTTGCACCGACAGCAGATGGATAATAATGTCACTTTGCTGGGAGAGGACTCAAAGAAAAATGAGTGATAGGACATATCAGTTAGAATACGTAGAAGCTGGAAGTATACAGCTAGTTAAAAGAACATGTATGAATGACCCATGGACATGGACAACAACGTGGGGATGGACTGTGGGAGCAGGGGTGGGATGGGATGGAGGAGGGCAAAGGGGGAAAAATTGGGACAACTGTAATAGAATAAGCAAGAACGAAAAAGAAGAGAGTTCAATTTGCATTGAGGGAAGTAGTTCACAGATAAAAGGTCAAATACGTGAATAGCTAAGATTTGGAATTACTTATTCTAAGTAGTCCCAATGTTGCAAGTTCTAAGGAAGCAATTCTGAGATCAGTAATATCTAAGGGTCTAAAGTTCACCTGCCCAATTGAAGACACTGAGCTGCCCACACCTTTATTCCTGCTGGTAACACTGGGTGAGTGCAAAAAGTGCAGGGACACCTGAGCACTGGATGTGGGTGGAAAGACAGCCTTAGGGCCTTCTTCATCCTTAACCATTCTATAAGCACTCTTGCAGGGGTGTCCAACCCACAGTCCATGGGCCGCATGCGGCCCACGATGGCTACAAATGCAGCCCAACACAAAATCATAAATTTACTTAAAACATTATGAGATTTTTTTGTGATTACATGTCACAGTGTATGTAATATATGGTCCAAGACAATTCTTCCAGTGTGGCCCAGTGACGCCAAATGGTGGGACACCCCTGAAGAGTTTTAATTCTGGGCCACAGATCAGTCTGCTATTCCAAACTTGAGGAGAACCTCGGTGGAATGAATTATCCCAGGAATCAGGCCTGCTGAGTTCTAGTATTGGACATGCCACCAACCAGGCAAATTATTATTCCATGTTGGGCCCCAGTTCTCTCAACTGCAAAGGTAGTATTTTAACTGTTAAGACTTGTCTAACTTAGACATTATGACTCTACAGGAACGTTATATACTCTATGTTACGGTGAAAGTCATTCTTTTAAGATTAAAAAATATCTTCAAATTAGGGTCAATGTGTATGCCAAGAATAGAGGCTGCCAAGCCTTGGTCATCTAGGCTCCTTACCCCCTCGTTTTCCTTGTATGTTCATATCTGTTAGAGGAAAAGACCTTAATCATCACTCTATTGTGTAGTGCTGTTAAGAGTCAAAATAGGCTCTGGGTGTTTTCTATCTTCCAGCAACTGGTGAGAGCAACAGACTGTTCCAAAAAGCGAGGGCAGACAACAGCCAACTATAAAATTTTATACTGATGTACTCCACACAATGAAATATACCTCCATAATATGCGACACGGGAAAGTAAGTCTAATGCAATCACAAAGAAAATGTTTAGGAATAAAAAAAAAACATTCCATTCCAGCTTCCAGCCAATGGCCCATTCATTCACAGTATAATGCAACACAAAGACATTCCAATACAATGAAATAATGTGGAATATGTCCAAACTGTATTTTTCAGGATGATAGAAATAAGCTCAACAGAGCTGTCTATTACTATTCCGAAGAAATGGAAGTTGTGGCATACACTGCCCTAAAAAAATCATTGACAAAATTGGTTAATCAATTCATAACATTCATCAGCTCATAACATTCATTCAGATTTTCATGTAAACTGCTGGGTTCTTAGTATATTTCAAATTTTACCCAGATTACCCTCTACAAAAAAAATAATATTGCAGGAAACAATTATAGTACAGCTTTCACAGGAAGACTTCTTGATGTGGCTGTAGACACTTACAAAAAAACAGAA
This sequence comes from Desmodus rotundus, assembly GCF_022682495.2. Lineage (NCBI taxonomy): Eukaryota > Metazoa > Chordata > Mammalia > Chiroptera > Phyllostomidae > Desmodus > Desmodus rotundus. Next base: position 48,048,590 of record NC_071389.1, read on the forward strand.
TAAGAAAAATTGAAATGTGTGCCCTAGACTCAGAAATACTTGGGTCAAGTCCCAGCTCTGTTACTTGCTAGCAAGTTAGTCGGGCAACTTACGTAGCCTTATGAAATGACAGTTTCTTCTTTGTAAAATTTTACTAAGAGTACCCAACTCACAGGTTGGTTGTGTAGTTAAAATAACACAAAGAGCCTACTACATCTCTTTGCACATAGTGAGGCCTTAATAAATGTCAAGTATTGATAACAACAATGCTGCCAGCAAATGCAATAGAAAAATTTGGAGGGAGATGGGGACATTATCCCTATTCTCTATCCTGTCTTCTTCCCCCTAAGGATGTGTTAATCCCAAGGTACTAGAGGGTCTGGATCTTGAGTCATCCTTGTCTTTCAATGAACAGCCCCAATAATCAGAGATGATTCTCTAAAAATTTTAACTTGAGAGTTAGAGCAGTGGCGGCATTAGGAGCGGACATGGGAACTCGATGGCTTCAGGGAGCCAGGCCTCTGAGACACAAAACATTTTTGGATTCTTCAGTGACGACGAACCCCCCCACACCCCGCAAAAAAAAAAAAAAACCAACCACAAAAGCAACCCAGGATGCTGTTTCCAAGATTAACAAGTAAGAAGCCTGGGGAACTTTGTGCTGGTGATTGGAACAGGCATTACTGCTGTGGTTGCACCTCAGGTTCCAGCCTTGAGAGCCTTGAAGGGATTAACTGACTCAGGCCTTACTGATGCTGCCATTGATTTTGTACTTCTAGAAGATGAGGACAGTAAGACATTTCAGAAATGTCTCCATGAAGACCAGAATCTTGCTCATGTCACCCAGGAGATCATTCAGAAACTCTCTACTTGTTTTATTAATGTCCCACGGGTATCCAACCCACAGCCCACAGGCTGCATGCGGCCCAGGACGGCTATGAATGAAGCCCAACACAAAACTGCAAATTTACTGAAAACATCGTGAGATTTTTTTTTTTTTTTTTTTGTGATTACATGTTGCAATGTCACGTAGTCACAAAATCACAATGGCCCAAGACAAGTCTTCTTCTTCCAGTGTGGCCCAGAGATGCTAAAAGGTTAGAAACCGCTGGATGTGTTTGAAGGACTGTTTATGCACAGTACTGGGTGGCTTGCAGTCAAAGATGAAAGACTCTGGGAAAAACCCACCTCAGTCAGTTCTCCATCTGGTGGAAAATGGAGCCCTAGTATGGACTCAAAATTTCGACAATCTCCTGAGTCCCTTGACCTTTCTGATGCAGACAAAGTCATAGAGTGGGCTTGAGAGAAACAGAAGCTGAGCATGTTACACACCCACCAACCCCAGTCTATACCAACCCTAGGGGCGTTGTCCTTCACCCAGCTGCGTATTGGAATGTGCTCAGGAACACTTAAGATATGGAGAGATTCAGAAACTCTGTGCAAACAAGTTGCTACTTTTCCAGGGTTCTGGATGGAATAATCTTGACATCACTCTCCAAGCCCCTTTTCTTGAGGCCATCAAGCACGTATCTGACACACATTTCGTGCTGGCTCAGGCAAAAGATGGAGTTCAGTTCAGTAAGTGTCAAGAAGACATGGGGCACAAAGAGATTTTAGTTGTCCCTTATGGAGATGAATACGCAGGTCTCGCAGAATGTTTAAAGAGACTGACCTGTGAGATGTCTGGGAGGGGTAGAGCTGTAGGGATGGTGAGACGAGGTCAGCTATATGGTTCCCCTGCAGCGCAGTGAAATGAGAGACCACAGTACATAGGAGCGCTATGGGAGCCCTGGCCATCAGACCAAGCTGCAAGGTCCTCCCGGGGACAGCGTTTACTTCGTGTCTCCAGCCGGTTCTTGGTCTTTTTTGTTCTTTTGGTTCCTGTTCCAGCTCAAGAACACTCAAGTGACAAGGGGACCCGCAGGCAGCTCCCCAGCCCAACCCTAAGCTGGACACACTGCTTGAGTACACGCAGCAGGTCAGTGTGGCAGGTCAGTGTGTTATCCACTGAGTGAGGCTGCAGTTCTGTGTGAAGGACTTGGGGTGCAGGTGCCATGGAATGACCATGGCCCTTGGTTCAGTTTTATGCTCTATACTTGGTTTTTCTTTTTCTTTTTTAATTAATTATTTATTTTTAGAGAGAAGGGAAGGGAAGGAGAAAGAGAGGGAGAGAAATATCAATGTATGGTTGCCCCTTCTGCACCCCCTACTGGGGACCTGGCCTGCAACCCAGGCATGTGCCCTGACGGGGAATCGAACTGGTGACCCTTTGGCTTATAGGCCGGCACTTAAACCACTGAGCCACACCAGCCAGGGCTATACTTGGTTTTTCAATGAGGCTTAATGATTGTTTTTTACAACACGATTTGAAGCTCTGATTTTCTAGATCTTTTACATACCTGAGCTGTATCAAAAGCTTGTTCATTTACTTCCCAAGGCCCTGGTTCTACTTTTAGTCACTTTGGAAAGCAAACCTGCAAAGTACTAACAAGCCTAATTTTTGGAACTCAATTTAATTTAAAAGATCTGTTCCACCCTGGCTGGTGTGGCTCAGTGGACTGAGCACCAGCCTTCGAACTGAGAGGTGGCCAGTTTGATGTCTAGTCTGGGCTCATGCCTGCGCTGCAGGCCCAGTCCCCGGCTGGGGGCGTGCCAGAGGCAACCGACGTATATTTCTCTCACAGGTAGATGTTTCTCTTTCTCCCTACCTTCTCCTCTCTCTAAAAAGTAAATAAATATAAATAAAATCTTTTTAATAAAAAGATTTGTCCCTTCACTTGGAGGAGGGGTTATCTCATTCTCGGGAGAGCCATTTTACTCAATTCCTGAGAGCATTGGCGATTCCTACTGCTTCCCTTCTTACAATAAGCCCTAGTCAATGTGATGTGGGGTTTTAGTTTTGAATCTTACATAAAGTAACTCCAAGACAAAAAATAATAATAATAACTTGAACGCCTAAGATGTCTTTTCCCTGAGAAATAGCCCAAGGATAGCCCAAGTCAGCCTGTTGTTTGAGGGAACACAGAATTAGCCCTTGCTTTCTCCTCAGTGAAATGGGACTATAAGATTTTTCACAATCATATTTACAAATTATTACAAAATAATTACAGCCCAAAGTATTAACATGGGTCTTCCCTCCTCCTTCCCCTCCTCCCTACAGATAAAGAGAATGCTCGTTTTGTGGCATGCCCTCACCTGCCCCCCACATGCAAAGGTTCAACTATGGCTACATGGATTCTTTGGGTTTTCATGATACACAATCAAGAGAGAGGGGACAGGTAGAAGAGATGGACTGGGCTGGGAGAGGTCAGTCATGTCTTTAATAAGGGCAACATAGGAAAGCAAGATAGGGGCAAAGACTTTGCATAAACCCTTGGCAGGATTTATTTAGTTAGCACATGACATTGGGAAGATAGAAAGGACTGACAAAGGCACATTAGGGTTATGGGGCTAGACCACAAGAGGTGAGAGTTACAACTACACTGGATCATCATCTAATTCCAAACTTTTATGCAAAGCCTGGGCTCCTCACGATCAGAGAGCTACGCTCCCCAATTCTCTCTTAGTACCCCTGGCTGTCCTGCCTGATCCCTCTATCTCAGGGTTTCTCAACCTCAGCGCTTTGACGTTTTGGGAGGGGTAACTGTCGCTGGGGCTGCCTCATGCATTGTAGGGTATTTAGCAGCAGCCCGGGTTTCTACCACTGGTTGGTAAGGGCATCTTCCTTCCTCCCCCAACAAGGCATGACAACCAAAAATGTTTCCAGGCATTGCCAAATATCCTCTAGGGGGCGAAACTTTTCCTAGCTAAGAACCCCTACTTCTTCCTAACAACTCAAGCTTAGAAGAAAAATCCCTGCCCCACTAAGTCATTCTGTGGCACTCCCTTTTCAGAGTTTGCAACGACATGGATTCCAAGTTCTCAACAATCCATACCCATTGCAGTTATCTACATACCGGACGGGCTGCATCAGGCTGTCATCCACAAATTACAAATGACTAGAACAGGTTTCATTTGTAGGGTATTTGTTATGTGCCAGGCATTGGGCTAGGGGATTTAACTGGATTGATATCCATTCTTATACAATAGAGAGAGGTAGATAATATCAACGCTCAGAGATGAGTAAAATGAGACTCTGGAAATGTAAACAACTCATCCAAAGTCAACAAGTAGTTGAACTCAGGTTTGAAACTAAATCTATTTGAGCTCACTCAGAATCTCTCTTTGCCTTAGGCTACACTATTTCTCCAACTGAGAAAATTCAATGCAGAGATATATGGAAAGTGCGTTTGGCATGAGATTTATATGAGTTAAAATGGTGAGGCAGTGCATAGACCGTTTTAGAACTCAAGGTTCTCTGAATAAGCTGACCACCAGCAATAACAAGTTGATTTTTGAATTATGAACATTCTACTGAAAACAGGAAAATGGTGGTTTCCTCTAAGTGAAAACAACAAGCCCCTAGCTGGTTGCCATGGTAGCAGAGGTAAACTTAATCTTGCCTGGGAATACAATCACCAGATAGGGACAGCAAGTATGGTAAGGAGTCTAAACCAGATAAGGGGTGTTTTTCTCCTGGAAAAGAGAAAGTCAAAAGAGAGAAATGATAGTCATATTCAGTTTGAAAGGTCACCATCTGACTGAAGGGAAGCACATGATGTAGATTATTCCAAAAGGAAAATTCAGGATTCATGAGTGGAAATTACAATGTGGTAATGGAAGCCAGTTTTCCACTGAGTGATAAGAAATAACATTTAATCATCATAGTGTCTCAACTGGACTGAAAATTTAAATAAGCTGTCTAGACAGCAACTCATCACTAGGACAGAAAGGTGATGGCAGGATGACTGTCTCTGTTAGAAGACCCCAGTGTGGGTGAGGCTGGACTAGATGAATTCATAGGCCCCTTATAAAACCAGGATCTGCCCTGGCTGGTGTGGCTTAGTGGATTGAGTGCTGGCCTGTGAACCAAAGGGTCACCGGTTCAATTCCCAGTCAGGGTACATGCCTGCGTTGTGGGCCAGGTCCTCAGTAGAGGGCGAAGGAGAGGCAACCATGCATTGATGTCTCTCTCCCTTTCTTTCTCCTTTCTTTCCCCTTTCTCTAAAAATAAATAAATAAAGTCTTTTAAAAAAATACCAAGGATCTGTTTTTCTACAGAATTGGAAAATTGTGAGATTCCTACTGAAAACAGACAAATAGAGGGTGGGGAAATTAGGGGTGTCCACTGGTCAGAGAGAAAATACCAGTAGTAGCTCATCACCATATAAGTAGTAAACTCCAATCTTGCCTGGGAAGAAAATATCATTTAGATGAGACCAGACATAAAAGGGAAGAACCTTGTGGGGAATTTTTCCCTGATGTTCCGAATAAATGACTGAGGAATAGGTCAATAGAGGTAAAAATAAATAAATAAATAAAATAAAATTCAAGAATCAAGCAGCTCTTTCTTCTGTCTTCCAATCTTCCACGGTGTCTTCCAAACTTGAGATACCATGATGCCTCTTGGACTTTATAGCCACCTCTCACTATTCTGACTTCAAAAGTCCATTTAACTCTAAGAAGAAAACAGACAAACATGCAGCTAGGGAATAACTAGAGTAATCGTTGACCAGCTCTCTCATAAACACTAATATTGCCTTTGATTTCTCTACCTTTCATTTACCCTTAACCAACAATAATTATAAAACATCTCACAGCTGGATTCAAGGAATGTAAAGAGGACAAGGCTACCCTCAAACTTTCCTCTTAGGAAACCAACCACATTGTAAACTGGTAGATCTGTCTTGGAAAACAAAATTGTTGCAAAGGCAACCTCTGCTAACACACACAACTTCACCTGTAAAAGCGAGGTACCGAAAGCATAACAGGTTTTCCAAAAAAGGGGGGGAAGCTACATTCATTCATCTTTCCACAATAAATATGAAAAATACTTAAATTTCCCTATCTCTTCTTCTCCAGGGCACTCAAAACACTTACAGTCGCATTATTTTACACAGCACCTTTTATGTGGATATCAAAGATTATCATCCTCCTTGGATTTCTAAGAAGGCAGCTATAGAAAGATTAAACAGTAAGTTGTCCAAGGTTGTTCAGTAAATTGAGATGCTTGAAGTTTTCCATTCATTGCTTATTTTAGGGACTGTGGTACTACAAAGTGATTGAATCCAGTAAACACCTTAGTCTTTTTTACCTCGACTCCATTTCTCACACACACACATGAAATCTTCAGGATCTAAGCACAAATCTACCACCTTGTAGATCTTGGACAAGAGTATCCTACCAGACTAGCACCTAGTCTGCAGGAAGCCTGGTACCTCACCTAACCTGATTTTCCAATCAGAATCAACCCCCTCCTTTATCAGGTGAAGTTGGTTGCTTCTGTCTGGCTGTGCCTGGGAAATTTTTAACCCCTGGATCAGCTATTAACAATTGGTTTAACTCAGACGAGACAGAGGACAAAATAATAGTGATTGAAAAAATGCCTCCGCCATTGTCCTCACAAAAGGAAGCATGACAAACCAAGTTCTCTTCGTGTCCTACCCCCATTCTGACAGCCAAAGAAAGAGCTTTGCACTCCCCTTTTTTGATGGCCGAGTCTTTTCCTACTTGTCTCATCACCCACACAATCTGTTCACAGCCCAGAGAGACAATCCAGCCAGTCTGTGGAGAGTTCCTAAAACATTCATGGCGTGAAAGCAGGCAGGATGAACAGGACCTCATCTGGACAAAGGATGATGGGACGTTCAGCAAAAGAGTTCACAAAGGGAAATACAGACGGCAGGCCCGGGCTGAATGGGGATTGCCCACACTGTCTGACACAGTGCCCATCCTTATGGGCATCTGTACACCCTCTGGTCAACTTACAGCCACCTCCAGGTTTTGTCCCCCAAGCTCCATTGCTTTTAAAACAGAGGGTTTTTTAAAGAAAACAGAATTAACAAGTTAAGTCCAAATCACTGCTTTAAGGAAACTTCAGTCTCTCAAGACCTTTAAATATGAAAACAGCAAGGGAGACAAAGATTTGAGTTCCAATTCAGAACACCATGAGGGTTGAGATGAAGCACATAAAACACTTAGCACACTGCTTGGCACATTACATTCTCAATCTTATCTAATATTTTATCATATGCTGCTCTGCTGTATTAAAAATATTCTTATATATGTCCTGCCTATCCACTCAGCTAAAACTGTGCCACCGTGTTTGTCTTGGGTGTATTACAAAAGGTAAGTGCATTTTGTAGGCATATTTAAGCCTACAGATCTCTGGTAGGTGATTGAAGAGATACTAAAAGCAAACCTAGTCTCATAGCTGGTGCGTGGTGGATACCCTGAGATCTCAACTTGTTAATTTCAGATCTGGTGCTTTCTTTTCATTACCCCACAGTTGAGCAGATTATCATGTCTTTCGCCTCTCTATATTCCCCAGAATTTAGCAAAGTACTAAGACATATCTTAATCACCATCTAAACAAATTCCTAAGCTGTAGGTGACCTAAAGACCCTCAGGATTTAATTTAGTGCCTTTAACAAAAAGAAAAGAAATTGGTGGAAAATGCCAGCATATTTGGTTTTGTTTTTATTTGCCAAGGGAAAGCATTACCATGTCCACTTAGCAAATAATAAAGGTAAGAAGAGATGAGAGGAATTGAATGATAAGCAAATGGGGCAGAACCAGATGTCCCGCTCTCGGCTTTTTCATTTTTAATTCAGTGCCTGGAATGCGGTGAATGTTGTCTTGGATTATGTACATCAAATTGTGCTTCAAATGATCACCCAAAACTTCAAAGGTCCAGGCCAAACTCACTAATTCTTTAAATCTTTTTATCTGATCTAAAAAAGACTCAGAACAATTAGTCTGCTTCACCCAACTTTGACCTTAACAACAAACTGTTTTATTTTATCAACCTTATCTCTCCAATCAAATTTAAGTTGCTCGAAGGCAAGATCCACTTGTGCACTCCTTCCGTGGCCCATGACTAACCCAGTTCAGGAGTGGTAGTAACGTGTGCTGGCTCCTTCCTTGTTCTGCCTCACAGACTCCTGGATGTCCCAAAGAAACCTCGAGCCATTGCAACATCTATTAAAGATTCCCAACCATCCCCAGAAATACTGCTCTGCTTAGGCAGTCATTAAAGCTTCTCCTCTGCCTTCAAGAACTTCATTTTAGATGCTGGGACATCCTGTTGCCATCCGTCTCACAAATAAATCCAGCTCAGCAGGAGGACATGTTGCAATAAACTTCATTTCAAAGCCAGCAGCCTGGCCTACTTCCAGGAATTGGCACTAATGATCTTCACCAGCCACTTGGTGCTCCAACAGTGGTACAAAACCCACACACACTCACCACTTCAGTCACTGCTCTAGTTCCTAACAAAGGTTGTGGCTCCATAGCTGATTTTATATTTTAACTGTTACAGAACACCTAATCCATCAAACCGGAGCAACCTCTCCAAATATACCTGCAATATATTAACGGTCTCCACCCGCCTGTCTTTAAACCAAAGATACAGTAACGAGTGCAGCGGTCAGATATTTCGGGGTTGTAAGAGAAAGGAAATTATGCTCAAAGTTGCTTTAACAAAAATTAATCCATCACTTAGTAAGGGGAAGCTGAAAAATGTCCAGCAACAGAGCAGTCTTTAGACAGGGGTTATTTTGAAAGATCAAATTACGTCAATAGATCTCACTTCTCTTCAGTCTCGGAATTCTACCTTATGTTTTATTAGCTTCATTATCAGACTTTCTTGGAAGGCAATTCCAGCAATTCCAGGCTTGTATTATCAGGGTTTAAGTTCAGTAGGAAAAATGGAGGACATTTCTTCCTGGTAGCTTTCACACAAGCCTCAGTATTTACTCTGATTTAGACTAACGTGTCCCCTGCATGCTTGGTCACATGCCCATCACTGGAGTCAGAAGTGAGGATTCTCTTAAACCACATGGGCTAAGAGAGAGGCAAGAGAAATGTCGCAAAGGAAACTCAGGGTCTTTCTATCAATAGAATTTGGCTGGACCATCCTCCCAATAAGTCTTCCCTCTTTCCCTAATCGCTAAGAAGTGTACTATAGGGATGGTCAACTTTGAAAGCACTATACTGGGGAAAGAAAGGAAACAACCAGGCAGGTCATGAAAGAATATAAATAGCCAGGAATCATATGAAAATAGGCTCACACTTGCCCTGGCTGGTGTGGCTCATTTAGTTGGAGCATCGTCCCATAACCGAAAGGTTGCAGGTTCAATTCCAGTCAGGGCACATACCTAGGTTGCCGATTCAGTCCCGGATCTGGGCACATAGGATCCCTGGTCTGGGCCTGTCTGGACGCATCTGGGAGGCAACCAATCAATGCTTCTCTCTCTCTTCCTTAATCTCTCTCAAAAAAGAAAAAAAAATGAAAAAATGTTCTTGGATGGGGATTTAAAAAAATTTTTTTAAGTAGGTTCACACTCACTAGTAAAGAAATGTGAATTATAAGAAAAGGAGACCGGACTGGTGTGGCTCAGTGGGTTGATCATCGTCCCTCAAAATGAAAGGTCATCAGTTTGATTTCCAGACAGGGCACATGCCTGGGTTGTAGACCAGGTCCCCAGCTGGGGGCATTGCAAGACCAATCGATGTTTCTTTCCCTTTCTTTCGCCCTCCCTTACCCTCTCTCTAAAAACAAATAAATTAAAATCTTAAAAAGAAAGAAAAGGATATTCTTGGCACATTCGCAAAAATTAAAAAATTAAAAATAATGCCTTGCACTGGCCCAGATGCAGAGAAATGAACACTTCCAGATTGACTAATGGGGCATTTGGTGGTTATCACTGATCTGATGGGGAAGTTTGCAATTATTATCCAAATCCTTAAAAATGGGGTGCCCTTTGACCTAATATAAATTCACAGAAGTGAAATTGCTAAGGAAATAATTAAGGGTATGAATGAGAATTTAACTACAAACAAGGTTTTCCCAGAATGGCTATTACATGACCCCAAACTAGAAATATCATCAATGTCCACCAAGAGGAGATTGGATGTACCACAACTGAATGACCCATTCTATGTACTATCATACCAACACCAAAACCCCCTTTCAATGCATATTTATTAGCATGACTTAGGTAAGGGAGGAAAGCACACCGCAGAAGAGTTAACATTGTGGGTGACCAAACCACAGCATCACTCACTAGCTAACACTAGTAAATTAGTTTCACTTGCCTCTTCTAGGCTCTCCCTGGCTCCTTCCTCCAGATTTACCACGGGGTTCTAAAGACCCAGATTCTGCCCAGGAAAAGATCAAAACATCTGGACACCCTCAGGTTGTTCCTTCAAAGAAATATTCCTTACATGTTTAACAACTGTTCAGGGGAGCAACTGAGTGTTACATGGGGAAGGTGAAGAAAACGGACCACAGATGGCATTTCGTTGCCCTAGGAGGTAGCTCAAAAAGTAATGTTTGTTAATTTGCAGTGACTTCTATAGTAAATAATTCTCTATATTAAAAAACTAAGCTTTTTTTTCCTGTTCTTCAGCCTGTCATCTTATAGCAATTAATCTTCAAATCCCCAGAGTAATTCCCTCCCCAAACAAATCAATTATCTTCTCAAACGAAACTAACCACAAACACAGCTATTCTCCATCTCCGTTTCCATAACTTTAAAATGTGAATATGCCTAGTGGACCATTCTCTCTCATAGTGTTGTTGGTGATGTTAAATGAGATGATTTATATGAAAGTGATCTGGAGCAGGGTAAAAGCACTACCCAAGTGTGAGGAATTCATCATCTAGATTTAACATCACTCAACAAATCATCTGTGAGCCTCTGGCTATACCATAACCTTCATGTTCTTTTCCTAGAGTCGTCTCTGAAAAGCCAGATGTTGGTCTGTAAAGTTGCCCTGCAACAAGAGTACAGGCCCCTCTACTTTCACACTGGCCGAAAAGTGCTGATGGTGTTTCCAGCTACTGAGACACAGGTAATTAAATAAGAGGGGGAGGCCAAAAATAGTCCACAGAGCAGGCAGACATGCCTGGTATAGACTGGAGCTTGAAATGGAAAAGGGCAGCAGCATGAACAAGTAGAGGGGTTCATGGTTTTCATATTATCCCTTTCAAGCCACAGCGATTACAAATCCTAGAAGATGTAAACTCCTGAAAGCGGGAACTCCTTTAGAATTTGCACACAGTACTACTATTAGCAATATTTTATAGCACTTCAGTGATCTTCTGAAAGGAAATCATTGCTTTAAAAAAAAAAAGGTTGTTTCTTGGTAGGGTTGTGCTTCTATACTATGGACTTACATTGTGTTTCTTCCACAATCTCTCATTTTAAAGAATGGTAAAGTTTAAGTAAAACATGGATGGGTCAATAATAAGTACATTTAAGTTCCTAAATGCCCTTCTTTTTAAACCCCCACCCCAATTACATCCTTCCCTTGCGGATATTTACAATCCTCTATGACACATGCTCTACACCTTCTTGGTTCAAGGAAAACACACCTACAGCATTTCAAATTAACTACTGACCCTTACTCTCACACTATAAACAAACCCTTTTTCAAAATCTCAATTGCATTGTGTCCACATTGATTAAAGCTTGAAGCCTGGTGACCTCATGTGGTGTTAACTTCTCCCATGCACCAACAGCATTCTGCCTTTCTACTCAATTACCCCCTTTGGTGCCAGAGGATCGCTACCCAATGAACATACACAATGGATTTCTGCTTCATTACACTAACCAACAGCAGGATAGAAATAAGCAGAAGAGGAATAAACAAGCTAATTTATCATGAGGACAGAGCAAGCTTTCACCAGTCTCGCCATGGAAAACTTCAGTGGTTAATGGGAATATCAATAGTCTGGGGGTAATATTTATGATCTTACAGATTATAGACAGAGCCACAACAGAACCTCCGAAATTAAAGAATTTCGCAGATTATCAGGTGTGAACCACATGCACACAAAACCCATGCTTTAAAACTCTGGGGTGCTACATAAAACCCACTGAATAATTATTTTGGGAAGCACAACCCAGGGCTTTGGATAATATGGGCTGACACCCTGGTAATTTGCCCCAAGTGTTCGACCTAACTGTGGGGCCCCTCTTATTCATCTTTGACAAGGTGTTCAGCAGAGCCCCAGACTCTTTGTAAGAAGAATCTGGAGTCCCCCCACCCCCCTTCATTAGGCATGGCAAGGGCACAGCAGCTGATTGAATTAACAACTTTGGAGGGCTTCAGTCCCAGTTCCCAGACATTAGCACTATCATCCAGAACAAATTAAAAGTCTCACAGCAATTAAGCAGATTTTGAAAATGAATTTCCCATGGTTCAGTGGTTCAACAAGCAACTTGATTTAAGTAGTAAGAGAAGAGTTTAGAAGGAGGAGATGAGGAACTGACTGCTGAATTTCCAAAGTAAATATACAATGGCAGAGGCATAAACAATAAACTTCTGAGCCTCTGCTAACCAGGTTTTTACATTTCTTTTATATAAAGTTGGAACTATTCAGTCACAGAAGGTAAAAGAATAAAAAACTAACAGAATTGGTGTATTAAAATGATGGATTTCAGGACAATTGTTTTGTTTTTAATTGTTTTAACATCATTGTATTCTGTTCAAAAACAAATAAAAATTGGGATGGAACAAAAATACATGTTTCTAGTTACTAGATTTTAAATTCACACAAGCAATCTAAACCTCATACTAGAACCACTTACAACTCTATGAATCATTATGGCCAGATTCAGAGCAGGCACAAAAACTTTTATGCCAGGATCCCAAAGGGCTCTGCTGATTTAGATCCAATAACTCATTCCTGGGTTAAAAGAATAAGACTAGCCCTGGCTGGTATGGCTCAGTTGGTTGGAGCATCATCCCTGTCCAACCTCCAGTCTGGGGGTATGCAGGAAGCAACCAGCCGATGTTTCTCTCTTCCTTCCTTGCTCCCTAAAAGCAGTGAAAAAAAAAACACCCTAATAATAAAATAGTACCTAGCCTATTTTAAGTGTTTATTATTTTCCAGGCACTGTACACTTATCTAATCTTTCATACAAAATGTCATTTAATCCTTGCAGCATTACTACTACTGTTTTACCCTTTTGAGAGTGGAGGAAACTCCGGCTCTGAGATTAAGTAATTTGTTCAAGGCCACACAGCCAGCAACTGGTAGTGCCAAGATTTGTATCCAGTCCTTCTGACCCTAAAGCTCTTGTTAGATTTAGAATAGCAAACTCCCATTTCCAGTGCAGTTTTATGCAGGCTTTAGAGCAGTGGAGGGGTCCACACCAAAAAAAAAGTCATTGTTTAGAGGGAGGGAGGGAGGGAGGGAAGGAGGGAGGGAGGGAGTGCACGATGACAAGTTGACCCAGCTAAGGAGGAATTCTTGTCATCTTTCTCTGAAGCCCCTATCTTCTCTCCAACACCACCTCCCCCTCCCCTTACTCTATGCCAGTTCTGTGTCCCCCACCCCCAAACTCTCAGCACTCCCACCTCTAGCTAGAAGGTCTGGCTAAGAGAAGCCCAAGTCCAGCTTTTGTGTGACTGTCTCCTTGGCTTTTGCTTCTTTCTCTTTCACCTTACTTCTGCTTCTTAAATCTCTGTCCCACATCTCCACGTGGCTTCACTAGCACATCCCAGGCCCAGGTTTACCTGCGGGTATTCTCAACAACCTGTTTCAGTACTGTTCAGAAACCTGGAAGAATGTGTGCATGAATTCATTCCCACCCTCCAGATGCACAAGCTGAACACAATGGAATGCGGAGGTGAGTGGTTATTTGAATGCATTATGCTTTCATGTCAAGGGCATTTATAAAAGTTGGCATCATAAACACATTAGTGATCGCCGTGAAAAACTGTTGATACACCTGCAAAACTCTTAAGAGGGGAAACTTTGAAAGATGAAGTTTCTATCTTCAAAAGTGTATAGAAAATAAAGCAAATTATTAGTCTTTAAAAAGCCCCTAAAAACAGCCCACATGAAGGGAGAAGGAAACACATTTACTTCTCAAAAACAACAAATCACAAAATTTCCATCATCTGTCAGCATTCTCATTTGAATAACCAAATCTGGAAATACGTGTAACTGGTCTATGTTCCCGTCCCCCCAGCCAGAATAGATAACAAGTCACTGTCAATTCTCTGCCTTTGTGGCTAAGTACAGACCAAGTACTAGACCAGACATGATAGTAACAGTAGGCCTAGGTAATGAAACACTCCGTTAGTTGTCAGGAAGCTTCTTTGTTCTAACCTTATTCTCTTACTGTGATTTCTCTGGGTCTTGGGGTCCACAATACAATAGGAGAAGGTCCCTCTAGCTCCAAAAAGTATATGTTTTTATAAATCTAAGCATGAAGACCATAAAGGGGACACAATGTTTTAAGTTCAAGTATATAATAAGAAATCTCCCTTCACTTAAATAATAAAAGAATAGCCAGGGGTACAATATTACCAATCTTAAAGGCAGACCTTACTGCTGAAGCATTTCAGCTACCTCTGCAACAGGCCCCACATGCAAGGCATTCATCTGTTTCTTCAGCAAGTATTGCTGGGCACCTACACAGCACTACCCATGGTAACCACTGGAGATAAAGCTGAGAAATTAGGCCAGCCTTGCTCTCATGTAGCTTACAGTTTTATAGGGGCTATATTTTCATCTTTATTTTTTGTTTATAATTTCTTACAATAGAGCACTATAATTTTAGTTAATATTTTAGAAGTAGTTAATATTTTATGAGAAGATCATTTTTTCCCTTGAATCTTGACTTTGAAAGGTCTTTGTCACTTACATTATTATCTAGAAGCAAAATAATTTCCCCATGGACGATGACTCCAATTTCATAATGTGAAACAGAAGAATAATTGGGATTCGCTCTGCAGCATGCAAGGATGGGATATAGCTCTTCCATGAAATGAGTTATATCCATTTACAAGTTTTGCTACCTGGGTTTATCTATGCCATAAAGAGCCATGAATACTGGCCCAGCAATTTAAAAGGCAAAATTTAAGATTCAGATTAAACCTTGGTGAAAACTATCACTAACCAGATCAAAAAGTAAGTTAACCACTCTCATTCACCAAATGTATAAGTGACATGCCTTTTGAACTGTTGGCTAGCATGGATTGTGTCCTTTCTCGAGCTGGGCTGATCAGTTTCTAATTTTATGTAATCAACAAAGAGGCAGAAATACTCTGCCACAGGCCTAACCAGAGAAAGGATGATTCAAAAACAAAACAAAACAAAACTTTAAAAAGTTAATTAGTGACAACTTCTAGTTCAGGAAAATGGCTAATACATAACTGATCTAACACGCATGCTCAGGTAACTTACATTCTCTCACTTAAACCCAACAATGTCCCTGTGAAGGAGAAAGATGAGGAAACTGAGGTTCAAAGTATGTGAATGGTAGTCCAGGTTACAAAGCAGGTGTGATAACAAACCAGATCGCACCCACTGATCACCATGTGCTAGAAAACGATCAGTAAGAGATCTGCTTTGGATGGAAGGATCAGTAAGTTTTTCATTGAACAGAAATATCATACGGAAAACCTTCAGCCAGAACCATGTTTTATAGCTGTTTCCTACGACTCCTACAAGAAGCCCAAGCCATCACCAGCCAGAGCCAAGGGCAATGTTCGAAATACTGTAGCAGTTGTGCTTAGCCAGGAGTGTCATTCCATTTTTTTCCCCTCACCCAAGGATATTTTTTTAATTGCTGTCAGAGAGAGGAAGGGAGAGAGAGAGGGTGGGGGGAGAGAAACATCTATGTGAAAGAGAAACAAATTGGCTGCATTCTGGTATGCGCCCACACTCCAATCAAGCCACATGCAGCGGCCAGGGCAGGAGAGTTATTCTAAAGTGAGCTGCCTAGAGAATTAATGGACAGGGCTGGTATCAGTGCCCAACCCAAGTCCTAACCCAGAAATATTATGGCCTCAAATATATATATTAATGTTGCTTTTGTTTAAATCCCAAACGTACTGCTGCTCATCCTTCTCCCAAGGTATTTTCTCTTTCTTTTTTTTTCATAGTTGGGTTGGGTAGGGGAGGAGAGTAATGGGGAAATTCTTCTGATGTTGGTAAGAAAATAAAAGAGGGAAACAAATGTTAATTGAAAGATGAACTTAGTGTCCTTTTAGTTTAAAAATCTTGGGCATCTACAAATTATCCTATTTCTTTCACTTTCATCGACTGTTATCCATAAACACCATGTTCTCTTAGAACAAAACTGTTCTGTTCAGGCATGTTCAAACAATGGTGCTGGGGATTTAATGCCGGCTGTCTCATGGACCTGCAAATTATGTAGAATTTGGAGGAAAGGTAGGACTAAAAGGGTGCTTGAAGCCCAGAGTTGCCTGTCACAGCCAAGCCCCTCCCCACTCCACCCCACCTCACCCCACAATTATGAAAAGCTGATCATTTCTAAGTAGAGGTGTGTTCTGTAAGTGATAGCAAACAGGAACTAAAGTTAGAGCCCTTTTCACACAAGTCAGAACTAGCTCAACAGAACAGAGAAACGAAAGGAATGTGGGGATGTATTCTTTCTACATTTGAGGCATTCTGTTCTCAGGCAAGTCACAATTCAACTGAGGGCAGACACGATATACAAGAACCCAGAGTAAAAGGAAGGGGGCCTCCAAAAGACCTACTTGCCCTAACAGAGGGCTAGATTTAATAAATGTGAAACCCAAGTTTTTGGTTGTGATCACCTGAAGACAAGGTTGTTAAACAGACACTTAAAAGTCCGAATTTATTGGTGCTAAATCAGAGGATGCAGAAAAGCATAGTGCTTTGTGACTCTGCATAATTTCAACACAGAAGAGGAAGAGGAAGAATTTACAGGTAACACTTGCACCTCTGGCATCACAAAAACATGCCTGTCAGTCACAGTGGCATGGAGCCCTCAACATTTTAAGTCCTATTTTCGCAATTTGACTGTTCTGTTTGCAATTATCCTCCGAGTGAAGAAATGGTACAGGGGAAGGTTGAGCAATTTTGTTGTTTCTCTTGTATGTAAAACAGACCAAAAAATATATGCCATACCACTTCCCCTAAAGTCACTACAACTTCAGAATTATGCTTGCCACAAACATCCCCTGAAAGCACGTAAGTTAGTCACAGAATTTTAGTCAAAGGAGCCTCTGACTGATGAAGTCTTAAAACTAACCATGAAAATGGGTCTTTGGTTGGATTGGTAAGGACCACAGTCGTGGGATTTTTTCTTTTTAAATTTTAAATTTACAACATTTTCTCAACCAACAGGAAGGGAACGTACCACAGCCTCAGCAAGAAAGCAAGGAATTTAGTTTTGTGTTTTAATTCTGCAGTATCCTTTAAAATCCACATAGAACAGCTTAACACCGTGTATGATTATATTGTTCCATAAGAGATTAGCTAAGAATACTAAGTAAACAAAAGCAAGAAGGTGAAGACATTAAAGTTATTACTATTTTATTTTCAAGTAACAGAAAAGTTAATAAAGCTATAAGAACTACAAGTGGTGCCCTGGTTAGTGTGGCTCAGTGGATTGAGTGCCAGCCTGCAAACCAGAGGGTCACGGGTTCAATTCCTGGTCAGGGCACATGCCTGGGTTGCGGGCCAGGTCCCCAGTAGGGGTCACACAAGAGGCAACCACTCATTGATGTTTCTCTCCCTCTCTTTCTCCCTCCTTTGCCCTTGCTCTAAAAACACCCCAAAAACTACAAATGGGGAATTTTCTCGAGTTTGGACAGAAATCAGTCTGCATGCTGAAGCTCAGAAGGACATACATGTTTGGAGGGCTGACTGGCATTAGAACATGAATCCAAACCTTGGTTCTGCCTCTAATTCTGTAAACTGAGCCCCTTCCTCTTCCTAGGACTCTGATTCCTTCTCAAAGGAGGTAGAACGAGACGGTCTCCAAGGCTCTTTTGTTTTTATACTTTCACAGGGACAAGTTCCAGAGTTTCCATTCAGGCCAAATACCACCAAAGTATGTGGATACATTCACCCAAAAAGCTACAATAATGGCAAGGAATAAGACCACTTTGGAGAATAATCAATTATCATATCAGCCTATAATGTAGTTATGCTGCCAGTGGGGCTGCTGAGGTGTAAAGTGACCTGTCGCTATCACAGAGACCCCGGGCTTCTGGGCATCCTTCCCTGCCTTCCCTGCCCTCAGGTAACCACACTCCTACATCTCTCTACTGCCAGAGCTTCTGTGGCAAATTGTCTCAACTGTTGTAGATTTAGAAACGGCATAACCAAGCTCTATTGAAATTGTGTATAATGCACCCTGGATGGTGTGGCTCAGTTGGATCAGTGCCATCCTACAAAGGGAAATGTCCACAGTTTGATTCCCAGTCAGGGCACATGCCTAGGCTGCAGGTCGATGTTTCTCTCCCTCTCCTTCTCCCTTTCTCCCTCACTCTCTCTAAAAATTAATTAATTACTGTGTATAACACAAAAATAACAGATAGACCTTGAGTAAAAGCATGAGGGGTTCTCTTTGGGGCAAAATGTGCATGCTTAAGAGAATGATTTAGACTTGTGATCTTATTTACTAGTTTTCTGCAATCATATCTAATGTTTGGGGAAGGCTTATTATGAGACATCTGGCTACAGCATGGAAAGGAATGTTAGGAAGCAGAATGGAATGACCTGTTTCGTACTTTCAAACCCAAACTGGGTAATGCTTTGGGTCAATCCCATTCCTTCACCCTCCATGGGTCCATGAATCTGGAGGTGTTTGACAAAGTGGTAGTGACTCAAGGAAGAAAAAGAATAGGAAATAAACAGCATCATGACTGAATTTCCTCCATATCTAAGAACAGAGAGGGACAGAGAAAGAAAAGTAGCAGAGAGGGCTATGGAGTTAATCAGATAGTTTTGGAGAAGAGTCCTCTGGGCATCGCGTGTCTGGTGGGCCTGGTTCAATGACACCCCAACAGGCTCCATGTCCTCAAGGTCCTCACAATGACATAAGAGGGCTCTGCCCGACGTCATAAGTGAGGGTGGGAGCCAAGGAGCATTTTGACTTATTTGAGATCACTGAGACAAGTCATTCCCAGAGTGCGAGCCAAGTTTCTGCCCACTGCGTGATGCTGCCTAGAGACCAGCTCCTCTCTCTCTGGGAGGGGCTCAGCCAGGACTAAGGCAGCAGTTAACTGGCTCCCAACCAGCTCTCATGAGCTAAGTCTTACTAATCTGGGGCTTTAAAAAAAACCTGAGCTATTCACTTACAGGCCCATTACCTTCTTCTTAAAGAAAAATCATAATGCCTCGCCAAAACAAATGTAATAATTTGGCCTCTTCTTTCAATTACCTCAGTTTTCTTGGAAATGTGTTTTGTGGGTAAAGCCTCCACGTTAACCTAGGGAATTAACCAGAAGTTGAAGAAGGACTTAGAATTCCTGTGGAGCAAGAATGCCTCTTTATCAGGGAATATTAAAAGAATAGAGTAGGAAAGACAAAGAGAAAGGAGAAAATTGTACTTGAAGGCCAGGATTTCAACAGGCATAGCACACGGGGGGTAGGGGTGACATCGGAGGTAGGTTTTGGAAATCCAGATACAAGCTGTGTCCCAGAGATATAGTCTCATATGTTTACAAAGGGCTTAGTTTTTCTTTCCTGCGTCCATATTCTGCTCCCATCTCCCTTCTCCACACCCATGTTCTTCTCTTGTGTTTAACAACTCTATTCAGGACCTACTGTGCATGCAGGTCCAGGGAGCATTCAGAGGTCAGTAATTCTGACACATTTCAAGTTCAATTCCCAGTCAATCTTTGCTGTGTGTAATTTCTTTTTAGGGGGACCTGGGGTGCAGTTTTCTCAGGTTCAGCTCCCTACACTGGTCGACATTTACAATGGTTAGTGTAAGAGGTTAATATGTATTGAAATTGGGATCATTTGTTTAGGAATTAACTAGGTCCGTGATTAGTACCCAGTCAGTGAGGAGAGAATATGGTTTGGGAAAAGGGCTGAAGCGGAAAAAGGGGAGACAGCTTTCATCTTCTATTGAATCTGTGCAGAATTTCGTTCATCACACTCCACCCTTTGTTCCCCGTGGAAACTGAACAGACCATAGGAGGAGAGTGGCATTGGACTTAAGACCATGGCTTAGGATTCAGTCAAGGACTTGAGTGCCAGCCCTCTTATTGACTACATCTGTAACCTCTGGAAAGTTCCTCCAATGAGCCTCAAGATTATGATTATTAAATAAATCAATATACATAAAATGCTTTCCGTAGTCATTGAGTAGGTCCTCAAACAGCAGCAAATCATAAGTCAGATCTTTCACTACTGGTTGGATGACAATCCGATTATTGCTTTTGTTCAAGATTTTATTATTAGAGGTGTGGGAGGTGGGAGAAGAGCAGTACAAGGCTAAAGAAACTTAGTATTTTTGTATTCTAAAACATGAGTTGCTCATTTCTGTTATTTAGCAATCCTTTGAGAACTTGAACGCCTTAAACTCCTCTTCTCCACTCGGATCTCCAAACCCATCCAGGCGCTTTCTCTGGGAACTGTCCCAATCTCCCTCATTTGTCTGTTAGACCACCATTACTACAGCTCAGAGAAGACACAAGACCTAAAATGGAATAGACGTGATCATTTCATGTCTTGATGCTCCCTATCTGCCATCATCTCTCAAGAGCCTCTGTCAAAACTTAGGACAAATATTTCAATAGAAAAATTCTATCAGGTTTTTTTCCAAAGAACAAAATGTACCTATTCATGGTGTCAGCAGGCAAGCCTCTAGTTTGAAATGCCCTCATTATCATGCATGGGTGTGAAAATAAACAAAAATTATCCTTTGGGGAACAGAACTTTCAGTTTTCAGTGGGAGGCTCTTTCAATTGCTCTACCATCCCTGCCAATTTACAACCTCTAATATCCTCTCCAACCTCAGTTGACTCCTTCTCTCCTCTTCCTTTGAAGTCCAGACTTACATAACTACATAAGTAGATTAAAACCACTAACTAGAGAAAACAAAATCGAGTAATCTTCCTTAAAGTAGCAGAACTCAAACACATTATGGTTAATGAACTTGGCTGCTCAGACAGTGATGATTCATACAATTATGGAGACTGGTTAGAACTCGTACGAAATGGCTGGACTCGCATACGCAGACACATCAAAAGGTGTCCTCCCTTGGCCTTGGTAAGGGCTCTGTTTTGCTATGTATGGCTTGACTCCATTTCATTTATCATAATATTTGATATCTTTTCCTTTTTATATGTTACCCAATGATCAAAAAATATGAAGTTAGTTGTTTTTCTATTGTTACTCACCATATCTTTCTATATTTAAACCATTTTTATTCAGTCCTTGAAGTCAAGACTTTAGGAGGTGGAGGCAGAATCACGTGATAGTTGAGAATTCTGGTTCTATTGTCAGATTGGAGTTCCAGCTTTGACACTGACTAGTTAGGTAATCTTGAGCACTTTTTCTAGACTTTTCTGTACCTCGGTTCACTTGCATGCTAACCGGGTACAGCAGTACCAATTTGGTAAGGCTTTGCATGGATAAAATTAGATAATATCTGACACATAGTACACATTTTACACATGTAAAACATTATTGTTATTTTGTTAATATATTTATTTTAAGGTGAAATATTAATATAATTATTTGATGGTATAATTAACAGGGCTTCTCATTTCACATGTTCTCAAATTCCCAGTAAGTGAGTGAGAATTCTCTTGATGCTAGAAATCTTATCTCAGGAAATCTTTTGTTAGTGAACTTGTATTTAGAGGGGCTCTCTTCTGCATCTGGCTTCCCTAAGTTACTCGGGTTTCAAGTCCCCTCTTTCCTAAACCCCAGTCTGTACTATGGCCCTATTTTGGGCACACAGTAGGCTCTAATCAATATTTTGCCTGACTGGTGTGGCTCAGTGGGTTGGACATCACCTGCAAAACTGAAAGGTCACTGGTTCAATTCCCAGTCAGAATACATGCCTAGGTTGCAAGTGGGTCCTGGGTAGGGGGTGTGCAGCAAGCAACTGATGAATGTTTCTCTCACACATCCATGTTTCTCTCCCTCTTTCTCCCTCCCTTACCCTCTCTCTCAAAATAAATAAATAAAATCTTTTAAAAAATATTTTTGCACACTAGGCCGGGGATACATATGAGCTCGAAGCTAAACCTCGAGTTCTAAATCTCCATAGAAACACTTTCATTAAGAATATAAGGTAAGAATCTTTCCTTAGTCTACATGGATTTTTTTTATATTAAAGGCCAAGTTATTGCAAAATGTCAACTAGGCAGAAAAGGCTTTGAATCTAGAAATGGGTTCCAGGCAGGGGACTTGAAAAGCTTACAAAGCTACTCTATAATCTCAAGGAAATATTTCTCACCTTTAACAGGGAAAAGGGAAAGTTCCAAGAGAAGGCTAGACAGGATTTATTGAACAACTAGATGAAAGCATGATAGAGATTTTTAGCACAAGCATGATTTTCTTGCAATCTCCAAGTAGGTAGTTTAGTTTTTCTAAGTCAAATAATGTAATTTCAATTGTAAAATATTTTACACAAATTTTTGACGTTGCATAGTACTCTTACAAACCACATTCGATAGTCTAGTAATAAACAAAAAAAGAACACGCTTTAGTCAGATATAAAAATTTTACAAAATAAAAAGGAGAATCAAATACAGAAAAATGTGAGCTAACATTTATCGAAGGCCAATTAATTACTTCTTTTCAAGATTCTTGCCAGATACGGAAACACTGCAGGATTAAAAGTATTGCATTATTAACATATGCCAAAATATAATAAATACCACAACAAGCTTAAAACCTAACGTGCTGGGAAGCAAACTCTTATATACACTGCATAATTGTAATTGTATTTAAATTCTTCAAATCCTGCAACTTCTAAATAAATGATAGTCACAAAAACAGAATAAACCACAATCAAGACCACCAGTAGTTCCCATTTAAACGGTAATAGCACAATAGCATAGGCTGGATCATTGAAAGGCCGTAGATAAGTCCATCTAAAAATTGAGAAAACCGATACACACCCACACATAATAGTCTCAGCATTAATATGCTCACAGAGTGAGCTGTTGAAAGAAAGAGCAATCCTTCCTAAATAGTTATTGATAATTTGTTGATACTTACTTGTAGTTTAAGTTTGAAATACTCTCATTTATGTGTACACTTAAAACAATGCAATAATTTTCTACTCATCCAGTCCTGATCTTCATACTCTTTAACAGTTTTAGAACAGGTGGGAACAGTGACCTGCTTTTTCAACCATTATATCCCCCAGACATGACTAATTTGAAGCTGAGCAAATTGCACATAATGGGCCAGGGATTGAAGTTCATGATTTTTAGTTGGCCGCACTCGTGTTTCAGGGCACACAGCTTCCTCCCCGCCCCCAGCACCCCTGCAGCTGTGTCTTCATGAACTAAATGCACCAAATGTGAAATAAGAGGAAATTTATATTTTTTTAAACTTTCTGCAGAAATTCATTTTAAAAAAATTATCCTCCTTACTTTTAAGGAGGATAAAGATTAAGCGATATCTTTAAAAAAATTTCTTTTCCTGCAGTGGGTTCTTAAATTTTTAAATGAGTTCTAAATACGAAAGAGGCTAGCCGCTTAACAAACCTTTTCAATACATAAGAAAACCGATGCAAGATTTTATAATGGCGCAAAGTTTTCACAAAAGCATAGTGTAATTTAGTGAATTTTTAAATAACCCAAATCCTACCACATAGAATATTGCTTTCCAGAGGCTTTCTACAAAATATGGTTAAATATTCAGCAGCATACAGACACTGGCACAAGAAAAACAAACAAACAAAACAGGCGCGCGCACACACACACACATGCACACCCAGTCTTGGTTCTAAGAAGGTCAATGGGGCAGGGAAGTGTTTAAGCTGGCTAATTAAATCCCAATTCTATTTGCTTTTTCATCTAATGTTTAAAATTCCCCCATCGATGCTGGAAGGCTGCAACCAAACACCAGTCTAAGTTTCATATAAAACTAAGTACTGAAAAATTCATAAAATTTTATAACTGAAGGAACACTTAAACTCATTAACCTACCTATGAGGAGACTGAAGCCTATTGATTGACTGATTGGCCTGGTGACTTTGGGGTACATGGTTTGTCGTTGTTGTTTGGGGTGTTTGTTTTTGTTTCGTGTAATGTGTGTAGTGCTTATACCCTGAAAGTCTGGAGCTTTGCCATTCAGATCCTCCCCTTCCTAGGCTGCCATGTTTCCTTCCACCTGGGACAACAGGGATCAGAAAGGAACATATATCGTGGCCAACTCAACACCAAAATTTCACTTTCTCCCTTGGCCTCTGCAGATGTATTAGAAAGACACTTCCCTCCCAGGACACCTTACTTGTAACATGTCAGAAGTGGAACTGAGGACTTCTCCCTGGGGAGAGTGGAAGAGGAATTTTCTGAACTGTACTTCAACTTTCCAGCCTACAAACTGCTCCTTCATCTACTGATTCCACTTGCCCACTTTGTCGAAGGTCTATTCTTTGCTCAGTTTCATCTGCTTTCCAATTTAGAGAAGTTTGGTGGGAAAGCATATCACTTACCTTTTGTTGATATTTATTTCCCATGTTTGGGTCTTGTAGTATACCCAAATTCCAAGATTTCTTTAAGAGAAAAAAAAAAAAGGAAAGGAAAGAAAGAAAAGAAAAATAAAGAAAAATTCTTTAAATCAGCAATTTTCAACCTCTTTCATCTGATGGCACACATAAACTATTAAAATTCTGTGGCACACCAAAATTTTTTTTGCCAATTTGACAAAAATAATAAGTATAATTTTGATTTGTTCACACTGGACGGCTATTGTTGTGTTGGCCGTTGTCAGTGCCCCTGACAAATAGCCAGGTACTACATGTTTTAAAAATTCTTGGAACATACCAAGGTGCCACAGCACACAGGTTGAAAATCACTGCTCTAAATGGATGAGATAAAAGGCTAAGTCACTGTTCAAAGTGTTTAATGTGGGCTGGATCCCATCTTCTTAGTCTCCAGCCAGAACTGGGGACAGAACTGTGGCAACTGAGGAAGGAAGTAAACTTACACAACAACTTCCCCCAAGAAGTATTACATACATACACATTTTCTTTTTCAAGGAAAGTTGAAAATAAAGCAATTTATTTGTTGGAGAGAATCTAATTACGGTTAGAACCTGTCACTAACTTTTTGAGACTGTTACCAAGTACAGTCACTATGCTCCTCGTGGAGAACAACCCCTGGCACCACTGACCCCAGAAAAGCCCCTCTTTGAACACACCATGGTTCTGATCCTACTGCAACTTTAATGTCCACCGTCGGTGTCCATGAACCACCTCCCCAGTATTAAGACTCCAGAAATTATAGTAATTCCGGTGCCCTACGAAACACAGACCAGTGGACGATGGGCTCTTCAAGGCTAGGAGATCAGCTTTAGAGGGGAAAAAACCCCAAAACATATACCAACAAACACCCGGCAACTCTGCGTAATGGTTCGCTGCCTGTACAAAAACCTCAAAGAGGATGAAGGTCAGGCAGGGATAATAGGCCAATTTAATCCTGAAAGCACAAGGTGCAAGAAATTTTAATTATGGTCTGCCACTGAAATCACACAAGATCCAATGGCATCTAACTGCAACTGCTCATCAAGAAAGACAAGAGGTGTAATTGTAACTGCTGCATAATCACTGTGAGGGCACAGGGAAGGCTGCCATGCGCTCCCAGCAGAGAATGTATTAAGAGCCTCGAAAAATCCAATACAAGGAAACATGGAGATTGCACGTAGCTAAACAGGAGCTCATAACAGGAAAGCCCCATGGGTGTGTGTGCGTGTGCGTGTGTGTGTGTGTGTGTGTGTGTGTGTTTGGGGGTGGGTGGTAAGGGTTCCAGGAGTAAAAAGATTTAGCTGTTTGTCTCAAATTGAGAATATGAGCTTGCAAAACTCTGACTCCCTTTCCGCGTTGTGGATACCTACACTGAGAAAGACACAATCTCTTCCAGAAATTTCTCTGCTCGGTGAAGCTTCACCCACTCTCCTTTGTTTAAACAATTAGCTTGAATGTCCCAGTGATTTACAGAACCAGGCTCCCTTCAGTTTGTTCCCATCAAACCCAAGTCTGGAGACAAAACGCCACGCACACGATCCGAAGTGCCCAAGCTCTCATCCCTAGGACGACTACAACGCTCGCGCCGCTGACTCTTGCAAAGGGAAGTGTGGAGAAAGCCCCTCCGTGGACTTCCCCCTCCGCAAAGTTTCACAAATCCGCGAAGTAAGGGAGCAAAATCTCCCATCCGCACCGACTGCAAAGTTGGCGCTGAAGTTTGCGCCGGGATGTCCTGTATCTAGAGGGGACGCCAGTGTGTGGAGAGGCGGAAAGATGGATAAAGATGGAGAGACAGCGTGGGGGTGGGGAGGAGTTTTTCGAGTGGAAAGTCCACGAGACCATCTTTTTTCATCCGGAAGCCTCTTTGAGTCCGAGAGGTCCGGGCGGTGCGCTCCAGGGGAGGTACCCAAAGGCGGGCACATTAGCCTGGGGCCCCGGGAGCTGTCACCTGCGCGGAACTCCGGCGGGGTCGGGGAAGCTTTCCAAGACGCCAGGGAGGATCTGGGGCTACAGAGTCACCCGCTCTCCGGGCTCTGAGAAGGGGGAGGGGGAGATTCGAAAAATGGCACGAGGCCAAAAGCAACACCTTTCGGAAACGCTGTTCCCCTCCGACCTCTCCAACTTCCCGCACAGCCAGCCAAGGACTTTCTCCCATTGCACCCCACCCCATCCCGCCTACATGCCCACCGCTCGGACCTTCCGAATGCCGAAGCGCGGGATGGGATAGGGCTGCGGCGAGGCAACGGAGGGCGCGAAGGTCGGGACCCAAAATACAAACTCTCAATGCCTGGGCGAGACGACCCATGCGTTTACACAGGCAAGGAGTACTGCCCTGTAAGAGGGCTCCGGTTTGCGCCGGGCGCAGATCCCCGACTCTTCTGTTGTTCCTAATAAAGTCGATTACGTTGCCCTCCAGAGCTGAATGGGAGGGAACCGAGAGAAAAAGGGGGGAACGCGGGAAAAAGCGGGGGGGTGACGGGGGGGTGCAGTAATCAACTTTGTAACCCAGAGCTTCCTCGCGCGATCCGTCGCCATGCTTAAGATTCCCACCCCCGCCACCCCCTTCCTTCCTTTCAAGTGGGTACTGAAACTAGGCCAAAACTTTTTCCCCTCCTTTTCTCTTAGCCACTAGACTGGATTGTGCCCCACGGAGCCCCATGGAGCTCTGCTTTCTTAAGCACAATAGCCGGACTAATTAGATCATAGAAGCAAGACAGTGATACTGTAACAAGTAGCCGGAGAGGCAAAGAGGGAAGGGGCCGGAAAAGAGAGAAAGGGGGAAAAGTTTGCAGCTCTCACACTTACCAATCAAGCCTCCCACCAGAAAGGCGATGATTTGGAACACGAGCAGAATCCCACCAACAATGCATAGCTTCTTGGTGCTCATGTTTTCTATAATTGCCCCAGCCATTTTTGCGCCCCCCTTTTTCTTTTCTTTTGGAAATAAATGTTTTAGGGTGTGCTTTTTGTTCGCTCTCCTCTCACACTCCCTCCTCCCTCGCCTCCTGTCTGGGCGCTGCAAAACTTCAGGGGTGCGGGAGCGCGGCGAGGATGGGACCCGGACGGTAGGCGCCCGCACGGATTCCCCCGGCGCAGCCGGCTCGGGCTCCCCCAATGCCCGGAGCTGTGATTGTGGCCGCTCCGCCGCCTGTGGACGCTTAAAGGAGCAGGGAAGCGGATCACATGACGCCGCCTCCCTCCCTTTCTTCCTCCCTCCCTCTCGCGCTTCCTCCCTCCCTCCCTACCTCCCTCTCTTCCTCACCCCCTTGCCCGCCAGTGCGGGCGGGGCTCGGAGCTCCAGCGGGTGCTGGCGTCCGGCTCCCGAGTCTGGCGGGAGGCTCGTCCCGCCAGGGGCTGGTGTCGTTTGGGGGTTGATGATGTTGTTAAGTGGGTTCCCCCTACTCCGCCTCTACCACGTTGCCTTTCCTGGTGCGAGACTTAAGTCACCCGTGGACAGCTTTGCAGACCTTTAACTTAGGCTTTGACTTTAGGAAATGGTCCCCACTCCCCAACTGCTAGAACTCTCTTTAGGAAAGAGGAGGAGAATTTTTTTTAAAGGGACCAAAAAATGCTTAAATCAAAGAACAGAGATGCGGAATCAAATCTCAGATCCTTCTGCCGGATCCCTGCCTGGGCTATTGGGCACAGACCCTGCTAAACCTCCCCCACCGCATCCCTTGAGGAACCCTGAGCTCCAGCCGAATAGACCGCTGTTCTTCACATTAGACTCCACTCCATGTGTTTTCAGCGCCTTGACCGTGGCTCTTGCCTCAAAAAATTTTTTTCTTTAATTCCGTGAGTTTTAAACATTTAAAAACCAACTTGTCTGAAAAACCTCGCTAATTTTCCAAACCACCTCCACATACTATTTCCGGGAACTGAGCCCCTACCGCTCGGGTGTTTACATTCTCAGCTTCTATTGTAAGTACTTGCAAGGACGTTTGTCTCCACCGCAGGGCCTTAACTCTTGGGGGATAGGGACCGAGTTTTATTCATCTTTGTACCCCCCGTGGCGCCTAACAAAATTCTCGCTCTAGTAGGTCCTCCATAACTTTTGTGGGCTGAATAAATAAGCGAATGTGAAAGCAAGCCCACCGTTTGCATTTCAAAAGCCTAAAAGAGAAATTTGATTTAGATAGTATGCATATTAAGTTGCAATGTTTGCTCTCTCTTAGATATAGTATATTTATATTTATACTTAACTTGCAGGAGGCAAGGTGGGTGGGACTCAAGAGATTTCCTGCTCTACTAAGACTAAATTCCTGGGCCTGGCAGTTTCCGTGTTTCATCAAGTGGTCACTTGGCCAGTACAATACACACATGGCCGGATAGACCCTGGGTCTGGTAACCTCCCCTCTCCATTTCCACACATGCAGGGTTTTCGCCACCCACCAGCCCTTACACACACAGTTTCTTGCCCCTCCCCTCCATCGACAGCCTCTGCTCTGCTCCTGAACTTTCATTGCCCTTGTAGAAGATGCTAGGCAGGTTACACTTCACAGAGGTGTCCATTTCTGGAGTCCAGCTAGATACTTCTTAAGGACTGGTACCAAAATTTATGTGTATATAACTCCATCTCCTTGGCATCTAACAGTTCTTACCAGTTCTGGGGATATATTTGCTATTTATTCATTCTGTCCCCTAACCCTTTCCAGGCTTTCTTTTCTTGGCACTGGAGGGTGCCAAGATGTGAAGACACTTGCACTTGCCTTGGCGTCTAGGCTCCCCAGGCTAGCTGTTCTTCACTGCGAGTAGTGACTAGCAGCCTTTGCTTGGGAGAACATCAGATCTGGCAGGAAGAAGCAGAAAAAAACCTTGTCAGCAGTAGTGGTCAGGAGTGTTTGGTACCCAAACACAGATAGACCAGTGTGGTTTATTTCCTTTCCTTCTTTACCTTTTCAGAAGCTTACGTCATTTTTTCCCCCTCACAGGAGTAGGTTCCAGGGCATCATAATGGTAGTAAAGAATGTCCTTCTTTCTTCTTTTGCTAGTTAACTCTACATTCTGTGTTCTCATCTCAGTAAGCTGTCAGCTTCCATATATTTAAATAATAATGGTGCCTTAAGGTAGAATTTCTTTTTTAATAACAGGAGATTTTTTTTTAGTAAGGTTGATAGGATTCAGTATCAAGATTTACTCTCCATTTGGTACTACTTTTCAATATTTAGGAAGAAAGAAATGGTGTCCCATGCACTTCACATATGAATCAGATCTATAAGAAATTCTTGGCTAGTTGAATGGGTTTATTTGTTTAAGATTAGTGACCTCTCCAACTCAACTAACTTTTCTACAATACGAACTGTTACAACACACCTCAACCCCTTGGCTCCCAAATACAGGTCTTCAGAGTAACTGACCTAACCCTTTCAGGTCTGGAAATGAGAGGCCTGGAATAGAATACTGGTTCCCCAGCAAGATGATACTCTAATTTAAGAGGGCACTTATTACTTAACATTTTAATTAAAAAGGGATACTTCTAATTGCTAACCAGTGCTTCTAACTTGTATGAGATTACCAATATTGCCAAACAGAGGGAGGGCTGGACGCATGCAGCATTAATCACCGTGGGCTGTTTTTTTTTAAAATTACCATTTCTCTTATGGCTTTTTAAAAATTAAGCGTGACTGTTGGATTCTTATTTTCCGAGGGAATGACACAGTTGAGCAGAGAAGAGTGTGAGTGTTGAGTTGCCTGGATCTGGGATGGAGCCTCACTCCCAGCTCTGCCCTCTGCTCTGTGTGATCATAGTCACCTGCCCACTCTGAGGCTCAGTTTTTTCATCTTTAAAATGGACATAATAATGACACCTAGCTCATGGGGTTCTTGCAAGATACTATATTGTTATAGTTAGGAGCTCTTAAGGGAAATCAATAATCTTGTGTAAAAAACTAGTAAAACTGATCATTAATTGGTCCTTTCTCAGCTCTCAAACTCTATCATGCTATAATTATTCTTGAAATGTATTTTAGGAGAGGTCTAGGTGATTAACTGTGACTGACAAGGGTGCTAATAAGGCCAACGTTTAGTGTTGAACTCTGGACAACACTCAGTGAACTTTAAACATAAAATCATTCTAAAAGCTGCTCCCAATCCCCATGAAACACAGGTTTTGGGTTACCAGGTAAGTTGTCCCAGAGACTGGGATAACCCAAGGGTGCAATCCAACTCTGCCAACAGAAATCAATCATCCAGATCCCATTTCACTAGACGTAAGTCGGGGATCCTGATTTACCCATTGCTTATTCGAAGGGTTTGGCACATGGGAGTTCAAAGTGATGTTTAATGCATAATTACTGAAGGAATGAATGAATGAATGAATGAATATCTAACTGAAGGTGGATTAACTGCAACTCCTTCCCATCCCTCCACCCTACCCCCCACTCCTGTATAACATTTATTGACTAAATGTCTACCTGGCACATAGAACATGGCCTGTAGTTTGTACTACGTCTATGTATGTGCCGTGTTGTCACCCTGGCTTGCAAGCTCCTTAAGACCAAAGAGAGTATGACCTGAGCCTTTGTCTTTCTCACAGCGCCAGCATAGCACCTTGTACAGAGGAGGGCTCATTTCCTGGAGCTGACAAAGCCCCTTTTGGAAGCCAAAGGCAGCAAGCATATCATTATCATCGTTGCAGTAAATGTAATGTAGAGATCTAAAAGAATTGCATATACCTCCTCAAACACCTAATTTACTTCCCAGAGGGACCTAACAAGAGTAATAATTTCACTCTGAGGCTTCTCATTCTCATGAATAGCTTTTATCCATAAATGGCATCCCTGTGGCTTCTTCGTTGTTGGTATTTTCTCATAGTTAGTGCCTGTAAATGTAAGCAGGCACTTTGGGTTCACACTCTATTATTCAGTGTCATTTTTCTCTCTCCTTCTCTCTATAGATAGATAGATATAGATATAGATGTAGATATAGATATAGATGATATAGATATAACAGAATATATATACACTCACAACTTCTTTTAAAATACTTACTCATTTATTTTCAAAAGGAGCCACCTTTCCTTTTTCCCTCTATGAACCCCTTCATCGTATTGTGTATGTAAATACAAGACCTTTGCTAGCACCCCCTCTTGCACACTAATCTTGAGTAGGAACTATTCAGGACCCTGGGCTGGGAAGGCTGGTACTTTCAACCTGATCTTTAGGTAAAATTATTTCATAAATACCCCACCACCCTCTCCCATTTTACACATCAGCACCCGCCCTGAATAAACTGCATTTCACCTTTTCTTTTCCATTCCACGTATATTTCACACATTAGGCTTATTAGTCGCTGCTTTGTCTTACTAGTTGTGTGTATAAACTGACAATATTACTTACCTTTTTGAGACTTTTCTTATTTCTTTCTATTTTAAAAGGTGCTAATCTCTACTCCTTAAATTGTGGTGAGCGCTTTAAAAATGTTACAAAGTGCCTACCGCGCCGGAGAGCCTGCCGCAAAGGGGGCACTCAACAAATGTTTTTTGCAAGTTATTAGGGGGAGGTTTCTGTTCCCGAATAGCAAAGCAAAACAAAGAACTATAAATCCTCTAATTATTGTTTCTTGTGAAATTGCCTCTTTGAACCCAGGCAACTTGGAAGGGACTGATAATAAATGTATAGGTTTCCAGAGGCCTCTTGTGAAAGGCAGCTGACAACTTGAAGTAGCCAGCCAGCCTCCTGTTGTTTTCCAGGCTTGAAAGTGGCTGCAGCAGAGAGCTGGGATGCCTCCCATGTATAAACCCCTGAGATGCCATGTGCTCAGCTTCTGGAGCAGAGGCAAAGGAAAGAGTCCTTTTGCTCTGCCAGTTTCCCTAGCACATGTCTAATGGGGTCTGAGCTGACTGTGCTCCCCAGCCCATGCCCTCGTGACTGCTCCCCCTTCTCCATCTCACCTTGCACTTTGTCGTGCTCATAAGCTTCTCTCCATCTGCTCCTGCCCGTGGAGAATGGCAGTGGGAGGAAAGCGTGAGCAGGCCAAGAAACACCTGCCCTGGATAACGATCCTGTGATATGTGACAACAACCAACGCCGAGGCACAGAGTCAGCAGAGAAATTTTGTTGAATGAGTGAATGAATGATGAATGAACACATTCCAGTCCCTGGCTGTTCAGGGGTTCAGGAAGCTCCCCCACAGATGGCCAATGGCAGAGGGACTTGGACTTAACCTCAGCCCTAGACCATCTGGGGTGAGAATAGGCCCTGACTTGGGCCAAACCCAATCTTTACCCCATGTTAATTGTAAAGTAGCTTAAAAATCATCACTAAGTAACCCAGCATGAAGGATAATCTACAATGAAAACAGGTGCAGGCATCTATATGTAATGGGGGAAAGTAAAGGTTGTGTGAGGATAAAATACATGGAAGTCAAGAAACTTTAACCTTTCCACTTTGCATTAGATAAAGGAAACTGGATGGCAGGGGGTGAGGGAGGGCAGGTAATTCCTCAGTGTCAGATCCAACAGCAGCTATTAGCCACTAATAATAATGTCAATAATTACAACAATGACAACAATAAGGAATTATACTGATTGCTTCCTATATACCAAGCACTATGCTAAATTAAATGTTTTACATATGTTATCATCATTAATACACACTACAGTCCTATTAAGTAGGTGCTCATTTTATCATTTTTGTTAAAAAAAGGTAAGCCAGTTCAGAGAAATTAAGGAATATTCCCTTGACCACACTACTAGTAAACTGGGCAATTCAGATTCTGAGGCAGACAGAACACAGTATTCATTCAATTGGCAAATATCGATTGAACGTTTATGAGTGCCAGCGCTGATCTAGATGCTGGGTGACAGCAGTGGGCCCAACACAGGCCTTGCCCTCATGGAGCCTGCATGAGGAAGCCTGCTACAGAGCCTCAGTTCTTATCTCCTTTCTGTCAGCTGCGCCCTGTGAACTCAACAAAGAAAAGAAGCCTGCAGGGCTGTGGAAATGAGTAGAAATCACCTCCCTGGTGTGCCAGGGGCCTTCCCCCTGCCTTCCCCATGAGCCCTCAGGAGACATGGATTCAGAAAACCCTTTTCCTGCCAGTTCTGAGACAGGCGCCGGGTTAGTGGTTTTCGACTACTCCTTTGTCCATACATTCCACTCTGTTCTCTTCCTCAGCACCTTACTCCCACTCAGATCCAGCTCCCTCCAACTAAGCCTTAAATCTTTGCAAGTCTTTCTTTGCAGATTTTTGCCAGTAAGGCTTTTCCAAGTTGAAGATCAATTTTCAAGACAAATAACTCATGAAAGTAATTGTCATGCACAATTTCAGAATGTTTTGAGGATGGTCTTGAGGAATACTTATTAGCAAGTACATTCAGTGCACAAAATTAATTTTGGCTTAGTTAACCTAGAAATTGATTTCTAAAATATTTTTATTTTGTTGTTGTGATATGAATCCCTAATAAAGACACTCTTTATCAAAGATTTCAAGTTGCTTTATCAATATTATTCATCTTAACATAACAATTTATGAGGATAAAGTTTCCCGATTTCTTGTTTTCCACAGTGATAACTTTTTTTAAAAATTACATTTATTGGGGTGACATTGTTTCATAAGGTGATATAGGTTTCAGATGTACATTTCTATGCTATATGATCTGCATATTGCATTGTGCACCCAACACCCAAAGTTAAATACCTTCCATCACCATATATTTGGCTCCTTTTACCCTTTACTTTTTCCCACACCCTTTCCTTTGTCAACCGCCGTACTGTTGTCTGTGTCCATGAGTTTCAGTTTTATATCCTACATATAAGTGAAATTGTATGGTTCTTGGCTTTTTCTGACTAAGTTATTTCACTTAGCATGATATTTTCAAGGTCCACTTATATTGTCTCAAATGACAGTATTTTATCTTTTCTTATGGCTGAGTAGTATTTCATTGTATACATGCAACATGTCTTCTTTATCCAATCCTCTAGCAAAGGACAGTTCAGTTGTCTCTTTGTCTTGGCCACCACGAATAATGCTGCAATGAACATAGAGGTGCATATATCTTTGCAAATGAATGTTTTCAAATGCTGGTTACCCACCCAATTTCTGATACATGTCTTACCTTTGTAATAAATCTGAGCTGGGAAGCCTGAATAATTTGATGGTACTTTCTTTCACTCACTTCATAAATATTCATTGTGTTTACATATGCCAGGCATCTGCCAATTTCTGGACTACAAATACAAAAAGGACAGGTATACTCTTTCTCTCACAGACAAAGCTCATCTTTCAGGTATGTGAAAGGGTCTTCGTGATGCTGTGGCTCTGTTACCCGAGACGGCAAGTCCTAAAGAATCACTGGTATAAGAGGCATGGCAGAGACCTTGATCTGAGGAAGGGACAGGACAGGGGGTGCACTCCTAACCGGGTGCACAGGGACACCACGCTCTGCCTCCAGTTGATCTTCACAGGGTCAGCAGAGTGTAGCAGTGAAGAGCATGGGCTCCACAGCCAGACTGACTGGGGTCTGAATCTGGCTTTGCTACTTCCTCATTGTGTTTCTGGGCTAGTTAGGGTAATTGCTTTGTCACTCAACACCTTCATTTATAAAATGAGAATAATAATACTCTCCCCAAATATGACTGTTATGAAGATTAAATGGGATCATTGGTGTTAAGTATTTAAAACAGTGCTTGAAACATACTAAGTTTAGCGTATTTGCTCAAAAAAAAGTTTTTCTTCTTCTGCCACTGCCACAAGGATACCTTAGGTTCTGTTCACTTGAAACATCTTGTTAAATCCCCAAAGCACCACGTGTTGTTGAACATATATTCATTAGTAATTCTTCTTATTACCCGTTAATTTATTAGGCATATCCTATATGCCAGGTGCTGCTGCTTAATTGTGGAAGGCAATTTGAGAAGCAAAAATTTAACATTAAACAGATCTGGGTGAAATGCTGGGACCTGAGGCAAGTAATGAACTCTCAGAGCTTCAGCTAAGTCACTTGTAAAATGAAGATGATGGTGTCTTCACGAAAGCTGTGGAGAGGATAGAATACATTCAGTGTATAAAGAGTTTAGCAAAGTGCCAGCTATTTGGTAAGCACTCAGTAATAAGTAGGGACAGGAGGAGGAAAGGGAGGATGATTAGGAGGAAAGGGAGTAGGATTATTGTAAAGGTAACACATTTGTGTAGTTAGAAAACTGAGGTTCAGTGTCCTCGACCCCTGCCCTCCTATTCTGCACTATTCAGGGACCCTTCTTCCCATGTATGTACCAGGCTCCTCCCAAATTGTTGCATGCAACCCTTGTTGACAACCCTTTCCATGAACAACCTGCTCATAGTAAGCTGTTATTTGGGAAGGAATGGTCTACTAAGCCTCCAGGACTGTCTGTTGAACTGACTATCTTTTAAGTATCACACATACTTTGAAATACTTTTTGATCCTCCTTCTTCATAAGCAGATACAGTATCTCCCTTGGGATACTCATATAGCTGTATCTATTGGTGATCCTTCGCACATGCTACCTGATATTGTGATTATCTGGGCACTTGTCATATCTACTTCATTAGAACACAGTTTTGTTTTGTTGTGTTTTGTTATAAGATACCAGGGCAGTGTTTTTCCTGGAAGTCTTTTTATTTAATTGTAGTAGAATCCCAAGCTCTGAAGTCATCCTTCCAAATCATTGCCCCTTCATCTCCTTCTCAAAACAGATGTATTTTTACTAACAAAGTTAAGGGAAAGAGCCATCAGGTGTAAACATTCTCAGCTTCAAAACTGATCATTTTCTTATGCATGATCTCCAAAGAAGCAATGATCTACTTTTGGGCAAATCATATGTTTTTACTTATGCACGTACGCCTGTACTTACACGCTTAGACCTATTTTAGAGAGCTGGCCGGCATAGCCTCAGGTTAATAGCATGTGCTCTGTTTAGCCCTGCCTCCAGCGTGAGAGTAAGAATTAAATGAGTTAGCATATGAAAGGTATTTACTAGATAGAGTACTTGGTACATGTTATACCTCAGTAAATGTTAGCTATTTTAATTACCTCCTATCACCTTCTATGACTAGCTTCTTCATGATCTTCTTTTATACCTTTCCTCAATCTTATTCTCAAGTCTCCCCCACATAAAATACATCTTTCTCAATCCTGCATTCAACATAATACATCACTTACTGAATTTTTTCCTTCGATTGTAAATCAAACTTCCCAAATGAAAAGTTCACATTTGCTGTTTTGTTTTTTTTAAATAACCTCTCTTCCCATCCCATCCCTGACCCCCTGCAGACGATTCAGATTCCAGACCCAACATTCCACGGACTCTGCTCTGCCACGGGTCACCCGCAGCCTCTTTGGCATTTGTCTTATTTGATGTCTGAAATTTAACACTTGTACTATTGGAAAAATCTCTCCCTACTTTATTCTTGGTTCTCTTCCTATTTCTCTTAACATTCCTTTCTCTCTCTTCCCCTGGCTCCATTTCCTCTGCCCAACCCCTGAATGTGAGTATCCTCTCCTTTAGCTCACCTCTTCTCGTGGGGTCAGTGGAAAGTCTGTATCTTCGGACCTGATCTCTTGATTGAAGTTTGGACTCAGACCCAATCGCTTCCTAGACATCGCTGCCTAGACAGACCACGTGCTCCTCCAAATCAACCAGATGTCTTCCCTAACCCATATGGTGGCCTAACATTTCAACCACTTGCACAAGTTACATATCTCAAGGCCTTCCTTGATTTATTTACCCACATCCAATCAGTTATTCAGACCAGATTCCACCTCTCTTATTCATACTGGGTTGACCTCTCTTCTCCATCCTCCCCACCTTCTTGTAAGTCCAGACTCTCGTCATCTCTCCAACTTAGACTTTTGAAGGTCTTTTGTATCAGGTCTTCAATTTCTGGTTCCTAACAATAGATAATTCAGTCTGTACATAGATTCCAAAGTGCAATCATTATAAAACACAGATCTGTCTTCTTCAGTCTCTGAGTATAACTCTGCAATATTTTCCTACTGCCTACTGATAAAGCCTACATTTTAAAGCCTATATCTAGCTAAAGCTCACTGACTTCTCCAAAATCTACATGCTTGAGACTATCTTTCATTCCCAGACTTAACAAGTCACTTCTTTGCACCTGATTGTATATAATTTTCACAGTCCAGCTCATGTCTTTCTTCTTATCATATCATCATTAGGACGGGCCAGTTGACCCCTCAAGTAGTGCCAGCAAAGTATCAACCTCTGGTATTTCTCCTCTTCTATTACCTATTTTATTTTATTTTTTTAATTATTTATTGATGAGAGAGAGAGAGAGAGAGAATTTGTTGTTCCACTTATTTATGCACTCATTGGTTAATTCTTGTATGTGCTCTGACAAAGGATCAAACCTGCAACCTTCACATACAAGCATGATGCTTTGACCAACTGAGCTACCCAGCCAGGGCCTGCATTACCTATTTTAACATGCTGGCTACCCAGAGACCCAAACAGAGACCTAGAAATCGTCTTAGATGTCTCCTTTATAAGTGTAGTCAACAGATACTGAGAATATTATCTGCCAGATATCATAAATAATACATCATCATCACAACACTGAACACATATCATACTGTGTGAAAGGCACTGTTTGAAGTGAGACAGATAGATAATATAAAAATATAACACAAAATTATAATAGAATAATAAAAATTTGTACCTCAAATGGTTGTGGTTAAGATTAAATGCTCTAAGTGTACTCTTGTATATATGACTGAGAACATTTAACCCTTACCACAACCATTTGAGATACAGCCTATTATTCTATTTTAGTAACTTACCCAAGATCACATAGCTAATAAATACCGGAGCTGGGCTTGAATCCAGTCAGTGTAGCACCATAGTTCATGAACTTAATGGTTACACTCTTCTGCTTTTGATTCAAATAGCAGTAATAGTAACATCCTTTAAGGTTTTCTATATGTCGGCACTGCTCTTAATATATTACACGTATTATTTTATTCAATCCCCCAAACACCTTCTATGAGTTACGTGCTATTTTTCTCCTTGATTATTTATGAAAATTAACTTTACTTGAAGAAAGCCAAATAAAAATTCAAACTGAAAACACAGAAAAATCTGGACATGAATACTCACTTCAAAGGAGTAAGCATTTACTCTTCTAAAAGCCTTGTTTCAGAATTATTTAGAATTTTAGATTTCTCTTATCACTTATCACAAACTTTCAGGTAGCTTTGCAGTATGAGAGCAGGAGTGTCTTTACTCATTCAACTATCTATTTATTCAAAAACATTTATTGAGCACCTACTGTAGGCAAGATACTGAATACTTCAGAGAATGTTTCTTCTCTCCAAAAAACCAAATATCTAGAAACTGAAAAGAACATTATAAGCAACTAGTACAATGAAGTATGACAGGTGGAATTGCAGAGCGGTTAGGAGAACAGACTTTAGAGCCAGTCAGACTTTGTTCAAAGCTTGGCTTTGCCACTTACTTCTCATGTGACCTTAGAAAATGTATTTAAACTATTGAAGCCTTATTATTTTTTTTCTTAGAACCTACATTATACGATCGTTGTCAAGATTTTAAGTTTTGATATATATAAAAGACTTTGATCAGTGCCTGGAACATGGCAACACGAAGTAAAGGGCAGCTATAGTTAGTAGTCGTCATGGCATTGCCATGTGAGGGTACACTGGCATTGGGAAGCGAGAATGAAGAGAGTGCTTTTTTAAAAAGATTTTATTTATTTATTTCTAGAGAAATGGAAAGGGAGGGAGAAAGGGGGAAAGAGAAACATCAGTGTGTGGTTGCCTCTCACACACCGCCTACTGGGGACCTTGGCCCACAACCCAAGCATGTGCCCTGACTGGGAATTGAATCAGTGACCCTTTGGTTTGCAGGCCAGCACTCAATCCACTGAGCCACACCAGAGAGTGCTTACTTTTTATTGGAGAAAGGAAACAAGTTCAGGTAAGTCTTTAAAGCAAAAGATAAGCCTAAGTTTTAAAAGATGAGTAGGTGTTCTCCTCAAAGACAGAAAGGAAAGACATGGTTAAAGTCAGGGAACGATGACCCCTAAAGCTCATATATCTGGCTGAAGAGTGAGTAATCTATCTTTGTGTCGCCAGTATATTGTATCAGAGACCTCTAGCCATGGGAGACAGGAAGGTAACAAGGGTGGAGAAGTGAGGTTCTCCTTATGATTATAGATGTTTGAAAGCTATTATTTGAAAGCATGTTTATTATTGGACTGAGAATAATAACACCTTCTCCTGTGTTTGGATAGCAGCAATTCTGTACAATTTTAAGATAATATCTCAGTAATCTTTACAACCTTGGAGGTCTGGTCAATTATAATTATTACCGTTTTTCATATAGAAAAGTAGAAGTACAAAGAGGGGAAAGGTAGAAATCCAGGGTTGCTCAAAATGTTATTGGTGGATCTAGAAAGGGTCTCTAATTTACAGCTCACTAAAGTTCCCAAAATAATAAGATCAGACTAACTCAACACACATGCCTTACACGCCTTTCTCTTGTCTTTTTTTTGTTTTATCCTCACCTGAAGACATTTTCATTTGCTTTTTTAGAGAGAGAGAGAAGGAAGAGAGAGAAGCAGCAATGTGAGAGAAGCATCGATTAGTTGTCTTCGTACGCACCGCACCCAGGCATCTGTGCAGGACAGGGAATGAACCTGCATGCAGCCTAAGTGTGTGCCCTGATGGGGCACTGAACTTCAACCTTTTGATTACTGGGTGATGCTCCAACCACTGAGCACACCGACAGGACTCTCTCCTTGTCTTAGAAAAGTAGACAAGGTGTACTTGAAAATGGTAGAGTTCAAAGGCAATCAGAAATAGTAGTGGGCCGTGCAGAAAATGTTGGATCAGACAGGATTGTGATTAGTAGAATAGACATGTTGGGAATAAATTGGACTATTTGCCAAGAGGAAACTATTTATTTGCTTACTTGCTTACATACTTACATAGCTCACATACAGTAAACTACATAAATCATAGGCATACATGTCTATGAATTTCTACAAATAAATGCTATCTTTGTTTGCTAGAGATGTCATAACAAAATACCACAGACTGAGTAGCTTAAGCAACAGAAATTTATTTTCTCACAGTTCTGGTGGCTGGAAGTGCACCTTCAAGGTGCTGGAAGGCTTAGATTCCTTTGAGGCCTCTCTCATGGCCTGCAGATGGCCACTCACTCACTTCTTCTTTGTTTGGTCTTTGTTGTGTGTGTTTGCACCCTGGCGACTCTCTCCTCTTCTTATAAGGATATCAGTCATATTGGATTAGGGCCTCTTCCTAATGGCCTGTTTGAACTCAGTCACCTCTTTAAAGACCCTATCTCCAAATATCTTTACACTCTGAGGTACTGGGGGTTGGGACTTCAACATATGAATTCAGAGGGGGATCATAATTCAGCAATAACAAATGTGATGGTTCTGTATACGTAAGATATAGAACCACCGAGATCAAGATATAGAATATTTCCACCACCTCAAAAGGCTCCCCTGTACCCCCTTCCAGTCAAATAATCCTCCAGTGATAACCTCATTTCACCTTGATCACCATGATATGTTTTTACTATTTTTGAACTTCATATTTTTGAGGGACTGGTGTTTTCCCCCAACATAATATCTGTGCATTATTTTATGTAGTAATATTTTGTTTATTTAATTTCATTGTGTTTGAATAACAATAAAAAAAGAAAGAAAAAAGCTAAAAAAATTTCATTGTGTAAATATAATTTATATATTTGAGTTGCTTCTAGTTTTTGGCTGTTATGAACAAATCTGCTGTAGGAATTCTTTTTTATTTTACCATTTTAATTAATTTATTTATTTACTTACTTACTTACTTATTTTTTATTGTTGTTTATAGGAGACCGTTCTTTGTGGTAGGGGCCCATCCCCCACTTGGAAAGGCCAGTGGAAAGTGAGGTACGGCACACAAGACCCACGCCCACAGATAGGTTCTCCTGTGGGGAATCAGGCCTGCATTGTACCTAGGCCTCTTTGAGACTTGCTTTTTGCTAAAACTCCCTCACCCTGAATGGAGGGAGCAAACATTTACTGCATATCTTCAAAGTAACTTCCTAAAATCTACGCTAAACCTTCTAAGGACCAGTGTAACCAGTTCAACCACTTTCCCCTTTACATTTGTAAATATCCTTCCTTTTTGATGTGATTAGCAACATCCTCTCCTTTGTTTTCTGTAAAAGGTAACCACCGAAAGCAAACCTGTGCATAGTAAATGAGGACCATCCTCAATGTAATGTGCCCAGAAAATCAATAAAAGCCTATCAAGGCAAGGGCCGGGTGCACTCTTCTCTTGATAGAGTGGCCGTGCCATCCCTTTTCCTCCACAGAACTCTGTGGTCTGTGTGAATTTGTCTATTGCAGCCACAACACATGGATCGGGCAGACGGGGATCCAAGTTAGTTGTTCAAGTATAGTTGTCTCCATTTCCCCCCACCACTCCCCGCCACCCCACACATCCCCATCTCCCAGAATCACATCATATGTGAATAATGAGTTTACTTCTTCCTTTCCAAACTTTCTAGCTTTTGTTTTCTCGCCTTATTGTAATGGCTAATTCCTCCAGGATAATGTAGGATTAAAAAGTCACCTCTATCCCTGACTGGTGTGGCTCAGTGGAATGCATGTTGTTCTGCAAACCAAAAGGTGGCCCATTCAATTCCTAGTCAGGGCACATGCCTGGGGTGTGAGCCAGGTCCCCAGTTGTTGGGGGTGTGTGAGAAACAACAGTTTGATGCTTCTCTCACACGTTGATGTTTCTCTCGCCCTCTTTGTCCCTCCCTTCCTTTTTCTCTAAAAACAAATAAATAAAATATTTTTTCTTAAAAAGTCACTTCTATTATTTGATATTTGTTTTGGAAATGCTACCAGTGTAATTCAACTAAAGGATAAAAAGAGAAGCAATAAGGATGCAAATCTATAATTATAAACCTTAAAAACACACAAAAAATATTTCAATCAATAAAAGGATTTATTAATATTGCTAATCACGAATTTAACATAAAAGCTAATTAATTTACTTTAAAATAATGATTATCTGTCAGAAAGTAAAATGGGAGAAGACATCTCATTGAAATTACTATAAAAAGTTGAAATTCTAGTAGTAAATATAACAAGAAAACACAGAAATTTAAAATTCCTCTTAAGTACATAAAAGTTAAATAAATAAAAAAATATTAATTTGCATAGAGGAGTCAATATTTAAAATGATATCAGTTTTCTTTGAATCAATCAAAAATATGAACAAGGCTTTTAGAGGTTTTTTGAAACTTGAATTAAAAGATGCTAAAATTCATATGAAAAATGCACATGTAAGAAAATAGTTCTAAGAGAGAAAAACCAGAACCATAATGGAGTAACAAATAAAGTATTTAAAACTGTGTTTTCCTGACCTCAGGTTAGACAAACAGCTCAATGAGACAGATAAAAAAAATCCATACATAATCTTGAATAGTTATCAGAATTTTAAAAACAGTCACTTTAATAAATGAGAAAAATATGAATTATTGATTTTTCACATAATTCACATTTAAATGGTAAGATTCAAATATAATGGTATGATTTGATCAATCTTACCAATATGTTGGTAAGACTGATCAAATATTTGAAGAACATAAAGTTGAATTTTCCTCTTCGCCTTCTATACTAAAATTGAAAAAACAAATGTGAAGAAAAATCCATAAGGACTAATGTACAAAACATATAAAGAACTCATACAACTCAACAACATAAAAACAATTGGATTTAAGAGTGGGTAGAGGACCCAAATAGACATTTTTCCAAGGAAGATAAACAGATGGCCAACAGATACATAAAAAGATGTTCAACATCATTAGTCATAAAGGAAATGCAAATCAAAGCCACAAGGAGAAACCATCTCACTCCTGTGGAAATGGCTATTATCAATAAGATAGGAGATCACAAGTGTTAAAGAGGATGTGGAGAAAAGGGAACCCTCACACACTGCGGCTAGGAATGTAAATGGGTATGGACACTGTGGGAAACAGTATGGCTGTTCCTCAAAAAATTAAAGAGTAGAGCTACCATGTGACCCAGCAGTCCCTCTTCTGGGCATCTATCTGAAAAATTGGAAAACACTGAATATTTGAAAAATCAAAAAGAAAAGGGAAAGAACTGTACAATTTCATTTATATGTAGGATATAAAACAAAAAGTAACAAACTCATAGATAAAGATGGCAGAATGGTGGTTACTTAAGGGGAAGGGAGATTGAGGGAGGATGGAGAGGGAAAGGGATGTCAGATATGTGGTGATGGAAGGAGACTAGATTTTGGGTGGTAAGTATACAGTGGAGGATACAGACATTGTATTATAAAGTTGTACATCTGAAATGTATCTGTATTAACCAATGATACCCCAAAGAAGTTAATTAAAAAAAAAACAAAATACCTAGAAGAGAACATGAGATAGTATTAATTGAAAAATAATTTTGGCCTGGGAAAAGCCATTCTAAGCATTTTCAAAGCCCTCAATCTATACAGGAAAAGTTATATCCAAATTTATATCATATTAGTTTAAATTTTATCAATTTGAAACCTCTATGCAGTAAAAGAGGGCAAAAAGACAAAAACAGGTTGGAAAAGCTATTTCTAATACATATGACAAAGCACCCTTAATACACAAAAAATTCTTACAAATAGGTAAATAAAAATAAATAACCCAATAGAAAAAATGAATAAGACAATTCGTGAAAAAAATATTAATATACAATTAAAATGTGAAAGATACTTATGCCTATTCATATTTTAAAGTATACAAATTAAAACAAAAACAATGTCATTTTTTTCTATTCAATTAAAAATTGAAAGGTTAGTTAAGTCCTAAACTGAAGGGTAGTAAGTATTTCTATGTATTGTTGATAGTATAAATTATTATAAACCTTTTATAGGAAATTTACCAGCATCTT
Source organism: Desmodus rotundus (assembly GCF_022682495.2). Taxonomy (NCBI): domain Eukaryota; kingdom Metazoa; phylum Chordata; class Mammalia; order Chiroptera; family Phyllostomidae; genus Desmodus; species Desmodus rotundus. The sequence continues at coordinate 48,093,052 of NC_071389.1, forward strand.
TCCAAATTACTAATGAGAATATCCTTTGACTTCAATCTTGAAATTTATCTTCCTCAAATACTTGCACAAGTTTTCAGAGATATGTGTACAGGAATTCCAGAATTTTGTGGTAACATTGTTTTTAATAGTTTGGAGCTGAATCGTGTCTCTCTAAAATTCACATATTGAAGTCCTAACCCCCTGTAACTCAGCATATGACTGCATTTGTAGACAGGGCTTTTGAAGAAGTGACTAAATTCAGATGAGGCTGTTAGTTTGAGTGCTAATCCAATTTGCCTGGTGTCCCAATAAGAAGAGATTAAAACACAAAGAGATGCCCAGAAGAAACCCTTGTGAAGACTGGGAGGATATACAGCCATTTATAATGCAAAGAGAGAGGCCTCAAGAAATCAACCCTGCTGACACCTTGATCTCAGACTCACAGCCTCCAGAACTGTTTGAAACTGAATTTCTGTTGTTAAAGTCACCCAGTCGCTGTTATTTTGTTATGGCAACATTAGCAAACTAATATAAATAGTAAAAGTGAAAAATCTGTGGTTTGAAAGAAAGAAAATGTTACCAGTGGTTACCTGCAGAAAGTAGAATTACAGAGTAGAGAGGATAGAAGACAGGAAATTTTATGTTTTACTTCATACCATTCTGTTCTGTTAGTTTTTCAATATTGAACCTGTATTACTGCTACAATAAAATAAACCAGTTCATTTTTTTTAAGTGATGAAGAATTCGTATTGAATTTGTGTGTATGCGTGTGTCAATTTTTCAACTCCCAGAAAAATGTCCAGAAATCATCTTTGAGACCATAAAATGTTTCTCTTGTTTTATTTATCATTAATTTGTTATTTCTTCATGGCCTAGCATCAAAAATAAATGCAATTCATTTTTATTCTTTTGTTTGGATCAATTGCTAGTAATTCAGCAGCATTGTTTTACATTGTTTTTCTTTCATAACATAGATATTTAGATTTATTTCATCTTCTTCCAAAACTTGAAAAATCATGATTTTGCACACTCAAGGATTACTGGGATATTTAGAAAAATCCCTCAATTTAAAGTTGAATTTTTATTTTTAAGAAGACATCAACCAACCTACTGTAACATGAACTAAGTAATAACCATGCAGTTGTAATAACCCTTTCTTTTAATTATAATCTAGGACAGAAGGGCTAGCAATAAATACATAGTAGACAGCACTGTAATTGGACAATATTCCACTGGAAACACAAGTTAACAGCCTTACTTCAAATCTCCTTAGAAACCTGATTCTCCGATAACTAAGAAAATGATATAGTCTCTAATTATTAGTCAGCTTTAGATGTTAGTGTAACTCAAATGCCAACACTTTTTTCCTTTATTTTAGAGTTTAAGTAACTATCTAACTCTGGCTAAAAACATGTTAGTATGAAATAGTTAATAAATGGAGAATGTAAAGTGCCATTAACACTCCTCCAAATTGCTCAGATGTTCTTTAAGCAGAGATTACAGAGTAGGAATGGATGAGATGCAGTAACTGAATGACTGGAATGTCCCTGGGGGCTTAACTCCTCAAGCCTTCTCACAATCGGTTTGCATGGGGTCTGTACTTCACTGACATTATAATCCAACTGAATAAGTATTTCTCTTCTGGGCCAAAAGAAGTAGGTGAAATTTGAAACAGCAAAGGCACCTCGGAGAACTGTAGGAACCGGGCTCCAGCTGGAGCCTTTGCCTGCATTGAGCCAACGGGAGGCCGCGCTTCCTGCAGCACCTACACAGGAAGTAGCCTTGCCTAGAAGAGAGGAAATACCACAGGATTTGGTGGAGATTTTACAAACTATTGCTTTAACAGCCCATGTAGAGGATGTATTAATTACTTATGTGGGGCTTAATCGTTTTGGTCATTCATTTTGTTCAACAAATATTTATTTGGCATCTATTACATGCCAGGCATTGTGCCAGACACTTGGAATATAATGACACATCACATGACTTTTCTGACTTTCGGCAGTTCACCTATAAATGGCTTTCACAAAAAGAAAACCAATGACTAGGTTTTCCAAATTTTCAAAGACAGCTGGAGAAGTCCTAGATTCATGCACAAAAAAGTGACTTCCCCCCTGCCCCACCCCACAATAGACTCCTGGTCCAATGTTGAGGAACTATGAGCTTCTTCATGTTTATAAAAATGCTTACTTAGCACAAGGTTAAGAGAAAGAAGAAGAGGGAGGTGGTCCCCTGGATTTTAATCCCACTTCTGCAAGTCGATTAAAGTTTTAGAATGTCTTTGCTCTCAGTTTCTTTATCAGAGGATATCAAACTGAGGATAACAACACCTAACTCAGAATGGTTATGAATATTAAATTAGCTAAATGTGAACTTTAATAGTATCTGACTCCTAGTAACCACTATGTTATATTTACATTTATGTATTTCAGATTTAAAGAAATATTATTGGTTTCAACATTCAAAAAGAAACTTAAAGGAATTAAAATCAATAAATGTTTAGGCATCATTATAATCTAGAATTATGTCACTAATTAATTGTAGTTTAATTTTATTCATATAGGCAAGAGGGGACAGAGACTCACTTTAACGTGCTTGCCATAACATGGAGAAAAGCTTCTTCTAATAGTCAAGAGACTCTAGGTACACGAAAGATTATAAAACATCCCAGAGCACAGAGAGAAACTACTGTCAGGCGCTGGGCTAAGTGCTTTGCCTACAGCACTGATCCACAATGTCTTGTCTATAAATGTGAAATCCAAAAAGTTCTGAAAACCAAACTACTGTGAGGTTATTCATAATTTGTATTTATCTTATGTGCTGTAAATGTGCTATGTACTATGTACTGTGAATCCTATGTACATGAATATGTTTTACTGAAGAAATTGTTCATTTGTATAGTAGATTTAGATATATTACAGAAATAGTTCACATACTTTCTGCTGAAATATACTTCCCTAACTTTGGACTTGGTCATATGACTTGTTTTGGCTGATGCAATATGAGTGGAGGTGGTAAGAGCAGGGGCGTTAAATGTGTGTATTGAGTTTGGGTTGGGCTTGCTCTGGCCTTTCAATAATTCATCCCTGGAAAGTCTGCCCCAGGGAATCACTGATCCTAAAAGAATGAGAACGGGAGAATAGCCTCTGCAAACTGTAGTCTGGAGCAAACCCATCCAATCCTAGCTGAGCCCAGGGTGACCTGAAGCCTGAAACAGACCCAGAGACCTATAAATAAGGAAAAATTTGATTGCTTTTGTTAGCCATTGAGTTTTAGAGTGCTTTGTTATGAGGAACTATTGAGGCAATAATACAATGTACAATGACTCGTACAATGTAGTTGATTTTGGAATACTGCTCCAGACTCCATTGAGGGTATTGCACAATAAGCAATACATACACTATATTTATTTTGTAACCATGCTATCTAAATTTTGAAATACATTTGGCTTAGGGTTTTAGATGAAAAAAACTGTCCTTTGTATTTTATATAATGATTAAAATAATCCAATGAGATATTCCCATGGTTACAGATGAGGAAACTCAGTCTCTGATGGGTTATATAACTTGTCCAAGATTTCACCACTGGTAATGGTAGATCCAAGATTTGATTACAGAGTTCTGACACAGAACTGTATTCTTAAACATCAGACTGTTCTGCTGTTTAGTTGATGGTATTAATGGCCCAGAGAATCTTCATGTGATATTCAGAACTAAATTCAGTAAAAATATGTAACCCACACACACAAAAACATGGTTTCATTTTAGTCATGCCTATTATTTTTACTTGTAAAAAATTTCTAGCCCTGACTGGTGTGGCCCAGTTGGTTGGGCATTGTCCTGCAAAGCAAAAGGTTGTTGATTTGATTCCCAGTCAGGGCACATGCCTGGGTTATGGGTTTGGTTCCCTAGTCAGGGCACATAGGAGAGGCAACTGATTGATGTTTCTCTCTCACACATAGATGTTTCTCTCCCTCCCTTCCTCTTTCTCTAAAGGTAAATAAATATAATCTTAAAAAAATTCTGGTAACTTCTATCCTCAATTCTTGGGGAAAAATCATGAACATCTTGCTTTTGCTGAGATAGTCAATAAAGGCCTTTCCCCTAAGATATGGAAACACTGGGAGGGATGTTAGTTTGAAATAATCATTTTAATGGTGAAATAAGTTAAACCCCTAAAAGCTAACATGTTTTAACTGTTGCTTGCCTAATGTTAGTGTGAATTGACTGCTAATATTCAGAGGTCACAATCAACTGCTCCTCTTTGCCGTGGAGGCAAATTTTGCTTTTAGTCTCATTGACTAATTTCATAAATTGAACTGAGAAAGATTGTTATGATATTTCCTTTGGGGGATTTTCATTGATTCGTAAAGTTCCTCTGCCTAATGTTAGTCAATGGTTTTTAGAAATTATATAGTTAAATATAATTTATTTAACAAATTGGTTATATTAATGTTCATATGTTATATACATTAAAGGTTATATTAATGTCAGAAATTTGAAACTTTACTTGTTTAAGCAAGTGTGCGTATGTCTTTGTTTCATTTTCTGGTCAAAATCAGGTACCTTACTCTTCTTAAAGTGGAAAAATGGCCATGAGACAAAATTAAACAAAATTATGACTTTTAGCTTCCACTGGAGGTGACTGAGGCTCTTTGTAGGCTGAATAATTTGGCTCTTGTCACCTCCCTGAGACTTACTACATAAGAGAAATATTCAATTTTATGGAAGTATGCTGACTTCAGAATTATGGTATCTTGCCAGCAAAAACAGATTCTATCAAAACGTTCTAAGATTAATTATATTGAACAGTAGAGGATAAGAGCAAAGTCAACTATTAATTCTTACATTTCATATTTTTTGAAACTTTGCAAAGCAGTAGAATCAACATTTGAGAGTTCTAATGATAACAATTACTTTACAATATTTTATTAATTTTTCTAATGAAAAAAGTAATACCAATTTTGGTCATATATGTGATTCAAAATTTTTTTGAAGTAAAAGAAAAGCAATTGATTGCCCACAATCTCGCATCTAAAATATAACAGCCCTGGCTGGTGTAGCTCAGTGGATTGAGCTCCAGCCTGTGAACCAAAAGGCCGCCAGTTGGATTCCCGACCAGGACAAATGCCTGGGTTATGGGGTCAGGTCCCCAGCTGGGGTCGAGTGAGAGGCAATCAATAGATGTATCTCTCATGCATCGATGTTTCTCTCCCTCTCTTTCTCCCTCCCTTGCCCTCACTCTAAAAAAAATAAATAAAATCTTTAAAAAGTAAAATATAACAAGTGAAATTTCAATAAATTGTAGAAAAGTATCAATAGGAGAATAACCTGGTAGTTTGGAGTAATTCAAACTTTATTCTTCATTTATTTGCATTATACCTAGCCTTGGAAGATATAGTCGCTGAAATAATTTATTGTTTTGATTCATTCGTGACAGAAGAGATTAAGGTCTCTGCATTTCTCATTTTCCTCGAATGAGTTTTCTTCAGATGAGTTTTTTCTTCAGATGAGTTTGGTTTCTCTATGTCTATGTATCTGATTTCTATATGTACAAATGACAGAGAAGTAATCTATGAACTAATTGATTTCTCCATGCTGTCTTTTGCTTCTGCCCTATAAATGGAAGGAAAATTATCAGAGACCAGTAAATGGGCAGGGTTTCTGACGTTTAGTTTTTAAAAAGCTGGGAAATCTTAGCTCTATTAGTCACTAGCTTTAAATGCTTGAAAAACAAAACAAAACAAAAACTAATATATCATTTCACAAATTATTACACTTTCTTCATATACTTTAGAGAGTCAATAAATACAATATCGTCTCTATTTAGATCTTTCAAATCTAAACAAAAAATGTAGATTCAGAGTATCTTCACGGGAGTAGAAAGGATTGGGTGTAAGCACCTGTTTGTTAACTTGGCTGAAGATGGGTCTTGGCAAGAGAGACACACCTGCTGCCTATGTCTGTGCACAACAAGGGCTAGTGCGTTAATCACACACTCTGGCTTCGTTTGCTGGGTTTCTCTGCAGGGAGGGAAGCAGTGGAGGAGGAGTATTTTTTTTATAAGCAACCCCAAACTATGCTTAAAAGAGCACCCATACTCACCCTGACTGGTGGGGCTCCATGGTTTGGGGGTTCTGCAAACCGAAATTTTACCAGTTGGGTTCTGGGCCAGGGCACGTGTCCAGGTTGCGGGGCAGGTCCCCAGTTGGGGACGTTCAAGAGATAACCAGTAGATGTTTCTTATGCATCAGTGTTTCTCTTCCTCTCTTTCTCCCTCCCTTCCCATCTCCCTAAAAAATAAATAAATAAAATCTTCAAAAAAAAAAAACTACACTAAAACTCAAGGGTAAGTCTATGCACTTTTGTCCACTTATAAATGACATTTGTTCGGAGAACTGAGAAACATATCCGCCTTTGATTTAAAACTATCTACCAAAATACAATGAAGATGTTTTAACTTTACCTTCCCCAAGAATGAGTTGGTTTTCAAAATGACGTTTGCTTTTTTAACGCAAAGGTCCCTGTTAACCCTGGTTCAGGTATTGATCAATCAGCAGGGAGGCCTGCTGACTACCATTCCTACCTGTTAGGCTTCCTCAATTCATTTCCCTTTTGGCCAACACAGTTATGGCCCAGAGAATACTCATATAAAATTCAGAAATAAAAAGAGAAATAATAATAACCCCCCAAAAGGACTTAGCTCATCTGAACCTCATCTGAGATCAAGAATAATGTTATAGAATTATTGACTATTCATTAAGAAGAATCCTTTTATTATTACTGCTAAAAGTATCTAGGACACTTCAAGTTTATAACCTGGGGCTTACTGAGTCCTTCGAGAATTAGGAATATTAGGTTTTGGCCTAATATTTTTTTGTTATTATGACCTCATTTCTCAAAACCTTTTTATAAATCAAAATTTAAGGGTCTGTCAATGCTAACATCAGTGGTGCATGTTTGTTTAGTGTTTTTGATGCTAAGAATTACTTGAATCAAGAAAAAAAGGTAGTCTAGCTCCTTAATAGATGAATCTTAAACCTTCTCTCCCACAAAGGCTTATAGTTACAATAGTGTTCATATACAGCATCTCACTAATTTTCTCAACCCTGTGAGATTAAATGTCTCCAGTCACCAAGAAGAAATTTAGGGTCAGAGAGCTGGCTTGTTACTAGGCATGTGTACAGTAAATGGTGGCATAAGACCTTGAGCCCAGCTCTTCTGCCTTTCATCACACACGACTCATGGACAGACAGGGTGAACTGGGAATTCAGAGAAACTCATGGGGCTGTCACTTACGGCTGCTTAGGAAATCACGTGGAAAACTCACATTCCTCCCCTCCCCATACCCCACCTTTCCACCTAGTGAACTGTGGAAACCCATCATTAGGGAGGAAATGTGGTGGTGTCCTTAGGGAATAATATCAGTTTGGGTGGGGGGAGCAGGTTTGTGGAGGTGGAAGAAGAAACTGGTGCCAAGTATTGGCAAGATGACAAGTATAGGAGTGTCCCACCTCTTCTCCAATGCTGGCTCTTAGTCTCTGCTGCCTGGCCTCAGGTGCCTCCAAAGTTTCCCACCCAAAGAATACCCCAATTTACAATGACTGGGAGTGGTTCAGGTGATTTACTTGCCTTTCCTTTTCCCTTGGTTCTACTAAAAAATTGTTGCTTAGAACCCCTTCACTTTGGGAGTAGACTATAAGTAGACTTTAAAAAAGTCTACTTTTAAAGTAGACTTTAAAAATCTTCATAAGAAAATGTGCACAAATTGTTAACAGGATTACCCCTGGGAAGATTTTCACTTTTAACCACTTGTGTAATATTTGACTTTTTAGGATTGCATATTAATTTGAAATAACAACTAGTTTATTTATTTATTTTTAAGTATATTTCATTGATTATGCTAATACAGTTTTCCCAATTTCACCCCCCTGCCCTGCACCCCCATCCCTCCAATATCCCCCCCGTAGTTCATGTCCATGGGTTATACATATAAGTTCTTTGAATTTTCTGTTTCTTATACCATTCTTAACTTCTCCCTGTCTATTTTATGCCTACCAATTATGATTCTTATTCCCTGTTCCTTCCCCCCATTCCTCCCCTCCCCACCCCCTGAAAACTCTCCATGTGATGTCCATTTCTCTGATTCTGTTCCTGTTCTAGTTGTTTACTTAGTTTTTGTTTTTGTTGGGTTTTTTTTTAGGTTCAGTAGTTGACAGTTGTGAGCTTGTTGTCATTTTACTGTTCATAGTTTTTGGTCTTCTTGAATTTCTTAGATAAGTCCCTTTAACATTTCATATAATAAGGGCTTGGTGATGGTGAACTCCTTTAACTTGACCTTATCTGGGAAGCATTTTATCTGCCCTTCCATTCTAAATGATAGTTTTGCTGGATAGAGTATTCTTGGATGTAGGTCCTTGACTTTCATGACTTCAAATACTTCTTTCCAGTTCTTTCTTGCCTGTAAGGTTTCTTTGGAGAAATCAGCTGATAGCCTTATGGGAACTCCTTTGCAGGTAACTCTGTCCTTTTCTCTTGCTGCCTTTAAGATTCTCTCTTTATGTTTAATCTTGGGTAACTTAATGATGATGTGCCTTGGTGTGTTCCTCTTTGGGTCCAACTTCTTTGGGACACTCTGGGCTTCCTGGACTTCCTGGAAGTCTATTTCTTTCACCAGATTGAGGAAGTTTTCTTTCATTATTTGCTCAAATAAGTTTTCAATTTCTTGTTCTTGTTCTTCTCCTTCTGGCACCCCTATAATTTGGATATTGACACGTTTAAAGTTGTCCCAGAAGTTCCTAAGTCTCTCTTCATTTTTTTGAATTCTTGTTTCTTCACTCTGTTCTAGTTGGATGTTTATTTCTTCCTTTTGTTCCAAATAGCTGATTTGAGTCCTGGCTTCCTTCCTGTCATGGTTGGTTCCCTGAATATTTTCTTTTATTTCACTTTGGGTATCTTTCATTTGCTCTTGCATTTTACGACCAAGCTTAGTCAGTTCTGTGAACATTTTGATTACCAGGGCTTTGAACTCTCCATCCAATAGGTTGGCTATCTCCTCATCGTTTAGCTCTTTCTGGGGTTTTGCTCTGTTCTTTCATTTGGGCCATATTTCTGTGTCTCATGGCACCTGATAAGTTGTAAGGGGGCAGGGCCTTAGGTATTCGGGAGGGCGGGGCAACCCTCCTTGCTGCTCTGCGTGGGGGAGGCGCCAGAGAGGGAACAATGCAGCACGCTTGCCGCGCTCTGACCTCACTTTCCAACAAACTCTGGTGTGAGACTGGGAGTTTCTCCCACTACGGCAACCCCCGACAGAGCCCACAGTCCTCTCTGAGTCTCAGTTTCCTGTTCAGCCAGCCCCTCCTGCAGGGTCCGCCCCCTTGCCGCTTGTCTTCTCTGCCCACCCACCTGCCCAGCTCCTTCCTCCTGGTCGGGTTGACTATTTCTTTAATTCCTTAGTTGTCAGAGTTCTGTGCAGTTTGATTTTCTGACACCTCTGGTTGTTTATTGTTTATAGATTGGTTGTTATCTTCCTTTTGGTTGTGCGAGGAAGCGAAGAGTTTCTACCTACGCCTCTATCTTGGCCAGAACTTGAAATAACAAGTAATTTAAAATCTATATAAGCTCTATCAACTATGTGATGAAAAAATCAGTATTTCTGCCTTTTGACTTTTTAAATAAAAACTACAATTGACATATTGTACTATTACTTTACCTTTTGCAATTTTATGTGGAAAAGCACTTTGAAAGGTAGTATAAGGTAATAGTCTACCATTTAAAGTCGACTGACACCAATTTGTATTCTGACTCCCTCAGTGATCTGCTATCTGACCTTAGGGAAATCAATTAATCTCTCTGAACCTTGGTTTCCTGTAATACAAGTTGACTACATAATGTCTACAGGTTCTCTCTAATCATTGATGGATTAAATCGTTATTTCTATGGTATGATTGCTAGTAGTTTCTTGGTGTCCTTTCTCTTTGCCTTTTACCAGAACTCTCAATGACATAAGATATTCCTCAGCCTGCCTTATAGTCAATGGTATTTGAGCAGAAGTGATGTTGGCTATTTCTAGATTGTACTGGTAGAAGCAAAAAGCATGTGTTTCTCTTGAACCTTTCCCTATTTCTGCTTGTTGAAATGTTGATCAAGGAGATGTATTGGCAATCCACCTTCAGCCATGAGGAGAGGGAAATGCCATCAGGAATGGCAGACGTAGAAGGAACTTGGGCAGTTAACACTATAAAGCTGCCTTATCCCTAATTGTTAGAATGTTCTAAGAGAGAGAACTCTCTTAGAACATTCTAACAACTTTTTTTCTTGTTTAAGCTACTTTTGATAAGTTGGGCTTTTGTTCCAGCAAAGTTGAAATTTGGAATTGCAGGGGAAAATCAGGTTTATTCTACTTTCCCTAACTATGTTTCAATTGCCCTTTTAAAAAATAATAGTATCTTATTTTAAAATTAAAAAAATATTTATTGATTGTTGGAGAGATAAAGGGAGGAAGAGAGAGAGAAACAGTGGTTTGTTGCTCCACTTATTTATGTCTTCATCGGTTGCTTCTTGTATGTGTACTGACCAGGGATTGAACCCACAACCTTAGCATATCAGGATGACCCACTAACCAACTGAAATACCTGACCAGGGCTCAACTGGCCTTTTTTTTTTTTTTTTTTTTTTTAACTCCCTAGTTCAACTGTGTCTTCTCTTGGCACTGACTGTGGATTTAAATAAATATGTGGTCCCACTGGAAATCACAATCATAAACTCTAAGCACATCCTGGTTATGACTGATAGTTTGTTTCTATGGTTTGTTGACGGGCAGGCATTAATCTATGCACATATTTTATTAAACACAGAGTATTGAAAGTTCTTTGAGTGAAGGACCTGTGTCTTGTTCATTTGTAAATCCACTATAGCATCCTTCATAGAGCCTGACATATTGCAAATGTACAATAAATAAATGCATGGTTTTGATGTGGGGAAGCCAAGTGCCTTGAGAAGACTTGGCAATATCTCCGCCCAGCAAAGGCACATGAAGATGGGGAGGGAGTTGAACCCAGACTACATCCTGAATGATGTCGAAATCTAACCTGTTATATATCCCCCACTCTTGAAAGTATAGGAGTAGAGTCAACAGTGACAGACTGCATAGTTCTCCAGTCACACCTCCATGTTACTTTCATGACCTAAATACGTGGAACAAACTTCCATTACCAAAGGTAATCCACAACTGACTATCCATTGCAATCTTACAGATCCTTAGTAACACAATTAATGCTCCCTATTTCTACTGGGGAAGTAATATGTATAAAATATGCAATATTAAATAATTATATAATGTTACTTTTATATATAAATAAATATACATAAAGAAAGAAAATATGATATGTACTACCTAGACTTACTTATATATGCTTTAGGTTACTCAGGCAGCCCTAGTTTATACCTGTTGTCCTGGCATAATTAACAACGCCCCTTTCAAACTCAGAAGTGTTCTGATACAGTCACTCTAACTAGATTAGATGCAAAAGGGATCTTATGTGAGACAGAGAGGATAATTAAGTGCTGAAATGAAGTGGGGATACCAGAAAAGGTTATGCCATTTTCTTTGCTGGAAGCTCCTAAAATTTATTACTCAACTGAATGTTCTAGGAAAATGTGTCATATCCAAGGGACTGAACCAAAAATTTTGTTTCTGATGTTGTCAGAAACATACATTTTAAAGTATGTCCTGGATAAACCAGTGGTCCTATAGATATAAACTAATGTTAAATATGTCCAGAAGTTCCTAATTTATGCTTGGATTATTTGGCCTAATGTCTTTAATGAAATCTAAGCTATGTTCTTGATTTTTGTTTACATTTACTTTCTCAAACCATAAGCAGATGTCATAGTCTGTGAGTGTCTCTAAAATAGTGTGAGTCATTCCCAGTTATCTGTCATATAGTCAGCACCCCCCCCCCCGAATAAGTCACAGAGGACATGCAGGTGATGCATGCTAAGGGTTGAAAACTGAAAATGAAATGCCATCAATGCCCCTTGACTTATAGCTTTTGTTAAAACCCTTTTCATAGGTTTCAGAGTAAATCTAGCTCATATATTCTACTTTTTTGTGTTTCATTTCATTTCTATGGCTTAATTATAAGCTCCTGCCTCCTTTGTTTTTGTGGTGCAGACTGCTAATTGTTCCCCAATATCCATTTTCTCTTTTCCTGTGGCAATAGTGCTTTTTCCTTCTATTCCACTTTTTTTTTTTTTTTGCTGGTAATATGCTGTCAACACATTTGAAAGCCCCTGGGAAGCCAGGCATGGCCATCTGACAAAGTCTTTGACTTCTGAATGTGAGCAGAAGGTGTGTATATTATTTTTACACTGTTTGATTAATGGAAACTTCCTGCTCTTGACTGTTCTCTTTCCCCTTCCTGGGAATCCAGCCTCAAGATGTGTCAGCTGCCCAGCTTTGACCATGCAGATTAACGACAGTGCTCTAGGACCTTGTTAACCAGGTGTGGTCCTTGGACTGGCAGCATCAGTATCATCTGAATGCCTTCTAGAAATACAGAACCTTGGGCCCCATTCCAGGCCCACTACCTGAATCTGCATTTTGGCAAGATCCACAGGTAATTTGAATGCACATCAACATTTGCAATTTTATTGTATTTTTTACATTACCATTTATCCTCCTTACACCCCCTTTCCCCTCCCACATTCACCACCCTATTGTCCATGTCCTTTTTCTTTCTTGCTCAATCCCTCTACCCACTAACCCCCCAGCCATAGCTGTCAATCTGTTCTCTATCTATGAGTCTGTTTCTATTCTGCTTGTTAGTTCAGTTTGTTCATCGGATTCCACATATGAGTGAAATCATATGGCAATTTGTTTTTCTCTGACTGGCTTATTTCATTTAGCATAATGTTCTCCAGGTCCATCTATGCTGTTGCAGAGGCTAAAATTTTCTTCTTTTTATGGATGAGTAGTATTCCATTGTGTAAATGTCCCATAGTTGTTTTATCCACTCATCTACTGATAGACACTTGGGCTGCTCCCATATCTTGGCAATTGTAAATAACTCTGCAATAAACATAGAAGTGCATATGTTCTTTTGAATTAGCGTTTTGAGTTTCTTTGGTTATATTCCTAGAAGTGCTATCACTGGGTCAAAAGGCAGATCCACTTTTAATTTTTTGAAGTATCTCCATACTGCTTTCCATAGTAGCTGCACTAATCAAGTACTGCCTTAGTGTTGGATGATGGATCAACAGGATGGAAGGAATCTACTTCTTAATTATTTTGTTGAGCAGAGCTGTCTGCTAGCCTGGTCTGCCTAAGGTAGACTACTATGAGAGGGCAAAATAAGATTTTTTTTCTTATTTAAGCCATTGAATTGTGGGGTCTCTTTCTGACTTATAACTTACATGATTTTTAGTCTTGTAACAGCAAACCTACTTTTTAAATCCCTGCCAGAGTCTTGTGTAGAAAGAGATGAGAAAGAATATTCTAGAGTACTTCTTCTACCCTTTATAAAAGTACCTAAATTTAACTCAATCTATGTTGATTTATCTCAGACTGGGTGAGTGGGGAGTGCTCTTCCCTCATCCTCCAGGGTACCACCCTGTACATTCCAGCGATCATTTTTGATCTTCTCGAGGATGCTGAGTTAAGAAGCTTGATATAAATATTAAATGAAGTGAATACACAATGTTTCCGGAGGTGGTTTCATCATTTTTTTCTCCAGAAGACCCAAATTCTAACTATCAGCATTGATCAGATAGACCACATTTATTTTAAAGTACATTAGGGCATGCGCACCCTCCTTTTAATGTATGGACTCACCCATTGTTTAATTTAACAACAACAATTTCTCCTTCCTCTCAATCTCTAGTTTGGTAAATCTGTTTTCTAGACTGGCAATTCCCCTGCTTCACTCCAACACATATTTACATCATGCTTCCAGAATGCTAGGCATTATATTACATCCTGGGAAAATAATAGTGAATAAGATAAAACAAATCTGACCATATGTAACTTAGAGTCGAATTAGGCAGAAAACAAATGAACAAGTAATTACAAAGAAAGAATGTTAAGAAATGAAAAGAAATTAAAATACTTTCAATATTGTTCATTGCCTGAATAAGTGAAGAAACAGATTAACCATGAACACTTTCTCTCCAAGCCTCCAGGGTGATAAGGAGCACAGTTGCCTTACTTTTCCTTTCCTGCCTCCCTTACTGCTTTATGTTTATTATTGGTCTTTGTGCCTGTGCTAGAGAAGTTGGCTAATTACCCAGTGAAGAATAAGGATTTACAGTTAATACAAATGGAAAATGACTGGAAAGAAACTTAGCAAAATGAAAATAGTTGCATTTGGTGGTAAGATTGTGGCTTTAGTCTTTTCCTTGTCATTGAAATATTGATTGTACAATACATTAAAATTGGGCATAAGAAGGGCAAGTTTGTGTGCTAATCTTCTTTATTACCTTATAAGACAAGGGAGGTTGCATTTCCTGTGCAATACCAATATCTCCTTGGGCTCCACTAGCATTGACTAATATCATTTTCCTTCCTTGTTGCCTAATGCAAATAAGCCACTGCAACATCTGATTTCTGGTATGTTCTATAGAGGGCCCAGATGTCATTTCTGTATTACCAAACAACTCTGAGTTTCATATATTATCTCACTTAGTGCTTATACCTGGTAGTCTTCACTGAGGCATCAATCAAAGGTCAAGGCCTTTTTCACAACATCACTAATCTTACTTGAAAATTCATGTATAGTGAATAGGTCAGACAGTGGAGCTGTACTTAATGAAAGGAAGAGGGAGTTGCTCAGGACAGGAGATAAACGGTGAGACAAAGAAAACAAACTGCTGTTGGATAGGGCACTTCTGAAGCTGGAGTTCTGCCCGGAGAAAATCATGCTGTTGATCTGTTGCTGCATAAGGAACCATCCTCAAATTAGTGACTTAAAACAACAACAGCCATGTTTTTGCCTATGATTCTCCCATTTGGAGAGGACTTGGTGGGGGTAGCTCATCTGTGCTCCAGAGAGTATTGGCTGGTGTGGCTCACCCGGGCTGGAGGATCTAATGTGGCTTCACTCACGTGTCTGGAGCTCCAGTTGGGGTGGCTGCAATGTTTCTCTCCATATGGCCTCTCTGACCAACAGAGTAGGTGGACTCCTTCTCATGGTGTCTCAGGGTCCCCAAGATAGTAAAAATACAAGCTTCAAAGCTTTTCAGATCTTTGTGCAGTGTTACCTCTGTTTCATGCTCTTGGTCAAAGCAAGTCACAAAGCCATCCCAGATTAAAGAGAAAAGAAAATAGACTCCACCTCTAGATGAGAGGCCCAGCAGACATGTAGGAATGAGAGGGGTAATTGGTGGCATCTTTGCAGATAACCTACCACACCCTTAGTAACAGCCACTGAAAACCCACTGAGCATCCACAACCATCACGAAGTTTACAGTGGAGAGGGGAGATTAATGCCACAAACGCTGTGTAGGTAGAAAACATGAAGTCACCCTACTCAACTTTAAGATTATGATTACAACTGCTAAAACTAAAAGGTCTATTACAATTTGTTAACTTTAACAAGTTAATATCACGTTAAATTATTTGCTGCTCACATCAACCTGGGAGGTTTATGCCATTTCTCAAAATCCAACTGAAAAAAAAAAACAACCCAGGCATTTTTCTTTGTCATATCTTCTCATTTAACCTATATTTTCTTCATGTATTTATGTATTTCTTTATTCAGTTTATTTAATTTGTTTTGGTTTATTGTGTGTATTCTTATAAGCTTTTCTAATGCTATGAGGTAGATATATTTTATGTATCTTAAATCAGGTTGAGGGAGGTTTAGTAACTTGATCAATATTACATGGTAATACAAGACAGAACCTAACCTGGTACTTAACTTCTCTGGACCTGAGAGAGCTAAAATAATAAAATCCCAATTGTATTCGCCACTTTAGGTTTTCTTAAACTCCTAGGTTGTACAAGGCTCACATGATTATTAAACACAGAGAAAATTGAATATAGCAAATAATTTTATGAAGTAATATTTTATTTCAACTAGTTTACTTGATTTAAATTCACTAAGTACTAAGTGATTCCTTTGTACTAGGTACTGATCTGTGTGACTGGAACACAGAAGTGAGCCAAACAGGTATTCCTACCCATGAGGAGCTTAACTTTCTAAAAATCTCTTTCTCTCTCTCTCTCCCTCTTTCTCTCTCTCTGTCTCTCTCTAAAAGTCAATAAATAAAAAACTTAAAAACAGCCCTGATCAGGTAGCTCAGTGGGTTAGAGTGTCGTCCTGATACACCAAGTTTGTGGGTTCAATCCCTGGTCAGGGCACATGCAAGAATCAACCAATAAATGTATAAATAAGTGGAACAATAAATTGGTATTTCTCTCTCTTTCTCCCTTCCTCTCTCTTTCTCTGAAGTCAATAAGTAAACTTTTTAAAATGGCATCTTGTACATAGAAAAAACCCCAAATCATTTCACCGTGGGGGAAAAAGGATTTGCAAGTTTAATTGTGCAGGAGTTTATAATGACAGTTTTTATGGAATCATTACCTTTTTTTTTGAAATTTTTGTCAAAGGAAAGTGAACTTGGGTATTCTCTCTTTGAGTGACAAATCTGAGCTTAACCCCTGGCAATATTTCCCTCAGCCTTAAACTCCTCTGAGCATTTGAATCATAGTGATGATTTTCATACAGACTCACAATTCATAATCTAAAGACCACCACTCCTCTCCTTTTAGGAAGAGTCAGAAAATGGACTTCTGTGTTTCCTGGATGACCTTTCACTTTATTCTTACCCTTCAAAATTGAACACATATATTTGAGGCTATAGATCAGCCGTTAAAAGATATTTTTTATCATCGCACTACTTTATTTATCACTTTTTCAGTTACTATTTTTCACTCATTATAAAATTAGAAGGGCAAATGCAACCTGCTGTTCATATAATAGGACAAACTAAAATTGTTGCTGTCCTGGCAAGAGGCACCACCATTTGAGAGTTCAAATCCTTGCTCACTGTGTGGTATGTGGAAGTCAAAAATCAGCTTAGCACTGCCTTATGAGGAATGTCAATGTGCAATGTATACAATTTCATAACTTGAAAAGATACAAATATGAACATTTAAGAACCATGTTTATGAAAACAGCTCATGATCCCAAAGTTCTTATAATTCAGCTAAGAAGGCCAGAAGGCACTGTAAAATGACGGGTGGCACTGCAGGGCACCATAGGACAAGAGCCTAATAAATAATTTGAGGACTAAATTGATGGGTGGAGAAAGAAGTCGGATGTTTTGATGCAGACACTGCACTAGGTACTTGAAACATTGTCTCATTTAATCCAACCTACAAACAATTATACTGATTGGAATGAATATGATTGAAACGGAAGAACTGTTAAGAAACTTGCTTATGGACATATGATTAGAAAGCAGTAAATCCAGTTTTTCTAACTTTAAAATCCAAATAATTAACATTGAGTTGATTAACAATTCAAAGTATACCAAATTCAACTGAACTGAACATTTTCCTGATCTTCCTAGCTTTTTCGTAAGGCTTTGAAGATACCCAAAGGAAGGAACTTGGAATTGGAAATACTTGAGTGTGAACCCTAAATCTGCTATTTCCAAGGCAGCACTTGGAACAGGTCATTCTCCACATCTTTAAAATAGAAAGGATGATACCTACCTGCTATGGAACCTTAGGGGTTAACTAGACACCTTAGTGAATGGGACTCACAAAGCGCCTAGTGGGGAGAAGGCCCCAGTAAATGATTACAAGTTGAATAAGACATGATTGTTCTTCCCGCTTCATCTGAGGCTGAAAACAATAGAAGAAAATGAACAATTATCCCAGTCTGGTTCTTACATGTTCACAGGCTCACAGAAGGAGCTAGAAATAGTTCTCTAAATGAGGTTTGGGAATTCTTTGTGGATTTCAATTACCCTTCCCAATCCTGGACCTCATTAGCACACATAGTTGAAAACAGACTGTATATAAGGACAACTGGCATCCCCAGCTGGGAGGCAGTGCCTTTGGTGTTACTCATTCCCCATTCTCTCAAAACCCACCTGCACCACCTCTCAAACACACAATGTCAGGAGCTGGGGAGAAACAACTGAAATTCTTCCGTGACTGTATTTCCTGTGATCTCAGCCTACATGGGAGCTTTTGTTTCATACTATCTATGTATTTTTTATAACATGTGGCTAAACAATGGCAATATGATAGGTCTTGCAGAAATTCTGATATTGCCTTCTTTAGAGCATGCATTCTTAACGAAGGACAATATTTCCATGGAGGTGAAAATTGTTCTGTGAGCGTGAGAAAAACCAGGTCTACAGTGGTTTGTGACTCTTCACATTACATAACTAGATATATGGTGTATCTGTGGTATTCAGAGGTCTTGAAGAGGGGTCACTTAGGGGGGAAAGTCCATAAAGGCTTCTGAGGGAGATGGTAATGAAATAAAAGTTGAGAAACACTGTCTTTGAGAGAACGTGAAGGTCTCCAGCTCAGTTTTTGACTCCAGGAAGATGACAGGTGACAGGAGACAGGACTATTCTTGGTGCTTCATTCTATAACAGCAATGTCGGTGGATCTGGTTCGTCACGATCGTGGTTAAAGAGGAGGGCTCTGAAGCCCGGTTCAGCCATATGCAGTTGTGTGATCTGGAGCTCGTTAACTAGCTTCTCTGCACCTAATGTGTGTTTTCTCTTGTAAAATGAATATTGTAACACCTGACACTTAAGTTGTTGTGAGGGACTAGGATCTGGCCTACACTCAAAGAGCAGAGCCAGCAGACGTCTCACACCTTTGGGAAAGAGTTCTGGTGCCTGTTAGTCCACGTCTTCTAGGTGTGCAAATCCAGCTAAACATGCTCTTTCTCAACTTTGAAAATTTTGAAAAATGTAGATTATATAGAAATATAATAAAGAACATGGATAATATATATTCCCACAACAGGAAAAGTTAATTTATGTTAGCATTTTGTCAAATTTGCTTTATCCTTTTTTCATGTATAAACATTTTCGATTATATATTGAAATATATATATATTTCAATATATTTATATATACTGTATAATTAATATATATATATACATATATATGTATATATATATATTCCCTTTTGTCCTCTCTATCCATCCAGCCCTAATATTGTAAAGCAAACTTTTAAAAAGTGCTTAATACCTGCCAGGTGTAATTTCTTTAGAGGTATTCTTTCTGAAAGGAGCCTGAGAGATTAGCTGTCCTGCAAAGAAAAACTCTCTACCCAGACAAGGTAAATGTCATCGTTCAGGTTAGGAGCCAAATGACATTTTCTCCATTAATTGAAACAATATTTCTTGTGCGCATAACGTTTTTGTACGGAGAGCAGAACTGAAGCACCAGGTGCAGAAGTCGGCTCTTCAAAATGAAAATCCCGGTAGCTGCATGTAAGTTATCTGTTGCTGTGCTTAAGGTGGCATTCTGGACATTTCTCACAAATGTTAGTGTGTAACCCACTTCTCCTATCAACAACAAATCCAATCGCGGCACTTGCCGCTGACTCAGTCCTTTTGTCGTCTGAGTGTAGATCTCAGCGGCGGCAGTTGTGATCAGACCTGGGAACACACTGGTTTGCATACTGGCCAGACATCCTAGCAGTGGAGATTTCTGTGGTCGACAAACGCTTATTAGGAGGCAAAAGAGTGAAAGCCTTGAGTCTTGGGTAAGGCAGCCTTGGGTTTCTCAGGCAGAGGCTGTGGCCCCAGGGCCTGGAGTCTTACCTAGAGGGCAGACTGTCCTTAGGTGTGGGAATCTAGTCATCCAGCGGAGCCAAGGAGAAAGTTTGTTTGGATAACACGGGTTGCAAGATAACGGCCACAGCCTTGGAATGGCACGTTCTCTCCTGAGGGTAACGCTTAGATCTTGGAATCTGGCTGAGAGGAAGAGAGAGTATGTGGTGCTCTTGCAGAGGTCTGGGAAACAGGGCTGTGGAGTGCCCCACATGGTTTTAGTTATGGCTGGGTCATTTTTTCTTTTTCTTTTTCTCTCTCTCTCCTTACTTTAAAAGAAAAAAATATTTAAAATGTTTTTTTATAATCCCTTGAACTGTGATTATTGATACAAATAACAACAATAATACCTACCATGTATTAAGCGTTTCTCCAGGGCCAGGCCCCAGCAGCAGGCCTCTCTCACAACAGTGCTGAGAAACAGGAGGTGTTATCTCCATTGGACAAGTGAGTCCTAGTTTTCTTTGTTCATTCATTCACTCCCTTACTTACTCCCTATTCAGAGAACATTTACTGAGCCTTTTCTATGTGCTGGGCCCTGCGCTGGTGCCTCAAAGAATTTAGGATCTATCACAACTAACAAAGGGAAATGTTCTAACTAAATG
The DNA here is from genome assembly GCF_022682495.2 of Desmodus rotundus. Lineage (NCBI taxonomy): Eukaryota > Metazoa > Chordata > Mammalia > Chiroptera > Phyllostomidae > Desmodus > Desmodus rotundus. The sequence continues at coordinate 48,113,446 of NC_071389.1, forward strand.
TCACATTCTTATTTTGCTTACTAGAAATAGATGGAGGAAGAGGGTGGCCCCTAAACCAGAGAGAAAATCTTCATAGTACTGGCTTTTCAGCACATGACAAAAGGAAAAAAAAATACCATTAAATTTGTTTTTATTTCCAAACAAACTCCTGGGGTAAGGAGGAATACGATGGAGAATAATGAAGCTAAATGTCTTTGCAGAGCCTGCAGAGGAGGGAAAAACGCCAGCTTAGTGCCCCTTTCCCTTTTCCCACACTCTCTCCTCTGGCTGTTTCCTCGTGCTTCCTGCTGACCTGTCATAGAACAGCACCTGTACAGCACGCACTTGCTTGTCTGTCTCCAACAGACTGTAAACAGACTGCAGTCGGACTCCTTAGAGGCAGAGGGTGTCTGATTTATCTTTTTTTCTTCCAGTACCTGAAGCATTTTAAAAGGCTTGTTTGATTTGATGAAAATGAACAGAAGAATGAATGAATGGGAGCGTGGATCTTCTGGGTGATTCCCCTGCACACACATAAGCACAGATACACAGAAGACAAGATCACACAAACTCAATACTATGGAAATAATTATGTATGGTGCCAGTTGTATACTGGAAATATCAGGGGGAACACTGTACAGACGGTGATTGTCTAATCACCATGCTGTACACCTGAAACCGATACAAAATAATATTGAATGAAAACTGTAATTGAAAAAAAATGTTAAAAAGAACGTTAAAAGGAAAAGAAAAAATATCACACAAATTCATAAATATTCCCAGAGGGAGGAGGAAACTGTTCTCATTAGTGAAGTCCTCCCTTGGCTGGCCCAGCCATTTCGTGTGGCCACCTTTTCCATCCCCACCCCCTCCCAAGCCCAATTCTACCCGCTCAATGCCATCACCACCCCCTTTCAAACCCCTCTTTCCCAGCTGACACAGGAGACACAGAGCTTACTGAAAGCTAATAGAACAGTATGCCCAGAACAAGACCATGGCAGCTTTCAGAAGTCCTGGCATTTTTGACTCTACATGGCCCTGAAAGAACTTTTGCCCAGCCTTATTTTGTCTACTAGGAGAAACTCTTATACGGGGGAACTTTCACCTAGGCAGGAGAGAGACTGGCAGGCTTCTGAAAGAGGAACTCAGGATCCAGGTATGAAGACTTTTGAGTTTCCTCATTGTGCAGGTGTGTGTTCAGGTAGGTGTGAAGGAGCAGAGGAATCACCTTACAGTGTGTCTTTGATGTCCTCCAGGGGAGTCCAACAGGTGGCCTGAGGGGTCATGCAGCCCAGGATGGCTATGAATGAGGCCCAACACAAAATTGTACATTTACTTAAAACCTTTTTTTTGTTTTTGCTCATCAGTTTTCATTAGTGTTTGTGTATTTAGTGTGTGGCTCAAGACAACTCTTCTCCCAGTGTGGCCCAGAGATGACAAAAGGTTGGACAACCCTGTACCTAGACAGTCTGCTAGATATTTAAGTGAGATGGCTCATCTAATCATCATGAAAAAGAAAGAACATAGACACTATGATTATCATTCTGCAAATGAGCAAACTAAGGCTGAGAATGGAAAGGGACATGCTCAAAGCTATTAGTTAAGAACTGACCACCTTTGCAACTATTCAGATTCATAATGCTGCGCCCATTAGGTAAGTTTTCATTCTTCCTATCTAATACCTATTGTATACACAAAATACTGTCTTTAGTATTACTGAGATAATCCAAAGATGGGGTAGACACACTCTTTGCCTTTAAAACACATATATTAGAATATGACAAAGAAATAAAAATGGATACATCATTGCATACATCTGTGGAAATGCTTTAAGAGAAGTATACTTAACCCTTGAAAAACATGGGGGTTAACGGTATTGGCCTCTGAACAGCAGAAAATCCACGAATAATTTTTGACTCTGCAGTGGGCCTTTTGTGTTCACAGATTCAGCCAACCACAGATGGAAAATAGTGTTTTTGATCCGTGATTGGGAACCTGTGGCTGGGAAAGTGTGGCTGAGTATCTGTGGTTGGGAATGGAAAACACTGTTTTCACTTTGCAGTGTGTTGAACCCGTGGATGCAAAACCCCAGATACAAAGGGCCAACTGAAGTTGTTGGAAAAAATCTGAATATAAGAGGACCTGCACAGTTCAAACCCATGCTGTTCAAGGTTCAACTGTATAAGCAAATTTCTTGGGCAGTCAGAAGGAGAAAACTCATCCTAGTGAAGGAAAAATGAAGCATACGAGCTGGGCCTTAAAGAGGGAGTTTTGTGTCCCTAGGCAGCACTGAAGCTGTCAGAGAGGAAAAGCCTTTCCGCTACTCTCATAGATTCAGTCACTGAGGGACTGTGACTTAAATTGACAAAAGACAGATTATCAAGGAAGGAGATAAAATTTTTTTCACAAATGTACCATGTACCCATAGGAATGAACAGAAAAATGTGACTCAAGGAAGTGGTTAGAATTTGTGGCTTATATACTGTCTTAATAAGGGGAAGGGCACTTATGGGAAAACATGACTTTTTTGGAAAGATAAATGGGCCCTTGGGGAATAGATAGGATATATGATAATTTTGTGACAAAGTCTGTTTAGGCGTTGTGCTGATTTCTGTTTGTCAGTGATGAGAGTCAAGCTTTCCTGGTTGTTCCAGAAACAACCAGGGGATTTATGACAAGTGAGTTAAGTTCTTTTGGGAGGCTCTGCCTTTAGGCAGAGAAGGGAGTTAAGAAAAAAAGCCTTCTCAAATGCCTTTAGCTCAACTTAATTTTTATACCACAGTGAAGTATTCTGGGACCCTACAATGCAGAGAAAGGTGATAATGTCTTAATACTTATTACTGCTTTGCAAAAAATATGCCAGGAATGCATCTGACTTTAAATGAAGCAGGATGTTTTGACAGGGTACTTTTGACTCCCTGGCCCTTGGAGACCTGAAAAAGCCAACCATTAAGTTTATAGTCGCTGCGGCTCCTGCTCATCATCTTCATCATCATCATCTTGCACTCTGCCCTAAGCCTGACTGAGGTCAGAGATGAACTAAGTGAGAGCAATAAGCATAAAGGTTACCACTGGGTTTGCAAATGATGATTGGCACATCACTTGAATTTTATATTAAAAATCTAAAAGCTTGGTTTTTTAAAGTCATGAAATAGTTGTAAGTTCTTAATATCTGTGGCATTAAAACTATTCAGGTCCTCACCTTATATGCTATGGGAGAATGTTTTTTTGTCCTCCACAGATTCTGACCTAAATGTAATATGCTCAAGCAGGGTAACACGTCCATTTAAAATACAATTTTAAAGGGATGAATCTAAGGCTCATAAGATCAGTAATTTACAACCAGTGTGCAACAAGAATTTGTAAAACATGTAATACCTAACTATTTAGTCAGGGGCACTGACTTCTTTTTCCTTAGATTGTCAAAAAAAAAAAAAAAAAAAAAAGCAACAGTCAAGACAACAATAGCCACCCTGTGTGAGTGCCCCGCCTTGAACCATAAATGTCTAGGTCGTAAAACAGAGTTGCACCTTATTGGTCACTTCACATAATAAGGTTGCATCTGATTTGCTCATTGTTGGTACCAGACATCCTTATATACAAGCATTGGCACCTGAGTTTTTTGAAAAGTCACTTTGGAGCAAAAAAGATAGGTAATTACTATCATTACTTTTTAAATCAATCAAAATGATACTTTTTTTGTCAGATCGGCAAAAAACATAAAATTTTTGGTGTGCTGCAGGATTTCAGTATGTAGTTTAATGTGTGCCATGAACTGAAAAAGGTCAAAAAATAGCTGCTCTAGATAGGTTTATAAAACAGAAGTATGTGGTTGTGGAATGACGCTCTGGTTCTCTTGCCCAGGAGCCATGGCACTGGCTTGCATCTCTAGGCTCCAAAGTGAAAGGATCAATTTTCGAAGAAAAAACACAAGCTTAGATTTAATTATTGGAAAATGAGGGCAGAAACACATCAAAAGGACCCCCTGGAGTGAGAAGCATTAAAGATAAATTTTTTCTGGAACTATAAAAGCCATGGATTTGACGTGTTCTGTAACTGACACCCCATGAGCCCTCAGGGTATGGAAACAGTACTTCTCAAAGACGTGTTTTAGACTAACCTGGGGAAAATAAAAGAGTATAATTATTACATTAAAAAATTTTTTTTAGATTTAATAAACTCAGCATAACCTAGCCTAGTAAACATTCTTAAAATTCTTCAGAAAAGAATAATAGCCATTATAAATATGATTATTGATATTTTCATGGTTTCTGAAAAGCCTTGTCATGAATATTTCATTTGAAAACAATATCAACTTAGTATATTCACTGATGACTTATAAATTGGCCAGTCTAAAGAAATAGACTAGTGCTTAAAAATACGTTTTGCAGATTAGCCTTTTTTCCCCTGATGACAGTGTTTAAACATCAATTTGTCATGCAAGACCTTTCCTGTCATAGTGTAAAGTGAAGAAAACAAAAGAGATATTTTACAATAAAGTGAAAATTAGAAGTGAAATAAAAATATACAGTAGGGCCACTGCTGGCCTGTAAGGAGCACTTCTAGAAATGTGGAGAAACCCCTTTCCTTTGGATGTACTTAACCAGGCTGCGGAACACACAGCTAGGCCAGAGAAGCATGGGCTGGACACTGGGCAGCACTGCCTGAGGCACAACCTCCCCAACATCATGTGTCAACCCTGCAGAATAACATAAAACTCTGCTGCCATTTGTACGCACGCACACACGTGCGTGTGCGAATAGGCTATCTCTGAAAAGATACACAAGGAATGCGCTTTGGGTACTTTCAGGGAGAACTGGGTGAGGAGGGTCCGAAGCAGACAGGTTTCCTTAAATATCCTTTTGGTGCTTTCTTAAGTGGGTATGCATTACTTAATAAAAATAAAATAAAATTTTAAAGGATTTTAATTTTGAAATAGATGATAGAGCAATTCCATCACGAATGAATCTTAAAAAAACACAGTGTATCGTAGAGTATAGAGAAGAGTGACCGCTGGGGTGCAATGAACAGGAAAGGCCTTCTAAGGGAAGGGACATTGGTCATCTTTTGGGGAGGCGCTGAACAGGGTTTCGGTTAACAGACAGTAGGAGGCCTGAAGGAGGCATTTCAAGGGGAGAGAATAGAGTGAGAGCAAAGCCCAGAGGTTAGCAAGGGGACTGAGCTCCTGGAGAGCCCAGTGGGCCTGTGTGTGGCATATGGGGGAAGGGTGGTGGATAAAGGTGGCAGGAATCTGGGATCATAATATGGAAAAACTTGGTTTCTAGGTTTAGCCATATAAAGTTTTCATAGTAGATTAAAAAATAAAAGATGTAGCTAGAGATGAGAAATCTCTAACAAATTTATATAGCATCATTTTTGTTGGAAATAGGAAAAATTTTTAAAAGTCCTTATTAGATTAGCAAATGCTGGCAACATTAAATCAGTTGTTTAAAGTTGTGTTTAAAAAGAAAACACCTTTTCCTCCCCAATTTCCTGCACTAAGTAGAAACCTAAGAGTTATTAATTAAATTATTGTTGAATTTTAACTGTACTAGAGCCTAAAAAGTTATAATCTCAACTTTACTTTGCTAAGTAAGAAACTGCAATATAGCAATAAATAGAATCAAGAAAGAGAAAAAAACCCATAATAATTAAAATTAAAATCTGAAAACATGATTCTTTAGCTTACAGGTCAGGGTTTTCTATAATATAAGGCAAATGAAAAGAGACTTCCAACCCTAGATTATGAATTTCTGTATTGTAGGAGATTTTCTTTTTAAACCTTTAGACACATTAACTTAAAATTTTGTGTGCATAAATGCTTTTCATAGGTCGTTTTCAGAAAATAAACTGTGGGTATCTCATACAGATTCTGGAGGAATAAAAAATGTATTTAAATTAAAATGAGCTTAAATTGGATAGATGTGAATGAAATGCTTCATAGAAGGTATCCATAGAAACCACTTAAAATAAAGAGAAATGTTAATTCTCTTTGTAAATTGAGCTCCCAGAATCAAAATGAGATGGAGACATTTAGTGTAGGTGTGAACAGACTTTGGCCTTATCTACATAAAACACACTAATTGACAATTATATATTTTTTGGCTCTGGTCTCAGCTGATAGTCAGAATCAATTTATGGTCACATAATTGATGGAATTCATCTAGTAAAACAGCTGCAAAACAGCGGCCCAACTTGTTGATTTAATCAAGCGTGTGAGCAGAGAACCAACACTGTAGTGTCTCAAACTTCCAGCAGTTCCTTTACCACACAAGAAATTAAACTTTATAATCACCTGTTTACAGAGATTATTTAAGCAATTTGGGAACAGCATTAAGATCATTTGTAAAGTAATTGGTAAATTTTCTTATGTGAATTTCCAAAGAAAAGTTTTCATTTTCCCGATTCAATTCCAGGCCTGTGCGTGAGCAGGCATAGTGTTTGGAATTCAATGTTCGGCTTCTGTTTTCCTATATATTCATATAAACATTTTTCTAATTACCACATTTAAAAAAATTTCTTAATTTTCCTTTGCCATGATTGCACATGATGTCACTGAGCGATCGTTTCAGAAATGCTAACTGTTCATTATTACTAACTGTGATAATACATTATCGCTAACAGTGTAGCGTCATCCTATCCCCCCTCATTGTGGATAGTTCTACAATGGATTACTTTACTCACTTCATATTCCACCTGATACACTCCAGACCTGCTGTTTGTAATGACCTCAGACATTCTCAAACATTTTGGCTGCAAAACATCTTTATAATCTTAAGAATGATTGAGGATCCAAAGAGCTTTTGTTTACGTGGATTATATTTCACAATATTTATAATATTACAAGTTAAACTGAGACATTTAAAAAATGTTTTAAAATAACACATTCAGTGTATGTTAACACAAATAACTTAATTTTTTATGAAAAATAACTCTGTTTTCCCAAATAAAAAACATTTAATGAGAAGAGTGGCATTGTTTAACCTTTTGCAAATCTCTTTAATGTGTTTGCCAATGGGAGACAGCTGGATTCTCATACCTGCTTCTGCCTTCCATCTGCTGCAGTATCTCGCTTCATGTAGCCTCTGGAAAACTGAGAGGAAAAAAGGCATCAACATGTTAGTATTATCATAAAATTATCATAGTCTTGACCTGAAAGGGTGTTAGTTACCCAGGGGCTTCAACCACACTCTGAAAACCCACCTGCGCACACCAGGGCGCATATGCAAGATTATTACATGGCTGTAGGGCAACATGGTTTGTAGTCTCAAAGACACTTCCCACAGAAGAGTCTTGATTTATTTTGCTCTTCAAAGAAAGTGATAACAGTGATTGTTTACTGCCAAGGTCTCTCCCTATTTTACTTTCTCTGCAGGTCAGGAAATACTCATTGGGTGCTAGCGAATTTAGTTTCAAATTTAATAGGGAAATCAAGGCATAGAGAAAATTGATTTGCTTGAGGTGGGCACAGTGAGAGACTGAAACTCTGGCCTCTACTCTCAAAGGAGAAGAGCCCTTTCTACTGCACCACGATCAGTGCTAATGCCCAACGGTGGACATGCCGCGCGCTGGGGCTGCCCCTGAAGCCACACAAATCCAGGTTAAAGCCCCTGCATCATTCCAGGCTAGCTGTGTAATCTCGGGCCCACTGCTCTGCTTCTATGCCCTCAGTTTCTTCATTTTGAAGTGGACACAATCCCTATTTCACCTGAACATTTTGCCAATATTAAGTAAGATAAAATTTAAAATGGTTTAAAATGGCTCCTGGCTCTCAATAGACAGAGCTATTTTTATTAGCTGAAGTAACTCCTAGTGAACTACAGAGCATTTGGAGCAAGACATTCTTCTTAGCCAGGGCTTGGCTCCTGTGTGTGTGAACTGCATCTGCCACTTGGATCCTGAGTTAATTAAAGGCTGGAAATCATTGCATGTCTCTAGAGGAGCTTAACATGCCTATGGTTGCAGGGAATGATAGTAAAAAGTGTTAACTGGGAAACTTATGCAATCAAGGGTTAAAATACCCTTGAATCGGAAGCCTAACAATTCTGGCCTCTGTCCTGTGATGCAAAGCCAAGTATGTTTGCCTTTGTGAACCCAGGAATGCCTCTGGTGAGCCTTGTTTGTTGTGGAAACTGACATGATCAAAGTGGGGAGAATTAAAACGATCCATCAGAATAATAGTCAAGGCTGTAGATGAACTCCCCAGACGGAGCCTTGAACCTGAAGGCTCCCATTGAGGGCAGACGAGCCAGCTGACAGCAGCTGGGAAGAAAAGAAAAGCTTGTTTCTCTAGGCAGACGTGTGCAGCTGGGAGATAAAGACCCTGGGTGGGAAACTCTACAGGAGAGTTCAGATACAGCGAGACAAAGGGTGAAATGCAGTGCTGACCTGTGTACCTTAGGATTCTTGCAACACTAAGGACAGGGTTTTCAGGTGCTAGCTTTTAGAGTGGACTTACTGAGTGAAGCCGGCACTTTTCGTATTACAGGGTTGGGGGCGGGGAAACTATGCTGATTGCAACGGAGATCCAATGCCAATTGTACTGGTGTGTTTGAATGCGCGTCATGCTTCTCTCCATATTAATTTCCAAATGTTAAAAATTCTCATTATTATTCAATGAAATTTTGTATCCCTAAGGAGCTGGCATGATTTTGGATTGCTCACTTCGTCCTTTCTCCCAGAATAAGGATTACTACAATTCTTTGATATTCTATCAACTATGAAATGACCTCAGAGCCCCAACTGTTGCTAAGTTAAGATGCCTAAATATGACATCCAAGGAATCGTAAAATAAAAGGGTTGGATAAGATCTTGACAAAGTCCAGGCCTATTCACATATTTTAGAGATGAAGAAACTGAAGCCAGGACAGAGGAAATGACTTGCTCAGTATTACATTGTCTTCTGCTTTCCAGGCCAGTGCTTGCTTGCTGTCATGCCAAAGAACCTGCAGACAAAATAGCCAATTGGCCTAGAATAATGCCCACCCTAGCGAGTGTTACCTTTTGGGCATCTGTAATTTGAAATGCTCCTGGGATATTACTCTGTATTTATTTTTTAAAATATTAGCAATTGAGTTTTGTATTTGCTTTTTGTTTTGATTTTTGTGTTTCTTAGCTTATTAGTATTTTTTTAAATCTCTGCCCCTGCCAGGGCATACTTCACCAGCACTGTCCTGGACAGCAGCAGATAAATATTACTAACATACCCAATTACTGTGTACAATGAGAGAACTGAATACTCATAATACTTTATGTTGAACGCTTTATAGATCACAAAATGCTGTCAGCAAAATGTCACTGCTGCCAATCCAGTGCCAACAGGAGTCCCCAGTCTGCAGTGCAGTAAAAGGAGAGACTTCATTCAGGTGAACAGTTTGCAAACTAAGGAAATGGACCCCCTGGAGGAAACTGAAAGTGAGATCCTCTAAGACAAAGAGGAGGCTGCTTGTATTGACAAAGTGCCTGTCCTAGTTCCTGATTGGTCTATTTTTATGCAAACGGTGAATCCAAATTTGCAGTTTGATCCACACAGCACTGTCCTGATTGGTCAGAACTGTATATCCTGATTGGTTATTATGGAGTAGCTCTGATTGGTTGGTAGAGATGCAAATGAGGATACAGCTGCACTGCTCCAATTGGATGGAGCAGGTCTCAGCCCATTGGTTGAAATACAATTTCAAAAACTCCTTTATAAAGTAGGCAAGAACACACTGCAGGAAGCTTGGAAGCCCAGTGTGTGGCTTTTCCCTGAAATGCAAAGTGTGAGAGGCCTCCTGTAAATGCCTGCTAGACTCTGATTATAAATTTGGGCCCACGTAAGTACAAGGAGTCCTTTTTGACAGGCACATTCTTTCTCAGAGTCAACAGAACTTTTTAATCTCTTCTTCTGGTATACTCTACACAGTCCAACGAGGGAAGCAGAGCAAGTATTGTCATCATTCATCTTATGGATACACAAGTGAGAAAGCCAAGCAGCTGGCCTCAGGTCACAGGCCTCCGAGCAGCTGGGCGGGGCCAGGCCTGGGGCTTCAGTCCCTCAGGACTATTCAGGTTCAGCACCTCAACTCTCACCCTGAGCAGAGGCCCAGACCCCTGGATTCCCAGAGTGCCTCTCTGAGCTCTAGACTTGGGAGTTTCAGGAAATTCTGCAAAAAGGCAGAGGTAGGGACTAGGACAATGGGAGAGAAATGCTCAGGCCAGGGGGAGGGGAAGGCAGTCTGGAAGTCTGCATTTAAAAAGGTAAGAATTAGCCAAAGGTTTCAGTCTACAGACTGCAGAGATAAAACCCCAGGAAGAGGCTCATTCCTGTCCTTTTTCAGGGCTCCTAGCAACTGTTTCCTTGGGAAAATGTTTGATGTTTGCATTTCTCTTTATCTGCCTTGCTGAAGCACCCCTGCCCTGAATCGATAAGGGGTTTGGTCTCAGTTTGCTTCCAGGCTCGGGCCCCATTCAGCACGGAGGTAGGGGAGAGCCTGCAGGGCTCCTGCCTAGGCATCCAGAGACTGGAAGGGGAAAGTCTGCCTAGCAGCAAAGCAATCAGAGAAACCCTGGAGCCCTATTGGGCTGCTTCTCTCCTCTCTGCCAAGGCTTTGCCCCAACTAATTTGCTGCTCAGGCCCTAACCTAGGTCCGAACCCTGTTCCACCTTTCCTCCAGATCCTCTCTTGTCCCAAAGGTCACCAAAGTAGGGAACCCACAAAAGAAAGCTGCCCCCCCCCCCCGTTTCTGTTTATCTTTGGAAACCACTTACAGACAAGAAGTGGGACCCACAGATGTGGAGCCTTCAGGAATGACCCCCACCCCCACCCCCTCACCCCAGTAGAGTTACCAAATGAGGCCAATTCATTCTCTGGAATGTAGCAGCCCGGACAATGATGATTGATACTGACAGGGAAGCTTTCATGTAGCAATATCCCTGGCCACCGGCTGTGAGGCAAAGAGAAAGAACTCTCTGGAATTCACAACATTCCCCCTCCAATTAATCCCCAGCCACCCTGCTGTGTGTGAATGGGTTGTGCTGGGGATTCGTAGCTCTGATGTGGGGGATTTGCTGATTCCTCTGAGCCCCCTGAGGAGAGGTGATATGGAGAGCAAATAATCAGCATGCAGCGCTGAGGCTAGGTAATGAATTGGCTCGGCTGGGCCTGGCTTCACTATTTGTACACTTTTAGGCACCTCGGAAACTGGGTTTGCAGACAAAAACCTGGGCTGAGGGGCCCTCCGCCCCCGACCTTTTGTGAGCCTGGATTGCTGCTGCCTCTCCCATTACTTTAAGATCCGAGCCTTGTCTCAGAAAGGAGGAGGCAGACGCGCCTGTCAGAGAGGAAGAATGATCAGATTCCTGGTTCTGAACCTGGCCCGTCCTGCCATTGCCTTCCCCCAGCCTTGGTCACAGGCTCGCCCCAAGCAAGACCAGAGTTGTCCTTGGTCTTTGCTTTCGACTGAACTTCAGTTTTCTATCTAAGAAACTATTCACTGTTGTTCAAAATGCTGTTTATTTTTCCATCACAGCTCTTGGTTCACCTTTGGGAAGGCCTTTTCCACTGGCAAGAATACACTGTGGCTTCTCCGTCTTTTCAAAGCATTTATGACTGTCCAACATGTGTTCTGCTTCACGGCATGTTGCTGTCCACTTCGGTGCCTCCCACAGTGCCTGAGTAAAAAGTAACGACTAACATTTACTGAGCACTGTCTACGTGCTAGGCACTAAGAGTTTGTTTGCATTATCACATTAGAGCCTCAACAGTGATCTCTGAAGTTGGTGCCATTATTTTACAGGGAGGACGAAGAGGCCTAGGAGTTCCTAACGGGTTGGGTCACAAACTGGGAGTGGTAACTAGTGAGGAGGTGGAGCTGGCTTCCAACCGGGTTCTGTCCTTCACACAACCTCTGGTCCTTACACTCCCTGCCTTTGTTTATCCGGCTCCTGGTGCTCTCACCACGGGTGTCTGCCACAGAGCTTTCTACCTGCAAATATGCAGACCCTCTGTCCCTCCGCCCCTCCTCCGTGCTGCGGCCAGGAGGATCTCTAAGAGACATCCCAACCAGCTACTCTCCTCCCCTGCACAAACTCTTCAAAGGCTCCCCAGCACTTAGAAGAAAGTTCAAATTCCTCAGCTTAGCACACAAGCCCCTTTATGATCAGGCACCTGGAAAGAATTAAATAAAGATCGAGACGATAATCCTAATAACCTCTTGGAGAAGTTTGCTGGACGGGACTGTGACTGGAAGGAGGGCCTCTTTTCCTTAGACTCTGGGGGATATGTCAGGGCCTGGCTCCCGGAGGCAGTTTCCACTCTGAGCCTGCCCCATCTTGTCACTCTTGGCAGTCGTCACTCCTTGCCTTCCTGAGTCCTTCCTTTATTCAGGTGGATGGTGTTTGATGCAGCTTTTACTTCGTTTCCGTGGTATCTGCAGGGAATTCAGGATGAATACTTTAGTTTTTGAGGGTTTTGCTGCCAGAAACCACAGGGACCTAGACAAAAACTGTGGCAACATTCCTAACAATTTAATGCTCAAGGTCAACCAATCTGTACTTTCATAACTTGCACTTTAAGAGATCACCTCTTGTACAATAAATACGGGTTTTCACCAGCTGATGAACGGACCGTTCAGGCTCTCCCGTGGGCCTGCCCGTCCGTCACACTGTTCAGTATTAGCAGCAGCATCTTTGTTTTTGTAGTAGCATTACTACAATTATTCAAGGATTTCATTATAAGGTATCCCTATTTTATAAAAACACATGTAAAACTGAAATATTCAACATCCCATCACCTCATATTTGTTGAGATGCTGCTGTGTGGGGGAAACCGGTGAACAGGACAGTCCAGGTCCCTGAACTACGTGGCTCGTGTCCGGAGGGCTGAGCGACAATCCACAGACATGGAAATAAACAAGGGCATGGTTAGTGGCATGAGGAAATAAAGCAGGGTACTGTGATGGAGAAGCGGCTGGGACTGTTTTAGACTCGTTAGAGGAAGGACTTTCCAGGCAGATGACATCTGAGCTGAGACCTCAGTGATAAAAAGGACCCATCCATGCAGATAATTGGAGGTGGGGCATTTCAAGCAAGTGCAGGGACCTGAATGGGGAGGACTTGCCTTCTTTGAAGAACAAGGAAATTTAGAAGGGCTGAGGTATTCTGAGTGAGCAGGATGGGAGACTAGGGAGGAGATATGAGTCAACAGATTTTTAGGGTTTTGTAGGCCAATGACTTTCAAACTTTTTACATGTGACTCATAATGAGAGATATATTTTACATCGCAGTCCTCTACACACATACATATCTGAAAGAGAAGTCTCATGAAATATTCTTTACCTGTACTAAATACCATAAAGTCTGTTATTTTCTATTTTATTTTATTTCAAAATGTTGATTCTTACCCAATACATCGGTTTCATAACTGAGTAAAGGGCTTGGTTTGGGAAGTTCTGTGCTAGACCATGGTAACGAGTTTGGGTTTTCTTTTTAGTATCATCAGAAACCTTCACAAAGTTGTAAGCGGAGGAGTAAGATGATCTAATTTATATTTTAAAAAGCTCACTGTGACTGCTGTGTAAAGAGCAAATTGTACGAGGGTGGGTGAGAAAAGCAGCAGGAGACCAGTGGGTGAGCTGCTGCATTTCATCCAGCTGAGAAATGGTGGGGACTGGACTAGCGTGGTAGCAGAAAAGGGTGACAAAAGGGTATGAAGAGTATACATTTTGGAGGTAAAGACACCCTTCGTTGTGAGGTATAAGAAGAGAGGAGGCAAAGATGACTCGAGTAGTTGATTGCTTTTAGCAAAGAGTGGGGTAGCCATTTGCTGAAATGAAACACTGGAGGATGACCACGTCTGTGGGAACGGAAACATTGTTTTGCACATGTCAAGTTTAGGACACCTGTACGTACTTCACATCTTATCGAACATGTTAGGTAAGGAGTTAGACATACCAGTCAGGGAGCTTTGGTAAAAGCTCAAAGTTTGCAATGAAGCTATAAGTGGCAGGGACACATGGATATTACTTAAGTCCATGGGACTGCAGGCATTTACCTAGAGAGAATGTGTGTCTAAAGAAGAGCGGTAGGCTTTGGACCACATCCTGGACCCAAAGCAACATTAACAGGGCTAGCAGAGGGGGAGTACGTCTATTCTGAACATGATGCTTTCTGTAACAAAATGGACTAAGAAAACTTACTAAACATACTCAAAGTCTCAAGTGGTCATCCATTGGGCTTAAGGTGGACAACTTTTGTGTTAAATTACAGAAGAAAAATTAAATCTAAGAATATATGTGAACTGCTGGTGGCACCTCATTTAAAGTGTAATTAGGGATTTTATAATACATTTAACTTTCTGGGGCCAGAACACCTCTCAAGTTTTTTGGCATGACCTCCCTACAACTTTGGTGCCTTTTTAAAGGCGTTCTTTGCGAAAGTGGGGAACTGTCCTGTAGCGCCATCTATTCTTTGCCTCTATTTACAGCAATACTCTTACTCTTTCACGTCCATGTCTAATGTTTTGGGTCAGGGGCGTCATTTTCACGGGGGGCCACATCAGCCTGGCGGTTGGCTTCAAAGGGCCGGATGTAATTTTACTCCTTAACAGTTAAGCGAGAGCTTGGCACTGGCACTGGGCGGAAACAAGGTGCTGGGCCGGATGAAACAAGGTAGAGGGCCAGATGAGGACTGTGGGCCTTTTGTTTGCCACCTGTGTTCTAAGTGAAGGAGTTTATACTCTACATGCTTTTCCAATTTAAAATCCGTTTTCAAATTCTTTGGTAAGGAGATTGCCATCTCTCCCCCTCTTCCAGTCAAACAGGAGGATGTCAGGATGACTAACTGTGTGAGACAATCTGAGAAACAGAAGACTCTTCACTCGCTCTTTCTTTCCTTTCTCTCTCTATCTCTTTCTCCCTTCCTTCTTTCTTTTTCCCTTTTTCTTTCTCTCACTTTCTCAAGGGCAGTGGTTTTCAGACTTGGAATGGAATATTAAAGCCCCAAGTAGAAAATAATGGAACACTAATACCTTGTTTTCTTCAATCTTTATAGGACCCCACTAACAACTTCATGAAATCCTAGGGTTCCGCAGATCATTACTCAAATGGATTTATTTCCTCTTTAAGGAGACTTCAGGTAAGAGACGTCTCTCCTGTCAATGAGACAGATATTTACTCTGACAAGGCAAATTAAGATGATTTCCTGTGGCAGAACCACCGGATTTTGCCCTAGAGGAACAGTGCAGGGCCAGAGAGCTCACACAGATTGCCTCTTAAAGGGAATCACATATCATCAGTTGGTCAGAAGGTACGGTATACCGAATGATTTAAGTAATTTAATAAAGATACATTGGTGTGATCCTTTTTTCAAAAGGCAGTATAATGTAGTTGAAATAATGCTCACTTTGGAATCAGAAAATACGGGTTCCGTCTCCGCTGTACCCCTTACCAGCTATGAGCCTGGCAAAGAGTAAGTAATGTAACTTCTCTGAGCCTCCGATTCTTCATCTATTACCTGGGCATAAAATCTTCCTCATAGGTAGGTTTTTTTTTTAGCAACTATTGGGGTACTACTTTGGTCATTTTCAGAGAAAAGGAAGGCTATGATATGATCAGTTAAGGAGTTGGGTGATGAAGAAATCACATGTTTTTTGTTTTTTTTGGAAATATTAAGTTTGAGATGTCAGCAGGACAGACAAACAGATATGTTGAAAATTCAGTTGGATGTAGAAGACAGTCTAGAGCTTAGGGGAGATGGCTAACCTGGAGATAGAAGTTTGGGTACCCATAAAACCTCATACATACATGGGGAGAACATGTAAACTTCACATAGGCAGAGGCCTCAGGCAGCAATAGACTTTTTTCCTCATCAATGTTATAGTGAAGCAATGTTGGATGAAATGAGTTTCTCAAGGACCTGCTACTTGAATCCAAGGGGATGGATAAGAAAATTGTATAGGAACAGAAAGAAGAAAAAAGAGCCCAGGATCTGTCCTTCGGGGACTTCAAAAGTAAGATGATTGTAGAGGGAAAGGAATTAGCAGAGGAAACCAGAAAGTCATGGCCTTGATGTAGGAAAACTGTAAGTCACAATTACAGGAAAGAAAATACCTAGGAGGGGTAAGTGTTGTAGGGATGAAGGGAGTAGTCAGCTGGGTCAGAATCCAAGCGTCTTTACGTGATAGTCACCAACACCTACTGGGGCAGGGCTGAGCTTGGCTCAAACTCTTATGAGTGTCAGATGAATAATTCATCTAACCCTTTTTTAAAGTCAAAATAAGAACTTCATTATTTAAAAAATTTTTCCTCTTTATTAAGGTATAATTGAATTCTTAAAACTTTCTGAGTGTTAGTTTCCTTGAAAATAGGGGCAACACTAGTACTTCATAGGTGCTTGTAAAAATTAAATAAAATACATAAACCATTCACAGAATTCTAAATATAGTATTCTTGATAAATGGCAGCTAATTATGAAATAGTATTATGTTTAGAAACCAGAAGACCCACATTTTAGTGTAGCTCTTGCATCTAACAATTATTTTCTTGAACAAATGATCATTTGAATTTCAATTTTCTCACCAGAAAAACAGGGAAAATCATCCCTGTTCGGCCCTCCCTCCTCTGGGGGCTGTCCCAGGCGTCACGTGGTACAGCAAACAAGAAAAGGCTCCATAGGCTGTGCAGTGCTAAGGAGATAAAGAGGAGTTTCTGCCTGCCCAGTAGGATTTCTGTTTGTCCAACTTTTAAATCAGTTGTGTGTCTCCATGTTAGGAGTGCTGGGAATAAGTTTGAGGGAGGCAATAGGAAAAACTTTGAAAAATGAAGCTTTGTAGCTAGATTTAAGGTCCAGTATTCTGTTTCCTTTACTTTCTTTTGGAAGGATCCACAAGAATCAATATATTAATGCAACTGGATCCTGAGAAGCAACTGGATCCTGAGGACATAGGCTAACTTCCCAGAATACCTAATTTATTGTAGATGTTCCATACTTAGCCTTTGCTGGCTGAGAATGCCCAGGCAGTGGAATCCAGAGGAAGAGGAATGCTTCTCTTCAAGTTGTGACTGTGTTTCCTCAGCTGTGTTTGACTAGGGAAGAGACAGGTAGAGTGGGAAAGGGAAATGATGAAGAGAACAGTAGGGAAAGAGAATAATGTATGAAGAGTAAGGGGAAGTGGAACTCTTGGAATTGTGAAAAGGAAACACCATCCTCAAATTAAATCTGCTGGCATGAAAGGACTCTGGAGTAAAGGGATGCTGAAGAGAAGGGATGCTGAAATAGCTCTGGACCAATCACACAATGTTTTCTTGTGAAGGCACTAAAGCTAGAGAGGTAAAATGACTAGTTCAGGGTTATTATAAAAGCTGATATTTTAGCAATCACTGATGGTTTTCTGGGGTGTTTAAAAAATAACGAAACTTTGATGTTATCTTGACATCTCTCCCTCTGTCTCTCACATTCAAATTTATCCATAACAAATTCTTTTGAACCTATTTTAAAATATATCCAGAACTTAACTACTCTTTTTCACTTGTACCACTGCTATTCTAGGCAAGCCACCTCACCTCTCCCCTGAATTAGTGAACGGTCTCATTTCCCCCTCACCCTCAGCAGTCATTCACACAGTAGCTGGAATGATCTTTGTCAAGACTCAAGATGATATTAACCCTCTGCTCAGCACAACCATTGGCTTCCTATCTTAGAGAAAAAATTCAAAGCCTTAACCATCTCTTGTGAAGCCCTGAATAAACCTGCTCCCACCCCAGGCTTTTTTCATTTCATGTCCTACCATTCCCATCCTCTACCCCCTCAATCCCTTCCAGCTACACTAACTTTGATGTGTTTTTCAAAAGCAGCAAGCTCCTACCTCAGGGCCCTTGTACTTGGTGGTTTCTTCTGTCTGAAACATTCTTTCTTCAGATATCCATCCACATGGCTTTCTCCTCACTTCTTCAAGCCCATTCAAGGATGTGCTTATCAGACTTTCCTCGCCAGCTTCTTAAGATTAGCACACACACACTCAGCGCACACACAAACTCAGCGCACACACACACACTCAGCATCCCAGTCCTCCACTTGACTTGATTTTCCTTCTAGCATTGTCACCATTGCACCTGTTCCGTGTTTAGCTGTTGTCGGTCTCCATTCACTAGAATACAAATTCTACAAGGAGAGAGATTTGTCTGTTTTTTCAATCTTTTATTTATAATACCTAGCATATATTAGTCACTGAATAAATGTTTATTGAATGAATGAATAAATGAATCAAGACATGATGTCTCAGAACGAAGGAGGAAAGACATTAGGATTTTTTTAAAGACTTTATTTATTTATTTTTTTAGAGATAGGGGAGAGAGTGAGAGAGGGAGAGAAACATCAATGTGTGGTTGCCTCTTGTGTGCCCCCACGGGGGACCTGGCCTGCAACCCAGGCATGCGCCCTGACTGGGAATTGAACGGGCAACCCTTTGGTGTATAGGCCAGCACTCAACCACTGAGCCACACCAGCCAGGGCACACATTAGGAATTTTAAAAAGATGTAGAGATCACTCTTAATTCTGTCATTTGCTGACTGTGAGCCTTTAGGCCTATTAGCAGTCTCAATTTCTCCAGGCTATTACATGGCGATAACACCTGACTACAGTCCTAGTGCAGTGTGAGGATTAAAGGAGGCACTGAATGTAGCTGCAATCAGGATAAGAGAATTGACATTTGATGACCACCCTCTATGACCTGGACCCTTTACATAATTCCATTCTTATACTACTCTTGCAAGGCAGGTATCATTTTTCCATTTAACTGGGTTCAACCTGAAGCTCAGAGAGCTGTGACCCCAAAATAAGTGATGGAGTTAGGGTTTTCATCCAGTTTCCTGTAGCCCTTAAATTCATGTCCTTTTCACTATCTGGAAGGGCTGCCTTCAGAGATGAGTTGTCATTTCCCGGACAGTACCAGGAGCCAAATGTGGATTCCAGTTGTGCCTACCGAGCTGTCATCAAACATCGATGCAAGGACAATAATGTGAACGAAGGGGTTTTAGCAGGTGAAAATTATTCTTGTTGTGGTAAAATCTTCCAAAGAAAACTGCAGCTGACTCTCTTGATAGACCTGTGGCCAACCTGTAAGGTCAGTAATGACTTCCTCTCTCTGCCTGACCAGTGGTCGTGACTTGTCGAAGTCACTCTGAAGCATTTGGTGGCTACTTTTATTTCCGCTCTCGAGCAGATGTGGGGCTGCCATTTACAGAAGAAATGCCCTCCACTTTGCAGGCTTCCAGCTAGGTCCGGGTCAGTTCTTATCTGTCTCAAAGGAATGCTGCTGATTTTGATTGAAAGCTCCATAAATGTAGATCTCTGTCTCAATAATCATATTCATTTTGGTTGTACTGGTGGGGAAAGGGGCTTATTTAACACAATAAACTGCCTTAACAAGCAGGATTTCCCATTTGTTTCTCACCTTAGATGGCATGGCGAGTCTGGTCAAGCAAATACATTTCTTACATCAGTCCTCACACTATTCATGTGCATGGTATTTTTAGTGGCACTACTTGATTAAAGACTCATCAAACAATAGTAAACAAGTCGGCAGCCAAAACTGAGTAGTCTGAACTACAAAAAGTAATATTGTCTTACATTTCCATTTTTTTCAGTGTTCTGTTGATCACCCAGCAACACTGTTGCTATTTGATAGAAATAGTGACTACCTTAACTATCTTTTCTTATATACACAGGAAACAGTGTCCTCAATTGTTCCAGTAAATACTTGTTCCTTTGGCACTCGTTGGAATCTGTGATACAATTTTTTCTGGTTCACAGCAAGGTCTGCTCTGCCCTATACTGTGCTGCATAACCCATCACATGCAATGCCTGATCACCAAAATGTACTGGGCATATTGACAAACAAGTAGTAACACACCCACATTTTGGGGGGAATATATATGTGTTCTGTGTCATACATTTGTAAGTAATTGGTCTGGGCAAATGCAGTTCAAGATTCTGACTTTCTTATATTCTTTTATTTTCCTTTTTAGATATGACTATATTTAACTTTTGCTTTTGCCAAGATAGTTTGTGGGGTTTTTTTCTCCCCAAATATCAACCTTCCTTTTCTCTGAGTGAAATAAGCTCATATAATAATAATATCTAAACATAACTCTGCTTCTCAGTTAAAAAAATTCATTTTGGAGATATTGCATTAGTGGAAAAAAATATTTGATTCCCAGCCACTTGGTAATTGGATGGTATTGGTCTGAACTCTCTTCTTCTGTAAAACAGGAATAATAATGCTACCTACCTATGAAGATTAGATGAGATGATATATGGAATATACATGGCACAATGCTCAGTCAGTATTACTTTCCTTTTCTTTATGGTCCTGTTCTCTTCTGGGTGCCACTATGTGTTTGTTGGCCCTATTTTCTGGAAGGATGAATGAGTTGGAATGACAGTGAACCAACAAGTAGGAATTAGAGGCTGACTTCCTGAAATTGTGAAAAGATATATATTTATTCTTCATAAGATGTTTAAAAATAGCCCTCTCTTTTTATATATCTGGATTTTTTTTTCAGGAAACTCTTAGTAAGTCCATTCTCCCTTAGCCTGGGTTTTCCTAAGCCTAGACTACAGGGATAGGAAGAAGGAGAGCATAGTAGGCAAGTAGGGGAAGAGCCAATAAAAAGGTGCATTACCAAGCTGGCCTTATGTGGCATCAAGTGAAACTGTTACCTGATCTCTTTGGACTTTCTTCTGCTTCTCAAGTTAGTCCCTTCAGAGGAGGAAGGAGAATTCATTTACTGCCTCCTATTTCTCATTGGTCAAACGCTTGCTCCTTAGGACATGAATTATTTTATATTTCTGGGTTATGGTACCTAGCAGTCCCACATCACCTCATTCCTCAAAATTGGCAGGATGTGCATAGTGTGGGCCGTTGTAAAATGCTGTTTGGTTGTGTCCCCGTGAAATTAATCAGAGTACAACCAGAGTTTGTCAGCACAGTGATGCTTGGTGCTGAACCAAGTATGGCAATGACAGAACAGGTGAAGTCAAGAGATTTGAAGCGATTGTAACCTAAGTGGCATATGATACAGTCCAACCATTGCACTATTCAAGTCAACTCACGCTGACAACTGAAGGACTCTTCTTCTTGAGCACAGCATGCTGTCAGCCACAACTGATCTCAAGGCTGTAATACATATCTATCATCTCCTTTCTTTACCATCTGTTCTGGAATTCCCTCGCCTTCAGTCACTTGCTTGTTGGAGTGAAAAAGATCTTCATTTCTGAGGGTACAGACCCATAGTTTTCTTGCGCTTCTAAGGATGTGGTTGTTACAATAGATTGTTTCCTGGGTGCAAAACCACCTACCTAGAGATAATTCAAGTCCAATTTCTAACATTTTGTATAGTAGCAATTCTGGTTCTTTCTCATGATAATTAGGGTCAATTACCCCTGACAAGGCATTAACACCTTTGCCGTTGGTCCCTGGGATAAGATGCTTAAAGTGAACAGGAAGGTCATAGCTTTAAGTTTTGTAGGGACCTCTCACATTCTACTCTACCCATCTGACCCCTGGAAACCACAATCTCTAACCTTGTAAATAAAAATTAAGATTGGAAGTTACAAAGTCTCTGAGTTTTAGAAGTTATGGTGGAAGAGTTCAGTTGTGTTTTTACTCTTTGGTTCCCAGACCATGTATTCTTGCTATTTAGGGCAAAGCATCACAGTATATGTATCATTTATCAATACATACTTTGTATCCTAGAGAATAGCAACCAACCCTGCACTGGTATCTTAACTAAACCTTTACCAGGGCTTTTCAGTGTTCTACTAGACAGCATCTCATCGTGAGGATGTACATAGGGGGAGCAGTGGTTCCTATAGTTGTGTGTCCACTGTAGCACATTGGCATAAATAAGGAACTTGCCCCAAGGAAGTGCTGTATGAAACACAGTGCTGATAGATCAGATGTTCGGTGAGTCAGGGGATGGTAGTAATGAAGAAAGTACAAGGGAAGGCACACTAACATCATAAATAAATGTTTATTTTAGTAAGACCATACTAACATCATAAATAAATTTTATTTTAGTAAGACCAGTAAATTTTTATTTAGTAAGAAAATTTTTATTTTCGCTGCCTGTTTCATGTTAAATGTGGCTCGTTGTAACTCTGCTGTTGCTAAACTTAAAGTTGCCTCAAGAGTTGGTGCCGTATTGATTGATGGCTTAGATTTGGGCTCTTCTCCTGGGAGAGCAGATAGTCACTCTTACACTATTTACATAAGTCCTGGTGCGAAGAAGTTCATTCTGTTAGACCCATCCAGTGTTTTTATTTCTACCATGTGGCCATTTGTTGACTGGCCCATGTCTTCAGTCTTTAGGTTGCTAAGGAGAGGGGCAGGTCAACATCCATAGAAAGAGTTATTCTGTCTGCTTAACTGTTGGCAGGTCCCTCTGCAGTGAGACACAATGTTCTGTACGCTTAATGCCCATTCCTATAGATTTGTGTGCATACCTCTTCCCCAGAACTACTTGTCCTAAATCTTCCAGTGTTATTCCTTTAGGCCCCTTAATGATTAGCCAAGTCATGCCTTACTTACCAAAAGTCTAAGTACCTCGAGCTATGTCTCCCTCCATTAGAACTGGATGACTGCATGTACTGCTAGGAGCCCTGCTCACTGAGAGGGTTTCCCTTCATCACTGTATTTTAGAAATACTCTTCTAAAAAAAGATTTTATTTATTTATTTTTAGAGAGGGGAAGGGAGGGAGATGGGGAGAGAAACATCAATGTGTGGTTGCCTCGTGCATGCCCCCCACTGGGGAACTGGCCTGGAACCCAGGCATGTGGCCTGACTCGGAATTGAACCAGCAACCCTTTGGTTTGCAGGCTGGCCCTCAAGCCACTGAGCCACATCAGACAGGGCTAGAAGTACTCTTGAGTGGGATTGTAATGAGAGCTGCCCATTTTCAGTCAGTACCAACATATTATGTCAGCCCATCTGTCAACTAAGCACAGCAATTGGTGTAGCGACCCCCACTATAAGCTATAGGTTTGATTTATTGTTTATTTTTAATTTTAGAGATAGAGGAAGGAAGAGAGAGAAACTTTGATTTGTGTTCTGCTTATTTATACACTCATTAGTTGATCCTGTATGTGCCCTGACCAGGGATCACATCTGCAACCTTGGCGTATTGGAATTATGCTCTAACCAACGGAGCTACATGGCCAGGGCTATAGGTTTGATTTAGAAGAGGCATCAGTGCAATAGTGAAAGGTGACTTGGGAGTCCAAGCTACCTATTTACACAATTTACTTGTGTCTTCTTGAATTACTTGGATCTAGCCTCCAATGTACTGTTTCCATAGAATAATGGATTGTGTTGTACCTGCTTGAATTTATAACAGAAAGGATCAAACAAAATCCAGCATATCATGGGCAGCTGTGCTCACATAGTCCTTGCTGTCAGTATTCAGTTCCTTTTAGAGTCTAGTAGATGCCCGGTGTTGATTTTCAATCAGAAAGTTGGTCTCTGTTGCAAAGGTATGACCTTCTTCAAGCTCTAGGAGACTACGAAGCAACTCTCCTATTGGGGCTTGCCGGGTCCTCCACCTAGCATGCTCATCCCCACTGTTATCTTTAGTTTATAGCCTGAGTGGGAGGGCGGATGGGTCTGCAGCCTCACTTGCTGCAAATCCCTCTCTTGCTCTGGGTACAAGTACACTAGCAGCCTTCTGAGTCACTTGATAAACCGATTGGAGCATGTCCCTAAGTGCAGTGTATGCTGCCTCCAAAATGCAAGGAGGCCAACTTAGTGCTCAGAGGTGCAATTTTTTCTTAATGGTAGGAGGTACAAGATTCAACAATTTGATTTTTTAAAATCTTAACCTGAGGAAATGCTTACTGATTTTAGAGAGAGAGGAAAGGAGGGAGAGAGAGAGGGAGAGAAACATCAATGCGAGAGAGAAACATCAATTGGTTGCCTCTTGCACGCACCCCACTGGGGACCAGACCCACTTCCTAGGTATGAAATCTGACTGGGAATCAAACCCATGACCTTTCAGTTTAGAAGACAACACCCCAACCAACTGGGCCACACTGACCAGGGCTCAACAATTTGATTTTATCCTAGAAATGTGTCTGTCATCCAGTAGAGCAGTCACTTACCCCATGTGGCTATCTTAATTAAAATGAATTAAACTTAAATATATGCATATATATGTATATAATATACATATGTATGTATACACATATAAATTAAATTTTACTGGGTACCTTTCAAGTGGTTAAAAGCTACATGTAGCTACTGGCAATTATATTGGACAGCACAAATGTAGAATATTTCTATGATGGCAGAAAGTTCTATTGGACAGCATTCCATTCAAGACTCTTCCATGAATACTGAGGACATTTGCTTCAGAATTGCTGGCTTGAAGGATATTTTAAAAATGTGGCAGGTCCAGTTCCTACTGGAAATAAGTGTTGTTGTAGCCCTTGTCTAGTTTCATTGGCTATAATACTTAGTGCTATAACATGACAGGCTAAGATTTGAACTCAAGTCTATCAGATGCTAAACCCCATGCTTTTTGTACTTCTGTAAGTTGTAGGGTCTGGGTCGAGGCAGATGCTTTCCTGTATTGTGTCCAAAGGAAACGTGAGCGCTCCCATCAGATTTTTGTGCAACTAAGTTTTGCTTCTTGCAGGGTGACTATGAATTCTCTTTGTATTTCAACAAATGAAAAAGGCATTTTGTCTGAAGGCCATGTCTGCTGTGGAAACTCCTCACAACTGACCTCTCTTTCTGGGCTACAGTGGACCCAGACAGCAGTTTTCTTTTTATAGAAAGTTTTCATACAGCTCAGAAATATTACGCATTTCCAAATAAATAGGGCTGCTCAAATTCTGTGGCAGACAGCAGAATCTCTGAATGCTGCAGGCCTGCATTTCCATCTGCACTCTATGAAAGGCGAGGATCATTCTCCCCACAGAATGCAGCTAAATGGCAGCTGGAGCATGAATGGACAGGAAAACACTCTCCTCCCTTCAATAACACCACTTATGGCAGACAAGCAAGGTTCTCTTCCGAATGTGGTACAGAGATGCTGTCGAGATAAGAGTAATTATTATACATTAGTTAAAATTCCATTTAGGGAGCGTTATATTGCTGCTGTTTTAAAAGAGGTTTGCTAACCCTCCAAGTGTGAGGGGGAGATTAATTAGTGTCAATGGAAGGATCTCCAAGATAAAAACAAATTAAGCCTCCTCATCCAGACTTGCCTGGGTGTCCTTCAGTTGCTTCCTCTTTTGTGATAGAAACAGTGCTTGGTAAAAAAGAAAGGGAACACGCATTTGCTGAAGCGCATCCAATGTGCCAGGAACCATGATAGGTACTTTAAAAGAAGGCAATATTTTTGAACTAGGATTTCCCATCGTTCCCACCCAGCCCACTGGAGAAAGTTGCTAAAATGATGCATTTGTGTCCTAGGACCATGTTTGTGACATAGATTGAATAATCTGTATTGGATGGCCCCTCCCAAGCCATTGCTGATAATTTACTTCCATTTCATTCCAACAGGGAGCAGGGGGAAGAGGGGAACACCCAACACCAGATTAACACACACACGCACATCAGTTGTTTGTTTCTTTTAAGCTCTTCCAAGAATACTGAGGATATGTGCTTCAGGGTTGCTGGCTTAGAGGATATTTAAAAAATACAGCAATCCAACTCCTACCTGAAATAAATATTAAGTTTTATCTTTTAGCCAGTCCCATTGGCTATAATATTTCATCATCCTTCCCATCAAACACTTTGAACTTGTGGCCCAAATTTTCAGAGCGAGATATGATCTTGTGCACTGCAACTGTTGTCAAATAAGGCAAAATACTGCATAACTTGTAAATATGTTTTGATTTTTAAAATCTTCACAAGATTTACTATGTAAATAAATTCACAAATAATAAAATAAATCTTATGGCATGTGCCTAATTTTACTTTCTGAAAATATATGCACTTATCACCCAAATCTTTATCTACTCCATGTATTTCAATTGGTTTTGCTAACCGTATATATTTTTTTCCATTTTAAAGTATATTTTATTGATCGTGCTATTACAGTTGTCCCATTTTTTCTCCCCTTTCTACCCCTTAGCCCCGCACCACCCTCCCACCAGCAGGCCCCCCACCTTGCCACTTGGTTCATGTCCATGGGTCGTACATATAAGTTCTTTGGCTTCTCCATTTCCTATACTGTTCTTAACCTACCCCTGTCTATTTTGTCCTACCAATTGTGCTTATTCCCTGCACCTTTTCCCCCATTCTCCCTCCTCCTCCTCCCCACTGATAACCCTCCATGTGATCTCTATTTCTCTGATTCTGTTCCTGTCCTAGTTGTTTGCTTAGTTTGTTTTTGGTTTTGTTTTTTAGGTTCAGTTGTTGATAGTTTGACAACAACATAAAACGACAACAACAGTGAGTTTGTTGTCATTTTACTGTTCTTAGTTTTGATCTTCTTTTTCCTAGGTAAGTCCCTTTAACATTTCACATAATAAGGGCTTGGTAATGATGAACTCCTTTAATTTTATCTTATCTAGGAAGCACTTTCTCTGCCCTTCCATTCTAAATGATTGCTTTGCTGCATAGAATAATCTTGGATGTAGGTCCTTGCCTTTCCTGACTTGGAATATTTCTTTCCATTCCCTCTTGCCTGCAATGTTTCCTTTGAGAAATCAGCTTATGGTTTTATGGGAAGTCCTTTGTAGGTAACTGTCTCCTTTTCTCTTGCTGCTTTTAAGATTCTCTCCTTATCTTTAATCTTGGGTAATGTAATTATGATGTGCCTTGGTGTGTTCCTCCTTGGGTCTAACTTCTTTGGGACTCTCTGAGCTTCCTGGACTTCCTGGAAGTCCATTTCCTTTGCCAACTAGGGAAGTTCTCCTTCATTATTTGTTCACATAAGTTTTCAATTTCTTTCTCTTCCTCTTGTCCTTCTGGCAACCTTATAATTCAGATGTTGGAACATTTAAAGTTGTCCCTGAGGTTCCTAAGCCTCTCCTCATTTTTTTGAATACTTGTTTCTTTATTGTGTTCTGGTTGAATGTTTATTTCTTCCTTCTGTTCCAAATTGTTGATTTGAGTCCCGATCTCCTTCCCTTCACTGTTGGTTCCCTGTATATTTTTCTGTATTTCACTTTGCATAGCCTGCACTTCTTCCTCTGTTTTGTGTCCACACTCAAAATTTCTGTGGGCATCCTGATTACCAGTGTTTTGAACTCTTCATCTGATAGGTTGCCTATGTCCTTGTTGCTTAGTTCTTTTTCTGGAGCTTTGATTTGTTCTTTCATTTGGGCCGTACTTCTTTGTCTCGGCACACCTGTTAACATTGTTAAGGGCTGGAGGCTTAGGTGTCAGCCAGGGAGGGGCAATCTACGTCCCTGAATTTTGACGCTGTATGTAGGGGAGGGGTCATTGAGGGAACAATGCCGCTTGCTCAGCTCTTGCCCCACTTTCAGTCACTTCTCCTGCTACCCACAAGCAAATTGGGCCCTTCTGGTGCTGACTCCCAGGTAAGTAGGCTTGTGTATGTTCTAGGACCCCATGGGACTCTCCCCAATGAACTCTCCTGTGAGGCTGGGAGTTTCTCTTGCCACCCCAATCCTTACAGGTTTTTACAGCCAGAGGTTTTGAGGCTTTCTTTTCCCACTCTGGAACCTTGTGTTGCAGTCTGTCTTGCTCCCCAGTTTTTCCTCCTAGCTTATCTGCAAGTGAATGTGGGACCATCTGATCCACCAGCCACAGCCTTGTCTCGTGTCCTCTCTGCCCCAGCTGCCGGTCTCCACCCCTCCTACCAGTCTGGGTGAATGTTTCTTCTTTTAACTCTGGTTGTTGGACTTCTATACAGTTTGAATTTCTGGCAGTCATTGTTTTTTTGTGTTAAAATTTGTTGTTGTCCTTCTTTTGGTTGTGCGAGGGAGCTAAGTGTATCTATCTATGCCTCCATCTTGGTGAGAAGTTATCTCCTCAACTGCTAACTATAACTTTAGACTGATTATGTAACCTCTCTGAGACTCTGGGTTTTTTTTTTTTTTTAGCAATTAAAAACAGGGTAATGAGATTTGCCTCATAAGGTCCCTGTGAGGATCAAATGAGATGATGTATAAAAACACTTAGTGTCTTTCCTGTTGGGGAATTGGAGTAACAGAAACCAGATTTACTCTCCTGGCTGAAACAAACAAAAGCTGGCTAATATGTATATGAAGCAACAGTTTTTAAGACACTGAGAAACAGACAATTGAGGACAGTAAATCCTGAGTGATGGGAAAGAAAATGAGGTAAGCCCTGCCATTGCCCCGTCCTACTGCCTTTAAATAATTTCCAGGAGGTGAAGCAGGGAAGCAAAGTTTCAGAGCAAAGAATATTACCAGGAATAACAAATGTTATTTCATAATAAAAAAAGGGTTTTTTCCATCAAGGGGTTGTAACAGTTTTAAACACCTATGCACCTAAAAAACTGAGATTCAAAATTCATGAAGCCAAAACTCACAGAACTGCAAGGAGAAATACACCAGTCCACAGACAGCTTTGTTTTTCCTTAGACAGCTTTTAGTTTTGAATAGGATGACAAATTAGTCAATAATGTGACAGATCAGAAAACTCACAATGTTTTTGAAATAATGCTATAGAAATGAGTGAAGAAAAGCTAAGCTGCATTTACGAGAGAGGATATTTGGCTAGTGGTACATTAGGAAAATTGAAAGGACTTGGGTAGGGACTGGAGCTAAAGCATTGGCAAAGCTCAGACAACCTGTGTGGAAGGGGACAGGGTGGGGCATTAGACAGCAGTGTCACACCATCAACAAGGGAGAGCGATGCAAGATGCCCAGAAAAAATATTCCTCTCTCCCTGCCACAAAGCACTCCTCAGACTAACCATTTTGCAATATTGCCTTTTGTCAAGATTGAACCAGCTGCTCATTAAAACTCAGTTATATCTGGACAAAAGTCTAAAACAATGATACAGCGATCAGAATAAGCTGCTGTCCAGAATTCAGTGGTTTAAAACAATAAACATTTCTTTTTCTTTCATGTGACAATCCAATAGCTTTCTACAGAAGAATTCTGCTCTATGTGGTCATTGAGGAACACAGATTGCTTTTTGTCTTGTATCTGCTCTTCTCTCTACCTTCCAAATTTTGTCAATTTAGCTAGCGAATGTGGAAATAGACCAGGAATGCATGCAGGAGGTTTTTATGTTTCAGGCCCAGATGTGTCTCAGGCTACTTAGGTTCACGTTCTGTTGGTAGAAATTCAGACAGATGGCCTCAACTAACTGCAGGATGTGGTCCAGCCATGTGCCCAGAAGAAAAGCAGAGCACTGGTATTTGTAAACACCAGCAATCCCTACAACAGATGTCCTTATTCCATCTACTTATTGATGCTCTGGGAACCACATTGCTTTGCTGAACACTGAGCCTAACTCCCAATTTATTTTCTAAGTGAATTCAGTGGTTTTTATTATAGCAAATGCTCATAGAAAGAATTTGAACTGGAGTGAAACATGATTATTTTCTAACATCATTGAATGGAAATTATGAAGATATAAAAAGGCTTAATGTCTGTGTATCAAATCTCAGAATGCTAGCGAGGAGGGCAAGAGAGTCTTAAAAACAAACTACCTAATTCAGTCTCCTAACTTACAGCTAAGTAAATTGAGATCAAGAGAGGCTGAATGATATGTCCAAAACTGTGTTCATAGTAAGAGAGCTGGGGTTGAAGCCTAACTGGTGTGACCTCATAGTTTAATTTATCAACAGAAATTTAACACATCTAGATAAAAAGTCTCCCTCCCTGTTACACTTTGAAAAGGCGTAGAACAAAGACAGTTTAGAAATCTAGTAAGTCTTTAAATTACATAACTGCATAAAGGAACACCAATTTTTAATTTTTAATTTATTTAATTATTTTTAAAAGACTTTATTTATTTATTTTCATAGAATGGGAGGGAGAAAGAGAGGGAAACATCAATGTGTGGTTTCCTCTTGCATGCCCCCTACTGGGGACCTGGCCCACAACCCAGGCGTGTGCCCCGACCAGGATTGAACTGGCAACTCTTTGGTTCCCAGGCTGGCACTCAATCCACTGAGCCTCACCATCCGGGGCCCCATTTTTATTTTTGATAGACATTTTGCCATTTTACCTGTTGAGAAGGTTAGAGTCTGCCAAAGTGCTTGCTGCTCATGGACTAATAATGAATTGGGTTGTTATAGTTGTCAAGGTGGGTTTACTTGAGGAAACAGTACACCAATTTCCTTGGTTTTTATGATTACAAATTTAGATCAAGTCAGAAATCTGACAATGAAGAGCCCGTTGCTTTCAGGACAGCAATGTTTCTCAGTTCTACACACAGACTCGCTCACGGTCTGGGTTCTTTTTCTTTGCCTGATTTGACTAGTGCTGCCACTTCCCTCAGCTTCTTCAGCCATGGTACAGACCACAGGCCCTCACTTGGATTTGACACTAGGTATTCCATATAAATGGATAGTACAGACAAGCGAAGGTTACCTGCATTAACAAAAGTTAAGAATGTTGCAAGGAAGTCTAGCTACTGTATTATGGACTTAGTTATCCCCTTAAAAAGAGTCTTGGTATCTTCCCTTTAATATAGAGAGATTAGTAATTGAGAGCAGAGGTCTGAAGCCAGACAGCTGAGGTTTAAGATCTGGCTCTGACTCTTACCAGCTGTGTGGCCTGAGGCATGTTACTTAATTTCTCTGTGTTTCAGTTTCCTCATTTGTAAAATGAGAATAATGTTAGTACATTCATCTTAAAGTAGTTGCGAAGATTAAAAGTTGATATATGTAAGGCACTTAAAATAGTGTCTGATACAAAGTACATATTAAGTACATAGACTTTCAAAACAACACAGCCTCAACTGTGGAGGGAGGCGAGGAAAGGCAGATATTAATGGCAAACACAAATACATTTTCTAACTTATGATAAGTGATAGGAAAGAAAAGTACTAAGTGCTATTAGAGTGTTAACAGGGAAACCAGATTTAGCCTGGCATTGTATTATAAAATTCTTTACATTTTAGTTTTTCCTACTGATGTATACATTTTTTGAAGCGGGAAGCATGTCTTAATGTTCCTGATTTAACTGTCTGTAAGCACTGTATCCAGTACATAGCAGGGGCTCATACCATTTTACTTTGGAAAGAGAGAATAAAGGAAAGAAAGAAAAGCTTGATTCTACGGGTATAACCATGAGAATATAAAGATATTGGAGGCGAGTATCCTGCAGGGGGTAGAGAATTATGCTCTCTGGTGACTCCCCACCTGCAGAGGTACAGCACCTCCTGTGCGAGGGTCACAGTCCCAGTGATTCTGGGCATTTGCAGCTTAATGAGGATGTATCCACTTATGCATTAAGGCTCATTCACTTTGTTCAAAGCAGCCCCTCAGGTCTTCCTGGGGGACTGGTTTGCTTATTGTAGACAAGATTCTTATACTGCTGACAGGTTTGATAAGCAGGGAGTCTTGGTCAGGGGGATTGCTTGTCTTGGGGGAAGGCAGTGAGCTAGGTTTGAAGGTGAGCTTTCCTCTTCCCTTGAGAGCTGAGCAATGTGAAAACAGGCTGCCGTCAGCCTTGCCTGGAATCCAGGGTGAAGGAGAAATACAGGGAAGCAGTATGGAAGGGGCCTGCCGTTCTCCTGGCCTATGGGTGAGTTGGTCCCACAGAGCACCAGTCTGAGTGAACTGCCCTCTCAGAGAGAAAAGGGAGGAGCAGGTGGCCAGGTGCTTGCTCCAGGTCACAGAGGGGCTGCACCTGGAGACCTAAGGCCTGTATGCTTCCAGCCTGCCACCCTGCACCATAACAAATGGGAATTTGAACAGTATTAAACAACTTTTAAAAATCTATAAACAGCTAAGGAGAGAGAAGGAAGAGGCTGAATTATTTGACCCTCCAGTTTTAAATTGTTACCCTAGATGAAAGCCTATTTCCAAAAATGCAATTAAAATGATGAATAATGACAGTAATACCAGCAAACACTTACACGTTATTTAATATCTACTGGGCATCATTGTGGGAGTTTTTTATGTATAAATTTATTTAATTCCCATAACAACTCTGTGACCTGGATTCTATTATTCTTATTTTGCAGATGAAGAAACTGGGGCATGAGAGGTTAAGCAACTTGCCACGGGTCACACATTAGTAGGTTGAAGAGAAGGATAAAGATTTAGTTAAATATTAAAGGAAAATGGGATCATTATTGAATAGCTACTATGTGTTAGGTGCTTTGCACCTTTGTCAGGGTGTGCTTCTCTGTCCCTTCAATTTGGTCCCATTCTCACTCATGGTAGGGAAAGAGCTTTCAACATTGTTGTATATCAAAGCTATGCTAAGAGAAGCAGTCAGGATCAGCAAGAGAGTCTGGTTTCCTTGTAGGAGCTGAACTCAGAAGGCATCTGGAGTAACTGAGGGACAGACACTAGACTTGGCTAGGACCCAGGACAGAGGATAGAAAAGACGAAGAAAGGAAAAACTAGAGAAGACAAACTGTGTGGACTGGAAGACAACCTGTTGGGAGCAGCAGCCTAATAGTTTGTATTAGGTGTGTTTGTGACCCAGCTCCAGGAAAACTGGGCCCTTTCTGGCGATGGCTGATATCTGCCTGCCCTTCCAGGTGCTATATTGCATAAGGGCAATACTTCAATTGGCCCATCTGTCAAAATAGCCTTCCCAGATGAATATCCTATTCCCATTTATATGAATAGGAAGGTGAAATCTGGAAAGTTTACCCAATATCACGTGGCTAGTACAAAGCAGTGAGGGCTTGTTTGTAGTTTTAAAACTGATATACAAGGTCTGTCCAGAAAGTATCCAGCCACGTGATACCAAAAATAGAGACATTTATTGAAGAAGATACAAGATACAAGAAACATTGTACATAGGACAAAGATGCCTCAGTCCAATTCAAAGTAGGTACCTTGGGACCTCCCACAGTTCTCCTAATTGTATCAGCTGCCCCATTGTATTTTCCTGAATCTCATAGATGGTCTGAAATCTCTTCCTTTTCAAAGGTGATTTTAGTTTTGGGAAAAACCAGTCACAGGGTGCCAAATCTGGGCTGGAAGGGAGCTGAGTCACTTGGGTGATTTGATGTTTCACAAGAAATCTCTGCCCAGAGCCCTGAGGTTGCCCAAGATGAGGTCGGTAAAAGCAGGGCCTCCTTGGGAAGAGAGGAGTGCAAATGACGGGCTGTGCCAAGGTGTGTCAGTGGGCTCTCAGGGCCCCTTTTCATCACCCACGTGCTCAGCAACAGGCTATGAATAACACCTCCGAATAGCAATTATCAAACAGCCCAGGCCTGGGCTTTGAGTCCACACCAACTCAGGTGGCCAGCGCAGGAAGCATTAGCACATTTTGCTCTTCTAGGAATAAAAGAACCGCAACTGTGTCCTTGAGTCTGTTAAACAATGTTAACTGGAGGGAGGGGTCAGGAGAGAGGTACGTGTGGTGGTTTATGGGCAGGAGATGAGAGAAACCACACGGCTCGTTTGCCCAGCACTAATGGATCTGAAATGAGGAGCTGGGATGCCAAAGGGATAGCTAGCTGTCTTGAAATGAGAAGAACTGAGAACAAGGGAAGTCCATTAGTGTCATGTTTGTATTTCTCCTCCTCTGAAGCTGATTCCAGGCTCACAGGGAGAAAAGACCAACAATCTCCATCCTCAAGAGCTTTGCCCATTAGTGTCAAATTATCCCAGGAGGGAGAAGGCAAAAGGGGAAAAAAAAAAAGGCAGTGTAAACAGAGGATTCACAACCTTACTAGAAAGCCTCTCTCCTCTGCCCAGGGAATAGCTCTGATGTCTTAGAAAGAGGATTAGTTAATAATTGGGACAGAGGCTTGTCCTCTGTACCTACAGGCTATTGGCAAGAGGTAGCTTTACCTACACAGGATGTGAATCAAGTCCCACTATCTAAAAAGTCATCAAGAATCATCAAAATTCCAACATACCTTAGTTTTCTGAGCCATAATTAAGTTCACCAAAGCAAAGTGGTTTTGATCTACAGAAATAAAAAATAACAAACAAAAGTAAAATGATATATACTATTTATAAGCACTTACTTTGTTCTGGGTGATTTTAAGTGCTTCACAAGCTTTACTTCATTTAGCTTTTATAGTAGTGCCAAGAGGTAGAAACTATATCTCCATTTACAATCAAGAACACTGAAGCCCAGTGAAGTTATTGCTTCATCTTCTATCATCACTTAACAAACTACTCCAGCATTATCACTATTATCTCATGCTTTTCTTGCGTCATGAATTTGGACAGGGCCCAGCAGTCAGCTCTGCTCTGCTCCAAGAAGTCTAGAACCATCGCTGGGATGACTTGAGTGTCTGGGTGCTGGCCAGGCATCTCTCTCTGCATGGCCTCTCCACATGGCTACCTTGAGTTTCCTCACAGCATTGTGGCCTCAGGGCAGCTGGATTTCTTCCACTGTGCCCCAGGACTCCAAGAACAGATGTTCCAAGAGGCCCAAGCTGAAGCTGCAAGGCTTTTTATGGCATAGCTTCAGAACCCCCAGAAGGTGACTTGTCCCACAGGCAAGTAACTAAGACTAGCCAAGATTCAAGGAGAAAGGAATAGGAGGGACATCAAAGAATTGAGAATCATTGAAAATCTGCCACAGTAAGTAATCAGTCAAGTCATATAGCCAGTAGGTTGCAAGACAGCATGTTAATTCAGACATTCTTAACCACTATGCCAAATTTAGCAATCTGGAGATTGAATTTATGTATCTTTCAGACAAATACAGGGGACGATGGATTTCCTGAAACTCATTTGTAATTCCGTTGTTTGGAACACAGATCACTTTTTCTGTTAAAGATGCAATGTTTCTGTCCTCTCCTCTTTCCTTAAACACTTGTTAAACGCCAACATTGTACCAGGCAATATCCTGGTGTTAGGGATACAAAGCGAACAAACTACTCTCTCTGATTTTAAGGGTCTCATGGGATAACAAGGGGGGGGGGACACAAGCATCTACTTTATTCCTGTTCAGTGTGATTAGCACTGGATGATAGGAACTAATATGAAAACTGGGGAATAAACCTCCAATTCTATGTTAGGGGTTTGGAAGGATTTCCAAAGGAGGTGAGATTTGATTATACCTTAGAGGGTTAAGAGGAGCCTGCCAGTTGTTATGGACCGAATGAGTCTCTCACCACCCAAAATCTTATGTTGAAGGCATAATCCCTATAGGATTGTATTTGGAGATAGATCTTTTATCAAAGTAACTGAGGTTAAATAAGGTCATAAGGGTGGAGTCCTGATTTGAAAGGATTAGTGCCCTTGGGGGAAAGAAGGGGAAGGGTTGTCAAGGAACATGTATAAATGACCCAAGGACAAAGCTAAAACAGTAAGGACTGAGGACCAGAGGTGGGGGTAGATGGGGCAGGGGAAAGTGGTAGAGGAAAAACTGAGACAACTGTACTTGAACAACAATAAAAAATGCAAAAAAATAAATAAAAAAATACATAAATGAAGGGGTTAGTGCACTTTTAAGAAGATGCAACAGAGCTAGCTCCTCCACCCTTCCCCCATCCCTCCAATCCCCCAAACCAGAGAAAGTTCATGTGAGGACTTAAGGAGAGGACAATACTTTGTGAGCCAGGAAGAGAGTCCTCACTAGAAACTGAATCAGCCAGACTTTGATCTTGGACTTCCAGAAACTGTGAGAAATAAATTTGTGTTGTTAAGCCACTCAGTCTGTGGCATTTTGTTATGGCAGCCTGAGCTGACTAAAACACCAGCTAAGAAAGAAAGAGTGTTCCAAGGAGAGCAACAGCGTGTTTAAGTAAAAGGAGACTCAAAAGAATGTGGTGTATTCGGGAAACCAGCAGTAGGTCATCAGGCCTGAGACATAAAGTATTTGTGGGGAAGCAGTGGGAAACAGACCAGAAAGATGTCAAATTTGCATCCTTTGAGCTCCTTGAATTGCTAAATGACCAGTCCTATGGCTGCCTGAATTCTGGATTTCTCCTTAAAGGAGATAAGTTTCTATATTCTTTGAATGACCAAGACACAAATTTTCTGTTCTTTGTATTCAAAAGCATGGAATCAGGATGAATTTTGGCTGCATGTTACAAAATTCCCGGTATGACCATGACTGAAACAATATAGAATTACAGTTCTGTCTTGCTTTGGGGTAAGCAAACACTCCATAGTGGGAAGGCCTGAGGCCCCTTTATCATGTTGCCACTCCATTCCTCAATAGATGACTTGGGGATCATGTTACAGGGCTAAACCATCATGTCTACATTCCAACATCAGAGAGACAAGAGGATACAGATCACGCATCTTCCTTTTTTATGGACATAAAAACCACAGTCAATACTTCTTCTGTATGGCATTGGTCAGAACTTAGTCACATGGGAACACATACGTGGAGGCTTGAAAGTTTCTCTTTATTCCAGATGGTTAAGCTTCCAGATGACAATCTGTGGGCTTATTACTAAGAAGAGGAGTGGAGATATTGAGGAAAACCTATGGACCTCTGTCACCTAGAGACTCCCCCTAACTCGTCAACGAGGAGCAGTGAGGGGGAGTGGAAATGGACTCCGAGAGGGGATTTTGTGGGTTACCTTGAGAGTGATTCTGGAGTTATTGGACTTCCCCCCATGGTTTCTGGCATGCCATTAGTGCCCTGCTGAAACAATATGCATTCTTTCCTAACGTTTCTAAGAAGACTTTCCTGGACTTTGATAGGATTTTCATGCAGCTGTCCTTGTCTAGAAGGAAGAGACATAAAATAGAATAATTTTGTCAGTGGGATATATGTTTTTGCTATTTAATAGTATTTCAGAGTCTGTAGAGTGCTTTCGTATCACATAGCCCACCTGGATAGAAACACAAAGCCACATTAAAGGGTCCTTCTGCTTTAAAGAGGAGTTCTGATTTTGCTTACTGCGACCACTGCAGTCTTGACTGCCGTGCTCAGGTAGGGCACACCAAGGTCAGATATTTACATCAGTACTAGCGAGCTTCCTAACTCAGGGCTGCAAGGAGATAATTCAAAGACGGAATCTATGCTAGAGGCTGAGAACCTATACACTTATCAAAGCAATATGTTAGGATAATTTTTAGGCAACAAGAATGTATAATTATCAAGAAATTCTGATGGTTACTTTCTTTTCTCCTTCTCCCTAAGGAAGTGGTAAACTTCCTTAGATGGGGAATTGGTTTCCTGGGGCTGCCATAACAAATTACCATAAACTAGGTGTCTTCACCAATAG
This sequence comes from Desmodus rotundus, assembly GCF_022682495.2. Lineage (NCBI taxonomy): Eukaryota > Metazoa > Chordata > Mammalia > Chiroptera > Phyllostomidae > Desmodus > Desmodus rotundus. The sequence goes on from NC_071389.1 coordinate 48,150,691, forward strand.
AAACTAGGGACTTCTGAAATCAAGGAGTTGAAAAATTAGTTCCTTCTGAGGACTGTGACAAAGAATCTGTTCCAAGACTCTCCCCTAATGCCCGGTGGTTTGCCGGCAGTGTTTGGCTTGTAGCTGGTGCGTTCACCATATCTTCACATTATATTCCTTCTATGTGTGTCTGTCTCTGTGTCTAAATTTCCACTTTTTATAAGGTCAACAAATGTATTGGATCATATAAGGACACCCTAATGACCTTAAATTAACTTGATTACTTCTGTGAAGACCTTATTTCCAGATCAGGTCATCTGAGGTACTGGGGGTTAGTACCATACCTTTTTTTTTGAGGGAGGCACAATTCAACCCATAATAGATTGGTATTGTTGAAGGGAGAGCTTTAGTTTTAAATTTCAAATTTGTCTTCTTCCAGGTTCCTTTGATTTTCCTTGGGAGTCCCACATCCTTTTTCTCCCAAGTTACTCTGTGCATATTTGTTAGGGTACTTAGTAGTAATTGCTCCTATTTATACTCAGAATTCAAATTGTACCATCAATATTGCTGAGGAGACTGGATTCCTCCAGACCTGCTGCAAAAATGCTGGTTTCCTCCTTTACATTTTACTGTGGGAATGGTTGCGAGGTTTTTCATCTTTGCTTCTCTTCATTTCATCTCCACACTCTGGATGCTGAATTTGTAGATGGCATTTGCCTCTTCTATCCCAGTGCCCTGCATGTATGCTAACTTTCTTTCTCCTCAACTTGCTGTAATGAAAGGAAACTTTTAGTGAGAAGACTTACTTTCTGACTGGAACCTAATCTTTCTAAGTCAGGGCACCTTCTGTGTAACATCATTTAATCATACCCTCAGAGGGCTCAAGGGGCAGCTTCTGCTTCCTACTTCTTTCTCAATACAGTACAGTGGACTCATTCACTCCTGCCTGATTTTGGAAGAGGCAGTGGTGTTTCCTGCCGCATACAATAACCCTCAGCTCGTCCACAGCCCCCTCACCAGTAGAGCAGTGCTTCACTGTTCTTTGAGCAGAAGTGGCCACTGATTGGGCCAGCGTGGCCCCAAGATAGTCCATCTTTAGCCTGTTTGGAGATAATCGTGTATGTGTGTGGGGGGGGGGGAGTGGGGGAGTACTGTTTCATAGAGGCCATAATGATTTGCTAAATCATTCAGATTGGTTCACCTCAGGATTCCATTTAGATTACATAGTGAGTGCTAAGCAAACAGATGGAGAGAAACAGAGATGAGGCAAGAAAGAGTTTGAAGGACTTGTCTGGTACTCAGAGACCTCAAGTCCTAATGGCTTCCTGTTCCTGCTCTAGACAGTATAAATGCTGCACGTACATTTCTTCCTTTTCTAGAGGTGGCTTTCGCAATCAAACCAAAACAAAACAAAAATCCTAACTGGTTTCTAGCCATTATTCATGTTTTTAAAACTTAATTGGTTCCTCATAAAAATCTCTTGAGGCTCCTAGACTTTGAGAGATTTGCCTAATAATGTCACACAGCTATTAAATGGTGGAGCTGGGACTTAAACCTGATTCTTCTGATGACATGCCATATGCTTTCTTCTTTAAAGTGCTATATAACTATTAGTAAAAAGGTACCCTGGAAAGCAAAGCGGAAAGATGCTATTGTCTGCTGGAAAGCTGTGGTGCTGCTGGGCATGGATAATAGCAACAATTCTCAGAGGTTTCCTTCCCTCTTCTCCACTAATTTCATTGGCTCTTCAAAGCAAACCTGTGGAGTAGAACCATGAAGGGCAACTTTGTCTTTAGTTCTAAATGCATAAATTTAGTCTCTAGAAGTTAATTGACTTGACCAAGGCTACAAAAACAGGAAATAGTAGTGACAGTGATTAGGATTACGTCTTTGTTAATACCCAGCTCAGTGGGTGGCACATATTTGACATCTTTGATATTCAAGAAATGTTTTTAGGAAGGAAGAAAATAAGGGAAAGAACAAAAAGTGAGGAGGAGGAAGGAAGGTAAGGAAAGAAGGGGAATCTCTTTTCATAAACTCAATATGCAGTGAGGAAAGACCCTTTAATCCAGGGCACCTCCCAAACCATGCTCAGCAGTTCCCAAGCTCCTTCCCTCCTTCTTTTATTTCTTCCTTTTTTTCTTTTACTTATTGATCCTGGAGAGAGAGGAAGGGGAGGGAGGGAGGAGAGAGAGAGAGAGAGAGAGAAGGAGAGAGAAGGAGAGAGAAGGAGACAGAAGGAGACAGAAAGGGAGAGAGAAAAAAAACTGATTTTGTTGTTCCACTTATTTATGCACTCATTGGTTACTTCTAGTATGTGCCCTGGCCAGAGACTGAACCCACAACCTTGGGATACCAGAACAACCCTCTAACCAAATGAGCTACCTGGCCAGGGCCCCAAACTCATTTCTTCAAGTTCTGTGTTGGGATACCTAAGGCTTCAATAATTCTTGTACTCGGTGAGTCATCCTCTCCTCCATCTGTTTAAATAACAAGTCTAACCACAGCCATTGTTGCTGATTACATGCTGAAAATGACCTAACAATGTTTTATTTAATGGTCCCCAGTCATTTCCATCTGGTCTGTGGGTGGCTGTACAGTCATTATTCATCAATGAAACTTTGCAAACAAAACATGTATATATGCATATAATAAAACCTCAATAATTTACACTAATTGGAGGGAAGTCCTATCTAAACTAACAAAAAGTAAGAATCGCTGTTTTATTACTTTCAAGCTCATGATGTAATTAACCACGTAATGAGCATGTGGCCTGGTAGAGAAAGCACTGTAATGGGAGTATGATGAGCTGGATTTTGTAAAGGAGAGAGATGAGATAAATAGAGGAGATAGTCGTCTAGGTTGCACAAAGTGCAACCCTAGAACCTGGTGGCTACGTTTTAGGATCTGGCCCTTGGATTTGTAGAAATGTGAAATTGTTGGCATTGCTAGAAATTATTCACTGAGCAAGGCTAGAAGACACATCCCACTCAATAGGTAAGTGAATTGTGCCAGGGGTGTCCAAACTTTTGGCATCTCTGTGCCACACTGGAAGAGGAAGACTTGTCTTGGGCCACATGTTAAATACATTGTGACATGTAATCACAAAAACATCTCTTAATGTTTTAAGTAAATTTATGATTTTGTGTTGAGCTGCATTCACAGTCATCCTGGGCTGCATGCAGCCCACGGGCCACAGGTTGAACACCCCTGTAACCAAAATCATATGTGACCAAAACATAAAGCTTAATGTAATTTGTTAGTTTTGTTTGAAAACTCAGGTAGACCACATAAATAGGTTGACTGATTAGTACACTATCTCTTATGTAGAAAAGTCCTCATAATAAACCAATTTTGATTCATCAGGTTGGATTCTGTTGCAATTGATAGAAACTACAATTAAAATAGAAGACATGGCCCTGGCTTGTGTGGCTCAGTGGATTGAGTGCTGGCCAGCAAACCAAAGGGTAGCTGGTTCAATTCCCAGTTAGGGCACATGCCTGGGTTGTGGGCTGGGTCCCCAGTAGGGGGCGTACGGGAGGCAACCACACATTGATGTTTTTCTGCCTTTCTTTCTCCCTCCCTTCCCCTCTCTCTAAAAATAAATAAATGAAATTAAAAAAAAGAAACAAAATAGAAGACATGAATGAGGAGAGTTAGTGGTTTATATAATCGGAAACGTAGAATGAGATATCGAGTTGGATTGATTTAGGCACTTACCATATTATCAAATTCTGGTTTTAGTGTCTGTTTGCTTGGGGGTGTGTGTGCATGCCCATACTCACAAGCCTTCTGTCTTCCTTCTACAATGTCAGGTTTCCTGTAAGGCTGTTTCCCCTATTGTAGCAAAACGGCTCTATTCGCTTTATGTTGGCAAAGTGCATGGCCCAGAATGCAGGGGTACCGAGAGAGACAGGGGTAAGGGGGGAAAGATGAAGGGAGAAGGGAGGAAAAGAAAGGGGAGGAGAGAAGAAAGGGGAGGAGGTCTTGAGGTTGAGAAGGCAGCGATGTTGCCCTAACATATATTACTGATAGAAAGGTGCTTGGGTAGCACGGGGTCAGAGAGCAAAGAGTTTCCTGGGTGACAATGACAGCCACTGCCACCCGGCTCATGGCATTGCCTCCTTTGACAGAGATTGAGCAATATGACCGGTTCATGTTCTCTCATCACCCTCTTCTCGTCCTCATGTAGGCTAGGCCTCCCTTTTAATTGTCATCCTTTGTTAGGAAGGTCACAGTAAAATTCATTAGGACAGCTGTTTTCCCCCCACATCGTATTTTAGTTAGACCTTTGTGAGATTTCGTCTCCATTACTTCGTGTAGACTTCAAAAACACTCTTGTTTACCAGGATCTTAGGGTGGTTGACTTTTTCTACTTCGGTGTATATTCCAACTGGTTTTCATCCCTCAGAGAGGCTACTAGTCAACAAGTTCTGGGGGACATTAAATCTATGCAGGAAGTCCTTTTTGTGTGGCATCCACTAAATAAATGCAAAGTTAAGGCGATATACATTATTTCATCTAATCCACTGGCCTACCAGCCCACAGCGTCTGAAAGGTAAACCCATTGCTTCCCACATGTACTCCAGTCCTCCGACCAGTGGAGATACTTGTTCCAGCTCTGCCATTATCTGTGTGTGTGGCCTTGGTTTCTTCATCTGTAAAATGACAGGGGAGAGTTAGATGATCTTTGAGATTGCATCTGATTTTAAGATGTTATGCATTGTGTATGGAATCTCAGTCTTACTTAGTCTGCTTTTTCTGAAGAGATACACTCAGGTATAATTAGTAATGTGTAAAGTGTAACTAAACATGGAAAAGGGACGTGAAAACTCCATTCCTTTTTACTGGTTAAATATTGCTCTTGAAAATATCACAAAAAGCCAAAACATAAGCTCTGGCCACACCGTGGTGGAATATGGATGCCAGAATCAGGGGTTGACTTACCCCAGGGATGCATGCGGGATCTTCCCTCATTGAGAACAGCGCCCTCTCTTTGATGCCTCTTATGCCATTGATGGATCTAGGAAGATCTCTATAGCATCTGAGTAGTCACTGAGCTGAAGTACAATTAATGAACTTTTATCAGATATATGTTTGTCTAAAAACATGGTTCACGTATTCTCAACAGAATAGAAAACTGAGCTAATTTACCCAGGTGTGATTTGATTTACACTTGTGTGGCAATGGCTCCCCCCTCCTACCCCCCGCTAGTGCCCTCCACTTTGATTGTCACAGATAGTGCAAGGCAGTGTCTATGGAGCCCTGATCTCTCTTGTGCAGTGTAAGCAGAAGATAGTTCAAATAAATTCAGGGAAATTTAAAAAATATTACTAACACGTATGAACCAGTTGATTGGATTGAGAAAATGGTGCTTGGTTTGCCTTTTCTATCAGTCTCCTCTGCTACAAAACTGATACAGTAGGATAATGAACACCAAACGTGGAGGCAATAGAGAGTTGGAATCTCGGGTCTGCCACTTACTACTTGTGTGACCTTCCATCGTAGGTATTGTTATTGCTTGTTTTCCATCTCTACAAGTTTTATATGGGTTTAAAAAAAAATCCTTAATGTCTTATCCTGCTTATGCTTTCCTCTATCTTCTTGAATATATGGAATATATTGATAGAAACTGTCTTAATATCCTTATCTATTAATTGTATCATCTGTTTCATTTACATATTTGTTTTTATTGATGTCCCCCCCTTGAGTTTTCGGTCATTTTCCCTACTTCTTTGAATTTAGAATGCCTATTAATTTTTTGTTGGGTGTCTGGCATTGTGAATTGTATGTTGTGTGTGGATTTTTTTTCAAGCATTTAAATATCTTTTAGGCTTTTAGGGGGAATGCAGTATGAGTTACTTGGAAACAAATTGATCCTTTTGACTTGCTTTTAATTTTTGTTAGGCAGGTCCAGAACAGCCTTTAGCATAGGGCTGACTTAGCTCCTCTACTAAGGAAACACCTTTTCAGGAGGTATGTATCAGGAGACTTTTTCCTCTTGCTCGCAAGAATGCCAAATATTCCCAACCTGGGTGATCTCTGGGTAGCGATGCCACTTGATGGTTCTTTCCTGAATCAATATTTTCTCTACCCATATGTGCTGATTAGCACTCAGCTAAAGATGCAAGTGCACCTCTATCCAGAAATTTCACTGCTTGGGCCTCCCAGAGCTCCAGGCATTATGTCCTCAAATTGCTGGGATCTGTTTTGTTCCTCCTGCCTCTGGTATAGCCTTGAAACTCTCTGAAGACAGTGGGCTGGTACATCCTAGGATTCACCTCTTTGTTTACCTTCTTGTAGGGATCACTATCCTGCTCTGTCTGTTACCGAATGACCAAAACTATTGTTTCCTAGGTTTTGTTCAGTTTCCCAGTAGTTTAGGTGGTAAGGCACATGCAGTCCCATGTCCTCCATGATGGCTAGAAGCAAAAGTCCATGTCTTCGGCTTCACGAACCACACAGCTCTGATGCTCAGGGGACTCTGGCTTCACTGTGTCTAAGCCAGTCACATGACTTCCTAATCCTCAGTTCTTTCAGCTGTAAAGTGGGAATTATAGTACTACCTATTTGTAGTGTGGTTGTGAGAAGGAAATAAAATGAGCCACTTGATGTACTACTTATATGTCACTTGGCGTATAACAGCTAGTTATAAAATTCTATCAGTGATGATGGTCCTCAGAAGACAGCTGTTCATGCTGCACCCAAAGCCACACATTTCTCTATGCCACGAGTTTCTTGTCTATAAAAGACCAAGTCCTACTTCTACCACAGAGTCTGATCTGGGATTTATGGGGCTCTCCTCTGTGCTCTTTAAAGTAGCCGTTGGCAAACTATGGCCCATGGGCCAAATCGGACCCTTTGCCTGTTTTGTAAATAAAGTTTGATTGGAACACAGGCACTCCCTTTTGTCTGTGTGTTACTGTCCAAGACCGCTTTTGTGTTCTAATGCCAGTTTTGGACGGTCATGACAGAGATCACACAGCCCACGAATACAAGAATATTTACTATCTGGCCCTTTACAGAAAGAGTTTGCCAACCTCTTTCTAGAGGTTGGGTCAGATAAGTCCAAAAGACACTAGCAGATTTCTGCCTGTTTAAATCCCTGTGCCTTGCTCAGGAAGATAGGGAGAGGGGCCACATATCATTCAAAGGGCTTCTCTGGAAAGGCTTGGAGTCTAGGAGAGTCATTCTAGACCAAGTCTTCCACGGGTCCTAACACGACTGGCTTGCCCTTCTCCATAGCAGACGCCCCCTTCTTGCTCCTAGCCAGGAACTCCTAGAGTGCTGGGAAGTACTGAAATGTCACAGGCCAGGTGGGTTTGCACCTTTTTCTTGCACTTATTAAGAATATTTTTCATTTTATAAAAGAAAGGACACTTGCTCCCTAATGATAACTCCTCTTTGGGGTAAATTTAGCTTTATGAAAAACTCATGAGAGTCTCCTTACTTTTTTCTTTTTACTGTTGATCAGCTACCACTTTGCTCACAGACAGATGTTTGGGAGTAGCTCCTGGTCCTCCTCCCTCTGGAGTGCCTGACACTTCACTGCAGTGTCTGGCTCTGTGCTTCCTGAACTTCTTAGTTTAAATCCTCGTGGTACTTTACTTCCACATTAGTAATACTCGTTAGACCAGGAACGAATGCTCAACGTCTGTTTCACTGCTTCACAAGGAATGACTTGATCCCTGCCACATGCAGGGTAGCTTTCAGGAGACTTACGTGTTTATTGAATTGATTCGAATTGAGTTTGGGCTGACTTTCCTTTGGAAACTTATTAAATGCTGTCCAGTCAGGTAGCAGTGGCATTCGTGGACTGTTTCCAACCCCCACCCCCCTCCTCATGTGAACTCGGGCCAGAAGGCTTTTCAAACTGCCTGGCCCATCCCCATGGTGGAGAATGAATGAGGACCCCTGGGGAATCTAGGAATGTAGACCCAAGCCGCCTACCACAAATAGGAAATTTCTTTGAAGTCATGTTTTGGCTTGAAAATTTGTACAAATGTTACATTCTACTCCATAATACATCCACCTGTTTGATAGAATTGTTTCATTATTTAACAACTTGAAAAGATAGTCAATTATCACTAATCATTAGAGAAATGCAAGTCAGCACATTAGGTAAATACAACAACCACAATGAGACACCACTTTACACCCATTAGGATCGCTATTATTAAAAGAAAAAAACCACTGAAGTGTAAAATAGTGCAGCTGTTGTGGAAAACAATATGACATTTTCTCAAAAAATTAAACATAGGTTATCATTGGACCCAGCAATACTACTTCTGGTTATATCCCCCCAAAAACTGAAAGCAGAGACTAGAACAGGCATTTGTACACCCATGTTCACGTTATTCACAATAGTGAGAAAGTGGAACAATCCAATATCCATTGATGGATAAATGGATAAACAAATATATATATATAAAATCTGTGTGGAAAAAGTCCAGCCATTGATAATATAATGAGAACAGTTTGTGCAACATCCATGTAACCTGTCAGCCAAGGAGAGTGGACTGGAATGAGCATGTGTGACAAAGTCAGAGGGGCGGTAGACACCACTGAGTGAGCATGTGTACTGTGTGGCCATCACACTCAAAATGACTGAGTAGAGCGACAAATCTTCATCACATTTTGTGTTAAGCTTGACCATTCTTCCACAGAATCTATTCAGATGATTCAGGAGGCCACAGCTGTGGGCAACTGTGATTGGCAGTTGCATTGCAACAATGTGCCTGCTCGTGCATCACATCTTATGCAGAATTTTTTTGCAAAACATCAAATCACCCAAGTGACTCAGTGCCCATAGAGCCCAGATTTGGTGCCCTGTGACTTCTGGCTTTTCCCCAAACTAAAATCACCTTTGAATGGGAAGAGATTTCAGACCATTGGTGAGATTCAGGAAAATCCTATGTGGCAGCTGTGGTGATTGGAATTGTGTGAGGTCCCAAGGTGCCTACTTCGAAGAGGACAGAGATGTCATTGTCCTATGTACAATGTTTCTTGTATCTTCTTCAATAACTGTCTCTATTTTTCATATTACATGGCTGGATACCTTCTGGACATACCGTGTGTGTGTGTGTGTGTGTGTGTGTGTGTGTGTGTAATTCAGCCTTAAAAAGGAAGGAAGTTCTGTTACATGCTACAATATGAATGGACATTGATGACATTATGCTAAGTGAAATATGAAATAAGTCAGACACTAAAGGACAAATATTGTATGATTCTACTTCTATGAGGCGTCTAGAATAGTCAAATTCGTAGAGACAGAAAGGAGAATGGTGGTTACCAGGTGCAAAGGGAGTGGAGGTGGAGAGTTATGATTTATTGGGTGCAGATTTTTAGCTTAGGATGACAAGAGGAATATGGGAATGGATGGTTATACATCAGTGTAAACATACACAATGTCAGAGAACTATACACATAAAAATGGTTAAAATCATCAATCTTTTGTATTGTGCGAGAATATTTATAACATAAGTAACAAAGGCAATAAAGTTTTAATTTAGAAAATTAGAAAACACAGAGACATATAAAGAAGAAAATAATTACTTGAATTTTCATCACTAGAGATAAAGGCTAAGAGTTTGATATTTATTGATCTTGTCTTTTTATGCATGTGTATAAATTTTTAATGACTATGGAATCATGCTGTTTCATATTTTTTTGATCACAGAGGGGAATGAACATTATTGAGCACCTCTATGTGCTGCTTTCATTCTCAGAAAAACCCTGTGAAATGAATAGATTTTATATCTTGTAGATGAGGAAACCTAGAAAACTTTCTCAGATTCCTGTAAATGGCAAGAACAGGAATTAAAGCAAGTCTGAGTGCTCACAAACCCATATTCTTTCCGGGGTTCTACACTGCCTGTAACACTGGGAGGCAGAACAAGCCAAGACCAGCTTTACACCAGCTTTACAAAGGAGGAAAGTGAGGATTGGAGAAATTAAAGTGAGTTGCCCATGCATCTGGACATTGCAAGTCCAAATCCCAAATTTTCACATGTATTTCATGACCCATGATATGTGGTTTCTAAAAGAAGCATGTTTCTCAGATTCCCCAGAGGGTGCCCCTGTGTTGGCCTTGAGTCACGTGTAGTTCTTTACTGGGACATCTACCATGTGGTAGACAGGCTGGAGAGATGGACGTCCCCTGGAACGTCCCTTAGAATCCTAGTCAAAGGATCTTTTTTGCACGAAAGCACTGGAGACTTTTGCTTCCCTTTCTCCCTTTATAATGTGGCAAGGCTGTGCTCTAGAGCCTTGGCTTCTGCCAGGCTGGAGTGTTGTTTAATTTGCTCCAGAGTCCCCAAGGCAAGTCCTTCTAGAGATGGAGGTAGAGATGGGGAGTGGCCAAACAACCATGCGGCAATCCTGCCAGCTAGTGGCCACACAAAGTATGGGCCTAAGCCCCAGACAGGGCAGCCTAGGGACTAGCTGCCCAGGTTGACTCAGAGTCAGGGGGCATGGGCAGCATGGCTTCTCTTTACACATGGGGAATGGGAGGGCAGCTTAGACATGAAGTGATGTGTCCAAGGTGCTGATAGGGCAGAGATTAACATCTGGTATCTCTTGGATCCCAACTTATCTGAGACATTTATTAAACACGTTCAGCAACAATGGCAAAAAGGCTACCACATGCAAGATTATTTTTATTTCTCACAGAAATTCTCCAGTGAATATACTTTTTTTTTTTTTTGCCTATTTTATTGATGATAAACTGAGGCCAGAGAGATTATTTGTCCAAGGCTGCACAGCTATTTGGTAATAAAGTTAGGCTCTACCAACATTAACTTGGATTCCCTGAGGCCAAAGTATCAAGCCCTCACAATAAATTAGCAGATGGAAGTTATTTTATTCTCTGTAACAGTTTATTCCAAGTACCAGATAGAAAATATGTGGGGTTTTTTTTGATAAATACATACATTTAAAAAACCTATTGTTTTGACTATAACTAAAACCAGCATAAAAGCCACCTTGAAAGAGTAATAATGGAGATAGACATTGAAGGATTGGGAGGGTTTCAAAAGGCAAATGGTCTGGTGATCAAAGGCATATCCAGGAAGAGTGAACTGTAAGAGAAAAAGGATGGGAACAGTTTGGGAAGCCACAAACAATTCATTTTGAGCAGAGGCGAGATGGAGGCTAGGGAGAGCTACGGGAACTATGAGATATGAGGTAGTTTGGGACCCTATTGCAAAGGCTTTGGAAGAGGAACTTGCTTCTTTTCTCTGAGTAATTGGAAGAGATGGAACAGTTTGGTGAAAAAACATGATGTGTGTGAAACTGTACTTTAGGAAGACTTTTCTTTAATAGTTTCATATGAGATGGATTATACAGAAGCAAAATACAAAAGGAGAAGAAATAGAAGAGGAAGAGATGGACAATATGTCATATGAAGAGGAGTGCTCATGGATACACGTATCTAGCGAGACAGTCGGGACAGGGGATATCCTATCAAGAATAATAAAAAAATAACAAAAAATTAAAAATATGCCCGTATTGACAGTATATATAAAATTAACACAATATCAATTGCTCATATAAAATTTTTACTTAAAAATTTAAGTAATGGTGGATATGGTGATGGAGATTATGAGAAAAATAAGGGCCCCTGCCCCAAGCTACTCTTGGACACTGCCACTGACTGTAGTTGACCACCTATAGGTGAGGTCAGTCTCTTACCCCATTAAAATTCTCTCTGTGGAACTGTGATCCTTTACAGCTTTCTGAAATTTGACCAATTCTAGTCATCGAGGGTGGGGGCAGAAAAGAGAGAGAGAAGAGATTCTGGAGTTCCCTGGAGGAACCAATTTATGGGAAAGTAATAGACTGCACAGATCTTGGAAAGTGGCTGGGGTGAACTGGGGATTAACATTCATTGAGTTTCACATACCAAAACTGGGCTCTTTGCAGAATCTGCCTCATGTAATCTTTGTGGAAGTCTTCCAGAGTATGTATGCATACTATCCTCCTGCTTAAACACGAGGAAACTATGACTCAGAGGAGAGAGGTGAGGTAATTTTCCTGATATAACAAGTAGTTAAAGAGTAAGATTGAGCTTACGCTCCAAATCCTGCAGCCTTTCTATTCTGCTTGAGAGATGGCATAGACAAAAGTCAAGAAAGAAGAATTAATAAGTTTAGGAAAATCCATAATTAGGGGTTGAGAGTGTAAATTGATCCAGCAAAAGAGAGAAAGAAGATTAGGTCAGTGAGCTAGCAGGAAAGCTGGGAGCATACATGGCCACCAAATCAAAGGTAGCAGAATTTTAAAACTGAAGTCTCAGCTAACAATAGGTAATACTGGGAACAAGGCAAAGAGAATACGACCTGAAAAACCCATTGCATTTGGCAATAAGGAATTACTGGTTGTCATTTTTTCTTTTTTTAAATCTTTACCTGAGGATATGTTTATTGATTTTAGAGAGAGGGGAAGGAAGGGAGAAAGAGAGGGAGAGAAACATTGATTGGTTGCCTCTCATCTGTGCTTTGACTCAGAACAGAACCGCAGCCTAGGCATGTGCTTTGACAGAAGCAAACCAGACACCTTTTGGTTATGGGGTGATGCCCAGCCACCTGAGCCACACTGGCCTGGCAGGAATTACTGGCAGTCTTAAAAAGTGCTGATTCAAGTGAATGACAAGGAAAGAAATGTCCCAAGGAGTATTTATTTTGTGTGATGTTAACAGGTTTCTGCAAATTAAAAAAAAAAATGCTTCCATGGTCAAATATGCTTGAAAAATATTTGATTAAATTAACAGCATCCATTATTTGGCTACCCTGAGTTTCTGGTTTGCAGATATGCATTGCTCTATGGAAATAATTATATGTAGCTGTCAAATTTTCAAAGAGCTATGTTCTGTACAAAGGAATTGTGAAAATGTTATACAAAGCTTTTGACTTTGCTTGGTTTTTGTAGTTCATGATGGAGAAGATCTCAATATATTGTACCTTGAGGAAGAAAAGAATAATTCAGAACAAAAGGAATGTGAAGATGCAGAAAAAAGACACTATAGTATTTTTTAATAAGGATTTAACAAATGGGAAGAAAATACTCTTTGTTAAAACTAAAAGAGAATATGATTTTTTCTTTCAGTAATGGGCTGTTTTTCAAAAGGATAAAATGTATGGGAATATACATAACAATTTTTCAAAACCTGTGTGATGAGAGATATAAAAACACTGTTCAAAGACATATAAGTAGATTTAAATGAATGATATCTTAGTGTGCTGGGACTGCCATAACACAATGCCAGAGACTGTGTGACTTAAACAACAGAAATTAATTTTCTCAGAGTTTGAGAAGCTGAAAGTCCAAGATCAAGGTGCCAGTAGAGTTGCATTCCTCTGAGGCCTCGTTCCTTGTTTTACAGATGGCCATCTCCTTGTATCCTCACCCTCATCTGGCCTTTCTCTGTGCTTGAGTGTCCTGGTATCTCTTCCTTTTCTTATAAGGACACCATTCCTCTTAGATTAGGGGTCTACTGTTATGACCTCATTCAACCTTAATTACCTCTTTGAACACACTATCTCCAATTATAATTGCATGGAGAGGGGTGGTTAGGGCTTCAACATGCACACTTGAGGAGTAGACAATTCAGTCTATAATAAACGAGAATATGTTTTTGTTAAGGAAGCTTCAACTTTACTGGTGTGATTCCAATAAAAATCCCTATGAGCTTCTAATGAGATTGAACAAATTGGTCCTAAAGGTCATATTAAACAAATAGCCACAAAATAGCTAGGAAATGGTGGAAAAGGAAACCCTGAGTAGAGCCTAGATATTAAAAATACAACATAGCTTCTATAATTAAAACAGTAAGGAACTGACATTTGAATAGAAAGATCAATGGACAAGAATGAAAGTTCATAAATAGATCCAATTATTTATAAAAATCTAATGTATGATGTGATGAAGGTAGTATCTCAAAACTAGGGAAAAAGGCTTTTTAATAAATAGCTAAAATTGGGACAATTAGATTGCTTCAGAAAAGAAGTTAAAATTAGAGCCATTCCTCTTAACTATACACAAGAATAAATTCCAAATTCACCAGAACTTTAAATATAAAACCAAACCCAAGATATATAAAAATAGAATATGATATGATTGAACTTTTTCATAACCTGGATGTAAAGAAATGTTTTCTAATTATGACTAAAAGTCCAGTGTAGTAAAAAATTGATAAATTTAGATTTAAAAAGTTAAAAAAAACCCTCTAGCATGGCAAAAATTCACTATGAGCAAAGTCAGAAGACATTTGAAATGAGGTATTTTTAACCTATCAGAAATTAAAGGTTATCAATATCATTAAAAAATAAAGAACATTTTTAAATCAAGAAAAAAACTCCCCAGAAAATCCTGTGGAAGAAAATGGGCAAAAGACATGCAATGATAATTTACAAAAAGATGTAAAGTTGTCCTTAAACTTATGAAAAAAGTTAAATTTTAGTTATAACAAGAGAAATGGAAATTAAAACCACACTGAGATGCTGTTTCTCAGCCACCATATTGGCAAAAATTCTAGTTTTTAAAGTCAAGGCTGTGAGGTAACAAACCCTCTCATACATTGTTTAGGGGAATGAAAAGTTATACAAGCCATAAGAAGAGGAATCTGGCAATACTTAATAAAACTACATATTTATTACCCTTTGACCCAGAAATCCCACTTCTAGAAATTAGCCCCAAACATGCACATTCACAAAGTTATTCATCGCAGCACTATTTGTAATTGCAAATATTGGAAACTACCTAAATGTACAAGCTTTGGAGTTAGTTGAATAAACTATTGTACATGTAAGCAATGGATTACTCTGTAGCTGTAACAAAGAATGAAGGTTATCTCTAAGAACAGATATAGAATGATTTCCAAGAAACATTATTAAATAAAAATAAAGTGAAAAAGAATATGAAAAAAGTGAATTTAGAATATGCTACTTTTCATATAAGACAGAAGGAAAAACATACACATATCTGCTTATAATTTTGAGGAGAAATAGAATGAACCAAAAGACAAAAAAGTTGGTTATCTACAAGGGGTTGTGGGAGGTAGGGACCAACAGGTTAGAACGACTATAGGAGTGCATGACATTTTGCTGAGTATACTTTTTTGTATAGTTTTGATTTTTGAAAGCATTTTAAGGCTCTAGAAATTCAAAAATTAAAAATAATCATTAAGAAGAGGGAGCACTACTAAACCTGAAAGCAAATGGAAACAAATAAATCTCATTGTATTTTAGGTGAATGCTATAATGTCCTAGAAGGGAGATAAGAAAAGGAATAAAAAGGAAAGGAAAAGAGAAGGAGAAGAAGGAAGAGGGAATTCAAGTTAATTAATGAACACAGTATTTGTGTCTTGGACAGGGTAGGGTGTGTATGGGTGTGTGTTTTGGGCAGGGTAGGGTATATACGGGTGTGTGTATGTTGGTGTGGGTGGTGGGGGATGAGAAATGGACATAAATCCTGAACTTTTTTTAGTAATTTTGTTTATTGTATAGGTGAAGAAATTCTGAAACTATTTTAGATTTGTTATAAGACTGACTGAGCAAATGAATAAATGTGATGTTGGGAACTAGGATGTTCTCTGTGGAAGAAGGAACATGCAAATATGGAATATGAAAAAGCAAGGAAAAACTCTGTAAGATATGAAGTGGAATTGAAAGAATCAGTGTAGACGCTTGATTTCTTAAAACAATGTGTGATCTTTATATGCCTATGTATTTTTATTTATATATATTTATATATATGCATATTTGTATGCTTATGTACACAGAGATTTCCTAGCTCTGCCTAAGAGAGCCAAAAGAGCAAAGACCTCTTCTTCCCTGACAGTAGGAGTGAGCATACGTATCACCCAGAGTTTGATCTCTAATACCATTCCCCACTAAAAGGAAAATAGGGCTCATTAGAAGAATGATTAATTTCAGAACTGGAGAAGGGTAGGTACAAGATGGACCTGGAACATGTTGTTATACCAAGTAGTAAGGAAATGCTAAAAAAATAAAAAAGATGTTACAAGGATACTCACTGGAACTAGATTTGAAGGGCTCTTGTTATAAAACAGACACGGGGGTGGGGGTAGCGAATGATATATTATCACCAAATGGACCCCCCTGTGCTCCAGGAGTCCTCCCTCAGCCCCCGTACTAGGTTTGCCTTGCCTGCCACCAGGGAAAGATGTCTCTCAATGCCAGAGATTGGTGAAAAGGAAAGAGATTATTTATTTAAAGAGTTATACAGACTTAGAGTAATGACTTAATGTCTTCATTAAAAATACTAAAGTCCTTTAGAATACCCACAAATGAACAGTCCTTCCTTCTCCCCTTTGCCCAGTCTGGGGTACCCTATCTCAGGAAAAGAAGTAGAAGTCCATGGTTCAGGCAGCCCCTCGGTTCCGGCACCATCAGCTGTGTCGCCACCGAGATCTCCAGTTAATCCAGAGCCATGTGGCACCTTCTCATGGCCCACCAACAGGAGTCATTTCACCCCTTTCCTTCCTGCAGCGTCTCTCCTGCATTCTTCCAAACTGCTGAGAGAGAGCTCTGCATCACTGCTACATCTTGCTTTCCAGCTTCCCAACCTGCACGGCCGAAAGGAGCACCCTAAAGCTGCATGGCCCAACTTTCACCAAAGCTGAGTGGTCCCAAAAAGCCTCAGCCTGGGTGCCGTGCCTGGGTTTAAATCCCAGCACCAATCTTCCTTTACAGCACCATTTCTGACTCCTCCCACAATCAGATACACCTGCCAGCATTCCTGTATTTTTTCCAGCTTTACTGGGCTGCTATAGTAAGTCCAGGCAGGCATGGCCACATGGCATGGAGCCAATCATCTGCAAGCTCTCACGCAGGTGCTGTAACCAGAGGGAGTTGCCTCCCAGTTGCATCATGGGTTGAAGTCACTCCCATCCCCCTGGCTCAAAGCCTGGCCACAGCTATTTAACATAGCTATGAAAACCAGCTAAAGGTTATAGATATGTTAAATGACTGTTCCAGAGGTTATCTGCAAAACTGTTGTTATTCAAAACACCTCTCAATGGCCCTGCTCCATGCGTCCCATCCCCCAGCTCAGACTTGTGGGGGTGAGGACATCCTATATATATATACATTTTTCTAATATTTCCTGGACACCCTGAGTTCTGGACCCCATTACAAATCACTATTTGCCCCCCCCCCCCACCTGGCTGTACCCTGTTACACTCTGGCCAAATCTGGGACAATTTAAGGAACAAAATAATTAAGTACAGGAGTAAATCCTAACCCACTGAAAATCGTAGTAACTCACAAGTCTATGCTGATGATACTGCAGGCAGGGGAAGGAAGAGCACTTGCTTATAGTAGAATGTTAAAGACTGGCTGCTCTGGAATTAAATAATAAATTTTGCAGCCATCATAGTGAAGATTAGATTAGGCAAGCATCATCAATAGTGGCTAATCTAGAGGGAAATTTTACTTAAAAGCAGGATATTTGTATGGTCTTTTAGTGTCTTCCCACAGATTGCTTGTGAGCTGCAAAGAGGAGTAGAACTAAATACATGGAGTCAGATAACACCTTGACCAGGTGATCAAAACTAGTATCTCCAATGAGGGACGGACAGAAGTCATGATACCTGAGGAGGACAGAACATTACCTATGCATTTGTGGGCTGAGGATAAATTGAATCACATAGAGACATAAGAAAATCATAAAATGACAAACTTTTTTTTTTTTAAAGGGAGGCTGGACTATATTTTCCAAAAATGTTTATCTCATCAAACTATTCCAGACTGAAGGAGGCTGAGGAGACATAACAAATATAGTGTCTGAACCTCAACTGGGATCTGTATTGGAGGGGGAAATGCTACAAAGACATTGGTAGGTCAACGGATCCCACTGAATATGGACAGTAGATTATATAATTGATTATCTTAGAGACTATTCCTATCCTTAATGCACATTGAAGTATTGAGGGGTAAAGGACCATGCTGTACAGACCCATATAACAGTGCAAAGAGTTGACAATGGGCATATCTGGTGACAGGGTATCTGGGTGTTCATTTAAACTATTTTTTATTTTTGGAAGTTTTTGAAAATTTGAAATTATTTCTAAATAGAAAGTCAATTTTAAAATGGCATATTATAAGAGCATTAAAATAACAGAATAGGTTTTAAAATGTAATATTTAGCAAGGAAGACAATGAATGCAAATTGTGAGGGCAGTTAGACAAATTCTTCTCTCAAACTTTTGCTTGATTTAGTAAGTAGACAGGTGGAAAACAAGTTTGTGTTGTACAATATTTGTTCAAAGTCACAGCTTATATGTCCTCTCTTCCTATTGCATCTGTTTCTAATGCCACAGGAAGAGTTATCAATATTTCCAAATGAATAAAGTAGAAAAAACAATTAAAAAGTTCTCATTCCTACAAACAAATAGCTCTGCTGCTTCAATCAGTTATAATGCTGCATTTATTTGGCAAAAGTAAACATGATTGATTCAGATAAACAACAAAGCTAATTTCTTAGATGACTAGCAAGTCTAAGGGAATATATTTTCAACCAAGAAATACCTGAGAAACCCACAGCTGGTCTTCTTAAATGGAAAGTGATAATTAATGTGTAGTGTCAAAGTACGAACACCCTCCACTATTCCATCTTTGACAAGATATCTTTTCCCCTTTCAATTGTGCACTGTTTATCTTGAGTATTGTTCGTGGTATCAGACACCTTTTGTGTGCTTCTCACTTGTCTCTGAGGCCTTTGGCAATTTGTTCTAGCCCCAGGCATTGAGCAACCAGCTGGGCACGAACTGGGACCAACTCCACAGAACAAACTAACATCACTGTGCCTTCTAACCTCTCTACATAGTCTCAACTTCTGTTCTTAGATGCTAACGTGAGGCCACAAAGACATGCTTGGTGTTCACATCTGTGCAACTCCGATGGTTGGAGGGAATGTATACCCCACTGAGTGAAACTTGGGCAATAGAAGGTTGAGCCCATCTGGATGAACAGTTCTAAGAAGGAGCTTTATATTAGACCTGTTGATGGGAGGTACTATAAGATCTAGGAATCAGTTTTATTTAATAGCAAGAGGTCACTTGCTTAGTAATACATCTTCTTAGATCGGCTCTCACTTTTTCCTTGCCTCCTTCTCTCTTTTCCTTCATTCTTGCTCCCTGGGATTATATTCTGTAATAAAATGGTAGCACATAAGTCTTGCTTCAGGTTCTAACTTCTGAGGAATCCAAGTTAATTCAGGTATTGGTTGCTCAATGAATATTTAAGAGTATGGGAAAATCACAAGCACTTGATTTGTATTTTTATTTTGAGGCTTAGCACCCTGTAGCATGAAAACTATTTTTTTACTTTCAATCATACCAGTTCAGCCCCCAAACGATCTTTGGTGTGTGTGGCTTACCCAAGGCAGAGATAGGTCTGGCCAATGGAACAGGAAGTAAAGAGGGCTGCACTCCTGCTTCGGTCCATTCTGGGTGCCAGTGTCTTTACCTATTTCTGTTGATTCCTAGAATAGTACTTACAAAACGGAAAAAGTAAGACTTATTGAACTTATATCATGTGATGTGAATTAAATATAAATAGAAAAAATTAACTCTATTTTATAGCAAGACATCTGATGGATCTTCCACATAACCTTCACCAAAAAATACATTCTCTTGGAATCATGTTGCCTTTTTCCTATGCGGTCTGTGTTTTTGTATTGAGCCTGTTGTTAATGAAAGCCCGTAGTCTTGACCTCTGCCACTGCTCAGAGATAATTTCAAGTACCCCTTCTGAATTAATGAAACTTCAGTTTTCTTGAATGTCTACCACATTCCACTTTGTTGTTTATCTCAAAAATTATTTTCACTCGTAAGAGATAGTTATACAATACTTTGTTTTTACTACCACATCTCTTTCTGACAATGAGATATGATTTTGTCTTTTTAATTATGTAACTCTCCTCAATTTTCAGCCATGAACTTTTTGAAAATGACTTAAATCTCAGGCTCCAACATCCAATTAGTATATTTTATCACTCTAGCAACAGCAATTGGTATAGGGCTGTGCATGTGCCCAAATTAAGATGGTAAAGGCTAAAGAGATTTGATTTTGAATTTTTTGTTCAGCTCTTTTGGGAAGAAAATCTCCCATTGTACTGAACTAGTACTGCGGTGTGTGAGCCTGAAGCCACCCTACAAAGTTTGAGAAGGTGGACAATCCAGATGAAGTAGAATTGAGAGAGGGATCCTGGTAACATCATCTGATTCTTAAATGAGGCCACTGGTGAAGCCAGCCCCTCTTACAGATTTTACAATGATGTGAGCCAATAACTTCTCTTCTTTGTTTAAACTGGATTAATTGGGCTTTTTAATTACTTAAAACTAAAAGATTCCTAATGGTAAACTGTTTAGTTCTGAACTCACAGCTTTGTCCTCCGACTTGATTCTTTTCGGTACTCCTTATTCTAGCAAACGACAGTTTTATGCATCCGGTTGCGCTAGCTAGAAACTGGGGAGTCATCTTGACACCTTTGTCTTTCTCAGGGCCCGTATCTAATCCACCAGTGAGTTCTGGATATTTTCCCATTTAAATAGTACTTGACGCTATTGCTATTCATCCAAGATGGCCTTGTCTTTGACTCGGGCTACTGAAACAAATCAAAAACACAACAGAACTCCCCAATATCTCTGAGTATCATCTTCTGCACCCTTCAATCCATTCTCCATCCAGAGGGATTTGTTTTTCAAAGTATGAATCAGAACATATCATCCTCCTCCCACCCCAATCCTCTGATTAAAACCCTACTGTATGGTTACTGTTAGGATAGTGAAAACTCACGCGAGAAGATCTGGCTTTCATGTACCCGTTTAGTCTCATCTTACACCCCTGCCCCTACCACTCAGGGCCTTTGTACATGTGGATTCTTCTGCCTGGATGTTCTTCCCTTCCCTTTTTAGATCTTGACTCTGAGCCATTTCCTCAAATAAACCTCCTCCGTCCCCTTTGATTAAGTTCAATAATACTATTATAACTTCTCATATCACTATGTGCTTGATTTGAGGTCTGTCCCAAATTAGGGGTGGTTCTTCTTTCTTGACCACATTTTTATTCTTTTAACAAGAATGAGATGCTAAGACAGAAACCAGTCAAAAAATCCACACATTCTTTTTTTGTCAACTATTAAAAGCTGTGTCCAAGCTATACTTAAATATTAGCTGCCTTGCCATTTGTATAAAGGTGGTCCTGGTCCCAGGGCAGGTGTCGATAGGACAGACATGTTGTATGCTGAGAGGAAGCAGTGAGGTGGGAGGAGGTGACTATGAAAAAGGGTTAATGTAGAGCAGATGGACTAGGTGTCCTGTTTTTTTTTAATAATGCGCTGAATGGGAAGAGGTTGATCCTATTAACCCTGGCTTGAAACAAAGTTGTCGTAATTTCTCTCTAATGTCCAAGTAGGAAGCCCACACCATCATCCCAGAATAGACTTAATAGATGTTGTGGCAGCTAATGGAATGTGTTGCTCATATCTCTCTTGAAGTGAGAACATGCTGCGGAGAGAATAGTTAGCTGATGGCCTCCAGATACTGTACCTCTGGATCCTGTTGATGTGTCCATGACAAGGAAGCTACATGGTCCCTGGGCCACTCTAAGCCAATAACTGAGCAGGGCAGGTATACTAGAGCTGAGCCACGCTTGCTCAACACAGGACTCTTCTAACGGGCAAACTTTGCTCCCAGGTGCTCCTTTGGCCTGGTCAAGACTTTCCGAGATCTTCACTGCAGTCTGAGCGGCTGGTCTACCCACTCATCCTTCCTTCCTTCTCTCCTTTCACAAGTGTCGGATGAGCATCATGGTTTGAAGGCTCTTCTCATACACTCCTGCTCCTTCTCCTTTGTTCTTTATAGTTGTTACCCCCCCCCCCGCCAATTACCCTTTGCATATTTAATTCTATCTTGTCATGTTCTTCTTAGAGGATGTGAACTGACATATGCATTCAGTTGGGAGCTGCTTGTGGAAGAAAGGGGTGTGGAATGTTTTCCTCTCTCCTTTCGCCATATCTGGAGGGAAGGGAGTAGGAAAAGTGTTGGGGGAGCAGATCCTTTCTTGACCATCTGGATGTTGGTTATGGCTAATGGGCTGTATACTTCTGAGTTGATCATTGCCATTGATTACATTAATTCCAAATCTCCTGATAAGGAAACCCAATAGATCTGGATGGTGATGTACTTGTCTCTGAGCAGCTGCCTAGGCATCTGTAGTTTCCATGAGGTATTTGACTGCATCATCTACCTGAGGGCCATCTTACCTACAACTTCGATGAACATGGTCCATATGGCAAAAGCTCTTCCTTCTATTTCTATCCATTTTTTTATGTCCCTGTCTTCCTGGTCTTGAGATCTGTGGGTGTGGTTTTGATCCAATTGTTCATGTCTTTCAGGAAACATGGTGTATATGGGTAGGAAGTAGCACTGGGGCTTGCACCTTTCTCTCTTTGCCAATACCCAGCCCTCCCTCCCACAATTTCTCTCCCCAAGTTCTGGTAGCAAGTCCTGAGTGAGGCTCAGCAGTCAAGCATTTGGCAAGCAAAGTGAGTCTCCTCTTCCTGCAGTCCCACTATAATACAGCTATCAGTCTCAGGGAGCCCCCAACCAGGAGTGAGTGAGTGGGAGTTCATGCAACAAAAGCTCTAGCATCCAGGAACTTGAATCTCACCCAAACAGAACTTTTCCTATTCTTCAGCTCATTTTTATTTTTATCTTTCTTCCCCTTGCAAGGGGTCAGGGGTTAGGAGGATCAACTGTTCTGGTTTGGGCAGACATTCTTTTTTGGTCTCACATGGTAAATTCTTCTTTCAGCTTAATCTCTTAATTTAGGGCATTTTGGAGTGGGTGTGGGAAGAGCCAGGAAAGGAGAGGAAATTTGTTATCTTAAGTGGCTGTTAGAGGTTAAATATATGTCTTGCAAATCACTTAATAATGTCAACCTTAATGGGAATTAAATAAGATGATACATGTAGTGTTTAGAATAGCACCTGGACAAAGTAAACAATCAGTAATATTAGCTATTGTTTTTGATTGATTAAAAATTTAACTGAAAATAGAAAACAGTTTTTATGTAAAAATATTATATTGCATATTTCTTCTTGATTTTCCCAATGAAAATGAATTTTTAAGGCATATTATTTTGTTCAAAATGACAAAAGGAAGCATTACATTGTATTTATAATTTTTAAAATTATGGAATTCTGCTTTACTGTGCAACTTGTTCATTTGTACGTGGGGATGTGATAAAATGGCACATGTGCCATGTTATAATAGCAGGGCAAGAACCCAAGGAGAAAATACTGTGGTAAAGTTCTTTCAGTGTCATCTGCCATCCGATGTTGTGCTTTCCTTGGGCATTTCTCCTCTGCTTGTACGTTGAAGTATCTCTAGCTCACCAGTAAATGACTTCCGTGTAAAAACACCAAAATTTTTACCACATATAGTGCCCTCTGAAAGAGTTGTTTTTTACTCTATCACAATTTGCATCACCGTATATATATTATTTAGTGGTCTGTGGCCTTAACCACTCAGCCCCCTCATCCAAACAATATGATATGGGCATATTGTTTGAACTGAGCCACTGTGACTCACTGGGCTGTATTTCCCGGGCCTTTACACTATCACTATGCCCAAGTTCTATAGCACATTTTCCCTCAATTATCATAATGGTATGAGTTTAAAAATGAGTGACCATTAAAATATCACTTTACAGCAGTTCTATTGCTTAAATGCTGCCATGATTTGTACTTCTAGATAAATAATGTTTTGCAGCTAACTACAGTGTACCGTCTGACTTTGTAAGTAAGGGTTCATTGGAACATAGTCATTCTGATTCATTTATGCATTATCTATGGCTGCTTTTGCCCTACAGTGGCAAAGTTTAGTAGTTGTGAGACCAGCCATGTGACCCTCAAGTCTGAAATATTTCCTATCTGAAATAGCTTTTCTACTTTACTGAAGAAAGCTTTACTGAAAAAGCTTTTCTACTTCTGTTCTTCAGGGTGATTAATTCTGCCTAAGAATGTCCACAACCAGAACACACAGGTGGGCTTCTCAAAGCTTCTCTTAGAGATAGGTCTTTGGCCACTTCTGCAGAGAAGGGAGGGGGGCATACTTATTTTCTAGATTATTTTAATTGGGTTATTTGAGCAGAGGGAATCAGAAACAATCAATACTACTGCTAGAGAATCTACCATCCCCTGTCCCTTAAGTCCACTGAAAATTTATTTTTAGATATGTGGCCTTTAAGACCCAGTTTCCTTCTTTTGGGGGAGTTATATTAATGTGACACTATGAATTTGACTGGAAAAGAAGAGAAGGATGATCAGATTTTTCCTTTTATTTATTTTTTGTCTCAATTTGGCAGTCTTTCCTCTCAACTTTGGGACTCATCAAGTATCCATGCTCTTGTAATATTAATAATCTGAATAGCAGAGGGCAGCTTTGGAAATCTACCTACATCGTGCAGTGGCTACTGCTCATATTTCCTTCAGAGTTTCTTTACCAATGCAGACTTTCTCACTGTCTCCTTAATGTGTCTTATCTTCTACTCCATATTTTCCTTTTGTTTCTCTCAATAGTACTTCGTAATTTTTTTAATCTCTATTTTTCAATTCACTAAATCTCTCCATTTCTAAACCTAATCTGTTGCTTTTTAATTTTGATATTTTTTCATTTCTTGAATTTTTATTTGGTGGCCAACTCTAAGTGTATTGTATCTTTTTAATATTTTCAATATTCCATTTTGAAACATATTAAACATTTGTTTAATAGTTGAGGTCTGAGTATTCCAATATCTATTCTTTATTGTCTCAATCTGCTCTTTGTTCTGTCTGCCAGCTTTTATCCATCGTGTTTTGTTTCCTTCTCAGTTTGATCATTTTTCATTAGGAACTTACATATCTTAGAAAATTATCTCTGAGAATTTTCTTTGATTCTGTGTGCAAAATAAATTTTTCTACAGTGAATTCACGAGAATGCAGATTTGTATGAGAGCTTCTTATTAGAGACATTTATTTTTCTTTATATTTTTCCTTTTCACACAAAGCTAGAGCTGAGAGTATGGCTCTATGTGGAGGCTGTTTCTAGCTCACCCATTGCAGATATTGCCCTTTGGTGGTCCTGACTTCGTGGAAGAAGTCTGGATCCAAACTCCCACTCTGCTTAGGCTCTTGTTCACTTTCAGTAGCCCCTTAAAATTCAGATTCTAGACCATGAGAAATCAGTAAGTGCTCCCATGGGAAAAGCTGGCTCTGGCACTAACTTAAATTTTTGTGCATTGTTAGACTCCTCTGAATAATTGTGTTCCTTCCCACCAGCTTGGTTATATATCCACAATTTTGTTACATTAAGACAAATTTTTTTGGCATTTTCTGTTGTGCTGTCTGGAAGGGATTTTACCTCATGTTTATATAGCCATATTGCCAGAAATGCTCATTCATTTAAAAAAAAAAACTCTTTTTATCCATTCTCATATGTTTATGTCTCTTACCCTTCTTCCCCTATGACATCTCTAAAGAATTTTTCCTTCAATCCTCATGTTTTCTGTTCTCATCTTCTTTCAAGTCCTCTATACCTTACCTTGGGGCTATTGCAAGGACCTCCAATATGGATCCCCCACCCCACCCTCTTACATCATTTCCAAGTTCATCCTGAATGTGATGGCCAGAAATCTACTTAGACAAACAAAATGCAAAACAGTCAGCAACAACCTTTTGTTTCAGCATCTTGGAAAAGAGCTCAGAAAAATCTTCAGCAATCTGAGGAAAGGTGATTGTGTTGTTGGAGGAAACCTGTAAGTAAATGTGTGTGTGTATGACAATCAGATAAATACTATTATAAAGCAGGTCTAAAAAGCTATCTCTAAGGTCAAAGCTGAGATCAGAGCTGACTGGACAGGGCAGAGGGATTCTAAATGGCTTTACAGAAAAGACGGCCTCTCAGTCAAGTAGTTGTTATCCAGGTGAACAAGGGTAAGAGAAGGTGTTGCGGGAGCAGAGAGGGTCTGTGCAGACAGCACTGCTTATGGTTTAGTTGGAGACAAGAAAGTTGAGTAAGATATAAAACACAGGACACTTAAATGATAAAAGATGTAATTTGGATTCTGTTCTGCAGAAACATATAACAAGAATAATACCTCTTCAGTTCTTTCCTATATTTTATTATAGTTCACCAACCCAACAGGTTGGCAGAGAGATAGTCTTATGTTGTACACATTGGAAGTTGCTTTATTAGTCACCTAGTCCATGCCATATCTGTGGTTTAAATTTTCTCTACTGCATCTTTCCCAATGGGTTTTGAGTTTCTTCTTGAATGCCTTTAGTAATAGGTAGAGTGGGACAGTTGTTAAGTCCAGGTTCAGGAGTCAAATTGCCTGGGTTCAAATCCTAGCTCACTGTTATAGTAGATCATGGCCAGACTTGTTGCTCTAAAGATTCAAATGGGCACGCTGGCCAAGCAAAAATCAAAATATGGAAACAGTTAGATTAGATAACAGTGGCTCAGCAGAAATTATGAATCTGGAGCCTCTATGCTAGGGCCTGAATGATGTGATTCTCTCCCAGCCTAAAAAGAAATAAAGGGCAAGTACGGTGTTGCAGATTTTTCTGAAGGGGAGGATCTGTGAACCAGAGGACCTGCTGAGACTACTCCACTTTTGGCACACTTCCTTGAAATAAAACGTTGGCACTAGAGAGACTTACCTCCTTTCCCATCTTGTTCTTAGGTGTATTTTTGCATTGCTTACTAGTTGAAGCAACAGTAAAATAAGAGGAAAGTTAGCCTTAGCTTACTCAGGGTAGTCAGTCTTGTTAATCTGAACCCAACCTAGCCTTTGCATACTTAATCACTTACAAACTATGATTTGCTCATTTGTAAAATGGGACTGATTTGAAGATTAAGTGATGTAATGAAAGCTCACAGGCAGTGTGAACTAAGGTCAATGTTATTATTAAGTCACTATTTCATATGGTTACCCATTCCATTGCACCTGTTCTTTCTCATCCAGAATCAGATGGTCATACCTATAAACTCTACATCTTGGTTGTTGTTCCGAAGTTTCGTAGAATGAACCAAATTCCTCTTCCACAGCTGTTCTATTTTCATGTTATTTTATTCAACTTGTCTATCTGCATCTTAGTTCATGGCCTTCTATCTTTCCATTTGATTAGACCAGAAATCTTAGCATCAGTATCAGCTCCTCTCTTTTTCTGACATTCCAAATCTAATCTTTTGTATCTCTGTGTTACACCTCATCCAAGTGACTGGACTGCTTTTCTTGGCTTTTTTCAGCAGCGTCTTTAATCAGTCTCTCTGTGTCTATACTTACTCCCATTAATTTATCACAATGCAATAATCAAAGTACTGTGATAAAATTAAAATTTGGTTCAATCTGCTACTCTTTTGTTTAAATCCTCGAATGGCTTTCCATCTCACTCAGAGTAAATGACAAAGTTCTCTTAAGATGTCCCTATGTAATTTGAACTCCTATATATCTTATCTCATTTTCTACGCTCCATTTCATTCACCTATACACAGACCGACTCCCTTCATTCTGGTATTTGTACTATGGTGTGAATTTTGGAGTCTGAATGCATGACTTTATTTATATGCAAATATCTTCGGCTTTGATGTGACTTTTTAATATCACTTTAAATTCTGGTGCTCTTATCCAGCCAATGACCATTCTAAATGTATGTCATGTTTACATTAGATTAACATGTTAATTATGTTTCGGTCACAGAAACCATGTAAAAATGTTGGACAGATCCGACTGGAGAACAAAGACCTTTGGTTTGCCACTAGAGACTTTTAGATAAAACTATGAAGATTACTCATCCAGGTGCAAATACATGTGTTTCTTCATCCTGCATTTCTCAAACTTGCTGCTTAGCAAGATGAGGAACTCCGAGTGAATGAACTGCTCATGAACGCATGGCTAGTGAGCAGCAGGTATGGATCTAGACTACTGCTCCGACATCTTCTCCCGATACCGCGTAATACTTCAGCATTTTCACTGTTCTATAACACTAAGCACAGTGTTTTGCAAGTTCCCAATGAACACATTTACTATTGATTAGTAAGCCTTGCTTTGATCCTCCTGCAAAGTAAGTCAACTAGGCAATTTTCCTCCGGGGGAAGTTTGCCAATGTCTGAGACATTTTTTGTCATCACAAATAGAATATGCTAGTAGCATCTAATGGGTAGAGGCCATGGATACTGCTAAACATCTTACAATACACAGAACAGCCTCCAACAACAAAGAATTATTTGGTCCAAAATGTGCTGAGACTGAGAAACCCTGACTTAGAACTTAGCTTTATTGATTTATAAGCAGTTAAGAGAAGGTCTAAAAGTATACCAAAGCAAGCCGATTGTGTTTTCTCTGCTTTTTTTGTCATTGTTGTTGTTAATGGACCCGGCTTTTCAATAAAACAAAAGCGCACTTGAGCTGACAAAAAAAAGAAAAAAGAAAAGAAAAGAGAAAGGATACATAAATAAAACCTTACAGTCCATCTCCTTTTAGTACCTGAGCTCCTTTACTTGCACTGACAGGTGATAGCCAAGTACCAGCCACCCTCCTCAGCTGGGATAAAGTTGTACTCATTACATATTCATGCTTCCATGTCATTCTTAACTGAAGAAATTCAGGGCACATCATTAATTAAAGCAATGAATTCCCCAGAAACAACACTAATTAAACCTCAAAATCAAAACAGCATAAAAAAGCAGACCTCATTTTTCCATCCCATCTGAGCAACTGAGAAAAATCATACATCTTCATCAGGCCAAGTGGGGTATGGTGGGGATTTATCAATAAGGCAGGCCAACCACCTTCATTTATGCTTTCTGCCTCTTGTTTCCAAAAATAAGCCATAAGGCAGAGCTGCCAAGAAGCAAATAGCTGGCTAATAGTGGCAGTGTCGTCATTTATATGGTATGTGTTTCATCTTCTGTAAAGAGGTGGTAGTATATTTTAGAGCAGCAGGTGGGTTAGGATTTAAGGAGTCAGATCTACTTTCTTAACCTTGACAACCTTGGTCCTCTGCTTTTCCTCTCCATGCTTGATACTTGGACAATCTCAGAATTTAACTCCCATATATTTGCTGATTACTTCCATGTCTATATTTTCTCATTCCAGGAACTGTACTGAATGTTCTGCCTGCCTTATTTTTTTTAAATCCTTCAACAGCCCTATGAACTCCCGTTCACATTTATAGATTACAAGATTAAGGTTTAGAGAAGTAAGTAATTTGAAATTAAATGTATATAGTTAGTACAAAAGCTAGGAATCAAACTCAAAATTTTTATCCCCCTGCTCATTCTCAATCACACTAGTTCAAGTTCCCATTAGTTTCTCATGTGAATTATTGACCCAGTTTCCTAATTAGACCCCTTGCTTGGTCTTGCTTCCTTTCGTGCCATGCTACACTCTGCAACCAAAGTAATCTTTCTAAGATGCAGACCTAACAACTCCCTCAGTTAGCTTAACTAAATGATTTATCGTTCCTTGAATTCATTAGGTTTCATGTTCTTTCCATGTTGTTTCCCTAACTGAGATTTATTTTCCTTACAGATTTAGCTGAAAGGTTAGCCATATTGACTGGAAGAAAGGCAGCCATACCTTTCGTATAATATAGACTATTTCACTTGTCTTAATAACATCTGCCTAAAAAGAGAGAAAATGGTAAACTTTTTGAATAATCCAAACATGTTTACGAAATAATTTCCTATCTACGATAATGAAATACTTTTTTTACTTTTATGAATTATGCCATTTGAAAGGACTTCATTAGGCCTGACCACTTTAGCATTGGACTGCACTGAAATTCACCACTTTTCCATTTACCTTGTTTGAAAAAGGTCAAAAAAGTATTTTTTTTTAGTGTTCTGAAGGCACCTCAAATCATATTTTATTGATTTCCTTTACCCAGAGGACTAAACACATATTCAGAGTACACGTATTTGTGGGTGTACCAGTTGGTATCTCTCTATCTTCTCATTAATTGGTAAAAGTTCACTGACATTTTGACCTATTTAGTCCATCCAATCTTTCAGGAGGTGCCGCATTCAGGAATGTACAGTCCTTTAGGATCTGTTTTACTTGCCTCTCTTGAAGGACATAAATGGGACTGGAGAATATATCCCATAGCAACTCATAAAATTCCTGGCTACTTCCTAGACTGCCAACAACTTTCTTCTAATATATGCCATTCTATCCCTATGCTCTCTCCTAATCTCCCCCCTCAACTCTTCTTCCTCCCGGACTCTTCCTCTCCACCCACCTGCTGCATCAGTTTGCAGCTCTCTCTGCTCTCCTCCAGATGACAGCCCAGGCAGCCATTGTACTTTCTATACCTCCCTCATTCTGGGGACTCTAGTGCATGAACTCAAAGTATTGTTCTGGGGGGACATCACAACGAGAGTGCGCAGGGATGTTCAGGCAATGCTTGCAGGACTATAGGCCCTTTCAGCTGAATACTAAAGAAGGATAGGTGTAAATTAAGAAAACAGCGTGTGTGAGGACATGGAACATGATGAACTCAAGCAATGTAATTCAGTTAGACTGGAGCTCAGGAGAGAGAGAGCTGGAGAGGCATTCTGGAGCCTGTCCTACGCAGCTGTCTGAGCCATGTTGAGTGGCTTGGAACTGACTTTGAGTATGATGAGAAGCCACAGCCAAATATTTATCAGAGAAAGAAGTAGCCAGAGACGGTGTAGGGAGTGTACTTGTAATTGGGTGGGGTTGTGGAGGATAGAAAGGTGGGATGAGGTGTTGGGTGGGGAAATTGTGAACTGGGCCTCTAGAGGAGACACTGCTCAGGTTAAAAGGGAGGAGAACTGAGGACCCTGGAAGGGAAAATGAAAAGGAGGAAATGGGTTTCCAAGATTTGAAGTAGGTTCTTTTGACCACCATGGAGACTGACCAGGTGTCCAAAGCTGTTTGCTCCATTAACAGGTGACTCTGCCCCTTGCTCAGGGAGACTTTGCTACATGTACTATCTATTGAAAAAGAAGACAATTGTAACTGAATAAAAATAAATAAATTATAAAAATCAAAAAAAAAAGAAAAGAAAAAGAAGACATAAGCCTAAATGTGAAATGAACCACAAAAACTATGACCAAAAAAAGAGAATCAACCAAAGGGCCTTAGGGAGGTCAATCTTTTCCTTTTCACATGACACCTTACGTCTCTGATCCCTCTCCATTGTTCCCTCTGCCTTCTGTTACTCTTTCTCTGCCTGCATGACTTCAACGTGCAGTGCGCCATGGCTAACGGTCTCAGGGAGGCGAGGAGCCGCACATTGAACAGTGCTAGAACTGCAGCATGGTTTAACTCTAGAATGTGGGCATTGCTAAGCTGGGGCCTTTGGAAAAGAACTGCTTCTTGAACACACTACATGGGGGAGGGGTGGATTCAGAGAAACTCAGCTTTTGCTTCTATAACGTTCCTTGGAAAAGCCTAAGTACTGCTTGAAATAGTATCTCTGCTTTTCCTTCGATGTGTGGCTATCAGTTTGAACCCAGGCCTGTGAAGTTGCTGGATGCTAATGACCTTTTGTTTAGAAAACATCTAAAATAAGCTTCTCAAATTATGCAATCCCCATTGCTAAAAAGCATTCTGTGGTCTTTTGAGCAAAATGAAGAAAAATGGCCCATAAATTCACATCCATTTTCCAATGTAAATCACCATTTTTTAAAAAATGGAGTCTACAACAAGGCAATCGTAATTTAAATTAATGAATCCTCAAGTAATGCTTGATATTGCCAATTATTTTTTCACATAATATAAAATCTCTGGGTTCATAAATAACATTCTTTCCCTATTCAGGAAAAAACATGCTCAGCAATGTGTTATTCATGACTTAATTATTCTATAGATGCTTCATTCATATGCATGCAGATATATCTGGCAGCATTGCATTTTAATGAAGATGCTGAAAGGCAGCAGGCTATAATTTCTAACAAGAATTCTGTCAGAATTGAACAATAGCAGCTCCTGGAGAGGGCTAGGAAATAGCATAGCCCAGAAAGAAAATTAAAAACCTATTTAAATATTTTAATTATAATCTTCATTAGTGAAAATTTGAAGTCCTTTTGCACATCCAGAGCTTCTATGGTTTAGGAGTTATTTTTGTTGAAGCAGAATAATTTTGAGGAGGAGAACTATTTGCAAGATTCCATGGGTTGAGATACAATCTCTCCCTGGGGAGCACAGGACTGGGTCTCTGCCCCCATTTTCTGTACTCCCTTGGTCTGACTTCTTTTTGCTGAAGTAGTGGGGTCAAAATAACCAATTAGGTCAACCTGGCAAGAAACAATGAGAGGAAAAAAAGGGTGGGGGGGATTTGTTTCAGGCTTTTTTTGTATGTGTGCTAAATGCATATATATGAGGTATAGCATTTTAGCACTAGCTGGATGCACCTCAAATTACCATCCCTTGACCCTCTACAAAGCTCAGCTTGACTAGAAACAACTAAGACCTATTTCAACTACAAGGATCGTCATAGTTTTGTCATTGTATCTCTCTTTCTTATCTTTCTACAGAGGGAGAAATGTCAGAAAAAATTATAAAATTTTAAAAAGGAAATAGCTAAGTAAATTGTGAAACAAGTCATAATTTTACCTTTTTTGTTATAGAATAAAAGTGAAATAGAAACTACCATATTGGGTACTTTAGGAGAACTGTGAATATGCAAGTGACAGTGTTATCAGACAGGGTCCTGGCCCTGAGCGGGTCTGCCTCGGGCCAGCTATCTTGTATTGGTTCTTGACTTCGCGTAGGTAAGATTTCACAACAGGAGTGTAGGCGACTATGTGGGTACATTTATTAAAGCTGGGAACAGTAGAACAAGGAAGGGCTTAGCACAGAAGAAGCAACAGGAGAACCTGGGCTGGGCTGCCTTAGTTCACTAGGAAGTCAGAAAAGGGGGCTTTGGGGACAGCTTCAGGGGATCAGCCTGAGACACGCTGCCAGTGGCCCATGGCCTTAGAGTTTAGAAGACATGTGTGCCTGTGGGGAAAGAAGTGGAGGAAGAAGGGAAAGGAAATGGCTAGGGCTGCTCCCCATAAGGAGAACTCACTTGCTGTGTCCTTTATCTTAAGACTTTATTTCTTTCTTGTAGGAGGGAATCAGGAGGAAGGTTTCAGGGGAGGCTTTCAGCAAAATGTTCATCAGTTCTCCAGGTGTGCTCTTTCAGGGTCATGGTATCCACTGATTGGTCAGTGACAGGGCAGGGGGTCTTTAGTCTTTGCAGTTGGTCATGGCATCGCCCACCTGGTTTTGCTGCTTTTCTGGGCCTGGAGCTGAAATACAACTGAAGCCTAGATGTTATCTCCAGGGAGGGAAGGCCAGAGGAGGAAAGGTCGCCATGGAGACCAAGTCCTTGTTTTTCCTGTTTTCCCCCCTGCCAGGCACTTGGTCCTTCTGCCCTAGTGAGCCTCTGCACCTGCCTGTAAATTGCTTGGTCACTGTGTTCATCTGTCTGTCTCAGTTTCCCTATTCCACTTGCCAAGGAATTTTCCTAGCTTCTTACTATCCTGTCTCAACAGGGCATTTGGAACATTTAGAAAGGTGTGGCATTTTCTGGAAGGGTGATGAGTAAGAGGAGTGGCTGTCTATGCAGGGTTTACTGGGTTTGCTCCTACTCCGTTGAAATGCACTTGTTCTGGTCGCCAGGGTCCTTTGTGTTGTCAAATCCAGTGAACACTTTGCTTCTTCCTCTAACTCAACTTCTCAGTATAGAATTCAATGCAAATGACAGCTTCTTGTCTTCAAATGTGACTCCATGCCATGCATTCCTGCTTTTTAATCTTCTTGTTTTTCCTTCTTGCTTTTCCTTTTCTTAGTTGGCATTTGATAAATAGAATAAAATTTTTTTTTGTGTACTTGAATTTTAAATCATTTTCTCTATTTTGCATCTTTGACTAAGAAATTCCTTACACCAGGTTTAGGAAGTTGTTCTAAAATTTCTTGTAAATATTTAAAAGTTTCTATTTGCTTGTCATATTTTGAGGCAGTGATCCAACCTTTTTCACCTCCTTATATATATGAGTAGTTGTCCTAGAATTAGACATTGAATAGATCTTCCTTTGGTCAGCCCTGTTTTATATTGTATATCAAAAAGGGATTGAGCAAAAAAGGAAGAAGGACTCATGGACATGGACAACAATGGGGTGATTGTGGGGGGGGGTGTAAAGGGACTAAATGCTAATGGAAAAATACAATTAAATTTTTTAAAAATTATATAAATCTAGATCTATTTATTTCCTATTGATGCATAACAAATGACCACATATCTGTGGTTTAAAACAACACCCATTTACTTATACCCAGTAGATGTTCAGGCAGGCTCACATGTCAGAACCAATGTTGGCTGGGCCAGGCTTTTATCTGGCAGTTTTGGAGAATAATCTGCTTGCGAGTCATCAGGCAGTTGGAAGAATTCAGTTTTCTGAGGCTTTTGGATTAAGGTCCCTGTTTCCTTGGCTGTGAGCCTGGGGCCATTCTCAGCAACTCAAGTTCACACATCTTCTGTGTGGACCTGTCCATCTTCAAAGCCATCAATGCTTCCAATCTCTGAGTTCCTCTTCTTCCACTAGCCAGAGAAGATCTCTGCTTTTAATAAGGGCTTATTTAATCAGATTAGCTTTACATAGATAATCTCCATTTTTCCACATAACATAACAATCATGGGAAGGATATTTTATCATATTCTACCTCAATCAAAGGAGAGGTTATTATACAAGGGCAAGAATCATTGGGAGTGATTCTTAGAATTCTGCCTTTCACAATCTGATTGTGGGCTTTCTAACCATTGGCTTATCCATGTGCCAGAATCCACACTTTCTAATCAAGTTTTTTCAAGAATCCTGCTGATATTTGAACTGGAATTGCATTGGATTTATATGGTTCTGTCTTTTTGATATTGAATCTTTTTATTTTAAAATGTGATCTCTCTTCTTATTCATAATTTTATCTATGAATCTTGCATATCTTTTCCTTTTTATTTTTTCATAGGTTTTATTTATTTATTTTTAGAGAGAGGGAAAGGAAGGAAGAAAGAAAGGGAGAGAAACACCAATGTGCAAGAGAAACATGATTGGTTGCCTCTCTCATGCCCCTAACTGGGGACCTGGCCCACAACCCAGGCATGTGCCCTGACCAAGAATTGAACTGGCAACCTTTTGGTTCACAGGCTGGCACTCAATCCACTGAGCCACACCAGCCAGGGCCTTTTCCTTTTTCATATATCATAAAAACATCACAATGATTTCTGTCCCACAGCAAAAATTTTGACTCAAAGTAGGACTTTTAGAATGGTTGAGTGAGTAGGTATGAAAATCCTACTCCCCACTCCTAAGTAACTATAAAACCAGAAGAAAAAAAAAAACCACCTGTCAAAAACAACCACTTCAGGACTTTGGACATTGAACAAAGGCATCCATCTAATTGACAAGAATTTGCCAAGAAAACTAAGCACCAATAATCACAGTGAAAGTCTGTGGCATTTTATCCTGAGGCAATGGCTATTCCTGACCCCACCTCTTCCATGCAGTAATTTTACTGGGCGCAGGGCAAGCTAAGCACTGGAAGCCTCCTTACTAAAGAAGGCTGATTTGCTTTGGAGTGGAGCATGGATAGCCTAGGGCATTGTCAAACATGATAATAGGAAAATCTAGGAATAATAGCAAGTAGTTTAAGAAGGCTGATATTCCAGGTAGCCAGAGATCACATTATTACTTGGGCAAGCAGCAGACTAACAGGCCAGAAAATTGAAAGGGAAACTCAAAGATTAAGATAGTGATAGTGGGCCTTCATATGTGTTCACCTAGCCCAGGGGATTTAGAAGAGGGTATGCAAGCTCAACAATATACACACACAGAGTGAAGAGCAGATAGGATTCTGGCTATCTACCTTTCCCTGATGAACGCGAAGCCTTGAGTACTCAGAAAGAATAATCTAGAGCAGACCTGTAAACTGTTTGAACTTTGATTATATCTCTAAAACACACAACTCCATTGACAAAGGGTGGAAGGTTTACTGGTTCAAGATGTTTATGTACAACATCTAATCAAATATTGGCTGACCAGTAAGCTTTGTTGACCTCAAGGGAGCCAGGCATAAAATAAGACATAAATATATTTTAAAAAACTTGAGGAGAGACTTCTGGTTGCATGTTGCTGGGAAGACAGACTTTACAGGGTTAATCCAGGCAAGTCATAAAATAAGCAAAAAATCAGCAAAAACAACTACCCCTGGAGAAGATAAGGAGCTAGAGTTGCTTAAATATATTATTTAAAATTACCAATTTGAAAAATTACATGCCAAAAATAAACACCCTAAGAAAGTTTGACCATACACAGGAAGAACACTGAAGGGATTCAGGATATGCCATCTCAAAACATGCCACCTGGACATAGTGATTATTTTGAATTAAAGGCACTTAAATAACAGCAGGTGCAAGAAAGGCACTTGCTTTGTCCTTTTCTTCCTGAAAATTCCCTGTGAGACCTGCCTTTCCTATGTAAGGAGGAAAGGAATATTCTTATCACCAGAAATGGGAGTCAAGGCCAAGAGAATTCTGTACTAGTACACCTTGTGAAAATACCTCTCATCTTCCTTTAGTTTCTTCATTTATTTTATATTTCTACAATTGTCATTCTTTGTTCAAGCCAGTATATAAACATTTAGGTTTTGTCACTCCTTTGTCACTCCTTTCCTTATGAAGTTTCCCATGCATGTAAAACTAGTGTGAAATAAATTTGTATGCTTTCTTCATTAATGTGTCTTATGTCAATTTAATTCTCAGGCCCAGCCAGACACTTTTAGACAGGGTAGAGGTTAGGTTTTTGCCTTCCCTACAAAAGCAGTCAATCGAAATTATCTCTGAGGGGGCCAGATATTGAATGTAGCAGAAGACTTCAAAGCAATTACTATAAACATGTTTAAGGAAATGATAGTTACAGTGGTAAAGGAAGTATAACAGTAACTCATCAAATAGAGAACATAAAAAAAAGATAAAGATGATTTAAAAACTCAAATAGAAACTCTGAAACTTAAAAGTAAAATAATTGAAATTAAAAATTCTCTAGAGGGACTTAATAACAGGTTTCAGCTGGAGAAAAAATGAATCAGTAAAATTTAAGATAGATAAAAATGATAAGAAATTACAAAAAGAAAAAAGGACAGAGCTTCAGAGACCTGAGGAACACCATCAAATGATCCAAAATACTGGTATGCGTCACAGGATTAGAGGAAAGAAAGAAAGGGGAAGAAAAAATATTCAAGAAATTATGCTTAAAAATGATGAAAATTTATATGGTAAAATGCATTTGTATTATTCTGCTTGGGCTGCCATAACAAAATACCATAAACTGAGTGGCTTAAATACAAATTTTTTTTTTTAAGATTGCATTTTTTATTTAATAAAGATTTTATTTTTATAAATAAATTTTTAATAAACAGACATTTATTTTTAAAAAAGATTTTATTTATTTTTAGATAGAGGGGAAGGGAGGGAGAGATAGAGGGAGAGGAACATCAATGTGTGGTTGCCTCTTGTGCACCCTCTGGGGACCTGGACTACTACCCAGGCATGGGCCCTGACTGGGAATGCAACTGGTGACCCTTTGGTTCTCAGGCTGGTGCTCAATCCACTGAGCCACACCAGCCAGGGCCAGACATTTATTTTTTACAGTTTTGGAGAATAAGAAGTCCAAAATCAAGGTGCTGGCAGATTTGATTTCCAGTAGGATTTCCAGAAAGAGGTTTCTGGCTTTCTTCTTACTGTGTCCACATGTGGCAGAGAGAGAGGGAGAGGGGTCTGTCTTCCCCTTCTTATAAGGACACAAATCCCGTCAGAGAAGCCCCATCCTCAGGACGTCATGTGAGCCTAAATAGCTCGCAAAGACCCCATGTCTAAATACCATCATATTGAAGGATGGGGCTTCAACCTATGAGCTTTGGGGGATACAGACATCCAGTCTGTAACAGCGTCCTTCAAATGAATTTAGTGTAGTAGAAAATATGTAATTAAATAAAGGTGGTAAAGGAAGAACAGACAAACAAGAAATACATGAGACCTGTGAATAAATAAATCCAAATAAAATTTCAACCAATAAATTAAAAGTAAAAGCACAAAAAAAATCTTCTATTAGAATGGCCACAATCAGAAAACCTGAAAATATCAATTTCGAGGGGAGATGGAACAAGAGTGCGCATCCATGGCCAGTGGGAATGTAAAATGACACAAACACTTTGGAAGACAGTGTGGCAGTTAGTGACACAACTGAACACTTACACGATGGATTCAGCAATTGTGCTCCTAGGTATAAAGTGATTCGAAGACTTTGGTCCACATAACATCTGCACGTGAATATTCATAGTAACTTTGTTTATAAGCCAAAATCTGGACACAACCAAAATGCCCTTTGGTAGATGAATATATAAACAAGCTGTGGCACATGCATAGGATGGAATGTTAATCAGTGATAAAAAAGATATGAAGACATAAAAAGGCATCATAAATTTTAAATTCATATTGCTAAGTGAAATTATTTAGAAGGTTGGAGGAATCCCAGGATTAAGTCCAGTAAATGACAAAACAATCAAATGTATCAAATAACCTCACTGAAGGGGGTTGGGGTAAGAGGTACTGAACTAAATAATTTTGGAAATGAATGGAGTCTCATTATGACAAAAGAAACAGTGTAAGTGCTGTCACTAGTTGATGAAGTTATTTCCCACGAGTGTACAGTCTAACAATCTGATACTGCTATTCCAGAATTAAACAGTAAGTACACTGATGTCAGATGATGGGAGTCAGACGTCAGATGATGGCTCATGACTGCAGCGGGGATTTATAGATAGGCAAAAGGAGGGGCTAAAATATCCAAGTGGCAATGAATTACAGTTTGGGATATCAGTATGAACTCACACTTAGCTTAATATCAATACAGATGTTTATATATAGACATGCACATAAACACAGGTTAGCAGAGCTGGCCTAGAAGCAATAACACTCTAGCAGCAGTGAGCACACCTAGCACTCAGACCGTGGTTTCTAATACCATTCTCTGATAAAAGGAACCAGGGCTCCTTGGAGAACCTGTTGATTCTAGGACTGGGACAGAAAATATGCAAGATGAGCCTGGAGTATTTACTGTGCCAGAAAGTAAGGAAGTGCTCACAAGGAAGCAAGCAAACAGACAAAAACCCGTGATGTTGGAGCTAAGTCTTATTTATTTTGCATGTGAATATTTATAGTAACTTTGTCAGGGACAATGATCAAAGCAGGAACAAGTCAAGTAGTAAAATGAATAAAAGTGCCTTTGGATCATAACCAAAATTATAAAATAAGTATCCATGAGTCCGTAATGACATAAAGATAGAATAAATAATAAATGGGAGAGAAGAGACAAAGCTTTTATGCAGAATTCCAAGTAATTTACATTGATACTTTGTCCTCACAAAAGTGAGTTTAACTCTCTACTCCTTAGGTTTGGGCTACATATATGACTTCATTTCAAAGAGTACGACATGGAAAGGAAGAAAAGTGAGTAACTTCTCAGTGGAGAATCCCAACAAACGTCACCTCAGTCAGCCGATCAAGTTCAGTATCACCAGTGATAAGCCATGTTCATAGTATGTATCCTTGATAAGATGTGATAAAAATGGTACTTTGCTTTTGTGATTTTCCTCCCCAAAATGCATCACCCCAGTGTAATCATAAGAGAAATACACATCAAATCCCAAAAGAGAGACATTGCACAAAATACCTGATCAGTGTTTCTCAAATAACGTCAAAGTCATGTAAAACAAGGCGGTCTGAGAAACTGTCATGGTCAAGAGAAGCTTAACCAGACAGGCTGAGTAAATGAAATGTGGTATCCTGGATGGATTCCTGCATCAGAAAAAAGACATTAGAGAAAAACTGAGAACATTTGATTACAGAAGGGACTTTAGTTAATAATAATGTATTAACATTGGTTCATTGATTTTAACAAATGTACCATACTAATGTAATATGCTAAAAATAAGGGAAAATACTGTTTTAAAGCATTGTTTTTTACTCCCTAGGAAAATTAATGATTAATAAACTTACCCAGTAAAAAATGTCCTAGTCAGTGATTTAAAAAAAATACATATTTCTAGTAACCAAATAGCCTAATATAAATATTTTGTAGGAAAGACAACCAGCTACTCCCAGAAAAAAAGTGGAGAGAATGTTCAATTTAAATAAACAAAGTAAGTTTATTATCTGACACCCCATTTAGATTGTTTGTTGTTCAAGAACAGGGTTATTCCTCTCAGAGAATAAATTTAGATATATAATAGTCTCTCAATCATTGTTTTATTTATTTCAAAGATGAGTTCAACACTTGATTATAGTTTATTGGAGCTAAATCAGTGCAGCCCAGGAAGAGGTATAGTTTCAGATGCCCTCAGAAAGGAAATGTTGCAAGTTGTATTACTGTTCAAAATATTTACCCCCCATAGCCACATGGGAGGAGTGCTCTCCCCCCAGCTTAATTGATGTTCACCTTCTATGACTTGCTTTGGCCTCAGCTGGGCAGCATGTACCTCTACACTCTTGACCTTGTGCTTGGCTATGTCATTTGCTGTGGCCAATGGGAATTAACAGATGTGATAAAAGTAGAGGCTTAGTGTATGCCTAAAAAGTTGAAATGGCCATCCTGTGTTTCTGTTGTTGCCATGAGAATTTCTCCGGCATAACTGTTGCTCCTCTGGCTAGGTTCCAGAAGACATACTCATGGAGAGATCCACTGAGTTGAGCCAGCCTCGATCAGCCAATATCTCTGCTAACCAATTAGGAGAAATAAGTGCTTAGTGTTGGACGCTTCTGAGATGTGGTGATTGCTGTTGTTCATTAAGCACTGACTGATACAGGAGGTATCTTTGTTTTATTATAATTTATCATCCGTATATAAGTTTATTGTACAGGGCCTTAACCTCTCCAAGTGCCTTCATACATTCAATGCCTGGTACTATATAAGGCAATGAATAAAACACTCAACCAGATGTGAGGAATGTTCTCTTATCAGTAAAGGAATATTTGACTGGGAATGTCCAGCCATTTAAGCAGGCTTTCGGAGGTCTAACTTTGGTAGTTAATCAGTAACAAAACATGTCTGTGTCCTTGATTTATCAACATGCAGAAAATCTAGATGGATGGGTGGGGTTAGGAACAAGCAGTTTCACATTATTTGAAAAGGTTAATAGCTCCATAGGAACTCTGTAGATATGAGGTTTCTATGTCCCCTTCTTGGGTCAGGATCTTGGTTTCATGACAAGGGGTCAAATCTTTGAGATTAATTAAAAACTTGAGACAGAGAAAAGGAAAAATGAAAACAACATCATTATCAACAACAACAACATAAAAAAAACAAAAGCCCAAGCTGCTTAGACTTCACTGTGCTCCAGGTATCGGAAATGCATATTCTCATCAGGTCTTCTTAATTCTGGTGAAGTAAAATGTGCCGGTCACAAATTATGGGGGTAACCGTCCAGATTGCCTGACATTCCAGAGGTGTCCTTTTTCATAAAGACAGTTGTAAATTCAGTAGCACAGTGCCTGGAATGAAAGGCACATTCAATAAATGTTGAATAGATGAAAGTTTATAATTTTTTTATTCTTATTGATTTTAGAGAGAGGGGGAAAGAAGGGAGAGAGGGAAGGAGAGAAACATTGATTGGTTGCCTCTCATATCTGCCCCAGCCAGGGAACAAATCCACAACCTAGGCATGTGCCCTGGCTGGGAATCAAACCTGGGGCCTTTCGGTTTATGGGACAATGCTCCAACAACTGAGCCCTACCAGCCAGGGCAACGGTTTATAATTTTTATATAAAAATAATAGTAATAGGAGTAGTAGTAAGCATGATGTGCCGGGTAGTCTAATTCAATACCAACTGGTAATTCATCTCCAATGTTGTTATTTACATTTCATAAATGAAGGGATGGACTTGTGGTTATTAGCAAAACCTAAATTAATTTAAAATGTTAGCCCAATTTCCTCCACAATATTGAGATATCTGAGGTTTCTAGTTCAGTGCCAGAGGTTAATGATGAACTTTGTTCAGGGCCTCTGCCACTTCATAAGAGTGGTGGCCGAGGATGTGACACCAAGATGGCAGGGGATGAAAACCTGGGCAGAGGAAAGTACCACAAGGGCTGAGACTGCCCGTGGCTGGAGTGTTCTGGGGATGTTAAGGAGGGGCAGGCAGAGGGGAGGGATGGGGCTGCGAGCAAGTGGGACTGGGCACATAAGAGGTGGCAGGGAGCCAAAGCCTGAGGAAGTGGGGACCAGAGCTTCCCTCCCTTACTCCTGAACGTCAGGCTGGTGGGGTGGGGCAGGGCTTTGCGGACCCTTCCAGCCAGTGTGACTGCCACAGGTCCTGTTTCTCTGCCCCCTGGGAGAACTGTGGCTGGGCACCAGCAGAGCCACAGAGTCCACAAAGGAGGTGTGTGTATGTTGCTGCTGCTGGTAGAGGGGATGCTTTAGTAAGTTATTGACTTATCTGGGCCTCACTTTCCTATCAGAATAAAAGTACTATCACAGGAGATGAGGTGAGGATTGAATGAACCATATGAACGTGCCACTCTTGTAGGCTAGTAAGAAGTCAGTGTCAGCCATTTCTACAGTTCAAGGTCATGCTCGTGAAAGTCCCTGGCATAGGAGCAGGGCAAAGAGCCTGTTTAATCATAGCCCACCCTGCATTGTGCTCTGCTTATACTTTCTTCAAAATGCTGTAGTGAATATTCTGCCACATTTCCTGAGAACTTAGATTGCATTTTGTCCCTCTTTTCACTGCAGTTGAGGAATTTCTGGTATGTTGTTTGAATAAAACACAAGGTTATTTCCTTGTGACTCCTGCCTGTGTGATGTGGAATTACATTCTCCTGAGGAGAATCTTGGCCCTTAACGGTCCTTCTTTCCGAAGACCCAGAGAGGGGATAGGTTCCAGGCTCTCCATCGCCAGTCGCAGGGGTCCTCTGGTCTTTGCTGGGAATCTGGAAGGGGTACACAGCCGTTAGACAACCTCCAGGATGTCTGGAATTCTGTCCCGTCTGGCTTTCTGAAAGGCACACCCAGAGTCCATGGTGCTTCTCAGAGTTGGACGATCATCTTCAACCATCCCAAAGGTCCGCTATAGAAGCTGTGGGCCATGAAAAGGTATCTGCTAAGAAGGGCTCCTGGTGGCCATCTGGGCTCAAATATTTTTTTTAAAAAGCTATTTCTACACAGGGTTTTTTATGCAAACTGCACTTCAGGGAGAAGCCTGCACTAAACTACTATACCTGCATCTACACTGAACTGCCTGCCTGCACCGTGTTTCTGCCGTCTGAGCCAGCCCTTATAAAGGAGTTCCTGGAATCCTATTTCAACCAATAAGACTGAGGCTTTCTCCATCCAATCAGAGCTGCTCAGCTATTTCCCCATTTTTATGGACCAATCAGGGCAGCTCTATTCAGACCAAGTAGAACAGTGCCTTTTGGACCAAACTGAAATTTGGAGCCCTAATTTGCATGAGGACAGACCAGTCAGGGACCAGACGTGGGGACTCCTGTCTATATAAGTGAGCTCCCCTCTGGCTTTGGGAGAACATTTTCCCTTTCCGCTGAGGCCTGAACACTGCATTACCCCAGCTGAGCTTAGAGGAGCAGACCACTGCAGGCCAGAGAAGACTGGCACAGAGCAGAGCAGTCTTGCCGATAGGGACCTGGCCCCAGGGCTTCCTCACATCCATGCTGTTTTCACATGCTGTA
The DNA here is from genome assembly GCF_022682495.2 of Desmodus rotundus. NCBI lineage: Eukaryota > Metazoa > Chordata > Mammalia > Chiroptera > Phyllostomidae > Desmodus > Desmodus rotundus. Next base: position 48,194,486 of record NC_071389.1, read on the forward strand.
GCACAATGGAACTGTTCTGTGCTGCATAAATTTCCATCTTCATCACACTCTAACTTGGGGATTCCTGTTAGCGTTGAATTGGCACAAGTGACCATTGACAAAGCAAACCTCAAGAATAATCCAGGACTCTACTATTTTTTTCACTTAAAAATGTTAGAAAAACTTTTTTCATCTTTTTTTCTGTTCATACAAAGAGGTAATTTCACAAATGCGTGATTCTGAGCTGGCTGATAAAACCCTCAATGGGACCTGTGAATTTGTACCAGCTTGAGTTGTGTTATAAGAAAGTTAAAATCATTACCATTATCATTAGTGATGTAAAGATAGTGGAAAAGAGGAAGTTATTCTGAGTTAATATTTTCCCCCCAGCACTTTATGATGTGTCCTGTCTCCAGATCTTTATACACACTTCCCCTTTCAGTTCTGTCTCCTTTCCACCTGGGAAAATCCTTTACCACCTTCAAGATTCAACTAAGATGACTCCTCCTCCAGGAAGCCTTCCTTGACCCCTTTGCCTTAACATGGCATGCTCTCCTTTGTATTCCTTGGGTCTTGGCACTCAATTCGGTTTGTAAATCCCTCACACTGTATCATGATCATGTACCTCCCTGTCCTCAGACTTAGATGGAGAATATCTTGAGGGGCTGAGCTGAATTGTTAATTCACCTCTACTACCCTAGTACCTGGTACAGAGGCTACGTGGAGAAAGCTCTTAACAAATATTTCATAAATGAACAAGGAAAGACTGAAAAGAAGAATGAAGAGAAACCAGCCTCCAAAGGAAAATTTGAAGTTTTCTCTTACCCCATCCCTGCAGCTTTCAGTTGGCCTGGGTTGCTACACCCTTTGTGGGATTTGTGTGAATTCTAGCCCATTTAAAATGTTGTTTATTATAGGCTGAAAGTAGTTATTTAAGTTCATGGCCATCAAGCCTAGAATTAGGTTGCAAATATTTGTCTTTGGTTGCTAGTAATGAAAACAAGATTGAATAGGGGAGATCTTTCCATGGGAAAGGTCATATAATATCATATAAAGAGTGGTCTTTATAACATTGCAAGGGAATATCAAATTTTTTCAAAAGTTTTACAAGGATGTTAGGAAAGGGGATGACCTCTAGGTCTTGCCAATTCTGTCTCTGTGGTTCCACTTATTGATTTGCAAAAAGGTCATACTGCATTATTCTTAGCCAAGATAAGCACTTAAAAATGGGTGGGTGCACAGCCTGCTTTCCACATTTGTAAATTTAAGTTTATTTCATGCTTCCTTCTTTGCCTGAAAAAGAATTTACCTAAATAAACAGGTACATAGTATATCTTGAATACTCCGGCAAGGTGTCACTTCACAAACTTCATTTCCCTTTCTTCTGGTATACAAACCTCTTTCTAGAGGCCTGTCCAGAAAGAATCCAGCCGCTGTTAATATAATGAGAACAGTTTACGTGACATTGATGTAACCTGGGAGCCAAGGAGAGTGGACTGGAATGAGCATGGTGAACAATGATGACTTCACTGTACTAGTCAGTGGGGGCAGTAGACACCATTGAATGAGCATGTGTACTCTGTGGCCATTGCATTCAAAATTACTGAGTGAGCAGAGCAATGAATCTGCATCAAATTTTGCGTTGAGCTTGAACATTCTTCTGTGGAAACTATTCAGATAGTTCAGAAGGCTGCAGCTATGGGTACTGGTGATTGGCAGCTTCATCGCAACAACACGCCCAGTCAGGCATCATGTCTTGTGCAGAGTTTTTTGGTGAAACAGGAAATCATCCAGGTGAATCAGCCCCCTATAGCCCAGATTTGGCACCCTGCAATGTCTGGCTTTTCCCAAAAGTAAAATCACCTTTGAAAGGAAAGAGATTTAAAACCATCATTGAGATTCAAGAAAATGTGATGTAGCAGCTGATGGCAATTGGGGGAACTATGTGAGATACCAAAGTGCCTACTTTGAACAGGATCCAGGTGTCATTGTCCTGTGTACAATGTTTCTTGTATCTTGTATCTTCTTCAGTAAATGACTCTGTGTTTCAAAGTACATGGCTGGGTACCTTCTGAACAGGCCTTGTAAACCTGTTCCACTTGTGACCATTCCCTGGAAAGCAAACACTATCAGTTCAGCACACAGATATCCTTGGAAAAGTGTAGTTGTCTTGTACATGCCTGGGTTGGACTGATAGTGTTTGCCTGTTTCTTTGCTTTAGAATATAGGTTTTTAGTGGGGGTAGTGTTAACATTCAGCCTCTCTTAATGCCCCAGTTGAGAATGAATCCATCCATCCTCCATGTTCTTGCACAAAAATTTAATGCGATATCCTGTAGACCCATGTGTGCAGGACTGTTCCCTCCAGCCCCTTGAGGGGACAGACAAGATACAGCTCCCCTCTTCATCCCCAGCACTCAGCCCTGGGCCTGACTGACCCCTAGGGGCTACTTGGCAAATGCCTTTTGAATGAATGGATGAACAGGTGAATGGTAAGTTAATGGAGGCCTGTGACTTTTAACTTTTACTCATGGCAAGCACAGCATGGCTATATCTAGCACCTGGAGGGCGTGTGTTAGTAAAGTCATAAGAAGCTGGGGATGTTTGAGCACTGCTTGAGAATTAGTGGTGATAGAGATCTCCCAAATAAAGAAAGGGAAAGAAGATAGTGGAAGACAGTTAAATGGCTAAAGAAAAGCTTAATGGTATAAGCTGAGTAGGAAAGAAAAGAGAGAAAACCTCTTTCTGTCAGACTGGGCTCTTTCTCCTCATTTCCCTTGGGCTCCAGGCCCCTGAACTCCTTTGCATTTTCCTTTCTAGTCCTTCCCCACCTGTGCCAGTTTCAGTCAGAACGGTTGCAGTGCAGGATGAGGAACGGTGAGCAGCTGGAATACAGCAATTGAATGTAAAGGTTAGAACTTCATTTAGCCAAGCAGTTTGAAATTATGTTAAAATGTCAGGCAGCATTACAATCTTTCACTCCTCAAGGGGTAGGTTCTAAATGACTAATCGTCTTTAGCCTACTGACGTGGTTCACGCTAGTGGAAACAGCCCACGGACAGCATGGCGTTTCATCTCTCCAAGGTCTGCCAGGGTTGGCACTGGGTTGATTTGGAGGGTTGGCTGGGTTAGGTTAAGGTTAAGTCAAGAAGATCTTTTCAAAGTATGTGGCATTAGGGAGGTAGCTACTATATGTTTCCAAAGAACATACAATGTTGACAGAGATGTGACCTTAAAGGTATGTGATATCAAAGATACGTGACCTTGGTCTTTTTCCTGATTCTTATTTGTCAAAATAGTCAAGAAAATGTCTGACTAAGGGTCATGTTTGAAGAAAAATTATAATTTGTCAAATTCTTTTTATGAAACATCAGTTTTTTTAAGAAGCAGGGAATAAACATTGATCAAAATACAGGTGTCTTTTTGTTTAATTGTGAAGACCTTTTGGGATCTCTCAAATGCCCTATTCATATTTAAAATATAAATATTTAAGTGAAATAAGAAACTTGCCTGCTGGGCTAAATGAGCAGGTTGAGCTTGTCACTTGGGTTCAGTGTTGTACCATCTGTGTCCCTGTACCAAAGTGCTTGTGTATAGTGGGAGTTCATAGACATTTGGACGTCTGTGGCGAAGCTGAAAGCCAATTGCATTTTGCAATCCTGTTCTGCTGTTTAGCTGGAAGCAGCTAGTTGATTATAGCTAATGGGACCTTAGCATTTTGATTTCTTTTGCTATAAAAGTAGGTAAAGTAAGAAGCCACAAACTGAGGAATCTGAGTGACCTCTAGGAATTGAGAGTAGTTCCCAGCCAACACACAGTAAGTCAGTGGAGACCTCTATCCTATAATCAAAACACAGCAAAACCAAAAATAACTGGATTCTGCCAACGGCCTGTATGACCTTGCAAGCAAATTCTTATATTGTCTCCAGCTTGGCCAATGCCTTGATTTCAGCCTTTGAGAGCCTAAGCAAAGGATGTAGCATACCTCTAAGCCACCTATTCTCAAAGCTTGTCATTAACAATAAACCTGTTCTGTTAAAAAGGTGTCTGTGCCTATGTGGGTGTGTGTTTGCAGAATAACCTTGCAGCGTAACAGAACCAGTTTTCTAAAAATTTACCATTGTATCTTTTGTAATCAGAGCGCCATGCAGTTGTAGTCACTGCAGATGGGCCAGCAGATAGCTCCATGGTTCCGTGAGGCCACAGTGACCGGAACTAAATGAATGACGGTTGCGCGCTGTATTTTTCCTGATTGCAAAGTCATATGCTTTTTTATTGTAGAAATGAAAAAGCAGAAAGAACTGAAAACCTAAAATTGCCACTTTTAATATGTTTCTAGAGTATTTTCAGGGTAAAAATGTGCAATAGGCAGAATTCTAGGATGGTGCCCATGATGTCTCCCCTGAGTTGTGAGTCCTGTAATTATGTTGCAGGGCAAAAGGGATTTTCACAGAGGTAATTAAATTACTAGTCAGTTAATCTTACGATAAGGAGATTATTCAGGTGGGCTTAACTTAGTCATTCAAACCGTTTAAAAGCAAAGTTTTCTCTGGCTAGCTGGAGAAGTTAGAGATTCAAAGCACAAGAAGAATCAACATGCTGTTGCTGGTTTGAAGACAGCAGAAGCCACAAACCGAGGAATCTGAGTGACCTCTAGGAATTGAGAGTAGTTCCCAGCCAACACACAGTAAGTCAGTGGAGACCTCTATCCTATAATCAAAACACAGCAAAACCAAAAATAACTGGATTCTGCCAACGGCCTGTATGACCTTGCAAGCAAATTCTTATATTGTCTCCAGTTTGGCCAATGCCTTGATTTTAGCCTTTGAGAGCCTAAGCAGAGGATGTAGCTAAAACGTGATAGATTTCTGACCCACAGAAATGGTAAGATAATATGTGTGAGTTGTTTATAGTTGCTAAGTTTCTGATAATTTGTTATAAAGCAATAAAAAACTAATACAGATTTTGGGACCTGGAAGTGTGGTACTGCCTCACGGTAACAAATGCCTAAAGTGTGGAAATGGTTTGGAATCAGGCAGTGGCTGAAGGCTGGAAGAGTTTGGGGGAACATGGTAGAAGAAACCTGATTGGCTTGAACACACTGTTAACAGAAATATGGGCATTAACGATGCAGCTGGTGGAAGCTCAGAAGGAAGTGAGGACCATTATAGAGAAAAGTTTAGTTGTCTTAGAGAAAAGCCTAAATCACTGTGAATAGACTGTTATTAGAAATTTGGGCTTTGAGAAGACCATTGATGAGGATGCAGGAGGAAGTTTATGGGAACTGAAGGAAAAAGAATCCTTGTGTGGTGGCAGAAAGATTAGAACGATTGTGACCTGTAGTTATATCAAAAACAGAATTTGTGTATATAGCTAAGGAGATGTCCAAGCCAAGTGCTGTAGGTACTGGTATGTTTGTTCTTGTTGCTTATACCAAAATGTGAGAAAAAAAAGAAATAATTGGAGAAAAAAACTGGTAAACATAAAGGGATCAGTTCTGAATCATCTTTAAAATTCTCAGCCTATCCAGGTGGTAAAGATGCTACTATCAGAAATGGCTTTGTAACAGTGGGGAATTGTAACCCGTCCCCCCAACTTCTTTTGACGTTGTTTCTGTAAATGCCGACTCTGACTAACATGTAGCTTGCAGGTAAACAGCATGTTTATATAAGAATCCTAGGAACTGTCTTCAAAAGGTATAGACTCCGACCTTCAGGAAACACAGCTCCAGGAGATAGGTTGACCTTCAACTGTGAAGCTGGGATAACGTGAAGCCAGAAAGACTAAACCAGGATGATGTACACAAGACCATCACTTGCCTTATGGAACGGACTGTGTTCATCTGCACATAGAGAACTTTTCAAACCCCCCCCTCTATCTCTTCTGTTTCCCTCTCCCTTCTTATAGACACCTCTGCCTCCACTGAGATGTTGAGATGGGCTTTGAGACGTGAGTCCCCCATCTGCCAGGTTGTCAGCACCTGAAAATACACCACTTTCCTTTCTTTCCTTCACATCAGCACCTATCTCTAGATTATTGGCTTTCAAAGTGGCAGGCAGCTGGGCCTGCGTTCAGTGACAGCTTCTGAAATCATGGCATAGAGAAAAGGACTGGGTGAATATCCAGTTCTTTACAAAAACAACAGAAAGACCAAAATGTCAAAGTATTCAGTCATAAAAAAAGCTCTTCTTAGAGACCATGGGTGTGAACCACAGGTCCCATTAGTCAAACCAGAGGGTCTCTCAGAAGCTTAGGGCTGTTGTTTATCGGTGGTGTCAGCAGAAACCAAAGATGGAGAGGAGATCATCTCAAAAACATTTGTGGGTGTGGCTTTTATTTAATGGAGTGACACCCCATGAAATTCAGGTCAGGAAAATATAAAAATAGTTTTTCCTCAAAATTCATGTCTACCCGGAACCTGTGAATATGACATTATTTGGACTTAGGGTATTTGTACGTGTAATCAAGTTAAGATGAGGTCATGCTGGATTGGGGTGGGCCCTAATCTAGTAACATGCTCTTACTTTAAAAAAAAGGGAAATTTGACAGTGTTCTAAGTATTCTAAGATGACCCCTTGAACTCTGTCCTCCCACGCCGTTCTTTTATTGTATTATGTTACATAGGAAAAGGGATTTTTCAGATGAATGAAGGTTACTAATCAGATGGCCATAAGAAAAAGAGACTATCCAGGTAAGCCTTCCCTAATCACATGAAACCACTAAAACAAGAGAGTTTTCTCTGACTGGTTGGAGAAGTAGAAGTTAGAGATTCAAGCCATGACCGGAATTCAACATTCCATTGCTGGCTTGAACATAGAGGGAGCCACAAGTTGAGAAATATGAGTGACCCTTGAGCTGAGAATGACCCCTGGCCAGTTACCCACAGTGAGAGAGAACGGGGACCTTAGTCCTACAACCACACAAGAACTGTATTCTGCCAACAACCTAAATGAGCGTGGAAGCAGATTCTCCCCCAGAACCCCCTGATGAGAACATAACTCAGCTGACATCTTGAATTCTTCCAAACTTTGAGACCCGCAACAGAGAGCCTAGCTAAAGTGTGTTGGACAACTGAGCCTCGAAAACTGTGAGATAATAAATCTGTGTTGTTTACATTGCACAATAAGTTTGAGGTATTTTGTTAATGCATCAACAGAAAACTAGTGTGTGTGTGTTAATATTTCCACGTATATATATTCCCTTAGGCAAAATAGATAATATTTTTACTAAACCACATAAAAGCAGTCTAGCTAGAGGTTTATAAAAAAATCTTATAAGGCAGTGACGAAATGAATTTTACAGTACCCATGAGATTCTAATAATTTTTAAAAAGCCCTTAATCAAGAGTGTTAGCTCTATGTTTAAATGTCTTATTTCTTTACCCTTCTGTGAGATTCTGCAAGAAGTATATATACATACCTGTGTGGTATGTACTCTTAGAGAGTTGAGAGCTCATTGCTGATTGCCTTGTATGCACTACCAGACACTAGGCTTAGCCCTGGCAATTGAATAATAAATATTTTTTGTTCTCTAGGGGTTTTATGTTGGATGTGGGCAATAGTCAAGTAAATATATAATGTCATTATAGTATGTTAACTACTATAATTAAATAATACAGGAGCTCATATAGAAATTACCTGGTCCAAATTGGGAGGGGGTGGTCCCAGATTTGAGGAGCAAGGAAGTAACAACCAAGTAGGGGGTGTGTTATCCATGAATGTACAGGTGTGCAGGAGTGAGGAGTGTGTGTGTGGCATGTTTTGAGCACAGGAAATATGTATAAAACTTGTCTGAAGATGCAAGAGGATTTGATAGATCTACAAGTATTTCAGTGTATCTGGAACTGGTATGCAAGGGGCAAGTGGCCAGAAGGAGATGAAGATGCAAATATGGACCAGTTTACATGATAATTTGAAGGGTCTTACATGCTAATTTGAACTTTATTCTGAGGACCATAGGAAAAATCATTAAAGGTATTAAGCATAGGAGGGATTAACATTATCAAGCTTTTCCTTCAGAAAAATGTGTTCCTTTTGGTGATGAACTGTAGGGAGTAAGATCAGAGTGTAGGGAGATCAGACTAAACTCTTCCAAGTTAGAGATATCTGAACAGAGTGGTGGTGGGAATGGAGAGGAGAGAGCGAGTATGGACCTGAGAGATAATAGGGGTAAGACCAATATGTGTTTGCTTGGACCTGGGCTGTGAAGAAGGGGAAGAGCAAAGGTTAATGTTCAGGTTTCAGGCTCGTGAGGCTGGGTCAGTGTTTGTATCAGCTAACAAGATGGAAACCCAGAGGAGGGGCAGTTCGGGAATAGAGGTGAGCTCAGTTTTGAGCATGGTGGCTTGAGGTATATGTGGTATAGCCAAAGGGAAATGTCAAGTAGAAAGTTGTTCTAAAAGTCAGGAGAAAAATCTGGGTTAGATAAAGGTTTGGATAGATGGGTGCTGTGAAATAACTATTGAGGAAAGGAGTTGAAATTGTTGGCAAGGGAATAGCAAGTGAGAAAATCTATGCTATTTATCTGTACCATGGGGATAATTTATCTGTGATAATATTGTAGACAACATGGCCAGATGCTTGGCGAACTCTGACACCAAAGTGTATAAACATTATGAGAGTAAAGGGTACATTATAGGCAAAGGACACACCGAGATAGCTCACCTAAAATAGGTGAGTGTGGCTTCTCAGGTTTTCCAAGGTGTTAACAGAACAACAACCTATATTGGCAGTGAAAGGTGTTTCACCTGTGTAGGATGAGGGCCTGCCAGGTTGAGGGAAGCCCTGAGTAGGAGCTGACCAAGTCTCTTATATCCCCAAATATATCATAGCCAAACTCCAGTATAATTTATAAGTCTGAGAAAACTTCCCTTAACAATCCCCATTACCTGTTTCCAGTCAGCATAATTTGCAGGTACAATTCCTTGGCAAACCACCAGTGCCTTCTTGTTACATTGTCCTAGGTTTTAGGATGATGGCCAGGCATCTGGAGGATGCAGCCACCTAAAGAGGACTTAGCCTGGAAGGCTTGACTGAGACCCTCAACACCTAGTTCACACAGTAGTCCTAAGAATTAAATGATGGAAGTCATAAAAGTGCCTAATTCCAGTGCCTGGCATAAACTGGAATTAATAAATGTCATTTAATTAATAAAGAATTTAATAAATGTTAGTTGCTATTGCTGTTAATTGCTAGTACTTGTTATTGCTTTTACCACTGCTGTAGCAATTATTATTGCAAAAGAAGTAAAGACAAGGGAGCTGATATGGGGACAAAAGAAGGTATCTGGAAGTCATGGTGAGGTTGAAGAAGTAATAGAGTAGCAGTAACTGAATGAGAGACTTGGAAGGAAGGTGGCAGAGAGTGATATGTTTGGCTTTAAACTTTAAGAGAGGGAATAGTTCCAAGTAATGACAGGACTATGGCAATCTAGGATGCATGAGACATGAGAGAGAGGAAAGGGAGATGTGGGATGAAGGTCGTTAGCACTAAGGAAGTCAAAGAAGTCAGAGGCTGGGAGAGAAGGTAAGTTATGCATGTGCCTGTGGAGCTCTCCTGGGATGGCAGCGCGGCCTGGACTAGGAGAGATGGCTGTGAACTAGTGCTAACATCTTTAATGAGAGAAGGAAATACCTGAACTTTGTTGGTAGGGTTCCCGTGCCTGAGAGTGCCTCTGGATCCCATGGTTTCAGCAGAGCCATTGTGTGTACCACTCCAACCCTTGGCAGATTCCTCCTGTGTCTGACTTCAGGATGTGACTCTATGAGGCCCGTTATAAGGGACCTGCTAGGATAGCATATTTAGGCCTGAAGTGGCTGTTTGGAATCCATCTGATGTATTGTGTACCATTCTTCCAGTTCAGGCAAACTTCCTTGGTTCCAGGAAGAAAGACCCCTTGCAGCTACTTGACTGAAGATCACGAAATCTGTTCTCATTCTCATTTAGAATGCAGAGACTTGTGTGGTGACTCACACATTTGAAAAGCTCAAATTAAGTAGTGGTGATCTCAGCAGTGATTCACTGATGAAAACTGGAAAGTGATTCATCTTTATATGCTTGTCCTTGGGAGCCCTGAGGCTTAGAGGTCTTTTTGTGAACACACTGCACTCAAGGAAAGACAACGGCCCCCCTGTGGTGGTATTTTAGTAATTGCACAGTCATTCACTACATTTTCTTACAAAGCCATCTTCTTTAGTCCATTTTATTCCCACCTACAATCGGTGTGATGCTCTTGTGCTGTAGTGACTCATCGCTAATAAATCAGGGAGGCAATGATGCTTTCAGACCAAAGGTGGGAGCACATTTAGCAAATCTCTGGAGCAGATTCACAACTCTGTGATCTGTAGGGACATTGTATCTTTCTCAGTATCTATTGTTATCAAGAAATAACTTTTTTTCTTAGAAGCATAACTAGGCTTAAATTAATTTGTAAGATCCTAAGAGCAAATACTAATAAAGAAGATCAAAATGTGAAAATGACTTAAACTATAACAAACAAATCCAGAGATTAGTGACTCTTGTGTGCCAGTAATAGCATTGTTCAGAGTTAAAAATCGGTACCCAAAAGATTCATATGAAAAGGAAAGATCATGTAAGTTGACCACAATAAGTATTTACCTACTTTGTGCACAATCACTGTGCTGCCTCCCCAGGACTAGGTACGAACTCCTCCCTTGTACTAATGCTCACTGTAGTTCTTATAGACGACCAACTCCTGTGCCATCTGATCTATCTGTGACCTCCTCCATGGTCTATAATGCTTATAGCTAACATTTTACTGAACTCATTTTGTGCCAGGCACTGAATCTAAGCACTAAAAATGTTTTAAACCCATTTAATATTTATAGAAACTCTATTTTTATATAGAAAGAAATGGAAACACAGGGACATTATATATTGCCCAAGGTCACAGAGCATAAGATGGGTGACCCGGGGTCTAAAGCCAGGTGGAACTGCTTGAGTCTGGGTGCATCCCCCTCCCGTGTGCCTCTCTGTAAGTCTCTTTCTTGCCCATTGTCGCATCTGTAGTTTGGGGTGTCATATCCGGCCCATCAGCTTTCCTGTTTGTCTCCCTTTGGTCTATTTTTGATACAGCTACCACAGTAACGTTTTAAAACCATTAGATCAAGTTACCATCTGTGCCAAAATCCCCATCTCACTTAGAATAAAATCCAAACTCCTCCAAGTCCTAAGTAATCTGGCTCTTGCCTATATAATAACCTCATCTTTACCATTTCCTGCCTTGTTCAGGCCCCTCCACCTATATCATTCTTCTCACTGGCCCTGGAATATAGAAATTCCCTCCTGTCTCAGGAACTGGAATGTTGCTCTTCTTTCTACCAGTGAGATGCTTTCAGTGGCACATCTTTTTCTTCATTGATACGTCTTCTCAGTCATCATCACAAAGGGGCCTTTTCCGACTACCCTATCTATTGTATTGCAGCTCACCCGTTCCCAGTCACTGACTTGCCCTTGCCCCACTTCAGAGCACTTAAATCATCATCTGAAATTTTACACAATAATGCCACCTTCATGATGATAGGCAGTTTATTGTCTTGTTCACTGTTGTATCTTGAACACTGAGAACAGGGGCCTGGTTCCTAGTAGGGACTCAATAAGTATTTATTGAATCAATGCTTGACTAGTAATAAATATAAACATTTAAAAATGAGTGAATAAATACATGCAGTCTTGTAGATGAAATACATTTTAATACAATGTGAAAATGTTTATGAGTGTGTAGAAGAGGAATTCCTAAGCATTTCTGGAGAGAATGATGCTGAGCTGAATCTTGATGAACTAGTAGGAGTTACTTAGGCTTAGAATACATGGAAAAGGTCTTTCAATCAAGGTGTGTTAACTTAGATGCACAACAACAATGGACAGGGCTGGCTTAAAACCTTTCATTAAAAAGTTATAGGCCTGGGATGGGACCACCCACCATGACCTGCCCAGTTAGAAATCTCTGATCAGATAACCCTGTGAGGTTACTTCCCATAGGACAATCCCTCCCCCATTTTTTCATCCACACCCATGTATACATGAGAGACACTAAAGAAAAGACAAATAACTCTCAGAGGTGGCTTAGAGTTCAGACTTAAATACCATTTTAATAGGAAAAGGGGAGGGTGGATATAATTTTTAGGAGAGAGTAAATAATTTTTAAGAGAGGGGAATGGGCCCTTGGAAGAATAGCTAGGAGGTATGATAGTTTGGGATAAAGTTTGTTGCTGGGTGCGACTTCTAGTTTCCTCTTCTGTAATAAGGGGCTCTAGGACGACTGAGTTCCCTTTGAAGGATTTGCCTTTGGGCAGATAAGGTTAGTTCAAAGAAAGCCTCTCCCTACATTTACTGTTTTTCATGTACTTACAGCTCAAAAGCATCATTAAGCCAAAGTGGCATATTTTGGGGTGCATATTCTGCAACTCTTCATTAGTTAATGAAAAATAATTCCTCCCCTTTCTGATATCATATCCTCAGAGGGATCAGTATTACCAAAGAAATGTCTTTGGTGTTCTGTTCATACTCCACTAAGATGCTGCTCTGTGAACCAACCCGTCTCTTGCTCCTGCTGGGCTTAGGAAGACACATAGAAGCAACAGAGCTGATAATGATAGAGGACTTAAGTGTTGGAAAATTTTAGTTTAAGTAATAGCTAATAAGTTTAGTAATCAATGCATGTAAAAGCTATTGTTCCAGGAACTAAAGGTATGAGCCACCCTGACTCCAGGAGACCATAATCAGTTCCATCTTTGTGCCCCAGGAGGACTACAAGCAATTCAAGATGATATCTGAGCCATTGTGTTCCAGGGTGAGATGACCACTGCCCAGGACACAGCTAAAGACCACCGTCTAGGGAGGGAATGCCGAAGCTGTTTTTTAATCCAATTAACTTTTCCCTGAATTCCAAACCCCTTACCTACACTTTGTTCTCCTCACAAAAAGGGCCATTTTAAATGGAATTTAAGGTGGTCTGTTAGGCTATGAACCTGCCATCTTTTCAGATCTCCACCATCTGAGTAAAGCGCCCATAAAGATTCAATTGCTGTTATTACTTATTGGGTTTGGTAGTGACAGGCAGCCGGAACTCCAGTGTCTTTTCTGGTTTCATTGTGATTTCTGCTTCTGTGAACACTACATCACTCTGAGAGGAGTAATACCCAGACCCATAGACCATTCCACCCAGGGCCAGGGCTGGGAATGTAGGGTTACATACAGTTGAGTCTGTTTATTTCATTTTACTTCACCCATCCTATATCAGTTAGCTTTTGTTGTATTACAGCAACCCATCCCAAAACTTGATGGCTTAAAACAGCATTTGCTTGCTTTTCTGCGTGTTGGCAATTTGGTCTGAGTAGTCTCACTCACACGTTTGCTGGGAGCTGCAATCATACAGAGCCCCACTTACTGGCCATTGACTGTCATCAGGGGTTGAGATGTTAATGGGTAATTGGCTAGCCCAGGCTTGTTCACATGGGATGATAATGTTCCTAAAAGCAGCAAGAGAGAAAAAACCCTAATACACAAGCACTTTTCAGGCCTCTAGTGACATCATGTTTGCTAAAATCCCATTGGTCACAGTAAGTCACATGACATAACACAGATTTTTAGAGGGTAGGGAAATAGACTCCACCTCAATGGGAGGGGCAACGCTGGGTCATCACAAAAGGGTGTAGATATTGGGACAGGGAGAACTGCTTGCCAATTTACCACACATATACCACATACCCAGCAAATACTCTCTTTTCATTAAGTGCCTAGTGTAAAAGTATGCTGCACTTAAATCCTGAGAGTTGACTAGAAGGAACAGACTCAGACTGCTTGAAAAATCACTTAGCCCAGAAGTTTTTCTGCAACAGGAGTAATTCCTGAGCTAACTTTCCAATGTTTTGAGAGAGAAAAGTTAAACACAGACTGGGAGAAAGAGAGAGAATAGATGGCAGAATTTGTGGATAAACACACACTTTTTCGTGTTTTAAGGTCCAATTAATTCCACGTTCTCATTCAGGAACTGGAAAGCTGTGTGGAGTCTGGTATATGTTAGTGGCACACGATGCAGCCAGGAAAGGTGGGTCACTATACCTGATTACAGAGAAGAAACAACTTCAAGCAAAAGATACTGTAATCAAGAACCACCTAGCAATTGTGTACCTTGTTGATAGTGGAGGACCATTCTTGCCAATACAGCTAACAATAGAAATGAATTAATAGTCATTTGATTTCTTTATGGACTCATATAAATGATTATCATTGGACAACACAGATAATCTTCATTCACAACAGGAAGTTTTTAATCTTTGATCTCTGGAACATTGAAGATATTCTCTCTCGGATGCTAATTCCTAGCTATGAAACTAATTAAAGAGATTAATTTCTCTATCTCTGGGATCTTTTTTTGTTTTTTTGTTTTCAAGAATATCACTGATCTTATGTGTGGTAACTAGTAACAATGTGATAATTTTTTTTCTGATTTGAAAATCTGCAATCAATTTAACTCTGTTCAACAAATATTTTGAGTATCTAATGTGGGCTAGGCATTGTGCTGGGCGTTGGAGATATAATGGTGAATAAGGTAGGCATGTTTGGAGCCTATATTGTGGCAGAGATGACATAGATTAAGTAACTAATTATAAATATGTTGAGTATTTGCAAGAGAGCAGAGAGCATATATGTTGGACAAACTGAGAGCAGTCCAATGTAGCCAGATGAGAGCACTCCAGGGGAGGTGATGGACCACGAGGCTGGAATGCATAATTGTTTAAAAAATCAGTGAGATTGATGGGAAAGGCATTTTTTTTTTTTTTTGGAGATTGTCATCCATATGTCATCCATATATAGTGTAAACTATATATATAGTGTAAACTTAAAAAAGTATGAAAGTCTCTGGTTGTGCTTTGTATATTCTCTAGGGCAGGAAGTGTTCCAACTCTTTTTTCATGGATTTGCATCATTATACAGATAGCTGCTGAGGTTATCATTGTTTCCTAAAAAACGTGGATTGTTTCCAATGTTTTGGTATTATAAACAATGCTGCAATATATATTTTTCTTGCAGAAATATTTTTTTTGTAGAATAAATTCCTAGAAGTGGAAATGCGGAGTTAAGGTGTATATGCATTTCAAATTTTATTAGAAACCAGTGCTTCACAAAACAGGGTATTCGAATGACCAGTATACACATGAAAAGATACTTAATATTATTCATGTGGAATATGCAAATTAAAGCCACAAACAGATACCATTACACCCCCTTGAGAATGGCTACAATTAGAAAGACTGGCAATAACAAATGTTGGGAAGGATATGTTCAGCTAGAACTCTCTTACATTGCTCATGGGAGTGTAAAT
The DNA here is from genome assembly GCF_022682495.2 of Desmodus rotundus. NCBI lineage: Eukaryota > Metazoa > Chordata > Mammalia > Chiroptera > Phyllostomidae > Desmodus > Desmodus rotundus. The sequence goes on from NC_071389.1 coordinate 48,209,809, forward strand.
TGCTACAGTGCTTTGGAAAACTGTTTGGAAATATTTATTAAAGCTAAATATATTCTATGCCCCAGTAATCCCAAGAGCAATGAATATATATGTTCACTAAAAGATGTAGAAGAATGTTCACAATAGCTTTATTCCTAACAGCCCTAAACTAGAAATAATGTGTCAATAAATGTTTATCAACTGGAAATTGACAAAGAATTTGAACTACTGATACACTCATCTGTGTGGATGAATCTTACAGACATGGTATTGAAAGTGATCAGACTGAAAAAATATGAACTGTATGGTTTCTTTTACATGCAATTCAAAAATAGGCAAAACTAATCTGTAACAAGAATTGCATACCTTCATCTTGGTGCTGGTTACATGACGTTTTACATGTATAAAAAATCATTAAATTGCATCATTTATATTAGTACACTTTACATGCTTTAGAGTATATATGTCATATCTCCATGAAAAAAGAAATTAATATAAATAAAAAGGGAAAATACCAAATTTTACTAGTAGATAGTACAAGATTGTCCTCCAAAACATTGTGCAAATAAATATGCACCCCTATCTAAAGAAGAGTGCCAACTTTTTCCCTTCTTTACTGACGCTGGACATTATTAGTCCTTTTATTTTCTGAACTTTTAAGTGCAGTGAAAGCCCCACTGGTATATTATGATTTTAAAATTATTTTTGATATTGAAATAAAATTTCATATGTTTATTAGATATCTTTATTTTTATCCCACGAAGTATATATTTATCCTTTTGTCCACTCATCTATTAGTTCATTTTGATTGTTATTCATTGTTTCACAGGAGCTTTTTGTATACTTGGGATATTAACTGCTGGCTTGTTATAGTCTACAAATATTTTCTACCATGTTTTCATTAAAAAAAACTCATTTATAGTATTTTTCTCCTATGGAAGTATTATTTTTTTCATGCACTCAAATTGCTTCCTTCCTTCCTTCCTTCCTTCCTTCTTTCCTTCCTTCCTTCCTTCTTTCTTTCTTTCTTTCTTCTTGTTTGACTTCTGGAGTTTGTCATGTGTACAAAACCCTTATTCTGGTATTATAAAAATAAATTTTTTTTCTTTGTGATATTTAATCCATCTGGAATTCATTTTTGTGTATTATAGGACATAGGAATTGATATTCTTTTTTTCTCAAAAGATAGGAAAATTTCCCACTGATTTGAAGCACTACTTTTGTCTACTTTTAAATAGGAATTTCTGAACTATCTGTTCAACTTCCTTGATTCATTTCTCTATCAATAACTGAATACCACACAGTTTAATTACTATTGATTTTTTTGTATATTTTGATATCTAATAGGACAAATTTTCTCCTCACTCCCCTCTGTCCTCTCCAAATAGCTTTCTTTTCCTCTTCCTCTCTTCTTCTCCCCTTCCCCTTCTTGTCTTCCTCTCCCTTCCCTTGCTCCCCTCCTTCATCCTTCTCTTTTTTCTTTTTTTTTTCTCCTCATCTATTTCTGCCTCCTCCTTCTGTCTCCTCCTCTTCCTTTTACTCTTCTCTCCAATATTTAGGTTGTTTTTAATATCTTTTCCCCTAGATGAACTTTTGAATCAGTTTTTCAAGTTGAATCTTCCTTTTAGGATGTTGTATACTTCTTTATTCAGTTCTTATTTTATATCTTCCATAAAATTCTAGAGCTGACTTTAGGGAGGTGCTGGAATTTTTAAAAACATTATTCTGAGCTATTTTATAAAACTTGTTTTTTTAAAATGTATTTTATTACTTATGCTATTACAGTTGTCTTATTTTTTCTCCCCTTTATTCCTCTTCCTGTACCCCTCTCCCACCAGGATTCCCTCACCTTAGTTCATGTCCATGGGTCACACATATAAGTTTTTTGGCTTCTCCATTTCCCATACTATTCTTAACCTCCCCCTGTCTATTTTGTACCTACCATTTATGCTTGTTATTCCCTGTACCTTCTCTCCCATTCTCCCCACTCCTCGCTGATAACCCTCCATGTGATCTCCATTTCTGTGATTATGTTCCTGTTGTAGTTGTTTGCTTAGTTTGTTTTTGTTTTTTTTTCATTCACTTGTTCATAGTTGTGAGTTTGTTGTTATTTTACTGTTTGTATTTTTGATCTTCTGTTTCTTAGATAAGTCCCTCTAACATTTCATATAATAAAGGCTTGGTGATAATGAACTGTTTTAACTTGACCTTATCTTGGAAGCACTTTATCCGCCCTTCCTTTCTAAATGATAGCTTTGCTGGATAGAGTAATCTTGGATGTAGGTCCTTGCCTTTCATGATTTTGAATACTTCTTTCCAGCCCCTTCTTGCCTGTGAGGTTTCTTTTGAGAAATCAGCTGATAGGCTTATGGGAACTCCTTTGTAGGTAACTGTCTCCTTTTCTCTTGCTGCTTTTAAGATTCTCTCCTTATCTTTAATCTTGGGTAATGTAATTATGATGTGTCTTGGTGTGTGCTTCCGTGGGTCCAACTTCTTTGGGACTCTCTGAACTTCCTGGACTGCCTGGAAGTCTATTTCCTTTGTCAGATTGGGGAAATTCTCCATTACTTTTTCAAATAAGTTTTCAAATTCTTGTTCTTCCTCTTCTTCTGGCACTCCTATGATTTGGATGTTGGAACATTTAAAGTCGTCTCTGAGGTTCCTAAGCCTCTCCTCATTTTTTTGAATTCTTGTTTCTTCCTTCTGTTCCAGTTGAATGTTTATTTCTTCCTTCTGTTCCTAATTGTTGATTTGAGTCCCGGTTTCCTATCCTTCACTGTTTGGTTCCCTGTATATTTTCCTTTATTTCACTTTTCACAGTCTTCACTTTTTCCTCTTTCTTGTGACCATACTCAACCATTTCTGTGAACATTCTGATTACCAGTGTTTTGAACTGTGCAACTGATAGGTTGGCTATCTCTTCATCGCTTAGTTGTATTTTTTCTGGAGCTTTGATCTGTTCTTTCATTTGGGCCACTTTTTTTCATCTTGGTGTGCCTGTTACATAGTAAGGGGTGGAACCTTAGGTATTGGCCAAGGCGGGGCAACCCACCTTGCTGAGTTTTTGCGTTATATGTGGAGGAGGGGTGCAAGAGGAAACAATGCTGCTTGCTCAGCTCTCTCCTGGTTTTCAGTCACTTCCTCTGCTACCCACAATCAAATTGGACCCTTCTGGTTCTGATTCCTGGGTGGGTGGGTTTGTGTATATTCTAGGACCCTGTGGGTCTCTCCAACAAAATCTCCTGTGAGGCTGGGAGTTTCTCCTGCTGCCTCAACCCCCACAGGTTTTTTCAGTCAGAGGTTTTAAGGCTTTAGTTCCCCAAGCTGGAACCCTGGGTTGCGCCATCTGTCTTGCTCCCCAGTTGTTCCTCCTGGTTTATCTGCATTCGAATGTGGTACTGCCTGGTCCTCCAGTGCTGCCTTGCCGTGAGTCCTCTCTGCCCAGCTGCCCATCTCTGCCCCTACTATCAGTCTGGATGAATGTTTCTTCCTTAACTCCTTGGTTATTGGACTTCCAAACAGTTTGATTTTCTGGCAGTTCTGGTTGTTTTTTATTTTTAAATTTGTTGTTGTCTTCTTTTGGTTGTATGAGGAGGCAAAGTGTGTCTACCTATGCTTCCATTTTGACCAGAAGTCCCTGTTTCTTTCTTTCTTTCTTTTTTTTTTTTTAATGTGGGAGATACTTTGATCCTGAATTCTTATTCCTATAGGCCAATGGTAAGGTTGCTTTTGCAGTTGAGAGGTAATCCTTTGCTTACCTTCTGAAAGGAGATGAAGATATGTCTATCTATGAATCCATGTTAAAGGAAGTTGAAAAAGAGTGAGTTCTGAGATTTTTGTTGGTAGCCTTTTAAACATATTTTATTGTTCATGTAGTATAATATTATGAACATATTAGAATAAGAAATATCCATAAACAGACTAGTCACAGATATGTTAGGTATGATTCCTTCATCTTTTTTCATTTTTTAAAGTAAAACTCTTTCATGTAACTTTAATGTAATAATTGATATAAAATTATTTTCTCTAAAGTCAAAATATAAATTTATTTAAACACAATCCTCAAAACTAGGTCCTATGAGGTGAGAGTTTTACCTATTAAGTTAAAAACCAGAGTTTTGAACAGAGATTCTCAAATTTTCTTGGTTCACAAAGCCCTTGGCGTCTCAGTAACTTTTTTATGTCACTACAAAAGAAATGCCTAACACTTCTGTTTATTACATAGTTAAATCCAAATGACATAATACATACCTTTGTTCTAACAGCCTAGTGCCTTTGGACATTGCAGAATTTCTCAAACTTTGGAATCAGATTGGATGCAGCCATTATCATTTTGTGTTCCACAGTAGTTTTTACATGGTACTTGCATTTTAACAGCAACTCCTGAAGACCTAGCCCTTTAAGATGTCATCAAAAGGAGTGTAGTAATCTAATGCTGAAATTGTGAACTACCTCAAAGTAGTAGTTCACAGTGTCCAACAGATACAGATGGTATTTGAAATCTGACCTCCATTCTTATGTAAACTTGGCCAAGTTATTGAACTTTATTGAGCTTCATTTTCCTCACCTGCGAAAGAAGATCATTAAATCTATACACAGAATTTTATAGGGAATAATTAGTGGAATCCCTTGCATAATAAATGCTTGGTACGTGGTCAGTATCATTCAAAAAAATATTTGGGCTTACTAATCAATAGTAAGAGTTAGTGAATAGTTGAAGATTTTATTTGTACTCAGACTTTATGACTAAGTAGTGTATGACAGTGGTTGTATTTGAAATGAAATTTTAAATTAGTCAGAACATTTCAAAAGTTATCAGAAACCAAAATTTTAGTGGGGGAACTATACCTAGTAAGTTTTTCTACTTGTTAGAAAAGTAACTTGACCTCCTTTTCCTCTTCTTCAAAATGGTGAAAATACTATCGTGATAGGTGTAGGATTAGGTGTAATTTCCACTTTTCTGTAAAAGTAAAAGGCACTCAATAAATGTGAGTTTTCTTTCTTCCTGTGTTTCTGAGATTGTTTTCCCCTTGAGACTGAATTTTATGAGATTTGGTTTTCCTTAGGGGATCCCTCAGGGGATATTTTCTCTATAATCCTAATCATTGATCATTTTTACCTGGTTTATAGAAGAAAACACAGCATTTTATTCTTCAGTCAGACTGTGGGATGATGGTATTAACAATGCCACAGAATTATTTGAGATAAAGGTAGGTTGCCTTTTTTCTCTGTTGGTCTTTTCTAGTTTAGAATATAGTATAGGGACTCTGTCTAGATTGTTTGCCATGAAGTAATTATTAGTCATTAATCACCTTTTGATATTGTTAAAGGTTTTATTATCCTTTTCTCTTGGCTGTGATAAATATAAGGTGCCCAGGATGGGAAAAAATGGACTCTAAACAACTTACTTTTAAAAGGTTTATTTGTTTTAATTCAATTGAATTTTTCCTTGAAAGAGATTTGTTTATAAATGACACATTGTTCTCTAGATTCTCCTAGATGGATAGCTCTGGTTTTTAGAAAACAGCTTCCTTAATTTTTTCCAATATGACTTTCCAAGTTACTCCCTCTTGCTTGACTGAAATCGCTCTTATTTTAAGTTGTCTTAAAAACATACATTCCATCATTAGACCTGAAAAGCAGCTCCTACGCTTCTTGGTGTAGTCTTAGCAATGGTTATATAGAGAGTGTCCATCTTGGTGCAAAGGTGTTGGTAGAATGTTATTGTGGTCAGATCTGCCCCGCTCTCTTCTAAACACTAGTGATTTCCACAGAGCACGGTGCTCAGAATAGGCTCCTACAACAAGCAGGAGGCGAGATGGGCACACCAAATTACAAGTTTTGCTTATAGAAAATAAATGGAAAGCAGGCAAAGAGTGATTGGGAAGTGTAGGAAGGTTTTAGGAATTCTCTTAAATTTGGACTCTTTAATAAGATAAAACTTAGTGAATGTTGAGTAATTTATTTTCTGCCTTTTTAAAAGAAATGGATAAACAGCTTTTTTTGTGGAATTATGTTCATGTTCCATGTCTAGAGATAAAAAACAATGGACTAATGTTTATCTACAGTTACATATACTATGTTATTCTCTGGCATTTTTTCTTTTTTTCCTTGAGATTTCTAGTTGTATTTAGGCTTTACCCACAAAGAAATAATGATTACATTAAAAATCCACAGGGAGGATAATGATGGAAAAGACAAATACCCAAATTTTAATAGTAGTTGAGCTTAGATGAGCTCTGTATGATTTTAACTTATAATTTCCACTTTCCTGTAATTTTAGATTTCCTTTGAAAAGTAAATGAGTATTTATAATTAAAAAAATGAATTTGCATTTTATCTCAATAAAAAATCAAGTGGATGCATCAGGTGCCCTGCCCGTCTGCTCCTTCACGCTGGTTTTGCACAGTCGAACACAATGCCGATCATCTGAAATACAGCCGCATGTAATAATTTCGAGCATAAAATACATACCTTGATTAAGATATAGGACAACAATTTTTGTCAATCTCCATTTTTTAATATATAGCTCAGAAGAGAATAATTTTAATAATGAAAGTGCTTAAAATGTATTCATATCTGAATGCTCAATGCTGATGATTTAATATTTTCTCTCTCTTTAGTCAGGTGATTTCAAAGTGCTTACAGATAATTAAGCAGAGGAGACCACAAAGTATATAACCTCCCAACGTTATCCCATACTTCTATCTTAAGTAGAAATTAAATTTTAAGTATTTTATGCTCTGTTTTTCAAAACATTAAAATCACTACTATATGTAATTGCTTTGAAGTTATATGAGCTTTTAATAGAGAACAATCTCTGGTATGTTATTTGGTGGAGTGCCCTCAGTTAATTAGAGATAGTTTTCCTCATTGTGATTCAGAAATAGTAGTAATTGCCTATATTAAATGGAGATGTTAAAGTTCATAAAGCTTGTGAATCTTTGAGCAGTGATATATATATATATACACATGCACACAATTACAATATTGCTCTTAAATGATTATCCCTGGTTTGGTTTGACATTGAATAATCAAGCCTTTTGCACGATACTGCCTTGAGTCAGCAAAGCTGCATTCATGTGTAGATGACTCTGACTTTTAAATATTTAAAAATTATTGGAGCAGATAGGTACCTAAAATACACTTCTATAATAGGAATAACAAAGTTTAATAAATGTACATTCATATTCTATTTGATTGCTAACTATATAAAGAGTTTTTTGGTTATGGTCTGTCTCATGGAGAAAGTCTGATTTCCTAAACATATGCTTTATTTTAAAAGGAATTGCTTGCTCAGCTCTGTGCCTTCTGTAAAACATTGCTAAATCGTGTGCATATGCAAGTTAAAACCTTATAAAACAGCAGGCTAAAACTGAACAGAATTAGGTTGCAGACCTGACTGTGTTTTTCTTGGTTTCGTCAGCAGAAACATGTCTTGCTAGAATGTGCTCAGGATTTTTTGAACAGTCCGTGAAAGGTGACAGGGATGTTAATCTCCACTGCAGCCCTGGCAACTTCACTCAGGTCCTTGGCATTCAGAATCAGGAGATAAGCAGGCTTTTGTCCTGCCCCTGGACTCACTACCACACTCAGAACCACACCTGTTAATCAGAAGTAAATAAGGCAATGTTGAATTTCTTTAAAGTGTCCAGGGACATAGATTAAATTACACTGAAATAATACAGGAGGTATTACATTGACAAGTAAAATAGAACATATGACTTGATATTTTGATTTGACTTTTCAACCACCCCACTGTGAGATCATCCTAAAGGGGCCTTTGAAACTCTTCATGTCCACTAGACTGTAAGTTCTAGGAAGGGAGTGACCATCTGTTTTGCCCACTGTCAAATCCTGGTAGCCTACTCCAGGGATTAGAACATAGAAGGTGTTCAATAAATTCATACTGAATGAATTGATCTGTGTTCTTACCTGTAACGTAAGATATACAATTTGCTCTACCTATGGCAAAAAAAGTCTTATGACAAATGAAAAACCTATATACTAAAAGATTTTGACAACAGTAACATACATTATTTCTATAATTTTTAAGACTTAGCTGGAAGTTTACCTCCTTCAAACAAAATGAGAACAAAGCTTTTGCAGTTTTGACTGTATGACTGTATGTGCAAAATATTTTAGCATGAAATGCCTCCACAATTCTTTATTTTATTCATTTTTCTGGGGTTTTCCATATTTTAATCCCAGCTAATCAATAGTTAACTAAGACTGATGCTTTATAATTGAGCTGCTGTTGTATAGAGAGTCTCTCTGGATCTCTTTCTAGCCCCAGCTTACTAAAAGAAATAAACAAAATTAGAGCCACAAAGCCGCAGTCTCATGCTCTCTGATCTATTTGAATACTCAATTTCCCTCCTTAGAATTGTATTCTTTTTCATAAATGTATCTGAGTCAAGAAAGGCAAAAACTTAAGGCTTCATGCTGCTCTTTCCTCCTCCTTCCCTCCTTCCCTCCTTCATCTAGCACACACATTGGTGTTCCATCATGACACCAGATGGTGCTTTGGCATTTTTTCCACTAGCGATCAAGGAGACCTGACCACAGGATGAAACTTATTTTCAGATAAGTTTACATTCAGTAGTATTAAGGATCACTTCTGAACATTAGGGAATAATTATGTGACTCCTCTCCCAGTGAACTAACTACATGAACGCCAGTAAAAAGAGAACATTCACACACGTAATGCTTGCATTACCATCATCTTCCTCCAAGGCATCTGGGTGAGCAACGAAGATGGGTTCTGATGGATATGAATCAGGTTCTTGCCATACCCAATTTTCTTTAGTTTTGACATTCAACTTACAGAGCTGTTTGTTAAGAAAGAAAAATCAATCAGTCCATCAGTCCATCATTATGCCTTACTCAACCAGCGTGTGACTTAAAGTGCTGTTCGGATATCAGTAGGATGGGTTAATTACCCTGTCCGGAACGAAGTGATTCAAGCCAAGTCCATAGGCATAAGTATAAGGTTTCCCACCGTGCTTCTGGTAATGGATCTGAGGAAACTCAAATGCTACAAAACAAAGCACATGCGTAGGAAAACCCAGTTAATTTCTTTGAATGGAACATTTTGTACCCTCTCCCGCCAGGCTTTTCTCTCTATCATCTCACCTTGGCGAGGCCCTGAAAAGAGAACCTCAGGTTCCAGCCAGATGGTCCCGTCACTGCACAGAATTGCAGTGGCAGTGGTGTTGGGGAGTGTGACTAGATTCTTGCCTGTGTCAGCCTAAGAAAGAGGATAACAGAAACCTCAGTGAGCAGGAAAGAAACATTAGTAACTATAATTGCAGCCTTCCCTTGGTTTGTCTCCTGTGCTTTTTATTTCTTAAGTTAACATGGAGAAGGAGCAGTGCCAGAAACTCTAGAGAGGGGAGCCCCGGAGCAGCACGGGGAAAGCTGTCTGGGCCTGTGTCGGTGGGAAAGTCACATAACCTGTTAGGCCTTTAATCTTCTCTTCTGTGAAATGAGATTGTCCTTAAAGGAAAAGGTCGCTGAGCAAGGGCCTCCGGAAAACAATAAGAAAGCATTTTTCCACAGAACAACAAAGGCTCCAACCGCCTAGGGATACATTTACAGTGTTCATCGTTATCACGCTTAGGGTATGTCTTGATTTCATTTGAAAAATATTTTAGTTATTTTGTTAAAAAGTAGAAAATAGGAAAACCAGATGTTTCTAAGATCTGTTCCCCACCTCCACCCCCACGTGATTTTTTGGTTGACTTATGGAAAAGAAATGGACACCATGAACCTCCTTTCTAAGAACATGTTCATTTAGTAATACCTGTATCAAATACTTTAATACATGTATTGTTCTAGAATCTATTCCAGGCACTTGGGATAGTTCAGAGAATACTGTCCCCTGTCCTCATGAAGCTTGCATTCCAGTTTGGGGACATAAACAGTAAATATAACTAATAGACAAAGTGTATAAAGTGTCATAAATATGGGGAGAACAAATAGAGCAGAGTAAGGGGGATCAGAAGTGGGAAGGGCAGGTGAGTTGTAATTTTAACAGGTGATCAGGGGGGGCCTCTTTGAAAAGGTAACATTTAAGAAAAACTTGTAGGAGATGAGGAAGTTAGCAGTGCTCTGGCTGCTCTGCTGAGACTTGAGGGGGGGGGGTGCAAGAGTAGACTCAGGGAAACCAGTTTGTTTTGCAGTAGTCAGGTCAAAAGAAAACCCTGGTTCAGACCAGGCTAATAACACTGGATGCAGTCAGTGAGCAGTGGGCGGTAGAGCCCAGAGGACTTCCAGATACATAGGATATGGGGTGGGAAGAGGAATGAAATGACAGAAGAGTCAAGGATGACTCCAAGGTGTCTGGCCTGAACAATTAAAGATTGCCACAGAACAGATGGGAACTATGGAAGGTGGGTAAAATTTTTGGTGGGGAAGAGGAGAAATTTGGGTTTTGTCTTATTAAGCTGTGATGTCTAGTGGAAACATGGAGTTGGCAGTAGCATGTATGAACCCCAAGTTAAAAGGAAAATGGAAAACATATATGTGGGGTGCTTTAAAACATGAGTCTTTACAAAGGGAGGGAATGTATAAATAAAAGATAAAACAAAAGGCCAAGTTCTGGTGCCCTCCAACATTAAGAGGTCTACACAAAGAGAAATGAGGGAGTAGCTGGTGCGGCAAGAGGAGTCAAGAGAAAGATGTTGTGAGAGGGCCACATAACAGCATGATAGAAGTGATCCAGGGAAAGGGGCAGAAGAGCGATAATATAGCAAAGAGGGGGAGAGCTGCTAGAGTGATGTCCTTGAGTGGGTGAGTGAGGATAGGAACGACTAGTTCTGGGTAAGATGATGGATAATTCAGCATGAGTACAGATGCTGGTGGGTGGGTAGATGTGGTGGCAGAAATCTACGTTTTTTTCTAATTTCTCTCATTTGTATCAGTGAAACAGGAAGCAGAGCCATCAGCTGAGAATGAGTGTGGAGGTGGGAGGTGTTAGAAGTTTGAAGAGAGGAGGGTGTGAAATATTTAACTAGGAACATGGGAGAGTAAATGGGGTTGGGAAATGTAGTGGTAAGATTTGTGGTCAAGTATTTAAAAACAGACCAATTAACATGATGGTGTGTTTTCAACATTTAATTTCAGCCTCAGAGGTACATGAAGTGGGTTAAGAGTTTGATTTAACTAGACTTGTGTTTTTGACAAATGAGTTTGATAAAATAAGAAAGAGGCCCAAGAAATAAGGATCTATATACAAGGGTATCATTATAATTATTGACCATGGAATTTTAATTGAGTAGGGAAGGAAGGATGAGTCCTCAAGGGAGTGAGGGACTGTAAGAAGGTAGGAGATTGAGAGGTCCATGCGGTTCTGAAGGAGAAGAGGGAGGACCACGTGGTTTTGGGGAAGAAGGGAGAGAATCATGCAACTTTGGTGGAGTGAATAGGAGAGGACCATGTGGTTTTAGAGTGCTTCTTTTTGCCACACGGCTTAAGCAGCAGGAGATACTTTGCCAGGAAGAAAAGGGGAGAAAGGACTCTAGCTGGTGGGCCGTGAGAAGGTGCCACATGGCTTTGGATTAACTGGAGATTGCAGGAGGCACACAACTGATGGTGCCAGGAGTCTGAATCACGGACTTCTACTTCTTTTCCTGAGATACAGTACCCTGGACTGGGCAGAGAGAGGGAAGGACTGTGCATCTGTGGGTATTCTAGAGGACTTTAATATCTTAATGAAGACATTAAGTCATTACTCTAAGTCTGTGTAACTTTTAAATAAATAATTTCTTTCCTTTAAAAAAAAAAAGAAGAAGGTAGGAGATTGAAGGTTCCTGGTGAGAACTGCAATAAAGCAACTGCTCTTGAAAGGTAAGAAGTGGTGGTCAGAATGTGTCAAACGCGAATCTAAGATTATGGATGAAGCACATAGGAGTCATAGGTAATACCAATGTCAAAGACATGATTCTGAGGAATGAGTGGCTGGAAAGAATGGAAGATAGCATCAGTGGAAGAGGTCAAGGAAATGAAAGGCCAGGATGTTGGAACAATCACTCCTGATGTGTATCTTGAAATCACAGAGATCCAGGAGTAGATCTGGGAAGTGAGCCCTTGAGCCCGAGGGCAGAGGGAGTAGTGGTTAATAGATAACAATAATGAGAAGAGTGTATATGTGTACATACCACTTAGCTACACATTGAACTAAAATGAAATTAAAAATTAGGAGATTTTAAGCGCGGTGGGAAGGAACAATGGTCACAAAGCAGCAAAGTGGAACAAAGAGGACACCTACCCCAATTCTAGGCCCAGTGGTACGAGGGCTGTAGGAGGAGAAACGGCCTCCCCTGGAAATTGCTGCTGAAGAGAACAGTGTCCTTGGGAGTCAGATTTTTATAAAAGAAAGAGGGTGGAGGGGACGTTTTGAGAAGAAGACAGTGATGTATTATGAATTAGAAGGAAATGGTGGAGGATTTTCAGGATAGGAAAGTGGATTTGAGGTGAGGTGCAAAGAGGAAGGGATCTTGTGAGATTCTGTGAAATGCACGTGTCGGCTGTGTTGGGAAGAAGAGAGTGGTGTGTGTACATACACATATTTATATGTGCTCACAATAAGTTCAGATGTCTATGTCTAACTTATTATATGTGTGATTGTAAGTTTAATTATTATATTCTGTTCTATCTTATTATTTCTATTATTAAATTAGGTTTTTAATGTAAGAAATTCGTAACTCCTCAAAAAGCTATCTCTTGCTTTTGACTCTTCCCCTACATTTTTTTTTTACCAGATGCATTTATCCTTTGACCCAGCAATCTCACTTCTGAGAATACAGCTGCACGTATATGAAATAGCACACAGCTGGAGATATTCCTTGTGATGTCTTCTGTAGAAACAAGCTGCTGCTTAGCAGTGAGGGATGCTCACAAATCAATACTGTGCAGTTGAAAACAGCGAGATCAGGGTATGTTGTGCAATGAAAAAAGTAAGGAACAAAACAGTGGATATAGAAAGTTACTTTTTGCATAAGAGAATGTGAAATAATAATTATATATGTATCTTTATATTTGCATAAAAAACAAAGTAAAGGCATTAAAAGTGATGCATAGAAGTGGAGCAAAATGGAACGAAATGGGTGCTGATAGAGATTGGAGTGAAACTTCTCAGTGTATACCTTTTCATATTGTTTTGATTTTTGACCTCTTGAATGCACCATTCAAAAATAATAAAGATATATTTTAAAGCTATTACCATTTTCTTAATCAATAAAGTAGAAGCTTCAGTCATCTTAGACTCTCTTGTCTTTTTAGTTCTTCACTCAGTCTGTTTATCTCTCCTTCCCCTAATTTATGGCCTATTTTTTCCTCGTTGCCAAACTTTTAAAAGTATAGACTCTGGTACCTATTCCCTCATTCTCACCAATTGGTTCCCTTTAGTGCCATAAAACCTGATTTCTGCCTCTCTCACTTTCTCCCCTGGAGATCACCAAATCTGGTGTTTTGTTCTGAGTCTTCCTCCTTTTCTCCTTGCCAGTAGCTGTGGGTGCCCGTGAAACCCTCGCTTGCCCTGTCCTTTGGCATTGCCCTCTCTTAGGTGTAACTAGGGCTCTTGGGTGACTTTTTCTCTTTCTTCTTCTGGCTCCTCTTTTTCTACCACTTTCTGTACCTGGATATTTCCCAAACTTCTGTTCTTGGCCATATTTTCTTTTCTGTCAGCATTTTCTGGCTATCAAATTTCTCACTTTTTAGATAAAGAAATTTATGTTTTTTTTTAGAAAACTTACTCTAAAGTATGATTTTTTCCTGCTAACAGTCTCATTTATTTGTTCTTATACTTGATCATCGTTTCGATGCCAATAACTATCAGAGATCTTCTTCCAATCCTGATTTGTGTCACAAGAACCTACATTTACATATGAAAGCTTACCAGACATCTTTATGAAGATGTTGATTTTATTGTTCTTGCTGCTGACGATAATATTTATTTAATACTTACTTTGTTTCAGGGGCTATATTCAGTGATTTACATGTATCACCATATTTATTGATCACAATAACCTTATAAAGTTAATATAGATAAAGAAAAGGAAATTTAAGACAATTAAATGTTTTGGCCCAAAATACACAGCTAGTGAGAGGCAGAGCAGAGCCCTGGTCAAGGGCTTGTTTTACTTGAGGTCAATCTTCTTATCCATTATTCCCCCTTCCACATAGCGCTACAGTTTATATTTATCTCTCAACCTGCTGTGCCTGTTATACTCCCTGTTTCTAAAGGTGCCACTCTTCTAGAAAGGTAGGCTTAAGGGATCTCTATGGTCTTTTGCACGTCTAAGACTTAATTCATTCTGCCATTCAATCAAAAGCAAGCTCCTTTTCACTTTACCTGTAGGGATTCTCATTTTTGTCTGTTTGTCTGTCCCCATTATCATTTCATTTTTCTCTCACCTGAGTGATTTTAATTGTCTCCTAGCCCAGGTTTCTTATTTCTATTCTTTCTGCACTTCTGCTACAACTTATACACAACACAGCTTTATTTTAGAAAATCAAAGTATTAAAGCTGCAAATGACCTTAGTTATTATTTCATCCAATTTAGTTAGGTTCCAGAGTAAGCAACTGAACTTCAGAGTGATTGAGTAACTTGCTCAGAGAAGGCAGGTTAGAAGGCAGTATGGTTAATACTCAGTCTACCAGATCTGAATATGGTTTTCTTCTGTTTAAAAACTTTCACTGTCTCCCCATCACCTGCCAAATAAAGTACAAAGTATTTAGCTTGTCCTTAAAGCCTTTGAAGATTACCTATCTACTTTTATAAGCTCTATCACCCATTTATTCCATTACTTTTGCTTATGTTATAACCAGTTAGATGGCCATTAGTTCCCTCAGCTTTTCTGCCCCCTCCCACTTCTGTCTTTCCTCAACCTATCCTTCCTCTCTTCAATTGGTTTGCTTTGGTCCCATCTGTTCTGCCAAAATAGTGCCAATGACTGAGATGTGTGAATCTCCGCAAATAACTATGGTTGCTTCATTCTCTAAATAACAAAAGGAGTTAACCCATACCTCGCCATACTCATCTTGTGCAGATATGCATTATCATTACTGAATCACCCTTCTTCTCCCTACGGCACTAGGGAATGAACTCCATGAGAACAAAAACTATATCCTATTGATGTACCAGCTGAAATGATTGGTAAATAATGTGTTATAGTGATAACTTAATAACTATTGGAAGAAAGAGAAGGCAGCGTCCAGGGTGATATTAGACATTTTTCATTATCACTGAAGTTACCCATACTATAATTGAGTGGGTTTTCTTCAGGCAATGATGATTACACATTTAGAAAAATCCTTTTTCTTCTTTTTGAAATGTGGAGAGAATGATACACAGAGAGCGATATGAGGAGAGAGAGGAAGACATAAGGGGAAATAAGAGTGCTTAAGGTACCAAGACCCATATCTCACCATGACTTCTCTTCTGAGCTCCAAATTCGTGTGTACCAGCTGCCTAGTGAGCATTTATGCTGGGATCGCCACTGGGTACCTTAAACTCAACAAGTATAAAATACATCACTCCTTTTCCTGTAAACCAGCTCTTCCTAGACCTGTGTGCCCAATTAGCTAAGTGTACCATCATCCACTCAACTGCTCAAGGCAGAAATCAGGAAGTTGTCCGCAGCTCCTTCCTCTTTCCCTAAGCCGTCACATGCAATTAGCCACTGACTCCTGATGACTACCTCCTAAATATTTCTCAACATTGTACCTTCCCTTATCTCTCAGTTCCCATTTTCTTCATTTAGACATTTATCCTCTTTTCTTTGCCCTGTTATATCAGTCATCTAGTGAGCTTTTAGCTTGAAGACTCTCCACCTTCCAAACTATTCTCTATGATGCACTAGAGTGACCTTTCTAAAAGGTAGATTTGATTATGTCACCCCTCCCCCCCCATACACTCTAAATGCTTCAGTGGCTTTTTACCATTTATATAATACCCAAAGGCTATAAAGCCCCATACAATAGCACTCCAACCTCTTTCCAGTCCCTCTGGCCAACCCAATGCACATCTCCCCTATGCTCTGAATGAATCTACAACTACTTTACATTTCCATATGATGTTTTGCTTTAAAAAAAAAAAAACTCCTTTCTGCCTCTGTAGAAACTTTTTCCCTAATTGTAATGTCCCACACTAATCTTCTCCCCCTCTCTCATTCTTCATAGAGCTTATAATCTTGCCTAAGAGCAGCAATGTCTGGTTTTCAATTGGGTTTATTTTTACTACAGCTGATCTAAGCCTTGGATACAATGTTTTATATTCCTTATAGCTGCTTGTACTACTTTTGTGTATCTCATATATACACAAATGAGAGTGTACATTCATGCATTGATTGTGAAAATTATATATATATTTAATTTTGGCTGGCATTTCCATCACACTAAAAATTCTTGATATTACTCTGATAATCTGAAAAGATCATCTCTGATTAAAGAGAAGAAAAAGTGGAAACAAAAAGATAACAGGTTACAGTTTAAGGCTATTAATAATTTTTATCCTCTAGTAATATTTTTAGAAGATTTGTAGAAAATCAAAATAATTGGCTGATTTCTCTACTTTTTGATGCTGTACCTCTCTAGATCTTCAAGTCATTTCAATTAAATTATTTATTTTATTGACAGAATTTTCTGGGAATAAGTGGTCTGCACTATTCACTGAAAAAGTATATTTTAAAAATAATTTCTAAATGAAAGATTTAAACAGATCATAAATCTGGCTTTTATTCTGGCTCTGCTGCAGTGGGCTTTTGCTAAGTCCTATCACTCTTCTGAGCTTCAGTTTTCTCAACTGTAAAATGAGGGGAGTTGAATTAGTTTATTTTTAAAGCTCCTTCCAGCTCTGAAATGTCAGGACTGTATGTATGAACATAAAGCAGGAGAACAAATCCTGGGGAAGATGAAATATTCTGGTTACATCTGAAATATGCGTAGAGGATGGTTACCTTGTCAATATTCAAAGGAAGTACGTATCTCCTAACTTCAGGCTGGGGAGCCTTTCTGGCATTTTTCTTCACCTCTTCCCAGTTCTCACGTAAATTGGCTAAATATAAGTAGTTATAAACAAATTCAAACCTGCAAAAATGGAGGTCAGACATGAGCACGCAGAATTACAAATAATTTTAGAGAGCTGATACAAGATATTTAAAAGCACAAATGCCTGCCTCTTTATTCCTTAACCAAGAAACTGCTAATGACCCAGGTATACTATAGCCATTTCTTCCTGCCCACACTGGATAAAAAACAAACAAACAAACAAACAAACAAATAAAAACAAACTGTCTCAGGGATATGTTTAAATAACAGCAGCTTCTGATACTCCATTACTATTTTGTCTGTGTCTTTAGGGGCTGCTGTATTTAGTAATCTGGCTAATTTGAAGAAAGGAGGCCTCTTTTTCCCAAACCCAGAGTGGATAGAGTTCAAGGCCCCCCAAGGGATCTTGTCAAGTTAAGTAAAGTTGAGTTTAAGTTCACTTATCAGGTCATGGAACCTTATCTTTTTAGGTCTGGTTTATGCACCTGATCAGTTTTAAATTATTAATCACGGTTTTGAAGTTCACTTTGTGTTTCTGATTACCTCAACTCCCTCCAGCTTTTTCAGTGATATCCTGCGACTGAAGCATACTTCCTGCATCTTAGAATGTAGTTCAGGTTAAATATTGAGAGCATCATCTCTGAAAAAGGCCCCTAATTTCCAGGAGCAACTAGAGATGTAACATTTATCCACTGTCTTTTCTTACCCTTTCCAGCAACAGAGATCCACAATCAGAAACTCATTGTCTTCATAGGTGTTGATGTGATGGAAAAGGTTAAAAGAAGATGTCCTGTATTTGTTATTGAGATACTTTCTTCTTTTTTTGTCAGCAATATGAAGCCAAACCTTGAAAAGAAGAAAACTATTTTGATGCATTTAAAAGGAAAAAATGCGTGTGGTGACACTCACTTCCTCAAGATCACAAACCCGACAAATAAATGTACGACTTACCCCCATGGTTTCGTTGGACTCAAAGCAATCCATGTAGTTGGTGCCCCAAAGAGTCCAGGAAGAAAGGAACTTGAACAGGTTAATTTTGACTGGTGTCTCCACAAAAACAATGTAGTTGGGAGTCAAACCAAAACTGTTCAGAAACACAAATGGGCTTGTAAATGGAATGGGCGTGTTCTCAAACCACAAAGAAATGTGTATACATGAAGTGTGCTCGGTTACATGAATCAACAATGCCTATGCGAAATTAATTGAGTTTACATTTAGGTTTCTGCAAGAAACGGATCAGTATTGATATCAAAGGTAGACAGATCTTTAAACTTAAGTTTCCTGAAGATTCATAGTAGGCCTTCCAGATTACCTATGGACGTAAGATGGCTTGAATCGGTCACTGCAGGGGAATTGTACAACGATCTCTGACTTGCTTATTGGGTCTTCCTTGTCTGAAATAAAGTGGTTTTAAAAGGCCTTGGAACAGCCTTTTAAACATTATTATTATTTTTTAATACAAAGCACTTAGAACAGCTTATGCAAGTGAAGAAATACATTTTCTGATCTTGATTTTTCAGAGCTTAGGTTAATTTTCTTAGGCATTGGCATTTCTTAGTGAAGATTCGTGAAAAGCTGCAATCACCCAGGGGAACGCTGATAGCAGGTTTGGGAAAGCGCACTCCAGTAGCGCTGTGGCAGGCAGAGTGCAGCGGAGGCACAGCTTACCATGGGAGGTGGCTTCTTAAGGGATTAAGGCAAAACTTTAGTATGGTCACGATGCCTTTTATAATTTCTTAAACTGCTGACAGAGTATGGTATAGGTGGGTTTGTGTTAATAGCCCCACACAGTAATTCTTATGTATATCAAAGTTTATTTACTACTAAGTCACTCGTCTTCAAAACCTTAGCGTGTATCAAAATCACATAAAGAGCTTCGTGAAATACTGATAGTGGGCCCACTCCCAGAATTACTCATTCAGTTGGCTTTGAGTGGAGTCCAAGATTCCTATTTCTAACAGGTTCCCAGGTGATGCTGCCAGTGGGACTACACTTTGAGAACTATACTAAGCAATACTGAACAAAACCCATAATAGTCAAATAATTCTGTCATCAAGGTGGTTATCAAATTTCTGTCAATGAATGCAGAATGAATGTAGACTTCTAAAGGGTACTCTTGCTTCTGTTTTAATATTCTTTAGCTATAGCATTAATATGAATTAATGGTTTTGTTTGTTCTTTTGTGAATTGAACAAACACAGAATATTCAGTACACCATCATTATGTGTATATGCTATTATGCATATACATGTTTGAATAAAAATTTAATTTCATCTGAATCATGAATTAGCACTCAATAAATGTTTGCTATATTTGACTCTACATCTTATATGACCAAATCCACATATATGCTACATCTCTGAAACATGTAGCAATAGAACTTGGCCACTTGCTTTCTGTATTTTCAAGTTGTATTTTCCTACTATCATGTCCTTGGTCATTGGTAGGGTAGGGGTAGGGCAGTTGTCCTGAAATCTGAGAGTAATTTAACCGTGCGTATTGTGCTGTCCTGATATTCTGATCTGGCACTGTATTTCCAGCAATGTTTATACAATATAGACACTTGTTTTAAGAAAAGTCAAATTGGTAAACTAACCTGCTTGTAGTGGAGGGATCTTTACAATATTGTAGGCAATTGAAAAATTTTTCCCAAAGCAATTACCAATGTTATAAACAGTTCCATCACTTTCAATGTGGGGGTGAGCCGTGGCTCCATTGACAGAGACATAGTTGCAAAGATCAACCTATGGCAGAGAGCAGAGGTCATCCACAGTAAGAGAAGGATCATGTCACATCTTTGGTCCCTAGTTTTGACCTTACCATTACTGCTTGTACCCTCAACCTACGTTCACTTTCTCTCTCTTTGTATCCCTCTGGGTCCTACTCTTTGAATTCTGCTTGAATTCCCACCTTCAGTGCAGGGCTGTCTTCTCTCCTCCATGCTGACCCCACATGCCTCTGAAATCTGGGAGTTTTCCTTGACCTGACTGTGCTCTTTAACTGATGTATACTGTACACTGCTCAGGTTAGTTATTTTCCATTTGTACATGCAGCTTGCCCTCAAACAATGATAACTTTGAATCTTGGGACTTCTTTATATTCCCCTTCATTGTATTAGATAAATTATATGAAATTGCTAGTATTTAATAATTTTAATTATATAAAAACAGCAATTTTGTATGGTAGAACCTAAATGTCAAATGCAGGGTCTTGCACACAGAATGAAACTGGAATTGTAAGGAACTCTAGAATTCATCTAGTATAGAAAGTCTCAACGTAAATAGATTTCAGGTGAACCATGAACCTCCGAACTAAATGAAAATATTTTTGAGAAAGGACTTAGCACTTTAATTCAATTTGTACTCTTATAGAAAATTCAGAACCACAAATCTAGCTCAAAACTCTCGGTTTACAGAAGGAGAGATTGAGGTCCCAGAGAGATCAGGTGGCTTGTTGAAGGACACAAAGCTGTATGTTGGCAAATCAGCACTAGAATTTCTGCCTGGGACCTGCTTATAAACATTTATTGAATGAATAATTGATGGAGTCTATATTTGTCTAACCAAATTTTTTTCTCTTTGTTTAGGAGAGAATCTTTTAAAGCATAGGGAGTTTTTAATATCTTTACTTTGGTAGTAGCTGAGACATTCATTCATTCATTCATTCAACCAGTCATTCATCAAGTACTCATTGAACATCTATTATATGCCAGACACTGCACCAAGAGGCTAGAAAAAGAGATGGTCCTTGCTTTCAAGAACTTCATCTAGAGTTGTGCTGACTAATATTGTAACCACATAAAGCAACTTAAATATAAATTACTTATAAGTAGATAAAACTTCAAATTCAGTTCCTTGGGCACATTAGCCACATTTCAAATGCCCAGTAGCTCTTGGACAATGCAGACATAGAACACTACCTCCACTGCAGGAAGTTCTACTTGATAGCACTGAGGTAGACCAATAAGCTGATAGATATATAGATATAGATCAATAGATATAGATAGAGACAGATAGTGCTGTCAATGTAAGGTGGTATTTGCAGAGAAAGGCCATCTAGCCCAGACTGGGAGATTAGGCAGGGCTTCCCAAGGGTGATGACTCCAACTAATGCTTGAAAGATAAATCCAATTTTTTCAGGTAAAGAAGGATGACACGGAGTGTGTCCCAGGGAGTGGAAACCCTGATGTGCAGGCCCAGAGTTGTAAAATAGCGTGCTGTTTGGGACCTACTAGTCGTGCAACATGGCAGCCATGAAGGACATGCACAGAGAAGGGAATGAGAGAATAAGAATGGGCCAGGCATGAAGGCCCTTGTTCGGACTTTATCTTGGGTGCCCTAAACTATGGGTGCCTAAATGGAGTAACACATTCATACTTGCATTTTAGAAAAAAATGCTTCTACTGAAGTAAGAAAGTTATATTTAAGAAATCAGGCAGGAAGCAAAGGCACTGATTAGGAGGCTATCTTAGTAATAGTAAACAAAAAAATTCAAGTTTTAAAAAATATATTTTTTACATGGAGTCAGGTTATAGTGCTGTTCACAATGGAAGCTGATCCCTAACGAAGTCTATCATGGAGCCATATCCTGAAGTTTATATTTCCAATGAAATCACATGGCAGTTTGAATACAGATTCACTATCAGAGTCCCCTTCTGTCCTTGTCTAGGTGGGCTACACACATACTCATATGTGGTTACAAACATAAATCACAAATGAAGAAAGAGCTCTTGAGAGTATGTTAAGCCTTAGTAAAGTCTGCTGAGAGTTATAAATCAGCATTGAGACCCAGTGTCAGAACCATTTTTCCTTTCTATTTCTACTACACTAAGTTTCTGGTCTTGAGATCCACCTAACTGCATCTTAGCTTCCTTATCTATATTGCCCTCCCATACAGCATAACCATGGCAGATTAAACATCCTAAAGCACAGCTCTGCTTATACCACTTCTCTGAGTAAACACTTTTTTTTTTGGACACCAGAACATATACTGTGGGACTAATCAGTGAAATCCTTAAGATGAACTGGACATTGCAACAGCTGCCCTCTTGGGTTTAGGTGTTGTTCCTTCACGGAATCCATGCCTGCATCTGCGGTACATGATTTTTAGGTGCCTCATGTGACCAGTCCCATTAGTGTTTAGTCGTTTAGCCTTGGTACTCCAGTTACACTTCCTCTTCCGCTTGGCGGGGAAGCTGCACTTGCCGCAGGTGGACTTCAGCAGGTGGTGGGCCTTCGAACCACAGCGGTGGCACAGCGTGTGCGTCTTGTTGCGGCGCTTGCTGAATCATGACGCCCCTCTTGTCATCTCGCTTCTGCCTCCGAGACCAAAGAGCTGAGTAAACACTTTCAGTACTTTCCCTTAGCTAAGCAACTTACTCCTAATTTTTGTTCTTTATTCAAACATTTAGTTTTACCCTATGCTGTGTCCCACTATTCTCCTTGACTTTGATTGCTCCAGATCACTAGTTCTCAACTGAGAGTGATATCGCCCCCTGGGGGGAGCATTGGAAATGCTGGGAACATTGTGGGTTTCCACAATGATTAAGGACATGACTGGTGTTTAGTGGATGGGACCAGGGGTGCCTGTGCAATGTGTGGGATAGTCCCGCCCCATTGAGAAGTACTGACTATCTAGCCAAAGAAATTATTCTTTAATGCCCATGAGCGTATCCTCTATTTTCCTTCCTCTAACCCTTTGATTATGCTACTCTCTTTACCTGAAATATCCTTTTTTTCAAACTCATTGAAGTTGTTTCTTTCCTTTAACTTCTAACTCAAATGCAAGTCTTTTTAATCCTCCTTGATCGTGCCACTCTGCATTCCCCAGCTTCTGCCAGAAGTAATCTCTTTCTTCTCTGTGCTTTCAGGGAAGGTTTTCCTTTTCCTAAAGGACTCATCACATTATGTGTCCTCTTAGAGCTGAGTTGTGCATTTGTTTGATTTCTCCATTGAGATGTTCAGCTTTCTGAAGACTAGAACAATGCCTTCAAATAGTTACATCGTAATAAATATTGTTTGAAAATGTGGATCTATGTTATTGACTGCTGCATTGAGATTGTCTAAGTTCTCAGCAAAATTTATCACTTTCTAATATGGCTGATACTTTTCTCTATGCTATTTTATTTAAAATATAACTTTATTTCTAATCACAAATAGCAGGGTTTTCAATATTAATAGCAGTAATTTTTTGAACACCCAGGGTGTGCCAGGTCCATGCTATCTTATAAAAACCAGTAAGGGCAGCGACATGCTGTCTTACATATTGATGTATCATTTGTACCCAGCATAAATTCTGGTACCTGTTGGGGACTCAAAAAATATTTGTGTCACAAATGAGTAAATGAATATGTTTGGAATTTTATAAGGTTTCTTTCAATCCATATAATAAATATTTACAAATTCATTGATGAAGAAACAAAGTTTGCCCTGTGTCGCATTTCTAGTTGTTGATGACAAAGCAAGGATTTGAAAATCCGTCTGGCTCTCATGTTCTGTCTGCCAAATTGCACAGTTGATTTACTTCTAAGTTGCAATTCTAAATTCTTGAGTGACGTTGCCCGAGCACTGTATCCTACCTGCTTAATCGTCTCCAGGGTCTCAGGATTAATCTTCGTGATGAAGTTGGTCTCTGTGCAGGCATAGTAATCCTCCCCCACTGGGTAGATATTAACAAGGGCATTGTCAGTAACTTCTACGCCTCTAAAGTAAGAAAAAAACCTGCAGAAGCAAATAGAGTTTTTAGTCCAGTAACATACAAACCATAAGATAAAAGGGGATAATATAAAATGTCTTTCATAACATGCGGCTGGGTTTCAGTAACCTGGAAAATATATTCTTGCAGGGATCTGGGAAAGCACAGGTACCAAATTCTGTTATGACGATCCTTTTCTCCGTCATTGCCCGTACGTAAGCATCAGTGCGGATGAACCTGGAGGACAGGAAAGACACAGGAAAGGGTCATAGACCGGGGCAATCAGAGTAGTCCATGTGGAGCTTAGAATGGACATTCTGGGTGTCCTTACTGAATCAGAATCATAGGACCACAACATAAAGAATGAAGAGTATTGTCAGGTCACTTTCTTCTGGTGACTGAGGGAGAGACAATGTGCCATGAGTCTAAATTTATGTCTTTTAAATCTCACAGTGAGGGATGAGGAACTTGAGGCTCAGAGAAGTTAAGTGATTGCATGTGTGGTCAAGCTGGGTTACAACTCAAGTTGGCCAGAGCTGGCAAACATGCATTTTCCATGTCATACCATGCAGCCCCCATGGTAGTTGACATAGGACATAGGACTTCCTGTAGCCTGTAACACACCAACCTACACTAGAGGGAATATAGGACATGGTATGTTGAATTATATTCCTTTTGATCTTCCTCATGTCCCTCTTGTGTTTTTCTTCAATTTTGAGATGTATTTTGCTACTTTAAAGGTAGGCGTTCTTCAGTCCAGTCTCCTGCACCGGCAGACCTCCTGAACCATGTCCCAGACTAGATGGTATACATTGCCTAGGATTTCTCACGTGGAGAGCCAATTAACATCTGATTTTACCCTCCCTCCAATCCATCTAATAATCTCACAGATATAAAATTCCATAGATAAAGAAACAACATCATGAAGATGAAAAAATACCAACATCTTTAGAAGGCATATGAAAGCTTTGTCTGACCTCCGAAACATTCTTTTTCATAGCTGAATTTTTGCTTCACACGATGTTTCTCTTTTATCATTGTCCAAGTGATCCTGACTACCTTAAGCTCCATTTACTCTTCCCTTTAGTGTCTTTTTTGAATGCCTGACATCTGTGGTGATCAACGAAGCCACTACCAGGCCAGAATATTAAAACACGAGACAAAGTTTTATTGTGGCATTAATAGGTGCTTTCTGGAGTTATGGCTTAAGTCAGTGACTTCAACCTTTTGCATCTCATGGAACACATAAACTGATTACTAAAATTCTTTAGCACACCAAAAATATGTGATATTTCCTGCCAATCTAATAAAAAAATAAGTATAATTTTGATTCATTCAAAACTGTGTTGGCTGTTGTCATTTTTTAATTTGACAATCTAAGGGAAAAGAGGTCAATGCCCCTGACTACACAGTCAGGTACTGCATGTTTTAAAAACACTTGCGCACAACAGTGTGCCGGCCACTGGTGGAAATTGCTGGCTTAGGCCTTTAAGCCTTTTAGCAACAATGTCCTATTTTTAGAAAAGTTCTCTTTCTTGTATCATTATCACATATTTGGTCCTTAACTCCATTTTGGCACCCCACTCCTTCCTTGTGGCCTTTTTATTTATAAAGAAAGTAAGTAGTAAGAGAGTCGATGGTCTAGTAACAATAACAATAACTATAATAATATTATTACTGAATGTTTTCCATGTCCTAGGCCTATGTTCTTATTTACTCCTTGTAATGAACTGGGAAGTAGATTCTATTATTTCTCATTTAAAAGATGACAAAACCAAGAATTAGATATTGATAGTAACATCTTGCCAAAGGTTGCCAAAGGTATCTAGTAGATACAGGATTTGAAACCAGGTGTGATGGACTCCAAAGCCCTAGTTCTTAGTTTCTTCTTTATCCCATAGCATAGTTCCTGGGTGTCCATGCAGATGCACTTGCCCAAGCAGATTCTGAGAAGGGACTATAAGTCCCCTCTTGGGTTCAGGAGGTTGAAAAGCCAATGGGAGGTGGAGCTGAGCTAGGCCCCACCCCTGGTAGGGGGAGTGGGGCCTAGTGTTCCTTTACCTTCTATGGTATGTGACATGTCCTTCTTTAAAGTCAAACTTGTGCAGGAGGGCTTGCCCATCAAACAGGTGGTAAAATGGCTCAGACCCAACTTCAAAGAGTCCGGGGCCACATCGAAGGAGACTGCCGGCGAGCCAGAGGGGGATCCTGCCTGTGATGAATGGGAGACACAGAACGTTGTTTCTTTCTCCCGCCCTTGGCTGGGCTGTCCCCGTTCAGGCACAGTGATGATATCAGCAGCCTGAATGGGCAGCCTCTTCTTTATAAGTCTGGCAGTGGTTTTTGTTCCCAGCTCTCAGGCTGGTCAGCACTTAGGCAATGCTTGCTCCTTTCTCTAGGAGACCAAGCAGGAGAAAATGTGGCAATGCCTCAGAGTTTGGATGCAGGGTTGGAAGGAGACAGGGAAAACATCTTGAGGGGAATGGGATTCTCTAACTAACAGATTTCCCCAGATACCAATACATTTACCTTTTTCTAACATCTCACTTTTAATAAGAATTTCGAATTTCTTGATATAATTTGATAGAATAGGGGTAGGAAGGATGGATTAAGAACAGGGATTAAGACTCAAAAAAAGGATGGGCCTATAGAAAAGAAATCAGTTATATGCAACAACAAGAATATTGGCCTCTTAAAATCTAGAAGTATATTCCTTAGAGGGCGTGTGCTACTGTCCAGGTGAAGCCGACCTGCTGCAGCAGGAGGTGCGCAGGCGGGGTGGTCGGGGCCCGGGCTCTGGTTCGGGATTTGCCATGTACATTCTTCAGGCCTCAGTCTGCAAAATGGGGGTACACAAGAAAGACCTCAAGGCCTTTCAGTTTAAGCAATTACATTTGTGCCCTTTTATCCTTTGAAGAGTGCAGTGTTTGCTTAATCTTTACCAATGTTTTTATCTTTAAAAAAAAAAACAAATGGATTATTTTTTATAGCTCAATTCAGCAACCTACTTGATGAAGATTTTATATGTCTTAATCAACAAAAGAAAAAAACAAACAAAATATAACCAGAGACATTGTAGTTAAGAACAATCTAACAATAGCCATAGGGGAGTGGGGAGGGGACAGTGGGGAGAGGGGTTTACTGGAGCTACTATGAAGGACACCTGGACAAAATCAAGGGGGAGGGAGGTGGGTTTGGCTGGGGTGGGGTGGAGGGATGGGGAGAAAATGCAGACAACTGTAACTGAATAACAATAAAAATTTAAAAAAATAAATAAAGATTTTATATGTCTGATAAACATCTTTAAGAAGTCGTGGCTTAACTAAAACGCACAGTATTAATTTAATTGTTAGAACCTGGATCGTTTGCATCAGAATCTAGTTAGCATTTGGCTCATCCCTTTTTTACAGAAGAGGAAACTGGGAGGAGAGAGACTCGCCCAGGCTTTGGCCCTTCCCATAACACCATGTCCAAGCGAAGCTGCTGTATCGATTATACGATGTCTTCGGATGATAGCAGCGGTGCTAATCACCACCTGTTGATCACTCTCTTTCAGACACTGCATGAATCTATTTATACAATCTCATTTCATCTTCACAGTATCCCCATGAGGTAAAACTTCTTTTGTTGTAGGTGAAGGAATTTAGGCTCAGAAAGTTTAAGTAACTTGCAGGATTCACAGCTACTAAAACGACTGAGCTGCCATTAGCACCTACATTTGCCCAACTCCAAACCAAGACTCTTCAATATAATGGACAGAAAACCTGCCGCCCTTTAATGTACTATTTCCAGACACTTGTCACCAGGCCCTCATTCATTTACACAGACAGAACAGATATTTATGGGGCCTTTCCTCTGTGCCAGGTACTGAGCTAGGCATGGCACGGACAGTTTAAACATGACAAAAGTACAGTCCTCGTCCTCAAGGAACTCCAGTTAGTTAGCACTTTTCTCCATTAGAGAAATAAAGAAAAGGTAAGTGAGAGAACATGAGTTCTGGGCATAGAAATCTTGAGCCTCCAGATTACCTTCTGTAGCCAATAAGGGAGCCAGCAAAGAGAGATGCCAATGAATCAAACGAAGGAAGAGAGATCTCGACGAAAAAGAGAGGATGGCTTCAAGACTGGTGAGACCAACCTGTAACATGAGCTGTGAGTGGTGAGGAGAGTTCCTCCACAGTTTCGAACAGTTTCTTGTAACCGCCAGCAGGATGCTCCACTCTGAAATGTGGAATAACGAGACAGAAGCCCATGTTATGCTCAAAGAAGTCCACGAAGGCAGAGCGAAAGGTGCTCTCTGGCTCAAGGCCAATACATGCTACCAGTCCAGCCTGTGCTAAGGGAGCGCACAGTGCTTGGGGGAATAGAAACATACTCAAGTTTGCAAGAGAGGCCTGGGTCAGTGTTCTTTCTTTAATGTTTGGGAAATGACCTCCCTTTTAATGTCGCAGTTTCCCCATATTTCTGAAGATAAATCAACTAAACCTGCTGTTATCACTTCTCTTCCTGACAGAGTCCTTCCCACGGAACTGCGCTGCCCCGTGGATGCGCCCAGCTTGCTGCACCTCGGTTCTCTTGCTTCACAGGCAATCTCATCGCTTTCTCCCATTAGGATGGAGAAGACAGCTTTGTGGGTCAGGGCCTCATCCTTTGCTCTTCACCCATATTTTACCAACATCTCCTGCTGTCATCTCAGGTCTTCACCAATCTCCAAGAGCTACAGTACTTTTTAAAATTAGTCAGTTTTACATTTTTCTTACTTTCTTCCTCCTCACTTGGCTCCATTTTATAACTTCTTAGAGTGGGAGTTCTGACCAGACTCCTTAATTATGATAGTTATCTTTTATGAAGTGCTTACTATATGCCACACACCATAAAAAAACTTCACATGTTATGAGCTCATTTAAATCTCACAACAACACAATGGACTAAGTACTGTTGTTATACTCCTTTTATGAATGGAAAACACTCAACTTTTAAAATGTTAACTGATTTTTCCCAAATCATATAGCTAGGAAGTGGTTGGGCCAGAAGTGGAACCCAGGTCCGCCGTGTTGAAATCCTCATGCTCACGGCTGCTTCCACGGTCCATTCTAAGTCACACAGATCCCACTATAATTTATACGTGAATTCTAGATATTTGCTTCAATATATAAATAGGAAGAAACTCCCTCACCAAGACCCAAGGCCTTCCCTAAACAAGCCGTCAGTCCTCTTCAGAAGCTCTTGAAATGGCCTATTTACCATCAGCCTACTAAGCCGTTTAAAAGAAACCTCCCAGAGATACTTACTGGATGGACATTTTCTCTCAGTGGAGGATGGAGAGTTCTGGCACCAGCTGCAGAATGAGGAAGCAAGACCTCAGCCAGGGCCCTTTATATGCCTTCTAAGTCCCCCAAAAGGAATTGTGGCTTTGAGAGCCCTTCCACACCCCCTTAGCTGAGGGAAGCGGAACAGAAGAGGCTTTCAGCACTCTGATCCTCCTGATGCTTGAGCATTATTTGGGCTTGCTGTTCCCATAACAGTTTTTTTGGGCTGTCTTCCAGAGACCTCAATCCTTCCCAAAGAGAAGGAGAAGTGGATTAGAAAGAAAGGAGCTGTGTGGGAGTGGCTAGCATGTGGCCTGAGCTGATCCAGGTCACCCCAGCGGACCCTGGCACTGTTTTCTGGTTTCCAGTGCCCTCTACTCTCTCTGTGCTCTCACCTCCACCCTCATTCATTTATTCATTCACTTATTTTAAAAACATCTATTACACATTGTCTATGGAGCAGAGATGGGCACAGTCCCTATTTTTACAGATGTTATAACTCTTTAAGAGTAGCAGAAAACTAATAAACTATTCAATAAAATTGTGTAAGTGTTCTAATTGGAGAAACGTGGAGTGTTATAGAAGCACATTGTAGTACCTGTAACCCTCTCTAGTCATCTTATTGACCCCATTCAGTGCCCCAGTTCCAACTAGGCTGAGGACTAAAGCTATATTCTTTAAATTTGCTGAAGATAAAACCCTTTTCATATCCTTGCTTGTCACTTATGCTGTACCTTACCTTCCTGTCCATTTGTATGTGTTCTGCATTCAGAGACTACATAGCACTATTTCATCTATATTTCCACACTTCTTTATTAGACTTGAATTGTTTGCCAGCACAGACTTGGTACTGCCCAAACGAGTCCCCAGAAACAAACCAGATGTATACTATACCAGCTAACAACTTTAACAGTTTTTGAGACACTCATTAAGCATTGTAAAATTAATAGATGGTTATGGCTACCTATTCTAGGACTTTTCAACAAAAATGTTTAACAATTAATCTGAGCACTCCTCAAAATAGAAGATGAAACTTTCCCAGCCTGCCTTGAAGTGAGGGTGCAGGCATGTGACCTGAGCTCCACCAATCAGAGGCAAGGTCAGTGGTCTCAGTGGCAGCCTCAGAGCCCAGCATCAATGGTGTTTCTGTGCATCCAAGGCAATTGGCGTTCCTGCGCTGGAGTCATTCTACAGTGGGACCTCCAGGAGCACTATCACTGGCCTGGTAATCTCCAAACCCCATTCTTTAGCCATTCTAGATTCTGTTAGCTACCTAATATTTAAAATATTTCTGTGCTAGTTTGGTGAACTAAAATTGGTTTCATTATTTGCAACTAAGAGCTCTTATCTCTATAAAATAATGGTTATAGAGGACTGTTGCACAGAAAGAACATCTATATTGGTATATGGAGGTTCCAGCAGGATTTCTGAGGCAGTATCTAAGCTGTATTAGAAAGAATATGTAAAAGTTAGACAGTCAGTGGGCAAGGAGAAGAGTATTCAGGCACAGCTTGTAGAATTTACAAAAGTCTGGTAGTGAGCACGAGTTGGCAAAACGGCAAGAGATGAAGCCAACTGAAGAAAATCATAGGCCAGATTTTGCAGAGCCTTATAAGCCAGGTAAAGAAATTGAGACACATATCATAAGAACAAAGGAAATCACTGATATGTTTTATTCAGAAGAATAATATAATCTGATTTGCAATTTATTAAGATCACTGTGATTAAATTCTGGATAATATGTTGGAATGGGAGGTTTGGGAAAGTTAAACTAGATGGAGATCGAACAAGCGAAGGTAGCTGTTATAAGGGGTTGTGTTGAGGATGGATGGACATGATGGTCAGATTCAAGAGATATTTCAGAGGAAGACGATCAAGCTTTATGACTGGTGAAGGCATTGGGGAAGTAAAAGGCAGGAAAGGATGGCCACTAGCTAGGTTTCCGGCTTGAAGTCTGGCACGGTTCATTGAGGTAGCTCACACTGTTTCAGTGCGTGTTTATGTTTTTGCGTGAGTGAGCATGACGTTTCAATGATTCAGAGAGAGTGAATTCTGATCGTGCTATTTTTTATTAAAGAAAGACACCACCTGGGGCTGTAATAGTTGGAAGGTTTCGAAGGGAAGTGGAAAGAGTTGGAATCCGAAGGACTGACAGGGTGTGCACAGAGAAGATGGAGAGAAAGTTCCTGGTGGAGGGAGCAGAGGGAGAAGACAGACTAGGCAACTTGGGAGGCACGTGTCTGAAGGACTTTCTATCTCTTGTGTGTTTCTGTTGGATTTAATTTTCTCAGAGAAGCCTCTTCTCCTTGAGTAAAATTATAAGCCGTGTTGTGATACCGGTACTCTGGCAGTCCGCTGCGGAGAAATTCCAGGAACACCAGGGCCCAGCAGCTTTTCTTCACTTGCACCGCCCATTACAAGGGGCCAAAGGAGAAGCCTTGCGGCAGCCAGGTGCCAGAAAATCTACCCTCGCTGAGTGGTGGGGCACTGACAAACTGCATTTTACATTAAAGACTGTTTCCTAGGAAATGAAAAACCATCTTACTGGTGCCACCACTGTACTGAATGCCTTTCCTATGTATGCCTGTGCTGCCTTTGGGATTCCGGAGCTGTAGCCACATTTAAAACCAGGAACTGATTTTAGTGATTTTTGCATCTTTCATAGCCTTTATTTGTCACCCTGTTTCAATCCTAGAGGTCAGCTGCTTGAGGGCTCTTTGTTTTAAAAATACAAAACAAAGCAATTCATTCTTGAAAGCTGTACAGACTCATGGGTCCTGTCCGTTGTAAAGTTAGCCTGCCTGAGTCCAGTCTGGAGGGGAAGTAATCACTGGGCGCTGACCCTCACTGAACTCCGAGTTCTTTGGGTATAAAATAGAGAAAATAGGCAAAAGCATTTTTTAGCCAAAAGCACTCTATAAAAATATAAAGTGATACTTACCAATACTCATTCTCAGGGAGTTTGATTTCATGTCTAACCTTTCAGCTAATACCTCTTACCTCAGGGGGAACCCATTTCCCCCATTCTCCTGTTACTAGAAAACCAGAGCAAAGCTGGGCTATATCCTTTCCAAAGCATCATTTTAACCTCTTGGGTCCAAAGGCCCCAAACGTAGACTTCCTTTCAGGTGTGTCTGTAGCTGTCTGTTGTGTCGGTGTGATGCCCTGGACCTCCGGCCTGTCTTTTCCTTTCACCCTCACCTCGTCTTCCCCACCTAATTTTTTGTTGTTTAGTGACATCAGATCTTCAAAGAAACTTTCATTTGGATACATTTTGGTACATTTACCAAAATACTACTCCGTGTATTTTGTATTATACAAAACAGTAAAACACCTTTCTTCAAGCAGAGATTTCTAAATAGGAACTCATTTCGCATTTCTTTGAAGAAACCATTTTTGAGAGTATAAGGAGTTTGGATTGTATCCCAAGAGCAATGAGAAGATATTAAAGAGTTTGAAGCCTGGGAATGACTGAGCTTATCAGATTTCTATTTTGGGGAAAAATCACTCTCCCTGACATTTGAAGAATGGACTCCAAGTGTCTGGAGTGGAAACAGAGAAAGCAGTAACTCAGGTGAATTAATGAGGCCTTTAAACTAGAGTGGAGCAACGCAGATGGGAAAAAAGTTAATGAATTGGAGATCTGTTTTGTAGATAAAAGTATAGGACCTGTGTGATATAATTAATATGTCTGGGATGGAAGGAAATGGGGTAACGGGGTGTGTAATTTATCTATTGCTAATATTGTAGCATGAAGATTAAACACCAAGTCTAGTGCTATACAAGAAGATGAGCCTGGGGCGGTCGGCTAGTAGACTTTCTGGTAACTGGACTTTGCCCGGCTATCAGCTGATCTAGGTCTCTGGTGGGTGGAGGGGTAACTTGGCTTTATTACACATCTCCTGTCCAATAGGGTGACAGGGGCACATTCTCCTGGCAGTGGCAGAGATGAGAGAGCAAGTAGAAACTCAAAAGCAGCTTAATGCCCAGGCTCACAGCTGATACACTGCCAACTCTACAACCTTCTGTTAGCAACACAAGTTATAAGACCAGTCCATATTCCAAGGGATGTGAAAATAGCCTCTGCCTTTTTAGTTTTTAGTGAGACCTGCAGTGTCACATGGCAATGCCATGGGTACAGGGAAGGATGAAGAATTGGGGCCATTTTTGCAGAGTGGTACATAGGAAAATCAAATAGAATTTTAAGGTTTTTACTTGAGCAACTGAATAAGTTCCCCTTGCTTTACATACACCAGTATGTAACAAACGTTTAAATTATCTGTGGTCTCTGGCTTGGGTGTAATGTATTTTGAGAGCTGATACCTTAAAAAGGTAGAGCCTGCCCTGGCTGGTGTAGCTCAGTGGATTGAGTGCCAGCCTGCGAACCAAGGGGTTGATCGTTCAATTCCCAGTCAGGGTACATGCCTGGGTTGTGGGCCAGGTCCCCAGTAGGGGGTGCGGGAGAGGAAATCACACATTGATGTGTCTCTCCCTCTCTTTCTCCTTCCCTTCCAATCTCTCTAAAAATAAATAAATAAATAAAATTTAAAAGTAGGTAGAGTCTGGCAGCAGCCTTACTGTAACAGTTATGCATCATTATGCTCAGGGATTCAGTACAATAATCCAATAAAACTTGTTTATTCAATCAAGTTAGTAGATGCCACTAGAAAAACTGCCTTAACTTTGCACAAGAATAATTCTAAAATTGTGCTTATAAATGAGTGCTTAAGGATTTGGGTTTGTTTTTTTCTAAAGAATTTGAAATATTTTACTTAAACTCTTGGTTATGCTCTCATTTTAATTAATCAGCTCTTGATTCAAAAATAAAAACAAACAAACAAAAAAAGCACAAAGGAGGAGTCTGGGCCAGCCCTCCTTGATTAATGGTGCCTCAGCAATTGAGGGTCTCAGTACACTTTTAAGTTCTCCAGTTCTGCCAGTTGGTACAAATGCAAAGAGGAATGAGTGGCTGAAGTCTTTTAGAGCAGAGTCTTTGCCCCCCTCTCTGGGCCCCCTCTCTGGGCTTATTGGAACAAAGAACTTCAAATGTGAATTAGGAATGACTTATCCTCTTAACTTCAGGCACATGGACACCAGGAAAAGTGCTATTCTAATAGCGTTAGGAATCCTGCTTGTGCTGATCCAGTTTACAGAATTATTATGGGTCATTCTCAGACAGTAAGGAAACACATTTCCTAACAGGAGAAAGTTCATAATAATTGACTGAATATCCGCACTTTTCTTCTTCCTCTACTTATCAGAGTGTATTGTCTGTTTTCATGTTTGTTTCTTGAAGGCAGTGCCCCTGTTCATCGCTATAATGTACAGGCCAGCACCTGATATGTAGTTATTTAATATTTTGGGCGATTTTAAATTATATTGCATTTTAAATTTGAATTTCTACTTGCTGGATGCTAGTGTATGTAAATGAATTTGATATTTGTATATTGATCTTTTATCCTGTAATTTTTCTAAAGTCATTTTTTAGTTCTAGTACCTTTTTTATAGATTGCATCATATTTTTTACATAGAAGATCATATTGTCTATGAATAAGACTTTACTTCTTCCTTTCCAATCTACATGTACAATCTTCCTTTTCTCTCTTATTTTCTTGCCTGTTGCACTACATAAGAACCCTCAATGGAATGTTGGACAAAAGAAAGGACATTCTTGTTCCTGATCTAAGTAGAAAGTATTGAGTTTTCCATCATTAAGTATGATGTTAGCTGAGCTTTTAAATAAATGTCTTTTACCATAATGAAGAAAATTTTCTACTTTTTGAGGATTTTTAATTGAGAATAGATGCTAAATCATGTCAAAATGCTTTTTCAGTATCAATTAAGATGATCATATGGATATTATTTATAGTTTGTTAATATAGTGAATTATATTAAGACTGTTAAAACAACTACATTTATGGCATAAACTAGAAACATATATTATCATTTCATCAAATTTTAGATTCTATTTGCTAAAATTTTGAGAATGTTTGCATCTATATTCATGTAGGATATTGGTCTATAGGATTTTTTCCCCTGCAATGTTTTGCCTGGTTTTGATATCAATGTAATGATGGCTTTAAAGAGTGAGATGGAAATTGTAATCAACTCTTAACTTTTCTGGATAATTTTGTATAGAATTAAGTATTATTTCTTCCTTAAAAGCTTTTTGGAAGTCACTGTCAAGCCATTTGAGCCTGGAGCTTTCCTCTTTTGAAAGCATTTTAACTACAAATTTAATTTTTAAAATACGTATATGTCTCTAGGTTATCTATTTTATCTTTGAGGTTAGTTTGTGTCTTTATCTATTTCACTTAAATTAGTAAATATACTGGTATAAATCTGCTCATAATAATTCCATAATATTTTAAAAATATCTGTAGAATCTGTAGTTATGTTGTATTTCACATTCTGGGTATTGGTAATTGTAAATTTCCTTTTTTTTTTTCCTGATAAGTCTGGCTAGAAGTTTGTCCATTCTATTGATTTTCTCAAAGAACCATGTTTTTATTTTCAACATCCTTGTATCTTTATTTTTTAAAAAGATTTGAGTTATTTATTTTTAGGGAAAGGGGAAGTGAGGGAGAAAGAGAGGGAGAGAAACATTGGCCTGCAACCCAGGCATGTGCCCTGACTGGGAATTGAACCCGTGACCTTTTGGTTTGCAGGCCGGTGCTCAATCCACTGAACCACAACCAACCAGGGCTTGTGACTTTATTTTTAAATCATATTTGTTATAGGGAGAATATAGTCTTATTTTTAAAAAATAAAATCTAACAATATATGCTTTTTAATTGGGATATGCAAACCATTTACATTTAATATGATTATTGATGTGATTAACTTTGAGTTTATCATCTTGTTTGTTTAATGTTCATTTCTTCTTTTCTTTGTTCCCCTTTTCTCTCTTTTCTGCTTTCTTTGGATTACATGTATTTTTTTGTTGTTAATCCTATCTAATATATTTTTCAAGTCAGACTTTGTAGTTTTTATCTCTAGAATTTCTATTTGGGTCTTTTTAGTACCTCCCACATCTCTGCTTATCTTTTTGAATGTTTTAATGTACCTGTCTGCTAATGAGATCACATGTATTAGTTCTGGGTCAGTGTCAAGTGATTGCTCTTAAGTATGGCTTACATTTTTCTACTGCTTTGCATGCCTGGTAATTTTTTATTGGATGGCAGAAGTTTTAACTTTTATCTCATTGGGTGCTGGGGTTCTTTGTATTCCTTTAAAAATTCTTGAGCTCTGTTCTGGAACTCAGTGTTATCAGATGCAGTTTGAGCCTTTTGGGTTTTACTTTTAAGATTTGTTAGATGGGATTGAAGCAGTGATCAGTGTAAGGCCAATTTTCCCCCAAACTGTATTATACAGTATTACTATTCAATACTGAGCTAAGATTCTTCTGTGTATTCTACCAAATTCGTCATGAATTATGAGGTTTTCTATTGGTAGAATGTTCTGGATGTTGGGAATAGGTGCTAGTCTCAGCTCTGTCTGGGTGTCTACATTGTTACCTGTAATCCATTTAAGTGGTTCTCTTGGCCTTGGGTAATGCCCTCAAACAGAAGAATTGATAAGTATTTCAGCTGAATACTCCAGGGGGATAGTCTGCAGAGCTTCAGAGTTGTCTCTCGGTAGATTTTCCCCTCCATAGCACTCAGGGTGAACTCTAGTCACTTAGTCACTTCATTCCCCTCACATCTCAGCTCTGTGTCCTCAACTCAGGGAGTCTTTCTGGCTCTATCTAGGTTCATTCCCTGGGCATCAGTGCTTGGAAACCTTTCACAGCATTAAGCTGGTACAGTCAGATGGTTTGCCTTGTTTAGGGATCATTGTTCTTTATTGGCTGATGTCCAGTATCTCAAACACTGTTGTTTCATTATTTTATTATTTCAGGCAAGAATGTAAATCTGGCCCTTAGTACTTAATTTTGGTTGGGAGCCAAACTCCAACAATTGGTAAATATTTGTTTTGAAATGAATTTCAGAGCTTCATATACAACAGCCTGGGGAACTTGTGTTGTGCATCTTTGGAAGTGGAAAAATGAGATTATGAACTTTCATGACTGGAGGCAGTGGGTGTGATATGGTGGTTAGATAATGCAAGAGGCAGAAAACTTAAGAAAAGCTACTGTTAGGACTTATGAGAAATAAATAGTGTCAGACACTATATAAATGGCAGTAAATAAAAAGACAATGTTCCTTTATCAAACTTAATTCCAGTGAAAAGATAGACAATATAGGTCTCAAAATACACAATATGTAACATGATACCTCATAGCTTTATACACCTATTATAGCACTTGTTACATTATAGTAAAATTGGCAATTTATTCACCTCTTTGTCTAACAAGTCTGTGAGCTTTTCTACATTAGAAGTGGAGTGTCTTACTTAGTCTTTTATCTGCATTGTCTAGCACAATGCAGAGCACATACCACGTAGTAGTGAGTGAATAAATAAGTGGATGTGTGAATGAATGAGTGATATAAGTTTTTGCACTAGGGTTGACTGTCAAAGGAGTTATTTTGGATAAATGCTTCTTTGGTTACTTTTAGTCACTGCCCTGACACCTATCAACTGAAATGGCCAACACGTCTATTCTCAAGCCCAGCTGAAGGTGGAGTGTAATGATAACAACAGGTTCAGTGCTTGGTGTATGTTTTACAAAGCTTACGTAAGTCTAAGTACTAATATTCTATTGGAAACTTCAAGTGTTTGCCCTCCAATTTAAAAAAGTGAGCAGTAGTACTCTCTAAATTCCAAGTGTTGAAAAGCTAAGATAGTGTCGACTTGACCATTACTCAGAACTTACTACACAATATGGGAAAGATGGCAAGATAGTTCTATGATCTTCCAATGTAAAGAAAAAAGGGCAGCAGTTATCTGTGTGCACCATGTCCATGGAAACAGAATCCTTGTATGT
The DNA here is from genome assembly GCF_022682495.2 of Desmodus rotundus. NCBI lineage: Eukaryota > Metazoa > Chordata > Mammalia > Chiroptera > Phyllostomidae > Desmodus > Desmodus rotundus. Next base: position 48,247,768 of record NC_071389.1, read on the forward strand.
GTCTTTAGTATGTAGAACAATACCTGGAAATGAATAAATTGCTGAATAAACAACTCATCCTTCTCAAGCTTAATTCACTATCAGCAAAATGACTCTGAGAGAATAGCTGAAAAAATAGCAATAGGTAAACCTATTTCTCAAAAAAATATATCTGATTAGGATGCTATTATCATGGCTTAAGAAGAGGATTCACATTTCCCAAAGGGTTTCTTCTAAAGCTGTCTATTCAATAGATGTTTTATAACCAAATAGACTTGGGCAACTGCACAAATGGGCAAACAGATTGTTTTTTAGAATATCTGTGCATGATAATGCTTTGCTCAGGCTCAGCTATCAAGCCACGACTCAATACCCTGAATTCCAATCAAGTTTGTAAAATGAGATGTCAGATTGCAAAACCCTATCAGAGTTAAATTGCTTCTCAGAAGGTCCTTCTGTATAATCAGCAGAATAGGACAAGGGCACAAAGGGGAGGAAAAGGAGAAAAGCCTCCGACAAAAGAAAACGTGGTATGGTTGTACACAAGTTATATCTTACTTATAATTAAACATTTGGCCAAACATTTGATGACATCAAATATAATTATGAAAAGGTGAAATATCAGGAAAAAATCCATTAGAGAGGCCTAAATCAGACTTGTTGAATTAGTTATTTCCAGCCTCTGCTTATCTAGCATATGGAAAAAAACAAGCTGAGGGGGTAAAAAAGTAGGTGATAAGATTTTAATAGCCTTCCTCACAAGCTTTGTCATTTAGTTTGCTGAATGGTACAAAATGTGCACTAGAGATGTGAGATATTCCTTGAATCTGCTACAGTGTCTTTTCTTGGCATCAGTCATTGTGGGGAGGCTCCGCCTGAAGGCCTCCCCCCCCCCCGCCACCCCCCCCCCCCCCAAACGGCCACCACAGATGAGAATAAGTCTACCAAGACATGACCTGCTTGGGGAGGAAAGGTGGCTGGTCTCTCAAAGGAGAAGGGCCAAGAGCCTTTTTCTCAATGGACTTTTATTGGGTTCAATTTGCACAGGAATACAAGTAAAGCTCATCAGTCATTGTCAGGCAGTAAGGATCAAACAATAGATAACAAACAAAGAACTCTGAGGGCTTATTCTGAGTCATGGTCAGTTAGCTAAAGGGCTATAAGACTTTGGGAAACAAACTCATTTCAGGCTTGGACCCTTATCATTTAAATTGAGGGTATTAGCAAAGCAGGTTTCACAGGATTTTATGCATTCTTTCTTAGGCCTGATTGCCCCCGGGAATCTGCCCTTTCCAGCACAGGACTGCACCACCCTCTGTCATTATTTCAGGCTTAAGTCAGGCAGGGGAAGTAAGGCAGCCAAGAGATTAGGAGACTTCTTGCAGACAGAATGAGGACTCAGGCTATGTCAAAGACGAGGGGCAAGGGTCCATCACCCCCTTTTTTATAGCCCCCCAAGTCCTTCCCTGTGGGCCTCTTTGTGACCACGCCTGTCTTACTTAGGTCGTCCCTCCCTTGAGGAATCTTACTCGTCATTGGCTAACTGGTCAGGCTTAGGGCCAAGCAGGATGAAGTAAAGTGGGCAGAGGCGGTGCTCCTGCCAGGGAGATAAGCTTTGTCTCCTTAGTGGCTTATGGTTCCAAGGACTCTGACTCAGCCTTAGCCATGGGGGGTTACAGCTTCTGAAACCAGGCAGGGCAGTTCCCAACAAGTCATAAATGCAGAAATTCACATTCAGTCAGATTTGCTAGCAATTTTACCCCCATTGTAAATCTCTCATAATCTTTCTTTAGCTTGTGAACCATGTCTGCCCTACCTGTGTACAGTTGAAACAATTATCCAAAGAATCTTGGTCTTAAAAGTTACTTTAATCTCTAACATTCATCTTTTATTTTTTTACTTTAAATATTTTTTCAATTACATTTTATTTGACATTAAAATATTATATTAGTTTCAGGTGTACAATCCAGTGATTAGACGTTATATAACTTACTAAGTGATCACCCTGATAAATCTAGTGCCCATCTGATACCATAATAGTTATTACAATATTATTGACTATATTCCTTGCTTGAGGATACATTTATTGGTTTTAAAGAGAGAGGAAGGGGGAGAGCTAAAGAAACATCGATGTGAGAGAGAAACATCGATGTGAGAGAGAAACATCAATTGGTTGCCTCCCAGGGACTGAACTTGCAACCTAAGTATTTGCCCTGACCAGGAATCAAACTGGCGAACTTTTGGTGCATGGGACGATGCTCCAACCAACAGAGCCACACTGACCAGGGCATGACTTGGGCAAATTTTTATGTTCTTTGTTCCCAGATGTAACTTCCCGCCTCAAGTACATAGTTCTGGAATCTTGATCTACTTCTATTATCCACCCCTCAAGTACACTTCTGGTGTTTCTTACCCTTGTGGTTTGCCCATCTATAAGGCCTTACTCTCCCATACTCCTTCCTTACATCCCTGCACTCTCTCTAGCAAAATACTCAGGGAGGTTATCACCTTTTCTGAGAGTGATATGTTTATGTTTTGTCTGTCTCTCAGGCTCCTTGAGAGTAGTGAGTATGCCATTTATTTTTCTATCATAGTACCAATCACACAGCAAGGACTTAAACAATGTCAAATATATAAGGGAGTATCACTGAAATTATTTATCTGTTAGCTAATTACAAGAGGGAGAAAGGAGGAAAGTGAAGTTGAAGGAGTTTTATCCTGAGTTGTTCAGGAAGTTTGATAGAAAGCAGATTTCTTTGCTGAGCCTGGAGAAGGAACAGCGGACAGGGCAGAGATGAGATGAGATGAGATGCACATGACTCCGAGGCAGGGATGATAACAAGCCCCGAAGGCACTGGAGCTTCAGGGCTGCTCCTCTCGGTAGGGGTGCCTTTGATGTGTGCCTGCTTTGATCCCTGCTGTGTGGCTATGGCCCAGGATGTTCTGGAACGAAGAAAAATTACTGTTTCCTGTTCCCAAGATTCAGGGTGTGTTAGAGAAGAACTTGGGGAGGGGATTGGTTTTCCCTGCAGCAAAATAAGATCATTTCCCAAAGGTAAAAAGTGTCTCCAACATGGCTGAGAGCTGAAGCAGAAAAATAGAGGATGCACAGACAGCAGTGTGCAGGAGAGAAAAGCAGAATGCAACATAAAAGCAGAGACAAGATAAACAGAAAAAAATGCACAAAGGCAGCAGCACATGGGTGAGGTCAGCAAAGCTGGACTAGTAATGGCAGCAGTGAGACAGTGGCCATATGTGGAGGGATTTGGTCCGCCTCTTGGACAGCTCACGGGAACATAGACAGCGACATCTCCAGCACCCTTACATTCAGGTAAAGGACAACACTGTTGACAGATCATGACTAGGGGAAAAAAAGCACAGAAATACACGGCCACCCCTCGCTGTATGGAACTCCCATTTGTGTGGTTTATTTTCAGAAGCATAAATTCTGCCGTAAATATGTCCAAGTTAAGTCATCCTTCCTAAATTTATCTGAAATGTGGATTCTGCTCTTCTCAAAGAATGCTTTTTGAAATAGGGCTTCCATTTTAGGAATTTTCTAAATTTGTACAGTAGTCAGATCCAATGAACAACCTTAGACTAATTTAGTGTAAATGCACTTCTACTTTAATCTCACCAGGTCGAGAGACAGAAAGGAGATATTATGAAGAAGGGAGCAGGTGGAATAAGCTTTGGAGAGTTACTGTTCCTGCACGTATGTTTCCAGCTGAGGTTGAACAAGGGAACACTCTGCCTTCTCGTTTCAGCTCTTGTACTGTAAACAAGTGGCTTTTCCTAGGCTGTGTGAAGGAAAATCAAACATCACGATGCCACACATATTAAACAGTGTAAAGGCTGAATTGCTGGGGCGGGTACCTATGCAAATATCTGATGGACCTGATTCCAGAAGGAAGCACTTTCTAGAATATGCTGTATTTGAGAGTGAACTGTCCCAGCCTCCATATCCTGGTATTTGATAGGACATATAAGTGGAGGTCAAAGTCACTACCGTTCACCTACAAAGGCCTAAACCTCATGATTTAACATTCCAGAAGGTGACTTTGTTTTGTTCACCACTGCAATCGTTCTTGCACATTGTGGACGCTCAAAAAGTAGTTGATAGAATGAACGTAAGTGGAAAGAAGCTGAGGCATGAAATCTATAAAATTTGTGCTTATGAATGGGGATAACAGTGGGATGAAAATCACGATTTTCCAAAGACCTCTAAGCCTCTGAGGCTTGGGTTTCTGTGAATTAGTCCTAGGAAATAATTAACATTAATAGTTACATTTTGATTGAGTACCATTTTGTACCAGATATCGAGCCAGACAATTTATGTATTTTGCTGTGTATAATGCACACCCTCGCTTTTGGCCCAGACTTTCAGGAAAAACCTCTTCCGTCTTAATTTTTTAATTCAATTTTTTACTTATTTATATTTAGACACAAAACTGATTATTATATTCCAGGGTGTTATTTTGCGGATATCGTTATTGTTTTCTAGAGTTATACTTTTAACACACAAGCATAAATAAAAGAGTTAAAAACATCTATGTGGATTCAGAATTAGTACTACCCATGTATAATGTGCATCCTTACTTTTCCCTCAAAAATTTGGGCAAAAAAATTGGACATTATACAGGGCAAAATATGGTAGATACACTGTTTCTAGTTCTTTGAATAACTCCCGGAGGTAGGTAGTGTTACCCCTGTTTTACAGATGGAGAAATAGGCTGTGAAAAGTTAAACGGAACTTCCAAAGTTCAATTGCTAGTAAACAGCAGAGCAGGACCTCAAACCCAGATCTGAATGCTATATCCTTGTGTTATACTCATACCACTGTGTCTCCAATAACGTATATATTTTGAATAACTGTGATAGTATTATTACATGTTCATGAAAATAAATTTGGGAAACAGAAATGTGTAGGGAAAAAGTCAGTCACGGTATCTGCACTGTTGTGTACACGTACGGCAGCACAATTGATTGTCATTATTCGCAGTCATATTCTACAAAGTCAGCACAATGCTGCAATAGCAAATACTGAACCCTTGTTCCTGCAGGAATTACAGGTTCGGTTCCTCCCAGTCTTTGGTTGTGATATCATCATCAACTGATCAATCTATAATCTTGATTTATATATGTCCCTATTTAAAGACATTATTTAATATATACTTTTGATTCATTAACACTTAACTTACAGTCAACAGCATTATAACTTGTGTCCGAATGAAGCTTACCTAGCACGTGCATTTGCTCTGTAAGTCACATCAGTTTCGTTATGATTAGGAACAATAGGTAGCGCTTCATCACTATGCTTGGGGTTCATTTCAAACAGCAAAATCACCCCCAAAAAAGCGTACAGATGAGAAAAACATGGCACCTCACACACAGCCTACGAAAAGCCACTTGTTATATATATGAGAGCTGAAACAAGAAGGCAGAGTGTTCCCTTGTTCGACCTCAGCTGGAAACATATGTGCAAGTGATTCAAATGTTATGCCACCGCGGGCACGTCCACAAGTGACCATGGCAGTGCTGCAAGTATTGAGGGTTACAAACACATTTTTGTGAGTAGATGAGTTCACATATATGGAATTGTGAATAATGAGGATCAACTGCTTTTCCTGCTGGGAATCACAATACTGATTGGCTTTATGAAAGTCACAGACACCGCAGAAAAGGGCTTTTCAGAAACATCTGCAAAGATTTTTCACGAGGCGGCTTGGTATCCCAGGCCTTAGACAGATCCAGCCAGCCAGACATTTATTCCCCTTATTTGCTAGGCACGGTGATAGGTATTGGAGCTAACAAAAATGAACAAGACAATCCCTAACCTCCAGAGTTCATGATTTAATGAAACAAGATGGGCATATAAACCAATTATTTTAACACAATGTGGTGAATTCAGTAATAGACAAAGGCACAGAGTCTTCGGGAGCACACAAGAAGAACCCCTCGGGAGAGGGTGCCTCACTCAGCTAGGTACTAAGGAGATAGATTTGATCAGGTGAAGGTGGGAGGGACTGGTGACAGTTACTGTGAGTGATACATGACATAGATGTTAACAAAGGCTAATTAATTTGACTCAGACGTCTTTGGAAACAAGAAGATGACAGACTACCAATTACCGAGCTTGTACATTGCAAATAGCGCAGATTTTACTGTATCTCCTGCAGCTTGACCTGGACTTTATGGATCATCGCAATACAATGAATGCCTACAGCATGTCCTCAACGCTTTGTTAGACAGGAAAAGGATGTCGTCTTGGTGTAGTACTTGTCAAGGTAACTGCACCTATGTCAGCTGCCCACAGAGATGATAAATTCCCCTCAGGAAAACATTTTCCGAGTTCTCTGTATAAAAGTCCGCAAATAGAAATCACTGTCTACTACATAATCACAGTTGAAAAATATGTCTAGCTCAGCCTCTGCTTCTGAAGAGGGCAGAGCTTAGGCAGTTTATTCTATTCTTATCAATTTTGATAAAAATTGGATACAGTTTCCCTTGCAAGTACATACAGTACATACTGTATACAGTGATTTCAGAGAGTTTATCCCAAGTCTGAATTGCTTAGTTAAACCTTCTTTGTCTTTGCTTCATTTAGAAGCAAAGTTTTTTTTGTTTGTTTGTTTTTGTTTTTGTAAGCAGAGGAGTGGAGCGGCACAGGGAGAAGAGTAGAGGCTTATCATTCATTTTTAAGATAAGAATAATTACATATTTTTCTTCTAGATGTTTGTGTTTATTTATTAGTGATTTTATTTGAAAAAAGCAATATTGTACTAATAGAAACTAAAAGTTCCAAGGACATACATACTAAAAAATAAGACTCCTTCATATCCCCCAAATTCAGCAATAACCAGTTATCATTTTTTAATAAATATTTTACAGAGATATTCTATGCAGTTACCAACACATATAACTATAATTAAATTTTAAAAGACAGCAAAATGAAGATATACAGAAAAGGATGGTTAAGAATCCATGGAAGACAGTTCCTTCAAATTCCATTTTCTCTTAAAAGGTAGTAATCTATTCTATAACTTTAGAATAGATACAAAGGCAATAATACATCTTGAGGAGTTCTTAAATATCAAGGGGAAGGGAACTATTAATTGGGAGCATATTGTGTGCACATTCTGTGCTAGGCCTTTCCTATGTCATCTAATTTGAGCTCTCAAAGATGTCATCAACAAAGTAGTACCCCTGTTTTATAAATAAGAAAACTGCATCTCAGAGAGGTTAAATTTTTTAATGTCACACACCTGATAAGTAAGCAAGACACATTAGAACCCAGTTCTGGATGATTCCAATATCCATGCTCATTCCGTATATATTCTACATTGTACACATTACATTTAATATTTTGTTTATAAATATGGACATAGCAGTTGACATTAGCTCGATGGTTTAAAAATTACTAATGGGGATCTGTACTTGTGAATTCATTCACCTTTCAATTTGTGTTTAATTGCATTTTGCACTTGACATTATAAAGCCATAAATATTTGGTAGATTCAAATCCCTTTTGTAAAAAATGAATTTGTTGGGGTGATATTGGTTCATAAAATTACGTAGGTTTCAGTCGTACAATTTTATAATACATCACCTGAGTATTTTGTGGTTATCACTCCAAGTCAAGTCTCCGTCGATTCAAATCGGGTTTAGGAGAACCCCAGGCGCTCAGAAGAGCTGCAACAGACACGGCCTGCAGATGGCACTGCTGCCCAGGAGTAACCCAAATCTAACTTACTAATAACTTCCTTAAAAAAATAAATGCACAGAGTCACTTCAGGTACAACACTGATTCTGAAAGTTAAGTTTCAACCAAGACTGGAGTGATTTTTAAATTTTATAATTCCTTTCAACTTATGGTTTGATGTTAAAATTTATTTTTTAATTTAATGAACAATGCGTGTAATGTTTAATTGCCTAGCAACAGTTGGTGTACAAATCTGAGTGGAGAGGACACATGAATATCAGTTAAGCTGGGGAAGAAAAAGATGTGTGGACTCTGCTTGGGCAGAAGGTATTGCCTGGCAAATCAGACCACTGAAGTCAGGGGACACATTGAGACTGCTAAAAATCTAAAGATGGCTGCAGTCTTTAAAATTTCCAAGTTGTAAATCAGAAAGCTGATGAAAACCCACAAATATAAAACTCAGAGATACTGTGCATAATGAACAAGAATGCAGGTCTTTTCACTGTATTTTAGATTCATTATGACGTTTTAAGAAAAATTATTGCTAATCTCTATTCATAGACAATCACAGCCACTTTCTCTTGGGTCTTTAAGAGGCATATAGTTCTGAACACAGAATGCTCCAAAATTTTTATAAGCTTGTCGGTGATTAGTAAGATTATAGGTGATTTAAGCTTTCATGTCCAAATCATCTGTAATAGACATTACTTTTAATGGAGAGAAATCAATAAATAATAAAGTAAAAAATAATCCCAAACATTCTTATAACCCCTCCCTCTCTCAAAAGAACACAAACCTGTTTTGTTGTTGTTTATTCATTTCAATACTAGGGATTCCTTGTAGGAATATAGGGTGCTGAATAACTCACTGCCCCAGCTACCAGTAATATTGTCTGCACCTTCAGGCAGTGTGCCTGGCTGGCTGAGGGGTTGCCTCACCCAAGGCTATACCTATCCATAGAAGCAACCCATAATAAATGATTGCTTTATATGAAATAAAAAGACCAGCCCTTTCCCTTAATTGGAGACAATTCTGAAGGGCCATCCCAGCTCCAGAGTGCTCTTTGAGGTCAGCTTCGGCCTCTGGTGACATTACATGGCTGTTCAACTTGTTTTGTCCCATTCTACCTTCATCATTTGTAAGTATTGTTCCCAAGTGTACTTCACAGTAAGCTCAAATACACAAATATTTGTCTCAATATTGTGGGGAATGTGATGCAAGACAGAACTAAGATTAGTTCTAGGAAGCTGACTAAAATTTTGTAGCTCAATCAATTTATGGCTGCCTCGTAATGAGGGAACTATCACTGATGGCTGGTAGAGTTGCAATAGTCCCTTGCCAAAACTTTTATTGGTGGTGAACTGGCACCAACACTCAGTCGAGACAGTAATCTAAAATAATAGCACTCATTTTTTCCTGGATTACAGATTTTTTACAAGTCTACTATAATTCTTATTTTTGTTTCTTTGTATAAAATACTTTTTCCCTGGATGCATTTTTTTTTTCTTTATCAGTTGTTTTCAGCAGCTTAATTATATTTGCCTTGGTTTCTTTTGTTGAAGGGTTACTTGAGCTTCTATCAATTTATGGTCTTTATCACATTTAGAAAAAAATTCAGCCATTAGTTTTGGCCGGTAAATTTTATGTCCTCTCTTTTTCTTTTCTCATTCCTAGGCTCCTGTTGCACATATTGCCCAGTTTCGTATTTTCACGTAGCTGAGAGGGTCAGTTTTTTTTCTCGTTTTGTTTTTTCCATACTTTATTTTGGATAGTTCCTGTTGCTGCTTTCCAGTTCAAAGATCTTTTCTTCTGCTGTTATGTAATTTGCTCTAAATTTCATTTGACATATTTTTCACTTTAGGTATTGCATTTTTAATTTTTAGAAGTTCTATTTACATCCTTTTTGTATCTTCCATTTCTATCACTATATTCATGATTTTCTTTATATCCTAGAATATACTTATTATAACTGTTAAAAATCCTGGCTATGAATTATATTTTTTGTTTCTTTGCATGTCTGGTAATTTTTGATTGGGTGCTAAACATTGTGATTTTTACTTTGTTGAATGCTGTATTATGTTGTATATCTTTAAAGTATTGAACTTTGTTCTGGCACATAGGAAGTTACAATATGAACATTTTGAGGCTTATTTTTAAAGATTTATTGGGGTGAATCCACAGCAATTTTTATTCTAGTGCTAATTTGGTCCCACTACTAAAGCACAGCTCAACTCTTCTAAAGATGTTACCCAATGCCTCAGGTGTCAGAAGCTCTCTCAATTCTGGTTGGTGGAAACAGGAACTACTTCCAGCTCTCTGAGGCCCAGCGATTGTTTTTTTGTTTTCCCCCATCATTCTTACCTTGGCCTTGCTGATTAGTACTTCCTCACCCTGCCCTATGCCAATTAGTACTCAACAAAACACTCCAGCCTACCTCGCAGATCTCTGGAGCTTTTTTGTTGTTTTGCAGCTCCCTGAGTGGTTCTGAACACTGATCTTTATCTAGCTGTTTAATGCAGTGAGACACTGGGCTTTATTTTTGTTTTCCTCCCTGCAGGACGGCCTGGCAACTGCCTCCAGGCAGTAATCTGGGGGCAACCTAAAGCTCACTTCCTTTGTATTGCTTTTCTCAGGGATCAAAGCCCCTTATAATCCTTAGTCTAATATCTATAAACAGTTGTTTCATATACTTTGGTTTCCCAGTTTCTTATGGAAGAAAGGGAAATTCAGGGATCAACTGATGTATTTGAGGCCAGGCCTTGATACAAAAATTGTTCTTATAACGAGCAAGAGTCAATACTTCTTACACTTCTCTTACACATTCAGTGTTTCTTCAGTACACATTGAGAAGTTTTGGGAAAATAAAAAAATAGCTACTTTGTACTTTTTTCAGGTTTTAGGAAATGAAATTCTTAGTTAATATAAAAGCTAACAGTTAATAAGAGATTCTTAGTTGCTGTACCTTATCACGTTTAGAACTGTTAAGTTTATTTTGGTGAAATGACATTTTATTTCTTCCAATTTTAAGTTTAATATCAAAACTGGCAATGCTTCATTTCTTCCCTAGGAATGCTTCATTTCAACAATAACATCATATGCACACACATCTACACACACACACACACACACACACACTTTACCTCCAAAATCAAAGGGTGATATATTTGGTAGATACACAGATTATCAGGATATAAAGTGCAGACCTATCGTTAATTCTACCACACATGAAGTGAAAAATATCACCACTGATGGAATAGAAAATATATTGTGAGATATGAGAACTGAAATTTGGTAGGAAAGGGGTTTTAATCAACAGAGATCTTGTTAAGCTCAATGTAGGGAAAGAGGGAAGGATTTAGAAATCAAGCATGGGCTTGCTAAATTCTTGATTTAAATATATTGCCTGTAGATTACTATGACAACTTGGTTAGGAGATGTTATTACTCATGTTTCATAGATGAGGAAACTGAGACTTTAAGTTCCCCAAGGACAGAAAGACAGTCACTGGAAAATTCCATGTACTCTCCGGTACCCAATGCTGCACAACTGCATATGCAGGAGGAAGTGCATATGTAGGGAGGGTGGCTCATTATATGGCAACGATTAGCAGAAGCTATTAGGGATCCTTGATGGTAATATATTTTGGGATCGGAAACACAATTGTTACAATAACATGTCATCGGATCTGGTATAACCTGTGTATTCCTACAAGTTTGCTAGGCTATTTCACACCTTTTTGCTTCCAACATGCACTATCCTCCCCGTCCCACTTTACTCTCAGCAGTTGATTTTGACTCTTATTTCCTGAGAAAGTAAAAACAATTAGAAGAGAATTTCTCAAAACACTCAACATCAAATCAACCAATCGACCCCCCTACTGCTGAGCTTAAAGGATCTGCCTCTTTTTCCGATGGAATGGAATCTGTCGATCTCCAGTTGAAGGCTAAGCCCTCTACTTGTTTACTGCATCCCATGTTTTCACATACTTAAGGATATTGATTCCAAAGAGACACACTTTCCGTACTCATCAAACTTTCCCTTTATACTAGATGAAAAATTTTCAACCAGAGTGTACAATGAGACCATATTAAACTGAAAAACAGTTTAATAAGAAACCTCTGAACCAATTATTTACAATTATATTTTGGTTCATTTCTGCCCAAAGCAATTGAGAGTACTACGTCTTTTTCTGGAACTCATCTAAGTGCTTTAATAATAACTGCCAATATTTATAGAGTGGTTTGCCTATACTAGACACTGTGCTAAACACTTCACATGCATTATTCTATTTAATTCTCACAACAATCTTAAAAAGAGAGGTACTATTATCATCTGTTTTATAGATCAGAAAATTGGGACTTAGAAAGAAGTAACTTGTTTGAGGTTACATAGTAAATTGCACAGTAGGATTCAAAACTGACTTGAGTTCACATTATTAAAGTGTTATACCATATTTATTTTGTAATTTCGACACTAATGCAGATGAAAATTTACCATGTCTTTATAATACTTATATTTAATATCAATCAATAAATATAAAAACAAAATTAAGTTGTAAGAAAACCCATAATAATTTTTTATCTCAACATGCAACATAATTCACATTATTAAACACCTTTAAACAGAAGTTTTAACACACAAACACCTTGGAAAGAATTCTAATTTGGTCCAATACTTTGATAGCTAAGATTTCTGGGCAAAATATAGTGATCATTTTCTGTCAAATTTTTAATAAAACATAGTAATTTCAAATGGACCATTATCATTTTATAGTGTGACAGTACACTGAGAAATCAGAGCAGTCATTGAACAGCAAGTGTTTACTACCTCCCGGGCATCATGTGTATCTTTACATGTAAGAAATGAGTATTAAACAATCGTGGAGTAAACGAGAGAAGAAAAACTGCTTCAGGTTTGTGCTGAGTCAAGCAAACCTAACTTTGGAGTACCCTGTACTAGGATGAGAGGCATTTATACTAGTATTTTCTTGTAATAAAAAAGCCAGTGTGCCACCAGCTTGACATTTATTTTATAAAAAATATTTTAGGCACTGATTCTCAAAGTTGGCTGAAATTGGAATCATGGAGAAAGTGAAAAATACTGATGCCTACATACCAGTGATTTTCAACTGGTGTGCTGCAAGAATTTTCCAAACATGAAACACCTGATTATTTAGTTAGGGACACTGATCCTTCTTTGTTTAGATGGTCAAATAAAAAAAAAAATGACCACAGCCAATACAACAATAGCCATCAGGCGTGAATGAATCAAAATTATACCTTTTTTTCCTGTCAGATCAGCAAAATATATGTATATATTTTGTGTGTGCTGCAGAATTTTATTGTAGTAATTACTCATGTGTGCCATGAGATGAAAAAGGTTGAAAATTGCTGCTATATACCATCCCTCAAAATTTGGATTTAATTGGTGTAGGGTAGGGCCTTAGCATGGATGGAAAAATTCTCCAGGTGATTCTAATAAACAACAGTTTGAAAACCACTAGCCTGGAGAATTGTTCCATAGTCACAGTGGTCGGTCAGTCTTCAGCTGAGGGACACCCCGTGACTTGCCTTATACTTAGAAGAATGAATGACTGTAGCAGTTGGGTTAAATCTTAAGGCAAACCAAAGTATTATATATACATACTTAAAAAACACAAACATATATAAATAGGTCAAAAGTAGAAACAATATACAAAAGAGTGCAATATTTAGCTGTTGAGAATTCACTGAGTTTTCAAATATTCTTCACATTCTTATACTTAGAAACAAAAGTAACCCTAAAAAACTAATTCTTTAAGCTAATATACATAAGCACGCATGGTGGTAAGTTTTCTTTTAAAAACAGAATTATAGCTTAATCTTGCTGAATACATGTCAGTTTTCAAAATTCAAGTAAATAAAATTTTAGTACACACATGATAGCTTTCCAGATAGTTGTATAACAAACAAGTGATTGTTTCTGATTACAATATCTGATAACTCCTGCTGTTATTTTCTCTCAGTCGGGATCCACTAGTGTCTTGGCAGTCTCACACCAATAAAGACTATTTTGGCACCTCCTTATATAATGCGTTTTACTTAGAAAAAACTAATTAATAAATAGACTTCTTTTTTAAAAAGTTGTGGGATTCTTAGATATGGTTTCATTTACTAAAGTACTACAAGTATAATATAATTCGTAATTCAGTTAGTATCATACTACTTTGGTTTTCTTAAAATTAACATTGGTTGCTTGATTGTAGGTTTGTCACCAAAAAGTGCTGCTTCACTTTCCGTGGTTGGAAATCTTTTCTGATATATCAGTGGATATTCCTTCTGAAACTTAAAAATGAGGTGAGGACTTAGAGGGTCTTGAACATTATTATCCTAGCAGAAGCAAGTGTAGAATATTTTAGAAGAATTCAGTGCCTTTCCCAAAGGCGCATTACAGAGGTGAGTATCCTTTCAGTTCATCCTCGTTACTCCCTCTGCTTTCTCATTTATAAAACGTACGCTGTAACATTTCTTAGATCTCAGCATTAACTTTCTAGGATTCTCTCCTGCTAAATCTCCCCCCAAATTCCAGATCTTCTTCTTTCACACTGGTAAAGCCTATAAAGGTCAAAGAGATCAAGTATATTTTATATTTCTTTGAGTGTCTCAGACCTGAAATTAGACTAGCCAGAATCATGTGGCTACTGATTTTTGATGTAGAGCTAAAATTTCTAAATGGTAATGATGAGTCACTAAAAGGTATGTGATATAATTCAAATTTTGTGACTGTTTTACCATTCTAATCCAAACTATAATCATACAGAACACCAGAAGTAAAGGAATATACCTGTTATTATTATTAAAATGTAAGGGTAAAGAGTAAAATCAGGCAGGTAGTCATAGGTAGCTTATATATCCAATATTTAAAATCCAAAATATTAAAATGGGAAATTAAATTCTAAGTGTTATGAAATAATAATCAGCAACAACATGTTAGACAATATTTACACAATGATAACTTGCTCCTTCTCTTACCTGTTTTAGTTTTTTCCTTTTCTCCTTTAGAGGCAAACTCTTGTTTTTAATAATATTCTCTAAAAGTTCAGCAATTGCATCTTGAGAGGTAGAAACTTTTTGTTCCTCAAACTCCTGAGCACTGATCTGCTTACAGTATGAATATGTTGGCAAAGGAACAATCAGTCCATCTCCAGGATTTTTAATCTGTAGTTAACAAAATAATACAGTCCAAGCTACTAATTCGGTCATGTACCCGTTTGGTAAAGTGTTCTTTTGATGGGTTTTGGTACCTATTATTTTGCCACCAAACACTTAACACTTTAAGAAGGGTCTAAATTCCAGCTCCACACAACCTAGTAGTCTTGATTCAATAAATTATTTAACTTTTCTTGGTCTGTAAAATGTCCCAGGGTTACATGAAATCATGCATATAAAGTGTTTAGCACACAAAAAGCATTAAATAATAGTAGCTATCATTATTACTATTAATCATGGATTTTATTATTTTAACTACAAAAGAATAACAACTGAAGTGGTATTTTAATTCACTTTAAGACATGAATGTTCTAACATAGTAACAGTTAAAGTCTTCTTCTACTGTTTTGAGGTGCAGGGTCATGGGCTCAGCGTATAACATCTCTTGCTAAGAGAAAGAAATTTTAGGGGATAGTTATAATTATAAGCCAGGACAATATTAGAATGGTATGTGTAGGAAGAAACGTGAATATATGTGCTGGGTGTATATGTTCAGTATTCCTCCTCTCCTGTAACAGTTCCTTCCCATTGTACCCCCCACTATCCTGGCTGTTTTTAAAAAACAAGGTTGTACATTTAATCTAGACTGGGCCAATCACAGTCCATACTAAGAACTTTTCAAACTGGAGGTGGAGGGATAGGTCTTTTTTCCCTTTGGATTGCAAACATTAAGTCTGTACTTCAAGAGCTTTAATCAGCCATATTCCCATCATGTGAAGGGCCATTTGTCAAATACAGGACTAAAATGGAAATGAGAGATGGAGGAATGAAAACAGTCCTATTGCTATTTGAGTCCCAGATTCTGTCTATAACCTTTTAGAGGTTATTTATGTGAACTGATCAAGTGTCCCTTTCTGACTAGGTTAGAAATGAGTTTGCCACTTGAAAAATGCAGAGAATTTTAGAACTTGTAATACATACACGGCCCCTTTTAAAGTAGTCGAGATGTTTCTCCACTGCAGCTTGTAAGTAAGAGGGTACTTGAAGAATTTCCTGATGATGATCCATTAAGAAAGAAACTAATCTTGTAGCAAGAAGTTCATCAAGATCCACTTCTTCAGCACAGCACAGCACACACCGAGAAAAGGTGTGTATCATCTGAAAACATGTTAAAAGATGTGAATTTAAAAACCTCAGATTTTATATAAATTAGACTATCAGTAATTTCTGGGTAGCATTAAGCTTAAGTATTAAGACAAAATGATAAGCAAGCTTCAGCTTAAAAATGAGAAAAATAATTTATTATATTAGAAGGGTAAGAATGTGTATTATTCTTTTTAAAGTATTTATTAAGTATTTCCTTGATATACTTCCAAAGGATTATAAAAGAAAGTCTTTAATTTTGTTACAATCTCATCAGCAAATGCCATAGGTTTTATTAATACCATACTGATCTGTTGCTTAAAGACTACTAGAGAGCAACTGTAGAGACTATTAAATTAATCCCACAAAAACACAAACGGGAAGAATACATAACACATAAATGTTAGTGGTTACAAGGAGTCTTCAAATTCGGCGATAAATTTTATGCTTCAAAGCTCATTTACTCTCATTCGTATCCATATCACCCACTAACTACATAAAACACCCATATACACCTATCTCATTCTAATATAATTAGAATATCAAAATTCTATTTAAGCACTTTTATATAATATATAATAAGGATACTGAATTAAAATATTTTTGGTTTTATTCCTGCACGTCAGGCAGGTTTTCCTACCACCTTCCAAAGCTTAGTCCTCAGCTTTTTATTCTTCTTTCTCAGCTTCACAGAGCTCATTTACTCTCAGAGCCTCAACTACCACCTCCCCCAAATCTGCCTTCTGCCCTGACCTTTCTTCACCGGACTCATGTTTCCAACATTATGTTGGATAAATTTCTCTTGGGTGTCCCATAACCTTAAACTCAGAAAGTACAAACACCAAAATTGTATCCTCCTTATTCATGTCTCTCAAAATATGTTACTTCCCTATGCTTTTATGTGGTGCTACAATTACTTAAGAATAATTCTTCCTCTTTATATTGGTTTGTCTTGTTAAAGAACTGTCCTTAATAAGAGGAAAAATAGAGCTTAATTCCTTGCTACAAAAACCCCTTGTAAATTGAAGCTGAATTGTGAGGAAGATCTAGCTTTTGAGAGAGAGTGAGAGAGAAAGAGGGGGAGGAGGAGGAAGGAAGGAAGGAAGAAAAGAGGAGGAGGAGAGGGAGGAGAAAAGACATACCATATTGAAGAGTTCATTTCTAATCAATTTTGCACATAAACACCTCTGCCCTCATCGTCTTATAGAACATGAGACAGCTTCATAGTAGTTTCTTCTAACTCCTTGTCCACAATGGTGTGTCATCCTAATTCACACAATTTATGAAATAAAACTTACCACAATCTCTGAAACACTTTCACTTACTATACATGCATTTCCATTAATTCTCTGCTTCAGAGTTAGTGCCCTTCACCTTTCAACAGTGTCTATGTATCCTGTTCCTTCCCCACCAAACAGAATTGATACAAGGCAATATAATATGGTCTGACTATGAAGCGATACAGGATGAGTGAAGAGGCAGAGTCCTCAGACAAGATAAAGATCAAGATGGATTAATATACAACATTTTGTTTCTAGGAAAGGTTAGATTTTTAAGAGCCTTTCTAACCCAAGAAACTAGGACTTCAAAACCACAGCATCACTCTGGTAGTACTTTTAGATGGCTTGGTTTTCCTTTTTTGGTTTATGTACAAGGGCTTATTCTTTAAGAAAGCAACTTACCAGTGATCTTGTACCCAGTGCATCATGAAGTTGGGGCATATCGACATTTTGACTTATTCGAGAAATCATGCGCATTAAAAGTTGAAGCTTTCTACGCTTTGGTGGGGGAAGTAACAAACAACATAACTGTAGTGCATTGACGGCAACCCTCTCTAAATGAGGCTGCAGCAAACCTGGAAGGCAAGTTCCCCACCCCCCAAAAAATATCATCAATGACTTTAGTTGCTTTCATCCCACCAGCATATGGTTATATAAGGAACACAAAATAATATTTTAGTATTTCATTTAATCTATTCTTAGAAATTTCCACATTCCTCAAATACATGGTAAGATTCTCATTAATTTCTTCATAACTTGAGTATTAACATCCTACACTTACTACAAATAAGGTGAATCAGAATAAGTCAAATTGAAGGAAAAGAAAGTGCTCTGGGTAAGCAGAATAATTCGTGGTCATGCCATGACAAGAGTCTTTTACAATAAGAACTTTCTTCTTGGAGGGGGGAAAAAGGCAATTTCAGAGAAGAAAAGCCAAGTAAGCAAAACAGTTAGTAAACACTAAAAGTTAATATCACATGCATTGAAAGCAACAACCTTACTTTGTGTGCCAGTCAACATAGAAGAAGCTGAAGGTAAAGAATTTTCTGAAAGTTCTATTGTACTTTTGCAGAGTCTTTTATTGATTGTGGTGCTAGACTCTCCGAGTTCACCTTCCACAGCTGTTTGTACACTTGTGCTGCCTTGTCCAAGATTTGGTTTCATGATAATTTCAGCCACTGGCATGTTGATGTAACTATTCTTCTTTGTACTATTTCTTAAAAGTAAACTCTGAGATCTACAAAGCTGTTTTGACTTGCTTTTCCCATTATATAACTCCTCTTGATCTTGAACAGTCATAGTAGAGGTTTTCTTAAAACCAACACAGAGTGGCTTTTGAATACTTTCCTCTGAATGAAGATTCATTATGGATTCCTGTTTGGTCTCAGACTCTAAAAATTGTTTATTATTTTGTCCTTCTATGTTCAGAACAGACTGATGGAAGACAGTGGAGACCTCTTTACTTAAACTCCCTGGTAAATCTATAATTCCTTCTAAAGAACAGCACCTTGGTTTGATGTTAGAGGATAAAACATGCACACTACTTAAGCCTATTAAATTATGACAACTTCCTCCTATTATGTCAGTAGCACTGGCTCTTCTGTTTTTTAAATCAACTAGCTGCATTTTCTTAACACATTTTTCTTGAAATCCATGATCGCTTATCTGAAGTCTCTCAGTAGTATCTGATTCTTCGCTGTTTTTGTCTTTACGAAGCAGACTGAGAAGAAGGCACTCAGTTGATTTGAAGGAATTCAAACTGTTTAACTGAAGGATTTTTGAAGACTGTGGATCATCTTGGATTTTATGTATCCCACTGGGTCTATCTGAAACTGTGATGTAGCCACAGACAACTACCAGGAAATGAAACAAAAATTAAGATGCAACTGTATGACAGTGGACAACAGTAAAACAAAAACAATAGTAAAGTTAACAAAATAAAGCATTACTATAGTACATACTGTTAGTATAGTACAAACAGCAGTTGCTGAATTCAGAAGCCACTCAAATAGGACACATGCAACATTCAGTTACAAAGTGCAAGACTGCCTAGAGGTTTTCCAAACTGTTATCAATAACTTTAAGATTTATTTCAAGAATCGAATAAAATGGATTGAGGCAAATTCATTAGAAATATCTATTCAGTCTACAAGTATTACAAAGGTCCTAATTATAACTGTAATATAACAAAATATATATTTTTGATCTTTGTCTCTGGTACCTGGCATAGACTCCTAAAATACTTGGAATTTCTGGAGTGGTAAGAGTCTTCTTTTTTTTAAAAAAGATTTTATTATTTATTTATAGAGAGAGGGAAGGAAGGGAGAAAGAGAGGGAGAGAAACATCAATGTATGTTTGCCTCCCCTGGCCTACATCTGAGGCATGTGCCCCATTTGGGAATCGAACCAGCAACCCTTTGTTTTGCAGGCCATCACTCAATTCACTGAGTTACATCAGCCAGGGTTGATAAGAGTCCTCTGTTATTCATAATGAGCCTGTGTGAGCACACCAGTTTATACGAATGAGGGGACTTAGGGTGGGCCTTGCTTACTTAGAAGATCCAATCTCCAGCCCAAATTCAGACTGCCCTGGAGGGGTTGGAGACCTAATTCAATCAACAATGACAAATGACCTAATCAATCATGCCCATGTAAGGAAATTTCAGTTAAAACCCTGAAACAGTAAGTTTAAAGGAGCTTACAGGTTGGCAAACACACGTATGTACTTAGGAGGGTGGCATTTTTGAAGAGGGCATGGAAGCCCATACCTTACCCTGTGTGTCTCCTTCCATTTGGCTCTTCCTGCCTTGCATGCTTTACAATAAACTGGTGATCATTAAGTAAAGCACTTTCTAGAGTTCTGTGTCTGTAGTGAATTATCAAACCTCAGGGGTGTCAAGGGAACCCCTGAATGGGTAGTTAGATGGGGTGGGGGGCGGGAAGATACAGGGAAAGAGTGAGTAAGCCTGAGGACCTCATTTATAGCTGGTGTCTGAAGTGAAGGCAGTCTTGCGGAACTCAGCCCTTAATCTGTGGAATCTGAGCTAGCAGTGGGCAGTTTGTATCAGGCTTTGTCCTTAACTTGTAGGGTCGGGCTAGCTCTGGGTAGTGTCAAAAATAAATTGAGTTGTAGGACACCCAATTGGTGTGGAGAACTGGTGTTGGAATGATATGTTTGAATTACTGGAAAACAAGACAACAGCAACCAGAGTATTCCTGAATTTTAAAATAATGTATAGCCTGCTACCTTCATATTTACTTATACTTTTTAATCTTTTAAATTATGGGAGACTTAAAACCTTTAATAAAATGAATTTAAATAATAAGCAAAAATCTATACATACTGGGGTGGGGTGGAGGGATGGGGAGAAAAGGCATACAACTGTAATTGAATAACAATAAAAATTAAAAAAAAATCTATACATACCCAAAATGTTCACAAATAATTCATAATATTCAAAGGTAAGAAGAGGTTCAGGGAGATTTAGAAAATAATCTGCAATTGTTCTGAATACATCTCGTTCAAATCCAATATAAGTTGGAATATTCATATCATTACTTCTTGGCCCTAAGAAGTAAATGGAAAAAAAAAAATTAAGCACACTTTTAAATATGTCTATAAAAAGTATAAAACCTGTATTTCATGAAGGAGCTATGTTTAATGACAAATTCTGTCACAATTCAAACACTTAACATAGGGGTGTCAAACTCATTTTCACCAGGGGCCACATCAGCCTTGAGGTTGCCTTCAAAGGGCTGAAATAATTTTAGGACTGTATAAATGTAACTACTCCCTAACTGTTAGGGAGTTGAAATTACATTCAGCCCTTTGACGGCAACCACGAGGCTGATGTGGCTCCTGGTGAAAATGAGTCTGACAACCCTGATTTAATGGGTTTTCCAGTAGAAACCACAAGCAGTTAGAATTTAAAAAATATTTATATGCCTGAGAAATTGCATATAAAGCAATATTTGAAATATATTTTAAAAGCATTAGGGAAGTTTATTTTAATGGAATTTCATCACAATTCATTTTATAAAGCAAAGAATGTTTGGATACTGCAAATAATTCCTACAAATTATCTTTTGCAAATAAATTTATATTTTATGAATAAATTTTGCCTGATACGAAGCATACCCTTAATTAGTTTAAACAATATCTTTATGTTTCTGTTTCATTAGCTTAACATTATTGAAATAACCCTGACTGCCCTGGCTGGTGTAGCTCAGTGGATTGAGCACAGGCCTGCAAACCAAAGGGTCGCTGGTTCCATTCCCAGTCCAGGGCACATGCCTGGGTTGCCAGCCAGGTCCCTGGGGGGGAGGTGGGGTGTGTGAAAGGCAATCACACATTGATGTTTCTCTCCCTCTCTTTTTCTTTCTGTTCCCCTCTCTCTAAAAATAAATAAAAATCTTTAAAAAAGAGAAAGAATCGTGACTACTCATTAGTGTTTCCTCAGAAATAAGATCCGATCTCATGTTATAGATGAGGAAACTGAAACTCATAGTGGCAGAGCTAGAATTAGAACTTAGACCAGTGTAAAGTGAGAGCAATACCCAGGACCTCGAGGTCCAGTAACATTTAAAGCGTGGTCCATGAACTAGATAATCAGAATGATCCGATATGTCTATTAAAAATATAAGCTCCTTTATACAGAAAAGAATCTATGGAAGTGGAGCTTGGTATTACTGAAGTAGAAATGTTTGCTTCTGCTTTACTAATTTAGGAGTTTCCAAACACTGATCTTGGCATCTTTGCTGTAAGAATCTTGAGGCATAGTTAAAAAAAGGTTCCTGACATGCTGAATCAACTGAATAAAAATCTGGCAAATCTCCGTAGGGACTGTGATATACATTCAAGTTTGAGAGTCAGTATGCTGTCTTTCAACTTAAAATCTTTCTCTTCCCAAATCGAGATGATCTCTTCTGTTTGTAAACTTTTGTACGGTCCCACATGTGTGAATATACACAATGAAAAAAGATTAAAGAAAACAAATCATATACATATAAATATTTAATACCTTAAAGGCTAATAGGGGTTTTATGTAGGGCAAAATAAACAGTTTTCTAAGAAGGACATAAGAAATAGTCTCAATATGTAGAATAAAAATTGATAATCACTAGAAATTTTCTAAGACAGAAAATGCAATAGTGGAATTAAAAATATAAAATTTAGAGTTAGGACTCTAGGTTTGAATACACAGCTCCTTATGTATTGGAAGACTTCTGAACCTTAGATTCTTTCTAGGAACAGAAATAGTAATAGTATATTGATCACTGATTCTTATGTCACAGGATAACTGTGGGAGGTTAAATAACAAGTTAAAGTCTTCATACTTCTTTGGCTACATATATTGTCATTAAACTGGAATCCAGTAAATTATATCTTGGGTATCACTTAAGCATAACATGGACTGAGAAGAAAGAGAAGACACAAATCCCTTAAGATGGGGCATCAGAGAAATCCCAGGAAGTATGCTTATCTGAGTTGCAAACCATGGTCAAGATATGAAAGTGACAGGCATTTAGGTGGGGAAGGTAGAAAGAGAAATTCACAAATCTTAAGATTATAGCCAAGATTTTTACCTTGACTGAACAAATAAAATCTTTATAACTTACATTATTTACTTTGTTGTTCCGTTATTTTGTCATATTGACACCCAGTGGACAAGAAGGGAATATGTACTTATATTGATTATTAATAAAATACTAATTTTATAAAAAACAGAAAAATAACTTTGGAACAAAATATGAAAATATACTTTGACTCTTGATGATTTAGCATCACATACCTGTGTAAATTTTTAAAACCGATTTTGAAAGCAATTAGGATTTTGTACCCAAACAAGGGTCTTAAACTATAAAAATCAATTATCACTGATCACTGTGAAAAAATCTTGATGAAAAAATTCTAAAAAATAATTTGCTGATGATTAGTGACAGATCTTTATTTGCATAAAAGTCCCATTAGTATATCCTATAGAGTAGAAGCACATCATGGAGCACCTGAATGTTGAAGCTGGGTACAGTGGCAAGGGTTATGAAGTGGGTTTTATGAGACTTCATTTCTTTTTCTTCTTTTTAAAAATTTATTTATTTTTAGAGAGAGAGAGGGAGGGAGGGGGGGAAGGACACAGAGAGAGCCTGAGAGAGAAACATCAATTTGTTGTTTCACTAATTTATGCATTCATTAGTTGCTTCTTGTGTGTGCCCTGACCGGAGATCAAACCCGCAACCTTGGAGTATGGGGACAGCGGTCTAACCAACTGAGCTACATGGCCAGGGCCAAGACTTCATTTCTGATGGAAACCTTCTATTTATAAGCTGCTTTACTCACAGGTTTCTATTTGAACTCTTTGTGCCTCACTGAGGCAACTGATGTATAGATTTTACCTAAAAATTGCTTAAGATCCTCTAGCCTATGATTTTATGATTTATGAGAACTGAGCCATAAATGATGGGCTTGAACTACAAAATCACCATCTGCATAGAAGGAGGCTCTATAGCATACTCACATGGAAAGAAATGTAGTTAGTTCTACTAGATTTCCATTTAAACATCAAAATAAATTATATACAGCACTTTAATTTTATCAGGACTTTAAGACATTATTTACAAAACTTTCTCAGTTCTTATAAAATACTATTGATATAAAACATATATATATATGTATGTTGTTTAACTTACAATTTGCTAGGCACTTCATGGCAGATAATACCCAATGAGGAAGATCATCTATACATAAAAAATATTAACATTGTTTAGTAATTCACAAATTTTTGATAGTATATTTAAAACTTAACACATTATATATAATGATATATGTATATATACATGTGTGTAGATTAAAAATTATTACATGTTTAACAAGACAGAGGGCAAAGACAATAATTTAAAATACAAGTTTAAAAAGTTATGTATCTTTAAGTTTGACTCTTGCCATGAAACTAAAACAATTAGCTACCCCAAATCAAGAATTAATTATTTTATGGGGAGTGGTTAGGAAATAAATTGACATGCATCTTAATCTACTACCATCATCTTTTCTTTATCCTCATTTCTGCCTGACTACAGCTATGCTGTTTGAATATTACCGATTTGAATAAGACCTATGATTGACACAAGGTATATTTGAATACGTGTGCTTTTACAGTGAGGCTTGCTTCAAATATTTTAATTGCTGGTAACTAAAATATGCTGCATAAAATTTAGCAATTGATACAAACATAAAAATCAAACATGTACTTGACTCGAACGGTTTATGGTTATAAAGAATAGAAAGCTTGGATGACAGCATATCCTGTTAATTATTTTACGTAATGAGCCATGGGAATGGTCCAAAACCAAAAACATATACAACATAACTCTTAAGTTTTGACATTCACTATTTATTCCTACAGTTAAAACCTCAAAGTTCTTGCCACCGAATACCCTCCAAAGTAATGCATGTCAATTAGTTCCATAGATAGCAATTGACTATTAAAAAATGACTCAACATTTGAAGTAGATTTATTAATACATTTCTTATAATCTAAGTTTTCTAATATATCTGGCTTGATTTATTTCCCTGACTTTCCTGTCTTAGATCTGACTATATAATGGTCAATACATTACATAAGTAGTGTAATATATTAATATATAATGTATATAAATTAATATATAAATAAGGTTACACACACACACACACACACACACACCGGTGCTCTTTAGAATACTGGTCTCGAGAGGCTGGGCTTATTTTATTGTATTACTTCAGTTTTGCATATATGTCTTGACCCCTTTAAATTTGTATATAACTACTCACGTAAGCTCCAGGAAAGCCCTGCCATTCCTCTACTTCAGCACAATGCCTGGAACATTATAGGTCTTCAATAAAATGTGGCTAATAAATAGTTTTAATTATATTTGCATACCTTTTTTTGGATGCCTAAATAAAAAATCATCAATCTGCCTGAAGAGCTAAAGTAACATTATATATGACAGTCACTTAAAAAACATTCCACTGTGATTGTTAAAGCACCTGTGATAAAGCAGTAGTCTCCCCGATGCTCTCCCACTCAAACTGTTCCGCCTCCTACATTGCGGTCTCTGTGCACCCCCACAAGAGCTGTAACAACCTTTGTCAGCAAGTGTAAAACAATCCCAACTTCCTCTACTGACACCCACCTGATTTGTCTTGTAGTATAACTACTCCATGTTTACTTGTATTGGTCATGTTGTACATTATATATTGAGGAATTACTTGCTTTGGATTTATGACTTCTTCTAGGGATGACACACCTAAAATGGTTTGCAGGCTAAATAGAAGAAAGAATATAAACGTTTTTCCTTCATAAAATATGTTGGAAAGAATATAAATATGAAAGAGTTTGGCAAACAAACATAGCCGTCAGAGTATTTTGTTTTTGTTTTTTCTGAAACCAAACTTTAAAGGCTTATATTTAATATCGACCTTTAAATATATTTACCTTAATAACTTTTGAAGGATTCCAATATAGACAACAAACTATAGCTATAACTTAGGTTAAAAAGAGCAAATCATACTGAAAATATTCTATTTCTACTGTAGTATAATTATAGCAGGAACATTAAGAAACACATACACAGGTTAAATTCTAAGCTTTGAAAACTAAACTGTTCTTTTGCATTTTCACGTCTGGGTAAAAACGGCAAATGAACATGCTAAACATCTGTGGAACTTGTAGTTTTGTTTTAGCTTACTAGGTCAGAACAGTATATCTCCAAACTTCTTCAACATCTTTCTGGCTTATTTCTCTATTAGCAACTGAGTTTTCTTGATCTTCATTGATTTCACAGTTCATGTTTTCTTTATTTTCCTGAAAAAAGAATTACTTTGGTTTAATACTATGCTCAAAATAAGGAAATATTGAACTGACACCACTCCTGATATTTAGTAATTTGATTGTATCAGGCTATGTGGAGTTATAAGGTAAGTGCCACCTGAAGAAACAATGTAACATAAAAGCTCTGGGTTTTGTAGCTGTCCCTATCACCCTGAAATCAATTTAAAATAAAGCATGCTTAAATTATACCATTACTGTTTTAAGTATGTCTCACTACCACTTTTTATTACTGTTTCTATGGGTTCCAAACAAATTTACACATACACTGTTAGAATATAATGTAGATTAAGAGTTTCAAACACTGGCTTTGAATATTAAAGAATCATTTACTTTTAATGATTCTATTATTAAGTAAGTAGTAATTATATTTAAAGTAATGATTAGTAAAAAGAATGTTTTACCTGAGAGAATTGTAATCCATGCTTTTTAGGAGTTCTACGAGATAAGTTTCGTAATTTAAAAATACTGTCTTTATCTTTGGAAAAGTTCTCTATGCTGTTTTTTCTCAATTCTGGATGCCTTCGTGGAAGAGTTTTAAGTGGAGAATTTGCAGGAAATCTAGTTTAAGAATAATATGCAATTAAATGAGATAACAAACAAACTTTTAGTACCTATTTATCTTAAAAATCATATAAAATTGATTTACATTATCAAGAAATGAAAATTCCACATAAATTGATTTTCCCATTAAACCTTTAAAATTATTTTAAGTTTCCTACTTTCTTTAGTATGCTGTGAATTTTGAGTTTAATTATGGATAATTCAGGGTTATTATTAGAATCAATTATGTTGGAGACGTATCACGTATAAAATGGTTTAGAATGTTACATTTTCTAATTTTTTTCAAGTTATCTAATTTGTATATATTTTCTGCCCTTTGACTGTAATTGGTCCAATTTTCAGAACTTTGGTACTTTTTTTGATTATAAAGCTTTTTCCTTTCATTTTAATATACAATATTTCAGCGATATGAACAAGTACAGAAAATATTACAATATAAAACATCTATGTATATAACCATCAACCAATGCAAATAACATTTTACCAAAAATTTCATTATATTTTTTTTTAAATGAAAGAAATGTTTTACTTATTCCATTTCTCTCTTCCTAAGGGAAATCATTAACCTGTAGTTAGTGTATTTCTTTTTTGCTCATGTTTTTTTACTCTAAATAAACATATAAAAACAACACACTGTTCAGTGTTTTTTCACTCAGTGGTATCTTTTATCATACATTAAATTTATGTATAAGTTTTTAGTAATCTTAAAAGTTCTTATTCCCCTATCTTAAAAATAATTCTTATATTCTCTCATAAGTTTTATTTTCATGCATAGGTATTTAACTCATATATGTTATACCAAATTCCCATATGTGTATAGGTTTATATTCTCAATACTTAATTGTTTTAATTTAAACCCAGATATTAGGTTAAGGCAATTTTCCCCTCCTTGATCTTCAAAATTACCTTGGACCTTATATTACTAAATAAACTTTAGAATATACTTATCAAATTCTAAAAAGTTTATATAGGGTTTTTGAATAAAAATGCACTGATTTTATCAATTTGGGAAGAAGTGACTTATTTATGATATTAAGTCTTCTCATTCATGAAGAGGATATCTTTCTCTACTTATTATTATATCAATATAATTTTATAATTTTGCCCAATAAGGTCTTAATGTTTCTTGTAAAATTTACTTTTATATACTTTATAGTTACTGTTGTAATAAAGACTAGAGGCAGAAGGACTAGTTGAAGAGTTATGCAGAATTCCAAGTAAGAGAGCATAACAGTCTAACAAAAAGAACATTCTTAGTGGAGAGATCAGAGAACTACTGAGGCAGCACAATAGAAATGGTGTGATAATTAAATCAGATTTAAAGGGGAGAGGAAAGGGAAAGAGTCAAAGCATCTACAAGGAAGACAGTGCCATTCATTCAGATATGACTATAAGAAGACAAAATTTTGGTTAAGAGATGATAGTGATTTTCTATATACTATATTTGAAGTGTCTATCTAATAGGCAAAAAAATGTGTCTAAAGCTCAGGAAAGATATTTGGGTTAGAGGTTTGAAAGTCATGAAAAAAGTCGGTGAAGACATAGCATGAGATTACCCATGGAGAGAAGCGAAGCGAAGTGAAGTCTAGGTCCTTGCAAACCAGTAACAGCTAAAGGATGAGCAGCAGCAAAGGAGCCCACCACGGTGACTACGAGAGGTGACAAGGTGAGTTGAGAGGAAAGATTTCTAGTGTTACACGAATGGAACTCTTCATATGATTGACTGCAGTTTACATGCACAGTGAAAGTCATCTTTGAAAACATAGGGAAGAATCAATTTCTAAGATATTTCATTTGAAAAGTACTAATTCTGCAAAGAAAAAAGCATGGCTACTAGAATCCAAACACCTAGTTTAATGGAAATACAGGGTCTGACAGAAGTAACTCCTGCTTGAGTGTTGGCTAAGTTAATAATATGGGGTCAATAATGTATAGTTTTAATTTGAACATTTCACCTAAAATGTCATATGGTATGCTTGAGTATGATATTATGTTACAGAATTACATGTTTATGATTTTGTAGTAAAAGAGTTTGTAATAAAAAACAGGGGCGTTACTTGTGCCAGACCCTGCATAACAAAGAACCCTGGGTGTATGAGAGAAAACGCAATGATGCTGAGGAACTCAAATAGGCTCCACAGAGGAGGATACTAGAGCGCTGACATGAATGAGAAGAAACATATTTACTACTCTGACAACTGGGTAAGATGTTTCAAGGTAGAAGATCATATTTCAGACCAGGGAAAATGACTTGTTAGAACATGATTTCAGCTTCCCCATCTGTAAAAAGAAGCTAATACCTATCCTCCTTAGCTATTCTAGGAATTAAATAAGAAAACATATAAATCATAAAGCAGGGTCTCTGGCACATAATAAACAATTATTTTCTGTGGTCTATTTCTTGTTATTTATTATATCGTTTGCTATTATTCATCTTATCACTTGTATTCTCAATTATATAAGGTCATATGTTACTTGCAGGAAAGGACCTGGGACAATTTGTCTTGAAATTCTTGAATCTATGAAACTAAAGGTTTAATAATGCTCCGTCACCCTGGCCAGGTAGCTCAGTTGGTTAGAGTGTTGTCCTGATACGCCAAGGTTGCGGTTTCGATCTCCTGTCAGGGCACATACAAGCAGCAACCAATGAACACATAAATAAGTGGAACACAAGTTGATGTTTCTTTCTCTCCCTCTAAAAATCAATTAAAAAAAGAAAGATATGTCCTTCAAATGCTGTAGAGCTTTCATAATATGCAGAAGTGCTAATATCTCACTCTTTCCTCCCAATTCCTTGTTTTATTATATATACTATCTAGCATTTTAACATTTGAATTGTGCAGCTATTAACTTTAATTTCTAAATGGTTTTAATTAGATAAGAGCAGTAACAGTTCCCTACAGAAAATATTACTTCTTCTAAAGAAGCTGCCTTTTTAGTAAAGTATAATAGAAGTAGAATTAAACTTTGTTAAGAATTTCACTTTTGTAGTTATTTCTTTGTTTAGTACCTGAATAGCTGACTGTTGTCATAAAGATTTTCTGATCCCCATCTGCCTTTGATATCTTCAATTACATGGTTCTTCAGAAATTTTCTCAATAGCTGGATAGTCTGTTGCCTTGTAACTTCAGGGCCAAAATTACTATTGCTTCTTAATAGGTCATAAAGCCAATCCACTGCTTCTCCTGCTGTAAAACAACTGCCATATTTTTTAAAGTGTTGCCTGTGTTTTCTTAGAGGCATTCCTGCTCGAAAAGATGTGGTAACTTCATTCCACTGCAAAAGAAGTAAGATAGTAAAATAAACAAACAAGCAAACAAACAACATAGATGAAATGTCTTACTGATTTGAAATTAGGTAAAGAAAATTCTTTCATTTACATCTGATTACATCATAAAATTTCATGAAGAAATCATTTTATTTGTGCTACAGAAAATTTATACCTCATACTTATTTTTAGTAATTCTGTTATGATAATATTTTTATGTTAGTTTTTTTTTATCGAAAAGCACTTTATTGGCTGGTTAACTTATTTAGGAAACCTAGGAATAATGAAGAAGTGCAATGAACCTGCCCTTTAGTCTTCAATAGAGAAAGCATTTATTCCTGTTTTTTAAAAAATCTCAACTAATATTAATAGTATGATAATTATTAATACTCTAAAAGTTTGGGTGATTGGAATTCTATGAGTAGTACTATCCCACTTTTAGATGAAGAATATGAAGCACAGAGAGGTTTAATAATTTGATCACGGTCACACAGTTAAGTGATGAAACCAGGCGCTCAAACCCAGGTTTGTTGACTAGCACCTTGAACTTGTAACTATTATGCTGGCCACAAACAAAACTCATGGCAGGCCGTAGCTTCACTGGTAAAATACCTTTAATATTAAAATAGCTTACACATTTACTATAGTTATTTCTTATGTGAAGATTCCAATAGTGAACAAAGAACAGATGGGATAGTTTTAAGTCCACTGTGTAATGACTACATTTTCCAAACTGTCCTCAAATCACCCAAACTTTTAGGTTTGTGGCAGCTCTAACAGTGGAGTGTGAAGGTGGTGGTGTAGGCTAAACACACACCTTTCATTTGAAAAATCCCGCATTAGAGGTCAAGAAACCTGATTTGTAACCCCAGCTATGCCACTGCTAGCCGTTATCACTCATCTAACCCGTGTGGACCCAACATCACAACTCAAAATGAAACTGCTAGAATGAAAGCACAGTATACATATTCTTTTCTTCCCACACCTCCACCTATTAATTTATTCAAGAAGCATACTGAGGTGCAACCTGTCCTCTGGATAAGCTGCTTCTCATTCAACACACAGCACACTTTCACATGCACATCCTCTCCGGAAATCTCTTCGGGGGGGCGTGTATTATCAACCCTACTTTACGGTGGAAACTGAGGCTCGCAGAACTGACGCGACTCTCCTGATGTCCACAAACATATCCAGGGGCACAGAAAACCCAAATGCGTGAGCACAAACCCAGTGACTACCTCAAACATTCTGGGTTTAGTTTGGACACAGTTGTTCCCTAGTGGTTTTCAGCTGGTACCTCCTGCATTAAATTCTACAGAGCCAGCACAACGAAACCGTCACATTCGGGCCTGTCCCCGGTCTGACGCTACCAAAGCACTGAAACATTCGAATTCTTCTCGAATTCTGTGGACGTAGAAGAGCAGAAAATCAGGCTGTTCTCGGACGTCCCAGGGACGACAACACCCGGGCCAAGAGAACCCTATAACAAGGCGTGTAGGATCCGCCTTCGGGGGCGCCCGACGCAAGCCCGGGCAACAGACCCGTCCCGCAAGGGTTCCGCGATACCCTGTAATTCCTTTCAATCTCCTTTTCAGCGAACCGAGAGGCCGTAGGAACCACCTGTGCCCAAGGTAAAGCCGCGAACGTTCTCAGGTCGAAGTGGTGGCAGCCATCACCCCGGCGGGCTACTCCCGTCGTTGCGCGCTGTCTTACCAGCTTGGTGGCCCGATAAGGTCCAGGAGGCACACTTCGATTCTCCATTCCGCCCACCGGGCCGGGAGGTCCTTCAGCGCCAGGCGCGGTGCATGGCTGGGGAAGGTAACCCTCCCGACGCTGGCCCGCCAGCGGCGCAGCTCCGCACCGCACCCCGCCTCCCCGCCGCGGATTTGAATATCTCAGTGGCCGCGCTGATTGGCTGCGCCGTCGGGACACGTGATGCGCCGCGGGGAACCGGCCGCAGCCCCTGGCCGCGGCGGCTCTAGGGTCCGTGGACCGCGACGGGAGCGGCTGGTGCAGAGCCCTTTGCGCGGGGCGGGTTGGTGGGCCCGACTCCCACCCTCACCCGGCTTCCCTGAAGCTGCTTCTCCCTCTTGCGGTCGTTGGCGCGGCGGAGTGAAGTTGCCACGCTCAGAACCGGTGAGGCTGTTTGGACACCGACTTGATTGCTTGCGTCCAGCCTTTGGTTTAAGAGAATTTGAAATTTTAAACGAACAAGCAAACCCCAGACTTTTCTGCCTGGCCCATAAAGGAGCTTGAGTAGTGGTTAGCATGCAAAACAACGCACCCCTGGGGAATAACTTCCACCTGACAAACCCCGATTTTGCTTCTAAAATGCTTCTTTGGTACTTGTTGCAGTGCTGTCACCCTCGTACACTTTCTCAGGTGCCATAACTCCGTTCTCCCCAGTGCAAAAATGTAGGTCCCCTCATCCCCGCCACCCTGAATATGGTAATAAACTGGAGCATGGGGAGATTTCCATAAATACACAGAGTAAGCAGTTTTGGAAAGGTTCTGTGAGACTTGCCAAATAAGAAAATCTACTACCATATCTTTATAACCATCCTGGTTATGTTTAGATCTTGATTGTACAGTTATGGGATTTTTGAAATCTACAGTAATCCTCATTTTTCAAATGACAAAAACTTAGATCCGAGCATTAAAGAGACTTGTCCAAAGTCTTGGATCTTGCTGGCAGATTCTTAGAAGTAATTTTATTTCTCTCATCAACTTTTTAGGAGTTATTTTATTATCTTTTTCCCTCTTCCCCTACATCAGCATTTCTCAGGTGGGCTATATACATCACTTGCATTAGAATCAACTGGGTGATTAGAATCACTTATTAAAATGCTGATTCCTTGAAGTCCTCAAATAATTTATGGGGAATGGGTGTGTATGGAGGGGCGTGACAGGGTGTGTACAGGGTATAGTCTTTTTTTTAAAAAAATATATTTATTGATTATGCTATTACAGTTGTCCCATTTCCCCCCCCCACTCCACTCCATCCTGCCCACCCCCCTCCCTCCCACATTCCCCCCCTATAGTTCATGTCCATAGGTCATACTTATAAGTTCTTTGGCTTCTACATTTCCTACACTATTTTTACCCTCCCCCTATCTATTTTCCACCTATCATCTATGCTACTTATTCTCTGTACCTTTCCCCCTCTCTCCCCCTCCCACTCCCTTAATGACAACCCTCATGTTCTAGTTGTTTGCCTAGTTTGCTCTCGTTTTTGTTTTAGGTGTGGCCGTTAATAACTGTGAGTTTGCTGTCATTTTTACTGTTCCTATTTTTGATCTTCTTTTTCTTAGGTAACTCCCTTTAACATTTCATATAATAAGGGCTTGGTGATGATGAACTTCTTTAACTTGACCTTATCTGAGAAGCACTTTATCTTCCCTTCCATTCTAAGTGATAGCTTTGCTGGATACAGTAATCTTGGATGTAGGTCCTTGCGTTTAATCTTGGGTAATGTAATTATGATGTGCCTTGACGTGTTCCTCCTTGGGTCCAGCTTCTTTGGGACTCTCTGAGCTTCCTGGACTTCCCGGAAGTCTATTTCCTTTGCCAGATTAGGGAAGTTCTCCTTCATTATTTGTTCAAATAAGTTTTCAATTTTTTGTTCTTCCTCTTCTCCTTCTGGCACCCCTATAATTTGGATGTTGGAACGTTTCAAGGCGTCCTGGAGGTTCCTAAGCCTCTCCTCATTTTTCCAAGTTCTTGTTTCTTCATTCTTTTCTGGTTGGATGTTTGTTTCTTCCTTCTGGTCCACACCATTGATTTGAGTCCCAGTTTCCTTCTCATCACTATTGGTTCCCTGTACATTTTCCTTTGTTTCTGTTAGCATAGGCTTCATTTTTTCATCTGTTTTTCGAATAGATTCAACCAAGTCTGTGAGCATATTGATAACCAGTGCTTTGAACTGTGCATCCGATAGGTTGGCTATCTCTTCGTCGCTTAGTTGTATTTTTTCTGGAGCTTTGAAGTGTTCTGTCATTTGGGCCTTTTTTTTTTTTTTTTTTTTTTTTTGTCTTGGTGCGGCTGTTACTTTAAGGGGCAGAGCCTTAGGTGTTCACCGGGGGCGGGGTAATGCTGGTCGCTGTGCCGTGATGCTGTACGTGGGGGAGGGGCCGAGAGGGAGCAATGGCGCCCGCTCCACTCTGCCGGATTTCATCACTCCCTCCGCTACCCACAATCAAATTGGGCCCCTCTGGTGCTGGTTCCCAAGTCGGTGGGCTTGTGCACGCTCTAGGCCCCTGTGGGTCTCTCCAACAACCTCTCCTGTGAGGCTGGGAGTCTCTCCTGCTGCCGCCCCAACCCCCAGGGGCGCTTTCAATCAGAGGTTTGAGGCTTTATTTCCCCGAGCTGGAGCCCTGGGTTACGCGGTCTGCTTCGCTCCCCGCCGTTAGTCCGGCTTATCTGTGGGCGAATGTGGTGCTGTGGGGTGCTACCCGCCGCTCTGCCTGCCCCGTTCTCCGCCACTCTGAGTCCGGCCCTCTGGGTTTATCTGTGCAAATGTGGGGCTGCAGGGTCTGCTAGTGCTCAGACTGCCTGCGCCATTTGTCCCACACTCTGCCAGTCTCAGTCCCGCCACAGCCACGCGAGTCCTCTCCACCCTGGTGCCCGTCTCTGCCCCTCCTACCAGTCTGGATGCATGTTTATTTTCTATTTTCTTGGTGTTGGTCCCCCTTGCTGTTCGATTCTCTGTCAGTTCTGGTTGTGCGAGGAGGCGCAGTGTGTCTACCTACGCCGCCATCTTGGTTCTCCAGGGTATAGTCTTAAGGATGGAGAAGCTTGGGTCTCTGAAAACTTTGTGCAGTTGAGCTTCTAGAATGCCCACAGACTGCCTAGGCAGAGATGATCTGTTTTCGCATGCTCTCTCCACTCTGTCCATGAAAATTTCATTTATTCCTACTAGAATGTAAGCTTCATGGCAGAGATTGTATCTACTTTGTTCACTGCTGTATCTCCACCTGCTAAACAGCATGTGGTAGGAATCTGATAAGTAGCTGGGAATAGAGAAGTTTTTTTGTACTCACTTAAAAGAAAGCTTGTATATGGGTAATACAATACAATTATCTTTCCTTGCTTGGAAGATTTTTATAAAATCTTTCTGCACGTTTGTGAGATTTACTTGTCCTTGAAGTTTACCAATTCTACCATGCTATGGCTAGTTACGAGTCTGATTTCATGCATCTTGACTAATATTTGGTCTGAGAAAATTACTCCTTTTGAATTGCTCCAGGCTGTTTTCCTCCCTTCAGAAACTTTTGGTTATTGGTTTCCTGGATCTACCTTATTTTTCTAATGTCCTCCCTTCTATAATTATTTTATTTCTCTATGTTTCTGAGAGAATTCTCTCAACTTAGCTTAAAGACACTTGTCCAATTTCCTTTACTCCTTTATGTTTTATAGTAACTACAAAATGTTCACAAATGACCCTCTTCTTTGAACTGCTGATTTTTTCCACTATGTGCATTGATTTTCTTTAATTTATGTATTCTCATAAGAGACAAACAAGTTTACCATGTCCATGAAAATGGACTTTACCATAAGTCCATGAAAATATTTAAAAATAACTACTTTTTACTTTTCCAAGATCCTGCATTTTCTGGTATGTAGACAGCTGCTATAGTTTAGTTAGAAGAACAGTTTGCGTTCCTTGTTTTGTCTAGCAGTCAACTCATTTATTTAGGGAACAGTATACTCCTCATTTGGAGGACTGCTTCTCCCACTATAGTGCCTGTTCTATTCAAATAGTGCCTGTACTGTGCCCTGACTGGGCCTCTTCTACCTTCTGTTCTCCCAGGAATGCGCTCCATATCCAACTGTTGAATCCTAGCATTTTGCTCCCCTGACTCATTGAAGTGGCCAAGCTGAGTCAAGCAGAGTCCTCTGAGATTTATTTTTTTTTCAAACTGGGTCAAGAAGAAAGAGCCTTCTCTTCCTGGTGACAAAATTGAGAAAATAGAGTCAGAGCCAATGGTGTCTGTAGTCACAGCTGAATGGAGACTTCTAATCTGATAAAAGGCACTGATGCCTAAGAGAAACAGAAATGAGAGCTACGAAGGGCTAGTTTTAGTCTTTCTGAGGATAGCTTACATCCCTAGAATGTGATTACTGTTCTCTTTCTCCGTATGTGTGTGTTTGTGTGTTTATATGTACTGTATTTTGCTGTGTATGAGGCACACTTTTTTGCTGAAATTTTGAGGGAAAAATAAGGATGTACATTATACATCCTTATGGGTGTAATAATTATGGGTAGTAATAATTCTATATCTATATACATGTTTTTATTTCTTTTACTTATGCTTATATGTTAAAAGTATAACTGTAGAAAGCGATGACTATATCCATATACAAAATAATACCCTGGAATACAATAATTGGTTTTGTTTCTAAATATAAATAAATAAATAGTTGAATTAAAAAGTTACAATGAAAGATGTTTTTCCTGAAAGTTTGGGCCAAAAACACGGGTGCGTATTATACATGGCAAAATATGGTGTGTGTGTGTGTGTGTATATATGTGTATATATATGTGTGTGTATATATCTATTTAGATTTTTATCACTTACAGTCCAAAGGTCTCCAGAAAAAAGAGAATTTTCAAAAATATTAATGACAGTGATCTGTCTCAGGGAGGATGCTATTTAACTCCTTGGTAAGGTTTTATGTCACTGCAACATGTTACAAAGCCCTCTACAGATAACAGAGAAGCCATATAACTGCGCTGGGGGGAGTATCAGGATTGCTTGCACTCAGGTGCTGGCCTTTCTGAGGAGCTTCTCAGATGTTTGACAAGTAAACTGTTTGTGGCGCCTATAACTTTTGGGGTTTAGTGGGGAGTTTTACCTCCTGAGACATCGTGTGCATGTGTGTGTGCGTTTAGTGCATGATAATAAAAGTAATAACTTTTATAAATTATATTCTGCCATTAATGTAGAACTTTGCTTTTTTTCCTTATAGCCATTCAGGAAGTAGTTTTCTCTTATGTCTTCCTTCACTCCATCTGCTTTCCCCTGTTTATCTTTTGTCTCTTCTGGTGGAGAGGTAGCAGTAAGGGAGGAGGCTTTAGGGAATTCTAGTCATCATATCCCATGCCATTTTATAGATTTCTACTTTTCTTTGAACTTTAATGCCAATTCTTTATTCTCTTTTAACTCTGCTTTGCCAGGGCTTATACTATCCTGCAGGGAGTAAAATTTATTAATGAATTTCAGTATGTGGAAAATGCTAATGTAAAATGCAACCATCAAATGTCTGAGTTTGCCTTTGTTTGATGTGATTTTTATGTTTTTTCAATTAAAGATGATTGATTAAAATCATTTGGCCTTTAGCTATATAATTATACTTGTCTAAGACATATGAATGTATGTATATATGTACAAGGTAGGGTAAAATTGGGTTTACAGTTATTCATATGTAAAATAATACAATAATTAATAAATAATAATATAAGAAGAAGCTCTGTTTTGTGTAATCACAATTGTAAACCTACTTTTGCCCCACCTTAATGTATGTATGTATGTATTCACAAATCAAAAAAAAATATTTGGTGAACTGCTCTGCAACTCTAGTATGGTCTGTACATGGGAAATCTGGTAAACTTGGGGTATGACAGTAAGATTGGTAGAGGGGGATTCATAGAGGAGGGGGTCAGTTTGTGAATTTCTTGGTGAGAAAAGACTGCATGAAGTCTGTAAATGATGCTGCCTTTAAGGAAATTCATAGCACAAGGAACATTATCTCCAAGTGTAATGGACGTTTATTGATTGATTACACAGCACTCCTTTCCCTTATCCACCTTCTTTATAATACCCAGATTTTTCTTAGTCATTTCATCTTCAACTGTAACAAGAATTATTAGTGACATATTTCAGGAGCTTAACCTGTGGGGTTCAAGGATCTATACATAAAAATAGCCCTTCCTTTAACTTTTGTACTTCTCATTGTGCAGACTGTTGAAGTAAAGGACTATTAGTTCCTCAGAGGACCTATATTTGGGGATTAATTCAGGAATTCAGTGCAATTTAAAAATTATTTCTAGGACAAAAATTAATTCCTAGTTCTAACTACAAGTGATTCCTAAATGGATTTTAAAAATATAATTTATTCATAAGTGTGGAATTTCTTTTATCTATGAGAGGCTTGATTGTGTACTAGAAAGAGCATGGGTCTAGGAAGGACTCCAAGGATATTGATTCTAACGTAGCTCTGTCACTGATTAGCTATGACACCTTTACAAGTAATGTCCCTGGTTTTTTATTTTCACATCTATAAAACTAAGGAGTTGAAATAGATTTCTAAGATTCTTCCAGTTCCATTATTTCTCAAAATAGATGTAGCTTTCTAATTTGATTATAGTATTTATTTAACATGATTTATTAAAAATTTTAATCCAGATAATTAATAGTATATATGTGCATATTTATGTGTATATAATT
Organism: Desmodus rotundus; assembly: GCF_022682495.2. Lineage (NCBI taxonomy): Eukaryota > Metazoa > Chordata > Mammalia > Chiroptera > Phyllostomidae > Desmodus > Desmodus rotundus. Next base: position 48,286,199 of record NC_071389.1, read on the forward strand.
GATATTAGACATGTATATAACATATGGTTAACATTACATATATGTATGTAAATATGTTTATATACAAAATACTGCTTACACTGTCATTCATTAAGCGTATTTTATGCCAGGCACTACATTAGAATCCATGTTATTGGTTGCAAGGAGCTTATGGTCTGTTAAGTGAAATTATTAGCTAAAATGACAGCTGTATGGCTTGTTAACATATGAAAAGATATGCATTCACTAATATTTAGGGAATTGATAATTAAGTATATATTACAGTTTTTGCACATTAGATGATTGATAATATCACCTGTAAGGCAGAGTGTGGCAAACGGTAAGCTGTTTTGGAATGATTATAAAACCTACCCCTTTTCTTCCATTTATTTCATTTTTCTTCTTAGATCTTATCAGCATCAACATATTATGTATTTTTTTGTATATCCTCTGCTTTTTCCCACTGGAATATGAACTCCATGAGAGAAGTGATTTCAAATGTTTTTATCCACTGCTAAACTGTTAGTGCCTGTGTTAGTTATACAGTAGGTGTTCAATGAATACTTATTGGATAAGTGAGTGGCATGGATTTTTGGTATACAGTATAGTAGGATTCATGTAAGATTGAAATTGCCTGTGTCATTACTTAGAAATTCCACTTTTAGGAACACAGCTTCCAAGTGCACATGATTTTTTATGCACAAAGATGTTCACTTGAATATTCCTTAAATAGAAAAAAATTGTAAGTAAATTAAATTTTTATCAGAATGGGAACAAATTACATCAAGTGTGCCATATGTATAATTTGGAGTGGATATTTGTATGCTGGCATGGATAGATCTCGAGGGCTTTTTATTAGGTGAAAAATTTGCAAAACAACACATATAGTATTACCCGGTTTGTGTGTTTGCAATGATAAACATGCACGCAAAACCTTGGAAGAACCCCATCTATATGGAGAAGCGAAGGAGTATGTAAATATTTATTTTATGTATAATTTTTATTCTTTGTACCTGTAAGAGGTTTTTTACCCTATTTGAAATTTGTATATTAGGCATATTTTAATGTATTATTTAAATACCTAGCTAAATAAACAGAGAATATATTTTCTTTTTTTATGATTTTTTATTGTAGTTTTTCCATTACCATTTAGTCCCTTTATACTCCCCTCCTACCCTGCAATCACCACACTGTTGTCAAGCATCATGACAAGTATAATACAAAATAAACTATGTGGAATGCATAGGACAGTCATTGAAAGTAACTTTGGGAGGGCTTGTGTTAGAAGGAAATACCTGAGCTAATCTTGACAAATCAGTGGGAGTTAGCCAGGTAAAGAAAGGAAGGAAGGAATGCTCCTGAGAAGGGGTAGCTTATACAGTGTTGTGGAGGTATGTAAGTATGGAATATTTGGGGAATTGCACATAATTTTTATATGATTAATATAGAGTACATATGATAAGAATATATTATGAAAAACTGTATGGCAGCAAATTGGACAATCTGGATGAAATTGATAAATTCCTAGAAACATACAATCTTCCCAAACTGAATCAGGAAGAATCAGAAAATCTGAATAGACAGATTACAACTAATAAAACTAAAGCAGTAATAAAAAACCTCCCAACAAACAAAACTCCTGACCAGATTACTTCACATGTAAATTTTACCAAATGTTCAAAGAATTGAAACCCATCCTTCTCAAACTATTCCAAAAATTTAAGAGGAGGGAAAACTCCCAAGCTCATTTTACGAGGCCAGCATTATCCTAATTCCAAGGCCAGATAAAGACACTATAAGAAAGAAAATTATAGGCCAGTATCCCTGATGAACATAGATGCTAAAATCCTGAACAAAATATTAGCAAACCGAATTCAGCAATATATGAATAAGATCATACACTGTGATAAGTGGGCTTTCTTCTGGCCATGGAAGGTTGGTACAATAACTACAAATTAATATATATATGTGATATACCACATAAACAAAATGAAGGATAAAAATCACATAATCATATCAATAGATGCAGGAAAAGCATTTGATATAATCTAGGACCCAGGCATGTGCCCTTGACTAATAATCAAACTGGCAACCTTTTGGTTCATAGTCCAGTGCTCAGCCCACTCACCCATACCAGCCAGGGTACCACAGCAATCTTGAGAAAGAAAAACAAAGTTGGAGGAATCATACTATCTGTTATGAAATTATACTACAAGGCTATAGTAATCAAACAGCATGGTACTGGCTTAAAAACTGACATAATAGATTAATGGAACAGAATAGAGAGAAAAGGGAAGAAACCCACACCTTAATGGTCAATTAATATTTGACAAAGAAAGCAAGAATGTACCAAGGGATAAAGATAGCCTATTCAATAAATGATGTTGGGAAAATTGGGCAGATATGTGCAAAAAAAAAAAAAAAAGAAACTAGACCACCTTACACCATACACAAGAATAAACTCACAATGAATTAAAGACTTAAATGTTAGACTTGAAACCATAATAATCCTAGAAGAAAACATAGGCAATAAAATCTCAGACATTTCCCTTAGCAATATGTATTTCTGATATATCTCCTTGGACAAGGTAAAAAACAGAAAAAATGGGACTACATCATAGTAAAAAGTTTTTGCACAGAAAAGGAAACTATCAACAAAATGAAAAGACAACCCACTGAATTAGAGAACATATTCACCAATTATACATCTGATAAAGGGTTAATATCCAAAATTTATAAAGAACTTATAAAACTCAACACCAAAAAAAAATCCAATTAAAAGATGGCCAAAGAACCTGAATAGACACTTCTTCAAAGAGAACTTACAGATGGCCAATGCATATATGAAAAGATGCTCAATGTCACTAATTATGATAGAAATGCAAATAAAAACCATAATGAGATATCACCACACACCTGTCAGAATAGCTATCATCAAATCAACAAACAAGAAATGTTGGCGAGAATGTGGAGGAAAGGGAATCCTCATATAATGTGGTGGGAATGCAGATTGGTGCAGCCACTGCAGTAAGCAGTATGGAGTTACCTCAAAAAATTAAAAATAATGCTGCCTTATGTCCCAGAGATTCTCTGGGAATATATCTGTAATGACTGAAAACACTAATTAGAAAGAATACATGCACCCCTATGTTCATTGCAGCATTATTTACAATAGCCAAGGTTGGGAAGCAGCCCAAGTGCCCATCAGTAGATAAGTTGCTAAAAAAACTGTGGTACATTTACACATGGAATACTACTTGGCTATAAAAAGAAGGACAGACCTACAGAGTATAATGTGAAGTGAAATAAGCCAGTCAGAAGAAAACAAGTACCATATGATTTCACTTCCATGTGGAATCTAATGGACAAAATAAATTAACAAACAAAATAGAAACAGACTCATAGACTCAGAGTACAGACTGACAGCTGTCAGGGTGTGGGGGGAGTGGCTCGGTGGGGCTGGGTGAAAAAGGCATAGGGATTAAGTAGAAAAAGAACTCATAGACACAGACAACAGTATGGTGATTACCAGAGGGAAAGGGGGGTTGGGGAAGGTGGAAGAAGGTAAAAGGGGGAATAAATGGTGGTGGAAGAAGACTTGAGGTAATGAACATGGAACACTATATATAGATGATATATTACAGAATGGTACAACTGAAACCTATATAATTTTATTAGCCAATGTCACCCCAATAAATTAAGTTAAAAAGTATAGAATTAGCATAAAGAAAGACAAATAGATCAATGGAATAAAGTAAAGTGCCCAGCAATATAAAAAAATGAAATTCTTTTTCATTTTTTAAGAATGGATATAAGGGGTAAAGATCACTTTTTAATCTTATCTTAAATGAAAGAATTTATAACTAGAAATCAACTACTTGGGACACATGTTAACTACTAAGGACTAGAGGGGGAAATATAAAGTGTTTATATGTATCAAAATGACCAAAACACTAATTTAATTCTGGTTGTCCCTTTATAAAACTTATACAAGACACAGTTGGAAGCAGTTGCAAGGGGACTGTGTATTGTAGCTAGTACTTTAAAGCTCATGAACATTTAATATTGTTCCATCTTAACTGCACATCAGAGACTGCCTGAGTGTTACTGGGCTTCAGTCATTAGAAGCAAATATTAGAAACATGGTGTCATGAACACTGTAAAGTAACTACTGGACTCTGAGGATCAGGCCAGAGCAAGAATGGGTCTAACTTACCTGCCTTTCCTCGTCACCATCACAAGAGTATAATTAGATTGGTGCCTACCTCATAGAAGCCTCAACTTCTAATAAGCATACATTTTAGGGACTGTGGTCCTTTTAGCCTTAATGTTAACATTGATCTTCTAAGATTTTCCATGAGGACCTATCAGGAAATGACACATTATTTTTTAAGCTACCCATTCTTGACTAACTTTGGTAAGTCATCACTTCTGCTTAGCATTCATTCATTATTTCTAAATATTTATGGACTGTCTAGAAACAAATATTTATGTTCTGGTGACTTGGCTAGATCTGGGACGATAGTTGTCAGTATAACAAGTTTCATTCAAAGTTACTTAAAATGTAGCAGAAAATACAAGCCAATAAAATAAGGTTTAATTGGTATTGTGATAGGATAAGCATTAGAGGTTGTGGGGATATAGGCAAAGTCAGAGAAGGTCTAGGACAACACTCAAGGGCAAGTGCAAATCAGCCAGGTGAAGAGAGTGATGGAAGCACTCTCTGAGTTGTGGCTATGAACAGATCGCCTAAGACCGCAGCCTGTAAACAGCAATGTTTTATTGTTCCACTTCAATGTTATTTTATATTTTCAAAATAGTGAGTGTCTGGAAAAGTTTACATACTTTTTTCTCTATTCTCAGTGATATCAAGAACTTAATTCATGTACAATTCTGACCAAATACAGATGAGCAAAAATAATGATTGATCATAAACAAATGTGATGCATAATTACCAATTACTAACAAATTTATGTGTATACAGACTTATCAACCAAGATTATTATAATGGTTCTTTTTAAAATTGAATTTATTAGGATGACGTTGGTTAATAAAACCATACATGTTTCAAGTGTACAACCCAATAAAACAGCATTTACACACTGCATTGTATACTCACCACCCAAAGTCAAGTCTCTTTCTGTCCCAATTTATCCTCCCTTTGCCCACTCCCACCTCCCCCACACCCCTTTCCCTCTGGCTATCACCATACTGGTGTCTGTGTCTATGTGTCATATATGACAGGAGAGAAAGGCTGACAGAAGGCAACAGTGGAAGTGAATATTTCTGTCTTCATGGACAACAGAGCTTTGTGAGGTCAAGATAATTGATATCTAGGTTATTTGCAGGTGAACTTCAGACCTCCAGAAGAGTGACAGCATGTGGGAACCTGGATACTTTGATGGATAACCTATTACAGAATGTATGAGTAGATGGGCTTCTACTATGTGGAATGCCTAGAGAATAACTGCAGCTGCTTCGATTGTGCTTGACTGGCAACAGTCTCAAGGATGCATTGGGCTTAAGTGTTGGGGTGGGCTTATAGGACTGGCTTCTCTGAAGGAGTTGGCTGACATATTGTGGCAAGTCAATACATGCTGTGGACTGAGTCAAGGAACAGGGCACAAACTGTAATAGTTGCTCAAAAGACAACCTTGTCAGTCTCTTTAGAGAGAGCTAGGTTGTATTCTCTGCAGAAAAATATAAATGTACCTCTGGAGGTTATTTATGTATATTTATGGTTGGCTGGGTAGTTTGGAACAGTGTTGGAGAAATAAATATTTATGGATAGCATTTGGCCTCTGTGAACATGGCCAGTTTTACAGAACATAATCCAAAGAGGTTTGTATACCCCGAAATCAAGGAGCCATCAGGAATCACTACATGGAGCTGAATTTATGTTGTTTTAATTACTATGAGAATTCGTATTATTAATGTAAAGCCATAAGTAAGAATACCCTCTAATTAATGCTCTAAAATAAAAAATGAGGTGATAAATTTTCACTTAAAGCAATTTCTATTTGGTTACTCAGTTGGTTAGTTTCAGTACTTTATTTTCTCTTTAAATCATAGTTAATATAGAAAATATGATGCTTCCTAATCACTGTTTATCCAAGCATCCACAATCTTTTATAATCTTATTTTGTACTATTATTTGTTTTAAGAGAATTATTAGATCTATTTTAGAAGAGAATCTTATCATAGAAGTTAAATAAAGCAATGTTAAATCAAAGAATTAGAATCTAAATAGACATTGATATTAAGTTGTACATATTTTTAAAAATATTAATGACAGCAATAAGGAATAAAGACTAAGAAATGATTTTTACATTTATAAATTCAATATTCAAAACTGTGTTTTTCAGCTGGTATGCTACAAGAATTTTTAAACATGCAACACTTGACTATTTAGTCAGGAATATTGACCTCTTTTTCCTTATAATGTCAAATAAAAAAATGACAACAGCCAACACAATGATAGCTGCCTGATGCAAATGAATCAAAATTATACCTATTTTTTTTCAGATGGGGAAAATATATAATTTTGGGTGTGCTGCAGAATTTTAGTGATTAGTTTGTGTGCCAGGAGATAAAAAGGGTTGAAAATTGCTGCCCTAGAACATTCATGTTTGAAAATTGCTTAAAATTTTTATTATAAAGCTTTTAGGAGCATTATCTATTTTGATCATATCAAATATAGCAAGTATAATCCAGAGATTTGCAATTTCCCGGAACATTGCCCTCACTCAGTTCAATGTGGTTCAAAAGACATGAACAGATGGATAACGCTGGGAAAAGAATGCTGAGATCTGGTACCTGTCTTCAAAGAGTTTACACTTTAATGGGGAAAACTGGGATACTTTCAGTACAATGCCATGATAGGTGCTTCAATAAGGGCATACACAGTGTGCTTTAATAAGGGCATACATAGTCTCTTTAATAAGAGACTCCCTTTACCTTAGCTGGAATATGCTGTTATCTCTAGGCATAGCTTCCTGCCTTGTGAAAGAGAGCACAGTTTTGTGGGTCTTGACTAAGTACTCTCTAGAACAGGGGTGTCAAACTCATTTTCATGGGGGGCCACATCAGCCTCACAGTTGCCTTCAAAGGGCCGAATGTAACTTAGGACTGTATAAATGTAACTACTCCTTCACTAGAGGCAAGGAGCTCAGTGCTGCCGCCGGGTAGAAACAAGGTGCTGGGCCAGATAAAACAAGGTGGAGGGCTGGATTTGGCCCACGGGCCTTGCTTTTGCCACCTGTGCTCTAGAAGGTGGAATAATAGTGAGGGATGACTGGTGTATTCTGAGACAGGAGTGCCTACAACTGGAAGGTTGGGTGACTTGGAAAGTTCTGGCAGATGTCTTCATGCCAGAGAAGTACTCAAGGACAGGGCACCATGATTACAACAGAGGGGCTGAAATGCTCGTGATTTAGCGTCTCTGTCATGGTCCTATTGAGGTAGGATCCTCAGGTAGGAGTCCTTGTGCAGATGGTGTGCTAAATAGGAGTTTTTTTCTTTTCACCTCCCTTCTCACCACACCAGTTGCCAAAAGACTGGGGAGAGTGAATCTGGGACAATAAAGTAGTGGGAGCAGAAGCCCTAAGAAAGAGTAGAGATGATATCTAGATGATCTAAATTTTGCTTAAGCTGTGAAATGGTTGTAGTCAGTTTTACCTTGCCTAATGCAGAGGAACTCCCTAGATATTAGGGAGAAGTGCTCCTGCCACAGTAGCGTGGGAAAATGTCCTGCTGTTGCTGGGCTCTTTAACCTGCAAAGTTTACCTCCCTGGGATGTTTGGGGATGAGGCACTCACAATTGGCCTGGAGTTCTAGGCAGGGTGGACTTGTGTGTGGGAAGCTTGTACCATGGCCTGGCTATGATCAGGTGTTAGGTGAAGTTGGACAGAGAAACCTGGGCTTCTTGGGGTCAGATGGAGACATTTCTTTATTTGATGAGGCTTTGTCTCTTGCAGGGGTTTTCATGAATTTAGGAGGTTTTGATTCCCCATGAACAAACTGCAAGTTCTTGGAAATAATGCTATTGTACACCCTGGAAAATACGATTCTCTAAGTGTTGACCAATTGTGGTTGGTGATGAGAAATGGTGTGGTGGAAGATTCTAGATGTATGCAGTCAGGTTATTGGAGAGGTTAACGAATTACATGGGGGCATACGTTTAGTTTTGCTTGGTGCTAATGGGGAGATGAAACTTCACTGTGGTATTAACCTTAGAAACTTTTGTACATTTATACCTTTAACTTGAGTGAGAATTATTATAGTTATAAGTAAGTACATGATGACATAAACCAGACAAGAAGAACTCTAGTGGCAATGGGATGGCTGATGAAGTTGGAGGTGGAGAAAGTTTCTTGAAGGTGAGCTAACTGTTTCTTGAAGGAGCTCATAGATGCATATTGTTTTCTAATTTGTACTGATAGCTCATTTGTATTGACAGCTCATTTATCATAGGCTTCTCACATTTATCACCTCACATTATCCAGACAAAAGTTATGTAGCAGTTACACCAATTGAATAAATGAGGAAACTAGGCCATAAAGAAGGCAAATATTCTCTAAGGGCACATTTTGTTAGAATAACTGAGAGTTGAACTCAAATCCCCAGTGTTCTGAGCTGTGTTATTTCTACAGGATATAGTCTTTTTCCAGCCTCTCCCTTCATTATATAAATAACAAATAATAGAATAGGAAATCATGGATATTCTAATACTTTTGTTGACTATTACAAGTGTAAAAATGCAAAGACAACAAACTAGGGACATCTAAACCATTAAAAGTAGAATAGTTAATAAAAACTTATTAGGACATTTCTGAATTAATCCCCCAAAATTATGGAAAATGAATTGTCATCAAAGATCAGGTCAACTTGGTCAGATAAACAATTTATTTTTCTTAATGCAATATAATATTAACCTTTCAAAGTTCCACTCATGAGCCTTCATATAGACAGATTCTTTTTTTTCTTTTTATCATTCTGCCTTAAGTGATGTGTCAGAGTTGGTGCTCCTCAATCCTTTCGTCATGCTGTGTCTGGAAATGGAACTGGCTGTGATGTGCTGGTCCTGGGCTCTCATTCCTGAGGCCAAGAAACGTTAGAGAGGCGTTGGGTGGTCAGCGTTAGCTCCAGAGTGCTTTCTCAAAATAGAGGGAGCGTGGCTCACCACTGACTCGTTCTCATGTGGCTGTTGCCCTTGACAAGCTGCTACTCATAGGCTAACTAAAAATGGTTTGTGTGTCCAACAGAGTACTGTCACCGTTTCACACATCATCATCACTTTGATTATTTTGTTCACAGCCTCCTCCCTTTCCTTCGCATGCTCTCTAACATTTTTGCTGCTCCTGAGCTCGCAATTCATCTTTGGCTTCTGACCTTGCTTCAGATATTTTAATTATTAAACAATGATGCTCTTGCTTTTGGGAAAATAAAGGCAAAAGATACAGTTTTAGCTCTTAAGGAGCTCCTAGTCCAGTATGACAGACGAAAAAAGAATCAGCTAATGACAGAACCGTGTGGCAAAAGTTGTGTCAGAGATTGTTTACTTTTAGCAGTGTGGTCTTGGTCAGTCACATGGAACACAAGCAGGGATTTGAGACTAAGTAGAAAAAGCCCCAGTATGTTACTTTTCTATTGCTATGTAACAAATTATCCCATAACTTAATGTCTTAAAAAACAACTTATTGTATGGAAGTTTCTGTGGGTCAGTAGCCTGGGACTGGCCTAGTGGGTCCTCCCAGTCAGGGTTTCTCCTAGGGCCAATCAAGGTTGGGCTGTAGTCATTACCAGGTTTGTCTGGGGTCGATCTTCTTCCAGGCACACTGTTGTGGTCGTTGGCAGGATTCAGTTCCTTCCTTGTAAGTTGTTGGACTGAGGGCCTCAGTTTTTTGTTGCTCTTGCCTGAAGCCACTCTCAGTTTCTCAGCAGGGGGGCATCTCCATAGGGCAGCCCACAGCACGCCAGCTGGCTTTATTAGAGTGAGCTAGTGAGAGGGCCGAGAGGGGAGAGTGCAAGCAAGACAGGAGTCACTAAATTACCTTCTAATTTAACCTCAGAAATGACATCCATCACTTTTGCCCTGCTGTATTTGTTAGAAGCAAGTCACCAGATTGCACCCTCACTCAAGGGAAAGAGATCACCCCAAGGCATAAAGAGCAGGAAGTGGGGATCAGTGGGGGCCATGTTTGAAACTGCCTACCACACCCAGATTAAAATAATTGTCAAAAAGTCATGAACCTTTCTCTCCAAGTAAGAGGTAAAAGTATATCATTCAGGCCAGAAGGTGACTTAGAATTGACAAGAAGTTACCTCATTTCTCATTAGGCTCAGGGTATACTAAATTGAATGCGGCCCAGAAGGGCTGAAAGAAACTGAAGCCTGGGGAGGTGACAAGCATTTATCATTTATTGAAAGGCTGTGTACATGGGGTTGGGTGGGGTGCCTCCATATTTTCCCTTAACCTTAAAAACACATTGTATGAGATAGGGAGGCAGCCTTAGTGCAGGACTGTTCTACAGCAGCGCATGTTAGAGTGTGCACGCAGTGGCCGTGTTTAGTGGATACGCCCTTGCGCCTGGAGCTAGCACCTTCCTTATTAGTAGTGTGACTTTGCCGAGTTACTTAAGGCCTCTAAGCCTTAGTTTCCTCACCTTCAAACTAAGGAATCATAATATTAAGCAAGTCTCAGGACTGCTATGAGGATTAAATGAGTTATTGTCATTACTTACTCAGTGCTCACTAGGATCCAGGCACTCCTCTAAGTAGTTTGAATATTTTAGCTTTTATAATAAGTCCCCATTTAATAATAAAAGAATGTATTTTTAGCCCTGGCTGGTGTGGCTCAGTGGATTGAGTGTCAGTCTGAGAACCAAAGGGTTGCCAATTTGATTCCTAGTCAGGGCACATGCCAGGGTGGTGGGCCAGGTGCCCATTTGGGGGTGTGTGAGTGACAACCACACATTGATGTCTCTCTCCCTCCCTTTCTTTCTTTCTCTCTTTCTCCCTTTCTCCCTTTCTCCCTTTCTCCCTTTCTTCCTTTCTTTCTTTCCCTCTCTTTACAAATTAAAAAGAATAAAATCTTTATGAAACAAGAAAGTATTTTTATGATCTTATTTTTACTTATAAACAAACTAAGGGATGGAGAGATTAAGCAGTTTGCCTATTACTTAGAGTAGTGCTAGGAAGTGGTTCAGCTCGGAGTCTGTGTTTTTTAAGGCTTGAGTTATACTGCATCTCATTCTGGAGTCAAGACCCTAGCTCTGTGGCCTGCACTTAGTACGTACTCAATATTAGCTCTTATTTTACCTCCATTTTGCTAATGGCAAGACAAAGACTCATAAGTTGTTAATAACTTACTTAAAGAGTAACCCAACTTTTAAATGGGGCAGTCAAGATTTCAATTCATATGTAGTTGGATCCAAGGCACGTAGTGTTCTTCATTGTGCTCTGTTTTATTCAAAATACTAGGTCAACTCTGAATTGGTCTTATGCAAAACGAAAACATTCTGAATAGCTCCTCAGGGCATTGCTACGTTATAGTGCAGCACAAACACTGATGTTTATAAGGATGATTCTAGACCATCAAGAAAAGAACACATTTTATACCTTCTGTAAGAAGGACCAGAAGTATGCAATATATTTTAGGTTTCAGTTAAATTCAGCAAAACAGAATCAGTTTGCCACTACATTGGGTAAGCATCAGCTGCCTGGAAAGTTGATTTATGTTGCACACCTCATTCCTGAGCAGGGTCAGTTAAGTCAGGTTTGTCTTACTAAAATAAGAGGGCTAGTGAATGCAGGAGTTTTGGATATGTAGTCACAAAACGGACCTCAACATTCTTAGTTCAGTTGCTCGCACGGTACTGAAAATACAGGATATTCCATAACTTGTGAAATTAATCATGCTAAAAGAATGTGATCCATATAATATACTTTAATTTTTTAAAAAGGTATATATACCCATTCACTTGTACCTTTTCCATATAGGGGTGTGTGTGTGTGTGTGTGTGTGTGTATACAGAGTTAGTAATCATGTACTTTATTTTGTACACTATTATCAAGGAATAGAGAATGGAACTGAGAAATGAAGTATTATTTATTTTTTTAAAAAGCACTTTTTTAAGGATTGGAAGAATTAACATATTAAAATGTCCATACTACCCAAAGCAATTTATAGATTCAGCACAATCCATATTAAAATACCTTAAAATACCCATGACATATTTCACAGATATAGAACAAGTATTTCAAAATTTATATGGAAACATAAATAATCCTGAATAGCCTCAGCAATCTTCAGAAAGAAGTACAAAGTAGGAGGGATCACAATACCTGGTATCACTTTATATTACAACGGCACTATAATCAAAACAGTCTGGTGCTGGCATAAGAACAGATGCATAGATCAATGGAACAGAATAGAGAGCCCAGAAATAAACCCAAGTCTCTATGGTCAATATTTGACAAAGGTGGCAGGAGCATAAAACGGAGTAAAAATAGCCTCTTCAACAAATGACGTTGGGGCATGTGGACAGCTAAATGCAAAAAAATGAATCTAGACCACCAATTTACACCATACACCAAAGTAAACTCAAGATGGATAAAAGACTTAAATATAAATTGTGACACCATAAAATTCCTAAAGGAGAACATAAGCAGGAAAATTTCAGATATCCCACACAGCATACTTTCACCAGTATGTCCCCTGGAGCAAGGGATATAAAGGAAAGGATAAACAAATTGGATTTCATCAAATTACAAAGCTTTTGCATGGCTAAAGAAAACATCAGCAAAAAGAAAAGGAACCAACCACATGGGAAAACATATTTGCATTTGATACCTCGGACAAGGGTTTGATCCTCAAAATATATAAAGAACTCACAGGATTCCATATCAGGAAGACAAACCCACAATTAGAAAATGTGGGGAGAGGTGGGGGGGAGTAGGGGGATAGACAACTGCACTTGAACAACAATAAAATTAAAAAAAATTAAAAAAACATTGAAGAGGTAAAGGGTATGTAAAATAAAAGACTATAAGACTGAAAAAAAAAATAAAAAAGAAAATGGGCAAATGACCTGAATAGACATTTCTCCAAGGAGCACGTACAGAGGGCCCATAGACACATGAAAAAGTGCTCGACATCACTAGCCATTGGAGAGATGCAAATTAAAACACAATGAGATACCATTTCACACCAGTCAGAATGGCCATCATTAACAAATCAACAGACAAGTGCTGGTGAGGTTGTGGAGAAAATGGAACCTTAGTACACTGTCGGTGGGAATGCAGACTGGTGAAGCCACTGTGGAAAACAGTATGGAATTTCCTCAAAAAACTAAAAGTGGAACTGCCTTTCAATCTGGCAACTCCACTGCTGGGATTGTACCCTAAGAATCCTGAAACACCAATTCAAAAGAACCTATGCACCCCAATGTTCATAGCAGCATAACTTACAATAGCCAAGTGCTAGAAACATCTTAAGTACCCATCAGTAAATGAATAGATCAAAAAACTGTGGTACATTTACACAATGGAATACCACCCAACAAAAAAAAAAAAAGAAGGAACTCTTACTTTTCGTAACAGCATGGATGGAACTGGAGAGTATTATGCTGAGTGAAGTAAGCCAGGTGGTGAAAGACAAATACCATATGATCTCACATATAGGTAGGTGGAACCTAGTCAAACAAACAAACGAGCAAATGACATCCAAAGACAGGAAATAAAAAACTGACAGTGACTGGAGGTTAGGGGCGAGAGGGATAACAGGAGAAAGAAAGGTAACTTACAAAGGACCCATGGACGAGGGAAATGGGGAGGGGATTATCTTTGGGAGTGGGGATTAGATGGGGCAGGGGAGAGCGACGGGGGAAAAATGGGGACAATGGTAACAGAACAACTATAAAAAAAAAAGCAAGCATTTTACCTGTGAAGACATATAAACTACCAGCAAAGTCGGTGCTATGGTAGATTTATGTTCTCCATCCTAAATTGGCTATCAACACTAGTTGGGGAATAAAAACCAAATCTTTTATATTTCTGTAATCATCTCACTGTCCTCAAAATATGTAAATTAATCTCTTTTTATCTATTTTTTCTGGTTTCTCTGCTTTAAATATTTTTCAGAATTTTCACACCTTTATTATTACTTTCTTCTTTATAATGTCTACTTTTACATTTTTGAACATGTTCAGAAGGGAGTTTAATGAATTCAATTAAGCAAGTGACCACTGGAGTTAGAACTACTTTAGTTTAGATTCCTGTTCTCTTGTTTGCCAGCTGAGAAACTGAGGAAAATTCATTAAATGCTTTAAATTTTTATTTTTCTTCTGTATAAAATGGGCACAAAAGTGGTACCCTTGGGTACATTACAATGTCCTAAGGATTAAATCATATAACCTATCTAAAACTGTCAGTATAGTGCCTGGCAAATAGAAGTCAATAAATGTTAATTATTACTGTTAATATTATCATCATTAATATACTTTTGTTAATATTATTTATCGGCACTATCATTTGAAAGTGCGGAGGGTTTCCAAATCTATATCTTCAATTCAGATATCTTTTCTGGGATTCAGCCTGCTTAAATTAAACCCCACATCTAGTTTTCAGCCACCCATCTGCTTAACTCCATTTCTATTGCTGATAGCTGTGCTCATGACTTGGGCCAAACTCTGGGGAGAGCAAGGCCATTCACTTTGCCTAATGGAATTGTGAATAGACTGTTTAATATTCCAGGCCCTTTCAGTTATTACAACAAGACTATTTCAGCATTTAACATCCAGTCTTGTATATTTTAAGGCTTGTTGTCTCAAACTCTATTCAAAGCTCTCTTTTCTCTTCAAAGCATAGAGAGGTCTATTTGTCTTTAGCAGCTGGAGCACAGTTTCTCCATCTGCTAGGTGCTAGCTTCTATCTTAGAATCTGGTGGAGAGGAAGGAGAGGGAAAGAAGGCAAACTTCTCTTTATTGAACTCTGAGTGGAAGCAATTACTTGTTAATTGATGAGTGGTTTCTGGCTCATAGTGGTCATTTTTGTCATGGGACTCAGGAACGCCCTGTTCAGATTTCCTACTGATTTCTCAATATGGGAGATGTAGCTCTGGCTTGGTATTTTCCACCTCCTAACCCTTAGCTCCTGGCTGGTCCCACAGCCTCTTGCTGCTGGGGTTCCTCTTGAGAGAAGCTCCTGAAAGATAGCTTCCTCTTTTCTCAGCTCATGGTGCCCCATGAGGGCAGATTAATGAGTCTGATGGTTACACAAATGTATAACTGGGGAACAAAATGCTTTTCTCCTTTCCTTGTAGATCTCACTGTTGTGTAAGTGATTTTCATGGAGCTCCCATTTTCTAATGGATTTTGGAAAGAGAAGCATTCCTCTAGACTTGTGTTGGGAGAGAAAACACTAGTCTTTCTCCTTTGACACTGTGCTTCTGAAAAGGCAATTTACTTTCTTACCTCCAGTTTTCTATGTGTTTTGATTGTCAGAGATGATGGGCATTGGGTGTGGTAAAGAAGATCCTTGGATTCTTGCCTCTCCTTGGACCTTGAAGATAAAGTGGCCCCAAGCATGTTTTGTGTATAAATTTGAGCTTCTGCAGCCATTCCTGGAAAACAGGACAAAATTTCATGTGGACTTTACTAAAAATTGCCAATACCACAGATATGGGAGCATTATTCTTCTGCCCTCGTTTTATATCTCCAGTCTCTGATACAGCGTCTGGAAAATAGCAGGTATTTAGTAAATGTTTGTTGAATGAATGAAAGGCAAAATACATGGAAAAACTGATTCTAAGCCCTATGACACACAATAGGTAGAGAAGACCAAATCCTGGAAATAGCACCCAGAGAAATTAGTATCATTATGTTAATATTTTGTAACACATAACGTTCTTAAATTGGTCCCTTTGATACCATTGTGTTTATTGTCTGGATTTTTATATGCTTTTGCTTCACTTTCTACTTATTAGTTAAATAATTATGTTATGAGAACTGTGGGAATACTTTTAAATCTTTACTGTGTGCAGAGAGTTCTGCTATAATATAATGATATGAAATGATTTCAATTCTACTCAGGATTATTAAAAGACACAGTCCAAGACATATTTTTATTTTTGTTCATTCTTTTTCAAATCACAATAATCCATTTTGCATTTAAGTGAGTTTGTAAGATGCGGATTGTTCTTTAATTCCATGGTTGCAGGACCTCCGTTCAACTCATTTTCTGCTGATTCTGAGTGATGGTTGTTCTATAGTTTAATTGTAATTTTCATGTGGTTGTGCAAGGAGGGAGGTGTGTTTACTTAGGCCGCCATCCAGGAGATCTCTCTCAATTATGTAAGAGTTTTATACTCATCTAAAAATGGTAGATTATTTTACTAGCTTTTAAAATTTCTTTTATGAAAACTTGATTTCCAAGCAAAGTATTCAAGAGAAAGTTTAGACCTAAATTTAGTGTGTAAGGTAAATATGAATAAAATTTGATAAAGTACTGAATCATATGTTTTATAATTGCTTAGAAATTTTCAGTATATTACTGGATTCCCAAGCAGATTTCCCTGAGAGATCAGCCATGAGTCATCTTGCTGTATATCAGCTTGATCATTGAAAGGAGCAAATTCCTATATATCTTTGTTAAAAACAACAAATAAGAGTAATCATAAGGTTCTGTTCCAATGCATTTTAACAGTGCTTAAGAAGAGGGAAAAGATATAACCTTTTCAGGAAGTCTGTTAAAAATTGCTAGGAATTTACAGAGATTGCTAAAGAAATAACTTACATTCTCAACCAGTTGCTTGGCTATTTCAGGTACCTAAGGGCAGTGGACTTAATAAGGCAAGTTACCAGGGAAACCTATTTCTCACTGGAAAATGATAATTGTGTACTTGAGTCTATGTTAGCAAGGCTGCAATCTTGCTATGCTTTCACTTCATCTAGCTTTGCCACAGAGGAGCAAACATTGTAGAAACTGGCTGCTAAGAATGCAGAAGGGCAAAAGCAATTTTATACCTTCAGTTGATTATTTATACTAACAATATTGCTAACAGTGGTAGTGATACTATTAATAAAACCAGTTATAAACATTTATAAAACACTATCGTTTAAAACCTGCAGTCACTCAAATTATGTGTTTTGGGAGATATTATTGTCATTTGCCTCATCTTAGAGATCATGAAACTAAAGTCAAGTGCATGACCCACGGCTAACAGAGGTTAAGAGGAAACGTGTGGGTTGTTCCCAGCTTCCTTGATCACAGAGCATTTATGCTTCACATATCACCCATTTTTCTAAAATAAAGCTAATTCTTGGTATTGTGTGAGAAGATGCAGAAGTAGGTTTAGCCTGAATTAAAGAAAGCATAGTTTTAGAGTCCCTCATTTTGCATGGGCTCATTCTAAATTCTCGGGACAGGCCTTAACAATATTTGTATATTTTTATAAAATTTTGCAATATTTTTAAAAGCGAGGTTTTTTTCAATCTACAGTCAACTTTTTTACTGTATCTTCACCTCTTACTTCGCCTTGTATTGAGTTGGCATTCAAGGAGTTGTGGATAGTTTTGGGATCTGTCTTAGAGGGAATTGATTTGGCAATACTATTGATTTAATGAAATTTATTTATGTGGTTTGCAGTTGCTCCCCTATATAGTTAAATTACTGCTATCCATGCTGTGCAGACACGTTTTCTAGGAGTATTACTAGAGCTCACTGTGTTGACTTCATCAGGGTTGAGACATAAAAGTATATCATAGACAGTTGTTTGTGACAGGAATTCATACTACAGCCTCAATACATAAAATATGTAGAAAGAGGTGAACAAAGTTGGAAATGTTCAGATGCAGAAGCTAATTTAAATAAAATATAAGGAGAGAAATGAACACCCATTCACACTTACTCAAAACCCTTTTTTTTCCTGACTGAGGTTTTCCCAATTTTTGCATGGTATTACAATGACAAATTGTGAAACTGAAAGTTAATTTAATAAAGGAAGTTAATTAATGGAAATATGCCATTTTTATGTTTTTATGTTTTTGGTATTGTATACAATTTGTGACTTTTTGTGATTTAGTTTCTCATTCAAGTAAATACTTTCCTAGATGATTTTGAGGAAAGAGCCCCCTTTTCTCTCAGATTGTAGAAGATTAGGATGTCATAAGGGTATGCATGCCAAACAAATATTTGTTGAGTGAATAAATATCTTCAGGAATTTGTTTTGGTACCAAGGTTTCTTGAAATCCTGAAGGTCTGACTTTAAAGAATTATGAGTGGGCTCTCCCTTCAAGGCTGGGAGATAGATCCTGTATTTTGTGAAGCTTGTGCTCAGTGCAGATTTATTATACCCACTTTAGTACCTACCCCAAACTAACTGCCTGCATTCTACTTTCAGAGATTTTATCTCCTCCTCCCCCAGCAACTTAGCCTCTTGCCTTTGTAGGATATCAAATGGAACCTTTGTTTTTGAAAACCTAGGCCCATCAAAGTAATGGAAATTGTTTTGGGCTAGGAAGGATTCCAATGGAAGTGGTCCATCCTGGAGGAGGCAGTGTTAGAGTCCTTGAGTTTGAGTGTCACTGGTGGCTGTCACCCAAGACTCGTGTATATATGACCCTAGGGTAGTAATTCCCAAAGTGTGGTCCCTTTTCCACAGATCAGAATCACCTGTAAACATTTTAGAACTACAAGTTCTCATGCCTATTAATCAGAAACTCTAGGGAGTAGTGCTGTAGAACAAATTTATATGTACTACCTACAGATTGATAGTATTTCCCATAAGTGGGGAACAGGAAGGTCATTTGGGCCTCATGAGGGATGGCAAACAAACAGAAAAGCCATCAGGAGATAAGGCAAAGATGCAGACCCTTTCTGGATACAGGATGGTGTGATCTGTCTTGCATTTTCTCTGTGAGTCTCCTGAATTTTTTCTTGTTTCAAGGTTTTATTTTCTATTCTCTATACATAGTGAACAGAGACTGATTAATGGCCCTGAAACCCAATTATAGAACAAAGATTTGATTGACTCAATTTGGATGAGTTTTGGCCAGGCTGACGGGATCATTTGGGACAAGCAGGGCTATAGGGGGCTCACACTTAAGTGTGGTGAGTTAGTTTTCAGAAAAGGGGCTCATATATCTATTTATACAATAAATGATAGGATTCGTAAGACCCAAGATCACTAATATCATGTGTTACCTTTCTAATTTTTATTGAATTTCTTCACCCCAGTTTGACTTTTTTTTTGGACTAAGTCTTAGGCTCATTTCCATATGCCTGGATATGTGAAAAGAAATTGGATTTGTAAAGAAAGTTAAATTTCTGCTGGAGTAAGAGGTAGTTGGAAGTTGGACTTTCATGCTGGGGTTTTTATTGCCTGGTTAAGATATAAATTGTATTTCCTTCAAAGCTCTGAAATAGCTCAGAAAATAACTACTATATTGCTGTTCAGGCATTTTAATTAAGCGTCTTTAACTTTCACTACCACAATATTCAAGTAATGTATGATGCAATCAGCCTTTTTGGTTGCAAAATCGGAAGCCCTCCAGTAATTTAAGCAACAATTCAAGTGAATTTAATTTTGACCCTAGGTAACTAAGAATTATTTTTACTAATACCTAAAATCACAGATTTGTTATACCTTTAATCTTCCTTTGGTTTTTTATTGTTAATAAACACGGTTATTTCCAAGTCTAGGTATTTATTTATTATTTCCTTACAGCTAATTATGCTGAATTCCCAATGCCTTAAAATAAGAAAAAGACTTCAGTTGTAAAGACTTGAGCATATGGTCCAGAAATTGGCAAATGTTTCCTTAAAGGAGTAAATATTTTAGGTATTATGGGCCACATATAATCTGTCACATCTCTTCCTCACCCTCCCTCCCCTTCCCTCTCCCTTTTTCCTCCTCTTCTTTCTTCTCCTGCTCCTTTTGCTCTTTGTCCTTTTTCTTCTTCTTTGTAACCTATTCTTAGCTGGTGGGCCATGCAAAAACAAGCTGCAAGGCGAGTTTTTCCAACCCATGATCATAATCCAAATAGGAACTTGGAAGTGACTGAATTTTCTCTCTTCAGTCTCTCTCGTAAATTTTCAATCATCCTTTTGTGATCAAATCATATAATCATATTGTGGTGTAGAAAGAGGATAAAACATGCAGAGCAGAGGAAGTAAGGGAGAACAATTGATAAATTATTCAGAGTTAATAATAAAGAAGATATTTATGAGCATTTATGTCATTCCAGATACAAAATAAGTACAATTTCCACTTAATCTCCCAAACCACACTGGTACATTGTATAATAGCCATTTTATAGATGAGAAAGCAAATACAAAGGGATAACATTACTGAGTAACTTAATTTGTTGAAGTCAAATTCAAGTTTGTGTGGCACATAAAGCCCATCTGGACACATGGACAACAACAAGGGGGAGTGGAAACAGGGGAGGGAGGTGGGGAGGACTGGAGGGAAAAGGCAGAAAACTGTACTTGAACAACAATAAAAAAAAGTTAAAAAAAAAAAGCCCATCTGCTTTATGATATACCTCATTGTGGTGTTCTGTAGAATAGAGTGAGGAATACCCTACTCCTCGTGACAGGTTTTTAAATATTTAGAAAATCCTTCTGTGAGCACATAATGAAATTGCTAGGTGTTGAAAGAATATTACAGGTATTTATTAAACTTGGTAAGTGCAAGTAAGTTTGAACTTCTTAGAAATAACATTATCTTTGATGATAACATACTGCCTTTTGCAACACATATGGTTTGAAATGATCCAAAGATCTTGCCCTAATAAATTGAAGCAATGCATTGCCTAAAATGTTCAATGCACCTTATTCCCTGTTTCCATATCAGTACACTTATAATTGCAATATATTCATGAAATATGCAAGACAAATGTGGGGCTATTGTTTCCGTCTATATTTTTCTAAGGCACTAGAATGTAAAGGAAGGAACTGAAATGAATTTGCTTGATGATGGAGCTAAGACTGCTGTTGAAATTATATGTACCCTTAAGCTAATATATATTTTATTAGATTGCCTCTTGTGTGTTGCTTTATGTTTTAGGGAGAGCATTTTCTTTCTTTCTAATGGATATACAGCTGGACCTGCTTTTCTCAAATTAGCTTATCAAGGCTAGTATGCCGTAAATGTAGATCAGATATTACTTAAATCTAGCCTTATTAGAGATGTTCCCTACAGATTTATTCAATTGCTTTATGTTATCAAACCATTTAATTTATTTATTTCCAAAAGTTTTAAATTGTTTAACATTATGAGAATTACGTAACTCATTACTTAAACCATGAATAGAAAATCTTAACACAATAATAATGTTACCATCCAAATAATACTTTTTCTCCTAAGTCTCCAACATAGTAATAAAATATTATATCAACTTTTCACATACCTTTGTGAAGTATATAACCACATCATATTTGAACTTTATAGATGAAGAAATCATAGTGGTATATTGACTTCCATTAAAGATAAAAATAACTCAAAAATGTTTCATTGTTTAATGGTTTTTCACAGAACTACAATGCCCTAGTTTGTTTGAGCTGCTTTAACAAAAATACCATAAATTGAGAGGGTAAACCAATAAACAAATATGTCTCATAGTTCTGGAGGCTGGGAAATCCAAGATCAAGGCACTGGCAGATTTGATGTCTACTAAGAGCCTTCTTCCTCATTCACATATGGTCATCATTTTGCTGTGCCCTTTGTGAGGAGCAAGAGAGCTCTCTCAAGTCTCTTTTATAAGGTCACTAATCTCATTAATGAGAGCTCTACCCTCAGGACCTAATCACCTCTCAGACACCCCATCTCTGCATACCATCACATTAGGGGTTAGAATTTCAACATTTAAATTTTGGAGAGGATATAAACATTCAGTTAATTGCACAGCTCAAACATTATTATTTTATTTTTAGTTAAACTTTCATAAACTTACCTTGGATATGCTTTAGGCATTATGTAAAATATAAAATTTCACAAGAAATTTATATCTTATGGAGGAAAATACATAAATATAAGTTATAGCTGTACAGTTCAATATGGTAGCCACCGGATATGTATGGCTATTTAAATTTAGATTAATTAAACTAAAATTCAACTAAAAATTCAGTTCCTGAGTCACACTGGTCATATTTCCTCAGTAGCCTCTTATGGCTAATGGATACCCATATTGAACAGTTCAAGTATAGAACATTTTCATCATTGCAGAAATTTCTATTTGACAAAACTGTTATAGAAATAGAGAGTAGCATGTTTGCTCAGAAGTTTACCATATATTTTATTGATTATTTTTATTGTGGGTATGTGCAAAAATCATCATAGGAATCTAATAAAAATAAATATAAAATAAAAAAATATACCTTAGACAAAAAATGGAGAATAAGGAGGAAGGAAGAAGAAATCTGTACAGAGAACTATTGATGATAGAGTAGCAATTGATCTCAAAATTTAGCTCTGAGATTCTTTTTTTTTTTTTAATTTTTATTGTTATTCAATTACAGTTGTATGCCTTTTCTCCCCATCCCTCCACCCTACCCCAGCTGAACCCACCTCCCTCCCCCACCTCCACCCTCCCCCTTGGTTTTGTCCATGTGTCCTTTATAGTAGTTCCTATAATCCCCTCTTCCCACTGCCCCCCCCCCCCCCGGCTATTGTTAGATTGTTCTTAACTTCAATGTCTCTGGTTATATTTTGTTTGCTTTTTTCTTCTATTGATTAGATTCTTAGTGGCCAGGGAAAAGAGGGGGAAAAGTGGCTGATATCAGCATCTTAGGGAAAAGGAATAACATGTTTATAGATCCATAAAGTAGATTTAAGTTATCTGCCATGTTACTTAAGTAGAACTTAAATAAAATTTATGAAGTATGCATTCCTTATGTTTATACAACTTACAAAATATGTTAGAAGAGAAAAGTAAATGTATAAATTAAAAATAATTAAAACAATAAAAAAGTATGTTTGGTATTTACTGACATGGAATGGCTGTTTCCTACATGACAATATTACTGACCACCAAGATATTGGTACTTCCGAGACTGGCCCATATACATCTTCATAAGACCTATTTTTTCCTCTTCCTATCCCACTCCCTTCAAAACAGGGCATGTTATGAAGAGATACTAAGTGAAAAGACTTACCTAAAGTGTTGTATGAATGGTGCCTAATGCCAGGACTACATTGTACGTTACTCATTGAGAATCTCAAAATGGATAGTAAGAGAAAAAAGTGTAATACCCAGAATTGGAACTGAAGTTTCATATTGTTCTTATTAAAAATATGTTAATTGATGTTAATGTTAAATGTTAATTTTAAATGTTAAAATTAAAAATTTGTTTTTCAATTACAGCTTACATTCAGTATTATTCTATATTAGTTTCAGATATATAGCAAAGTGGTTAGAAAACCATGTACTTTTCAGAGTGGTTTCCATGCTGCTTCAAGTACCCACCTAGCCCCGTAACTATTTATCTCAATATTATTAACTCTATTTTCTGTGCTGTAATCTACTCTTGTGACTGTTCTGCTGCTACCAGTTTGTACTGATTACTCCCTTCAGCGTTTTTACCCAGTCTCCCAAACCTCCTGCCCTCTGACAGCTGTCAGTCTGTTCCCTGTATCTGTAAGTCTGTTTCTATTGTGTTGGTTTGTTTATTTTGTTCATTAGATTCCACATGTAAGTGAAATTCTGTGGCATTTGTCTTTCTCTGACTTTTTTATTTCACTTAGCATAGTGCCCTTTAGGTCCATCCATGCTGTCGCAAAAGGTATGATTTCCTTCTTTTTTATGCAGAGCAGTATTCCATTGGGTAAATGTACCACAGTTTTTTATCTTCTCAAATGGGCACTTGGGTTGATTCTAAATTTTGGCTATTGCAAATAATGCTGCAACAAACATATGGGTGCATATGTACTTTTAAATTAGTGTTTCAGGTTTCTTCAGATATATTCCCAAAAGTGGAATCGCTGGGTCAAAGCCAATTCCATTTTTAATTTTTTTAGGAAGCTCCACACTGTTTTCCATCATGTGACTGCACCAATCTGCATTCCCACCAACAGTGCACTAGGATCCTCTTTTCGCCACATCTTTGCCAATACTGGTTGTTTGTTGATTTATTTATGATAGCCATTTCTTTAATCTTTTTTATCATTTATTTTTTTATATTTTTAAGTGTATTTTATTGATTATGCTATTACAGTTGTCCCAGTTTTTTCTCCCTTTTATTCCCCTTCTCCCTGCACTGACCCCCACCCCCAAGCCTTCATTCCCCGCCTTAGTTTATGCCCATGGATTGTTCATATATGTTCTTTGGCTTTTGTATTTCTTATACTATTAACTTTCCCCTGTCTATTTTGTACCTACCTATTATGCTTCTTATTCCCTGTACCTTTTCCCCCCATTCTCCCCTTCTCCCTTCCCACTGATAACCCTCCATGTGATCTCCATTTCTGTGACTCTGTTATGTTGTTAATAGTTGTGAGTTTGTTGTCATTTTACTTTCATAGTTTTTGATCTTCCATTTCTTAGATAAGTCCCTTTAACATTTCATATAATAAGGGCTGGGTGATGATGAACTCCTTTAACTTGACCTTATCTTAGAAACAGTTTATCTGCACTTCCATTCTAAACGATAGTTTCGCTGGATAGAGTAATCTTGTGGTCCTTGCCTTTTGTGACTTTGAATACTTCTTTCCAGCCCCTTCTTGCCTGCAAGGTTTCTTTTGAGAAATCAGCTAATAGGCTTATGGGAACTCCTTTGTAGGTAACTCTCCCCTTTCCTCTTGCCGCTTTTAAGATTCTCTCCTTATCTTTAATTTTGGCTAATGTAATTATGATGTGTCTTGGTGTATACTTCCTTGGGTCCAACTTCTTTGGAACTCTCTGAGCTTCCTGGACTGCCTGGAAGTCTATTTTCTTTGCCAGATTGGGGAAGTTTTCCTTCATTATTTGTTCAAATAAGTTTTCAATTTCTTGCTCTTCCTCTTCTCCTTCTGACACCCCCATGATTCAGATGTTGGAATGCTTAAAGTTGTCCTGGAGGTTCCTAAGCTTCTCCTCATTTTTTTTTCCTTCCTGTTTCTTCATTCTGTTCTGGTTGAATGTTTATTTCTTCCTTTTGTTCCAAATCACTGACTTGAGTCTTGGTTTTCTTTCCTTCACTGTTGGTCCCCTGTATATTTTCTTTTATTTCACTCTGTGTAGGCTTCACTTCTTCCTTCATTTTGTGCCCAAGCTCAATCAATTCTGTGAGCATCCTGATTATCTGTGTTTTGAACTCTGCATCAGATAGGTTGTCTATTTCTTCGTCACTTTGCTCTTTTTCTGGAGTTTTGATTTGTTCTTTCATTTGGACCATATGCTTTTGTGTCAGCACACCTGTTACTTGGTAAAGGGCTGAGCCTTAGGTATTTGCCCAGGGTGGGGCAATGTTCTTTGCTGTGTTGTGAAGCTGTCTGTGGGGGGAGGGGTCAGAGAGGGAACAATGCTCTGCTCTATTCCCACTTTCCGTCACTTCCCTTGCTTCCCACAAGCAGATGGTGCTCTTTCAGGTGCTGATTCACAGGTAGGTAGGTTTGTGTATGTTTTAGGACCCTGTGGGCCTCTCTGATGAATTGCTCTGTGACGCTGGGAGTATCTCCCACAATACAACCCCCACAGATTTTTTACATCTAGGGGTTTTGAGTCTTTAGTTTTCCGTGCTGAAACCCAGGGTTTCATGGTCTGTCTCTCACCCCTGTTCTTCCCAGATTGTCTGCATGTGTATGTGGGACTGCCCAGTTCACCAACCACCACCTAGCCTTCCCGGTCCATGACCTTGCCTTGTCACACATCCTCTCCTCCCTGGCTACCCGTCTCTGCCCCTCCTACCAGTCTGGATGGATATTTCTTTTTCTTCTTGGTTGTTGGGCTTCCATTCTAATGATTTCCTGGCAGTTGTGGTTGTTCATTGTTTTTAAATTGGTTGTTATCCTTGTTTTGATTGTGGGAGGAAGCGAAGCGTTTCTGCCTATGCCTCCATCTTGGCTAGAAGCCCCTAATGATAACCATTCTGACAGGTGTGAAGTTTCATCTCATTGTCATCTTGACTTGCATTTCTCTGATAATTAGTGATGTTGAGCATCTTTTCATATGTCTATTGGCTATCTGTATGTCTTCCTTGGAGAAATGTTTCTTCAGGTCTTCTGCTCAATTTTTAATTGGATTGTTTCTTTTTCAGGTGTTAGGTTGAGCAGAGAAATCTTTTACTAATTTCTCTCCTATAATTCAATGCTTCCATCATTTTTTCCATCTTTTGTTACATCTACCATTAAACCTTCCTTTCTACCTGAAACTAAAGTAATGTTGACACTAAATAAATGCACATAGGTACCATTGTTATAAACTCTGAAGTAAATAATTCTCATTTACTAGTAAGAAATTATATAATAGTTTATCATGAAACCACTTTTCCCTCCTTGACCTTGAATATTAAGATCAATTTACCATTACAGAACTTTTGATGGGATAAGAATCAAAGAATTTTCAAATATTTTAAAATCATGTTGTTTTTTTGAATGTTTTAAATATATAACAATTTGAAAAATCCATAAATGCAGATCCTAAGAAATCAGTGAGAAAAGTAAAATGATCCCTGAAATGAAGATCACATGTGAATAATAACAGAGAATAGAAACTTGAAAATACAGTAAGATTGGGAGAAGCTGCCAGAATCAATTGGAAATGAACAAGTAATTAAAGCGGATTTGTAATAAATTGAATATGGCTCCAGAAATATTCAGATTCTAATCCCTGAAACCTCTGAATGATACCCATATGGCAAAGGTGACTTTGCAGCTGTGACTAAGCATCTTGAAATGGGAGATTATCTTGGTAGTGTCACAAGTGTCTTTACAGAAAGAATCATGAAGGGATTTGACTACAAAGAAAAAAAGTGACGTAATGACAAAGCAGATAGAGATTTAAAGATAAAATGTTGACTTTGAAGATAGAAGAAGGGATCATAGACCAAGCAATGCAAGGAATGAAGGGTTTAGAAGCTGGAAAAGATAAGAAAACAGATTGTCTCCTAGAACTTCCAGAAGGAATACAGCCTCATCTATTCCTTGCTTTTGGCCCAGTGAAACCCGCTTTACGCTTTGACCTTTAGAACTCTATGAGAACAAGTGTGCATTGTTTTAAACCATGTTTGTGGTAATTTATTACAGCAATCATGGGAAAATGATACAAGAGGGAGAGAAATGTATAAGCATGGAAGAGAGACAAAGGAGATTCCAATTACTCATAATTAGTTTTTCTGAAGATCAGAACTTAAAATATAGATGGAGTTTTATTTCTACATAGGTTTTTTTTTTTTTTTTTTTTTTGCTTGTTGTGATAGTGGAAGGGTTGACTCCTAACAGTGCAATGAATACTGTAACTCCAAAATTATATTAATTAAATCCTACTTATTTTTCTACTTTTGATATGTTTGATCCTCCTTGTAAGCAAATGCTTTTTAAATATGTGAAACCAGGTCTCAAATCAGTCATATGAAAAACCTAGTAGTCTAGTCTTGTTGCGTGTCCTTTACTTTGGAATTTCATATCTATTGTATGTTGATGCCACACCAGAAAGCTTTCATATAAACTGCCTACCACTTAAATTAAGACAAAGCATTACTAGGGAAAAAGAGTCAGTATACTTTGATAAAAATTACTGTTCCTTATGAAAATATAAAATTCTAAACATACATGTACCTAATGTTTTGATACGAAATCAAATGAGAAAAAAGAAAAAATATGATAGATTCATTCCACACAGAAACACACAAAACATAAATAAGTAAATATTGGAGAATGGAATTCATGAAAAGCTAATGTATCATTATGAAATTGGATTTATTCTAGGAATATGGCATTGGTTCAGAATTAGAAAATCAATGTATTTCACTCTAATGACAATTTAAAGAACAAGAATGATACAGTCATCTCAAGATATAAAATATAGAATTTCAGTCAAGATGGCAGCACAGGCAGACATGACTCACCTCTTTGCACAACCACATCAAAATTACAACTAAAATATAGAACAACCATTACCCAGAAATGTCAGAAATCAATTTGAATGGAAGTCTGACAACTACGGCATTAAAGAAACTACACCCATCCAGACTGATAGAAGGGGTACAGGCATAGAATGGGCTGGTCCCACACCTATCTGTGGTGGATAGAAATTTGGGAGGGATAGCTTGGGAGTGAGGACTCCCAGTCCCACACCAGGACCCCAAGTCCAGGTTTCCAGTGCCAGGAAGATAAGTCCCTGCCTGCAAAACCTAGCAGGAATTAAGTTGGTAGAAGAAATTTTTAGAGTCCCAAGCAGTTCCTCTTAGAGGACCCACACACAGACTCACCTATTCAGACTGACTCCCTATGAGCTCCAAAACTAGGGCAACAGCTTGAAAAGTACCAGTAGAATACTGGGAGAAACTGAAGTGTCTGGCATTAAGGTGAGCAGAGGCCACTGTCCCTTTTCTAAAACCCTTCCTGCACAGAGCCAGGCAGCTGGTGCCATATCTGAGACACCATCTGCCTGGCTAACAGTGTTTGACCTTCCTTTCAGATCCCCAGATACCCCACCCCACCCAAATTATGGGCTCACCCAAGCTGCTTTTCCATATGAATGGCTGGTATTGGCTCATACTGCACAACTTTATAAACCATGTCAAACAAGAAACAGCTGGTCTCTGTGAGCCCCAGGATCAGCACTAGCAGCAGCCAACCTAGATTCACAGCTTGGCTTTGCCTGGGAATATCTAAGCCCAGCACAAGCAGCAGCCATTTAATTTTGCTCTATAGCTCAGGCAGGGTGGCCCTGGGCAAAACACAGTGGGGTCTGACCTTGGCCTGAACTACCCAGGAAACCCCAGGGCCAGTACATCCAATGGATCACTACAGACCACACTGGAGCACCACCAACCTACCCCTGCACAGCTAATCATACATGGATGGGAGAAGTTGGTGATAAGAGGTCACAGCCAGTCCTTGCAGTTGACTGGCCTGGTAAATATCTTCCATTAATCTGCCAACAGCAACCAATCTCAACTACAAGAGGAGGGTGTACTCAACCCACACAAAGGACGTACCTCAAGTCCCCGGCTTGGGTGATAGGGGAGGCTGTGCCACAGGACCCTATAGGATACCTACTACATTAGACCACACTACCAAGACATGGAGTCGAAGCAGCTCTACCTAATATAGAGACACAAATACAGGGAGGCTGCCAAAACGAGTAGGTAAAGAAACATGGCCCAAATGAAAGAACAGATCAGATCTCCAGAAAAAGAACTAAACAAAATGGAGATAAGCAATCTATCAGATGCAGAGTTCAAAACAATGGTTATAAGGATGCTCAAGGAACTTAGTGAGGACCTAAGAGAATAAAAAAGATCCAGTCAGAAATGGAGGATACAGTAATTGAAATAAGGACCAATTTACAGGGAAACAATAGTATGATGGATGAATCCGAGAATCAAATCAATGATTTGAAACACAAGAAAGAAATAACCAATTAGAACAACAAGAAGAAAAAGTAATTAAAAAAATGAGGATAGTATAAGTAGCTTCTTGGGCAACTTCAGGAGGTCCAACATTCTCATAATAGGGGTTCCAGAAGAGAAAGAGCAAGAAATTGGAAATCTATTTGAAAAAATAATGAAAGTGAACTCCCGTAATTGGGTAAAGTAAATAGACATGCAAGTCCAGGAAGCACGGAGAATCCCAAACAAGATGGATGCAAAGAATCCCACTTGAAGACAAGTTATAGTTAAAATGCCAAAGGTTACATTGGAAAGGAGGAAATGAAACTGTCATTGTTTGCAGATGACATGATAGTGTACACAGAAAACCCTATAAACTCCACCAAAAAACTACTTGAGCTAATAAATGAATTTAGTAAAACAGTGGGATATGAAGGCATTCAATGTTCAGAAATTAAAGGCATTTTTGTACATCAACAATGAAATATCAGGAACAGAAATTAGGGGAAAAAATCCCATTTGCCCTAGCAACAAGAAAAATAAAGTACCTAGGAATAAACCTAACCAAGGAGGTGAAAGACCTGTACTCGGAAAACTGTAGGACACTGAAGAAAGAAATTAAGTGAGACACAAATAAATGGCAACATAAAACATGTTCATGGATTGGAAGAATTAACATCATCAAAATGTCCATACTACCCAAAGCAATTTATAGATTCAATGCAATCTCTACTAAAATACCAATGACATATTTCATAGATATAGAATGAACATTTCAAAAATGTATATTGAACCATAGATAACCCTTAATAGCCTCAGCAATCTTCAGAAAGAAGAACAAAGTAGGGGGGATCACAATACTTGATATCAAATCATATTACAAGGCTACTGTATTCAAAACAGTCTGGTATTGTCATAAGAACAGACACATAGATCAAAGGAACAGAATAGAGAGCCCAGAAATAAACTCATGTGTTGGGAACCACCCTGCCTGGTTTCAGAAGGTGTGACCCCCCATGGCTAAAGCTGACTAAATGACCTTGGGACCATAAGCCACTAAGGAGACAAAGTTTATCTTCCTGGCAGGGGCGCCACCTCTGTCCCCTTTTACTTCACCCTGCTTGGCCCCAGGTAGCCAATGACGGGTCAGATTCTTCAAGGGAGGGATGACCTAAGACAGGCATGGTTGCAAAGGGGCCCTCAGGGAAGGACTTAGGGGGCTATAGAAAAAGGGGGTAATGGACCCTCAACCTTCAGCTTTGACATAGCCTGAGTTCTCATTCTGTCTGCAAGAAGTCTCCTAATCTCTTGGCTGCCTTACTTTTCCTGCCTGACTTAAGCCTAAAACCAAGCCAGAGGGTGGTGCAGACCTGGGCAGGAACAGGCAGTTCCCCAGGGTGATCAGACCTAAGAAAGAATGCATAAAATCCTGAGAATACTGCTTTGCTAAGAATGCCCTCGATTTAAATGATAAGGGTCCAAGCATGAAATGAGTTTCTTTTCCAAAGTTTTATGGCCCTTTTGCTAACTGACCGTGACTCAGAATAAGCCCTCATAGTTCTTTGAATGTTATCTCTTGTTTGATTATTACTGCCTGACAATGATGAATGAGGACCTTCCTTGATGTAATGCTCCCAGAAACCAATAAAAGCCTGTCCAGGCAAGGGTTGGGGAGTTCTCTCATTCAGAGAGTGGCCATGCTGTCCCTTTTCTCTACAGGACTTCTGCTGTCTGTGTGATTTTGTTTGTAGCATCCACAACACTGCAGATACCACTGGCTGGAGTCCACATCACTCGTGTCTCTATCATTAATTAATGTTTGACAAAGGGGGCAGGAGCCTAACAGGGAGTAAAAATAGCCTGTTCAACAAATGGTGTTGGGAGATGTGGACAGCTACATGCAAAAAAATGAATCTAGACCACCAATTTACACCATACACCAAAATAAACTCAAGATGGATAAAAGACTTAAATGTAAGTCATGACACCATGAAAGTCCTAGAGGAGAATACAAGCAGGAAAATTTCAGATGTTTCACATAGCAGTATTTTCATTGATATGTCCCCTAGGGCAAGGGATATAAAGGAAAGAATAAAGAAATTGGACTACATCAAATTACAAAGCTTTTGCATGGCTAAAGAAAACATCAGCAAAAAGAAGAGGGAACCAACCATATTGGAAAACATATTTGCCAGTGATACCTTGGACAAGTGTTTAATCTCCAAAATATATAAAGAACTCACACGATTCCACACAAGGAAGACAAACAATCCAGTTAAAAAATGGGCAAAGGACCTGAACAGACACTTCTCCAAGGAGGACATACAGAGAGCCCATTGACATATGAAAGGATGTTCAACATAACTACCCAACAGAGAGGTGCAAATTAAAACCACAATGAGATATCACTTCACACTGGTCAGAATGGCCATCATTAACAAATCAACAAGCAGCAAGTGCTGGAGAGGATGTGAAGGAAAGGGAACTCTAGTACACTGTTGGTGGGAATGCAGACTGATGCAGCCACTGTGGAAAACAGTACAGAATTTCCTCAAAACAACTAAAAATGGAACTGCCTTTTGACCTGGCAACTCCATTGCTGGGATTATACCCTAAGAATACTGAAACACCAATTCAAAAAAATCTATGCATCCCAATAGTCATAGCAGTGTTATTTACAATAGTCAAATACTGGAAATAGCTTAAGTACCCATCAGTAAATGAGTGGATCAAATAACTGTGGTACATTTACACCATGGAATACTACACAGCAGAAAGAAAGAAGGAACTCCTACCCTTTGTGACAACATGGATGGACCTGGAGAGTATTATGCTAAGTGAAATAAGCCAAGTGATGAAAGACAAATACCATATGATCTCACCGATAAGTGGAACCTAATCAACAAAACAAACAAGTGAACACCATAGAACCAGAGACATGGACATAAAGAACAAATTGACAGTGACCTGCAGGGAGTGGGGGAGGGTGGATAATGAGGGAAAGAATGGGAAGGGTCAAGTCAAGGAACATGTAAAAGGGACCCATGGACAAAGACAATGGGGGCAAGTATAGAATATGGGAGGTGGGTTGGTGGGAAGGTCAGGGGAGAGTAATGGGGGGAAAATGTGGACAACTGTAACTGAACAACAATAAAAAATAAATTTAAAAAAATGCCAAAGGTTAAAGATAAGGAGAGATCTTAAAAGCAGCAAAAGGAAAGAAATCAGTTACATCAGACTGTCATTTGATTTCTCTAAAGAAACTTTGCAGTCTAGAAGTGATTAGCAACAAATATTAAAAGTCATGAAAATCTGAGGCCTACAGCCAAGATTACCGTACCTAGTAAAGATATCATTTAGAATCAAAGAGCAGATAAAGAGCTTTCCAGATAAGGCCAAATTAAAGGAGTTCATCATCACCAAGCCCTTGTTATATGAAATGTTAAAGGGACTTATTTAAGAAAAAGAAGATCAAAACTATGAACAATAAAATGGCAAAAATATGTATGTATCAACAATTGAATCTAAAAAATAAACTAAGGAAACAAGAATGGAGACAGAATAATGGATACAAAGATCGTTTTGATGACTGCCAGATGGGAGGGGTTGTAGGGGAATGGGTAAAGAGGTGAGGTGATTAAGAAGTACAAATAGGTAGTTACAGAATAGCCATGACGGGATGTAAAGTACAGCATAGGAAATGAAGAAGCCAAAGAACTTATATGCATGACCCATGGACATGAACAAGGTATGAGGATTGCCTGAGGGAATGGGGGCTGCTGAGTGGAGGGAGCAAAGGGGAAAAAGTCAGGACAAATGTAGTAGTGTAATCGGTAAAATATAATTTAAAATGTTTCTATGATTGAAAGAAGATGAAGGGATCAAAGAACATATATGAAGGACCCATGAACATAGACAATGGTGAGGTGACTGAATATGGAACTTGGGAGTGGACTTGGTTTAAGGGGGCAAAGGGGGAAATGTTGACCACTCTAATAGAGTAAACAATAAAATAAAATAAAAATTTCTTTGGAAGGTATAAAATATAATTAAAAAATATAATACTAAATTGTCTACTTGAAAAGCCAAAAGTGTCTACGGAGAAATTATTAAAAGTAATGAGAGTTTTTCAAGGCTGTAGTATGTAATATTGATATTTAAATCAATTTTATTTTACATACTATGAAAACTAATTAGAAACTGTAATTTAAGAAGATATTTGCAATAACAACCCAATGTTTTTGAATATAGCAAACAGTTTATTATGGAGAAAACACAATACATTATTGAAAGACCTTAATATATAGAAAGACATACATATGTGAAAGTTCAAAATTATAAAGTTCAATAGGATATTTCCAAATGACAAATTAGCCAGGTGTCCTGACTAGGATGGCTAATTACAGAGACTCAATTTGTTACATCCTATAAGATGAAACCTCTAATGTCTCTGGTAATTATAGTAAAACACTCATAGTAAATGCAGGTATTAAAATTCAAAATTATTTTGTGTTGATAATTATATTAAAAGAACAGTGAATTAGGAACTGCCACTTTTGCAAAATAAAAAGAATAATCATTTTGGAAAAGACACCAACTTTCATAAATTAAAACCAAATGACAGAAACTTAAAAAATATATGTTGTAATGGGTAAATCTTCATGTTAGAAATGGCCTCAGTCTTGGATTGAGCTGGAGAACATTATGCTAAATGAAATAAGCCAGTCAGAGAAAGACAAAAACCATATGATTTCACTCATATGTGGAATCTAATGAACAAAATCAACTAATAAGCAAAATGGAGACAGACTCATAGACATAGAGATCCAACTGACAGCTGTGGGGGAGCTGAGTGAGGGGAGTGGAGGGGTTGAGCAAAAAATAAAATGAAAAGAGAAAAAACTCATGGACCCAGACAATAGTTGTGGTGATTGCTGGAAGGAGAGGATGGGGGGAGGTGGAGGAGGGAACTGGGGGATAAATGGTGATGGAGGGAGACTTGACGTGGGGTGGTGAACACACAACACAGTGTACAGATGATGTGTTGTAGAATTGTGCACTTGAAACCTGTATAATTCTGTCAACCAGTGTCACCCCAATAAATTCAATTAAAAATGGCCTCAATCTTATGACCAGTGGTATCTGTAACTCATTTATAAGTAACCACCAGGCCTGATATCCCAATCAGATTCTGTACCTGGATTTCTATGAAGGAATAAAAATGATTCTGAAATCCTACAAAACTATCAATATCAATAAAGCAACTCTGGAAGGTATGGGAACAGTAAAGAAATAATTTATATCTCTGGTGTTGATGCTTTAGGTCATTAGGCATTCTGTACAAAGACGAGTTTGTAATCTTTGAATTTGTGCTTGTTTGTCTAATGTTTAAAGGAAAGTATTTGGTGACTCAGCCATAATAGCAGTTGAAATTGGTTAAAGTAATTTATTGAGTAAAATATGTAGTTATTGTTTAAATTCTTGAGACAAATTGGTTTTCAAAATTTGGTTAGTGAAGATAGGAGTTCAGTACATCAAGCATTAAGCAAAGTACAAATAACAGTGAATGGCTCTCCACATGTATAATTAGTTCTCACAACTAAAGAACTGATCAGTACTGAGGTAGAGATGCATAGATCCTGTCTCCTGGAACAGAACTCTCCTTTTTCTAGCTGTTGCTTGTCTGATGATGGGTCATGGTTAGTCCCTCTCTTGGAATACCCTTTGCAGAAGGCAACTGTCTTGCCCAAGATTATGCCCCTCCCTGGGGACAGCAGGCTCAGAGCCCCCTGTGGGATGTGCCAAGGCCTCTGTTGCAACACCATCACCATGTTGCAGGTGTTGTTCCAGAGGAGTAAAACATTATCTTTGCTTCTTAGTTTCCTCTGAGTAAAATGGGGTTATTAATGATGTTAGAGGGTTATTGTCAGGATCAGTTCAGATAATTCATGTGGCCCTGGCTGGTGTGGCTATGTTGGTTGGGAGTCATCCTGCAAACCAAAAGGTCGTGGGTTCGATTTCTGGTCAGGGCACATGCCTGGGTTGTGGGTTCTTTCCTTAGGGCACATGGAAAAGACAACTGATTAATGTTTCTCTTTCCCACCAATGTTTATTTCCCTCTCTTTCTCCCTCCCTTCTTCTCTCTAGAATCAATAAAAGAAAAAATTAAAAGAAATTAATTCATGTGAAAGTACCTTATAATAAAAATGTAGTTTTTGGGTTTTTTTTTCTTCTTAATTTTGTATTGTTATTCAATTACAGTTGTGTGCCTTTTCTCCCCATTCCTCCTCCCCACCCCAGCTAAACCCCCCTCCCTCCCCCACTTCCACCTTCCCCCTTGATTTTGTCCATGTGTCCTTTATAGTAGTTTCTGTAATCCCCTCTTCCCACTGTCCCCTCCCCACTCCCCCCTGCCCATTGTTAGATTGTTCTTAACTTCAATGTCTCTGGTTATATTTTGTTTCCTTTTTTGTTCTATTTATTATGTTCCAGTTAAAGGTGAGATCATATGGTATTTGTCCCTCACCGTCTGGCTTATTTCACTTAACATAATGCTCTCCAGTTCCATCCATGCTGTTTAGTTTTTGTTTTTTACTTGATTATCTTTGTAGATCCCTTTGCTTGCTTGTTTGTTTAAGCATCTATGTTGCAGTAAAATCAGCAATTCTTTTCTGGGCTTTCAATTTTTTCTTTTGTTTTACTGATAATACACGAGGAAATAGGAAGCCAGTACTAACAGTCAAAGTTAAATGAGAAAAATTGATTAGTTTCCTAATTCATATAAATTTTGTCTTTATTTTAAGTTGTAAATTACTTAATGAGAGACAGGAATTTATACAAATGATATAAGAATGAAGATGCATTTGTATGGAACTTTTATTTGTGGATTTAAATTTCATCTCTGACTGGAAATGTTTCTTAAAAAAAATAAATTTAATCTCTTTTACCACATGATGGTAGTGTTGCTTCTCTTGTTAAGCCACAAAAATAGATTTCAGATGCTGGTTAAAATCACAAAAATTATATTTCTCCAAGGACACCTAGCAATAAAACATTAGTTTCATAAGGAAAAAAAAGACTCCTACACATTTATGTTATTTTTAAAGAGCAGGAAACATCAATGCCAGTGTTTTCCTGAGGAGAATTGCCATCTCTCCTCCAGGAAACAGAGCTTTGCACGTCAGGAACATTCTCATAATCTCTTTAAGGGACTTTTGTTTTAGGCATTGTCTTTCAAATTACTGCTTCTTTTAATTGGGTTGGCTAATATAATTTGGTTTTTTGTAAGCTGATGTAGATATTTATCTTGAAGAAGAGAAATTTTAAATGGCAACCATATTGATTGTATTGTACATAATCTTTTACAGTGGTTTTAGAACTAGAAGTCAACTTGGAAGTTGTGTACACTGACCCTTGGTTTGCATGCAGTGATTTGTTTTGCATCGTTCAGAACAGATGGCCATACAGTGTATCAAGTGTCTCTAAGGGTGTCTTTCAAGGCAGCCTTATTAATTGTAGGACTCCTGGAAAAGGAACTGGTTTGCTATTATGCTCAAGACGATGTGGCGATGCTTGGAAGCTGGGAAGCTTCTGTTTGCTTAAACTTAAAGCCATTTCATTTGTCTGGAGGCAACCGTCTTGTAGAGAGAATGAGTCATAGGATGGAATTGTGAAATGCAGTTTGATGCATATTGTAGTCAGTCACAATCTGTCCCACAGATGAAAAAAATATTGAAGAAATATAACAAGCTACATTTTGTACTCTGAGATCTGGGCTTAACACGTTAGGAATTATTTATTTGCTTCATGACCATGATGGATTTACTGAAATATTGAGACATCTAGGATTTTTGGTTGCCCTGTTCCCAGAAGTACAGTTTCCATTAATATTAAATTTTACAATAAACAGGTTTAATGGAGGAAAAAATTCCTTTGTCACCTTGTCAAGTGGGGTGCTGGTATGTTGAGAAAGGCACGCCTGTCTTCACAGGGTCTTTTGTATTTTCTTAGGGGACACTTTTCTCCCTGCTCAATAATCCAGTGACTCTTTACACTATTGAAGCTAGGAAGATAAAAGAGAGGTTTGTGGAAAAATTGAGACTGAGCTTACAGATGTCTGAATGACAGTGTTATCACCATGGATCCATGATGCTTGGTAGATTTAGAAATGTCCTTATCAGTTCAGCAACAGGCTGATTATACTGTGGGGGAACCCACCACACTAACTGATCTCAGAAGAGAATGAGATATGAACCTGCATCCTTTGTTACATTTTCCATGAGAACTTTACCTGGCAGTGGTCATTGCCCATTTTGTGGGTATTTTATTATATTTTTTCCATTACCATTTATCCCTGTTCTATGCCCTCCACCCACAGTCACCACATTGTAGTCCATGACCATGAGTACTTTTTCCTTTTTTCTCCATCCCTATACTTTTTAACCTCTAGCCCCCATAGCTGTCAGCTTGCTCTCAACCTATGAGTCTGTCTCTGTTTTGCCGTTAGGTCAGTTTGTTTATTAGATTCCACATATGAGTGAAATCATATGGTATTTGTTTTTATCTGACTGACTTATTTCACTTAGCATAATCTTTTCCAGGTCCATCCAAAATGTCACAAGGATAAAATTTTCTTCTTTTTTATAGCCGAGTAGTACTCCATTGGGTAAATGTCCCATAGTGGTTTTACTCACTCATTTACTGATGGACACTTGGGCTGCTTCCGTATCTTGGTGATTGTAAATAATGCTACAATGAACATAGGAATGATCGTGTACTTTCAAATTAGTGTTTTGGGTTCCTTTGGATATGTTCCCAGGGATCGCTGGGTTAAAAGGCAGATTCATTTTTAATTTTTTGAGGTATCTCCATATTGCTTTCCACAGTGGCTTCACTGATCTGCATTCCCACCAACAGTGTAAAAGGGTTCCCTTTTTTCCTTATCCTCGCCAGCACTTGTTAGTTTGTTAATTTATGGAGGATAGCCATTCTGACAGGTGTGAGGTGATACCTCATTGTGGCTTAATTTGTATTTCACTGATGATTAGTGATGTTGAGCATCTTTTCATATGTCTATTGGCCATCTCTATGTCCTCTTTGGAGAAATGTCTATTCAGGTCTTTTGCTCATTTTTTAAATTGGTTTGTTTTTTTGTTTGGTGTTTAGTTTTGTAAGTACTTTATACATTTTGGATATTAACCCCTTATGAGATGTATTGGTGAATATGTTCCCCCATTCTGTGTATTTTCCTTTTATTTTGTTGATGGTTTCCTTTGCTACACAAAAACTTTTTAGTTTGATATAGCCCCAGTTGTTTATTTTTTCATTTTTTTCCTTCAGGAGATCTATCAGATTAAATATTGATACGAACAATGCCTGAGATATTACTGCCTATATTTTCTTCTAGGATTTTTATGGTTTCAGGTCTATCATTCAAGGCTTTAATCTACTTTGAATTTATTCTTGTGTGTGGGTAAGAAGGTGTTCTAGTTTCATTTTTCTGCATGTATCTGTCCAATTTACCTAACACCATTTATTGAATAAACTACCATTAGCCCATTGTATGTGCTTGCTTTCTCTGTTGAATATTAGTTGACTATAAGGGTGTGGGTTTATTTCTGGGCTCTCTATTCTGTTCCATTGATCTATGTGACTGTTCTTATGAAAGTATCATGCTGTTTTGATTACTATGGACTTATACTATAGTTTAATATTAGGTATTGTGATTCCATATAAATTTTTGAAATATTTGTTCTAGTTCTGTGATTGTGTCATTGGTATCTTGATAGGCATTTTGTTGAATCTATAGATTGCTTTAGGTATCATGGAATTTTTAATGCTATTAATTCTTCATACCCATGAACATGGTATGTGCTTCTACTTATTCGTATCTCCTCGAATTTCTTTCTTCAGTGTCTTTTAATTTTCCAAGTATAAGTCTTTTATGTCCTTGGTTATGTTTATTCCTAGATATTTTATTCTTTCTGAAGCAATTGTGAATGTGATGTTTTCTTAATTTTACTTTCTGATAGTTCATTTTGACATATAAAAATTCAACAGATTTCTGGATATTAATTTTTTATCTTGCTACTTTACTGAATTCATTTATCAGTTCTAGTAATTTCTTGGTGGAATCTTTAGGATCCTCTACGTACAGGATCATGTCATCTACAAATAAAACAGTTTTACTTCTTCCTTTTTAATTCAGAAACATTTTATGTCTTATTCCTGTCTGATTGCTATGGCTTCCAGTACTTCCAGTACTCTGTTGAATAACAGAGGTAAAAATGGACATTCCTTGACATGAAAGTGGACATGTAAAAGTGGACATGTCTTGTTCATGATCTTAAGGGATATGCTTGCAGTTCTTGCCCAATGAGTATGAGGCTGGCACTGGGTTTCTCACATATGGCCTTTATTACATTTAGGTATGTTCAGTCTATTCCCACTTTTGGGAGATTTTATCATAAATGGGTGCTGGTTTTATCAAATGCTTTTTCTGCATCTATTGATATGATCATGTGTTTTTTATCTTTCATTTAGTTTATATGGTGTATCACATTTATTGATTTGTGAATGTTGTACCAACCTTGCATTCCCAGAATAAATCTCACTTGATTATGTTATATGATCTTTTTGATGCATTGCTGTATTCAGTTTGCTAATATTTTACTGAAGATTTCAGTATCTACATTCCTCAGGGGTATTGGTGTATAATTTTTAAGTATATTTTATTGATTATGCCGTTACAGTTAACCAATGTTTTTCTCCCCTTTCTCCCCCTCAGTCCTGAACCTACCCTCCCACCAGCATTCCTCCCCCCCTTAGTTTATTTCCATAGGTCATACACATAAGTTATTTGACTTCTATATTTCCTATACTATTTTTAACTCTCCCCTGTTTTTTTGTACCTACCATTTATGCTACTTATTCCCTGTATGTTTCCCCCCATTGTCCCTGCTCCCCTTCCCTGCTGTAACACTCCATGTGATCTCCATTTCTGTGATTCTGTTCCTGTTCTAGTTGTTTGCTTAGGGTTGTTTTTTTTGTTTTTGTTTTTTTTTTGTTCAGTTGTTAATAGCTGTGAGTTTGTTGTCATTTTACGGTTCATAGTTTTGATCTTCTTTTTCTTAGATAAGTCCTTTTAACATTTCATATAATAAGAGTTTGGTGATGATGAATTCCTTTAACTTGACCTTATCTGGGAATCACTTTATCTGCCCTTCCATTCTAAATGATAGCTTTGCTGGATAGAGTAATCTTGGATGTAGGTCCTTACCTTTCATGACTTTGAATACTTCTTTCCAGCCCCTTCTTGCCTGCAAGGTTTCTTTTGAGAAATCAGCTGATAGTCTAATGGAAACTCCTTTGTCAGTAACTGTTTCCTTTTCTCTTGCTACTTTTAAGATTCTCTTCTTATCTTTAATCTTGGGTAACTTCATGATGATGTACCTGGGTGTGTTCCTCCTTGGGTTCAACTTCTTTGGGACTCTCTGAGCTTCCTGGACTGCCTGGAAGTCTATTTCCTTTGACAGATTGGGGAAATTCTCCTTCATTATTTTTTCAAATGAGTATTCAATTTCTTGCTCTTCATGTTCTCCTTCTGGCACCCCTATGATTCAGATGTTGGAACATTTAAAGTTGTCCTGGAGGTTCCCAAGTCTCTCCTCATTTTTTTGAATTCTTGTTTCTTCATTCTGTTCTGGTCTTCCTTCTGTTCCAAATAATTGATTTGAATCCCAGTTTCCTTTCCTTCACTGATGGTTCCCTGTATATTTTTATCTATTTCACTTTGCATAGCCTTCACTTTCTCCTCTATTTTGTGTCCGTACTTAATCATTTCTGTGAGCATCCTGAATACCAGTGTTTTGAACTCTGCATCTTATAGGTTGTCTATCTCCTCATCACTTAGTTCTTTTTCTAGAGTTTTAATCTGTTCTTTCATTAGGGCCATATTTCTTTGTCTTGATGCAGCTGTTACATTGTAAGGGGCGGAGCCTTAGGTATTCACCAGGTGGGGCAATCCATTTTGCAGTGTTGTGGCACTGTCTGTGGGGGAGTGGTCAGAGAGGGAACCATGGCATTTGCTTGCCTCTTGACCCTCTTTCAGTCACTTCCCTTGCTACTCATGAGCAAATTGGGCCCTATTGGTGCTGATTCCTAGATGGGTGGGCTTGTGTACATTCTAGGACCCTGTGGGTCTCTCCAGCATTCTCTTCTGTGAGGGTGGGAGTTTCTCCCACTGTCACAAACCCCATAGGTTTTTACAGCCAGAGGTTTTGAGGCTTTAATTTCCCACAGTGGAACCCTGGGTTGTGTTTTCTGTCATGCTCCCCAGTTGTTCCTCGTGGCCTATCCACACACTAATGTGGGACTGCCTAGTCCGCCAGACACGGCCTCACCCAGCCCATTCTATCTCCTTTCCATGTGTCTTGTCTGCCCCAGCTGCCTGTCTCTGCCTCTCCTAACAGTCTGGTTTAGTTTTGGAATATTGTATATTTCTAGGAATTTATCCCATTTCATCCAGGTTTTACATTGTTGGCATATAGTTATTCATAATATTTTCTTACAATCCTTTGTATTTCTTTGGTGTCAGTTATTTCTCCTCTTTCACTTCCTATTTTATTCTTTTGGAGCCTTTCTCTTTCTTGATGAGTCAGAC
This sequence comes from Desmodus rotundus, assembly GCF_022682495.2. Lineage (NCBI taxonomy): Eukaryota > Metazoa > Chordata > Mammalia > Chiroptera > Phyllostomidae > Desmodus > Desmodus rotundus. The sequence goes on from NC_071389.1 coordinate 48,328,371, forward strand.
TAAAGGTTTGTCAATATTATTTATCTTTTCAAAGAACCAGTTGTTGGATTCATTGATCTTTTGTATCACTTTTTTGGACTCCATTTCATTTATTTCTGCCCTGATCTTTATCATTTCCGTCTTTCTACTCTTTGTTTTGTTTGTAATTCTATTTCAAGTTTCTTTAAGTGTAAAGTTAGATTGTTTATTTGAGCTTTTTCTTTTTATTTGAGATAGTCCTATAATGCTGTGAATTTCCCTCTTTGGATTGCTTTCCTTTTGTCACACAGATTATGGATTGTTGTGTCCTTATTTTCATTTGTTTCAAGGTATCTTTTGATTTCTTCCTTGATCTTGTTGTTGACCTTTTCATTGTTTAATAACATGTTATTTAGTTTCCATGATTTTGTGTATTTTTCATTTTTCTTTTTGTGATTGATTTCTAGTTTCATTCATAGCATTGTGATCAGAGAAGATGTTTGATATGATTTCAATCTTGTTAAATTTATTGGGACTTGTTTTGTGTCCTAACAAGTGGTCTATTCTAGCAAATGTTCCATGTGTTCTTGAAAAGTATGTATATTCTGTTGCTTTGGGGTGAAATGTTCTGAAGTTATCAATTAAACTTATTTTATCTATTGTGTCATTTAAGGCTGCTGTTCCCTAGTTGATTTTCTATCTGGAAGTTCTATTCATTGAGGTCTATGTGATGTTAACATTCCCCACAATGACTGTATTTCTGTGGATGTTTTCCTTTATGTCCATCAAGGTTTACCTTACATACTTAAGTGCTCTTATGTTGAGTGCATAAATGTTTCCTAGGATTATATCCTCTTGTTGGATTGTTCCTTTTCTCATTATGTAGTGTTCTTCTTTGTTTCTTATAATACCCTTGGTTTTATAGTTTATTTTGTCAGATATAAGTAACCCTACCCTAACTTTTTCTCCCCCTTCCATTTGCATAAACCATCTTTTTCCATCCCTTTCCTTTTAGTCTGTGTGTATCTTTTGATCTGATGTGGGTCTCTTGGAGACAGCATATATATAGGTCTTGTTTTCTTATCCATTCAGCAACCTTATTTCTTTTGATTGGAGCATTTAAACCATTTAAATTTAAAGTGATGATTGATAGATATGTTTATTGCTGTTTAATTTTAAACTTTTTTCTCTTTTTTCTTTTTCTTCTTTTTATTTTATTTTTTATTAAATACTTTTTAATTTTATTGTTGTTCAAGTACAGTTTTCTGCCTTTTCCCCCACCCCTCCCCATCACCCCAGTTGTCCCTACCTCACTCCCCTGTTTCCATCCCACCTTGTTTTTGCCCATGTGTTCTTTATAGTTGTTCCTTTAAACCCTTCCCTGTTTTTCCCCATTATCCCCTCCTTTCTCCCCTCTGGTTACTGTCAGTTTGTTCTTAATTTCAATATCTTTGGTTATATTTTGCTTGCTTGTTTGTTTTGTTGATTAAGTTCCAGTTAAAGGTGAGATCATATGGTATTTGTCTTTCACCGCCTGACTTATTTTACTTAGCATAATGCTCTCCAGTTCTAAACCACAATGAAATACCACTTCGCACTGGTGATAATGGCCATCATAAACAAAGCAACAAATAACAAGTGTTGGAGAAGTTGTGGAGAAAAGGGAACTCTAGTACACTGTTGGTGGGATTGCAGACTGATGCAACCACTGTGGAAAACAGTATGGAATTTCCTCAGAAAACTAAAAATGGAACTGCCTTTTGACCTGGCAATACCACTGCTAGGGTTATATCCTAAGAATCCTGAAACACCAATCCAAAAGAACCTATGCACCCCAATGTTCATAGCAGCACAATTTAAAATAGCCAAGTGCTGGAAGCAACCTAAGTGTCCAGCAACAAAGGAGTGGATCAAAAAACTATGGTACATTTACACAATGAAATTCTACACAGCAGAAAGAAAGAAGGAGCTCCTACTATTTGTGACAGCATGGACGGAACTGGAGAGCATTTTTCTTCTTCTTTTTAAAGAATGCCCTTTAACATTTGTTGCAGTACTGGTTTGTTGTTAATGAACTCCTTTAGTTCTCTCTTGCCTGGGAAGCTCTTTATTTCTCCTTCAATATTAAATGATAGCCTTGGTAGGTAAAGTAGCCTTGGTGAAGGTTATTGCTTTTCATCACCTTGAATATTTAATGCAAAGCCCTTCTGGCCTGAAATGTTCCCGTTGAGAAATCAGATGACAGTCTACTTGGTGCTCCTTTAAAGGTAACCAACTGCTTTTCTCTTATAGCTTTTAAGATTCTCTTCTTGTCTTTAAGCTTTGCCATTTTAACTCTGATGTGTCTTAGTTTGGGTGTCTTCGGTCCCTCTTGTTTGGGACTCTGCACTTCCTGGGCTTGTTTGTCTTTTTCCTTCACCATGTTAGGGAAGTTTTTGGTCATTATTTCTTCAAATAGGTTCATGATCCCTTGCTCACTCTCTTCTCCTTCTGGTATTCCCATGATGCAGATGTTGTTATTCTTCTTGTCTTCAAAATTTCTGAATCTCTCCTCTTTATTTTAAAATCCTTTTTGTTTTGCTGTTCTGCTTGGGTATTTCTTTCTACCTTGTCTTACAAATCACTCATTTGATCCTCTGCTTTATCTATCCTACTGTTTATTTCTTTCAGTGTATTATTTATTTGAGATATTGCATTCTTTATTTCTGATTGGTCATTTTTAATGGTTTCTATGTCTTTTTTCATGCTTATAAGTATCCTTATACTCATTACTCTAAAATATCTCTCTGATAAATTGCTTGCCTTCATTTCATTTAGTTCTTCTTCTGGAGAATTCTCTTGTTCTTTCATTTGGGGCTTGTTTTTTTTTTTTTTTTTTTTTTTTTTGTCTTCCCATTTCGACTGCCTCTAAGTATTTGTTTCTATGTTTTAGGCATATCTGCAAAAAATCTGGTTTAGACCTATGTCTGACACTGCCTGTGACTGGTCCTGGGCAACCTATTTGGAGCTCTCAGTGATCCACAGCTCTGGCTCCTTCTGCTTGGGACTGTTTGTGTGCAGAAAGAAACAGGCTGTGCACCAAGGCCAGCTTTTACCATCACTGTGCCTGGGGGATAGTCAAAGTCCCAAAGCTCCCAGACATTCACCTCTGCCTGTAGGCTTTCTGTTAAGCTTAAACACTGAAATCACCTCCAGCTGTACTTCTCAGCAGCTCCACTTATGTTCTACAGGTGGGGCTATTGCTTCCCCTCAGGCTGATGCCACTTGGAGAGCAGTGCTTGGCCCAAGAAAGATGTCTTCTGCAGTATGGGGAATGACTCAGCACAGGGAACATTTTGGCTATCCCTTCAGCTTTCTCCCCAGAGCAACCAACCTCCAACTCTCCTTTCATGGTTCTATTCCACTCTGTCCTTCCTCTGCCATAGCCCAGGGTAAGTGGCTGCAAATGCTGTTTTGTGTGTTGGCCCTTTAAGAGGCTCTCTGTGTCTCTAGCCATCTCTCCTTGGTAGACACAAACCCCCGCTGCTTTCAGAGCTGTGTGTTACTTGGTTTCCTTTCCCAGGTCTGGTGCCATAGGCTGGGGAGCCCACTTAGGGTTTAGACCCCACACTTCTCAGGGGGAATCCCCTGGCCACTGAAATACCCCTCTGGAACTTTAGTTGCTCCCCGTGGGAGCCCAGCCAGCCTTCTCACATCTCCTCTGCACTCCCTATGAGTCACATTGCAGTGAAGTGTTTTCTTTAGTCTGTCCTTGGTTATAATGCTTCTCTCCAGCTAGTGTTCAGTTGGTTATTCAGGATGATTTTTCGTTAATTTAGTTGTAATTCCAGTTTGGTCCTGGGTGGCGGTTATTGCAGCTTCCACTTATGCTGCAGCCATCTTGATCTCACCTTAGTGGGTATTTTAATAGCTCTCTGAAGGGCACTATACCAGATATACAGATGAATCAGTACCTCATGGGAGATGCTACTTCTGCAGATGGTTAATCACTTCCATTTCATATATGTTATTGTTAGTTACAATTTCAGAGGTGATGTTTCTGACCTTGGTTTTGAATTTTTATTTGCGTCCTAAATCAAGTTATGCATAATAACTGCATGGACTTTTATGATTATAAATTTTATTATGTCTAAACCTAGAAATTACATGAGTCATTTATTTTTTTAAATGCATGTCATTTGTAATAATTTTTCTCTGTTACTGCAGAGCAATTTGATCAAGAGAGGGAAGGAAAAAAACATTTGAATTTTTAAATTTTGATTAGACACGGCAGATACTCTGATTAAACAAGATGTAAAAGGTAAAAAATGGAACAGTTATGTGAAAAAATGGTGTTAGGTAACAATTAATTTAGTCTTCAAATAGAAGGCCAACTAAAGATTCACATAACGTACATCTTTAAAAAATCATTGTTGACCTTTTTTTTTAACTTGACAAAGGGCATGTACTTTATGTATATTTGTTCACTCAAAAAATTATTTAATGCTTACTAAACGCCAAGAACTGGGTTAGGCATGAAGGAAACACAGATAATTAAGAGGTAGCCTCTTCCTCAAGATGCTCAGAACCTAGTGGAAGAGGCTAACAAGGAAACAGGCAGTTCTAACTAAGTAGGATATAAAGAAGCACACAGTGCTATGATATACAGGAAAGTGTTACTAACCCATCTGTGTATTATATTTATCATTAATACTGGGAAAGCATATTTTAGTCAATATGTGTTTACACTTTTCCAAAGTCTTCCTTTTGTTCTAAAATATTTAAGATAACATAGATAATTTTTCATAAAGATGAGATACACTTATCATATATTAACATATCAGCATAATCAAGGTCTTAATTATGGAAGTAATGGCCTCAAAGGGTGACCTTTTTTTTCTTTTTTTACCATTTGGATGAGGATGCAGCAACATTCTCCCAAATTTTCAAAATCTCCCCAAACCACCAAACATTAAACATACAACCAAACATAAAAATAGTATGCATGGAATGCAGGCACATCTTCAGTCAAGTCCTTTAGAACCTAGTCTCTGCTCACCACACACATGTGAACTCACCCAACCAGAGTGTTGCTGCAAAGCTCCTCTCATTCATAAATTCAGAATCTGCTACTGTATGGAAGGTATTTATGATATAAAGCACAAGTCACTGTAGCAAAAGTAGAATATATGCTGTTTCTATGTGATATCTAAAGTTATTATCCAAGATGTTAGAGTCACAACGATACCATTTCTTGCTTAAATTGCAGCATTTTAATACTCTTAATATAAGAGAACATATTCTATTTCGCCTTCCAAAACTTTGGACAACAAAACCACTGAGACAATATGGATCCTTCTTCAGTGAGCTGCAGAGAATCTATGCTCTAAATCTTTATTGTAGAGTACAGCATTAAACTGGTCAGATCCTATCAGTTGTGTGGCTAACATAAATGGCATGCAATAAAATTTCATTTGCACATTAGGCCACCCAAATGGTATTTGTCATGCTCCTATTATGTACTGGGTACTGTAGTAGATATTGGGTTCCATGTCATCCCTATCTCCAGGGAGTTTGCCGTGTATAATGAGATGTAGACGTAGTGCTACAAAGACACTAAAGCAGAAGGATGAGTACTTTCATGTGTAGAGAAAGGCTCTAAAAAAGGAGGCCAGATATGCCAATTCCTGAAGAATGAATAGGAATTTTCTAGGTGGTTAGCATGATATTTCATGAGGCAGATTATATATGATTTGTTTATTCTATTCACTTTAAGTTCTATTTTTAGTGAGTCAGATGACCAGAAATCTCTATGCCTAAACTGCATTATCTTAGCCTCCTACAAAAATGCCTTCACTGGATTAGTTCAATATTATGGTCATAGATTTTCTTAAGAAGTGGTTCTATAAAGAATATGGCTGTGCTATTTGTAAAATATTTTTGATTGGTGTCATATGTGGATTATCGAATATGAGTAGTATTGAAAAATTACTCTATAAGTAATTTTTTTTGCTTTTAATGTGTTTTAACCTTTTACTGTCTTTCTTAATTGAGATAAATGCACTTCCTCATTTATTTCACTTCATAGATAAAATGTATCCTATTGGGTGTGAGAACTGTCAAAGTCCCTCCCATTGAACTTTTAAGTTTTCTTTATTTTCATTTGTCTCTCTTCTATAATCATTTTTTCTAACTGGAGTGCCATTCAGCTTACAAAGATTCTTAAGCCTTTTTATTGGGAGAAAAAATGGTATTCTTCAATTCTGGCTTTTCCTATTTACCTTTCTTCATTCATTGACAAATTACTTGAAAAAATGGTGTATATTTGTGCATCCATTTTCCTTATTTAACATTGGACTCTTATTCCAATTCAGTTTGTCTGTCTACTGCCTCATCATCCTATTGAAACTGCTTTCAGTAAGGAAACAAATGCTCATCCAGTTACCGCAATCAGAACCTACTTTCTCTCTTGGGTATTGGTGTGAGCTTATAGACGTAAGCATTAGAAACTGTCTGTTCCTGACATAAACCAAAAACAGATGTATGAGAAGGACTTTGGGTAGCTTACAGAGCCAACAGGAGTGCTAGAGAACCAGGACTGGACAATGGATAAAAAACAAAGGAAGATGAGTAACAGGTCCCATGGCCAAGTCATACTTCAGTTAAATGCTGGCAAGCCCTGGACACTTCTACAGTCACTGAGCATGAATTATGAGCTGTCGCTATACATTTTCATCCTCACTTGAGGTGGAAAAACCTGGGTAGAATATCCAGTTGCCTGAACCTAGGTCACTTGTCTCAAACTCTGGCTACTCTGTACTTTCTCTAGTGGAGGCATGGTCCTTTGCCCTTCACTTAAAGCAGAATTTTCCCTCAAATTAAAAAAAAAATGCTTTACATGTTGAGCAGCAAAATTCAAATATTCCCCCCCATGATCACTTTGCGGCCTTTAGTACCATTATCTACTTCCTTCTTAAAAGTCTTTTTAATATGACTTTTAGATACCTCTCCTATTTTTAATCTTGCTGTCTCCCTATTACCAATGAAGTAGGTATAAAAGCTTGAACATGGCATTCAATGCCTTTCATAATAATGTCCTTTGTATTTTGGGCATTATGTTCCCCTTACTATGTTAGCTCCCTGTTCTGCCATCAGATACAATAGCTACTTTTAACTAACGAAACTACTTATATTTCCTCAACATAGGAGACATCTAGAAAAGCCTTCCTTACTCTTTGTCTTTGTATTTATCCTTCAAGGTTCAGATCAATTTTGTGAAGCCCTCTGAGCTGAATTAATCTCTCCTTTCTCTGCCTTCCCTTGGTACTTCGTCTAGTTTGTTTATGACTCGCTCTTCCGAATAGATTCTTCAAAGGAAGACCATGTCATATTTATATTCAGCACAATCCTGGTTGAATGAATTTTGAATCACCTTAAATCCTCTTTGGACATATTCTAGATATAAATTATATGGTGATAAAAATAATATTATAGTAGCTGTTATTTATTATCATCCAGGTTTTTAATTATTCAAAGTACCATTGTTTTTATGGATAATTAAAACTTTCTTGAAGTATCTTTTTTCCCAAAATCTGGACACACTTCAACACATAAAGCTGAAGTCTTCTGTTGTGCTGAGGAGGCCACTGTGGTGAAATGGAGGGAAGAGCCTCTCTTTATTGTGTTTCTATTATTTTCTAGGACAACGGAATAATCCCTATGCAGCCAATAGCCTAATGTGATCACTGGCATAAAGTTTGGTAGTGTCTTTTCAAAACGAGCTTAGCAAAATCCTAGATGGGCAGCACTCTACCAGCTGCTATAAACCCCCCTAAATTACTACTCATGAATAACTTCTAGTGTTGTGCTGACATGTGCTGGCCATGGTTTGCCCCTCTCCAAACTGTTCAATAAGCTACAGATGAACAGAAGGTCCTTCCATCTTTCTGGTATTCTCCTCTGCCTACCCAATTCCCATATTTCAAGTAAGAGGCAAGATTAGACCCACCATAGCAGAAACATTCACAGTAAGTAGGCAAATGCCATTTCATACTTAACTTGATTATCAAATATATCCTGAACCCAGGGAAGGTATTTTCTCATGTTTATTAATTATTCTCATACAATAAGTTGCTATGTAGTTTTGAATGATATAATGCACTACATACAAGATATAATGTTTACTGTTGGACAAGAAAATATCTATGAACAGGAAGATTAATGCACCTTCCAGATAGGAAACTAAATGAAAACAACTGGTAAAGTAGTGGCAATGAACTTTAAGAAATTAAGTGGTTCTAAATTTTAGACTCTAAGGTAATGGTACAAAAAATTTGAAAGCCTAAAATGGGCAAAGAAAGATTATCAGGTCTTCTGTTTTGCTTATCTTCTGGGTTGTCTCTGCCTTTCATCTGTCTGAGCTATTTTACAGTTCTATAAAGTTGCATAATACAAATAGTAATGCAAATGATTCTTGTCCATAGAAATGCAAAGTGCATACTCTGGAAATGCAGTTGGTTATTGCTCTGTGGGCATTAACCAGTGTTGCATCTATTAAGCAAATTTATTTCATCATTTCTTATGTTCTACGTATGCGCTGTTCTTTCAGTTTCCTTTTGTACCATTTGTAACATCTTATTGGCCCCTCAGTTGATGGATTAAATAAAATCTTGGGCACATGTGTTCATTTTATATTTATATATATTTTATTGTAAACATTATATTTAGCTGTTTATACTTATGGTTTTACTAAAAAGAGTTTAATATTGCATGGCAGGATGGTTCTCTGTTCCTTCTTTTCTTCCTCTTTCCCTTCCTTCCTTCTTTTTTTTTTTTTTTAACAAGTATTAATATTAACTGGGTGCATAGGACTGGGCATACAAAATCCAACTTGTGTCTGATCTATAATGGCTTTCACGGGGACAAACAAGACTATATGAGACAATAAAAATAATAAGGCCTATGGGTTTATGTAGACTTGTATTTAAATTTGGGTTCTACCTCTTTCCTACCATGTGACTTTTGGCAAGTTTCTCAACTTTTCTGAACTTCATTTTCTTTGTTTAAAAATGGGCTTGTTAGAAGCGAACAACACCAGATGTTAGACCTCTTTCCTTGAGATTTGACTAAGAAGGAATTCAAAGCCAAGGCTCAAATACAAGCAAAAGTTTATTTAGAAAGTCACAGAGGTAGAAGAAGGGAGCCAGCTGGGTTGTGTGGACTTAGGAAACTGTTATAGAGACAAAAGAAGGGCCCTTGGACCTTAGGACAAAGAAAGGCAAAGAAAGCACTCCTGGGGAAAGGAGAGGGGCAAAGCCATGGGAGAGAGAAAGAGAGAAAGCAAGCACCCACGCACATGAGAGCATGGGGTCCTTTGTCTTAAGGGGCTTTAATAGAGGGGATTTTAGGAGAGGCCTCAGGGGAAGATCTCAATAAAATATTCATCTGCTTTTCAGGTGTGTCTTTTCAGGGCTGTGGTCTCTACTGATTGGTGTGCTAGGGTAGGGAGTCACTAGTCATTGCAGCTGGTCCTGATGTCAGCCATGGCGCGGCTATGTTTGGTTTTGCAGCTTTTCTGGGACTGGAGCTGAAACACAGCTGAGACCTAGATGTTATCATTATTTCTAGTTTGACCAAAACTCTGTCTCTGTGGTGAACAGGCATGAGGCTTTGCTCCTAAGATTATTTGATGTGGGACAGAACCTCATTGCTCTGAAGGCTTAATGCTTAAGGGAGGGGTCATGCAATGGCTTGTATGGGAGTTGTATGAGGCTATTTTCTGGCCTCTTCATCCCTTCACATGACTAGCGACATGCCAGGGGAGGGAAAATCAGGGGGAGATGTGAACTGCATGACCAGTAACATGAAAGGTCAGGAGGTCTAAACTGCATGACCAGCTATATGCTAGGGGAGGAAGGGTTACCCTTTCTACCCTGGTGAGCTTCAGTACTTGGCTTATTGTTTCTACCCTGCTCAAGTCTGCTGACTGCCTGCTATATCAGGTTGTACTAATTTCAGCTAGTCACAGTTGTTGGATAAATTAAGATTATGTAGGTAATTGCTTAGTACTTAGATAGCACCTGGTTCTTGGTAGGCCCTCAGTGACTCAGTGAATGTTCCCACTCTGTACTCCATGCTCTCAACCTCCTTCTTTTGTGATTAAAAAATTTTTTTAATTCTTTGCCACTGCCCCAACAAGTCATTATTTCTTTTTATGGATATTGGAATGACAAGGTGAAGCTCAATAAACAAGAATCTAGAGTACTCAAAGTCTCAATTCAATACCCAGCTCAATGAGTCATGCAAGCCTAAAACAAGAACTAAGCTCACAACCAGGAAGATCTCTAAATATTAAGAAAAAACACCACTTATGGTTAAGGGACTATTACTGTAAAAAAATATGATTACAAGAAAGACCTTCTTACAACCTTATTGCAGGAAGCATAATATTAGTCTACCTGGATAATTACAGATCAAAATTTATGAAAGCCAAATTTGCCCTGTCAACTCCCTAACAGCAAATGCTTCCCTTCCTGTCTTTGTGGGCCCACAGCATTTATTTTTACCCGGTTAATGTTAAATGTTCTCTCTATTATTTTTCTCTCCAACTTTGTTTGCCAGTTCTTCTTAGCAGCCAGACATGTTTGCACCCTTCTCTTTTAATCTTTTACCGGGCAGTTTAAAACTTTAAGTTATTCACAATCCAAATGAATACTGAATGGAATATTCATTACGCACCTTCCAGTTGCCCCTTTTCTATTACTGTAGTGACACTGATGGATGGTGAAGATGCAAATGCCTATTTCTTGTGAGTTTAATCTAAGCTCCGTGCGCCCTGATATATCTTATCATTTTGTTTGGTAATTAGACTTCTCTGATGATGCTGTAAAATACGTCTCAGTTGTGAAGGGAAAAGTCATTATTTATCATTAGATGGTGGAGAATATGCTCATTTCTCACTGCCCTACCTGGGTAGCAAGGACAGAGTGATGCGATTTCAACCTGGAGGCCTGCGCTTGATGTGATTTTGGGATGGAACAAATAGCCATGAAATTAATCTGAGAATGTTCAATTGTTCTCTTGCCACAGCTTGGCTGGCATCATCTTGCTATATGAAGTATAGCTTTCCAGCTCTTAGTTTCCTTCCTGAGCATGAGCAAATCAGGGGAAGATTTGTCCCTGTTACACATTGTCCCATAAAGGGTGAGGATGGGGACCAAAAGGAAATGGATTAATGAGGGGGAAATGTCTTTTGAAGCCAAGGGACTATAAATAGTACAGTTCTGTCAGCATTGTATTTATGATGCAAGGCTGTTACCTAATGTGAGCTGGAGAAAAAGTTGTGTAAGTATAGTCCTGGGAAAAGGTAAAAACAAGCCTTGAGTCACAGATTCTGTATCATAAGGAAAATGAAAAAAAACCAAACAAACCCTGAATGTTGGATGGAGGTCACTGATTTCCAGGAGAGGACAGTCTCACTTTCTGTTCACTCACTCAGCTAGTCATTACTGAGCTGCAGCTACATACCCAACCCTCTCCTGAGAGTAAAAATTATTCTGAAGTTCGGTAGGTTTAGAGAACAACTTTAGTGCATTCTAAGAAGGTAAACTCAGTAATCATATTTTATATATACATCATTAACCCCTTCGGTTATTTTATTGAATTTTGTGTTTTCCTCTAAGTTTTAAAATATATTCCTTTTCTCCTTGGGTAAGATGATTCATTAAATCATCTTATAGCCAATGTAGTGTTGCTGTATAATTCATATTTATTTTTTCTAAATGATACGGATATTATTCTTGATAATATCAGAAGCAGCCTTAAAGGCCAACAGATAGTTCTATTCAAGTTGTGAAGTGATTAGTGTGTTCTTTAGAGATGCCCTGAAATCTTTCTGAAAGGTGTCTTTGCCTATCCAATGTTAAATGAGAAACTGGTATGATTTGCCTCTGAAAAAAAACTGTTATGGATGGCCACAGAGAGGAAAAGTCAACAATTACTACTTTACTCAGTGTTGCAATGATTTCTCATGCTTGTTGATCTTAAGTACATCGCACAGGTGAATACATATCAAGTACCTGGAAGAAGGTCTGGGACTTGCGAAACAGGCGATAACCTCATTATTACTGGGAATTGTGGACCACTGGAATCTTTCATGCACCCACTTTCCGATCAGTACCTCCTCTTCTTTTCCTTTCCTTCACCTTATTCTCCAAATTCAATAATCTCAGACCCACTGGGACTGGGACCTATAATCCTTTGACCCTACTATCCTTTCTGCTGTCCTTCACCCTTTTGTGATGTCCCTTTCCTTTTTACTATTACTATAGTAATAGTAAACAGCTTAATTACTATTTTCATTCATTATGGCCGCCTCCCTGCACATACAGTAAATATTCTTGCCTTTTTCTTATTCTGACATACACTATTGTGAAACTCTAACGCTGGTAAAATCCGACATATGGCTGTTTGCTCCTGTGTAAGTGAACAGGGCAGGAAGACATCAAAGAACATGGCTGACTGCTTTCACGAAACTCATGATGGGGACCTTTAATGCTGCCTGTCAATCACTATACTTTCTGATCCAGTCACTTTCCCATTTCCTTAGTTAACTATCTCATACCTTCCTTTTCTTCAAATCTCCAGACCTTCAACAGTCTTCACTCTTAGCTGTTGATTTTCAGAAAATAGCTTTCACAATCTCCCATGATCAGATCTAACTACCTGCCTCCCTTTCTTTACTCATATACAAGGTCCAGCACAAATAACATCCCTTTTATTTTGTTACAAACTCTTTTATTACAAAATCATAAGCACGTAATTCTGTATCATAAGAATATCACACTCAAACATACTATGTGAAATTTTAGGTGACATATTCAAATTAAAACTAGAAATTATTACACCTGTATTATTACCCTACCAACCACACTCAAGCAGGTGTTACTTCTGCTGGACCCCGTACTTTGCTTTGTACCTGTTATTATAGATGACCTGTCCCACCTGTGTCTAAGGACAGCATCTTTATTTGTGGGCTAGATCCTATTTCTTTCTACTCAAGGACGTGGTCCCAGCAATTCTGTCCTCTTTCTCCTGTACTAACAACTTTCTCCTCTTTACTGGGTCATTGCTATTAACACAAAAATGTGCTCCTTTTATCACATTTTAATAAGAAACTCTTAACTTCACCTTTTCTTCCTTTTGTAACAAAACCCCTAGAAAGAATTTAATATCTTTATATTCATTACCCCTAGTCTATTTTAGGCACTTCATCGGCTTTTGCCCCTAATCACTTTACCAAAACTGTTCTTGCCAAGATCCCAATGACCCTCAAATTGCTGATAATTCTCGGTCTTCATTTTTACTTGAACCATCAGCTGCATTTCATAGTCTTGAATCATTTTTTCTAACATCAAATACTTCCTCACTTCTTGCTCATAACGCCACATTTTCCTTGTTTTTCTATTACCTCTCTGGCTACTACTTTTCAACTTCCTCTGCCAGGTCTGTGTTCTCTTCTTCCTTGACCTCTAAAAGTTGTTCTTTGTGTCCCAGGGCTCCATCCTTGATCCTTCTTGTTTAACTAGACCAGCAAACTGGGGCCCATGCGCTGAATCCAACCTGCAGCTGTTTTAATAAATACAATTTTTTTAATTGAACATAACCCATTTGATTATATGTTCTCTACGGCTGCTTTTGAGCTGCATAGGTGAGTTAAGTAATTGTGACAAAAACCACATGCCCATCAAAGCTTAAAATATTTCCTTTCAGACTCTTGAGAGGAAAAGTGTGCTGATACCTGAGCCACACTTCTCTTTCTGTGAATGCATTCAGAATCATGGTTCAGATGCTATGTACTGATATCTCTTCATTGTATTTCCACACCAGACATCACTTCAGAAACCCAGACCTATAAATCCAATTGCTGATGAGAGATCTATACTTGGATGTCTAGTGGTAAAAATAGTAAACACATTTGAATTTAAAATGTTCAAAATGAAACCTCTTATCTTTATCTTTAAAGCTGGTCCATCTACAGTTGTCTTCATTTCGGTTAACATCAACCCTATCTTTCCAGTTACTTAGATGGAAAACTTAACATTGTCTTTGACTTTTATCTCATATTCCATATTCAATTTGGGAATCCTGATGGCTCTAACTTCAAAATATGTCCAGAATCTGACCACTTCTCCCATTCTGGTTCAAGTCATCATAATCTCTTTCCTAAATTACTATAATCACCTTATATTTGATTTTACTGGTTTTATCCTTGCTGCCACTCCCTATTTGAGCTATTTGCAATATGGAAGCAAGGGTGTTTTTTTAAAAAAACATAAAAAAGCCAAATAATGTCATTTTCTGCTCACAATGATTTTTATTTAAAATAAAAGCTAAACTTCTTACAATGGCCAGCCAAGTCCTATATCTTGCTTCCATGCTACCTCTTTAAAATGACATGCTACTTCCCTCCTTTTTGCTCAGCTTTAGCCACACTGAGCAACTTGTTCTTACTTGAATATTCCAGGCACAGCCTCTTTTTCAGAGCTTTTGTCCTGGCTTTTGCTTATACTACTAGAAAAGCTCTTCCCTCAGGTATTTGCAAGAGTTGATCAAGTATCACTTCTTAAATAAGAACTAACCAGCCACCCTATTTAAAATTGCATAGCCTCCTCCTTTCCAGCATTTTCCTATCACCTTTATCTCACTTTATGTTTCTCCATAGCTTTTACCACCCTCCAGTACTATAAATATATAATTTAGTTAATTATGTTTTAATCTTACCACTCATCCTAGATCATGAGCTCCATGAAGAAGGTATTTTTTTGTCTCTATTTTTTTAATCTTAAATCTTCAGTGCCTATAATAGCGCTTGGCGTGCAGTGGATGCTCAATAAATATTCATTGCCTACACAAATGATGGTGTGAGACACAATACTATGTTATCCAAAGAAGCATAAAGAATATTATTGATGTATTAATTAGGCACAGTATTTGAGTTTTAAATGCATTTTCTGTAGTGATAGACATTTCTGGGTTGTTCATTTGAGGAGTGAGGATCAATATACTGGCACTAGAAAACTTTAAACATTTCCATCACTAAGATTCTATAAAATTTGTATGATAGGTTGCATTAACATAGCACTTTAGGTTAAAGTTAAATTGGAAGAATAAACATTGAACTAGTAAGCAAACACTTTGCTTTCATTTTGTTTGCCACAATACTATCAAAATGTTTCTAAAACACAAAACTGCCTCCACTATGTCCCTGATATAAAGCCTTTTTGTTACTCATAATTACAAAATGGAAGAAAAAAGAACACATTCTGCAGGGTCTAATGTTTACCTGTATTTCTAGTTTTACCACTCTGCCTCTGTTTCACCTGTGTCAACCCACCTGAAGTTTCTGGGACACCTTATAGTTTTTTGTACAGTTTAAAAAAAATCATTCTGAAAATTAAAGCCTTCATCTCCCATACGCAGCATTTTATAAGGCTCATCGTGTCATATGCTTTCTCAAGACACAGTCTTTGACGTGCTCAGTAGTAAGTCCTTGGCTTTCATGATACCCTGTATCACGCTTTATACTTACCACATAATAATATTGTTTTGTGTGTTTTCTTTCCAAATAGACCGTGTTCATTGAGATTGGGACTAACCAATAATCCATGTTTTTACATTTAAAATTTTGAGATATATTTAGATTTACAACAGAGTTACAACTGCACCCAGCTTTCCCTTATATTAACATCTTTTTTAAAGAACTTTTTAAAAAGATTTTTATTTATTTATTTTTAGAGAGAGGGGAAGGGAGGGAGAAAGAGAGGGAGAGAAACATCAGTGTGTGGTTGCCTCTCACATGGCCACGGCTGGGGACCTGGCCCGCAACTCAGGCATGTGCCCTGACTGGGAATGCAACCAGTGACCCTTTGATTTGCAGCCCATGCTCAATCCACTGAGCTACACCAGCCAGGGCTATATTAACATCTTATATAATAAAAAAAAAACACTTACTAAAACTAAGAAATGAACCTTGGTAAAATATTGTTAAATATATAATTCATTTGATTTTTACCAATTGTTTCTCTGATGTTTCTTTCCTATGCCAGGGCCCAATCCAGTGTGTAGTTTTCATGTTTTCTTATCCCTTCACCTGTGGGTTCTTCAGTCCTTGTCTTTCATGTTTGGCCTGTTTGAAGAGTAGTGGCCAGTCAGGTACAGAATATCTTTCAGTTTGGGCTTTTCCGATGTTTTCTCGTGATTACCTTGTGATTGTTCGTTACTGGGAAGGGTATCACAGAGGCAATACACCCTTCTCAGTGCATGGCATTGTGACAGGGCTTTCACAGGGCAGGAATGCTTATGTGATGTTGGCCCTGATGAAGTGCTGTCTGCCAGGATTCTCCAAACCCTACTGTTTTTCCTTCGTAATTTCTAAGTGTTGTGGAGGAGATACTTTGAAACTATGTGGATATTCTGTCTCTCTTAAACTTTGCTCACTAATTTAACTATTAGTGGATTTTTTTCCCTAAAACAAAATATTGTGGGGTTATAATGGTGGTTTTTAAAAATTTCTTTCATTCTTTCTACATTTCTTTATTGGAATTATTATATACAAAGAGCTTATTTTAATCTTTCATTTATTCACTTATTTAGTAACATTATTACAGATTTAGGATTAAAAATTATTGGTTTATAATCCAGTATAATTATTATGTATTTTATTTTTCAAAAGGTTCCAAATTTGGCCATTGAGAGCTCCTCCAGTTGGCTCCTTTATACTAATGAATACGTGACACACATATACATGTATTTATACATTTGTGCATCTTTCTCTGTGTGTGTGCACTTTTTAAAAACTGCCTCCCCATGTTGATAGTTCTGACTTCAGTCTTGCCCCGCAGTGTTCATTTTAGCCTTCTATTATTTCTTATTTTTAATGGTTTTAGTTCAACATGCCTCTCATTTTATATAACATACAGGACAAATAATGCCCCTTTTTATTTTAAAATCTTCTATTACAAAATCATAAGATGTAATTCTGTAACATAACAATATCACACTCAAGCACACCACATGACATTTTAGGTAAATGTTCAAATTAAAACTAAAAATGATTACACCCATATTATTACCCTACCAACCACACTCAAGCAAGCATTACTTCTGCCAGAACTTGTGTTGGATTTGTTCAACCCTAGTGTACAACTGAAGAACTTTGAGAATTGGTAACACATACCCTTGTGAAAAACAAATTTACCCCCAATATAGGGTAGTATTAGTTTCTTTTGCCTTTAGCCCTAGAGTATTCTGTCAAAAAGCTGTTTTGTAAATTATTTAGTTGATCACCTTTTTCCTATTATTTTTGTAGCTACAAGATTCACCTGTAATAAAATTAGATTCATTTGTCACAGTCTGCCTTTCATCCTTTTCTTGACATCCTTCTTTCAAATAATATCACTTCTGTATCTCTTCTATTTTTTGTGCTTTGTTTTTATATATTTTTCTTTTATATATGGTAGAAAGACAAAATACATTGTAACTATTTTTGCTTTGGGCAATCAGTTTTAGAGCAATTAAACTAAGAAAAATATTTTATCTTTAATTTGTTTCCAGTGTTCTATTCTTTGGGGTTTTTTTTGTGTGTGTGTGTGTGGGTGTGTAGACCCCATATTAAATGTGACATCATAATCATTCTGCCTGGAGAATATCTTTTAACATTTCTTGTAGTCTTCTGGGAACAAGTTCCCCCAGTTTTGATTTATTGAAGAAAGTTTTCATTTTCTTTCACTTTTAAAAGAATAGAATTCTAGATCGACAGATCCTTTTTTCCTTTCAGGGTTTTAATGGTGTCATTTTGGAGGTGTGTGTTCTAGCTTGCTCAGCTTCTCGTGAGAAGTTTTATATAATACTTAGCCTCATTCTTCTGTATGTAATTTCTCTGTTGAAATTTCCTTAAATTAAACAACCAAGAAACATATATTCCTAATACATAAAACACATTTACAATTTTTTCTCTAGTAGAGAAAGATTTTTCTCTTAGTTTTCAGCAATTTGAATATGATATATTTATTTTATTTTGTTGTGGTTTTTATCCTGCATGGTAGTCCTTGAACTTCTTGAATGTGTTTTGGTGATATGTCATTAGTTTTAGAAAATTCTTGGACACTATATCATCAAATATTTTTTCTGCCTTATTCTATCTCTCCTGTCTCTTATTTCCTTTCTAGGACATTAATTACATGTATATTAGGCTATTCAATATTGTTCCACATCTCTTGGATATTCAGTTCTGAATATCTCTCCTATTGCACACCCGCAATTCTTCTTTCTCTCTTTTTTCAGTATGGTAAATTCTGCTGGCCAAGCTTCATATTCACTGATTTTTTTTCTTCAGTGTGTCAAGTGTAGTGTTAAGCTAATCAAAGGTATTCTTCATCTGTTATTGTTTTTTTTCATTTTAAATATTTTCTTTGATTCTTTCTTACAGTTTTCTTATCTCTGCTAAAGTTTCCCATTTGATCTTTTATGTTTTCAACCTTTTACAATACAACCTTTAACATATTAATCTTAGATAATTTAAAATACCTGTATCATATCTGAATCTAGTACTGATTATTGCTGCTTTGTTTCTTGGGAGTGGTTTTCCTTGCCTTTTTGTGTGTCTCTCACTCCTTTTTTTTTTTTTTTTTTAATTAAAAGCCAAACATTGATTGTGGATCCAAGATGGTGGAGGTGGAGGAGTGAGTGGAAGGTACACTAACCTCCTCCCAGGACCAACCTGGAATTGCTACTAAGTTGTGGAGAAATCATCTGGAATAAACAACTGAACAATAGCAGGAGAGAAGCTTTATAACCATAGAGAGACAGAAGAAACAGCTTCAATACAATGTGACTGGTAGGGAGTGTGGAGAGGATGCAAAAGTGCTGGCTGGGCCCCCACTGGTGGCAGCTGAAGTGCTGGAGGGATATTTCAGCAGCTGACAGATTCCCCTTGAGAAGTGTGAGGTCTAAACCCCAAGCTGGGCTTCCCAGCCTATAGCATCAGAGCCCAAAAACTACACAGATAACAACCAACAGCAAAAAGCTTCAGGGTTGCTGTTTGCCAGAGATGGACCACTAGAGATGCAAAGAGCTGTTTAAAGAGCCAACACATACATTTTCCTTTGCAGCCACTTACCCTGGGCTCTAGTAAAGTGGGGGCAGAGTGGACAAGAGACACTTGAGGAGAGACTGGGTACAGTGTCTTTGGGGAGAGAACTGAGAGAGCAGCCACCAGGATCCCGGTACTGAGTCATCCCCCATGCTGCAGGAATCATCTTGCTCAGGTAGACCACTCCCCTCTGAGTAGCATCAGCCTGAGTGGAAGCAATAGCCCTGCCCCCAGGAGATGCTCTGCCCTGCCCTGTGGTACTTAAGCCTGACTGCTGATTGCAGAGTGACTAAGTTAACAACTGAAGGAATCAGCCACATACGGTAGATCTCTGGCAGTCTTGAACAGGCTGCCTAAGGCCAGACTGGGACATCACCTGACATCACCAGAGGTGGATCCAGAGAGAATAAACAGTGGTAAATACTAGATACTACCGAGGCGAAATCCACTGTGCTCCATGATACACGATATTTTCTTTCCTGCATAATTTTTTAACATTCACTTCTTGTCCTTCAAGTTTGTGTATATTAAGCCACTAGATTTTATATTATAGTTTATTTCAATTCTCATATTTTGCTTCTCCCTTCTCTTACCCATTTTAGCTGCTTCTTTCCTGTTATTATTTTCATTTTAAAATTTGTTTTCTTTCTTGCTACAACATGTTTCCATTCTGCACTCTGTTTCTCCCCCATCCAGACTTTCAAAACTGATTTTCCTGTCAATGGTCTTCTCACATTCTTTTTCCCTCTCTTAAAATACCCGTGTTCTCTCTCCACCTTTAGCAATCTTTTCTCATTGGTTGTGAATAGGGTAGTTATTTCAATTTTTCAATTTTATCTATATATCTTCATTAATCTTGTATTTCAGATCTCAGTTTTACTGTTCCCCTCTCCTACTCCTTTCTGCCTTCATCCTGCCTGTTCTTTTTTGTGTGTGTCAAAATTTAACTTTTCCCTGTCTTAGTCTGTTTTTTTTTTCTATTTTTTTCTTTCACCCTGCCCTTTCTTTTTTTCATCTCCAGTTTTAATTTTTCCCTTTCTTAGCCTGATTTTTGTTCCTCACTCTTAGTATTCCTTCTCCCTCTATTGTCTCAAAGTCACTTCCCTTTCTTGTAGACATCTCTTAAGTCTTTTGTTTCCTTTTTCCCTCTTATTCCCATCCCACATATATTAATCTTAGCTCATTTGTTTTTGATAGGGCTGTGGTGGATCTTTTCCTCCAATTTGTTTCCTTTTTTATTATTTATTTCCTATCTTTTCCTTTTTATTTCTCTTTCTTACTGTATTTTTTTAATTTTCCATTTAAATATAATACTATACATTCCCCTTCTCTTATTCCATTTCACCTTCTTCATTCCCTTTTTTATTTATGATGTAAATTTTACTTTCTTCACATTGCTCCAATTCTCTACTCTTATTAGTGCTCCTTCCTCTACCCTCTCAAAATCATTTTCCTTTCAGTTAGTCATCTCATATTCACTTTTCCTTTCTTATAATAGTCTTAATCTCTTCACACCTTTATTAATACTGGTTCATTCACTGTTTATAGTGGGATTGTGGGTAGGAGTTATTTTTGCAAGCATGGGTTTGTTTCCTAGGCTGTGTTTTTGTTCTGGCAGCACCTGCACAACAGCATACAAGATGTGGTGGGTGGAGAGACCCTCAGTCAGCCAGCTGGAGGGAAGGACCCACCAAAGAATGACCCAACAACAATTAAAACCCAATTACACCCAGACAGTCAACATAAACAGCATAAAGGACATCCCAAGAGCATCAAGTTCAGGAGATCAAGGAGACTGCACCATTGAATCCCACAGGTCTCCTACCATAGAAGTAAATACCACAAAGTCAGGGAGTCAAAGCAGATAAATTTGAGAAGCAGACACAAACAAGAAGAGTCTCCCCTAAAGTGGGGAGACAAAGAAACAACCTCCAAAAGAAATGAAAGGATAAACCCTCAGAAAGAATGCTAAATGAAATAAAGGCAAGTGAACTATGAGACACTGAGTTCAAAACAATGATTATAAGGAAGCTCAATGAGCTCAGTGAGAATTACCAAGAACTAGTGGGAAGCTACAAGGAACTTACTGCAGACTACATCAGCATGAAAAAGCACATAGAAACTATCAATAAAATCCAGGAAGAAATGAAGAATACAATTTCTGAATTGAAGAACACAGAAGAAGGAATCAAAATCAGGCTAGATGAAGCAGAGGATTGAATCAGTGAGCTAGAAGACAAGGTAGAAAAAAATTCCCAGAAAGAACAAGAAAAGGCAAAAAGACTCAAAAAGAATGAAGAGGGGTTAAGGGAGCTGCAGGAAAACGTGAAGCATAATAATATCCATATAATAGGGATGACAGAAGGACAAGAAGAGGAACAAGGGATAGAAAACATGTTTGAAGAAGTAATGATGGAAAAATTCCCTAATTTAATGAAAGAAAAAGTCACACAAGTTTAAGAAGCACAGAGGGTTCCAATCAAGATGAACCCAAAGAGGCCTACCTCAAGACATATCGTAATTAAAAATGCAAAATTCAAGACAAAGAGAGAATCTTAAAGGAAGCAAGGGAGAAACAGGAAGTAGCATACAAGGGAGACCCAATAAGGCTAGCAGCTGATTTCTCAACAGAAACACTCCAAGCCAGGGGGAATGGCAAGAAATATTGTAAGTAATTAAAAGCAAAGGCCTGCAACCAAGACTATTCTACCCAGCAAGACTCTTGTTTAAAATGGGAGGCATTAAGGAGTTGCCCAGACAAAAAGAGGCTAAAAGAATACACCTCCCCCACACCAGCACTGCAAGACAGGCTAACAGGACTGTTTTAAGAAGATGAAGGAAAGGAGTGAGAGAAAGAGGAACATAGGTACAAAGGGGAAAAATAGCAATGAATAAGTACCTATCAATAATAATCTCAAATGTAAATGGATTAAATGTTCCAATTAAGAAACACAGGGTAGCTGAGCGGTTCAGAAAACATGACCCACACAAATGCTGACTACAAGAGATCAATTTGAGAACAAAAGACCTACACAGACTGAAAGTGAAGGGTTGGAAGAAGATATTCCAAGCAAATAGACAGGAAAAAAGAGCAAAGGTTGCAATAATTATATCAGAAAAAAATAGATTTAAAAACAAGGGCCATAAAAAGAGAACCAGAATGTCACATAAAAATACTCAAGGGGAGAATCCATCAAGAAGTCATAAAGATGATAAACATATATGCATCCAACATAGGAGCACCCAAATATATAAGGAAAATCTTGGAGGACTTCAATAAAGATACAGAGAACAACACACTTATAGTAGGGTATTTTAACATCCCACTGTTAAAAATGGACATATCTCCCAAACAAAGAATCAACAAGGATATTATGGCACTGAATGACACTCTGGATCAAATGGACTTAATTGCTTTATACAGAACCTTTAACCCCAAAGAAGCAAAACACACATTCTTTTCAAATGCACATGGAACATTTTCAAAGACAGAACACATGACAGGACATAAAACTAGCCTCAACAAATTCAAGAAATTTGAAATCATATCAAGCATTTTCTCAGACCACAATGGCTTGAAACTAGAAACCAACCTCAAGGAAAAAACTTAAAAACAGTCAAATTCATGGATACTGAATAATATGTTATTAAACATGAATGGGTTAACAATGAGATCAAGGCAGAAATCAAAGCGTTTCTGGAAGCAAACAAAAATGTACACAAAACAGCCAAAAACCTATGGGACACAGTGAAGGCAGTCCTGAAAAGGAATTTCATAGTAATACAGGCCTTTCTGAAAAAGATAGAAACATTTCAAATAAACAGCCCTACCCTACATGTACAAGAACTGGAGGAACACAACAAACAAAGCCCAGAGCGAATAGAAGGAAGGAAAAAATCAAGGTCAGAGCAGAATTAAATGACATAGAGACTAAAAGAACATTTCAAAGAATCAATAAATCTAGGAGCTAGTCCTTTGAAAAGATAAACACAATTGACAAGCCTTTAACCAGATTCTTCATGAAAAAAAAAGAGAGGACCCAAATAAGTAAAATAAGAAATGAAAGAAGAAAAACTGGTACCACAAAAATATAAAGGATTGTAAGAAATTACTACGAACAACTACATGCTAAGAGATTTGAAAACCTGGGTGAAATTGACAAATTTCTAGAAACATAATCTTCCAAAACTGAATCAAGGAGAAGCAGAGCCTCAATAGATCTGACAACAGCTAGTGAAATTGAAATAGGAAGAAAAAGCTCCTTGCACACAAAAGCCATGGATCAGATGGTTTCACAGGAGAATTTTATGAAACACTTAAGGAAGAGCTAACCCCTATCCTTCTCAAACTATTACAAAAAATCCAAAAGAGAGAAGACTCCCAAACTCTTTTTGTGAGGCCAGCATCATCCTAATACCAAACCAGATAAAGACACAACAAAGAAAGGAAATTATAGGCCAATATTGCTGATGAACATATATGCTAAATCCTCAACAAAATATTGGCAAACTACATCCTGCAATACATTAAAAAGATCATACACTATGATCAAGTGGGATCCATCTCAGTGAGGTATGGAAGCTACAATATTCCCAAATAAATAAACATAATAATAACATAAACAAAAGGAAAGATAAAAATCACATGACCATATCAATAGATGCCAAAAAAACACTTGATAAAGTACAGCACTCATTTATGATAGAAATACTCAGTAAAGTGGGAATAGAGGGAGCATATCTCAACATAATAAAGATCATATACAATAAATCTACAGCCAACATCATACTCAATGGACAAAACCTAAAAGCTTTCCCACAAGACACAAGGAACAAGACAAGGGTGTCTGCTCTCACCACTTCTATTCAACACATATTGGAAGTTCTAGCCACAGCAATAAGACAGGAAACAGAAATAAAAGGCATCCATATTGGAAAGGAGGAAACAAAACCGTCATTGTTTGCAGATGGCATGATAGTATACATAGAAAACGCTATAGACTCCATACTCTACCTAATAAATGAATTTGTCAAAACAGCAAGATACAAAGTCAATATTCAGAAATTGAATGTATTTTTGTATACCAACAATGAAATATCAGAAACGGAAATTAGGAAAAATATCCCATTTACTATAACAACAAGAAAAACAAAGTACCTAGGAATAAACATAATCAAAGAGGTAAAAGACCTATACTCAGAAAACTATACAACAGTGAAGAAAGAAATTAAGGAAGACACAAACAAATGGAAGCATAACCTGTGTTCAAGGATTGGAAGAATTTACATAATTAATATGTCCATACTATATGAAGCATTTTTTAGATTCAATGCAATCCCTATTAAAATGCCAATGATGTATTTTCACAGATATAGAACAAATATTTCAAAAATTTATATGGAACCATAAATGACCCTGAATAGCTTCAGCAATCTTGAGAAAAAAGAACAAAGTAGAAGGGATCACAATACCTGATATCAAACTATTACAAGGCCACTGTAATCAAAACAGTCTGGTATTGACATAAGAACAGACATATAGATCAATGGAACAGAATAGAGAGCCCAGAAATGTCTCTCAATTAATATTTGACAAAGGTGGCAGGAGCATAAAATGGAGTAAAAATAGCCTCTTCAACAAAAGGTTTGGGAGATCTGGACAAGTACATGCAAAAAAAAAAAAAAAAAAAGAAAGAAGAAAGGAAGGAAGGAAGGAAGGAAGGAACTAGAACATCAACTTACACCATACACAAAATAAACTCAAGATGGATAAAAGACTTAAATATAAGTTATGACACCGTAAAAATCCTAGAGGAGAATATAGGCAGGAAAATTTCAGATATCTCACACATCACTATTTTCATCAATATGTCCCCTAGAGCAAGGGATATAGGGGAAAGAAAACAAATTGGACTACATCAAGTTAAAAAGCTTCTGCATGGCTAAAGAAACCATCATCAAAATGAAAAGAGAACCAACCGTATGGGAAAATATATTTACCCGTGATATCTCAGACAAGGGTTTGATCTCCAAAATATATAAAGAACTCACACGACTCCACTCCAGGAAGACAAACAAACCAGTTAAAAAATGGGCAAAGGACTTGAACAGACACTTCTCCAAGGAAGACATACAGAGGGCTCATAGGCATATGAAAGGATGCCCAACATCACTACCCAATAGAGAGGTGCAAATTAAAACCACAATGAGATACCACTTCACACTGGTCAGAATGGACATCATTAACAAATCAACAAACAAGAAGTGCTGGAGAGGATGTGAAGAAAAGGGAACGCTAGTACACTGTTGGTGGGAATGCAGACTGGTGCAGCTACTGTGGAAAACAGTATGGAATTTCCTCAGAAAACTAAAAATGGAACTGCCTTATGACCCAGCAATTCCACTGCCTGGATTATACCTTAAGAACCCTGAAAACACCAATCCAAAAGAACCTATGCACCCCAGTGTTCATAGCAGCACAATTTACAATAGCCAAGTGCTGGAAGCAACCTAGGTGCCCATTAGCAAATTAGTGGATGAAAAAGCTATGGTACATTTACACAATGGAATTCTATGCAGCAGAAAGAAAGAAGGAACTCCTACCATTGTGACAGCATGGATGGAACTGGAGAGCATTATGCTAAGTGAAATAAGCCAGGCGGTGAAAGATGAATACCATATGATCTCACCGATAAGTGGAACCTAATCAACAAAAAAAAACAAGCGAGCAAAATAAAACCAGAGATGTGGAAATGAAGAACAAACTGACAGTGACCGGAGGGGAGTGTGGAGGGAGATATTGGGAAAGAAGGGAAAGGGTCTAGTCAAGGAACAAGTATAAAGGACCCATGGACAAAGGCAAAGAGGGGTGCGGGGAGAATTGAATGTGAGAGAGAGGCATGGGCAGGGGAGGGGAGCGCTATGAGGGAACAATGGGTACAACTGTAATTGAACAACAATAAACAAATTTAAAAAATAAATTAAAAGTCAAACATCATAGGTAGGATTTACCCCAGGTAAATGACTGCTTATATTTCCTCTCTCCACAGATATTGGATCAGTTAGTTGTCCTGAAATGCTATCTATGTTGGATTGGAAAAAAGTGATAAATTTGAAGGTAATTCAATTCTTTTTTATTATTATGATGGGAGAAACATTCTCTTGGGTTGTCTATATCACAAAACAGAAGGTAGAAGTCTCTGAATTTACTTTTATATTGCTAGTGCCTTGCAAAATACTTGGCACATATCAGATATTTAATAATTAAAATATGTAATACATGTAATATACATATATGCACACGCACCTTTCCACACTATTAACTAAAGCAACAAGAGCAGCAGCAGAATGAATTAGTACTTCATGACACTGTAGATCATCTCCATCATTGAGGGTGTGTTACTGAATTATACTTTTTATGTTCTACAGTTCTTTTCTGTCATTTACACAGAAAGATCTTGGATTAAATTTAAGAATATTATGTGCTTTTAAGTTTGGTGATAAATGAACAGTGATATAGTTTATATACAAAACAAAGCATATTTTTCTGTATGGCTTGCAATAGTTTGAAATATTAAGATTTTTTCTCCTGTGTATTTTTTTCATAATTACACAGGCTTTTACTCAACCCAGACAGCTAAGGAATCCTGCTTTCTTTACTTTGGAAAGAGAAAATACAACACAGACTCAAACACATGTCTAAAATTCAGGCTCTTGATACACGAGCACTTGTAGAAGAATATGTTATCAGTGAGAACCAATAGTTCCCCTGACTGGAGTCTAGAGAAGTTTTCTTGCGTTGCTAGGGATCTCTGTGAAATGCCCTTGTGCCCTTCTCAGTTCATCCCTGGACTGAGATCTGGAGATTGTGCTGATGTAACAGGCAGAAGAGAGAGCTCTCATCTCTGGGTATGGTGCAAGAAGCTAATGAAATCTCATAATGTCCATTATCTAGCAGACACATGGTGCTGTACAGTTGAAATAGTTGCTTGATAGTTTTATGGGAGAGCTTTAGACAGTCCCTTTGAGTTTCTTATTTCTCCAGAGTAGTGAAGAAACTTTGGAGAAGGGCAGGGAAGCCAGTGAGAGTTCTCAGGACTTGGAAAAGCTCTGTAACTTGGCCATGAAGGAAAGTTGCAGAGATCCGTATGTGACAGACACTGAAGATCAGGCAGCATTGTCTCATGGGATTACATTGTGCATTTTTAATGGCTTTCAAGGATCAGACATATCCTTTTACTGGTCCCTTCAAGTACTGCCATGTTATCCTGAATGTAGTAGATGCAGCCAGAAGACAGAAGTGGGAAACACCAAATTTATCTGAAAAAATTGGTGTCCACCCACGGTAGAATGGGGGCTCAAAGTATACTTGAAGGTTAGTTATGTAGAAGTAATGCACATTTCAATTTTGAACTGAAATCTGTACTTGGTATACATTAAAAAAGATGTTGTTCCTTAAAATAGAATATCTATAACATGTACCTATATGTTTTTTAAAAAATATTTATTTATTTATTTATAGAGAGAGGAGAAGGGAGGGAGAAAGAGAAGGAGAGTAATATTACTGTACGGTTGTGTCTCACATGCCCCCTAACTGGGGACCTGGCCCACAACCCAGGTATGTGCCCTGACTGGGAATCGAACTGGCGACCTTTTGGTTCGCAGGCTGGCACTCAATCCACTGAGCCACACCAGCCAAGGTGGTACTTACTCATTTTAAAACATAACACCATTTGAAAACATTCTCTTGGGCTCATTAATATATAAATGAATGGGTTTTAATTTGAAAGTAAAAATGACTTCTTTTCTGAAGTAGGTTATAGCTCATGGTCTGGCCCCAGACACTTCAATTATTCCCAAACACTTTACTGTGACTGCCTTGGATCAACCTAATCACAGTACAAGCAAGATGTGAAGATGAGCTGCATGTTCAACATACAACAGTGTGTGAAAACTCTTGCCTTTTCACTCAGGCATTTTTGGCTTGAAGTTTGGCACTGCCATTTATCGACTGAGAACTTGGGCAATGCACATTTCTCTAAGTTTCCATTTCTCATCTCTCAACATGGCTAGTAATAGTACTAATCTCATGGGGTTTTTGTGAAGACTTAAGTGTGATAATGCATAAAGCCTATAGCATACAAGTAAGTGTTCTATACATACTAGCCATCATAATGTTCCAAAGGGACCCAAATGATCTTATGTACTGAATCATGAGCTAACAAAAATATTTTCATGATGTAGTCCAGCTTGTTTAGAAGATATTTTTCTTCTCTTATGCCTGTTTCATTTTTATCCCTTTTCATTATACCATTTCTCTTTTTTTGCCTCTTTATTTCTTCTTCCTTCCCTATTTGCCTTTCTTCCTTCCTTTCTTTCCTTCATATCTACTTACCTACCTTCCTTGCTTCTTTCCCTCCTTTCCTTTCTTCCTCCTTTTAAACTTTATTATGGAAACATTTATACATGAAAGTACATGGTGTGGTATGTTGACCCTCATGTATTCATCACCTAGCTTCTGTAGTTGCCAGTCTTTTGCCAATTTCTAGCCTCTTTCCTTACCTTCAAGTTTATTTTTCCCCATTTATACCAACAAATGGTGTAAATGTTTTTTTTCTTTATCTTCACTGGCATATAAATATTTCTTTATCTTCACTGGTATATAAATATTTCTCTATAAACATCCTCTATTCTTTTGGTCCCATTCACTACAATGACCCACAGGTTGACATTTGACTAAAATTGATTCAGGTAACATTCTAACCTTATATGATCTATAAAAAACTAGCATATTTACTACTGTTAGTGTAAAAGATGAACTTAGCTTTCCTACTTCTAAACCTATTGACAAACCATGCTGGTTACATTTAGCTTCAGCAAGCATGCAAAATATCAAAAGGTGAACATTCGTGACACTTGGAGTTTATGTTAATAAGCAATTTTACTGTATATTTGTGTTTTACTAAGATCAGATCATTTAAAATTTAACTGAAGTTTTTAATTGCTATTTTAATTCACTTTCCATGTAACACAAATTTTTAAAACTCTTTCAAATTAGTACTTTATGTACAATTAAGAACATGACAGGTGTACCTGTAATTTATGCAAAACAACTACATGACAAGAAGTCAGTAGATGAACTTTAGAAAAAGATACTTATAAGCATCTCTTTAAAGTAATAAATTATTAATATTTTTACAGTTGAAATAAGTATTGCAAAAATATGTTTTAATTTAGAATTTTAAGCTTATTTATTAAAATATTAACATAAGCAATTTTAATATCTTAAGTCATTTTCTTGTTTATTAACAATATGCATTTATTGAGTAGAACTATATGTCAGGTAAAGTGCTAACCATAGGAAAATAGAAATGAATAAAATACTTTCTATGGCCAAGAAACTCATAATTTAGGATGTAAGCAGCTGAAGGACGAGGAAGAGTTTGTCAGAGTTTGTCAAGATGGGAGAAGGTATTTCCAGGTAGCAGGCATGGCATGTGCAAATGCTTGGAGAAATAAAAAAGGTCATAAATTTTTGGAAACTATAAGTAAATACTTGAGGACAACAACCATGTCTAGTTGCTCACCACTGTGTACTTAGCATACATGACATTGTAGCTCTTCAATAATTTTCTTGAATTAAATTGATTGATTGATAAATACCATAGCTGACAAAGTTGAAAGTTTCTTATGAATGGCTTTGCAGGCCATTCCATTTTATAGTCAATTAATGAATGAAATATATTTTATTAAATACTGTATTGAAAAGTAAGAGAT
This sequence comes from Desmodus rotundus, assembly GCF_022682495.2. Lineage (NCBI taxonomy): Eukaryota > Metazoa > Chordata > Mammalia > Chiroptera > Phyllostomidae > Desmodus > Desmodus rotundus. The sequence goes on from NC_071389.1 coordinate 48,358,234, forward strand.
ATTAAGTGGTCAAGGATAAGAGAACTAAGAAACACTAATTCCACACATTTAAACAATTTTCTTTACTGAAAGGCTTCTCAGACTTTAATATGCTAATGTTGATTGTGACTTTAGTATGTTAATATTGATTGTGATTGTGTTAGTTATGCTTAATGTTAAGAGAGGTTTGATTAAACTCTGTTTTCCAAACTTCTGTATCTGAGACACTCCTACTTGCCCACTCAAACCCTGTCCATGGGACTATGCTCGAAACCCTGTGCCTGAGGAAAGTTTACTCTGGGAACAGAGATCCATTCAAGAGCTTTTGGTAGGAAACTGCACTATGGAGATACATATATACACATATATACACATATAGATGTATATAGATGTATATACACATGTACATACACATATGAGTATATATGTGTATACACACACACACACATATTTTTTAAGAAAACTCCCTTTATATGTTAAGGGAGTAGAATGAAGAGAATCTTGTAATTAAGTTGATGTGGTGGTACTAGACAGAGTTAGTACCTTGAATGATTTCTAGGTTTTTTTCTTTTTTTCCTATTTTTTAAAAATATATTTTATTGATTATGCTATTATAGTTGTCCCATTTTCCCCTCTTTATTCTCCTCTGTCCTGCACATCCCCTCCCACCTGCATTCCCCTCCTCCTTAGTTCATGTCCATGGGTTGTACATATAAGTTCTTTGGCTTCTACGTTTCCTATACTGTACTTAACCTCCCCCTGTCTATTTTCTACCTACCATTTATGCTACTTACTCCCTTTACTTTTCCCCCCCATACTCTCCCCTTCCCCTCCCTGCCTATAACCTCCATGTGATCTCCATTTCTGTGATTCTGTTCCTGTTCTAGTTGTTTGCTAAGTTCGTTTTTGTTTTTCATTTTTTAGCTTTGGTTGTTGATAGTTGTGAGTTAGTTGTCATTTTACTGTTCATAGTTTTGATCTTTTTCTTAGATAAATCCCTTTAACATTTCATATAATAAGGGCTGGGTGATGATGAACTCCTTTAACTTGACCTTATCTGGGAAGCACTTTAACTGCCCTTCCATTCTAAATGAAAGCTTTGCTGGATAGAGTAATCTTGGATGTAGGGTCTTGCCTTTCATGACTTTGAGTACTTCTTTCCAGCCCCTTCTTGCCTGCAGGGTTTCTTTTTAGAAATCAGCTGATAGTCTTTTGGGAACTCCTTTGTAGGTAACTGTCTCCTTTTCTCTTGCTGCTTTTAAAATTCTCTCCTTATCTTTAATCTTGGGTAATATAATTATGATGTGCCTTGGTGTGTGCTTCCTTGAGTCCAACTTCTTTGGGACTCTCTGAGCTTTCTGGACTTCCTGGATGTCTATTTCCTTTGCCAGATTGGGGGAGTTTTCCTTCATTATTTGTTCAAATAAGTTTTCAATTTCTTGTTCTTCCTCTTCTCCTTCTGGCACCCCTATAATTCAGATGTTGGAACATTTAAAATTGTCCTGGAGGTTCCCAAGTCTCTCCTCATTTTTTTGAATTCTTGTTTCTTCATTCTGTTCTAGTTGAATATTTCTGTCTTCCTCTGGTCCAAACCATTGATTGGAGTCTGTTTCCTTCCCTTCACTGTTGGTTCTCTGTACATTTTGCTTTATTTCACTTTTTACAGCCTTCACTTTTTCCTCTATTTTGTGACCATACTCAACCATTTCTGTGAGCATCCTGATTACCAATGTTTTGAACTGTGTATCTGATAGGTTGGCTACCTCTTTGTTGCTTAGTTGTATTTTTTCTGGAGCTTTGATCTGTTCTTTCATTTGGGACATTTTTTTTTTTTTGTCTTGGTGGGTCTGTTATGTAGTAAGGGGCAGAGCCTTAGGTATTCACCAGTGTAGGGCTACCCACATCGCTGAGTTATGGTGCTGTATGTGGGGGAAGGGGTCCAAGGAGGAATAATGCTGCTTGTTCAGCTCTTGGCAGGCTTTCAGTCACTTCTCCCACTACCCACAAGCAAATTGGGCCCTTTTAGTGCTGATTCCAGGTGAGTGAGTTTGCATACATTCTAGGATCCTGTTGGTCTCCCCAACGAACTGTCCTGTGAGGCTGGGAGTTTCTCCTGCTGCCTCAACCCTCACAGATTTTTTCTGTCAGAGGTTTTGAGCCTTTATTTTTCTGTATTGGAACCCTGGGTTGTGTGGTCTGTTTCTCCAGTTGTTCCTCCCAGTTTATCTGCACACAAATGTGGAACCACCCTCTGCACCTGGTTGCCTGTCTCTGCCCCTTCTATTGGTTTGAATGAATGTTTCTTCTTTAAATCCTTGGGTGTCGGGTTTCTGTACAGTTTGATTTTCTGTCAGTTCTGGTTGTGTTTTGTTTTTAAATTTGTTGTTGTCCTTTTGGTGTTTGAGGAGGCGAAGTGTATCTACCTATGCCTCCATCTTGGCCAGAAGTTCCCTCTAGGTGTTTTTTCTTGGTAGCTAAGACATAGATGCCAATAAAAAGTTGTGAATTATCAGATGAAAAGGAGTTTTGGAGGGAAATATAACACAATCAATTTTAGACAACTGTGTTAAAGTTCAAGTGGAGTGCCTAGATTAACTGTATACAGTCAGATTTATTTGTTTGGATATCAGGAGGGATCATGGTGAAAGCTCTTGGAATGGCTATTCTAGAGCTGCTCACAATGTACTTTGTGTTCCATAGCTACTTAGATACCGGACGTCATCTATCATGGCACCCTTGTCATGGTCGTCTCTTCTCCAGGCTAAATAAACCCAGTTGTTCCCACATTCCTAGTGTGAAATTCTATGTGGATCATTTTTCTTATGCAGCTCCTTCCTCTGAATGCATCTTAAATCATCAGTTTTTCAACCAAGATGTGGTGCCTTATCGAACCATGTATTATACTCATACTTCTAAAATTTTTCATATTATTATATTTACTAACTATGTTTTCCTACATTTTCATAATGTCCTCCTTCTTTGAACTGGCTCTCAGCCATTTACTGCTTTCTCCTACCCAACCCTTACGTAGTCATGCCCCTTAAATTATTAACCCTCTCTAGTAAACAATCACCGTATGAGATCTCTCCAGTGTCTGCTCCGAAATCTTTACTTGGTCTTGCTTGACTTACATGTTGTGCCTTCCTGTTGGGACTATTTCTTTTTCTCTACCTGTCTTTGTGCACTTGATACTTCAGACTGTTCCCTCTTTTACCACAGCTTTACTTGAGACTTTGAATTTGGGTTGTGTCATATTGGGTCTGCAGCAAACAGGCTGTTTCATTATACCAACTTCTGACCTTATTCCCTGTGTATCCATCCAGGATCCTCCACTTGGAACCAGTCAGCACCTAAAATTCATACAGAAGAGGTTAGAGATGATTATATGCTAATTTCCTTGAGCAGGAGACATTTTATCTGATTCTTTGTATTCTCAGTGTGTAGCACAATGCCTGATGCCAATGGTATTTAGTCTGTGACTGGGTGGATGGGTCAGTGGTTGAAAGTTGCAACTCTTAATTTTTCATCTCTGTAGTTCTGGTGCTTAAAAGATCCTATTTTATTGTAGAAATTATAAAAGAATTTTATACTTTATTTAAAATATAAAAATATCTTTTTGTAAATTAATGTGAGTAAAAAAAGATGAGATAGGAGGAGGAAGAGGCAGGAACATTATAATTTATCAAGTTTTGAGAACTTGCACCTAATTTGATATTAACACAGAGCCTTAGGGTATTGGATGGCCTATTGCTCTAGATAAGCAGTAGGACCAGCTGAGGATCGTGACTCCTATGCATAGACTCAAAGGACTCAAGTTTTACTTAAGTCATGGGTTCCCAATTCTTAGACTTTTAGAGTTGAAATGAACTGTTAAAACCATTCTTGTGTCTGTATCTTGTTAATTTATAGCTGATATTTTTATATTTATTTTAAAGTTTCTGTTACTTAGATTTGATTTTTTCTGTTTTTTTTCCTTGGTTCTGATTATTCCATTCTACTGTGGGTTCTTCCAGGATGGTAATCATCACTTTTCCTTCATATACGTCCCCTGAATGTCTAACCCAGGGCAGGAGAGTTTGCTGATTGGTTGACAAAAGCAGGGTTCCCCAGAATCATATCTGTGAGGTTAAAGTTTATGAGATATGAGGAATAAGCATCTTAGTATTTATATATTTAATTTTGTATTTAAAAAAAGACTGTCAAGTGTGCATATTTACACACACATCCTACCATTAATGGCAGCAGCAGCAGCAGCATTTTGAAATTAGAAGTGCCAAATAGCAGAGTCCTAATCTATGGAAAATAATTAATACATAAATGACGTTAATGATGAAGGTGTTTCCTAGCTTTGATGGCTAAGGCTGTAGCTAGTGTGAGAATAAACAACATGTTTGGATGCAGCAGTGAAGCTGGATACAGAACTGATCTCAAATTTAGTGAATTACTCTGAATAATCTGAGTCCTATATCTTTAGATCCTTTGGACCAGAAGCCCAGGCATAATCTCAAGGGCTTTGTGCTAGTCAGGGTTCCCCAGGGAAATATTATTCATATATATGTATATGAATTCATATATATGTGTATATGAATTCATATATATGAAAATTATATGTGTACATATATGAGAAAATTATATGAGAAAATGTATTATAGGAGTTGGCTTATGCTCTTACAGAGGCTGAGAAGTTCCACAATCTTCTGTCTGCAAGGCAGAGAACCAGGCAAGTTGGTGGTATAATTCAGTCTGAGTCTGAAGGCCCAAGAACCAAGGGGCTAATGTTACACCAGGCCAATGGAACCAGGTCCAAGTCAACGGAAGGGTGAGGATCTCACCTGGAGAATGACTGGGTCGCATGCTGATCTATGCCATTAGGAAATGACAAATGCACTTTGCATGTCAATTCCATCAACCATGTGGGAAAGGAAAGAGGCAGTTTCTCCATAGAAAGGGAGATACAAGCCAGGTAAATAGGTGGCCACTACAGGTGTACAGCATTACAATGTCATATATACATGAAAAAAAAAATACAACCTAACTGGCAAGCAAAAGAAATGCCAAATAAAGAAGGAATTTTTTTTTGTACTCATCAATTGACAGATAATAGAGGAACAGTGACACTAGGTAATGTAGAAAAATAAGAACTCTTTGATATTCTCTTTTATATGTATTTTCTCAAGAAAATAATCATTATGAAATATTTATTATAATTAAAAAATTTTAATTGTTTTATGAAAGAAAGCAGGACAAAGGCTGTGCAGAAAGTCCTCATTTTTATAAAAATTATTTTGTAAGAATTGTATATACCTGTATATATTTTTTAAGTGTTGGTACAATTTTGTCTCTTGATGGTATGATTATGGTTGGTTTTAATTTTCTTCGTTCTTTTATATACACCCCAATTATCTTTAGTGAGTACATATAATTGTGTTTGTTTTTTATTTTAAGTTAGAGGTATTAAAATATAGTACACTTTAAAGAGTAGTATTAAAAATGCTCATGTACCCATAACCAAACTTAATAATTGTTATCATGTTATATTTGCTTCAAGTCTTTTTTAATAGAAGAAACAGCCCCTTTTCTATATCCTCCTCAGCATCATTCCTCTATTTTTTCCACTGGGATTAATTTAGTGTATAAACTGCCAAATCATTTTTACCCCTTTGTATACATTTTTTATTGTATTTATTTTATAATTGGAAATTGAGCATATTGATATGCTGCTAGAACAAACCAACCCCCCAAATTTCAGTGACTTACAACAAAAAAGGTTTATTTCTTGGCACTGCTCCTTATTCCAATATTGGTACAATGTTTTCCTCATTTTTAAATTTCTTCTATCCTTTTAAAGAGAATGCACGAAGGCCAATGTTAACTACATAGGTTAAAGTGAGTACCCTATACCAAAGCTGCTTATTTGAGCCCGCTGCCTTTTAAAAATAGAATGATTTATTTTTATATCCAACTCCTTCAAATGGCATGCATACACTCAGGAGAATGTGCCAAGAGCAGGTAAAAATTCTTTAATGGGCATTAGTAACTGTCTGTCAAATTTGTTTGGATCAGCTTTTGTTTATGGGCTCTTATCTGCTGCTCCCCTTGCATCTCAGTTCCAAGTATTTTCCTTAGGCTGCTCTTGTTGGGGCTCTATTTTTGATATGCTTATTTGGGTCAGCCTTGGAAATCAGCTTCACACACGCCATGTTCCATACAGAGCCTCAAGGCTCATTATATTCGAGTGGGGCCAGAACAGATGCTCAGTTACTATTTGTTGAAAGCGGTTGCTGAAAGGCGTGCTTTTCTTTGCACATGCCTACTGTGCAAGATGGGCTGGCCAGGCCTGCTTCCCACATGGCCTCCCAGTCGTGGGAGGAGGGGGCCTTGCTGAACTTAATTCTGAGCTTGCATTTACTCTTGCATAGTATATTACTATTTAAAATATGTATGTAACATCCTATAATTTAGCAAAGATCTTACTTTACATATGGTAGATATAGTAATGACTTGTTTCTCCTCTTGATACAGTAATGACTTTCAAAACCAAAATAACGTCTATGCTTGTAAGCACCCAGAGTTTGATGTGTTTGAACAGGGAACCTCTGTAGGTCAAGATTTGGGTAGGGCTTGTCCAAATATGTTGTCTGAATACAGAGTTGTTCATTTTTGGCTCAGGTCATGCTGTCCTTCATTGCAGAGCACGCTGGATCTAGAGCCCTCAGCTCCCCACCCCACCTAACCCCCATCTCAAGGGAATGTGGTTCTAAGACCTGCTGAATTTTGACGAGGTTTCCTGACTTCTCTCAGGTCGGTATTATAAACACAGTAGTTCTGGTTGGCTAACAACTTTACTTCTCTTCTTTCTTTCCTGTCCAGCTCCCCTGTTTCTTGTTTTATTTGTTGCCAACCAAAACTATATTCCTACCACGTTTCAGCAAGTAAAATAGTAGTTTTCCTGAATTTTCATCAAGGGAAAGGAAATATTGCAACTAAACACGTTGAGACTCTAATTGAAATTTATTCAAAAAAGTTGTTTCCAAAATCTGTTAAAGCCCAGGCTACTTTTTAAACATTATTTTTTGAAATTCAGCATTTCAAACTTAGGTATGCAAACTGCTTGTCTGTAGCTAATGTGGATGGATTTATGGGGGAAAAATTAGCTAATGAAGTCTCTCTGTCCTGTGAAAAGTGACTGTGATAATGCATGCAGTTCCCATAGTGCCAGAAAGGCACAGAAAATGACTGCAGCTGCTCCTTCGATGGGGGTTTTGTTTTTCCTAATTAGTAGCTTCTTTTGTATTCTCACCAGAACACATGTGACTCTCATGAACTTTTTTGTTTCATATTCTCTAGCTGTGAGATATTACAGGTACATATGAAGTTATTTTTACTGTGGCACAAGCTCTGGGTAAATTAACACACATTTTAAAAGGGGGGTAGGAACAAAATGGATGAGTTCTGCCACATCCAAGTTTAGCTCTTGCCTTGCCCAAATTAGAAGCTTTAATCAAAAACATAATAGGCTTTTGTGTATTTTGCACATGAACATATGTCTGAACCAAAAGAAAGAAGTACAAAAGAACCCTTGATTTTGTTATTTGCGCTTGATTGTATAAAGCAAATTGGTCTAAAAGGAAGCAGTATGTGTCAGGTTTTCTTTGTGAGTCATCTGGGTTGCATGTAACCATGGTGGTTGGAGGGGCACCCATGCAACAGGGGTCCATCGTGTTGAGGCTGTGGTTAGGGAAGGTCCTTGTGAGGTTCTGTCAGTGTGTTCTCCCTTCTGAAAACCATTGGATCTAAGAGAGAAATACACCCTTGGAATTATTTAAAATGAAATTTCCCTTAAGAGTGTGTTTGAAAATTAAAAGTTCAATTGTGCTTGGGAGACTTAATTATTCCAAATTCAGACTTTGACACCATTGTTTGAAACCCTGATTCTGCTCTCAGGTGAATCAGCAGACCTCCTTTTGTAGCTCTGAATGCTTGCATTTGCTCTAACATTGATTTGTGAATACCACTGAGCATGGGTAAGGGGGTGATTGTCCAGTAAGGGGATCAGGAGTGATTTTTAGAAAATCACAATTTATAAAGCTATAGAAAAACTGAACTATCTGCCTTCTACATCTAAAGCTTATTATTATGCCTATAATTAATATTCTGAAGTCAGAATTAGGTAATTTTGACTTGGAGACAATAGTGTAAGTCCCTTGATATTCCTTCTACTCAAATGTTTTTCTTCTTTCTTTTATAAAGAAAGAATAGTATTTACCTCTTAGAGCAATGGTTAAGAACTCAGGCTCTAGCATGAGACAGACAGATCTGTGTTTGAATTCCAGCCTTGTAATTTGCCAGCTGCTTGACTTGGGGAAAATTAACCTCTGTAGGTCTTAGTTTCTCATTTAAATGGGGATACCAATATTACTCTCCTTACAGAGTCACCGTTAGAGTGAAATGAGATGAATTACGTAAAAATGTATAATGCACAGTGCTTAGCCCACATTAAAAAGTCAGAAATTTTAGCTCTTTTATGAAGATGAGATGTAATAAAGTACAAACATCTTGGGTTTTGTCTGACATTAATAGGTATTCCTCCCCCAAACAATATCTTCCTTTTTTCTCTTTGCCCTTATAGTAGGAGAGCTAGGGGTGAGGTTGGCAGAATGTGGGGATAAAAGTGGCAGTAGGGATGTTTTACTAAAAAAATTTTCTTTAGTTTTTGAAAACCATTAAGTAACCTCCCCCCATCCCTGCCACCCAACATTCCCCAGGTGTTCAAGCAAGACATGATGTCTGTAGGGCCGGGTGTGAGGAAGATCTGACTCATCTTTCCTGTAATAACATCGGTCTGTGTGAGGCCATTATTCCATCTTATCTCTCCCGTTGGTTGTCTATGGGAGTAAGATCAGGTTATGTCTGAGAATCTGAGTGTGATCATTAATGCCTCCCCCCATATATCCACCCCCACCCATCTGTAATCCTCTCTCTTTCTTTCTAATCGTCTCCCTTTTCTTTCTTTTTCTTAGCAATTTTATGAGAGAGGACTCCAGGTAAACTTTAGATTTATCCTATTATGTTGGGATTGAGAGAATACAAGATTCCACTTTGAGTAATCTTCAAGGAAGTGTGGTTTGCCTAATTACAGTATTAAATGTTTTGCTGATTTTTCTATTTAGCATTATTCGACTGAAAAAACCATTTAGCTTTATGACAGTTTTTTAAATTAAACTCTTTTTAATTAATTTTTTTCTTTTTATTGAATTTATTGTGGTGACATGGCTTAATAAAATTACACAGATGTCAGGCGCACAATTCTACGACACATCATGTGTACACTGTGTTGTGTAGTGTGTTCACCACCCCAAGTCAGGTCTCCTTCCATCACGGTTTATCCCCCCATAGCCTCCTCCACCTCCCCCATACTCCATTCCCTCCAGCAATCACCACACTGTTGTCACCACAGATTTTTACTAATAAAAGTTTTCTATTATGGTTCTTCTAGATTACGAGACATGAATGGATTTTAGTCACACAAGACAAGCCACTGCATGTATGAAGTTCTGAATAGGTTTTAAATGACTTATTTCTCAAATGATTATGGGCTAGATTACAATCTTCGATTTTCTGCACTGACATTGCAAGGTGAAACAATTAACTGGAACATTTTCTATCAGTACCTGAGGAAAGGCATCAAAGGATACTAATTAAGATGATGAGAAGCCAATTTAATTGAGATACGGTAATTTCTTATCTCAAATTAAACATATAAACAGATGAGATTTTTGGGTTTCTTTTTCTGTTGGAACCATGTGTTTACTATCTATTGATGCTTTAACAAATGATCATAAACATATTGGCTTAAAACAATACAGACTTATTATGTTACAGTTCTAGAGGTTAGAAGTCTAAAATGGGTCTGCACTGCTGTGTTCCTCCTGGAGGCTCTGGGGGGAAGCTGTTCCCTTGCTTTTTCCAGCTTTGAGAGCCGGACTATATTCTCTGGCCTGCATCTTCTTTCTCCACCTTCAAATCCAGCAGCACAACATCATCTCTCCTCTCTGATCTCTGCTTTTTGTCTCCATCTCTCTTTCTCTTCTACTTCTCTTTCCCTTGTAAGGACCCTTGTGATTACATCAGACCCACCTGGTTAAACCAGGCTAATCTTCCCATCTCAAGACCCTTAATCAAATTTGCCAAGTTCATTTTACCATGTAAAGTAACACACTCCCAGATTTTGGGGATTAGGACATCTTAGACATCTGTGGTGGATCATTATTCAGTCTACCAAGGCCAGTATCTGAATTCTGAACTCTTTGTGGAAAAAGAGAAAAAAAAAAAAAAAACAACTATGAAAGCTTCTAAGAATCAAGGGCATAAAGGCAATCAAAGATTGAAAAATGGGCATGATGAGAACTGACAGCTGGATAATAGCAATAAATAACATGTCATAACGCAGCAGCAGTTTTTTCAGATATGTAACAAGGATGACCACCCAGAGATATTTCTGTAGCTTACCAGCAGCAATACAAAGGGAATAGTAAATAGGTAATAGAGCGAGAGATGGATGGGGTCAAGAAAAGCCTGTCAGAAAGGTGATGACTTAGAGAATGTATTGCCATTACTGTGAGACAAAGAGAACAGCACTTTTCTATTCTCAGCTTTCACTGGTGGCCAGATGTTTGACCTCAGTGAGACAAAAAGAACTCAGGTATCGTTGTAAGGAATACGGTATTGGGATTCATTCTTTTTTTATTTTTATTTTTTACACAAATGTTTATCTTCTGAAATGTGAATTTAGAAAGTTAAATAATCTGATGAGTTAAAAACTTAAATTTTATATTGGAAACTATGATTTATACCTATAAAGCCTACTGAAACATACATTGATTTATTGTCCAAGAGATATATACATATTACAAAATCATACTTTTTTTTGGTAATAAAACAGAAAGATGAATTTTCTGCTCTTATTTTCACCTGCCTCTATCCCCTCCCCACCTCGTATAAAACGGTAGGTGTCTGTTCCCACTGCTGGCCTCAGTTCAGACCTTTATTTCTGGTCTCCTGGAAAGCTCTTTTGGCCTCATCAGCCTCTAGATTTTTTTCTTCCCTCTGAATCTACATTATGTCACACTGTTATATTAACTTATGGGGAACTGTTCTAAGCATGGGAAATGTGGCCCAGCCCCCACTCGGAAAAGCCAGTGGGGAGTGGGGTTTGGTGGGCAGGACCCAGACCCACGGATAGGTTCTCCCGTAGGGAATCAGGCCCTCATTGTACCTAGGCCGCTTTAAGACTTGCTTTTTGTTGAAACTCCCTCACCCTGAATTGAGGTAGCAAACGTTTACTGCACATCTTTAAAGTAACTTCCTAAAATCTATGCTAAACCTTCCAAGGACCAGTGTAACCAGCTTAACCATTTTTCCCTTTACATTTGCAAATATCCTTCCGCTTTTATGTAATTAGCTACACCCTCTCCTTTGTTTTCTGTAACCGCCTAAAGCGAACCTGTGCATAGTAAATGAGGATCATTCTCAATGTAATGTGCCCAGAAAAGCAATAAAAGCCTGTCCAGGCAAGGGTCAGGGCGCTCTCCCCTTGAGAGAGTGGCCACACCATCCCTTTTCCTCCACAGGACTCAGTAGTCCATGTATATTTTTTGTCTATTGCCACCACAACACAGGATCCTGTGGGCTGGGATCTGCGTCATTAACTGATTACGCCATCCCTTGCTTAAAAACATATATTGTGGTAGAATAAATTCTGTACCCCTAGGTCTGACATTCAAACCCCTCTGAAATTAGGTGGCCTGGTATGAACAAGGGATGTGGTGCCGCGGAAGGATGTGAGGAGCTGGTGGACCTTGGCTCGGGCTCAGCTCTAACACAGACTTGGGCAAGGCACTTAACTTCTCTGAGCCTTAGCTACTTCATCTTTAAATTGCAGAGTATCGGCATGCCTGGATTAAATTATTACTATGAGAATCATATTTTTTAAACAGTGAGTATAAAAGCACTTTAAGCAGAAAGCAAAATGTTATTATTTTTGTTTATTATTCTTTTCATCTTTTCCTCCACTGAACATCCCTATGCACTCTGAAGTTTAATAGTCTTTATAAACAGCACACATTTCTCCACTTACCTTTGTGTGTTAGTTTCTTATTGCTCCTGTAACAAATCACCTACGCGTACCTTAAAACCACACAAACTTACTATTTTTGTACAATTCCAGGGGTCAGAAATCTGAAATGGGTCTCAGTAAGCTATATCAAGGTGCTGCAGAGCTGTGTTTCTTCCAGAAGTATTGGGGGAGTCTGTTTCCTTGCCTTTTCCATCCTCGAGAGACTGTATTGCTCTGACCTCCACTCTGTCCTCACATCTCCTTCTCCCACATTCTTGCCACCCTTTTAAATGAACACTGTGACACTTAGGGGCAATTTGAGTAATCCAGGATAATCCCCCGTCTCAAAACTCAGCTTCGTCCCCTGTGCAAAATCTCTTTTGCAACAACAAGGTAATGTGGTTATAAATTCTGGGGAGTAAGATGTGGACACCTTTGTGGGACCATATTCTACCTAGCACGCTTTGCTTTGTCTCTCCGTCTTGGGTTGTTACCGACTCTGACTAACACATGCACCCATTATGTTTAAGTATCCTTTCTGCCATAAAACTTTTCCCAGGTACTCCAACCGGAAATAATCCCTTCCTTAGTAAACTTCCTGTGATTGGAGAAACATTTTTACTGTGTTCACAGCTTTTCTCCATCAATCTTCAACTGAATATTTTGAGTTTCGCCTTATTAGCTACTCCTCACTCCTCAATGCTATAAAGAGAGAACGGGTAAGAGCTAAATAGGCAGGTTCACACGAGAAGACAGTGGAGTCAGATGATGAGCTGGACTTCCCAGGGTTCTGCTTGCATTTAGGCCTGGTAGTGATGTGTTGCAATACTCCTGAGTGAGGACTAGTGCTGAGGGGGGCCTGAGTGAGGGGCAACATGATCGAGGCCAAATGCTGGGATGAAAGACTTCATTCTTCTAGACTAGGAGAGCCAGAGCCTCCCAATGTTCATCACAGTGCTGTAACAGGAGAAAGACGGCATTCTAATGAGGTGGCTATAAACAGCTACTTGAATCCTCTTAAATGCTTTTGAGAAAAGAAACCAGCAAGAAAGAATGTGACTAGCATTTCTGTTTCTATTTCTCTGGGAAACTCTGCCTAGAGATTTGGAAGCTTGGCTTCTATTATGAACTCAATTCACGAGGGTAATGGGACTTGTAGTGTAAAACTTGAGTCAACCGGTTCAGAAGTCTTAAGCTTAGAAAACAATAAATATGGTCTATTGCATCTTATTGGACTGGTAGGATGGAAGCAAAATATGTTTCTCTTAGACATGGAAGTGTATGATATACATGATTTACATTCTGTTTATAAGGTTACAAGCATTTTTTCTAGCTAAATGCCAGTTTTTTTTTCAAGCATTAGAATTTCAGGTTAATATAACGGTGACTAAAATAACAGTTTCACAGTAAGATGTTAGCAGACTTTTTCTTTTTTTAAGATATATTTCTTCAAAAAGATTTTAATCACACTTCACAGGTTAGATTTTTTAAAAATGGTGAAATTTTTAATTAAAACTTGTTAGCTTTGTGATGATAATTATATAGATAATTATAAAAATACTTTTGTAGACAATGCTTCTGACACGAGGGATTTTTTAAAAAGATTATGGGCAAGGACAGCTGTTGCAGTGCTTAAAAGTAAAACAAAAATCTCAAATAATAGAATAAGAGAGGTTATGAGCTGATCAGAATTCATTAGCAATGAAGTTTAATTCTATGGTACTGTACTGTTATCTGTCAAACATTCTTACAATTAAGAGAAAATATCTCCCAGCGTTTCTATGGTGCTAGAGCATTCTGGTAGAACAGTCAGCCCACACGAGGCCGAGAAGCTATAAAATATTAATTCGGTACAAGTATGCATCCAACAAATTTAACTTTTATTATAGGTTGCAGTAACTTTGCTCCTAACAAATGACTCCGTTAAAGTGAACACTGCCAACTATTGCAGAACAGGGCACAACTTCCCATTTTCTTAAAAGACATTTTTAATCTTAAGATAATAAGGGCCATTTGCAAGATAGAGAGTTTCATATATATAAACATACGGGTGTTTATATATTATATATATTATTTATATGCATATGGCAGGGAGATAAAGAACAGTGAGGGTGGAACAACACCCATTACGAATACAGCCAGGACGTGCTGCGTGTATGGGACAGGAAGGGAGCTTTGAGGGGCACAACTGAAATAAGCATGGTTTCCTTAAAACTCCTCTGTTCAGAAATCAGAGAAGTGCCAAATTTTGAGATAGAATAAAAAACCTAACAAATATCAGAGGAAGAATACACCCGAAAGTGAAGAAGGGAGCCTGGATCCACTCTGACCAACCCTAACAGTGGCTCATCGGGGTGCCGGAAGGAACGCCACTCAGGCAGCAATCACGTTTCCCCTTGAACAAACCAAAAATGGCATTTCTATTCCCAGTTAGAGGAAAGGCTTCATGTATGGTTTTTGTAAATTAAGCCATTCTTATGTTAGGATAGAAATATTCATAATTGTGAATGAGAAAAAGTTCATTTACTGTGTTCATCCCCCCAAATTATCTTCATTTTTAAAAGGTTTTTATGGTAAGAAGAGGCCACCCTTTAATGCTAAGTATCATTTATCATATATGAATCCAGTTGTATCTTTAAGGTGACTCATTTTGGCACTAGTCATGTCCTTAACTATCATTGATGGGAAATGCTATAGTGGAGAAAGTGTAGTGTTCTATGGATTCCAGGGAGCTGTACTAAAACAAGTGCCTTATATGCAAAGTATCTTGGAGGTCAAGGAGGACCAGCCAAAATTTCCTTATCCTCTCATCAGTGATTGGTTTTCTATTCTTTCTAAAATGACTGCTTTTTCAATTTTTCAGATACTCATGGTCAGTGTCTATAGGTGTTACCATTTAACTAGTAGAAAAATATGGGTACGTGAACATATATATGTCTTAAATGAGGAAACATATATTTCAAACAATAAAATCTCCTTTTTCATGATTAAAAATCGCTATTCCTAATAGAAGAATAAGCACAAGGAATGAATAGGTAATCACTACAGTGAGGGGAAGCAGCGCTTGCCATCCCCAAACCTGCCTTTATTTTTCCAAACCCTACCCTAAACTCTAACACTATTTCAAACATTAATTCTATACTTCAAAAGTAACCTTAGCAGTAAACCTAAACCTAACTTTTATGATAACTATAACACTAACCTATTATCCTATTTTTAGCCCTAATGCTAGCACTAGTCCTAATCCTAAACCTAACCTTAACCTTAAAAATAATCCTTACCTTAACATTCGAACCCTAATCATAATCCTAACCCTAATCTTTACTCTAACCCTAACAAACCCTATATTAAACTTTAACCCTAACCAGACACCTGATCCTAACACTAACCCTAATTTTAGACTCAATCCTAACCCTAACTCTAAACCTAACACTAAACTAACAGTAACCCAATTCTTAACCCTAATACTAAGCCTAACCTATAACTGTAACTTTAACTCTAACCATAAATCTAATCCTAAATCTAACAAAAACCTAACCTAACATGAACTTTTTAACCTTAACTTTAAATCTAATTCTAATTCTAAAGCTAGTTTTAACCCAAACCCTGTACTAACCATTAACCTAGAACCTAACAATAACCCTAACTCCAACCCCAACCCTAATCCTAACCTAAACCCTAATTTAACCTCTAAAACTAATCCTAAAAATAATCCTGTATCTAACCTCAGCCCTATTCCTAACCCTCACTTGAACACTAAATTTATTACTAACTTTAACTCTAACCCTAACACTAATTACTAACTCTAACCTTAGCCCTAAAGCTATGCCTAATACTAAATTAATTCTAAACATGACCCTAAATAAACTCTAATCCCTTTTCATGATGATTTCTAACTTCAGAGGGGTGAGGATAACATTTTATAAAACTTTGCAAGACTTAAATATCTCAACAATATGTGTGCACACATTTTGAAGATTTAAAAATTTGTCCTTAGGTATTCTATAAACATAGTGATATAAAATACCGTGTATTCCAACGTGTCAGCAGAGTGTAAACATCAATTTCACCATGCTAGTATATAAGATATAGTACATAGTATGTAAGATAAGAATCATTTTAATAAATTCTGTTTGTATAGAATTTTGTACAAAAAACCTTAATACCAACACTAATTCTAAACCTCAACCCTAATCCTAACCAAGACTCTACCCCTCAATTTAACCGTGCCAAAACACTAACACTGAAACTAATTCTAAACATTATCACTAAAACCCTAATGCTAAAACTAATCCTAAACCTAATCCTAACTTCTAATCCTAACCTTATCCTTAACCCTAACCTAATCCTAACCCTAATCTTAATCCAAATACTAAACTAACCTTCAATCATAACCCCATAACTAATCCTAAACCTAAGCCTAACTTTAACCTAACTGTAACTAAAACCCTAACCGAAAGCATGCCTTTTAAAGATATTTTAAGATGACTATTTTTAAGGAATGAAAGACTTAAGGAAAACCTTTGCTCTGCCCCTTAACTGCCTAAAAGAATTTAGATACAGTACCTGTTTCAGGAAAGGAGTCATCATCATAGATAAACACAGTTTAGTATGAGGTCATTGTGAAAGACAGGGAGAAACTAGCAAGGCCTGTTTAATCAAAGTCCTCTCTGTGTCCCATTGTTAAAGATGGCCCAGCAAACATTTATTTACCAAATGTTTGCTTTTCCAGCGCCATGTAAAACTGCCTTTTTTCACAAATCACAACCACCCCACCCCTGTCTCCTTAGCTGAAGATGGCATAAAAGCCTTAACACCCAATCTGTACTCAGGTGTCATGGTCCTACGACATCCCCATATGTACATATGTAACAAATTTGGTCATTTTCTCCTCTTAATCTGTTTATATTCAATTGATTATTGATCCATCCAGGACAAATTAGAAAGGTAGGAGGAAAATTATTTTCCTCTCCCTACAACAGTGTAGGAATAAAGATGATATAATAATTATAAACAAAACATTTATCAGGTTTTTAAAAATTTATTTATCTTCATAAGAATTCAAGAGGGAGGTTCTATTATTATTATTCCTGTTTTTCAGAAAATTTTCCTTAAGATGAAAGAACTCTACCTAGTCAGGGAAACAAAATCAATTATACACCATCTGATTTCAGAACCCAAGCTTTCACTGTAAGTCCAAGCTGATAAGGAAAAGAAAGGAAGGAAGGGAGGGAGGAAGGAGAAAAGAATAATGGCCTACTCCTTTTACTTGTCAGCTGGCAGGTTTTGATTTTATTGTGATGTTTTTTAAAGGTTAATTCTCAATACTGGGGAAGGCTAGGTGAAACCTGAACTCACAGTATTTGTGGGATTATAGACAGAGAGTATCTAACCCCTTGCCAAAGCAGTTGTCTCAAGAATGGGCACATGGCCCAAATTAATCTGGAGTGAAGATTGGGACTTTTGTTTGAGGGTTGGGAAGATGTGCTTTTTCTCTGAACGTAAAGGAAGAAAAATGTATTCTCAGGATTGTTGGCAGCCATTTGTTATCTGTGGGAAAACAAGGCTTTTATCACAATGGGCAGGGCAGGAGAAAAACGGAAGCAGGGTCCCTTGGTGGCATCCTTGAGCTACTGGAACGAGCCAGTTTTATTACCTGAATCACCTCTGAAATCTATTATGAGACCCATTATAAAGCCTTCATTGTCTGAGCCATTTAAATAATTTAATGTGTTTTTTTGTTAATAGCAGCTGAAGACATCATAATTTGTATACATATCAAAAGCCTTAAGGATTTATAATAATGATATAATCAGAAAATGTAGCACTTTGTTTCAAATAACTCAATATTAAGAAACAAAACTAAAATATTTTGTTTTAAATAAAAAGTATGGAGGAAAAAATTAAATTATGGTACATCCACAAAATAAAATAGCATGGTGATAAAATATTTTAATTCCAAAGGCAGTTTCTTGTCATGGAAATATTTATAATATAGTTAAGTGAAAAAAGATATATATATATGTATATGCATGTATGTATATATAAACATAATATTAAGGTGTCAATATATATCAAAATATATAAAATATAAATTAATTTTATTTGATATATTTAATTACATATATAATGCTAAATACATCTAAACATGTGTATGTATACACATACCTTAAACTGGTAGAAAATTATCAAAAATATTTCTGATTCTTAAGATATTACAGGCAATTATAATTTTTTATTCGTAATTTTTAATTTTAAAATATGTACTTTTATCAAAAACCAATAAAAACTATTTGTAAATGGCTAGAATTTATCGCAACTTGGAGTATATGATGTTTGAGCCCTTAACAAGAGTTTGTAATGATTCTCTGCATGCCTCTATGCTTGAGCGTTTAACACCACTTTTAGTAAAATCCTCAGAACCTGCTGTTTTCTGAAGCCGAGTTCCCACTGCATCAAGATTCAAGGTTAGAGCTGAAGCTCTAATCTCCCTCTGGCTTCTCCAATCATCTTTCAGATGTGCTATAACTATTTCCTTTCAGAGGGAGTTTAGTTCTACAATTGTATTTGCTTATTTTTCTCCTGGATTTTGTCACCTCAGTCATATCTTTGGGCTGTGATTTTGATTTTCTCTCCCATCTTTACCATTTCTGAC
Source organism: Desmodus rotundus (assembly GCF_022682495.2). NCBI lineage: Eukaryota > Metazoa > Chordata > Mammalia > Chiroptera > Phyllostomidae > Desmodus > Desmodus rotundus. The sequence goes on from NC_071389.1 coordinate 48,376,983, forward strand.
TTCACAAGCTTCCTATTGTTACTGGCAATGTTGGCTCTCAGTTCTTGAGTTCAGCTAAGAAAGAATCAGAGCCAAGAACTCTAGTGTAAGAGGAAGTTTATTTAGCAAGCAAAGCAAAAAATCCACTAGAAAGAATAGAGCAGGCGGCTCAGACACTGCCTTGGCTCTTTAGTAAGGAAGTCACAGAGACAGAAGAAGTGAGCCAGCTGGGCTGCGTGGACTCAGGAAACAAGTTACAGAGGCAAATGAAGGCCTTTGGAGACAGGTTCAGGGTGTTAGCCTGGGACAAGCTGCTGTTCCCTGCTGCTCCCTTGGTTGTAAGTCTTGTGGGGACCCTTATTGCTTAGGAGAAAGAAAGCAAATATACACACCTGAATAAAGAAGGTGCACATGTGCTCTAGAGAGAGAGCATGGGCTGGGTCCTTTGTCTTAGGGTTTTTACCTGTTTTCTAAAGGCAGGAATTTTAGAAGAGGATCTCAATAAAATATTCACCAGCTTTCTAGGTGTGTCCTTTAATATGCTGATTCATCAAAATGAGCACGTAAGGTCAGGGTTGTGGTCTCTACTGATTGGTCAGTGCTTAGGTAGGGGGTCATTAATCATTGCATCTGGTCCTGATGGCATTGCTTTGTATAGTTCTGCTTTTCTGGGCCTGGAGCTGAAACACAACTGAGACCTAGATGTTACTCTGACCAAAACTCTGTCTCTGTGGTCAACAGACCCAAGGCTTTGTTCCTATGATTATTTGACACTGATCAGAACCTCATTGTCATGAGGGCTTAATACTGAGGGAATGGTCCTGGAAGGGAATAGGAGGAAGGTAAGTCAGTGTGTGCTACATGAGGCCAGTTTGAATCAGCTGTCTGTCTCAGTTGACCCATTCCACTTGCCAAGGAATTTTCCTGGCTTCTTATTATCCTGCCTCACTATGACCATCTTAAAGTCTTTCCCCTACTTTATCTAAGTCTTTTTAAATGCCTTTTATTTTATTTTATTTTTTTACTTTTTAATTTAATTTTATTTATTAAGCCATGTACCTATGTAACAATTCATTTGTCCATCCACCTCTCCCTTAGTAGTCTCCATATGGATCAAACACAGCTAGGCACAACAGCATCCTTAGAAAAACATATACAGCCTTGCTCCTCATTTTTAATCTACTATTGACTGGAAGAATGGCTGGTAAAGTAGGGAAGGCAGAGCTCAGTAATTAGGTGAAGATCACAGTAGAAAGGTAGAAAGAAGCACCAAAGACAAATTTCTGGTCAGATTTGGCATAAATTTATCTTACCCTTTTCCTCTTCCTAGATCTGGGACAGGATGGGCTCCCTAAAGATATTTGCTATTCGATCCTTTCCAGCCTCTCTCTGGATACCCAATTTCATTTTTCATTCTGCCTGAATATTAAGGCAAGAGGCAAAGTAAACTTATTTAGACTGTTGCACATATGCCTATTTATACACTAGAATGTCTGCTCCATGCGGCAAGACATTTTTTTTGTTTAATTCACTTCTGTATCCTATATAAATATTAATTGGATATTGAATAAATGAATGCCTTGAATTTTGCTCTCAAATCAGAATTCAGAAAAGTAAAGTTTTCCCTAATACTTTGTTCTCTCTTGTCTCCTTTTCTTCATTTGCTGTAGTATTTTTGGCCTATGGTGACTGAAGAATAGCAATTCTACAGAAGTAGAGCTAGCCTCAGCTATGTGCAGATATCATATGTATGTGGAATCCTCTCATATCATGCAGGGTCTTACATTTTTCAACCTTGCAGCTCACTTTTAGATGATTCATATTTAGCTTTTATGGTCTGTGCTTATGCAATGATCCATAAATAGATGAAACCAATACATTTAGATACATTTTAATTGACTTTTTTTTATTATTAAATTCAATTGAAATGGTTAGTCTATAGCCCAGTGCACACTCACTTTCGCATAGGCTGGACCAACTTTTGCTCTTTCAATCAATTACATGAAAGTGGAGGTTACATGGTACAGTTGGAGCTATATAATAGTACAATTTTTTTTTATCATTAGCTATCACTTGCATGGAGTATAGAGATGAGTATTTTTGCCTATTCTCAAAAGGGGATTCCTCAGGGAGCTGGAAAGCCCTCTTGGGAGATTTTATATTTCTTTGTTTATCCTAAACTCTTCCCCAGAGGGTGAGAGGGTCATGATAAAATCAGCATATTGGGTCTCAGGTGGGTGAATGTTGTACCCCTGAAGAGTGGCTGTACGCTGGCGTTCTTCCAGGGATAAGACACAGATCATGTAAAGTTTCCATTCTTAGAGTTCTGCTTTTACGTAGGCTTCCTCTAAAACTTCAGTTGGGAACCCTTAGAACTCTTCACCAACACCTTCTTAGAGTCATTTCTCTTTGAATCTTTTTACACTGTGGACTTGTTTTATGACTTTTAAGAAACTAAACATGATTTTTTTCATTACTGGAATAATTTTATAGGCATGAAGAAAACTGACAAAATACAGAGTCATGAAAAAGAAATAAAACCATAATCCCTCTATCAGAGATAACAAGTATTTATATTTTGATATATTTAAGTCTTTTTCAATGAATACATACATATATATTATTTTATAAAAAATAAGATAACCTCAAGACTTCCTATTTTAAAACATTCAAAATTTAAAAAACAACCAACATGGATTATTCTGTTGGTTTTAATTTGACAATATATCTTAAGTTACATGTCAGTAACTATTCTTTTGCATTATTATATTTAAAGGCTGTATAATATACCATTATATTTATGTATCATAATTCATTTAACTAATTTTCCATTCTTGGACCTTAATTTTTGGTATCCTAAACCAAAATAATAGATATGTCTTTGTATTTATCCATGATTATTCCCCAGGATAAATTTTAAGATCTGTTATTCTGGAACAAATGTAATCAATGAATATTTAAAGCTTTGATATTTACAGTCCAATTTTCAAGAAGTTTTTAAATAATTTATTTCTCCACCCACTGTATCTAACTAAGCTTGTTTGTACAACCCCAGTGCAGCTAATCTGTGCCTCTTATATATCAGCTATATGACTTAAAGAGAATTTATCCCACCAGGAACACAAAGAATGGGCTCTTAGTGCTTTAAGTCAATTATCAAACTGTTATCTCCCTTGCTACAGTGATTATTTCAGGCATCAGCATTTAACACAGCCCTAATTCAATTGGAAGTTTCTGTTTCTTTGGCCATGATGATTGGTTGATGATTGGACACATTACCTAAATTTATTCAATCAATGAATGCAAGGACTGAGCTGGTTAATAGAAGAGATTCTCTCTCTTCTCCTCCTCTTTCTCTCTCTCTTTTCTGAATGGTGTCATGCAAAGCCAATTCCTGAAATTACTGTAGCCATTTTGCTTCCATGAGGGTAGGTAGCCAGCTTTAGCACAATACTATATACTTTCTTTAAAAAAAATATCTTTGCTCAAATACAGGCAAGAAAAAGTAGTTTACTGCTATTTTAGTTTATATTTATTTGATTATATACAAAGCTGAGAATTTTTCATATGTTTATTGGTTATTTTTGTTCCTTTTTATGAATCTGCTCATATTTTATGCTCATTTAAAAATTATGTTTTTATGTGTTTCTTCTTGCTTGTTTTCAAATTTTGAATGTTCTTTTTAAGTATGTCCAGAAATCTTAAGATTTTACATATTAAAATCTGAAATACCTTATGACCCAGTGATTCCACTTCTGGGTGATTTATCCAAAAAAAATCCAAACACTAATTTGAAAAGATATATGCATCCCTATGTTCATTGGAGTATTATTTATAATAGCCAGGGTATGGAAGCAACTTAAATGTCCATCAATAGATGACTAGATAAAGATGTGGTCTATAAGGTAGAATATTAGGCCGCCATAAAGAAGAATGAAATGTTACCATTTACGACAACATGGATAGACCTAGAGGGGATTGTGCCAAGTAAAATATGTCAGACAGAGAAAGAATACCATATGGTTTCATTTATTTGTGGGATATAAAAACAAAATAAATGAAAAAAAACAAAGCAGAAACACATACACAGAGAACAAACTGCTGGTTACTAGATGGGAGAGGGCTTGGGAGACTGAGTAAAAAGGCGGAAGGGATTACATAGTATAAGTTGGCCATTACAAAATAGCCATGGAGATGTGAAGTACAGTGTAGGGAATATATCCAATAATATTGTAATAACTATGTATGGTGCCAGGTCAGTACTAAACTTATGATGGGGATCACTTTGTAAGTTACATAAATTTCTAACCACTATGGAGTACACCTGTAACTATTACAATATTGAATATCAACTGTACTTGAAAAACACTGTCACTTGATCTTTCAGATTCTGTTTTTTCTCCTATTTTCAAAGAATCCTTCTCCATTCTAAAATCAGGAACTGTTTCCTTACATTCTCCTTTAGTTCTATGTTTTTGTGCTTGTCCTCGCACTTAAATCTTTCAATAGTTTGAAAAATATTTTGCTGTGTATGTATTAGTAGGGCTCAACTTTATTTTCTTCCAAATAATGACAGCAACTAAGTATTTGAGAAAAGTTATCTTCACATACAAAAAGTACTAGTAAGTCATTTGTTGTTTTGTTTCCTTAAATTTATTTTATGGAAGGGAGGGAAAGTTTTCCTCACTAGTTTGTTATTCAGGTGTGATGCTTAAAAATCCATTTTTATAAGCAACTTTTAATCTAAAATGTCTTTTTTTGCCCATTTGGGAGTGTTGGTGCTATGACTAAAATTAGGTGTTTCTATGACTGCAGATGAATTTTTTTCCTTTAAAAGGAGCTTGCTATTATCTTTCAAATCTTGATACAAAAGGACCAGGAACTGGCTCACTGTATCCTATAAATACATTTCACCAACACTTTGTAGTGTATTTTCAAACAGGAAGTGGAGAAGCAGGAACTGAAAAGAAAAATAGTCACCCTAAATTCTCTGTTCAGAGATTAATACCAGCAAAAAGGACCATGACAGTTCTTCACTTTTCTTTGAATTACTATCTTTTGTGTTTGACCACATAGAGAAGGGAAGAAAAATTTCAGGCCTTATGGGGACTTTTCAGATGAAAAGTTTTTAGAGGACTCTTGTGCAGACCAGTGTAATGAGGTAAAAAAGATTTAGGCTATCTCCAAAGACCTGCAGTAAAAACAAGAACATGGTAATAATTTAGAGGTTGGGAGCCTTTTAGATTTCTGTAGGGACCCCAGGGCTGATATTGTCCCATTACTGTAGAACTATCTTAGTCTAAGTGGACCAAATGGGATACTGCCTCTGCTTTGGATCTGCAGGTCTGTGTGGTGAGTGGACTCTACTGTGTATTCTTCAGAGTATAAGGATATTTATGGAAATGATAATTCATTTTTGGTTTGACATATTAACTAGGAATTTTCAATAGCTGTGCTGGAATACTTGAAAGCTTTCTATACAAAAGGATAATGTGGACCTCTAGTGTGTATATGACATTATGAAATAGAACTAAGAGCAATGAGTGATGGCCACTCCAATCGATTTATCCTTTTAAATATCATTTGCATCCATCCCACCTATTCATTTATATGGCTTTTGCCTCAGTTTAGTCCAGAGGTCAACACATCTTTTCTGAAAAAGGGCGGACACTAAATATTTTAGATTTGTAGGCCATAGGTCTCTGTTGCAATTACTTAACACTGCTGTTATAGTATGAATATGTGAATACACAATATGTAAACAAATTTTTGTGGCTGAGTTCCAATAGAACTTTATTTGCAAAAAGAGGTGGTGGGCTGGATTAGGCCTGTGGGCTATGGTTTGCCAATTCCTCATTTCTACCTTAAACATGTCTCATTTGAATTGTAATGGTTTCTCTTTCTTATGATCAGTTTAGTTTATTTTCAGTTCCATGAAAATTTATTATTTTGTGCACTCACAATACAAGGGTAAATAAGGCAAGATTCCTGTTCTTGAAGAACTGACAGTCCAGAAGAAACACAGATACAAGAGCCCATAATATTAAAGTAATGAGCTAGGGTTGCTCTCTGCATTGCCGCCAGAATGGGCTTTCTACAAGAGATGATCATTTTCCTTTTCTTCTAAAATACATTTAGTGGTATCTTATAAAACATCATCCATCACCAGTCCTTGGTGAGGCGTGTAGTTCTCTTATTATCTGGCTATCTGGCCTATAACCATTTTCCTAGACTCATCTTTTTTACTTTCCACTTCCACACGTTAAGTTCTAACTGCAATAGATCTTAGTCTGTGCTCTTTGATGCAGATGGCACTGTGTGCCATCTGCATATTCTGTCTTTGAATGACCTCCCTTCACCCCCCACATCCAACCAGAGGAAGACTTTTCTATCCAAGCTGTTCAAGGACTGTAATGGGCTGCCTCGTTAGGTAAAGAAATGGTTATGATGGTGAGTTCTTTTTCACGGGAAGTGTCCAAGTAGGGATTGGCTAAACACTTGGCAGATGTATCAGATGCTATTGGAGCCCTGCCCAGATTCCCTTGAGCAAGCCTTGTATTGATCTGGCTTCTATAGGTGTATCGGCTGTTAACATCACATACCTGCATCCTTTTTCTGAGTATTTCTCTAACCTGTTGAAAACCACCTGCCTGGTGATACCAGGGAAGTTATGCCTGCTCTCTCTCTCTCTCTCTCTCTCTCTTGCTCTCTCGCTCTCTCTCCCTCCCTCCCTTCCTCCCTCCCTCCCTCCTTCCCTCCCTCTCTCTCCCCCTTTCTCTCTCCCCCCCTCTCTCCCTCCCTCTCCCTTCTCTGCTGTCAGCCCTTAGTTTGGGGCCAATGACCATCTGATGTGCAGGACAACAGCTCCAATACCCTTGACTCTGGGTGGGACAGATTCTGTGGTATAATTCCTGTACTAGGTTTCCCCACAGATCAGGCTGAGACTACAATTCTGAAACCACATTTATTGTGGTAGTTAAGCATTTCCTCAATAAATTACTTGCAAAAATATCCTTAGAAAGACAGATTAAATGACTTTTTAGATCACTTATTAGTCTGCATGATTCTGTGTATGAAAGGAAATCTTCATACTCCAATCCTATCTCTGCCAATTCTCTATCACTCCAGTCCTAGTCCTATCACTTATTATGTCACCTTAAGCAACTTTAGTGGTTGTCTAATTCCCAATTTCCTCATAAGTAAATTTGAGATAATAACATTATCTATTTCAAAGAGTTGTGACGATTAAAAGAGATAATCAATATAAATTTAGTATCTGGCACATAAAGTATACTCAATAACATTAGATATTTTTATTATCATTATTGTCAACAGTTTATTTCCCCAAAGAAAAATATGAAGGTAGTGTTTTATGTGTTTAAGACAATAAGAAAATTACCTTAGTAATGGAAATCATGAAAAATTCATATGCTTGATGAATATATTTGCTTTCTCCATATTGTGAATGGCTTTGTCAATGTATTTAGCCTAGTGCATAGTAGGTGTCAATTAAATATTGATGAAAATAAAGACATTCCATACTGGACTAAAGAGATTTGAACTTTAGGTGGTTAGTAAGTCCTAAACAAAAGATTAAACTAAAGATAATTGAATGTAAGAAATTAGAAAGATATTCTTGGTCTATTTAAAGAAAAGTGCATTCTAAAATGTCTATTCTAGTTATATTACACATATGTGACCTATAAGTCATAGACCTTGCTGTAGTCTATGTCACATTTCCCTCGAATGCTCAAATAGCAAGTCTAATGCTCAAACACACTTCAAACTGGAAGTTCTGCCATTATACCAGATTTCCAACCCTAATCATTTTTTACAATCCTTGAGCAACTTACTCACTCATGTGTTGCACAAAGCTGTCCTAGACATTGTTTACTGTTTCATCCAGCTGTCTGACTATGGACCTTTGCTCCAATATTCTGCAAGTTACTTACTGGGATCTTGAGCTCGGTTCTTTTTATGCCACTGTTGTCTCCTTAACTGCTATGTCAAACTCAGGTATATCGCAAGTTTAGGGATTACAGAAAAGAGTGAACAATTGTGGCAGATTATATTTTCCTGAAATGATACACTGTTCCCCCAAATGGCCACACTATCCCTGTATGCTTATTTTTACAAAGTGATTGATTTGGTTTTCTATTGTTGTGTAATAGTTTATGAGAAATTTAGTGATTTAACAATACTCACTTGTTACCCAAGTTTCTATTGATAAAATGCCCAGTATAGCTTAGCTGGGTTTCTGCTTGAGGGCCTCAACAGGCTACACTGGACTGCATTCTTATCTGGAGATTTGTCTGGAAAGGATTCACTTCCAGGCTTGTGCAGTGTGTTTTTACAATACTTTACAACTGTAGTACTGAGGCCTTCAGCTCCCGCACAGGCTGCCTACAATTACTTGTCATATGGACCGATCCATCAGCAGTTTACAGCATGGCAACTTGCTGCCCCAAGGCCAGCAGGACAATCTCTCTTTCCAGTCTGCCAAGATGCAGTCTTAGGTAGCATACCTACTCCTGGGAGTAGCATCTCATCACCTCTGCCATATAACATAGTGTATTAGTTTGCTCAAGATGCTATAATATGATATTATAGACAGGGTAGCACAAATGATAGAAATTTATTTTCTCACAATTCTGGAGGCTAGAAGTCCAAGATCAGGACTGGACAGCATGGTTGTGTCTGGTAAGCACCTTCTTCCTGGTTAGCAGATGGCCTTTTTCTTGCTGTGTCCTCACATGGCAGAGGCAGAGAATAAGCTCTTCGCTGTCTTTTCTAATAAGGATACTAATCCCATCATGAGGGCTCCACCCTAATTACCATCCAGATGTCCATCTGCGGATACCATCCCATCGTGGTTTAGGGCTGCAGTATATGAATTTTGAGGAAACATGAATATCCTGTTCATAGTATATTTAAGCAGTACTTTCTGTGGATGAATGTAACACCACCTTTGTCTTGTAACAATGATTTTCAACCTTTTTCATCTCATAAAACACAAACTAATCACTAAAATTCTGTGGCACACCAAAAATATATGTTTTGCCAATCTGACAAAAATTAGGCATAATTTTGATTTATTCTCAGTGGGTGGCTGTCATTGTATTGGCTGTTGTCATTTTCTTTATTTGACAATCTAAGAGAAAAGAGGTCAGTGCCTCTGACTCAATAGGTATTAGATGGTTTAAAAATTCTTGCAGCACACACATTGAAAAGTGCTGCCTTATAATTCAATCGCATCTGTCATATTCTATGGGTTAAAGGCAAATTTTAAGGTTCTCACTCAAGGAGAGGGAATTATACATGCACAAATCTCATCGGAGTTGTCTTAGAGTGTGTCCAACGTAGTGATGTTGATGCACTCTTTCTGCACCAGGTCAGCTCCATTGTATTTCTTCCCCTTGATCATGAGTTCTTTTTTGTGTGATTTGCTTCTCTCACATTAGAATGGGGTTAAAGTTCTGCTGTGTAAGACTTCTGAAATTAAGTCATAGAGGGCTATATGGCCTTTCTCTCTCTGTCTCTGCTTATCTCTCTCAAGACACGTGCCTTTGGAGTCATGAAATGTGACATCTAAGTATGCCAGTCATTAGGTGATTTCGGTTCCCTGTTTTTGAGTCTTCCATTGATACCCAAGACATTAGCATAGATAAATAATCTCTATTGTGCCCTATTTGAGTCCCTGACCTATGAAACCGTGAACATAATCAACGGTTGTTCCTTGCCACTGAGTTTTGGGATAATTTGCTATGCAATCATAATAACTGGAAGAAAAATAAGGAAAAATAATTTAAAAGTAGATTCTCTATTATATATAATGGTTCTCAGACTCATATAGCAACACTTTCCATAAGAAGACTTCTATTGGCTATTTGTCGTCTTAGTTTCTGGCTTTTTACCATGTTGTAGAGATGGTCTCCCTTTTTTCACTTAGAATGACTTGAAGAAGTCCTGCAACTTCCTACTGGAAGTTCAGGCCCAATTTCTTAGGCTCTCAGAAAGGAAACACATTATCCTAAAGAAGATACACATTCTGTATGTAGTATCACCAGCAATGAGTATATAGCCATTGACATTTCCTGAGGAACACATAAGCACATCAATATCTCATACTTTTCCATGCCATTAGGGTTCTTTGCTTATTTTTTTTAAGCCAAATTATGTGTTAAATTGTCTTATCCTAAAGTAAAGATCCTGTCTTTTCTTAGAGGTGAATCAATTCCTAAATATTTAGGGAATGAGAAAAATGACTTTCTGCTTTAAAAATAGCATTTCCCCCTCATGTCTCAAAAATATGAAGGTCAAAGCTCAAACTAAAGATCTGATGGTTTCTATGATTTCTATGGTATTCAAGAGGATGGATTCTGAAGAGGTCAAGGAATCATCTCACTTTTAAGGCATGTAGCCTTTCTTTCTCGGTACGATTTTGAGTGTTTGGTAACAGGGGTGAGTGGGCTATGTTTAGAAGAGACTTACCCTATTCTATATTAAGAAAATAAATTTCTGACAGTTCTGAATGCAACACTATCCCAAAAGTAAGAAGCGGTTTGCCTTGTAATAAAATAAGAATGATAAAATTCAGCAAACAATCCATATTCTTCAGCCAAATTGCTTCTGAAAGGCATTTGCCATTGGCAAAGCTTAAACTTAAAATGTTGTTTATCGGGAATTTTTCTTCATTTTTTAAGTAGTGATTGCCACCTTGTCATCTGTTTCTTAGAACACTTAAGTAATTTCTAACACCACAGAAAGTACTGCTTAAATTGTTTGTCCTTGTTTATATGACTCTTAAAAGCAGGAACCCAGGGGCAGTTGGAGGGAAAGAGAAGAAAAAAATCCGTGTATCTTATGGATTGTCCATGTTAATGTTTTTGGCAATGGTAATACCATTTGGTCAATTAGAAATGGGTTCAATAAATATTCTAGGTGATACCAGCTGCCTATTCAGATTTGCCCAAGGGACTGAACAATGCTCAGAGTTTCAGAACCTTCCCAGGACCCATTAATATATATCTGATGGAGAGATGCCCAGTACTTTCATGGTGCCCATAGGGAATTTGCATGTTATGCAGTTGAGGTGCTGTCCTCATGGAATTACAGTTTTGTCCTGTTCTTCTTCTTATTATTTTAATAATTGGCCATTTTATTATTTTTTAAAAGATTTTAGTCATTTATTTTTTTAGAGAGGGAAAGGGAAGGAGAAAGAGAGGGAGAGAAACATCAGTGTGTGGTTGCCTCTTGCACATCCCCACCTGGGGACCTGGCCCACAACCTAGGCATGTCCCCTAGACTGGGAATCAATCCAATGACCCTTTGATTCACAGGCCAACACTCAACCACTGAACCACACCAGCCAGGGCTGTCCTGTTCTTTAATATTGACTTCCCCCTACTGTAACTGCCAAAGAGGACCTTTCCAGGCTTGCCAGCCTTCTTTCCTTTTGCAGAGTGTGAGCCATTTTGATTAAGTATTTCAGCTATTTCAGAGAGAACTGCATTCCCTTGTTAGGTAAACTACTATTCTCTTCTGAGCATTGTTAGTCCTATCATTTATCAAAAAAAAATGCGATTTTGACCAGTTCAAACCTAGCAGTCCTTGCAATAAGGGTGGAGTTGTGACTAGCATCACAATAAAGAATAGCATTCAATATACTTGCTGCAGATATTTTCTAGCAAAATTCAGTACTTCTAAATCTGAGATTTCCATTTTATCCATCTGTCTGTGAATTTTAGCTACAGAGCACTTTTACTGGCGGAGGGTGCTGGTGGCGGTGATCAGGAGGATAACGTCCTCTCCATTTTCTAATGCACTAGATTGTTTACTAATCTGAAGATACTTGAGAGACAGGTTTAAGATTTTTGCAAATGCAGAAGCTGTTTTAGCCAGAACTAATCAGTCTTCCACAGGAAATTTTTCTTAAGATGAAAATCTTATCCGTTTGGTCAGTTGGAAATAAACTTTTTCCTTTATAGGACAAAAGGTTGGTTTAACTCCAGGAGGTAATTTCTTACTTAAGCTTCAATATCCCATATACAGTCATCTCTTCATTTATGTCTTTTTTAATTTCTCTAGAGGGTTAGTTGCTTCTTCCTAAATTCTTACGTGATCCCATAGGAGGGACCAACTCCATTGTAATGCTTAACATAGTGTACTGTGGTTATCTCTGGGTATGTTTGTTTTTCTCAATAATTTGGACCTAAATGTCAAGGACTATGTTTTTTTATCCCCACATTTCTATAGCTAGCACCTAGTATATGGGTAAATGCTTCTTAAATGTTTCTTGTATGAAAAAAAGTCCTTTGGCGTAAAAGACTGTTCCATTATTTGCCTCCTAACACAGATGTTTGTCCTATATGCTTCTACCTTTTACAGTGTATTTCCATGCCCAAGTACACGTTAAATTTTTTTCTATATACATTGTTGTATTCTTATCCAAATATAATTAACCTGTGGCACAATTAACATGAATATCAACATGAGTAATTAGGATGACATTTACTAATGATGTTTAAGATCCAGTTGCTGCCACCCTTCCTTTATTTTTATTTCTAACGGACCTTGCTTTGTCATGGAAATAATGTAAACCCCATCAAGAGGAGGATCTTTGAAGAAGAGGCAGGTACTCCCATATTCTTTATCCAGAAGGGAAGGAATGCCGCATGTTGTGTTATCTGGCAACTAAGTATTTCATTAAATTCTGTGGACAACTCTTCAGAAATTGGATGTTTAAAAAAATTTAGGTCTATGCAAAAGATGTTATTTTTCACCTCTATTCTTTCTCTGTTGCTCCAAATATCGATCTAAATACAAAGTAATGTAATTAAAAATGATTGATGAGGCTTAGGATAAATTTATTGCTAAATCATACTTTTTGTTTTTCTGTATGAAAAATATACCGTTTTCATAAGATTCACCTTTATCTTTGTTTTGGCTTAAGCTTTGGTAGGACTTTTCTGTTCCTGAATTTTTTTTTTAAGTTTTGCATTTCATGTCTTAGCAGTTTTCTGTAGCGTATAGTATCTGTATTACACCGTGATATTTATACTACATCTGAATCAATAAACATTGCTTGTCCCGATTTTGTTGAAAGTTTACTTTACGTATGTAGACCTGTTCTCCCCAACTAGACTGTAAACTCCTTTTGAGAACAGAGATACAGCTTATATTTGCTTATATTCTCAGCAGTGTTTAATATAATACCTGTCCAAAGCAAACATTCAATAAATATGTGTTGATTGATTTATTTACCTCTCCTTCTAAATGGTGTTTCAAGTCAGAAATGCTATTTTAAACATCATGTCTTGCCCCAGCCAGTGAGGCTCAGTTGGATGGGTGTCCCCTCGCAAGTGGAAAGGTCACCGGTTTGACCCCTGGTCAGGGCGTGTGCCTGGGTTGCGGCTTGGTTCCTGGTCAGTGAAAGAAACATCTCACCTGGACGTTTCTTTCCTCTCTTTCTCCCTGATTTGCCCTAAGATAAAAAAATAAAGTAAAATTTTAAATGTTATAGTTGATTTCTTAAAAAAAGAAGTAGCATTTAGGATTGACTTTTTCCCACGAAGCCATTATAGCGTGATGGTACTTGGGGCCAAGTAATGGTTAAGAGCGCAGTTTCTAGAGTCAGCTATTTGGTTTGAATCCTAGGCCCATTGTTTGCTAGCTGTGCATATACGTTGCTGAGCAAATTATTTGCTTCTCAGCTTCTCAGTTTCCTCATTCATAAAGTGGGGATTGTACTAGTACTACTCCATGGAATTGTGAGGATTATTTGAGTTGAAAAATATATAATGTACTCAGAAAAGGGCTTGACATAGAAAAAAGTGCTATTGTATATAAGCTGTGTTTATATATGAAGAGAGTTGTGGAGTTCCATAGGATTCCAGAACATTGGGATTGAAAGGAGCTTTAGAAATCAGAGTGGAAAAAAATGGTCAGAAGACCTGTCTTTGAGCTCTAGTTGTAACATTTCTCAAGTGACTTCATTTAACATATTAAATAATGTCATTACTGACATTAAGGGTATTTTGAGGATTAGAAGAATATACTCAAGATCACATTATAAATGATAAAGCACTGTTGTTGGCATGTTTATTATTATTACTAACTAAAATGAGGAAGCTGAAGTTCACACTGTGGCCTTGGGCAAGGTACTTTTCTTCCCGTGCTTGCTTCACGTCTGTGAAGTGTGGATCATACTGGAACCCCGCTCATGTGACAATTGCAAGGATTCATGAAGTAATACACAAAAAGGTACAGCAAAGTGCCTCCAGATATTATGTGATAATAAGAATTAGCTATTATTTTTATATTCATCCAATAAATATGTATAATCTAGTAATAGTCTGTGCTTATTTAAAATGATATGTGGGGTTATTGTTTAAAATACTCACCCCTCTGCTAAAGATTTTGATTGGCAGTTTTAGGATAGGTCTGAGAGGGTGGGTAAGAAAAATGTCTATCAGAAAATTCCCAGCTCAGTTTTCCTATCCTGACATACTGCTTTAAGTTCATTATATGTGCACTTAGACCGAGTATGGGTTATGTTAGTTTTCTTGTCTTGTATATGCTTTTCCAGTGAGTCTATGTAAATGAAAACAAACAACAAAGAGCATTCCCAATATAAACAAATACATAGAGATGCAAGTTTAGCATGTATCATACTTAGGGTTTTTTTCCCACTAAGTGGGTATATTTTAGTTTTGTATATTATAATTTTCTCCTACAAGGAAGAACTGTGTGGCATGTAAGCACCTTAAGGTCATTGTGTTTTTTAGTTCAAGATGGTTTCCTGTTTTATGCTCAAATATATCTTCACAGGGACTAGTCTTGCTTGAACAGTCTAAACTCTAAACCAGTAATTTTCTAAGATGCTGGGAGCTACCAGTTTTGAGAAATTCCTTTATGAGTGGTATGAGAGAGTGCTTTATACTTTTAATAAAAACAATGGGTCTAATTCTTCTCTTTGAAATGTCTAATTTAAGCCTATTCTTTCACTCGCCCTCTCAACATTGAATCATTCTTATTTTCAACACTTGAAGAATTTGGCAGAATTCATGATTAGCTTTTACAAGACATAGAAACCTGAACATAGAAGTGATATCTGCTGTAAGCATTGCCTGGGTAGAATTATTTGCAGGTGACTTAGCAGTCCAATGGTCTTTGATTCATCTTTGTTTTCTTGACATACTGTGAATGTCTAGTGCCTATTTAATTTCTAATAAATATTTAATGATGAATAATAATGGCTTATGTTGTATCAGATATTATGCTAAGTGTTTTCCTTGCATTATCTCTTTTAATCTTCACCTGAAGAGGCAGACACTGTTATCATCTTTATTTTACAAAAGAGGAAACTGAGGACCAGAAAGCTTGAGTATCTTGCTCCACTTCAAAGAGCTAGTGAGTGGCAGAGACCTCGGGTCTTTTCTTTCCAGAGAATAGCTCTAAAAATCTGCCTTTCACTAACCTATGAATGAGATATGAATGTATTTGACTTAGAATGGAGCCTTTTGGAAAAAATTATTGGACACAACAGGAATTCAGGTTGTAAAACTGTGAGAAAGTAGTAAGTTTCATCAAATATATATACACATACACATATGTAGTATGTATAATATGTATTTTGTACACACACATACATATCTCCTGTCAGTTACAAAAGGGATGCATCTCACCAGGCAAATGCTAAATGCTTTCGGTTTGGAATTGTTCTATTGTCCGAGAAAGGGAAAATAGGTAGTACGAGGCAAGGGAGACATGCCTGAACCATGTCCACAGGACATATAGGAAAGGCCTAGAGAATAAAGTTGTTTTGCAGTAGACTACTATTGCATGCTAAAGTAAATTTCTCCCAAATGAAACAAACAGAGAGATCAAGGACAACTTAAAATTATACTTCACAGTCAGTTTCACTTTTGTATTGAGATAGCTGTAGAAACAGAAAAAAGCAATGCTGTCCCTTTCTCAAACAATGTGTCAGAAGCAATGTGAGAATTAAGCATTAGTTTGCTAAAGACCATCTTCAGTTATTAAAAAGTGCCTTGAGAATAACTTCACCCAAACTCAGCAAGACAGTGGCACAGAGCAGGGAGAGACAAATTTGCAGACTCACCAAGCACACTGTTTCTTGGCAGTATATGCTCTGCTGAAATACATATTGTAAAATTATGTTTCTTTGAAGATTAGTAAACTTCATAGAAATCATTAAGAAGAAAAAGTCTCTGACTGAGCGGAGACATTTGAGTTTGTTGACACCATGCCTCTGGGTCCTTATGTAAAAATCAGCATCAGGCATTTCACTCCCTCAAGTCCACTGAATCACAATCTCAGAGACATTGAAGTTAAGAACAATCTAACAATAGCGGGGGGGAGTGGGGAGGGGACAGTGAGGAGAGGGGATTACAGGAACTACTATAAAGGACACAGGGACAAAATCAAGAGGGAGGGTAGAGTTGGGGGAGGGAGGGGGGTTTGGCTGGGGTGGGGTGGAGGGATGGGGAGAAAGGCATACCACTGTAATTGAATAACAATAAAAATTTTAAAAAAAAGAAAGAGCAGAGAATGAGAAAGATAAAACTGGAAAAAAAAAGATTATTGCATTTTCTCACTTACTACCTGATACAGATGCTATAGAGAACCGGCACAGGTCACAGCACAATCCTCTCACCAGCATTCTTTATTTGTTTTAATTATCAGCATTCTAAGTACAAGATTTAAAAGAGAAAATTTAAATATGAAATAAGCATATGGCACATTTTGCGCATCTATATAATCTAAAATTGAATCTGGAGGTTGCATGTTAGTAACAAAGGTTTCACAGAATCTCTGATCCCGTTAAACAATTGGGGTTGAAAGGAAAATCTAAGGGAGGGAAGAACAATTTCAAAGCCAGAGATCTGAGTCTTAATGTCTGAGTTTCCTGTGTTCCTAGGGCATTATCCACATTTGGTGAGTGCCTTCATGATGTTTTTCTTTAATGATTAGTTTCCTCCCCAGTTATAATGGATCTTCTATTATGATCTCTATTCTGTTCCCTTCTTCTTCTATAAAGCAACATCTTGCAACTTGGCCCGCATCCAAAGTTTTTTTTTTTCTTTTTCCTGATTTATAGAAAGTAATTTACTTTCAGATGCTTGAGGCAGTATGGCAAATGAGGAATTAAAGTGCTCACCAGTATTTGTATTCTACTCTTCTTCCTGGAATCCCCACTTTCCTAATTCGGTCACACCTAGCATGTGATAGTTCTGGCCAATGGAACACAGAGTGATGAATGCTATCCTTGGGCTGGTCTGTGAAATTTCTGGTGAAGTCCCTCCACTATTTAACTTTCCTGGTTGGGTGGGCGGTCCTGGAGCAGTGCTGCATGAAATGAGCACATGTATAATTTATAATTTTCCAAGAGACACATTAACAACAGTAAAAAGAAATGGGTGAAATTATTCACTAACATATTTAGCAAAATATATCCCATATATGATTATTTCAACATATAAGATTATATCTCAAAATATAATCTATATAAAATTATTAAAAAGATAGCTTATTTTCTTTTTGTACTACACCTTTAAAATTCAGTGTTTGTTTATGCTTATAGCTAATCTCAATCCAGACTAAATTCTCATTTCACATGCTCAGTGGCCACATGCATAGTAGCTATTCTATTGAGTAGGACATTTCTGGAAGACAACATGGAAAGAATGGCATAGCTATTAAATGGAAAACCTCTGGGTTTCCGAATGACAGTGAAGTGTCACACCACTCATCTACACTGAACTGTATAATGTGAGTAAGAAATAAACCTTTGTTGAGCTATAGAAGTTTCTGGGTTTATTATTGGTTAGTGTGCTGAAGAAGATTAGAATATTGTGCAGCAAGTACTTATCACTTTTCCCCTTGCCTCCTCTTGAAATACCATGGAAGGAGCATACTTTCCTGCAACACTGATATTAGGTTTGGCCATGTGATCTTCTTTGGCCAATGGAATGTTGATAGGGAAAAAGAGAGTGCTGGTTCTAAGTCTAGGCCTTAAGACTTTTAATGTGATTTTGATTAACGCTCTTTGAACTCCTTCCTCTCCTGGTTATAAAAAAATGTGACCCAGATGATCCACTCCTTCTGAAAGAATGAGAAACGCATTGAGAAGTCATGAACTGAATTTGTGGTCAGCAGTTAAGCTCAGCTGAGTCTAGCTAGATCAATTAAACATCAGCCAACCTGCACATGTGTAAGCAAGTAATAAATGCTTAGTGCGGTATGCAGCTGTATTTTGGGGTAGATTTTTGTACAGCATTATTGTTAGAGTAGCTGATTAATATAACTACCCTAACAGAATTTTATTTCCCAATTTGAATTTCCACCCAAGTACCAATCCATAGTCCTCCCTTCCTGTGGTCCTTTCCCATGGTGCATCTCCCCTTCCATTGTCTTGTTGTCTTTCTTAATCTCCTGATGCATACCCTTTGTGTTACCAGCCAGTGTTGGTCTGCTTTTTGTCTTATAATTATTTACATGTGCAACTTAGAGGTAAGCCAATGTCTTCTTACAACTTGAGACCCAAATATACAATCATTCCTGCAATCATCCAAAAATTATTTGAACTCTTGGTATGTTCCAGACACTGTTATAGTCTATAAGGACACCATGGTGAACAAGGACTGTCCTCGTAATACTTACATTGGGGAGGGAGAGTGCATGGGCAATACACAAATAAAAACATGTAGGAAAATAGCATGGCTATAAAGAAATAGGAGGAGGAGGTTAGAGTTTGCAGATGGAAGGGTCATTATTGCTGTAGAAATGATTTTGTAAACCTCTTACTTCGTACCCTGTGGAAGTGTAAACTCTTTGTAGAATCTTTTCTGGTTGCTAAGGGCTTATATGTTCTTATATTTCTCTGTGGCTTCCAACTGTTTCCACTGAATTAGCTGAGTTTAAAGATTATTTTTGTCATTTTGTTTGTCTCTGTTCTACCTTGCATTAAAAACTTAATTAAATTAGTATCACATAAACCATTCATACAAAGACTTTACCCATGGTATTGAGAATATGTAATTATCTATCATGGTAACACAATTTAAAATTCAACATTAGCTGTTTCTGATTCTAAAAGTCTTAAAGCTAGACCCTAGTCTCCTGCCATGTTTCTTTGCTTATATTTTTCTGTATTTATTTTTTGGTCTAATCTTTATATTTTTTCGTTCAGCAGAATAATTTCTTTAGCGCTCTCCTATACTTGGTTACAACAACCCAGGCCCCCAGAGTTTCAATTTTCTACTATGTAGCTTACAAAGTTGTTTTACTAGATATGAACACACTGAGATTTAGAGGCATCATATTATATGCTCAAGGTCACACAGCTAGAAAATGGGGGACCTGAGATTTTATTCTAGACTATTTGACTTTAGAACTAATATTTGCAAAGTGAAAACAAACTTTAGTTACCTCATTTAGGTGAGTGAAGATGTAACTTATTTATTTTTTTGAGAAACTTATTTACTCCCTCCAGAAAGGAACACAGCCTTGCCAACACCTTGAATTTGTTCCAATGAGACCCACGTTGGACCTCTAACCTACAGAACTGCAAGGCAATAAATGCGTGTTATTTTAAGCCCCTCAGTCTGTGCTAATTCATTACAATACTGATAGAAAACTAACATACCTGGCAATACACTGGGCCAAGACTTCTCTGTGAAACATGCCGACTCTCAGAGTTCTCAGATTCTCTGAATTTTCCTGAGGATTCTCAGATCCCTCATGCTGGTAACCATCCTGAGAGGGGAATGATCCCAGCACTTTCCCTTACTCACAACACTGGCCATATTTCCTCAAATTCTTTACTAATGAAAAGCCTCTCCCTGCTCCCTCCAGTTAGCTGAACTTTTTCTATGGCTCTTAAAACACCATGGAGAATTTCCTAACACTGTCATTTATGGTACAAAATTTGTGTCTTATGTTCTTCATGCTTTTAGTATTTTTTAAATTCAAGTATAGGTTTTTTTAATGATGAAGTTAATTTCTTACAATCCAAATCCTTAGCTTTCAAGACTATTGATTTTATACTGAGGTTGAAGAACATAGTTTATAAATTAAAAAGTTAAAAAATAATTTTAAATTTTGCTCCAGTTTTGCAAAAAGAACCCAGCTTACTGCCTATGGAGAAAATTCAGCTGTTGCCTGAATGAAGGCAAGAATAGGACACCTTGTAGTGTTCATAGGATTCCCTGTTTATCCTGTTAATTTCCACTGAATCACTAGTTATCACTGCTTGTACTTCTGGTATTGGCAGCTTGTGGCCCTCTGTCTCTGTCTCTTGTTAGTCTGGCTAGAAGTTATTATTATTATTTTTTGTAAAAAAAACAGCCTTAGAGTTCCTTGATTTTGTTTATAATTTTCCTATTTTCAATTTTATAGATTTCTATTCTACTTTTTATTATTTCTTCTGCTTGTTTTAAACCTAAATTGTTATTCTTTGTCTTGTTTTCTGTAGTTCAAGGCTAGGGTATTAATTTTAGATCTTTATTCTTTTCTAAAGTATCTACTTAATGCTATATGTTTCCTTTTAAGTGCTGTTTTCACTGTGTCCCACAAATCTTAAATTGCATTTTTATTTTTATTTAGCTCAAAGTATTTCCCTTAAGACTTTTTTCTTGACCAATAGCTCCGTGCAGTTTAGAAGTGTATTCTTTAATTTTTAAATACTATTTGGAGATTGTCCAGATATATTTCTCTTATTGCCTTTTAGTTCAATTCTTTTGTGGTCTGAGAATATGCTATGTATAATTTTTATTCTTTTACATTTTTAAGGTATGTTTTAGGCTCAGAATGTGGTCTGTCTTGGTGAATGCCCTATCATGAATTTTCTGGAGCTTGAATGTGAGCTCCAGAAAATTGTGTATTGTGCTCTTGTTGGATGGAGTATTTTATAAATGTGAATTGGATGAGTTTGATGACTGTACTATTCAAGTCAGACACATCCTTATTGATTTTATGGCTGGTTGATCTTTCGATTACATCTATCAAGTCTCCAACGACAACAGTGAATTGGTCTTTCATCCTTTAAATTTTGTCAGCTTTTGTCTCATATCTCAACCTGTTTTTGGTGTTTATACATTGATAATTACTATTTCTTATGTAGAATTTATTCCTTTATTGTTATGTAATGTCCTATTTGCCCATGATAACTTTCCTTGTTCTGAAATCATTTTGTCTGAAGTTAATATAGCTACTTCAACTTTCTTTGGATTAATGTTAGGACAGTATATCTATTTTTATCCCTTTAGTTTTAAACTTTCTGTCTTTATATTTAAAGTGAGATGCTTGTAGACAACTTATAGTTGGATCTTATTTTTTAAATCTACTCTGACAATCTGTTTTTTAATTGGTATATATAAACCATTCACATTTAAATTAATTATTGAAATATTTGGGTTAATATCAACCATATTTTTAACTCTATTATAGTTATTGCCAGAGGCATCTTTTTCTGCATTTTGTTTTAACTGAGCATTCTGTATCATTCAATTTTATCTCCTTTTAGGGTATCCATTATACTTCTTTAAGCAAATTTGATGGTTGCCCTAGTGTTTACAAAATATATTTTATAAATAATCTAAGCCCTCCTTACATAACCCTATTTTGCGCCACATGCAGTGGAGGCACCTTATGATGGAGTACTCCCACTTTCTCCCCTCTGTTCCTTGTGACAGTGCTGTCGTTTGTTAACTGACCTGTACTCTGTAATTATTCAGTGCCTCACTTTTGTTATTTTAAAAAGTTACTGTTTTAACAAAAAGTTACTGTTTAGTTAAATTAAGAATAGGAATGATAAAATATTTTATTTTAGCCTTTATCATTTGTCGATGCTCTTCCTTTGTATAAATCTGAGTTTGTAATATTATTTCCTTCTTGAAGAACTTCTTCTAGTATTCCTTGCTCAGAGATACAAAGACAGCTGAGTGAATAAATTGTAGAATCAGGGCTTACAACGATGTTGGATGTATCAAAAATAATATTTTCCTGTAAACTTTGCTGTAATATTTTCCTAATATTTTGTTGACTTTGTTCAGTGCCCCTTCTCAGAGTTGTCTTAAACCTCAGGAGAAATGCAAGCACTCCCAGAAGGAGGCTATGGATATTGCCTTGAACCTTAGCCAAAGCCTCAGTTAAATATATATCTTTTCCCAGGCCCTGGATTTCTGATTTCTAGGTTTTCTTTTCAATCACCAAAGTGGAAATAGATCAGGTGAGACAACATGGATGTATAATTATGCTATTCATTATTAATCATGCCTCTGACTGGTAGCAGGTGAAACAAGATATCAGCAGTGATGGAAACTTCAAGCAAACAGGCTAAACTTGATCCATTTTTTTTATTATGTAAGTCATACTCATCAAGCATGGCATTGTCTTCCCATGGTTGGAGTCTCCTCGGCTAAGTGAAGTCTATGTGCTTTTAACTTCTTATTTCAATTGCATGTATTTTTTCATATTTTATTCTCATTATAAAGTAAGGTTCCCCTTTTACAGATAGCTGAGAGGGGAATATGTTCAATGCAGCTTTGACAAACGTCTTTACAACTATCTAATTAGACTCCCATTGCACTCTTGGCTACCCCTACTCCTGTGGTTTTTTTAAAAAAGCAAGCTCCTGGACAGTGTACCTGTTTTCTCTCGTTTAACTCTTTCCTCCTCAAAGTTAGTCTACACTGTTTCTTCCTAAACATACTATGTAGCTCCTTCTAATTTTACTAACTTGATGCCTTCCAATCATCTTCTCCCATAGATTATCCCCATGATCAATACTTCCCACTTATTTCATATAATGTAATTTTAGGCAAGCAAAATATGGATGAAAATTAATGAATGAAGTACTTCAATTGATAGAAGAAAAAAGATACTTTCCACTTAGCATTCTTATTCAAGTGTAGTCTCAGAGTCTATAAACCATCCTTTAAATTTAGGCTTAGACCCTTATGAGAGGTACAACACTCCTTTTAGACCTGACAGCTTAATATTTTGTTTCAAGTTCTTTTTGTACTCAGTAACAGTCGCCTGAGAGTTCTTCAGCAGCTTTCAAAGTACTTACCTTTCAATCAGGAACTTCCTTATGTAATGGGACAAGAGACCATCAACTTCAATATGCTATTTAAGCATACCACAATTCCCATCAGACACCTATGTGCCAATTTTAAACGATGGTTTGCATTTTATTTACTGCTTATATGGAGTTACCTGCCAAGTATGATCTCAAGCTTGTGCCTCCTGGGAATAAAAAGAATAGAGATGCCACACATTAAATCTCAAATATATTTCTCTGAGCTTATCAGAGTTGTTTCTTGAAAGAGTAATATGACTCCCTGAATTACCGTAAACAAAAATTTACAAAATATTATGATGGGCTCACTGGGCCTGTAGTTGTCTTTGTGACAAAGATTTAGAAATATATTATTCAAATACTTAATATCTCTCTCTGTGTGTGTATGTGTGTGAAGAGTTCTTTAATCTCTTTGGGGAGTGTGAGTCACCTGTGAGACCCCAGAATCAAACAGAATTTTTAAACACAGAAATTATTCAGTTTATTGTCACTCTATTATTGAATAAATCATCACGCCCAAATGGCAGGCCTGTTAGATCTTTTTTGCTTTCCACCTTAAGCAAAATATATTTTGGGGAAAACATGCCTGAAACAGTATCTATGGAATGACTACTATAGGGAAACTAATTTTGAAGGAATCAAGGAAGCAGGATTTTATGTAAACTCCCTGAAGTCCAAAAACAACTTTTAAAAATATCACAACAATTGGATATTGACTTCTGAAAAGCTAAAAATAGAAAGAAAGAAAGAAGGTAGGAAGAGAGAAAGTGTTTTAACCAGAAGAACCCTGTGTGCTCAGAGAAAATTTTTGAATGTGCAAAAATTTTGCTGTTGAATGAGATTTTTTTAAAAAAATATCAAACTCTCTTTCATATGAAATTTTTCAAGAATTGACTCTGTAGTTTATTGGTCAAAAAGAGAGGGAAAGCTTAGGGGAACATACAGTTAAAATGGGGTGGGGAATAGAAAGACTGTTTTGAGATGGGAAGCGTCCATTACAAATAACACCAAACAAATCATCAGGACACCCAGGAGCACATTTTGCTGCAGGTTACTTTATTGTGGGAGCTTATAGTCTAAGTGGTCTAAATGTCACAATTCCAGGAGCCTCTGAAGAAAGGGCAGCTGTATTTTGCTCTGGCATGTACACATATATACTATATGTGTGTTTTTGTGTGTATATGTACCCCATTCCTATTTGTTTTCATTTGTGACTAAGTATTTTAGACATTGCAGGCCATAGATTCTCTGTCACAACTAATTTATTATGCTATTGAAGTGTGAAAGCAGCCATAAAAATGCATAAACAAATAAGCGTGACTTTATTTCAAAAAGAGGTGATGTGCCAGATTTGACCTTGGAGCCACAGTTGGATGGCTTGGCAATATGCGACAGGAGAAGACTCCAATATATTTTATAATCATTCTGGCTTCCAGGGTCTTACACTTAGACCAAAGCAGAAGCCAAATTTGGTAGTTTTCTGCTGAGAAAGATGGATAGATCCCCAGGGGGCAATCTTCCTGCTATGGTTGGGTTGTTGACAGTATATTATGAGAATGTTTGGCTTGGTGTACCTTCACACAGGCACAGTTATCTTTCATAGAAGTCAGGCACAGGAATAAAGGGGTTGGGAGTGTGCGGTGTGAAATTAAATGGTTAAAATCAAGCAGGGATAGGAGACAGTTCAAACAGAAAACTAATATTCTTGAAGTGCATTTTGCATTCTTGCGATTTACATGAACTAGCTGCGTGATTTGCCTAATGACATTCAAGAATTAATAAGAGATCTGATAGAATATAGGGTTTAGAATAAGAGAAGCCTCAGTTGGAATATCAATTCTTCTATTTATCAGTAAAAAGACCTTGACCAAGGTAAACAGTCTTTCTGAACACTACCACCCTCATCTGTGGAAAGGGAAATAATAATGACACTTTCTTGAGTTTTTGTGTGGAACATTATAATACATGCAAAGTTCCAGGTGCCCGCTTTACAGTAGGCATTTAGACATATTACTTATGCTTCATCTAGTGCCAGAAGAAAATAGGGTTATAGGTGGTATTGCTTTGTTTTAGCACCTCAATTTTAAGGCTCTTAAAGCTATATAATTTTAAGGAAGTGGAATTTTTAAAATTCAGTTCTCTAGGAGAATGTCTGAATAGTCAAGGTAATGGCATGCACCTACGTTTGAATTTCCTAACATCCTCAAAAAACTGTATAAAGTATAATCTACTTGGCCATTCTTGCTGACTGGGGTCAGCAGACTTATTGTGTGAAGGGACAGATAGTAAGGATTTTAGGCACTGTTGGCCTCAGCGTCTCTGTCAAAACGAATTTATTCTGCTATTGTAGTGTGAAAACAGCCATAAAAATGAATAAACTAATAAGCATGACGTTATTTCAAAAACTGTGATGTGCCAGATCGGGCCTGGGAGCCATAGTTTGCCAGCTCTTGAAGTAGAAGAACAAATATAACCACACAAATCCTACACTTTTAGTATAATTATAAGTCAGAGAAATTACATACTTCAAAATGTCCATAAGTAGAAATATAAACATCATTTTTCAGGGGAGCTATTTCTCAGATCTCTACCACAAGTCTTTGCAGAAAGCAAGATGGGTTTAAAAAACTGTGGAAGACAGAAGAGGGAAGTGAAGGGCCTAAAATAGAACCAAAATCAACAGCAGAAAGTCAATTTTTGTAAGGAAATACCAAAAAAAGAGCCGTGGTAATTTCGAGCACTGAGTTAATGAAAGGTAGTTAAAGGTAAGGGAGGCCCCTGAGGAGGCAACCTTGGAAAGGCAGCATTTGGGAAGAGGAGAGTAAAGAGGAAATAAGAAGCACCTTTTAGAGACTGTGTGGTAAAGAGAAAAAGAGCAAAGACGGAGAAATTTATGATTCCGTAAGATAAAATTTAAAATATTTGAAGGACATAACCCTTCACCACCCCTCCTCAAAAAGGAGTCATTTATTTAAGAGGCTGTATGTTTTAACACTGACAAAAAAGTGGTCTTGGAGTAGAAATTTTTTAGACTACCCCAAACTGTCATACTATTAACAGAAATGCTAGAGTACAAGCAATTTATATATGCAAAGGTTCTAAAAAAATAGAACACGTGAACATAATTTTTTTGGATGAAGAAAATCCCACAGCTTCCACCCTAATCAACTAGGAGGCAGAAGAGAACTGTAATGTATAATCACATGCAGAAGAATGTATAATCCCGTGTATCATCAAACAAGCACATGAAGAAATAGCTTATATCAGATATTTTGAAACAGTGCAAATTGAACATAAAATGGGAAGAAATAAAAAAAAATAACTGAATTTAGGAAAAATAAGAAATAACAAAATCATCAGAAATAAACACTAATTACAAGATATGTAAAAGGGATAGGTTTGAATAAAAACTAAATAAGGTACCCTAAATTTAGAAAAAAAAGTACAATAAAAAGTGAGAGATGGGTTTTTTTATTAATACAGTCAAGAAAGATCCAACATATTTATAAATGGAATCCCTGGATATGAAAATTAATGAAACAGAATTACTATTTGAAATTCTAATAGAAGAATAGTTTTTTTGAAAAAAATGAAAAGGACCTACCAAGTAACTGGGAAAATTGTCCCAGAACTGTCAACTCTGATATGTATTTGAGTAAAACTAATAGCGACAAAAAGAAAATCCTCAAGACCTCTAGAAAAGCAATGTAAGTCAACTCATAAAAGGAGTAGCATTTTAAAGAAACTCAAAAAAAGCAAATGTGAACCAAGGAGTTTATAATGTGAACTCAAGTTGTCTTTTAAATGGCCTTGGAAAACTAGCTGTAAACATGCAATGACTGAAGGGATACATATATTTGAACCTTTTTTTGACCAAACTAGTAGAGAGAGAACTTCATTCAACCAAGAGATAACTAGGGAAATTTTAGCAAAAGGGGTTATTTAACGTTAAATATAAGCTTAGTAAAGATGAGGGTGGGTATATAAAAATATGGATATATGATATATTCTTAGAAAGTAGAAATAATGCAGGTAAAAGAGGAGAAGGGGATAAATAATGAGAAAGAACAATCTTACTCCATACGTAGTAGGGTGGAGTCAAAGTGTACCATTAAAGACTGACAAATTAGATAATAAAAGATTAAGTAAGAAAAAAATAGGAGTCTGAGGGCATTTAACAGTTATATAGGTACAAAAGTAACAAATAGAACCAACACATAAACCTTTCTAAATGCCTAAATAAATAAAATGAAAAATAAAAACACAACATAGGTAAAGAAACATGGAAAATAAACATAGTACACACAATATTTATAACATTAAAATTTACCAGTTGTACCAAGAAATGTGAATGGATGAATCAGATAAAAAGAAAGTGATTTCAAGTTGGCTCACCAAGTAGATCCAACTATGTGGCTTACACAAGAGACAAGCCTAAAATAAAAATTGGTGTATATGGAGGGGCAAAGATTTCCAGGTAAATAAAAACAATAACACACAGATTATAATCCTGATGTGAAGTAAAGGGTAACATTCAAGGGATAAAAAGTGTTGAACATGAAAAAATAATAGTTATAAATTCTAACAACCTTAAATCGTAATAAAGATGGAACAGTTATGGAAGGAGAGTAATTAGACAAGGAAACACAGTAAGAGAACATTTAAAGACACCAATGTTAGTACAAGGCAGACCAAATAACAAAAGATCAGATACAGACCTAACAAAATAATAAAAAAATTAGTTATGAAATAGTTATGAAAATATATTTTCTAAGACTAATGATATAGAATACAACTTCTTCTCAAGTGTACAAGTGTACATTTTATAAAATAGTTGATTTTTATAAATATCAGGTCACAGAAAGAGTATCAGAAAGTTCAGTAAATAATATGCTGGTCATATGAAATAAACTAAAAATTAATAACAAAATAAAAATATATTTCCACCTAAATATTATTAATACTTCAAGTAACTCTTCTGTGTGAAAAAAGAAGTGCAAATGATAAAATTTTGAAGATCTGCAACGAAAACCTATATATCGGAATCTATGTGTTAAAGGAGCGAGTTGAGAAAAATATTACAGTCTTAAAAACATAAAACTAAAAGAATGAAAACAAATGTATTAAATTGCCAACTCAAAAAGCTATACAATGAATAAAAAATAACAAAAAAAAACAAATGAAAGCCTAAGGAAGGAAATCATAAAGTTAAAAGTAGAAGTTAGTGATGAAAAATAAAGTAGAAGTTAAAGATTTGGAGTCAGTATATCTAAATAATTTAATTAATCAAATCTTGGCTTTGGGGGAAAATTAACTAAATAGGAAAACCTCTAGTTAATGCAAAGGAGTGGGAGAAATCACAAGTATGTAAAATAAGAAATGAAAAGGGTAGTACCCATGGAAAGAGAAGTTCTAAAACAATCAGAAGAGGCTGTATTGCTGACCTCTATGGAAATGTATTTGAAGATCTAGATGAAATGGATGGTTTCCTAAGGAAATGCGGTTTACTTATTTAATTGAACCTATCAAAGATAAAAAGTTTAAACAGACCAGTATTTATTAAACAAATACCAAAAATTATCAAGAAACCCTTCACAAGGGAATTCTGTCAAATACTTAATAATCTGAATAGTTCTAATGCTACATAAATTGCTCCAGCACACATGATATCAAGGGAAATACTTGATTCTTTTTATGAAGCAAATATAACATTAAATCTGATTTAAAAAGTAGATAAAATTATGTTACTGACCAATGAAACATATAAACATCAATGTAAAAAAATGCTAAGTAGATATTAACAATCAGAATCCAATACAGCAATAAGAAAATAAAACACCCATGACCCAGTAGGATTTATTATAGGAATGCATGGTTGGTTTAATATTTGAAAATCTATCAGTCAAAACAATATACTGTATTAGTAATTCTTAGAAGAAAAATAGAATATATATGTATATATCTGGAAAAAGTCTGGCCATTGTTCATATAACAAGAATGGTTTGTGTGACATCAATGTAAACTGACAGCCAAGAAGAGTGGACTGGAATGCGCATGTGTAAACAATGACAACTTCATTGTACTAGTTAGTTCGGGCAGTAGATGCCATTGAGTGAGCATGTGTACTGTGTGGCAATTGCATTCAAAATGCCTGAGCAAGTAGAGCAACAAATCTGTCTCAAATTTTGCATTAAGCTTGAACATGCCTCCATGGAAACTATTCAGATGATTCAGAAGGCCACAGCTATGTGCAACTGTGATTGGCAGCTTCATCACAACAATACACCCTCTCATGCATCATGTCTTATGCAGAATTTTTTGGCAAAATATCAAATTACTCAGGTGATTCATCCCCCCTATAGTCCAGATTTGGTGCCCTGTGACTTCTGGCTTTTCCCAAAACTAAAATCACCTTTGAAATGGAAGAGATTTCAGACCATTGATGAGATTCAGGAAAATATGACAGGGCAGCTGATGGCAACTGGGAGAACCGTGTGAGGTCCCAAGGTGCCTACTTTGAAGTGAACTAAGGTGTCATCGTCCTATACACAGTGTTTCTTGTATCTTGTATCTTCTTCAATAAATGTTTCAGTTTTTCATATCATGTGGCTGGATACCTTCTGGATAGACCATAATAATATATATGTATATAAAAATGTGTGTGTATATATATCTCCTCGTCCTAAACTAGCATCACATTTCATGGGAAAATACTAGAGGCATACTGAACCCATCAAGAAAGAATGTCTACAATATTCAATAATAATTTAACATTATACTGGACATATTATCAAATGCAATTAGACAAGAATTAGGGAAAAAGCAAAACTGTCTCTATTTGCAGATGATATAATAATATAGCTGGAAAATACTAGAGAGCCAATGATAAAACCTAAAGAAAGAAATTCAGTAAGATAGCAAGTATAGGGTCAACATACAGAAATCAATAACCTCACATTCACAATCCATAATTAGATGGGGATATAATGGTAGAGAAACCCCACTTACAATATCATAACAAAGAAGATAAGGTGTTAGAAGTAAACAAAAAAGGAATATGCCAAACATGAAAAAATATTTTATAACATCTAAAAGATACAAAAGTAGACAAACCAAAGATGGTTCTTATTTTCAAACCAGGTATGTACTGTAATGCAGATGTCACTTCTCTCTAAGCTAATTTATAGATTTAAAGCAATCCCAATAATCAAACAAAATTCATATCTCTAGTTTACATAATAATGAACTCCAAATGGACAGGAGATAAGAGATGTAAGAGATGTTGGTGTGATAATACTTTTTTCTTATAGCCAGAGGCAAAAACATCTTAGCCATTGTCTCTTCCTAATAGAAGGGGGAACCCCCCAAACTGGAATTTGTTTATTAAAAATTGTGTATTTATTCTTATATGTTTAAACTTTAGTCACCTTCAAACTACTTGCCACTTGATGCAATATACATATCGAGACTCCTTTTCCACTGGTCAAAACAGTTTTTGAATTTGTTGATTTCAATGCCTTTTAGTGCCTTTTAGTGCTTTTCAGTGATTTTTGTTTTACCTCTTTTACATCAGCAAAACATTTCCCTTTGAGGACTTTTTTTTTTTTTTTTTTAATCCAGGGAAACAAAAAAAGTTGCTGGGGGCAAGATTGGGTGAATTGGAAGGGTGGGGCCATTTTTGGTCAAAAACTGCTGAATACTCAGTGAGGTATGGGCAGGTGCAGGGAGTAAATCTTCCCTCATGAAATAGGCAAATTGTTGAAGGAGTCTTCAAATACATGCAGTGAAGCCAAACACAGCTTCTCACAACAACACCAGTTGTTACACTGATGCCAATGAGTTCCAAACACTCACCTCGGGGGGTGGGGTGGGGGGGAAGCTTGTACTACAATAGACCCATGCTCCAGAAGGTAATTCCAGAGTTTTTGTGTTCCCCTTTGTAGTTCCTCCCTCATCTTTCTAGTCTCTTCTTTCTGGAACTCTGATTATATATCATTGGATCTTCTCAGTTTTTCCTCTATGTATCTTATTTTTTCATATATACCACATAATCCACTCTCTGTGTTGAATTCTTTATTTTTTTAAAGTCCATCAGTTTATGAATTCTGTTTTTAGCTCGTTAACATGTCCATGGAGTTTAAATTTCAGTTAAAATATTGCTGTTTTCAGGGTGTTTATTTAGTCCCTCTTCAAATCTGCCTAGGTCAAATATGATAGTCTTTTATTATTTCATTTGTCACTCTATGTTTTCTCTTATTTCTTGTAAAATATTTTATATTTTGAGTCTGGTATCCCTAATATTTTCAGATTTTTGTGGCTCTGACTCTTCAGCTTTATTTTTGTGGAATTCTCATTCTGAATGACTTATTTCTTTGATATTCTGTGATTTTCACTCATTGTTAGATAATTTCCTTGGAACCCCACCTGTGGGAATTCCTTGAGCCTGGTTTTAAAGTGCATTATGGCCTGGAGCATTTGCCTTTCCCATTGCTTGGTGTTGGTTATATAGTAGACTAATTGGTTGGTTAGTTAGTAGACTAATAAAGACTACTTCAAAAGAACACTGTTGACCTCTTAGAAAACGGGATGGCTCACAGGTAGTGTCTCTTCTGGCTATAAAACTTCATGAGTGCTGGTTAGGAATTTTAGGAGAAGTTACCCTCTGCTCCATCCAAACTTTCTCCGCTTTGTATCTCTGTGGGGTTTTTGTTTGTTTGTTTTTGGTTTTGTTTTTTTATAAGTTTAACACATTGTAATGTCTCTCTTTTGGGGGTTTTTGCTTAACTGAGGGTTTCTGGTGTGATCTCCCACAGTGATTAGACACCAAACTTTTCTCTGGGTTCTGACAGTATGAGTGACTGGCCTGTTAATACACAGGTTCCTGAGTACTCAGGATTGGGAGAAGCCCCAACCTCCTGAGAAAATGACCATGGAGCTCACCTGCATTCAGAAATCATGTTATTTTGATCTTTTGGAACTTAGATGATTTCCCTTATTTCAAAATCACTCATTGTTAAAAATGTAATTTAAATTTGGGCAGTTATTAAAGATGTAACTGTTATTTTTGTACTGGAAAAATTCGTATTGCATAGTCAGTCAACCATATAGTCTCCAATATTGCTAGAAACAAATGCTCTCCAACCTAGATGTCATCCTGTCATCCAGGTTATATACTCAACTGCAATATCATCAGTTCTTTCATATGTTCAGAACACTCGATTCTTTCTAAATGTCTTCAAGAAGAAAAGCACATTCCTTATCAAGGCTCCTAATTTGATGTCCTGCGTGGTATTTTAGTTTGAACTTATATACAACTCTTCCTTCCTATCCTTTGTTCTGTTGAAATACTTGAGTTTCCCCACATGCAACATCATTTATCTTGACTCTGTGCCTTTGCCTGTTGAACTCTCAGCCAGAGCTTAAGGTTTAGTTTTTGTAGATTTGCCTACCCCATCTCTCAAGACTGAGGTGATGCTTTGGCATAATATCTCAAAGGAAGCATTCTTTGACCTTTCCCATTCATTATATGCCATTGGCCCTCCGACTGTATTATCTTTATCCAAAGTGCAATAGTGAGAGAAAACTGAAATCAAATACTCTCTTATTTATCTCCTATCCCCAGGTCCTGTTATGTTACCTTCCACATAATATGTCCAGTAACTGTTGACTGAATGAAAATGAAAATCTCATTACATGATCCAGCAGCTTTAATTGTTATTTTTTATCACAGTTTTTACAGAAAGCATGTAAAGAATGTCATTATATACTTCAGTGTTTATGTGTATGTATTTTCACACAAAACATTTTCCCATGCATGACCACATTTTGTGTTTTAAGAAACCCTCTGAAAATTAAGTAAATTTTCCAAAGATTAAAAAGAAAGTATAACATAGTCTGGAATTCAAAGAGGGCTTTTTATATTCCAAGGCCACATTTAGCCCTGTCCAATACCTGCCCATCTATGGGAATCATATAATCCTGAGTGACTGTTAGTGTTCAGATGGTAATAATGGTGTGATCCTTCTGTTTGCTGACATGATTAATATTTCCAAATTGCTTCAGGTCTCCTCATTGTACTTTTTTTCTTATTTTACAGTTGACAAAGTTTTGGTCAAATAAAAATTAGGCTTCCTTAGTTTCTCTGTGGTACAGTTTGAGCACTAATGAAGTAAATTTGGTATTGACATTTTTCTCTTGGATGATGGTCATTTTCTCAGTTCTCTGAAGAAATCAAAAGAGATTTGATTGTCAAGCTTTTTCAACCTTTGTCAAGCTCTCCATATTTATGGAGAAAATTTCAAAAATTTCAAAATATCTTATTATAGATTAAAAAACTGAGGACATAAAGACATTTTATTAGGTAAAGATGTATTTTGGTCATTACTTACACATACAGGAGGTAAATGTATTAAGGTGTTTGATCTCCCTGAGATATAGCTACAGTGGTGAGAAGGGAGATACGTGAAAGTAGGAATTAAGATAGAGAGTATGATAGTAACTTCCCAGATACCATAGTCTACCCAAGTTTATCTCAAAAATAAAGGAGGAGGGAAGTCTGAGCAGTTTATTTGTTTTTTTATTGAGGTGAAATTTATATAACATATGATTAATCTTTGTTTAAAAAGATTTTATTTATTTATTTTTAGAAAGAGGGGAAGCAAGGGAGAAAGAGAAGGAGAGACCCATCAATGTGTGGTTGTTTCTTGCACATCCCCAACTGGGGACCTGGCCCACAACCCAGGCATGTGCCCTGACTGGGAATTGAACTAGCAACCATCCAGTTCACAGGTAGGCACTCAATCCACTGAACCACACTAGCCAGGGCCATATAATTAACCTTTTTAAAGTGTACAGTTAAATGTCATTTAGTGAATTCACAACATCTCTCTAGTTTCAAAACTTTTTCATCACATCAGAGTATCTCTACCTCTTACTCAATAAGTAATCACACTTTATTTTCCCTACCCCCATTCTCTGATACCCCTAATTGCTTTCTGTCTCTAAATATTTTCCTATGCTTGATAGTTCACGTAGTAGGAATCATAGCTGAGATCTTTTTGTCTTGCTTTTTTAACTTAGCATAATGTTTTTGCAGTTCATTCAAGTTGTAGTATATATCAGTGTTTTATTCCTTTTTATGGCTGAGTAATAGATCATACATATAATGTATTACATATACAACATACATATATATATAATTATCTGTCTGTCTATCTATCTATCTATCTATCTATCTATCTATCTATCTATGTAATGTCTGTATATATATATATGCCACAATTTGCTTATCCATTCATCTGTTGATGAACATTTATGTTGTTTCTACCTTTTGCCTATTGTAAATAGTGCTGCTCTGAACACTTAGGAACAAGTATTTGTTTGAGTACCTGATTCAGTTCTTTGGAGATATGTATCTAGGAGTGGAATTGCTGGGTCTTTTGTAATTCTATGTTTAACATTTTGAGGAAACACAAAACTGTTTTCAAAGTAGTTGCCCCATTTTACATTCTCATTAAGAATGTATGAAGGTTACTCTTTTCTCCACACCCTCACTAACACTTGTTATTTTCTGGGTTTTTTAACATTTTATTATTAACCATCCTAGTGAGTGTGAAGTGGTTTGTCACTGTGGTTTTAATTTGAATTTTCTTAATGCTTGTTATTTACTTGTAGATCTTTAGAGAAATGTCCATTCAAAGTAGTTTGCCTATTGCTTAATTGGGTTGTTTGCCTTTTTTGTTGTTCAGTTTAAGTGTTCTTTATGTGTTCCAGATACTAAACCCTTGTAGGTATAAGACTTATAAATACTGGGTTGGCCAAAAATTTTCATTTATTTTCTGTAAGATGGCTCTAGTAGAGCTTAGTTGTCATTAACTTCATTTGAAATAATTTTGTTAAATTGTATTGTGATAATCATTATATCAGCATGTATTTCAAAAAACACTTATCAATATTGGTGAATTTTTATGTAGCCATTTTAATATTGAAGATGGGAGAAAGTATGCAACATTTTCCAGAAAGGTAAAAATGCAACTGAACACAAAGATTTGTGCAGTGTATGGAGAAGGTGCTGTGACTGATCGAACGTATCAAAAGTGGTGAGGTGAAAATGGAGACAGTTATACTTGAACAACAGTAAAAAATTTTTTTTTAAAAAATGGTTTGAGAAGTTCCATGCTGGGGATTTCTCACTATTTGATGCTCCATAGTCAGGTAGACCAGTTGAAGTTGATAGCGATCAAATAGAGACATTAATTGAGAGCAATCAATGTTATACCATGCAGGAGATAGCTGACATAGTTAAAATATCCAAATCAATAAAGTTATTGGTGAAAAGGAAAAATATGTCTTTTATTTTATGGGAAAACTAAATGGACTTTTGGCAACCCAATATTTTCTCCCACTTTGTAGGTTGTCTTTTCACTTTCTTGATAATGTCTTTTTATGCACCTAAATTTAAAATTTTTAAAAAGTTCAGTTTATCTATTTTGTTATTTGTGCTTTTGCTGTCCAATCTCAGAATACACAGACAATTCCAAAGTTATGAAGACTTATCTCTATGTTTTCTTATAAAAGATTAACTCTTTGATCCATTTTGAGTTGGGGTCCAGATGCATTATTTTGTATATAGTTATCTAGCTTTACCAGCATAATTTGTTGAAGAGACTATTTTGTCCCTGTTGGTCTTGGTGCCTTTGTCAAATTGAATGGGCTGTACAGATATAGATTTACTTCTACACTCTCAGCTGCATTCTGTTGATCTGTAAGTCTATCCCTGAGCCTGTACTATGTTGTATAGATGCTTCTGGTGCATGAACACCTTCCCAAAGCAAGAGAGTCTTCCCCTTCTTGCTGCAATCAAGTGACAGACAAGGGGCATATCAGAGTATCCCAGCCTTTCCTAACTCTACTGCCTGCCAATTATCTGTGATAAGAGAGAAAAAAGATGAGTGATCACATACACAAAATCAAATTGGGATATGATAGTATAGTAGAAAGAAAGTAGACTTTATAGTCCAATATACTTAGATCAAAGTCCCAGTTACCAGAGATAACATCTTGGGCATGTAATTTTAGCCTTATTGAACCTTAGTCTATACTTTTGTTAAATGTAGATAAAAATACCTACCCTGTTGTATTTTTGTAATGAGTAGGCATAATATATGTAAATTTCCCCTGCTTCTGAGTGCCAGAAACAAAATAGTCATAGAAAAAAATTAAAGGCTATTAATAATAGCTCTTGGTATTTTGTTTTTAAAAACAGAACCTTATATAGAGAATGATCCTAAACCTTCAAAAATGGTCTCCTGAAGATTATGGAAGAACAGTTTATTTTACATATTTCAGAAGATGCTTTTTAGCAAGGTGGCATTTTACTTACTAACAATTATATTTGGCTTTGACTGTCAGGAGTTAGCTTCTTTACATTCAGATGCCAGAAGTGTGTGTGTGTGTGTGTGTGTGTGTGTGTATGTTTGTCTGTCTGTCTGTGAATACAAGTCCACTCTGTTGGCTTGTGTTTTACACAAGGCTGTAATCCCTGGTTCGGCATTGTCTTTTATTAATATGCTGCGTAAATGTGCCTGAAGTCAGTAAAAGAGTGTACTGCATATCAATAAAAAATAAAGGAAGTAATGCCATTGCTGTCGACTGCCATCCCCAGGCTATCTGGTTTTCAGATTTATAACCAAAGAACTTTTTTTTAATGTAATTGGATTGCAGGTAAGAGAACTTAGAGCCAATTTTATTTCTTTGAAAGAATTATTTCATCTTCATTGCTCTTCTGGTACCACACATATTGTTACTAGGATATGGTCTCATCAGAGAGCCAGAAATTTACATGTAGTGGGACCTGGGTTCAAATTCATACGCTATCACCTACTGGCTGTATAATATTCTAAGGTCACTTCACCTCTTCAAATCTCAGTTTCTTATATATAGAAATAATAACCTCACAGGGCTGATTGTAAGAATAAAATGTAATTATGGAAGTGAAAATGCTTTTGAACCATGAAGTATCATACACATGTGAGCTCTCACTTATCACTAACATTTAGTACAATTTATGAAATTATGGAATCTTACATTGGGAAGGTACCTTACAGGCCGCTTTGCCATTACCCGCCACTATATTTGTTCTCTAGCAAGATTTATATACTGTTTCATTGAGTAGTAGTAGTCCTTACAATAGATACTTGAACATGGTACCCTTGTAGTGTGCAGTGGCATATCCAGTTAGAAATGTGAACTATTCCAAAAAAGCACACTCTCCTCACTGGTCTGTGTGAGTGACTGTTTCACTTTTAGAGGCAGTTAAAAAGCCTTTGATGAATCCAAGGAAAATCTGATTCTTTGGACTCTGCTTCCTTGATAGTCCACTGCCAGGTTCTTTGCCAGTGTACAGAGAATGTTGGATGATGTTAGTGGTAACTTGGCCACCTTCCCACTCTTTGTGCTTCCATTCTCATGCTTAGCTGAGACAGGCTAATGCCATGTGAACACAGGGAATATGAAAGCAGGATATCTTTGAAACCGAATCTTAAATACTGTAATGATGAAGAGCTCATCAAACTAGTCTCTCTATAACAAAGGTTTGGCTTTATGTTCTGGGCAACTCTCTAATTTATAAAATATTTTAGGTCAAGTGGAAAATATTATTTGTAAGTATAATTTATTTTATCCTCCCATGTCCAAGAAATGTTATCATCTTTAGTGTAGAAGTAGGATACTGGTACGTTTTCCAAAAGTACAATTAAGGACTACACATTTCAGAAATGGAGCAGTTTTGGGATTGCCATTGACAGAGGAAAGACAAATCACGTGTTTTTTCAAATCCTTGGTGATAAACAATATAAATATGAAACAACAGCATCTGATAACAGGAGTAGATGAGATCTGATGATGCCCCTCTGTGTGAGATAGTTGTGCTCGCACGCAATGTCTACTCTCCATCCTTCTGGTCACACCGCCCTAACCTCTCCGGAGAATCATTTTTCTTTTACTCTTAGTCCATGTGATTTGGGGTGATGGCTCCACTAACTCCCATCATCAACAATCATTTATTTTAAATTAATTTTTTACTTTGATGTAATTATAGATTTACATGCAGTAGTAAGAAATAATAGAGAGATTCCATGAATTCTAAGCCCAGTCCCCACCGATGATAACCGTTTGCAAACTGTGGTGCAGTGTCCCAGTGCGGATCTTGACTCTGAGACAGGAAACACACAGACCATCTTCATGACCACGAGGACCCCTCATATTGCCCTTTTGTAGTCACCCCCACTTTCCTTCTGCCCCTCTTCCCTCTTTACCTCCTGGCCACCATCAATCTGTTTTCCACATCTGTAGTTTTGTCACTTCTAGATAGCGGTATAAATGGGATCATGCAGTATATAACGTTTTGAGATTGTCCTTTTTCACTCAGCATAATTCTCTGGAGGTTCATGTACATCAAGGGTGTCAAACTCATTTTCACTGGGGGCCACATCAGTCTCGTGGTTGCCTTTAAAGGGCTGAAATAATTTTAGGACTGTATAACTGTAACTACTCCTTAACTGTTAAGGAGTTGAAATTACATTTGGCCCTTTGAAGGCAACCGTGGGGCTGATGTGGCCCCCTGGTGAAAATGAGTTTGACACCCCTGATCTAGATTGTTGTGTATATCAATAGTTTGCTCCTTTTTATTTCTGTGTAGGATTTCATGACGTGGGTGTACGTCAGTTTGTTTCATCATTAACTGATAGGGTGGCATCTGGGTTCTTTCCAGTTTAGGGCTACTGCAAATAAAGCTACTATATCCATTTGTGTACAGGTATTTTTGTGGGTATAGTTTTCGTTTCTTTTGGATATATGTCTCTAAGAGTGTGACTGCTGGTTAATATTGTTGTTACATGATTAGTATGTTGCATAAAATAGGATTAATTTAAAAAATGGTGGATTTCTCTAATAAAACCATTAGGACTTGGTGATTTTATCTTTAGAATTTTAAAAATATGAATTTGTTTTTTTCTTAATAGTTATAGGACTATGTGGGAGGAACTCTGTCCCATAGAGCTCTCCCAACCCCTGCAGATGAGAACAAATTGCCCGGGGCACAATCTTGCTGTTCTGGGGGGAAAGTGGGTGGCGATTCCCTCTAGTGGAGAATGCCCCGAGCCCTTCTCCCAAATGGCTTTTATTGGGAATGTTATGTGTAGGTGTATTACATGCATAGCTCATCAATCCATGTCAAAAGGCTATAGTCATTCAAAAACAGGTATTATCTATAGAGAACAATTGAAGGCACACAGAGATTTGTCATAAGTCAGGGTCTGTGAGACATGCTCACACCAGAGGGTCTTTAAGATGTGTTTCATGAGATAAGGAGTTCACTCCTTATGCCTTGAACTTAAACATCTGGTTTATATCGACAGGGCTTGTCTCTAGGCAGAGCAGGCTTCAAAGGACAAAATGTCATTTCAGGCCTGATTTCCATGGGAACCCTTGGTGTTAGAGTCAAGTCATGCCTGCCGCCTGCGTTACCTGGTTTTCCAGGGAGACTTACTAGCCCCTTCCAGGGCTTGCTTTCATGGGGCTACAGTCTCCAAAAACCACACAGAGTGGTCCCTAACATCACTATCTGAATGATCTATTCCATATTGAATGAGTTGTGGTAGTTTGTATTTTTGGAAGAATTGATCCATTCATTTCATGTAAGTTATCACACTTACAGTTGTTTGTAGTATTCGGCTTCTTTCCTGTTGATATCTGCAGGATCAATAACGATCTTCTCTGTTTAACTTTTGGTATTGGTAATTTATATCTTTCTTCTTTACTTTGTCAGTCTTGTAAGAGGCTTGCCAATTTTACTGATCTTTTAAAAGAACCAGCTTTTTTGTTTCATTGATTTTTATTGATCTCTGCTTTGTATTATTTCTTTTCTTCTGCTTGCTTTGGGGTTTTTTGCTCTTCTGTTTCTAGGTTTTTGAGTTGGGAGCTTAGATTATTGATTTGATACTTTTTCTCTTTCTAATATAAACATTTAAGGCTCTACATTCTCACTCTCTTATAGCATTTACACTGCATTATAATTAACTTTAGTGTTTTAGTTGTGTCTCACAAGTTTGTTATGATGTATTTCATTTTCAATCATTTCAACTCATGGATTATTTAGAGTTTCTGTTGTTTGGAGATTTTCTGTATCTTGGTGTTATTGATTTCTCATTTGATTCCATTGCTATCAGAGAATATACTCGGTACAAACCCAATTCTTTTAAATTTGTTGATTTGTTTTATGATTCAAAATATAGCCTATCATGTTATATGTTTTCTAGGTGCTCAAAAAGAATGTATAATCTGCTGTTGTGAATGGAATATTTATAAATATTAATTAGGTCAAGTGAGAGGAGTGACAATTTCTAAACTTTTTATATTAGAGCAAAAATTGACTAGTCTGTTAAATTTCTGGTATTTTTTTCTTTTTGCACTTATTTTAAAGTATAACTTTCAGAGTAATCTTTGTTTACTAGGATGTTTACTAGGTTTCGTCATCATTGCAGATTCTAAACTCTAATGTTTGCCTTCTCAGGTTTGTAAGACTTCTGAAGGTCACCTCAATTTCTCAACCTTTTAGCTTCCTCTGGTGAATTAACAAATACTTGAGAAAAATGGTATCAAATATAGCTGTTATATCTTTGCCCTTCCCTCCTCTGAGGCCTTGGCCATTGAAGTATCTTGGAAATTTTCTGGTGTGTGCATGTGTGTGTGTGTGAAAATTATGAAAATGTTGTATTTTCACTTAAATTTTCTCCAATTATTACCTCCTTTTTGAAACATTTCTCAAACTCTCATGCAAATTCAGGTAGTTCACTCCACCTTTACTGTAGATGTAGCATTACTCCCTTACAGTGTTTACCACATTGCATTATAACTGACTGTAGTTTTTTTTTCCTGAAATCTAAATGACATAAGCAAGGAAATTTTATTTCATCTTTCAACTTCCAAAATCTCAAACAGTATCTTACAGACAGAAGGCATTCAGTCATGTAAGTGAATGCATTATTTAATTGGGTAAACCTTATTATTTTATACTCTAATTAGGTGGGCTGTGATATAATTTGACTTATTTTTTTCACTTGTAACTTTACTCGTGGACCATTACTATAATTGCCATTTTTTAATACTGAAAATATTTTCAGGACTATTAAGGAAATATAAAAACTCAAATAGTTAATGCAGCCTTTGAGTAGTTGGGTATTTAGAGTTGTTTGATGATAATGCTTGCCAAATACAAATAAGTTCTTACAAATTGAGAATCTTTGTGAACAAACAAAATATAAACAAAACATTTATCTTTCTCTATTCATGATTACCATGTGAGGAAACAAAAAGAGCTAAAATAAAAATACCAATTGAATTAAGCAGTAGTGGATTGTGAGATTGGTAGTATTTTTAGACACAGGCCTGGTCCTTTCCTGCTTCTTCTCAAGAAATGAGAGAAAATAAGAAGCACAGGGCTTAGCTCAGTTTTTCTTTCCGATGCAGTGATTCAGGGCTGTTACATGGCAGGGGGTTGAATTCAATACAGCTCCAGGGAGAAGTCAGAGTGCCTAGCCAGGAGTTGACAGACAAAGAGAGAAAGAAAACTAATAATTACAGAAGACTAAATTGATTTTGCTCTCATCAGGGTTTTTTGTTTTGTTTTGTGTTTTTAAATATTTGGAAAAAACAAAAATGATGTTTATGAATAGGGGTAAATCACAATATCTTTTCCACAAGTATAATGTATATGGAATTGATTTTATGTATGGTATGAGGTAGGACCAAGTTTTATTTCCTTCCCATGCGATTAAACCCTTATATGCTTTCTGTGTATATATAGTAAGTCCTCACTCAATGCCATGAATAGGTTCTGCGACTTTATTTGAAATGACATAAAACAAAACCAATTTACTATGGGCTAATTGATACAAACAAGAGTTAATTTCCTAAACATCCCACCAATGTTATAAAAAAATAATATTGAACAAAAGGATATTATTTGAGGACCATTTGTATTTAAAATACAAACACACCTGTGTATGTGCATGTGTGCATACATAAATATTTATATATTTTTGTTTTTTAAACATAATATATGTGTGTGTTGGTGTGTGTCCCTTACATTTATATAACACTGGTCAATTTATCTACTCTTATGCCGTTATCACACTGCATTATTGTATTTTAAGGTTTTGGTATTTTTTTCATCTTTAAGAATATTTTGGCAAACCATGGCTTTTGGCCCACCATAAGTTTTGTAACTTTC
The DNA here is from genome assembly GCF_022682495.2 of Desmodus rotundus. Taxonomy (NCBI): domain Eukaryota; kingdom Metazoa; phylum Chordata; class Mammalia; order Chiroptera; family Phyllostomidae; genus Desmodus; species Desmodus rotundus. Next base: position 48,419,354 of record NC_071389.1, read on the forward strand.
TTGCTAAAGATTATATTTTTCAGCAGTAGCTCCACTGATTCATCCCTTCCCACATCCTCCTTTTACTATCTGACATTGACTCTCCTCCATAAAGAGTGTGCTCTGTGTTCTTTTCCCTTGAATCTGGGTGGCTCTGTCACTGTGGCAGGAATGATACATACTTCCAAGGCTGAGTCATAAAAACTGTTAAAGCTTCCACATGGCTGTTCTATGATATGCACCGTGGGAGTCCTGAGTAGCCATATATAATGTCTAGCTTCCCTAAAGCAACTGTGTTGGAGAGGTCACACGGGAAGGACATATAAAGATAGAGAAAGATGACCAAGAAGCCCCAGCTGTTCTAACCTCAACCATTCGAGCCCTTACCTTAGGTGCTAAACATGTGAGAAAGCAAATCTTCAAATAATTCTAACCTCTCCTTCAAACAGTCCCAAATGCTTGAATGTTTCATTGAGCAGAAACTAGAAGTTCCCACTGAGTTTAGCCCAAACTGCAGATGCCTGAGTAAAGTAGACATTGCTGTCATTTTAAGGCACTGACTTCTCATGTGGTTTGTCATGTACCACAGTAATGGAGCAGTACATGTCCCACACATCCACCACACACCACCCATAATTGTTATAACTTTAATAACAACTGCATTGAATCTATAGCTTAATATGGGGGAGAACTGGCATCTAATTGATATTGATAAAGATTTCCAATCCATGAATATATTATACATTTTTATTTATTGGAACTTTTAGAGGTATTTCAATAAAGTTTTACATTTTCTCTACAGAGATCTCATAATTTTTAAAATTTTTTCCTAAATAACTTTATGTTATTATATGTAGAACCTTATTTTGGTTTTTCTGCCTACTTATTGCTGCTATATAGACATATAATTGTCTTTTTAATATTGATTTTATATCTAATAACTTGTTAAATTCTTATTAATTCTAAATACTTACTATCAATCATTTGAGTTTTCTACAGAAAAACTTTCTTCAAATATTTCTGAATGTTAACAGTGTATTTCTTCTTTTCTAAGTCTTATATGTGTTAGCATCCTTTATTGATTCTAAGATGATATAGATTACAAAATGCACAAAATACATTTTACATGTAAGCAAAAGTAAAAAAAATACCCCTTAATTTAATTAAAAATAGTATTTTTGTTCTTGCTTTGCTTGGCTGATTTGGACCTTTACCATAATGTTAAAAGGAAGTGGTGAGAGGGGCACCATTATTTTATTCACGTGCGGAATGCTTTCATTTTCACCTGTTTTACAGGTTTTGGAAATGCACTTCTATTCTTGAACTTTATTGAATGCTTTTTTCCTGGTGCGATGAGTTATGTTAATTCATTTTTAATGATAAATTAAATTTGAATTTATAATATAAACCTGAATTAATCCTTAGATATATTTTTAATGCATTTCTGGATTCACTTTGCTAATGTACATTTTAGGATATTTACATCTTTTTTTTTTGCGTGAGATTGCTGTTTACTTTTCCTTTCTTGTACTATTGTTTTAAGATTTGGTATTAAATTTAATATAGGATATTTACATCTATGTTTATGAGCAATACTGGTCTTTAATTTTTCTCTCCTGTTCTGTCCTTTTAAGGTTTTGGTATAAAAATTAACTTAGGCTCATAACACAGAATGCAATTATTTCCTCTTTTCTGGAATCTGGACTCCATAATCTAGAATATTTTGTGAGATATTAAGATTCATTTGTTTTTTTTGAAAACAAAATTATTTGAGGCTGTAATTTTATTTGTGAAAAGGTTTTTGAAATACTGACTTAAATACTTCATGGCTGTCATTAATCCTAGATGGGCTTTCTAAATCTTTTCAAATAAATTTTGTTGTATTCTTAAAAGAATATATCTATTTCATCTAAATTTTCAAATGTTTAACATAAAGTTGTTCAGAGTATCTACTCGTCTTTCAAATACCTGCTAAATGTATAGTTATGTCTCTTTCATTTATAATACAGAGTGGGTTAAAAGTAGCTTTGCGGTTGTTTATAAGAAAGATAACATGATAATTAATAAATAATAAAACAAGAATGAACTCTGTGTGTCATGTACTCATAACTGTAAACCTACTTTTGCTCCACCCTGTATTTCCTCACTTTATGTTACATTAAAGAAAAGAAACACAAAATTTTGATTTATCAGAACCTCCTGGATATATTTTTTGTTAATATAAGAAACTCATGTCCTGGGTGGTATGGCTCAGTGGATAGAGTGCCAGCCTCTGAATCAAAGGGTCACTGGTTCAATTCCCAGTCAGGGCACTTGCCTGAGCTGTGGGCTAGGTCCCTAGTGGGGGGTCTAGAGAGGCAACCACACATTGATGTTTCTCTCCCTCCCTTTCCCTCTCTAAAAATAAATAAATGAAATATTTAAAAAAATGGAACTTAATAGGTCAATAAGTATGTACTAGGGTTATGTATTGATAATATCAACTTTAAAAAAAAATAAATGCCTAGATTATTTTTTTTTTCTGGAGTACCAAAATAATGAGTATTGGAAGACTAGAGAACTATGGAAATATAAATTCTGACTTTGTAAAATTTTGAGGTGCTTTTTGGGCTAGCTATTCTAACAAATAAATTTCCTCTTTTAAGTACCTCCTTCAGTGTGGAACATACTTTCAAATTTTGATATTAGCCCAGGCATATCGAAAGGTTGGCAAGTCAGCGTGGCAGTACTGAGGTTAATGTTCTCATTTGATGTGAGTACAACATCCAAGTACATTTGGCTGGCTCCATATAAAGTTAAATAATCTTTCTTCATGTTGTCTAGTGTTGCCTTGACAGTTTCTCTCAAGATTAACAAGGTCAAAATTCAAGTACTCAGAAAGGGAGAAAAAGAGAAAACTAAGGGAAATTTTTTAGCACTTACAGCTATTCTTACATTTACGAGTCTCTGTTTACCCCTTCTTTATTGTAGATGCTAACACCAGCAAATTTCCCCTCTATTACCAATGGTTAGAAGGAATTTGAAGATCAAAACAGCTAAAATGCAAAAGGAAATTTTATTATTGAAGATAGAACTTTGACCTCTCTAAATATTTTCTTTCTGATAAAAACTGAATCAATACAACTATAAATTTAATTAAAATATAATTGATGTCCTTCAGAAGTTGTTAATATTTTAGATATTCTGGAGAGTATGTTTTTATAAAGGACCCACTCTCCAGAAACTTGAGGAGAAAAGTTACTATATTTAAGATAAATATTAGAGTGACTATTTTATGTTAAATAATCTGTTACATTTGCAGGAGCTATAAAAAACCGAAGAAAGATATTTTTCTTGACTTCAAGTAATTTTCAGTCTAATAGATTATTGGGCAAATAAGTAATGCTTTATCTAGCAAGGTACAAAATGAGCTCTGTGGGCATTTGGATGAGGGAAAAACTGTATTTCCTTGAAGGTGGAGGAATAAAGAAAGAGATCACAAATTTTGGCTTTAGAGTTAAGCTTAAGGGAAACTAGAACTTTGGATGCTGAGGATTTGAGATGTTTTAAGAATGGCAGTCTAGGCTAACAGCGTAAGATACAAAAGACAAGGAATTCTTGACCTATTTAGAGAACAGAAAGTATCACAAGTTTAATACATTAGAAGATATTGAAAATCTTAAAAAGGGGGCTTCATCTGGCAAATTAGCATATTTAGGCTATATTAAATGTCTTTGGGACAACCTGCAGAGAAGTTTAGCAGGAGAGTGAGATCCTCTAAGCTGATTCCTCTTCAGGAATTATTCTTTAGCATCATGTTCAAAGAATGACCTAGGTAATGTACTAGCATGGCACACTCTGAGAACTGACTTTGACACAATAGGAGTGAAGGAGGCATTTTTGAGGAATTCTAGAGGGGTGGCAAGGACCTTAGGTTTTAGGAAGCATAGGCTTAATCTTAATAGTGAAAAGGAATCAAGGAAGATCTTTAACTAGAGGCGTAACAATAAGAGCATTTTAGAGGTTTGGGAGTGGATGCACTGTATCCATCTCTCCTTTATCTTGTGCTTCTACCCTGGGACAACTCTCCCTTCTCTTTTGACTCCTTTCCTCACTCTCATTTTCCTTCTCTTTTGGTCCCAGGAAGATCTACTATCAGTTAGAGAATTTGTCCTTCCTCTTTTCTCTGTTCTCAGCACATTAGAAGAGTTCACATTTGAGGCCAAGAAGCCACGAAAAGGAAACAGCCCCAGCTGGTTCTAACCTTCACAAGTGAGATTTCATGGCATAGAGGAAAGTTAAAACTATTTCACTGGCTGAGACTGCCAAGGGGGAGGATGCAAACAGAAGAGAAAAGAAAGTCAAGGGCAGAGACTTAGGGAATACTTATCTTTAGATGATGAGAGGAGGACATAGAGCCTGAGAAGGAGAAAGAAGGACAGATCAGAACCAGAAGACAAGAACGTAATGGAATAGAGAAGATAAGAGAGTTGCCACAGGAGTTGTAGTGAACAAGAATGATGGCATAGAGACAGTGGTAAGAGGACCACTTAGGTAAAGCATGTGAATTAAGAGTAGATTTAGTGCTGCTGTGAAGTAGGGTGGGAAACAAATTCTAGATTGCAACAAGCTAAGGAGGGGAGAGGATTTAGACTGAAGATGGAAAGAATCAAAGATGGTTGGATAGAGAAAACACAGAAACAAAACATGTCAGAGAGAACCAGAGACCAGGGAGGAATAAGAGAGGGACAACTAAGACAGAGAGAGGTTTTAGGTATGTCATTTGAGTACCCAAAACCTCAGTTTTCTTTTTCTCTCCCCACTCAAATAGGGATGTTAGGAGTACTTAAAGAGTTGGAGTGAGGACTAAATAACTTAAAAACTTACAGTAGTATTTGCCCATAGTCCTTACATATTTCCATGTGGGAAAACACAGATACTCTCTGTAGAATTTCTGCTAAGAACAGCATGGATGAGTACGGGTAGGGAATGAGGACCTTTTGAAATGAGGACCAAGTGAGTAAGGAGGTCAGGTGGAACCAGAGGATCTTGAGTAGAATTTGAGAGAATGTGGGAAGAGGAGGGAAGGGATTGGATAGCAAATGAGACCTTATACTATTATATATGTCAAAAACATATGATATTGGGGAACAAATCATCTACAAGAGTAAATTTTGGGTTTTTATAAGTCAGGTAGGCATAATACTGCCTCCCTGTGAACTAACTACAGGTAGTACAGGGTTTGTTTGGAGAAGCTTCTCAGATTTCTTTCACCTGGCAATTTTCTCTGAAGGGACTTGAATAAGTTAACAAAAGAACCAGGTAACAGCTGGCCTATCATGTAAAAACATAACATTAGAATCCCCTTCTCCTAAGGTACAGAAGAAAGGATCATAGAACCTCAGGGCTGGAGGGTGCTTGAAAACTTTTCCAGTAGAACCTGTATCATTGGAGCAGGTGATTGGTTATATTTTGTTTGTTGGTCTGTGCTTTAAACTACCAGCAATGGAGAGCTAACTGCTCTGGTCATAAGAAGGAAAGACTTAAAACTTCCATTTTTTAAGTCAAAACTGTCTTTTTGTAACATACACCCATGGTCATAGCTTTCCCATTTGGCACTCAATTGACTATGTGCAGTATCTTGTCTTTATTATCACCAATGTGTTGGATATTTGAACATAGAGCTATTTTGTTCTTTCTGTATCTTTACAAGGAGAGAGAGACGGGATGGCAAAACAGGTTTAGCTCGCTCCCTCCTTCCCTGAGATGTTTTTGAGTCACTGTATTGCTTTGACTACTTTGGACTTCCGTTTGCTTCAGTGCTTCTGAAAGATTGTTCCCAGGAAGAAGAGGATATAAGCAGTGCACAGGGTAGGTTTGATCAGAGTGAAGGGGAGAAGACCAGAATTTAAATTTGTATTATTTGGTATAGAACTTGCCTGCTGACCAAGCAGAAACAGAGGGTAGACAGAAAGTTCATATGCGAGTCTGAGTCGTCTTGCCTGTGAAGCAGGAGTGACAGCACTGACTGCGCCCTGAGGTTGCTGGAAGGGCTAAATGAGCGCATAGCCCTAGACTGACATCTTAGAGGTACTGGTTAAAGAGCACCTGTCATGTTATTGTCGTGATTATCAAGTGGTATCAGCAGTAATGGTAATAAAATTTATTTTTTTGTGCACATTAAATACATTTTAATTCTTTTCTAAGTTGGTCAGTAAGGAGAACATGTGCATTGAAATTCTTTATATCTTTTATGGAGCCACTTAATTAGAACTACATTTTTTTTCATTTAAAAAGTAAATATGATGATCTTTGTTTTCAGAATTTAAATCCATGGGGTATGCCACGTGGCTGTATGCATTGGTATGCAGAAGGAAGTGGCAATTCTGTTTCCATGATAGCCTGTTTAAAATGGGCATGAAAGAGTCTGTTATAACAAGGTTGTATTGTATTGATTTGCCTTTCAAGTATTTATTTATTTATTTTATGTGCCATTTCTGAAAAATGAAAAGTGCAACAAAGATTCATGGCTATTTCCAGCTTCTGGGAGCTGAATAGATATGAGTCTATTTATGGGGTATTTATTTCCTAATATATGCAATGAAGTTGATTCCAAATGATTTGACTTAGAAGCAGAATATAAATCTCTACAGGCACAAGTAGAGTTAAGGTCTGCACTAAATCTTTGCCTAAAGTGCCCCAAAGCAAGTTATGACAAATTCCTTTCCATGTACCAAATTAAATTGAACCTTATTGAGAAGCCACTGGTGAAACAGGACCCCTGGATGACACCGTGCGTATCACAACATCCATCACTGACTTATATTTGATTTATGGAAGAAATATCTTAGTTCTGCCATTATAATGTACATTCTTTAAAGATCATATCTTTGGCCTTTAGTGTTTTGCATAGAAGTGAAGCTGCGGAGGGAGAGGACTGTTATTTGTCCTGCTCCTCATACATGCCGGGCACTGTTAGGGGCACTGTGATGACAGTTAACATATGTGTAGAGCTTACTGTGAGTTAGGCGTTGTGTCCTAGATGCTTGTGTACATTATGCATTTGAGGCTCACAAAAACCATGTGGCTAGATGTTATCTTCATTTCCCAGGTGGGGACACCCAGATCTGTGAGATTAAGTAACTTGCTCAGACTTAGCCAGTTCATAAATGCTGAATCCAGGCTAAGAACTCAAGTTTGATTGATTGAAAAGCCCATTTTTTCCATTACTCCCCAAATAGTATTACTATCTTTTGATCTAGGAATGAATGCATAAGTGAGAATTTTGGAAATATATCTTTTTATGGATCTAAGACCATTGCTAAAACATAACTCTCACCTCTAAGAGAGAACAAATAAAAATATAATATTCATTTAGTCAATTAACACTTATTGCCAGTTTACTTTGTGCCAAGCATTTCACTAACAGCTAAAGACATAAAGGTAAAATGATTGTCCCTGATCCCCACTGGCTCAGGGTCTTTAGGGGATTCAAGCAATAAAAAAACCCTTTTAATATGTAGCTACTATAGCACTTTCACAGCTTGAGGGTACAAGGCGATTATTAAAGACTTTCCACAGTGGCTGACAGCCCAGCTGAGTCTTATAGACCAGGGGCACTGAACCAAGGGAAGAGAGAAGGTGGGAGAAAAGAAAAACAATATAAAAACTTTTTTTTACCCCTTATTTCTATCAAAAGCTGTTTTTCAGCTCATTTATTTGCAGCCCATGGTAGCAGCTTGATGTGAGAAAACTCTTGGCAGAGAAGAGAGAGGAGAGGAGAAAAGGGAAGAGAGAGGAGAGAGGAGAAGAGGGGAGAATTAGCGGCGGGAGGAGAGTCCCCTGAGAATTCCCTGCAGTTTGCAGCTTGGCATTGCCTTTTTGTCTGGTTTGGGAAATTATACCCTTTCTCAGGATTTGATTGTCATTTCTGATTTTCTGAGAAGAAGATTGACAGTTGAAAGACTGCTGAACTTTTCTGGGATCCTGCATTGTCACTTGCTTCCTTCTTCTTGCAGTCCTTTGTTTCCTAAACTAACACCATCCACCACTGCAAGGGGGGATGCTGATTTTAATAGCCAGATTGGGATTTGAACACAAGGGCTGCTCCAGACTAGGGAAGGTGGGAAGAAAGGAGAAGTTCGTTAAACACCAATCAAAACTGCAGTTATTCCTGGACTCAAGGTCAAACCAGAGTAGTTGGAGTGAAACACATGGTTGCTGGAAGGGCTACAGGAGTGAATGACAAACGGAGGGCCCTAACCCTTGTGTAGATTACAAAGGTGGCAATTGTCAGTCACTTCAGCCACAGTGCATTCAGCAAGGAGACCCTTTCCTTTGGAGTGTTGTACTCTTCACTCCTCTTACACACACACAGTCGGTAGTATAGAGTTTAACATACCATGAGCGTAAGAAATGTATACTCTAATAAATGTTACACCTAAGGGCAGAATGATAACCCTTCCTCTGGTCCATTCCCCTCTTAGTCCAGCACTGTCTCAGATTTTCTTGTTTTTACTTTTTCCATGCCTGGGCTTTCTTAAAGTACCCACATGACAGATTAAGTATCGTTTTCTCTTAGTTCTATTCTTGTTGACTTGCGTCTTGTCTGATGCAAACCTTATCCTCTCAGGACAATGAAGTCCCTCATATTCCTGCCCCACCCCCAGCACTCTCCCTTTTCTCTCTATATGTACTTTGGATTTGAAGCAGTTTTCCTAGCTTGTCACAGTCCCATGTATAATATGTTACCTGCAGCATCTGTGACACTGCCTTTTTCTATTGTGAGGTCTTGAATTGCTTGGGGTTCTGTCTTTGAGACTTAATGATTTCCTTGTTTAAGATTTTAGAATTGACACTATTTTTCTTCCTCAGTGTGATCTTATTTACCCCCACTCCCCTGCCATGAATCATTTTAATGGGTATTTACTGATGGTTTGATGCTACTGATAGAATGAGAAAGTTGGTTAAATCATTCTTCCCTTTAGGTGACCCTTCCGTCCCTCAATACTGTCTTCCTAGAAAAATATTTAGTTAAAAAAGGAGAAAAAATGCCATTGGAGAAATATCTTAGATCTAGGATGTTGTTAATTTTGAAGACAGTTAGTTTCAGGCAACTGTGAAATTTTCTATATTTTTCATACCTCAAACACAGCTCATATGAAACTGTATGTCAATGATTAGTGTAAATTTCTATCTTTCTTATTTGTGTGACTTTAAGGGACAGAGTTTCCCTCTTATTCATCTACATGTCTCCAGCACCTAGCAAAACGCCTAGCATCTAGTAGACCCTGAGTACAGATTCTCGAATGTATCCTTTATTACTGTTATCTCTTGGGAGTACCAGAGTTTTAATATTCCCAGTAAATATTATATAAAATTCATACAATTCACATTCAAACAGTTAGTGGTGGATTTGCACTGTTGGTTCAGAATTTGGGCTACTGTTCTATACATCCAAAGACCCTTTTATATTGTGAACGTGTTTTGTACAAACACATATTAGAATGTTAAATTATGCAACCAACTTGAGAGAATGCTTTTGAAAATATGAACATATGTGATTTAAAAACAGAAAGGTGAAAATTAGCATCTCCAAATAAAAGTTCTAAGAAACATAAAGGATTTAAGAGATGGGCTGTGTCTGTACTATAGCATATAAAATGTTAAGAAGGGAGTCAATCTTTCTTCCAGGTGTTTAATTGTTAAGTCAAATGTTTAGATGCTACACTGTCCTCACCCAGATTTCTATTATTTATCAAAAGCCAGAGCCTGCTTAGCTGGTACAGATGGACTGACTAGCTATTCTGATTGTAATCAGCCATAAAAGGAAAGAAAATGCCCAAATGTATTTTTGTCCATTGAGTCATCTGGGGCAGAGTGGGAGATTAAAAATGTGCAGAGTGCTGCATATCAAGCACAAATACAAAGATACTATCCTCGAAACAGAGAAGAAAAATCCTGAATAAGAAGCCCCAAATACCATTTTCATGAAGGCAACCAAAATGCGGCAGTTTGAGGGGGAGGAATTCAAAGTGAAGGAGCTAGCAGAGTTGCTGTGGCATGGAAACTTCTCAGCTGCTGCCGGAAGGAGATCTTCAAAAGCCCTAAAAAGGAAGAAAAGCATCTTCTGTATGAATATGATGAAAAAAAATAGAAGGAGAAAAATTTAGAAGCTCGTTTGTAGAGAGGCATGACTGTTTCCAACCTTACTCCAACTAGGAAAAGGAGAGGGATTGGAAAAAATGAATTCTGGATGAAGTGTTTTTGTGGGAAGATTGGAATATCTATAGGGTATTCTCTTGTCGAGACTGGGGTTGTATTGTCAGCTTCTTTATATGCACCTGTTGAACTAGTTCTCTCTGGGTGTCTTCCATGGTTTTACATCTTATAGGAAAAGTTAGATGCTATCTAGCTCCTTATATTTCCTTAGAACTTTGTTTACATGATATCAAAAATAGGGAACATTTAAAAGTAAACCTGAATAATGATTTGCCCTTGCTGATGATAAAGGTACCTCGAGAATGTAACAGGATGGATTATTTTGAGGTTCAGAATGGCAGGAATAGGTTATGGAAGGGAATGAAGTTAAAGGGAAAAAGCTTGAGTTTTTGGTGTCAGGCCCTCATTCATTCATTCATTCATTCATTCAGTACATGAGGCAGAGGTAGGTTTACAATTGTGAGTATGTGAAACACAGAGTTTATTCTTGTATATTACTTATTAATTATTGTGCTATTTTCTATATGAACATTGTAAACCTACTTTCGCCCCATCCTGTATTTATTGAGTGCCTACTATAAGTCAAGCATTGTGCTGGCTTCTGAGTAAACAGTAGAGAACCAAAAAGAAGATTCCTGTCCCCACAGCACCCATAGATTAGTAAGGGAGAAAATTATTAAATAAACAGTTACACAATGAATCTAGGGTTGCATTTTTCCAGCAGACATGAAAGAAAAAAGTATTGTGAAAGAAAGAGATTAAGGTGTTTGAAGAACTAAAGTGTTCTAGTTATATTTTTGAAAGTTACTTGTGCTTTTGCTATGGGAAAGTTGCTTAATCTCTCTGAATCTCAGTTCAAAACTTTGAAAAAGAGCTACTAAATAATGTGTGAGTAAAATGAAATTAAAAGGGGAAGGTGTTGCCCTGACCAGTGTGGCTCACTTGGTTGGGTGTCATCCTGAAAAGTGAAAAGATCAGGGCACATTCCTGGGTTGTGGGTTCAGTCCTTGGTTGGGGTGTATATAGAGACAACCCATCAATACTTCTCTCTTATATCGATGTCCGTGTCCCTCTTTTTCTCTCCCATCCCCCTTCCTCTAAAAATAAATAAATAAAATCTTTAAAAAAGAGGAAGTGTCTAATATACACTTTTGATCATTTGTATATCTACATAGTAACTAAAAAACCCTTTTGTTCTAGTTATATTTCCAAATTGCTAATCAATGTTTTCTTCTCTTCCCTAAGTAAATATTGGGGTAGCCATAAAGTTTGTTTGGTTTTTTCCATATGATGGCTCTAGTAGCACTTAGTTGTCTTTAACTGCATTGAAAACACTTTTGTTAGATTGCATTGTGACAGCTGTCATATCAGCATGCATCTAAAAAAAATTAACATTGGTGAATTTTTGTGTAGCCATTTTAACATTGAAGATGGAAGAAAATATACAACATCTTGAGCATATTATGCTTTATTATTTCAAGAAAGGTGGAAATGCAAGTGAAACTCAAAAAAAGATTTGTACAGTGTGTGGAGAAGGTGTTGCGACTGATTGAACGTATCAAAAGTGGTTTGTGAAGTTTTGTGCTGGAGATTTCTCACTGGATGATGCTCTACGGCCAGGTAGATCAGTTGAAGTTGATAATAGTCAAATCAAGACATTAATGGAGAACAATCAATATTATACCATGCAGGAGATAGCTGACATAATCAAAATATTCAAATCAATAAATTTATGGGTGAAAGTTAAAAGTGTGTCTTTTATTTTATGGAAAAAACTAAATGGACTTTTTGGCCAACCCAATATCAAAGAACATGACCCCAGACCTAGAGCAATATAGATTACTGAAAATTGACCTTCAAGGTGGAATTTGTTATAATTCATGTGCTCTGAGGAGGATCCTGTTCTGTCTTGGCCAATTAGTCATAGATACAACTTCTATGTCAAAATGTATCCAAAGTCTCCTTCCTTATTACTCTATTACCAGCAAACAATCCATACCTTATTTTTTTTAAGAGGTTGAAAGAACCTCTTTATTTTTGCACTAGTGTTCTAATCAATCTGTTGTTTCCCAATGGATTTCATCTTTTCAACACCTTTCAGGGGATTGGGTGTAAGAGATTTATTCTTGGAGCTGGGCATTTAGGATGGCCTGAAGTCCAAAGTTGTCTGGCATAAAGAAGAATGTTAACATTTCAGGCTAACAATTAGCACAGTGGGACAAACATAACTGAATAGTGCTCTTAAGATTCAGAGTCCTTCAGTGCCCTGGGGTTAACATGCTAATGAATTGGTAATCCAGCAGGCTGGGAGCGGAAAGTGAATAGTCACAATCTCTGGACCACACCTCAGAAGTTGATTTCTTTAAAATGAGATTCTTTTATGTCCTTGTTTTTAATGTTTTGCTTCTTTTTCTTAATGAATGAATTTTGGTTCATCAAGTCATCTGGAAAGTGTATTTCTGGTTATTCAAATTTAAAAAATTGAATTTGAGAAGATCTTAGCATTTGAAGTGCAAATTGTTGATGCATCGATAAATTTTCTTCACCCATTCTTCTGCCACATATTTTAATGGCATGCACTGTAGATTCAGAGTGAATTTTTCCAACCGGAAGTTGTTCCTAGTTCTGGCAATATAATACATTACTTGATTAGGAAGCCAATGACCGCAAATTTACTCATTTTGTTATCCAGGAGGGGGGTTTAAAAATACTGCTTCCTGGGCCTTATCTCAGATACACAGAATGAAAAATTCTCATGGAGGAGCCTCAAAATCTGTAGTTAAAAAATAAATCTCTCCAGGAGGTTGGTGCCTGAGGTCTGAGGCTATGTCCTTGGGGACTAACAGAGTGAGTGGAAAGTGGCCGTGTGTGTTTTGTGCTAGTGTGAATCCCTTTTTGCCCATGGGCACATTTCTGACAGTCATTACAGGCGTAATCAGTGATTCTGCTGATTGCAGTTATTCCCCTCTCTCACTAGTTATGCCCCAAATGTGTTGTAATTCAAAATGAATCTTCATTTCAAGTGTTGGGAGGGAAGGTAATGTTGCTAGCAGAAGGGAATCCTTGCTTATAAATATTCTCTTTTTTTTGGTGGTAGTCTACTGAGAAAATACTGAAAATAAGGTGTGTTAATGTGTTTTTATATGCGTATATGAGTGTGTGTTTCTTTCTAGAATAATAGCAGCCTTGATGAGAAGCCCTTTAATGAGGATTATAGCTTTTTCTGGTGGTTACTATGGAACCGCGAGCCTTGTTCACATTGCAAAGGAAAATACTGGTGGTTCCCCAGTGTCCCCACACTGTGGAAGAGCTCATTAAAGGAAAAGTACTGCTCTCCCTGTTAAAGATACACAGATAACCACAGAATGTCCACGGCAGGGTTTTAGGTGTGCCGTTTGTTTGGCAGAGCTTACGCTTCCGGATGAAGCCTGTTCTTTGAAGTGTTAAGATGCCTCCTTGATGGAGATAGTTGTGCTTAGGTCAGCCCAGTCCTAGGGATATGACATTTTAGAGTAATGAAACTAGCTTGGTCTTCTTTTTGGATATGATGAGTGAAATAATAATTTATGGACCATTTATTTATTTAACATTTGATGTTTTTTCTTTAATCTGCTAGTGACAATGGCAGTATAAAAGATGTTCCTAAGAGAAGATTACTCTACTTCACAAGAGAGGAAACTGAGATTCAGAGCATTTGGGTAAATTACCCAACTAGGTAAAAGAGCTTGGATTTGAACTAAGTTCTAACTCTAAATCCTGGGCTTTATCACTGACTTAGAATATGGAGTGTAGACTCAGTGGGATAGCATCCTTGAGAGCAACTCAGTTATTCTACAAGAATCAGAGGTGTAACTGCTGTCCAAGCTGAGGGGAGATTTTGCACATGTTATAGTCAGCAAAGTCCACTCCCTCGTCCCAATACTGGTGCCAGAAATTTGTACCCCACTAAGTGACCACAACTGTGCTTCCTTCATTTGGATGTGTGAGGCCCTGTGACATTGTAAGGGAAATGAATTTGTGGATCCCCATCCTCCTGCCCGCGCAAGGTAAGTTGGATGGTGAGCAAGCAAGGTTTTAAGGCACGAATGGGCTAATGCTAACCTTGGCAGCAGGCAATGGTCAGAACTGGGTAGAGTAAGAGTGGGGCAGTCTGCTAATATGTTGTCAGCCCTATGTTACTGGTAAGACATTGAGGTAAAGTGAGTTGAAATTTTCAGGTTTGTAAAGGATACAAGCGAAATATTAATTTGGCAGTAGATCCCAAACTACTTTTTACTCATTTGCAAAATCAAAGTGTTTTATTGGCTGAGGGGATCTGAGAGGTAATGTAGTTGAGTTTTATTTCATACAGAAAAAAATGAGGGCCAGAGAGATAACTGACTTGCAGGAGGAGTCCTACGGCCTGGAGAGTGGAAGGGCGAGGAATGGAACCCCAGTCTCCTTACAGCAAGACTGACCTTTTTACCCTGCACCCTGCTCCTTCTCTTGCTGGGGGCCACTCCTCTTGAGGTTGTGTGAAGAACAGCAGCCTCTAGCTGGTGGAGGGAGAAGTGGGTGTGGACAGGTTGACTTTGGGAAAGAACAAGGAATAGTTGAGGGGCTGTGTGAAGATGAATATAAAGGAACATGGCAAGGGGATCCAGATGACAGGCAAATTGCACCACTTAGAATTGTGTCCAGAATCATCCAGGGGTGATATGGTTATTTTTAAGCTTCCAGGAATTGTGAAGTTTGAGTTAATGAAGCAAATTGCATTCCTAAGAAGAAACCTGGAAGTTTTATAACATTTTTTTCTCTTCTCTTTATTTTATTCCTTTAACATTCACCTTTCATATGCAAAAGAACCTGCTTAAAAACCTGGGAGGATCTCTCCCAATTACTTTTGCAACTGTGAGCTGCTTGTAACATCTATCCTGAGTGTCAGTTCTTGACAAGGCTTCCTCCCAAATATTAGAGCCGCTGTCTCTTCCACAAGAGGTGCTGGGTTGGTGTCGCTGAAGTGGCCAGTGTTTACAACACGTGTTCCAGCTTTCAGGGGAAAAATTACAAGATGGCGGAGAAGCAAGTGATTGATATTACCTATGGTATTGGGTTGGTCAAAAAGTTTGTTTGATTTTTTCTATGAGATGGCTCTAGTAGTGTTTAGTTGTCTTTAACTTCATTTGAAACACTTTTGTTAGATTGCATTGTGACAGCTGTCATATCAGTGTGTATTTGGAAAAGTCGATATTGGTGAATTTTTGTGTAGCCATTTTAACATTGAAGATGGAAGAAAATGTGCAACATCTTCAGCATATTATGTTTTATTAGTTCAAGAAAGGTAAAAACGCAACTGAAACACAAAAAAGATTTGTGCAGTGTATGGAGAAGGTGCTGTGACTGATCGAACGTGTCTAAAGTGGTTTGCTAAGTTTCATACTGGAGATTTGTTGCTGGACAATGCCCCATGGTGGGGTAGACCAGTTGAAGTTGATAGTGACCAAACTGAGACATTAATTGAGAACAATCAACATTATATCACATAGGAGATAGCTGATGTAATCACAATATCCATTTCAATAAACTTATTGGTGAAGATGAAAAATGTGTCTTTTATTTTACAGAAAAAACTAAATGGACTTTTTGGCCTATCTATTTGAGCATGATCGTGGAGAGTAAGCCCCAAGTTTTGGTGTGAATAAAATTGTTTAGAAAACTTGTTAAAAACATGTATCTTGGGACCCACCACCTCTTGTCCTCGAGTTGTTAATTCAGAAAGCTTGAACTCAGAAATCTCCCTGCTTCACCAGGCCCTAGGTGATTGGGCTCTCAGGAATTCTGGGATTGCACTTTGAGAAATGTTCATTTAGAGTCTTGCTACTCAGTGTATCATCCTGACCATAAGCCTGGGCATTGCCAAGGAGTTGGCACAAATACAGAATCTCAGGTCTTACCCTGAACCTTCCAAATCAGAATCTTCATTTGAACAAGATTCCTAGGTGATTCCCATGTGCATTAGGATTTCAGAAACACAAGTTTAAAGGGTGCGTTGGTTTGCTGTTCTACATACATCCTGCCATAACAAAATACCACAGACTGGGGGCTCACAGTTCTGGAGTCAAGAAGTCCAGGACCAAGGTGTTAATAGGTTTGGTTTATTCTGATGCTTCTCTCCCTGGCTTGCAGATGGTCTCCTTCTTGCTGTGTGTTTACATGGACTTCCCTCTGTGTGAGCACATCTCTGGTGACTCTTTGTGTATCTAAATTTCCTTTTCTTATAAGGACAATAATCAGATTGGATTTGGGCACACCCTGAGGACATTTTTAACTTAATCACATCTTTAAAGTCTCTATCTCCAAATAAAGTTACATTTTGAGGTACTGGGCATTTGAGCTTCAGCATAAGAATATTAGGGGACATAGTTCAGTCCCTATCAGATGGCAGGTGACCATTAATAACCCTGCTTATATGCAACTGTCATTGGCAAGAACCCTGAGAAGTTGTTCAGAAACTCAGATCTAATTGGGACCTGAACCCATTAACCGTTCTTTATCCTGTGTTCTCCATCTTTGTACCTGGTGCTATCTTGGCTTAATTTGTCCAAGTCAGATATCTTGGAACTTAATACTCCTTCTGTCTTGCCATCATATTTAATTAAATACCACATGCTGCTATATTTATCTCTACTCTCTTTCAAATACAACAATTCCCCCCTCCCCCCACCTACCCTGTTCCAATGCCCACCACTCTGGTCCCTGCCTCCCCAGCTGTCATCAAACTGGGCATACCCCTTACCATATACCGGAAATATTAGCTCACTTTCACATGGATATCTTGTCCACTAGTCTAATTTTCTGGTTCCAGTCCTTATTTATATTAGTTAGAATGTTTGTTATAAAAGAAAAACCTTATCTTATTCTCTTGCTTAAAATCATCCATGGCTTGCCTTGCCCTAAGAAGAAAATGTCACCTCCCTAGGATGGCCTGTAAAGCAACTTAGGATCCAGCAAATACTTCCCTTGTCAGCCCCATCTCTCCCTTCACCCCTGACTTTAATTCTTCAAAATCACTCTGTTCTCTGGCCATATTGTTTTTTTTTTCTTCTCGCTTCTCTAACACTCCACATTGTCTCATGTGAGAGCCTTTGCAAAACTGCACCCTCTACCTGGAACTAACTAACTAACTAACTTCCTTCCTTCCTTCCTTCCTTCCTTCCTCTCTTTTCTCTGTCCCCAATTAATGTTTTCTTTTTTCTTTTTTACATTTCCTTTTTTATTCTGTTTTTTCCATTATCATTTCCCCCCCTACACCCTCTTCCACCTCTATCCACTCTTCCCCACTGCAATCACCACACTGTAGCCCATGCCCTTTTTATTTTTTGCTACATCCCTCCACTCCCTAACCTCCACCCAAAGCTGCCAGCCTGCTATCTATCTATTAGACTGTCTTTATTTTGCTTGTTCAAATCTCATCCCATATGTCATTTCCTTCCTAAAGCCTATTTACCTCGATTGTTTGGCATAGGTGGCTTTCTTCAGTGCCCCTAACATTGCTCATCATACTATGCAGGTAGGGAATGCTGGTTTACACATTTGTTTTCTGCAATGGACTGAAAACTCTTTGAGAGCAGGGATTGCATTTCACTTACAGCTGTAGTTCTGAAATCCGTCCAGTGATGAGAAATAGCCAGTTTGCATACATGCTTGTTGAATGTACTAGTGAAGGAATCATTGTTTACATGAATTCTAAAAGCCTGGGGAACAGAGCACCTGAATTCAAGTACAGATAATTGTAACTGATGTGACTTTCTTAGAGAGTAACTTCTAATTGGAAACAGATGTTGGAGAGAAGTGCTTGGTTTTCCCTTGAAGTTAAAAAAAATTAGCTCTAAAAGCATGTGGTTTTAGAACTTTGAGTGCGCTTTGGGACAAAGGGACAGACTCTGAAACAGGACTGGACACTGTGCCATCCTTCAAACATCTTAGTCTTCTATAAATGTGTAAAGTCACCTGCCTCCCAGAATCACTGTGAATCCAGCCTGGTCTTCCCTCCTGGTGAGGTGGCACAGAGAAAATATTATGAAGTATGCTCTCTCAGTCTGCAACCCAGGGAAAAGAGCGGTATAGTAGGAATCCTTGTTCTTTCCTGGACTCTGTTTTTAGAACTGTTGTTGTAACTCGGTCTTAGAGAGTAGTTACCAAATCATACATGTTATTTGATATTGGTTCAATATCTGTTTTTCCTACATAGCTGTAAATTCCATAAAGTCAGAGATCAAATCTATCTTGTTCACCACTGATTAACTAGCTCTTATATTTAAGCACATAGCAAACACTTAATAAATGCTGACCGATTTTGAAGAGTTTTGCCAGAGAGTTAGGAGATGGTGACACTGTTAACATGGACCAGGAACAGAAGGAAGTGTCTGTTTGACAAGGGAAGATAAAGCGTGGAGGCGGTCAAATCTCCATGCATATCTAGAGCCTGAGAAATGTACTGCCACTAGTGTGTATTGTCATGAAATATTGCTGAGATTTAAAGCTTTTGGAAAACATGACAGTATACAGGGAGAACATTTTTAGCCTGTGTATCTAATAATTACAATATTAAGTAACATGAATTAAACACCATATAGTATGTATTGTTTTAAGTACCATATTAATATCAAAGTACTTAATTTTTACAAAAACTCCATGCTATTGGTGGTACTATTAGAGTCCTCTTGAACTCCTGAAGAAACTGAGCCAAAACAGAGGTTAAGGAATTTGTCAAAGTTCATGCAGCAGAGACAAGCTTTAGAACCAGATGGACTGACTTTTGAACCAAGACACCTACAGGAAAAACAGGGAGAAAGATAATTCCTCCTATTTCTTCCAGTAATATTTTAGTGAGTATTGATAAGAAAGTCATTTTTCAACTGAAATAGGAAAATAAATTTCAGGTCTTGATGCCTTGTCCTAAGAATGTTATGCTTGTATTTTTATTGAATACGTGTCCAGGAGCTGACAATGGCTTTGTCTAAGCTGCTCCAGGCATTGAAATGACCCATAGTGTGATAGCAAAAGGCTTTCTATTAAAGTACCTTGAATTGTTCTTGGCAACTTATCTTCCAAAAGGAAGAAATACCAGGAAGACGAAACGTAACAGTCTTTGCGTTGCTGTGCTAGCTGCCCGTCACTGTCCAAAAGCTGAGACTTTCCCGAAACTGTAAATTGTCTTAAAGGTTCAATTACATATTTAGTTTATCTGATTTTCTTTAAAAGAAAGTAGTTTAATTCCTTCAATATTACACTTAAAAATGGTGCTATATGCTATTTTGAATTGGGCTGGCACTCATAGAGGCTAAGGGGACTGCGTCCCACCAGTCCAGATCGTGGATGTGCTTAGGAGTGCACATGTAAGTCACGGCTGACATGTGCGTTCACTGTAGCCCTATGTTTTCAGGTTATATTTTGATACACATTTTGGTACCTTATTAGATGTTTCCTATTCCCAGAAGAGCAATACATATACTAAGTGGAATAGTTTCATATATGCATAGTTAAAAATACATATTTCTATGGTAAATCTGCTTATCAATTTTTTTAAAGAAACAGAATTTTGCTGACTTATAGCTTCAGATAGATATTTGTGCTTTGCAATAACTGCTTGAAGGAAAAAACAAACAAACAAATTTCAAATCCCCAAAGACTGTGGGCCTTTTAAAATCAGATTCATTGGATTTCTAAAGATATGCGTGGTGAAACAGGCCAGCGTGATCCCCGATCTGTGCCTCGTTAGGGGATGTGAGACAGAATCCACACCACAGAGCTGCAGGCGGCTGACTCTCTGGTGAAAGACATGCATTTGAAAGCATCTTCATATACAGATTCATTGCAACTGGGTTTGATCTTTAGTTTGGCTTTTTAGGTAGCTGTTTCTACCCAGCAGTCAGTTTTATCTACACCATTGAGTGATTATTTAAAGAGAGTTTCGCTGTCATCTTCCTGTATGTGTGAATGTGTTTGTGTATATTTGTGTGAGAGAGAGGAAGAGAAAGAGAGAGAGAGAAGCACAAACCAGAGGTCTCAATAATAAACTGTTAAAATTGAAAGCAAAGGTTCATGTCTACATTTTTCTTACTCCTGACTCATTTTGTGTTCCTCTTTCTTAATATGTAGGAGAGCAAGAGGATGACTACTGGATTAGCGCCCTCCCTTAAACATGGTGATAGGAGTGTCCCTGCAATAGCTGTGGCAAACACTGCAAGATTCCCACTGTGTTTTTACTAAGCTCAGCTTGCTCTTTCCTGGGGCTTTGGAGAGAAGCCCATTTATTCACTTGAGCATTCAGAATATCTTTGACATTTTCTTCGACTGCGCCTCAGGCTGTTGTAGTGGCCAGGGCTTTTAACAGGAGGGTTAACTGCCTGAATGTCAGAAAGCTTCAATATCCACATGCTTTCCCAGCAAATAAATTCCCATGTTTTTGTACTTTCAAGTGGGTCTCAGAGCTGGTCACATACTAATGGGTTGTGTGTGGGGGTGGAAAGGGTAGGGCTTTGAGGAAAATTTCTGGCCCTTGGTGCTCCCCCCACATTTGACTATTGGTAATCATATCCTGTCTGGGGATTGTGATGATAGAGTATGGATTGGAGCTAACAGAGCAACCTTGATAATTGTAATTTATTCTGTTGTAACCTACATACTTCAAAGCCCAACTTTAAATCCATCAAACATAGTTATCAGGATGAAAAGAAATTGCTGGGTCCATCGGGACTTAACTATTCTTGTCTCTAGATTCCTCCTGGTGATTGGAACGGAGGCCTAGCTGCCAGGCTTTTCTTGTTGATTGCCTCAGTGTCTTGAATTTAAAAAAAATTGAGGTTATAATAGTACCTTCCTAACAAAGCTGCTGTGGGGATATAAGGGGACAGAGGGAGGAAAATATCAAGTATGAATACCCTCTACAGGTTAAGTACTGCACTATTGTTTTATGTTCTCAAATGTCATTATTCCTTAGAACTAAGTTATGAGGACACCGAACTCAGCGAGATTAAATGACTGGCCCAAGTCTCTTGGCAGAGCTGAGAATCAGACACACTCCGCCTCCTAAGAGTTATTCTCTCTTGGGTCCTTTCTTTTAGTGGAACAACAAAGGTATTGGATTTAGATACTGCAGGGTAATTCTCAGATGTTCTGGCGGAATTTTACAGTATCGGCTTGTTTTTTAGTACTGCTTACTAGGATTTCTTTCCCATTTGACACAATTACTATTTCAAAACTTTTACTTCCCTTTCATGTTCTACATTCAACCGTGTGCTTTACTGCCTGAAAAGATCATGTTGCCTCCAACCTCACTGAGCACTTTTGGGCTCTCAGAGCTGACATACCTAAACCTCCCAAACCCACCTTCATGAATTCATCCATGATTATATCCATCATGGTCATCTTTCTTCTAATCTCAGAGGCATGACAACATAAAATAACATGGAAGGACTTACTGGCCCTTTGCTATGTGTCACGTACTTTATGTGGATGAATTCTCACCACTGTTTGAGATAGGCACGACCGCTGTTCACTTTTACACAGAAGGGCAAGGAGAAGTTACTGTGGCAGAATTGTGTCCCCCCAAATTCATATGTGGAAGCCTTAATTCCCAATATGATGGCATTTTGAAATGGGGCCTTTGGGAGGTAATTAAGTTTAGACGAGCTCATGGGAGTGGGGCCCTCATGATTCGTGACTTTCCAATAAGAGACAGCTTTCTTCTGTCCTGTCATACACAGACTCAGTGAGAAGACGGCTGTTTGTAAGCCAAGGAAAGAGCCCTCACTGGGGAGCTGAACTGGCTGTCAACTTGATCTTGGACTTCCTAGCCTCTGAAACTGTGAGGAATAAATTCCTGTTGTTTAAGCCACTCAGTGTGTGATATTTTGTATCAGCTTGAACTGATTGACTAATATAGAGATAATTTGTCCGAAGTTACACAGCAATCGCATGCAGAAGCCCTCAACTACTCTGGCACTTGGCTATCCAAAGAGCTGCCCCTTTTAGGTCAAGGATGAGGCTTCTACCTGGGATTTTGCTCTTCTGTCTAGTCTGGCTTTTAGCATCTTCTACAACTTGCACCATCACTTCCTTGCATTTTCAAGTTTAGCTTCAATTGTCTCCTTCCTCAGATATACGTAGTCTAATCTCTCATAATTCAGATTGTATTGCAGTTCTTTGTTCCCTAGTGAGCTCTCTTAGCTTCCAAAATCCATCCATCCTGTTCAATTGTTGTGTTTAGTGGTCTCATTTTAATGTTTAACAATGTTGAGCCTTTTTGGGTGGCAATTTTTCTCTTGGTTTGCTAACGTGAAACCATTCTCTACTGATATTCCTCTTTCTCTGTTTCTTCTCAGTCCTTCTTGTTTACCCTGGTTAAATGTTAGCATTTCCCAGGATTTGGACCATAGTCCATCTTCTTTTTCTACAGCCTCAACCCCAGAGATGCTGATGACTCGAGGGTCTACGTATGTGGTCCATACTAGCATGCAGAGTGTAGCTTGCTTCCTCCATTCAGGTCTGGGTTTTGTTGTTGCTCAAATGTCAGCTCGTAGTTTAAAATGACACCCCTGCCAGCTGCCCAACCCTTCAATTTCCTTTCTTTAAAAAAAATGTATCACCATCTGACTTCATATTTGTGAGTTTCTTTGTTTTGTATTTATCCCACTAAATGAGTGCTTTAGGAGTAGGGGTAGAATATAGTGATTAGGAACAGAATCCAGGATCTAGGGCTTAAGTTTGAATTCTAACTGTGTCACTTACTAACTATAAAATGGGCGAGTTAACTAAATTTTGTGCCTCGGTTTCCAAATTCATAAAATGAGGATAAAATTAAGAGTACCATCCAACATTAGCTAACAAATGCCTTCTGTGTCCCAGGCTCTGTTCTAGGCATTGGGTATATAGCACCATAGAGCAACCTGGAGACAGAAATTCATGTCCTCCTGGAGCTTATATTCAAGTGAGGGGAGACAGACAATAGGCAAGGCGAATAAGTAAAGTGTGTAACTTGTCAGCCAGTAGTAAGCTGTGGAGAAAAATAAAGCAGGAAAGGGGAAGGACAGTAAAGGAAGTGTTCGGTTTAAATCAGGGTGCTCAGGGGAGGCCTCCCCATGAAGGAGATCTTTGCACAAAGGCCTGAAGCAGGTTAGGGGCTGGCCATGTGGAAACCTGGGAAAGGAGCTCTTCAGGCCTAGGGGCAGAAAGTGCAGGGCTGCTTCTCCAGGTCGTCCGTTGCTTCCCTCCCTGTTCTCATACTGTCCCCCTCCCCATGTTGAAGTATTCTTTGGTCATTCCGAACTATGTTTCACACCTCTGTGTCTTGGCTTACATGCCCCTTCAGTGTGCAATCTTCACCTCCTTTTTTTCCAGAGAAATATCTATGCAATTTTTAAACAGAGATAATGATAACTGTACCTACTTGAAAGGTGTTATGCAGATTTAATTATTTTTATGTGTAAAGCACATAATGGAGCGACGGACCTACAGTATGTATAATAGAAGCATCAAATCTTCTTGCTAAAATACAGGTAGGAATCATGTTGTTCTCATTAACATGGCTGCTTGCCTATCTCTTGCTCATCCTTTAGGTTTTACCTTCCCTCAGCCCCTCAGTCTGGAATGTCACTGTTCCTGTATAATCCCTGTGCTTTCTCTAAGACTGCATTTATCACAAAGAATTGCAGGTTCTTGTTTACTTGACTGCATTGCAATCTAGACTTCCAGCAACTTGAGAATGGAGACTGTGTCTGGTTAACTGTTGTATCCCCAGTACTAGATCTCTGACTGGCACGTGGCAAGCACTCAAAATAATGGGTTATTATTGTAAACAGTAAATATTTATTCTATGTTATAGTAATAGATGAATAACAAATGTTTATTGAATGAAAATTAATTAGCTAGGTAAATTGTATGCTATTGAAAAAAGTTACTGAAAAAGCTACCATAAGGAAACCTTGTCTGAATGGATTTGCTCTCTCAAGGCTTCAGTGAGATCTGGACATTCCTCAGTGTGGCTTCTTTTTCCTTCTATTCTCCCACAAAAAGTGCGCTTTCCACACTACTTTCTGCCCTGAATATCTATTATTGTGAACAATGTGTGTCTTGGGAGATTCACATTGTATTAGCCTGAGTTGGTCAGGTTATGCTGAAGGAACAAATAATCTCCCAATTTTAGAGGCTTAATGTAACAAAGTTTTATTTCTTGTTCCTTCAGTGACCTGAGTTTACAGAAGCTCTACCAACTTGTGACTGCAATATTAGAGACAAGTGGCACCCTAGGCCATCACAGTATAGGAGGAGAGAGCCTAGAGAATGTTCGTGGGATTTTTACTGCTCAGTCTGGAAATAGAGAGAGAGAGAGGTAAGTCTCTTTCCACAGGTTGTAATGAGTTATGTGGTTTTACCCTCTTCAAGGCTCAGAACTGCAGTCTTAGTGCTCAGAGGGACAGGTGAACTAGATGTTGAACATTAATAGTATTTATCACATATATTAACCCAGGACAAATAAATGGGGTGAACTTTTCTGCTTACAACTCTGCATTTAACCAGATTAGATACCCAACTTGCTACCTTGTATTCTCTTGGGCTGGAGATGATCACTTCATATATAATTTGGTTAAAATGACTGACTTGTCTCTAGGTAGAAAATTCTGTGTATGTGTTACATATCATTTTGCCTATGATGCTTCCTCCTAAATTTTATGCCAACTGGCCTGCAATTGTTACTGAAATTCTCTAAAATGTTAGCACCTCAAGGGTAGAAACTAAGTCCAAATAGTCTTTGCATTTTGACATCTGATAATTGATATATTAAAAATAAGACACAGCTTTTTGAGTGAATAAATAAATACCCTATCTGAAAATACTTACTTATCATCTTAATTACTACCTGTAATTGGCCCATATCACTTCATTTTCAGAGGGAAAAAATGGCCACATGTCCTGGTGGCTAAGAACAAGAACTTAGGAGGCAAGGAGATGTGGGTTTCGTGCCTGGCTCTGCAATTGAAAGCATGTTGGCAAGTTAGGAAAGCTCTCTGAGACACATCTGTAAAATTCAATTCATAGTGTTCCCATGAGCTTATTTTGAAGATTTACTGAGATAATCCTTATTAAGTGCTGAGCATAGCATCTGACATCTGAAAGACTTCAATTGGTGTTAGCTCTTTTTGGTTGCTAACTGGACTTTTGCCAGTCCCACCTCCCCAGGATTTAGGCAGGATAGTAAATAAACATGAATGTTAATTGAACACTGCCAGACACTGTGCTAAACATGGCATATTTTATCCACATCTCATTCTTACAATAACCTTATGTTGCTCTTGAATTTCCATGAATCCTAGCATATACAAAAACTTACCCAAGGTCATGTAGCTAGTGAGTAGTATAGCTGAGGGTCAGACCCAGAACCGTTGAACCACTGGGTCCCCATCACTGATTGAAAACCACAGTGGTAATCTTTCAGTTGCCATTCTGCGGAGATACTTTTATTTTTATTAAAGTTCATTCTGTTTGCTTGGCTAACAGGAATATGAAGCCAGTTATTAAACGGAACCACTAAGACAAGCTCTTCTTTTACTGAACTCATCACATTTGTTCCCACTTGCATGCCTACTTTTACATGACAGGGAACACTCAGCTTTGTTGTCACTCACTAGCTAACTGAAATTTAACCAACACAACTATAAATGATTAGAAACAATACTGAGTTACTGAGATTGTGTGTACCTATTAACTTGTATTATCCAGTTTTAATACTTATATTCCACTCTGGGAGCCATCTTAGACCCATTTTACAGAGCGGCAAACTATAGCACAGGAGGGGTTGGTTGCAAAAGCAAGGTCACAACTCCCGAGCTCCCAAATGTGGTGAATTACTTTACCAATTATTCTTCGTATCCCTGAATACTCTACTTGTGACCAGCTAATTGCAAATGAGATAGTCCTACTTTTATTATTTATTTACAGAAAGTTAGCCCTGGGGTGGGTAATAATTTGACCAGGGTCATACAGCTGGTAAGTGGCAGAGCTGAGAAGTGAATTCAGAAACATTCGTCCAAAGTCAGCGGTATGATAATACTCTAACATAACCAAGGGATTTTGAGCTTTATGTCCTGCATTTATTTGATTGAAAGAATTTCTTTTGTTCCTTTGTTCTACTGCTCATACTCTAAGCCATTTCTCTCTTTTCTCTCTCTCCCTCTCTCTCTTTTTTTAGTGGGGTTCTCTTCTCTTTCTTCAATTAGAATATAAGTTGCATGAGAGTGGGGAGTCTTATCTGTTTCATTCCTTATTGCATCTCCAGTATCTAGAGCTATGTGTGGTACATAGTAAGTGCTAAATATATTAAATTTCTTGAATGAATGAATAAGTCCTCTTTTGTCTGGAGCTGTAATGTCAAATGGTGAAAAATTTTGAATTATAATAAGCATTTAGTGTGGATGAATGACTGTATCATTGGCCTTATGCCTTCCTGTATCCACACCTTTTGTCACCTAGCAGTTCCTCCCCATTAAAGGAGAGATTATTTCCCTACCCTTTCACTTTCAGTTCAGCCACATGACTTGTTCTGGACAGAAGAATAAGAAAGAAAAAACATGGGGCCACATTTTTGAGCTTAGATCTCAGAAGGCGTTGTATGTCTCCTTCTTGCCCATTTGTGCCTTTGTATGAGCAGTAGGTGCCCTGGCCAGTTGGGTGCTCCAAGGAAGATGATGGACACGTGGAGCAGATGAGAGCTGCATGCTTGCAGTGTGATACAACACTACCCCATGAGACATCCAGACAGCTTGCAGACATGTGAGTGAGCCAGCTAGGGTCAGCAGAGCCACCCACCAAGGCCAGCCGATCTCCAGTCAATCCACAAATATTTGAGCAATAAAAAACACTTGTTTTAAGCCACTGACTATTGGCTTTTGACATTTTGTTATGAAGTATTTTTACAAAAGTAGTTAATATATTCACTTTACTGTTGAAAATTCATTTATAAACTTATATAAAATATTATATTCTGTGGTATTGTGTGATTAAATCACTGTCTGCATATTTTGAGATGTCATTTGATTCAACTAATTCTGACACAGAGATGTTTAGAAATGTTTCATTTCTAAAAATGAAACATTGATATAATTAGATGTTAGTTGAGCAACGTTAATACATTTGGGACTATTAGATTAAATGTTGCTGAATGGTAGAGTTTTAGGAAAAGCAAATTAAATTTGATCTGCTAGCCTGGAAATAATTTAATGTATTATGACTATTATAGTATGGTATTCATTGAATATTTATTCTTGCAGAAGGTAAATAAGGTAAAGAAGTAATATAAATGTCCAAATGTAATATTTTTTATTTTAGAAAATTAGATGGTAAACATTTTGTACTCTGATAGGCTGTGTAATGGAATTTTTCAGTAATTTTTTTAAAAAGCATATTTTAAAGATTTTATAAAATATCTTTTTTTGATAAGAAAAGAATGTATAGATGAATTTCAGAGATTATCTAGTTCACCTTTTAACCACTTGGAGTGAGCTTTACCATTCTTGGGCATAGGAAGGGACAGGGAACAAAGTATAAGCATAAGGCTGCTAAAAATGGCCACAATTTCCAAATATCTTCCTCAGGTCTTATGCTGAATAGGCACTGCAATTCTGCAGAAGAAAATACCTTCCCCATAGTTAGGCCGGCCAGTTGGGGAAGGGAAGAAACATTTGATTCCGTAAAATAACAAACTTACTTGTAGTAACCTCAGCCATGCAAGTAGGATAACCGTATGTGAAGTGAAGCACTTTAGAAGTTCTCAAGTGTGTAGACTGCTAGAATTGTTTTTATTTTAAGCTCTATTGATTTTGTGACCTTATTCTCTTAAACTCTCAAACTTTTCTTAACTAAAGTGGAGTTAGCTGATAGGTTGATCCTCATCTAATTACAGTTTCTTTATGTGTGTTTATAATGATAATGCTTGGGAAGACTTCTGCCAGCTCTGTTCAAGACTACTGTATTTTTGTAGGTGCAGGTGTGCAAAGTGCTTGAGCTTTTCCATATTACCTCACTTTTATCACCCTGTAAGCAGGTTCTTCTGATTTAGTTTAGTGGCTGGGAACCCAAAACAGAATAAAAATACCATGCCCCTAAAGACATGGAATCTTTTATAAGGCCTTTTAAATAAATGTAATTGTTTTTTATAATTCTATATATGCATGCATTTCACCATATATTGCTATTATTCTAGCTTACAATTAATTACATATTTTATTTTATAAATTTTAATCAATAACCATATGATCCACTGTGCTTGAGGAGATCACCATTTGTCTTAAAATCTTTTGCCCACAAATTCAAATTTAGTGCAATTCTTATATAGGTGTTTATTCTTTCCTTTCTGCCCCCCGCAAGCCTTTTAAACTAAGTGATGTGCCAAGTGCTGTTTTTAAAGCACATGAGTAAATAGAAGATATGATGGTATGGTGGAATGAGAGTAGGTTCTCCCCTCATACAGACCTGAATTTGAGTCCTAGGTCTCTTATGTGATTTTGGACACAGGTAATCCCACTGTGCCTCAATTTATGCATCTGTAAAATGGGAATAATACCTCTCAAAGTTGGTCTGAATAGTAAATTATGTAGATAGCTACCATAAACACAGTTTGTGTATAGTAAGTGCTCAGTTAATATTTGTTCCCTTTCCATCAAGACTGAGAACCTAAGGAAGCCAACTAACCATACTTTTCTCTCCAGTTTCTTAAAAAAAGAAAGAACTGGGTGCTAGAGTCACTTAATGATAAAACTATCCACTTATTTTGAGTAAAAATGCAATGGAGAGCTTAGCTTGCATTTGAGGTTCAAATGGGCTCTCAGTAATTTTCATATCATTTTATGGTAGGTGACTAACTTACATAGTTATGGAGTGGAAATGACTTCAGTTTTTCCCTTCAGAAGCAGAGACTGCCCAACTCCAGTAACCTTTTTACCAAGAGGAGATAAAAATACGTACATCCTGAGGTCAGGTTGTGCCGTGCGCACTTGGACTCCTTTTCTAATATCTGTAGTTAGAGACGTCATGATTTCTTCTCATGGAAAAAGTGAGGTCTGTGTAGAGACTAGCAGGTGCTTTCTTCTTAGTGTTTTCTACATTGATGAATGTACTAAATTTATAATAGAGCCCATCAGCATCTGGACAGAGGTAATTAAATGTGGTCAATTCCTTGCCATTGAAGTCTTAGGCTATGACCTAGGCTTGGTATATAAGAAAGAGGTGGTTGAAAGCATTGTGACAGGTACCCTTTGCTTTCAAGCTGACATTTCGTTATCAGATTTTTTCCTGATAATCATTCTCATTATGGTAATTACCTTTAAGAACTTTATAGTCATAGTGGAGCATATGTGTCATTGACAGGGAAGGCAGACAGGACTGATATCCAAAAACCATCACTGTTAGGATGTGGCACAGATGAGAAAAGCCTAGTTTCAGGCAGACATAGCAAGGCCAGGCCAGGAGGCAGAGTGCTATCCTGAAGGTATAGCATTAGTAAACAGCTTAGTTTTGCCTCTCCAGTGTACTGCCATAGCTTCCTGAACTAACTAACTAACTAACTAACTTCCTTTCTTCCTTCCTTCCTCCCTTCCTTCCTTCCTTCCTTCCTTCCTTCCTTCCTTCCTTCCTTCCATCAATCATTTATTCACAGACCTAGTAATGTGACAGATATTGTAGGTACTGAGAGTATATCGATAAACTAATGAAACAGTAAAAAAAATCCCTGACCGTACGGTACTGACTCACTCTCTTTGTCTCATTATCCTCTAATAGTTATAAACTTATTTAGGGTAGAAATTCTGTTTTAGTCATTAGCAGGTCCCTATCACTAGCACTGTGCCTGGGACTCTGTCTGGCCTGTGTGTACTCAATAATAAGTTCTTGTTGAATGAATGTTGAATTTGTCATGATAGATAAACAAACCAGTAAAAGGTATTCATGCAGTGTTGTATATCATACCAGAATATCTATGACTATCTATAGTATTTATTTCTTTCATGCTGTCAAAGTGCAGACAACATTTGGATATCCAAGGGGGCAGGTAGAAAACTGACATTAAGAAAGTCTGTGAATAGGAGTACAATATATATGAGGGCACAAAATGGGAAACATAAACTATTCTGCTTCTGGCAGAGAGGTTTGAAATGGCTTAATAGAGGAGGTGGTACTTGAGTTAGTCTTGCAATCTAAGAAGCCATTTCCAAAATTAAATACAAATAAAAAAAATCTTATGTTAGAACTAGCTGGCAGGGGAAAATTAAGACCCATCACATGGCTTTCTCTGTATGGATATCTCTGGGTAACTTCTAGATGCACAAACGACAGGTCTGTATGTCTGACATTCTTTGTGTGTGTGTGTTTACTCCTGTTTGGTCTAGTCTTCAGAAAAGGGCAGTAACAGCTTCTCTTGCTGACTTACATGTATCCTCTAATGGCTCCCCTGAAGGTTCAGAAACATCCATGTTAAAAAGAAGGCATTTGGCATGAGAGGAAAACATCAGCTGACCTTCTTAACCAGATCCTCCTCTTCCCCTGCTGCCAGAGTTGATGTTTTCTGGTAATGGAGAGACTGGGCATTGTGCCACCACAGAGGTGCCTGGACCGTGTTTAATAGGCGCCTTCATTAGATTGTTTTCAGGATCCTGAGAGCGAATCTCATTAGACTGTGTTTATCAGTCATTGTGTGCTCTGCTTGTCATTATTCCACCATTCAGTAGCAGCGAAATGTGGTGTGTGCATGTGCATATATGAGTGGTGTGTGCATGAAAAACAAAACTGTCTGAGTTGCCTTATAGAAGAGACAGCTTCCCAAAGTAATGAAAATTAAAAAAAAAAAAAGAGACCATGCAGTCAGTCGCTAAAACACACACACCAGTGTAATAGCTTTCAATTCGGGAATCAGATCTGTAGCAATAACCAGAAAGCACCTGAAAACCTGAAGCGTCAATTACTTAGACATTTTAATTGACCTAAGCTACACAGGCTCTTGTGATCCTCCTGAGAGAGAATTTTTCTCATAATTATTTGACTTTTTTCCTGAGGAATAATTTACTTCCTGCTACTGGAATACTTCTTGCCCCTGCTTTCCCTCCCTCCCTATCCCATATTCGCTTCTGTTATATATAAGGCAAATGTTAAACAATCCTATTATACACTCCCCAGCTCTTTTGCACTCAGACTTGAGTGGACAATTTTTTTTTTTACCTGATATTTCTGGGAAATATGCTGGAGGAGGTGCGTGCCCTCTAGCTCACACCTCCTACTTATCATTGTTCTTTCATTTTCCCCTTTACATATAGTATGTAGCTCTTTCTTCCCAACCTCACTCATCACTAGACTATTTCATATAGTCTTAGTCTCACAACATCAAGATTTTTTACTTTAGCATCCTTACTTAAGTCATAGGTTTTTTATTGTCACTTTCTCTATTTAGAGATTTAGTTTCTTGAGAAGAGTAATTAAAAATTCTCTTCTAGCTGTTAATTTTTTAGCATGCTAGGTTTTTAAGAGATGGAGCCCTCTTGGTTATCTAGTTGCTGGTGGTAAGAGCTCTTCGTTACAGACCTCAGACCATCACAACAATTTCCTGCTAGTGACATCCACTTATCCTCAACTCTGGCTATTCCACTACCCACTATTCCCTATCTCCTAATGACTTTTCCTTTCTTCACTTTTGCCCATGCTGGTCCTTCTTCCTGCAACATCCTTCCGTCCTTCCTTCCCTGAGGAACCCAAAGCTTCTCATTCTTTAATATCCATATCAATATCTTTCCTTCCAAAGTTTTGCTCCATCCCTTTGAAACTTCATAAAATTTTACCTGCAATTTATTGATAGAACTGATTAGTTATCTGTTAATTAACTAACCATACACTGCTTGAGGACAGAGCCAGCACCAGGTTTAATTTTGTATCTTTTCATAATGTTTAATATGCAGTAGACCCTCAATATTAATTCTTGAATAAATGCTATTTGTATTATTATTTTACATACATGTTTCCTTTAAAAATGCCTAATGAATTTTTTCAATCTTTGAGCACTCTCTGTATATTATGTTACAGCATCACATTCCTGGTTTGTAATGTTATTTAGTGAGACTGTGTGTATATATTTGGTTGGCCGAAAAGTCCATATGTTTTATTTTTTCTGTAAAATAAAAGATACATTTTTAATTTTCACCAATAACTTTATTGATTTGGATATTTTGAATGTTGGTATCTCCTGTGTGGTATAATGTTGATTGTTTTCACTTAATATCTTGATTTGATCAGTATCAACTTTAACTGGTCTATCCAAAAGTGGAGCATCATCCAGTGAGAAATCTCCAGCATGAAACTTCACATACCACTTTCGACATGTGTGATCAGTCTCAGCACCTTCTCCACTCACTGCACAAATCATTTTTTTGCATTTTAGTTGTGTTTTTTACCTTTCTTGGCATAATAAAGCATACATAATATGCCAAATATGTTGCTTATTTTCTTCTATTTTCAATATTAAAAATGGCTAAGCAAAAATTCACTAATTTTGGTTAGTTTCTTTTTTAAATGAACACTGATATGACAGCTATCACAGTACAATCTAACAAAATCATTTCAAATGAAGTAAAAGACAACTAAGTACTACTACAGCCATTTATGGAAAAAAAACGAATGAACTTTTTGGCCAACCTAATATATGGCCCCATTTAAGCTGCTGGAACTGGTTAGGGTTTGCACTAAGGCAAATGGAAAAGTTACCAATGTTATTTCCTTCCTCCAACTATTGACTACCTCCCCTTCCCATTATCTTGGATTTTGTCTATTTTCTGTACCACCACAGAGTTATTTTTAAAATACGTTTTGTCCCGAATTTATAGTTATTGGTAGGAAGTTTGATCTGTTAGGATCTATTCAGCTATTTCCAGCATTATTTTTAAAGCAACCACTATTTTATTCTTCATATTAGGTGTGACCAGTAACAACTCTTTCTGGCAAATAGGATTTACTCAAGTAAGTGCATGCTAGTATTTGATAAACTATCAGTCTTGTTCTTCTATGGCCACATGCCTTAACTATCATGCATGCATTGCCTGTTAGTTTCAGCTGAGACTTGCCTGACTTTGGCTTATATTTTGTGAATATGTCTATAACAGATGTCCTAAATGTGTTTTGTTCAGTTCTTCTGTAATGAAAATCAGATAAAATTAATAAACTCTATAATATCCTCCTTCATTATTTCTCTTTTAAGTTTTGGCCAAAATTTCCCTTTTCCAATAGCCTCAGAACCCAAATTTATTTTATCTTCTTGTTGTAACACATGTTTTAAATATAAGTATTTAAGGCTACAAACTTCTAAGTAATGTCATATTTGCATATCATAAGTGAACATTGGAGTGCACATATTCTTTCAAATTAGTTTTTCAGATTTCCTTGGATGTATACCCAGAAGTGGAATCACTGGGTCTTAATGAAGTTCCATTTTTAATTTTTTGAGGAACCTCCACACTTTTTCATAGTGGCTGCACCAATCTGCATTCCCATCAACAATGCATGAGGGTTCCCTTTTCTCTGCATCCTCCACAAAATGGGTTGTTTGTTGGTTTATTGATGACAGCCATTCTGACAGGTATGAGGTGATATGTCATTGAGGTTTTAAATTGTATTTCTCTGATGATCAGTGACGTTGAACATCTCTTCATGTGTCTGTTGACCATCTGTGTGTCCTCTTTGGAGAAGTGTATATTTAGGTCATTTGTCCATTTTTGAATTGAATTTTTTTTCTTGGTGTCAAGTGGTATGAGTTCTTTATAAGTTTTGTATATTAACTAACCCCTTATCAGATGTATCATTGGCGAACTTTTTTAAGCTCGATTCCTAACTTTAAAATATTTATTTATTTTATTTTTTTATTGTTGTTCAATTACAGTTGTCCCCATTTTCCTCCCATTATGCTCCTCTGCCCTACCCACCACCATCTTCCACTTTCAATCCTCCCTCCCCCCACCATTGTCTTTGTCCATGGGTCCTTTATACATGTTCCTTGACTTAACCCCACCCCTTCTTTCCCCCATTTTCTCCTTCCCCCTCCCCTCTGGTCACTGTCAGCTTGTTCTTTATTTCCATGTCTCTGGTTCTATTTTACTCACTTGTTTGTTTTGCTGATTAGGTTCCACTTATAGTT
Organism: Desmodus rotundus; assembly: GCF_022682495.2. Lineage (NCBI taxonomy): Eukaryota > Metazoa > Chordata > Mammalia > Chiroptera > Phyllostomidae > Desmodus > Desmodus rotundus. The sequence goes on from NC_071389.1 coordinate 48,453,732, forward strand.
GAGATCATATGGTATTTGCCTTTCACTACCTGACTTATTTCACTTAGCATAATGCTCTCCAGTTCCATCCATGCTGTTGCAAAGGGTAAGAGTTCCTTCTTTCTTTCTGCTGTGTAGTATTCCATTGTGTAAATGTACCACAGACTTTTGATCCACTCATTTACTGATGGGCACTTAGCCTGTTTCCAGCACTTGGCTATTATAAATAACACTTTTATGAACATTGGGGTGCCTAGGTTCTTTTGAAATGGGTTGATAATGAGATCAAGAAATAAATAAAAATTTTCTGGAAACAAATGAAAATGAACAAACAGCTGGAAACCTATAGGTCATAGTGAAGGCAGTTCTGAGGGGAAGTTCATAGCAATACAGGCCTGTCTAAAAAAGATAGAAACATTTCAAAAAAACAACCTAACCTTGCATCTATAAGAACTGAAGGACAACAACAAGCAAAGCCTAGAATGAGTAGAAGGAAATATTCAAGATCAGAGCAGAATTAAATGACATAGAGACTGAAAGAACAATTTAAAGGATCAATAAACCCAGAGCTGGTTCTTTGAAAAGATAAGTGAAATTGACAAGCCTTTAACCAGACTCCTCATGAAAAAAAGAGAGGACCCAAGTAAATAAAATCAGAAATGAAAGGGGAGAAATTACAACTGGTACCATGGAAATACAAAGGATTGTAAGAAATTACTACAAATAACTAAATGCAAAGAACTTTGAAAACCTGAGTGAAATGGACAAATTTCTAGAAACATATAATCTTCTAAAATTGAATCAAGAAGAAGCAAAATGTCTGAACAGACCTATAACAGCTAGTGAAATTGAAGCAGTAATCAAAAACTTCCGGCACACAAAAGCCCTGGATCAGATGGTTTCACAGGAGAGTTTTATGAAGCATTTAAGGAAGAGCTCAGCCCTATAATTCTCAAACTATTCCAAAAAATCCAAAAGAGGGAAGACTGTCAAACTCTTTTTATGAGACTAGCATCATCCTAATCCCAAAGCCAGATAAAGACACAAGAAAGAAAGAAAACTACAGGCCAATATTGCTGATGAATGCAGACATTAAAATCCTCCACAAAATAAGCCAGGCGGTGAAAGACAAATACTGTATGATCTCACCTATAAGTGCAACCTAATCAACAAAACAAACAAGCCAGCAAAATATAACCAGAGATATTGAAATTAAGAACAAACTGACTAACCAGAGAGGAAATGAGAGGGGGTAAAGGGGGGAAAACAGGGAAGGGTTTTTAGGAACATCTATAAAGGACATATGGACAAAACCAAAGGAGGGTAGGATTGAGGGTGGGAGAAGGGGATGGCTGGGGTGGAGGGGAAAATAAAGACAACTATACTTAAAAAACAATAAAAAAAATAATTGGCAAACCGCATCCAGCAATTCATTAAAAAGATCATACACCATGATCAAGTGGGATTCATTCCAGGGATGCAAGGATGATATGATATTTGCAAATCAATAAACATAATACATTACATATTTAGTTAAAAATTTTTTATTGTAGTCTACCTTTGAAATTTTTATTGTACACCTACTTTTGCCTCACCTTATAAATAAATATAAGAGCAGAAATCAGTGAAATAGAAAAAAAAATGGCAGTTGAGGAAATCAATGAAACCAAGAACTAGGTATTTTTTTTTTGAGAAAACCAATAAATTTGATAACTCCTTAGCCAGATTTATGAAGAAGAAAAGGGAGAAGACAACAACCAGTATTATGAATGAGAGAGGTGATAGAACTACATATCCTAGAGATTTCAGTAGGGTAATAAGGGGATGTTATGGATAAATTATTTGAAAGGTAAAATCTATTCAAATTCATTGAAGGAGAAATAAATAACTAAATAGTCTAATATTTTTTAAAGAAACTAAAATTTTTAGTTAACAAAAGTGCAGACTCAAATTGATTTGCTGGTAAATTCTTTCAAACATGTAGGGAAAAAACATAAAAGCATACAAACTTTCAAAAATAGGAAAAGAGGAATAAATCTCGCCTTGTTCTATGAGGCCAGCATTATCATTGACACTAAAACCAAAGATATTAAAACGATAACAACATACAACCTTAATCAGGGTAGGTGCCAAACTTTAACACAATTTTAGTAAATATAATTATTCACCAATGTACTCAAAGGACAATACATCCTGACCAAATGAGATTTCTCCCAGTACTTCATGGTTCATTTAAACATTCAAAAATCAGTCATTGCAAGGGATTATATTAATAGGCAGAAAAATAAAATCCGTTGGACTATTCTAAAAAATTCAAGAAAAGCTTTGACAAGATTCAAAAGACATGATTAAAACAAAATAAAACACCTCAGAAAACTAGGTATAGAAAGATACTTCTTTCACCTGTAAAACAGAAGTCTATGAAAAACCTATTGCCAACATGATGGAAGACTCAACTCTTTCTCCTATGATATCATCTTGCACCACCTGTATTTTAACCTTAATGGTGGTTATAGCCAGTGCACTAAGGCAAAACAAGAAGTAAAAGGCATCCAGAATGGAAAATAAGAAGTAAAAGACTCTTTATTCAGGATGATAATGGTGATCTTTGCTGAAAATCTGAATCTATAAAAATGCTAGAACTAATAACTATATATATAGTTATTATAGTTATAGAATATAGTTATAGTCATAACTATAGTTACATATAGTTATTAGAACTAATAACTATATTTAGCACATTCACAGGATATGGGATCTACAAAGATCAATTGTATGTTTATATACAAATAGCAAACATTTGAAAATTCAAATAAAAACACAATGTACTGTAGATTAAATAATAAATACTTAGGGTAAAATTAGTGACATACATATGTGTGTGTGTGTATGTGTGTGTGTATAAAAGACCCTGCACTGAAAACCATGAAACATGCTGAGAGAAATTAAAGGTGACCTAAATAAGTGCAGGGATGTATCATGTTAACAGATTAGAAGACATATTATTTGTAACATGTCAATTCTGTCTTTATTCATCTGTAGATTCAATGTGGTCCCAATCAAAATCTCTGCAGGCTTTTTTTGCGAAAATTGACAAGCTGAGTCTCCAGTTCATATGCAAATGTAAAGAGAAGTTACACACTTGCCAAAACTACTTTGAAAAGGAAAAACGAAGTTAGAGGTCATATACTAACTTTTGATCTCAAAATGTATTATAAAGGTACAGCAAAGAAGACAATGTGGTGTCACACATGGTAGCATACAGGCCAGTGGAGCAGAACAGAGTCCAGAAATAGAGAAAACATATAAGCTCAACCTAATTGAATTTATTGCAGTACCATTGGTTAATAAAATTATATAGGTTTCAGGTATACAATTCTACAACACATCATTGTATTGTGTGTTTATTACCCTAAGTCCAGTCTCCCTTTATCACCATTTATGCTCACTTTACCCTCTCCTACCTCCTCCCAGCACCACCTGCCTTCCCTCTGGCAATCACTTTTGAGGAAGACACTGAAGTAATTCATGGATTTCTTGAAAAGACTAAACACACGATGCCAGTGCACTTGGATATCTATGTGTAAACCAATGAACCTCAACCCTTTCTTCATATAATATATAAAAATTAACTTGAAATGGGTTAGAGATGTATGTATAAAAGCTAAAAATTACAAAATTTATAGAAGAAACCACAGGAGAAAAAGGTGGTATCTTTGGGTAAGGCAAATATTTCTTAGATAGGATACTAAAAGCATAGGATATTTTTAAAAATGTTGTGTTGGACTTCTTTAAAATTAAAACCTTTGACTTGCAAAAGATATTGTTAAGAGTCTGAAAAGGTAAATCACATACTGAGAGAAAATGATTGCATAACAAATATCTGATAGAGGATTTGTAATTACATTATATAAACAGCTTTTAGAACTCAATACAAACAATAATACCTGAAAATTTAGATATTTTATAAAGGGAGACATTGGGGTGACAAATAAGCACATGAAAAGATGCTTAACATGATTAGTTATTAGGTAAATGCTAATTAAAACAACGATGTTACCACTACCATTCTAAAATTTTAAATGAAAAAAAAATGGACAAAATTAAGGATTGAAAAAAATATGGAGTAACTGGAACTCTCATACATTGCTGTTGGTAATGCAAAAATTGTACAGCCACTTTGGAAAAAGTTTGGTAGTTTCTTATACAGTTGAAATAAACTTACCATAGGAGCCATTAATTCTACCCTCAAGTATTCATCCAAGAGAAATGAAGACATAGCACATACACAGACTTGTTTATAGCAAGTCTGTTCATAATAGCCATAAGCCGGAAGACACCCAAAGATCCATGAACTGGTGAAGAGACTGCACAAAAATTGTATATATACAGTTTTTATACAAATGTCATATATAAGGTTTAAAACAAAAGAGGAAGAAGCGCCGAGGTGAACCGTGCTGTGAACGCTTCTCCTTATGTAGGCCTTTATCTTATCCTGGGCCAATGTTATTTTTAGAAGCTTCCAGTAGACTTTCTCCAGACCAAACCACTGGTGAAGAAAACTACAATTTCTTTGGCTGGCTTTCCCAGTCATGATTTATTTCTTGAATGTAGGGCAAAGGCCCACCTTCCCTTAGCACAGAGATGGATCCAGCTTTCAGAAAGCCAAAAGGTTCTTTAAATGAAAGAATGCAAAATTCAAAATACCGTCTTGCTAGGGCCCCGTTAAAGGACTTAGAAGCAGCCATGAAAATGAGGGGCCCTGAAGCATCACTGGCAGCCCAGCCGCTTTGAGGACTTGCCACCCGTCTCTGAACAAATTCGTTGCTTTCATGGAAAGCATCATGAAGTTGTCAGTTAATAGTTTCTGCCACAGTTTCCTTCCTAAGGAGTTTTGGAATCTGGACAGTTCTCTAAGGGTATGATGATGGAATTAATGGGAATTGTAAATCGATAGGGAGGGTTATTCCTGTTTAAACTTCTTCACCAATCAGATGAGAAATGCTACCAGACGCAGTCCGTTTGCAGCCCTGATAAAAGCAGCAGCATATAGTAGCGTGGAGTTGAGGCTTTGTTTAGAGTTTCCTCTTACATTTTAGTTGCATGACCTTGAGCAAGTGACTTAATATTTCTAGGCTTAATTACATCCTGTATAATAGGGGTAATGGTGGATAGATTCCAACTAGATTTGCAGTAAGTCTGTTCACTTGTTTCCTGACAGTATTTTCTCCCAAGGAGGGTATCATGGGCATCTTGGAAGGAGCAGCTTATCTGTATTATGATGCTGGGCTTTCAGTTCATTAAATAAGGCTTTCATTTTTCCTTTCCATATTTCCTAGGCCTTTGCTACAAGATGAATTTTTGGCTTTTTAAAAAATGGCCATTTAATTTCAAAAAGTCAAGTTACAGATTGTTAGGTGAGAGGCAGTATATGTATTTTTTTTCAAGTGCTTATTTAGAGTGATTGTTAACATGTACCCTTAGTGATTAAATCATTAAGTTAGAACACGATTTGTGAAATAATGTTTTCTGAAGCTATTCAATTTTTTAAAGCATGGCACAGCAAACATCAACTCATAGCTTTTATTCTGACCGATGTGAATTCCTATTACAAACACTTTATAAATAATTCAAAAGGAAAACAATAGCTAACTCATGTTATAGTTTTCTTTCATAAATAATGTTTCCAAACCATTAACTTGTATCTTCACAGCAGCTTGTGAAATGGAGACTTGCCCACTTTTTGGTCAAATCTTATCAGTGCAGTCAGAGAAGATGCCTAAGTATTATATAATAATTAGGCTAGGATGCCTTCTTTTTATTGGGTACCTTCTGGATGTCAGGCACTATTCTAGGCACTTTATGTAACTTATTTCATTTGAATTTTATACGCCTGAAAGTTAAATATTATTTTTTCCATTTTACAATGAGGAAACTGAAACATAATGAAAAGTTAAATAACCAGTCTCAGATTATGCAGCAAATAAATAAATAAATAAGCAAGGGGTCAAAGTGATCTCTGTCTCATTCCAGACCTGTTTCCTAATCACCATACCCAGAATGCCCGTCACCACTGTGCAACACTTGCCAAGTACACGCCGCCTGGAAGACAGAAGTCTGTGCTCTTGGTCCATCTCCCTGACACTAATTTTCATGGGTAGAGAGTGGATTTTCATGCCTTACTCCCACCATTCACTCTTTTTTCTTTATGGGGATTCTTGTTGAAAGGATTGACAGTAGAAATAATTGCCAGATTAGATATTTTCACTAGGTAGTCAAGTACTCATAATCCTCAAGCTTCAGGGTACATAGTCATAGCCCCAGGGATGGGGGTTCCAGCATAATCTCCTTCCTGACCGCCCCACCCCCCAGCAGGGACAGACTTTCTCATGCATGCCTGAATGTCAAATTCCAATAGAAGTGAGATAATTCATCCAAATGGCAGCATAGTCCAAGTGCCAGATCTTTGCTGTGTGTTTGCTGCATGAAAAAGGAAAAAGTCCAGTAAGAGGGAGATCAATGCCCCACTCAATGACTGGTACGAAGAAGCAGAGGAAAGGATAAGGTGTGAGCAGACATTTATAGTAAAGAATCTTTGCCTTTTTACTGGTTAATGAGACAGCAAGTCAACATGAAAAGGTAGCATTTGCTTTAGCCCCATGGCACAGCATTCCTGTCATCTAATTAAACCATGGCTTCAAAAGTATATTTGGCTCAGATAATTGCAAGAGGAGGATAGTATGTCACTTATTGAAGCCAAGAAACAATATGGGGGAATGGAACAAGTGCTTGCGTTTATTCCAGGCCTCACTAGTTAATGCTCTGTTGCTTGAGATACAGCGTTTAGGATTTCCGAACCTCATTTCCTTATTTATAAAATGACAATTACAATATCTATCCCTTAGAGATATCACAAAAATTGAAATATTTATAAAGTAAGTGTTATCAGGCATATGGTAAACATTCAATAAATATAACCATTATTATTATTGATGTTATTGTTATTAGTAATAAGAAATAAGTAATTGCCCATGAATCCTTAAAATAATAGGTTTAGACTTAGAAAACCATTACCAGAATGAATATTTACCGAACTCATACTCAAATGAAGGCATACATGAGGTTGTTTCCATTTTATACATAGAAAACCTCACAGCAGATGTTAATTACCCAAGGGGACATAGCCAATAAGTGGTAGAACAGCCAAGTGCTTGTGTTATTCTATACCAGCTTGATGAGTTATTGATTATGTTATCTCAAACATAGGAGAATCTTATTTTCAAAGTTAACATGACCTTGATATATAATTTCTGCCTTAAAAATCTCCATTGTTTCTTCATTGCTTTCAGGATATAATATAAACACTTCAACATGGTATGTGACATAGTATCAGCACAGTCTCCCTCTCTAACCACACGTCCTGACAGTTTTACCATCCACTGTCTCCAGCCCACTCTGGCTACACCAATTTCCTTACCCTTCCTTGAAGATGACTAGCCCCTTGCAGGATTCCACATCTTATTGCTCACTCTGCCTAGAATGTCCTTACAGCCCTGTATGTACCCTCCACCCATTGTTGACCTCACACTCCTTGATAAAGGCTTGGTCAAGTGTTATCTCCCGTGTGGAAGCTTTTCTGAAACTCCACTGCAGGGTTAACAGTGTTCTTCTCTGTGCCTAGATTTAGCATTTTCCACATGGTCTCATTAATGTCAGTTTTGGGTCTGCTCTTCTTACCAGAATATGAGACTCCCAAGAGGGAAGCTCTTGACTTACTCTGCTCTGTAGCCTCAGAACCTGTAGTTGACTGTGAATAGGTAACTGGTAAATATTGGCTGATTGAATAAATGAAACATACTGACTGATCTTCTCCTCAGCCCACCTCTGCGTTGTTGAGTAACGCAGAGTCCAGTGAATGACCTGACTGGCAGTGACAAAGCTTGTATGGGAATCCAGGGTGCCACTGAATTCAGCCGTATGTGTCTTCTGCGCTAGACCACACTTGTGTAGTTGTGACAAAGCAGCATTTTAACAGTACTTTTGACAAGCGGTCAACCTTGGAGGAACACATCTTTGTTTGTTCAATAGTTTAACCTGAATGGGTGACTTTTCTTGTTCTCCATGGGGTTCTCATAACACTGGAAGTCTGGTGAAGTAAGTTCACATAAAGGAAAATGTGAAATCTGTGCTGACATTTATCTGCACTTCAGCAAGGCATTTGACAGATTCTCATCATAAGCTGATAGACCAGATGGAGAAATGCTAACTGAATAAAAGTAGCATTTAATGGATTAGCAGCTGGTTGAAGAATTGTACCTAACCATCCACACAATGGAATTCCTGTTCCCAGAATACATTAATTTCTCTTCTCATTCTTTCTGGGTCTACTGAGGCACAGTTCAAGCACTAACTTCTCCCAGCAGCTAACCTTGACTATTTTTGTAACCACAAGACATTGAAACATAACTTTAGCCTTTTTTGTTTGCTTGCTATATGTATGTTATTTTTATGATCATGAGAGCTCTTTTGAACAGGGCCTGTATTTTATTTATTTTTTCCTTCATAGCACTTTTACAGACCTGGTGTAATGGAAAGAGCTTAGGAACTAGAGTCAGATAGCTGGGTCAAGTCTCCACCCTGCCGTGAATTAGCTGTTAATAGTAAAGCCTTTGTTTTTTCCCTCGTGTGTAAAATGGGGACACGAATACCTCTGCTGACATAAATATAATCATTCTTATTTCTTAGTTTGTGACTACCTCACAGGGCAGCATTTTTTAAAGCTTCAGACTATATCAGCTCCCATTAAAATGCTCTCATAACATTGTATTCTTATCTTATATGGCCCTTAAAATAAATTATGCTACTTAGTTTTATAGGTAATTACTTGTTAAAAGTCTTGCCCCTTAAGTAATTTCCATGAGGTTGTGGACCATATTTTTGTTACACACTTTTGTATTTGCAGCTCCTAACTGAAAACAACCATGAGAGGTACTTACTGAGTAAATATTTCCTTGATTATAGAAAAAAAAAAATCAACTTTAGTACTGTCTACACGGTCCTGCCTGCCACGGCAGCCCCATTTCGAGCCATCCTCTTTATCACTCTTCATATGCCAGCTACATTGGCCTTTTTTTTTTTTTTAAGTTTCTCAAATGTTTCATGCTTTTTCTCTTTATGGAGCTTTCCACATACTATTTCATCTACCTGGAACAGAATGTTTTCCCGGCCACCTCCTCCCACCCTGATTGTTGCCAAGCAAGTGCCTACTCTTCCTCCAGGCGTGTCCTTCAACCCCTCTTCCTCAGGGAAGCCTTCTTTGCACACGTGCACACCTACCTCCACCCTCGACTACTGTGTTAGAATGCCATTACAACCTATACTGCTTCTTCATTGCTCTCATAATAATTGTAATTTTTTATTTAATATAAAGTTCTAGATGCATGGTAAACTTCAGGAAACCAGACTGCATTTGTTGCTGTAGGAATCCCCGGGGGGGTCCAGGGCAGTACCTGGCATATATGCACTAATAAATATTTGTTTCCCAAGAAATTTAGAATTTTTAACTGCAGACGAGAAGACTAGGGGAAAGTGGGACATGAGCAGGGTTGTGGTGGCAGAGACTGAAAGATGCTCTCTAAAATCCATTTTCTCTTCTTGGGCACTAGACTGAAGTACATATTGCACCTCCCGTGTAGCCAAATGTGGCCATGGCGCTGTGTGTTTCAGCAGAAGCAAAGTGTCCCCATGCTCTTCTAAACCTGACCCATACAGAATTCCTGCTCACGGCTCTCCATATCTTTTCTCCACTCTTGATGGCTAGAAGGAGATGTGGCAAAGATTTCAGAGGCTTCTTTGGCCCGGGTCCCTGCATGTCCACTCAAAGAAGGGCTGTCCCTGGCTTGCTGACAGGGACACCTGTCTGGGTCATCACATGAGGGAGAAATAAACCCCTCTGTTGTTTGAGCCCTTCTGCATTTTGGAGTATATTTGTAATACCTATTGCATTATGCTAACTAATAAAATAGCTACCTTAAAACATTCAGTGGACCATAGGTCCAACGGATAGTGAGGCAGTTGTCCACAAAGTGTGGGTGGCAGCGTCACCATCCCAGCAAGTCTTACTAAATAAGTGTAAACTTTCAGGCCCCAGGCCTATGGAATCAGAAACCCTGGTGAGGGACCTATGGTCCGTGGGTCTGTTTTAACAAGTCCTTTACGTGATCCTGATACACATCAAGTTAAAGCCATGGGACTTGGATTTTACAGGAGCTTAACTCTTGGAAACTGTGACTTTGAATAAATTAATTAGTTTGAGTTGTAATTTTTTTCAGTAAAATGAAAGAGATATTTACTTTGTGGCATTGTTTTGAAAGTTTGAATGAGTGCTTTTTATAAAGTACCTAGCACAGAGTCGATTCTCAAACCACATCTGTTCCATCCCTTCCATTTCTGCGTGGCCCCACGTGAAACTGGATCATGTGAAGGTTCTAGGGGCTAGGGGAACAGAAGTGAATACAACGTCAAGATGTCGTGGACAATTATGCCAAGCTTAAGGGAAGAGGACCAATGTATGATTGATTAGAAATGATCATCAGCTCTGCTTGTCAAGTTAGGTTGCCACGTTCAATGGTTAAGATCATGTTTTAACCTGATGATTTTTTTAAACGTTTTTTCTGCTGCTATTTTTCTTGTGTACTATATACATAAAGGGATGTAACAGTTTTTAATACCTATAAGCACTCAGTATGAGTTAGTGGGTTACTATTAGAGTAAATTCCGTGAGGTTAGAGATTTTTGTTTATTTTATTTTCTGTAGTATCCTCAGCCCATAAAACAGTTTTATACATATAGCATGTGCTCAATAAATATAGATTAAATGAAATAATATATTATGAAAATTGCAGTTCTGTATATAACAGCTTCTTTTCTCTACTTTTACCACCCACTGTGGCTTTAGCTTACAGCAATGCTATGGAATTCTCCCTGACCTGTAGCCCACTGGTCCCCACAGCTTAATGTGCACATAAATCACAGGGGAGGTTGTTACAATGCAGATTTCGACGCAGAGGGCCTGGGGTGGGCATTCCTGACAAACTCGAAGGTGATGGCGGCCCTGCTCTTGAATGTGCCCAATTCAGCTCCACCTGTTTAGACTACTGAAATTCCACTGCTATCACTTATTATTGCCAAAGGTTTAATAATCACTTGGGTTTGCAAAGTTCTCTGGGAAAGTCATTGCTTTTGAGTGGTATTGGTGGAATGTGTTTCCAGTGAATGAGTTTCCAATTATTTTTTCTGATAATTTTATATTTGGGGAATGTTTTAGCTTTTTATTCTAGAAAACTTCAAATGTAAGCAAAAGTGAAGAGAATAGAGTGATAAACTTCCACATACCCATCATACTAATCTGAAAATTATTAACCTATGGTCAATCTTGTGAATCTATAATCCCCTCCCACAACTAGATATTTTGAAGACAATCCATGTATCATTTGATGTATAAGCAATTCAGTAAGTATCTCTAAAATATAAAAGAAATCTTAAAATAGATCAACAATCTCATTTCCACAGCCCTTGGAATGATGATTTCTTAATATCACCAAATAAGTTTTGTGTTCAAAATCTTTTTTTTCAGCGCTTTGTTCAAATGAAGATCCAAAAAAAGAAAAAAAAAGAAGGCACATTGAATTGGTTGATACGTCTCCTAAGATTATTTTAATCTATAGACTTCCCTTCCTTTTTCTTTCTTACAAATTTATCTGATGATGAAATGGAATCATTAGTTTTGTGGACTTTCCCACACTCTAGATTTTGATGGTTGTATTGTCATGATGTCCTTTAAAATATTACTTTGTCCTCTGTGTTTCCTGTAAATAGGCAGTTAGATGTAGAGGCTCGATAGCTTTCAGGTTTTATTTTATTGGAAAGAAATAAAGGCAGCTTTTATGACAGCTTCATCTCTGGACACTACCTCCTTCCTCTCCTGCCTTTGGAAACCCTGGCTTTTCCTAGTGTTAAAATGGTAACTTGTCAAAGATACCCGATTCACAGAACTCCATTGGGAAATGCTTATAAGGCCTTATCTATTGGTTTATTAAAAAATTGGTATGAGTCAAGGCACAGAGCTACCCTGTTTGCAAAAAACTGGAAGCATGTTTTCACCTGCCATTAGCTTCTTGGAATTAATCAGTGGTTAGAATTTAATAAGTACAAAAAGAAGTAAGCTCATTGGCTTTGACCCAGATAATAATAAAAGGTGCTACCCTATTTTAAAATGAGGGTTGTATAGTGATTACTGTTCCAGAAGTTGAATAACTAGTCCTGGGACACACAGTTAATAAGTGCCAGAGGTTTGAGTTGATTCCTAGAGGTCAGATAATTGGGTTTATGGGCAAAACAGCATTTATGGGTAGTATGTGCTATACTACCTTTCAAGGATTTCAATCCTCTGCTAAAATCCTTTAGGGTCTCTCACTGCAAATGTCCTAAATTATTAATGTGGCATATAAGGCTTTTCATATGTGGACCTTGCTTATCTGGACAGCTTCAACTCCTGCCACTACCTCTTTCTTCTCCCTAGGATCACAGGCAATATCTGGCCCAATTATACTATAATTCTTTCACTCTTTGAATGCACCAGGTTTTCCAACTTCTTGGCCTTTGCATGTGCAGTTCCCTATCCCCGAAATAATTTCACCATCTCTTAATTATACTAATGCTTATATATCCTGCTGGTCCCATGTTCAAATTTCTTCTTTTAGGAGACTTCTGTGACTCTCACTTCTAGGTTAGCAGCTCCTGTGATGTCTTGTAAAACTTATGTTTCTGTTATGGGATCATTTAGTGAAACATATTTTCTTTTTTTATATATATATATTTTTATTGTTATTCAATTACAGTTGTATGCCTTTTCTCCCCATACCTCCACCCCACCCCAGCTGAACCCACCTCCCTCCCCCACCTCCACCCTCCCCCTTGATTTTGTCCATGTGTCCTTTCTAGTAGTTCCTGTAATCCCCTCTTCCCACTGTCCCCCCCCCCCCCCCCCCCCGGCTATTGTTAGATTGTTCTTAACTTCAGAGTCTCTGGTTATATTTTGTTTGCTTGTTTCTTCTATTGCTTATGTTCCAGTTCAAGGTGAGATCATATGGTATTTGTCCCTCACCACCTGGCTTATTTCACTTAGCATAATGCTCTCCAGTTCCATCCATGCTGTTGCAAAGGGTATAAGCTCCTTCTTTCTCTCTGCTGCATAGAATTCCATTGTGTAAATGTACCATAGTTTTTGGATCCACTCACTTGCTGATGGGCACTTAGGTTGCTTCCAGTACTTGGCTATTGTAAATTGTGCTGCTATGAACATTGGGGTGCACAGGTTCTTTTGGATTGGTGTTTCAGGGTTCTTAGGGTATAATCCCAGCAGCGGAATTGCTGGGTCAGAGGGCAGTCCCATTTTTAGTTTTCTGAGGAAATTCCATATTGTTTTCCACAGTGGCCTCACCAGTCTGCATTCCCACCAACAGTGCACTAGGGTTCCCTTTTCTCTGCATCCTCTCCAACATTTGTTTGTGGATTTGTTTATGTTGGCCACTCTGATGGTGTGAGATGGTACCTCATTGTGGTTTTAATTTGCATCTCTCTGATGGCTAGTGATGCTGAGCATCTTTTCATATGTCTCTGGGCCCTCTGTATGTCTTCCTTGGAGAAGTGTCTGTTCAAGTCCTTTGCCCATTTTTTAATTGGGTTGTTTGTCTTCCTGGAGTGGAGGCGTGTGAGTTCTTTATATATTTTGGATATCAGGCCCTTGTCCGAGGTATCATTAGCAAATATGTTTTCCCATACTGTTGGTTCTCTTTGTAATTTGGTGCTGTTTTCTTTAGCCATGCAGAAGCTTTTTATTTTGATGAGGTCCCATTTGTTTATTCTTTCCTTTATGTCCCTTGCTTTAGGGGATGTGTCTGTGAGGATGTTGCTGTGTGGAATGTCTGAGATTGTCCTGTCAATGTTTTCCTCAAGGACTTTTATGGTGTTACAACTTATATTTAAGTCTTTTATCCATCTTGAGTTTATTTTTGTGTATGGCATAAGTTGGTGATTGAGTTTCATTTTTTTGCACGTAGCTGTCCAGATCTCCCAACACCATCTGTTGAAGAGGCTGTTTTTGCTCCATTTTATGCTCCTGCCTCCTTTGTCAAATATTAATTGACCGTAAAGACTTGAGTTTATTTCTGGGCTCTCTGTTCTGTTCCATTGGTCTATGTGCCTGTTTTTATGCCAGTACCAGGCTGTTTTGATTACCGTGGCCTTGTAATACAGTTTGATATCGGGTATTGTGATCTCTCCTGCTTTGTTCTTCTTTCTCAAAATTGCTGCAGCTATTCCGGGTTGTTTATGGTTCCATATAAATTTCTGAAATGTTTGTTCTATATCTGTGAAATATGTCATGGGTACTCTAATAGGGATTGCATTGAATCTATAAATCTCTTTGGGTAGTATGACCATGTTGATGATTTAATTCTTCCAATCCATGAGCATGGTACATGCTTCCATTTGTTTGTGTCTTCCTTAATTTCTTTCTTCAATGTTGTATAGTTTTCTGAGTACAGGTCTTTGACCTCCTTGGTTAGGTTTATTCCTAGGTACTTTATTTTTCTTGTTGCTATATCAAATGGGATTTTTTTCCTGATTTCTGTTTCTGCAGTTTCGTTGTTGGTGTACAGAAATGTCTTTGATTTCTGAGTATTGGCTTTGTATCCAGCTGTTTTGCCAAATTCATTTATTAGGTGGAGTAGTTTTTTGGTGGAGTCTATAGGATTTTCCATGTACACTATCATGTCATCTGCAAACAGTGTCAGTTTCATTTCCTCCTTTCCAATTTGGATGCCTTTTATTGCTTTTTCTTGTCTGATTGCTGTGGCTAGGACTTCCAATACTATGTTGAATAGGAGTGGTGGGAGAGGGCATCCTTGTCTTGTTCCTGATCTTAGTGGGAAAGCTCTAAGTTTTTGTCCATTGAGTATGATGTTGGCTGTAGGTCTGTCATATATGGCCTTTATTATGTTGAGGAATGCTCCCTTTATTCCCACTTTGCTGAGTGTTTTTATCAGAAATAGGTGCTGTATCTTATGAAATGCTTTTTCCACATCTATTGATATGATCATGTGATTTTTATTTTTGCTGTTGTTGATGTGATGTATTATATTTATTGATTTGCGAATATTGTACCATCCTTGCATCCCTGGGATGAATCCCACTTGGTCATGGTGGATGATCTTTTTAATGTATTGCTGGATGCAGTTTGCCAATATTTTGTTGAGAATTTTAGCATTTGTGTTCATCAGTGATATTGGTCTGAAGTTTTCTTTCTTCGTTGTGTCTTTATCTGGTTTGGGGATTAGGATGATGCTGGCTTCATAAAAAGAGTTTGGGAGTCTTCCATCAGTTTGGATTTTTTTGAATAGTCTGTGAAGGATGGGGGTTAGCTCTTCCTTAAATGCTTTGTAGAAATCTCCTGTGAAACCATCTGGTCCAGGGCTTTTGTGTGTTGGGAGTTTTTTGATGACTGCTTCAATTTTGTCTGCTGTTATTGGTCTGTTCAGGTTTTCTGCTTCTTCTTCATTCAGTTTTGGAAGATTATATTTTTCTAGAAATGTGTCCATTTCATCTAAATTTTCAAATTTCTTAGCATACAGTTCTTCGTAGTAATTTCTTACAATCCTTTGTAGTGAAACATATTTTCATTCTTTGTCTTACAGCAAGACTGGATGATCTGCAAGGCATGATACCCCTTCCATCTCATTCGCTGTTCTATCCTAGGCACCCTGTGAATTGCCTGCCGCATATTATTTGCTTGAATAATCTGGTTTGAATGAAGGACAATCATTCTAGCACCCTTAAATAGAAATAGGCTCAGTCAGAAAGAACTGTTCCAATGGACTCTCAAACTCTGCTTCCCAGGTCATGCCCAGTTCCTTGAACTGAACATCACAAAAATGAGATTTTCAGATCCTTGCCTATTACGGATGGTAATAATGTCTTCCTTGACACTTACGCCTTTTGGTGAGCTGATCAATTTTGCCTCAAATTCCTCCCAATGGATAGGGGACTAGAAGAGGCACATAGGATCTGCTTTCCATGAGTACTGAAATATCCTCATGGCTGAGAAATGTTTTTAATAGTGTGTTTGTATGTGGAACTGCATTTTATAAAGTCCCATTAAGAGGTATGGAGGCAGCAATCTGTGGTGATCATTTATCACCCTGCCCACACAGCAATTTAAGTTACTTTGAGGTAGTGTTCTCTTTCCGCTACAAACTGATAGTTCACCAGGGGGCTGGCAGGCTGATTAATAAACGTAGTGTTATGAGTGGCCACTTAGAAAGCCCCTGTTTCCTAGAATCATGTAAATTGTATTATTTTGACTCCCACTGATGGGGTGTGACTTCTGTTAACTTTTCTTGCCAAACTCTGCTCTCCCTTTGTCAAGTTCTCAAAGCACGCACTTCTCAGTAGGTCTCAGAAAATTACTGAGGATGTTGTTAGAGCATATGTATTTTTATGTATAATAGGATCCATAAATAGCATGTATATTATGAGGAGAAACCTAGCCTCCCTTTTCCTTTTCTGTTTGAAATCATATGTGAAATATTTAAATATAAGAAGCTATTTTATCATTGTCAGTGTTATAATTTAGCTACTGACACAGCATCCACTAACCATGCTGCTGGGATACAGCTGCGAATGGAGATGGTTGTTGATGCCTTGCCAGAGGTCATAACCCTGAATGATTGGGTGTTCATAAATCAGGTCCTTCCTTAAAGACTGGAGATGAGGGATGCTGTGCTTTTCATGATCAATGAATCTATTAAAGAATTCCAAAATGATAATTGATTGGATTGATTAATTTGGTTCAAAATTTCAACTCTCCTGTTGCAAAGTTATCTTCTCAAGGACAGCAACAATGTTTTATTCACAACCATGATTTCAATGTATATTAACTTTAATTGAATATTCACTGCCTTGAGTTATGAAGAGTTTATCCTTATTAGAAAGCATTAAAACATGAGTACTTTCTAAGATAGAACATGTAATTAAATAGATATGAACCAAGCTTTTTAGATATTAAAATATTCAGCATCAACACCATAACAAAAAAAGTTCTGTTAGATACTCGGGGGTACAAAGATAACTATGACATGATATCAGATTGCAGATATATTACAGTCAAACATGGAGACAGATGTATGAACAAATGCAATTACTCTGAAAGATCTTCTAGACATTTCTAAAATTATCAGAGGATGAGGATTGGCCACTGTTGAGTATGCTCATAAAATTGTGGTATAGATTCTTATTTTTAAGACAGTTATCCTAAAAGTCAAGAATGATTTAACCTGTTTTTGGCATAGGAATCTCACCCCGCAGAATGCAGGAAAGAAGAGAGTTCCTGTATTTGAAATAAGGCTGCCCTTCTGAAGAATATTTCAGCTTCATCAGAAGTAATAAAGGGGAGGCCCGGAACTCTCCTTGCTCTGGGAAACATCTTCCCTACCCCATCCTTCCCTCACCTATATATTCATAACTTCTCCATCCTTATCTGCCTTGGGATCATTAGGACAAATCTCTGCATGCTCCTTATCCAAATCAAGTCAGTCATTCTGAGAAAACCATAGCCGTGTTACATACCCAGGACTCTAATCCCTGGTGATTTTCCTGACTCATTTTTGAACCTTCATTTCCTACACCTCCCTGACTACTGAAACTCTCTCCATTCCCCTCTGCAACTCCACATTGATACAACTCTTTAAGGTCAACCCATTTAGTGAACCTCCCCTATATTTTCTTGATCCAGTGGAAAGCTGACTCTCTTTCAGGTGTCTCCCCAACATTCCCCTCAATCACAGGTTGTTTTATTACCCAAACCTTTCCTACTGTAAGTCCCAGAAGTTGGGTAGGTGGTATCCTTATTTCTCACACCATTTTCCCTTCATTTTCCATAAAAGCATCAGCTTTGATTCTCATATCATCAGGCTATACCACCCACCATTCCACTTTGCTATAGTCATTTCACCACCCCCTCGGTCATTTCCCATCATTCTTCAAAGAATTTTGCTCCTGGCTCATTGTCAATCTCCAACACAAACCGTGCATTAATTCTTCTGCTTTCAATATATATAGTGATGATTGTTCCAACACTGTGGCTTTTCAATCCTTAGAAATCTTCTCCTGTAATGATTTTATCCTACTTTACCTTATATACTGACATGACCATACCCTACACCTTGTCATTAACAAATACTGCACCCCCTGTATAACTGTCAATTTGTATACTGTCAAAGCACCATCTTTTAGCCCAATGGCTTACTGCCTTTTGTAAACCCCAACCATACTCCATAGTCATTGGAACTTTCAATCCTGTATCCTTGTTCCTCACCACTCTCAGGGCTTCTCTGCTAGGTCCTAGTCTCAACTCTGTTATTGAATCTCTGGAACACCTTGAATGAATTATTTTCTTTTTCTCTGTATCAAATCCTTACCCTTTCATGTTAATGAAAGAAACTGCTAAAAGTAATAATGATCATAACAATATAGTCAACTTTTATTGAGTGCTTACTACATGTTAAGCACTATGTTCTGAATACTTTTTACTTACTAACTCATTCAAGCCTCACAACCTCTTGAGGTAGATGCTGTTAATTCGTTTTCTTCTTTAGATGAGATAACTGAGGCAGAGAGTGAGTTAATGCTTGCCTAGCCCAGGTAAGCTATCCTGTGGCATGAGCTAATGGCTCATAAGTATGTGGACTTCTTTAAGAAAAGTCCCATTTGAAGGCAGATTTTAAAATAATTTGTTTTATTAATACTATTTGTGCCATTCACTAACTATTGTACAAGGAAGTAGACAGCACTTGTCTTCCTTTCTAGACTTTGAGTATTCAAAGATACTGTGAGATGTAGGGGATAGGCCTATATTCCAGGTAAAGAGGAAGCTGTCCAATGTAATATGGTGTTGATAGTCTAGCAGATGGGAGAGAGTAAGAAATGGAAAGACTTTTTTCTCTATGTTAAAAAAATGATGATAAATGTGTAACACTTACTCACTTTTGACTCAGAGGCCTGCAGGGGCCAACAATACAGTTTGGATGGGCATGGTTTTGTCTCTGCTTATAAACAAAATAAAACAAAAAACAAAACAAACAGAGGTAAGGGACATATGAAAAAGGCAGCAGCTACAACTGGACTTGGAAGTAAACAGTCAGCATTTAGCATCCCTTTTATCATCCTCAGGCTAACAAGCCAGCATATTTGGCACCTATTTAAGAATACACTTGAGCCAGAAAGCCCAGGACACCATTTCTTTGGAAATCAGAGTTTCTATGCAAACCAAAAAGGAGGAACATCCCAATGGGAAGTAGTCTGATGGGTAGGTGAGAGTGTCCTTTCTAAGGATATACTTCCTTTTTCTGTCTTTTCCCTACTTTCCCCGAATTTGATATTTGTCATTTCAACATCTTGCAAATGAATATTCATGGTAGAGAATAATTCAACTTATGAAAAAGAACATGGGTCATGATGACCGTCCTGATCCAGAGGCAATAGAGCCCATATTCCTCGGGGCCTCTTTTTCCTTGAACACTGGGGATTCCTATTGCCTAGGAAGTTTATGGGCAAATTTCAAGGTTCTGTGAACTTTTTTGGAAGTAATTTGCAAAATTGTATATTTGAGCTTATTTTTAAGGTGAGAGTACATTGCTTTTGTCAGGTTATCAAATGGGTCTGTAACTTGATCAAAAACCTTTTTGGACTATCTCAGTTAAAGGCATCCCTATTTGCCCAGTGACCCAAACTGAAAGCCCACCACAATCAGTGTCTCGTGTGTCTTCTCACTGAGCTCCCTATTTAATTAATCCCTGAGGTGACTCTAATGCTCAGCATTTCTCTCTGCCGGCACATTTGAAGGGTGCACTCATTTTCATAAGGAACGATGGCTTCCAACAAGAGTAATCTTCAGTTATCAGTAGAGCAAGCCTTCTTAAAACATGTGTCTCTTGGAGGAGAGGCAAGTGAATATAATTTACTTTCTAAAAACATTTATTCTGATTTGTCCTTCTGAAGGTATGCAATGGTTAGTCGAAAAGCATAGGTCTCACTGACTCATATTTATCTCAGTTCTTTTCTAATACTTCATTTCCGCTGCCATTATCCTGATCTAGGCCTGTGGCATTTCATACTAATACGATTATAATTTCTCCGGATTCTCTGCCTTCAGTTTCTCCCTTCTCCATTCCATTTACCACATGTAACGATGATGATCCTTCTATGAGGTTGAACTGAAGAAAATTGCTGATATGTGACCATTTTTGATAAGCAAAAAGAGAAAAAAGACAATTTTATGTGGTTCAACCTACTGTAACATAGATATAATTCTGTCATTCCTTGGCTTAAAATCTTTTTATGGCTCTCTATTGTCTTTATTAAAAAGTTCAAACTCCTCAGAATGACTCACAGGAACATGCTCTGTCAACAACAGACCTTGAACATGACTGCCTGACCAGGATTGAACACTCA
This sequence comes from Desmodus rotundus, assembly GCF_022682495.2. NCBI lineage: Eukaryota > Metazoa > Chordata > Mammalia > Chiroptera > Phyllostomidae > Desmodus > Desmodus rotundus. The sequence goes on from NC_071389.1 coordinate 48,474,279, forward strand.
AATGGATACTGGGATCAAAGGAATAGCGTAAATGTTTCATGTGATTTAGAGCATCCCAGGCTCAGCTACTGTGAGGCAGCATGCTTTCTCTGAAGGAGCTTCTCTGGTAGATTGCTTCAATAGTTGCATAGTTCCAAATTTTCAGAAAGAGCTGGAAATCTAGCATTGCATCAAAAATATTTTAATTTTTCAATATTAATAGCAAACATGTACATAACATGTATTATGGGCTAGGCATTACTCTATGCCCTCTTCAATGTGGCCAGCTAATTCAAAATTTTAATAATCATTGTACAGTCAAAATATAAGACATCTATACGCAAAATCTGAACTGGCTTTTTCCAGACAATTCTGCCAACATATCAAACTATATCCGATCTCAGAATAAATGAGCCATTTACACACATTGGATTTTTTGTTCCTGTGGTATTCTCTTCATTGAATCCTTTTTCCTTCTTTCCCATTCCCTTTTTCCACTTAAGTTTAAATGGCCAGCTTCCTATTCATCTTTTAAAGGTAAATTCATGTGTCCTCCTTTGTCAAACCTTCATGATTTCCCTTTTAGCCTTGTTCCCTCCTTTCTTTCATAGTATTCCCTCTCCTCCCCAATTTTCCTCAGCACACATATCACACATAGTAAGCATTCAAAATTGTTTATTACATAAATGAATGACTATTCTTTAAAGTACATTCATGTATTTAAAAAACATGTTTGACCACATATTATGCCAGGCAGAGGTTTGAAAAAAATCCAAAATGCTTTTGTTAAAACTAGAAATAATATAGGCTCTCCAGGTTTGTACTTCCTCATGGCATCAATTGTGGTATGATTTCCTTATTTGTCTAAACCCTTTGCAAGGAGCTAGTTCCTTGGAGCCTCTATCAGCATCCTCGAATACTGGATTTTGTTACCTCTTGAAAATGGCAGTTAGGTAGCAAGATGCAATTTCTGAAAGCTAATCCTTTCCTAAAACCCAAGGAGCCTCATTTGGCAGCTTCCACTAGCTGTATGGAAAAACAGGGAGAACGGGAATTGCAATCAAGTCACTTATTGAGTGCTACATGACAATCTAGTGATGGAGTTTATTTAAGAAGATATTCTCTGCTTTGTTTGAAACATGCACAGAGATGAACACACGCACATGCACACATGAAAAAGCTAATGAACATGAGAGAAAAATGAGGCAAAGAGAAAACAATGGTAGAGACATCACAGGAAATAGGAATGAGGTTGTTAAACACACACACACACATGCACACACTTTTCTTAACATTCTTTAAGATTGAGTGAATTTATGTCTAAAATCACATTTCCAAGTTTCCAGAATGCTACACCTCAAATGGTAATGAAGTCCCTATAGTTGTGCATTAATTTTTACTGCTGAAGAGCAACTTAAATCAGATTTAGTGATATCACATATTTATTTAACAACACCTATTTATCACCTAACAGTTTCCATGGGTCAGGATTCTGGATGTGGTTTAGTGGCGTCCTCTGCTCAGGATGTTATAAGGCTACAACAAAGGTGCTGGCTGGGTTGTGTTCTCATCTGGAGGACAGGCGGGGGTAGAATCCATTTCCAAACTTAATTAGATTATTGGCAGAATCCATGTCCTTGCAGCTGTGTGACTGTGAGCCTTAGAGTTTTGCTGTTGGCTGGAGGATGTGCTCAGGTCCTAGAGGCCACCTACTTACATTCTTGCCAAAGGACTTCTCCAGTGTACCTGCTCACTTCATGGAGCCAACAAGGAGAGGTTCTCTTCCTATAAAGGACCCAGTCACCCTTTAAAGGGCTTAGATCTGGTTAGTTTGGCCCCATTCAAGGTAATTTGCCTTTTTATTAGATCAAAATCAACCATTTTGACACCTTAATTACATCCACAAAATCCCTTTACCTTTGCCATATTCTATTGGTTAGAAGCAAGTCACAAGTTGTTATGGCTGAATTTCATCCTCCCTTCTCACCCCCACCCTACCAAATTCACATCTTGAATCCTGAACCCCTAATACCTCAGAATGTGGCTGTATTTGGAGATGGACCTTTAAAAGGTAAATAGGTAAAATGAAGTTATTAGTGGGATCTCGTAGCCTTATAACATCCTGAGCAGAGGACTCCACTAAACCACTAATCCAATATGATTGAAGTCCTTATAAGAAGAGGAGATTAGAACACACATGCACGTAGAGGAAAGATTATGTAAAGAGAGAGAGAGGAGGCAGCCATCTACAACAAAAAGAGAGAGGCCTAAGAAGAAATCAACTTTTGATCAATACCTTAATCTCAGACTTTTAGCCTCTAGATCTGTAAAAAAATTAATTTATATTGTTAAAGCTACCCAAAGGATCTCCTTTACTTCTTGTTACAATAGGCCTACCAAACTAATACACAGGTCCCACCCAAACTCAAGGAGCAAGGGTAGAAGTGGGTAGAGGTGGGGCTGCTTACAGGGCATGAACATCAGGGGATAGGAATCATAGAAGCCACCCAAGGATCTCCTTTACTTCCAGAAATGTGGAAGATTACACTTTTTTTAAATCTTGGCTTAAAATCTTTGAAATGTGAGCAAAAGTGTGCAGTTATCACTTCCAGAATAAATCATTTAATCCCGGTGCTCAGTTCTCTAACTCCTCCTTTACCCTGCTAAGGCAAATCCCAAAACTACTTGTAGTGGTAGCATCTTACCATGGTGAGCCTCCATCAACCTGGGTCCCTGAAAACTTATCACGAACAGAGGTCCGCCTACTAACCTACACTAAACTTGTACCATGAGCAAGAAATGAACTATATTAATTTTAAACCACTGACATTTTGGGTCATTTATTATAACATCACAATCTAGCTTAACCTAATAGACAATTGAGATGGAGTAAAGTTTTACCCCATTAATGAATTCAGGGAGTTAAAATAACTAAAAACCAAAGTACTTATACAAATTTGTGCAAAATTGTGAAGCAAGGTGGCTACTTCCTTTACACCCAAATGAATTGCTATCAGAAGGTTATAAGATACTGAGACTGATGAAATAATAATGAGTTCAGGTGAAAAATAAGATGTGCCTCTCTAAAAGATTCCTGTGATCAACCTTTATATAAACAGACCAATCTCTGAGTCATCAACTCCTATGACAGAGCTGCATCTAACTCTCTAATATTGTGGTAGAAGAAAACTATATAAGACAGTCTTAGAAAGTTCACCAGAGCTTTGAAGTGACTAATCATCCAGGTGAATTAAAATTCTGCACCGCATTGCCTCCAGCTTGCTTTTCATTTCACTTTTTTCTCTCCTCTTGAATCTTTCTTTTTTCCATTTTTCCGCAGTGATTTATTTTTAAACAGATCACTGGAAAAATAACTGCTTGATTTCTTTTGTGGTTTGATATCAAGAAAAAATAAAGTTAAGGAGGACCTACCAGGATGTGCTTTTGTATAGCTGTGAAAGGGAGTTGCAGTGAGACACTGCTGAAGCAATGAGGAAAAACAAATGGCAAGCTGGAGAAAGCCTTTTTCAGTAAGATTAATTTCTAATTTTTAACTAGCCTCCATGAATGGAGGCAGACAGGCATATTCTCTGCAGTCATCTTTGCCTTTCTGTGCATGCTATCTTCAGATAAATGCCTTTGGGTAGCAGTGCTTTAGCTCAGATAAAAGGGAGGGTGGCTATCCTGTTTAATGGGAGGCAAGTCATGCAATTTATCTACTTTTGGCAAATGACATAATAATATGTCAAATTCTGTGGCCTACGCCCTTTGTGAGAAGCAGTTTACTTTCTCTTTCCAGTCCATCATGCCAACTGAAGCATTCTTTGGAAATGTCAAAGCCACCTGGAAAAGATCAATGTTTTTTGGTGAGGAGACTGTGAGAAAGACGAGAGTAAGGGGAAGTATAGAGAAGAATGAATAGGTTAGATGGCACACTACTTAAAGAAAGAACTGCTCTCTCTGTTACTATTTCTCTTTTATGTAATATATATTCTTATGCAAGTATATTATATGTGATATTTTTACGTTTATATATGTATAGTCAATTAGCAGACTCAGGCCAATAAGTATTCTGGTTACCATGGATACCAGAGTAGAGCCTGGGGAAAACAAGAATTTTCATTTTTGAATATTAACATTTTGCTCCTATTCTTGGATTTTAAAACATTTTCTTAAATTACTTTAATTGGAAGCATTTAATACCTACTGTAAAATGGGTTTTATTATGTCTAGATAAGCATAGAATTTTTGATGTGTGTGTCTTTGTTACCCCACAGATGTGTCTATTTTCCCATTCTGAAAGCACGCAGTCCATTTCCTGAGCATTGACAAGAAGCAGAGTATTATCCTCCCTTTGAGCATATTTACATTCTTAAAGTTTGGGTAAACAAATAAGAGGGTAAGAGGGTTAAGGAAAACCAGCGAGAGGGTAAAAACAATAAAAACAAAAGAGCATGAAATCACCTCTGTATGTGACGAATCTACATAGTCGGGTGTTTCTATGTGCATCTGTGTTTGGGCTACTTTTGGTTTATATAACGCGATGAAAAAGTGAAAGAAAATGGAAATTATCATATTTATCTTAAAAATTACCTGGAAACTTAGGACTAGCTTTTAAATGGCTTGCTTAACTGTAAGACAATTGATTAATTTTAGTTTAGTAATTTTAAAGCCTTTTTTTTTAAAAGATAAACTGCTTTTCAATCCTTGACCTATAAACTGTTATATTTAGGAAGTCATGTGAAGCATAATCCATGATATGTTTCCTGATCTTCTAGTTATGAATTCCATGTGTCTGAGAGAGAATAAAATGATTTTTTTAGGTTAATAGACTTTATTTTTATTGAAGTACAATTGCCCTATGCCATTGTATTAGTGTCAGATGTAATACATAATGATTTTATATATACACACACACACACACACATTGTGAAGTGATCACCACAATAAGCCAAGTTAACATCCATTACTATACCAGTTTAATTTTTTTCTTGTGATGAGTGTTTTTGATAATATTAATACTAAGTTTTATAGGAATGCCACCATATGGTTGTCATCCATTCTCTTAACTGAGTCCTTCTGCCTTTTCCCTGTCCCATTTGTAATCCATTCCTCTAAGTTTTTTTTTTATTTTCAACATATTTTTCTCTTACATCTTTTCCCTTCCATGCCTCCTTTTCTCTATCATCTCATCTCTTTTTCACTGCACTAGCCCCTACATACTCTCCTGCCTTTGCTCAGGCCCACCTCTAATCCATTCCCTACATTTTGGCAGAATAGTATTTGTAGGACAAATCTGTCTGTACCAGTCTCCCACTTGGAATACTTCAAAGGGGTCTCGTCACGCTCAGCATGTAAAGCAAAATGCATTATATGGCTTATACATTCCTACAAGGTCTGGTTTCTGCTTGTCGTCCTCCCACCCCCAAAGGCACACACCAGCCTCATCTTACAGGTCTCCATGTTCTCTATCACACAACTGCATGGCTGACCTTCTCATCTATGGATATACCATGATCCTTACCATCTTGGGGTCTTTGCACCTGCTGTTCCATGTGTCTAAAGTGCTCTTATCTTTTTCAGCTTACCAGGTTCATGCCTACACATCTTTCAGACCTCATCTAAGATACCAGTTCCACAGGGAAACCTTTTCATAAACCCTCGACTAGACTTATTATAGACTTGTGTACACTCTGTGCTTTTTCTTTATAGTACATTTCACAGGTTGTAATTATAAATTGTACAATTGTGAACTTCAATACTTACATAGTGCAAATGTATACAAATATGCAATCTCCTTTATTTCTGTAAGGTTTAGCTCCTGGGATTGCACTGCTATCTGTGGCGCAACTAAATCTTACCACAAGTCACTTCCAGATTTTTTTCAGTCTCTTTCAAATAAATACTATTTTTTCAGTTCAAGAGCTTTCCTCCCTCATCTCCTTCCTTTCTCTCAGGGGAATGAGTTCCTGGATCTGAGAGGGAATGGGACACCTTGTACATAATGGTTTTCTATACCTATTTTCCTCTGTTCCTTTCTGTGCTAGCATTTCTGGCTACAACTCCTGATCCTGCAGTGACCTCTTGTTGCCACATCAGGGCCCTCTGTCTGATTCTGATCTCCACCCCAGAGATTTGCTGACCTGTTCTTAGGACTTGATTTTCTCTTGGTTGCAGGGGGCGGGGGTTGCTTTCGAACTCAGTTGGTTTCCTATACCCTGTTGATCTGCTTGCTCCACTCCATGAGGCTGCCCTCAGGCTCACGGACATAGGGTGCCTCTCTGAACCATAAGTATGGCAGGACTGTAATGCTTTCTATATACTGTTCCTATATATTTCCTAAATAAGAGTACTGCCTTTGTATGGTGTGGGGATAGTATGGCCTCTGCGTTGTAATGTTGCCACAGTTAGAACACTGGTGGCAATTTTACTTGAGGCATTCTGGTTGAATTCTCTGGTTAGGGTTCCAGGGTTTCCATGATTTCTTATTTGCTGTATTACTGACTCAGATATATTCCAAGCAAGGTTTTATGCCTCAGTTTTCCAAGAGGTCAAGGAGAAAGGGATGTTATTTACTTGCTATCTCCCTGAGCTCTGGCAGGTTGAATTAGGTAATACCTACCGTATGACCTGAATTCCGCAGAGACAAGACTTCTGAAACACCAACAATAAATGTTTGTTATAGAAAAGACTGAAAAGCTCTTTTCATGTATTTTAATCCAATGTGTAGGTAATTGCATAACTGGTCTATTAAATCCTTTTGAGAAAAGATAAAAATACCAGTCAGAGCAGTTCACACTGAGCGCTGCACATGTTTAAGAAAGTCTGACCTTCTGGTCGGGCTGTTGCTTCCCACTAATCCTGCGAGTGGAAGCATGGGTTGCTCTGCAATCAGCGTCAGTGGGGGATGCTTTTAATAAAGCATCGTATGGACCAGGTGCATAGCACGTCATATCTCTACTGCATTGCTACTTAGAAAATGCATTACTTGTTCATTCTGTTGGGTCACTACTCTGTCCCTTTATTTTGCCACAGTTGTTACCACCTGAGACAAAATGGTTAGGGTAAAGTATGATAAGTTTAAGTAGAAGCCAATGATACATTCTCTAGAAGATCTCTCATTTATCTCCAGGAGATCTCTCACACTCAGCCTTCTCATTGAACAAATGTGGTATTGAATATTTATCAGAGGAATACCACTCTGACTTCTTTTTCTGGTCTTCATGGAGAAGCTTTCTATGAATGAAAGAATGTTCTGGGAGGGAGGCGGTCTGTTGCTTTTTCTCGTATCTTAAGTGCTCAGCACAGAGCCTATAAATGTGGGTTGATGAACTTGAACCTTACAAGGGTGGAAGGAGTGATAGGTGAGCAGCTTGTCTGCATGAGGAAAGGGGCAATGACAAAGACACGGAAGGAGAGGGGTGGGTTGGAGGTTACCGATGACAGTGAGTATAAACCCCTGAGTTCTCTTTCTCTGTGGGAATCTTGGCCACTCTTGGAAAGGAAGTCAGAGTGGAGGCAAATGATTTGGTCATCCCTTTGATATGGTTTCAAAACCTACTATTAGCTCTTGCTTCTCTGCTTGGTGACTTTCAGCCAGAGTCACACAGTTAATCAGAAACACTCTTGAATAGAAAAGAGTACATTTAATGTCAACCTGAATATATTAATTAGTGACATTTAGATGGAGCTTGCTTCTGCCTTCCTTACAAAACTGCATTTCTGAATGTACCTCACGTCTGAGGTGGAGTACTGTTTCGTGATATTTGTTCAGTAATTTATTTGTCTAACAACTGTTCATGGGACACTACTGCTTGCGGCATTGTCCTATTATCCGGTGATGTAATGATGACTAGGATACATTCCCTTCCCCAAGGTATCTCTTATACTGGCTGTGACTTTAGACAGTAAAAAGGGATTTTAACTGCACTGCACGATTAATATTTCCTAATATAATGTAGCTTAAATCTTCTCACACACAGAAAAATAGGCAAATATGTGAGGTGATAGATGTGTTAATTCAATAGGGGAAGTCCTTTCACAATGCATATGTATATAAAATCATCACGTTGAACATTCTAGATATCTTAACAGTTTTATTTGTCAATTATACCTCAATAAAAACAAAATTAAATGCAATTAGAAAAAAAGGTGATTTTTTGTACAGTGAGATATGCATTTCCTAATGTTAAACCTGAGTGGAAGAGAGGAAAACTTAAATTAGCCTGAAGCAAATTAGATAATGCATTCCAGAAGAGAGCTGAGCTGAGAACTAAAAGATGAGTAGGAATTAGGTAGATAAAGAAAGATAGATAAGTACAATGAGATAGGTAAAGAAAGGAGAGAAGCTTCCCTCTCGCAGCCCTGGAAGTGCCAATATTATAGACCAACAGTTATGCATGTGTAGTAAGTCCACGATTTACATGTATTTCCTTTATTTCTTATAAAGAAAATACTATTTTGTTCCCATTTTCATGGTAGAGTCTCATGGAAGGTATGCTGTTTTCTCAAGTCACACAGTGAATAAATAAGCAGAAGAGTAGATTGAAACCCAGGTGGGTCTGACCACAAAAGTTGAGCTTTCCCAAGGATGCACATTGGCTCTTGTATCTCCCCAACCTTTAGTTGGACACAGGATGGAATTATGATCTAAGGCCACCAATTGATTGACAGGGTAGGATCCAGTCAGATTATCTAGCTCGTGAATTTCACCAAAGAAAGATCGGATACTGTGGTGGTTAACATTTGGCAGTGCAACTGCAAGCTGTTCCACGGTGTCCAGGCTGGGACATGTATAACATGAACAAATGGAAAAATCTATGTAACAGAGAGTGAAGGATAGGGTGGTTTGCATAGAGGGGAGCAGAGAGGAGCCCTCTGAGAGAGGAGAGAAGGGACTTGGTAGCTGTCTCTTTAGTCCCATGTCTATGAGGGCATTATATTTGGTTTTCATGCCTTCCAGGGCCCATGGGAGTGTCAATGACAGCTTCACAATCCATGAACATAAGTCAATGTCTGTTTATGACAGCCAAAAATTTCCCGCTGGAACATGTCCCCTGTGCTGGACATTGTACATGTAACTGTGCTAATCTTCATAAACTCCTCCAAATTCAGTAAGTATTATGGTGAATTTTCTTATTGTTCCTAATTAACAAAAACACATTCAGAGAAGCCAAGAAACTTGCTTAAAATCAAACAGTTGGTAAATACTGGAGCTAGAATTTGGGTCCAAGATACCCTTACTCCAAGAATTATTTCATACTCTGCAAAATCACAAATCACATTGTTAGTACTTAAATAGAACAGAATTCTTGTTATGCCCCTTTATCCTTTGTAAAATGATGGGGCTTGCTCAAAGCAATGTAAAGAAGTAATACAAAGTGTAGCAAAAGCAGGAAAGCTATTGTAATAATCATAAACTGCATGTGTTTTTCCATATGAGCAACTGTAAACCTACTTTTGCTCCACCCTGTATGCATACATTTAAAAAAAATCAATGAACATTTTTATAGTAAGTGCTTGGTACACCCTTTCTCTGTACTAGATCTTGTCTTTTAGCAACTAGGACATGGATACCATATGAAATATGATGTCAAAACTATGGGGGGTTTTGCACATATTTTAATCTTTCTGAGCATTTAATATCATATTTTCAAATGAAAAATAGCAATATATAAGTTACAAGATAATTGAAAGGATCGAATAACTTAATCCAAGTATAACTATACTGAAACACATGAAACGTAGCATTTCCTCCCTTGGTCCTCTCTTCACACTGCTGCCTTTTCTTCTTTGCCTTCTTCCCATACCCCTTCTTCCCAAGGGTGCTTTTTGTGAATGTGCAGGGCTCATGCTTCAGGAGTTATTTTTAAAGGGGAATGAGCCCTGGCAGGTGTGGCTCAGTGGATTGAGCACTGGACTGTGAAGCAAAGGGTTGCCGGTTGCAGGCCAGATCCCTAGTAGGGGAGGCATGAGGGGCCATCACACATTGATCTTTCTCTCTCCCTCCCCCTCTTTCTAAAAAATAAAACAAATAAAATCTTCAAAAAAAAAAAAAAAGGGGAATGATAGACACATTCCCAAGAGTTTGATGGTGAGAGCCACCAGGAGGAGTAAGAGGACAGGAGTTCCTTTCCAGTGTCATCGGTTCTCCAGAGCAGTGCAAGGGGGATGGCAGAGATGAGCTAATGTGTTATTATCGCCTCTAATCTCTAGGATCATTGCTTCTGGATCTGACACAGGGCCAGATATGGCTCAGAGAGAAAGTGTGCATTTGACTTTGGAAGAAGGCCTCAGCTTTTAATAAACCTTTAAAAATATTTGATTAATGATAGGGAGATCCCCAGGAGACTCTAGCAGATGTGTTCTGCATCATTTTGCCCAGAAAGAATGTTTTGGAAGTAGGAATGGGAAAGTATAAGTGTCAGGGTGGTTCTTATAAAAGATATCAATCTCAGATCAGAACTAGAGGCCTTGCTAATGATTCCAGAGTTGGCTCTGAAAGACTAAGAATAATGAGAATGGCTGACACTTTTAGGAACACATGATTGAAATCTCCCATTGTCCATTTAGAACAGGGCCTATCTGTAGTCAGCTTATTGGGGCTGAAGTTTCCTAGACAGATCTCTTGCATCATATAGCTCCTAATAGCAATGTTTGCATTATAATCTATGTGAATGTCACTCATGGGGTTGTGCAGTTTTGCAGTACAAAGCGTGACATAGAGGTAGGTCTTCAGTCCAATGCCTCTTTTGCAGGTGAAAGATCTGTGAGACTCAGAGAGGGCAAGTTCCTGGTCAAAGACATATAGACAACCAGAAGCCAAATTTCTCTACTTCCAGTTTAGTGATCTTTTAACTAAACTTGTACCTCTAAACCTGTGGGTTGCAATTCTCTAAGGACCATTGAATGATTACACGGAGTAGTGTGCACATGTGCATGCTCATCTGTGCGTGTGTCTGTGTATGTGGTCTTTCTGGGTATGTCGTGTCAATTAGAAGTACTATTGGAGAATTATATGTGGCATTAATTTGCAATAGTGTAAAACAAATATTGTTACTTAAGAATTTGGTAGACAAAATTCTCTCAACTCTAGGATGAATAGAGGCACATATAATTAAAGACATGGATTTCAAATCCAAGTAATTAAATACATTAGCTTTTAAATCCAACTTTCATTTACTTCTCCAATTTGAAATGCATTAAGCAAGAAATAGATACTCAACAAACCTATGAAAATGTCTAGATTGCCATCTCCTAAAACAATTATAATAAACGCAGTAAGAACTCACAGGTATAATGGGCTTCTGCCTAGGATAAGGATCCTAGAATATCTTTCCTAAGATAAGGCTTCTGTCTATTCTGAATTGCAATTCAATTTAATGACAGCTTGCTTAGATTACAGAATACCTAAGAATTTTAAGACACAGGACCTAACTTAAAAGGATTTGCAATTAAACTAGACACAAATAAATACAGTTGCAACATTTCAAGAAGAGAAACTAGATAGTTATGATGTCCTCTCCCCCATCCCACCTCTGATTTCCTCCCAGTTCCCTTCAGACGGATGCAGGCTTCAGTTTGGGCCATAACTATATCAAACACACCACTTTGCCATTTATACTATAGCTTCTGTAGTACTATTTGGTTTCCTTATCTGTAAAATAGCAATAGTAATGTAATACTAACTTTGTAAGATTTCTGTGAGGATAAAATGAGGTCACACATGTAAAACATCCAGTACATAGAACATATATTAAATTATTGTTCCTATGAGTAAGGCAACAAGAAGTAGTGTGGGTGGCTTGAATTTGAAATGAGAACAACTACTTGTATACTTCGCTTCTTACCAGTTTGTGTTCTCAGGCAAGTTAATTGACTTCTCAGGCTTCTTTTTCCCCAATGTGTTAAGTGAGAATAAAACTCTTTTTCTGGAATTTAGGTGATGATAAAATTAAGTATCTATGGTATAGGCCTAGCACAGTGCCTGGAACATAAAAGATAATACAAAGCAGAATTTTCTTTTTTGAGTACTGGACAGTGAGAAACTTAGAAGCAGAAACTCTCATTGAACTATTCATCATTTTATCTCCAGTATGTAGGACACAGCTTGGAACCTAGGAAGTTCTTAATAAATATGTGTTGAACTGAACTGAATTCTTAAAGCATCCATTTAGTTAAGCTTATTTAGTGCATAGGCTATATGGTTATTTAATTCAGTATTTCTCAAATAGAGGTATGTAAAGATTAGGAACACGAGAAATTGGCAAATTAGGATCCAGAATTCTCATGATCAAAGAACTTGTCGTGCTGTTTTGTACCTAAATCAGAGGTTGTTCAGCGTATAAATCATGGGGCATTAGCAGCAGAAACCTGAGAATCTTGAGAGTCTGTGCTAGTGCTCAGACGTAGGGCTCAGCTCGGCTCCAAATGCTTCTTGATCTCTCTTTGTTTGAAACCAGCAAACTGTTCTTTTTTCCTACTTCCATTCCTCATGAATGTACAATGAGGTGCCTCAACTTATGTTAAGGAGCAAGCTATGAAATATTTCTCTAATATGGCTTACCTGTCTTTTGGTCATATGGCCACTTGTGGTCTACAGAGGCCATATCTGCCTCCCACAGAAGGAAGCCTGGGCAGTGTAGTTGCAGCTGAAAGAGGAAAGATGGGCCTGTTCAGTGTACTAACACCCTTTGACTTCCATCCACTCATACCCCTCATTTCTTAAAGTTTGTTGGTGATTATCTAACCTTGGTCAGAGGAAGGAGTGGTAAATGCAGTATTAGCCTCTCTATCATGGGATCTATTTAAGGAATGATGTTATATTTCTTACCTATACCTCCTAGAAGAAGAGATGCATGGCCAGTGCTAATGATCTTGTTTAAAACATAAAATGGAGAAAAGATGATTATGAACTGCTCAGCTGGAACTGGCAAGAGAAATGTTTTGATTTATAATGCTGCCAAATTTGGGCAAGATGAAGTAATTGAGTCAGTTAAAGAAGAAGCCTTGAGGGGGAAGGGACAAACAGAATGAGAAGTTTGCTTTGTTTTAATGGTTAGGACTGAGGGAAGGGGAAGGGGCATGTTTAGGAAAGGCTGAGGCTCAGCCAGGTGTGGTTGCTGCAGGGCACACCTTGAGATGATGCTTCAAGACCCAGTAGATCCCAGTCCATCTTTTTCATAACGATAAATGCAATGGAATCCAATGATCAAGTCTTCTTGGTTCTAGAAGGGTCATTGGCACCAATCTGTTGCAGGTGCATCCTGAATAAGAATACCCAGAACAGCAAAATCTGTCTTAGAATCAAAAGTTTTGGATTAAGTGCAACTGGTGACTTTTTAAATGTTTTCCCTTTTGGCTCACTATACCCAATAGATATGCATTTAATGCCTTCTTTCAAAAGGGTGTTTAATTTGGTTGAATCATGTAGGTTGTCTAGGGAGAGTTGAAATAAAACTATGTGCAAATTAAGGTGGTTAAAACTTATTCCAAATTGCCTTTCTTCCTAATAGTTTTATAGATGCTGTCATCTCACAGGATCCAACAATCATGCATACAATGTTAATGCATCTTCCTTCTCCAGAGTAAGAAACTCAAACTCATATAAAACCACTGCATCCAATGGTTGTAACATCATGAAGGCCCTTTAAAAACTTTCATCCTCATTATCCACAAACTCCAGGTGAAGCTAATTCTTCCTTCCAGGGGTGTCCAACCTGGACCGCACTGACTGCACGGGGCCCAGGATGGCTATGAATGCGGCCCAATACAAAATCATAAATTACTTAAATCTTTTTTTTTGCTCATTTGTTTTTGTTAGTGTTTATGTATTTAATGTGTGGCCCAAAACAACTCTTCTTCCAGTGTGGCCCACAAGCACCAAAAGGTTGGACATCCCTGTGACATATCATACTCCCATCTAACTATTACTCCTCACTATTACTGCTCACTGTTTTTCACTATAAACTAAATGGTAGCTATCAATACCAGTCATACAGCCAAAATATAGCAGTGGAAAAAGAGAGAATTTTAAGCTAGTGATGACTTCCTTAATTATTTTTGTGTTTAAAACAAAGGAGAGAGGAGACCAATATCTTTCATTGTGACACATTCTGCATTCCTTTTAACCTTCAGACAACACCTCAGCTGGACAGGGATTTTACTTCAGGAGATGCAGTCTTCATTCCGATGGGCTCTGAGTCCTGGGTAGTCTTGCCAATATGAAATTGAGGTCATGGTCCATTAACCTGACTCATTGGATGTGCTGATACAAAGAGTTTCCCAGAAAGCCTCCGAGTTCCAGAGATTTACCCATACTCCTTGCAGGCATGGACTATAGGAGGGGCCAGTTACCTCTTTGGACAAGTGTCAATAGTTTGGTCAATACTGGGACCATTTCTCAATGGATTCATCAGTGTCTCCAGAAGCTAGAAATGTTCATTGCAGCTCAACTGCAATTTAGTCTAAGCATTATTGTGCACCTAATTGAATATGTCATTTGTTTGGGACTAAAAACTACAAGCCATCAGAGTTCAGAGTTATGGGGAGGGGGAAAAATAGCAAAGCAATTAATTCTCAGACCTATATAATTTGGCTATGGAAGAAAGAACACCATTTATGGGTCACTGGGTTAAGACATGTGCCTTTAATATTACAGAGCAAACCACAGGTTGATGTCTTATAGCTGTTACTGAAAGAAAGTTTTAAATATGACTTTCCACTATTTAGTAAAGCAAGCAAAGTTGTTTTCTTTCTTTCTTTCTTTTTTTTTTTTTTACATGATGGGATACCTAGTGATCTCAGATATTCCAAAGGTATCATCCCATTGACTCCCTACTTTCATTGTGACGTGGTGTCCTTGGTTAGAGACATTGCTGTGTCTTTAAAGCATTTAACACCTTCATGGATAATACTGCTCTCAGAAGCATGATGGCATGGGAAAGCAAGTTCTGGGTAGGAGTCTATTTCAGTGGCAGGTGGGCGAGAGGTATGCTGTTGAAAGAAGCTTGATGTATAACTGGTATAGCACAAGATAGCAGCAGAGCCCCTCAATTTGGGTTCTAAATTGGGATGGTGTCTAAAGCTTCTCTCTACCACTGGAAAATTTTCTGTGTTTAGCTGTGATAGTGTTCAGGTAAGCCAAGGTGAGGTGCCCACGTAAGTCTTCCATTTGTTCCAACACCAGCTTTTAACTCTAGATTCAGTTCTAGTTTTGTCTGTGGCTTTCCCTGGTGTTTTCTAGGAAGGGGAAGAGTAGAGATTTGAGTCACTAAATATCATAATAAACAGAGATTTCTCATCTCTAGGGAACCATACATGTTGTTTGAGTGGGAAAAACCACCATAAATTCTATTTTTCTGGTTTGTAGTTTTGAATTACAGAGATGATACATATTCATTGAATTGTCAAAAAGAATCTATTTGGAGGATAATTTTAGTAAATTCGAGGAACTGGAAATTAGATTATAATAGGACTCAACAATGGAATGAAGAAATAACCGTGTAAGTGTGATTATCTTTAGGGAAGTCTGGCATTGCAGAGGATCAAAATGGTGTCGATCAGATGAGCTGGTTCAGGTTAAAGCCCTTTAAAATGAGAAATAAATAATTCCATTTGAGGGCAGGGGCCAAGTATTTGGAAAAGAAGGAATGAATCAGGGATCATGAGCCCTAGTCTCAGTTCTGTGGTTACCTGCATGACCTTGGGCAGTTTGTTAGGTCTCTCTGTGACTCAGATTGCTCATATGACAGTGATAAATTAACTCCTTTCCCCAAAGCTTATCAGGGTAATTACATCTGATTTGATCCCATGCAAGTTATCTGTGTAATTTGGAAGGGGGGAAGGATTATTACTTTTGCTGAAGATCATGTTGTCCTTGATAACCCCTGGAATTCTGGCCTTTTCGGATTAAAGAGTATAAATAGTTATGAAAAACATCTCCTTGGCTCAGAAGGTATATAATTGGTGGCCTCTGCAAACCTTAGCTAACATCCTACACAGAAAATTTCCCTCTGCTGCCAGCCTTGCAAAGACAGCACCGCGCGGCCGAACAAAACACATTCTGTTCTGCGTCATGCATCATCAACAAAATTGCCACTTGAGCCCCGATTCCAGAATCTTTATTGTTGGTTCTCATTTATGGAGCAAACATCAGAACACAGCTTGATTTTTTCAGATGCCAAGATGAGTTGGCATTTGCTAAAATCTTGTTTTGACTTGCAAACTGATTGTATTTGAGCTTAAAGCTATGAGAAAGGCACAAACATGAGACACCAGTGTCCTGTGAAAGACCTACATTTATTGTTCTAGCTTTAAAACCTTTGGAAATGGGGTTTATGTTAGGAATGGATGAGGGGCTGGGGAGTAGTCTTAGTAGTTAACATTTGACTACACATGTATACGTGCATAAATAAATGGTGTACATTTAATTGACTTGTTTTTTAGTGTACATTTAATCAACTTGTTCTTTAGGATAGGAGGCTACTAGAGAGATAGGAGTTTTAAGTTATTTGGAAATCTAAGAATATGAGTAGGTCAAACTGGCTGGAGCGACTCAGGAATGAGAAATAGCAGGGCATCCTGCAGACTGTACTGAGAGAAAGCAGATACCTATGGATCACGGTTCCGATAAAGTTTGTTGAGACAACTGCCCATCTTCCAGCTGTTCATGAAAACTCCTGATTCGCAGTGAGGTCTGAGACACAGTTTGAGATAAATAAGGGGAAACACTCTTTAAGAGTAGGGCTCTTTAGATCCATGGATGAGGGCTGCCCAAGATCAGCTTCAAATTTGATTCCAGGTACCACACTACCTTTTTATCTGGTCATTCAAGGCCTTCTATGACCTAATCTCATCTCACTTTCCTAGCCTAAGCCCTCATGTTTTCTTTAATGTGTATATCATGCATATCAATATGACAATAATATATAGTGTTTCTCCAATTCCTATTATATAGTCTGCAAGGGGCATTCCCAGTATTTTTCCAATTGATTTCTATAAGAAATTTGTAAGGTAGATATCATAATCTATTTACAAATAAGGAGAACTAAGGCACAGAAAGAATGATTCACTTGCTAAAAGTCACACAGCATATCCATGGAATGACCAGGATTAAAAATGAAACCTGACTCCCTAGATTACAAGTGGAGGGTAAGAGTATTTTAATATTATTAGTGTTCTAAGAGGCTGATAGAATAAGGCAGCCTTGCTTAGTAGCCTAATACAATAGTTTCAACACTGGTGGAGAAGCTCCCCTCACCCTCATGTTAACGTGAACAATGTCTATGGTAACCTGGTGCCAGGCCTCCTGGTGGGGATAGCAAGTAGGTTATATGCAAGATGTTCATAATGAGGCCAATGAGATAAGGAAAAAAACCCAACAATAATGACAAGAAACAAAAAATAAACGAATACACTAAGGTCATGCCAAAAGCAATTCACATCATTGCTCAGTACAGTGAGGGAGCAGAATAGAGTAGCTTAGAGTGCTTGATGGTACAAAGTAGAAAGAATGTCTCTAATGGCTACAGAAGAAATCAGTTATGGATGTGGTAGACGGACTAATAGTTCCCCAAAGATGTGTAAGTCTTACATAGTAAAAGAGACTGGGCAGATGTGATTATGTTAAGAATCTTGAGATAGTGAAATTATTTTGAATTATCTGAGTGGGTCCAGTGTAATCACAAAGGTCCATATAAGAGGGAAGGTGACCTGACAATGAAAGGACAGAGAGAGAAAGGCAAGGAGGAGGGAGGGAGGAAGGGGGAGAGAAAGCGAGAGAGGGAGAGAGAGGATGAGAATGAGAGAGAACGAGAGTGAGAAATGTGTGGAAATGAACTTTACCCTAGGGCCTCCAGAAGGAGCACAGCCCGGTTCACACCTTGGTCTTAGCCCACTGAGACCCATTTCAGACTTCTGACCTCCATGAATGTAAGAAAATAAACTTGTGTTGTTTTAAACCACTAAGCTTATGGTAATTTGTTACTGGAGCACCTAGGAAACGTAGAGTGGCCAACAAAAAGACTGTGTGGACTCCCTGGGAACAGAGTGTTTACATTTGGGGACACTACAGAGTTAAACAATTATTGAGTGTTGAGCGAAGGAGGATTGGAGGGAATGGAATAACAAAAAGAGAAATCTCTGAGCTTGTTTCCTCTAGAGTAAGAGAAATGACGTGTTGGTTCTTTGTTTGTTTCACATTCTCATCCTAATTCCTTAGAGAACAGTAGTTGTTTGCTTCAGGAATCATTCAAGTGTATTCTGCAATTGGAAAAATTCAAAGGAATGGTTTCCTGTGGGTGTATCTTGTGTGTCAGAGGAAAGGTTTCTCTGTGCAGCTTGAGCAGGGAGCCTGAAATGATAGCTGCAATGCCTGAGGCTTCTATATTGCAACACAAATGCATTGGTCTTAGAAGACAGTCAGAGAAAGCTTTCTGAGTTAGTGCTGAGAGGAAATTTGAAGGATTAATACAAGAAAGTAGGGCAAGTGCAAGGGTCCAGGTGAAAAGAGTATTATAACAGAGGATGTAGAACACGCAAAGCTCAGAGACAGAAAGTGCAAGTATGAGGCCCTGCAAATAGTACTCTTGCTTAGTGTGGCTGGAGGCACTGAGCACTAATGAGGAAGTGGTGATGATTGATAAGCCTGAAGGGTAAAGCAGATGTTTGTATATAAAAAGCAGCTCTCCAATGAAGCCTTTATGCTTTAGAAGGCTCATTCCTGCTAAACTGTAAGTTACATGAAGGCACTGACCATTTTGGTCTCATTTATCATTGGATTCTTAATGCATAGTGCATTCTTGAAACAGAGAGTTCAGTTAACATTTATTAAAGAGTGGAAAGAAAAGATGGAAGGAAAAAGAAAAGGAGTGAGGAACAGGACACTGGGAGAGGAAAGAGAGAGAAGGAGCAAGGTAAGCAAGGAAGGAATGGGGCAAGGGCAGATTCTACCACATAAAGCCCTGAAAAATTAGTAGGTCTATTAGTTACATCAGCAGGAAGCACTTGCTGCTTGTTTTTGTCTCTGCCCTGTGCATCGAAAGCTCAGTTTTATTAATCTGCTTTTTACAAAGAGTAGTGAATGTAGACAAACTCCCAAGTTACAGTCCTAGCAAGTTCTTTGGCCTATGAAGGGGATACCGACCTTATTTCTTAGTGTGCTGAATAGAATGTGGATTTACTCCTCACTCTTCCCCAGCTTCGAAAGCTTTAATATTTTCACTGATGCTGACAGTGTTAACCATGGATGGTCACAAAAGGACAAAACAATGGATGAGGACAGTTGGAGAAGACCCTGGTAGTTACACAAGAAGGTCATCTGAGATCCCATCTAGTCTCCCCCCCAGGGAGAGGGAAAGGTCTAGCTCTGCACCTCCATCAGGAAAGCTGAAGAATGTCTGAATTGTCCCCAGTTGTGGAGCAGACGTGAGGATAATAAGTTTCTGGGTTTGGTGTCTTCTTTTGCGGATTTTGGTTGATACTGACATGAACTATGAGGCTGGCATTAGACATATTTCTGAGATACTTGTCCTACCATAATGCCTGAATGAATGAATGAATGAGTAGGATTCTTGAAAATTGAAACTTAAAATTAGACACTAGAGTCATCAAGTACCTGTGCAGGAAAGGGGTAACTCAGCTGGTCTGGGTGGCTCAAATCCTGCTTATTCCCAAGATATGGCTGTTTTTAGTACTGGGCCTCAGTCAGCACATGGGAGCTGAGCTCTGAACCCTCGGAATGTCTGCATGGTAAATGTTTTTGTATGCCTCAGGCTATACCAGTTTGACCAGAGAACTTATGTTAACAATGTGATTTTTGGTGAACACCTATTATTGCTTTGGGGGGGGGTCTGGAGTCTGAATGGTTGAGCTAGTCTTGCAAGTGACATCTGCTTAAGTTACTAACTAACCCTCAATAAAGTCCCTGGACTGAAGGTTAGGTTGAGCTTCCCTATTTGGACAACACTTCACATGTGTTGCCATGAATAATTTCTGGGAGAGATAAGTACATCCTGGTGTGACTAATGGACGGCAACATTTGGAAACTTGTTCTGGCTTCTCCCAGACCTTGTACCATGTGCCTTTTCCCTTTGCTGATTTTTATCTGTATTGCTTTCCTATAACAAACCAGGACTAATTGTATACCAGCTTCTGAGTTCTGTGACCCATCTTAGAGAATTATCATGCCTGAAGGTGGTATTGCAGCCCCCTGGCACAGTACTCTTATCTAAAATATAATAATACTCTTTTGCTTTTTTAGATTGTCTGATCTGGTTCCCTATAGTCAAAAGTATAGAAATTGGTAAGATCACATAATTTCTTAATCAAAAATGTTAAATAATAGATGTATTAGTTCTTTTTCCCAAAATGAACTTATACATCCCTATGTAGTGAAGATGGAAAATATATTATCTCAATGGCTGGCACTAGAATTTCTTTTAGAGATGGCTCTCTTTGTTTAGGAGAAAGTCTTGAAAGCTGTTTTGGGTACAAAAGAGACTCTGAGTTAAGAGTGAAGAAGATAACAGAGACCCTTACTGTCCACACACATTGGAGGAATATGCTCTTGAGAGCTTGGTAGAGTAGGAGAGGAAGAGGGTGAGTGGTAGAAAACAGAGGGAGAAGACAACTGCCAGCAAAAGGGCACAAGGCTGGCACACTCCCTGGGATGAAGTGACCATGGAAAAAATATGCCAGTGGGATGGTCAAAGGAAAATTTAAGACCAGGGAAATCAATCCAACACTTGACTGAAAATATCACCTTACCGAAAGGTCAACATTTTCTCGATGCCCTCAGTTATTCACCAAAGTCTACTGCGCTCAAGATGAGGGAGATTTTTATAAAAATTGAAGAAAGTTTTTGTCTAAAGTGATATAGTTCAAAATAAAGACTCCATGCAGGGCAATCAAATATGTAAACAAATCAAATGGTCAGTGGAAACCTGAGAACGTTAACTCCTATTCCTCAATAATTTATACAACAGAAATATCTTTTTCTTTCAACAGAAAAAGATTGG
This sequence comes from Desmodus rotundus, assembly GCF_022682495.2. NCBI lineage: Eukaryota > Metazoa > Chordata > Mammalia > Chiroptera > Phyllostomidae > Desmodus > Desmodus rotundus. The sequence continues at coordinate 48,495,275 of NC_071389.1, forward strand.
GCTTTTGATTTTTAAGTGGCCTGAAATGGAGAGGGGTTGAAAGTGATCTTGTCTCATTCTTAGTCAGTTGTGACTTAGCTGAACCTAGACATAATCTTGAGAATTAGTCAGCTAAATCACAGCTGACTAACTGCAAATGAGTAAAGAATGGGTATTGAATATTATTATCTCCTTGACAGCCAGCTTCCTTGTTTGAATTCACCACATTAAGTGGGCAGTCAGGTTCCATGGGAAACATTCTGAGACTGAGGTTGGCTTTCAGAAAGTTTACTGAGGAGTGACCTCAGGATTCACACAAGTTAGGGAAAGAACAGGGAGAGGAGGGTTAGGCAGAGAGAGGATATGATACAGTTGCAACAGTAGCCTAGCTGACCCCAGAGGATGCTGTGGAGCTCAAAGACCCTTTAGAGGTGTCTTAAACATGGAGGTGAGAAACCAGGTTTTTGTATCCTCCCATAGATCAGTCATTGGATCTGAGCTGCCCTTTGCACAAACCAGCTTCCTGGCAAAGGGCATTTCCTGGGAAGGGCTCCTTTGTGAGCCTCAGCAGGGGCACTCTCTGAAGCTGTGGGCATGAGTGCTTGCATCTTGAAAGAGGAATCTAGGATCAGATTTTAGCAAATTTATGAGGCCCTACTAAGCCCACAACTGCTGTTGTTGAGGCTAAAGAAATTGTTGAGCCTTGCTGCTTGCTGTAATGATCCCCATAGCCCAACAGGGGGAGATAGATATGTAAAAACAAAGAAAAACATATCATAGCAATAAAAGAAAAAAAAAACCAAAAGACGCTGATAGGATGAGTGGAAGGCAGAGATGTAAAAGAAAGATGGGATACCACCTGACTCAGCAATAGCACTCCTAGGTATCTGCCTAGGGGAAATGAAAACACATGTCCTTGTAAAGATTGTTCATGAACATTCATAGCAGCATCATTCATCGTAAATGCAGGCTGGGATGAGCTAAATGTCCATCAACTGGTAAAGGGGTGATGAAAATTTGGTGTATGAATGCAATAGAAAGCGATTAATAAAAAGAATGAAGTATTGAAATGTGCTACAACTCAGATAAATCTGAAAAGAAGATATTATGCTCAGTGAAAGAAGACAGATACAAAAGAACATTTACATAAAATGTCCAGAGAAGATAATCTTAGGGAGACAGAAAATAGTGGTTGCCCAGGGCTGAAGGTGGGAACGGGAAGGACTGTATATAAATGGGCATGAAGTTTCATTTTTTAGTGATGGGAATGTTCTAGAATTCGAGTGTGATGATGCTTGCCTAATTCTGTAAATACACCAAAATTGCTGCATTGTAAACTTAAAACAGGCAATACTATGTTATGTAAATCAGTCTTCATTAGGGCTGTTAATGATAGTGATTTCAAAGTATATCATGGGGGAGACTTGTTTAGCTAGACTGGAGTGGGAAAAGCTAGAGAAACTTGAGAGAATTAATGCCCCCTGAGAAAGTTTTTCAGCCTAAATATATTTTTCTTCTGTGTGGAGATGTCAGAAAGAGCGTTTCAGGTAGAGGAAATAAAACGTGGAAGTCAAAAAGAATATGTAGTTCAGGAAGTGTTCAGCATGTTTTCTTTGAGTGCTAAGGGTGAAGGGATGAAGGGCCTTTGGCACGCAACCAGTACTTGGAAGCCACTTCATGAAGAATATTTCATGGCATGGTGAGAAGGCTGGAATCTCCTATTGTCATACCTTTGCGTAAGCCTCTTTCTATACCTGAACGCTCTTTCCCTGTTTTTATTTGTTTCTTTTAATGTCTGGCTCCTTCTCATCCTTTAGGCTTTAGCATAAAAATAGCCTTTTCTATGATCACTTTATCCCAAAGGTTCTGCTCTCTGCTCACCACTATTCTCCATAAAAAAAAAAAAAATACTACTTGTTCACTTATTTTTGTTTACAGCTTTTCCCGTGCCTCATCAGGCAGTCACGAGGGGCTAACTCTGTTTTAATCACTGGAGTTAGGACACTAAAAATTGGACTCTGACTTTCCAACTTTTTAGCTGTGTGACCTTGGAATATCTTACTTGACCCATTGACTTCCAGATTTTTCTTCTGTAAAATCTGGTAGATTTAACATCAATCTCTCTATCTTTTAGTCTTAACGTGAAGATTAAATATCATAATAGATGTGAAAATGCTTTTTGAATGTTACATCTCTCTGAAATTTTATCGAATTATTATAATTAAATAATGAATAATGCATTTTTGATAATAGTTATTAATAATTTAAAGATTAACTCTTCCTATAAATGTATTATTACTACAAACTAAAATGTTATTAATAAACAATAAATAGCACATTAAAGTATTTACTTGGGATTCAGAATGTATTTTATGTATATCAGCTACTCCTCTGACTTGCATCATGCTAAAACCCTCAGGTACATAAGAATTATTTACTCCCATGTAGGTGGTACTAATGAGCTGTAGTTCAGGGAAGGCCTGTCTTTGCTTTTTGTGCTTTCTGACTTATTCTTTCATGTTGAACTTCCTAAAATTATTTATAAACTATAAGTTGAGAGACCTAAATGACAATCTAAGAAATTCTGTTATAGGTAGAAGCATTCTTTTAAAAATATGTATGTGTAAGTAAAAAGTACTGCACCAGATGTTCATAAAATAAAGGCAACTCAGATGTGGAGCCTGTCTTTAAGGCGTTTGTATTCTAGGAGGAATTATAAATTGTAAAAAATTAGAATACAAGCTAGAAAGGGAAAGTACCATTTGAGAGGTGAAAATGAAAAAGATTTGTTAGGAGCAGGAAGAAAGTAGCAACAACTGAAGTGAACAGCGGGGGTGGGGGGGCAGGTGGGCGTCAGTTAGGTGACACTTTGATGATGGATTTGTGTTCCACCAGGCAGAATGACAGGCATGTGGTTCAGTAGGCATCCAAAAAGCAGGAATATTACAAACAAACCCAGAGATGTTGACTGTGTATGAGATCTCTCTGTCCTGATAAAACTGTAGCCAGTAGGCTAGGGTTATGGCCCTAGAAATAAAGATAAATGTCAAGGACTAAAAAGAGATCAATGGATTGTCCTATAAGGAGCCAGTCACTTAAGGGTAGCCATTAAAATACAGCGCTTCACTCACCTGACAAGTGTTACTGAGTGTCTGACTTGTGCCAGGCAGAAGCCTGATCCCACTGGCTGTGTGTATTACCCACACTGAATGAGCTCTGTATAAGTTATGTAGCGTGACAAAGATGCGGGTGTTATATATTGGACTTTTGAGGTAGGGAAATAAAATGAACAAACACATGTCCAAACGCACATGTGTACCATTTAACTGAGTAAGTCAGAGAAATACAACTACTTGAGAAGATGGAATGATTGAAGAAGAACAATGCTGCTTTCTTGGAGATCCATACTCTTTTTATTTTTTAAATTAATTAATTTATTTTTATTCAGTTACAATTGTCTGCATTTTCTCCCCATCCCTCCACCTCACCCCAGCCAGACCCACCTCCCTCCCCCACCTCCACCCTCCCCCTTGATTTTGTCCTTGTGTCCTTTATAAAATAAAGCTACCAGTTTCTTCTCTTTTCTTTTTTAATTAAAATAACCATGGATCAGCATCTAGCCACTTAGCACCTTTTCAATAGCAAGAACAGCCACTTCAAATATTTTGAATTCATGAATAAGTAAAGAAAATTGAGCCTGCCATTTGCACACTTTTAAGAATATCAGAGGCTTTTAAAATTACATTAAAAATGAATTTATTTTAGGGAATGCTTTTAAGCTTTTTAACTATAGACTTTTCTAAATTTAGTTCAGGAATATTGTATTTTTTTCAATTAGTATTTTAGAATAAATACTATATTTCTACTTTTTACTGACTTCTGTCCGCAGAGCCAAGTGCTTGTGGGAGAGTCTGGGCAGAGTCTGGTTAGGAGGGTGTTCTCCTGCCCTTCTGCCATCTTATTTTTCATCAGAACATAGTCAAAACAATACTTGCAACTAAGTGATTTAGACAGAATCAATTTCATAAATTTTATATAAAATATTAACCACAAACATTAACATTTCCATATTTCTGCTCTCTTCACATCCAACCAAGGTAGTAAGTATAGCTCCAGACCTTCTTGGTCAGGATTGATTATAGAACACCTCCCTGAACAGAGATGTTTAGTAAGCAGCTGAATATTTATATCTGACAGCCAGGAGATTATAGGAAAATATTTGACAATCACTGGGTTTTGAGGAGTTGGAGTTATTTATATTGATTGCTGCCCTGATTACTGACTGGGAATATAGAACATAAGGAAAAATGTGATTATAAGAATAACATGTGGATATAGACATAAATGTAGATATAGCTATAGAGATACATAGACATATGTGTGTATGTAGACATAACAAATAGAGGAAAAATAAGAGAGGGTCAATCAAAGAAGATGGTGAAATACTGGGCTTTAAAGCCTCTGCTGTATATATTTTTGGGCCGATGTCATTAAAACCCATAGCTTTGGCCACCACTTATTCACTAACAGTTGAACTCTGGTGATGTACTTGTTATTGTTACAAAATAGGAAGGAATGGCCAGGGAAATAAAAAGATCACACCCAAGTCACACAGATAAAGTTGTGACATATTTTTATTTCTTTTCATTCTCGTTGCCTATCTTCTACACAATATGCTTAGGTTATACATTATTTAGTCACAACTGGATTATCATAGTAGCCTTTTATCTGTTAATGTTCTCCAGAAAGCTATTAGATTAGCATTTCTAAACAATGGTAGTTATTCTGTCATTTCCTTGCTCAAACACATTCACTTGTTTTCCACTCCCTGGAATCTAATCCAAAATCTCTAGCTTGGCGTTCACAGGCCCCTAGTAGGCATTTGAACCTTGTTTTCAATTAACTTTGCAAACATTAAGCAGCTATTATTCCTCAAATACTGTTAGACACTAGTTACAGAGAGCTACATAAATCAGTTATATCCGTACCTTCAAAGGTCATAAAGAAAGTAGGAAATGTAAACATTGAACACATTTTTGTAATTTGATAAATACTATGAAAGTGAAAATATAAGGTGAGAGAGCACACGTATCCTGAGGATCTAATCTGGCGAGCAGAGATGATCCATACTGTCAAACGTCAGTCAGGCCAAACTGGAGAAAATGATGGTTGGGGTAAGAGTTCCGAATGACTACATTTTAGAGAACAAAGGTGAGACTGAGAGAAAAATAGATGAAACTGAGGCTTGAGATAGAAGCAGTACCAGGAGCCAGGAGGGCTAGCTAAGCCACATTTAGGGTTTGGGACTTAAGGACAATGGAAAAATCATGGGAGAAGTGTGAGCTTTGGGGACAATTGACCAAGATTGCATTAAAAATGATGCTTTGTAGTGTGGAAAACTGAAAGGAGGTTTCCTGGAATCATGGTTGTTAAGGAGATTTTTTAAGGAATCCAGATGTCAATGTTGACCTTCATTATATGTTCGCAAATGGAGATAGAAAGAAGTTAAACAGATTTTTAAAAAGATATCTTGAAAGGAGAATTGGCAGGACTGTTGTTGACTGTAGGTGTATTCCTTCACTGTGCTTTGTTCTTCCATATTTTGTTACTTGCTCTCATACCCTTTATGATGACTAGAGAGACAGTTCCAGAATGGCTAGAAAGATGTAGTAAATTCGCTATAGTTTTTATCCTTCCAGTTTTAAGAATTCCTACTTTCCTTTATGAGGTCTAGGTTAATAATTTGGTATTTCAGAATATCACCCTGCTAGGCTATAAGGCCAAAAGATGGATTTCTCAATTAAAAAAAATCCATTTTGTGATTTAAAAATTCACCTTAACAAGTATGTCACACACTTACAGTTTAATTTCAAGGAGTAGAGTTTCACCCCGCTGTTACAGAAACCACACCAAAACAACACCAAACACCAGTTCACCGTATTCTTTGTAGGAATAATGACTTAAGCAAAGAAGGATGAGTACATATCAGACATGACAAATACCTGATTTAGCTAAGTGATCTTACATTTGTTCTTCATGAATATACTTTATATTATATGCTGTCCAGATTTAACATGAAAGACCCATGACCTATATGTATATGGATGCATGGAAACTATTAATGTTTCTCACAAGCACAAGAAATACCATCAGCATTCCTCACTGCGAAGAATTGCATTTCCAGTCTCAGAATGTTATCCATTGGAGTCAATATGTCTGGTATATTCTTGAATGGGTTAGAGTGTTAAACCAAGGTCAGCAGGTAGTGTCCTTGTGCCCACTCTGAACTCTGTGGTATTACACAGAGCCACTCAGATTTCCTTTTCACACTTGCTCTGCAGTTCATTGACTTTTCACGCAGTAGAAGAAGCTATTTGGCATGTGAGTGGTTCTGAGTCTACCTCTGAGAAGTTATCTGCATATTAATATGAATTTCTTTTCAAGAAAGAAAAATAACCTTGACCTTACGAATCATACCTATTGCGGAAAACTATGGATCATGAATTGCTAACCTATTCATATTAATAAACTGTGTGCCAGCAAAATCATATTCATTTGCATAAGCTTCTTCTCTCTGTAGCCCATGAAATTAATATTGTTTAATGGCTGGAAATAAGATCACCTTTGGCTGTGCCAGTCATACTCTCATCTTGAAAGGAACAGATAAAGGGGTCTTGATTCAGTAAGCAGGAAACTTTTAAATTACAAACGCTTTCATTAGACAACCAGTATGAGTCCAAGTGACATAAGCAGTGTCATCTCTAGATGAGTGTAGGATTCTAGGCAAATCTTAGACTACAAATCCCTTTTCTACTTAGATTCCTTGACCACCATTTTATTCAATACATTTTTTAACTGAATGCCTACTTCCGTGGTAGATATTATAATAATTCCAAGGCCCTGTCTTCAAAGGCCTCATGGTTTATAATGGGAAAGCAGTACTCAACTTTGTCCTAGAGGCTTTGCAAAGATTTTCACAGAGAAGGTGACATTTACATTGGGCTTTAGAGAACGAGTAGGGATTCTTAGGTTTAGAAGGAGAAGAGCAATGTAGGTAGAAGAATATATTTGCTGTGAAAGAGGCTTAGTATTTAAAAGAGCAAGATGTTGAGTGATGCAGGGCTGGCTACATAATTTTCAGGGCTTAGTGACAAAATGATAATGTGGGGCCTCTTTTGCTAAGTAGGAAAATGCTATTATAGTTTTCATCTAGTCTCTCTCCTGAATTGTCATGGTATTTTTTTAATTTGCCACTTAATGCTGTCCTAAGCAAAGAAATATTACATTTTCGCATTGTTATAAATGTGGCCATTCATCTTTATATTGTGCAATGCCAGTTTCAAATGCAAGTATGAGTATCTAACTCATGCAGAATCATCAAAATTATATTATTTCATAGAAAATACATGCATATGTATTTTGCTCTTACCATAACAATGGAAATGCCACACAACTAACTCAGTTGTTTCTGTTCCACATCGTAATACATGCACATTCTACCACTGTTCTCAACTTTCAGCTTATTGATGAGTAAAAAGAACTGAAATGAACTATACGTTTTTTTATTTCTTCCTTCCACATTATCATGTTCAATAAGTAGCTGGTTAATACAGGAAAGAAACACAAATAGGATTCTTTGGTCATTTGTGCTTTTTAGAATGCCATTGCTTTTGTAGTAAAGTGAGTTCCTGTTCAAACAGAAAGTGTGGATTCTCAAGGCTATCAGTGAACTTATTTGCATAGTGTTAGATGTAATACTCATACCTTGCACTTGCTTGGAGTCCCACTAAACCCCACACATTGTGGGCTCCCTGGAATTCTGTTCTCATTGGGGCATCACAAAGCTATTTGTGGAGCGAGCAGCAAAGAACTGCAGACATGCATTGGGTGTGCATCTCATCTGCTCATGCATATACTCCATGATTACATTCTACTCCACTGACAAGACACAAGTTCAAAGATAAAATTAATAAGAATTCAAGAAGGTGATAGCAGAGCATTGACCAAATAAGAGGCTCTCCAGAGCACAGGACCCTGTGTGACTGCGTAGGTCGAACAGCCACAAAACTGACCGTGCATAGTGTGGTGACTACAGGGTGCAGGGAATGGAAGAGATTATGTTGGGCATAGATGCGAATGACCATATATGCAAAGCTGTGAGTTTTGGAATTGATACTGTTTTATATAAGGAACCAAAGCTTTGCGACGCATGGTAGTACTATGTCATATTTAGGTTTTCCAAGCTAACTCTGGAGGCAGTAGGGAAAATGGATTGGAATGGTGGCAGAGATGTTGGGGGACTGCATGATGCCAGTAGCAGAAAGACTGTGAGGTAGAGAAGCAAAGTATATATGGGTGACAGTTCTGAGAGAGAGAGAATCCTTAGAATTTGGTACCTGAATTTAGGAAATGAGGTAGAACGAAAGGTGTATGAAAAAAACTGGTTTCAGAAGTAAGCTTAGCATAATTTTCAGCCTACGAGTTATACCTTCCAGCTCCAAACCTCCTAAATTATAATCGGTAAATGTGTAGCATGACGTATTTTTCCCTCCTTTCAAAGTTTTGAAAAATTGATGACAAGTGCTTAGATTATGTAGCAGATCTCATTTAGGAAGAACTCCGTATGCTCGGAACATGTGTTGTCACTGAGCATATTGGGACCTTTGTAAAACAGTGGATCAAGAGCGCCATTGTGACTCTGAGCTAATAATAGGTGATAAATATTTTGAACACCAAGGGCAATTGGTGTTCAAATTATCATTGTCATATTCTAAAAGCCAGAAAATATACTGCAGATACAAAGCAACACTAGAAATCCCATGGTTTCATGTGATCCACTGATAATTACTCAATTATCAAGACATTTAAAATAAAGAAAATTTGTTTTATGTCATGAGTCAGTGATTGAGAATGAGAAATATGAAAGGTGTTGCCCTTCCAGCTGCTGGGGTCAGGCCACTCCTAGCTGGAATGGGTGAGATGTGTTAATGACTCATTGGTAGTTTACTTCAAAGAAGGTGTTAATTGAAAAGGTGACATACTCAACTTTCCATTTTATTAACCAAGATGCTTTCCTGGGCCTTTTTTGTTGCTGTTATTTTACTTTAAAGCATTTTTAAAGTGTTATCTTTTATTTTAAGATTATTTTTAACTTTTTTTTTTATTGGCCATCTTCTATCTCCTCTAAGGATGTTTGTTTTCAACCCTGGCTGCATATTAGAATCACCTGGAGAGATGTGTCACAGGTACTTTGCCCCAGCCTTTCCCAGACCAATTAAATCAGAATTTCTGGGAGGGATTCCCAGGCGACTCTTTTTAAAAAAGCTTCCTGGGTGATTCTAAAGCATAGCCCAAATTAAAACATCTATGGTGCTTTTCTCTCACAGATGCCATTTTCACCCTAGTTCACAGTATCTCACAAAAAAGCCAAAGAGAGGAAAAATTATTTCAGTCAACTGGAGGTAGGAATAATTCAACCAGTAAAGAAAACAAAGGGTTTTTGTTGTTGTTGCATTTTGTTATTTTCTTTCTTTTTTTAAATACGAGAATCTACGAATGTGTTTCTTTAATGATGGTCAGCCTGACCAAGGATCAGCAACAATGCCCAATTACTTTGGTTTTAGAGGGCACCTGATATCTCAATTTTATTATATTATTATTAATTTTAAAAAATTTTTGTTTTCTTTTCTTCGAGCCTTATCTAGTTATCTTTAGGAGTACTCACTTACAAGATATCATAGTGCTATTGTCCAGAGTCACATATTCTTCTGAGATTATTATTGAGCTGTTTCTGGAGTTATCTCTATTGTTTCAGTTAATTTGCAAAGGATTATTTTTCACAAAGATGATTATAACAGTGTAGTAGTCAGGAATTGATGCAATAATGCTACAGGACAAGCAACCTCACAAAATCTTAGTAGCTTCTGTCAACAAAAACTTATTTTTCTTATTCACAGACCTGCGAGTCATCTGCAGTTCTGCAGATCTTGGCTGAATTAGTCTGGGCTTTGCTCTAGGCTGTAGGTCAGGTCTGGGTCTGCTTCACATGTCTCCCTCTGTGGATGGAAAAGGAGCAGAGGAGCAGGGAGATGCTCCTCTTAGAGCAGATCACAGGAGGTCAAGTGGGCAAGTGGAAACACATGATGCCTCTTAGAGCCCTTAGCCAGAAACTGGCACAATGTCACTTCTGTCCCCATCCATTTGACAAAGAAACTCCTTTGGCTAGGTCTAATACCAGTTTGTTAGGGAACTATACTCCAACAACAGTGGAGGTCTTACAAACTGACACGATGAAGGGCTTGATGTACAATTTCTTTGAAGCATTGGAAAGAATAATCCTATCTATCACAAATATGTTTTGCCCTTAAAGTAATTTGGATGTATATAAAAAGATGACTTCAAATGAATGTAAAAAATAGTCCAAAAGGTGATTTTTCTGGGATAACTGCCTAGGATTATCAGTGAACTTGAGAGTAGGGTAGACAATTTAAAGTTGTTAGAGGAACAACTCCATTGGTGCTCCAGCTGAGGCCCAGTTCTGCCATTTATTTGGGCCACATTAAGACAGGTTTCTTAGTCATTCTGGATCCATTTTCCTCTGCTATTAAAAAAATATTATAATACTGTGAGGAAAACCTGATACAATGTCCTTGATAACACTTGGCAAAACTGAAAATAAAATAAAAAGGAAGTTTGATATAATTATTAGTTTCACTTAGTTATTTGAATTCCAATGGGAAATGACTTGTAATTATATAATGGAGAGTGCCAACTTTTTCCTCAGGCTTGGTTCAAGTGTGACAGATGAGGGAACTCTGACAAAGTCACAAAAACTTCATGATGCCTAAAGCATGAGTCGCGAACCTGCAGCCCATGGGCCACATGGTTTGGTTTGGCGCACACAGTATTTTGCAAACATCTGTAATCACTGCCAGTGTTCAGAAATTGGGAAGTTTCTAATAAAAGTCAAAATTTATGCTAAACATAAGAATATTCAGTACCCACAGCCCACATTCTCATGTGACAGCAATCTTCCACAGCTAAAAAACAAATTCTTTAAGGGGTACATGCTCTCCAGTTGCCCACATTTTTTATCACCTCCTATTGTATTACACCCACACACTTAATTCATTTCTATTATCTTCTGGGATCTTTTAAACAGTGCTAATATTCAACATGTTTAGCTACTAAAACCAAGAACCAATAAATCTCAGGAGATCAGGAGCCACAGAGTGCTGAAGCAGGGTCCTGGTCACATCCCATTGTGATGTTCGGGCAGTGGTCCTGTGGGTGCTGGCCTGTGGAAAGATTCAGGGACTCCTGGGGATGGTTCCGGGGTGGCCATGGTGGTGGCGGGAGTACATTGAGGGCTTAGAGTAGGGGCTCCTTATCAAACACTAAAGAAGTTTTATAATATTTTAATAACAGGTATGCCCTATTGTACATAGTTCTGAATACCAGTCCCATTGTAAAATTTGTATTTCTAATGTAGGCAAGAATATAGATTGGGAATAGGAATTATTGACAACCTAAGTTCAGAAAACTTGACCAAGTTCCTTGGGAGTATGACTAGAATATAGAAGATCGAAAGGAATAATTGCGTATTTAGGAAGAGCCATTGGTCATATTATGTCAATGCTCTTACGGTAGCTGTCTTAGGACACTCCTTTAGACGTGCATTAGGTGAACTTCCGGGGGGTCAGACCTCGTCTGGAGTCCATCTCAGCCTAGCTCCTCTTGCGTTAGGAGTTAGGAGTGTAGGAGGGTTGCAGTTGCTTGGGAAACTGCCTGACAGCATTTGATCTTTTAGAGAGAAGATGGCCCCAGTTTGTGGTTTCTCTGAATGAAATATAATGGGTTAACATTGGCAGTTTTAGCTCCTTTTGGTAGGTATCCATGAAATACTCACTTCTGGTTTATAAGATGTTTAATCTTGTGATCCAAAAAAAGTCAAGTAAGTATGCTATTTCATTTATGGGATAGAATATTTTTTCTATCTCATCATCTTGAAGATTTTGAGCTTGTGGCAGGAGAAATTAGTTTTTTTTAAGTCAATTTGATGATTCTTTAAATAGCATATTTCTCTGTTTCCATTTTTTAGATGGAGTAGAAAGTGGCATTTAAACAGAATAGTCTATTTTATGGTGAAAAAATTGTGATATTAGAGTGACATGTACCAGGGACTATAGAATAGGACAGTTTGAAGGACCTCAAGCTATACCTGTAGTCAGGTTTTACTTCACGTGACTCAAACCTGGGACCAAAACACTGCTGATTTACTTTTTTTAGAACTGCATAGCCTTAGGGTACTGAGCTAGGTCAGTCTTTGTAGGTAGGGTTAAGGTGATTTGCAATATTTCTCTGGGAGCCTTTTAAAATATAAAACTTGGGATTTTTTTTTTTTTTAAATTTCAGTAAAGAAGCTGTGTGATGCGATCTGTTTTTGTGCTGGTTTAAAGTATCCATGTGATCAAGGAAATTTGCTGGCAGATTAGACCCACCATGCCAGATTTTTTTAAAAAATAGCAATAGTGCATTTTGTGAACTTCCAACAGATGATAACAAAGATTTCCTGTGGTTTATCTACTCTGCCAGCACAACTTTGCTGCATGTAATTGTATCTGGGACGAGTGTCCATGTTACTGAAGTCCCCATGCTATGCTGGAGATTGTAAAATGAATAAGTACCCCTATACATCTGTGAATACATTATTTTCTCTTTTTTATCTCTTTTCTCTTTCTCTGACCCTTGCCTCCTCCCTTCTCTGTTCCCTCACAATCTTTCTGTCTCATTTACTTCTTACCTGTTTTTTAAACTCTTTTGGTTATTAGTGAACAAAATTTGAAATGAGTGGAAATGAAATGAAGTTCCAGGACCATGCTGGAAAGCGAAGTGAAAAATAGCCATCTCTGTGGAATGTCTTAACCGGCTATCTCATTCCCCTTCACAGCCTGCATGACAGGTATTCTTATTGCTTTCATTTTTCTTCTTGGAGAAATTGAAGCTGAAGCACCTTAAGTTAAAAGGCTTTGGCCCTAGTATTTGTATCTAGGCACATTTTACATTAAATCTCTTATTTTACCCCAATACCTTGCTGAAAAGGAATTGGTTGAAAAAAATTCATTCTTTCCTATGATTTTCCTTTCATCTTTTCTATCAACATTCCTCCCTTCTTTCCATTTGACCTTCCTTAACCCCTAGTTTGAGTGGTATAGAAACGTAAATCTTATGATTAGTAGGGTGACAGGAGCTCAAATTTATGTACAAACTGAGTGAGCTATGGGACGTTATAGTATTTTATTTTAGAAAGTAAAGAATATGTAGGTCACGGGTATACAAATCTGTTCCCAAGGTAATTTTAGAATTAATTGGATTAACTTACTATTGAGAACCTATCACACACCAAATACCTTATTGAAAATGTGGGAGGAAAAAGATGATTAATAAAAAGGTTGTCCCTTTACGGAGTGTCTTAAATAGGCAAATGCAAAAAGATATTCTAGTCCATATGATACAAGTGAATTAAAATAGATGCTGTAGTTAAGATACAATTAATAGGTAGGGAAACAGAACAAAGGAAGTTCATTTTCATCAGAATTAATTAGGATCTATGTGTCAGAAGGTGGCATTTGAAATTTTTCTTGAAAGGTAAGAAATTGATGGGAGAACATGGATATTTACATCCCCAACTGAGAATATAGCATGAAATAAAAAATATGAAAAGTTTTATTCTGGCTGGAACATAGCAGGTTTCTTGAAGGATATTAGAAGATAATACTGAAACAATGGATTGAGCTCAGATTCTGAGAGGCCATGTTAAAAGTCTGGACTTTCATAAAGGGACAATTAGGAATTGTTAGAAAATAACAATTAGAAAATAACATGATTTTACCTGTGCCCAAATCATCCTGACGTGGTACGAAGGATGTACGAGGAAGAGCCTGTGGGCGGAGAGATGTGTTAGAAGGCTGCACAGTAGTGTGGGGGAGAGAGCAGAGACACTGTGTTAGTTGTCTATTGCGGTATAACAGTTTGCGCCTAAATCTATGGCTTAAAACAGCAAACATTTATTATCTCAAACTTTCTGTGAGTCAGGAATCCCGGCATGGCTTCACCAGGTGCCCCTAGCTCAAGGTCTAATGACGCTGAAAGCAGGTTGTTGGCCCCAGTTGTAGTTATCTCAAGGCCTGACTAGGTGGCAGTCCATTTCCAATGTCGTGTACTTGCCCGTAAAGGCTCTGTAAAGAACCTCTTAAGGGCTGAGGTCCTTGGTGGCTGTGGACTGGAAACATTAGTTCCTCGATACATAAGCTTTCTTTTGCAGAGAAACTTGCACGTGACTGCTAACGTCCTTCAGAGTAAACAAGCAAGAGAGGGTGCCCAAGATGAAGCCACGGTCTTTTTGTAACATAAACTTACCAGTGACATCTTAGCGATCCTTCTATATTTTGTTCATTAGAAACAAGTCACCTGGTCCAGCCCATATTCAAGAGGAAGGGATTACACAAGAACATAAACTTGACTTTGGATTTGCAGCCTCCCAAAGTAGGAGGAAATAAGTTTCTGTTGTTTAAGCCACCCAGTCCCTGGTACTTCATTATGGCAGCCTTGGGACAATAGTACAAGAAGGTCTAAACCTGAGCAGAGAAGAGGGAGATGGAAAGGAAGGGAAGATCACAAGAAGCACTGCGCTTTGGTTAACAACTACAATGTTAGTTCTTAGAAAACAAAAAAGGATTCTTAAATAATAATCAAGTTAAACAAAACTAGTTGTCCTTGCGTATGTATGTATGTGTGTGTGTGTATGTATGTATATGTTTGTTTTTTATTGTTTTGATAGGGGTATGGAAGTGATGGAGCATAGGCACTGTAACTCGATTTCGGCTGCACGTTCAGCAATACCATCTGTCACAGATCTAGTTTTTCAGAAGCAGATACCGAATCAAAGATTGAGGTGCAAGGTTCAAGGAATAACACAGGCAAAAGAAAGTGAGAGGAAACAGGACTGGGCAAAGCAAGAAGTCAAGTTATGATGCAAGCCCTTGCCCGGCGCTGAGGAGACAGCATCGTCGAAGTTGTCCCTCACTGGACTGAAGTGGCTGGCTCTTAATAATCCTCCACATGCAGCACTACATGCGGGCCCTCCTGGAAGGACATGACCCAGAGCAAGGTGTCTCTGTGGATAAGGCCGTCTGCTGACTGCTCTCCCTGCAGCTGGGAAGAATGTCCTTTCTTGAAGAGGATCAGGTGACTCTTCTGGTTTACCAAACCTTCTCTGTTACAGAGTAAAAAATCTGTTATGAGATAGCATGGTTACCTAAACTCAAAACTAGGCTATATGTAAAAATATTGCCAAGTAGAATAATAATACTTAATATTTTTTAAAAAAATTATTGAATTTATTGGGGTAACATTGGTTAATCAAATTTCACAGGTTTCAGGTGTATAATTCTAGAATACATCATCTGTACCCTGTGTTGTGTGTTAACCACCCAAAGTCAAGTCTATGTTAATCATTTACTCTCCCTATTATCCTCTTCTACCTCCCTCCAGTCCCCCTTTTCCTCTGGTAATCACCATATTGGTGTCTGTGTCTATACTTTTTTTTTTTCTTAATCCCTTCACCTTTTTCAGGCAGTCCTCCAAATCCTTCCCCTCTGACAGCTGTCAGTATGTTCTCTGTATCAATGAGTCTGTTTCCATTTTGTTTGTTTATTTTATCTATACTCCATGTTGATGAATAGATGGTGTCAGACTTAAAGCATTTCTAAAATGATGTGCTACAAGATTTTTTTCGTACATCTGTACCATTGCATAACACTTCCAGTGACTAAGTAAAGGCATAGCAGCCAAGCTTGTCAAATCTAGGTGACAAAAAGCTGGGAGGGATTAAAAAAAGTACTTTGGACATAGGAGTCAGAGTGGTTCCTAGACTACAATAATGTTCTAAATCATCAAGATATCATTTAGAAGGGATATACATTAAATTTTA
This sequence comes from Desmodus rotundus, assembly GCF_022682495.2. NCBI lineage: Eukaryota > Metazoa > Chordata > Mammalia > Chiroptera > Phyllostomidae > Desmodus > Desmodus rotundus. Next base: position 48,511,245 of record NC_071389.1, read on the forward strand.
CACTTAGGCTCAACGTTTTTCTACACAAATTCTGAATGAGAAAAACCTAACTTAAGAGTGATTCATGTGAGAAAAAAGCCTTAGGGGATTTAACTAACTCTAAGGCAACTCAGCAAAATGGAAAAGATTAAACTTGAATATCAGCTAGACCTAAATTTGGATCCTGGTCCCAACATTTACACTCGGCTAGGTCCTTTGACTCTCTGAGATTGGGTTTATTCTTCTAAAATGGGAGGAAGTAGTAACATTTGCCTCGATTACTTCAGAGACTTCTCAAGAGTATTTTGTGAACAATCACAAGTAAAAAGAGCCTTATAAACCATTATAGAGCCTATAAAGCTAACCTTTGCCATCATTTTGTCATCTCCTGTCAGACACGTGGCAGGTAGGCAGTGTGAAGAGCGCACGCAGAGTGGGCTTGTTCTAGTATACACCTAATTTTCACCGGGCTAGGTCCGTTTCAATTTTTTTCTGTGTGATTTGGGTCTGGCTCTGGTTGACAGCATCACTTCAACTGTGTGGACTTGGAAAAAGTTGGCATCCCTGTCATGGTCGTGGTTAGATTTAGATAAGTTTTAGTGGAAATCTAGTAAGAGGAAGAATAGCTACAGATTCCAGTAGCACTGAAGAGGGGCAAAAGAAATGGTTATAACAAAACTTCATACTCAGCAAGTCTGAGTCTTTGGTGGGAAATAATCTTATTCACAGGCTTTCTGAATAAGAAATTTTGTTATAACCAATTTTCTTTTGCCCCTCCTGGAATCTGTAATTATTCTTCTGAATATTTGATTTCCACAAAAAGTTATTCAAATAAAGAAAGAATGAAGGGAAAAATTAGTATTAAGTATCATGAAGTGGTAATCACTGTGCTAGATGTTCTATAAATATTTTGTCTTATCATTGTCTTTACTTTGTAGTTAGAAAAACAGCCTTGGTGTAAATAAATATTTGATAAATAAATAAATGAATTATTCAACTGGTAATTAGTGGAGTTGGATTGAAACATAGATTTCTGACTTCCAAAACTCGAACATCTTTCTACTTCTACCATAAAGCAGCGCTGAGTAGCGAGCACTTTTATTCCATTACCCTTTGTGTGGTGGGACCTCCGCCACTCTGCGAGGGAAAAAGAGTTGCTCCCAGAAGGATTGTCAAAGGTGGTGACATTTCTTCTTTTGAGCAACTAACTCTTCTACAGAAAGAGATAAAGTGGCTTTTTTGCTTGTTTTATTTTTTTTTATCTTCATGAGGACATTTTTTTTCACGACTTTTAGAGAAAAAGGAAGGAAGAGAGGAAAGAAGAGAGAAAAATGTCAATGCGAGAGAGAAGCATTAATTGGCTGCCTACCTAATGCACCCAGACAAGGGATCGTTCATGCCTGGACCAAGGATCGAACCCACAACCTAGGTATGTGCCCTCACCAGTTATGTGACAACATTCCAACCAACGGAACCACACTGACCAGAGCCAGAATGAGGTAAGGTTTTAATGGCACATTCCTACTCCCATCCTTACAGCTGTGACCTCCATGGAATTCCAGAGACCAGTCAGCCTTAAACATTCTTAAGAATATTTTATGGAAGCTTTAAATCTTTCAGAGATGGTGTAATATCTCAAGTCCCGCCTCAAGGAGTCAACTATGATAACACTGACACAGTTATGGGTCTTCTGGGACCCTCCGAACTGCAATCTTATTCATTACACTCTCTCAATTCAGTCTCCTACCTGTGCCATAATCGTCCATATTCTAGATCAAAATCCTGGGGTCAGTTTGCAGTAGAGGGTTTAGTAGCAAAGGAGGATGTTCCCTGCATGTTGAGCACGCATTCCCAGCTCGGAGGTGCAAGGTCTCTTTGGATGGCAGGGTAGGGCTTTCGATTGTGGGCTAATCAGCACGTCAGACATTCTCACACGGTACTGGACATAACTGACACCCACTGTCTTATTCAGTGCTGGCTGCTGTAGCAAAATACCATAGTCTGGGTGACATAAAAAACAAGCATCACTTTCTCACGCTTAAGAAATCTGGGAAGTCTGAGATCAAGGTGCCAGTATGACAAGGTCTAGTAAAGGCTCTTTTTCCTGGTTTGCAGGTGGCTGTCTTCTCACTGTATCTTCACACGATGGAGAAAGAACGAGAAAGAGAAAGGGAGATATTGTCTCTCTCATGTCTCTTCTCACAGAGTTACTATTCCAGTTCATCAGGGCTCCCCCCTCATCACCTCCCAAAGGCCTCACATCCAAATACCATCACATTAACGTTTAGGCTTCATCAGATGAATTTTGGGGATTCAAATGTTTAGTCCATAGCACCCACCTACCAAGCATATTGCTTAGATCTGTAGATGCTCTCCCCGGGAAACTACTACCACCAAAAGTATATGAATCTAGAGAGTCCAAGTCAGATTTTTTATACCCGTCTTAGTTTGTTCAGGCTGCTATACCAAAATACCATGAACTGGGAGGCTTGTAAACAACAAACATTTGTTTCTTACAGTTTTGGAGCCAGGGGAGTCCAGGATTGTGGGGCTGGCACATTCTGTGCCCGTGAGAAGCCACTTCCTACATAACTGTTTTTTTCATTGTAACTCATATGGCAAAAGGGGCAAGGCAGCTTCCAAGGGTGACATTTATAAGGACACTAACCTGATTTATGAGGACTTCAACCCCATACCCTAATCATCTCTCAAAAGCCCCACTTCCTAACACCATCACCTTAGGGGTTAGGTCTCAACATAGGAATTTTGGTGGTGCATAAACGTTCAGCACAGCAGTACCCTAACCATAAAAGGGCTATAAAGTGTTCTAACATAAAAGAGAATGTAAGATGGCACCAAATGGCACTACCTATAGGTACAGGAGCAGAGCATATTAGAGAGCTATAAAAGTACTCTCCCAAGCTTCAAAGGAAGAAAACTCAGGCCTTGGCAAGTTTGAAATAACTCCTAATTTTTCCTTATCCTGGGTAGCAAGTGCAGCCCACTGTTATTTTATCTTTTTTAAGCATTCCCTAGATGATATCTGTGAAAGTGCTCTTCAAATGTGAAGTGCTATATAACATTTTGAGATTGTTATTATTTATATTATTAAATTTTTAGCCAGGAGCACAGTGATATGGTATTAGAGTTGAATCCCACTGAGAGAAAGAGAGCATCACTCTCCAATTTACTCAAAAATGCCCTCTGAAAGAGGTTACTCATGGTAGTGAGCAGTGCCATTATTCCACGCCCTCCACAGGCATTCCTGTATAAGTGAGCCCTGGGGAGAAAAACAGGAGAAGAACGCAGACCTCTCCTGCTTCTAAGGAATTTGGTGCCAACAAATGTGGCTTAGTGGAATCAACAAATGAGTTGAAATGATTATTGATATAGAAGCATAGATTGTGTTCTTGAGCTTATGTTTAAAAAATCATACAGCAGCGGACAAGCTGTTGATAGAATGAGCCCTATGCATCTGGAGAGCCTAAACTGAGTTATGAACTAACCTTATCAAACCTGAAAATGAGCCAGCGTGAAGTTACCTCAATGATTCGTAAGAGGCCTTTGATCTTCCTCCTGTTTCTTACATATAAAGTTAAATAACTAATCAGTGAGCTTCATTTTTTTTAAAGATTGTACCTATAAATGGTACCATGCAGTATTTATCTTTCTTTGGTTACCAGTGGCTGTGGGGTAGGGAAAAAAGGGAGAGGTTGATAAAAGAGCACAAACTTTCAGTTATAGGATGAATAAGTTCTGAGGATCTAATGCATTATGTGGTGACCATAGTTGATAACACTGTATATAACACTATATTGTATGGTTGAAATTTGCTAAGAGAATAGAACTTAAATGCTCTTGCCAAAAAAATAAAAAAAGGAAAGGGTGACTATGTGAGGTGATGGATGTGTCAATTAACTCATCATGCTGTATACTTTAAACCCTACAATTTTATTTGTTAATTATATCCCAATAAAGCTGAAAAACAGTAATCAGAACCCAAGCAATCAGAACATTTGAGTAAACAGAATATCTTGCTTCCTCACAGTATCCATTTTTGTTTAATAAAGAGATAACAAGAATATTACCTGGTTATTTTTAACTTTTTTCCATCATTTTCCTAACAATACAATAAACATTTCAAAATAAAAAATGAATTAATGAGCTAATAAATTGTCTAAACTCTGCTCGTGTTCAGAAACTCACTACCCTGTAGCTAGTCCACTCAGCAGTTGGGCTGTCAGAAATGCCATCAAATGCTGAAATAAAACCTATCTCCTTAACGCTTCTCTGCAGTGGACATAATTCTGCCTTTGTCATACACCCTGGGCAGGCTTTGGTGCCCTCTTACCTGTTGACACTGCTCATTTCAGTGACACTGGTGACTTCCATCTCACCAAATACAATGACCAATTGTGTGAGTTGGCTAGGGCTGTCACAAGGCACCACAGACTGGAGTTTTAAATAATAAAAATTTATTTTCTCGTGGTCTGGAAGCTAGAAGTTTGAGATCAAAGTATTGACAGAGCTGATAGCTCCTGAGATCTCTCTCCTTGGCTTGTAGAGGACTGTCTTCTCTCTTCCTGTGTCTTCCCATGGTCTTCCCCTTTGTGTGCCCATGGGAAAATTTCCTCTTTAAAAATTTTTTTAAATGATTTTATTTATTTTTAGAGAGAGGGGAAGGGAGAGAGAAAGAGAGGTAGAGAAACATCTATGTGTGGTTGCCTCTCGTGTATCCCCAACTGGGGACCTGGCCCTCAACCCAGGCATGTGCCCTGACTGGGAATTGAACCAGCAACACTTTGATTTGCAGGCCGGTACTCAATCTACTGAGCCACACGAGCCAGAGCCAATTTCCTCTTCTAATAAAACCATCAGTCATATTGGATTAGGGCCCGCCCTAATAACTTCATTTTAACTTACCTCTTAAAAGACCCTACCTCCAAGTACAGTCTCATTCTGAGGTACTGGGGTGGGGTTATAAATTGTTGGGGGGAGGCACAGTTTAGCCTATGACCCTAATTTTTTCTAATCTCATTTTACTTGACCTTTTTTTTTTTAAAAAAAAACTTATTATGCTATCAAGCCTTTGTTAGATTTTTTTGGTTGCTGTTTTTTGTTCTCCTTGCCTGAATTCTTTATCTTTTTAATTTCCAAACCTCAGTGCCCCAGGACATTTTAATCACCTATGGCTACACTCATACCTCAGTCAGGGGTATCCAGCCTTTTGGCATCTCTGGGCCACACTGGAAGAAGAAGAGCTGTCTTGGGCCACACATTAAATACATTTAATACATAATAACACACACAAAAAATCTTAGAGTGTTTCAAGTATATTTACCATTTTGTGTTGGGCCTCATTCACAGCCATCTTGGGCTGCATGCAGCCCATGGGCCACAGGTTGGACACCCCCTCTCATCCTGTCCCAGAGATTAAAAACTACCTTTACAGGCTAATGGCTATCAAGTATATTACTCTAAGCTGAGACAGGTCGTCTGACACGCGTACATCCAAGTTATATAAGTAAGTGCCTATTTAATTCATTCAAAATCCAATTATCTAAGTCCCTCAAATTTGCTCCTTATGCATCTTCTCCATCCCAGTAAATCATATGTTTATTCACCTAGTCGTGTAAGTCCAACATTTTGGGGTTATCATTAACTCAGTTTTTCTTTCATGCCCCATTGTTGCCCCAACAATGAATTCTGTTGGCTTCACTTTTAAACTATATCCAGAATGTGATCTCTTCTCAACATCTCTACTGTGACTCCTTAGGCAAATATCTCTCATATATAAAGTAGCTCTAGCCTCCTACTTCATCACCTTGCTCCCACTGTAAACTTTCCTTATGGTCTATTCTCCACACGGAAGCCGTAAAAAGTCTTTTCAAAAACATTGGATAATGTGACCTCTCTTTTCAGGCCTCTCACAGTCTTCCTCTCATGCAGAATAAAAATCTAAAGTTGCTATCATGGTGTACAGTTGCCCAATTACTCTCCCTCTTATTTTTCCTAAACCAGCTTCACTGGGCTGTTGTTCTAGCTTTTCTTAACCTATGAGCCTCTGAGCTGTTTCTTGAACATGTCAAGAATACTGCCATGTCAGAGCCTTTCATTGTTCTTGTTTTTCTTTCCTCTGTCTAATAACATTGATTTTTCCCTGATGAGCCACATGGTTTTCTCTCCACTTTATTTAGGTTCCTGCTCAAAACTTATCTCAACAAACATGGCTTCCATGACCTCATAGTTAAACTAGAATCTTTGTGACTCATTCCATGCTCTGCCCTATTTTCTTTACAGTCTTTATCACTTTTATTTGCATTTGTATTTATTTGTTTACTGCTTATCACTCACCCCTGGAATGACAGCTCTAGGAGTTAGGGTATTCATTCATTCTGTGTGCGTTCGTCCATTCAGCAAATATATATTAGACAACCCAGAGTCAGATAGAGTACACTATTGAGCACTTTATTATATATATATTATACACACACACACACACACACATGCTGCTCTAGATGTTGTGGATTCACTGGATTACACTGGGTTACACTGGATTACACTGGATTACACTGGGTTACACTGGATTACATAATGGCCTTTTAGGTACTTGAAGGTCATGCATTTATGACTCAGAGCAATTCTTGCATAGGTCCATAAGAGACATAGAAAAGAATATTCACTCCAGGTTATTTGTGATAGCTTAGATTTGGAGGAAATACAGAGGCCCGACACAGAAAGGAATAGGTAAAACATGGTAGGTGAACACTGTGATGAACTGTGCCACAGTCATACACAGTAGATTAATACACAGAGCAATACAAGTGGATCTCAATAGCATAGTGCTGAGTTAAAAAAAAACCTATTTAATAAAATACCTACTTTTATGTGACTTTAAAATATATATGCATAAAACACCAATATATTTTTTGCAAGAGCACATAAAAAGACAAAGATATATGTTTGCACACATTAGAATACTACCACAAGGGGAGGGGATGAGAATGGAGGATGAAAAAAAGGCAATGAAATGAATCATTGAGCAAGTGAGTAAGTGAGACCTAAAAGAGCAGCGCTGAGTGGGCCAACGATGCTAGTAAGTCATGTTTGCCTTCATCAACATCTAATGCCTTCTCATTTCCAGCACAAGTAGGGCTTTTTGAACAGTTCCTCGCCTGTCACAGTTTTCAGAACCCATCGTATCCTGGGTCATCTCTTCTGAATCATTTCACTGTCTTCAGTGTGTCTTTTAGCCTGATGTGTTCTCCAGATTTCCTATAGCCATGTGTGGGACAATCACTAAGATTTAAACCTATGTCCTTTAGAACCTAGGAGATTCTAAATTTGAAAGTAAGGATTATATAGTTTTCTGTATTCTGTACTTACTTATAAAGAGGGATGATTACTAAAATGTTAATCAAAAAATTCAATTAGCTAAATGCTCAGAGCTTTCCAGTTGACTGGTATTTTATGCTGTATGACTTAAATAAAGTTAGAGAACACTCTCAACAATCATGGGCAGCAGCAAAAATGAGTCATGCAGTGACCTAGGCCACTGAATATTGATTTCTTAGAAGTGAATTTAGTGAAGTGGTTAAGAGCAGGGCTTCTAGATTCAGCCTGCTAGTGTCTGAGTTCTGTTTTTTTTTCCTACTTGCTGACCATTTGTCTTGTGTGTGCACATAACCCACAAAGCCTCAGTGCCTTTATTTTTAAAAGAGGGATAACATACTAGTTTATAGGGTTGCTATAAGGATTAAGTAAAATATTTCACATAAATCACCTACAAGAGTGCTTAGTATCCAATGCGGACTCAATAAATACTAGCCTTTTCTATCTCAGCAAAGTGGCTCCATCCTTTATCTAAGTAAGATGTACTCAGATTTCACTACCGTGCCAAGTGTTGTGCTTGATGCTGAGAAAAGAAAAAGAGCAAGAGCTCAACTTTTTCTCTGATATTCGGATACTCTAGTGGATATAGTAAACTGATAAACAAGTCTTGCTGTACAATTTGTTGAGAACTCAGTGTACCAGATGCTGTATAGAATAGATTAATCCTGTGTGAAGGAGTCGGGGAAACCTTGTAGAGGTGGTGACACTTGGAGATAAGACAGTCAGCCATTCATTTAACAAATATTGTTTAAAGTCTACTATGTGACAGAGCTTGTAGTGAAGTCAAGGAATATAAAATTAATAAACATAGTTCCCGTCCTTAAGAGCCTTGCATATAGACATACAGTGACAGTATTATAATATTGCATGGTGTATGGTTTGATAAAAGTATGGGGAAAACGCCGCAGGGTGTTATGTCACGTCCCATAATGGCAGGCATGTCCAGAGATGAGGAACTGTGCGAGTGGCGTATGGAACAATGAGCAGGAGTATGGAAAACATGAAAAAGGGAGGAGAGACTTTGAAGCAGAGCAACTCCTGAAAAAGAACCGAGGAGAAAAGATTTGTATGGGGGTAAATCTATCATGAAGCATATGAAATAAAGTTTCAGGATCTCTTGCTTGACTGTGCCTCTTCTGTCTCTCCATGTGTTCTCTGAGATGATTGGAACCAACGGAAACAAATGGGATACTGGAGGCACGGAGCCCTGGCCCTCGTGGGGGTACTGAGACTGAGTGGGACCAGCAGGGTGACCATTCCTTCAGCTTCTGCCATCAACACTATGACCCTGTTTTATCTTATTGATCATTCAGTGCTGTCATAGATCCCAAGAAGAAGGATCTGAATAAGATGCTGCTCTGCATTTTGCTTTGGGCCTCTATGATCCACACAATGGCAACCTGCCCTCCCTCCCCAACTCCCAGATCACTGTGAGAGTGGGCCGGGGGCGCAGAGGTAAGTGAGAAGCTGCCTGGGCTGTGCTGGACCTGAAGAGAGCAAAGGAGTAGAGTTCCCACTGAAATTGCTGTTGGGCCAGAAATGGCACTTAGGAAGAACCACAAAGAAAGTTACAGAAAAAATGGAAAGAAACACTTCTAAACTCTCAATAAAGAAAACATATCTAGATCAATCATGTTAGAAGAAATTTGGAATAACCTTACTATTCTACCAAAAAATATTAAAAATAATTGCATTTGAAAGGAAAACAAAGAATTGGCAGCCCCCCGAATTTCAAAAACCAGATGTTAAAGAAGTAAATTAGGACATTCATTGGTAAAAGTGTTCATTTTCTGGATATACCTATATACATATATGTGTGTGTATATGTATATATGTATATATATGGTATTTGTCAACTTTCTAAAATTTATAGTTTGTTATGATTTTCTATTTATAATTTTTTCTTAACAAAGATCTCCAAATTTACATTAGCATCTGGCCTCACAGAAACTAGATTCTGTTCTGATTAATGGTGCTAAAAATGAGATGAAATATTTTTAATTGCAACTTCCCCTTTTTTCTATGTAATTTCTAACCAAGATAGCTATATGAAGGAAAACCAAATGTATTTATGTATTTATGAACATACACACACATATATTAATATTTATTAATAATGGGACATAACTAATACCTTCCAGTATAGTACATTAGTACAGCAATTTTCACCCTTTCCCACCTCATGGCACACATAAACTAATTATTAAAATTTTGCAACACACCAAAAATATATTTTTTGCTGATCTGACAAAAAATAGATATAATTTTGATACATTCGCACCAGATGGCTATTGTGTTGGCTATTGTCATTTTTTATTTGACAACCTAGGGGACAAGTGGTCAGTGCCCCTAGCCAAATAATTAGGTATTGGGGCACACTGGTTGGAAATTACTTCTTTAGCACGTTCTTGCAAAATCTGTTTTGGGAAACACTGTATAGGTCAGGCATAAGGCTTCTTGCTCATTTTCCCTTGAGTTTGATATTCTTGTATCTATAAACCAGGGTACCATTTAACTTACCTACTCAATTGTAGATGCAGAGAAAGTGACTCACAAGACCTGCCTGAGTCTGAAGGCTGAGTGGCAAGAGAATGATTGTTACATCTAATGAATTCACACACTAGTGAATATGGCCCAATCACTGTTTCCGACTCTGAATACTCTAAATTGTCAGCTACTCTTTCCTTGGCCAGTGGTGCTGAGTGGAGGTAGACGGTGCTTTTTTAGTTAAGGAATTATGAAGGGTCTTGCATGATAAACCTGATTTTTCTACTGTTTACAGTTGAGAGTAACTGTAGGTTTTTAAAAGATAGAACTCAATGGCATGGATTTATGGTTGAGGAAAACAACCTTGGAAGGAGTGGATATGTCATAAATGAGGGGGACTATTCAGAGACATGCCTGCCACACTTCAGGCAAAAGATGAAGTCTGAGCAGAGGCAATGGCCGAGTCAATGGAGAAGAGTCCAGATTTCAAAGACCTTCTAATAGATATTTGAAGGTAGAGATGGTAAGTTTGATTCTGGGACTGAAGAATTCAGAGCCTTAGGTTTTCTTCTGGCCTTCTAGTTTTGGAGAAACTTTTACTATTGTTTGGAGAGTATGATAATCCAGAAGAGTGGGTTTTATGGGAAAGATAATGAGCTCAGTGGGTAGGTAGAAATAAGGGGCTAGAGCTTGGGTGAGGTGTCAGGGCTGGAAATGAGGCGGTGGATGTTGTCGATATATGTGCAGTAGTTGCAGCCATGGAAAAGGAGATACATAGGAAGAGTGACGAACAAAATAAGGGGATTTTTGTACAATTAGAGTGGGAAAGTAAATAAAGCCAATGAATAAAATAAGGGAGAGCTGTCCCAGGACTTGGAAAAGGACGATTGTGTAACCTGAAGTCTAAAGGAGAAGATAATTTCACAAATTACAGGATGGAGAACTTGAAGAGTTCTAAACAGGAATACAATATAACCAATTTTGCTTTTAGAGCTTGAACTAAATGGAAGAAAAACTTGAGGCAGGAAAGCCAGCTGGAAGCTATCATAATATCCTGAGAGAAAGGGAGGTGACCTCCACCAAGCAATAGAAGTTGAGATAAAAAGAGAACAAAGAAGTCACTTGGGCAAAAACTGATGGTAGCACAATATGAAGAGTAGAGAGCAAGAATCACACCTAATTTTGAGGTTTTTGTCTTCATGAGTGGTGCTGCTGTTCACTAAGATGAGGAATGGCAGAGAAGCTGATTTGAGGAAATTTGGGGGGAGGTAATGAGTTTTGTTTTAAATCTGTTGAATGTTACATGCCTTAAGGCACTCAGTGGCAAAGTCCTGAATGGCTGTAGAACAGAGGAAGGAGTTTCGAGCAGGAGTTATATTTGAGAATGGAAAGAACATAGGTTCTAGCTTAAAGCACGAGAGACTGGAGATCACATAGAAAGAGCACATGAGTATGTGAGAAAAGTGCTTAGGACAGAAAACTGACGGATGTTTGACAGAAATGGAGCCAATAAGTAGTTATAAGTAAAAATTTTACTAAATACATTCACAGAAGGAAAGCAGCAAAGTCACAGTGAAGCATTAAGTTCACACTAAGCATTTGGCTTGGGATGTGTGATGTTTATAGCATATGAACTCAGTGTGAGGAGAAGAGAAAGACATGGACTTAAGAGTGTTCCAGCCTTGGCCCATGTGCCCCAAGTGCTTGGAGCTTTGTCCCATATACCAAAAGGTTATGGGTTCCATTCCCAGTCAGAGCACATAACTGGGTTGTGGGTTTGACCCACCGTTGGGGCATGTACAGGAGACAACTGATTGATGTTTCCCTCTCACATAGATGTTTCTCTCCCTTCCTCTCTCTCTAAAAACACAATGAAAAAAATGTCCTTGGGTGAGGGTATAAAAAAATACAGAGTGTTCCAGAGCTGGGTTTAAATCCTGGCCCTGCCAGTTACAGGTTGTGGGACTTCACACAGAGTAGGTGCTAGTGATACCAGCTCTCCTCTGTCTGACTCTCTCATCCTTCTCTACTCTCTTCCCTCTCGCTCTTCTGTTCCTGTTGTGAGTTCAGCCATTTGAAATGAACCCTTCTTTGGCTTTAAAAAACCCCAATTGAAATAAAAGGATTCAGTTTATACTGTGCTGGTGAGGAATAATATCTAGTGAAATGTAACCATAATTTAAAATAACTATCCTGATATCCCAGTAAGCAACACGCACTTGATTCGCATCAGTTGAGCAGGTGCTCTTTCTAAGAACTGTCACCTACACACAGAGAATAACTCAAAAGATAAAGGGGGGTGGGGGGAGAGAGAGAGACAATGTTAAGATAAGCTAAATAATTTCTACTTCCAAAATAAAAATTAAAAAAAATATTTGGCCTATAGACATATTTTAGAATTATTAAGGAACTGGTAAGGATGTCAGAAATCATTGAATATGATGTTTTCATTTTATTTTCTTTTACAACAGGATCTTCCTTCTGCAAATGGAATTATATACCAATAAAGGTTATTTGCTAAGAAAGTTAACAAAGTTTCTCAGCTTGATGTAGGAGTGGGAGACCCTTATTTTTCAGTCTCTCCTCACCTCTTATTTTAGCTGGTCCCTGAGGTACTCCGTGGAACTAGGGCTCTGTCAATGACAGTTTCTAGCCATAGTTTTAGTCCAACTACCTCATTTAGTGAGGGGGAAACTGAGTCACGTGGTTAGGTTAGCTAGCTTGCTGTAAGTCCTGGCAGTGAAGTGGCAGGACGCGACTTCTTGGCTTCTCTTCCAGATCTTTGGTCGGAGGGCCCTTCTACGCCTGCACATTAGGCGCATCACCATCTTACTTTATTTGTGCATCCAGTGTTCCATAAGAATAAGAAAATATTCAGAACGTTACTCCCACCCCTCATAGCCAGGCAGAGTTCCAGAAGGCTGACAGCCTCATGAGCAATTATATAAAGCTTTTCATTCGGGAGATTGCTAGCTGCCTGCCAAATTTGATGAAGTAGGAGTGGTAGCTGGCCAGGGACATGGAGCTGAATGAGTGGATTCCTTGAGGGCAGCCAAGAAACAGAAGTATCCCTTGTGGAGATGCAGCGTGGAATCCCAGTGGGGCTGAAATTCCTGTCTGGGAGCCAGGATATAAGGGGCGCATGTTCATCTCTGGTGCTCAGATTAGGGGGCCACTGCAGTGCTTTCTGAAGACCGTGTAGGAATGTGTACGTGCATTTGGGAGGAGAGCCCAGCTCTTCCATGGCCAGGAGGGTGTCAAAAACAATTTGGGGGCACTGGGGAGGGTGTTTGCTAGTTTTAGGAGGAGGAAAATGTAGCCAATGCTTTTTCTTCTGAGTTAAAGTCTTAGACTTTACCCCAGTGGAATATTCACCCGATTTGAAATCATTTTCACAACATTTTTCTGAAATTCTGTTATGTCCAAAAGGTAGTGTGGATGATCGAAATAAGTTACTTCTCTCAAGAATTATATATCCAAAGGAAAGGAAATCACTATCTCGAAGAAATATCTGCCCTCCCATGTTCTTGCAGCATTATTCACAAAAGCCAAGACGTGCATACATTTACACCCTGGGGCATTTTCCAGCCATTAAAAGTAGGAAATTTGGCCATTTGTGACAAAATGGATGGATCTTGAAGGGATTATGCTTATGTGAGACAATGACAAATACTCTATGGTTTCACTTATATTTGGACTCTAAAAACATTGAACCCTTAGAAACAGAAAGTAGAACAGTGTTTGCCAAGAGCCGAGTGGTTAGGAATGTGGCAATGTCGGTCCAAGGGTACGAACTCTCAGTGATGAGAGGCTCGGGGATCTGAGGTACAGCGTAGGGCCTGCGCGTGGCCACAGCAGACATTGTATACTTGAAAGGTGCTGTGAGAGCAGAGCTTCAATGTTCTCACCATAACAACAACATTATGAATATGTGAAGTAAAAGACGTATTAAATTAACCTTATGTGGTAAAAATTTTGCAATATATGTGTACTAAATCAGTAGATTATACCTCTTAAAGTTACATAATGTTATATATCAGTTATGTGTCGACAAAGTTAAAGAAAATAATCAGATGCAGTGAGTGAAACAAACATGTATGTAACTGAACTGAAACAACAGTTTATTTATCTTTTGTTTTTATATTTAAACAAGATGTTTAATTTAGTGTATTTATTTACTGAAAACACTTATAGCCCATCTATATATGAAAAGGATTTGAAGCATTTACAAAATGCTAAATAAGTGCATTAATAGAGTGAAAAAACAGAACCAGACCAAACAGAATAGTACCTCAAGGTATGTGAACATCTGTGCTATTTAACCTCTTTCTGCTTCAGTCTTCTCATCTCTAAAGTGGTGGTAATAATAGTTTCTACCTCGGGGGTTATTGTGAGGGTTAAGGGAGTTAATACATGTTAATAACTGATGGATAAACTTTAGATAGTATTTTGCTTTGCTTTATAGGAAATTTCTTCCACATTATCTTACTATTACTTCATGGAGTTTTAAATTACTATTATGTCTTGATGAATTGTTTAATTTCCAAAGACTCTTTTGGTTTAAATATTTCTTTCTTTTGGTAACTTTGTTAGTACAATTATAATTTCTCTCAATACTAAGGGTATTGTATTCATAATGTTATTTTTCTTCTACCTGTAGGCTTATTTAAATTATTTTTTGTTCTAACTATTATCATTCAAATTTGAGTATTGAATTTCCAAAACATTTGACTATGACTCTCAATAAAAAGTACTTTTTATCAAGACCTGCTACAAATCACACATGCAGAGACACAGATAGAAACACACCCATTCCCACATCTGGGATTAGAAATTCATTTACTAGTACTCAGCCCTGCTTTGTGAACTGTTGGGCATCTGATAATCTATTATTTAAAAACCTGACTGAGAGCTCTAAGTGCTGAAATAGGCATTGTTGACTCTGAGTTTCACCAAATTGGCCTGGATGGGCCATTTAATGGACGAGACTTCAATGTTAATAATATTAAGTCTTGTCTTTTAGGCTGGACAGATTACTAGGGAGGTTGCTACCAATTCCCTGCCTGGAGGGTCAGCGCACTGGCGTGCCTGTCAGCACTGGGTGCTGAGTCAGAGGGGCGATCAGGGGTTTCAGCACCCACGTGCATGTTTCTTTATTTTACAGTGCGATGTATCTATTATTCAGTGCTATCTGGTTAGCCATTGCAAAAACTCTGTTGTTACACATCCAGAAAGTAACCTTCAGTGTTTGTCTAGGGGAAGGGTGGATGGAGCGCTTGCTATAAGGCTCTGATCTAAATAATTGACTCCTGACAGACTTTCAACCAATCCTCCTAACTTAGCCCCATTCGCCCCTCTTTCAGAGAACTGATGCTCCCAATTCCTGAGCCTTTTGAAGATTCTGCAGCCCCAAATTGATTAGGTTCTCAACCTTCACTCTGGCCAGCCTGTAATTCAGTATTTTCTTTTTTAGAATCGAATTTGTTGGGGTTACATTGGTTAATAAAATTATATAGGTTTCATGTGTACAATTGTATATTCATCATCTGAATATTGCATTGCATGCTCACCACCCCAGGTCATGTCTCTTTCCATCACCATTTATCCTCCCACCCCTACACTCCTATCCCCCTCTGGTAAGGACCATACAGTTGTCTACGAGGTATGTGGGGTTTTTGGGGATTTTTTTGCCTAATCCCTTCACACTTTTCACCCAGCCCATCATGACTCATTATATTTAGATCCCTTAAATTACTTATTCCTCATTCATCTGCTTTTCAGATGATATAACTTTGTTGCTGATGTCCTCTCTACTTTTCTCCCCATTCTTTGTGTTTAGGCCTAAAAAGTCCTTTGTTGTATGTTCAGTAGAGCTTTGGAAGGAGGTGAAAATAAATATGTGCATTCAACCCACTATCTTTACTTGAAAATCCTAGATTCATTTTCCATAGTTATACTTTAGTAGTTCTGTGTCTTTGAGCAAGAATATGAAAATATTAAGACACTGTAAAATAATGAGATACCTTCTTTGGATATGAAAGCACCTTGTGGAGTTTCTGGAACATGAAATGCATAGGCGATATTCCAAATACTTAACGAATATTATAACATGGACATTGACCACTTAGGTTCTCCCTGGCTTTGTTTTCTTTATTTCCAGACAGTTAAGGTCTCAGGAGTAAGGGGCTTATTTCATATTTCTTATTTCTTGCCCTTTATTCATGGCCCAGTGTCAGGAGTTAGTCAATCCTTGTACGAATCTTACAGATATATGACTTTTCACTAACCTTCTTGGTAATTCTTATATATTAATACTTTTTAAAAAGAGGATTTTATTTATTTATTTTTAGAGGGAGAGGAAGGAAGGGAGAAAGAGAGGGAGAGAAACGTCAGTGTGTGGTTGCCTCTCATGTGGCCCCCACTGGGGACCAGGCCTGTAACCCAGGCATGTGCCCTGGCTGGGAATTGAACTGGCAACCCTTTGGTTTGCATCCCAAGCTCAACCCACTGAGCTATACCAGCCAGGGCTAGATTTATACTTAAAAAAAACCCCATTATTCTTATTCAATTTGGCCTCTGTCATCATGGTTGTGATTTTTTATGCCAGACTTCTACACTGCTACCTCATTAGGATGGGGTGACTCAGGTAGATATCAAGGAAACATTTGGGGATCACTGAGTCTTCTCCCTAGCCAGAGACTTGGGAGTGAGAATCTCCTTCGGTTGGGGCAAAAGGTGATCACTCTTTCTCCAAATGGAGTGAAGAAATAGGTGAATTTGACCAGGAAAAAACACGGTCACTCTGTCCTTTCATAAAAATGCGAACTTTGAAAGGGTTTTAATGAGCAATACTAAGAAAAAGGTCTCAGTCAATGTGATCTTCTACACTACAGCTTTGGGCTTTGCCTCCCAGTCGTTTCTGGGTAGAGCAGAACACTGTATTCCCTTTAAGAGGGACTTTCTGTTCTAGGTCTGTTTTGTATCTCTTTATGACGCTCACAGTTCTACAAGTACCTTGTGCAATTTCAGGGAACTGTAGTGCGACACTGGTCAGTACCAGGTTTGGATCTGATAATTTCTCAAAGTGCTTACCCTTTGAAGGCCATCCTGTGAACAATTCCATACAAAACTTATTTAAGGCTCCCTGGAAACTTAAGTACTCTACAGGGATGGTGTCTAATCAGTTTTCTACAGCAAATTGACTCCCTCTAACCTTGGGCAAGCGTTGGAGCTTGCCATTATACAGTGAAATGGGAGTCCTTAGGGTAAATGGTTGTGGGTGGGGGAGAAGGTTCAGAGGTGCTGACCTGAGTTAGAAAATGCTGACTAATCCATCCTCCCCACCGGTATGTTAGCAAGGAAACGCTCATGCAGGTGGAAGCGGTAACCACAATGCCTGGATTCCTTCTTCTTCTGATGAAAAAAACTCCAGAACCTTTAACTCGCACTTTCTTGGTATTTTCTCTTCAAGGTAGAAAATCCTGTTAGGTATGCAGATCATATTTTTAAAGAAAATGTGAGCTATTTTTCCACTACCAGAAGAGTACATACTCATAGAAAAATTGCAAAGGCCCAGAGAGACAGGGAAATCATCACCCTGCCACAGTCTTAACCCACAGAAACAGTCATTATGTATATGTACTTTGGGGGTCTTTTTCTTTCCAAATATAAATTTTTGAATATTTGAAAAAATATAGTTGTAATCCTATTGCTTCTAAAATATAATTTATTTACCCTGCACATTTATCATAAGATAAATAAATTTGTAATGATATTGCAAATTAAATATAAATATCACATTTAATCACATTTTAATATGCTATTAAGTAGATTATTTAATTATTTTACGGTGGGATATTTAAGTCACTTTCAATTATTTCAAATTTAGAATATAATAAAGGTAGCTTTTCATAATAGTGGGGAATAAAAAGTCTATTCTCAACATCATGCTTCCATAAGTCAGAGCCCACTTTTTGCCTTATTTCTAAATAAATTTCATATGGATTAATGATTTCATGTTTAAAATGGTATCATAAAGAAGGGTAAGAGAATATGAGGGTGAATATTTAGATAATCATGGTATAGAAGGGTCTTTCTAAAAAAGAAGATAAGGTAGAAACCACAGGAAAATAATTGGTAGATTTAAAGGAAAAATAACAAACAAAAGTACCTAAATATATATTGGAAATCAACAATACAGCAAAAAGGTCTAAATTTCACATATAGATTATTCACTACAGAAAAAAACCCCAAATTTATTTAAAATGCTCATTTATAGTAGTCAAAATTAAAATAAATGATGTACCATTTTTCTCATCATACTTAAAAATTTAAAATAATTAGAACATGCCATGTTATCATAAGTGAGGGAAAATACACACTTTCAAACACACTTTCAAAGTTGTAAATTTGTACAACATTCCTGGAAGTTATTTTGACAGTATATATCAAAGACCCTGAATATTGAATACTTTGAAGAAATTCTTAGAATTTATTGTAAGGATATAATTAAATATAATTAAATAAGTGCCCATAGATATATGTGTGCATAGATAGTCATCTCAGTGTTCTATATAATCATGAACAATTGAACGCAACCCAAATGTCAGGGCTGTTAAGACTTTTTGCATGACCATACAATAGAAAGCCTCACAGGTCCTAAATAGAAGGACGTCAATTGACATATAGTGTTATAGAGTTGAGTACAATTATTATGTATTAAATGGAAAAAGTAATACTGAAGAAAATGTATGGTATTCTATTTTTGCTTATATTTATGTTTCTTATTACTTGGAAGAAAATCTTGAAGAATATTCAAAAAATTTTAATAGTGCTTATGTGGGTCATACCTCCCCAAATCTATATTACCTACCTTTTCCCTATTAGAATCATGTACTTCTTAGTCTGTGCTTTTTAAATAATAAAAATATGAATAAATAATATTTTGATAAAAACTTAAACCCATATGCCCTTACATGCATTTATTATTTTTTCCCTTAGGATAAATGGCTAAAAGTGAGAAGGTTATTTCAAAAGAGGTGAATATTTTTGCAACTCTTGGCATATCTTGCAGATTGCCCTGTATCTACATGTCACTCCCATGGGCATTAACGTAAAAGTGCGATTTTCACCATATTGTTATTATCGTTGGTAAAGTGGTTACCGGTGAGAGCACATTTTTAAATTTTAAATATTTGTTAATCAGTCAGATTTTCACTGTTGGAAATTTTTTCTTCGAGGGCATATTATAAAAACCATAACAACAGAGCTTATATTGCAGGCAGTGGATCTTCAGATAATCGTGAAATCAAACTGATTTTTCACAGGCCTCAAAATTGCTGCAGAATTACTATGACTCTTCCTTCCTTCCTTCCTTCCTTTCTTCCTCTTCCTTCCTTCCTTCCTTCCTTCCTTCCTTCCTTCCTTCCTTCCTTCCTTCCTTCCTTCCTTTCTTTCTTTCTTTCTTTCTTTCTTTCTTTCTTTCTTTCTTTCTTTCTTTCTTTCTTTCTTTCTTTCTTCTTTCCCCTCCCTCCCTCCCTCCTTCCTTCCTTCCTTCCTTCCTTCCTTCCTTCCTTCCTTCCTTCCTTCCTTCCTTCCTTCCTTCCTTCTTCCTTTTCTAAGAGGACATAGTGGTAGACAAATTCACTGATATCAGTTTGTCATTTTGTTATTGTCTGCTTTTTCCAGTTGAGCTCCCCCCTTTGCAGGATCTTGTGCCTTTTCCTCTTCATTCCAAAGAATGAGTCAATGTTAAAGTAAAGGATGTTTTACTGAATCCTATTTCTAGGAGATGGCATTTTCACTGTACTGACTAAAGGAGTTTAAGATTCTGGACCCTGGCAGCCATTGTCTGTTTTGATTATTCTTTCATTTTTAAATCACTCTCATACAGCTGGTGGGAGATGTGAATTCTATCTTGAGAAGATTTATATGTATTACCTATCAACTCTAGGCACTGGGACAAATCTTTCTTTCTCCTTCTCTCCCTCTCTCCTTTCCTCCCTTCCCTTACTGTTTTTCTCCCTCTATCTCTACACCTTTCTCTCTCCCTTTATCTTCTCTTGTACATGTTTCTTCTCTATGACTACCTTGACGTTCCTCATAGTGGCTGTTCCTCATAGTTGCTGTTAGAACATACAGAGGATCAAGTTTGAGGTTAGGCACACATAGAAAGGAGCTAGGAAGGCTACTTGGCCTTATGTAGTTTACACTCGGTAAAAATCGTTTCTCTCTGAGGTCTACGTTGGCTGACAAGGGGACTACATTTGGATCGTAAGCAAAAGCCTCCAAGTTCTATTGAGCATGCATGTATCTAGCCTTGTCCTTTGAGCAGTACAGTTCATGGGAATCTTGGGAGTATTGGGCTATACTGTTGTAGTAAAGAGTGTTAGCAGCTCGTGAAGGCCAGGACTCTTTTCTTCTTGGGCTCAAAGTTAGATTATACTTCCTAGCTTCCTTTATACTGAGCTGTGGTTTTATGTCTGAGTTCCAGCTAGAGCAATGTGAGTGGAAGTGATTAGTGTCACTCAGAGGCCATGCTCTCATAACCTCCAATTCGGGCTTCTCCATGAATTTTCCACTTCTAGTTGTTGGGAATGGACACATCGCTCATAGAGACATGGAATCCATGAGTTAATGGTGCTATTGACTCTAAGTTGCATAAAGAGTGTATAGCAATTCAGGAACACTCTCACATGATATAGGACTTAATATCTGTTCAACCATCCTGGGTCATGTTGCTAACATGCTTCTAGGATGGCTCTTTAAAGTCTGGAGAAGGCAATGGCCTGTGGTAAGTAGAGGAGAAAGGCTCCATGGTGGGAAGGATTATCCAACGTTTCAGAAGAGTGTGCATGCTGGAGTGACTATAAACCAAGCATGGTTGACGGGAGAGTCCGTAGTCTACTTCATTACCAAAGCAAAAAGAATTATGCAGGTGAGAGGATGACCAAGATCAATGAGAAAATCAATGGTGGCTGATCTTTGTAGGCTGAGACTGACACCAGGAGAAGCTATTACAGAATAGGCTTCTGTATAGCAATGGAGATGATAGGACCTGAAAATAATAGAGACCAGGTAGGGGCACTTAATCATCAGATAAATCATCGATTATCATAATGATTGGATGGTCAGAGTAAGGTAGAAGGGGGCCCAACCTATAGTGAGCTGATTATTATTAAGAGAACATGGCATCCCTCAGGGCCAATCAATGGGCAGCCGATGAGGGAGTTGCTCAGTTTATTCCAACAAAAGAAATCAAAGATTAGTAATTGGGAAAGCGATATCAACTTCCTCGGGAGAAGTCACAATCTTTTGTGTGGTTCCTGGACGTGAACTTTTTTTTAAACCAGTATCTCAATGACTGAAGGAGATACTGTATCTCCAAGAAGAAGACTTGCAACACCACAGTAAGTAAACACAGTAATGATTTCCTCTGTCCTTCCTCAAAGGGACCTGCCATCAATTACTTAGATATCCATATGTGGAAGCATAAGGTAATATCTAGCCATTTCAAGAACTGCTAACCATACAGTCCAAGCTGGCATTGATGCCTAGGGACCCTTGTCATCATGCTCCCCTTGCATACATGTCCAGATGAAACATGGAGACCTGTTTGCAGTGGATGCACTGGTTCTGCATATCCATGTAGTGGTTAATTCTCTGCCCCCACAAAGTGTAACTGGAATGAATATGCTTGACGGTTGGCAGAACTCCCACATTAGTTCCTTGGCCTGTGGACTAAGAGCTGTTCTTCAAGGGAAACCCAAATAGACAGCTCTGGAACTCCCCTACTCCAAGGAAACAACAAAACAAAATAACAAAAGCCTTGCCCTTTGGAGGAATGGTGGAAATAGTGCTTACCTTAACGTCTTTACTGGTTTCGGGCATGGTGATCCCATTATATTCACCATTCTCGCTATGAGAAAGCAGACAGATCCTGGAGGATGCTCGTATACTGTGAAAAATTTAAATAAGTACCAGTCACAATTGCAGTTGGCTGTGCCCACATGGTGTCTTTGCAAGAGCAAATCAATGCTGTGTCAAGACAGTATGTGTCCACTGACCTTGCAAATCCATTCTTTTCCATTTCTGTCCAGAAGAAGAAATGGAAGCAGTCTGCAATCACATGCACTGCACAGCATTTTACATTTATGATCTTGTCCCAGGACTATGCCAACTCATCGGGCCTGTCATAATATAATCCAATGAGGCCTAGATCATCTGAGTATTTCACAGAGTATCAATTTTAGCTGAACCAGTGGCATCATATTTATAGAACCAGATTAGAAAGCCATAGCAAGTTCTTTAGAACCATTCCTCTATGTAAGAAAAGGGTGGAAGATAAATCTTATGAAGGTTTAATGTCCTGCCAAATCAATGAAGTTTTTAGAGGTTTATTATTCTGGGGCATGCCAGAATATCACCTCTACGTGGAGGACAAATTATTTCATTTTGGGCTTGCCACAATTAAGAAGAAAGCATAATACTGGTAGATCACTCTCCATTCTGGAAGAACGTATTCCACACATGCAGCTCTAACCCATTTGCCAAGTGATTAGAAAGATGTACTAACTATAAATGAGCCCAAAGCAGTAAAGCCCTCTGTATCCAATACAGGTTACAGTGTAGGCAGCCCTGGCATTTGGGCTATTTATGGGATAGTTCCTATAGTGTGACAGATATCTGTGATGGAAAAAATGATGCTGTGTAGAGTTTATGGTAAAATGCAGGAAAAAAAAAATCAGAGCATAGACTTCTAGTGTTCTGAAGCCAGATCAAGCCCTCTGCAGCAGTGAATTGCATACCATTTAATAAACTGCTTATGCCATTCCACTGGGCACTGATAAAGGCAGAGCTCCTAGCCATGAGTCATTAAGCAACTCTGAGAACAGGACTCTCATTAGAAGCTGGGTTCTGTTCAAGCTTTATGATTGCACAGGTCCAACCAGGAATAGGATCATTCTGAAGAGTGTCATGCAAGAGTCCAGGAGACATGTTGGAATAGAGGACTAAGAAAAGCTGGCTGGAGCTGGCCAGGGCACTGACTGAGTAAGAACATTTTCTAATCATGTTCTAAGACAGGGTCTCTTATAAAATGAGAGTTCTATCATAAAATGAGCTAGTACATTGTCCCGCCAATATTTATAAATTACTGGCAATTTTCTAATATTCAAATGGTAGGGTTATTTTCCTGCAAGTATTTTGAGACTTAATATTTTATTTTTTATTTCATTTTTATTTTTTTCTTTTATTGGTTCTAGAGAGAGGAGAAGAGAGGGAGAAAGAGAGGAAGTGAATCATTGATGTGAGGAAGAAACATTGATCAGCTGCCTCCTTCACAAGCCCCTATTGGGAACCGAAACCACAACCCACAGATGTGCCCTGACTGGGAATTGAACTGGTGACCTTTCAGTCTGTGGGGCAATGCCCAACCAACTAAGCCACACCAGCCAGGGCTCAGACTTAATATTTCAAATGACTGCACACACCATGAGACTGGTTTGGTTAAATCTCAGAGCTTTCGGGAACACTAGAGTGACACTGTGGGGAAGCCACTTTATGAGGGTGTTGACTATTTCCTGACTATTCCTTTGTATCCTCCCTTGAGAGAGGGTATCAGCAATTCCTGGTTAACCACATACCTAGCTCTAAGCCATTTGTCTAAATAAAAGAAAAGCTAAAAGTAAGAAAATGCTTGCTTCTGGGGATATTTCAAAGTATTTCAGTTGGTGAAGGAATATAGGTGCAGAGGATGTACCTACTACTGCCTTGGGTTCACCCCTTCGAAAGCCTTGGATGGACAGCTCAGACTTGCTGCACTCTGGGTATGGTGAAATTCTCTTGTTTCTTCTTTTCTTGTGTTTTTATCTTCTTTGAATCAGAATAGCCTTGCTCTCAGAGTGATAGATATAGTGGGTCAAGGTTTAGGGTGGGTAAATAGGAATTCATAGTTTGGTCAGCATTCGAGCATGCCAAAGATGGCATGTGGATTTAACTCAGCTCAGCAGCAGATATAGTGCAGAATGGGAAAAAGGAAATTATTTTTATGTCCAACAGCATGCCTAAAGACAAAATGATTTATTGTGATGGTGAAATTATAAATGTCTCAGAGAAAAGGAGTTAATAATGATGCATCTATACTCTTCAAATCAGACTTGAACTCAGTGTTTCCTGGGGATTCCAGGAGCTACTTCTCATCAACATTCAAATTGAATTCATATCAGCATCATGCTAAGAGAAGTGTATCTGCCAACTTATTCTTACAAATTATCACATGTCTACTCTCTATCTTATGGAATTTGTCACCTAAAACTCCTATGTGACATATGGCAAGTCACACATAGAATGAGAGAACCCTTACCATGGCACAGTAGTGAGAACTGAAATAAGAATTTTTAGCTAATTTTGCATTCTAGCCTCAAGTGAAAAAAATTACAAAATAATTTAAATTGACCCAAGTTCTTGATAACCTCTTCAATGTGCTTATATAAACCTCTGTACTGTTCCATTAGAATAAAATTACTTGAAATTTATTTTCTGTTGAGGGTTCATTACAAATGATGAAATTATGCTTAAATACTATCACTAGACTGCACTATAAAATGGATTTTTGAAGCTTCAGTGTCTCAAATAAACTTTTTTCAAATCTGTCAAAATGCCACACGTTTGTAGCATGACACTTGAGGAAGTGTATCTGGCACAAAAACCCTGACTTCTGCATCCTTTAAATTTTAGCTGAATATTCCATTCTGTCCCAGTTCCAGCTGTCTTTGTTTATCGAATGACCCAACACCAATAGCAAGGGCTACAGCGATCGCTGCCCCTAGATTGATGGCTGGTAAGAGCCAGGAACTTAATGAGGTGATATATATATCATATGAAGGGTATATACACACACACTATAAATATATATATTCATATATAAATTGACTTCTTCCTCATAAATTCTATAGATGTAACTATGAACAGTTGGTATCAGTATCTCCATGTTGCAAGTGAGGGAACTAAGGCTCAATGAATTTAAAGGATTTTATCCCAAATGTTATGCAGTCAGGTAGTGTGATTGGCAAATAATCCAAAGCAGATTTGCCCAACAATAAAGCCCACGCTTACCACCGTTGTGCTGGCTGCTTGTTGTTCTTGTGGTGACATTTTCTGACATCCATACCATCATTTAATGTTTACCTGGAACTATCTGAAAAGGTGTTAGAAAGGTACCTACTTACTTTCCTATTTCTTTTTTAACAAAGTCTCTGTATCCTCTAAGGTAAATGGTTTTGTAAAAAGGTACAAACAATGGAAGCCAATATTCATTTAAGATATAATACATACAAAGGAAGATCTCTGTTCGCTTGAGAGATGCACAGCTTATTACAAGTAGCAAATCTAGGTGTGTCCTGGAGGTATACAGACCCGAGTTCCAATCATGGGTCTGCCACTTATTGGCTGAGAACCTTTGATAGTTTGGTTACTCACCGATTTGCTCTTAGATTTATTCCTTGCACTTCCCTTGCTCTGTTCTGTATTTCAGCACACTGACTCCAGCAAACTGCATTTCACATGCTGTTTTGCCATTTGGATTCTAGCTAGGATCAGCTAATGGAGGGCCTTGGGAGAAGACTGGAACTGAGAGGAAGCCGGGGTCTTTCCCTACCACTCTCTCCACTGTAAGCGGCACCCTGCTGGTGGTTTTATCTCCTTCATAATTCCCAGTTCCTGCAGGATAGTGGTTCTAGCTTACACTGGACCACCCCAGAATTTTGGTTCCGGTAACACCATCTACTCCTCGTCCTGCTAGTCCTAGGACTGATGGCAGCATGGTGCTACTCCTGAGTTTGGGTTTCTTCGCTGTTTTCTATTTGCCCTTTCAGCTCCTCCAAACCCTTGATGAATAGTTCTGCATGTTAAATATCTCTTATTGAACAACTTAATGTGGGTTCTGTTGTGTTAATTGAACCTGACTGACATAGTATGACCAAACACTTAACTTTGCTGAGACTCAATTTTCTTATTTATAAAATAAGGATGATAATAACTACTTGCAAGTTATTAAACACTCAGTGCCTCTGTTATATTGTGTGAGAATGTGGATAAGAACACTACTTACCTGGGAAATAAGTAACCCAACTGTTCTAAGAAAACATCAAAATTCAGCATCGTATCCTAGCAAATGAGCAGGCCAGTATAGATGTAGGAACATAGGATCGAGATGTGGAGGTGGGGTCAGGTTTCTAGTTCACAGCCATTCGGAGCCCAAAGCTGATGACAGCTTTGGTGTCCTCAACGTGTGGCTTCCAAGGTTGCCCTGGAGATTATGTCCATTACACTAGCCAGAAAATGAAAGAATCATATGGGTGATTCTCATGGGCTGAGCCTGAAAGTGGTTCACATCACGTCCACTCACAATCCACTGACTAACTCAATTACACTGCCTCATCTAATAGGTAGGGAGACTGGGGTACATAGTCTTGGTAAGTGTTAAAAAGGAAAAGAGAATGATTTTGGTGATCAGTTAACAATTTCTGCCTCAGCTTCATAAGGATTTTATGAGGATTAAATTAGTTAATAATCTAGCCTATTTAGAACAGTGCCTAGCACATAACTAGCATTATGGTGGTATAAGGTATCACTGTTAGTATTAAATAAGATTATGAGTCTTATTTAAACTCTTAATGAGTTTAGCAAAGAGTCTGACACATATAAAATACTCAAGAAATGTAATAAATGTATCATTCTCATCATTATCATAGATATAATGATTATGTGAGAATTAAGATCTGAATATAAAATGTGGGCTTACCACTATCTTGGACAATAATTTTCTCTGTAATTTATGTTTTTGCATCTATGAAGTATAAATGTCAGTATTTTTATTTATGATGGAAAGGATAATGGTAAATTTTGGTTCCTTGGAATACAAAATGAGTTTGGATATGAAGTTGCCTACTGCAATATTTAGTATATGATACATACTAAAATTTTATTAAAGTCTCATCTCGTTCCATAGATTTCAGGGATAAGAGGAAGGTGGGAAAGTCCCAAAGATCAGTAAGAATAATTATTGTCCATAAAGCTGGATGCATCTGGAGGGAGAGAACTATATCGCACAATATTCTAAGTACTTTGGCCTTCATGGAAGATACGTTCTAGTTGTGAAGCAAATAAATAAACAAGTAAGTAAATATATGTGTATATGTGTGTGCCCGTATGCACACATATATGTTCAGATAGTGAGAAGTGCTACAAAAAGTAATAAAACAGGGAAGGTTTTATATAGGGTAATGGTGGTAGCAGGGGGTTCTTCACAGGGTGTTAGGTAAAGCTTCCTGTAAAGATGCACATGGGCAAAGGGGTGAGGCCTGCGATGGAGTCGGTAATGAGGGGAGAGGAAAACGAAGTGTAGGCTAACGTAATCTTGTGGCTTTAGGCTAAAAACTGGGATATAGGTGGGGCAAAATGTTCTGATTTTAATTTTTAGACCATCAGTGTTTACTGTCAGATAATCTTTCTCATGACTAGAGATAGGAAAGAGTCCAAAGAGAGGGAACCGTTTTTAAATCCTAGCCGAGAGACTTGATCAATGACAGGGATCTTTCCCAGGATCAGAAGCAGAGCGATACTGGCAGATTTGACTCCAGATTAGTCCCTTCACAAGTTTCTTCCTAGCACTTGGGGAATGGCAAAGCTGAGTCAACTGAACATGCTTGGTGTGACCAGCACAGAAAATTTGAACCAAGGGTGTCAAAGAAAAAAAATGGTATATGGGGAGGGATGTTCTAGAAATCTGTCTATATATTGAATTGAAAAAAATCATGGCTTGGATCCCCCAGGTACTGCGATCTTGTCCGAATTTTATGAAAATTGTCAGGACCATGGGAAGAGAACAACAATGATAATAATAATAGCAGTCATGGACCAAAAATGGACTATTTCATTGTCCCAACTCTTATTGGTTTCTTTGATGATATTCTATTTCTCTGCTTGCAAATACTCTCTGATCCACAGTGCTGGCCTCTGGTAATGTGAAATTCCATTCAACAAATATTTGTTGACC
Organism: Desmodus rotundus; assembly: GCF_022682495.2. NCBI lineage: Eukaryota > Metazoa > Chordata > Mammalia > Chiroptera > Phyllostomidae > Desmodus > Desmodus rotundus. The sequence continues at coordinate 48,539,158 of NC_071389.1, forward strand.
TTTATTTTTAAAGATTTTATTTACTTATTTTTAGAGAGTGGGGAAGGGAAGGAAACAGAGAAGGAGAGAAGCATCAATGTGTGGTTGCCTCTCGCACAACCCCCACTGGGGACTCAGCCCACAACCCAGGCATGTGCCCTGAGTGGGAATCAAACGGGCAACCCTTTGGTTCTCAGGTCTGTGCTCAGTCACACCAGCCAGGGCTATTGACTTTTTAATGTGTCAGACAGTGGTATACCTCTGGGGATGCAGCAAGGATAGCACAGTGGATAGTACATTAGATGATGATAAGTACTGTAGAAAAAAATAGGTAGTATATGGTATAAGGTTTTTAATCAGATGATTATGGAAGACCTCAATGAGAACATGAAATATAGGTAAAGACCCTAAGAAAATGAGGGAGCAAGCACTTAGATTTTTGGAGATAGATCATCCCAACAGAAGAAGTAGAAAAAGCGAATATCCTGGTACAGGACTATTCCTGGGGGGTTTATGGAATGACAAGAAAGCTGGCATGAGAGTGAGAAGGATAGAAAAGGAGATGATTCAGAAAAGTAATTGGGAAGAAAGGGTGGTGCAGACCAAGGGGTAGCACCAGATCTACAGGACCTTTTGAGGCCACTGTATGGATTTTGGCTTTTAGTAGGAATGAAATGCAAAGTCATTCAAATGTTTTGAGAGGAGGAATTATGTAATTTAATTTATGTTTTAATATGGCACCTTAGTTGCTATTTGATAATAGAATGAAATAGGGTGTTGGGAACTGCTATGCCTGGTTTCAGAAGCTGTAACCACCCCCATGGCTAAGGTTGAGTAAAAGACTTTGGGACCATAAACCACTTAGGAGACAAAGCTTATCTCTCTGGCAGGGGCCCGCCTCTGCCCTGTTTACTTTACCTTGCTGGGCCCTGGGCGGATGACTGGTTAGCCAATGATGGGTAAGATTCCTCAAGGGAGGGATGACCTAAGACAGCTGTGCACAGTCGCTATAGGGCCATCAGGGAAGGACTTGGGGGACTATAGGAAAAGGGGATGATGGACCCTCACCCCTTGACTTTGAGGTAGCCTGAGTCCCCATTCTGTCTGTAAAAAGTCTCCTAATCTCTTGGCTGCCCAAATCCCCCACCTGATTTAAGCCTGAAACAATGCCTGAGGTGGGTGGGCCTTGTGCTGGAAAGGGCAGGTTCCCTGGGGATCAGGCCTAAGAAAGAATGCATAAAATCCTGTGAAACCTGCTTTGCTGAGAATGCCCTCAATTTAAATGATAAGGGTCCAAGCATAAAATGAGTTTGTTTCCCAAAGTTTTATGGCCCTTTGGCTATCTGACCCTGACTCAGAATAAGCCCTCATAGTTCTTTGAATGTTATCTATTGTTTGATCATTACTGCCTGATAATGATTGATGAGCTTTAAGTATATGCCCTGTATTCCTATGCAAACTAAACCCAATAAAAGCCCATTCACCCAGGCCCTTCTCCTTTGAGAGATTAGCTACCTTTCCTCCCCAAGCAGGTCACGTCTTGGTAGACTTATTCTCATCCAAGGCAGATGCGGGGGGCGGGGGGGGGGGGGGGGGGTGCCCTGCAGGTGCAACTCCCCCACAATAGGGCACGGGCAGGAGAAAAGAGACTGGTTAGAAGAGTATACCTTCTGCTTGCCAAGTCCTGTTATGTCTGGAAACTCAAATTAAAAATAAGATTTTTGACAAATATAAAATCAGAACAAAATAAAACAGTTGGATATAGCTGGTATAGGCCATGTGGTACCCAGAGAATGGTCATTATTCCAGAGCACACAGTTTGATGAGCAAAATACAAATTTTTCATATAATGTCACGACTCTCTCTTATTCCCTCTCTCTCTCCCTCCCTTTCTTCCCCCCTCCATTCTCCATGTGAGTATAAGTTCTGACAAATGTTGCTTTCTAGTCTCTGGTTTCTTATTTATAAAAATACATGCTAATCCACATCTTATATCTAGTTACAAAATTTCTTTATGATAGGCATTTTCTGGTTTTTACATTTGTTCCTTTTAAAATGGATTTATTTCTTTTTAGGGGCATTCACTTGTTTCCTTGTCAATTGAAGAAAACATGCCAACATGTCAAATAAGATAATCATATCTTATTTCTTATATTATTTCTGAGGAGGATTATTTCTGAGGAGTATCTACTTATTCTCACATTATATTCAGAAAATGACATTTTTCTATGTTGTCTCTTGATTCCAGGAGTTTTCCTAATTGGAGTCCTGTTTCCCTGTATTATCTGTTTAAAAATCTCTATTCCTGGGAAACTATCTAATGTTTAATCTTAGAAAAGGCCCAGTAATGAACGAAAGATTGACATAGTAATTGTTCCAATGGGAAAACCATTCAAGGGGTGAAGAGTATGGGTTTCTCTGGTTTCATTTCAATAGTTGCAATCAAACTTTTAATTAAAATTAGTCACTCAATTGCTTTCTAAATTATTCTGGTGACTTCATTAATCTTCTGTGATGAGCTAACTCTGTAATATTTAATATCCTGACAAGACAAGCCCCACATTGTCAAGAATGAGTCAAATTTCATTCAGCCCTCTGATATTTCTGGACACTAGGAATCTATTGCTTCTCTTGTATGATGAGGGCATATTTTCAGACACAGTTCATGTCCTAAATAGACCGAACACTTGTCTAACATTGTAAACTCCCAGAGGGCAGATACCAGTGGCAGCTACAATGCATTTTAGCTCACTTGAGGGAGTACTAAGGGGAGGTGATAAAGCTGCTCATCAAATCTCTCAGTCACTCAGCTGGAACTCCTGTGGTTTTGAGGGTGAAGAGGCTATTCTCAGAGGTTAGTAAGGCCTCTTTTATCTCTGAGATGAGCGTTGCCCTCTTGTAGGTATTTTGTGTCTCAAGGACAACGTTTTTATAACCCGTCCAGAAGTTGCTTTTCTCACATAACCCTGTTCTTAGTGAATGCCATCTACAATCCCATCATGCTCCTAATCTTTATTTCCAGTCCCATCCCTTGTGGTCCAGACTCAGTGACCCATGCAATTGTTCTATGCATCACTTGAATAATTAAGAGTCAGGGCCACTTAACATGTTCAAAAATAAACTCATTATTTTTACTTCAAAATATGCTTGTTCTCCAGGGATCTCTGTTATCCTAGTCAGAAAGTTGACAATCCTTTCTCAATTCCTTTCTTCCCCTTCCATGTTCAATCAGTGGCTAAGCTGTGATCTCTCTTCTCTTTAACATTTCTCTGTCATCTCCTCTACTTCATTGATGACACCTCTATTCTGGCCATCATCTTCCAATGTGGGTCTTATGACTGCCTCCGAATGCCCCTCTCCCCTTCCTATACTAATGTGAATCTCGTTCACCTGTATACCCCACCTCTGTATGGCCTGACTGATTCAGGGAAAGCTGATCCACATCCCAGTTTCTGGGGTAGGTCTGATAAATCTGATGGTAATTCTACATTCCTTACCCCAGTGACAGGTTCAGGAACCTTGGTTTCCATATTCTGTAGACAAAAGGTTGGATCAAGAGCACATGACCCATTTTGCTAATGGGATGCAAGGGGATGATGTCTGGGATATTGCACTGATGATATAAAATCTGGATCCATTTACCACCATAAGGGAAGCCAGCCAGAGGGTGAAACATCACCAAGGGAAAAGAAAAAAAAATAGATACGGAGAAAGCCCATTAAGTCATATTTGAAGCTCACCTTCCTTCATTACTTTCTTTACATGAATGAGTAAGTTTACATCAGTTAATTGATGTAAACTAATCAATTGATTGATTAACTAATCAATATGTAAGCTGAACTGGTTCATGTAATGATAGGACTGTCTAGTATTTACACAACACCGATGTCCTCAGTCATATGTCTTCTCTTGTCAGTGTTATGATAATGGTCTGGCAGCTCATCTCTCTGTCTCTGGTATATACCCTTCCAGTTGCCCACCCACTGTGCTCGCAGGATGATCTTTCGAAAAGTCCACAGATCTATCCATGTGCTTCCTACTTAATCTCCTACCATGGCAGCCTATTATCTTCAGAATAAAATAAACCCCATCAGCATGACACACAGGTCCCATGTTATTGGATTTTTTCCCTGCCATCCCAGCCTCATATCTCATTTATTCCCAGAGTGGATTTTATGCACAACTCCGCTTAACTAATTTTGACTCCTAGAATAGAACGTCTTCATCACTCACCTCTTTGTCTTTGTACATGCAGCTTCCTCATTGCAGAATTCAGCTAATTCCAGCCTATTCAGTAACCACCTACTTCAAACCTACAGTGCACTTGAATATATACAGTACACTGGCAGAGCTTCTCCCCTTGTTGTTTGCCTGGTAAGGTGCTGCTGTAAGAACCCGTCTGCTCCTCAGAAGACTTTATACTTTCTCCGTTATTTTATGCCCCTCCTTGTTAGCACATATCACACCATTTCAGTGGTTTATTATAATTGGTCTCTCCTTAGCTCTGCCCTCAAAGGCCAAGAAGTATGTCTTATTTATCTCCATATTTCTAGTTGCTAGTATTGATATTGGTATAATAACTTTTTTATGGATTTAGGTAAGCAGGCCAGATTATGCAAATTGGGAGGTACATTAGATATCAGCTAATCCTAAAGTTCAATCAGGGGCATGACCTACTCCTAGTGAAAAAGGGCTCTTGATACTTGGTTTCCATTCAATGGAGGGCATAGCAAGTGAAGGAACCACAAATGCCTGACAAGCACATGTCTACTCGAGGGACATCCACATATCAGCTCAGCCAATCACTGTCAAAGGGGAAGATGGGGCCTGTTTTGCCAATACTTGTAAAAACCCACCATGCATGCCAATACACTAAGTGGACCTCACATCTGTGGGCCAAATATGTCAATGGCCAGACAGTTAGCATCCTTGGATTTATTCCAACCCCTTCATTGAATAGGTGAGGAACCAAAACAAGTTTCCCCTAATAGATCTCTCAGTCCAGGGTGTGTGCCTCTCCTGTGTGTTCTCATGGCCCTCTGTGTCCTGAACTCATTGTCTCCTCCTTCGAAGTCCATCTTCTCTGAGTACAGAGAATGCCCTTCCATCTTTCACAGGACCAGATACTGAGTTAGTGCTCAGTAGGTACTCCTTGAATGAACATTGAATGGAAATCCTGCTCCTAGCAGACAGCATTCGACTTAAAAAAAAAAAAAAAAAGATTTTATTTATTGATTTTTAAAGAGAGAGAGGGAGGGAGAAAGAGAGGGAGAGAAACAACAGTGTGTGGTTTCCTCTAGCATATGCCGCCTACCGGGGGCCTGGCCCACAACCCAGGCATGTGCCCTGACTTGGAATGGAACCAGAAACCTTTTGGTTCACAGGCCAGCACTCAATCCACTGAGCCACACAAGTCAGGACAGCATCTGACTTTTGATATCACCACCACCTTTAACACATAGATTTGTAGATTCACCTCATAGGACATTTAATAATAACCTTTTTTGCTGTCTGTTTTGCTCTTGTTGTGCTCAGATAAGATCATATAGTGTCAGATTAACAATGTAAATATTAATCATTTAGTTTAGGGGGAGAATAGACCTTGTGAGAATCACAAGAAGCATTCTCAGTCCTTGCCTTTTGAAGATAAAGACCTAATGTTTGTGCAGTAGTTTGGTATAGTGTGCTGGTTAAGAACACAGTGTTCAGAGTCAGATATATTTGCGTTACAATCCTTGCTGTGATAGGCAAAAGAGTGGCCTTTCAAGAAGAGTCAAACGCTAACCCCCAGAACCTGGATAGATTAGGTTACCTGGCAAAAGGGCTTAAGGTTTCAGATGAAATCTTGGTTGCTAGTCCACTGATTTTACAATGAGGAGATTATCCTGGGTTTTCTTCGTAGGACCAATGTAATCATAAGTGTTCTTATAAGTAGGAGAAGGAGGCAGGGAGCCTGAGTCAGAGAAAAAGATGTGATGAAAGCAGAGGTCAGAATGATGAAGTTGCTGCCTTTGAAGACTGAGGAAGGGGGCCAAGTTACATGGGCAGCCTCAAAACGGTAGAGAAGATGAGGAAAGGGGCTCCTAGAGCTCCTAGAAAGACACGCAACAGCCCTGCTATCAAGTTGACTTCTTGATTTTAATTGTGTGACTTTTGGAATTCTCATCTCTAGAACTTTAGAAAAATAAATTAATGTTGCTGCCTTGGCTGGTGTGGCTCAGTGAATTGAGGGCCATCTTGTAAACCAAAGGGTCACCAGTTCCATTCCCAGTCAGGGCACATGCCTGGGTTGTGGGCCAGGCCCCGCCTCCCATAGGGGGCACACGAGAGGCAACCGCATGTTGATATTTCTCTCCCTCTCTTTCTCACTCCCTTCCCTTCTCTCTAAAAAATAAATAAATAAATTCTTTTAAAAAATTAGTGTTGCTTTTACCATGTTGCTATAAAACATGAATACATACTTAGTAGCAGCTACTAAGTAAGTGTTTATGTGTTATAGCAGCCATAGAAAAATAATACACTAGCTATGTTACTTTGGGAAGATTACCAAACCTCTCTGAGACTTACTTGTATGACATAGTAAGTAGCCAACCAGTAAAAAGCAACTTCGTTGTTATGATTGTTATCATATAGACAACACTACTGGACTAGCAATAGTTTTAATGGGGCATAAGACCTTGTGTTTATCATAATTAGGGTCAACCTTGATTTTCCTGTTTTCATGGCACTATCAACCCCCAGAAGCTCCGCGCAGAGAAATCTGGCTGACACATGGTAAGCATAGCTGAACACCCACTGCACTGCACGTTGCCACGTTAACTGACTGAGGTTTCTGCCAGAAATATCAGTTGCCTAGTTAAGGGAGTGTTTCTGCTTTGGAAGCCTAGGCAACTGCATATGTGAAAGTTTCTGGTTTCCTGGGATGGCAAATTAAATGTCAGGGAAGATAGCGATGCTGTAAAAGGATTCTAAGAAACAGTGCAATGAATTAGATAAGGAGAAAGATTCTTGTTTGGCTCTGGAAGCTCTTCCACTGAAGCCATTAATGGATACGCCTTAGATGACAGCATTCGCCTCATCCACAGTTCCTTACATATCATGTTGAAATTGGAGTTGTGCTGGATGGAAGCCAGGTACCCTTTCTCTGCTGCATGAGATCGGAATCAATAAGCTGAGTTTGTGCCACTGACAAGTTAGTTAACTTCTCTTTGAGGTACATTTCCTCTTTTGTACCATGGCACAAATAGAGTAATAAATAGCACTGTGAAATTTAAACATGCTAATGAGAACTAATATTTATTGGTTGCTTAACTATATGCAAGGAATTATTCTAAGCACTTTATATGTAAAATCTCATTTTGTCTTCACAGCAATACCACAAGACTATGCAACTTCACAGATGAGAAAACTGAGGTGCAGTGAGATTCATTTCCCAAGGTCATACAGCTAATAAGTAGTGAAAGCACCTGTCTAGTGTGCTCACCTGCCTCTCTAAGATTTGGTGTGTTACATGGTAGTGGCTCAATAAGTGGGAGTCATTAATATATATGTACTATGCAGGCCCATTGTTAGCATTAAATAGGAAGTCTTTAGAAATATTTTTTAAAAAGCATTTAAATAGATTCTGTAAGTGCTTCCCCTCCCCACGCTGGACTCCCAGCTTGCCTGGGTTTTTACAATGGCCTCCTAACTCTCCTTCCTGTATCTTATTCCCTGATCTCAGTAGGCCATGATAGTGGGCCTTCTAGAACACAAACCAGAGGATGCCATTCCCTGCCTGAAAGTATATATACAAAACATTCACGTCTTACATAGCGTTATCATGAAAGCCTTTCAACATCATGTGGATAATGCCCCTCTTCTCAATCCTGTCCAGAGCCCCGTGTCCACAAATCAAGACTCTGTCAAAACACTTACTGTGCCCTCATCAAGTTTCATTATTCTTTGGCCGAGCACATTTGCACAAGTTATACCCAGAATACTGTTGCTTCCTTTTACTGCCAGGTGATTTTATGCCCACCTTCAAAAATTAGTGCCTGGATGGGTGCACGATTTTTAACGCGCGTTCCATGAATCATGTAAAATGGCTGTCCTGCAAATAACATCTTTGCAGAAAGAAAACATGTCGACTTTTGTTCAGTGTTCTTTGGTTTGCTGGATCATCCAAGTTCCCTCACTCCACACCTGGTCCCTTGCTTTATTCATGGGAGCTCCCTTGCCCACTACCTATATTGTCTTGATCTTTCTGCTTGGTACACAGTTCAGGCTTTCCTGACTCCAGGGTCCAGCTTCCTTCCCAGTTATTTCATTGTCTCCCTTATTTATGGACAACCATCATGGTAACATCTCTCCAGGCTTCCCCTGGCCCCAGGACCTTCCCTTACCAAACACTGGAGGTTTGGACCTGGCATCAAGAGTAACCTTTGGAGGAGCCTTTTCTGACCTCCCCAAGAATGTCAGTGCTCTCTTCTCCTAGCTCCTATAGAGCCACTTCACGATATTATTATTGCATTTGGCTTGTTGGGGTAACTATTACGCACTGAATTTAAATATAAAAAAATTTTAAGTCTAGAGTAAACTAGGCCTCTGGACAATAGGAAGGACATTCTAGTTACTCCTATTCCATTTAGTCTTGAATGAACCACTGAACCTTAATTTCACTTTCTAAATTAAAAAGAATGGATATAACTATTCCTCAGAGTTATAAGAATTAGACATAGTGTATAAAAGGGGACTAGAACAGTGTCTGGTAGATAGTAAGAACTAATATTTGGCAGCAAATGTTACTCTTTCAGGTCAAAGAGAGACTGGACAGTTTGCTCAAGTGGAGATGAAGAAGAGGAAGATATCACCTTTGCCTTTGCCAGTCCATCCAGGGACCACAACAGACTCAGCATTAGTCAGAGCATTAGCCCTAATTACCAGGGTCAGAGGTAAATGTTCACAGTTGTAAATTTGTCTCTTTGTCATTGAATGTAGTATCTGGTATGTCTAGAGTGGATCCTGGGCATCTGTCAATCCATTGACATTCAGCCTTTCCCAGCCCATGTTTGTGGTGGTAACTGCTCACTCTGCTGTCCAGGCCATCCTCCAACCTATTTTCTTAACTGTGTACTGTTGATACCTGTTTTGGAAATTGCCAACTTTCTTCTCTGAGGGCCAACGTGGTCCCTTCTGGGTCTTGGCTGAGGTCTCCCATAAGCCCGTGTTCACCCCTTGAGCACCATCGGTTGGACTGCTGCCTAGGGAGAGCACAGCCCTACAACCCAGTTTGGTCTTCCAGCCCTGGCTTCCTCCCACTGCTCACCTATCGGCACTGCTCAGATTCTGTAATTTCTTGCAATTCAGAGTTCACATGATTATGTGAGGGGATGTTTTCACAATGGTAGAAAGACTGATGACAAGTAGCTAAATTCTGATGTTCTATTCCTTCTTTCTCAAGCCAATTTATGAATTCCGGTGATGCACTTATTGGCAAAGCTTCTTCATTTTCCTTAATAAGCACTATTTGTGTGTGCTCAGAGACCATCTCTACATCTTGCAAGAAGGGAAGCTATTTGATCAAACTCCTGTTTGTTTCCTCCAAATGCCTTTTAAAAAATTTAGAGAAGAAAATGTGTTTCCTCTGAGACCTAGATACTGATACAAACTCTTAGTTTGAAAATAACTTATAGCAAGTATTGTTCATTAATACCATCCTTAAAGTCTACCTGTACCTAAATTCTTACTGTTAAATGAGGTTTTGTGGCAGAAAAATTTCTAAAAGTACCTTTATGTAATAGAAAGGGATGTAACTATTAAATCAAAAGTAGCGAGTGTTCACCCAGGCCCACCTTTTCTTTTCTTTCTAAAGGTATCTTTGAATGAAGCAGAGGAATTCATCCTGCCAGGCTTTTCAGTGCACAAATTGCCTCTTTCTGCTGTACCAGATAGCAAACCTCAAGTCAGGGACCAGATCTCATCTATAGAAACTACATTCCTCCTTCATTTGTAAGTCAGTTGAAAATTCAAAGGAAGTTTTTTTCCTCTGAGTACCAAATTCCCAAAAACTTTAAAAGGTACTTCCTTGAATGTTTTTCTAGTGAATTAAATGAACTGGAATATGTGACTTATAATTGTTCAAACAGTTTAAGAACTGAGGAAAACTATGAATAGTCAAACAAAATGACTACCGAATTCAGTAGCCACGTGTAACAATAGGGATGGGTAATAATGCAGTCCTATAGTAGATTTATAAGACTATACTGGGGAACTCTCCCTCCATACATTGCTTTTCTCTCTTATTCTGCACTTTCGATAGTATTGGATGCTGTTTTCCACCTGAAACTTACTTCTTTGAATTTTGAATTCATATGACCATTCCTCATCTTTAAACTAGTTTATCTTTCCTGATGTCTTTGATTTCCTGATTGCAGGAAAATGGGGGTTATCTTTGACTCTTCCTTCTTCCATGCTGTATCATCAGTTAATCAACATGTCCTGCCCAGTTTGCATTTGAAATGTTTCTCTGGTTCATTCTGCTGCTACCACTGTGAGTTGCGCTGGCTCTTCCAATCACATCCCGATGGTCCAGGTCAGGGGTCAGCAAACAACTGCTATAGCCAGCCTGCCGACTCTTTTGGTTAATAGGAGTTTTTGGGGGACATGGCTATGTTCATTTCTTTACGTATTATCTGTGGTGCTCCAATGGCAGAGTTGAGTAGTTTCAAAGCCTAAAATATTCTCTGTCTGGCCCTTTACAGAAAATGTTTGCTGGTCCCTGTTCTAGTTCATGCTCTCATACCCTCTCACCTGGGAGATAATTGTAAACTGCCTTCCAATCGGTTTCCTCGCTGTTAGTTACTCTGACACCAGTCAACCCACCACGGTGATAAGGAAATCCATTTCAATCTCAACCCCTGGCAAATGCCTTCTGATCCTCTTTTTACTCTGGCACAAGTTTAGGCACTGCAGACACATTGGTGAGCAAGGAATAATAGAATCTTGCCCTCATAGCTTTTGTTCTTTATTCTAGACAAACAGATAGGCAATTAATCCAGCCATAAAATAGCTGTGTGATCTGTGCTATAACAGGCATGCTTATCTAGACAAACTGATTTAAACACTAGTTCACTTCCATGCCAACTGTGTGGCTGTGAGGGATTTACTAGTGTTTAGTCTCGGTTTTCATGTGTCTGCCCTGGTTCTGGTGATCAAACGAGATCAATCCACATTGGGTACGTGACCTTGTGTGAGGCACACACTCAATAATATTAAATAATAATTATTGGGAAAGAATAGCTCTTTGGGAATATTGATCAGGAAAATGTAAGCTAGTCTTAAATGTCAGGGATTGGCTGTTAGGACTAATGTTTATATTGAGTTTTCAAGGCTGTTACCAATAGGAAGGGGAACAGTTTTGGGTCAACAGCGTACAACATACATAAAGAATTGGAGGGAGGATTTTCCTAATTCCCTAAATGTTAAATAATTGCTGTCATTTCTTTGCTCCCCAAAGTACTTTGTTTATACTGCTAATATAGCTCTTATCGGAACTTATTAAAGTTATAATTTTGAGGGTAGATATTTTTGTCTTTACATTCCCAATTTTCCCGGCTTTGAAGAGGGAGGAAAAGGCCACAGGACAAGGAATGCAGGCAGCTTCTAGAAATTAGAAAAGGCAAGGAAACAGATACCTCTCTACAGCCTCCTGAAAAGAACATAGCACTCCGGACATGTTGAGTTTAGCCAGTGAAATCTATGTCAAACCTCTGGCTTGTAGATACTATAAGGCGATAAATTTATATTGTTTAAGCCACTAAACACTATTGATGTTATGACAGCAATAGAAAACTAATACACTACCTTTCTTGGCACAAAATGATTTAAAATTTTATGCAAAGAAATGATTAAGGGCTATATTTTATCATCTCACTGGAAAGAATTTAGAGTATCAGAACTCAGAACAAAATACATTCAGTGTCGATTTTGGCATATCAGTAAGACTTCCTGTAGCAGTAAATAATTTTGAGTGAATTTAATTCAGGCTTATTAAAAATGTGATTGCATATTATGGCTGGGAGTTATGACTGAAAGTAGGGAATAAAGGAAAGGAAGAAAGAAAAAAAAGAAAAACCTTTAGACTGTGTACTATTAAAAAAAAAAGAGCAGATTTAAATATTTGAGTTTTTTAATTATTGAGAAGGAAGAAGCCTGAATACAAAAATAATCAAGCAGGAAACATCTTTTATCATTTCTTTCAATTCTTGATCTTTGCATTGAATTAATTCAATGGGGAAGTTTTTCTTCTCTCTATGCATTATCTAAGCAACTATTTCAGCTTAAAAAAAACCAATACAAATAGGCTTCATGGAGATCTTGCATTCATTTATGAAAATAATAGACAGAACTGAATTATTTATAAAGCCAATTATTTTTACAAAGACAGTGAATGACAAGTGATGGTGAAAAAGGGCTTTGCTGCTAATATAATCTTTAAAAAATTGTGAAGAGCCCTAGCAGGGTGGCTCAGTTGGTTGGAGCCTTGTCCTGTACACCAAGAGATTGGGGGTTTGATCCCCATTTAGCATGCATACCTGGGATGCATGTTCTATCCCTGGTCAGGGCACATGTGGGAGGTAACCAATCGATGTTTCTCTCTCACGTTGATATTTCTCTCTCTGTTTCTCACTTCCTTCCTCTCTCCTTAAAATCAATAAGCATATCCTTAGGTAAGGATTTTAAAAAATTGTGCAGAAACCTGTGACAAGTTTTAAAATTTAACAGTATATCTGCAGAAACTCTAGAAACTCTTAAAAAGAGGTCTGATTGTAATTTTAATCATCCTGGGAAAGCTGAAGACAAGTCCAGCATCACAATATTGCCTGCATGAGGCCACAGGGGTTTCATAGTTTCCAATGGGAATCTGATGTGTAAAAATCATTCATTGCCTAGGAAGTTTAGGCAAAGGCTCATATTGTTTTTCTTGGAAAAGATGAAATGCTGCCAAACAACAAAAGATGAATTTATGTGGATACCTTAATGTTGGGTCACAAGAAGCAAAAGCAAAGAAATGCTTCTCATGGGCTGGCCCTAGCTCACAGTTTCCAGTTTAGCATTAATATGTAAAAGAGGTCAAAGTAGCTAAAAAATTTGTAACAACTTCCCCTTGCTCTTTCTCCTCTTCCTCTTCTTTACTAAAAGAAAACAAAACATTTCAAAAGACTTAATAATTGTTCTCAAAATATACATCTGATGTGTATGACATTCAAAGCTTAAATTATTCCAAATGAGTGGTTGAAGGTAGTAGAGCATTTTCTTTTTCTTTTTAAAATTATATCTTATTGATCTCTTATTGATCATGCTATTATAGTTGTCCTGATTTTCATTCTTTACCCCACTCCTACCCAGCACCCCCCACTCCCTCAGGCAATCCCCCCATCATTGTTCATGTCCATGGGTCATGCGTGTAAATGTTCTTTGGCTACTCCATTTCCCATATTGTACCTTACATCCCCATGGCTATTCTGTAATTACCTATTTGTACTTCTTAATTCCCTCACCTCTTCACCCATTGCCCCACACCCCATTACCATCTGGCAACCATCAAAATACTCTCCGTAGCCATGATTCTGTCTCTGTTCTTGTTTGCTTAGTTTGTTTTTTAGATTCAATTCTTGATAGATTTATGTTTGTTGCCATTTTATTGTTCGTAGATTTGATCTCCTCCTTTTTCTTAAATAAGTCCCTTTACCACTTCGTATAATAATGTTTTGGTGATGATGAACTCCTTTAGTTTTTTCTTGTCTGGGAAGCTCTTTATCTGCCCTTCAATTCTAATGATAGTTTTGCTGGGTGGAGCATCTTGGCTGGAGGTCCCTGCTTTCATGACTTTAATATTTCTTGCTCATCTCTTCTAGCCTGAAAAGCTCCTTTTGAAATATCAACTGACAGTCTTATGGGAACTCCCCTGTAGGTAATTAACTACCTTTTTTCTTGTTGCTTTTAAGATTCCCTCTTTATATCTAACCTTTGGCATTTTAATTATGATGTTTCTTGGAGTAAGCCTCATTGCACCCATCTTGTTTGGGACTTTCTGTACATCTTAGACTTGTATGTCTATTTCCTTCTCCAAATTAGGGAAGTTTTTCTTCCATTATTTTTTCTAATAGATTTCCAATTTCTTGCTCTTTCTCTTCTCCTTCTGACACCCCTATGATGAGAATGCTAGACCTCTTGAAGTTGTCCCAGTGGCTCCTTATACTATCTTCATTTTTTTTAATTCTTTTTTTCTTCTTATTGTCCTGGTTAGTTGTTTTTTGCTTCCTTAGATTCCAAATCGTTGATTTGATTCTCGGCTTCATCCACTCTACTGTTGTTTCCCTGTAAATTGTTCTTTATTTCTACTAGTGTATCCTTTTCTGACTGGATCTTTATTTTCTGTTGAGGTTCACCACTAACTTCCTTGAGCATCCTTATAACCAGTGTTTTGAACTCTGCATCTGATATATTGCTTATCTCCATTTTGTGTAGCTCTTTTTCTGGAGTTCTGATCTGTTCTTTCATTTGGACCATGTTTCTTTGTCTCCTCATTTTGGCAGCCTCCCTGTGTTTGTTTCTGTGTGTTACGTAGAGTTGCTTTGACTCCATGTCTTGGTAGTGTGGCCTAATGTAATAGGTGTCCTATAGGGTCCAGCAGCACAACCTCCTTTATTATCCAAGCTGGGTACTCAAGATACACCCTTCATGTGGGATGAGTACACCCTCCTCTTGTTGTTAAGCCTTAATTGCAGTAGGCAGATCAATGGGAGGAATTTACCTAGGCCAGTTAGCTGCAAGGATTGCTGTGACCACTTACCACCAACCTCCACCCTCCATGAAGGATTAGTTGTGCAGGGAGAGGGTGGTGGTCCTCTGATGTGATGTGTAGCTGTCTACTGGGTACTCAGACTCTGGGGTTTTTGGGTGGTGCCAGCCAAGGTCAGCCACCACCTATGTTTTGCCTGGGAGCATTCTGCTTGAGCTATAAAGCAAGCTGAGATGGCTGCTACTTGTGCTGGTCTTGGAGATTCCCAAGTGAAGCCAAGCAGTGAATCTAGGCTGATTGATACTAGTGTAGGGCCTGGGGCTCACTGAGGCCAGCTGTTGCTTCTTTGAGAGGATTTAGAACAGGGGTGTCAAACTCATTTTCACCGGGGGCCACATCAGCCTCACGGTTGCCTTCAAAGGGCTGAATGTAATTGTAGGACTGTATAAATGTAACTACTCCTTAATAGTTAAATGAGAGCTCAGCACTGCTGCCAGGTAGAAACACGGTGTCAGGCCGGATAAAACAAGGTGGAGGGCCAGATTCAGCCCACAGGCCTTGTGTTTGCCACCTGTGTAAAATTTAGGATGTTGTGGAGTATAAGCCAAGACCAGCCATTCATATGGAAAAGCAGCTCAATTGGACCGGTAAGCTGGGTGGTGCAAAGTCTCTGGGGATATCCAAGATAGGTCAAACAATGTTGATGGAGTCTTAGATATGGCACCAGCTTGCCAGCTCTGTGGTTCTGTTGGGGGAGGGTTTATAAAAGAGACAATGGCCTCTGCTTGCCTTGATGCCAGATACTTCTGTTCCTCCCTGTCTGCCACTGGTGCCTTTCAAGTTGCTACCCCAGTTCTGGAGCTCAGAGGGAGTGAGTCTGAGTAGGTAAGACCATTGTGGGTTCTTCAAGAGGAATTGGTTGGGGCTCCAGAAGTTTCTTCCACTGACTCAATCCCCACTGGTTTTTGTAGCCAGACATTGTAGGGACTTATCTCCCTGGCACTGGAATCCTGGGCTGGGGGGATCCTGGTGTGGAGCTGGGACTCCTCAGTCCTGAGATATTCCTCCTGAATTTTTATCAACACACATGGTATGAAACCAGCCTGTTTGATGTTTTCACTCTTCCCACCAGTCTGGGTGGATGTGGTTTCTTTAATTCCATGGTTGTCAGACTTACATTCAAATTGATTTCTAATGGTTCTGAGTGATGGTTGTTCTATATTTTAGTTATAATTTTGATTATAATTTAGTTGTGCAAAGAGACAAGCTATCTTACCTACATCTCCATCTTGACCAGAATTCCCAAGCATTTTCATGTTCAGTGAAAAAATTTTCTTGCTCATTGTGGTTCCTTTTGGACTTCCGCTGAAAACCAGTGTAAAGATGTATGATGGTATCAACACTATTCTGAATTATATAAAACAAAAGCTGAGTCCCAAAGGCTAAGAGCTAGAACACCTGGCATAAGGTCACTAAACTCTTAAGGTTTATTGTCTTTTTCCAGAATTCCAAAAAGATACTTTTGTTTTTCCTAGTTGACATTTCACTTAGGCTGTCTATTCTTTGTTAGAGACAACTTTCTGATTTTAAGAATTAATGGCTAGAACATTATGCTAAGGAAGTAAGCCAGTCAGAGAAAGACAAATACCATATGATTTCTCTCGTATGTGGAATCTAATGAACAAACTGAACTAACAAGCGAAATAGAGACAAACTCATAGATAGAGAACAGGATGACAGCTTTTGGGGGGACATTGCAGGGTGGAGAGATTGAGGAAAAAGGAAAATGAATTAAGGACATGGACAACAATGTGGTGATTGCAGGGTTGTAATGGTAGTGGAAAAATAAAATAAAAATAAGAAATTTTAAAAAAGAATTAATGGCTAGTATTACATTTTTGTGATAAAAGCTTTTGGGCACTTTTCCATATCAATGAAAATCTTTGATTGATTTGATGCTGAAAATATTTTAATACAAAGTTTAATAAAGCATGGGGGAAAGGAACTATCAGTACAAAAGTATATTAAGTAAAAAGTAATTCTCCACTGTTCCAGACCACTAATATACCTTCCAGTGGCAACCATTATCAGCAGGTTTTTAATCAGCCTCCTAGAAGTAATGCACTTATACTTGAACTACATATTTATTTTGCTATACAGTATTTTACAATGGGCAGTTTTCACACCATGTTTTTCTCATTTAAAAATGTGGGGAGCAGGAGAAGGATGAGGGAGGAAAGAAGGGGAAGGGCCTAGTTAAAGAACAAGTATAAATGACCCATGGACATGGACAACAGGGTGGGGATTGACTGTGGGAGTGGGTGAGGGGTTGATGGGGCAGGGGAGAGCAATGGGGGAAAAGTGAGACAACTGTAACATAACAACAACAATAATAAATAAGTAAATAAGTAAATAAATGTGGAATCAATGCCAAAAATAAATAAATAAAAATGCACTTCAGAGGTAGTTTGATATCAGCACTTACAGATTTTACCTTATACTTGTCTACAGAGGCCAATTATTCCTTTGAATAGATGTATCATCATCTATTTAACTGACCTCTTGTTGATGGGTATTTATATTATTGCTAAGCTTTTACCATCACAAACAATTCTGCAGTGAGTGAACATACTTAAGCATGTATTTCCACACACATGTGAGTATATGTGTGGAATACATTCCTAAAAGGAGTTTGGGATGAGTAAGGGTCGAAAACATGTTTACACCTTTAATAGAACTTTCTATATTGTCCTTCAAGAAGAATGTGCCAATGTATATCCCCACCAATGGTGTCTGAGAGTCTTCTTGTACCATTGCCTCTCTAGCACAGTATTATCATCAATCTTGTTAATCATTGTTAATGTGATAGCAGTAATGGAGACTCATTGTTTTAATATGTATTTGTTTAATTAGACATTATTCAACAAATACTTTTTAACAAGTATATTTTTCAATAAAAACAATTAAGAGGAAGATTGTTTCACATATCTATTACTATGAACAAACTGTCCTAAAACTTAGTAGCTTAAAACATTTTATTCCTATTGTATCTCCTGATTCTGTGGGCTGGGAATGCTGACAGAATCTGATGGGAACAACATGAATGTGATCCATGACCCCTGGGGCCTCAGCTGCGTTCACTCTGATGGTTGGAGGCTGGAATAATGAGTTAGCCGAAGAGTTCTGAGTATCTGTGTGTCTGTCTCCTTTCTCTCTGTGAGCAAAAAGCTCTCCATTTGGCTAGATTGGACTTTTACACAAGGTTGAGAAAAACAAAAAAGACCTAGTGGTTAAGAATGTTTCTAGTTTTGCCTCACAGACTATCTTTTTTGAAGATATACATTTAAAAAATCATTGTAATTGTGTTAATTTCAAGATTATGAAGCATATTATTTGTTGTATGAGGTCTTTGAATATGATTAGCTAATATAGAGGACTGTGCCAGCCCACAAATGGAATCCTTTGTCCTCCATTCTAAAGAATTGGAGTGACTCATTTTTCCTAGGTTCTGCTGGGTCTTTTCTCTCCTAATGTTGTGTACAACATCGGTAATAGTGAGAGCAATTTTTTTAAATGAAATATAAGCCACGGTTTATTTGTATATACATATAATTGAATTTAAAATAAAATTTATTCAGCAGATGCTAATGCTTTACTTCCCAACAACTCCATTTCCTGTCTTCATGAAGTTGTGCTCTGGTAAGATCAAAGAGAATAGTCAACAATTGCACAAAACTGTGCTAAGTGCTATGAAAGGTAACATAAGATCCTTACATGGTTTGGGGGATTTGGGAAAGGCTTCCTTGAGGAAGTGAAATTTGAAATGAGATTAGATATATGAACAATTAAGTAGGTAAAGAACACCAATAAAATTTAAAAAAAAAATTAAAAGAAAGAACATCAATGTAGGAAGTACAGCTATAGGAAGCGGGTGGAGTGGGGAGAGGGGAAAGCAGTAGGTAGAACATGTATCTCAGGAAAAGGCCAGAACATTGCAGGTTCCTTGAAGTGGGAAGAAACAGAATGGTGCGAGGACCTGAAGCAGCCACAGGGCTGCAGGAAGAGAGCTGGGAAAGAAGTAAGGCTGAATCACAGCCTTTTGTGTGGGCCATAATCTCTTTATCCTGAGATTAGTAGGTAATAAGTAACTAGAAAATGCTTGTCATCTCCAGGTTCCAGGTTCATTGCCGTGCTCACGTGTAGGCCCCAGATTTTCTACAAATTAAGCCAGACTCTGGGAGAGAGAAAGACTATTGTCCCAGGAGTCTGAAGCTTGAACCCTGGATGGAGTCTTGGTGGCTGGGAAAGAAAATCTGGGGGTTTGAAAGAAAAGATTTTCAATCTGAAGTGTTTCCCTTTCAAATGGTAACTATTAGTGGGGGAAAGAGAAATAATTATACACTCTTCTAGAAGGAAGGGATTTTTTAAAAAAGATTTTATTTATTTATTTTTAGAGAGAGGGGAAGGGAAGGAGAAAGAGGGAGAGAAACATTGATGTGTGAGAGAAACATTGATTATGAGCCCTGACCCGGGGCTGAACCTGCAATCCAGACATGTGCCCTGACCGGGAATCGAACTGGTGACCTCTCGCTTTGTTGGATAACGCCCAGTCAACTGAACCACACTGGTTGGGGCTAGAAGAAGGAGATTTAATGTGAGAAATTATGTGCTTACAAATAATTTTAAAGGTTTAAAGAAGTCAGGAATTCTCTTAAGAGACTATTGATATCAAGATCCAACTTTTGTGTTTGCAAACCAGATGTCAGGATGATATGGCTGCTATGACCAAAGTCATAATTACTTCACATTCATGTAGCTGGTGGCTAGATGCTGGAACAAGGAGTCCAGCCACCTCAGGCACTGACATCTGTTGGAACTCGAGGAAAACAGCCCCTACCTCCTTCCCACCTCCCTAATCTTGAACGAGTGCATCTTTTTGACAGAAACCAAACTACATACATGTCCCTATTTGCAAGAGAGTTGTCTTCAGGCTTGTAATTGCTGCAATATATAAAAGTAGTGGGAATGGATGAGTCAATAGACACTATCCACCGACAAACCTAACTCTCCTGAGAAACCTTGACAGACAACTAAACCAGGGATGAGAAATGAAGAAAGAGTCACAGCAAATGCTCAGTGATGTCCAGCAATAATTGATGGCTGTGCTCTGAGGCGACAAAACTTCAAAATCTCTGATACTGCGTTGTCCATTAAATAATGTAGTGTAGTTTTTGGGTGGTTGTCCCCAGTAGGCAGTACCTTGTTTCCCTAATCCATTTGTGAAGAAGTTGAAAACAATTCTAAAGAGTAAACATAGAGGTCAACATGTTTCCCTACCATCTCACTAAAAGATAAACATTTATGTGTAGGATTTTTTACAGGTAAAAGTGTATTATGTGGAACAATTCTTTCCAATATGACCAGAGTTTTGATTCAGCATTACTCTAACATATAATGCAATTGCCTTATATTAAAATTACCTTAAAATATATGCGATTGCCTTACTTGTTTTTACAAAATACCGTAAATTGCCTGCAAATGGGCATGTCATCGTGGAGGAAACATGGGCATTGGCACCAGAAAATATGTGCTCTAGTTCTCGCGGCTTCTTTGGAAAAGTTGCAACCTCCTGGTGTCTTGGTTTTCTCAGATGTAAAATTGGGAGCTTGAGATTAAAAAATGTCCCAAGTGCCTCTGCTCTAAAATTCTGTCTTATTTTATAAATGGACTAATTTGAGTTGTATGCAGACATAAGCACAGTGACGCTCAAAGAGATGAAGTGTCAGATGATTTAGACTCTCTTCCGTTTAGTTTGAAGTCTTAGAGATAGCTTAGAAACTTTGATCTATTTTTCTCTTCTTGCTTTAAAGAAACAAGCCTTTACGGGACTGCTTTTCTCTTCACATCTCAGCACAGATTCCTTTGTATTTCTGAGGTGAAAACAATCAGCACAGTGTGCCTATTTTTCAAGAAGAAAGTTTGCAGTCATGGAAACATTCCTTTAAATCACCCTGTGTGACCTTTTATGATGAGCAGAATGTACAACAATTCAGCATCCATAGCACAGTCTGTTTAAAATCTGTCACTGGTAGTTTGAAAATATCATGGGAGCAGCTGAGGGCCAGGCCCTCACTGGAGACGATGCAACCCTTTTGCCCTGCCGTGGACTCCATCCACATCCATCCCTTCAACTCTCTCGGAAGCCTCTTGTGCCCCTGCCAAACAAGTGGATCCTGCCTGGGATGTGAGGCTTCTTATTTTGAAAAACCAATTCCATAAACAATAAAATTTCACTTTTTTTGGTCCTTACTGATTGCAATTGCTTGAGATTGATGCTGCGTTTTCACGGGCTGCTTTTTGAAATATGAAGAACAAAAGCCTCCCAGGCTTTGCCGGAGATGCCAGCTGTAGCCTTGCTATGAGGACTTGTAAATGCTAGCTTATTCCATAAAAGAAAGTAGAAATTTGAATTTGTATCGGGCATTTTTCCCTTCCAGCTGCAGAGTTATTTTGTTTTTTTTCCCCCTAACGTGAAGTTATTTATCTTATGCTGATGCTTCGTTTATTCTTATTTGGCCATTGGAGCAATTTATTGAATGCCATCTTTCTAGAAGGATCTGTCTTTCCAGAATTAACATACTGAGTTGGAAGATGTTCCATAAATCCACCTAGCAAAAGCATCAAGACTCCTGATTATATCAAACTTACCCTGTAAGAAGAATATATGGGCCTGGAATGCCTACCAATATTCTTCGATTTCTTCAAAGAAACTAATTAAAGATCTTATTTTTCTGCTTGATATAGCATTACTGAAGTAAGAAAGCACAGTTGGATTCAGGGAAAGACTTAAAAGTGTTGAAGAGAGAGTGCTGCAGTTAAAGGGGAAGAAAAATGATAGGAGAGAGGAGTAATCAGAGAGGCCACAGGGCCAAAGACAGTTTCCTGTAACAAAGTATGAAAGAATGCATACTTTTCCTCCATGTTGCTCCTTCTGCCTCCTCCTAACTTAACCCATTTGGTGTAGTACTTCTAGCATTCCCCTGACTAAATCCCCTTCTCGGATGTCCAATGTCATATGCCATTCCTTACCCTACCTTTAAAAAGAGGTGAAATGTAACTTAGTAGGGGAGTGAGGGAAAGCCTGTGAAAGAGTTCCTACAGGCTGACAGCTACTGAAAATATTATCTGGAAACTGTTCATTTGCTGAGCTCATGTTCTGCATTATGTCCTATAGCAGAAGCTGGGATAGGAAGATAAAGTTTGACCTCACGAAGCTCACCCTATAGTGGGCAAGTGAACAGATTATTTCAGTGGAATGAGGCGTGTGCTAAATTGGAGGGATATACCAGTGTTTGGGGAATGGGTGGCTTCCCCAAACGCTGGGGAAGAATAATTAACAGGTGACATTTGCGCTGAATATTCAAAGGAGTTCTGGTGGTTCATCAAGAGGTCAAAAGCATAATAAAGGGAAGATGTGATGGGGTCGGGGGTAGAGAATTCAGCTGAGAGGAGTAGGATATACAAACCTGTGTAGAAAAACATCCCCAGATTGCTATTATTGGTTTGGCATGGCTGAATACCCAGTTGAAGAGATGAGTGGTGGTTATAGGAAGTTATAGAATGAAGTAAATACATATCAGAACAGTGGAATTTCCCCTCATTGCTTTAGTAGCTATGCTGGTTCTTGTTTAATTGAAGACTTTCCCCTTTTCCACTTACTCTTCTTCTCAAGTCATTAATTACAATCATTAGATTCTTAGGACTTCTCATATTTAACTTTGATTTTCAAGCAGATCTTTAAAATCTTGATTGACTAAGGTGAATGAGGTGAGGATAGATGGTTTTAAGGGAAAGAAAAACACATGTAATTTGTGACAGGCTGTGGGGAAAAAGGCCCAGGGTGGGTGGTGGTGGGTGGGGTAGGTATTGAGAGTGGAAAGTTTGGAGGTGCCCTGGAGCCACCTAAAACAAGTACTGAAACTAATAGGAAAACAAATTGAGACCTTCTTTTCCTACTGGAGTGGGGATATGCTGCAGCTGGAGCTAAGGAGACAGAAAAGGAATATATATGAGGATTGCACATCAGTAGATTCACGGACTAAAGTGTAAATTCATGCCTTTATGGAATCTGGGACAGGGATAAATGGGAGAGGATTAAGACCAAAGTAATGGATAAGGCTCAAGAAGAGGTCGAAACTCAGAAAAAGATAAAGGTTGGGATAAGGCCCCAAAATTGGTTAAGTCCTCAGAGACAGAGTGAGGAACTGGGACAATAATCAGGAATGTCTGACTGCTGACTTAGTATTAATGTGGCTGTTGTGATGAGTCCATATCAAATATGGTAAGTGAAATAAACCACATGGTAAAAGATAAATACCATATAATCTCACCTATAAGTGGAACCTAATCAACAAAAAAAACAAGCAAACAAAATATAACCAGACATTGAAATAAAGAACAAACTGACAATAACCCAGAGGGGAGTGGGGAGGAGAGTAACAGGGGAAAGAAGGGGCAGGGTCATCAAGGAACATGTATAAAGGACCCATGGACAAAGCCAAAAGGGGGTAGGATTGAGGGAGGGAGGTGGAGGTGGGTAAGGAGTGGTAGAGTGGTGGGGGAAGAATGGAGACAACTGTACTCGAACAACAATAAAAAGAGAAAAGAAAAAAAAAAAAGAAAAAAACCTGCTGCCGTCATACATTGCATTGGAATGTTACTCTTTGAGCTAAGAAATACCAGTGTGGAGGCAGGGGACAATGTTGGGATCAGAGAGGTTTTTAGCCTAGAATCAAAATTCAATATATGTTTTCTCTAGGGAGAGTATATATCACTTACCCCAGAAATCTGGCAAAGGAAATAATTTAGCATGTGTGCTGGAGCCCTGAGAAACTAAAGGAAGTAGGTCTCTAATTTCCATCTGAGAAAGCACAAGTATTTTCAGGATAGGTGATTAGTTTTGTAGTCTGGGGATCATTAGGAATTCTCAACATTTGAATGCAGTCTGCATACTCAGTGTTGATAAATCTGCTCTGCAGCATTTCTGTTAATTATACTTAATATAAATTTGTGTTAAAAGTGCTTACCAAACATTTATAGATATTCCCAAGAGTTCTGGCCAATGATGACGTGGAATGCCATCCCCACTTACACATGAAAATACTTGCATAGAGAATTCATGAATAATTTTATTTTTGAAAATGCTATATAATTTTAGTTGCATTGTGAGCAAGTATACCATGTCAATATGGCTGTGAGGACTTTTTTATAAGCATTTTTTATAAGCAGGAAATCATGCACTAAGAGTTGTAGAAAGTTTATGTTCTAGTCCTAAGAGATTTAGGAGAGTAAATGGGTCAAGGAACGGGAAATGGGAAGAGGAGCTAGCATAATGAGGATAACGTGGAAACCAGAGTTCTTGGCACAACAGCTCAAAACCCCACAGAGCAAGAAAATTTCTGAAGTTAAGGGAAGAAAACCTTATCAGAAATCTGAAAGCAGTTTGCATAATTGTATTTAAGCATATTTAGGATTCAAAGATAATAATATTAAAGACATAAACCAACAGTCGTTGAGAAGAGCAGGACAAGAGGCATGGTGAGCTTCAGTGCATTTATGAAAATGTGCTGTTATGATTCTAGCTTGATTTTAATATCTCTGAAAGCAACTGAGATGTAACACCGAGCTTTATACCCTAAACTGTTTATTCCTTTATGCACCCTTTTTGAAGGATCCATTGAGCAAAGAGAACCAACCTCAGGCAGGTGCTCCATGAACATTCCTCCAGATATCCTCACGGCTAACGTGGAGGCAAGGCAAAGGATCTCTTGGTCGTAAGGCTATAGATGGCCAGTCGAATGGGCAGGGTGCCCAGGGAAGGGATGGGCATGCTGATTCCTAACTCAACCTGTCAATGACACATGAGCACAGATGAACCGAGAACTTTCATGTAAAATTTCATGGAGAACATAATGTGCAGCAATTCAAATTTTATCTATTTTTTGAAATGTTATCCCATCACATATTTATAAGGAGGAAGAATATTTTAGATGTAGTAAACAGTAAAAGTGTGACAGGCTTTTGAAGGCATTAACCGTTCTCCTATAGCAATAACTCTTAAACATTAACACTGCAAATCCCTGGCCAGAAAGTACTTCATCACCTGGAGGAGGATTTTAAGCTTGGCATCTCCACTGACACTTTGCTTTGATGAGGGCTCCTGCCAATAGATGTGATCAATGTTCTGCTTGCCTAGTGGAACCTCCTAAATTCTCATTTTCAACTGTCACTTTTCAGGGACTTGCAAACTCTCAGATCATTAAAGTGGCATGCCATGTGACTCAGATTTGACAGACAACTGCTTACTAAAAATATCTGTCCCAATCAGCGCTGATGTTCTAAAGGGATATTTTCAGCTTCTTGTTCTCTCTCCCTCTCTGTGATGACACTGTACCCAGTGAGTTGAAAGCAGCAGAAGAAATAGCGTTATTGAAGGCAGCAGGTTATTGCGGTGCCCGGCCTGCCAATGGGATTTGGGTCAGAAGCAGGAACCCACGGAGTTCTCTGAAGGTCTAGCCTCCATTGATCCCTGCAGCCCAGGAGCCCGTCACTGCACACTCCCATGTTTCCTAGACAGCCTTGACTCTTCTTCCAAGTGGCCCTTAATTAGAACTGCTGTCCCTGTTGTTTGGTTGGGTAGGTTTGATCTGACTCTGTTCAAGGCTATTGTAATCTCTCCTGGTTCATGCTCAATTGGAGTGACAGAGTCTAAGGCCTCGCATGATTTCTCAGATTGACAAGTAGTGATGGTTATGGGTTGAGAAGGTTAGATACATTGTGAGAAATTGATCTCAAAATGCATCATTGCAAGGTTAATCGATGGTCTCCTCAACTCCGCTTTGTGTATGCCCTGAGTTTTTAAACCAGGTAACACAAGCAAGGGAGAAATTTGCCTTTTAAACTATATTCTTTTGTGAATTCCACTCACATGATCTTCCCACTATGGACTTTGGAACTATAACTGCAGTTGCCACTGGGATTTATCTCTTCCAGTGTACGGCTTTATTACCGAAGGGGTGGCTTTTAAACCTTCCTGACATGTCCATTGAAAAATACCTCTTTGCAAGCCGAGTACCACCTCAGTAAAGGTTCCCTAGTTGAACAGAAATAGGTTGTTATCTTTCCCTATGCCATATTTTCAAAGATTCTCTTTTTTACTCCAAATGTAGATGCCAAAGGTTGTGCTGTTTAAATATCTCATCCTCACTGTGTGCATGTTATATTTGCTGACAGTTAACTTTTACCAAATACTTTTTTGTAATTGAACACGATTAAAATGTAATTGCCAATTTCTTTTTCTTTCTGCCTGTGACTTCTCCAGTGCTCTAGAACTGGATTGAATGGTGAGCTCTCTTAGTGAGCCAGCGCTCACATGCTACCCTGATTTCTGAGCTAGCTGATGCAGGAACAGAGAACATAGAATTAGAGGTATCAATCTCACAATACGATTGTCTTTGGATTGAAGGTTTGTTTTTAATTGACCCACTGTTTTTAATCTGATGGGTTATAGGTAAGGCCTATGAATAATCTCTTGTGTTAAAGAATCTTTCTTGCACTCCCACTCTTCTGGTTTATGCCATAGGAGTGCAATTTTAAATTGGATTCTTTGTCCAGAGCTCCACACAAGCTGCAACACTTTTGGAAAACTCCCGCCCTTGCGTGGGAACTTTTGTGTGACTCCTGTTTGCTCCCTGCCTTCAGGATCTACATTCTGCCCTTGGTTACTTTGTCTCTCCACAAACAGTCTGAAAGTTCTCCCCACAATATCCGCTCATGAAATTAAGTTCTGCCAACTCTCTCCGGCCACACACAAGAGCTCAAACACATCAGCGTTTGTGACGCTGCTGTTCCCCTGACCATCCTCACGGCCTGTTTTCTAAGCCCAAATAACCTGTAGTGACTAAGTCTATATATCTAACTCTAGACTCCTCTGTTCCCCACTGGCTAGTTGTGTTAAGTAAGGTTCTAGGAGACTTCATACAAGCCTTCTGACGTTGTAAATCCATTGCTGGTAACACTGGCAATGCTATAGGATTTGAGGAAAAAGAAAGGGTGATTTAGTAACATTCAGGAAAGGTTGTTTAAAATTTTTCTGCAGAGCTGTATTAAAATCACAATGTATTTTTTCTGGTTTTCAAAACTCTTAATTTAATTTTTATCTAAGTAATGCATGTATATTGTTACAATATAAGTTAATTCTCCAAGGTTTGTAATCTAAAATCATTAGATTTCATTTATATGTGGAATTTAATGAACAAAATAAATTAACAAGGAAAACAGAAACAGACTCATAGATAGAGAACAGACTGACAGCTGTCAGAGAGGAGAATGGGGCTAGGTGGGAAAAGGTGGAGGGATTAGGCAAAGAAAAACACTTCATCAACACAGACAACTGAATGGTGGTTACCAGAGGGAAAGGGGTGTGGGAGGAGGCAGAAGGGGGTAGGAATGCGGGAGAAATGGAGACAGAAGGAGACTTGGCTTGGAGTGGTGAGCGCACAATGCAGTATACAGATGATGTGTACAGATGATGTATACTTACTGATTTTTACGCAGATGATGTATATAATTTTATTAACCAATATCACCTCAATAAATTCAAGAAAAAAAATACAATAAAATCAGGGCTTTTTTAAACCTAATTCTACTGTTATCTGATTCTCACTCCTCAGTGACAACACCTTTAAGTGCCTTCAGCTGTTTCTTCTGGTATTTAATACCATGTTTCTAAAATAATGTACGTATTATTATTTTGGAAGGTATTTTTTCAGTTTTGACATTATTTTTGCATTTCAAACTTACGGACAATGAGGCTGACCGTTCTCTCCCGTCTTCCCCCGTCACTGTGTAGCCGTGCACATTTTCTTCTAGCCGTCCTCTGACAAATCTGTATCACCTTTTAGATTGGCTAAAAATTAGTGTTGACCTTATTTTTACTGTTGATTCTGTTCATAGGTCAGCTATGAGGTGTATAATGATTACGCTTTTTTTCTTTAACTGAATTTTTTTCAGTTATCACTTGTCCTATTTTTTGTTTGTTTAGTTTTTTGTTTGCATATCACTAAATTTACCTGCTAACTCTCCAACGCAGCTGTGAAACTCCTCCCAATACTGTAAAAATGGTTGTGTAATCTATTGTTGTTTTTTTCCCCCATGGAGATATCTCCCCAGGAGTCCTCTCTTGTCATCTTTCGATCTGGACCCTTTTTTCCCCTGGGTTTGTTGCGCAGATCTCACCGGAGATTTCCTTTCAACTTCTTTCTAGATTTCTCTAATTAATCTCCTGTTCCAAGATCCTATGTTTTCATCCTTTTTTGTTTTACTCCGTTTATTTTGGTAAAATGTATCTGTGGCAGAAGATTCTAAGGTTATTCCCACAATCCCTGTATCCTGCCTGGTATTAATGCCTCTCGGTGTGAGCAGGGAGGGAGAAAACCTAGAGACTTACTTCTAGGCAGGACACTAGGCAAGGGTGATGGGTTGTCGTTCCCACGATTATATTATGTAGGATTGTGATGCTGGTCTTGCTAGAAGGCTCTTTCCTTTACTGGCTTTAAAAAAACAAGCTTCCACATTGTGAGCTGTACTAGAGAGGACCACATAGAAGGGACAGAAGGCAGCTTCTGGCTGACGGTCAGCAAGAAATGGAGGCCCCTCATCAGGCATCTTGCAAGGAACTGAACAACAATAGAAAATGAATATACGTTTTGGTACCTGGAGATGAAGTGTTGTTATAACAAATACTTAAAATGTGGGAATAACTTTGGAATGAGGCAGTGGAGGATGCTTGGTGGAACTGGAGAATGATAGAGAAAGCCTGAGTTGCTGTGGCAGATGGTTCTTCCTTTGCATTCTCATAGTATTAATTTTCCGTAACATTCACTTCCCCTTTTCTTGTTCTGATGTATATTGTATTTACATACATGTATATTTTTCTAACTAGATTGTGAGCTTACTGAATAACCAAACCCTCTCTTATTTATTATTTTGACCCCTTTACTGTACCATCACATTCCCTCAATCTTCTTATGAATGAATGAATCAGTTAATCAATTAATACAGTTAGTACACTATCATACTCTGGCTACTTTTATTACTAAACTTAAAAGTCAAATCTCTTCACAGACCCAGGTGAACCTGTTATGGGAGCATGCTCACTAGAGATTTCTTTATTTTGATGGAAACATAACTCACTCTCTGGATATGAGGAATGATTTTGCCTTTTAATGAAACTTATCAGCAGCACATTTTTTTTTTAATTTCACTGTCCTCAGAATTTAAAAATAATCGTGATTCTGTCAGCTGTGTTTATAATTTCTTTGGAAACACTTTTTACTTCTTTAAAAATGACACGTGAAAAAAGGAAAACCATATAATTAAGCAAAACATAAATCTGTGCCATGTGGAATTTTTTGCCTTTTGTTTTCTTTTTAATCAGACTTGCATGTATAGTGTATTTTGAAAATACCAATCCACTTATATGCATATTTTTCTCAGAAGCTAGCCAAAAGAGTTGCTGTTATTATTTTCCACAAGAAGCACCTTTATTAGCTCTTTTTTCAAACCCTGCCCATCCAGGCATGTTTATTTGCTTTGCTTCTTAGTTCAGAGTGTTATATTTCCTCAGCTTTCATTCCAGAGTTCTTTGACAACTTCTCTGTTTTCCCGCTTTCTAACATCTGTTCTCATGTGGCTTCCAGCCTTCAGCCTGCATTCTGGTAAGGCAGAGGTGTAATTCTGTACTCTGTAACTGCAAGTTATTTGTTAAAGTATTGTGATGTTCTTGGAAAAGTAAGAGTGTAGGGTGAAAAGCTCTGAGTTTGGATTTTAATCCTACTAGTACTCAGTCAGTAATCGCTGATAAAACTATGTCCCCTCTCTGGACATTTTCCTTCCTCTGGAAAGTAAATGGGTTAAACCAGAGATTTGCAATGTTTTTCACCTCATGGCACACATGAACTAGTTAAGAAAATTCTGTAGCACACCAAAAATAGGTATAATTTTGATTCATTTCCACCAGATAGCTATTGTGTTGACTGTTGTCATTTCTTTATTTGACACTCTAAGGGAAGAGAGGTCAGTGTCCCTGACTAAATAGTCAGGTATTTCATGCTTTAAAAATTCTTCAGGCACTGGCACACTGGTTGAAAATCGCTGGGTTAGACCAAACCATGGTTTCCAAATTATAACCCTTAATAACCTAAGATAGCAAGGGAATACATCCCTGGCCAGGGAAATAGAGAAGGGCAAGCTATACACATATGTACAAAATAGTTGTTGTAGCTAAAACCAGAGTGAGGAAAGCAGGCTTCACAACAAGATGACATCACACCATCACGTCTTACACCCACATCCCTAATGTACAGGAGAGTATGGGAGTCACCATGGGGAAATAAAGCCATTTAAATTTGTGGTGAGATATTACTTTATAGTTTGAGGAGAAATCGGCTTCAGTTTTATTTTATATATTGAAAATCCTTGCAAGAGCTTATTTAAAATAAGTATTATGTGTCTAAAAGTTCAAAACAAAGATTATAAACCACTGAACTATCTGATGCTACGGTTCCTTTTAACCCCAGATATTGTTCCTGACTCACTGGCAATGCCATGACTGGCCCAATAGGGTCTGTGTTTGGTGTCTTCTGGCTAAAATGTCAAAAGGGCTTGAAGGGAGCAAATTAAGGGACAGCATATGACGTCTCTGAATCTGTGCTCTATAAAGTTCTGTGGTATGTTCTCACATGCTTTGTCATCTCTGACTTCATTTGATCATAACAAGTGTTCTTCCAGGTCACCAAGAATAAAACGTTTGATTAGAGGAGTGGAGTTTTGGAGTCAGTGGATCTGGGCTTAAGTCATGGTTTTGTAACTTAATTACTGCGATGTCCTGGGCAAGTTATTTTATCTGCTTAATGCTTCACTTTTATCATCTATAAAACGTGACCAATTATATCTTCCTCAGTTGTTAAACATTAGGTTATAACTATAAAAACTGATATCAAGGTCTTAATGTAGTGCCTGGTAAATGATGTATGAATGTATCTGCTGTTGCTGCTGGTGGTGTTACAACCCTCTCTTCAGAGTTCGCTGGAGGAGTACTTCCTCAAAGCCTTCTCTGACTGCCTTCATCGTACCTTCGGTGTTTGCTTCCCTGTGTTTCCACTTCACTAGACCACGCCCTCGTTAGATAACTTTTATTTTCTGTATTCCAGTTTCATACTGCAAGCTCCTTGCGGGAACACTTTATTCTTTTCATTCATGTATTTCAGTGCCTAATACAGTATCTGTATCACAGCAATACTCAATAAACAGTTTTGAATGAATGAATGAATCCTCAAATGAAGTTGAGTCGTTGAGCTGAAATTTGTTCTTAGTCAATTTTTGCTCTGTGTTGCATCTATACTTATCTGAGGCAGTAGAAGCATTGTTGATCTAAATAGCTTTTAGCAGCTTAATATGCTATAAACCACAAGAGAGAGAACTCTGAAGCCAAATTGCATGCAAGCACAAATTTTGCTGAAAAATTTGTTCAACTTAAGGGCATAATTTTGTTCTATTCTTTGGATATACAAAGTTATAGATGAACCACCAGAATAGCCCATTATATTAAAAAATAATCATTCTCTTAGACCTAACAAAAACCCCATCTCTGCCAAAGTGACTTTCTTCCTGAAGCAGCCCCAAACAGATTTCCTTTCTCCTTCAATCCCCCCGTTCCTTCTATTTATATAATTTCTTCTATACATATTTTATTGTGCATTTACCCACAGGATGCCAGGCATTATGACATGGTAGATGTTAAGCCATAAACTCAAGACAGACATGATCTCAGACCTCGTGGAATACACCTTCTATTGAGGGGTTCACACAAGTGTCTGTCTGCATATGGATGAAACTGAACTCTCCTAGGCAAGCCTGTATGTAGACTGTTAGACCCACAAGAGTCGTCAGTGTGGTCCAGGCAAACCAGCTTCCTGATTTTCAAAGAATGTATCGGACACTGAGAAGATGCCCATTCTTTGGTTTACACAGGACCCTACAACCCTGAGAGAACATGAGTCTGGCTCAGGCATAAAGAGGGAGAGATAACGATGAGGGAAATTCATGTGAGGAAAAAAATGCTTGTTAAACAGGGGCTTCTCTGTCTGCTCACCACCTCTCCCTGCTAAAGCCTCTGAGAAGCAAGGCCTGGAGGCAGCTGTGGGAGGATGATGGTTTTCTGAGACTCCCTCTCCAGTGCCCAGGTGTTCTGTGAAGGACGAGGCAGTGGCGTGAGATGAACACCATGTCACTAGTTACAGAAGGAGCTGGCTTGCAGAAGCAGATGGGGTTTGCTACTTTCCAGCGCAGGAGGACAGCACCAGGGGCCAGCAGTTTGGACAAGGGCTTCAGTGGGACAAGCTGTAGCAACTTCTTAGGAGCGAGTCGAGAGAAACCATGGGAGCAGCACCCATTAAGCAGAAGGGCCACAAAACCACTGGCAGCAACCCTGATTGTGGAGAATCAGATGTCTCCCCATGCCCAGAGGTTCCAGCTGAGGGTAATTAGGGTGAGAGATTATGGAAAAGGCAAGTGTTCTTAATAGTTAAGAGAATGAGGTTCTAGACCATTGTGATTTGGAATATTGTGATTTTCACACAATTATACTCACTGGCAAGTACAACAAGGAGACCTATGGGTTACAGTATTAAATACACAATTGCAATAAAATGGAAATGAAATAATGCCTGATGTTTGACGAATGCGTACTATATGGAAGGTACTTTTGTAAGCATGGTACATCAATTATTTCATTTAATTCTCATGAACATATGAAGTAGGTACTATTATGCCAAACTTACAAATGATGAAATCGAAACTCAAGGAAGGTAAATAACCTGCCCAGGCTCACACAGGTAGGTTGTGGCAGAACTGCAATGGGAGCACAGGTGGTCTGACCCCAGAGTGTATGCTCATGTCTGCCCCACACATTCACTACTTCTCTAATGATCGTGTCTGTGAAACCTTGTCTTCCGATGAGATGTAAGTTCTTTAAGGGCCGAGTGTCTTGTGCTCATTTTATACCAACTCACAGTCAGTGGGCATGTGGTGCCTCTCTGAGCAAGACTTCCAATATGTAACTGGTACTCTATCGCCCTAATGTGCTACCTGCTATATTCCTCTTTCATCGCTACATGCTTGCACTCGTGCATCTCAGATGGCTACATGCCTAACACTTCTTCAAACTACTTATCCTGGGTAGTGATCCTGCTAGCCTGATTCCAATTGTCTCATATTCTAATGTGTGTCTTCTTCCCTCCAAAGAAATTTCCATCTCTTCAATATAATACATTTTGTTCAGCTACAGAGAGGAAAGAGACCAAATTAAGATAACACAAGCCTAAAATTATTCCCTAATCATTTATTGAGTACTTATTTTTCCAAGCACTGTCATCAGTAAGACTCATTGTCTACCTTAATAACTTCATAAACCAGACTAGGAAATGCAGTATTAATAGTGAGACCTATAAAATTAGGGAGAACAGATTTAGTGTCCAGTTTGTGGTATGATAGGGAATTCAGAAGGGGGAGGAATCAGTTTGGATTGGGGACACCAAGGCAACATGAAAGTGGCATTTGAGATGATTCTTGATCTGTTTATACAAAAAGGCATGTTTATGTTGGGGAGGGGACTGGAGAGAGGGGTCACTTCTATAAAGGAATCCTTTTGCTCTTCCAGGATTACTTGAATTTTTTAAATGAATGCCTTTGACCTCAAATGGATCTTTTTTTTCAAATTTTTTTCAAATTTTTATTGTTATTCAATTATAGTTGTCTGCATTTTCTCCCCATCCCTCCACCCTCAAATGGATCTTTAATGGGTGAAACTGCTGCCAGTTAGAAGTGGATTTGAGCTCTATGGCCTTGCTGTTACTATCTGCATTAATAGATGTGACTATTAAGGCTCAGAAGTTAAGTAACTTGCCCAATGTTCCAAGCTAATAAATGACTGAGCGGAGAGGTAGATTCAGATCTGCTGGTTGTAGAGCTAGACTTTCCTCTGCCCAACTATGTTAAACTATGTACCGATAAGCATTACTAAAAAATAAGAGGAAGGAAAAAAATTACCTGGAGAGGAGGGTTAGTTCTGTGTCTCAAATAAGACTGAGAAACTACATTAAGTGTAAACAGATACCCATTACTGTAGGCATTCTTAGAGTTTTACCATTAATAAAGATGAATCTCCTAGAGGGTTATAGACTGAAGTAATTCTCTAACTGGACCATGGAACTGGATTTTTGTGGGGCGTCTCTGGGATGAGCATTTATGAAATAATATCCTGGAGAGTGCTACCACAGAGCCCAGGAGATGGAGCAGAGTTTCAGGCAACACTAGGGAAACGGGAAATAGAGAGGTAGACATTTAGGACCCAGGGACTTTCCTTGCTCTCGCTGAAGCATAGCATGTAGGCAATCACTTTTCGAGCTTCAAGTCAGGTCAGCCTTGGCTGAACGCATCTTAGGAGCTCAATCAATACTTAGAGAATTGAATTGAATTAGAGAATGCAGCACATCCTCTCATTTCACCAGAGGTGCTACCAACAGCAGAACTGTTTAGAGAGAGGAGCTGAGTGAGGAGCTGCCCTGGCAACGGCTTTGACTTGGCTGCTCTGCAGAAGGTCATGTTACGTGTGTCCTCTCTGTGCAATCCAGTCGTAAATTACAGAGTTTCTCTCTCTCCTCAGGATCATCTCCTCTCCTTACACCCCTCCCCAGATTGTGACTTAAAGCCTTATGGTGTATTTTCATGGTGTTTCAAAGGGAGACTAGTCTGCAGTTTTCTTTTCTTCAAACATTTTTATGGTGGTTCACGTTGAAGACAAAATATTGTACTTTAAGCTCACTCAGAGATAACTGCAACATCCTGGTCTTTATGTGAGCTGCAAAACCCATAACATTTTTGTGGGAAATGAAGCTACCAGAAATTTGAGTCCCCATACTTCCCTGAATTATCAGGTGGAAAGAAAATAGAATTTCAAGAACAAAGAGGGAGGACTTGCATGACTTAAGATTTTATCTAGTTGACCTTTCGGTTTTAAAGGGATGATGGCTTTTCTGTTTTTTGTCTGTCTGTCACAGAGTACGGTCAGGGAGAATAATGATGTGTCCATTTATATGGCTCATTTACCTCAGTATAAGTTTTTAAATATCCGTTATCTCTCACGACCCTCGATTGTTGCTGCCATCCCGTAGAGTAAAAAGGTCCTTTATTGATTGGCCTCCATATGGCAGAGGAAAAAACTGAGAGCTGAATGGACAGTGAGTATTAATGAGCACAACCCTATTTAACTTATTCAGTCATGTCTATTGTGCAATTAATATGTGCTAAGCACTGTACTAAGACCTGGGAACATGAGGACAAAAATGAGTAAGGTATTGTTTCTATCCTCAAAGATCCAGCAGTCCAGGGAGAAAGACCAACAGGGAAATGACAAATGAGAATCTGTGGTAATAAGATCACAGATCTGAAGGAGCGTCTGCTTCTCAGTAAAATACAATAGATCCGCGTTGAGAGTGATTTGGAGCAGTGGTTCCCAAACTGCAGTGTGGCAGGGTCACCGCAGAGTTCTTCT
The DNA here is from genome assembly GCF_022682495.2 of Desmodus rotundus. Lineage (NCBI taxonomy): Eukaryota > Metazoa > Chordata > Mammalia > Chiroptera > Phyllostomidae > Desmodus > Desmodus rotundus. Next base: position 48,574,593 of record NC_071389.1, read on the forward strand.
TCCTCAATACGTCCGGGGCGCAGCCTGAGAACTTGCTTTGCAGTATGTGGTGCTGATGCTCCTGGTCTGCAGACCTCTTTGAGAGCCATTGATTTATGCACTGCTTGATGTGGGGTTTGGAAGTGTGGCAACAACTGGATTCACCATTAAAGGGACAGGGAGAAGCTTTTAATTAAAGCTCAGAAAGAAGGTTGTCAAATTGTTTTAAGAGCCCAGTGAGATGGGAAAAATATAAATTTTGAGAAGGAAAGTGGAAAAATACTAAGTTATGGATAGATCTTGCTTAAGATGACCTAGGAGTGAGAAAATTGTAGATGCTGTGACAATATTTTTGGACGTGTGCTCTTTTTTGGTTAGGAGGGAGACAAAGACAGCTTGGGATGGTAGGCCTACTACAGTTGTTTTTGTGCTGTGAAGTGATGGGAATAATCCATAAAACAGCTATTTATGAATGTTTCTTGAGGGAAAGAGGCAGGTTTTGTGCCTGCCACCATTGCTTTAAATAGTGTAGCTATGCTTTTATTTCATGGTGTAGTTATAGGGATTCCTTATTTAATTTTTTTCCCATAAAACATTCTACAACCAAATGGAATTTGGCCATAATGGACTAGTATAAAAGGAGGAGGTCAAAGATTTGGGAGTCTTAATGGGTTTTGATGAAATGGGAGTTCTTCCTACTTCCAGTCACAGCCCATGCTCCTTCTGGTTGCCAAGGTGAAATTTCCTTTCTGTGGCAGTGATTCTGGAATAATGTTTTCATGGAGAATGCCCAAGTGAGAAATAAACACAGCTGTCTGCCAGTGAAAGGTTATATACAATCACTCTCAAGGGCCTTGGGAAGGCAAGAAATGTATAGCCGTTTCAGCTCGATGCTGTTTCCAGGGGTCATTTTATTGGGAACATAGGGTAATTAGTAAATTCTCTGGCCTGCTGGGCATTTGTCTTATTGATCTCTTGATATTTTATAAATGTTTTCATTCATGTAATGCTATTTGCTTTCCTTATATAACCCTTTCCAGTGTGATTCTGGAGACAGTGTTTGGGGAAAGATGATGAGACAATTAAATATAAAGATATTTATATATTAATGCACCCATGAAAACAAGGATGAAATGAGAACAAAATAAAAGCCATTTTATAATTTAAGCCAATGTTTTCAAAAAATGATATAATACATTGTATCAAATACTTGTTAAAAATATAATGTCTGGATTTGAATACTAAACCAAAATTCCCAGTGGAGCACCTTGAATCTGTATTTTTAACAAGTTCTCAAGTGATTCTTATGCAGAGTCACCAAATTGTTGGCTATTTAAAAACCATAACTTTAGGCCACCAGCACTCCCATACATGGTCTTATTTGACGTATGCAGCCAAGGCTGGTCTACAATGTGAGAAGCTATCCACAGTGTGTGGGCAGCTTCATCTTATCACCCCCCACTCAATCGCCACTACCATTTCTATTTGCCTTCATGAGTTTTAACTTCCCACACATATGTTCAAAACAAATATTCTCTAATAATCCTCTGGGGAATAGGCAGCAAACACTGAAAGGAATAATTTACAGAACTACCCTCAGGAAAAATGTAAACCAATTTTAGGCTTGTAAATGCTGCCTGCTTCTGAAGTATTTAAGAATGGGCTTCAGCATTTTGGTGCCACTGAAATAATGCAGTTGCTATGGCATCTACAGAGAATATGGGAAGAGAGACTAATTTATTATATTATATTTTTAGGTCCTCAAAACAATTCTGCTTTTTGGCATTATAATCCCAAATATAGATGGGAGGCACACAGAAGCTCAACATAAATATCTTATTGTCACACAGCAAAAAAGTGACAAAGTCAGTGCTCACACCCAGATCTTCTTGGCCCCAAAGTCTGTATATTTTTCCACTGTATTATGTAATGCCTATGCAGCCTAGCATGTTTTCTGTGACTGTTAACACTGACGAATGCCAGGATGCATTCTGAGGAAATAGCCGTGTATCTGGGATTGCTTGACCAAGGCCCTGGGGAAGGAGTGCTGCTGTGTGCATGAAAGCTATGGCACACAGAGCATGCAAGCATGTGCTCTAAATTCAAGCTTCAGTTTATATGCCTCCAGTGACCTTAGGGTCATTTAGTCTCAGTTTTCTCATCAGTGGAATACACGTACTTATTCTACCATTCAGAGGGTTGTTATAAGAATTGCATGCTATATATATGTAAAGTACTCCACATCAGGACTGGAGAGTGGTAATAATTGAATACCTCGGACAAGCTGGAGTCATTATTAGCCCCAGGGGGTCATGTAGGCCCACCTGACCCATGTCCATTACAGTGAGAGATCATATTGTGGCTTCCTTTTAAAAAAGAGCTTTATGTTAATATGTTAATAAAAATAATTGTTTCAGTGTGATTCTGCTTCCATATAATTTAATGATTCTTGAGAAATGTGATTTTTTAACTATGTAATTAAAATAATTGGAATTTGTACTCTTACAAAGCAGAGTTTTGTAATAGAAATAGCTTGAATATTGAATGTATACAAGATTGGGCCATCATTCTTTAGTTGTATGAACTTGGGCAGTCGCTTGCAGACTCAGTCCCGATTTGTAAAATGAAAATAATATTAATGTCAAACAGTTATTGTATATTTAAGAATGCTTTCAGCAGCAAGTAACAGAACCCAACACACACGTGGCTTAAAAAAATAGGGTCCTTTTTTTTTTTTTTTTTTTCCTGATAATGAAATACCAAAAGAGATAATCACTGATACTGGATGAGCTGCTCAGTAAAGATGACATAAATTTCCTATTCTTTCTGCCAGCATTGGGACATTTTCTTTTATCCTAAAGTTGTTACTTCATGATCATAAGATGACATCCACAACTTTTGATTTCAGTTTCAAGACAAAAGAAGTGAAAAAAAAAAAAAGAACTAAAAACTCTTCAGGATACTTGGACTTTGTGTTCAGAAGTAGAATCCTCCCATGGCAGAGAGTGCCTTTTATGGGTCATTGGGTGGAACTGAGTCACATCCTCTCCGTTAGCCCAATTAATGGCCATGGGAAATAAAATCATCATTATTCATCACCTGGCTGGGGCAAGGAATGGTCTGATTTATATGAGATAAAGGGATCTCAGTCATATTCCTGACACAATAGGGTTCTGTCATGTAGAAGGATATGGGTTAGGCAAAGGAGATATTGGGCAGGCCCCAGAACACATCTGCCACAGCGATCATTCAATAATGGCTAATTTAAATTCCTCTTGTCTAATAAAAATGAATAAACCTATAAAGAAAAAAATCTCTGACCAGATTACAAGACCTGATATTTAGTGAAAATATGACCTCATATTTTCAATATACTGTAGGATCCATGAATGTGTTCTAAAAAGGGGCCAGACTTTCAAGAAATAAGCTAAATAATTTGGATTTTTTTTTTTTAGTATGGATTCCAAATAATAGATTTCAATCTAAGTATTAGAGGAGATTAATAGCAACCTTTGGGCAATTTTGAAAGAATACTGGTCTTGGCTAAAGACTTAGCGAATAGAACTATCTGGGAGGGTAGCATTTGCATTGGACCTTTTCCCAGAATTGCATTAGTCAGGCACGGTTAAATGGAGGAGGGAAGAGCTAGAGACATAGCTAACAGTCAAGAACTGCTTCTTCCCACATGGGAAGGTTTGACTTAAACAGCCTGGACATCATTTCATTATAGATATATTCCAAGCCAAGATCAGACTCCTACTTACATTTCTAGCCTCAAATTTCACCTCTCCCTGCCCTCCCATCTCTCCTCTGCGCCACAACTCCTTGACTCCCCTGCCACCCTGCTAAAAGCTAGTCTGTCTCTGTTACAAACTGCCTGAGTACTGGTACTTTCCTTTATGTTACATACAACACTTAGACATAAGTGATTGGTATTTGTATTTCACTGACTGGCTTATTTCACTTAGACAAATACCATATGATTTCACTCATATGTGGAATCTAATGAACAAACTGAACTAACAAGCAAAATAGAGACAGACTCATAGATAAAGAACAGATGACAACTAAGTGGGGGAGGGTAGGGGGTGGAGGGATGTAGCAAAAAGGAAAAAGGACTCATGGACGTGGACAACAGCGTGGTGATTACAGGGGGAGTGGGTAAAAGGGGTTAAATAGTAATGAAAAAATACAATAAAAATTTAAAAATAAGTAAATAAGTGATTGTGTAATTATGGTTTACTGTCTCTTACTCAGTAGAATATAAGTCCTTTAAGGTGCTATATCCTCAACACCAACGTTTGTTACATGGTAAGTAATCCATAAATATTTATTTTTGAATCTGTATATTTAGAATGCACCAATTAAGAAATTTATCTGAAAATCCAAGTATATAGACAGATTGGGAAGAGGAAGTGAATTTTCATATCATAAAATAATTTCCCAGAAGAGTCCTTTAAACATGGAGCTTCTTTCAGGTATTTAAAATAGGATTTGATTTACCAAAATTTACTTCACATTACTTTTCAGGAACACACACACACACACACATCTAGTGCAAAGTCATCTTCTATGAACACACACCCTCTAAATTCCTTACTTCCAGATATGACCCAAAGGTAATTATTTAAAAAATAAATAAAAAGAAAGAAAGAAAAAGAGAGAGAGAGAAAAGAAAAGAAAAAGAAGGGGGAAAGCAATCTAGGCTCCAAAATACAAGCCCAGTGATTAACAGACTAGAATAAGGAGAGAGATCAGGTGTCTCACAGGGACATTAGGACTATAGTATGTGGCCCTGAACCAATCATCCCCCACGCAGTCTCCTAATAGCAGGTTTGATTTTGAGTCAGTTCTGGGCATGAATCTGTTCTGTGGAGGACAAGAGTGGTTGTTCTTGCCTGAAACAAGCCAAATGGACTGCTGGCCAAGCCCAGTAGTGTCAGTGTGGGGTTGGGGGTGGGGCGGTGGTGGAATACCTAGACCTGTGTGTTAATGATAGTGAGAGCTGCCAGTCCCTCTGCGCTCCTGTGCACCATACACCGCTCTATTCACTGCACTTGGGTTGTTGCTGATAAACTTTGAACTCCTATCTGCCACTTACTCATTTCATAATTTTCAGAAACTCATTTGGTTTCTTATCATTCAGTAAGTGAAAGAAATGATTCCTACTTTACCTTTCTCATAAAATAAGGTTCAAAGGAGGTGATGGATGTGAATACACTGTCACCTATGAAGCACTTTAGAAATATAAGATATGTAACCATGGTTTATATTTGTATTTACATATATATATTTATATATATATTACATATGTAGTTGTATTCATTACATATACTTTATATTTTTATTTGTATTTATTTGTTTTAACAAATATTTAGTTCTTTCTATGCTTAAGACATAACGGTAGCTGAGAAGCCATATAGCTCATCAGCCTTTGAGATTAAGCAAAAACTTCTTAAAGAAAGAGAAATTTGCCTGTTAAAAAATGAGGAGGAACTTCCCAAGTGAAGAAGGGCAGAGGAGTCCTGGGCATACCAGGCAGATGCAATGGAATGAGCAAAACTAAAAAGGCATTAAAGAACATCCAAGAAAAGCAGGACTTGAGTCAGAGAGAATTACACAAAGCCAGGTTATCTAGGGCGTTCCATACCCTACCAACATGTTTGACCTATACATATGGAGAACGAATAAACTGCTCTAGGTAGAAGGATGACGTAGTTGTATTTGTATTTTAGAAAGACAAACCTGGAGGTGGCATGAAGGAGAGATTTGAGAGGACCCAAACCAGAAAAGGAAAGTTAAGAAGCTAAAACAGTAATTCTAGCCTGATAACATGGTTTTGACAAGAGAAATGGTAGCTGGGATGGAGAGGAGGGAGTGGATTCCCTAAACATATGACGATGGGGGAAGAGTTTCACATTGGCAAAATTTGGTTGATGATTAAATTTGCAACAAATAGAAAAGTAAAGGAAAGTCCATGGCACTCAAAGGTCCATGAATATTTGTCTGGATGAAAGGGTGGGTGATGGATGGATGGATGGATGGATGGATAATTTGAGTATGTAAATGCTGAAAAAGTGTAATCTAGTTCTGGACCTCATGAGGTACCAGAGATTTAATTTTAATTTTACTTCTATAAGTGTAATTATTCAGTCAAATTATTCAAACACTCAAACACGCAGATTCCATGAATCCTATCATATGTTGGGCTCCATTGGTATGCAAAATTAAATACTGGTCATTCCCCTCAAGAGGTTTACATTCTTGGTAAGAAAACAAGACTTTAGATAGTCTAAGGCATCCTGGGGGCAAATGATGTGTGCAGAAACCAGTGGTTCAAGTCCTCAGATGTGAAAGAGACAGGTATGGATGGTTCATGCTACATGTGCAACCTTACTTGGGCCTTGAATGAGAAGGACAACACACTTAGGTCAAAGGAGTAGGGAAGGAATTAACAGCAGGGAGAATGGGAAATATAAAGGGTGAGAGGATGTGCAGAGCTGTGTTTGAGGATTGTGAGGAGGCTAGTGTGTCTGGAGAGGCCCTCCCTCTAGTCTAGCCACATGTGGTATATTATGGGTGGTCCAGCTTTGCATGACCCTCTCAGCTCTGTCATAGCAGATCTCTGCAGGGACCTTTTGGATCCACTTATTGTTTTAGCTGTCAAATCATTCCCCATGCTTATTGAACACTGAACCCAAGTATATAAAATAGATGAAAGGAGAACAGAGCTCACTGAAGTGGAGTTGAGGGACTGGGTTCTGTTCAACCAGCCACCTCAGAGATAACTTCTAAGACAGCCACGAGGAAGCACTAGTGTTCTGAAGATCTCACAGTTTGGAAACCTTTTAAAACAAAGTCCCTTTATTTTATAGGTGGGAAAACTTGGACCTGGAGAGGATATGAGAATTGCTCAAAGCCACATACACTATTGTCTCCTGACTCTGTTGAGTTGAGCAGTAAATAGAACTCATATTTCCTGGGGCAAGGCTAAGCTGGAACAGTTTCTGTATTCTTGGTTGGAGACAGGCACCTCGTTAAATCATGTGCAGCCTAGTTCTTGACCCTTTCTGGACATTTTAAAGTTGCCATTGCCTGGGCAAATCCAGAGTCTGCACAATCCCCATGTGGTTTCTAATGAGGGTGGTCAGAAGCCACTCAGCGGGCTTCCTGTTTGAAAACAATGGGCAGAGAGAGGGAACATTAGCTGCTAGCAGCGGGCAGTCGTGGTATGTCTTGTGCTGCCTTAGAGAAGAGCTAAGTTTTCCTGCTCTGTGCTCTGAGGAAAATATCCCTACTTTTGACAGATGTTCTAATTCAACAATTAGCAGTGACTGGGACATGCAAAAATTACCAGTTGCTAAAGCCTCACGTAGCCAAATGGGAGACAGAGTATTTTTATACCCGGCAGCCTTGGGCTGTGTAGCTTGAAGCGCACACTTGCCCAGCATTTTCTGGCTTATGTGTTTCACCACTAACTGTAATCTATTTTTAAGTATTCTAAAAATGTGCCTATCACAACAGTTTCTTGGTGGTGGGAGGAGAAAAGAAAAGCATGCTATGCCATATGAAATGGCATCCATTAAAGAGTTTCCTTTCTGGCCCTTGGTACCAGTATGTCATGGAAAAGGCTGGACTGCCTTCAGCCAAAGGGCAGCTTTGTGAAGGGAGCCTCCAAGTGGGACATTTCTGTTCCAGCAAATGATCTGCCCCTTCCTCACTAGTCAGGTGTTCTTGGGAAAATTAAGACATGAAATTCATGGGTTTCAATGCTCCCAGCTCCTCTCTCTGCATTCTTCCTTCCTCTAATACAGGGGTGTCAAACTCATTTTCACTGGAGGCCACATCAGCTTCATGGTTGCCTTCAAAGGGCCAAATGTAATTTCAACTCCTTAACTGTTAAGGAGTAGTTACATATATATAGTCCTAAAATTATTTCAGTCCTTTGAAGGCAAGCGTGAGGCTGATGCGGCCCCCGGTGAAAATGAGTTTGACACCCATGCCCTAACAGTACCATGCTTCCTCCGGTTGTCCAGGGCACATCAGGTTTTCCCATATCTCCAGTTTTCCCTACCAAGTCTTCTCTCAAAAGTTCAGTCTCAGTATTTTGAAATAACTATTGACAGCTATAATTTCTAAGCCTTTTTGATTATCCTGTTATTACTAAAATAAATGCATATATACATATGAGTAATGCTCATAATATATTTACAAAATATATACACATTAATGTTAATGTGCATATATTAATAATCATCATAGTGGCTACAAATTGTATTAATAATTTTGATCAACTTGTTATCCAATCTGGTTTGAATGTCCCTCTTTACTTTTTGATGTCGTTAGTGAAGGCCTCATGCCAGGAGTAGGAGAAGTCTTAGTTGTACCATTTGTTTTTGTAGTTAGATACTGTATAAATTATTCGTATTGTCTTAACTAAGCAGTTCCTCAGAGAGGATCATTATAAGTCACAAGTGCATTTTGTGTGGGTCAGCTTATTTAATATCACATAATCTACTCTGTACACCTACTTTGTATAAATGACAGTTCGTGGCGATATCCCCAAAGCGACTCCAGTGCAGGTGCCACTGCCAACCTGTCCACCTGTGAAGCCCTGTTCTTCCAACAGGGACTTCTTTCACTGACATGGAGCTCCAGGCACGAGACTCATCTCGATGTGAATGTTAACTAGTAGTATTTTTCTTCAATTCTTTGTGCATTAAAAATAAAATTCTCCCACTCATTTATCAATCCTTAGTTGTTCATTTTGAACATTCCACTTTGGAGCGTGCAGATGGACCCTGGTTGGTGGTCCCCTCTGTCCTCTCTAGAAGTCATCAACACATCTGGATTGCCTGAATGGTCAGCACTGATGATAAGGCCTCAGAGAGAAGCTGTACACATGGCAGCAAATGCTCAGTGGTCAGAAAGCTGGTTTCTGGGAGTTGAGGGTTATACACAATCCAATTCAAGTACTTCGAATCTACATTTGCAGGTGACCCTGTGTATAGCCCAGGAAGGTATGGTTGGCCTGGTAGTGACAACCCGCCCAGGGTGTGCCCTGGCCCGACCTCATAGGTGCTGTGTTCTAAAGGTCAATGAGGCTCTTTTTCTGCCTTGGTCCCCATTTCCCTCATGACAATGCGCTCTCTCTCTTTCTAATGGTGTGATTCCCCTCACTACTCTGAAAATCAAGTTATTGGCTCTTTCCTTCTGCTCATCATTTCAGACACCCATAGTAATTACAAGTAGAGCGCATCTTGACCCCACAGTCTCCTTACCAATTGCTGTGGGTTCTGTTCTACAGCGTCTCTTGCATTTGTCTACCTTTTTCTGCTTTTACTGTTAGCACCCTAACGTGGGCTCCATTGTCTCCTGCCTGAGCTAGTATAATAGCCTCCCACCCACATCCTTGCTTCCTGTCGTTCCTCACTTAAATCTCTTCTTCACACCACTGCCACCTCCAAATGTGACTCTTCTTTGCTTAGAAATTTCTGATGGCTCCTCTACTCCCTGTACTATTGATTGATCAGCCACTGAGGCTGGCATTCACATTCACTACAGTATGTGCCCATCTTCTTTTTCCTGTCTCCCTGCATTTCTCTGAAATTTGTTATTGTCCAAATGAATGCTTCTGCTATTCATTTAACAATTCCCACATTTGTACACTGTTGTTCCTAATTTTCTCTGCCTGAAAAATAATCCCTCACTTTCATGCTTTAATCCATTTATTCAACTGCTACTTTTTGAGCACCTAAGATTTTTAAAAGCTCTCACCTGTAAAATGTCTACCTGTTCCTTCAGGTCCGTATCAAATATAACCTCCTCCATTAAGCCTTATTTGTCTTCACAAGGCACTGCCCTTCTAAACTTTCTCAGTGTTTTTTCTTATGGCACTTTTTTTTTTTTTGGCCTCAGACTTTGGCTAAAACCATTTAACAAATAGCTAGTCTGTGCCAAGCACTGTGATATGTCATGTATGATTATGTTTAATACTCCCTCTACCCTTGCTAAGTCTATAATCTTATTTTCACTTTAAGGATTAGGAAAATGTAGATCAGAAGAAAAAGTAACTTGCCCAAGGCCAAATCACTAAAGAGTTTGAGAGTCAGGAATCAAACCAAGTCTGTGCTATGTCCTCATTACATGATGTCCTGACCGTGGTCATCATTGTACTTTTCATCACCAATAATTTGCCACAAACTCCTTGAAGACATGAGCTCTGTCTTTTTTACCTCAGCATTAGCCAAATCATATTTATTCAGAACTGAACTGATTGAGTTTCATTCAATCAAAGTGTACCTGAGGCACCTTGGGAAAGGGAAGTCAATGGGGTTGGTGGTTTGAACGTGCCTCGAGATTAGCAGACCCCACTAGTATGGGCCTTTTTGCACGCAGATCGGAGAAGGGCCTGAATAACGCAGTCACCCTCAGTCCCCATGGGCCTTCGTTTTTTAGCTCTCTAGAAGTCGCTGCTGCCTAACTCTTGGCTGCCACACAATCTGTTGTAGCTTTAAATATTCACTATGTTAATGCTGATTACTGAAAAAGTGGCAATTAAGTTTTCATGGCATAATTTCTATGTTTCACTGGAACAGTGCTAATAGTACATTGTGTCTGTCCCTTCAAAGAACCCACCTGTTTTGGGGGGGAGACGGCAGCAGCCTGGGGACGTGGGCTGCTCAGCAAAGTGCTGTTGTTAGTTACAGAATCCAATCACTGCATCAGGAACACAGAAGATCTGAACCACGGGACTGGTGAAGACGTGGACCCTCCTTCAACCCTGCCCTGGACCTGACCAGGGTTAAATTTGTGTACATGCTGAAGGGAAACCTTCCTTTATGTCCTTTGCCACTTTATATTTCCTAGTATTTCAAAACACAATGAGAGTCATATATTATTATAAGGGTGGCTCCCTTATGACCAATAGCCTAGACCACAAAGCTTTCATAAAATTGTACCTGCAGCATGGGGATTTTTCTCTGTGTCTTGTCTGTATTGCTACACTTGCAGCCTCAACCTTTATTTCCCACCTTTAGCTCATTTTTCATCTCTGCTCCATCCCTTTGGACCAGAACCTCCCTTCAAACTTAATCTTCATTTCCCCCATTCATTACTATTACTTAAGGAAGCTGGCTTCCACTCCTCTTTGCTCTGGCTTTAGGCCCCAGAGCTAAGGGCCAACCATCCACCATTCTGGCAAGCTCTGACATGAGATATGCTGGAAGCTGAGTGGCAGGCAGGCTAGGGCAGAGCTAAAAGTAGCAATGGGAAGCCTGTAGCTGGAGGGGACTGGCCCAGCTACAGAGATGGCCCTTGAAGGGGAAGGCCGTCAAGCCCAATGCTAATTCCTTAGGAGCCAGGGGGAGGAAGCCAGCATTGAGTCCCACATGGTTCTATCTGGTGGTTAGGGCATGGAGACCAGGGTCCTAGATAGTGGCCATATACGAAATCCAACTGGTGGCAGCTTTGTGAATGTGAGTGGCTTGCATAATTTGGAGAAGTCTACTCTAGTCAAATGTGAGTTAGACATAATGAAAAGGAATTTGGGCTTTGGAATTAAAAGGACTTGGGTTCTAATTCTTGCTCATCCCTAAATAGCTCTGTGACTTGGGGCAATTTAATCTCTCTGAGCTTTGGATTCCTTGAGGTAAAAAGCGGGACATAGTAATTGTCTCTTAAGGCCATGATGGGATTTAAATATGGTAATATACTGTATATCAAATACCTCACACAGGAACTCACAATAAAAGGCAGTTGTTTGTTTTAGATGAGAGGGTTGGGACCCCAGGAAAGGTGAGAGGATGTAGGCAGATAGTAGATAGTGACTTGTGTTCAGGGTCTCAGCAGTAGAAATGAAGGCAAATCAGGAGGCAAGATCAGAAGACCAGAAATACAGATGGGACACAGGGAGCCAGAGCCAGAGAAGACAATATCAGAGCTCCCTGGTACCCTTGACTCAGACAACACAAATTAGAGACCTCACCAGCTGGTAGGTCAGAGGTTACTAATACCCTCCCTGCCTCCATCAGGTTTGGTTCAGATGTTGGGCAGGGGACCCTTGGCACCAATGGATGAGCAGACCAGGGCATTGCAGAGCAGGCCAGCCCCGCAGGTAGACGATGAGTGCAGCTGTCCTAGAACTAATGGAAAAGGTACTACCTCCTCAGCCAGGAGCTGGTAAGCACCTGGTATCCTGTCCCCAGAGCCGGGAACACAGGTTGCAATGGCCCCATACTTGGCTTTTGCGTTAGAGGACCTGAGTATGGCAGGAGATTATTGGTGTTCAGGAAACAGCTTGGGATAGAGACAAGACATCCTGCAAGGGCACAAGCAGATTAGAAATACAGTACTGAGTTATGCCCACTGACACGGCCTGGCTGGTCACTTCTCAGTTGCTTTTGCTGGTTCTTGGCTAAAGTCTCTATACCTAATGTTCTGAGCTGTTGTCATGGTTGTGATGATTAACAGTGGTTGTGTTTGCATGTATGTTTGTGTGCATGTGTGTAAATAAGACAAAAGTGAGCACTGGAAAATTAATAGGTATAGTAATCAACTTGCCTATGTATTTTAAGGGCCCCATTATTTTACCCTTTCTTCTCATATTATTCATAGTTTCTGTAAGCACTCCTATCCAAACTTTAAAATCCATGAGAGCAGGGAGAATTCCCAGTGTCTGCCTAGCACATAGTAAGTGCCTAAAAAATTTTAATTCAATGAATCACCTGTATTTAAGTTCCTGTGTGGGACATTTCAACATATTATTTCTAAATTTTGTCATAACCCTGTGATGTATCATTAATCACATTTTATAAGTGACAAAAGTGAGATGTAAAGAAAGTCCATATAAAATTTACCAGTTTCAGAGTTGGGCAAACAACCTTTATTCTAGCTCATGTGTCATATAATATGTCTAGATTTGTGATTTGGAAATGTGGTTATTCATCCCTGTAGCCCTAAACTAGAAGGGAGAATGCTTAGGAATTAATTTGGGAGTTAAAAGGGAGAATAAAGTGTCAGAGAGGGGAGGAATACGAATCTGCCATTTCCAGAATGACATAATTAACATTAATGTCTTTGGTGTAGTATTGCCAGATTTAGCAAATGAAAATACAGAGTTCCCACGTAAATGTGAATTTCAGATAAAGAAGTACATTTTTTATGTGAGTAGATATCAAAAATTTCATGGCACATACTAACACCAAAAAAATGATGTGTCATTTAACTGAAATTTAAATTTAACTGGGCATTCTGTATTTTATCTGGCAACTCTACTCTGGTTTGATCTATAGGATGGATCCAAGAGACATTGGTCAGGATGGATGGGAATGGAGTTCTGGCTGAGTGGGCAATCTACAGATGGAGCAGGTTTGGGACTGTGTGTCTTTTCAGGCACTCAGCAAACATTGAGGGGACCGTTGTCTCGTTCTAGGCACTGTGAAGGAGGGAGAGATGTCCGGATGCCAGTTAATCCTCCTTCAATACTTAGAGCCCAATAGATAGCAGAGGAAGGTATGTAAGTCACAGTGATGTTAGGTTTTGAGAAGCATGTGGCACACTGCTGGGGGAGATTTAGTATGGCCTGGATTCAGGGAAGGCTTCTTGGAGAAGAATTTACTCCAGCTAGGCTTCACTCAGTACCATTTCCCTGTTCTGAACCACCATACAATTTAAGTTCCATGCTCCTGCTGAAATGATCACTCAAGATGCAAGTCTATATACATTCCTTCCCTTGCTTAAACTTTTTTTAATGGTCCCCATAACCTTTTCAAGTAAATAACAAATGCTTCTACTTGGAGTAAAAGCCTCTGTCTGACAGAGACCCTTTGTACAGGGCCAGGCTTGTCTCTGCCTCAGCTATGAAGAAATGTCCTGCAGGATCACTCAGCTCACCTTGACCCCACGCCTTCCCCTCAATGCAGTCATCTTCCTGCTATGGCTTCAGCTTTGCCTCACCTGCCTAAATCCTAATCTCTTATATATGGCTACTAGGTAGGAAGTGCCTTCTAGTTGGCCAGCTCTTTCCTAGCTACCTGAATTAGTTAATCCTCCGAGCCTGTGCTGCAGAGTCACACCTCCTTGAAGCACGCCTCTTCCTCCCTGCTACCTTGTGGGCTTCGTCTATCGGCTTTCCTTTCCCGGAGACAGCACCTGCAACCAGGGGGCTCATTGTCAGGTTGCTGGCTGTCTTTACTACAAAGTGAGCTTTTTGAACAGAAAGGTAGCATATTATTTTTGCCTGTATCTTCAGGATCTAACACCATGCCAGGCATGTAGGAAGGGCTTAGATATTTGCTGCATGAATGAATAGATATTTTAAGGAAATTGGATAGTCCTTGTAATAACATTTCTACTAATAACAATAGCCTGACTCTGTGTTAAATATTTTATATGCATGGCTTTATTTAATACCCACAGTGACTACATGCGATATAAATTTTTATAATCTTCCTTTCACAGGTAAGAAAACAAAGGTTAAAAATGTTCGGTAATTTGCCCAGCCTAGGGTTGGAGCTGGCATGCAAGCCTGGGTGTGACTGACTGCAGGGCCTATGGTCTCCATCACTAGGTGTCCTGCCTCTCAAATGTCCCTTAAGACCCTCACCATCTTCCCTAAGCTCCTCTCTTACTCTTCTCCTAGTGGGTTAAAATGCACTGGTCACATCTGACTACTCAGGAAAACCCAGCTAGGCCAAGAACACAACTCCCTCGGGAGAAGCAGGGCTTATGCAAATATCCAGATTGTGAGGAGCCCTGCAGTTTTCCTCTGTGCCCTGCTCATAGTAAATAAGCCTGGACAGCATTCTTAGGTCATTAACAGAGATAGATGAAGCCAGCCAAGCCATTGCTTTGCACTTGGCAAAATGGATACGCTACTTCCCTTTTGTGGAACAGGGTGGTGAAGGAATTCCACAGCCTTGCTTTAAGGAGATGGTTGCTTATGGGAGGAGAAATAAGAGGTAAGAGGTGCCTCCAAAGGGATTTTTTGGGAAACACATTAGTAGGGAAGACAAGCGAAGGGGCTGGCTAGTGCTGCCCCTGAAGAGGAAAGTCTAGTCTGGGACCCTGGACAAGACCCTGCCTCCCCCCCCCCCCCCGCCCCCACCCCAGACCTCAGTGTCCTCTATAAAGTGGGACCTCCCACAGTGTGTCTTGATGAATGCTAGTTCTGTGGTGTGTTAGAAGGCCTTATATGGTGAACATCACTTGAAATTTAAAACAAAAAAGGAAATGCCCGTTTGCAAAGGTCTCTTATCGTTTCTGTTAGTTATTGCGTGTAGGATTTCTCAGGGCCCCCATATATGCTGGTGCAAATTACATCGCAGAGGTTCTGTACTAGATGGCATTTTCCAAATTTGATCAATCACCAAACCACAGTTTCAAAGAGTTTATTATGGGATAGAGCTTCCCAGGACCTAGCGCAGGGGGATGCTGTACGAGATGGTATCGGGTGTCATTTGTCTCAAGGAGAGCTGGGCTGCCACTTCCGTTTCCTCGGGAACACCTGGCAAGGCTGCTGGGGATCGGACCACAAACAGACTTTCTGGGTGTAAAAACTCATTTTCCAGTTATGTTCCCAAAGCCTCCCCACTTACTCGGTTCCTAAAATCCTGTCAGAGACGAGCAGGGCTTTACAGTGTGCTTCGAGTGCACGCCTGTATTGAACACTTACGGGCACCACACATTTAACATAAATCTTATTTTTCCTATTGAGCAATAATTGAGTGCCAAGCACACTGTGTTAGATACTAAGGATATAGCACTGTACAAAGCAAATACACACATTTTACATAAATGACCTCCCTTGATTTTCATAGGCACAGGCCCCCTGCACAACGGCTGTGCCTGTTGTACAGTAGATGACTTTCACAGCCTCCCCTGAAGCATATGTTTTATTGTTCCTGCTAACAGATAATTACACTGAGGCCCAGGAGCTTAAATATTAGAGTAGCTAGAGAGCATTGGAACCAGGGTACAAACCTGTCTCTCTCTATTGAAGTGCCAGGGATAAATTCAATTCCTTCCCAGTTTTTTGTTTTATGGGTTTTAAAAAAAAAATCAGGATGACCTAGATAAGTAGTCAATTTATAAATGAAAGCTTTGGTACCGATACAGGATTCAGCTTTTAGTTCCTTCTCAATCAAGAACAAAGGAAGTTGCTAAAATTTATGAAAATTTGTATCATTTATCCATTTCTGCATAATAAATCACCCAAAACATGGAAGCTTAAAACATAAACCATTTTCTTTGCTTCCAGTACTCCCACTGGACTCATCTGAAGTCATTCCCGTGGCAGCAGTCCTTTGGCAGTACAGTACAGTGGGGGCTGGAAAGCCCACCATGGCCTTGTTCACATTGCTGGCTCACTACAGGACCCCCTGTATCCGACGGGCAGTTGTGGGGTGGCACATGGGGGTGGCAGTATGCTCAAACCTCTTGAGAAATAGCATTAAGAATTCTCACACAATCAGTTCCCCCACATTCTGCTAGTTACAAAGCTAGCCCAGAATCAAGAGACAGGAAATAGACTCTCATTCCTAAGGGGAGAAGCAGTAACACCACACTGCAGAGGGCCCTGGAGGGAGAAATCATTATGGCCGTGTTTGCAAACACTCAACCACTGTTTCAGCAGACATTTCTTGAAAACTTGCTCAGGCAATGCACACTTTTCTGAGAGTCTGCCTCCCAGTTAGTGGGATAGGAGCTGATTAGAAAAGAGACCCTTACCCGAGAAGGGCTCAATCCATTGCTAAGTTGAGTCAACCAGATTCTTTCCTAAGAATTTGAAACTGTGAAGGAGAGAGATAAGTTGACAGTCAGCGATGCTGGAATCAAAAACCCTCCCATGCAGTCATTTCTCTCCATATTCCCGGAGAATCAGAGACATGCCATTCAGTCACTCAAAAATATTTACAGCACACCCATTGTGTGCTCGGCACTGGGATAGCCACTGGGAACACCCAATGAGAGAAACCAATCAGAGCACTTCCACGGGGTGAGAGAACAAAGCCCACATTTCCAAAGATGGAGGGGCTCTGGTTCCTGGCTATGACTGCTTATCCATCCTGCCCTTGCCTGCCCTAAGTTGCCTCTGGAACTGGACAATGCCAGACAATAAAAACCTGTATTTCCTTAGGCTGGTAGATATGGGTTCTGTTACTTCCATCTGGAATAGCCTAGCTAGAGTACTCTCTCCAGTGAGGCTACAGGTTACTTTATGCATTGGCAGAGAGACTAGAACATCGGAACAAATGACCTACCATTCTGGGACTTTTAAGGATTAGCACCTGGGTAACATGCTTTTTGGATTTGGTAACACAGTCCCTTGAGATGTCAAGCAGGTTCTTCTTTATTTTTATTCATCAAGATAGTTCTAAATATAGCAAATCTGTACTTGCTTACTAGGCACAAAATGACTCAGGAGGAAATAATTTTATCTTTCTGATAATTATTTATTCAACATCCCACTGATTATTTTTTGAGTGCCTACTGTGTGCCAGGCACCATTCTAAAAACATCAGTCAGCCAAATGGACAAAGTCCCTGCCCTTACAGAGTTTATAGACCAGCACACTGTTCCCATGTTATAAAAAGAGAAAAACACAGAGATCATTTTTACTCTTTGTTTAGAAATAGATATTTTCTAAAATAGGTATTTTCTAGAGTAGGTATTTTTTTAAATCCTCACCTGAAGACATTTCTTGAGTTTAGAGAGGAAGGGTGAAAGTGAGAGCAAGAGCGAGAGAGGGAGAAACTTCTCGATGTGAGAGACAAACATTTATTTGGCCAAGGACCAAACCAGTGCCCTGACTGGGGGTGGAACCCACAAACTTTGGGTGCATGGAATGACACTCCCAACTAACCAAGCCACCCAACCAGGGTAGAATAGGTAGTTTCTTATTGAGAAATACTATGTAATGTATCTAATTTTAAGATAAGCATTACAGAATTTCCAATCCAATAGAAAATGTTGAAAAAACCAACACCAAAGATATTGAAAGGAATCCAGTAGTGTTGATTTGTTTCTCTGAATAATTCATAGGCACTCATGCAAGTTTGAGTCTATACTCCCATGCACTATGCATGGGATAAAACTGGTAAGATTGGGGATACTATACAGATATTATAGCAGCATTTGGGACATTGTAACTCATCTACTATATTACTGTGAAGAGCCTGATTTCATTCTTACTAGTGCTGGGCAGTAATTTGTTTCTCCTCCAGTAATTATCATCGTTAATACAGGTTTAAATCAGTTGTGTCTACTATTTTCCCATAACTTTGTGAAAAAAACAAGTTTATTATTTTAAAAAATGATGATCTAAAATGTTTTCTGTGGGTTTTTTCTTTTTACATAGCAGAAGCTTTGACTTTTATAAAATTGTGACTCTTTATGATAGTCATAATATTTCTTCTTTGATGACTGAATTTGATTTTTGATTCTGGGAGTTCAAACATCAGTATCTTTTCTAAATATTCTACCTCAGTTCCCATAAGAATATTTACTGAATCAATTGTCATGACCGACTCTCCAGGATATTTCAGACGCTTTGACAACAGAAGGATTAGGGAAACGGATATATAGATAGCAAGCTAGATAGATGGCAAGGTAGATGATAGGTAGATAAAGATGGATATGTATAGATATCACATACATAGATGATGTGCAGATATAGATGTAGATATAATGATAAAGAGATGAAGATAGAGACATGGTTTCTGATGTTCTTGCTGCATTTGCAAGCTTAATCACTACCATTGATGATATGCCTATACCTGGTGATGCTCCTTTTTGCTCAGCTCACTGAAATGTGTCTGTAAAATTGTCCTAGTCTATGGAAGACATTACATAAAGAGAGAGATCATGAGCTAACCGTTTGGAAGGAAGAGAAGTGATAGAGATAGGAACTAAGAGCACATGTCTGGGAGATAAACTGACAGGTTAAGATCCAAGCTTGGCCATCTATTGGCCACATAACCTTGAACAAATTGCTTAGTATTTGTAAATCTCCAGTTTTCTCATCTGTTATGTGGTCGCTTTAATAACATCTAGTTCATAAGTGTGTTAATCTGAGCAAACGACAATGACACGGAGTAAGCAAGGCACTGTCGTTGCTAGTATAAGAAGATAGAGCAATAATGGGGTTATGGGAGGGATATGAATTAGTGGAACATGGACTCATGAAATCTTAAATGAGCTCTTCCAAGTTCTTTGCTTTGTGGACTGGAAATCAGAGAGGTTAACTGACTCAGAGCCACCACGCAAGGTGGTAGAACTATGACTTACACACTAGAGTCTACAGTCAGAGGTACGATGCTTTTCAACTGGTCTGTTCTTTTATTTTTCCCTTTCATAACAGAAAGGAAATATCTGTGATCATTATAGTCAGATTATCCAAGTGGCTTTTGCAGTAACTGCAATCCAGAGAGTTGCCTGAAACTCTACCATTTAAATGTGGCTTTTTCAAAGAGAGGAAACTTTTGTATCATCGGGATAAAAGGGAGCGCAGTACTTAAAGAACACTCTATCTCTTACTCTATTAACTCTATTTGTATGCTTTCAAAAGGAAATTCTCTTGGGCAGATAAGAAGTTGGCGTGCCGAAAAGTAATACATAAATTTCCATGCTCAATAGTCAGGACTTGAGCAAGCTTGTCTGCGATGCAGCCCACAGCATCCAGCCTCCCAGCTCCTGTGCCTTCCTCTTGTCTCTGAGCAACAGAGCAGGGCAGTGCTTATTGCTCAGTGTGCAATTCATTATCTGAGGGGGTTGTTCTGCATGGAAATCTGCCCCATTAAATTTTCTCATCTGTTATGTGGTCACTTATTTACAATGTCTAGTTCATACTTGTATTATGAGAAATACATAAAATAATCCAAGCAGACCACAATGGCAGAGAATAAGTAAGGCACTGTTGTCGCTAGTGTAAGACTATATAGCAAGATGCCTCATGGAATATAAGGAGGTGGGGGTGGGAGGGCGTGGAGGGTGTGGCACATAGCACTGCATTGTGTGGACAGATACCTGAGACTTCCTGCTGGACAAGGATGCCAAGTTTCCTGGGCTGAGCATTAGAACCTTATCCTTTAAAAATATACTTCTGTAAGTTTCCTAGGTGATGCTCTCATGCAAACCTAGAGAGAGTTGGAGGTATAAAAATCCATCTCAGTTAGGGACAGTAACTCAGAAATGCCATAGTGACCAGCTACAGCTGTTTAGTTTTATGGGCGTGTCCTGCCACGGTCTCTTATGGGAAAATGTTTGTTTAATCTCTTTTAGATTTTAGACCAGGCTGTTTTCAGGGAAAAGTCTAGCAAAGAAAATAATAATTTTTATAATAAGGTAAAAGTTAATAGAATATAATAAGTTCTATAAAGATATCACCCATAATTAATTAGAATTTATTTTTTAATTAAAAGATCTTAATGTTTTATAAATGCCTTGAATGAAATGGCAAAAGGCTATTTTACTAACTATAATTCAAATATCTGTGGAATGATTTTAGCATTCTGGGTTCCAAGCTTTTAGTCTGGATTCTTGAGAAAGGAAAAGAACCAATACAGGAGTGGTCAAAAGTAACTTTACAGTTGCTTGTATGGAAAGTAACACAATAATTAATAAATAACAGTTTGAGAATAAACTGGTTCTGTGTACTTATAAACCTGCTTGCGCCCAGTCCCGTATCTCCTGCCCATGCCTTTTTTCTCCTGTAGTCTAGGAAGTATGCACATTTCATCTTAATACTTACCTAGGGGACTTTTAATGAGTTTAAGTTGCAGAGATCTTTGGTTTGAGCCGTTCTTCACCTGAAATGTTAGGGCATGAGATAGAAAATGAGTAGGAAGGTCCTTGGGATTGGTGTTCGTTCATCTACGGGAAAGCAAGACTATGAGGAAGGATCGGCCTCTGCTTGGCGTAAGTCAGCATGGATTGGCCAGCACATGTGCTGCTCACCCTGACACAGAGGGACAAAGGACCCAGTGTCCTGGGTATATACTGATATAATTGTTGTTTGGGGGCCAAGGGGTAAGTTCACCTTGTGGCAGGTATTAGTGATCACTTACCACATGCCAAGCAATGTTCTAAGTGTTTTACATATGCAACTGTTATACTCACAACATCTCTCTGAATTAGGAATAATTAATATCTCCATTTTCTAGGTAAGGAAACTGGAGACCTCCAGAGATAAGGTAACTCTCTCATGGCTCCAGAGAGAGAAGGTTACAGATTGGGAGGGAGCTACACTTCCAGGGCTGGTGAAGCCAGGTTGCATACTTATATCTTTTCTGGGTCACCAAGGGAGGTAATTATTTATGGCTACACTTAAGAAGGTCTCTCTCACAGTGGGCTTCCCACCAGGCATAGGGAATGAAAAGTTCACCGAAGCAGCCGAGGTGAAAGGACCAGACATAGACACACACATGCCACACAGAATTTACCTCCACTTGATTAGAATTCTGTCAGTCAGGTAAGATTTTTTTTTTGGCACCCTTACCTTGTCCTCAACCCCTTTGCAAAAAAAAAAAAAAAAAAGTTGCAGAGGCCAAATGATACTACTAAATAGCATTTATTAAGTCAAATGAATATTAATCATAATATTCTAACTGAATAGAAATATGAAGGGGCAGAAAGTGTTCGAATTTGATCCCTGATCCCCGCCCACACTGTGTAACATTATCTTCTGAAATAGCTATGAATGGCCCTAAGTGGATTTCTTGTTTTATCTACACCACCCACTTTTCTTTCCTTTTTCTTTTTTGTTTGTTTTTTGTTCCTTACTTTCATTAATCACCTAGAGTACCTTAGCTAAGGCATCTTTATGTGAGGCCAGTTATAACCCTTGTGAACAAGATTGTAATCTAGGAAAAGTATATTTTTCTACTGATGTAAAATAAAATAAAATTTGTATCTGTAAATCTCAAACATGGATATTCTTTTTGTTGCTATGGATCATGGAGTAGCTAAGGAGACAAAGCACTCCCACCCCTCTGGATAAGCATCAGCAACCTCTCCTCCAATCCATTCTGGTATAGACGTTGCCATGGTGTTGGGAGGCGGTGGCCGAGAAAAAGAATTGCAGTACTGGGACTCTTAGAAATGCTTTGTGAAATTCCTGTCTCTCAGAGAAGCTTAGAGTAGCTAGGGTCCTTGTTCAACTTCTGTGATGTGATGTATGCAATGTCAAGGGTATCAAGAAAATTTTCTAAAATCTCAAAAATGATGTCTGCTATCTTTTACATTTCCAAAGGTCCCCAAAAGTGCCTTCGCTACAGTTTTTCTATCTCTCTCTCTCTCTCTTCTCTCTTTATCTTTCTCCCCCTACCTTTGTCTCTCCCTTCTACACATATTTATTGAGTACTATGCATACTATAGGAATGGTTCCTATAACACAACTCTGAAACAAATATATTATTTGCCTTTTCTTACACATACTGTACCTGAATATTAGAGAGTTTGAATACTATGATCAAAGTCACATGGCCAGGAGTTTTAGCAGAGTGAGGTTTCAAGCCAAAGTCCATTTGGCTTCACAACCTCTGCACTTTTTATTACACCTGGCTCTCTGGAGGTGGGAGGGTCTGATCAGCATAGATATGCCCCTTAAGGCTTTACCAGTAGCTGAGTTGTTACTAATTTGTAGGTCTCAGGATGTTCTTATGAGTGAAGAAATTGATAGTTAATATAAAGAAAACAAATACTTGCGGTGGTTAAGAGGATCCTGTAAGAATCAGAAATGCCAAAGATCAAAAGATTTCATGTGTCTATGTACAAAATTTAGTGTAACTTTATATATATGCCATTTACCTAATAAACATCTTTAGCACTGGAGTGTCTTGGTTACACCCTGTCACTTAAATTTGAGTCTTGAAGGAATTTTTCCAGAAGTCAACTTCATAGAAGTTTTGAAGAAGATAATTCAGAAAGCTCAGACATATAGTTATACTATTAAAATATTTTAAAAGTAATAAAATAGCTTGCTCTAACTTTCTCAAAGGCATTTGGGAAAAGTGATGATGACTGGCAGACCATCTTCTCTCTGGTATATGGTACAAGGAGAGAAACTGTGGTTTCACATTACAAGTGTTTGCTGTCTCAGAGGGGAAGGCAAGGGTAGGACCAGCGTTAGCGGATATCCCGTTAGGAGCCCCAGTTTTGTTACGCATATTCACACATGAGCTCATTTCAGTGTTTGCATTCTACATACAGATGAGAGAACAAAGGAGAAAACCTATAGTTTGAGGTAACAATTGGCAAAATTTTTAAAGTAATTCATCAAATTTTCACCCTGATCTCTATCTAGGTCTAGACCACTATTCTCTTGTACTTCCCACATGTAGAATATACTACTGTTCCCACTTTTCTTCTTATCTGAAAAATGAGCTCAAGTATCACTTCCTCCAAGAAGGCTTCCAAGACAGCCTAACCTACACCGACCAGTCTTTCTCTCTCTTCAGAATTCCTATAGGACTACTCTTTAGAATTGCAAATGTAGTTCATCTCATGCCTTCTTAACTTTTCCTTGTTTCATTAGGATATGTCTTACCTCTCTGTGTAAGCTTGACTTTTCTGAGCTCCTTGAGAAGCTGACCTACATCCCATTCATTTGTTGTTCCCTATTACAGCAAGAGATAGCTAGTCATAAACATACTCATCAAATGTTTCTGAACACAGATGAGTTAAAATACCCAAGAAGGATTGGACATTGTCACTGGATAAACATGTATCTTTGGGCAAGTCACCTATTTTTTTTGTTTTCATTGTTTACTTTTATTTTATTTTAAATAATTTTTATTGTTGACACTATTATAGATGTCTCTCGTTTTCCCCTGTTCCCTCCCTGCACCAAGCCCCCCACCCTCCCCATCTCCCCCCGGGCCTTCCCCATGTTCTTGTCTGTGTTCATAGGCTATGCACATATGCATAAATGTTCTTGGGCTAATTTCTACCCCATCCTCTGCCCCTCTGAGATCTGTGTTTACTTTTAAAATCAGATTACTTAATTAGTCCAACTCTACAGCAAAATTTCTCAGTTTTATAAGTGTTGCCTAGAGGATACTCCTACAAAAATTAGATTCTTTTTACTATAACCCTTCTTAGTGACTTACTAGGACAGAAAAGGAGCCCAGGAATCTGCATTTTAGCAGCTTCCCTGAGTTGTCCTATACAATTGATTTGAGGACTGTACTTCAGCATTCACTGATGGAGAGCAGTGGTTACCAAAGTGGACAAGATTGGAATAACCTAGGATCCATGAAAGTAATACAGATTTCCAAGCCTTGCCCCAGAACAATGGAATCAGAATCATTAGAATGGACATGAGATGGGGCCTGAGAATCTGCATTTTTTGAAATTTTCTCAGGTGATTTTAGAATAACCAGTATTAATTTTTCCTGCTGCAAAAAGCTTGATTATGTCCATGGGTCCATGGCTTGGGAGAGGGCTCCAGGGATGTTAAAAAGCTGCTGAGTGGCTGCAGGGAGAGGCTCAGGCAGAAGTCCTGACACCAGAAGGATCAGAGGAACCCCTCAAAAGCCTCTGGGTCTGGAGGCTCCTTGTCATGCTTTGCAGTTGGCCTTTTGAACAGATACCTGGCCCAGCTTGGGGGTCAGCCAGCTTGTGGAAGTCAGTCAGGGGGTCATTTAACTTCACGATAAGATTCTCCTGGTTATCTGGGATGCAGCTCTCCAGAACAGCACAGAGATGAGGTCAATGTGGAGAGAAATAGGGCATGCAGACCTAGAAGGGCCTAGTTCAGGTTCTTCTCCAGGACCATGGAGACTTTCGTGGCATCCAGGGTTTCACCCCACCTGTCTTGGGACAGTTTGTGCACATCCTGGAAGAGGGCAAGTCCTCGAGAGACTCAGGGCCCCCTCTGGAGATGATCTTCTTGTCAAAATAGAAGCCCAGAGAGAGGTGGGTGTAGGCCTGAAGAGGCAGGTTTGCCAGATGATGGACAGCACCTCCCCCTTGGTGAAATACTTCTGATGAATCTGGGAGTTCAGGGTTGGCCAGTAATAAGGAGCTAACCACCAAAAACTGTGTTGGATGGTATCCAAGACTATGACTGGAGAGGAGGTTGAAGGGTGGTCAGAGGCTGAAGAAGGGGAATACTGGATACATTCCCTCCAAACATTGTGGAAGTGAGACAAAATTCGTGGTGGCATGCCCTGAAATAATCACTCATCACCACTATTCAGGAAGTAATTTTAACTACTTTCCCATCCTGTTTTATTGGCATCAGGATCTTGGCTCTGCATCAGTGATCCTGACACCTCTGCCAGGCCTCTGGCTGTGTCCCATCACTGCTCTCCCTGAAAGGTGAGAAGATGCCCAAAGCCAGACTTCCATTTTGGAAAGAAATCTCCCCCAGGAGACAAGCACACTCCATGGACCAATCTGAGCTCAACTCTTGATTTCAGCAATATATCTCTTTTAAAAAATGTGAAGAAATGTGGCTTAGTGAAACTATTGAAAATGCAGCTTTTAATCCACATAGAAACTGGTAAATCACCATATCAACAACACAATCCAGCATTAAACAGCATGGCAGTTACCATGGGAATGTGCCAAACATAGGTGGGTTGGTGGCAGTATGTGTAGGGAGTATCTGTGGGGGGAATGTATCGATGCCCCATTTTGCTATTTAAATTATTCATACAGTCAACCAGTTTAAAGAGATGCAGCTGAAATAGACACAGATGACAGCATGGTGACAGCTAGATGGAAAGGGGGGTGGAGGGAGGGCAAAGGGGCGATAAATGGTGGCGGAAAGACACTTGACTTTGGGTGGTGAGAGCAAGATGCAGTGTGCAGATGATGTATTATAGAGTTGTACACTTGAAACCTGCATGGTTTTAAAAACCATTGTCACCCCAATAAATTCAATTAAAAAAAAGAAATAAAGAGGAAACAACAGAGAAGAAATATATGCAGCTGAGCTTTTAAAAGTACAGTTTCCTATTCTTTTACCTGGTCAGACAGTTGGAGGAAATTATTTAATCATTGTAAATGCAACCTTATTCTTTTGGGGCAAACATGGGCAATTTTCTCTTCTTCTAGAATCCCTGATTTTTCATATACGGTTTTCTACATATAATGATAATAACAGCAACCCAAAATGTAAAATCCAAATACATTCCATCTCCTGCAAGGCCCTAGATGAATGGAGACCTGCCTACCTTTCAGATGTCACTTTATACCAACATTTGCCTTTTACCCTGTTCAGGCCACCCTGGCCTGTCTGTTCCTCAGATATCCTAGGTCCATTTCTGCATGTCAGGGGTTGTGACAGGCTGAATTGTATCTGCACCCAAATTTGCATGTTGCCGTTCTAACCCCCAGTGCCAAAGAAAGCAACTGTATTTGCATTCATTTCTTAGTTACCTCTTTAAAGAGATAATTAAGTTAAAATGAGGTCATTAGGATGAGTCCTGATCCAATATGATTGGTATCCCTATCAGAAGAGGAGATTAGGACACAGACTCACACAGAGGGAAGGTCATGTGAAGACACAGAGAGAAGACGCTGTTTACAAGCCCAGGAGAAACCAACCCTGCCAACACCTTGGCTTGGACTTTTAGCAGCCAGAATTTTGAGAAGATAAAATTCTTTTATTTAAGCTCCCAGTCTCTGGTACTTCGTTAGGGAAGCCCTAGCAAACTAATACATGGGTGTTTGGACTTGTTTCTTTTTGTGCATAAGATGTTCTTCCCCAAGATCTTCAAAGGGCCAGATGTTTCTTTGACATTCAAGTCTCATCTCAGTGGTCACCTCCTTGGAAATATCATGATTATCCTAAATTTGCCCTGTCCCAATCACTCACTAAAGTGGCCACGAGAAAGGAGAATGGAACTACATTGTCAATCAGGACAATGTAGTCCCCTGCAACACCGTTTAGTTCGAGGAACCCAGTGCTAAGCCCGTTAACCCATGCCGTTGTTTTAGCTACAAGAAGGGGCTCACTGGCAGTCCAGTCAGTGCATAGCATAGGAGTTTTGCTCACTGATTATGGGAAGTGACTGCAGTGAAGCCTGTCTTAGTACTGGGAGAAGTCACTTTGTAACCATAAGAGGGACCATCTGAAGATCAAGCAAATATACAAAAGAGAGCAGGCAAAGAGAGAACCATAGAGAGACAAAGCCAGGCCTTTGAATAGCCATGCTTGAATTCTATTCTTATTAGCAGACTTTAAGTTAACAATAAAACCCTTTTACTATTTAATCCACTTTTATTTGAGTTTCCTGTACCTTGCAATGGCCAACATGCTAAGAGATGCATTTCCTATCCTATTGTTGCATTTTAGCTTCCCCATAGAAACTACTGGAAATTGCCCTTCTCCATAACAATTTCCTTGTTAGTCTTTTTTTTTTTTTCTACTAGAATACAGAATCTCTAAGAGCTGACACTCTGTTTTGTTCTTTATATTTTCAACATGTAGAACAGCCTGGCACATACTTGATTCCACAAACATTTGTGGATAAATAGTATTATATTAAATGTGCCAGATATGATGCTAAGTGCTTTATGTATGTTATGAGTTTCCTCCCCCACCCACCTGAGGTGAGCTGTATGAGAATGGAGACTTGTTTTCTTCATTGCTGTATCTCTGGGCTTAAAGTAGCACCTGACACAGAGGAGTTCAGTGAATATTTGCTTTCCAATGAATGAGTTTTACTTCAGCGGTTCCCAACCTTTTTGGCACCAGAGATGGGTTTTGTGGAAGACAATTTTTCAACCTCACCTCCTGCTGTGCGGCCCAGTTGCTAGTGGGCCTGGACAGGTACCCCTCTGCCAGGTTGGGGACCCCTGTTTTACTGGATCCTCATGACTATACTATGACATAAATACCATTCTTATTCCCATTTGACAGATGAGTAGAGAGCTTATTAGGTATAAAAACTGGCAAACAAGACTAGTCTTTTGGAGTCCAAAGTCCACAACACTGTAATGCCACGTGACCAAAAAGCTTATAGATCAAAACAACAAAACACAATTGAGATTTAAACTTATTAAAGAGATTTTCCACCCAGACACAGATTTATTGCTCACACTAGTTTGATTAACTCCCAGTGGCACTTTTGAGAGTCTATATCATAATCACTTGTGGAGACTGTTAAAAATAGCAGTGTCTGAATCCACCCTAGAACTGCTGAGTCAAGTCTCCAGGTTTGAGAGGTGGGGAGATGCAGAGCTCAGGTAAAGGTAGTTTTACAAGCACAATAGGTTATTCTGATGCACAAGGGTTGAGAATTACCGTTGAATTATGAAATAGCTTATTCTGCTACTGAGAAAATTGTGCCATTGAAGACCTATTAAGCAGCTTTCTGAGGTCATTTTCATGTCTGATTCACCTGTATTGTGACAATGCCTAGTCAACTGTCAGGTCAATAATAGTGATATGATCACTATTACTATGTCAAATAATAATACTAATAAATACTAAGATAAATTGATTTTCCTGAATCAGGTGCTATTCTAAGTTATGCATATTCTCCTGTTTAAACTTCCAAACATTCTGTGGAAGGCAGGCACCAAAATTTTCTGCATATATTAGACAAGGAAACTAAGGGTCAGCCCTGCTAAGGTTTAGATCCCACATTATATTGTGAAGGAGGTTTTCTTCTTATTCTAACTCTAATGTTAACCTCTACATAGTATTCCTTTTCAGAGATCTTCAGTTAATGCTTTTGGAAGTAAGCAAGTGGCAGTAAGACAGAAGAAGGAAAAGAGAGAAGAATATAAGAAAGAAAGAGTGATGAAGGGAGGGGAACAGGGAGAAGGAACCAGGGGAGAGGGCAGTGAGGGAATACTGATGCTACAAAGTTTACAAGTCAAGTCTGAAGTGAACTCAGACCTGCCTTTTCTTCAAAAGGTGAGCCTTTTTCTGCCAGTGGGTATGTCTTAGAACCCTGTCACCTGTGAGCTTGCTGGCCTCTAGAACTTGCTGAAGTACTACCTCTCCTTGACTCCCCAAGGAAGAGCGTCAGTATAGAAGGCTCAAGTTCAAGTACGTTATTAGGTCAAGGATCCTGGAGAGTAGAATATTTAGTGTGCTGAGCAAAGAGATTAAAAAACTTAGTTCTCTGTGGAGAATCCTTTTGGGGGGCCTCCTATCCATGAATTATTTCTTCCTCTGATCTTCTCTGAGTTTCATAGGGAAATATGATGAAATATCATCTTAGGCTTAGTGCAAACATTACCATCTGCCTAATAGAAAAAAAATGAACTGAACCTAAGTGGTACCATTATGGTAAGGTTTGGAGGAAAAGGGAGGAGGGTTTGACCAACTGTCTCAGGTTTTAGGGACAAAACCTCCATTTTTGGATTTATCTTTCATTTTCTCTTCTCACCATAAGACATGCGCTACAAATGCAAGAGTGGTGATATTCAGAGGGTAATGTTAGGGCAAGAGTCTGAGTTAAGGTGCCAAGGAGGTCTCAAGCCTGCTTTTGATCTGGGCTGCTCAGATCTACCTACTGTAATCCAACAGTATCCCCGTTTCTCTACCGGGTACAGCTCAATGATGCTGGAGGTCCCACATGAGATCAGGGACCAGTGTCCCACAGGGTAATAAAATGTATCTATTTTCCTGCAAGTCCCTTCTGCATATCTTATTTTGGAATCTGAATTAGCAACATATGACTGGTTTAAAAAAATCACAGATGCTGGGTCCTTGTCAAATATCTCCTCATGACCAGTAGAGTCCTCTTCCCCTTCATCCCTCAGAGACCCCTCACTGAGGACAGTATTACCTCATCTCTGGAGTGCCTAGCACCAGTGATTAGCAAAGTCCTCTGTGGTTAAACAACCCTTTCTTTTGTTAGGGAGGCAGCTCTCCAGACAGGACTTCACCTGCTTGAATCAGAAAGCTTTCCCAAGCCCCAGGTATCTGATCCTGTAAAAAATGCTGCTTGCATTTTCCTTTCATGAAAAATCAGAGCAGAAGAGTATGGTGTATGAGAGAGAGCAGAGCCTTCAGAGTCAGGCACACCCAAATTTTATTCATGACAAAGTTACTTAACATGGCTGTGGATAAAAGTTACCCAATGTCTGCAAATCTCCATTTCCTTATTTCTATATCACTGATAACTGTAACTTCATAGGGACTTCCTGATGATTAAATGCAATAACCTAGGGCACATACTAAGTAGCAATGAATGATTGCTATCATTTACTAGAAAATATTATGGATTCAGACTCCATACCCAAGAACTAGGTCTGAGGGTTTTGACTTTATGTTGTGCTTCTTCCTCCAAGCCTTGTTCTTTTGGCCTTTTTTCAAAAAGCTTACTATGTTGCAGGTTGAGTTCTCCAGGAAGCAGACTCTGAGATGTAGTTTAGTTCACAGTGTGTTCAGATAGAAGGGTCCTTGGGACCAAACTCTATGAAAGAGAAACAAGGAAGCAGGTTTGAGCTAAGGGATGAGTTGAGCTGCGACACAGGCTGAGCAGCTTCAGCTGACCCCACAGCAAGCTCTAGACTCAAGTGGTGGTCAGAACTGTCCTGCACTGGTCCAGTTTGAGCAGGTGCTTTTATCTCTGCCTCCTCAATAGTCATTGGGTGTGGCTGCCCCTGAAAAGACATGACATTGGACAAGGTGTCTCTCTGCAGCTGGACAGTCCTTGAAAGGACTGGCAGCTGGAGCGTGTCTGCTGACAGCACTCTCTGCAGCTTACCAACAAGTGCCCTTTGAAGAAGGACTTGGGTGAGCCATCCCCATATCTACCATATCACATCCCTGCCATGCGGTCACACAGTAACAACTAGATCATGGTTTCCTATGTTCTAAGCAAGTTATACATATACTGATATCTCTGTCTACCTAGCTATCTAGTTATCTAAACTGGGGCACAAGTAAGCTAAATAAATTGCTCAAGATCAACCACATGGTAAGGGCTTTTGGAAACAAGAAAGTCTAGCTGCATTGCTCACACTCTTAAATTGCTATAATCTGACTAGCTGTGACCTGGATCTCCAAAGAAATTTGGCAATTCTTTCAGAATCAGCTCTGTGTCTCTAGTCCAGTGGTTCTCGATATGTGGTGCCCAGATCAGCAACAGCAGCATCGCTGGAAATTTGTTAGAAGTGCAAATCTTCTGGCCTCACCTAGACCCAGAACCAGAAATTCTGGGAGTGGGGCCCACAATCAGTGTTTTGACACTTCCTCTAGGGGACTCCAATGCACCCTCTAGCTTGAGAACTGTTGCAGTGGAATACAGGTACAACCCCCAAAATAACCTGCCATACCTTCTAATAGCCTTCCTGTTCAATCTTTCAGCTACTGGAGTGGCCCATTCCTCTCCTGTGGAAATCAGCCTCCTCGTGGCCATTGGCTTTCAGCTGTGAGTACCTCCCTTGCTAGGTTTCCCATTTGTAATGGAAGATTCCCATTGCATAATGTTGCCATCATCCCCTCTGAGCCTAAGGTAGTGCTTAATTGGTCTTACTGTTTACAGTTTGATGTTATTCCAAGGCAAGACTTGGCAATCCAAGCCAACTGTGCTGATTTTATTGGCAGGATAAAAACCCTCAAGTTCAAATATCAGCCCCATGATTATTAACAGCACCCCCCTGAGCAAATTCAAATTCATATTTAAATTTCAGTGTTCTCATCTACAAAAATGGGAGTAAAAATACCTGTCTCACAGGCTTGATCTGACAATTTAGATCATTTATTTAAATAACTGCCTAAGTTCTGACATGTAGAATATGTTCCATAAGACACGTCTTTAAAACTTCTGTGGTGCCCTTTTCCCTCTCCCCCTCATATATTTTTGAAAGACCAGCTGGTCTTAAGAATTAATAGCACCTAGGTGTATGACATCTTCATGCCAGGGAGAGCATCCTTATTCATCTATTCTTACTTTCCCTAAGAAAAGTACTTGTTGAAATATTTTGCTTCAACAACATATACATTGGTTTCTCCAGTAGATTGGTTAAATCTAAATATATGCATATACATACACCCCCCCCAAGCTGTTACAACAAACCTTTGCATAATCACATAATCATAATGTGAGTCTAATAGAACACAATGAGATAGATACAGACTCCTCTGCTTTAATAATGATAAACTGTCATTAATAGTGGTTAACTATCTTGCCAGATATTCCACACTATTAATAAGGGGCAGAACCAGAATTGTAGCTCAGGATTCTAGAATAGTCTTCTTTCCATTATAAAGCCCTCCCTCAAAGAACTCTCCTTAGCAATTAAATTATTTTTTTAATGATAAGGATGTTTAGGTGTTGGTAATAGATTAAGGACAGTATCCAGATAATGAAATTCGCCATTTCTAATCAGGGCATTATCAAAGTTCTCTTTGTGGATTACAGTTGAGAATCATGCAGAGAAAATTCATGTGATCAGCAGGGTCCAAGTAGGCTATGATGTGGAAGAAGCTGAGAAGTTATTTAAGTATCAAGGGATTGTTAATTAAACCTAAACTAAGGAACCTGTGAATGAAGAGAATGAATGAGTGTATCCTGGAATTCGGCCCGTTAACAACCTGGGAAGAGCTAACTGTGGAATAGGGCACAGCTAGGAAGTGTGAGTTTTCTAGAGGTTGAGGACTCTGCCATTCTTCGCAGGTGTCTAGATCCTCTGAATTCCTGGTGGAGTTACTGTTCCCCAGAAGTCAACGTAGGAGCAGTAGTTCTCAACTTTGGCCTCACATTACAACCACCTGGGGAGATTTAAAAAATGCTGATGGCTAAGCCACACCTAGATCAATGAAGCCATAATCATTAAGAGTGAGACCCAGTCACTAGTATTTGTTAAAGCTCTCTATAGTTGATAATGTGCATTTAAGGTCTCTGAATCTTTATTCTGGAAACTAAAATGTTTTCCTGTCTTTTCTTCTTTCTTTTTTCTTATTTTTACATTTTTCCATGTCTTCCTCCCTCCCCACTTCTCATTCTTCTTTTACTTCTTTCTTAAAGACATGGTTGTGGACTAACTACATGAGAAGCCATGTGCCATAAAGATAAATGTGATTTTTGTCCCTGTATTATTTGTTTTTTTAATTGTAATGTTCCATTATCATTTAGCCCCTTTATGTGCCACCCAATCACCACACTGTTGTCCATGTCCATGAGTCCTTTTTTTTCCTTCTTGCCTGATGCCTCCACCCCTTAACCTCCTCATCCCCGCCAGAGCTGTTAGCCTGCTTCTTTTATGAGTCTGTCTCCATTTTGCTTGTTAGTTCAGTTTGTTCATTCAATTCCACATATGAATGAAATCATATGGTACTTGTCTTTCTCTGACTGGCTTATTTCACTTAATGTAATGTTCTCCAGGTCCATCTATGCTGCCACAAAGGGCAAAATTGTCCCTGTATTATCTGTATGCAGCAGTGTAACAAATGAATGCAAACGGAGAGGTTTAAACCAACACACAGTTATTAACTAACAGTTCTGTAGTTCAGAAGTCAGGCACACCATGAATGGGTTCTCTGCTCAGGATGTCATGAGGCTGAAATAGAAAAGTTGGCCAAATTGAGTTCTTATCTGGAGGCTCTAGGAAAAAGTCTGCTTCCAAACTCTTTCAGGTTGTTGGCTGAATGCAGTTTCCTGAGGTTGTAGGACTGAAGTTCCAGTTTGCTTGCTGGCTGTCAGTCAGGACCTGGAGGCCACCCACATTCCTAGCCATTTAGTGCCCTCCATCGTCAAGCCAGCAATGGTGCATTGAATCTTTCTCATTCTTTGAATTTATAATTTTCTCTTCTGTGAACAACTGGATAAAATTCTGCTTGTAAAGGATTCACATGATTAGGTCAGGGCAGCTTGGCTACTTTGTCCATCTTAAAGTCAGTTGATTTGGGATCTTAATTACATTTGCAAAACTTCTTCCACAGCAACACCTAGATTAGCATTTGATTAAGTAACTGGAAGAAAGTTTGAATGCATAGGGGACAGGAATTTGGGGGCCATCTTAGAATTGTGCTTACCATAGTCCCCAAAAAGTTTACGTGTAAGGAAACAGACCTGAAACCCCTGGTAAAGCAATGGAGGATGATAAGAAATACAAAGAATAGAGGTACTAATGAATTACTGAAGGAGTGATTAACTTTGATTCCAGGGTCAGAGTAGGTTTCTTAGAGGTGACACCTAAGCCCATTCAAACATTAGGCAATTACTTACTGAGCACCCTCTGCATGCCAGGCACTGAACTGAGTTTTGAGAAGTGACTAGTTACTTACCAGGTAAATAGGATTATCAATGAATATTCCAGAGAGGAGATATCATATGAAAAAGCATGTGTCCAACAAGTGACAAAGAAGAGAGGCATTTATGGGATGAGGTACTGTTGAGTTCTGCTAGAACACAAAATATGTGGGAGAAGTGGCTGAAGATGAGGCTGGAGTGAGGCAGGGGTCTACTATGCAAAGCCCCTATGATATAGATTTTACTTTACTCTTTGGTGACAGGGAATCACTAAGGGTTCCCTCCTTAACTTTGTTGAAGTATATTTAAAGTACAGTAAATTGCACATATATAAAGCATGTAATTGATGAATATTGATGTATTTATACACCCATGAAACCATCATCACAATTAAAAAAAATGATTTTCTATCACTCCAATAGTTTTTTCGTGTCCTTTTGCAATCCATCTCTCTCCCTACTTGCTCCAGCTAGCCCCTGATTTGCTTTCTATCACCATGCATTAGTTTCCATTTTCTACAATTTTATATAAGTGGATTCATACAGTATGTATTAATTTGTACTTGGCTTCTTTCACTCAGCACAATGAATTTGAGGTTCATCTATGTTGTTGCAACATATTAATAGGTCCTTATATCTGACAAACATTTGCCTATCCCACGGTCCCAGAAGCTTCTGTGTTTTCTTCTAGAAGTTGTATTGTTTTAGGTTTTATGTTTAGGACAATGATCCTTTTTTATTTTGTCAATTTTTAAATTATTTTATTGTTGTTCAATTACAGTTGTCTGCATTTTCTCCCCACCTCTCTACCCCACCCCAGCCAAACCCACTTCCAACCCCTGCTTCCACCCTCCCCCTTGGTTTTGTCCACCTGTCCTTTATAGTAGTTCCTGAAAACCCTTCTCCCCACTGTCCCCTCCCCACTCTCCTCTGGCTATCGTTAGATTGTTCTTAACTTCAATGTCTCTGGTTATATTTTGTTTGCTTCTTTCTTCGTTGATTATGTTCCAGTTAAAGGTGAGATCATATGGTATTTGTCCCTCACCACCTGACTTATTTCACTTAGCATAATACTCTCTAGTTCCATCCATGCTGTTGCAAAGGGTATAAGCTTCTTCTTTCTCTGTGCTACATAGAATTCCATTGTATACATGTACCATAGTTTTTTGATCCACTCATTTGCTGATGGGCACTTAGGTAGCTTCCAGTACTTGGCTATCGTAAATTGTGCTGCTGTGAACATTGGGGCACATAGGTTCTTTTGGATTGGTGTTTCAGGGCTCTTAGGGTATAATCCCAGCAGCGGAATTGCTGGGTCAAAAGCCAGTTCCATTTTTAGTTTTCTGAGGAAATTCCATACTGTTTTCCACAGTGGCTGCACCAGTCTGCATTCCCACCAAAAATAAATTCAAGGTGGATAAAAGACTTAAATATAAATCATAACACCGTAAAAGTCCTAGAGGAAAACATTGGCAGAAAAATCTCAGACATTCCACGCAGCAACATCCTCACAGACATGTCCCCTAAAGCAAAGGACATAAAGGAAAGAATAAATAAATGGGACCTCATCAAAATAAAAAGCTTCTGCATGGCTAAAGAAAACAGCATTAAAATGAAAAGAGAACCAACAGTATGGGAAAACATATTTGCCAATGATACCTCAGAAAAGGTTCTGATCTCCAAAATATATAAAGAACTCACAGGACTCTACTCCAGGAAGACAAAGGTCTATGATTCATTTTGAATCACAGTTACTTTTTTGCATCGATATTAATTTTTAAAATATGTTTACTCAGTTGATCCAGAATGATTTGTGATAAAGACTTTACATTTCTCATTGAGTTGCTTAGGTAACTGTTGAAAATCAATTGACATGTAAATGTCAGCCACAAGAGAGTTTTAAGTAGTAGAAAGATGATGATCCATGAACTTAAAATAATTAGCCTTTCATTTTTTATTAATTCATTTCATAAACGTGTCTGAAAATCTTACCTATGCCAAACACTGTGCCAGTATCACTTGTGTTTCTGTCTTCAAAGCTAGACCCGAGGCTAGCACAAAATAGGCCCTTTGAAGTGTTCGTTTAACAAAAAAGATAGACAAGTAAGATAGAACCTCTGCCTTCAGTGTTCTTAGAGTGCAGAGCAGAAGAAGATCCTTGGTGAGAGTGGGTGAAATAGCAGTCAAGGAGATGACTGAGAGTGAATGCAGCCCTCTAGGTAAAGAAAAGATGGGAAGCAAGCTAGGTTAGTGGCAGTAAAGAAAAATAGTAGGTACAAGAAATACAGAGGGTGGTAGCTGAGGAGAAGGCGTTTAAGATGCTTCTCAGATTGGCCACTTGGTCCTCCAATAGATGTAGTAGATTTAGTGGGAACAGAAGCTGGAAGCCATGCATCCATCTGAGTGTCCTTGGGCAGAAAAGGCAGTACGTGGGGACTCCGGCCTTCTAAGAGTTTATATCCCAGTAAAGAATGGAGACCTGTGTAGAGAATGTGTGATGTGTGTGGAAAGAAAGGAGTCAGTATGAGATGATGGGAAAGCAGAGAGGATACTATGTAAAGGAAGTGGCATTTAAGTACGACCTCAGAAAAAGATGGAGATTTTTATTGTTTGAAATGATTGGAGTACATTTCATGCAGATGGAACAATGTGAGTGAAAGGGGGAGGGTGTGGCTGCACACGGCAGCTTTGCAGGTCAGTGAGCTGTGTGTTGTGGACACAGCAGTGCAATGTGAGTAAATGAGGGACTAGCGGGTTCACTGGGAGTTGAGGCTGGAAAGAAAGGTTGGGGCCAAATGACGTGCGACTTCAGATACCTGATAGACAACACATTGCTTCCAGGTCTTATGCTAGACTTACCTCACAGACTAGCAACGCATGGCCTCAGCCTCCATGAAACTCATTCTCTAGTGAATAAAGGAGCCCAATAAATAAAGAGGCTGAAATGTGCCACAGTGATGTATCTACGTTGGAAGGCATAAAATAAGGAGTAACTTTGTGGATATCATCAGGATATCTTCACTCAGGAGAACTTTAAAGGGCAAGTGGAAGTTTCTGGAGGTTGCAGGGTAGAGCATTATTTAAAGAAGACTTTTCGAACAGAGGCAGTAGCATGAGCAGATGTGCGGAAGTATGTGAGCTAAGGCTCCACACATCTCTCGTTTATTTTTTCCTTGCTTCTCTCTAGAGGAAATATTATTCTAAAATCTGAGTTTGAGCTTAAGGTGGAAATGGACATACTGCTTTGGTTTCCGGTCCAGTCTTAATGGGGTCTTCTAATTTACCAACATCAGAGAGTGCTTATTGCAGGATCAGGTGCCAATCCACCTTTAATGATGAAGCTGTACTTTATTTTTCTTCTTGGTATTGATACTTGTGTAAAAATGCCTCAGAAAACTGATATGACGAAGTGGTGATTATAAAGCAAGATTCAGGTTTTTCTTCATTCTTATAAAAACCTTACCCACCACTAATAATTTGGAGTACAGAATGTTGTTCTGCTCAGAACAGACAAGGCTTTGATTAGACATGCTAAATTTCCAGAGGCTTCTACAAAGTTATTTGTTATTTTCTTGGTTCAGTGGGCTTTCCTTATCGTCTTTCTCAGTGCCTTGAATCCTGATGGTAAGAAGCCTTAGGGGGACCGTGTAGGTGTTTGGAATTTTAAGTGATTCAACACCACTTGGGACATGACATACTGGAAATGACAACCTCTCCATTTCCATCTGCCAAAAACTTGGGGACCAGTGACAGCATCTCCCCAAGTCATGACTATGATGAATATCTTTGTGCTCACCAGGCCGTTATCTTCTTAGCATAATTCAGGCTGAGAAGATACTTTCTAAATAGAAAGCTTGAGTTTCAACTCGGAAAGCACTGAAGCGTATTGGAGTCTTTATGTATATGAATTTATTTGTTTTATTGGGTTCTATCATTTTCATTTGAGTCCAAGGAACTGTGATTGCATAGTCAGTGGTTGTGCGAAGGGACACTGTCACAGGCTGGGTTTTCTGGGAAGCAGATGCTGAGGTGAGGTGTATCAGTGAGCTCTAGTTGCTGTAACAAAATACCGTAGTCTGGGTGGCTTAAACGACAGAAATGTACTTTTTCACAGTTCTAGGGGCTGGAAGTTTGAGATCAGGGTGCAGCATGGCCAGATTGTGGTGAGAGTTCTCTTCTTGGTTTGCAAGTCTGCCTTCTTGCTATGTGCTCACCTGAGTATTTCTGCATGCATGCACATGGAAAGATTCTGCCTCTGTTTCTGTCTCTTCTCTTTCTCTTCTTGTAAGGCCACTAATACTATTGATTCAGAACTTCACCCCAATGTCTTCATTTAACCTTCATTAACTCCCAATATAATAACATTGAGGGCTAGGTCTTCAGCATACGAATTTTGGGGCAACACAATTCAGTCCACAGCATAGAGGTTGCATAGCAGGAGGTTTATGAGGGAGTACTTGTGTTCACCATTTTAGAAGGGAAGATAAGGAAATAGGATTGAGTAGGGGGAGAAGCTGGGCAATAAAGCAGTTTCTTTCACTGAAGATATTAGTTGACCCTATAGGGAGTTCTAAAGAGGGAGAAAACTTTTCAGAGTTGTTCCAAGTGGAGATCTTTTCATTTCCATGTCAACCAGTCATTGGATGTGAAGTAGCCCTAATGAGAGTTTTCTTATTCTCTCCTTATTGATCTGTATGTATTTTGAGAGCGCGTGGGCAGGTTTCTAGACAGCTGTCATTATTCCACAGGAATGTGGAAAGTCTTGTTCTGGATGATGGTTTCGATGACTCATTCCTGAGGGGAAACAACAGCAACAGAACAGAGAAAATTCAGACCAAAGGTTCGGTGTTTCTGAAGTCAGAATAAAGATAAGATACTAAAATCTTATCTTTAGTGTCTTATCTTCTAGTCTTTAGTGAAAATGGCAGAAGATACAAGCATCAAAATTATACATCACCTTGGGTGGTGCAGCTTCCAATTAACCTACTCATCTATCTTTATTTCCTTAAAATCTAGGCTGACTGGCTTAGTTAGGCCATTTCAGATTCTTACCTCTCATTTAGAAAACAGTTTCATCTAGGAAATATTTACCATTTCTACAACTTCATGTGGTGAGCCACTACAGACCTTTTGGGTTTTAGCATTCCCTAATCTCTCAGAATTGACACTTTCCTTCATGATCTTCTGGCATGCTTGTGCTCTGCCCTTTGTAGCAACCCCTGCATGTGTAATTACTTGGCTACTCCTTGTTTCTCTGTTGGTCCCATGCTAGTCCCGCGAAGCTAGGGACCACACTGGTCTTACTTGCCATTGTATCCTCACCATCCAGCACACTTCTTGGCACTTAGTGTTCACGCATTCTTTGTTGAATAAATAAATGGATGAGTCAATGAATGTTAACAAGGCAAATGTGCCAGCCAGTGCTTCTGGGGTCATTTAGTATCTATCATCTGGAATCCAAAGTGTCTCTGTTCACCTACTAAAATGTACCACTTTTTAGATTATCCAAATTGTACATCGTCATACTTTTTCCTCAGACCATCACTTTGGGGAAAACAGCAAAACTATCTCAAGATTTGTCTTCCTGACATACATCAACAGCAATCTGGAATTATTAAAAAGTCTGTGATTTTAATTTGCCCTTCATGGTCCCTGAAAACATGTTAGGAGGTTCTCGCAAGTAGATACACGTATCTATTTCTAACCCTTTAGTGAAGAACAGTCCTTTGTTATGGGAAGTCTTCCTCTTTGGCTGGAGCAATATGGAAAATACTTACCTTACTGGTCAGAGCACCAGATTTCACTTACTTTACAGTGAGTTTATGGCTAGATCCCCCTGGCACCCAACAATCCTTTTCTATTTCAAAAAAAATGTAATGACCTAAATAGCGTATTCATTTTGTGAGTGGAGGCTGTTCCATTAATTGCCCATGACTGTATCAGGCCTGTTTTGGGCAGGGGAGAGAGCATAATGTTAAGTAATAGAAATCTTCTTTTTATTCCCGTGTTAATGTTGGTCCTTGAGTTCACAAGGAAAATCTACTTTAGTGGAATAACTGTTCTGAGTTTTAAGAAAGCCATTGGAAGTGTGTGGCATGGCTGCTTGTGTTCCCATACTTGTCCCTGTGGGAGATATTCTTAGTTATTAACAATGTTTGTTCTTATTAAACCTACTACTTCTTCAGAATCCCTCCCAAGATAGCAGTTGAGGCAGCTACTACCACTAACCATACTGACATGTGAGATGAAACCTCTTCTATCTTTACTCTACGACAAGGCATGATTAAATTGAACAAAACTATTAACTTAAGAACTCATCAGGAAAATGAGTGATGAACTCAAGAGATGGTGTAAATGCACAGTTGGGTGATTAATTATGTTTATATACATTTCAGTTCCCAGTAATTTCATACATATTTTTTTATTCGATATTCATAATATCCTTATAGAATATGCAAATCAAACATTTTCTCTCCATCTTATAGATTACTATATCAAGACCGCGAGAAGTTTAGGGACTTAGCTGGGATGAAAAACCCAGTGAATGAAAAACTAATTGGTCTTCTAATTTCAAAATTTTAAAATTTTCTGTAGAGTTATTTTATAAATTACTTTCAATTATTTTAAGTATAATTTTTTTCCTATATAATTTGAATTATTTTTATTTTCTATAGCTTCTTTCTAATGACTGAGCTGATTGATATATAAAGTGTAAGAGCAGGAAATTTGTAAGGTTAAAAAAATATATACTATAGCAGGCTTCCCTTTCCCTGATAAGAGGCCAATTAAAGACAATCAGGGATGAAATATGATTCTAGTGTGAACTTTACTCAAGACATCTGAAAAGGTCTTCTGACTCAGAGAGGAAAACTGGTTGTTTTCCAGCCCTGTTGTCAAAATATTGGTCGATTATGATCCTTCTGACAAACAAGCTGCCTGAAAGCCACTGTGGGGTGCTCACGTTAAGCCCCACCACTAAGTGAAAAAGCAGAGAACGTTACTGTGCTTACTTAGCACGGGCGCAGTCACTCTGGGAAGAAAGACAACACTGGAAATCCGTTTCTGGCTGTACTTCTGTATTTTTCCCCGGTAATACCTCCCCCATCACCACTCTCGGGGTGGTCTAGACAGGCCTAATACTTATGGGTCTGTCTCTTTGATTTATTTCTGTGCTAATTGAACAAAAAATGTATAGAAAACAGGGGCTGAGAAGTAGGGGTCATGGTATGAGAAGTTTCGAAGATAAATGCGTGTGTGTGTCTGATCTGCCTG
Source organism: Desmodus rotundus (assembly GCF_022682495.2). Classification (NCBI taxonomy): domain Eukaryota; kingdom Metazoa; phylum Chordata; class Mammalia; order Chiroptera; family Phyllostomidae; genus Desmodus; species Desmodus rotundus. The sequence continues at coordinate 48,616,009 of NC_071389.1, forward strand.
TTCTATAACGATATTATAAATATCAAATGAAAAAATGTGCATGAAAGTCCTGGGAACTGAAATGTATATAAACATACCCGATCCAACCAACCATGTGTGTGTGTTAATGTTTGGAAACGAATGCCCTGCAAACATAGCATGAACTTACCTAATTAAGAAGGTCCTAGAAATCTATATTTGATATATTAAAAAGCATTATGTTGGAAAAAATAAAAACAAAACCACTTAAGAACAACTAAAATAAAATTTATTTTTTAAAAGTTATTGTTGTTTTTAAGATTTTATTTATTTATTTAGAGAGAGGGGAAGGGAGGGAGAAAGAGAGGGAGAGAAACTTCAGTGTGTGGTTGCCTCTCATGTGGCCCCCACTGGGGGCCTGGCTCACAACCCAGGCATGTGCCCTGACCGGGAACCAAACCAGCGACCCCTTGGTTCACAGCCCACACTCAATCCACTGAGCTACACCAGCCAGAACTAAAATAAAATTTCTTTAATAATGAGAACTATATGTTCAAACCAAATATTTTGGGTAATTAATTGCATTTGAATTTGAAATTGAATTTGAAGACTCCAATATTCAAACCAGACATACAGGGTAATTAAATAAAGAAAAACTCATTTTTTAGGTACATTGATAAATCAAAGAAATATAGACCAATGGGTGTCAAAAGCAAGTAGTGCTATTTATAAAAACATAAAATACGTAGAGATAGATATTAATTTGAGTTCTACATTACTTAATCAAGTCTCATTTGCTTTGGTTTTGTGATCAGTACCTGCTCTAGGTAATCCCTTCCTCCACTCCATAAGGTGGATAACCTTAGTCTGCAGACTCAGTCTTGGCCGGGCTGAGCAACCCTGACGAAGGCCTGGATAATAACAAAATTGTGGAGGACCACGAAATAGGACCTAGATGGCCAAAGGCTAGCATTGATTATGCAGAGGTTGAGCCCTGAGTAACATTCAAAAGAAATCATTTTTTCTTGTGTCTGTTTATCTTTGGTATAGTAAAATCATAAAGAATGAGGACCTAACACAATGCCAATTGCATAGACTCATTTTCTGTCCCTGCTGTTATTAAAAGCAGGTTAACGATCTATCAAAAAACAGCCAAATATCGATGTCTTATACCCAAGGAAAATGCTAGTGTTAATTTGATATTCTTTGTTCTCCAGCTCTTTGAAGAACATGAAATATTTATGTATAGGTGTATGTGCATATGCGGCACAGAAATGTTTGGTTTCCTGGAATTTCTACCACATGTAATAGCATCATTATACACAGTGGTATTTCAAAACTCACCGCAAATGAAAACTTTCTAAATATGGTTAAAATTTGTGTGGTAAAACAGCATGAATTCTGAATCTGACTCGGTGGTTCCTGTTTAGTCTGATTGTGTACCAGGCAGAACCAGGCATTGTCGCATAGGGGGCATGTGTGTACTTAAGATCAGAGGTAGCTACTGAGATTTTTTAAAAAATGGTTTAAATTGTCAAATCTGACTGACAGGAATCAGGTATCTCCCTCAACAGTAATTCAAAATATACGAGTGATAGAAAACGCAGGCAATGCATTTCTTCTCTCTTGGAAAGGTTCGAGATGACCCATGCAGCTCTCTAGGTCTATTAGGACCTATTTTGGTTTTGATTAAATATGTGATGTTCTAAGCAATATATGCAGGACATCACTTCTTATAACAGGCACTATTTTGGTTATGGTTCCTCTTTGTGCTTCGATATAGTTTATGCGATAGTTTTCAGTGGGCCGTGTCTCCGGTGTCTATGAATTCCTCGGGTATGTACAATAGGCAACCAAGACATATCAAATATATTCTGCTAAAAGCATTTCACATCTCAGGACTCTATTATCTTTCTGCTAGTGAGTTTGGAGGGAACTTTGACCAGTGCAACTTGTTCTTTCCCAGGTAAAGAAAGAAAATATTTCAGACATTGTAGGCTTGCTGCTAACCCTTTCTTTCCTACATGACTTCAAATCCTCCATTACTTGCTCATCGAGTGTGATTGTTCTGGAAGAACTTGGATGATTTCTACCATCTAGACCTTAGGCTTTCAGACATTCGCTATTCAGATTATTATTTTTCCTCTTTCTTAGATAAAAATGGGCATAACACAATGTAACTGTGAGATATTGTTCTCAAAGATCTCACACCAAGAAATCTGTGCACCTTTTCCAGAAATACAAATGTCACTTCATTGCTACAAATGAAAGAAGGAATACTTCTTATTTCAGTAGTACCAATTATTTATGACGCTGGGCCTGGATCACCAGTGGCAGACAATAGGAGAAAGATGTAGCCGTCTTACAAGTAGGTAAGAAGAAATCTTACCTACTTGTAAGACTAAAATTTTAATGGATTGCGAAGAGCCAAGTGTGGGCTGGCATTGTTGTCTAGTCATACCCCCCACAACGGTGTTCTCTCCGACGACAGACTGTGTGCATGACGGTGCTGTACTGTAGAGTCTAGGTACATACCAGGCTAGGTTTTTATCATTTTACTTGATGATGATCACACAACAATCAAGTTGCCTAAGGATTTCTCAGAATGTGCCCCCCTTATTACGAGGGCCATGACTGTATAGAATCACTGGAAGGCCTAGATTAAAAAAAAATGTATTTACTCATAGGTTAGGAGCAACTCAGGAGTCCTGAGAGAGCTTCCCCTCTGTGGTAGTGTGTAGGAGGGGATCTTCCACCACTCCAGGAAAGGCTTAAAAGCCCCATCTCCTGAGACTCTTTTCTCAGATGAGGAAAAGCCTTAAGTAGGGGAAGGGCGTCAGTCCCTGCCACTATCAAGGCCTGCTGTTGCTGAAGGAAGTATGGGAAAGCACCCTCTACTCATTTGGGACAAGAGCCCTTTGTCCCAAATGCTACAGAATTATTAGAGATTTCCTACCACAAGGAGAGGAACAAAACTCTGTCACCTGCACATGACCCATCACAGATACTAGTCGGAGTCTGGATGGATGCCATATAGGGAGGGGCATGGACACTGAGGAAGCCATGCACCCGAAGCCCAGGCACACAGATCCTACCTACACTGAGCTGGGCCAGGCAACAAAGAACCTCCCTACCACCAGTGAAGGAAGCGCCAAGGAACGAGCAATAACAGCCTGATACAGAGAAAGGGCAAAGTGTGAAACAGTCCCCTATATGCTGTGAGCATATTGGGATGGCAGAAACTGAAAGTGGAGCTCAAACGGAGACAGAACCTAACAGGAACTTGATGTTTATGGTTCCTGGAGTGTGGCCATAACAACAACAATGCCCAGATTCAGCCCAGCCCCTGACAACACGGACTTAACCCCCAGTACTCACAGCCTAATCAAAAACAGGCAGGGCCATTTTCAAGCATAAATTCTATTTACCTCAGTCTCTCCACAATATGTCTGGTGTCCAATAATATAAAAACCTGCAAGACATGGGTACAAACACATACTCCCCAACCTGTTGTCGACAGAAAATACAATCAATAGGACTACATTTACAGGTGACTGAGATGTCGAAACTATCAGATAATGACTTTAAAACAACTAGGTTTAATATCTTGAAACATTTACTGCACAAGGTTGATAATATGCATAAAGAGAAGGGTATTTTCAGCAGAGAGATGGAACTATAAAAAGATCAAGTGGAAATGCTAGAAATAAAAAAAAAAACCTGGTATAAAAAATGAAGACTACATTTGCCCAGCTCATCACTAGATTCAACACAGCTGAGGTAGGAACCAGTGAGCCCAAATATAAATGAAGAGGAAATACTGACGCTGAACCACAAAGAGAAAAGCAGCAGGGGAAACAAAAACAGAGCAAATGCCCCACAGCTCTGGAACAACATTGAATGGTTTAATAGTCAGATAATTGCAGTACCAGAGGAACTAAAGGGAGGGAACATAGCAGAAAAAATACTTGAAGAGAAAATGGCCTAGAATTTTCCAAAAATAATACTATAAACCTGCAGAATTAAGATGCTCAGCATCAAAGAACATGCATGAATGACCCATGGTCGTGGGCAATGGTGGGTGTAAGGATGGGCTGTGGGAGTGGGGGTTGGGCTGGGTCGGGGAGGGCAAAGGGGGAAAACTGGGACAACTGTAGTAGAATGACAATTAAAAAGTGTTCACAGAAACACAAGAAAAACAAGTAAAAAAGAAGGTACATTTAATAGAGCGTATGTAAACTTCTGGTAACTAAAAGAGAAAACAGTAAATGTAGACCAGAAAAAGAGATATTATACACAGTGAAATAAAGATATGGATTTTAGGAGGCTTCTCACCAGAAACTAGGTAAGAGCTAAGACAAGGAGTGACATCTTTAAACTACTGGGAAATTTTTTTCAGCTATTAACTTTATACCAAGGACAGGCCTCAAACAATAGCCAGTGATAAAGCAAACCACAGATAAATCCCTAGAATACTTTAGAGACAAATAGAGATGTGAAACGGGAAAGCAGCAGCTGATTTATTTATGAGTAAATGCACATATGCTTGCCTAGGGAGAAACACAATAAAACTTTATTTATTTGTGTTTATTTTTGTCCTCTAGAGACTTACTGGACACACTGGCAGGCAGGCAGTTGGCTAATTTTGTTATTCCTGATGCTAGTGTAGAAAAAATTCTGGGAATCCCAAGTTTTTTGTTACCTTGGCAACCGCAGGTAGAGCACAATAGGATGGGACTGACTCACTAAAACCCTTTTTAAATCCTCTCAGAAACTTAACTTGGTTAGTTTATCAAGTCTATCTCTGGAATCTTGCTTCTCTAAAAGACTTAAAAAAACCCTTTTGATTAAGGTTTAAAATTATTTCTATGCATCACTGATGTTCTTTTATTAAGTGCGATCTTTAAACACTCATCACACTAAAGTTTGAGCTGCGTTTACAATGACAAATCACAGCTTCCAAACAAGGTTTTAGATATTGATGGTTTGTAGATGTGATCCACAAAAGTAGAATATTTCCCAAGAAGATTTTCAGCCAAGATAGGCTTACCTAGCCTTACACAATTAGTTTTATTTAGAGAGAAGGGAAACAAGGCAGAGAAACATCACAATCAGTTGCAATCCCCCAACTGGGGACCCGGCCCTCAACCCAGGTACCTGCCTTGACCAGGGATGGAACTGGCAACCTTTTGATTTGCAGGATGTTGCCCAACCCACTGAGCCATACCAGTCAGGGCTTTACAAAACTGTTTTATAACATCTTTGGCTACCAAGATCTTACTACATGGCAATATGGTCCTTTCTATATTTTTCTTCCTTCACAGAACCAATATTCAGTCATTCCATGATATATAATTTGTTTCCTTATAATATGTAGCCAATTAAATATTCTTTATCAAATGAATAGCGTGAAGTCATGATCCTACCAGCATTCACTTACATAGGTAATTGATTATTTTTCCTTTAAATGCAAGACCTAATCTTTCCAAAACTTCCTTGTGTTTATTTCAGTAACATAATAATCTTTCCTGTCTTAATTGTATCATCCAACATGCAAGCTAAATTTCTCAGCTGTGGGTAGCTCAGATAATAAGAGAAAACGTTGGATGTATTAATTCAAAACAACATTAAAATATGGAGAAAACAATTAAAACAGAACTGTTGGGCAAGTCACTACAATCCTTGCTTCAACAGGACCCCAGTCAGTTATTCGATATTTTTTTTATATTTAATTAAGTACAAATCTACCTGACAGCAACAATATAGTTTATACATCCCAGTTTTGTTCAGAAGACATTATCCAGTTTCTTACTGAAATTCTTAAAAGTATTTCATTGAAATATAATTGACATACATTGAAATACATAGATCTTAGACATTATTATTACTTTATAAGTTTTGACAAACAACCATCCAGGTAAAGGACAACTCAGTCAGGTAATAGATATTATTACCACCTCCAAAAATTCCTTTATCCTCCGTCCCAGTCAATCATACCCTCCCCTCTCCAAAAGCAACCAGTATTCTGATTTATTTCACCATAATTTAGTTTTGCCTATTCTGGAACTTCACATAAAAGAAATAAAATAGTGTGTTTGCTTTCAAGTATGGCTCTTTTCTCTCAGCACAATGTCTTCAAGATTCAGCTACATTGTTGCATATTTTAAGTAGTTGATATCTTTAACTGGTGGCTAGTGTATCAGTCTATAAATGTATTGTAATTTTGTTAATGCATTCTCCTTTACATAGGCATTTGGATCATTTACAGGATTGACTATTATGAACAAACCTAATATGAATGTTCTTATTTATACACATGTGTTTGTGGACACGTCTTCATTTCCCTTGGATTAAACACTTCAAAATAGAATTTCTGAAACATAGGGTAGTTATTTCTATTTATTCTGCTTGGGATTCAGTGAGCTTCTTACATTATCTTTGATTTAATATTCTTCCTTGATATGTGTTAGTGGCTATTATTTCTTCAAATACTTTTTGTGTAGCGATCTATGTTTCTTCTGGAACCCCAAGTTCATTTATGTGAACCTGCTTGAGATTGCTCTGTTAATTTTCTCTCAGCTTTTTTCTCCCTGTGCTTCATTTTTGATCATTTATATTTTATTGTCTTTACATTTTATAGATCTTCCATTTTCTATTGCCCAATCAGTTATAAAGTTAATCTATTGAATTTTTAATTCTAATATTATATTCTTCAATTGTACAACTTCTTTTTTTTATGGTGTAAATATATTTTCTGAAATTTCCCACCTCTTCACTTATTTTGCTTATTGTTTAATTTTCTTAAAATATTTATAATAGCTCTCTTAAAGTCATTATTTGTTAATTCCAACATTTTTATTAGGTCTGTGTCTGTTCCCATCAAATGTTACTTTTTTTAAAATATAGGTAACATATTCCTGCTTGTTTACATGAGTAGTAATTTTTTATTGTTTGCTGTATGTTGTTGCTAGTATGATATAAGTAATTTGATTATGTTATGTTTCTTTAAGGAATGCTGTGTTTTTTCTTGGCAGACAGTTAATTTACTAGATCAACTCAATCCTTTTGAGGCATGTTTTTAAATTTTTCCAGGTGTGTCACAAGTGGCCCTCACCCTCGGACTGGAGTAGCCCTACTACTTTTTTGGCAGAACCATTTGAGCGTTCACTGAGGTTTCTGTTCCAGTTGGAACTCCTACTTTTCTCTGCACTATACAATCTGAAGGATTTCCATACAACTTGCCCTGCCTCAGTAGCCGTTCTCTGCCAGAACTCAAGGAGGTTGTCCAGCTTGTCTTCAGTTCCGTACTGGGCCAAGGCATTGGAGCGGCATTGCAGGTCTGTGGTGCCCTAGGGCCACGGCCCACACAGTCTGTCTGCCTCAGCATCCCCAGACTCTGGTCTCTCCTTCACCAGCTTAGTAAGACTATCCGGCTCTGCTTGGTCTCTGTCTCCACAAGCTGTAGGACAGCCAGCACCTGCAGACAGAAAGCCAGGGCGACGGTGGGTCTCCCCTCATACATTTCCCTTATTCAGGGATCACAGTCCTATGCTGCTTCTTATTGAATCTCTGATAACTGTCATTTCATGTATCTTGTCCGGTCTCTTAGATGTTCACCGTGGGAGAGCAAGTCCAGGAGTTACTCAATTATATCCAGAAGCAGAAACCTCTAAAATAAAATTTTGCTACCACGGTTTTGGTCTTTCAGACAAGTAAAAGTTTGTCCCTACTTCTAGAATCAGAATAATGTTCTTAGAATCAATCTAAAGCAGAGACTTGAAGTTGTCTGAGGTTAAGAGACTTCAGGCTGATTGGCAGTGTAGGCTAGTTGTCCTGATAGCACAAACTAGAACGAAGTTTCAATGGGGAGGAATCTTCCATGTGGAGAGTAATTATAGAATGCTGTGAATTACCACAGGTATGAAAACCTTCCTAGGACTCTGTCCTCTGCTGGAGGAGAATGGTGTCTGAAATGTTGCTACATTCTTTTATGCAGCTTCGTAATTGCTATGGCCACAGTCCCAAATCAACTTATTTTGAGGCGTCTTTATTTTTTCACCAGCATGTTCAGAACTTCTTAATTTTCATTTTGCCTTTGGCCCTGTGTTCCTGGCATCAGCAGTGAAATGACTATATGCTCTGTTTCGTAACAGCTTCCTCATTACATCTGGGCAGGCATTTTCTCTTCAGAGCTATGGTGGTTATTGACAGTCTTGCTACAGAATTGCTCACACGGGAGAAACCTGCTTCTTTGGGAAGATACCTGCCGTCTTCACATTTGTTCCTTTCGGACAGTCGTCCTCAGGGCATTCCAGAAGAAAACCTGCTGTTGATTTTTCCAAAGTCAGTTTCCCCAAGGGCCCAGTGCTGCTCATCACCTCCTCCTTTTACTCATCAAGTCACTTCTTCCCCATTCTGGGGGTGTTTCAATTCTCTCTTTCTGCTAGTAGTGAGCCAGTGGATTCTGGGCATAACAAAGGCAGCTAGTGAAGAAATAAATCTTGTCAGTGTTAGCTCCCTGAGCTGGATAATTTCACCCAGGGATTGCTATCCCATTGGAACAATATTTTCTCCAGGCCTGAACTCAGTTTATTATTGTTCTTCTCTTAATCCCCCCTTTAATCCCTCTTATTTTAGCAGTGTCTACCTTCAAAGTAAAAATTCAAAATCTAGGGGTGGCGCAAAGTTTCTCAGGACACACTCAGTGACTACATGTCAGACACAATCGGTGTCACCTTGAAGCTCACCAGCAATTCTTAAAGTCTGTGTTTTTGTGGGACTTTCTGATCTTTTCGTCTCAACCTATACAAGTTGTATCTTTCTAGTTTGACTGTAGGCATGGGAGGTATCACTGCTCTCCTGTGAAATCTCCAACAGCAGCTGTCAGGGGGCATTCCTCAGCAGCTTCCCGGAACCACCTCCGTTCCCGGGAGCCTGCCTGCTGCCTGAGAATTTGCATCTTTCTTTTGTTGGTTATTTTGTACACTATTCCCCTTTCCTGATTATAGCATCTGCCTTTTTCTAACACCGTCTGTAAGAATAAGTAGATCTGGGTGGTTGTCCTTTTCCCCTTTCATCCTTTTCATCTCTAGCATCTCGTTTACTTTTTAATCTATGAGTTAATATGCCCTCTAATAGCTTTCTCATTTCTCTTCCAGAAATGTATTTCTTCTTCCAGCTTATGAAGTGTGTCTTCATTTGTTCTCCATCATTTACACATTTATGTTCATTTGCCTTATTTCTCCTTGAAAGACTGAAGGGTAGTTTTAAATACGCCAGTTCTGCCCTGATTTTCTAGGCAATTGAGATTCTTAGAAAACAAGTTCATTAAATACTGTTTGGTCCTCTGGATTTGCATAACTTTTTTATTTGTTTCTCTACATTAACCAAACAAAATATATTCTTTAAAATTAGGCACCCCATTTATTTTTTGTTTATGATCAAAATCTTTCACTTTTTTGAGAATGTGCCACTTTGGTTGCCTGGAATCAGACTCAGAACTTGTGTAATGAGCAAAATCCGTTCTGTGTTGTAATCATATACCGATGAGGGATTCTCGAATTGGTAAAGTTGTTATAGTTCTACCTACCACAGCAAGCACTAAAGATTGAGAGCTAAAACCTCAAAAAAGCTCTACAGCAGGGGGATCTCAGTTGCTTTTTATGGTGATAAGTCCAGATCTTGTGGCCAGGTATCTGATTTAGGAAAGGGGTAAAAGTAGCAATTATTTTTCCACAATTCTCCCTGGCAAGTAGCCCATTCTGAGGTGAGGAGGGGGAGGGTAGGGGAAAGACTGCTTTTTAGTTACTCTATTTATTTTTTAGAAACTCAAATCTAAGAAAAAAATTCAAACCTAGAAAAATAACACAAAAATATAACAAAGAAAACACACACACACACACACTTCCTTTAGGTTCACCCATTGTTAATACTTTGCCACATTTTTTTCTCCTGTCTTCTCTCTCTTCACATATACACACACACACATATACATCTATGTGAATCTATACTATATACATATTGTAGATACATTAACATTTAGTAGACTATATAAGTAAATAATATATACATTATTTTATTTGAAGAACCATCTGAGAAATGAGTGTAAATTTCACGACCTTTTACTTGTAAAAACTTCAGCATAGATAATGTATCTCCTAACAACAAGAGTATTCTCTTACATAATGATCAAATTCGGGGAATTTAGCATCTAATACTATTATTTAATGTACAGTCCATACTCAAATTTTTGTAATTATACCAAAATTATTCTTTGCAGACATTTTTTCTACCAGTACAAGATCCATTCCAAGATCAAGCCCTATATATTAAGTTGTCATATGTCTAACATCTTTTATTCTGGGAAATATGCTCAACTGTTTTTGTTTTTTTTTTGATAACAAAATTGATGTTTTTAAAGAGTAGAAGCCCAATGTCTTTTAGAATGTCCCTCAGTTTTAGTTTGATGTCTCCTCATGCATGTTTCCTCATCCTCATTTTGTGATTTTGTTCCTATTCTGGCTTCGCCTCTAATACCAAGCTAAGTCATACTGTGTAGTACAAACTCAGCTCTAACTGGTCGTACACTGAGGCCCTTACAGCCTTTACTAAGATCTGCATCTGCCTCCTTCCCCACCATCAAAACAACACTGAGCTGAACAATGCACCACATGTTACAATTATGTACCATGGTAAAATTCCTACATGTCTACCGAAACCCGAGGCTTAAAACCACTTACTCAGGCTATTTGAGTTTAAGACCATCTGCATAATTGTAAACAATCATCTGTGTAATACAATATATACTGCCAGCAACCAGCAGGATACAAAAAATACCTAGATGAACTGTGCTTACTAATGTGCCCAAAACGCCTAACATCACCTACCCGTGCCAAGTTAAGAGCTCCAATCTCTCTGTGTCACTGGTGTCTTCACATTTAATCATTTGTTTATTCCCCAAGGATTTGTCCGTGTGTACACAGTGCTTATCACTGGCGGGCATCAATATATGGCTGTTACGTCGAATTGGATGGCACTGAATTAGGTTGATGTTTAAGTGCTTGTGCCTCAAATAAGATGACTTTCTGCATACTAAGGGCGTGACTGTCTTTTGTATGGTAAGCAGTTACCTCCCTTTCCAGATTAGATTGCCCACCCACATAGATAAAGTCAAATTTTATATTTCAGCAAGGCTTAGCCACAAGTTCAGTTAACCAAAAAATTGGACACCCAAACAGAAGCACTCCTTAACTGGTAGGCTGAGCCTCAAGGGCACTCATCAGACCCTGGGTTTTGACATTCATGAAAAAGAATAGCAGGCACAGAGAGTACAGATGTGTTGTTGTTGCTGCTGACAGAAAAAGACCCTGCAGGACTGGGAAAGAGAAATGGAAATAATGAACAAATCAACCCAGAGAACAGGTGCTGACATGTGGCTTCGTATCAGATGAAACATTTCCCTCACTTGTGTGACAAGGAAAATGAGGACAGAATGCCCAGCAACATTAAGCAAAAACAAAAACCTCAGACAAGGAACACAAAGAGGCATAAAATGATAGATGAAGGGGCACTAGGCGGTGGCCTGCTCAAGCGATTTGAAAACCATTGTGGTTGAAGGCTGAGTGGTGCTTTACTTCAGGCCTCTGTTGGCCTCGGTGACTGATTCATCTCATCTGGCTTCTGCATTGAAGGAAGGTTGTAGTGTACAGTTCTTTCTGGTGGACCAAAGGGATCTCTCAGTTCAAATGTGGGTTTGAAATGAAGAGCACTGGACTTCTGACCATGACAAAAGGGGAAATGTAGGACCAGGAAGCCTATCTCAGCTCATCGGAATGCAGCATTTTCTGTACCACAAAGGGAATGTTAGCCAGCAAGCAGTTCTCCAAGTTGGAACTGGGAGCTTCTAGAAGTCCCCGAGACCCTTTAAGGAAGGATTTAAATGCAGTTAAAACTATTTTCATAGCGATGCCAAGAGGTTACTTGCCTTTTTCACCCTCAATCTCTTAAGAAATTACAGTGGAATTTTCCAGGGACTCCCGAAGTGTGATGACTTTCTCACTTTGAAAGCTGATTGGATATGTACTTACGTGTTTTGAATTTTCCAAGAGACTCAGGGTGTGATTATATACTTTTTCAGCGATTAACTCAGTTCTCAGTGACTTGACTTTGCTGTTACCGGCTGCTGCAGTCATTCCTGCCATCACCTCACTTAACCTTATCATCTGAAAAATCATTAGTTTGAAATTCCAGGATAAATTAAAACATTTTTTTAAAAAGCAAAAAGCATATTTTAGAATTTCAAAATAATGATTCATGAGATGGTAACTAGCTTAGAGAGTTCTGGGAGGCAAAATTGCGCCTGCAGTGGTGGTACCCAGCTGTCCTGGTAGCTTGTTACCATAGCGAATACTTTTTTTAAAATGCCAATTTTACTTAAGAATGTCCTTAATCATGTAGTATAAAATAACTTTATTAAATATTGATCATTGAGTATATAACTAGAGACATTGAGGCTAAGAACAATCTAACAATAGCCAGAGGGGAGGGGGGAGGGGACAGTGGGGAGAGGGGTTTTCAGAAACTACTATAAAGGACACATGGGCAAAACTAAGGGGAGGGTGGAAGCAGGGGAGGGAGGTGGGTTTGGCTGGGGTGGGGTAGAGGGGTGGGGAGAAAATGCAGACAACTGTAATTGAACAACAATAAAATAATTTAAAAAAATATTTTGAATGATAAAATGGGAAGTACACATAGAGCAATTCTGCATAACCAAGTGCAGTGGTTGCTTCAAGGAAAAGCACCTGTGTGATTGTTTAAGTAATGTTTTCTTTTTTTTTTTCCCCCATGGAACAACAGTGGTTATTCAGATGGAGGTATTTTTCTCAAAATGAATGCCTGTTACTTCAAGGAAAATAACTGACAGTATTTGTTACTGATAATAAAATTTGAGCTTTCTAGCAAAAATTAGAATTTTGGCAAACTTGTATTTACCAGAGAGCTTGGCAACCTTATAATACTTAGAAGAAAGTTATTGTTAAGCGAAATGATATTAGCAAATGTGATCTATTGGCATTGTCTAGTGAAATGTGTTCACATGTGGAAGATCCAGACAAACCACTGAACCAGTATATTCCAAATGATCCATGTGATGTTACAAAATCATATATGAGTAAAAGATTCATGCAGACTATAGATAGACTAATGGAATTTAATGGAACAGAATTCATTGACATGGTTTCAGAATCCACACTGTAAATATCTGAAAAAACTACCTACCACTTGTGTTTTGGTGTAGTATCAAATAAGAATATTTGTAATTACCTGAAAATGCTATTGAGATGAGTATCTTTCCAAATCAGATCTTTGTGGAGCTGGGTTTTCTTCATATTTCAACTGAACCTACATACTGTAATTGATTGTATGCTAAAGCCAATATAAAAATCTAGTTAACTTCTATTAAACCAAACATCACTAAAGAAGTTTGCAAAAATATGAAACAACACTGTTATCCTCACTATTTTTTTGTTTTGCTTTGGAAAGTTTATTATTTATGTTAATTAGTAGTGCTTTTATTTTTATTATTAATTGAACAAATATTTGCTTTAAACCTATAATACAGTAAATATATATATATATGGCCAAAATAAACAAAGCTATTTGTAGCCCTCAATAATTTTTATAGTTTATAAAGAGATAATGAGACCAAGAAGTTGAGAATGACTGGTGTAAGCTGTTTTTCATTTAGATAATAACAAAATTATTAGACACCTTTTATGTGTTAGGACTTGTTCTAGTTGTCCTAGTGTCAAAGAAAAAAAGGGCAGAACAAAAATTCATATCATTAAATGTAGTAAAGAAAAAATATTGAAAGTCACCTGACCTTATTTCTGTACCACCAATGTGAACTGTATATTAATATATAACATTTATTGAGTGTCTACAATATGTCAAGTGCTTTATAATCATCATTTCTAATATTTATAAGATCTCTATAAAGTATTCCCATTTGAGAAATAAAGTCAAGATCTAAAGGATTAAAGTGATGACCATGATTATGGCTACTTATTGGCAAAGCCATGAATTAAACACAGTTCTATCTGTTTCTAAAATGGAGATTGCTTCCATTATATAGAACTTGCACTTTAGAGGAGATGCTTAAGTAGAAGTCTGATGGCCCAGTAGGAAAGATGCTGTGTAAAAGTGTTATGGGTCAGATGTGGTTGGACTAACAAACATTTCGGTATCACCTAAATCAGTGATGTTATAATTCAAAGATTAATATTTATTCTGTTAGTATGGTGGTTAACTCAAGAAAGAGTTGCAGTTTAAGCCCAAGATAATCTGCTGGAAAAGCCAATGTTGCAGATGAAGGCTGAAGGCAGCCAGCTGGAGAATTTTTCTTGGCCGGGGGAGGTCAGTCTTTTGTTCAGTTTAGGCCTTCACCTGATTGGGTGAGACTACACCTCATTATGTAGGGCAATCTACTCAGAGTTCATAAATATAAATATAAATCTCATCCGGAAACACCCGGAATAATGTTTGACCAAATATCTGGATTCTATGGCCCAGCCAAGTTAACACAAAAAATTTACCATCACAACAGGGGTTTCATTAATTTTCTCTATTGTTTTCCTGATATTGACTTCATTGATTTATGCTGTTTTTCTTATTATTTTTTCTCCTTGTTATGGGTATTTTGGGGGGGGTTATTTAAAGTGAAAAAGTAAACTATTGACTTGGACCTCTCCTTGTATACTTCTATTATTTAAAATTCCATGTTTCCCTCTAAGAACTGCTTCAGCTGCATTCAATAAATTTTGATGTTATATTCCCATTTTCCTTTAATTCGAATATGTTCTTATTTTTCTTAAAAACTCCTCTTGTCCTTAGTTTCATTCCCCATTATTTGAGAATTTTGTTCACATCCTTTTGTGATTTAATGCTAGTTCAATTTCATTTTGGCCAGAGAACACACTTTGTGTGATTTCAATTCATTAAATTCAGTAAGATTTGTTTTGTAACCCAGGATATGGTTTATCTTGGTAACTGTCCTGTGTGTACTTAAAAGGAATATGCACTGTTGTTGTTATGTGGAGAGTTCTGTAAATGCCAATAAGATCTATTTGGTTGATGGTGTTTTTCACACCATTTGTATCCATGCTGCTTTTTATCTATTTGCTCTATTGATCAGTGAGAAAGGAGTATTGACGTCTCAAACTATAATTATGAATTGGTCAATTTATCCTTGCAGTTCTTCCTTGATTTCTGAAATTCCATCTGAAGTGTTCTTCTACCTGAAGAACTTCCTTTAATATTCTTTCAGTGTAAGTCTTCTGTTTTTCTTCATCTGGAAATGTCTTTATTTTGCCTTCAATCCTGAAGGATATTTTCTTTTGATACAGAATTTTGGGTTGACAGTTATTTTCTTTCAGCATGTGACAAATGTTTTACTATCTCTTGGCTTCCATGGTTTCAGATGAGAAATCCACTGACATTTGTGTCATTATTTCTTTAGAGGTGATATGTCATTTTCTTTGGATGATTTTGAGATTTTTCCTTTGTTTTTGGTTTTCACCATTTTGAAATTCATGTGTCTGAGTATAGACTTCTTTGAATTTACCCATTAAGGATTTTCTTTTTTGAACTGTCTTTGATGTGTAAGATTGCTTCAGCCATTATTTCCTTTTCTCCCCCTCCTCTTCCTCATCCCCCCGCCTCCTCCTCCTCCTCCTTCTTCTCCTTCCCCTCCTCCTCCTCCTCCCCCTCCTTCCCCTCCTCCTCCTCCTCCCCCTCCTCCTCCCCCTCCTTCTCCGTCATCTTCTTCTTCTTCTTCTTCTTCTTCTTCTTCTTCTTCTTCTTCTTCTTCACACTAGACTCTCTTCTCCTCTTGGAGCTTCAATAATATGAATATTAGACATTTTATATTGTTTCACAGGTCAATGTCAAATTATGTTTCAAAATATGTGGAAATGCCCATGGGTTATATCACAAGATAAAACCTTATAGGCAAAATAGAACAGAACTAGCCTTTGATATATCAAAAGGATTGAAATAAACTGAAAGAAATAGAGAAACTATTATTGGTAGTTCAGAAATCCTGAAACCAAAACGAGACTAAAATTGATAATGTCTATAATTCTCTGTAAAACATACTTCTATTGAAAAAAGGTATCTTTTGATAAACCTACTATACCCTAAATCATAAGATCGGTCATGACAAGGGTGAAGATGTTGGCTGGCTCCCAAAACTAGGAAATAAGGAAATATTTTTTTGGCATATCTTACCTGCCTTCTATTTTTATCTGCCCCTTGGCCATCCTCCACCTTGTCTGCTTCCCTGCCTGCCAAGGATTCAGGACGCTTCTTTATCTCAGACTGCTTGTGAATTTTGGTTAGCAAGCTGAAAAATTCAGGTATAGTTATCTATGAATAATACAATATGATGCTATTTTCAAGAAGGTTTGATTTTAAAAGCAGAATAGTAATTAGCCTACAAAATAAAATACTAATGGTAAAATGACATGACTAATAAAGATGTAATAATTTGGGGTAGAGACAGGCACTTCTCTTTCACTACAGTACAGGGTGGGGCAGAAGTAGATTTGCAGTTCTGAGTTCTCAAAACATACTATATTCTTATAGTATTATTTATTAAGTATTATATTACTTTTTATGTGAACAGCTGTCAACCTACTTTTGCCGCACCCCATATGTGGGTAAAAAACCAGTCTACTCATGTACGTAGAGCTGACTCACTGCCATTAGTAATCAATATCCTTTCTTCAAAAAATGCTTTTAAAATTATGCAAAATTTTTGTGTCTCAATTAAATATTTGTATATAATAATTTCTTGAGTAATTTTGACTCTTCAATGGATCAACGTCTATCTATAATAAAGGCAAAAGAGTAGAATGGAGTGGAATAGGTTTATCTCAAAATAGGCATTATAGAAGGGTTTGTAGGAACAATTATAAAGGACACATGGACAATAACAGGGAGAGGGGTGGGGGGTGGAAACGGGAGGGAGGTGGAGAGGGCTGGGGATTAGGCTGGGGTGGGGGGAAAAGGCAGAGAACTGTACTTGAATAACAATAAAATTAGAGGGGGAAAAATCCATCTCTTACAAAGCTTAATTAAAACTAACTACAGAGGATGTGTGGTAGAACTATGCACCTGAAACCTGTATGATTTTGTTAACTAGTGTCACCCAATAAATTCAATAAAAAGAAATTTAAAAAAATTATAAGCTCTTAAAAAATAGGCATTATAGTAATAGGGATGTTCTTCAATATCATTTGTGCACTAAGTTGAGGGCTGATTCTAGAGAATGTAATTCTTTGATTCTAGCTCACAAAACAAACAAAAAAACATACAAATGTATATGAGTGCTCTGGTCTCAAAGAAATATAAAATTTAGTTGTTGTTTGAGACACACTGCTTCTATCTTTTGTTTCCTTATCTGATAATGAATTTTTTTATAGAACATTTTACTAATATTGCAGGATAGAAAGAAAGGACATTTATCATGAAAGAAATCTAGGTTATATAATCAAGTTCTATATTGTGAATATAGGATTAAATTATATCTTTAGAAATCCTACTGAGTACCTATAATGTGACATATTCAGTGCTTAGCAACTGTACTTCATTTAATCATTAAAAACATTCTGTGGTGCTAGAGATTCAAGATGGTGGAAGAGTAAGTGGAAGCTATACTAACCTTCTTCCAGGACCAAATCTGGAATTACAAGTAAATTATAAAGAAATCATCCTGAATAACCAACTGAACACCAGCTGGAGAGAAGCCTTATAACCAAGGACAGACACAACAAGACAGGTAGCGATTGCAGAGGAGACGTGACAGGGCTGGATGGGCTAACAAGTGTGGCAGCTGAAGTTCTGGAGGGATATTTCAGCAGTCAGGGGGATCCTTCTGAAAAGAGTGGGGTCTAAACCCCAAGCTAGGTTCCCCAGACTATAGCATCAGAGGTGGAAAGGAACCCAGATAATACCCAGATGTGCAAAGTGGCAGGGTTTATGTCTGCTGGAGAGAGATGAGTGGGAGATGCAGAGAGCCTCTTAAAGGACCAACACACAAAATTTAGTTTGCAGCCACTTACTCTGGGCAGAGGGAGGGCAGAGTGGACTAGAGATGCTTGAGGAGAGCCTGGGGTCAGTGGCTCTGGGAAGAGAACTGAAGGAATGGCAGCCAGGATCCCTGTGCCTTGTGCTGAGTCATTCCCCATACTGCAGGAGTCATCTTTCTCAGGCAGAAGGCTCCTCTCCAAGTGGCATCAGCCTGAGGGGAAGCAATAGCCTCCCAAAAGAATTACTCTGCCCCATCCTGTGGTGCTTAAGATGGGCTGCTGATTACAACTTAAGACTGTATCACTGATTAACTTAACTAAGGCAGCAAATACTGAGAAGCAGCCAAAATAGGAAGACGAAGAAACAGAACCCAAATGAAAAAACAAGAGAATTCTCTAGAAGAAGAACCAGATGAAATGGAGAAAAGCAATTTATCAGAGCATTTAGAGTAATGATTATAAGGATACTGAACAGCATGATAAAAGACATAGAAAGTATAAAAAAGGGCCAGTCAGAAATAAAGAATGTAATGTCTGAAATAACACACTGAAAGGAGTAAACAGTGGGTTAGATGAAACAGAGCATCAAATCAGTGATTTGGAAGGCAAGGTAGGAAAAAACACCCAGGCAAAGCAGCAAAAAGAAAAAAAACTAATTAAAAAAATTAGAACAGCTTAAGAAACATTTTGGAAAACATGAAGCATAACAACATCTACATTATGGGAATACCAGAAGGAGAGAGCAAGCAAGGGATCAAGAATCTATTTGAAGAAATAATGACTGAAAACATCCCTAATCTGGTGAAGGAAAAAGACACACAAGTCCAGGAAGCTCAGAGAATCCCAAAGAAGTGGGATCCAAAGAGGCTTATACTAAGAAACATCATAATTCAAATGACAAGGCTTAAAGACAAGGAGAGAATCCTAAAGGCCACAAGAGAAAAGCAGGTAGTTACCTACAAGGGCACACCAATTAGACTATCATCTGATTACTCAACAGAAACACGTCAGGCCAAAAGGGAGTGACATGAAATACTCAAGGTGATGAAAAATCAAGAACCTACAACCAAGGCTACTTTATTCAGCAAGGCTATCATTTAAAATTAAAAGAGAAATAAGAAGTTTCCCAGACAAGAAAAAGCTAAAGAAGTTTGTTAACACTGAACCAGTACTGCAACAAATGTTAAAGGGCTTGCTTTAAGAACAAGAAAACGAGAAAGAAAAAACCACAGAGGAAAATAGTCTAACAATAAAATAGCACAACATATATATCCATTAATAATCACCTTAAATGTAAATGGCTTAAATGCTCCAACCAAAAGACATAGGGTAGTTGAATGGATAAGAAAACAAGACCCATCTATAGGGTTCAGCACAAATAATGCCCCCTTTTTATTACAAAATCATAAGAATGTAATTCTGCAGCATAACAATATCACACTCACGCACACCATATGACATTTTAGGTGAAATGTTCAAATTAAAACTATAAATTATTACACCCATATTATTACCCTACCAACCACACTCACACAGGCATTACTTCTGCTGGACCCTGTATATGCTGCCTCCAAGAGAGCTATCTCAGATCGAAAGATACACACAGACTAAAAGTAGGGGGATGGAAAAAGATGTGTCATGTAAATGGAAAGGAAAAAAAAAATGGGGTAGCAGTATCTATATCTGACAAAATAGATTTTAAAACCAAGGCTATAGTAAGAAACAAAGAAGGACAGTAGATAATGGTAAAGGGAATAATCCAACAAGAGGATATAATCTTAGTAAACATTTACACACCCAGCATAGGAGCAGCTAAATATGTGAAGCAAATCTTGACAGACATAAAGGGAGAGATCAACAGAAATACACTCGTAGTTGGGGATTTTAATACCCCATTGACTTCAATGGATAGATCTGCCAGACAGAAAGTCAACAAGGAGACAGAGGCCTTAAATGATACACTAGATCAAATGGATTTCATTGACATCTTCAGAGCATTTCACCCTAAAGCAGCAGAGTATACATACTTTTTGAGTGCACGTGAAATGTTGTCTAGGATAGACCACTTGTTAGGATACAGAAACAAATCTCAATAAATTTAAGAAGATTTAAATCATATCAAGAATTTTCTCTGACCCAATGTTATGAAACTATAAAAACACTCAAAAACACACAAAGACATGGAAGTTATATAACATGTTATTTAACAGTGAATGGGTCAACAACGAGATCAAGGAAGAAGTCAAAAGATACCTTGAAACAAATGAAAATGAGAACACAACGATCCAAAATCTGTGGGACACTGGGAAAGCAATCCTAAGAGGGAAATTCATAGCATTACAGGCCTATCTCAAAAACCAAGAAAAAGCTCAAATAAACAATCTAACTTTACACTGAAGGGAACTTGAGGAAGAACAATAAAGCCCAAAATGAGTTGAGGGAAGCAAATAATAAATATCAGAGCAGAACTAAATGATATAGAGTCTTAAAAAAAAAAGATACAAAAGGTCAATGAATCCAAGAGCTGGTTCTTTGAAAAGATAAACAGGATTGAAAAACCTTTAACCAAATTCATCAAGAAGAAAAGAGAGAGGAGCCAAATCAATAAAATCAGAAATGAAAGAGGAAAAAATAATAACTGACATCAAATAAATACAAAGGATGTAAGAAAATATTATAAACAATTATATGCCAATAAACTGTACAGCCTGGATGAAATGGATAAATTCCTAGAAACATACAATCTTCCAAAACTAAATCAAGATGCTAAATGAAATAAGCCACGTGGTGAAAGACAAATACCATATGATCTCACTTGTAAGTGGAACCTAATCAACAAAACAAACAAGCAAGAAAAATATAACCAGAGACACTGAAATTAAGAACAAACTGATAGTAAACAGAGGGGAAATGGGAGGGGATAAGGGGGGAAAAGGGGGAAGGGTTTTCAGGAACATGTATAAAGGACACATGGACAAAACCAAAGCAGGGTAGGATCGAGGTGGGGAAGTGGGGATGGCTGGGGTGGCAGCAGGGGGGTGGGGAGTTGTGCGGGAGAAGTGGAGACAGCTGTACTTGAACAACAATAAAAAATGTGGGAAAAAAAGGAAAAAAAGAAGATTCAGAGACTCTGAATAGACAGATTACATCTCGTGAAACTGAAGCAGTAATCAAAACACTCCTAACAAAAGCTCTGGACCGGATTGCTTCACAGATGAATTTTACCAAACATTCCGAGAAGAACTAACACCTGTCCTTCTCAAACTATTTCATAAAATTCAAGAGGAAGGAAGGCTCCCAAACTCATTTTACAAGGCAGCATTATCCTAATTTCAATACCCGATAAAGACACTACAAAGAAAGAAAATTATAGGCCAATATCCCTGATGATCATAGATGCTAAAACCCTCAACAAAATATTAGCAAACCTAATACATCAATGCATCAAAAGGATCATACACCATGGTCAAGTGGGATTTATTCTAGGAATGCAAGATTAGTACAACACTTGCAAATCAAAAAATGTGATTCACCACATAAAAAAAATTAATGATAAAAACTACATGATCATATCAATAGATGCAGAAAAAGCATTTGATAAAATCCAGCACCCATTTATGATCAAAACTCTCAGTAAAGTTGGATTACAGAGAACATGCCTAAACATAATAAAGGCCACATATGACAAACCCACTGCCAGCATCAACTCACCAGGCAAAAACTACAAGCGTTCCCCTTAAGATCATGAACAAAACAAGGATATTTGCTTTCAATTCTCTTATTCATCATAGTACTGGATGTCCTAGCCACAGCAACCAGACAACAAGAAGAAATAAAAGGCATCCAATTTAGAAAGGAAGAAATAAATCTGTCATTATTTGCAGATGACATGATACTGTATATAGAAAATCCCAAAGATTCCACCAAGAAACTACTAGAACTGATAAATGAATTCAGCAAAGTAACAGGATATAAAATGAATATCCAGTAATCAGTTGCAACTTTATATGCCAACAATGGGCTAACAGAAAGGGAAATCAAGAAATCAATCTCATTCATAATTGATTCAAGAAGAATATAATACCTATGAATAAACCTAACCAAAGATGTAAAAGACCTATACTCAGAAAATTATAAGACATTGAAGAAAGAAATGAAAGAAGATAGAAATAAGTGGAAGCACATACCGTATTGTTATCATGGATAGGAATAATTAACATCATTAAAAAGTCCATATTACCCAAAGCAATCTATAGATTGAATGCAATTCCTATCAAGATTCCAATGACCTATTTCACAGAACTAGAACATATATTTCAAAAATTTATATGGTACCACAAAAGGACCTACATAACAATGGCAATCCTGAGAAAGAAGAACAAAGTTGGAGCTATCATGCTACCTAATATGAACTATATTATAAGGCCATAGTAATCAAAACAGCATGGTACTGCCATTAAAACAGACACATAGATCAATGGAACAGAATAGAGAGACCAGGAATAAGCCCACACCTTTATTGTCAATTAATATTTGATAGAGGGAGCAAGCACATAAAATGGGCTAAAGATAGTTTATTCAATAAATGGTGTTGGGAAAATTGGACAAATACATGCAGAAAAATGAAACTAGACCCCCTTCTTACCCACACACAAGAATAAATTCAAAATGGATCAAAGACTTAAATGTTAGATCCTAAACCATAATTGTAGAAGAAAACATAGGCAGCAAAATCTCAGACATCGCTTGTAGTAATATTTTATCAGATATATCTCCCCAGGCAAGGGAAACAAAAGAAAAAATAAACAAATGGAGCTACATCAAACGGAAAAGTTTTGAAACTGAAAACCAAAGGAAGTCATCAACAAAATAAAAAGACAGCCCACAGAATGAGAGAACATATTCACTGATACATCTAATAAGGGGTTAATATCCAAAGTTTATAAGGAACTTACAAAACACAACACTAAAAAAATCAACTGTATTAAAAAGTAGGTAAAGGACCTGAACAGACACTTCTCCAAGGAGGATATACAGATGGCCAATAGACATATGAAAAGATGTTTGATGTCACCAATCATCAGAGAAATGCAAATTAAAACCAGAATGAGTTATAACACACCTTTCAGAACAGTTATCAGTAAATCAATAAACAACAAGTGCTGGCAAGGATGTAGAGAAAGGAGAACCCTTTTGCACTGTTGGTGGGAATGCAGCTGGTGCAGCCACTGTGGAAAACAGTGTGAAGATACCTCAAAAAATTAAAAATGGATCTGCCCTTTGACCCAGCAATCCCACTGCTGGGAATATAATTGAAGGGACCCAAAATGCTAATTCAAAATAACATAAGCACCCCTATGTTTATTGCTGCATTATTTACAATCACCAAGATGGGAAGCAGCCCAAGTGTCCATCAGTAGATGAGTGGATTAAATAACAGTAGTACATTTACACAATGGAATACTTCTCAGCCATTAAAAAAGGGAAAATTTTACCCTTTGCGACAGTATGGATGGACCTAGAGAACATTATGCTAAGTGAAATAAGCCAGTTGTAGAAAGACAAGTACCATATGATTTCACTCATATGTGGAATCTAATGAATGAATTGAACCAGCAAGGAAAATTAGGACAGACTCATAGATGAAGAATAAGATGACATCTGGTGGGAGGATGGTAGTGAGGGGGTGGAGGGATGGTGCAAAAGGGAAAAAGGACTCATGGACATGGACAACAGTGTGGTGATTGCTGGGGGAAGGAGGGTATAAGGGGACTAAATGGTCATGAAAAAAATACAATAAAATTAAATCAAGTAAATTAAAAAAAATAAAATGCATATGAGTAAGGAAAAAATAAAAACTTTCTGTGATATTGGTGTTATCATCCCTATACACTTTTTTACAAACATGGAAATTGAAGTTAAGAAAAGTTAAATGATTTGTATAAGGGCAATATAGCTGGTAAGAAGAAGAGAAATGACAAACTTGATCTGTTAATTCTAAATTATGTACTTCTTCTAATTTACCCTTTTTATCATTCCACTATTGATTAAAATAAAGAAAAATAGACTCTGTTTCTTTAAAAATTGTGGTGTATTACATTATAAAGGAAGAGTGTGATACATGCATCCATGAAGAGATTTTGCACACATGCCTCTATTTATGTGTGTGTGTATACGTATATTTATGGGAGACGAAGATAAGGGGGAAAGAAAATGAACAGACCGTGATAATGTGCAATGAAATAAGATGTAGGATTAACTCAATTCTGTGCTAACTCAACTCAGACCCAAAAGTTAAGAAAAAAAGAATGAATGAATGAATGAATGAATGAATAAATAAATGCTATCCTGTGAAAGAAATTTGGAAAACTCAAAAAACATTTAAAAGTACCAATAACACACTGGAAATATTGTTGATACTAATGCAGCCTTTGTCAAAATTATCCAAATAGTTAACATTATCTTCTACGATCAGTTTCAATTATCTTATATGCTTTTAGTTTCCTGTGATATTAAGCCTTTTTGAGAATGTAATTTTTAATGCTACATAGGGATAGGCTGTAATTTATTTAATTGCTTTGTTACAGCACTGTTGGAACTATAGGTTGATTTCAGTTCTTGATACTACAAATAATGATGTGATGGGAATATTTGTGCATACATTTTGTCAGCATTTCTGATTATTACTATAGTGTAGAGTCTGAAAAGTAGAAAAGTAGGTCAGGTATAAATATTTTTAAGATTTATGAAAAATTTTTAACTTTTTGCCCTAACATCAACAATACATTTGAGTTTTGGTCTTAACAAAATTTTAAAGCAATATGATTTTTAACTTTGATAATTTATAAGTAAAATATGGTATTTAATTATATTTGGGTGGTTTCTTTAATTACTGGTAAATTTGAAATATATTTGTGTGGTTATTGGCTGTCTGTAAAGAATAAAATATTTTTATATTTCTCATAGCAAGGCAAAAGTCACCACAACAATAATGCCTTTGAGTAGGTACTGTTCCAAAGTATATATATTCAATTAATTTATCCTCTCTATTGAACCAATGAGCAAAGGGGTACAGAAAGCGATTTGCTCATCATCACACCATGGTTTAAGTGGTGGAACCAGCACATGCACCCAGGTAATCAGCTCTGGAGTTTCACCTTTAACAACTGTAGTTTATTGGTTGTTTAAAGACATTAATACCTACGTGCACTCGTATTTATACCTGAGTTGTTTCATAATTATACTAGGCTATATAAAAAGTTTATTTTCAAGATGATATACTACTTCTCACAGGGATAGAAAACATTTTGATCAGAAAATAATGTGCATGCCTGTCATAGGATGAGGCTTTTGGTGTGATAATACATTGATTCAGACTGTATCAAGATAAGAATATCTAGATGAAACATAGTATATATATGACAGAAGCTAGTTTATTTTCTCACCTAAGTCATCTTATAATGGAGTTATCTTATTAAATAGACATATAATTTTGTGCTTTCTACCTTTAGAGCAACCAGAACTTGGTAGTTCAGAAAATGGTCTTATCCAGAAGATTAAGAGAAGTGAAAACATGGTGTTGAAAGTGGCAGGAGTGAGTTATCTGGAGACAGGAGTATGTCAGGTACCCTTAACAGTTGTCTAGAATTATATGTACATTAGCACTAACCTATTATTCTGAATAATTTGTTGTAAATGTATCTGGTAAATGTGTAAGTTAAAAATTTTTTTTTAAATATTTTTGATATTCAGGAGATTTGATCTATTTTTAAAAATCTTTTCAGTTTTCCTCATTGCTTTTACCCTCAGAATGTGATTCTATAAACTGTTACCCAAATGCTCCCTTATTTATGATAAATTTTATAACTTGATAACTTACACATTATACATTAAGCCATAAATAATTCACTGCAATCTATGGTAAAAACTAATAATATATTCTGATTATTTTCTAATAATTTGGTAATTTTTCTAATAATGGTTGGTTTTTAGAGTGAGTGTTGCTGATTTTAGTTATTTCACTGTGGTCAGAGAATAATGGTCATAAATTTTTAGGGAAATCCTCTGAAAATTTGTTGAGTTTATTTTTCTCATCTGTTTTAAAATATTCCACAAAAGCTTGGAAATTTATGTGTTTGCTGTTGAGTATCCATCTAAAAGTTAAATTAGCATTATTGTTAAGATTATTCAAATAACCTATATTTTTTATTTTGGTTTTAGTTATCCCATTGTAATTGCACTTATGGAGAATTGCACTTATGGAGAACAGCATCAGGGACTTCCAGTTAATTGGCGTTTTAAACTTAAACTTTTGCAGAGTGTTATATGAAGACTAGGATTAGATAGTTGAAGAAACAGAGAAAATGGTTTTGAAGTGATATAAAAATGTAAGTAGATTCAACCATAAATAACAGGAATCAAATAAAATAATGTGAGGAAATTAGGCCAGCAATTCTTAAACATTGGGTTTAATTTAACTGCATAAAAAATAAACTGGGGATTTTGATAAATATACATTGAAATCATACTTAAGTGAGAATTAGCTTCTGAAAGCAACTTTAAAAGGCAAAAATCATGGATTACCAAAATTACTTTTAAAATGTTTAAATTGCCTATGAATTAGAGAACATATGATGTATGTGCACCTTATACATTAATTTTTATGAATGCAAAGTTTTAGGGTCAACAAAGAAGAAATAGCAAAGAAGGAAAGTTAATGTGGAGATGACTGGGCATTCAAGTCTTTCTGCACTCACGATGATTTTCAATCCATGTTAGAGCATGCAGACTGGGTTGAAATATTGGTTCTGGCCCAATCTTTCTCTGCTTTCCTCTGGGACTCCAATTACTTGTTTAGTGGTTCTCATTAATATGGCTCCTATTTCTCTTACACTCTTTTGAAATTTTTCCATTCTCTTGTCTGTGAGTGCTCTAGTCTCCATAAGTCCTTCTGAACTACCTTCTAGTTCACTAATTCTTTCTTCATCATGTCTACTCTTCTCTTAAGGTCATCAATCAAGTTTTTATTTTGAGTCTTATTTTTCAGTATTATAATACTGATTTCTATTTGATCTTTTATATATTTCTAGTCTTCTACTTAAATCCTCCTTCTTGTATTTAATTATTTGAGCATGTTTATCACATTTATTTTAATGACTAAGTTTGAACATTTAATTTTCATATTTCTGGTGGGTCTTTTTAAAAATCTTTTCTTTTAGTATGTTTGGTTTTTGTTTTTTTTTTTTTACTGAATGCCAGACATTAAATGTAGAAATTAGACAAATAATTTGAAACTATGTTTTCTTTCTGTAAAAATGATTTAATTTTGTTTCCAGCATTCATTAGGTAACAGACAACAATACAAGGTCGTCTTAATATAATGAAGGCCTGACATAATTTGAAGCTGAGGTTTGGTTCTCCTCATGGTGCCTCCCCTGCTTTTATGCTTAACGCTTTGGAGTCACGGTTAGAAAGCTGTGGTACATGCCAAGGACTTTCCTGCTTGGTGAGTCTTGACGTTCAGTTTTGGTTCTTTCAGCCTGAGCCTGCCAAAAACTTTGCTTACATTCTCAAAATCTCCAACAATACTCTTAGAATTAGTAAATTCTCAACAGGAAAAGCAATACTAATTTCTAAGGATACCTCTTTGGCTTTCTTTCCTCTTTTACATTCTGGCCCCCCAAATTTTGTTGTTGACAACTTTGATGTCTTCAGATGGTTTTAAAGACTGATTTAACCAGCTTTTATAGTTGTTATCAATAACAAAGTATGTCTGAAATGATCTAGTCTTCCACTGACAGATTTGGAACTCAATTTTGATTCACTCTGACAAATGGGGGTTGTGAAAAAGTAAAAATAGGGAATAAGGGATAAACACAAGAATAACACAAGAGTGTAAAGGTATAGGGAAAAGATAATAAGGACTTAAAGTGAGGTCATAATGATAAGGGTAGAGAAGATATGAGGGATTTTAGAAAAATTTAGAAAGTAACATTCCATCCCAAGTAAAAGCCTGAGGTCTTGTCAGAGCTCCTCTTCTTTTGTGGGTTTTGAGCTGTTGGTTATTTGGATGCAGCCATAGAGGATACGGACACTAGGTTTTTGCTTTAGATGACACTGGATGGTAGTGCTGTTAACTGAGATAGGAAATATCGGAGGAAGAGTAAAACTGGATAAGGAGTTGGGAAAAACTAAAATCATCTTTGGACATACTGCATTTCGAGTGTACTGAACACACACTCATAAAGATAGGCAGAATTCTAAAGATGATCCCCTGTCCCTCCCAGACTCTTGTCCCTCGATGGTTCCATCAAACACTAATTTATACACTGATGTGAAGGGACTTTGCAGATATAATCGAGCTTGGTAATCAAATGACACTAAGATAGGGTATTTAACCTGGATTATCCAAGTGGACCCAATATAAGCACATGGGTCCTTAAAAGAAGAGGAAGGCAAAAGAGTCAAAGGTGCAGCAGAAGGGAACACTAGAGAGAGTCCAAATGCAAGAATGATTTCTGGTGCCATTGCTGGCTCTGAGATGTAGATGTCCATGGGAAAGGACTGGAGTAAGCTTTCTAGGAGCTAAGGGCAGCCCCCAGTTGATAGCCAATAAGGAAGGGGAACCTCAATACTATAACCACAAGGAACTGGGTTCTGCCAACAATCTGCAGGAACTTGGAAATGGAATCTTCCCCCCATACCCCCCAAGTGGGAGCACAGCCTGCCAGTCCCTTGATCTCGGTTTTGTGAGACCTAGAGCAGAGGAATGAGATGAACCATGCTGTGTTCAAAATTCTGACCCACAGAAACAGTGAAATAATAAATAGCTATTGTTTTATGCTGATAAGTTTGCAGCAATTTTTATAAAGGTAATAGAAAACATACATGCTATATAAACATACATGCTATATAAACATACATATAAACCAAGCATCTCACACTCAGGTACAAGAAGAGGATGTAGTTATGCAGGGTGAGAGAAGTGGGTTAATAATATATACTTGGGAAATAATAATGTTTAAAGTATAGATAGCACAAAAGCATCCCAAAGAAGTAGAAAGTCAGAAGATGAGGTATGGAAGCTAAGAACAGAAAATTTCAACAATGAAGGCATGAACAGCGGCATAGTAGAGTGAAACGCCCCAAAAGGGAAAACCTCTTGACAAGGAATGCTCCTATACTACACTCGTTTCCCTATATCATTTTGTGAATTGTGCTTTTTTTCTTCTTGTATTATTACTCTATTAGATCATAGTGTGGATTCATACTGTGAATTATGTCACATATTATACTTCCTCTCTTCAATAGTGCTAACTAAGAAGCTTAGGACCAAGGAGTCCACCTCTGGGAAGTGAAGGATTTGTTGTCAGTTAGGGTCCCCCAAGAAGCAGAGGCCAAAATAAAATTAACCAAGCAAGAGATTTATTGGGAACAATGCCTGCAAAGATAAAAGTGAAGGGAAGAAGAAATAGGCAGGGAGATTCTTCAAACAATAATGCAGGTCTCAGCCCTGCAAAAGGAGAGAGGAGAGGAAGAAATGGGCTTCGGTTGCAATGCAGCTCTGAGAATGTCTCAGCCCAGGAAAAGGGAGACAAGGCAAAGATTACCCATCAGTGGAACCTCAAGTTGGCAGAAATGGTGTGGCTATAGTAACCTTATGAAGCTCAGTCCTTAGATTCGAGCAACCCAAGATGAATGCAGGCTTGGAGGGAACACTGAAGTGGAGCCAAAAATATGGTTAGATGGAAGCTACCTGCCAACTCCGCTCTGCACAGCAGGTTCTCCCAAAGGGATATCCGAGCAGCACAAACCCAGGCCAACCTAGAGCCATATAGCATACATTTACTGCATAAATATTACCAAATAATTATTTTTCCAACCCTTTCACTGTTTATCTTGTTATTTTGTTAATATGTATTTTTACGAGGCTATTTAAAATATTACTGAAACAAAGCAGGTTATAATATGCTTTTAACAAGTAAACTAAACTAAAAAGTAAGATTTTTAAAATAAACATTTCAAGGGTATTTGAAATAGAGGGGATGTTGTTCTGTTTTAGTTAGATAGGTTATAAACACCCTTAAGCTTTTGATTATATTTGTTTCTTATATAAGATATCTTATATTTTTAGAGTCTATTTTCACTTGCATACTTCAAATAACATCAGACGTTGAGGAATACCAACTATATTCCCATTTCTTTCCATCTATTGCCTGGTTCCTGAAATTACACAATCAGGCTAATGATACAGTCACTTGTACTTCATGTTTTCTCCTCCTGCTCCCTGGAGTGCCCTCTGGTCCTTTCTTCTCTGCTTATGTATCTTTCAAGGGTCAGTTCTGGCACCACTGTCTTCAGGAACCACCCCCACATCCCCTTTCTCTGATTCCCTAACACCTCATGTGTATACCCATCATCACTCATCCACTGTACTCTCCTGATTGTTTGAACACCTTGTGTTTTATCATTGCATTCCTTATAATTAGCACTTTGCATGGAACATGATAGGCAGTCAGGATATGTTTGTTAAGTGAAAAGCTTATATTCCACTGACATGTATATAACCTCAGGTTATGTAGCTCTTCCACTTAGTTATTTTCACTTGAAAGTTGTTAAATGACAAAAATAGGTTTTGATTGGTGTGGGGAGTAGCCTGGGGGCTAATGATAGGGGGAACTGCTGGTGAAGACGTTTTAAACATAGGCCACCCTCTAAGGTCCTAGAAAGTGTTCAGAATCGGAAACCTGAGGCTGTGGTCTTACTCAAAAGCTACTCACAATTTTCACAAAACTTGCCCTGGGATAGGTTCATTTTAATACCAATATGTTACCTAAATCCAAGTGGATTGGCTTGGTAAACTGAGGGTCTTTTTGCATTAGTAAGAGTAAATGACATTCACACACCTGATTGAAGGAAAAAATTTTTTTTCTTGGTTTGCTACAGATGTGTTCTCAAGAATGGCATATTATTTAAATCCAGGAGCAAATAAATCAATACCAATCATGAAGTGGCATTTAAAGGCTTATCTCATTGCCAGTTCTTTGTTTGTTTGTTTAAGATCTGGCTTGATTTCTTTCTGTAACAGATGCTCTGGGACTCTACTGATTTGCTTGGTTGTCTTCGTTCTTTCTCCTCTGGAACACTCACTGACTGACCTTTTGAGAATAGTCCCAACTCCTCTCATTTCTGTAGTCTCTGTCTCTAGAACTCTCTCCAGGCTGAATGAGAACTAGGTTCAAGAAATGATGTGCCTTTGTCTAACACAATACTGAACTTAAACAGTCATTGGCATAATCATGTTTTAAAATTAATGATGGAAATTATGGCATGCTTGAGATTTTATAGATATGGTTATTCTGAGTCAAAATTGTGAATATACCTTACTTTTTCCCTTATACTAAACTTAAGATACTTAACTATTGAAAACTTATCATAAGAGGGAAGAACAGAATAGTTTCATTTAGCTTAATGGATATCACCCCCTCTGCTTAATATTTTCCAATGGCTTTGCCATGCAAATAGAATCAACTTTGAATGTCATGGTCTCTAAGGCCTTATGTGAACTGGACGTAGTCTGTCTTTATGACCTCTCATAACATTCTTTCCTGATTCCCTGGCCCTAGTAGACTTTCTTTTGATACTCAGGCTTGTCTAGACCCATTCTGCTTAAAGAACTTTGCATATGATGAATGGTACATATTTTTCCTGGCGTTTGTGTTCTTGCTTCCTTTTCATTTACTGTCAGCTCCAGTGCTGTCTTCTTAGAAAGGCCTACTCTGCCCTGGCTGGTAGCTCTGTTGGTTAGAGCACTGTCCAGTGCACCGAGGTTGCAGGTTTGATCACTGATCAGAGCACATGTAGGAATCAGCCAATGGATGCATGAATAAGTGGAACAACAAATTCATGTTGTGCTCTCTCTCTCTCTCACTCTTGCTCTCTCTTTCTCCCTTCCTCTCTTGCTCTAAAATCAAATAAAAATTTTAAAAAGAGAGAAAAAAAGACCTACTCTGACCATTATAGATAAAGCAGGCCCCTCCCCACTCTGCCTATGTTCCATTCTTTTATTATATTTACTCTAAAGCACTCTAAAATTATCTTTGTGTGCTGATACACATGGGCATGGGCTTCGTAGGCTATGTCACAAAGCAAAGAACACTTGGCTGCAAAGATCAATAGGCTTATGTATGATCCTCTCACCTTCAAGTCTAATTCTTTGAAAGTACCAAGATTAGTTTTCATTGGGCTGACTTGGATCAAAAGACCACACCTGAGCAATAGAAATTAGAAATAGAAACTGATACGGTCACTTTAAAGGGTGGCAAGGCATTTCTCCATGTGGATATATCTTAATTTAGTCAACTGATCCCCCTGGGTGGATATTTTATATTTGGAAAATAATGAACATTACTGTACATGCATTTGACTCTATCGAGATAATTCCTAATACTAAAATTGTTTGATTCTAGTGTACACATTAAATGTTTGATTTAGGAAACTTTTATTAAATGAAAACATGTTTCCTTGTGAAAACTCATTCCCTTTGTTAACTCTTGTGCAATAGCAATATGTGAACCACATATATAATTATACATTTTCTAATAGCCACATTAAATAAGTAAATTTAACTTAAAAAATTAATGAGCCTGATATATAAACATAATATCACTCCAACATTTAATCAATATAAAGTGTTGAATGTTCATGAGATATTTTACATTTTTGCTTACGCTAAAGTCTTTGAATATTCATGGAATATTTTACATTTTTGCTTATGCATTTTACATTTACAACACATTTCAGTTAGAACTAATGCTCAGTAGCCCCTGGAATTAGTGACTATCTTATCGACAGCATTGCTACACAGTGTTCTGATTCTAGTAAGCACATAGAGGGGTTTGCATACCCAAGTGCTCTCAGAAATTAGTTTCTTGATGATTATCTAAAGGTAGCTCTAAGTTGAACCTAATACAAATCACACATTAGTCAAAAGATCTCACTAAGGCATGGGTTGCAAATACATAGTGGAGAGAACTTGGTAAAATCTGAAACCAGTCACGAAGACAAGGATGTAGCTACCAGAAGCAAGCTTAATAGAAAAGCTGAGGCCTAGAATGATGAAAAGTTTGAGAGTGGGTGTAGTAAGCAAGGGTAAGAATCTGGAAAAACTTTCTTAATAGTTGCCCAAAGGAGAAGAATGCTGAATCTGGTGAGCTAAGGTTATCTGCTTGCCACCAGAATGATTAATTCTACTCTGATCATAGAGATTTCTTCAGATTTTGGGAAGACTGAATAAAATATGCTTTCAGACTATGCAAATCTTTTGACTTTGATTTCAGTAAAATGTTTAATGTATATTGAGTATTTACTTAAGCTGTGTGCTGCATCCAATTTTTGCAGCCACAATTCATGAATTAGGTAGTGTTGTTACACCCATTTAGCAGATAAAAGCTTGAGATACAAAGGAATTAGTTTCATAGGTAGCAACTGGTAGAGATGGGGTTTAAACTTCTATTTCTAACTTCAATGTCCATGTTCACAAATTTCATTCTATTTTATTCTCACTATACTATATACATGCTTATAAAACAGCCTTTTGACTGATAATCTAATTTCTTGTGCACACTGACATAACCAGTAGGTGTCCTAAAATCTTAGACATAAATATTCTGTCACCAAAGTCAATTCTCTTTTGGAAATTAATATTTAGGAATTGAACTTACATATTAATGTCTTATGAAACAGCCACGTCAGTCCAGGGATCCTGATCAACTGAGGTATGTGGGGCATGCACCACCTTCCCACCCCTACCACACCCCACCTCCACCTCCATTCCCACAGGGTGGAAGGAAGTTATCTAAAGACCAAATCCTGAATCCTGGGGATTCCATCAGACCTTTGCTACATAGCCAGCCTCCCCACTCTCTTTATGGCCTCTTTATATAATCTTTCAGACAATTCTATATAGCTGTTTAGGAAAAAATTGCTCTGGGATAAATAAGAAAGTACCCATCATCTAAATGTGACAGATAGAAAAGTAGCACAGGACCAGAACAATAATCATTTAATTGTTCTTGATTGCCTTGGGCGATGACACTGAGCCTCAAAGAATTGCCTGGGGGAGTATATGATAAAAATTTGGTGTCAGAATGTGCATTATGTGATTCCCGTTCCCAAATCTAGTTGGAGACACACATTCAGACCAAAAAAAAGTCAATAGCTTGAGAATGCAGAGGTTTTATGTTTTGTTTTGTCTTTGCTGTTAGTGACTTTGAGGCTTTCTAAGTAGACAGATTTGACCTTGAGAAACTCACATCTTTCTCATTGGTCAAAGCATCAATATTCAAAAGCATGCCTAGGTACTTATTAATTGTTCACTTATATAATCGTGGGGCTTCTCTTTGTAGCAGATGTGTTAAATTAATTAACCAGTGGGGCCATTAGATTGAAGTGGTTCTAATACCTTAGCAGCCAAAGTAAGCAAACTGAAACCTAAACCTACAAATGCCTCAAGGTTAAGAGATCAAAACCTAAGGTCAACCAATCACAAACTGCCAATTGTTTTTTCCCAAATAAGACAACTGCTTAAACTATAGATGATCAAATGATTTCCTTGCTCTGCCTCTGTGTCTTTTCTATAAATGTCTTGCTCCTAGCTCCTGTTAGTGAAGTGCTCCTAACCACTTCCAGTTTAAGAATGCTTGATTTGAATTGATTTTTGCTCAGACTTTTAAAATTTTTAATATGCCTCAGTTTATCTTTTAACAGAAACATAGAGAGAGTCTATAAAATTATCTTATGAAACACTTAAGTAAGGAGCACTTAAAAATCTTCAGCAAATGTTTATGTGTCTGTTTGCTTGTGATACAAGGCTTGGGTCAATAGAAGGAAATAAACAAGTATTCTTCCTACTCATAAGCCTGGAAAGGAACACTGTCATGCACAGTATTTACAAATAACTCATACAATTGATAGGGGAACTCAAGTTAAAGATTGTAGCTTCAGTCATAGTTGATAGGCTTAAGTGACTAATGCGTATGAAAAGCTGTTATATGGAAAGCAGTAATTGGAATTCATGACTATGTGACTCCAGTAGGTTGATGGGCAAGTCAACCTTTGTGTCCCAGAGAGTCTGCAAGTGATGGATGGATTGAGATGGTATCTGAGCCATAGAGTTGTTGACCAACAGATAAAAGAAGTACTAGGAAAATCACCACTGGACTGCAGCTCTTATCTGATTAATCTTTTTTCTAACCCCCTTACCTACACTTTCTTCTCTTTATAAAAAGGATGGCTTGAGATGAGATGTTAAGATGGTTTTTGAGGGTACCTAACCTGCTGTCTTCTCAGATTGCCAGCCATCTGAGTAAAGTGCCCATCAAGATTCAATCCTTGACTCTATTTACTGGTTCTGGTAGTGACAGGCAGCACTAATGCTGACTCTTCCAGTTTCACAATGACCACCAAATTCAAAGACAGTTGATGGTAGGTGAGCACGAGTTTGAGCACAGTGGGTCTTAGAACTTACAAGTTTAAATTGCAGAGAAAATAGCTCTTTTTTTTTTCCAACAGGATGTTGGAAATGTAGAAATGCTTGAAATATATTTACCAAAAGTAAAAAATAAATGTTTATTCAACAGACTTTTACTGCATCTCAGAAGTGGTACTCAGAGATAGCAGATTTCAAACTTACTCAACCTGCTTTGGAGTCCAATAGCATGGTAGGTGTAGTGTGGTAAGGCCCCCTGAGGTGGGGACTCTGTTCCTCTGATTTGTCCCTGTATCCTCAGGGTGTGGCACTGGCAAGGCATAATGCAAATGCTGCTAAATAAATGAGGGGATTTGTCTTATTGTTCAGAAGTTTCTTTCATCAATGGCAGTTTGGCTACACAGTTGGCATTAAGTATGTCAACATAAGAAACATCCAAACATGTAAGAATTTTTATGAGTATTCAAGCCAAACTGATTGTCAGGAAACACAATCTCAACAAATTGAGAAAATACTCTGGAGAATGGCAGTTTTGGACCATATTTTATACATTGGGATCAAAGGAGGATGCATAAGGAGGGTTACATGAAATTCATTGGTGGCAGAATAGGGAGGCAGGGGAAGCAAAGCAGGAGTCCCTGAGACTGGAAGAGGAGCGAGGTGAAGAGACCAATACTTCATTTACATTAGTGGGTGCAGGAGAGTTAACAATGAACATTTACAGCACGTAGAGATGGTGTGCAGGGCAACGAGATAACAATGAGGGGGTCCATGGTCTCATGCTCTGGTGGGAGGTTGTTTCCCAACAGGTCTGGAAAAAATGAAATTACCCTGACATTCCAAAGGTACATTATTGTAGATGCAAAACAGACAATAGACAGACTCGGTTAAGGTAAAGATTGTCCTCTGTTAAGGAAGATATCAGCCTAGGACACACTCACCATGACTCACATTTCATTTGGAAGTTTTAATTTCACACCATCCTCTGTGGTTATTTTCAGTCTCTGAGTGTGTAATGTCCACCATGCAGGCCTCCTCTGAGCTTATTAGGTTTAGTATGTGGCCCCCTTTTTGCCCACAAGTATAAGCTGGTAGAGCTCTTGGTAGGCTTCCCTAGAGGAAATTTAGGAAGGGTCAAAGCAGATGACTTTAATGTCATTTTTAACCTTGAGAGACTATGATTCTATGACCTTTCAAAGACTTGCAATTTGATGGGCATGATGGAGCCAAATGCCCAGTGCCTTAGTCCCAGAAGCACAGCCCTCTTGACAGAATTTGAGGATCTACTGATGAAGATAAACTTTTACAAGAACTGCTCTACTCTTTCAGATGCAGGCTGGAACACAGGCTTCATCTAACACAACTTTAAAATCAGAGTCTTCAAACAGTTTTGGAAAAGAATGTTTCATTATATGAGGCTCAGAAATTACCTCATCAAAGTATTGGAGGATTTCTCTCAAGGCCCAGAAGCTCGCAGGGCACCATTTGAGTCTGGGACAGGCACTTAGGACACCTGAACTTAAGTTGGCTCCTTTGTTCGTTTGTTTCTTGTTTGGCTCCTCTGAGACAGTCACTGCCTTACCATATGGAGGTAATGACACTTGAACCTGCATTCATTAGTATAATAGTGTTAATGATTTGATTGGCTCCTATAAAAAGTGCTATATAAATGCAAATGACACCAAGACTGATAATTAACAGCCTTTACCTGAGAACCACTCACCCCGATAGTCCGTATATCAGAGAATGAGAAATGTAGAATATTATTCAAGAAAACCATCCTTTGTGCTAAATATGGTGACAGTCATTTGTAAAAGCTGTGCCTTTCTCTGGTTCCATGGCCTAAGTATTTTTGCCGACTGAGGGAGATACTGATATAATTCATCGTTCAGAAGTGTTAAGTGCTAGTGTGGCAAGATTAAATATGGAGGAAAGGGAAGCGTGGAGTCTGTTCCCAGGTGGGTGAAAAGGTGAAGTCCCCAAACAATAAGTGTATTTAATAGAGAGAGGTTTATCATGATTTGTACACTGCCGGTGGTGCACACAAATAGCTTTACAAGATGAGAAAGTGCCAAAGCAGGTCTGGGCCATCTCAAGCGAAACACATGGCTCAGCCCCACGTGTGTTGTTTCCTCTGCCACATCCAGATACAGATAGCACTTAATGATAGTGTAGGGGATCACGGGAAACCCACATTCTGATTAAAAAGCGAAAGTTTCAGGTCTCTTGATTTAAATCTGGAAGGAAGTGGAGTTTTTGTTTCTAGAAATGTACTTATTTCCTCATTAAGTACATCTGTCCATTCTGCTGTTACAGAGAACAAAATAAATGTAAAAAAAAAGGAATAAAGGTGTCTAGGCTTTTATTTCTTTAGCATGTTGACTTCATTTTTTTAAAAGCATAAAGTTCACGAGATTTTGATTTTTACTGTGAAAGCTGAAGCTGTCTTTGTTTTTTCTATTTAACTGATGTATTCCTTTAAATAACCGTGATTCTGATGAACCTGTGGCAAAACCCTCTCCTCAGTGTAGTACCGAAATAGCACATTAACTATGAACAAGGAATCTTTGCCATTAGCTTAGTCCCCTTAATTTCTTTGGTTTGCTTGGAACTGTTATTTTTACGTGTTGGGGGATTATCATTGACTTCTTACAGTGTCACAACTTGATCGAGTCGTAAATGCTTGCCTTCTCCTTGTAGTCCATTATAGTTTTACAACTCGACTCTTTCCTTTATTCAAGACTAGGTGTTTCATTTGTTTATAGATAATTTACTTTTACTGTTTTTTGGGGGGGTTTCAAAATGCCGATTGAAGTGAGAAGTTCAGAAAAGACACTCAAGACTCAAGTACGTAAAAGTCTAAGACATTTAAAGTTCATCCCAGGGAGTTAATTCTCCAGTGTAAGGTGAGAAGGTTTACAAAGTTAGGCTGGTAAATTCATGAACTAACTTACAAAATCTCATGCGATTTGCTTTTTTAAAACGAAGGTGAACATTAGTAATTTAGGTTCAAAATAGAGTGTGAATGAGAGAATTAGTCCTGAACTTTTTTTTTTTTTGTATTTTCTCACTGAAACAGTGAAAGTGGTGGGGAACATAGGGGAAATTGACCCTAGAGCCAGCTAATGGTAAATCTTACCAGTGGTAATGCTTTATAGCAGTTCAGTCCTAACGTCAGGGTTAGAGCCTTTTGATTTCTCAGCAGATTATCAAAATTTGAAATTTGTTTTTGTTTCTTTCTCTCTTTTCATTCTTCATTTCTCTTTTTCATCTGGGTGCTACTGTGCTTCACCCATGTTTCAACTGTTCAAACATTAGGTGGCAACTTACCCCATAGGCCTCCTCTTTTGCCATACTATTCAGGATTCCTTTCTTTGTAAGGTGAGTTCGATTGGGTGTTAGGAGGAGATAATTTGAATAGACTCCCCTTTACTAGCATATTTGTGGAAAATGCACATAGAAGAAAATAAAATTTTAAAGCAACAACATTCTGAAAGTGGTGTAATGGGTACTTACTGGATTTGCCCACTCTGAGCAACAGACTCTTGAGTTCAGTGATTAGATAAGGGCTCTGCAATTAAAAAATTTATGTACAACAAAAATGGCAAAAAAAAATGCATCTCATTAGGCTAATTCAGGTTGATAGTGGCTGCCTGAATGCCTGTGTTAAGAAGGTGTGTAGAGCACCGTGGTGCAGTAGGAAGGACCGGGGCAACCAGTTAGAGCTCTCTTCCGTAGCTCTATGGGAATGGTGGTCCCAAGGCTAGCCTTCTACCATTCCTAATACATATAGTGAACTCTATGCTAAAAGAACCTATGTTTTAAAGCATTGAAACTATTCAATGAAATTAATACTTAGGAACTTCTTAGCATGATGGTTCTCAACTCTAGCTGTTCATTAAAATCACCATTCCATACTGAGACTGCAATTTAGTACATCTGAAGTAATCAAAACAGCATAGCCGCAATATCAACAACAACAATAGCAGCTGACTAGGTAAAAATGATTTTTAACTGGGATTCAGATCCATTGGCTTGACCTAGAGGAGGCCACCAATGTGTATATTAGCTGTTGCTATTATTATTATTATTAGTAGTAGTAGTAGTAGTAGTAGTAGTAGTAGTAACATAGAGAAGCATTTTCCAAATGGTATAGGGTCAACACCAGAGCATTTAATGTTCTATGAAAATGAAAATTGTGACCACATATGTGTGGGAAATGCTGCGTGATTCAATTTTTCAAAACTAAAAGGCACAATACTTGAAGAAGTTGAGAAGTACTTAAGTAAATAAATTTATTTCCCTAATTTTTGTGAATCCAGAAACCTATCTCTGAACATCCATTGACATTCTTTGAAAGTCGAATTTGGAAGGTTATATTCTGATTGTAGTTCTTCAACTTCTACCTTAAGCAGGACTATTTGAAACAAACTGTACATAATATATAATTACGTTGTGTATAATCTTTTATTTCGCAACAGTAAATTATCGCTCCTCTTACCAGATCAACTGGCAGAATGCAACATCTTGCTGTCACATTTGCCATAAAAAAGGACAACAGAAACCTCTTTTTATGACTGAACCCAGTTACCATGCTAATTTTCTGTGCCCCTGTACCCATATTTCCTCAAAAGAGTCGCCTGTATGTGTTTGCTTGTGTTTTCTGCTGAATTGTGTCCCCCCAGAAGTTCATATGTTGGAGTCCTAGCCCCCAATATGTCAAAATGTGACTATATTTGGAAGTAGGGCCTTTAAAGAAATGATGAACTTAAAGTGCGGTCATTAGGTTAGACCCTAATCCAACCTGACTGGTGTCCTTATAAGAAGAGCAATTTCACCCTGCCTGGTGTGGCTCAGTGGATTGAGTGCGGGCCGGTGAACCAAAGGGTTGCTGGGTCAATTCCCAGTCAGGGCACATGGTTGGGTTGTGGGCCAGGTTCCCAGTGGGGGGGGGCACACAAGAGGCAACCACAAATTGATGCTTCTCTCCCTCTCTTTCTCCCTCCCTTCTCCTCTGTCTAAAAAATAAATAAATTTTTTTTTTTTAAAGAAGAGGAATTTGGATGTACAGAGACCAGGGGTGCACACACAGAGAAAGGTTCTGTGAAGACACAGTGAGAAGGCAGCCACGTGAAATCCAAAGAGAGAGCTCTCAGAAGAAATCAAACCTGCTCACACCTTTATCTTGGACTTGTGGCTTCCACAGCTCTGAGAAAATATAGTTCTGCTGTTTAAGCCACCTACTCTGTGGTGTTTTATTGTGGCAGCCTGGGCAAACATGCTGCCTCCAATTAGCCTACCTCATTTTCATTTGAATCTGTTCTGTTTAGGTCTTTTGCCCTCACCCCCCTTCCAGAATGGCACACATCAGGACACCACAGCACGTGACACAGTTGTTTACTCCCTTCTCCTTGGAAATTTTTTCCCACTTGGCTTCTAGGTCATCAGACCCTGCTGGTTTTTCTCCTGCTTCACTGAGTATGCCTTCTCAGTCTTCACTCTGGTTTCCTTCATCTCTCTGATCTCTTGCACCCTGGGGCTCCCTACCCCCCCCCCCTTTCGTGTTGTTTCCCCCAGCACTACCACTGTCTAACACCTGTCGTATACTTATTAGTATGGTCTGATTTCTTCCACAGGAATATGAGGATTTTGTCTCTCTTATCCACTGCTGTATCATCAGCATCTAGAACGGTGACTGACAAATACTAAATAGGTTCAACAAATGCTGTTTAAATGAATAAACAGGATAAAACCAATCATTGCACTTAGGGAAATCGCTTGTCTGGTTCAGTCTTCCTTTTCTTATTATGTCATTTTCTGGTGAACTCTTCTTGTGCCCCACTCTGTGTATAAGCAGCAAAGGTTGATTTCTGCAGCACTTCAGTAAATTCTAGATAGTCTATTTGTCAAAAGTAAGGGCTCTACACCTGGATTCTATGCCTTAACTCTTTGTTGTAACAGGGTCACATTATGTAACCTTTCTGCGCCTGTTGCCTCAAATTTGAACAAAAGCTAATGGTATTTCCCCCTACAGGGTTATTGAGGAGATTAAGGAAGAGCATGAAGGATAAGGTACTTAACCCAGTGCTTGGTACCCTATAAACACTCAGTAAGTGTCCCCTTTCATCTTTAGGAATCAGAGTTTCTACAGCAGAGCTACACAAGTTTTCTGAAGGCAGGGACCTGGGCTTCTATTCTGTTATCTTTGCCAGCTGCTAGTGCTGTGATCTGCATAACAAAGCTGGTCTGACATGCCATCCACTAACAGAAGCACCACCCTATCCAGCTACCTAGGTGTTAGGAGCCACCAGAGTCCCAAGGACTAACTGGGTTTTCTGGGTGCAAGGGTGCTGGTTCTCATTTTTGCTTCTGTTAAAGGTGTCACATAATGTCCAAAGCACCTCTTATAATTCTGTGGAGATAACTAAAGAGAATCTGAGATCTTCTTGAAATTTAAGCAGTATATGAGTCAATAAAATGCTTTTTGATATGGAACTGCAGCATTCAATAATCAGGGCATATAACCTAGGAATTGCGATAGTGCCTGTATCTGTGTTTAACTTAGGATGGAGTTAGTATAGGTAGGAAGGGGGCTGTTTTAAGCTCACACTATGAAACAGACTTCCGATAATCCTTTGTTTGCTACACTCCCTCTTCTTTGTGGCAGAAAGCACGGGGTTTGGTACACAAGGCAGTGGACCAGAGAGCATGGAGTATGCCGAGGGACAGACTTCAGCATTAAACACAGACAAGAGAACCCATGGTATGTAAACACATGCAGGAAGCCTACAGTTGGCAGAGGGCTTTGGAGGGAGTGAATCTTCTTAGCAACACCGATAATAAATATGCTGTTGAAAATGCACATTAAGTGTTAGAATAAGGAAAGGCTGGGCATTTTTAAGAAGGCAATTATAGGTAAACAGAACAGAAAGTATAAAGCAGGGCCCAGTTAAAATAAGTGGTTTAGAATGGTCAAAACATAGTGTGGGCTGAGGTTTTCAAAGCATTTTTATTTATAAGTTATGTATTAAATTGTTGCAGTTACCGGCTCTCCTCAGTCCTTTAAACTAAAAGTAAACTGCGGTTTTCCTTTGCCGGGTATTGCATGAGGGCCTTTGCTCTCTACGGTGTAAAACTCTAACAGAGAAATGGGTGAAACTGGCAGGAAAGGTTGAAACTCAGCCTTGCTGAGCGTGGTGTAGCATAATACCTGAAAGGTGGGACCTGAGTTCAGGCTGGCTAGGATCCAATTCCAGCCCTGTGACAGGCTACCTGGGTGATCTTGGGCCAGTTTATGTTGTTGAGCCTAAATTCTATTTTACATAATGCGGAGATAATATTATCTTTCTCCTAAGATAGTTATGAGAATTAAATAAAATTATGTGCAGGAAGCATTTAGCACAGTGCCTGCCCCTTTGTCAGTGGTTGGTGAACGTAAATGATGGCCTTGATGTTGACCACAGCAATGATAGAAAGTGGCTTAGGAAGGAGATCTCAGGGAGGAAATTTTTAGTATCAGAAAATGGACATCACAGGGTCACAGTCAGGTACATCAGTGTACCTCAGCACCTAGATGGTAGCTGGGGAAAAGGAGAACATCACAGAGTCATGAGAGAGGATGTGCTGGGGTAGTAGACGTCCTTATCCACCTGGAACTTAGCAGAAGAAGGAAATGTAATCAACTCTCTCCGTCTGCACTGTGGACCTAGGTCACGTGAGTGTGCTTTGCTCTTAGATCAATGGTAAGCTCAGTAAATTCTGACAAACTTCATTCTGGAACTTTACAAAAAACTGGGGTAAGCCTAGTAGTAGAGAAATGATCTTACTGGTTGTCAATGATAGGAAAAAGTATATATACATACTTAAAAAAGTCCTTTTGGAGTGTAAGAGAAGGTGTTCCTCTTGCAGTGGTGGTCCACAGTTCAGTGGGGCCGGCCGGATCCTACACTACGGAGGATGTGCAAGTGGTGCCCCGGGACCAGGCCCGCTGCTCTTCCTTCTAAATTCCCCCATGCAGCCCTTTGGGGCATGGTCCCCATGTAAATGCTATGCAAGGCCTTCTCTTTTCCTAAATTGTTTATCAAAACCATTTTGGAAATGGTGAAGGTTTTTATCTGTGCTACCGTCACCCACAACCATAAAATATTTTCCTGCAGATTCAAGCTCAAAAGCAAGACTTCTTGCTATTCCGTAACATGCCCTGACTCCCGAGATGATTACATTCTATGTTGGCTCATGGCACAAACTTGCAGAACTGCCAGCTGTGTTGTCATTGTACTGCTACTGATTTCTTGATGGATGTACCGTATCTGGGATATCTTTGTTCTCCTGGCTTCCCACTGGTTATCAGATTATAGATAGGAAGACAAGAAAAGAGGGTAACAATCAGAGCAACACAGGGGTCTCTAATGATATTAGAGGTTGCCTTCCCTTTAAGAGAGCACTTGTTATTTCAAAATGATTGGATTATCCAAATATGTCACCATGTCATGCTGGGCAAGTCAACTTAACTATAGACTGGGCCTTTGGAAAGCTTTTTTCCTGATCCCAGAGTTCATTTCATTTTGGCTGCAGGAAATCTATGCTCTGAGAAATTAGATGTCTGGAACAATTTTTAATCTCAGAGGATAGCCTTTTTGTTGTTGTCAAATTGTTCCCCAATGTGAGGAAAAACACAATTTTCCTTACTTTTCAAATAAAGTACTTAAAGCTAGTCTATTCCTTCACACAAAAGAGATGATACTTTCTCCTTGCTCTGCGAAAACTTCAGCTATTTTGTTATTTTTTTTCCCAAAATAAAAGAAAAAACGGACACATTGAGACATCCCTTGGAGTACATATGGGCCACTTAGAGTTGGCTTGCAGTCTGTAAATAGCCTGTCCAAAGATTCAGGAATAAGCTTTGATTAGTCAATTTTTTTTTGTTTTGTTTTGGAAATGTCTCTGAATCCATTACTATGTAAAACAAATAAAATTGGTTTTCGCTTCAAAGATGCTTTCTAATGTCTACTGTGCTTCCATACCAGTCAGAGCTGCAGCTTCCTATGTGCGTATTCTGTCCCTCCTACAGAAATGGGATTCTGCCTCCCACCTCGCCCCTCCTCTGTCTGGTGCAAGGCCAGGTGAGGGTGACTGGGTTAACTACTTTGGGTTTAAAATATCTTTATTGAACTCCAGCTGTGGGCTCTTAGTCCTAATGGAATACACAGACAGATCTTACATACTTGAGTCATGTAGC
This sequence comes from Desmodus rotundus, assembly GCF_022682495.2. Taxonomy (NCBI): domain Eukaryota; kingdom Metazoa; phylum Chordata; class Mammalia; order Chiroptera; family Phyllostomidae; genus Desmodus; species Desmodus rotundus. Next base: position 48,660,779 of record NC_071389.1, read on the forward strand.
AGCGACTTGATAAAGAAAGTTTGCATGCAGATGTAACCTCTAACAAGGAAACCTCAGACAAACCATAGCAAATTGCATTGAAATAGTTGGAGGCCAAGATGATCACAGAGGAAATGCACAGTGTGTAATTCAAATGGCTGACCCAGATTCTTTAAAACAACAATCATTAGGCTGAAAAGCATTCTGCTCAGCTGTAAAATTTGAGATATCCCTTTATCCCCTCAGACAGTCTCAGCTTGTCCCATTCAGCCCTGGCACACCAGGCTTGGGGGCTCCAGTCATCCAGTCACAGTTTGTAGCTAATGCTTTTCTTCTGTGTTGCTAGCAGGTAAGGCTGTTCCTGCAGAAGTGGCTGATGACAGTAGAAAGCCCTCTGCTTTCTTACAGCCAGACCCAGAGGGCTCTGGAGTTTTCAGATATCTCAGGCTGATACACTGGTCTGATTAGTCACAGTGGAAGTGTCCAGCCGATCCCTCTGATCCATCTCACCAATGGTGCAAAGACCCGATGGCTGGAATTGTCATAACTTCTACCAATGACCAAAAGTTGCCCAGAGCTAATCAGCAAATTGGGCTCCAACGGATGGCTTTGGGTAGGAGAGTAAGGAGCCAGCACATGGGTATTTCAGGATGGCATCTCTAGCTGAGGAGAGAGCAGGGCAAGATATAGATCAAATAAGCTTGGAGGAAGCATTTCCAGGAAGATACTTCCCATGGGTGTCCTGGTTCCCCTGGGATCAGATTCCCGTGTGGAGCCATATGCTGTGTTAATGCTTCTGCCCTGTGTCTCTCAAGTAAAAGACTATCGTTTGCTAAACGCCTAACTGTGTACCAGGCACTACATCCATAAATGTAAAGTTCATTCTATAGGGTATTAGTAGTTCATCTTTCCAGTTTTACAGATGAAGATAATGAGGCTCCAAGACATTGAGGAATTTCACCCAGGTATTGCAGACATGTTAGGATTCAAACCTCCAATCCCTGTGTTTTTGACAGCAATACACAGCTGCCTCATTCATTCTCTGCCCATTACAGTCTCTTTCCTACCCTGAAGAGTCTCACTTGTTTGTGAAGTTACTGTCCTAGAGCAGCGTTCTTCCTGGAGATCCTCACTGGAGGAGTTGTCTGGACTGGGGGTCATCAGGACAATTATTAATGCTGGGACTGGTATTAATTGCTGCCCTCAGGATCCAATGCAAAGGGGGTGATGCTGGATGGACCTCTGCAGAAACAGGCATTAAAAAAGTAACTTTTGGCAAAAAAATAACTCCTACTATGTAACAATGAGTTCAAATCATTCCCATGCATGTCAAGTCTAATGAAAAACAAAGGCATAGAGATTTATTCACTTATTTCTGTTTGATGTGGACTCACTGCTGGATCTGTATTAGGCCCAGGCACACACTTGCTTTTATGATTTGGTATTATATACTGTAATAGAGCTTAAATTACTGATATTTAATTAAAAAAATTATTCCTGGGCTCAGAGGTCTCACGCCAACACATTGATGCTATGTATTTCTATCATGCTATTCCTAACGTGAAATGCTGAATTCTTCTGATTCTAGGCCATCAACTTAATAATGGAAGGGGACTGAGGAGTGGAACAAGAGAGGAGAGTTGAAGATATTACTCTAGCTGAGAAGAGATGGTTTTGTGAAGTCTGTCTCCAGCCGGGTATCCTCAGCCTATTGCCCCTTCTCCCTCCAGTACTGCTACCACTTTGAGTTCAGGCCTTTTGAATTTAAAGACAAACCCTGGTTGCTTACTCGATTAGCAGCATTCTGTTTGTTTTGTTCAGAGGAAAGCATTAATGAAGAGGTGAGCCTAAAGAAATGCAGGGTCTGATCCCTAACCAAGGGCACTGCTGAGGGAGGCAGTGGTGCTGGAAGAGAGGATGTGGGAGATGGGCAGAGTATTCGAGATAGGTACTTGTAAAACTCTGAGGGCCGGAGTTGTGTGATGGAAGTTCAGCAGGAGGGGAAAACGTGTATAGTCCAGCCACTATATTCCAACCGCAGTAAGGCTCATATACATTCTTGAGAGGCACTCAAATACATTTTTGGAGTTAGATTTTTTTCCTCAGTGCCCTGGAGTCAAACTGTCTGGCTTTGGCATTCACCATCACTACCTAGAAGCTTTGTAATCATGTCCAAATTACTTTTTTTCCATGCTTCTATGTCCTTAGCCACTTAACAACCACAAGACTATTACTAATAATAAATACATCATTGTATTACATCTGAGTAGTAAATGAAATAGTTTATATAAAGCACCTGATGCAGAGGTTGGCATGTAGAAGAGTAAATAAATAATACTAGGGTAGAAATTATTGATCGTCTACTTAATATCCGTCTCCCCGTTCTTTCTGACAAAGCGAGTGGTAATACGTCCAGATGAATGCTCACTTTCCAGCTTGCCTTGAATGGGAGGGAGCCACCCAGTGCAGCTCTGGTCAGTTTGTTGTAGGTGGAAGTCTCCTGGAAATTTCCAGGAAGGGTTTCACTTGTCTATTCAAAAGGAACACATCTCCCTGACATTACCTCTTCACCATTTTTATCTCATTAAATACGGATCTAATGTCAGGAGTCAAAGCCACCGTTAGTGGTGGAAGCAATGGACAAATAGAAATTTCAAGAAAATTGCCCAAAACACCATCAACCTAGTTAACTAACACCAGCAGACCCCTATAACCAGGTTTCTTTTTATTTGAGGAAAACATGACCTATTATCTATTCTTTAATTGTTTTTATATTGATTGATTGTCTTTATATTGATTCTTTTATTTGCAGGTAAAAACATTCCTAATAGAGCTCTCCATCATTATTATGTATTATTTTACTTAAAGTCGGACATTTTTTATTTAATCTTTGTAAAAACTCAGAAGGTAGGTATTATTATTCTCAGGTTGTTTCAGTTGAGACTCAAAATAAATTTGGGTTTAATAATAAAAATAACATTTTAATATTAAAAATAATAGTAACAATGATCATATAAATAATATAAGTAATGAATCATACTAAAATAATACAATATTAATGTAATAATCGCTGCCAGTTTTTCAGTGCTTATTATGTGCCACTTGCATGATATTTGTTTAATCCTCACAATTCTGTGCAGAAGGTATTGTTACCACCTCCATTTTGCAGATGAGGAAATAGAGGCACAGAAAGGTTAAGTAACTTGCGGAAAGTCATGGAATTCAGATTTAGATCTTTCTGACCACCGAGATTACATGCCTAATTACCCGATTAATCCTTTGCTGCCTTGCTGCGGTTCCTAAATTCTTTCTCTTTCCTCCAGGTCTTCGTACACGCCATTTCTTGTGGCTGGACCAGTTTTCTCTCCACTGTATTTTCTTGGCTAAAACTCATTATGTTTGACACCTCAGCTTAACTGTATCTTCTTGGAAGTCTTCTTGCTATTCTCTCTCCCTTTCGTGTGATTCAATCTTCTTTTGTGTCTCCTCCTGTCATAGCACTTAGTTTACTCTTTTGCATATACTGTTAATTTGTCTTGGTCACCCATCCTAGTGTTGTCTTCCTGAATGCTAACTTTATGTCTTGTTACCTACCATTCTCCTCAGAGTGGGCTTATAGTAGATATTCAATTAAAGGTGTCAGAATTGACTGACCCTTTGTTTTAGTTGGATGCTTGAGGGAACTGATTGCCTGGGAGGCTGGAACAAGAACAGCTTTGGGGGAAAGGGAGTGATGGGCTCTATTCCAGGGCACCCAACAGGACCTGCATGCAGGTCAGGTCGTGCGGTGCCAGGAAATCATGCTCACCGTGTGAGCATTTACTGCCATCAGCTGTAGGAGGGCTATTTAGTCCAAGGTCAAAATAAAAGAAGAAAAATGCTCTCAAAAGGTGGCAGGGCATGTCTGTGGAAGGCTAACCTAGACATGTGGTGGGAGTTAAAGAAAGGCAGAATTACAAAAAATAATCCCTCCCACGGATGTCTAAAAATGATGTTCCTAGCAGCTTTAGGTATCACAGTTGTGCAGGCAGAAAAGTATTTGATTAACTCACTGGCATTATCTCCAAGGTGTGGGTGTCTTGAAAATCTGCATGCACAATATTTCCTTGGGATAAGCTATTGGGCATTGTTCTACATGTGTTACCTCACTGCCCTTCAGCACGCTGTACGTGGCTGAAGACATGCACTTTAAAAATGGTCCCTCACAAGGTGAAAATAGCCGTGCTGTGGTCATTTTGGGCCTGGCATTTAGGAACAAGATAAAGAGATTTAAAGTTGACTTTAAATAGAATTTCCGAATATACCAGAATGGGCCACATACCCTGTCCCACCTTCTTCATTCTCTACACACTGTTCTCTCTCGAAGGTTTTCAGATGGCTCTTTCTCATCTGCATTTTTCCTTCTATATTTAGGTATATGGTGAATCAGACTTGGTTTGTTTCAGCGGCAGAGTTAGTCATAGTATGATACCGAAGTCTGTAGGGGCCACCACAGAAAGGATCTCCAGAATAATGGGATGAGAATGTGGTTTACACAATATCCTCCATACTCTCCACCCCAGGGCCAGAAATACTCTTTAATGCAGTGGTTCTCGTGGCTAGAGAGGAGAGCTTTCCTCCCCAAGTTGAAGAAAAAGAAGCATAGGCTTCTTAGCATAGAAAAAGAAACCTGAGTTCCCAAATGTGACTAGGTATTCCTGTGACTTAGCTGCATCCATTGATTTAGTTCCTGTCTCCGATTTAGTAGTAATGATAATTGATATTTTTAGATCACAGGAATACCTAATCAGTTTATTTCTTTGTTAAATTTCAATGACCTGGTAGTGGATGCTAGAAACAGCTTGTTGATAATGACTCTGAAAGTTGGAAAATTATTATGCTTTAATCCAGGGGCCGGCAATTTTTGTCTGTATGAGGCCAGAGAGAAAATATTTTAGGCTTTGCAGGCACTCTGATATCTGTTGCTGAAACTCAACTCTGCCATTGCAGCCCCAAAGCAGCCAAGACAATGCATACACAGACGGGAATGGCTTTATTTACATAAGGAGGTGGCATGACCTGATCCCCTGTAGTCCCATAGTCTCCTGACCCTGCAGTTACCAATGTCATCTGTGGACAGAGGGACATTTCTACACATTTTTATATCCCTGATATAGAGTATCCAAACCTCGTCACTTTTACAGTCTCATTGGTTCCTCCCGACAAGCACGTGAAGCAGCTCTGCTGCAGGTACTTTCAGAATGGTGGGGACATTCTGGTTAACGGCACGAGCTGAGGAGGGGCTTGGGGGGTTGGTTGCAGGGATTGAGCAAAAGGGACAAAAGAGGAAGGAAGGAAGGAAGTAGAAAGAATCATGGACATGGAAAACAGTATGATGATTGCTGGAGGAGGGGGTAGAGGGAGGTGGAAAAGGGTGAAGGGATAAATGTTGATAAATGGAGACTTGATTTGGGGTGGTGAACACATAATACAGTATGAAGGTGATGTGTTGTGCAATTGTGCACTGAAACCTGTGTAATTTTGTTAACCCATATCATCCCAATATTCAATAAAGAGGGAAAATAATAGTAATTTAAAAAGAGCAGAAGCTTTGGAGAAAGAGCAGTGTTGGAATCCAACTCTGTATTGATAACCTAAATGCACTGGCAGACTATTGCCCTCCTGAGTGCCTCAGGCACCTAATTTATTAGTAGAGCATAATAACGGTATCTGCCTCAAGTACAAATGTCCCTTCAATAGATGCTCTTGATAAATACAATGAGTATTATTATCCTCTTTATCTATGAACTGGTGCTAACCTAATGACATTTACAAGTATTACATGCAGTTGCCTATGTAAAGCTTATAGCACAATGCTTCGTATACAGTAATGCTTTATAAATGTTAACTGGTATTTGTATTCCCATTTTACCTATAAAGAAGGTTTAACATACTCAAATAGTTTGGGGAAGCTTTATAGTGCATAATAGCAAAAGTAGGACAGAATCTGAAACCTAGTTCTTTGGACACCAGAGACCATGCTATGCCCACTAAAAATGAGCAGGCGTGTATTGAAACTCCCTGATGAGCTACAAAGTGAAACTCAAATGGAAATATTGTTCATTAGAAGTGGTATGATATAAACAAGACCTAACTTTCCACTAGTTTCATTGATTGATTGACTTTTAGTCATATATCTCTTTGCAAAATTCCTTAATCTGAGATGCATTTTCTTTATAATGCCAGTTAGGATGGGACCTGTCCCTAGGAATAGAATACCTGCTTGAGAAGTGTCAAGGGAAAAAGATTTTATATTGCCTTCTTTTCTACATATGTTTCTTCCTTTATGAAATAGATCCCATTGCCCTAAATACCCATATTTTTTTCCATGTTGGTACCATAATCTTGATGTCATTTGAGTGGAGAAAATGGTGGACCATTGAATCAGAGTGGAGAGCGGCTAGAGACCTCTGACTCATGTGCTCGTGTGGCTCAATAACATGATTCAGGCCTGTTAGATTAATTTCTACCCTTCTGTGTCTCTCACGGAGAGTGACAGAGCAGTGAAGGGCGTTGGAGAGGAGATGGCACTTGAAAAGTCATTAAGAGTGAATAAAAATTCAGCAAGAGCAAAAAGGGAAAGTTATTACAGGCAGAAAGCATAGGCTAAGCAAAGAAAGGTTGACTGGAAAGAGGAGAGAGATCCTAAAGAGAACTGCCGGGAAGCTTTTGAGGCTGTTGCTTGGTAACCACCTAGCACAGTTTGGTGGCTGTTAGTTGAATCATTCAAATAGCTCTCAGCTGCCCAGTCCCATTTTCTACCATAAGGGTGAACACTAGAAGTGGAATCGAATTCTAAATTAGTAGTTGATACCAACATCAGTAATAGGGAGTAAGTTATCTCAGGATCATCTCCTCTCAAGTCATGGAGTAAGTTCTTGTCTCCTCTCCTAGGGACATCCGTAGACTCGCTCACCCAACTCTGCGTAAGAGAGCTCTGATTAACTTGAGTGAAACACCTTTGTGAATGCTGTTTCCATGAATAATACCTAACTCTAGAAGAAGAAATACAACTTAAAACAGAAGGGGGATGAGGAAGAAAATACTCAGAGGAAGGTGAAAATGAGCATTTTCACTTATTAAAAATATATATAAACACTTTCAGCACTGGCAGGCAATGAAGAAAGAAATTTGTCAAGATCCCATGTGTTTGCTTGATGATACTTCTCCCCCCTCAGTGAATAATTAAATAAAATATCAAGAGCTGTTTTGCTGGTAACAGGCACAGGAGAACTTGGAGTAGATACTGTACACTGGAGCAGTGACTGTCTGCTCATTCTAGCCCAGACAATCGTCTAACTCTCCTGTGGAGAAAGATGGAGATTCTGGTCATGACTCATACGTGGGGTGGCCAGAAGGATGGGGAGAAGCATGGGCGTCTTGGGCTTCAGTGGGCCTTGTGGGCCCTTGCAAACCTGGCAAATAGTAGGAGCTGTCTCGCCCCCATCTGCCTCCATTCGTTTTTCACGTTTCCCCTTTCTCCACCCCCACAAACACATGCACACAGTGAAGAGAAGAGGCTGTTTCTGGCTTGCTCTCAAAGACAGAAATCACATCCAGACACAAAAAGCTGAGAGAGCAAACCACATTTTTAATAGCTGAGTTGAGGACCCCTCAAAAGGAAAGAGACTTGTAGGTGTTATCTGGTTCTTCCCATTTGATCCACTTGTTTTGCTTCAGTGCTAAATATTCTTGTAAATTTCCATAATAAGCAACTCCTGTGACAGTTTCTGAAAGAGGCAGAGTGGCTCCATCAAACAGAATTCCTTCTCTAAAATCCACTTGAATGTTTAATGTGTATTTCTTGAACTTCTTGGAAGAATGGCATTATCCAGCTAATGCCTAGGGGTCTGGGCATGTTATGTTCTCTTTTGATTCATATATTGGGAAGAAAATGAGTCAGTCTTGATTAAGGGGTTGATTCTACTTACTCACGCAAATTGTGTGTGTGGACGGGGGCAGGGTGAAGCAAAATGCCATAAAGTGGGGGAATGTTCCTTGCTGTACTTGAGTGTTGACTTTGCAGACTGCGACTTCCAGCATCTTGATCTATGAGCTACTGGGTCTACAGCCAGCTTTGCAGAGATGTAGGTGTGTGTGCACGTGTACCAAAACTCTCGTTCATCACAGAATGTCAACCTCTGATATTTATGTGATCCTTGCTGCCTCTGTGGAAAAGACTGCCAAATCAGACTGCTGGGCACAAATTATGGTAGTAACAATAATGGTTACATATTATTTGTTTGGTGCTTGGCAGTGTTCTAGGTGCATCTCCTCATTTAATCTACTCAGTACTTCAGGAGTAGATATTTATAACCTCTACTATAATAATCTCAGGGAGGCTAAATGAGTACCTCAACTTTAGGTCCACTTATCTCTAAAATGTGTGCTATTTTATAGTCTCCTCAATCCTATAAAATGTGTGCTATTTTACACTCTCCTCAATCTACTGTGAAACCCACCATCTTTTTAAAACCTTCCCTTGAAATGTAAGGCAGTGAGCTAGAATATTTTATTCATAATGTATGACAAAGCCAGAAGTTTAAAATGCTTCAATATCTGCACTACTCAATTTAGCACATAATTTTATATTCTTGCAAATTGTTCTGTTTCTTTTATGGAGTCCAATTCTTGAGGGCAGATTGTTTTCTTATACTTTTTTTCTGGTATTCTCTTCTGGGCCTAACATGAGATAAGAAATCCAATTACAGCAAACATACAGGAGCCGTCAAGACATTACCATGTGTGTGCCCAGCGCAAGGTGAGATAATTTTCTGTGGTTTCTGTGGCACCAGTTTTTATGTGAGGATTAGATTCTAAAGTCAGCACACATGGCGATTATTTGTTAGTTTTTTCCTCTAGCTTCAAGTTGCCTTTCTAACACAACCCTCGTTTCTTAGCTATAAACAATTTAGATGGGATACTGTCATCAGGACCCCAGAGTGGGCCCTGATTGAATTAATTAATCAAGAATCCCATCTCCCTGGCTACATTTATTGATTCAAGGATGGCACATGACACAAGCAAAAACAATCAAGACATAATTTCTGGGCTTTGGTTTGAGCTGTAAGAAAGGTAAAATTCCTTTTTCTGTAGCTCAAGAGCCTTTTGAGGGTGGCCGAGAAGGAAGGCTCTTCATCTGAATCCGCACCACACTGAAAATGCAAAGCTATGGCACGGTGAGAGAGGCCTGTGTCTCAGGAACATTAAGTACTGAGTCATCCCTAACCCAGGATGAGGAACCATTACATAGTCTTGTTGCTTAAGGATTTTGAGTTGGTTTTTCTGTTCCTAACAACATGAGTTCTACCCGATTCTCCAGGAGAGGTTAAAAAAATCTCATGTTATTACATTGTAGACAGTCATAAAATCTCATAGTAGTACTGATATAGCAAGTTTTTAAAAATTATTATACTTTATCATGGGAGCAGATTGCTATTCTTTGTTTGGGCAAGTGAGGAGGTGACTGACTTTCCTTTAAGGGTTATGTTAGAAAAAATATATACTTCATTTGGCAGTAGAATAACAGCCTGTATAGTGAGATGCTTAAAATTCATAAGGCAAGTGGAAAACTGAGGTCTTCCAAGAAAATGGATTCTTGTGATTTGCTCTAGGACACTTTTTCTTTGAGTTGATGTCAGGTACTATCAGTTAATTTGAGCTGCTATAATGAGAATATCATCGTCTAGGTGGCTTGAGCAACAAACATTTAGTTCTTAAAGTTCTGGAAATGTTGAAGTCTGAGATCAGGCTGTGGGCACACTCTCCTCCATGTTTCCTCATGTGGAGGAAAAGAGAGACAGCTCCGGTCTCCTTATAAGGGCTCCAATCAAACTGTGGGTTTCTATCCCTGTGACCTCATTTGAACCTAGTTACCTCCCAAAGATCCCACCTCCAAATGTAAAAACACTGGGGATTACGGATTCAACATAGGAATTTTGGGAAATACAATCATTCTGTCCATAGAAATTACCCACATATTTAAAATTTCCTCTCTCTCTTTTCTAATCTCTCTCTCCCCCCACACCAAATCTACCAAGTACATGTATTTGAAGTCACATAAGAAAAATAAAAATATCTACACTATGACTAGATTTATCTAGAATAGCCTAACTTTATTCTCACAGTATCATTTAATGAAAGTGCCAGTGTTTAAGTATTCTGTATATAAAAACATTAAGACTCAAGAAAATTTAGGGCTTTCTCTCAGTATTATAAAGATAGTAACTAAAGCCAATATTTATAGCCATGGCTGTCAGATAAAAGCTAAATAATGTGGGAAATCAATAAATTATTTTTGGATTGACTGAAACTCTTATTGGACTTCAATCTAATAAAAGTTGTAAATATGGTGGTAAATCGCTACCACTCGGGAATCAATGGGCCTGTGTAATAACTTGATGTTTAGACGTCTTGGCCTATCCCCTTGACTGTCTGAATTTTTTCCACTGTACTTTAGTTTTAGAATCTTGACCATCTGTTAATTATAGAATACATGGGGGTCATGTATTAGCATATCCCGCAAGTAGATCTACAATACATGCTAAATTTCTTATGAAGCAAGGTAGTCACACAGTGCAATATGTCAAAAAATAGTTGTTAGAATTAGGAAGCAATATTATAATTACTTACTGAAAGAAAAAAAGCTATTAGAAATGGAAGTTAATTTAACATTAATGTAAAAAAAAATCAAAGTAGTGTCTTGCTCCATCCAGAAATGCCTCCAATGATATGAGCAGAAGGACACAGTTGAGGCATTTGAGACCAAATATTTTCACCCCCAGGACTTTTGAGCATGGGAGTATGATAGTGGTTCTGAGCTTTTATAGTCTCAACCTCAGTAGAGTTTCTTTTCACATTTTTCTTATTGGCAGGGTGAAAAGAAGCAACTGGCATTTGTTGGGGACTTATACTGTACTAGTCTCTTTTAGAAGGTGACATTATTTAAGTCAATCACTTCAACATCTCTTTGAGGTAGACTTTTATTTTAGAGCAAACAAACATTTGAAAATTTTAAGAGTTTTGCCAAATTAATAACACATAACAGAAAAACCAAGTCTCTAGTTTCTCAAATCCAGAGCTGAATACACCAGACCGCATATTTTTTCAAGTCACCTGCTTATCAGATGTGATGCTTGAACAGATGTTGTCTAAAGCTTTCTCCAAATCTAAACCTTGATCGTTGGAAGAGTTTTTCACTTTGTTTGTTTTTTGTTGGTGACATTAGTTCCCTGTACCTTCCACTGAATTTCTCTGTAGACTTGGACTTTGTCCTTTTTCTTTCTAGGTATTACACGTACTCTGCAAACTAACCATACAATGGCAATAAGTATGGGAGGAGGATGGAAACTGAGTGAAATAAAAGCATTTTGAGATAGTGTAGTGTCAGGCAAACCTGGGTCTTATTCCTGGGAATATTATTTCCCATTGTGGGATCTTGGAAGGTTACCTAACCACTGTCAACCTCCCTTTTTTTTCTCAGCTATAAAATGGAGATGATGACCTATAATAACACTATTAGTAATAGTTAAATAGTATATTAAATCACCCTATGTGGTTTTCTTTCAATCCTCCATGTCCACCCTCCTTCTATGGTGAAGTTCAGTGTGAGAGAGTAGGAATCAAGCAGTCATTAGACCAATACCCTGATCACCCAATATGTTCCAGCAGGTGAACTGCACCCCAGATCACCGTCTTAGTGAGGGGTCATTCAGGAGTCTACCGTCCTTCAATGCTTTCTCAGTTTCTTGGCTTTAATGTCTTCCAGGGATTCTTTATCCTGAACCCATCCGATAGCCGATGAGTGTTAAAATACCCACATCTGTAAGCTTGACCCTGACACTGACTAATAGGAGTTCTGGTTCAGTAGCCTAAGGGTCAGGGGCGAAGCCCATAATGTGTACTCTTTATGAGCTCTATGGGAAATTCAGCTGCATACGCCCAGTTGAGAATTACTACAGTTTGGACCATGTGCACTGTAATGGCCATGGTAGACTACTCTTGGAAACAGGTGGGAAGGTTGCATTCCCAGTAGGTCAAGTATTCTGAGTCCACCTTAATTTCCATCATTTTTCCCCCTAAGATGTTGTCTCTAGCTGCATCTGTATACCTGGTATTCTTGCTGTAAGTGCAGCTACCTAGGCCTGACCCAGGATCACAATCCTTATTATGGAGCCTCAGGAATCTGTACTTAACAAGTTGCCCAAGTAATTTTTCTGTACACTGAAGTTTGAGAGTTATTGCTGGAGAGACTTCAGACTAGAGATATGTTGAAGACAGACCTGAGAATAGACACCAGCTGGAAGGGGCTTTCTTTGAGAATTAACTGTGCTGACCTCTCTAAACAGAATGACTCACTGTGAATTGGACCTGCACTTGGTTCTTCAGTGAGTTAATTTTACATACTATACACTTAATTTTGACCCAGTTTCCTTTCCTCATGCTCCTTTATAACTCCACCATGAACTTTCAAGTATGTCAAGACCTTGAAGAGAACCAAGCTCACTTTAGACCAACTTCAGAATAAAAATTAAAACCTTTGCTTCCTTCTTAGAAAATCTGACTTAATTAGTATAGGGTTAGTAATAGAGGCCAATAATAGGTATTCCTTGAATTCCTTGATTTTGTATCCCTTTGATGAAAGCCCATAGAGTTCAGTTACATTTGAGTAAATCCAGTAAAGAAGGATAGAATATCACTTGTTTTTTTGTAAGTCAGAAGAGAAACTGCTTGGCAAAACATGCAATTCAATGCCCTAGTTTTTGACAGCCTATCTAGGAAAATGTCCTGCTGCAATGCCAGGGAAATTGCCAATCTCCTACAAATTTTGCTTGTTTGTTTGTTTTGGTAACTGAGGAGCCTCAGTAAGCACTGAGATATGAAGACTCGAAAGCACTTGGATATTCTGTAGCCATGTCTGATCTGGGTTTACCGCCCCCACCTCATGTCCATATCAATGAAATGCAGTTTTGTCCAAGTTTCTTTGATTTAGTCTCTAACCATAACTCCTGCTAAGATTTGGTCACATGGAAAGGGCTTGGAAATAAAATAACAGTGATTTTAGAGGTGGTTAAAGTGAATTAAGCTTCAGCTATTTAACGTCCTTTGCAATAAATTCATCAGACCTCTGAAAACGTGGGGAAGCATCGAAGTGGTGCTGCACGTGCAAATGAAGCCTCTGGTCTTTAGTGTCTGATGATTTATCAGGTTAGGTTTGGCAACCATTCTGTGGAGTACCTTCCCTTTTCAGTGGTGCAAGGAGGGAAAGAGGAAGAATAACAATTACCTTCTAATTTTTCAGTTGTTTCAATACAATTAATCCTTGATCAGTCTTTAGATTCTGTTTTTATTGATAGAATGAGAAGTAGTAACTCATTTAGGGCAAAGCGTCCTGCCCCATATACATCTGAATTTTGGCCACCAATTTTCTCTAAGGTGGCAAAAATCAAGAAACATTTTGAGGGGAGCTGATTTATCCAGATGTTGAAGTAATCTCCAGTGGTTTTAATTTTTATCTTTTTGATTTGCTTATTTATGTCATCATCATCCCAAAGTGGGAGAACAGACTTTGGATTCGCATCTCCTAATGTGAATGAGATGAACGTCCCAGTCTGATGTCCATCTCATCACATTGTACTGACACCCTCTTGCCTACTTCCTTGCCTGTTTCTACTTAGATTCCCCAGGTATGAATCACAATCACATCTCCTAAGAAATATTTAAGTTTTCTAGGACGGAAAGTAATTTTGTTGCTCAAAAGAAATATACAAGCTACGCTTCTAAAGTACATGGAAAAACCCTTGTAATTTGGAAGATAGGATTCACATAGCGTTGAGCAACTCAACACTTTGATGAGGTTTCTGAAAGAAAAAAAGTAAAAGTATTTGAATGCAGGAAATCTTACTTAACAGGATAAATTTCATAACACGCATCTGAGGTCCTCCTTCGCTAAGCTGCTTTCTACTTTTCCAGTTCCTTTACTGTCACTCAGCATCTTACACTGAATGTTGCTTAAATTTTTTAGATAACCATGTTGTAAGGAAACAAGAAACGGGTGGTTTACTAGAGACCAGGAGCCAGAATTGTCCCACAAGAGCTAGAACCATGGTATGGGCTGCCAGGTAGGACCTGAGGCCTCAAAGGCACTCTTCCTTGGGAGCTAAAACAGAGAAAGCACAGATGCTGCTAGAAATGCCACCACACAGAGTGAGAGAAATATAAATAACCTGGCTTCTCCTCTCTTCCTACCCTGCATTCTTTCAGCATTGACTTCCATTGCCCAAACCAACTGGAAGTCAGTTGGCAAGGGATCCTGGGAAAGACAGTTTCTGAGATACAAAGCAGAGTTTGGAGGAGGTAGGAGGTAGATATTAGAACAAAGATGCAAATAAATTTTACAACCTGTCTTAAGTTGAGCTTGCCCAGAAATACTCTGAAACAAGAACTTGAGTTCAAGTATGTTGTTTTAGAGGTGAGTCCAGGATGCACTGGAACAGAGGAGGGGGGGGGAATGATATATGGAAGAAAAAGAAGCTGATGCAGGGAGCATTAATAAGCACATTACCAGTGTGGGTAGCTGGGGTTCAGTCATGTTTAAAGCCTTTGAGAAACTGCATAGAAAATGCCTCAGATACCCAACCTGAGGGACGAGGAAGCTGGGGTCTGTGTGCACCAATGCTCTTTCCTCATCGGTTGAGAACTACTATTGGGAGGGGATCGGCCATTGTGTTGGTGGCACTTCCAGCCTGCCCTGATCATGGGGTGAACAAGCTCAGGATGTCCACAGGCAGGAATCACAGGTGGTTGCAGTAAGAGCCTTTCAGCAGGTGCAGGAGCAGCGAGGGTCAAGGGGCAATGACAGCACCTGCTGACCCCAAGACTGAATTAGGGGCTTTCCTCTGTGTGTCTTTTATACTTTCCTCTTATGTGTATTACTGTGTTTATTTTATATCCATATGTATAACATATTTCTCATCTAGATTTTTTCCATAAGCCAGCTATTTCTCATTCTTTCTCTAGTCCCAACCAATGAGCCACAGAAATTATATGTATATATAATGTATATTCTTTATATATGATTATATATGTGTACATATGTGTATATATAATTGGTGCTTCTTGATCAGACCTATCTTCTCCTTTTTTATAATAAATAAATTGAAATATCCCATTTACTGTCCTGAAATTTAAATAATATAACATACCTACACACATTTAAAAAAAACTATTAATGTTACATCTTAACTCTAATACAAAGAAAAAATAAGAAGAAACCAATTTATAGTAAAATAATATGTATATCATTATGTAAAAGATAAGGCATGAATATGTAGATGACATAAGTGGTTAGAGATTTACGCTACTTATGAAAAATGCATTTGGCTGTGGGAAAAAATCATCAGAATATTGTTCACATAATTTATCTGTTCATTAAAATAGGCTAATGCATAGACCCGGTATATTGAGGCTTAGTGTGAGTGCCAGAACTAAATGCAAAATGACACAGAAGTGTTGTATCGGCAACTTAAATTTAATAAGATCTGTTGTGACTAATGACATGCTTTTCCAAAAGAGTAAACAAGTCTTGGTAGCTTTACTAAAAAGGTACTTCTTTGTTGATTGACATAATTGCATTTCTGAAAGTTTCTATGTAATTAAAACAGAGCAAATGTGTGTGTGTGTGTGTGTGTGTGTGTGTGTGTATTTACAGCCAAAATAGAGTTAGGATCTAGGCTTATACTGAGAGAAATTATTCATCTGCATTAATCTGTCACAGGATAGCTGGTAGTTGTCGGGCATGAAACAATTCTTCAACGTGCAGGATAGGTCAGCTCAGCGCCTTACAGCATTCTTGGTCATCCCTCCACTCTAAATTCCAAGACGGCCCCCTAAGCATTTTGAAGACTGAAAAAGACTCTCAAATTTCTAACACAGTCTTTCAAAGCGGGACTGCCCCTTTGAGAACTGCTTTGTTAAATGTTTGTTGACTGACTGCTGCTCAAGTAGATAAGCCCTGAATATTGGATTAGTTGTGGATAGATGAACAGGAGATTGAAATTACCTGGTAATATAAAAAGTGGAAATTTACCAATGTATTCAAAGCACTTCCTGCTTATAAAGGTGGTTGATGGCTGCTTTGGAAATATATGTTTAAAAATCTGGATATTTATTGGGATGTTCAAAACCATCCTCTAGGAGAAAATGTAATTGATTTGGCCTATTTGATTCAACATTTTGATAATGGCTTGGAAAAAGATATATGAGCCATATTTATCAGATTTGGAAATAACACAAACTTGGGAGGAATGGTTAATGTGATTGGTGATACCCACGGAAAAACAATGAGTTAAAACAAATATGATGAAATGCAAACTCAGCTCCCAGACTTAATTGCATCATCATAGAATGAAGGTATACACTCATTTATACTCATTAGATCAATACTACTTAATAAGTAAAGAGACACTTGCTTTCAACTGTTTCTATGTAATTTTTAAGGACAATAGATATCTGGTATTCAAAACAAACAAGGTTATGACCTCACTCTGTTAGACTTGTTTATGCTAATATATTTAATTCTGAGTGGTGCTGTTTTAGAGAAGCAATGACTGACCTGAGAGGATTTAGGAAAGACAAAGATCTAAAAACTTCTTCACTTGAAGAATAATGGACAGAACTGGGGATGTTCAGAGTGGAGAAGAAAATATTTAGAGAAGACATAGTTTATATTTTAGTGACTTAAGATTTATGGACTTAGGTAATTTATCCAAGGTAACAAAATTAATACTGTTTATAGTTTAATTTATGAAACATGCATGGCCAAGTGATGGGCTTTGCATCATTTGCAATATTCATAATAAGCACATGTATTGGTTTTGATTATACAAACAGCTATATAAACAACTCCCAAATTCTAGTGGCTTACTAATTCATTAACTTAAAATTAGTTTATTTTCACAAGTCTAACCATCCAGTCTTTGATCCTGGTAAGGGATCTACTCCCCTCCCTGTGGTGATTCCGGAATTCAGACTTTCTCCATCCTGTGGTTTCTCTGTCCTTTATGGCCTCAGCGTCCTCCCCACTGACCCTGTCAACAGGGAAAAGAGAGCATGCGAAGTAGCACAACTGCTTCTTAAAAAGTGCCTGGGCAATGGTGTAAACATATCCCCTTAGCCAGAGTAGTTCACATGGGAGGTGCTGGGGGATGGGGAGCAAGATTCTTTCAAAGATCTCTGGCTATGAGAAACAGAATGGATTTGTTGGTGGGCAGCTAACCTCTTTAGCCACAACCAGCAAGATGAATTTTTTCCCCTTACATTACAGTTGAGGACACCAAAACCCATAAAAGCTAAGGAAATTTTCCCAAGATCTCATGGCTTTCAAGTGACTGCTGAATTTTTGTCTAATTTGAAAGGTTAGGTATGTTCTTAAGCGTAAGAACTAAATCGTTTCTTGTGACAGACAGTCCTTCCATTACTATACTTTGCTCTTTTCTTAAAATGAGTTCAATTTGCCTGTTTTTACTGGCTTTTTTTCTTTTATTGATTCTAGACAGACGGGAAATGAGAGAGAGAGGTGGAGAGAAATGTTGAGGTGAGAGAGAGTTGGTTGCCTCTTGCACACACCCTGACTGGGGGCTGAACCCATGACCCAGGCATGTGCCCTGACTGGACATTGAACAGTGACCTTTCAGTTTGCGGGATGATGCCTAACCCACTGAGCCACACCGGCCAGGCTTTTTTGTTGTTTGGTCAGCCAAAGGCATCTTAGCTAGTGCTAACTTTTCTTTCTTTTTTTTTTTTTAAGATTTTACTTTAAAAAATATTTTATTTATTTACTTTTTATACAGAAGGGAGGGAGAAAGAGAGGGACAGAAACATCAACATGTGGTTGCCTCTGGAGCACCCCCTATTGGGGACCTGGCTCAGAATCCAGGCATGTGACCGGACTGGGAATCCAACCAGCGACCGTTTGGTTTGCAGGCTGGCACTCAATCCACTGAGCCACACCAGCCCGGGCAGTTCTAACTTTTCTTGAATCAAGAGTTACATCTCTTTTCTAGATAAATTCTTTCTTTGTTAGACCCCATGAGGCATGCCACCAATCATCTTTCTCCTGGGAGTGGTTAAAACACACACATCCACACACTGAGTGCTCCTTCTCTGACCTTTTCTAATTCATTTGTTCTTTGGGGATGAAACTACTTCTGGCTCCACTCTCTGGCATTTGAATAAAGCCTGCATAAAATACTGGTCACTTATCTTTCAGGCTTAGCTCAGTCTCCTTAGCAACATCCCTAGCAACAGACTTCTTTAAAAAGTAATCTCAAAAAAGTTGCACAGAACCATATTTCTTACAATTATATTAACAATTTAAAAAACAAAACAAAAAAAACCTTTAATCACAACTTACACTGACTTCCCTTGCATCCGTTCACTCAATAGCCCTGTGACTCATGGACTGGGTTCTGCCCCTGCCCATACTCTCTGTTCTCTACAATTGCAGTCAGAGCCACCCCAAACACAAATCAGTGTGTATTATTGTCCTACTAAATCCTTCTTTCCAATGACTTCTGCTCTCATGCTGATACAGCTCAAATTTGGTTCAGGGCCCACAAAGCCTTGGGAAGTCCCGTTGTCCCTGGGGCCTCCTCTCTCTCCTGTCTGTTACCGCAGTCTGCCAAGCTCATTCCCCCTTCAAGATCTTTACATCTGCTGCTCTTCTTGCCTGGGCTTCTCTGCCCTGAGAGTTTTCCATGACTCATACCTTCTCATACTCACTAATCACCTTAGTTCTTTTTAAATAACGTTTGACACTATCTGAAACCACAGTCTCTATTTGTTATGCATGCATCTCCATGAGAGGAAGGACTTGGTCTTCTTCACCACTTTGTTCCCACCACTTAGCACAGGGTTGGCAATGAGCAGTCACTCAGCACCGAGCAAATTCAATAACTAATGACCCATGTTTGTTTAGTGCCTCTCATGTATCAGGCCTTCCTGAGTAATCTGTTTGTTGTTTGAGAATGTTGATGAAATGACAGACACTTGTTAAGAACACGGCCCAGTGCCCATAGCCATCCTAGAAGTACACCCTTACACATCAGGAACATTTTACTCCAGATTTAGATTAAGGGCAGAATTGGGCTTCTCTCAGGCAGCCAAAGCTGACCGTAATTAGTCTGCAGAACTGGGAAAGGCATTCTCTGTAGTTTCGTTCCCTGCATTCATCTAGACTTCAAGATCATGCATAAAACATGTTTGCTTTAACTTTGGGCAAAGTTCAGCATACTGGAGTTTGAGGGCAATTCATCTTTCAGACAGGTGGCTTCCAGGATTATTAAGTTGAGCACAGGTGACAAAAGCAGTCTGCGTAAGAGGGGCGAAAGGGTCCCTTAGCATGTTTTATGCTTGCCCCTTTACTCCTTTCCCAGAAATAACGTTTGATAAGGAACATTGGCTGAGTGGGATGATGCAGATTTTTCCAGAGGGAATAAATGTAGTGCAAAAGTTAATAAAAAGAATTTCTCCCACATTGACTTCCCCCTTTAGCTCTTTAATTATCTGTTCACGAGCAGCCCTTCTGTAAGTATCTAAAAATAGACAGAAGCTTAGTCAGGAGAAAAGTAAGGCAACTTGTTTTCTCTATATTCTGATAGTGACTCAGATCTGCACACTAGTTGCATGAGACCAATAGGTTTGTATATTTTTTCTTTTAAAATTGTGCATCTATAATAGAAAAGATGCCCAGAGGTTTACTCATTATAAAAGCCTAGAATTTTGTAGTTTGCAAGGCACTTTACTATAGATAATTTGACTTTTATTCCATGGATACAAATAGGTGATGCGACATTGAAAACCTCGTGGTGGAATCTTGCTTTCATTTGCACATGAACTGGCAGCGCCTATCACCTTGGAGTTTCTGGGAGCCCCAAGCTGATGTGAGTGACCTTGTATTACAGTACTGTGTGTCAGCTGTTGCTGTCACAAGACATCTATTGTACTGGGTTCTTCAGTTAATTTCCTCTGTTCTCCAAGTTACTTAAAAAATGTGAAGTACTTGCTAGTGCCCCTGTTTGCCACACGAATGCTGCTATGCTTGATGACCCTTGAGGTGCCAGAGGGGCACTATGAACTCCGTGGAAGCAGAGAGAAGGCTTTCGTTAAACCTATTTTATGCTACATTTTCCTCCCTTCTTCCACCTCCTGGGACACTTAAATTAGGTACGTGGATTCTTTGAGTGGGCCTTCCCATCAACTCCCAAGTTGTGCTCACATTAACCCTACACCAGGCTCAATTTAGGTCCAAGTGGGAGTCTACCACATATTTTTGTCATCAGGTTTCCATGACAACTCTACCAGGTAGACAGGATAAAGCTTTATTGGCCCCACTTTATATATTAGAAACTAAAATAGAAGGAGTTGATTCACTTTTTTAAATTTAAAAAATAATTATAAAGAATTATTGGGTTAAAATAGGGAATCAGATGCCTTTCTACTTGTATGAACCCAGGTCTATTTTGTTATTTCTTTGTCTAAGGACAAGTTTCCTTTTTTTTCTTTTTCTTTTTCTTTTTTTAGTTCACTGTGCAAGGACTTTCTTTTTTCATCGTTAGTTAGGTATAATTGACAACAAGGACTTTCCAATTGCCTCTAAGCAGAGGTCTGGAAGCAGACACTGGAGGTACATTGGTGTGATCAGATACCAGGCAGAGTAAGAATACGGGCTAGCTAATCTCTCAAATTCCTTTCCAATCCTTTTGTGGTCAATAATCCCATAGCTAACCCCCAAACTGAGCTAACAACAAGGTGACTTTGCCAAAGGAAAGTGAGAAGATCTGGACTTTTATTAAAAAGAGGGTTGAGGCATGCACACAGCAAAGTGGTTGATGAAATCCAAGAAAAAATCAGAGGGAAGGCAGAGGGAGGACAATTTAGACTAGAGCTGGGTCTGGTAAAGCAGTTTGTGGGTTACTAGCTCCATCCTAGTTCAGGGGCAGGATGGTGCTGACCTGACCTGAGGTCTTGGGTGGCTGTAGGGATTTGAAGAGGGGAAGAAGGAGATTGCCAGTGGGCAGGAATTGAGTGGGAGCAAAAATGAGTTCAGAAGTAGCTCGGCCCCACAGAGGCATTGCAGTACCCTCTCCTATGTGGTTGTGGCTCCCTGTCCGAGTCAGGGGACAGCAACTTGCTAATGGACACCAGGTGATAGTACTGCTAGTGGTGAAACCAAACTCTCTAGTGCAAAAGAGCCAACCAGAGGGAACCCAGCCTCACAGGCAAGAAGATGGACTATTGACTGTGAGATATGGAAAAGTCCCCTTTTCTCTGCCATTGTTTGAGTAAACATGACACAACAATTTTTAGGACAAAGAATTGTAAACTGAAAACACACGTAGGCTGGTGGCCTGGGTGAACTATCTGCTATTCTGTTTCTCTCTAGATCTAATTGGCCTTTTCCCAGCATTTGCTGTTCATTCATCTTATTGAAGGTTTTCCAGTGTCTGGGTTTTCTGTACACTTGTTTCCCTCGAGACCCTGGGCTCATTGCCTTGTGTGTGTGAGTTGGTGGGGAGGAGGGGACTTAATGCTTGGTCACACATCACCTTTTTCCTTAAATGGCCTCTGTTTCTTAGCTTGGACCCGTGGACTGTGAACACTTTGCTAAATTCTTGAACCATTAGGACATAATCCTCTGTCTGGCAACCCATCTAGGCGGCCTTGCCTCATTTATCTCAGCCTTGGATGCTGAGCATTCTGACACAAAACACCCTTATGGATGATGTAATATTTATTTTTTTAATCTAGTTAAGGATCAGGTCAAGAAAAAAAAAGCAGTTTTTCTTTTCAGATAGGTAAATTGAGACAGGTTAAATGTTTTTCTCTTGATAGCAGCAAAAAAGTAACAGTCTGGGGAATATAACTCAGATTCCCAGTTCCCTGGTCTCATCAATAAAACACAGTCAACACCCTGCTCTCGTGCTCTGGCTGCTGTATCTACATGGCCCAATTCCCCCAATTGAATCTAAATTGCATTTGTACTTAAACTAAATTGTATGTAGCATCTGCAGCAGATTTAATTTATAAATTATTTCTGAGAGCTCTGAGGAAAGGTTATTGAAATTCTGTCTTTAGAGCACAGGTGAAAAGGTAGCACAAAGGTTAAATGACTGGCAAATAACTGAAGTTTTCCTTCATCTTGGAGGATGACTTCTGAAAGAGGAAGTACTTAGCCCACATGGCTTCAAAGACATAATCTATAACGATGAAATAAGGAAGAATTTTCCAATAATTTGAACGGTACCAAAAAGATAGTTTGGTTAGGCAGAAACAAATTTCCAGACACTGAAATCTGTGTCTGACATAGAGGAAGCACACGGCAAACTTTGTTAAATAAGTAAGACTGATCCCTTTGCTGAGAGTCATAAATGATGTATTATTGAATGAGGTGCTCTTCAAATGTCCTCTAAAATGGATTTCTGTTCTGTTTAATGACTCTAATATTTTGCATTAAATACTTCTTTCCATTTACTGAGAACTTTAAAAATAAGGGCTTAACTAAAGATAAGATTTCTCTATAGATACAGCTTCATAAAATTAGCTTATCACGTTTTCTGAGAAAATAGTGTATCTAAGTGTGTTTGAGTTGACTCTGCCAAACATAATCTGCAAATCTAATAAGACATTTGCAAAGAAGTATCACTTTGCCAATACCTTTACTTTGAGCATGATTGGTTTCTTAAGAATTTTTCAAAGACTTAATTTTTGAGAGCAATTTTAGGTTTAGAATAAAATTGAGAGGAAAATACAGAGATTTCCCATATACCCTCTCCCCCTGTGCCTGCACAGCCTCCCCCATTATCAGCATCACCTACCAGCGTGGTTCATTCGTTACCAAGGATGAACCCATGTTGATATATTATAATAACCACAGTCCATAGTTATCTGAGGATTTACTCTTGATGATGTATATTTTATGGGCTTGGACAAATATATAATGACATATTCATTATTATAATATCAGGTACAGTATTTTTACTGCCCTATCAATCTTCTGTGCCCCCTATCTCAGGAAATGAAGGATCTTTTTACTGTCTCCATAGTTTTGCCTTTTCCAAAAGTCATGGGGTTGGAATCATACACTATGTAGATTTCTTAGATTGGGTTCTTTCACTTACAAATATGCATGTAAGCTTCCGACATGTCTTTTCATGGCTTGATAGCTCATTTCTTTTTAGGGCTGAATAATATTGCATTGTGTGGATATAGCACAGTTTATTTATCTATTCACTTGTTGAAGGGCATCTTGGTTTAATTTGCATTTCTCTGATGATTAGTGACGTTAAGCATCTTTTTGTATCTCTATTGGCCATCTGTATGTCCTCCTTGGAGAAGCACCTATTTAGGTCCTTTGCCCATTTTTTATTTGGGTTGCTTGTCTTTTGGTGTTGAGTTTTGCAAGTTCTTTATAAATTTTGGATATTAACCCCTTATCAGATGTATCAGCAATATGTTCTTCCATTCTGTGGGTTGTCCTTTTATTTCATTGATGCTTTCCTTCGCTGTGCAAAACCCTTTTAGTGTGATGTAGTCCTGTTTGTTTATTTTTCCTTTTGTTTCCCTGGCCTATGGAGATATATCAAAAAGAATTGCTAGGAGCACTGTGCAAGATTTTTCTGCTTATGTTTTCTTCTAGGGTTTTTATGGTTTCAAGTCTAATATTTAAATATTTGATCCATTTTGAATTTATTTTTGTGTGTGGTATAAGAAGGTGGTCTCGTTTTATTTATCTGACACAATATATTAAGCATTTACTATATCCTATGTACATACAAAAATAGATTACTAAATTTTTGTAGCCCAAAGGATTAGCTATGGGTTTGAGATAGTTTTACATAGTACTGCGTAGTGACAATATTTAATGAAAATGAATCATATCATGGGCAAGCTCTTCTCTCTCTCCCATACCTTCTGATTATTATCAAAGTGAATGTTTCAATTTCATGTCCCTACATCATCAGCTGCCCTCTAGTACTGACAAATACCTCCATCTCCCTCTCTCTTTGTTTATTTATTTTTTAAATGAACGGGAGCAGCATCAGTCTAAGAGCTTGAGGTAGACAACAATATCATTAACAATTTAATAGTGTGATTTTTGTTCTGTCATTTTTATCTTGGGGTTTCTCTTTAGTTACAGTAAGAGATAAGATTGTCTTTTACAATAAATTAATTTAAGCTAAAAATTGAGAGGTCGCAGTTAAAGGAGCAATAACAATACAGGTGATATGCCAATACGGGAAAATCTGTAGATTGCTGCACTGTCCCTGAAGTAGGTGCTCCCGGACAGCTGTACCCTTTCCTCTGGAGGGTCGTCATCTGCATTGCTGTGCTCGGAGCAAACTTCTGCTTCTGAATGCTTCTTTTGTTATACCTCTGTTCCAACTGCCTTGTTTTACACCACTGTTTACATGGGGATAAAAGTCACTACCATCTCAGGACCCTGTGCTGTATCAACAATGGGACATAAAAAGACAAAATTAAAAGAAAAAATTGAGATTCCCATCTCTGCCTCTAGTGTATTTTTTCATTATGAATGTGCTTCATAACTTTGTTCTACAATGCATTACATTACAGTTGTGCATTATAAAATTGTAGAGTTTTTCCCTTTTTGCTTATAAAATCACATGGTCAGCATACTTTGGTGTCGGGGGGCTTTAACACAGCCCCCCGGTCTGCCATGGATGAAGCTGTGGCGATCGTGGCTCGAAGCCTCTGGTCTGTGCAGGTCCCGAAAATCCTCAGGTCTCATGCGGTGCCCCTGTCCCTGTTTGGGCGCCAGATGTCAGGGGGCTTTAACGCAACCCCCCAGTCCGCCACGGATGAAGAAAAAGACTACCAAGACACGATCTGCTTGGGGAGGAGAGGTGGCCGCTTCTCTCAAAGGAGAAGGGCCCAGAGCCTCTCTCTCCAGGGGCTTTTATTAGGTTCATTCGCATAGGAATATGGATAAAGCTCATCAATCATTGTCAGCCAGTAAGGGTTAAACAATACATGATTTACAGAGAACTTTGAGGGCTTATTCTGAGTTACAGCCAATTAGTTAGAGGGCTATAAAACTTTAGGCGCCAGACTCATCTCAGGTCTGGACCCTTATCTCTTAAACTGAGGGTACAAATTAAGTAGGTTTCACAGGAATGTATGTATTTTTCTTAGGCCTGATTCCCCAGGGAGTCCGCCCCTCCCAGCACAAGACTGCACTGCCCTCTGTTATTGCTTCAGGCTTAAATCAGGCAAGGGAAGTAAGGCAGCCAAGAGATTAGGAGACTTCTTGCAGACAAAATGAGGACTCAGGCTATTTCAAAGCTGAGGGGCGAGGGTCCATCACCCCCTTTTCCACAGCCCCCCGAGTCCTTCCCTGTGAGTTTATTCCTGGTGACCAGAACCTGTCTTAGGTTGATCCTCCCTTGAGGATTCTTACCCATCATTGGCTAACTGGAGAAGCTCAGGGCTAAGCAGGGTGAAGTGGGCAGAGGTGGCACACTTGCCAGGGAGACAAGCTTTGTCTCCTTCGTGGCTTATGGTCCCAACTCTGACTCAGCCTTAACCATGGGGGGTTACAGCCTCTGAAACCAGGCAGGGCGGTTCCCAACACTTTGGGTACTTTTTGGAGGGTATGTAAGTCAACTTTGAATGGCACAGGTTATTCCTACAGGTGTGTATTTTTTCAGGCTATAAATGTGCTGCTGAATCAGGAAATGACAAAAAAAATCGAGCACTTAAATCAGGCCTCCATAGATATGTGCTGATTGAGGTTTTCTGCTCTCCATAATAGAAGAGAACAGTGGCATTTTGTCTTTATCATGAAGAGAATGATGGCAGGAATGAGAATCAAACTCAGAAAGCATGATACCTGGAGCACTGTTCTTTCACTCATAGCAACTGCATGCATCCCCCAGACAAATGCTGCAATTAGAACATAAAGCAGAAGAAAAATCCCTGGACTGGTAGTCAGGAGGCCAACCTGTGTGACCTTGGCAACTATTTAACTTGTTGGAGCCTCCGTTTCCTTAAATGTCAAATAGAAAAAAAAAATATTTTCCTTGTTTGCCTTGTAGACTTGCTTTGAGGCTTAAGGAAAACTCTGACTTGCAATGCAAATGCGAGGCATTATTCTGCTTATATTGTATATTACTAGACTTCCTTTTGTGATGTTGGTCATTGCTCAGTATCCTGATTCTTAGCCCATAATCTCTCACATTTTTTTCTCTCCCCTGTCTATGCTTATTTCCTGATGGATGCAGAAGATTGACAGCTGCGATGAAGACATTGGTATTCGGCAGAGAGCTTTCTCCTGTCTCTCTTGCTGCTGGGACTACCTGCAAGGGACCCTCTACTGGATTTACTGCCTTAGGCAGGTTTTTGTCAACATCGTCTGTTTTTCTGCCAAGAAAAGTCAAGATCCCAGGGGCATCTGGTGAGTACTTCTTTTTTGCCTTGAACCCTGGAGGCAGATGAATGAAAGTAGGAGTTCTCACAGCACTTTGATTAAACTTCTGTTATGACACATACGACATTGTACCAATTTCAGATGTTTAGACTTGTCTTTTGGAACTGATCTCCAAGACAGAAGAGATTTGTCTTGTTTATTTCTATCACCTCAGCACCCTACTCAGGGTCTGCTATGTAACAACCATTCACATTTTGGAGGTGGAGAAAGTGTGAAAGAAGGGAGATGAAAAACAGGGAGGGAGGGAGGGAAGAAGAAGTGAATTTTCCTTATTTGGAGTGGATGATTTTATTTCTATAATCCCTGAATATAGAGCTATAGTTTAAACGTGGACTTTAACCCAAGGATATTTAACAAGGATATATTATTTTCCTAGGTGGTAAGACAACTGTGATGTTTGCTGATCAAATAATATAGGATGTTTCATCTGGAAAATTCATTTTGACTACAGGTTTTCCTTTGGTTTTACCTCTTCCCACCCCCCAAAATATAGAAAAAATTTTTTCTTAAGTGTTGTTTATATGAATGATAAATATATATAAACGGCAAGCTCAAAATGTTTTAATCAGTTTTTCTTTGGCCTATGGGATTATTTTGTTTTCTAGCTCCAAAATGCCAAAAGAAAAAATGTATTTTTTAAAATCTAGACAATTTTGCCTTTTGATTTGAGATCTGGGCACTGATCGTATTCTTGTACTGCAATTAGAATCAAGCAAATCATTAAGCATTTCTAAGAGGATATCATATGTGAATTTAAATAGCTTATATTTTTAGTTTACTTTTCTCAATTTTAAGCCACTGCACCACACATAAAAAGGCATTTCTAGGCCAAGTGTTTACCTAAAAAAATTTCTTGCTACACTTTCTACTAAGATAAAATTTAATATTTATCCTGTCTCCTCAGATAGCTACATTTTAAATTCTATACAATAATGGGGGGGTGGGGAAGAAGGAAGAAAAAGAGAAAAGCAGGGAGACAGGAAGGGAAAGAATATAGAGAAGGAATTTTTACTTAGATGCTTAGAACAGCAAATAGGAAATGTTTTGGAGACAAGGCTACAACACTGAGAGAAAAATAATCAGAGTGGAGAAAATATTGTACAAACCTAAAAAACCTAAGTAGAATATTTGTTTTTCTGTTATATTCTAAGAAACTTTAAAGACTGGCTCTATTTATTATTTTTTCTTTATTGTACAATATTCACTCTCAGCTATCTCCATTGCATTTGGTGTTTGGACATTACTTATTTTCCTCTGAGGATTTTAATACAATCTCTTTAAAACTGCTCTTATCAACAGTGAATGATGGTTTTCATAAGAGAGCCAGCTAGCATCGTATGAACACTGATAGTCCTTTGGGGTCCAGGACCATGTGTTTTTCATCTTTTTATCTTCCGGCTTGGTAAAGTGATTGGTATGTAGTAGACACACACTGAAGTATTTGATACAAAATGCATAAATGATCGAAAGATATATAAATGACAAAGATCAAACTTAAAACAAAACAAAATAATAGTCTATGTATTTAATTTGGTTGAAGATTGCAAATGTTTATTGTGTGCATGCCATGGCTTACACACTGAATTTAACACTGTAAATCATATAAAATTACAACATTTCTGATCTTCAAAGAATAGTTTTAGTAGCAACATCTTTTTAATATCTTTAATCAGCATCAATTTTTTACTTAATTGATACAATTATGACATTATATATGAATTATTAAGAATGTTATGATTAACATAACTAGTTTTCTGACCTTTGATGCAGTTTGTAAATACTCACGGAAGAAAAAGTCTTCATGTGTAAAACTTTGTACCTGAACAATATAACCTTCTTTCACTGATACTAGCAGAGCCTTTACCATTTTGAATTACATATGGACCTTGAAGTGCTTTCATTTTAGTTTGAAAACAGTTAATTTTTTAGGCCCTGACTGTTGCAGAACCAGATGTCAAGGTGGTGGTCAGTTAGGACCATGGGCCAAAGTGAAAGTAACATTCAAGCCTTTATTTACTTGTTATAGAGCGAGCAGCAGACCCAAAGTGACTCTGGTTTTTTGGCATTTCCTTTCTTTCCATGGAACTGCACCAGGAAAAGGTCAGGTGAATTAGTGCAGAAGGGGGCTAGGGCCAGGGGTGTCAAACTCATTTTCACCAGGGGCACGTCAGCCTCACAGTTGCCTTCAAAGGGCTGAATATAATTTTAGGGCTGTATAAATGTAACTACTTCTTAACTAGGGGCAAAGAGTTCAGCGCTGCCACCGGGTAGAAACAAGGTGCCGGGCTGGGTAAAACAAGGTGGAGGGTGGGATTCAGCCCATGGGCCTTGTGTTTGCTATCTGTGGGCTAGGTGGTGGGGGACACTTCTTACTGTTGGTGTTCCCAGAACAAAAATCTCCTCCCTTTTATAGAGTTAGGGGTGTGGGGTGGGGTGTATGTGTAAGGAATAAGCATGGAAAAGTACTGAGTTAAAGTGGAAGAAGGTACCTTAACCTAGGCCATCAATAAGGAGGCCTCTGAATGAAGGTGCCCAGATTAGGAATGCAGACATGTAACATACAAGCATGATTGGCTGGTCCAAGAATGAGGGGGGCGGGGCTTGAATCCTTGGCTACAACCCTCTCCAGAAAACTGCAATGCGTTGGCTGGGCATCAAGTCTGGTGTGGAGAGGGCAGCTTTTGCCCCTGAGGCCTGCAAGGCAAAGCTTTATAATCGCCTATGGTTAGGCCAGACAGACCACATACAGGATTTTGGCCTTGAGCCAGGCTCCTCACTCTCCCACCATCTTCCTTCAGCTCTTCAGCACGAGGGTTATGCTGTGTGGCTCCCTTCTGTTAGTATTGCTCTGCCTGGATTCTACAGCATCTGACTCAAAAATATCATTCCTGTCAATGCACTTGATCTTTCAGACACTTGATCTCATAGTCAATTACCCTCTGCCTCTGTTAACCTTTATTTCCACATGATATCAGCCACGTGTCACAAATAACAGAATAAAGTACTTTACCCGAGTTCAGTCTGTACTGTTGGAAATCAAAATGCCTGTATTCTTACCTGCCACCTCTTGCTCTTCTTCTCATGCAATAAAATTATTTTCTATCTGAATTTTAAAATATTGTTTTCTTAAATAATTAAATGTGTCTACTCATGGTCAAACAGTGATTTTTTTTGTAAACCCAGCTACCTGAATTATGTTACTTCAATTGCTGACATTCTCCCTTGCCCTGACCAATTCAGAACCAAGTTCTATGTTATTGTCACATTTTGATTTCTCTGCTTTGTTCCTGCTTCTTGGCTACAGTATTTGCTGGAGCCATCGAACTTGGCTTATTAGAGGTTTGTGCTGTCCAACCACAACTTGGCTGTGGGTATGTGCTTGGCAACCCTCTTGTTCATCCCTCATTGGATTTCTGGCTCTTGTTCTTCAGAGACAGATTCAGGCTTACGCCTTACATCACTTATCTTTTCCCCACCTCTCTCTGCAGCTGACAGCTTTCTATGTTCTTTCAGTGAGATGTGAGCTTTCCATCTACCTTCTTAGTACCTTTTGTGTGTACTTTGTAATTCTTTGTAAGAGAAAAAGTGATGTCTCTCTCCAAAGACAATGCAGCATTGTTAATAATGTACTGAGGCAGCAATTTTCAAATGCTGTGCCACAGGTACTTTTAAAACATGCAGTACCTGCCTATTTAGTCAGGGGCACTGACCTCTTTTCTGTTAGACTGTCAAATAAAAAAATTATAACAACCAACACAAAAATAGCCATCTGGTATGAATGAATCAAAATTATACCTATTTTTGGTCAGATTGGCAAAAAATATATTTTTGATGTGCTGCAGAATTTAGTAATTAGTTTATGTGTACATGAGATTAAAAAGGTTGAAAATCACTGTACTATAATACAATGACAAAGAACATGAACTTTTTGGATTAAATTTGAATTTGGATAGTATCTTCACATCTAAATTAAAAATGAATATCATTGATTAACAGGACCTGGATTTACAGTCCAATCTGAAACAATTCAGAAAACGACAAAAAAGAAGACAGACAAATATGTGGAACAATTATTTTTAAGATACTGGAATTGGGAGACAAAAGATGACCCTGAAAGACAAGAAACAGATGAGATAAGCCCTATGATTACCCAAGCTTGGTGCCAAGTTTCCAGGTTGCAGCTCAAAACGGGGGAATTCAGGTAGAAACCAGCTGACTCTCTAAGTTGAGAAGACAAGTAGTGAGTTCAAGAAATCCAACATGGCCCTACAAAGGAAGATATAAAAATGGAAGATGTAATAAAGGCCAAAGTCACAAAGTATGCCAAAATAAATGCAAAGGACATCAGTGAGCTGCTGGGACAGCTTCAGGCAGGCCAATAACACAATTGGAGTCCCTAAAGTGGAGGGTAGGGAGCTGAGGCTGCAGATCCAAGCTCCACAAATCCCCAAAACAACATCTATGAGGAAAACTACACCAAGGCACAGCATGATCAAATTCCTCAAAATGTGCGGTAACAATTGTAAAGTCAGCCAGAGTTAATAAAGACACATTTAAAACAAAGGACCACATGTAAGGATGACAGCAGATTTTTTTCTTGAAAACAATGCAAACAAGAAGAAAATATGGCAGCATCTTGAAAGTATGGAAAGAAAAAAAACCTATCTAGAATTCTATACCCCCCAAAATATATTTAAAAAGTGCAGGTAAAATAAAATCACTTTCAGACATATGGAAGGTGAAAGAATTTATTACTAGTTTATTACACTACAAAAAATATTAAAGGAGGTCCTTTAAGGAGAAAAGAAATGATACAAGATGGAAATCTGGATCTACACAACTGAAGAGTGCTGGGAATAGTAACCATGCAGGTAAATATATGACTACTGAGTCTCTTTAAAATATACTGACTGTTGAAACAAAACTGATAACAATGCATCGTGGGTTTTATTACATAGTTTTAAGTTGAATATAAGGCACCAATAGTGCTAAAGTGAGAAGGAGGGGGAAAAAGCATACTGTTCTTAGATTCTTATACTGTGCATGAACTAATACATCACTTAGTGATATATTGTAATAAATTAACGACATATACTATAATCCATAATGCAACTACTAACATAAAAATGTTATGGCTAATAAAATGATGAGAAATGAAGGGAATCATAAAAATCATTCAGTGACTGTAAAAGAAGACAGAGAAAAGGGAGGAAGATGAGATGGGACAGACAGAACACAAGTAACAAGATGTTAAACTTAACTATGTTAATAATCACACTGAATGTAAATGATATAAATGCTCCAGTTTGAGAGAGATTACTACATTTGGTTAAAAACAGAAAAGCCAGGCTCAACTTTATGCTTATTTAAAATTAGAATTTACCACAAATAAAAAGCTCCAGGCCCAGATGATTTCACTGGTAAATTCTGACAAATATTTAAGGGAAAAAATATCAATATAATACAAACTTTTCTGGAAAATTGAAGAAGAGGAAATACTTTCAAACTCATTGAATGAATGAGACCATGACAGATGTTACTGCTGTCATATATATATATGACAGCATATATATGAGGAGATCTACCTGGAATGCTTAGGAAAGCTTTGCATTTTCTTCCAGTAAAAGTTCATTGATTTTTACATTTCTTTTAGTTGACTACACAATGCTGCACCTTTATATGATGCCTAGTATCTTTTGCATCAGTACTATAAGCAGAATATTGTAACAACAACAACAAAATAGCCAGCAAAAGAACAAACATTGAAGTGCATCATTAACAGAATATTAGGTATGAATTCATTGAATATCTATAAAATAATTCTAAAATCTTCATTTATTTATCAGTCACTGAGAAGCCTTTTAACAGTTATTGTATAAATGAAGTGATTTTTTGATAGAAATTTTGGATATCATTTCTTTAATGCAAGTTACTCCAATTACCATTTAGCTAATGAACCCTTCAAATTTCATTTGCATAATTGGTGCCAATTTTGACAAGGGGAATTTATCCTGCTGTGATAAAAGCATCATGGAACTCACCAATAGAGTGGTTATTTAGTTTGAAATCAGCATGGGTACACCACTGAACAGACAGGCTTTTCATTCTGGAAACACGGTCTTGTCATTCTAGGTTTCGGAAGCCCTCTCCTGCTCTCTGGGTATGGAGCCTGGGACTCAAAACAGTGTGTTTGACTCTACTCATCGTTATGGTTATAACTAGTAATGAAGCTTTCATTTCAATGGCATCTTCAAATGAACTGAACATTATGTCCCTCAAAATGAACTACCTTTTTTTCAAATTTGAGGGCATTACAATTTTTTTTCTTTATTCTTATTGTTGGCACTATTACAGATGTCCCCATTTATACATTGGCTGCTATCGAATCTCCGTCTCCATAGCTCCAACTTGGCTTCTGAGATCCATAGCTATGTATTAAATTGCCTAAGGACATCTTCATTCACGTGCGTATCGTGTACTATACTAGCCTCCATGCTAAGCACTTTCCAGAATGAACCTGGTCTCTAGGTGGAATAAAGCAGTGGTTAGGTGAAACAGATACTAGGCAAAATTAATCTAAAATGGATCAGTCTCTCAGACTTGGAGAAGTACCTAACAATTAGTACAGACTCCTGTATTACAGCTATGGTGATTCAGAATGCTTATGCAAGTAAGAAAAATTAATCTAGACCAACTATTCTTTTGTATCTTGATCTTTCTTGTGTATATGCAACTAGATTCAAGTATTTTATAAAATGTATGGATCTGTACAGTATCACTGAGTTTGATGATTATGGTGAGGCATCAGAATCTAAAGCCAACCTAATATTTCTTGTTGAAACACAGTTCCTCCTGGAATTGCTATGTGGATTAAATGCCATATAATGAAATCAATGATAACAATGTTTCCTGTATATCACAATCACAAAGCAGAAGTTCACTATGTTTTGCTGATTTAGATAAATTAATGAGTCCTAACCACTACTATACGGAAAGTAGCCATTATTACAAACTGGAGGAATATATAAAATAAAGAGAAACTACATTTGAAAAAGAATCAGGAACTCACAAGGAAACAGAACTCTAGTAGTCAGGGAAGTTTGGAGAAGTTGACTTTTATTAAATATTGACCATGTGCAGGGAAGAGTGTGCAAAGAGCTTAATATGTTCAATCACACTTATCCTACAAAGATGTACAGAGTGCTTACTGGGCTCCACACTCTGTGTTCCACGCATGGTGCTAGTTAGGAAGCCTGTAATATCAGTGCTACATTGTTTATTTTTCTCCCTCATAAATAAACTGAATATTGGAGCTTTCAGTAACCTGCCTAGAATTGTGCAGCCTATGTCAGTCACAGATTGAACCTGGGTTTTTTTGACTTGAGAGCACAAGCTCTCAATCCTCGCACAATGCTGCTGTCTTCTGCATTCACTGATGTTTCCCACGAGCTAGAGAGATTAAAGAGCATGGTTTCTGGAGGGGAGAGATTTGGGTTTAAATTCTGGTTCCACGAATTATGAACTTGGTAATCATTGGAAAGTCCAGCCTCACGACTCTCAGTTTCTTGACTGGTATAATGAGTAATAAAACTCCCCAATTTTCTGGCTTGCAGTGGTGATTGTATGAAACAATGTG
Source organism: Desmodus rotundus (assembly GCF_022682495.2). Lineage (NCBI taxonomy): Eukaryota > Metazoa > Chordata > Mammalia > Chiroptera > Phyllostomidae > Desmodus > Desmodus rotundus. The sequence continues at coordinate 48,694,939 of NC_071389.1, forward strand.
TGCAAAGTGATGCATTATGTTGTATTCAGGAATGAAGTCACCATATTATTTTTAAATGTTGGTGTCTTTATTCTTCATTCTCAGCATCTAACACAATCTCTGTTATGTTATAGACACTTAAGAAAGGCTTGTAGACTAAATAATGAATAAATAAGTGAATGGATTATAAAAGGCATTCAAAAGGCCATGTACCTCCCACACTACATGCTCCCACATTGCCAGCGTTCTGGCTTATCTGTTAGCTCTTGAGTGATTTCTGCTGTGAGGTGACATTAGTAATGCATATAGCAGGAACTGAGCACAAACTACATCTAAACTAGCACATGAGGAAATATTCATTAGTCTGGAGTGAAGCAACTCTGTTAGTGGAGCAAAATTACCAGAGATGTTTGAATGGGCTTTGATTTTATAAAATAATGTATAGAAAAACATACTTGAAAGAAAACGTCGCGGTTCCTTCCAACTTCATGTATAAACTCAATTTAATCCCAAACAAATCTCATAGCAAGTTATCTGATAGTTATTGACAAACTGATTCTAAAGTTTACCGAGAGAGGCAAAGACTCAGAATTGTCAAGTCAATACTGAAGGAGAAGAACAAAGTTGAACTGACTCTGCCTGACTTGAAGACTTACATTAAAACTACACTAATCAAGATAGCATTGTATTGGTGAAAGGCTACAGAAAAATGTCAATAGAACAGAATAGAGAGTGCAGAAACAGACCCACTTATATAGTCTACTGATCCTTGGCAAGGGAGCAAAGGTAATACAACAGAGCAAAGGTAGTCTTTTCAACTAAAGGTGCTGGGACAATTGAAAATCTACAAGCAAAATATGTGGATCTAGACACAGACATTACACTCTTCACTAAAGTTAACTGAAAATAGGTCATAGACCTAAATGTAAATTGAAAAACTATAAAACACCTAGAATATAACAGAAGGTTTAGGTGACTTTAGATATTGTGATACCTTTTTACATATACCACCAAAATCACTACCCATGAAAACAATAATTGACAGACTGGACTTCACTAAGCTTAAAAACTTCTGAACTATGAAAGACAGTGTTAAGAGCATGAGTAGACATTAGCAAAAATCCTATCTGATATATGACTTTTACCTAAAATATACAAAACCCTCTTGAAACTTAACAGCGAGAAAATAAACAGCCCATTAAAAAATGGGCCAAAGTTTTTAACAGATATTTCATCAAAGAAGATAAACAGATGGAAAAAAGCATATGAAAAGATGCTCCACATCATATGTCAGCACGGAAATGCAAATTAAGACAACAATGAGATACCACTCCATACCTATTAGAATGGCCAATATCTGAAACACTGACAACCCCAAATGCTAATGAGGACATGGAGCAACAGGAACTCTCATTCGTTGTTGGTGGGAATGCAAAATGGTACAGCCATTTTTTGAAGACAGTTTGGTGATTTCTTACAAAACTTAACCATACAGTATAGTCTTATACCGTATATACCGTATACCAGCCTTACACCATATACCGGTTATCCCGGTATAACCAAATGGTATAGTCTTACCATATGATCCAGCAATCATACCTCTTGATATTTACCCAAAGGAGTTGAAACTTATGTCCACACAAAATTCTGCACATGGATATTTATAACAGCTTAATTTCTAATTGTCACACTTGGAAGCAGTAAAGATGTTGTTCAATAGATGAATAGATAAGTGAATTGTGCTACATCCAGACAATGGGATATTATTCAAAAGTAAAAGAAATATGTTATCAAGTCATGAAAGATATGGAGGAAACTTAAATGCATATTATTAAATGAAAGAAACCAATATGAGAAGACTACATGCTGTATGATTCTATGACATTCTGGAAAAGACAGAATTATGGAGAGAGAGAGAGTAAAAGGTCAGTGGCTGTCAGAGGTTGAAGAGGAAGGAAGCAATGAATAGGTAGATCACAGAGGATTTTTCGGGCAGTGAAAATACTCCACGTGATAACATCATTATGAAATAGATGTCATTATGCGTTTGTCCAAACCTACAGAATGCACAACAATGAGAGTGAATCATAAGGTAAGCTATGAACTTTAGGATAATGATGTGTCAACATAGGTTCATCCATTGTGACAGACATACCACTCTGATGGGGAATGTTGATAATGGGAAAGACTTTGCATGTGGGAAATGTGATAGTTAAGGATTCTCTGTACCTTTCCCTCAATTTTACTATGAACCTAAAACTACTTAAAATATGAAATTTTACATTTTAAAACTAACATATTTATATTTATATGGTATTTGGAGATATTTTCAGAATGATTCTCTAACTCATATGGAATAAAAATTTGCACTGTAGCCAGGTATAATTAAAAAAATAAATATTTAGATAAACAGAATTGTTTTAATGCAAATGACCACAAAATTATGACTGAAGGAATAGAAATTGGAAAATACTATTATTTTATTTTTTATTATTGTTTATTCTATTACAGTTGTCCCAATTTTCCCTCTTTACCCTCCTCCGTCCTGCCCCACCCCCTGCTCCCACAGTTCATCCCCACACTGTTGTCCATGTCCACGGGTCATTCACACATGTTCTTTGACTACTCCCTGCCCCTTTTTTCCACTGCCCCCCCCTTCCTCTGGCAGCTGTCAGTCTGTTCTCTGTTTCCAGGTCTCTGGTTCTGTTTTGTTCATTAGTTTATTTTGTTCATTAGATTCCTCTTATAAGTGATATCATATGGTATTTGTCTTTCACAGCCTGGCTTATTCGCTTATCATAATGCTCTCCAGATCCATCCATGCTGTCACAAAGGGTAGGAATTCCTTCTTTCTTTCTGCTGTGTAGGATTCCATTGTGTAGATGAACCAGTTTTTTTAATCCATTCATCCAATGAGGGACATTTAGGCTATTTCTTACACTTGGCTATGGTAAATAGCATTGCTATAAACATTGGGGTGCCTAGTTCTTTTGAAATGGTGTTTCAGGATTCTTAGGGTACATTTCCAACAGTGGAATCACTGGGTCATAAGGCAGTTCCCATTTTAATTTTTTGAGGAAATTCCATACTGTTTTCCACAGTGGCTGCACCAGTCTGCATTCCCACCAATGGTGCAGTAAGGTTCCCTTTTCTCCACGTCCTCACCAGCACTTGTTGTTTGTTGTCATATTAATGACGGCCATTCTGACAGGTGTGAGGTGATATCTCATTGTGGTTTCAATTTGCATCTCTCTGATGGCTAGTGAAGTCGAGCATATTTTCATATGTCTACAGGACCTCTGTGTGTCCTCCTTGGAGCAGTGTCTATTCAGGGTCTTTGCCCTTTTTTTGATTGGATGGTTTGTTTTCCTGGTATTGAGTCATGTGAGTTGTTTATATATTTTAGAGATTAAACCCTTGTCTGATGTATTATTTGAAAATAAGTTTTCCCCTACAGTTGGTTCCCTTTTGATTTTGCTGATGGTTTCTTTAGCTGTGCAGAAGCTTTTTAATTTGATGTACAAACTGTTAACCAGACTCATCAAGAAAAAAAAAGAGAGGATCCAAATAAAATCAGAAATGAAAGAGAAGAAGTAACAACTGATACCACAGAAACACAAAGGATTGTAAGAAATTACTGTGAACAGCTCTATGCCAAGAAGTTTGACAACCTGGACAAAATGCATAAATTTCTAGAAACATGCAATTTTCCAAAACTGAACCAGGAAGAAACACAAAACCTGAATAGACCAATAACAACTAGTGCAATTGAAGCAGTAATCAAAAAACTACCAACACACAAAAGCCCTGGACCAGACAGCTTCACAGGTCAATTTTATCAAATATTCAAAGAAGAACTAAACTAATTCTTCACAAACTATTCCAAAAAATTCAAGAAGAGAGAAGACTCACAGACTTTTACAAGACCAATATTATCCTAATCCCAAAACCAGGTAAAGGCACAACAAAAAAAGACAATTACAGGACAATATCTCTGATTCTGGACTCCTAGCATCCAGAACTGAGAAAGAATATATTTTTGTTGTTTTAAACTACCAAGTTTGTGGTAATTTGTTATAGTGGACAAAGGAAACAAATAAGGGCTATATCAGGACATAAATGTGAAAATCCTCAACAAAATACTGGCAAATCAAATCCAAGCATGCAGTAAAAAGATCATACACCGTGATCAAGTGGGATTTATTCCAGGGATGCAAGGATGGTACAATATTCACAAATCAATAAATGTGATACATCACAAAACAAAATGAAAGATAAAAATCACATGATCATATTAGTGGATAAAGAAAAAGCATTTGATAAAATCCGGCACCAATTTATGATAAAAATACTGAGAAAAACAGGAATAATAAGAGCACACCTCAACATAATAAAGGCCATATATGAAAATCCCACAGCCAACACCACACTCAGTGGGCAAAAACTAAGTGTTTCCCTGAAGAGCAGGAACAAGACAAGGCTGTCTGCCTTTCCTGGTCTTATTCAACATAGTACTGAAAAATGTTATTACTTCAGAAAGTGGGTATATAAATTTAACTGATATATTATTGGGAAATATTTATGTTACCTTTTCTATAAAACATAAGAACAAAAGCACTATGACTGATTTTCCTTTATGGTCTATGGAACCTAGAGTATTTTATACTGCTCACGTAATGTACATTTTGTTTCAAAACTACGTAAAAAAAGTTCAAAATATCTAACTTATATTCTATTGATCTTTTTGTAAGGATTGACAAATTATGGTAGATTATGTTCAAAATGTTCTCTCTCTTCTTCATGGCATGTACATGTACCTGGCATACTTGACCATTTACTTTTGACTCTTCCATATGGCTTCCTTTGGCCCATGAATATGAATAGAAGCAATGATGTTCCAGTTTCACACTTATGGCTTAAGATTAGGGTTGCCAGATTTAGCAAATAATGATGCAGAGTGTCTGGGTTATTTACATAGCTGTTGGTAAATTCAGTTCCTCAGGGACTGTTGTACTGAGAGTTTCAGATTCTCAATGGCTATCCGTCAGAGGCCTCCCTCAATTCCTTGCCACACTGGGCCTGTCCAACATGGCAGGCAGCTCATTTCATCAAAGTACATAAGCCAAGAAAGCAATGGAGAGATAGAAGACACGTAAGTGAAAGGTCAGGTGTTTTATAACCTAATCACAGAAGTGACATCACATCACTTTTTCCCTATTTTACTCATTAGAAGCAAGCTATTAGGCCCAGTTCCCACTCAGGGGAGGTTTTCACACATGAGTATGACTGCTGAGAAGTGGGGGCCTGTAAATGTGGTAGCTTTACAGCCTGTAAATGTTATCTTATGTAGCAAAATAAGAGTCTGCAGATGTAATTAAGTTAGGGGTCCTGAAATGGGGAGATTCTTCTGGATTATCTGGGTGGGCCCTAACATCAATACATGTATCCTTATAAAAAAAGAACCAGAATGAGATTTTATACATAGAGAGAAAAGAAGATAGGAAGGCAGAGCAGAGAGAGATGTGAAGATACTGGCCTTAAAAACTGGGGTGACACAGCCACAAGCCAAGGAATGTCAACAGCCAACAGATGCTGGAAAAGCCAAGGAATGCACTTTCCTCGAGAGCCTCTGGAGGGAGTAAGGCGCTGCTGATGTTTTGGTTTTGGCCCAGTGGTACTGATTCTGGACTCCTGGCACTCAGAACTAAGAAAGAATAAATTTCTGTTGTTTTAAGCCACCAAGTTCATGGTAATTTGTTATAGCAGCCAGAGGAAATGAATATGGGCTGTGTCAGAAGCTGCTCACCCTAGTGCCGTTATACGTACATCAGTGTATTTATTGTTCAGCAGTCTTTCATATTCAGCTGACAGAGAGTCTTTCTTAAACTAGCCTAAACAAGAATCATTTGTATTAGCTCACATAAGTAAAAACTCCCAAGTTGAGTTCGTTTCAATTACTATTCACATTTGGGACTCAAATAATGTCATAGATCTTTCTTCATTGTTACTTTATACTTAGAATAAGAACTGTTGCAAAAATGCTGTGGCCACGCGATGGTCGATAGCTCCTGCCTTCCATCCTATTCTGTCATAAACCTGAGCAGAAAGTATAATTCTTTCTTTCCAATATACCCCAGAAACCCCAAGGACTATTTCTTTGGATAAAATTGGGTCATATGCCATCTATGAAACCAATCTGTGTCCAGAGGAATGTGATGGTCTGATTTTCCAGGCTGGCCCTCACGTCCCCATTGCAGGTAATGTTAGCTCCACCAAACTCATGTATTAAGAGGAAACTCATGTTTCTGAGTGAAAATTAGAAACTATTATTGGGAAAAGAATGAGTAGGTCCTACATGAGTAAACAAAAGGGGAGTGCTATATTTCATTCTGGCCTAGTGAGAAGTAGAGATGAAAAAAATGTCTCTGTTTCAAGGACTTTAGAGCCTTTTGTTATATTCAAAACACTAAAGATGTAATTATGATGTGTCTAAAGTAATATCTTACTCAGAAACCAAGGCTAAGCAATGTCATAGATACGGATAGCAGGCATATGTACATATGTACATTCTTCTTAGGCAAGTATCTCATTGACTTTCTTGATACTCCCTGGAAACATCACGCTGTTTTATATCTCAGAAATTTGGGAAGTAGTATAATGCATTGTTTAAAAGCATGGATTCTTATGTCATATACTCTGTTATTTCTTTTTATTGAATTTATTGAGGTGACACTGGTTGATAAAATTATATAGGCTTCAGGTATATAGTTCTATAATACGTCATGTGTATATTGTGTTATGTGTTCACCACCCTAAGTCCAGACTCCTTCCATCACCATTTATCCCCTTACACCCTCTTCTACATCCCCCCCTTCCTTCTTGTAATGACCATACTGTTGTCTGTGTGTATGAGTTTGTTTTGTTTTGTTTTTTTGCTTAGTCCCTTCACCCTTTACAACCAGACTAGCAACCTCCCTCCCCTCTGACAGCTGTCAGTTTGTTCTCTATCTATGAGTCTGTTTGTATTTTGTTTGGTAGTTTATTTACTCTTGATTTAAATCATGGTACCACCATTTTCCAGTTCTGCAATCTTTTGCAAGTTCTTTAACCTATTTAGCATCTTTGTTTTTACAATTGAAATGAGATTACCTACTGCGTAAGGTTTTTCTAAATTGGGATTTAATGAGCTAGCTCATGCTTAGAATTTTAGTAAAATGCCCAGCAGTTTTTCCATGAATATTATATGTCATTATCTCTTAGCTTTGTTGGGCCTGGAATATTCTTCCTCTGTTTCTCCCCTGCCAGTGAATTTCTTTTTTCTTAAAGGAGTAGATTACCTCTACTCTTCTTTGAAGATTGTCTCACATTTTCTTCACATCTTCCCTTGGTCTTATCTCTGTTATCACATTTACCAAATAATTTTATAAACGTGCTTTTTTCATTTTTCTCTTGCTAAATGTTCAGACCTCTATAGTGGGTCCTCTCTAGGTTTTCATTGAAATTTTCATGAAATATTATTTTAAGAAAAAGTGGTGAGGCCATTGAGCACACTGCAAATGCCTGGACATCAGAACATACTTATTCTCATCTGACTATATCAGAAGTTCACTTTATGGTCTCCACAGTGTGATTAATTCATATATTTGTATAATCTAATATATGACAGAGAATTGTCAATTATCAGAATATTAGTAAGAAATAATATTTATAAAGTGCATGAAGTATTTTAGTATATTATTAAAGTTTTTTTCACTGTTCAATGATGTAACTCTTTTCAAGTGATATTTTTGTTTTTGAAAAAACATCAAACCACTTAAGTATTTACCATCACGATCTACATTTGATTGTCCTTTGTAAGTAAGATTGATAGCTAAAGGGTAATGGGAGAAAGAGAAAAGGAGAGAGAGAGAGAGAGAGAGATTGAATGAGATCTGAAAAAACATCTTGGACTTGCCTGATATTTGGTTCTTTCCAGAGGTTTGTTTGAAAGGTCACATCCAGGGTTAATTAATCTGTGGCTGTACCCTACAATACATTATTACCAAAGAAAAATATTCCATTTGGATTTACTCCTCGTGAGGGATGGTGAGTCAATATTTGTTTAATTAAATTGAACTGAGTCAGAAATCCTTCTCTTGAAACTCTTACAGAAAGCCTCTTGAGTTGTTTCTCAGGTCTAAGACACCTAAGTTTGTAAAGTCTAATGAATAGTAACAATTGTATCTTCAGATGCCTTCTCTCTCTTCCCTTTCTGTGCCTGCCTTTTTACTGCTCTTAGGAACACCCTTGTAACTTTGTTTATTAATCTCCCAAGTAGCAGTATCAGGAAAGGGGCCAATTCACAGATAGAAAGTTGGAAGAGATAATCCACTGCTTTCTAGAGTTATATAGGGAACTGTTCCACGCATGGGAATTGTAGTCCAGCCCCAACTCAGAAAAGCCCGTGGGGTGCTAGGTCCGGCACACAGGAGCCATGCCCATGGATAGGTTTTCCCATGGGGAATCAGGCCTGCATTGTACCTAGGCTGCTATGAGACTTGCTTTTGCTAAAACTCCCTCACCCTGGATTGAGACAGCAAATGTTTACCACATATCCTTAACTTCCTAAAGTCTGAGCTAAACCTCCCAAGTGTGGAGTATAACCAGTTCAACCACTTTTCCCCTTGATCTGTAACATCCTTCTCTTTGAAGTAATTAGCCACACTCTTTCTTTTGTTATATGTAAAAAGTAATCACCTACAGTGAACCTGTGCATAGTAAATGAGGACCATCCTCCATGTAATGGACCCAAAAAAGCAATAAAAGCCTGTCCAGGCAGAGGTCGGGCCCTCGGGCCCTCTGGCCCTCTCTCACTCAGAGAGTGGCCATGCCATCCTTTTTTCTCCACAGGATTTCTGTAGTCTGTGTGAATTTGTCCATCGCAGCCACAACACAGGGACCCTACCTGCCAGGGTCCTCATCAGAGTTAGTCAAGTATGTCCAGCTGGTTCCGCATAATAGGAAGCCTATTAATGCAATATAGCATCATAATCAGTTAATTGAGACTACATTTTCTTTCAACATAAATGAAACTGCACAGTCACAGTGAGTGTTCCACAGACTCTATAGGGAAAAGCACAAACCGGTTTAAACGTAGGATTCTTCAACCTCTAACAGAAGGGTTTTCCTCACAGTAAGTAAAATGTGCATCCACATGCAGTGCATCTTACATCTCATTTCCCTTGAAGACCTTTCCATCAGTAGCTAATAACAGCTACATAAGTCAGACTGTTGGGGCAATTACAAAGAGACAACCTGCAAAGTTCAAATCTAATTTTTTTGCAAGTGACTTGAATTCCAGGATGCCAGGTAGAAAGTCTAGGTGATAAAATTCACAAATGGCATTAAAAATGACTTAAGTAAGAACTCACTAACTTGCTGCATATTTTACTATGAATGTTTTAGGCACTATTATTGTCTGGTTATAAAAAGAACTCACCTTCACATTGTCCCTACCAGCACGCACACTCAGTCGCGTGAAGAAGTGACACAATTCCAAAGCAATATTAAATAAGTAAACAAAACACTCTGCTTAAGTCATCTAAAGGAATCTAGAAACTAATTTATGTGGACAAATTTTTCTGTTTTCAAATTAATCTCTCTGGCTTTGGCCTCCAACATTTTGATCTTTATTAATCTTCTTAGCTCTGTGAAATATTCATTAAAAGTATAAAAACCTAATAATGATCTCAGGATGGTGAGATTGACAGTGGCGCTAACATCGTTGCATCAGCCTATAAGAAGAAGGGCGCTATCTTGGAGAGAGCCTAGTCTTTAGGGGCAGCAAGGTGTACGGAAGTATTCAGGTCTCTAGGACCTGAATATTGCGCCTACCAATTACTAGCTTGGCTTAGTTCTTTAAATTATATTTTAAGCCCTGGCTGGTGTGGCTCATTTGATTGAGTGCCAGCCTGCAAACCAAAGGGTCCCTGGTTCAATTCCCAGTCTAGGGCACATGGCTGGGATGCAGGTCAGGTCCCCAGTAGGGGGTGCATAAGAAGCAACCACACATTTGATGTTCTCTCTTTGTCTTTCTCCCTCCCTTCCCCTCTCTAAAAAAAAAATAAATAAATAATATTTTAAACTTTAGTTACTAAACTGTATATAGGCTAATTATAATAGTACATCATAGAACTCTTGTGTTATACAATACAAATCTAAAGCACTTAGAACCCTGACATGTAATAAAAGCTCAATAAATCTTAAATATTATTAGTATAATTATTTTATTAGTAATATTATTATTCAGATCTAGAAAGAAACATATGTTTCTTTTATTGTTCAATTACAGTTGTCCCCATTATCCCTCCATTACTCTCCTCTGTCCTACACACCCCCATATTCCACACTCAATCTTCCCTCCCCTCTGTTGTCTTTGTCCATGAGTCCTTTATACATGATCCTTGACAACCCTTCCCCTTCTTTCCCCTGTTATTCCCTCCACCTCCCCTATGGTTACTGTCAGTTTGTTCTTTATTTCCATGTCTCTGGTTTTATTTTGCTCACTTGTTTGTTTTGTTCATTAGGTTCCACTCGTAGGTAAGATCATGTGGTATTTGTCTTTCACCAACTGGCTTACTTCACTTAGCATAATATTCTCAGATCCATCTATGCTGTTGCGAAGGGTAGGAACTCCTTCTTTCTTTCTACTGCATAGTATTCCATTGTGTAAATGTACCACAGTTTTTTGAACCACTCATTTACTTATGGACACTGTTGGTGGGAATGCAGACTGGTATAGCCACTGTGGAAAACAGTATGGAATTTCCTAAAAAATACTAAAAATGGAACTGCTTTTGACCCAGCAATTCCACTACTGAGATTACACCCTAAGAATCCAGAAAGAAATGCATTTAAATCACACTTTGTCGCTGACTGGCTTTGTGAATTTGAGAAAGTTGTTTAGCTGCAATGACTTTTAGTATTTTGTTGTATCATAAAGGGAGCACATCGTCCACCTCACAGATGCGCTGTGAGGTTTACCCAAAGTATTCCTCGGCAGCTTGTACTGTGCTCTAAATCACCAATATAACTTCTGGCATAGCATTTGATAAGTGCTATTTTTATTGTTGCCTACTATTCTTACATGTTAAATAATATCCTAAAGGCTTTGAGGAATTTGTTCAAAATGATACATGCACCAAATCTGTTTCAACCTAATTACAAAATCAAGGTGTACAGAGTGGACTAAGAAATAAACTACCTGATCATTCAAACATTTTTGATGACTCAGCTGTATCAATAAAGAAATTAGACATTCCTGATATATGATTATTTAGTTTTTAAAAGACTACATGTGTTATGATACTATTATACAATAAATATTATATGATATATAAAAACAGACACCTTAACGGAATGAAGTAAGACATTAAAGATGTAAAATCACTTTTACTCTCAATAAATATTATTACTATGTAAATGCATTATAATTTGGGGGAAAGCAATGTGATTGGGTATGCCTTAGTAATTTATAATCTTGTTTTAACATTTTGTGACATAGCAATGTAAAGGTGTGATTCTGGTTTCAGTTTTTCCATCCCTCATTTTTATGGCTGTTACAGACAACAACATTTATAAATCCACAGGGCAAAAAAAGCATCATCTAATGTACTTAAAAATTATTACACAAGATTTTTAAGTTTCTTCACCAGTTACGGAGCTTGTTTCATCTTACACATTTTCTTGTTCTGATTCAATTGGTTGTTTTCAAAATGTTGCACCTTTAAATTTTTTTTAAAAGATTCAAACCTCCTAAAACATCATTTGTGTGAATCTTAGGATGGCTAAAAAATTATGTTTCTGAGGTTTTAAAGTCTGTAGGTATGAGTGTTTTTATAGTTGACATACAGAGTTTTGGGCGACAACACCAAAGATAGATGGAAACAATTCTAAGCATCTATTTTCCAAATAGGCTGTCCCCAGTAAGAATTTTTTTCAAAGCAATTATTTTTTTGCTTATTGTTGAAATACTACTTTTACCTTGAAAGGGTGTATGGAAAGATTTTATTTATTGATTTAAAGATCTCACAGGTAGCTGCTACCTGACAGCCACTTGTTATATAAGAAAAAAATCAGCAAATTTGGAACAGATTTTTTGTAAAATAAAACTACATAATTCACCTTCAAAGTAAGTGACTCATGTACTCTTAACTCCATTTTCTCTCTGTCTGCAATGGATCATCTTGTACATTTCTTAATTTGTGACTTCTGCTTTTAAAACCACTAAAAAGACTGTGAACTTTGTTGTAATCTGTATAGAAAAGTCAGCAAAAGCTGATTTTAATAAAAGGCCAGTCCTTTCAGAGTGGGTCAGGGAGAAATAGCCTTTCACGGATGCCTCCTTTGTGACAAGTCATTTTGTAAGTACTTTGAAACTGCTTCTCCTCTTTCCTCATGGAATACAGAAAGTAAGCTGGTGTTCTCAGGGTTCTCTTCCCATGCTGTTCAATAAAGTATCCACAGGTCCCAAGCGGCTACATTTAAATTAATTAAGATAAAATAAAATTAAGTTTTGGTTCTTCACTCACACTAGCCCCATGTCAAACCGCAGGGCTAGTGGCTACCATATTGAACAGCACCAGTTATAGAACATTTCCGTCACTGCCAAAGTGCTGCTGGGTAGAGTTGGTCTGGAGTGAGACCTCTTGGGAGGCCTATCACAAGCAGAGATTTTCTTTATTGCTACTGGTACTATCTAAACTTCTAAACAACCACTTTTTTCTAGCCTGTAACATTATCAAAGGAAGAATTGTCCTTTTTCAATTCATCAGACAAAATTAGAAATCGAAGCATAAAAACACCAGCTTATATTTATTCAGAACTTACTTTGTACCAGGTATTGCACTGTTTCCTAAAGATTAGTTTTTTTAGATCTTAAAAGAGGTCTATGAGGTCAGTGTTTACAGAGGTGCAGTATGAAGTAAGTAACCCAAGGCTCTCGGGTTGGGGGTTAGGAAAGCCGTGATAAGATTCTAGGCAGTTAGAAGTAGAGGTGGTGCTGTGTCTGTCTGCTGATGCCACACTCTGTGTGGCAGAAACACAAGTGGAGTGAGAACACTCAGGAACATGTCTTTAGCTCAAAGTGTAAGGGAAGAGAATGTGCTAAAAAAACCTCAATAATCAAAATAATCTTTAACGCACACTGTTTTTTAAAAAGGAAATTACTTCAAAAAATCCATTATGAAGACAATATCAAGTTTTTTTGAAAAATAAAGACAGGATTACTATTACTGATTTTTACTCTTGCTTCAGGTTCCAGTGTGGTTCTGCACGGCACTTTATTTAAAATTGTGGTATTGTGCTCATCATGTCTTTTTTTCCCCATTAATTTGGTTTTTAAATTAGTTGCTTGATAAACTCCTTGAATCATTTCTTTTGATCCTTTCTGGACCCATAACTGATACAACTTATTAATTGGACTCTCAGAGTTTGTGAACCAGGAAGCTAAATTTTTGAGCTCCCCAAGTAAGATTTGGTAAACATCGACCTCTGGTTCTTTCCTCTGGTTTTACTGGTGGTGTGTTCAGCTAAATCATCCAACTGGGCACAGTGATTTTATCACACTGGCCTTTTACAATAACATAACCTATCTTGCTGCCTGTCTTGATGCCATTCTGAGTAACAATATAAGTGGTACTAGTCCTTAGGTATAGAAATCACTGCATGTAAATTTTTTAGATATAGAATTGTCGGGAGCACATATAAACACTCAACAAAAGGTTGCAATATATTTTATTAGATGTCATTTGTTTTTCCTTCTTGGTATGTCTTTCTTGAGAGATGAGTAAATTGGCAGAGGGTAATTAAGAGCTGAAACATTGTACAGGAACTTCCAATGTTACAGAAAATGAAGGCAACTATAGCAAGTGATTAATAATCACCAGCGATATGTTCTGTAAGAGACTAGTACCTTCTAGAGTTACATTTGACCAGGGCCACTGAAAAGACCACACCCCTTTCACCAGTGTCTGTTCAATGACATAGTCCAAGGTCGTGAGCTTTACAGGGCCCCTGCGGTTCTAGGAGGCTCTGTGGTTCACAGAAGAAAAGAGAGAGAGAAAGGGATGGACTTCTGGGACTGAAAAAATTGGTTGCAGTCTTGGGCAAGACACATGATCTACCTGGAATGCAGTTTCCTCATAGAAGAAGCAGTGATTATATGAGTATGTTTATATTTCATTGTGGCGTAAGATTTGTATTTTCCTAACCTATAGTTTGTAGATCGGTTAGTGGTATGATTTCTAGGTTTATAACATAACCATTTCTTGCTTATTGCTAGCTGTAAGACCTATTTTTTTAGCTAATGTGGAAAGAATCCTAATGAGAAAAAGAAAACCAAACATGAGGGCAATTTAATTTGAGCTTTTCCTAAGTATTCTGATTCAGCCTCCATCCTAGTATTTGAATAAATTACATGAATAGAAATAAGACTACTGGGCACAGTATTAGTGTTCAATGTCAGTCACCTGACCTTTTGGTGTGCATTCATTTGTCGAGAAATTGATAACTGCCTTGTAACAAACAGACTATCAAGTAATCAGTCCCCACACATTTGTGGAGTGCAAATATATTTCTTATTCAGACTTTGGTCTTTCTGACCAAATCTGTTTAATGGAATTATTAAATAATTAAAGAAACTATTCTCAACCGCGCATCATTGAGATACATTATTTTGATGTCCACAAGCAACTGTGTTTGTGGTATGATTGTATATAAGTCAGAGCATGCGTGAGGGAACCACAGCTTTCACTGATGTATAATATAGCTGTGTTGTACATGGTCGCGTGATCAGTATTTGTTTGTTATATGTTGCTGGCTTTAAAAAGCACTATGAAACTCAGTTATGTACAATATAACATTATTTCTCATAATTCAGTACATTGAGTTAAATTGGCAGGTTTTTGTTGAGTGAGGCCACATTCAACCGAGAAGTCAGCTGGGGCTGAAATGTCCGAAAAGCATCAGAGCCCCTACAGTGTGGCCTTTTGATATATACCAGTCTACTGACTGTCTTCCGAGAGGTAGAAAGCAGAAGATGCAAGTCTTTACACTTGGGCCCAAAATGTCATTCAGTTGCATTATAACAAGTCATGAGACCAGGCCAGTTTCAAGAACTGTTGGGAACCACCCTGCCTGGTTTCAGAAGCTGTAACCCCCATGGTTAAGGCTGAGTCAGAGACCTTGGGACCATAAGCCACTAAGGAGACAGAGCTTATCTCCCTGGCAGGGGTGCCATCTCTGCCCACTTTACTTCACCCTGCTTGGCCCAGAGCCTGACCAGTTAGCCAATGACGGGTAAGATTCCTCAAGGGAGGGACGACCTAAGACAGACATGGTCATGAAAAAGGCCCACAGGGAAGGAGTCGGGGGGCCATAGAAAAGGGGGTGATGGACCCTTGCCCCTCGGCTTTGACATAGCCTGAGTCCTCATTTTGTCTGAAAGAAGTCTCCTAATCTCTTGGCTGCCTTAGTTCCCCTGCCTGACTTAAGCCTGAAACAATGACAGAGGGTATTGCAGTCCTGTGCTGTAAAGGGTGGACTCCCTGGGGAGACCAGCCCTAAGAAAGAATGCATAAAATCCTGTGAAACATGCTTTGTTTATACCCTCAGCTTAAATGATAAGTGTCCAAGCCTGAAATGAGTTTGTTTCCCAAAGTTTTATAGCCCTTTAACTAACTGACCCTAACTCAGAATAAGTCCTTAAAGTTCTTTATATGTTATCTATTGTTTGACCCTTACTGCCTGACAATGATTGATGAGGTTTACCTGTATTCCTGTGCAAAATGAACCTAATAAAAGCCCATTGAGGAAAAGGCTCTTGGCCCTTCTCCTTTGAGAGATCAGCCACCTCTCCTCCCCAAGCAGGTCATGTCTTGGTAGACTTATTCTCATCCGTGGTGGCCAGGGGGACCCTGCCGGTGGAGTGCCCCCCCGCCAAGAACAGAAGAAAGAGAGTCTACTTCTTGATGTCAAGAGTGATGCACCTGTACAGGGGTGGAAGGAAGTGTTGACAACCATATTTGGAGTCCATCTATCTCTGTACTCTGCCACCACAACTTACATCCTCCCTCCACCTGCAAAATGCATTCACTTCTTCCCCTAAAATCATATCCCATTAAGAAATTAGTTCCAAGTTTTGCTTCCTGTCACCCAGATCAATCCAAGGTGTAGATAAAGTTCCTCACAAGCAGTTGTTCAAATGGTAGAACTTTGGTACAGATTCCACCATAAAATATATGGCATTGGCATTGTTCCTGGGTAGCTGGAAGAGACCTGAATGGTGAGTAAGTTGTTAATGGAGGAACAATGGAAATGGGAAGTTGCTATGGGAGACTAGAAAATGTAGGCCATTTAAATGGCAGAAAAGTTGAGATTGTTGCCTGAAGTTACTTGAAAGACAAAAAACATACCTAATGAACCTTGGATCTGGCTGGGAAGATTTCTAGGTAAATTTTTGAAAAAAAATTTGTTTTAGTTATCTATGAGAAGGTACAGGGGAAAGAAGGGAAAGGGTCATCAAGAAACATGTATAAAGGACCCATGGACAAAGCCAAAGGGGGGTAGGATTGAGGGTGGGAGGTAGGGTGGGTGGGGTGGGTGGGGTGGGGGAAAGTGGTGGTGGGAAAATGGAGACAAGTGTATTTGAACACCAATACAAAATGATTTTAAAAAAGGGACAAATGAATTAAAAAAGGAACATTTCAGTTTTCAAGCAGAATTGAGAAGAAGTATTTTCAACCCTGGTCTTATTACATTGGAAAAAACACTATTTCTCATTCACAACTTCTCAATCTAACTAAAGGTTCTTAAAATAAGAAATAGCTTCAGGACAAAAATCAAACTAAGATTCCAATAGTAAAAAATATGGCCACAGGGTTAAGATCAAATCAATGATATAGTTGTAATACTTCTTGTTAAGAGTTCTGAAGGATTTAGGGCAATGCTTCATGGACCCTTTCAATCAGACAACAGTCTTAAAAGCATTTTAAAGATATTACCCCCGGGGCATCCTGTATATCAACCCAATCTAGAGAAAGGCTCTAGAAATTTGTGGTCATGACATTTCTCTAATGTAATGGATTATAATTTGATACCTTGGAAACAATATTTTTTAAGGTAGTTGAATTAAATTGTATTAAAATGGACACAGAAAGTTTCAAATAACAAGAGACTTTTAGGACCCCAACTTTCTAGGGGCAGAGGGAAGACTAAGAATGCCACTCAGCTCTAAATATAGGGCGCTTGTTACAGAAAAGGAAGGATGATTCATAAGACGGAGGCAAGGGTCCAAGGATGGAGCTTAGAGCTATAGAAAATCACTCCCAGGGGACAGAACTGAATCCTAATCAAGGAATTCTTGCCCAAGAGTAGTATGCTCTGAGAATATATACCTTGACATTATATGCTGAACTTATCTTTTTGAATTACAAGTCTCCAGATTTACAAGATCCACAGTGAAAGAGCCTTTTCTGCACATTAATGTCAGTCACAAGATACTGTTGAGCCTGATCTCATAATTGGATAAGATTTGGGGTCTTAAGGGGGGATGAAAGGCTTTTTCATGTGAGATGGATGTGAATTGTTGTGGCCAGAGGATGGGTTGTGGCAAATTGCCTACAAATATTGTCCACAGTTTCCTCCATTCTGGGACGTTTATGATGCTGCCATATTAGGAGGTGGAGACTATTTTCCTTGCCTTGAACCTGGAATAGTCTTGTGACTGCATTTTAGCAACAAAGTGTGACAGAGGGGAGGTTCTAGGATTTCTAAGCCTTAAGAGAATTGGCAACTTACCTCTCTCTCTTTGAGCTCTGGGCACCAGGTAAGAAGTCCCATTGTCCCAGAGAGACATGTAGAGAGGCATGGAGGGGCTGTGTGAGACCATGCCATACATACCACCTGCTCTCCCAGCTGAAAGTGCTCCCATGATTACCCAGCTGACCCCACAGGACCCCAAGTCAACCTAAAGGAACATGAAAGATAACAAATCATTTTCGTTTCAAGCTACTGTATTAATTTTTATTGATAGATAACAAGTTATCACAAACTTAATAGCTTAAAACCACATACATTTATTTCACAGTTTCCCTAAGTCAGGATTCAGGTGATGCTTAGTTGGGTCTCCTGCAGAAGGTCTCACAGTGCTTCAGGGAAGGTATTACACATTTAATCTGGAGCTTGACTAGAGAAAAATCCACTTCCAAGCTCATTCAGGTTGATGGCAGAATCCATTTCTTTGAAGCTCTGTACCTGGGCCTTGGCTTCTTATTGGTTGATGGCTGAACATTTTTCTCAGGTCCCATGGGCCACCTGCAGTTCCCTGGCACTTGGCCTTCTCCACAGGCAGTACATAATGTGACTGCTTCCTTCTTCCTCCCAACTGCTAAGGTAGAGTCACATACAATGTAACAATAATCAAAGGTAACATACTATCACTTTTGCCATACAATTAACCTAATCAAGGGAATAATATCTTCTTGCTTTTACCATGTACCTTATTGGTTAGAAGGAAGTCACAGCCTCCACCTGCACTTACGGGTTATTTTGGTCACCTTAGGGAATGGCTGCCATGGCTATTGTTGTAGATGCTTTGTCAAGCAGCTATAGATAATTAAAACATCTTCCTTTGAGTAGAGACTCTTTGAGTAAAGTTTGTCATTTCTAGTCATTCAAGTAAAGTCCCTAGTCAGAGAAATCCTTTCAATAAGTGCTTACAAAATTAAAGAAGCATCATTTAAATAGAAATCTTGGCCACACTACTTAAGGAGAGAGTGCTTCCTATCTGAGTCAGCAGGTGAGAAGTGCTAACTCTAGAAAATTGTTAGTCCATTGCAAATGCTGAGCTCAGGCTGAGCGCTCTTCTATCCATATTCTGCTATCAGATTCAAGATTCAAGTAAATTTTTTTAGAGGCAGGGCCATATTGGGGGAATATGCCATTTCAGATCTGAAGAATGACGTTCAGGAAAAATTGCAATAATCCGATCACCTGACATCAGATGATCTCAAAAGCTGAAGGCCAAGGGTGGTGATGTATTCTGTAGCAGGGGCCTTTGAGTGTCAGCTATAACTTCTCTGCTAAGACTTGAACCACCCTAAGTGAAGATGGGAAAAATTTGGATCATGCTGATGCTCTAACCTGTAAAGACAGCTCCCGGGGCATGCTTTCATCAGAGCTATGTACAAAGAAAACCATAATCGACATGCTTCATTCAGGTTCAGGTTCTATAACAACATATTACTGCTATAAACTCTGCCCCAGATGTTGCTTCATTGTAAATAGTAACCGTAACTCATATAGTCATAGTACATACAATAAAAATTGTATAAAAAGGCACTTTCCGGGCATTAGGCAATTAACATTCAAGACAACCCTATTGTGGGTAGTCTGGTAAACCATTTAAAGAAATAAATGGTGGAAGTGAGTCTTACAGAATTTATTAAAGTGCCAGAGTTTACACAGCTGGGAAGTCACATAGTCATCATTCCGACTTCACACATTCCGTCCGACTCCAAACCTCAGGTGTCTCTTCCACTACGATGAGCAATCCCGTTATCCTCCAAAGGGGATGATGCCAACACTTTGGGGAACGATTTTATTTTAACCTCTGAAATCTAAACATTCCTCTCATTACAAACTAATAGTAGAGATAGGGAATAGATTTTCCAGTATTTCCTTCAAAGAACTGAGATTATAGATGGCAGTGATAGGGCCATTGAAAATGTACCAAATCACTCATGTCTAGAAATGTGCTTTTTTTTCTTTTTTATTGTTCAAGTACAGATGTTTTTGTTTGTTTTTTTAAATCAAAAAGAAAAGCTTGAAAATCTAAGCTAAGTAACAAGACTTTGACCCAGTCAGCATAGCTGGCTGGTTTTACCAATTGTGGTGGTAATAAAAACCAGTGGCATTCAGAGAAATAAAAAGAATCTCATAAATAGAATTTTAGAGAAGTAATTCTAAGCTCTTGAAAAATAAAATCAATCAGTTGAAGAAGGAATTTGCAGGGGAAGAATCAGCACTTCCAGTCTCATAAATAAAGTATGAAAAAGTCTCTTACAGCTGAGTGGAGTTGCTGTACTTCACAGCACAGAGCTTCACAGAACTGCTGAACTTCAAACAGACTAGCTACAGACAGCTATGAAAACTCAGGGATGCCGTGCTTCTTCCAGGGTCACCACAGAGACCAGAATAGACCAGAAAGGATTTTACATCCACCAGTTTGACCCAGATACAGCTTCAGAATAGGCTAAATAATCCACCTCATTTGCTCATTCGTTTCTTTTTATTAAATTTATTGGGGTGACATTGGTTCATAGAGTCATATAGATTTCAGCTGTACATTTCTATGATACATGATCTGCATGTTGCACTGTGTGCCCAGCATAGTAAGAAGGTACTGCCTTGCTACTATGTGCAGCAGGTATCGAGATCAGCACTGGGGATACAATGGTGAGCAAGACACACCTGGTTTCTGCTTTCATAGAGCTCACAGTATGATAGAGCAGAAAAGGACAAGTGAACAGCATTTGCGATACAGTAGAATGGGTCAAGTGTTGTGTTAAATGAGCCATAGGAGGAGGGCATGTATGTCAGGGAGGGCTTCCCAGAGGAAATCAGACATATGGTGAAACCCGAGTAATGAATGGTAAACAGCCAGGTTAAGAAGGCTTGGAAAGCCTATTTTAAGCAAGGAAATGGCTTGTGTAAAGACTTCTTAGTGGGAAAGAGCAGGACGATAGAGAGGAGGAGCACGGAAGGAGCAGAGCGAGTTTTTGCTCTGGTGGAGCTCAGAGTGTGAAGGTGGGAATGGCCAGAGGTGATGGTGCGGCCTTGCGCCAGAGCACAGTCTTGTGAGTCGTGTGAACCTTGTGAGTATCGTTTGGGCAGTGGGAAGGAGTTTGCATATGGGAAGCATGGAGAGGAAGAGAAATGGTCAGGTTATTTCTGGATGCTGTTTAGAAAATCAATTAGAGTTGGCAAAATGAGATGTAATGAGACTAGTGTAGTAATTATTACATTATAGAATCAACAAGGTTTGATGATTGGTTGTAGGAGCTGAGAGTGGGAAGGAATCAGGAAGCCCCCCTCAAGCTACTAGGTTGGCCAGGGTTATGGATGGCAGTGCTACTCCATAGGTAGGAAATTCAGGAAGAAGAGCAGGCTTATGGATGAAGGAGGGGCTTTTTAGTGGGCTCAGTTTGGGGCAGGAAGAAGTATATGTGTGTTTACAGAGAACCACTGTAGTAAAAGTTTAGTATGCCTTATGTTTTGTTTTAAAGGATTTGGTGCAGAAAGTAGAATTGATGATGGTGCTATATCTGAATTCTTTATCTAGTCTCTATGATTGTCAATTAAAAAGTGGGTAACTTAACTTTATGCATAAAATGAATGATCTTTTATTTTTTACTTTTTAAAAAAGATTTTATTTATTTTTAGACAGAGGGAAGGGAGGGAGAAAAAGAGGGAGAGAAGCATCAATGGTTTGGTTGACTCTCACTTGACCCCAACTGGGAACCTGGCCCGCAATTCAGACATGTTCCCTGACTGGGAATTGAAACCACGACTTTTGGTTTGCAGGCTGGCACTCACTCCACTGAGCCACACAAGACAGGGCTGAATGATCTCTTAAATGCATTAGTCGTTCCATAATTTTATAACATTTGTAACTATCTTCCATTTCATAACTTTTCTGTCATTCATAAGTAGTGGTATAGTGTTAGTCAGTGTTTCCCAAAGAAACAGCACCAATAGGATATGTGCATATGTAAAGAGATTTATTTAAGAAATTGGCACTCACACTTGTGGTGATTGGCAAGTCCAAAGCATGTAGGGCAGGCCAGCAGGCTGGAGACCTAGGGGAGAGGGTATTGCAGCTCCAGTCCAAAGACAGTGTAGAGGTAGAACTTGCCCCTCCTTGGAGGACCCTCAGGCTTTTCTCTTAATTGATAGGATGAGGCTCACCCACGTTACGGAGGGTCATTGGTTTTACTCAAAGTCTACTCATGTGAAAGGCAATCTTATCATTAAAAATACCTTCATGGAAACTTCCAGACTAGTGTTTGAACAAAAATGTCTGAGTGCTGTGGTCTAACCGAGTTTGCACATATAATTGATCATCACCGTTATACATATTCACTAACATATGGATTACGGTTACATGTGCATCATTGCAAAGCCTTGTTCAAAATATATTTTAAAATTTTACAAGTACTCCTTGAATTTAAAATTAGCTGTTATAAAAGTATTGTTTATTGCCAGCAGAGATTCCCATGTCAATTTCAGAATTACAACTGATTAGAACAATTGAGTTTAAGCAATCCTCGGTGGACCAATCTCGGAGATTGCTGTAAAATTCTCAGCAGAGGTAATTAGTACTGTAGAGGGGTTGCTACTGTGTGTCTTTGTTGTTTTAAGTCTCTATTAAAAAACAAATCATCTTTGGTGGGTGACTTAAATAGAATTTCTGTCCCAACTCTTTATACTCTCCTTATAATACAGCTTTCATCCATATACTTTGCCATGTGTCTTTCAGGGGAGTAGATAGAGAATATATCTCCTCCTTGCTGACATTGAGCCTGACTCTGTGCCTTGTTTGGAGTGATACAATGTGCACAGATATGCGAGCATGGCACAATTGCATGGTTTGGCGTATCTAACTCTTATGTTTCTGTTGTTCAGCACGGGGAAAGGATTCACAGAGCAGCCACTGACTCAGAATAGAAATATGTGGGACAGATTGAACTGGGTAGATAGCTAGAAGTGGAGCCATGCTAACTGTCCAATTGCCCTGTAAGTAAGGGGATTATTAACCTTCAATGCCACTGAAATTCTGGGGTTGTTCCCTATACAATTATTTTAGAGCAAGAATGGAATAATACTGTACAAAAAGGAGAAATTTACATGTCACTGTTACTTGAAGCAATTGGTATCCTATCTTATCCATTCATCTGAAAACATGTATTAAGTGACTACTACGTATCTGGGCAGTATTAGCACTTCTCCACTGCCAGTGATGTTTCTTCTCCTTCCTTATATAGAGCACAAAACACATGCTTGCTAGCTTCCTATTCAATTTGAATCCAGGCAGAGCTGCTGTAAGAGAAAATAAACCATATTATCTTTACAAACTAATCAGTGTCATTCACTATGTGGCCCGAAGCAAGAAAGACACAGAATACAATGCTTTCTGATTAACAAACTAACAATGAAATCTTAAGTGTCTTACATGCAAATGAAGTTACAGATTATGGGTGGGAACACAGCAAAAACAGGTCAGGAGGGACCACAGTGACAAATGACTCTAAAACTTCAGTGGTCTGCAACAGCAAGAATGTGTTTATCACCAATGCCCTCTGTCGAGCAGGGAGGTCTGGAGCCCTTCCTCACTCTGTCTTCCCCTCTGGGTCCTCGGGAATATCCAATGTATGAAACATTGTTGAACACTGAACTCATAACAAAGGGAAAGTATATACTGGCTCCTAGAATTTCTGCTTGAAATGGAATTCAGCCATTTCTATTCTCATCTAATTCTCATTTAATGTTTCTGTCATCCATGGGTCACAAAATTATAGTACTCCTCCAAGGAGGGGTACCAAACAAATTCGCATCGTAATACAGTCATGCTCCACATAGTGATGTTTCAGTAAATGATGGCCTGCATATGCGATGGTGGTCTCATAAAATAACGGAGCTGAAAAATTCTATCATCTAGTGATGTGGTAGCCATCATAGCGTTGTAGCGTAATGCATTACTCGTGTGTTTGTGGCAATGTGGGTGTAAAGGAACCTGCTGTGCTGCCAGTCCTATAGAAGTATAGTGTGTCTGATCACGTATGGTGCCTGATACCTGATAATACTGATACATGACTTTATGTATTTACTATTCTGTACTTTTTATCATTATTTCAAAGCGTGCCTATTTCTACCTATAAAGAATAAGTTTGCTGGAAAGCAGCATGCTGCATTATGTTGGCAGCAGCCTTCTGCATCTCATGTCCCTTGATGGCATCATTTTCTCTTGTGTTTGATTGGATCTCGCGTTGTATTGTTCATCGTGGCCACTGTGTGAACACAGTCTGCCACTAGTATTAGGAGGCCACGTGAGGAAGGGCCTGCATCAGGTGTGGAGGAACTTGTAATGATCTGGACTGAAGACGAGACGCAGAAGTGTGTCCTCGGTGCCGTGATAATCGTGGCCACACAAGTGTCGGTTTGTGCTGTGGAAAGAAAAGATGAGGCCTGACTATGATGTTGGATTTCCTGCTAGCTCTTGGTTGTTCAAAAGATTTAAAAATCATTATTTATTACATAATGTGAAAATGATGGCAAGTCTGCGAGTGCTTATGTAAAGGCACCTGAAGAATTTTTGGAAATTCTGGATAAGCTGTTTTTTGATGAAACTTCCTTACGCTGGAAATGGACTCCTGAAAAAAGTTTTATTCGTAAGGAGACCAAGTCAATGCCAGGTTTGGAGGCTTTTAAGGACAGGATAAGTTTTGCTTGGGAGGCAAGGTTGCAGGCTACAAACAAAACCCTTCGCGACCTGGCACAGTGAGGACCCCAGGGCCTTTAGAACATCAATAAGCACGCATGCCGGTGTGTGACAGCAGCAACAAGCAGTCACGGATGCTCCAGCTCCTCTTCAAAGATGCCTTCCTGAAGTACTATGCTAGCAAAATTGGAGAAGTACCTTTTGGAAGTAACCTGCCTTTCAAGATTTTGCTAATTGTTGATAATGCTCCTGGACATCCTCCTGTTGGTGATCTTCATCCCATATCAAAGTGATGTCTCTTCTTCCAAACCACCTCTTTGATGCAACCAGTGGGTCAGGGAGTTATAGCAGCTTTTATGGCCTGATACCTGAGCAGGACCTTTCCCAGGCTACTGCTGCCGCTGAGGAGGACACAGATGCGATTCTTGAAGCTTTACAACATTATGACCACAGCAAGAGCCTTGCTTGTGCTTGAGGTATGTCACCAGGTTGCATATGAGTGGCATCTGGATACGACACTCAAGACGTTCCTTCATGACTTCAAAGGATTTGCCAAGGATGAGGAGGTTGTAGAAGTTAACAAGTCTATGAGTGAGAAGGTGAATAACTTTAACCAGAGCATGGTACACAACTGGAACCTGAGTGTAGATAAGGATGACATTGAGGAGCTCCTAGATGTGGTCCCTGTGGAATGGACTAATGAGTTGTTGAAACAGAAATGTATAGATGAAGAAGAGACAAAAAAGAAAAGAAAAAAGAAAAGAAAAAGAAAACAGCAGAGGAAGAAAAAGAAGAACCTCCAAGAAAATTTATACTGAAGAGTTTAACAGAAGCTTTTGTAGATCTCAGAACCTTCTTAAAAAGTTTGAAAGCATGGACCTCAACATGAAGAAAGGAACATTTGTTGTGCATCATCTGATTACAAGCACATCTGTGATGAAAAAAAGAAACAAACCGAGAAAACCACCCTGGCTGTATTCCTGAAAAGAGTGATACTTTCTTGAGAAGAGCCTCGGGAAGGTGTTGTAGGAGGTGCTCCAGGGAAGGTGTTGTTATGGTTGGAGACGACTGCCCCGCTCCATGTGTGTTGTTGCCCCTAAAGCCCTTCCAGTGGGGCGGGAGGTGAAGATGCACGGGATACTGACGATTCTAACCCTGCGTAGCCCAGGCTCGTGTGTGTGTTTGTGGCTCAGTATTTTACAAAAAAAAAAAAAAAAAAGTTTAAAAGTAAATATGAAATTTTAGAAATAGAAAAAAGCTTACAGAATAAGATAGAAAGGCAATATTTTTGTATAGCTGTATCATATGTTTGTGTTTAAAGCTAAGTGTGTTTACAGAGCTGAAAAAAATTTTATAAAAAGTTACAGTAAGCTCAGGTTAATTTATTATTGAAGAAGAATATTTTTACAAACTTAGTGCAGTCTCAGCGGACAGCGGTTATAAAGTCTGCAGTAGGGCACAGTGAGGTCCCAGGCCGTCACACTCACTCCCCACTCACTCACTGCCTCACCCAGAGCCACTCCAGTCCTGCAAGCTCCACACATGGGAAGTGTCCTGTACCGGGGTACCACTTTTATCTTTTATTTTGTATTTTTACTGGGCCTTTTCTATATTTAGATATGTTTAGATATACAAATACTTGCCATTATGTTAGAGTTGCCTACACTGTTCAGTACAGCAACACGTACAAGTGTACGGCCTGCGTGCATAGTAAGCTATGCATACACTACATGCTATGTGCTACGTGCATAGAGCTATGCCTTCTGGGTCGGTGTATGTGCACTCGGTGATGTTCGCACAAGGACAAAATCGCCACGTAACTAATTTCTCAGAATGTATCCCCATCATTAAGTGATGCACAACTATATCTTTTTTAAAATGTAAGTAACTAGAATATATAGCCTTAGAATTATTGGTTAAATTTTAAAGGAGAGGACTTGAAACTTTTGAAGTCCATAGCCTTTAGGGAAATTCTCAGGAAATAGCCAAGGCATTTTATGATGAGGAGATACTGAACAGATGTAAATCTGACACAATTCTCACTCTAACAAGAAATAGCATGTATATTTATAATAACTCTAGGTCAAAGGCCTCACAAATATTCTAAAATTGTATCTTTGTCAGTGAGCAGTAAGTGAATTTAGAGGTTGGAATTTTGTTTCCTGCAATGTACCTGATTCCACAATCTTTTATCTTCCCTAATTTGTCATTAACCTTTGCTAATAAGACCCCCTTATAGTCTCTGGTATCAGCATAATTTTTATTAGATAGGACTAAGTCAGTAGGTTTTTTGTTTTGACATTAAATGTTATAGGGCTTGTATATTGTTATTCTTTTCATTAAAGCAACTAGCAAAATCCCTGGTACATAGTAGTACTAAGAAAATCCTTCTCTTCCTACAGATAGACTTCCAGCTGCCTTTAAGGATCATTTAACCTTTATGAAACTAAAAGTAATGTTTCACTATTTATAAAGCACTTTTCAAAAATTCAATTAATTCTCATTACAATCCTATGAAATATGTATTACTACATTCACTTCTTTGTGGTTGAAAATATTGAGACTACAGGAGGTCAAAGAACTTTTGAAACATCAGATACTATAGCAAGTATTTTCTAAAGGGAACTTTATTCAAATTTTATACTTTTATCAGTATACTTGTTATAATCCCTATAATTTACTTCAAAACACTTCAGTATAGCCAATGCCTCAGTGCAGGTATATGCCAGTTATTTATTTTTACTTTTTAAAAAATAATTGCTTGTAGAACTTTTATTTTTTTATTGTATTTTTTCCATTACCATTTAATCCTTTGATACCCTCCTCCTCCCCCGCAATCACCACACTGCTGGCCATGTTCTGGGGGTTGTTGCGTGCACCGTGCTATCAGGATGTTAGAGTCTAGAGGTGGTCCGCTAGCAGTATGATAACGGGCCACATTCCAGGGATGTCAGAGGAGCATGCCCTCCAACTTCTAATACCTAATCAATAACTGATACTCTACTAAGTAGACAGTAAGTGTAAAAAACGGGCTTTTTATTGGTGAAATTAATGTTATTTTCATCATTTATTTTTAAAAGGAGCCTTATTTGAAAACTGGAAGATGTCTAAGATATGTCGTTTGGCTAAACCACTCTTGCTTGTCTGTGCCTCTCAGGGATGGCATCTGTGTTCTGTATTCCCTAATTGGCCTTGCATCCAGTTTTGGTTTGGGGAGAATGTGTGACTTGCATAATATCAATTAGATGGATTCCTTGTATCAGGAATTTTGCCGTGTCCTTATCTAAATCACTTAAATGATTGAAACACCTGAGTATATCGAGCTGGGGATTTGCCAAGTGTAGAAAATGTTGCATGAACCCATTCTGTACCAGCTTTGCTAGTAAATAGTAATAATAAATGTCCTTGTGGGGGATAGAATTGAGGAATAATCTGTGACTTCTTTCTTTGTAACCTGGCAGCTAGGTTATGGAGAGGCACAGACACCAGCCACCTCTGATTTGCTGGCAGCTACTTTTATCTATGACCAAACTGGCTTGGGTCAGTTCTCAGTCATGCTACATATCTTCTCATGAGCACTAGGCAGCAGCATTCTTTCTTGAATGCGGGACTTTGTGACCTGAGGTCACCAGGTCACCGGTGTGCTGATGTTCAACACATTGACTTAGTGACTAGAGCATGATTTTTTTCCAGAGCCTTGAAGTGCTGTGTGTGTGTGTGTGTGTGAGAGAGAGAGAGAGATCTGAGCTCTGCAAATTGTTGTGTAAGCCAGAAATTAACTTCTGGCTTAGTGACTAGAGTGTGATTTTCTCAGAGCCTTGAAATGCTTTGTGTTTGTGTGTATAATTTGAGCTCTGCAAATTGTTGTGTAAGCCAGAAATTAACTCCTTAAGAATGTTTCTTTAGATGTGCTGGAGTCCCCTGATTCTTCCTATAAAGCTGTATAGAATGAGAGACTCTACAGCAATTTACCAAAAAACCCCACAAAACCTTTATATACAACAAACACACAGAGAAAATAATGATGTTTTGTAATAAAAAAGTGTTTAGCAATTATACAAAGCCCATCTTTAGACAGCTTTACAAATGCTAGCTAATTAAATTTTGCTAAAAACAATTTATAACATAATATACATGTGGTGAAATAAATAAGAAGCATAGCCATAGAAAATAGTACTTAAATGCTAATTGATTGACATTATTTTTGCTCCTCATAGGGTACATGCCCCCACATCTATAATATTTTTATTGTTGTTTCAAGAAAGCTAGGTAAATTTATTCTGAATATCACACTTTTACCTTGGTTTGAGATTGTCTTCAATCACTATAGCCATCATTTCAAGGGAAAAGAGCTCTTTAACTGTTATAATGAAATCCAATTCTGAATTAAAAAAATCAGATTGTATTGTTATTATAATTGGGCATAAAAAGCAATTTCCTTTGGTTTTCCACTTTAGATGATTTGATGCTTCGATTACCAACAATTTTTGTCTTTCTTGTTGTGCTTTCCAGACTGGCACTATTGTTTTGATAGGAAGCCTTTGTTGACAGCAGAAAATAGTCGATTTTGCAGCCCCAATCAATTTTAAAATTTTTTATACAGCTTTGTTTGTTTGAAGTCAAGTTTGTAAGAAGAGACATGGAAACTTTGATTTGGTCTTTCAACCTTAATTGCTAATTTCTACATCAATAAGGCCCCAAAACTGTATGGATGGGAGTGGATAGTTCCACCATATATTTGACATTTTGTTATATAATATAATAAAAAATGTTCCCTCTTTCAAGACTTTATGACTCCTAAATTATAATGACAACTTAATGCCTGTTGGGGCAAACTTGCTCACGTTAATTAGGAGAGGCAAACCTACCACTGATACCCCTTTACCTGTAGGACAAAACTCAAACTCCTTAGCGTGATATAGAGTGATACGGAAGATGTCTCATGACCTTCATTTTCTGGTCCTTATGCCTTTTAGCCTAATCTCTCATGTTGTGCCACCTGGATCTGGAACTCTAGTTACACAAAGAATTTTTATTTCATATTTTGATTCATTTATGCAGTTTTCTTTTCTGCATAAGATAGTTCATCTAGCAAATTCCTAATTTTTAAAGGTGACTCCCAGATTCCACTGTAGCATTACTTCCATTGGGAGATCACTAGGAAACCTCCCAGGTAGAGTTCATGATGCTCGCCCCTGGGTCCCTTATCACCTTGAACAACAAACGGCCATTATATTTCTTTCTAAAGATTTTATTTATTTACAATTTTAGGGAGAGGGGAAGGGAGGAAAAAGAGAGGGAGAGAAACATCAGTGTGTGGCCTCCTCTCATACATCCCCTACTGGGGCCTGGCCTGCCAACCCTGGCATGTGTTCTGATTGGGAATTGAACCAGTGATCCCTTGGTTCACAGGCCAGCACTCAGTCCACTGAGCCACACCAGCTAGGGCCCATTATATTTCTATAAATCTAGATTGCCTGCCTGGTTTCTCTATTAGTCATTGAGCTCCTTGATGACAAAGACTATATTTTATTTGTTTTCACCTCCGTCCTCACTCTAGCAACTGGTATAGGTCTTTAGAGGAAGTGAAGGGTCTGGTTTTTCTCTTAATTCTAAGGATGGTTTCTTCATTGTCCTGACAACTTTCTCATTAATTTTGAGAAGGAGTGTTGTTAACCTGATTGGTCAGATAGAGCATGACAACAGACCTCACCAGCCAGTGGGTATTGGTCTGTGCTCTTTTCTCCTTCTTCCTGTCATGAAGCTGGAGCAGGAAGTGGGCAGAACTCTCCTTTTCAGGGTAAGCCTATTTACTTCTCTTTCTTTCTGTTCACCCTTTCCACAGTGTCAGTAATTTGGAGGACAATGAAATTTGGATGTTGGTTAGGGATAAGACATTCATTAAGGTTACAAGTTAGAAGGATCTGGAATAGTTTATTTTGTTGACTATTCAGAGCACCATCAAGTCCAGGCTGTCTTTGCACACTGTCAGCTCCCAGGGGTAGAAAATGTTTTGCCTCACATAATTTGTGAGCCTATCATAGTTAGGGAATTTCAGAGGCCAAAACTTGACTCCATGGAGCTAACAAAAAAAAAATACCATAACATATTAAAGGGAGTCCCACACATGCAAAGGGAGAACAACTGAAAGATTAGATGGCCAACAAAACAGAGCTGCTGGAGGAGGAAAATGTCAGCTTGAACAGAAAACTAATATGGACACTTAAGAAGATTCAAATTAAACATGGAAATCACTTTTTGGAAACAAGAATTCACCAACAAAACAAGATTTCCAGCTGAATGATTAGATAAGTAAACTGAAAAGGGGTGACCATTGTTGGAACCTGAATTAATAAGCTAGAAGAAATAAAGAAAAGCTGAGAGCAAATACTCTAAATAGGGACATTGATGGAAAAGAGATTCTGAATATAGACCCAGGATACCCCATGCCAACAACAGAATTTCCAGAAAAAGAGAAAGGGAGAGATATGGGGTTACACTAATTTAACAAACCATTCAACAAAAATATCCCTAGGCTGAAGAAAGACCAGATTTTATCATTTTGAAGGATGCACTGGATTCCAGGCATGAGTGATAAAAAAAAGGACATGTACCTAGGCATAAAACTTTCTAAATTTAAAGATAAAAAGAAAAATTTCTTAAAATTTTAGTAAGAAAGATCAAATGCCTACAAAAGTAAAATAAGCTAGAGTATGGTGGGATAATATATTTAAATAAATGAGAGGTAAGTGTTATAACCCCAGAAACCTATATCTGGCCAAGTATTAACATGTAAGAAAAAGATAGACATAGGTAATCAAAAATTCAGAATGTGTGTCTCCATTGGATAATATATCATTTGTCATTCTAATTGACAGTATAAGGTGCCACTATTAATAATGATGCCACAACAATAGGCATATACTAGGATTGCTAGGAAAACTGAACTGGCAATAATTTATCATCCTAACTGAAAGTGAAAAATGGCACTATCAATACTTTCACCGAAACAAGTAGGACTTCCTAGGAAACAGGGATGAGTAATCATTACCCATATACTATATTTGAGGAAAATTATGGACAATCATTAATAAAAGAATAAGAGAAAGAACAAAAAACTCAGGGTGGGGAAAAAATGAATTGGGAGGAACAAGCATTATAGAATAAAACTTACAGTTAAATTTAAATGCATAGTGACAAATCATTTGGGAATAACAATGCAATATCAAAAAAGGTTTCCTGAAATATAGGAAGTATATTAAAGAAACGTTCTAATAATAGTCAAGAAATTTGAGTAATAAGTGGTTTTAACTAGAGTTGGGATGAGAAAGGACTGAAAGGAGATGTAAACATTTTTATGACTTCGTCTGGAGGGAGAGAGTCTTTAAGAGCCAGGGCTGTGAAGTATCCTTGCGAGCTTAGCTTATTTATGTGGATAGAGGAGAAATAGTGCAACAGAGCACCCAAAATTAGCCAAACTCAGCTTAATGACGCAATCCTCCAAGACTTCCATGTCTGCCCAAGACTTCTGACACCAGCTAAAAGTTTGCAGGTCTCAAGGCCAACCGTGCATCAGACCAGCTTGCTACAAATTTGGGTGTTTCCACAGATTTCACCAGATTCAATAATTTGCTAGAATAACTCACAGAACTCAGGAATACAATATCCTTATGATTGAGTTTTATCATAGCAAAGAATATAAATCAGAACTAGCCAAAGGAAGAAAGAAATACATAGGGCAAAACTGGGGACTAAGAGGGTTCCAGACATGAAGATCCCATATCCTCAGAAATAAGTTACTCTTGTGTAGCAAGATGTGCAGAGTATTGGCAACCCAGGAAACCTGTCTGAGCTTTGTGTACCAAGTTTTTACGGGAGTTTTATCTCGAAGGCATGATTGATTGAGTTATTGCCCATATGGTTGAATTCAATCTCAATTGCTACCAGCCTTCCCTGGAGGTCAGGCTTATATCATGTGGCTCAAAGTCCCACCCCTCTAATCACATGATTGGTCTTTCTGATGTGGCCAACCTCTATCCCAAGTCATCTTGTTAACATAAACTACTTAAGGGTTTGCCACGAATCCCCTCATTTGCACAAATGATCAAGTGTTATCAGGGAGTCCAACCATGAATAACAAACTTACTCCTATTACTTGAGAAATTTCTGCATTTAGAGGCCACTCCAAAGGAAATGAGACAAAGGCCACACCTCCTTTTGGGCTAAGGCCAAATTGTTTATTATTCAAGATCATCTTTGTGCAGAAATTATTTGGTAACTTTTCAATTTATATTATAGAGGTTATATATCTGAAAAAAGTGGAAATACATAGGGCAACTTATAAATTGTCTAGAATGGGGGAAAAATGAATGAGTCACTGGGTTAACTGAACAAAAATAAGGAAAAGTTCATAAAATGAAATATTGATCAGTGGATTAAAATGGAAGAGACGTTTCCAGCTTGCAAGTAACTCTCCTGAAAAGGAAGGTCCTGACCACTATTTGTTCTCTGCTTGTGGGGATTTCCCACAAGACTGTTTGCTGATTTCTCAAAAGAAACTTTGCAGTCTAGAAGGAATTGAGAAGAAATATTCAAAGTCATGAAAAGCAGGGACCTACAGTCAAGATTACTCTATCCAGCAAAGCTATCATTTAGAATCAAGAGCAGATAAAGAGCTTCCCAGACAAGACAGAACTAAAGGAGTTTATCATCACATCGCCTAACTGTTGTTACATGAAATGTTAAAGGGACTTATTAAAGAAAAAGAAGATCAAAACTATGAACAATAAAATGGCAAAAATACATGTTTATCAACAATTGAATCTGAAAAGCAAACTACGCAAACAAGAGAACAGAGAGAAAATTGCGGATATAGAGAGGGTTTTGATGGCCTCCAGATCAGAGGGGGTTATGAGGGAATGGGTGAAGAGGTGAGGAGATTAGTAAGTACAAATAGGTAGTTATTTAATAGCCATGGAAATGTAAAGTACATTATAGAAAATGGAGTAGCCAAAGAACATATATGCATGATCCATGGACATGAACAATGGTCTGGGAATCACCTGAGGGAGTTGGGGGTGCATGGTGGAGGGAAGGGAAGGGGGAAAAGTTGGGACAACTGTAACAGCAAATCAATAAAGTATAATTAAATAAAAACAAAGAAATAATTTGAATGTTAAAAATCTTAGCAATTTCAGATACTAATATTTAAATTAGATTAAAAATCCAAAGACAAAATTTAAATTATAACACAAGAACAGGATAGCTTAATATCAAAATGTATATAAGATATAGAAAAAGCAGTACATACAGAAAAATGTATATCCTTGAGTGATGAAAAATGAAGGAACTTGGTATTTATGTTAAGATATTCGACATGCACATAAACAAAAATAAACTGGGAGGATAAATTAAGAGGAAAAAATTATATTAATATAATTGAAAAAATGGAGAGGTTTTTAAAAATATAGTAGCTAATACTGTAAATTTTTAAATAATTCATGTTATATGAGCTTAGCTTAACACGGGTCAAAAGAGGCTGGTTGCTTCCACAGCAAACGTTTTCAGTTTTCTTTGAAATTCTCCTTTTATTGTGGTAACTAATTTTTTAATAACAATATAGGTGAACTTTGTGATTGGCAAATGTCATGTGGAAACTGAATTGAAACTGTATGTCAGCAGTTTGCAACTTCCAGTTTATAATGTTTCGTGGGGTAGCCGTGCCACTTTTTAGTGCCCTGTCAAGTGTGTCGGCTAAAACATGCACAACATGGTCACGTAAAAGTCATCAGCCACTCTTTTAGTCTTTTATTTTTATTCTCCGTATACTGCTACTAATAAATATTATCATAAGCCCAGTATTGCTGCTTATACTTCCAGGAGAGTGACATTGAGTTGACTTCCAAAAACTATAAAATAGTAAAATAAAATTCTTCATAAACAAGATGTTAGTTTCATAATAATGAAAGGGATGAACAAGGTCCTTTTACTTAATGATGATCAGATCTATACACCTAAATTAAAAATTTTTAATTTTAACCCCGACTTTTGTGGGGTTAGCAAACCATGGTCTCTTCTCTACATGTCATGAGATTTTCAGTAATTTGAATTAACTGTCCTTTCCCCTTAACAAAAATTCATCACAGAAAACCAGAAATCAGTATTCTGGTTTATTTCAGCCATGAAAGATGGAGACAGCGTTCACATCCTATAGCTTTCAATCCAAAGACTTTCATCTTTGTCAGGAATTTCAGATAAAATTCAGAATTGTCAAAGATTACCCCTTAGCAGATCATTTAGTGATGTGGATTAGTCACACAAATCTTCTTGAGTCAGTTCTGTAAAGATGATAAGTGGCTAAAACTATGTTCCAAAAGAAAGAAAAGGATAATGTGCAATCTGTGAACCAAAATATAGGCCATTTGGTGTTTAACTGTAACTGTGTCCAAGTGTTTTGCCAGAGGAGAGGAAGGGATTGGAAGATAAATAATGAGTCCGGAGACTTAAGCCCCATCTGTTCAGACAGGCTGAAGCTCACTACATGACAGTGTTTATGCTGGGCCTTGATTGATGTCATCTCAACTGGCTCTTGACATGAGGGATAGTTGAAGGTGTCTGAATGAGAAATTGGTCCCAGGATCCTGAACATGGGCCAAGAATGGTGGTTATGAAAACACTATAGTGAAAGAAAGCTAGTGCTCTCTTCCTGTTGTCCACTCCTTCTCAAAAAGAAAAGAAGAAATGATAAAAGAAGAGGAGAAAAAAGAAAAGGAAGGAAGAGAAAAGAGAAAAGAGAAAAAAGAAGAAAATGTACAATGCTATCCAAGGCTAGAAAATGGCAAAAGTCCTAGCTTTCTATTTATAATTAATAATTATTTACATATATTTGACTCATGTGTTCCTTCCTGTAACAATTTATTTGTTTTATTTTTATTGTTCTTAAATGTTAGTTTGCTCTTATAAAAATAATTTATAATCAATAATTTCTTATTTTTTAAAGATTTATTTAGATTTATTTTATTTTTTTAGACAGAGGGGAAAGGAGGGAGAAAGAGTGGGAGAGAAACATCAATGTGTGGTTGCCTCTTGCATGCCTTTTACTGGGGACCTGGCCTGCAATCCAGGCATGTGCCCTGACTGGGGAATTGAACAGGTGACCCTGTGGTTCATAGGCCAGTACTCAATTGACTGAACCGCACCAGCCAAGGCCAATAATCAATTTCTGATGATACTTCATTTCATTAAATTAATAAGTTAATTTATTTTTCTATTTTTATTAATGTGAAAAACAACATGGTACTTCATTATTATCTTAGTCTTCATTTCTTTAATTAAACTTTGAGATCAAAAAGTTTAATATATTTTCATATATTTGTTAATCAGTTATTTACACTCTGATGATTTGTTAGCCAGGGTTTATTATGTGTGTGTCTTACTTAGCCTGTCGGGCACTGCAGTCAGACCTACCCAGTCTCTGCCACCTACAAATTATACAGCCTTTGATGGTTTTTCTAATTCCTCTAGTTTCAAGTAGTTTCCCAGTTAAATGGAAATCATATTGGAATGGTAATAACCTCTTTTTTCATAAGATAACATTTACTTCTGAGTTAGATCAATATTTTAAGTGATCTATTAGATACATATATTTTTGTGTCTCAAAGTTATCTCAAATTCAGTATAGCAAATATTGAATTCACATTTTTGACCCTCAGGCTCTCCTAAATGTCTCCCTGGTTTGGTGAACAGCATTACCATTCAACAGTTTAACCACATCAGGAAATGAAGAGTCATCTTTCTCCTTTATTTTCCATAATCAATACCTAACTAGTCTTCATTGGTTTAATCTCATAACACCTTTTGGTCACATTTCAATGAACGTAAAATCCCATCAACTGGAACACGCACATTACTTTAAGTATTCATGAGAAAGACAAAGTGCTGCCAATGTATGCACTGACACATCACTTGTAAATTCTAGAGAATCCGTTTTCCTCACACAATTTTGTCACCGGTGCCACCATAACGTTGGCTGGATACCATTTCTGAGAGTGTTGCTCTGTTATCTTTCAGATTTGGCAAATTCCCACGTACTTGGACAGGCAAAGACAATTGGACAGCCAACACAGCACAGAGACTGTCAGAAGCATTCTGGTATCAGGGATGTTACAATTTTGTAAGTATGTCTTAGAATTTCAAAATATTATATTTCTTTTTATCTCAACTGCCACCACAATAGTCTAAGCTATAATCATTTCTTTTTTGGACTTTAAATAATTTTTTAACTACAGCTGACCTGAAATATTAGTTTCAGATGTGCATCCCAGTGGTTAGACATTATATAACATACTAAGTGATTACGCGATAAATCTATGCCCATCTGACACCACACATTGTTATTAGAATAGTATTGACCATATTCCCCATGCTGTACCTTACATTCCTGTGACTATTCTGTAACTAACAATTTGTAGTTCTTAATCCTTTCACTTGTTTCACTCATCCTTCCCATCTCCTTCCCATCTGGCAACCATCAAAATAATCTGTGTATCAATGAGTCTGTTTCCGTTCTTCTTATTCATTTATTTTGTTTTTTAGATTTCACATATAAGTGAAATTATATGCCATTCATATTCCTCTGACTTATTTCACTCAGCACTATACCTTCTAGGTCCATCCATGTTGCAGATGGCAAGATTTCATTCTTTTTTATGGCTGAGTCATATTCCATTATATATATGGAGCATTTCTTCTTTATCCACTCATGTATTGATGAACAATTAGGTTGCTTCCATATCTTGACTCTTGTAAATAATGCTGCAATGAACGTATGCATATATATGCCTCTTCAATTTAGTGTTTTGGGTTCCTCAGATAAATAACCAAATTGGAATTGTTGGGTCCTTTTTTGTTACCTGTTATATAGCCTTTGTTTTATACTCTATTTTGTCTGGTATTAAGTATTGCTACCCTAGCTTTTTGTTTGCTTGTTTCCATTTTCATGAAATATCTGCCCCCCTCCCCCCCCCCACTGTTTGCTTGAGAGATTTTAGGAAAGTCTAAAACATGAGCCAAGACTGGCCATTTGTATGAAAAAGCCACTGGTCCCACAAGTCGGTGGGGCAAGGTCTCAGGGAATCACCAGGGCTGGGCTAGCAGTGTGAATCAGGATGATTGGGTCACCTACTGGCTCAGTCGGGGGAGGGACCAGAAGAAGAACAGTGGTCTTTGCCAGCACTTCTTTCTGGGAGAAAGCTGCCCCTCCAACTCTTACCCCAATGTCAGAAAAAGCACTTCCTCCCTGTATGTCCCTGGTGCCCCAGCACTGGAGCTCAGAAGAAGTGAGTCTGTGGGTACCAGGTCCTTTCAAAGGAATGCTTCAGACTCTAGAAGGCCTCTGTCTCACTCACCCTCAATCCCAGCTGATTTTTACAGCCAGAAGTTATGGGCACTTCTCTTCCTGGCACTGAAACCCTAGGGTAGGGGGTCTGGGCTGGGATCCTTTGCTCCTCGGGGGGTACCTCAGCAGATGAACTAACCCTACTGATTTTGATCCAACACATGTGTGTTTGGTATCACCCTGTTCTGCATCTCTGCCCCTTCTACCAGTCTCGATGTGGCTTCTTTAAATCTCTTGTTGCAGGACTTCCATTCAGCCAAATTTCAAGAAGTTCTGAATGATGGCTGTTCTGTAGTTTAGTTGTAATTTTGATGTGGTTGTGGGAGAATTGGAGTACCACATTTACCTGTGCTGCCATCCCCACCAGTTTCACCTACAATCATTTTCTTGACTAGACAGCTGCAATAGTTATTGAAGTAGCCAATCTGCATTCATCTTGCCCACCTTCTATCCAATCTTATCTCATCTAGCAGCTAGACAGTTGAAAAATCTGATGTCTATCTGCCCATTGTTCTTTCTCTGGCTTCTTTCAATGGCTTCCCATTGTACTTAGAATAAACACAAAGCTTTTTCTCTATCTACCAGGTCTTACATAGTCTGGCCACCATCTTTTCACCAGCCTCATCTTTTCTGCTTTCCTTCACTCTGCATTCCAGAGGCCAGAGCTCCTCCTTTCCTTTGCTTTATCTTTGCATGTATGTACTGTTCCCTTTGACCAAATATTCTTTTCCCCATAATTAAATCATTCTTGTCCTCCAGATCTCAACACAAAATACTTCTCGGTGGTTCTTCCACTGAGAAGTATTTTGTGGTCTCTTCAGCCATGTGAATTACTGATTAAATGTATCTAACAGCACTTGACAGAGTTGCAGTGTTATAATTATTTTTATGATTATTTGGTTCAACTATAGCCCTGTGAGGATAGTGAATATGCTTATGTTGTTTATAATTGTATTGCCACCAACTAGCATGGGGTCTAATAAGGGATGGGTAGATGGTCACTATGTATTTATCAACATACGAAAGAATGAAGTGTTCTTAGTAGGGCTGAATGTGGTAATGCAGATTATAATAGTGCAGTATCACCAAGTATTTCATAGTAAGTATTTTATAAGTATTGGTTCTTATTGTTTTAGTTGTTGAATCACATTCTTCATATGCCATCTCTGACTTCTCACCTTCCTTTAATGTTTTCTGTGTATGTTTACTGGTTTCAATATATTGTAGTACAGTGGACCCAAATGATCTCTCTCAGTGGTAGAAGAATTGTACATGCACTGCAACATTTTTTTCTCGGCATTAATTATACTGCAAACTACCTAGCTGAGAGTGCAAGCCCCAGATTTACATCTCTGGGAGGATTAGAAATGAAGGTCCAAATTTGCCCCCTTGTGGACAGCACAAGACTATAATTATGATTTACCTGGGGTTTTTTGTTTGTGTGTTTGTTTGTTTCCTAGTAAAATCTGAGAATAAAACCTTTGCTAAATTGCTTGTTTTAATAATCCTTCTTAAGGAATGCCAATATTTCATTTTAATCATCTCTCTTCTGTAAAAATATGTATATGTTTGTTCAATGGCCAACTCTTCTTTTGTATTAGTCATTAAAATTCTTTTTATACAAACTCCA
The DNA here is from genome assembly GCF_022682495.2 of Desmodus rotundus. NCBI lineage: Eukaryota > Metazoa > Chordata > Mammalia > Chiroptera > Phyllostomidae > Desmodus > Desmodus rotundus. The sequence goes on from NC_071389.1 coordinate 48,734,479, forward strand.
TTAGTATAGAAAATGAGCCTATAAAAATGTCCTTTACAACATTATCACTATTGTGCATTTGCCTTTGGTTTAATTGGAGTATTAGATGGCTACTTTTCGATCATCATACGATTATTAACCATGAGTTATAGATAGGGAACAAGATGAGGTATTGCGAAGGACACACAGAAAGATTAGAGGCATACCCTGTAAGCTCTCTCAAGCTCCTTCTTTTTAATTCCTTAACATCTCCAAATACTAGGAAGCCCTTTCTTCTTTGAGAATAGACAGAAAAAGAACACTGTTTCAGTTAAGGACTAACTAAGCAAAATCAAGTTTGTTAAACAACATAAGTCTCTAACTCTATCAGTATGTACTACCACTGTGCATATCTGTGGTACATTACATTGTTGTCACCAAATCTTTATCTTCTTAATAACTACTTTCGTTGTCATGCGCCTTTACAGTTGCTCCCACTAAGGCCAAATATATTTTCCCACTCCACTGATGTTGGCCTTGGCCAAGTAACTTACTTTGGCTAAAGTAATTTTATTGGGCCTGATGAGAACAAAAGATTTGCATGTGCTTGCATATTTGGGCTTTCTCTCCTGTGCTTCTGTCATAATCATGAGAAACACATACTCAAATTAGCCAAATAGTCCAAAAAGAATGAAAGGCATGTAAAACATATGTGGATAATCTGTGGCTTGGAACCAACCCCAACTGAACCCATACTAAATCAGCCGACTCCCAGCCTGACCTGAAAACCCACAAACAAGAAAAAAAAATATTGTCATTTTACACTGACTTTTGGGATGGTTTGTTATCTCCCAATAGCGTGTTAATACATACCTCATATTTTTTTTTCAATAATTAAGGGAGACATGATATATAAGATGTCTAATACAATAAGGTGATGAATCAATATATTATCTAGACTATGTAATATTTAAAAAGGTCATAATCCAATAAGAACAGAGGGCATTAGCAAAGCACTTTAGAGCTCTGAAATCAATATAACAGCATTTGCCATTCATCTTGACCAACTATGTGTCCTTGGGGAAGACATTGAACTTATTTAAGGCTTAGTTTCTTCATCTATGAATTAAGAATGATAATGGCACATAAAACATAGTGTCTTAAGAATTCAATGACATTATGCTTTTGAAGGTTTTAGCAAAAATGTGATACATGATTTTTAATAAATAGTGATTTTATAGCACTGTATTATCATTATTATTCGTTATATTTGTTATATTATTAGTTATAAGTATATATAATTATTATTATAAATGCTCTTTAAATATGATCTTTAAGAGTAAAAGAGTGTTGATTAATTTCAGAACTATGGGCCAGTTACAATTTTATTTTCTCAACTTCAAAAGCAATACCAAATCTAGAATTAGCAACCTTATTTTAAGAGGTCCAAATTTTATTATTGTTCAGTGTGCTCCTTTTCACTGAGAGTTCAAAATTCACAGTATGTGCAGCTCCTAATACTTTGACTTCCATCATGCTCTTCGACTTCCAGCTTCCTTGAGTCAAGTTTGGTTGGTCAATGAGACAAGATCGTAAGTGACACTAATAGGGTCACTGTATTCTGTCATCAGACCAGGTAATTCCTCCTAGGTAGGAAGTGTTACTAGTATGGTATGGCTTTTTGGTTAAAGAGCTCTACTCAAATAACATTTTTTCTTTGTGGGAAAGATCACTTTTAAATATTATAACGTTTAATTATTCATTTTTGATGCTTGTGTCTCTCACTAGTAAGTAAGCTGTCTTTAGGAAAGGATTTTATCTGTTGCTCACTGATGCTGCCTCCCCAAAGCCCAAAACAGTGACTGATGCATAGGCTTACTCAGCAAGTAATGAATGAATTCATATTAATAAAAATGGTTAGAAACTCAAACATTTTTGCATGAATTATTTCCTTTAGTCCTTACAGCAGCCCTAAAAGATAAGTACTATTTTTCTCACTCTACAGATAAGAAACCTAAATTTTCTAAAAATTTGCCTAATATCACAGAGCTTTTTGAAATGAAACCAAGCCAACTCCAAAGCCCAACTGTTAATAATTTCCCACTAGTTGCATCATTTTATTGTTGTTTAAGCTACTTCTTGGGGGAAGTTAACAGAAAGACCCATTTGTAATGAAGCAAAAGAGAAAAAAAGTAAGACATCAACACACATGGAAAAATCTTCCAACTCTAATTTCTCATTCAAAAAACATCTTTACTACAGATAAGATTTAAAGGCAGCAGTAGGAAAAATATTTCATGGATCATTTATCTTCAGTGGATGGGCTTTCTTTTCCATTCAGATGAAGGTGTTCTTTCTTGTTTTCATACATTTATCTTTTGGGGTCAGAATCATAGCTATTTGAGATTAAAAACAGCTTCAAGAGTCTGGTTCATTTATAGTCATGTATGGTTTTCTTTCCTTTTTTTTTCCTTTCTTTTCTTTTCTCTTGAAGTTTCTCAGTTTACAAAAGAAATTGTTTTCCCTGGATCACTGAGCCAATCAGATGGCTTCTACTTGCCCGGTCAGTATCGCCTGAAATTTAAGGACTGTGGCTCCAAAATATGATTTATTCAATGAAGATAAAGGAGTGAAATAACAAATAAATATAAATTGATTTATTTCAGTGGAGAAATGTAGACTCAAAACATACAAATTTCCCAAGGGAAGTTACCTGTTTCTTGGTTCCTTAACCAGATCACACAGGAATACATACACATTCAGGCTTCAGATAAATTGAACTGAATGAATTAAGAGCACTAGCAGCTGAAGACAAATTACTGAACCCTTTTGTTCAAGGCATATGATTATATATCTCAAAGATTTTTTTGAAATCCACACAAGGCCAATGGAGTGTGTTGAATTAATTTTGAGAAGTGATTTTTCATTGTCAAATTGACCTGTTGTGGAAAAACCACCTGCACCATGAAGAGTTTGCAGGTTCTAGCTGTGTAGTGTGCGGTTTGGCAAAGTAGCCCTGGAGCTAATCAGAGAAACTTAACTCTTTGTCTTAAGGCAAGTGTACATTTTGCAGCTCTCCCAGAGCCAGAGGCTTAATGCTCAAAAAAGGAAGTGTATCTTTCCCTAAAGGATTTAACTTCTGAATTGATTACTATAATCTTAGAATGCATTGGTTTCAAGTGAAATAAACCTTTTTGAACTAGCTTAAGCAAAACGGGAGAATTTATGGGGAGATTCTAGTGGTAGTTCACAGAAACTGAGAGCACGCAGTCCAGTAGACTTCAAAAGTTACTTAGGTTATCATATAGCTACTGTTATAAGCTGGTCAAAATGAGAGTGCGATGCTGAACTTCCTCAGTTCTCTGAGCTGACCCCTACTCACAGTAGTTCCTAGCATCATGAAATTATTTTTCTTGCAATCTAACACCCTCATTTTCCCTCCGGGGAAAGTGTCTGAAGCTTCCATGAATGAGATGTGATAAAGGAAGTTTGACTTTCTTCAGCTCTAATAGTTAATATTTCCCATCCTTCCTATAAGTTCCAGATAGCAGGATATTTGCTTTCTTAAAATTGTGGACAGTTACACTCGTAAATAATTGAACTATTTAACCCTCTCATTACTGTTCTCAGACTGGGAGAGGAGAGCAGTTTCAGCCTTAAATTACATTCCAGAGAGCAAAGAAGCACTTTAGCAGAAAAAACTTATGACATGATCCAGTCTCAGAAGTCATTAATTTCCTGTCACTTAGAGTGACTTATTATTTGCTGTACATGTAATTTTCCCACAATAACATTTTATGTATGTTGTAGAAGATTAAAAAAAATTACTATACAAAGAATTCCCATCTTGAGAAAATAATGATGGATGTGCAAAAACCAGTAAATGACAATGAAACCTAGAAAGCTACTGAAGTGTTGTAACATTGAAGTAATGCAATCAATGCCATTTGTTGACCCTTCAACATGAAGCTGTTAAAAAATGAGTAATATCAGTGCTTCTTATTTCTGACCTAACTGGAAATATTTATTGATTAAATTAGTGACTAACTGAAAATAACTAAATTGATGGACATAAAAGGAGAGATCAGAGTATGGAACTTTAATACCCCATTGCCATCAATGGATAGAACTTTCAGCCAAAAAATCAACAAGGAAACAGAGCATTAAATGATACATTAAACCAGATGGATTTAATTGATATTTTTAGAGCATTTCACACCAAAGCAAAAGAATATACATTTTTTCAACTACACATAGAGTATTTTATAGAACAGACCACATGTTAGGTCACAAAACAAGTCTTACTAAATTAATAAAGATTGAAATCATATCAAGCATCTTCTCCAAACACAACAGTATGAAATTAGAAATCAATTACAAGTTAAAAACTGAAAAATACATGGAGGCTAAATAACATGTTACTAAACAATAAATGAGTGAAAAATGAGATCAAGGAAGAAATCAAAAGATACTTTGAATAAATGAAAGTAGAGACTTCCTGACAAGATGGAGGCATAGGTTAGTACACTTTGCCTCTTTGCACAACCAAAAGAAGGACAACAACAAATTGAAAAACAAAAAGACAATCAGAACTGACAGAAAATCGAGCTGTGTGGAAGCCCAACAACCAAGGAGTTGAAGAAACATTCATTCAAACCTGTAGGAGGGGTGGAGAAGGGCAGCCGGGCAGAGAAGGCTTGTGACAAGGTGGCAGCTGGCAGACCAGGCAGTCCCACATTTGTATGTGGATAAACTGGGAGGAACAGCTGGGGAGTGAGACAGACCATGCAATCCAGGGTTCCAGAGCAGGGAAATAAAGCCTTAAAACCTCAGACTGAAAAAACCTGTAAAGGTTGGGGTGGCAGGAGAAGCTCCCAGCCTCATAGAAGAGTTTGTTGGAGAGACACATAGGGTCCTAGAATGTACACAAAACCACCCACCAGGGAATCAGCACCAGAAGGGCCCAATTTGCTTGTGGGTAGCGCTGGAAGTGATGAAAGCTGGCAGAGAGCAGAGCAAGCAGAACTGTTCCCTCTTGGATCCCTCTCCCACATACAGCACCACAGCACAAAGAGGCAGATTGCCCCACCCTGGTGAATACCTAAGGCTCTGCCCCTTACTATTTAACTGGCCTGTTGAGACCAAAAAATGGCCCAAATGAAAGAACAGATCAAAGCTCCAGAAAAAATACAAGTAAGTGATGAAGAAATAGCCAACCTATCAGGTGTACAGTTCAAAACACTGGTGATCAGGATGCTCACAGAGTTGGTTGAATATGGTTGCAAAATAGAGGAAAAAGTGAAGGGTATGAAAAGTCAAATAAAGGAAAGTATTCAGGGAACCAACAATGACGGGAAGGAAACTGGGACTCATATCAATGGTTTGGAACAGAAGGAAGAAATAAACATTCGACCAGAACAGAATGAAGAAACAAGAATTCAAAAAAAATGAGGAGAGGCTTAGGAACCTCCAGGACAACTTTAAACATGCCAACATCTGAATCATAGGGGTGCCAGAAGTAGAAGAGGAAGAGCAAGAAATTGAAAAGTTATTTGAACAAATAATGAAAGAGAACATCCCCAATCTGGCAAAAGAAACAGATTTCCAGAAAGTTCAGAGAGTCCCAAAGAAGTTGGACCCAAAGAGAAATACACCAAGGCACTTCATAATTACATTACCCAAGATTAAAGATAAGGAGAGAATCTTAAAAGCAGCAAGAGAAAAGGAGGCAGTTACCTACAAAGGAGTTCCCGTAACACTATCAGCCGATTTCTCAAAAGAAACCCTGCAGGCAAGAAGGGGTTGGAAAGAAGTATTCAAAGTCCTGAAAAGCAAGGGCCTATATCCAAGATTACTCTATCCAGCAAAGCTATCATTTAGAATGGAAGGGCAGATAAAATGCTTCCCAGATAAGGCCAAGTTAAAGGAGTTCCTCATCACCAAGCCCTTATTATATGAAATGTTAAAGGGACTTATCTAAGAAAAAGAAGGTGATCAAAAATAGGAAGAGTAAAATGACAACAAACTCACAACTATTAACAACTGAACCTAAAAATACACAAAAACAAAAGCAAACTAAGTAAACAACTAGAACAGGAACAGAATCACAGAAATGGAGATCACATGGAGGGTTAGCAGTGGGGGAGTTGGAGGTGGGGAGAGAGGGAGAGAAGGGGAGAAGGTACAGGGAAAAAAAAGAAAGTGAAAACACAACAATCCCGAATCTATAGTACAGAGCACAGGCTGTCCTAAGAGGATAATTTATAGTAATACAGGCTGCCTCAAAAAAAAAAAAATTCAAATAAACAACCTGATCTTACACCTAAAGGAACTAGAAAAAAGAGCAACAAACAAAGCCCAAAGTGCAGAGAGGAAATAAAATAATAAAGACTAGAGCAGAAATAAATGAAATAGAGCCTAAAATATTACAAAAGACCAATGAAACCAATAACTTGTTCTTTGAAAAGGTAAATAAGGTTAGTAAACATTTAACCAGATTCATCAAGAAAAAAGAAGAAGGACCCAAATAGATAAAATCAGAAATGAAAAAGGAGTAGAAACTGATACCACAGAAATACAACGAATTACAAGAAAATATTAAGAACAACTACATGCCTACAAATTGGACAATCTGTGTGAAATGGATAAATGTATAGAAATATGTAATCTTGCAAGGTTGAATCAAGATGAAATAGAAAATCTGAACAGAGTGAGTACAATCAAAGAAATTTAGGAAGTAAACAAACAAACAAACAAAAAACTCTTAAAAAACAAAAGCCCTGAACTTGATGTCTTCACTGGTGAACTTACCAAACAATCAAAGAAATACTAACACCTATCCTTCTCAACTATTCCAAAAAATTCAAGAGGAGGGAAGTTTCCCAATCTCATTTTTGAGGACAGCACTATCCTGATTTTGGGACATACTTTGTAAAGAAAGGATTTTAGGGTAAAATGCCCACTTTATACCAAAATGTTTTTATTAACAGTAAGATAGTCTAAAACGGGAAGTTTCAATATGGAAGCCGTAGACTAGCTTCTATAGCAATTAAGCAGGTTTAATTACAAGCTTTGTAATTTCAAATAAAAAAGGGCAAGCATCACTGTCATTTTTTCTGTGTGAGTGGTCTGCACCAGACACATAAACATAAACAAGCACATGACAATTCACTAGCCTTTATGGCATTAACAGAATGAAGCGGCTTTCTGACCGTGTCCTTGCTGTTGTTCATTGTAGCCACTGTCTTTCACTTCGTTGCTTATATCCTGTAGCCTTCTTATGAGGGAGGAATGCTAAGTTGTGCACTACTCTGGGAATAATGCAGCTTACATACACAGTGACAAGACCAACATAAATTGACTTGATGCTTACTTGTGGTTTGAAGAGATGGGTTTAAAGAATCTGTACATTTTTAATTTAGCATGTCTCTTCAATACAGTGTCTGTGAAATACAGAAATAAGGTGTGTGTTGTTGCACACACTTTCCTATGTGCATATTTATTATAATAATAATGCACATGTGCTAAATGTTTATTATATGCTTGACACTCATAAACACTTTCTATGTGTTTTATAAATCTTCATGATGACGCTAGGGGAAAAAAAGCTATACTTTTCCACTTGTAATATATGTAGAAACTGAGGCAGAGAGGATAAGCTGTAAATGGTTTGCTCGTGTTATAATTCATTCACTCACTTATCAAATGTTATTAAGTGCCTGTATGTTAGGCATTGTTCTGGGGATTAGGAATAAACCTGTGAACAAGGGCAAGTGTCCTGATCTTGGATGCTTAAATTCCTTTAATAGATATAAGCAAAGAAAAAAAATAAATAGGTTCCAATAGCCATATATGCTATGAAAAACAAATCAAATATAGTGATAAATATAGTAAATACAGTAAAAGAGGGTGACTTTAGATGTGAGAGTCAACAAAGTTTTGAAAAAGTGAAAGGCAAGCTGAAAAGCTCAATGTTGAGACAGACCAGACATAAGAAGATCTAGGGAGAAAAGTCCAGCCAGGATGAAAGAGAGCATGGGAACAGAAAGAAGTCTAGTGCACTTGGAGAATGGGGCAGGAGAGAGAACCAAAAACAGATCAGTCAGGTAAACCCAGATACTCTGATTCTCGAACCTACACTCTTATGTAATAGCTCACATTTGACATACTTTCCGGTATAGAGTGTTCCCAGTTCAGGACTGGCTACAAGGCTCTGAGAGTTAAGCCAAGGTAGCTGCCAGTCCAAAGTGGGAAATCTCTGAGAACTCTCCACTGTTCCTAAAACTTACATACATTTTGCATTCTATTCCCAATGTATCTTTGTTTTAACATGGGAAGGACATTCTCTTTCCTTTAAAAATGTTGAATTTCTAGAAAAATGAGTCTTATTTCTTTTGAGACTCTGCCTGGAAAACCCGTGGAGCACTTTTGAGCATACCTGGTGTGTGTACAACATATTTTCAGAAACATGATTAACACAGTGCATGGTAGGCACCGGGTGAATGCTTCATGAACAGAGGGGTGAACTCATTCGGTTTGTCCCTCTCTTGTGAGCACATGGGGGTGTCACAACATAATCTCCAATGTCTTGGTGGGAGGTAACAAAGCATAGTGCTAAGTACACATATGATTGTTTATTTAGGTTAATTTAGGTTTGAAATTTGACTGTAGCATTGGCTACCGTGACCTAGGGCAGATGATTTAAGCTCTAGGGCCTAAGTTTTTGCACCTGTAATAGCTGGGATAATAAAATACTATAGTACTCTCAAAGGATGAAGATTGGATATGGTCACGTCTATAAGAAACTTAGCATGTTTCCTAAAATATTGTGACATGGAAAATCCCATTGTTTGCCAATGACTAATGATGAGCTGCCTTTGGGTACATGTGGATGAGTATTTTGATACGGAGAAGAGTAAAACTCAGAATATGGGGCAATTTGGGAGTGGTATCAGGGGATAGTCTTCAACTAGAGTATCATGGCATACTAGTGTCTATTGCTTTGTAAGTTATTGAATAGTTATTGAATATCAATAAGTGAAAGGATAATCAGTAGGGTGGTATGCCACACATAATTGGTGAGTAAACTAGTTGATAATATAATTTTTAATTAAAACATTTTTCTTAGAGTTTATAAGGGGTCTGTTCAGGGTTATCCTAACGTAAGCATTGCTGCCAGAAGCACTTCATGGCCAAATATTTTAAACAAATGGGTATTATTTTAAAATTTCTCAGAAATCCTATAATAAAGGTATTATCATGCAGAAGTATGCTGATACACTGATCTCTGGAAAAAATCAAATTTGTAGTGTTTGCAGATTCCCAGTGCTCGCACCATGGCCTACCTCAAGATGCCATTGTGCCATCACCGAATGCAGCGATAGAAAGAAGCCAGTGAAATTAGTTCTTATGAGCTGTGTGAACCAGCTCCAGCAAACCACTACTTTATCATAATATCAGGGTGTTATAAACTTACATTTTGCTTAACAGCATGCCTATTGATAAAGTGTAGAGAGGTTTTCTGTGGTGCCTCTAAGTGAAAGGCCACCCTTGGTTCTAATGGTCTCTTACTTTTATTTTCATATACTTTCTTGAGTGGGCAACACAGAGGAAGGGTTAGAGCTAGTGCATTTTTCCTGGGGACTGGCACATTAATGTTTCCTGTCACATGTGTCACACATAAAATGAGTTGAGACCTGATTGTGTAAGAAGGTCCATCTAATTTGCTTTTCCCCTTTCAACACCCAGGGATTCACTCAGTACTCAGAGGAGGCCACCTCCTGAGAGTCTGAGTGACCTGAGCTAGCTGGAGTTAATGTGACACTGAGACAGACCTGAAAAGCCACATTGGCATGACCAGAATATATTTTTATTCCAATCATGCCCAATGGGAAAGTGAACATGAACCAGAAGCTACCAACTGACTTACGGTAATATTTACCTTGCAGATTGTGTTGGGGAAATACAATGAAGACAAAAATCTTCTAACTGAGAAATGCTCTCTGCAAAAGTAATAGGAAAGTAGTTTTATTATCAAATAAACATAAAATGGGAAAATTCTGCATATCACAGGCAATCCACAGAGAGATTGCAAAGACCAAAAGAAATCTCACCCTTTTATCTCTTCAACCTGATACAACACATTGTGTGTGTGTGTATACACATTCTCAAGTAAGAATATATACATATACATATACAAATATATATATACATATACATACACACATTCTCAAATAAGAAGTCCTCAAGTAAGAGAACTTGACATTAACATTCATTATACACAGTTCATTAGTACACATGGTATACTAATTTCACCTGGTAGTTGGGGTGACCATCTGTGTTAGATAACTGCCTTTATCCAGAGGAAAAACAAACTTTTCCTACCTTTATGTCAGGAAGCAATTATGTAACTTGGAGCAAGGTATCCATGGAAGTTGGGCTTATTACCTCCCACAGAAACTGTGAGATATGGGGACTATTACCCTTGATCTTTATATTGCAAAGAAATGGTTCCCAAGTGTTTGAAGAAGACATTCCTGGGTCATAATTTGACAAGGGCTTATCTCATTTTTCCAAAGAATTTTTATGTGTTTCACAGGGAGGAGAAAGTACTTACAAATTTAAGATTTCTAAAGTAAAGGGTCTAGGCAAAAAAGAGAGGAGAGTTATGTCTTCCCTTATTTTTCAGTAATGAGAGTTAAGGCTCTTATTTTTTATCTGCCCTTGCAATTATTTTAAGAATATATATAAATGTAAAAACATTTGGTAAAATCTTAAACATTTTTACAAACTGAAAGTATCATTTTCACTGGAGTACCTGTCTTGGTTCCTTGAATTAGAGATATGTTGACAGCAGATGGCTGAAGGGGCCACCGCTACAGAGGGTCCAAAACAGTGAGAACAGGGACAGGAAAGTAGGAAGAAGCAACCCTCTTCAGCTCACAGCAGAGCACTTAGTGTATTCAGAACAAATGCTGTCTGGTGAGAAAAAGTTTTTGATAATATTATACCCAGAGTATGTTGAAATTTGTGTGTCACTAGAACAACATTACATTTTTTTTCTGATAAGTCAAAAGGCAAGAGGAAGCAATTGTAATTTTCCTGACAAAGGAAAGACATGACATAATAACATATGGGAAATCTGATATAATAGCATTTGGATGGATTAAAATGTGGATAGACGGGCAGCTGAGAGCCCAGGTACCGACCTCCACTACACCGGGTTTTCAACCAACCTTCAATACTTACTAGCAGGACAGACTTGGACTAGCATTTCGGTCACTCTCCAGCTCATTTTCTTCATTATCTATAAAATTAGGATCATAGTCCCACTCAGTGGAATTACTGTAAGATTTAAAAATGTTTAGTCAGTGTCTGGTATATAGTAAATGTTAATAAATCATGACTTTCAAAACCACTACCTTCATTATCAATAAAAATAGCAAATGATTTCAGAAGCTTTCAGAGTATTTAAATGATCTATGAAGTGCCGTTGAGAGTCTGGTCTGGTTTCTAGTTTTTTAGTTTGTATAACAAATAGCGAGTATTCCAGGTAATGTCAAAAGTTGAATCAATGGAGCATGGACAGCAATTTGGTAAAATGAATAGACAATATTGAGCCTTTGTCATCTGTGGAGACTGACTGCTTTAAGGGGCCCAATTCTTCACCCCTTGTCATAGGACTTCGGCCTCCTTCAAGAATCAGAGTATATAACATATACTCTCTTACTCTATTATATATCTGTGTGTGTGTGTGTGTGTGTATTGCTGTAGCCAGTGAAGTGTTGACAGAAATGAGCTAACAGAGGCTGATAAGAACAAGGGCACATTTCCACTGTTCCTCTTACACCTTTGCTGTTACCACGCGAAGGACATGTCTGGGGCAGCCTGTGACAGTTTAAGAGACATGTGGAACAGAGCCAAAATGCTCCCGTAACCTCAGCTGGCAGGGGGACAACCTGAAGCACTGTGGGAAAACCTGGCCAAGATCAGCAGAGCTAATTCTGGATGCACAAGCTATCGACTCTCTGTTGTGTATTATGAAGATTTGTGGTTGTTTGTGACTGAACAGTAACTAACTGACAAAGCATCAAACAGATACAACCTCAAATCCTAATGAGGAAAAATAAAAGAGCAACAGCTACTTCATAATATTTTCGTAAGGATTAAACATGTACAAAGTATGCCTCGTGCCTGTCATTAAAGAGGCATTTAGCAAGGGCTGGTTTCTGAGAATAAAAGTCAACTTCCAATGAATGTCCATAAACTTTTCACAATGCAATATATTTTAAAGTTTGTGATTACTACTTATTAGACCTAACAAAGAAAGAAAATGGAAATGTTGTATTAGAACTCTTAATGCTAGATTTCTATATGTCTGTAATTCCAAAATAGACTTTCTTTCTAAACTTGTATGCATTGCTTTTAAAGGACCCATTTTCTATGACAAACATTAAAATATGTCTACCTTTAAACAATGAACTGCTCAAGGTAACACTTGATTTTTCCCCATTAATGCAATGGCCTTGTTTTCTGTTTACATAATGCACTCAAGTAGTCAGTGTTTGGTGAAATTGCTCATTCTGCCTCTTGCCTCAAGGCTTTTTGTGTGAGCAAACATCCAGCACAAAGTCTGACTGCCATGGAACATTAAACAGGTATTCTCCTTTTTAAACTTTGTGATCTCAATTTCCTGGAGTTATCCAATAGAAAACAAATGCAAATTGTGAGCTCAATTCACAAAAATAATAGGTAGCATTTATACTGGCTTCCTGTGGAGATGGCTCAGAAAAAGTGTGGAAGGCACAGCTAGCACTTCCAAATGAAATGTGTGTTCTTACAGTTTCATAAATATCCTTCTTCTGTTCTAAATATTGACCTTGCTGTGCTAAATGCAAAGGTAAGCACAAGCACAAACAGGTGGAATCATAACAGAAAGCTGCCTGTCTTTAGAACATGCTTTGGTGGGTTTTACCAAAGAGGAACAGATTTATGCAGTCTGATTTATGACTCCTGAATAGTGCATTAAAGGACCAGGAAGCTGCAAAGTTTCTGGCTCTTTCTCAACATTACTAGCAAAAGATCTCTAGTATTCTAGAGAAAGTCATTAAGGAAGAGGTTCTTTGTTTTGTGTGTGTGTTTATTTTTGTTTTCTGCTTGTTAATTTGCTTTGTTTTCACATTATAAGAGCAAGGGAAAAACAACCTGAAAAAGATAAATAGCTCTTCTACATGCTGATGCATTTATGGCAATCCTTAAAAGAACTGAGATCATGTTCCACCCACATTAATTAGTGGAAGTCTTCACACAGACTTTGGTTTCCTCTAGAAAGTTTGTAATCTTTGGTGGAAATAACAGAAAAGGAAATAGAAAAGTAAACCCAAAATGTTACTTTTATTTAGGGAAGTGGAAAAAAAAACATGAAGACTGAGCATGACGTCAGCTTCTACACTGAACTGAACTCGTTTTAAATAATCATTTGGTCTGAACAATTTGTAGCACATCATATGTACTGAGAATTTTTTTCCAAGGAAATCTATAATATATATTTAACATAGCCAGGCACTCAATCAATACTATTGAAAGGAAGTGAAGCTGGCTTAAGCATGTACTAATGCAAAAAATAGATCACCTGCATGGTAGATGAACATAGAGATAAATAATTGGGTTCTTGGAAATATCCAGATATTTAGCATATAATAGAATAGCTGCTGATAGTTCATCTTTCTTGTGATTATTTTGGAAACATAAAATCATTAATGAGGAGATCTTGGCTCTAAGGAAGGTGTCGGCTTCCACCCCTGCTCTTACATCTCAGTTGTTTGTTGGCAGCTGATGCCAAAGTAGACTCATTTGTAAATGCAAGAAGCAGACATTGAACCTGTTCTGACAAATTGCCCAACACCATTCTCCATTTATATTTAATCATCCATCCCCGCTCCCATTTCCATAGCTCTCATATTCCAAGCTGAGAATTTTGCTGTTGTTCAGAACTGGCCTATGCCAAATTGTCCACAGGAAATTATTGAATTATCTGTGGTGGATTTTTGTGGCTGCTATAGTTAGAAGGACATGAGCATTAGCTACTCCCTGACAACATCAATACCCAGGTATCACTCAGGTTTTAATAAAAACAATTATCATAGCAAATTCAGCCACACTTGGAGATATCTCTTAGAAATGCCATCTATTTAAAAAGCTATAGTATCAACGACTCAGCTGCTTATTCTGTATCTTCAAAGATGTATCAGTTCTGTGTTCTTTTGATGTTCTGAACATAATATGTCATCTCTAGGTTCAATGGAGATGATGTAAAATATGGAAGCAGTAGTCAATTAACCTTACAATTATCATCAGGCACACAGACTCCTCTGATGACATGGTTGAATATAGGACCATTCCAGAGCGTAGCCCCTAGGATTATCCTGGAGAGTCAAGGGTGGAGGTTTTACTGAATTTCCTATTTATAATAGGGTAAGGAGTTCTCTCCAAAATGTAAACAATGCATGATCTCGAATACTACTAATCTGTTACCATCGGAAACCTGTTAATATTTGAAGTTAATTAGAAAAGCCTCTGGTAGTGGTTGGAGGTGAATATAGTTGATTCAAATAACAACTACCCCTGGAGCAGGACTTTTCTGCTCCAGAATTCCTATGAACCACGAATTCCTGGAAGAGCGACCTTCAGATTAGTAGTTCACACATACATACACACACATACACACATATCAGATTGCCTGCAAATTTATAAAGTAAATCATATGTATAATATAATTATATTATATACATAATAAATGCATATATATGATTTACTTTATATATATATAAACAGTTGTTTGAGCTTTCCTGTTTTGGATATTGAGTTCTGGTGTTCTATTTGGGACCCGTTCTATTTTGCAATTTGATTTCAGCACCTATACTCCTTCCCTTGCCCTTTGCCAAGACAAAGCATTATCTGTAGCCACGCAAAGCCCTATAGGCTATGCCAGCCCCCAGTCCTCTAATGGGGGGAGCAGCTTGAAGAGAATAACAGTTCTAATAACTTCTAGAATACTAAGCAATGCATGTATGACTAGTCCCTAGAAGAAATACTGAATGGAAAAAAAAAAAGTCCTCTGGTTGAGGACAGTGGAAAGAACATGCATAGGTTTGGGAGGCAGTTCTCTCTGTCAGATTTGAAATCGGACTTCATTTATGCCTGTATGACCTTGGGCACCTTGCTTAACCTCTCTGAATCTAAGTTTGCTCATCTGTAAAACGGGATGATTTTTAATTACTAAGTATTATAACATGTAAAGTACTGTGCCTAGAATACCCTACTCAATAAATAGTGTCAGTGGCAGGGCTAGGAAGTGGTCTTTGTTGGTGGTGTTGTTTATCTTACAGACTAGATGTGAATTGTAGAAACCATTGAGACCCATAAAATGAAAAAGGTCATTAGGGAGTACATGGAAGGAATTACTGGGTGAGTGAGTTTTTTACAGACAGTAGACTCTACCAGAAGTGATGTATATGAATGAGAGCTTCTATGTCCACAGCTTGCCTATCATCTATTGGTCTTTAAAGTTATGCCTGTATGCTCTGATTGTCTTCAGTAGCACTATCTTCGTACATGAAATGCAACAAGTACAGATTCATATGTGCACATATCACACACTATGTTTTACATATGTGCCACCTCAAAAGAGGAATGCCAACAAGGGTCATAGTAAGACTTTAGATTATAATCCTAAAAGGAAATCATTTATCGTGTTCACAGTAGGCATTCTAGTACAGGGTTAAGAGCTTGAAGCTCTGTATTGGATGATTTGGGGTTGTAATTCTGGCTCTACTGCTTACAAGCCGTGAAACTTCAGTTGTAACATCAATAAAATGGGAAGAGGAAGAAATACGTTGTGAGAAGAAAATAAGGCAATGCATAGAAAGCATTTTTCATAGTACCTGGCACATAGTAAATGTTAATTATATCCATTTGATAGCCAAGGGGAAAAACAAAAATCTCTGAGATGTTCTGCTATTATATATTTTAAAAATTATTGTGATAAGCCATATTTGGTTTTGTTAAAAAATCTCAGTGTTTTGGTTATCAAGATAATGTTAAAATGTGGACACAAATTTGTCAGGCACCATGAAGAAGGTTTGCATTAATCTCCGTTCTCTGTGTGGGACAGGTACAGCACCACAGTCTAAAGACAATCACAGCGGGGCCTGAGCGAAGGACCATCTGACCCTGCTTGAACACACCTCCCCTTCAGATTCTCCTGTCACCGTGAACGCAAAGCTTAATTTCTCTCCTCAGGCAGGTCCTGTCAACTGATTGTGAAAGGGTAATGAGGATCCAGGAGGCCTGCTGAGACCCCATAGATGGAATGCAGTGTCGACGGGCACTGAGCTCCAGCCAAATCAGAGGCCTGTGGTACGTAGGTGTCCTACAGCTCCTGATGCTGGGAGTTTTTCCCCTTTTGCAGTCCTTGCCCATTGTAGGAATTCAGTAGGTATATGTTACGTGCTGGAGAAACTATGGGAGTCACTTATACAAATGAATATAACAACAAAAGCAAACGTGTTTGCTTTTCCACATATGTTCTAGTCACTGGGCTAAACACTCTGAAAGTCTTTCCAATTACCATATAAAGTTAACACTGTTATTTTTATAGCCGAAGACACTGAGACTTAAGAAGTTAAATAACTGCTCGAAGTTGCATAGCTCACAGTGATTTTTGGTTTGATAATCTACCTGACTCCAGAAAGTAGATTTTTAACCTCCAAGCTATAGTCCCTCTTCTTCATGTCTTCCTAGACATTAAGTAAAAGGCTGTAACCCCCAAGAAATCCTGCAAACACCTTCTATTTGAGCCCTGAACAAAAGCTAGCACTGCTCCATACATTATTGTCTAGGCATTTGTCCAGTCCAAAATAGTTAAGACATTCCTAAACCACTTTTAAAATGGATAGATAACCCTTCACAGCCTTGCTCCCAGTTTGCTCTTGGTCCCATCTCCTCACTAGCCCCACCCACATTTGCTCCCATCTAAGCTTTAATTTCACAAACCGAGCCTGCTGTCCCTCCTGCCATGACTCTGCACAGTCCTTCCTGCTGGCCGGCACTCTCCACTCTGTCTGTCCCCAGAGCCCAGGGGTTCCGGCTAGTGCCCTGTGCCCGTAGCCTGCACAGCCCAGGGGCTGATTATGGAATCAGTGATTTTCTCCAAAAACCAAGCTTTGATGTTTGCCCTGACATTAGAGACATGCTTTCTCTCAATTCCATTTCCCAAGATTTCCCTTTTGGGGGGAAATAGCGTATTTGTGAAGGAAACAGCAGAAAGTGGCTGGAGCTTGCAAGCCTATAAGAGTTCCTGAATTTCAATGCACTAAACTAAGAGTAAGTAGATCACAGGGATTAGCATCAGTGTGTTTTTTAAGCATCTGAGTCCGGGCTGCATAGTCCCTGCTGTGCATCTGCCACGTCAGTGTGGAAGAGCCCACCACCAGAAACTGTGGGGGATGAAAGCATTTAAAGCTTATTCGCATTTTCTTTACCATGATTCATTCTTCGTCTTGAGTGCCTGTCATCTTGGAATTTATAAAGTTCTATTTTAGATGGTACCTGATGACCCATAGACACTTTAAACAGACGGAAAGTAGCTGTGAAAGCGAGGACAAGAAAAGATGGAGCAGCAGCCTATCCAGGAAGCCAGATCCTCATTGTGTGCATGTGTATTTGAACATTTACACTTAAGCATGACTTTAACGTTTCATGGGGGAAGAGGAGCACAAAAGCATAACACAAAAGTATCTTTTAATGTGAGTTTTAAATTTTAATGATTTACTTATCTAGAAAAATCTCCCAAAGGGAATATTTAATTATATATATAATGTTATTATATATAATATATAATATATCTTAATATGTTATATATTTATATATTATATATTATATATATATACCATTGTCAAAGTGCTTTTATCACCCTTTTAGTTCTCCTACACCTGATGGCTGACAGGATAAGGTTTATATCCCTTACTTTAGAAGTGAGAGGGAAAAGGACAGGAAAGTGAAGATATTTAGAACAGTCAACCTTTACAGCTCCTCATCTTGTAACTTTTCTAATGTCCTCCAGATCTCTTTCTGGGCTCTCTTATATATCATCGGACATCAGAACATGAGCCTCAAAAGTCTGGTCCTTATTAGGAAAAAATAAGCCACTTGACCAATGGGTCTTCATTATGGAAAATCAGTCTCTCTTAGCCAGAAGATTGTTTTGCCAATTCTTCTCTCTGCTTCTTCCTTGTAAGTTTTTATTCACAAATGCAATTCTCCTCCTTTATTTAAAAAAAAAAAAAAAAAGCAAGGCTTCAGCAGCCGTGGAGTGTAAAGCGTGAGAACATTCCCACTCCCACTGGGTCTTGGCCTGCTTCCAGCCCCAGGAAGGATATCAGTTTCAGTGTCATGCTTCCGATTTCCCTGGGAAGGTCTCACCTCTTTTCCTGCTCCCCAGTGCTCCCTAATCTTGCAAGCTCCTGTCTGAATTGCCTCTACTTGTCTCTGCCTTTCCAAAAAAACCTTATCTCAGATATACCCTTACAAGCTCCTCATCTTTTCTACTATTGTCATTGATACCAACCCCTGCTGGCAGGGTTGATTATCAAGATTGTAATCTTTTTTATACATACACACACGCCTCTGCTCTCTGAATGAGAAAAAGTTTGGATGCCGGCCTTGCAGGATGTTTTATTATGATCTTTATTTGTCATCCTTGCTTCCTTTCAGGAACCTGGAGGCAGCGTATTGATGTTTACTATAAATGCTCTGATGGGAACAGGATTTGCATAACGGAATGAATTCCACTGTCATCACCTTAGACTAGATCCACATTATACTATGACAATTGTCTCCTTACTGGCCTTCCTGCCTCTTTCTAAAGAGTGTTTCTCAATATTGGCAAATATAATTATCTTTTTGAAATGCAAATATTCTCATGCTGTTCTTCTGTTTAAAACTTTTCAGAGTCTCACCATAGCCTTTAGGATTAGGGTTCACATACTATAGAATTGTCTCTCAAGCCTTCCAGCATGTGGTCCCTGTTCATTTCTTCAGTCTAATGCCTCTCCTTGCAGTCTTCCTTTCATCCACACGTCTTGCAATTTCCTAAACGTGCTGTGCTCTCTCTTGAGTCTGGGAGTTTGCATGTGTCATCTTACTGTTTATGATTCCTTTATTTTTCTGCCTGGCCACTGTTTCTTTATTCTGTAGGATTTACCAGGCAGCATCATCCTTGACCACACAAACATTATGGGTCTGGGAGAATTCATGCCTGGGCTCCAACAGCACCACATTCCTCGTGGGTTGAAGGCAGAGACTCAGTCTATATTAATGTCTGTGCCCAGTGACTGGCATAAACTGGACAGTCAAAAATGATTATCGATGGATTATTGAGTCCTACACTCAGTATATGAGCATACACAGTGCCCTTTCTATAGTTCCATCTGATCAGAGATGGGGGTTTTGGTCTATTCATGTTTAGGCGGGATACCACCAAACTGGGAGTCAGAAGGTCCAGTTTCTATTACTGAGTCTCCAAGCTACTGTCTGAGCTTCTGTCTCATTCATATATTTAAATATGCATAATATATATTTACCGAATCTCTCCTGGATGCTGACAGTTGTAGGCTCTAGGATGCAGTGGTGTACAGAAGTCAGAGTCCCTTTCTCATGGAATTCACATTGTATTTGAAGAGAGAGCAAACAAATGGAGAGTATGTAAACTCAGACTTTAAGATTAAAATCTGAGAATCACTGAAATATAAATACACTTACAGCCAAAAGATTGGGAGTCACCCCAGGGAGTGCATGGAGACTTAGAAGATAAGGGGTATAAGTCCAGGTGTAGAGATCATGGAAAAACCACCGGAGGAGACTAAGAAGGAGGTACGTGTGGAAAAAGTATAAATCTAAGAGAACACTTCACCTTAGAAACCAAGTGAAGAAGCAGTTTCAAAATAAATAGCGTTTCAAAGCTGCTGATGAGTTGTGATGAGTTGTGATGAGTTGTACGATGAGGCCTGTGATTTTACCCAAGAGCCTAGTAATGTGCAGGTTACTGGTAACCCTGACAAATGCGGTTTGGGGAAGTAACGGGAACAAACCTGACTGAAATGAATATATGAATGATTAAACAATGAGTAGACACAGGGTTTATAGGCAATTCATAAACTAAAATTGTCAGGCTAAGTAATTTTTAAATTATGTTTTCATCTCTACTTCTATGATTTTAAAAATAATATTCATGTTATATACCTCAGTGCTTACTTAGGTTGCCAAGTAAGATCATTCGAGTTCAACCCAATATACTGAGCATGTAATTACCTTGAATGCACTTTATTTTTCTTTTGAGCATTTAGAAGCCACTTGAGGTTTTTCAGAGTCTCAGGCCACTTTTAGCTGCATCAGTTATCACTGTGCTACAGAACTGGGGAAGTGTCAGTTAACAGAATTCTAGGTAGCAGAGAACTTCTTCTGTTTATAGTCACCTCATCTTTCCCTTCACCCTTCCCTCTGTATACCTGTCTGTCCATCCATCCATCCATGTTTCACTTACTCATCAAGCATTGGATCTCAGAGCCTCCTCTCTTCTTTATTTGGGGACTCAGATGTGGAATATCTCCTGACCCGAAGGCCATTCTCCCAGGGAAGATTGCAGGGAGTGGACCCTGGCGATGAGCACGTCTAGAGCTATAAAAAGAAGGGAAAGTAGGA
Organism: Desmodus rotundus; assembly: GCF_022682495.2. Taxonomy (NCBI): domain Eukaryota; kingdom Metazoa; phylum Chordata; class Mammalia; order Chiroptera; family Phyllostomidae; genus Desmodus; species Desmodus rotundus. The sequence goes on from NC_071389.1 coordinate 48,755,194, forward strand.
AGAGAAGCTGAGGCATTAGAACTAGAAAACTCTTTAAATAACAATCCCAGAGTGAACCTTGACTGAAACTATACAGTTGTGCTAGGCATCAGATCCAGTGGAGTATTTGGAGAAAGTTAGGTGTGGCATACAGCCTGAGACAGGGAAAGCAGTCTGGGATAGTCTTTATGAGAGGGGCTAGAAGTCTACTTGTATGTGACAAAGATCTGTGAGACAGGGCAAGAGTGATAGTTAAAGGGACTATGCAGCACCAGAATAAAACATAAGTAAAGCAATGGAGATCTTGCAGTTTTCAACTTGTCGTTCTTTCCTTTATTTCCTCTTTTTCCTTTCTTCTTTTTCTGATCTATCCTTTTTTCACTCTTAGATAGTGCAAAGAAAAAAATTGATGCAAACCATGATGCTGTACTTCAGATAAAACATTTTTTTTTAAAGCACACAAGTAAACTTTACTCTAAATTAAGCTATCTTTCTTAATTTAACTTCATTTCTTAAGTTCTGCATCCAATTTTTTTCAGAGGAGACATGTATTTTCCAGAAGTGACATTCTTGACACTTTCTCAATGGGCAGAAAATATTGCATTATATGATATTTTAAGGGCAACCTTCAATACTGCCACTTGGATAGGCACAATAGATATAAGATAAATAGAAAATGACAAAGATGATAAAGATTTTTTTTTATCCTTTGCTCCTTCAGCAGAACAAGAAAAATAATGATCTGGGTTTCTGTGTAGGGGTTCTGAATCAAAGCCAATGAAGCGGAACGAAGCCAAGCTATCAGATGGAGAGGTACGTGGCTAGTACAGGAATAAACTGTTTCCCTGTCAGAGAAAGAGGATCCTGATGTCACACCTGCCCCTCTACCAGATACGGAGACAGTGGGAGCGGTGGAGCAGATGTGCCTACAGATAACAAATAGAGATACTTGATAGGGGGAGCACAGAGCATGTAGCTGCAAGTTCCTGAAGAAAATCAGTTCGCGAAATAAATGGAGCTGAGAAGGCTCATTGCGTGAGACGCTCCTTTCAGGATGTGGGTCTTCCTGAGGGAATTCTCTGGAGCTGAAAGGACTTTGATCCTGCTCGGGCAAATTCTGAGTCTTGAAATTGATTTCTCATTTTGAAATAGGTTAAGCTTTCTCTCCAACCTTAAAAAAGAAGTTTCCACTAGTTATGACAGAAAGGATAAAAAGAAAGGTACTTTCAGCCCCAGAGCCTGTGTCTGGATTAAAGGAAGAGTAACTAGCTTTGTGGATGGAGCCTAAGACTAATTACTAAAGGGTAAGACCAAATAAACTCAAGGGTTCTTTCACGTTTTCCTTTGGACCACAGTTTGATAATGTAGCTATACTCACCAAAGGACTGGAGTGCCGATCACATTGAAGTAAAGGAAGGTGCTGCCTAGTACACTGTGGTGTGCTATCAGGACCTTGAAACAGCCTGGCCTCTGGACCCATCCTGCCAGCTGGTATCCTGAGTTCCAAGTTTCATCTCAACATTCGTGCATTGGCACTTCTGAGCTCAGTTGCCCTCATCTAAAAAAATCTGATAATGCTGATTAGCTCATAGTTTGTTGACTAGATTAACAACTGTATATCTATAGTTAAACTATAACTTGCTACTTGATGTTTATTAATTTCATTCTATTTTGGCTACTAAGTTACTCAAGGATAGGAACATTCATCACTGAATTCCCAGCACCTGGCACAGTGTCAATATCAAATAAATGCTTCTTATAGTGAAGTGGGAGAAATTATTATTACTCTTCCTCTTTTTATTATGGATTCGTGTGTGTGTATGTGAGTGCTATTGTACCTCCCGTGTCCCTGCTGTCCTAATACCTGCTGTACTATTCTGGTTCATCTGCAGCAAGCTGGCCGGAACCCCTGCAGGTACCCTCCAGAGCTGTGCTACCCAACGTGGTGGTCAATAGCCCTACGTACCCACAGAGCACTTGCAGTGATGCCATCACTGACGAAGAGAATTTCTTTTCATCTTAATCAACTTACAGTTTAAAACTGACACTGAATTCAGTTATGGGAAAGCTTTAAGTATGGTTGGTACAACATGGGTTTAATGAAATCCATATTCAAATCAAGTACTTTTGATAAAAATTCTGCATCTAAACTGAGATGTGCTAAAGCTTAAAATACGTGCTAGATTTTGAAAACTTAATATTAAAAAAAGAACATAAAAGTATTATTAATGATTTTTCTAATGATCAGATGTTGAGATGATAACAGTTTGGACACTTAGGTTAGATAAAATACTAGAATTAATTTTATCTGTTTCTGCATTTTTTTGCATTTTAAGTTTGACCACTAGAATATATTAAATAGCTTATGTGTCTTGCATTCTATTTCTTTTGGACGGTGCTGCTCAAGGGAATCCCATTAAATGCCAGTTAGGCACCAATTTTGAATAATACTCTGAACTTCCAACTCAATTTAAGTTTATTTGAGGTGATGATGATAATTATGATGGTAACTACAACAGCAAAGGTATATCTTAGTCTTACTACTTCAATAAATGTTAGTGTTTATGAAACATTCTTACCTAGAATATTGTATTAAAACCTATAAATCACTGTGATGTGCTATAAAATTCATAGAAGCTCAGAGGAGCAAAGTGACCTGCCCCGCTTTGGCAGGACTGAGATGGGAACCCACAGATCCTGATTCCAAAAGGTTTTCCAGCTGCCTCACTGGCCTTTCCTTTTGTTGTGTTGTCTATGATTTCTGTTTTTTTCTTCTTGACTTAATTTTATTTTATTTTAATTTTGTATTATTCAATTACAGTTGTGTGCCTTTTCTCCCCATCCCTCCACCCCACTCCAGCTGAACTCCCCTCCCTCCTCCACCTCCACCCTCCCCTTTGGTTTTGTCCATGTGTCCTTTATAGTAGTTCCTGTAATCCCCTCTCCTCACTGTCCCCTCCCCACTCCCCCCTGCCCATTGTTAGATTGTTCTTAACTTCAATGTCTATGGTTATATTTTGTTTCCTTTTTTCTTCTACTTATTTATTATGTTCCAGTTAAAGGTGAGATCATATGGTATTTGTCCCTCACCGTCTGGCTTATTTCACTTAGCATAATGCTCTCCAGTTCCATCCATGCTGTTGCAAAGGGTATAAGCTCCTTCTTTCTCTCTGCTGCGTATAATTCCATTGTGTAGATATACCATAGTTTTTGGATCCACTCATTTGCTGATGGGCACTTAGGTTGCTTCCAGTACTTGGCTATTGTAAATTGTGCTGCTATGAATGTTGGGGTGCACAGGTTCTTTTGGATTGGTGTTTCAGGGTTCTTGGGGTATAATCCCAGCAGCGGAATTGCTGGGTCAAAGGGCAGTTCCATTTTTACTTTTCTGAGGAAATTCCATACTGTTTTCCACAGTGGCCTCACCAGTCTGCATTCCCACCAACAGTGCACTAGGGTTCCCTTTTTTCTGCATCCTCATCCTGTTTGTGGATTTGTTTATGTTGGCCACTCTGACTGGTGTGAGATGGTACCTCATTGTGGTTTTAATTTGCATCTCTCTGATGGCTAGTGATGCTGAGCATCTTTTCATATTTGACTTAATTTTTAAACTTTTTAAAGTTGTTCAAGTACAGTTGTCTGTATTTTCCCCCAACCACTCTCTCCCTGCCACCCCCACCCCCACTTCCCATTCTCAATCCTACACCTCTTTGGCTTTGTCCATGGGTCCTTTATACATGTTCCCATGACCCTTTCCCTTTTTTTCCCTGTTATCCCCCTCCTCGCTGCCCTCTGGTAACTATCGGTTTGTTCTTTATTTCAATGCCTCTTGTATTTTGCTTGCTTGTTACTTTTGTTGATTAGTTTCCACTTATGCATGAGATCATATGGTATTTGTCTTTTACCACCTGACTTATTTCACTTAGCATAATTCTCTCCAGGTTCATCCATGCTCTCGCAAAGGGTAGGAGCTCCTTTTTTTCTCTCTGCTGCACAGTATTCTATAGTGTAAATGTACCATAGTTTTTTGATCCACTCATTTGCTGATGGGCACTTAGGTTGCTTCCAGCACTTGGCTATTGTAAATTGTGCTGCTATGAACATTGGGGTGCATAGATTCTTTTGAATTGGTGTTTCAGGATTCTTGGGGTATAATCCCAGGAGTGGAACCGATGGGTCAAAAGGTAGTTCCATTTTTAGTTTTTTGAGAAAGTTGCATACAGTTTTCCATAGTGACTTCAGCAGTTTGCATTTCCATCAACAGTGCACTAGGGTTCCCTTTCTCCACAACCTTGCCAACACTTGTTTTTTGTTGACTTGTTTATGATGGCCATTCTGACCACAATGAGAAACCAATGGTATTTTATTGTGGTTTTAATGTGCATCTCTCTGATGGCTAGTGATGCTGAGCTTCCTTTCATATGTCTCTGGGCCCTCTGTATGTCCTCCTTGGAGAAGTGTCTGTTCAAGTCCTTTGCCCATTTTTTAATTGGGTTGTTTGTCTTCCTGGAGTGGAGTCATGTGAGTTCTTAATATATTTTGGGGATCAAACCTTTGTCTGAGGTATCATTGGCAAATATATTTTCCCATACGGTTGGCTCTGTTTTCATGTTGCTGATGTTTTCTTTAGCTGTGCAGAAGCTTTTTATTTTGATGAAGCCCCATTTGTTTATTCTTTCCATTATGTCCCTTATTCTAGGGGACATATTGGTGAAAATATTGCCTCATGGAATATCTCAGATTTTCATGCCTATGTTCTCCTCTATGATTTTTATGGTGTTGTGACTTATATATAAGTCTTTTATCCCTCTTGAGTTTATTTTTTTTTATGGTGTAAATTGGTGGTCAAGTTTCATTTCTTTGCATGTACCTTTCCAGATCTCCCAACACCATTTGTTGAAAAGTCTATTTTTACTCCATTTTATGCTTCTGCCCCCTTTGTTGAATATTAATTGACCATAGCGATATGGGGTTATTTCTGGTCTCTCTATTCTCTTCCATTCGTTTAGGTGTCTGTTCTTATGCCAGTACCAGACTGTTTTGATTACCATGGCTTAGTAATATAGTTTGATGTCAGGTCTTGTGATCCCTCCTACTTTGTTCTTCTTTCTCAAAATTGCAGCAGCTATTTGGGGTCATTTATGGTTCCATATAAATTTTTGAAATATTCTATATCTGTGAAATATGTCATTGGTATTTTGATAGGGATTGCGTTGAATCTATAAATTGCTTTGCATAGTGTAGACGTTTTGATGATGCTAATTCTTCCAATCCATGAACATGGTACATGCTTCCATTTGTTTGTGTCTTCCTTAATTTATTTTTTCAGTGTTGTGTACTTTTCTGAGTACAGATCTTTTACCTCCTTGGTTAGGTTTATTTGTAGGTACTTTATTTTTCTTGTTGCTATATCAAATGGGATATTTTCCTGATTTCTGTTTCTGATATTTTATTGTTTGCATACAAAAATGCCTTCAATTTTTTTTTTTCTTTTTTTTTAAATATATTTATTGATTATGCTATTACAGTTGTCCCATTTCCCCCCCCACTCCACTCCATCCTGCCCACCCCCCTCCCTCCCACATTCCCCCCCATAGTTCATGTCCATGGGTCATACTTATAAGTTCTTTGGCTTCTACATTTCCTACACTATTTTTACCCTCCCCCTGTCTATTTTCCACCTATCATCTATGCTACTTATTCTCTGTACCTTTACCCCCCTCTCCCCCTCCCACTCCCTTATTGACAACCCTCATGTTCTAGTTGTTTGCCTAGTTTGCTCTCGTTTTTGTTTTATGTGTGGTCGTTAATAACTGTGAGTTTGCTGTCATATTTACTGTTCCTATTTTTGATCTTTTTCTTAGGTAACTCCCTTTAACATTTCATATAATAAGGGCTTGGTGATGATGAGCCTCTTCAACTTGACCTTATCTGAGAAGCACTTTATCCTCCCTTCCATTCTAAATGATAGCTTTGCTGGATACAGTAATCTTGGACGTAGGTCCTTGTGTTTAATCTTGGGTAATGTAATTATGATGTGTCTTGTTGTGTTCCTCCTTGGGTCCAGCTTCTTTGGGACTCTCTGTGCTTCCTGGACTTCCCGGAAGTCTATTTCCTTTGCCAGATCGGGGAAGTTCTCCATTCTTTGTTCAAATAAGTTTTCAATTTTTTGTTCTTCCTCTTCTCCTTCTGGCACCCCTATAATTCGGATGTTGGAACGTTTCAAGGTGTCCTGGAGGTTCCTAAGCCTCTCCTCATTTTTCCAAGTTCTTGTTTCTTCATTCTTTTCTGGTTGAATGTTTGTTTCTTCCTTCTGGTCCATACCATTGATTTGAGTCCCAGTTTCCTTCTCATCACTATTGGTTCCCTGTACATTTTCCTTTGTTTCTCTTAGCATAGGCTTCATTTTTTCATCTGTTTTTCGAATAGATTCAACCAAGTCTGTGAGCATATTGATAACCAGTGCTTTGAACTGTGCATCCGATAGGTTGGCTATCTCTTCGTCGCTTAGTTGTATTTTTTCTGGAGCTTTGAAGTGTTCTGTCATTTGGGCCATTTTTTTTGTTTGTTTGTCTTGGCGCGTCTGTTACTTTAAGGGGCGTCTGTTACTTTTAGGTGTTCACTGGGGCGGGGTAATGCTGGTCGCTGCGCTGTGATGCTGTACGTGGGGGCGGGGCCGAGAGGGAGCAATGGCGCCCGCTTCACTCTCCTCCGGATCTCAGTCTTTCACTCCCCTACCCACAATCAAACTGGGCCCCTCCGGTGCTGGTTCCCGAGTAAGTGGGCCCGTGCACACTCTAGGCCCCTGTGGGTCTCTCCAACAACCTCTCCCGTGAGGCTGGGAGTCTCTCCTGCCACCCCAACCCCCAGGGGCGCTTTCAATCAGAGGTTTGAGGCTTTATTTCCCCGAGCTGGAGCCCTGGGTTGCGCAGCGGTCTGCTTCTCTGCCCGCCGTTCGTCCGGTTTATCTGTGGGCAAATATGGTGCCGCAATGTGCTATCCGCCACTCTGCCTGCCCCACTCTCCGCCACTCTGAGTCCGGCCCTCTGGGTTTATCTGTGCAAATGTGGGACCGCAGGGTCTGCTAGTGCTCGGACTGCCTGCGCCATTTGTCCCACACTCCGCCAGTCTCAGTCCTGCCACAGCCACGCGAGTCCTCTCCACCCCAGTGCCGTCTCCACCCCTCCTACCAGTCTGGATGAATGATTATTTTCTGTTTCCTTGGTGTTGGTCCCCCTTGCTGTTCAATTCTCTGTCGGTTCTGGTTGTGCGAGGAGGCGCAGTGTGTCTACCTACGCCGCCATCTTGGTTCTCTCCAAAAATGCCTTCAATTTAAGAATATTGACTTTGTATCCCATTGTTTTTCCAAATTCACTTATTAGATCAAGATGTTTTCTGGTGGAGTCTATATGGGTTTTCTATGTGTACTATTATGTTATCTGCAAACAATGGCAGTTTGACTTATTTGTCATTTGGATGCTTTTTATATCTTTTCCTTGTCTGATCACTGTGGCTAGGACTTCCAATACTATGTTGAATAGAAGTGGTGAAAGTGGACATCCTTGTCTTGTTCCTGATCTTAGTGGGAAAGCTTTTAATTTTTGCCTGTTGAGTATGATGTTGGCTGTAGGTTTCTCATATATGGCTTTCATTATGTGAGGTATGCTCCTTTTGCTCCCACTTTGTTGAGTGTTTTTATCATAAATGGGTGCTGTATGTGATTTCTTCCAAAACATATTATTTTGATTATTATAGTGTATTAAGCATAATTACATGTATTTATAAACTCAGTGGAGCTCAACAATGATATCCAGCAGAAGAATATGGAGGGTTAGTATTCAAAACTAGGTCTCTGTGAGGTCATTTTTGGGGATGACTTTTTCCCTCCATAAGACTACAATAGTAAGTTTAAAATCCTGCCAATGGAATTGCTTATAACTTACTGGAGTGAATTTTTCACTCAGATACTGTCAGAACATCTAAAACTATAGCAACCTGGGACTTTCTTTAGCTTACCACACGTGTTCCATGACCGTCAGTATGTTTTCCTGCTAGTAAACCACAGTCTATGTTACACAGTTTACTCTGATGCTTGTTTGTGTGACTCGTTAACGTGTGGACTTTTTTGAGAGGGGGCCCAAGAGAAGTGAAGTTTCTTGAGGCCTTTCCACATTATTTCTAGCAAAGATTTGATGACCAGATTCTGCAGCAGTCATCTCATAATCTGGTAAGAATAACAAAGGAAATAAATAGCTATAAAGTAGAGCCACAGACGATCAAAGCAGATTCCTTTATGTTTCCTGTGTGTCCAATATGTTCCATATGTGTTGGGAGCTTTCATCATCTCATTTAATTTAAACATAAAATTGCTTCATGAGAAAGATATTTATTACCATTGTATATGTAGAGACTCAGACTGACAATTGGAAAAAATGGACTTAATCCTGAGACTGTGGCTATGGCTTTACCTGTTTATTTTTCCTGTCTAAAAAGTGACAATTATGGTTCAATCACTGGACTTTAAATAAGAATTGGATCCAAATTATAACATAATACTTAAGACTACACAATACTTAAGATTCGAAAATATTTGTAATACTCAAGATTTAAATTATAGGCACAATGTTCCTTCCCTGCCCAACATCATTGTACGTTTGTTCATTATTCATTCAACAAATGATTGCTGATTGCCAAGCCCTGGTTAAGTGCTTGGATATTGTGAACACTAATGAGATGCACCTATGAAACTGCTTTATAAGACAACAAATATTTAGGAGTATTTTCTAGTTTTAAATTAGTAACGATGCAATAGTCCATGTTGATGTGGAAAAATGCTGTTACCTGTCCCTGCTGCCAAGATTAAAGTAATGTGAACAGCTACTTGGTTATCAGTCCAGAATTCAGTGTCAGCTTAGGAAACTCCCCCTTCCTCATCCCTATGTCATGTCCGCAGCCTTAACTGTTTGATGTCTGATGATTCCGCTCCATCCCCATTGCTATTGTTTAGTTTAGTCACTGTCTTTTCTTTTAATGGACTTTAATTTCTAGAGCAGTTTTAGGTTCACAGCAAAACTCAGCAGAGGGTACAAAGATTTTTCATCCCCTTCTTCCACATATGCAAAGCTTCTTTTATCATCGACACCCCCACCAGAGGGGTGCATTTATTACAGTTGAAGAACATACATGGACATGTTATTATCACCCACATTTATAGTTTACATTATATTTTACTCACAGTATTGTACATTATATGGGTTCAGACAAATGCATAATGGCATGTAGCCACTTTAATAGTATCCCACAGAGTAGTTTCATTGCCCTAAAAAGTCCTCTGTGCTGTGCATATTTATCCCTGCCCCTACCACTATGTCATATAGTTGAAAGTATACAATACCTAGCCTTTTCTGGTTGACTTCTTTTACCTAGTAATACGAATTTAAGTTTTCTCCACCTATTCTCATAGCTTGATACCTCATTTCTTTTTAGCACTAAGTTATATTTGTTTGTCTGGATATACCATACATTAATTATCCATTCACCTACTGAAGGACATTTTGGTTATTTTAAAGTTTTGGCAATTATGAATAAAGCTGCTTTAAATGTTTGTGTGCAAGTTTTTGTGTTGATGTAAGTTTTCAACTCCTTTGGGTGAAGGAGTGCAATTACTGGATCATATGGTAAGAGCCTAGTTTTATAAGAAAGTACCAAACTGTCTTCCAAAGTGACTACTATTTTGCATTTCAGGAGCAATGAGTGAGAGTTCCTGTTGCTCCACATCCTTATCAGCATTTGGTGTTGTTAGTGTTTTAGATTTTGGCCATTCCAGTAGGTGTGCAGTGGTATCTTGTTGTTTGAGTCTGTGTTTCCTTGATTAAATGTGCTGTGGAACATCTTTTCATATGCTTATTTCCCATGAGCGTATCTTCCTAGATGAGGTGTGAGGGTCTTTGGCCCATTTTCTAATCAGGGTGTTTGTTTTCTTATGGTTGAGTTTTAAGAGTTCTTTCTAGGTCCTGGCTAGGTAACTCGGTTGGTTAGAAAATCATCCTGATATGCCAAGGATGTGGGTTTGATCCCCAGTCAGGGCACATATACGAATCAACCAATAAATGCATAAATAAGTGAAAAAACAATAAATCCATGTTTTTCTCTCTCTCCCTTTCTCTCTCTCTCAAAAATAGTTCTTTGTATATATGTTGGATAATAGTCCTTTATCAGCTATGTCCTTTGTAAATATTCTTGACCTATCTTGAATAGACAGTTATAATGATCTCTTAACTAGCTCATTGACCCCAACCTAAATCTGTTCTCCACACTGCTGCCAGACTCAGAACCTCACAATGTGGACTCTAAGAGGATTACCTGTCCCTGTAGTTGCTTCCTGCCCTGTCCCCTCACTCCTGCACTCCATATATACTCAACTTACAGCTTCCCAAACATGCCAGCTGACAGATGTCTCCATGCCCTTGATCACTTTCCTGCCTATACTCAGAATGCCCTTTCCCTGCTCCTCCACCTAATGAGCTCTCTTACTGATCTTTCAAACCTCATCTCACCAGCCTCTTCTTTTAGCTCGTATTCCCTAAACCTCTTACTTAAACAGTAGGTTAAATCGATCAATTCTTTATACCTTTTTTGTCCCTTAATAAACATAAAATATGATGCTACTATAACACTATCACTACTGAATTGCACTTATACAAGAGTCTTTCTCTGCTAAACTGTATACTACTTGGGATTGAAGCCTGGCACATAGTAGGCACTCAGTACATGCTTGCTGAAAAACTAAATAAATAATAATTTTATTATTAAAATCTTTTAGTGCCTTTTGTCTATAAAATCTAAATTCACTTCAAGGATATACCAGTCTCTTCTTCATAACTCCTTGATAACATAGTCTTTTATTGTGTCCAACCATTTATTTATGATCTCATTTTACTAAAATATAAGCAATTCTCTCAAGAGTTTCAGGCTTCAAGAACTTGACTCATCCAAGGTTACAGTTGAACTATTTCAGGGTCTAGTCAATCATGCCATCCCTGCAATAAGGGCAAGATGAGAAAGGGCTTTTGGTAGCTCTTTGTTACCTGTGGATCTAAAGAGAGTGGGTGTACTGAAATGTAGGCCAGCCTTCAAAGTGAAATCTAAAATGTTCCTGGCCCATTTTATATAACCCAGGCCTTGCCAAATCTGTCTCTCTCCAGCTGAAGTTCTCAAAAGCCTCCCTGCCCATGACTCTTACATACTCTTAGGTGCTCAGGTCTTTTTCGTGGAATCTTGGGTTTGTAAATAACGCCTACTTTTACCACTTTATCTTGACTATCATCCTTCCTGGTGGAAGCAGTATGGAAGGCCTCTTGACTTTCCGTGAAATGCCTGTGCGCTCAGAAACGAGAAGATGTGCTTTCCAAGAGAAAATACTGTGAGTGTTTCCTGCAGATTCCTTACACTTAGTGAGTTCACTTGATGTTCCCCACTCTACGTGGGCTGAAGCCGGCAGACAGCAACGCCAGCATTTCCTCTTATGCTAGCATGTAATTAAATGTTTTGTGAAACCTTTGGGGACATACAGTTAGGTGAAAAACATCACAAAAACGAAGGTTGCCTTTGTTCTTTAAGACATCTTGTTATTTACATTCTTTCACTTTTTCTTTCTTCAGGTACTTACTGGTTCCCCAAAAGACTGAGTTAAACATTTAGATAAAGAAATTTTATGTTTCCAATTGGGGTCTTTAAGAAATAATTTTGAAATATCAGCTGCAAAGGAAATACCTTTAATTTTACAAGTGGAACAGTGGCTATTTATTCTCCTGCCTCTCATTTCTATTCTCTGGTATTATCTGATAAGTCAGTAACAGGCCACAGTTCCAGGTCAGCCTAGTTTCTAGCCAGCTCTGCCTTTCTCATCTCCCTCTGCCTACTTCTCTCCCAATTACAGCAAAGCCAGAGGCTATGTGAGAAACACTGCCTCCGCCATGTGATAGGCTTTGGATTGGATCATGCAGCCTGTAGCCCGATGTCCAGTGTGCCATGGATAAGCTTTTGTTTGAGTCCAGGCAGCCTCTGAGATGCAGAATTCTCTGCTTCCCAGCCCCTACAACATGTTGACACTTTTATTTCCAGAAGGCATGTGAGGTCCCTTGGTTGCTTTGCCTATTCTATTTGATTTATAATCTGAGCTGCTCTGAAACCAGCCTGACTCTTACCAGCTGATTGTTCTCTCATTAGTGCCCCTGTGACTTCCTATCAAAGACTGAGTTCATTGCATTGTCCTGAAAATGCTACTTGCTGGATGATGTTAGTGGCTCACCACCTGCACTTCCTCACAGGCCATGCTGTGCCTTCCCACCCAGGTTTGCCACTCTGCTTCCTCCTCATTCCCAGACATGGCGGAGTGGATCTGACCAAACCACGTCAGGGCTTGCACACCGACCAGACACTCTCACCAAGCCAGGCCTTGTCTCTAATTCTGTGTTCTTTCGTCTCCTCACTGTTCTTGTCACCAAGGTTAAATATGCCATACGGTGAGGCCACTCCAGTTATGACACATCCCAACAGAGAATAAATCCAACCCTTTTGAAAAGGTGGTGGGTGAAAAAGGTGGTCATCCACCACCTTTTTCAAGGGAAATCTTTTACATGTCAGTTTAATCCTTGATATTAAAAATAGTAACTGAATGATCTTCAAATTAGCTGATTTGGGCATATAACTGATTTTGGGTTTATAAGTGTGCTCAAACAAATTTTTTTTAGTTTAAACATTTATTACTGAATAGCTTTCTTTGCCGCTCTACCTCTCACAGTCTCAAATATCATAGAGTAACTTAATATAAAAAGATTGCTGAGTGTAGCTCTATGTGATACAACCTCTATTTGTTGTAACGGGCAATTTCTTTAATGGAAAGTGCTTACAATTGCACAGAAATTGATTTTTAAAAAAATTGTTCAAGTACAGTTTTCTGCCTTTTCCCCCCACCCCAGCCCAAACCCCCAGCCCTTCCCACCTCCCTCCCATTTCCACCCCCCCCATTATTGTCAATGTGTCCTTTATAATTGTTCCTGCAAACCCTTCACCCTTTTCCCCTGAAATTCCCTCTCCTCTCCCCACTAGTCACTGTCGGCCTGTTCTCAATTTCAGTGTCTTTGGTTATATTTTGCTTGTTTGTTTGTTTTGTTGATTAGGTTCCTGTTAAAGGTAAGATCATATGATATTTGTCTTTTACCACCTGGCTTATTTCTCTTAGCATATTGGAGTGCATAGGTTCTTTTGGATCGGTGTTTCAGGGCTCTTAGGGTATTATCCTAGCAGTGGAATTGCCGGATCAAACGGCAGATACATTTTTAGTTTTCTGAGGAAATTCCATACTGTTTTCCATAGTGGTTGCACCAGTCTGCAATCCCATCAACAGTGCACTAGGGTTCCCTTTTCTCCACAGCCTCTCTGACACTTGTTGTTTGTTGCTTTGTTTATGTTGGCCACTCTGACCAGTGTGAGGTGGTACCTCATTGTGGTTTTAATTTGCATCTCTCTAATGGCTAGTGATGCTGAGCATCTTTTCATGTGTCTCTGGACCCTCTGTATGTCCTCCTTGGACAAACGTCTATTCAAGTCCTTTGCCCATTTTTTAATTGGGTTGCTTGTCTTCTTTGAGTGAAGTCATGTGAGTTCTTTATATATTTTGGAGATTAAACCCTTGTCTGAGATATCATTGGCAAATATGTTTTTCCATATGGTTGGTTCTCTTTTTATTTTAAAACTGTTTCCTTTAGCCATGCAGAAGCTTTTTTATTTTGATGAGATCCCATTTGTTTATTCTTTCCTTTATGTCCCTTGCTCTATACAAATGTGTCTTTGATTTCTGGATATTGACTTCATGTCCCGCTGTACTGCCAAATTCATTTATTAGGTCAAGCAGTTTTTTTGGCAGAGTTTATAGGATTTTCTATGTACAATATCATGTCATCTGCAAACAATGACAGTTTTGTTTCCTCCTTTCCAATTTGGATGCCTTTTATTTCCTTTTCTAGTCTGATTGCTGTGGCTAGGACTTCCAATACTATGTTGAATACAAGTGGTGAAAGTGGACAACCTTGTCTTTTCCTGATCTTAGTCGGAAAGATTTTAGTTTTTGCCCATTGAGTATAATGTTGGCTGTAGGTCTCTCATATATGGCCTTTACTATGTTTAGGAATGCTCCCTCTATTCCCACTTTGCTGAGTGTTTTTATCATAAATGGGTGTTGTACCTTATCAAATGCTGTTTCTGCATTTATTGATATGATCATTTGATTTTTGTCTTTGGTTTTGTTCATGTGATGTATTATGTTTGTTGATGTGCTAATATTGTACCATCCTTGCATCCCTGGGATGAATCCCACTTGGTCATGGTGTATGATCTTTTTAATGTATTGCTGGATGTGGTTTGCCAATATTTTGTTGAGGATTTTAGTGTCTATGTTCATCAGTGATATTGGCCTAAATTTTTTTTTCTTTGTTGTTTCTTTATCTGGTTTGGGGATTAGGATGATGCTGGCTTCATAAAAAGAGTTTGATAGTCTCCCATCATTTTGCAATTTTTGTAATAGTCTGTGAAGGATAGGAATTAGCTCTCCTTTAAATGCTCTGTAGAATTCTTCTGTGAAACCATCTGGTCCAGGGCTTTTGTGTGTCAGGAGTTTTTTGATTACTGCTTTGATTTTGTCTGCTGTTATTGATCTGTCCAGGCTTTCTGCTGCTTCTTCATCGAATTTTGGAAGATTATATTTTTATAGAAATTTGTCCATTCCACCTAGGTTTTCAAATTTCTTGGCATACAGTTCTTCGTAGTAATTTCTTACAATCCTCTGTATTTCTATGGTATCAGTTGTAATCTCTCCTCTTTCTTTTCTGATTGTGTTATTTGGGTCCTCTCTCTTTTTTTCTTGATGAGCCTACTTAAAGGCTTGTCGATTTTGTTTATCTTTTCAAAGAACCAGCTCCTGGATTCATTGATCCTTTGAATTGTGCTTTTAGTCTCTATGTCATTTAATTCTGCTCTGATCTTGGTTATTTCCTTATTTCTACTTGCTCTGGGCTGTCTTTGTTGTTGTTCCTCAAATTCTTGTAGGTGTAAGGTTAGGTTGTTTATTTGAAATGTTTCTATCTTTCTTAGGTAGGCCTGTATTGCTATGAACTTCCCTCTCAGGACTGCCTTCTCTGTGTCCTATAAGTTTTAGGTTGTTGTGAGTTCATTTTCATTTGTTTCCAGGAAGTTTTTGATTTCTTCCCTAATCTCATTCTTGGCCCATTCATTATTCAATAGCATGCTACTCAAGTCCATGAGTTTGAGTGTTTTGGGGTTTTTCCTTGAGGTTGGTTTCTAGTTTCAGTCCCTTGTGATTGGAGAAAATGCTTGATATGATTTCAATTTTCTTGAATTTGTTGAGGCTTGTTTTGTGTCCTATCATGTGGTCTATCTTTGAAAAAGTTCCATGTGCATTTGAAAAGAATGTGTATTTAGCTTCTTTGGGATGAAAGACTCTATATACATCTGTTAAGTCCATTTCATCTAGGGCATTGTTCAATGCCACAATATCTTTGTTGATATTTTGTTTGGAAGATCTGTCCATTTTTGACAGAGGAGTGTTAAAATCCCCTACTATAATTGTGTTCCTGTCAATATCTTTCTTGAAGTCTTCAAAGATTTTCTTTATGTATTTGGATGCTCCTATGTTGGGTGTATATATATTTACAATGTTTATGTCTTCTTGGTGGATTCTTCCCCTTAAGTATTATGAAGTGACCTTCTGGGTCTCTCTTTATGGCACTTTTTTTGAAGTCTATTTTGTGTGATATGAGTATCGCTACTCCAGCTTTTCTTTCCTGCCAGTTTGCTTGGAAAAATTTGTTTCCAGCCCTTCACTTTCAGTCTGTGTAAGTCTTTTCTCCTGAGGTGGGTCTCTTGTAGGCATCATATGTGTGGGTCATGCTTTCTTATCCATTCAGTTATTCTATGTCTTTTGATTGGAGCATTAATTCATTTACATTATTATTGATAGGTACTTATTCATTGCCATTTTTCCGTACCTGTGTTCCTCTCTCTCTTTTCCTTCCTTTTCTTAAAGCAGTCCCTTTAGCATCTCTTGCAGAGCTGGTTTGGTAGAGGTGTATTCTCTTAGACTTCTTTTGTCTGGGAAACTCCTTATCTGGCCTTCTATCTTGATTGAGAGCCTTGCTGGATAAAGTAGTCTTGGTTGCAGTCCTCTGGTTCTCATTACTTGGAATATTTTTTGCCATTCTCTTCTGGCTTGGAGCGTTTCCGTTGAGAAGTCAGTTGCTAACCTTATCGGGGCTCCCTTGTATGTTACTTCCTTTTTTCCCTTGCTGCCTTTAAGATCCTCTTTTTGTCTTGGAATTTTGCCATTTTAATTATGATGTGTCTTGCAGTGGGCTTCTTTGGGTTCCTCTTGATTGGGACTCTGATTCCTGGATTTGTGTGACTTTTTTCATCAAATTAGGGGAGTTTTCCATCATGACTTCTTCAAACAGGTTTTCTATCCCTTGCTCTTCTTCTTCTCCTTCTGGTATTCCTATTATGTGGATATTAATATGTTTCATGCTGTCTTGCACTTCCCTTTACCCCTCTTCATTCTTTCTGAGCCTCTTTTCCTTTTCTTGCTCTTTCTGGGTGTTTTTTTCTACTTTGTCCTCCAGGTCACTGATCCGATCCTCTGCTTCATTGAGCCTGCTTTTGATTCCTTCTACTGTGTTCTTCAGTTCAGATATTGTATTCTTCATTTCCTCTTGGCCCTTGTTGATAGTTTCTATGTCCTTTTTCATGTTGATGTAGTTTGCAGTGAGTTCATTGTAGTTTCCCTGTAGTTTCTGGCAACTCTCTGTGAGCTCATTGAGCTTCCTGATAACCTTTGCTTTGAACTCAGCATCTGATAGTTGACTTTCCTCTATTTCATTTAGCATTCTTTCTGAGGCTTCCTCCTTTCCTTTTCATTCAGGGATTGTTTCTTTGTCTTCCCATTGTTTGTGAGACTCTTCTTGTTAGCCTCTGCTTCTTAAATTGATCTGTTCTGACTCCCTGGGTTTATCGTGTGAACTTCTGTGGTAGGGTACCTTTGAGATTCAGTGGTGCAGTTCGCTGGTCTTGGGCTGTCATTTGTGTTGGCTCTCTGTATGTTTTTGGGTTTTGGTTGTTGTTGGATCTTTCTTTGGTGGGTCCTTCCCTCCAGCTGGTTAACTGAGGGTCACTCCGTCCACCACGTCTTGCATTCTGTTGTGCAGATGTGGACAGGCTGTGTTGAAGTTGATTCTTCTGTGTGTACAAGGTTTTGAGGCTTCTCTCTTGCTCTTGTTCAGTTGTTTGTTGTGGATCATTTCTCCCCCATTTAGTTGTATTTCCAGATCGGTCCTGGATTGAGGTTAGTGTGGCTTCTACTCCCTCCTTCATCTTCTTCTGCTGTTATCTGTTGGTGGTTCCTTTGTTGGTGGGTTTCGTCTTCCAGCAGGTATACTGGTGTTCATCACTCCCACCTTGCAAGTTCTCTGGAGTAGCAAAGTGAAATTTGTCTCTTTGGAATGACCCCTGTTTGGGTCTCACACAGGTCTATTCACAGCTCCAGGTTTTATTGCCTCACCTCTGGGAAAAGAAGGGGAAAAAAGGGAAGGAAGGAAGAGAGAGGGAATAAAAAAAGGAAAGGAAGGAAGGAGGGAAGGAAGAAGGAATAAAAAAGGAAAGGAAAGAAGAAGGAATAAAAAAAAAAAAGCCTTCTGCTGGCTTTAAACCAGTCATGCCAGTTCTGTTGGTCTTCCTGGCTGCATCAGGCTGAAGAGGGATTGATTTCAATTTTCTCCCTTTCTGAGCCACACTCTTCGCTGTTGTCCAGCCTGCAGTCCAGTTCCTCAGGGTCCTTCTGCGCCTAGCCTAGGCCTTTAGTCCACCATTTGCGCTGTCTTTGAGTTCACCAATTAGGGGCAACTCACATACCACCTTTTTACTCTTTGCTGTCCTAGATGCTAGGGACTCTCAGCGCCCCTTCAGGGTAGTTTAGCCCCCCACTGAGTCAAGTCTTTCTGGGGCTGCAGCTCCTCTCTTTGGGGCATTTCTGCCTTCCTCCTAGACAGCCAGTCACCCCTGCAGGGCTCTGGGTACAGGGGCCAGGTGGGAGGCACTCCATTCCTGTGCCCTGGGCATGGGTGAGGGCAGCCACTGCTGGGCCATGCACCAGATGTGCACTGACCCAGGGGCTGTGGGGGTAGGAGCAGCCGGGGGCTGCTGCGGAGAGTTCCCCAAACATTCACGGAGTGCCTCTTTTTTCTTTTTGAAAAATTCCTCCTACTCAAGCCCACCGATCCAAACTAGCACCTGGCCTCTCACACAGCCCGGCCTGGCTCTCTCCCAAGAATCTGGTGGGCCCCGGGCCTGGGGCTGCAGCCACCCTGGTCCCCTCGCTGGTCCCAGGGACCTTATTGTCCTTAAGCACGCTCCTTACTGTCTGATTTTTCAATGTTCTCTGCAATTTTTGGTCTCCAATCTTCATATATGCTGGCAGACCATGGGCTGTTCGCTCTGTTCCTCAGTAGATTGGCTAGGTGTTTCACCCGTGTGCAGGGGGAAGTGGACTGCACTCCCACCTATCTCACTGCCATCTTCTCTATCAAAAAATTTTTTAATTATATTTATTATTATCTTGTTGATTGTTTCATTGAAAAGTACTTTATGTGGACATATATCCACTCATCCCCCTACACACACTTAAAACATATGGTAAATATATATTTATTCCTATATACAACATATAAATATAATATATTTATGTATATATACATATATAAATCTTTACTTTTAAAAAATCAGAGTCAGAGCAGAACACTAACATTTTAGCCTTGAATATACAGCATTATTTTTTCTTAAAAGCGATTTTAAGTATTCCCTCTCACCTGAAGGCCTCAAAGTAACAAGAGCCTGACTGCATCACAGTGTATATGAAATATAAAGTACAGCCAACAATGTCCCAGTAATTCATAGAAAAAGAAAGAAAGGGACTAGCCTATACTTTGCCACTGGAGATAGAGACAAAATTCACAACAATGCTTGAGTAAGCTCTTTGCACCATCTTAAAACTAGATTACATGAGAGCAATGATTATCCTAACAGACCATTTCATCTAGAAATACTATTCTGCCAGTCTACTCCCTAGAAGGTGCAATAAATACTTGCTTCTATAGGAGAGCGAAGATGTGTCTTCTATTTGCCAGTAATCATATACTTATTATATTCTAGAAAGTCAGGTTGGAAATTTTTAAAGGACCCCTTAGGTTTTAGTTGTTATGCTACATAGTACATCATATGCCATTTGAATCTATAAACAAAGCTGAATTGTGGTTAATGAGGGCAGATATTCAAAATCACTATTTAATAACATGCTCCCTAGTAAAATGACTATAGTTTTTTAATCCATTGCACATAAATACACTTATCCTGAAGTTCAATTGTCTGTCTTTAGACTACGGTATAGACATTTTAACTTCTCTGCGTCTCAGCTTCTATGTCTATCATAAGAGGATAATAGTGCCCACTTATCCACATGACTGTTGAATGAGATCATGTATATGAAATACCTAATGTGACAAATCATTCAATAAATCTTCTCCACTTTCCCTTTTTCTTACAAAGAAAATTTGTGGTGATCTTGATAGCAGTCATCTCTACAAACTTGTCCTGTGAACGAGTCTGTTTGGGACTTGTGAATCAGTGTCACTGTATTGATTTAGTTGTCTGGATTAATCCTCCAGTCGAGTTGGTTTAAAATAATCCTGGCTGCTTCCACATTAGTAAACATGCAGTATCATGCCACAATGTTAATAATGGCTCCCACTTTTTTGATATTGTACTCTATGCATTATTTCTATACCTAAACACTTCTCTGAAAGGTGGGAATTGATTCCCCTCATGTTGCAAGTGAAAAAAGTTTAGGCACCATCAGACTGGGAGATGTTCAAAGCTGGATAACTGGTAGGTGTCAAAGCTGTGACTCAGCAGTTGTGAGGGCCTGCAGCCTCTGCCCATCTACCACACCACTTGAACTCTTTTCTTTCCTCATCTATTCACCTCACTGGTCTATGAGGCAAGGCCTGCTTTGTATACATATTATCTTTACTTCATGGTACAGTTCAAGGCATGAGTAGATAGTAAATAATTTTGTGGAAGAAGAAAGGGTTATTGAACTTAACTAATCATGTAATTCAGTTCAGTTCAACAAATACCTCTGAAGGCTTATGGAGCAGGCCTATAAAATTCTGGTCGTAGGAGCACTACAACCCTAAATAAGAAAAATTGTTGTAGCTGTAGTTTCCTAAAATCAGTCTGCGGTTTATTCCCTAAGGAACTTGCAATATACTAGAAGACTCCACATGCATAATACTACGGTGCTACATGACTAAACATAATGAGCTAAAGGTGATGCAACATGCTGGGGTGTGCCCTTGGATTTGGCTTTGGGTAGTCTGAAAAGCGCCAATGGCAGGGGTTGGGGTAGTGATATCTTATTTGGATATTGAAAGATGAGCAAAATTTCAATATGTGGCAATAGGGTAAATGGCATTTTGAGGAGAGGGAGATGTATTAGCAAAATAGAAAGAGTAGTTTGCATGCATAAATGTTGCACTTAGAGATAATTTAGGCTGAATCAAGGATCTTCTGAAAATCCCAAAGTGACGAGCTTGCTCATTTGAACCCGAGGTAACCACAGAAACTGAGCAAGTGGCCAACTTGTATTAAAATTTTTACTTTTATTTCTGTCCCTGTAAGGCATGACAGGGAAAAGTCAGCAATTATCCTTGACTCTTATAGAAGTAGCTGAGTACGAATGAAGTGGAAGAAACATGAGAGATGAGCCCAAGGAGAGAGAAAGGAGTAAGATCAAAGAAATCTTTGAAGTGTTAATTGTAATCACTGAAAAAGACATAGCATGAAGTTGAATGTATGATCTGCTACAAATGGAATTGGAATGCAGAATATCAGAAGGTCAGCAGATAGGTCTCTAAGAGATGAAAAAATATATAAATTCAGACTAAAAAATAAGGGCATGTGATAAGTTCAGAAAAAAACGGGGCATGGGCAGGGTGGGAGAGAGCAATGGGGCAAAAATTGGGACAGCTGTAATTGAACAATAAAAAAAAGTGAGTTTGAGAGACTGTCATAGTTAAGAGAAGTCTCAGGAGACATGACAACTAAATATAATGTGATGACCCCTAAATCAGAAAGGCCATGAGTTCAATACTAAGGAAACCTGAATAAAATATGAACTTTAGTTAACAACAAAAAAAGAGAGAAGATGAATCCAAAACTAGGAGATAAATTTTCACTTTGTGGATTAAACAAGTTAACTACAAAAAGTATGGATAAAACCAACTCTCTGCAAAAGTAATTAGAGAACAAAATGACTCTCAAATAAAGGAGAAAGAACATAGAATTTGTGGAAATAAAATGTACAGACCAGCATGTGGATCTCAGAAGGCAGGGCATATAAGGGAAAATGTATAAACTCTGTTACAAGGACTTTTGAAGTTTAGGTACTGTTTGTAGCTCTTACTGATTGTGGGAACTGGGGCAAGGTACTTAACCCCACTGAGCCTCAGTTTCCCTATCTGTACGTTTCTCTAACTGTACCCTTAGAGGCAGTATGGGAGTGTATGCTCCAAAATCAGACTGCCTGGGTTCAAACCTTAACTCTACTACTTACCATCTCTGAACCTTGGGGATCTTCATCTCCTTGCCTCATTTTCTTTACTGTGACAGGTGATTAATTCACAACATTCACAAAAAACATTCTTACGAGGTGAAAGTCAAAACTATCAAAACTTTTGAAAGCAATATGGAGTGATCATATTATGATGATCTCAGGATTGGAAAGAATTTTTTTCAACAAGAAAAATTATAAATCATAAAGAGAAAGATAGATAAATTTGGCTATCTTAAGATTCACTAACACAGTAGAGCACAAAAAAACCCACATAAACTTGGAGATAACAGGAACTTATATGAAACATAAAATATTGCTATTGAGAATATGTGGTCATGGGCCACTTAATGATGGGAATACCTTCTGAGAAATGCATGATTAGGAGACTTAATCATTGTGTGAACATCATAGGTTGCCCTTATGCACACCCGGATGGCGTAGTCTGCTACACGCCTAGGCCTATTGCTCCTAGGCCACAGGCCTGTACAGCATGCTACTTTACAAAGTAACATGAGAGTAAATCAAGCACAAGAGAAATCGATACAATCAAGACACAATGTAAACACAAGACGCTACCAGCGTCACCCAGCATGCTGTTTTACAGCAGACTTTTTTTGTATGTGTAAATAGAAAAAGTACACTCTAAAATAACAATAAAAAGTATAGTATAGTGAATACATAAGCCGGTAACATCATCATTTATTGTCATTATCAAGCATCATGTACAGTGCATAACTGTATGTGTAATAGTTTTATACAACTGACAGCATAGTAGGTTTGTTTACATTCATCCCCAACACGTGAGCAATGTACTATGCCAAACAGTCACTAAGCAAGAGGAATTTTTCAGCCCCATTATGATCTTCAGGGACCATAGTCATATATGCAGTTTGTCATTGACCAAAGTGTCCTTATTTGGCACATGACTGCAGTAAAAATAAAATCTTACAAACAAATAAGATAAAAGATGATTCAAGAAACCAATGGAGAAGAAAGGCAGCTATTAACACATTCAAGATACTAGTTCATTGAGATAGAGTGGGAGAGGAAGGAGAAGCATGTCCTACTTCTTAAGCTAGGTGGGGACACTTAGGGATTCATTTTAGCATTATTGCCATTTTATACACTCTTTTGTAAAGAATATGTTTTTTCCAGTACATTTAAATAAAATGGAGATTGCAATAAGTACTTGCTTCACAAGGTTACTATGAGGATAAACAAGTACTTTAGAACAGTGTTTGGAATATAGTAAGTGCTTAATACATGTTTATTAGTATTATCTTAAAACATTAAAAGCATTGTAGTTACTGAATCTAAAGCAGCAATTGTTCTTCAGCTAGTGTCTCATGAAGGAATATGCGAATACAGAGGCAGTTGCCTGCATGGACACTAGAACAGAAGAGGCTGTCCCGGGAAAGGTCTGACTCTCTACTTGGCAGATTGCCCTGACCAGTGGAGCTGGTTCATCACAGCATTGTAGGTCTATTATAACGGCCTTTATGATACCCTTGCTGTCACATCAAGGTCACATATTAACCCTGCAGTCTCTCATCCAGCTCACCTCAGAGAAATAGAATGTGCAAATCAAACAGTATAAATATTCTGCTCCTTTGGTTAGTTTTATTGTTTTATCTATTAATAGAGGAACATCATTTTTTTACATCTCAGCATCTTCTGAGCTCAGTTAGTGGAAGTTTTCTCTCTCTCAATTCAAGAGCACCAATGAGATTGTGTTAATAAACCAACGAAGCTGAGACTGGTTCCTGGTCATGATCCAGCCTCACCTGTGAAGCCTAGCCTGAGTGCCCAGCAGACCCCGCCTCTTATCAGCCCCTAACAACAAATGATTGAAGAAAAAAGTGAAAAATCTTGTGGCAAGAGACTGTGCATAGGGTTCTTGACAATGATACCGAGTAGCAAGTAGATGTTGACTCATGAGGTTATTTAAATATATTGGCACGGCCACCTGACATGCCATTTTGAGTAGAATTCTGAAGTGTTATTCACAGTAAGTTAAGTCAACCACAAAGAGATGGAAGGCGTGCCACAGCGAGTTTGCTGTGGACTGATGGGCAAGTGCCGATCACCAAAGATGGGAGTAATATTTCATGTGTTTGCTTTGGAAAAACAAAAAATGTCAAGAAAAAAACCCACAGTTTTTCTGCTTCCGTTGTCTAGGTTTAGAAATAAACAAAAGTGATCAGAGAAACCACTTATTTAGATATTATTTGTCTGTGAAGATGATTACAGAATCTGTATTTGAAAATCTGTGTTCATAGCTTGGTCAATATTATCAAAAGTGTGAAGTGATCACCAAGATAATTGATAGGGTTTGTGTAAATAGATATTGTAATTAAGTGACAGACACTGTGTTTTCTGACCATAATGTGACAGTGGGTGAAATTAATTTCTCAAAAGCTAGAAAATTTGACATCAGTAAATAGAAGAAGTTCAAATTCCTGTTAGAGCTGATGAATTGCTCTTAATGGTACGCAGGTTGATAAGTAGGAAAGAAGACTCTCTTCTCAAGATATTAAAAAAAAATTATCCTGACACTTGTTAAAATGGAAGAGAAGACTTTATTCAGAACTGTATCAATAGGCATAGGGACTCTTGCGGTGGGGTTTTGCAGTATGGGAAAATGGCTGGGCTGAACTCCAAACACAACAAGGAAAGGTGGGGGTTTACAGCCAAGGAACATGGTAGGGGTCTGTGGATGGAAAATGACTAAGAGGAAACATCAGAGGTAAGGGAGCATGGAATTCTGGCTGAACTGGCTGGACAGGACTCACACTGAAGACGATCAAGGCAATCAGATACCACCTGGGGGAATAGTGGAAGGTGAGGAACTTGAACCTGTGTTGATGGTTGGAGATTTTGACTAAACTAACTTAACAGGATTCTTGCTAAAACTGGGCTCTAGAACACACACCTAAAGTAGGGGCCTAGCTGAGCTTAGAGGAACCTGTTTAGAGTTTGGTCAAGGAAAGAGTCTTCATCAGTGGTAACATTTGATAATAAAAAATATAAAGAAAGCTCTCAGGAGGAGGTATAAAGTCTCAAACTCTATGTAGAAATTATGGGGGCCCTTGCCATAAAAAGGAGCTAAGATATTTTTCTGACTATAATAGAAAAATATTGGAGGATTTTGTGCAAGGAAATTACATGACCTGATTTACATACTTAAAAGCTTCATTCCTTTGCTGCTATATTGAGAATATAATGTAGGGAACAAGAACAAAAGTGGGAACTTTAGTTGGAAGGATTATGCAGTAAAGTCCTTTTTCCTTGTCAAGTAGCAGTGAAGCTGGTAGAAAGATGTTAGCTTTGAGATATATTTTGAGAGTATAAGTAACAGCATTTAATGACAGATTGCATTGAAGGTGTGGGGAAAAGGAGTATAAGACAATTCCTAAGGCTAAAGCTCGGTCAACTGGGTACATAATAGTTTCATTTAATGAACTGGGAAAGGCATCTGGGGAGGCAGCATGCAGAGGTGTGTTTGGACAGATTACATTGCAGACACCAATGAGACATCTAAGGGGAGATGTCAGCTAGGCATTTGGATGTACTAGAGACAATACACTAACAAAAGGTGAACACATTTCACAGTTATAATCGAGTGAAGATCAATCAAAAACTAAGACAGATTTGGCAACACATGCAAACGTTCCAGTACTTCGATGTAATTTATTTCAGCAACATCAATCAACAAGCATCAGAAATTGTTCAAAAGAACAAAATTGCTTAGGGTGAAGCTGAAATCTCTGTTCAGGTCCACTAGCCAAGAAGTGAGAGGAAATCCTCCGTGTGGCTGCTCGGCCTGATTGAGATCACTGCTGAGCGCTCTGAAACATTGGGGAATGGCCTGGGCCGTCTTTGGATGTACTTTTTTTTTTTAATTTTTTTTTCTGTTTAAAAAATTTTTTTAAAAATATATTTATTATGCTATTACAGTTCTCCCATTTCCCCCCCTCACTCCACTCCATCCTGCCCACCCCCTCCCTCCCATATTCCCCCCCCTATAGTTCATGTCCATGGGTCATACTTATAAGTTCTTTGGCTTCTACATTTCCTACACTATTCTTACCCTCCCCCTGTCTATTTTCCACCTATCATCTGTGCTACTTATTCTCTGTACCTTTCCCCCCCTCCCCCTCCCACTCCCCTATTGACAACCCTCCATGTGATCTCCATCTCTATGGTTCTGTTCCTGTTCTAGTTGTTTGCCTAGTTTGCTCTTGTTTTTGTTTTAGGTGTGGTCGTTAATAACTGTGAGTTTGCTGTCATTTTTACTGTTCCTATTTTTTATCTTCTTTTTCTTAGGTAACTCTCTTTAACATTTCATATAATAAGGGCTTGGTGATGATGAACTTCTTTAACTTGACCTTATCTGAGAAGCACTTTATCTTCCCTTCCATTCTAAATGACAGCTTTGCTGGATAGAGTAATCTTGGATGTAGGTCCTTGCCTTTCATGACTTGGAATACTTCTTGCCAGTCCCTTCTTGCCTGTAAGGTCTCTTTGGAGAAATCAGCTGACAGTCTTATGGGAAGTCCTTTGTAGGTAACTGTCTCCTTTTCTCTTGCTGCTTTTAAGATTCTCTCCTTATCTTTAATCTTGGGTAATGTAATTATGATGTGCCTTGGTGTGTTCCTCCTTGGGTCCACCTTCTTTGGGACTCTCTGAGCTTCCTGGACTTCCTGGAAGTCTATTTCTTTTGCCAGACTGGGGAAGTTCTCCTTCATTAATTGTTCAAATAAGTTTTCAATTTGTTGTTCTTCCTCTTCTCCTTCTGGCACCCCTATAATTCGGATGCTGGAATGTTTCAAGATGTCCTGGAGGTTCCTAAGCCTCTCCTCATTTTTCTGAATTCTTGTTTTTTCCTTCTTTTCTGGTGGGATGTTTCTTTCTTCCTTCTGGTCCACACCGTTGATTTGAGTCCCAGTTTCCTTCACATCACTATTGGTTCCCTGTACATTTTCCTTTGTTTCTCTTAGCATCGGCTTCATTTTCTCATGTAGTTTTCGAACAAAGTCAACCAATTCTGTGAGCGTCTTGATAACCAGTGTTTTGAACTGTGCATCCGATAGGTTGGCTATCTCTTCGTCGCTTAGTTGTATTTTTTCTGGAGCTTTGTGTCTGTCATTTGGGCCTTTTTTTTTTTTTTTTTTGTCTTGGCACATCTGTTACTTAAAGGGGAGGAGCCTTAGGTGTTCCCAGGGTGGGGTAACGCTGGTAGCTGGGCTATGATGCTGTATGTGGGGGAGGGGCCGATAGGGAGCAATGGTGCCTGCTCCCCTCTCCACCAGATTTCAGTCTTTCACTCCGCTACCCACAATCAAACTGGGCCCCTCTGGTGCTGGTTCCCGAGTGGGTGGGCTTGTGCACGCCCTAGGCCCCTGTGGGTCTCTCCAATGACCTCTCCTGTGAGGCTGGGAGTCTCTCCTGCTGCTGCCCCAAACCCCATGGGCATTTTCAATCAGAGGTTTGAGGCTTTATTTCCCCACGCTGGAGCCCTGGGTTGCACTTTGCTCCCCGCTGTTTTTCTGGTTTATCTGCGCGAATGTGGGGCCACAGGGTCTGCTAGTGCTCGGACTGCCTGCCCTGTCCATCCCACACTCCGCCAGTCTCGGTCCCGCCACAGCCACACAAGTCCTCTCCACCCCAGTGTCTGTCTCCGCCCCTCCTACCGGTCTGGATGAATGTTTATTTTTTATTTCCTTGGTGTCAGACTTCCTTGCCGTTCGATTTTCTGTCAGTTCTGGTTGTGCGAGGAGGCGTAGTGTGTCTACCTACGCCGCCATCTTGGTTCTCCATTGGATGTACTTTTAATGCAATACGGGCTGCTGATGTAACAGTCTGCTCAATGAAACAAAGGATGTTAATAATGATATTTAAACAGAGGTGAGGGATTTTATAAAGAAGAGGCTACGAGTGTCATATTTATTATTTATACATGTTATTTTGGGTAAGACCCTGTTCAGAGTCTGGAAAAAAAATAACAAGAGATAAGAAGATAAAGCTAAAGGGCCATAAACTCAGGGTAAGAATACATAGCATTAAAGGGGTGATCTGGAAAAAATTCACATTTTTGTTGATGAGACTAACTAGAATGTTTCTTTTTATGATCAAATTATGCTCGTTAAGGGAAGATGATGAGAGGAAATGATATTATAATGACTATATTTGCAGAGCTTTTGGGCATGTAGAACAATACCTGAACTTGGGAAGGGACATGATGTTCAGGCTGCTCAGGAAAACCTGACTGGTAGACTCTCATACGAGATGTCACATACTTTCTTTCCTGTGTGCACAACACCTTTCATGTGCTTCCAGAGCTGTTTTCCAGGAACACAAGTCATATCTGATTTCTCTGATTTCTCAAAAACTTAGTCAAAGTCCTCCATCATCATCGGATATCAAACGTTTCACACACCAAGCGTTCTGCTGTGTGTCATTGTGTATTTTTCTCTGCTGTTCTTCTCTTACGCTCTCCCTTAACCTTTGGAAAACATTTCCCTACAAAATTCTCATTTTTCAAAACCCAGGTTAAAAGCCTTCTCCTCAGAGGAGATCTCCTTGATCACCTACACATAGTGAGTCTTCGTTTCCTGTGTTTCTCTTCAGGAATTAACCTTGACTTCACGAGCAAGGACTACGGTTGTTATACACTGTTAATTTCTGTTTCCCAGTTAGAGTGTGAGCTCCGTGGGCCAGACACCGCATTTCATTGCGTGTGTTGGTGTTTCCACAGCCTTTAGCAGAGTATCGTGGTCATCTGTTCAGGATAGTCTCGATGCCATGAATTTTAGAATCTTTTACTAGTGCCTGATACAGAGACAGGATATAATTCATCTTAGTTGTTGATATTAATAAGTGTAAAACAAAACAATATGCATTGAGATATGTTTTTTTCTTAATTCCTTTTTTCAAATTATCTACTTATGGATTGAAGCAGAATCCAAAAGGGTGGGGAAAGGCCTTGCCCTAAGTCTTTCCCATTTATGTAGCATATTCAAAGGATGCACAGAACCTAGGTGCCTAGGCATGAATCTGTGAGTTTGTTAAGAACTTCTGTTTCTTTCCCTTTCTTCCATAGTAAGATGTGAAAATTTTAGATTTGGACACAGTGGGGTCTTCAAGGTGCAGGCAGCAGATAATTTAACTCACGAGCATTTGTGAAGTTCTTGATTTCTCCATGGAAAGATGTTGAGAAAGAACAAATGATTTTTATGTGTGGCCTCACTTAATTTTATTTCATTTATAGTTATTTATTCCAAAGCTAGAAGGCTTTATATTTATTCTTACTCTCTGAGTTCAACTTTATTAAAACAAACTGTCCTCCAGGAGGAAATTATTTTAATGTGATTTTAGAACTCCATGTCACATAGAAATGTAATAAACTAAATATTTGGTAAAATATAATCCTTTCTTTTTCAAAATATAAATTATCTATCCTTTCATTTTTATTGGCATTTCTGGAATAATTTGTCACTTTGGAACATTTTGAACTTTCCCAAATTTAATATGCCCATCAAGAAACTAGGAGGTAAATAGTCTTTTAAAGATAAACTGAGCAA
Source organism: Desmodus rotundus (assembly GCF_022682495.2). Classification (NCBI taxonomy): domain Eukaryota; kingdom Metazoa; phylum Chordata; class Mammalia; order Chiroptera; family Phyllostomidae; genus Desmodus; species Desmodus rotundus. Next base: position 48,784,489 of record NC_071389.1, read on the forward strand.
TTCCTCACTACAAGCTATTGGCTGCAGGTTTTCTCCTTCTTGTGAAGGCATTTTAGCTCCTGAAAAGACTGTCAAAGAGGAAACATTTTTAGAAAATAAAGACAAGAAAGGAGGAAGTTAGAGAAGTATTGATTGAAGTGCAAACTCTCTCGCTGTTACTATGCTATTATAGTTGTTGAAGTTCTGACCCTCAGCACTGCAATATATGACTGTATTTAGAGTAAGGGCCTTTAAAGAGGTGATTCACTTAGCCTGAGCCGTGAGGGTGGGTCTTAATCCAATCTGACGCAGGAAAGACAAAGAGACACCAGAGATACAGGTACACAGGGGGATAAGCCGTGAGAAGACCCAGTGAGAAGGTAGCCATCTGCAAGACAAACAGAAAGAAAGGTCTCAGAAGAATCCAAACCTGCCCATATCTTGATCTTAGACTTCCAGCTTCCAGAACTGTGAAAATATAAATTTCTGTTCCTTAATCTACTCAGTCTGTAATATTTTGTTATGGCAACCCTAGCAAATTACCATATTTTTGAGACTGTAAGACATATGTCTTTTCCCCAAATTTGGGAGGGAAGTGGGGGTGTGTCTTATAGTCCGAATGTAGCTTACATTTACATTAGTGAAGTATTATGTTATTTATGTTATTAAATATTTTACCACATTTTTTGCTTCAAATTTTTTTTTCCTATTTTCCTTCTCCAAATATCTTGCCCATTGTCATACAGCTGCCAAACCGTTGAGCTGAGAATTGGACTTGTGTTTTTTTACTCCAAAGCTGACATGTTCACCACAACAACTTACTGCTTGCTCCATGTCAGGAATAGGCATTGAAAAGCACTTGAACGTTTCAATAATGGGAAGACACAGAACCAACCAATCATCTGAAGAAGGATATTAGTTCTTGAACCAATGACTTTTTTCAATTCACATAAAAAATAATTGGAAGAGTTTAAAATATAATTCAAACAGACCTCTATTTTTTCCAACAAGTACAACAACATTTCTTTCTTTTGTAAAATAAAAGAAAATGGTAACTTAGCCATTGCTATAATTGCTTTAAACAAACTTGTGGCTTTTTAAGCACATTTTTTTTTCAATAGTTCTTGGGGGAAGGATGGGAATGTCCAACTAATTTTGCCTGCATTGTACTCTTTTAGTGTTTTAAGATTCCTAAGTAAACTGTCCTCAAAAAGAAACACTAAAAATATGCTATTTAGCAAAACTAAATTTACATATGAGAGCTAACCTAAAACTTGCCTAGAAAAAGTAAATGATCAAAGGGCCTGTTTCTTCTGTTAAACTTTGTTTATAGAACAAAAATTCCCACTTGTTTTTTTTAATTATAAATAAACTTTCTAAATATTAGCAGATTTCCTTAATTGCCATCGCAATCATGTTCTTCTCAATTAAAACCTAAATCTGGATCATGTGAAAATAACAGTGAAAGGAGAGCAAGCCTTACCTCATATGTTAGATGAACTAAGTATAGTTCTACAAAATGAATATTCTCTTAAGAGTTGGTCACTCACAAAAATTAACCTGAAATGCAATGTGAGGGTCCCTAGAACCCAGGCAGAGAAATTTAATGAGTCTTAATAATATTCTAAAAGAGATGCTAGACTTGTTAGTGATGAGCAAGGATACTTAGATCATGCTAATGTTAAAGCCTAACAGATTCCCTAAATGTCTTTCATGTTGATGTGAGATTCCTGTTTCCATGGCGACCTGCAGTGAGTTAAGAAGAGTACTGTTAAACTGTACTGCAATTTTGTTTAGTCTCTCTGCAAGAAAAATGTCAGAAGAAATCATTTCTCTATCCATGATTGTAATCAGATATCCTCCACCTCCACCCACAAGCTTCTGTTGTTGCTCCTGAAGAAGAAATTAAAGGCTGTAAATCAGAAATCTGTTTAATGATCTACTGTGTTCTACATGAGCTACAGATCTTTACTTGATCCAAGAATCACATTCACAGCACACTGACATTGGAAAATCTGTAGGAAGGCATCAAACAGATAATCGTGCCAAATAATGATCAGGGAAAATAATGAGTAAAGCATTTATGCCCTGATTCCTAGATGCTTTTATATTTGTTAAAACAACTTCCTCCAAGGTAGTGCATTCCCGTCCTGTTTTGAAGCTCTGCTATTCTTTGCATTTTGAAAGGAATGAAAATATAATGAATATTTCTGTTCTGCAAGGAATCTAAATCACAGCTCTGACAGGGGATATCCACCCACATGTTTGCTTCAGCTTTCTTGATTCATTCATTATCCTGCTCAAAGCTCAGGAACAAAAGGTTCATCCCGAAAGACAGAGTCAGTATGTCCACTGGCAATTATCCCAGACTGTTCAAGGAGGAAAATGTAACTGAAAATCAAAGATCCTGGTACAGGAAATCTTTTGTATGAAATGGAGTGATAGGAATGCAGAGTCAATTTTTGAAAACCACATTTCTTTGGTATATAATACAACAGTTGTAGCTAATTAACATTTATTATACACATATTGTGTTCTAGACATCATGTTTTATATGTGTTATCTTACTGATTGTCATAAAAATATAAAACATAGGAATTACAAATATTATCTTCAGTTTTAAAAATGAGAAAATTACCTAAGTAAATTGTTTAAGGTCACACATATCCTAAGAAAAATTTTAATCAGAGGTAAACTTAGAGGCTGCCTACTTCCCTTTTATGTATTCTTCTACTAATTATAATAATAATAAAATATCTATCTAGATCTAAATTTAGAGTGATAGATCAATAGACAGATAAATGCAAGTATTTTCAGTAGTCATGCCAGCAGTTTAGCTGAGTAATGCAGGCCGGTTGGAGTGCAGAGACTATAGAGACTGGTGCGGACTGTAGCCAGTTGGAGTTCATGGGCCTCTGAAAGGACGCAGCTGCTGTTCAGCTCACACTGATGTTCATCGTGTGGAAATGTAGGCTCGGTGTGGCCAGATTTTCGTACTTTTCAAGTCAACCCACTAATCCCAAATTTCATGTGTAAGTTGTGCATTTTTTTTTGCATATACATGAATGTTTATTACAGTATTTGTCACAGCCACAGTAATATCTAAATTACCAAGCACTGTAGGTTAATTAATAAAAAATGAAGAATAGTCATTCAGTGAGCTACTATAAAGCAATTAAAATGGGTCAACTTAACTACAGGTATCAAACTTGATAAGTATTAAGACAATGATAAACAAAAAAGACAAGTTATAGAATACATGGGTAAAATACATTTACATAAATTTTAAATATATAAAATCATAGTATATCTTTTCTGTACACTTTTAATTAAAAATACTTTAATTTTTGGTAGTTATTTTTTTAAAACATTTTATTGTTGGTCAAGTACAGTTGTCTGCCTTTTCCCCCACCCTCCCCACCTCCTTCCCCTGTTTCCACCCCCAGCTTGTTATTGTCCATGTGTCCTTTATAATTGTTCCTGTAAACCCTTCACCATTTTTCCCCTATTATCCCCTCCCTCTCCCCTCTGGTCCCTGTCAGCCTGTTCTCAATTTCAGTGTCTTTGGTTATATTTTGCTTGCTTTTTCATTTTATTCATTAGGTTCCTCTTAAAGGTGAGATCATATGGTATTTATCTTTCACTACCTGGCTTATTTCACTTAGCATTATGTTCTCCAGTTCCATCCATGCTGTCGCAAAAGGTCGGAGGAGTTCCTTCTTTCTTCCTGCTGCTCAGAATTCCATTGTGTAAATGTACCATAGTTTTTTGGTCCGTATTTTGTGCATTTTAAAGTATGAGTACAAAAAGAGTTCTGAGAACCAAGAAAAAGATCTGCCCTAAGCTTCTTTATTGTTTTTCTTGTTAGGAATTAGTCATGCTTGTCACCAAAAAACAAATTTCAAAAGAGGAAAGTCCCCCACCCTCCCCCTCCCAGGTAAAAAGAAAACTAAGGACAAAATTTAACAAGAAAGAAGGAGTGGTAGAGTTTTAGTTATTGGTAAGACTTTTCGGTAAAGTGGAAAGAACACTGGCCTAAATATCATCTAAAGGTAATGTCCAGTTCTGATTTTGACATCACTTGCTGAACTTATCACAGAAACTTAATGCTTTCCCTTTTTTAAATGTATTTTTCATGCCAAACAATTGAAGCAGAACAGAATTCTATTTGTTCCTTAACTACATGAAATAACATTAAAAAGTTTTCTATGTGTGATGGTGCAATTGGCAAGTTTAATTCCATTCAACTGAATGAGAACAGTAGACATACAGCAAAGGTGATTAATTTATATTTTCAAAGCACCTGCTCTTGAAAATATCAAAGGTAGTGAGGTTTTTGTGACATACACCCCCCATAGCTGCCGCCCCTTTCAGACAGCAAGTAAGAATGAAACTGAAGATTACACTGGAGAATATTTACTATTGATTTTCCCAATACATTTACTTTTGATGACAGAAGGTCAAATTGTTTCTATATACAGAAAAAAAAGAATCTAATCCATTATTTCAACTTAACTGTCTCATTAAGTGAACAGTAAAATTCTCTCTGGGGGGAAGATACGGGTATATATGTTTAAAACATGCCTTAGAGATTTTCTGAGACAGTGTTAATTTACATTAAATGTCAATAAATCATTCTCTTGGAATAGTGATATTAGACCATTCCCTTTTGATTTTATTATAGTCATTAGCTGACCAAATAAAAGACCTAAAGTTACACAACAGTGAGCATTATTACAAAAATAAATTTGAGTGCTCACAGTGGTCCAGCAACACGTGTCAATTCATGAATATGGCCCCACAATGATATTTCGGGGATTTTTTTTCTAACTGTAAAAAGCTGTGGGAGACTAAAAAGCAACCAAGCTCCACCAACATTCAGGCATCAATAGTGGCCAGTCAGGCCTAATGAATTTTTGAAATGCAAGCACATGTGGGTGGAAGTAAAACTTTGTTTACTGGGAATCTGAATTTTATGGTCATAGCAGAGAATTAGAACACATACCTGCATCTCCATTTCCTTTCATTTGCATACTATATTTACCACTATCTACCCTTAATAATAGTAATAATAATAATAATAGTAATAATAGTAAACTATAATACATTCAGTTTTTACTATATACCAGGCATGGTGCTGTTAATGTGTATTTTCTCATTTAAAACACACTACAACTCTGAGCAATGGGGGTTGTTACCTTTATGTTACAATGTAGGAGACTTGAACCAATTCACCTGAAGGCATCGCCGTTAATGACCAGAGCAAAGATAGGAAGCTATCCTGTTTCCTGCTGATGCCTTGATCCCTCCAATGTTATAATCCTGCTGTTACACCACCGTTGTGGGCCTATGAGCCCAGGACACAAATGGATTTTTCTAGATAACAAAATGCAGAGTTCCAGAGAATTGAATAGGTTGAGCAAGCCACTTGATCATTTGGGGTAGAGTCTACTCCTCTGTAAAATGGGAATAATACTTTTGCATGGCCAAGTCCATGGGATTCTTATGAAGCTCAAAGGGGTACATGTATATAATAGCAATCTGAACAATAAAGGCTGCTATCAAATATATCGTTAATACATTGGATACTTTTGGTCCATCCAGTCAATTAAGCATAGGGGTATTTATTTTGCAGCGGCAATCAAAAACATTCCTTTTCTCTTACTTAAGATTTTACTCAATCCAGAGAAAGACAAAAGAGCCTGACAGAAATCAAAATATGAGCATACAAAGATGATGGCAGGGAGGACACAGCTTAGATGTATGGAAACAATGAACTTTCTAATCTTCCCTCACCCTAGTCTAAATCATTGAATAGGCAAGCATGGAAACTTGAGTTAATAGAGAATTTCCTTATCCTTCATCAGCGACTTACTGATTGGCCTGGGGAGAAGAGGGTAAAAAGAGAGGAAATCTCCCATGTTTGGGACTTCTGATTAGCTAAGCTCCACCAGACATAAAATCATGGACAAAAGTTTCTTCCCTGCCAATTTCTGCTGGGAAAAGTAAGGCACAGGGCTAAAGGCCTCAGTGGAGAGGGGGTTTGCAATAGGCTTTTTTAATACAAAATAGATGAGTAGGTGAGAACTATCTTCAAATAGTAACCTAAATATCAATTGCTACAGTTTTTATGGGATTATAGGCCACTATTTCAGGCTAAATAAAATAAAATAGTAAACACTAAAATTTGACTAAAACTAATTATGAGACCATCATGTTTAAAACTGTAAAAATATTCTGCTTAAGACAGAACTTCCCAGGCTGTATTGTATTCCATTTACCCGTAAAGTCTTCAGCAATTAAATATGTTGGTATTTACTGTGCATCTTCCTTTAAATTTTTTTCTCTTCCCTAATCAGGGAAGATTATATAAACATAAGATTATATATAACATAAATAAGGATAAATGGAAACTTCACTGATGAAGGATAGCAGAATATTCTATCCTCAAATTTGCCACTTTGAGTTAAAATCAATTGATAAGCAGCAAATATAAAAAAAAAAAAAAAAACAAACAGCTCTCTGCCCTTCCCTGGTTTGCCTAAAAGTAAGACAGAAATTTGAAAAGGTTTCGCCCTCTCCCCTTTACCAGAGAAGATGAAAAGTTAATCACTAAAGACATCTCTAGTCCCTTATCAACTCAGAAGTGGCCCCAAAGGAACCAACATAACAAACCTTGCTAAAACCAACCCTTATCTACCATTCATTTCCCCATGTTTGCCTTCTCACATTTGCTGCACTTACAAGCTACAAGTCCTTTTCCTTTGTCTTGTCACTTGTCTAAAATTTGTTGTTTCGTTAAGATGCTATATACACTCAAGTTCTAACCATCCCCGTGAGTTTCTCATCTCTGAGTGCTCCCATGTGCATGTGTGTGAAGCCTATGCTAATGAACTCCCGCTTTCTCTTTGTGATGTGTCTTGCTAGGCTGATTTATGAGACTCCAACCAAGAAACCTAAGATGGTTAGAGGGGGAAAAAAATTGCTTTTCTCACTGATACTGAGAGCTACTTAGAAATTATTTGAGTGAAACTATCCCAGAATAGGGGCACTCTGAATTTGGTCCCATCCTTCTAACCTCACTTCCCCAGCTGCCTGCCCACGTGCACGCCCTGACGCATAACTGACTTTTCCCCAAGCGCATTACACTTACTCACTGGAGTACTCCAATCTCTTTCGGACATCTGAACCTTTGTGTTCTCTTGCAGTCTTCTCTGCCCAACATGCTCATTTTTCAAGGTGGAGCCTAAGGGTTACTGCTTCACCCAAGGATTCTCCTCAACCACTCTTCAGACATTTGCTCCTGTCTCTATGACAGCACTTACTATGTTCCATGTGTGGCCGGGCGTCCTGTCTGAGTTCAGACTAAGTTAAGCTGTGCATGTTGTTAATGGGCTAGTGGCCACAATTAGCATGACTGTCTTGCATGGAGCTTTTTATGTTTTTTTGACTAAAGGACAAGGGGCTTGTTTGTTTTGTTTGTGTTTTATCTGTTTCAAGCTCTTGAGAGACAGAAAAAAAAAAAAGCAATGAAGCCTATGTTCCTGCCTAATCCTTTGGATAGGTCGTTGGCTTTTTTTCTACAGAAAGGAGAGTCACAGCTGGAGACACTTTTTCTGAGAGTCTGTGGGTACCACTGGGCTCTGCTACAAAACCCCCTGTTAACTAAATGTAACTCAGGGTCAGAGCAAGGGTGATTTCCCCGCCCACTGTGGTATAGGGAGAAGAGGGCCATCAGTGATGGCCATAGTGAAGATCTCACAGGTAATTTTATATTCTTTCTCTCCTTCTTGGACTCTCCTAATTGGTGTGTCTACCCTAAAGTCCCTGTAGCAGATGAATCTGTTCATGTGCCAGAACAAGCACCCACTGGTATTTCTAGAAATCTCTGGGAGTGTTTGGTAGGAAGTAGGGAAGTCCTGAGTGAGCAGGTAGGGGAAAGAGCGAGGCTTGACATCTTTGGGATACTGATTTATATATCCCCCGCAGCATTAAATGCCTAACCTTCGGCGGGGTAGTTGTTTCTACTAATGCAATCACCCTTCTATTACCTTGCATTCTATGTGTACCTCTAGGTCCTGCAGTTCTTTTGATCAGGAACAATGTCTTGATAATTAGATTTAGTGCACCTCACCCAACAGGCTCTCTATGCCTGATTGTTCAATGAAAGAATGATTGCATATAGATTAACTCAAAGCACAACAATTGATTGTTGCCATTGAGCACATATAGTTCAAAACCACACATTCTTTTCCTTATGTATCCTAAGTCCTTATGAAGTTACTTAGAATCATGGAACAGCAAAGGGAAACTGAGAAAACCGTCAGAATTGAACATTTTACCAGGGAAAAACAACCCCATCTAACCTACATTCATATTTTATAGTCTATACAAATGTTCTCCACTATTAAAATGTGCTCCATCCTCAGAATAAGAATAGTGTAGTATTTAAAAGTACAGCTTTAGAATTAATTTAGGATTGAATCTTTGGTCTGTTATACTTGAGTTGTATAGTTTGGCTAATAACTTATATTTTTCATATTTCAATTTTATGATTAGTTTAATGCTAAGGATAATCATACCTACCTTGTAGGACTGTAGTGAGTTATTAAACTATTATAACTAGCCCTGGCTGGTGTGGCTCAATGGATTGAGTGATGGCCTGAGAACCAAAGGGTCCCCGGTTCAATTCCCAGTCAGGGCACATACCTGGGTTGTGGGCCACATCCCCAATAGCGGGGGTGTGAGAGACAACCACACACAGATGTTTCTCTTCCTCTCCCCCTCCCTACCACTGTCTCTAAAAATAAATAAATAAAATCTTTAACAAAATAAACTATTATAACTAAAGTGCTGATAATAATTCCTGGCACATGGAAAGCACTCTTCAAATGTTAGTGAGAGTTGATATTTATTTGCTAAACTGTATTTCACTTAGTATTTTTTTGGCTTGGCCAAAAAGGTAGTAATTCCAGATACTTACTCAGGTTTGGATTTCCTATACTTCAATTTCACTTTTGAAATGTTGAGGCTAGGACTAGATGGACGCACTAAACAAACATTAGAAATAACATGTGTTAAATTTTTCCGGAAGGAGGCATTTTAAAGTACCTACCATGTATTACAGTCACATTCTTGGCCTTGTCAGAGAAAAAATCTTTGGCTTTTTTTGGCTGTTTTTTCCATTTTAACACTACTTCTACCACTTAGGGTTATTGACCCCTGTGGAGAGACTGGTGATGCATGTACTCACACAGCTGAAAGCCCATAAATTGACCAATTGGTAGGTGAGAACAACTCGTTCCAATCCGTCCATTACTCTGTTCCGGAGAGCTGCAATCAGAACTCCAACAACTGCTGTTGAAAGAACTCCTTGGGAAAGGTTACAAAGAAGGGGCACAGAGGTATTCAGGAAACACAGGAAGTCATAATTAAAAATGAGAATTGGTGTTTAGAAGATGAATATTAAATCAGAAGAACCATGTCTGCTCGCTGGCAGCTGCCTGTTTCTCCAGCAGGGAGCCCGGGCTGCCGTGACCCTGGGGACGGGTCGTGTTCTGGTAACCACAGTGTCAGTCCGCTGAAAACACCTCACTGGGAATCAGACTGATGTGGTTGTGAGCTCAGCAGAAGTCACTGCATTCTGCGAATGTCAGGCACCGTAGACACAGGCTTTACAGAGGCGTAGTGAGGTGTGGAATCCTTCAATGGAGGCAAAGTGAATGTGCTCAGTTTTGAAAGTGAAATTTCTGTGTTCCTCGGTCACTTTTATGTCTTGCTTTTCCTCTAAAGAGCATGAATGCTGAGAGAGAGAATCCAAATTTTCAGTTTTGTTTTAAGTCAGCCTTATTTTTCATATTACTGAGACAAATTTATTTTCATCGGGCTGCATTTACAATATTATTATGAGTTGCAGAATACAGCAGGATCTCATTGCTATTGGTTTAACCATGAGGCCATTTAAAGGGGCCCTAAAGAAACTTGAGAACATTTGGAAAGAGACGTTTGCTTTTTGCTCCATGCCTAGTTTTCTTTCTCTCTGATTTCTGATCATGTCATGTAATGTTTTCAAGATTTCAGAGGCTTGCCTTTTCCCTTATGATAAAATTGCAAGATAAAATACAGGACATTCAGTTAGTTTTGAATTTCAGACAAATAATGAATACTTTTATAGTATAAGTATACACCAGTTATTACGAATGTTGCATGGGACATACTCGTACTTAATTGTTTTGTGTTTGTTTTTTTAACCTGAAATTCGAATTAAACTGGGAGCCTTATATATTTATTTGCTTCATCTGGCAAACCTACCTTAGGACAAAAATATCAACTGTATGGCCAAGTTCTACACAACATTTCTTTTGTTTATAGGTTCACTCACTCCACTTTTTTTGCTCCAATCATATTAAACTTATTCCAGTTTGTTAACTATATTATTTGCTCTCTCATATTTATGCTTTTGCACAGCTATTCCCTTTAGCTCAGAAAATCTCTGCTCTTACTACCACACACCAATATTATTTCTTTTCCCAGCCCAATAACATTTATTTGTTCAAGTCTATGAGAGTTTCATCAAGAAAGCCAATATTGTACAGTCTTGCCCTTGTTAGGGTTTCAACAAAGGCAATAAATAAAAACCATGCATTGATTTTTTTTTTTTTTTAGTTAGGAGCTGATTGACAAATAAGGTGTAGAAGACAAACAAAGGGAAAGCCAAACTGACTGAAGAAAGCGACTATAAATTTGCAGCTAGGTGGATTCCACAACTCGACCTGATTGGAATCCCCCAAACTGCAGGCATGGTGGAGGGCCTGCCAGGGCACAGGGTCCAAAGGAAAGGGAAAAGAGGAGGGCTGAGCTGAGTCTCTCCTCACAAACTGATGAGTCAGACAAGTCACTCTTCCCTCTTGGGCCTGGAGAGACACTGAGACTTCCTTCTAAAACTTTCCTTTCTAAGAGGTTGAGTAAAAATTACCTTCTCTCTTTATCTACTTCCTGTTTGGAAAATTAGGAATATGGGATAGTTTCTGTGTCCAGTGCCCCCAGCTTTTTATTCTTCTAACTCACCGAGTTTGTTCATGGAGTCTATGGTCGATTATCGGTGTGGCTAGTTTACTGGTGGGAAGAGGTTAGCATGGTCATGCCATTGTCTTCACGAGGCCATCTCACCATATCATCCGCTCACCATATCAACCACTCATCCTTTAAAGTCCTGAGAGGCAAATGGTGGGCTGTTTGGCTTTTGTCTTCAAGTACCTCTGACATGGGCCAGAATGGAACTAACTTCAAAGTCCTTCTGCATCCTGGGCAAGAAAACAATTCTTTATTTAGTTTTCCATCCTGATGTATAACTGGACATGTTTTCTAAAAACAGTCCTAAAGAAAAGTCCCAAATTTAAATAAAAACCATTACCTATTATGAAGAACATGGGTACAGAAGGAAGTCCAAAGGTTCCATCCTTTTTTTCTTTAAAAGCTTAGACAAAATAAAGTGTCAAATTCTTTCATTATGATTACCCAATTTCTCATTCTGCTCAGTCTGACCCCAAGACATCTCCAGTCTGTTGGCTGGGTACAGTTGGGATTGAGTACACAGCTGCCTGGAATGTCTTCTACTAAAGTATATAGTTTTTAAAGCATGTTCAACTTCATGCCTTATTTTATGTGTCATATTTTATGTGCTATGTTTTATGAGCCATATTTTATCTACCATATGTTTTTCTAATATTTGGATACAAGAATATCACAATTTAAAAATTGTGCAAAATTTAAAAATTCAAGTCAATCTCTAGCCTCTCCAGAAATATTATTCTCAGAACAAGTACTCTGTATAATCTTGACCCATGTCATTGGTGCCAGAAATGAGAGCGAAAACTTGGTAGTTGAGAGAAAGAGGAGAGATCAAGGGCAACCTTGTTTTTAGACTTTTTCCAGTATGCCTGTTCATTCATGTCAGTTACCTGAAGGCTACAACCTGTGAAATTGTTATGAGAAAAATCTCCCCTAAGTTAAATTGCAGCACTATGTTTGCCATTTGTAGGATGAGAGCAGGGAGGAAGGATCCAATTATGCATCATCTCAACTCTCAGAGTACAGTATTTGAGACATCGCTGCCCTTTTTCAAAAACGTTGGAACTGAGCACAAGCAGCAACTTCAGTCATCAGATCTTTTTTGACATGTCTTTCTTCCCCATCTGGCATCTGCAAATCCTCTTATTTCTGCTTTCCCTTCTCAACTCCTGGCATTCAGGGCTGTGTTTCGTTTAGTATACAGTGGCTGGGGCCCTTTTCTTGTTTAGTCTTGTGTCATAGTGCTCATTGCCACTGCTTCTTGTCACAGAAGTTCGACACTTGCAGCCTCTTCCCCATATCTGTAGATGCTGGAGAATTACCAAGCACTTTCCTGCTTTGTAAATGCTATCGAAGTGCTCCTGACACCTGAGCTCCATTGGCCTAGTGAGCCACGAGACACCTGCTGTCTGCTCTTCAGCACCGTGTCTTTCCAGGCTCCCTGAAGAGAAGAAGAAAAAACCCCAATCTTCTAAAACCTCAAATCTCTTTTTCTATTCTTTGCACTTCATCATTCTTATTGATCCAGAAATAATACAACTATCCTATTCTTTAGTTCATTTTGATCTCTTTGAATTTTGTTTTTTTTCACTGTTACCATTCTGATGGTAAGAAATAAGCATATTTTATAGTTATCTGTCCCTCCTTGATTTGTTCAGCAAGTTTGGCTTAGTGATCTAGATATATTTCTGCTTTGCTCACTGGTTTGCAAAGCCATCACAGAGTTAGGAAAAAGGACTCATGGACAGGGACAACAGTGTGGTGATTGCTGGGAGGAGGGAGGCATAAGGGGACTAAAGGTAATGCAAAAGAAAATATAATCAAGATTAAATTTAAAATATCACAGAGTTGCTTTTTATGTCAATCCAAGAAGAAGCCATATTCTTAACTCCTTTCAAGGTGTTCATGAATTATTGATTAATAAAAACTAACACACTTCTGTGGTCAATGCCAAGGTATGAATGTCTATAATCTAAAGCCATGATCAAAGCTTTTATACCCAATAAATCGGAGCATGAAACTGACAAGACTTGTTAGAAAGGAAGATGACCCGGGATCTGTTGACAAGCTAAACGAGTCCTAGAGCTTAGCCATGATTTGTTCCCCGTATAGCCCTGGACATGATTTATGGAAAGAAAACAAAATTTGGAGTATACGATCTTTATTTTTTCTCTGTGCCTGGCACAAAACACACACCACTGTTTGGTAGCCGTCATTGAACTTAGATGTCTTTAGAGTTTAACGGTTCAGTCTATGGTCTTCACTGATAAATTTAATAAATGCAGGGAAGAAAATTGTTCTGATAAGCAAGACCTGAAAAACTAGTGTATGAAGTCGTGCCTATCTTAAGGTGAGGTTTAGATAGATGAAGGTACTCTCTTCCTCTGTGTCTGATCACTTCTTGAATCGACTCAGCGGCAGTCACAAAAACCTGCACAGTCCCTGGTTACTATAATACCCCAAGTGTCACTATTCTCTGTCACTAAAGGCAAAGTTGCCACATGGCTAAACTTACTAAGGCACTGCCAAATATACATGTCTCCTAAATTTAAGCAAACACCTCAATCTTTCTTTTTGCCAATGAATTAGTTTGGTGTTTAAATGCCCATTTCTTGCATCTACTTCTTAGACATCTGGCAAAGGCACCAGGATGATGGGTTTCAACAGTCACTGATACATAACATATTTCTCTTCTCAGTTTAGAGTCTCTCAAGAAATTAAGACTGGGACAGATGGATCAATATAAAATTATCAACTCAGTTGTAGTTTTGTAAAGCTGACTGGAGAATGTGATTTAGCTCAGATCCTGAAGCCTGAATTGTGCCAACCCCTCACCATTTCCGGATTTATCCCTGTAGGGGACTAGAGTTCCTCTGCTGAGCTATCTTCTTGGGGGCATGAAGATCATGGTGCACAACCTACTGAGGCTCTTTGTTCAAAAGTGAGAAATCAGAAGGGTTGAGCATGCTCAGTTCTGCTTCCCACACAACTCACTATTCAGTCAAGCATTCTTTTGTTGGGGGAGAGGTGACTGAGGGAGCAGAGAGCAGATGAAAATGAGAGGAATGGGGAATTGATGTTCTGGTCCCAACTCCCCTACCTACGTCAATGCTTCCTATTATGAGCTTTGTAGAAACTCTCCTTCTCATTTTATCTGTCTTCTAATATATAACATTCTTGAAGGCAGGGATTCTGTTTGCCTGGACTGTCAATGTACCCTTGGCCACTGGCACAGTGCTGGCACTCAGTAAATATTTACTGAAGGAAGACATGATTGCGTGGTATCACTACTGCTCAGTAAACCTGGTTGTACCAACTGACAGTGGTTTCACCTAGAGATCCAGATGCTAGGCATTCCTTCTGCTCTCTTTCCATAGCGCAAGAATAAATGGCATGACTGTGATATAAAGATATTCACTGTGTCACTGTCCCCTGTGTGCCCTATTTCTGGCAGTGAGGAGCATCACTGAATAGCCCCAGGGATCCATCAGTCATTCTTCTCAACTCATCCTGTGCAGTGGCAGCACGGTAATATGCTAGCTATCTGTCCCCTGAGACTGCTGCATAGTTCTCAGAAATACCACCTTCCCATGGAATGACAGGTTAACTGGGTATCCTCAATTAAGAATCATTGTGGACAACGTTTATTTTATTTTTCCTTAGCTCTATTTTTAACATAAAGTTGTAACTCAAAAGCTTTCACTTTCGTGATCACATGGTCTAGACGCAAGTTTTCCAATAAGCGTAAGTATTTTTAAAGGGAATGATATTGATCACAAGGCCTCCCTCTTTGCTCTAATTTCAACTGGATGTGCTGGTATCAAAGGCAATTGAAAAAATTGGATAAAATTTGCTATAAAAGAGAACTCTATCATATAATTTCAAGGGATTTGGAATAAAAAATTTAGTAGAGAAATCAAATAGATGAAACATAAAAGTGGGTGGAGGCTTTTCACTCTACCCTATTCAGCAGCTAGTGTGATATGAGAGAGGTTTGGTAAAGAGAAAACTATCCTCATACAAACTACTGTCACTTCGAAAGTACTTAGTATATGTGGCATACATGGTATGTAATGCTTACTGCACTTAACTTAACCATCTGTTATAATATATGATCCAGGCCTTCTTGTTCTCCTTGTAGATGAGGCCCTTGAGGCTTAAAGAGATTACCTAATGCACCCGGGGTCATGAAGCCAGTATTATGCAGACAGGATTAGAATATAAGTCCGTCTACTTCTGGAGGCCATGGTCATTTCTAAACAGGAAAGGGAGTATAAAGTGTTTGGGTTGGCTCTATTTCAGGGTTTAAGATAAAAAGCCTAAAGAAGAGTCCCCAAAAGTTTATGCATTATCCCATCCAGCTCACCTGGTAGGGGTGAGTTTCAGCAGAAACAGAGTATGCAACAGTTTAATGAAGCTTCCTCTGTCATAAGACGTTCAAGGAACAAGCATGGAGTTAGTGAAAAGCTGCACAACCATTTGAGGTAGAGCCTAGTACTACCAATAGCCTAGAGTAGAGCCTAATGTAATCAGGGTTGGATGAAATGATAGCCAAAAGCCCTAAGTAGCAAAATCCCCATGAAACTGTCCACCCTGTAGCCAGTGGCCAGTGTAGGGGGCTCCTGATTCAGAGTCTTGGCCTGCCTTGCTGACCAAATGGTACTCTGACCACAGGGAGGGTTGAGCAGGGTCTGTCCGCTGGTCTGAGAGGCTGTTGAATTTAAAATATAAACAGTGTCTCTGAGGTCTCACCATAAGTACTATCTGCTAATGGAGTCATGTATACACTACCTATCAATAGCACATCCAATTTCCACAAAATGACAATTGTCCTTCTCTTTCACATATATATACATGTATGTATGTGTGTGTATATATATATATTTGATGTTACTTAGCTCTTGGGGATTTTGGAGCACACAGAATCGTGCCTGTAGTTTTTCAATATTTCACTGAGTTTCTTATTTAAGACAGTTGCGATTTGTGCAGTCAAAGGGCTGACTGGATTCAGGTAAATGCCTTTGACAATAATATCACACAGAACCATGAGCCAACCAGTGATCTATGCAGCAAAGGCACAGAGCTGGCAAAAGCTTAGGTTTCCCATATTCAATGGATGGCTTCTGAGAGGACCACATGGATTTTTTTTTTTAAGAGTTGTCTTCACATCAGAGTTAAGTCAAGCATTAATATAGCCTCTGATAAAATTCAGAAATATTTTGTACAGTTTCTTGGAAAGTGGTCATGTAGTCTTGTGTTTTGGGAAGATAGCCAATTCCTCTAACAGTCATTTTGTTTTGAGGCTGATTTAATCACTGTGAAGTTCTTTATGCTAGTTCAAAACATGCCTATTGTAATTTAGGGTAATGGAACTGGAAAAGACTTTGCAATTCATTTGGCAAAATAGTTCTTTTTATAATAAAAATTTCACTCATTTACTATACAAAGAATTATTATGAGTCCACCATGTACCCAATATTGTTCTAGGTATTGGAACAATAGCTATATAAAAGGAATATATCAGTGAAAATCACAGATTGAAATCCCTAACTTATGGAGCAGAGTCCTTTGCATTCGGCTTTCTCAAAGTCATATGGTATTAGAGAGACATGGAAAAGGACTTTTATTGTTCTGTAGTATACATGTTACCTCTTTATTTACTCTCTTTCTTCATTTCCCAGTCATGTCCTACTAGTCTTTAGAAACTTTGTTAAGGTCACCCATATTTTCAAGTCAGTCTATGATTTGCTAATCACTATATTAGTTACTCATGATCCATAATTAAAAAAAAAAAA
This sequence comes from Desmodus rotundus, assembly GCF_022682495.2. NCBI lineage: Eukaryota > Metazoa > Chordata > Mammalia > Chiroptera > Phyllostomidae > Desmodus > Desmodus rotundus. Next base: position 48,801,333 of record NC_071389.1, read on the forward strand.
ACAGGACACAAAGCTTATATTCTTGTACTGAAAATGAGACAGTGGACAACAAATTAGATAAGCAAATTAATTTCCAAGTGGTAAAGTAATACATTCTATGTCAAAAAATAGATGAGTAAAGATTTTCAGGAATGGTGGGGTACAGGGAGCAATTTTAATTTAAATGAAGTAGTCAAGGCAGGTGTTAAAGGAAAGGTGACATTTGAGGAGGGACTTGAAGGAGGTGAGAGTATAAGCTATGTAGATATTGTGGGCAGAGCATTCTCACAGAGGAACAGCCACTGCAAAAATCCCCAGAGAAGAGTGTGCTTAGAGAGTTCCAGGAGAAGCAAGGCTCTCAGTGTAGCTGGAGTAGAGTGAAAAAAGAGCAAGTAGTAAGAGATGAGGTGAGTGGGGGGTGGGAATGGAGATTACCAGAGCCTTGTGTTCATTATAAGGACTGGCTCTTACTCTGGAAATTTGTGGAGTGATCAGAGCATTTTGGGTGGAGGCACGATAGGATTTGGCTTAGAATTTAACAGTATCTCTCTGGGTATTCTATCGAAAAGAGATTGCACAGGTGCATGGGAGATAGGCCAACTAAGAAACTATTATGATAGTACAGCAATGAGATGATGGTATGAGGTAGCAAAGAAAGCCCTCAGAAATGGTTGAATTCATGATGTAGTAAAGGTAAAGAGAATAGAATTTGCTATTTGGGAGAGTGGTATGTGATAGGTAACGAGGGTGATTTTTAGGCCTGAATGATTGATAGAATAGAGTTGCCATCAACTAAAATTTAGAATGTAATCAATGAAGCAGACTGCGGAGGGAGAAGGAGGAAGCTGCACTTTTGGACATAAGTTTGAGATATTATTTGACATCCAATTGGAGACACCATGTAAGTGGTTGAATACATAGGAGGAAACTTGAGGGAAAGAGCGATAAGGACAGAGATGATCCTAGTTGTCTGTGTTTGTGTGTATGTTTATGTGTGTATATGCATGTGTCTATGTAGTATCAACATACAAGTAACATTAAAAGTCATGAGACTAGATGACATTACCAAGGGGCAAGGTGAAAGGTGGTGATAGAATTAAGAAGAAAGTTTGCTGTTGTGGTGTTAAAGAAAAAGAGGGAAGTGTGATAGACTGGCCGCATTCTCATAAATGGCCATAAATGGAGAATGGGGCCAGTCAATAGAGTAAGGAAACATTGTATGGTTTCCAGGCGGCATTAAAGGCACAACTGAAGCTCATGGTCATAAATCTAAAGTAAGATGAGTCATCACAGTTGATGTTTCCCTCCAGCCATGTTCAGTTGCATGGGCACAGGTACCATATAGCTAGAGAGTGGGTTTAACATTTTATACAACAGTAAGTACATCCTGCATGAAATGTAGCTGACTGGGAACACACATTGGTAACTAACATTCGATTTTTGTTTAAGAAGAGAACTCACTATGTGTCAGTAATTTATATGGGATAGTCTTTTAAATGTAGAAAGTAGGACTCCAGATGCATAAGTTAAAAGTACGCAATTAATTTATAGTACTTTGCATAAGAAATTACTAAGATTTATAGTGGAGAAAGTGGGAAGGAAGAGGTTGCTGGTGAAGGAGCAGATCTCCAACGTGGCAGAATTGCAGAGTCTGACGAACAACATTAACTACGCATAAATTTCTGGTGACCAGGCAGCCAAAAAGATTTTATGAACAAAATGTCTAGCTTATGTTATTTTTTAACATTTTAGGGTAATAAATTGTTAGTTATTCTAAACATTTAATAAAGTCTGCCATATATCCAAATACCAAAGTGAATGTGGGGAAATCAAAGCAAAAGCAGAGACTGAGGAACAGAACAGCCATGGAAAATGAGACACTGGTCAGAGCTCAAGAAAAGTTAGCACTTGGAATGAAAATATCAGGAAGGACATAGCCCCACAGGAATATGCAGAAATATTAGAAGGACATTAGACATGACATAAAGTTTGCGAGTTCAGATCAATTTCTTCAATTGAAATTTAAATAATAGCAAGATAGCAGCTGACATTTCAGTTAATTAATAATAATAGTTACTGATTTTTGAAAGCCTACTATGTGCCATACATACCTGCAGAGGTGCCCACTTTGAAAAATACTTCAAGACCTTGCAAGATTAGCACAATTAAGTTTTCATGATATTAAAACACCTACTTGTTTATGCTTTTTACAATTAATGTGTGCATTGCATTTGATATAATCTCTCATATTTGTGAAATGTTTTATTAAATTGCTGACATTTCTTAATGTTTGATATTATTTTAAACTTTAGAAAATGAAGCAATATTCTCACTATATTAGTGACAAAACTAAGATTCAGAAAGTTTAATTAGCTTTCCTAATCTCTCAACAAATGACTGAGCCAAGAATTCAAATGCTAGCTCTGTAGGACCCCCAGATTCTATTTCTTCCTGTAAATTCTGGTTATTTCTTCCAGCATTTTGCTACCAGCCCTGATTCAGCTAAGCGAGCCCAACTCCATTCGCGTACCCAGGGATACATGCTCATGCACAAAGCCACACTCATCAGACTGAAACCCTGGTGTCAGCAGTGACACGGAAAGTGTCTTGGTGGTACAGACAGAAACAAGTAATGGAGCGATCGAATTTATGAAAGAAAGCAGAGGGGTCACAGAGAATATGATCAATTCTGAAGAATGAAAAGAAATCTTGTTTTCTTAGTGAAGCAGAGAAATGAAAAAAATACCAGGCAGAAGTAACTGCTAGATTTGAAATACCAGAGTAAAACAATGAGTTGACAGAAACAAATGATTCACCCAAAGTGGTTATTTCATGTAATGGAACAAGTATTTGCAAAAGCAGGAGTCTATTATCAAGTCACTCACTATATAACACCACCATACCTTTCAAGTTGTTCTTTTATGGATCTAAGCTATTCCAATCAGTCTGAAATCCTTATATTTTCCCAAAATAAACTGCATATTTTGAGACATAAGCTCAAAAACTGGAGACCCACGTCCAAAATTGTAACAGAAGAGGTCAGGAATCAACTAAAACTGGCATGAGATGGGTAATAAACAAAATGGGAGAAATACTAAGTCATGGGAGAAGGAGAACTCTGAGCAGAGGTGAGAAGTGTCTATTATATCTATGCTATGAGTATGAATATATATAATATAAATTTTATATATATATATATATATATATATATATATATATATATATATATATAAAGTTTTAACAGTCTACCAGGGAAAATACCTAGTTATACAAACAAAGCCAATGGGGAAGAGCTATTAACTAGAAACATGCCAAAGGAATAAAGCAAAATATTGATATAAGGTCCAAGAAGGCAAATTCAGGGCAAGTGTGAAATGAAGTCTTATGGTAGCACAGTGACAAAGGGTGAAATGTTTTTAACTATTTACATTCAGTGTCCTTTGCTCCCTGACATTTGTTCTATTAAAGTGATCAACTTCAGGAACTGCTCACTACTGTGTCTATGGCTCAATACCTTAGATGCTCTATTGTTAAAATTTTGATTTGTTAATTTCCTACTCATATTTCAACAATCTTTGTCTGAAATGACAGTGCCCTAAAGAACTGACCCCCTACCTACCCCCAAATCACTGGTTAGACCACCTGGACTTCCTACCTGCATAAAATATCATTCTCAAGTCTCACTCCCAATTCCCTGCATCCTGTACTATGCTGGGTGTTAGCAGACTTTTAATTTTATGAATCTAATGGGTGTGAAGATATGAGGTTGAACATCCCTTCATAGATTTATGTCTTTTAGTTTTTTCCTCCTGTTTATATCTTTTATCCATTTACCTAATGGGTTGCTTGGCTCTGGCTTACTGATTTGTAGACTATCTTTACATGTACTGACTACTAATCTTCTACTGTTAAAACCATTGCAAATATCTTCTCTCAGGGTATTGTTTGTCCTTTAACTTTGTTCATGGAATCAACTTCCTGATACTTTCATTGATGATGAGTTACTTTTTTCCCTAGCTTGTTTAAGAAATCTTCTTCAGTCAAGACATAATTATAGACTCCTACATTCTTTTTTAAAAGTTTTAGTTCTGCTTATCATTTTTTTTGTCTTTAATCAATCTGGCATTTACTTTTGTATATGGCATGGGGTAGGATACCATTATTATTTTTTTCATATATAAGCCATCTGTCCCAGTTCAATTTAATTAATATCTCAACATTCCCACTGATTTCTAATGTTATCCATGACATTTACAAAGTTCCATATATGCATGAGTCTATTTTGCCTTCTGTGTTACGATTAATTTTTTTCCTGACTTTAAAAGCCCTGCATAATCAAATCATATAGACCTCAGGTGTGTACCTTATACTATAACAACATCACTAAAACCACAGAATCAAAGAGCCTTAAAGCTTGAAGGTATATATGGTTTTAAATATCTAATTATATAATTTTATAGATAAGGACATTCATGCCCAGAAAAGCGAAATAAGTTGTCTAAGGTAATATAACCAATCAGTGATAAATCCAGTTCTAGAAATATGTTTATTCCACAGAACAAGTATTCAGTCTGAATGAGATTGATTTACTGTTTGATTCATATGACAGAAGCAATTAAATCAAATGGGGGAACTGTGCCTTGTTGAGTGCTTATCATGTGTTGGATACTGTGCTAATGTTTCCCTAAAGCCCACAAGTGACTTGCCTTTGAACTTTGGCTCATGAGTTCTAGCTTGTGTGCTCTTTTATTTGCCTCTGCTCTGACTGATTATTCTAAGCATACCCTCAGTCTGATACAAAGATTCTGCTCAAACTTGAGTCCTACGTTGCTGTAGCGCAATTTTCTCTGACATGCAGAAGAGTTTTACAAAATCCCTGAATTGTGCATACATGCATATTATATCAGAACTATAAAAATATAATTTCTCCTTGGAAATATAAACTGAAACTCACTAATTTCCCTTGCTTTCATATTCATACTCCACAGACTATGTTAGGAATCCACAATAATGTACTAACCTGCATGAATAACATACCTGTCCAGTATGGCCTTACAGGCTAATTGTGGAATGAGCTTGTAAAAAATTGTTATTCAACTGTAGTAGATTCATTAAGTAGATAAGAACTAGGGAGTTATAGAAAAATGTGAAAATATCAGAACTGGTCATTCCACATGGTAGAGTCCAAGAAAGTCTCATGAGTGGGAGTATATGAACTGAGCTAAAAGTACAGGAAGGGAAACAAGTATTTCTGCAAAGATAGAGACGTTGATGTGCAACATTACAAAGTTTTGTGTTATTTGCTAATGCATCATACTTTCCTAAGATCTCTCATTATAGTCTGTAGCAAAATTTATTAAGCAGTCAATTACATATTTTACAGGTTCCTTGAAGGCCCAGATGATATGGAGCAAACAATATCGATTTGATGCCTTCATTCAAAGGTAAGACATCTATATAATTTAACTTTCAAATAAGTACATTTGAGATTGCAAAGGAATATTATTAATAATTACAGTGTGGCAACAGGTATGGGTCAAGACTGTGCTGAGCTAACTGGAATTTATGTCACCAGACACAAAGGAAAATATCAGTTTGCAATGTGACGGGATAGTAGGACTCATCACCCTGTCTGAGGTGTCAGAGAAGCTGCGTAAGTCAGATTTTCCCACAGAATCGGGGCTGACTTCATCCGAGTACAGCCTCTGCAGTAGCACAGGCTGCTGCACCTCGAAAACTCTGTAGTTGGTTTAAAGTGCTGTTGTCGCTCTCTTGATATTATGAATATGTTTTACACAAGGGGCTCCACGTTTCATTTTGTACTGGACCCTACAATTTATGTAGACAACACTATATAGAAAGTGTAATTTAATCTGACTTAGCAAACAGATGATCAAAACGCCAGGGGATTCAGGAATCACATGGTACAAGACTGGCTGAAGGACCTGGAAATACTTAGCTGGATAAAAAATGCCTAAGGATGAATTAATAACTGCTTTAAGACAGAGAACATGCAAATGGTTCATGAGAAGCAGAATTTCTAGTGCAGTTCTGGGTGGAACAAAAAAAAATTCTTGGGAGTTACAGAGAGCCTGAGAAAAGGCAAGATTTTACTACAGTGAAGTTTATATGGAAAAATTCCAGTATCAGAGATATTAAAGCTGAACCTTGGGGACCACTAAGTTGTGATTACTGCAAAAAAATGATTGCATTTGTTAAAAAGAGAAAGAATGAAATGATTGCAATGGTTCCAATCAATCCTAAGGTTGAATATTTACAAAATATATTGGAACTTCCTTGTCAAAAAGACCCATATTTAAGAATTTCAGGAATTAGAACAGGAAACACGAACCATAATCTACTTCCAATTTTCTGTATTCATTTTCTGAGCAGAGAAAATGCAGAGGAGTTGTAGAAGGTGGACAGTGTGCTCACTCAAATTGTCTCAGTGAACACCCATCATGCTGACCTCAGCTGTGGTTGTGACGCTTGAGACATGACTTTAAATTTAGCAAATGATAATAACTCATGTTCCATAAGTCTAAGCTGCCCGGGCCTCACAAAGAACTTGTAGTTAAAATTCATCATACCATTTTATAAATGAGGAAACTGAAGCTGAAAGAGTTGACACTTTTTTTAGTCACATAACAAACAGAATTACTTAGTTGGTTTATTTCTTCATGAAAGACCTTTTTATTGAGTACCTAGCATATTCAGGCACTGTGCCGTGTGCTCATAAGAACAAGACCGAGTGGCATGCACACTGAAACAGACTAGACAGGATATAGCAAACATTTTGCTGTGTTACATTCTAAAGGAAATTCTCAGGCAAATTTTCTCTGTGGCAGACAACTGTTATTTTTGGTAGTTCTGATGGACACGGACCGTGTTTATTTAGCTTTTATTTCAAGTCTGTATGAACCCAGCACTGTGATCATCAGGAAGTGAGTAAGATATGTGCCCTGTCTTTCCAGAGGTATAGCGATGATAGACCTGGATAAACAACTGACTACAGGTACAGAGCAGAAAGAAACAAGTGGTGAATAGATTTTAAAATATCAGAGAGTAGGGAAAGAAGGCAAGTTAAACACGACTGGGTTATCAGAACGATTTCAGGGAGGTTAGATGAGAACCATGATGTTTGGGTAAGAGCTAGAATTATGACAACATATTTCAAAAGAGGACACACTATACTGTGTTGACTCACACACCCACATCGCTGAACACAGTCAATAACACATACCCAGTTAACAAATTGTGTTTATTAAATTAATGAATACAAAATTACTGCATTTTCTACAAATTACAAAAGACGGTAGTTTATTAATTTGTACTTAATGTTGAACAAGAACAAGGATCAGAATCATAGAGTTATGAATACTGATGAACGTTTAGTCAGTGGACAGGCTGATAAGCATGTGTGGAGAGCAATGCGGCTGGGTTTATGGACAGGTGCTTATGCAACAGAGAGTAAATGATGCTGAGAAAGACAAGTAGGAATCAATTTGTGGAAAGACTTACTTTTTAGATGAAGGTTAAACGGAGCTCAGTAAAAACACAGCAAGACATTTAGCACCAAGTACCTATCACAGTGTCTTAAATGATAGTACATAACATGTATTTGCTGAATGAACAAATTGAAATATAAAATAATAAATAAGGAAAAAAGTGACATTTATCAGGTTATTCAACAAATGTACTGAGTGTTTTTCTATGCTAACGACTGTGTGATTGTACACGCATAAGAAGGAAATGATTTTTATCCTCGTAAACCTCACCAGCGCATGTGACATATACACAGACGTCAGCAAGCGATGAGTGGGTTGTGAGAGAGGAGAGCTGTGACGGCGAGAAAGGAGAAAGCCCTTCGGAACACAATATGGAGATTTCCTCACCCAGCTGATCGTGATTTTTAGATTTATTTCATTTTTGATTTTTCAGGAGAGAGCGCTTAATAAAGGACAATTAGGAAAAAAGTGACATCTACATTAAGTCATGGCATATGAGCAGAATTGGGAAGAAGGAAGAACAGCAGATGGAAAGGTTTAGAAGAGAGAAAAACTCAGTAAATATTTAAAGAAGGCAATAGGAAAAGCTAATGCTAGAGACGGAGAAAGGAAAGGGATAAAAGATAAACCTGGGAAACTGAGGAACTGAGTACTAGACTGCCAGTGGGCTGAGTATCGCGATAACTTGTGGGAGAGATGACTAAGGCAGTGGCAATGAGAATGGAAAAGGGGGAGGATTTTGTAACTTCTACGCACTCGGTGTTCAATAAAGAGTGCATGACGATAAGATTTTGATTGCTTATATGGGGTAAAGAAGAAAGAGAAGCAAAGATGAACTCAGGTTTCTAGTTTAAGGGACTAAATTGATAGTTTGAGAGGTTAAATTGATGTTGACAATATAATTTGAGATTGGAAATGTGGTTATTGAGTATATTTTAAGATTAAATTAGTAAATTTAATTTTGTATATAACTTGGTTAAGAATTCTGCCTGCCATCCCTTTGGGGTTGCCTAGCAGAGTATAAATATATCTGGAGCTCCAACAGCAGAGTGGTAAAGGGCAATCCTGGAAGAATCATTTTCATCACACCATCATATTACATGGAAAAATATTTCCTTTTCAAGGAAAGCATATGGAATTAAAAATGGCCCCTAGTTGTTATTGTTCATAAGTAAGTGATTGCCCTTTCTAGAAAGGTGACTGCTAGCAAGGATCCTTCTAGACACACTCTTTTCACTACGCTAGCCCTGCCAGGACATCTTAGAACATTGACAAATCCCACCTTTGGCAAAGACCTGAGTACAGTATTTCTTGGAATTTGTTTTATGGAGTATTAAGAGAAAGAAAAAACATTTTTCTTGATTTGGTCTACTGATGTTCTGAAATATCTTTTTAATTGCAACCAGAAGAATCAAAGGATAGTTTAACCCAGAGAGGGAGGCATCTGTTGTTTTGAGGACAATTAGAACATCCATAAAGACAGATATGGCATTTGAGTTTGAGCATTATCTACACAAATACAACACTTGAGTCCATGGGAAAGAATAAAAAGAGAGAGACAAAGAAAGAGTACGAGGAGGGAGAGGGGTAGATGGAAAAGTAAAGGAGAGGGGAGAAAAGAGAAGAGAGAAAATGCTATGAACAATCGAAAGTGCATATTCTGAGGAAACAGAATTTTAGGAGCACAGAAGGGAAAAGTGAAACAAGAAATTGTGGAAAGGATGAAGAGAGGTGAGAACGCTGGATCTGACCTCCAGAAGCTCTGTGGTCATCCTGAGTGGACTACTTCCGCAAACACTCCAACTTGGATGTGGAAAGGACATTGCTAAATTTAGAGACAATACTTATAATAGTAGTGACATATGTGAGACAAGATACAGGGTGGATAGGGAGCTGAAATAGACACATTTCAGAAAAGATCAGATTTTAACAAGGTCATGGTATGTTGCTCTTAGCCTGATTTCTGTGCTTAGCCGTAATGGCTGTGATGAGGTCTGGTGGGAGGACAAAATTAGCCTCTTGTGGAAAGTTTACTTCTCACAAATTCCATTCCTCATTCTTCTGAGTGCAGAATAGAAATCAAATACATAAGCTCAGTGCATTTCATTCAGAATAATTCATTTATTACAGATATATTGGCCAAATAGAGCACACTTAAGTTCATTTTTCAAGTCCAGTTAGTCCTTAATCCTAATTATGCCTGACCTGATTTAAAGTGAGCAGAAATTCATTTTTAACTAAGTAAACAGGACCCACAGAGCTTTTGTTATTTGTTAGAACAAGCCCTGTTAAATAGCAAGCATCTGCTCTCCATTCCAATTATTATTTGTAGGTTTTAAGGGTCTAGATTAGAGTTGTCAGATTTTACTTTGTTGGATAATGAAGTCAGAAAAATGAATTAATAACTAGAACTCAGATCTGTTGTGTTTTGCATTTTGTGAGTGCGTCCATTAGCATATTTGATTCTGCTAATGCTGGGAATTAAGTAATGTCTGGCTTTTCAGGTGTGTGATAAGGGTAAGAATGATATACTCCTCATAAGGCTGTGGCGAGTATTAAATAAGTTACTAGATGCAATGAGCTTAAAATTGTGCCAGGCAAAATAGCAAGTATTCCATAAATTATAGCCATTTTCATTGATCCTGCTATTATGCTTATGTGAAGTTCAGTGTGCTTTGTATAATCTGTGTCACACTAAATGGAGAGAGGAAGAGATGATGAGAGAGGTAGGGTGGGCAGGAAGGTAAATGAAAAGAGGAAGAAGGGAGTGATACCAGACATATAGCTGAGAGGATCAGAACCTTGCCTTTTGGAGAGGCTGTTCAGGGTAGAGCCATTTCATTAAGTAGAGTAGAGAGAAGCAGATACATTAGACTAGTATTGATTAGCTTTGTACATATCCATTCTCTTGCAGTCAGTAGTGGGAGATCATTTAGATTAGAAGGAAGTGTAAGGAGACAGGGCATTTCAGGAATTGAATGAAGGGCTGAGTCCTGACCATCTTTATGACCCTGAGCCACTTTCTCTACAAAAGGGAGTTAAATAAGTTTATTTATCTTGCAAGGAGGCCACCAAAGTCAAGTCAGAAAGGCACTCACATTGGCTGAGTAAGATAATAAAGAATCTCAACAAATTGAACTCCACAGTAGTTTTATTTATTCTTTATTTTGTTTTATTTAGTCTCAGTTCACATCCTTATCATGCTTCATCTGGATGATTTGATAACATCTCATGTTGTAGCTCCTCCTGCCTCAATTCATGTGCCATATTATGTAACAGACACACATCTGATCAAGTTTATTCTATAGTCAAATGAATAGTCAAGTCAATCACTATAGCATGTCTTATAACAGTGGAAAATAGTAGCAGTGGAAAATAGTAATGGTGGGAAATTGTAACCCACTCCACCATTTTTTGGACACTATTTCTCTAAGTGCTGGCTCTGACTAATATATAACTTGTAGATGAACAGCATGCTTGTATAAGAATCCTAGGAACTAACTTCAAAAGATACAGACCCCAACCATCAGGCATCCCAGCTCCAGGAGATTTGCTGACCTTCAGCCATGGAGCCAGGATGACATGGAGCCAAGATAACTAAACCAGGGTGATGCACACAGAAGCATCATTTGCCTTATTGGAATGGACTGTGCTCATCTGCACAGAGAACTTTGCCAACCCTTTCCCTTGATCTTTTTGTTCTGTTCCCCACTGAGAAGTGGAGATGGGCTTTGAGACGTGAGTCCCCCATCTTCCAGGTGGCTGACACCTAACAAACCACTTTTCTTTACAGCAGCACCTGCCTCTCAAGTATTGACATTCATAGCAGCAGGCAGCTGGACCTGCGTTCAATTACAGTCAGAACCAGAAAATTCATTAAAGCTTATTTGTTGCTTTTTAAAGCGAATTTGTCCTCACCTTTACAGAGCATTATCCATTATATCCTTGTCTTTAAAGAGATCATACAGACTGATTTCCCATTGCTGTTTACCATCATTTGTGGTGTGACCTTGAAAAAATTGTTTCACATTTTCCAGTCATATCTTCCTGATTTTAGCAGTTCCAATACAGGTGATTATGCATCCCAGAATGCATTTGTCAATCTCTGGAGACATTTTTGATTTTTACAACCGAGGGGAGAGGTGCTGTTGGCATCTAGTATGTAGAAGCTATGGATACTGCTAAACACCATACACCACAGGACAGCCCACCACCAAAACTCATTCCCAAATGTCGGCAGTGTTGAGGGTGAGAGGCTCTGCACTGAGGAGATCAGAAACCTCCTGACTCACTGGTCTGTGACAACTAAAAGCTAAGTGCCTTATAGTGCCTGACGATCATATACACTCAACAAATGTTCATTTTTGGTGCCTGTCCAATCTTATTCCTGCCTTTCCTGTTCCTATTTTTTTTTTAACAAAACTGTCTTTAATGCTAAATATATGCCAAGCACTTAAAAAATATGAAGTGATTTAATCTTCAAACTAGTCCTGCGAGGTAAATTCATGTCCATTTTACAGATGAGGAAACGTGCAAAGGAAGGGTGAGTATCTTGCCCAAAGTTACACAGCCTGTAAGTGGAAGATGTGGCATTTGCACACTGGCATCCTGCCTCCAGAGTCTGTGTTCTAGCCGATGTCGTGTGCTGTTTCCCTATTCCTGCTGCCCCACTTACCAGTCACTTCAGACTTCTGTTTAGTTTCATGATATTGCACATCGTTCCATTCCACTGAGCAGCAGATGCTAAGCTTTTTAAGGACAGGAAATCATTGTTCCTCTTAGAATCCCCTGCAACTAGCACAGGGCTCAGCATGGAGACTGTATATGAATAAGTGAAAGAATCCCTCAGCCTATCAGCCAGAATTCTCTGGGGCAGTTTTCCTTCCAGTCTCCAGTGCAGGATAAGGGACTCAGTGCTTTACCCTAGAGCAGAAAAAGTCCACTGATCCTTGCAAGGGCTTCTTTCTCTTTGACCATGGCTTCTTTAGCCCAGGCTCCGGCCACCTGAAGTAACCAAAACTGATCTTAAGTGGCTCCATGGGTACTAAGCCTAGATGGAAATGCTTTTCAAAAACAGACACAATTGTGTCTCCAGCATTTTGGAGCTACACAGGCTCTAAAAGACACATATTTGGGTTCTTAACAGCATCAAACAAACAAGCATGTCTATTAACTTTTGAGTAAATAGGTAGGAAAATTATTAAAGACTTCCCCATCTATTTTTAGTGACATAATTCTATCACATGAAAAGAAAAAAAATGACATCTTCCTTATATGGATAATGTTCCAATATAAACATTATGTTAAAGCCCAGGCTTGGATTTAGAAGCCTAAGGTTCAAGTCCCACCTCAGCTACTTCCAAACTGTGTGACCTTGGCCATGCCAATTAACCTCTCTTTGTTTTTGTTTTTTCAAGCTGGAGGAGAGGACATTAATATAAACACAAGTGCCTACGCACACACACCCCCTGCATGACTACTGCGAGGATCAAATGGGAAGTCGTATATGAAAGTTTTATTAAAATGCGTGAATTTTGCTAATAGTAGGAGACTTCTGATCACCCCTGTAATCCTCAGAAAGAGAAAAAGCTACAGGAATTATTCAGGAGTATTCACAAGTGGCACCTATAGTAGCTTAAAAAATTGATTAAGAAAATTAGGGCCAATAATAGCTGATAGGATGCCCAAAGTCTCACAACTGAGGAAAGCACAGTTGTCATTGAATCTTTTCATTTTTACTTACCTTCGCAGAGCCTTCATTTTAAGAGTAACTCGTCAGTATGCTTAGTCCTATTCTTTTCATCCCAGTCGCCCTCACTCTCACCCACAAGACGGACAGCAGACATCACATACACAGGAAACTCCGCCACCCCTTCTGGAAGCGGCAGGGTCTTGTCCTCAGCCACTCCCCTCTCCTGAATCTATGGTCCGCAGGATACAGACTTTCAGTTTTGTAAAACATTTTCTGCTTGACTTTGCATAATTATAACCTTGCCTTTCACAAAGACTGTCCTCTTAACCAGACTTTAGTCAAGCTCATCTGAGCTAGACTCGACCCTGTCTTTGGGCCTTGTCCAGAAGAGAAAGAATTTTGCTAAATCAGTTTAGTGAGAATCCCTCACCCTACATATCTGATCATCTGATACATCTGATTAAAGCCCTTATTTTCCACCATCCCTAGGGTGATATCTGATCACCCTGGCCTGCCGTCAGCAAGAATACCCTACAGTCTGTTTTAACCAGAATCCCCTTACTCCTGATAGCTCCTTCTAGTAATTTTCTATGCGTAGACCCTTACTCTTCCCCATGGCTATGAATTCACACTTTTCCTCATATTTAGAGTTGAGCTCAGTCTCTCTCTTTACTGCAAAATCCCTTTGCAGTAGTCCCTTGAATGAAGTCTTCATTACTATTCTTTACAAGGGCATTTATAAGAATAATTTTTTTCTTTAACACTCTTTGAATGAATTTGATTCCCTGAATCAGCTCTTTTTAACAGTAATTCTGGTTTATGGTCATGGTTATGCTGCTTCATGCAATCCTTGGAGAATTACCACCACCCACCCCCACCTGCCTGTAGGTTTAACGCAGCCCTGAGATCATGCAGGCTTATGCCAGCCCCCAGATTAGGCACCCAACATATTGCACTCTTCCTAAAACTGTAATTCTGAGTATATATGCCTCATTATTGCTCATGAGGGAAGGTTTGCCAAGCTTGGTAGTACATGTGGAATTCTCTAACTATGTATTCTTTTTTTTTAATGTTTTTATTGTTGTTCAATTACATTTGTCCCCATTTCCCCCCAGTGCTCTCTCCGCCCTGCCCTCTCCCACATTCAATCCCCCACCTGTTGTCTTTGTCCATAGGTCCTTTATACATGTTTCTTGACTTGACCTTTTCCCTTCTTTCCCCCGTGACCCTCCTCTCTCCTCCCCTCTGGTCACTGTCAGTTTGTTGTAATCTTATTTAGGAAACGTCATGTAACCACATGACAACCTTAAGATCATATTATAAAGTTCACTCACTGAGAATTTCTGCCATAACTTATTTTTCCTTCTGACCAAATGAATAAGTGAATGCATGACTCCTACTTTCATCCCACAAGAATTTAAAAATAAAATAAGTACTGGTTGAAGCCAAAGCAGCTCATGTGGCAGATGTTTTGCAAATACAGTGTTTTCAAACTGGAGTTTCAAAAGCCCATTGCCTTCCTTTGGCATCAACTGCTAATATACTTCACTAAGAATATTGCAGAAGAGCTGCACAAATTCCAGCTGCAACTCAGTCCCCAGCCACAGCCCTGGCAGTCCAGGGTGCTGGGAAAATGAAGCAGCCGAGCTAATTGATGGAGCCATTTGGACCCCATCCGGCAAGGTCATGAATGAAATGATTTTACCTCTGTTGCCTTCTTAGCTAATTGACTTGTACTTTTAAAAGTCATTCTAATTCAAATTCAATTCTTGAGCTCTCATTCCTTAAGTTCTTTTAATTTGTAGCAAAATGAGCCAAGAGGGTTTCATCAAAGATCAATTTTCAGACTCAAAGAGGGTGAGCCATATCAAAGAGGTCAATGCAGGCAGAGAGTGAGGTTTTACTGTTCCCAACTAATCAGAGACAGGAGAGCAAAAATGTGACTTTTAGGCAATTTTGAAAGAAATTAAAATAAATATATTTTTGAGAGTACAGTAATTTGAACTTTATGATGGTAGCTCATTGTCCAATGAAGATGCCTGCTGTCACAAAGGAGACTGGTTTGTAGGCAGGAGCACTGACCTGCATACCGTGCTTCAGAGTACTCTTTTAGCAGATTAAAAACTATCCCTCCTAACCTTGATAACCCACTATAATTTAAGGGAAACTATGTAGGTATAAATAAAACAAAAGAAAAAAATCTCAGCATTTCAAGTCTTAAACTCTAAAAACACACAAATTCAGTTTTCTTGCATACTCTTTTATAATATGGTGCAAAAAGAACTGGATTAGAAGACAGACTTGAGTTCTCTTCTCAGCTCCAAATATTGTCCCCAAGTCACTTGTTTCATTAATTTATTCATTCAATAACTTGTATCCAGTGTTAACTCTGTGGGTATACTGTTTCAGACATTAGAGATACAATGGTTGTGGGTCTTAGTTTGTAGTTAGGAGAGATGGAACAACAACAAAAAGCAAACATATAAAGATGTCATTTCACACAGTGGTTAGTTATATAATAACAAACAGCAGTGTCAAAAGATAGAATGTGAGATGTTGTGATATGGGAAATCAGGATTGAACTTGGTACAGAGTGATTAGAAAAGTATTTCCATTAGGTATCATTTGAGCTGAGTGTTGAATATGAAGAAAATTGTATAAGTCTTAGTCTTCTCATCTGAAAAATGAGCATAATGGTAGCATATATTCCATAAAGTTGTTGAAATTATTAACATTTTTAACTGAAGATACCAATTGAATGATGGCACATTGTAAATACTGAATGAATAAAAATTATTAATGTTACTATGTTAAGCATTACAATGATAAGTTTGAATATGTATAAATAATAATACAAATAACAAATGTTCTCTGGAGAGAATAAAGTCACATGGTATTACAGTTGAAAATGCACAATTAATTTAAAAACTAAATAGGTAAAATGAGTATAATAGAGCAAGAAGAAAGCAAAAATTCAGAACTTATGTAATCAACTATTACAGTTCTTTTTCCACTTAATCATGTTAGATCAAAATAATGTGGCTTATTTATGTAATACCTTTCATCTGAATACCTTAGCATGCTTGGGTCATATCTGGGGATAAAAGCTATTAATCTTTGTTGATGTTTGATTAAAACAAGTTTTGTCAGTTATAATACAACAAGGTAGAATCAGAATTACGGATGAACTGGAGCCTCGCATCTCATACGGAGCATGATTGTCTACCCCTACTCGAGCTCCAACAGCAGCAAGATGCTGTAGAATGTGCATTTGTGTGAGTCACAGGTCTCTGAGTACCAATCATTTTTTGACACTCATTGTATAACATTTAAGAGAATACTTAACATCTTGAAGGCTTAGTTTTCTTATCTGTAACTGGAAGATAGTAGCTCCTAATCACAGGCTGCTTTTGATGTTTAAGTGATATAATATATACAAACTCAACTAGCACATTGTTGGTTATAGAGTGGTAACAGAACAAGTATGGTCTCTCTCTCTCTCATTGAGCTTAATCTAGTGGGTAAAACAGACACAAACAAATATGATTACAATTGGGAAAATACCATGAAAAATAAAATAATATAAAAATGATGAAGTAATAATGAAAATATAAAAATTCCAAGGATTATATGTATATATGTATTTATTTCTGTGGTAGTGGCTGTTTTGGAAAGAAATTTGAAGAGTGCAGAAGTCATACTTCCTTAAGTTACTTGGTAGAGGGGCTACAACAACAAAAATATGGTACCTGAAATTGATTAGGTAAAGGTGATTGATTATTATAGTTTTATAAGTAAGTACATAAAGAAATTATAGCTCTAGGAAAATAAAAAGATCATTAAGATAGTTTGTCTGCTTCATGCTCCAGAGGCTAAAATCTGGTGAGAGATACAAAGGAAGAAATACAGTTGGCCAACAAATAGTACTCCTCTATCTGGAAAGATCACCCTCTGAAGAAGCTTTTAGGGGAAAGAAGAAAGACAGAGGAATGGGAGGGAGACAGAAAAATGTGCCTTGCCAGTAGATCAGCCCATTCAACTTTGTCAACCAAAGAGGTTACTATTTTGTCAGAACCACATTCTACTCAAGGGCCATAAGAACAAGGCAGATTGCTACAACTGAATTGAAAGAGTCACAGAAAAGTTTGGCTTTACCCCAAAAGGAGATTTAAAAAAAATGAGAGATCTGTGCAGACCCTCTAAATTTGAGAGTCCATATGTTTCAGAAGTTCATATGTATTATAAACAACTTACAAAGTACTCCAATTTAGTCGAAAAGTTCAGACAGGACTGAATGAACTTACATAATTACTAAGTTGTCTTAGAAGTTTCTAGTGGTAGCTACCTCTCTCTTCTATTTTTTCCCTTCGGTATCTACCCACTTGAAGAATAAAGGTTGTGGGCCACCCAAACCAAAACTAAGGCATCAGGTCCTCTTTTACAAGATTGATATAAAGATTTTGCTTGCATAACTTCAACAAATGCATGCCAAACAGAAAAGAGACAGTAAGGCCCCAGACCATGGTACATCTTTCTTACACATAGTAGGAACTTAAAGATCATTATTCTACCCAAAGATCATTAATTGACCTACCTTATGAGACTATTTGTCAAAAAGGTTTGTTTACATACTCTCTAGCAGCCTGTTTATTATCCTATCACTGCAATTATGAAAAGCATTAAGAAGTGGCCACTAGGAATTTTTCCGGGGTTTTTTTTTTACACTATGGTTTTCACAAATACACATAAGTTGCATTTCCTTCAAGTAAATTAACTAGCTTCTGCCACTCAAATGTCTTCTTTGGTTTCTTCTGCAAACGCAAGCTACTTGTCTTACTGGAACTGATAGTTTCCTTGCAACATAATACAAAACATTTTGGCAAAGAGCAAACCCAGGAAAATAAAAGTGTACATAGCAAATGATTCATCAACACTCTTTTCTTATCCTTATGATAGAAAGCTATGTAAAAAGACTTTTCCATTGAGTTTATTATTTTAATAAATTACTAAGGTAGACATGTGAAACAGGAATTCTGAAATCCTTTTGAATATTGGTTCTACTCAAATATTATCAAATGATGTGTCTTATATTTTTTTGAGGATGAATGAAACTAAAAAAAGTGGAAGGACATAGGGAAATTCACACATTCACTAAAAGCTAGAGAAATCAGCTATACTGACCACCAGCAATACGCCCTGTTCTTGTGAACACCCAAAATTCAGAGTTATCAAAGATTTCGCAGGTATATCAATGGAAGAGGAAAGTTGCTGAAGCTGTAATGACAATAATAACATTTTTTAAAGGCTAAGGAAAAGTTCTCAGTCTCAGAAAATTGCTTAGAGAATCTTAAAGATACAGAAGAGCATAAGGAATGTAATTACCTTACAGAACATAAAGCAGGTGAGTTAGCATTAGCAGTGTCTGGCACTCCACTTCCAGTTTGTAAGGCGGGGGCGAGGGGCCTCCTGCTGTTGGCATCTTTGTGCTCCCTACATTTCCTTCGGCAGAGGGCTGGTGTCACCCAGCCCTTCCCTAGACGACGTGTGCACGGAAGTCAAACACAGCTGGACGGTTGTGGATGACTATCCCAGAACCTTGAAAATACTTATGGAATCTGGTAGAAAATCCTGAAATAAATATTTAGGCATTTAAATTATAGGTTGCAAAATCTATAAAATTATAACAATAATATCCAAAGAATCAGCCTCCTTCCAGATCTCAGAATGATGAGATCTGAACACAAAATATTTCAAAGGAGCCACGTTCTCTGGTTTGGCATAATTTACATAAAGTGTTAGCAACCCATGTTTTCATCCACATCAAACAATGATAATTTAATAACTTTGAGGAAAGAAAAGACGATGTCTACTAGTTTTTCCTATTTTCTAGTCCTTTCCCTTTGGGAAGATTTTTTCTGTTAAAACATATAAAGTAATATCCCCTCAAAAAACTGGTTTTGGAAATATGGAACATCTACGGAGGCAATATCGCATAATAGTTATGTGTCGGGCTTTGCGGGCAAGTCGGTCTGAGTTGCACTCTCAGCTGCATTGATTTCTAGTTCTGTGTTATGTCACAGTCATTTATTATCTGTGTTGAATATAATTGATTTGATCCCACCTCCATCTAGGATGCATTTCTTTACTGCAGAGGCTGGAAAGCTGAAAACTACATTTCTTAGATTTCCTCGCAGCCAGGATCCGGCATCAATTAGATTTACCGATTAGATGCAGTCACTGATTTTTGAAAGGTAGAGGAGAGGTCATGCAGACCATACTCTCATTACACTTGGGTTTTTTTTTTTTCCGGTTCGTTATTTTTTTTTGCTGGCTAAAAATATTATGGAAATGAGGGCTTTTCCTACAGCAGTGTACTAGTTCGAGCTTTCTAAGTATCAAAGGGGGTTCATGATGGCTTCAAAGGCTTCTGTGTCCTTTCTTCTAGTTCCATGGTTTGCTGCTACTGTTGTGTGTTCTTACATTCGGTACCTCAGCAGAGACTTCCCGATCCCCCACCTTTCCCCCAGGAGTTCAGTCCTGTCCTGTTTGTTTGTCCTGCATGTTTGTTGGACTTTGTTCCTGGAAGCCTGGTCTAGAACCCACCGCTCCTACTCTTCAGTGATTTTTACAAACACCTAAGTCCATGTGTTATTTCTATTTTTGCTTAGACTGCTTTAAACCTTAGTGTCCTTATCTGGGTGTTTACTTGGGAAAGGTATTGTGGGAATGAAGTCAGATGACATATGTAAATACTTGACCCAATGCTAGACACACAGTAAGCAGCCAGTTTGTATTAGATATTACTATTTTAAATATCAATTTAGTGCCGCTGTACCCACAGAAGTACTCTCTCTAAACCTGGGGCATTCCTTCAATGATGGTAATAGAAACAACTGAGAAAAAGAAATTGAATAGGAACAATGGAGATAAGAGAAAATGCCTCTAGGATTTCCCAATTGTATCAATAACAAGCTATTCCATGAAGAGAGATGTAGGTTGGGAGAGTGATCTGAAAAGAAAGGTTCCAAGAGAAAAGGGGAAATGTGTCTCCAGCCAGTAAAGAAAACCTCAGCAGGATGATACAAGAACAAGGGAACAAATGGAAGAGAGCGGGTGGAGAGATGGCTTCAGCTCGCTCTGTCCCAGTGCTGGTGCTCCAAAGCAGACTGTAAAACTTTTGACTCTAGGTAGCTATGTGTCTTAGGGAAAGACATTTCTTTTGCCTTCAGAACCTTGTTCACTGCCCCTTGACCTAGAATTATTCTAGTAGTATTTAATCCCTGACTGAAAGAAAATACACAGAAAGAGTTAATTTTAGCAACCAGCAAAAATAAGGATTATGAGAGTATTTATAGCACCGATCTTAATCATTTTCACCATCTTTTGGATGTGTTTTAAATTAGCAGTTTCTCCTCCACCTTTGCCAGGCTCAGTCAATCAATCCTGCCTGTATGTTTAAGTAGTATCTCTTGTATGCAAATTAGAGGTCACATCATAGGAGATAAAATTAGAAGCAGCTCTACAGAGAGACTTTAATGGAAGCTATTGATCTGCTCATTACTTGGCCTTCAGTTTTTAGACATCATTAGCATTAAAGAACTTAACTGAAGTCTCGTTAGTATAGGGAGGATGCAGTGGAATGAGAAATGTATGAAGGTAAAAACCAAGTGTCGGAACTCTTCAAACATGTATGAAGCATGGCCTGTGTTCCTGAAAGAGCAGAGAAAGTCCTCCTAAAAGCAACTCTGCTTTCCTGCCCCAGTTGCCCCAGCAAGGATTTTGTTATAAGTTCACATCCAGACTCAACTTTGAAAAGAGATCTATCGCTTCTCATTCATCCTTTTGATCCTTAGAAATTACAAAATTAATATATAGAATTTATCACCCAATCAAAAGTATAGCTGAGATTTCCTGATGCCCCCATTCAAGTGCTTTTTCTTCCATTTCATATTTCGTTACTTTCTGTTCATATGATTTATGTCCTGAAATAACTTCTTTTTTTCTCAATTATGTGGTTAAGGCTGAACACAGGCTCTAAATTAATTGTTTTATTTTTGACATTACATCTCATTATTTACTGGGTATGTCTAGTTTAAGAGAGACTCACAAATCTTCATATGAATGTCATTCTCAAGATTTCACTTTATTATACTCAGGGTAGATCTAGCTTTAGGGAAAGTCATATATCTTCACAGAATATGACAGTCATCATGGAAACTAGGGTTTTAGAAATATAATTTACAAAGTTCAAATGAGAGAACATGACTTCATGTTGTTCATAGACATATTGGGCTCTGAGAATAAAAATTTCATAAAATAAACAAGAAAACCATAAGGAAAGTGAAAAGATTGAGTGTACTGTTTTTGTTATCTTACCCAGTCAAAAAAAAGTCTTTGATTTTAGGAAGAATAAATCAGAATTTCAATGTGATTGGAAAAAATACATAATTTCCATCTAAGCAACCTATCCCAAACTCATTAGGAAAGATTCTCAAGAAAGTTTGGCTTTTCTGACCTTGTAAAAAATTCTATGGTATCTGGTGTTGTAAGCCGGGGAGCATCCCTGGAAGGAGTCACTCACATGCAGTTGTGTCTTTCCACAATGCCAGGTTTATCTGCCAAAGCCAATAGAGTTTCACGGAGGCTACACACAGAGAGGGGGAGCTTACACACTAGAAATGAGCAGAGCGAGCCTGGGGCCAAGTCCCAGTCACTGGCCATATCTGCAGGTAGAGAGGCTGGCCTCAGCCTCAAGCTAGGTGGCCACAGAGACAGCACGTGAGTGGTGGAATGGAAGTCCGGCAGGGATCTGAGCGATACCATTGGCACAGCCAAGCTTGAGCATTGAGTGGTCAGCGCTCAGAGTTCTTATGGTCCACCAGAGGGCGAGGTCCCACTCACATCGGTGTCCGGATGGGGTCCTTATCCAAGTGTCCAGACTTGTGGTTTTGGGCATTCTGGCCACTCTTAAGGGTATTTCTGCTACACCTCAGTCTTGACCTAGCACTTGACATAACTGTCATGGCTGACAGTGACTCCATATCAGATCGTCAAAGGTGTCCATAAAGTCTGCTCTGCTCTTGCTCTAGACATCTGGCCAAATCATTTCACCTCTCAGGGCTGTAGTGCTCCTTGTCAGTGAATGAAGAGACGGCCTGGTGATTGAGGGAGAGCACAAGGGGAAGCCCCATGGGTGGACCTTCAGGAACATTAGAGCAACTATACTTCTGTCTCTTGTATGAATTTCACTGATGGTATTGTTTAAAAATAAGAATATTTCAAAGCATTTCTAGCTCTAAAATTCTAAGGTTCCAAGCATCTGATAATTGTCAGATTTCACTTTTAGTAACTAGATTAAGACAATGTAGGAGAGGAGAAATATCTTTTTCCTCTATCTTTAAGTTCTCAACTGGGATTCTTGTAACAAAAGACATTAACAAGAGAAAAACATATACATTTATTTAATGTAAGTTTTATGTGACATGAGAGCCTGCATAAGGAAATGAAACCCTGAAGAAACAGTTACATTTGAGTGTTTTTATGCTAGGTTTGATGAAAAGTAGAAAGTCCTGGCAGATGTGGTAAGATAAAGGTGAGCGAAACATAGTAAAGTAGGGGGAAATCTGAACCTATTTGTTCAGATTTTTCTCTCTGCGTCCCATCACCCTCAAAGATAAAAATCTGACCTGCTTCAAGGGAACATCAGAAAGTTCTTCCTGCACGTGTTATTTCTCAAATTCCTGTAGCTTAAAATGTTCAGTAGGCCAAGGTGCCACATTTTGGGGTAGTGTATCCTGAACCCCATCCACATGTGAGAGGAATTTGCCTTAGAAGTAGAAATAAAGGAATATGACCAATGAGAACTATAGGAGAAGATACACATTTTTTCCTATGAGAAAATTTCTTCATTTGGTGTCACATTTGCCGATGGGTCTTGAGTGTTACTTGAGTGTGGGTATAAATCCTGTTAGAGGTGAAACTAGCAGATATTGGATGAGTCCTCAGCACGTGGTTATATTTACTTAGTCACCAAATATTTCCTGAGATCTTACCAGGAATTCTGACAATTCTAGGCCCCAGGAATGAAGAGGTTTTAGTCATGTTCATCAGCCTCTAGGACTTTACAGTGTCATGGGGGAGGCAGACACTAAACAGATCTGTACCCAATAAATACTTCCACTCTCTTTTTAACTTTTTATTGTGAATTATAGATTTATACAACAGATAAAGAAATAGTACAGAGAATCCCCATATACTATTCATCCAGTCCTCTCTGTTAACATCTTATATAAACATGACTCATTTATCAAAAGTAAGAAATTAACAGGGGTAAATACTACTAACTAAACTAGAGATATTATTCAGATTTTACCAGTTTTTCCACTAATATCATTTCCCTGTTCCAAAATCCAGTCTAGGATACCACATTGCATTTAGTCACCTGTGTTCCTCCCCCCTGCAGTCTGTGACAGTGTCTCAGCTTCTTCTCCCTCTTCATGACCTTGATAATTTTGGAAAATACTGGTAAGGAGTTTTGTAGTGTGTCCCTCGATTTAAGTTTGTATGATATTTTTCTCATGAGTAGACTGGGGCTTTGGGTTTTGAGGAAGAGTACTGCAGAGGTCAAGTGCACTTTCGCCACATTAAATAGGAGGTGCGTGCTATTAGCATGACATCGCTGGTCATGTTAACTTTGATCACCCGGCCGAGAGGCAGAGGCAGGTTTCTCCCATGCAAAGTTACTGTTTTTACCTTCCCATGTACTCCATTAGAAAAGAGACACTGAGTCCAGCCTATACCCTGAAAAGGAGAAATGGCCTTCACTTCCTGGAGGGGAGTGTCTACATTTATTATTTGGTATTCTTATCAAAGGAAGAGTTGTCTCTTCATCCCATTTCCAATAAAGTTTTGTAATTATGGTAAGTGCCATATAGGAAAGGAAAAAGAAGATGTGGGAGAAATAATAGAGAGGTTTATTTAGATATCTCTATAAACAGGACATCAAACTTCAGGTTTACTAATGGATATCTCTAAAGACATGCGGGGAAGCAAAAGAGAAAGTGACGGGAGAAAATGTACTGTTACTCATTTCCTTTCCTCCCCTATCGATAACTAATCCATAGCAGGGACCACTTCAGGTACTGGGGATTAGTGGTACTGGGAGACAGCATCAGAAAGAACCATAGGATAATTAAAAATTAGGAAAACTCTATCTAGAACCTGAACAGAATTCTTGTAATGCCTACTATTGAAACAGAGTATCTTGAAGGAATTCTCCAAGAAATAGCTAACTCGAGTAAAAGAAAAGAAAAATGTCACTAGTTGATTTTGCTACCTGAGAGAACACATCCATTCACTTCCTCTTTTTCATATATATCAAACCCAGTGGAGGTACAGCATCACAGGATCTCACACTGATATATTTGGAGTTTATATATAAGCAAAGGAATTGAGGAAAGTGTGTGAGGGGAAATAGGCTGGAGTTGACAGTGAAGAGCCAGATGGAACGAAAGGAGTTAAATGAAAAGGAGGCAGATATACTCACATCCTACCTTAAATCTGTGCGACCTCAGTTCGTGGGACAAAGGAGAAATGGGCAGAAATAAATGTCTGGCTTTAGAATCTTTCCTCAGAAGGATAGGGAACTACAAGCCCCTTGTGCTTTTGCAAACACTGTCATAAGATAAATTAACAATGTAAGAAAACCAACATTTTAAATAAAATTAAAAAATACAACTACATTATGAGATCAAAGGGGAAGTAGATTGATTACTTAATTGAAACTCCTCTTCCAGAAGAAAAGTAGATGAAATAAGCAGATAAAAGTGCTTCCTAAGCTTTCATGGCCCTGTTTTATATGCTCTAACTTTCTACAGCTCTCAATGCTGTGCCCTATTTCAGAGCCTTTTTTCCACTCATCTTGGGACCCTCAGGACACTAAGGAAATTTGATGTTCAGACATTTTATTTTTAGGATATCACATTATGTAATATCTTAGGATGGTGTCATTCATTCCAAAAACTGCTGTTTTGAACAAGAACAGAGAAAAAGGTACCTAGTAGATAGAAACCTTTTTACATTCAAACAGTCTTGAAAACACCTTATAAAAACTCAGCAACCCTTCCTGAAAGCCTTTCTCTCCTTTTACCCGTTAACAAATACATATGTGACTCCAGGTTCATTTTCAAAGTCTAATGCCTGCACCTCTCTATGCCTGGCAGTGTTTCTCAATTAATTAACATTCCTGGGACTATCGTTGGGCACAATATTGAGAAAGAGAACTTTATTTATTTGATTCCCCTCCTGTGGAAAGCATGTTAGAACTCCAGTATACTTCATCTTTTGAAAAACATTCCCTTGTTCTCACATCACGGATAGCCATGAAAGCAAGAGGCACAGAAGGAAAAGGAGAAAAGGTACAGAGATAAAGAACAACAAATGATGTTGTGCAGGTACTGAGGCTCAAGTATCAACAGGGCTCCCACATAAAGGGCCTCCAGTTGTGTCCATTCACCACTCACAGTGCCCTTTTCATCTCAAAGGGAAACATTTTTGTAGGATGTCACTGACAAACAAAATCCATGTCAATTTTGAAATTCTGCATGGAAAACAATAGTGAGCTTCTGACCAGCAATTTTCATAAAATCAAAACATCTTCTAGTTTTATGCCGAATTGGTAGAAGTATTTTGATATGATATTTATTTGAAAGGCTTTTCATCAGCTCCATCAAATATTTGATCCGGGCATCCTGCTAATGTAGCGAGTCTTCTGTTTAAACAGAATTCTGCAGGAGTAAAGTGGGGCAGCAATCCTAGAATGCTGCCGAAATGCTCGTGGATAAGCCAACCTAGTCATTAGCTTTATTGCTAACAAAGAGGAAAATAGTGCATATAATTATACGGATTGCAGAGCCAGCAACAAAATTTGGCACCAGGGAATTATTTCCCTGCCACCATTACTTCATCGGGATCAGAAGTTGCCTGTAGGCCTTCAAAGGAACACAGGGTGTGGAACAAAATAAACATGTGTTTTCTTTTTGCTGCAGATTAGTTTTTCACCCCTAAGCAAACCTCTCTCCAGTCCCTGCCAGTTAAACTATTTTTAGAAGTCAGTGAACCCAGTGAGTCAGTGACTTTAGGCTTCTTATAATTACTCTAATGCCAATTCAATATTACTAGCAAAAATAACAATATTGATGACACTGTGAGATGATAAGAACTGAAATTCAGGGAAGTTTAAGTTCTTCAGAATGACATGGTTGGCTCTGTGTGTGTGTGTGTGTGTGTGTGTGTGTAGGGACGCTGGAGTTACAACCTGGGTCTTCTTGCCAAGCTACTGTCTTCTACACACACAAGGGGGCCCCCCCCGAAACAGAATTTATTTATAAAAAATTGTGTATTTATTCTTACATGTTTAAACTTCAGTCATCTTCAAAGTACTTTCCATTTGATGCAATACACCTATGGAGACATTTTTTCCACTGCTCAAAAACAGTTTCTGAACTCATCTATTTTGATGCCTTTTAGTGCTTCTGTTGTTTTTGGCTTCACCTCTTCCACATCAGCAAAACATTTCCCTTTGAGGATTTTTTTTCATGCAGAGAAACAACAAAAAGTTGCTTGGGGTGAGATTGGGAAAATAGAGAGGGTGAGGCATGGGGGTCCTGCCATTTTTGGTCAAAAAGTGCTGAATACTCAGCCTGGTGTGGGCAGGTATGCTGGTAAATCACCCATCATGAAATGAACAAAGGCAGTGAAAAAGTCTTCAAAAAATATCGCTGGAGCCAAATGCAGCCTCTCAACAATAGCACCCGGTACACTGATACCAATGGGTTCCTAGAACACTCACCTAGTGAGGGAAGCCTGTACTACAAGGGGCCTGCCCTCCAGAAGATAATTCTGTTTTTTGGGGGGTCGCCCCTCATATCTTGTTCATTGCCATCACCGCAATAGGAGATACATTAAAATTTTGAGATTAGTCACAGATAGCATGATTCTAAGTACCATAAACAGATGTGAACACATGCCCAGATGGGTCTACTACTTGGAACTATTTGGAGAATTCTTACATTCTTATTCTGTAAGATTAGCTTTTAGTCTCCCTTGAACCTCTCTTGTTTCTCCTATGCAGTCAAATAGAATAATATATATGATACACCAACATAGTTCCTGACGCAAAGCAGACATTCCTCTTCTCTGGCCACATTCCCACTCCTCTTTGCTCTTGTGGCAGAACAGCTCTCACTTTGGAATCCAAAGCACCCTCACTGACAATGTTCTTGAGCCGTTCAGAGTCTCCCCTATACATGATCCAACGCCTGCCCGCCCTCCTTTGCCCGAAGGGTTGATGATGAAACCAAAGGAGGCAATGCATGTCAAATTGTCTTATTTATATGTGGTTGGCTGCTTTTACTTCAAGTTTCTACGGAATTTTCATGAAGCATCATTGCTGGAAGCCATGGGATTTCTTTCCTCCAGGAAATCAACTTCATCACTACCCTATATTTTCTTCAGTAAATTCTATCTACTGATCATAAAAATAGCCCATGCCCAGAGATTTATAAGAAGAAAAACCCAGACACAGTCCCTGAAAGCTTTGTCAAAGAACCGGGGATGTTGGTGAGATGAAATCCTACCCAGCAGAATGAAGATGAATGACAGCTCCAAACGGCCTTCTGGTTGGAGGCCTCCCAGGGACCCGGCTCAGCTCACAGATGCAGCTGCCGCAAAGAACAGCCAGGGAGTAATGATCATTGTGATTTCAGTTCATTATTAGCAGGAGACTGATATGCATAAAATGTAGGTCAAAGCATTCTTCTGTTTAAGGCCATATTTGTCTTCAGAATACCAAGCGTGAGAACGTTGTCTCAGCACTAAAGAAACAGGTGATGAATTAGTAGTTTCCATCATGCTATTTAAATGACCACATTCAATTTCTAGCTGCTCAAAGAAATATAAATTCCACGAGGTAGAGGACCGTACTTATTTTATTTTTGATCATCTCTCAGGGGTTAGAGCAGTGTGTGCCTCATATAAGTCCTCAATCAAATGCATGTAAAGGATTAATTAGTTAATTGATTGGACCTATTAATTGCTGCACTTATTTATTTACAGCTGTTTTCCTTACTAAACTGCACCCCATGGGAAGGGTTGTACTGAATTCATCTTTCTTCACCCTCTGTCTAGATAGGTGCTTATTCGGAAAACAAATGGATAGAAGAAGGATGCTATGTAAAAAATTGCTGCCCGGTATTGCTTTCTCCTCTGGGCCTCCAGCATCTGTAAGAGGAGAGTACAAGTGCTGTAATGGGAAGACTTCTTTTCCAGGATTAAACCAGCAAGATAAACTGATCAATAAAACAATACAGAAACTATTATAGATAGCGAGAGTTAAAGGCGAGAATATTAAAGGGTTGTTCTGGGTGTAAGCTAATTGGCATGGAAGACGGAAGGTAACTCTGTAACACGTGGAGAGCAAAAAGGAGTGAAGAGTGGTAAATACAGCATGTTGCTTTATAGATATGAGAACACAAAGTAAAATTTTGAGTTCAGTTATGGGTTTCACCTAAGAATTTTAAAAAACCAGCATGGAGACAATTGTTGGAAGGTTAGCAATATGTTTAAATGTAATTATGTGAGAAATATCACAGTTTAGATTGTGAATATTGTGTTTAGGAATATAGGAAACTGTTTTTTAACCAAAGTAAGTAAATTCAGATTTCTGGACATAATCCAGCAGGTACTTTGCATAGAATTTGGTGTTTACATCGTGGAGAATAACACATTATATTTGGCCTTTAATTAAAGGTGGTTAAAAAAATGCTTTTCAGAGAGGTGATATAAAATTTATCATATTTCCCATAAAGTATATTCAACCACTTGAAAATTCTGGGAGGGAAGAGGAATTGGCTGTCTTTTATATATGCTTTTCTTTATATACTATCACTTATTATTTCATAGAAAGGTGAATTTTAATAATCCATTACCAAAATATGCATTCTACTTTTTATGAAAATTACAGTCTTAAAAGTGAAAAAATAATTGAACAATATTTTGGATTCCTCAAAATTATTGACTTGTTGATTTAAACTTATGTTTTTCCTGACTTTTTAAAAGAACCAATTTGTGTATATATACGTACCCTCTATTACCTGAATGATAATAGTTCACCAGGATGGATGCAATGGTTTAAATACTTTATATCTCAGTGGACACTTTGGGAAATTAAGTAACAGAACAAACTAGAAATGTGAAAGTGGATAAAATAATCTGTAATTTTGCTTAAATGTTAGGTTTTAGAGGAAAATGAAAAAATATGAATACCAATTGGTCAATGTGCAAAGCCAATTTGTTTAAAACAGTTCTAGTACAGCCCTGGCTAGTGTGGCTCAGTGGATTGAGCTCCAGCCTGAGAACCAAAGGGTCACTGGTTCAATTCCCAGTCAGGGTACATGCCTGGGTTGCAGGCCAGGTCCCCAGTAGGGGGTGTGTAAGAGGCAACCACACATTGATGTTTCTCTCCCTCTCTTTCTCCCTCCCTTCCCTTCTGTGTAAAAATAAAGAAATACGAATCTAGAAAAAAAAAATCCTAGTACATATAAGGGCTATAGTTCTTTAAGGAAAGACCAATTGATGAACTTATATTGATGTAATTTAGGACTGCCATCTCTTTTTCAAGTAATTGTTTTCTTTTGAAACCACATTATTGAAATTCGGTCTCATTTATGAAGAGATATATCATTCTTTTATCTATCTATAAATGAGTGAATTCAAAAAGTGATTAAAAATTAGTCTATGGGATATTTGTATCTAGGAAATCAGTAAATGTTTTTTTTTAAATCTCATTTATATACAAGTAAATAATTTCATTAAAAATTTTTATTTCATGCGAAACATATGTAAACTAAGATGTGAAACAAATAGTATATTTATCAGCTTACATTGTATTTACTATATTTGTTTACTTAAGGTAAGAGAAATTAATAATTTCTTAAAAATAAATCTACTTGCCCTGACTGGTGCAACTCAGTGAATTGAGTGCTGACCTGCAAACTGAAAGGTTGCCGGTTCGATTCCCTGTCAGGGCACATGCCTGGATTATGGGCCAGATTCCCAGTTGGGGGCATATGAGAGACAACCAATCAATGTATCTCTCACACATTTATGCTTCTCTCCCTCTCTTTCTCCCTCCCTTCCCCTGTCTCTAAAAGTAAATAAATAAAATCTTTTAAAAAAATAAACATAAATCTACTTCATATTAAAATAATGCCTAAAGATATGGTGATACTTTGTCTGTATTTTTGCTCTCGACAAAGCCTTAAACACAGCTACATTTCTGTAAAAGCACCTGCTCTCCCTCACGTTGCTCAGCCATCCAGCCGAGGGCGCACACTGCAGAGATGCTTCCTTCGTATGACCCCTGGGGCCCCCGTGACATCAACCGGTGAGATGTGACTGAGAATGCAGTATGCTCCACAGGCTATAGAAATGTAATTAAATTAACATAAAACACAATTATTACTTGCAGATTGTAAAAGCACATGTTTCTTTAGCCAGAAAGGATCAATTGAAAAATTTCTACAAATAATAACATGATTGCATACCAAATAATATAAAGAAATCAATAGACTTTATATGTGCAGAAAAACGAATTTAAAAGGTATAATGAGGATATATCTATGTACAAAACCAATAAAATAAGTACAAAAAGAAATGTGTAAAACCTGTTTATTAAAAAGTAAATGTTACTGAGGGAGGAAAAAGATTTAGAGGAACAGAAAAGCATGTAATCTTGAATAAGAAAATTTAAAGATATTTATACTGAGATCAGTTTAAAAGTAATACAATCACAACAAAAATACTGATAGCATTTTTGTGTGTGGGGGAGATATTGGGACTGATTCTAAATTCAGCAGGAAACAAAAAACAAAAGAACAAAACTTTTCAGGAAAATTTTTAAGAGAGGGAGAGCAATAAAGGGGAAATTAAAAGATATTAAATATAGTATAAAACTACAATAAATTAACACTGTGGTTCTGGTAGGTGAATAAACAGAATGACCCACGAAATGGTAAAATGTCAGGAAACAGACAGAAATTCACATCGGAATTAGGTGAATGATGACAATGGCATTTCAGAATAGTGCAGGGAATATGAATTACTCAATCAATAATGTCTAAGCAACAAGGACATCTAATAAAATGAATTTCAGATGGATGAAAGATTTAAGCCTAAAAATACAAACCATGAAAGTACTGGCAGAATTTTTTTGTGTTATCTTAAAGGAGCAGCATCTTGCTAAGTTTGACATGAAACCTAGAATTTGTAACCCAAACTACATAAGTTAAAATTTTTATTGTCAGCTTGAAAAAAAATATTTTCTAAAAGACAATAATTTCTAAGCAAAGATAAATACTAATTAACAGCTAGTAAAATAAATAGTATTTTCTATTCATATCATAAAATATTTATTTTTCTCCTCTTGAAAAGAATGCTAGAGAAAAGTTCTTTAGAGAACTCAAAAGAAATGTCACCACGAGGTGGGCAAAGTTTTGTGGACACATTTTATTTACACTCATTTAGAACATATTTATGGAGTATCTGTTATATCCCAAACACTGGTCCCAGACTAGCGATTCATCAATGAAGAAAACAAACTAAAGACACTTATCTCCTGGATCCTATCCTGACAGCGGGGAGCAATGATTACAGTAAGTAACTAAACTGCGTAGTATATTCCAAGGCCTGAATCTACGGGAGAAAAAGAGC
The DNA here is from genome assembly GCF_022682495.2 of Desmodus rotundus. Taxonomy (NCBI): domain Eukaryota; kingdom Metazoa; phylum Chordata; class Mammalia; order Chiroptera; family Phyllostomidae; genus Desmodus; species Desmodus rotundus. The sequence continues at coordinate 48,833,280 of NC_071389.1, forward strand.
AGAGTCTGGATATGGGGAGGCAGTGGCATGGGTAAGGGTGCTCAGAGTGAACTTTATGGAGAAGGTGACATTTGAACAAAATCTTGGAGGCTTTGTGGGAGGAGTTAGCCCTGGGGATATTTTGTAGATACTCAGTTTCTGGAATAACAGCCTTTCACATGCAGTAATTGCTTAAGTCTATTAAACTAAGGCTGAAGTCCTTAACTCTTGAGTTCCCGCATCATAAGAAGAAATGGGGGCCAGGTCATGTGGGAAATTTTAAGTCTGAGTAAAATAAGCACTGAAGGGTTTGTTCAGAGTAGTGACATAATCTGACCCACTATTGAACAAGATCACTCTGGCTATAATATTGAGATAAGATAGTAAGACAGAAAGAATGGAGGCAAGATCAAATGAGCAAGGCTTTCTGATTATCCAACTAGTGAATATCTCTTCACTGTGGTAATAGCAGAGGGAGAGAGAAGTGGTTATAGTCTTTCTAAATTTTGAAGCTATAGCCAATAGATTTCAGGAAAATAAATATAAATAAGTGTTAATATATTAATAACTCATTGTCATTCATATTAAGATAAATTCACTATGATCTACCCACTAGAATAGCAAAGTATTCTAGCGTTAGTAAGTATTAGTAGGGATGTGAACCTATTCAAATTCATATACAGCACAGCACTGATAGGAATGTGAATTGTGTGATCGCTATGGAAAACAGGAGCAGAATTTAGGTAAAGATGGATGCATACACACTTTATGACCCACCCATTTTACTTCTAGGCATATACCCAATACATAGGTGGCTATATGTTCACCAAAATCAACATGCAAGAATTTTTATGATTACTACTTGTAAAAGCCAAGAACTGGAAACTTTCCAATGCACATTAAAAATACAATATAAACTGTATAATAATCACACAATGGAATACAATACAGCAAGAGAAATGAGCAAACTGTATCTGTATACAAAACTATGGATGAATTCCACACATAAAAAATATAGATAGATATAATTCAGACATAAAACATACAGATTTAGTTTATATAAAGGTCAAAAACAAGTAAGCGAATCTATGGTGTTAGAAGTCATGTAGAGGGTACTCTTGAATGGGGGTTGGTAACTCCCTGGGGACTCAAGAAAGGATTCTGTGCTCTTTCATCTAGGCACAAGTTACATAGAATTGATCAGCTTGTGGAAAATTCACTGATCCATTTGTGGTTTTGTACATTTTCTGAATATATGTCACACCAGTTTAAAAAATTAAGATGGTTCTTTTCACTGATGAGAATGGCAGAACTATGAAGGAGTACTTTAGATAGGGGATGGGAAGAAAAATGTTATTTAGCAGCAATGATATGAATATAAATTAGAGAAACCACTATGGAAGAAAACTTTTATCATATCAAGTATCAAAACTACAAACGCATACATTCTTTTTCCCAGCAAGTCCAAAGAACATGTTCTGCACATACTCTCACACAGAAACGAAATGATGTCTGTCCCAAGATATTCCTTTCAGCGCTGCTTATATGAGTAAGAACAAAATGAAACAACCTCAAAGGCCATCAATAAACACCTGTTTAAAGAAATTACAAGTACAGCTATCAGTGGAAAATCATAAAGTTATAAGAAACATAAGGAAGAGCTTTATGCATTGGTAGGAAGCAATTTACAAGGTATATATTGTTAAGTTTCAAGAAATATTGAGGTGTAAGAGGCCTGAATGGTATGTTCCCAATTATTTTGAAAGAGTAGATGCTTGTACACATATAGGGAAGGATGGATAAGAAATTTATAACATTTAATATCTCCCGGAAGAAAAATGGGTAATGATCAACTGATAGGAGTGGTAAAAAAGACTTTCTACAGTGTATCCTTGTAGTCTTTTTAAATAAGTAAATGTATCATCTATTTAAAAAACAAGTGCAATGTATGCTGATATGAAAAATTGTTTTATTATGGAGAAAAATTACATATCTATCATAAAATAACTGTAAAATGAAAGAAAAGTAAAATATTTTACCTGGATGCTGTACTTACGCAGTAATCTAAAGCCACACCTTATATCATTTGGTGTGAAATTTAATAAATCATTGAAGACATTCAGCGAAGGCAGTTTTATAGTTCTTGCTTAATAGGATATAGGATACCCTTGTGAGTATATTTATTGGACTGTGTCATTGTCAATTTAATATCGTGTCAACTTCTATATTCATTGAATTGGAAAGAAAATAAGATTATCTACCATAGTCAATTTACACTTGTCTTTCCATTTCCCAGTTTTTCATAATTAAAAAAATACTGCAGAGATATACTCTTCAAGAGTAACTGTGTTTACAAAGCATCTCATATTTGAATGACAAGTCAAAAATGCTTAGTTCTAATTCTTCTCTTTGTTTATATTCTTGGATTAACAGGTTTTTTTTAATTTCAGCAATATAAAGATAGAGCTAATGTAATTTTAACCTTAAAGACTTTTTGAGAATCAGTAGTATGTTTTCTATAAAGCCCACTTGGAAATGTTCAATGACTATCTTCTGTTAATATGGAAATATGTTCAGCAGGAAGGCTAACAACTTAATTTCAATGACTTATTAATGTAATTTTTTTCTCTCATTATGTGGTAATGTGATCTAATGTCTATCCAAATTCAAATGTTAGTCAGGAAAACTTTACTTTTATCACTGTATATCAAAAATTAATATACTGTGGCTATATATTTTTCAAAATGAAAGGATAAATATAGCTTTCAATCAATATTTTAAAATAGTGAAATCTTTAGTTTTCAGATAAATTTTGTAACTATATCAAAAACCTAAATGAAGAATTATTTGAGTTTGAAAATCATTCCATTAAATTCAACCAATATTTATTGGGAATCCAATACATCTGCTCGAACCCACAAGAGGTAGAACACAACAATTAGGTCATAAAAATATCCTTCACATGAATTCAAAGATCCAATCTTTACCTTGAAAAAAAGCTTACTTTATTTTGGATATGGATTATTTATAATAAAAATATGTAAAGATATCTATAAAATTAAAGTTCATGTGAATTGTGCGGACAACAGATATCACAGGAGAACACATGAGACAGAGGGCCATCAGCAAGGAAGGAAACTGAGAAGCTAACAGAAAACTATGAAGACATTTAGCTTATTAAATCTGTTGTCAGTACCACTCTGCAAGTCTAGTCCGTGCCGTCCTATAGAGAATTCATGTAGTTCACGGACAATAAATATGTGTGAATAAATAACTGAACTACTTTTTCTGCTTCTAACAAAATTATAATCTGCCATGGAGACAGGATTTTTAATAATTAATAAAATACAGGAAAGAGTAAATAATATATTCATAATAGGCAGTAAATAAAGGACTTGTACTATACTTAGCAAATAGGAGGAATGAATGTTTCTATTATTTATTTTTATTTTACAATTATTACATTATTTATATTTTATTTATTTATTTATTGTTTATTTATAAAAGTATTTGTTATTGAGGTGGAAGTACTGGTATGCTGGAGCCAGCTTTCTAACTCTGCATCAAATTACATGGTCTTAAAATACTTAATGGAAATCAACAAAGGCCCCAGATCAGGACTTACCCACCTCCAGAAGCAGCTGTTACACTTGTTTAACACAGCACAATAAACACAGTTGACTACACTGCCTAGAAGACGCGTGAGTATGGATTTCCTTGGCATTCACTGGATGAAACTCATTCTAAAATTGAATGTTCTCCCAGTCATTTTGCCTGGTTCTCTGTTACTGAATTGGTGGTGTGAAAAAAAGAGTATGTTATATAATTTATGCTAATATGTCTTCGCAATTTCTTTGTGAGGTCCCTGTTTCTTGGAATAAAATATGTTGTTTTGGGGCAGTTGTAGCATCCAAATGACTGGAGAAGAATGGGTGGACAGGAGGCAGAGAGGGGGAAACCTGGAACTGGAGAAATACTAAAAACAAAGCCATTCAACAATTCATTCTTTTGAAATAATCTTTGACTACAAAACTGGGTGTCAGGCACTGTTCTCATTGTCATTATTGTCAGTGCCAAGGTGAACTGAAATTAACACACCTGGTCCTCATGGAGCCCATGGCCTTCCCACGGTGGAAGGACAGCTGCAAAACGTTAGGGTTTATTCGTTCCTCGGTTCTGTTATCAGAGGGTAACTGTGGCAGACAGAGGGGCTTTTTCCCCCCATGAGATAAAGTATCTGTTGACCATGGTTTCATTGTTTAAACCAGAATCATTCTTATTTCTTCCAATGCCTTCCAGATAAGTCCATAAATGCCAGGTATGTGAAAGATTTTTTTAAATTTTCTTTTCTTTTTCTTGTTTTTTGTGAGTATTTAAGTTAAAAGTTGCGACAGGTTTCATTCACTGGATAGCCTAGTTAGCATTAATTGGACATAACCCTGCCATCCTAAAATTGGATATTTTCCAGTTAGAACCTTCCCTCTTTTCTTTTTTCTTTTCTCTCTCTCTCCCTTCCTTCCTTCCTTCCTTCCTTCCTTCCTTTCTTGTGCTTTATTTCAAGGAGTGTTCACAACTTCAATTGCAAGATTCATTCTTTCATTCAACCACTAACTATTGAGCACCTAATGGATGAACAACTCTGTCACAGCCCTCAACATTGTTTTTGCCAGTGAACACTTACCAGTTGTTAGGAAAATGTCCCTGAGGTGATTTTTGCCTTCTAATTTTTTTATTAATGTGATGGCATTTTCTTTATTTTGCTCATGCATCATAATTTTATCTGAAAAATCTCTGATTTCTGCATCACATGAACCTGTCCCCCACTAAGGCAGAGTCATTTTGGTCTCTAAACAGGTCGGGAGACACTTGAAGAAAAGTGTTTTTGCCACGACTGGTATTTAGATACCTTTTACTCACACACTTTGCCAATTTTATTTTGCAGGGAGAGGGTTGTGGAAATTGATAATATGGTGGCCTTCTAAGATTGCTTCAGGTCAGACTTGCTCCACTGAGTAACCTAGATGTGCCTCAAATTCCAGTGACACTCAGGCGATAAAATAAATTGGAGAATTCCTTTCTTGGGCTGGTAAAAGCAGATACTGGCTTACAGTTTCCATCACACAAGCATTGTAGTGTATAATGGAAAAGAAGACTTACTGGAATGTCAATCTACTGGCCCCATCATTGAAAATGAATTGCTTTCGATTTTCAATGTAACTTTTGCCTTTGAAATAAGGCTTTTTTGGTGTTCAATATTAAAATACTTATAAAATTTACAGTTAGCAGTAATTAAATAGGAAATCCAGAGACTGACAATTAAATATCATTTAGGAAAATTAATATATTCATGGTATACTTAATATAACTATATAATTAATTTTTTATACTGTAGCCATCAAAAATCAATGTGATTTTCTTTAATTAGGAACTTCTTACAACTCTTATTGGCAGGTTGTACATTTTCAAATGCCAGACATTATTTGCTTAAGAGATTTAATTTCTACATGTGACATTTTCTTTCTAAATAAAGTATAAGATTATGAATATATAAACACATATCATGGTTTAGAATAATTATATACTCAAAATCTTTTTATTTATTTTATAGTTTCCAAAGTCTGTTTTGAATGATCCTTTCTGTCTACAGCCATACCACCCTGAACGCGCCTGACCTCGTCTGAATGATCCTATCTCTATAGCACAAATGTCACTAATGTCAACATAGATCGATCGATTGATTGATTACTAATTGATTAATTAAATCATTCATTAAAAATATTGGTTGTGGGATGACTATATGGCTGGCACTGTGATAAGGCTGGCAATGTTTGAGGGTTGCTTTCCTCAAAGGTTTTTTATCTCAGTGGAAATGCGGCTATACAAACAAATTACAACCAATGCTAAGGTGCTGTGAAAAGGGAGGGGCTGCCAGAGCGGAGGAACGAGCACTCATTTCAGGTTTTGGCATCGAAACAGGCTTCTTAAGGTATATTTAAACTAAGTGTGGAAAGTCAGGAAAGTATTCTACGCTGGGAGCAAGGGAAGTGGTCTTCCACAGGGAGAAGTGTACGTCCAGTCAAGGTTGGGTGGACATGGTTGAACGGTGCATTCCAGAAACTGCAGGTCCTGTGCTCGGTATGACTGGGGTACTGAATGCAGTGAACAGGGGAAACGAGCCAGGCCGGCCAGACAAGAGGCTTCAATCCAGCTCTCAGGAACTTCGGCCCATCTGTAGCATGGGATGGAAAGAAACTAAACAGTGTGTAATCCTTGAGTGAAACCAAATTTCCTAGTTTGGCAGCAAAGAGGAGGATGCACCGAGAACCTGGGTGAGACAAGATATAAGGAATGCAGGCCTTTCTTATAAGAATATAAGAATCTATCTTTTCACAATACTAAAGAGATCCATTGCTGGGTCCAAAATACACACTACTGTTATAAGAATAATGGTGAAAGGCTCCGAGGGACTGAACTAAAGCAGCGTGGTGCAATGGGAACTGGAACTGAGGTCTGAGACATATTTAGGAGGTAAAATTAAGATGATTTCTAGTTAGAAGTAGATGAAGTAAATGCATGCATATTCATGTATATGCACATTAATTCAGTCATTCCACAATTGTTTGCTGAGCACCCTTTATGTAAAATACCTCGATGGATTAGTCACAGCCCCTGCTCTTGGCCAAACCACAGTCCAGAAATGGAACAATAGCATATTGGAATACCTGAAAAGAAAGGCAAAAGTGGCTAATGACTCTCCCATGAGAAACTTGAGATGTAATGTGTAAAAAGACAAAACTTGGATGCAGAGTGTTATATTTATTAGTAGCTCATTATTATGTGAAATAGATCAGTGATATAAGATGTCAAATATTGGGGTATTGGAAAGTTCAGAGCCCATGGCCTATGGTGTGTTCTCAAGAAATATTTTCTAGGAAAAAAAATGAAGAAATGCTGAGAAAAGAAAAATGTGAATTTTAATTCCTCCTCTGTTATTTATTGCTAGTGTGACCCTGGACAAAGGAGTTAGCTGCCCTGTGCTTAATTCATTAATTTTTCAAATAAACACTTGGTGAATAACTTATTCTATGCCCACCCCAGTAGTAAATAAGACAGACTTGTTCTTTGTTTTCATAGGATTTGTTTTTAGATGCAGAGACAACTACAAGCATATAAACAAATACATAAAAATAAGAATTTTAATTTGTGATAATTAAATAATATAATAGAATTTTTAATTTGTGAATTTTAATTTCCTCAGCTGCAAATGGAATATAACAATACTTACTTTTAAAAGTCATGGCAATGATTTTTAATAATATGCATAAAAGCAGTTGCATAGTACCTGGCATAGACTATAGGAAAGTACTGAATGACTCAGTAGCAGTAAAATTAGCAGTGTTCAGGTAAGTGAGCATGGTCTCTGCATTTCAGAAGCTGGTGGTATAGTAGAATGGTGAGCAAACCATAACCTTTGGGCTGGCCAACTATTTTTGTTTACAAATAAAGTGTTGTTGGAAACCAGCCATACCTATTTGTTTCCTTATTGTCTCCTGCTGCTTTCTCACTAAAAAGGCAGAGTTGAGTGGTCATAACAAAGACTGTATGGTCCTCAAGTCATATTTACTTAAATATTTATTATCTGGCCTTTAAGGAAGTTTTCTGGCCCTGATGTAGTATGCCAGTTAAGTCATATTTACCAAAAACCTGTTCTAAAGTAGGACTGTGTATTTTGGACCCAGTGATGGATATAAAACTTTCGTGTTGTGAAAAGAGAGATTGCTCCTAATTGGGTTATCAGAGAAAACTTTGTTGCTCTAGGAAATGTCCAAACCCATAAAAAAAAAATTGTTAAGGTTTATTTGAGCTAAACCAACAACACATACCAGGGAGCAAGATCTCAGATGCTACAGAGAATAACAGATTTGCAATTTCTTTTATGCATTTGAAATTAAGGAGGGGATGTAAAGAAAATTACAGAAAGGTAGGAGAAAGAAAGGCAGGGATTGGATTATAGGACAATTAAGATTCTGTGCTCTCTAGAGGGAGGTGGTGCTTTAGAAGGAAGGGTCTGAAAAGAGGCATTTCAAAGCTGTGTGCACCTAGATGCACAGAAACAATGGACAGCGCATGCCTAAGGCAAAGATAAACCTTTTACTAAAGAAGTTATGTGTCTGGGGCATGATGACCTGCCCAGTTAGAAATTTATGATCAGATCACCCCATGATAGAACCCTTTTCCATCCATATCTTCCTAGGGGGGAAAGCATTTCAAAAAGGCCTTAAAGGATAAATTAGTATTCAGGAGCTATAAATGGCTGGGAGAGGTCATTCCAAGCAAATTTCTGTATGAATAAAGGCCTCAATAGAAGCACATAGTTTCTTATGAACACCACATTTCAAAAACTGATTTGATATGAGGTGGGAAGGCATGGTCAGAGATAAATGAAGGAGTGTTTTTAAAACCAGACCAATGAGAACTGAACTTGGTGGACAATAGAAAGTCACTGGAAATGTCTGAGCACAAGAATGGCATAATCAGTATTTTAAAGCTATTCATTTATCAGTTGGTATGCAAATTGAATTGAAGCAGAGATAATGAAAAAAGTCAGCTATCATGAATGGATAAAAAATTTGCACAGGCATAAGATAATGAAGGTTAGCACTGGGATAATAGATGGGGAAGAAAAAAGATGGCCACAAATATTGGCATAGCTACTCTGACAGATTGAGCACGCGGGACGGAGACGGGACGAGTGAGAGCTGGTTTCTGCCATCCATGTCAATGGTGGTGAGAAGTGATGAGAATGATGAACAATGTCAAAGCCAGGAGCGGAACAAAGATGAATGTAGAGTGAGGAAAATCGATGGGTTTTGATATGTAGGAAGTCAGTTGTCGCCTCCAGAGCAATGGTGGCAGAAGTGAGATTATGGCATAAAGAGAGTCTGCTGGGAAAAAGAGGGAACGGCAAGTACCACGGTGGGGACGATGAAACCGACCTCACCATCACCGAGGGCTTGTCATGTGCCAGGTTGTGCTGTACAGGTTACGATTTTATTTAATTTTTATCATGACTGTATGAATAGTCACTATTACCATCGTGCCCAAGTTGCAGATGGAGACATTGAAGTGCAGAATAATTGAACTGCCACAGTTGGTTAATACTAGAGTTTAATGCTAGTTTAATACTAGTATGGCATCAAAGCCTTTATTTAACTACATGACTACACTGCATCTCACAAGGCAAAAAATGTATGATGAATCAAAGCAGTGGTGGTGTTTAATTTTCTCACTGGTTATTGAAAACTTTATTGCTGTTTGGTAAGGGTTATGTGACTACTGTTTAGAATGGCATCTTCATGGTTTGGGGGAAGGAGTGTCACTTTAGAAAGCGATAACCCCTTAATAGAAACACAGCATAATGTTAGTTGAATTAGTGAGGACTTTTTGTGAGTGTCAAGGCTGGCCCCGCATCGGGTGGAACAGCAGGGTCCCGCAGCTAACTGCTGTACAGTAACGGTGGCTTTTAATACCCAAGCTTCTCCACGGCAGTGGAAGTAGCAGCTCTTTGTGGGCCAGGTACGTAGGGCTGTTCTGTGGGTTGTTCCTAGTAGTTCAGCCTACAGCCTGTTAGACTCAGCTCCAGGTCTCCCATTGATTTTTTAAGGACCAAAGTCTCTGTTAAATCTCTTTCTACTTAACCAAGCTTGAGTGATTTCTGGTACATGGACCCTAAACTATCCCGCACATTACTAAAGCAGGGAAATTGGCAATCGTGAGATTGATAACACTGAAGTTCCAGGAATTTCTCCAGAATGTCTTCTAAGCTTTCTCTGCCATGCAAGGAGGTGCTGGATTAAAATGGATGTTTCCTGAATTGCAGATGTTGTCCAAATTACATATAGGTAGGGAAAAAGACCAGTGGGCAACAGGTAAGGTTGCTCAGGTTTAAGATCTTTGTCTTTGAATATAGTTGCCTCTCATATGGAATTGACCAGAATCAAATAATCCTGACACCATCTTTTTAAAGAAACTGTGTCACCAAAAAATCTGTCAGGAAATCCTCTGGCTCCTGAATCTCACCGAGGTGTGAATGCTGTGTGACGCCCGGAAGGGCAGCCCTGTGCAGAGCGCTCCTGTGATAGCTGTAGCTTCCCTTTGCTTTCCATTTCTGCTCTTAGTTCCTAGCTGAGTTGTATTATCTGATAGTGCAGTCTATACTATTTCAAATGAGGAATTAAATGAATGTTTTTTGAGTTTAATATGTATTCCATTTTTGTAACTGTTCCATGAGTGAGTTCCTTAGTTACTACATATATCTACATTCATTCAGTGTAGATTTATGTATTAATACCTTTGTTAAAATCCCTTCTGTTCTTACTTACTCTGTTGTCTATGCAATCTAACATGACATAAATAGATACATCTCTCTCTATATATTATCTGTCTATTCATATACTTCTTGAAGATTTGGCTTTCAGTATTTTAATGCTATGATATTTAAATATTCATGACAACTCTATCCTCATTGTGGATTTGCACATTAGAATTATGAAGTATTACTTTTTATACTATTTAATTTGCCTTGAGTTTAATTGTGTCTCAAGCAAAATTTTTAAAGCTTTAAACAGACACTCAGTTGATCTGATTAAAGAGCCATAAAATTTAAAAGATAGTTAATGGAAAAAAAGGTATCCCCATCCCCAAATATAAGTACTCTGTTCATATTAGTTCTATGTATTTCTGAAGTTAGGGCCCAAGAAAGGAGAGAATTGAAGTCCTCCAGTGGAAAAGAATGAAGCTAATGAGAAAATAAACTTGAATTTTCATCCTTCATGGAGTACATTAACAAATAACAACAAAGGGTGGAGAAAGAATTAAAATCCATTAAAAAAAACCCCTTTACCACTCAAATAGTGTCATTTATCTTTCCTAGTAAATCTATTTCATATGAAGCTCCTAGGTAGGGATATAGTCATACTATGCAGAGGTCATAAATTATTGGTAGTAGGTTATATGTTTATTTTTTAAAAGATTTTATTTATTTATTTTTAGAGAGGGGAAGGGAGGGAGAAAGAGAGGGAGAGACACATCAATGTGTGATTGCCTCTTATGTGCCCCTTGTTGGGGAGCCGGCCTGCAACCCAGGCATGTGCCCTGACTGGGAATTGAACCGGTGATCCTTTGGTTTGCAGGTCGGCACTCAACCCACTGAGCCACACCAGCCACAGCTATATAGTTCTGTCATTTATTATTTTGGGAATTAGAATTCTCTAAGTGTATTTAAACTCTCAATATTTAATTTCTTCAAAATCCTGGCTAAATTTTCATTAACTAATTATCTCTCGATTTAGTTGACATAATAGTTTCAAATATTTTACTTGGTCTTTAACTGCAGTAAAAATGTATTATTTTTCATCACACTTAGGCGGCACATAACAGACTTGTCATAGCTTTGCTGAAAGTTTTCCTCTGTCTCTTCGAGAATGTAAAAAATTTAATGCCATTCAACATCGATGTTGCTTTAACAGCATTTAAAGGTCTTAAATAAGCACTGTGAAGTGATAATACCTTAAAAGGCAACTATTCTGCAATCTAAATGATTGGGCTTGTTTAGCCAATCAATGCTTATAGTCATCATTTAGCTCAGATCTCAGAATCTGCTTTTTTGTGGGGTTATTTTTTGGTTGTGTTTTATTGGACTTGAGCTTTCTTTACATTAATCACAACATAATTAGCAATCAGATTAGAAAACATCTTTGGCATTTAAAAAATGTCAATACTGAGGAGTACCTGCTGTGAGTACAATAGATACACTTCTAGAGGCAGAGATGCTCACTGGCACTGAGGAAAAAACCTTATTTTACACTGCTCTATTTTCCTATTTCTAGTAGATGCTTTATTTTTAATTTGACAAGTTTGTTGCTTTTCATCACTACTAGTTACTTTTAGTAAGCTCCTAATAGTAGTTGTTTTGTATCATTTTCTCTATTTAAACTAAAAAGGCCTAAATAATTTTTAAAACCTGAAGACACACCTCCACCATGATGGATGAGCCCTTTTCCAAATATTTCAGCCCAGGACAGCTCTCTTCCCCAGAATTCCTCTAGTGTCTGGATTCGTGGCCGACCTCTCATTCACGACATCGTTATTTGGTCTTGTGCACTACTTGTAAGTCTGTTCAGATCCTATCTATAGTTTTACCTCCGCCTTATATTCCTCCTTCTGCTCTGGCAACACCACGTCATCCCTCCTATCTTTGTCTGTTTTTGTCCCATCCCTGTCATCTACTTGACTTCTTTTTCTTCTAGATCCAAGCCAGTTTCAATGAGCAGGTATTTTGAATATTTTTTTCTCTTTGAGTCCTGATTACTATAGCAGGGTTGACTGTGAAGAGTCTAGAATGATTCTGGTCTTAGCAGTTACTCAGACTCCCTGACCATTTAAAAAATATCTACTGTTTGGTGTGAAAAACTAATGGTTTCACCAAAGTTGTTGTTACTTTTTAAAGTCTTCCATTTCTATACAATTACATTTGGTTCCTCGCATACCCTGTTGGACTCAGTTTCCTGCATACTAGCAATCCAGCTTCATTTAACTATGCTTCCTTCTTTATGTCTTTCACATCTGCTCCTCAGGACTTTACATTTCCACTGGAGAATTACTAAGTCATATAGTCCTGTAGGGGACTCTCCTCTAGGTCAAAGGTCACAGGCCAGGGACCTCAGTGTTCAGCTATTCTTTCAAGACATTAGCTGTCCTGACTGTATGATCCAATCTGGTCTCACCCAGACTGATTTTTACTTTTCAAAAGAACACACACAAAGTATTTTGTTTCTCTCTCACACATACACTTAAAATATACAACTGCACACAGAAAGTAATTCAAAAGAATGAGGATTAATCAACTGCTTCTAGGGTAGTAAATATTGTTTCATGTGAGGGAATTATTCCTGTGGGGTTTTTTTTAAGTTTTTTAAGTGACATTTACAAAACAATAAGTACAATTCTAATTTATCAATTATTTATACAGACAACCAAGTGTTGTCTTAAATTACACATTTGTTACATGCAAGGCCTGAAATTTTCTGCCTGTACCATTGGCTGCAAAAGGTTAAATTTATGAAGGCAAAAGTCACGTGTATTTATATTGCTTTTAATGGCCTGAGAAAATAGCTTACTGGATAATTTTATTTTTTTAATATGGATGAAATTAAGTCAGGTCTATCGTCATGCTTAATCTCAGGGAGATTCAAAGGGAAGGTTGATAATTTCTTGAGAAAATCTTCAAGATAATCAGCTACACGGGATATCATCAATCAGTGTCTGTATATAATTGGTCCCTGTATTTCTCTCTGTACTAGCCATGGCCTCTTAGGACCTTAAGCAAAATTAGACAGAGACTAGTCAGCACACAGGAACTTGGATAATTTTATTAACTGTTCAAATTTGTAATATCCCAATCCAAATCTAACTCAGAGAAGGAGAGTTCATCAAGTTCTTTGAGTTTTAATATTATAATTTTTCTCCAATGTCTCTCCAATTCTTGTTCCTTCTATTACATCCATGAGACAGGAAGAGAAAATTCTAATGTCTGTCTAACAGGGGTGTCCAACCTGCGGCTCGTGGACCACATGCAGTCCAGGGTGGCTGTGAATGCAGCCCAACACAAAATTATAAATTTACTTAAAATACTGTAAGACTTTTTTGTGATTACATGTTGCAATGTATTTAATGTGTGGCCCAAGACAACTCTTCTTCTTCCAGTGTGGTGCAGAGATGCCAAAAGGTTGGGCACCCCAGAACACCAAAAATCACGTGGACCATTTTTGTTATTCTAGCACCAACTTTGCCTTGTGCTTTTAAAGATTTTAAATATTATAAATTGAGAAAGTTGAGTTCTTCTCAAAGAACTATTAGATATTAAGGGAAGAAATATGTGATAAGTAGAAGTGGTACTTTAAAACAATTAATTGACACAATAGGAAAAAATGAGGAGACTAATTATTTATAGTTATACATTGAGGAAATAATGGCACATCTTAGTATAGACACAAAGAATTATTTTCTATCTTAGTATTTTTAGGGAAAAGTGCAGTCTGTAAATAAGACAAAATCTATAAATAAGACAAAAAGATGTTTGCATATCTTTTCAATATCACACTTAAGCTTTGTTTAACAGAATCACCTAACAGTTAATTTTTAAGAATGTACCATTGCTTGACATTACTATTTATTATTTATTAAGAATTTAGATAGTGAAGTTACATATGAATTTGGAGACTTTTGTATGAGATACAAATATTTCTGTCATGGACAAGTTAACCCTAAAGGCAAACTGTATTACATTGTCAGTATTTTTAATTTAACCTAGTAATCTTTCCTAAAATTCCATAATCAAATGTTCTATAAAATTCTAATTGCCAAAATATACTTTTAACCACCTTAACTGTCATACTGGCCCTTCATCATTTAATCAGTTCAATAAATTTTAGACAAATGTTCATTCTACATTTGTATGAGGATCATAATTGTACCATGTGGAAATTATTCCAGGTTAGCACCTCCCAATTCTTTTTTAAAAATATAGTATATTGATTATGCTATTACAGATGTCCTGATTTTATCCCTGTTGCCTCCCCTCCACCCAGCATCCTGCACTCCCTCAGGCCATCCCCACACCATTGTTCATGTCCATGGGTCATGCCTATAAGTTCTTTGGCTACTCCATTTCCTATACTGTACTTTACATCCCCATGGCTATTCTGTAACTACCTATTTGTACTTCTTAATCCCCTCACTTCTTCACCCATTCCCCACACCCCTCCCATCTGACAACCATCAAAATGATCTCTGTGTCCATGATTCTGTCTCTGTTCTTGTTTGCTTAGTTTGTTTTTCAGATTCATTGGTGATGTATATGTATTTTTGCCATTTTATTGTTCATAATTTTGATCTTCTTTTTCTTAAATAAGTCCCTTTAACATTTCATATAGTAATGGTTTGGTGATGATGAACTCCTTTAGTTTCTTCCTGTCTGGGGAGCTTTTTATCTGCCCTTCAATTCTAAATGATAGCTTTGCTGGGCAGAGCAATCTTGGCTGTAGGGCCCTGCCTTACATGACTTGGAATATTTCTTGCCAATCCCTTCTAGACTGTAAGGTTTCTTTTGATAAATCAGCTGACAGTCTTATGGGAACTCCCCTGCAGGTAACTGATTTCTTCTCTCTTGCTGCTCTTAAGATCCTCTCTTTGTCTTTAACCTTTGGCATTTTCATTATGATGTGTCTTGGAGTGGGCCTCTTTGCATCCATCTTGTTTGGGACTCTCTGTGCTTCCTGGACTTGCATGTCTATTTCCTTCACTAAATTAGGGAAGTTTTTCTTCCATTATTTTTTCAAATAGATTTCCAATTTCTTGCTCTTTCTCTTCTTCTGATGGCACCCCTAATGTCGGACCTCTTATCAAGTTGTCCCAGAGGCTGCTTACACTATCCTTGTTTTCTCAGATTCTTTTTTCTTCTTGTTGTTCTGATTGGTTGTTTTTTTGCTTCCTTATGTTCCAAATCATTGATTTGATTATCAGTTTCATCCACTCCACTGTTGTTTCCCTGTAAATTATTCTTTATTTCAATTAGTATATTCTTCATTTCTGACTGGATATTTTTTATGCTGCTGAGGTCCTCTCTAAGTTCCTTCAGCATCCTTATAACCAGTGTTTTGAACTCTGCATCTGATAGATTGCTTCTCTTCATTTTGTTTAATTCTTTTTCTGGAGTTTTAATCTGTTCTTTCATTTGGGCTATGTATCTTAGTCTCATCATTTTGGCAGCCTCCCTGTGTTTGTTTCTATGTATTAGGTAAAGCTGCTTTTACTCCATGTCTTGGTAGTGTGGCCTAATCTAGTAGGTGTCCTGTACGGGTCCAATGGCACATCCTCCCCTATCACCGAAACTGGAGACTAAAGGAGCCTCTTTTGTGTGGGCTAAGTACACTCTTCTCTTGTAGTTGAGCCTCGGTTGCTGTTGGCAGGTCAATGGGAAGGACTTAACCCAGGCCAGCCAGATGCAAGGACTGGTTGTGACCACTGACCACCAACTTTTGCCCTCCGTGGAGGATCAGCTGCACAGGGGCAAAGTGGCAGTGCTCTGATGAGATCTGTAGCTGTCCACTGGGTGCACAGGCCCTGGGGTTTCCAGGGTGATGCAGTCCAAGATCAGCTCTGGCCTGTGGTTTTCCCCAGGCCATCTTGCCCGTGCTATAAAGCAATCTGAGATGGCTGCTACTTGTGCTGGGCTTGGAGATTCCCAGGTGAAGCTAAGCTGTGAATCTAGGCTGGCTGCAGCTAGTGCTGGGCCTGGAGCTCAATAAGGCCAGCTATTGCTTGTTTGAGAGGTTTTAGGAAGTTGTGAAGCATGAGTCAAAACAAGCCATTCATATGAAAAGCAGCTTGGGTGGATCCCTAAATTGGTTGGGGTGGAGTGCCTGGGGATCTCCAAGGCAGGTCAAATAGTGTTAGCAAGGTTGATAGAGACTCATATGGCATCAGCCTGCTGGCTCCATGGCTTTGTGGTGGGAGAGTTCAGAAAAGCAACAATGGCTTCTGCTTGCCTGGATGCTTCTGCTTGCCTGGCTTCAGCCTCTCCCAGTATGCACTGGTGCCCTTCAAGCTGCCACCCCAGTGCTGGAGCTCAGAGGGAGTGAGTCTGCATAGGTGAGTCCTTGTGTGGGTTCTTTAAGAGAAGGTGCTTGAGGCTCCAGCATTTTCTTCCACTGACTCAATTCCCATTGGTTTTTGTAGCCAGAAGTTGTGGGGACTTACCTTCGTTGCACTGGAACCCTGGGCTTGCAGGCCTGGTGGAGGGCTGAGATTCCTCACTCCTGCAATATCTCTCCCAAATTTTTATTCACCACACGTGGGTGTGGGACCAGCCCACTCCACATCTGCACCCCTCCTACCAGTGTGGATGGATGTGGTTTCTTTAATTCCGTAGTTGTCAGACTTCCATTCAACTTGATTTCTGACGGTTCTGAGTGATGGTTGTTCTATATTTTGGTTGTAATTTTGATGTGGTTGTGTGAAGAGGTGAGCCATGTCTGCCTATGCTGCCATCTTGACTGGAGGTCACCCCAATTCTGATTGAATTCTAAGCCGCCTTTTCAATAAATCCTAAGCCTCTGTGTCAAATACTTCTGCAAACTTAATTTATTAGTTCTCTGCAGTTGTTGAAATGGAAAGGAGTTTCTAAAATGATGAAAAGAAGACCCCTTCTGTGGGTATACTTTGTTTTAGTTTAGGCAGTAATCTAGTCTGAATTCCTGGGCTTCCCAGTAGAGGAAGCATTCCTTAGAGCAGGATAGTGGGAAGAAGCTGACACAGCCTTGGCAGGTTCACACTGGAAATCACTGATGTGCTTTCTGGGCTGCCTCTAACCCCCAACCTCCTGCTGGGCTTCCACCTAGCTTCTGTTTTGAATACTGGAATGTTCTGTCAACATTCCTGCCTAAACAGGTCCTTCCGTTTTACTTTCTGCACCCTTATCTCCCACTGCACAAACACCTTTTTATTGCTGCTGGCCAATCAATGGAGGTGCTAGTGGAAACCAAAAAGATCATAACACAGTTATTAGATTCTGTTATATTTAGTAAATAGAAAATTTCAATAGAAAACAAAACCAAAAAACTAAACAGCAGGTGAATACAGGCTTCTTGTGTGAAAATTGTTTTAGAAGTAAACAGATATATTTATTTTCTACTTTCAAGATCAAACATTTTGAAAGTAAATATCAAAGGGCCAACATCATTATTGCGGAAGTTCCTAGGGGTTAGCGAGAACAGACTGCAAGCAGAATGCTCTGGATCAGAATGGCCCCCGTGCAGACTTTGAAAAGCAAAGCAGGTCTCAAAGTTGCTAAAATTGTTCAATTTTCCAGTTCTAAAAAAATGGTTTCTTAACCAGTGTATTAAAGCTGTGACAAACTGCAAAATCCCAGCATAATAATTTACATAGACAGAAATGCATCCTTTTCTGGTAGGTTACCTGTGTGACCCAGGCTGTTTTTTTGTTTGAGTTACAAAGTAAGAGGCAGTTAATGTTACAAAGTTTTTGATATTTTTCTTTTCCAGGAAAAATTCCTATTGTTCTTCTTTTCATTTCAATTATGTGTAATAGACATCTGTCGAAACAGCTAGCTTAACATAACATGACTGAACAAAACATTATGACTTACTGGAGTAGATAATTTCATAAAACCAACTACAAATTTGGCGAAGCAAGCAGGCTGAGGTTTGGTAGAGAGTTTGTGAGACAATATTTACTTTTTGCTTGTTGATATACAAAATGTATTGAATTGCTGTGGTTCAGGGACCAGATGTATGAACTATATGCGACACCAAGATAACAAATTGAAATAGTTATATTTCATTTTTAGTCAATCAAACCAACATTTGTAATTTTATGTGTTGTGTACATTAAAAAAAAAAAAACATAGAATGGAATTCCTGAGCTTATTCAAGAAATCTGACTTTGGGAAGTGCAGACATCTCTGGGGAAACTCAGCAGGAAATCCAACATCTGCTACAGCGATCAGAGAAATCCCTCGGTTCCCAAACTGCCTCTGTCTTAATTTCCTGTCCTCCTTTCTGTTAGTTTATTTAACCTGCAATTTTATAATTAAAGTACACTGTTTTCAGCTCACTGAAAATAACCTTATTCAACCCCTCTCCTTCTCTCAGGAGCCCTGGAGCACTGGTAGAGTTGAAACATATTACAAGAGTGTCTCTATCCCTCTCTCCTTTTTTTCCTGAGCTTCTGCCTTCTGCACAGACTTTTAGAAACTGAATGTCTCACCTTATTTATACAACACTAAGGGTAATAGAGAGTGACTACCCGGTGCAATGTTTGGGTTAAACTGCCTGGATCTGACTCCTTGGATCAAAAAATGATAACACAAGTGAAGATGTTGTGTGTGGCATTCTGACTGACCCTCTGCATCTAATTCAGAAGACTATGAACCAGAATAAAATCCACATTCTAGCCTTAGCGTGACTTTGCATATCTTAATTCTTATTCATTAAGTATTGTTCTCTTCATTCAATTTACACAGAGAAATCTTGTTTTCCTAATTTCAAAGATCTTATTGGGATGCGTCAAAGTGGATTTCATCTACTGACATGAGTGAAATCTTTACATCTTTTTTTTTTAGATTTATTCCAATTTTTTTTTTGCTTAGCAATCCCTCTCCACCAAGCAATCAAAAAATATTTATCAACAGTATTATCGAGACTCTTTCAGATACCAATTATAGAAATCCAATTCAAATGAGCTTGAGCAAAAGGAAAAACATAAAGGTTATGTATAAATTCTGATAACAAGTAGTCCTCTCTTTGACCTCTGGGATCCTTATGTAATAATAGATCCCTTTTCCTTTAGGTAAAGGTGTATATCAGGGAGTGCACAGAATAGGAATTCTCCTCTCCATTCCTTAGCTCTACTCGCTCACAGGCTCTATCCTTGTGGTGGCCCATGATAGTTTCACAGTTACATCACCCCACTTAGCAAACACTGGCACAGAGTGTTTGCGGGCTGCGTCCAACTATTGTCCCAATCACTGTGTCAGAGGGATTTCTGCCTTGCTAGCTAGGCCTTGGTGCTGGGTCCACCTGAGAGCTGCTAGGCAGGGTTAGAGCTAGCTACGCTGTTGTCATTCATATGAGAGGAATGATCTGAGAGGCAGAGAAAGCAAGCTGTGAAGACTCAACACCAAGCAGAGATTTCAGTGATGTCCATGCTGAGGGAATAAATGTTGATGAGAGTTTGGTGCCCTGGAGAACTAAGAAATATGAGAAGTTGGACATTAAAACTGTGTTCAGTAATTACAGGTGCGGCATATCTCCTGATACCGTGTTGCAATGTTCGCATTGCATTGGTTTTAAGTTTTTCTCGCTTGGCTTTGAAATTAGATTTTTTAGAAACTGTGGATTATAAATTGCTTTTTAGGTTTCTGAAAGACAGGGCTGAGAACTTTGGCATTTTCCGTGTGCATGTAAATATAACTTTATTTTTTCTCTTGAAACTGTTTTGCTGCTATGCACCCACATTGACTGATGATAAAACAGAGGTGTTAGGAGCACAGAAATAGAGCAGACTTCTAGGGTGGATCTCTGTTCTGTTACTCATGAGCTGTGTGAGCTTGAGCAGGTTAATTTGCCTGTCTGAGCTTTAGTTTTGCATCTTTAAAGTGGGGATAAATCTAGCACTATCTTCATAGGAGTCTTTAAGAGGAATGAATGAATTGAAATATATAAATAACTAAGAACAGTGCTTAACAACTAGTGAGAACTGTATAAATGGTTGTTATTGTCGCCATCATCATCATCATCTTCTTCTTCTTCTACTTCTTTTTAATTTCCAGCCTTCAATCAAGACCGAAAAACAGACTTTTGTTATTCGAAGCTAACCACTTTATTTTCTACTGTCAAAATTCCCTTCTAAGGAGCTTCCTTGGTGGGATTTTTATATACCTGTCAATTAGTTCTGGCCATTGTCCATTCAGAGAGTAGTTAAAGGAACTCGATCGCAATGTGAGAAGCAGCAAAACATGGTAAAATAGATTTGGCTGTCAAGGTTACTGTGTGTTATTTTTCACTAAAAGTATTTTTGTCCATTAATGACCAAGAATTCCTGATTCTGTTCTTTTTTTCTACTTCCACAAAACTTTGAGTTAGTCATAATTATATTCAAGGTAGCAGAATTTCTTCTGAGCTGTCCTGGCTCCAAATTTAGGGACACTAATCAGCTCAGATCCATCCAAAAATTGGTAGAGACCCAGTGGTGTTTATATAGTGGGCTAGAGAAAGTTTTGTAAAATCTTCTGAAATATGAAGCTGAAACAATTCTGAAATAGGTAGGCAGCTATGCTGGCTGATGCAGTGCTAATATTTTGATGTTACTGAATGATTTTGAGATTTTTTTCTTCACTAATTTTGAGTGCCATAAAAGTTGAAAACACTTCTATATTTGTGATGATTCAGTGAATTTTTTTCCTGATTTGAATCACAAAATCTCTTTGCAACTCAAAATGATAACTGATCATGTACTCTTATCTCATGGAATGTCAATGACATGAAAATCTAAATATACTCTCATCCTTTTATAGTTTACAGCATTTATCCTGATTATGTCAAGCTCCTAGACATCCACTTGCCAAGTGAAAAGCTGGAAAAAATTAATACCAGTCGATTGGACAAGTTTACAAGTTTCAGGTGTCACTCTCTTAATCAATGTAGAGGTACTTCTCTGTATCCAAAAGTGACTAATAACTACTGAAGTAGGTTAATGTTCATCTTGGTGAAATTAGACTGATCAAGGGCAGAATATGTGACTTTAAGTTAAAAAATTACTATATTACACACTTTGGAATATTGTGTCTATTTGGATATGGGATATTGGTGATATTGCATCAATATTAATGATGCAAACCTCTAGAAAGACTTAATGCAATGCAACCAAACTCATTTTATTTTAAGTGCTGGTACAGAGCACAGCACACTCTATGATAATTCTATACAGCTACCTGTAACACACTAATCACAACACATACAATGTATTGTAACACATTGTATTATAACTTGTTGCATCTTTGCTTTTAGTACAGGGACTATGTAATTCATTTTTCTATTTCAGTTGCCTAGTCTAGGACTAGGTATTTAGAAAGTATTTGGGAGATGGTTTCAAAAAACATAGGAATCAATATATAAAGGAATTATGTAATATTCACATTTTTAATAGATAAAGATGCTGATAATGAAGAAATGTCAGTGCATTTACCACACAAATCATTCACATAATTCATTTTTTGCCATATTATCCTTTATTATTAATAATCAAATCACAGTTACATTAATAGAATGATTAATGTTCAATAATCAGCCCTTTAAAAGTTGAGGCTTCTGATGCTTTTCAAACTAGTGGTTTGTTTGAAAATTTCTGTCATTTTTAGAGCTCTTAAATCACTGGGATTGTGGCCCTGGCCTGGGTGGCTCAGTTGGTTGGGTATAATTCCAAAAAACTAGTGGTTGCAAGTTCGATTCCCAGTCAGGGCACATACCTGGGTTGCGGGTTTGGTGCCTGGTTGGGGCACGTGCAGGAGGCAAACAATGCTTCTCTCTTGCATCGATGTCGTCTTCTTTACTTTCTCCTTCCCTTCCCCTCTCTCTAAAAATAAATAAATAAAATCTCTAAAGAAATCATTTGAGTTGTGTTTGTTGAATCAGTCAGACAGAAAGTATGTTTATATTTATTTTTGTTCTCAAGTAGGATATTTTCTCAAAATTAATATCCTTATATTTTTATAATTGGAATGTTACATGTTCCAAGATATGTAATCATAATGTAATGATCTTTTATAAATATAAAATTAACATACATTTAATTCTAAAAATTTGAATGATACAAAAAGCACAAAAGAAAAATAACTCATAATTCCAATAACTAAATTCCCCACTTTAAGTATTTTGTTGTATATGCAATTTGTATGTAAGTATTAATACATGTTTGCCTTTATACACCATAATAACATAGATGCTGTTTTATAGCCATTTTATTTTCTACTCAACATTTTACAGAGTAATACACATGACTTAATCGTGTGGGTTTTAATAACATACATTATTATACCATAATTTGTAAGTTAGTTCCCCATATTTAGACATTCAGAATGTTGCCAAGTTTTTAGTATTCTTAAATAAACTGTCCTGGGCATCTTTATATCTGTAGTCACAAATGTCTGTAATTTTTTGGTAACAATAATCATAAGAAAATTGTTTCAAAACTTGTGTATGTGTGTGGACATATTCAACCTAAAAGATTATATTTTAGTTTCTATTGTCTTCTCCAAGCCTAATAATAAAAAGTATGTCTCATTTTGTCTTTTAAAAATCACTATACATTGAACAAGAATTTTTTTAACTTTTCATAGTTAGTTGCTTTACCACCTCTTATGAATTATAATAAACTCCTCTGAGATAAAACAGTATCAATGGGATAAAGAGATCATTGTAATTATGGTAACACATATCTAGCTCGGACTGAGTGCTTACCAAGTGCCTGGCATGTTTGTTAGAGCAAACGCTATCTAGTATTAACTCACTCACACTGCAACTCCTATAAGGCCAGTGCTATTATATTAATGTCCCTATTTTGAAATTGAAGAAACCTCCCACAAAGAGGTTAAGTAATATGTTTGTGGTCACACAGCTAGTGAGTGACAGGACTAGGACCCCAAGCTCCTGAGCCCATATCGTTGACTGCTACGTTTCCCTGCCCCTGAAATGACATCGTAATGTGAGTAACCAGTGTATCTGCTGACTGGTGATGGGCCCTTGGCATTCCCTAGCATATACCTGAATAATTCCATGAAATTCTGTCCAAGTTTTGCAAAGTGATTGCAAACTTTTTTAGATTAAAATATTTTCAGATGGAAGTAGTAGCCACCTACAGCCTTTTCTTGGTACATAGACTGACTTTCTATGCACTGTGTTCAAAGTGTGGAAAAACGCACATCTTTCTCCTGGTGGAAGGAAGTATCAAATATAATATTTGAAGAAAGAAACATATGGTCTGATTGGTACCTCAGCAAATGCCTTGCTGTTCTTCCTATTAAACCTGATCAAATATGCTTATTCCTGGGGCCAAGCAGAGCTCTTTATATGGATCGCGTGTATAATCTCTAGCTTTGTAAAGGGCAGAGGAAGATGAAAAATTACTTCTGAAAAGAATAGCTATTCTGCACTATTATACATATTAGCCTAAACCATGAAAGAGATGAGATTGCTCTGTTTTCTTCTACTATCTGAGAATTTGATTTATTAATCATTCTCACTCTTCTCATTTTTTTCCCTGTATACCAGTCCCTGTCCTTAAATTCAACAATGGTAGCTAACGACTTTGAGGCCTGGCACCATCAGTTAAAAATAATCAAAAGAATACAAATAATAATGTAGTTCCACAGTGATTTTTCATAATTAATCTTTGAGGTAGATAGCTTTATTTTCCCCATCTTACAGATGAGGAAAGGGAGGCCCGAAGACAGAGTGTAAACTACTCCAGAACACACAGCTGGCAGACAATAGACCTGAATCCAAGCTCTGACTCCAGAGCCCTTGCTCATAGCCACTGCTACTGATCCTTATTAGCCTGAGTGTGACAATCCTATCTCACAGAGCTGCTGTGAAAATTAATACAAAGTATATATCATAGTGTCTGAAACACCATGTACAATTAACAATTGTTGACAACGTTATAGTTGCAACCCCACTAAAAGTATATTTTCTATTCATGTGAAGTATTAAATACCACAAACAACATATCAGTATGTATCATAAGCAATAAAACAAACATCTACCTGTTATCCACCTGCCCTGGCTGGTGTGGCTCAGTGGATTGAGTGCTGGCCTGCGAACTGAAGAAATAAAACCTGACTGTTGCCTTTGAAGCCTGACACAGTCATGTCCTCTCCCCACTATTTCCTAAATGTTACCTTACTTGAAGTTTTAGCTTCTTTCTATCTTCTTATCATTCACAAAATATTGTCATTTATTCAATATTTAAATTTTTGTCCCAGGGTGGCTTTTCAATTATCTAATGTATAATAACAAAAAGCATGAAGAAAAAATGTCCTTTCCTCCTTAGCTCTAAATTTCTTGAATAGGGATTCTGTACTGTTGCCTCTTTTTCCTCAAGTGACTTCATTCATGGAGGCATGGCCCTTACACATGCTGGAACATGAAGGCTGATGGGAAAGAGCACAAAGCTAGAATCCTGGCTTTAATACTGACAATTCAAATGCAGTGTCCACAAAGACATGCAGAAGCGGAACTGTATTCTCTACTCCTCTCAATCCCTTGAAGATGTGGCTTTTAGCTGGGTCGCACTAATTCTGCCCAACTCTCTTAGTTCTTCAGGTCGCTCTCCTTCATTTCAAGTATTTGAGAAGGCCAGTCATACTTCTTTCTAAACCTCTCTTTTCCCTTTTTTCCTCTCTCTCTCCCTCTCTATATGTGCATGTGTGTGTGTACACATATACATACACACACACACATATATGCATCTTATGTATCTATCCTATATCTTACTTTGTCTCATTTGCTGGTTACCGTTCAATTTTCTTTTCCCCAAATACAATTTCAAATGGCTCTGTCTTCATATTTCCTTCTAATTTCTACATCCTCCTCCTTCACCATCTACCCATTCCTATAGTTTCAAACTATTGTCTAATCTCTCTTTAGAATTCTTATTCCACATTTCCAACTTGTCAGAGGTAGCTCTGCATGAATATTCTACATTAATTACTTTTCAGCATGTTGAAAACTGATCCAACCATCTGCCCCTCCAAAATTTGCTTTTTCTCACATATTCCTGTCTTCATCAATGGCGCCTACACAATTCCAAATACCAAGGCTCAAAATTTTAGTGCAGCCATTCTCAAAATGAGAAGTACTCTCTTAACAGAGCATTTTGGGCATTTGTCAGGCCTTCTGCATCGTGGCTGTCATGAGGATTGAAGGGGGCCAGTACTACTTGGTTGTAGGGGCTAGAGGTCCTACACCTTTTGGAGAGCAGGCCGCTGTGTTTCACAAATTGTTCCACTTCTTGAATGAATTTTAAATGTCCCAGCAGACATTAAGATGGAATTTAAAAAAACGTTTAAAAAAACCTTTCAGCCCAGAATCCAACTCTGTTTTACATTAAACAGGAACAATTTTGGGCAGTTTTTATAATATTGATTTCCAGACATTCATACACTATATAAATTGTCCCTTTCCCTAAACATTGCCAAGAGTGTTTCACCATTACAGAAACTGTATCACTGTTGGCAGCAGAGCTCATGGTGCTCGAGCTACTGATATACAACCATTTCTTAAATTTTTAATTGTAGTCATTGCATTTGTGGTGACTATTCACATGGGTGCAAACACATGAGAAGTCACTACATTCATTTATTCCTTCAAGACATAACTTCATTGTGCCTTCTTAAAGTAATTGTCCTATGGTCTATATACTAGTGTACATATTGCTCAAATTGTTTCTTCGTTAATTTCTCTTTTATATGTCGCATTTAAAGGATTTTAGTAATTTTGCTTAATGAATGGATGCACATAGTTTTTAAGTATCTGGAGATTTTATTTTAGGATAAATAAGGGGGGATTGCTAGTAATATTTTTATATGTAGGGAGTTTGGGGTGTGATAGAATGAAAAACTATTGACTTAGATTCTTCTCAAAATTCTTCCTCTGCCTTATCTACTAACATACAAATAATTGCCAAATTTTATAAATTTTACTTTTTTAAATATTCTAACTATTTTTCACACATTGACAGTTTTTAGATCTCAATTTATATGACCTTAATCTAAGTTCTCAGTGTCTTCCTAATTAATCTTCTTACCTTAAAAAGCAAGGTTACGCAACTTTTAAAAATATGGGCTTGGTAATCAGACTGACTTAGATATATACTTTATCTTTTCACATATTAGTTGTATCATAATTGTTTTATATTTTAAAAGACTAATAAATCTAACAATGCTATTAGAAATCAATAAACAATGTATAATGTCTACTGCATAATAATAAATATTCATTTAATATTAGTTTTTTGTTTCAGTTCTGTTATATATATATATATATACATATATATGTATATTATGGTGATCATAACATTCTAGATTCTATAAAATAACCTCAATTGCAATAGTAAATACTGTTTTCAGACTATGTGACAATGTAAGGCTTAGAAAATAGTCAACAAAATTACAGTGTATTAGTTGGTGTATGCACTAAAGGTCCAGGTGTGTATGTACCTCCTAAACAAGTAATTGAGAACTCTTTCAATAATGGGTATTATATGACCTCAGGAGATAAATTCTCATTACTTCTTCAATAATATCGCAGATACATTTGATGCTGAGTGAGAGCAAAATTTTCTTCTCCCATCTAAGTTGCCATTTCTGCTGCATGTCAGGAACTTATTTTCAGCTCACATTTTTTATGAACTGTATTTCCATTCAATTTCTATTCACCTGAAATGGAAATATGAAGCATTTATCAGGAAACAGGACTTTTCCTGCCTCTTTCTAAATGAAACATTTCTGAAAATGAATATGGTACCCTAAGTTAACAGTAATTTGAAAGCCTGCAGGGATGCTACATAAAAGAATAGGGAACAGAAGCTGTTTGTTATTATTGTTATTGGTTAAGCCCATTTCAGAAGATTGCTTATTTCCTCCAGTTTGGGCTTCCTTATTTTAAAGGTTCATCTGCAAAATAAATTGTCAGAAGGTTAATTTGAAACTGTAGCTCTGGCCGCTTTTCTGAGATGACTTGCTTAAACATTCAGAGATACACTCATTTATGTCAAGAATATTCCTAGAAGGAGATCACAGACAACAATAGGAACAAAGGAGTGAGTCAAATTTGAGTTATTAAGGGCAGTGGGAAAATGTGCCTTTTAGCTAATTTTAAAGAACAGGGCATACATACGGAAAATGTAGAAAACAATTCCAGAATAATTTGAGCCAGCAAGGTAAACGTGTGAGTTTGTTGGTGGAGTACAATTTGTAGGCAGAGAGGGGAACATTGTTCCAATAAAACAGACTCTACACACAATCCTGAAAAAAACAGAAACAAAAATATTAGGTGTATCAAGAGCAAAAAAAAAAAAAAGTGGGAGGAGGGTAGGGACATGCAGGTATAAAAAAAGATAATATCAAATTAGAAGAGAAAGATTTTGAAAAATAAGAAAAACAAGGAAAGAAGATGAGTTTATGAGGAATGAATGTATCAAATTACAGATGTTCTGATGGAAACATTGTCAGATAAGTTATAATGAAAATCCAGGATGGATATGCCAAATGTAAGAAAACTGGCTGGCTTGTTTAGTGTTATTATCAAACAGAACTTGTAGCTTTATGTATAATTATGTTTGAGGCATCTCTTTTATAAAGTATGACTCCATTGTTACATGTTTATCAATTAAATCAACAGTTTTCTTCTACTGTTAATGACAGAAGATAATCAAATTTGAAATTACTTGGGCTTTCTAATTAGCTAATATTTTAGAAACTAGGATAACACACTTTGGGTGTACTGTTACCCTTGACTCTCTGTGAATCAATTTAAAATGCCATGGTTTTGGTGAGTTAAAAGTAAATGATCACAGAACTTCTGCCTCCAGCCACGACAGGAAGCTACGGAGTAAGTAGGCTGAAATTGCCATCCTGCTGTAAACAACTATAACACCAAATACAATATGTGAAGCAGTGATTTCGGGCAGTGAAAAACAGGCAGTGCAGGATGAGATTTTTGAAAGAAGGTAGCACAGGAGATAGGTGAGAACCTGTTCACCCCAACTCTCTGCCTGGAGGTGTTCTCCTGGCCATGGACCCTGGAGCAGGGGACCCAAAGAAAGAGCTCAGGAGCAGCCAGAGACTGGACCTTGAAGCTGCTCAACATTTGTAATATGTGTGGCAGAAAACCAGAGAAAAGCTGCTGTGGAGGGAAGAAGCCCCAGAATTCAGGGGAGAGTGCCATGCAATTTATTGACAAGGACTGTACTGCACATAACAGGGCACATTTCCCTCTGGCTACAGAGAGCAGGTGCTGTGGGTCTGAGAGCTGAATGAGATGCCAGAGGGCATGCAGTGCTGGGAGGCAATCGGGCTCCAGACTAGCCAGTAAGGATGGATCTCACTATGCAGGGAACCTCAGACATTCAGTAAGTAGGAAGGATAAGGACCAAATCCTAAAGTAACAGCCATGTCTTAGGACTAAAGTACAAAACCAAGATAGGTTTCCTTCCTAAAATCTAAGTTTGATAGGATCAAAAGTATCTGCCAACAATTTAATTATCATAGACTAGATTCTCTATACTATATTACCCACTAAGTCATACACAAGAATTCTCTAGCTAATGAAACTATTCCTAAAATAAGAGTGAAATAAAGACGTTTTCTGATAAACAAAAGCTCAGGGATGCAACTTGTAGTGTAAAGCACAGCAAACTAACCCTATAAGAAACACTATACAGGACAATTTTTTCAGGAAAAAGGGAAATGATACCAGGTGGAAACTTGGACCTATGAGCAGGGTATTAGTTTGCTAGTCCTGCTGTAACAAATTATGGCAACCTAAGTGGCTTAAGAAAGAGGAATTTATTGTCTCACAGTTCTAGTTTGGAAATAAAGATGAAGTATCAGTTTTTTGGTTCTTTTTGAAAGCCATGAAAGAAAACTCCATTTCATACCTCACTTTTAGCTTCTGGTGGTTTGCTGGAAATGGATGGAGTTCCTTGGTCCGAGGAGGCATCGCCTCAATTTCTGCCTTCATCCTCACATGGCATTCTCCCTGTGCATGCATATGTGTGTACATGCTTGGTGTGTCCAGATTTCCCATTTATACATCACCAATCATGTGGAATTGGGTCCATCCTCATACTTCATCTTAATTAATTACATCTGCTACAACCCTATTTCTAAATAATACTACATTTTGAGATATTGGGGGTTAAAACTTCAACATATAAATTTGATGGGGACAAAAGCCACCTATACCAAGGAGGACTGAAGAATACTAGAAGTTGTAAATATTTGGGTGAATACTAATAATAGTTATAAGTAATAAACTGTCATTTTTGTATTTTTTCATTTCTTTGAGATGAAAACAACATTTCCTTTGAGATTTATAATATTTATAGAAGTAAAATATGTGACAAAATAGAAAAAGAATGGGAGAGAAGTGGAGTTTTATTGTTGTAAGATGAAAATTTTTTTAAGGTGAACTATGCCATATTAACTCCAGAACACTTTATAGGTCAAAGATACATGTTGGAATACATTCAACAGTAATGGAAAAAATCATTAGGAGTATTGGAATACTCAAAAATATTTTTTAACTGAATGAAGGCAAAAAGGAGAGAACAAAGTGAGGATATATGAAACAATAAAATATACCTATAAAGATTTTAGAATAAAAAGAAACAATACAGGAATTACACTAAATAAGACTGAGTTAAACTATTGAATTCAGAAACCAAGTGTAGTTTTATACACCAACAATGAAATATTAGAAATAGAAGTTAGGGAAAAAATCCCATTTACAATAGCAACAAGAAAAAGAAAGTACCTAGGAATAAACCTAACCAAGGAGGTAAAAGATCTATACTCAGAAAACTATACAACAATAAAAAAAGAACTGAGGAAGACACAGATAAATGGAAGCATATGCTGTGTTCATGGACTGGAAGAATTAACATCATCAAAATGTCTATACTACCCAAAGCAATTTATAGATTCAATGCAATCCCTATTAAAATACTAATGACTTATTTCACAGATATAGAACAAACATTTCAAAAATCTATATGGAACCATAAATGACCCCAAATAGCCACAGCAATTTTGAGGAAAAACAAAGTAAGAAGGATTACAAGACCTGACATCAAACTATATTACAAGGCCACTGTAATCAAAACAGTCTGGTGGTAGCATATGAATAGACACACAGATCAATAGAACAGAATAGAGAGCCCAGAAATAAAGCCATGTCTCTACGGTCAATTAATATTCAACAAAGGGGGAAGAAGCATAAAATGGAGTAAAAATAGCCTCTTCAACAAAGGGTGTTAGGAGATCTGGACAGATATATGCAAAAAACTGAAACTCGACCACCAACTTACACCATACACAAAATTACGCTCAAGATGGATAAAAGGCTTAAATATAAGTCACAACACCATAAAAGTCATAGAGGAGAACATAGGGAAGAAAATCTCAGATATTCCACACAGCAATGTTTTCACCAAAAAGTCCCCTAGAGCAAGGTATATAAAGGATAGAATAAACAAATGGAACTTCATCAAAATAAAAAGCTTCTGCATGGCTAAAGAAAACATCAGCAAAATGAAAAGCGAACCAACTGTATGAGAAAATATATTTGCCAATAATACCTCAGACAAGGGTTTGATCTCCAAAATATATAAAGAACTCACATGACTCCACACCTGGAAGACAAATAACCCAAAGAAAGAATGGGCAAAGGACCTAAACAGACACTTCTCCAAGGAGAACATACAGAGGGCCCAGAGACATATGAAAGGAAGCTCAGCATCACTAGCCATCAGAGAGATGCAAATTAAAACCACAATGAGATGCCACTTCACACCAGTCAGAATGGCCATCATAAACAAATCAACAAACAAGTGCTGGTGAGGTTGTGGAGAAAAGGGAACCCTAGGATACTGTTGGTGGGAATGCAGACTGATGCAGTCACTGTGGAAAACAGTATGGAATTTTCTCAGAAAACTAAAAATGGAACTACCTTTTGACCCAGCAATTCCACTGCTGGGATTATACCCTAAAAATCCTGAAACCCCAGTTGCAAAAATCTAATGTACCCCAATGTTTATAGCAGCATTATTTACAATAGCCAAATGTTGGAAACAGCCTAACTGCTCATCAATTAATGAGTGGATCAAAAAACTGTGGTACATGTATACAATGGAATACTACAGAGCAGAAAGAAAGAAAGAACTCCTAACCTTCAGGACAGCATAGATGGAACTGGAGAGTACTATGCAAACTGAGATAAGCCAGGTGGTGAAAAACAGTTACCATATGAGCTCACCTATAAGTGGAACCTAATCACAAAACAAACAAGTGAGCTGAATATAACCAGAAACATTGAAATAAAGAACAAACTAACATTAACCAGTGGGGAGGGGAATAAAGGGGCAAAGAAAGGGAAGGGTGGCCAAGAAACATGTATAAAGGACCCATGGACAAAGAAAATGGTGTGGGGGGAGGATTGAATGGTGTGGGGGGAGGTGGTAGTGGGTAGGGCAAGGGAGAATAATGGGGGCGCAGGAAATGAGGACAACTGTAACAACATTTGAATTAAAAGTTAGAGACTATCAAACTGGATAAAACTGCATAACCCAACTATTTGCTATTACAGAGATGTCCTTTAAAGATAAAGTCACAGATAGAGAAATGGATAGGAAATATATATCATGCAATAAAAAGAAATGTGGAAATATTATATTAGACAAATACACCTTAAAACAAGGATTATTACCATATATGCACATTTTTATATATACATATTTTCTCCCCTTCTTCCTCGCTCTCTCTCTCTCCATATAATGGTTGCAGATATTAACACCACTCTCTCAGTAATTGGTGGAACACCAACACTAAAATTAACCAGTTAAATCTGATTGGTACAGAATACTTCACCCAACAATTACAGAACACACATTCTTTTTGAGTACCCATGGAACACTCATCTAGATTGATCACCTACTTGCTGGGCCATAAAATATCTCATTAATTTTAAAACGTTGGTTTTTGTAGAGAAGTGTCTTTGACCATAAGAGAATTAAATTAAATTAGTAATCAATAAATAAAGATTTCTGATGCATCTAAGAAATATTCAGTAGTTTAGAAAGTCAACAAGACATTTCTACATGAGCTTAAGGTCAATAAAAAATGACAAGGGAAATTAGAATATATACCAATCTGAATTATAATGAAAATACAACATATCAAAATTTGTGATAGACAGGTAATGCAGTGCTTAGAGGGACATTTATAGCTCTAATTGCTTATATTAGCAAGAAAGAAAGGTCTTCCAGCATAAGCGGCTAATAAAAACAAGACATTTTCAATCAAAGTAGTGGGAATATGAACAACAAAATGAAGAACAAGAATTAATGAGAGGGAAGAGAAACATAATAAAGGAAAACAACAAACACAAAGCAGTTGGGTCTTTGATAAATCAGTCCAGTTTATAAAACCCTAGCACTACTAATAAAGAGCAAAGAGAAGAAAATATAAATTACCAATATCAAGAATAAAAGCCAGGAAGCTCAGAGAGTCCCAAAGAAGTTGGACCCAAGAAAGCACACACCAAGGCACATCATCATTAAGTTACCCAAGATTAAAGATAAGAAGAGAATCTTAAAAGCAGCAAGAGAAAAGGAGAGTTACCTACAAAGGAGTTTCCATAAGCTTATCAGCTGATTTCTCAAAAGAAACCTCGCAGGCCAGAAGGGGCTGGAAAGAAGTATTTGAATTCATGACAGGCAAGGACCTACATCCAAGATTACTCTATCCAGCAAAGCTATAGTTTAGAATGGGAGGGCAGATAAAGTGTTTCCCAGATAAGGTCAAGTTAAAGGAGTTCATCATTACCAAGCCCTTATTATATGAAATGTTAAAGGGACTTATTTAAGAAAAAGATGATCACAACTATGAACAGTAAAATGACAAACTCACAACTATAAACAACTGAACATAAAGAAAAACAAAAAAACAAACTAAGCAAACTACTAGAACAGGAACAGGTTCACAGAAATGGAGGTCACATGGACAGTTATCAGCAGGGAGGGGGTGGGGGAAGAATGAGGGAAAAGGTACAGGGAATAAGAAGCATAATGGTAGGTACCAAATAGACAGGGGGAGGTTAAGAATAGTATAGGAAATGGAGAAGCCGGAGAACTTATATGTGTGACCCGGGGACATGAACTAAGGGGGTGGGGAATGTTGCTGGGGCAAGGGAGGGCAGAAGAGAATAAACAGGAGAAAAATAATGGGACAACTATAATAGCATAATCAATAAAATATACCTAAAAAAGATGGGCTATCTCTACTCATCTTACAGATACTATAAAAGGAACTATTATAACAAAATAAAGCCAATGTATTTAATAACAGATGAAATTAACAAATTCCTTGAAACGCACAACACAAAATCTGACATAAGATGTTGAAATGGAAAATGTGAATGTTATATGTTAAAAAATTATCAAAACCTTTCCAAAATAACACTTCAGTTCCAGAAGATATTCTTGTGAATTTTATCCAATATTTAAGGAAGAACAGTTAGCAATCTTCACAATCTATTTTAGAAAATAGGCCAGAGAACACTTGCCAATACATGTATAAGGCCGGTGTATCTTCAACGCCAAGACCTAACAAATACATTTAGAAAAAAAAGTATCCTTCATGTCCATTACTGTGAACTTCCTTAACACATATTAGCTAAACAAATCCAGAAGTAAATAAAAATATATCATGAAAAGGCTGGCTTTATCACAATTATGCAACTTTAGTTTAACCTTTAAATACCAATAAATCTAACTCACCACATTAACAGGACAAGCCCCGCCCTCCCCCACCACCCAAACAGGATCATCTGAATAGTTTCCTAAAAAGGAGCAAAACCAGCAACGACTGACTTGATAGGATTGTGGAGAAGGATAAATGAATATATACAATCTCCTGTGTAATACAGAACCTGGCACATGGAGATGCTTGATTAACATCAGCAGTTGTTGTTACTAAACATTCTGGAGCAGTTTGGTATTTTAATATGCCTTTCAGAGCAAATATTATGTATTTCATCAAAGACCAACTTTCATAAGAGCTGATGAAAAGAGTGAACAGCAAATTCTGAAAGGTGTTGAAGACAACGTCTCTCTCTGATTTATCCATGATACCATGAAGACTGGCCTCCAGCTCTGGGTTACCAGAGGCATTGGCAGCAGCAACCAATATATTTACATTGATTATTATGTGCTGGACCGGGAAGCATAGAAACGTGTTTAGCTCAGTGCCTGGAAAATGATGTTAGCTGAATCAGAATTTGCCTCTAGAGCCCATAAATCACAAGCTACTTAGGGACATGAATTAAGGATAGGAAAAAAAAATAGTGAAATTGTAAAGACAACTAAGACAAACTGTAATTATTAAGAATTTGGAAAAGAGTATGATAAATGTTATATCTGTCTTCTATTTTATACTTAACAAGGCACTTTCATAAATATTAAATCAGATCTTTGTTAATACTAAAATGATTTAATTCAGAATTTTTGAAAGGCTTCAATATGCTAATGTGCATTACAAATCTCTAAAAGATGACATAAAATTATTTCTCATACTTTTCCATGCAAACATCACTAACCTCCTGCAGGACCAGAAAACCACAAAATACAATTTAGTAAGTGTTGCCCTAAAAGTGTGAGCTCTTTAGAAGTATGGTTTTTGTTTCAACCAAACCTGTCTTCAGTACGAAGCGCAAAATCTGGCATTCTATAAATGTTTCTTTAATTTTTTTCATTATCATTATTCTTGCATAACTTGAAAAATCAATGTACAGAGAAAATAAGTGATTTGCCTAAGTCAAATAATCAATGACGGAGATGGGATTTAATTGTTACAATCTTCTGCAGTGTGAACTGAAGCGGTCGGGGTTCATGCTAGAGGCAGACAGGGCGGTTCACAGGGCAGAATGTTGTCACATTGGTAGCTGGCAAATATGTGATCTGGTGGTGCTACTACTCCGTGGAGGGGTGATTTTGAGCAATTTGTGTAATCTTTCTGGGCTTTATATGCTTCCTTTGCTATGAAATAGAGAAGCAATTAGATTAATGACTTCTGAAATGCCCAATAGCTCTAAAATTCTGTAAGCTTATCTATCTGAATTTGAAGAAGTGGCAGAATTTAAATGGGTAAAGAAAGTGAGCATGATAGTTTCAGGTATATGGAGAGCAACTTGACCCTTCACAATTAGTATCCATTGGCAGATTGTCTCTAAACCTGAGCATCATCGCCAGTCATCTTGTTTTCTTAGTATTGGTTTTTAATGTATTTTCTTCTTACTATCATTAATGCTGTTAATAATAATTGCTTAAGTTAAAAGAGGGCACTTCTTTCTTAAAACTAGTTTCTCTTTCATTTTTCCATCCAATTCTTTGCTCATTATGACATAGAAAGTGAAGGCAGGCATCTTGCAGGATCTAGCCCTGCAGGACAAATGGAGGATTTGCATACGGTCTCCCAATAAGCAAAGTGCAGAGTCGTGGTCTGCTGACTTCTAGCCTTGTGTTTCTTTTCCAAGATTGCTTTTTTCTTTCTCTCATTAATATTTTAAAATACTTTTCTTCGCATGTGGACCTCTTCTAGATTTAGTTTCTCACCTTTAGTTCTGCCCAGGGATCACAGTCTCTGGAGAACTGGAGCAAGAGCTTCTCGCTTCCTTTCCGCCCTGGAGCTTCTTTAACTATTGATGATGAAAACATCTCTCAACTGGCAGGGATGCCCCTTATAACACCACTGCCAACTCAAACTTTAAGACTCCTATCATAAAAATGTCTCAAACCTCAACTCACAAATAAAGGTACCATACCTGAAACTATACCAGAGATTTAATAATTCACTCTTTAAATGCGGTTTTCATACAGATCACTACAGCTTTCCCAGCACAGTAAAGGAGGCAGCAGTGTTTTAGGTTGCAGGCCTGTTTGCCAACACTTAATGGGGAAGATGGTGTTGACAAA
Organism: Desmodus rotundus; assembly: GCF_022682495.2. Lineage (NCBI taxonomy): Eukaryota > Metazoa > Chordata > Mammalia > Chiroptera > Phyllostomidae > Desmodus > Desmodus rotundus. Next base: position 48,869,646 of record NC_071389.1, read on the forward strand.
GGAATGTCATTGCCCAATGCCTGACGGAACACTTCACACAGTAAAGTGTTAAGTTAAACAATTCTTAAATGATTACCTTAAATGGGTAAAGCCATGCTTTTTATGTGGAAACATTTGTTCTTTCATAAAACATTACTTGAGCACCAGTTTTTGACAGTTTGTGCTAGGCTTTTGTTGATTTAAAGATAAGCAAGACAAAAAATTCCTTAACCTGAAAGTCTTCTTAGTCTAATAAGGACAGGAGAGATAAAGTGTTGCATCGTTTCCTATTGTTAAGAGTCCAAGTGAAAATGACTCCAATATAAGTAGGCAGGAGATGCTATAGCAACAAAGGGAGGCAGCTCCTGAAGTTCAGGGTCACTTCAGAGAAGAAGTGAAGCTTGAGTTGAGTCCTAAAGGGATGGGAATCCATCAAAAAATGGGAGGGGAGATGGTAATTCCAGGCATAAGTTTTAGCAACCGGAAAGAGAATCTCACTTTATGGCAAATGGATATTCATTATTATTATCTAGGTTGCTGGGCATGTAGAAAGTACCATTTGTTGAAGATAGAGGTAAAGTAAGTCACAAAGTAAAAGTAAATGATGCCGATCTAAGAAATTTGCATATTATTAGACATGTCAGAAAGATCTGACCAACGACTGTGTGAAGCAAGTTCGCTTGAATGGAGTAATAGGGCAAGTAAAGGACATCCCCAAATTTGTAAGCATGAAAAGAAAGATAGTCACTTTAAAAAGGAAAATTTGGGAAAACAGAAGTTATTTTTAGACATATATTAAACATTCAAGTGGCAATATAGAAAGTTGAATGCCCAATTAAGCAGTTGAAGGGACATTTATAGGCTGAAGTCACAAATCTTAATTTCATCAGCATGTAGGTGCAAGTCAGATGAGATCACCTAGAGGAAAAGTACAGATAGAGAGAGCTCCCAATACTTTTGGGGAAAATAATTGCTGTTAGAGAAGATCAGACTTCCTTCCTTCCCTTCTCTTACTTATTGTAATCCAGGAATGAACCTGGAGCTAGAAAAAGCTAATCCTTCTGCAATAATGAAGGCATTACTGAAATTTGGGGACACTACTTGTAAGGCTGGAGATTGCAAAGCAGATAAAATGCTAGCTAACTTTGATGTGGACTATTGTTCTTCCTTTTCCACCTGGGAACCTTGAAAGAATAAAGAAGGATCTACTCTTTCCGGATAAGAATGAGCCACCCGTCACTCTCTTGTGAGGTGGGTGCTCTTTCTTCTGTCCATGTGACTATGTAGCCGAGGACTACTTCCTTAACCTGAGAAACACTGAGGCAAGCAGATTAAATGTTCTCTATTTAATAAATTCAATGTTGTTAAATCAAAGAAATTAACATAATAAACCATATCTAATATGGAAGTCAAAATTCATAATGCTGCAAATGAAATATTGCAATTACTAAGTGTCCTTCTATGACCGTGATGTTTCATTCTTAATGCTAATGTTATAAGAGAGCTTTCTCAATCTTTTCCTATTTTCTCTAGGATATCAAGGCTAGTGGCAATTTCTAAGGACATGAGTATGGGGTATAAGAATGTATTCCGATTAGTCACTTATCAATTTCCTGTTTTAAGGAAGTCTGTTTTATCTAGCTTAGTTCCTATGCACAACCCTCAACTGATGAATTTGGCTGAAACAAGTGAAATATTACTGATTGGTCAACCCATGAAAGAGGCATAGTTCCCACCATGACCGAAAATGGTTTTAGGAGAGAGGTGGAGGCGAGAAAGTGGGCTCTTACCAACACGAAGACAGAAAGGGCCATCGTAACAATAGATGATCTCTTTAAAATGACTTAGTAATGTCGTTATCTTGATCTATACCTCCTCCAGGTACAGGCAAGGTCATTGCTTTGCCACTGTTTTGTTTCATGGGTAAATTAAGAAGTAACTACAAGTTATTCTGTCCAAGTTATAAAGAGTTTTAAAAAATGGCATGGTCATTCATGTAAATTATCATGCTGTTTCTGATGGTTTCCATGGTAAATAAAACTTGTTGATAATGAATAAATTATTATTCATTAAACTATATTATTCTATATTAATAACATGTTACATACTATAATAATATGTACTATGTCATGTTATATAATATATACTAATGTATATTCTTATATTAAATCATGTTATTAAATACTAATATTAAATATAATAATATATCATTATATTAAATGATATGATTAAATAATAGTAGGTAACTATTCATTTAAACCTCTTCGATGCATGTGTTCATAGATAATGGAATCTCAAATCCTGTACTTACTGTTATTCTAATTTTAGAGATGAAGTTCAAACTCAGAGAGTATATGGTATTTATGGAATTTATAGGGCTAAGTAACAAACTACAACTCAAGAGTCTCCACAAGGGTTCATCAGTAAATAGAGGGGATTATGAGATTTCAACAGTTAAATCAATATAAACATAATCATGGAATATTGTGTTATATTCTGCAGATAATTAATGAATTTTGTCATTTTCGATATAGCCTTCACTATCTTGATAATTTTTCTGAGACTTCCTCTCTGACCTTTTTTTTTTCCTTCCAAGCTGTTTCAATTTGCAAGTAAATTTTGCAAAGTGAAGCTGCTGGCGTCCTTGAGCCCATGCACTTGAGGGCCAGATTCTTCACCCGCTGTCCACTGACTAAAAAGAAACAGGCAAAGCAGATTTTTTGTGTTGGTGACTCCTAGGCTGCAGAGGGCAGGCCAAGGACTGAAAAAGTGTGTTCTCATCTGTAAAGGCAGACCAACGAACCAAGTTAAATGAAAGGGGATTATTGAAACACAAAGTGAAATCAGAACTGGTTTACTCTTTTAAAATGCATGCGTATGTATTTACTGTCACTCTAGGAATTTGGTTCACTTGATAGCTTAAATATCTCTGTACTCTGCATTATACATTTGAATTTAATATAAAATCAGTTTAAATACTCCCAGTTGCAACATAGCTGGCAAATTGAATATTGAATAGAATTACTGCTGTAAGGCAAACCATTCCGTTAGTTTTCCTTAGGTAAAATGATATTCTCATATTAGTACCACTCAATGTATTATGAACTTGTTATCAAAAGGCCAGTTTGAAAGACTTAAATTTTCAAATGAACCTCTTTCCAAATAACCAAGTAGAATTACAGTAAATCCAGGAAATAGTGTAGCCATTGTAATTCCAAACATTAAAATATAGAAAAGAGCCCTGGCTGGTGTGGCTCAGTGGGTTGAGCTCTGGCTTACAAAGCAAAAGGTTACCAGTTCAATTCCTGGTCAAGGCACATGCCTGGATTGCAGGCCAGGTCCCCAAATGGGGGCCAGGTCCATAGTTGGGGACATGTGAGAGGCAACAGATAGATGTTTCTCTCCCTTTCTTTCTCCCTCCCTTTCCCTCTATCTAAAAAATAAATAAATAAAATATTTTTAAAAATTAAAAAATAAAAATAAAATATAGAAAAGAAACATTCTTTGGCTCTTAAATAATAACGCCCTACATTGATATGAAGCTTTGCCATTTTACCTTACTTTAACACCAGCAATTTTATTTGAGTTTCTAATAAACACTCCATTTTTTGGATGAGGAAACTGAATTTCACAGCCAGGGTAAGGTGAGACTAAATCCTGCATTAGATGCTAGTCTAGTGGGCTTCTGCTACATTGAATTTTCTACAGTATTTGAGAATATGCTACCACAAATTTTAAGTTTTATAGAAAATTAAAACAACAGTCTACTGTCACAACTAAATTATTGTAAAAGTTACTTCATTATTCAAAATCAAAAGGTTATTTTTTATTGTAATTATAAGGTTTTAAAAGTACTGCTTTTGTTGTCTTTCTCTTTTATAAAGACAACAAAATTTACTCTTCTCCAAAATGGAAGAAGAGTAAATTAAAAAAAAAAAAAAAAGGCAAGAAGGGTCCAGGCTGGGAGGCTCAGTCGTTTGGAGTGTCATTCCTACACCAAAAACGTGTGGGTTTGACCCCCTATCAAGGACACAGACCTCATACCTAGGTTGCTGGTTCAATCCCCCATCAGGAAGCAATCAGTGGATGTTTCTTTCTCATCAGTGTTTTCTTCTCTCTCTTTCTCTGTTTGTCTCTTTCTCTGTCTCCCTTTTTCTCTTTCTAAAATCAATAAAAACATATCCTCAGGTGAAGATTAAAAAAAGGCAAGAAGAGTTAAAGAATAAAGAAAAAAAGAGAAGAAAGAAAAATGAAGGGAGGGAGACAGAGAGGAAAGGAAGGAGGGAGGGAGGGGGAAAAAGGGAGGAAGAAAGGAAAGGAGGAAGGAAAGAAGGAAGGAAGGAAGGAAAAATTGTGAAATTGTTCAGATTTATTATTTCATCAGTATTAAACATGAATTATCTAGAATATAGAAAGTCTATCTTCACTATTTAGACAGAAGACACCAAATCTGTAGCTGTTTCATGATACAGGAAACAATCAGTAAGTCCTTGAGCAGTGTCCTTGTAACTCCAATTCCCTCATTTCGCCCAGAAATTATTTTCAGACAAAACCTAAGTACTTTATTTTATTATTTACAGGTTTAAAACTATTATATGTTTGACATGCAAATAAATGTTCTTCTCCAGTTCACTAATTCTACAGTAAAAACCTTGTGTTTCTATTAACAAAACATTTCCCAAGCTAGTGGACAGAGGTCTTGGGAAATTGCACAGATGCTTGCTTATCAAATTAATCTTGCTTATAAATTAAGAAGCTGTTGAAGTATGGTAATTATGTAACATGCATAGCTACTTCAATGGAAAGGGAGAGAGAGTCTCTAGACTCTTAAACCAAGTAGCGTTTGAGTTTGAGAAACTGTAGTTAAAATGTAAATTTCCTCTGTGTAGCACAATATGCCATTACACAGTCGCTTTGCAGCATTTTGAAATTATTGAATTAATAATGGATACCAGGCTCTGAGTATAGAAATCAATACAACAAAGACCCTAACCTTGAATACATAATAATTTCATGGAATACATAGACAGAGAAATAAATGATAATACAACATACTAAAGTGCTATCAAAGATTATGAAGAGCAACAGAGATAACCTTCAAGTCCACCAAAAAATATTCTCAAAATTTTTATTAAAAAAAAATGGGAAAATGTGACCTATTCTGAAAGTAAGAGTTTTGACCACTATTCACCTCTTGTCAGCTAAGTATAGCAAGTTTTATTGACTGTCTTCCTCCCACTTTCATATTTCATTGATGAAAATATCTCTAAGGGATATTGGAGACAAAGGACAATTTTCTAATTGAATCAGAATCAGAATAGAATTAGTTTGGGAGAATTTTTTAGGTCTTCTTATTTATTGTCATCATAAATATTTATGTTACATAATCTTGTGCTTGCTCATGTACAAGGTATTCTCAATCATGTAAAAAATAAGAATACTTGATAAATTTTCTCTACATATGTGATGTACACTGCTATTATGTATAAGTAGGTTTGACCCTACAGAAGAGGAGGATGAGCGGCTACTTATTTGATTTGAGGAGTATAGGGTCTCATCTGCTTAAAAATATTACCTTCCCTCTAGGCTGCCTTTGTATGAATGTCTTGTGATGTAAGCCATATTATTTGATTAAGGCGTTGTCTTCAGAAAGTCACTCTTACTTTGTACATGAACTTATTGGCAAAGGAAGGCTCATTGCCATGCTAGCAATGGCTAATATGCTAATATGTCAGTGAGTGTTCTGTCCCAAGAAGGATATGAAGGAATAGGTCACAAAATGCTTGATTTTGCTAGAAAAGAGGGAAAAGAAAAGGGTCTTAAATATGAGGAACTATTCAAGAAAGGCAGATTAAGTAAAAAGCAAAAAAGAAAAAAGTAAAAACATTGCAGTTGAAAGAAAAGAAGGAAATCAATCTCAGAAAAACAGAGAACTACAAACTATTCATATTAAAAATAAGACATTTTACTTACTTCACAATTTTTATTGTATATATTACCTTATAAACCATGTTGTGTATATATCTTTAGTGTATATGTATATGTATGTAATGGTACTTATGCATATGTAGTATACATTTATTTGAGGGATTGCTATTGAATACTTACATGTGCCAGTCTTGTAGGACCTGGAGATATGTGCTGGCAAAAATCACCCAGGTCCCTATATCTTTAAGAGCTTATAGTCTCTTGGAAGACATAAAGAAATTCAATGAAACTTTCTATAGTAGGAGATATACTATTATAGGAAATAAGGAAGGGTTGAAGAAAACTTAAGTCTCATGTGAAGGATAAAGAAGGTATTCCAAACAAGTGCATTCTTCCCTGGCCAATGTGTCTCAGTTTGTTGGAGCATTGTCCTATGAACGGAGGGGTCATGGGTTCAATTTCTGGTTGGGACACATGCCGAGGTTATGGGTCTGTTCCCCCGTAATCACACACATGCAGGAGATGACCAATCAATGTTTCTCTCAGGTTGATATTTCTCTCTCTCTCTGTCTCTTTTCTTTCTTCCTCCCTCCCTTCCTCTTTCTCAAGAAAAAAAAATGAAACATAAATTTTAAGCTGAAATATAGAGTAATGGGCAAGAACAAGATAGTAGGCAGTAAGGGAGAAGGCAGAGAGAACATGTATAATTTCCCAGCAAGATGAAAGAGAACATCAAATTCAGAGAGCTAGGAGATGTTTGTATGGCTAAAGCTCAGGGTATGAAGACGGAAAGTTAAAAAATGAATCTATAAGTTTATTAGTTTCTTTTGGAACAAAGTACACACCCACAGTGTTTTCTAGCTTGAACAACAAAGGAAGGATATACTGTAAGCCTATTATGCTATCTCATGAACCTACTGGTCAAGGATTTCTTTGGCCTCAAGAAAAGAGAGAATTCATAACTTAAATGTTATTAAGATTCTTTTCTATCCATTTATCTTTGCTCCATGATCTGTGTTGACTTCAATCTTTATCCTCACTACTCACACTTGATAGGCTATAGTTTTGTCTTTCTTTGCTCTTCGTAGTCAATACTCACAAAGTGTTATGTGCTTTGTCCTTGGCATTATACTGAAAGAACTTCTCATACAGTTGTCACTCTTGAACGGAAATAATTTAAGCCTGACTGATATTGGACCAACATATCACCATTATTGACGCAGGGTGCAACCAAGAGGAGGGCCCCAAGAAGGGATTTGTAATGGGGTCCAGAACTCAAGGTGTCCAGGAAATATTAGAAATATATATATAGGATGTCCTCACCCCCACAAGCCTGAGCCGGGGTGGGGTGGGGGAGGGTATGGGACACATGGAACAGAGCCATTCAGAGCTGTTTTGGGTAGCAACAGCTTTGCAGCTAACCCCTGGCGTGGTCATTTAACATATCTGTAACCTTTAACTGGTTTCATACATATGTTAAATAGCTGTGCCCATGCTTTGAGCCAGGGGGATGGGAGCAAATTCCACCCAAGATGGGACTGGGAAGCAACTCCCCCTGTTTACAGAGCCTGCTGAGAGCTTGGAGATGATTGGCTCCATGCCATGGGGCCACACCTGCCCAGACTTACTATGGCAACCCAGTAAAGCTGGAAGAATACAAGGATGCTGGCAGGTGTAACTGACTGTAGGAGGAGTCAGAAATGGGGCTGCAAAGGAAGATGGGCACTGGGATTTAAACCTAGGCGTTGCAGCCATAGAGCGGGGAGGACCATGCGGTTCTGAGGGGAAAGGAGAGAACCATGCAGTTCTGGAGAAGAATAGGGAGGACCACACGGTTCTGAAGGAAAGGAGAGAGGACCACGTGGTTGTGGAGTGCTTCTTTTTGCCACGAGGCTTAGGCAGCAGGAGAGACTTTGCCAGGAAGAAAAGGAGAGAAAGGACTGTTACTGGTGGGCCATGAGAAGGTGCCACACGGCTTTGGGGCTTTGGATTAACTGGAGATTGCAGCAGCCACACAGCTGATGGTGCCGGGAACCTGAATCATGGACTTCTACTTCTTTTCCTGAGATATGGTACCCTGGACTGGGCACAGGGAAAGGGAAGGACTGTGTATCTGTGGGTATTCTAGAGGACTTTAGTATCTTAATGAAGACATGAAGACATTACTGTAAGTCTGTGTAACTTTTAAATAAATAATTTCTTTCCTTTTCACCAGTCTCTGGCATTGAGAGACATCTTTCCTCTGGCGGTGGGCATTTCGAACCTAGTACGTGTGTGTGTGTGTGGCAGGGGGAACCTCCAGAGCCAGAAAGGGGGGGATCCTTTCTGTAATAATTTATCGTGAACCACCACCCCCCCACCTGCTCTGTAACATTATGATTGTTGAAGGAGCTCTTTCAGGATAAGGTGAGGGGCTAAGCAAACATCTGTATGTATTCACTACAAGACAGTAAACAGTATTGAGGAATTTGGACTACAGTATATAAAAATATGGCCTCACCATACTGCTGAAGTTCTGATTAATGCAAGAAATATTTCTTGAACTGTGTGCTCTTCAAGTGTATTCAACATTTGTGAAATTTCCATTTGCAATTTATCAGAGGTAAATTTACTACCAAAGCAAGATGCATTTTTATCCAAATGAGTTCGCTTGATGTGTGTGAGTCTTTACCACCAGGTCTGAAGATTTGAACAACTCTTATCAAGGACCTCATAGGTCTTCAAAGATCTACTCATGATTTTATGTTTTTTATACTTCTTATGTTTCTTTATAATATAATTTAGGGGAAGTAGTGGGTGAGAGCAGATGCTGCGTAAGAATTTCCTTCACTTTTGGCATCTTAGTTTCTAATCTAATGAAATTTCCCTACTTTCACTCTGAATGCAGTCCTGCAGTTTTCTCCCAAGCACATCATCTGCAGTGAACCACCTGTGTACAGTGGAAGTGCTGGGCCGGGGTCACGGGCAGATCACATCTCATACAAATGAGGCAGGATGCTGATACATGCCAGCCAGCAAATGCTCCGAGAAAGCCAGGAGAGATGCTTACAGTCTGGGTGGCTTTTTCTTGTTTCAACTGGAATTTTTTAGAAAAATTATTTTAAAATGGATTCTCCTATATCAAGAGTACAGGAGTGTTGCAGAGATTTTGTTTCTTACATTATTCAAGAAGAAAAACAACTATCTTTTATTAAGCACATATTATGTTCCAAGTGGTTTATGTAATTGTACGTTAATAAGAGATTCTTTCTTACTTACGTGTGGTTGAGATCCCAAAGATGTGGACAACACATACACAGCAGTTCCACTTATACTGGATGACAAAATAAGCCAGAACCTAAAAGCATAAGAGAATCATTTTCTTATGCTTGCAGATTCTGTGGGTCAGGAATTAGTACACAGTATGCATCTTGGCTAACTCTGTGACTAGGGGTGACTCAAATATTGGGAACCAAAATCACCTAAAGGCTCATTCCCACTCATGTCTAGCTTAGAGGACTAAAATCTGGAACTGCAGGCAGTAGTTTCTACGTGTGCCTTCTACAGGTGGCTTGGCTTCCTCCTGGATGGCTGCCTCAGGGCATTTGAACTACTTTTGTGGAGGCTCAGGAATTCCAATGCAGGTGTTCTAGCAAGCAAGCCAGAAACTACATCACCTCCTGTGACCCAGAATCAAAAGTCATGCAGCTTTACTTTCACCCTATTCTATTGATCAAAGCTGGCCCACATTCAAGGGGAAGGGACATAGACCCTTCTTTTAATGGGCATCGAATTTCTGGTGCCATGTTTTCAAAAAAACAAAGGATCACATAGACAAGGAATGCTTTTTAAAAATGTAAAAATAATGTTGAAATTCTTAGCTCACTGCTTACCTCAAGGATAAAAAAAGACATGTGAGGAGTTAGAGAGAGCAGATATCAGTATTTCCTGTATTCTGCTGCTTCACATCAGCCACTGTAAAAAAAAAAATGTGATGGGAGGAGATTACTTTGCTCTTGCCTGAGCTGAAGAGATGTTTTAAGAGTTTATGGAGTCTCTATGTATCATCTGGAATTTGAAGGATACGGTGACTGCTATCTGACTCATACTTAAAAAACCTAAAGGATAGCAACACTGACTGGCAGAAGTAGCCTATAACAATAGAATAAAAAGATCTGCACTGAAAGCAAGCCAAACTGTTAGGCTTTGCCAGTGTAATTTTCGTGTGTCAGAAAGTAGATGGTCATGACTTTCCCTGAGAATAACTCTATGCTAATCTCCTTCCTTAAAGACTAAGGAGAGCTTGGTATAAAGAAGCTAGAGGTGTTAGAGGCAGAGATTACCATGTGCACCAAGGGACTGAAATCAAAGTGACACAGGATATTTTATTAAGAAAGGGCTTGGGACATCCACCACATCGAGCAGTGTCACTGAAAGATTACAAGTAATACCTCCTCCGCCCCATAACCTTTCCTACCTTCTATTGTGTCACAAAACAACTATCAGGTATGGAACAATGTCAAGTGAAAACAAGATTGGAAGCCTTCCCACTCTATCTCCACTACAGCATAAGGAAAAAGAGAAGTTTTTAATTGAAGTGAAGTCAATCTTTCAAATGCCTCTGAACTAACCCGTTATGAACACCTAAGAAAAGACAGCATTCTTGGAATGCCTGAGGATGACTAACGGTTCTACAATATCTTCTGGAGACTTTGTGCAGGATTAAAGATGAATGAGCCCTGAGAAGACTGCAGTTTGTAGGAGCAGTTGTTGGGAGATTATCACCTAGCAAACTTGCTTTCTAACTCTTTCAAGTATTTTAATAAACAAGATCATGTATATTAAAATTTATTTAACACTGATACCAACTCTAATGAGGTAGGAAATATTATTCTCTGAAGCAGACAAATGATGTTCATAAACTCTGACCTTTCTTTTTTCAAGAGATGGAGTCTATGGCCCTGGCTGGTGTGGCTCAGTGGATTGAGTGCCAGCCTATAAACCAAAGGATCCCTGGTTCGATTCTCAGTCAGGGCACATTCCTGGGTTGTGAGTCTGGTCCCCAGAAGGGGGTACACAAGAAGCAACCACACGTTGATGTCTCTTTCCCTCTCTTTCTCCCCTCTTCCCCTCTCTCTAAAAAATAAATAAATAAATAAAATCTTTTAAAAAAGAGAGAGAGGTGGAATCCATGGGCCCTCACCTGGAATGTGGGTCATCTGTGACTGCTATACTGAAAAGAGTACTGCAGAAGGGGTGCTACACCAGTTTCCAGGCTGAGGTCTTGAGAGACTGACAGCTTCCACTTCCTTTCTCTTAAAAAAAGAAAAACCTCTCTCTACAGTCTTAAGCCACAATAATGAAGAAGTCCGATTACTCTGAGGCTATCATGCTAGAGGCCACATGAAGATTCTCCAAATGACTAACCTCAACTGAGTACAAACATCTCACACAAAGGGTGCCAGACAAGGGGGTGAAGCCATAGGGTCCTTCACTAGGATCCTCCAGGCCAGACAATCTCAAAGAGAGAAACATTTGGGTGACCTTTGAGTGACCTTTGTCAACACTTCATGGAACAGATGAATTGTGCAGCTGAGCCATGCCCACATTAATGATTCACAATGGCATGAGATATAATAAAATAGATAATTGATGGTTATTGTTTTAAGCCATTGAGTTTTAGAGTAACTTGCATACAGCAGTAAAGAGGCGGAATATCTCCAGTGTATAGATGAGGAAACCGGTGCTCAAAAATCTAAGCTTTTCCCAAGAAAACATTTGACAAATGGTAGAGAATATCTGCAACTTAGATTTGTTTTGACTCCAAATTCTTTGCCCCCAAACCAAATACTGTGCTGAATTGACTAGAGTACTTTATCTCAATCCTTATTTTTTCTATGTATAGTAACAGTAATAATAACAACAAAGCAGAATACCATACCTAGGAAAATGGAATGGACTTCAAGTATTATTTGGGGTCTGTTCTCTTTTTAAAGCATTCATCTAGTTTATGAGTCAACGTATTTGACAGACAGCTTTACTCTTTTGTGTAATCATTGCCTAATTTATTAGCCCTTAATATGTATTCTTCTTAGTTAGCTAGTAACTGCATATTTCCTTGTAGAAAATTTGTCCACATGCATGTGCAAGGAGGCATGTGTGCAACTGCACATTCATTCATTCGTTCATTCATTTGCTCTTTTGCTTCTCCTTTGCTGCTTAACTATTCATGGCTTTAGGGCTGGTTTCCATAATTAGATAACTAAGGAACAGGCATAGGATTTTACATTTATTTTCATTCCTCAGATTTTAACCTGTGGTGCACAGAATGGTCCCTAGTTAGATTGCAGGGATTTTTAAACACTTAAATTTCATGCAAAATGTTATATTAAGTTGCAGATGTACATTTTTAAGAGGAATATGTCTACAATTTTTAGGCATTCTCAAATAAAAATAAAAATTTGAATGAAGATTCACTGCTCTTCAGCACATGATAGAGTTTTAGGCTCATAGTAAGTTCACAATAAATATTGATGATTTAATTTATGGCATAAAACAAGTTCTGTCCCTCCATATATATGGAACTAACAGCAAATGAGTGACATTGAGATTCTACTAGAAGAAGTTCAGATTTAACTTTGAAAAAAATTATAAATACACAGCTATAAAATAGTAAAGTCTAAAAGAGGAATGAAAAATAAAGTCATATATAATTTTTCATTCAGAGATAATTCTGCTAAGATTTTACAAAATACATTGCAATCTGTCTCACATCTTCCTATATATATAGTTTACAAAATACACTGATATTTCCAACACTATTCTATTGCTATTTTTACTTGTTGCTTTTTTTTTTCTTTGATGTCTGACATGCTTTTATTCAAGAGTGGGCAATCCACACATGCTACAAGCTGCCTGTCCCCCTACATGTCCCTGTATGTCACCTGTCCCCTTTGCACAGCACCCCAGCATGGCATCCAGCGTGGCCCACTGCATGTCTCTCGTCACCCAGCATGGCGGCCAGAGGGATGACCTACCCGCTTAAGTACTAAGGCACTTTGTTACTCTAATGCCAAAATTTATATCTTAACGAAGTCAGATATTAAGATCAGTCATAATCTTATAATGTGTCCCAGGGGTTATGGACAGTGACCGGGGAGTCTCACCTTACCCAGACCCTGAGGCAAGAAGAGGGAGAACACATGAAATACCGGGAGTTCTGTACCTGCTGTGTATTATGAGTAGTTAATAGTCTGCCTCTCCTTGATCCAATTGTCCAAGTGACTGTGGTAAGCATAATTTCTGAGTCCCCAAGAAAGGACCAGGTTAGAAGTTTCTTACTGTTTGTGGCATGTTTATCTGTCTGGTATAACTCTCTGATATTTTTTTTTGAACTAAATCTATACTAGAGATTTGAGCCTGAACCTAACCTGAGGCTGAATGACAGGCACCCTGGCCTGCTGACTAGTGGATTTCAATTCTGATTTCTAGTGTTGGATCCTAGTTCTGTATCTGTTATATTAGCTTAGATGGCTTTCCTTAACTGTGACTTTGGCATCACAACCGATGCCCTGAACCTCGTTTATTTTGAAGTCTTAGACAATGTGCAGCCCCACACCCTATGTATAACATTCTTTAGAAAATGACATTATTGGAAATTGCACTTGAGTTCATTAAGTTTCACTTCTACCTCTGGGCTGGGATTTGGACTTAGAAGTTTGAAATGTTAGCTCCTTAGATGAACTGGAATTCCTAATTCATCTCCCTGAGTCATTGTTGATGCCAGTTTCTGGCCTAGGACAAAGTAAATATAAGAAAAAGAGGACTTGGGTACTCAAAAAAGAAGTCAAGATTAATCCTGGGATTTTGACCTAATTTACAGGGAAAATGGACTAATCATTAACAGAGGTGGTAAAGACTGGTAGATCAGGATCTGTAGGAATAATAGAATGGTGGGTAGATAGATGAATGAATCAATAGATACTTACAGATGGAAGAAAAATGAAAACATAGACATGTCACCAAGGCTGCAACCAAACACAAGTGTGGGTGTGTCTGTGTGTGTGTCTAGTCTGTCCAGAAAAACTCCAGCAATTGTTAATGTAATGAAAAGGGTTTGCTTGACATCCATGTAACCTGGCAGCCAAGAAGAGTGGACTGGAATGCACATGCATGAATGGTGAGGACTTCACTGTACTAGTCAGTGGGGATGGTAGATGCCGTTGAGTGAGCATGTATACTGTGTGGCCATTGAATTCAAAATGAGCAAGTAAAACAACAAATCTTCATCAACTTTTGTGTTAAGCTTGAACATTCCTCCATAGAAACTATTCAGATGATTCAGAAGGCCACAGCTATAGGCAATTGGTGATTGGCAGCTTCATCACAACAATCCACTTACTCATGCCTCATGTCTCATGCAAAGTTTTTTTGTGAAACATCAAATCACCCAGGTAACTCATCCCCCTTACAGCCCAGATTTAGTGCCTGGCTTTTTCCAAAACTAAAATCACCTTTGAAAGGGAAGAGATTATACATCATCAGTGAGATTCAGAAAAATGCAGTGGGGCAGCTGATGGTGATGGGGAGAACTGTGTGAGGTCCCAAGGTGACCTCACACCCTTGTCCCAAGGTGACCTCACTCTTCATACTTTGAAGGGGACTGAGGTGTCATTGTCTTATGTACAATGTTTCTTGTATCTTGTATCTTCTTCAATAAGTGTCTCTGGCATAGTACATGGCTGGATACTTTCTGCACAGACTATATATGTATATATACATATATTGTATATAAGTATTTGTATAATATATATAGTTTTAAAAAAATAACTGATATATGCAAAAAAATGAAACTCGATCACCAAGTTACGCCATACACAAAAATAAATTCAAGATTGATAAAAGACTTAAATATAAGCCATAACACCATAAAAGTCTTAGAGGAAAACATTGGCAGGAAGATCTCAGACATTCCATGCAGCAACATCCTCATAGACACGTCCCCTAAAGCAAGGGACATAAAGGAACGAATAAACAAATGGGACCTCATCAAAATAAAAAGCTTCTGCATGGCTAAAGAAAACAGCATTAAAATAAAAAGAGAACCAACAGTATGGGAAAACATATTTGCCAATGATACCTCAGACAAGGGCCTGATATCCAAAATATATAAAGAACTCACATGACTCCACTCCAGGAAGACAAACAACCCAATTAAAAAATGGTAAAAGGACTTGAACAGACACTTCTCCAAGGAAGATATACAGAGGGCTGAGAGACATATGAAAAGATGCTCAGCATCACTAACCATCAGAGAGATGCAAATTAAAACCACAATGAGGTACCATCTCACACTGGTTAGAGTGGCCAACATAAACAAATCAACAAACAAATGTTGGAGAGGATGTGGAGAAAAGGGAACCCTAGTGCACTGTTGGTGGGAATGCAGACTGGTGAGGCCACTGTGGAAAACAGTATGGAATTCCTCAGAAAACTAAAAATGGAACTGTCCTTTGACCCAGCAATTCTGCTGCTGGGATTATACCCTAAGAACCCTGAAACACCAATCCAAAAGAACCTGTGCACCCCAATGTTCATAGCAGCACAATTTACAATAGCCAAGTACTGGAAGCAACCTAAGTGCCCATCAGCAAATGAGTGGATCCAAAAACCATGGTATATTTATACAATGGAATTCTATGCAGCAGAGAGAAAGAAGGAGCTTATACCCTTTGCAACAGCATGGATGGAACTGGAGAGCATTATGCTAAGTGAAATAAGCCAGACGGTGAGGGACAAATACCATATGATCTCACCTTTAACTGGAACATAATCAACAGAAGACAAAAGGAAACAAAATATAACCAGAGACATTGAAGTTAAGAACAATCTAACAATAGCCAGGGGGGAGTGGGGAGGGGACAGTGAGGAGAGGGGATTACAGGAATTACTATAAAGGACACATGGACAAAATCAAGGGGGAGGGTAGAGGTGGGGGAGGGAGGTGGGTTTGGCTGGGGTGGGGTAGAGGGATGGGGAGAAAAGGTATACAACTGTAATTGAATAACAATAAAAATTTTTAAAAATTGATATGTATTGATAGCTATAATGAATAGGTGTTATGCTAGCCTTTACGTACTGCCTTAGTCTGGGTCCTATCAGGAAAATATCAACCATGTCAGGTATTTTATGTAGGAAATCAGATACACAGCTGTATCACATATATTTGGTGGAAAACTAGAAAAGCAAAACAAACAAAAAAAAAGGCAGTGAAGTAACCTAAAAATTAGAAGCATCCATGATCATCTGTCCCTAAGTCTAAGAGAAAAAACATTACTGGAATGTAATATTAGATAGATGTTTTGAGTTAGAGTTAGGCAGCCAGGTTAGAACTTATAGAAAACAACATCGGTTAAAAAAAAGAAAAGAAAATTGAGAATAGTCAGGTAGATAAGGCCTAAGAGAGTTCAAATTACAAAACTTTGCTATTGTAAAACATTGAAACATGCTGTGCTGGTCTTTGAATATGTTAACTTGGCTAGTCTGCAGTTCCCAGTTATTCAATCAAACACAAATCTCGATGTTGCTGTGCAGGTATTTTGTAGATGTAATTCAAGTCCTTAACCAGTTGATTTGATGCAAGGAAGGTTGTCCTAGAACATCTGGGTGGAGCTGACTCAGAAAGAGCTGGTTTCCCTAAGCAGAGGTAGTTCTACCTGCGGACCGCAGCTTTAAATCCTGTCCCAGAGTTCCAGCTTGCCCTTCCTCATGGGCTGTCCTATGAATTTTGGACTTCTCTAACCAGCTCCTACAGTCAACATGAATCTTGAAATAAGTAGTTTAATATATGTCTCCTACTGGTTTTTCTACTCTGATTAATTCCTAATTGGTACAAGTACTAAAAGAGAAGGCAGGGAAAAGGATGCCTTCAGCAAGTGACAAGTCGGTAGGAGGGGCAGTGGGTAAGGGAACAGAGGAATAAAGTGAAAGCAACAGTAGTCAGGTGGAACCTTGACAAATGAAGTAACTTTTGCCAGAATCATGGGACTTTTCTCTGTTTGGATACTAGTCAGTTTCTAAGTATGACTTAACTCTGGAGTCCAAGGTGGAAATGGCTAGGTTTAAACCCCTCTGATGAAACCAAAGAAAAGGGGGTCCACTGATTGTTGCACATTGTTATTTTAAAGGCCCCCAGTGGATTCCATCTGGTATGCTCCCCCTCATGTGGTTGCCTTCCACACTGACCACCCACAAAGTCACCAGCTGAACACAGTTGGGTGAATGAACCCACACCAGAAAAATCACCCGGCCAACCCACAAAACTATGAACAAATAAAAGTTTGGTTCTTAATCCACTAAATTCTGAAGTAGTTAGCAATAATTAACTAATACATTGACATTCTTTGGTAATGCTATGTACCCTGAGAGAAAAAATCTGCAATAGTAATTGTAGAATGTCAATATATAATATTTTAGTTATATTTATTTTAAGAAATTTTATCCTGCAGTTTGCACAATCATTCTGGAATTTCTAATGGTTAGAATATAAACTGCTTTAATTTCTTATCTGAAAAGAGAATATGAACGAACAAAACTGTAAAATTATTATCTGAGAGTAAGTGATACAGAGGCTTGACAATAAAGTGAGGATTCTGATAACGTTATCAAGCAAACAATGTTATATAAGTCCACAGAACAGTACGATGGAAGAATAAAACCTCCTGTTGCCCCGCAGGGCTGCAGAGTTGTTCTGTGTGTTAGACTCGGAGCCACTCAGGGTCTGTAGCTCCTAAATTATAACTAATTCCTCTGAAGAGATGGCTCTGCCTACTAATACAGATTTGAAAAATGTCCAAAAAAGAAAAAAAAAAAAAACACCTATTGTTGCTACTGCCATTATTCTTTGGACTACAGTTATTGCATTTGTTTTTCCTTTTCACTTGGCACATCTGAGAGTTAAATCCCGCTATGCAGGGCTCCGTTGTCCTATGGTCCTTTTTGTTCTGAATTTTAGCAGCACGCACTCTCAAAGCTGTGCTTTCTCTTTGGATTTGTATCTTTCTTCTTCCTTTTTAACCTATAAAGTCCCTTACCTTTTCTACCATGTTAAAACCCGAGTTGCCCTACTGGCCGGCTGGCCTGATAGATTTACAAGCCAATTACTGGCCACCATATCCTTTAGTCTGCAAGTCCAGTTAATCAAATTTCAGATGACTCTGATTTAAAAAAAAATAAAAAACAGGCAGAAGAAGGAAAGCTAACCCCACCCCACCCCCGCCTTCCCAGTCTCCTATGTGTAAGAGTGAGGAGAACATTCTTGAGGTGCATGCTACTAGCAAAACCCTCCCCTAAAGGGGGAAGAGAGAAGATGTGTTCACGGGCTTTTCTTTTTACTTGTTTTAAATTATGACGCATCTGCATCTTATCAAATAGATCTTCTATACATGGAGGACAAAAATGCAGTAAAGCCATTAAGCTAATGGGACCTAGATTCAGATAGACAAGGATTTAGCAGCCAAGGTGGCTATGGGCAAGTTACCTAACTTCTCTAGTCTTTAATTTTATCTTATGAAATTAGATAATAAGCTTGTTGTGATGAGCCAACTAAGACAGTTGTTACAAATCTCTAGGCTGAGTTTGTGGCATATAGTGAGTGTTTAATATCAGTAGCTGTGAAAAGCGCCATGTTTCTTATCTTCATGTATTTGCTTGAGGAAATAACAGAAAATATACTAAATTTTAGTCAGTGCAAGTGTTTATCAGTAACTTATTTGGTGACCAGAAAAATGCTTCTATCTCAGATAAGAAAATGTTCCTTTTTCTTGTTCGTTATAGAAGGTAATTCTGAGTGGGTTTGATGAGCTTCGCCTCTGTGGAGCTGAGGCTGAGTCATTCATCAAAGGCTGTTAGAAGTCATCTGTATCTGCTGTCACAGTGGCAGCCTCTCTGCTCCTGGTGACCTCCCGCTGCACTGTCACTCCTGGGTGTTAAACACGCTCTCTCTAGGGCATGGCTTTTATACACAGGATCTTAAAGGAGCACTAATGTGCCTTGACAAAACTGGGCGCTCTGAAATGCAAAGCCCAGTGTGTGTGCTGAAAGTTGTTAATAATACACTATCTCAGTAATTGCTATCTCATAGCAACTACTAGGCTGTAGGGGCTTATGCAGCTTAGGAAGCTATATGTGGGAAAAAATCTCTTTCCTAAGATAGAGATTCTGTAGAGAGAGTAAAGTTGATGTAGTGAGAGAAGCATTGAATTTGATGGCAGGAGAACTGGGTGGCATGCCAGCACAATTTACATTTTAATTTTATTTCAGTGGTTTAACTCTCTGTGTCTCAGTTTTCTTATTGGGAAATCAGAGACAATCATACCTATCTAGAAGGCTCTGTGAGGGATGTATGTGATAAAACTCCCCACGGTAAATGTTAAGTAATATGTACGAAAATATGTTTGCATAGAAAACTGGTTAAAATGCCAATTCCCAGGGACCTTCTCTAGAGATTTGAATTTAGATCTGGGGTGAGACCCCAAATATAAATATTAAATGTGCATTCTATAGACCCTCTGTAGGTTCTGTGTGGACCACTGTTTCAGAAACATTTTAATTTTTGGATATTTTTTAATTTCAGAAAATATAAAGTATGAAAATTCCTGAAAGAACTATATTGATTCAGAATGTCCTCCCCTCCAATACTTTCAGCATAATTATTCTTATCAAGAGTGAAACAAGGGATGAAAACATTAATGTGCAATAAGGAAAGACGGATGCTAAGGCCCTAACCATCAAAATCAAACCCTTAAACCTATGTGAGGCTTGAACATGAATAGAAAGGTGAGGGAGAAAACAAAGGTGATAGAGACCAAACTGACACTAGTTTTCGCTTGGGTAAGCTGGGCGACACCACTGACCTGTGGCTTCTCCTTAACCATAGAGCCATGACCTCCAAAATAACCTGTGGCAAAAACCTAGGACAAAGCAATAAATGGGGAGAAATCAAAATGCAATTTGATTTCACAGTATTTCTATTCCCCCAAAATCAGATTCTGAGCCACAGTTGTCATTGTACACAGAAATGAGTGTCATTAGCTTCCAGAAACAACTATTATAAACACAGATAATCTCTACCACCTCCATTACCAGGAAAGCTTTTACAAAGATGGAATCAGCATCTGCCTCTTCGTTATCATTTGAAAGGTGCCTGAAAGACTCCCTTCTGTGGCCAAAAATGTATTTCTTCCACTGACCTTTACCAGCAGATCCCATGTAACCTCTTTTAAATGAGTATTTGGAAGTCATTAAGTACGTACAGTGAATTACATTAAATATATATTTTATTCTATTTCAAAAGGAGTAAACAAAAATTTACTGTTTTAGGAAGTTCCATTGCCAATAGAGATCTTAAATGACATTTTTGAAAGTTTGTCTTAGATGACACGAACCAAAACTGGTTTTGAAGCAACTCGCCAGTTTAGTACTTCTAGAAAAATGTAAACAAAACAATAAAATAAGATCAGTGTGTAAGGATTGTTTGTAAGCCATCACGGGAGTGAGGGTCATCATACTGAGATCCCAAAGATGAAGGAAACACAAAAATGTGAACCTGCTGCCCAGGACATTTTTCTTCAAAGCATTTGCTGACATAGTGGTAGATAAGAGGCTGAGAAATGTTGGCTGACTCCCAGGCTGGGTAACAAAAATTGGAGACCAGAGTCCCTCACGACTACAGGGTTCCCAAAACGGAACAAAAGTTTAGACCCTAGAAATAGGGGTCAACCTGAAATACACCAGCCCTCCTAGGGCTTCAAATAGTCTCAGTCACTGTGTCCATTAAGATAATGGGGCAAAATAGGGGAAGGTCCATTAAGGAACATGTATAAAGAACACATGGACAAAGCCAAAGGGGGTGGGTCGGAGGGTGGGAGGCAGGGATGGGTGGGGTGGGGGATCATGGTGGGGGGAAGATGCAGACAACTGTACTTGAGAAACGATAAAATTTTTTAAAAAAGAAAAAAGAATATTTATGGCAACATTATTATAACTGCCCCAAACTGGGACATAACCCAAATGTCCATTAACTAAAGAGTAAATAAGCAGGTTGCAATATGCTTACACAATTCAGGAAAAGCAGCTTGGAAAAAACCACAGATCTGTGCTACATACAGCAGCATGAATGAATCTCACAAACATGATAATGAGTAAAAGAATCCATATTTATTTTAAAATTATAATTTTGTTTATGAAATTCAAAATAGTCAAAATTGCTCTTCAGTGTAAAAGTTCGAGAAAATAGTCATCCTTGGGAAGAAGGTATTTGGTGCTTGGAAAGGGTCATGAGGGGAGCTCAGTACTTTGCTATTTTTCTATTTCTTGGAATGAATGGATATGACATGGGCTTATTCCTTTGTCATCATTCATTGAGCCATATACGCTTGTGCCTGTTATTCAACTTTAATTTAAAAGTTCACATTAAATCCTTGGTTAAAGCAGCTGATTTTGGAAGTATTTTTTTTCTCACATTAGATTGTCAACTCCCTAAAGACACCAGCTAGACCTATTTCCAAGATTAATTATGGCCATGACCTGCAGCTGAATTAGAATCTTTGGGGATGGGACCCAGGAGTTTGGTTTTTACAATCTCCTCGGATACATTTGCGCAGCCAAGATTGAGAACTACTTCACAAGGACCACCACATCTTTCTTGGTTGCATTTATATACATAAGGCTATTTTTCCCATTTGGTACTCAATAGTTTATATATATATATACACACACACATACACATACATATATGTGTATAAATATATACATATGTGTATATATATAGATAGATAGATAGATAGTTTGATATGCATCCAAGTTGAATTATGTGTGCATAAAAGATTTTTTCTTTATAAATGATTATATATATAATATAGGTTTTGTTGTCTTGTAGTAAGTAAATTGAGTTTTGTAATATCAGATAGAGTTCACTGGGATTCCTCAAGTATTAATTAAGCTAGTAAAGCTCATAATACAATAATTCTAGGAGCTCTGTAACTGTTGTTATTTCCTTCACAGTATATCTGAATGGCAAAAAATAACTGAAACTGGTTTATATAGTAGACCTTTAGTGACAGACTTTGGGTTAAATGATATTGTTCAATATTATTTAATGTATTAATCTATTTTAATGTATTGATTTGAGAGAAAGAGAGAAACATCAATTTGTTGTGTCACTTTTGTATGCACTCATTGATTGATTCTTTTTTAAAAATTATATTTTATTGATTATGCTATTACAGTTGTCCCAATTTTTCCCCCTTTGTGCCCCTCCACCCAGCACCCTCATTCCCTCAGGCAATCCCCCCACCATTGTTCATGTCCATGGGTCATAAGTATAAATTATTTGGCTACTCCATTTCCTATACTGTGCTTTACATCCCCATGGCTATTCTGTAACTATCAATTTGTACTTCTTAATCCTCTCACCTCCTCACCCATTCCCCCATGCTCCCCTCCCTTCAAGCAACCATCAAAATGCTCTCCATATCCGTGATTCTGACTCTGTTCTCATTTGCTTAGTTGTTTTTTTTCTTGTATGTCCCCTGACCAGAGATGGAACCCACAACCTTGGTGTATCAAACCTGAGCTACCCATCAAGGTCCTTAACATTTCACTCTTAATGGTGGGCAAGATCCCAAGATTTCCCACCCCTTTGTTGTACATATCCAGTATAACTTCAGGGACTTCAGACTATGTATTTAGACTGTGTATTTATAATAAAGGTAACAGATTTTATTCCAGTGATTAGGTTATGTCATCTGGCACAGTTGACTCTGTGAAAGGGAGATCATCCAGATGGGCTTGACTTAATCATAGGGGCCCTTTAAAAGTAGAGAGTTTCCTCTGGCTGGTAGCAGCAGTTGTCAGAGAGATGCAGTCTGGCTGGCCTGGAGGAAAGCAAACAACGGTGTTGTGAACTTACTGGTAGAGAGGAGTGACCTCAAGGAGCTGCGAGCAGCCCCTGCTGATGGTCTGTCAGCAAGGAAATGGGATCTCGCCGTGCCATATCAGTGAGCTTGGAGCAGGACCCCGAGCCACAGATGACAACTGCAGTTCCAGCCAAAACCACGTTTTAGTCTTATGCTACCCTAGACAGAGAACATAGCCACACCATGCCCAGACTTCTCAACTGCATTACTGTGAGTTAATAAATGGGTATATTTTTAAGATACTCAATGGTGATAATTTGTTACATTGCAATAGAAGACTAATACAGTTTTTGGTACCTGGAAGTGGGGTGATACTGTGACAAATACTCAAAAATATGGACTAGTTTTGGAACTAAGCAGTGAACAAAATCTGGGAGAAGTTTGAGGAGAATGTTGAGGAGCATGCTAGAAAGAGCTAAAGTACCTTGACTAGACTGTTAGGAGAAACATGGATGTTGGAAATACTGCTGATGAGGTCTCAGAAGCAAGTGTGGAATGCATTGCTTGCTGGGAACCGGAACAGGAGGATTGAATCCTTGTTATGTGCTGGCAGGAGGTGTGGCCTACAGTTCTGTGGAGAGCAGGACTTCTAAGTGAGGAACCTGGGCATATGGCTAAGGAGATTTCCAGGCAAAGATTTGAAGGTTCAGCCTGGCTTCTCCTGCTGCTTATAGTAAAATGGAGAAGAAAGACAAAATGAGGGCAAAACTATTTAACTAAGAGATTGATTGTCTAGAAAGCGTACTGCAGAGAAAAGACTGGGGTTGTGACTCTATAGTCCTATGCTGAAATCTCAGAAAGATCTAAAGTTCAAAAAATTCATTCACAGGAGATTAAGAATATGCCTTACAGATTTTCTCAATCAGAACCCGAAAGACCTCTATGAAAATTGACTGTGTTGTCTGTAAGCCTCCTCAACAGGCGGTCAGGATAGAGAAAGGCATTATATTAAAAATCTGTGGATGTGTCTTCTGACTAATTGAGCGAATCCCTGTGAAATCCACAAAGGATCCACAAGATTCCCGAGAAAATTATGTCAGCAGAAACACTCTAAGCTTAGATTACAAAAAAACAAAGAGTGTGAAATTTAAAAAGGCTCCTGAGTTTTAGTGTATTATATCTTCAACTACAATAAGATCATTTTTTCTTTGTTCAACAAACTCCATAGTTATCTGCATTGCAATCCCCAAATATTTTTCATGATTTTTTTAGAGATGATGGTCTCCTGCCCTGTAACTGATGACAGCATGCCCTGGATTTACACCAGGAGTGAATCTCTCAGGCTCTCCATCAACTGGAGTGTTTCTTGAATTTTGGCAAAAGCATTCAACCATAGACCGTCCAATTAATTAGAAATTGGTTTCAAGAACAGAGAATTTTTATAGAAATTTTGACATAGGCCTAAGGGATCTGGAAACCATGTCCTATGAGGAGTGACTGAAGAAATGGAGGACATTTAACCTGATGGAAATGGAGTATTAAATATTTATTTAGTGAATTATATATTTAGTGTTCACTAATGGATTGGTGCAAATAGGTGGGCACTGGTACCAATGTATCAGTCTAGTTACAAATCACCATTGGAAGACATAAATAAAACCTCGACTTGCTCAATAAAACAAATTTATTTCTCCTGAATGACTTGTGAGCATTTCCCAGGAGAACTAATGGAGAGAGAAGCTATCAAGCCTCTACTGGACATCAAGACCGCATTATTTGTGTAGGCTGCATTGGGTGAGACGGGCTACATGACCTAAACTCCCTTTGAACTCAGAGTGGCGGATTCTGTCTTGCAGGGCTTCTGATGTGAAGAAGGCCAGCACAGCTGGTACCAAAAAAAAAAAAAAATGAATAAAGGTGACCTATATTGTCTTTGTAATAGAAACTTGGCTTGACAGAATTCAAAGCAAAAATAAAAGCATCCTATAACTAAAAGATCTGAAAGCATCCCTGGAATTCATCTTGGGCAAACTTCTAATTTTGTCAGAGAGGAAACAGGCCTGAGAGTTGCTGTAACCTGCATAAGATTACTCCAAGGTCATATCCCTAGAAGGTGGGCAAGTCAACCCAGTTCCTGGTACTCAGGTGTAGCTCTTATTAGTAATTTGGGCTGTGTAAAATTGAAGGTCTTTTGTTTATTCATTCCCTATTAAATTATCCTTAAAGAGCATCGAATCCTTCCTTAATCTCCCTCTGTTATATCATGCAATAAATTGATATTAATTTCCACTTCTCTTCTATATCCCCTCACCCGACTTCCAGTCTCACACTAAACACCCCAAAGCCCCACATGCTTCTTCAGTGAAATAACAATAGGCATATGGCTGCATGATTTAAGGTAGAGTGAACCTTAGGTCTTAGGGACACAGAGAGCAATTCTAAAAGTGAAAAAAACAATTATTGCTTGCTATTGTCTAAGGAGATCAGAGGCCAAAAGCCATGAAGTGAGAAGGAAAGGGAAAGAGGCCTTTAGGAGAAAATATAAGAGGTGACTGCACAGGAGCCCCAGGACTTAGATTTGTGGGCATGGACAACACAGGAAGTTATGGCTGAAAACTCCTCCCTTTCTCCCTTGACTCCCTGGAACTCTGATCCCCTCATTATTGAAGAGGCTATAATAGTCAGCTGGAGCTGCCATAACAAAATACCATAGACTGTGGGGCTTAAAAAAAGAAAAGTATTTTCTCAGAATTCTGGAGGATAAAAGTCCAAGGCCAGGGTGCCAGCAGGGTCAGGTTCTGGCTGGAGGCCTCTCCCTGGCTAGCAGACAGCAGCCACCTCGCTATATGCTCACATCACCTCTGCTGGGCTCCCTAAGGGAAAGAGTGGGATCTCTGATGTCTCTTCTTCTAAGGTCACCTATTCCATTGTGAGGTCCCTATCCTCATGGCTTCATCTACCCCAAATTACCTCCCAAAGGGTCCATCTCCAAATACTTTCTTATTGGGAGTTAGGGCCTCAACATATGGATTTGGGAGTGGGGGCAGGGAAGGGATGTGCACTGAGTCCATAACCACAGTGCACTTGCTTGCCCTAGAATATATAAACCATCCACAAACTCTGACACCAAATCTTCAAAGCAAAACACATTTTCCACAGGTTTCCAGCTTGTGAACAATTTTGAAATTGTGTACTTAGGCTCAGGACAACAACAGCGAGCACGTGCTATTCTCCTTTATTTAGCGGTATCAGAGATTTTTTTTAAAAATGTGAATGCTTTATCCAAAGATAGCTTAGTTAAACACTGAATATGAGACTAGTTCAAAATTATCTCTATCTCAAAATTGTATTTTAGGATTCAGAATAAAAACAGAATCTCTTTTAACCGGTTATACACATTGCAGCTAACCCTTGCAAGCACCCCCTACTCTTAGGTTTGTATGTTCTTGCTGTAAATGGGTGTGCCCTGTGCTGTGGAAGACATCATTTTGTTGGTACTGAGATCCTCTTACTTAAGGCATTTAAAGTATTGATAATTCAATCTATTCTTATTTCTTTTTCATTTTAAAATTTCATTTCCCTTCACCCATATGCATTTTGTGTTTTAAGTAGGAAAGTATATTAAGTAAACATTGATTTTTTTTCCTCCAATTTTCTGCTGCCCACTGTTTTTGAAGACATATTGGGCTTCCACATGTGGCATATAGGATAGTGATCAAAATATCTTTTTCAGCGGATTAGTGTTGGAGTAGAGCTGATGGGAGATGGCACATTAATGCCATTCTTATGAACTCGGCTTCTTTTCAGTTATATACTTAATAAAAATTTAGGGAAAATTATATATATCTGTATATAATTAGAAGGCCAAGATATTATAAATTCTGTGTCAAATTAAATCCAAGAATTCCAGAATGGATATTTAGTGTTCAGCAAACCTAGAAAGAAAGAAGTCTTCAAAAATTCACTTGGTAAGGTGTACTAATAACTTACATTTTTCACCCAGGACACTCTTAATTATAAGGAGACACTTTTCTCAATTTTCTATCTGTAACAATGCTTGAAAATATTCATAATATCAGAACATATCAAGATGATGATTTCTTAAGAATGACCAAACTCTTGATGTGGAGATAGAAGTCAATTATTTTACTCTATGTAATTTTACACTACTTATTCTAAGTGTGTGTGTGTGTGTGTGTGTGTGTGTATTGGGGTTATAATAAAAAATCTAAACTCCTCTATTTTAAGAAAATGACAAGAATTAGATTCCATATTCTTAAGAGTAAGTTTCTATTCTGATCCTCTTTTACACCCCATTTTCCTGCCTACATGGTCTATATTCTAAGTCATAGAATGCTCCTTTTTGAACTCCCTTACATTAGAATATTGATATATTTGACTCTAATTTCCAAATAGAGAAAGCATGTTATCTTTCTTTAAAGTTCAGGTTGAGCACCCAGTCTTTATCAATCATAGGTTGCATATATTTGGCAAGCCATAATTGGAGTGTATAAGAAGTAGAGTATTATATTTTGAATTAATGGACTTGACTTTAAATCCACATTCCTTAAAAATTAGAAGTTTCTTTTTCAGTTAACTTGGAGTCCCACCATCCTTTCCCAGGGGTTATATCCAAAGTCTGTAGGAAGAAGGCATTAGGTAGCACTCTGGATTCACCATGGTAGGAGTGCAATAGCACAGTTAAGTCTACATTATCCTTCATCTACTCCAGTGCCCATTGACATACACTTGTTTCCACCTGGCCTATCATCATAGATTCACCCAGGCTGCTGCTCACTCTCCTTGCTCCATATTCAGGACACTAGTCTCTATGCCAAGGCCACACGGCACTCCTTGTACAATAGGTACATTCTGTTAGCTCTAAACCCGTTAGGCTGTAGGCACCTGTTGTACTTCCACTGTGAAAGGTGTTGGCTTCTCACTTTGCCTTTTGCTTTAGCAGCATGTTTGTCCTGTGGTTACTCTAGGCTCTATCCTTGGGACAAGGTTACAATTCCTCTCTGATCATAGGTCTCCAAGTATATCCAGAGTATTCTCCCATATTTTTTCCTCGAGAGTTCTGTATGTTGGGGGCAGGGGGCAGGGGAAAGGCATAAATCCGCTTCTTGGGGAAACATGATAGACTAAGTTGTTTGCTCTCTGTTGTCCTTCTCTCATTTCCTTCCAGAGAACTTACTTCCATCTAGTGTGGAGAGAGAGGGGAAGTGGGTAGCTTATTTCTTCATCATTTCTTTCAGAGTTATTCGTGGCTTGTTATATCTGAGTTCTTTAAAGTATTGGCTTTTGAGAAACTAAAGACTAGATTTTTGTAATCCTGAATGGTTTACTTTTTTTTGTATGCTTTTGTGCTATATTGTTCCTCCAGAGTGTGAAATGCAAAGGGTACAAGGCAATCTGAGGAAATCTTCTTGGTAAATATTTCAAAGACCAGCCCTGATATTTGCTTTCCTTTACAATGCTTTGCATACATCCTGCTGTGCTTTTCCCCTACTATTGTGTGTGTGTATGTCTCCTCCAGTTGCCTCTGTCTTCCACACAAACTGCAAAAACAGGAGGTAACTTTTCTGCAAAAGAGCTGATTTATAATTTTTTGTTTATGACATTAATGCCCCCCCCCACACATTGGAAAGAAATATGGTTGTCATGACACCTACTGAGCTATGTCATTGAACACTCTCTGCTTTGCCACAACCCCACCCCATTGGCTTTGGTAACCCAGCAGAAAAATCATGTATTCGTATTATGCTCAATATTGTATGAGCTTCAGAGGCACATAATAAACTCTTAAATGCTATTGATATGCTGGATGCCAAGCAATCAGAACAGATCAAAGAATGAGCTAGTTTAGTAGGATGAGATCCAATTTGAGCTGCTGCTGTTGAGGAAGGTCACATGTCCTGGATCGATATCAAGAGTATTACAGTAATTGACTTTTAGTGAGTACAGTGCAGATGTCAACACTACATTGCAACAGAATGACATATTTAATATGTAACTGATGCCACCTCAACTTTGGTCTAAATGATAGTAACTCATGGTCTAAAGACTAACATGTAACAGAGAAATTCTGGATTCCATGCTCATAAAAAAATGAATCTTACATGAAATTAACCTCTAGTGATTAATTAAGCTGAAGAATTTTTATCTCCTAAAACAAATCTCTCTTGAAACCTAACAAAAACTCTTTGTCTGATTACAAAAACAGTATTAAAAGAAAATCGCTATTTCCTTTATGTCTATCAGTTAATCTTATGCTATAGTATTCAAACTTCATGGTCATTTTAAGTTTAAATAAAATACAGAGTATTTGGAAGGGAAGGGAGATAAAATGTTGCAAATGCTGTTCTTACTAATTGATGTTTACAAACGGGCATTTACATCTCTAATAGACCTATTGTACCAATTCTCACCTTCCTAGATTATTATCACATTTAAATGTTTTTATAAAGGATCATCTATCAACTGTGAAATACTACTTACCTTCACTAATGATTCCTTATAACCATATATGGTGTGATAAGATGCACCTAAATGTCGGTAGAGTCATTCTGTGTTTTTCTACAAACCAACACATTTTCCCCCCTCAGTTCTTTTTTATTTTTCCATCCAAGGTACTAGACTTGGTGCTGAAGGTAGCAAAAGGTTGAGAAAAACATTCTTACAACAGTATAACAAGTACTGGATTAAATAGAAAAAAAATGCTGGGCAAATATTATGTAAGGAAAAAAAGGTGTTTTTCTTTGTTTTTACTATTAGAAAGTTTAGTTGTCTGAATGTTCACCTTCAGTTGAAGAAATCAACTTTTCATTGAAAAGTTGTCATCTAATATGACTTAAAAGATGCCTAAAACTTGAATAGCCAATATTATAAGTAAAATTCAGAAAAAATAAATAAATGTCATTAAGATGAGATATAACCTAAGTTAGAAATATATGGGACATATCCAAGAAGTAGGTTAGACCTATGTGGCTGGAATGTGGCATTACGAACAAAAGATAAACTAAAAATGGGTCTGAAGCCAGATACTGAAGAACCATAAAGATCAAGGTGAGAGGAACTACCAAAATTGTCAGGCAATAAGAAGCCACTGAGGGAATGACTTTATATGGAGCATGTTTTCTGCGACTTTTCCTTGATTACAAATAAGCTGTCCTCTATAAAAACTCATTCTATTCCTCCTTGGTCTATTTCCTATGTCTGTAGCTTTTACCCAGGTCCTAGATGTTGGCCTTTATATTTCATTCCCCTCTCCCACATGCATACAGACACACATATAAATAAACATGAGTGCATATACCGTGGCAAGCTCTTTTCCAGGCTGGCTTTCTGCTTGTGGTTTTGTTTCTGAATGTGTGTGTGTGTGTGTGTGTTTCCTACCATGAAAATACAGGCAATAATTTTAGATAGGTATGTGATCATTTCTGCTTGCATTATGTGGGAAACCCAACACCAATTTTCCACCCTCTTTCCCCTTGTTTCTATCACAGAGGCTAAAATAATAAATGTATACTTCTTAGATTCTCTTGCGAGTGGAGAGGGGTCATGTGATACAGATCCTGGTGTGTAACTGGAAGTCTGCTGAAGTGACTCCTGGGAAGGTTCTTGCTTTCTTGGTTCAAGGGATTTGATCAGTATCACTGACGCCACTTCCTTCTTCTTTTCTTCCTGAAATACATGTAATGTTGCTTGTGGCTGGGGGACAGGGGTGGCATGGGCAAGGATCTAGGGAACTCCAGAAATACTGGTTTTGATATATTTGACCTATTAAGCCAATATTAACAGAAATCTACAGCTATCTTCAGATATCTGATTATATCACAAAAGTATATCCCAAATTGCTTAATTCACTTTTGTTGTAATTGCTACCAAATAAATTCATAATTAATATACAATGATTATTCAGTTTATGTAAATCTTGACTTTACATAAATCTTTAGAGTATGTTTGGTTAAAATAAAATAATCAAATAATTTATTTACTGAATTCCATATAATCTCTCTGATTCTTACTTTCTTTATAAAATGAAGGAAACACCACCTGCTCAGAATAATCATGATGCTAAAGGGCACTAAACCACTTGGTACAGGATAAAAACATCTGCCACAGGGCCTGGTGTACAGCAGCAGATAAATAAATGTTTTTAATGAATGAGTGAGGCATTCATATTTCAAAGAAGCTCGTCTGAGATATTAAGTTTTTGTTGGTTGACTGATTAGATGTACCTTTGAGCAATCCTATGAGCGATCTTTCCTTGCCATTAGAGTAAGGTTGGCAATTGCCATTTAATACCAGTCCAAATATAGATTTGGAGATCAGTGTTATGTTTGTATTTAAACTGAATGATTGAGACAGCATCTTGGGTTTGGCTTCTCTGTACCTTGAACTGGAATTTGATACTAAATGAACTTTGGTGATTAATAGGTGACAAATATATGAAAATTTGATGCTGATATGGTTCTACAATGTTTAGAAGATTGCCAATGAAAACGTTGACTTCTGTGATCCAAGATCATATTCCTTCTCTATTTTTGCATTACATAAGAGTTTACTGTATAGACAGTAGGATATACTAGTAACTTTCAGCATTGTACTGAAATTATAAAATTGTGTTTGTCAAGGTTCTCTGCTATATTATAATCCTGTTTAATACCATTAAACTATAGCATTATGCTGCCTGACACCATGCAGTGTATTTGAATGTAACACTAGAAAAGCAGAGCATTCATTGATCATGATTTGAGGGAGGAGGATGAGATTTAATCACCTCAAAGCAGGATTGCCTTCAAGAGTTCGTTACATAAGCAGAGATGATGCCTCACTTCAAGTAAGAGGGGATGCAGAAAGCACGTTCAGTATGAGGTGGCCTGCAGGGTGTATAGCTGGCTGTTTAGGAATTGCTCTTGTCAATCTTTGCGCCGAACTGTTCCAAGCGTGGGAAATGTGGCTCAGCCCCCACTCGGAAAAACCAGTGGGGAGCGAGGTCGGTGGGCAGGACCCACGTCCACAGATAAGTTCTCCGGTGGGAAATCAGGCCTGCATTGTACCTAGACTGCTATGAGACTTGCTCTTGCTAAACCTCCCTCACCCTGAGGCAAGCAAATGTTTACTGAGTATCTTTATCTTCCTAAAATCTGGGCTAGACCTTCCAGGTATGGAACCTAGCCGTTTTGACCACTTCTCCCTTTACTTTGCAAATATCCTCCTTTGATGTATTCAGCGACACCCTCTCCTTTGTCTGCAAAAGATAACCACCCCAAACAAACCTTTGCATAGTAAAGGAGGACCCTCTTTGATGTAAGGGGCCTGGAAAACCAATAAAAGCTTGTCAAGGCAGGGGTCGTGGTGCTCCCCCCTTGAGGGCGTGGCCAAGGCACTCAGAGTCTCTCTCCTCTTGAGAGAGTGGCCGCACCATCCCTTTTCCCCCACAGGATCTCTGTAGTCCGTGTGTTTGAATACTGCTACCCCAGGGGATCCTGCTGGCCAGGATCCGCGTCAAATCTTCAACGTTTTACGAGATCAACCGATGACTATTATATTCACATCTAGGTTCTTACAGAACTTAGGGTAGAGTTTGTAAAACGGACTTTGTTCTAAAGCACAAAAGTTGACTAGTACGTCTTACAGTAAATCACATCCAAAATTATCTTTTTTCTCCCCTAGCCCTTAGAACGTGCTGAGTATATAGAAATTCAGAAGCAAATTCATGGAGAATTCTTTATTAGGGCTCGCTATCATAATCTAGATTAAACCTTTAACACAATAAACATGACCTCACCAACCACAATTCACAAGCCAAAGAATCTCTTGATTTCAAAAAGTGCTGGCAAAACTCTTTTGCCTTTGAAGTTACATAAAGAACAAGTGGAAGCACCGTTGGAGTTCAAACAACTTCCTATCCGAAGAAAACCCTTCCCTTCCCTTCTTCCGCTGGCGGCGTGTTTTCAGGGTCTTGCGTCAGCGCTGTGAGTGTGCGGTTTCACTCCCTTCTTCATTTCATGGACTTGAGTGTGAATTCTTCCCTTATCTATAAGCATGAGAAAGAGCAAGGATGGAAATTTTAATTTAAAATAGAGAAATCATGGGTTGGTATTAGACTATAAAACATTTTTGCCTGCGAAGATAAAATTCCCTCATAGTCCCCCCTAAAATGAGTTTTTATTGAATTAAAAACAAGTACTTCAAATCATACTGATTAAAGTGGCCTCGCCAGGTGAACTTTTGCCAGATAAATCAAGACAGAGTAAATTAACCACATGGCAGTGCTTTTGGATTACTTCTTTATGGTCAGAAAGCACATTTATGTTTATAGAAATTTTGTATAAAAATAATAAGTTAAGGATTGAAAGGATATTATACTAGATTAGGTTGGACCTTAAGTTCATTCAGGGTGGCCGTTTTAAGCAAGTCATAGGAAAGAATGCACAGAGGCGCGGAAAAGAAGATAATATGAAGAAAGAGACAGATCAGGAACCATGCTGCCTTACGGCCATAACGAATGCCGGAGACCACCAGGAGCTGCAAGTGCAAGAATTCTCCCCTAGAGCCTGCGGAGAAAGCCTGGTCTTGGCAACGCCTTGATTTTGGACTTTCTGGCCCTCAAAACTGTTAGAGAATAAACTACTATGTGGTAAGTTCTAAGTCCCCGGGTGTTAATATGTGGTAAGTTGTTACATCAGGGCTTAGGAAACAAATACTGGGTCCAGCAGAAGTAGCACCTGCCTCAGGCTGGTTGGTAGGGGAATAATGTGGGTGTAATACTTTACAGTTTTAATTTGAACACTTCACTTAAAATGCCATATGATGTGCTTGAGTGTGATATCATTATGTTACAGAATTATGTGCTTATGATTTTGTAATAAAAGATTTTATAATAAAAAGGGGTGTTATTCGTGCTGCACCCTGTATAGGCAGGTTCCCAACCTTTGAGATTCCTTCCTATGTTTAAGAAGCTATAATGTCCAGATGCCCATTTTTCTAACTTCTTCTCTTGCTAGCATGCAGGCCTCAGGTCTAGGCTTAGTCACTGGATTTGTTATCTGTTGCTGTAACAGCACTCACTCAGTGCCTTCAAACAACACATTTGTCATTTCACAGTTCTGTCGTTCAGTAGTCTGAGCAATGTCCGATTGGGCCCAGCACCTCAGGTACTTGGCCATGGCTGCAGTCTCCTCTGAGGCTCAACTGAGCTGGGGTCTGCTCCCGTGCTTATGTGGTTATTGGCAGCGTTCAGTTTTTTGTGGGTGGTTGGGCTGAGGGCTTCTGTTTCTTCCCGGCTCTCTGCTGAAGGCTACCCTCAGTTCCTTGCCAGTCGGCCTTTCCACCATGGCTGTCTGTTTCCTCAAAGGAAAAGTGTCTCTTTGGAAAGTGGGCATTAAAATCTTACGTAACACGTAATAATGTACATGTAATCACATATATTCTCTCACTTTCGCCTACTCTATGGCTTATAAGCAAGTCTCAGGCCCTGCCCTTGCTCAAGGAGAGGGTATCACACAACGGTGTGAATACCAGGAGGCAGGGATTGTGGGAGTCGCCTTGGGGTCAGGCAGGCACACCTGGTCTTCGGGCCGGGGTTAGTGACATGGAGAATCAGGGACGGTGAGGAATCTATGCCGTTATAAGTGGTAGTGGCGGTGGCAGCAGCAGGCTCCAGTGACGCTCTGTCAGAGGCAGTCTGCAGGGTCTGGTACGGGCGGTTTGACAGGCGTGTAACTGAGGTCTGTGTGTCTGAGGGCAGCTAGTGGTGATGTCCTAAAACTGGGTCTATAGCATGGTTTTGGTTGACTGTGGCTTATGCTACAAAATCTCCCTTGTTTCTGCTCTTTGGCTTACCTAGTGATTTTGTGAGTTACCTGAATACTTTCCAATAGATTCATTTTATGCTTTAATTGACCAGACTTGGTTTCCATTGTGTGCAATCAAGAACCCCGACTGGTCTACACTTGGTAAAGTAAAAATTGTTTTCTAGGATTCTAGCCCACCTAACACTCTTTCTGCCTTCCCTTACTATAAGACAATAGAGACACAATTATTGTCATTACAGTTGGATGTAAACAACAGTTAGAAGTAAAAAATGTTTATTTCTCTCTAGAAAGGCCTCCTCTGACTCTTAGATTAGGTTAAGTACCAAGTTACGTGTTTCTATAATGTGTCCCTTTCATACTAGTCATCCCATTTTACTATCGTTATTTGTTAAGTAAAGTCTTCCCCACTAGACTCAAGTCTTCTTTGTCCACAGATACCATCAGTCTAAGTCAGTGCCTAATATACCAATAGAGTTCTTAAGTGCTTCCTAAAATAATGAACATGCAAGCCAACGTGCAAGTGAATTTATAGTATTGTACAACTTTGTCTTGTCTACACTCCAGTCCCACCTAGTAATCAATTGTGTCTAACTTTGGCAGCTCCAAGTGTTAAATGCTCTAAAATTAACCTTCGTTTAGATAATTTTGAACTATTTTCTTGAGAATACTGTTTCAAAATTTATTCACATCTAAATTTTCTAATTATCTTAACATCATATCAGAAAATAAAGGTCTTATTTCACCTTTTACCCTACCAGGGATTCCCTTGATTATTTTCCAAACTTTATGCCATTTGATAAAATATCAGATACACTTATTTATGATGTTTGCAATTAATTTTGTCTGCTGTGTTGCCATATTTTTATCATACTTTCAATATTCTCTCTTCTTTACTTCACAAGTATTTTGCTTATCTACGCTATTTGTCATTCGTCTGCAATGTTCTATCCCCATAGCTTTGTTTATACCATTCCTTTCCCTATAATCCTCACTTCCTTTTTCTACAAGTATTAAACTGCTACTCATTCCTTAAGATCCAACAAAAATATTATCTTTTCTACTGTCATTTTCCTGCCCAGCCCAAAGTAATCTTTTGCTCCTTCAAGCTCTCAGATTTATTATTTTAAAACTCCTGCAACAAGTATGCATGCCTTATCTCTTTTTGTGCAATGTAAGTTCCCTGAGTATGCAATGCATGATGATTTGTATTCATATTCTTTGAGTACTTTCTATACGCTGGATATTCAATAAATGCATGAATGATCTTACAACAGGAGAACACAGGATGCAAAACAGTAAGAGCAATCCCATTAAAGACTACCTGTGGATACTCATCATCTCCCAAATACAATGTGCCAAGTTCTCTAAACTGCTTTATGTAGGTATAACCTAAATACCACACATGGGTATGACCCCGATTGTGCAACCCAAATAATACCATTCATAAAAATCTTATAGAACCAATCACCTCCCTCAGTTTCTGTGGTTGTCATTAATGGTGTATGTACCAAATATTTCTGGCTTTCTTGCCTTCAGGCACAATTTGAGATTGGGTTGGGCCATGTGACTATCTTAACCAATGAGTGTGAGTAAAAGGGACATCAGCCAGTTCAGAGCCAGAGCATTTAATTGTGTGAGACTTTGAGAGCCCTCCTTTCCCTCTGGTGTGGTGACTTATACACTTGAGATGGTGGGCTCTCTTCTCAGGGTCCCTGAGACGTTAAGAGGAGGAGAGCTCCCTGATGATCTAGAATCAACAAGCAATAAAAGTATGGATACTTAAACCATTGAGAATTGTAGTTTTTTTGGTTTCCACATAAACCAGATTACTCTAATTGATGCTACATTGATTTTCTTTTCAATCTAGCAAGCCTGGATATCCTTTATAACACAAAATCTCTACAGTTTTTTATTTTCCACTACTTTTTGTATCATATTTCTTATCACCCACTACGTAGAACATCAGTCATAATTTATGCACATGTGAAAAGAAGATAGAATCATTGATGGGGAAAATTAGTTAGTATGAACTGGATATGGAGATAGGCTTATATGCTGAAAATATAAGGGTATAACAGAATAAATTTCTTGAGACAAGAAGAAAGGATTTAACTTTATTTTATGTGTAAAATGCCATAAATGTTATACTACAGCCTCAAATCCTATAGACATTTGCTGTTTATTTTGAGAATTACTTAAAAAGACAAGATGATGAATGTAACTAATAAAAAAAAGTTTGGTTTTAAGCTATGATTATAATGGAAAAGTTTTCTACGTTAAAAGCTAGATTTTTATTAAATAAGCATGCATGTAGGAAAATTTATATTAATCTACAAATAAATTGTTATACCTTTCTAAAGAGGGTGCTATCTTTGTCATATATTATCACAAAATTTCAACAAATTATGTTTTTTATAGATAATCTAAACTTCAGACATAAGCGACCTACTCACAGACATAAATGCAAATAATAGAAGTTTTTAAAAATAGCATGACTGCCCTGGTTGAGTAGTTCAGTTTGTTAGAGCATCACCCCAAGGTCAAGGCTGCAAGTCCAGTCTCTGGTCAGGACACATGTAAGAAGTAACCAATTGATACATAAATGAGTGGAGCAACAAATCAATCTCCCTCTCTCTCTCCCTTCCTCTCTCACTCAAATCAATAACAAAAAAATATATAGTATGGCCTACCCACTCCATCTTGGAATGGAATCTATTGTATTGTATTGTATTGTATTCTATTCTATTCTATTTTTTTTTATTTTATCTTTATTGGATTTTTTCATTACCATTTAGTCCCTTTATACCCCCTCAATCACCACAACAATCACCACTCTATTGTCCATGTCCATGAGTCCTTTTTCCTTTCTGCTCAGTCTGTCCACCCCGTAACCACCCACCACTAGCTGTCATCTGCTCTCCATCTATGAGTCTGTCCCCATTTTCCTTGTTAGTTCAGTTTGTTCATTAGATTCCACATGTGAGTGAAATCATATGGTGTTTGTCTTTCTCTGACTGGTTTATTTCACTTAGCATAATGTTCTCCAGGTCCATCCATACTGTAGCAAAAGGTAAAATTTTCTTCTTTTTTTGGAACACTACTCTCTTATGGCCGAGTAGTGTTCTTTTGTGTAAAAGTCCCATAGATGTTTATCCACTCATCTATTGATGGAATAGATTTTATTTTAATAATCTTTTTCCTGATAACCAAAAACAATTTTAGCATAATAGGCATATTTTACTTAAGAACAGAGTAAGCATTTTATTCTAGAGTAAGTTGCAGTAAATTCTTAATTATGATGTCATTTGAACCCACAGTGACATATGGGTGTTAGGAAATTTCTTTAAGCTCTGTGACCAAGGAGGACCATAGAAAACAACAAGAAAACCCCACCACTGATCTTAAAAGAATTGCTAATGTAGCCCTTATGAATTCCTGATATAAGTCATTTTTGTGCAGTCCTATTAAGAAAACATGAACTTGTAAAAGATAAAATGCAGCGGACCATCAAGGAGGTGATTTGTTCTGGCTCTTGTTAATAGGGAGAATGTTTGTTAAAGAAGAATGTCTCAGAGGAAAAGAAGGGGCCTGTATTTTACAGAGACAGGAAAACAAGTCATCACGGTCTTAAGAGACTCGTGAGAAGGATGGAGGAGGCCTTACCTTGGAAAACATGAGGGCAGGAGAGGCTGAGAACAAAAGGGTGAGGTTATTTCATAACTATCAGTGTTTTCTAGGCATGAAGGACTCAAATAAAGCTCAGCATCATCAATTCCAAATCTGAGTTTCAGTCAGGACACAAAAATCACTCTAAGTGCTTTACCCAAAGGGGACTTAATACAGGGAGTTAATTGCTTACCAAACCCTTGGAAGGGTTGAAGATGCAAACAGCAGGGGAGAATTTCCCTAGCTCTCAGGTTCCCCACCACACAGGGGTAGTGCGGAGGACCAGGTGGTGACCGGGTGCTCCAACCTGGACAGAAAACTGCAGGAAGCTCTTCTTAACTGTCACAGAAAAGCCTCTACAAAATCTGACATCTGCTGAAGCCCATGCATTTGCCTGCCACTGCCAAATGATGATGATGAGGAGGATGACAAGGCTCTGCCTCCCTTCCACCTTCCAAGTCATGCTCGAATGCCCCTCACTGGTAGAACACAAATTGTATTCTAAGCCCTGGAGTCAAGATAATCTGGAAATGTGTTCCCTAAATACCCAGCCACTGTGAAACAGAGGAAACCCTAGAAGGGTTTAGATGCTTGTAAAATTAAGTTCAATTATCATGCTAATTTTTATTCTCTTAATAAAAATGTAAAGGGATTTAATTCATGATACTGAACATTGTTTCTCCTTGTATCACCTCTTCAAACTTCTCCTATTCCATGTTTCTCCCTCACCTTTCAGTTGCTAAACCCCTGCCCCCAATTGCTATTCTCTTCCCATTTATTCTCTCCATCTCTTTCCCTTCATCCCTCTATTATGCTACTCAATTTTTAATATAAATCATTAAGTAGGCTTTGGATTTCCTGCTAGATGTGATATTGATATTTCTAGGCAATTCTACTAGTATATAAATTTTCAAGGATTGCTATTTGATATTTTATTTTAAATTTAGGTTTATGAGAACATAATTGCCTTTTCTAGAGTAATATGCTCTCTGATGTGCACTGATTCAAATATGGAACATAATGCCTTTTTCTCGACTTAGAACAGCACTCTTAAAAGTCACCATTGGGAAGTACGTACAGAGGGCCCATAGACCAGGGGTGTCAAACTCATTTTCACTGGGGGCCACATCAGCCTCGTGGTTGCCTTCAAAATGTCAAATGTAGAGCTCCTTGCCCCTAGTTAAGGAGTAGTTACATTTATACCATCCTAAAATTACATTCAGTCCTTTGAAGGCAACCATGAATCTGATGTGGCCCCTGGTAAAAATGAGTTTGACAGCCCTGCCATAGACATATGAAAAGATGCTCAACATCCCTAGCCATCAGAGAGATGCAAATTAAAGCCACAGTGCGATATCACCTCACATTGGTCAGAGTGGCCATCATTAATACATCTACAAACAGTTCACTGTTGGTAGGATTGCAGACTGGTGTAGCCACTGTGGAAACAGTATGGACTTTCCTTCAAAAAAGTAAAAATTGAACTACCTTTTGACCCAGTGATTCCACTGCTGGGAATATACCCTAAGAATCCTGAAACACCAATTCAAAGGAACTTATGGACTCCTGTGTTCATAGCAGCACTATTTACAATAGCCAAGTGCTGGAAAGAACCTAAGTGCCCATCAGTAAGTGAGTAAATCAAAAATCTATGGTACATTTACACAGTGGAATACTATGCAATAGAAAGAAAGAACCCCTACCCTTCAAAACAGCATGGATGGAACTGGAGAATATTATGTTAAGTGAAATAAGCCAGGCAGTGCAAAACAAATACCATATGATCTCACCCATAAGAGGAATCTAGTGAACAAAATGAACTAGTAAACAAAATAGAACCACAGACATGGAAACAGTGACCACAGGGGAGGGGGGAGGGGATAATGATGGAAAGACAGGGAATGGACTAGTTAAAAAGCATGTGTGAATGACCAACGGACATGGACAACAGCATAGGAACTGACTGTGGGAGTGGAGTTTGGATGGGCAGAGGAGGGCAAAGGGGGGAAAATTGGGACAAGTGTAATGGAATAACAATAAAAAATATTTTTAAAAAGTCACCATTGTTATAAAAAATGTTTTGTCTGACAGGGTAAGGATTACAGCATCATATGGTAAGGATTAAATTGCATAGAGAATCTTTCTCTTCCTTTGGCCACCTCCACCACTGAGAAAAATTTCCTGGTAGATCACTTGCCCCTTCTTTCCCCCTTTTTCACCCCTCTTCTTTCTTTTTTCCACCTCCCAATTTAATCTCTCCTCACTTCTTAACGGAGAACTTACGTTTCAGAGTTTCCTTCTATCCTACAATGAGCACAGGGAGATAAGGAGCATCTGATTTTCCCTACCCAAAACAGCCTATGAAGATAGTTTGTTAAGTGGAACATCATCTATTATGAAAAGAAATTACACCATTCCAAAAGGACAAAATTGGTGGTCAGTATTGTGATTCCAAACAGAACAATTTATTTGGTGCTATGCTATTTGAAGAAAGACTAACTCTTTAATTCTCAGATCTTAACCACCTAAAAGAGAGAACTGTGTAATTAATTGTAATTAATGCCGTAGCTAGCATAAGACTAGAGTATACAGAAAAAACAGCTGGTGTACCAGTTTAATAGTCGCCCGAGACACCATAGACTTCCCTAGTGAAATCCTCAGTGAGGTGTGCAAGAGTAGCAAGGGTGCAATGAGAGCAACCCTCCCTTGTTAAACAATGCTTTGGTTAATTCTATGGAGAAATGGTGGGTTTAGTGCATAAAAGTGTACAGTCTACACTTAGTCTGCCTGTATTTGAATCCTGACACTGGTACTTAACTGTTATGCAATCTGGGATCTAGGACAACTTACATTTCTGAGACTCTCTCATGAACTGTAAAAGAGATAAAATAAAGATTATATATATAATATATATTATAAATATACATATTTATAATATATATATGTTTCCTCATTCAGAGTTGTTGAAAGTATTAAGAAGATGATATGTGTGTGCAAATATGGGCACCTTTATGCAATACCAGCCACCAAAGCACGAAACTGTGCAATCATTCTAGGCTTTTTCCTCCATTTCATCCTCCACAACTAACTGATCATAAAATTTGGCCAACTGTACTTTTTAAATAGCTTTCAAGTTGTTTCCTACCCTTCTTTAGCTTAAACCCTCAGCAACAGCTCCTACTTGGAGTGCAGCACTCACATCTTAACTCATTTTTATTACTGTGTGATGCACCCTTCTTCCCCATTTCTCTCCTGCATCGCAGCCACTCAACCTATCACAGTATAAAGAATGTGAGTCTGCCTCCAGTTCTAAAACCTTCATTGTTTCCCCAATACCTATAAGGTTTAATCACCACAGTTTAGTAGATAAGAACCTCAGCCTCCAAATTCACCAGCCTCTACATCAGTGAATATGAAACTTCATAGTGTAACAGAGTCACCTGGGATGTTTGTTAAAAACGTAGACTTTAGATATTACTCCATGAACAGTATCATATGGTCTCAATGAAAGACTAAATATCTGAATTTCTAACAGTCAGTTTAGATAATTCTGAGGCAGGGTGCTCTGTGGTTCCCTTAGCTGACCATTTTCACTACCTCTCCTCTCTCTCCATCCTACACAAATGGTGGGTCTTCAAACATAACATGCTTTATATGCCTTCTTGCTTGTACAGTAGCTATTTCTACTTCCTGGAAAGTCCTTCCATACTTTGTCTAGTTAATGTCCATTAATCTGTGGGTATTTCATTCAAATGTCACTCACTCCTGAGTGAAGAGATCCCTGAGTCCTCTCGGGAAGCAGTTAGTTATATCTTCTCCCATGTTTTGATAAGATCCTGCATTAACCTCTCCTTGTAGCACTGGGTTCTAAGCACATTTGAAATGTTAGACCTCTTTACTAGACTAATAAAGGCATGGCAAGCAGGAAAACATCCCGTTAATCCCTGTGTTACCATTATCCAGGGCCCGGCATATGTCAGGTGATCAGTAAGTATTCGCTGACTGAAAGAAGAAATTAATAAGTGTTAGAAAGTCACTTACTTTGGATTATTCAAGGATTTAGGTCATGTCTATATGGCAAAATATTTCTTCCATAAGCTTTCTACTCTTATCTGAACACTATCATTAGATATTATCTCAATTCTTGATAAGAGATAAATATTAACTATTTTTCTCTCTTCAAAATGGAGACAACTACTTGAACAATAAAAAGGTTTAAAAAATGACAGAAAGATAATTTTATTTTTTCTTAATATAAGCTTTTAAAATTTATCGTTGTTCAGTTACAGTTGTGCCTCATTTTTCCCCATTGTTCTCCCCAACCCCACTACTCCCCACTCCCACAGTCAATCCTTCCCCTGACTATCCCTGCCCAGGAATCCTCTATTCATGTTCCTTGGCTTGCCCCTTCCACTTTGGTCTCCCATTATCCTCCTCCCCCCTCCCCTCTGGTCACTGTCAGGTTGTTCTTTATTTCCAAGTCTCTAGTTCTCTTTTGCTCATT
The DNA here is from genome assembly GCF_022682495.2 of Desmodus rotundus. Taxonomy (NCBI): domain Eukaryota; kingdom Metazoa; phylum Chordata; class Mammalia; order Chiroptera; family Phyllostomidae; genus Desmodus; species Desmodus rotundus. Next base: position 48,912,443 of record NC_071389.1, read on the forward strand.
TGTTTGATTTGTTTGATTAGGTTCCACTTATAGGTGAGATCATATGGTATTTGTCTTTCACTGTCTGGCTTATTTCACTAAGCATAATACTCTCCAGTTCCATCCATGCTGTCACAAAGGGTAGGAGTTCCTTCTTTTTGCTATGTAGTATTCCATTGTGTAAATGTACCATTTACTGATTGGTACACATTTACTGATGGGCACTTAGGTTCTTTCTAGCACTCGGCTATTAGAAATAGTGCTGCTATGAACACAGGAGTGTATAAGTTCTTTTGTATTGATGATTTGGAACTCTTAGGGTACAGTCCCAGCAATGAGATCACCGGATCAAAAGGCAGTTCCACCTTTAGTTTTCTGAGGGAATTCCAGACTGTTTTCCACAGTGGCTGCACCAGTTTGCATTCCCACCAACAGTGCACGAGGGTTCCCTTTTCTCGACAACCTCTCTAGCACTTGTTTGTTGATTTATTAATGATGGCCATTCTGACCAGTGTGAAGTGGTGTTTCATTGTTTGGGGTTTTTTTTAGTAGCTTCCTTTCCTCTCTCTACCCGTATATTAGAAACACCTGAAAAATATGAAAACCATTTTCTGTCTGTTTGATTATTTGATTTCAGTGAAGCAGACACTGAAAGACACTGAAGAGACAGAAGGTGAAAAGGGGTTTCACTTTTCTTTTATTCCTTTCTAATTACAATGTGCAGACGAACTTGGGTATCCCCTGAACCGTGGGCAACTAACTGCCTGCATGTGGAACTCGGTAACTACCCCAAACAGCTCCTGGGCACTGCAGCTGGTGCCATCCCCTCGGCCACGGGAGTGCCTGATCCATAGGTTTACCTGAGATGTGCAGCCAAGTTTTGTCTGCACAGGGAGTGACTGACCACTCAGGGAGGGGCTGATGTTCTTTCCAACATTTTACTATTTCATTTGTAAGAGTTATTAAGGACTGACATTGTTGCCTTTAACTGAGGCCTGTGCTTCTGGAAAACAACAATGGTTAAAAACAAAAAACAAAAAAAAACCTTCCACCCTTGTGTATTCTAGGGAATGGTTTCCTTTAAAGGACCTTCATTCCCCATATGACTTAGATAAGGCTCCCAGATGACCTCCTATTTATCTATGACAAGGCCAGACGCACCCTCCAAATTCCAATGTTTGCTTCATAAGCAGTTAGCTAAACTGTTTGTCCCTACTGACAAATCTGGACAAAACACCCACTAATTTGAGTTGACCAAACTAGAGCCACGCTTTTCTCCTTTCCTGAGGCCCCTGAATTCGGTTCACCATTGAGCCTCAGTAAGCTTTGGGAGCTTAAGCAGGGATTGGAACATGGGACAGCCCTCATTTGACAGCTTCAATTATAGCCACTTCAATTTCTGGGATTAGTCCCCTGGATTTGCAGAGAGAAAAGTGTAAAACTTTATAAAGGAGAATATTCTAACACAAATGATACACTGATATTTTAAAAATTATTTTCCTTACATTCAACAGGCCCTGACATACAGAGGAGGGCACTGAAGGATTTCTGTGTGAGGGTGGAATCTTAGGCAGCTCTGTGTAGCATGATTGATGATGTTTTTTCAATTGCGTGACTGCCGTTGAAAGAGCTCTCTTTCCACGGTATTCCTTAATTGAGGTATCACTGTACAAGGAAGCGTGCAATACATTCCTATTGAAAGCATCATTTTAAAAAATGGCACTGTTCTTTGGTTTGAAATTCTACTATATAATACTGTAATGTTTAGGTTCTGTAAGTATACAAATTGGATGGTTAATTATGTTCCAATTCTAGGCATATTATGGAAATCATTATTTTTGGCTTGCGTATTCTAATTATATTCCTGAGATTTATAGATGTGATTAGGAACACTTGGATATTCAATGTAACACAATGGCTTTTGGAAAGTGATGTTTACGGCTGGTAATATGTGTGCTTCATCATTCTCCATCTGAGCTATCATTGTCTTAAAGAACAGAGGTAGCTACCCCTACAACAATGAGGATAAAGTACACAATGAAACTTTAAAATAAAACCAGAAAATAAGACATTTTAGATTTCATGTTATAACAGTGGGGCAACTTATAAAAATTAGAATATCAAGAGAAGGAAATAGAAGACTATCAATAATTAAAACAACTATAAAAAATTAGTGGTACCGGGGAAGGGTAGGATACTGAAAAGCCATGATTGATACCTATAATTTCTAATGTAATACTACCGATTACTCATTACTCAACCAAAATTAAGCATCCTGTTACTTTCCCAACTATTAATATTGGAATAACTTTTAATTCACATTAATGGGAATTCACATTTGCTGGATAGAATAGGACTACTGTTCTGCTTCATTCTGCTAATTTTGGTTTGAATATGTTTCTTTTAATTACATTAACTTACATTACATTACATTATATTACATTATCCGCTTATGAAGAAAATGAAAAGGTTATTTTTCTTTGAAAAACAAGGGTCCCAGTGAGATTTCCTGGGAGTAAATGTGCTAAAATCAAATTTTCCCATTTCCAGTAGATGCTATTCCTCTTCACAGACTCTTGGTAAACTTTAGTTCTTCTATTCCCTTCCTCATTGCTTTTTAGCAGTCCAGTTATGGCCGTGGAAGAAACAGCAGCATGCTTCAAAACACATTCCATATCTTACAGGATAACACCCTAGTTTCACAAGGTTTGGCCTCCCACATGGCATCATGGTTGATTACTGGGCCATTCCTACAACTTATAAGGCCGGCTGCAACAGAATAGTGAAAAAACAATAAATTCTGTAGTTTTAGTTTGTTATGCCCTTTATTGTAAAATTAGTTATTTGGTGAGGAGCCATGTTTTGTGGCATATCATGACCCTAAATGAGGCATTCTATGAGTTCACGTGTGGAAGCATCACAAGTATGGACACATATCAAAAATAAGTGTCTTCAGATAACAGTGTGGTGCTTACCACCGGGGAAGGAGGGGTGGGCGAAAGATGAAGACAGCAAAGGGGGAAATATATGGAAGGAGATTAAGCTTTGGGTGATATGCACACAATGCAATATACAGATGATGTATTGTAGAATTGTACACTTGCATCTCACATAATATTATTAATCAATGTCACTCTAATAAATTTAATTTAAAGAATTCCTGACCAGTTACAGTAAGACACTGTTTACTCCATGAGGGGAGAGGTCTAATGTCATCAATCTGCTACTGAACAGCTGGCATGATCTTCCTCCAAAATGGTGCTGTGTTCAGAACTCAACAACATTCTCATTTGTTGGCAGGCTGGGAACACTGCATGGGCAGCAGCCACATCAGCCTTGATGGTTAAGCATGTGCAGAGCCTTCAACCCTGATGCCAAGTCCACTTTTCCATGAAGCAAGCATCCTATATTAGTTTCTGAGGACTGCTATAACATCACAAACTGGGTGGCTTAAAGTAACAGAATTTTTTTTCCCATAGTACTAGAGGTCTGAGGTCTGAAATCAGGTTGTTGGCAGAAGTGGTTCCTGCAGGAGGCCTTAAGGAAACATCTGATCTATGCCTCTCTCCTGCTTCTGTAGGCTGGCAGCAACGCTTGGTGTGCCTTGGCAAAAACTCTACTCTCTGCCTCCATCTTCTCGTGGCCTTCTTCCCAGTGTGTCTGTGTCTGAAATCTTCCCCCTCTTTCTCTTATAAGAACACCAGTCATTGGATTTAGGGATCACCCTAAATCCAGCAAGATCTTACCTCAAGATCCTTAACTTAATTATATGTGCAAAGATCCCATTTCCAAATAGGGTCATATTCAGAGGTACCAGGGGCTAGGATTTGTATATATCTCTTTGCAGGGCACAGTTTAACCCACTATACAGCATGACAAAGAAACAGGTTGATTGAACTTGACTGATCATAACAAAGATTCATCTTATCTCCCTAACTATTGAAATATCCCTCTGCTCTGAATACCCCTTGTTAGTTATTCAATGGAGCACAAATACCATCACAACCTGTGCCTGTCCCGAGATGTCTATCTCCATGCCTCCTCCATACATCTTTCTGTTAAGTTCCCCAACTTTTTCTCTTGAAGTCCTGACCATCTGGCCAAACTGTTAGCTGTGTTCCATGAGTCAGTGTAGATATATCAGCTCCATATTAAATTGTCAATTAGATATTCTGCCTGAATTTTATCTCTTTGTGAGAACCTCCTACTCTTCTATCCTTCAGGACTTTGCTTGAGTAGGCCTATAATGTTGCAACGATTCTCTTCTGGCTAGTACTATCGTATTGTGAAGAATGATTAGTAAGCCCAGGCCTCATATATTTCTTCTTCAGTCCTCTAGTTATAATGGATTCTCTATGAAAACAGGCTGGAAAACTGGCCAATGGGCCAAATCCAGCCTGTTTTTATGAATAAAGTTTTACGTGAACACAATCCCATGCGTTTGTTTGCACACTGTTTATGACCGCTACAACACTATAATGGCAGAGTTGAATAGCTGCAGTCGTGACCATCGAGGGCCATAAAACATAAAATATTTAGTATCTAGCCCTTTTTCAAAAAAAGTTTGCCAATTTCTGTTCTATGGGACCATAGAAATGGTTGAAGGATAGTAAACAATATAATTACCATAATGGTCCAAGATCATGAAATACATTTGTTCCTTTAATACGTGTCCAAACTCAATTTTGTATTATTTACTTCCACTTGGTGATGGTGTACTGCTGGCTTCACTGGGTTGGTGGATCCAATAAACCCAATTCTTGTCACTGGCTGTCCCATGGTCTGGGATTTAGCGAGTAAGGTGCTATTTACAAAAAAAAAAAAAAAAAAAAAAAGTTATATTCTAAAGAAGACTTGACTTTGTTTCTTAACCCTTGAGATTCACCCCATCTAGACTTTTATCAATAGAATCTCTATTATATATATCAATACCTTCAGCATCATCTAATCTGTTGGGTCACATGCACCAAGTAAAGGAAAGCTTACATTGTGTACTGGATCTCTTACAAATCCTTCTCTTACTCTCCACTCCTCTCAATACTATTAAACTTATTGGTTACTTAGTAATTGAATTGGAGAAACACCCTAAATATAGTTATATGTTGTTTCTAAAATCCAAATAGGTCCATCAAGCATTGTGCCTCTTTCTCAATAGTGGGTTATATAAAGAGTGAAATATGTCTTTCATTTGTTCATGCCCCTTAGTTTTCATAAACGTATTTCCCACACTGGGATTTTTGTGTATTGCCAAGTCACTTAAAATGCTTCTTGCTATGATGTCCAATGAGTATGATGTCATCAATGTAGTGGACCAGCGTGATATTTTTGGAAATGCCAATTGACCAATAGTCCTGTAGTCTAGATCATGACTGGAGGACCACAGCACTAACATAGCCCTGAGATAACACAGTAAAGGTGCACAACTGTCACTGTGAGATGAAACCAAGCCACTGACCACGGTCCTTGCTAAACAGTATAAGAAAAGCATTTTCCAGCTCAATAACTCCATACCAAATGCCAGAGGCTGTGCTGGTTTTCTCCAAATGAGAGGTCAATCTGGAACACAAGCTGCAATTAGAGTCAGCACCTGGTAGGTTTATGATAATGCACATTCTCCAGGACCCATTGGTCTTTTCACAAGTCCAAAAGTAAATTAAGTGAAGATGTTATAAGAATCACTACCTCAAATCTTTCAAATATTTGACAGTGTATCACTGTTTTCTGAAATGACCTCAGGAATTCAGAATTACATTTAATTTTCTATTTTGGTTCTTATTGACTTTTCAGTGGCTTCTACTTGGCCCTTTCTAATAATAGACCTTACTGCAGTAGGTCAGGATGCCAGTGTGGGATTTTACTGGTTGCCAAAAATGTTTATTTAAACTATACTTTCAGGAACTGGTTATGTCTGCGTAATCACTGGGACTCACTTTGAGAACATTTTAGTCCAAAGTTTAATACCTGACCTCTTTAAGCCCCTACTATCGGACCAGAGTGCTATTTTAGGTCCGTGGAGATTAGTGTCAAATCTGAGCCACTGTTTAGTAATCATCCCCAAGTCTATTCCCCTCCATTTTCTCAATTGCTTTAGTAAAGATTTGAAGATTTATGATTTTATTTGTGGCAGTGCAAGGGAACTTGACCTCCCCTTCAATAAAGTGACTCTTGATCTATGAATTAGCTTAGGTGTGGAGAACGGGAAAAAGCTCTTTGTGACAACTCAAGTCAGAGTTCTGACCACCAGACTCAGGTTCATTTTTATGTTATTTAGATCAAGTCATATGTTAGTAGGCTGTCCATCTCTTCCATTTCAAGGAACAAAGTGATTACTGAGCCACTCTCTGCGTATAAAACATTTTGATTGTCTTTTGACTTTGCTGCCTATTATGTTAACTGTATCTCATCGTGTATCTGGTATTTTAAGTCTTGCCACTAGGCCTTCACTCTCCAGTGTCCTATTGTTCCCACTGTCTCCCACCAGAATTTCTGATCTTCAGGGAAAACTCACACCAAAACTTTTCATGTTCCTGGTGCTCCCTTCACCTAGAGATTGAGAAGTTCCTCCGTGAAAGGACTGCTTGCGTGCTTGCCTACGTGGTTATCAAATTGTGGCAGCTAGACTAGCAGCCTCATTATCACTTGGGAAATTGTTAAAAATGCAAATTCTTTCTCCTCAACCCTCAGAAACTTTCAGGGTGGGTCTGATAATTTGTGTTTTCACAAGCTTTCCAGGTGATTCTTACCTACAGCCCAAGGACCACCATTCTACACGATACCATGGTATGGAATGTTAGTCACCCCTGAGCTGAGCTATCAGATGAATCCAGGGGTTTCAAATCAATCAAATAAACTGTGTAATCCATTCCTGGATGCTTGTACTAACACAGAAAATACTGAACATCAATGTATTAGTTTGCTAGGGCTGCCATAACAAAATACGACAGACTAGGTCTGAGATGAAGCTGTCAACAGGTTTGATTTCTCCTGAGAACTCTGTCCGTGGCTTGCAGATGGCCACCTCTCATGGCTCATCCCCAATGGCTCTGCCTCTTGTCATAACAACACCAATCATATCGGGTGGAGTACAACTCTAATGACTTCATTTTAATGCGATCCTTCTTTCAAGGCCCCATCTCCAACTATAGTCACATAGATTATGGCCTATCCCAGATACTATTTAATTGTACCTCTTTAAATGGTCTATCTCCAAATATTTTGTTACATTCTAAAGTGCTAGGGTTGGGACTTCAACATATGAACTTAGAGGGGGCACAATTCTGTCAAATAAGTGCAGCCATATCAACAAAATTGTCCTGGTGTAATGTGGTTTTATTCTCCTTGTTCTAGAACCATATATATTCTCTTACATATTTCCCCGTCTCTGCTAATATAAATCAAAATCTTACAATATTAATTGGTGGATAGGTTTCTCTTCTATATTGAGACTTTACACTTGTTCCACTGGGGCATATTGTGGGTATTTGATTCTAGTCAAATAGAAAAGGAGGTTAGTGGGATGGAAATTAAAGAGAATAGAAATTATTAGGTAAGGTCATTGATACTCTTCAAGCAAGGAATGTCTAGTTTTCTCAAACAGAAAAGAAAGGACTGCTTCTGTATTAAAGGAAGGTTCGTGGTAACATTGAGGTTCAAAGGTCTCAGATATATTCAAATCCACCCACATGGAACTGCTCTTTTTCCCAGGGTCCCACTCATTCCCAGTCATTGCCTTATTTCAGAGACGTAGAAGAACTGAATTCAAATTATGTTACGATCCTAAAACTGATAGAATTCAAATGATGTTATAATCCTAAAACCCACGGAATTCAAATTAAGTTATAACCCTAAGATACACATAAAAAGTCTTTAATATCCTCAGTGTAGTAGCTATTTAGTCTCTTAAGAAGTCCTTCAACATAAACACTGATTAAAAGAGTGAGATAAAAACTTTGCAACACGCCTGGCTACCTATCCTAGATAAAACATCAAGTCAAAAACAGAAACAACTCAAGGTTTTTGAAGTGGACAGGACTTTAATTCAGGATATTAGATACTAAAAATGTTGGAAGGGCTAGAAAACAAAAGGATGTGTTGTTACCCTTAGATTAGGAACTATAGGAAATTATCATCACCCCAGAGAAGCCCAAGAGCTCACTCACAGCTGGTCTCCCTGGAACTGCCTGTCTGCGGTTTGACAGGGGCTGCGCGGCTCTCGGCTCTCGCTCACCTTTGCCTCTTCTGGAGCCACTGCTTGAAGTGGGTGTTGCCAGCGCTACTGCTGCTGCCAGTTCTGTAAGCACGTTTTCTATACCCGTCCCATCTTTAATCTCAATGGAGCACCTTCCACAGTGTCTAGAAATTCTCTTTCATAGAATTTATTTTTGTGGATTTGATTTCTGAACAGAATTCTTCTAATTTAGAGATGTGTTTAAGGAACTAAAGAGTCTAGAGAGGTTTCTAATATATTCCAGCACAGATACCTGTTTCAGAGTGAGCTACTCTGATCCTCCTCTTTCTGGGAATCCGTCAACTTCAACAGCCAAGGCTAATCCTTACTGCTTCTTTGGACTCTGTATGTCTTTGTTGGCCATCACATAATTTTGTCCTGTTCTGTCCATAGTTTTATGTTTTTTGTAAGTAGATCAAAATCACTACATTCAAATCATTTCGTCCTTCCAACCTGGTAGACTTTCTGTATTCAAATATGAGTAATCTAATTTTTTATGTAACAAATATTACTTTAAGTGCTTTAAAATATTATATTAAACATTAAATATTAATTTAAAATATTAATTAAATTAAGTTTCATAAGCGCTTTATGAGATGGGTGTTATTATTACCTCCACTTTACAGATGTGGCTGAGGTAAACAATGGTTAAATAACTTGTTAAAAGCTGTGGAGTTAATAAATGTTAGAGCTGGGATTATCAACCCAAGTAGGGTGACTCCAGAGCCAAGATGCTGTGCTGCCTATGAAGTTAAAATTTTATACTTTCTAACACCTTTTATATTTTATAATTCAGCTTCATAGTATGAATTTCCAACTGCTCTCCAGTCTCTTCTCTACCTCACCTTGGCTGAACCCCCCTAATGTCCCCACGTTCACACACGCACACACACACGTCAGCCTTCAGAAACCTAAGACTGCTGGTAGTTCTCATAACCCAACCCATTGTTTTCTACCTACACTCCTTTGTGTATGCTTTTTCCTCCACCGTTCTCCTTACCTTACCTTACCTTACCAGCCTGGAGAGCACTTTTATCTTTAAACTTCACCTCCCAGACCTGCACACAATTCCCAATAGAATTCTTAGCTTTAAAAAAAAATCAATGAAGCCTGTGACAATTACAGAGACTTCTGATTTTGCAATTAGTATTTGCATGTCTGTCTCCATTGCTGCACTCTAAGCACAATGAAGACAAAGTGCAGGCCTCATTGATCTCTACCTCCCCAGTGCCTAGCACAGTTCCTGGTGCATAGTGTATAGACTGAGCATACTTACCATGTTTAATTAAAACCCACTTTGCCATTCCTTTGCTTTAAAAAAATCTTTAAAAATTCTCTGTGTACTAAAAACAAAATAAAAAGCTAAAATCCTTTAGCATTATAGCAATGCCTTCTTAATTTTTGCCAATTTATTTTCCAGCTTCAGTTCTCACTTAAACTCACACAAAAACGCACACCACTTTGAGCTCCAGCAAAACTAAACTAAGACCACTAGAAGGTTTGAGAAGAGTTCTTTTTTTATTGAGATATAATTGACATTATGGCATTGTGTAACTTTAAGGTACACAAAGTGTTCATTTCATATGTTTATATATTGCAATGTGATTGCCACCAAAGCATTAGTTAACACCTCTATCAAGTCACATAATTATCATTGCATATTGTGGTGAGAACATTTCAGATGTAATCTCAGCAACTTTGAAGACTATAATACAGTATTGTTAATTTAGTCACCATGCTAACGGCTCTCTGAAGTTATTCATGTTCCAGTTGCAAGTCTGTACCCTTTCTCATCTCCCCAGTCCCCTAGCCCAAGTCCCAGGTCACCACCACTCTACTCTTTGTTTCTCTGAGTAGGGCTGTTAAATATTCCACATGTGACATCACACAATATATGTGCCAAAACTGATCATTCTACAAGCATATCTTGTACTTGCTTGCTTTTGTGTCTTTGCTCACATTGTCTTTATCTAGGATTTACTTGAATACAATTTTCACTGCTCTTTGAAATTTGCTGAGCTTTCAATCCCACTTCAACACCATCCTCATTAAACCATCCCTTACTTTCTAAGTCAGCGCAAATTTACCTTTTTTTCTTCTGTGAGACCACTCACTATATTCAGCTTTCTTTCTTATTCATGTATAACCATGGTTTATTTTATACAAGGCATCATTAGCTCCATGGGGCAGGCACCTGGTTACCTCTGCATTTCCTACACCAGCTCCACCCCCAACAATTACTCTGCATTAGCTACTGTAAGATGTTATTCTTGTCCACATGCTTACTCATTGTTAATTAATTGTAAACACATGCATGTTATGACTCAATAATGATGAGGTATTATCAGTAGCAGTATAAATGTATTTTGCATGTCAATTCCAGTATGTCAGGAGTTATATTTACCATTGATCTAGTATTGTAGGCTTTTTATTGGAAGCTTTAGTATTGTAGGCTCCTTATTTTAGAAATAAGAAAATTGAGGTTCAGAAAATATAATAAACATACCTAAGATCACACATCTAGTCAATATAAGAGCCTAGACTTAAGTCACGGTCAGTCCGTCTTCAGCACCTGTGCTCATAATAATAAACTACTTACCATATACAAATGCATAACCCCAACCTTTTTGCATACATTATCATATTTGATCCTCAGAGCAACACTATCAGTTATGTATTCTATTCTCTTTTTTACAAATCAGGAGACCAAGATTTCCATGTGAAGTAATTTTAAAAATTCGATAGCTAGTACTGATGGAGTTGAAACTTTAACCCAAACCATCTGATGCCAATCTTATCTTAAATCATAAATTGTCTTCCAGATAGGTCTTTCTGCCCTTGCATTTCTTTGTTTTTAGCTGTAAACTATTTGGAACCTGTAGGGGACTCAGTAACAGAGTCAACAGATATTTAAAGTGCTTTCTTCTGGCAAGTAAATGACCTGAAATGCCCCTAAGTCACAACCCATTATCCATTTCAACAATGCCTTATCTTCTCTGAGCCCCAGAATAAAAAAGAGATCCTAACTTAAACCTAATTGATTTATTAATCACCTAGTTCTCTTTTCAGGAATTGTTTTTGAAAGGATTACTGATTCACAGGTGAGCTGATTTTAAATTAATCTCTTCTTTTTTACAGTAATATTTGTGGTTAAATTAATCAACAGGCAGGTAAATAACTCATGGCAGGTTCATATGCAAATTGTCAAGTAGTGTCTGACATTCTTGGCTTTCATAGAAACTCTGTGTTCCGTGGTTTGTGGTTTGTTGTGACAGACTAAAGTTTTCAATGGGAAGAAGCCCATACTGTCAGGCAACAAGCAGTAAGGTAAACAAACCCACCCTGGGAAGGGAGGAAAGCCAGACGGAAACCCTAGAAAGACCTAGCCCTGCAGCTGGTGGCCAGCCCTCACCCCACTGCATCTCTTTGTTAGAAGATCCCCAAATATGTTCTCCCATTCTGTGGGTTGTCTTCTTTTGCTGTGTGAAAACTTTTTAGTTTGATGCAGTCTTATTTGTTTATTTTGTTTGTTTGTTTCCCTTGCCTGGGGAGACATATCCAATAATAAATTGCTACAAGCAATGTCCGAGATTTTGTTGCCTATGTTTTCTTCTATAATTTTTATGGTTTTGGTTCTAACATTTAAGTCTTTAATCCATTTTGAATTTATTCTTGTGTGTAAGAAGGTGGTCTAGTTATATTTTTCTGAGCATATCTTTCCAATTTTCCCAACACCATTTAATAATGAATAAACTATCTTTAGCCCATTGTATGTGCTTGCTTCCTCTATCGAATATTAATTGACTATAAAGATGGGGGTTTATTTCTGGTCTCTCTGTTCTGTTCCATTGATTTATGTGTCTTTTTTTATTCCAGCACCATGGTGTTTTGATTATTATGGCCTCGTAGTATAGTTTGATATTAGGTAGTATGATTCCTCCAACTTTATTCTTCTTTCTCAGGATCGCTGTTGCTATGGGGCCTTTTGTGTTTCCATATAAATTTTTGAAATATTTGTCCTAGTTCTGCGAAATACATCATTGGAATCTTTATAGAAATTGCATTGAATCTGCAGTTGTTTTGGGTACTATGGACATTTTGATGATGTTAATTCTTCCTATCCATGAATACCATATGATACTTATTTGTATCTTCTTCAGTTTTTTTCCTCAGTGTCTTATAATTTTCTGTATACAGGTCTTTAAAGAACTTACAAAACTTAGCACCAAAAAAACAAACAGTGCAATTAAAAAATGAGCAAAGGACCTGAATGGACACTTCTCCAAAGAGGTCATACAGATGGCTAATGGACATATGAAAAGATGTTCAGCATCACTAATCATCAGAGAAATGCAAACTAAAACTACAATGAGATCTCATCTCACACCTGTTAGAATGGCTATCATCAATAAATCAACAAACAAGTGCTGGCGAGGATATGGAGGAAGGAGAACACTTTTGCACTGTTGGTGGGAATAAAGATTGGTGCAGCCACTGTGGAAAGCAGTATGAAGAGACCTCAAAAAATTAAGAATGAAACTGCCTTTTGATCTAGTGATCCTGCTTCTGGGATTATATCTGAAGGAACCCAAGAAGCAATTCAAAAGAACATAAGCATCCCTGTGTTCATTGCAGCGTTATTTACAATCACCAAGATATGGAAGCAGCCCAAGTGTCCATCAGTAGATGAGTGGATAAAACAACTATGGGACTTTTTCACAATGGACTTCTACTGAGCTGTAAAAAAGAAAATTGTATCCCCTGCAACAGTATGGATGGGCCTGGAGAACATTATGCTAAGTGAAATAAGCCAGTCAGAGAAAGACAAATACCACACTCTTATGTGGAGTCTAATGCACAAACTGAATTAACAAGCAAAATAGAGATAGAATCATAGCAGAGAGCAGGATGACAGCTGAGGGGGAGGGGGAGTTAGGAGGTGGAGGGACTGAGCAAAAAGGAAAAAGGACTCATGGACAACAGTGTGGTGATTGATGGAGGGAGGGGGGTATAGGGAACTAAGTGGTAATGGAAAAAATATACAGTAGAAGATGCCCTAAAGACAGTTGCATACTGGCTTCCTAACTTATTTTATTACCAAAGTTGTGTTTTTATGGTAAAAGTAATGCTAACAATAATACTCTCATGGCCTTTTATAGTTAATAGCTTTAAAGTCTTTTTCTTATAGCTATGCTTCTCAAAGTACTGGGCATATTCCATGAAGGTATATAGGTATGCAGTGGTTGGAAAAGCATCCCAGATCAATTTTATTTTCTTTTAGGTAATGTGAAGCATTTCATATTAAGTCAAGCAGAGGTGTAGTATGGAGTAGACTGCATAAGCATGAGATTTTAAAATAAAAGACCAAATTTAAAGAAATACTGTGCTTGCACAGCTAATTTGTGTGGCTCATGCAGAGCTTTGGCGGTTTTGCTTTACTGTCTTCTACCATTGAGGATACTTCAGAAGAACTTTTGAGATGCACTATAAATATTGTTTCAGTTGAAGGTTACAAATTAGATAGGTATTTTTATTAATTTTTCTAAATGAATTAGGGTGATTTTTATGGTTATAGAGTAAGTATTTTAAGGTTGTCAAGCCATTTTCAAGCCATTTTCTATTTCCTGCCTTTCCCACTATCCACCTGCAAAACCTCAAAGTTCTAGATAACTTGTTGGACCATATGGGAACTCATGGGTTCTCTAAGAAGATGGAAGCAACCCACCTTTGCGCTGTCTGTGGATGTTTCATTTCATTCACTGACTGTTTCTTATCATTTTTCTACCTCTCAGATTACCTTGCTGCTCACGACTCTGTAAACTCTTTTGGATGGTGCCTGTGACCAGTTGACATTTTAGGTAACTAACCAAGGGCACACGCTTTCAGCCCTCGGTTCATCAGAGTCAATGGCAGTAATTCTGCCTGTGTTTGCTTTCTTTCATTACTTGATTGCAGCAATTATGTCCCAAATGGGACTCAGTCATTCTAGCCTAAATGTTTTATCACACTTCTCATTTGTATATTCTCTACCAACAGACCTTCATCATGCAGCTGTTCCCTTTAATGGGTGCAATATAAAATAGCATTTGGAAACAGAATCATGGAGTGATTTAGAGCTTGCCTTCTGAAGTCAGCAGACCTGGGTTTTGGTCCCAGCTCTGCCACGGGGAAGAAAGTTGTTTAACTTTGCTAGAATCAATTTCTCATCAGCATAATTAATACAATGTCCTCATGAGAATAATGTAAGAATCAAATGAACTAATAATTAAATAGCACCATGTCCTTAATTTAGAATGAGATCAACAAATGATAGTCACATTTGTTATTGTTGATCTTATTGTTGTTATAACATTTTTAATTAAATATGACATGAAAACTTAAAAAATCTTTGGTATATAGCTTGATAAAATGAATGGATACAGCCATGCGGACACCACTCAAGTCCAGGATATCAGCACCCCCAAAATCCTTGCTCATGCCTCCGTCCAGTCACTAACCATCCAAAGGAAACAATATTTTTACTTCTATCAACATCAATTAATTTTTGTCTCTTTCTGTAATTTACATGAATAACATTATATGTTTTCTCCTGTGTCTGGCTTCCTTTTCTTAATATTACATTTGCAATTTCTTCATGTTGCTGCTTGAAGCACAATTTGTTCATTCATACTTCTGTTTTACAACAATATAAATTCACTTATTCATTCTTTTCTTGATATTCATTCCACAGTTAAATGTTTTTAACATTTATTTCTAGTTTGGGACTATTTTTAATAATGCTGCTATGAACATTCTTGTGTACGTCTTCATTCTCATTTTTGTTAGATTTATACCTAATCTAGAATCACAGAACCATAAGATGCATATTATTTGCAGTTTTAGTAGATACTGCAAAACGGTTTTCCAAGCAGGTGACCTGATTTACATTAGATCGTACGCCAGCAGTGCCTGAGAGTTACAGTTGCTCCACATCCGCACTAACAGTGGGTAATGCGGGGGGGGGGGGGGGGGGGGGGTAAATCATTCTAAGTGGAACGGCATCTCACTGAGGGCATAATTTGTATTTTCCTGATGATTAATACATTGAATGCCTTTTAATGTGGTTCTATTTAGTCAGTCTGATATGGTCCCTTTGTTCAAGTCTTTTGCTAATACTTCTATTGTGCTGCCTATCCCTTTTATTAAGTTAAGGCTTAACACAAGTTTTATATATACTCTAGATTTAAGTCCTTTGTAAAATATCCATATATCAGATATTGTAATCTAGTGTGTGGTAGGGGTTTTTACTCTAGTATTAGAATTTTGATAATTTTTTTTGATGAAGTTAAATTTTAATCTGTTCCTTTAATTTGGTTTCCTGTTAAAAAAATATTTGCCTATCTCAAAGCCACAAAGATATTCTCGTATATTATCTTCCAGGTTTATTGTTTTAAGTTTCACATTTAGGTCAAGCCATGTAAAAACTATACTTGTATGTATGAATTAAGTGTTAAGTGTGTGTTTTTCCCTTTGCACCAATCAACAATTATACCAATCAACACAGCATCGACTATTACAATCCATCTTTTTCCCAGTGCATCGGTGTGTTGCCTCTGTTTAAAATGGCTACACTGATTTTTAAAAACTTTGTTAACTTCTATTCATATTGCTATTAGTTTCTTTTTTCATATTCTGAGGGTCACTTGCTGTTTTTTTTTTTTAAGCTTTTTAAGGTATATTATTATAATCATTAAATTGTGGCATTTTATTTCAAAATAACCCATCTGTTATTTACAACTATATGGCTTAATTTCAAAGCATTTGGGGGTTTTCTAGCTTTCTTTTTATTACAGTAATTCCCCCCTTATCCACAGCTTCAATCACCCATGGTCAACAAGACTCCAAAAGTACTCATTGGAAAGCTTCAGACATAAGCAATTTGTAAGCTGTACATCGTTTGCCATCCTGAGGAGCATGATGAAATCTTGCACTGTCCTGCTCCATCCCACTCAGGAGGTAAACTGTCCCTTTCCTAGTGTGTCCACACTGTATACCACTGCTTTCCTGTGTCACTTAGTATTCCTCTCAGTGTCACAGTACTTGGGTTCAAACAACCCTTATATTACTTAATAATGGCCCCAAACTGCAAGTGCAGTAATGCTGGCTATTGGGATATGCCAAAGAGAAACAGTAAAGTGCTTCAAGTGAAAAGGAAGAGACATAGGCTACTTAGAATTTGGATATTGTCCATGACTGAGGCATCCAGGGGAGTTCTTGGGTTGTATTCCCTGAAGATGTAGAGGGACCACTGTATTAAGTACTGTCTTTGACCATCTTCTTCACGGTCAGCAAAGCCTCTGAATTGTTAGGAGATTTGCTAAGTATAAGAACTGGTAAATTTTGGTAAATGTTTCATGTGTACTTGGACACAAAATGTTTTCTGCATTTGTTTTTGCTGTGCTTTAAACATGTGAATTAGAACATCTTTGAGGCAGGAGACAGTCAGGAATGAGAAAACTATGGAGGCACTGCAGGGCTAAGACAAAGGACATCAATACACAACAGAGACCCTGTTCTAAGACCAGACCTGTTGTCTTGCTCTCTGGAAAAGTGCTGAATCATGATGAATCATGACTGCACTGGCCCAGAAGATACTACATGACCCCTGCTTCATTATAATAGCATTTTAATAAATTAGCATTGTGGGACCCCTCCCCTGGCGGTCAATCAAGGAAAATTATGGAAGACGGCCTGCACAGTAGCTTAAAAGTAATATAACTACTTGTGCATGCACAATGAAAACCTGCCAAAACTAGTCCTATGAGAATAGAATCCCTGTGGCTACTGAAGGTCAGTCTCTGCTCAGAGTTGGCCTGCTCCCATGTTCTGTGGAGTGTACTATTGATTAGCAAATCTGTTCTCTCCTCTTATGCTATAAAACTCTGTGTTCATTTCAATTCATCGTTCGCTATCACTAAACCTGGTTATATGTGCCTACCTGTGACATTTTGGTATTCACGATATCTAAATCTTCTATTCCTTACTGGTCTATTTTTCTCTCAGTTAGTGAGTGATACAGGTATGATAAAATCTCTAGCTATATAATTATAGGTTTACCTATTTATCCTGTAGTTACAGGTATGATACAGGTATGATAAAATCTCTAGCTATATAATTATAGTTTTACCTATTTATCCTATAGTTCTGCCAGAATTTGCTATGGCTATTTTATGTCCATGTTCTTAATTATATTATAACAGTACTACAAATTATGGAACATTATGTTTCTGTTGAATTAACCTTTTTTTCATTATGAAAAGTCCCTTTATCCTTAGTAATATTTTGTGCCTTGAAGTCTAAGTGGTCAATTAGTATAGTTTGTCTGGCTTTCTTTTAGTTACAATTTTTATAGTTTATCCTTTTTTATTACATTACTTTTAATCTTAGTCTGTCTTTATGTTTTTGTTTTTAAATCTTTTTCTTACTTGGGCATTTAGCTTATGCCTATAATGTAAATACTAATTTATTTGGATTTTAATCTACCATATTATTTTTTACTCTGTTTCATCTCTTATTTTTCTGTTCCTTTTCTCATATTCTATTTGTTGTATCAAGCTTGTTTCATTATTCTATTTGTCCCTCTATTGAGCTTATTAGTCATACTGTCTTTTATTATCCTTCCAATAGTTTCCTTAGAGATACCAACAAATATCCTTGATTTGGTACCTTCTATCTGAAATCAGTACATTTTCCTTTTTGTGGATATGCTAAAGAACTTAGAAAAAAAAACTCTTTTACCTAACTCAGTTTCTATGTTATTATTCATATATTCATATGTTGTTATACATATATCCATTATATGTATTATTAAACCACAAAAGGCACATTGTTAGTGAGCAAATGTCCATTTGTTGTTCTCAGCTCCAAATCCATCCTTCTTTGCCTGCTCAGTGATCCTTAGGCTGAATTGTCCTCCTTGCCGTCTGGAGCAATGTTAAACTTTGTCAGTAGAAGACACTGCAGTGACCATGGAAGGCAATACCAGCAGGAAGACACCTTCCTTCTGGGTGAAGGTTCTCCATGTTTTATTTAGCATGGGTGCCCTGTGGGTTTCACAGACAACTTTCAACTGCACACTCAGGCCTTGGGCTCTTCACCCAGAGGCCATTTCCATGCACTCCAATTGTGCTTTTTTGGTAGCACTGGCTGAATCCAGTTTTCTCTACCTAATGACTACTCTGAGAGGCTCCAGTGACCTGTTTGTACAGCAGCCCTACTCACATGGTAGCATGCTCCGATGCTACAAGTGTCTCCTTTTAAAGTGTCTGAATTAAAATTAAGAACAAAATGACAGTAACCAGAGGGGAGGTGGGAGAAGATAATGGGTGGGGGAAGAGGGGGGAGGGTTTTCAGGAACAACTATAAAGGATGCATGGATAAGTTCCTGTAACATTTCACATAATAAGGGCTTGGTGATGATGAACTCCTTTAACTTGACCTTATCTGGGAAGCACTTTATCTGCCCTCCCATTCTAAATGATAGCTTTGCTGGATAGAGTCATCTTAGATGTAGGTCCTTGCCTTTCATGACTTTGAATACTTCTTTCCAGCCCCTTCTTGCCTGCAAGGTTTCTTTTTTTTTATTTTAATTTTTATTCAGTTACAATTGTGTGCATTTTCTCCCCATCCTTCCACCCCATCCCAGGCAAACCCACCTCCCTCTCCCACCTCTACCCTCCCCCTTGATTTTGTCCTTGTGTCCTTTATAGTAACTCCTGTAGACCCCTGTCCCCACTATCCCCTCCCCACTCCCCTCTGGCTATTGTTACATTGTTCTTACTTTCAATGTCTCTGGTTATATTTTGTTTGCTTTTTTCTTTTGTTGATTATGTTCCAGTTAAAGGTGAGATCATATGGTATCTGTCCCTCACCACCTGGCTTATTTCACTTAGCGTAATGCTCTCCAGTTCCATCCATGCCATTGCAAAGGGTATAAGCTCCTTCTTTCTCTCTGCTGCGTAGAATTCCATTGTATAAATGTACCATAGTTTTTGGATCCACTCGTTTGCTGATGGGCACTTAGGTTGCTTCCAACACCAGTCAGAGTGGCCAACATAAACAAATCAACAAACAAATGTTGGAGAGGATGTGGAGAAAAGGGAACCCTAGTACATTGTTGGTGGGAATGCAGACTGGTACAGCCACTGTGGAAAACAGTATGGAATTTCCTCAGAGAACTAAAAATGGAACTGCCCTTTGGCCCAGCAATTCCGCTGCTGGGATTATACCCTAAGAGCCCTGAAACACCAATCCAAAAGAACCTGTGCAAGGTTTCTTTTGAGAAATTAGCTGATTTTCTAATGGGAACTCCTTTGTAGGTAACTGTCTCCTTTTCTTTTGCTGCTTTTAAGATTCTCTCCTTATCTTTAATCTTGGGTGATGTAACAAAGAATAAGAAACATAAATGGTAGGTACAAAATAGACAGGGGGAGGTTAAGAATAGTATAGGAAATGAAGACTCGAAAGGACTTATATGTTCCATCCGTGGACATGAACTAAGGGGAGGGAATGCTGGTGGGAGGGGCTTTGCAGGGAAGAGGGGAATAAGGGGGAGAAAAAACGGGACAACTGTAACAGCATAATCAATGAAATATACTTAAAAAATAAAATAAATAAAATAAAATATCTGATTCTCAGCTTTGGGATAAGGTAGCAGGGAGTAGGAGGGACTGTCTCTTGAGGCCTCAGTTCCTTTGTGTCTGGCTCTCTTTCACCATAAGAATAACAACTGTTATTTTGTTTGCTTGCAAAGGCTACTTAAGGACCCCATAGTCTTCTTTTGCCCATTTTAATAGTTAGCCATCTTTGGTGAGTGCTAAATCTTTACACTAAATTTCCTTGTTCCAATAACTGGTTTGATTTCTGTCTCCTGCCTGGATTCTGACTAATATATTCAGACTTCTAATAGCGTTTTCTATTATTTACTGTCTCTGGAGCTCTTTAGTCCTTTCTGCACTTCTGTGATTCCATCTGAGCTCATGTTCTTTCTGTCTGAAGAGCACCTTTTAGTATTTTCTAAAGTGTGTGTCTGCTCACAATAAACCATCCCAATCTTTGTCTAAAAATAACTTATTTTGCATTACTTACTAATGAATAATTTTGCTCTGTGTAGAATCTAAGATTGTCAGCTACTTCTTTTTAGGACTTTAACAATGAAATTTGTTGTCTTTGGCTTTATCATTCCTATTGGTGAGTCAGCCGACAGTCTCATTGATGTTCTCTTGTAAGTGGAGTGCCTTCTGTCTGGTTACTGTGAAGGTCTGCAATTTTTTTAAAGCAGGTTTTACTATTATGTGCCTTGGGATGGTCTTCTTGCCATTTCTTCTTAAGTTCATAGAAATCCTTGAATCGCACTGACTGATATCTTTAATCAGTCTTAAAAGATTCCCAACCACTATACTTTTTTCAAATATTACTTTTATTCCCCTCCCTTTTCTCCTCCTTTATAACTTCAATTATATTTATATTAAATCCTTTCACCATGCCCCTTTCACTCTCTTGTATATTTTCATTTTTTATTTCTTTGTGTGTGTCAATTTGGAAAACTTCTATTTCTTTGCCTTCTAATTTTTTATTGTTCTCTTCATGGGTCTAATTTGTTGTTATAACAAGTCTATCAAGTTCTTTATTTCCATTATTATATTTCCTACATGAAGATTTTTTAACACAGACCACTTCTGTCCTGACATGTTTATCTCTTTCCATAAAAATATCAATAATGATTATTTTATGTCCATGTCATGTTGCTCACATGCCTGGTCACATGTGGGTCCTCTCCTGTTGCAGCCTGCCTCAGCCATTTGTCCCACTTCTTTAGAATCCTATTAACTTTTAAATAAATTTCAAAAATTTTATAAATATATTATAGTATCTGCCTTGTTTGGGTTTTAGTTCTTTTAGTTTTGCATTACTTTCAAAATAAAGTCAAAATTCTGTTATCTAAAGAAAAGTGGAAGTTAATCTTATACGTGGAAGTTTTGGAGAATATGTACTCATTATATAGTGTAATTCTAGAATTAAACTATACAATTACAGTCACTATTTAAGTCACTATATATGTACTATTGGTTTTATCTTTTTTATTTTGACATCTAATATCTTTCTATGTAAGAGTGCATGAGATATATAGTTTGATAGGTTCTATTACAGGAATTTTAAATAAATATTATCTTTAGTAAGGAAGTAGGTTGCATTTGGAGAGATTTACTATTGTTTTGAAGAATTCATGATAGAAATATGTTGAACACACAATTATTTTTTAAATCTAACAATTGATATCAAAATGAAGAAAAATCAACCGAGCACTTGAAGTGTTTACAGTCAGTAAGAACACCTTGCAGCTAGATAATTAGAATCTGGATATATGTCGTCATCACTATTTTAAAGTCAAAGAAGTAAATATTGAGAAATATTTGTGGGTAAAAGTCTTTAAACAACTATGTGACTATATGACTATGGGGAAAGAGAGACAGAGACAGAAAAGGAAGAAAAGAATATATAACAAAAGATAATAGTTTTAATGAATTCCATATTCCACTATTGTGGAAGAGTTATATTTATATCAGTCATATCTAAACATAACAGAGCAATTCAGTATGCTGAAACAGGGTATTAAAATAGAAGTGCTTGTGCCTGAATGTTAGTAGGCAACACAGGCAAGCTGCAAATTTGATTCTGGAAAAAGATGCTTTCTTTGTATGTTCTAGTCCTGTATCTACAGCTCCTGTGGGTGTAAACAGCGCTTTTATAACCAACACTGTCAGCCTGGGTTGATTCACAGGATTGCAGCCGTATACTTTTGGTACCTACTCTCTCCTTTGGAGCTTTTCCAAACCTCCCAATTTAAAAATATTGGACATTGATCCAGATGGCCTTATGGTATTCAGGGGTCTCCATGTTTTTAGTAGCAATACTAAAAATTGTGTCACTTGCACAATTGCATAACTGATGCAAATAAAATTAATGTATGTCTCTTTCTATACCCCACAAAATAAATTAGCACATTTTTCACAAAACCTGAAGCTATATCTATAATGGTCTAAGTTAACATGATTGGGTGTCAGGGTACTGACTGCTCACTCTAGGACCTATAAAATATTGAACTATGGTGAGAGAAAGGAAAGTGAATGATTGCACAGTAGACACTCAATGAGGCTTGTTAAATAAATCTTTGGTGTTGCTTCTAGAAATTCAATATAAAGCATTGAGCTCCATAAACTGAAGCTCTTGGGTTTCAAGAGACATTTCAGGTGTAAAACTCATCACATTGCAATGAAAGAATTGATCAGTTTTTTTTAAAAAATAATTTTGAATTGAAATTATTTGGTAACTTAGAAAAACAGCAAAATGACAAATTGCAAACACGTTATTTTAAATACTTCTATTCAGATTTCACACATTGTTTTCTACTTATTAATAAGCCTACTATTTTCTTCTGCATTTGGTCAACCATCAGGCTTTCATTGGATTTTAGAGGTACATATTTTGAGTTGCTGAGATATTTCTGAAAACGGTGGGCATTGCTACTTGGAATTTTCTTGAAAAAGCTTTGCCATGTTACCTTTGTTCCATCTAAACCTATTCTGTGCAAAAAAAACTGTGCTAGACACAGAGGACATGGAGATGAGTAATATAGATTTTCTGCCATTAAAAAATGAGACACACTTTGCAAGAAGATGCACTGTATTAGTTTAAGTATGAATTTCAGCCTGGTTTCCTAACTTACTGTCCAGCTGTTTAAGGAAGAAATTTTCTAGGTATTTCATCAGATTTAGCCTCAAAACATAGTAACAAATCAAAATGAATGCAAGTACAAGCTAGTTTCTTTCTTAAATTTTGTAAGTACATGATTTTTGTCCAGTTGAAATCATAAAATGTTCTTTTTCAAAAATAAAAAGTGTCTTAGAGATAAAGTAACAAAGTATTTCTGAAATCTTTTCTTCAAAGCATTCTTTGCATGAGATTTTGAGATTTTCCATATAAAAACACTTCCAGTCAAAATGGAGTTTGTGAAATAATTTTTCTTATATCCCTCAGTGAAGAATCACAATAATATATAATATAACAATTTTTAGAAGTACTGTGATTTAAAAATTCTATTTAAGTTTGTTTAGCCTAGCATTTCCCATGCAGCTTCCCTTATAAAATATAAACAAAAAATAATGTGTTGTGTGAAATGGTGGAATAAGTAGAGTTCACACAGCAAGGAAAACAGTACCTGAATTTTCATTCCCAGAGCCAAATGTTTTCCACTAACCACACTAGCCTGGCTAAGGAATGATAAGGGAGTAAAGTTAACATTCTTATAGGAGATTGAATCAATGGCCCATTAGAGGAATAGGCCAAAAGGTGGGTTGTTGGCCAGAATGCAAAGGAAACTGTATTAGAGAGAGAAAATTCAAGTTTATTTTCAAGGTTTCTAGCATGAAATGTCATGAAAATGCCAGGAAGTTCTTCTAGTCACTTCTCACTTGTTGTAGGATTTATATCTGTAGCCTAAAGTTGCTAGAAAGAGCATATGTAGTAGTTAACAGCTAGGGGTTTGGACTCAGGCTACTTGTGTTCAAATAAAATTGTTATTAGCAGTGTGACCTTGCAAAATTTCCTTAACCCCTATACGCCTCACTTTTTCTATACATAAATGGAAATAGTGATAGAGGCTATGGTAATCACATGTCATGATCACTAAATTAGTTAAGATTGTCAAAGCACTTAGCACATTGTGTAGCACATAAGAAACAGCATCTAATTGTATAAGTAAATAATCCTCATAGTTCTTTGTCTTTACTCAGTCTCCTAGTTGATGGATTGTCTTCTTCCTACTGAGAAATCCATTTTTCTTACAAATTCCAACTCACTAGACTGATACCAATCAAGTATCGTGTTTGGGAAATTCACAAAATGTGTTTATAGAGCAAACAGAGCAAAAGGAGAAGAAGAAATGTTTATATATGCTGGCTGAATCTTCAGCCAAGTTCATAGCCTGTTATCTTGGGGCAAACTCACTGGAGAAAACGAACTAACCTCATGTAATGAGAACAACAGATTATTTTCTATATTGGTCCCTATTGCCTCCAAATGTTTGCTTGTGAACTTGATTACATAACGTTAATAATAACAATATATTTACCAAGTGCTTGCCATATACCCTTGTGATCTTCTTATGGATTTGTATGTAGTATTTTTACTGAATTACTACAACAATCCTGTAAGTTGGATATTGTTATTATCCCTATTTTATAGATAAGCAAATAATGGGAAATATTTTCTTTCTCCTGAACAAATTTAGTTTTAAAATATTTTAAAACATTGCAAATATCATCTACAGCCATACCACCCTGAATGTGCCCAATCTCATCTAAAACATTGCAAATATTTTAATTTTTTAATCATAGAAAGTAGCCCTTAAACATAAGTCGTTCTAACACTGGGCTGTTGGAGAGAATAATTTAGAGTTTACAGGTGGCCAATACTCGCAACTTGTCAGTTTATACATTAAGTGGTTTCTGTTCAGTACTCACCAAAGCTCATGAACTTGCTATTGCTGTTCCGTGTTACAGAGAAGCAAATTGAATTTCAGTGCAGTTTAATTTGCTGGTCCATGTTCACAATGAAAGCGATCCACTTATTTCCTTAAAAAATAGGTTAGAATACCTGAACAGGAAGTACACATATTTTGATCACTTGAAGCTAAAGAAAGAAGAAATGTTAGCAGTAGTGCTTGAGTCATAAGCTTATCAAAGAAAGGAAGGTCTTCATCGCTGAGCTAGAGAAACAGAAGAGAATACAGAACATCTTTAATGAGAATTTTTTCTTAGTGCTCATTTTCACTGTGCAAAAGCTGATTGGGTTCATTTATCTCATCAAGAACAAAGCATGGGAAAGTTGCTTTAGTATGTACTAAATAGGACCAAAAAATAGGAAGTGAACATTGATGTAATTCAATGTTTCCCATGAGGGTATATGCACATCTCTAAATAGAATATGTGCCTTTGAACCACTGTTGCAGGTACAGGAAAGGTCAGGAGAAAATACACAGTGATGTCTTCCTGTATCTGCTTGTCTCTGGCTTTCCTGTCAAAATGACATGGAGCATCCTCCAAACAGCATAAATATGTATCTCTTAGCTATCTGCATATTTGAAATCACTGTAAAACCTTCAGTACTAACAAAAAAATGCATTGTTTTTCTGTCTTTATGCAAGTAACTTGCTATGAGTCTGTCTCCCCCAAGTACTAAATAAATAAATTGCATGACTTTGTAATTTTCATCTTGAAAATGTTCATGCCCTAGATTAGCTACTTAAAAAAAAATCTTTATAATGCATCAGGCACTGTTTAATTCATTGTAAAGGTTGGAAAAACATCAACTAATTGTCAAGAAATATTCAGGTTTATACTCAAGGTTTCAAGCATTAAATATCATGAAAATGCAAAGAAGACCATGTAGTTCACTTCTCACTTGTTCTAGAATTTAAATATGCTGCCTCAAATATGATCAATTATTGGGTGACAATTCAATTTCCTTTGATTACAAGTTATGTTAACTCAAAAAAGTGATTCAACTTTCTGTTGTCTATATAAATGCAAGGGAACAGTCGCCTAAATGTAAATAATGCCTGGATTAAAAATCATAGCACATTCAGAGAACTTCAGGTGGTTAGTTGTGGCTGCTGTGTGGAAGATAGAACACTGGACTCTAAGGGTAGGCTGACCTGTTTTTGAATCCTACCCAGCTATGCCTCTAACTAGTTGTATTATCATGGGCTAATAACTTAACTTTTTGAATCTCAATTTCTACCTCTGTACAGTTATAATAATTATAAGGATTATTTAATTATGAAATATTGCATGATAAGTAAATATCTTTACATATTAACTAATTCCTAACATAAAGGAATGTTGTAAAGTCTACATGAGATCATGAATGCCGTCTATACATTGAGCATTGTAAATGATAGATACTGTTATTACTTTGGTTAGAATAAAAATTTGATTTAAACTGGGTGGGTCAGAGCCACAGCTTGCAAAATCTGTTATGCATTGAAGGACTTTAGATTCCATACTATGGTATACAATGGAAAGCCACGGAGGAATTTTACTCAGAAGAGTACCATGATCACTCTGCATTTTAAAAAGATCATTTTGCTCGCAGTGTGGAGTGTGAATTGGAGGGTACAGTAAGGAAAACAGTTGTAAGACTATTTCACTGGTCCATGAGAGAAATAATAAAGGCTTGTGCCAAGTCAACCACAGAATAAACAGTAAGATTATAAGGAGCTGGAAATAATGGAGCATGGCTATAATACTGTTGCCTGCAGAAGTGGGTCTTTTTCATGGGATCTTGAGAAAAGCATTTCATGGACCCTTGCATGGGAGACTGTAATGTGGCAAGATTTATTCAGGTGGAAGGCTGCCCCTGTGTTCCATCTCTGTCTGTCCAGCCATGGAAAAAGTCCAACCGTACTTCAGCAAGGCTAAAATAAAGGCCAGGGTCCAGAGTTTCTGTGCCATATTAAATCTCAGTCCAGTCCAGCATGTCCACTGTCCAGCCAGCTTAGCTTGTGCTCTGGGCTGCAATCTATTGCTGTACTGGGGTATCCAGACTCCACCCAGATCCTACATTTGGAGTCCATGCAGCCATTGGACACGTGGCTGCTAGAGTCACATGGACATGGAGAGAGAACGCACGAATTTGCAGGACCAGCCGGGGTCACCAAGAGAGTTCTTTCTTGTTCCCTAGGATTATATTATCTTGGGTTTGGGAAGGACTAGAAGCTTATTCAAAAAACCAATCATCTTCCCAAGTATTTACTGGCTTCTCATAGATCCACCCCCTAGCCAATTGATCCTTTACCCAGGTTAGGTCTCTGTGGGCAAGCACCTCTCCCTGCACCATTTTGACCTCTACTGGGCATGTGCTTATTTCTCCTTGCTCCCCACAACAATCTGGTACTGAAGGGGCATGGGAGGGGTGTTAATCCTCAATATGGCCATGCTGTGATACCCTGGGAATGAGCAGCTATAGCTTCCTGGCTAAGCAACAGGCTCATGGTCCCCAGAAGATTAGGCTAAACAATATCTGATTCCCTTTTCTCCTCCTTTTACTAATAATTAGCTAACTACCTACAGTAACAATACAATGTTGCAACATGGAGAAGGAAGGAATCAAGAATGACACCCATTATCTAGGAAGATAGGTGGGGAGGCAGAGCTGAGGGGAGGGGATGGAGGACTAAATGAGTAAGATAAGGTTGGTTTTGAAGAAGTAGAATTTGAGTTCCCTGTAAGACAGAAAAACATAGAGATCTATCACACAGTTGGTTATGTTGGTTCAACTTTCATTACAGGGTTCAAGACCATTTGTGGATCACCTATATATAATAGATTAAGTTATGGGACTATATGTGACCTCTTACAGAGATCAGATGGAGTGATGAGAGGAGAGCTAAGGATTGAACTTTGGGAAACATCAAAACATAAAAGATAGGTAAAAGAAAAAGAACTTTAAATGGAGACTGAGAAGGCACAGGCATATAGTACAAGGAAAATCAAAGAGAACTGATGCCCAGAAAACCAAGGTAGAAGTGTATCAAGAAGAAAGAAGTGGTTAACCCTGCCAAATGTTGCAGGTAAACAAAGTAAGATTAGAAGCGAAGAAATGACATATGACTTGACAATTGTTGGATTGCTTGTGATATTTGCAAGACATTTTTTTGCAATGGTGGGGATGATAATTAGACTCTAGAAGTTTGAGGTATGTGTGAAATATGCTGGTACGCTTCTTTTTTTCCTCCAAAAGTGGGGACAGCAATATTTCTAACCGTCAATCTTTTATCAGAATCTTGTTATACCTCATCAAAGGTGGAGTCTATTTCCTTGAGCCAAAGTAGGACTTTGTCACTGTCTCAATGAACAGAACACTGCAATTTAAGTTTAGATCATAAAAGGAAATAAAGATTCTCTCTCTCTATCTCTTTCTCTTTCCCTGTCTCTCTGTCTCTCTATCATCCTTGGTTCTTGCAACCTACCAACCACATTGCGAGGAATCCTAGGTCTCATGGAGCACAGGTATTCTGGCCAGCAGACCCAGCTAACATCTCAGTGCTAACACCAGTACCAACTTCTTGAATGAGCAATCCTTTGAATGATTTTAGCCCCTAGGTTTTGAGCTGTTCCAGCTGATACATATGAACCAGAGATGAGCTATCCCTGTTGAGCACTTGTCAAATTGCAGATGAAATATTCTAGATGTTTTAGGCCATTAAGTTTTGGGTAATATTTTATATAGCTATAGTACATACTACAAATACAAAGAAAAAAAGACCATAAATATGAATTATTCGTTGCAAGTAGCACTCAAGAATTTCAGCAGAAAAAGAAATTAATAACTAAATGAAAATAGAGGATCAATAATGCTTGGAAGTTTTTTATTTTGTTATTAAAAGGTCATCATCCTGACCTGGCTGGATAGCACAGTTGGTTAGAGCAGCCTCCTGATGTGCCAAGGTTATGGGTTTGATTCCTGGTCATGGCACATACAAGAATCAACCAGTGAATGCATAAATAAGTGGAACAATAAATTAATGTTTTTCTCTTTCTTTCTTTCAATCTCCCTCTCTCTTTTCCTTCCCCCTTTTATCTCTAAAATAAATTTTAAAAATGAAGATCATCATCTTAAGCCAATGAGATGTAACATGATAATAAATGTTAAGAATAAATAATTTCAGATGCAAATTCTGTATCCTTGAGAATATAAAAGATATCACACAGAGATTATAAGGGTTGTGATTGATTTTAAAAAGGGAAACTGATATTTGTACATATACAGGTGCTCATACATGTTAGTACAAGAAACTAAAGGTCTTTCTCAATATCTAAGTTGTCTTTATAAAATGAGAGGCAACGTCATCTGCACTGAAAAAGTGGTGAGACAGGGGGTATGGGAAGAAAGAATAAAAGCATCTGAGAGCTGTTAGCTTATAAATTTGTTCATATGGTAATATATACACATCTTTTGTTCCATAGGTTTAATTATCAAACACCACAGAAGACCCTGTATGCCTAGTCCTTAACCCCAAGATAACTATTATGCTGGCATCTATCATCTATTAGTTTTCTGTTCTTGAAATATATATAAAAATGAACTCATTGAATAGGTACTCCCTTGTGTCTGGCTTTTGTTGCTCAACACTATGGATATTAGATTCATGCATATTTTGCATATAGGAGCAGTGCGTTCATTAATGTTACTGAATAATATCACATGAATACATTTATTTTTTATTTTAATATAGATAGATATCTGAGGTATATCAAGTATGGGGCTATTAAAATAAAGCTTCTGTGAATATTTTGGGCATGATTTTGCTGCAACTATACATACATTTCTGTTAGGAACAGACCTTGCAAAAGAATTGCTGGGTTACCAGGTATGCATGCTTTCAGCTGTTGCTGTTACCAAACAGCTTTCCCAAGTGTTTACACCAAGTTGTTTCGGTACATTTCCACAAGCAGTACATGTGAGTTTTTGTTCTTTCGCATCCTTTCCAACACTAGGTGCAACCGATCGATCACTATTTTAGCCATGCTGGTGCACGTGTAACCTTTTTCATTTTTCTATTGGGTTTCTTGCCATTTTTCTTAAATATTTTTAGGAATATTATTTTTTTAGTTTGTTCATATTTTTGTTTTAAATCTGGGTATGTCAAATATTTGTACTACACATATTTTTTTTGCACTCTATAGTTTGCTTTCTCACTCTTTTAATGATGTCCTTTGAAGAACAAAATAACAGTTATGCCATCTTGTTTACCAGTCTTCTTCTTTGTTGTTAGGTTTTTGCATTCTATTTAAGAAATCTTTGCTTATCTCAAAGTCATGAAGATATTTTCTCATTATTTTATTGCTAGAAACATCAAGTTTTATCCTTTGCATTTATATCAACAGTTCATTGCAAATTAGTTTTTGTGTAAGATGAGGTAGAGTTAAAGCTGCACCATTTTCCACACAAATGACCCAGCATCGTTATTAAAAAACCCATTTTTTTCTCACTGCACTGGTCTCATCTTTATGGACAGGTAGCTGTCAGTGTGGGGCCTCTGTTTCTTTGGCCTGTGAGTCTGTCCTTGCACCAGCACAGCACTCTATTCGTGACAGTAGCTTTTATAGGAACCATTGATTAGTACCAATGTAAGGCCTCAAACTTGGGTCTTCTCAAGACTGACTGGGTGATCATTGCTCTTTGCACTTCCGTGTATATTTGAGAGTAACTAGTCCTTTCTACCAAAATGAAATTCTACTGTGATTTTGATTGAGACTGTGGTAAACCTAACAGGTAATTGATATTATCATAATCTTGGAACACCTATAGAGTCTGAAGATTCATTCATATTATTGCTGATATAAAATAGTTTGCTCCTTTTTTATTACTAAATATGATTTCATTGTATGAATATATCACAGTTGTTTATCCATTCTCCTGGTTGAAGAACATCTGGGTTATTTTCATTTTGGGGCTATTGTGACTAAAGCTTCTAAAGACATACTTGTACAAGTCTTTTCATGGACATGCCTTCTTTTGTCTTGAGTAAATATTGAAGATAGGAATTATTGGCCATTAGTATATCTTCTTTTACAAAGTGTTTATTCAATTCTTTATCCAAATTTTAAATTGGATTGTTTACCATTCTATTATTGAATTGTTGGAGTTCTTTATGAACCCTAAGTATCAGTTCTTTGTTAGCTAGGGTTTTAGAAATACCATCTCCTAGTCTTTGGTGTTCCTGTTCATTTTATTCATGATGTCTTTTGATGAGCAGAAGTTTTTAGTGAAAATAAAGGCTATTTATCAAATTTCCTTTTGTAGCCATTCATTTTTACCATAGGTTTAAGCAACTTTTTTTCTACCTATTAGTCAAAAATATATACTCTTATATTTTTCTCTGAAAAAATGTACAATTCTGGTACTTATACTTAGATCTATAATACATCTTAATTTATGTGTATGATAAGACTTAGGACTTAAGGCTTATTTTTTTCCCTTATATATATTGTGGGGTTTCAGAATGGGCCACTCCAAGATATGCCACAGTGGTGTGCAAATTATTTTGAGCTAAAGGTAATTTCAGCTTTAGGCTCAACAGAAACTTCTGCCACTCTAACAATCTAGAAGAAATTGAATTAGGGGTCTTGCCCATAATAAGAGATTATCAGCGATAATCTTCTTGACCCACCTATGGCAGGGCAAACTTATATTTACTAAACATTTGATCTTATCATTCTGCAATAACACTTTGAAGTCCCAAGGTGCATTATCTCATCCCTAGCTCAAAGACTCTTACAAACCTCAGTCCCCTCATGCAGGTGGGGTCTCTGACTCTCTCATGTATGTGGGGTTCCCAATAGATATGTTATATGTGTATTAGATTTGATTATGTTCTCTTGCTAATTGTATTATTAGACTGGCCAAAAGAACCTTGAAGGTAGAAGAAGGAAGTTCTCCCTCATTCTCTCTCTCCATATATATATCTCCATATATATATATATATATATATATATATATATCTCCATATATATATATATATCCATATATATATATATACATATATATATATACATATATATATATATATATATATATATATTTGCTGAAAAATCCAGAAAACTTTTCCTTTCTCCATTGAATTTGGTACCTTTGTTGAAAGTGAGGATTTATTTGTGAGCCAGTTGTTCTATTTCATTGTTCCATTCATCAACATTTATGCCAGTACCACACTGTCTTGATTCATAGTAAATCAAGTCAGGTCATCTAAGCTTTGTAGTTTTTCAACATAGCTTTGGATAGCCTAAATCCTTTGCATTTTATTATAAAATTTTAAATTTCCAATCAAAGAACAACGTGGATTGTCTGTTTATTTGGGTCTTAAAATGTTCTCAAAAGTTTTCTTAGTTCACAGGGTAGAAGTCTTCCACGTCTTTTGTTAAATTTATGACTTATTCTGGTTTGGGTTGCTATGGTAAAGGGAGTTGTTTTTAAAATTTCGCTTCCCAACTGTTTGCTATTGGCATATAAAAATACAATTCATTTTTTATATTAACCTTGTGCCCTTCAACATCACTAAATTTAACCTTTAGTTCTGTGTTTGTTTTAAAGATTTTATAGGATTTTTCAACATAACTAATCTTGTTATTTGCAAAAAGACAGTCTGGCTTCCTCCTCTGTGGTCTCTGCTTTTTTTGCCTTATAACCATAGGTTCCCTGGTACAAAGTGGAGTAGAAGTCATGAGAATGAGAATTTTTGCCTTGCTCTCACTTGTAGAAAAGGTTAAATATTGCATCACTGAATATACTTTTCACATGATTTTTCAGAGATATCTTTATCAGATTGAAGAAGTTAATTTTAATTTTTAGCTTGTTGAGAGTTATTTTTCAACATCAGTGAGTATTAAATTTTGACCACTGCTTTTTCTACAGTATTGAATTTTTCTCTTTTATTATAATGTCAAATTGGCAAGTTACAATGGTTTATTTCAAATCTTAAATGGAATTTTGCATTCCTGGGATAAGCCTACTTATGCATGATGTGGTATCCTTTTGATATAGTGCTCTATTTGATTTGCTAGTATTTTGGTAGTAGCTGTAACAATATTAATGAGAATTTTGGAGTTGTAAATTTTTTTCTTATACTCTCCTTATAAGATTTTAATGTTATGATTGTGCTGGCTTTATAAAATAAGCTGGTAATTGTTTCCTATTCTTCTATTTCTGAATAAGTGTAAGATTGGTGATATTTCTTCCTTAATATTGGAGAGAATTTTCCAGTGACCATGTGAGGAGCCTGGAGTGCTTGTAGAAGATTTTTGGATAACAAATTAATTACCATTAAAATATATATATATATATATAGGACTAAACAGATTCTTCTGTTTTATATTGTACCAGTTTAGGCTAGTTGTATTTTTTAAGTGCTTGTTTTTTTCATCTACATTTACAAATTTGTTGGCATAAATTTGGTAATAAAATTATCTTACATGCTTTTAATATCTGTGGGATCCATAATACTAATCTCTCTTTTATTCTATTACTCTCTTGATATTGGGATTCTGTCTAATCTCTTTTGTATTTCATAAATATTGCAAAGCCAACTTTGTTAATTTTCATTATTCCTTTTTACTGTTTCATTGATTTCTATTCTGTTATTTTTTCCTTCTTACTTACTCTGGCTTTAATTTGTTCTCTTTTTTCTCTGTCTTCTTAAGAAGATGAAAACTTTGGTGATTAATTTAAATTTATTGATTGATTGATTTTTTGAAGGGAGAGAGGAAGGGAGAGAGGATGGGAGAGAGAGAGAGAAAACAATTTGTTGTTCCACTTATTTTTGCATTCATTGGTTGCTTCTTGTATGTGCCCTGACCAGGGATGGACCCTCTCACATTTGGCATATCCTAATGAAGCTCAAACCAACTGAGCTACCTGGCCAGGACCCAGTCATTAATTTTAAACATCTTTCTCTTCTAATACATCCTTTTAAAGCTATATGTTTCCCTCTAAGCACTATTTACCTTCATCCCATGTATTTTTAAATGTTTACTTATTTATTTTCAATTACATTTTATATTCAATATTATTTTGTATTAGTTTCCGTTGTGCAACACAGTGGTTAGACAGTCATATACTTTATAAAGTGGTCCCCCAGATATTTCAAGAACTCATCATACACTGTACACAGTTCTTACATTATTGGCTACATTCCTCATGCTGCACTTCAAATCCCTTTGACTGTTTGACTATTTTGTGACTACCAATCGGTACTCACTACCGTCACATTTTTCATTCATCTCCCCAACCCCCTCCCGTCTGATCTCTGCAACTCCGAGTCTCTTTCCATTTTTGTTTGTTTATTTTGCTCTTTAGATTCCACATATAAGTGAAATCACTTATATAGTATTTGTCTTTTTCCATCTGACTTACTTTACTTAACATAATACCTTCTAGGTGCATTCATGCTGTTGCAAATGATAAGATTTTATTTTTTTTATGCCCAGGTGATAGTTGGTTGTGTGTATATATATATATATGTGTGTTTGTGTGTATATGTATGCCACCTTCTTTTATCCACTTGTCTATTGATGGGATATCGGGTTGCTTCCACATCTCAGCTATTGTAAAGAATGCTGCAAAAAATCTAGGGTGCATATATTACTTCAAATCACTGTTTGGGGTTTCTTTGGACATATACCCAGAAACAAAATTGCTGGGTCATAAGACAGTTCTGCTTTTAATATTTTGAGGAATTTTCACACTGTTTTCCATAGTGGTTGCACCAAATCTGCATTCCCACCAACAGTGCATGAGGGCTCCCTTTTCTTCTCCTGGCTAGCGCTTGTTGTTCGTGGATTCATTAATGACAGACATTATGACAGGTTTGAGGTGATATCTCACTGTGGTTTCAGTTGCATTTCTCTGATGATTAGGGACACAGAACATCTTTTCATATGTCTATTGGTCATTGGTATGTTCTCTTTGGAAAACTACACTCCATATATTTTATTACGGCTAACTTTTCTTTATCAATTACTTGGAAATATTTTACAATTTCCATTGCAACTTCTTTTCTGACCCTTGCATTATTTAGTAGTATGTAATGTAACATGCAAGTATTTGAAATTTTCCTAGACATCTTACTGTCTAATATTTCCTAGTTTTCGAGAATAGACTCTGTATACTTTGATTCTCTTCATTTATATAGACTTGTTTAGTGCATAAAATATGATCGGTAGAGACGCATGTGCACTGTGCACGTGAAGCAACGTTTATTCTGAGGGTGCTGGATACAGGATCTCATGAATGCCAGCTAGACCGACGTGGCTGGCGATGCTGCTCGGATCGCCTGTGCCTTCCTGAGTTCTGTTCTTTTAGCTGACAAAATAGAACAGTAAAATTTTCAACTGCGCAACATTTTTGCTCTCTTTCGTCTTATCAACTTTTGCTTCAAGTATTTTTGAGATTTTGGTGTTAGGTGCATACACATTTATAATTTTTAATTCATCCCTATGTGTTTGCTCTTGTATCACTATAAGTGTTCTTCTGGTAACACCCTTTATTTTGAAGTCCAGTTTCTCTAATTGCAAATAATGATATTCTAGACTTCTTGTGCTTGCTGTTCACATAATATATCTTTTCTATTTATTTTCAACTTCTCTCAATCTTTATATTTATAGTACATCATTTCTGACAGCAGATATTTAGGTCTTGCTTTTGAAATTCATTCTGGCAATCTCTACTTTTCATTGAAGAGTTTTCTACACTAAACGTGAACATGGTATCACTAAGATGGTTATACTTGGGCCTGATGTTTTATTATTCATTTGCTGTTTTACTCTGTCTCCTCCTCATCTTTGTTTTTGGTTTCTGCTCCCTTCATTCTAATTTCTCTATTAGTTTTATTCTTGTGTTATTTTTAGTTGTTTCTCATGAAATTTCAATATACATCTATCATGGTTTGCAGCCCAGTTAGTTAATATTATGCCATGTCACAAAAAGAATGTAGAAACCCTGATATCATGTAGGTCCACTTATTACCCTGCATCCTTTAAGCTACAGTTATGTACTATATATAGCATACATAACCAACTCCACAAGAAGATGTCATGTTTTTTGGTTTAAATAGTACTTGTATTTTGAGATATTTACACTCACCTTGATATTTACCAAATTTCAAAATTTATTTTATCCTAAAGAGCCAAATTCTATCTGGTATCATTTTTCTTTCAACCTGAAGAATTTGTTTTAGGAATCCTTTCTAAAGTGGAGGTCTGCCAGCAATAACTCTTCTTAGTTATATTTTATTCAAAACATATTTATTTTGCTTCTACAATAAATATTCATATTGCATGTATGAGGGGAGACCCCCCAAACCCTGGAATTATCCTCTGGAGGGCAGGCCCCTTGTAGTACAGGCTTCCCCCACTATGTGAGTGTTCTAGGAACCCACCTGTATCAGCGTATCTATCAGCTGGCACTGTTGTGAGAGGCTGCGTTCCACTTCGGCAAATTTTTCTGAAGACTTTTTCAATGTGTTTGCCCATTTCATGATGGGCGATTCACACCTGCCCACACCGCACTGAGGGTTCAGCAGTTTTGACCACAAATGACACGACCCCTGTGCCCCACCCTCTCTATTCACCTGAACTCCATTTTGCCCTGAGCAATGTTTTTGTTTGTTTCCCTGATGAAAAAGTCCTCTAGGGAAGTGTTTTGCTGATGTGGAAGAGGTGAGACAAAAATGGCAGACGCACTGAAAGGCATCAAAATCAACAAGTTCGAAAACTACCTTGAGCAGTGGAAAAACACGTCTCCACAGGTGTATTGCATCAAATGGAGAGAGTACTTTGAAGGTGACTGAAGTTTAAACATGTAAGAATAAATACGCATTTTTTTATAAATGAGTTCTGGGTCTTTTGGGGTCCTTCCTCATAGAATTTTCTTTTAACACTTTGTTAAAATGTCGTTCCCTTAACTTGTTTGTGCCATTGATTTTAATGAGAAGTCAGTAGCATTTCTTCCCCATCATCGAGCAGTTCTATAGTTATAAAATTTTCCAAGGCAATTTCAACATCTAGAGTTTCTTGGGGATGGCCTCTATTTTGTCATTTCGATCAAGAATGGGTCATATTTTGGGGGTTGTTGTGGTTTTCTTTGTTTTTTGGTAACATTGTGGATATCATGAATGTTATGTTTGCCACTATGAATTCTCTTAGTCCTCTGAAGAGTTTGGTTTTGTTTGTGTTGCCTGTTCTTTCTCTTGCTCCTGTTTTTTGGTATGTCAAAAATATATATTTTGAATGTCAGATGTTACATCTAAAAATTTGTGGGGTTGAGGTAACGTTACTTCTCTTTGTAGATAGTTTACCCTATTCACCGAAAGGCAACAGATCAGCTGAATCTAATTATGGACTACATTGACTTGAAGCTGGTTTTCAGTCTCTAGTATGGGTCCCAAATGACAGGCTGGGTTCCACTTTAAAGCTCTCATTCTTGGGGACTTTCAAATTGTATATTTTTTTTCTCAGCACTAGAAGACTGTCATAAATTTCACTCTTTTTCACAGTCACTCTCTGCTTGATTTCTTACCTCTAAGGCATATGCAGCTGAAATGGCAAGTGTTTGGTGGTCAAACATGTGCCCATTGTCAAGGAGGCTTACTTGCACCTTTCTTCTCGCTGAGATCTGAGAGTTTCCAGACTGCTTTGGCAGGCCCCACTCTCTGTGCCAGCCTGAGGATGTTGCCTTGAAATTCTCCTGGCAACCCTGTCAGCATCTAATCAGCCAGCTTCTTGACCTTTTGGTCTCATGACTATGCTGAAAACGAGCAAATGCCCTAAGAGGAAAAATAGCATGTAGAAGGTTGGACACACCTTGATTAATTTCCCTTCTCCTTTTCATCTGGTCCCTTATATTTGGGCTACCTTTGAAACTTTCTAATATATTCATCAAGATTTTGGTGTGTATTTTCCCTAACTTATAAAATCATTCTAGAAATTTGCTAAACTGGTTTTATGACAGAAATGTTTATGATAACATTATTTTCAGTTGAACTGTATTCTATAACTTCCTTAATATATTCCCATTTTACCACATTTATAATAATCTCATTTTAACAAACTTTTGCAGTAAGCATCTTGATCCATGTAGCTCTTATCCTAAGAATTATTAAAGAATTATTTTTCAGAATGAATTTCCAGGATGTGAGATCCATTAATGTTTCGGGGTATATGAACAATGTGGCTTTCTTAAAAAACATTTCTTAATAATCTTTCAAAAAGATTGTGCCAATTGACAATATCACTTACAATATATAATCATTGTATTTTTATCACAAGTTCTCTAGCACTGAAGATTTTTATAATATAAAATTTTGGATGGTTTAATAATTTAATTTGGGATGATTTAATAATTGTAAACAATATATCTTATTTAAATTTGAATTATCTTTGCTTACAAAGTTAAAAATTGTTTTATATCTGGGGAATGGGGAGTAATTTCAAAAACTACATGTCAGTAGAGCATACTAGGTTAATTTCCATAATTATAACAACATATCAGTCCATTTCCCCAGTTGTTGGTGCTGTATTTTTCCTTATTCTGCTCAGAATTTTTCATGATGTCCAAGACATAAGATGTATTCAGTAAATGTTTATTAAGTTGAATGCCATTTTCTCTTTCATTTTTCAATGATTTTAGACAGTCTCTGAATAACATTTCAGAGGCTTTATTGCACATGGTACTAAATTGTGGCTTATCTGCCTAAACCCCTTACCATATGTCCAATAGCCTCCTTTTCTGGATGCCTCATTCTGATCTATTTTACCCATCATGAGAAATAATAGATTCATAAGTCATGTATCAGTTATCTAGCCTTATATTGGTAGGTTTTTATTTTTTATCTCTAGCAAACTGGCAAAGGGCACACAACTGTATTCCTGGACCTGAATAGACACATAATAATAGATTTTTGAAAAATGAGGACATTACTCAAGGCTGCTAGATAAGGCATGTCAGCTAGTGTTGTTGATTGGAAAAACAGTAAGTTCTGTTCCACCATTATTCTCTACACTCCTATCTTTCTGTAGGAAAAGATAACATAGCTAACTTGTCATCAGGAATGTGGTTTTGAATTGCTTTCCCAGGAGTAGAAGTCAATTTGCAATGATCCTTTTTTTATATTGTGAAATTTCTGGGCAAGTTGAAATCATGGCAAAGTATTATTATTATTAATGATATTTTAAGGGAAAAAATCACATTGAAATATATAATGCTCTTTGAAAAATTCTTCATAGATTTAAAATTATATAGAAGCATAAGATATATGCATCTTGACTTTCTATTAAAGTCCTTGTATTTCCTACATTAAATTTTGAAATTAATTCTTATAGTTGCTATAATAAAATTTAAAATTAATCCTTATATTTGCTATACTAAATTTTAACATTAATTAATTAATTATTTTGAAAATATGAAACCATAGCTACATTAGGGATTCTAACATCTCTTGAGACATTGAGAAGCAGGCCAAAATTTGTGAAAAGAAGAAACCATGTTTGTTAAATAAAAATAAATGTATAAAACAAATACATACTTTAGAGTTACTCTGTTCCAGAATGACAAACAGGTAGAAAAAACTGTTTTCATTTAAATGAACCAAAGAAATACAGGAAAAATGTCCTTTACTCTTGAAATAAAACAGTATTTATTTGGTTCTATTCCCTGGTTTGAATAGGTGAGGTTGTCCTATTCTTCATTTAGCCAATGAACAAATGCCCTTTTCACCATCTCCTACACAGAGTCATCTACACGCTAGGATTTCATGGCTGATGAAAGGCACGCATTTCAAGAAGAATCCAGAGAAGCCAATGTTATTTTGATAACTCATCATTTTGACTATTTAAAGACAATATAAATATCAACCAAGGAAGACAAAGATCTACAAATATAATTTCTCAGTAGAAGGGGTATCTTAACCCCACTAAAATAGGAAAAACATATTCTGAGGAGGAGACAGGCTTTTCACTGAATACACTGTACATTTAACTTTGTAGAAAAGTTATTACAACTCATGCTTTTTTTTCACTTTTATCTTTATTAGATAATATTTTATTTCTACACCTGAATGTTGGTTACATAGGTGCACCTCAATAAAACAAAAATTATTTAAAGCTTCAAAAGAAAACTTCGCAGACTAAAGCCAATTTCCAAACTAACATACATCTAATCTATACATTCCCTGCCGTAGTAGCCTAGTGCTTTTTACAATGTGGAAGCTCTGAGGTTTTAGAAATATTTTTATTTTGAAATAAAGTCTATTTCCCCTAATCTCCCTTACCCCTAATACCTAGGTCTATCTTCCGGAACTACATGGAATATGTCCACTCCTCGTTTCTGAAATATACCCCATATAATATTAAGACAATTATTGAAGCAAAACGGTTGGATTCATATAGGTAGTTTCAAAGTGTCTTCATGCACATTTTATTTCTGAGGAATTGTGAAACCCAAAGTTTGGAATATATTGAATGCAACTGTCTATAATTTAATGGACTAGTTTATTTCTTGATTTTGTCTGAATTCAACCAGATTTGTGAGTTTCAGATAATGGCAGACAGCTTTGAAGTAAGAAGCAATAAACGAGGCCTTACCACAGGGTGACAGAAGGCTCTTCTTGGCAGCATCTGGGACCGCGTTCCTGGATGGAATAGCCAAAGGTGCACTCAGCTCTCTCACTGCCAAAAGCACCTTTCCGCCACGAGTCCTCACGTGCAGCGTGGTTCTCTACCCTTGTGCCGTGACAGTGCTGCCCTTACCTAATGAGGAGTGTCCCTGGAGGCAGACATGAATCTTGCTTGCTTTTGAGCGTGTATTATTTGTCCTTGGTACAGAACTACAAGTAGGAATGATCTGTTCCTGTGTAATTTAACATTCTCTTCTTGCAGCATTCGTAGGGCTCACTCTAGGGACTAAAATCTTAGTGACGGTGGTACAGCACTTAACCAAAGAGATTTCATTCTAATAGTTCTCCCATCCTATCTATTTTCCATGCCACTACAAAACCTCTCTGCAAATACGTTTATCACCTTTATGCAGGCACCCTGTAATTTTTAGTGTAAAAAGTAGGGTGTTTGTGCCATGGAGAAATGTATGGACCTGAGTCCTCCCTGCCTTACCTGCATCACCTATTGCCATGACTATACCCCTTCCAAACCCATGCTGCACTGAACCACAGCACCCCAAGCTCCCCACACATTCTTGCCTCAGCAGCTTTGTATCAGCTACTCCCTTGACCTACAGTGCCTTTTTCTAACGCCTTCTCCTGCTTTGTACACACCAATAGTAATCATCTCGTCAAATGCATCTCCCTTAACTCGGGCACACCTCTGTGTGCAGCTCTATCTCGGCCGAAACGACACTTATATTGGACCTTTTATTTTGCCCACCTGTTGACTGTGTCTTGAACATCAGGGTCTTCCTGCATACACGTATGTATCCCCAGCATTTTACACAGGGCCTGGCACATGCAGTCTCCCTGGAAAGTTTACTGTCCTTGTCTTGTACTTTGATGGTTGATAAATGCTCTTTAATATGATACCTTTACAACCAGCTATACGCATTTATAGGAAAACTGGTTAGAAACTGGGATGAACATTGAAAGAAACAAATCTACTTGCCCCCAAGACCTACCAAAACAACATAATGTTTCTCATTGCCAAAGTTGTCTAATCACATAGTGAACAAATCACAGACCTTTTGATATCTGTTGTCTTTCTAGGAATAACAGGCATTTCCCATTCTGGGAATGTACTGAGGTTTGGTGTTTTTCTAAAGATACCTTGAGTTCTACTGCTAGTGACAACCATAAGCACCTATGTGACCAATATATGTACAAAAGCTGACAACTGTGACGTCTGGATAACAATAAATTTGTCACGCATTTTTATAGTGACAAGTAGAAAATGCTTCCTTATATTTTCAGCTTTCTGGTAAATACATTTTGTATCTTCCTTCACATATTTCCCAGTCATCATGCCTGATGGATTGACAAGTTAAAAGTCACTTTCTCACAGGGAGACTTTAGCAAAGCTATATAACATGGTTCCAGATAGAATAAAGTTCAGAAAATAAAAGAATGTAGAAGAAAATAGTGTTAGCATCAAGACAAATGCCCCTTAGATTAAGGAGAAAAGTCAAAAGACACTTCTCTGCAGAACGTCATCCCACCTTTATATACTCATACATTATTTTTTCATTCAGTAAAATAACAAATAGTGCTACTAGAGAATTTAAAAAACAAAGCATGCCTTTTCCTTAGGAATAACTGTTAATAACAATAATCTAGTGACCATCCATTTTAATTAAAATAATCCAACCAATTCCCCTTTGCAACTCCGTGCAAGTCTGTTGCTATAAACACGGCATTGGAATCAGCCTATCGGTGGGGTGAGCCTGTCGTTCTCAGCTGTGTTCAATCACATGTAGTGTGAGTATGGCATGTACAGAGATGGGGCATTGTATGAGAGCAATATTTACTCAGCCCTATCTCTTTGCCAGGTATTGGTCAGTTTCATTATGTGTTTTTTAAGCATTACAAGGACCTGATGGGTTTTTGTATATGCTTTTAACATGAGAGGAAGCTGTGGCTCAAGTAAACAGCCAAGCCAGGAATATAGTCCAGGCCAAAATGGCTTCCAACTCCCTACTCATTCAACAGTGTCACATTATCAATGAGTCACCTTACTAGGGGTCCGTCTTCCTGTAGTCCATGTCAACACTGAGCAGGCCAGGGAGGAGTTTCTGAGCAGGACAGGCAGCTGCCCCAGTAGGCGACATCTGTCTTCTATCCTATTGAGCTGGCCTAGTTTATTAGCTTCCATATCATCTGCTTGAATTTGTGGATATCCATATCTCTAAGTTCTGCTGTGAGTTGGAAATACAAAAATAAAAAGCTTTTCTCATTTGTAAAAAAGGAAAGAAAAAAACTAAAGAAACCTTAATAGAGTAGAGCCTAAACATCTACAATTTTAAAACTTCACAAACAATTCAGATGCGGATGCTAAATAATATTCTGGATATTTCTATCTGCTTAAATCAAATCCTTAATTAACTATTGAAAACCTACTAAGGCACTCTGACAAAGGCCAATTTTCTACAAAGACCTGATAAGTACCAGAAAAATCTGTCTTATGATTTTCCTGGTATTTCCCTGGAGTGTAGAAAGTGTTCCTCATGGACCAGAGATTGTCTCAAAAGTGCCTTCAGTATAAAAAGAAGTCATCATCCCACCAGGGGAAGGGCTAAAGGGTGGTGGGAGGATTAATAGTTTGTGATTAAACTGGAGCTTCTACATACATTCTAGCGTCCATCCATGGAAAACACAACTTACAGGAGCAGAAGCCAGTGAGTAAAATTCCTCCTGGGAACCAGGGCAGAAGCAGAGCAGCCTAAACTGTGATTACTGGATGTCTGCAGACTGTGTGTGGACAAGTCAGAGAAATAAACAACTCCAGGAAGACATAGTCATCAGGGGCTTCCAAACAGTTGTGTGTGTTACTGCTAGGAGCCCTCCCAGGTCCTCACCACTAGGGAGAAAGTCTTTTATGCTGCCTACAGGGAGAGGGGGAAAGGAATCCTTTTGAAATATGCCAGCACATTCAAATTATGGAAGCTGATTTTTCAAAACAGCTTTGTAAAAATGAGTCTTGAGCAGAAGCTGAGGCTATTAAAGGCTGTGATGACATAACCTCGTTATTAGTTACTGTTGAATTAATAGAGAATATATATTACAGCCATTACCAAATGGAATTCACAAAATTTCTTTCAGAGAGATTCGAGCCTTATAAGCTAGAAATCAGAGGAAAGTTTAAAGAAAGGTATCTTATAACATATGGCTTATTTTAATCAACCGGTAGGACTCTGTAACTCAAGACATTTTTGTGGGACATTATTATACAAAGATACACTCCAAGTGGTTTGAGCAAAACTTCTTTAGGTGAAATCAGCACTTAAAGCATTAATGGCTATGGTATTTACCTTTTTTAACAAAAAGCTCACTGTATTTTTGAAAGGTAGTAAAATAAAACTAGTCCTTCTGAGTCTAGGTTCACCTTTAGACAGTAAACAAATTATGAAAGTTTTATGAAAGCAAGACAGACATTTAATTACAAGAGCAGCACCATTCCGATATAATATTCAGTAACACGTATTATCAATCAAATTGAATTTTTAAGACTGCTTT
The DNA here is from genome assembly GCF_022682495.2 of Desmodus rotundus. Classification (NCBI taxonomy): domain Eukaryota; kingdom Metazoa; phylum Chordata; class Mammalia; order Chiroptera; family Phyllostomidae; genus Desmodus; species Desmodus rotundus. The sequence continues at coordinate 48,956,473 of NC_071389.1, forward strand.
GTACAGAATCCACACTCGATTAGCTACTATGTCACGAATAGTTTTCTAAGGACCTTAATCCATAGGTTCTTTCCAGAATTAAATCTGGAGTGAGAAATTATAATGGTTAAACAGCACAGAGCAGGGTTTAACAGTAGTGTGCTCAGACTCAATTCCATTGCTATTTCATGCAAAGCACAAGCTGCAGCAACTTGACCGTGACCCTGAATAATCAGAACAATGACAACGACAAACTTGCATTAATTGTCATCTTAGATAACTACGCTGAAGTTTTATTTTTCTAAGAGGTTGTCCACAAAGTCTTTCTTCATTAACACTTCTTCTTCTGGAGATAATTTTGTAAACAGAGGTAATTCCATAAGACTTCTCTTACCTTAGATATTCCATGCCATGAAGGTAACTTGGACAGGATGGTATGCATTAACAACAAAAAAACAACACTTCTGCTTAGGTTTTTTTTTTTTTTTTTACCAGATTTACAAATAGAAAAAAAGTTGCTCTTTTCAGAGTTATTTAAACTTAAACCTAAAAAAATGAGAAGAGGCCAGATTTCAAGGAGCTTGAAAATAAGATGATTCTAGTCCCAGGGAAAAAAACTACAGAAGCTGAGCTAGAAAAGTGCTTGGCATATAAAAGCATGTGCCGCTTCATCCTATGGAGTCATGGCTGATCTGAGAGATATAAATAAACTCTTTTATTAAATATTGTTACATATATCGGGTGCATACACACTAGTACATGACTAATGTTAAGCCATAATGTTCAAGCTAGTCATGACCTTGAATCTGTGCACCCAGTATATATAACGATATTTAGGAAAATAGTTTATTTGTATCACTCAGGTCAGCTGAGAACTCTGCATGGTTTAATGAGGGGTTTCTGTGAAATGTGTCATTTGGTGGCAATTTCCTAGTTGTGAGAATGTCATAGAGTTCAATTACCCAAACCTAGATGGGACAGCCTTCTACACACCGAGGCTACATTCTATAGCAAACAAACAAAATACAAACAGGCTCATAGATGCAGAAAACAGACTGACAGCTGTGAAGAGAAGTTTGCTGCAAAGAAAGTAAAAGTTTAAGTAAGGAAATTGAACCAAGTCCAAAGACACAGGTGAGTAAGCGCTCTAAGACGTGGCTCCCCAATGGCCCCAGGGGATAGATTATATGGGGGAAATAATTAGTAATGGGGACTAAGGGTATTTGGGTTATGGGCCCTACTGATTGGTTGAGACCAGGGTAGGGAATGGTGGATCATTGTAGCAGGTCCTGATGTCAGCCACAGTGTTATTCTGTCTAGTTCTGCTTTCACAAACCAGGGGATGAAACACAACTAGGTCAAGACATTATCTTTAGTTTGACTGAAACTCTGTTCCCTTAATCAAAAGACCTGAGGTTTTTTTTCTTAAGGCTGTTTGACACTGGCCATGTATCTGAGGTCCCATGGGTTTAATGATTCAGGGTGTGAACATGAGTACAAACAGGGAAGGATCCAAATAAAGGGGGAAGTGAGTCATAGCGCTATTAGACTGGACAAAGCCGGCTTGAACTATGGAAAAAGTCATACTAAAAAGATGAAGTCCCTAAACAGTACACAATAATAACACAATGTTATGTTTTAATGGGTTGTGCTAGGACATTATGATGGCTATGACATCACTAGGTGGTAAGAATTTTTCAGTTTTATTATAATCTTATGGGGCCACTGTGGATTTTGTGGCCCACTGATGACCAGTGCAAGGCTGCACGGGGGACTCTGGGAAGGTCAGTGTGGCTAACGGCATGAAGCAAAGGAGGTAGTGATATGATATGAGTTGGAGAGGTAAGCAAGCAATAGTGTGTGCTTATTGGCAGTCAGTGTCTGCAATAATAATAGTAACTATAATGACAACAGACTTTTTTCAAGGACAATGGGATTATATACAAGAGATTTAGTTAGAGAATATTATGATCATAGGAGGGTTTAATGAATAGAGTTTAAAGATGCAAAGTGAAACTATGGAGACAAGTGTGGCGACAGTGCAGATTGGAGATGATTACTTATTCTAGGGTGGAAGCAATGATGATGGAGTGGAGCAGACATATTTAAATACAGTGTACAGACTGATGGAACTGAGATGGATTGGATTTGCAACTGTAAGAGATGGAGATACCTGGAAGGATTATCAGGTTTCTGAGTTTATGATTTAGCATTAGTGATACAGGGTGCACCCAGGGGGCCCCAAAATAGGGATTTATAATGGAGTCCAGAACTCAAGGTGTCCAGGAAGTATTAGAAAAATGTATATATATAGGATGTCCTCACCCCCACAAGTCTGAGCTGGGGGGTGGGACACATAGAGCAGGTCCATTAAGAGCTATTTTGCATAGCAACAGTTTTGCAGCTAACCTCTGGCATGGTCATTTAGCATATCTATAACTTTTAACTGGTTTCACGGATATGTTAAATAGCTGTGGCCAGACTTTGAGCCAGGGAGATGGGAGTGACTTCCTCCCAGGATGTAACTGGGAAGCAACTCCCCCTGGTTACAGCACCTTCATGAGAGCTTGCAGATGATTGGCTCCATGCCATGGGGCCACACCTGCCTGGACTTACTATAGCAGCCCAGTAAAGCTGGAAAAATATGGGAATGCTGGCAGGTGTAACTGATTGTGAGAGGAGTCGGAAATCGGGCTGCAGAGGAAGATTGGCTCTGGGATTTAAACCCAGGCACCACAGATATACCACGTTGGGACCATGCGGCTTTGGGGTGCTACCTTTTGCCACATGGCTTAGAAAGCAGGAGAGACCTTGCTGGGAAGGAAAGGGGTGAAAGGACACTTGCTCGTGGGCCATGTGAAGGTGCCACATGGCTTTGGATTAACCGGAGATTGCAGCAGCCACACAGCTGATGGTGCCGGGAACTGAGGGGCTACCTGAGCTAGGGACTTCTACTTCTTTTCCCGATATATGGTACCCTAGACTAGGCAGAAGGAGAAGGAAGGACCGTGTGCACTTGTGGGTATTCTAAAGGACCTTAGTATTTTAATGAAGACATTAAGCCTAAGTCTGTATAACTTTTTGAATAAATAATTCCTTTCCTTTCACCAATCTCTGGCATTGAGAGACGTCTTTCCATGGTGGCGGGCAAGGGGAACCTAGCATGGGGGGGGTGAGGGGCCCAGAGCAGAAGTGGGGGTCCATTCAGTAATAGTATATTGTTCACCCCCCACCTCCAGGTCTGTCTGTAGCATTAGTACCATAGTGAGATGGGAGAATATGGGTAAAATTAGGTTTGGGGGAAGGTCAATAGTGCTAAAGGGTGATGTGCTAACTGAGATGCTCATGAAGTATGCAAGTGGGAAGATAAAATATTCTCTCAGTTATAAAAGTCCAAGTATCAGGAAGAATGTCAGTACTGTAGACAGAAGGATGAAAGTTGACAGCATAAAGATGGTTTTCAAAGTTACAGGAATGGATGAACTCATCCAGCAAGAAAATATAAGACAAAGGCCAAGAACTGAAATCCATACAGAATGTTACCAGTTGCATACAAAAGGAAGTGCTAAAACCTTTGGGGAAAAACCAGTACAGCATAGTGTTATACACGTTGGGAAGGGTTTGCTCAAAAAGAGAGTGGTCAACTATATTGAAAGATGCTTCAAAATCCAATAAAATAAAATAGAAACTGGCTATTTCAGTGGCCTTATGAGGACGCAAGACCAACTAGAAAGGTTAACTGAAGAAATGTAGTTTGAGGAAATTAGATGATTCTCTCAGAATATTTCACTATGAACGGAAGCAAACAAATACGGAGAAACAAGGAGGCATATGTGGGGGTGAGGGCACATTTCTTGGTACACCAGGAATACTCCAGAGGTTTACATACTGATGGGAATGATACATAGTAGAAAAGGAGAAAACAGGGATTCAAAAAATGGGGATTATTATCAAAGTGTCCCTTTGACTGGCTGAGGTTAAAAAAAAATTTTTAAGATTTTATTTATTTTTAGAAAGAAGGGAAAGGAAGGAGAAAGAGAGGGAGAGAAAGGTCAATGTGTGGTTGCCTCTCGAGCACCCCCTACTGGGGACCAGGGCTGCAACCCAGGCATGTGCCCTGACCAAGAACTGAACCAGTGACTCTCTGTTTTGGAGTCCAGCAATCAATCCATCCAGCCACACAGACGGGGCAAAAAAATTTTTTTAAAGAAAAAGAGCCCTGGCTGGTACAGCTCAGTGGATTGAGTGTGGGTCTGCGAACAAAGGGATCACTGGTTTGACCCCCAGACAGGGCATATCCCTGGGTTTTGGGCCAGGTCCCCAGTAAGAGGCTTTCAAGAGGCAAACACACAGTGATGTTTCTCTCCCTCTCTTTCTCCTTCCCTTCCCCTCTCCCTAAAGGTAGATAAAATCTTTTTTAAAATGTTAGAAGGGGAGAGAGAATTGTGAAAGGGTTGGATTGTTAAAGGTTGAAGTCAGTTCCTCAAGAAGATGAGAAGGTTGGAATATAGAACACAAAGAGAAGAGGAGGAAGGCTTTATCCATCATAACTGGAGGAAACAGAAGCAGATGGGATAAGGTGTGAAATAATAATTTTAGAAAGTGAGAAATGAATTTTATAGGAGAACACAGCAGAAGTGATGTTCAGAATCAGGGACCTCTTTGAGGATTATAATTATGAATTTTAAGTGAAATCCGTGCTAGGTGATTTTCTCTGTCGATATGCACTTCCTTGGATACAGGCACAGAGGAGAAACTAATTTGGTTTCTCTAGGGCTGGGGGTATATCAGGTGATAACAGCAGAGGGAGGGGGGGCAAGTGAAGTAAGGATGGTTACCCAGGTGTGATTATAATTATAGACTAGGGAATTTCACCTGAACAAGAAACGTGGTAAAGACTGGAGGGAAGAGGCACAGTGACATGAGACAAGGTAGAGCTTGTGTTTTAGTTCAGAAGGAAGTTGAAGAATTAAAGCTGTGCTTCTAAAGTAAATGAGTTAGAAGAAAAGAAAGTGTAGTTATATACTGAGATACTTGAAATCTAGATCTAAGAGAAGGCTCAGTTTCAGATGATGACAACATCCAACGTGTGTCCAGAAGAGCAGATGGCTGAGGTGGAGTAGAGGAAATAGTCATCGGAAATAAAGAGGAAAAGAACAAGAACGGAAATTCCAGTTTCTGTGGACGTCATTGATATGTAAATCACTACGGATGTGTGGAGGAGAGGAAGACTGGGAGCCAGGAACAGAAGTTGTCAATGTGTGCAGTAAACCAGGTTTCAGATGCTACACCTGCCTGCAAGAAACAGAGCATGTTTATTTCATCGAATTGGTCTTTTTAATGCAATCAGATTTATTTCTCTTTGGTTCTCATGAACACATAAAAAATGGAACTTTTTCAGTATAGTTTTTCACTCTTCAAAACTTTAGTCATTACAAACTAAAATGCCTCAGCACTGCAGCTCTGGGAAATGCTGAATCCAGAAATGGCTGTGAATAGCTAGACAACACCAGCAAAGTCACAGAGAGCTGGACGCCCAGGAGCAGAGGAGAGAGAGACATTCAAGAGCAAATTACATGGGTCCTGGTCAGGTAGCTCAGTTTGTTCTAGTATCGTCCTAATACACCAAGGTTGTGAGTTCCAATCCCAGTTGTGACACATACAAGAATCAACCAGTGAATTCATAAATAAGTGGAACAACAAATGGGTGTTTCTCTCTCTCTCTCTCTCTCTCTCTCTCTTTCTCCCTCCCTCCCTCTCTCCTTCTCTCTCTCATCAATAAAAATAAAATAAAAAGGAACAAATTACATGCAAATAGAAGGGGGATATAAATTTGAAAAAAATGATTGTTAACAAGGTATGAGTTATATATTCCAATCAATGAGCTGAAGACTTGATCATTACATAGCCCAATTTCTTGAACATTAACACAGATAAAAATACTCATGCCATCTGGTTATTTTAAAGATTAAATGAGGGGAAATATGTAAAGTCCATTTATTATACAAGGTATAGGTTAACATACTGTAACAAAAAGACCTAAAATTATAGTTGTGTCAAAAAGAAATTTATTTCTGTGCCACTGAACAGACCAAGGCAAGTAGGTGATATCTGCTTTATAATTCCATTCAGGGACTTAAATTCTTTATATCTGTTACGGATGGAGAGAGAGACCCAAGTCAAGAGGCTCTCTCCTCTGCCTCAGTTCTTGTCTCACTTGCAAGATATGAATTCAAGCAAGAGACAAACACATGTAGTGGAAATGAGACAGCAAGTTTAATTATGAAATACATAGAGTGCAAAGCTGTAAGCAGGCACGCAGCTGGTGTAAATGCCCTATGTAAAGAGGAAAGAAAGTTGTTAGTAAGTTTGCTAGTAAGATAGTGAGTTTGTTCTATACACCTGAGCTGAGGCTACAAGTGGGTACTTAGCTAATCTAAGTACCCCTACTATTGGGGTTCAGGAGTTATACACTTCAGCTGGCTTCTAGGTCCCCCTCCTCCTTCTTGGGAATAATGTACATTATGAAGGCTTCATTTCTCAGTTAGTAAATGTTCTTTGTCTTAGTGAAATTGTTACAGAGGCCCCCTTTCCCAGTACCAAATCTCAAGGACTACCCTCCTTCCTCCTGCTTGTGATGTTCAGGACACCCAGCAATCTTAGTGGGAGTGTTACAGAGGCCCCTTTCTCAGCACAGTCTCAAGGACTCTCCCCTCCCACTGTGCTATCTGCTTCCATTGCTTGGGACACCCGGGAATCTTATCACACCGAGCTCAGCACTGCCGAGTTAGTTGGTGAGACATGTTTTCATTTTGCTTTTAGCCTCCTGTGTTAAGTTGTTAGATTGTAATGGTGAGGGCCCTGCCTTTATTTCCCCTCTGATGGCTCATTCCTAGCAGCTACCTAACGTATCTTGATGTTTTCTTATACCCTATGAAGTGATTTTACTCATGGTTGCAGCTGGCTGACCTCCATCTCCGCATTCCTGTTTGGGGAGGACAGAAAGTCCAGGGCAGGCAGCTTATTTTCAGGAAATCAACGCATGCTGTCCACGTTATTTCACCTTCCATCCCACTGGCCTAAACTTAGTGAAATGGTTAGTGCGGTTTCTAGCAGGCCAGCCTGGTTCTAAGCCTCAGTTTTGGAGTTTGGGAGTCTAATACCAAAAAAATATATATGAGAATAAAAAAAGAAAAATTGATCCTGGGGGACAGTTGCAGTCTCTCCCACAGCACCTATCACAATATTTAGTCCATATTACTAATTATTAGTGCCATTAATTATCCTTTTCAGGAATACCTTTAGTCTTCCTTTACAGACTTCATTGACTTCTAAGTGTGAATGCATTGAATTATTATTTATATACACAGTAAAACTGAGTCCCTCGATGACTGTTGGCATATCGCCATCAACATTTCAGGAACACTTTACAAGTACAAGTGTTTAACCTGGTGTTTTTCTGAGTGTATTCCCATAATAAAATTGTGGCATGCTGTATGGTTTAAGTGTATGGAAAGCCTTCCTACAGAGTCCACGCTAACACTTGGTATGTCTGATATGGTAGAAAATTATCTACTGTTTGCCTAACTGTGACAAGTTTACATATGTGGATCCAGCCCAAGGAAAAATACTCATAAGGAGCAAATTAATAAAATGACTATAAATCAAGTTCTATTTACTAAATTTGGTAACTACCATCACAACAATGTATTGTCTCAATCAAAAAAAAGTATGTGACTGTCTACTTTTGTTATAGGTTTTACTTATATTAAGCATGTTTGTTTGGCTTATGAATACCTCTTGTTGTTCAGCATATGTCCCGTGAAGCAAGAGAACATTTACCTCTGATTCTACTACAGCGTTTCCAATAATGATCTAATGCTGAATCAAGCAGCTGTAGCAGCACTAGGGACATGTAAATTAGTATGTTAATGAGCAACCGAATACTCTCAAATTTACAAAGTTCCCAGGAATAAGGTTCAAAGAACTAAAATAAGTCATTACTACACAAAGTCAATTTTACTGGGAAAAGAAGGCACTTAACTTCTATTGGCAAATAAAGAACTCCATAACAGGGTTTCTGTAAATTCAATGGAAAAAGTTATGCAGCTATTTTCATTTAAAACAATAGCTTTTTCCTTATGGATCTACGTATAAAGCAAAGTGCCTTCTGACTTCCCTCCTTTTGGTCATTGTGCATCATCTCCTTCAAGGCCCCTGTGTCTATGACCTTCCCCAGGAGGTTTCCCTCATTTATTCTCTGTACTCTCGTGTTTCATTTTTAGTATTTTAAAACTCTTTAGCTTTCTTGATACTTGGATGTATAAAACAAAAACAATGTTATTACGATCTTATTGTTTAGCTGCTAATGTTATAAGAATAAATAGGGAAAGAAACGACGTGCAGTCGGCCCACGTTGTGTATCAGTGCTGTGCACGCACAGACGTCTGTTTAACCCGAGGTGGTAATGCACTATAGGTGGCGCTCCTGTCTGGGTCCAGGCCGTCTTAGGCTTGAATTGCCTGCTTGGCAATTCTTGTGTAAGTCGCCTCGGACTAAGGAAAATAATGTGTGTAAAGCACTTAGATTATCCTGATGTGCAGTACACAGTAAATGAAGATTAGCTATTATTTTTGTTATCACTAACTGAAGTTGGAAGCATTCCACGTCCAGTTGTATCATGACAAACCAAGCTTCAGAGATTTTTAGGTAACTTGAAAAATCTAAGCTGAATGGAAGATTTGGAATTTAAAATGTGCCTTTTTTTTTTTAAAGAATGATTACTAAAAGCAGCAGCCCACTTCTAGGCAGGGAGGTGGTAGGGTATTCTGTGCTATGCGTGGGTTGAGAAAGAAAGATCCGGTTGTTTTTCACATAGTATCGTTAGAGAGGCCAGTGATTTTTATTATGAAGCAGCTTTTGTCTGCACATCCAACTCCCTCCCTCTCTGCGCCTTCCCTTTAAAGGGAAGGAAGAGAAGGGAAAAGAAACTCAAATGGGTCAGACCTGAAGCTACGCGGGCACGGAGTGGACAGTGAAGGAGCTCTGCACTGGGTTCTGAGAAGTCTGCATCATGTTCTCTCTGATTCCTAATCCAAAATGTTTATTGTACTACAATATGCTGTTTCTCCTTCAGAGAAATAATATTGTCTTCTCAGAAGCAGAGTAAGAATTTAAGAGCTGTAAGTGTGGAGTCAAGCAAAGAGCTGAAAGAAAAATTAGGGTTTATGTAAGCAAAGAGAAAATACACAAATACCACGTTTAAGAATGGTATTGTTCATCCTGCCCTTTGGGGGACATTTGCAATACAGCCATTAGATATTCATATGTAAATGAATATGTGTACTCATATGTATCCAGTTCATGATATGCATCATATATAATGTCATCTGTATCAAATCATATATCATAGATAATGACATGTACATCACATACATAAAATATTATATATAATGTAAATGGAGTTAGTTCTAAAGCTTTGTTAGTTCACAGAAAAATTGGCTATTTATCTCAAGGCATGCCAGTGTTTTTTGGCAGACATGTTCTTCTTTTACACATATCTTTTTGTGAAGCTAGGTGAAAAAACCTCTATTTGATTCCAATGCTCTGGTGAATGGATCTTACTTTTAGAATCAACAAGTGGAAGTTGCTTTGGTGGGGGAGGGGTCTACTGGCAGGGAAATAGAAGACAATGGCAACGTTCTGGGTGGTAGGTGCTAAGAAACAATTAAGCAGAGATGTGGTTATAGAGAAAAGATACTTTAAAATGGCTGGAAGTATTGTGCTAGGTTAGTACTTGGAAACTAAGAGGAAAAAAGAAGAAAATGAAATGAATCTTGGATTTGGTCTCTGATGAGAGGTGAACAAGTTTTTAAAAGACTGGTAGAAATAATTAGGAACAAGTTGAGTTTTAAGTGTTAGAGATCATAACACTCATTCAGATGAAAGGTCAGTATACACAGTAACCAAAAGTTTTAAAAATTTTGTAAAAATTTCATTATTCTAAAACTTTATATTAAAACACCTACTCTGTGCTTCATAATAGCTCTTTGTAAGTATTATTTAAATATTTTATTATTATTTTGAGATTTAGCCCAGAGTGTACAATAATACAGTATTTTTAAAGAAATTAATTGAAAATGTTAGAAAATCTATCGTTTTCATACCTGTCTAAAGCTCTTGTCTTTATTCAGAGATCTGTTTTGGTTTAATGTAAGGTTCTCTGACCCAATATAAAGATATGTTAGTCTGGCTGTTGCTGGAGCACTTGTACACCAAAAGTCTTACATATTACATAATGGGTTATATTGGTTTTAGTTAAAATGTTGTCTAAAAAGAGATTTTAAAAAACCTTGTCATTTGCTTTGATTTCATCCTAATCAAGCAGCATTCATTCCACTTTGGCTGTGCAAGCAACCAGAGCGATTCGGTTAATTCGGATAGCCAGGAACATTGCAAATGCCCCCTCATACCAACAATTCAATTTTAGTATATTTTTACTCAAAGAATGTGAAGTTTCCCAAGGTTTCTCAGATTGCAGAAATATATAGTTGTTCTGGGCCACCCAGCTGTTTACCAAAATTTAAATCGGGAGCTTCATTATGAATATAAATAAAATATGTGTTTTACTTTTATTTAGTGACATTATTTTGTCAGAGCCTCAAGGAAGGAAGCAAACATTAATCAACACCTGATGTTTTTCTTTCCCAGGAGATTTTCCGTGGTAGTTCTAGGGGCCTGGGAGCAGCACGTGATGCCGAAATGGTGATTACAGCTTTCTTTACCAGAGTTATCATTTTCCATACTCAGACCCTTGACTAGTCTAAAGGAAGCACTGTAATACTGTACATTTTTTACTTGCTGTAACTCTCTGTTTTTCTTCTTTTTTGCTGAAAAAATTTTAAATCACAATATATTTTTCTACCTTCCCAGTCTACAAAGTAAATATGAACACAAACTTGCTTTGCCTTAGATTAGGGAACCAGGACATCATTGCAAGTTTTATGACAATAAACAATGCATTAAAACTCTCTCATCTTCGGTTTCCTTATTTATGACATCAGAGTAAGGCAATCTAATTCTCAGATAGTACAGATAGAAATTGAGATACCAAGTAAAAGAAATTACACTATCTGATGTTAAGGCCAGTCTATTGTATAGCTATCTGGATCAGGACAATGTGATATTGATAAAGGAATAGCCTCTTGTAATAATGGAACAAAATAGAAAATCTAGGAATAGGCCTACACAAGTACAGTAAATTGATTTTTGACAAAGGTCCAAAAAAACCTCAATGGAGAATGGAGGCTGAGTTCAATCTGCATCCTGTGCGACCCCCCAATATTTTTTTCTCCACTATGTACTCTATTAATAAAAGTGTATAACCATGTGTCTCCTAGATTTGTGGACTCATTTAATTATTTATACGTTAGATGTGTGTTCTGCTATACTAACTTATATAGAACATATGCAAACAAAACGAATGTTTAAAGTATAAGATAAAAATAAATATAATGGAATTTTAAACTTTTCTACCTATACCACAATCTTGTATACCCTTGAGATGCAAGCACCACAGTTTGATATGATCATACAAAAAAAGGGGAGTTAGTAAACTATTATTTTTGCTTTTGTTTTAGCATGGATTTTGGTTTTATTTTTTCCCTGAAATCACTGACCTGAAATATTACAAAGGAATAAGAATACAAGCGATATTCTCAGTGTTACATGCCATCATTCTCCAGGGAATATTTTCTGTATTATTAGTAGTGGAAACTTAACCAGTTTCTAGAGGAAAGAGAAATGTGAATAATCTTGGTTTAGCTCATTATATTTAAAGTATGTGTGATAAGTTTTGTAGTGCTAAGAGTGCAGAAAAGCAAAGTGTACTTTTAATTTTTTTATTATATTTTTAATATATTTTATTGATTGTGCTATTACAGTTGTCCCTTTTTTTCTCCCTTTTATTCCCCTCTGCACTGTACCCCTCCTCCCACCATCATTCATTCCCCCACCTTAGTTCATGTCCATAGGTCATACATATAAGCTCTTTAGCTTCTCCATTTCCCATGCTATTCTTAACCTGCCCCTGTCTATTTTGTACCTACCATTTATGCTTCTTATTCCCTGTACCTTTTCCCCCATTACCCCCTCCCACTCCCACTGATAACCCTCCATGTGATCTCTATTTCTGCGATTCTGTTCCTGTTCTAGTTGTTTGCTTAGTTCATTTTTGGTTTTGTTTTTTTAGGTTTGGTTGTTGATAGTTGTGAGTTTGTTGTCATTTTACTGTTCCTATTTTTGCTCTTCTTCTTTTTCTTACATACGTCCCTTTAACATTTTATATAATAAGAGCTTGGTTATGATGAACTCTTTTAACCTGACCTTATCTGGGAAGCACTTTATCTGCCCTTCCATATCTGCCCTAAATGATAGCTTTGCTGAGTAGAGTAATCTCAGCTGTAGGTCCTTGCCTTTCATGACTTTGAATACTTCTTTCCAGCCTCTTCTTGCCTGCAAAGTTTCTCTTGAGAAATCAGCTGATGGTCTTATGGGAAGTCCTTTGTAGGTAACTGTCTCCTTTTCTCTTGCTGCTTTTAAAATTCTTTCCTTATCCTTCATATTGGGTAATGTATTATGATGTACTCGGTATGTGCTTCCTTGGGTCCAAATTCTTTGGGACTCTCTGAGCTTCCTGGACTTCTTGGAAGTCTATTTCCTTTGCCAGATTAGGGAAGTTCTTCTTTATTATGTTTTCAAATAAGTTTTCAATTTCTTGCTCTTCCTCTTCTCTTTCTGGCACCCCTATGATTCACATGTTGGAACATTTAAAATTGTCCTGGAGGTTCCTAAACCTCTCCTCATTTTTTGAATTCTTGTTTCTTCATTCTGTTCTAATTGAATGTTTATTTCTTTCTCCTGCTCCAAACTGTTGATTTGAGTCCCAGTTCCCTTCCCATCACTGTTGGTTCCCTGTACATTTTCCATTTTTTTCACTTTTCATAGCCTTCATTTTTTCCTCTATTTTGTGACCATAGTCAACCGTTTCTGTGAGCACCTTGATTACCAGTATTTTGAACTCTGCATCTGATAGATTGGCTATCCCTTCATCACTTACTTGTATATTTTCTGGAGCTTTGATCTGTTCTTTCATTTGGGCCATATTTTTTTTGTCTGGGTGTGCCTATGACATAGTAAGGGGCGGAGCCTTAGGTATTCACCAGGGCAGGGCAACCCACTTTGCTGCATTTTGGTGCTATATGTGTGGCAGGGGTTGGAGAGGGAACAATGACACTTGCTCAGGTCTTGGCTGGCTTTCAGTCACTTCCCTGCTACCCACAAGCAAATTGGGCCCTTCTGGTGCTGATTCCCAGGTGAGTGGGTTTGTGTATGTTTTAGGACCCTGTAGGTCTCTCCAATGAACTCTCCTGTGAGGCTGGGAGTTTCTCTCGCCACTTGCAACCTGCATAGGTTTTTACAGTCAGAGGGTTTGAGGCTTTATTTCTCTATGCTGGAACCATAGGTTGTGTGGTCTGTCTTGCTCCACAGTTTTTCCTCCAAGTTTATATGCACACAAATGTGGGACTGCCCAGTCCAACAGCCACTGCCTCTCCCAGTCCCCCAGCTGCCACCTTACTGCGCATCCTCTCCACGCAGCTGCCCGTCTCCACCTCTCCTACCAGTCTGGATGAATGTTTCTTCTTTAACTCCTCAGTTGTCAGATTTCCATATGGTTTAATTTTCTGGAAGTTCTGGTTATTTTTTGTTTTTAAATTTGTTGTTGTCCTTCTTTTGGTTGTCTGAGAGGCAAAGTGTATCTACCTATGTCTCCATGTTGGCTGGAAGTCCTCATAACCAAAGTACAGTTTTTAACCTTCTCCTAACCAGTTTCTTCTCACACTTTCTTCAGTTTATCTCCCTGCTTCCTGATTGAGAGCTGTCCCTGCTTCATAGTATGTGTGTATACCTTAATATTCAGAAAGATGATGAGGAATTACTAAATTAAATGTATTCCCATAAAATGTTTATTATTTTATTATAAAATGTCCTCTGTTTATTTTTTCTGTAGCTTACAGAAGCAAGTCAGAACACATAAATCTGGGGTTTTTCATAAAGACAGGACAATGTTGTGTTGTATTTCTTCTACTATGACCAATAGATATTATTTATTAAGCAATGGTTAGACAGAATATTTTGTATATAAAGTAAAAAAAATAACAAATGATCTAAACTTATCATAAAGAACACTAAGAAGAAGGACTTCCAACAAATATGATGAAATTTTTGGAATAAGTGCATGTTAGCTAATAACTGCCTTTACAACAGGAATTTAACATCTACAAAAAGTTCCAAATAGAGATAAAAATATTGTCTACTCCAAAACCAGTAAAGAACCAACCTCCTGCCATAAATTCTGGTGATACAGAACAGCTTTAGACCAAATTAAGGAAGGATGCTGATGATCAATGTGCAGTTCTCTTGGTGCAGCATTATGAGGAATAAGTGAGAAAGTTCTTCTGGTACTTGTAGGCCCTGGTCAATGAAGGCCAAAAATAAAAGTGGGCCTTGTGCTTGAATGTAAAAGACCATACTTCCTCACATCGTCAGTACAGGCAGGGCTAGAAAAACATTATCTAACCTGTCTCTCTTATGAGAAATAGTGAAAGATAAAGGTAGACTTATCAGAAATAACCATACAGAGATAAATAATATTTGAGCTATAATGTAAAAAGCTTTACTGATTGGGTGACATCTCTCTTACTTAAATTTTCAATAACGTAACTGGTTCACTCAAATGCACTAACAAAATAAACAGAAACAAACTCATAGCTAAAGACAACATAATGGTGGTTACCAGAGGGGAAAGGAAGTGGGAGGAGAGCAAAGTGGGAAAGGGGGGTCAAATACATGGTAATGGAAGGAAATTAAACTTCTGGTGGGAAGCATGCAGTATACAGATGTTGAATTATAATCTTGTACACCTGAAAATTATATAATGTTATTAACCAGTGTTACCCCAGTTAATTTAATTTTGAAAAGTTAAGATTTAAAAATAGAATTAAAAATGACTGAATGTATGAAGGAAGGAAGGAAGGAAGGAAGGAATTCAAGGTAACTCACTATCAGTGAGACAAAACATATTCCTAGTGTAATGGAACAAATCTGATGATTTAAAAAAAAAACAGTATAATCTACACTACAGTGTTGAGGGTACCAGCTTCTTGGGCCCTCAATAAACAACCAAAGTTCTAAAACATTGAATTTATAGCATTAGATTTTAGTGTCTTTGGGAAAGCCTTACCTGATACTAATCGGCCCTACTGTCGTGGTTTACTACACTCCCGCATGTCATCTCCACAGTGCTCACTGATGTTTAAAATTACCCCACGTATTTATCTTATTGCCTGAGTTTCCACACAAGAATGTGAACTCCTACAGGGTTTGCCTGATTTCTACCTTGTTGATCTTTATATCTCCAGGGCCAAATATAGTGCCTGCCACAGAATAAAGACTTGGCAAATACATGTGCAGTGACTGCACAGGTGAACATAAAGACAGTCAAGAAGATTCTACTTAGAGTACTTTGTGGCATATGGACTTAAATAGAAATTACCCTACCTAAACATAAGTAAATGGAAAAAAATAAAACTTCAGCAAAATTTGGCAAAAGATTAAAAAAATATCTATATTGCAATTAATGACAAGAAAAATTAAGGAAAACATGAATTTTACAAAATAGAAGTTATAATAAATGTGATGAAAGAGACTAAAGCTCGATAAGGAAATAAATTAAAGGAAACAATAAAGATAGAGCACCCTTGCTGGGTGCCAAAGTCCAGTTTGAGTTATTAGCTAATGTGGGTACTCTGTTTCCCAGGTTTCAAGGTATACAAGTACTTCCTTTTAACCTGTGAGCAAATAATTCAACCACACATTATGCAGCCAATCATCAGTAAATAAAGGGGCAGTTCCTCAAATGCTCCAAATAAATCTCACTAAGAGATCATCCTAACATTCTTCTTCCCTCCTCTTCTATCCATGTGCTCTATCTGAGCTTGGTTTCCCCCAAATCACTCCCATCACCCAAGGGATCTTCCTCTGATATTCCCTACTTTCTATCTCAGCAATTTCTCAAAATTATGGTCCACTGTCCTTGCTATAAGTGGAGCAAGGAGTTAAAGTGAAATAAGTTAAGGGAAGACATCTACGAGAATTGACATTTCAACAGAGACCTGAATGAAATGAGTCATAATATCTTATATAATGTTATACAACAAACTATATCAGAGAGACTGATATTCCAGGAAGTGGGAATAGTAAATGCAAAGACCTTGAGATAAAATATTCTTAGCTTGTTCAAGGAATCCAGTGGGATTAAAGTAAAGTATGCTAGTTGTTTTTTGCTAGAACTGAGAGAAGAGAAACCATAACTGTGTTATCAAGGTAACAAATACACACAGCATAAAAAAGAAATCCAAAACAGAATAAAATTAAAATACAAGATGTCGCCTAATTACATGCAAAGTGATTGTACAAGAATGTGGGAGGTTAATTCTGGTATGGTGGATCAGGAAAGATTTTCTAAAAGACTTTAAAGGTCTTTTATTATTATTATTTTATTATTATTATTATTATTATTATTATTATTATTAAAGCATGTTTGTTGACCCTACCGCGTGACTTCATGAAGAGCTCCATTATTTGTAGTGTTGCATTTGGCTGAGTAGTATAAAGAGTCTCACCACTTTAGAGACATTGCAGGGAGCAGAGAAGGAAAAGGGAATGCAATGGGCATTGCCCCTTCCTAATAAGGGCACGACTTGAAAATCACACACATCAATTTTACTTATGTTCCATTGGTCAAAAATTTAGTCATGTGGGAAACAGATGCAAAAGGATACTTGAAAGTGTAATCTTTGTGTGAGTTGCACTCTATCTAGCTAAAATCTCTATTACTCTGGAAGAAAGGAGAAAAAACTATAAGGGAAAATTGAAAGTCTTTATCACACTTTCTAAAAAGAGTATCTTCATAAATCTAATAATGAAAAATCTATCAATGATAGCACAATTTAAGGCTCTACTGCTATATAAACTTCAATTCCATCTAAAGCACAGGTGGCAAACCCAAGGCCCACAGCCCCAGTCCGGACCTCCACCTTGTTTTATCCGGCCCAGCACCATGTTTCTACCCAGCAGCAATGCTGAGTTCCTTGCCCCTAGTTAAGTAGTAGTTACATTCATACAGTCCTAAATTATATTCTGCCCTTTGAAGGCAACCACGAGGCTGATGTGGCCCCTCTGGTGAAAATGAGATCGACACCCCTCGAAAGAATTGCATCTGTGTTTGGGTGGTGCTAACCCCACCTTTAATTAGATTTCACTTTAGATATTATGTGGAACTTCCTTTGACTTTTTGAATTACTTGACCAATTGAGTGTCACATAAATCAAGTAGACACGCTACATCCAAACAATAAATACTTCATAGGTCACCTTTTATAATTCCAAATTATATATAATATTTTTGTACTTTATTCCCCATCATGCTTGTGGATTTTTATATTTATAAGGGCCCATTCTATTTTAAATTTGATGGATATGCATAGGATATGAAGCAATCTATATTGATGTTCCTTGCAAAGGCCAGAAGTTGACTAAACACGTCTAGAAACCACTCCTGTCAGAATGTACTTGTGCACATCATGAATACATTATCGCTGCTGCAGCCTCTGCAACGCACTTGGCACAGGCTGCTGCAGGCTTTCCGCAGTCCGCAGCACGTGGCGGACCCATGCTGCTCTTTGATACAAGGGGGAAACACAGCGTGTGTGGTCTGAAAGTGTGGCCCCTAACTAGTGTGTACTACAAAAACAACCCCACAAAAACCAAGTGCTAGTGCCACAGTTTTGAATTATTGAAATTAATCTTCCATTTATAGAAAATCTACACACATGGTAATCTGTGAGAAAATGTTATTATCCTATATTATCAATGATCCCAAGGGATAGATTCTAAGTGAAACTTAAATGTCAGTCTCTATTGATTAAAATAGTACTTTTGTGACTGGAATACTAAAGGTATCATCTACAAACATTATAGATGCAAAAGGAAGAAATAATTCCTAGTTTATTAAATGATATAAATAACTGCTATTTTATATTATTATATTTACATTGTCTATGTAATAATAAGCAGTCCTATAGTTAAATAAAAATAATAGAATGAAAGAAGTAGACTTTTTAATAATCAAGTAAGTTTTACTTATTTTTGAAAATAAAAATCTTCAATTTAAATTATAGCAGTTAAGAAATCACAGTTGAAATCACTCCTAATTTAGTCTTCTGACCAGTATGTTTTGAAAAAAGCAATAAAAACTGTAATTAGTATTATCAGAAAGTAAACATTGCACTGATAAAATAGAACTCTACAAAAGTACAACAGAGAAAAATGAATTCTTGAAAGTGAGAAATATGATGACCAAAGAGAAAGTATTCAAAAAATAGTGTTCAAAGTATTGGAAATAAAAAGACACAGAAATAAAAAATTAGAAGAAAAATGAGAAAATTAAAGATGCAATATAGGGCTTTACATATCTAAATAATATAAGTTCTTGAAAGAATAGAGAAAAAGAAGAGCAGTACTACCAGAATTTAATAAAAGATTTTCCATAACCAAAGGACTTGTGTCTCTGCGTTGATAAGAGCCAGCAAGGACTAACTCATTGAATAAAGTGACCCATACCAAGACAGCATCTCGAAGTGTCAGAATACTGTGGACACCAAGATCCTAAAACCCTTCAGGCAGGAAAAAATGGGTCAAATGCCAGGAAATAAGAAGAAAACACAGCATTGTAGTACCTCTCAATAGCGCCTCCAGAAGCTAAGACACAATCAGCAATGCCTTCAATATATTGACGAAAATGAGTTCCAACTTAAAATAGAATATCTGACAAAACTCTCAATCAATCATTAGGGCAAAATTTTCATATATGAGAAAATAAAAAACATTACATCTCATGAATCTTCTTAGAATCCCAATGGATGGTGTTCCTCAGGAAAACAAGGAAATAAAGAGAAAAAATATGAGCAACAAAGAAGATGAGCAATGATAAAAGTGAAGAAAATCCCTGGGAGACACCTATTTATTAGGCTGAGGGGGAAAAAAAAACTGTTCAAATGGAAGCAGAAAGAAAAACAGTTGTATGAAGGAAAACTGGAGAAGTGAGGGAGATGAGGAGAAAGGGGGTGAAAATAAAAGCATGAAAATGATAAATCATCTGATGTTTGCAATATTTGTGAGCATTACTGTAAGGTATTTGGCAAACCTGTCAGAGTATTTAGGGAAAAAATTGCAGGTGGTACATATAACACTAAGCAAATGGATAAAAATGAGACAATGATTAAGTAAAAATACAATCTGCCGTCTCTTCTTTTCTCTGTCTCTTGGTTAAACTTTAGGTTGTTCAGGTTGTTCTCAGATAATAAAGTGTCTCCTGGTCACTTTTAGACCCCAGCATGGTAATTACGTCGTCAAGACCCAGCTGGTAATTGTAGCGCTTCAGAGTCTTCCTCACTTTAAAACATGGGAGAGGCGGTGAGAGAGAATGGAAGGCTTCTTCTCTCTTTAACGCTTTCCCTTTCCCCTCATCCTGTGACTTTTTTACTCTTGTGTGTGGTGTCACTTTTGTGAATTTCTCAGGTATACTATTTTTCTGGGGTTCCCCTAATTTAGACTTTTTTTGCAGTGGACAATAATGGCTCTCCACTGGTTGCTTGCCCTGTTAGGAAGGAACCCTCGGTTTCTGAATCCAGTAACAACTTTAGCCTTTATCACAGGGGCGTCAAACTCATTTACACCAGGGGTCACGTCAGCCTCACAGTTGCCTTCAAAGGGCCGAATGTGATTTTAGGGCTGTATAAACGTAACTATTCCTTAACTGTTAAAGCAGAGTTTAGTGCTGCCGCAGGGTAGAAACAAGGTGCTGGGCTGGATAAAACAAGGTGGAGCCAGATAAAACAAGGTGGAGAGCTGGATGTGGCCCGAGGGCCTTTTGTTTGCCACCTGTGTTTAACATATACTGTTTTAGCTTGATTTCAGACCATTTACATCTTATGAGTTCACTGGGCTCATGGAAATGTCTCACATTCTGCCAGGCACAATGGATATGCAGCTTCCCTCCCAGGTAGGAAAATATTGGAAAAGCCTTGTGTTTGCTCTGCTGCTGGGCAGGCAACTCCACCTGCTACTTTTCACCTTTAGCTTTCCCTGGTACGAGTCAGTTACCAGCACTTACATATCATTAAAATCTAAGAGATATATGCAAGTATGCGGGTTATCCGGGCCAGCCTCTGAAAGTCCCATGGGTCATGAGACAAGAGTGAGGCATCTCTTGCCCTCCACCTGACAGAGGTAAAAATCACACAGCACATAGCAACACTCTCCAGGAATCCTCTCTTCTAACTCTTCTCCTTTCTTATCGCAAAATGTGGGGGATCATCAGAGCGGGGAGAATTAGTTCCACAACCGGTTAGTCTGTCCAAAACAGGTCTATAAACACCCAGCTTCAGAATACAGGGGGGTTGGTGATGATTCTTTAGTTCTTAGCCTTTGAGCAACAGATAAAACTGAAAAAAAGAAGTTTCATTTTATCAACCTATTGCATTAATTTTTAGTATTATTTTTTGAAATACATGCAGTTTTTATTTGGATTAAAAATGAATGTTAAGTTTTCTAAGAAGAGGAAAATTAATGAGATTCCACTGTATATATTAAATAGTAATTTGTAATCCTGAGTCTTATTTTGTCAAATTTCCTGATAAGAGAATACCTAGAAATGATACATGTCACCATGAAGCAGCAACCTTCAGGTAAGATTCCAGAGTCCAGTCTGCAAATGCCCACAAACTCAAATGCCCACTAGAAGCAGACACATAATAGTCACACATGAAGCAAGGTTATCTTAACAACATCTATGGTGCAAATCCCACAACGAATAGATAAATACATAAATAAACAAATGCATACATAAATAAGTGAGGTGATGGATGTGTTAATTAACTCGATGGGGGGGGATCCTTCACAATGTATACATATCACAAATCACAATACCACAATGCACACTTTAAACATCTTATAATTTTGTTAAGTATTCCTGACTAAAACTGAAATTCAAAAACAAGCAAACAAACAAACAACCACGGTGCAGGTGTGATGGGTGGCGGCTACCAGTGTCCGGGCTCTGAGGGCCCACAGGTTCTAAAGCAGGGAGCTACTGCTCACATTGCCGTGCAGTGACTTAAAGCCTTCCAATGCAAAGAGAAGCTAATTTTATGTTGACTATCTTTAAAACTTTTGACAATTTGAAGTAAAGTTTAACACATCTTTTAAGACCAAAAACACTCGTGAGTCAGCCAGAGCCAGCAAGCAGCCTCTGATCCACGGGTTCCCTTTGCACAGTGCCTGTTGTGGAGCAAAGCTGTGGGACAAGTGAGTTATTCCCCGTGGCACTGGGCAGTTTCCTCAAGACTGTTACTCCTAGATTACAGAGCTGCCAAAACCAAGGTCAATAACTCAGTCCGTTCAATTATTTAACAAATGTTTATTAAGTGCCTACAATATTTCAGGCACTGTCCAAAGCACTAGGGACACAGTAGTGAAAACAAGCAAACAAACCAACCCCAACCTTTTCTCATAGAATGAATCCATTGGCTGACAAGCAAACACGCCAGATTCTGGTTAATGTAAATGTTTAGGGCAGAAGCATTTATTCAATCCTCATAATAAAAGATGATGTTAGCATCAGTTTCCTTATTTCACAGATGAGAAAATTGAAGCCGAAGGGAGATTAAATGCCTGATTAACTTGATGTATATGTATATATATAGATATATACACACACATACATACCTATAATGGCACAATAGAAGCTTGAGTTCAACTTTGCCTAACTCAAGGACCTGCGTTATAGCAGCATGCTGAATGAAGACCAACAAAGAGAACAGGTTTACAAGGTGAAATAAAGCAGAGGAACTATGTGGAGGAAAATGATATGAAGATCACACACATCAGAAATGTTTGACATTAAAGAGTAACTCACAGGCAGAATATTGGGAAATTACAAACAGGTGCACAAGCTTCATGTTCAGAAATCAAAAATAAATAAATTCTTTAGACAAACACATGATAAGTATGCAAATGATAATTGTCTCAGCTAGGATGCATTTGCTACCAAATAAAAGAAGATGTGAACAATAGTAACATACTCTGGGCAGACATTTGGTGTTTATTAACAGAACTAGTAGTAGGTGCCCCAAGTTTGTTTACAGCAGCTCAACATAGTTAAGATCCCAGGGTTTTTTCAGTCCTTCCTCTCAACTTTAAGCATCTTGCTGGCATTTTGTCACTGGCTTGTTGCCCCCAAGGTCACACTGTCTAAATGAGGAAGACAGGAAGGGTCCTTCTTTCTCCCTTTTATGGGTCTCTATCAAGAAGAAAAATATTTCCCTGAAGTCCTTCTACAGATGTTTGCATTTCATGGATTAAATAGTAACTACGACGAATGGGGTTGTCCAGGCAAATTATGATAGGCTTTGACTAATGTTGATTCATCTGTGTGGCCAGATACATTGTTTCTTGGACAACAGAGGAACAAAGAGGAAGGGATAAATGGTTGTTGGTTAAGTCACTAATAAAAAGTCTTCTGAAATGATAGAAAAGCAAATGTTTATTGTGCCCATTATATACAAGGTACTTTACAATTCAAAAAAAGGTAAGACCATGCAATGATCTGTGTCTATAAACCTCCATTGTATAAATATTTGGGTAAGAATTTTGAGTCAACTAGTTTGTGGACTTGATCAAATGTATCAAAAATAATGACCTGCAAGAAATGAAAGGCCTTTAAAGAAAAGTCACAAATAAAACTAAAATACAATCGAGTATAGCATGGAAAAACAGTGGATTCTTCCACAGAAAAGATCAAGCGTACAGTTGGTGACAATACATTTTATACTACAATTGTTTAACCCTCTTGGAGTTGGTTACACACAGAGACACACTCTTTTTTAATAAGCACTGGAATCAAAAGCTTCTTGTATAACTTTTAGAAACTAATTCTGTTCGGTTCTCAGGTGCAAGTAGGCAAGAACATATGTCAAATTGAGATTACCTCTGTACCTGGGAAAGAGCAATATGAATACTGCATTAAATCAGAGTACCAATTACTAAGTCCTTTTTTGCTTTCCTGTGTTTCTAGGGTTTTGCAGACAAATTAAATCTAAAACCCTTTAATTCACATTCACACACACACAGTTATTTAAAGGACAGTGGTGTCCTTCATGTATCTTTCATTGTTGTATCTTTTAATATTTTACTCTCATTTGTTCCCATTTTTGTTCTCCTATGATGCTCATATCAAATATGATTTTTATGTATCAGGAAGTTATTTATAAGTATTCAACATATAAATCTGTCCAGAAAGTATCCAGCCATGTACAATGAAAAACAGAGACATTTATTGAAGAAGATACAAGATACAAGAAGCACTGTACATAGGACAATGACATCTCAGTCCCCTATAAGTAGGCACCTTGGGACCTCACACAGTTCTTCCAGCGTCTCTTCCACTGTTCAAAACACTCTGCAAAATCCCTTGTTAGAATCACCATCAGCTGCCCCATCATATTTTCCTGAATTTTATCTACAGCCTGAAACTCTCCCCTTTCAAAGGTGGTTTTAGTTCTGGGAAAAGCCAGAAGTCACAGGGCTCAAATCTGTGCTGTAGTGGGTACTGAGTCTCCTGGGTGATTTGATGTTTCATCAAAAAACTTTGCAGAAGATGTAATCCATGGGTGGGCATGTTGCCACGTTGAAGCTGCCAATCACCAGTTGCCCATAGCTGCAGTTATTTTTGTTGTATTGTATCTCTCAACCAATGAAGAACATTGAGGTGGTACTCCTTATTAATTGTTTGGCCTGGAGGGGTGTCCTAATGAGGGACGACATCTTCCCAATCAAAAAACACAGTTAACATGGTCTTGATCTTGCTGCCACTTTGCTGCGCTTTCTTCGGTCGTGGACAACCAGGAGACTTCCATTGGGACGACTGGGCCTTCATTTTCATATCATAGCCATAGGCCCATGATTCATCTCTGGTTATGACCTTCTAGAGTTAATCTGGGTCATTGGTAGCAATTTGAATCAAGTCATTGGCAACTTCAGCATGACGTTCCTTCTGCTCTGGTAGTAGAAGCCTCAGAACAAATTTTGCCATGACACGTTTCATGTCAAGATCCTGAGTTGAAATCTCTGACACAGTAGTTTTGGGAATCCTCAGATCAGCTTCTAAGTCTCACACTGTCAATCACCAATTTTTGTTGATTGCAGCCCATACACCTTCAACATTCTCAGGTGTTCTGCTTGTTGCAGGCCTTCCAGAACATGGATCATTTTCAATAGATTCTCGACCATTTCTGAAGTATTTGTGCCACACTTTTATTTGCACTGCTCTCATTGTATCATCCCCAAAAGTCTTCTGAATTATCCAAATAGTTTCCGCGGAGGAGTGTTCAAGCTTAATGCAAAATTTGATGGAGATTTGTTGCTGTACTCACTCAGTCACTGAATCCAATGGCCACACAGTACACATGCTCACTCAACAGCATCTACTGCCCCCAATGACTCATTGTTCATGCGCGTCCCAGTCCACTCTCCTTGGCTGCCAGGTAACATTGATGTGGCACAAACCATTCTTATTATATTAACAATGGCTGGACTTTTTCCAGACAGACCTTGTATCTTATGCTTATTGTAGAAGTCTTTTTCAAGCTTATTGCCTCAAGTGATGTAAAGAAATATAACCACTAGAGCCTCACTAGACAGAAGAGTGATAAAGTGTGTGTCTGGTTTACATCCCCCTTTTCTCCCACTATTTAGCATCCCTTAATTGCCTCCTAAGCCACTGTGGCAGATGCTTTCAGTGCTTTTTCCATATTCACTCAGACCCTTAACCTATTTTCCACACATTATCTTCTGCTGCTTTTTCCCTCCTAAGAGCTGGCGGTTGGCCCTGGCCAGGTAGCTCAATTGGTTAGAGCAACATCCTGATATGCCAAGGTTGTGGGTTCAATCCGGGACAGGGCACATATAAGAAGCAACCAACGAATGCATAAATAAGTGGAAAAGCAAATCAATGTCTCCCTCTTTCTCTTTCCTGTCCTCTCTCTCTTTAAAATCAATAAATAGCCCTGGCCAGTGTGGCTCGATTGGGTGTTGTCCCATGAGCTGAGGTCTCAGATTCAATTCTCTGTTGGGGCATGTGCCTGGGTTGTGGGTTCAGCCCCAGCTGGGGTGCATACAAAAGTATAGAAGGCAACAGATCGATGTTTCTGTTCTTTCGATGTTCCTCTCCCTCCCTTTCCGTCTCCCTAAAATAAAAAATAGATAAAATTAATAAATATTTTTTAAGAGCTGGTAGTTAGCACCCATGGATCTTTGTTCACAAGCTGGCCTCTGGTTGCTACAACCAGCTTTATCTGAACACAAGGAAAGCCTGACATGCACAGGAATTCAAAAGCTCCTACTCTCCTGCCCCTGATGGGACAGATCAGAGGTGGAACCTACACTGTTCACCCAGTGTTGTGAGATTGAGTTAAATTACCCTTTGTGGAAACTTGCCCTCTTTCTTTCCTCCTTTCCCATCTCAGTACCACTTTCTAAATCCCTTAGCACTGTGTATTCATTTCCAGGAGCTGCTGTAAGGAAGTACCACAAACTGGGTGGAAACTTGCCTCAGTTTTGGAGGCTAGAAGTTTGAGATTTAGGTGTTGGTAGGGTTACTTTTTCTGAAAGTGGTGAGAGAGAACCTGTTTCATGCCTCTGACCTAGCTTCTGGTGGTTTTCTGGAAATCTTTGGTGCTTCCTGACTTGAAGAAGCATCACCCTGATCTTAACCTTCATGTTTACATGGTGTTCTCCCTGTTTTCAAGTCTGTGTCTAAATTTCCCTCTTTAAAAGGACACCAGCTATACTGGATTAGGAACCTACCCTACTCCAGTATGAACTCATCTTAACTAATACAGTCACATTCAGAGGTACTGAGGGTTAGGACTTCAACATCTGTGGGGGAGACACAATTTAGTCCTATAACAAAGTTTTTCATAATAAATCACTTTTCCCATGAATTCTCATCTCAAGCTTCACTTCTGGCAAGCTCATTTTGTCCAACACAATTTTAATTACTGTCTCAGTTACACAGCCTTTAGTTCAACTTAAGTTGATTTAAATAATAAAAGGAATGTATTGCTTTATGTAAATAAAAAATTCAAAGACAGACCAAACTAGGCACAATTTCATTCAGAGATTCATGGGTTACTCAATAACAACTTTGTTTGTATATATGCACCTGGTTTTCAAATGATCTTTAATTGAAATATTTTCCTTTATAGTTCTTCCCTAGCTGGGCATCCCCCTGCACCACGGCTGATGCCATCTATGATGTCCTGAGAGTGAAGGCCATCAGCTTTGCAGCCCCTGTGGGGCAGGCCCCAGGGTCTCCTCAGTGGCTCCAAAGAATTTTCTAGCTAAAAATGAACATTGCATCTGCTGGGCAATGTTGACAATCTCATCGAAAGTGATATTTCCACTGTGCTTAATGTTTTCTTTGCTTCTTTCTGTCACCTGGTGGTACTTTGAGGGCTGTAAGGGTCAGGCCAGAGGCAGAAGGTGCTCCTCCATCTGGGCCTGTCTGTCCTGAACGGTCAGTTGTACTGTAGCCCTCACATCCTTCCAATCACCCATTCTTTCAAGATGTCATCATGAAGCTTTCTTGGGGAGAGACTGAGAGGACTGACTTTGGGGGTTAGGACAGATGTGGCATGACTTCCCTACTGGTTTTCCTCCAAGTATATGCCTTTGATCTCACTGGGGCTGAACCTAGGTAGTATGGTAGAAGTGGCTGGTGTTGTATGAGCCTGGATTTGGGGTGACTGAAGAAAGTTGCAACTTGGCGTCCTCCAAGCTGAAAGCCAAAAGAAAAAAGTAATAATGAGGTTTTTTAAATAGTATTATTCTTACCTGAGGGCATGCTTATTTATTTTAGAGAGAGTTTGTGATGTGAGGGAGAGAGAGAGAGGGAGAGAAACATCAATGTGAGAGAGAAATATCCACTGGTCGCCTATTGTATGCACTCCAACTAGGAACCAAATCCACAAGCTAGGCATGTGCCCTGACTGGGAATTGAACTTGTGACCTTTCAATTTACAGGATGATGCCCCAACCAAGCCACACTAACCAAAGAAGTAATAACGAGATTTAATTGAGTGCTGACTCTGTGCAATGAAATGTGTTTTGGAGATATAACAGCAAACCAAACAGAAACATTTCTTAAACTTAAAAGAAGACCAACATAAAAAAAATAGTAAGTTAAATAGTAAGTCATTAGATGATGATAGGATTCTGGAGAAAAAATAGAGCCGAGGAAAAATCAGGTAGACATTGGGTGAATGTATGTCAAGAAGAATGCTAGTAAAAATAGTTTAGTCTTTAAAGGTCTCACTGAAAAAGCAACATGTGAATAAAGACCTAGATACAATGAAGTAATAATCTATAAGAATATCTGGGGGAAAGGCATTCCAGGCAGAGCAAATAAGCAGTGAAAAGACTCGCAGGTGGGAGTTTGCCTGAAATGCTAAGAAACAAGAAGGAGACCACTTGGACAGAGTTGGGGATAATTAAGGCGAATAGAGATGGGTCATGAGAGAAAACTGTTCATAGCACATAAAACCTAGCAGGGTATTGTAAGAACTTTAGATGTGACTCTGAATGAGACAGGCTATTAAAAGATATTGAGTAGAGAAGTGGCAACATCATACACTTCAACAAGAAACTTGGCTGCTGTGCTGAGAATAGACTGGAGACAAGGGTAGAATCAGGGAGTCCACTTAGAAGGCTATTGCAATAAGACAGGGAAGTGATGAATGTAGTTTGGACAAGAGCAGAGCAATATCTGTGCAAGTTGGTCAGATCTTTAATGTATTTTAAAGATAAAGTCAAAGAATTTGCTGGGAATTTTTTTAAGAGTAAAAGACACAACTATATTTCTTTGCTGCCATATTTCTCTATCCCTCTCCCTCTCACTCTCCCTCCCTCCCTCTTACCCCGCCCTCCGTTCTATGAAAATACCTGTCCTGCCTGGATGGAACTGGAGAGCATTCTGCTAAGTGAAATAAGCCAGGCAGTGAAAGACAAATACCATATGATCTCACCTTTAACTGGAACATAATCAACAACAAAAAAAGCAAACAAAATATAACCAGAGACATTGAAAGTAAGAACAATCTAACAATAGCCAGAGGGGAGGGGAGAGGGGACAGTGTGGGGAAGGGTTTTCAGGAACTAATATAAAGGACACATGTACAAAACCAAGGGGGAGGATGGGAACAAGGGAGGGAGGTGGATTTGTCTGGAGTGGGGGGGGGAGTTGGGGGGAGAAAACGCATACAACTGTAATTGAACAACAATAAAGTAACCTATGAAACAAAAAAAAAGAAAGAAAATACCCGTCCTTATCTTTATTTTTTAATTACAGTTTACATACAACATTATATTAGTTTCAGGCGAACATTATTTAGACATTTATATAACTTACAAAGTGATCACTTGGATAAGTCTAGTACCCACCTGACACCATAAATAGTTATTACAATACTATTGACTATATTCTATATGCTGTATTTTACATCTTAATGACCATTTTGATAATTGGCAATTTGTACTTCTTAATCTTTTCACTTTCTCTACCCTTCTTTCCAAACAGCATCCTATATGACAAATATCAAATTGTTCTTTATATGTATGAGTTTGTTTCAATTTTGTTTGTTTGTTTTGTTTTTTAGATTACACATATAAGTGAAATCATGTAGTATTTGTCTTTCTCTGACTTATTTCACTTAGCATAACATATTTCCCTTCGATTTTTCTCAACTCTGCCATCATCAGTGGACCAGCTGAAACTTCCAATTGCTCTTCTCCTGATAGAAAAATGACTGCTTAATGCTTCCCTACTAACAACCAAAGGAAAAGAGGGTTTCTCTTTCTCCATTGGCCATGATGCTCTTAGCTTCCATCCGAATGAAGCAGCTTTGATTACCTGCACTGTGATCAGAAGAATAACCTGTACCAGATGGCTTAGGTTTGAGTTATGGGCCCATTCCTAAAAATTAACTTAGGCAGGAAACATAGAGTTTCCCTGATTGCCTTAACCCAACTGTTGCTCATGAAGTGATCAAAATTACTAAAGTAGCATGCTGGTTAGAAAATGAGAAAGAGGTAAAATAGATACTGGCAGGGCAAACATAGTGTTTAATATAAATGTAACTCTGTAGTATAAAAATTATTTTCAATTCATAGACTTATGGCATCCTTAGTAAATACAACCAGATGTAAGTTAAAATCATCATGATATAGTCCATGAAAATGCTTTGAAATGAAAAAGAAAGTGGATAAACAGCACAGTGAATAAGAGAGTTACATTCATCTAGTCAATCAATTATATCTTTGTCTTCCTTTAAATAATTGCTCATCTTCCGTTTTCCACATATGAATGTCTTTCTTCTTTTGCTGGACATACAGAGTCATGTATGGAAGAATGAGAAAGAAAGGAAGAGCTTAATCTGATCTAATAATTTAATAAAGTGTTTATTATTTATGTTAACAGATCAATTAGGCAATACATCAGAGAAGGCTGCCTTAGTAAGTCTTGTCTTTCCTGGTCAGACTATATTTAAATTAGTAATCTTTGATTATATTGTTAATCATTGGCCTAACTACACACTCAAGTTTAAGAATGATCTGCATTATTGATATTATTATATTTGATTATGTTGGCCTCCTTTAAGATGTTGAGAACTATGATTAACACAAATCCAGAAAATGAAAAGAAGCTTAGGTCATCCAGTATCACAATATCACAATCCTGTTTTTAACCAGTGACTCATTTTCATCCGAAAATAGCATCATTTGTTTTGAGTACGGTAACTAAGTTCTATGTTAGTTTAATTACCTTATAAATCTCAATGATCTAAACTATTCAATATCAATTTTTCTATTCCTACTTATCACATGCTCTAGGTTATCATGAACACAGTCATTATAGTGAAATAAAAAGTAATTCAAAATTATAGGTTCAAAGATTGGAATGGTCATTGCCAAGTGCAGAAAGGAGGCAGAAATGGAGTGCCTTACCAACGGGCCTGTTTCAGTTCAGCAAGAGGAGCAAGCTGTGGAGTTCTGCTGCACGACACTCTACCTGCAGTCAGCAACAAAGTATGTACTCTTAGAAATTTCTTAAGAAGGTAGATCTCATGTTAAGTGTTCTTACCAGGATAAAATAAGTAAGAAATAATGCCACCACCAACAAAAAACAACAGCTATCTCATTCATCATTTCTATGCACCAGGCACTCTCCTAAGCATGTCACATGTTCAGCTCAATTCATTCTCACAATGCTATTACGGTCCCCATTGTACAGATGGAACTGAGGTACAAAAAGGGTAAGTCACTGGCTCAGAATTAACACCAGTCACTCCAAGTCCATAAATGCTATGCCAGTAGAAAACTGTTATTTAGCCTATTGTTTATTTTTTATATCAAGAGAGCCATTATTGGAAGAAGTCAGTATTTGTGGACTCTTACTCCAAATCTAGTGACAAACATTGAAGCAAAAAGGCTCAATCTAACATTTTTAAATATTTCCATGTGAACTCTGTATCACTGACTTCATTGATCTTACAATGTACAGCAGCCACATTAAAAATAAGAAATTTCCAAACAAATCAGTTTTGTTGTCTAAACAAATACAACTTGATCTTGTAAAATACAGAATAGTTGAATCTCAGCGGTAGTGCATACTTCAAACACCCCAGTTTAAAATAAACAAAATAAACATGTTGTTTGGTTACATTTCACTACTTTACTCTTTGCATTTCAATTTAAGAAGAATTGTAACATATTTGAAATGTGCCGAGACTAGTATTTTAGACTTGGTTCTATGTTGTAAAGTTATTTCATCTTTGAAATAAGGAGGGAGAACTAGGTTATCTCTAATTCATTCCAGATCTTAAATTCACACATAAAAAAACTGATAACATTTCTTTAAAATGTATCTCAAAACATGATTGTATTATAAAGTTGAAAGGCAGCTGAATCGTACATGTAAACATGTGTTTATATATGTAATGTGTATGCATGTACATGTACACACATGCTGCTTCAGGTCATGCATGAATGCATTAAATAATCAGCCTTCTCTGTCCCAGGTAGATAACTGCAGGCTAAATTTCTATGCACAAAGTTGCAGTAAATCTGTTACAATCATGAACATTTGTACCAGAATTCTAAAAAGAAATGATATAATATAGCCATATGGTTTAAAATCCCAATTATTGTTCCCATCTTTGTGTCAAGTCAATTTTTAAAAGATAATAAGATTGAATTCTTGACATAGAACAAAAATTGTCACACATTAATATTGCCTTTTTCCTATGTAGTTCATATGAAGTAGTCAATTACCATGAATTTACCTTGACCTAAGGGCTTTGGCCACACTTGAATCCCAGGACAGGTAGAATTGACAGAGCACACAAAATACTGACAGGAACTCTGTCTCCGTTCTGAGATGGCTTTGTATTTTATAGTAGTAATTCAGGAGAATGAGTCAAACTCTCATTACATAGCATAGCGCTCATGTTGTCTGGCTAGTCTCAACTAAAACCTCTAAGTAGCCTTAAAAAGAAGAGTTCTACATTTGAAGTTAATGTTTTGGATAATCATTCTGGTTGTATCTGCTGCCTGTGGATAATTTATTTAATCTCAACTTTGATTTCCTTATCTATAAACCGGAGGTGAGGATGATGTTTACCAAACAGGGTTGTTGATAGGAAGTCTCTAATGAATTGAAAATGTATGATCTTCTTCATAAATGAATAAAGATCTCTCTCTTAAGCATTAGATCCCTATATATACCCAATTGCTCAATAATAAAACCAAAAATGTGTTGAGTACTTATCATGTGTCACAATGAAAAACCAATAGATTTCTAACATTACAGAAGGCTGAGTTCGAATGGAAAAGTCTCCTCAAATCTATAGAATATTGATGAAATATATAGCAAACTTTAAATATATAGTCAATCTTAAATGAAAGAGTTGAAAAACTACAGGTGACAGAAAAGAATTAAACACATGACATTTTAATAAGGACATTAGTTGATGCTGTGGAGACTTACAGAGGTTTTGGGCCAGATATAATCCCTAGAGGTTAGGGTTTGCGATTTAAAAAAAAAAAAACAGCAGGAAGCAGTAGGTGAAAACTTGGACCAGAGTAAGGTGAGGACATGAAACCCAGATGCTTGTACTAAGGTGATATTATGGAAGAGCTCATCTCTACTCTAGATTGAGAGGGGAAAACTTCTATCTTACCCTGTGCCTTGCGTGGTTTGAGACTCATATTGATCCTATTTATGCAGAATCGTAATTTTAAGAATTGAAGTATAAAAGTTAGTCCAAGAACAGCAAAATTCTAGGGAGTTCAACGAAAGCAAAACTGCACTACGGACAGTTTCATAAACCAGAACTCACAGATATTCAAAAGAAAAACAAAACAATGCATTCCACAGGAGGTAAGCCAAGAAAAAAATGGATAAACCATGAAATTGGACCTTAATTTACACCACTCACAAAAATTAACTCAAAATACATGAAAGGCTTAACTATAAGACCTGAAACCATAAAACTCCTAGGAGAAAATATAGGGAAGAATCTCCTTGACAATGGTTATGGAGATGATGTTTTTAGATATAACAACAAAAGCAACAACAACAAAAATCAACAAATGGGATTAACTCCAATTTAAAAGCTTCTGCATAGCAGAAGTAAAAATCAATAAAACAAAAATGCAATCACCAGAATGGAATAAAATTTTTGCAAACCATATATCTGATAAGGGGTTAGTGCTAAAATATATGAAGTTATCATATACTCAGTAGCAAAAAAAAAAAAAAGTCCAAACAATCCAAATTTAAAAATGAGAAGAGAAACTAAATAAACATTTCTTTTTTTTCTGTTTTCATTGTTTACTTTCTTTTGTTTTTCTACATATACCTTTAAAAATATATAAATTTAATATTTATTTTTATTGTTGTTCAAGTACAGTTGTCTCCATTTATTTTTTAAAAAAGACATCCAAATGGCCAACAGTTACTTGAAAAAATGCTCAACATCACTAACAATCAAGGAAATGCAAACTGAAGCCAAGATGAGATACTCCCAACCTCTAATAATGATAGTCATCAAGAATAGATAAGTATTGGTTTGGATGCACTGTTAGTGAGATTGTAAACTGGTTTAGCCACCGTGGAGAATAGTATGAAGGCTCCTCAAAATGCAGACAATTGTAACTGAATAAAAATAAATAAATAAATAAATAAATAAATAAATAAATAAATAAAAACTAAAAATAGAACTACCATATTATTCAGCAATTCTACATCTGGGTATATATCCAAAGGAAATGAAAACAAATTTCTGAAGAGATGTAGGTATTCCATATTTATTGCAGCATTATTCACAATAATCAAGATTGTAAACAACCTATACACCTATCAATGAATGAATAGATAAAGAAGATGGGGGGATAAAAGTTGATGGAAAGACACTTGACTTGGTCTGATGAACACACAAAACAGTAAACAGACGATGTGTTGTGGACCTGTGCACCTGAAACCTGTATAATTTTGTTAACTAGTGTTACCTCAATAAATTAAATAAAAAGAAAAACATGTGATAAACACACACACACACAATGGACTATTATTCAACCATCAGAAAGAAGGAAATTCTGCCACTTGCAAAAACACAGGACTATGCTCCCAACCTGGGTCCAAGTATGAAAAAGATATGGAGCAAAGCTGTATGGACAACGTAACATGAACCAGAAATGAAGCATTGTTTATGTAAAAACTGAAACTGGGGGTCATTACCACTTATAACTTAGCAAAGGTGATAGGTAAACTAGGGCACATAATAGTGTTTACTATAAAATCTACTGTCTTATGTAAATATATAATAATTTAATAAATAAAAATTCTTACTATCATATCCTAATATAGTAGGATCTTGGTGATAAAAAAACAATTGACTTCTTTTGTTGCTTGTTCTCATCCACCTACTTCCTTCTTCCTATCAGAACCTCACTTTTACTCAAGTACAGTAGCCCTTCCCACACAGCTCACATGGCTCAGGAGAAATGTCCCTATTTCTTAGTCCTCAGATAATCCCGAATGTTTTCAGAGTTCCATTCCTCCTTGTCTGGAATTGACTTAAAAATGGGAGAGTGATTCAATTGCAGCCAGTAAGAACTAGAGAGAAGTTCGGTAGAAGCTTCTAGAAAAAATTGTTCTTAACAGTTAAAAGAGAGTCATGAAAAGCCTTTCTTCCTCTCAAGTCATATGTCTGTATGTGAGCAAGCAAAAATGTGGCTTCAGTTGTGATGAGCAATCACCCAATCATTAGGGTGCCTAAGAGTAGATACAGAAAAAACCTGGTGTTGGGATATTGGGCCAACCCTGAGAACTTCTCTCCGTCTGGGGCTTGTGTTATTTGAGCCAATGACTTTCCTTATTGGATAAACTAATTTGAGTCATATATTCTGATATCTGTAGCCCAAAGCATGCTAAATGCCATAAGATAGCTATTTTTATTATCAAACTTCCATTAAGTAGAATTTTATAGATCTTTGACCCTCCTCTGTGTATTCTTGCTGTAAGGAATAATTTTCAGGGCAACTGATGTTCATTCTCTTCCATTTGTCTAGGACACCCTCCTCACCCATTTGAATGATTGATTCAGGTCTCAGGTAAGGCCTTTTAAAAGTTTTGCTTTATAGTTTCCACAGTAATAAAAATTTATGATGCTGCACTAACAGGGAATGTTGTTTAACTATAATTCCTCGTGCTTTTACAAATGTACCCTCATATTTTCAGCACTTTTGAAAACTTTATTAGAGAGTTTATCATACCAAACCAAGTATAATATTTATGACTGTCCAGGGAGCTTACTCTTTTATTCAAAATGTATACTGTTTATGTTTTGTATATAATATTCCCTGTGTGATCAGAATACTGTATCAGTTGACTAAAATATAAACTAACCACATAGTTAATTTGTTTTAAAATAAATACACACAAACTTCCCACGAATCAGTTAGAATGATTTTGACTTCATGTTAGAGAATACCCAACTAAAAGTGATTAAAGTTGTTTTTGTTTTTTCTATGACAACAAAATATCTGAAGCTAGGTGATCCCAGGATTGGTTCAACAGGTGAACAACGTAAAGCTGCTAGGTCAACTTATCAGGGGATCTCCTGGCTTTTCCTTCTGGTCCAAAAATGAGTGCCATAGTTTCATATGACTTCCTCAACTTACACTATTCAAAGTCAGAAGCAGTATATATACTGTATGTCTGTGTCCTTTGTGTCAGAAAGGAAGATATTCTCCCAGGAAATCACAGCAGGCCATTCTTTCCAGTTTACAGCAAACCCAAATGAGGCATGGACAAAGCGTCATCATGACAGACTGGCCATCCCTCCCTACCTTCCCTTATAATGATGCTCAATAGGTGAACAAAATTTGGTATCTCTTGATAAGTAAGAAGAAGATAATGGCTGAGCATAGGCAATAAACAATATCTCTCTCTTACCATCTCCCATATGAAATTCAATTTGACTCTGTTTCCACCCCAAAAAACTCTACTCCCACCAAAATCTACTACTTAATGCTCTGGATAATCAGTGTTATTTTCACCTACTTCTGAAGACAAGTGGGTTGTTAGCACAAACCAAGAGGGAAAGGGAAGGACTAGTATGAAAATAAATCTATATAAATCTGTCACCTGTGATACAAAAGGTAACCTAATCCAGTGTATTCAACACTTTTTGATTTAACAAATAATGCATAATTTTTTAAAATTATACTTCAATATGAAGAAATAGAAATGGCATAAACTCAAAATGAGAGTTCTGGTGAAGAGTAGTATAGTTATCCTCCTTGGAGAAGTGTCTATTTGGGTCCTTTGCCCATTTTTTAATTGGATTGTTTGTCTTCCTGGTATTGAGTCATATGAATTCTTTATACGTTCTGGAGATGGCCCACTGATGTATGAAAAAATGCTCAAAACCAGTAGCCATCAGAGAGTTGCAAATGAAAATCACAGTGAGATATCACATCACACCTGTCAGAATAGCTATCATCAATAAATAAAAAAAAAAACAAGTGCTGGCGAGGATGTGGAGAAAAGGGAATCCTAGTGCACTGTTGGTGGGAATGCAGACTGGTGCAACCACTGTGGAAAACAGTATGGAATTTCCTCAAAAAAAGTAAAAATGGAACTGTCTTTTGACCTGGTGATTTTTCTGCTGGGGATATACCCTAAGAATCCAGGATCAGCAATTCAAATTGAACGTATGTACCACTATGTTCATAGCAGCACTATATATGATAGCCAAGTGCTGGAAACAGCCTGAGTGCCAATCAGTAAATGAGCTGATCAAAAAACTGTGGTACATTTACACAATGGAATACCATGCAGCAGAAAGAAAGAAGGAACTCCTCCGACCTTTTGCGACAGCATGGATGGAACTGGAAAATATTATGCTAAGTGAAATAAGCCAGCCGGTAAAAGACAAATACCATATGGTCTCACCTATAAGTAGAATCTAATGAACAAAGTAAACTAATGAACAAAATAGAACCACAGGCGTGGAAACATGGAACAGACTGACTGATCAAAGGGGAGCAGGGAGGAGGTAAACATGGAAAGAAGGGGAAGACACTAGTTAAAGAACATGTATGAATGACCCACGGACATGGACAACAGTGTGGGAACTGACTGCAGGAGCGGAGTTTGGATGGGGTCAAAGGGGGAAAAATTGGGGCAACTGCCCAAACATGCCTATATACAGAAAATGTTTAACAGAACAGGATTTGAACTCAGACCTTTCTGACGTTAATGCCCTTGCCCTTGTTCTTAACCTTATAACCAGTGTACTTCCTACTGGTTACCTCTTTAGTCATCCTCTGCTGGTTAGCAGAGGACAACCTCTACTGGTTATCCTCTGGAGTTTTGTACTTATTAATAGAAGTATATGTTCTTGGGGCTTGTCATACTTAATTTTCCCCATATTGTCTAGAACTATAAATGTCCTTATCGTACCCAAGATACCAAGTGTTACTTGATGTGACATTGAAAATGAAAGTTAACAACTATATTTCAAGAGGACAATAAAAAAAGTAAGTAGGATTTAGGACTATTCAAAGATAGTTGAAGAATATTATGCTTTGTGAGGATAATAATTATTCTAATGAACTTATTATAAGGCTCTTTTTATATTCTTTCTTAAATACTTTTGGTTGCTTGGATTAATAACAAGAATGTAATTTAATATACCGTGTTCTTAGTTGACAACATATCTTTCTCAGAACACAAGGAAAAAAAGACTCAGTTCCTCTTCTGTTCTATGGTGTAGACACAGGATTACCAAAAATTCCATGGGAAATACTTTTCCGTCAGTTTTATGAGGGCATTAACAATGATTTCTTTGACAGGCACAATGTCCCCACGTGCAATGATCAAAATTAATCTCCACTACCCAGACTGAGAACAGGACTGGGACATACTCTCGCACTCTCCGCGATATATATCCTGATATCACTATTCTCCACAGTTGCACACATGCATACTCATCCTTAGTAGTTTAAGATCTGAGCTTTGTGGGGTGCTGCTTGGGTTGCTATTCGACAGTGGGCAATTTTCAACATAAATTGGTAAGGACTTAGAAGTCTTTCCTCCTTAATATAGCCTTTCTGGAAAGGGGTGTATTATTGAGTTTTTGTTTTTGAATTCATAAAATGCTTCCTATTGAAGTATTCATTTAGAACTAATGGTGCTCTGCCATAAATTATTATTTACTTATTCATATGTTTGACCCATGTATAAGAGGACCATCCTCCTAAACCAGCAATTTTCAATATTTTTTATCTCATGGCACACATAAACTAATTACTGAAATTCTGTGGCACACCAAAACATGATTATTTGCCCATCTGACAAAAAATAGGTATAATTTTGATTCATTCACACTGGATGGCTAATGTTGTGTGGGCTGTTGCTATTATTATTATTATTATTATTTGACAGTCTGAGGGAAAAGAGGTCAGTGCCCCTGACGGAACAGTCAGGTATTGGATGTTGTAGAAATTCTTGTGGCACGCCAGTTGAAAATCACTGTCCTAAACCGATTTTGTCTCCCCCGCTCGGAAGCTGGTACACGGCTGTTGGTTCCGTTACTGCTCACGATAAGAAATCTAAGCATTTCCTCAGCTTAGCCCTTTCTGTAAGGATTTGAGTCATGGGGCCCAATCACATTTTGACATTTGATTCCCATAACCTCATCATCTAATTTTCTTCCCCAAACTATTTCACTTCCTGAGATTTCTCTTATAATTCTGCAACAAATAGTGTCCAGTATCCTAGTGCCTGCCTCTTTGAATTCCTGTTCATGTCATTTGTCGGCACTACCTCTGCCCACTTTATTTTACAGAATAATAAATCCAGTGTGAGCATTACCCTAAACTCTCAACCCCATGTCCATTCCAGTCCTAATAATAATAATAATAATAATAATAATAATAATAATAATAAACTCATTCAGCTACCATGAATCATCACATCCTAGAAAACAGAGAGAATTATAAATAATTTCCAAGGATTTGAATATATTTTACCTCCCTTTACTGGACTGAACATACCTCAAAGGATTGCAGTCTATACCTGTATGTCATCCATATCTTTTCATACGAGGTAAACACTCCTCTGTGTGTTGTTTGATTTGTTTAGATAGACTAGACCACCTGGGAAAGTAAATTAGTAAAATGAAAATGTCCTTATTTCCAATGCTTCTAGATGAAATTATATTCTTGAGTTTATTCATTACTTGGAAGGAGAGAAAGGAGTAGTTCATTTTTGTTAGGAGTTTTTCAACTAACTCATCTATGTGAGCTCATTGGACTTGAAGTTTCTGAAAGATAGAGACTTGGTCTATTTCATCATCAAGGTGAAAAGTCATGGGAATTTAGAAAGATAGGAGTTGTGTGATTGCCCTGCTATATGGGGAGGAAAGAAAGACAAGCATGTGGAAGCAGGAGGAGCCAGGACACACGTACATAGTCTGCCTATGTTGAAAAGCTTATCTGTGTTGTACTTTGATTTACCAGTCTGAAAGATAAGTTATTCAGGTTTAAGGCCAAAAAGCTTTGAGCTCTTGGAGTGGCATCATCATAGTCTGGAGGTAGAAATAATGAACTCCTTCCCTGGGGAAAAACATTAAATGGAGCCTACATTGTAGATGCAAAGAAATTATCAGCATCACAATGGGGCAAGGTAACAGATATTGGCATCAACTAGATAGATTGTTGAATAAATATCATCAAGTGAATGAAGTTTTGCCCTTTTTCTTATTCTGTAAGAGACTCAAATGCCCATGCCAGTCTCTGCCAGTCAGGCAGTGTAGTTATATTATCTATTTTACGTAAAGGGTTTTGTACATAGTAAGTATTCTTTAAATGTCCTAAACGTCTGTCATTTTACATTGTAACCATTCAGTAGGAGTAGAATTTGAAAACAACTCAAAAAGCCTTAAGTAGTCAATTTTATGGAAATTGGCTAATGACACATAATTTTCAAAACATAGGCATGTTAATGGGCATAGAAAACACAATGGTGAGAGTACAAATGAAAAGAAATTTTACTTTAATAATTTTGGTATAGATTATAGCTAGAGGATATTAAACATACATTGTGGGTTATATAAATCAGCAGTTCAATTTAAATTAAGGCATGTTTAATGCAATAACTCTGCTACCTATATAAAATTCTGTTTTATTTCCAAGGAAGTAAAATAATCCCTTTAAATTTAATGCTAACAGAAGCGTGGGAGTATTAAATTAACCACATGTGTACTTGACATAAATTAAACTACATCTTGACATATTTAGAGATACACAGTACATAAAGGTTAAATAGCAATGGGAAAATCTTCCTGGTCATTTTAGATATACATTTAATATTATACCTTGCTAGTATCTGCATCTGATCCAGTACCTATTATACAGTATAATGAAAGTATATTTTCACTGTTTTAATACTATAAATAAATTGCATTCATGGTTTTTACATTATCTACTCTCAACATTTCCATAATCTCACCTACTATTTTTAAATGCCTTGTAGTACATAGAGAAACTACTCTCAAGGAACAAATACATTTTGATTTTATTTGAAATCAAATATCAAGCTGAAAACAAATGACTGGCACTGAGCTGTATTTAATTTTCTTTTCTTATGAAAGAACAAATACACTAAGTCACCCAAGCTCAAAGACACTGGTCTATGGCATTTTCAAGCAACAACACTAAGAAAATGTTATTGAGTTTGAAGATTACACAATGTGAACTGTCAGTGTCTGGTGGGAAGAATAAGGTTATCAAAAACCCTCTGGCTGTTATAAGAAAGGCCAAATTCCTGTGTGAACACTAAAACATCCCTTTAAGTCAGCAGGGTGAAGCTTAGTTTGTTGATGTGTTTTAAATCCAAGAGAATAGCAGAGATCCGTGACCTTTCTCTTCATAAAGAAGTGAAAAGAAGGAGCTTGGGGTTGGGAATATGGAGATATGAAATAAATTGAGAAAACTTCAAGTTTTCCTTGTATCACTATTTCATTGCACTTAACTGAAACCTTATTTTCTGTAGGGAAGACATTGATTTCTGTATTCTTACCTCATTTCTAATTATTTTCTTGCTGCAAATAAACACTATCATGAAATAAGACCGTCTTGGTAATAAGGTAGTCCATCTGCATTTCAA
Organism: Desmodus rotundus; assembly: GCF_022682495.2. Taxonomy (NCBI): domain Eukaryota; kingdom Metazoa; phylum Chordata; class Mammalia; order Chiroptera; family Phyllostomidae; genus Desmodus; species Desmodus rotundus. The sequence goes on from NC_071389.1 coordinate 48,997,423, forward strand.
ACGTTCATAAAAGGCATAATGCATTCATTCAATTTAATAAGTATTGCGGATATACAAATCAAATAATGGCATATGCTTGTCTATTAGATTGAGAAGGTTTAGAAGATGATTGGTACTTAGCATTAACAGTGACGTGGAAAACAAGAATATTGATACACAATTGTTCGCAACATGATTTAATTTAACATTCGGGGAGGAATTTTGGTACTATCTATCAAATTTTTGTATATGGATAGTTTTCATATGGTCAATAATATTCTAAAAGTATGTTATACTATCTTACATTCAGGTCCTGTGACTATTTTTAAATTGGATTTTTCTCTTACTTTTTTGTGCTGGTGTTAATCTGTATGAGTTACTAATATATTTTGGATGTTAACCCCTTAGTAGATGTATCATTGGCAGATATCTTCTCTCATTCAATAGTCTGTCTTTTTACTTTGTTGATGGTTTTCTTCACTGTACAGAAACTTTTTAGTTTGGTGTAGTCTAATTTGTTTATTTTTGCTTTTATTGCTCTTGCCCAAGAAAATATATCCAAAAAGATATTGCTAAGACCCATGTCAAAGAGTTTACCACCTAGGTGTTCTTTGAGAAGTTTTATAGTTTTAGATCTTACATTTAAGTATTGAATTCATTTTGATTTTGGTTTTGTGTATGATGTAATAAAGTGGTCTGATTTCATTTTTTTACATGTATCCATCCAGTTTTCCCAATAGGACTTATTGCAGACACTGTCTGTACCCCATTGTATATACTTACCTTCTTTACCATAACTTAATTGACCATATAAGTAAAGATTTATGTCTGGGCTCTCCATTCTATTCCATTGATATATGTGGAATGAATATATATATTCATTCTTTTCATTCATATTCACAGTATGGCAACACCATACTGTTTTGATTAGCATAGCTTTGTAGTAGAGTTTAATGTCATAGAGTGTAATACCTCCCACTTTGTTCTTTCTCAAGGTTTCTTTGGATATGTGAGGTCTTTTGTGGTTATTTTTTTTACACTATAATGTGTTAATGAACTCACTTATATTGTTTTACAATGATATTTAATTCTTATTAGCTAATCTTTTTACTCATATTTTACCTAAGATAACCTTCCTTTTGGAGCACTAGCATGATAAATTTAATCTGCACCACTTGTGAGAGAGAATTGCCAATATAATATAGCACTAGATAGAACAAGGTCTTGTGATTTCACAATATTTTTTCAAGGCATGTGTGGTATCAAAAAAAATTCAAGAAGCTGTCATGGATCTAATAACGCTTAAAATTAATAGTCCTCCTTCCCCAAAAAAGGATGAAGAAAAGTCAAGACATTTTGAAGAAGAAGAAGAAGAAGAAGATCAGGTGCCTTGTTTCCCTACATATCAATACTGATTATGAAACCCCAATAATTTATGACAGATCTCAACTGAGACAATATGGAGAAACATATGGAATCAAACATATAAGCCAAAAGTTGACCACTGAGCTGGTATACAATAAATGAGGTGGTAGTATGTACAATCAATTATCTCACGAGGAAAAAAATGAAAACAGAAACAAAAATTAATCTCTTACCTCACACCATACACAGAATCTATTTCAGATGGTTTAAAGTCTGAAAGGTAAAAAAAATTAAATTATAAAGCTTTTAGAATACAATATAGCAAAAACTATTTACAATATTTGGATAGTAATGTTTTCTTAAACTAAAGACACAGCATATACCATAAATGAAAATGCTGCTAAAGTGGATAATATTAAATAAAAACTTATTTTCATAAAAAATACACCATATTAAGAGTGAAAACTAAAGTTGACTTATAACTGACATAGGATTAGAGCCTGGGACACACACATATCAAGAAAACAAAATCTAACAAGGACCAAAATATATAAACCAAGCAATTCATATTGGAAATGGAAATATAGATGATTAATAAACCTATGAAAAGTGCTCAATCTCATAAGTAACCAGGAAAATACATGTGTAAACCATAATGAAATACCATTTCACACTCCTCAGACTGGAGAACAAGAAAATGTCTAGTAATGCCAAGTAGTCCTAGCATAGGAATCAATAAAAACTTTTATAAATAATCACAGGAATGTAAACTGTTTGAAAATAATTTATTATTAAATATTTCTATAACCCAAGAATTCCACTTTCAGGTGACATATAAACTAGAAAAACTCTCATGATTGTACATAAAGAGATATAAGCAAACAGGTTCATTACATGTACCTATAAAAACAAAAACTGCCACCAGAACGTGAATATAGTAAATTCATATAATCAGCTATAATGCAGCAGTAAAAAGCAGTGAACCAGAGTGACACATGAAGATTCTCACAAACAAAATGGCATTATTGTTAAAGAATAAATACTGCATTATATCACTTATGTAAGGGTTAAATTTCCAAAGCAACACAAAAAGATTTTAGCAGTAAAAATGCATGAAGTTTAGAAATATATAAATGTAGAGATAATACAAACATCAAGAATGAGGTTACCTCTATGGGTTAAGGGGAGCAGAGATAGAGGAATAGGAATGAAATTCCAACTTTCTTTCTTGAGGTGCAAGGTGGGTACATCAGTATTCATTGTAATTTGTATATCCTAAATATGCAAATTAAAGTATAGAAACAAAAATTATGGAAATGATTTAAAATCCATAATAAAGAATTATTCTCTTGAGCTAGAACGGATTGTTAATCTGAAAGATTAGCTTCATGGCAAAGGCCACCTAAATAATTTGAAGAATCTTAATAAATTTCCCTTCCTCTTCAGAGCTTCTCCCCCGCTTTTCAAAAGCTAACCGTGATCGTGCAGCCTTCCGACCCTTCTGGTACCCTGAGGATACTGATCTGTTCTTCCAGGCTATGAGTTCTTCAGACCTGTATCTCCATACACCAAAACTGAGCAGCGTTTCCTATCTCCCCAAAGGCTAATACATAATTCAGTCCCGTTAAGGTATTAACATTTGGTAAAACCAAAATTGTTGCGCTTTCTATACATAATTTTATTTTACTCAAGATGTGCCACAGAGGAAATAATTTAAGGTAAGGGTGACATTCTGGGCCTTCCCAGGGAAAAGCTAGGAAGAGAGTTGGCACATGATTGTTTAGTATAACTGTATGTCTTTTTTAAATTTCAAATAAGGTTTGTTCTGCTTATCCTACAAAGAGGTTATCATTTCAAAAGTTTTAGTAGTGGAAATTAAAGAAATTAACAATTTACAAAATTTTATGAGCTTAATATGTAATCATTCACAGATGTAATCTGAACAGGTAAACTGTTAAAGCTGGCGTGATCTGATTTTTAAAGTTGTTACTGTTTTTAGTGTTGAACCTCTGCTTGAATGACAGCCTAAGAATATTTAACATTCATCTTTCTTCAATTTTCAGATAGTCATCTATATTTCCAGAGGGTTGATGACAGGAAAACTTGGAGTTTGAGACAGCATCTGTATTTGCATTTCAATGGTTCCATAATTCTATGAAACCATTGAAGTCTCTTCAATATACCTTATTGTTTAAACAGTGAAGGTGGCCAAATTTTGTTCAAGATTCATAAATCTTAGAAAAAAATGAGACCATTGTATCCAAAGCCTATTCAACAGAGAATACTCTTCCCTCTTCTTATTTTTTATGCTAAAATTATGTTTGTTAAAACCCATAGGCACTATATCACATCTGTACATATTTAAAATCTTTTATCTTTTTGGATATTTGTGGGCTGAAATCATGGTTCTAAGGTAAGATAAAGTAGCAAGGAGAACAGATGGTTTAAAATATATTATAGGAGAATCATCAATTTTTAATTTAGGGTTTCAAAATATATCTTTCTCCCCATTGAATGGAATAAGTTTGTTTTCACTTAGAAAAACAAGTGCACTTAACACATGGAAGATAATGCCATTGGTAGATATGTTGCCTGTTTGCAAGGATCTGCAGTAATTCATCACTGGCTGTGATATTAAATAGAATTTTTTTCTATTTAAATATTTTGGTTGAATAAAATGAATGCTGAAGTTAAAATATGAAATTCTGAGTTCAAGTGCAGGGCAACTGGGTACCTTTCTGAGTTGAACCTTTCTGCTTTCCTGTAAGTGTGGATAGCACTACCCACCAAACAATTTTAGGAAAGCATGGAGTGAAAAAATATATGTGAAAGTTCTGTGTAAACTGTATGCAAAAGAACGTAAGCCTACAATTGCTACATTTGTGCAAATATTATTTCAGATTATATTTTTTAGATTTTCAATTGGTACCTGAAATTTTTCAATCACTTCACCCAGCTGAGACCTGAGAGGTGACAAAATGTTTACAAAGACAAAACTAGGGGTTAAAAATAGAGCTCCACTGAAGGCAATTCAAAAATTTGCCCTTTTAACAATTTTTTTCATCTCCTTGCCATTTCAGAACCCTTTCTCAGAGATGTTTTAAAATAATCTGGCTTTTCACAATATACTTTCATTCCTTCTTCCGTCCATACAAAAATCATATAACATACTGGAAGGCTGTCCTTAAAAGTCAGCCTCCCTTTATGGCCCAGATAAAATGGAAAATAATCCTCATTCTTTGTACTCAGCAGATTGGGTGTCAATCTCCAAAGTCTCTTCCTAGAAAATCCCTAACAGCCAGACAAGATGATTTTTGACCTTGAAGATTTTAGCATTGCAAATCTAAGAATACCAGCAAGTTTATCAAATACAAGCATTTTTTTTTTAGAAAACTGAATTTACATCCACCCCAAAGTGGCAGTTGGATGCCATGCAATCGGGCTGTATGAGCATTGTAGAACTAAAGGGGGAGATTCTTTCTCTCCCCTAACGAGGAAGCAAAACCTATAGTTTATATTCCGCAAAAGAATGATTCCAGGGTAATGAAGCCGTTCTCAAAGAGAGAATTCGGTAGATGGCTTTAGATAATAAAAGTCTAAATATAGTACTAACTTCATCAATATGTGTCCTAACATATTGCTGCTTATGAGAGTTTAAAGAGAAGTACATGAGGATATAACGTGTGTGCCTTTAGGGAGAGAGAGAGAGAGAGAGAGAGAGAGAGAGAGAGAGAGAGAGAGAGAGAGAGAGAGAGAGAGAGTGTGTGTGTCCATGGCTGGAGGAGCAGTGGTGAAAGCACGAAGTGTAGTTGGAAAACCCCTTGTCTTCTTGCACACTCCCAGAGCAGCAACCTCGGCCCCCAAAAGGGAAGGCATCGTGAGAGCAGACGCAAAGGTCGCTGTCTTGACTCATGTGAAGCGACCGACCCACCAGCATAGACTTTTCTCCTTGGCAGCCAACAACCTGCAGCAGGAAAGGCGGGCGGGGGAGGAAACCCCGAGGAGGCGCTCCTGGCCGCCTCTTTGCTGAGATAGCAGGAGCAGTAGCCTGCGGAGCCACCAGCGCAGCGTCACTGAGCTGGTGCTGGTGCAGGGGCGCTTAGGCAGGCGCAGAGGCTGGGAGCCACTTCTGCCGCCGAGGCGCTGGCGCTGCAGGACTCTGCGCCAGGCGGGCGCCCCGGGCGGGCCAGGCAGCGGGAGGAGCCGACGGTCGCGCGCTGCCGAGCGCCGTGCTTCCAGCACCTGTGTCCGGTACTCCGGGCCACAGGAAGAAGCCAGAGAGCTAGGCCGGCCTGTTGTCCCGTTATCTAAAAGCAGCCTGTGACAGAGCCAAAAGAAGGCTAGCATTTCCATTCTCCGCCGGACAGGGATTTTTCTTCTTGCGTTTCGGGGAAACCTGAGTAGAGGTCAGAGGGGCAAGAGAGAATCTCAAAAGGGGGACGAGCGCTGTGAACGTGGTCACCCCTCCTGTCGCTGGAAAATCTCCTTGACATTTTTCACACTTTGAAGCAGCTGCAGCTGGTGTCGTCGGAAAAGGGGGTGGGAAAAAAGAGAGGGGGCGGGGAGAGCGGGGAGACACAGCCAAGAGCCACGAGCAGCGCCTCCTCGCCTGCCAATCCTGGCACCTGTGCGCGGAGCCACTGCACCGAGGAGGACCCCAACTGGGCGAACCCCAGGCTTAAAGCCACGGACACCCTGCCCCTGGGCAGCGGGTTCTCGCCGGTGGGGACCTGCAGCAGCCCACTCCGGCCACCGCGGTCGCCTGCAGCCGCGGCAGCGCACGGCCCCTCCGAGCCTCCCACTGCACCCTGGTCCCCGGGGATTCTCGCTCAACCGAGGCGCGGCAGGGAGCAGGGGGGTGTTTCAGAGTTGGGTGCACCATTCGCCTTTTCTGCTCATCTCTTCTCCGCCCAGGATTTATTGTCTGTGAAGCCTTTGGGGGGTGGGGAGGGAGCTGCGCCTCCGCCACCGCGGCCGCCGCTGCTGCGGTCGCTAGCGCGGCGCGCAGGGCAGGCGGAGGCTGGGGAGTGGATGCGCTCCTGCCACCCCCGCTGCCAGCGCTTCGGGCTTCCCCTTGGCCGCTTCCCGCCGGAACCGCTCCAGCCGTCCACCTGAAGGACACCGGCATCATGGTCTAACGTGGCACCTGCCTGGAATCCCCTCTTTCTCCTGCTCTCCCTCCTCCTCCTCCTACACCCCTCCTCTGAACCTCCTCGAAGGACCCTCGTGCCCACTCCACTGCGGACCCCCGAACACTTTTAAGGAATAACCCTTGGCAGCTGCACGATTCACTCTCTCCTGAACCTCATGGGCAGTTTCTCCTGCCGATAATGTGAGTAGGACAATCTTGTTCGGTGACCCAGGGGGCTGCGGGGGCCCTAGCCGCTTGTGGCCACAGTGACAGCGAGGGAGGTGTGGGACCCAGGCGGGCCGGCGTGGGGAGGGGATGGGAGTGCAAGAGCCTTCAGCGCTCTCGGGAAGCTGCTCGCACGGTGGCCGGAGGAGGTGAGGGGATGTGGGAGGTTGAGGGGCATTTGAAAATGGGGTGCAAGTTGTGTGGGTGCTTGGGAACACCGAGTGGCCTGGGCTGGCGGGAGACCCTGAAAGGTTACATACAGCAAAGGAAATGTAAAGAGCGAGTGCTGGGCGCTCGTGCTGGGAACATTGGTCGAGCTGTTAGTCTTAGCTCTTCTTTATTATCATAGGTATCTCCAGTCAGCTTTCCCCCCGAGGTGGCTGAGGGTGAAGCACTCTTTTTTGTTCGTGTCACACACACACACACACACACACACACACACACACACACACACACACACTTGTGGCGGGTCTCATTTGCCCCTTTATCTTGGAAGGTGTAGAATTACTGTTTGAAAAATACAATTAGAAGATCTTCATGCCTTTGGGGATTGAAGGGAAAGGGTGGGGTTTGGGGGGCTGGAGAGGAAGAGGAGTATGACAGACTGGAAGACGGAAAGAAGTGGGGAGCAATGGAGTGAAAGCTTTCCCTGGGAGAACCATGCCTCCCTCCCCCTAAATCAGACAACTCCTGCCCGCGCATCTCCTTTGTGTTGCAGGGCGAAGCTGGTGCGCCTGCACTGTTCCCAGTCCCACTGCGGGCCCCCCTAGGGCATCTCTGTCCTCCTCTTAGAGTCATTCAGGATGCAGGACTAGTTTGGGATCCTCCGTGGAAAGAGGGAGGGAAGCACATTAACAGTACGGTAATCATGGCACCCCAGCTCACGGACAATTAGACTGGTTTCCGTAGGTCTCTAGTCGTGCTGGTTTGCAGAGTCAGGAACGAGGGTGAGGGGGTGGGCATTGTACAGAAGGTCTGTAATGTGTGACTTCATAATCGCGGCGATGGCTGCAACATTGCTCCATTATACTACTTCTTGGCCATCAGGGCTGAATAAAGGACCCGCCTCCGCCCTCTCCTTCACTATCTCCTCCCAACCAAGTCACAAAGCCTGTGGGCTGGGCGAGAGGGCGCAGCGCCAGGCAGAGGAGGGAAGGGGTCACTTTCACAACTCCCTGGAATCGGCTTCAGAAAGGAACCATCTGCGACTCCCACGACTCCCACGTTCCTTTCGAAGTTCTTCTTCAAAAAGAAGTGGGGGGTGGGGTGGCGGCAATGAGACGTAAAGGTCCTCCACCTGCTCTTTTTGATTACTTTCCCAGCACACTTTGAGCACATCAAATTTACCTGCAATGGTAACTAGGTCAGCACGTAAATATGTACACCTGTATTCGTTGCAATGTGACGTTCGAGAGATGTAAAACACTTGTATGTGGGCATATTTTTACGTGGACAAAATTTCTAAGCACAATAGAGATTTTATAGCGTGGGCGAGAAGTAGCATTCCAGCGAAAGCGGGACACGTGATCTCTCCAACTGGAGAGATACAGTATTAGGAACTCGATTTTCTTTGTTCCAGGCTGAGCCTATGAGATGCTCAGCATGCCGGTTGCTTAAGTCCTCCTATAAAAGAGGGGAAAAATATTAAAGTTGCGGGGGCGGGGGAAATAGAAGGTGGAGAAACATAGGTAGATTGCTACCTGTGAAGGACCTGAACCTTCTCTGCTGCCCACCTCTCCTGTTTTCCTGCCTAGCTCCCACCCCTCCCCTGGCCCTACAGCCAGCTCCCTGGCTAGGCATTCCTTCTCTGCGATGTGGAGGAAAAGTTCTCCAGCCCCTGCACACGTGGGTTCTCCAGCGCCTCAGAACCTGCTGTGATTCGCAACAGATTCTGCCACCTCCCCAGTGCCAGTGTCACGCCTCCATCTAGGCGTCGTTGAGCCGACTTCACAGACTCCAAGAGAACCACCACGGGGTTTTTTTTCCCCCCCAAAAAAACAGAAGAGCAGAGTCAAATCCCTGCTTCTTGGAAACCATTGATCCGAGACAGAGTGAGAAACTAGGGATGGAGGAATGATCTTATTTTTCCTTAAAAATAAGAGTCATAGACTAAAGTACACAGAGGGTGATGTTTAGCTATGTCTGCGTTTGGACCTCTGGGGAGGTGTCTCAGGCCTGTGGACTGTCCTGAGCTGTGATTATTAATTTAACGGACATAGAACTTGTTGTAGATCCAGGGTTTAATTAGAGTTACCTAACTTAGAGATTTATTTCATTTTTTTACTCCATGTTTTATAAGCCATCTTAATGGGCTGAAGTTTTTCAAATGTGGGCTATTTTTGTCCTATGCTGCATTGCATCATACTAATTTGTTGTGGTACAGAAAGCAGATTCAATTTTCATGGCATGTTAGGAAGTGAGAGTTCTTTATACATTTTATTTTTATACTTGACTGTTCAAGAAAAGCTGTGTACTTACCATGGCAACCCTTACATTCTCCGTCACGTGTCCCTGCACATATGCAGCTTCAGAATTAGAAACAACTTCTTAAAGAAATAAACCTGCTTCAACTACAGTAGCCATGTTCTGTTCAGAATTTTAGCACCACTTTAAGCTGGCGTTACGATTTTCTTAATTAAATAACATTGCACTTTCTTTTGTAAGCTTTTAATTTTTCTGTGTCTATAAAATGCAAATCATAGCTTAAAGTGTTCTTGAAAATCTACAGTCTTGTTTGCTTTGGATTTTTTAAAATTTTGAAGATACTGCTAGTATTACTATGACTTGTTATCACTTATGGAAAGTCATTACATGACCATATTATCCACATGATGGTAATTCTCAGGCATATTTCCTCGATCTCTCTTATTTTCAGTATATATTACATGGTAATATTTGATATAAAATCTGGTTTCTTAAACCACAACTTTAAAAGTTTACTTTTTAGAACAGTTGGAAATTTGACGATAAGACATGTTTTAACTTATATTGACTGTGGCCTCATTATAAGGAGGCAGCACACATTCCGTGATATTATAACTTCCTTCCATTCCCAAATGAACAGAGTACACAGAGGAACCAGCTATTGATAAATTATCACCTGGACTCTTATTAGACTTTTCCTTCACATAAATTATTTCATAATTTTTAAAATTTATTTATTTAAAGAACATACACCATTCACTGAGTGTAACAATTATAACAACCACACCATTAATAAAATACAATATTTTGGAGTATTTTGTCCTCCCCAGCAACAGTAACTACTTTGTATGGTGTCATCTACGTTCTTTTTTGGATGAGTCCAGTCAGTCATGTAAATTTGCAACATGACGTTGGAGGCAACATTGACTCAAGTCTGTGACACAGAATAGATCTCTAGTTTGCACCAAGCCAAGGGACCATTCAGTAATTCATATCTCCAAGGAAAGACACATTGGAGATGATTCTACGATCGTCTGAGAAGTTTTCCCTTTGAATCTCTTTACTCTAGGGGCCACATCAGTATTGCATAGAGCATTTTTAATGCCTCAGGGTCAAAAATGGAATTTTAATATAAAAATACAATATTACCATATAGTGTGGCAATTAAATTCTATTCTTAGGAAGCACAAAAGCAGAAAGGAGATACATAGGTTGTAGGTTTTGCATATGTCTTAAAATACTGAATCATAACTTGTAAGTGAAAACTCAAAACTAAAAGTAGCAATATAAATCAACAGTGTTTGGAAGATGTTGGCCACAAATCAATCATATTTTTCCTTTATGAAGTTTTTAACTGTGTTGTTTGAATCAGGTTTGCATCATTATAAATGTTCATGTTTTCATAGAGAATATTCTAGGGAATCATCCTGAGGTAGTGAAAGGGGAGTACAGAAAACCTTAGGTACCTCCATAGTTAACATGTGCTCTTAGGTAAGATGAATCAGCCTCTTCTAATGCTGTAAAATAGAGGTAGTAATGAATGCTATTTTATAATTCTGGTGCATAACAAATGATAGGACAAGGTGGTACATGAAACGTGGTTTGGACATTCTAGAAGAGTGCAACATAAACTTTTTGCTACAAATCAGTTTTCTTATTGTAATGTGTGTGTGTGATTGCGTATAGTGATGGCACAGTATATTTTTAACATATACATTTACATCGTTAAATATATCTGTTTCTTATCTTGGAATTAGGTGGTTATGCCAGGAATCCATGAACTCCTGTGATCAAGACCCATCCCTTGTCACCCTGCTTCCTTTACTTTAGTGCATGAATTGTAACATAATCACAACAACTACCTGTTACTAATCACCTACGTGAGTCAGGTGCTTTGCTTCAAAGTAAGCCTTTAAGAATCATTCTTGTCACCATTTGAAAGATTAGAGAACTGAGCTCAAAGACAGCAAGTGACAAGTGTATGTCACATAGCTAAAAAGTGGTAAAGATTCAGACCCAGATTTGGCTCTTGTATCTTTTCCTTCATACCGTGTCATCTCCTCCACGGGCACATACTGGTGATTGTTAATGACTGAAACCTGCGGATCAGAAAACTATCTCCCAAAGAATAAAGAAAAATTAACCTTTTTAAAAACTAGCTTTTCAAAGTGATCTACATATGTGGCAATAATGCACCATATTACTTTTGTGACCATCATTTACTATTAGCACAAAAGATACTGGTGCTTATCTTCCTGGTTTGATTCATTCACAGCAGAAACATTTAATAAGCTATCAGACATGTAAAAGAACATTAAGGAAGGTTTCAGTAAAGCAAGTTTTGAGTCAATAGCTGTCATAGCTAGTTTGAAATTATGATGACACATTTGATATATAAGTCTCTGGAGATGTATCATATGTGCTATTCAAATTATTAAGCATAATAGAAAAATGATCATTTGTCATTCAATGATCATTTTCAATACAGAAAATTATTAAGTAAATTTAATAACCCAAAGGATGTGCTGTATACCCTCACTTTCATTCTACTTTTCAGTTTGATAAATTACTTAACATCTCTATACAAAATATTACTTTAATACACATGAAAGCAACAGTAGATATCAGAAAAGTATTAAAATTTACATTAGCATTGACATGATCTTTTAAAATATTTTAACAATGGAGTAGATGCTTACACTGTTTAATTTACTGGCTTCATAAAGATGCATTTCCTTCAGGCCTGCCAGAATATTTTTGCTCTACATGCAGTTCAACAAGGCTGAGAATATAACGAACATCAGAAGAGAGTGATACCATGCCCAGGGTAGTAGCATAACAAATTCGTTCAATCGAAACAAGGAAATGAAAGAACACATGTAAATGTGTGTGTGTGTGTGTGTGTGTGGTGTATGTGTTCAGATAGAATTCAATTTTGTGGTATTCAAAGGGCAAAGTGGTGTGAGAACAAGTGAGGAGCTCTAGGTTGCAATTATAGGGAAGGGATAGTTGACCTGAAAAGAAAAATACTGATAGTTTAAGTGCTATCACTATAATTATAAGATTTTCATAGGGAAAAAGAGAAGGCGGTACTGTGAAATACATAGCTAGCTGTAGAAAAGATGGGAAAAATAGTTGAAAAGGAGCTATTTGAGTTAATTCACCAAGAAAAAAATATTATAGCTATTTAGGCTATTATCATATTGAAAGAGATAGACACTTTTGTGTAGTGGCAAAATATTTTATGGCTGACTGGCTACATTTTCAAATTATTTGGGAATAGAAGGAAAGGCAAGAAATGAATTTTATTGAGACAGTGTCTAAATGTTATGAAGACATTTGTTGCACTAAAAAGGTGAGTAATGGACACAAAGCTAAAATGTGTCAGCTACATTTAAAGAATTAATGTGACACAAATGGTGTAACTAAAATAATTTAAAACTGAAAGTAATTAGACTTCTTGAGTAGTAACTGCGTAAGTGGTCTGCATCTAATGCATTCACCACTGTAGTTCTTACCATAAGCAAGCATCTTCCAGCCACATGGGGCTGAGATGTACCTCGGACCACGTGTTTTGAACACTGACATCACACTGGTTACTCCTATCTCATTCTGAGTCAGTGTAATTCAAGACACAAAAAAATTTTCCACCCCCTTTCCTTCAAGTGTGATTAATTTCTTAAGACAATTATAAAAGTTATTGTAATTAAATTAATTAAATCAAATACCTATTTAAACTTTCAGTGATTGTTAAGTATTAGCAGTGTCCTTAGGGTAATAGCATGTTGTTGAACATTGGGCTTCCCGCACACGTGCACACAGCTGTAATTGCTCTGTTTTACAACACACACCCACAGCTGTAATCTTACCATTTCCGGAGTTCTTAACACTTCCGGGATGGAAAGTTCTCGAGGTCTTATTTTACAAAAGAGGAAACCGAGCCCAGCTGTTTGCTTTCTTGCACACAAGGGCACATAGCTGTTAGTAAGAGAAACAGAAATGGAACCAGATCTCCGGACTCCCAAACTCTTTCAGAAAAACCTCAGCCCTGAAACTATCAGTGTTCATCACACTGGAGGAAATGAAACAGGAAAAAGCACCTTCATCCAATAAATTCAGTTAGTGAAGCAGGCCCGTATGATGACCCCACCCCAAATACATTTCTTTTTCATTTCATTTTTACCTGAATTTTGCCTGTGTTTTTATTTGGCCTATGTTTTTTTGGAAAATTGCCTTATCTTTTCATGTTGATTTGATTGTCTAGGCAGTTTAATACTATAACTTTAACATCTATTACATTCAGTTATTTTTTTTTGTAAAGATGTCTTTATTTTAGAAAAGCAAAATTAATTTTACTAATACTAAGATACTCTAGATTTGGGTACTATACCCTTTTCAATGAAAATTTTCTTTTAAATTATTGATCTTTTTAGTATAACACCGACTAAATAAATATTAGGTGATGAAGAACTGTTCAATTCCTTTAAGATAAATGAATTCTCTTCTAAATGTGCTAACATCATTAAAGAGCAATTAATGAGTTTTCTTACCAAAAAACAAGTGATTTAATGTAAACTTATGACTTTCTATAAAATATTGCCTTAAATATTAACTAGGAAAACCTTCTAATCAAGAAAATAAAATATGATACATTTGGAATTTGTAAAGCATACTCATTTCAATGGATTTTTTTTCCATTACAAAGTCACATTTTGAAGGGTGCTTAGAAATAATAAGTTCTCTCTTACTACTAAATATAGGTTTGTATATGTGTACGATTTACTTCTACTCTATGAGACAAATTTAAAATAAATGTTTCTCATTTATGATTGCTCTAATGTTAATATTTTGAGTCTACTCTTTTCAGAAGCTTCAGCTCCTGGGAAACTCAGAGCAAGATGTGTTTTGCCCTAACTGCTAAACATACTAGCAATAATTCTAAGGCATTTTTGAAATTAGGTAATCTATTAAAATACAGATTTGGTTTATAAACAATTACATACACAAATATTTAAAAACAAAAGTCTTGATTTAACAAGACACACTACGTAGTCAGATGCAATAGCCCTCTCCGGGGCAGGGAGAGTGGTGGGAGGAAAATGGAGACAACTGTTCTTGAAAAACAATAAAAAAAGGTTTTAGTACAGCAATAATGTATAAAATTTTTTTAAAATGATGACTACATTAGTCTATTATACAGGGTCCGGTACAAATAATGCCCCTTTTTTATTACAAGATATTTTATTACAAAATCATAAGCATGTAATTCTGTAACATAACAATATCACACTCAAGCACACCACATGCCATTTTAGGTGAAATGTTCAAATCAGAACTATAAATTATTACACCATATTATTACCCTACCAACCACATTCAAGCAGGCCTTACTTCGGCTGGACCCTGTGTATTAGCACATTAGCTAGGCTTTTCATTTGTAGATTGGTTCTTCTTCATTCCAGCTTTCCGTGTACTGTTCTGGGACTCGTGGGTGTGATAGAACGGAACATATTTCTGTATCTGTGAACATAATCCCACACACCACTTTACATGACAAACTCTGAATGTCCTAAGACTAGGTGTTAAAGAGAAGACAAGGTTTCAACCTTTACCAGTCCAGGGTTTGAATTACTTCCATAAAAAAACCTGTTGTATCTTTCAAAATATCTCATTTTACTTAGTGGGATTATTTGCACAGATAAGGAATTAAGAACATTTTGTGTTGTTTCCATGCTTGCTCGCTTACTTGCTTTTTCTACTTCAACATAGCTAAGGTTTGCATCCTGCAGACAAAAAGCGAGCTGCTGAAACCCAAAACTGTAGCCTCCAAAGTGGGATATGAGTGAGGGAAGAGAAGTGCAAAGGTGATGTATTTTTTTTACTTTGGCACAGGAAGAAACGACTAGAACTGCAACACATGTATCTCTCATATAAAAGTTATAAGGAAAAAAGCTTTATTAATAGTTAATATATGGGTTAATAGGATCACATTCTATATTGAGATTGGGTGCATGCTTATTTATGAAAAAATTAGAAAAAGTAGTAAAGCAATGGGTAAAATTGATAATGCATTTATCTTAAAGTCTAAAAGTGCTGATGAGTAAAAAGAAAAATTAGGACAAGGTTTGTATGTAAACGGTGTTTAGCACCTGTTTCTCCTGAATATAACCATATATATGTCAAACTCTTAGGTCCTTCATGAATTTCACCCTAAACATACTCTCTGAGCAAATCCAAGGACACTTGTCTTCTATAGCAGTTGACAATATATATACCTTCTCTAGGGTTTATTAATTAGCCTATTAATTGGCATGAACTCAGCCCTGAGGACAGAACATGTTTGTGGTTGTTGCTAAGGCAATAACAGGTCAGTACCTTTGTCAGCAGTAGGGATGCAGTTGTCACTCCTTTTGGCTCTGCATGGGACCAGGACAGCCCCAAACCTCAAGGGCACATTTGCTCTTTGCATGTGTAAAGTTATCCATAATTTTTAGAATGGAATTTGTTCTTAATCTTTTTTCCCCTTCCATGGTAGAATTTATTTGTATCATTACATGTGAAAAATACCTAAGGATGCCAAAAGTAAGAAAGTTGAATTTGGATTCTGAGAATATGGATGAATATTTTCTTGTCTTAACTGTCACTTGCTTTTATGTTATTGTTTAATAATGGATAAAATAGTGTTTTTTGGAATAGAAGGTAGAACAATTTATTGGGAATCAAGAATTACAGTTTGATGGGCTCACGTGGCAAAAAATAATATAATAGCTTCAATACTAACAGAAAAAGTCTACGATGCTACTTGAAAGGTTTTATGCTCTTCTGGGTCTGAGTCAAGGAAGACACTCTAAAGTGAGTAGAGATCAGTATTAAGTTGGTAAATTCTTTTCAGAGTCTTTTGGTGGGTGAAAAATATATAGAATATGAATATAGTTCAATGAAACTTCAGAGTTCCTTGATTACCCCCTTTCAAAACAATCAAACCTTTAAACTGTGTGATTTGTGTGATCACCCAAAGATCAATTTAGCTCATCTTTTCTGGATGCTTCAATTTTTGAATATTCTTTATGTATAGCATCCTTAAGTAATTGTTTGTTTACATGGCTATCTCCAAAATTAACACACACATAGTGACTCACCTGATGTTTTATCCCTAGCAAAGCAGCTCATAGAATAATGCAGAAAAACATGCACATTATATGAACAAGTGGTTTCACTTATGCTTCTGAATGCTTCTAAGTGACTTTCGTAGCCATTAGTGTGGTTCTATTCAACTTCTTCTCTTTCCTGTCTGAGAACATCATAGGACTGTACATTCCAGTCCCTTTTTGAAGTTAGGCATGGCATGTGACTTACTTTGGCCCATGTCATAGGAGCAAAAAGTGGAGAGTCTCTTCTGAGTAGAAGTATTTATGGTCCAGTGCACTATCTGCTCTTCCCCTGATGTAGCAATTACAGAAGCCTGCACCACAATGGAGCCTCCACCAGCCCGACCCCCGAACAACTAAAGTTATCCTAGCACACGTGCATTGAACATGAGCAAGAAGTAAGGTGTTGTGTTAAGATTTGGGGAGTGGTATTTATTACTGAAGATAACTTAGCCTTTCCTTCCTATCAAATTCACTGAGTGAAATTCTAGTGAAATCGGTACCCTGATGTCCAGTTTATGGCATCACGATGACAGGGAAGCTATGCATGACCATGCCTCGAACTTAGATTTTCAACGTAAAAATGTGTCTTATTTTATGACTGCTTAAAACTATAATGAATAACAATGCTATATATAAAGATAACAAAGATTGATGTGATCTACTTGATAACATTTTGTGGGTTTCAGGCACTTTGACTTTTTCAATGTGTAAGCTTGTGTACAGTCATATTCTGACACACAGAAGTGTAAGAACTCCACTACTACTCTTGCACAATGCAGTAATGACTCTTCTGACTTATAAAAAAAGAAACCAGGGTGATACATATGAGAAGATGGTGCAGTGGAAGGCATGTCATTGAAAAAAGGCCAGCGTGGCTGGATATTAGGGAGCAGGGGTGATTGTCATAATATAAGACAGGCATAAGTCAAATCATCTCAGAATTTATTGACCCGTTTACAAATTAAATATTTTTTATAACTTATGTGAAGTCATTAAGCATTTTTAACAGAAGGCCAGAGTGGAAGAAGGGGTTTATAAATTAAGAAGTGTTTACAACCCTGGCTGGTGTGGTGCAGTGGATTGAGTGCAGGATGTGAACCAAAGGGTCACTGGTTTAATTCCCAGGTAGGGCACATGCCTGGGTTGCAGGCCAGGTCCCCAGTAGGGGGCGCATGAGAAGCAACCACACACTGATGTTTCTCTTCATCTCTTTTTCCTTCCCTTGCACTCTCTAAAAATAAATAAATAAGTAATTATTTTTAAAAAAAGAAGTATTTACAGTAGGTTAGGCAACAGATTAAGATCTTGTGCTAGCATTTTGGTAGAGGAAATGAAAAGAGGTGAGTAGAACTGAGATATGCTTTGTGGAACCTATTGGATTCATTGTTGAATTGATAGTGGGATAGAACTAATGAGAAAAAGGGTGGCATGAAGGATAATTTCAAGATTTCTGACAGGAACAACTGGATACATAGAGGTGCAATTTATTGTCTGGAGAATCCTGGAAAGGAAGCTCATCTATTCAAGTCAAAATAGAGCAGTGATACTCTTATGAAGGAAACTGAATAACTGGTTGACATATTGATAAAGCATGAATCAGAGACTCATTTTATAAAATTAAACACCCCTATATAAAAGGACTGGAAATGTAGTGAATACTTTTGTGGGGAAAATAAGACTCTTTTTAAGAAAAACAGTTTTCAGTAAATGATGGCAGAGTGCGCATTGGAGTCACTCACTGTATTACTATCTTTGTTTTCTTTTAATTATTGTTTTTGGCATGAAACAAAAACATGAATGCATATCCATTCTTTCTGAATAATAAGTTCTTCCATTTTTTATTATTCTTTAAAGTTTGAAAAGGACAACCTACTCCTGGTCCTTTCATGTTTGGTTTCCTACGATGGGCAGAGTGTTGTTCACCAGTGGTATAGTTTGTTTTAAATAACCCAGCGCAAGTACTTCGTAGCCTCCTGTGGCCCTGCAGCTACCCAGATACCCATACTGTTGACTTCTCTGGCTAAGGCCCCACACATTTGCTATCATCTCCACGTGGTCCCTTTTCTAGGGCCCTTTTCTAGATCCCTTTACATTTATATCCTGGTGCGAAGTTCTGTCTGTTAGGACGCACAGTAAATTGCTGTCCAGAAAGTGCATATATAAGTAAAGTGATAATCTTTTATTCAAGTACATATTATCAATTCATTATTTTGGAATTTGTTCAGTTTCCAATTATCAACAATTAGTGGTTTAACTGACTAAGGTCGTTATTTTACCCTGTCTTCCAGTTAGCACTGGCACTGGTAACTAACAATTTCAAAGCATCTTAGTGGCTTACAACCACAAACATTTATTTCTCACTTACAAATGTGTGAGGCAGCAACAACTCTGCTTGGCTCTGTCTACCTAGTCTTCTCACTGCAGCATGCAGGCTGAAGGAGTCATCCTTATCTGGGATGTCTTTTCTGGTAGAGGGCAGAGGCAAAAGGCCAATCTGACCCACTCAAGGTCAATGAAAGCTTCTTCTCGTACATAAAATACTTTATGTCCATAGACATTCCATTGACCAGAGCAAGTCACATGACGGAGTGTGGAATGGCAAGGAAAGGAGTGGGTCCCCATCCAAGCTAGTGTCAAGGCTCCGTGATGCCATTAGGAACTTGAACTCTTTCCAGAGCACTGTCTACCTCATGGGTGGTGCTCTGAGCATTTATACTCTGAGTTTGTGTGTGTGTGTATGTGTGTGTGTGTGTTTCATTTAGCATACCTGCTTTCAAGTGGACTGGCGAAAAAGATAATAGAAGCAGTGAATATCGATTTTGAGTTCCTTAGACACCTCTCTCTCACTCTCTCTCTCTTTAAATCCTGGCCAGCATACAGGCTACAGTAGTATTTAGCATTACATTTTGATTTTTTTCTTTGATTGAGTTGAAATTCATTTTACCAGTTTTTCATATAAATTACTTTTCTATGCCCTGCTATTTTCCTAGCACAGCTATTTCCCTAGCATGGGTCACTCGGATAAAGTAACATTCACTTTGAAATGTAGGTTAATGGTAATTCAGTATGTGCATGGGGAAACAATTTCATATCTTTTTAAGTATGGAGGCTTAGTTATGAAATAAAACTTTATAAAAATTCAGGTGATTTATAGAGGTTTTTAGATTTTAAGAATGGATGTGCTCTGGAACTTTCAAGATAAATATCTACTGATAAAGCTATATTCTATAGGGCCATTTACTATTTAAAACCTTTCATATTTTACTTTTTGTTCAGTTCTACTTTATCGAAAACTTTGGATTATAACCATCGTGTATTTCATAAACCTTATCTTCACAAAGTTTTATTTTTTGTTTCATCAAACAAAATCATTAAAATGATTATTTCTAATTAAAATAATTTTTTTCAAAAGTAAATAAATTAAATCATTTATCTTTGGACTCCTGTGTTCTTTTGAAGCCACTTGGACTTCTGCTTCGAATGGTAACAAAATCACCACTACGAGAGTGTTTTCAAACATTTTTGTAATCATAGAGCACTTTTATCAAGTAAAATAGTACAAAAAGCTTCAATACATAAATCAAAGACAAGAAAGATAGCTATATTTAAAAATCTTTTTTTTAAGATTTTATTTATATATTTTTAGAGAGAGGGGAAGGGAAGGAGAAAGAGAAGGAGAGAAAAATCAATGTGTGGTTGCCTCTCGTGCACCCCCTTACTGGGGACCTGGCCCCGTAACCCAGGCATGTACCCTGGCTGGGAATCAAACCGGTGACCCTTTCATACACAGCCCGCACTCAATCCACTGACCTACACCAGCCAGGCATGAAAATCATTGTTTTATATTAAAGAATCATCACACTAAATCACACTTATTTTATAATCTCACTTCCTATTTTAATAGAAAAATATTTTGTCCCCAATAGGAGAAATTGTGAGAAAATACAGGCATTACTTATTTTCAGCTACAAATTACCAGCAAATTTAGAGTTGAATAAAATAATTTGAATTTTCTTATGAGCGCAGATAGTATTGCGCTGCATTAGCTTTTTTTTTTTATTGGATTGACAGAAGGTGATATTATCCACACAAAGACTCCCAGAGGGTTTCACTTAATCACACCAATTATCAGTGCGTATTCCAGGCCTCTCCCAGACCCAAAGGTATTTGGGACTGCCAGTTCTGCCTCTTAATGAGTATCTTCCGTGCCCAGCTAAATAAACTAAACGGTAGAGAAAACACAACGCCAGGATAATCTGAGACAGATGAAATGACTTGTTCATTTTGCTGAATATGGCTCATTAGGATGGCTTTTGTTTTTGTATTTGTCATGGCTTAGGATCACTTACTTCCCTCATCCTAAATACCCTACTGAGGCTGATTACACTTTTTATGAAAGTGGACTCCAGATTGATCAGTAAAAAAGAGCTTTAGAGGGGAAGTTGGACAGAATGATTATTTCCTCAGAATTTCATTTCTCTATTCCATTCACAAAAATATTTGAGGGTATTTTGGGGGTCTTCTATTTTAGAAGACATGGAGTTCTTTTTTTCTGTTTTTGTTTTTTTCTCTCATTAAGCTTGAACTTTATTAACTTTTTAAAAATTATATTGATTGTGCTATTACAGTTGTCCTGATTTTTCACCCTTGCCCCCCCTCTACCTCATACCTCCCCAGTCCCTCAGGCAATCCCCCCACCCTTGTTCATGTCCATGAGTCAAGCACGTAAGTTCTTTTGCAACTCCCTTTCCTATACTGTACTTTTCATTCTCATGGCTATTCTGTAACTACCTATTTGTACTTCTTAATCCCCTCACCTCTCACCCATTCACCTACACTACCCCATCTCTTTATATTTAACCTTTGTCATTCAAATCATGACATATCTTGGGGTGGGCCTCTTTGTGTCCATCTTGTTCGGGACTCTGTGCTTCCTAGATTTGCAAGTCTATTTCCTTCAGCAAA
Organism: Desmodus rotundus; assembly: GCF_022682495.2. Taxonomy (NCBI): domain Eukaryota; kingdom Metazoa; phylum Chordata; class Mammalia; order Chiroptera; family Phyllostomidae; genus Desmodus; species Desmodus rotundus. Next base: position 49,018,663 of record NC_071389.1, read on the forward strand.
TTAGAGAAGTTTTCTTTCTTTATTTTTTCAAATAGATTTCCAAATTCTTTCTCTTCTCCTTCTGGCACCCCCATGATGTGAATGTTGGACTTCTTAAAGTTGTCCCTCAAGCTGCTTACGCTATCCTCATTTTTTTTGGATTCTCTTTTCTTGTTGTTCTGATAGGTTGTTTTTTACTTCTTTATGTTCCAAATCATTGATTTGATTCCCAGCTTCATCCATTCTACTGTTGTTTCCCTGTAAATTGTTCTTTATTTCAATTAGTGTATCCTTCATTTCTGACTGGATCTTTTTTATGCTGTTAGGCCCTCACTAAGTTCCTTAAGCATCCTTATAATCAGTGTTTCAAACTCTGCATCTCATAGATTGATTATCTCCCTTTTGTTTAGTTCTTTTCCTGGAGTTATAATCTGTTCTTTCATTTGGGTCATGTTTCTTTGTCTCCCTCCTGTTATAGTTGAATTTTGGTTGCTGTTGGCAGGTCAATGAGAGGGATTTATCCAGGCCAGTCAACTGCAAGGATTGGCTGTGACCACTTACCACCAACCTCCACCCTCTGTGGAGGATCAGCTGTGCAGGGGCAGGGTGGTAGTACTCTGACATGTTCTCTAGCTGTCTGCTGGGTGCATTGGCCCCTGGAGTTCCCCAGGTAGTGCAGGCCAAGATCAGCTCCTACCTGTGTTTTGCCCAGGGCCACCCTGCCTGAGTTATAAAGCAACCTGAGATGGCTACTTGTGCTGTGCTTGGAGATTCCCAGGTGAAGCCAAGCTGTGAATCTAGGCTGGCTGCTGCTAGTGCCAGGTCTATGGCTCTCTAAGACCAGATGCTACTTGTTTGAGAGGATTTAGGAAGTTGTGAAGCGTAAACCAAAACCATTCATATGGAAAAGCAGCTTGAGTGGGGGTGGAGTCTCTGAGGATCACCGAAGTGGGTCAAACAGTGTTAGCTGGGTTGATAGAATCTTAGATATGACACCAGTCTGCCGACTCTTTGGGGGGAAGGCCCAGAAAAGGGGAATGACCTCTATTTGCCTTGATGCCAGACACCTCAGCTTTTCCCAGAACACCACTGGTGCCCCTCCAACTTCCTCCCCATCACTGGAGCCCAGATGGAGTGACTAAGCAGGTGAGTCTGTCTGTGGGTTCTTTAAGAGGAACTGCTTGGGGCTTTAGCAGTTTCTTCCACCAACTCCATCCCCACTGGATTTTGCAGCCAGCAGTTGTGGGGATTTATCTTCTCGGCCCTGGAACCCTGGGCTGAGGGGCCTGGTGTGAGGCTGGGACTCCTCGCTCCCAAGATATCCATCCAGAATTTTTATCCACCACATGTGGATTCAGCCCATTCTACATTTCCACCCTTCCTACAAGTCTGGATGGATGTGGTTTCTCTAATTCCATAGTTGTCAGACTTCCATGCAACTTGATTTCTGTCAGTTCTGAGTGGCGGTTGTTTAGTTGGAATTTTGATGTGGTTGTGCAAAGAGCCAAGCCATGTCTGCATACATGGCCATCTTGACCAAAGTCTTCGACATGATGTTCTTACTACTTCTGTTTCCTAAGCCTTATTACTCTCTTGCCTTCTGCCACCCTGATATTGAACGATTTATTTTATCGAAATCTGTCAAAATTTTATTTTCTGGCATCTGTGGTTTAGTTAGTGACATGATATTTAAATTGTAGTCAGACCAATATTATGGGTTTGAATATTTTTTTGTTTCTTTCTTGCTACATCATAATTTACTTACCCTTGAAATGAATATAATGATGCCCATTTCACATACGTGTTGTAATGACTAAATAATTTATGTAAGGAAAGTATCTAGTACACAATTGCCCTACTGATATTTTGGACATGCAAATCAAATAACCTTATTTTCTCCTATTAAAAAGGGTCTATTTATTTGCCACTTTTTTGAGGGTGAAGACCGAAATCCCTAACTTTTCCTACAAGTCCCCCAAGTCTGGTTGGTATCCATACTAAAGCTCGACTTCTACGTGTTTAAGAATGTTGGCCTTCTTTAAGTACCTTGAAAATGCCTTGCTTTCGACAACCTCAAAGCCTTTACATGTGCTCTTCTCATTAGCTGCTGTCTTTACTGGGCGATTCCTATTGTACCTTCCTATTTCGCTGCCCGTGGAAAGCCTCTGCTGTCCTGTTCTGTTTGGCACTGTGCTCTACGAAGAGTTCCATACATGCTCATCGTGTGTGAATTGCTCTACTAATCTACAACTTTATCTTTCTCATCTTTTGAAATGTTTTATCTTGAACATCTATAAAAATGCTTCAAAATTAATTTATGTAAAAATAGAATAAAGGGAAAAGAAAGGAGCTCACACTTATTGGGAAACTACTATCATTTCAGGAACTCACCTAGGTATGCTGTATATATTTTTTTTCCTCATGTAATCCTCACCTACTCTGTGAACGAATATGATTTTTAGGAAAGAAATAATATATATATATGTATCATTAAGGCTTTGTGCTAAATCAGAAGGAGGAAGGGTAGCATGCAAATAAATTTACAGACTAAAAAAGTACATATTTGTTGAATGGTTAGAGGATTATAGGAAACATTTATGACATAAGAAAAATTTCATGTTTTAGAATATTTTAATCCTTTTATTTCCAAGAATACATTTACCTTTTGTGTAGCTCAAGCTAGATGAACTATAAAGCTTTTGAAGAAATGATAAACAGTCTATATCTTGCATATAATTTATATGTTTAGAAATTAAGTTACTATATGAAAATAATTCCCATGACATAAGGAAGTATCTGTGATGTCAATCTTCACTGGCACTGTAAAAACAAAAAGAGAAGCTTTGAGAGAGCCTGCAGGTGTCAAGAATAAGTTGTGGGCGATCGCAGTAAACATTTCTTAGAAGTGCAGTATGCGCTAAAACACTCGCAGCCACTTAAATGAGGGCCACGGGCCTTGTCAGAATGGCATAGCCGGCCTCCAGGGAATTCGGAAGGAACTATGTGAACTGTTACTAAGGAATATATTCTTCTAAACATTTTAATTAGCAAACTGTTCTTGTTTATCTTACATATTTTACAAGATAATGCTTTGGTTCCTTTACACCTCAGATATGGTAAATGTCAACTAAATAAAAATCGTTGCTCGCAAAAAATTATTCTTAAAATGGAAGGACTGTGGATTCTTATAAGAATCTGTAGAGAATAGAGGGTTACTCGAGATATAAGGCTACTATGAAATAGTGGAGGTACTAAGAGCTGGTCTGATGCTCAGCCAGGCTTACTGTTCCCAGTTGTGTCGATGATAAACCAAAATTCTAAAATAAATTTAAGTTTTTGTCAATTTAAAACATTAACCCACTTAAAATTCTTTTCTTTCCTTCTACCTCTTTTCCTATATGTAAGAATTTAATATATTATTGTAATTGGTCTTTCTGATATTACTCTCCTTCATCCATCTGTCAAATTAATCTTTGTGAATGCCTTTCTAGTAAAATTAATTTTCCTTCTGGGAGATCTCCAATTGTTCCCCACTGCTTATAAAAAGTCTTAATTTCTGTCCTGGCTAGGTGGTTGGAGCGTTGTCCTGTACACCAAAAGGCCACATATCCGCTCCCTGGGAATGGAGGTGACAGATCTGTCTATGTTTCTCTCTCTCTTTCTCTCCACCCTCCTCCCTGAAGTCAATGGACAGGTCTCCTTGAGTGAAGATAAAAAGAAAGTCTTAATTTCTGAAGTTAAAGCTCACAAGACTTTAAATTCCACTTACAACTTTCTCAAATGTGTTCTTTCTTTCTTCTTTACACAAATATTCCACTCTGTAGAAACAGCCATGTTCTGCAAAGAGACCAAGCTCTTTCTTAGGAGTGCTCTAAAGATTGCATAGAATAACAGATATAAAGCAACAAGTGAAGAGCCCAGCACTGTTTGTTGAGGCTTAATACATGCTAGTTCACATACCTTTTGCTTTTTGAGTTCATACTTCTTTTAAAAGTACTATTGAATTGCCCAGGGTCACAGTGAAATATACATTCTATTGATTATAAAAACAAATGTGAAAGGAGATGGTGTAGAATTTTTGGTCAGGAGCAGGGGCTTCAGCTCCAGCTGGTCTGGAACAAGCTGTGATGCTGTCTCTCCTCAACTGTGAAACTATGGACAGATTAGTCTCTCTGAGCCTTGGTTTCTGTTGTCTAAAATATGACATGTCATCCTATTACAATAGGGTATTGGGGAAGAATTAAGTTAGATATGCATGTTGTTTACTTATAATAATTCCAATAACTCTTGGTAAGTGTTATTTTTTATTGTCATTGAAAAATTAAATGCCTTATAATATTGTAATAACTATGTATGGTCCAGTTGGGTACTGGAAATATCAGGGGGAACACTTTGTAAACTATCTGATGGTCTAACCACTATGCTATACACCTGAAACTAATATGAAATAAAATTGAATTAAGAAATACAATTGAATTAAAAAATAAAATAAAGTAAAAAGAAAATGTCTTTTCAGGTAAGTAAATGCCAGTGTAGATAGTTTTTTATTGAACTATTAATGTAAAAAAATCATTTTTACCTAACTTTATTCTTGGCATGTTGAGTGCTATTTAAGGCTTTAGTGGACACTACATATGTACTTGTTCCTTATTTCTCTAAAATCCTATCCTGTGTCCACTGCTAAGAAACAAAATCTAAGATCCTAAGAAATCCCATTTATTGTTAAACCTTGGATTTACTCTTTTCTGAGTTCTGAGGAACAAAACAGAGACTCTACTAATTCCTACATGTTCATATCCTTTTTTTAAAAGATTTTATGTATTTACTTAAGAGGAGAAAGGAAGGAGAAAGAGAAGGAGAGAAAAGTCAATGTGTGGTTGCCTCTCACATGGCCCCCACTGTGGACCTGGCCTGCAACCCAGGCATGCGCCCTGACTGGGAATCCAACCGGTGACCCTTTGGTTCACAGTCTGCACTCAATCCACTGAGCTGCACCAGCTAGGGCTCATGCTCTTTTTATAGCTGTGTCTCAGTAATGTCACTTGTAAGAGCTATTTATAATATTTACCTGGAGAAATATACTGCCAAGTTTGTATACCTAGATGCCTGCTTGTTGTCTAGGATATTTTTAAGCATGCATGTGTGAAAACATGGGTATACCACAGAGTACTTTACTGATAGATCAAAAATATCTTCCTTTTTAGATGCCTTCTTTTTGATTATCACTTGCATTGCTTACTCAGCTATCCAGACTTAAAATCTCTTCTTCTTCCTTTCCTTATCAGCACATGCTTTCTTTCTATTTTTATGATATCTGATTCCTAAATGGTTTTCAAATTCCTTTGCCCTCATTGGGCCCACTACTGCTCCCCAAGTTCAGGATCTCTTTATGCCTCCTCTGCTCTACTGCAGTGGCCCCTCACTGGCCCTCACTTCCTCTAGACTCTTCTTTCTCCAGGGCAATCTCTCTGGGGCTCTCCAGCCTTGAAACTGAACTATAGGTCTACTTAGAACATTTCTCCCGGTTCAAAATCATCTTTGATGTGTATTTCATATACATACAGTGACTTATGCTCTAACTCTCCTCCTATATGCTTTAAATTTTCTGGCCATGTTAAGCTACTAGAAGCTCCCAAAATGTAACCTTGCCCCAAGCCATGTTATCTGCCAGAAATACTGGCAAACCTGCTCATTCTTTAGGTTGCAGTTCCAAATATCACTTTCTTTGTGAAGGTTTTCTGTAACTTTTCTCCTTATTCCGTTCCCAAGCAAGCTAGTGGCTTTTCCTCTGTGTTTTGGAAGTGTTTGTATATATCTCTGTCAAAAAACTAATTATGTTATATTTTTATTGTTTATGTGTCTTTTCCACTAGTATGATCATATTAATATCAAAAATAGCCTTATTCTTTTTTATACACCCAGCTATTAGCACACAATACCTATACAATAAATATTTGAGGAGTTCAAATATTTATTGAATAGGTACTATATATTTATTTGAATAAATGAATAGCAAAACAATAGGTGAACTGGACAAGAAGTTAACAACTAACCTGCAGATACATATTATTAATTACTTCAGACACAATGTCATCAGGAATATACTCTAAATTGTCTGTTTCTTTTTGTTATTAGATGGAGATAAAAGAATATTCTAACCACTTAGTTTTTAAAATTGAGAATATTAACATACAATGATATTATTCTACATTCTATCAATGTAGAATAATAAAGAAAATACATCCTTTGTCACTGAGTTTTGGTTCTAGCTTTACAAGTAATAACTATGAAATTTGAACAGACTGCATAATTTTTCTGAGTTGTTTTTTTATCTACGTAAAGAAAATAATAATATCACCTTACCATTTTGACATGAGAATGAAATGAGATATGCTTTACAAAGTATTAAATAGTTTTTAATAAAGTATTAAATCTGTTTTTAATGTAACATTTTAGTAGGTTTAAATGTATAGTTACACTCACAAACTGATATGTCAAATACAGCTCTTAAAATCTGTTTATATTGGGTTGGCCAAAAAGTTCATTTGTTTTTTTTTCCATAAGATGGTTGTAGTTGTCTTTTACTTCATTCAAAACAATTTTGTTAGATTGTATTGTGACAGCGGTCGTATCAGTGTACATTTAAAAAAACGTACAAAACTGGTGAATTTTTGCGTAACCATTTTAATATTGAAGATGGAAGAAAACATGCAACATATTCAGCACATTATGCTTTATTATTTCTAGAAAGTAAAAACCACTGAAACACACACACACAGAGAAGATTTGTGCAGTGTGTAGAGAAGGTTCTCTGACTGATCAAACATGTCAAAAGTGTTTTGTGAAGGTTTGTGCTGGAGCTTTCTTGCTGGACGATGCCCCAAGGTCAGGTAGAGCAGTTAAAGTTGATAGCAATCAAATCAAGACATTAATTGAGAACAATCAATGTTATACCGCACAGGAGATAGCCGACATACTCAAAATATCCAGATCAATAAAGTTATTGGTGAAAATGAAAAATGTGCCTTTTTTCACAGAAAAAACCTAAATGGACTTTTTGGCCAACCCAATAAGCCAGCAAAGTATCTCATAAGGTCTCATTTTGTACTTGTTAGGTTTGTGTATCCTAAAAAAATTTATCAAATCCCTTTTTGTGTAAAACATTCATCTTTGTTTTCCCTGCTGCTGCTTCTGCAGCTGGTGCCCATGTATGTTTGCATAGGTGTGTGTGAGAGAGACACACACACTGAGGGAAAGGTACCTGTCCCCCATGCCATTCTCTTTCTCTGCTAAGGTGTCCAACCACCAGATCATCTCTCCTCCCTATAAGCTGCCCTTAACGTTTCTGTGTATCCCACTTGGACCACTAAGCATCATGTATCTACATTTTAAGTTCTCCTTATATCCCAACTCCCCATCCTTGCAGATGACCCATCCTTTCAGCACTTCATGTTTACCTCAGAAACTTTTCACTGAGGAACTTTCTCATCTCACTTGGGTATGCAGGACTTCATGAGTCGTTCCCTGGCCCCAAGTCTACAGAGACCTCTGTTGCCAACTGTGTATCCGAGGTGTTCTAAGAGGCTTGTAGACTTTCAGAGTTATATTTTGGGAAGAGGAGTACAAGACCTGAAAAGATGCCACTGAAGCTAGTTGGATGTTTCTGTTCTACTCACCCTGAGATTTTAATCCTAATAATGGACCAATCATTTGACACCTGTGGTATCCATACTCTAGTTTTGTTCACTTTGAATCATCCTCTCATCCTGTATGGGGAAATACCTGTTTCATTTGGAGGCAGTAAAGCAGATATGAAGACATCAAGCACTCTTGTACTCTATGACTGATAGTATGACTGATAGTCTCAGTCTGTGCTCACTTCTCTTTACTTGATCCTTGATACTTAATGTCCAGCTTTTAAAATTCCAAGGAAACCTCTGTCTTAACAAGTGTTCATCTCTGACTATTGTGCCAGAGAAGGACTTTAGCCACTCTATTTTGAAATTCAAAGTTGAATAATAAATTCTTTGGTCTCAGCTCCCTCTGTAGTGAAGGCCACTGGCCCCACAGTGGTAAGGGGCACAACAGGTATAGAAAGAAAATATAGGAAATAAAATTATGCATGAAATATTGCTGCCACTTAGATATTCTCAATTCTTTAAAATAAGCAGCCAATTATATACTAAAACTTCCCAAAAGATAGTTAACAAATTTGAATTTTTGGTCCTTGTCCCCAACTAGAGTATAAATTGAAGACAAAAGCTATGTTAAGTTTATCTACAAACTGAGGCTAATAATGTCTATCTCAACTTATTTTGAGTATTAAATGTGATAATATAAATAGAGCACCCAGTAAATTCCTAACACATGGTAGGTTTCAATAAATGTAGGTTCCTATGTTTCCTCTCTTACTGTTATGTTGTATTCTTCCAAAACACTTAACAGAGTTGGTCGGCAATCAGAATCATCAAAGTCTAATAATATTAACAACAAATGTAACAGCTTTAAACTATTGCACTATCAGCCAGCTGTGGTAGATGTTTGCAACCTTTGCAGAAGCCTAAGAACATATAACATTCTGAGTAAAATAAGCCTATTGTATTCCAAAAACTGTCCTGAAAAATGGGAATTGAAAAGGCTTTTCTAGCACAAGTGATACACTAATATAAAATTGACTAGAATGGCATGAGAAGACGTGTCTTTGGAGCATTTAGTCACCATGTTCCATGTTTCCGGTGGTGGGTCCAATTAATTCTGACAATGCCAACCATGGACTAGTTGCCTCTGCCAACAGTGTGCCGTTCAGCTACTAAATCAAGTCCAGTTCCAGACAGCTCATTAAAGAATGAACTGTCAAATATGAGCCACAAACATCACATAAAGTGTATGATTCATACAGAAATTTAGTCTCTTTGAATTCTATTACTCTCATAGAGATGTAAGGATTGAGAGAAGATAAATATGAAAACACTTAAAACATAAGGTTCTGTGACATATTATAAACAATAATTGTTTATATTATTGCTATTATTATATTAGGTAGTGATTAGAAACTGTAACTATTTTCCTTAAGTATAGGAAATCTCAGCCATACTTAAATGGAAGTTTAATTTTCACAAGATGAGGATGATAATGATCCATTGACATAGGAAAATAAAATTTTAAAAATCCTATAAAAACAGCAGGATATAATCATTGATTATCGATTCTGGTTAGCACACTGGAGGAAGATCCTGTACCCAGCAGTTATAAGAGTTAACTTGATTTACTTTTTGAAACTGTCCAGTGATTTCCTCAGAATAGAAAGGCAGAAACAAAAACAGTGGTAACCAATGCCCCCAAATGGGGGGTTCAATTACCATGGAAGAACTTACACTTTATCTACATTTTAGTTCTGTGTGTTCACACCAGTGTCTGATGTTGCTGAGAAACATTTCTGTTGCCACTTCATAGAAAGGGCAGGGGGTAAGAAGCATTTTGGAAGAACAGCAGTTTCTTCACAGATGTCAAGAGGAAAAAATCTCTGCCCAGCAAACATAAATCATATGTGCTTTGAAGTAAGGCCACGTGACCCTCAAGCAATCTCCCTATAGAAAAGTGTAATAAAAACAATAGCTTCCACAATGGATTTACTCTATGAACATTTATAAATCTGATTTTTAGTATTTTGACAACTCCCTCTGATTCCACAGTTTTTCATAACCCAATATGACCAAGACAAATGCAGTGGAACCTTGGTTCTTGAACTTAATTCATTGCGGAAAACTGTTTTGAAAGTGATTTGTTCAAAAACCGAATCTCCTTTGTGTGTCTGCTGAGAGACACGTGACTGATCATACAGGTGTCAGCACGAAAGGGTTGTCGGGCAGAGAACTGAGACCCTAAGTTTTGTTAGAAAACCAAGACATTTTTTCCGTGAACAACTTGTTCGAGAACCAAACTGTTTGAAAAACAAGATAATTGAGAATGAAGATTTGGCTGTATTCTCTATTTTTCTACATTATCTGGACATTTATAAGAATTCTAATCTATGAATCAGGAATGATGATTAGGTGGGTACTGACCATGCTAACTACTCATGCCTTCATCCAATTAGATAAAATAGTAATTAGATGAAAAAGGAATGGCCATTTTTATTCTTATTAATAAAGCATTAGCAAATTTATCACATCTATCGGTACAGTATCTCCTTAAGGCTGGTCTACAGTCTTACCTCAGTAATACAAAAACTGTCTTCATCTCTCTCAGTGTTCTCATTACTTCTTTTGTTTCCTTTTTAATTTATTTTTTCTCCTACTTGCCTTGTAAACACTTTTTAAAATATGGTGATCTAATTATGTTTCCTATGTGCAAAGCATGTCAAGTGGTGGACTTAACTCCTCCTCTTAATCACCTTAGAGTTTAGAAGGGAATAAAGGCAGCTACGTTACTTTAGGCAGATGCTACAGTAAGGTAGTATAGGTTATCTTGCCTCTCACATATTCTCTTTCCTCTCTCTTGTCCCTCCCTCGCACTCACACACATGCACACACCAACACACACACCCCAACCCGTACCTACCACATGTCTTCAGCCTGTATAAAGCAGGTGTTCCAATTTAATGAAAGTTTTAAATAAAGTTAAATTATATAAAATATGCTGATTCAAAAGAACATAAGAACATCTTGAAAAGAGATAAAGAATCAAAATTTCTGAGAGCTTGTATTTTATCCCTAACAAAAGAATAAAAAGGAAAAGAAAGAGCAAGTAATATTTTTGAGCTCAAAAAAAACAACTGACTTTTTGGAAACACTTGAATGTCTCCGTAACTTTTGAGTATTTACATTGTAAGCACCTAATGCTAACCAAACACCACAGCATTTTTTATTAATCTAGGGGTAGTGTATTGCCTCATCTGAGTGTAGGACTAGATATAAGGCAGTTTTCTGTCTACTAAGGTTTTGGCTAAAGCATAGCAGAGCATTTAGGGACACTGCAGAAATGTAAGAATTTACATTGGGAGGAGCTGTGCCAAGCACTTTACTTTTAGATTAAACAGTAAGAGCTAATATACCATGTAGGAGGCATACTTTGATAAATGCCTTACATGTATTTAAGTTTCACAGCATCTCTGGGAGCAAAGAAATGTTATCTTCCCATTTTCACAAATGAGGAAGCTGCAGATGTGTGATCAGAGAGGATGAGCCATCTCAGGGCTGTAAGGGGCAGGGTAGGGTCCAAACCCAGGAATCCTGACACCCTCTACCTTTTAATGCCTCATAAGGGTTTTAGCTTTGTATTTTACATAAATATTTATAATCGATATGTTGTTTTATGCTATATATATATATATATATATATATATATATGTTTTTCAAAGAATCAGGGTTTTTTTAGAGAATTAAGTTTGACTTTGTAGCATGTAGTATGTAAGAGAGGCTGAGTAATGAATGAAGCATAAGTGAAAATTATGTAATTTGCATTACTTCAAGATTTAATTTTCTTGGAATTTCAGTTAATTGAAAAATAATCACATTTTATTATAAGCAAATTAATAAATATAAGTTCATAGAAACCCATGGTAGAATCCAAGTGGCTTTAATAGTAAAACTATATTTGTATATCTAGCAATCCTTTATATTGTTTTATATTATTTTGGTTTTAGAAAAAATTAACAGGTGGTTAAAGAAATATTTCATATTTATTCTTAAGCAAATAATAGATATTTAATAAACATTTTTGACTGATTTTTAAAAAATGTACTGATAGTTCAAGATGTCTGCAAGAGAATTGGGTGTGTGAAATATAGATTTTTTCTTTAATATTTACTTGTTTTTAAACGTCCTTTATTTGTAAAACCAAGTTGAAATGATATCTAAGGAAATTAAAAAATTTTTCAAAACACAGCAGTTCTCATTTCTTTGTACCCTCCTTTGATTTCACTGTTAGGTATGCATGTTTTACAGTTGAATTTCACCTCTTGTCATTTCAGTGCCACTTGGCAAGCCTGGGTTTCAGAATACAGGCTTTGTGATCAGGTGAACCTGACCTGAGCTTAAATCCTTGTTCTGCTAGTTCCCTTCTGTGGAAGCAGAGGCTGGGAACTTCTTACAGCCGTGAACACACACAAGTGACTTTAAATCCCTTCACACGCCCTGTCCATGGACAACACGTCCAGCCCCATTGTCTTTCATTTGATGGGTGACCCTGGGAAACTTGCTTAATATCTCTGCAGCCTGTTTCTCTCCCTTGTAAAATGGGGATAACGATACCCTCTGTAAAGAATTATGATGATTAAATGAAAAAATCTATAAAGTGTCTCATATACTGAATTCAGTAGTAAGTAGTAGTTAATATGCATATTTCTTATTGTCTGTGTAACATTCTGTGAAGTTAGTGCACTATATAACTTACCTCCTTCTGAAGGTCATTCAGGCTATGCAGACATTTTCCCTATTATCAATAACGTCCAAATTATATCTTTTTGTATGGTTCTTTATTCTTTTATTGACTAAACTCATTGAAATAATTCATTAGAAGTAAAATTCTTATATAATTGATTATGGACAAATTTATGCCTCCTTACACATATTATCAAATTGTTTTCCAAAAGGATTACAATAATTTTTGTTGCTTTCTCTGACCAATTTTATTTAGTAAGCGAGCATTTCAGAATACAAAGAGTAACACAAGCATAATTGTACTCTTTTTTCTACAAAGTAACCCCAGGAAGGCTTTGTTCATGCTGACAATTCTGTTATGGCTCCTAACGATTCTGAAATGCCTTTGGAATTACTTCCAAACCTGCTTCTCAGGGCTTGATATTGAATTCTCCCTCTCCTTAGTGCCTTATATTTTATTCATTGCTGAGTGCTGTTCATACTCTGTCCACACAGGTTTCCTGCTCATGCATGGTCTCCTTGTCCTGTTATCAATGTCTTAGTCCAGACCCCCATCACCTCTGACCTGAAGTAGCCCAACAACATGGGACCTGGCCCGTCTGCCACCCATAGTTTTCTTCTGTAAGTCACTCCGTCTGGCGCTAACAGGTGTCGTACCAAAGCCCAGATGTGTTCAAACCCTGCATTTATTATGTGGACTCTTTGTGTTGCTTCTCTCCTCAGAGCCTTTGCTCCTCGTTTGCCGGACTGACTCCTGCTCAACCTGGAGGAGGTGTTACCTAAACTCTGTTAAAGGATGAGGAGGAGTCTGACATCATTTCCTTTTAATATCAACATATATAATCAACAAACAGAAGGTGCACTGTACCGACAGAGAGTTTTGAGTATTTACCATATATCAGGTGCCATTTTAAACATTTCGCATGGATGGATTAACTTACTTAAACCTCACAATTACCTTATGAGATAGGTAGCATCATCTTGCCCATTTTTTTTTAATGAAGAAAGTAAGGTGCAAGAAGATGAATTAACTCGCCCAACGCCTCAGTTGGTAATGAAAAGGGTGGGGTCTCCAACCCAGGAAGTCTGGCTTTTAACCACTACTAGACCAATAGCTGCCTGTAACTCATATTTTTCCAGGAGTAATTACCCCACTGCAACTGCTACCCTTGCAACATTATTTTCCTTAGCTTGACTGTCCTGCTCTAATGGTGCAACGGGTATTACCACACATAGTAAACTTCAGCCGGTACTGGCTTCAGTGTCTGTCAGACGTGGTGAAAGGGTGTAGCACATTACTCATTCTGAAACAATTAATTCTCCAGATGGCACTTCACTAATATGTTATGGTATATTATGAAATCTGTACAGATATCACACCATTTGCCTCTTTTGAAAATATTTAACTATAATTATTCCATTTAATTTTCCAGTGAATTTTCTTTACTTACTCAGCTCTTATAATAAAGCATATATTTTTATTTTAAACATCTATACTTAAGTAAGTGACTGCCTACTCTTAGGCTGTGAAACTATCCTAAAGAGTAGAGTGTGTGATTTGATGTGAGGACTTAATTGCCCTTTACTTCTTAACGCTTCTAAGTAACTGTCCTCAGTCACACACACACGGACAAACTTGTGGGCGTCCACCTGCAGGGTAAGGACTGCTCAGGAACTTTAGAGCAAAGAATTTTTGTGTTCTGGGGAAAGTCCTTCCTAATAGTAAGAACACTTAACTTCTTCCAAGCATTATTCTTACTGTTGGTGTTGCTGTTATTTTTGGATATAAAAATACAGAGATGTTAAGTAACTTTCTCTGGACTACACAGCTCATTAGATGTTGAAAAGAGAACAAAAGCCCTGGTCATTTGGTTCTAGAGCCCTCACTGTTATAACCATGCAGTCTAGTGCAATGTTCCCATGCCTGGATTCCTGCATAGACATCCTGGTACTTAATACTTCCGAGAGCTCCATCAAGGCACAAACAGATCGGCACAGAACAAGAGGCTTTGACTTATGGAGATACACCAATAGAGGAAACAGTGTCTCTGCAAGTGCCTCAGATAACCTGTTTTATAACTAAGTGGTAGTTATAAACACACTTTCAACTTTTAAAGTACATTTTATTATTATGCTATTACAGTTGTCCCATTTTTTCCTTCCCTTTTTCACCCCTACACTGCACCCCCCTCCCTCCAGGATTCCCCCACTTTGTTCATGTCCATAGGTCGAACATATAAGTTCTTTGGTTTTTCCATTTTGTATACTATCCTTAACCTCCCCCTGTCTATTTTTTCCTTACCAATTATGCTTCTTATTGCCTGTACCTTTTCCCCCTTTCTCCTCCCTTCCCCACCCCACTGACAACCCTCTGTGTGATCTCCTTTTCTGTGATTCTGTTCCTATCCTAGTTATTTGCTTTGTTTTTGTTTTTTAGGTTCAGTTGTTGATAGTTGTGAGTTTGTTGTCATTTACTGTTCATAGTTTTGATCTTCTTTTTCTTAGATAAGTCCCTCTGATATGTCATGTAATAAGGGCTGGGTTATGATGAACTCCTTTAACTTCACCTTATCTGGGAAACACTTTATCTGCCCTTCCATTCTAAATGATAGCTTTGTGGGGTAGAGTAAACTTGGATGTAGGTCCTTGCTTTTCATGTCTTGGAATATTTCTTTCCAGCCCCTTCTTGACTACAAGGTTTGAGATATCAGCTGATAGTCTTATGGGCACTCCTTTGTAGGTAGCTGTCTCCTTTCCTCTTGCTGCTTTTAAGATCCTCTCCTTATCATTAGTCTTGGTTAATTTAACTATGAGGTGTCTCAGTATGTTCCTCCTTGGGTCCAGCTTCTTAGGGACTCTCTGAGGTCTCTAGACTTGCATGTCTATTTCTTTTGCTAGATTGGAGAAGTTTTCTTTCATTATTTTGTCCAATTACTTTTCAATTTCTTGCTCTTCCTCTTCTTCTGGCACCCCTATGATTTGGATGTTGGAATATTTAAAGTTGTCCCGGAGGTTCCTAAACCTCTCCCCATTTTTTTGAATTCTTGTTTCTTCATTCTGTTCCAGTTGAATGTTTATTTCTGCCTTCTGTTCCAAATCATTGATTTGAGTCCTGGTTTCCTTCTCTTCACTGTTGATTTCTTGTATATTTTTCTTCATTTCACTTTGTATAGCCTTCACTTCTTCCTTTATTTTGTGGCTAGAAAATACTTAATCATTTCTGTGAGCATCCTGATTACCAGTGTTTTGAATGCTGCATGTGATAGGTTGGCTATCTCTTCATTGCTTAGTTCTATTTTTGGAGTTTCGATCTGTTCCTTTATTTGGACCATATTTCTTTGTCTCATCATACCTGTTACAATGTAAGGGGTAGAGCCTTAGGTATTTGCCAGGGCGGAGCAACCCATGTTGCTACGTTGTGGCACTGTATCTGGGGGAGGGGTAAGAGAGGGAACAATGCCACTTGCTTATCTCTTGCCTGACTTTTCTCACTTCCCCCAGTACCTACAAGAGAATTGTGCCTTCTGGTGCTGATTCCTGGGTGGGTTGGCTTGTGTATGTTCTAGGACCCCAATGGGTCCCTCCAACAGACTCTCCTGTGAGACTGGGAGTTTTCACCTGCCACCTCAACCCCCACAGGATTTTACAGCTAGAGGTTCTGAGGCTTTATCACCTACACTGGAACCCTGGGTTGCACAGTCTGTCTCACTCCCTAGCTGTTCCTCCCCATTTATCTGCATGTGAATGTGGGACTGCCTGGTCCCCCAGTGACTGCCTTGCTGCTCGGCCCTAGCTACTCATCTCTGCCCCTCCTACCAGTCTGGATGAATGTTTCTTCTTTAACTCCTTGGTTGTTGGACTTCCAAATAGTTTGATTTTCTGGCAGTTCTATTTGTTTTTTGTTTTTAAATTAGTCGTTGTCCTTCTTTTGGTTGTGCAAGGAAGTGAAGCATATTTACCTATGCCTCTATCTTGGCTGGAAGTTCCCACATTTTCAACTTAAATTAGAACAAACTTGTTTCATCTCAAATGAACAAGAAGTCAATCATTTACATGTGTGGGAAATCTGTCAGTTTGTCATTGTCGGCAGGTTCTTTCTCCTTCCCCTCTTCCACTGGTGTTAGAGCTGCATGTGACTCTACACAGAGCTAGTTAAGCATCTTGACTGGGAACAGTCTGCTACCGGCCACTTGGTGTGTTAGTGAGGCAGGCAGATAAACTTCAGGAATCAATTCAAATTTTCATTGACTAGCTTATAAAACTGAAAAATACAATTTAATAAATGGTATTGTTATCTTTTATCAGTGTTATTATAATGGGATGTTTTTCTGCTTCAAGATTATTAATGATACCTTACATTTAGTCAGTATTTCTCAATTTGCTTTCACAAACATCATTTTATTTGATCCTCACAAAACACTGTGGAGTTGGTACTATAAGAGTTTTCCAGCCAGATCTTGAATCCAGGGCTTTAATCTACAAACCAAACTTATTTCTAATGTATATTCATTAATTTGTTATCTCATTCATGCAACAAACAGTTATTGAGTAATTACTATGTGCCAGGAATATTCTATGAACTTGAGCTAAAAGCACTGAACAAAATAGTTAATAATGGGGTCCTAATGGGGTTTATATTCTGGTTGGGGGCGAGGCAGGCAAGATGGAAATAGGTGGCAGTTGATGTTTATTTAAAAACATTAAAAACAAAAAATAAAAATAAAATCATGAATTTATATATTATATTGGAAATAAGTATTTTAATCCAGTAATTGATGATCTAGTTAATTAATTCATATTCAGATATGCTTCCTTAAGCACATGTTGAATATTTAATTACAATTTTGATATACAGTGGTATAAGCTTAATTCATAATTATTGAAGAAATAAGTTAAAGAATGAATGGAGTAGAGACTTGAAGGTGATTAGATTTACGGAAAGGATCTACAATTTCTATACTTATTGTGGCTTAAGTGACCCACTCATTTGTTTGTTTGACAAGTATATAGATGGAGCACCTACTGTGTGCCCTACAGATAAATATCAGTCAAGAAATACATAGTTCCTTCTGTCAGAATGTTCACAGTTTTTCAAGAAAGACAGATGAAATTGAGCAAACAATGCAGTTCTGCGCCCGGGGAAAGTGCATGGTGATGTGGGAGAGGAGCATAGGTATCTGACTCGAATAGGCAGCAGCACTTGTGTGTGGTGGTGACATTTGCTTCTTGAGAAGAAAAGGGGTAAAAGCTGCTCATTGATTAAAAATGGTCATGTACAAAGGTCCAGAGACTACAAAAAGTACATCTGATTTTCTGAACTATTGGAATCTATTATCATTTAAAGAGTTCGTGTTCTCCAAGTTTTCAGAAGAAAAACAACTGTCTTTTTCATTTCCTTTAGCCTTCGTTCCCTTCTACCACATACTATAAATAAAAACTTCCATTAAATGAGAACGGTCCCACTAGCTATAATTTAAGTGATAAATCTTCCAGATTGAATTTCAACCCCAGCGTCAAGTGCGGTGTCGTTAGCACCTAGGAGAATGCCTTACCCATAATAAAAGCTCAGTAAATTGCAGTTGACTGAAAAGAGGTTTTTGACTTGAAACCCCAAAGTGGCCAGGGTTTAGAGTGAGTGCAGAGAAGATAGCAGAAGAGATGTCTGAGAGATAGTCTGCTTGACTGACTTACCTATTTCAGATGATGTCCATTTATCTTTAACGTCAACCTAGACTGCTGGGGTATTAAGTCAAACTATTAACATCACATAATAAATAACAAACTTCAATATGATCACTTATTTGCCGTTGTCAACTTTGCAAATACTTGTGTGACTCAGGGAGCTCATTTAAATCATAGTCGTAAAAAACAGGGAGAAAGAAATCAAGGAAGACTTGACAGAAAAAAAAATCACTAGAGAATGTTCCATGAGGGACCGTTCCCATCCACCAAATGGCATTTATGTGTGTGAAATAAATTGATTTGAGGAACAAAATTCTGTTAATGCGTCACTTGAATAGATGTAAATCTGAATGTGTCATCCCATCTACTAATGCTTACCTGGAAAGATGTGCTTAGTCACAGTTAACTAAGTTACAGCTTTTTAATGAAGTGTGAGCTTTTCCCACTCTGCTACTACAGAGTGTCAAGTTACTAAGCTTCATTTATCTTCGATCCAGAGAGTAAACTCGGGAATATAGTCCATGGTGAAATGTCAGGGAGTATGTTGTGATCTGGTTTAAGTATATTAAGGTATGAAGGTCTGTGTGGAAAAAGTCCAGCCATCATTAATATATCAAGAACAACTTATGTGACATCAATGTAACCTGACAGCCAAAGAGAGTGGACTGGAATGAGCATGTGTGAACAATGACGACTTCACTGTGCTAGTCAGTGGGGGTGGTAGATACCAGTGAGTGAGCATGTGTACTGTGTGACCACTGCATTCAAAATGACTGAGTGAGTAGAGCAACAAACCTGTATGAAATTTTATGTTGAGCTTGAGCATTCCTGTGTGGGAATTATTCAGATGACTCAGAGGGATGCAGCTATGGGCAACTGGTGATTGGCAGCTTCATCATAACAATGCACCTGCTCATGCATCACATTTCATGCAGAGTTTTTTGGAAAAACATCAAATCACCCAGGTGACTCAGCCTCCCTACAGCCCAGATTTGGAGCACTGCAACTTTTTGTTTTTCCAAAACTAAAATCACATTTGAAGGGGAAGAGATTTCATATCATCAGTAAGATTCAGGAAAATATGATGGGGTAGCTGATGGCAATTGGAGAACTGTGTGAAGTACCAAGGTGCCTACTTTGAAGGTGACTGAGACATCATTGTCCTATGTACAATGTTTCTTGTATCTTCTTCAGTAAAAATCTCTATTTTTCATATTACATGGCTGGATAACTTCCGGACAGACCTCACATGTAGTGATGGCAATATCTTGCTCAAATACAGTAGTACCATTCTGGGCTGAAAATCTTTGCAAAGGCCTTTTGAACAGTAAGTTGATGATGGCTGATATAAGGGCAGTCTCGTGGGTATTCTCAGAAGTTATGAGATATTATTTCCTTGTTTTAGAATTTTTTCTAAGACTTTCCCAGAAGCTAAGTTTAAATTTTTGAGACATAAGCTGTGCTTCCCTAGGAAGAAGTCCTCTTGTTTCCATTAATCAATGGATCGTTTTCTAGCAAGTGATGTGAATAATGATGCTTCACATGGTAAGAAAAATTATGATAATCAATATTATACTTTGTAATTAGAAAATGCCTTTCACATTGATATTCATGTCTCTCTATTAAGGTGGATGTGATTACCACCATATAATAAATATAGCAAATATATAGCCCAGGGTAGTAAATCAGCCAACTAAGAAACAACCAAGGAAACTTAGCAAAAGGAAATGGCAGAGCTCCAAATGATACCAAATCTTCTCTTCCCATTATATGTGCCTTTCCACTACATCATGAAATGTTTAAAGCAGGCCCACGATACTTATAGCAGTCCCCGCTTATCCATAGGGGATGTGTAACAAGGCCCCTAGTGGATGCCTGAAATCAGAAATAGTACCCAACCCTGTATATACTGTTTTTTTTCCTATATGTACATACCTATGATAAAGTTCAGTTTATACATTAGACACAGAAAGAGGTTAACAACAATAATTAATACTAAAGTAGAACAATTCCAACAATATGCTGTAACAGAAGATACATAAATGTGGTCTTTCTTTCTCTCTCATAACCAAGATGCCTACTAAGTGACTGACAGTGGGTAATGCATAAAGTGTGGATACAGTGAACCTGGGGATGATTTACCTCCAGGGCAAAACAGGGAGGGACGGTGTGAGATTTCATCATGCTGCTCAGAACAGAGCACAGTTCAAAACATTATGAATTACTTATTTCTGGAATTTTTCATGTAATATTTTTGGACCAAGGTTGACAGCAAGTAACTAAAACCATGGAAAGTGAAACCACAGACAAGGGGTGAATACTGGACTCTCTATTAGTGAGTGTTCTCCAGAGAAATAGAGCCAAAAGATGTAATATATGTCACGTGTGTGTTTCTTATGACAAAGAGAGGGAGGGAGGGGGGAAGAGAGGAGAGGTGGTAGGTTTTATTCATTCTTTTTTCTATGACAAATAGCGATTTGGATTGGATGAGGTCCACCCATATTATGGAGGTAATCAATCTGCTTTATCCAAAGTCTACAATTTACATGTTTATCTCCTCTAAAAAAGTACCTTTCAGAATAGCATTTGTCCTAATATCTTGGCACCATAGCCCAGCCCAGTTCACATAATATTAAGTATCACATATACCAAGGCGTTTCCAGCCAAAATATACAAAGGTATTGGGTGCAAGTATTAACTCGAGGATGCTGCTAAGAAGTCAATGATTGAACACTCTACAGATTTCACATTCTAAGTGTTCCTACTGAACATCAGTACTTTGGTCTCACTTGAGGCTCTTGCTCTCTTTCTTCTACACCCACCTGACTCAGACTATTTGAGAGTCACTGCAGATTTGTTCATGCACATTTTTACCTGACTTGACATGGCAAATGAGGCATAATAATTGCTTCATATGTGACTGAAGCTCTAGGAACAGTCTGTATAAAGAAAGCAGAAAAAAGAAAAAGAGTCCGTATTGCTCGTTTCCCACATTTAGCTAATGTGTACCTCACAGTGGTGAGGTACCAATGGTCTCAGTTTTACAAATGAGGAATCAAAGAAATATAGTCTGAGTTGTATTGAATTATAACTCAAAGTATAAATTTAAAAAGTAGTAGGCCTAGAATCACAGAAATAAAATGTATTGGGGTTCACACCAATTTCTTTTTGGCTTACGTGTTCTCTTCATTTTGCTACAAGTACCAAGGGTTCTTGTGTATACCTGAGGAAGCAGACTGGCAATGTTTTTTATCATTTATTTCATTATGATGCTTGTTTAATCGGTCTGTGAGCATATGCATGAACTAAATTTCCACAGGGAAGTTTATTGCATT
The DNA here is from genome assembly GCF_022682495.2 of Desmodus rotundus. Classification (NCBI taxonomy): domain Eukaryota; kingdom Metazoa; phylum Chordata; class Mammalia; order Chiroptera; family Phyllostomidae; genus Desmodus; species Desmodus rotundus. The sequence goes on from NC_071389.1 coordinate 49,040,039, forward strand.
GCTTGGGACCTTTTATTCTCATGAAATAACTTATGTAAATTATAATAGGAGACTAGACAGAATATAGGATGAATTCCAGTCTTTACTTCCTAAGTCATGTTGTGAGTTGTCAGTTTAAAAAAAAATTCAGTATAATAAAACTATAGTAACTCCTTTGATTATATAAGCTTTAGAAAATAATATTTAATGCAGCTGGAAGCCATATCTGATAAAGTAGAAGCAACATACTATACAAATGAAAAGTAGTAAGAGTGGTAGCCTGAGGGCAGGCCATGGCACCTCCATTTACTTGATTGTGGGGTGTCTGCACATGACTAGTCCTTGACCTCTAGACCCTTTCTCTTCTGTGCTGGCAGAACCCTGATTTTATTTGGGTCTCTGCCCTCCCCCACAAGTCTCCGGGAAGGAGACTCCAAGGTAAATCATGATTGATCCAGCCCAGTCATGGCCGTTCCAATCTCTTTGCCAGTGATTGGTTTAGACCCAGTTCTGCCCAATGAGACAGGAAAGGAGGTCTACAAAAAAGTGTCCTTAGTCTTAAGAAGATACACAGAAAATAAACTGCCTCTTTTATTCCTGTGCACATTTTCTTATTTGGATATTAGACATGAAATCAAGATTATTAACCATATCCATATTTGACCACAAAATGAAGCAGTCTTAGAATGAATCTCATTTAGGAATTGGCAGAATGGAGAGATGGAAGCTCCCCAGAGCCACCCTACCTCTAAACTTGATCTTATATATCCAGTTAAAACAGTATTATTTATTGTTTAAGCCAATATAAGCTAGGTTTTCTACTACTTTCAATCAAATGCATCCTAAACGATGTAGTAGACTTTTAATGAAGAACAAAGCACTTTCTACGTGGTGAGTCCATGAGCATTGTTTCATTGTTTATTGTTGTGTTTATCCAGACATACTAGAAAAATTGGAATTCAGCATAAATAAATAAACAGCCTACTTCAAATTGAAAAAATAATGCATAATTCCAGATTCCACTATTACTGCTCATATGGGCAAGTCATTTAACCTTTCTATGGCTCATTTTTTTAACTGTTAATGGGAATGCTAATAAACCTACTACAAAGTAATTAAATATAATAATAGATATAAAGTACTTTAGTGTAGTGCTGGACATCACTACACTTATAAGTTTTATAAGTGTAAAGCTTTATAAGCTTTAACTGCAGGCTAATTCTCAATAAATTTTTATTAGCTATCTATACTATTAATTTCCACTGTAACTATTTTTGATTCTAAAATCTTATAAGCTTTGTTATTTACTTTCATCTCTTAAAGAAAATAAAATAAACATATATATAGCTTATATATTATTATATCTTTATATAATCCTTAGAAGCTTAAAAAGTGTAGATAGTTCTTTCAAATTGCATTGCTAAAAAGTGTCAGAGCCCAAATCTCCTCTGTTCTGGTGCTCTCTTTGATACCACGTGGCCGACTTCTCAGAAGTAACAGAATTGAAGGAGGAAACTGGCTGTCAAAGGCTAACAAAGTATATGACAAAGTAAAAACTAGAAATATGGTCATGGAGGAAGAGATCGGTGACCTGCACAAAGTCATTGTAAAGACCAAGTTTCAAGGTGTGCAAAAATACACACCCAAAGGCCCATTAGGGAATCACTGAGCTGTAAAAGAGCACATACATGATCTTTACAAAAGATCATATTCAGTATCTTCTATTAATTTAGTAAGTAAAATATACAATATGGTGTTCTCTAAGCACTACTTACTATTTTCCAGTTAAATGTAATAGCAAATTACTGAGCTCTATTAAAATTATGCCACAAATATTACTGAGTTATGCACAGCATCTACTGAATGGGGTCATCAGAAAATAACATATGAGGAGGGACCCCCAAAACTGGAATTTATGTATAAAAATTGTATATATATCCTTACATGTTTACACCTCAGTTACCTTCAAATGCTCTCCATCTGATGCAATACACCTATTGAGGCATTTTTCCCACTGCTCTCAACACTTTTGAACTTGTCAATTTTTATGCCTTTTAGTGCTTCTGCTGTTTTTTTATACTAATATTTTAATAGAATAATTTTAAAAGTAATTTCATGAAGGAGTGATTTGAGTCAGTATTTTTAAAGAGTTGTATTTACTTCAAAATATACATGTTGTTCAAGTACAGATTTAATTAAATAATGGTGATTCAGAATGTTTTTGTGTTTCACCTCATCAGCAAAACCTTTCCCTTTGAGGACTTTTTCATCCTGGGAAACAAAAAAAAAAGTTGCTGAGGTCGAGATTGGGTGAATAGGGAGGGTGGGACATGGGGGTCATGCCACTTTTGGTCAAAAACTACTGAACACTCAGAGTGGTGTGAGCAGATCCTCATAAATCACCTGTCATGAAATGGGCAAGTCCACTCAGAGTCTTCACAAAAAGTCCCTGAAGCTGAATGAAGCTTCTCACAACAACGCCAGCTGGCATGCTGATACAGATGGGTTCCTAGAACACTCACCTAGTTGAGGAAGCCTGTACTAGAAGGGGCCTGTCCTCCAGAAGATAATTCCAGTTTTTTAAGGGGACCCCTTATAAAACTAATCCCATGAATGTTACATTTGTCTTGAGTAATAAATTGATATTTAGTTAAAAGGATAATACATTGAACTAAATACAAATCTCAGTTTCGTTCCTTTAATAACTTTCATGACCACGAGCAAGTATGGATCTCAGTTTTATTCATAATGTGGGACCATTGGAATGTGGGAATAAGTTTGCTTCTTTGTCTAAATTTCTATGAACATAATCTTTTTCTAAAAATTCTTTTTTAGAAGCAAAAATATTTAGATTTATAGAAAAATTGCAAAGATACTACAGGGAGTTCCCATACACCTCCATGATTACTTTCCTCTTTATTATCTATATTAATATGGTACATTTTTCACATTTAATTAACCAAGATTGATACATTATTATTAATTAAAATAATTTATTCATGTTTCCTTAGTTTTTACCTAATGTCCTTTTCTGTCCTAGGATATCATCCAAAATACTGCTGTGCATTCAGTTATCCTGTCTCCCTAGGCTCCTCTTCGCTGTGGCAGTTTTTCAGATTTTCCTTGTTTTTTAATGGCCTTGACAGTTTTGAGGCATACTGCTCTGATACTTTTTAAAACGTCCCTCTATAGAGACTTGTGTTATGTTTGTCTTATGATTACCCCAGTGCTACAGGATTTTAATTGGAAAAACAAAACAGTGATAATGTGCCAGTGTGGACTCACGGGTGTTTGTTTATACTTTGGGTTATAATCCAATGCCACTTTGTTTACTTTATTCCTGAGATTATTCCAGCTTTAACCATTAGGTGTTCTATCATTTGACTAGTGTGTTCCTTTGACATGCATCCATATTTTTTTTTATCACATCCTTATTTTGTGGCTCTACAGATGCTTTGGGCCTTATCTTGTATATTTCCTGACCAGTCCTAGAATCAGCCATTTCTCCAAGGAGCTCTGGCACCTTTTATTAAATAATGGTATTAGAAACCAAACTTGGAGTACTAGGTGTGTTCTTGCTGGTGGGGTATCATTGTTTCCAGGCCCTATCAGCTGACAGACCAAGGGAATACATGTGTGCATACTAATATATATTATACACAGAAATATTTCTATGTGTAACTATCTATATCTAGATTAGACTAAATGTGAGTTCATACTACCTTTAATTCTAATCCATTCCTGCATGGGTTATTCTACCCTCCTACTCACCTTGTTTCTCTATAACGTCCCATTCCAATAGTCGGAGACTTGGTTTCCCCTACCCACCAGATATTTACATAATTGTTCAGTCCCACTACACATGTATAGTGGTTTCGGAATGGCTAAGTCATTTCCTTATGGGAAGCAGCTTGATCAGCAAGAGAAGGGTACTTATGTGCAATCACTTTTGCGTTCAGTGTTATAGACCCCTTTTATTAACAAAGTTACTGCAGTTAGTGCCTTTCCCCGCCAATGTAGTCATTTTCACATAACAATGGAATCTTCAAATGGCTAATGATAAACATTTTCAAAACCAAGTATTAATACGGAACTATTGCTAGATCAACATGGGAAAATAAAAATATTAGGTTATGCTACCAACTTCTTTTAATCTGTCTTCTTTTTCATTTATTAACAAGAATAAAATGGTTATACATGTCTTTTGAGGACTAAATTATTTTCAAATTTAATATTCATTAGTTCAGTATATTACTTTTTGCACCTTAAGAACAAGCTACTGCTTTTGAGAGCTGGATTCAGTTCTATAAAATACTTCCACTGGTTCACACACACAGTCTCTGTACTTTATGATCAAAACATTACTCAAATTAGAAAATGTTGAAGTATACAGCTCCAATAATGTAAAAGTGATCCTCACATACCTTTCATTTTATTTCATAGAGAATTTTAAGGAGTTAGATGGGCAAGTGTTGTCAGTGATACCTTACAAATAAAGAAATTGAGATTTAGTTAATCCCAGGTTCATATGACTTTAAAATGCCAGAGCAAGAGACAGAACACAGATACTCTGCCTCCTGGTTCAATGATAATTTTGACAGCATCTTCCCGCCATCTCCAGATGGATTCATTCTAATGTATGTATTTAATATTTAAAAAATTATAATTAATTGTTGGTACTAAATGACAAAAGCAATATTATTAGTCATCCATGCAACACTGATCATAATGCTTAATAGTTAGAATACCGTACACCAAGTCAGCTACAAGAACACAGGGGTGCTTATGTCCTTTTGAATCAGTGCCTTGGGTTCCTTTGGATATACTCCCAGAAGTGGGATCGCTGGGTCAAAAGGCAGATCCATTTTTAATTTTTTGAGGCATCCCCATATTGCTTTCCACAGTGTCTGTACCAGTCTGCGTTCCCAACAACAGTGTCAAAGGATTCCCCTTTCTCCACATCCTCACCAGCACTTGCTGTTTATTGATTTATTGACAATGGCCATTCTGACAGGTGTGAGATGATATCTCATTGTGCTTTTAATTTGCATCTCTCTGATGATTAGTGATGTGTGTCCATCAGTAGAGAAGAAAATTTTACCCTTTGCAACAGCATGGATGGACCTGGAGAACATTATGCTCAGTTAAATAAGCCAGTCAGAGAAAGACAAATACTATATGATTTCACTCAGATGTGGAATCTAATGAACAAACTGAACTAACAAGCAAAACAGAGACAGACTCATAGATGGAGACTAGGATGACAGTTGGCGGGGGTGGGATGTTTTGCAGAAAGGAAAAAGACTTATACATGGGTAACAGTGTGATGATTGTGGGGTGGGGGCAGGGGTATAAAGAGAGTAAATGGTAATGGAAAAAACACAACAAAAATATAAATTAAAAAAGTAAATAAAAAAACAAAGCTGTAAGAGAGTAACTGTCCTTTAAAATAATGATTTATACAAATTGTATGCCACTAAATGTTATGATACATGTTTTATTATATATCTGAATTCTACAAAGCTTTAAATGGAAAAAATTTAATTAAGATATATTTTGATAAAACAGATTAAAATCAATTTAAAAAGTACTGACAGCCATTATCATTTTTACACTTTTGTTTTATGGTATATTAGTTTCCGAGGACTGCTGTAACAAATTGCCACAAACTGGGTGGCTTAAAACAGCATAAACTTATTCTCTCATAGTTCAGAGACAGGAAATCTGAAATCAAGTTGTTACTTAGCGAGGTTGGCTCCTTCTGGAGTCACGGAAGGAGAAGCAGTCTGCTCCGTGGCTCTGCTGAATTCCCGCACCTCAGGCTCAGACAACCAGCCCTTAGCAATCTGTGGTTTATCCATACAGTGCTCCAATATCTCTCTCTGTCTGCACATGGGCTAGCCTTTCTCTTTCTTGTTTTTCTGATTCTCGTGTATGTACACTCATGATTGGACACAGGGCCCACCCTAAACTTACATGATGTCATCTGGACATCCAAAGACCCTTTTTTAAAGTAAGATCACATTCACGGGTGTCAGAGTTAAGGACTTGGACATATCTTTTTGAAGCTGCTCCTCAGTCTACTACAGGTACGTAGTTTAGATGATAGAATTCAGAGGATTCAGAATAACATCAGTAAATTTTGTTGCTTGTATGATCATGGTGGAATTTGGAAATGCTGATGGCACAAGTGATAAATGGAAGAGCTCCATTGATTTGATTGTTAGGAAAGAGCTTAAGTATGTTGAAAATGATTTGATGTGTTATACTCATTGTATTTCATAACTCTTCATCACATAAAACTGTAACCTACACTTATAATTTATTTACATTAATTTTGATTCTTAATGAAATACCATTTTACCAGGTACTTTTAATGTATTGTAATTTCTGTTTAACTAATATCTTAATCCAAAAGACTGATGGAAAAAGTTTTTAAGCAAAAAAAAATGTAGAAATATTTGTTTCATTTATTGGGGCTAAATGGTATGATATAGCTATATTTTAAATTTTTTTATGTAATATCTCTTTAATAATGTTCACATATCTTATTTGGTTTTTAAATTTAAATTTACTGTGTATTCTTTGGGCGACCAGAACATAGAGAGCGAGTTAGGCAGCACTATGACCACACTCCTCTGTAGTTGTTTCGCTTGTGCTGTTTCTCTCTGCATCCTTAGTATTTGATTTCATTCCCCCAAATTTGGTAAGAAAATAAATGAATTTTTTTCAAACATATGAGCCATGTAAAATTTTAATTAGTATCAGTTTTTTAAACTGCTTTTTTTCTCCTTATCAAGCTCTTGAATATTTTAAGATTTTCATTTTATTTTAATTTTTTGGACTTAGGGAGACAAATTGTATACCTGGGACTTTTTTAGAAGGAGAATATGACCTCTGTGTTGTTCTTTCTGGGACTTGACATAGATGGATGTGCAGTTTTCAAATTCAGTATCTAAAACACTAAACCTCTCAAAAATTATACAGTTTAATGATTTTATTTTATTTGGCTACATCATTTCAGAGTCCATCCTAGCCCACAGAGATAAATACTACAATATTATTTTTGTTCTTCAAAACAAATTTTTTTTTTCATTTTAAATAAGTGTTAATAAAATATCATGTGATGTTCTGTGTTGGACCTTTAAAATAATTTACAACTCATAAAATCCCCAAGTAATTTCCTCAGTTGGAGAGAGGTAGATAAATTATAGAATTCTTCTGTTAAGATTAAAATATTATGTGAAATGTAAAAATATTGTCATTAATGACTTAACTTGATTTAGTGATTTGCTTTATTGAATTAACTCAGGCAAAGAACATGATCACAAAAGAATGACATGCATGATAGATTAGATTTTGATGAAGGATTATTATGTCTTTGGCATCATTCTTTATTGTTTTATGGGTTTTACTATAATTATAAGTAGTTCAAAATCAACCAACATGTCTATCACAGCCCCATGGGTACGCTGGCACTAGGTGATAACTGATGGTACATAGTAGGGTGGCGCTAAGAAACTTTCTGCCATTTTAGAATTTGAGGGATAAGACAATACGAATTAAAAAGCATCTACTCTGTAAAAGAACTATTTTAATAAGAACTAGTAAACTATTTACTAGTAATGATATTGCACAAATAAGTTACAAAAGATACATCATGTATATGTAACAAAATATTAAAAATCAGTCATTCAGTAAATGCGTGAGAGAAACCTGGTTTTGACAGAAAGCATCAGAGTGATTGGCTATCTAGGCAGGTGTCTTCCCCTTAGTGAGCATGGCTGTCCCAGTAGAACTGGACTATTCTATTAAATATATAGGATGCTTCAACAAAGCTATTGACAGCTTGCTTTGTGTGAGGCACTTGGACACATACCATAGAGAATGCTGAATTGAAGCAGAATGTCTCTTTAGAAGTTAGGTCTGTTAGGGAGACGCAATGAGTATACTGGTAAGTGTAGTTGGGGTACATGGATAAGTACATGTGACTCTAGTTCTGATTAACTAGAGACGACTACTGGCTCTGGTGCTGGAGAACAGTCACTGAAAAAGGAAGTATTTAGTGTAGGTCCTGAAAGATGGAAAGTATTTCAATAGTGCAATGAGGTAAAGATATGGCATGAAAATAAATACAGGTAGGTGTGCATGAGTATTTATTTACTTAGAATAAAATCTACTTTGAATAGAATATAGGGGCTTAGTGAAAGTTATGAGTGGAAAAATAAGTTTGCCACGTTTGGGGAATGATCCCCATGCCAGGCCAAAGAGCTAGAGTAACATTCTCTAAAAAATACATTTTAAATCAAACTCAAAGTTACTTTTTTATCTTATAAAGAATTTTGTTTTTAAAGGGACAAACTGCAGTTGCTTTGAAAGCTTTTTTAAATGTATGTGTGTATATGTGTGTACATAGATCTTAAGCTTTCTGACCAAACTAGTTCCCCCCCACTGGTTGATGAAAAACTTTATATAAAGCAAATAAAAATATTTTTTACATCCATCCACACATTAATATCTGAGATTTTGACTCAGTAAGAGCTATCCTGGAAGTCCACAGCAGAATTTATTATTTTGTTGAGGCATTGTTTTAAACCACGCGTACTTAGAACTAGTTCAGAGCTGGTCTGTTACCTAGTCCCTGAGCCTAAGAAATCACCAATCAATTCTCTAATCATGTCTCAAACACATAATATTTGAGAACTCAAATATAACAGTTCAGAGCACGTAGCTGGGGTTCAAGGTAGTAATATTCTTTTCTCCGTTGTAGGATATCTTGGGCTTTCTCACTTTGGATTATTCTTTTCCCAAATTTAAAACTAGCATTCCATTGGAGTCCACATAATTTTTTTTAACAATGTAGAAACAGTGGTGATTATTTGGCATGGCACATCTTCATATGACTTGGCATTTGCCAACGTCTGCAAGTTTTTATTGCTTTTTCTGTTTCATTCCTTTATGTCTTCAAGGCTAACCTGAAAGGACTTTTAAGGCACCTTTCTTTGGCCCCTTCTGCTTTGACCGCCACCTCTGCCACGGTCTTCCCTCTTCTACTCCAAGTCTCTAAGAGGCTGCAGGCATGGCCCTCACCCCAAAGACAGTGGCACCATTTCCTGTCACCTGCAACGTCTAGGGCCACATTTGAATTTCTCCTCTGTGCACGCCGATTGGCTGCCTGGAGGTGGTCACAGGAGGTGAATGTGTGCTGGGCACTCAGACAGAGTCCTGCTCTGCCAGGCAGTCCCACAACACCCTGAAACAACTTAATAAAAAATGTCACACTGGTCACCTTGCCATATTCAGTCCCTGACTTAGTTTCTTTTCAGCTTCTCCAACAAATGTAGCAAGTATTTAAGTGATTTCAATATACCGGACATTTTGCTGAGCGATGGAATTACAGAAGTGAAGAAGACATTAAGAATCTCACCCTCAGAGATGGTAGTATCCTATTAAATATTTTATTTATATAGGTTTAAAATAAGAACTGGGAATTTCTCTAAATTGCTATGCATATATTTAACTTTACATAGCAGGAAAGGATAAAAACTAGCAGAAAACATGTTCATATGGTTTACTACAACATGGTATTTATAACATTGATATTTTTCCATAGGAAAAATTTTCAGATAATGAGGTATTTGATGATTAGCAGAGGCAGCATGAAAACATTAGGCTTTTTAGTTGTGGTGGGAAAGAGCAAGTCTATAAAAACAGAGACAGGAAAATGGAGGGAGACTTCACAATTTGACCTTGAGCCAACCTTGCTTTATTAAAATTCTTAGAATGGTGCTGATTCTGTATAGTCAGCCAGATAGTGTGACATTTTATCCTCTGACTTTTCTAATCTAACCCACTTCTACATCTTCATCACAGTGATTAATTAGAGCAATATTGGGAATGATTCAACATGTTAATTTTTACATTATTCCAGTCTTAGCTAAGAAAGAAAAATTATTGTATGAAATCAAAAGATTGGATAAACTTATATCTTACTTTTTTCTGTATGTACACAGAGAGAGACAGAGGCAGATTGAAAGAAAAATATAGCAGAAGGAAACTAAAATTGTAAGAAAGAAAGAAAAAATAAAATGACCCCACCACCCAGAAATAAACACTGATAACACTTAATCCTAAATATACCATGTTAATATGAGTGCTATTACAATTTCCATTCTGTGGATGAAGACGTTGAGGCATAGATGGTTTAAGTAACTTGCAGTAATGCTCAGCTGGTAGGTGGCATAGGTGTGATTTGAACCTAACTAACTTCAAAGCTCTGTTTTTAGCCAATGTGAATTGTCTTTGTAAATTATCGTTTCTAATGGATGATATATATGTATTTTATTTAACCAATACTCCATTTAAAAATATTCATGTTGTTTTCACTTGTTTTCATATATAATACTACAGTAAATACTGAACATTTTTGCCCACTATTTATGTAGAATAATACCTAGAAATAAGAGGTCATTTTCCAAATGACCTGCCAGAATTTTAAGTTATATACAAAAGTAGAAAGAATGGTAAAATGAGGCTGAATATATCCCATCAGCCAGCTTCAACAGTGATTATTTCTTGGCCTTTTCCATGTGCTAGTTCCTCTCTTCCTGAAACCGTCTTCCCTCCCCCACCAACTTCATTTAATGAACTTTCACTCAGCCTCCAGATCTCACCTCAAACATCTTCCCATCTGCAAGAGGCGTCTCTCAAATGTAGATGCCGAACACTCGGTGCCTCCTTGCTAATACTGATCACATTTTGTTATGTTTGTTGCCTCTTTTGCTTGTATGCCTCACTGGTGAGGTAGGGGGTATGTGCTGTTCACTGTTGTACTCTCAGCCCCTAGCATACTGACTAGCATATCGTGGGCCATTCGCCTTGAAATATTTGCTGCTTAAAGTGAACACATATTTCCGAGTGTTGAGCAAAGCAACATTTTTCTAGATTCAGCAAATGTAAGCATTTTGATAACTTCCAAGAGGGTGAATTTCCTGAAACCATTATAATTGATTTTGAGAAGGTGCTCGAGAAGAGGAATTATTCTGGAAAGATGTCTTCCTAGTGTCATTAGGTTATATTTACAGGATAAGTGGCAGGAAAAAATATATATCCAAGAGGAAGAGATCATGAAAACAGATAAGGGTTTTCATTAAAAGCCTAGAAAAATAGTAAGGAATAATGAGAAGAAAATATAAGAATATAGGTCTGAGCAAAAGTAGGTTTATAGTTGTTCATACGGAAAAGACATGCAGGTTACGATTATTACAGCAGCTGTATTAATGCAAAACAATGTCGCAATGCAATTGTGAGCCTACTTTTGCCCACCCCTCTATTCATCTCACATCAGCAGTGGGAGAGCATTCATCTAATCATACATCTAATAGCTCTGTTCTTGACAAGGTGATTCACTTTTTATTCCACATTAGCTGAGAGATATCCATGGGTACATCATATGCATACACACACTCTTCATTGGAATATTTTATTGGTTTACATTATCAAGAGCGTTTTTAATCACTTTTGTGCTTGCAGTGGCACATGGGAGGGACACCAGTGTAAAACAAGCATAACAGAACCAGGTCCTCTTCTTAGAGAACTTTGCTGTTAAGACAAACACCCAGGAGCATAATAATAAACTGTTCATATAATAATAATTTTTCATCATAACCAACAATTTCCAAATCCCACTGTCAACATATTTCAAGCAATACTAAATGCAGTTGGAACATGATCCTGAAGTGTGTGATAACTGTGTATCAGTCTTTTCCATACTACTAAAAGTGAATGCAAATCAGCTGGGGAATGTGTTCATTTTTACCTATCAGTGCCATAAGCAGATAAGACTCTCATTTGTCCTGGCCTCTCTGGCACCTTGCTATCACTGACCAAACACCAATTTGGGCTGTGTTCTTTTGTGCAGGGAATAAACAGGAGCAATTTCAATTGTCCTCAGGCAATTTTCATTGTCTTTATTCATGTTCCCTTTCTTGGCACTGATTACTTATCTTGACTCTCCAATTAACTTCTGTGTGACTTGAGGGATACAGAAATTTAACAAGTTGTGTGATCCATCTCATTTGTAAAATGCAACTAATCTACTTAGTGTGGCACTGAGTCAAATTTCTCGTAACAGGAGGTAACTCATTACTTGAATGACTAGAAAGAATTTACCACAAATTTGGAGGCTAGAGATGGATTTCATAAAATGTCTCTCAGTGTAACATAGGCCATGTCCACAATGTATCCCACCGGGTAGGATACAAACTAGCTTAGGCTTGATGACCTCAGGAAAAGAACAGTACAATTAGCCATTACCTAGATTCAACAATTATTAAAATTTTATTTTAGTTATTTTACTTATATTTTTTGTCTTGTCTTCAATAAATGTTTTCAGGAAAAATAAAAAAAGAAAACGAGCTTAGGTAGATTATCTTTATGTCTTTGCAAGAGCCTGGAGTTTTCTTCTTCCTTTCCTTTATTTTACCCAAATACTTGGCATAAACTATTCAGATTAAATATAAATATTCTGCACTAGTAATTATTATTTCTACTTTAAAATCATTTGTTAGATTTTATCAACAATTTAATCCCTTTTATTAAAAGAAGAAAACTTTTAAACACTTCCCTAGCAAATACTGTTAGGTCCCCACTCCCTTGCCACTTGCATCTACAGGTGCTAAACAAATAATTTCTCATTCGCCCAACCTCATTGCAGCTAGAGTTGGACTTGTAAGAATAGTTCTGGTCAATAAAACATTAGCAGAAGCAGGGGGTGGGGGGGGGGTGGGATAGTTCTTGAAATGGTTTTGCTTTTCTAGTAGGAGAAGCAGAGGCTGCTGATACTTTTCCTTCTCCCTTCCTGTCTCATTGAAAGAAATATGCGAATCTGCAGTAGCCATCTTGAGGAAAAGACCAAAATAATAACAAAGAACAAGGAGCTGACTCTCTTGAGCTATTAAACCAATGTGAACAGCTTCCTACTTATAAAATTCTAATAACATGAGGAAAATAAACCTTTATTTATTGAAATTACTGTAAGTGGATTTATTTTGAGGTTAATATTCTTAGAACAAGATGAGAGAGTGTGTGTGTATATATATATGAGCAATTATATACTTATATGCATATACATTTGCTAATGAAGGAAGAAATTTGAGAGGTGGGGGATGCCAAAAATTCAGTTGTATAAAATGCAGGTTCAGATTCTAAGAGGGCTGTGGAGTAGGGGAAAGCTACACTCTCCTCCCGACACCAAACCGAATTATAGATAAATTAGAGAGCAATGAACCTGAATGACCACCTGAAGGACAGCTGGACAAGTATTGTAATGAAGGGTTCACAGAAGAAGCCACATAGAGACTGCTGACATGTGGACGTGCAGAGGGCTGGCCTCCACACCTGCACAGCTCAGCCACTGAGGTCCCCATCCTGAGTTCCTATCTCACATCACCTTCAGGTGCCTCCTTCCAAAGGTCAAGCACTCCTATTCTTACAACATCATCCTGGGAAGCGCACTAACCCAGACTTGCAACTACGGGAGACACCACCTTGCCAAGCATGAGCCCAGCAGAAAGGTCTGTTGGCTGTACCCAACAGGTAACTATGGTGTTCTCTTTTTCTGGAGAAGCTCTTGGTGGACACTCAGTCTCTAAGCTGTGTGGCTTTGGAACCAGAGCCAGTCTTGCCCGCTTCCTGCAGACTCAGCCAGCGCCATCCCCAATGGAAGACTGTTTTGATCTGTCCTCCCAAGTCCCTGTGGCTCCACACTGCTGAGCTCAGTTCCTCGGAGGGGGTTGGGGGGTGATGCTCAGAGCTGGGACCTTTGGAACATGTCTCCCTTGGAGGCTCTTGTCCTGTACAGGACTGGGACAGATGCTGTGTTGTAGGGCTGCAGAGCTAGGGGAGACAAAATGTTTCCCACTTCCTGCAGGCTCAGCCAGAACCTGCCCCAACAAGAGACTCTTTAGTTCTGTCCTCCCAAGTCCTGGTGGCTCCACACTGCTGAGCTTACCCCTGCAGTGGGGACGGCTGGCTGCACCCAACCTGCACGTGCAGTGTGCTCATCCTAGGGGAACTAGGTTTGGAGACTGTGGCAGAGACTCAGTGTATGACTCTGGAGTAGGGGCCACTTTCTCCCTACTGAGTCCCTGGTGGCACTGCTCCCAAATAGGATACCCACCAGCCCCATTCTCTGGACCCAGGCTCGTGGAGAGAGTCTGTGGTTGATGGCCAGCTTGGTCCCACTCTACAGTCTTTCTTTGGAAGGGTTTGGACAAAGACCAAACCACCACAGGTGATGCTGGAGTACTCAACAGGTGGAGGAGACTTCAGGGAACCTTGTACCTTTTACAGATCTGACCCCAACTCAGAATTTGAGGAAACCAACCCTTGCACACAGCTTGGCCCCTCTCACACACACCGAGGCCCAATAGACAAAGCCACAGATGGTGAATAGAGTGGTAGCTCTAGACAGGTCGCTCAAGGCCAATTACACGCAATGTCTGACATCAACCTGCACCATAACCCCACCCAAGTGGACTCAGTGCCAACACAGCAGAGCTCAACCCAGCCAGCTGCACAAGTGGCCGCCCAAATGGGGATTCCAGTAGGCACCACTCCCTGCGGAGAACAGCTTCGTATCGGGGCAGCCCCTGCACAGAGACTCTTACACAGTGCTCAAGCCCTGTCCTTAGAGTCAGCCAGCCAGATTTTTTTAAAGTGTATTGTTTCAATCACCCACTGAATTAAAAAAATCTCCATTGATCAGTAAGTAACCATTTTCCAACATCTTGATGCCCAGCACCCCCACCCCTTTACTCCCTGACCAGAGAAGACAATAATTTCAGCTCCCTTGGGGCTGGTCAGAGAATGAGACTTAATCACCAATTATGTATTACTGAGATTCCTATTATGTGAAACTATTAATTTATTGTAATTTAAAATATAAGGCAACATTTAAATGTGATTATCAAATGAATTACATATTTCTCAAATGGCATTCATGAAAGTAATGCTGTGCTAGCATTGTAATCACACAAAATTATAATTTTAATACCTGCCTTTAATAAGCTTATAATAAACATTGAATATATTTAAACTAACCTCAAGGTTATAATCATAGTACAGTAAATGAAATTTAATATCAATTTTAGATACCTATAAAGTGGATATTTTTTGTAGAAAAATTTAAGTCCTTTTTGTTATTGTAAAACATATGCCTAACTTTTTACTTATATTATTAAGTAATTAATAAATCTGTTATGCCATTAAAATTAAATCTTTAGCACTACAATACCACATATAAGTCCATAACAGTACCCACATAACCAAATATTTAGTTAAATAAAAATAGTCTATAAAATATGTAGTGAAGCCATCGAGTCCTACATGTCTGCTTCCTCAATTATCTTAGGAGTCTTTCATGTAAAATTATTATTATGATACAGAAATCCTAATGAGAAAGTCTTTTTCAAAGGCTTAATGACTTGATGCATTCATGGACTTTATAATTGGGGGAAATAATAATTTAAAGCCTAGAAAGACCAATTGAAAATAAGTTTTGCTTAAAATACCCCACATTGCTAATGAATAACCAAGGTTAGTTTGGGTTCTACCTCAAAAATAGGTTGCCAAAAAAGTTAGCTTTGCCAGCTCTTCAGAGAAAGAAAATGGCCTGTATTTCCAAGTGGAAGGGACACTTTCAGAATGACAAGGGGTGGTCAGGGTAGGGGCAATGAGAGTAATTGAAGAACTGCTCCATAACTAGCTCTGTTTGCATGCCCAGCAAACCTCCGTGATCAGAAAGCTGCCGGAAGTGAGAGGAGCACGTGTCCGTGAGGAACTTCTGTCAGAACGCGTGCCTGACTTTAAATCACTAGATCATATTTTAATACTGAAAGTCAGGTCATTCATTGTTCTTGAAAAAAATGAATTTGCACATTACATTTGCATTTTTAACCCTGCATTATTGATCCAAAGCTACATGACAAATTTGATTTCTAATCAGTAACACAATGAGTAATTCTCTGGTGGCCAGTTTCATTGTTTATGTCCCTTTTTTAAAAATACATTTTACTCACAGCTATGGTAGTTGAATGGATGTCCCAATTATATTGGAATATGGTGGCAGCAGCAAGAGATTAAAGTTCATCTCTCTGCAGGGCTGGGGTGGCATCTAGCACAGATTAAGAGACTATAAGTCAAATGCAAATAAGTCAGCAAAAGCAAGAATATTATTTCTATGAGTTTGCAGATCACATCTGATTTGCTTATCATGGTATCACGAGCACCCACCACAATGCCTGGCACATAGTAGGTTGACAATCAATAGTTACTGAATCTGCAGTTAACAAAAAAGGTCAGAATTATCTTGGGAGTATTATTTATAAGAAGAACACATTAGCAATGAGGATAAAATGTGGTACAAAATTCTTGGTGATCTGAAAGTGTTATATACCTCGAGTCAAAAATCAGAAATACTGTGAGAGCTTATGTGGCTGAGTCTATAGGTGGAGGATCTAATTTTGTCTGCGAATCTCAGCATCTCAGGGTAGCTGACAGCTATAACATTAAAAAAATCTGCAAATCTCTGCAGGTAATTATAATAAAAGTTTATTTCACACTCTTTTCAGAATCCAGTATGGGTCAACAGAGTGCAGTGCACACAAGCAGTCATTCAGGGATCCAGCCTCCTTTCTTTTTTTTTTTTTTTTTCCATCTTCTCTCTCTAAATCTTTGAAATTTTCTGCATCAGCCAACAGACGGAGAAAGAGAATGAGGTATTTTTGTACTCAGAAATTGGCACACAATACTTCCACTCAAATTCCGTTGTCTAAAAATAAGTCACAAGTCCATGCCAAAAGGGTATGGAAAATGTACTCCCACTTTGCTCAGGAAGAAGAGGAGAACATGGAAATGGATGAACACTAGCAGTGCATCTTGTAGCCCACTCTTCAGCCCTCACATATCTGTTTCACTCTTTTCCCCTGCATAAGGTATGTTCATTCCTCCTCCAGAAAGGCAGCTCCATATCCCATCTAGTCACCGGGTCCAGGTCAAAGCACCGGGCCAGTGCTCGGGTGATAGGCAGTTGCCTCCATGGGATCTGGATGTGGGTCCTTGTGGGCCAGCAGCCCAAAAACTAAGAGCTAAAGTGATGCACTACCTCATACATAACAATAATATACAGTGATAGAGCATATTCAGAAAAACAAAATGGAAATTTGTTTTTATTTAGTTTTTATTTTTGTTTTTTCCTTTTTATTGAATTTATTGGGGCAATGCTGGCTAACAAAATTCTACAGGCTTCCGGTGCACAATTCTACAACACATCATCTGTGTACTATATTGTATGTTCACCACCCCAAGTCAAGTCTCTATCCATCACCATTTATCCCACCTCTACCTCCCCCCATGAGACTTGTTTCTAGATAGAGAGATAATGAAAGACACTGGCCCCTAATAATATGAAGGATCAGCTAGGATGTGAAGATGTCTACTGTGGCGGGGGTTGGAGGGATGTTCATTAATTAGACTTTAATTCTACTAAGAAGAACAGTCTCATGCCAGACCCCTGGCTCCAGGCTTTGAGAAGTTCCTCCTTTCCCACTGGCCTCCATTGTCCTATGAGCACTGGCAGTATGCCTATGCTGGTGGCTACCTGATATTCACAGCTTACTTCTGGCACATGCAAGTACTGGGGCCAGAGAGTTATATTAAACACCTGACTCCTGGTTTCTTTGAACACAAAACTTCCTTGGAAACTTAGTAGGCATTTAATCTAGTCAGCGCTATGTCAGTAACTATACCCAAAGTTCTAGCCTGCACATGCCAGTCTCTCTACTTAATGGTAGCTACACTAGGCCATCCCACATGGCTGGGGAGGCTATCTGGAGTCTCATCTTTGGTATAAGGACTAAGACTTAGTAGGCTTTTGACTCCTAGAGACCATTTTTTTTTTGGTCTCATTTTCTTTGAAGCCTAGAAATAGCTGTCTTCGACATTCCTTCAAGGATTCAAATTTATGGACCTTTTTTTCCCTATCTTTTCCATCAAAAACCCTGGCAATTCTTGTTTAAACTTATCTCTTTCTCATAACATTCTTCTTAAAAGAGCAGCAATAGCATCCAACATACAAGATCATATTGATCTTTTCTCATTACCTCCCCTAGAGCTATAGGCTTTGTGAGCAGATGTGTGCTTTCCGCGTTCTCACTGGTGACAGTTTTACCAAATGTTTGAACATGCAGAATAGAGCTTCCCAGCCTCCTAGCTCTGTCTCCTAGTCATCTGTGGCTCAAACACCTAGCATTAGCTTAATGCCCCATATTTTGGTTTTTGTCATGGTAACACCCAACTTCAAAGTGTCAATTTCTGCATCCACAGAGGCTTATTGCTGCAACAAACAACTTCAACATTGAATGGCTTAAACAACAAAGATTTATTTTTTACTCATGTCACAGAATACTGTTCTCCAACTGTGGTCCATGGATTTTGCAGGAGAGAAGGGGTGACCTGTAAGGTCAAAGCTTTTTTCTTAGTTATTAGTAAACATTATATGTCTTTTTCAGTATGTTGCCATTTGCACTGATGGTTTTAAAAAAAGTGACAAATAAAACTGCTGGCGACTTAGCACAAACCAAGGCAGTGGCATCAAACACATGGACAATGGTGTGGTGATTGCTGGGGGATGGGCTAAATGGTAATGGGAAAAAATAGAATAAAAATTAAATTTAAAAATAGCCATAAAAATAAAATAAAAGAACTTTCAAAAAAACTGTTAGAGTAGTAGTCACCATCTTCTTCACTGATGCTCATTTGCAGTCAAAACATTATTGGTTTCTTTTAAAATATGCACTTCATAAAGAAAGAATACTTATTTCAGTAAATCTTAAATCTTATAGTTTGAGTGCAAATCTTCTTCATATTATACATGAAGAAATTCGAATTATACATAAAGCACTTCCGCTGCACACGAAAGTATGCAGTATGTCTCAGGGGAAAGCCCTTGTTTCTGTTGTGTGAATTTCAAGCTGAACTTGACTTATTTTTTCCTAGAGTACAATTTCTGCTTGAGAGAACAGACAACTCAGAGTTGGATATTAGGAAGAATTTTCCTGAAAAAATGAACAAAGTGAGCCAATTATTTCAAAGACAATATTGCCGGTGTTTATAGCAAATGTTAAAATTCAAGGTTTTGAATGAAAAATTAGAATTTTGGAACACTTCTTTGTGCCACTATGAGCTTGAAGGCTTTCCAGCGTATAAAGACATTTCTGGTGAGGTGGGTGGTAATATTGATGTTATATAATGAAATGTTTTAACAGAAATAATGTAAAACACAATGAATCAATGTTTTCCAAATGACCAATGCTTAGTATTACAAAATTATATATTGGTAAACTATCCATTTAAAGTGTAAGATAGAGTCATGGATTTTAATGTAACAGAAGATTAAAAGTTCACTGATAGGATTTCAGGTTCTGTTTTGTAACAAAACTTTAAGAAACAAGCTTTCATGTAGGATCAAAGAAAAAGTATGCAAAATCATCTTAAAATACTCCTCCCTTTTCAACTACTTATCTGCATAAGGCTAAATTTCCTTCATTTGCAGAAGCAGATATAAACATCTAGTTATATTAAGTGAGCATTAAAAAATTGCAAAACTGTAAATAATGCTACTCTTGTCACTATTTTGTTTGTTTTTGAAATTATAGCTATTTTTAATGTGGAAGGTTCTTGACAATATTCCTTCCCTCTCAAGGATTATTCTCATCATTTCCTATTCATTTCTACTTGATATTTGCTTGTTTTGTAAATATGTGTCTTCTTTTTCTGTAATTATTATTTATTGAGCCCTTACTCTCAATTGGCCATGACAAGGTGATTTACTTTTATATTTGAAGTAATACTTAAAATAATTCTATGAGGTAGTGTTGCTGTCCCCATTTTACAGAAGAGGAAATCTCAGTGCAAGATGGTAAGGTAACTTACCCAACATTCTCATATCAGAATTCACACCTAGCCCTGGCTGGTGTGGCTCAGTGGGCTGAGTACTAGCCTGCAAACCAAAGGGTCGCTAGTTCAATTCCCAGTCAAAGCACATGCCTGGGTTGCAGGCTAGGCCCCTAATGGGAGTGTGCAAGAGGCAACCACACATTGGTGTTTCTCTTCCTCTCTTTCTCCTTCCCTTCCCCTCCCTCTTAAAAAAAATAAAAGGAATTCATATCTAGATTTATCCAATTTCACTGTCTCTGTTCTTTCCACTTTCTTATACTCTGTTATAGAAAAATGTCCCAAACCGAGGTGTGGTCATCTGATTTTATATTAGATTCTACCGGATTTTATATATTCTCTACTCTAACTCAGATTGTTTGGAATACTAGGATTTTAGGAAATCTTTGGAACTGAATTTAGATCATGTTCTTGACTCAGGTGCATGCAGGAGAATTTTCTCACTAGGAAATGCCCTGGTTTAAATATCATAGTTGTTTAATAATCACACTCAATCTCTTTACTAGAGTATGTTGTCTATTTTTGTATTCTCAAAGTGTTAGCTTGCAAATTGCCTTGTCAGGTTCTTTGATGTTTATTTGTTAAAAAAAAAAAAGTATATCCGTCCCAGACTTTCTAACAAGTCTAGTATCAACCACTCCAACAATTTCAGTCTTTGCAAGAGGTAAATTTATCACCACCTTCCTTTTTTATTTGCTGCCATCTTATCTGTTAAGGATCTCATCGCCCTCCTCTGGAACTGTTGCAATAAATATGAAACGTATTTCACCTGCTTTTTATCCTTCTTTCTATTTGCCTCATTCCAAGTCTTCCCAGTCATTGCTGACTGATGGAATAACTCCCATCATTCAAAGTTAAGTACCCCTCAGATATCTACTGAATTAAGTAAAAATTCCGACTTGGATTGTACTCAAAGCCTCTTCCTATGGCTTGACATTTCTTCCCTTACAGCCATGTACTTTCCGTAAACGCTCACTGGACTGCATCACTTTTCTTCTAACCTGTACTCTTCTCTCTCAGCCCAAGCCTTGCCTGCCCACGCCTTTTCTTTTGTCATCAATGGTCTCTCAATCCTACTTATTCCTAATGAATGCTTTTGATTTTTGAGTGTCTGACTGAATCCCTAGCTTTTCCCAAAGCTTCACCAGATTGTTATATGTAATCTTTCTTTCTCTGAACTCATTTTCTATTTGTAGCTTTCTTAGAGCCTCCATTATGCTGCATTTTACCTCATCTATTTGTGCCCTTGGCTTCCTCTGAAATTAGACTCAGAACTTTCTTAACAATCATCTTGATTTCAATAATGCCTTATGCATAAAACAGTGCTCTTTCTGTACAACTGCATGTCACTATGCTTTCTATCCTCCAAAATTTACTAATTACCCAATAGAGGTGAAGTATTCTATAAGAATGAACACCATACAGAAAGTAGATGACATTCTACATTATTATTCAGTTGGTACTAATCTTAGGACATAAACTTTACTGTCCACCTGTGGGCTACACTTTTGTTATAGTTATTCTCCAAATGACTTGTATACGTAAGACTTCTCAATTAGTTCGGGACCATTTCTCACATGTGAGTCTATTGAAAAAGGTCATGAAGAGACAAAAATTGTCCTTTTTCTTTAACTTGAAGATAACCCATTATTCCATTTGGCCTTAGCATCTGTGATATGGACTTCAGGAGAGCCCATAGTAAACTCTATACCAAAAGAGATGATGGATTTATATATCAATATCCAAAGGCATGAAACTCCTAGGAAACACTGGCTCTCATTGAAACCCAAGACCCAATTCGATGTTCAGAAAGAAGAGATTCGGGAGAACTGTATGGAAACTCGCTTTGAAGTAGACATAACAAAAAGAATTATAATGGACTTTTAAGAGGCTCAGTGTTTCAAGAGGAGAAAGAACAATAATCTAATCAAATGATTTGCTTGTCCAAGTGTAGGAAAGATCTCCCCAATAATTCCCCATAAGTTATCAGGGGCCATACTGTTATTCAATTTAGCAAGTGAAAACTGAAGACACTAATGATACTCAAGAATTAGAAGCTTACAGCTCTGTTAGAGGTGATTACTCTTCATAGATGATAGGTTCAGGACTGGACTCCAGTCTTTTCAAGGATATATCTTGAGTAGTTCTTAGATCCTGGTCTGCTCCTTCTGGCAGTAACAAATTATTTGCTATTCCTGGAAGTGCTCAAACATCTTTACAAATCAGAGTCCATGCTTGCTGCCTCTTGGACATTTGAGCTTTTCACCCTTACCTTGACTTCTGATCCAATCTGCAGATAAAAATCTTCCCCATACAACCGGCAGTGAAAACGGACATTTGTTAAGGAACTCCAGCTGAAACCATAGTGACATGCACTTCTAAAACCTTCTGGAGGACAAATAATAAATTAAATCAAAATTCAATTGACTTAAATCAATACTTTCTGAATTATAGAGTCTAAATTGTACCAGAAGGTAATACGTGTACTTTCTGTAGTCCTCAATGATTTAGAGATAGAGTGATTTTCTACGGTATACATAATCTCCATCAACTAAGACAAAACTAACATTTCTATCCAAATTCCAAAGATATGTAGCTTTGCTAAAAGAAAGAACAGATGTATATGTCTAAGTAGGACATTTAATTTCTCAGTCTAAATCAACTATTTTACCAGAAAGTAGTTGATTTAAATAGAAAGCTAAGACTTTATATTTGTGTAACTAAAAACCCATAGCAGTGGATTTTTCCTAAGAGTGGGATACTTAGGTGTAAATTTAAACTGCCGTTCTTTAAGAATCAAATGACTTCAAAAAATATAAAAATTGTATTTAAAAACCTTTCAAAACTTACCAAAAAAGGATGGCTAATAATAGAAATTATGTCTGCTTAGAAAGAAAGCTAAAAACACAAAAGAAGCTACTGTGTGCTTGTTCCTAATCTCATTTCTTTCTTTTTCACCGAAGTAATTATTTCATGTATTTGGTATTTATCACCATGTGCATGCACTTGTATTTAATTACATATGCTTGAATTAAAAACTATAAAATTGTTTATTCTTTTAAACCTGATGTAAAGAGTATATACCAAACATCCTTCCACAGCTTTCTCTGTTTGACCTTGTGAGTTTTATATTTTTAATCTATGTTCATAAAAAGATTTCTTTTTTGTTGCTATTCAAGTACAGTTGTCTCCATTTTCCCCCCACCATTCTCCTGCACCCCACTGACCTCCACCTCATTTTTCAATTGGATTATTTGTCTTCCAGATGTGGAGTCGTGTGAGTTCTTTATATATTTTTGATATCAAACCCTTTTCTGAGGTATCATTGACAAATATATTTTCCCATGAGGTTTGTTCCCTTTTCATTTTGCTGATGTTTTCTTTAGCCATGCAGAAGCTTTTTGTTTTGATAAAGTCCTATTTGTTTATTCCTTGCTTTATATCCCTTGCTCTAGGGTAAAAATATTGCTATATGGAATACCTAAGATTTTCCTGCCTGTGTTCTCCTCTAGCACTTTTATGGTGTCACGGCTTATATTTAAGTCTTTTATCCATCTTGAGTTTATTTTTGTGTATGGTATAAGATGATGGTTGAGTTTCTTTTTTTTGCATGAAGCTGTCCAGATCTCCCAACACCATTTGTTGAAAAGGCCATTTTTACTCCATTTTATACTTCTGCTCCTTTTGTTAAATATTAATTGACCATAGAGTCATGGGTTTATTTCTGGGCTGTCTATTCTGTTCTATTGATCTGTGTCTATTCTTATGCAAGTACCAGATTGTTTTGATTACTGTTGCCTTGTAATATAGTTTGATATCAGGTATTATGTTTCCCACCTACTTTGTTCTTCTTTCTCAAAATTGCTGCAGCTATTTATGGTAGTTTATGTTTCCATATAAATTTTTGAAATGTTCTATATCTATGAAATATGTCATTGGTATTTTAATAGGCATTGTATTGAATCTATAAATTGCTTTGGGTAGTATGGACATTTTGATGATGTTAATTCTTCCAGTCAATGAACATGGTATATGCTCCCATTTATTTGTGTCTTCCATAATTTCTTTCTTCAGTGTTGTGTAGTTTTCTGAGTACAGGTATCTTACCTCTTTGGTTAGGTTTATTCCTAGGTACTTTATTTTTATTGTTGCTATAGCAAATGAGATTTTTTCCTGATATTTTGTTGGTGTACAAAAATACCTTCAATTTCTGAACATTGACTTTGTATCCCACTATTTTGTCAAATTCCTTATTAGGTTGAGTAGTTTTTTGGTAGATTCTATAGGGTTTTCTATGTATACTATCATGTCATCTGTAAGCAATGACAGTTTTACTTCCTCCTTTTCAATTTGGATGCCTTTTATTTCTTTATCTTGTCTGATCACTCTGGCTAGGACTTCCAATCCTATGTTGAATAGGAGTGGTGAGAGCGGGCATCCTTGTCTTGTTCCTGATCTTAGTGGGAAAATTTTAGGTTTTGCCCATTGAGTATGATGTTGGCTGTAGTTTCCTTGAATATGGCCTTTATTATGCTGAGGTATGCTCCTTCTTCTCCCACCTTAGTGAGTGTTCTTATCATAAATGGGTGCTATACCTTATCAAATGCCTTTTCTGCATCTATTGATATGATCATGTGATTTTTGTCTTTCCTTTTGTTCATGTGATGTATTACATTTGTTGATTTGCTAACATTGTACCATCTTAGTGTCCCTGGGATGAATACCACTTGATCATGGTGTTTGATATTTTTAATGTATTGCTGGATGCAGTTTTCCAATATTTTGTGGAAGATTTTAGTGTCTATGCTCGTTAGTGATATTGGCCTGTAGTTTTCTTTCTTTGTTGTGTCTTTATCTAGTTTTGGGATTAGGATGATGCTGGATTCATAAAAAGAGTTTAGGAGTCATCCTTTTTCTTGGATTTTTTGGAATACTCTGGGAAGGGTAGGGGTTATCTCTTCCTTAAATGTTTTGTAAAATTCTCCTGTGAAACCGTCCAATCCAGGGCTTTTATGTTCTGGGAGTTCTTTGATTACTTCTTCAATTTCACTAGCAGTCTATTCAGGCTTTCTGCTGCTTCTTCATTCAGTTTTTAAAAACTATTACATTATAAGTGCTTCTCAGATAAGGTCAAGTTAAAGGAGTTCATCATCACCAAGCCCTTATTATATGAAATGTTAAAGGGATTTATCTAAGAAAAAGAAGATAAAAAATATGAACAGTAAAAATGACAGCAAGCTCACAGTTATTAACAACCACACCTAAAACAAAAACAAGAGCAAACTAGGCAAACAACTAGAACAGGAACAGAACCATAGAGATGGAGATTACATGGAGGGTTGTCAATAGGGGATTGGGAGGGGGAGAGGGGGGGAAAGGTACAGAGAATAAGTAGCACAGATGATAGGTGGAAAATAGACAGGGGGAGGGTAAGAATAGTATAGGAAATGTAGAAGCCAAAGAACTTATAAGTATGACCCATGGACATGAACTATAGGGGGGGAATGTGGGAGGGAGGGGATGGGCAGGATGGAGCAGAGTGAAGGGGGGGAAATGGGACAACTGTAATAGCACAATCAATAAATATATTTAAAAAAATAAAAAAACAATCAATAAGCATATCCTTGGGTGAGGATTTTTAAACAACAACAACAAAAAGACTATTACATTATAAATAAGTGACCATTTATTTTTTTTCTGTTGATGGACAGATAGGTTGCTTTTAATTTTTGTTATTATCAATAAAAAGTAATCTCTTTTCTATTATTTAACTATCAAAAGTTCAAAAAAAAATTTTGACATCCAATCTCATAAAGCTAACTCTGTTACTCTAATGAGCATGAACAATGTTTCACTTATATTTTGGTGTTTATTTATTAAGTACTTGTTAGGTACTTTGCTTATTTTTCCACTGGATTTTTATCTTTTATTAATTTGAAAAATTAATTATGTAATAAAAACAAAACACTTTATCAAATAGGTATAATTGCTATTTTCAATGTGTTGATATTGTGGCTTTTATTATTATAACACATATACAACACAAATATATAGAGCTGAATGAACTATCACAGACAATATCACTATAATTAACACACTAGTCAAGAACTGGGGCCATCACCAGTCTTTCTTTTCCTTAAGGAAATTGCTAATTTGCTAAGACTATGTATAGTTGGTTTTGCCTGTTTTTGGACACCATAGAGTAAGACATACTTTTCTATGTCGTCTTCTTTTACTCAATATTATATTTATGAGATTCAGTTTATCCATGTTCATTTTTATATGGTTTCCATTGTTTGAATATACCTGCCTCTGTTTGTTTGTAATGATGGTGAATTTCTTGTGTTCCCAGTTATGGATACTATAAAAATATTTCAGTGAATATCACTTCATTCACTTCCTGGACATGTGCACACTTTTTGGGGGTATTTACACCTAGTAGTCAACAGCTTGATCATATGCTATACACATATTCAACTCCAGGAGATAATGCCAAAATGTTTCTCAAAGTTATTGAGCTATTTTCAGTCACTCTAATATTATGCCTCTAAATTTCAGATCCCACTTTACCCCCAAATAGCAAATGTTCAGGCATATATCTAACACAATATGTATAATGTCTATACAAAGAAAACTACAAAATTCTGATGGAATCAAACATAAACCAAATGGAGATATATTCCATGTTTATTGATAGGAAGACTCATTATTGTAAAGATGTCAGTTCTCAAATTAATCTGTACATTCAAAACAATCTTAATCAAAATCTCAGCAAGTTATTTTATGAATGCCAACAAATTTATTATAAAGTTTATATAGGGATAGCCAACACAATAATGAAGGACAAGAACAAAGTCAGAGGATTGGCACTACCCAAATTCTAACTTACTATAAAGCTACAGTAATCAAGACACTGTGGTATTGGTCAATGGAAATTAAAAGAGAGCCCAAATATAGAGCTACACCAATTTAATTAACTTATTTTTGACAAAGAAACAGTTGATAGAGCATCTTCAACAAGTAGTTCTCAGACAACTGGATATCCACATGCAAAAAAAAAAAAAAGAAAGAAAGAAAGAAAAGACTCCAGACACTGATCTTACATTCTTTGCAAAAATTAACTCAAAATACATCCTACACCAAAATGTAAATTGAAAACCTATAAAAGTCCTAGAAGATAATGTACTATAAAATGTAGATGACTTGGGTTTGGTGATGTCTTTTTAGGTATACCACCAAAAGCATGATCTGTAAGGGAAATAATTCATAAACTGGGCTTCATTAAAATTTTAAAAAATACTTAGTCATTCAAAAGACACTGTCAAGAGAATTAAAGACAAACCACAGAACGGAAGATATATTTGCAAAAGACATATCTGATAAACAACTGTTATCTAAAATATACAAAGTATTCTTGAAACTTAACAATAAAAAATGAATGGCCTGATTACAAAATAGGCAAAAGATCTTAAAAGACACCTCACAAAAGGACATACAAATGGCAAAAGATACTCATCATATTCCACTAGGAAATTACAAAATAAAACAACAATGAGAATCCATGACACATCTTTTAGAAAGGCAAAAATCCAAAATTCTGACAAACACCAAATGCTGGTGAAGTTGTGAAACAAGAACTCTCATTCATTGTTCATGGGAATGCAAAGCGGTACCCCACTTTGGAAGACAGTGTGGCAGTTTCTTACAAAACTAACCATGTTCTTTAACATATGTTCCAGTAATCACACTCCTTGGTATAAGCACTCAAAAGTTAGAAATTTATGTCCACACAAAAACCTGCACAGAAGCCCAGGCTGGTGAAGCTCAGTGAATTGAGTGTGGGTCTACGGACCAAAGGGTTGCTGGTTCGATTCCCTGTCTAGGGCACATGCCTGGGTTGTGGGTCAGGTCCCCAGTAGAGGGTGTGCGAGAGGCAACCACACATTGATATTTCTCTCCCTCTCTTTCTCCCTCCCTTCCCCTCTCTCTAAAAATAAAATAAATAAAATCTTAAAAAAAAAAAAAACTGGCACAGAGTTGTTTATGGCAGCATTATTTATAATTGCCAAAACTTGGAAGCAACCAAGATGTAGGTGAATGTATAAATAAACCATGGTACATCGAGACATTTGAATATTCATTTTCAGTGTTAAAAAGTAATGAGTTATTTAACAATGAATATACACGGAGGAACTTTAAATGAACATTACTAAGTGAAAGAAGTCCATATGAAAAAGTTGCATACTGTATGAGTCCACGTATGTGAATGGCCTCTAGAAAAGGCAAAAGTGCAGAAACAAGGAATAGATCAGTGGTTGCCAAGCTACCGTGGGTGCAGGAATGGATGAATAGGCAGAGCTCAGAGGATTTTTAGAGCAGTGACACCATTCTCTCTCTCATGTACCTTGAGCGTTGAAACTCATGTATTATATATTTGTATTATACGTTTCTAAATAATACATAATATGTACTAATATACGTGTTAAATATTTGCCAAAATGCATGCATTGTGCAATATCAAGAGTGAACCATAATGTAAAGTATGGACTTTCCGTGATAATGATGTGTCAACATAGGCTTATCAGTTGTAGTAAATACACCATTCGGATATGGGATGTGGACAGTAGGGGAGGCTGTGTGTAAGAGGAGAGCAAGGAATATATGGGAACTCTGTGTACTTTCTGCTTAATTTTGCTGTAAACCTAAAACTTCTCTAAGAGATAAAATCTAACTTTATAAAATCTGTTTATTCTTCTCAAAACAGAATTATAAGAAACCACTGGCAACATTTTCAGCTGTATGGAGATTTTGTTTAAATTGCAAATAAAACCACTAATTAAGGTTGATTGATAGTTTTATGTATTTAGTATAGTATTTTCTTCCAGTAGCAGGTAATTCACACCTTGAATTTTATCAGCTGGAAATACCAACTCTTTGTAACCTTACATTAGCACCTCACTCTCTGCAATCTGCCCTTCTCTAAAATCATTCACTCAGGCTATCACCTATTCTTCAAACATACTGAGACTCCATTCTCATGAGAACTCTACACTTTCTATCAATTATTTCAACTTCATTTTGACCTACTTTTAACTACTTAATATGTCATTTTAACCTCTGTCTCTTCAAATATCCTCAATTCCTTTCTCGTTGTTCTTCTTACTCTGACAAGTTTTCGCTTGGCCTTCATTAACTGTTGCCAGTAGATCCCCATAGAGTCATCCCATTACAGTTAATATTTCTATGTATTTTACTAATATTCTCTAGTTCTCATTGTATACACTGGCTATTTCTTATCTTTTTCACTTCCCCAAATCTAACTTGACTACATCTTCTCCAATGCTCAGAAACTAAACTACTTTTCTTCTTAAAATTGTGGAGAATATAGACACCATCAGATGTGGGATTTTTCAATCTCTTGCCATCAATTCTATAATCATGCTGGCTTGGGTAACTATCCTCTTCGTGCCTATATCACAGTTCTTAAAAAGTGACTCTTCTGCTCCTGCTTGGGATTCCACTGACTTCTACCCCCACCTGTTAGCCACAGTCTCCGTATTTCCACATCTCTCTATCATCTCTTCCCTTCCTCACTTAAAATTCCGCAATATCTCTCATTAAAAACAAACCACCTGCTCTCTATTGCTTTGGCTCCTGTCCCCTCTATCATTTATTTTTCTCTTTCTGTTTGCCGTGAACCTGTTAAAATGGTTATCTACTTTCCTACTGAGGACTTTTTTCCATGTTATGCTATTCCAGACAATTGCAAAATTAACACATATTTCTGTAGGGCAGATTTACTGGATTGCTCTTGATGCGATATTGGATTTTAGTGTTCAAAGGCTTGATGGTTACAGCCAAATTGCCTTTCAAAAATGTCTTTAACAATTACCAACCCATGAACAAAGCTGAATATTATACTTTGTTGCTTTAATTTTTTCAGTAATTATATTGGCATCCTCTCAAATATTCATTGGCTATTTCTTTTTCTATGAATTACCTATTTGTATCCTTTAACCTCTTTATGTCTCTAGGAGCTATTTATAAACTTGTACAATAAATTCATATTATATATATTTTCCCATTTGTCTTATAAATTGACTAATAGTTATGTAGCTAAATGTGTTACTTTTTTGCTTTCTGGCTCCTGGGTCACATGCTACAAAAATCATTCCCTTTGTCTACATTGTCTTCACTTATCAAAACCCAGTTACACCCTAATCCATTACAGTGTGAGTTTCTATCTTTGTCACTCCACTGAGCTTGCTCTTGCCAAGGTCACCAGTGGCCACAGTGACTACAATTTCATTAAATTCTCTTTTCTGCTGTTGTATATGATACCATATCCTACTCATTTTGCTCCTTGCTTTCTGACTATCTCTCGGTCTTCCTCCTTGTTTGACTCAAATTTCTTCTCTGTTACTATTCTTCAGAGTTTTACCATCGGGTCTCATCTCTCCTTATTACACAGAAACTCTGTCTTGTAGCAATAATAATCACCTCTGAGTTTGATGTTATGTTGACAATTTGGACATGAGGATGATGTTCCAGTACTGTTTAATATCATTGGGGTTAGTCTCTCAGGATTGTCAACATCCTGCCCTGACAGCTTCCCTTCTTTCCCTTCTCCATGAGGCCCAGAAATAGCTCTGGACAAAGAACAATAGTCAAAAAGGGGAGCAAAGATGCCATTTCCTTATCAAAGCTTGACTAATACCTATTGTCAGATAACCCTCAATAAGGAGTTAGCTCTGTTAAATTAGGTAATAGTGTCTTGTGTAGATTTCTGCCACCACGTTTTCCTAAAACCTTAATCCCTACATTTGTATCTTCCTACACTCTGGCTATCTGCTTACGAAAGAAACACAGTAAACAGCTTTCTCAGTGTGTTCACAATCTATTTTGGCTTCCTCACTTCAATTTGCAGCAGCTAGCCAGTGTGTTCATGTTCATCTCAGATCTGATCATGTGTGTCTCCTACTCAAGTCACTCTGAGGACTCCCTGCTGACCTGAGGTTAAAATCCAAAACATTAATCATGGGTACAAGACTTTCGGTTAACCTCAGTTCCCAATACAGCATTTTTCCTTTGTTAATATTTTTTCTTTAAACTAGGTAGTCTGAATCTTGTTTAGATAATGAAATAAAATGTGTTCTCCATAACCTTACAGACTTTTAACAAGGTGTTCCTCCGACCAGGACCCCAAGCAGTTCTTCCTATAACTTTTCCTTGAAATTCAAAGACAGGGTGAGTGGCCACTCTTAGGTGTGCCCATTGCTTCTTCCATTCTCCAGCACTCAACACACTGTATTTTACTTCCCTAGATACTTGCCGCGTGTGCCACACTAGACTCTGAGCTATGAGGAAAAAAACAGTTTTACTCAATATTTTACCCCAACACTTAATATGGTACCTATAATATATTATACGGTCTATAAGATTTCTTAAATTCATAATTGAGTGCTAAGTATTCCTTTTTTAAAATATATTTTATTGATCATGCTATCACAGTTGTCCCATTTCTCCCCTTTATTCCCCTCCATGCTGCACACCCCCTCCCACCCACATTCCCCCCTTTAGTTCATGTCCATGGGTCATACTTATAAGTTCTTTGGCTTCTACATTTCCTATACTATTCTTACCCTCCCCCTGTCTATTTTCTACCTACCATTTATGCTACTTATTCTCTGTACCTTTTCCCCCTCTCTCCCCCTCCCACTCCCCTGCTGAAAACCCTCAATGTGATCTCCATTTCTGTGGTTCTGTTCCTGTTCTAGTTGTTTGCTTAGTTTGCTTTTGTTTTTGTTTTAGGTGTGGTTGTTAATAACTGTGAGCTTGCTGTCATTTTTACTGTTCATATTTTTTATCTTCTTTTTTGTAGATAAGTCCTTTTAACATTTCATATAATAAGGGCTTGGTGATGATGAACTCCTTTAACTTGACCTTATCTGAGAAGCACTTTATCTGCCCTTCCATTCTAAATGAAAGCTTTGCTGGTTAGAGTAATCTTGGATGTAGGTCCTTGCCTTTCATGACTTAGGATACTTCTTCCCAGCCCCTTCTTGCCTTCATGGTCTCTTTTGAGAAATCAGCTGACAGTCTTATGGGCACTCCTTTGTAGGTAGCTGTCTTCTTTTCTCTTGCTGCTTCTAAGGTTCTCTCCTTATCTTTAATATTGGGTAATGTAATTATGATGTGCCTTGGTGTGTTCCTCCTTGGGTTCAACTTCTTTGGGACTCTCTGAGCTTCCTGGACTTCCTGGAAGTCTATTTCCTTTGCCAGATTAGGGAAGTTCTCCTACATTATTTGGTCAAGTAAGTTTTCAATTTGTTGCTCTTCCTCTTCTCGTGGTACCCTTATAATTCAGATATTGAAATGTTTAAATATGTCCTGGAGGTTCCTAAGCCTCTCCTCATTTTTCTGAATTCTTGTTTCTTCATTTTTTTCTGGTTGAATGTTTCTTTCTTCTTTCTGGTCCACACCGTTGATTTGAGTCCCAGTTTCCTTCCCGTCACTATTGGTTCCCTGTACATTTTCCTTCATTTCACTCAGCATAGCCTTCATTTTTTCATCTAATTTGTGACCAAATTCAACCAATTCTGTGAGCATTCTGATTACCAGTGTTTTGAACTGTGCATCTGATAGGTTGGCCATCTCTTTGTCACTTAGTTGTGTTTTTTCTGGAGCTTTGATCTGTTCTTTCATTTGGGCCTTTTTTTTTTTTTTTTTTGTCTCAATGCACCTGTTATGTAGTAAGGGGCAGAGCCTTAGGTGTTCACCAGGGAGGGGCAGCCCATGTGGGCGTGCTGTGATGCTGTATGTGGGGGAGGGGTCTGAGAGGGAACAGTGCTCTGCTCTCTGATGGTTTCAGTCACTTCCCCCGCTACCCACAAGCAAATTGAGCCCTTCTGGTGCTGATTCCCAGATGGGGTGGTTTGTGTACATTCTAGGACCCTGTGGGTCTCTCCAACGAACTCTTCTGTGAGGCTGGGAGTTTCTCCCACTGCAGCCTCAACCCCCGTGGGTGTTTTCAATCAGAGGTTTGAGGCTTTATTTCCCTGAGCTAGAGCCCTGGATTGCATTTAAAATTTGTGCTTTTAAAAATTTACTTGGGCTTTCTTTGTGGGATAATAAGTGAACAGTATTTTTAATTCTTCCATGATTAAGTATAAAGTTTCCATAAGGTACCATGTTTGACATGCACTTATTAAATCATATATATGATTAATATTATATTATATTATATATTATAATATTATATTATATTAATGATAATATAATATACAATCTCATTCCTTATTTATTTTTGGCTTTTTCTGGCAAAAAATAATTTTTTCTAAAAAAAATGTTGCATTTTCTGTTTTTAACCCTTTATCTTAATTTTGTGTTTTTAATATTTTGAAGATTATATTATATATTAATACTCTGTTATTTGTTAAATAAAGATTCATGATGATGAACCATAGCCTTTATCAAAATGAAATCACCATATCTGGCTAATTTAAAGCCATTTAATTTAAATTTTTTTATATTATCTTAGTGATTCCTATTTTGTTTATGTTTGCTGTTATATTTTTTACTAGTACTTTAAATGTTTGCTGTCATTTTGCTTTGAATGGGAACTTTGTAAATAGTGGATAGTCAGACTTTGTTTTGTGATTGAGTCTGAAGTCTTTGCAGTATGACAAAATTTTAATTCATTTATACTTAGTTATATAAAAGTTAATATTTAGTATTAATTAACCTTTTGAAGGTACTTCTAATGCATCATATACTGCTTTGGATACTTTTTATCTTAACACATTTAATTCTTATATCAACTAATTTGGGGCTGGTAAATGATATACAAGGGGGAACCCCCCCAAAAAAAGAAATTATTTATAAAAAATTGTGAATTTATTCTTAAATGTATAAACTTCAGCAATCTAACAATAGCCAGGGGGTAGTGGGGAGGGGGCAGTAGGGAGAGGGGATTACAGGAACTGCTATAAAGGACACATGGACAAAATCAAGGGGGAGGGTGGAGGTGGGGGAGAGAGGGGTGTTCAGCTGGGGTGGGGTGGAGGGATGGGGAGAAAAGGCACACAACTGTAATTGAATAACAATAAAAATTTTAAAAAAACAAACTTCAGTTACGTCAAAGTATTCTGCATCTGATGCAATACACCTGTTGAGATGTTTTTTCCACTGCTCAAAACAGATTTTGAACTTGTTGATTTTGATGCCTTGTTGGGAACCGCCCTGCCTGGTTTCAGAGGCTGTAACCCCCCATGGTTAGGGCTGAGTCAGAGTTGGGACCATAAGCCACTAAGGAGACAAAGCTTATCTCCCTGGCAGGGGTGCCACCTCTGCCCACTTCACCCTGCTTGGCCCTGAGCTTGGCCAGTTAGCCAATGATGGGTAAGAATCCTCAAGGGAGGATCAACCTAAGATAGGCTCTGGTCACGGAAGAGGCCTGCAGGGAAGGACTCGGGGGGCTGTGGAAAAAGGGGGTGATGGACCCTCGCCCCTCGGCTTTGAAATAGCCTGAGTCCTCGTTCTGTCTGCAAGAAGTCTCCTAATCTCTTGGCTGCCTTATTTCCCTTGCCTGACTTAAGCCTGAAGCAATAACAGAAGGCAGTGCAGTCCTGTGCTGGGAGGGGCGGATTCCCTGGGGAATCACGCCTAACAAAAATACATACATTCCTGTGAAACCTACTTAATTTGTACCCTCAGTTTAAAAGATAAGGGTCCAGACCTGAGATGAGTCTGGCGCCTAAAGTTTTATGGCCCTCTAACTAATTGGCTGTAACTCAGAATAAGCCCTCAGAGTTCTCTGTAAATCCTGTATTGTTTAACCCTTACTGGCTGACGACTGATGAGCTTTATCCATATTCCTATGTGAATGAACCTAATAAAAGCCCCTGGAGAGAGAGGCTCTGGGCCCTTCTCCCCTTGAGAGAAGCGACCACCTTTCCTCCCCAAGCAGTTCATGTCTTGGTAGTCTTTTTCTTTATCCGTGGCAGAACCGGGGGGCTGCGTTAAAGCCCCCCGACAATGCCTTTTAATGCTTCTGCTGTTTTTTGTTCCATCTCTTCCACATTGGCAAAACATTTCACTTTGAGGACTTTTTTCATCTGGGGAAACAAAAAAAAATGTCACTCAGGGCAAGATTGGGTGAATATGGATAGTGGGGCACATGAGTCATGCTTTTGGGAAAAAAGTAAAAACTCAGCATAGCATGGGCAGGTGCGCTCATAAATCACCCATTGTGAAATGGGCTTATGTGTTGAAAGAGTCTTTAAACAAAATTCACTGAGGCCAAATGCAGCCTCTCACAACAACGCCAGCTGGGACATTGATACAGATGGGTTCCTAGAACACTCACCTAGCACAGGAAGCCTGTAACTATAAGGGACCCACCCTACAGAAGATAATTCCATTTTGGGAGGGTCCCTCCTCATACATATTTTCCAGAATGGACATAGACACAAAGAGAGTAAGTGATTTGTTAAGGTTACAGGGGTTAAAAGTGAAAACAAAAAACAGAAAGTGTGCTTAACCAGTCTGTTTGTAGAGCCTCGTTTAACCACAAAACTTTATTGTCATCCAGTTTTATGTTGATTTTGCAAATTTTAGATAATGTATTATATACTCACGTGTGGTCTGCAAAGATAGTTGAGATAGCCATTTAAAATGCTGTAAGAAGATTTTTAAAAATCTGTTTTCCCATACTGTCCATCTACCCTGCTGTTTCTACCTATGCTCTGATCTGAAAAATTCCTCTTGATTCTTGAAAAACATTGCTCTACATGCCTAATTTGTGGTTCTGTTGAAACTTTGTATCTTTTTTGCTTTCTGGATGAAGGGTGAAGGCAAGCCTCACTCTCTTCCAACCTAAGAATTCTGTTATAAACTGTAGATTATTTACTGTGTTATACCCATAGCATCCAAATTCTCCTTTTCTCTCTCAGCTTTACGGTTATATGCCCATCATTCCTGTGACACCTCTCTTAGGATACTTTGGGGTTGTTACAATACAACCGCTGACATTTCAGCCTATGCAAACATGGCAGGTTATGGTTTTGATGCTTTAGGATGGTCATTGAAGGCCAGTGACTCTAACAGTGCAGACAGAGACATGGCTGAAGATTGAAGTAAATATAGTAGAAAATCTGACGGGAGAGGAAAACTTAGGGGTGGGGAAGGGAGAGTGTCTGACATTCAAGCATTTAACTGTGTTTGCTTTAAGCTGAGTGAATATGATTCATCTTCAATTACTAAAAGATAAAGGAAAATATTACAACTACTTTTAATTAATTATGGAAACCATTATGGGGATAATCATTTTTGTACATTGAATTAATGAGGTAAAGCAGTAATTATAAGAATCTAAAATAGATAATAAAGATAAGATTTTAAAAAGGAGGAATCAGAGCTAATAACATAAGTGTTATAGGTAGCCAAAAAATGTAACTGTATTTTCAATAGAAAATTTGACTATTTTTTTCATCTTTTTGTCCACTGGAAGTACATAATGGAAAGTAATTAGAATTTAATTCTCCTGAAATTTATTTTAAAGGAAAGGTTTCAA
This sequence comes from Desmodus rotundus, assembly GCF_022682495.2. Taxonomy (NCBI): domain Eukaryota; kingdom Metazoa; phylum Chordata; class Mammalia; order Chiroptera; family Phyllostomidae; genus Desmodus; species Desmodus rotundus. Next base: position 49,076,604 of record NC_071389.1, read on the forward strand.
TGTAATTTTTTCCACTTAGCAAAGTGTAACATTTGCTCAAGGAAGGCAGCCAAAAATCTGATCATGTGTATGTCCAAGGTTAGCACTACCCATCCGGTGCCTATGAATCTAAGGTCATTGAAGAAATATCACAATTAGGTAGACATCATGTGTTACTCGTGTTTATTTTAAAAACAGTATGTCATACATTGGCGATTGGGAATATTACTGCAATAAATATAGGAGTATAGATACCTTTCAACATCCTGCTTTATTTCCTTTGGCTATAGAGACCCAGAAGTGAGATTGCTAGGTAATTTGGTAGTGCCATTTTTAATTTTTGTGGGACCTCCATACTATTTCCATAGTGGCTGAAACAATGAGCACTCTCATCGACAGTGTACAAGGTTTCCTTTTTTTCCATATGCTTGTTAATACTTACCTCGTATTTCCTTGGTGATAGCCATTCTAACAGTTTATTCACAATAGCCAAGAAATGGAACAGCCTAAGTGTTCCTCAGTGGCTAAATAGATAAAGAAGACAAAGCATGCACACACACATGCATACACAATGGAATGTTTTTCATCCCTGAGAAAGAAGGAAATCCTGCTGCCTGGGGTGACATGGACAGACCTGGAGAGCATTACACTAAGTGAGATAAGTCAGACAGAGAAAGACAAATACTCTGTGATCTCACTTATATGTGAAATCTAATAATAGCAAACTCATCAAAACAGAGAGTAGTATAAGCGTTACCAGGGCCCAGGGCGGGGGGCGGGGGGGGGGGGGGGGAACCTGGAGAGATGTTGACCAAAGGCTGCACACTTGCAGCTGGAAGATGAGAAAGTGCCGGAGATCTAACGCACAACATAGTGGTTACAGTCAACGATACTGTATTATATACTCACGGTTTGCTAAGAGGCTAGCTCTTAAATTTCTCACCATCAAACAGAAATGTTAAATACTGGATGTTATAGAGGTGTTCACTAATGCTAAAGGTGGCGATCATATCGCAATGTATAAATGCATGAAATCAATACATTGTCCACCTTAAACTTATACAATGTTATATTCAATTATATCGCAATAAAAAATGTTAAGACATAATCATATAAAATAATCCAATAGAGGGTGTTAAATTAGTGTAAATAAGCACAACATATCAGTTTTAACTACAATCCATGCAGATGTTAGAAAATATTATAACAAGTTTCCTTATATGGATTAATTCATCATTTTAAGGGGTAGTCTCTGGGACACCCTCACTGAATGAGGAAATGAATGAATGAATGCTGAACCAACTCCATAGTTCAAAAGAACCACAGTGCCAATGCAATAATGCCTTGGAAAAGCATAGAGTTATTCATTTCTTGAAAACAAATAACCAGATTCATGTTTACAGGTTGTGCAGCCACATTCAGGATTCTATTCAGTTCTGTTCTGCTTTAAGTCTATTGAATACTCTTTCTGTCTGGCATATGACAGTTTCTTCTGTTAGGAAGCTTGTGCTTTTCTTGGGCAAAATGAGAGTGTAAATTTCAGCTAAACTGTTCCTTAACTAAAAATATGGTATATTAGAGATATTTTGTAGGGGGAAGAAAGACTGTGGTTATTTAAGATTTCTGGAATCTTTGAACCATTTGTTTTCTTATTGCAGCTGTTTAGGAGCTCCAGTACATTGTCAAATACAAATGTTGAAAATATGTATATATTGAAAAAATATATATGGTTCCACAACCATATATATTCAACAATGGTTCAACAACCACATATATATGGTTCTGGCTGTGAATATAATACTTTTGATGTTTCCCATTAAGCGTAATATTTGCTGGAAGTATAAGTATGTACCTTCCTTGGGTTAGAAAGATTTTGTTATTCCTTGTTTGCTGGCATATCAAAAAATCAGAGTTGAAATTCATCTAAATGTTTTTGCAGCAATTAAAGAAGTTATATGGTTTTCTCCTTTAATATGTTCACTGGGAAATTACAATAATAGACGGTCTAAAGTTAAACCGACCATGTATTCTCGGAATAAACTTATATTGATTATAAAAGATATAAATATTTATATCCAACTTGATTTAGTTTGCTAATATTTTATTCATGATATTTCAACTATGTTTATGAATAAAATTAGACTCTGATTTTCTTCTCTTATTGCCCTTGTCTTATTCTTTGATATAAGGTAACAGTGACTTTATATTAGTTGGAAATATTCTTCCCTTCCATTTCACTTCTCCCGTTCTCTCACCTTTTCTCCCATTCTCTCACCTTTTCTCTTACCTCTATCATAGTTTGTGTAAAGTGGATTATCCAAGTCACCTAAGTTTACTGGGGGGGTTTATGGAGGTTTCATTTTGTGCATTGAGGATAGATTTTAAATTACTGGATGAAAGTCTTTAATGGTTTTAAATACATTTAGATTTTCTAATTCTTCCTTAAAGCTGCTATAATTATTTATATTGTTAATAATCTAGAAGTTTAAAACAAAGGGAAAATAAAATAGCGAGGCAAAACAAAAAACAAAAAACAGAAGCACAGGGTTTGAAGTAGGACAGTTGGTGACTGGATTCCTGGATTTCGTTCTGCGGGTTTTGGGTGGAAGCTGCCTACTTCATGAAGTTGTCGTCTATATCCAGACATCCTGGGTGGACGCTGTCACTTCGTTTGGTCCGAAAATCTTTGTCAGACAATTCATCATGTTCTCAAAGTTTCTCCGCCTCTTGAGAATTCCTTAAAATTTTCAGCTTGACATCTACAGAGGATAGAGGTCCGAGGAGCAACAATCTAGCCCTTGCGGTGTTTGGGTGTTTGTCGTCAGCAGTACCCGGTAATAGCCCCCTCACCGTCTTAAGGCAGACTGATTTTCTGATGTCTTTTCCGGAAGATGAGATCTCCAGGAACATCGTCCTAATGGTACAGATTGAAATCCTCTATTTAGACATAACACAAAATTAATTTTTAAAGATATAATCCATGATTGCCATGGGGAAATGTTATACATAGTGTGAATTTTTTCATTTGTGAGATAGTGAGTACTATGACTGTCCCTGGTTAGTAATAATAATGGAATTATTAACCAGAAATGAAATCACTTTAGAGTCCTTATACATTGTTCCTTGTATAACACACAACTATATTTCTGAGAAATACGTAATCATTAAAACTGATATTTTTATTTATATCTAATGAAGTTAGAAGGACTGAATTTCTCTTTTGATTTGTCTTGATATGTTTATTAAAAAATCTAAGTTTGGTAAGTGACATACCCATTTAATTTTGAGTTAATTAAAACTTGGAGAATTAGTCACAATGTTATTTTTATTATCTTTTTACTTGTAATATAAAAAAAACAAAGATAATTAAGTTTAAATGAAATTTTAATGGTTTTATTATTCTGAGTTGGGACTTGAATTTGGAAGAGACAGAGATCAATAAAGATGGTTAGTGGAGCAAAATGCTGACATAAGCCATGATATGTACAAAGTAGCAATAGGTGATATTTTAAATAATAAAATTATTTATTATAAATAAATAAAATAAAATTATAGTAAGGACTTTTCTTTCAAAAATAAGGAATCAGGAATCAAAAAGTTTAGAGGGTTAATAAAATATCTTTAGTAGTAAAAGGAACTTATTTTACCTGAATTGAGAAGAACTTGTACTTTTTTTGAAAACCCAAATTCTAAATTTATTTTTCTGTGTAATACTTTACAGTAACTGATTTATAAATATTTTTATTGGGAATAAATCCACTCCCACTGGGCCAGCAGTGTACAAAAATTTTTGTAAGTAAATTTATATATTTCTTCCAGTTTACCATCCATAGGACTAAAACTTTAGGCAAGTAAAGTTGCCAAAAATCTCAGAGTTTTTGCATATATGTCTTTCAATTTGTCTTTTTTATTAATTACAAACATTTCTATTAATATTAAAATGTATGTGTTTAGACATAAACAAGTATATAACCAACCATGGAAATATATGGTAAAATAAAACCTTTTAACTTCAGCTTTAAAAGATAAGTAAATTAATCAACATATTGAAATATATATATATTGTTTAATTTATCATATTAATGAATTTAACAGTTTCTTCTAGAAACAAATAAATTATATTTAGCATTCTTGTATATATTTTTACTTCTCTTTAAGTATTATACCTAACATTATCTCAGTTGTTTATATTAATTACTACCTTTTACCAAAATAATCAGCACTTGTTTTTCTGGACAAAAAGAGAAATAGAAGATAAAAAATCGAGAATTTCCAGCTATATTTTCTATGAGCAGACTTTCTTTAGAACTTTAACAAACTTTAAGGTGGGCAGAGAAATAGATACATAATCATTTAGGGCATTTGCACATACCACTGATTTATACTCATTCTATATATGTGTTAAAAGTTAATTTAAAACTATGCTTAGTGACATGTGCGTTTATATTATTCTTAGAAATTGTTCAAGTAGTCAAAGATCATTTATTAATTGACTTATTTTAATAATAGCCAAAGGTTTTTAGTTGAAAAAAGATCTGGAAGTTGTCATTTAAGCCATTCGCTAGGACTTCATGGTTGGTAACACGGCAGCATTAAATGAATTCATAGCCCTAAACTATTTTAACAGTAGCTAATAGTATTGTTTCACTTAGTCAAATATAATTTTATGTTTTTGAAATTATAAAGCTTTGTCAAAACAATAACAATTTATAAGACATATTATTAATATAAGAAATTTACAAAGTTTGAATTATGAAATATTAAACCAAAATTTTACTTTAGAAAATATTATGCTGACAGTTTTTATATAGTAATGAAATCAGAGAGATGTCAATTTGTAAACTGGAGGGTGACATGGTATTTAATCGGCTCTCAAGGTAGAGAGCAACATATACTATACAATGCCTGGAAGAAAAAAATAATTCTGCTCTATCAGGGACACAAGGCTTACCTTGGTTCACTATATGTATTAAAAATGTGCACAAGCTAAATAACTAACAGAGCAGTTAATGATATATTAAATCTAATTTGGAACATTTCTTTCTACAAATAATATATGGTGACAAGGGGCACAGATTAAATATGTCACATGAGCATTTGAATCCCAGTTTTGTCATTGCCAGTTTAAGGCTTAATTACTTCATTACTTCACTTTTCTGAGGTTTTATTAAATCATCTGTTAAATGGTAAAAACAAGGTTGCTAAAAATTTTATAGTACTAGGAATAAAATTCCAGTGAAATTCCTTGTAATAACAGGTATGATTTAGTTTTTTCTCCTCTCAACAGGTCATGTGGTTATATGTTTATAATTATATGCACTATTTTTCTCTATATCACAATGGAAATTGATTTCTTTCTTTGGATTCCCATACCATTTTCTTATACCTTTTCATGGCTTTTACTTAATTCTTACTTTATAATTAATTCTACTTATACATGTTACAATTCAGTGGAATTCAAAGTTTTCGGTTGTTTTCCTCCTTAGTCCATATCTTAAACCACACAATGCCTTTCCTGACCCTTAGAGATATTTTCAGAAGAGTTTGTGATTTTCTGATAAGTTTCTGATATTTCCACTTTCTTTCTAGTTTAAAAACTTATCCACAAGTCAATAGCCTTCTCTTCCTTCTTCTAGAACCAGCCAGACCAGTCTTTGATTCAGTAGGTAAGGAGAATCATCTGCTCTCTCACTGTCCCTCCTCTCCTAAACCTCCTCTTATGCGTGGGGCCATGGAAGAGAGAGATAAAGGGCAAGTGCCTGTTGCTGATCAAGCCCCTATCAAGGACTTGAGTTGACAGTTACCACATGTCGTCTTCCATCAGTGCCCACTGTCCATTTGCTAGCTCTCTTTTGGGACGTAGGTATGACTTCTTCAAAGGAGTCTGTACAGGAGGCTTCTTCACAGCTCTGTTCTTGGAAAACAGGAATTTGTGTCCAGCTCATTCCCCTCCAGCTTCCCTAAAGGTACAATCCACATTCTTTTGCAGTTCAGTCCCTCTTTCCTAGAAATCTTTGCTCTTTGCTAGGCTAAGTCGTGGGTACATCTAAACTACCCCAAATTCTCTGTATATTCAACCCTTACTCCAAAATTCTTTGCTCTCTTCACTCAACAGGCTGAAGGGATAATGTCAGATTAGTGAAAACCATTTTACGGAAATCTCAAAATTGTGTAAATGTTTTGGAGTAGCCTCCCCCTCTGCCTTACTTGGGAAGAATGTTAAGTTGGCCTATTGGGTATACTCTCTGATTACAGCAAAATTAAACTAAAAATCATTTTTTAAAAAACGACAACAATTTCCAATATTTTAAATTAAAAGAACATATTTAAAAATAACCCATGGATGAAAAAGAAACCACAAACAAAAATTATAAAATATTTCAACCTGAATGAAAATAAAAATACATCAAAATTTGTGGGATGCAGCTAAAGCAGTGCTTGGAGAAGACTTTTTTCTTTTAAATATTTTATTTTTCCATTGCCCTGTAGTTGGTTTATCTTGGCATATGCCCCATGTGTGCTTCATATGAATATGTATTCTGCAGTTCTCGAGTATAGAATTCATAAATGTCAACAAAATTAAGTTGATTGAGTATGATTTTTCACAGCTTCTATATTCTTTAATTTCCTCCCTACCTATTCAATTACTGAGAGAGAGGTATAGAAATTTGCAAACATGATTGTGGATTTTTCCTGTATCTTCTATTCTGTCGGTTTTTTGCTTCACGCATTTCGAAGTGTTCTTGTTCAGTGTATGCACATTGAGGATTTTTATGTGTTCCTGATGAATTATCTTGTTTACCCTTACAAAAAATCTCTCTTTATTACTGATTACATTTTTGTCTTGTATTTTATATTTTATGATGTTATTCTAGCTTCACCAACTTTCTTATATTTATAATTTGTATAATGTAGCATTTTCCATCTTTTTACTTTCAATGTACCTGTGTTTTTATATTTAAAAGGTGTTTTGTAAACAGATAAAGTTTAAGCAGATGGCTTTAGTGGTGAATTCTATCAAGGACTGAAGGAAGTAATGATACCAATATTTAAAAGATTCTCTCAAAAACTGCTGGAGGAGGAAATACTTGCCAACTAGTCCAGATACCAAAACCTGATATTATAAGAAAAGTAGAGACTGTCTCACTAGGGAGGAGACACAAAACCCTTAAAAATTGTTAGCAAATTGAATCTAGTGATATATAAAAATGAGAATACACCATGAGTGAGTGAGGTTTACCTGAGGCTTAACATTCAAACATCAATGTAATTTATCATATTAATAGAGTAAAAGAGAAAAATCATATGAGCATCAGAAGAGATGCAGAAAAAGCTTTTGACTAAATTTGATTCCTTTTATTCATAAAAACCCTTTGCAATTCTGGAATAGGAAAGAATTTCCTCCATCTAATAAGGATACCTGTGAAAATCCACAGCTAATACTTAGCAATTAATTACGGGAATGCATTCCCCTCAGGTAGGGACAAGACAAGCATGTTCACTCCCATAACTTGCACTGAGCATTGTGCTGGAGGGTCTAGCCACGTGGTAAAGCAAGGCATAAAGTTCAGAAAAGATGTTAATCCCTTTCTGTATTTACAGTTTATAGAAAACCTGATGGAATCTGTAAAACTACTGGAAGTATGCAAAGTTAGCAAGGTCAACCTATGCAAGTTTAATATAAAAATCAATTTTGAGAAACTATAGCATCAGATGTTATAAAATACTTAAGTCGTATGCTTGGGCCTTCACAACATAGAGTTTCGAGTTTTCAGTTCGCCCTGTCGTTCTACGACGTTTCTCCATTTATGTGTTCCTTTCGGAATTGCAATGAGTCAAGATACTTGGCTCTCAAATTTTTTGTTTTCTCTACTTGTTCAACTTTCTTTATGTTTTTCATCATCCTTCACTTTTTACATCTCAGGAAAGTGAGGCACGAAGACCACAGGTGGCCGTCCCGATCGTGCGGCTGCGCCGTGTCTGAGCTGCTGTTTGAAAGCAGTCCGGCTGACCCCAGCGCCCACCGTCTTAGTCACTGCGCGTGACTACCTCTTTTAGAAAATGTTTCTGTAATAGTAATTTCATGTTTAATAAGGAAATATATCTTATAAAGAAGACAAACCACAAAAATATATTACTGCACATTCGTACTGCTGTAATAAAGTCAACATCAGGTTTTACAGACATCCTACTATAAAGGTCCCAACTGATTTTGATTTAGAACTGTGATCAATACTGATCACCCCAAAGATTTTTTTAGTAAACATTTAAAATTAAATCTAATGAATTTTTTTTCCCAGATTGCAATATCCTCAGGGTCAGAGGCCATGTTATATTAAGTTTTAGAACTTAGAGTGGACACTATGTAATTGTTATTGCTGCGTCACTGACATTCTAAGATCTGGGGATTTATATTATTTATTTGAATGATTAAAAATACGCACAATTGCTACATACTTAGAACTAGGCTGATAGCTCTACTCCCTTTTTAACACAGAAAAATATGCACAATGCATACCGTATGTTTTAAATTTTATTTTTGTATCTATAACAATAGTTTGGATTGCTGTTAAAGAGTGAGAGCCTCATATATTTATTTTACTTTACTCTTTCTTCCATCTGCTACGTGGTATTTTTTTTTAAGTTATGAGGGTCTGATGAGTATTTTTGCATAGATTTCCACTTAAGCCATTGTTTTATATTTTTTCTTTATCTTTTTTGGGTAAAACAATAAAATAATATAAATAAGCCAATCCATCATATTTCAAACAGTTATAATAATGTGTGCTAGATATATTTATCACTTAAAATAGCAATGACATAAAAACAAGATAGGAGGGAAGTACCCATATTTGTCTTCATAGTTTCTTGGCATGGTATAAGTTACATATTGACCTTCGACTTGAATGTCAATATTTTCTAATTTAGCTGGTAGTCAGTCCTTGATGCAGTGTTCATAAGCATATCACAGATTAGCTAGAAAGAGAAGGGTGAAACATGAGATAGAAGTTAATGAACACATTTTGTAAACAGAGGGATTCTTATTGGCTGTTGTGCTGCCATAAAGAAATGCATGTGGAAAACCAGAAGGTTGATCTTGGCGCTCTCCTGCACAGCACTCCTTGACTTCAGTACACATTTGCTGCTCCCACATTACCTAGTCTTTGGTTCTGAAAAAATCTGTTGTCGAAGAGTAGTCCCGCTGCCCCTCTACAGTGTTGATTCCCAATCCTGCGGCACTGGTATATCTGGGATGCTTTTAAAATGATTTGACACCCTCGGAGTCTTTTTTGGTAATTGTGAAATGAAGCTTAATAAGAAATATGTAATCATCTTGAATATTCAGTGGAGGAGAAGAACTCAGAAAATGATGTACTGTAAAAACATTTCTTAAAAAATTAGTTGGCAAATACTGATTGAAGAGTTATGGCCTGTAAGAATGGAAGAAGAAAGCTATAGGGTCAGATTTGGTTGAGATGAAAAAAAAGAAAGAAAGAAAAAAAACAACCCCAGAATAACTGTTATCTGATTTCCCATGTTATTATTTTCTACCATTTTAGTTCCATTATTAGCTTTGAAGATTACCAGTTTAGTCTTAATGTTTAAAGTCAATACTTATTTAGACTTACCAATACATTTTATCAATTTCTTTGCTGGATGATGTACTTTGCATCCTACTTCTCTTACCAAATTTAAGTTTCTTCTTACAATGCATCCTTTAAAGATTTTTTGAAGCAGAAGAAGCTCCACTTCTTAATAAAAATGCTTTTTATTTTGCTCTCATTCTTGAGAGTTAGAACAGTGCATGTTAAATTCTAACTATTCACTTAGTTTTCTCAATAATGAAAATATTTTAATTTTATCTACCATTTTTGCTCATAAGAAGTCTGCTATCATTCTGATTATTGATTCTAATAGACTCCCTGGTATCCTTTAAGAACTTACCTTTTTGTTTAATGTTTTATATTCACTCTTCAATATATTTAAGTGTAGATTTGTTTTTATCTCTTTTGCTTTGAGATTGTGGGCTTCTTCAATTTGAAGTTTTATAGTTATTTACTTCTGGAAAAATATCTGTTAACTATTTGCATACTTTGTCTATCTCATTATCTCCTTTTCAAAATGCCATTATATATGTATTAACTATGTACAAGCAACTATGCATGGCCCTTAAGATTTCTATTTCTCATCTCATTTAGTCTGTGTGCTACATATAGGTGACTTTTCAGGACAATCTTATAATGTAGTGGTTTTTTCTTTAGTAGGTTTTATTCTATTGTTTAGTTTATTTATTTTATTTACTTATTTCACTGTTTTGATTTCAAATGTTTTTGTTTCCAATGTTGTATTTGTTTCAGTCACTTTTAAATTTCGGTTTGCTTCTTCCCCATTTTCATCTGAGGTATAGGGCTAGTAAACTAGATATCATCTAGATACACACACACACACATAAACACTTTTGCTTTCTGAAGTCTATTTTTTTCTTTTATATTTTTGAACATTAAAAAAAATCTTACTCTGCAACTTCCATTAGCTGTCATTCTTGTGGAGTGAATTGTATCGCTTGTTCTACAGACCTTTCACATGGCAGTTTCGTTCTTCTTGGAATCAATAATTTTATATTTGCAGTTTATTTTCACTCGGAGTAACTTTCCAGCGGAATCCCATTTGTCTCACTGGTTCTGAAGGGTAGATCACTCTTTATAATTCAATTTTGCATTTATCTCTACCAAAACAATAGAGGAGTCATTATTTTCTTACCGGTAAGTGTGTTGACCAGGTTTAAGACCAAACATGGTTAGAGGAATCCCAACTCCTCTTGATTCACAAGCTTAGGTTACAACTTTTGATTACCCTCTTTCCTACTACCACCCTGAATGGAGAGCTTGCCACACCCTCAGGCCAAAGCAAAGAGCCACTCTAACCTGTTCCATGTCTCATGAGGGCAGCTCTGACCATGTTCAGCAGCAGGCAGGATGCTCGATTCTACCTGCTAGCCACTAGAATGAGCTCAAGGGAACAGGAAACTTGTCTGCTTTGTTTGCCTTGAAGTTCTCAGAAAACAGAACTGTGCCTGGCATATTGTCAATAAATATTTATAAAATACTGAATAAATTCAGGGCAGTCACTGTCATTCACATATTTCTGTTCATCAAGGAGGATTTATTAGTATGTAATTTTTATAATAATTTATTGAACATGTTTCTCTCTGAATTTACATGAAATAGAGTAATGTCTACTACCATTATTTATTCTTCACACATTATAAACTTACTTCCTTTATTTTTCTTCTCACAAAGAAAATACATTTCTCGTTATTCTGGTTTTAGTTTCTAGGATATACGTAATCTTTTCTCCATGCTTTCTTAGTCAAAAGAAACCAAATAAGGGCTTAAACTAATTTAATGAGGAGCTTGGAAAAGGTCTATCTGAAAAAGAATTGGATTTGCTTACAAGACATTGTTCATACCCCAGGACTAAGCCCATCATCCTCTCACCCCAAATTGGAGTTTAGTTTTTAAAGTAATGGGAACAGCTGTTGAACAAATGGCAGTGTCTCCCGTACTTACTTGCCCACATTGCTTAGATTTCTTGATCATCAATAGAGCCGTGGCTTTCTTCTTCTATATTAAATAAAAATATACTAAAAAAAACTGTTTAAGTCTTAGAAATCATTATTCATATTCACTAAATGATTTTACTGTTCCTTTATATACCTACAGAAATTAACCATATCTGGTTGACCAAAAAGTCTGTTACTTTTTTTCCATAGAATAAGACATTTTTCATTTTCACCAATAACATTATTGATTTGGACATTTTGAATATGCTGGCTATCTTCTGCTATTGGCTACTAGTGGGTAGAGGTCGGGGGGCTGCTAAACATCTTCCAAAGCATCAGACAGCCCCACAGCAAAGAATTATTTGACCAAAATATCTGTAGTACCAAGAAACTTAGCAAACCACCTTTGACACATTTGATCAGTCACAGCACCTCCTCCATACACTGCACAAATCTTTTTTGCATTTCAGTTGCATTTTTACCTTTCTTGAAATTAAAAAAAAACATAATATGCCAAAAATGCATGTTTTCTTCTATCTTCAATATTAAAATGGTTGCACACAAATTCACTAATTTCGATAAATTTTTTAAATGCACGCTGATATGACAGCTGTCACAATGCAATCTAACAAAATTGTTTTGAATGAAGTTAAAGACGACTAAGCACTACTAGAGCCATTATATGAAAAAAAAATAATGGACTTTTTGGCCAACTCAATAAAAATAAGTTTGAGGAAATTCCATCAATTTTAAAGAGAAATAAAAACCACTGGTCGCAAACTTCATACAAAATTTGCTTCAGAAAGACTCTCAAACAGTCAGATTTTGACAAATTTGTCTTAAATGTTAATGCACAGCTTTACCCTCTAGGAATCCTGCCTCGTTGTTAAATATGCAGCATACTGACTTGTCACAATCTAGATTTTAAAATTCAGTGATTGTTTGGATACTTTTCTCTGAATACAAATGAAAATGCCTTTAGCTAATATGAAGAAAAATTTTAATGCTTAGCCTATGATACTTTTTTTTTACATTTATCTCAAGGAACTTTAGTGATTCAATCAAAAAATTGTGGGTTCCCCACTACATGTTACAACCTATGTATATGAATCACTAGGCTAATAGAAAACAAGATAGAAAGTATGGACCCTGCCCTCATGGAACTTCCTGTCTACAGATACAGACTTTATTGTAATGATTGTTCATAGGTTTAAATGAGAACACATGTAGCATTTAGTGTCTGTTTCATTGATATTGGCATCGATAAGTTAATCAAATATTAACTTATTTTATTGAAAAAAATATTGAACATAAGATAAGTGGGGAGATCTCTCTGAGGATGGCCTAAGAATGAGGCCAGACATGCAGGGCCTGGGCCCATGTGTCCTCAGGGTCAATTTTCACCCTTCCTCTATCTTGCTCCATGTCCCACGGTGATGACCTCTTAGCTGGTTTGTGCCTGGAACTAGTCAATGGAGACCCTGTTTGGAGAAGAGAGAAAGGAAAGGAAGAAACTAGAGTATTTCTTTTCCACTCCCTGCCCTGAGGCTAGCAATAGCTACATCTCCCCACCCCATGGTTCTGGCTTCTGAGGGTCAGACTTACTGGGTGCCAGCTTCCGTTGGATGAGTTGATACAGAAACATGTTTTCTCCCTGTTTCCAGCAATAGTGCTGACAGTGGCTTCCTGCTGCCTCTAATCTCTGTCCACTGTTGGGCTTCTCATTCCTCCACCTCCTTTGTAACCAATTTCCCTGCATAAACATTTGAAGTGGTTTTTTTGGTTACACCCTGAAATACCAGGTAAAAACAGGTGATGAGATATATTCTAGATAGTGCAAGAAGTACAAGAGAGTACATTGAAGGTCTAAAGATGGAAGAGTGTGCATAGGATGTTGCTTCTAACCCATCTCCCGAGGCAGTTTGGCATATCTATGTAGGTTCATAAAAATAGGTGATGGATGCCACTTGTCACATTGTTTCTCAGGATTATACATGTCAATTCTAGGATTACAGTCTAAGGCCTCCAGCTAACTCATCCCCAAGACAGGTTGGCACATCTAGATTTATAAAAAACAAGTGATGAATGTCAACTCTTTCTAATTAGGTGACAAGCCGGAAGTAGTACCTGAATATAACTAAGTTTTGGAATGAACTTAGAGACATAAATCATAACTTTTTAATATTTTATTCATGATGTTCATATATAGTTTCAAGTATGTAAATCTACTTAGAGATAAAAATGCTTGACAAAGTTATTTTCTGAGGCAAGTTTAACCTAGTTTACAAATTAGCTATGATGCGGATTTAGAAAAGGAAAAAAGCATGAAAGTTTGAAAGAAAACTTTCTTTGTAATTGTGACCAAAATTATGCATCCTTTTGGTCATAATAAAATTTTGAAAATCCAACAACCCCTGTCAATTCAAAGATTATTTATTTCGCCTCACAACATCTACTAACATTGTTATTTTTTATAATTTTTATTGTATTTTTCCATTACCATTTATCTGCCTTATACCCTCTACCCCCACAATCACCACCCTGTTGTCTTTTCCTTTTTGCTCAGTCCCTCTGCTTCCTAAGCTCCCCCCATAGCTGTCATCCTGCTCTCTATTTATGAGTCTGTCCCCATTTTCCTTGTTAGTTCAGTCTGTTCATTAAATTACACATATGGGTGAAATCATATGGTATTGGTCTTTCTCCGACTGGCTTATTTCATGTAGCATAATGTTTTTGAGGCCCATCCATGCTGTCACACAGGGTAAAATTTTCTTCTTTTTTATGGCTGAGTAGTATCCCTTTGTGTAAATCTCCCATAGTTGTTTTACCCACTTATCTACTGATGGGGACTTGGCCTGCTTCCATATCTTGGAGATTATAAATAAGGCTGTAATGAACACAGGGCTGCTATGTTTGTTTGAATTAGTGTTTTGGGTTCCTTCAGATATATTCCCAGAAGTGGGATCATTGGGTCAAAAGGCAGATCCATTTTTAATTGTTTGCGGTATCTCCATACTGCTTTCCACAGTGGCTGCACCAGTCTACATTCCCACCAACAGTGTAAAAGGGTTCCCCTTTCTCCACATCCTTGCCAGCACTTGTTAGTTTACTGATTTATTGATGACAGCCATTCTGACAGGTGTGAGGTGATATCTCATTGAGGCTTTAATGTGCATTTCTCTGGTGAATAGTGACATCAAGTATCTTTTCATACGTCTATTGGCCATCTATATGTCCTCTTTGGGGAAGTGTCTCTTCAGGTATTTGCTCTCTTTTTAATTGGGTTGTTTTGGGGGGTGTTGGTGTTGAGTTTTATAAGTTCTTTATAAATTTTGGATTTTAACCCCTTATTAGATGTATCAGTGAATACAGTCTGCCATTCCATCAGTTGTATTTTTACTTGGTCGATGGCACAATTCCTATTGAGATTCCAATCATGCATTTCAGAGAACTAGAACAAATATTTCATAAGTCTATATAGAACCACAAAAGCCCCACATAGCAACAGTAATCCTGAGAAAAAAAGAACAAAGTTGGAGGAATGATGCCAGTTAATATCAGACTATACAGTAAGGCCATAATAACCAAACAGCATGGCACTGGCATAAAAACAGATACTTACATCAATGGAACAGAACAGAGAGCCCAGAAATAAACCCACACCTTTATATTCAATTACTTTTTAACAGAGGAAGCAAACACATACAATGGGGTAAAGGTAGTTTATTCAATAAATGGTATTGAGAAAACTGGACAGATACATGCAGAAAAATGAAACTAGACCAACTTCTTACATTACACACAAAATGTATTAAAATAAATTCAAAATGTATTAAAGACTAAATATTAGACTCAAAACCATACAAATCCTAGAAGAAAACATAGGCAGTAAAATCTTGGACATTGCTCGTAGCAATATTTTATCTGATGTATCTCCTCAGGCAAGGGACACAAAAGAAAAAAAAACAAATAAGACAACATCAAACTAAAAAGTTTTTGCACAGTAAAGGATATTAACATTATTTTTAAAAAGCAATAGCAGAAAAAAATAACTGGATAATATATTTTAAAAGTCAATGGAATTCTATGCAGCAGAGAGAAAGAAGGAGCTCCTACCCTTTGCAACAGCATGGATGAAACTGGAGAGCATTATGCTAAGTGAAATAAGACAGGCGGTGAGGGACAATTACCATGTGATCTCACCTTTAGCTGGAACATGATCAACAAAAGAAAAAAAGCAAACAAAATATAACCAGAGACATTGAAGTTAAGAACAATCTAACAATAGCCACAGGGGAGTGGGGAAGGGATTACTGGGGAGAGGGGTTTTCAGGAACTACTATAAAGGACACATGGACTAAACCAAGGGGGAGGGTGGAAACAGGGGAGGGAGGTGGGTTTGGCTGGGGTGGGGAGAAAATGCAGACAACTGTAACTAAACAACAATAAAATAATTTAAAAATTGAAAAAAAGTCAAAAGCACAGAAAAAGCATAGACATGGTTCAGAGAACTTCATCTTTATCTCAGAAACAGTATAAAAATATCAAAATAGAGCAGCATAAGAAACTTGTTAAAGTATCCAAAAATGTGTAAGTTTTAAATTTGTCGTTGGTTTAGTTAGGTGGTTACTTTACTTTCTCTTCTAGTGCATCTCCTTCTTCACCTTAACAGGGAAAACTATTTGTGTACCTTTTAAAGAACATTAGGTGAAAAATAAAAATGTAAACTGCTGATCTCTCTACCTTTTCTTTACACAAACCCAGGTAAGACAAGTTTTATCTTAATTGCAGTTATTCCAATTTAAGTTTCTAACAGATACGTGCTTCCAAAATAAGAATGGTGATAAAAAGAAATAACACATTGAATTGCCTCTTGCCCTGCAGCATCTGTGCCAAATAGACCTTAAGATGCACCCCCAACACTGTGGTGATACAATGATGCTAGGGGAAAAGCCAAGGTTCCATTTTTAGTATAAGGAATCTAATTTTTCAGTTTTAAAAAATGATTTCTGAAACCTTGCCCAATGTACTTCTTTTATGCATTATAGGTTTATTTTTAAAAGATGATAGCTCCTATTATGCTACAAGAGAAACTGCAAATATTACACTTCTGCAAACAAGTGAGAGCAAACTTAAGACAAGTTAATAGCAAATATGGCAACCTGCCTGCCATTTGTTCACCATTAATAAGTGATAAATTGTTTTAATAACATAAATGGGCTATCCTTCCCAGAAATAGAATTAATAAAAAATACACATTTTGATAATAAATTATCAGAATTACTCACACCAGATAGGCTGGCCAGTGTTTCCCTGTTGCCATTCATCATGAAAGAGGTTTTCTACTAAGATGGTGCACTATTCCATATCTCACAGCTAATTGGCCTTATCAGGCCAGTAAGCAGATGAATCCCTGGAGCAACTTAGGCACATTGAGAAAGCTATAAACTTGCTCACATTTCTGTGATAAATTTTTACTGGATAAATATTTAATGGAGTTAAAGAAAAGAATTCACAGACCTTATATGAATGCTTGAATATATTTATTATTAAAAGACATTTATATCAGTATTGGATTATATTCAGTTGTGAGTAATATAAATCCCCCAATACAGACTGAAGCAAGAAGTATGTATTTTATTATTTTGTACTTCGTCCCACTGCAAGTAGTAGTATCAAGCTGGTGAAGGAGATAAGAGATGCCTCTGGGAACCTGACCTTCTCCCAGCTGTCTACCCAGCAACGTAGATTTTGTTTTGCTTGTTGCCTTCATGTTGCATGTGCCATCTCTACCATCCCATCCCTGTTACAATCAGGAAGCAGAGAAAGGGCAGAGAAAGGGACACAGAGAAGCTAGCTAAGTCTATAATAAGCATAATACATTTAGTTTTAAAAGAATTGTCCATTTCTCTTGGTCAATAGTGTGGGCTCTGGAGCCTGAATTCTTTATTATTATTTTATTATTATTATCAGTATTTATTAGTATTATTATTATTTGGGCAAGAATGTTTATAATTGCTTTATTTACGATTACCCCAGTGGAAACAGCACAAATACTCATCAACACAGATATGGACAAATCAATTTTGGAATGTTTACATAATGAAAATCAAGTCAGCAATAAAGATGTATTGACTACTTATATGGATGAATCTAAATCAATACACTGAGTTACTGATCGCTACTAGCTACAAAGAGTACTAACTACATAATTTTCTTTATATGAACTTCTAGAACATACAAGGAAAGCAGGTGTTGAAAATATCTATTCAGTGATTGCCTGGGGATAGAGAGGGGTTGGGATCAGGGACAAACTGGGAAGATGTACATGGGACTTCTGAATTCTCTTTCAGAGAGCTTTCTCAGAAGGCCCTAGTGACGCTGGCTTACAGAACTTCAGCCTGGAGTGGGTCACATTGCCACCCTTAGATTCAAAGTAGCAGGGACAAAATTGGGGCTCAATTAGTAAAGAAGAAGAAAAAGAGTATAGACATCTCAAAGAATGCTTCTAGAATTTGAAGCATTCATAGCATAATAACCACCAAAATAAGAACATTCTTAATTATTTGTCAAGTTTTGAAATTTGGCCTTCAAACATTACTCCAAGAAAATTTGAGCTCTTAAATTTATTAGATGATATATTAACTATCAGGTTGGTCCACTGGCTTTTTTAATAAACTACGTAATAACATGAACAAAACTACATGTTTCAATAATGCTGGCAAGGCATGATGAATTATTCTGAAAAGTATAATACTACAAAGTATCATATAACATTTGTTATATGAGCTTGCATCACTAGGGCTGACTAAGGCTGTTTGAAACATTGAGGTAGTTAGTTTAATTCACATTATTTAAAATGCTAACATTTTTGTTGACTGACTCATATCATTTCAGGTGACAGCCCCTCTAAAATAATGCACTGCAGTTTAAACACCAGGTTTTATGTTTTCAAAATCTTATGCCAGCATTTGTTCACTTAACATTCATAAAATTGAGTACTGATTTGTCCCAACCACTTTGGTTGACTGTGAGGCTGTAGTATTGAATGTGGTACAGGTATTGCTCTCAGGAGTTGATAGTTTGTCCTAGTGAATGCCAACAGTAACTCATGGTTGCTAGGACCCACAGTTCCAGGGCCGCCATTCACATAATATTCTAAGTGAAAGATGTCACGCCCAGGTTGTTATAATGAGAAGGCTCTGTGTCACCCATCTTTGTATTGGGATAACTTTTCACTTTTCCAAAATAATTGGGAAATGAGACTTTTCTCAAGGGGAGAAATGTTACCTTATAATGTTGTTTGGAGAATTAAATAGGAAAACAGATAGGCATTATATAGGCACAATAAATTTTAGTTTTAAAAGAAATATTATCCAATTATTTTGGTCAAGAGTGTGGGCTCTAGATCCACAGGACCTGAATTCAAATTCTGATTTCACAACTTTCCAGGGCAAGATGTGTCTTCCTCTGTGAATGCTGACTCCTAGGGTTACTGAGAGGATTAAATGATTGGTGAGATTCCTGTACTTATACATTCTCAGTACATTTTGGTTATTAGCTCACTAACAGAAGCTGAGTTATTAAGCCTCAGCATTCATTTCATTGACGAGTAGTTGAAAGACATTTCTCTAACCATTTTACGCACTTTTATTTGTCTTTCTTAATAAAATAGAGTAAATATAATTTAAACTTTTCCTCCTATTTAAACATAATTATTACAAATACTGCTGTAATACTATAGTAAAATTGCCTCACATTTACTGTTTGCTCACTGGGTACTCTGGGAAACATATTACATTTATAACCTCATTTGACACTCAGAACAAAGTTTGCTATTAGGGGATTTAGAGGTTTTATTTTGTTTTGTTACTGGCTTCTTTGCATAGGCTCAGCTATAATTCAGAATCTTGAGGCTTCTCAATAACAGAATATAAGTTAAGTAAATATGGATATTTTTAGTACTTTGCAATGCAAATGCTAATCTCACAGTAGCATTCTAGGCTAATGTTTCTTATTCCATTTTTTCCCAGATAGATAACTCTCAATAGAAAGGGAAGCTATGATTCTCACCTATAAAGTTACCTTCACCCCACCCTAAGTGTAGCTATTTGATTTATCCCTTTAGAAGATTATTGCTCTTGGTGCTTGAAAAAAATATAATTGACCAATGCAATACTGCATTAAAAAATACCTACCCAAAGAAAATTATTTAATATCAATATAAAATTCCAAAATTATGGAAGAGATTAGTTAAGAGTTAAGCCTTTTTGTTAAAACAGGATTCTAGTTTTTAAAAATCTTCCCTACACTCACATCTTAGAGTCAGTCTTCCCCACCTGAGTCTAAAGTGTCAGAGGCAAGCTCAGCAAACAGTTCCTCATCTGGCTGTAATCAGACCATAAAACTTCAGTTAATTGAAATATCAATTGCCCTTCAGCACAAAAGATTAATAGAGATGAAATCTACATTCTTTTGCTAGGGGTATCATGACAAAGTGCCACAGACTAGGTGCCCTAACCAAGAGAAATTTATTTTCTCACAGTCCTGGGGGCTAGAAATCCAAGATCAAGGTGACTGCAGGTTTGAGTCCTGCAGAGACTTCTCTCTTTGGGTTCAGGTGCCCACCATTTCACTGCAGCCTCCTGTGGTCCCTGTTCTGTGTACAAGCCCCTGCTGCCCCTTTGTGTCTCTGATTTCCTCTTCTTACAAGGACACCAGCCAAATTGAGTCCAGGCCTACCCTAACAGCTCGATTTAACTTAATCGTCTCTTTAAACGCCCTGTCCTCAAATGCAGCCACCTTCCGAGGTACTGGGTTATGGGGTCTTAACATATGAATTTTGGGGGACACGATTCCGTCCATAACAGTCTATTTAAAAACATTAAAAAAATAGAGATCACTTTTCTTTCATACCTCCTTGTTACTGTACATTAAACTACAGCTAGAATCCACAAAACAAGTAATGTAATTTTTATTTTATTATGTTTTAAAGATTTTATTTATTTATTTTTAGAGAAAGAGGAAAGGAAGGAGAAAGAAAGGGAGAGAAACACCAATGTGAGAGAGAAACATTGATTGTTTTCCTCTTACGTGTGCCCTGGCGGAGAATCAAACTTGCGACCTTTGTTTGGTGGGGCAACGTCCAACCAACTGAGGCACACTAGTCAGGACAATATACGAGTAATTTTATGCTGTGGTGGTACATTATGGTTTTCTGGTAAAGAACATGCTTATTATTTTAACAAGCACAGAGGGCAACTTATTTAAGTACAAAGTCTAATAAAAACAGTTTTAGTGATGAGACCTATTTCAGATCAGATCACAAATTGACATATGATATCTTATTAATGCTTCTATTTATCTAACTTTTTATATTTTTATCAATGCCTATTTATATAATGCCAATCTGTATAAAAGGAAATGCCCTTCTAGGTCAAAGATTTAGGAATTGTGCCATTCAGTGTTAGCAAATATAAATTTTACTCAGTTCTGGCAAAAAGCTGATGATTGATCGTTTTTAGAGACTCCTGTATAAAATAATACTGTTAAAAGAACGAAAAGAGAAATTTTTGTTTAACAGGAACATACATTAAAGAGCAACTGTTTTAGTTGTGGTCATTTTTATCTTCCGACTTTTCTGGAGTTGACCTTGATTTAAAAGGAAAATGATTTTTCCCTCCCACATCTTTAAATAGATTTTATTACAAGTACTCGTGATGTGTATTGGCTATGGGCATTTGTTTTGTTCAGTATTCAGCGGTGCATATTATAGTGCTCATCGCTCTCGTGCTGCCAGGCCGATGGCTCTCAAAATCAGCTCAATGTACAGAACTTCTGACCAGGCAACACATGTGCAAATATATTCATGCATATTGACAATTGTGCTCTTATTCATTTGCTATGGACTCAACTACATTTTGGAATGCCTACTGTGTGCCAGGTGATGTGCTAAGCAACTCCCCTTGCTTTTTGTATATTTTTTCCCTGAGCAAGTGTATCATGAAGCTTCAATTTACCAAGTTAGTCAAGAAAGCCATGTTTTCCCAAAAGATCCTCCCAAAGATCATGCAATTCAATGGTCTTCATACATTGGAATATTACAGAGCAATTATTTTTTTAATTGGGATATTTTATTAGACTAATAACAATAAACTTACCATTTATTATCACCATCATTTTAAGAAAAAGAACATTTTAATACCAAAAAGATTGCTTAATACAAACCTCAAAACATTGCTTATTACTCTTATTTCCCTACTGAATATTTTGTCATCCACAGTCCAAAATTTGGGGACCACTGATCTGGAAAACAGAACAGAGGGAAAGAGAGGCAGTAAGTATCAAGAGAACTAATTAAAACCTGTGCACAGAATAGTGCATGCCTTCTCAACATGTAAGTGATTTTCTAATTAAAACAACAAAAAGATTGCTGCTTTTTGATGTATAACATTTGAAAAAAATGATATGAAGCTTATTCAGTGTATAATAGATAAATGAAAAAGAACCTTCTTTTTAAAAAATTGTGATGTTATCCACTTGTGGCTTCAGTTTCCTAACAAGATTCTCCAGCTTATTTAACATATCTTGTGGTACAAACATGCCCCTCAATATAAAAAGTAGAGTTTCATTGAACAGAAACTTTAGATTCTAAAAATTTAGATCATTTAAGTGCTGATAAATGTCTATGATATTAATGATAGTAGAGATAAATTATTTTAGTAACAATATAATGGAAAGGATTATGGCACAACTAGTAGTTGTTCCATAATCCTTTCCTATATTATAGTGATTGATAACAGAAGGAAGGATAGGAAAAGAAAGGAAAGAAGAATAGAAGATATTAATTTTCAATGAGAAATGAAATTATAGTGATTGATTAAGGTATAAAAATTCATGGTCAATTGTAGATCCAAAATTAGATACTTGTATTGTAAGTCTGTGCGTGTGAGCGAGGTATTGGTTACTGACCCAAATTCACACTGACCTAATTTCTCACTAGCACTTGTATGTTTCCAATAGTGGTAAATATTCCTGACATATACTCTGTGATTAATCTGAAACAGCAAAGCATAATGTTTTAAAAGTATAAATACTGGCCAGGAACATTATAATTATTAGTTTAAAACAACAGTTTATTGTAATCTTAATGGCTCTCTTTTGAATTGGTTTTATGTAAAGAATCATCGAAGCTTCATGATATTTCTTATAGGTAGAATTCTTCAGAATCATATGTAGAACTATATGTGGAACCAGATTAGAAGGCTACCTACATTGTCTAAGCTGAAAAGTAATATAAAGTCTCCCAAGGACCCCCTTTATCCAGGTGCTACGTACCTGAACTACTACAAGTTAAATGCATGCATGTTCTTTTTTTTTGCCTCCTATATCTTAGATATAAAATATTTGTAAGGGGTAATATTGAATGAATCCACCATTAAACATTATTGACTAAACCAGCTCTGCAGAAAATCTAGATAGAATAAAGGTAAAGAAAGCATGAGAAATGAGGAAAATGAACATATAGAGACTTGAGAAATCTTGGCTAGGCGTAGTTCTGCTGAAATCACCACTTTATATCACATTGGCTTTCAGGCTGATCATTCATGCCAGGTTCACAATTTATTTATCCTCCATGCCTTTCCATAGAACATTTCTGACAATTAAAATTGAAACCAAAGGGAGCTGCCTGCTGCAAGGAAAGCTGAATTTGCGAGACAGATGCTGATGAGAAGGAAAGTAGTTCATTCAAGTGCTGGCTACTGGAGAAGATGGGGGAACTCTTGTCCCAAAGTCCATCTTAGCATCTCAGTGTAGGCAAGGGTTTTTATCTGGAAGGGGAGAGAAAGCAGAACAAAGAAGTCAGGGGAGGGGACTGGGACATGTAGGCTGTGTTCTCACTGGTCCCTATATATGAGATCTTTAATGTCAGCTGACGTCTGGTTTTCAAGCTACCCCAGGCCCAGGCAGGCTCCAGGACAGCCGGTTTCTGCAATATGCTCAAAAAAGCCTCCTAGCAATTTATGGTGGGCAGGAGTAACCAGGCCTTGGTTTTAAGACTATACATCTTGTTTCCTGACCTGAGGAAAAGAATTGTTCATCATATGTTATTTAATCAAAACTTTTATTTTGCTCTTCAGAGTAAGAGTTCATGTAGGATGTGCAGGATGTAAAGGCTGCGCAGGATGTCCTCCCATAGGCTTTGATACAGTTCATTATGATTACCATTCTTGAGTTGGTTATCTGGGCTTTTTGAGAGCTGAACTCCTGTTGACTGAGCAGTCTCATTAGCCAGACCTTGAGGCCAGGCTGCTTCCTAGGTTCACACAGGAGCAGACACTCCTGAACTATAAAGTATAGTAAAAAACTTTTAACATGCAAGCTCTAGTTTTTGAGAGAAAAATCAGGTTAGAGTATATCCTTATTTTAGATCTATAGCTACTCAGACTAATACAAATAGTATATCACATTCATTTCTCATTACAAAATAAATTCCTTTGATTTGTTAATATTGAAAATGATAGAATCCATTGCTTAAAATGTATGTAACATTTTTACTGATTCTTTATAGTAACCCTTATAATAGCTGTTTTATAACATCGCTTCTATACTAATAGTATGGACATTTAAGTGCCCTTACTTGAATCTAAAGTAAATATATATTTATATATATATTTATAAAGTAATATATATACTTACTTTAGATTCAAGTGTGTGTGTGTGTGTGTGTATATATATATATATATATATATATATGTACATATATACACACATACACATTTGACAATAGGGGTCAATAGGGGTTTTAGAGCCTAGAGATTTTGGAATTAGAGAAATGTGAATTTGAATTCTATTTTTCCTTCTTCCTATTCGTGCCCATCTCCTACATCTTAGCATTTCTAAGACTCAATTTCCTCAAATATTGAATAAAATAGAAATATTTTAAGTAATTCCTATTAGCTTGTTTTTAATTCCTTCTAAAATACATCATCATTACTATTGAATTTGTTTACTTTTTAAAAAAATACAACTTCTATTACTATCAGCATGAAGCATTAAATACCGTGAAAGTACCTTCCCATGAAAACAACTAAATAATCTGGATAAAGTATAAACTGTATTTCTATAAGTTAATTGATGAGGTGGCTGGAAGATAAGAAAGTAGCTAAAAGCTAAAAACAAAGAGAGAAAATACTAGAATGTGGGTAAGAATTAAAACTAGGTCTTACCCTAGAGGCGTGTGCTAAACTGTGGGAATCTTGAGCTTCTGTTCTGGAAATGGCCAGCCAGTCAGGGCAAAAAGCTTAGATACTCGCTTCAGTAGATACACTCCAATCTGGACCTCAAAGATAAAATTTCCAAGAAAAATGAGCTAATCATATCAAGTCACAGAATGCACAAAGGAGCCAGAAACCGTAAGAAGCCTAACACCATAAATCAAGTGTCAGCAGAAATAAGAACCACAAGTATCATACCACAGAGTCTTCAGATACTGAAATTTTCTTAAATGTCTGTGTTTTAAGAAATTAGGATAGAAAAGGAGTCTGTAAGAATGACCAAGTGGACTTACAGTGACAGCACAAGCAGAAATAAAGAAACCAACAAGGTATAATAAAGCATCCTGAAGCCAACAACAGCAGGAGTCGTTTTCAATTCTATGTCTTAAGGAACATGGAAGAGAGGTTGCAAGAAACGGGAGCCAGTATAATTGCAGCTATAGCAAAGGATCATCAGAGAGGTACTGCAAACTTTGGTAGGAGAATGCAGCTTCTGCTGACCCGCAGCGCATTACAAACTCAGTTTGGGAAGTAAATAGCTTACCCTGTTGCTAACTTGCACTCGCCCAAACACACCAGACGCCAGAGCCAGGGAGCTTTGCTGATGTGAGACATAGAGGCTAGTGTGCCAGGACACAGCAAAGTAGAGAAGGGAGGATTAGAAAGGCAAAAAGAGGATTCCCAGCAAAAGACATTAAGAGACATTGAGGATAGAGTGCAAAGTCCTAAGTTACATTTAAACATAGTTATAAAAAGAAAAAATAAGGCAAAACACATATTCAAAGATGAAATGGATGATACATTTTTAGAACTGCTGAAAGACAATACACCTTAGATCAAAAGGCAAGCCTAATATAAGGAGAAATTCACAAATATAATGAAACTGAAGAACACCAAAGATGACAAAAAGATCTTGAAATAATCTAGATGGAAAAGTAAGATTACCTCACAAAGGAGAGCAGTTAAAGTCATAAGTGATTTCCCAACAGCAACAAGGGAGCTGCAAGTTGGAAACACCTCCAGTGAGCTATCTGTCCACACTTCATTCTCATCTTTCAAAGCCATCTCTCAGGAAGAGGTGCAATGTGTAGATGGTTTTCAGATGAACAACAACTGAGAGGTTTAAAATCCTGTGGTTTACTTGAAAGACAGTATCAGAGGGTGAACTTCAGGCAGAGGGAAAGTGATCCAAGACCAAAGGTCTGAGATGCAGGAAAGACTAGTAAGCTGGTATTACATAGGTGGGTGTATCTAAACATGCTAATCATAGTTTCCTAAGTGGAAGTAAACAAATAGAATGAAAACAGGAAAAAGCTCTCAATTCAAAAGAAGGGAAGAAGAAAAAATAGGAACTGTATTAATAGAAATCACAAATAAGATCATGGAAATTATTCCAAATTATTATCAGTAAAGTCTGATGGATGCAAATGTAAGGTTCTGACTAAAAACTGGGTGGGGGGAACTGGATTTAAATACACAGTGATATTTTATTTACAAGAGACATACCTTAACTATGAGCACCTCTCCCAAAACATTAATCCAAAGTTTGGAAAATGACGTCGCACACAACTGCTATCCAAGAAAGCTCTTGAAACTAAAGAGATTTTAAGGCAAGTAGCCTTGTTAGACCTTAAGATCATTACATAATCACTACACTACATAGTAAAAGGTTCAGTTCATTATGATGTCATGAATTCTATATAACAGTATAGCCTCAGGTTTCAGACAGCAAACATTTCAGAACTAGGGGCAGGAATAGACAAATTTGCCATTACATGTGGGAAGTATTCACACTTCTTTCACTAATTAATAGATAAACAGAAACAAAAATCAGCAACATTTGGATAATGTACATTCTTTTCAAAACTCATGGACTTTTACAGTCAATAAATAATGCATTCTGCAGATAGGTAGGTTAAAAGTTATGTCAAAAATTGGTAAATACTAGGGTAAAAGAAAACATAGACCAGAATAAGAAGGATCGGGAGTGTTCGTGCAGAAGTGAAATTTTGGGAGAGCTGTTCAAACTGCAGTGTTAAGTGTGGTTCTCAGAAAAGACATCATTGAAATAGTAACATTTGAATGAAGATGACCAAGGTGACAGCATTCCAGAGAGAGAACACTGCCAGAATAAAGGCCTGAGGCAGGAGCATGCTGTACACATTCAAGTGGATTGATGGTGAGGGGAAACAAGGGTTATGAGGAGAGGTGAGAGTTAGCAGAACACCAAGGGGCCCGTAGACCCTTGACAGTACGTTGGCATTTGCTCTGAGTAAAATGGGAAGTCCTCAGAGTGCTGGGCGCAGAGCAGTGACTGGATCTGACTCATGATGTAGAGGGACTCCCTGGCTGCTGAATTGAAAATACACCACAGGAAAGCAAGGTGGTAGTACAGAGGCAGTGAATGGATGTAGGCTCTAACATTATTTTAATGGATAACATACTTACTTACCCACAAAAGAAGATAAAGAAAAGGAAGGAAAAAAAGCAAACCAGTCTGGCTGTGTAGTGGAAAAGAAATGAGGAAGAAACGCCAGAGGAAGAGTTTTAAGTGTAAATTGCTACATAATTTGTGATGTGATCCTTTCTTGTGACCCATACATTTTTAGAGAATGCAAAAACGTATTTTAAATGCTCCTAGAATTAGCATGTAATTATGTGCTGTCCATTCGAGTAGTTCAGGCTGTTCAGGTACTTACTCATTCAGTCTCAAATAGGAACTTAATTGTGTTTTTCCTGAAACCTATCTTTCTAAGTAGATGTAATCTTGGCTTCTTTCTTTAGTAAAGGGTACAGTATGTTCCATTTTTCTTTCCTAGTATAAGATACTAAGAGATTGAAAATATTTATGTTTTAACACATCCTGGAAATAAAAAATATTATTCTGATTTTTTTATCGATAAGAATTATTGTCATCAAACAGTACTCACTTGATTAATCATAACAGTTAATTTATTTAAACAAAATTGAATATCTTCTGTGCCTCACACCCCATGCCACAACTCTAAAAAATTTACTAGGAATACAGTGTCCTATACATTCACAAATTGCGTACTCTACTGCTGAGAACCATTGGCCTGTGGGTGGTAACTACAGTTGAAAGAGATTCATCAGGGCTAGGAGGCCGTGGGGGAACAGGCCGAAGACAAAACTCTGGGTGAGAACTTGGTCTTCACATCCCCAGATTATAAAGACTATGATGTTGTTTATCTTATTTGTTACAGTATGTGTTTACATATATATGCACATTTTGGAAAAAAATAATATTAACTCATATATGACAACTCTACCCGTTTTACTTTGGGGAAGGAATGCATGCTTTTCTTGCCAAATAATTTTAGTTCTTCCACACACACTTTTCTCTGCATCTACACAACTGCTTTTTTAGTGGTCCTTTCTCTGAGACTTAAGAAAACTCCAAGTACAAGTGGAATAATCTGGAAATGAGCAGAGTAGTTTCTTTTTTTAGGCAGTTGTGCTCAGGTGAGAAGATCAGGAGAAATCAGAAAATTCAGAGGAGAGTCTGGCTTTGCTGCTGACCTTGAGCAAGTGAGACTCAATTCATCTGTAAAATACTAAACCCACAGGCTCTTTCTGAGAAATAAATAATATATATAAAGATGTTGTATAACCATAGATCACATCAGAGCTTTATCGGGTATGCATTTATTTCTAACGCCATTCAGTCAATCATTTAAAAATGAATACTTAATTACTACTGTGTTCTGTGAATTGTACTATGTCCTCTTCTGCCCTCAAGAGATTTTAGTGGAGGCTGGGGTGATAAGATGTATGTGTAGGACCCTGTAATAGGACAGAGAGACAGAAGATAACTAGGCAGGCAGACAAAATTATACAAGGCTTTCCAGAGGAGAGATCATTCTGTATTCCGCTGGCATTAATCTTCTCATTTCATAAATGTTGACTGAAAATCATGAACCCAAATGTTGACACGCGTGTTTTCCTTTTCCTTTCAAGTCAAAGTGGGTGGGAGGAGGAAAGGGAAAGTGGAGAAAAGGAGTCAAACTAGGCTTATACATGTATTAAGTACATATACTAATTTCTAGAAGGCAGGTATTATGTTGCATTTCTATATTTCACCTAATTCAAAATACAATTTTACAAGAAATAGTTTTTATATGCTATTAAATTTAAGAAAGATAGTTCAAGTGTATTCTTTTATCACAACATGAGTGGTAATAATTTTATTGAAGCACCTAGCATTTTTTTCTGTATTTCTTAGTATCAATTTATCTTTGCATAATATGTGGTTCAACATTTGGATTTTTAAAGAATTCTCACCATTCTTTAACTGCTGTATTTCTTCCATATTGCCAGTTCTGTTTGTGCTCCCGAGAGGTATTGATTTCTTATTAAGCCTTCTTTACATTTTTGCCATCCTGTGAATATAATTTATTTTTGCCTGCAAGTGTTTCTATTAATTTACCCACTTAATTTATGTAGTTTTAGGAGACTTATTTTCTGAATAACTCTGAAGTTAGTGAACTTAAATGATTGCCTTTTTGAAATTTCAGCACTGAACACATTCCTCAATCTGGCATATAACTCAGTTATTTCTGCAAGGGCCTTCACTGAGGGGAACTTGCTATTTCTTGTATTGACTCAATTAGGCAATGATACCTTCATAAGGATAACATATTTCTGATACAGTATTACTTTGCGTGTGGGTGAAAAACAAAAATTGTATTTTTAAATAATAAGTAATTCAGTTTAGAAATTAGAAGGTTGTGAATAGTGTGCTTCCTGAATTTAGGAGGAGCTTGACTATTTTCCAACTGCTACACATGCTCTTCTCATTAATTTCACTGATATTTTATACAATAATTGTTGCAATGTTATGTAGTAAATTATATACCATCATAAATGAGCACAGCTACTTAAATGAAGGACTTGTTCTCCTTATTTGCAGATTATTGCACCTTCACTTGGCTCCTTCCTAAATCTCAGAGAAGGGACTACTGTCATTTATAGATCCTAGATTTTCAAGAAGTCAATAATGACATACATCTACTTCGAATTCTATTTCTTTGATAAAAGGTCAGAACAATGTATTATTGTGTTTGTCATTCCCTAGATGTGTGACTTGGCAATGTAAAAGCGAGTTTTTCCCTCTCGGACACAACTGGTGACTCTCGTATTTTGGGGAAATCATCACTGCCCTTAAAAACCAGGTGCCGGACTCTCTCCCAGCAACAGAGCATGACATCCGTCTTCGTGTTCTGTTCAACATTTCACTCTCCTTCTAGGCAGTTTGAGTGTAGTTGAGATGTGATTTCTTTTCACAATAATCTTGCTCTTTAACTTCATCTTGTCCTTATTAACTATCAGCTCAACATCTTTGGCTGAAATAATTAGGTATTGATTTTTTTTATACTGTCATTTGCAGTTTAAATGGGATCTTTACAAACACTTGAGAATCCTTTTTTTAAGGATTTTTTTCACATTTTTTATTGCTGTTCAAGTACAGTTGTCTCCATTCCTGGCTCAACTGCCCTCCCCACCCCAGCCATTGCCACTTCCCACTCTTGATCCTACCCCCTTTGGTTCTGTCCATGTGTCCTTTATACATGTTCCTGATAACCCTTCCTTCTGATGGCTATTGTATGCTCACTGTGTATGCATCGTTCCAGTCTGGAGTTAGGTTCACTGTGCCGAATTCAGGCTCAACTTCCTAAAAGAAAACAGCAGATCAGTGATAAAGCAAGTGTGGTGTGGGGAAGGGGGAGGTCACTTGGCTTTATAACTTCATAAGGATGCAAGGTCATAGTGTGCTGTCCCTTATTCTTCTCTTTCTGTGGGCAGGACAGACTATTAATCATTATTTCCAAAAATAATATAGCAATATTATTCTTCCTTCTTTTTAAAATTTTTTTTTTGATTATAGAGAGAGAGAGAGAGAGAGAGAGAGAAACATTGATTTGTTGTTCCACTTATTTATGCATTCTTTGGTTGATTCTTGTATGTGCCCTGGCTGAGGATCAAACCAGCAACCTTGGTATATTGGGACAATGCTTTAACCAACGGAGCTACCCAGCCAGGAGCTTCCATTTTTCATGTGCACGCTTAAGCACACTTGTATTTTTTAATCCCTATTGTTTTCATTTTAGTTTGCCATGAATTATTTCTGTTGAGTCTTTAGACCCACAGACACATAAGTCAAAGTGACAATAATTTTTATTCAATACTTAAAGATTTCTTGTGCATCTGTGAGTCACAAGGTAAGAACCATTCCGACTCTATGAGACACTAGAAAAACTAAAAACCTGATAATATTATCTATGCATATGGCATTGTATAATTAAAGTTGGAATTTGGGAGACAAAGGACCAACATTCAAGTGCTTACTCTGGCTTTCCTTTGTTACTCTGCATATGCCACTTAATTTTCAGACTTTCACTTTTCTCTGATATAAATAACGATGTACTAATACCTACTTCAGAATTGTCATGAAAATGAAATAAATTATGGAAATATATTTTGATGACTGTGATATGTGATATCCAACCCCTCAAATGGTTTAGAATCTATGTGAGTGAAGGACACATTGAAATGAAGACTAATACTAATGGAAAGTCACCAGTTACTCTTCCAAAAACTTAGTAGATATAATATAGAAGACTCAGAAAGCAAGCAGTGAGTATATGTGAAGTGGCTGAAATTGTTTCTGAATAGAACTGGGACTTAAAAATTGGCCTTCAAAGATAGGTAAAATTTGAACATAAAAATAGAATCTTCCAAATGTCCCTACCAGGAAGGAGCCAACTTTGTTCATTCATTAAATCATTCATTAAATAGTTATGAAGTGTTTACCATGGTCTAGGTACCGTGCTGTGTTAACGGATATGGAAGACGTGGCTATGAAAAGAAAACACTGCTTGACTTTTGTCACATGGTATATATTTTGATCTTTGGACTCTGACAAATGAAAGGGTAGTAGCCTCTTTAACCACAGACTGATAGGGTGAATTTTAAGATAGTAGCCAACATTGTATGGCTTTGTGCTTCAACAGAAATGCTCCTGTATATTCATTGTCAAATTTGAAGACAAATTTTATTAAGCTTCCTAGTCATATTGATTGCCATTTTAAATATAATGGATTGTGTTTTTCATAGATATGCAGTTTATTATGTCCAATTCTGCTTATAATCAAGTTAAATAAAAACTCAATGAAATGCCAGTCTCATTTTTTAAAATGTCTGCATTTGTTCAAGATTATTTAATTAAAGATTATTAAAATGTAATTGAAATTTTTACTTTCCTAGAAACTAATAAGTTAAAGATATTTACTCTTTGTAATTTATCTTATATTCACTTAACTAATTAAAAAAATTCCTTGAGGAGTGTTAGGAGCCTCCAGAGGACAAAGCAGAAGGGCATGCAAATACTCAACTCATTGCTTTGTAAGCAGACCTTCAGTTAGAGCAGGGGCATCAAACTCATTTTCACCGGGGGCCACTTCAGCCTTTCGGTTGCCTGCAAAGGGCTGAATGTAATTTAGGACTGTGTAAATGTAAGTATTCCTTCAGTAGGGGCAAGGAGCTCTGCGCTGCCTACTGGTAGAAACAAGGTGCCTGGCCAGATAAAACCAGGTGGAGGGCCAGATTTGGCCCTTGGGTCTTGTGTTTGCCACCTGTGAGCTAGAAGTTTTTATCTAAATTTGCTAATCTAAAAAGCAAATCTAAATCTAAATTTTCTCTTTTATCCATTAAATCCATTTAAGCACTGTATATTTATAATTTGGGATGTTCTCACAAAACAGCAAATATAATAATATGCTCAAGGAGAGGGGAAAAATAGGTTCAGTATCTTTGGTAACTTGTAAACAAAACAAGTTGATTTTACTTTTTAATTGATTTCTTTGATGTCATGATTCCATTACTTCCCTTGGTCACAACCTTTGTCTACTGGAGGGGGTGTCTGGTCTTTACAGGTTTGTACCATACTAAGAAGAGCAGTCCCCCGATGAACTCCTCTCGCCCTTCCCCTCCAAACCCCTAGGCCCTGCAGCAAAGAGGATCTGAGGTGGTCATGACTTCTGATAACTGGTCATCCCTGATGGCTGGTGGAGAGAGCAATGGTGAGAGGATGCTTTTGAGGGCAAGGTGATAGCCTATCAGGGAAGTGTTAGGATGTGCCAGGGAATGACTGGGGGAAAGCACACAGGTGGGGGGTAATGGAAAGACCATGTCATTTGGACAGTCAGTCATTAGTTTGACTACCCAGCTCACACCCAGTTACCATATGAATATATATTTGCCCTTGTGGCAGGATTAGGGGAAACTCATTCATTCAAACAACAAATACTTCATGAATGCCAAACACTGTGCTAAGTCTTCCAATAGAGTGGAGGATAATATTGATACTGTCCCTGCCTTCATAGAGCTTACAGTATAAGAGACAGGCAGATGTTAAACAGAAATTCCAGAAGACCAGTATATAATTGCAATTTGTAATAAATGCGATGAGGGAAAACTCTGGGCTGCATGATAAGACCATTTAGGGACCTAATTAGATAAAGGGGTCAAAGTGATCCCTCATTATCTCAAAAAGTGATACTATAACAAAGACTGGAAGGATGATTAGCAGTTATTCAGATGGAATAGGAGAAGGATCTTTCTAGGCAAAGGGAGAAGTACATGTAGAGGCCCTGGATGGAAAGGAGTTTTAAGTGTGTATTCAAGGCACTTAGATGTGCTAGGGGAGCTTCATAGTTGAAAACTATGGTTGCGTGAAAAAGTGTGTTTCTGCAAGGAGGCTCTTAGAAGCTATTGCAAGCCAATTCTACACTGAGGTGTTTAGTTCTTCATTTGTCTGCAAAGACCTTCCTGTGGAGCACCTTTCCAGGGCTTTTCTCCCCTGGTCTTGTTGAGTTTAATTCAGAGAGCTTCAGTGGAGATTTGTATGTTTGTTAGTCAAGTGCTGAATCGGGGCTTGTAGATATGCTGTGCTGTCTACTACAGTAGTCAAATGTGGCCATTGAAATTTCAATAAATTTAAATTCAACACAATTTTAAACTCACAAGTTCCATTCCTCAGCACACCAGCCACATTTCAAGTGCTCAATAAGTGCAAATGGCTAGCAGCTACTCTATTGGGCAGCACAGATATTAAACATTTACATCATTGCAGAAAGTTCTATTGCACAGGTCACATGGTAGTTAATAACATGGGCTCTGAAGTCAGAAAATTCTGGATTAAAACCCTCATTTTATGATCCTAAACAGGATCATAAAATCCTTGTATGATCCTAAACTGTTTGCTTAACATTTCTGAACCTCAGGTTAACCCTGGATATAATAAGAAGGGTATAGATAATGTATACATAACTTACCTAGCACCTGGAACATAATAATAATTTTTATAAATACTGCTTATACCTGATATGTCTGTTGTTTTAATCCAACTCCCTATCTTCTAGTGACTCCATTGTTCTCCATCTTTCTCCCCCATCTAGTATAAATGTATTTCAACCGTATTTTCACCCCAGCTTTATTTTCTTTATTCATTAATCACATCTCCAATTCAATCCACTATTCTACATCAATCCAAATTTGTTCTCTGATCCAACTGTCAGCCAAACCTTATTGAAGGAAATAACTTCATCATGGAGATTATCAGCCTTCTAATGGGCAGCCTTCATGCTGATCTGGATGACCTCCAGATAACCTGGCAAGCATTTGACTACACCTCTTTTCATTTCTGATAATACCTGTCCTAACTTCAGTCTCCACCCCAGACCCTCACTTCAGCTATGTATCAGCAAGCAACTACCTCTTTGAATGAATTTGTTGAACTTCCCTCTCCGACACCTGCAAGTGTATATATTTTCACATGGGTTCCCAAATGTCAGTATTGGGACAAGTGTAAGGCTGCTTTAGAAACACCTGATTAATGTTAAAAAATGCATCTATCTTGACCTGATCCCAGCCTATCGAATGAAAATCTTTAGTATTGGAAATGGGAGAATCTATGTTTAAAGCTCCTCAGGTGATTTTTGAACTAAGGTTAGGAGAATCGTGGACACCTTTGCTCATAATCTCTGACAGTTTTTTCAGATTTTTCAATATGAATCTGGCTGCCTCTATTTCTTCCCAGCAGTTGCCATGCAGGCTGCACTTTTCTGAGCCCTTCAATGAGCTGTTAGAGCATCTGTCTTGCCTGTGGTCATCACGCTTAATCTCCCCTTGCTGGAACTGTTAACACACTCCTGTTGGTGTCTTGCCAAATTTGAAAGTAGCTGGAATAGCTCCTTTGCTGTGTCCTGGCTGTGCTCCAAGACTTGATTATTGGCCATTTTGTCTGACCATTTAATGCAAACTGTAGATCATAGATGACACCGGTTAAAGGGTTCAAGCAGCCAGGCTTGGAATCTTGGGAAGACGGAAGTCCACAGTCATATAATAGTGTAGATGTGAACATCGCTCCGTAAAACTTATAATTTGATTCAAAGTGTTTTCTACTGGGCATGACATTTAGCATTCCAGAGAAAAAAGGACATTTAATGCTGTTTTAAAATGTTTTCTTCTTTTAGTGTGTGGTATATACAATTTATAGTGAGTTTCTTTGGCCCCAGTTATCTTTTCGGTGGTTCTCAAAAACTTAAAATGTCACAGATAGAAGCAAACATTTCAGTGAAAATAGCTAAATGATCAAAAATCAACATGTAATTAGCAGATCAACATATATACATATATATATTTGAGTAGTATTTTTATTTTTTAAAGATATTATTTATTTATTTTTAGAGAAAGGGAGGGAGAGAAACATCTATGAGTGGTTGCCTCTTGTGTGCCCCCAAATGGCGACCTGACCCATAACCTCGGCATGTGTGCTGACTGGGAGTCGAACCAGCGACCATTTGGTTGCAGGCCCACACTCAATCCACTGAGCCACACCCGTGTAGTTTTATATTTCTATATTTACAATATGTATGCTATTTAAATATAAGTATATATTAACATAAATATTAATATGGCATTTAATAACAATTTCATCAAACTTAAATTATGCATTACATAATAGAATTTCAACTATTCAGTCTCCTAGTGGAATTATTTCCGTGACTGTATGATTATTCATTATAAGTCTTTATTAAATAAAGCCCAGTTTTCATATGTCCTAACATAGTAGACATTTCAAATTTTAGTATATGATTTCATTTTCATTTGGGATAATTATGATGAATAACACTGACATTTGCTGAGCTCTTGAACTGTGACAGACACAATGCAAAGCACTTTACATATATTACATATTTAGTCATCACACAATCCTATGAGGTAGCTGTTATCCCTATTTAATTATGAGAAAATTAAGGCACAAAGTACATATTCTTTGCCTAAAGCCATTCTTTAAAAGACAGAATTAGAGCCCTGGCCAAGTGACTCAGATGGTTGGAGCATCTTCCCACACACCAAAAGGTTGTGGGTTTGATTCCTGTCAGGACACACACCTAGGTTGTGAGTTCACTCCCCAGTCAGGGCATGTACAGGAGGCAACCCATCGATGTTTCTTTCTCACATTGATATCACTATTTCTCTCTCTCTCAAAGCAATAAAAGACAATAAAAACATATCCTTGGGTGAGGACTGAAAAAAAAAAAAAAACAGAATTAGAATTTGGGCCCAGGTTGTCTGACTCCAGAACTTGGGCTTGTCACGCTAGGCTATGCTCCATTTCTAACAGGACATATTCCGCAGATCTGCTTGTGGGCGTTCTCAGGGTGCAGCCTTGCGCGTGACTCCTGGGGGGTGATTCGGGGATCTTTGCTGCCAATATATATATTTCAATATATAATGACAATTTTCTGAAGCCCTATTAGTACTTTGTCAGTTGTATTTCAAATCTTCTGACATACCCTCAAACACAGAGAAGTGGAAATCAACTAGACCACTTTTGCTTTCACATGTTTGATTGTCAGAGATACAAAAGGTAAAAGAATAGCTCATCCAAGAGAGAGGTTTACATAGAATTCCAACCAGGATGAGCTGCCACTCCTCATCAGAGTATAATCACAATGAGTAAAATTGGTTTCTAAAATTACATCACAATGGTGTGTAGACATTTGCGTGTGCAGGTTATGTTTGCTGTCTTTTACAATTTTGAGCTTATAAATTAAAGTAAATAGTCATTAGTTCACTTACATTATTGTTAGATCATCATGAAAATTCATTTATTTGCAGAAATGTAATCAAAATTGCACATTGAATTAATTCAAGAATCACAAATCAGAAAGTTTATATAATTAAGTTTATATGGCTAAGCCTCGTGGCAAAACTATAGAGACAGGCCTAATTTTCCCCCATATACAGTGTTAAAGCAAATTATGTCATAAACTCTTGGTTTCCTGTTACTGTATTATTATAACCTAGAGAGAAATAACTCTTTCTTTTTTACTTGAAATGAGCTTCAACTGAAACTAAGTTTTAAGTTATCATTGCACATTCAGAAACATTTTTGTGTACTGCATGTACACAGGCATGAACATATGAACACACACACTCAGACAAACACTTGCAGCATCTCCTACATATAAATGGAGTGATTTCAGGAAGTATATTTGAAGAAGTGCTTTTAAAAACCAGGGACAGTTTCCCACAAAAATAGTGTTATGTTACTATCCCAGTATATAATGTTACTCATCTCATATTTCACATTATTTTAAACAATGCTTTTATGGGATCGTCCTGCCCTGATTTTCCTCTCTGGTCACCAGAAGCACAACCCTCTGTAGCACTAACTCTAGAAGACCCACTATCACCATAACCCATAACACTTACATGGTTTTCAAAAGTATACATGCTATCAACCAGCACTGTTATCAAAACCAGTGATATCCCATTAGAATAATTATGTAGATATTAAGAAGCTATGTTTATATTTTTGAAATGATAAATATGGTTTTGTTATGAATTTTCAAATCCTAAGCACTCAATAGTTTTTAAATCTTATTAAAATAAGTATACAATGGTGGTACAAAACTATAAGGTTTGCTAAAACCAGAAAATACTGATCACAAAGTATATGCTGTTAAATACACTAACCCAAGTTGCATTTGATGCTTTTATTATTATTTCTGGATACCAGCATTTCTATGTCACTAGATACTAAGAGTACACTTTATATTAACCAATTTTTTAAGAAATCATGATTATTGGAATTAGAAAACTCTTCCCAATTTAGTCATTATCATGGAAGAAAAGCAGCAATTCCTCTCTTGAAATTGATATTCTGAATGTTGGTGAAATATACATTCTTTATTTTCTAAAGAGTGGCCTGATTTTTGACAAATTTGTTTATAAGTAATCAGTCGATAGGTCTCTGCCTTAGTTATCTAGGCCACTATAGCGACATACCACGCACACACTGGGTGGCTTACACAACAGAAATTTATTTCTCCCAGTTCTGGAAGCTGAGAAATCTGAAATCAAGTTCCAGAAGACTTATTCCCTGGTGAGAGCCCTCCTTCCTGATTTGTAGATCACTACCTTCTCACTGTGTTCCCATAAGCCAGAGAGAGAGAGCCCAAACTCTGGTCTCTTCCTGTTCTTCTAAGGACGCTAATGCCATCATGGGCATCCATTTAAACCTAGTTACTTCCCAATGGTTCCACCTCCATATATCATTACACTGGGGCTTAGAGCTTCAACGAATGAAATTGGTAGTGGGGAGCACAAGCAGTCGGTAACAGCCTCTAACTAAAGAATGTGCATATAAGTGTCTACATGGTGTTTTTACATTTTTAAACCAGAATGTCTTGGAAAAGTCAAGCACTTTCCAGTTCACCATGGTCCCTGCCATGCCCTGCTGTATTACTTACTCCTTGCTATTTACTCAATGATGTTGTCTAACAAGCCCCTGTAGATAATTGGATTATTGACTATTGATATAAACCATTTATCTTCTCAAAGTTTATCAAGCTTTTGGTAGTAATATATTCTTTTGGTTATCTTTTACAGGATGGAGAACCTAATAAGGGGAAGGAATCCCCCACAATATCAGAGAAGTCCTTGTAAAGAAGTTCGTGCAGCACTTCGGAAGAGGCCTGAAGAGGAGTGTAAGTATTTCAATAGGATTCACTATATTCTAGATAGATTTTGGTGAGTAGCATTGTAAAACTAAAGGGTTGACCTTTAAGTAATTAAAAAATAGAGATACTTAATAAATATTTGTTGAATCAAATGGAATTCACTTTTTAAAACATATGACCACACAGTACAAGGATGCATTGTTAAGGGGCTCTACTGATAGTTCGGTTTCCAGTGTGATTGGAAAAGGCTGCATAATCTACGACATCTTTCTTAGACAGTCATACGTGAATGTTAATGTTTCTCAGAAGTCCTAAGGTTAAAAAATCTTTTTGAAATATGTTTAAAATATATATTCTCTAGTTTTCTTTGACCACATTGTTCTTTCAGCATTTTTTTAAAAACTGAAAACTCTTTGAAAACCACTGTATTAGACTTAAGAATAAATATCTTGTAAATATAAATCCATTCAACAAAGAGAAATATTTGATTCAATGCTATTTAAGAAAATATTTTGCAAGATGGAAGGCATGTTTTCCACCATTAACTCATTTTATTTCATCTTGATATTATGACATATTAGAGTATATAATTGTCTGTGAAGATTTTATTTAAATATTTACAATCATTAGCATTTTTTGAAATGTTGGACATAATATTTGCAGTTTTAGTTTCCAAGATGACCCATAATACTAACTTTCCTCATGGTAATTGCATATAATTATTTTCAAGGAAGTAAAGCACATGCCATTATGACAAAATTTATCTTAATAGAGCTGATGCAATGGGTTCATTGGCATGTACAGTTAGATAGACTTATAAGATTACATTGGCATTTTTAATTAGTTTGAAGTACACTGTTCTGAGTAAAGACCAAGTACATTAAATCTGGGCACACTCATGGCAAGTAGAGTATTTTTGTTTTGTTCTGTTTTTTTATGAAGTCAATAGACTATCTGATTTGGTTGGCATTTATATCACTCCATGTAGTATTAGCTTTAATTGATAGAGTTATAGCTTCTAACCCTACAAACATATCTAATTAAAACTAAAATTTCAAAATGAAAATTGAGTTCATGGATATCTTAAAGGAAAAACTGTAAGATGCACTCTTGCATCTTTTGTTGGGTTCACAGGAAAACTTTGGGGTTTCTTCGCTGTGCTGGTTCATCGCAACCAGCTTAATCCCGTATAGTTCTGCAGATTTCACCTAAAAATTTAGAAGGAATTTTGAAATTAAATTTATAGTTGATTCCTACAGAGTTACTATTTAACGTACACAAAGTAATTTTTCAGGCTTCTTGTACTGAGTTGGTGTAGGCCAGAGGTTGACCAACTATGGTCTACTGAACAAATCCAGCCTGGCACCTGTTTCTGTAATGATGTCGTCCTGAAACAGCCATCTCCTGTTTACTCAGGTGTTGCATTGTGTGTGGCTGCTGTGTACTGCAGAGGATGATTTCAGTAGTTGTGATACGGACTTATGGCCTACAAAGTCAAAATAATTTACCTGATTCTTTACAGAAAAAGGTTTTTGAACCCTGGCATCGGCCAGTAACTCTTAAAGTGTGTTCTTTGGACCAGCAGCACACCTGGGTAGTTGTTAGAAACACAAATTTTAAGGGCTGCAACCCACACCTACTGAGTGAAGACCTCTGAGAGTCAGGTCCAATAATCTGTGCATTTGGAAGTGTGCCCTACATGAGATTCTGATACAAGCTCAAATTTGAAAACCACTAGCCTGAGTCAAACCATCATGGATGCAAAAGATTAAAGATTGTAGGCATATTTCAGAGTTAAGCCTTATTGTTGCTTAAGATGCATAATATGGCTGATGCTTGTGTTATAACAAGAAATTCTTCATCGATTGGATTCTGGTGGTCAGGACCATTTCTGAAATGTCCCTGCAGGAACTCAGCTGGATTGACCATGTTACAAATACATGGGATGACATCATGGGAAATGAGAAACCTATAAAATATTATTCTTTCTGGAGAGGTTTTAATTACCCCTTATTAGTATAATGAACAGTTCTTCTTGTCCTGTTACAGACCAGTGCTGAATCCCTAAAAAATAAGACATTTTTTTCAAAGAATAAAAGCAGCATATATTAGTTAACTAAGACATCAACTTTAGAGTCACACAGAAGGGCTTATTCTCTAATGTGACACTTAATGTG
The DNA here is from genome assembly GCF_022682495.2 of Desmodus rotundus. Classification (NCBI taxonomy): domain Eukaryota; kingdom Metazoa; phylum Chordata; class Mammalia; order Chiroptera; family Phyllostomidae; genus Desmodus; species Desmodus rotundus. The sequence continues at coordinate 49,117,651 of NC_071389.1, forward strand.
ACCAGCCACAGGGCTCTCAGTATATTTTTTAACTAAGACTCAGTTTACTTATTTGAAAAATGATAGACTTACCTTGTAGGATGCTTTTGAGATTAAGTTCTTGGCACAAAACCTGGGACATAGCAAGTTTTCTTTTTTCCTTTCCTTTCTTTCTTTTCACTTATTATTGTTTTTGTTATTTCAAACTAATCATATGTGTGAAGATAATCAACAATGTTTCTGATCATAGAAATGAAAATCCACAGAACTTGCTACGACCGTTTTTAGAAACAATGATGCATGGCAAGGGATAAGTTTTAAACAAATGACATAAGCTGAAATTCTTGCAGCAGTGTTAGATACTAACGCACGTTAGTTATTTGTCTCACACCACAGCATAGGTCTTACCCAATCATCCTACAGATTCAATATGGGACACAGACAAAGACTTGTTGGTCAGCTCTGATGGAAAATATCACCTTAGAAAATCATCAGAGAAAGAGAAATGATAGTGGCTACCCTTTACTGGGAACAGAAAGGAACAGCAGACTTAGAGGATCCTCCAGATTCAAGGAGGGCTCCCTTGCATTTAGAAATATTGCATCAGGAAGGTTTTACTGAAGAGTATGATCCATCCTTCTTTCTTTTATAATAATTTATAGTCTTTTACAATATTTTCAATGTGAAGATCAACATTAGGTCATTATGTCTATTGTGCATCTAGCAAAGCCAACTTTCAGTACAAATAGTTTCTTGTAAAAGACAGGGATTGAAACATGCTCAAGTTGTTTCACATTTTAAAAAAATAATAAAAACTTTGTTCTTGAAACCACAAACTACATCCCCACATTCGTGCTCTATTCTTAGGTAAACCTCTCTAAAGAGTCACTTATACTCACTCCATATACTTACCTCCCACTCACTCCCCCAAACACACCCAGCCTGGCTCCTCCCCTGGTCACTCTACTGAAACAGCTCTCATTCACACCACCAATAATCTCTTCACGTTGCTGGGTTAGTTTTCTATTGCTGTGTAACAAATTACCACAAATTTAGTGGCTGGAAACAGCCCTCATTCATTTTCTCACAGTTTCTGTGTGTCAGGAGTCCAGCAGGGCTTAGCTGGGTTCTCTGCCTCAGCGTTGTCCCCGGGTGAAGTCTCATTGGAAGCTCAACTGAGGAAGACTCCACTCTCAAGCTTACTTAGGTGATTGGCAGAACTTTTTTTCCTTACTGTTGTATGACCAAGAGCCCTGCTTTTTGCTGATTTCCAGCTGGAGGTCACCTTTAGGTTTCAGAGGCCCCCTGCAGTCCTTGCGTAGGTGTAGCTTCTCAGTATGACTGCCCACTTCACTGGGACAACGAGAAGACTCTCTCCTCAGGGAGGGCCCTGTCCTTCTTTTAAGGGATTTCACCTGATTAAGCCAGGCTCACCCAATATAATTTACTTATGTTTAATTCACAACCAGCTGATCTGGAAACTTAACTACACCACTATGTTTTCCATATTATGTTGGATAAAAGCAAGTCATAGATCCTGCCAATCCAAGGGGAAGGGATTACAAAGGGCTTGAACACATGGGGTGTATGACTATGGAGCGAACTTAGAATTCTGCCTACCACTTGCTAAGCCCATCAGGCATTTTTTTTTCAATGTTCTTTAACTTGTTAGCCAAAATCAACACTGTTGATCATTTCCTCTGTTTGAAAGCCCTCTAATGCCTCTATTACCTAAATACAGTTCTCTCCTGGGTTCCTCTGTGTCTCTGGTTATTCTGTTGCATGCAGAATACATTGGAATTTCTGAAAACTGTTTGAAGCCTTCTTCTAAATATATTGTCTCCATGTCTAAATATGTCTCCATGGACAGCCTCATCACACCCACAGCATCAGTTATTCCTGTAACCAGATGACTCACAAAGTAATACCTCCAACCCATACATATCTCCATATATCCAAATAGCTACTTGACACTTGACGCCTCTTCGATATTTCACTTGTGCCTCAAACTCACCAAATCCATGATCATTCCCTCAAAACCTGAGCTTCTTCCAGTGTTTTTGGTGTGAGTGTTAGGTGCTCTTAACCATTTTGGTACAAAGAACATACATCGCAGAGTCATCTTTCATACCTCTTCTCCTTTTTCCTCTGACATTCACTATAATTTCGAAGTCTGTAATTTCAGTTTCTCATTATGTTTTGAACCTGTTCACAAATCATTTCTTCTGCAGAGACTCTAAGATTCTACCAGATATTCCTGTAAGTGGCTTTCCTAGATATTGTTCTGAACACGTTCATCTTAAAATGGCCCTATGGGCACTGCTCACTGAAGAAAGATGAAAGCTTTACTATAATTAAAGGACATGCACAGTCTGGCTCCCACCCACCCCTTCACCTTCACTTCACACTCGATTCCTTTGCACTGTGAATTACAACCACATGGGTGTTCCTTTCATTCAGTGATGGGAACACAGAATATAAATATTTTAAATGTTATAGAACCAGAGGAAAAAACTTACCCTGGAAAGGAAGAGTATACTTTTGGAAAATAATAAATGTAGAAACTAGAAGAAAAAGTTAGAAAGTTGTTAAAATTTTTCAGTAATCCCAAGAAGATATGTCTAGGATACAGATGTAAAATAAGCAATATGGAAAAAACAGCAATTTTTTTCAGGAAAAAAAAGAAAGAACTAAAAATGAACATTGATGAGGAAAAGAATTATAAAAAGCCAAACATGAAGAGCAGACTTAAAATCTCCATGGGCATCAAGAAAACAATTAATACTATAAACACACCTGGAATTTAAAGAACAAATATTAAAAATCACAAATACAAAGAAAGTATGACCAAAAAATAAATATGAAGGGAAATAATGACAATTATGGAGAAATAAAAAGTGAAAATCCAACCTAAGAATTATAAACTCTTCTAAAAAAAATCAGAGCAATTTAAAGGAAAAAATCATCAAAGTCTTCATTGAATATATTTGTCAAAGCTATAAAATTATAGTTACTCTATTAATCAGTTAAATGAGAGCCATACCCAGATACACCCAGACAAGCATTTTAGAATTACACTATCAGCTCTTCGAAGGACAAGGTATCTGTCTTATTTACCATTATGTCAACAACGCATATCATAGTGCCTGGAATTGGGAGATGTTTAACAAATATTTCAGAATGAATGAAGAAATCAATTACTTTGCTTTAAAGATAAAAGTGCACCACAAGGATCTGCTTGAAAGAAAGGGGGGTAGAGAGAAAGTGCAAAAAAGAGAGAAAAGAAGGAAAGAAAACCAGATAAACAGCAACAGAGAGAAAGGGAGGGAGGGAGGGAGGGAAGGAAGGAAGGAAAGAAGGAAGGAAGGAAGGAAGGAAGGAAGGAAGGAAGGAAGGAAGGAAGGAAGGAAGGAAGGAAGGAAGGAAGGAAGGAAAGGAAGGAAAGGAAAATGTCTAATTAAGAAACAGATAGCATGGTCTCACTTTTCCCCATTTCTCCCCTTCAAAATTCATTAAACACCCTGGAAGTTATTCAACAGACCATGATAAAATGCCCTCTGAAAGCTTCAAAGAAGAAGACAGACTGGCTGGGACTTCCAAACTGGAGGAAAGACATTGTGATGTGTTCCTTGGGTTTTCTCTTCATCCTCCATGAATCTCTGGACTGAGCAACAGAGAGACCTACAACATTACACTGTCAAAAGACATGATCATCATCATCATAATCATAATTATAAAAGCAAGAACAGCCTGTTCTTTCAATCTACCTACAGCAGCAGAAGAGCGAGGCCCCAGGCCACCCTAGTCCTGCTGTCCCCAGCATGCAGACCTGTCTGGTGGTAATGGTGGCAACAATGACACCCTGTGCCTTCATACTTCCACTCAGTGGTTCTGTGCTTTCCCTGAACGTAACTCAGTAACATTAGGGAGCCCAGAAAAGCACCTTCTTACCCTGGCAGATGGCACCAGTAGTGTTTGAGCAAGGCCCCAGCATTGGCAGAAGAACAAAGCAGACAAACAGCGTTAGCATTACAAGGGATCAGAAACTTTTTTCCCGTTTGAGTGCCAGTGATGGACTGAAAGTAAGTCTGTTTAATGGCACAGCTGCTACAAAGTCTGGTAAGCAGGTGTCTTTGGTCCTGGACCCCTAGTGGCCATTGCCATGTGCACCGCTGTGGAATTGCTTAGGCTCATGCAACTGCTGTCTTTCTTATCATTCTAATCTGGAGAATTAACCTCCTCATGTTTCTGACCCCAAAACAGCTGTTGTTAGTTCAAAAATGTGTGCCTCTAGGGACATAATGAGGATAAGTGCCTGCTTTTTTCAAGTAACTTGCTTTCCTCAACATTGGACTGTTCTAGGCATGCCTTGAGTAGAATTTTTTCTTGCTCTATTTTTTTTTTTTACAGAAGTAAATTAGGCACATTGTGTTTCTTCTCCTTCTATGCTTCTATTGCTTTTAGGGTAACATTGCTAAATAAAATACAAGGCACCTGGTTAATTTAAATTCAGATTAAGCAGCAAACAATTTTTTAGCATAGTATGTCTCAGACAGTATTTAGGGAACATTTATACTAAAAATTATTCATTCTTTACCTGAAATTTAATTTCAACTTCAACCGGGTGTTTGTATTAGGGTTTTTAAAGTATTTTTTTAAAGGAAGATCCAGCAAAGATAAGACAGACTGAAGGAGACATGTGTGATTTATTAAAGAATGGGCTCACGTGCTTATGAAGGTGCTAAGTTGGAAATCTGTGGGGCAGGTCAGCAGGCTGGAGACCCCCAGAGGAGCCAGTATTGCAGGACAAGTTCAAATGCCATGTGTTGGCAGGATTCCTTCTTTCTGAGGGAGGGTCATCCTTTTTATACGGGCCTTCAACTGATTAGATGAGACCTGCCCATATTATGGAGGGCAATCTGCTTTACTCAATGTTAACCAATGAAATGCTAATCTCATTCAAGAACACCATTACAGAAAAATTGAAAATAGTGCATGGCCACATATTTAGATACTGTAGCCCAGTCAATCTCAAACAAAAGTAACCATCAGTTTCTTTATTTTAATTTGTCAAATCTGTCAACCCTATTTCAGGAGTCTGAACTAAGTTCCTAAGAGTTTCAGTTGCTCATTTAGTTGATCAATTTTTTTCTTCAACAATGTAAAACTAGTACTATTTACTAGTAGTTTTTTAGTTTTTTTATTGCTTTTGGATGCAAGTATTTATTTTCTAACATATTTACCTAAATTTTGTCTCCCATATAAGAGATATGAAATCAGTAAGCTCTAAGTCTTTTAAAATCCTCCATTATTCAAAAAAGTCATATTTATTCACATCTTCCTGGATTGGACAACCCTACTTAGGAAGAAACTTGTCATGAAATCAGCATTAGACTGAAGCCTAGATTTGATCTCTTATTGTTCTGCATACTTTTTCCTATAATGTGTCCTGTTTAAATATTTCATTTTTGCTGGATCTTCCTTTAAAACACTAATTTTAGAAATTTCTGGGATGTTTCTTTAGGGCAAGGCAATACTTGAACCCTTACCTCTAATGATGTTAGCATTTTGGAACTCACCTAAGAATGCTTTAAATATTTTTGTTGGTTTTCCGTCTTCTACCCTTAGATTTATCCAGATTTTTTTGATACTTGGTATAGTGTCCCCATTCTTCAAGCTGTATTTCCCAAATGCTATTGCAATGGACTCTTCAAACACAGTTTGAAAAGGCCACACCACCAATAGTTTCCTGCTTCTGGCCTGTCTCAGGGGTTCATTCTAGATTGCTCTCTGAAATTCCTTCTCTGCTTTGGTTAGATTTCTTTAGGCTCCAGTCACAGTTGTTAGATTTGGTAAAGCTGAAACATATCTCGTTCTTCTGCTTGCCTCTGTAGGATTAGTCAGAGCTGGTTCTGTTCATTTCTCTTTTATATTTGTTTCTCTCCACCTTCAAGATCCCAATTTCTATGTCATATCCCATAAAATCTCGATATTTCTCCTGGGGAAATCTCTCTTTTCCTTCAAAGTAAGCAGCCAGTTTTCCTTTATTTTCTTTTTATTTTTCTACTCCTTCTGTTCTGATAATAAAACTGAAGCATGGCTCTTTTTAACACCACTCTGCTTCCTTCTGGATGCCTTACATAAACTCAGTTCTTAAAAGCCAAGTGCTCAAAACACAGTCTTTGTTATTTCCTAAGTCTTTAGGCATAGAATAATTTCAATGAATTTTGTTACCTTTTTCAATTTCACCTAGGAGAGGGAAGATTCTCTTCTTTGTAAGTGTTCCCTATTTCTTTTGATTTATTTGTTAATCAAATTCACCACTCTTCTCCGGGCACATCCACAAGGAAGGATTTCTGAACTATAAGGCCATGCACAGTGCTTATGTGATTATCCAGCTCAAAGCTCAAGATCATGTAGCAGTAATTCAAACACTGTGGCCAACATCTGTTAAGGTCAGCAGGATCAAGGCAGCGTTGATAGAACAGTCCCATCTGTGCAAAAACAACTGTTTGCTTGGAAGTAAATCTGCTGTAAACCACCATAAACCCACAAGTCAAGTCCTGCATGGCCCACTTACTAGAGCTGAAAGCCCATAACCGCATGTGCTGCTCCCAACCAAAACTTCTCCAACTGTTACTTGAGTCACCAAAATCTACTTTTCGTCTGTTTATGTTTATCTGATAAAACTGATATTGGAGAATGTGTCTCAGTTGCATGGCTACAATGGCCTTCCTAAGGTTAGCCCATCTAACCTCATCTTCTGGGTCCTGTTGTACAACTGAGGCCTTGGTGGACAAAATCAAATGTTCCCAGGTAAGGTCCAATCGATAACTCCTTCCACCTCCATGGAAAAGAAAATGGGGCAAGAACCCAGAAAGTTTAGGGAAAATGCTTCCTCATGGAATTCTGAGAAGTCAGAAACAAGAAATGAACCCTCCTACAATGCTGCTATGGCACGTATCACCGTGAAACAGCTCTTGGGGGTTCAGTCCGCCCCAACATGTGTTCACATCAATACCTAGAACTTCTGTCCCAGAGTGAAAGGCCAACCCACTGAGCCTCTTCTGATAAAATGTGCATGACCACAAACCATCATAACTCCATTAAGATTGTCCTATGAGAGTTTCAGTTTTTAACCCTCATGACTTTCTTTGGCTGATGCCACCGCTCTGGTATATCACAAAATTGATCCCCTGCCAAAAATCTTGATCCTGAATGGCTTCCAAACCAGACAACAGAAAGCACAAGCTCTATCCAGAGGTGCCATTGACTAAATCAACAAGAAGGCTCCCAAAATTTGAGAGTACCTCTGGCTCTTCCTTTTTTTTTCTCCCCAGGAATACAAACAAATGTACACAAAATTTCTAGAACCATTTCTTTTCCCCACAACCGAACTTATTGTATTCTACTTCTATTCTAGATATCCCTGTATACTTCAGATTTTGAACAACTATATCTCATGACATAATTGAGTACAGCTGTATTTTTATCTCCCTTTGTACATTTAAAGGAGGATAATCTCCCCCTGCCCCTGATGTCATTGGCTCACTCTTAGGGAACAGACAGCCCTGTGTTTGCTTTAAGTCACAAAACAGCCTCAATTTTGATATTAGATATGTCCATCCAAATTATTGATTGATGATTTAATCTTCATTAGTGTTTTAAAGGAAGATCGAGGAAAAATAAAACACAATAAACAGGCCATAATACAGGAAAAAGCATGCAGAACAGTAAGACATCAAATCCAGGTTTCAGTCTGATGCTGAATTCATCAGAAATTTCTTCCTCTGTGGGGTTATCCAATCCAGGAAGATGGGAATAAGTATGAATTTTCTGAATAATGGAGAATTTTGAAAGACTTGGAACTCACTGATTTCACATCTCTCATATGGGAGACAAAATTTAGGTAAATATGTTAGAAAAAACATATTTGAACTGATGGTGTGTTCATGTGATACGAAGTGCAGAAAGTCTTTGCAGCGATACTTTGTAAATTCTGTTTTTAAGTTCATTTATATTTCTTTATAACAACTGTCCAAAAAGCAGGCATTCTGTTGTTTTATTTTGTATGAGTTTGAACATCTCAGTAGCCATAGCAAAGCTAAATACTTCCTTCTTTTTATTAAAAGTGTAGTAAACTTTTATTGTGTTTCTACATGATATTTAAGTGTTTGAGATTACCTAGTTTACTATTACTCATTTAAGCCTGACAGTTTCTTTTGTTTCATTTTGTTTTTTATTAAATACTTTTGAATTTTATTGTTGTTCAAGTACAGTTTTCCTTTTTAATTTTAAAAGCAAAAGTATATGACTTGTGCCATTGGCTTCATGTTTCAAGAGTCAGCAATGTTACCTGTCTGCTGGAGCGTCACCACACACCACGCTTAATCAAAAACACATTTTCCCCTGTAGGGGCTGAGATGCCACAGGCCTACCAGTTTACTGTCGGGCAAGATAGGACGCATCAATAAGTTCATATGTTCCTATTTCTCTTTTTTGGAGCCCAGTGCTGCAGATGACAGTTAACATGACAGCTTTTGTTATCAGTGACATCTTTTGCTGGCATCCTGTGATTAATAATACTTTGGCTAGACAGTATTATCAGGGATAACCCATGGTGGAATAATCATCCCTGCATCATCAGCCACAAAATGATTTTTAAGCTTTTTCTAAGGCTTTTTTTTTCAGATATTTCTCCCCTTCAGCCGAATTCTTCACTAAACTTGTTTTAAAATAAATTGGGAAGGGGGAATTCTTCACTAAACTTGTTTTAAAATAAATTGGGAAGGGGAAAAAGGGAGAAGAGATTATCAAAGGCTCAATCTTTAATTCTTGACCCAAAGGCCAGGTTTACTAACTTTTCAGAACCATAGTATGTACTAAAGGATACAGTCAAGACAGTGTGGTAGAGGTGAACTTAATATATATAAAAGATGCAAAAATGTTTTTAATTGACTACACAATAATAGCACTTGGGGAAGTTGATATTGAGATGGATATTTCTGATAACATGTAGATAGTATTACAGACATAGTATAATATGTACTTCATAGCTACAATGCCTTTTTGTGTTAAAAAAAAAAATCAATGACTCAAAAGGGTGAGCAGTTTTATGACTAGCCATTATCCAAGCGTGTTTCCCTCTCCTAGGATCAATTGCAGTGTTTATTATATAGACATAATTTATATTTCTGCTGTTATGTATTATCTACAAAGTCATTAAGCAAAGTTCCCGAGGTGTCCTGTATCCCCGCTCACTGATCCATCTGCATGGATTCCAGCCTTCAATTATTTAACGCTCTTCAGTTCTTGTGAGATCTAGGAACACTGAAAACACCAAAACCTTTAAGTGAATCTTACCTCGGTTTCACATACCACCTTTCATTTTTACCTTGCTCTGATTTATTGTATTTTGAAAAGTCTCACGAAAATGAGTCTCTCCTGACATCGTTTTTTAAGATAAGTGATTAAAAACCAGATGATTGGCTTTCTCTAATTGTTTAATATTTCACAACAAAGGCAAATAAATCTTGTTTTACTTTGTTTCATAAAATTTGGTGCTCTAATTTTATGTTTTGTTATTAAATCTGAGTGTTTTAGATAAACTTTTAGAGGGGACTATGAGAATTGGGGAGGTGGTTATTTTTATTTTTAAATTGCACTTGTTAGCTAGTTTACCTAAGAATGGAATAACTTTAGAGTTTTTTATGCTATTCCACTAGTTATATATATAAATATATGTATATTCTAAGAATAAGCTTAAATCTCTGATCTATTAAAATCCTTCAACAGACTACATAATTGTTGCTTAAAATTCTCAGAATTGTGCAAATACATGTTTGTGAGAGTGTGTATGTAATATATATACGCATAGTAAGTTAACATATATTAACTTTATTTTGAGCCTTGCCATTTAGCTAACATAAAAATATTTATAGTAAAAGGCTACCAATATAAAAGGATAGATATAGGAAATCATGTCTTTGACTTAATCCCTTCTTTATTTTATTGAAATGTCTTCCATTTCCTTTTTAAACTTGAAATAGTAAGGGATTTATTCAGTATTTATAGATATTCTAGATTACAAAATACATAAATCAACAAATTAAATACGTTTAGGAATTTTACATAGAATTGATGCGCTTTCTTGAAACAGATTAAGAAAATTTGTAGCCTATACTTTTTTCTTTTTGACTCCCTTCCAGGAAGCAAAAAGAGAGCATTCAAAGCTAAGTCCCAGTAAACATATTAATCTTATAATGAGGTTTTTTTCTTTTCTTTTTCCTTTTTCTGGTGCTAATTTTTTTTACTTAAAACTACTTTGTACCTATCTTTTACCATAAGCCTTCTCAAACCCTTCTATGAAGGAGGTAAAGAAAAGAACAGTAAAATAAAATTCTTATTTTTTTGCACTTTACCTATTAGTTCAGTGAGCATTTATCAAGCCCTTGTTATGTGCACAGTTTGCTTTCTTTTTTTAAAATTAGGCATTCTATGAATCTCTTCTCATGTTAAGGAATAATCTATCCTCTTCAGAAAGCAAAAATTTCAAAAGAAAAATCAACCAGAGAATCATTTTTTCCAATATACAAATGTCTATGACCTTATTTATATTTGATAATTTAGAAAACTTTTACAAATAAACATGCATTAACATGTTTAAGGCAAAAAAAAAATTAAATTACATTTTATGAACATTTAAAAGCCATTTTACAAATTGTAGAATCACGAAATTTAGTAAATTACCATCATTTTGGCTTCGGGCAACTTTGATTCCTCTCTGCCTCCATCTCCTCCTCTATAAAATGGGAAATATATTACTACTCTATGATTGCTTTTCTTGCTGTGAACTCTTAGTGTTATAGAATGACTTTCGTGCAAAGACTGCTCATGGCTATTTACAATTTTAAACTGATTTTTATTTTATAAAATTAAAATTTTTCACTTAAACCTACTTTTTTAGTATGTTTAAAAAGTTGAATATACAAATCTTATTTATAAATCTGGTAAGTTTTCAAAATCACCTAAAAACTTTATTATTCCAAAACTCTGTTATTTTTTTAAAAAATATTTTCACTTTTAGGCCCTGGCCAGGTAGCTCAGTGGGTTAGAGCACCATCTTGACAGCCAAGGTTGCAGGTTTGTCCCCGGTCAGGCCACATACAAGAAGCAACCAATGAATTCTTCAATAAGTAGAACAACAGATTGATGTTTCTCTCTCTCTCTCCCTCCCTCCATCCTCTCTCTCATCAATAAATACAATTTCTACTTTCTTCACAAATTTAAAACATTTTATTTTTTATTACACACTTTATATTCTCTTGTAATAAGCAAAACCATCCCAAGGACTTAAGACACTTGCATATCTAACAGGTTAAATGTATAAATTAGTAAATTTTGACTTTTCTTAAGCTTTACAATACCAACTAAACTACATTTTTCAACTAAACCTCACAACCCAGTAATTCATTTCTCAACAACAATCATTTCTCATTTCATTTGGAATCCTGTGCCTTTAATGCCCTAACATGTCAAATTCTTTTGAATATTATCAATACTTTTAATATCATAGATAAATTTTTGTTACATTAAACTCAAAATTATGAACAGAAAGTAGTAGTTTTCTTCTGATCTCAATTTTTAATTTGTAAGCTTCCCCAGAATTAGAAGGACATCTTTACCCACTTTTTCTTACACAATTTATACCATTGCAATGATAAAATAACCCCAGACCTTAGCATTACAACAACTAAGGTTTATTTTTCACGTCATTGCATCTAGGCTGTGTATTGGCTGGGCCTCTGCTCTGCCTTCTCTTTGTTCCAGAATCTAGAAAGAGAAAAAGGGGGGCCCTATTTATGATTTACCATGGAAGGCAAATTATAGTGAAAGCAAAGGCTAGCTTAAAGCTTCCCCTTGGCTTGTATTCTATTATCCAAAGTGAGTCACATGACCTAGGCTAACATCATGGGGGCGGGAAGCATGGCCCTCTCATAAGAAGAAGAACCCATAGGAGGAACTGACAGTATAAGGAAATGCTTCAAAATTATTGAGCAATCAACATGTTTTCATAGCACATGGTCATATCATTATCTAATTATTTCTTATGTGAATTTTCAACCTAATACTCAGACTGCAGCTCTCTTCCTTCAGTCATTTCTTTACTGCATGACTAAATGCTGAATTCTTCTCATGCTTTGTCAGTCCCTACAGTCATGTAAAATGACCTAAGGCTTCAATGCAATAATGTACATGGCAGCATCTATACATCCTTAGAAAATACAGGTAGGAATACATTGTTTTCGTATTCTCATTTCCAACTTCATCCTTCCTGGTTCCAATTTGCTTGTATAGGTGTGTGTTTTTATTCAGGCTCAGTCATCTAAAGCAAAATCACTCACCTATGCATATATAAAGGAATTTTGCTGTTCTATCATCAGTTACTCTGAGTTCCAGTCACATGGCTTCAGATACAGAGTTTTACCTTCACCATCACTAATACCTCTGACTGCTCCAGAAACTATAATCACATTCATGTAGCATTTTAGTTTGGACTTTGTAGAGGCTAGATTACTCTATTCTCTCATATTAAACTAATTTTGACAATAAGCAACCTGCAAGTCATTTTCATATGTGGTTTTAAGCAACATTTCATTTGTCTTGTATGAATGTATGTACTATTTAAAAAAAAAAAAAAAGATTCAAGAATGATCTGCTAGCCAGGTTGTAGAATGAAAGAAAGTCAGGCAGAGGGGTTAAGATTTAATGATGTAGGAAATAGGAACTAATTGAGTTTTCTGAGGCAGGAAATAGGAAAACAGCATGGTGTCAATCAGTATCAGAGAGTATGGGATTTTATGTCAGATCATCCAGGATTGGAGTCCTGTTACCATCAATATGGCCTTAGTATTCTCTCTGTCACACTACCTGTCTCATAGGGCTGTCGTTCTTTCTACTGATACAACACATTTTGGATTCCTACTTTGTACTAGATTTTGATGAAAAAACAAACTCAGTTCTTGACTACATTATACTCACGGTCTAGAGACAAACCCAGAAAATTACAAGAAAAAAGCAAATTAACAATGAACCACTGTGATAAGAGCTCAGAAAGAGAGAAAACAAGTGATAGAGAATTGGAGTTTCTGTCTTTAAATTCAGTAGTCAGGGAAGCCTCTCTGTAATGGTGACATTAATGAGGAATAAATGAGAAAACTATTCTGTAAGCTGTTGCGGGCCCTTCCGTGTCTTCTTGACCCCTCAACGTCTGGTATGTGCCCGTGAAGTCTAAGTGCAGGTTCTGTCACATCCTCCTCAGAACACTCGTCCATCTTGCGGTCAGCATACGGGGGCGGGGTGGGGGGGAGCGATGTCTCCACGTGCAGCTTTCAGTCATTGACGGATGGGCGTGGGACAGTAAGTAGCTCCCCTTCCTCCCCTCTCCACTGGCTCACCCTCAGGGTCCCCAGCAGGAGAGAGCCTTAGTTGAGCAGAGTGGTAATTGCTTCATTACACACCCATTACTGGCTTCCTTTCCTTCCCTGTTTCACTTCTTTTCTCTTCTACTGTTTTTTCCTAGAATTGCCTCTCTAGTAGAATATATTTATTCTCAAATCTTGTCTTAATCAGTTTGTTGTGGGGTAAAACCAACCTGAGAGAGATATCATCTCTAGTCCCCTAGGATAATAACTAGAATAAAATATGCACTCAGCAAATTTTAATTGTTTTTTTTTTTTTGCCCCTCTTCCCCTGAGTGAAACATGCGTGATGAAAAAGTTTTAGGAAGTCATCTGTACACTATATTACAGTCTTGGAGGAAGGTAAAGTTAGAGTCCTAGAGGCCACGGAGGGGGCTGACTTGGTTTAGAACTGACTAAAGCAATAAAGACCCAGAGAGGCCAAGGTGAGATGCCAGTACAATTTAGTTACAATGGCTCATTGATGGCTCCTTTGTATCCCTCACTGTGTGTTATATACTCTGCTGGACCATGTGGTTCCATGAAGTGGTGGTATAAGAGGGTACATTGGTGCCATAAAGATACCCCTGGGTAAAAAATATATATATATAGTATTTGGCCAATAAGAGTAGGTAGAGAGATGGGCAAAGTGTTCTGTGAAATAGGCCAGAGTTTCCCAAGTGTCCTGCTCTTATCTGTCGTACCCGACCTACCAGGTAGCAGTAACGGGAAATACAGGGGCCTTTGATTTCCACCGGGACTGTCAAAGCCACTATACATATATGGTACTGTTCCTTCTTCGTGGAATGCCATTTTAAGGATGTATTTTAACATATCTTTATCCTTCATGACAAGTGTTTTTCTCAGCTACTAACATTTTTAATTAGAATTATTGGGGTGGCACTGGTTAATAAGATTATATAGGTTCCAAGTGTACAATTCTGTGATACATCATCCATATACTGCATTGTGTGCCCACCACCCACAGTCAAAATCTCGTTCCATCACCATATATTTGACCCCCTTTACCTTTTATTTCCCCCAACCCCGTCCCTCTGGAAACCACCATAGTATTATCTGAGGGTTTTTTGTTTGTTTTTTATTATGAAAGCATTTGTTGCTTTCAGTTTTATATCTCACATATGAGTAAAATCATACAGTTCTTAACTTTTTCTGTTTGACTTGTTTTGCTTAGAATGATACTCTCAAGTTCCATCCATCTTGTTGCAAATGGCAGTATTTTACATTTTCTTGTAGCTGAGCAGTATTCCATTATCAGTGTCCAACACAAATAAAGCCCCTTTTTTATCACAAAATCTTTTATTACAAAATTATAAGCATGTAATTCTGTAACATAAAATATCACACTCAAAGACATCATATGACATTTTAAGTAAAGTATTCAAATTAAAACTATAAATTATTACTACCATATTATTGCCCTACCAGCCACACTCAAGCAGGTGTTACTTTTGCCAGCTCTGATGTATATATCACATCACACCTTCATCCAGTCATATGTCAAAGGACACTTTGGTTGTTTTCCTATCTTGGCCATCATGAATATTGCTGCAATGAACATAAGGGTACATATATGTTTTTAAATCTGGGGGGTAGATATCCAGAAGAGCTGTTGCTGGGTCATATGGTAATTCTGTTCTTAATTTTTTGTGGAGCCTCCACACTTTTTCATAGAGGCTGCACCCGTTCACATTTCCACCAGCTATGAATGAGGGTTCCCTTTTCTCTACGATCTCTCCAACACTTGTTATTACTTGTCTTTTTGATATAAACATTCTAACAGATGTGAGGTGGTACCTCATTATAGTTTTGATTTGCCATTTCCCTAATAGCTAGTGAAGTTGAGTACCTCTTCATGTATCTGTTTGTAAATGAATAGGACTGTATCAAACTGAAAAGCACAGCAAAAGAAACCACCAACAAAACAAAAAGACAACCAACTAAATGGGAGAAGATTTGCAAACAGCTCTGACAAAGGGTTAATATCCAAAATATATAAAGAACTCATACAACTCAACACCAAGCAAACAATTCAATTAGGTAATGAGCAAAGAACCTGAACAGACTCTCCCACGAAGACATACAAATGGTAAAAAGGTAATATAAAAAGATGCTCAGTGGCTAACTTTTAAAAATGTCTGTTTTATTTGGGAATGAGGCCAGTGACAGGAGTCAGACTGAAAGGCTGAAGGAGAGGTGCTTAACCAAGCCCGCTCTGCGTTCAAGTCCCTCCCATATAGGATCAAAGCGATACCTGCAGGTGTTATATATATAAATGTTTTTTATATATGTAAATTTTATAAATATATATTACATTATATATAACACAAAATCAATGTTGAAACAGTGTGCTTGCTATGTAAGTGCATTTTAAAGTTAAGTCCTCCTTGTCCTCTTTTCCAACTCATTTTCCACTTCTAAGCTAGTCTTTAATGGAGACTCTGAAGTCTCTACTATATCTTAGAAATTTTTAAAATTAACTTTTACCAGGGCCTACAAAGTTCTGTCTGTTACCAATCTATTCTTGAGCTATTGTCCTTCATGCTGACTAGGCTCAAGCTTACTGGTCATCATTCAGTTCTTCAAAATATGGCACATACCTTAGTGTTTTTTTGGATGTCATCCCTTCTCCCTGGAATTTTCTTATTGGCTACTTACATAGATAGCTCTCTCATTTTTAGGTGCCTATTTAAATAAGGTCTTCCCTGACCACCTTATCCGAGAAGATACATCAGTTAGCTAGTACTAAGGTAATGTTGCATAACAAGCAACAACAAACATCTCAGTGGCATGTAATATAGAGGATTTATTTAGCCCAAATGTCTGAGGACCAGTTGGGGGCCTTTCAAGCCAGGCTGGGCCTCACTCAGTGGCTCTGCTAGTCTCATCTGTGCTTGTTCACGTCTGCAGGTCAGTTGGAGTTCAGCTAATATTGGGTGGTTCTGCTGGGCAGCTCTGCTCTGTATATGTCACATCTTCCCACTAGGACCAGTGGGCTAATGCAGACATGTGCATTTCGTAGCCCTTAGGCATGACAGAGGTGTAACTATACAGGCAGAAGCATTTGAGAAAAGTCATAGAGCAAAAACTGAACATCCATGGTATACTACTCTGTTGGAAATGTGGCAGGTGGGAAGGGAATATTTCTGAACCATAATCTAATTAACTCTATTATTCCAGTTCATAGTACTCTTTTTTTCTTCAAAGCAATTTTTTGGGTATTCAATTATCTAGTGTCTGTCTTGCCCATGAAATTTTGTTTTAGACCAGAAAGAAATCCTAGACTATACTGTGGTAACAAATGAAACCCCAAATATCAGCAGTTTAATACAATAAAAGTTTATTACTCTCTCATGTCACAGTTCAGTGCCTATGGGAGGCCCTCCTCCACTGTAGCTCTAGAAACTGGATCTCTGCAGCCTGCTCTGGGGAAGAAAAGACCAAAAGATCAAAGAGAGAATATTTTTCAGGGCCAAGCCTAGAAGTGGCTTCTATTACTTTCACTCACCACTGTCCAAAAGTCAGTCACCTGGTCCCACTCTAGCTGCAGTAGCAGGCAGGGGCACAGAACACAGGCTTCTTGCGTGTTCGGGAAAAGGAAATGGTGTGGTGAACACATAGCTTTGTTCCTATGGAGACTGTGGCATCTTCAGCGGGAAGCTGTGTCGCTAGCACCACAGTGCCTGAAAAAAAGAAGCTCTTTATGTGTCCAATGAATGAACAAATGACACCTTACTCCAAAGTTAGTTTTTTCATCTATGAAAAGAGATAAATGAGACCTACCTAATGAAACCATTTTAAAGAATAACGAAGTAATCTCTGTGATAGAGTTTCATAGGAAATGTGTAGTATTTGGGGGCTTTTCTTAGTTTATGACTTTGTCTCAAAAGTGCATAGGAAATGTTACTGAGTATGAATCATTGTTTATGATAATGAGGAAAAGTTATTGATTTATGCAAATATATGTGCAGATATATAAAGCAAGTCTTTAATTTTCATTTCTTAAGATAATGGTTGAGAGAATATGATCCAAAAAAGAGCCAAAACAGGAGACCTGTTTTGACAGTAGAGGTGGACCCATCTAGCCCAGGGTCTTTCCATCAGTTGCAGGGCCGGCACTGTGCAGGCCAAGCAGTTCCATACATATGTGTCCCTCCCCCTCCCTGCAGAGTGGAGGGGGTTTGGAGAGGTGAGTAGATGTACAAGGAACGATGAAAGCCTTATGGTGAGCTCAAAGATCTGCCATTTTTTTATTCTGTCTTTAAGGTAAAACACAGAAAAATCTTAAGAAATCTTGCTTTTTCAGCAACATGTATAAAATACTTGGGGCATCCAAGGTACTGACTGATCCCTGGGTCAGAAGCCTCTCATGAAATCCCAGGTTATTCTGAGTGCCCCTCCTCCAGGCTCCCATGGTATATTCTGCACACATCTGTCATACCTGTCTCAGATTATATTTAAATTTACTTTGGATCTTTGCCCCTCAAAGATAAGTGTTCTAGGAATTAATTTTTTTTAAAGATTTTATTTATTTATTTTTAGACAGAGGGGAAGGGAGGGACAAACATCATTGTGTGAGAGAGAAACAGTTGCCTCTCGTGTGCCCCCAACTGGGGACCTGGCCTGTAACCCAGGCATGTGCCCTAACTGGGAATCGAACCAGTGACCTTTTGGTTTGCTGGCCAGTGCTCAATCCATTAAGCCACAGCAGCCAGGGCAATTTATTCTTATTATAGTCCAGATCCCTCACAGGCTGCTTACCCAGAAGGTCTTAGACTCATATAAGGAATTCTGTTTTGCCCTCTAGTTTCTAAAAGGTCTTCAGATCTGGACTTTAAAGCTCTGCTTTTAAATTTAAATGATTTAGAGAACCTACTTTCAAGACAACTTTTGCTTCACCCAGATCTCATGAATCCAGTGTAGCGTGTACGGTGTCCTGTTTCCTGGAAAGCCCTTCTGCTTTAATGCTCTCGGTTGGCACCTGCATGCATCTTCTGAAGACACTGGTGGCCTTCAGAATATAGCAGGTTTTCAGTTGCTGAGGATGACTGTTGTAAAATTTCTCCTAAAATAATGAACAAAATATATATTTAAATTTTCTCTCAAGCTTATAATTCAAACTAAATATGTTCTGTATCATAATTCTTGCTTGGGTTAATGTGTATCAAATTCCTTTGACATACAGTGCCTGTACTCCATTAGCTCTAGAATATTAGAGCATCAAATAGTCAAAGATTATTAGTAATCATATCATAAAAACACTAAGAAAGCATTAAACATGAGACAGAGTTAAAATTTTTAACCAATCCAATATCTATTTCAAAGCATTCTTGATATTTCAAACCCCCTGATTTTTTTTTTTTTTATGCAGTAGTCAGAAACCTAAATCTAAAACTTTAGTATTATCAGGACTGCCCACTGTGCCCTCTGGATTCAATAGGTTAATTTTAATGAACATTTAAACGCATGCATTAGGCAATCTCGTTTAGTTATAATTAAGATGCGAAGCTGAGAGCTGTAGTGTTTTGCATCCAAATCTGGCCTGTTCACTGTGCAGCCGTAGTTCAAGTGCTGCAGCAACACTTGTTAAACATTGCAGTGTCTACAGAGTGATAAACACTGATTAACAGCATAGCTGAACAGGTCCTTGTGCCTGAGAGATCATGTTTTAAGTAGGAACTTATATCTTAAGGACTTTTCATGTGTATTTTCTACTTTTGAGTAGTAGGTAAAAAGGGCAGGTCAAACTGTGGTTAAATACAGCTTGGATCACAGAAAGATATGCAAATGCAGGAAGGAAATAGCTGCAATAAGGAGGGCAAGCAAGCGAGAATTAGCATCCACCTAACACACACAATAAATGGGGTTTGTGTGTGCATGTGTGTGTGTATCATTTACATACAATTAAGGACTGAGTGAGGAGGTGATATTTCAAGAATGTTGACTAAAAAATTGGAAACCAGAAGTACCACAAATCAAGTATGGCCCAAAGCAAGGAAACTTTCCAAAGGCTTTTAAACAATTTTTCCATTTATAAACCTTCCCAGTAAGTCCTTTAAAATGGACCTGATCATGGAGGGCTGGGAACTATATCTTAGATACTGATAGCATTGAAAATGATGCTTGAATATTTTTTGAACATATTATTTTAAGTTACTTAGTAAAAAGGAACCATAAAGGCTAGTATGCTCTTCTATAGTATAAACACAAGGCTCTTTTTCTCCCCCTTTAAAATTAGCCTTAAAAATATGATGTTACTTTTACTAAGTATATTAGGTATCTTATAGAAGAAAAATTAAACACTGTGTACAATTGTCTTGCTCACGTTATCTTCCTTTTCTGAATATGTGCACGTCGCACTAGCCAGAGCAGGGTCCAACTCAAGGGATTGCAGAGAAGCAGGTCTAACGTAACTGTATATTACACTACAATAATATAATGATAATTAGTAATAAAACTATTACTGTAATAGTATAATATAGGATGGTATACTAGAGTACAGTATGGCATGGTATAACAGCAATAATATAATAATGGAACAATAATAATATTTTATTGTTCTAAATTGAGACATATATTTCTTCCATTATATTGAATGGAGAATCTGCCAGAAAGTGAACAGACACTTTTTACTTTTAATAAAATAGCAACAAAATAAGATAAGAAAAGATTACTATAATTTATTTTTAAGTATATATCACTTCATGGGTACTGAAATAACATGTTTAGGCTTTTAATTTCACTTATTATGATAAAGCAATATAATAATAAATAACCTTTCCCCTAACTCACAAGTGGCAAACACGAGACCCAAGGGCCAAATCCGGCCCTCCACCTTGTTTTATCTGGCCCAGCACCTTGTTTCTACCCCGTGGCAGCGCCGAGCTCCTTGCCCCTTGTTAAGGAGTAGTTACATTTATACACTCCTAGAATTAGGTTCGGCCCTTTGAAGGCAACATCAAGGCTGATGTGGCCCCTGGTGAAAATACGTTTGACACCCCTGCCCTAAGGGGAGTGCTTGGCTGTTCAGAGCTGTTAAAGAGCAGAAATTCAGGTCTAACTGGTTTTATGAAACTACTCATAAATCAGGCAGCATCCCATCTAGTAAATAGAGAGTTGCTCCAAGAAGCTGTAAAATGTAAAAGGATTTTATAGGTAAAAACTAGATAGGACAAGAATGTTATAAACGAAAAAAAAAACAAAAAAGAAGGGAAGAAAGGAAGAAAAAACATTGTTTCAGGCTTCCCTTAGGGGAAGGCGGGATCTTATCAGGCACATTGCCTCAGCTTCATTTGCAAGGGGGTCTTGGGGATGGAGAGGGCCATGAGGAATTACCTCATTGACGCAGACCCCAAAATTCCAGACTGACCAATTAAGATTACACTCCTGGAGCAGACTGAAGGTGTAATTAGGTCAGGTATTAAATCTAGGTTCCATGTGATGGCTTTAACACCAATGACTCCATTTGGGGCCGGTGTTTTTCTTTAATAGAACTTATTTATATTATTTTCTTAAAAAATTACTTATGAGACACTTTAATTATTCTTTCAATTTCACAGATAAAAATGTTAAAACAGATAAACAAGTAAATAGATAAACAAGTTTTCTTATCTAGACCTAGACTATATTGAGTGGGATTGAATCAGACTATATCTTTGTATTTCTACAAAATTCAGAATGATATATTGTGGACTTAAAGCATTTTATAGTGTCACATTGTAATGGAGGTGTGCAAATCACTTTTAATTTTAGTATAAAAGTAAAAACAAAAATATAAAGGATAATTATATCTAAAATTTGTTAATTTTATTTCATTTTAATACTGCATTTGTAATCAGAAAATTACTTCAGCTTAAACATGTGCTTTGCTAAGCTTTATTTATTCTAAGATTGTGTTTTATACAAGTAAATAATTGCATCAATTATATACATATTTTCCAGCATTTTAACTGCTATTTAATATTTTCACTACAGTTTTTATTTTCCAAAATACTCTTTAGATTCCTAATTTCAAGAGGTGATTTTTGAGTGTGTAAGTTTTACTGTGTCCAACTAACTTTATTAAACAGATCTTGAATATTTTCTTGGTCCTTTCACACCCCTTTTAAAAATTTTTATTAGAAAATTGCACTGAAATATAACAACTAAGCTTCCATTTATGACTCCTAAAATACACCAGGCAGTGTCTCATTCTGCATGGACTAGATGACGTCTCTGTTCCCATAATAAGTTGAGGCTCCCTATAGTCCCAACTTACATATGTAATAATTATATAGAGATTCTCAGATTTTATAAATGTAAAGGCTTTACATCAAGTATTCAAACAAATAATTTCAAGGCAATTTTTCATTTCTCCTACCAACCATAGTTTGGAAATGCATTGAGTGCAAACTATAATACTAAATAAATGTGAATATCTGCATTATTCTTGTGCAAATCACTTTTTAAAATAAATTTAATTATTACAAACACATACAGATATTTAGGCTCAATTGTTATAATTATATATATCAAACATAGTAACTTATAAATATACACACATGTAGAAGTGCCAGTGTCAAAGCAATTTTTTCTAATGATCACTTGGAATTACCAAATCAGCATCAAGGTGTAATAGTGAGAACATAAAACTTTATTTATTCAGAATAATCAGAAGAAATGGCAACTCTGACCTATAAGAATGCAAATTATAAAATATTTTAAAATAAATTTTGTTTTTATAATTTTTAAAAACAAGGGAAAATACATTTCTCATTTACTATTTAGTTCTCAGGAATAAAACAAGAAAGGAGGAAAATCACTATACAAAGAATTTTCCTTGCTGCTATTGAAGTATTGCTTTAAAAAGGAATATTGAACAATAGTATTATCCTTTTGTTCCACACTGAATTTACATATTCACAGCTCAAGTATTTAAAATGTAGTGTTTGTGGAATTCTTCTGATAGGATGTGTAACCTGACTATTAGAAAAGCATCTGATTAAGCTCTTCACAATCAATTCTTGCTTATTATGTTCATTTAGATGTATTTGTCAATTTATAAGTACAGTTAATTAAAATTTTTTAAATTTTCTTTTTTTTTAAAGGAGCCCGCTACACGAAAAAAATGCAAGTCAAAGTGGTCACAACCTAGAAGTCTGCAGAGACAGGAATAACTAGCAAGTAGATACCATGTTATTTTACTATGCTTAAATATATAGAATTCAGTAGCGTTCTGAGAATCTTACTCTATAATACCAAATAGTCTTGTAATTTTAAATTTATACTTAGTATTATTTATGTTAAGTATACTATATCACAAAAATAGGAAGAAAAATAATAACTATGGATTTTAGGGAAGTGATTTTCTGTCAATATTAATGAAATTATTTTGGTCATAAAGATAAGTTTAAATATTGTATTCTCTCTCAGGTTTATTGCTAGAGCCCTAATTCAACAATATATTCTTTATAAAAAGAGTAAGACTCTATGCCTTGTGACATATTTAGCTACTATATAAATATATTAATTCCTCTGATAAACCATTAATATAAATTATATTATAATCATGCTTTTAAGACCAGAGTAAATTACATTCACTTTTGAAGATTACATTTCAAAATTTCAAGGTGCCATCAAATGAAATTCAGACACAAAGCAGAAGGTTTCCATTTATCAGTACTTACTGACATTTACAAGAAATGAAATCAGGCAATGTTTGGGTGAGTTGGTTAAAAAAGGTCTTAAGAACATGGGAAGGGTAAATACGATCATTTAAATGGCAAGAAACATCTTTGAAAAATCTCATTGTTCCTTATTAAAGTAGTTGAAGTTGATTCTTTTTCCTCAAATTTATTTTGAAGATTGTAATAGAATCAGAAATGTTAAAGCTAAAAAGATTTTAGAAAGTATTTACATCAAATCTCTCTTGGATGTGGATTAAGGAAGTAAATTTCCAATTAGAGACTTATTTTGCATATTAAAATCTGAGCAACGGTCAAAAGGAGGAGTAAAACTGGCTTCCAGTGTTATTGTTTTTTTTTTTTTAATAAAATGAAACAAAGAAGCAGAAAGATTCATTAACAGTGTTAAATGCTGCTGAAAAGCCTAGGAGGAAGGTGACTAAGAGAGCAAAAGCTTTGGACACCACAGCTAGTCAGTCATCGGAAACCCTAATAAAGATAATTTAACTTTGGAGGCCATATGGACTATGAATCCTTTTCAACATAGTGGCTTTATTCTTTACCTTAGCTCCTTTCTATATTAACCCAATAGTAGAATTATGTTGTTCAGATTTATCTTTGGGTAGTTTTATAATTTTTAAAATTCAGACTTACTTATACTCAGAATACTTTTTAGTTGTAATCTCCCTAAAACTTCCCACAATTTGAATAGTTAATTCAATTTAATGTAACTTGGTTAAGGGTATCTTTATTAGTGGGTAATCCTATCAATTATATATGCCCTATTATTATTTCACTCAGCAATCTCATAAATGATTTCCTATAGTAGGCTAACAAATATTTTATTTGCCTCTGTGTTGGGAAAAACCCGGTCCTTTTCCAAATGTTCCCTTTAATTTCCCATTACTCATCCTCAACAAGACTTCCGACAACAGGTATGTGGTTTTTTCCCCCACAACAAACAATTTTCTGTGACAGCATTCCCCATCTCACAATTTAACCAAATGCTGACACTACCTTCCTGGAGAGAGCACCAGATCTCATAGGTTACGCCCTCAGTCCCACAAGGCTGCCCCCCCACACACACACACTTCCGATGGCAATGACCATTAGCAGGCCCCAGGTTGCCCACAACTTGTAACTTGACTACAAATTGGAGGTTCCCGTGACCTCCTCCCCTTGGATTCCATTATTTGCTGGAACAGAACTCAGTGGAACACTTACTGTACTTACATTTACCTGTTTATTAAAAGGCATGATAAGGGATACAGATGAAAAGCCATATGAAGAGATACATAGGGCAAGGTCTGGAAGGGTTCTGAGCACAAGAGCTTCTGTCCCCGTGGAGCTAGGGTGTGTCACCCCCCTGGAATGTGAACATGTTCACCAGCAGAAGGTGCTTTGAATCCTGTACAATTGAGATATTATGGAGGCTTACTGATGCAGGCATGATCAATTTTTAACTCCATTTCAACTCTCACTTCCTTCCCTGGAGAACAGTGGATAGGGCTGAATGGCTTTGTCTTTCCAGTGACCAGCCCCCAACCAAAAGCTATGCAAGAGCCCATCCAGGGTCCCTTCATTAAGACAAAAAGACACTTCTGTCATCTCCAAGAGATTTAGGAGCCCTGTGTCAGGAACTGAAATCAAAGACTAAATATTAGGCCAAAAGATTCTGCTAGTGCTCTTATCACTTAGGATTTTATGAGGGTTTCAGGAGCATTGCCAAGAACTGGGAGTAGAGAACTGTCTGTCCTTCCTTCCTTCCTTCCTTCCTTCCTTCCTTCCTTCCTTCCTTCCTTCCTCCCTTCCTTCCTTCCTTCCTTCCTCTCTCTCTTTCTTTCTTCTTTCTCTCTCTTTCTTTCTTTCTATCTATCCAGTATTATTTCACAACCTCACAAGTAATAATTTCAAGCAGTACCTGGAACAATAGTAGGTACTTATAAGTTATTTTTGAATGAATGAATGAATGCATTTCTCATTTTGAGTTATTCCCACATTCGTCTTAAAGTACTGTTACCAACTTCTTACAGCAAATACACTCAGAATTATTTGACTATCTTCAAATCCTTAAATAAACAAATAAGACTAAGAGAAAAATAAGAGTAACACTTTTATGTGAGATTTTTCAACCTGATTTTCATTAGTACTATTTTTAATTTTTCTTGCTTTAGCACTGTAGACTTAATTTTAATGGTTGTAATTAGGACATAGTAGCCACCAAATATTTTAAATATTTTATTTAGAAATAGATTACTCTTAAATCTTTGTACTGCTTTTTTCTTTTTTTGGGCAGGGGGTCCACAATAAAAATAGCTTTATTGCTTTATTTCAAGTTATATAATCCATGCATATTGTAAAAATTTCAACCAATACATGAAAGTATAATGAGGAAAGTAAAAACTGCTTGGAAAGCCACCCAAATGATAAAACAATTAATATTTACATTCCTTACAGATTGGCCACTTTTCATTATGAAATGTTATTTTTTATTTCTAATGAGTACTGCTTAAAGTCTAATCCTTCTGTTCTTAGTACAACTACTGACAGTTTTCTTTTAGTTAATATGTGCATGTATCTCTTTTTTAATTAAATTTATTGGAGTGACAATAGTTCATATGATTATATAGGTTTTAAGTATACAATTCTATGATACATCATCTGTATATTGCATGTTTTTTTTTGCATCCTTCCATTTTCAATCTTCTTGTGTCCTTCCATTTATGATTTCTTGTAAACATCATATAATAGCTTTTTTAAAAAATCTAGTCTAATAATACTGATATTTTACTTGGAATATTTACTTCATTTACATTTATAATTATTTACTAATATAGTTGGGTTTATATCTATCATGTTACTATTTATTTTCTCTTTTTAAAAAATATTTTATCTATTTATTCTTAGAGGGGAAGAGAGGGAGATAAACATCACTGTGTAGTTGCCTCTTACATACCCCTTACTGGGGACCTGGTCCACAACGCAGCATGCACCCTGACTGGGAATTGAACCAGCGACCCCTTGTTTCACAGACTGGCACTCAATGCACTGAGCCACACCAACCAGGGCTATTTATTTCCCTTTAACTCACCTGATTAGGTTTCTTTTTCTTTCCTTTATTGCTTTCTATTCAATTTTGAATTAATTACATGTAAGTTCTTTGGCTGCTTGCTCTGTTTCCCATACTATATGGACATGATCTAAGGTGGGGCCGGGAATGCTGGAGGACAGGGAGGTGCAGGCCAGAGGGGGGATAAAGAGAAGAAAAAATAGGAAAGCTATAATAGCATAATCAATAAAATATAATTAAAAAATTTTTAAAGAAGTTTGAGTTAATTAGATATTTCTTGCTATTCCATGTTTTTCTCTATTAACTTATTTGATATACATTCTTCTTTTAAAGTATATTTTGATTATGCTATTACAGTTGTCCCATTTTTTCCCCCTTTATCCCTCTCCACCCTGCACCACTCCTACCTCCAGTATTCCCCCACCTTAGTTCATGTCCATGGTTGGTACATATAGGTTCTTCAGTTTTTCCATTTCCTATACTGTTCTTAACCTCCCCTGGTCCATTTTGTATGTGCCAATTACACTTCTTATTGCCTGTACTTTTTCCCCCATCCTCCCCCTCCACCTTCCCGCTGATAACCCTCCATGTGATCTCCATTTCTGTGATGCTATTCCTGTTCTAGGTGTTCATTTTGTTTGTTTTTAATTGATTTTATAGTGGTTAGGCTAGAAATTTCAGCAATCATCCTTGACTTATTACAGTTTAATATAATATATTAAACAAATAACCTTATATTACTTTTAATCATAATCTGATATTAATAGAATCTTAGAAGATTTTAACTCCATCTTTTACCATTATTATTATGATGAATGTTTCTGGATATCTTAACCTTCACTCAAAACATTTCTATGATGGTTTTGTGCAGACATTATCCATTTATATTTACCATATAGTTATTTGGCCACTGTCTTTCATTTTCTCATGCATATCTGTTTTCCATTTGGGATTTTTTTCCCAATTTGGGACTCTCTTTAGTATTTCTTTTAGTGCCAGTGTGCTGGGAATAAATTTTCTTAATTTTTATTTCTCTGAAAATTCTTTATTTCATCTTTGTTTCTGAACATTAGTTTTGCTGGATATATTTTACTGGAGGCTTGTTCAGAAAAAGTCCAGCCATTGCTAATATAACAAGAACAGTTTGTACAACACTGATGTAACCTGGCAGCCAAGTAGAACTGGAATACACATGTGTGAACAATGATGACTTCACCATACTTTTCAGTGGGGGTAGAAAATGCCATTGAATGAGCACATGTACCATGTAGCCGTCACATTCAAAATGACTGCGCAAACAGAGCAATGAATCTGCATCAAATTTTGGGTTAAGCTTGAACATTCCTCTGCAGAAACTATTCAGATGATTCAGAAGACCACAGCTATGGGCCATTGGTGATTGGCAGCTTCATCAGAACAAAGCACCTGCTCAAGCATCACATCTCGTGCAGAGCTTTTTGGTGAAACATCAAATCACCCTGGGAACTCAGCCCCCCTAAAGTCCAGATTTGGAGCCCTGTGCCTTCTGGCTTTTCCCAAAACTAAAATCACCTTTGAAAGGGAGAAGATTTCAGACCATCGATGAGATTCAGGAAAATATGACAGGCAGCTGATGGCGATTGGGAGAACCATGCGAGGTCCCAAGGTGCCTACCTTGAAGGGGACTGAGGCATTATTGTCCTGTGTACACTGTTTCTTGTATCTTCAGTAAATGTCTCTATTTTTCAGAGCATGTGGCTGGATGCTTTCCAAACAGACCTTGTAGACTTTCTTTCAGCACTTCAAAGATGTCATTCTAGTGTCTTGTAGCTTCCATTTTTTTCTGATAAGAAATTCATCAGTCTTATTGGTGTTCTTTTAATAATTGTTTTATTGTTTAAATGATTTTTAAAATCATTTAAAAATTATTTTCAATTTTGCTAATATAAACACAATATACAACTTGCAATGTCAACCATATTTAAGTGTACAATTCAGTGGTGTTAAATACATTCATACTGTTGTGCAGCCGTCACAACCATCCATCTTCATAACTCTTTTTATTGTGCAGCACTGAGTATCTTACCCACGAGACAACAGCTCCACATTATCCCTCCCCCCAACTCCTGGCAACCACCACTCTACTGCCTGTCTCTATGAATTTGACTATTCTAGGGTCCTCATATAAGTGGAATCATACAGTGTTTGTCCCGTTGTGACTTGCTTATTTTACTTAGCATAATGTCCTCCAAGTTCTTCCATATTGCAGCAAGTGTCCTGAGAATCCCTGTTTATTTAAGGCTGAATAATATTTCATTTTATCTATATTTCATATTATTTATTAATCTGTTGATGGCTACATGGTTTGCTTATACCTTTTAACTATTGTGAGTAATATAGCCAGAAACATGAGTATATAAATATCTCTTTGACTATCTGCTTTCAGTTCTTTTGGGCATATATCCAGAGTGGAATTATTTGATTAAATACAATAATTCCATTTTTAATTTTTAAACTTATTTTTATTTTAATTTTCAATTACAGTTGACATTTGATATTATATTAGTTAAAGGTGTACAGCATGATGGTGAGACATTTATATAATTTATAAAGTGACTCTCCCTGATAAGTTAGTCCCCTCCTGGCACCACACATAGCTATTATACTATTATTGATTATATTCCCAATGCTGTATTTACATCTCTATACTAGTTTGTAACGGCCAATTTGTACTTCTTAGTCCCTTTACCTTTTTCTCCCAGCCCCCTGGGCAACTATCACTTTGTTCTCTGTATCTGTGAGCCTGTTTCTATTTTGTTTGTTTCATTTGTTCTTTAGATTCCAATACAAATGAAATCACATAGTATCTGTATTTTTCTGTCTGATTTATTTCACTAAACAAAATACCCTCTTGGTCCATCCATGTTGCAAATAGTAAGATTTTGTTTTTCCTTACAGCTGTGTAATGTTCTATTGTATAAATGTACCACATCTTTTATCCAATCGTCTATTGGTGGATACTTAGGTTAGTTCCATAGCTTGGCTGTTGTAAATCTGCAGTGAAAATAGAGGTGTATATAGCTTTTCAAATTAGTGTTTTGGATTTCTTCATATAAATACCCAGCAGTAGAATTGCTGGGTTATAAGGTATGTTTTTAATTTTTTAAGGACTGATTGCCATACTGTTTTCCATAGGGACTATGTGCCATTTTACATTTCCACCAACAATGCACAAACAAACTGAATTTCCCACATCCTAGCCAACACTTGTTAGTCATTTTGCATTTTGCTCATCTGGCTGAGCACTTTCTACCTGGAATTTAGGAACTGAGTTTAATTGTTTAAATCATAGCTGCAACCATAACTTGGAGAGGAAAAGAAGGGCAGAAGAGAGGGAAATTAAGATTTATTGAGTGACTTTTATGTAATCCAAGTGCATTTATACACACATTTTCTCATTTAGCCTTCATGATATTCTGTACGAGAGATGAGAAACTAAGCGGCCAAGAAGTCAGTTGAGTGACTTTTCCACAGTGACCGCAGCTGGTTACTAAAGGGAAAACCAGTATTACAGTCTCTTTCTATGTGACTCATAGGACCTTTCTCTTTCTGCTATATTGTCAGGAGAAAAGAGTTTGCATGACAGACATTAGATAGAGAAAACATTATAAAATTTTATCACCTTAAAATGGAACAACCCCTTCTTAAAGCAACAATGATAGAACAATGACAACAGCAGTCAGTATTGATGCTTTGAATGTGGCACCTCTGGCCGTGGTGTAAAGAGTTGACAGGTGGGGCTCACAGTGCAAGGGAGGGAAAACAGCTCTCAGGAGCAGCCAAAGAATATCCAGGGAATAATATAATGAGTTTTTGTAACAAAGGACAGATACTTGAGCTAAATATGTTGATTCAGGAGATTTTACCATTAACATGGGAACTAAAGCCAAGGGTACAAATGAGATTTCCCCAGAAAAAGTACAAGGCAGGGTCAGAACACAACCAACAGCTAAAACTGGGTTAAAATAAACTACAAAAAAAAAAACCATTTAAAGAGGTAGGAAGAGGATGAGAGTAAAGTGAATTTACTGAAACAAAAGAGGAAGGGGTTATTGCTCAAGAGAGTTAAATAAAAGCTGCAAAGAAACCTAAGAGGTCATGGAATCTGATGGTTGAGATATTGAAAGGGACATTTGGGAGAACTTCATTACAGTGTAGATTAAGGAACTGAGTGTGTCTTAGGTTGGGTTCATTGGAAACATACTCTGAAATAAAGATAGGACTGTTGGGAGTGCCAGGTAGAGAGAGAAATTAAACTACAGTGAGGTTGCAACAGAAGCCTCAGTGGAGCCTACAGATAGCCCTGGGGCTGGTGAAGCCTTGCAGAATTATGCCAATGTGAAGAAGGAGGCTGGGCTTTTAAATCAACATCAACTAGTTAGTGGAGGAGTGTAACCTAGGTGAGATAATTTCCTTCAGTAAAAGGCAGTGCCCAGAGAGGGATGCACCTTTGAGCTATTAGAAGGCAACCTTTCAGCAGCTGGAAGAATGAATGGTTTCATCCTATAAGAGCTCTGATTGGAGAGTGACTCATAGCATCTCAGGAGAGGAGAAAATGAATGAGAAAGGCCAGGCTACTATTCTGAATATTTTGCTCTAAGGGACTTTATTATTGCAGCCACTAATCTTCTTTTCCAAATTCTTCCCCACCACCATCTTCTTGCCAGCTAAGTCCTTTCCTGACAGATTTTCACCATAAATAGATGTTTCATTGACTTATATGGCCTCCAATTAAATAGCTCTCTTTTCCTTTACTGTACTTTATTAATTGCTGTTCTTATCCTATGTTGTACTATAGGGGTAGATATTAGCCTAAGTGGATTCTATAACCACCCCCATTAATACATGTTTTGTGAAAAATAATGTAGTTTGCAGAATTTCTTTTTCCTAGGTCAATTACCATTAGAAAAGAGGCTATCTATGAGAACTCTAAGTCAAGGAGTGTGGAAATTATGAGCCAGCACTTGATATACCACTGCAAGGTTGGGATTGTATTGAAGAGTCTGGTTTTATATTTCGTGTGGGCCTTTACATTTTTTTAGAGGATGCAAAATAAGCAGTACAACTAAAAATATGAAATCTTACCATAATCACATGCTCATGAATATAGAAAAATGTTTAAAATGCCATTAGTAATTTTGGTGATTATTAATTTATGGCAGCTCTGAGTGTGAAGACAGTGTAAGAATAGTTCCCAGGAGAGATTTAAGTCAACATGCACTTATATTGTCATGTCAACCACATTTATCACCCTGCAGCCTATGATCCCCTAGGCATTTAATGTAATGTCAACTGTCTCTAGCAATCACCTGGGATGTGTAAGTACTGGCAATTTCCTTACATTTTTAAAGAATGCATAGGACTATATGCATATTTCTCTTTTTAAATTATCAACAGAATAGTTCAATGTTTGAGATGTTTTGGCAAAGTTTTTTTAGAAACTTAAGTTTCGATACAGGGTCTGATAGAAGTAATGCCTCTTGAGTGTAGCTGGCAGGGTAATAATATGGGTGTAATAATGTATAGTTTTAATTTTGAACACTTCACCCAAAATGTTATATAGCATACTTGAGTGTGATATTGGTATGTTACAGAATTACATGCTTTTGATTTTGTAATAAAAGATTTTGTAATAAAAAGGGATGTTATTTGTGCCACACCATGTATATCAAATTCCCAATTAACACCCCCCCCAAAAAAAAACACCCTGAAACATGTACAGCTCTATGGAGCTCTCACTAGAGACTTTGAAAAAGACAGATTTGTTCTTGCTTAGAAAATAGCATATAAACACACACGCACACACACACTATCAGTCCCATCTGTCAAGTTGCCTGGAGAATGCTTTTAACAAGGAATGAAGCTACATTAACAGCCATAAAATATGCAGCAGGGGAAAGAAGGACAAAGCCATCCTGCAGTTTACTTGCTTCACCTACTGTGCAGTGCTTGCCCTATGAACAAGACAGATTTGGGCAGTTATTACTGCATCAAAATACCTGCCATTGTGGAGAATAAGAGAATTGGAAAGAGAGCGCTGGAGTCCAAGTTAGAGCTCCTTCCATGATTATTAGCCAAGGAAATGTGAAAACTAATGACTTTTTTCATTTCTACTAGAAAAAAACCCACAACTTTTATTTGCGATCAAGGATCTGCAACTCCGTTAATATTATTACTAATTTGGCAAGTGAGAGAAGTGAATTTTAATTTACAGTTTTGCAGCTGTGCCTAAGGGAAAGAAACAAATTGCTAAAGGGTATGTTTATAAGCTAGATATTGACAATTGTAGAAATTTACAATTATTTTACCAAAATGTGGAAGCAGCACAAGAAAATGAAATTCATTTGGAGGATGCTAATGATAAACTTAATTACACCTCGTAACCTCCTGAAAAAAAGACTTAATACAAAGAATTAGACACCCTTTTCAAGGTAGGTTTTTGCTTGGATTGTAATTTTGAAAGGGGTTCACTTTTCTGTCAAATAACAAATTGGAAAAACATTATCGAGAACAAAAGTTTATTGATAAACTTAGTGAAAGTGGTCTCCATCTGTGAATGTTAGCGAATCTATCCAAGGGTTCTCTATAGATGCCTTTTGAGGACAAGAGTAACATCAGATGTTCTGAACAGTTTACAAGCACTTATGAAATATGAGTGTCACTATTAAAAGATTTTGGTTATTAGTAACAAGAGGTTATTATTTGGTATTTCCAGGTAACATGTGAAAATGTTCTCTGTACCACTCTAAATTTTCTCCCTTTACAGGAAAAAAAATGACAATTTTTTATGACCAACTAATCAATTTATTTTAAAACACGATGTTTTACTTCATTTCTTTTATACAAACTATAGAACTAGTCTTCATTTAATGGCTAGAAAAATGTAACTAAATAGATGAAAAATCTCTCAATACCAATGTTTTATAATTTGCAAAAATAATTCCAATTTAGTAGTACTAATAATTAGCCAATTTTAGAAATACTGACTTTCTTTAAAAAGGTGTGAAACATAACTTCAATAAAAATATTTTTAATAAGGGAAATATTTAAGAGTATGACAAACTGATTTTGAAAATGTTTTTCAATGTTTTTTAAGAATTGGACATTGTTATACAATCTAATGAAAAATAAAAAATATATATGTAGTTAGTTGTCCAAAAGAAGATATATAGAATTATGACTAAAATATATAATCATTGAGAAATCCCTAAGTCCTAGTCAATTAAAAAGAAGTACACCTAAAAGCTCAGAAATAATGAATATAAACATCTTGTCCAAATATAGGAACCGTAAAACAGTAGTTATTTTTAAAGCCCTACATGTTAATGTTCTGTGGTGAGGGAATGAAATAAGGATTATCTCATATTGACAGAGACAGTAATTTAGACAAAAATAGATATAAGTAAATGTAATGTTTACTTATATCTATTATGAGCCCCTATTAAAGAGAATTTCTGCAATGCTCAGTTGGGATTAAAATATACCTGAAGTATTTTGACTCTAAATTTTGACAAAATAAAAGAATAGTTGTGTCTATCTCCTTTTTATAAACAAAAATAATTCATTTTTCTTTAGCTCAAAAATTATGTGATTGAAGACTGGGGTGTAACCAACATGCTCCTTTGAACATGAAATATGCTCATCAAAATATACTTCCATAGAATAAACCACTTTAACACCTCAGATATAAACTGTCTTTGTGGTTTATAGGATCTCCATGTGTTCCCGAGAAAGTGGGAGTTAGCCATTGGCTCAGGAATTCATCCAGAGGCTCTGTACCAGCTGGAAGTGAAAAGAGTATCCAGTTCCTAGGGGAGATGCCAGTGTAGGAAGAGATCTCAATGGGTTTGGGGAGAAAAAAACAAAAATAAATGCATTGAATATGTATATTTCTACTTAAGACATGGTGCATTTAGAGAATCATGGACATGAGGACCAATGCACTGTATTTATAAATGAGGACACTTTAAGAACAAGTGTATAGACTCAGATCATGTGGCTACTTAAATGGCAGAACTGGGACTAGAATTCAGATCCCTTGACTCTTAATCCAAAACTCTTTAATGGAATTCTGGCAAAATTCCTGATGACACTTGATGTTCCCTGTTAGACATGCAATTAAGCTTATAATTGGTCCTTGTTCCACTTCTCTGTGAGCATGGTCTTCTTCAGATTCTATGAAAGGACGCATTATTTACCCAGGGACAGAGAAGAGAGTGTGAAAATTAAGTCAGTGAACTCATTTTAAGTTATCTAGCAAACAAGGATAATAACATATTTGATTATTTGTTATTTTCTGCTCATGTTTCCTAATTTGCATTAACTGAGTACCTAATTCATTTATCTTAGGTACAAGTGAATCCAAATTTATCTTTAATTATATTTCTAAATAATGGAGGGAAAATGTTGTAAATTGACACCTCTCACATCAATTCTTGCAGGCTTCTCCTGAATTTTGGCATTAAATGTCATCCCCAACTTTTCCCTTTTTTAAGCTATTAAAACATTCCTTGCTAGCACTAAAAACCTCTTCAACTAATTTATTAATAATGCACCTATTTTTATGCAGAAAAATATTGTCTTTGCTAAATTGTAATTCAAAGGCATTTAGCTTTACTCTATCAAATTATTCATCTTTTCCATCTCAGAAATCATCCATCCTGCTTGCTTAACGTTGTTAATTGCTGTGATCTACCCAGCAACTCAGCTAGGTTTAGTGCCTCCTGTTGCTGTCTTTAGGTGGTCATAAACAGGAGTTTTAGTTGATTTGGTGCAATTATTTGTAGTAAGGTACATTACAAAAGTTGGAGGCTTAAATAAAATGGTATAAATAATGGGGCATTAAGGTTGGGAAAGTCACATATATTTATCAAGAATCCAAGATCCTGCTTAACTGTATTTTGTTTTATATTAATGTTTTATCTTATTACTAAAGCCAAACATTGTATAAAAGTTATAGCATACATATAATCAAACTAAAGAAAATGTAAATAATTCATAAACTATCAGAGATAACCCCTACTAAGCTTCAGGTACATTTAAACAAACACACTTATACATATACACACTCACACACATTAAAAAAATAATTCTGAATATATAATATGTTAAGATATTTATAAATTCTCAGCAATATATGACAAATATTTTTCTCATTAAATATAATCAGTTTTGAGTTAAAAATAGTAATATATGGGTTTTACATTTTTATTACCTCTGAATAAGATCTATATTACCACAGTAGAGTAATATAAGCAATATAAACATCTTATCATTATTCATCTACATCATCTTTAAAGGTAACATAGTGTTTTTTTACGAGTACATTTTTTATTTACTTAACTAGTCTTCCATGGCTATATTTTAAATTATTCTTAATTTTTCTTGCTTTTATAATTATTCATGCATGACCTTATACACATTCAATTCTGGGTATATTTTTAAGGGTAGAATTACTGTTCAAGTAAAATGTTTGAATAGCAATTTTGAACTCTTCACTTCTTATATTTTTTATTTCCTATTCCCATTGGCAATTTGCTTTGATGCATGAAAAAGGTTTTCCATAATTTAGTTTTAGTGTACTATGGAAAAAATGACTGATAAATAATCTTTAAAAGTTATGTGGTTAAACAGCATCTTTATTCAATGGCAATATACAGAGAAATATCGTGAAAACAATAGAAACATCTTTTTAAATTTTCAGAAACATCCCTATCTATAAGAAACTAAAAATAGAAAGTGGAGTATTCATATTCTTCCCTAAACTCACCAGTTGTCACCATAGAGCCATCTTGGCTTTGTCTCTCTGTCTATAAGTTGCAGACACTATGATGCTATACCTTTCATATTTGTCTCTATGGCTCCTAAAGTAAGGACTGTCTTTTCCATAACTACACAACCATTATCAAGCCCAAGAAAATTTACAATTATTTCATAATCATTCCCCATATTTAAATTTCTCCAATTGTCCCCCAAATGCCATTTATGGCTATTTTATTTTGAACCTAATCAATCTTCATGTATTTTGGTCATTATTTCCCTTAGTCTCACATCAGAAGTATATAAGAACATGTATAAAGGACCCATGGCCAAAGACAATGTGGGGGAGAGGATTAAATGTGGGAGGTGGGGGTGGGTAGGGCAGGAAAGAGTAATGGGGAGAAAATGGGGACAACTATAATTGAACAACATTTAAAAAACACAATAAAGAACTTTTAGCATCTGGATACATAAATGAGTAAATAAATAAAATATTTTTTAACAGATGAAAAATTAAAAAGAAAATCATATGTTAGTTTGACCCACAATTGATGATATTGGGTTGGCAAAAAAATTCATTTAGTTTCTTTTGTATGATGGCTCTAGTAGTGCTTAGTTGTCTTTAACTTCATGTAAAACAATTTTGTTAGATTGTATGGTGACAGCTGTCATATCAGTGTGCATTTTTTAAAATTTATCAAATTGGTGAATTTTGTGCAGGCATTTTAATATTGAAGATGGAAGAAAATATGCAA
The DNA here is from genome assembly GCF_022682495.2 of Desmodus rotundus. Lineage (NCBI taxonomy): Eukaryota > Metazoa > Chordata > Mammalia > Chiroptera > Phyllostomidae > Desmodus > Desmodus rotundus. The sequence continues at coordinate 49,154,396 of NC_071389.1, forward strand.
TATTTTCAGCATATTATGCTTTATTATTTCAAGAAAGGTAAAAATGCAACTGAAACACACACACAGAAAGATTTGTGCAGCGTATGGAGAAGGTGCTGTGACTGATTAAAGGTGTCAAAAGTGGTTTGTGACATTTCTTGGTATTGTTGACATTTTGGCCAAATAATTCTTTGCTGTGGAGCTGACTGTCTTATGCATTGGAAGAGGTTTAGTAACAGCCCAGCCTCTATCTACTAGAAGCCAATAGCAGGAGATAGCCAACGTACTTAAAATATCCAAATCAATAAAGTTATTGCTGAAAATTAAAAAGAAAATGTGTCTTTTATTTTACAGAAAAAACTAAACAGACTTTTTGGCCAACCCAATATTAAATTTGACCAGTTAGTTGAGGAGCTGACAAATCTCTCTATGGTATATTTTCTCTTTGTAATTGATATACAATGTGTGGGTTTTAAAACTGTGTGAATATTCTGACTCCAAGAAGTTTTTATACAATAGTTTTAGAGTCTATTGAAGATCCTTGACTGAATTACCATTAGGGATCATAAAATGGGCATATTCTATCATTGTTCTACATTGTATTAGTATTCTTTGAAGAAGTTTCCCTTTTGACTCCTCTCTCTCCCCCCATTACTATGGACTAACAGATTTATTTTTAGTTCAAATTTTTTAAATTTAACAACAGCAATAGTTTAATTGTAAGTCTAGCTCACATTTGCTGGTAAAACTCAGAATTTGGTGCTTCAGGAAATGTGTGCATTAGTAACATTGATGACTTCATTATTCTTTAAAATAATAATTTTGCTGCTCTTCTGCAAGTCTGCATTTCACAATTTTTACTTTCAAAAATGACATTTGAAATTTGCAAGATTAAATACTGCATAATAAGCGTTATATAGCTTGCTTTTTAAATTCCTATAAGATTTGATTGCTTTTCTGACTGATTCACTAAGAATAGACAATTATTAATGTACTCAGTAACTCTACAGTGTTTGATATTTGAACATTTTCTAAGTCACTTTGCAGTATCTTCAACTCTTTCAGAGAAAACAAGGAACTTTATTTATAATTACTAGTTTTCTATTTTTAGTATTTTACACAAATAAAAATTACTCAATGTTTTCTTCATATTTTAATATAATCCAATAGTCTTTAAATGATGAGACATTTTAGAACATCAAAAGCCACTTTTCAAAATCTTCATGATCTGTGTTTAAGTAATGATTCTCTTTCAGAGGAACAGAGCATCCGAAAGATGAAATCTTCTATGCGGAATGCTGCAGAAAATTTGGGTTAATTTTAGTATGAAGGTCCATTCTAGTGATCAGAAAGGAGCATGTGTAGAGGATAAACACAGATTTATAGTTAAACTATCATTTGTGTTTGAATCTCCATGTACACACTGCTTTGGGACTTAATCTCCTTATCAATGGAAAGGGATTAAAGCTTCCAGTTCTTTCACCTTATAAGATTCGCGGTAGGCCCTCAGCTAATTGATGTAGCCACCATGGTTGTTATTATCACCATCATTTTCCTTGCATTGCCTTTGATATGATCAGCTCTTGAACTGACTGAAGACAATAACATTGTAAGCAAAGGTTCTGAAAGTGTGGCTCTTTGTTATGTAAATGAGTTAAAGATAACCTCTGTATTTTTGGCCCCTGTGTTGTTTATTTCTTCACAGCAAGCTAGGATGTACCTCAAAGCCAGCCAGAGCCAAACTCAAATTCTCACACATTCAATTGCTTTAAATAGAGCCTCAAACACATAGTTTTTAAGAGCCTACCTGCTTTGCAGGCCCACAAAACTGCATCCAAAATACCCAATAGATAATACAAACACTGTGGCCTCAAAACAGACCAAAGGCTGCTACCCTTTGCAGCTGTCTGGCTCAGAGACTCCTGGTCTTGCTGCTGAGCAACATCAACTAACTGTGAAAGCCCCTTCTCCAATTGTCCTCTCCCCAAGAGGTCCCTTTCCCTATTACCCTTTGGGAGGTGGTCCCACACCACTCTCTCTGGAAGGTCTCTCACTAGGAGGCTCTTGCAAAAAAACTCTCTTGTCACCCAATAAAGCTTGCTGTGAAATACCGCCGTCATGTGGTCCTGGCTTTCCCTTGCTCAGACCTTGATATCCTTAAACTCACCCACCAGACTTATACTTGAGTTTTGGATCAAGGAATAAGAAGCTGAGTCTTTTAATAAATATTAGGCCTCTTTTGCTTTTTTTAAGATTGGAAGGAAGAGAAAGAAGGAGATTTTCGCTGCATTTATTTCACGCTTCACCCCAGGGAATTTGATTGTGGGCTTACGTTGCACTTGGTCAGCAGGGAACCTGTGCGTGGCAGAAACTGTCTTATTATATTTCAGGAGGCAAAATATCCATTAGGCTTTCTGAGAACTGTTTTGGGTGCTAACTCAGGGCTAAACTGCCTGAGGAGAGCCACCGTGGTCTCACTGATACCATAGAAGGAAAATGTACTGAGCTCTGTCTGGTAAGGGATTTTGCATTGGTTCCTTCATGCAGACATGTTTAGAAGAGAATATTCCCATTTCAATGGGACGGTAACTAGAGTAATAGAGCTAATAACTGGTAGAGGTGGAATTTAAAACTTGATGTTATAATTTGATAGGCCACTTTCTGGCCCCCTCGCCATCACGCTACTTTAGGTATTCCAGAGCTTATAAAATCTGCAACTAAGTATTTTATAGGAACTCTGATAATGATACAGACTATTTTTTTATATTATGCCAGTTTTTACTTCTTTCTTTCTTTTTTATTGTCAATTCATCAAGCATCTTATAAAATTGAAAGCTGGAACTATTTAAAACAAAATGCCTACTTAAAAAACTTGCCATTATGTGTTTTTTCTATACAAAGTGTTAGTTTATCTGTAGGCTGCTGTTTGAGTCAGTTGCTTAGAAATTTTGAATAGTACCCTTTTGTGAGAGAGGAAAAAAAGGCTATTTTTATTCAAAAGCCACACACTGATAGATGTTAGTTGTATAATAAAAGGCCAGGCCACCCAGGGGTAGTTTATAGGAGAGAAATAAGACTCAGAAAGAGCTAAATTGCTTTACTTAGTAAACTATCAGGTATTACAGACTTAACTGATGGCAGCTTGTAAAGAAAAAAATACTCAACTGGATCCTGGAGACTAAGTAAAAATAGGCAAGAGTGAGTTCTTGGAAAACTCGTAATAACTTGAAAACAAACAGGACCTAGAAGAAGATGGTCAAGTGACAAATTCCTTCGAGAGAAAAAACAGACAGTTTTTAGATTACTGGGTATAATGCAAAATCCCAATATTGAACAATAAAAGGGGTTGAGAAACACAACTAAAAGCAAAATAGCAGATAGCAAGTGGTCGCTATAGTAACCAGAGGTAAAATGATGCTGAAGGGAAAGAGCACTGTGAGATTAGGTTGAGGTTATGTATAGAAGCCACAGACAGAGAAATCAAGTTGCTTTTTATTCCCATCTCTTTCTTTCTGAATTGGAAAAGGGAAGATATGTGGATAAGCACTAACTAAGAAATATCACAATTTAAATTATATAGTTTCCCCTGGCCTTGTTGAGGTTAGCAGAGATCAGGGTGAGGCTGGAAATTAAAGGTGTTAGTCATAGAGGAGGACAGCCTTGGGCTTTCAGGAGGTCCACTGTAAGTCCAGGAATATAGAAGAAGGAATGCTTCTGTGCCACCAAGGATCAGGATAGCTCAAGGCCATCTTTCTATTGCCAGGGCAGCTACAGGATGATGATTTAAACTGTTCAGTCTCAGAATGGATACAACATGAGAGAGCATAAGGTTATAATAAGACTAGGACACATTTAGAAAGCACACATTTAGAAAGTTACTTGATTTGTCTGTAGACTTTTGTGTTCATTTTTTTCCTATTGCTTTCCATATTTACATTTTTATTATGAAAGTGGTAGCAAGTTGTTGAGTGTTTAACTGGGCAAATATACAACTGGTAGATAATTTATATTTCTTTTAATTTAATGAAAAACTAGTCATTGCAGATATAAAGTCATATTTTGGCAAAAGTATTTTTTGTGTATACAATGGTGATTATAAGTCTGAATTTTCAAGATGCCAATCAACAGAGGAAAAACTGGCTGCTAGTTAATGCCATTAAACAAAGACCTATTATTAGGTAAACAGAATTCACTTGAAAAGTTTGTGGTAAAAAAAAGTGCTGATACAGAAGCTATCAGGACTTATCTTCCTGGCACTGGAACACTGAGCTGGATGCTCTGGTGTGCAGCTGGGATCCCTCACTCCCAAAGGTATCCCTCCTGATTTTTAGCCACTACATGTAGGCATGGGACTGCCCGTTCTGCATCTCCATGTCTCTGCCCTTCCTACCCATCTGGGCCAATGTGAATTCTTTAATTCCTTGGTTTTTGGACTTCCATATAGCTTAATTTTCTGATAAGTCTGGGTGATAGTTATTTTATATTTTTGTTGTAGTTTTTGCTTTGTTGTGTGAGGAGGTGAGCCGTGTTTACCTATGCTCCCATCTTGATGAGAGTCCCCATTTTTCTTTCAATTGGTGTAGAATTATAGACAGATATCCATTCTACTTTTCCATTTTTGAAGTGGTTTCTCCACTGTGCTAGTCACTTTAGGAGCCAGGCAACTCCTCAGCTGCTGGGGCTGCTGGGCTCCTCTGACCATCTGGCTCCCACTCAGCAACAGAAGCTGCACCAGTGGTCACTGGGCTCACTCAGGAAGCTGAGGTGGTAGAGGATGGAATAGATGGAGAGGCAGGAGGAGGGTCTCGTGCTTCTGCCAAGCTTGCCATGGGGCTGAATTTCTAATAATTTTGTAGTATAAACACACTCCAAATATTTCATGGGACATATTTATGCTATCCATTGTTTATATGACTTTTCCTTTTAACTGGGCATTCTGTCTTTTTGTGTTTTCTTTATTTATTTCTAAATCTGGCAACTCTTTTATTGAATTAATGAAAATTAAGAAAGCTCCACAGATGAGATGAGATGTAACCTAACACCTGAGGAAATGAATAAGGTCAAGAAAAGACTAAGAAACCAAAAGAAAAAACAAGAGGAAAAGATTCCTGAAAAGAAAGAGGCTAGACACTAGCAGTGAAGACAGAAGTCACCAAAATGCAGAGCAGATGATAACAAATGGTGAGAAACAGACATTGACAATGATTAGCTATAGACATAAAGAACAGAGATAAGCATGAGGAGAAAATGATGAAAGATGTAATACCCAATTTTTCTAGCCTCCAAATTATTCAGTAGAGGAGCAAGCTAAAGGAGATACGACAACTGTGACTAGCTAATCATCAAGTCTGATTATTGTAACTCTTATTTATTTATTTATTTATTTATTACTTAATTAATCTTTTACTATGTTGACTTCTCTTGTCCCTACGTGCTTTCTGGCTGCAATTTCTCCAGAACCCCCTGATTGGCTTTCCAACCTTCTCCAAATGATTCTTTACTGAGAAGCAAGAATACAAAACAGATCCGATCTGATCCTGCCCCCACTTACAGCCCTCAGGACATTTCCAGATGAACTTTCATCCTGTTTATTCAGTACAAATCATTCAAGAAGTGATGCTAATATTTAAAAAGCTGATGGAGATTTTAACATGATTTTAAAAGACCAAGAACAGAGACTTCCCGTCAAGATGGAGGTGTAAGTAAACACAGTTCATCTCTTCACACAACCACATCAACATTAAACTAACCTGTAAAAAAAACATCACTCAGAACTGTCAGAAATCAAGTTGAATAGAAGTCTAACAACTACAGAATTAAAGAAACCACATCCATCCAGACTGGTAGGAGGGGCAGAAACACGGAACATACTGGTCCCACTTCCATGTGTGATAGATAAAACTTTGGCAGAGATATCTTGGGAGTGAGGAGTCCCAGCCCAACACCAGGTCCCCAGCCCAGGTTTCCAGTGCCAGGAAGATAAGTCCCTATAACTTCTGGATGCAAACACCAGTGGGGATTGAGTTGGTAAAAGAAACATCTGGAGTCCCAAGCAGTTCCTCTTAAAGAAACCACATGCAGATTTACTCAGACTCAATCCCTCTGAGCTTCAGCACCCTGGTAGTAGCTTGAAAGGCACTAGTGGCATGCAGGAAAGGACCAAAGTGTCTGGCATCAAGGCAAGAACTGTGGGACAGCTTTCACCCAGACAGAAAGGCCCTCTGTCCCTCTTCTGAACCCTCCTACCACAGAGCCACAAAACTAGCAGGCAGGAGCTGTATCTGAGACTCCATCAACCTGGCTAACACTGTTTACCTCAACCTGGAAATCCCCTGAGGCTTCCCCCCATCCAACTTATGGGCCCACCCAAGAGGCTAACAGTGGCTTTTACAAATGAATGGTTAGTCTTGGCTTATGCTTCACAGCTTCCTAAATCTTCTCAGAGAAGCAACAGCCAGCCTCAGTGAGCCCCCAACCCCCATACCACTTGCTAAGTGGTCTCAGGCCCAGCACTAGTAGCAGCAAACCTAACTTTGTAGCTTGGCTTCCCGTGGGAATCTCCAAGTCCAGCATAAGTAGCAGCTATCTTCACTTCAGATTGCTTTATAGCTCATGAATGGTGGCTTCTGGCAGAACACAGGTAGGGATTGACCTTGGCCTGTACAACCTAGGAAAATCCAGAGCCAATGGAGAGAGCTATAGACAACATTAGAGTATCACTATCCTGCCCCTACACAGCTAATCCTCCACAGAGGGTGGAGGTTGGTGGTCAATAGCCACAGCCAGTCCTTGTAGCTGACTGGCCTAAGTAAATGCCTCCCATTGACCTGCCAAAAGCAATCATCTTAACTACAAGAGGAAGGTGTACTCAACTCACATGAAGGGTGTACCTCTAGGGGTGGCTGTGCCACTGGACCCTACAGGACACCTTACCTAATACATAGAAACAAACACAGGGAGGCTGCCAAAGTGAAGAAACAATGAAACATGTTCCAAATGAAAGGACATATCAAAACTCCAGGAAAAGAAGAAAACAAAATAGAGATAAGCAATCTCTCAGATGCAGAGTTCAGAACACTGGTCATGAGCATGCTCAAGGAACTTAGTAAGGACCTTAACATCATAAAAAAAGATCCAGTCAGAAACAAAAGATACACTAGTTGAAACTAAGAACAATTTACAGGGAAATGACAGTAGATGGATGAAGCCAACAATCAAATCAATGATTTGGAACATAAGGAAATAAAGAACAAGAAGAAGAAAAAAGACTCCCAAACAATGAGGATAGTGTTAGGAGTCTCTGGTACAATATTCACATCATAAAGGTGCCAGAAGGAGAAGAGAAAGAGCAGAAATTAAAAATCTATGTGAAAACACAATGAAAGAAAACTTCCCTAATTTGGTGAAGGAAATAGAAATGCAAGTCCAGGAAGCACAGAGAGTCCCAAACCAGATGGACAGACAGAGGATCACTCCAAGACACATAATTAAAATACCAAAGGCTAAATACAAAGATGCCATCTTAAAAGCAGCAAGAGAAAAGCAGTAGTGACTTACAGGGGCGTTCCCATGAAACTGTCAGCTCATTTCTCAAAAGAAACTTTGCAAGCTAGAAGGGATTGGCATGAAATATTCAGTCATGAAAAGCAAGGACCTACTGCCAAGATTGCTACACCCAGCAAAGCTGTCATTTAGAATCAAAGGGCAGATAAAGAACTTCTTTGACAAGAAAAAACTAAAGGAGTTCATCATCACCAACCATTATTACATGAAATGTTAAAGAGTCTTATTTAAGAAAAAGGTTGCCAGATGGAAAGGGGTTATATGTGAATGGGTGAAGAGGTGAGAGGATTAAGAAGAGAAAAGGGAACCCTAGTACATTGTTGGTGGGAATGCAGACTGGTACGGCCAGTGTGGAAAACAGTATGGAATTTCCTCAGAAAAGTAAAAATGAAACTGCCTTTTGACCCAGCAAATCTGCTGCTGGGGTTATACCCTAAGAACCCTGAAACACCAATCCAAAGAACCTATGCACCCCAATGTTCATAGCAGCACAATTTCATAGCAATAGCCAAGTACTGGAAGCAACCTAAGTGCCCATCAGCAAATGAGTGGATCAAAAAACTATGGTACATTTACACAAGGTAATTCTACATAGCAGAGAGAAAGGAGCTTATACCCTTTGCAACAGCATGAATGGAACTAGAGAGCATTATGCTAAGTGAAATAAGCCAGGTGGTGAGGGACAAATACCATATGATCTCACCTTTACCTGGAACATAATCAACAAAAGAAAAAAGCAAACAAAATATAACCAGAGACATTGAAGTTAAGAACAATCTAACAATAGCCAGAGGGGAGTGGGGAAGGGATTACTGGGGAGAGGGGTTTTCAGGAACTACTATAAAGGACACATGGACAAAACCAAGGGGAAGGGTGGAGGCGGGGGAGGGAGGTGGGTTTGGCTGGGGTGGGGTGGAGGGATGGGGAGAAAAGGCATACAACTGTAATTGAACAACAATAAAAATTAAAATTAAAAAAAGAAGTACAAATAGATAGTTATAGAGTAGTCACAGGGATGTAGAGCACAGTACAGGAAATGGAGTAGCAGAAGAACTTATACACACAACCCGTGGACATGAACAATGGTGTGGCAACTGCCTGAGGGACTGGAGGGTGCTTGGTGGAGGGGGATAATGGGGGGGAAATTGGGACAACTGTAATAGCATAATCAATAAAATACAATTGATATTTAAAAAATAAAAGAGCAAGAACAAAAATATGAAAACTGTATGTATGTTTGTGTGTATTTATGTAAGTTTTATGCAATAAATACTTAGAAGGAAAATTGCCTAAAATCCTTACAGATTCTAAATAATTTAAAGCAAAGCAGAGCTATGTATATGAAATTAACAGAATCATAAGTTATACACTTTTGGCCAATACTGGAGTGATTTCTTTCCAAAATTGTTATTGTCCTTATGAAAAACTAAACACCAAATAGTTTAAGACACTTACTAATGTGCATCAAAATTAAGATTAGAATGCAGGTCTTGGTGTCTTAATATACTATACTTTAATCATGCTATTTTTTACAAGGTATATATAACCAACAGAATATTTCCAGTGAAACAATATCCAAACCAATAGTAACTTTAGAGACTCATTTTATATTAGTAAAATAATTTTATATCACCTTTTATATTTTATTTTGTGTGTGTTTAGTGTTAGATGATATGGTCATTAGAAGATTTTGTATGTGTGTGTTTATTAATATGAGATATCTCAACAGTGGCTATGAATAATTTTGGATATGAGATTCATTTATTTAATATATGTACCAAATTGTGTACTAGCATGGCCAGCCATTCTCAGATTAAAGCATAAAAATAGTGACTATTATTTTACAGAGATATGCTATAAATCATTATTTTACATCTTGGTGACTGAAAATATAATTATAGTAGTGCTTTTAATTTTTAATCATTTTGTTATTGCATGCAGAACATAATTCTAGTGTATAAATGACAAAGAATTTTTAAAACTTGATATATATTATTTTTACCTGAATCAAAATAGCATATTCTATTGTTATAGAAAGCATAGTTGGTGTCTGGTCTTGTTTATTATAACCTTCCAGCATGTTATTTAGGACATAAATGTTACTAGAGAAGACATTTCATAGGAAAGATAATTCATAATTTAGATGATATTATATGTAATGTCTAGTAAAGCATGAAAGTGTTTTGATTTTTTTGTTGTTGTTGCAATGAAGTTTAAAAATAAATTTGAGTTGTCAGCTAGCTAGAAAAGGATACTTTTAATGTAAAGAATTTTGGAATTGTCTGTGTGGGTCAAGGTTGGTGTCATGCTGAGTCCTCAGAATGAGCTTTGACAACTTACCACAATAAATGCTAGAAAGTGCTCTAAGGACAAAGCAGAGCGTAACTTACATCCTAAGGGAATTGGAAAAGATTTGTCAAGGGAGTGACATTCAACCTGTCTGGAGGATGAATGATTAAGATTTCCCAAGTTAAAAAATAAAAGAGTGAAGATCATCCCTGGCAGAGAAATGCATTTGCAAAAGCTTGGAAGAATGTAGAGGCATTGTAAATATGTGGGGGGGGGGGGAGGAGAAGTTGACAGCATTTACACATTAGGCTATGTAGAAACCAACTAGACAGCTACTTAGGAAGTCAAAGGAAGAAAAGGCAACGAGATCCCACATTTCAGCAGTGACTGCAGAGACCTTGGCCACAAATGTAAATCTGGCTCATTTGTGATATTGAAAGTGGAAAATGATAGAAAACGAGAGTGGAGGATGGGTCCAGAGGTTTAGTTTAGGAGACTGCATGAGTTGTCAGTTCATTAACTGAAAGATGACAGTACATTACAAAGGTCAGATTTGGGGGAGCAAATAATGAGAGGATGCGTTAAATGTCCTCCCCAGTTTAAAAGACAGTGAAAGTGGTCAATAAGAGAGGTTGTACAGGAGGACAAATTCACTGGGGAAAACAGTCTTAGAAGGCTTACCTGAAATATAAACTTATAACAAGAAAAAATCTTTTGCCTCTTACTCTGATTTTGAGGTTAAATGGATGTACATATTTACTCTATTTCTTTTTAAAGTGAAAAATATCTAAAAATATGATAAATTACTCCTTAATTTCTGTACTCTGCCCAATTATGTATATTAGAATCTTTAAAAAACAGACCACTAGTGCTCAGGATAATTCTGAGACAAGCAGGAAAAATTAATTATTCCAAATATAATCCTTTTACTATGATTGGGAAAAATATTTTAAAATATAAATAAAATGCTTAATTTAAGAAACTAAAAATGTTGCTCTAATTATCTGGTATATTCTTTTATTTCAAAGTAGCCATCTTTTCCCTACTTTGACACGGCAGGCTCTCAACCTCAACACACATTTGCGCACACGGCAATTTAAATAACACATTTAATGAATTATTTTCTACTGTCCTTAAAAACTAAGCAGATGGTCCAGGAGAATAATGAAGTTACGGTACTTTTTTGCTTCAGATTAGATCTGGCCCTTCGTTCAGAGCCAGTCTAGGTAGACAGTTGTTGCTACTTAATGAGAAACCAGGGGCACTGTGTCTCCATTCATGCTCACTTCTGTCCCTTGTTTTGTTCCACATGTATTGAGAAAATGTGAACTAGAAAGAAGATTTGTTCTGACAGCATCCATGTGTTAGTCTGACTATAATTGCTAGAGGTGCATAGAGCTCTAGTGGGATTTATGAAGAGAGTAAAACATTGAATTTATATTACTAAAATAATATTTTGGTCTTTGGCATCCTGTATTAGTAAGAAAAAGAAATAAAATCTAAGGTTTGGTGCAAAAGTTCAAGGTTAGTCAACTGAAGTACTGTTAGGAGTCATTTCCATTTGAAAGAGTTCATTATTGACAATGGAAAAAAAATCTTAGAAATATTTTCAAAATCTCCCTATTTATTCATGTTAATTACATATCACTTCAGTGAAAACACACAACCAAATGAGAGCTTGAAGTCTGTTAACCCTTCCCATATAAAGATGTGACTTTTATATTATCATTTACATTGTTCTCTTCTAATGGATCCACCAGCTCAAAAACCATGGCCAACAGAAAACTTGCCAAAATATCTGGATTATTTCCACATTATGGTGGAACTCCACCTCAGAATGAGTCTAATTACCTAAATGAGATTGTTCCTAAAACTGAGCAGTTAGAAAGCTAATGATACATGATCTTGTCCAAGAGAGGAGAAGAGAGCTTCCAAAGGCAATGTTGAAAGGCAATGATTGGCTAAAAATGAAGTGTTTCCTATCAGTAAGCCTTTGAGCTAAGTCCGTCCATACAACACACTGACTTTGTAACCATAAATCAAGGGAGGAACAAATGAAGGAAAAGATTAAAAACTGATGCAGACCCTGGCCAGCAGGATCCTTTGTTGTGGCTGCAATATACAAATACACATGGACAACCGAGTCCTGTGGAGAAAAAGGGATGGCACGGCCACTCTTTCAAGAGGAGAGTGCCCCGACCCTTGCCTGGACAGGTTTCTATTGCTTCTCTGGGCACATTACATTGAGGATGATCCTCATTTACTCTGCACAGGTTTGCTTTAGGCGGTTACAGAAAACAAAGGAGAGGATGTTGCTGATTACATAAAAGAGGAAGGATATTTGCAAATGTAAAGGGAAAAGTGGTTAAGCTGGTTATACTAGTCCTTGGAAGGTTTAGCGGAGATTTTAGAAAGTTACTTTAAAGATATGCAGTAAACGTTTGTGCCTCAATTCAGGGTGAGGGAGTTTTAGCAAAAAAGCAAGTCTCAAAGAGGCCTAGGTACAATGAGGGCCTGATTCCCCACGGGAGAACCTATCTGTGCGTGTGGGTCCTGTGTGTTGGACCTCGCTCCCCACTGGCCTTTCTGAGTGGGAGCTGGGCCCACGCCACGCAGAACAGTCTCCTATAAAAAACTCCTTAAATTAAACTTTGCTGTATCAAACTGACAAAGATTGGAAATAAACAAAGATTGGAAGTAACATCTGTTGGCAGTGGTGCAAGGAAATGGTCACATATAGTACTCTGGTAGCTATCAGTGCAAATAATTGAGCAATTTATAATATTTATCAAGAAGAGTAAAAGTTTTCAAATATTTCTCATTTAGTAAATGCACAAGAACTTATATTTGAGGTTGTTAAATAAGGCATTAATTATAATTTGGGAAAATGCTGAACTATATAAATTTCTAATAGGAAAAAAATTGGTCAAGTAAATTGGTAGATATAATTACAACAAAATATTTCATGCTTTCAAAAAAGTATCTTTTAAAGAATATTTAATGATATGAGAAAATGTTCACAGTATAATGCTAAGTAGAAAGCATGACAGAAAACAACACACTTAATTTTAATAATATGTGTGCATTACTATGTGTGCGAGTGTATGCTTCTGCCTGTGTTATAGTGCAACCTTGAATGACAGGAATCGCTCCATTTTGTTAATAGTGCTTTGCTTCCGAATGATAGGGCCATAGTGAATTTTATTTTCTTATGCTTTTCTATATTTTTCAAATTCTTAATTATAAATATGCAGTATTTGTGTAATCTGAAAAAATAGCAAATGGAATTATGAGGAGCAAAATTTTGGTTGAGCAGAATTATACATCCAAAATGTCTAAACAGTTCTTTTCTCAATTTTTATTTTGTTCTCTCTGTGCTAGTATAAAATTTCATTAGAAATGTATCACTCAGACATATTCCACATGACCTGGTAGTTAATAGTGTACTTTCTAAGCCAATATAATTTCTATTTTCATCCTCTCTCAAATGTTCTTCACTTACTTCCACTATCAGTATAGGATGTCCATAGTGACATATGGTGTCCTCCCTTTTCGATTAGAACTGCTTCTTCCAAACAAGATATCCCCATCATTTCCATATCATAACCATCATAGCAATTTTTAAAATACTTCTGGAATATTGTTTAACTCTTTGGATTCAATTTTTAGATTCAAGTCATTTATATTTACTATGTGTACTGATGAAATACATTGAGTCTTTTGTTTTTCTGGGTGTTTATTTCTGAAAACTTAGTGGGTGTTTATTTCTGAAAATTTAATGGGTGATTTTATGTTTTTTTGGTGATGCCACATTTTTACTAAGAGTATCTATCTTTATACTTTTGTTGGGCAATTTTATTGCATCTGAAATTTCAGTCTTGATCTTTTCAACAGGTTGGCAAATCTAAGGCCAAACAAAATTTCCGTCTTTGCCTCTGTTTCATTAATCTGTACAAAAAGACTTTCACATTGTATACCTGCCTTATATTAGGAATACAAATAAAAGACAGAATTCATAGTCTAATTAAGAACTCATGCTACTGAAGAGATCAACAAGGAAACATAGTAAGTCTATGCTGGATTGGGCCTTGGGTTCTGTAAATGCTGGAGAAGACACACCTAACTTTTGATTGGAAGCTAAAAAGAGAGTTATATTAGTTTACTAGGGCTGCCACTCCTAACAAAGTAAAAACTGGGTGAATTAAACAACAGAAATTCATTGCCTCATTAAGTCTGGAGGCTAGAAGTACCAAATCGGGTACTATCAGTAATGGATTCTTTTGAGAACTCTGAGGGAAAGATCTACTCCGGGACTATCTCCTTGGCTTGTAGATGGATGTTTCTCCATGTCTCTACACATTGTCCCTCTATATGCAGCTCTCTTCATATGACCTTCTATGAAAATGGGGCCCTACTCCAATAAACTTCCTCTTAACTAACTACAACTTCAGTGGTCCTCTTTGCAAATAAGGCTACATTCTGAGGTATGGAAGATTAGGGCTTCAACAGGTGAATTTGGAAAGGTACAGTTCACCAATAACAGGGACAGTAGAGGAAAATTTTTCTACAAAGATAATGTTTAAGTTTAATTAAAAATTCTAAGAAAGAGTAATCCTGGAGAGATGAGCAGGCAAGAAATTCAGGGGATGAGAGGGTAATGTAAAGCTCTGAAAGCATGGAAGGTAAGGTGTGAGTGTGGTGTGAGAGGAGACTGAAATCTTGGCAGCTGCTCATATACCTGGCTCTGCAGGGCAGCGGTGCTGATGGTGAAGGCAGCAGGGAGCCAGTTAGAATTTGAATTTTGGAAATGGTTATTCTGGTAGCACTGTGATCTTTGTGAAATGCATTCTGTCTTCTAGCAAAACCCCCGTTTTAGGCATGCTCTTCATTTAAAGAGCTCACCTGCTTTCTTTAAAACTTTTCCAGTTCTCTTTGCAAAACTTTTACTCTCTGATTTTATTCTATTAATTCTCACAAATCCTGTTACCTTTCATCGTCTCCTAAATAATTTATTCAGTAAGAATTTAAATTGAAAAAATTACATCCATGGCATGTATTAATTATAAGATAACAAGATAAGTATTTAAATACTCAGGATGTTTTAAATTGTTCTTTGAAATCATACTTTTAATCACATACTGTAGAAGAATAATAAAAAAAATTCAGAATCCTAACAAAGCCGTTCAGTTTCAACATCAGCCTCTGATTCTGCCATGTTAAGCTTCCATAAGTGCATTCTCCAATGCTTTTAACTTCTTGCCAGCTTTAAACTCCGTAAGTTAATTGTCCTGTTATTTTAACTCTTCTTTCAGCCTGAGGGTGACATCAAGCAAGGTTATGTGTTTCATAAATCTCTTCAAATCTTTCCAATTATAAAGTAACTGCCTAGATTTATACCCAAAGCAACTTAATTGATTAAAAGATCATCACTACAAACCCTGTTTATTTAGTTGAGTTTCAAAATTGCAGCATTTGCTCTAAATATTCAGAAGGCACAAGTGCCATCAGCAGCAATACTAATTAAAGTATTAATAATCATAGCTAATGTTATAAGTTATCCATGTTGCAGAATGAATGTAAAACAGCCTGAAGTGGCATTTAAAAATGCTCTCTCTGAGTTGTTTATGTCAGATTGAAAATATAGATCTTTCGTCATGTCTGGTGAAGGGCACCGTATTGACATTGTGTCACGACACAAAAGGCAAGGAATCCCTGAGATGAGAACTCCGCGAAAGATGCTTTCTCCCCAGTTCCTGCTGAATGCACCTACTTAAGTATTTGAAAGAAGATGTGGGGTGAAGTGTTTCACAGAGAGTGGACATTTTACAAAAATAAATGTTTGCCAGCAGGTACCTAAATTGTCATTAAATAAAATATTTGATTACGCTAGATCTTAATGTACTATACACAGCTCTGGCTTCTTAATAAATCATGCTGAATAATTGATCTTTTCCTTAATAACTCAGCCATCGTTAAGAACATTAACCATTATACTACAGATAAAAATATCTCAGGAGATATTAAAGTGTAAGACCATTTTATGAGTAATTTATTTAAGGGTGAGAAAAGTGATTAGACTAAGGTTCCAACCAAACCTAAGCTTCTATTAATTAAATAACCCTTATCTGAATACTTCTGTTCCATTTTCTTATTCTGTTTCTCTGTGAAGAAGCCTCCAGATATTATTCCTGCAACTCATTAATTTAGGTTGTCACCTTATAAAAGTTAGGTCTTTAAGAATGTCTTAATGCTTAGAAATTTGCTTCTTCATGCTGCTCTTGGCTGAGGTTCACAACTTTCCTGAAAGCAAAATTCTTTAAGAAAGATAACTGTAACAGTTCTTTTTTTTTTTTAACAGAATTGGAACTTTTTTCTGAGTAGAACTTAGGCTATTAGTAATCTAATTTTGAAAGTCTAATTTCTACTGCCTCTACCACTGTATACATATTTGCATATTTAAATCCATAGGTAAAAATTCCAAGAGAAAATGTGTGGAGAGAGGATGAAAATATTAAAATACTGTTGGTCACCTGTGTGATATAATAAGCAGACGTTTTTGAGTAAGCTTGTAGATGCCACTAAGCACAAAGCTTCTGTCAAGAGATTTTTTACCAGATTGATTCTACAACCCCTAGATTGATGTTTTTTAAAGTAGTTAGCTAAGAGGACAATAGTAATGGCAATGAGAAGGAAGAGAAAGGCAAAAGAAAGCAGCATTTTAAATGGTTTAGAACAGTTAGAGAAGTCTTTAAAAAGAAGCTGAGCTTCAAAAAATGATCTAAGCTGAAGTCCTATGGACTTTTTTAACAGCACATATTGTGACTCATTGGCAATGACCTAAATAAGGAGTAAAACAGGACATTCTATTTATCATCCTAAGATGTTCCAGATTCCAGATTTCTGTAGTATCAGTTACTATGAGGTTTCAAGACCTGTAAATGAATTATGATACACATCATGGTTTAAAATGATTTAATGGGTTTAGTATAGATTGGCAGGATTGGTAGGGTTGAAAATGTGGATAAAGGACATGAAGTATTGGGTGTGGTGTAAGTTAGAGCATAGAACTGGAAATGCATGCTTATGGAATTAATAGGCAAAAGAGCCAAAAAATTGAATTGAAGATAGTTTGAATTTCAAGCTAAAAGTTCTTGTAGACCAGCCTTTCCTAAAACTTGTGATTCAGAATAGTAATTCTTTGTTACAATGATAAACTAACATTTTCAAATTTTTAGTTTTTAAAAAAGGGTTAGGAAACACTGGTTTGAACAGAAATAAGCATATTTCTTTATCACAAGACCTCTCTGAGCCCTTAATATGCTAATACATACTGCCAATTTTTTACAGCAAGATACAACTAAGAAATATGGACTGGGCAATACTGCCCTTGAAAATGTGGACTCAGTGAAGCTTCTAGAACTGGGGAATGGACATACATTTTAGGAGATTAGTCAATATTTTTAACGTGTATATAAAGATATAAAATGGATAAAATTCTAATATTTTCTTTTATAGCAATTATGGATTTAATTGCACAATATTTTATTTGATACTCATTTTTCTTACTACCCAGTAAATTCATTAGAGCAGAAACTAGAATTCTTCTATTCATGATGTTTCCCAAAAATATAACCCAATACCTACCTACCACAGAGTAGATATTGAACAAGTATGTGTTGAATAAATGATGGTAAAAGAAAGATATCTGGAAATAGTATACTTCCATATGGCTATGTTTTTGGCAGTACTACCAGGATATGGTAAGAGTCTGAACCAGATTGAATGAATGGTAAAGAAAGGAAGGGGAAGATGTAAGATGTTTACTATGGAAGGAAAGAAAGAAGGAGCAGTAAAACATGACTCCAACATACAGAATTAAGAGAATTAAAACACAGCTAATCAAAACAAGAAATCAAGAAGGAAAGCACAGTGTCGAATACAAAGTAGGAGCTTTTTAAATATTTCCAAGTTCTGCTTTAAGCTAGTTGAGTTGTATTCAAAAATAGGTAGTTCATTAAGCAGAAACTGAATTAGAGATGATGGTTTATATTAGGAATCATTCATAGAAAGAGAGTCTTGAAGTCAATAGATGAAAATTCTAGGAAGACTGTGTATAGAGAGACAGAAGCATTGTTCTCAGAAGAAGTAACTTCTCTAATGGCATAACTTAAAATTATTTGATAAGCTTCTTCTTGGCACCAGGCACCATGCTTTCCTTCCTGATTTCTTTTTTTTTATTTTTTATTGTATTTTTTCTATTACCATTTATCCCTCTTATACCCTCTTTCCCTCATAATCATCACACTGTTATCCATGTCCATGAGTCCTTTTTCTTTTTTTCTTGATCCCTCCACCCCCTAACACCTACACCCTCAGCTGTCATCTTGCTCTCTATCTATGAGTCTGTCTCTATTTTGCTTGTTAGTTCAGTTAGTTCATTAGATTCCATATATGAGGGAAATTATATGGTATTTTTCTTTTTCATACTGGCTTATTTCAGTTAGCATAATGTTCTCCAGGCCCATCCATGCTGTCACAAGGGTAAAATTTTCTTCTTTTTTACATCAGACAAAAAAGTTTTTGCACAGCAAAGGAAACCATCACAAAACAAAAAGACAACTCGTGGAATGGGAGAATATATTCACCAACACATCTGATAAGGCGTTAGCACCCAAAATTTATAAAGAACATACAAAACTCAATACCAAAAACCAAACAACCCAATTAAAAATGAGCAAAGCACCTGAATAGACACTTATCCAAACAGGACATACAGATGCTCAATGTCACTAATCACCAGAGAAATGGAAATTAAAACCACAATGAGATATCACCTCACACCAGTCAGAATGACTATCATCAATAAATCAAAAAACAACTGGTGCTGGCAAGGATGTAGAGAAAGAGGAATGCTTTTGCACTGTTGGTGGGAATGCAGATTGGTGTAGCCATGGTGGAAAGCAGAATGGAGATACCTCAAAAAATTAAAAATGAGTCTGCCTTTTGACCCAGTGATCCCACCTCTGGGAATACATCCAAAGAAACTCAAAACATGAATTTGAGAGAACCTAAGCACCCCTATGCCCACTGCAGCATTATTTATAATCATCAAAATATGGAAGCAGCCCAAGTGTCCATCAGTAGATGAGTGGATAATACAACTATGGGTCATTTACACAATGAAATACCACTCATCCATAAAAAAGAAAGACTTCTTGTTTTCATATCATCACTAAAGAAAAAAATGGGTGTGTCCTAATGATAATTCATTGATCTTTATCAAAACGAACTGGTGCCCATGTATTGATAGCAAATCAAATCATGTAAAGTAATTATAGGTTTTCAGATACTGTAATGATAAAAAGAAAACAAACCCATGAAATATGAATATTTTTGAATTATGATCATTTTAACAGTCAAAATACAAACAAATCTCAGATGCTCCACTTGGAGTTCTAGAACCAACATGCACATTGTCTTGATAAAGGGGTTTCAGGGACCTACCTGAGGCTGGAATGGTTTTAAAGATGTTTCTTGAAGTAGGACTTGGAGAGAAATTGGCAGTTTTCCATATCCCATGGTACATTTAGTGAAGCAAAGGGTTTCTCAGTGAATAAATTAGAAACATTTGTCATTTGAAAAATTTAAGTCTATGCCAAGTAATGAGGAAAGCCAGAGTATTTGTCACACAAAAGATCTTGGAAAGATTGAGCTTTCCTTTATCCCCTTATCTTTCAAGGTATGTGATATTATGCAAGGATAGCATGAATAGACGTAGGTACAAAATCCTAAGGGAGGCAAAGGTATTGAAAGTCTGGTATTTTGATACCTGTATTCTTACAGCTTGAATCAACTACTGCAGGCATAATTCTCAAATGGTTGAAGTTCTTTTTGGTATAAATTATCAATAGAGAAGGACTATGAAGAATGTAGGCAGATGAGTCTTCCTTTTACTTCATCTAGGTCAGGCCATGTTAGCAAGCCCTGCTGTTTAAATGCATTTGATTCTGGAAGAATGTTGAAAGGGAAGCTGTTGACTGTACACTGTGATTATAGAAAAAAATCTCCTTTAGCTATTCAATTTATATTTTTAAAAAAATATATGATTTAGGAGAGAAGGGAATTAATGCAGTATTGTGAGTATCCAGAAAAAAAAAATGTTCTTGTATTTGATTTCAAGTAATTTACTGGAATGGCCTTAACAGGGAAAGATAAATACTTGTTTTGCTTTTGCCTCCCTAAATCTTTTTGAAAAAGTGAAAATCTAAGAATTCCTCTTTTGGCGTGTGCTAAAGATATGTAGTAACACAAGAAATCAGAGGGTTTCTGAGTCAAACTCCAAACACTGGGCATGAAGCTGCACGCCTGTGCGGTATACTAGGCAGTGGTCACTCACTAGAAAAAATATATAGATGCTTCTGTGTAGCATGTATGTAATGCATATGTTCTTTCTTGTGTTTTGTGCTTACACAACTTCTGAAAAGCTTTCTCAATTCTACTATATTACATTTCCAATTTTTTGACATTCAAAAAAGTCTTTAAAACTGATCACTAGGAAAGAGGACAATGTTATTTCCCTCACTGCCAACACTTCATTCTGTTTTGCATTCATAAAGTATTCTATGTGAAAATCACTGTCATGTGTGTGTGTGTGAGAGAGAGAGAGAGAACTGGTAATAAAGTCATGTCTGTAAATTATCTTATGCTAATCTGTATACATTGCTATCCATGTAATGCAGGAACTGCTAATGAAAAAAATCAATGGCTTTGGGGTAAAGAAATATGAGATTCAATCTCAGTTCTACTCATTACTCTGTGTGACCTTATGCACATCACAGACACACTAAAGCTTAATTATTGATGATTAAGATATGAAAATAATATGTGAATGCCTATTTTTATGAAAAATACCTATGGTAATAGATTATACATTGTTTTGAAATGTTTTGCTAGGACTCTACAAATAAAATTTATAATAATCTTAGCTCCCATATTCATTTGCTAATACAGTTAATATTTTTTGAAGTATCAACTCTGGACCAGAAACTAGAAAACTATTGGAAATATGAATTGTTGAGCAGGCTGAACATTGTCCCTGTCCTCACAAAGATTTCAATCTAGTAAACAAGATTGATATTGAATTAAGTAATTAAAATGTGATCAAGGGGAATTGCTGTATATAGTTGGAACATATGATCAAGCATCATAACTTGCCTTGATGAATAAGAAGAGGCTATTTTCCCTTCTTAATCTAATTTTTTTTTAAGGCAAGAGAAAGGTGCCTATGCAGAGGCAGCCTTATTGCTGAAGGGCCTTAGCATAAGAAAGATCATGTAGTCTTAGGAATATAAGAGAAGCTGTGAATGCAAAAGCACAAAAAGGCATGGGAAGAATGAGTGTGGAAGGCAGCAGTCAGGCCACAGGACGTTATCACCCTTGGTAGGCCAGAGTGAAGAATTTGGACTTTGCCTAAAGTCAGAGGGGGGTCATCGAAGTATTTGTACCAAGAAGGTGACAACATAATATTTGTGTTTTTAAAAAGTCACTCCAGCTGCACTGTGGAGGGAAAGAGAGAAATGGGTATAAATGCAAGAGATAACAGTTTGAGCTAGGTTACTAAGCAGTTGAAATGAGTAAAAATAATCTTGGTTCAAGAAATGTTTAGGCTATTTAACAGTTAGGACTTGGTGACAGATGTGGAAGGGAGCAAACTGGAGGAGTCAAGAATAGTGCCCAAGCTTCTATGTTGAGAAACCAGGTGAATGGTATCGCCATTCACTGAGACTGAGAACACAGGAGGAGGTGGAGATTTGGGCCAAAGAGTAGTTGCTAACACTGTGAATGCTTAAAACTTGAAGACATAATTTAAGTGTTTCGTATGTACTCTGTTATTTTATAGATGATTAAGCTGATAGAGTTAAAATAATGTGTCCAGAGTCACACAGCCAGGGAGACAGCTCCATAGCCTTCAGCATTGCAGTGAGCTCCGTACCTCTCAAGAGCATCACTATAATTTTGAACAGTTACATTTGAGATGCCCATAAAATATAAAATGGAAATGATAAGCAAAATAAATCCGAGTAGAGATAAAAATTTTTTTTACAAAGATCCACTCATCAAAGTTGAATGAAGTGAGAGTTGGAAAAAGTGAATGAGACTGAAAAGGGAGAGAGTGTATAATTAAACGGGAACAGTCCTGAGGGGTCGGGGAATCTAATGCAATAAATCTCAGTCCTCGGTAGAGAAGATGGCACCTTCTCAAAAGACTGAAATGCAGGGAATGAAGTGCAAGGATAAAGGCCAGAAGAGTGTGACGTCAGGGGAGCCAATGAAAGGAAGTGTTTCCAAAAGAAAGATGTAGTTCTCTGCCAAGTCCTCCTAATAGGTCAAATAACAAGGGATCAAAAGCACAAAAGCGACTAAAGGAAAACTTTCTTTTAAACATGGAAGTTAATCTCCCACCTTCCTTATTTATCTATTCTTACAACCAAGATTCCACTATATTAAAGGGATTTTTAAATACATAGGATCACAACAACAGAGAAAATAGGAAAGAAAACATCAAGAGATAAGAAATTTCAACAAATTTTGAGAAGACAGGGAATAAAGATATAGTTTATATCCATCTACATACAAAGTACATTATTAGCTATATTATTGCTACACAAATGGATATGAAAATTTATTTATTCCATAGACCTCTTAGAGTCTTGAAGACAATGGTTTCCAGGAAAGAACTGAAGAGACTCAGGACTGAAAATAGGAAAACGGACAGATTTCTCCATGCGCAGAACCGCACAGCTATGCCCCAGACGGAAGGGGAGACTATTCTTCAGCTTGCTGGCAGATTATCCTGCAGCAAAACCTATTACGCATACAAAGCCTCCAATTAGTGGTTTAGAGCTTCACTCTTCAGCATTGAAGGACAGCCAGGGATCACCAGATTTTCTTTTAAGTCCCTGTCATATAAGATAAAAACCTAAGTAAACAAACAGAAAATAGAACTCAAAAATAACACAAGAAGCAGGAGGAAAGGATTTAAAGTACATAGCTTTAAATATCTTCTGAGAGAACATGGACATGTTATGGTCCCTTGAAATATAAACAGGGCACTATGAAAGAGGACTGTGCATTTAGGAAGCAACAAACAAGTTTGGAGAGTAAAAATGTGCTATTGGATATAAATAATGGAGTCCATGGGTTTAGAAGACAAAGTTGAGGAGAATCTCTCAGAAAATAGAATAAAAAGGCACAGATATAAAAATACAAGAGAAAAAAATAGTCACAAGAGAGATCTATGAGGTAAGTCCTACATCCAGCTAATCAGGATTGCAGAAAAAGGGAAAATGAAAACAATGAAGATCAGGAAATTATAAATTAAATAATAATAGAAAATGTAACATATTTGAAGGGTAAGCATCTCCAAAGCAAAAAGGCCCATCAAGTACCCAGTACAATGGAATTTTTAAAAAGTACACATCAAGACACATTGTCATGAAATTTCAAAAGACTGCAGACAAGATAAAAATTCAAAAATATTTTGGTGGAAGGAAATGTGGGTATAAAACATGATTTTGAACAGTAATGGGACTGGATTTCCTACCAAAAATTTTAAAAACTAGAAATAATAAATTAAAAATCCCTTCAAATACAGAAGGAAAATTATTTCTGACCTGGAAGTATACATTCAGCCAAACTTTCAATTGCTTGTGGGTAAACTAAAGCCATGTTCAGACTTTCAAAGTTCTCAAAATGTACCTGCCATAGATGTTTTCTCAGTAAGTAATTAAATGTTCTATTCCACCATGGCAGGTTATATCCCAACAAGTCTAGAAAGCAAAAAGACATTGGATCCAGGAGATAATAGATATAACACGATAAAGAAATGCAAAATTCACAGAATAATAGTGAAGAGACATTCCAGATAACAGATAATGTCAGGTCTAGAAAAGCAGCCAACCCAGACAGGAGCAGGAAGATCCAGTGCTCCTGAAGGATCATTTCAGGGGAGCGGGGATGATTAAAAACCAAATTACATGTGTTTAACTATGCCAAGAGGAGATACGATATTAAGTTCATGGAAGATACAGAGAAAAACTAAGCAAAGAAAACAAGAGCCAATTTTTAACGCAACAAAAAATGCACAAGAAATAAAATGTGATTGAATCGCAGTGGTATATACTCACCATAAAATAAATACTATTAATTAAAAATATATATCTATACATGTATATATGTTAGAAGTATGTGAGAATTTATTAGGAAAAAAGATACATTGCCACATTTTGTACTAGAAACCTGTAATTGAAAAGTCAAGACTAGCACCATGATCAAGTTATTTAGAAATTTGGGGTAGAAAAAAGCTCTAAAAAGTTGAAAGTTATTATGTGTAGGGAGCATAGGTAAGGAACTGAAGAGATAGTCCATGAATTAGATACCGAAGTTATCAATGGGTGGAGAAGAAGTTCAAGAGCTGATAAATGAATGGTATGAGGAAGGGCAGAGAGATGCTACTGCCAGGTAATGAAACCATCAAAGGACAGATTTTACAGGATGAGAGAAGAGTAATAGTTTTTAGAGAGCAAGGAAGATAATTCCACTTTCCAACCCTAAGGTGTTTAAGGTATTTGAAAGTCATTATGCTCCACTTGTAAAGCCCGTAAGAGAACCACGTTGCAGTTGAGACTACAGTGGGGAGGGGGCATTCAATAAGAGGATGAAGCTCATTGAAATGGTTGGCTATGCTGTAAGGCATAATCTCAGAGTGCAGAGGGAGTAGAGGAAAGAGAATGTGGGCCAGAGGAAAACCTGAGCACATTGTGGGGGTGAGAGATGGGACAGAAAGGATGATCAGTGGAGCCTGCATTTTGGGACAGTGAAAGGCAAAACATCATAAATGAATTAAATTCCAAAAGTCTTGAGCACTCTGGCCAAAAGCTTCAGGTGCAGACCTGGATATTCCGTTTTCTCTTGGCTCATAATAAAAATATTGTGGTAGTAACAACAGATAGGTATCAAAAATAACCATGTTTTGTTAGCACTAAAGGGTAAGTGCAAGGTGCTGAGCAACAAAAAACATTCCTTACTTGCTCATCTGTGGGTGGAGGGAGACAGAGTATACGCCTTTAGTCAGCATCACAATTGGGTGGTCAATGTGGCTACTAGTGACTCAAATGAAAAACCTGGGAATCTCTTAAGACACATTCCTTTCCCCACAGCCTCCCCTTTCACCTCTCTTTTAATCCACCACCAACACTTTGAATTGTGCTTCTTAAACATCTTTCCCATTTATCACTCCTCTCCATCCTCACTGCTACTATTCTATTCTAAGCCATCATCACTTACCTTTACAACTGCAATAACCTCAACAAATATTTACTAGGTGCCTAATAAATGTCAGATATTTACTAGATGCATTTGTTGGTTGCTTAATATATGCTAGATCCCACGTGGAGACATGAAAGGCAACAACCTATAATCAGGGTTGTTCTATAACTCCGCTCTTTTAAATAACACTGCAATAAATATAGGGGTGTGTATATATTTTTGTATTAGTGTTTTGTATTTCTTCAGATATATTCCAGGAAGTGGAATTGCTGGATCCTGGGGCAGTTCTATTTTTAGTTTTTGAGGATCTTCCCACAGTTTTCCATAGTGGCTGCCCCAATTTGCAATCCCCCCAACAGTACCTAGGGTTTCCTTTTCTCCATTCTCAACAACACTTGTTTATTGATTTATTGATCATAGCCATCCCGACAGGTGTGAGGTGATATCTCATTGTGGTTTTAATTTGCATTCCTCTGATGGTGAGTGACATTTTTCATATGTCTGTTGGCTGTACTATGTCCTCTTTGGAGAACTGTCTGTTCTGGTCTTCTGCCCCCTTTTTAATTGGATTGTTTGTGGTTTGGGGCACTGAGTTGTATGAGTTCTTCATAAACTTTGTATATTAACTCCACATTGGATATATCACTAGTGAGTGTCTTCTCCCATTCAGTAGGTTATCTTTTCATTTTGTTGATGGTTTCATTTGCTGTGCAAAAAAAAATGTTTATTTTGATGGGGACTTTGGATTCTTTTAAATCTTGTGGTAATGTTGTCTCAGCACCCAGGAGCACAGAGCGCACCAGGAGCACAGAGGGCACCTGTCACATGGAGATTTATCTCCTGCTGTTAGAGGGACAGAATAGTCGGGGTTTTCTTCTTGTGGCATAGTTTCTTAAGAAGTTTAATTCAAAATAATTAACATGCCATTTTGGGATATCTTGGGGTTGTCTGTCCTTGGTCCCAACAGAACTCACTTATTTTATAGGGAAATAGTACAGTGAATTAGGAAACTACATGATTAGTGCTCTGGGAACTCAGAGGAAAACGCTGGTTTTTATTATTCTTGGGGAGACATTCATGGACATAGTGACCTTTTAGTAAGAATGAAAAGTTTTTCAAGCGAGCTATCAGTAGCTGATGTGGTTGAGGCAAAGGGTCCCTAATAGGTTCATTTATTCATTCATGCATTCATGTGTTTATTCTACATTTGTTGTTGAACAGCTACTATGTGTCAAGCACCAGGACAAATGCAAAAAGTAAGCAAAACACAGTGTCTACTTTCAAGAGGATTATAGTCTGCCAGAATAATGACATGAAAACAATAGATTTAATAAAGTGTTGTAGGTGCCGTTATACAAACCTGTACAAAGTTTATGGCATTCAGTCAATTTAACCTAAAGATATGCCAAAGATGTCACAGGTCTCTATGGTGATTACAAGTTGTTTTTCACATTAAAATCACAGGATTCATAAAGATAGGCCCTCATTCTGAAGCACATGTTCCAGTTCTGACCTGTAGCTCCAACAAAATATAAGCTTCGTAAAAACAGAGAATTTGCTCAGTTTATCGCTGTATCCCAGTACCTAGATGGGTGTCTCAAACAGAGTGGCTATTCAATGAATGTATGTTGACCAATGGAATAAATTTGTGGGTCAAAAAAAAAATGTCATAAACCTTAGGGGTAAAACTTGAATAATTTTGCAGAAATTAGAGAAATATATTTTCCAACAATTTCTGGAGGTTTCTGTTCTGCATTGTTATTTGTGTAAAATTAAAAGCAATCATAGATCCATATCTCAAATGACAGTGTAATTATGGTAATAGCATTGCACTGAGCCGGGATATATTCTGCCCAATTCTGCTGTGTGATAATGGGAAGTTTTTAACCTCTCTAAATCCATTTCTTTTTTTTTGTTAAATGAGAATAAAACTATCTCACATACCTTGTAGGGTTGTTTGAGGATTAAATGATATAATGCATGGGCATGTCCAGTATACACTTTGAAATATTATGTAATTATAAAATATATAACAACATTAAATTTCTAAGTTTTAAATGTTGCAAAAATGCCCTCCAAAGGCAGTAGATTAAACTATTGTGTTTTTTTTTCCTGTTTTTCTCTAGTGCAGTGCCTGGAGATGACCACCAAACGGAAAATCATCGGCCGTCTGGTGCCGTGCCGATGTTTCCGAGGTGAAGAAGAAATCATCTCCGTTTTAGATTACTCCCACTGCAGCCTTCAGCAGGTGCCAAAAGAGGTCTTTAACTTTGAACGGACATTAGAGGAGCTTTATCTAGATGCCAATCAAATTGAAGAGCTACCCAAGGTAATTTTTGACAACCTAAAATATACCCTGTAAATGAGTATTTTATAATTTCCAAAAATTTGCATAATGATAATGTTAACTACAGCCCTCTGTCCTGGTGATTAACAAATCACTCAAATTGGTATAAGTTTCCCCAATAGCCTAATTACCTTTTAATGCCATCTCCTTTGTAACCTCATGTGATATTTTAAGAACCAAACTCCATGGAAATCATCATTTTTTAGATTATGTGTTGTTATTTTAATTTAAAATGACCTGCACAGATTGGTAGGTTGAGATGGATAGTTTATGCTTTTTTTTTTTTAAAAAAAAGGAAAACTATGACACTATTTCAGAACTGAAAATTTTGTACGTTGTGTGTTCAGGTGGCATTGTTTTAAAACCTTAAATTCTATGTCTAAGAAGTTCTTTTAACACATACACATGGAGTTCTTTTAACACATCCACATACTAATCTGGAAAACATTTCTGGTATTTGAAATCTTTGATTACTACAAATATCACTGAAATTGTATGACATACAATTGATAAATACACTGTGGCAAAAATTGTTAACTACTATCAAACTTTGCACACACAGAACCATTATAACTTGGTGCTGTGCGAAGAAACTGGCTCCTGTATCCTGTTCCCTACTGCAGAAAATGCCGGGTGATAAAAGATTAAAAAGACAAAGGCCACACAGCAGAGAGGCTCAAAATCTAAACCACTAGACCCTAATAATCAGTTAAATAAGTGACTCAGATTAATTAATCAGCAAGGCATTTTCCTGTGAAAGATTTGCACAATGGCTAAGAAGGGGAAAATGTCATACAATAGCCAGGAACTACAAAAAGAAATTTTTTATAATGAAACTAAATTCTGTATCAAAATCTAAGTATAGCATGCTGATCAAAACAAATTATAATTCTTTCCATTTAGGGTTATGCATTATGATGTTTATAAATACGTCAAAGGCAAGAACTATTCGGTGTTTACTTCAAAATCCAACGTACTTCTTTTCTGACAACCGAAGTGCATGGTGTTATCTTAGATCTTTGCTCAGGAGGGCTGGGGCAGGCCTAAAATTGCTTTGGCCGAACAGATTATCATCCGGATTGCACATCAAGTAGAGGCTGGACTGAAGTTGGCTTTCCTTTCTCCCACCGGACTGTGCGCTACTTGAGGGCAGGGAGGACACACTGTCTTTGCCTCCCGAACACGGGGTGCACGCAGACCTCTGCACAAGGTGTCCCAGCTTGTTTGCTGTCACTGCCAGGTGAAGCAATGCAAAGGACCGCGCGTGCTATGCGAGTTATTAGCAAACCCGTGTAAGTGGGGGGTAAACTATGGAAGGGTAAACAATGTGCCATTTACTCTAATTTGGAAAAATAAGCGCAGCATTTTTGTAGGGAAGGCCAACCTAGGATTTCCAGATAAAAAGAAAGGACACCCAGTGACATTTGAATTTTAAACTAAAAAGCAGACAATTTTAAAATATAATTATGCCGCAAATATTCCATTGGATATACTTATATTAAAAACAATAGTTTGTTATTTACCTGAAATGTAAATTTAATTGAGTATCCTATATTTTTGTTTGCTAAATCTGGCAGCCCTAGGTCCATCTGGTCATTTAAAGTTTTTTCTAGTTTCATGTGACAGATTCTGTAAGATAATAGTAAAATTATGATTAATTAATAAAGCAATATTTATTTAATATTTGCTACAGAGTATTTTAGGCTTTAGGGGAGGGAGTATAAGTAACAATTTATGCTCTCAATAATCTGACAATCTAATTACAGAGAAAACAGAAGCATTAGAGGTAAATGCACAGTAGTGTGTAATCAGAGCCAAAGAGCCAGATACTGTGGTAGAGCATATGTATAGCAAAGAATTCTATTCTCAGAGGAGAAGGGAGAGGCCTTGACCAAAAAGCAAAAAGCATAGATGTAAAAATTAAGATGGTAGACATGGAAAGGAAGAAGGGAGGAACAGAGAGCCGTGAAGAGTCTGGAGCCGATGTGCATGGCCACTATTTGCAGGTAGAGTGTGGACTGTGGGAGCACCCAGGTTATGCAAAGCTGTCGGTCGTGCGGCATTGTTTGACTGGATGCTTTGGGTAGATAATGCCATTGGAGAGTTTTACACACCGAGTCAATCTCTACAAGCTTAAATAGGCTTGCACTGACAGTAAAACAGGGCAAGTGGACAAAGACATTCCCAACATATTAGATGTATACTTTCCCAATGCATTAGAATTAAAAGGAAATTATTATCTTTTGTTATTGGTGTGCTTTATATATTTCAAAGATCTTTCACATAATTTCTCAAGGTTTCTATGAGCCCCCAAATTCCATTTTGTTGTTTTCATAAAGTAGCCCTCTAAGTTAGTTTCTTCTAAAATATCAACTAGTGAGCTATGATCTAAATTATCTGACCTTGGGATACATCATAATAATGCATTAATATATTTGTGCATTTTAAGGAAATTGGAAATTAAGAAACAAAAAGAATGATGTATCAATAAGGGTTCATTGCGTATATTTCAAGTAATAGAAGACCCAATCCAAGGTAACTTAAACAGGAAATAGGATTGATTGGCTCACATAAGTGGGAGACCCATCAGGACAGGCTCCAGAGTTGGTATGTTTTTACTTGCCTTATGTGGGATGAACTTTATTCTGAGGCTGGTTCCTCTCACGGTGGCAGACTGGCTGCAACAGTCCTAAAGTCCGTTTCTATGACACCCAAAAGAAGAATATCTGGCTCCTGAAACTCTCTTTTCCTGAGGACAAGAAAGTGTCTTCCTCAGAATTCCTCACATAATTTGCCCTTAAGTCTCCTCATTGGCCTTGACTGTGCACTTGATCATTGCTGATCCTGTCCCTTTGCTACGGGCTCCACTGGGGCAAGAAAGACGGCATCATTTTGATTGCATTACGTAATGATGGGCCACCTCCATGGAGCTGTGGTTGTTGGCAACACTGCTAAGGGAAGGAGTGGAAGGACTGCTGAGGAGATTACCACAATGAACATTGCAAACAAAATGTTACAAAAGCATTACATGGGGGAAATTTTCTCTTAAGCAAAAATGATGTTTAAAATTTTAATGACTCGTAGGCAAAGTATTAAGCCCTTCAGGGATTTAAATCATTAAAGTTAGATTAAATAACTTTTTTTTGCCATCTTATTTTATGGTTTTCTTTGTATTCCTCTGGCATTGTTAATACAAAATAACATGCCTTTTACAACTGATAGAAACCCACACAGCTTATAATTTAGCACTTTTTGCTTGTTACTTTGAATTTGGAATTTAAAAATTATAGGTAGAGTAATAGGCCATAATAGGTATATATTATATATCCTATATACAAAGTAGTATGAGAAGGCAAGTATGAAAAAAAGCAATAGGAGGAAAAACTGCAGAGAAATTTCTTCAAACTGAGGAGCAACTTTTAAAAAGAAAATATAAACAATTCTAGAAAAGCCAAAAATGTGGTCACAGTTGAAAGACATGAAAAGTAAATTTGGTAGATGAGGTCAATTTAAACATATATAAAAGAGGATTAGACTAAATCTAAGTACCACACTTTAAAAGTTTTCTCCATTGAAAAGTTTTCATCCTACCCCAGAAGTATTTTAGAGATTAAGAACCTGAGTTTAGGGACCAAAAAGTCCTGGAATTAGATCCTAGTACTTCTATTTAGTTGGGAAGGTATGTTATTTTCTGGAAGCCTCACTACCTTCATTAGCAACACTGGGAAAATAATAGCACCACTCCTGTGGTTAGACAGGTGATGGGTCGATAGATGGAATACTGGGTGAGATGATGCATGTGGAACACCTGAAATATAAAGATATTTAATGATTGGTATTCATCATTCTCTCATCACATTGGCCCTCAGTCAAGCGAATGGAAGATTCTGTAACATCTCCAGATGGTTCTGGAGATTGGCTCTCCAACAAAAATGTGTTCCATCATGACTTCCTCTCTACCTGAAACCTACAAAGACAGCTTTAAGGAAATCAATCCCCTGCCCAGGATGGGTAATAGCTTTTGACCCGAACAGCCACACCAGCACATTTGTAACAATACCACCACTGCTCCAGAGAATTTCTTTGATTCACAGAATCACAATATTATATCGTTTTTGAGTCCCGCACACCTTGGAGATTATTTTATTTACCCTGTATTATTACTAATAAGCAAATCCAGGCAAGAAAAGGTAATTGACTTTCCTTAGGCCACATAGGATGTTATATTCTATCCAAAACTATCACAGAAGGCTGTGTATTGGTTAGGATACAGTAGGTTCTGCTATAGTAACAAGTCAAAATCTCAGTGGAAAACTGAACAGTTTTACTTTGAATCCCATGAGAGTTCACAGGAACCCATAGCTAACAACTAATTCAACTTCCCACTCAGTGCAGAAATAGCTAATTATTTATATTGCAACAGTCATCCAACATCTTCACAAACATTTCTATTAAGGAAAGAAATCACCAACTAAAAAAAGCAGATCGTTGCATTACTGGAAACTTCTGGTTATTAGAAAGTTCTGCAACTATTGATAATGTTTCTCCAGGTCCACCCATCCACTCATCTGACACTTGGCTGGGTACTGAGGGTCATACAAAGATATTAAGCATCCTTCTCTGGATGAGGAATGATGCTGCTGGCATTATTGCCTTGATCCTTGCAATATTGTAAAGGAATTCATATAATTTGCCTTAGAGCTAGCTCTTTTTTCAGAACTAGTTTCAAAGTTTCTTTGACCATTTTCAAGGACATGCTTTCTAAATGCTTTTTCACCATCTTGGTGACTTTCCTCTGGACCCATTCTAGTTTTTAACCTAGTTTATCAGATTAAATATTATCCCAAGTAAAAGTGCCCACCAAAGAAAGAGACAAAATGTAATGAATTCTGCACAGAGGTCAGCATTGGAGATGGATTTAAGAAGTCGTCCTCCTAGAGGTGAAAAATGAAATGAGGAGACAAAATAATATCCTTTAGAGAGAAAGGAAGAAGAAATTGCGGAGAAATAAATATTAAAATGTATAAAGCCATGATAGTACGAAGTTACCCTAGAACTTGCTGGAAGTTACTTGTGTTTTCCCCAGCAGTCACTGACACTTTGTGTACTGGGGTGGAATCTGGAAATTCTATTATGCTCATGAATCTAAGAGTCTGTGGTGAGACAAATGTGGATTTCAACTGATTTTGGTCTAGTTCTATAGAAAAAAAAGATATAGTCCTTACTACGTAGCCCTTTCAAAGCTAATTCTGGTTGTTTCCAATCTTTCAAGACATTTTATATTAAGGCCATGAACACTTCACCTGTAGAGACCTCCAATGAATTGTTTCATGTATGAGGAAGGCGAGGTTCTAGCTTCTATTAGTGTCGTAAAAGCATCAGAGGGTCAGAATACAGGTGAGATGTATGCGGGTAATACAGATATTTTAAAATAATTAGCAGGAAAGCCAAAGGAACAAATATTAATCTGAATGTTAAGCTATTTGTTCTTCAAACTTGCTCATTTTCTGGAGGCATATTGATAATATCTCCATTTGGGCTCTGGTTTGTTACTGGAAAGGACCCAGCTTGCAGTGGGTCTGCCTCAGGTCTGCCTTCAGTGAGTGGGACTTGACTTCGTGTAGGAAAGATTTCACAGCACAAGTCCAGGTGATGTTGAGAGCACATTTATTAAGGCTGGGACAGTGAAACAAAGGAAGGATGTAGGGTAGAAGAAGTGAAAGGAGAGAGTCTAGGCAGTGCTCTGCTTTGGCTCCCTGGAAGAGTTATAGGAAAGCAGTGAGCCATGGTGGGGCTCCTGTTAGCTCCTTGGGAAGTAAAGGTCACAGAGACAGAAGTGAGCCAAGGTGGGCTGCTGTTAGTTCACCAGGAAGGCATAGAAAAATGGGGCCCTGGAGACAGGATCAGGGTAAGCCCAGGTCCAGCTGCCACCTCCCACTGCTTTCCTGGCTGCAAGTCTCCTTGGGACCCTTGGAGTTGAAGAGGAAATAAAAAGTTCATGCCAGAGAAGGGGCAGGGGCGTGCTCTAGAGTAAGCCCACACTGAGTCTTTGTCTGGAGGCTGATATCTTTTTTTTTTTCTCTGTGGGTGAGAATGTTAAGGGAGAGTTAGAATATTCAGCAGCTTTCCAGGTGCATTTTTTATATGCTAATGTGTCAAAATGAGCACACAGAGAAGTTTGGGAATATTCTTTGGTCTGCTATACTGTTTTACTTTTATCTTGGGTCTGTCTGGCTTTTAATGGGGTTTTGTTATTTGTTCCTCTGATTTCATCTGCCCTTGGGTTTAGCTGGCACAAATGACATAAATTGACTCTCTGTTCTCTGTCTCCCAGACCAGGGAGATTTAAGCTACGTCCTTGGTTAGGGGAGATACGTTCTTGCAATTCACCAGCTGGTTGTAAGTTGCTCAAACTGTTTGGTCTTGTTTAATTTTCTTGTCTCAGTTTCCCCATTCCACATGCCTGGGAATTTTCCTAGCTTCTTACTATCCTGCCTTGGTTTTTCCACAGCATGACCCAAACCAGTAGATCCCACTCTTCTAGATTATAAAAATTCAACCAGGTGCGGGAACTGACATTCTCTTGCTCTGCTAAATAAATGTTTTAGAAGTCTCATGTAAGACTTTTATTATTTTACTGTAAAAACATATTTTAACAGTCACATATGGAAAACATTTATAAACACCAAATACATGGTACTCCTTCACAAGAAAAGATAGGTAGTAGGGAAAGATGGGAAGGGTCTAGTCAAGGAACATGTATAAAGGACTCATGGACATGGACAATAGGGCGGGGATTGTCTGTGGGAGTGGGGGTGGTGGGGCAGGGGAAAGCAATGGAAGAAAAAGTGGGACAGCTATAATA
Organism: Desmodus rotundus; assembly: GCF_022682495.2. Lineage (NCBI taxonomy): Eukaryota > Metazoa > Chordata > Mammalia > Chiroptera > Phyllostomidae > Desmodus > Desmodus rotundus. The sequence continues at coordinate 49,188,766 of NC_071389.1, forward strand.
GAACAACAATTAAATTAAATTAAGTTAAACATAAAAATAGGTAGTAAACCTATATACTTTTTTTAACGGCAGTTTTATTGACATATTTTTCACATACCATCAAATGTACCCTCACAAAGTATACAGTTCCTTGGTTTTATTATATTTACAGAATTTTATACCATCACCACTGTCTATTTCTAGAAAATTGTAATCACCCCCGCCCCATCCCCAAAACACACTATACCTATTAGCAGTCACTCCATATTTTCTGCTTCTCCTAGCTTCTGGCACTCTCTGCATGAGTTTGCCTATTCTGGACATTTCCTGTAAGTAGAAACACACAACACAGGAGACTTTGTGACTGGCTGCTTTCACTGAGCATAATGTTTTCAAGGTTCAGCCACATTGTAGCATGTGTCAGTACTTTATTTCTTTTTTTTGCCAAATAATATTTCTATGTGTAGATACACCACTTTTTAAAAATAGGATACAACACTTTTTGAAATGTTGGAGGAATCACACTACCTAATATCAAACTATACAATAAAGCCATAGTAATCAAAACAGCATGGTACCATTATCAAAAACAGACACATAGATCAATGGAACAGAATAGACAGCCCATATATAAACCCACACCTTCATAGTCAGTTAATATTCAACAAAGGGAGCAAGCATGTCAATTGGCTAAAGATAGCTTTTTCAATAAATGGTATTGGAAAAATTGGACAGATACATGCAGAAAAATGACACTAGACCACCTTCTTACACCACACAAAAGAATAAATTCAAAATGGAACAGAGACTTTAATGTTAGACCTGAAACCATAATAATTGTAGAAGAAAACATAGGCAGCAAATTCTTGGACATTGCTCTGATATTTGATCAGATATGTCTCCTCAGGCAAGGGAAACAAAAGAAAAAATAAACAAATGAGACTACATCAAACTAAAAAGTTTTTGCACAAAAAAGAAAATCATCAACAAAATTAAAAGACAACCCAATGGCAGAACATATTTGCTAATATATCTAATAAGGTGTTAATATCCAAAATTTATAAAAAACATATAAAATTCAACACCAAAAAGGCAAACAACCCAATTGAAAAATGGGCAAAGGACCTGAATAGACACTTCTCCAAAGAGGACATCCGGATGGCCAATAGACATATGAAAAGATGCTCAACATCACTAATCATCAGAGAGATGCAGATTAAAACCACAGTGAGGTATCATCTCACACCTGTCAGAATGCCCATCATCAATAAATCAGTGAACAATTGGTGGCAAGGATGTAGAAAAAGGGGATACTTTTGCACTGTTGTTGGGAATACAGATTGGTGCAGCCACTGTGGAAAGCAATATAGAGATACCTCAAAAAATTAAAAATGGATCTGCCTTTTGACCCAAAGATCCCACTTCTGGGAATATATGTGAAGGAACCCAACACACTAATTCAAAAGAGCATAAGCATCCCTATCTTCATCACAGCATTTTTTATATTTGTCAAGATATGGAAGTAGCCCAGGTTTACATCAGTAGATGAGTGGATAAAACAACTATGGGACATTTACATAATGGAATACTACTCAGCCATAAAACAGAAGAAAATTTTACCCTTTGCTACAGTACGGATGGACCTGGAGAACATTATGCTAAGTGAAATAAGCCAGTCAGAGAGAAGCAAATACCATATGATTTCATTCATATGTGGAATATAATGAACAAACTGAACTAACAAGGAAAATGGGAACAAACTCACAGATGGAGAACAGATGACAGCTAGTGGGGGGTGGGGGTTAGGGGGTGGAGAGATTGAGCAAAAAGGAAAAAGGACTCATGGACATGGACAACAGTGTGGTGATTTCTGGGTGTAGGGTGGCATAAGGGACTAAATGGTAATGGGGAAAAATACAATAAAGATTAAGTTTAAAAAAAGAAATGCAGATGAATTACTATAAAATATTATTTTTCTGTGTAATTGTTTTCTCAATACAACTTTATCACTTTGGGGCCTTGTAGTCCATAGTAAACATGAAATTGAACTCCAGTACCCAACTCCTTCCAGTATTTTGTTTTTAATTAAGTGATTGTTGAAATTCAATTTTATAAGTATATGTAGTAAAAATGGAAGTAAAATATTAATATTTCATCCAATATGGAATATTGAAGTAAGCTGAAAGAGGCCAAAGAAAATAGCATTGATGCCTACAGCTGCTTTTCCAGGAAGAAAGCAGACATTGGGAAGCTGAGTGCCAGGGCAAGGGCTACAAGGAAGCAGTTGCATGATTCTCAGCCCTCATGGCACCACACACTCAGAGCTGTGTACCTGACACATCGATCATCCAATAACAAAGCAGTCGGGAATTTATCAGAGAGGGATGTTTCGGACCGGTGAAAATTTTGTCATGGCTTGCTTCCAGTCACTGGACCATGAATAGCAGAAATCCTCATTGACTTTTCAGAAAATAAATGAGCAACAAAAATATACCTGAATTGTGCCAGCAACCAGCAGGTAAAATAAAGCTCCAAATTAATGACCAGTAAATGGGCTATGACAAGAGTGTGGGAGCTGTTTGAGCTGAGCCTTGACATAAAAGCCACACAGGCTCTTTGCTCCGAGATGTGGCCCCTGCCCTTTCCTCTGCCAGCATTCCTTCCACGGGGCCTGCTCCTTCATCTCCTTTAGGCACCTGCTCAAAACCACCTTCCCAGAGGAGCTTCCCCTTTATGTTATAGAAAGTAACAACACCCACCACCCTGCTACTTATTCCCCCCAACAAAATTTTACGCTTAGTCGTATCTCTAGAGAATTTTCTACTGTAATTCAGTTTTTAGCCACTATTAAGATACTACCTAAATACTTTGTCATTGCTATAAAATATCAGCATAAATAGCTCCCTGTGATGGTGTTGATTATATTACAAAGGGTAGGACCTTTGACAGGAGCCAGAGGTGAGGAAGGACAGGAAAAGTTGAAGAATATCTGCATAGGACACAAAAATAATTCTGACTTTAATGGGTTTTTTTTAATTCTATTTTTAATTTTTGATGCTGATTTTGGGTGCTGAAGTAAGATGGGATAATTTTTGAGGCTCCTCTACAATTTATTACCTAATACAATACACTCTTTGTGTTTTTATTTACTCTCAGTCTCTGAGTGCTTTATCCATATAAATTAGAGCTGCCACATAATATTCTTTCAAATAAAGAGACACTTTCTCTGATTCTAGAAGCAGTCAGAAAAAGGACGTCATGGAACTTATTTTTACATGTATGGAGGTGGAGAAGGAAATTAGCCCTTCAAAATTCTTTTCAAACTTAATGTTTTGTGATTCACTCATTTGAGATATATTTAACAGAACAAATTATAATAGAAGGAAATGTTCTGACAGTCTAGTGACTCTGGTTACTGGTTATTTTCACAGAAGTACTGCAGAACAATGTAAAGGGTTCTGAAGAAATCGGCCTCACGTTTAATGCAGCCCTGGACACTAATTAGTCATGTGACTTCAGACATATTATTTAACCCCTTTGAACCTTAGCTTCTTCATTGTAGTAGATGCTAACAAATTTGTTCCTCCTTGTCTGCTGTGATTGCAGTGAGGATCAAATAATGTAAATTATATAAAAGCCCTATAAAACAACAAAATAATATATAACTCCTTGGGTTAAGAGAAATAGCTTATTTTGATAAGAAAGGCTATATCTTAAATAAATTTGATTTAGTTCTTTAATACAAATTTAGACAAAATAACACTGTAATCACAGAAGTTTAACTGGTAAACAAATAGCTATGGATTTATTTAATTGTAGTCCATAAAAACCAACTGATCATTTTAGGTAAAGATGGACATAGAAATATACCTGAAGCTTATAAAATTAATATGAGCCTGAAGAACTTTATGTAGGAAAAGGGTAGGAACCAAGGAAGCTCTGGGTAGTTGCCCAGAATTCACAGAATGGGACAGGATGGGCTACGCTCTGCTACTCTCATACCCCTGTGTAACCCCGATGTTTGTTCAAGATGAAAATGCCAGATGCCTCCCAAAATAATATACAGTGAAGGATCCCCTTAAAAGGAAGATCAATGCCTAATGTAAAAAAGGGAAAGGATACTGAACAGAAAAAAAGTGTCCTCCAATATTTTACATATCTTCGGTCTTCAATTGTATTGATTCTTTCTTCTTGTCATTCACTGATATTTGGTACTCAGGATTCTATTCCTGAGGCCATGTTTTTATTAGACTTTGAAATAAATTTATTTGAAACACATGTCATTTATTCATTTTGTGAGAGATTTTAATATTAATGAGATCAAATAAACCACAGAAGGATTATTTTAAGGTAACAAATTATAAGATGTTAATTTATCATTGTGATTTTAGTTTATTGAAACTTGAATGAGCATTGACTATTTTTTTCTTCTATTTAAAAGAGTTCTTTTGAAGTGAAAGAAGCTACTTTATCACCATAGTTACTGATTAAACAGTTGTTACGATTGAGAAATATGAAAAGATTTGCTCTAGATTAAATATGGCGCAAATTTACAAATGTGGAACATAAAAGCTGTCACTTGTTCCATAAAATTGCCTCATATTTTTCATCTCACATTAACAGATAACTCCTTAAGTGTTTTTTGTGTAGAAACAGAATTCTCTATAACCTTGGCATTTTATATAAGCACTCCAACATAATCTATGGAGGGTTTTCACAAGATCCTGGGTTTACATAACGGTGAAAAAAATGACCTTCTTCAATTCTATCACTCCCTCAAAGATATTCCGGATGCATTATTCTGTCCTCCAGTGCCAAAGGTATAGAATTTATCTGAGTATATAAAGCTATATCCAGAATAAAACTGTCACAGAAGTGATACATAAATAATCTAAATTTGTCTGTTTAATCTTTTGCCTGAAGCATTTTTCTCCAAATGTATACTTTTGTTGCAATTATTTTGGCATTCACAGGTAGTTATTTTTTTTCAATAAATAAATCATGTAGATGGACTCTCTTAGAGGCCCAGGGGAAAGTGAACTGAAGAACAAATTTGTATTAAAAAAAACATAGTGTATGTGTGGAACAGTTTAGATAATTTGGTCTTACTCAAATTTCTAGTTTGGTTTAAGAACCAGTATTTTTCTGGTCCACAAGCGTGTAGCATTACCAACTCTTGATTGCGCGTCAGTGAGAACCCGGCTTCTGCAGTGCCCGGTCATTAGCTAAGCCGCTTCATCTTCCAACTGCGACTCACTCATCCTACCGTTTATTGCTGACCTTTTCCCCAATACCAACTCTCATTAAAACCTAAATTCACTCTAATTTCAATGAGACTGAAAACTCATTTGCTGACTTCTACTGCCAGTTGTAGGTGAAATACATCTGTTGATCTGTTCACTCATTCAGCAAACATTTTTGAGTAACATTCATGTGCGAACACCTGTTCTAGGTGCTGGAGATAAATTATTCAGCAAGACCAACAAGTTCTTATTCTCACAAAATCTACATTGCTGAAAAAAAAGAATGAAGGTGATTTTTAAAGGAAAATGTTAGGTAATGGCAGGTGTCACGGTGAAAATAAATTGGAGCAATTGCTGGGAGACTATTTTAGGTTGAAAGGACAGTGAATGCTTCTCTAAGGAGTAACTTTTTGTGTTGAGATTTGGATGACAGGGAGGAGTCAAGCATGCATATCTGAGCAAAAGCATCCCAGACAGAGGGAATACTCTAGGGTGGGAAGGAGTGTAGCTGCTCGAAGAACAGAAAGAAGGCGGGCGTGTCATGTGTGAGGGAACTGCTCAATACCAGATGCAGTAGACGTGGGTCATAGCGAGGCTAAACCATGTAAGTTCGAGTCAGCTAGGGAAGACCTTAATATTTTATTCTAAGCAAGATGAGGAGCCATTTAAACATTTTAAGGGAAAAAGGTGATATGAAATAATTTATATTTTAAGAACATCTTTTGGGCTGCAGTGTGGGAATACATTGTGGCAAGTCAAGAGTAGAGGCAAGGAGATTAGAGGCTACGGTAGCTCAGGTGAGAAGCCAGAGGCTTCAACTAAATTGACAAAATGATGAAAAAGGGAAGCATTTCAGGTCGGGCTTTGTAGGCAAGATTAATGGTATTTGCTAATGGAATGGATTTGGAAGATAGTAAATTAGGACCTGAATAGAGATTTAGAAAGAATTGCTATTGATAGAGGGGGGAAACAAGGAGAGAAAGAGTTGATATGGATATTTGGAAGAACCCACGTGTTGTTGTCATGGAAGCTAGAAAAGAAGGAAGCTATTTTAAGAAGAGAGAGTAGTAAACTAAGAGATTGACTTAATGAGACTGGGGGGGGCACTGTATTTGCTAGTAGAGAAGTAATTGGCGACTTTGATGAGAGTAACAGTGTGGAAACCCATTGAAACCAGACTGTAGAAGCAATGGGGATATTCACATCACTCTTCAGAGGGTTAGCTGTGAGAGAAAACAAAGAAATACAACACACTAAAGAGAAGCTGAAGGTTAAGAGAAGTTCTTTTTTTATTTGTTTTCTGGTCAGTGACATTAAAGCACATTTACACACAGATAAGAATAAATTAGATGAAACGAGGAGAAACTAAATGAAGGAAAGTGATGGAATAATTACAGGAGCAAAGTCCTGAAGGCAAAAAGACATGGGATTCACAGAAAGCCTGAAAGGCCACCTTTGAGAGGACCAGGCACACTTTATCCATTTATGAGACAGAAGAAAGAAAAGGTGGGTACTGATGATGATGGTTGGTAAAAGATGTGATAAATATTGAAATTTGGTTTAAATGATAGAGGTCTCAATATGGTGAAGAAATGCTGGAATCAGTGAGCTAAGGGATGGGCAGTGGTAATCTTGCAGTGAGCTGGGAGGATGGGTAAATGGGATGCATGAAACAAAGTTACAGAGGCATATAATTTACAAAAGGAGTTATGGATCTTAAATGAATAAATTAGCTGTATTTATAATGTTTCTTTTTGAAGTGTCAGGTAATTGAGAAATGGATACTGGAGCAGTTCTTCTAAAGTCATATTAACTTATATGCTTGGACAGTGTGTTAGCTGTAGAAAATAAAAAGGTGAAGGCAGGTGAAAGAGTTAAGTAAAAAGGAAAGGGCAGGAAATGCAATAGATATGTATGCACTGAGCATCTATTGTGTGCTAGGCACTTCACACACAATAGTTCCTATGTTCTCAGAACAAATCTGGCAAAGGGGTTTCGTTATCCTCATTTAAATTCAAGGGCACTGAAGCACCTGAGGCTAAAAGAATTTAGCAAGGTTTATGCAATTAAAAAATAGCATGATCCTTAGAACACAAATTTAGGCCTATATTACTTCAAATCCCATGTTCTTTTCACTTTACTAATCTGAGGCAGACCTTCTGTAACTTGGCATATGACTAGACTTGGGGATCAGCAAGGAGGAAAAAAGGATAAGATTTTCATCCTAGAGAACTGGGAAAATGATACTATTAAAATATATTGGAAATTGTCTATTCAGATCCTTTGCCCATTTTTTAATTGGGTTGTCTTCTTGGTGTTGAGCTGTGTAAGTTTATATATTTTGGAAATGAACCCCTTATCAGACGTATCATTGGCAAATATGTTCTCCCATTCGGCTGGCTTCCTTTTCATTTTGTTTATGGTTTCTTTTGCTGAGCAAAAGCTTTATAGTTTGATATAATCCCATTTTTTTTCTTTGTTTCCCTTGCCCGAGCAAAAATTGGGATGGAAAGAGACTTCGCTTGGTGCGATGGGTTTACATTGCAGTGTGCAGATGATATTTTATTGAGTTGTACACTTGAAACTTGTATGGTTTGGAAACCAATGACACCCCAATCAATTCAATTAAATATATATAATATAAAGAAACAAATACAATAAATTCTGTTTTAGATGCAAAATATGAGCATCCTCATAAAGACACCAAAAAAATAGTAAGATATTTGAAACTGAGCTTTATCAGATCAGGACTGGCAATACAAATTTACCTTTTATTCAGGAATTAGAAACAAACAGACATGTTTTGTTTGGCTTGCCAATTTTTAAAAAGTGAGCTAGTAGCCAAATTATCACGTATTTTACCAAAAACAAAGTCCAGATTCACGGACTCTTTTTTTTTTTTAAAGGAGAAAATCTGATTGGGTCCAGATGCCCAACTGGTAACAATTAGGTGAAATCGAGTGTCACAGGGCTCCAGAAGAGACAGCTCTAGTTTGCCCCTGATCCCACCCAGGCTGCTACTAACATTGAAGTTACCCATTCGGCTCCTATAGGAAATTGTGTGTGCAGCCTAACATGTATATTCATTAATCTTTTCATGGAAATGTATCTACTATACGCCAGATACTTTGCTAGTCACTGGGAAAATAGTGACTGGACAGACTTACATTGAACAAGGAATTGAATCTAGCATGCTATCTTTTATAGTAGGAGGGAAGCAGTCGATGTTTTGGAAATACTTAGTGGAGCATCCTGAGGCATGTCATTACAACTAAGACTTAAGGATGAGGAAGAGTTCACTAGAAGAAGAGTGAGCAGTTTCCAGAGAAAATGCAAATGAGGCATATTGAAGGAACTGAAAGAAAGTCAGTATTGCTTAACTACATCGTGCCCGAGTGGCAATGGGAGTGATAAGGCTGGAGAAATTATAAAGACCTTCCATACTAAAACCAGAACTTTGACTCTTATCTGGAATATGTAAAAATTCATTGGGTTGCAGCAAGGTCAGATATGTATTTTAGAAAAATAGTTCTAGCCACAATAAGAATAAACATAAAAGGATAAACCCACAGGCAAGAAGACCAGTCGAAATAGGTGAAAGGATGATGGCCTAGCCCAGGATAGTGACCCTGAGGGCAGAACCAAGGACACAGATTGGAGAGGCCTTTTGGAGGCAAAATTTACTGGATTTGGTCATTTGTTTAATATCTTGATTTGGTGGGAAAGAGCAAAATGTGTCACAGATGACTCCCAGGTTTCTCCTAGAGGATGTGGAATAAACCAAAAGGCAGAAGGTACAGAATCCAGGAAACCAGATGATAGTCAGAGGTGGAGTGGGTAGCAAATGGGTACGGAAGCCACATGTGCATCACAGTGAGACAGCAAGCTGCCCAGACTGGAGCCAGCTACACTACACGTGGGAATGAGCTCCTCAGAGTAAAAAGTGGACCTAGTTATTTATCTGATGTGCTTTAGCACCTCAAAATACAATTGCTGGGCATTTCACAGAGCTGTTTAAGCATTTGAAAAAACTAAGGATTAAATATACAGAAATCCAGCAGATAAAAATATAGCAACTGCAGAAAAAAAATTAAGAAAAAAAACAAACTATGTAAACAAACATTACTCTCAGCATTAACTACTGATATAACAAAAACTTTGGATGTAAGTATATCAAGAAGATGAAGACGAAGTGATGGAGGTTGTGGTGGTGAGAAATGCTATGGTTTTTCACCTGCCATGATATGAAAGAAATATACAGTATCTCTAACTGATAAAATAAGAATTAGAAATGCGTGTGCATTCCCTCAAAATAGAAAATACAAGAAATAAAAGCCAGAAAAAGTTGAAAGCAAAAACCATTAGAAGAAAGATGAGGGGATGCAAATGAGAGGACAAAGAACTGATGTAATGCTTTTATAAAATAAAAATTAATTTTAAATAAGAAAAAGAATTAAGCTGGAAGAGAAAAGCAACAAAGGTTAACTTTTTGGTAGATCTGACCAAATGTGACCAAATTATGGTACTTCCTTTTGAAAATGGTCTGTAACACACACTGATACATGTAAATGTCCAATGCTCCAGGAAATTATGAACTACCATTGGAGCAAAATAAATGCCATAAAAAGCTAAAATGTAAATTTTAAAGGTTGGTCAGTATTTGCTATCTGTTCTTTCACTGGTTCTTATAATACTAGCCAACTGATAACTACATATTTTACTGTTATTCATTTCCAGGTTCAGCCCTTAGTATGTGAACAAGTTCTAAATCAGAGGGCAGACTCTTCTAGAATGAAATCAGCCCTTAGAGAATTAATCAAGAATTACTCTTCTAGTGTATAAAAAAAGTTTTTTCTGAAGTTGCTTCATTTTTTATTCACTTGGTTTTCCATACATCTACCCTTTCAATTTCTAGAAAAATTTCTCTACAGTATTTATTATTATACTCTAGAGAAATTCCCCAATGGCTGATTTCATTCTAGAAGTAAGTCCAAAATGCTGCATTGGAAGGACACCTTCTTTGATATAGAACCACTTCATGATACAATTCTTGACCAGGGACTCCTGAGAAGTCAGGACATACTCAGTTTGTTATAGGAACATGAGATCATGTCAATGTAATTACTGGGTTGACCTTCCCTAGAACTGGCCTGCGTCACATGTAAAATCGCCAGGTAAGCATTTGCTTTCAAAATTATGCACAGATATATAAGGCCATGAATTAGGATCCACTATAGCACACATGTGGTACATTTTTATTAAGAATGACAATTAAAAAATTTCTAAATGAGAAATGTGAATATGTTATGGAATCAAATGCAAAATTCATCTGAACTGCAAAGAAAAAAAAAGCACGTTCCGTTTGGTCTATTCTGTTGTTAGAGGAACTGTGATAGAAGTTTAAGAGACCCTAGACAAAACTTCAGAGATAATAAACTGTTCCTCAGGTAAGGAGAAATAATAGGAAAGAAGAGATGCAGAGGATATGAATAATGTAAGCGCACACTACTTGCCTGCTAGCTAGTACCGCTTAGCTGCAAAGGTTAGCTCCAGAATCCCACTAGGTCCTCTAGGTGCTGAGATGAGCAGTTATAAGTGAAAAGCCTGGTGTGGCAGAAAGCAGTAGAGCTGTAGAATTTGGATCTCAGTTTGAGGAAGGTCTTCAATCGCAGTTTCTCCCTTGCTTAGCAGAGAGCATCTACCTTGGAAGACTGTTTTTGTCATCTACTGACCTAGTGGCAATTCTTCATTGTTGTAGATTAAGTAATGTGAAGCCTGTGAAGTGTGAGCATGGGGCCTGGCAAAACACAAAACCTTCCACAAACGGTGGCAATTGTTAGGAGCCGAAGTAGTATAAAGAACACCAAGAAGTTGAGTTTTTCTATAAAATGAGAAATGGTAGTCCCACTTTACAAAAAGGAAGCTATATTTTTCTAAATTAAGTGATAGCTAGTCTTCCAAAATTTATGTAAAAATTAATGTTTAACAAAATCCTAGTGATATTTATGGTTTCTATACAAAGAGGCAGCTTGCTGTTTCTATAATGAGTCTGAAACAGCAATAACTGAGTTAAATCTTGATCAGACATTATAGGGAATACCAATATTCTCTCTCTGTCTAAAACCTTTTTACTGCTTCTTGATTTCCTTCTAACAGAGTAGCCTTGCTGTTGATTTTTCATTTTGGCATGCGTGAAAATGTGTTTGTTTGTGGTATTTATTGCCTAGAAAGTTACCTTTTCTGTTTTCTTTAAATTTTAAGTGGATGAATTAAACGTTTGTTCCCTTTTATTGAAGTGGCAATCAAGATTAATTATGTTGAATATAACCCCCATGGCCCTTAATTGTCTCTTTTCTGTCTGTCAATGGCCTTTAATAGGAATAAAGATTAAGAATTGTTCAAAATAATTAAGAATTGACTACATAAAGGCTTGTAATACACGTTCGCCGTGTGAATTTACCCATTCACATTAATGATGGCTGCTCCTGTCTTTGCCGCTGCAGCACCTCCAGCCTGCAGAGAAGTTCTGACTCCCAGGAGAAGGGAAGGACCAGGGCCCACAGGGTTGGGTGTGGGGGATGCTGGCACAGGGAAGAACAGAGTCACAGAAGCCAGGAGTGGAGGATTCTAAGGAGGGAGGGATGACATAGTCACATGGAATAGGGAGCCCAAGTTAAGGCAAAAAGTAGATAATCCTTTAGACTGGGTGGTACAGTTTCACTGTGACTTTTGCAATAACAGCATTAGGTGAAAAGAGGTGAGAGCTTCTTGATCTTCCTGTTCACCCTACTTACCACAGCCGTGCATTCTCCTGTTCTCCGCACTGAAGACGTGCACATCTTTTTTGCTAGCTAAGCTCTATTCCTCAGTTTTCAGATTTGTACCTGCTTTCTGGATTTACTTGACTGTAACACTCAATAGTTTAATTTCCCCTTTGAAACCTGTCTCCTGTCCTACATTCTCTGTCTCAGCTGGGTGACTACCCAGTCCCCATACCAGGACCCTGTCATCCTTTACTTTTACTTCTCTCTCACCTCCCTCATCAAACCAGCTGCCAAGTCCTGTCAATTTTGCCACCTTTTTCCTGAATCTAATCTCACCTCTCCAGAATATAACAGAGCCTTTGTCAGTCCTCATCCATCTCTTAGTGGGCTGATAGAACAGTCTCCTTATTGATATGTCTTAAAACCACTCCCTCCCCCACTATTATTCTTCACACATCCAACAGTGGTATTTCCAAATGTACTTACGACCAGGCCATAATCTCAGCTAAGCTGTTCTCTGTCTTCTCTCTAATTTACAGCCAGGGAAAGAAGGCAACTGAGGCCTCCCATTGCCTGGCTACAGCCTACCTCCCCAACGCCTCACTTCTGTTCTAACACAAAGTGTCTGGAAACAGAAAAGTCTTTTTTGCCTCTAAGCTCAGGCTGTTTCCTCTATCTCCTATGCTACTTTAAGATTCACCTCAATTGTCACCTCCTCCAACAAATTCCATTCTTCTCTCACTGGCACAGTTACTGAACTCTCCTCTACGGCTCCATATCAACATGCATACAATTCTACAGTTGCACTTACAAACCTGTGGTAATTATTCTTTCAAAACATATTTCTTGAATGCCTGTTCTACTCCAGGGAAACAGGGTTGAAGAAGAAAGACAATCGACACTAATTGCTCAGAGGTATGTGGCTTGTTAAGGGAGGAGTCAGAATTCAAACCTAGGGTTGTCTGATTCCAAATTTTATAGTTTTTCCATTATGATCAGATGTAGAGGACAGACTGTACTTATAAGTTATCTTCTCTTTGGCTTTCTGACCTGGTCAAAAATTTATACTAATATAAAAGGCTAGATTAATGCTATTCAACCCAGTTGTGCACACCATATTGATTACTCTCTATAGACAAAGCTAATACCTTTATAAATGGCCAAATATTTTACCAACTAATAGTTACTAAAAAAGCAAAAACAACAAAACTCCCAAGGCAACCTGTGCATACCACCTCCTAACACATACACACATACCACTTGTCTGAAGTGTGGCAGAATTATCAAGAATTTGCCCCAAATGCCTGGCATCAATGAAAATTAAAAACATTTAAAGCTATGTTTTTCTATTCAGCTTTCACTTTTTCCTATTTTTTTATCTTGGTGTTATAAGCTTGTTTCCATCAGTAAAGTATGAGAGTTAAAGAACATTTTCATTAAAATTTTTTTAAGATAAAATTGTTATCAGGTAGAATGGGTATGGTAAGATACTATTCCTTGTATATTCAGCCCAACAGCTGTTATCCCAATAAAACAGATATATCCACTTCCTTCAAAGACGATGACAAATGCTAAAATAACCTTGCTGTTTCAAAGGGGAAAAAATGATTCAAAAATGCCTTTGTACAAATTGTTGCTGAAAAGACCTATATTTTAAAAACAATAGCAATGATGTTTATTGTTTTCTGGGATAAAATGCCTGGGCGTTTATTGTGGTTGCCGTTTTTCTGCAGGGGAGAAAAGAGCTCCTCTCTGCAGCACATTCAATATTGCTAAAACTCACTAGAAGGGATTGTAAGCGTTCTCGTTTCCTACAGCTGCAATCTTTTTCGAGGACACCAGCACTTGCCCCGCTCAACACCTCCCACACCAGCCCAAAGCTCCACAGCTACTGAGACCTTGAAGAGTTGTTGGACCACAAAACCTTCCCTTCTTTGGCTGTCCATATACTACTGACACCAAGTCTCAATGATTTCCCCTTCCAATGTCTCCTTCCTCCTGACAGCGCTTTAACTAAGACTGGCATTATTTTTCACCTGGATATTCTCTAATTACCCACCTGTCTCCTTCTGGTAACAGGTGCCAGCTGTTACTAAAAGCAAAAATCTGAGTCAGTCACTTCCTTACTCATGAACATTTAAGGGTTGGATGTGACTGTGAGGGAGCATGCCGACTCGTTTGAAAGGCAAATTAACACATCCAGATTCTCTAGGTTAAGGGCAAGTTCCAAGAATGTTTCTTTTGTAGTAAAATGTAATAGGCAAAGCATATTTTTATAGAATTTTACATTGAATTTTCTTTTATTTTTCTTTTATTTATAACCTCTTGTTCACTGTATACTTAAGAAAAGTGACACTTTGTTAGTGCCTCCTTGGGTCCTGGCACTGTGCATCACTGAGAGATGTTTAAGAGGTGCTCACAAACACAAGCAGTCAGGAAAGAAGGGAAATGGGAAGGGAAGAGTGAAAAAAGAAAGAAAGAAGAAAAAAGAAAGAAAGAGAGAAAGAGAAAAGAGAGCGAGGGAGGGAGGAAGGGAGGGAGGGGGAGGGGGGGGAGAGAGAGAGAGAGAGAAAGAAAGAAAGAAAGAAAGAAAGAAAAAGAAAGAAAGAAAGAAAGAAAGAAAGAAAGAAAGAAAGAAAGAAAGAAAGAAAGAAGAAAGAAAGAAAGAAGAAAAAAGAAAGGAAGAAGAAAGAAAAAAGAAAGAAAGGGAAAGAGAAAGGAAGGAAGAGAGAGAAAAGAAAGGAGGGAGTAAGGGAAGGAAAGAAGAGTAAATGGATGTCATAAGTAGCTTACAATTTCACCAAATGCATATAAAAAACATTTTACTCTACTAGTTTTTAGTTGATTCACTTTTAATTGAGTTTGTTGGGGCGGCACCAGTAACAGGTTATTATACAAGTTACAGGAGCACAGTTCTACCACACAACATCTGTACACCGTATTGTATGCTCACCACCCCAAGTCAAGTCTGCTTTCCATAGTGGCTGTACCATACTGAATTCCTAACAACAATTCAAAAGGTTCCCCTTTCTTCACATGCTTGCCAGCACTTGTTTTTTGTTGATTTGTTGATAATAGCCATTCTGACAGGCATGAGATCATATATCATTAAGGATTGATATTGCATTTCTCTGATGATTAGTAATATTGAGCATCTTTTCATATGTCTATTGACCATTTGTATGTGCTCTTTGGAGAAGTGTCTGTTCAGGTCCCTTGCCCATTTTTTAATTGGGTTGTTTGCTTTTTTGGTGTTGAGTTTTGTATGTTCTTTATAAATTTTGGATATTAGTCCCTTGTCAGATGTATCAGTGAATATGTCCTCTCATTCTGTGGGTTGTCTTTTTATTTTGTTGATTATATCCTTCGTTGTGCAAATACTTTTTAGTTTGATGTAGCCCTGTTTTTTTTTTTCTTTTGTTTCCCTTTCCTGGGGAGATATATCCAATAAAAAATTTCTGTGAACGATGTCTGAGATTTTGCTGCCTATGTTTTGTTCTACAATTATGGTTTCAGGTCTAACATTTAAGTCTTTGATCCATTTTCAATTTATTCTTTGTGTGGTATAAGAAGGTGGTCTAGTTTCATTTTTCTGCACATCCTTCCAATTTCCCAAACACCATTTATTGAAAAGCTTATCATTAGCTCATTGTATGTGCTCACTTCCTCTGTCAAATATTAATTGACTGTAAAGGTGTGGATTTATTTCTGGGTTCTCTATTCTGTTCCATTAATCTTTGTGTCTGTTTTTATGCCAGTATCATGCTGTTTTGATTACTACGGCCTTGTAGTATAATTTGACATTAGGTAGCATGATTCATCCAACTTTGTTCTTCTTTCTCATGATTGCTGTTGCTATGCAGGACCTTTTGTGGTTCCATATAAATTTGTTCCAGTTCTTTGAAATATGTCATTAGAATCTTGATAGGAATTGTATTGGATTTATAGATTGTTTTGGGTAGTATGGACATTTTAATGATGTTAATTCTTCCTATCTTTGAACATGGTATGTGCTTCCACTTATTTGTATCTTCTTCAGTTTCTTTCTACAGTTTCTTTCTTCAGTGTCATATAATTTTCCATGTATAGGTCTTTTACATCCTTTGTTATGTTTATTCCTAGGTACTTTATTCTTTTTGAAGCAATTGTGAATGGGATTGTTTTCTTAATTTTCCTTTCTGTTAGTTCATTATTGGAATATAGAAATGCAAGTGATTTCTGAATATTAATTTTGTATCTTGCTACTTTGCTGAATTCATTTATCAGTTCTAGTAGTTTCTTAGTGGAATCTTTAGGGTTCTCTATGTATAGTATCATGCCATCTTCAAACAGAGTTTTACTTATTACTTTCCAGTTTGGATGCCTTTTATTTTTTTCTTCTTGTCTGATTGCTGTGGCTAGGACTTCCAGTACTATGTTGAATAAGAGAGGTGAAAGGGGACATCCCTATGTTGTTCATGATCTTAAGAGGAATGTTTGTAATTTCTGCCCTTTGAGGGTGATGCTGGCCACGGGTTTGTCATACATGACTTTATTGTGTTTAGGTGTGTTCCTTCTATTCCTACTTTGCTGAAAGTTTTTATCGTGAATGGGTGCTGGATTTTATCAAATGATTTTTCTGCATCTATTGATATGATCATGTGGTCTTTGCCTTTCATTTTGATTATGTGGTAAACCACATTTATTGATTTGTGAATGGTGTACCAGCCTTGCATTCTTGGAATAAATCCCACTGATCATGGTGTATGATCATTTTGATTCATTGCTCTATTCAGTTTGCTAATATTTTGTTGAGGATTTTAGCATATATTATCATCAGGTATATCAGACTATAATTTTCTCTCTTTCTAGTATTTTTATCTGGTTTTGGAATTAGGATAATGTTGGACTCATAAAATGAGTTTTGGCGCCTTCCCTCCTCTTGAATTTTATGAAACAGTTTGAGAAGACAAGGTGTTAGTTAGTTCCTCTTGGAATGGTTGGTAAAATTCACCTTTAAAGCCATCTGGTCTTGGCTTTTGCTTTTTGGGAGTTTTTTGATTACTGCTTCAATTTCATTAAGTGTAATCTGTCTATTCAGATTCTCTGGTTCTTACTGATTTATTTTTGGTAGATTGTATGTTTCAAAGAATTTATCCATTTCATCCATGTTGTCCAGTTTGTTGCCATATAACTGTACATAATATTTTCTTACAATCCTTTGTATTTCTTTGGTGTCAGTTGTTATTTCTCCTCTTCCATCTCTGATTTTATTTATTTGGATCCTCTCTCTCTCTCTCTCTCTCTCTCTCTCTCTCTCTCTGCCTCTCTCTCTCTCAGTGAGTCTGGTTAAAGGTTTGTCAATCTTTTTTATCTTTTCAAAGAACCAGTTCTTAGTTCATTTATCTTTTGTATCCTTTTTTACACTCTATTTCATTTATTTCTGCTCTAATCTTAATCATTTCCTTCCTTATACTTACATTGGGCTTTGTCTGTTGTTTTCCTTCAAGCTCCTTTAAGTGTGAAGTCAGATTTTTTATTTGAGCTTTTTCTTGTTTTTTTTGAGATAGGCCTGTAATGCTACTAATTTCCCTCTTAGGATTGCTTTTCCAGCATCCCACAGATTTTGGATTGTTGTGTCTTCATTTTCATTTGTTTCAAGGTATCTTTTGATTTCTTCCTTGATCTTCTTGACCTATACATTGTTTAATAAGATGTCATTTAGCTTCCATGTGTTTGTATGTTTTTCAGGTTTCTTCTTGTGATTGATTTCTAGTTTCACAGCATTGTAGTTACAGAAGATGCTTGATATGATTTCAATCTTCTTAAATTTATTGAGACTTGTTTTGTGTCCTAACATGTGGTCTACCCTAGAAAATGTTCCATGTGCACTAGAAAAGTATGTGTATTCTGGTGCTTTGGTGTGAAATGCACTGAAAATATCAAATAAATCCATTTGATCTAGTGTTTCCTTTAAGGCCATTGTCTCCTTGTTGATTTTCTGCCTGGACGATCTATCCATTGAATTCAATAGGGTGTTAAAATCCCCAACTATACTGTATTTCTGTGGATCTCTCCCTTTATGTCCATCAAGATTTGCTTTACATATTTAGGTGCTCCTATGTTGGGTATGTAAAGGTTTACTAGGGTTATATCCTTTTGTTGTATTGGTGCCTTTATCATTATGTAGTGTCCTTCTTTGTCTCTTACTATAGCCTTGTTTTTAGAATCTATTTTGTCAGATATAAATACTGCTGCCCTGGCTTTTTTTTTTTTTCCTTTTCCATTTGCATGAAGTATCTTTTTCCAACCCTTTACTTTCACTCTTTGTGTATCTTTTGATCTGAGACGTGATCAAGCATATATATAGCTCTTGTTTTCTTATCCCTTCTGCTACCCTATGTCTTTTGGTTGGTGCATTTAAGCCATTTACAGTTAAGGTGATTATTGATAGATATGTATGTAGTGCCATTTTATTGTTAGACTGTTTTCTTTTCTTTCTTTCTTTCTTTCTCTTTCTTCCTTTCTTTCTTTCTTTTTTTTCTTTCTCCTCCTCCTCCTCCTCCTCCCCCCCCCCTCCTCCTCCTTCTCCTCCTTTCTTCTTCTTCTAAGTAAGCCCTTGTTGCAGTACTGGTTTGGTGTTAACAAACTCCTTTAGCTTTTCCTTGTCTGGAAATCTCCCTATTTCTCCTTCAATTTTAAATGATAGCTTTGCTGGATAGCCTTGGTTACAAGTGCTTGCTTTTCATCACCTTGAATATTTCACATCACTCCCTTCTGGCTTGAAATGTTTCTAATGAGTGATCAGATGAGACTCTAATTGGTGCGCCCTTGCAGGTAACAACTACCTGCTCTTCTCTTGTGGCTGTTAGAATACTCTCCTTGTCTTTAAGCCTTGTCACTTGAATTATGATGTGTCTCAGTGTAGGCCTGTTTGGGTACAATTTATTTGGGACCCTCTGAACTTCCTGGATTTTCTGTGTCTTTCACCAGATTAGGAAAGTTTGTGGTCATTACTTCTTCAAATAGGTTCTCAATCACTTGCTTGCTCTCCTCTCCTTCTGGTATTTCCATAATGTGGATGTTGTTACCCTTCGCGTTGTCCAAGATGTTTCTTAAGCTCTCCTCATTTTTTTTTAAATCCTTTTTTCTTTTTGCTGCTCTGCCTAAGTGTTTTTTTCTACCTTGTCTTCTAAAATAGTGATTTGATCCTCTCCGTCATCTAACCTACTATTTATTCCTTCCGGTGTATTATTTATTTCAGATATTGCATTCTTTATTTCTGACTGGTCCTTTTTCATGGTTTCTGTATTTTTTTCCCCACTGTTGAGTGTCCTTTTTTTCATTACTCTAAACCCCTTATCTGACAAATTGCTTTCCTCCATTTTAACTAGTTCTTCTGGAGAATTCTCCTGTTCTTTTACTTGGGGTCTATTTCTCTGTCTTCCCATTTTGGCTGCCTCTTTTTATTTTCTGGCTTAGACGTTAAACTGATCAAATGTTAATCCACTCAATTGTTAATCTAATCAAACTGTAATCAGCAGTCAGTTTTGAGTAATTAAGCCTGGGGCAGAGTAATTTCTGTGGGCGGGGCTAATGCTTCCCATCAGACTAATGCCACTTGCAGAGGAGTGCTCTGCCTGAGAAAGATGGCTTCTGCAGTGTGGGTAATGGCTCAGCACAGGGAACCTGATAGCTGTTCCTTCATTCTCTACCCATAGCCACCAGTCCCAGACTCTCCTCTAGCATCTCTACTGTACTCTACCCTCCCTCTGCCAGAGCCCAGGGTAAGTGGCTGCAAATGAAATTGTGTGTATTGGCCTTTTAAGAGGCTCTTTGCATCTTCAAGCATCTCTCCATCAGAAACAAACCCTGCTGCTTTTCACAGCTGGATATTATCTAGATTCCTTTCCAGCTCTGGTGCTGTAGGCTAGGGAGCCCAGCTTGGGGTTTAGACCCCTCGCTTCTCAAGTGGAACACCCCTGGCTGCTGAAATCTCCTTCTGGAACTTCAGCTGCCACCCATGAGAGCCCAGCCAACTCTCTTGCACCACGTCCATGCTCCCTACCAGTCTTGTGGTAAAGTGGTTTCTTCTATATGTCCTTGGTTATAAGGCTTCTCTACAGCTAGTGTTCAGTTGGTTGGTTATTCAGGATGCTTTCTCTACGATTTAGTTGTAATTCCAAACTGGTCCTCTAAGGAGGTTAGTGTAGCTTCCACTTCCTCCTCTGCCATCTTTGATCCTGCCCTGAACACTTTCAAAGGGATTCAAAGGAGAAACTTCCAGGAAACCAGCCATTCAGTAATGCCAAACTAATTAAACAATGAGTTCTTTTCCCTGGTGGAATCCACTTGTGCCAACATATGGCATCAATAACCCTCTCGTTGAATATTTATGATTTTATTTGAAACATTTCAGGAAAACACTTTATCTTTTTAAAATTCACAAGCAACTAAAACTTTTTAAATTTATGGTACAAAAATAAACAGCTGCTTTGTTTTTTTCTAGGGAACTGTTTTAATATACAGTTATTCACATTCATGACATTTTTATTGTGTCCTTGATTTTCCAAGCTGGAGTACAAAGGTGATAATGAAATGCTAATTCGAATTATAATAGTTTGCACTTGCATAGCACTTCAGGGTTAGTAAAGTGCTAAAACATATACTCTCATTTAACTCTAATTTATGTCCTTGGTGTCAGTAGTCATTAAATTTCAATCTTCTTCCCCAATCCCTCTGGGACCATTAGAATGGGCTCAAGGTCCCCTTCTCATTCACTCTCCCCTACCAGGCAGCTTCCAACTGTTGTCACTTGTCACTGTTATCTTTCCAAAGTGTGGATCTGATTGTGCAGAGGGAGCAATGTTCTGCAGCGGCAATGGCTTTGAATCAAACAAAACTGAATGTGAATGCTGGCTCTGGTACTTCCTAGCTACATGACCTTGTAAACTTAACTTCCCTAACTTCTCACCTGCAAAGTAGGGGTAATAATACCCTCATTGCAACATTGTTGCAAGAACTATAGATGATATATTTAAAAGTCTAGTTTAGTACCTTGCACATATATACTAAGCACTCCAAAAAATGACTATCTTGTTATTTGTCACTACCCTGCATAAGAATGTTCACGAAACAACAACTACTTACTGAGAAAGTACCATGTGTTAGACATTGCGTTATACAATGAAGACGCTGCAATGACTAGAATGCTTACAGTCTAATAAAACCAAAACAGGGACATCCAGACTTCAATAGGGATAAATACAGAATACTAAGAAAGTACACAGATGCAGCATTTAGACCAGTTTTACGCTGTGATCTTAAATTTGGACAGACCTGAGTTTGAAGAAGGAGGTAAAGAGGAGATGGGATAGGGTGGGGTGGGAAAAAGCTTAAGCTAGAAACCTGACATTTATTTACAAGGGCAGGGCAGAGCTTGGTGAGTGCTGAAACAGGCGGGCGCTGAGTGTGGCTGGAGATATGGTAACGCAGGAAGGTAGAGGGGAAGAGATGAGGAAGAGATGGAGAATGACAAGATGAGAAACTGGAGAGGTGAGGGGAATTGAAAGCCATGTTAAGAAATTTGAATTTTGTCTTGAAGAGAGCAGAGACCTATTGAAAAAGTATAAGCAGGAGATAAACCTGATCACATTTGCTTTTTCAGAAGTGACATTTCGTGACCTGTCATAGAAGTCCTTCACCTAGCCTACACAACCATACATGGGCTTCTGGCTATTTGCAATTTCTTTGAAATTGGGTGCAAATTTGTGTGTATGTGTGTGCATGTACGTGCGCGTGTGTGTTTTTCCAGAGACAGCATCCATAAATCTGACTCAAAAATGAATAAAAATCATCATCTGAATGCTTCCTGCAGGATGAAAGGAAGACTTCCAGACTCTTTTCATATTCAGGCGAACACCTTCATTTTATAGTCCCTTCCACAAAGTTTAGAATAGAGCCACTTTTAATTTTTTTGCCATTTCTAATATTCCTCTGAGTCTTTTCCTAGTATAGCTCTCTGGACTGACCCGCTCTTCCCAATCAACCCCTACCTCCCACCTACCTTCTGCTCACAGAATTACCCCTCTCTGAAAGCCTGGCTGAGCTGTGTCTTCCTTCTCTAGCATTCTCTCATTTATCTTTCCCATTTTTCTCGAGCTGAAGCACATTCCACAGTCATGGAGTTCAAATGACCCAGCTAGAATGAGAGGTGGACAAGACACCAGGCCACTAGAAATAGGAAGTCCAGAGACTGGCCCATACTTCCATGGCAATCAGATGCACAACAGAACTCATCTTGAAAAATCATCTGGGAGACAATGGACTGTTTTTAAAATGGTGCTAGAACAACTGGTCCTCTATAAAGGGAAAAGAATGAATTCTTACTTCAGATCATTCTCAAAAATGAGTTCTAAATGAGTAAAATCAAAGCATTAAAACTTTCAGGAGGGAAAAAAAGTGGAAACCATCTGCGCATATTAAAACTTAAGAGATAAATTTGACTACTATAAATGTCTTTTTATTGAAAGATACCATAAAAAGAATGGAATGTTGAGCCATATATTGAGACAACTGTAAAAGAATTAGTATCCAAAATACGTAACGTCTTTCAAATGAATAAAACAAGAAAAAAATGTTCAGTTTTTTTAGATATTTTATTAAAAGGTGTTACTGTTTTTACATACCACAAATTGAAAAAAATCGAATAGTCTGAAAAGATCTAATTTTGGAAATAGTATGAAGAAATAAGTATTCTAATCTCTTTTGATGGGAATGTAAACTGTTATAGCCATATTGGAAAACAATTTTAGTACTCTGTAAATCTGAACATATGCCCACCTCTTCCAAGGAACTTTTGTGTATGTGCACTGGCAGATGCATGTAATATTTGTAACAGCGTTGTTCATATCAGAAAAAAATTGAAATCAGCCCAAAGTCTATGAACATTCGAAAATATAAGAAAATTGTGCTATAGAAGTATACAGTGGTAAAAATGAATAGAATTTATGCATATATATCAACAGGAAATAATGTCAACAACATAACATTAAATGAGGTTAACTTGCAAAAGAAAGCAAACAGTATTATTTTATTTACATATAGACAAACAGACAAATCTAAATACATATTTTTAGAATTACTAGACCTGTGGTAAACATAAATAAATGAGGGAATTTTATTAACTCCACACATCGGTTGCCTCTCAATGAGTCGGGCAGGACAAAGTAAAGGGACATGATTGAAAAAGACATAAAGTAGCCTTTTTAAACCAAATTAAGAAATATGGGTTTTTGTTTTATTATTACACATTAGAAAAATATACATGTTATATATACTCTTGTTATTTGTGTATTTCACCATAAAAAACTTGAAAAAACAAAAGCAATCATAAGATGCATGCAATGACCCACAAAATTCATGGTTCTTCTGCTTGAAGAGCTTCCAGTCTGGGGCTTGTTTCAGGTCTCTGTCCTTTCTACTTCATATACTATTGTAAGGGACTCTCTTTATTATTTCTTCTTCTACATTATGTTACATTTCTTCTGTCTGCTTAAGGTGCATGCTTAATGTGTTCATTTTTTTCTTTTTCTTTTTTTCTTCTATTTTTCTTTCTTCCCTCCCTTTATTCCCTTCTGCCTGCACCCTCCCTCCTGCCAGCATCACCCCTCTTAGAGCATGTCCCTGGGTAGTATATATAGGTTCTTTGGCTTCTCCATTTCCTATACTATTCTTAATATCCCCCTGTCTATTTTGTACCTACCATTGATGCTACTTATTCCCTGCACCTTTTCTGCCATTCTCCTCCCTCCCCTACCCCACTGATAACCCTCCATGAGATCTCCATTTCTGTGATTCTGTTCCTGTTCTAATTGTTTGCTTAGTTTGTTTTTGTTTGTGTTTTAGGTTCAGTTGTTCATAGTTGTGAGCTTGTTGTCATTTTCTTTTTGTATTTTTGATCAACTTCTTTTTCTTAGATAAGTCCCTTTAACATTTCCTATAATAAGGGCTTAGTGATGATAAACTCCTTTATCTTGACCTTATTTGGGAAGCACTTTATCTTCTCTACCATTTTAAATGAGAGCTTTGCTGGATAGAGTATTCTTGGATGCAGGTCCTTTCTTTTCATGACTTCGAATACTTCTTTCCAGACCTTTCTTGCTTGCAAGGCTTCTTTTGAGAAATCAGCTGATGGTCTTATGGGGACTCCTCTGCAGGTATTTATCTCCTTTTCTCTTGCTGCTTTTAAGAGCCTACCCTTATCTTTAATCTTGGATAGTATAATTATGATGTGCCTTGGTGTGTGCTTCCTTGGGTCCAAATCCTTTGGGACTCTCTGGGCTTCCTGGACTTCCTGGAAGTCTATTTCCTTTGCCAGATTGGAGAAGTTCTCCTTCATTATTGTTCAAATAAGTTTTCAATTTCTTGTTCTCCCTCTTCTCATTCTGGCACCCCTCTGACTTGGATATTGGAACATTTAAAGTAGTCCTTCAGCTTCTCCTCATTTTTTGAATTCTTGTTTTTTTCATTCTGTTCTGGTTGAATGTTTATTTCTTCCTTCTGCTCCAACTCGTTGATTTGAGCCCTGTTTTCCTTCCTGTCATTGTTCGTTCCCTGTACATTTTCTTTTATTTCACTATTCACAGCCTTCACTTTTTCCTCTATTTTGTGACCATACTCAACCATTTCTGTGAGCATCCTGATTACCAGTGTTTTGAACTCTGCATCTGATAGGTTGGCTATCTCTTCATCACTTAGTTGTATCTTTTCTGGAGCTTTGATCTGTTCTTTCATTTGGGCCATATTATTTTTTGTCTCAGCACATCTGTTACATTGTAAGGGGAGGAGCCTTAGGTGTTCACCAGGGTGGGGCAACCCACATCTCTGTGTTTTGGCACTGTATGTGAAGGAGGGGTCCAAGAGGGAACAAGGCCACTTGATTAGCTCTAGATCATCTTTCAGTCACTTCCCCTGCTACCCACAAGCAAATTGGGCCTTTCTCCTGCTACCCACAAGCAAAAGCTACCACGCACAAGTAGGTAGTTTTGTGTACATTCTAGGACCCTGTGGGTCTCTCCAAGGAACTCTCCGGTGAGGCTGGGTGTTTCTCCCACTGCTGCCACCCCCACAGGTTTTTACAGCCAGAGGTTTTGAGGCTTTATTTCCCTGTGCTGGAACCCTGGATTGCGTGGTCTGTTTCACTCCCCAGTTGTTCCTCCTGGTTTATCTGCATTCAAGTGTGGGACTACTAGTCTGCAAGCCACCACCTTGCCAGTTCCAGTCCTTGAACTGTCACTTCACCCACCCTGTCCTCCAGCCACAGTCTTATTGCACCACCTCTCTGCCCAGCTGCCTGTCTCTGCCCCTCCTACCAGTCTGGATGAATGTTTCTTCTTTAACTCCTTGGCTGTCAGACTTCCACACAGTTTGATTTTCTGGCAGTTCTGATTATTTTTTGTTTTTAAATTTGTTGTTGTCCTTCTTTAGATTGTACATTAATGCATTTATTTTTATACCTTTATCGTTTCTAATGTAAGCATTTCAAGCTAGAATTTATTCCCAATTACTCTAGCTATATCCTGCCATTTTTAATATAATATTTTATCACATGGTTTATTTTTTTTAATTTCCACTGTGATTTTTTTATAATTTAATTGCTTTATAGTCCAAGAATTTGGTCATTTTATTAGTAATTTTTTGAAGTTTTCTGAGACTGTAAGTCTAGTACATGGTTCATTGCTATTTTGTTATATGTGTTTTAAAAAATACTCATAGAGGGTGATTCAGTATTCTACATATGTCCACTAGGACAAACTTTTGGCCATCAATTTTTCTGTAGCTTTATTTTTGTCTGTTTTTAATCAATTTTGATGAGCTAGGTCTTAAAATACCCTGTTTTGACAGTAGATATGTAATATCTACTTGTAGATAGACCAAATTTTTCTTCAAAAAATTTTAAGTTATGATTCTATGTGATACACATTTATAGTTATATATTCTTGATGAGCTAAAGCACTTAACATATAGTCACTCTCTCTCTAGTAATGCATTTTGTTTTAAGTCAATATTGCTGCATAGACTTTTGGTTAATTTTGCTAGTTTTATCATTTTTTTCCTCAAATTTTGGGGGTATCACTGGTAATAGGATATAGTTTAATTACTTTTAAATTTAATCCACTATGATAGTCTTTGTTTTTTTAATTGAAGAGATTAATTCATATTTATTGATGGCAGCTATTGGTATATTTGCATTAACATTCCATTCTATTCTTCATTTTTATCTGCTTTGCTTCTTCTGTTTACTTGGTTTTGTATTATATTTACTAAATATTTTTTCTTTTTATCTTCATTTATTTTGCCTCTACC
This sequence comes from Desmodus rotundus, assembly GCF_022682495.2. Taxonomy (NCBI): domain Eukaryota; kingdom Metazoa; phylum Chordata; class Mammalia; order Chiroptera; family Phyllostomidae; genus Desmodus; species Desmodus rotundus. The sequence goes on from NC_071389.1 coordinate 49,215,098, forward strand.
CACTAAAAAACTATATACTGTATAGTTATTTCTTCTGTTTTTACCCTAGAAATTTTAACATGCACATTTAATTTTAAGTTAATAAATACCTTTATCTTCCTCCCAAAGGAAGTTAATTTAAGTTAATAAATATCTTTACCTTCCTCCAAACAATGTAAAAAGAATCTGAAAATGTTTTTAATCTGATTATTTTTTCTGACAAATGACTTTGTTGTTAAGAATTTTAGTTCAATATTAATTTCCCTAGATTTAGTGAGATATTATTGACATATAATATATGTAAGTTTAAAGTGTACAGTATGATAATTACACACACATATTGCATAATAACTACCAAAAATGGTCATAAGACATCAATAAGATACTACATTTCCATCCCTTCACATAATTATGATTTCTGTGTGTTAATAACTTTTATAATCTACTTTCTTAAAAAGTTTCAAGAAATAATACAGTACTGATAATTATAGTCATCATGTCATGCATTACAACCCCAGATCTTATTTACTTATAGCTGAGAATTTGTACCCTTTAGCCAACATCTTCCAACTTTCCCCACACCACAGCCCCTGCAAATCAATGTCCTACTGTCTACTTGTATGAGTGTCTTTTTTAGATTCACATACAAGTAAAATCATATAATATTTGCCTCCTTTTTATGGCTAAACAATATCCTATTTTATATGTGCATTATACCTCCTTTATCCATTCATCTTTTCATGGACGCTTAGGTTGTTTTCATATCTTGGGAATTGTGACTAATGCTGCAGTAATCATGAGGATGCAGATATCTCTTTGAGAAAGTGTTTTCATTTTATTCCCAGAAGTAGAATTGTTAGATGACATATTAGTTCTATTTTTAATTTTTTGAAGAAACTCCATACTATTTTTCATAATGTCTGTACCAATTTACGTTTCCACCAACAATGCACAAAGGTTCCTTTTTCTCTGAATCTTTATCAACACTTTTTTTTTGGTCTTTTTGATAATAACCATTTTAACAGGCTTGAGGGGATAATACTTACATCATGGTTTTTATTTGCATTTCCCAGATGATTAGTGATGTTGAGCATCTTTTCCTGTACCTGTTGGTCATTTGTATGTCTTCTTTGGAAAAGTGTCTATTAAAGTCCTTTGCCCCTTTTTCATTCAATTTGTTTGGTTTTGTTTTTACTGTTGAGTTGCATGAGTTCTTTCGAATATTAACCCCTTATCCGATAGTTTGCAAATATTTTGTCCCTACCCCTTAGGTTGCATTTTCATTCTGTCGATTGTTTCTTTCACTGTGAACAAACTTTTTAGTTTTGTGTAGCCCCACTTGTTGCATTTATTTCTGTGGGTATGGATGTTACATCTAAACAATCTTTGCCAAGGCCAATGTCAATGAGCTTTTCCCTTGTTGTCTTCTAGTAGTTCTGCAGTTTGGGGTCTTCCACTTGTTTTCAATCTATTTTGAGTTGATTTTTATGAGTGTAATAAGATAAGGTCCTATTTTATTCTTCTTTATGTAGTTATTCAGTTCTTGCAACACCATGTATTGAAGAGTCTGTCCTTGCCCCCATCGCATCTTTTGGGCTCCTTGTTAAATATTTTTTTACAGTACATGTGTGGGTTTATTTTTGGACTCTCAATTCTGTTCCATTGATTTATGTCTATTTTTATGTCATTCATATTGTTTTGACTTACATTGATTTTTTTAATCCTACCACTAGACATTTTATTATTATTTTATATAGTTAATATTTGTTTAGATTTAACTGCACATTTGCATTTAAAACATTTTTAAATTTTATTGCAGTTCCTTCTTGTAACTCAGACCTCTCTGCAAAGGTGTGCATTCCCCACTGACTCCTTTTGCAAAGCTCAGTTTCCCACATAGACCCCATCTCCTTATGGGGTGGGCTCTAAACCAGTATCCCACTCTGTGCAGACCCCAGGCAGTCTTCTGTCCTTCCCCTTGGGAAAAAAAAAACACCTATTTTTTCCCATTCATCTATCAGGTACTAACAGATACCAGCAAAGCAAAAGCTAAATACAGACCTACTTAACATAATGTGTTACTATCTTGTTATTCTGGTATTTTAGAAATTTCTGTACTTTACAGCCAGAGCTCAATTATCCATTAAAGGGGTGTGTGTGTGTGTGTGTGTGTGTGTGTGTGTGTGTAGTTTTGTTGCACTGGAAGGCTTTGCTCTGCCTATTTAGTCCACCATACTGCTGAAGACAGAAATTGGCAATATCTTTCATATTATCTTCAATATAGACGATAGCATATAATTGATATTCCAAGATTTTAAATGCATGTAGATGTTGTAGACTCCAAGATCCAAGATCCAAGCTCCTCATACTATCAAACAAATATCTGAAACTAGTCTGACTTACACATGTACTGAATTGAAGTATCTTTATATGCTACAAGAAAAGTGCACTCTTATCCCTGTTTTGTCTTCATCTGAGTGACCCATTTTTCATCACCTCTTCCAGGAATACTTTCATGAGTCAGCCTCACTGCCATCATGAACGTAACCTGGTACAGATGTGCTACATGTGTGTTTTACCATACCTGAGATTTTTCTTGGCATAGATTTTTCACTGTATTTAATTTATTGCCTAAATATTAACTTGTAAGAATCTGAGCTTAGTTGCTATGTCGTGTTCATTTGTGTCGCTTGCACTTGGCATAGTGTCTAGCTTGGAGAAGGTATCAGTTAATGGTTTTCCATGAATGAATGCACAATTCATTTTATTTTTTCCAATAGATAAATTTTATTGCATTTTTAAAATATCAAAAATAGATTTTTAGAATATACATTTTTGGCTCCAAATATGTTTTTGCTTCCAAACTTCAGGCCTATCTCTTATGTCAGTTCTCTTAGAAAACATCTAACCATTACTTTTTTGAGTGAGTATTTAAATTGCATACTCTTCACAAACCAATTTATGTCAGAGCTAAATTGCTTTCATTAGCCCAAGAAAAAAACTTTCATGCAAAAATACTTTAAGACTTGAAACAATTTCATTGTTTTTGAAATGTGAAATATCATTAGCAAATCAAAGGCAGGATAACTATAACCATTAACAGTCTTATTCTAATTAGCTATTAATTATATATGCTGTTTTATACTATATTGAAGAATTACAGCTATTACATAATCATCCATGATATCATTTACATTTAAAGATTGAATCTTGAAGGATTCATTAACATGTCTTTTTAATTTCTTTCAATTTATAGACATCATGACTCACATTCAAAAATTCACCACTTTTTTATGAAATTAGATTTCACTTAGATTGTTTACCTCTCTGAAACTTCCAACTTAATAATGTCCCACTTTCAGCTGGAACTTAGCACTCTACCCATGTTCCCTGTACTTATCTAAGCATTTGTTAAAATATATTTTTAAGTATATACTATATACAGTAATACACTTGCTAGTTACCTTCGTATACACAAAGGTGAAACAGGTTGCTACCAAGGTGAATTAGATATGATTTGTACCTTCAAAGATTCATCATCTAGAGAAGTAAGAAATAAACTGGAACATAATCAACAAAAGAAAAAAACAAACAAAATATAAACAGAGACATTGAAATTAAGAACAATCTAACGATAGCCAGTGGGGAGGGAGGAGGTGACAGTGGGGAGAAGGGTTTTCAGGAACTACTATAAAGGACACATGGACAAAACCAAGGGGTAGGGTGGAAGCAAGGGAGAGAGGTGGGTTTGGCTGGGGTGGGGGGGGAGTGGGGGGGTAGAAAATGCAGATAGCTCTAATTGAACAACAATAAAGTAATTTAAAAAAGAAAGAAAGAAATTAATTATATAGATGTGCCTCTGTATCTGTGTATATAAGTATTAATAGTAACTAACAGTTATCAACTCTTCCTATGTGCCAATCACAGTTTTACATTTTCACAAGTAATTCATTTCATCTAATCAAGGTCATCGATTATAAGATATACCATTATTGTTGTTGTACTAAGAAACACTCCTTAAAAATTCTAACCTCCTGTTGATTGTAAGATGCATCCCAAATATCAAAGATGTTAATATGTAAAAAAATGCAGAACTTTAAATTGATGCAATGCAATGACTCATTGAATATTCTCTATAACCCTTCAGGTTAGGTAATGTTATTGTTCCCATTTTACTGATGAAGAAATTAATAGGGTTCAGATGCATTAAACAATTTGCTCAAGACCATACAGCCAGAGAGTTGATGAGTGGGGATTGAACCCATACCAATCTGATCCCAAATACCGTGCTGTTAGCCTCTGTACCACAGAGGTCTTATGTAATAGGACGTTCATGAGTTTCCATATCTTTTGTTCTTGACACGGTTTTATTTAAAGTTGGAAAAGAATACAGGAATATCTTTTAATTCCTGAGAGAAATTGAGAATTTAGTTGAGATGAGATTTGAATGTAAAAAAACCCCTCTGTTTTGAAATTTATTTGTGTACATTCAGCCTAACATGGTTATGTTACTAAAGAGTATAAGACTAAAGAGTAACCAGTATACCTTACCAATAGCAGTCATGAGACAATTGAGTTTATCTTATTAATCTATGAATTTATACGATTACACTGTATGTAGATATAAGGATCCTTACAGGATGGTATAGATTGCACAGAAATTTAGTGAACTTTTACAATGAGTATAGACTTTACTTTTTTCTATTTTTAAGGGCAGATTGGTAGTTAATAGACACTATCTATTAAATTTTCATTTTTAACTTATATTTTGAAATGGTAGCAACATTCTGTATAGCATGTTGAAATTCTAACAAGGAGCCACAAATGACTAACCAAAAGCAAGAAACTATATATTTAATCTTAAGTGGCAACTCCTACAATCTATTTTTTTTACTAATGAGTTAAGAAACAACAACTATATGTTACATTGTTTCTGCCTATAAGTAATAAATTACACATAAGAACAAGCAGTAGTTAGATGTACCCTGGGCCAATTGCATAGTCATGGATACCAGAGAATTCATCTGTGAAAATTTAGCAAAACAAAATTAGAAATGTCAAACTGAAAGGATCTCATTAAGATAATTCTTCTAGAAATGAATAAAAATTCTGTCGCAGCTGTTCATATCCTGAGCAGTCGAGATGAGATGGACAGAGCTAAGGAACCGTGTTTCCCAGGATATGGCGCCGTGAACACCTGCATCACTAGACTGCTCCTTACAAATACAGATTGGGCCCCCAACCCAGACCCACTCTGTCAGTATGACTTTGGGGAGAGCTCAAGAATTCACATTTTAAACAAGCACCTGCACCCACCAGGAATTATAAGCATGAAGGATTTGAGAACCATTGGTTTAATACTCAACATTTCCCTACCAAGTACTATGTATGGACTTAAGGCAGATGTTAATGAACTATCAGTGATTTTTTTCACCAAACATGAGAGATAAAATGTTTCATTTACTAGATATTTATGAACAGTGTAGGGAGACACAAAAGAAATGTGAGCTCATGTACTCCAATGTGTATCTATTCCTGCATGTCTTATAAACAACTGTGCACCACCATTAAATCAGAGTGCATACTGCTTTCTGAAACCTAACACAGTGGCAGGAAAAGAGAATTGAGGTAATCCTAGTAGCTGTGGGAATAGAAAGAAAGGGGCAACTCCATAAATTAATTCAAAAAAGAAACTCCACAGGGACAGTGGCAAATTTAATATTAATGGTAAACAGAAGGAGAAAAAAGTAGAATACCTTGGGTGCTGAATCCGGGAGCAGAGAATGATGAGCAGGGACACAGGGATGGAAAATGTTCTGGAAACAATCCAGTGTTGGAGGGAAGAAGGTGGGCGTTTGTGGTTGGCCCTTTCACCGCCACATTTATAATGGTGAATTGAATTTTGTTATTGAGTTTACATATAAGTAGATTTAACCAAATTGATATCTAATTCATCATTATTTTTTTACAGCAATTGTTCAACTGTCAAGCTCTACGGAAACTAAGCATTCCTGACAATGACCTTTCAAACCTGCCAACCACTATTGCTAGTTTAGTTAATCTTAAAGAACTCGACATCAGTAAAAATGGTAAGATTTCATCTCATGTCTAATTTTTAGTGGAAATATGCTTTAATGTTTTCTGTTAGCAAATGGTATAATACTTTCTTAATTTTGTTGTAACTCTAAGTTAATGTTATTAGAATGTTAAATCTTATAAGTCTTAGAGAGAAAACCTCTCTCCTTTTCTCCTACTAGTGTGCTTGATTTTCCTCTGCATTCAAATGTGTTATTTAACCTTTTTTAGAATATTTTACTGCTTTTACAATATTTGTTTTCCTCATTCTCAGAAAGTGTGGCAGGGGGCTAAGGGTATTTTATATAAACATAGAAAACATAGATCCTTTCTTCAAAACATTATAATTGAGTTGATATATGCCTGATATTAAATATAACACCTATAATTAACAAGATGGTCTTGTGAACCTCAAAATTTGTTAAGAAAGTAACTTATGTTAAGTGTTGTTAACACACAAGCAGTAAAAACCAAAGAGAGAAACAAAGAGCCAACAAGGGGAGACGAGGCAGCTCCGGGAATTGTTGGGTTTGTCTATTAACTTGATTGCAGTGACTCTGCCGTTAGTGTTTGCAAAGGTCTAAACTCATCAAAGTGCTCATATTAAATATGTGTGGCTCTTTGTGTACCGATTATACCTCAATAAAGCTGTTAAAAAAGAAAAGGTAAAAGTAACGTGTACTCTAAAGAAACAGAAGTTAGTTAAGGTTGGCTTGACATTCTAAGTAAATAGGGAGGTTAATTTAATCTGTTTTATTAAGGACAACCAGGAAAATCTCTTGATTACATTAAATATGACATTTCTAAGAAATCCTGGACCATCCTGTTAAAATTAAGATCGTGCTGTTATTATTCACTAGAAGCAGACCCTATTTCTCTTCCCAGTTTTATTTCTTAATAACATGTATGAGAAACTGACATACTACATATTTAAATCAATTATGTATTGTCTGGGCTCCTCTTACTAGAATTAAAATTCAGTGATGTCTCAATTTTGTTGTTTTCGTTGCTGGTGTACCTGTATTGCCTAAACCAGTGTGTGGCACATTGTAGGAGCTCAACAAATAGTTATTGAATGAATTCATTCATGAATTCATTAATGAATGGTTCTTCTGGATGAACATGAAATACATGTTGAAATGTACTAACGTGAATTGCTAGTAAGATTTCTTCAATAAGTCTATGAGAGTCATAGAGAAGTATAGTGTCACAGGAAAGATAGGACTGACATCTATAAATAATCAGTGAATATCATAAAACAGATATGCTTTATTATAAAATGAAGTGTTTAATTATATAGCACAAATTACAGTTGCAAACTCTTAGATAATAGAATGATTAATTAAGACTGCTTTATTATAAGAGAAGAGTTCAAGTAAAAGATGTAGCCTGAGGATTTCCGTGAAGCATAGTAGCATCTGAGTAAAGGAGAGCATTTGTTTGAAGGAAGCAACGTGAATACAAACAGGGAACACACACATATGCGTTCTTCTGCAACAACTTGACTTACCACTTAGAGGGTTTTCAGGAAAACAGTTCTGAAAAGAGTATATTCAGACTTATAGAACAGCAACTAGGCTTAAGCCCATTCAAAGATGACGTGAAATCTACCTTTATTATTTTAAGATTTATAGGCCACATATTTATGTGGATTGGCATTTCTGTACTTTATTAACAATTAATGCTGTTTATTTATTTAAATACACTTACATTTGAAAAACTATTTTCAAATTATAGTTTCTGAGAAATATAGTATGGCCAATATACCACATCCCTTGGCCTTCAGGAAGGTTTGGCAGTACAGTCCAAATAAATACCAATCTATCTTAAAGAGAATCAGAAAAAATTCATCACCAAATATAAACACAAAACTCCTGATAAATATGAGATTTTTGAGAGTGTAAGTCTGTGAGCATCCTTAAAAGTTTTATATTATTTAGGGACTTTTAATTATGTTCATTGTCTCTATATTCTGGAAATATTTATGCAAAAAGACATGCAAGACAAGGCAAGCCACTTTGCAAGTTAGTGTACTACAGAAGGTTGGGTGAGCATGATGATACAGGAGCCATTGCCAGAAGTTACACAAACTGTAAGATATTTCAACACATCCCCCATTTCAGAAATCATACCTAAAAAAGATGTCACTGAATTCTGTGGCAGACACCTTGACAATTACTTAAGGAGCATAATACATCCTTTGGGAATCTGTCAGGTGAAGAAGGCACAGATAATAGAAAATAAGGGCAGTTAACAGTTACCAAGGTTGGAATAGCCCTGGAGAAAAGCGTCAAGACACAGGAGAATATCATGAGAGAATACCAATGTCAGTATTAGTATTTAGAGACAGAAAATAGAATGGTTACTTTTAAATAGACATTCACTTAAGTACTTTCAGGTAAAAATTTGCCTGAAATGTACTTAGAGTTGATGAATGACTCCTTGCAATGAACTGATGCACTTGGAGGCTGAGTTTCAACCTGATCTTGGTTGTCCATGTGGCCTCCAACCTTCACTTTTCATTCCCACTTCTTCCACCAAACTCATCATCCACCTCACTCTGCTTTTTCCTCATTACCCAGTTCTCTGTCAATGTTACTATTTCCACATAGACAGTCAATGCGAAAATCCATTCTTTCCTCTATCATATGCTTTTGGTTACCAAATCCTGCCAAATATACCTTCTAAATATACTTCACGTCTGTTTTCTTCTCTTCATTGCCATACAGTCTTAATTTAGTCTCTTTCTTTCTCTTAGGCTCCTTAAATATCATCCCAGGTGGTCTCCCTGTGTCCACTATTACCACCACCATTCCCAAACCTATCCTCTTCAAAGTAGCTTTAGCAATCTTTTCGAATTACAAATACACTAGGCTACACTTACTTACGATACTTCAGTTGATGTAGGGTAGAGTGTAGACTCCCTAACACAGCGTTAACAGTCCCCACAATGGACCTCCACCTGCACTTCCATTCCATCTGCCCATCTCACCAAAGATGATTTGCACTTCTTGACTTCATGGTCTAGATACTCAAATATTTAATGCTATTTTACCATCTCTATGACTCTATGTTATTTTCTCTGCCTAAACCATCTTTCATATGTATTCTACCTGGTTCAATCTTACTCATCATCCAAAATGCAATTTAGTATTAAAAACATTTAACACTTAGTTATATTCAAATATTTATGTAGTCTTAATTTTAAGCTATTAAACACTTTAAGCATAAAGAAAATAAGACTAATATGCCCACCATGAGATTTTTTCATGTTTAAAGTGTTAACATTTAGTAAAGATGTCATGCTCTAAAAAAGCATGATTTTTTAAAAATTTAGGGTTTTTTTAAAATAAATAAAACCTTACAGAAACTTGTAAATTCTCATTCTCAACTCTTCCCATTTCCTCCTTCTCAGAGTTAGTGTGTTTAACATTTCAATGAAGTACTAATACATTGTGTACATTGTTCTCCAAGTTTTTGTTCCACATTGTGTTCCGAAATTTGTCCTTGCTGTTCAGTGTGGATCTGATTGTACAAGCAAAGTACCAACTGCCCGCTGCTTCATATCTCTGCCAACACCTGAGGTTATTAGATATTTTAAATTTGGCCAATTAGATGAAAGGCAGCTAGACATTTGAATTTATATTTCCCTAATCGCTAGAGGAGTTGACATTTTTTTTAATTTCTTCTTATTGGCAAGTGTAGAGTATCTTGCTCTACAAAATTCTTTTCTGGTCCATTTTTACTTGGGATTGTTTGGTATGTATGTGGACATTAGTCACTTGGTTAAATGGGTTACAGATATCTCCTCCTAATTTGTGACTTGTCTTCTTACTTTGCTTGAGATGCCATTTGCCATAGAAAAGTTGCCATTTTAATATACTAAAATGTATCACTCTTTACAGTCTGTATTTTTATAAGTTATTCAAGAACTTTTCCTACTCTAATGTCATAAAAATACTGTCTATATTTTCTTCCAAAACTATTAGTTTTTCTTTCTAAATTTAGGCCTTTAATTCACTTGAAAATTATTTTCTTACTCTATAGGACCAAAATTCTATATGAATAGATGATTGTTTCAGCAACATTTATCAAATAGCCTATTGTTTCCCCCCTGATTTATAATTCTACCTCACTTACATATAAAAAACATTTTCCATCCTGCACCATTGGCTTATTGGCCTCTTCCTGTGCCAATAGCGCATTGTTCTACTCTCTAAAACTTAATATTGTTTTAATATCTGATGATACAAGGTTTTTTTTTTCTTTTCAAATGTGTCTTGCTGTTCTTGGTATTCAATTCTTTCATATGAGTTTTAGGTTTAACTTGTGGCTCACAAACAATCTGTTGGATTTTTTTAATTGGCTTAAATTTAAAGATTAATTTGGGAAGAATTGATGTCTTTGTGAGAATATTAGAATCCATGAACATGGCATTTAGATTTATTTATTTATTTACCTATCATTTTTTAGGCAATTTCCATGAGTTTATCTGAGCCAAGCTGATGACATATGCCAAAGAGCAAGATCTCAAATGCTCTCTGCTTACCTTTATTTAGGTCTTATTTTGTGGCTTTCAATAGAGTTTTTGATTTCCTTTAAGAAAATCTTACATACATTTTATTAGAGTTATCTCTAAGTTGCTAGTTATAGATTGTATTATTTTTAAAAAGTACTTTGTCTAAATTTAGTTGATGCTATGTAAAAACATTACTCATTTTGATATCTTTATCTTACATTCAGCCACAGTGCTCATTATAAGTTCTAATATATAATCAGAAGATTCTTTTGAATTTCCCTGTATAAAACCATATCAACTAAATATGACAGTTTAGTTTTCTTTCCCATTATTATAAATTTATATCTTCTTGAGTATCTTTTCCATAAGCTATAATTTTCCGGGAAGTCATCTAGTGCGTAAGACAGGCTGTCAATTTCAATGTCAAGCATTGTCCTCAGGCTTCTCTTATGTGTTTTGTTAAGTCTCTACTGTATTTGTGGTAATGACATATTTGTCATTTGTATTCCTAATATAGTTTAATTATGCCATCTATCTTTTCTTTACTTTATTATCCATCCTGCAGAGGTTTTACCACTCTACTAATTGTTTAAATAATACCCTTTTGGTTTATTAGTCTGTTGGTTGGTTGTTGGTTTATTTTCCAATTATTAAATTCTACTTTATTACTTCCTACTGTAACTATTTTATAATGTCTCTTCTACTTCAAATAGTTTATTCAGTTATTTTTTTAGTATTCCAAGATATTTATAGGTGTTTTGGCCATCAAATTTTTTTGAGATGTGTTACAGGCTACATGGTCTAGGTGGTACTAATTCTCACTACTTATTGACTTTCACATTGTGGCCAAGCATGTGGTCAATTCTGAAAATACACTTTGTGTTTCTTGTAATATAAATACATATTCTCTGATTATTTGGTATGGGCTAAGAATCCACTAATTATATATTGTATTCTCCACTACATTATAAGCTTTTTAAGGACAAATACTATTTCTTAAGGATTTTTGCATACTTGGAACATTGAAAGCACTCAATGCTTGGAATATTTACCTTCTTGGAACACTGAACACACCTAATGAACTGAAAAGAAATGAACTGGAAAATGAGATTTCAGTCTGTTGTATTCAATAAACATCCTGCTCTTTCATAAAGATTTTATTCTTCTATTTTAACAATAATTACATTAACCTTTATCTTTTTTAATTTCAATTTCCTGAAATGTTATTTTGTATATAGATATATATTTATGCTGCATGTAAATTACCCTTCCTCTCTAAAGTCCCTCTGTTCCCCAAATTACATGGAATAATCCATGGGGGAATGTGTCAGCTTTCCATACCAATGGACCTTTTATCCTTTATTCCGCAGATCTTAATTCAATAGTAAAATAAAAATCCATGTCCATCTGAGATTAATGCATTTTATATGTGTGGTCTCTGAATAAATAGTCTCTGCCTGTTTATAGAACAGATTCATGGTCATAATGGAGTAAATTGTTTTATATGATAAAGCAAGATAATGAATGATGTTTCAAATTAGGCAGTGATTCAGTTTTAAGTATGATTGTTGATTTGTCATAGTTCAGAGAGACTACGACACTATAATTAAAAGATTTTAATGAAAGTGAATTAATGTGAAAGCCTTTCCTAATTCTGCAGCAATTAAGTGATTTTTCTCTCATCCCCTAAAACTTACTTCTATACAAGAATGGATTTTAAAAACATCGTAGTGGGCAAAATTACTATTGTTAGTTGAAAGGTGATCAGAGTTGAAGGCATTGCTGTGTGTTTTTCCAGCTTGCCAATTATCCCTCCCCTTCCCCAAATGCAGACAAAACACTAAAGACAAACAACATCCTCACTTTCAAATAAGGAGATGGAGTTTCTTCCCCAAACATTTGAGAGGATGGATAGGAGTAACCAGTTAAATGATAAAAATATTCAAATGTTGAACATTTTAAGAATAGAGATTCTAGTGATAGATGACAGTTAGATACACAGATACATAGATAGATACCTAGAGAGAGATATAGGTGAGATAGAGACAGAGATAGAGATAGATAGAGGTAGAGATAGATATGAGATCAGTCAGTCCAGAAGGTGTCCGGCCATGTAACATGAAAAATAGAGACATTTATTAAAGAAGATACGAGAAACATTGTATATAGGACAATGATGCCTCAGTCCTCTTCAAAGTAGACACCTTGGGACCTCACACAGTCCTTCCAATCACCGTCAGCTGCCCCTTCGTATTTTCCTGAATCTCATCAATGGTCTGAAAGCTCTTCCCTTTCAAAGGTGATTTTAGTTTTGGGAAAAGCCAGAAGTCACAGGGCGCCAAATCTAGGGTGTAAGGTGGCTAAGTCACCTGGGGGATTTGATGTTTTACAAAAAAATGCTGCACAAGATGTGATGCATGAGTGGGCACATTGTCATGATGAAGTTGCCAGTCACCACTTGCCCATAACTGTGGCCTTCTGAATCACCCAAATAGTTTCCATGGAGGAATGTTCAAGCTTAATGCAAAATTTGACACATTTTCATTGCTCTGCTTGCTCAGTCATTTTGAATATGACAACCACACAGTACACATGCTCACTCAGCAGCATCTACCACCCCCACTGACTAGTACAGTGAAGTTGTCATTGTTCACACATGTCTATTCCAGGCCACTCTCCTTGGCTACCAAGTTACATCAATGTGGTGCCAACCGTTTTCGTTATATGAACAATGGCTGGACTTTTTCCGACAGATGTCATAAATAGATAGATATAGATATAGATAATATATGACATAGATATATCACCAGCTACGTATGTTCACAGGGAAGTCTATTTTGGGATGCCTTTGGTGGGCTGGGGAGAAAATGTTACCATGAATTTGTTCTCAATTAGCAATAAATGTGCTTTTTGGTGTTTGGCAAATCATGACTATTTATTTAGCGTAAAGCTTATTATTTCACCCTATTAAATGCCTAACTCAGCACACTTAATGTGTTACTTATCTGAAAATCACTAACACTTCCCTCACTGTAAGACTACTTTACGTTTCTACAGAATCTACTTCTGCCCACGTTTGTAGAGTTACAATAACCTTGGATTGACTCCCTCTATTTCTGTTACTGATGGCAACGTAGACACAGTCTGCTCCACTGCCGCCTTCTCAGCCTTGTGCCAGGACTTTTAACTCTTTCCAATGTCTTCATCAGGAAATACAGTTAACAAGTAATGCGTTCCTAACACTTCCTCCATGGGGTACAGAGTTTACAATCAGGCCATGTATTCAAATGTAAGGAAGAAATGAACTGCTCCTACCCCCTCATCCTTCTGAAGTCTGTTGAACTCTGTCACCTAGACTGATAAACTTCCCTAGAGTCACTGCAGAGCCTTTTCTGAGCTGAGTGACTAAGCTGTGTTCCCTGTCCCTGTCAGTCCTAGAAAATTGTAAGAGAACAAAACTGAACTGGTTTTGAAACATTGTGAGCCCTCTCTCTACTAGGCCATACTCCCTCCCAGCCTCAGTACAAACTCCTTGAAAATGAGATGAGAACTGCTGTACATTAGTTATACTGTTTCAAGAGCCACAATAGCCACTATCAAAGCATAGGCATAGTAAGTGCTCAATAAAGTGGTTGAATGATAGGGAAAAAACTCATTAGTCAGAAATGAAATAAGGTTATATAACAGTTCATTTCCCATAATAGTACTCAATGTTTGTTGACATTGAGCACTCAATGTTTGTTGTCGAAGCAGAGAAGGAATCAGGTATCATTTTATTTTATTTTGGCTAAGTCAGATTCATTCCTCTGTTAATGAACTTGTTGGTCAAGTTCATAAACACTTCTCAAAATTTTCTCTAGATATAGGTCTAAGGAGAATCAGTTGAATAACTCCCCCAAATAACCGATCACTTTACCTGCATTTTTCAGTTTATAATGCCACTGAAATATGCAGAATCTTGCAGACGACCTTTAGCCCTTTTTGTTTAGGTTCCTACTGAGTTCTTGGTTCCCTTCACTAGAGTGCTCAAAGATAAAGCCAACCAGTCCAGTTTATTTGTTCTCTTTCTCTCTCTCCCTTCTCCCTCTTTAAGATATGACCGACCTGTACAATTTCTCCCAAATTTGCTAACATATCACTGGATGCTTTTGCTTCCTCCTATACAACAGATTGCCTCTCTGGAAACTCCCCTCTAATCAGTACTTACTATTCAATAGTATATTTTCCCATATATCAAATATCTTTGGGGAATATGGGCTTATACACAAAATAATTTTTCAAAATAAAATTATAGCTTATCCTTTTAAACATCAAAATGTTTTTATTTTATTTGAATCATTCTGAATGGAAATTATTCAAAAAATGTTTCATATTACATTATTTTCATTAAATGAATGCAATTAATGCAATTTAACTTTTCCAAGTTGACTTGAGATCATTATAAGCTGTGTTTTTGACATTTTTTTTAGTATGTGTAGCTGCTTGCCTCTATACAAAATTGATTGGTATAATTGAATTCTGGTGTTAAGTTTATAGTTTTCTCATCACTGCCTTTATTATCCAACATCCATTATAATTCATACTGACACCCAGCCTATTTTGAGTAACCCCTCCTTTCTAATAGCTATCTGTTGAACTCATATATAAAAAGAGCACAAAGATTCTGAACTTGGCTTATGGCACTTGTTGACAGTATGTTAAATTCAGAAATAAAGAACTTACATTACTTGGTCATTGCACTCAAACTTCCAGAATATTCAGACTGTCTAAACTTTGACCCACTGATAACAGAACAAATGCAACTTACAGTGCCCCATGTGAAGGCTACATGGTCAGCTTTGAGTGTGCATTAACTCAGAGTTCCAGAATACTGGAGTTATTTGTGTGTGACCTGCGGAGTGTGCAGGAAACAAATATAATATATTGGGCCTTGTTATAAATGCTGCATTGCTGACCTTGGGTAAAATTTATACCTGAGAGTAGTTTTAATGCTCGATTTGGTGGAGGCAGCTTAATGTAGGTAAAATATGATAGTGTTTGGAATAAGGTTGACCTGGTTTTAGATCCTGGCTAACCTCTGAGCCTCAGTTTCTTTATGAGTTAAAAGGGAATAATAAACCACATTATAAAATAATTGAGAAGATGAAACAAAGTGACTATAACATTTTCTTAATAAATTCCATTCTTTCTGGTTCTAAATCTAATTCAATTTAATTAATATATAAATAACTCCCTGCTCTCTCACAATTGAAAAAAATTATGAAAGTTGGCATCACAATTAAAATATCACATTAAAGTCTTCTAAAAATATTTCCTCCGTTTTATATAAAATATAACATTATTTTTATTTTTTATTTCAATGTATAGCACATATCACAGAGTAAGCCATTTGGGCTGATACCTGTGAAATTCAGAAAATGAGCATTCCCAAATGCAATCTCCATAACTATTATCAAATGTACTGATTTATATAAAAATATATAGGTAAGAAATATAAATTTGAATGCATTTAATAGAACACTAAATCATTCAAAATTTTCTATTTGTAGGAAGTCTTTTATATTATGTTTTTATGTTGATAGTTACCTTTTTCGTCTTAGAAAAGATAATTTGAATCTAAATTCTTTGTACTAAAGTCAAATATTTCTATGTTTGTAAAGTGTTTTTAGTTCATTGCTTCAAGGTTTGATGCAAAAACATAATTAGAAGTAATTTAACAAGTGCTTGCTGAGTTACCATTGTTTTCCTAGGTCTGACCCAGATAACATCAGGAACACCAAGAAATTGAAAGTCAACTGACAAATCTTGCCTCCTGACTCCATCCTATCTTTTCAGAACATTTCTTACACAAACCCAGCCACCATTTGACCCCATGAGAACCACCCATCTGTTAATGCCACCACCTCAGGAACTGTTCCCTCCTTGATGTTTTCTCTGCTTTTTTTGCATGGCTTAAATTCATCAAATGACATGCCCCCCACCCCACACACCCTTGTTTTTCTCTCCTGTCACTAAGCGTGCTCAGTAAAATCACAATCGTGGCTGAATCCAACTTTCTACCTATTGCTGAAAGGATCTGGGAAAGACCCTCAATGTCGCTGATTGATACCACTTTAAGTTCATGACTGCAGTATCAAAGTACAGCCTTAAAGTTCCCGACTTCCTGAATCCATTGACTTTCCTCTTCCGGTGACTGCTCCACATGTTTTCCTCTTTCTTCAACCCTTGCACACCTCCTCTGCCTTCTTCGTGGCTACTGATCCTATCCACTGAGAATATTAAAGCTCTCAAAAGATAACTTCCACAGACTGTCACCATCACCTCTACCCATCTACCAGCATCTGCACCCATATTCTCTGATTCCTGCCTGTCAGTGCAGATGAATTATCCCTGTTCCTTTCTGCAGCCATTATCTCCACTAGATAACCATTCTTCTTGCATATCTACAGACATAACTCAAGCAATTCTCCTCAGTCTCTACTACATCATCAACACTTTTCTCTCTGCTTGTTTATCATCATCATACACACATGCTGTTACTTCTTCTACTCCAGAGAAAAGTTGGTTCCTCTTCCCTTAATAATTCCCTAACCCCCCACAGTAAAAGGTTTAGATGGACTTGTCTATATTCTCTATCTATAATTTCTTTCTCTTCTTCCAGTCTTTAACCCTACTAGTCACCAAAATCATTTCAGTCAATTTCACAATGATCTTCCCATACTAAATCCAAAGGCAATTTTGGGTCATCTTACATGACCTATCAGCATCACTAGATACAGCTGATCACTTCTTCCTACCGGATACATTTTCTTCATTTGATTTCTAAGACTCAATATTCTTTTTTTCCTTCCCATCCCACTGACTGGTTCAGTCTTGTTCAGTCTCTTATGCTGATTCTTCCTCTTTTCTCCACTCACATTTCACAGTATTTCATGATTCAGTTCTTGATCTTCTTTTTTTTATTATTATTTATACCTATGTCATTGGGGCTCACAGTTTGTCTCATGGTTTAAATACTATTTATATAATAATTAATCCCCAATTTTAAATTTACATTCTGCCAGGTGTGTCCAACCTTTTGGCATCTCTGGCCACACTAGAAGAAGAGTTGTCTTGAGCCAAACATTAAATACACAAACACTATAGAAAACTGAGGAGCAAAAAAAAAGGTTTTAAGTACATATACGATTTTTGTATTGGGCTGCATTATAAACATCCTAGGCCAAGCGCGGGTTGGACAAACAACCTTTCCTAAACTCCAGGTTCATATCCAAACACCTACCCGACATCTCCCTTTTCAATCTGACAGACATCTCAAATTGCTCATGTTCAAATGTGAACTTCTCTCCAAAACTTAATTTCACATATTGCTTCTCCAATTGAAGTTAAAGACAAACCATTCAAGTTGCTCAGGACAGAAACCCTGGAGTCATTCTTGATTTCCAGAAGAACATATCCATTTTTTCACACAGTATTTTCAATGTTTAGTACAGTTCTTAACACAGGGTAGGAACTGTACTAAGTATTTGTTGAATATGAGGTCCGTTCAGAAGGTATCCAGGCATGTGCTATGAAAAATAAACACATTTATTGAAGAAGAGACAAGATACAAGAAACATCGTGCATAGGACAAGGATGCTTCAGTCCCCTTCAAAATAGGCACCTTGGGACTTCACCCAGTTCTCCAATTGCCATCATCTGCCCCTTTGTGAATCTCACCAACAGTCTCCAGTTCTTCCCTTTCAAAGGTGATTTTAGTTTTGGGAAAAGCCAGAAGTTGCAGGGCACCAAATCTGGGCTGTAGGGAGACTGAGTCACCTGGGTGATTTGATGTTTTGCCAAAAAACTCTGCATGAGATGTGATGCCTGAGCGGGCGCATTGTCATGATGAAGCCGCCAATCTCCACTTGCCCATAGCTGCAGCCTTCTGAATCATCCAAATAGTTTCCACAAAGGAATGTTCAAGCTTAACGCCAAATTTGATACAGATTTGTTGCTCCACCCGCTCAGTGATTTTGCATGTGACATCCATACAGTACACATGATCACTCAGCAGTATCTACCACCCCCACTGCCCAGTACAGTGAAGTCGTTGTTCACGCATGTGCATTCCAGTCCACTCTCCTTGGCTGCCAAGTTACATCAATGTGGCAAAAACTGTTCTTGTTTTATTAACAATGGCTGGACTTTTTCAAGGCAGACTTTATATATTGACTTCCCTTTAGAGACCAAATAATTAAAGTTAGCTGCTCAAATATAAGACAGCCATTTAAGACAAGATGATAAAGTAGTGATTCCTCAATTTATAACCAAATATTGTGTCTCATTTTTTAACTCTTATTTCATTTCATACAGAATGCATTTTAAAATGCCAGGCATTAAGAAGACAGAGCCATTTATAGTCAAATAGTTGAATAAATTTCATGCAGATGATAGAATTTAAATGTATTTATATGGATGATAACGAGACTCAGGATTTGGATGATATTCCTGGGTCCATGTGTGATAAGGACAAAACTATTTGGTACATTTAATTTCTGCATTTACCTGTTGCACTGGGAAAAGTATTTTTTCACATTTTAATATCAGCTTGTAAAGCCTAACAAGATTTTAAATGACCCTTTAATTTTGGCTTTTATATTTATATCAACAATCTTCTTTTACAATTACATAAAGTTGAACACTATGTTAGTTACGGACTTAAAAACCTTTCTGTCAGGCTTGTCTGCATCAGAGCAAGCAGGGTAGTCCACGTGAAAACAATGACCTGGATATACTAGAGCCTAAACTTAGCTGTGACTTTCTACTTTTCTCCTGCTAGGCAGGGAAATTTCATATTGGAGTGATTTCAGAATTCTTCTGAATAACCTTTTTGTTTTGTTATTTGAAGACACTGTGCTTCAGAGCACCAGACAGGCCAATCTCAAAGACTGGTTAATAAGAATGTGGGTTCTATAATAAAATCTGACATCATTTTAATAGAAGCAACATAATGGAATAAAGAGGAATAAGAGATATTGTTCCTCTTCCATTTAATGGACTTAAATTTCATTTCATCTATAAACATTTGTTAAGTATTTAGATAAGTCACTTAATTCGTGTGAATGTGTGGTTTTTTTAATCCATAAAATGAAAATAATATTGCCTAATATATCTTCCTCACAGGATTATTAGGAGAATTAAATTATTTTACACACTGGCATAAAGAAGACTAAGTTACCTTTCCTCTTATTAATACATGAATTTTATCTAGTATTTATTAGGTACTAAAATTAGGATCATGCCAGAGATGACACTAAGTGCTTTACATTAATATCATCTAATACTCAGAACAGACCTTCAAATTAGGCAAGAAGTGAATGAGTGACGCTTGAATATTATAATGTTTGCCAAAGATAACATGACTGGTTAAGTGATAATACAGGGGTTCAGTCACCCTTCTAACCTGTGCTTTTACCTACTGTGCTATCCTATCTCTCCAGGTTTAGATGTACTACAAGTTGAAATTATGCTCTAAGAACTCTTTCTAAATTCTAAGTCCCATGTATTAGTATTTATGGTAGTTCCCTTGGCACATATTTTTCCAAATGCGTTTCAACTTTCATAAGTAAACTAAGTTAGCTATAAGAACCTTAGCAAAAATACAAAAATACTGGCCTTGGCTGGTGTGGCTCAGTGGATTGAGTGCCAGCCTGCAAACCACAGATTCACTGGTTCAATTCCCAATCAGGGTACATGCCTGGGTTGCAAGCCAGACTCCCAGTAGGGGGCACATGAGAGGCAACCACACACTGATGTTTCTCTTCCTCTCTTTTTCCTTCCCTTCGCCTCTCTCTAAAAATAAACAAATAAGAAATAGTTAAAAAATAAAAAATAAAATTATTGCTCAATATAAGCTATTTATATATTTATATTCTAACATAAATATATTTATAAATATGCATATTCATATATATAATATTTTTAATAATTTACTCCACATCTGCAAGACCATTTATGTCACCTGTTATATTTATTAGATGCTGGGATATTCTTACAGCACACTAATTTATACTTCTTTGCTGTGTTTTCTAAGTAGATAAATTTTACAGATTTATACCTCCAGCCAGCCCATTCCTTTTTGACTGGTAACCTCTGCATCTATTTATTTCTAATAATTATAGGTGACATTTTATGCAGCACTTTCTGCTAATTACTTTATCTGATATATCTTTTTTCAATCCTCATTGTAACTCTCTGATGAAACCATTCATATAATCACCATTTTCTAAAGATTTTATTTGTTTTTAGACAGAGGAAACAGGAGGGAGAAACAGGGAGAGAAACATCAATGTGTGGTTGCCTCTCATGCCCCCCCCTCCCACTGGGGATCTGGCCCACAACCCAGGCATGTACCCTGACTGGGAATAGAACCAGCAACCCTTTGGTTTGCAGGCCGGCACTCAATCCACTGAGGCAAACCAGCCAGGGCTTATCACCATTTTTTAAAGTACAGGACATTATACTTTTAAAAATGTCCTAAGGAAACTAGGACATTGTACACTTATATGACTTGTCTAAGGTTACCTAACCCATAATGATAAAGTTGGGATTTCATCTCAATCTGGTAGACTCTGCTCTGAACTATTTTATGTTTAAACTATGAACAACATAATAAACATAATGCAAGTTTTAAAAAAATGTAGTAACATTTTCAACACAGCATGGAATTCCATTTTCAGTAGAAGATGAGGAGATACAGTCTTAATATCGTGTTTTATTTTGCTCTGCTTTTGTATCTTGGTTTACACATAATTTCAGGAAATATCATTCTAAGGCAGAGTGGGCAGAAGGCTTCAGGCACACCAGCGTGTAATGAGCCCAGATTGGTGACTGAAGAGAAAAAGCTAAAAAAAAGGGAAGAAGACGACTTATACCCCCGTTAGTTGCAGAGATCCAAAGTAGATATGAATACTAAGGAAAAATGTTAAAGATAGTTTAAGGACTAGCTCATTGACTTCTCTGCCATTTGGTTAATGTCTAGTTAATGAGGAAAGCTCTAGGTGTACGGCTTTCCAAAGAGTATCGTTCTTTCTCATTCAATTCACACATAAGGGAACTCTTATAATTCCTTGGGTGCTTATTAAGAAGGCAAAATACTTTAGCAATAATTTTAGGATGGCATAGTTTCTGATGAACTTCCGCAGAGGGAATAATGGCATGAGAACTGTCCCCACACCTTCTTTGTACCCATATTTTATACTGAATAAACGAGGTGCTAATTCGCTGGGCTTCCAGGTCCTGTGGTCGTGGTGATCCAAGTCAACCGAATCTAGGAAGGGGGAGGGTTCTCTTTCTTCAATATCGATCATCAAGAACTTCAACTAAATCCTGCCACGAAATGTCTCTCCTCCTTCTGTCAGATATGAGGTTTTGGCAGGACTAGTATTTTATGGAAAATTTTTATATCCTTAATGACAGCTGCAAAAATTGAGAGCAGCAGTACGGCAGGCATGTAGGAATGGCTTTATATAGCTGTTCCCTCTTCTAACTCTTGCAGGGGCTACTATGCTTGATCGATTTGTGTCCACTGATTGAAATGTCCTCCACCTCTTTTATTTCTGATGCTCATATTTAGGGTTAGGTTTTGTGGCTCACTTATTTTCAGGAAGAGAAACTGTGCTTTTCTGTCACATAGCCAGCAGCACAGCTGTGCCAGCAGATGAGCAGCTCTCGAAGGGCAATCATGCAGGCTGGCCACCTCAGAGCCTCCAGAGAGAACCATGAAGGGCTGCTCGCCTCTTCACCTTTCAGGCAGATGCAGAGCTGCACTCTGTGCCAGCAGGGAAGAAGTGCAAAGATTTGTTCCAGTCCGATATTAGTTTGGGGATATCTGTTGGCTTTGTGATTTGTCCTTAGTTATTTTTCAGATGTATGTGTTCAATCTCCCCAATCTTATAAAATGAAGGGAGCAAAGATATTATCTTCTGTTTCCTTATATCTGCTGATTTCTCCTTTCTCCATTAACAGCACTATAATAACTAAATAAACCCAACCTATTTTTATGTGTTTAGATATGGAAAGGGTCAAAATCTATCTTATGCCAAATATACTATTGTCCTCAATTTTATGTCCAATTTCCAATTATTACTATTATAAAATATTTAATGTTCAAATTCTATTTTTAAAATGGATATATATGACATGTTGCAAATATATAACATTATTATTTTTACTTAATGATTACACCAATAGTGTTTATACTGTGTATTTAATTAATCATTCTTGATATCAAAATCATAACTTAGAGAATTCTTAGTGGAACATTCTCACGTTTTTTTTGTTTGTTTGTTTTTGTATTTTACATTTTAGGTGTACAAGAATTTCCAGAAAACATAAAGTGCTGTAAGTGTTTAACAATTATTGAAGCCAGTGTCAATCCCATTTCTAAGTGAGTATGAGTTATTTTATTTTATTTATTTTGTTTCCAATGGAATAATGCACTAAAATAAAATAATTCACATAATAAATTAATTGTAAATGCTGTATTTAAAACTCAATTCAATAGAATGATGGGAAAGGAATAATCAAATCAGAATAGTTCGACAAAAGATGATTAAAAGCATTGCTGAGTAACAGGAAGGCCTCATTGGTGCAAAATGGCATAACTTTGAAGCAGACTGTGTCATTATATTTCCGTGGTACTCAGGCAGCATTCAGTGGAAGAGCACCGAAACTAAGGAAACAGTTATTAGTTACGGTCGATGGAAAATTAGCGTTGAGGATCTATCTGATGAAAGTTCAAGAAAGTGAGAGAGTTTAAGGTATCAATAAGTGCATGAAAATAGCTAATGATGCACTTCAAGCTGGAAAAGGAATTAACAATGACCAGAGAAAAAGATAGTATTTGTGTGCCAGAGATTATAGGAAGAGCAAAAAGGCAGTTCCTTGAGGAGAGCAGAATGGAAGAAATGGATAGGAAACATGCTGTGATCAGACATGGGGTATTTGTGGTTCATGATTTGTTATTAGAGAAATGCCGTGGGAAAAAGAGACCCAGCAAGAGACCATGTTGGCAAATTAGTTATTTCATAGTGATTGAGTGTAGTGTGGATCAAATAGGTCGAGAAACCATGAAGTGAATGGAGTGGATGAGCCATGAACCTCTATGTTAAAGTCACTCAGCAATGGAAGTGAACTTAAAATCTAGAAAGGCTATTGACAATTGTGGTAATATTTGGAAGAGGTGAAACAAATCAGCGTAATTGGCATGCAGATAGTGAGTGTCAGAGTAAGGCTGGCATTTTAATTATACGAAAACTGAAAGTAGGATTTGAGGAAACTTCCTCAGACCTTGTCCACATGATGCTGGAGAGACAGAGCAACCGAAGTCCATTGGGAAGTCATTTAATGAACAAAGTGTTTTTAAAAGACCAAAGGAAGTTTATCAAAGGAAAAGACCAAAGGAAGTTTATCAGAAATTGAGTTAAGGAGAGGGCATAATGAGGATGGTTTCTCAATGGACCGTGAGAAGAGGATGTAGATGAGAATAGTAGTGGAATAGAATGTGAAAGGAGATTGAAGTTTAGAAAAAAATCTTTACACCAGTGATTTATTAGAGTTTCCATAGTTTCTCATCTTTCTCATAATTTGGTGCTATTAGGGTTTTTTTTTAAATTATTTTGTGCTATTTAGCCAGTCCAGTAGATGTGGTATCTCATGATGGTATCTCACAGTAGTTTCAATTTACATTTTTTAATGTCCAAGTAACATCTTTCCATGTACTTATTTACAATCTGTATTACTTCTTAAGTTAAAGTTCAGATCTTTTATTTATATTGACATCTTTTTATTATTGATTTATTAGAATTGTTTATATATTCTGGCTAAAAGTCCTTTATCAGATATGTTTGCAAATAATTGCTCCTATTCAGTGACTTATCTTTCCATTTTCTAGATAGTAGTTTTCAAAGAGGAAAAAGTTAATTTTGAAGTCCTAGTTATACAATTATTAATGGCTTATACTTCTTTTTCTTAGTAATCTTCACTAAACTCATAGTCATAAAGATTTTCTCCTATGTTTTCCTCTGGTACTGTTATAGTTTAGGTTTTACACTTAGGTCTATGATCCATTGAAAGCTGAATTTTATATATGGGCAAAGTATGAGGGTCGTGTTTTGTTTTTTAGTTTGTTGGTTGGTTGATACTAGAACAATATGATTTCCAATTGTTCTAGTATCATTTGGTAAAAAGATTATCTTTTTTCATGAAATCACCTGAGTACCTTTCTGTAAATCCATTGATCATATGTATTTGGTTCCATTTCTCAAATCTCTGTTTTGTACATTGATTTTATATGTCATCGTCTTATATCAGTTTTGTACACTTAATTACGATAGCAGCATAGGAATTCATACAGTCAAGGAATGTGAGTCCTTCAACTTTGTTCCTCTTTACCAAAATATTTGGGATGTTCTGTGCCCTTTGCTTTTGATATACATTTTATAATTAGTTTGCCAGTGTGTACAAAAATAAAAAAAATCTTTCTGGAATTTTGATAAGGATTACACTGAATGTATAGATCAGCTGGGGCAGAATTGTCTCAGATACATTGAGTAGCCTATCCCCAAGCATAGTTTATCTCTATGCTTATTTCGATCTGTAAAAATATTTTATCAATATTTTATACATTTAAGCATATAAATCTTGTGCACTTCACTCATTTTATTCCAAATATTTTGTGTTTTTGTGCAAATGCAAATGATTTTCCATTATTCAATTGTTTATTGTTATTATATTGTAATACAACTGATATTTTTAAAATATGGACTTTATATCCTGCATTCTCACTATATTCACTTATTAGTTCTAGTAGATATTTTATAGATTTGGAGTGATTTTCTAGGTAGACTGTCATGTAACCTATGAATAAAGACAGTTTTATTTTATCCTTTTCTATCCATATGCCTTTATTTATTTATTTTTCTTGCTTTATTGTCCTGGCTAGAACTCCTGTACAATGTTGAATAGAAGAGGTGAAAAGAGACCTTGTTTGCAGACTTAGGCAGGAAACTTTCAGACTTTCACTGTTAAGTGTCACGTGTTTTTTCACACACACCTTTCATCTGGTCAAGGAAATTTTCATAACCATCCCTCACTTCCTTCAAAGCCCTCCTCAGCAGGATCCTCAAAGTTTACATTTCTACTTTTCATTCTTTTCAAGGAAATCTAGGCCTTCTCTTTGATGCTTTTCAACAATTTTTCAGTCTCTAACCACTGCCTGGTTCCAAAGCCACTCCACATATTAAGGCATTTATATATCAAGCAGAATCCCAATTCCAGATACCAAAATCTATGTTACTTTTCTAATACTGTGTAAGAAATTACCATAAACTTGGTCATTTATTATCTTTGAGTTTCTGTGAGTCAGAAATCTGGCCATGGTTTAGCTGGGTTCCCTGCTTCAGAGTTTCATCAGGTTGAAGTCAAAGCATTAGTCAAGCTGTGTTCTTATCAGGAGGCTCAAGTGGAGAACAATTCACTTTCAAACTCACTCAGGCTATTGGCAGAATTCCTGTACTTGTTATTAGGAAGTGAGAACCCCAGCTTTTTGCTGGCTGTCAGCTGGAGGCCACTTTGGAATCCTGGAAGCTGGTACTGTTTCCAGCCCTGTGACTGTCTGCATAGACAGTTTACAACATAGCAGTTTGTTTTTCAAGGCCAGCCCCTGAATAGAGTGAGTCTTTTAGTAAGATGAAGTCAAATAATGTGAAGTATGGGAGTGACATCTCATCATATTCACCAAATTCCATTGACCAGAAGGAAGTCAAAAGCCCTGCCATCCTCAGAGGGAGGAGGAGATTATATGAGGACGTGAACATCAACAATAAAGGTCACAGGGGCTACCGTAGGGTTTCTCCACCTTGTCTTCATATCTGGTTTACTGAGTCTTTTCACTGACCATGGATGTTGAATGATTTCAAAGCTTCTTATTTAAAAAATCTATTGACACAATGATATGGTTTTTCTTTTTCAATTTAATGACATGTTAAGCTACATTGATTTGTTTTTGAATGTGAATTTAACTTTGCTTTCCAAGTATAAATTCTACTTGGTCATGAATTCTTACTCTTTTTATAAGTTAATGCCTTTGATTTGCTAATATTTTGTAAAGGATTTTGTCATCTATATTTATGAGATATATCACTTTGAACTTTCTTTTCTTGTAATGTCTTCGCCTGATTTTGGTATCAGGGCAAACTGGCTTCATAGAAATAATTAGGTTATATTCCTTGCTATTTTTTTATAAAAGTTTTATAGAATTGGAATTATTTATTCTTTAAATATTGGTAGAATTTGCCAATGCAGCCATCTGGGCATAAGTATTTCTTTATGGAAAAGTTTTTAATTACAAATTTAATTTCCTTAATAGCTGTAAGGCTATTCAAATTACCTATTTGTTTTTCTTGATCATTGGTAGTTTGTGCTTTTCAGGAATTTGTACATTTCATGTAAGTTTTCAAATTTATTGACATCTCATTTTTCTTAGCATTTTTTATTAACCCTTTCATATCTATGGGTTCTCTAGTGATGCTCTCTTTCATTTCTGGTAATGCATGTCTCCATTCTTTCTTTTGTTTCTTTTTTTTTTTTTTAATTTGTCAGTGGACTAGAGATTTAGCAATTTTATTGCTCTTTTAAAAAAATTATTTGGATTTCCTTGATTCTTTTAATCTGCTGCTTTCTGTTCACTTTATTTGACCCAAGTAATCCACAAAAAAGTCAAAAGACCACGGAATATAAAAGTTACAGTTTTGAGTGTTTCATCTTAGTTTTAGCTTTAGATATGAACTTTATAGGATAGTCCGAATGCTTTACTAGGTGACTGGTAAAAATTACCACAGTAAGTGTGAAAATAACAATTACTCGTTGAAAAAAAATGGACCAACATTTATTGAGAGAGAACCTGTCATATCTCAGGCTGTTAGATAGACTATTTTATTTTCATCTTCACAGCAATCTTAAAAAGTAGGTAAATCTTACCTATATGCTTTTTTACAAATGAAAACACGTGAAGTTAGTGTTTAAGTCCCTAGGTCCCTTTTACTATATTTCACCAATTCTAAAAAAGCATTTTGATTTTGATTTAAGTTAATAGATACATTTTAAATTTTTGAAATATTCATAATGCTCAACAATAATAAAATTGCAAGTAAATTGTGGCCTATCTACTGAATGGGTACAAATATCTAAAGAGAAGCATGCGGCTCTGTTTGCCCAAGTCATCCCAGTTTGCAATTCTTGATGTGGCATGATCAACAACAGTTCCCTGTTAGCTTTCAAAAATGTCCTAATTTTAATGGTTGATCATGTAGTCACTCCGGTTACACAACAAAATTGAAAGATAATTACAAAGTAAAGGGAGAAATCATGATGCAATTCTGCAGTGATGTTAAAACAATTAATTGGAAATTAGATTAGAAATACATGAAATGGTAATGATGGTTGTGTTAAGGTGGAATTATAAATAGTATTTTATCTTTATGTTGCAAACCTTCTGTAATATTATTATATTAATTTTATACATTTAAGTTGTATAAATTTCAAGACTTAGATGTAAAATATCTTTCTAGTAGGGTAGAAGATTTTACATTAGTTTCTTAAACACAACATATAAAACCTATAATTTAATGTGGTCTAACAGTTGTAGCAGAGTTCAAATGCTTGTAATATGTTTTTATTTAACTTCTAAAGTAAATGGAACTAGAAAAGAAAATGTTGAAACAAGGATATCTGTAGTTTATCTTAACTTGCCTATTCCAACAATAAAATTGGCATTAATAAAAATATTTAAATTAGTGGCATAGTTAATATTAAAACATCAGAATAAAAACAATACTATACCACGTAAAAGTAATATAATTGCTCCCATTTACTGAGTTCTTACTGTGGGGCAGGTCATCATTTAATTATTGGAACAACTCTGGAAGTGGATGTTAGCATCATCATTTTAAAAATAAAAATCTGAGTCTCACAAAGACTAACAAAGGTCACAGAGGTAATAATTGAAAGAACTGTGATTAAAACCAGGTCTTTTGACATCAGTGCCCATGTGCTCCCCCCACAAAAGCACATGGTGTCTGATTCTATTATACTTTCTTTGTTACAGTTTGAATATGCTACTTTTAGGTTAAGAAATTAATAAAATGAAAGTATTGTCTTAGAGAATTATTTACATCGATAATGCATGTATTCTTTGAATTTTTTAATATGTCAGTCAAGTGTGAAAAACTGGCTGTTATTTTAAGAGTGTAAGATCATTTCATTATTGAGAGCCCCTTAACTTAGTGGAAAATGTTGGATTTCAGGGAATAGATTGGAGAAGGGTAAAGACAACCCATGATTGCCATCTTCATCAAGTTTATTTCTCTTACTGGAGAATATCTTCCTTCTTGCTGCTCCTTCAATATTCCTTTGGAAATTGTGATATTAACAAACGGAGCCATTTTCTTCATAAGAATCTATAAATTTATACCATAAATTAGAAACAAATAAAATTGACTATCTTCTTTAACAGACATACTGTCTTTATGTGTTTTTCAAGTAATATGTTTCAATGCACAAAATTAAATCATTGATGAGATTATAAAATTCCTTGTCTTCAAGGAATTTATAATTTACCCAGGAATAGAAAATTCTCCACACTTGTACAAAGAATAATTGTCGTAAGCATGTTGGTAAATCTATGAATAGAATTCTATGGGGAAGGTAAGGAAGAAGACATTGATTGTGAACCTAAGTGCAAAGTAACCAATAAATTCTTGTTGAAGTGAATTGAAATAAAAAATATACATTGTTAAATAAGACATACTGTATAAATATATTCTTTAACTCTGTATTTAAAAAATAGAATGGTTCAATATAAAATGTCAACTCATCTTTGTTTATAACCAAGCTGAAAAAAAAATACCTTACTTTGTATTCTGGTTTCTCATATAATTTATTTTTGGCAGTCCAATTTTGCAGTTGGAATCTGCTCGATGTGATCACCTCTTAAATCTTCAAAGAAATGTTGTATGTAAGAAGCCAGATTTTCTTCCAGCATAAATCGTGCCAGAGAGGCAGCAATTAAAAATGTATTTTTGATCAAAGAAGTAGTACAGTGTAATACCATTTAAGTGCATACATATGCAGAATAGTAGACTAAGTGAAACTGGACAATTCAAATTGGACCTACACCTAGGAAATTAGTATTTTAAACCCTTTTTACTTATTAATGGTTACAATGTTAAAGTAAATTATTGCATCAAAGGTTATAACACTTGTCTCATTTACATGTATTAATCTTCTTTTCTGAAGAGTCATAAGTGATTCCTTCTTTTAAACGAGTAATCAAAAAGACATCAAAGGAAGATAGTATTTAGATGTGGATTGAAATATATTAAACATCTCTACCATTGCCATAAAAACTATCATTGTATGAGGACATGAACTCTAATGTATTACAGCAAAGAAAAATATAGAGAAATACAATGATCTCCCATATTTTTTTAATCTTACAAGTTCAAACCTTTGAGTCAAATATTTAATGGTCTCTAAACCCTGTCTCCTGCTGAAATTCTCAAATCTTAACTCCTTATTCTCTCATACACACTTTCTCTACAGCTCATCTTCTCTCAGTCTCCCATCTCAGGTGAATTCTTACCCCTGCATTATAAAAACCCACACTCTTCCCAACCTCCTTTGTCTTTCTTTTCTACTTTCACAAATCCTGCATCCCCTTTAGAACAAATTTATGAAAACCCTTTATGAAGCCATATACAAACAATTCAACTCCAAAATACAAACTGAAATAAGATAGTTGCAGCAAAAAATAAATAAATAATAATTACTGGTAATATGTAATTAGGATCCTAAGAATGTGTAAAAATTCCTATAAATTATTATAAAAGTATTCATTGTATTTAGTCTGTTTTCCCCAAAAGCAGATGTTTAGAAGAGAATGCAAGCAGTATATTTATGAGATGGTCTCAAGAAATACCTGTAGAGTGTTGTTATGAAGCTATTTACTAGTATGGATCATTAGACTTTAATCTCTATGGGCAGCTCTGGCAAATGGTGTAAAACACCTGTGAGGGAGCTGAGCTGGTTATCTGCCTGCTAGTCATTAGTCGAGGGCTGTTGCTAAGGGACATTAATCTCATGTAACCAGGGATATAACTTAATTTCTTGTATAAAGAGATATACGCTCAAAATATTCACAGAAGTAATGTTTATTATAGAAAACAAGACAATAGAAACAACTGCAATGTTCTTTAGAAGGTGAATAATAAATGGATTGTGATATATTCGTACAGTACAATACTATGTTATGGTGATCAGTCATCTACATCAAAAAGGATGAATTTCACTAATAATGCCAATTTTTGAAAGTGTCAAAAATGTCCATAGTACAATTTGATTTATATAATATCTGAAAACATACAACTTTTTAAAAAGGATTTAAAGTATAGTAAAATTTTTAAAAAAGCAGAATAGTAAACATCATTCAGGAATTTGTGGGGTAAATACAAAATGAAGTTGGGGAGGGGCACCCAGAGGGTTTTAAAAGTACCAATTTTTTTATTAAATTATATTGTGGGTACATATATATTCTTTTATATACATAAACATTTAACAACCAAAGATTGGGCAGGAAAGAAGGAAAACTATGGAATAAAACTCAGATATAATGACCCAGGAGTAGGAGAAGCAGAAAAGGGGGTATACTAGCAGCCAAAAAGGAGAGAGCAATTACTTATGGTAACTGTTGCTAGGCAGTATGGGATGCAAAGTGAAATGAAGTTAGTGGAATTGGGACTTAAGAACTCATTGGAGGCTTTGGTGACTGCAGTTTTGGTAATAGAGTTGGGGCATGTGCCAGGAGGCAGTGGCTTGAGGAGTAAAAAGCTGTGTGGATAGGTGGCTGTTTAAATCATCTGGTCGGTAAATGCAAGTAGGGAGGTAGGTCATAATATGAAGAGACGGCAAATTTAAACACACTATATAGAAGTTTATAAAAGAGCATAGTCTTGTCTAGACCATAGATAAAGGCAATAAGATATTTAAATAGAAATTTAATTACAGAAAAAAAATTCCACATCCTTCTAGGCAGAAGTGTCCTGGAAAATCTTTGAATTAAATATTTTTGGTGAAAAAGATTTAAATATTTCAAATAATTATTTCACGTAACTGGTAAGATTTCCTCAAAGAATATTTTCTCAATTCTTGTAATGATCCTAAAAGCCTTTAGGATTCTATTATTGTTTCAATGTTTTTGTTCATTTTCAGTGAGTAAGAATTGGACCAACTTGATTATAACAAATATGCACGATGAACCTGCTTTAAAGAAATTGTCAGCTAAGGGGACAAAATACTCCTTCTTTTCATATTGGGAAGCCTTAGCTATCATTGTAACAAATTGTAGACAAATTTTAATGATTAAGTGAAAGAGTAAGTAGACATCCTTGCCTGACAATATATGTGAATATCTATTGAGAAAGAGTATTACATTTTTAATTTTTAAAATTAAAAAACAGTTGCATACGACTTGAAATTTCTGATTTAAAAAATCCGGCAGGTATGCATAAGGTTAGGGCGGCAGTGAATGATGTTGCTGACTTTGGCAGGGACATAAGTCTCAGCGTAGTAGAGCAGCGTGGAGGTGGGTGAGTGCCATTTATTTTAATAGCAGGCAAAATTTTCAAGCTGTAACAACATGCTCAATAAATTCTTCCATTACTGTAATACCAAGGGAGAGTTGAAACATGCTTTGCACGTCTATTTTTTCCCCTTAGAGATATATATTTTTGTTCTGTTTCTATGGCAACATCGATGCAATGACTAAACCTTTAACTTCTTTCTAGACTCCCTGATGGCTTCACACAGCTTCTCAACCTGACCCAGCTTTACCTGAATGACGCCTTTCTTGAGTTTCTTCCAGCCAATTTTGGAAGGTAAGAATAAGAACTTTAAATGATTCCATTTTATTTCACTTTTAGTAGGTACTTTACCAGAGCCAGTAGGTGAATGAAGCTTTAAAACTAAGCATTGTGATAAACTTCATTATCACTCAGTAAATGAGGCAATGTTAACTTATGAAACATTCTGCAAAAAAATAAAGTAAAATCAGGTCACTAACAATCAAGTTTAATGAGTTAAATATTAAAAATATTCAGCTATCTGGAAAAATACATGTGATTATGGCTCTTGAGTTGGAAGATGCCTTTATAGCATAGAAACAAAGGAAAATTTCATAAATGGATAGATATGAGTACATCAATACTTCTAAAATAAAATAACATCAGAAAATATTTAACAAGGAAAAATAATAAACTGGGGAAATATTTCCACCATATGTAGGAAAAAAATTATATCCTTATATATATAGAATTCTTACAATTGAGTATGAAGACAAAAATCTCATTAGAAAAAAAGTGGGCAAATAACACATATAAGTAGTTCATAATAAAGTACAAATTGCCAGTGAATGCATGAAAAGTGTTTATCCTCACAAAGAGGAAAAATAATACAAATTAAAATGACGATAAAGTACCTTCGTTTTCTAGCATATTAACAGAAACTATGTCTCACAAGTGAGGAAAAAGACAACCTCACATACTGCCGATGAATTGCAGAATGATACGAACTTCATGCAGGGCACAAAGATTTAAAAGTTTTGAAAATACTTAAAACCACTGCTTCTCTAATTCATTCCTAGAAATGTATCATATCATCATCAAATACCACACTATGATTTATGGGCAAGGATATTTATCATTATTTACAATAATGAAAAAAGTGGAAGCATGCATCCATCTAGCAGATTGGTTAAATGTATTATGGTACATCCATATCATAGTATGTAGGGATTTATAATGTATAGAGAAATATGTTTTTAATTCCTATGATGTTATGTTTAGGAAAATATTATATTAAGATATATAAACTATGTTCCAAATATAAATATAAATATGCATGAAATAAAAGACTGGTTACTTCAGAATGATATTAGGGAAATTTTTATTTTCATCTTTATATTTATAATATTTCACATGTGTTCTTCAAGAAATTGTTATATTCCTTCAGTTTTCTTAAGATAAATTTGACATACAGCACTATATAAATTTAAGGTGTACCACACAATCACTTGACTTAAATATCTTGTGAAATGTTTACCACAATAAGTTTAGTTAACAACCATCACCTCATAATTACAGAGAAAGCTTTTTCCTTAAGATATGAACTTTTAAGATTAACTCTCTTAGTAACTTTCAAATATACTACAAAGCAATGTTGAGTTTGACTAGTCTTCACACCAAACATTACATCCTAGTACTTGTTTATTTTATAACTACAAGGTTGTACCTGTCTGTCAACCAACTTCATCCAATTCCCCTACCTTCCATTCTGCACCTCTGGTAACCACAAATCTAATCTCTTTTTCTATGAGTTTTTTTTTCCTAGTGGGAATTTTTTTTTTATTCCACATGTAAGTAAAGTCTTACCATATTTCTCTGTCCAGCTTATTTTATTTAGCATAATACCCTCAGGGTCCATCCATGTTGTCACAAATGGCAATAATTTCTTAATTTTTTATTACTGAATAGTATTTCATTATATACATTTACATTTTATTTGTCCATTAATCTGCTGATGGAGGCTTAGGTTGTTTTCATGTCCTGGCTATGGCAAAATCAAAATTTATATCTTAAAAGTTGAGATAATTTATGTTTTTTGTCAACTGCATTGTTTTAGCGATCATCTTTGCAAAGGTTGAAGTAATAGACTGAGTATAACTGGACACCTGTCTGTTAGCAGAAGCTAGTGCAGACATGTAGCAGTCCCCAACTGCATACGGAGAGCACATCAGTATTTCTCAAATCCCCTTGCTTTTGCAGATCATGTTACAATACCATATTGTAAAATTCACAGATCTTCAAAAGACCATTTATCTAGCTTCTAAATGAATTAGCACTTCATCATTCACTCATCTAAATTAATGTTGCCCTTCTGGTAGTGACCACAACACTACAAATGTGCTTTTGAGTTATCAGATTAGAAAATGTTTAGCCCTGACTGGTGTGGCTCAGTCGGCTGGGTATCACTCTGCAGAGCAAAAGGTTGCGGGTTGATTCCTGGTCAGGGCACATGCCTGGGCCACTGGTTCGATTCCCCATCCATTCACACACAAGAGGCAATCAATTCTAGCTATTTCTCTCTCACGTCGATTTTCTCTCCCTCTCTTTTCCCTCCCTTCCTCTCTTTCTAAAAATAAATAAACAAAATCTTTAAAACAAAAAAGAAAATGTTTAATTGTCACCTGAAGACCCACTTTTTGTCTTGAATTTATGTCAGTTCTCTTTTAGCAGTCCTAGTATGAGGAAGAGATTTGGCAAATAGGAAACAATGCCAAAACCAAAACCACCTGAAATTAGAACTTAATTTTGTTCAGTCAAAATATGCTCTATTCGTTATTATAATCTAAAAAGTTTTTTAACCTTCAGCTGGACAGTTTGTCAAAAGGATGCAGAAAATCCCCTTCAAAACCTGAGATTTGGTGCTCCTAAAAGTCAAAATAAGTCACAGAATGTTGAAAATCTTTGAAACACGTGTGTGAGAAATTCTACCAGCAGTTTACCCCATACATGGAATAACTGAATCACTTTATTTCACATACAGATTAAGTTCTAAGATTAAAATTAAATTAGAAACTTGATAGGAGTCAAAACAAAACAGTAAAGAGACCTAGATGAATATCCAAAAGCACAGTAAATAAGGGCAAGTATAGGTGAAATAGTTTAAATTGTGAATTATTCCCTAAATACTAAGAATTCAGAGAACCCAATTAATGTGCATTTTAAAGTAGCTTCAACTTAATACATTTTAAAGCTCAGTAATAGAAATTAGTACAGGAGTGTCCCAGACTATAGAGTTTAACAAGTTGTTAAGTGTGAAATGCATTCCTAACCGCAAATACACAGCACCATAAATCGTGAGCACCTTTAACCTCTTCACAGGATTTCTCCCACCCCTGTACTGTCACAGGACAGATGATTTAATTTAGTGCAGAGCCGCTTCAGAAATGTCAAGATATTCATCTCTGTGTCAATAAAATGTAGCATACGAGACCACTTTTCCGCTGTCCGATTATTGACAGTAGTAATATATAGCACGAATTAAGACTTATGATGTGCCCGGCACTGTGCTTTATGTATGTGACATATTTAACACTGGAAACCTATCCATTGTGGTGCCGTTATCACATACTCATCGTAGATGAGTAAGCTTAAGTTAGGAGGAATTCATTAATTTGCCCCAGGTCACAGAGATAGAATATGAGAGTTTGGATTTCATCCAGATCCGTCTGACCCTAAAGCCCAAGCTCTTAATCACTATGCTATATTATCTGCTTTACAAGTTCATTTATAGTCTTTTGAGGAAAGCATTGCCATGTTCCAGTGAACATAATAGCACTTGGAATTTAGTAGATATTCAATAATCTGTTGAATATATACAATTAAACAATAGTGAATATATTTTTATAAAACATGAAATGCATAAGACTCAGCCCAATAATGTCTTTGAAAAATATTTATTTTTAAGAAATTTTTATTTTACAAATTATTTGTCAAATTTTATTTCATATATGATGTATTTTTTTTGTCTAATATTGATAGGACTCTAGTCACAATCAATTTGTGAAATTCTTTAAAATCTGTAACCATGGTGTGTAATGTTGGCCATAGCTGTTCGGACAATATAGTGATTATTGACTGTATCATAATAATGCTGTTTTGTAGAAACAATTAAGACACAATATTTAAATTTATTTCTACAGACTTGTCAAATTGCGGATCTTGGAGTTAAGAGAAAATCACTTGAAAACGCTACCAAAGTAAGTGACTGTGTATTTTCTAAATTCTGAATTGTGATTTTTTTTTTACTAGTAGGAAAAAAATGACTATTTTCATTTGGCTATGCTTTGCCATTTTGATTGAGTAAATTTTTCTGTATTTTTAAATAACGACTGAAAAGTAAGGTATAATATAAGAAATTAATATTAAGGAAGAATGTGTCCTGCTTTATAAAATCATATAATTATAAGGTAGGAAGAGTTCATTTAAGGTTCGTGTCATAGTTGAACTTACACACCAGGAAATTACTGCATTAAAACTTTTGATATTTTTAATTGATATTTTTAATTGACAATTGATATTTTTAAGCTCAAAAACAATCAACAGTTTCAAAAGACTCAACCTAATCAAATGCTTAATTTTTCAAGTTAATTTATGGGTTGTGATAGTTTTCACTTTTTAAATCAAGACTATACAAAAATATTACATTAAAGTTATTAAAAATTTTTATAGAGATTCTACAACGGTTTGGAGAAAATTTGCATTTATACATTCTTTCAAACTGTTCCTTTTCATTAGTCTTTTTAAAATTTGGTTTATATAAAAGCAGGGCATTTTATGTAAAAATTAATACCTAAAACTTTATGCAATGTTTAATTTAATGCAATGCTTTTTTTACCCCGCTTTGAGCTACTCATGTCTAATAATAGAATTTTATGTTGTATAAAAAAAATATTTTTGAAAGTCAAAAATTATTCAAAATAGATGTGTTTTCACTCAAGTGAATTATTATGACTTGTGTATGTTACAATTAAAGTACTGAAAGTACCATGTTGCTATTATTACCTTCGTACAGTATTGCAGGAAAATGTTGAGTACAGTGGTTAATTTTTCAAAAATCAGCAAGACATAGAAACTTTTCCTTTGCTGAACCAAAACTCAATTTTATTTTTTACTTTTTAAATCTTTTCTCTAAGCAAACTGGACTGAATTTTATCGTTTTTTAACCCATATTTTACCAAAATACCTTCATGTACATTTTTATGCATGCCATTATATATAAGATTTTTCTCAGTTCAATACAAAACTTTCAGTAATGATATGGATTTCATTTAAATATGTGCATAAAGATAAAACATGTATTCATTCCTCCATAAGTAGAAGACAAAGAGAGAACATGAAAAAGAGGAACTATCCCTGTATCTGGAGACCCTGAACTTTAAGTAGCCATTCTCTAACCCACAGCATTACGCATAGGTCTGATACGAGACACTCTTCCAGGCTGGGACATAAACTGGGATAGGAGAATGATGGAGCCTTTGACTGGTTAAGCATTAATCTCCTGTAAATGCAGCTCATGCCACCATTTCCATACCCAGTGCTTTAAATGTTACATTTAAAGCAGACACTAAACCATGGTGAAAAGCAGTTGTCCCCGGTATATACATTTAGATCCAGGAGAAAATATCAAGTGTGTGGAGGAGAATCCTTTTCCTACTGCTCTCAATGGTTTTGGTGTGAAATATAAAGTAAGTCTGACATAGGTTGACGTGTTTTTAAATATATGTTTAAAAAAGTAAATTTTAAATCTATATTAAAGCCTGACCACATAGTGCATTTATGGACTTTGTCAGATAGCTGTGAGAACAGTTCAGAGTAATGAGTAATGAGTAACACTCACAACCGGTGTATGGCTATTCATTAGACTTTGAGATAGTGGTCTAGTATCAAACAATTAAAATAAGTAGAACAATGTACATTAAATTATTTGTGGCCTGAAAAACATCATAAAGATGTGTAAAAATGGCTCTGACTGGGGTGTCTCACAAAGTGAAAAGTCACCCGTTCGACTCCTGGTTAAAGCACACGCCTGGGTCGCACACTCGGTCCCCAGATGGGGGCATGCGAGAGGGAACTCATCATTGTTTCTCTCACACATCACTGTCTTTCTCCCTCTCTTTCTCCCTCCCTTCCCTTCTCTCTAAAAATAAATAAATGAAACCTTAAAAAAAAAGATGTGTAGAAATGGCACTGGGTCTCCGTGATAGACAGTTAATCCATGTATAACTTGTATAGACGTTACAGTTTTCACATTTACAAACATTTCAAAGTTATCTTCAATCTAGTGTGTTCACTTTTTAACTTAGAGACAAAATCTAAAGAACCAAAACCTGCCTAAAATATGCAGACCTGTATCTTAGTTTTTAGTGTCTATAAAATGAGAATTGCAGAAAAAAGTTCTGTCTTGAATAAACGTAAACTATGTTTTCAATAAGTATTATACACTGTACTTTCTGGTCACCAGTCTG
This sequence comes from Desmodus rotundus, assembly GCF_022682495.2. Lineage (NCBI taxonomy): Eukaryota > Metazoa > Chordata > Mammalia > Chiroptera > Phyllostomidae > Desmodus > Desmodus rotundus. The sequence goes on from NC_071389.1 coordinate 49,253,854, forward strand.
GACCTGTAACTGAGAGATATCTGAGAGCTTTCTACTCCTCTTTACTTTGCACTTCCAATGAGAATTTTTAAAAATGGAGTTGTAAGAAAACAATTTAGTTTTATAGTAATTACTCCAAGAAGAGATAGCTCACATTTTCCTCAGGGACACAAATAAGATGCCAAGTCTTCAGTGGGTTCTCAGTGATTTTCTCTTCTATCTTCCATTTTAAAATATGTATCCCTGACAATCTGTGCAAGACATAAAAATGTGAAAGGATTATGATATGCCATCCAATCAAATGTGTATCCCTTACGTAAACTGATAGAGACACTTTGATATGTGTAGATTCTAGAACATATTCTTTCAGTTATTAAATAGAAGTTAGTATTATAAAATTTTATACTGTTTTTGTGATCATTCCTCTAGATATATCAATGAGTAAGAAAATTAATTTTTTCATATGTACATTTGCTTAAAAACCATTGAAATAGGTCTTGATTATGAATAATAATTGAGGACTCTGAACATCTGAAGAAGCTAGGTAACCAAAAAGAAAAACCTTTAGATTTCAAGATACAACATTTTTTCATAGCAGAATTATTCTCTCAATTATGGTATGTTTTTTGAGGGCAAGTCAGAAATGAGTTTCTTCTCGTTTTGATGCTCTTGCACTAGAGATTTCTCTAATTCTCATACCACACATCATTGCATGGCTAGATCTTCCTTATGCTTCCAAGGGTGTTCAACCTGCAGCCCATGGGGTCCATGCAGCCCAGGGTGGCTATGAAAGTGGCCCAACACAAAATCGTAAACTTACTTAAAACGTTTTTTTTTTTTTTTTTGCTCATAAGTTTTTGCTAGAGTTTCTGTACTTAATGTGTGGTACAAGACAACTCTTCTTCTTCCAGTGTGGTCCAGATACACCAAAAACTTGGACACCTCTTCAGATGTTGCCACCCCAGAAGCTTTCCCTGATGACATCCTGTAAGGTTGTCCCCCCTGAGGCTTTAAATCATCTCTCTCTTACATTTGATTTCCTTCATAGCATTTATAGTTCTCTGAATTATTTTTACTCTGTTTACCTGGAGATGATCTCCTCAGGAGAACGTAAGTTCCATTAAGGAGATGGTTTTCTTTTTTTCTTTTATGTCCCTGATAAATCTTTAGAGCCTGCAGCAGTACCTGGGCCATTGTGAGTGCTCAACTCAATAAATAAACAAAAATGCACTCAACTCAAATAGGAAGTAGCTGTCATGTGACCTGGAAATTTTGTGATTTGATTTTTTTCCCCATAGAAAATTTTATGGGATAACAAATACTATAATAAGATGAGTCCTTGGTGAGCATCAGATAGAAGAGGACAAAGACAAATAATAGGAGGTTGCTCAATGGCAGACAGCTGAGGCTTGAATTTTAAACATACACACACATACACCCTCTCTCTCTCTCTCTCTCTTTCAAGGTATACATAACAGCTAAGGCAGGACAAAAGAAAGTAATTTCAAATTAATTATATTAATATTTATAACAACTAATGAAAATCCAAAAGTGGTATAACTTCTTTCTTTTTTTTTGTCATTAAATTGTGGTACAAAATAGACAGGGGGAGGTTAAGAATAGTATGGGAAATGGAGAAGCCAAAGAACTTCTATGTATGACCCATGGACATGAACTAAGAGCAGGGAATGATGGTGGGACGGGGTGTAAAGGGCAGAAGGGAACAAAGGAGAAAAAATGGGACAATTGTAAATAGCATAATCAATAAAATATATTTTAAAAATATTTTTTAAATGTGAGACATTTAACCAGGGAACATAACATATGTCAAGATAAAAAGAAAGGGATAAGTATAGTTTTTTTAAATGAAATTTAGGAATCATTTCCATGGAACTAACATAACAACATGCAGAGTCCAGCAGAAGTAATGCCATTGAGTGTGGTTGGTAGGGTATGTGAATGTCCCCCATGAGATGCACAGCAATCTGAACCTTTCACCTAAAACGTCATAAGGTGTGCTTGAGTGTGATGGTGGTATGTTACCAAATTACATGTTCATGATTTTTAATAAATTACTTTTAATAAAAGAGGGGCATTATTTTTGTTGGGCCCTGTATACATGGTTAGTAATAGTGGTGGGTTTTACCTTTAAGTGAATTTTTTTCATATTTATGAGAATTTTTCTAATACCTTATTTAAAATATGGGCTGTTCATTATAATATGTTATGGCTATGACTTCCTTTTGAAAAAAGCTATATATGATTTTATGTAACTATCTGTGGTGATTTTGAAAATATGAAGTAATATGAAAAAAATAAACACAGATTAAGCTCATCTTAATGTTTGTATTTGTCCTGCCTCCTGAGTGTATAAGGCTTACGAAGCGTGATTCCTCAATCTGCTGCCATCATACACTGACTAAGAGGAGTTTTTCAGACTGTCTCAGGAGAATTACCAGGGTAATATCAGAATATGGAGTAAACCCTGATGAACAAATCCAAAGGGGAAAACGAGATGATTTTGGTGGATAAGGAACTCTTAAAAGCTGTTGGAAGAAAGAATTTAGAATGGAGATTTAAAGTTTGAAGTGATATCAGTAACAACTTCTTTTGGATCATGAACCCTTCTGAGAAGTGGGGGAAAAAAAGCTGTGGAATCTAGAAAAGTATTATTTCTAAAATTCTAACTGTGTATATTTCCAATATATTCATTGCCCATTTTTATTTCCTTCTGAAGGTAGATTATTTGGCATTTTATGTAAAGTAACATCAAAATACATAGCATACTATGAAAGAATGCCAAGAAAAATACCCTGTCAGTTTTAAAGTACCAAAATTTTTCAAATGGATAACTTTAACTACATAAATGTTTCTAGTATGTTTTCTCAAAAGAGAATATATTACTGAGCCCAGTTTTACTTGGTCCATAAATAGAATTATATTTCACTATTATTTATGAAATCTCTGTAGAAAAAATTATTAAGGAATAATTTAAAGAAAAATATTCCAAATAAATGCATAAATAATACTCTAAAACTACTAAACTATGTATGCTGGAAAACTAGAAAATAGTGTATCCATTATACATGACTGTATTCCTTAGGCGTCATTGTTTTTATTTAGTGATTTCCCTCTGAAAACAAAGGTGAGAAATTCCACAGTATCCCTCTTCTCTGAATGCCCAAGGACCTGTATACAACACACATATTCAAAGGTGTCAAAACATTACCCCCTATCTAGACGTGCTCTAAGAAAAAAACTTCCCCTTAAATTATAAATATAAATTAGAACCTGAGCTACAGTAAAGCTACTAATAAAAGACATTAGATCACAAAAGTCAAGAAATAAAACTGAAGGACTATTTCAGATTGAAGAATACTAGAGAGACATTATAACTAAAAACAGTGATTCTGAATTGGTCCTTTTGCACACACACACACATATTATATATATAATAAACAACTGGCAGAACCTTCATGGAGTCTGAGAATTGGATGGTAGCCGTGTATCAATGTTAATTTCCTAATTTGGATGCTTGCATTTTGGTTTGGTAGGAGAATGTTTTTGTTTGTAGCAAATGCACACTAAACTATTTGGGAATGATGGGGCACCAGGGTTGCATTGTACTCTCAAATACTTCAGAAAAGTTATATGTATAGTGCTTTGGAACTTTTTGTAATTTTATAATTGTTTAAACATAAAATGTTTTAAGATTTTCAAATATTAACTCTTTAAAATTTAAAAAAAGCACTATTTCATGGAGAAAATGATCAGCTTCATTTCTGAAACACTTATAGAGGGCAAGGGGAGAGTTTGCATTTGTGCACTAAAGTGCTTAACTACTTATAAAAATGACCATTTGTACATATGTGTTAAGGTCCTACACATGTGAATAATATATGTACTATGGGTTTCTTTTTTCCTGCCTAAATGACAACAAATATGCTACATCTATAATTTATCACTCAGATTTCTATTCATTTGCAAATATTTTTCTTAGATTTTATATCAGTTAATTTATTCTTTTTAAGTAAGATTATAGGCAGACTTACAAAAATAGAATGTAGTCATCATATTTCCCCTTTTGAAACCTCTCTCTGTTATCTATTTTACTATCAGTTATCACTATCAGCATAATGAAGAAAAATTCAAAAATAATATGTATTCTGAACTACACAGGTGCGACTAACTCATTTTCTATCCTCATTTCAGTGATTCTATTAACGAATTTATTTCATTTGGCATTACTTTAATAAAATACATCAATAGGTTCCATGGTTCTATTGTAATAAAAAATTCTATTATCAGTTGTAGCTTATAAAGTAGGTTTTTGATGTTAACTCTGTTTTTTGTGACTATAATACATAATGCTACAATGTGTTTTATTAATCATATTACCTTATGCTTTTACCAATGGATACTGATTTATAAGGCAGGGTGTTCTGCTAAAGCCATGGTACCATCCATTCTGGGTTATTGTTGCTAAAAGTGAAAATTTGACAAGCTAGCTAAGCAAGGGTGATCATATTAGTGACCTCTGGTTGTAAAGAACTGCACTTAGAACTAGGTCTTATACTTTAAATTGAAATGAAATAAGTGATAGTTATAACATGTTATATTCAAAAGCATTCTATAAATTATAATGCATTATAAAAATACAAGTATTAGAGTCCCTTCTAATATATCCAACATATATACCTTCCAAAGATTCACAAAAGGAAAGGCTATAGCTGTCTGTCTTATAAACTAATTGTATTTCTTTTTAGCTCACTTTTAACGTAAAATTAGGACTAAAAATATTATGGTTAGCTAAGGCTGAGTCAAGTCTAGTGAGGGCACAGAAGCCAAATAAAACCATAAGATTAAATAACTCTTTTCAAAGTACTTCAAAAATTACCCACTCTGATCCCTAATGATTCAATTAACAAAAGATAAAAACTTCGTGGTATAAAATAGTGAAGCTGAAAGTGCTGTGACTTCAGTTTCATTAGATGTCAACGCTTAGCCTCTCATGGAACAATTAGACTGTACTTAGTTCTGTTTTACCTGGGAAGAGCCGTAATGTACTTAAATGGGTATAAACTTTGCAGTCAAATCAACCTGGATTTGTACTCAGGCCCTTGCTGCTTGTTTATGAATTATTTAATTTATTTGAACTTAAGTGGCATTATTTTTAAAGAATACTGGTTGGTCATCACCTCCTTTAAACTATGAATTATAGTTTGGGTCATAGTTGAGAAAATGAGTTTTCTGATTATTTAGTGCCAGGAAAATATTTAAACAAAAGAAGTATATGAGGTCTGTCCAGAAGGTATTGAACCATGCAAAATAGAGACAATTATTGAAGAAGATACAAGACACAAGAAACACTGTACATAGGACAAAGGGACCCCAGTCCCCTACAAAATAAGCACTTTGGGACCTCACACAGTTCTCCCAATCACCATCAACTGCCCCATAATATTTTCCTGCATCTCATTGATGGTCTGAAATCTCTTCTCCTTCAAAGGTGTTTCAGTTTGGCGAAAAGCCAGAAGTCACAGGACACCAAATCTGGACTCTAGGGGGGCTGAGTCACCTGGCTAATAGGATGTTTCACCAAAAAACTCTGTATGAGATGTGATGTGTGATTGGATGTGTTGTCATGATGAAGCTGCCAATCAGCTCTTGCCCATAGCTGTGGCCTTCTGAATCATCGAATAGTTTCTGCACAGGAATGTTGAAGCTTAACACAAAATCTGATGCAGATTTGTTGCTCTACTCACTCAGTCATTTTGAATGTGATGGCCACACAGTACACATGCTCACTCAACAGTGTCTACTGCCCCCACTGACTAGTACAGTGAAGTCATCATTGTTCACACTTGTGCATTCCAGTCCACTGTCTTTGGCTGCCAGTTTACATCCATGTGCCACAACCCATTTTCATTATATTAACAATGGCTTGACTTTTTCCAGACAGACCTCATATTTTGGCATTTGGCAAACTTGAGTGTATGCTAAAAAAGATTGACATGAGTAATACATATTTTTTATTTTATCTCATAAAAATCTCTTTATTAGAAAGTGATAGAAGGTGTATTTTATAATAAAGGCTTAAAAGTAATGTGTGATGCTATTTTGCTTTTATTTTTTAAACAGTATTGTAATGAGAACTCATATAAATGTCTCCCATCCTCAAAAGTGTATGTAAAAATTTTAAATATCTTGTTATTAATTCTTAAAGACTTTTTCTTTTTCTTTTTAAAATTGATAGTTTCTTGGGTAGTTTGGACTAAAATGCTAAAAGAGATGATAAAAAGTAAACTAAAACATTCAACAAACATCAAGAGGAGCAGAGCCACCTTTTGTGAATTCATGTACTTTTATAACTTCATTCACTGAAGCTTTGCAAACTTAACTAATGTAATGTAGAGGATAGCTCTCCCCTTTATGCATAAATGTAGTACCTTTACTAAAGATATATTCTGAACATCATACTAGTATGAATCTTAGTCTCAGTATCTTGGGCTAGAAAAATAAACAAAGACACAAAGAACCTAGTTAGTAGATTTACTCCTGTGGTCTCAGATATAACCTCGCTGGTGGTGAATTGCAAACTTTATCCCAATTCCAATTCCATATTCCATAGCCAGATCTCCATTGGAATATTCACCACATATCAAAACTGAAATCATTTTCATCTTTCTCCTCTACCCATCACTCTATTGCAAAACCAAACCAAACAACACCAAACAGAAATCCCAGGCCTCTTCTTATATACTGCCTAATGATAGTTCCATCTACCTAGTCCCAGAAATTAGAACTCTTAACCCACTTTTCCTCTCCTGTACCCCCAAATGCACCTGTCATCAACTTATGTCATAACTCCTTCTTTGTCTTATCTCTCTCACTGGAATCCATCTCCCTCTGGTTGTCAGAGATTAAATGGCACATGCCAATTTAAAAGTTCATCATGACTACTCACAGGTTGCCGAAGACAAACACGTCAAGACCCTTCATGGCTTGGAGTTAGCATTTCCACTGTCTTTACCTTCCAACACTCACCATCCCACAGGGTTTCTCTGCTGCATCCAGTATTGTATATCCAATATGTAATATTGCATATGCACCTTTGTCTCTCCAGCATCTTTCTTGGAAACCTCCCCTTTCCTATCTGAAAACCCAAATTATCCCTTAACTTTTCCATCACTTTTGCAGTGGAATTTGTCATGGATTCCACATTCAGAGTGGTAGCTTTGAAAATCTGTTATCGTTTTTCAAGGCAAAGTTTTCATAAGAATTTCAATCTAATTATAGTTTAACAGAAATTTAATAAGCCTAATTTTGTGAGAGTCTTTTATCATTTTAATTATGTTATGTGCAGTTCCAACTCTATAGTCCAACTGTTAAGTAAGCAAAGCTGAACAATATGCTTTTCCTTTGTAATCACAAATTTTGTAATAGCACAGTCTTAGCAATAGTGGGCCCTCAAGAGGTATTGGTGAATTGATTTTTCACCAGAACCCTTTTATAGTATAGACAGTTGCCAACTTATGATGGTTTGATTTACAGTTTTATTTTAACTTTACAATGGTGCAAAAAAACCTACACATTCAGCAGAAACCGTACTTTGAATTTTAAATTTTAATCTACTCCTTGGCCAGCAATATGCAGTTCCATATTCTTTTATGATGTAGGGCAATGACAGCGAGAAGATTTTGCCCAATTGGAAGCTAATGTAAGTGTTCTGAGCATGTGTAAGGTAGGCTAGGCTAAGCTGTGATGTTCAGTCAGTTAAGTGTATTAAGTGCATTTTCAGCTTATGATAGTTTCATTTAATGGGCTTATTAGGACATAACCACATCGTAAGTCAAGGAGCATCTGTATTTTCTCCGCCTGGCAAGTGCAGAAAAAATTGAACTTCAGGACATATGTTTTATTCCAGCATTTTAAGGTTTCTCTACCATTCATGTTTTGGTTTTTATTTTTTAAAAGGACTCTTGATGAGTAAACAATAGACTACTTTGTCATTGAGAGTTGGCTCAGTAATAAACACTAAAACAAGTGAAATATATCTAACCCTCCATAGATGTTCTGTTTTCTTGTGTCTCCACTTTCCTTTCTACTCAAGTCAGGGTTAATCCAAGTCTTTCAGTATACAAAATACATCATAAAAAAGACTTGATTTTCTGTGGAACAGATGCAAGGGGAGTATTGGTAATTGCTGTAGTTTTTGACAGTTTTTGTTATACTTAACATCAGTGCCTGAACAATATTAAAAATAAAAATTCACTAGATTGTTCATTGGATTCCACATACGAGTGAAATCATATGGTATTTGTCTTTCTCTGACTTCGTCATTTCACTTAGTACAATGAACAAACTGAACTAACAAGCAAAATAGAGACAGACTCATAGATGGAGAGCAGGATGACAGCTAAGGCTGGGAGAGGTTAGGGGGTGGAGGGATTGAGGAAAAGGAACACGTGGACATGGACAGTAGTTTGGTGATTGTAGGGGAGCGGGGGTTATAAGGGGACTGAATGGTAATGGCAAAAACACAATAAAAATAAAAATAAAAATTAACTTCATGACGTTAATCTCTTCCAATATATATTTTACACTTGTTTTTAATAATATGAGATTTTGGTTTATCTTTGCTTAGCTTTTAAAAGTTATGATTTCTTCCCTGTCATATTCCTAATTTTATTATGTTTAGTTTTACATCATTTACACTTTAAAAGATCCCAAATCTTTATTTAACTATGTTGTATTTCTATTCATTTTTTCCTTTGTATTTAAACTTTTTAAAATACATTTTTTAAAAAGCTTCTGTTAAACAGTAAATAATAGCAATCTTTTTTCCAGTTATAAATGTCCTATAGTTTTCTAATAAGAAATAAAATTAACTAGATTAAAATGCTATAACTTTTATCAAGCATTAGCTTTTTAGTTTATATTTTTCCTAAAAAGTTAGGTTAAAAATATTATGCTACCTGAATTGGTTAAAAGTAAGAATAACACATTCTCTATTAAGGAATATTCAGTGACAATTTAGATAAATTACTTATATTAAAATGTTATTAAGGCTATTATTGACTCTTCTGATTGTTGTAAAACATTTCTAAATTAAACAAATTTCTAATACTAAAGCTTTACTTTGATTAAAAGTCTCATGCAATTTCTAAAAGCAAAAGGAAAAGAATCTCTTATACTAAATAGAATCTTAAAAGGCATCTCTTTATTATATTCAATTAATGGATACATGTTTTAAAATATACTTATGTGCTTTAGTTTTATTCAAGGAAGGTTTGATATTTAGGGATCTATTTAAGAGAGAATATAGAATTTTTAAATGTTGGCTTCCCTTTCCTTATATAACCTCCTATTCACTAAACATGATATCCGAGACCTCAGCCTGACCCCTACCTTCCTTCCAACCACTCCCCTACTTAACTCACTAAATATGACATGTAGGCTTGTATCTCTGCACACCTGTTGATAAGGTCTTACTACACAGGACTTTATATCGCATATGAGTTTCTTACAAACCAGTTTAAAAATAACTGTACATGTACCTAGTGTGTACCTAATGTGACAGACACCATTCTAGGTGTGAGAGGATATGACAATGAACATAGATTCTCTCTGCTTCATTGACTTTCAAGCCTGGCAGAAGGAGACAAACCATTAACACATAAACAAATAAGTGAGTAATTGTTATAAAGAAAACAGGATGATGTCATAAAAAATGGCTAAGTTTGGCGTGGTTGTTTAATTGGTTGGTTGATAGTTTTGGGGGTTTTTAATTTTTTTGATTTGGGGGGTAGGCTGGTTAGGGAAGCACTTTGTGAAAGGTGGCATTTGCATTTAGTCAAGAAAGATGGGAACAGAAAGCTGAGCACTGACATTATCGGTATATAGGTCACTGATAGGAGCTTGCTAAAGGTATTTCAGTGATGCATTAGATGCGGCCTCTTTGGAGTGGTAGAGGACAGAGGCAGGATTAGCAAAAGAAGATAACAAGTAGAAAAAATAGAGATAGGTAAATAACTTCAGACGATTAAGATACAATGATGACATGGGAGACGGAGCAATATTCTAAAAGCCCAGCTTCCACAGTCACCCCCAAATTTAGCAAACATTCCCTGAGCACTCACCTAGGGGGGCAGGATTGCATTGCCATAATATCAGTAAGCACAAAAATTAAAATTGAGCTGACATATGACATTTAACAAAAAGAAACTAAGTACAGACAGCACCTTCATGAAGTTTAATTGCAGAAGGGAACCATGAGAAGGCGGCAGTTAACTGGGTGACAATACGGTGTTGTGGAAAGGATTTTTTAAAGATGTATGATGCTAAAGCATCCTTGCAAGCTGGTGGGAATGATCTGGTAGAAACAGTGGAATTAATGATGCAAGAGAGAAGGGAAATAATTACCAGAGCAAATTCTTGAGGAGGTGAGGGAGTGAGAGGCAGAGCACAAGTGAAGGAGGCAGCCACGGAAGCAAGGATCCTTCGGACACGGAAACACAAGGGCCCTCGACAAAATGGACGTAAATGGAGATGGGTGGCTTGGGGGTGGAGAGATGGAAACATTCTCAACTAATTGCTTTGATTTTCTCTATGAAGCCTGAAGAAGAATCATCAGCCGAGAGTAAGTAGGGAATGTTGGAAATTGAGGAAATTAGAGAAAGTGAGAAAGGCCAGTTCTCTTAGACAGTGGGAGAGAGAGTATATTAGGGTGGTGTCCTGGAATCACCTGACAATGTTGAATGTCCATTAGAAATGTGAGTTTATATGTTTGAAAGAAATCCATTCAGCCAGGTGAGCAGTCTTCTTCAGAAAGTTGGATACATTGCTGCAGGCACCGGAGTCATCCAGCTGGGTTTTGCCAAGCATGCCGATGGAGGAGGCAGGGGCAAGGGAACTTCGGCTTTTACAGGTGCTGACTGGGGTATGGGACTACAGAGTCTAACGCAGGCGTGGGGTAACTGAGGAAAGAGAAGAAATGTTTCATTTTGTCCTTCTCTCCTTTTTGATATACTATGAATTCTTAAAGTACAATCCAAATGCCACTTTGTAAAGTGTCTCCTGACACTGCAGGAATAATTATCCTCACTCTGCTGCCCTAATGATTTGCATATTCCTCTACGGTAGCCTTTACCACATTGTTCCGGGTTGGTAATGTATCGGTTTACCCCAAGAAAACTGAAAACTTTCCAAAGAAAGAACAGTATCTTGTTTATTTACCTTCATATTGACAACAACATGGGGGCATAAAGAAGTTTTTCAAAGAACATTTGCTAAATGAAGGCAAGTGGTGCTTTAATGCCTAGAGAAATGCCAAGCAATTGGTAGGCACCTGATGAGTATTTGATTGATTGTGAGGAACAGAAATAAATAGGAAGTTAAACTCTGTGATATTTCTCATTAAACAATTTGTCCACTGCAGTTGCCTCTTGATTATTGAAAAGTTAACTCAAGCATAAATGCAATGTTTTTCTGTCTTCTCATTTCACTTGCATACCTTTCAGCCACTCTATTCTTTGTTAGCCTTCAAGAGAGTATACCACAGATGTCAAAAAGGTACAGCTGTCTTTCAGGGGGCGGTTAACACTGGCAACATAAGGACATGGCTTAAACTGACACTTTTAGTTATACATGGTCTTTATGTTCTTGGGTTAGTTAATAAATATGCCATTGATTTTCATTGAAAAAGTAAATGTCAGTTTTAGATATATTCTTTGACTATGTTTCTTCATAAGAAAATGTTATGTATTCACATAGAATGAATTTCCATAACATTATGTAAAATTAAAATATGTTCTAAAGAAAGGAATAATGAAGGGCAGTGTATTGTGAGGCAGCATGGCCTCTTGTAGACTGCCAAATATGGTTGCCAGGGCAGCAGACCACTGGAAACGCTGTATTGAGATATCTGGAATGCGAATATGATTTGCCGTAGGTGTGTTTTACCAAAGTTTCTAAGCTTACTGAATGCATTCTGCTTGGAAATGTTTACAAAATCTTTAAATCGTCCTTCATGCCCCAATATAGCTACTGCACATTCCCTGATGACACTGCTCTCGTGGAAGAAACAAAACCATGAAGAGCTGATGAACAGTGTGTTCCGTTGCTGTATTGCGGGAACGAGTATTTAGTGGTTTGTGATCTGTCTGAAACTGTGAAGTCATGGAATTCTGTTCTACTTAAGTGGTCACTGTGAAATTAGTGTGCTTTATTTTTTTCATTTAGACATAATTCTGGATAGAAATATTAGCACTTAAAAGAGTTATTCAGACTGTCAGAGAAAGAAGTATACTAAAAGAGTCTAATCCAAGATGAAGGCAGAACCGAAACTCAGTAAATTGTGGGAGAAAGTCAATGAGAAATGTGAATTCAATTGATTTTGGCAGTGGATAGCTGTTACTTTTAATAGTAACAATGAGAAATCTGAAATTCTTGCTTCAGCTGAAATTCAGTAACTTATATAATATTTTGTATATTTTTATCAAATATAATAAATAACATCAATATTGGTTTATAAGTCAAATTTACTCCTTTAAAAAGCCTGGCAGACACCCTGGCTGGTGCTGCTCAGTGGATTGAGCGCCAGCCTGTGAACCAAAGGGTTGCCAGTTCAATTCCCAGTCAGGACACATGCCTGGGTTGTGGGCCAGGTCCCCAGTAGGGGGTGTGTGAGAGGTAACCACACACTGATGTTTCTCTCCCTCTCCTTCTCCCTCCTTTCCCCCCTGTTTAAAAATAAATAAATAAAATATTTAAAAAAAAATCTGTCATACATTCCATTGACAAGATTTTAAATAGATGATATAAAATTCCACGAAATAAACTGATTTTGTTTGCTATTTCTATTGTACCGCAAAATAAGTACTAAATAAGTAAATCAGCATAGTTTTAACTCTGGCCTGTTTTTAAGTTGAGAACTTGGATATAATTGTGACAAAGATGATTAACTTTCTTAAAATATCTTCTATTGTTTTCTGACATCTTTTCCATCTGTATTTTGAAACAAGTGCACACTGACTTTTCCCTCTGGTATTACTAAATACGATGAAATGAGAGTATGAATTCTTGATATATCACAAACTCTTTATAACCTGATACAATGAAAATCTAGAAATCTTTATTAATCTCATGCTGAATAAAATTATTGCTTGAAAAGTATGTAATAAAAATAAACATTGTTTTGGAAAAAAGAAACAGCTGTTAGGTGAGCTGCTTCAATGGTTAAATAACAATTTTTTTTAAACTTTTAAAATCCCATGCAAATTTCCAAAACACCCCATTATTTTGGAAAATCAAAAATTATATTGGTAATATATTTTTTTAGTTCTACAAAATAAAATCCGGATTATTTTCTTGTTAACTCACCCTGTGGTTCCCTGGCTGCTTCAGGAGCAGGAAGGGCATCACAGCCAAGTGGTGGGGGCTTTGGCGAACCTGAATTCAAGTCTCTTGTACCTACGTGCTTGAGAGCAAGTGACTTAGCCTCTTTGAAATTCAGTTTTCCTATAAAATGTTTAGGCATTAGAACTAATACAATATGTATACAGTAGTGCTTGCACATATTTGATGCATGATAAATGAAAATGATTCCTAAGGTTGCAGAAAGAGAGAACAAAAAGGAAGCCAAAAGAAGCTTCCTGCGGGGGATTCAAATACTACAGTAGTCTTTGCTCAAAATAAAAAGAAATTCAAAAAAAAGGAGGCCATACCCAGAAAGGCTATACCAATAACACAATGCCAAAAGTTTTTGACGTTTTCTTTTCTCTTCTCCCATCATCCTTTGTGTTGGGGATTTTGAGAGAGCCTCTGCTCCAAGTTTACCAATTCTGCTCCTCCTGCTTTGTCTGCTGAGCCTCACAATGGCAGTTACACAGTAAGGTCCAAATAACACCTGCTCAGGAAGCCAAAGTGCTGATATGAGACCCACCTGCCCTGCCCACTACACCATGAGCCATAAGATGTTTGCACCAAATCACTGTGACACAGGGACCCATTTTGGATTTTTCTGATTTTCTGAGGAACTATCCTTTGAGTCCTTTTACCCTATTTATCCTAGGAACCTGGCATCCTACCTTACACAAAGTTGAAGTCAATCCATAATTGTTGAAGAAATGAAGAAATAAATGCCATTTGTTATCTCAGAAAGAGCACTTGAAACCAGAAGGCCTAGTAATACATATGTAGTGTAATTGCACCAAGAGGCCGTATTGTGTGAGTACCACTGTACAACACCACACTCTGAATAAGACATGGTGTGTCCCATGTTCTCCTGCTAAATCTGGCAAGCTATTCAATCAAAACTTAAGCAAAACTGTAGGTAGACATATGGGAAATTAATGTGACTGAAGAAAGATGTATTTATAGAAACAATGTTTGAAAAATATCAGAGTATTATTTTTTGTTTATATGATGAAAAATGAAGATCTGTATATTCTTAATATTGGCTGCTATTTATTATTTTATGATACTTTTAAGGTCAAGTAGTCCACTTTCTTTGTTGTTTTTATACTTGCTTGATGGTAAATATAATATCATGTTTTATACCAGGGTTAAGTCTATTATGTTTTCTGAGTGTTCTTGGCTTAAATAAAACAATGTAATTGCCTAAATATCCATGAAGATCATATAAAGATTAATTCAAAACCATTAGAATGATTCTGGCCAATTTAGAAAAGTTGTTCTTAACCAGAACGCTGTGGAACACAAGAACCCCATCGATACTTCACAAGCATCCTAATTCCAGTTAACTTATAAATGTTATTTTTGCTACTACTAAACATTCTTATCATTATGGCAGTGAGCATAAGGCAGAACATTGTCTGTGACTGGAGACTATGGTACTGAGTAAAATAAGACACATTTTCTGTAAATAAGAGGCCAATACCAAGAAAAGATGGCATACCTATTAAAACAGGGGATAATTTTTCTCCTGAACATATTCTAGTTCAGGTGAAGGCACCAACAGCCAAAAAGTACATAAGAATGAATAAGGAATAAGTTAACATTATGGATGCTTTCATAAATAGTGTGTGATATTATTAAACTCTCATAGCTATTGCATTAAATTATTGCTGACTTGTTTAATGTTGCCATGGATCTTTTAATACATTAAGCATGCCACCATAACATATGGTATGAGAACACAAAAAATAAGAATTTCTGCCTAAAATAATCTATTGGAATTTATAAAAATTTAAGAAGTAGTTCTATATGTTTGACTTCATTTAATAATTCAGCCCTTTCCTGCTGCACCTGTTTTCTTATGAGAAAAGTTCAGTAAGTTATCACTGGTGACAAGGAAAATATTTACAGCAAAGGTTCTTTTTCTTGATTCTGTGACATAGTGAGAATAGAGTCATTAGGATGACGATCATACCTCCCGTAGCTTTGAAGAAGCAAGATAACTTACTGTTGGTTTTTATAAGAAGACTAAATGTTTTTTTCAATCCACACACACATAAAAAACAGTTTAAATGAGCCTCTATGTCAATACCCAATAAAGAACCCCTTTAGTCAGAAATAAAAAGAGTAAACTTTGTATTGCATTTTTATCTCAACAGGTGTTTAATAGAAAATGGCACTAGTGAGACAATTAAGGACAAGCTTTCTATAACAATCTGGAAAAGGGTAAAGTTGAAGGAAGTGGTTTGTGCAATTATGAGTTGTACTTTCATCCTAGGTAACTAACTGATCAAGAAAGTGATGTCATTATTCACAAACAAAAATAAACTCTTCTTCTTCACTCCTCCAGAAAAGATTTTCCTGGATCATCCCAAACCCAAATTCATTATCTCACATACAGCCCGTAAATGTGTGATTGTTCTGAGAATGGGTCAGTTTATACAATCTGTGTACATAAGGATTATATTAATAAATGTAGCAGAATTGAGAGTTGTGGTGGTTTTCAACAACTACATGAAAATAAGTTTAAGTACTTTTTAATAATACATAATAATTGCATGTATTCTGATTCAATAACTGAATCACAAATTTATTCAATAACTTTCCTATCATGTTATATTAATATCACATACCCATATAATAGACTTACTATATATGTGTTATCAAAATTATCATTATATCAGTTATGATCTCTAAACCTGTATGCTATTCACAGACAGCTAATCTGAATATTCTGTCCTCTCTTTTTGGTTAGTAAAGGTTTTTATTATAAGTTGAGTGAAGAATTTCTATTCCCCTTTGTTTTTTGCTCTGGTGGCAATAAAGGTTAATGACTTCTGATATTGTCTCTTTCTTCTGACAAGTGTAATATAATTATTTTGGGGGAAGCTTTTCTTAGCCAAATTATGAAAATTTAAATGTTATTAATCTTTCTCTAAATGTTATACTTTTGTAAAGAACTAGCAAAGTTGAGAAGGGAATAAGGAAGCCAAAACAGTGGAAATTTTTTCCTTAAATTGACAGTTGGATGCTCATTTTGACCAATTTTTAAGTCAAGAAAAAGCTTTCCTGGAGAACCAACTCCAATTAGTTAGATTTTAATAAGCATTAATATTTGAAGACACTGTATTAATCTTCCTCTATTACAGTTAAATGTATTAAGTTAAATTGAACTAAATGATGGGAGCAGACATTTATACTGAATATATTCATTTCTCCTGCAGTCAAATTATGAGCTCAATTCTTTTTTCCCAATGGTTTCCACAATTCACAAAATTTGATTCACCATCCTAGTTCTCTTTTATTTTTCTTTGTTTATGTGACATCATTTCTCTGTAGGTTTTTAAATTGTTGTCTTTTTAACTTTAAAAGACTCATTAGATAGCATACATCATCTTTGTTGGACTGTATTTTAATAAATTGTTGGCTATCAGTGTATTTTGGGGGTCACTTTTTGTTTCATATTACTCTGGAGAATGTCTTGCGACCCAGAATAATCAAAGCTATTCTAGTTTGCCAATCTATAATCTTATATCTATTTTCCATTTAAAAATTGTTAAGAGCCCTGGCCAGTGTGGCTCAGCTGTGGCTTCCAGTACACTGAGGGATGGATATTCAGTCCCCTGTCGGGGCTCATACCTGGGTTGTAAGTTGGATCCCTGAGTGAAGCACGTATGGGAGGCAACCAATCCACATTTCCCTCTCACATCAATCTCTCTCTCTCTCTCTCGTTCACTCATTTCTTCTCTCTCCAAAAAATTTATGCTTGCTACTTAAACTGTTTTCCTACCTATGAATTATTCAGCAGCTATAGTAGCATAGCAGCCATCACTTCATACTGTTTTATACCTCCCAGCATTACACTAAATTGATTTATATCTACCAACATATTCAATCTACATGGTATCACTTTAATATATGTATCATTATCAGTTTAATTTTATAGATGAGGAAAATAAAAGTTAAGGATATTGAAAAACTTGTTCAATATTGCACAACTCTAGAGGTAAATTCACATTTCAAAGATAGTCCATCTGACTAAAAATTTGAGTAGAAATAACTAATAGTCACAGTTATATTATTTGCTAACCATACAATTATGCTTACATACACTTGGAAATCTGAGCCCCAATATACTACTAAAATGAAGGAAGATATTTGCAAGATAGTTGGAGTCAAAATAAATATATAAATATCAATAAGCTTTTTCTATTCTAGAAAAACAACACTGATGATAGAAACTGAAATAAATATTTCATTCCCATTAGAAACACAAACTAAGTAACATTTAGAAATAAATTATTTAACAAGATAGGCATAATGCTTCTAAAAGAAATCAACAAGTTATTATTGAAGCCCATAAAAGATCATCTGAATAAGTGAAAAGATAAATCATTTGTTACATGGAAATATTTAATATCATAAAAATCGTATTCCCCAAATTACTCATTAATGAAATACAATATGTATTTAACCTATCTTCCCTTAAACTTATAAAGGATTTTGACTGGATAAAATAATCTTAAAATTTATATGGGGAAAAAAGAATTATGCATAATACCTAAGAATTATTGGAGCTGTTAAGAAATGGCAGCAGAGCAGGTGGAAGTTATATTCACTTTCTCCTAGAACCAAACTGGAGTTACACCTTAAATATAGAAAAATCAACCTGAATAACTGACTGGAGACTAGTTGAACAGAAGTCCTAAAACCAAGGATTTACAGAAAAAACCACATCAAGACTGGTAAGAAGTGCGGAGATGTGAAAGGGCTGGTCCTGATCCCACAGTCTGGGGTCTGAGATTCTGGTAGGATATCTCAGCTGCCAAGGTTCCCCCTAGAGTGTGGGATCTCAATCCCATGGCAGGCTCCATGGCCAAAAATTAGTAGAGCTGGGAATAGGCACCCATATAACATTTGGCTTGAATTTCAGTGGGGATTCTGTTTACCAAGGAGAGACACTAGAAACACGGATACCCTTTTAAAGGGTCAGTGAACAAAATCGCATTCCCAACCACGCACCCAGGACTTTGGCAGAGGGAGGACAGAGCAGACTAGAGCCCAGTGAGGAGAGCCTGAGGTTTATGGCTCCATGGAGAGAGCTGAAGGGGCAGCCGCCGGGATGCCTGTGCTGAGTTTTTCTCCCACACTGCAGACACCATCTTTCTTGGGGAGGACACTCCCCTCTTCATGGTATCAGCCTAGGGGAATGCAATAGCCCCACACTCTGGCCGCCCTGTTGCCCCACCATGCAGAGCTAATGCAATGTGGGGGGCAGCTGCCTGGCACTGGGGTGTAGAAGTTCAGACGGACTCAGAGGGTGTCAGTTCCTGATTTGTGTGGCTCTGGCAAGGGGCCCTTTTCCTCACCATCCATGACCCTGACCTAAGCCTTCCCCTCATGGAAATCCACTAGACCGACCCACTGAACTCCCAGCAGCCCTACAATCCCAGCTCCTGTTGGCCCGGCCCTGCTGAGTTTAGGCACTCCAGGAGATCTGGGAAGAACCCATGGCAGTTTGAGTCATGTGGTTCTGGGGCCATTCCTGTCACCTTTCCATGAGTCTGACCTGCACCTTCCCCTCACTGAGGTCCACTAACACCACCCTCCAGATGTCCCGCAGTCCCGTCAGCTGAGGTTGGGCTTTCCAGGAGGTCCAGGCAGAATCCAGGAACAAAACACAAAATCAGAAACCTTAGTATTTATAAGAATCTTAAATATGACAAGATGGGCATATTAAAGTTGATTAACAGAGTAAATAAATAATGTTATAGTAATATCATAAAGCCATTAAAATGATTATTTTTATAAGCTATTACTGAGAGAAAGAAGAAAGATTCAGAAAACCGCATATAATATAATTTTATTTTTACAAAATAAATAATGCCACAACCCCTTCTATTTGTATGTGATTAGGTAAACATCAGGAAAAATAAAATAAGCAACATGGTTATATATTGGAGTCACCTGAGGCTGGAGTGGGAGTGAGAAGATGAAAGAGTACAGTGAAGAAGAAGAAAAAAAGTGTAAAAAGTAAACAATTTTCAAAAGTTAAAACTATGCTGAAAAAATATGTATATAGCAATCATATTTATAAATTTAGAAAAGTTTATTTTATTTTTATGTAAAGCATTTTCAAGTAGAAAAAAAAGGACTGACAATGACTTACTTCAGTTGTTATCAGCAATTTATGAGTCTGTGTTATAATTCATCACATCTTCAACAGTCTTGATGCATCTCTAAGTCCATACGGAGTGTTCTTTAAATAAATTCAGAAATGGAATTCTTAAATGATATTCAATGGACACAACTTAATATGACCTTGTGTCAACATATTGCTTTAGAAAAATGAGAGTGTCAGTAAAAATGTAGCAAGGCTGACTTGACAATTGTCAACGGTCCCTAATGGACTCTGAGTCCTGAAATGTAAGATTCAATCTACATGATGAGTCCTGCTGGACATGACAAGCAACTTAACCAGTCGATTTTATAGAGTGCTAAGAGTAGAAAGCAGATTAAAGAGGAGGAACCCTAGCAAACAGGTTGGATAAAAGCTAAGTACATCCATGGAGGCAGAAAATCAAACTCGAGAAATAAAACTCAACTTTGGTACTATAGAACTAAAAAAAGTAGGCAGGATCCAGCTGTCAATGGAAGTAGCCATGTCATAAGAAGCTGATGGAGAATCTTAATTATAGACGAGAGATGCTTTGTTTGTGCCTTTATATCAGGCAGTGTCTATGTGGGCTGGAGCTGGAAGTCACAGGTGTTCTTACAGTTCAAAGACAAGTGGCTACCAGGTCCTACCCGCACTTGAGAAAATTAGTTGCTGAAGTCTACCTTTCTGGCACTTTTTAAAAGTTATCTGACATGTAGGATAGGTTTATCAGGTTGAATCCTTTGTAGTTGAGTGTTTCTTACTGAGATAATATTTCAGTGTGAAGTTGCAGTAGCTTTGTATTTAAGCAGCAAGGCAGTCTCTGGCATGTCTGCACATAAAAGGCGGTTCTACCTCAGACAGTCACCAGTTAGTACTATGCCTTCCACAATTAACCACAGAAGTACCCTCAGTAAAGAAGTCTGTTTGTCTCCCTTCTTATTTATGCTGTAGAGGGAGACATCTACAGCCCAAGACAGTATTCAAAGATACTTGCAGTGTGCTACACAGGCCGGAACCAGACCCTTAAGTCCGGGTTGAATATGGAAAACTGGTGGTAGATTCTCATATATGACACATATATTATTTTGTTGGGCAAAAGCAGTGAATGAAATCCCCCAAATTCTGAGCCTCTTTTAATAGGAGGGAAGCTATTTTTACAAGAAAGCATAAATTAAAACAGTGTTGAAGTGTGATAGCAAAGAAGGCAAGGGAAACAAAAGCAAAGAAAATAAACAAATGGGACTTCATCAAACTAAACAGTTTTTGTACAGCAAAGAAAATCATCAAGAAAATAAAAAGAACCCACAGAATGGGAGAACATATTAGCCAATACATCTGCTAAGGGGTTAATATCCAAAATTTGTAAAGCACTTATAAAACTCAACACCAAAAAAAAAAAAACCCAATTAAAAAAGTGGTCAAAGGATGTGAATAGACCCTTTTCCAAAGAGGACATACAGATGGCCAATAAATATATGAATAGAGGCTCAATGTCACTAATCACCAGAGAAATGAAAATAAAAACCACGATGAGATACCATCTCACACCTGTCAGAATGGCTGTCATCAATAAATCAGCAAACAACAAGTGCTGGTGAGGATGTAGAGAAAGGGGAACCCATTTGCACTGTTGCTGGGAATGCAGACTGGTGCAGCCACTGTGGAAAACAGTATGGAGATACCTCAAAAAATTAAAAGTGGATCTGCCTTTTGACCCAAAGATCCCACTTCTGGGGAATATATCTGAAGGAACCCAAAACACTAATTCAAACGAACATAAGAACCCCTATGTTCGTTGTAGCATTATTTACAATCACCAATATATAGAAGCAGCTCAAGTGTCCATCAGTAGATGAGTGGACAAAACAACTATGGGACATTTACACATTGGAATTCTACTTAGCAGTAAAAAAGAAGAAAATTTTACTCTTTGCAACAGTGTGGATGGATCTAGAGAACATTATGATAAGTGAAATAAGCCAGTCAGAGAAAAACAAATACCATATGATTTCACTCATATGTGGAATCTAATGAACAAACAATGAACAAGCAATACAGAGACAGACTCATAGATGGAGAAGAGATGACAGCTAGTGGGAGGGGGGATGTTAAGGGGTGGTGGGATTGAGTGAAAAGGAAAAAGGACTCATGGACAACAGTGTGGTGATTGCTGGAATGAGGCGGGTATAAGGGGACTAAATGGTAATGGAAAAATACAATAAAGATTAAATAAAAAAACAAAAACAAACAAAGAATGCAGTAGAAGAGTCGATTTCCAGATTTCTGCCTGGAAACAATTAGTTCTGTCTAAAGCTTACCAATAATTAATAATCATGTTACATTTGGATGACTACATTAACAGAACATTCTGAAACAGAACAGAGTCTATTGGACCTGAATAACATGGGGTATTGGGAAGATTTTCAGCAAGTGCAGCTAACTAGAGATGTTGGCAGTTGACAAGTTTCACTCGGATAGCACTATTGCAGCAGTCCTTCAGAGGTGTGGTCTGTATCCTTTCTGTTTTTAAACAGCATCTTAGAGGTAAATTATCATCTAAATATTGCAGGGCATCACAAGTGCCTTAAAGTCAACAGTTTCAGTGCTGAACTCATCATTTGTCATTATCTGTACTTTTTCCAGTGTCCCAAGCTTTTTAGAAATAATAGAAATAATTTTTTCTAGCTCCTGTGAATCATCCTAGGCCTATTTCTTACTCCCACACCCGATCAGTCACCAAATTCTGTCAAATCTGTCTAATTTGCTTATTCATTTCCTTTGTCTGGAGATTTCTGCTCTCAGATCCATCCGTGGCTGGCTCCTTTTTTATCACCCAAATCTCCCATCAAATATCACTTTTTCTAAAACTCTTTGATGACCTAGAGACTCCCACTCCAACACTTTCCAAATACCTTATTTTAATATCTTTGTAACACTGATTATTATTGCAAATTCTCTTATTACTTGTCTCTCCCTTTTCTAAAATTTCTCCATGAGAACAGGAAGCTTGCCTACCTTGTTCATCACTGTTTCTTCACTGCCTACTGTGTTGCCAAATTCATAATATACATTTAATATGAATATATTTTTAATTTATTCATTATACAATTTATTCAACAAATACTTATTGAGCAGTTGTGTGCCAGGCACTTTGTTATGCATAGGAGATACGATAGTGGGCCAAATAAACTCTATCTTGTACTCATGGGGCTTATAGTTCATAAAAGAGACAGCTACTCATCATATAA
Source organism: Desmodus rotundus (assembly GCF_022682495.2). Lineage (NCBI taxonomy): Eukaryota > Metazoa > Chordata > Mammalia > Chiroptera > Phyllostomidae > Desmodus > Desmodus rotundus. The sequence continues at coordinate 49,276,660 of NC_071389.1, forward strand.
TCACAGAACTAAATGCAAAATTACAACTAGGCGTCCTTACTTTCAGATCCGTCTTCCCTATTTTAATCTCCATTATCATTGCTTCAGTTCCGCTTATCATCATCTCATGCTTCAACTATTAAAACTATCTATTTCCCCGCCTCCATTCTTGCCCCCCTCTACCCTGGTTTTTTAAAATTAAAGTGCAGATCATAAGTAATTTTATATCTTAAATATCTTAACAAATTCAATGACCTTTAAGAAAAAATATCAACACTCCTTAAGATAATGGCTCCTCATGACCTGCCCCTGAACCACCCCCACTTCCTCTCCTCACCATGGTTTCCTGTCCTCGTGCTCTGGCCTCCAGGCACCTGAACTTCACTGTAAACTTCCGGGCCTTTGTGCGTGTTGTTGCATGTTGTTCCTGCTGCCTCGTACCTCTTTTCTTACTCTTTGGTGAACTAGTTTGCTTATCTATTATAACTCAGTGGAGAGAACTTCCTCAAGAAATTTTTTTCTGAACCCACTCAGTCTCAGTCATCCCTTTTCTGTGTTTTCTTAGCAAAATATATATATATATATATATGTGCTATAATTGTTTATTTCCTTGCTGGTTTCCCCCACAGGCCTAGGATTTTCTTTAAGACAAAATGTTTTTCATATTTCTATACCCATTGCCTAGAGCAGTAACAAGTTTGTAGAATAAATGGAAGGTTGGTTGGATGGAAAAATGGATGGACGAACTTGTGTGACAAAATTAAAAGTGTAGTATGACATTCCACACAGCCTCAAATGCACACTGTTCAGAATGTGTGTGGAACAGAAGCCTAGTGAAGCTCATTCTGGATCTTCCAAGCACTGTAGCAGGCAGCACTCAGTAATTTACTCACTAAATTTGTTCCCTATTTGTTGATGTTAAGGAAAGAACATCAATTATCCATAGCCCTGAGTTGAAGTGTGGGAAGAAAAGGCAACACAGCCATTACATGATCAGACTGGAAGGCAGTTTGCAGGCTTTCCACTACTGATGAACCACTGCTTACACACGGAGTGTTAGCATCCTCTGGTCTTCAGTGAGGAACTTCGTAACCAAAGGAGAAGAGCTGCGGTTACAATCTTTTTGTCACTGGACACATGGAATCATGGAGGCAATATCATAACACATGTTAGAGAAACCTGAATGCTTGAACTAATAAATAAAATATGGCGTGAACTAAGACCTACTAATGAATGTACAGAAACCATTACTGCCCTTGGAAAGTTAACTATGTTTTCTAGAGAAGAGAAGCTTGAAGGTTCAAAGATAAGCTGCTTCTGGGGAAACTCTCTGGATACATTTGCAACAAGAAACTTGCTTGCTGCAGTCAGCCAGTATGAATAGAATGAGTACAGATCAAAAGTACAAAAATGAGGTGATTTTACCAGAGGGAAACTGCTTCCACCGTATGCCCAACAAACTAGATAAAATACCTTCCCTTATCTGAAAAGGGTGACTGAAGCACCAATGCAATTATCAATGCTTACATAGCAGTTATTGCCCTAGTAAAGGTGTCAGTTGACTATCTGCAAAATATCTTTGTAATCTTAAGCAAATATTTGTTAAATACATGCTGTGTTTCAGGCACTAGCCTGCAGGAAGCTTAACTATCAAAAGGAAAGACTAGTGAAATAAGCCAGGAAATGAGGGACAAATACCATATGATCTCACCTTTAACTGGAACATAAGCAATAGAAGAAAAAAGCAAACAAAATATAACCAGAGACATTGAAGTTAAGAACAATCTAACAATAGCCAGGGCAGGGGTGGGGGTGGGGGCGGGGACAGTGGGGAAAGGGGATTACAGGAACTACTGTAAAGGACACATGGACAAAACCAAGGGGGAGGGGGAAGGGGGGAGGGAGGTGGGTTCACCTGGGGTGGGGTGGAGGGATGGGGAGAAAAGGCATACAACTGTAATTGAATAACAATAAAAAAAAAATTAAAAAAATAAAAAAAGGAAAGACTAAAGGTAACTAGTGGAATGAAGCCATAGTAAACTTTTAGGAGTTAATACTAGTAGCCACCAGATTCTGACAGCCAAGGAATTCAGGTCCTCTATAGCATCAAAGTGAGTGACTGAAGACAGTTCTTTTTGTACAGATGACAGAGAGAGAGCTACAGAACAAAGTGCCAGTCACTTTAAAAGTGGCCTGAAAATCAGCCTGCAAGCACAGTAACTTCAGGTTCAGCAATAATGAGTGAAAACATAGTTCCTAGGTTCTACTACCAAGTGGAAAAGAACGTTGTAGATGGAACGTTGTAGAAGAAAGTGCTGGATGGAATGTTTGAAAAGGAGCAACTGCACCTACATGAACCTCATCTAACTCTTAGTTATGAGTGGATTTGCAGTTGTCAGGATGGCAGATTCTCAAATGGAAAAAAAAAAAACCAGAAAGAAAGAAAAAAGGAAGAAAACCTCAAAATAAATGCAACAGGAAGCTTTTCTTTAGGTCTATTACTGTTTCTGTAGGGTCTGAAAATGGGTAAAAAACTGGAGAGAGTGTGGAGAACCGGCAATGTGAGGCCCACAGCAGCAGGCTGGAGGTTAGGAAGGTGTGTCTTCTCATTCTCCCAAAGTGAACTCAAAGAAATTTTAGAAATTAGGATGAAAGGGTATCCAGACTTTCAGACATGGAGCTTCTGATTTAAAGGGTTTTCATTTTCTATTTTATTTTTTACTGTAACTTTTCCTGAAGAATATATATATTACCAGCTGTTCCATATATAACAAATGCATCAGAACATTCTTAAAAATTATAATAAAAACCATCATAATAACCATTCCTTATAGTGATATTTTGCAAGGCAAAGTTTGTTTTCAATTAGCTTCAAAATTAATTTAGTAGCACTAAATACCAATTCGGTATTAGTGCTCCTTTGGTAATTATTGTTTACCACCAAGGCTCCATTAGTTCCCATGTTTGAAATGAATATGTACCTTTACTGATTACTGCTTGTGATTTAATGAGTTATTCTTAGAATAATAATGTTTTTAGCAATATGTTTATTGTTTTCCAACTAACCCTTGAAACATTTATATATATTTAAACTCACAGTAGGAGGACTAAGCACCATTTTTCAAGCCTGTTGGGACTGTGGTGTAAATAAACTAGTAAAGGCTCTATTATAGAGAAGTTTACAAAGTTTTCATACATTTCCATGCCAAAGGAATTCAGAAATGTAAAAATTTTATTGCAGTTTAGATTATGAATTTATTACATTATTTATTTTATTTCCTCTTTCTCTTTTAATAGTCAGCCTATTGGAACCTAGCTTGAACATTTCACTAAACATAGATATTTAGACCCACTAGCAATTTTTAACTTTTATCATTTGCTCTTCCAAGTTCCTAGTCTGGGGATGCATTCAGGCACACAAACACGTAAGTAAACAGCCACAGGACAGTTCTTCAAGATGCACTAGTATAAAATGGAAAAATCCTTCTGATTTCCTCAAAGGGTTGCAAGAAGGATTGAATAAAATTTTGTATATATATAAATTTTATATATGTGTATATATAAAAATTATATATATACAAAAATTGTATATATATAAAAAAATTTATACCTATTACAATGCCATGAGAAAAGGTTGAACCGTGGTTATGAAGAAAATTAAGCTGAGAAGTGATATGAACAAATTTGCATCTTTAACAGTTATGGTAACAGTTATGAAGCATATTTAAGGAAGATGTAGCTGAGGAGTCCAGAGATTAAGTTAATGACAGGTCAGTGAAGAGGACCAACACAAAATATACTTAGGAGATAAAGTCAGACACTTCAGTAAATGATCAAATTTGAATTAGGAAGAGTGAAGAAAAGGAAAAGTCAGGATGACCCACTGGTTGCTAATTTGGGGGCATTTTTGAATTGCTGTAAAGAGATGCAGAAGAAGGCTTGGGAGATATGGGAGGGGTGGGCCAGGTACTAGGTGGAAATACTGAGTTTAGTTTTGAACCAATTAAATTTTCATAAAATGCTATTGTAGTGAGGTCCAACTGATAAACAAATCCAAAAACCACAAAAGAAGTCTAGAATTAGAAGTTTGGGTATCACACCATGTACTTAAGCCCAGGGCAGTCATCCAGAGCTTCTGAATTTCTAGTGGTAGAAGAACGATTACATTAATTGAGGTAATACCATGGCAAATATATTTTGAAGTCATTAATATTTTATTTTTAATGTTGAAAATGTTCAAAGAATAAGATCAAGTCAAATAAACACAGAATTTAAAATTGTACAGTAAGATCTCCCTTGTATAAAAATCAGTCTTAAAAGACTAGAAGGAAAAGCATTAGAATTATTTAATACCATGGTCATATTGGGGTTAAAAGTTTATGGTGATCCCCAACTTCTATGTATCTATATTTCACAACTTTTATCTATGCATTACTTAAAAATCAATTTTGGGTAAAGAATAGCTTCCTAGAAAGATAACTATTAAGCAGAATCTAAAAGACTGATTACAAGTCAGCCAGGTAAAAAGAATAGTAGTAGAAAGGTACAAAGGTGAGGAATGCAGTGTGTACAGGGCACTATATGCAGTTGAGGGTTGTCCAAGCACAGCATGATGACACAGAGTGTTCAAAGGAACTAGATAGGAAGGCGTGGTAGCCCTGTGGCCACTTATTATGTTGAGATTCTATTCCATGTACTCTGAGCAACTGTAAAAAAAATCTACACAAGGTAATGTGTTCATTGGCTAGGGCCACCATAACAAAGTATCACAGACTGGTGGGCTTAAACAACAGACATTTATTTCCTCACAACTCTGGAAGCTTGAAGTCCAAGGTCAGTGTTTCACCGGGGTTGGTTTCTTCTGATGTCTCTCCCTTAGACTTGTGGATAGCTGTCTTCTCCCTGTATCTTCACAAGGCCTTCCCTCTGGGAATCTTTGTCCTAATCACCTCTTCCTATAAAAATACCAACTATTAGATTAAGGTTCACTCTAATGACCTCATTTTAACTTAAGTATCCCTTTAAAGACCATATTTCCAAATACAGTCATACTCTGAGAAACTGGGGCTTAAGACTTCAACATATAATTATTTTGTGGGGAGTGGAAGGAGACATAATTCAGCCCATAACAGAATAATGTTAAATTTCCTTTGGTAACCATGTTGAATATGGATTTGAGGGAGAAAAGATTGATTGATTGTCTATTATAATAACCTAGACCAAAAAAATCGCAATGTTCTGTAAAACTATAAATAAATCGATGAATTTAAAATGACTGTAAACAACATCCAGAGACAGGAACTAGTTTAGAGGGGAAACAATGAGTTCAATTTTAGGAGATCCTATTCAATACCTAGAAGAGAGTTAGATATAAGAATCTGAAGCTCAGATATACATGACTGGGCTGGAACTCTAGATACAGACATTGGTAGTATGTCATTTGAAACTATTTGAACAGATATTTGTGTATTGAGTGATGAGAACAATGCACCTGGAAAGAAAAACCAATATTTACAGAATAGGCACAGAATAAGCCCATGAAGGAAATATTAACCTGCAAGGTGAAGCAGAAGAGTGCCTTGTCATAAAATCTGAGCAAGTAGACAGCTTTGATGAAGGGAATAATTAATAGTCAAAGCCAGCAAAGAGACCCCAAATATAAAGACTGAGAAATGTTAGTTGGATTTGGAATGAGAAAGAATTTTGTATATTGGTACTTAACAACGATTCCTTGAACTTTTATGTGTGAGGCTATGGATAACCCACTGCATAGCAAGCATTATATTTCATTTTGAGCTTCACTCAACAGACTGAGGGAAGTGTCATTGTGTCTGTTTTACAAATTAAGAAAATGATGGCTAAGGAAAGTCAAGTTACTGGCTTAAGGTCAAAAGACAGCAACAGATGTGGGAGTCAGTTCTAGATTTCTTTCTGTGTCACCAAAACTGGCATGACTAACCACTAGTAATACTACCCTATGAGCAAAACAGTTTCGTTAATTTGATGGGGCTAGAGATCCAGAGAGCATCGGGTTGATGAGTGAATGTTTGGTGAGGAAGAAAGACTGCTTTTTTCGAAAGGAAAGCAAGAAAAGCAGAGAGCAACTCATCTTGCTCTTCATTTTCTTCTGCATTGCCTGGCACATAATCAATGCTCAACAAATTTTAGTTCAGTAAATAAGAAATACTGTTTTTTGAGCTCGTCATAAGGTATATAGATATGGAAGAGGGTGTAGCAGAGGTGTAGATTGTACACAGCCCAAGAGGAAGAAACCAGTAAAGAACACTAAAGAAGAAAGAGAGGAAAACTTAAGAAGCTAGATCCTTCCTGCAAAAGGTTGATGAGGCCTGGGATCAAGAGCACAAGTAAGAATTTGACCTGATTAGATGAATAAACACCTTCTTTAAGGTTGAACAAAGACTGAGGTATAGAAATAAATGTGTCGGGACACGTGACAAGTTGCTTCATCTTCCATCGATCCCCTCCGTATTAAGCTCCTTTATCAAAGAGTATTTCACCATTCCCCATATGTTATTTGCTTTAAAATTTTATACGTGCAATTTGCTATGCCTAGCACTCCCTCACTCATTTGCCGTATGGTAATCTCTTATTGAAAAATGAGGACTCAGATCACAGATTATCTCAGAATTTTTTGAATTCTCCAAAAAGAATCTGTCACTCCCTCCTTTTTACGTCTCTTAACCCACTCCTGTATAGTGACTTGGAAGCTACACTCTTCCACTTATTTTTTAAGCTCTTTGAAATGCCCTGGCATATCAACAAAATATTTTAAGAGTTATAAGGTATATTTTAGAGCAAATGAATTTCAACGTTGACTTAGCTTAAACACTATTGCAATTATTTAATTTAACCTTTTATATACAAAATAATATCTATGATTAAAATTTACTAGTCAGTTAAAAACTATTCTGTCAGATGACTGCATTTTATAATAAAAGCACATTTTTAACTGAGTTTTAATAACTTCACACTGAAAATGACACCCAGATTGGAAAAACACAATGTATTTAAAGGACAAAATATTACTTGTCAGTATAAAGATTTATCTATTGACAACCTTGGTATTGAAAGAAAACTATTTGTACTTGGGCCCTGTCTTCAAAGCCAAATTGCACATTGCAATACTTTCAGCTGGTGCTGAATTTTGGCTGGTTCAATAGTGGAATGAGAATAGCGACTGCTCTCCTCCGATTCTGTTAGAAAAATCCATTCTTGAATAATATGTATGCTCTATGAGAAGGTAAAATGATAAGGCAGAGAGATCTGAGACAGAACACTAAGATTTAATTGTTTTGAGTTTGCCAGCTAGCCAGTTGCACATTTCAAATTCTTCAAGAAAAATACACAAAGTGCACATTGTATTCAACCAAAAGCCTGAAATTGAGCTACCTAGCATTATCTATATCTAATTTATAAAATGTGGTAGGATATATAACATATAATATTCTTTGTAATATTTGTACATGTGGTTATTTCTCTTGTATTGCTAAAATAATAATATAGATGTAATAAACATGTACTGGGAGACTTGTGATAATGGGAGATAGCTATATTGATTTGTAAATAAATACCTCTTTTAAAGGACTTTAATAATGCAGCTAAAAAATACAACTAAAATTCTAGCAAATCTGAAACAAAATATTCCCACAAAGAATTCGTGTGTGTATTGCCTGTCAATTAAACACGTAGATAGCTAACTTTTGTTCACATAGTCTATATGCATTCCTAATCTACCTATTGACTTGCTCAACTTTTAGGGCACTTACCAAGTTTTCCTAATGTAATTAATAATCAGATGGGTTTGAGGAGTCTACTTTTTGCCTTCTTCTGTGAAAATACATTAAGATTAATGTGCAGTAATTTCAGTTGTATGCAAAGATATTCTAATGTAAAATTATATTTTTTATTTTTAATTGAAAATATTAAAGTCTTGTTGGTGGAGAAAATTGTAATGCAGCTAAGGTATTGAATCATCATTTAATATGATACATAATATAATTGCATTTATCTCAGACACCATAATATGCTGTCTTGCTATTTAAACATATCGAATTTTTAAATCATTATATGTTAGTGAAATTATAGCATTTAATTAGTTTGAATATAATGTAGTACATCAGGGACAAGTGTAATAGCATAAACAATAAAATATAATTTTAATAGTGTAGCACATCAAAAGTTGTAAACAAAATATGTATATGTCATTGGTGTCTTTTCTGGAAAAAATGGAGAACAAAATTAAAGTAGAGTAATAGCATGATTAATTGATTCCAGATAGTTTCTGCTGAAAAGTTATGTTCATTAAGAATCTGTCATTATAATTTGATTATACATCACTTTACAGTATATCAAATATAAGGAATTCATGGGCACAGCTGTATAAATGACTGTTATAAAAATGACAATGTTGTGAATACAAATGTGGTTACTTAGCTGATTTAATTCAAAATAGCCATGGTATATTAATTTGAGCTACTGCTGTGTGTCCAGATATAGTAAATATCTTGTAAATGATTTTGGTCTAATATACACATTTAGCATTTTGCATCCAAGTCAATGATTTTGTAAATGTTTCAAAATACAAATTATACATATTTAATTAAAACACGAAGATGCTGGGCAAAAATTGCTGTTTAAATATTTTATTAAGAATTAATGGGAAGAATTATTTTTTTACAAGTCAAAACATTCTTCCAGTCAAAATTATTTTCATGGAATAAAATTTACTTCTCTATTATATGGCCACTCACATTTATGTCTCTCGCTGGTTTCTTTCAGTGATGTTTTCACAAATAACAGCTTTTTTCAAACATTGTACAGATTAAGCTCCACTGTTCTGCATATGATGGGAACTGATATATTTGAGAAAAAAATTATTTAACAGAGGAAATTCATAAACCAAATTCTGTTATTTTCAGAAAGAAAAAGGAACACTGAAGTTCAGAGTAAAATAGCAATGGGTTCATTTGTATTCTGCCTTAAACAGCATGCACTGATAGTGCTTGTTATTTTAGAGAATTAATTTAAATGAGCAGAAATAACCTTGGAAAAGAAAGTTTAAGCAGGTTATTTTTATAAAAATGGTTTATTGTTCAGTAATCTTTATATGAATATTTTGCTTTCTCCTTGCAGGAAGTATGCATGTTTTTAGTCTCTGGTCCAATTCCATTCAGTTTAACTTTCGATTTCTATGTTATCTAATATTTTTTCTAATCCTAGATCTATATACCTCTTTATAAAAATCTTGCTTAAAACCTATTTCTACAGAATAATGATAAAACAAGCAAATATCCCACCTCCCTGTTCTATACACCAGTTGGTAATTATTTTAGTCACCTTCTGCATTAGGAGTTCCATCTTTTGGGCATTGAAATTGATTTTTCTCATCTTAGCATCTGAAGATCCAGAGTGTGCCCCTTGCCCAATCGCCTGAGACTATACAGTGACACCTACAACAGACGATGTGGAGGCAGCAGCTTTTCGGTCACCAGAAATGGCAGCATCAGGAGCATCAGCACGAATAGACTTTGTAGAGGTAGTTCTCCCAAACTATATTATGAAACCAAACATTTTTGGCGTGCTGCCTGCTGGTGGGGGCTGCCTTCTTACTGCCTAGTGCTATGCAAAATGTTTGGTCTTTGTTAAAGTTTAACAATGACGTTTCTAACTAATATAGAGAAACGTGATTTTTCTTCCAAGTGTGTTCAGTTGCCTAAACTTTCACTGAATATGAATTTTAATCAATCTCAGAAAAACATTTACATCCATATTTTGACAAGTATATTTCCCAATTACATAAAGCTGCTGTCATATATATTTTTGTATAAATATTTTTAATATATGCAAATAATCCATCATGTTAAAGGTGATCCTATTGCAGTAAGTAAGAGAATCTCTAGTTAGTTTTCTTCAGAGACTGAATACGGTAGCCCAGATTTCTATCATACTCACTAATGATATTTTGTTGTGAACTTATTTTGCAAAGTGAAAGATTATTCCCACATGTCCTCAAGCCAAAATATGAAAGGCCAGTGATTGATCGATTTTATGTATCCTTTTATGTATTTAATGTGAGACAATTATTTTGTAGCTATAAGACACATTTGTCAATTAACTGCATTGGCTTTATCTGTACAGTTCAGTGACTTATAGCATTTCAATTTACATGTAAAATGAGTGTAATGATGTTTTTGCAAAATAAATAAGTCAACATAATGGGTAACTTTATGTGTATGACTTAGAAGTAGGAAATGTTTCATCTCAAACTTTTCAAGAGTCTGAAGCCTGCACAGATCTTCGTGTTGGTGTAATACAGCAGGTTCATCAGTCACCCCACCTTAATTCCTATCAGGAACATAGCAAGATACAAAGAATTTACACTAGTTTTATTGGAACTATTGCTCAATTCAATAGAATTTGAAGGTTCTTTTTATAAACCAGATATGAGCAGGCTATATTAAACTTAGTAGTTTTTCTTCTTTTGGGGGGTGTTTTTTTCTGTTTCATTTTGTTATTTAGGAAATTACAAGCTGTTATGACTTTTTTTGCAAAATCTACACTGTGGAGATGAAATGTACTTTTTAAATATTTCTGTTTTATTTTAATACATTATAACTATGTGAAATATATAAAATACTGAAACTACATCCTAAAATGTTGAGCCATTTGTAAAAAGTACATATACATATGAAAGTGGATGGGTTTTTTTTAGTTCTAATTATGTAAATGCTGGTTTTTCCGTAAGTACTTATCTCTGTAAAAGTTCATAAATCTACTTAACTGAGTTTATACAACATTGTTTCTGTTGTGTGTGCCATCTGCTAATTGCCTTCTATCATTTTCACATATATTGCATATATCTCCAAAAACTGTATATCAAAGGCATATTGATATTATGGGAAGACAAAAGTAAATCTCTAATTCATCTTTAAAATAATTGTGCTACCTTAATGTATTTTATGTGTTTTAACCATGTCTTTCAAAAACTACTTTAGAGATTATTTAAAACATTCTGCATGAAAATAGCTTTAATGATTAAAGATATACTGCTGTTTTGCCTTAATAAAGTTCCAGTTAAGAAACTGGACTTTTCGTTGTTAAGCTTTGAGAGTCTTATAGAGCTGCAAGTCGACTCTGGAGCAATATGCAGTAATTCTGTTGTATCAGCATTTTGTTGGTGTGACCTCACTGCAGTAGCCGTGTTGCATTTGTGGTCTTATGATAACATATTGCCGTTGAAAACTTGTCTAGGTAGAATGGAGGAATTTTTTCTCAAGACAAAAATTTGACATGTGACTTATCAAAGCTGGAGTGGTTGAAACTTCATTAGCAGAAGTGATTACAAAAGTAAAAAATGAAATACCACTGAATATAATACTGGATTCATTTCTGCCCCCTGCTAATGCTGCATGCCACTGTTCACGTTCCAGTCTAAATGAGTGTAAAACTCATTCACAGTGTTTATGCCACTCTAAATCTCATCTTTTTTTTAAGAGGAGTCACTCATACCCATTTAACAAAAATGTGAAGTGTTCATTTTAGAGTTACATATTTATTAACCTCTAGATATATTTTTTAAACTTCATAAAATAGTAAAAGGAAAAAATGTGTTTATATGCATTCGTGGTTATTGAAATAATAATAATATCCTGTTGAGCAGACACTTAGAAATATATTCTATTTATTATACATTTATGAGTATAAAAAAGAATTTGAGTACATATAATCAACAATAAACAAAACTGAAAACAATAAAAACACCCCTTACTAAGGCAGCAGAATATACACTTCCCCATTCTCCAGGACACCCAGTACAACGGAGCTCTTCCCTCCCTCATAAAGCAAGTGTCACTCCCAGGAAGCAACCGGGGCCACCCTGTGAACAACGTACTCAGTTGCCCTTCAACATCTTATGGATATCACATTAAGTCCGTTTTAATGGCTTGTAGGAGTACCTCAGAAAATAGGGTACATCTTCCCTGTGGTTCTCAGAAGTTACCGGTTCCTGCAGGTTTATTAAGAATCTCATACACTCTCACATCCCTATTTTTTGTTCATATTACATTTTACCAGTTAGGGTTTTAGTTGTTTTGTATTTTCTTTTGAATCAAGTTAACATTTCCTGGAGCAAAACAGGCAGATCTGAATTTTGTCACCAAAAATATATTATTATTCTATCAATTTTTAGTCAAAAACAAAACTTAAAGAATTCATGTTAGGTGTTGTTTTATTTTATATTGCTTGCTCCTGCCAGTAGCAATCAATATAAAGTTGATAAAAACCAATAGTTTATATTTATTGGCGTAAAAAGCAAACAGTGTTAGTATGGCAGTGTTATAGCATTGGATGTCATTACAATAAAAATAAGTTGCAGAACGAAGAGGTTAGAACAGCCCGAGGATGTGGAAACTACACAGTTGCTCCAAATCTCATTGAAGTCAAGATCTCCTATCAAACCAGCAATTGCCACTGTCCTCCCACACACCAGCTCTCTGATTTCAGCTGTATGGCACATACAAGTATAACATTGAAATCCAAACTCTTCATCGCCTCTTCTATTTGGACAAATTTTGGAGAGAATACCAATATTTAATTCATCCTAGTTCATTAACTATTCATTGAGGGCCTCCTGTTTGTCAAGCATCATGACTAACATCACAGACTATTACAACAGAGCCCCAGCCGTTAGGCAGATGGCAGTGGGGTGAGGAAGACAGACAAGCAAAGCATTACATGCAATGAGGCATGTTACCTGGGATTGTGGGAAGAATAGAGAGAAGTAGTTAATCCTGTTGGCAAAGTTCACATAAAAATTTGCAAAGGAAGTGAAGCCTGAGGGGTCTTTTGAACAAAAATTGGAATTTGAACAAGTGGGCAGGAAAAGTCTTGCTTAAAGTGGAAATGTCACTGAGATTAAACATGCAAAATAATATGCACGAGGAAGGAGTCATCTTGAGGAAGAGGGACATCATGAAGGGCCTTATGTGCCATGGTTGGGCTTCATTTTGTGAGCAATGCTGAGGGGTTTTTTTTGTTGTTGTTGTTTTATTTTTATTGTTATTCAATTAGAGTTGTCTGCATTTTCTCCCCATCCCTCCACCCCACCCCAGCCAAACCCATTTCACTCCCCTGCTTCCACTCTCCCCCTTGGTTTAGTCCATGTGTCCTTTATAGTAGCTCCTGAAAAGCCTTCTCCCCACTATCCCTTCCCCCCTCCCCTCTGGCTATTATTAGATTGTTCTTAATTTCAATGTCTCTGGTTATATTTTGTTTGCTTTTTTCTTTTGTTGATTATGTTCCAGTTAAAGGTGAGATCATATGGTATTTGTCCCTCACCGCCTGGTTTATTTCACTTAGCATAATGCTCTCCAGTTCCATCCATGCTGTTGCAAAAAGTATAAGCTCCTTCTTTATCTCTGCTGCATAGAATTCCATTGTGTAGATGTACCATATAGATGTATCATAGCTTTTTGATCCATTCATTTGCTGATGGGCACTTAGGTTGCTTCCAGTACTTGGCTATGGTAAATTGTGCTGCTATGAACATTGGGGTGCATAGGTTCTTTTGGATTGGTGTTTCAGGGTTCTTAGGGTATAATCCCAGCAGCGGAATTGCTGGGTCAAACAGTATGGAATTTCCTCAGAAAACTAAAAATGGAACTGCCCAATGCTGAGGTTTTAATGAAAGGATGATAAGCAGAGAAATGGTAAGTTAGACCTGTGAGTGATGGGATAAAATTTAAGTAAAGTTTCACAGGCACCCTCCCCTCTAAGGAAGAAAAGAACAAAAGTCACCTAGACTTTTTAACAGTGTTATTGAAGTGTATACTAAGTAACTTAAAATTCACCCATATTAAGTGTATAATTCAATAATTTTTGGCAAATTTATGGAGTTTCGCAATCATCACTACAATGCGGTTTTAAACATTTCTACCACCCCAAGCAAAAATCCCTTGTGCTCATTCACAATGAATCCTCAGTCCTGCCCCAGCCTCAGGCAACCAATAACCTGCTTTCTCTACTATAAATGTGCCTTTTTTGAGCATTTTACGTAAATGGGATTGCATATTTTATAGTCTTTTGTTTCTAGCTTCTTTCTACATGTAACAGCCAAAAACTGGAAGACAACAATTCAAATATCCATCAAGAAGTGAAAGAAGCCAGACAAAGGAAGAAAATATACTAAATGAAATAAACATGGAGGTTGCTAAGTAAAAGAAACTAGACACAGAAGACTATAAAATATATAATATCATAATTCTGGAAAATTTGAACTAATCTGTAGTGACAGAAAGCAGAGATATATTTGTCTGGGTGGGGAGTGGGTTAGCAGTGCCAGGAGGAAAGGGTTTAAGGCAATGGATATATTCATCATCTTGATTATAATGATGCTTTAATTGGTGTATAAGTCAAAACTTATCAAATTGTACACTTCATACGAAGTTTATTAGATGTCAATTATACTCCAGTAAAGCTGTTTTCCAAAAAATGGAGGTTTGAGTATTTACCTTATAAATGTAAGCAAAACCTTCCTTAATTCAACATGTATTCACACCTATACAAAATATCATCACATATCCCCAAAACTTCAGTTAAGTTTTGGTTGATTCTACTTAGCTATGCCACAGTAATCAAAAACAAGACTTCTGAGTCAGGCTGCCATGATTCAAATCCTTCCTCCTTACCTTACTACTTTTGTGACTTTGGGCAAGTTATTCTTTTATGGTTCAATTTCCTTATTTGTAAAATTAAGATAATAATATTACCTACTTCAAATAGTGTGAAGGCTATATGAGCTATTATATGTAAAGAATTTAGAGCTCAATAAATATTAGCAATTATGTTACCTATTAGAGTTAAGATTCTGGTGCCCATATTAGCTAAAATCAAATGGACAGTATTTCTTGGAAAATTGACCTAATTAGGTTTATTTTTCTTTATTGATCCAACCATTATACTGGCATACAAAACTTTACTGGAATAAGTTCTGTTCTGCTTTTCAAACCTCATCTCTTGACATGCATAAGCCAGTAATACATCCAGCACAAATGAATCTCCTAGTACTTTACATAATTCATCAGTTTCTCATTCATCTCTCTGCTTTTGCTCATGACTTTTTTGGCTCAGAAAATCTCTTCCACACACACAAAAAATCATTGAAAAGATCAATTATATCTTTAAAATATTCACTACATCATACAGTGCTAAACACATTGTAAGTTTTTAACAAAAGTTGAGCAAATTTTCTTTGATTCCAATTTTTATTCTCTTATTGAGTTTTCTGCCACTAATATTAGCTACATCTATTTTTTATCTGGTCCCCTAGGCCCAGTGTTAACAGAATATACTGTTTTGTCTTTCTGTTAGAATTACTAAATGACAAAACTAGGATGACTTTTTATAGATCTTCATCTCAATACATCCATAGTTACTTCTGCCTTTTAATCCTCTTTATTTCTCTCTTCCTTTACAATTATAGATAACCATATAAATCTGTAGATGAAGACAACAATAATGAGAATGGTATTCTTTGATTTTTCCTAAACATTTCTCCAATTTCATTATATTTTCCCCTACAGAACAAAATGTATGTTAATTATGCACATCACATAAAAATGTTTGATTTTCAGCTATGATAAATTTTGTATTAAAAAGATAAATTTAGAAATCTCTCAAAATAACAAATGCTTTTACATTAGAAGCTACATAGTACATATATTTACTATATCAAGAAATACTGAAAGCACATTGTTCAGTAATTACTGTCTAGAAACACCTTGAACTGCTTAACTATATTTTATGGTAATGACTATATAAAATGATTTATATTTCAAAGTTTTACCAGTTTGTGTGAAACCCTTCTGCAAAACATCAACTTATAATGAAAATGACAATTCAAAACTTTTCTTCAAGAAGAAATGTAATATAGAATAAGTAGCAGAAGCTGACACAAAAATCAGTGCATTGCTTGTGGCACTAAAGGTACTATTTATATTGTAGCAAATAACATTAAAGTTCTTATTAGCTGAATGGGAAATATCTTTTATGCCTTCCTTCCCAGGTTAATATGCAGGTTTTAAAAATACTGTTGAAAGCACTTTATGACGAGCCTTGAAAATTTAATGCATGTTAGCAAAAGAAGAAACTACTTTGATTTTAAAGCACTGGACGGATAAAAGAGATGAAAATATTGAAACAAGCTAAAGGCAGCAATGAATGGCTTACCTTATTATAAATAAACTGACATTCTCATGGCCTTCTAAAATTCATTGGTTATTTCAATTTATCATTATGAGGACTGAAAGCTTAATCTGTAATTCCAGAATCCCAAATATAACCTGAAGTATTTTTAAATGAAAAGCACCTCAAAAAATAATCAATTATTGTCATATGCATCAAATATCTATAATCTATAAAAGGTATAATAGAATTCGATTCCTAACCAAGTGTTTTGGAGGTAAACCAATTAATGAGCAACATTAGCATAATTTGAAGTTGCTAAACTTAAAAGGCTTTAATCTATAGGCAAAACAGTGAAGTCAGTACATTATGGAACGCTAGAGAGAAGAATGGGTTTGAATCCAGGTCCTGCCATTTTCTATCAGAGTAATCTGTAAAAAAACTTAATTTTTCTGAGACTCAATTTCCTCATGGGTGAAAATGTGACAACAAATACCTTGCACAGTTGTTACAAGGCTTAATGAAATAATGTTGTGGGTAAAGAGATACATATCCACTAAATTAATATTAGTTCCCCTTCACTGTCAGGAAATACAAGATCACTTACAGGCTAAATCAGTTTTGTTTCAATTATTGTTTTATTAAAGGGGAAGACAAAGATCAAGCTGTAAAGCCTATGAATTCATGTATCTTCAGATCCATCAAAGTACCAGCTGCTAAAAAAAGATTTAAAAATATGTTTTACATTGTGTTTAAATGCATCATTTGCTTTATTTATGAGATGTTGCTCTAACATTTATTTTCTCTCATTTGAATTTTTAATTCCTGCCTTAAATACCAACTCTTCCTTGTTACTCACGTAGTAAAGAGTTTTTAATAGTTCACAGCTATTTCCAAACTCCTCGATCTACCTTTCCACTTTTACTTTCACTACTCAATTTAACTTATTCCAACTATCAGTAAAATCAGGCCATTCCTTGTCCCGTTGGGCTTAGTAGATGATTGGTCACGAGTTTCTGATTTAGGTAGTATCAACTACAAACACAAGAAATAGAGGGGGCTTGGGAAGAGGACTAATTTTTTCTTCAACATGATAAATTGGAAGTTCGGGTTGTGTATTCAAACGAGCTGTTCGGTAAGCAAACATAAAAAAAAAATTAGACCTGGGACTTAGAAGAGAATCTGAAATGGGAGAATTGTATTTTAGTCACCAAGTGCATGAAGTTGCATGGAGAGATTATGTAGAATATCGTTCCAGTATCAACAGGTTCTTAGCTAATCATGCAATAACCAACACAATGATTTAAGCTAAAAAAAAAAAGACTTTAAAGAGAGGACATTGAATAAATGAAAGAATTGACGATAAGAAAACAAGCAAAACTTAGAAAACAGGTGAAAGCAATTTTAATAAGAACAACAGCATGGTATAATACCATTGTTGCCACCACTGAACACTGGATGTTACAGTTTGAACCGGCATCCTGCCAGCCCTGGGTACTGACCACGGCTACTGCATCCCCCGCCTGCAATCTCTGTGGCTACTACCTTAGTTGCTGCTGCTCAAGCCATAATGAGTTGTCCATAGTCAGTAGCTTCTGTTGAGATCAGGGAGCACGTATCTGACTTGTATATCCTGGGTGCTTACTTCACTGATACCAGAAAGGCTTTAAAACCAGTCATTTGGCTTCTAAGGTGACATTGATACCCAGCAGGCAAAAATCACAAAATACACCTATTTACCAATGTTAGGTTTATTCATTGCAAGGGAGACTGTGTACTGTGGAGAGCCATGGAGAATCTCAGTAGGAAGGAGTTAGAAGGGACTTATTACCGGTGATTTTTGGACATTTAAGAACATGGTTGTCTTTTCCAGATTGGGTATTCTCTGAAAGTGAGCCATTTTGTTACTGGAGATTTTAGTATTTTTAACCTATGAAATCAAGGGAATGGAGATGAGCCAGCGTTGCCACTGGGGAGAAGCAATAGGCCCTCCCAGCAGTAGAAGCACAAGTTCATTGTTTTTACCTCTATTCAGCTATGATTTTGTAGTTGTATTGTTTTTGCTTTGTTCCATCATGATCATGAAGAGTCCTCAACTGAGCTTGATACTTTGTGAAATTGTTTATGACAAGCAGAAAAATACCATAACCTAGGAAGCAAACAGACTGTTTTTCCCTTTCATGGTAGGCAAGCTGTATCTCCTACCGGGACCCTAAAGCAGGAATTACCAGAATGCCAGATGCTGGGCAGCCAATTAAAAATACTCACGCTTATAATGTTCAGCTACCAGGTATTGTATTAGTTAACTCAGGCTGCCATAATAAAATACCACTGACTAGGGTGGCTTACTTAACAGGAATTTGTTTCTTATTGTTCTGGAGGTTGAGAGGTCCAAGATCAAGGTGTCGGCCAATTCTGTCCCCTGGCAAGGGCCCTATTCCTGGTTTGCACATGCCACCCCCTCACCACATTTTCACAAGGCGGAAAGAGAAGAAGCCCTGTTCTCTCTTCTTCTCCATATAAGGAGACGGGTCCACTGTGGGGGCTGCATGCTCACTACCACAGAGAAGCCCAATTACCTCCCAAAGGCCCCACCTCCAAACACCATCATGTCGGGAGCTGGGCTTCAGCATATGCACTTGAGAGGACACAGACGTTCAGTCCCCAACAGGTATCACTTTAATTCAGGAATCATCAAACCCTTTCCTGCAACAGGTCAAATACTAACTATTGTAGGCGTTTAAGGCCATAGGGCCTCAAACAACTGAGCAGGATTGTTTCAATAAAACTTTATTAATGGGTGCTGAAATTTGAATTTAATATCATTTTAATGTTATAAAACATTATTCTTTTTATTTGTGCAACTATTTAAAGATAAAAAACCATTCCTAATTTGCAGATTATATAAAAAAGTCAGTGGGCCAGATTTGGCCCATAGGGCATAGTTTGAAAACCCCTGCTATAACCAAGAAGCAATATTTTTTTTAATTTAAGTTTTATTTTTCAGTGACAGTTTACATTCAATATTACTTTGCATTAATTTCAGGTGTACAGCATAATGATTAGACAACGTGGCTGCCCTGATATTTTAAATACCCACATGGTACAATACATAGTTATTATAATATTTTTGACCATATCCCCTATGCAGTACTTTACATCCCTGTGACTCTAAGAAGATTTGTATAAGAGAAATATTATCGATGGGTCTATTGCCTGTGAACTGGTATGGAGAGATAAGAGCCAATGGTATAAATTGGTGCAGAATAACACAATGTGTATTTAGAAGAGAAGTCACCATAATAGAGCACTATCTCTGGGTCTCTATGTAAAACTCAGAGAGTCTACATCTAATTTAATAGCTCTTACATTAGAAAACAGTGACAGGCTCTACCTACTACTTCACTGAGTTCTAGGACATGGCTCCTTACACAAATATGTTTAAGGTTTTTTTTCTTCAAAGCTTTTTCCTTCAGTTTTTTTGCCAGTGTCATTGAAATATAATGGCCATGTATCACTCTAAGTTTAAGGTATGCAGCCTAATAGTTTGACTTACATATATTGTGAAATAATTACTTCACTAAGTTTAGTAGGCATCCATCAGCTCATATAGATGCAATGAAAAGAAAAAGCAAAAAAAGAAAAGGATTCCCTTGTGATGAGAACACATAGAATTGATTATCTTAACTTGCATATATATCATACAATGGTATCAACTGCAGTCATCATGTTATACATTATAACCCTTCCGTAGATTTTTAAAGACTATTTCCCACTGGTCAGCTTCACATAACGTATTTGTTGCATATAATCCAATAGCTTCGGTGTTTTATTGATCTATAAAAATTGACAATTTTTTTGATAACCTAACAATTTTTTCAAGAGTTGAAATCATAACAAATATTTCCCCTGATGATGCCTTCTCATAAAAGTGTGATTATTCTCTATTGTATTTTTTTTTATTTCTGAGGAGTCCTCCGATATATATTTTAAAAAGCTAAATTTAGCTCCATGACCCCGAAAGCTAAATCCACCAGAGAATGACTCCCACTAGAGAACCTTATTTATTTAAAATCCTATAAATAACTCATATGACTAAATTATACTATGTATAGATGTTTTTCAGGCAAAAACACCAGAAAGGTAATCTGGTGTCAAATTATAAAATTCCTTGAATACAATGTGGAAGAATTTGGAGCTTTTTCTGAAATAATTTGATCTGAGCTGAGAAATGACTTAAATTATTTTGGTGATTACTCTAGGGACCATGGTAAGCACAGATTGGAAAGAGGTGAAAGTGGAGGCAGGCAGACGATTGAAGAAACTGTTACAGAGGTTTGTATTACCATAGTCCATGAAGTAAAAAGGGTTAACCTAAGAAGGAAGTAAATTAAGAAGTGAGAGGGACTCTTCACCTCTTAATCCCTAGTTGTAATATCATCTGATACGAAGCCATCTCTAAAATTTGGGTCAGAAGGAGGGAATGAAAAGAAAACATACATTCAAGACATATAATGGAGGCTGAATAAACAGGTACTTATAATTGATTATATAGACGGTGATCAAAATAAAGATTTAGAATGGCTTCCAAGTTTCTGTTTTATGCTATAGGGAGAAGAGTGCTAACATTCATCAAAATAGGGAATGGAGCAGTAAGAGGCAAGTTCTTTGTACCATTGCGTTAGTAGGACACTCAATCCTTCCTTTCCTTCTAGAGGAAGTGAGCTCCACCTTCTTCTTATGACACTGCCAGTTCCTCCACTCCTAAGAATGACTTGCTGCTTACAGTGTGAAGGTTCAGTACAGTTTGATGGGTGGAACATTATAGCCTGACAGGTGACTAATTAATTATTCTCTGAACCAGTCTTCTCCATGAGTGAATTGCTCTTGAAAAAGAACTTCCTCTCTCTTCCCTGGGCATTCATGTTAAGGAAGCAAATGATTCCTCTGATCCTCTTAATGTTGTCAAAATTTTTTTGAGCAAATACTCTGCTATTTCCAGAACATGTCAAATACTGGGTGAGTGCTCATGCATTTTCTTTGCTTGGAATTCCTTTTCTGACTTCTTTATCTAGTGAACTCGTTATTTCTTAAAGTTTAATTCCAGTGTTATCTGATATGAAACCATCTCTTGGTCAAGCCCTGAGTCACAAGTTCCCAAAGCAGGCTGCCATCTTCTGGGCAGTGTGAGTCCCAATCATAAGGAATAAATACATTAGTTTCATAATTATTTAATTACTAAATTTTCCGATACTGGAAGCTCCATTAGGACAGGAACAATGATTGTTTTGTCAATCCTTGAATTGCTGTCACATACGTAATAAAAACCTCAG
This sequence comes from Desmodus rotundus, assembly GCF_022682495.2. Taxonomy (NCBI): domain Eukaryota; kingdom Metazoa; phylum Chordata; class Mammalia; order Chiroptera; family Phyllostomidae; genus Desmodus; species Desmodus rotundus. Next base: position 49,298,172 of record NC_071389.1, read on the forward strand.
TGTGTATCCATTGGTGTTGTTCACTGTAAGCCTTTATGACTGCTCCTCTCGGTCGCGAGGCACCTGAAGGCAGCAACCACAACTTCGCCCCAGCCCTTAGCCCAGCCTCTAAGATGTGCTCAATACGTGTTAGTTACATTAATGAGTGAATTATTTGGTTAATGAATTTAAAAGGCTCAATTTACAGAGAATTTGTAAAACGAACTATCAGTGTAGTACAAAAATCAAAGAATGTAGATCATTAACTTGCTATTTTATCCACAATGATAAAAATAATAAAAGACTTTTCTTTCTCTTTGGACAATTAGCTTTTTTGTCACATTAACAAAAAGTTCATCTTTCCTCAATAAAAATCAGGTTCAGAAATATAATTTTTCTTGAGAGTATGTTGAGAAGCAATGGTTGAATGTATGACTATTTTAAAACAAGATTGACTTTATGTGAGTATAATTATCATGAGAAATACTGCAGTTAGACTTCAGTGTCTTTTACAGTTCTTTGAAATGAGTTTTCACGACAAGGCACATTTCACAATGGTCTCATTTAGAGTAGATTTCTTACTCATCGTTATGTCTATTGTACAGTCCATTATTTCTGATAGCTATCTATTAGACTTGATTTCACAACTTCTAAGTGCTGATTGTTATAATCATAGTTTACCATGATAATCTTCATGCCAAATTATATCCATAGCAATAAATTAGTTTTAGTTAAGGCCAACCAGAAAGTTATCTTAAGTAAAATTTGTTCTTAAATTACTATTTCAAATGAACATATGGAGCTGAAAGTACACATCATTCCAATTTTTAAATAAAAACCTAATTATATTTCTATGTAATGATAGACACTATCAAAAATATGTCACCAATGTAGGTTTTAGCATTTCAAATGGTAAGGGAAGAATCCATAGCAATAACTTTATATAAAAAATATATAGTTGAGTCTGAAGCAGATATTATTGTGAGGAGAAACTGAATTTAGGAAAAAAAGATTTGTCTCCAAAACTCTAAACTAATAAAAGTAAAAGAAACCAAATGTATATAGGATCGCAGTCATGGTTTCTGCAAAGCAGAGATTAGAAATCTCAGAAATCACGCCAAAATATACACAATCAATAATTTTTGCAAATGAAGCTTTTAGAGAAGTTACCTGTGAAGAGGAAAAAACATAAGCCACTCTGAAATCTAAGAGATTTTAGAAATGTTTTTAATTATCATTAACATATAAAACTATGCAAATACTTTTTTATGTATTTTCCATTTTAAATTATTTCAAATACATTTGTACTTAATTTAAATATAATTTAAATTATACTTAAATTATAATTTAAATTATACTTAATTTAAGATATTCATTTCTTTGTTAACTTAGTATTGTTAACTAGCCAAGATCAGAAGTGTTAAAATTATTTTTTATTTATTTTATATTTTTTGTTTAAAATTTTACTAAAACTGAAATTATTAAGTCAGGATTTTTAAAAAAAATGTGTGAAGTATCAGCCTCTTCTGGGACTTAAAAGACTTCTAGTTTTGCTTTAGCATGCCACCAACAAACCATGTGACACACTCTGAAATGTACCTCACTTGTGCGGTATAACGAGTGAGTTTGGAAGGATGCTTTTGGATACAAGAAACAGAATTCTCAGTAAAAGTGACTTTTTAAATAGTAGATACTTTGTTGCCTATAACAGTCTCAAGTTTCATGGTTCCAGGGTTTGTTTGGGTAGCCTAATGATTTTTTCAAAAGCCTGTGCTTTTTCTGTTTTTCCACACTGCTGTCCACAGCATTTTGGCTTTCATCCCTGGACTTGTTACCTCATGGTTGCATAGTGTTCACTGCAACTCCAGACATCACATTCTTATCCATCCATGGGGTGGGGGGCGGGGGGGAACATGTCTCCCTCCCTCGTTTAAATCAAGAAAGAAGTTTTTTCTCTCAGTCTCCCCCAGTAGATTCCTCTTTCTGTTATAGTGGCCAGAACTGAGTCATATGTTCATGTCCCAGCTCCAAAAAACGGTCTGCCTAGTAATTATCCGGCATTTTTAGTTTCTGATGCAGGGCAGGCACTGCTGTCAAGGAAGAAAGGGGAGGAAAATGACAGTTACAGTTGCCTGGGAAGCCAGCCAGGCTACCTTTTCAAAGGCCTTTATCCTCTAATGTTCGAATTCAATGACATGCTAGTCACAGGGTTGCCGAAGCATTATATGTCAGTTAAAGTATTAACAATCCAATGCTAAATCTACATAGAAGTACACGAATTGATATTCAGAAAGCCCAATATGACAAGTGATACATTTTTATAGGATGTATAGGAGGAAACAATGTGCTTGAAACACCTGTGTGCACATGCCTGCATGTTAGAGGCTCTTAGAAAAATAATTCCTGTTTGCTGTTCTCTGCTCAGTTATCTAAAACAGTTTTAAATTATATTTTATTGATTATGTTATTACAGTTGTCCTGACTTAACCCCTTTTGCCCCCCTCCACCCAGCATCCCCTACTCCCTCAGGCAATCCCCCCACCATTGAACATGCCCATGAGTGATGCATATAAGTTCTTTGGCTACTCCATTTCCTATACTGTACTTTACATCCCCATGGCTATTCTGTAACTACCTGTTTGTACTTCTTAACCCCCTCACCTCTTCACCTATTCTCCTCCTCTCCCCTCCCATCTGGCAACCATTGGTAACTAACTTCTTTTCTCTTGTTGCTCTTAAGAGTTTCTCTTTATCTTTAACTTTTGTCCTTTTAATTATGATGTGTCTGAATTTGCATCCATCATAATTGGTACTCCCTGTGCTTCCTGGACTTGCATGTCTATTTCCTTCACCAAATTAAGGAAGTTTTCTTTCACTATTTTTTCAGATAGATTTTCAATTTCTTGCTCTTTCTCTTGTCCTCTGGTACCCCTATGATGTGAATGTTGGACCTCTTGAAGTTGTTGAAGTCCTCACTAAGTTCCTTGAGCATCCTTATAACCAGTATTTTGAACTCTGCATCTGATAGATTGCTATCTCCATTTCATTTAATTCTTTTTTTTGGAGTTTTGATCTGTTCTTTCATTTGAGCCATGTGTCTTTGTCTGCTCATTTTAGCAGCCTCTCTGTTTCTACATGTTAGGTAAAGCTGCTTTGACTCCATGTCTTGGTAGTGTGGCCTAATATAGTAGGTATCCTGTAGGGTCCAGTGGCATATCCTCCCCTATCACCCAAGCTGGGTACTCGAGATGTGCCCTTTGTGTGGGCTGAGTACACCCTCCTCTTGTAGTTGAGCCTTGGCTGATGCTGGCAGATCAATGGGAGGGATTTACCCAGGCCATTCAGCTGCAAGGACTGGCTGTGACCACTGACCACCAATCTCTACCTTCTGTGGAGGGTCAGCGGTGCAGGGGCATGGTGGTGGTGCTCTGACATGGTCTGTAGCTGTCCACTGGGTGCACTGGCCCTGGGGTTTCCCAGGTAGTGCAGGCCAACATCAGCCTCCACCTGCATTTTGCTGGGGGCCATCCTGCCTGAGCTACAAAACAACCTGAGATGGCTGCTAATTGTGCTGGGTTTGGAGTTTCTCAGGCGAAGGCAAGTTGTGATTCTAATGTGGCTGCTACTAGGGCTCACTGAAGTCAGCTGTTGCTTGTTTGAAGGATTTAGGAGCCAACACCAGCCATTTTTATGGAAAACAAGCTTGGGTGGTCCCATAAGTTGATTGAGGCAGAGCCTCTGTGGATCTCCAAGGCAGTCAGACAGTGTTAGCCAGGTTGATGGAGACTCAGATATGGCACCAGCCTACCAGTGCTGTGTGGGGAGTGTTTAGCAAAAGTACAATGGCCTCTGTTCGCCTTGATGCCAGACACTTCAGCTTCTCCCTGTATACCTGGTACCTTTGGTGCTGCTACACCAGTGCTGAAGCTCAGAGGGAATGAGTCTTAGTAGTGAGTCCATGTGTGTGTTCTTTAAAAGGAACTGCTTCGGGCTCCAGAAGTTTCTTCCACTGACTCAATCCCCACAGGTTTTTGCAGCCAGAAGTTGAAGGCACTTGTCTTCCTGGCACTGGAACCCTGGGCTGCGGGGCCTAGCGTAGAGCTGGCACTCCTCACTCCTGAGATATCCCTATGGTTTCTTTAATTCTGTAGTTATCAGACTTCCATTCCACCCGATTTATGACATTCCACAGTGGTGATTGTTCTATATTTTAGTTGTAATTTTGATGTGGTTGTGTGAAGAGGCGAGACATGTCTGCCTATGCTTCCATCTTGACTGGAAGTCCTATAAAAGTTTTAAAATAGCTTAACTCTAAGTATTTTTTCAGTACTATTCAAAATGTCTTCATGTGTGTATAGTATATGTTGCAACATATTCTAGTGAAAATGAGCATCTTCGTAGCTGATTAGGTTTCTCATAACCTTTTGATTGCACTGCTGCCGTGTGAGCTACGAACCTCATTCCCAGCAGTGCAGCTATCACAGAGATAATGGGCATAGTTCCCATTTGCGTGGTACCTTCCCCCCCACAAAGAGCTCAGAAAGCATTACAAGTACAAGTATATCTGGCTGCGTTGTCTTGAGTTAAGAATGCACAATAATTTTTGGCCAGTGGGAAAATTCATGTACAGAGTAAATGAATGGTTGATTCTGGTTATAAACCCAAGAATTCTAGAGAGAGAGAAATGAAATTCAGGCCCCTCTTCAATCTAATTAGACCTTACATTAGAAGGAATTAGTGCAGAATTTGTCTTAGATCCCATTGCTCTTCTTAAGATTCTGTTTTTCACTTCAGTCTGTGTCACTGAACAAGTATGCCTTACTATATAAACTAGAAGTATTCTTGAGAGATTACTTGTGAGATTATTTCTTTATACAGAATCACTTTTATCCTGCTGTGCATTAAATTAGAGATAAGTAATTAGGGGACATTTTTTTCCATAAGACATCACAAGATCAATTTAAACCTTTAAATGTTAAATTTTTAAAAGAAAAAAGTATCCTCAAAGTAAAACTCAAAATATGTGATGAAATATATTTTAAATGTTTATTATAATAATCTAAACACTGTAAAAAGTAACATTTTGAGAAACATTAACATACTTGTCTAAAAAAATTGTCTTTCTAATACTTTTTGACAAATTACTGGCTGTTTAGTTTTGTTACATATCCTTCTGGAAGATTCCAGGAAGCCAGTTCAGCTTTTTGTTGTTATTCTGAGGAAGAAATTGAAGTGATAGGGTGTACATAAAAATCATGGCTATGACATTGATTTAAGGTACAGTAATAATCAAGTGAAATTTTTATATAAAACATTTTGTCATAGAAATTGTTTTATCTGCCATTGGGCACTGGATTTTTAATGTTTCCTGGTGTGTAAAGATGATAAGTTTATGTTTCTTCAACATGAGGTATGACAGCAGTTGCATTTTTAAACAATATCAATTCCTAGGCATTCTAATGTTTAGTACCTGTGCTATAAAGAACAATTGGCTTCACCCTGGCTGGTGTGGCTCAGTGGAATGAGTGACCAAAAAGGATGCTGTGGACCAAAAGGATGCTCGTTCGGTTCCTGGTCAGGGCACACACCTAGGTTGCAGGCTGGATCCCTGGTTGTGGGCATGCGAGAGGCAACCAATCAGTGTATCTCTCGCACATTGATGTTTCTCTGCCTCTCTTTCTCCCTCCAATCCCTCTAAAAATAAATAAAAATATTTTAAAAACAGAACAATTTTTTCAAAAATTATAGTATGAGGTTCACTTAGTCAGAGATTATTAACAAGGAAAGAACATGATAGTATGGTAAAATTGACAGGTCTAAATTATAAAATGTAAATGTTCATTAAACAGAGGACACAAATTAAGCAAAGTGGAAAGGTAGTGACTGTATTCTTTAACTTTCACTAGGAGAGGTATCAGGCTATAACAGCAGAAAGGAGTTTTCCTATCCTTGTGCCATGTATAGTCACTAATTCGAGAGAGTATTTGAGCACATTTAAAAGGCAAGTTAAAAGCTGGAATGCATGAGCCCATAATGCATAAGCTCATGCCCAACATTTGCAGAATCCTGTGAGAGTCAGCAAACCCAAGTCACTGCAGTGGGAATTTATGAGCGAACAACACTCCTGCCAACTCTGTGTGGCTTCAGAGGTAATTGTGTATTTAAATACATAAAACCTCTTACTTTCATAAAAAGACAATCATAGATTATATAACTTTATCAAAGTGACAGATGAACCTAGATATAGCATTATTTTCCATCTTTGTTCCAACTGGAATCTTTTTTCAGATTTGTAATTGGATAAATGTTATAAAGTAATAGCATGCTAGTAAGGACTTAATATTCATAAATGCACTCAAATGACAGTATTTGAAAAATGTCCCTGGATTCCAGTAGCATATACCCTAAAAATGAGAACTTCAAATAGTGTATAAATAGTTATCTCATGGCAATTCCCTAATAATAAGTATCCTCAGATAATCCTTAATTTATCTGTCATATCTATACTCAAGGATTTGAAAACATAAAGATTCCTAGGGGCCAATCTTATATCTTAACCCATAAAGTCATCTGGATGTAAGATTTTAAGGTCTTATGTGACCAGAGGTTGGGAAACTATGGCTTGTGGTCCAAATCTGGCATGTCTTTTTTTGTAAAGAAAGCTTTATTGGGTCACAGCCATGATTGTTTGTTAGCATATCATCATGCCTACTTTTGTGCTACAATGGCAGAACTGAGTAATTGAGACAGAGATCACCTGGACAGCAGAACCTGAAACACTTTCTATCTGGCTTTTTACAGTAAAAGTTTGCTGAGTCCCCTTATATAGTACGTGGTAGAGCGCATACTTTCCATAAAAACATTCAGATTTAATTGGTGATTAAGCCAAACAAATCAGGCCAGATTTAGAGGGAGGCTATTCTGTGTCAGCTCTGTCACTAAGTTTCTGTGGGTGACCTGGAGCAAGTCACCAATTCTCCTCTCCCTAGGAAATGAGCATGTTCCTTTACTGAGGCTGCAGTGAAGAAAGCCAAAGAGCAAAATCCAATGTGGCCTTTAAGGGGAATGTAAAAGTCAGGCCAGGGTGTGGCGCCCAAAGCAGTCAAAAACACAAGGAGAGCCTGAAGTGGATATTGGGAGCTGAGGTGACCTGAAATTCTAATAGGTCAGAATTTCAAGCAAACAAATGAGTATGATTTGATGAGATTTAAATATCCTTAATAAGATCCTTAAATATACCTAGGCCTGTGTTTTCATGACTTAAGTGTGTAGGTAATTTCACAGACTGGAACGAACAAGAACTCCATATTTAATCATCTTCAAAAAAAGTTTTTCAATGTGTGGTCTTGGTCTAAGATATGTACGATAGGAAAGATAAGAAAATGTTCATGGCCCTATAAACAGGAAGCTGTCTGAGCTATTTCCATGTGCTAGAGCATCACAATGAACATTTCTATATTTTATCTGAGAAGTCACGCCAGTAAGAAATCTAACCTTTTTTCAGCAAGCTTTGCCAAAATGTACTGGACATCTGAATTTCTATTAAAATCAAACACCACCTATAAGTCCTTAGAAGAACTTAGGAAACTCGGCCTTAGACAATTTCGTAAGTTATTTTCAACTCTGAAAGCCTTCCCTAAGTATTCTAATAGCTAATTTAGAGCACTTACTCTGTGTCAGGCACCATTTATGTGCTTTACCTACACTGCTGTATTAATCCCAACTATCCTACAATGTAGGGATTCTTTTTAGCATCCCCATATTCCATAGGAGAAAACTAAGGCAAAAAGGTGTCCTTTAATTTGTTCGAAGTCAACAGCTAGTGGATGGTAGAATAAGGATTTAGACCCAGGTAGTCTGAATCCAGACTCCACATCCTTAACCACTCTGCATCTATAGTTTTCTTGCTATATTTCAGACATTCAGAGAAATAAAAAATATCCCTAAACATTTCACTGAATATTTCTTTATTATTTGAATTTTTAAAAGGCATGGAATTGGAACTATCAGAAAGTCAACTGAACATAAGATTTAAGTATCCAGAAACTGGTGAACCTCAGACTATCTGCCGTTATTTGTCATGCATATTCCACAATACCTGAGCTCATGTATGTTCATTACAGTGTTCCTTAAGACAGGCCTATCAGGACACCTCCTTGGCAACTTTTAACTAATTGTAGATGGCTGATAGAAATTGGGTGGTGCATCTTTGTAAATATTCTAGAATCAAGCCTCTCTCTGGTAAAGAATCACCCATTCATGCCTGTATGAATGTCTTCGTTAAACACAGACTGAGAAGCTACCGATGCTGCGGATAAGATTGGCAAGTTACTGGCTCTCATGGCGCTTAAATCGAGCAGGGGAAAGTGATTAGCTAACAAAAAACATATGACTTTTCCCGTGGTAAGTGTTAAGAAGAAAATGAAACAGGATTAAAAATATACAAAGTGAAGGCAGCATAGGGACTTTTGTTCTGGGTAATGAGGACAGACAATCTGAGGAGGAAACAGGAGTTGGGATGAGGATAAGGTACCAGCTCTGAAATTCATAGGGGAACGTGAGAGGCAGGAGAGACAGCAATGTTAACAGTAACGAGCATAGAAATTTAATACATTTCTACAATTTTACATATATAATATGACGATGGGTTGGTAAGCTTCATTCGATACAACAAATTTTATTAGAATTTCCATTAGATAACTAGGTAAACTCACAACTCAGTGAGATATTGGGTTCAGCTAGACAGAGATCAAATTTTCAGTATTACTGACTGAGAATGTGGCCCAAGCTTGTGACCAAGTCTTAATATTTGCTCACTGACCTTTGAGGTGAACGTGTCTTCAAGGCTGGTCATTTGTGAGGGGAAATCACACCAGCTGGCTCCCTCTGGGGACAGAAACATAGGACCCAAACTCACACGTGCTTATTGTGAGGAAGAAGGTGCAAAGTCAAATGAGTACCTCTCTCCAGCATGCTGGCCTGAATTACATAAGGAGAGGCCACATGGGGACCCACCTAGTATAGAAAGGAAGCAAACAAATGGAGATAAGAAATTCACCCTCCTCTTTATCAGTAATCACCCCGACCCAGGGCACACTCGAAAATATCTGGCGACATTGCAGTTGTGCAAACTGGGAAGGTGGGTAGAGGCCTTGATGCTGCTAACTTCCCTAGCTCCGCCCTACGGTGCACAAGATCACCGCATCCCAGAGGGCCCCTCATCCAGCCATGAGGACAGGACCATGGGGTTTCCTGCAACCAACTCTAACGAGAATTTTTAGAGTGACTGTGGGCCCAAATCCTTTATTTCCTTTGAGAGTACATGTTCACATTGTACTCTTTTACCATTTTTATTGTTTCTTTTTATATGTGTAAACATATGATTCATAGAGCAAGGTTCTGCAAAACACAGCTGAAATGTCACCTTTCCTTGAAGTTTTTCCTAATTATTTGACTGCTATGTGTTCCTTTTTTTGAGATCCTACAGCAATCTATACATACTTTTATCCTAGCACTTATCACCCTGTGAAGTATTTATTCATTTAAAGGTCATTCCCACATAGAAAATTAGCCTTTCAGAGTACAGACTGTGTGGGATATGGTCAACACCCTACAAAGCTCACAATAATCCCCTACACTAAAGAAATAACCAGTCAAAATGTCAATAGTTCCAAGGTTGGGGAACCCTGAGTCCCAGAAATCTTTGGAAGTCCTGTTTCCACATGGTAACTGAGGAAAACACAAACTGAGAGAGTGAATGAATGCTCAAAAAGGACACTACTGTCATAGAAATGCTATGGGTTCTATTTTATTCTTCTGACAAAGCTTAACTAATGTGTCCTGATAAAATTAAAAATCTATTACATATGTTCATCTGAAAGGAACATTTTTTTTTGGACAATTTGACAGAGTGACTATGGATTGGCAACTAGCACATAAACAAAAACAGCAAAGGCTGTGTTACAGACCGGCTAAGGTGCCTCTAACCTTTGGCAGCAACTGTTGCCCAAGGTTTTGCACTTGTTCAAAGCATACAAGCCAAAATATTTAGGAGACAGTGAGTACAACTGTTTGTTTATAAGAGAAGTTCATTTAAGAATGTAGAAAATGACAAGATTGATGATGCTATTGTGTCTATATTATGGAGTTTTATATTTTTAAAGATTTTATGTATTTATTTTTAAAGAGAGGGGAAGGGAGGGAGAGAAACATCAATGTGTGAGAGAAACATCGATTGGTTGCCTCTCCCATGAGCCCCAACCGGGAACCAGCCTGCAATGCAGGCATAACCTTTTCTGCTTTGCAGGACGGCACCCAGCCAACTGAGCCTCACCTGTCAGGGCTTTCTGTGGAGGTTTAGAATGCCTTGCTAGGAATTGGGTTCCCCATTGGTTCCCAGACCTGTGGTGACTCTTAAAAAACATAGTTGTTGGGGCTTGAACCTATAGCTCCTACTGGTGTAAATGTTTAAGAAGCTTGCCGGATTTTTATTAAACAGCTAACCCTGTATTCCAACTAGACTGGCATTTGGGAATGTGGTAAACTACTAAAGGTTGTCAGGTGACATTTTACATGCATTAACTGTAATTTGCAGCTTAATTCTTGCTGAAAAAATGCCCCCATTTTTGTACACTGTACAACCAGGTAAATCTAATGGGGGTGGGGTGAAATGTCTTCTGGAGTAATGTGTCATTCATTGCCTTACAATAGTATTTTTTTCCATCTGTTATAGGTCAATGCACAAACTGGCCCAGCTGGAAAGACTTGACCTAGGCAATAATGAATTCAGTGAGCTGGTAAGCAAATGCATTTTCTAAACCTGATAAATACACCCCAGAGGATTTTTTTTTTGCTCTGTCTTTGTAGCCCCAGGTATTTAATCAACAAGTACACATTTGCATTTGCTAAATATAAAAACAAAATAAAATCTGGCGATAAAAGTAATTGTTTGGCTCAATAGTAAGCCCCAGAGAACTGGATAATACTAGGATTCACCAAGTAAAGGGGGCGTAAGCAGATGCAAATTGACAGTTTTGAGCACCAACTATGTGGCAGACACCGTGTTCGGTGTGTTACAAATGTTACCACATTTCGTCCTGCTTTGACATGTTGTCATGTAAACTTTACGGAAATTACCTCAGAGTGGTCACCAACTTAAATGCTTTATTGTGCTTGAACGGGAATTAATCCAAGATTTAGCTCAAAGTCTTGGGCTAAATCTATACCTTGAAGACTTTCCACCTTGGAGGTTTCTTAGTAGAGAGGAGAAGTCAATGGTCTTCAATGTCTAATTGTACTGAAAATGTCTTTCTGGTGAACACATATTACCACCTCACTGCCATCAAAATTGACGGAATTCTGACTGCTCCCTTCAGGCTCGTCTTCTTTCAAATTTGCCTGAAGAGCATGGTACATGCTTCCATTTGTTTGTGTCTTCCTTAATTTCTTTCTTCAGTGTTGTGTAGTTTTCTGAGTACAGGTCTTTTACCTCCTTGGTTAGGTTTATTCCTAGGTACTTTATTTTTCTTGTTGCTATATCGAATGGGATTTTTTTCCTGATTTCTGTTTCAGCAGTTTCATTGTTGGTATACAGGAATGCCTTTGATTTCTTAGTATTGACTTTGTATCCAGCTGTTTTGCCAAATTCATTTATTAGGTCAAGTAGTTTTTTGGTTGGAGAGGTTGCAGAGAAAAGGGAACCCTAGTGCACTGTTGGTGGGAATGCAGACTGGTGAGGCCACTGTGGAAAACAGTATGGAATTTCCTCAGAAAACTAAAAATGAAACTGCCCTTTGAGCCAGCAATTACGCTGCTGGGATTATACCCTAAGAACCCTTAAACAACCATCCAAAAGAACCTATTCACCCCAATGTTCATAGCAGCACAATTTACAACAGCCAAGTACTGGAAGCAACCTAAGTACCCATCAGCAAATGAGTGGATCAAAAAACTATGGTACATTTAAACAATGGAATTCTACGCAGCAGAGAGAAAGAAGGCTTATACCCTTTGCAATGGCATGGATGGAACTGGAGAGCATTATGCTAACTGAAATAAGCCAGGCGGTGAGGGACAAATACCATATGATCTCACCTTTAACTGGAACATAATCAACAAAAGAAAAAAGCAAACAAAATATAACCTGAGACATTGAAATTAAGAACATTGTAACAATAGCCACAGGGGAGTGGGGAGGGGATTGTGGGGAGAGGGGTCTACAGGAGCTACTATAAAGGACACAAAGACAAAATCAAGAGGGAGGGTAGAGGTGGGGGAGGGAGGTGGGACTGGCTGGGGTGGGGTGGAGGGATGGGGAGAAAATGCAGACAATTGTAACTGAATAAAAATAAATTAATTAATTTAAAAATAAAGAGAAAAACAAATTTGCCTGAAGACTAAAATCTCAAACGCAAATTAGAAAGTGCATACCCCTTTACAAGCATATCTAGCTTTCTTTACTTAGAAGTCTTCCACTTGAACATCTTCAAATTTCAAAAATCCAATTCATCTAAAATGTATTTTATCTATTTTTTAAATTAAAGCATTTAAGTAATCAGCTTTTCTGTTTTAGCTCTGTTGCTAGCAATGTGACCGTGTGTAAATTGCACAACCTCTCTACACCTCCTTTTCCTCTTATGTGAAATGGAGGTTAGAGCAGTTCCTCCCTTAGAGGGCTTGTGTGAGAATAAATGAGATAATGCAGGTACAGCCCTGGAAAAAGTGATTCCCAATAAATGCCCGTGTACAGGGTGATGGTGTAATTTACACTGCATCTTGAGTATGCAAAGAAATTAACTTCTTCTACTTTGATCATAACCAATCTGGTCGTTATCCCACCCTCTATTAGCTGTTTAGTGAAGGTAAAAACTGACTTTTATTTTTCTGTGATTAAAAGTTTAATCTTCTTCAAAAACTAACATGGTCCCTTTAGGGTGTGCTTGCCTTCCTTGCATGAAGGTTCTGTCTCTCATGGGTCCTCTCACCTCCCCTGCTTCTCTCCTTATGATGGAATTTGTGAAAGAGCAAAGGAGACTACGGGTCTTTCTGACCTGAGAACAAGGGACTCCCTGGTCTCAGGCTCCTTTTCAGAAGCTCACTGGCAGCATCTGCTGGTTCCTGGGCTGCTGTCTGCAGCTGGTCCAGCCTCCTGTGTTAAATCTGCAGTGTAAAGCTGTTGTCAGTTTGGGGGCTCATGAAATATTCTCTGGGAGCATTGGCCATCTCCCTCTTGCTGGCATTGCTCTCATTGGCTGTAGATACATGAGTCTCTGCCCTCGCCTCCTCCCAGCACCAGGTTTGGCACTCCATCCCCTGCTTTCTGTTGCAAAGGTTCTTCACCAACCATAACCCCTACGGTGACACCATAACCAGTACACATAGGCTGTAAGTGTCTACAGGATGTGCAAAATGAGAGAAGCCAAGTACAAACAATGTTCAGAGCCTGCCTCTCTATCACACTACCAAGTTTGGCCTGCTTTGTATGCACCCAGCGTTGTGATAGGGCAGCCTGCAAGGTGGCCTCAACCCAGTATATAGTCTAATGCACCCCTGGCATTTTTAAAAGTAGATAAATATTAATAAAGGGAGAGAGATTAGTAAGGATGGTAAATAACAGATGGTGGCAAAACTAGTTAATGCTGATAGTTTTAAAATTAGTTGTTAAACTGTCTATGCTTCTGTGAAGAGATGTAGCTAAAAAACATACAGTGGATTAAGACAACTGAGGCTTGACTCAACTCCATCTCTGGCTAGCTGGGTACCTTTGGGTTTGTAGCTCAATCTCTATCCTCAGCATCTTCTTTAGTAAAATAATGGTATCAATCTCACCTACTCCATAGGCTTTTTGAGAGGCTTTTATGCAGCAGACTCAATAATAAACATTTAATACACAGGGTCCAGCCCAAATAACACCCCTTTTTTATTACAAAATCTTTTATTACAAAATTATAAACAAGTAATTCTGTAATATAACAATATCACACTCAAGCATACCATATGACATTTTAGGTGAAATATTTAAATTAAATCTATAAATTATTACACCCATATTACTACCCTACCAACCACACTCAGTAGGCGTTACTTCTTCTGGACCCTGTATGTTTCAATTAATTTTGATTCTGTCAGGTATATATATCATTTTGCAAACTTTTCATTTGGATAGTTTGTGAATCATTATTTTACTATAAATATTTGGATCAACAAAAATGAATAGGGTGTATTCATTTTTTGAAAATAGACTTACTGGAAATAAAGTTACAATGCATATATTTTAACTTATGCTATACAGTATCTAAGAAATCATCTGAGCAGGAACCTTTTTTTATTTTTGAGCTCTCAATATTCCATACTAGTCACAAAATAGTCTCTTTTTAATTTTTTCTCATTTACCCTAGAACACTTTATTTGATAATACACAGTTATTTGGGGTGGTAGGGGGAGCACAATTATAGAACTTTACATTTCTAATGTTACTCACTTTTAATCAAATGTCTGGCTTCTGTTCGTCATATGTATGGGACTAGCTATTGTTTCTCTGACAATACAACCTTTAATGAGAAAATAAGAGAATTTGCTCTGATAAGAGGCCTCTAGAAATAATGTCATATGGAGGAAATAGAATTAAATTCTGTTCTGCAGCTAGGTATTGATGCCTAGGAGATTACTGTTGGATGATTCATTTTGTGTGACATGGTAAAGAGGCAGATGTGGAGAGAAGATGACAATAAGTTAATTTTTTTTAAATCTTAGAATATGAAAACCTAATAAAAAGAACAAAAATGTGTTGCTTTAGAATCAATATAAATACCCCAAATGAGATTTGAAGTTGAAATATCTATTTAAGGATGCCTTTGTTATAATGAAAAATTCTAAACAGGAGGCATTATCTTATGTTTCTAACATGAGTAACCACCAGAAAATACTGGGAAAAGTTCTGGGAACATAACAGATTCTTCAAGGTTTTTTTTAATTGTTTCTTTTACTTCTTACTTTTATCAATATAAATTAAAAATGTTTATTTTTCAAAATTTAGAAAGTTAAAAGAAGCGTAAAATAATAGTAAAAGTCATCCACAATCTCATCTCCTTATGTAATCATTATTAATATTTTCTGGTATATTCTTCCTGCCCTTCCTCCTCCTCATTTTCTTTTTATGATATCAAATGTGTATTATTTGGAGCCAGGTCAGAGATGCTACACTATTAGGTTGATTTGTGCAGTTAAATAACATTAGTCCTTAAAAATCATCTGTGTACTCTGGGTAGACAGCCTTCTACTGTCACCTAAAGACCTGGAATTCCCAAAGTCACAGAATGGTCAGGGCCCCTAAAACAGATTCAGTCATTGTCCCAGGGCCCAGAGCCCTGTGGGAAGTATTTATTTCTGATATATACAGATCTATCCAGTGCACTAAGGGTCCCTATGGGTCCCGAACAGTGGAAGAAAAAGCAGAGTGCCAAAATGGAGCCTGGAAATGGAGCCGATTGAGCAGCAGAGCCTGGAGGATAAGGGGATCAATAGGTGAACCCAGAAACAGTCTGAGGCCCTACTGACTAACTATCCCTCTACCTTAGCCCCACCTTCCAGCTCCCAGCATCTCTCCTCCCCTCCCTGCACTGGAAAGGAGAGGGTCATGGCATGCAGGAAAGTGTCACGTAGAACCCTCAACAGCAGTGCCATGGGACCTTCATCAAAAGAGTCAGTTGGGAGAAGCAAAATAAGAAAGTTTTCTGCAAGCTAGAAAACGAGAAGATCTAAGTCCAGGGCAATGAATAATAGACTGCAATGTGGACTGTGTGCAGCTTAGGGTTCCACCATCTACGAGAATGTGGACAACGACGTACTGACAGCGGCAGTAGACAGTGGGAGAGGAAGACAGGGAGTGCAGGGGTCAAGGGAGGAGCGTCTCCTCGTTCCCTTGTCTCCTCCACCTCCCCTCCCCACCACAAAGGGACTCCTGAAAAAAATTACTGCAGAGTAAGTTCCCGGGACAGGTCAGACTTCTTGATCTCCTGCAAGGGAAGTCAGAGAAATGAAATTTGAAATTTCACTGTAGCGCCGGCATAATACATACCAGTTATATGCTTTTATAGAGATGTTCCCATTTGCCAAATTAAAATTACAGTGTGAATTCTATTTTATATTAATGTATGATTATCAAAGTCAAATAATTAGATTCTTTATAAGCATTATTCATTGTAATCTTTCTCCACAGCTGAATTAGAAAGGTTGTCAAATAATCACCCCAAAATAAATAGTGAATTAAAACTCAAACTTATGAGAAAATAATGAAATCAAAGAGGCTTGAAATTATATTATATAAAATTTGATACATGTAAAATAATATACTTAATGCATAATTAAGTTACAAAACAATAAAATGTATCCCTCTGAACATCTTATTGTTATGAACATCACCCATCCTATGCAGCTACCTGTATGCTCTGACTTAATTTTGCCCCATTCCCAGAGGTGACAACAATCCTGAATTTTGTTTAACCTTCCCTATATTTATATGCATCTCTAAATATTATATTATTTCACTTTGCTTGTTCATAAACTTTGTACAATATGGCTATACTACAACTTATTTACCTTTTATTTTCTTCATGGATAATAATTTTTGTCTAGTTATTGTTTATTACATTGTTGCTATGAATATTCCTATAAGGGCACATTTGTAAGAGTTTATCTAAGGCATGTATAGAAGTAGAATTTTCTGGTCATAAATTTTACACATATGCAACTTCAAAAATAAAGCTTTTCCCCCCACCCCCCAAAAAATAGTTGCACTCATTTGCCAGCGGTGTGTAAGAGTTCTCAAGCTGCACATCTGCACCCACACTTGATGTTGTCGGACTTCTTGCCTGTGCCAATATAATGGCTGGATAGTAGCACCTTATTATGATCTTAATTTGCCTACCTCTGATTTCTAATGAGATTCATGATATTCCATATGTTTGGGGCAAATTGAATTTCCTCTCCTGTGAAAGGAGAGGAAATTTCCTCTCCTGTGAAAGGAGAGGAAATTCAAAGGAGAGGAAATACCTGTTTATGTATTTTTGCACGTTTTTCTATCGGTTTATTTTTCCCACAGATTCACAGGGATCTTTTATATATTCTAGACACTAATCTTTTGTTGGTTATAGGTACCATGGATGTTTTTTCCCAGTCTCTGCACTCTTTGTACTTTCTTCATGTTGTATTTTGACAACTAGAAGTTCTTAACTGAAATATAAAATATGTACTTTTAAAATATCTAGCATATTTTTTGTAAAAATACAAAGTAAAATACAACCAGAGACATTGAAATAAAGAACAATCTGACAGTAACCAGAGGGGAGAGGGGAGAGGATAATGGGGGATAACGGAGAAAGGGCCATCAAGGAACATGTATGAAGGACACATGGACAAAGCCAAAGGGGGTGGGTTTGAGAGCAGGAGGCAGGGATGGGTGGGGCTGTGGGGGGAGCATGGGAGTGGTGACAATGGAGACCATTATACTTGAACAACAATTTTTAAAAAGAAGTTTTTGCCTCCCCAAAGTCAAACAGATCTTTTCATATGTTTTCTTCTAGATGTTTGAAGGTTTCATTATTCATCATCAACTTTATACCTATCTGGACTTAATTATTTTACATTGCATATATTATATTTTCCTTAACATATTCTCAATGTTATAAGCAACACTCATTAAGCACTACTTCCTTTTCACCTGAATATGAGTGTCACCTCTTAACATAGGATTTTCATATATTCAGAGGTTACTTTTTTCATTGGTCAGTTTACTATCTAGGTAACAAAACTACAGTCTTAATTATCAAAAACAATTCATTTTTGATATCTGACAGGATAAGTCTCCCCAACTTAGACACCTGGACATTTATTTTTTATATGTATTTTAGAATTAGTTTAGTAAGTTCTTCAAAAATAAAAAATGTTCTTGTAATTTGATTAGAAATGCATTGATACTATAAGATCATATAAATCAATTTTGATTGATTGAAAATGGAAAAAAATATTTTTAAGATACTGATTTGCATTAGATATCCACATGACATATATTTAATACCTTTCACCTAAGTTTTACAATTTCCTTCAAAAAAGTTTTACTTATTTTTAGTTAGTTTATCTGTAAGTACCTATATTTTTGTTGTATTATCAATGTACTTTTTCAAAAGTTATAGTCTCCAACTGTTTTGTTGCAGGTACACAGTAGTCCATTTGATTTTTTTTGTTACGTATATCCAACTACCTACTCAAGTCTCTTAGTAATATGAATAAGTAGCCTATAAATTCTTTAGAGAATTTTCTGTGTAGTGAATCAAATAGTCTATGAATAATTGAACAGAAGCAATGTTATTGTCTGATTCCTGATTTTAATGGAAATACATTCATGTTTTGTTATTAAGATTATTTTTTACTATTAGTTTGAATAGATACCCTTTATTAGGTTCAGAATATACCTACCTTCCTATTGCTAAATTACTAAGACATTTTCTCGTCAGGAGACGCCAAACTCTATAAAAAGCTTTTTCTTCTTTGATTGAGGTAATGACATTTTTCCCCTTCAATCAATCAAGGCTGTGGATTATATAGAGACAGTTTCTAATGTGAAACCACCTTTGAGTCTCTGAAACAGATCCAACATGATCACGTTATGACAATGATCATAACCTTCTATACAAACTGTATGCAGTTCAATCCTGTCTGGGCTTTTTTGAAATCCTCATTTGTGTGTCAGATTTGTATACAATATTCTTGTGTACTTTATCTGTAAGTTTATGTTTCTCATCAGTTATGGAAAATTATCAGTTCTTATCTCTTTAAATGTTGCCTTTTACCTAAATGTTCCATCTTCCTACTGTAATTTGGATTAAATATGAACATAAGTATGATGTCATAAGTGATTTAAAAATGCTATTTTATTAATTATTTTGGTTTTTTCTGAAAAAGTAATTAGATAAGGGGTAATTTTTAAATATTTATTTTGTAACCTTAAAAAAAGTATTTTGGACTCTACCTAAAGTATTTGTTCTTCAGAATTTGAAGGATAATGGTGACATTATTTTAAGGTATTTTTAACTCTTTGAACTATCTAATGTACCAATTACTGACAGAGATATCTCTAAATTATAGGCCATTCAAATTCTACATTAAAGAACAAAACATAAATTTTAGCAAACAAACACCTGAGTGATAGCAACAAAAACACTTAAATAGTAAAAAAGTTATTTCATATAATAAAAAACATTTAATCTTTTAAAACACAATGCAAAGATGGATTGAATTTAAAAGTTCAGAGAATTCTTCAGGAAATGAGTAGTATCATTTTAACTGGCTAATTTTTGAGATAGTACGTCAAATAGACTTTCTTTGGGTTTTTTTCCAATTTTTCAATTATTTTATTGTTGTTCAATCACAGTTGTCTACATTTTCTCCCCACCTCTCTATCCCACCCCAGCCAAACCCACTTCCCTCCCCTGCTTCCACCCTCCCCCTTGGTTTAGTCCATGTGTCCTTTATAGTAGTTCCTGAAAACCCTTCTCCCCACTATCCCTTCCCCCTCCCCTCTGGCTATTATTAGATTGTTCTTAATTTCAATGTCTCTGGTTATATTTTGTTTGCTTTTTTCTTTTATTGATTATGTTCCAGTTAAAGGTGAGATCATATGGTATTTGTCCCTCACTGCCTGGCTTACTTCACTTAGCATAATGCTCTCCAGTTCCAGTTCCATGCGGTTGCAAAAAGTATAAGCTCCTTTTTTCTCTCTGCTGCATAGAATTCCATTGTGTAGATGTACCATATAGATGTATCATAGCTTTTTGATCCATTCATTTGCTGATGGGCACTTAGGTTGCTTCTAGTACTTGGCTATGGTAAATTGTGCTGCTATGAACATTGTGGTGCATAGGTTCTTTGGGATTGGTGTTTCAGGGTTCTTAGGGTATAATCCCAGCAGTGGAATTGCTGAGTCAAAAGGCAGTTCCATTTTTAGTTTCCTGAGGAAATTCCATACTGTTTTCCACAGTGTCCACAGCAGTCTGCATTCCCACCAACAACATACTAGGGTTCCCTTTTCTCCGCATCCTCTCCAACATTTGTTTGTTGATTTGTTTATGTTGGCCACTCTGACCAGTATGAGATGGTACTTCATTGTGGTTTTAATTTGCATCTCTCTGATGGCTAGTGATGCTGAGCGTCTTTTCATATGTCTCTGGGCCCTCTGTATGTCTTCCTTGGAGAAGTGTCTGTTCAAGCCTTTTGCCCATTTTTTAATTGGGTTGTTTGTCTCACAGACATGTCCCCTAAAGCAAGGGACATTAAGGGAAGAATAAACAAATGGGACATCTTCAAATACACTTTCTAAATATATTTTGTAAATTCAGCCATCTATGGACTATATAAGAGTATTTATATTTTCTAAAACTCCTTTATAGAAAATCTTAAAAAATTCTTTACACATCACCATTTTAAGTTCTTAGTAAAATCACACATCACAATAAACAAGAACTTCTAATCTCAATATTAAATATAAATTAATTTGCATTGACATTTTTTCACTCTATTTTATAGAGTAAAACAAAAAAATTTCAAATAGGCAAATAAACAATGGAGAAACTCCAAAAAGAAATACCAACAGTTGTACAGAATATATGCTTGGGTTATGCAAATAACACAAATGTGCTTCCATAGAAATTGAGAACTGTTGAATACTTATGCTAATGTTTTAACTTATAATTAAAATTAATTTAAATTTAATTAAAGAATTTAATTTAAGATTTAAACACATTCTACTAAAAGTATAGCCACCAGTGGTTTCAGCTCCCTAGTGTGCCCAAGGTGCACTCATTGTTAATTAGAATACCTAGGATGCATGTAGTCTATTATGTGTACCTGAGGCAAGCCCTTTATTTATATATGCAGTAATTTCCTTTGTAAGTAATTACAGCATAGGTTTCCTACACCTTATTATGCAAACTTTGTCAATTATTAAGTAAAGCTTATAAAAAGAACATAGTAATAAAATACAGTTTTTCATCTTATAACTGGCCACCCCAATTTAAGAAATATAGTTGAAACATCATAATCATTAACTCCTCCATTTCTTGCATTTGTAAAACTACTAAGGACATATATTGTGGATGGATGTCACAGACATTGGCAAGTGTTATTAATATATCAAGAAAATTTTGAGAAATGAAACTTACTGTTAAAATTATTACAGGCACATCAATTTCTGTATCAGTAGGTCCAGTCAGGAGGTGGAAACTACATCAATTATTTCACAAAGAAAATTTTAATATAAAGAATGATTAAGTGTCTATTAGAGAACTAAAAGGGCAAAAAGGAGGCACTGAAGGATTACAGAGGTAACAACTCCAGGAAGTAGCTAAAACCTCTAGGGCAGGGAACAAAAAAGGAAGAAGGTAGTGTAAGGAATTAGGAAATCCTAAACTGGGACTCAGACCTCTAAAGAGGGGCCCCAGCCTGCAGGTGGTGGTGTCTCTTAGGAGGCCTGAAAAGGCTGGTTTTAGTTGTGTGGGAAAACTATAGACTACACACAACCACTGTTGCTGAAGTGTGGTGTTGCTGCAGGGAGAGCTGTTGCCCTTGGCATTATCGTTGCGATGCTAACATGACAAGGAAGTAAAAGGAGGACCAAGTACCATCTCCCCCTCGGGCCTCCCATCTTTGCGGCACACCCAATTGTCAGTGGCTGACACGGAGCCACTGGTCAAAAAAGAAATCTTAACCCCAGAATTATCAAACAGATTAAAGGAAAGTAGGCCCACAGCTGAAAGGCAATAGCTTAAATTTTTTTTAATTTTTTTTAAAAAGTTTATTTTTCCCAACTCAACTTTCAGTATCACTTTTTCCAGAAAGCTTTTCCTGTGCCTAGCAGAGTGCCAAGTTCCCAACGCTTGATAAATATTTTTGAATGACTGATGAAGAATGATTGGATTTTAAAAGTGAACAGCTCAGCAAATTCTCAGCATCAGAATTATGCCTGAAATCAATCATTCTATAGTCAGCTCTTTTGAGAAATTAATTTTGATTCACTTTGAGACATATTTGCAAATAAGTTTCTCCACGAAACTTAAAAGTACAAAAGTTGTACCTGTGACCAATAAATAAATACAACGGTATTTCCACTAACTCTGTAACATCAAAGGAATCCTTGATGAGTCATTCAATCAGAATGTATTTTCTGACTGAAAATAATTTGCAGGCTTTTTCCTCCACAGGAAGATCAAGTTGTGGTGTCCACTTTTATAAATGCAACTTCTGTTGACTTAGGGTTTTAATAAGCAATCCCCAATGTCACATATAAATAAAGAAACTCATTTTCTTGCTTTCGAACTCTCCCTTTCATAGCAATAAAAGAAGTCATCTTTGCCTTTGTTTTCAAAGGAAGCAGCTGTTCCCTCACTGCCATTTCTTATTGCTTCAGTATCATAACTGGGCACTGCAAGAAAAATTAATTAGCTCTGTTTGCCTTCCCATAAATAAATTTTTCCAAGAATGGCATACATCTCAATGTCATCAAGTACCTTGGTGAGTCTGTCAACAGTTGCTACCAGACAAATTAAAGAAAAGAAGAAATGCTTCCTGATTGAGCCAGAGTAAACTACATTAAATAAGTGTACAAATTTAAAATCAAGACTTCACCAAGAAAATAGGGGATTATTCAATCACGGAGTAAACCCAAGAGAATATTCTTCAGTTGTGAATGGGGATTGTGAATCACCCAAAAAAAACTAACAAAAATTGTACTTAGTGTAATCAAATTCCAACTTAAATCTCCTCTTCCTGACTTACATATTGAATTGGTAATATCTGGATACATTATTGAATTACTAGAAAAAAAGTCATTTGAATTCCGGTTCCACAATGAACCAAAACTAAAAGGATAAAAATGCTAAGGAGAGATAGATAAGGGGATAGAGTGTGTGTGTGTGTGATTAAGGTGGCCAGAGAAGCTTCACTCAGAAAGTTTAATGAAATTTTAATAAAAACCTAAAGAAAATGAGGGAGAGAATCATGCAAATATCTGGGCAAAAGATTTTTCTAGGCAGAGGAAACAGGAAAAATACAAACACTGAAGATGAGAGCAAGCATAACATCTGGACATCAAGAAGACCAGAATAGCTAGAATAGCTTGAGGAGAGTCAGTGGTAAGTATTTGGGAGGGGTCTGGGGTGGGATAGGGAGTAAAGGTAGAAGCCTGTAAGACATGCTAAGGATTTGGGCTTTTCTCCTAAGTAAAACTGAAGCCCTTTGGAAGCTTTTGAGCAAGTAGAACCCATGGTCTGACTCAAACTGTTCCATTACATTGCACTGTTACAGCATGTTACACTACATTACACTGCGTTGCATTGCCAGGATCACTTTGACTACTGTGTTCAGCATAGCTGGAAAGTGGGGCAGGGTGAGTTAAAGAGACCAATTAGGAAGTTATGGCAATAATACAGGCAGGAAATGATAGTGTCCTGGTTTGGGGCAGTAACAGTGAGGTGGTAAGGAGTTGATTTCTGGGTAAACTTTAAAGATATAGGCCAGAAGTAGGATCTGAATTTGTCAGTTAGGGACACCCTCTGTCCAATAATAATACAAAGTAAGGAATACAGAATTAAGTACAAAAGCAAGTATTTACTAAAGGCGGGAAAACTGTGAATTTCAAATTACAAATTAAAAGTAATAAAATACAGTTTTGGAAATCTGATAAATGCTATTAACATCATTAAATCCAGGAAAATAACGTTACACATGTTTATGATGATCTTTTTCCCTCTGCATTTTGGCTTCATACTCTTTGACAGTCTTTTCACATGATAAATACTTTGTAATATTTTCTATGGAGATAGTAGAAAATAATCCAATCTTTTATCTACCATGGATTTTATTACTGATAGTTCAGAAACACTCATTTCAGCTTTAAAATTTTTCATTATTATATCTTATAAAATTTTAGGATGTTGTCAAATTTGGGAAAACCTATGGCTCAATACATTTTTAAGCCTGTTTCTCCTCCTCCACATAATACCTCTGGTGCTGGGAACCAATGGACCTGTTCATGCCCCAGGGTGTCCCCTGGCCCTGTACCTTCGTGTCCTGATGGCCAGGGCAGTTGGCCCAATGAGCAAGGGGAGTATCTCTGGAAGCCATTTCTACTCTAGATGGCCAGCACCAAGTTAACTACATGAGGACATGGTTCAAACTATATAAATGCATACCCCTAAACTATGATAAAGGCATTTTTATGAAACTTCCCTTTATCCAGGACCCCAAAATGCCTGTAACATGAGGGAAATTACAACAGAGAGGAAGTCAGGATAGAAATTATAGTTAAAATACATTACTTTTACTCAGCATTCCAGGCCTAGACATATACCTGTTCTCCTATGGCTGAACTATAAAAAATGACCATAAATTTAGTGGCTTAAAACAATACAAATTTACTATCTTACAGTTCTGGATGTCAGAAGTCCTAAAAGCAGGGTATCACGATGGCTTTGTTTTCTGTAGGTTTTACGGGAGAATCTGTTCCATACTGTTTCCAGCTGCAGGAGGCTGCCTGCCATCCTTGGCCGTTGGCCTCTCTCTCACAGCACCTCAGTCTCTATCATTACATCTCTTGCTCTGACTCTACTTCCATCATCAAATCTCTTTCTTGGCCTTCTTGACCTTCCTGCTACCCTCTTAGAAGAACCTTTATGACTATATTGGTGAACCACCCCCCGACCCACCCAGATAATACAGGATAATCTCTCTCACCAAGATCCTTAATCATATATGCAAATTCTCTTTTACCAAGTAAAGTAATGTATTCACAGGTTCTGGGGATCAGGAGGCTAACATCTTTGGAAGTCCACTGCTCAGCCTGCCATAGTCTGGACTCTGCCCCCAAAGATTCATGTCTGACCCACATTAAAATGCACTCCTCCCAACCCCAATTCCCCAAAGGTCTCATCCATTAAAACATCAGTTCAAATACAGAAATTTTATCTAACTCTCATCAGCTCAAAGTCCCAAATTTCATCATCATGTAAAGCATCTAAATTAGTCATAGGTAAAGTTGTGGGTATAGTCCACCCTAGGGCAAAATCCCTCTCCATCCATAGACCTGTGAAACTAGAAAACAGTTCATCTGCTTCCAAAATACAATTGTGCAATAGGCACAGAACAGTTATAGACTTTCCCAGACAAAAGAGAAAAACAGTGGGTGGACCAAAGGAGTTTTTACCCAGGACCAATTTCAAAATCCAGCCAAGCAAACTCCATTAAGTCTCAGGCCTTGGAATAACACTTGTGGCTCAAGACGAAGATGTTATTGCTCTGTGACTGTGTCTTCTGAGTCATCCGTCCTTTTCCAAGGAGGAAAGAAATTTTTTGCAGCTGAGTACATTTATCAACCTGTTTCCTACCAAAAGAATTTTAGAAGTCTGGCAGTCTTCTTTTATTTTGTCTACTCTCTGTCCCTTTCAATCTATGCTGGTAGTGTTTTTTGTTACAACTGTCTTGAGAGCCTTGTGGATGTCCCATGTCTATCTGAGGATTTCTCCGTTGCACAAGAGGTTCCTCCACAGAGCTTTCCTGCATAATTCCATCTCTATTGCTGGCTTCTTTTAAGATGTCTGACAAGTTTGTTGAGACACATACCTAACCTCTCCAGAGCCTTTGTATAAATGGATGAATCATCTGACCTTTTAGTCCTTAACAGTCACTAGCAAAAGGTTACCCAGGTTCCTTCACTTTCTTTCCTGGCAGTGAATCTCCTAATTTTATCATCTTTTATACTCTGGAAAGGATGAATATTCCTCAAATCAAGTCCTGGTACTTTTTGCTCAACAGTCCTCTCAATTTAATTTTTTCTTCATAGAAACCAGGCCACACCTTGGAAACTGTACTTGGAAATCTCTTCTTTCTGAATGTTCTATGTATTATGGAAGTGGGGTTTTAAAATCACTTACTATTTTTGTCATCATCTAATTCTCCTTCCAAGTCTTTCAATGTTTGCTTTATATTGTATATTTGGATTTCATAATACTGTACAATACTTATAATTATTATATCTTCTTTGATTAATTGACCATTTTATCAATGAGTCATTTCCTTTTCCTTTGATAGTATTTAAAGTCTATTTTGTCTGGTATAAGTATGGCTGTCCCTATTCTTTTTTGGTCACCATTTGCATGAGGTATCTTTTCCTATCCTTTCACTCTCAGATATCTGTGTAGTTAAATCTAAAGTGAGTCTGTAGACAGTGTATAGTTGGGTTGGTTTTTTAACCATTCAGTCAAAAAAAAAAAAGAAAAAGAAAAAGAAAAACACAACAGACAAGAATCTATGTCTTTTAATTGGGAAGTTGAATCTATTTACATTTAAAATAGTTATTGATCTGGAATAACTTACCATTTTGTGGTTTTGTGTTTGCTTTGTAGCTCTTTTATCTTTTTCCTCTGGCTGTTTTCCTTTGCATTTTATTGATTTTTTTTTAAATCAAATTTATTTAGGTGGCACTGGTTAATAAAATTATATAGGTTCCAGGTGTACAGTTCTATAATACATCATCTGTATATTGTATTGTGGGTTCACCACCTCAGGTCAAGTCTCTTTGAATTGCCATTTATGCCCTCTACATCTTCTACCTCCCCCACTTCCCTTTCCCTCCTGTAATCACCATACTGTTGTTTGTGTCTTTGAGGTTTTCTTTATTTTTTGTTTAATCCCGTCACCTTTTCCACCCAGCTCCCCAACCTCCCTCCCTCGGACAGCTGGCAGTCTGTTCTCTATCTATGAGTCTGTTTCTATTTTGTTTGTTAGTTTATTTTGTTCATTAGATTTCACATATAAGTGAAATCATATGGTCCTTGTCTTTCTCTGACTGACTCATTTCACTTAGCATGAAAATCTCCCATTCCATCCATCCTCTCACAAAGGGTAAGATTTCCTTCCTTTTTTTTTTAATAGCCACATAATATACCATTGTATAAATGAAGCACAACATTTTTATCCATTTATCTACTGATGGGTACTTGGGTTGCTTCCATAGCTTGGCATACAATGGAAAAATACCTACCTTTTCCAATTTTTACAAATTAACTCGGTACAGGGGAAGACCTTTACCAGTCAGTCCAGCTAGAGATTCTGGGGACAAGAGATGTAGTTTTAAAGGGAAAGACCAGGAGTTCTACTCTGGGCATCTGAAGTTTGACATGCATATTACATGTCCCAGTGGAAATGTCAAGAAGGCTATTAATGATGAGTCTGGGCAGAAATACACATAAAAACATTTAATAAATATAAGTACAGATATACATAAAATTGAAAACCATGTGACTAGATGTGATTACCAAAGGAAGGAGTATAAACAAAACATAATAACAACAATTTATACAAACTATAATTGTTTCCAATAAATACAAGTAGAATAGCTCTGGCAAAATAAGGGAAATGTCTGGGACCCAATATCCTCCTTCTATTTCCTGTGACTTCACAAAACACAATTCTGCAATCTGTATTAACAAACTCAACAACTGGGTGATATTGTAGAAGGCAGAGTTCCAAGATCACCCCCAAGATCTGTATCCCCTGGAATACAGGTGTCTCTTCCCAGTTATTCGGTCAAACACCAAGTGCTGCTGCAAAGTGACTTTGCAGATGTAATTACAGTCCCAAGTCAGCTGGCCTTAAACAGAGAGATTACCCTGGGTGAATGTGATCTAATTAGGTCATCTGTCAAAAGACAATGGGCTCTTCTTAATTAAAGAGATTGGAAGTATGAGAGGGTTCATGGAGGGAGCTCTATTTCAAGGACCATAGTTGGCCTCTAGGACCTGAGAGTGACCCAGCAAAGAAACGTCTGACAGCAAGGGAGGAAACAGAGACCCCCAGCCCTGAGGAACTGAACCCTGCCACATCCACAAGAGCTTGCAGGAGGACTACAAACTCCAGGTGGTAATCCCATCTAGCCAACACCACAATTTTGGCCTTTTGAAACCCAAAACAGAGAACATAATCACACCATACCCTGACTTCTGACCTACAGAACTCTGAGTGTTAGTTTAAGCTACTAAGTTCTCAGTTATTTGTTATGCAGCATTAGAAAACTAATACAGCTATGTTTTCTTGTTTTGCAAAGATTAGAACACATTGGATAATTGAAAGGATTAGTAAGACTCCAAAGAGCATGTTCACTTAAGGCTTTCAGTGACACTAAACGATATAGTAGAGTAGTAAAAAGAGAATGCAGGCAAACACCAGGCCCTGAGAGCCTTCCAAGTACAACTTTCTAAAGTCCTTCTTATTCACACAAGGATGTGCTTCATCTCTGCATAAAACCACCAAGATGTGTATGATGAATCCCAGTTTCAGCGCACTCCCTAACAGTTCCCAGTGGAGTCTTCCGTGCCCTTGGTGCACATTGCCAAGCCAGGCTATTTAATTGGTCATGACAGGTATTAACTCCAGTCCGCCCCACCCCCAAAAAGCCCTAGGTGCCACCGGGACCTCTTCAAATTTGAAACAGTACATTATAAATCCTTACCTGACCACTGACCTTATTTGGCCAAGAGTCAGTGCCAGACTTAGAGACTTTCCCAGAGAGAAGTTTAGAGCTGAACCATTCCAACTGTAAAATCAGCCTCTGGCATACAGTTATGTTTCCCTTCCCTTACTTCACTCTCCCCGAGTTCCTAAACAGGATACTGCATATTGGCTATGGTGAGTGAGCAAGTAGGTGGATGAATAAGCAAGTATCTTTTGGGGACTTCAAGAAAGGTGCATGACAGCAGAGGGCCCTTCTCTAGGTGATAAACCTCCATTTCACGGTCTGCTGTCCATGCCTGGATAATCAATGATGTGGTTCTCCACCTGCAGTGAGGCACTCTGGCTAAGTTCCTAAGTCTGCAGAGTGCTTCTCAACCTATAATCTCATCTGGCCGTGGTCAGGGCATTCGTAGGGACTAAAGCTATGCTTACCAACAAGCTGTAAAGGAAGAATTACCAATGAGGATAAACATATTATAGAATTTCACTGCTATTTCGGTTGTGCCAACCCGAAGTTAGCTGGAATACGCCTTCTGCTCTATCGGACCCTACCACTCATGTCAGAGGCCAGTTAGAAGCAGGTCTTTATTGAGCAGTTGCAGTTAGTGAACTAATTCTAAGTGCTAATTCCTGCCTATCTAGAAGTACTCCAATTGTTCCTTATGGACTAATGGGGGTCTGTTCTGCTTCCAGTCCCTGCTTTCAAATCTGGAAATTTTCTTTGTTTAAATTGTTAAACTGTTTATACTGCTCTTTAGTTATAATACAGAAATATAAAAACATAAAAAAAGAAAAGTCCCCTTTAGCCACCTCCCAGTCCCATTCCTCATAGGAAAACACAGTGCCCGCTACTTCTTTTTCTGTTCATTTACAAACATACATCTGCATATGTATTTGTTTTCCTTAAGACTAAATCGTGGACATCTTTGTTCACTTTTAAAAGTTTTAAATGGTTTCCTACCGTGGACGTCATATTTTTTATTTAATCTATAACTTACTTTTTTCTGAAGTTTTGCTATCTGAATGAGGCAATGACTAATGTTTAAGGCATACATGCATGCAAAAATTTATAAAGAGTGGCTTCTCAGAAGTAGAATTTCTGGATCATTGAATGTGCATATTTTATTTTAATAGATACTACAAATTATTCTCTCAAAAGCAGTATTAATTTATACAACTTTTGGAACTCATTCCAGAAACCAAGCAATTCTTACTTCCCAGACAGACAAGTTTCTCTTTGTATTAAGTCACAGGTTATTGTCATTGATTTATTTTTACAAATATAATTCAATCTACTTTGTATCTTCTATAAAATTCTTTAAGTCTCTCTTTCTAAGTCTTCTTAGTTTACCCTTTCCTGTTCACTAGCAGCAAGATTTTTCTCTTTCATCTGTTTTCAGTTTGTTCTTGTTTTGTCATTTCAGTGGAACTTGGAGAGAGATGGAAGATACACTTGTTTTGACTTCTGAATCAGCTCGCTGTCCATCACTATATGTTTATGCTGTGTTACCATAGGTACTCCGCAAGCACTGAGGACACACAGATGAATAAGACATAAATTTTACCTGTCCTAAATTGAAGCCTAATAATAGTTATTTAAATGATAACACAATCAACAGATAAAAGGTGGATGGATGAGAGAGAGAGATGATAGATAGATAGATAGATAGATAGATAGATAGATAGATAGATAGATAATAAGAGACCTGAAGAGTAACTTTTGGAGGGAAATACAGAGAGGTTTATGGTAAGGAAGGGCTTGAAAGATAAGTAGGGGAGAAAGAAGAGCTGGTAGCTTTGGAGGGATGATATAGAAGAGTAGGCTTGGAGAGCATGAAGTGATTAGAAATGGCTGGGTACAATCCCTTTATAAGGTAAAGTGAGACAAGATTAGAAAAATAAACTGTAGCAAGAGCATTAGAGTCTTTGCTTTTTTTAAATTATTTTATTGTTGTTCAATTACAGTTGTCTGCATTTACCCTCCACCACTCCCCGCCCCTGACCCCAGCCATCCCCACCTTCCTCCCTTGCTCCCACATCTCCTTGGTTTTGTCCATGTGTCCTTTATAGTTGTTTCCAAAAACCCTACTCCCCTCCCCCCATTATCCCCTCCCTCCTCCCCATCTGGTTACTGTCGTTTGAATGTCATGTTAAAAATTTTCTATTTATCTCATGAATAACAGACAGCCTATAAAATTTTAAGCAGGAGAATAATATATTCAAATCTACATTTTAAATGTTACTTCAGATATGAAGGATAAATTCATCATTCAATGAAAAATGTTTATTGCTAACATACTGTGTGTCAGAAAGTGTGGAGGAGCTAGAACTTTAATAGGAATAGATTAAAAACAGTTATAAGTGAAAGTTATTATAATACATTTAGAAACAGATAAAATAGCCAGAACTAAGAAATGACAACAGAAGAAATGAAGGGGGAAAAAAAGAGTGATTCAAGAAATAAAAAACATGCAATGGTAGGGGGGATATAAAAGAAAGAAAGAATCAGGTATGTTGATTTTAGTTACAATTAAGATGATTTAGTGGGTAATGTTGTTATTAATTGAAGTGCGAGGAATATAGGAAGAGGAGAGAGTTGAGTAGGAAAAGGTAAATGTTCTGAACACATTGAGTTTCAACTACCTTTGGAACAGGTAGGTGGAAATGCCTAAAAGGTAGAAATACAGATCTGGAAGTTAATACAGGTGACTGGGCTGAGATAGGGGTTTGAGAATCACTGGCATGGAAAGGAACAATACAATAATAGAGGAAAACATATAGAATCAGAAAGGAAGTTGTGGCAAATAACACACAATATGGAAAAGTTTTACAAACTTTATATTGTTGTTATCAGAACAAATGAACAAAACTACTAGATTTTATTAGAATTTAAGTTTCACAAAATAAAAAATAAATAAATTGTCCCTATCGTTCAACATTGTATCCCAGAACCTAGAATATTTTCAAACATCTGCTAGGTTTTCAGTAAATATTCATACCTTATCTAAATATATTTATTATTTTTCTTAGACATATGTATTTGTGACAGGGGTGTGTGAGGGTTATGATGTTTCCTGATGAAATCTCTCCCATGATCATCTTCAATAATCAATGGATATTGGAGGGAGTTGTGGGGGCCAGTTCTTTAACTCTAAAATAAAAAGTTTCTTCCTTAAACTTGTGGTTCAAATAAAACTACAATGTTCATTACATTTTAAATTTTAAAACAGTGGATTTTACAGAATATTTACTATTATTTTCCATTCCAGATGCACATTTTATATTATGTTAGTAATACAGAAATACAAGTTGAAGAAAATACTTATAGTTAACGTGGAGAAAATAAAAAAGAAACATGCATCCGTAGTAAAGTTCCCAATGGGCTAGAATTGCATTTTTTATTTTTAGACTCCTCCAATATACTCACAGCACGACCTCTGTGACTGTCAACAGTGACAATCTTCTCATAGGCTTAATGAGGTGCCAGCAGAGTGGAGAAAACTCCAGTGGCACATGGTCCTCCTGTATGCCACGGAAGCCCTCCTTCTGAGAACAAAAACAATCTCTGTTACTCAGTCAACAGAAATTGTTTTGAACCCCTGCTGTGTGCCAGGCATTGCAGTACATTCTGAGGAACTTATAAAGGTATGGAATGTGCCAGTGCCTTCAAAACAAGAATGAGCTTGTTTGGGAGAACAAGACATAAAAAGTAGTATAAAGTGTCAAATGCAGTGTCCAAGGAATAAATGCTACTCTGAGGTCAACTGTCAAGGTCTCTTAAGTCCTGTCCCAGTTTACCTGTCAAAAATGTCCACCTAAATCCACAACTGTAAGAAAAAGGAAAATTATCCTTCTTATACCCTTCACTAGGCCAAATTTTGCTCCTTGCTCTGCTCCATACTTGGAGCTTGTGTCCCTGCTCCTATGTCCTTGTTTGGACTAAAGCTTCCTTCTGGGATAGCCTTGATTTCCCTCATCCTCATCTCTGTACTGTATTAGAGTTTGTACATCTTACACTTTCCCAAGACCCAGCTCAAATGCAGTGATTTCTCAAACATTCCCTGATGCTACTAACTAGAAATGGTCTTCCCCTCATATAAATCCCTCTATGAAGAGATCTCCACTTCACCCATAACTTTCTTTATTGTGTCACAGTCGTCTCTATCCATGTAGGTGCATAATCACAACACACAAGAGTCCCTTCTCCCTCCCCTACTGCTGGGTGAATATTGTCCATAAAGGGTTTTGAATCTCCAGGAACCCAGTAAAGCTAACTTGTGGTTTCAGTGCATCTAGTACTATTGACTCTTTCCATCCTCTGTGGTCCTTGAAACCATCTCACAAGCCTTCTATTTTTTAATGTAATAATTACATAATATTTGATGTATGTTGTGATTAATCACCTATGCTAAATAGGATGTGAGCTCCCTGAGGCAAATAATCAGCACATTCATCTTAGTAACCCTCTGTCCAAGCAGTGTGCATTAAGGAAGCTTTCTAAAATTACCATCAACACTTGTGAAAAATTTAGATTTCTGGGTCATACTCAGAAAATCTGAATCAGTGAGTTTCGAATGAAGCCCAGGAACCTACATTTTTTTAAGTCCCCAGATGATTCTTAACCACAGGAGATTTGAAAATGGTCACCAGTTAATAAATGTGTGAATGAATGCTGAGTTTTAGTCTCTCTTGAACTATTGCATTATTAGAAAAATACAAGTGACTGCCTAATATTAAGTACATGGCCTAGCTATTTGAACATAGTAGGTTCTCAACCACTGTGGAACTGATGTATGTTAATGGGACAAGTAATGACTGGTGTAATTTTAAAAAGCTCTCCTGAAGGCACAGAATTTGCTGGGCCTTGAAGAACGAGTTCAATTTGGATAGGTGAGGAGTGGAGAGAGCATCCTGGCCAGGATGCTCATAGGAATGAGTGGAGATGGGGAAACACAAGTGGAGAGAGGGTTGATGATTAGATTAGTTTAACAGGAAAGGTTCTTGGCACAGAGGAATGAGAAATGAGGCTGCCTCCCCACTGTATAAAACAAACCTTTGTTAGCAGAACTCTCATTTTCATTTTAATTTAATAAAAACAAATATAAGTGGTTTTGATGTGATTAATGACCAACAAGGGAGCTACAGCGCTGACTTGGCAAGCATCCACCTCCACGGCTTGTGTAGAAGAACAAGATTTAGTACAGAATTGCCCTGCCCAAGCATCTGCTCACAACTCCATATGACAAAGAAAAAAATAGACCAAAGCATATGTTACAAGTTGAAGTCTTGGCAACTTTTTTTTTTCATATCATATTGGTAGTGATTCACATTTTTAGCAAAATTCTTTACTGACTTACCAATGTGAATTTAAATATTAAATAACCATAGTAATGATAAAGCAAATTCTGTTCACATGTGAAGGACATATTAACTTGTTACCAAAAGGATAATAAATTTGCAGATAAAATGTACTCCTTTGGTCTCATGGTATAGCCAGCATCAATCTATACATCTGTAATTTATCCACTTGGACATTATTTCATTCATCATCTGGCATAGTTATTAGCAATTTACTAATAGATCGCAAAGCACTTTACACAAAATGTAATGGTAAACCACTATGTACATGACACAGATTGAAAGATTTATTCTCACCTGGAGGAGAGGCTGATATGGAATGTTTAATTTAAACAAGTTATCATTTATTCATTCATTTATTCAACAGCTTCTGAATGAATGAATGAATGTGGCTTTGTTTTATTCTCTGTTACATCCCCCATACTAAGCACCATGTTTGATATATGTTCAGTGGTCAATAATATTATTGGATGAATACCTTTATTGATTGCTCTGTCAGTCTCTCATATAAAAAGTAAAATGAAAACAGAGACAGTCCCTCCCCTCATGGAATTTATAGTCTAGCGAGGAAAACAAGTAATAGTCAAGTACGGTCAGAAATGTAAAATCCCAGCCATGACAAGTGTTGAGATCTTAAAAGAGTTTGACCCAATACTTTCCTGAAGGAGAAATCTGAAGATCTTGAATTGAAATCTAAAGGATGAGTGGAAGCTAACCAGGCAAAGAGAAGGAGGAAGGGCACTTTAGGCAGAAGAGGGGCAGGAAGGAGTAAGATGAGCACATAGGGACTGTAATATAGATTGAGAGGGAGTCTCAAAAGTGTGGGTGGAATTTAAGTAGCTAAGGTGAAAGTGTGAAAAGGCAATCTTAGGGAGCTCTAGAATTACATATATTAAACAAAGTTATATAGGTAAAGAAATATCCCATTTAAAGTTGCTACAATACAAATTGGTTTGAGTTACAACCTCAAAACTCATTGCTCATTTGTAATAGAAAAGAAAAATGTGTCTGATAAAACAACAAATTTTTACAGTGAAAAGAAAAACAATTGAGCATGTAATTTCAAATTACATAACCTTGATCTTTGTAGATTGCACCAATAAATATAATTTTACTAAATTACACAGTAGTAATTAGTCCTCAAATGGGGGTTAATAAAAGAATCAACACAGTATCATAAGAATAATTTGAGTGTACTGATGTAGAACTGTATTGACAGATTAATATACCCTAACAAACAGCTCATTCAACTGTTGTATAAAACTAGTAGAAAATATGTAATTTATTAGTGTAGTTCAACATGATAGAACTTGTGCAGAGAAAAATAAACCTGAGACTTTTAAAGACCTTTAAAGGAAATATGGAAACAATAAAATGTTAAAATCTGACCAAATAAATAATTGACTAGTTTATTCTCTCACTAGTCACTATACTATGGTATTTTTGCAACAGACACAGGGCTAAGCATTAGGGATTCAGAAATGCAAGCTCTGCTCCTGATGCCAGATAAATTAACTTTCACTGCATTAAATAAAATCAATCCACTAATGTAATCATCAAGTAGTAATACAATGAGAATTTTCCTAGTATTTGTAGAAAATAAGACTAATACTACACAAAAGTTCTTATGTACATCTTAGTAGTTTTATTAAAAACATTTCTCACTAATCCACCTTAGGATTTGAGTAACAGTGGTAAATAAAAGATAGTGATTCAGCCTTGGCTGGTGTGGCTCAGTGGATTGAATGCCAGCCTATGAACCAAAGGGTCCCTGGTTTGATTCCTAGTCAGGGCACATGCCTGGGTTGTGGACCAGGTCCCCAGTTGAGGGCATGTGAGAAGTAACTGGTCAGTTTATCTCTCACACATTGATTTTTGCCCCTCCCTTCCTATCTCTCTAAAAATAAATAAATAAAATCTTTTTAAAAATTATCTTAAAAAAGTGACTCAGATTTATTTTTCTTTCAATGAAAAGTTATGAGTTGGGGTAAGAGGAGAATACTTTTGACATGGATGAAGTACTATGAAATAATGTCAGAAGTTTGAAAAACAGCTTGACTAGCAGAATTCAATCCCCATTTCAATATCTATTTTGAGAAATATTTATTTGATACAGAAGAAAGAAAACAGTTTTAGATATTTTCAGAGATTAGCTTATAGTAATGTGTACATTGTAGAATATGATGTACCTAAAAGTATATGAATGTGTTTTCAACATTGTAAAACACTTCAATAAAAGATAGAAAATTAGTATATCATTGAAATTATATAGGTAACCATAATTATAATTTGCACTAATGAACATCCATACATCAACCAAAGATTCCAGAATTTAGAATTGCATTGGTAACTGAGCAATTTTTGTCTATCTTGAAAATACTTACAACCATAAATTTTCTTTAATCAACTTGAATGTAAGTTTTTCATTTCTGCATTTAATATTGTTTTTCTTCCCTGATTTGCTTTGTTGTGTGACACTAGCAGCTAAGTACTAAGTCTGACTCAGCCATATTTTAGGGACCCCTGCTTCAAATGAAGGTGACGATGACTTTCGCAAGAACAGTTTTCAGTGACACATCAAAATGGTTTGAAGGGTGAGTTAAAGGCAAGGAAGCAAAAATCAATAATGGACAAACTTTTTCTAAAGTGTCTCTGTGAAAAAGAGCAAACAAATGGAAGAGTAAATGGAAGAGGCAATAAAATGGTATTTTTTTTAAAGATGAGAGACACTAAGACTTGTTTGCCTGCTGCTGGAGGTGGCCTGGAGGACAGAGACTGATGTGTGCAAAAAGGGGATAACTCCAGGCCTGACCCCAGCAAAGACAAGCAGAGATGGAAGAGATGTGATCTGGAGCTCAAATGGGCAGTAAGGGCCACGAATTTGGGAGGGCCAGTGGTAGTTCACTAAAGAGAACCATGAAAGTGACTACAAAACATATAAACGTATTGTACTAAATCTAAATTTAATGTATCCCCAACTCAACTTCAACTGAGCAAGATCCCAAATGTGTCACATTATACCCGAGGAAGCATGACTGAGGGAAAGTTTATGCAGCAAACAACAGTAATCTTAACCAATTGTCCTTAAAATATATCCCTTTGCAAATATTTCTGACCATACATAGGAGAGGCCTGAAGCTTAAACTTAATACCTTTGGATTAAATCAATGTCTGCTTGTTTGTTTAGGGTAAGTTATGAGTTGGGGTAAGAGGAGAGCACTTTTGACATGGATGAAGTACTATGAAATAGCCTCAGAGGCTTGAAAAACAGCTTGACTAGCAGAATTCAATCCCCATTTCAAGTATCTGTCTTAAATTTAAAATGAGAGCAGTCAGCCAAACTGATTTTTTTTTTCAACAAATCTTTGTGCAGTAGAAGAAAAGGCAGAAAGATGGATTCAACCCGGGTTAAGTTCAGGTAGGGGATGTGACAGAAGGAAAGAGGGCAAATATTCTGAGTGATGCTTGTAAGAAACTGTCTATGATGATAGAATGTTTAGCACTAATCTCAGTAAGGCAAGAAAGATAGATGAATAAAGATAAATGGAGCATACCCACGGCATGTATATTAAGAACTGCTGCAGGGACTGGAATACGTGAGCTGGAGGTATAGGAGGTGTCAGTAAGTCATTGATATATTTGCAATTGAGATTTCAGAGGTGATACTGATATTTGCAAAGACAAAGTTTAAGTGGGATCTTGAGAGTGAACTACTGAGATTGTCAGAGAAAGGGAATGATTATGGATGTGGGTTGTGTATTTTTGTTCAATTCAGATGGAATTTTTGAAGCACTAGCATGTACAAGTAAGCAAGGAAGAAGTTGGTGATACAGAGCAAACAAGATTCAGTTTCCTGCCTCACGGAACTCACAGTATAAATACATCAAACACTGTGGTAGGGATAGAAACACAGAAGAAAGGATTCCTCACCCAACCAAGGACCAGGAGAACAGGCTTAGCACATTTGCAAAAGCCGAATTGCAGGCTAAAGTTTGATGCCTTTAAGATCAGCAAAAAGTTGGGTTGGCCACTTGACTCTAGTTTGAATGGAGGGATAGTAAACAAAGAGGCTAAAAAGTAAGCAAGGTCAGATAAGAGTTTTTTATTATTCAGTAAAGTCATCATGGCTTTATAATCTATAGATAATGGAAAGAATATTTCAGGCAGGAGTGGACACGAGGAAATGTGTAGACAGAGGGTGGAGGAAGGAAGTGACTGCAGTTTTTTGATGAAAGAAGGCAAGAGGGCCAGTTTGAATTATGAGATGGCAGTATATGTGTTATACAGTTTTCACTCTTAAATTTGGATTTAGACAGAGTCATCAAGGTTTGCAATCTAGGTGGACAGTAGTACATTAAAGTTGAAATCATAAAACCAGTTTCTTTCTTTGTCCAATTGTTAACATTTTGAAGGATCTGGCCTAGGGAACATAAAAGACCAGAATGTGATCTCTATAAGGACTTGTTTGTTTTGTTCACAGTCTTTCTCCAGTACTTCGTACTTAATAAGCTCTTAATAAGCACTAATTAATGGAATTGCTGAAGGAATTAAAGTCTGCCTTTAACATATGATCTTTTTTATTGTCACCTTCATTCTAAGGTAGCATTGAGCTATGTGTGAACCACTTATCCCTTTTCTCTGGAATTCTCTCCTTTTGAACATTATTCATTATATCTTATAAAACTTGAACATCAGGCTTTCGCCGTCCACTGTAGATCAGCCATATAATTTGGGGCCCAGGAATTTGCTTCATTATGCCTGAAGGTCCTTGTTTGTAAGATGGGGCTAACAGCTAACCTTCATTAAGCATTGAACACTAGCACTTAGAACCAGGCAGTGTTCTAAGTACTTTAAATGTTTTAGCATTATCCCCGTATGTAGGCAATACCACTGTTGTCCACCTATTATCAATGAGGAACCTGAACCAAGGTCTTACAACAAGTATTCAGCAAAGCTCAAATCTGAACTCAGTCTGAAACCGTGCTCTTAACCATTCTACTCCACTTACTGTCTGTCCAATAATAGTACGTGCCTCATTGATAGTTGTGAAGATTTATCAAGAATAATTTATGTAAAAGCACTTTGAAAGTACCTTACTGTGGTAAATGCCCAAAGGAGTTAGCTTATGTTCTTTTCTTTTTAAACAAACAGCTCTGTCCTTTTTTAAAAAGATTTTATTTATTTGTTTTTAGAGAGGGGAAGGGAGGGAGAAAGAGAGGGAAACATCAATGTGTGGTTGCCTCTTGTGCGCCTCTTACTCAGGACCTGCCCTGCAACCCAGGCATGTGCCCTGACTGGGAATCAAACCTTGACTGTTTGGTTTGCAGTCTGGCACTCAATCCACTGAGCCACACCAGCCAAGGCTTATGTTGTTATCTTGTTTTATTTTTTATTATTTACATATTCTTAGGGAGTTGTATATTGATTTGCCAGAGTAGTTACTATCTCCTACAGGAAATTAGATAATTTTATTTTAGACATATCTGACTTGGAAAAAGGCACTCCTTGTATGATACTTACTTAAATCTACCTTCCTACAACTTAACTCATTGATTCTGAACTGGGGACAAAGATAAGAAAAATCCATTCTTTCTTCCTTATAACAACCCTCAGATATCCAAAGATGGGTGTCTTTGACGTTTATATCTTACATTCTCCAGCCTAAACAGTTTCAGTTGTTTTAGCCATTTGTCCTGTGACATGGTTTTCAGATACTCTGAATAATCTCTGGCTTGTTGAAGACAGCTTTATACTTGGGCACCTACAATACTGTAGTCCGTATGTGCACGAATGGTTGCAGACAGATCAATAAATTGACAGAAACATTTTGGGACAGCCTCGTCATAGCCTGCTTTAAATTCCCAGAGATCATTATGCCTTCTTTGCACGGGTAGGTAGATATCTTTACTGAATGAATGTGCTTATAAATGAAGGAATGAATACTGAGCTTATCGAGTTAAATCCCCAATTTTTTTCACATCTACTTCTGCTTCTGATTGATGCTTGTATGCCTTGGGGGAGATATGGCAGGACTTTACATTTGTCCCTATTAAACTTTATGTTGTTAAAACTATCAAGTCTTTGAACATTTTCAGGTCATTTTAAATACTAATTCAATCATTTCATGTATTGCCTCTCCCTCCAGACATCAGTTACCTGCAGATTTTTTTCCTTTGTGCCCTCATATACTCATCTGAGTATTTAAATGGAATATCTGGCACTCAGATTCATATTAAAATATTCATAAGAGCTTATGCTGAAAGTGTTTTAATTAATTATAAATTAATCACATTTACTCAGCAGTGCATTTTAATAACTGTCACTAAGAATACCTATTTATTTTTCATTCAATAATTTCTAAAATATAAAATTTTTTCCATAATACCCAATTGGAGTAATTAAATTTAAAACATAGTTAGAATCTTTATGAACATTTCAGGGGCATCTGAAATAAAATTGAGAAACATAAAACTACTGTAAACTGGAAATAGGCTCAGACCCCATGGAACTAACCTTTTCATCACCAAAGAAATTAACTGAGGAAGTTAAACAGTCTCAAGGCATGTAAGACAGAAAAATTAAGAGAATAAGCAAGTAGGCTTGTGTCAAGAACTGAACAATTTTAGTCATCCAGTTTTGTGTAACACAACTAGTTTCAATTGTGGTCTATGAAATCAATGAATAAAAGATTTTTCAGGTATGAGAGCTAAAGGGCTAGTAATAAGTCAAGTGTATTATGAAATGAAAGATTTAAAGAAAAATGGTT
This sequence comes from Desmodus rotundus, assembly GCF_022682495.2. Classification (NCBI taxonomy): domain Eukaryota; kingdom Metazoa; phylum Chordata; class Mammalia; order Chiroptera; family Phyllostomidae; genus Desmodus; species Desmodus rotundus. The sequence goes on from NC_071389.1 coordinate 49,338,829, forward strand.
TCATGTTGTCCTGCATTTCCCTTAACCCCTCTTCATTCTTTCTGAGCCTCCTTTCCTATTCTTGCTCTTTCTGGGTGTCTTTTTCTACCTTGTCCTCCAATTCACTGATCCAATCCTCTGCTTCATCGAGCCTGCTTTTGATTCCTTCTATTGTGTTCTTCACTTCAGAAATTGCATTCTTCATTTCTGGTTGGCCCTTGTTGATAGTTCTATTTCCTTTTTCATGTTGATGTAGTTTGCAGTGAGTTCATTGTAGTTTCCCTGTAGTTTTTGGTAATTCTCTGTGAGCTCATTGGAATTCTATTCAGCAGAGAGAAAGAAGGAGCTCCTACCCTTTGCAACAGCATGGATAGAACTGGAGAGCATTATGCTAAGTGAAATAAACCAGGCGGTGAGGGACAAATACCATACGATCTCACCTTTAACTGGAACATTATCAACAAAAGAAAAAAGCAAACAAAATATAATCAGAGACATTGAAATTAAGAACAATCTAACAATAGCCAGAGGGGAGGGGTTGGGGACAGTGGGGAGAAGGGTTTTCAGGAACTACTATAAAGGACACATGGACAAAACCAAGGAGGAGGGTAGAAGCAAGGGAGGGAGGTGGGTTTGGCTGGTGTGGGGGCTGATGGGGAGAAAATGCAGACAACTGTAATTGAACAACAATAAAGTAATTTAAAAAAATAAAGAAAAAAATGGGAAAGTTTTAAAAAAAATTTTATTGTATTTTTTCCATTACTATTTATTTTTTAAATTTAATCTTTATTGTTTCCATTACTATTTAACCCCCTTATTCACCCCTCCCTCCTGCAAATCACCACACTGTTGTCCACGTCCATGAGTCCTTTTTCCTTTTTGCTCAATCCCTCCACCCCCTCTCCTCCCCACAGACCTTAGCCATCCTCTTCTTCTCTACCTATGAGTCTCTCTATTTTGCTTGTTAGTTCAACTTGTTCATTAGATTCCACATATGAGTGAAATAATATGGTGTTTGTCTTTCTCTGACTGGCTTATTTCACTTAGCATAATGTTCTTCATCCATGCTGTCGCAGGGTAAAATTTTCTTTTTTATGGCCAAGTAGTATTCTATCATGTAAATGTCCCATAGCTGTTTTATCCACTCAACTACTGATGGGCACTTGGGCTTCTTCCATATCTTGGTGATTGTAAATAGCACTGCAATGAACACAGGGGTGTTTATGTTCTTTTGAATTAGTGTTTTGGGTTCCTTCGGATACATTCCCAAAAGTAGGATTGCAGGGTCAAAAGGCAGATCCATTTTTAATTTTTTGAGGTGTCTCCCAGGACAATCACTACTTTGAATTTGGCATGCATCCATTCCACATTTCATTATTTTTACTGCGTATATATGTATTTATAAATATATAGCAGTATTTTTTCAAATTTGTGCTATAAGAATTGTCTGTAACTTTTTTCAATGAATATTGTTTGCAAAATCTATCCATCTTTATAAAAATATAGATAACTCATTTTTATTGTTGTATACTACACTACATATACTTTTATTATTATTTGGTAATCTATTCTTTATGCCCTTATTTATTTACATCATAACCAAATTGTTAATGTTATTATTCTAGAATGAAATATTTCTACAGTAAGATTTTTCTGTATTTTAGGTCATTATATAGGATAGGTGTATAAAAGTAGATTTGAACATTTGAAAACATGAGATACATATTTGAAAATGTTTTTATAAAAGACAACACTAATTTATATTCCCCAAAGTAGTTAATGTGCATGCTTAGCACACAGCACCTTCATAAGCATTAAATGTATCAAGCCATTCTTGAGTTATTTCATTCATTTTTAATGGAAATAATTGACTTTGAGATAAAATTAAGTAGCATGAATAAACGCTATTTATGTGTTAGGTTGGATGTAAGCCATCTAGTTTAATTCCAAGATCCACTTTAATATTTTCTATTAATTGTGACATGCCATTTCATCATCTTTATGTTGTGGTTTTTCTTTCAGAAAGGTTATGTATTGATCTGCTAAATATATTTTGTCTCTGCTATTATTAGGAAGTTGCTGAAATTTCTTCTGTGGTACATTTTATTATAATATCCAGTAATAAAAATACTGTCTTTTTTTTTTTTAGAAAGCCAGCATACAGTTTATTTTCTTTATGGGGCATTTGTGATCACTGGCATTCTTCATTATTTCAGAATTTTAATTTTAATCTGTAGCATGATGGAATCTTTGGAACCAGAGGAAGTGAGAAAGAATCCTAGCTGCAGTTATACAAACTTTATCAAATCATTCTGTTTTCCCCAGGAAATGATTATCAGATTCTTCATTCATAAAGTAGGACTATTATTATGTTATTATAATATTAAATAAATCAAAATGAGGTATTTTGAAATACAGGAGAAATATATTAGTTATTCCTTTCCAAGTAGTGATGGATGCCTAGGGTCCCCAGCAGAACCCAGTGTTAGAGAGATTTGTAGATGTACAAATGTTCAGCTGTACCTGCCACTTTGTCTGGCACAGCCAAGGGAGCAAGTTATACAGTGCATCAAAGGCCACCCAAACCATGAGAGGTCAAGCAGGGCCTTATGTTCCATAGTATCTATATACAAACACTTCATACTACATGGGGTTACAACCTGGATTTTGTCATTGCCTGGAATCCCTTCAGAAATCCAACACCCAGGTTCTTCTCTCTCATTCTATTTTTTTAGTTCATCTAGTTCTTTCCATCCTCGCCCTTACTACAGTCCCCTCTGACCTCATGGAAACCTGAACTCTCTTGTTTCTTCTGTTTCTTCCTAGATTGTCAGTCCCCAACAGGCTTCCCCAAAAGTTAAAACAATTATCATTGATGGAGCTCTTCTGATTACTCTTGGCTTCTTCTTTAATTCTCCTTAAACAACTCAGAATATACCATAGTCCCCAAGTGTTGTGTGTTTACAAAATTTTTGCCCCTTTCTGCTCAACAGATTACTCCCTACTTCATCAAGAAAATTTGAGATTGCCAGACATGCTCTCTCTCAATTCCCAGCCCCCCTCCACACACACACGGCGCCCTTCTACCCCTACACCATCCTTAACAGCTTCCCTTGAGTCTCAGTGAATGAGGTGTCTCACTTCCATTCAAGGCCAGCCCCTTCTCCTGTGATAGCAGTTCCATCTTTTTTGTTATTTCTTGGAATTTACTACATTAATTTCTAATGTTTCCTCTGTCTTTGACCTGTCCCTCTTTATGAGCGTTTTTCTATGAGCCTTCTTTTCCCTTTTCTTCAATTTCTTCCTAGCCCTCAACTTCTTTCCTCTCATTCAAACTTTACAAAGAATATTCTATCTGCAGTCCCCATTTATTTGCCCCTTGTTTATCTTCAACCCAATATAATGTAGTTATCACATAAAACTGCTATTACTAAGGTTATTATGTCCTACTATTTCCAAAATTGAATGAATATCTTCAGTCTTTTACTTCACTGCACACCTCTCCTGTGTATGACACTCCTGTTCACTTTCTTATTTTTAACACAACTCTATTTGTTGAATTCTAGTAACCCCTTTTTCTCCTGGACTTCGTATCTTCTTGCCTTTTTCTGTAGGTTCTCCTCCTGTTTTTAGCTCTCAAGTGTCAGTGTTCCCCAGGGTTCCTTCCTCAGTCACCTGCACCTTTGATTTCTTTTACATTCCTTGCAGGGAACTTGTCTACATGGGTTTGTCCTTTCACAAAATACTTGTCATATCCTTAGCTTGGGCCCATCCTCTAAGCTTCAGATTTTAATAGCCAACTGATTCCTTGACATCTCCACCCATGTCTCACAGGCACCTAAAGCTAATCATGATGTGAACTGAATTCAGTCTCTCCCATACATCTGCTTCTACTGTGATATGCTGCATCTTCCTTGGTGGCACTACCACATGCCTGGAAACTGGGAGACATGCATGACCCACTGTCTCACTCCCACATCCAGTCACCAAGTCTAACCGTTTTCATCATTTAAATGTTTCCTGAATCCAGCTTCCTCTCTTTATTCATCATCTCCTTTCTTGCTAGCCCTCGTAAGTGTTCCTTTTTTTTCTTTTCCACCAGGATAACGTGACATATAAAATGCCAATCTGACAAAATCACTTCCTATTAAAAATCCTTTAGTGGTATTCCTTCACCCAAACAACAGTCTTATGTCACTCCCAAAACACAAGGCTTTCATAGACTCCATCCGTAGCCTCCTTTTCTACTGCTGACTTTGTTTCAGACTTAACCCTCCAGTAAAGCAAATTGCCTGTTGTTCCCATTCATACATCATGTTATTTCTCACTGTCCTGCTTCTGGCTAAAATGGGCTTCCTCTCCTCTCTTCTCTTCTAACCAATTCCTTCTCATTTTAACTCCACGAGTCCTTGCCAGGCTTCCCTCATTACCAGGGCACACAGGTCCCCCTCCTTTATATTCCCATAATATCAGGTATGTTTGTATGTTTGCCCCAAAAATAAACCATGAGCTTCTTGAGGGCAAAGACCATACTGCGCATTATGATTCCAGTATAGAAATTAGAAAATATTTTATAAATACAATCCTTAATGAATAAAGGAATGTTATAAAATGCTGTATATTTATTTTTGTCACTTTTTAAATATGGTGACACTGTGTGACGGGGACAGTAGCACTCACCAAATATCCCATGAACTCCTCCTACATTTCCTGGTCTTTTCTGAACTTAGGAGGAGGCCATGTCAATTGTTCTAGACAATGAGGTATATGCAAAAATAATATGTGTCACGTTCAGCCTCAGGTCTTTAAGAGCAGAAGATAGTTTTCCACACACTGTCTTCTCTGCTTTGCCTGCACAATAAATCTTTTTTTAATTGTTGTTCAAGTACAGTTGTCTCCATTTTTCCCCCACCAGCCACCCTCACCCCACCATAAGTCTTGCGATTGTGGTAACACAAGATCATGGATCAAAAACCCACGCTGGACATGTAGTGGGAGTGGGAAGCAAACCCATTGTGTTACACCCTTTAGATTTCAGGGTTAATTCATCACCACAGCATAAATATATTCTATCCTGAATCATGCTCATTGTTCCAAGCTTATACACTGTCTCCATCTTGCTACATACATACCAAGTTGTGTTAAACTTACCCAGTATGCAGCTCTGTTTCTTCTCCGAAAGTCTGCATGATGCTTAAGCCTAGGAGAAACTGCTGCATGTGACTGATGTTTTCCAATTGTCCTGATAGTCTCTAGGCAGCCCTCTGCCTCAAAGCCTCTGCTATCAGAATGTGTTTCCTACACTTGATTTATGTATTCTATCTTTGCCCAGCTTAACATACAGGTGGAGTGGTTCACTGCCTGTTCTCCCTGATCAAACTGGCAGCAGGAATATTTCCCTACACAGAGAAATCCCCCAGATTTACTCGTGCCTCTGATTCCACAGCAGAATGCCATGCTCAGCTTTACATATTGATCCTTGTTATAAAGGAAAATTTCCCAGAAATAGTCCTATGTTCCATTAAAGTTGCAGGCTGATGGCATCCAGGAATATCTCCACAGGTGTCCTGGAAGTCTCTGAAGCCCTCCAAATGTGTTCCAGATGTGTATATAACTCCTGCTGACCTGGAAGTACCAATATTTTAATCATAACATGGTACAATTCCACTCTTTTCTGTTAGTATAATATAAAATACATTGAATTTCTTAATTAGCTCTCAAATATTATTAAACTATAGCTGTATCTTATTTCAGTGATAATTCTTCCAGTTGGAAGAGACAAAAATATCTGACTTCAGATATATCTTAATTTCAGGCTAATATGACAACATACGAATCCATCTTTAATTCAAACAGGCTGCCCCATTTACTGCATGCCTGAAGGGGCTGTACCCTTCCCATTTTGAACCCAGCAAGGAAGACCAAGTGTCTTTTCCCAGAAGTCCCACTCAAAAAATTCTCTGCTCTGAATGGATCATGTCCCATTCTTGAGCCAACCTCCATGACCATGTGAATACAATGCACTAATTAGCTCAGGCTTTAGCCACTCCCCTGGAGCGGTAAAAAGGAATCAACTTGTAGGGAAACAGGTAGCCTTAGAGTTGGGGAAAGGATTATTTCTGCAGAGAAATCAGTATAATGTCATCACAGATCCAGAAATGATGCTGGCAACAATAGCAGCCTCTATTCTCTGTCTAGAGTCTGCTACTCAGAAGACAGGATTTAGTTAGGTAATTAAAAAGTTTCCTTATGTGCTATGTGTTAACCTTGATCATATTCTCTCTCATTTCTCCAAACTTCTCTATAGTATTCTTTTCTCGCATCAGCTGTTTCAAAGCAAGAGCAAAGTTTGAATAACTGGATCCTGCACTATGCCTTTCCTATAGTAGGCATCCTCACTATTCAGCAAATGACTATTTGTTGAGTAAATGAAGGGATAAGAAATGACTGGGTCTTATTCATACTATTATCACATCACGGTATGTAATTCCTGGAGGGAGGTTGTGTAAGGCACTAATGCACACACATAATAAAAACCTGCTGTGTGCCACATACTATGGAAAACAATGGGGATATGGAGATGCAGTGCTTTTAAAACATACATTGCTCTTCCCTTTGAAAGCTTATACTCCAATAAAGAAGTCGGAGTCGTATAGAATAGGGTGTAACAAATGCTCCAAATGATAATTGTAGGGTATTAAAGGACAGTACATTTTGATTTTTTATTTTTGTTCTGATTGTTTCCAGATCAATTCTAGGTTGACTACCTCAGGGAGCACCGGTTTTGCTGGAGGTTTGTTAAACCTGGAATTTCTTAGAGGACTGACACTTGATCCCCAAATATAAGTTTCAGAGCCAAGAAATTACACCTTATATTGTGATTAGAAAAGACTAATTTTGTCTTCTTCTCCTCTCTCCTTTCTCTCCACCTCTCTTTCAGCCTGAAGTTCTGGATCAAATACAAAATTTAAGGGAGTTGTGGATGGATAATAATGCGTTGCAAGTGCTACCTGGGGTATGTAAGTTTTTTATTGTGCCATGTTGTCTAGCATCTGTGTTATATATTAATTGTAATTGATGATAATCTTAAATCTCAGTTTTTGCATTTCCGAGTAACACATTTATTAGGAGTGTTCAGTTACCAAGTGTTTTTCACTATTTCTTTTTGAGTATTTCATACACCTTTTGTGGCTCTTACAGATATGTAAAGTGTATGAGAGTTTTTTCTGTTCTCTTAGGAGTATATTTATCATCTCTTTCTATATTTACTATTATTTTAAAAACTAAAAATTTTATATTGTGAAAAAAAAAAGAAATGCTATATATAATACCAAGTCTTTGTTTTACAAAATCAACCTCTTTCTTATAGGTAATTAGACAATGGTTTCTGAATATATTGTGAGATCTCTTTTACAAAATAAAAATCTCTCTCTTAGTTCAGGTAATACTTAGTAAAAACTATTTGAATTTTTGAAAATGGCAAAGATCATAAGGTGTTAAGAACAAAAAGTAAAGTTAGAGTCAACATCTTTCTTCACTTAATGGGCTGTTCAGTACCTCCTGAGCAGTAAGCTTGCCAGCCAACACATTTAGTGTGACTATGCCTGCTTTCTCCAGCCACTGAAAGGACTTTCCATAAAACACTGCCTCTTGCTTCTCATGACATATGCCTTCACGTAAGCATATGTATGTACGCATGCACACACACACACACACACACAGCAGCCGCAGGGCTCCCAGCAGTAATAGCCAATTCCAAACTTCTTGCATTAGGCTGAGTAGCCAGGACAGCTGAATTTCTAATACTTCTGCTGCTGCTGAGATTTAGATGTGCGTTCCCAAAGCCAGTTTTAGTCCTCTCTTGAATTGACATTAAAATTTTCTTTAAATGATTACAAGAGCAACAGGAACTTCTCTGAAGCTTATTCTCGTTAGAACAAGTGTGAGTCCACATAAAGAAGAAAGCTGTCAAAAGATTAGGGAAAAAAATACTTTCTTTTCTTATAAAAAAATAGATTTCTACCATCATTGTAGACACAAACCAGAAAGGCATGCACATCTGCTATTTATTGATTTATTCAAAAACCATTTAGAAATACACCTGTATGAACCAGAAACTATGCTACTGTCAGGGCTACATAGATAATATATTCAATGATCTTGAACACATTTGTTTGAGGAGCTCACACGTAACAGGAGAGAGATCTGGACTCCACTGCACATAGCGGAGCCTGATTTGTGCCATATGGAAGGTGTGCACAAATCCTGGGCAACACAGGTGAGACCCTCATCAGTGCCTTGCGCGAGATCGAGGAGTCAGAATGTATGGTCGGAAAAGTTAATACCTGCTACTTCAGTATATGTTTTAATTCATAACCACACAGCATTTATCATGGACTAGGCATTTATCTAAGTGTTTTACAAGTACTGACTCGTTGAATCCTCATAATAACTATGAAATTGGGTTTTTACCATCCCTATGTTATAGACGAGGAAACTGAAAAAGAAAGAGCAAGTAACTAAGTAAGTGGCCCAAGGTCACACAACCAGTAAATGGTGGAACTGTAATTCAATCCCACTCCAGAGGCTGTGGTTCACAATTATGTTCACTGTTATGCTCCAAAATGTTGTCACTATAGAATCAGTAGGAGGTACAAATGAAAGTTAGGTTTATCCTACTTTTCACAATCTTACATTCCCAAAATCCTATCTTGCAAGTCAACTCAGACCTCAAATTCCTTAGTAATCTTATTTTTGAAATGATAAGATGGTATGAAATCTGTAAAACAAATACTGCTGCCTAATTTGTCTGTTTCAATAGTAGATTTTTCTCACATATTGAGAACTTTAAACAGATTTCTTACTCTAGTTAGTACACTTGAATTTCAGATTTTTCTGTATGCCTCATGGGAATACCCCACAACTCCATCATAAGCAGACATGGCTTTCTGAATGTCAGTGCTCCCAATAGTTGTTGTACAACTAGCTGGAATCACATGCCTTGGAAAGAGTAATCTTGAATGTGACCTTCAGCCTGTGTCTATCAGTTTCACAGAAGGATTAATCTTAAATATTTAGTGTCATAAGATACTATAAAAGACACAATAAAAATAAAAGCAAGTTTATTTTTATTATTAGTTCATGCATCATAGTAATTAAGTTAATAAACTTTTAAAAAATTTTGGAAGCCTGGGCTATCATTTTTCCACTCTATTTTTCCTAAATCAGAGAAGGAAATAGATAATGATCAAATATTAGTCTTCTACATAACTCTGTCTTGTGACCATCACTCTAAGATCAATCAACCAAAATATCACTAAACAATGTATTAAATCTACATTAATTTTTAAAGAAACTTCAGTATCTTCTTTTGCTTGTGATGGCTTCTGCTCCTCTCATTTGCTCTCCACTGTTCACCTATAGAACCTCTAGGTCCTGAGGGATGTTGGGGGGACATTCAATATCTTCAAGGACTCTGAGTTATTGGGACTTAAAGACCTTTATCACTCTAGGATACTATTGCTTTTATAAGGTTTTTGAGAGTGAAGGTTTAGAAAAACTAAAAATAAACACCAAGGACTTATTTTATTTCCAAGAAAAAAAGATGTTTAGAAACTTCAAACCAAAATATTGTGTTGTACTGGAGATAGCAATGAAGGAAGCTTCAAAGAAGGAAGTTCCTCACAATAAAGGGACAAGAAAAGAGATACGTACACACATAAACACATACATCATTTTTTTCTTGCTCACCAGAAGAGGAGAATGAGATAAGGCAACATAATGGTTCCTTGGGGTGGAAAGCTATAAGTAAAGTGACAGTATTTTTCCAAGTGACATATTGCTAGGCATGGAGAGAAACTCAGCCCTCTGGCTTGACTCACCCGAAGTACTAAGTTCCTGGCCTGGCAACTACTAACTTCCTCCGAGACTTAGGTCACACTCTCTGCCCACACGGGTAGCAGGACTAGAGCTGTGTGCCGGGTGGATCAGGGAGTTAGAGGGCGGAACTATCAATATATTCAATAGGCTTTGTAGTGTGTAATCCAATAAAAGTGAGCTTGAATTTTAGCTCTACTCCTTATTAATAGGGTAACTACGGAATATTACCTGCAGTAGCTGTGCTGTCATGCATCAGCCTCCTGGAAGGAAGAACTTACTCTATTCCCCCAGCTTCTAGGAAGGCTGCGTGCAGCTCTCCAGCCTCTTCAGGAATTTCCTCAGCTGGAGAGGACCTCCTCATCCAAGATACACCCCTATTCTGGGAGACCTCCATCCAATGACCAGTCAATACAGGTGTTTAAAAGCCTGGACCCTTCACCCCCACTCAGGACAACTCTAAGGCAATCCCAACTTCAGTGCTTCTTAAAGGATCAGCCGAAAAGTTCCTCAACACATGATCACAAACCAATTTCTTCACCTGCCCAGTGCTACCTCCTTCCTTACCTCTTTCTTTCCACTGGTATTGACCCTATGAACTCTCTCTCATAAACTCTCTGTCTCTGCTTCTCGGGGAACCCAATGGGTGACATTACATAACCACTAAGCTTTGATGTGTGTGAAAGTGCAGATTCTGATTCGTGTCTGGAGTGGGTCTAAGAGTCCAAATTACTGACAAGCTCCCAGGTGGTGCTAGTGCTGCTGGTCTGCAAAACACATTTTGAGGAGCGAGAGTATAGAGTATTAAATCAAATAATAAATATAAAGTACTTAGAACAGTGCCAAATGTGTGCTTGTGCGTGTAATAAATTTATTTTATTATTTGGTTAGTTTTACTTTGTCAAATAAGTAGAGACAATATAATAAAGTGTACACAGGTAGAGACCAGAGAAACAAATGAACCACTGAACATTGGTATGTGTGGGACATTTATTTGCAGGACGTGCCCTTAAAGAAAAGGAAAATTAAGACTTTCATCTTGCTTTAAGTCCTACAGTCCATTGTCTCAACTACATGATTACTGTTCCCTCCTTGACCAAGGTGTGACTTGATTCCTCCCCCATCCTCAGCAGTCAGTTACTAGTTCAGTCTTTCCACATCTAAATTTTTCTTGAGCCCATCCCTTCTTCATCCTCACTTCTGCTGCATTAATTCAGGTCCCTCTCATCTCCTCAGCTCAGCTGCTTCCAAATCATTCTAATGGGTCATCCTGACTCCAGTTACAAATCTCTTTACAATTCCCTGAAGTTATTATCTCAAAGCACAAATCTGGTCATGCCATTTTCCATCTGAAGAGCCTTGAACGACTTTCCTTGCCTATTATATGGAGTCCCTATCTCCCCGCGTAACATGTGAGGCCTTTTAGCAGCTGGCTTCCTACAGTCCTAACTTCATCACTATCTTCTGTCACTTCGAATCTCCTCCCCCTCAAGCACTCCGTGCTTCTTCATGCTTCTCTCGGAGTGTGTGTGCTGTTTTCTCTCCCAAGTACAGATTCTCCTTTTCTTGACCAGCAGTGGCTTCCAGGCAATTTGCAGCCCTGTGTTCCTATGGCATTCCCTGCATGCTTGTTTTTATTGTACATATTGTAGGGTATCATAATAATTTGTTTAGTTTATGGTTTCCTTCACTACGATGAGCTGCTTCAGGATAAAGAATGTCTCTATCACGACAAGTCTCTCCCCATACTAAGCTGACTTACTCACAACTGTTCTCCAGTATATAACAAAAGCCAAGACACAGTAGATTCTGAAAAAGAACTGTTGAATGAACAAAATATTGAATCTGCTCAGTCCAAATCACAATGTAAAACCTTTCTTATGCATTTGAAATTTTAAGAATCAACATGTCAACAGATGTTGCTTTCGTAGCAACTTTACATTTACTTATTTAATTCAGTGGCAATTTTGAGATTATTGCTATATTTATTTTTAACTCCCATATTGAAATATAATTCACAGACCATAAAATTCACCCATTTAAAGCATTCAATTCAGTGGTTTGTAGAACACTCACATAGCTGTGCAGCCATCAACAAAATCTAACTTTATAATATTTCCATTATCTCTAAAAGAAATCCAGAAGCCAGTAGCAGTCACTTCCTTGCCCCTCCTTCACCCTCAGCCTCTAGCAACCCAATCTACTCTCTATAGATTTGTCTATTCTGGACATGTCCATAAATGGAATCATACAGTAGGTGGTCTTTTGTGACTGGCATTTTTCACTGCATATGTTTTCAAGGTTTATATATTTTGTAGCTTGTGCCAATACTTTATTTTTTTCTTGATAAAAAATATTCCAACATGCAGATATACCCCATTTTATTTATCCATTCATCAATTAATGGATACTGGCATTGTGTCCCCTTTTTGGCTATTGTGAAAAGTATTGCTTTGAACACTTGTGTTTTTGTGTAGACATTCTTGAATTTTTCCTTAGGGATTACGAGGTCATATGCAAACTCTAGTTTAACATTTTGAAGAACTACCAAGCTGTTTTCCAAAGTGGCTGCACCATTTTATATTCCAACTGATGATGGACGAGAGTTAAAATTTCTCCACACTCTTGGCAACACTTATTATTGTTGTAGTTTCTTTTTAAGTTAATTTAATAGTGCTGTGGTTTTTACAACTTTAAAATGTCTCTTGAAAGTTTCTCAACTAACCCTGAGTTTATGCAATGTCATCAAGTCTATAGGGAAGTTAAAGATGTTGGTGTACCTGGATATGTCCAAAAACAGAATAGAAACGGTTGACATGGACATTTCCGGATGTGAAGCCCTCGAGGACCTCTTACTGTCATCCAACATGTTGCAACAGTTGCCAGACTCTATAGGTGAGACTATATTTTGTCATAATGTTTGCCAAATGTTCTATTTTCTTTCTTGGCAGGATAGTTTGTTTTAGATGTGGGCAATATGCTATTAGCTTGACATTAATAAATTAGCAAGTTATTAGTATGATATTAGTAATTAGCATAATTCAAGATGATAAAACAGTATTTTACCAATATCTTGAAATTAAATGGTAACTTTAGTTGTCAAATTTAAGAAGGGTCTCCTATTAAAATGATCTTACTAAATTGATATATTTAAATTGTTTTCATATCTCCTAAGTTGTAAACTGTTGTTATAAGGAGTATACGTCTTAGCTTTAGAGTAATTTGATAACCATACATGCCCCCTTTTATTACTAGAGAATTCCAACAGCTTCTATTCACATAGTGTTGCTATATTCTATGTTTAATATTGTTATAACATTGCTATGACCGACAAGTAACATAAAAATGTATAATAATATAAAATATCTCATAGTTCTTTTTTAAAAAACACATTTTCTTTTATATGCTGAAATTCATGAGGGAAGATAGTTTGTCTTTTAGTATATATTAAACACTCAATCAATTTTCATTATAAATTTTATATGAAAAAGAATCTAATTCAAAAAATGACTAAACCTTTTTGTGTAGCTGCCTTACTATTATTATTTATGAGTATACTCATCAAGTAGGGTAACTATCAAATTAGTTAACTTTAGAATAGAGTTTTTTATACTCTGAATTTAATGTGTCATATGTTCTGGAACTTAATAATACTTCAGAAAATTAAGTCACAACCTAGGAAGCCTAGTTAAAGAGAAGATAGAAAACAAGTCAGTATCCCAATTTGTTTTTCAACATTCTATTACTTCCATTTTCAGGCTAATAGAGAACATAATTTTAACAAAACAGGCTAGCTTTTCTTTATAAATTTGATGACTTTTTTATTTATATAATCACATATCTTATAACAGTATTTCTCTAATTTGCTCTGTCATAAAGCTAATCTGAGAGCTTTACTAAACACTTCCACATTTGCAAGCTCTTTCTTTGAAAATTCTGATTCAGTAAAGTTTGTGATAAGCTCTCTAATCTGTTACTTAAACATCCTAGATTAAATTTATGATCAAGTAAGTTTAGGAAATACTGTCTTGTGCGAGAAGGTAAGAAAGTACAGTGTTGAAAAGAGCACCCTGCGGTCAAGATGGCCAAATGGTCACTCCTCCTCAAACACCGCCCCACGCCTCTTCGAAGGCATAGTGAGAGTAAACAACGTACTCACGGTCATCACTGCCTCATCAATACTGACAACTATACATAGTATGTGGTACGTGCCCCTTAAATATTTAGCAAAGAAGGTGGGTTAGCCACATGTAAGAAGAATGAACACCTGCCTGAACCTGAGATAGAATAAAAACACACCAGTGACCCCAGGCCTGATGGACTCCAGACCGCAAATGACAGTGGCAGCCTTCAGTTCCTTCCCTGCAGTGAAGAGGAATTAAAAAAAAAAACAAAAAACCTTAAGCATAACAAGGGAACTTGAGTTTATAGGAGATTGAGAAGGAGACTCTCTTTCTGTGAAGAGAAGCTGCAAAAACCTATAACTAATACGTGGAGCTAGGATGGGAGGCAAGAGTATATACAGATTCACTGGTGAAAACTAGCGAGTCACAGGCTGGTTTGGACTAGACTTGCAATATATCCAGTGGGATGAGAACACCATGTTGCTAATGTAGGACCTGGTTCTGAACTCCAGAAAGGTGAGAACCAGGTAATGATAAGACTGCCAGACAGGTGTGAGCAGAGATAATGAGACTACATTCACCCTCACCAATGAGCATGTAAACAAACAAACAAACAAAACTAAAGCTACTATTGTTATGGCAACCAAATATTCAAACAAGTAGGAATATTTACTCAAACCAAAGTTATCAAGCAATGTAAAAAAAGATTTTAAGTATGTGTAGATATTCAAATAGATAAAAGGAAGAATAATATTTGTAAAAATAATAATTTCTAAAACAAAAGCAGGGGCTATGACTAAGAACAGGAGTTATTTAAAAAATAACCAATTAGAAATCCTGGAAATAAAACTGTCACATAGTGAAACAAAATATGATATAGTATTTGTTTAAAACATCTCCCTTTAAGAAAGCGGGCTAACATATTAGCCTGCTGGTCTGGAGAAGGCAGCTTTGTAGTCCCAGTTACCTGGGTTCAGGTTCTTGCTCTTCTGCCTTCCTTGCTATGTGACTTTGGACGAGTTCATTTCGAGGATTAAATGAATTAATCTCTGTAAAATTGTGTGGAATGGTACCTGAAACATAATAGGTACTAAATCGATATTAGCTATTATAACAATTATCATAATCTTACATTTAATGAATGTACAGCTATTTGGCTTTCAAAATTCTATTACATATGTGTATATTTCATGTAAATATTAGCTTCTTCAATAAATTATATTAATATTTAATATGTTTGCTGCTAATTATATATTTATAGCTAAAATCATAGTAAAAAGCCTCCTTTTTCTTTCTCTTCAGTACTTCTAAATTGGGAATATAGGAGAAGGAGGTTGGGGGCTGGAGAAGGGTACAAGTATAAGGAAGGAATGTGAAATACTTTTGATTCCCGGGGGGTAGACAAAGAGCGTCCACACAGGTATGATATAGAAATACAGTGAAGGAAACATCTGCCAGAGGAAAATAATGAGTAACAATGACAACGAGGCCACTGACCTCATTCTAATCCAAGGCCATTCTGATTCTTCTACAGAAGCTCCGTAATCTGTCCAAGGAGTGCCCCTTGGATGGAATACATGAGTGAGAAAGTAGCTGCATCACAAATGAGTGAGATTCCTTTAAATCCACAGACACAGAACTGAGCAGGGAGACTAACTTACTTCAATTTTCAAAGATGTAGAAATTTCTGTCAATTGTCAGAGCCACTGCCCTATTCTTCAGAAAAATCTGTTCCATCAACCTTTTGGCCATAGTCCCTAACCTGCATCATGATTTCCTCATGAGGACATCAGACCAGGGGACTGCGATTCTCTTAAAAGAATGCTCTGGGGCCGAGCTGGCTTCTTCATGGAGTTTGCTCAGCTCTCTGCAACCCAGCTCAAAACTTCTTGTGACCTAGGCAAGTGATGGTGAGACGGTCAACCCTCCTGTAACTCCACTGGTGGACAGGGGCAGTAGTTTGATCAGGGTTACCAAATCACACCAAATTCACCTATAATTCATAGTCCTCTGTTTTCTTTTCACAATTGATGAACAAGCTCAGGAGTTCTTTCACACTTCCAAGGTTGATATTTAACATAGAAGCCAGAGAAGCTAGGGTAACTCAGTCCCCTAACATAGATGAATGCATGGCAGTGGGTGTTCAGACTTCAGAGACAAATGACCTCTTTGGCAGGTGCTGCTGTTTTCAGCAGTGTGTCCTGGGGTCACAAGCTGATGTAGTTAAGCTCTAAAAATTGTGGGTATTTTCTCACAGCAGCGTGACAGTGGTAACATTTCTCTCCCTCAGAGCAGGGATTGTGAGTGCTTCTGAAGGATATGTAACTGAGCACCCTGAAATTGAAAGTCCAGCAACAGCTTTGTCTCAGAATCTTTGTGACTTACTCTGTGCCTTTAGGGAATCCTTAAAATGCTTGAGGTGGGTAGGCATCATCTATAGCGGTGCTTCTCAAAGCACACTCACAATGCACTGCATGTACAAGATATTTTGCAGGCACACTCAAGAATGCCATGATGACTTTACACAGTCACATTGCTACATTAGTATATTAAAAGCTCCTAGAAAAACTTCACTAAAAAATCTATTTCATTTTGTTTAATTTGGCATTTCCCAAACCCATTGACCATGAAACCTACTATAACCATCAGAACAAGCTTTCTGCAAAACAAGTAGTCTATGACATATATATATACATATATATATATATGCATATTTCCAATGCAAAACAAAAATTAGCCAACTATTAATGCTTTGCCCTTGGATTTGGCTGTTTAAGCCATATTGATAGTGTAGCTTATGCTATGGCCAGTTAAAGGAAGTTGTTCTTCAATTACTCTGTGGCTAATGTTCATTAAAACCCTGGGAGTATAGCAAGAGGTAAGAGTATGGAGGACATAAATCAGACAGTAAAGGTAAATAGTTGGACCTTCAGTTCTTGGCAAGTTCTGCATAGTACATTAAAGATTTTAAGTTTTTGTGCTTACTGCTGATCCAAGTCAAGGATTTATGGTAACAAAAAGAGTATGACATCATATGTTGTAATATTCCAAGTCCATAATTATAACCCCTGCATTGTAATTCCTCAGTACCCATTTGTTAATTATTAGGCTTAATTCAGATTTGTTTTCAATTTGCATCACAACAGGAATGTTAGTTATTAGTGCTTATGAGTTAATTAAATATTAAATCACAGCTGGCTTGAAAGATTTCATCTGGTCAATTTTCTACATAATAGAAAATGGAAATGTGGTAGTAATACTGTCAACTCACGTTTCTACAGAGGCCTATGTTTTGCTTACTTGTCTGCATTGATGTACTTGAACTCCCATTCACAATTTTTTTGCAACTGTAAAGTCAAAACTAGACTACACCCAAATATCATTTTGTAGGTTTATATAAGCAGAGTGCAGCCGATCAGTGTAACAAATATTTCTCACAAGTGATTCTTTTATTCCTTTTATAGTGCATTTCCCATCAGAAATCTGTTCCTATGTATTAATAAAACTTCTCTGTTTCAGGACTGTTGAAAAAACTAACTACTCTGAAAGTAGATGATAATCAACTTACATTGCTACCCAATACAATTGGAAAGTAAGTGCCAAAGTTTCATACCAATCAGCCTCTCTAAAGCCAGAGAAAAGGATTTGTGAAGTTTGATTTCAAAACATTTTCCACGAGAGATACTAATAATCTTGTTCATATGTAAACTTACTTTAGTCATGTTTTTAGTTATATATTTGTATATATCTTAATTTAGTTCTATATCTTAATATCATGTTGATATCCAACTATATAAAATCATGAAAAACATTTGACCATGACTCTTTCATAAGCAGAGTGATAACCTAGGCCTTCAATTATACTCTTGCCTGTAATTTTCCACTTTATTAACTTGATGTTTTGACTGAGTAGGAGCTCTAAAGTCACTTGAATATGTCCTACAAAATAAAATCAATTTAACCTGCATTGTGTGTACATTACCATTACATAATTAGTAATAATTGATATTTATAGAAGTTTAATGTATTTTTAGAAGCTAAACAGATAACCATCTGTTTTAGTTTGCATTTTTAAAAGCTTCAGGATAGAAGATCATTATTGCCTTTTAAGGATAAAATATATTTTATTTATTTGAGAGCAATTTATATATAATTTTATGTTGACTTTAATCTTTGGTTCTCGATTCAGTATTTCACTGAAATGCTTTCAGTGTTTACAACTGATATAAAGTGAGACATCAATAAGGTGTCTTCATTCTGAAATTATGTAAGACCATTATGTAGGGTTTTTGCTCCACATCTCAGTCTGAAGAATTATATATGTATGTAATTAACAGATTTGGGTATGTTTGGGGTGGGGAGCTTTTATTTTAAAACAGATTTATTGGGTATAATTGACATGCAACAATACACATATTTAAAGTCTACAATTCAATAAGTTTCGACATAGATACAAAGCAATGAAACCGTTGCCATAATCAAGATGGTAAAAATATCCTTCAATCCCAAAGATTTTCTAGTGCCCTTTCCTCTCCTGCTTCTTCACCCCAAGTTGGCATGTAACCATTGATATGAAAAACTTCACTTTCTAAGAGTGGAATAATTGAGCTAAATTTAAATTCTAATGCCCAGACTTTGGAGAGTAGTAAAAGTCTCGATCACTTTTTAATATTTTAATGTCCTCACCATACTATATGTTTCATTCTCACAGTTACTTCCATTTTCTTTAATATAGAGACAAATTAACCTTCTTTAGAGATACACAAAAGAAATTATCTTTATCAGTCTGATGCTTTTAAAAAATTCTTCCTATTTAATTATACTCTTAAGAACTAATCTTAGCTTTTTAGATCAATACTGAATTTCTTATATAATTTATATAAACTAAGAACCCTAGCTCTCTGAAGACAAATTAAAGAAGTTTGACAATCTAAAAGCAAAGTAAATTTACTTTTTTAGTACACAAGTAAATTGTATGCTAGGTTATTTACATACTTAGCTTTCTTTTCACTTTAATTTTTAAAAATTGATAAATTTTCTCTTAAAAATGTAAAAAAGATAAATGGGCCTAAGCCCAATTCAAAGGTTGATTACTGGTTTAGAGGGATAAAGGTGAATATTCGTATCATAAAATCTTGTTTTTTAATTTTCAGTGCCATTATCATCCTCTGATTACTATTTCAAGAAAATAAAAGGGAAGTGTTAGAGGAAAGGACTAATTACAAAAGGAGAACTTTTTTATAAAGCAGTAGGAAACATGGGAAATCTCAGTCTCTTCTGCTCAGTTGTTCTGTGAACAAAACAGCTCTGAAAAAAAAATTCTATTTAAAGAAAAGAAAAAGAACTGGTAAATTATGATTATTTAGACTTGGGTATTTGGCATCCATTTTGGCAAAAAATGAACAAAGCAAGCTTAACAGTTCAAGAAAACAACTGACAGTACTTGTTGCCAACAACAAACTTAGAGCTATTAAGCAAAAGTTAGAATTTTGGAAAATTCTGTCACTCTGAGCTTGGCAGCTTCCCCATACTTAAAGGCTTTTCTGATAAGACTGATGTGATATTAGTGAATGTGATTTGTTAATACTATCTTATAAAATGTGTCAACATTTGGAAAATCTGTATAATTCAGTGAAGCAACATTTTCCTAACAACCAATGCATGAGTTATAAAATTAGACATGAGTAATAGACCCATTGAAAGTTCAGAATAGACCAGTTCTTTAATGTATAAACCAAAGATTTTAATGTATTGGTAAATAAAGTAAGAAAAAATTGTTAGTATATTTTCAGATTGCAAATGGCAATTATCCTCTAAGAAACTGCCACTTGTTGAGTTTTGGTATAAAAGGAAAAAATAATCACAATATTCTTGAAAGGGTTTTAAGTTCATCTCCCTTTTCTAACTGGGTTTCTGTGTGAGGTTCAGTTTTGCTTTTTACATAATTCAATCAAGACTATATACCCCAGCAGATTGAATACATAAGCAGATAAGAGAATCCTGTTGCAGACTTCTGGCCAAGATGGAGGTGTAGGTAGATACATTTTGCCTCCCCACACAACAAAAAGAAGGACAACAACAAATTTAAAAACAATAAATAACCAGAACTGCCAGAAAATCTAACTGTATGGAAGTCTGACAACCAAGGAGTTAAAGAAGAAACCTTCATCCAAACCGGCAGGAGGGGCAGAGACAGGCAGCCAGGGCAGAAAGGACATGGCAAGGCAGTGGACTGCAGACTGGGAGAGACAACGGCTGGAGGAGCGGGCAGTCCCACAGTTGCATGTGGATAAACCAGGAAGAACAAGAACAACTGGGGAGCAAGAGACTGCACAACCCAGGGTTCCAGCTCAGGGAAATAAAGCTTCAAAACCTCTTACTGAAAAAACCTGTGCGGGTTGAGGCAGCAGGAGAAACTCCCAGCCTCACAGGAGAGGTCGTTGGAGAGACCACAGGGTCCTAGAATATACACAAACCCACCCACCCAGGAATCAGCACCAGAAGGGCCCAATTTGCTTGTGGGTAGCAGGGGAAGTGACTGAAAACCAGCAGAGAGCTGAGCAAGTGGCATTGTTCCCTCTCGGACCCCTCCCCCATATACAACACCACAATGTAGCAAATGGGTCACCCCGCCATGGCAAATACCTAAGGCTCCGCCCCTTACAATGTAACAGGCACACTGAGACAAAAAAAAAAAAAGACCCAAATGAAAGAATAGATCAAAGCTCCAGAAAAAATACAACTAAGCGATGAGACAACCAACCTATCACATGCAGAGTTCAAAACACTGGTAATCAGGATGCCCACAGAAATGGTTAAGTATGGTCACAAAATAGAGGAAAAAGTGAAATAAAAGAAAATGTACAGGGAACCAACAGTGAAGGGAAGGAAACTGGGACATAAATCAACGATTTGGAGCAGAAGGAAGAAATAAACATTCAACCAGAACAGAATGAAGAAACAAGAGTCAAAAAAAATGAGGAGAGGCTTAGGAACCTCGGGGACAACTTTAAATGTCTCAACATCCAAATCATAGGGGTACCAGAAGGAGAAGAGGAAGAGCAAGAAATTGATCTTATTTGGTAATGTAATGAAGGAGAACTGCCCTAATCTAGCAAAGGAAATAGACTTCTAGGAAGAACAGGAAGCTCAGAGACTCCCAAAGTAGTTGGACCCAAGGAAGCACACACCAAGGCACGTCATAATTACATTACCCAAGATGAAAGATAAGGAGAGAATCTTAAAAGCAGCAAGAGAAAAGGAGACAGTTATCTACAAAGGACTTCCCATAAGACTGTCAGCTGATTTCTCAAAAGAAACATTGCAGGCAAGAGGGACTGGAAAGAAATATTCCAAGTCATGAAAGGCAAGGACCTACATCCAAGATAACTCTATCCAGCAAAGCTATCATTTAGAATGGAAGGGCAGATAAAGTGCTTCCCAGATAAGGTCAAGTTAAAGGAGTTCATCATCACCAAGCCCTAATTATATGAAATGTTAAAGGGACTTATCTAAGAAAAAGATCAGCATACAAACAGTAAAATGACAACAAACTCACAACTATCAACAATGGAACCTAAAACAACAAAAACAAAAATGAACTAAGTAAACAACTAGAACAGGAACAGATTCACAGCAATAGAGATCATGTGGAGAGTTATCAGCAGGGAGGGGTGCAGGAAGAACGGGGGAAAAGGTACAGGGAATAAGCACAAATGGCAAGTACAAGATAGACGGGGAGATTAAGAATAGTATGGGAAATGGAGAAGCCAAAGAACTTAAGTGTATGACCCATAGACATGAATTAAGGTGGGGGAATGATGGCGGGTAGGGGGCTACAGGGCAGAGGGGAATAAAGGGAGAAAAAAATGGGACAACTGTAATAGCATAATCAATAAAATATATTTAAAAAAATAAGGAATTAGAAAAAAAGAGAATCCTGTTGCTTTCTATTGAGCGAAACATTGAAGAGATTTGCAAAAATAAAAATAATGTCAAGGTTCTCTCTCAATAATTTTGTTTGGGAAAATATAGTTACCTTTATAAAAATATGTTACTTATGTAACATGTCATTGTTTTTTATTGTTATTTAAGCACAAAAAAATAAATAATTATTTTTAAAATTATTGTTTTAATTTATAATGTGATAGATACCAATAGATATAAACCATATCAACAAAAGTTCTTAAGAGTTACCAATAATTTTTTTAAATATAAGGGGTCTTATGGCCAAAAAAATCTGATGATTTCTGTTCTATATTTCAACATGGATTAGATAATAAAATTATAACAACTATTATCTAATTTATGTTCTCACTTAAAGATAGCACTTATATAGCAATGTTCTGGTTTTGCACATATGACAAAAAATAGACTAAATTTCTAAAATTTTATAATACATCTTAAAAAGCAATCTGCCTAAAGTAAAAATAATAATTATTATTATTATGGCTTTGTTTTCCTTAGAAAATTCAGAATTGATAGATCAAAGGTTTAATTCAAGGGCTAGAGTTGACAATTTTTTTTGATTCTATTGAATTGCAACCCAGATCGCTTGCAGAAGGTGTTTGGTAAATAGTCGAATAGCCTGCATTTTGTTGTGCAACGTTCCACATAGGGCTCTGAGCAGCGCAACCCTAACACTGCTACAACCAGCCGCAGTGACCAGAAGTACTCCCATTCTGCATGTACACTGTTTCCATACATTATACTTGTCTTTGGTAATTTTTTAAATTTTTTATTTATTTATTTTTAGAGAGAGTGGCAGGGAGGCAGGGAGGGAGAGAAACATCATTGTGTGAGAGAAACATCGATGGTTGCTTTTCAGCCCGCAACCTAAGCATGTGTCCTGACTGGGAATCGAACCGGCGACCCCTCAGTTTGCAAACCCACACTCAGTCCACTGAGCCACATTAGCCAGGGCTGTCTTTGGTAATTTTTAATAGTCCAAATATTAAAAACTGCTGGAAGAATTCATTTTTCAACAGTTTTCACAACTGACATAGATTCCATGACTTTCATGCCAATGACATAAAATTATTTATATTTGTAGCTGAATCTTAATTTGTGTTTAAGCATACCAGCTGCTCTAACAATTAAATGTGCAATGAAAAATAAACAACTTTTTGTGTGTTCACATTGCACCAGGCACCATGTTTGGTGCTTTGTATGTCTTCTCATGTAGTTAAAAGCCTATTAATACTATTCAATGCGTATTTGTTATCTCCCCATCAACAAATACAGAAACTTAGGCTAAGAGAAGTAACCAGGTTTCAAAGCTATGCTGTCAGTTGAACTGTATATGATGCCTCTTAACATATGTGATAGTTGAGTCACATATTTTGTAATATTCGGTAATTTAATGGGCCACATCGCTCTAGAGGCAAAAGATGTTTCATAGGAAAAAAAACTGCATGCTGAACCTTCTCTCTCATAGCTTCATTGTCATGAACAACAGCAATAAAACCTCAAAACTCTAGATATTTTAAAAAGTCATTTCCTCATAGAGCTCAAACAGAAAGGCAACTGTCCTGGGAATGAGAAAATCTAAGTAGCTATGCCAAGCTAAATATTCCCTCCTTCTCTATGGGCCTTGAGGCCTGAGGGATATAGTGCAAGGAACCCTGGCTGGGGAGTGAAACGGCGTGCGTGTGAATCCCGGCTTAACCACTCACTGTGTGAACTTCAATCTCCTCATTTATACTTCCACCTAAACCTAAAATTTTCTAATCCTTTAATCCAGATGTTTAGTCTATATTATGTCAACACCCTAAATGGAAAATTCCAGTAGTCTACTTGCAAGACTGCTGTAATAACACAAAAATAAGTAAACGTTATTGTAGGTACCTGAATAAACGTTATTGTAGGTACCTGAGTGCTAAGAACTGTGCTTCTCTCTTCCCTCAGAGTGGAAGAATATGAAAGGAACTGGAAATGTACATGGCTTTGGAAAAAAGAATTTTGGGGCTAGGAAATAGAGTAAATAGGGAGACTCCTTTTATCATACACACCCTGTACTTTTTAAATTTTGTTCCATGTAGTATTATTTTAATCAAAAAATTAAAAACAAGTCACACACACACAAACCCTTCATTGGATAAAACCCAAATCACTTTGCACTAAAATTCAACTTTTCAATAGTCTACTGGTGGTTCTCACCTGTATTCCCCTGATCAGCAGCGTCATCGTCAACTGGGAACTTGTTCCAAATGCAAATTCTTAGAGATAACCCAGATCCACTGAATCAGAAACTCTGGATATTGGGCCAGCACAATAAAGTTCGAGAACCACTCTCTAGACTCAGCTTACTTTTACAGTTGTCAGCTAAGTATTCCCTCAAACCCTGATCCACTGTGTCCGCATTAGAATTGCCTGGGATGCGGCTTTAAAATGACGGTGCTATAGAGAAGTTAACCAAGTAGTTGGTTATTTTGGCTCTGGAGCCAGACCTTCTGGGTCCAAAACCCGGCTCTTTGATGTGCTATTGGGTAACATAGAGCTTTAGATCTCTCCCCAGTAAAATGAAAGCTGTAATAATAACGCCTACCTCAGGAGAATATCATGAGGATTAAATTTTTTATTTATTTTCATCTGTATGAGCGTAGCAATATAATATGAATGAAACATCCAATTCTTAAAAAGAAAAATGTTTTATTTACAAATACAATAATAATACATTCTCTTAGTCTGCTCAGGCTGCCATAACAGAAAGTTGAGAAATCTTTCAGTGCCCTGACTTGAAGCACATGGAATCTTTTTTAAAAGGTCTTTTGCAATGAGTGGAACTATTTTCTACTCATAGATTATAGATCTGTTCACTAAATACTTTTAAACAGTATTTTGCATTAGGGTATACTTTTCTCGTATAATAAAACATTTTACAGATTGTCTTTTTAAAAATCTATTTAACTTTCCAAACAGTCCAAAGACAAGCAAAGGTTAATAATAATTGCTTTGGAAAGAAGGAAAATTGGGTCAAATGAAAAGTATAACTGTAATAACAATAATGATAAATCTGCTCATTATCAGTCAGATATTTCACAGATAAACTCTCTAAATGATTAACTATTCCTAGCAGATACTATTTCTACTACAATTTGACTGAATTTGGCTTAGACTGTAAAATTTAGTATAATGACTGGGTGACTTTTATTTACTAAACACTATAGAAGAAAATTAGTCTAAATTTTGTTAATTTGTTTCCACTGTTTAGAAGAAGCCTGAATAACTCATCTAATATTAATGACAAAATTAAGGATGGAATCTAAAACTTGATTCCTAGCCTAAATTAAATATAGATTTTATAATCTCTGAAAATAAGGATAATGGCAAAGTTACTTCATGTTTTCTATGTGCCCATTCTAAGTGTTTTACATATATTACTCCTTTGCATGTATTTAGTCCTTACAACACATAGTTAAGTACTGATATCATCCCCTGTGCCCAGTGAAGAAACTGAGGCACAGAGTAATTAAGTAACTTGATGAGGACATTGCCACTAGTAATTACTAGAACCCAGACTCCATCCCAGCTGGCTGGCTACAGTTTGGTCTATTAACCCCCAGGCTTTTTCAGCAGGCATCTTTAAGCAGCGGCTTGTGATTTCCAAACATGTTTTATCTCTCTCTCTTTAATCGTTATATCCCTTTCAACTAAATCTTTGCTAATGCAATTATAGCTTTTCATAACCCTCCGAGATATGTCTAGTTCTCATGTCTTACTAACAAGTGCTAGTAATTTTACATTTTGTCTACTGGAAGGTTTCACTTACATGAAACAACCCATTTTAAAAAGCAGATATCACAGCATAACCTCTACATGTTTCAGAAACAGACTTCAAAAAAAAACTTTAGGGTCTGTCTACCTCAATAATAGGTCATCTTAATGGAGTGCCATATCTATACCAGCAGCTTAGCATATATTTAATCCTCAGGAAACTGCATGTTAGGCATTACCAATCAATTTTATAGATGAAGAACAGTTTAATTGTCAACTTCACTCATTTATTAAGTGGGCACACTAAAATTGGAACCCAAGAATGTCTGAATATTTTCCACTGAATTATATTACTTCTATGAAGAGTTAAAAGTAAACTAAGAAATTGAAGCTCAAAATCATTTATTTTTATGTTTATTAGCATCTACATTAATAGAAGATATAATGGTTTCTAATGTTCATAAATGATGTTAAAATGAAATTATAGATTATCTGTGTAATATATTCACATTTTCTCTCCCCTATTAGCTAGGTAATTGAGGGTTAATGAGACAGTAAGATTTTCCCAACCAAGACTAATTCATGGAGATTAAATTAAAGTAGAGAAAAATGTAGAGAATATTTTTAGAAAATTAAACCAATACTATTGTTTAATTTCAGACATTACTACCTCCAGTTCTGTCACTTGTACTAATATGTGAAGTAAGACAAAGCCTTACGGAATGTGTTCACAACTCTTGTAATGATTAGATGGATGTTAGCTATTATTGACGTGTCATGTGAGTGTGTGTGTGTTTAAATGTTACTTTACAGTATTTGGGAGGGCTTTATTTAAAGCCTGTGACTCAGTGTGTGGTCCCAGGACCAGCAGCATCCACATCACCTAGAACAATGATTTCAACCAGGGTGCTGCAAGAATTCTTAAAACCTGACTATTCAGTCAGTGGCACTGACCTCTTTTCCCTTAGATTGTCAAATAAGAGAATGACAACAGCCAACAAAACAATAGCACTCTGGTATGAATGAATCAAAACTATACCTACTTTTTTATCAGATAGGCAAAAAATATGTTTTGTTGTTGTGCCATAGAATTGTAGGAACTATTATGGATGCCATAAACCATTATGGATGCCATGAAATGAAAGGGTTGAAAATCGCTGATCTAATCTTACTACAAATGCTGGATCTGCCCCCCCAACAACTGAATATGAATCTGAATTTTAAAAAGTTCTCCTGGTGATTCATATGTACTCTAAAGTTTGGGAGGCATCGCTTTAAAGTACTTTACACTTCCTTGGCAGCTTTTATTCACTTTGAATGGTACAATTATAGACTATAGAGAGAACTGAAAAAAAAAAAAAGAGGTAATTTTGGTCTTTTGTTTTTGCACACAGTATGATGAATGTATTTTTATACATTAAGATATAAATTGACATAAAAATTAGTTTCAGGTGCATAAAATAATGACTCAATATTTGTATATATTTTAAAGTGATCACTACAGTAAGTCTAGTTAACATCCATCACCATACATAATAGAATTTTATTCTTGTAGTCAGAACCTTCAGATATACAACATAGTAGTTATTATGTTGTGCACTACATCCACAAGACTTAATGATTTTATAAGTGGAAGTTTGTACCTTAGACTACCTTCACGCATTTTGCCTGCGCCCCAGCCTCCATCTCTGGCAGCCACTAGTCTGTTCTCTGTATCTATTTGCTCGGGTTGGTTTGTTTATTTTTAGATTCCACATATATATGAGATTATTGTATTGTCTTTCTCTGTCTGAGTTTTTCCACTTACTTGGTCTACGCCAGTGATAATCTGAGTAAATGTGATACAACTGTACTCATATAGATCTGTATTAAAACACATTAGGTGATTTCCAACAAGATACCCATTGATAAAGTCAGTTGAAATGTTAAATTATGAATTTGAATCTTTGGAACTTCAGAGATCATTGAAGAATATGTGTTTTGCACCTAATAGCTTTTCTCCGTATCCCAGAGATATAAAATACTTTCAGGCTGTAAGTTATGAATTCAGTATATCCACGGTACAGTAAAAATGTCGTCTTACTAATGCAGGAAGCTCTTGCTTTGCACAGTAGTGGGAAACTGAAAAACAGCCCTGCTGCAAGCTGAAACTGTGCAAAGCAGACATAACCAAAGAGGAAAATTATGATTGTTCTGACAAAGGTCTTTAAAAACCTTTTTCAAAACATTAAACACTTTTACTGTTGGTTATAAATATGTAGGAAAATGGAAAAATAGTAAAACCAATATTTATTTAGTATACCGTCACGGTGAGCATTAGTAACACCAAGAACTGCAGCGTTTACTTTGTAAACAGAGAAACCTGTCTAGATTAACTGAACAGCGCTTGTCTTCTTTGCGTCATGTGAGCCATAATTAGAGTGAACACTTTCTTCTACTTGTCAGTGGATTGTCATACTCCTTTTTCAGCTTGGATCAGCTTCCGAGCTTTTATCCTCATGATTTCAATGTCATGAAACATCTCTGGGTGGGCCTCTAATGTGACAGTGATTGCCAGCGTCCCTTCCTCTGGAACATCATCATTTTCATCACAACCCATTTCCTCATTTATGTCAATTGGTTTGCTTTCACTAAGCTCTGCTGGCAGCACAGCTACAGTCTCTTTGATAGCGGCAGGCAAATTTCAATAGTCAGCTATTTCTTCCATAACTCCACTTATGTTTGATTCACATGCTGCAGTTATACTGCACGGTGTGCTAAAAGTCTCCGCTATACGGCGCCCGTGTTACGTGCTGTTCCTTCCTGCCATCATGCTTGAAAATTTTCAGTTGTACATTTTATGTCATAGTTCCTCCAGGACACAGCTAAAGATAATGCACATTTTCCAGTTGTAGCATTGATAGCTTATTCAAAAATCTTTGTAAGATAATAGGCTTTCAAAGTTAAAATAACCGTTTGGTCCATTAGTTGGATTAATGAAGTTGTTCTTGGTGATAAAAAAACAAATTTTTACATTTTTATTTAAACCCCCCCAAAGAATTAGGATGACCAAGAATATTATCCAACAGTAGCAGTGCTTTCTTTACATATTGAATTATCGTGCCTGTAGTCGCCCTCTACTGCTGACTGACAAGTAAGCAACATAACTATGTGATTTACTGTGTGTGTGTGAACTGAATACTGGACGTGCTGAGACTGGTCGCTGACAGACTTTGAAAGAAGTAGTTTCTGACTAGTCACAGTCGTGATCCTCATCTCTCATTGACATTGCAATTTGTGAGCGGAAGAGTTAGCAGTGAAGTTTATATTTTATAAAGTTACTCAGAGCTAGCATACTGGGGAAACTGGAATTCGAGCCATGTTGTTGAGGAACTAACATTATTCAATGAAACCATAATAAATCTGTGCCTATCAGAACTACACAAAGTAAGGACTGCCTTACAGTGACTCAAGACCAACGTCAAGACATGCTTTTATGAAAGAAAGAAAAAATAAGATACTTAAATTATATTTTTAATTGTTTAATTCTTTGCCTTATACCTGGAATATACATTTAAAATTTGTATTTTAAGAAAATTCCTGGTACTTTTATGACCACCTGCTGAGTACATAACTGCAAACCATCGATAGAAATGGATTTTAATCAATTCTACTGAATATATTAAGATACTGTGCTAGACTTTTTTCTAGAAACGAAACTGTTGTAGGTTTCCCAAACCACCAACATGCACACACAGAGTGACACTAACATGTACCCCTGGCACCCAGCGACATGACCAGCCCTGCACGTGGGGACTTCAAAGGATTTACAGACATATTTACCAGGATTCACTACTAACTAAGAAAATATATATCCCGAGTCTGTATTGTATGGCAGGTACCCTGCTAAATTCTTTAGTTACAATAGTTGGTGAAATACTCAGAACAACTACATGAGGCAAGAAGTCTTAGAATCCTCATTGCAAATGTAAAGAAACTAAGGCTTACAGAAAAGTTAGATAACTGGTCTATGTAAAGAAAAGAATTTCACTGAAGCAATACTTGCCAAAGAGATGGTATTCAAAGTTGAATATTGTGTTTCACCACGTCTGGTTCTAACCGTCTGAGGCTGTTAAGGGTCATGAGCAGGGAGTTACCTGACCTGGGCCAGACTGGATATGATTGAATTCATTCCTTTCTTCACCCAGGGATAATGGGGCTTCATTTATTTTGGGAACCGCCCTGCCTGGTTTCAGAGGCTGTAACCCCTCATGGTTAAGGCTGAGTCAGAGTTGGGACCATAAGCCACTATGGAGACAAAGCTTGTCTCCCTGGCAGAAGTGCCACTTCTGCCCACTTCACCCTGCTTGGCCCTGAGCTTGGCCAGTTAGCCAATGACGGGTAAGAATCCTCAAGGGAGGATCAACCTAAGACAGGCTCTGGTCACAAAAGAGGCCTGCAGGGAAGGACTCGGGGGGCTGTGGAAAAAGGGGGTGATGGACCCTCGCCCCTTGGCTTTGAAATAGCCTGAGTCCTCATTCTGTCTGCAAGAAGTCTCCTAATCTCTTGGCTGCCTTACTTCCCTTGCCTGACTTAAGCCTGAAGCAATAACAGAGGGCAGTGCAGTCCTGTGCTGGGAGGGGCGGATTCCCTGGGGAATCAGGTCTAACAAAAATACATACATTCCTGTGAAACCTACTTAATTTGTACCCTCAGTTTAAGAGATAAGGGTCCAGACCTGAGATGAGTCTGGCGCCTAAAGTTTTATGTCCCTCTAACTAATTGGCTGTAACTCAGAATAAGCCCTCAGAGTTCTCTGTAAATCTTGTATTGTTTAACCCTTACTGACTGACAATGATTGATGAGCTTTATCTGTATTCCTATGCGAATGAACCTAATAAAAGCCCCTGGAGAGAGAGGCTCGGGGCCCTTCTCCCCCTGAGAGAAACGGCCACCTTTCCTCGCCAAGCAGATCATGTCTTGGTAGTCTTTTTCTTCGGCTGTGGCGGAACCTGGGGGGCTGCGTTAAAGCCCCCCCCGACACATTTACTTAACTCTAGGCAGACTTGTGAATTCATTTTACCCTCTACATAATGTAAATTGTGCTAATAATCCTTTATTAGCAAAATAATCCTTTATTAGAAAAACCCACTGTTAGCACCCCATCTTGACACTGAATTGCAACCCCCTCAGAGCTCTACTCAGTGAATTTCTTCCCTGGAATGTTCCCTTACCTGGCAGGTAAATTAAATTAGCTTTGATTTTTGAGCTGTGGTTTTTGTTTTATTTCTTGACACCCAAGATCATATATCTAGTCATTGACAGAGTTTGAGCACAAATCCATTCCGACTAACTGCAAACCCGGAGGCTTGATTTCTGTGTATCTAAGTGATGGGAGTCAAACCAGCCAGTTCCAAGATATAAAAAAAGAAGCTGATTCTATAGTCTAGCCCAGCTAACTCTAATTCATTCTTCTCTTTACAAGGGTGCAATTCCCCCTTTGGGGTTCCTTCCTGTTAATGTAATGACAATGATATGAGTGGTAATGACAGTATAATGATATTAACAACATCGATGACAACTTGGATACAGCGAGTGCTGACTCTGGGCCAGGCCCTCTTTCTTTCCCAGCTGTCTCAAACCAGCCATCCAAATGTCTTTGTTCTCTCGTGATGACTTGAGTGTGCATTCATACAATTCCTTCCTGTGGACCTGGGGTCAAGCTGGCTAAGTATGGAGCGGTAGTGCTTGTGACAAACTGGAGAAGTGTGACCAAGGGCAGCAACCATTACTTGTATTTCCATTACTTGTCATGGAAGAGTGGCCTGGTGTTGCTCGATCTTTCTCTTTTTTAAGAGGTACCAAAAGTCTGGATCATTCTGTGGAGTTTACCACTTTTTAAGGAGCTATGTAAGTCAAACAAAACCGCCTCACCAGGTTGAAATGAGCCCTGTTCGTAGACTCGGCTCCAGAGGCGAACAGAGGCCAAGTAGTGAAGTGGAGCCTGCATTCAGGTCCCAGCTTCCTTGCTGTGTGAGGCCTTGGGCAAGTTACTTCACCTTTTTAAGCTGCCATTTCCTTACATGTAAAATGAATTTTAAAATAATAGGTATAGAATTATTTTAAAGTAATAGGTACAGAATAAGTTAAGTTATTCATATCCCCAAAATGTTTAGTAAAATACCTAGCATTTAATCCATATTTTGTTTTTACTGTTGGCCCCTTTTATTCTCCCTTTCTTGGGCTCACCCACTATGCCTTCCCACCTACTCATGCCAGCTGTATGTATTCATTCCAAGGACACGGATTATGAACATGTGACTATAAGTGATACCTATGTTGGATTAAAACAAACAAAACTATTGAAAGGGAGAAAAATAAACTATTTATATTACCAAATGGAACCACTTATTAAATGGTATTGAATCACTTGGCTAAATTGGCAAAATAAATTTATGTAAACTATGCAGTTGCTTGATAAGTACCTCTTCGCTGAATCTGGATATGTGATTTTTTCAAAACTTTTTTGCCATATGACATTTTGGTGTCTAACTAATATATTTATCTTTTCAGTTTATCTTTATTAGAAGAATTCGACTGTAGCTGTAATGAACTGGAGTCTCTACCTTCTACTATTGGTTACCTTCATAGTCTTCGAACATTAGCAGTTGACGAGAATTTTCTTCCAGAATTACCCAGAGAAGTGAGGAATGAACTTGTTTCTATTAATTAATCTTTAATGATTCTGTTTTAAGATTAAATCTTAACAGATTCAAAGGCAGTGGAGATTCATGATTTGAGCTTTGA
Source organism: Desmodus rotundus (assembly GCF_022682495.2). Lineage (NCBI taxonomy): Eukaryota > Metazoa > Chordata > Mammalia > Chiroptera > Phyllostomidae > Desmodus > Desmodus rotundus. The sequence goes on from NC_071389.1 coordinate 49,371,309, forward strand.
AAATATATATATAGGAATTGTCTATGTATATATTTGCTAATCAGTCTTTCTGAAATGACAAGTAAAAAGTTCTTATATTCAACTGTGAAAGTACATTGGACTTAAACATTGTTTGCAAAGAAAAATAATAAAATATTGTAAATGAATTAATGCGAGAAATGATTTTAAGAATTTAATTTATATAGTTTTCTTTTAAGAAGACTAATAAATATCATTTTGAAACAATTATATTTCCAGTTATATATCCTAAAGTGATAGATTTTTAATGTAAGTTTTTTAAAGTATCATGTTGCATGACAATATTATTTTAGCTTCAGGATACACCAGGAGGTTCTGTTAGCTTTTATCTCTAAATAGGATTTTTATTTATAAATGTCAAGGAAAAAGTGTGACAAACACTTTCAATTTAACATTTTCTATAAAACACTTCCATAATAAAGGAACAATAATTCATATGTCATTATTTTAGCACCAAAAATTCTGAGTAAAAATGACAAATACCATTGTAATACGAAGTAAAACTAATTTTGCTAAAGGAATGTCAACAATATTTCATTTTTAACATATTTGATCTATTATAAACATAGATATATTAGTATTCATTTGGGTGGACAAAAACAGCATGACAGGGAAAACAGTGAACTTACGTATTCTAATAATAAAATTATAAAGACAATTCTTCCTTCCTAATACATAATAAAATAAGAGATGTACATTTTCTTAATAGCTAAAGGAATATACATAGAATAATACATATTTCAAAAAGGGAGATTATAAAAAATAAAACAATACACATTAAGAGAATGGTAAAAGTGATAAGGAAATCTTTAATTCAATTGTTTTATAACTTATAAAAATTAATATAAAAATATAGTCTGCACTGTGATTCTTTACTTATTTGTTGTTGGTGTTGTTGTTGCCTGTAGATTGGAAGCTGTAAGAACGTAACAGTTATGTCTCTACGCTCCAACAAGCTGGAATTTCTTCCTGAAGAGATTGGACAGATGCAGAAACTAAGAGTCTTAAATTTGAGTGACAACAGGTATTTCTGCAATATATCACAATCACACATTAATTATTTACTAAAAGCCAATTACTTTTTAAAAATAATTTTGAAAACATTCTGTGTGTGTGTGAAATATATGGAATGCAAATATCATGTAACTATGCAAATATCCATTTAAAATATACAGTAGCTAAATTATTTTTAAAAGAGATACTTCAAAAAAGATATACTTCAAAATTTTATTATTTGTTTATATTAAAATCATATATTACATATTAAAATTATGTAAAATTTATACACCCAAATTTATAATTCAAAAACCTCCCATACACTGAAAGCATAATAGTATGAAGACATGGAAAATAGTTGAAATAAAAACCTACAAAATGTATTAATAAAATAACTGCATAGATATGTATACATGCAGGCACGTGTTTTAATGTGTACTTTTATACCTCCAGTAAATTACATGGGCATGGGTATGTAGTCAACGCCAGAATGCTGGTAGAAAGATTGCCAGGAAGTTAATCCTAAATAGTCCTAAGGTTTGTACAGTAAGATAAGGACAACCAAATGGTCATTTTGTCAAGTTCAGAGCTGGACAAAAAAAGAAAAGAGAAAGAAAGAAAGGACATGACAAAAGTGTTGTATAGGTGGATGGGTAAAAAGAAAATTTGAAACTGCAATTCATCTTTGTTTTCACCGCAATTTTCCACAAACACGAGAGGATAAAAAATATATTGGCTGAAGGTAACTGCTAAGAAGATAAGTGAGTATGGAATAGAATGCTTGAACTCTTTGTTTTTAATGAGTTTCAGTCAGATTGATGTCAATATGATAAACTGAGACACTTTGCAACAAAACTGTCAAGATTAGTTTTTATGGAATCATGAAGAATGTTCTGATTCTGAAAGTTTCCCTAAATGTGGGAGTTCTCATTTGTATGTTGGTTTAAGAAAAAAAATAATCATGTTAATTTCAAAAACCATTCACTTAGTAGCTCAGTAGTATTCCCATGTAAGTGAATAAAACTTTTTATGAAAAGGATTGCGATTTTATTTTCATCAGGATTAAAGGGAAGCTGCATAGCTTGGTGCAACAAGAGTAAGTCATGTCAAACCAGCCTTGTTTCCTGTTTTGACTGGGTTTCTAGACAGGAAAATAAGGGAAATTCATTGAACGTGGTACCCGATATTCAGCAAGACATTTTTCAAATTTTTCTAACTATAGTCTTGTGAGTAAGATTAGAAATAGGTCATGGAGCCATCATAGGAAGATCGAGTCCCATGGGATTCAGTTACTGTCCCCCGATGGAACTGAGCTCCGTTAGTTTCACCTGGAGGGAGGGTTTTCATGGTGAGCCACAGACGTCTCTCCGTCTTTACCCATGCTATTTTAGAATTTTCTTGTTTTTGCAGATTGAAGAATTTACCATTCTCATTTACCAAACTTAAGGAGCTTGCAGCTTTGTGGCTTTCTGACAATCAGGTAACAACTTTTATTACCTGATCTATTTTGTTTATTAAGGTGAACTATAATTGAAACTTTGAATTACTAACTTTTTAAACCATAGATACCTGATAATTGGTATATAATATAGGTTCTTGATCCCCTGGAGGAGAGATTTTTATAAAGGTAGCTATTTAAATGTGTATTTTATTGTTTCAGACAAAACAGAACTATGATTCCCAACCCCTTTAAATACTTCAATTTAGCATCTACTTCATTCTCAGAGATCTAATAGAAAAAATGATCATTTTCATTAATTTTTAGCTCTAAGTGGTACATATATGTCCTTAGAGAACACACTTTAATTATACCTCTGAAAGTAAAGAATAAAAAGTTATCACCACAATCCCCACAAGAGGGAATTTTTATCCTTCATGTTCCTTTCTTCTCATACTTTTAATTATAATTAACAATTCTAAAACTTTATTCAAGATATTTGCAAGTTTGAAGTATCTTTTGTAACTATCATGAGTATCTTCTGTAGAAATGCTCTGATATTATTTCTCTTCTGATGAAATTAGATTATAATTGAATCTGTAATTGAGTGTTAATAAATAATGTTATTAACTGAAAAGTAATGAGAAACAGTTGAAGACATCTGATTCGTCACCAGAAGAACTGATGATAGACAATTTTTATAATTGTTAGTTCTCTCTTACCCTTTGCTTATAATCCTAAAATTTTAAACACCTATCCCAAAATATAAATAGCCAAATGAAAACAAATCATGTTGAATTTGGTTTTTCATCATTATTTCCTTATCGTGAAAGCAACATTGTTCAGATTTCTAGGTATTGGGCTACTATTGTAAAAAATTAAAATAAACCTCTGCAAAGAGTAAAATGTAAGTAGAAGAATAACGCTTGTGTTTCTACAGTTGTTACAGCACTTGCTTCTATCTACCAAGTAAAAAATTAGATTGTCATTCAAATTCCAATCTTATCAATGAATGATAGATTTTACAAGGCATCAGTACATCGTTATAAATAAAGCATTTCTGGAATTAATGTGAGTTATGCTAATGCAACAGTCTATTTAGTCTTGCCTTTGGAAAAAAATTCCCTAATATCATGATTTATTATTCTTGTAGAAGAATAAACAGAACAGTGACTAAGTCACTTAAGTTTTATTTAGAACAAGTGATTTAATGTGTTTCTGACTTAGTTTTATGAGGCAAATCAGTATCCCAAATTCCTTTGTGTTTCATTCCTATTAATAAATGTCATGAAATAAGCCAATTTTTAAAACATTCCATAAAATAATCATCTCAAATATATTTCCATATATATAGTATATAATATCAGAGTTCTAAAAGCCCTTTCACAATAGTATTTTTGAAATCAAATTAATGAATAGAGGATGAAGTGTTACCATCCACGGGTAAATATATTGTGATGTATCAGATGCAAGTAGAGTTGCTTATCTGTATGTGGACCCTGTCTTCGATTACAGAAATAGCCCTTAAATATAAATCCTTATGCTTTAACCTAATTGAATTCATAGATCGTTATTTGACCTTTTATTGAATATTTTATTGTTGTTCTATTACAGTTGTCCCATTTTCCCCATGTTGCTCCCCACTGCCCTGCCCACCCTGCTCCCAGTCAATCCCCACCCTACTGCCCATGTCCATGGGTCACTGCAGGTACCTTGGCTAGTCCCTTCCCCTTCTTTCCACCATTATCCCCTCCCCACTCACCTCTGGTCCCTGTCAGTCTGTTCCCTGTTTCCATGCCTCTGGTTCTATTTTGCCTCTTGTTCTCATTTGTTTGTTTTGTTCGTTAGGTTCCTCTTATAGATGAGATCGTACGGTATTTGTCTTGCACCACCTGACTTATTTCATGTTTTGCATAGCATGAAGTTGATAGCAAATTCCATTTCTTACATTTAGATAACACCTTGTGAAAATTAATGGGCATGTAGAACTATACCAAACCTTACTTAGTTGAAATAATTTAACACATTTTTAAAGGTCTCTTCAGGGTTAAAACTGATATTGCTCAGTGATGATAAACAATTTTGTAAAAGAGTATACTAAAGAAAAAGAAAATTTCATTATGAAGACATTTCAATTTGAAAATATCTACAATAATCTTATTTCATGTTATACTTCCTAATTTCATTACTTTTTTCCTTGCTCTTCTTTTAATTTTTCATTCAGCTTGGTGAGTCCAGACTATTGACTATTATCATACACAAAACAAATATTCTTTATATTTTCTAGCTTATTAATCTAATTTATGGGGGTTTTCTTGCTTCCAGTCCAAAGCCCTTATCCCTTTACAAACTGAAGCCCACCCAGAAACAAAGCAAAGAGTGTTGACAAACTACATGTTTCCCCAGCAACCTCGTGGTGATGAAGGTAAGTCGTCAGTAGAAATTTCTCCTATACTTCTATAATTATGGAAGAGGTTCTATAATTAAAGAGGTTCATTTTGTTCTAATCCCTGGCCAGGGACACTGACACATGGGCAAGGCTATAAAGATGATTACCAGACAGACATGAATCATTTAGAGGTAAACTATAAGTATGAATCTTATCTTCACATTACAAAATTTTAAGAAAGATTCAAAAAACATAACTTTTCCTCTTTATGGTAAGAACATTGACTTTTAGGATCAACTCCTTCTCTTGGAGGAGTACAAGGCACAGGACCAGATAACCAGAGGTGGTCCTCAGCTCACTGAAATGAGCTAAAAAGAGTTAGATCTAAGGAAGATTCGGTGTTCGCTAATTTCATGAATGAAATTTAGACATTTAGTCCCGTGATCCCAGGCCTGTGATCTCAGATTATTTCACGTTAAGGATCAACCATAAAAAGCTGACGTGCAAGTAATGACACAACTTTCTTTTCCAAGTTGAGTTTCCCCTAAACGACATCAGCAACCAGAAGAACACTTTTTGAAAAAAAACTAAACCTTTTTCAATAATTAAATCTTCTATCATATGATCACATTATTCGTAAAATGTTTAAAGGAGTTTGTCCTTTACTATTTGGAACCCAGCAGAAGCTTTCACGCATGCTTTCTGGCCTTACAGTCACAGTAATTCTTAGAAGAGTAAACCCACTTAATTCCAGCCATGAATTAAATTCACCCAATCCACTTGAATGACACCAACTTCTGAAGGAAATTATTTGCATATGTATTTTTTTATTTTCAGGGATAACTATAATGAATATCTTTAGTGTTTGATTTAGAAATGTAAATGAATTTTTTGGGATATTTTAGGGTATTTTTATTCAAATTTGACATACAGAAGTAGAAAAAGGGAAGAGTTGTTTTTAAATGCATTTTTCAGACTTCAATAAAATTGATATTTTGAATTTATGAAAGGTCACTGTGTATATGTAAGGTACAAGAAGACTCTCATGTAAGAATTACTTTATTCATCTACCTTTACTTATATTTACATTTTAATATCCCTAGATTATCAAAATATTGCTTTTCAAAAAGGTGTAGGAAAAAATGAAAAGGCTTTATATTTATTGGTTACTTCTGAGACCCAGTTTCACAGATTAAATCTAACTCGTTCCAGGGAGTGAGGTAAACCTAGTTACGTAGAGTGATGTTAAGGCATTAGCTCTGTTTTGGATTGGTTTCCTTTGCAAAGAAGAGTAGGTATTAAAAAGTTTTCTTGACCTTCAGTCAACTCAGCTGTCTGGTCTTTAAAGCAGATGTGTATTAAATGAATTTTCAGAATCCCTTGCAACAAAAAAGGAAATATTGTTACAGAGCAGGGGGTGGTTCACGCTAACTCTTTCTTTCTCTGGAGGTTCCTCCCCCCACACCCACCTACTAGGTTCGAAATGCCTGCCACCAGAGGAAAGACGTCTCTCAATGCCAGAGACTGGTGAAAAGGAAAGGAATTGTTTATTTAAAAGTTATACAGACTTAGAGTAATGACTTAATGTCTTCAATAAGATACTAAAGTCCTTTAGAACACCCACAGATGCACAGTCCTCCCCTCTCCCTGTGCCCAGTCCTGGGTACCGTGTCTCAGGAAAGGAAGTAGAAGTCTGTGATTCAGGCTCCCGGCACCATCAGCTGTGTGGCTGCTGCAATCTCCAGTTAATCCAAAGCCCTGTGGCACCTTCTCATGGCCCACCAGCAAGAGTCCTTTCTCCCCTTTTCTTCCTGGCAAAGTCTCTCCTACTACCTAAGCCGTGTGGCAAAAAGAAGCACTCCAAAACCACATGGTCCTCTCTATTCTCCTTCAGAACCTCGTGGTTCTCTTCCTTTCCCCTCAGAACCACATGGTCCTCTCCCTTTCCCCTCAGAACCACGTGGTCTTATCTCTCTATGGCTGCAGTGCCTAGGCTTAAATCCCAGTGCCCATCTTCCTTTGCAGCCCCATTTCTGACTCCTCCTACATCCCCGTATTCTTCCAGCTTTACTGGGCTGCCATAGTAAGTCTGGGCAGGTGTGGCCCCATGGCATGGAGCCAATCATCTATCTCCAAGCTCTCCCTCAGGCCCTATAACCAGGGGGAGTTGCTTCCCAGTCCCATCTTGGGTGGAATTTGGTCCCATCCCCCTGGCTCAAAGCATGGCCACGGCTATTTAACACATCCATGAAACCAGTTGAAGGATATAGATATGTTAAATGACCGTGCCAGGGGTTAGCTGCAAAGCTCTTGCTACCCAAAACAGCTCTGAATGGCCCTGTTCCATGTGTCCCATCCCCCCTGACTCAGGCTTGTGGGGGTGAGGGCATCCTATATATATTTTTCTAATATTTCCTGGACACTTTGAGTTCTGGACCCCATTACAAATCCCTCCTTGGGGCCCCCCTCTTGGCTGCACCCTGCTTCAATATTATTAGCCAACACTTTGATGTAAAGATTTATAAGCCATTTATTTTCACTGTTACTTTGAGACATATTTAGACTGAGACCTTCATGTTAAGGACTTAATTTTTCACATGTCTGTTAACCCTAAAAATGAACTGTCTTTCATTATTCCCACACCCCCACACATGTGTGTGCACACACACACAAGGGTGTGGTCTTAGACAATTTGCGAAACCACTGTCGTGTAGTAGCTTCTGTAAAACACTGACAGAGGTTGGCAGTTACAGACATGGGCTCGGTAATTGCACAGACATGGAATGGAATTCTGCATTGGCTGCAGAGAAGCTGCATGACTTGGAGCAAGTCTTAAAAGTCAGCCATAGTTTCCTCATTAGCAAACTGAGGGTGATGTTAGTACTACCATTGTGCTGTTGTGAAGATTAAAAGAGACAATATTTTTAAATGTTTAATCCAGCTCTGTATTATTTCTGGCCTATGGAGAGCTCATTCTCTGCACTGGAAAATGTCACAATCTCAGTATAATTAATGTATACATAGGAAAGCTGAATTTGTGTTAAGATGTGAAAAGACCATGTAACAAATATCAGAGGAATTTCATTCCCTCTTTCCTCCTTTTCTTCTTTCTTTCTTCCTCTCTCTCTTTATTCCCTTATTTTTTTCTCCATGTTTCCCTTTTTAAAAATTTTTGTATTTGTTTGTAGTACCTACCACCACTGTTTGCCAAGTGTATTAACCTCTGTTAACACTTTATGTAAAAAAAATAAAGCGATAATATTTTAAAATCTAACTATAGATTTCCAGTCAGACAGTGACAGCTTTAACCCTACACTGTGGGAAGAGCAGAGACAACAACGCATGACTGTTGCCTTTGAATTTGAAGACAAAAAGGAAGATGATGATAATGCTGGGAAAGTTAAGGTGACCTTTTCATTTTTGTTTTTTCTTTCTTATCATTATTTTTGCTTGCTCAGTGTTATTATTCAAATAGACTTTGGGACAAAGTGAGTGACCTCTGCTAGAAGGTCAGATACATCTTTAAGGCTCATGGTGGCACCACCTTTCATGTATAGCAGGATGGCAATTGTGGAAGCACCACTGTGCTTCAGAATGAGACTAATGCCCCAGTTATGACTGAGCACTTTCGATAGGCCACCCCATCTTACCGAATACGTGCAAGAGATTCAAGGTGAGAAAAAAAAAACAGGAAAAAAAGCAAACAAATCTGAGTGATGGGCTTTACCTAAGCATCATGTGTCTTTTGAAACACCGAAAGGCTTTTCTTTTCATCACTGAGCAAGGCAGCACGCAGACTGTATGAGGCCAAAATTATACATTTTATTGAAGAGCCAATGGATTAATATATTATATTGGCATTAAAATCTCTGAAGGATTCTATGTTCCTGGGATATTTGAGAAGAACTTATGAGTTTTCTTAAGTGTGAGGACAAGTTTTAAAGGAGCTGAGGGCTAATAGCAGGTGATGTTCCTTAGGGAAAATAATTTTAATTTCTTAACTCCAAAGCATTTTTTAAAATCCTTTATTGGAACTAATAACAAGTAACAAGGTTGAATTTTAAAACCTATATTTTTCTTATTTAAATTTGAAAATATTAGGATCGATATAGATTTTATCAATATCAGATCTTCATGTTATCATTATAGCAACATCTTGAATCTCTTATTAATTTTGATGATATTATTTGTGTACTTCTTTCATCCTGGGTACTAACAGTTCTCACTCTTAGTAATTAATTTCCTAAGTAATTGTATGTGCATTCTCTTAATAAATCTAGATTGTATGATGCATTCTTTTCTGTCCTCTCAGTCCCACATTTTCTAAACTTCTTTCTTAAGCCAACATACTTTAGAACCTCACTAGAATTATATGGTAAGTAATTGATAAAGCATATCTATATCATTGTAGAGAGCCCAAAATGGATTCCTAAATCAAGATGATAATTTTGCGTTAAAAATTGGGTTAAAAATGTTTCTGGATGGTTCATTAGTGCTATCTAATAACCAGAGACATTTTTATTGTGAATTCCTAGAAAAAAAAAATTCTAACCTAAAAATAAACAAAAACCTTTAGGACATTTTTTTAAGGATTTCAGATGTTAGATCCAGAACCAATGGATGATGCATTCTATACAGGACCTTTGATTCATTCTTTTTACTTCATTAAATGTCAAAAGCTACCTATTTCTTCCTAAAAATCTATAGTCAAAAAACCCAATGGAAAAGAGTGTATTTAATATCCTCATATATGTGTTAATAAAAAACATAAAATATAGTAAATCCAAACAATTATTTAGAAACCCTGTTTGTGTTTTGTGTGATCAGGTTTGTTTACAATCCCAGTAGGTTCATTATACTTTAGAGTACATTTTTCTCTATGTTTATTTATATTTGGTTCATTTACATTGTGGTAAAGCCATATGTGTTTCCCAAATCTCAAACTACTTGGCTTCAACTAATTTGAATATTTCCAATGCCATAGGTTATTGGAAAAATTAGAACACAAACAAACTTCTAAATAAATCATCATGGAAATATGATGAGTGGAATATACTGAAATCTTTAACTGAATGAATCATACTTTTCTGGTTCATTACATGTCCTTTAAATATAGCACAATTTTAGCTTTAATTTTCACAAAATTTAAAAAGGAACCAGTGAGCTATGCCATCAACTTCCAATAGACTAGAGTGTAATGCCCTACTTACAGTATGTATAGTGTAGTATGAATGCTGTGTTGTGTGAAGGAATTGTGACCCTTTAGCTTCATATGATATTGGTACTCTTTTATTACATAGAGTTAAAACTAATTTTCTGATGGTTGTTTTAAATGCATTACCCAGAGTGAAAAAAAAAATCAAGAGTAGAAAAATGATAAAGTGTTGCTACAGTGCTCCTCTTTCTCCCAGAAAATGGAGATTCCTTCTCCCACAGGATCACTCCTGCCAAGCCCCCTGGGAAAGGGGCCAGCGTGGGATTACTCTGCAACCTGCCAGACTGTCTGGCGACTGCTGCACACCATGGGCCAGGTGTGATCAGCAGATCCAAGATATGCCCGTCCCCCAGAATGACCCACAGCTGGCATGGGGTTGTATAAGTGGCCTCCAGCAGGAAAGGAGCATGTGCACTCCATTGCCAGTTGCAGCACAATCCACCACTCTTCCCTCTCTAAGTGGCAGACAGGTAGGCCTAGGTGTTGGGGTAGCAGAATCTCCCATGTAGAGGCAACCTTGGAACAGTCGTTTATGGGGTATGTTCTGCATGATTTGGGATAAGAAATGTTGATCACAGAAACTTAACCGATTGCCAGTGTTTGATCCCAATTTAATTTTTGTTCATTGACATTGGCAATGGGGTGGGGACACCTGAGTCACAGGGGAGGGAACCTCATAATAAAGTGCCTAATGGTGGGATGTCTGGCATGGTTTTTAAATTGGGTGCTTCAGTTTTATTATGTTTTAATTTTTAAATATTTTTTAATTTAAAGTGTGGGAATACCAATAGTCAAGCAGAATGTTGATGACACTATTGATAAATTCTAAATTACCCCACACATACACACACCCACATTTTTTAAAAATATTAATTCTGGGGAAGATTAAATAACTAAACTTGATTCTTAAAATAGCATGGGATTTGAATTGAGATTTGCTGAGAGTAAGCTTTAAACACAAAAATGGCTTCTGTCGAAAAGTATCAATTTCCCTTTAATTTAAAGGCACAGATGATGAGAATTCCTGTAAGAGAAGACTGGTTTGGGAGTTGTGGCAAATAGGGTTTCTTTATCTCCATGGGTTGGGTTTGTAAGAGTTTAAGGGGGGAAAAAGTCTTAATGGGATGTGAAAAAAACACGGCATTTTTTTGTAAACTTTGTCATCCACATGTAATGGACTAGATTCTTATTCTGTCTTATATTCTTTCTACAATATAAGGCAAGCTGAGAATGCATTTTCCTAACTAAAACTGCTATATATTTCCTTTGTATTTAAATGACCCATTTAATTTCTAATATAGTCAATAATCAAAGCATTAACTATTATTTCTCTTACTGGAATTTACAACCAAATCAAATTAAAATTTAATCATTACATAAGAAAACCACAGCTCTGTATACATTCAAAATACCACTTCTAAATGCCCTAATTATGAGCACTAATTCTTTCTTCATTATTTGGGGAGTCTCCAACATCTTGCAGCTGCTATTTGCATTTACTGCACTTTGTTTAGATCTGAGATATAGAGAATATTGTGAAACATTTCTATTTCCCAAAATTAAAATAAATAGCATTTCAGTAAATATTTTGCATTTTAATAAAATGTATATGTGAAATGAGCAAATACTTTATGGTGAGTGATATACACAACATTTGGTAAGAACATAATTGACAGATATTTCCCTCCTATGTGTATAACAAATGAATTTACATATACTTCCATCCCATATTATAATAAGGGAGTATTTTTAGCCTATATATATAGAAATATAGAGAAACTGCTTTTGTATTTGGCATTACTGTTATTAATATAATTTAATTGTGTTTCTGATCATGTTTATTCATTTCTGAAGCACTCACACACCAGTTGAAAAGTGGGAAGGGAAAACGATCTGCAGAGAGTGTAAAATATGCTTTTACAGAGCTTATAGATATAACAGAATTATAAAATTATTGTTTAATTTAACAATAAATTATAAACTATTATGTTAGCTTATGTTATAAAAAATTGAAATCATCTCATTTAACTCAATAAAATTCACATTTTAGACTTCTAGTATTTCTTCCACAAGATGGTACAAATATGTCCTATACCTGTAACAGAGAATAGCTCTGAGCCAAGTAACACATAGCATAAACTGGAGTGAAAGAGCTGAGTTTGAATTTGGACATTGCCGCCTATTAGCTGTGTGACCTTGGGCGAGTAACTTACACTTGTCTGAGTCCCTGAGTCATTTTTCCCCTATAAAATGGGAACATGCTTTAATGGGTCATGAGATTTAATTATAATCATAAATTATTAATTAATATTATTAATCATTAATCATTTAAAAACATGTGGTAAATAATGAATAAGTATTATTCATTAAATAACTAATACTAAAATAAATACCCCTGTAAAACATTTTGCGTGGTGCCTGATGCATAGCAAATACTGAAGAAATCATAGCTGTTGCTGCATACAATCTGAAGAACAATTTAGACAGTCATGGGTATTGTGGTTAGACATGTATAGTAGAATCTACAGTGCTAAAGGAATCCAGATTTTAAACTACATAAGGAGAATATGACATTAGAAGTAGTATCTAATCTCTGCATAGAACCCCCAAATTTTCAAAAGTCTATCACATATGTTACCTCAGTTTAGCTCTCCATTAACACAAGTGTGTGGGAGAGAGACCATCACTCCCATGTGGTGTCAGTGGAAAACTGACAGTCTAGGTAACTCTGGCTTCTGTTTAGGTCTTCTGCCTCCAGGTCCAGTAAGTTCTGCTGAGAGACTAGTAAATGGGAAGCAAGGAGCTTGTTGTCTAGGTGCAACAAATCCAAGTTTTATGAGACCTGAAATTTCCACAGTTTTCAGAGGGGCCTCTTTAAGACAAAAATATAAAATAACCATGTGAATACATATGTAGAGTTTCTCACAAGGCTTTGGAAAGAACACAAGCAAGTGACGAGTCCCAAAGCTTGAGCTTCATTTGCTTTAGATTTAAAAATTTTTACAGGGATAAAATACCCAAACATATTCCGGTGATGTGACCACAGTATCACATTAATTTGCTTATAAAATAAACAGAAAATATTGGTACCATAGCCATTAGCAAATAGTCATGTAATTGTGTCAGATGGGACATAGCATCTATAAAAAAAGAGATTACATTATTCAGTGAAGTACTTAATTCAATTAAAGAACACTTCACATTCTTGCCTTTGATTTAATTAGAAGCACAATTTTAGCATTGAGGATACTTTAAGGTACATAGAATTTTAATTTAATGACCTACATGAAAATATTTTTCATTCATATTCTGCTGGTTATTAAAAATTAAAAGATGTTTTTAATTGGCATAATAGTCATACCATTCTATAATTTACATTTTTAAATGTAGAGATTGACTTTTAGTCCTTTGATATCAAGTACTTTGAAACAAGTTCAACAATATAATTTAAAATACAGATTTAATTTGTGATTAACGTTTCTACTACAATTCAAACAACATATCCAATATGCGTACATTCAAATGGACCTTGGCTAATATGGAATCATTCTTTTCATGTTTATTTAAGAATGCATTGTAAATTAAGTACCCTTAAGTATATTTATATTATACTTTAACAACTTATACTTTTTCTGTAAAGTCTAAATTTTTCTTGGATTATATTTTTGTAGTTTTATTTCTATATGCTATTAATTTCATCCTTATTTATTTGGGAGTTTAAAAGATTAAATTATATTTAAACAATACTTACACTAGCAAAATTATCTGGTTTTTCATCAGCTTTCCAACAATTTATGGGAAAAATAATTTTATATTTTTGGTACTGAGAGGAATATTAGAAATCATCTAGGGAAGTCCAATAGCAGTACTGGAGAAAGAAAATGAGCCACAAGAAAGATGAAACACTAAAATGACAAAGTTGGTGGATTTGCTAAAGCTGCAGATGAGCAAAAGTGTTTGAGTTCATATTCATAATCCTCAGCTCTATACCACCACCACAGTCTCTTACATCCATGAATTACAGGGCTGTGTGGGGATGGATATGTGTGTGTCCTTCCCTCTTTCCTTCCTTCTCTCTCATTCCCACACTTCTTCAGCTTGTCTTCCACCTGCTCCTCCTCCACCTCTCCCCCACACACACTTTCCACAGACACATACTTGCCACAATCACATAAACCATTCCATTCTGTAAAGTTGGTTCTACTCAGATGCAAAAAGTCATGATTTTTTAACAAGTCTGGCCAAGTAAATCTGCCCCTTATTTCCCTCCCAATCCTTTTGAATCAGCAATAACAATTAGTATCTATTCCACTTAAGTAATATTATAAGTGTTGTAATGTTTGAATATTCTATATGGAATGTCTCATACTTTCTCTGTCTAAATTAAATGAGAAAAATAATCATTAATAATCATTAATATATATATGATATACCAGAAAGGAGTTCAAGAATGGAAATAACTCTCTGGATAGACATCAGCCAAAACTTACACGTTTGCCTGCAATATCTTAGAAAATGTTCACAATTTTTTAAATTTATCTTTATTGTAAGATATTACATATAAAGCACATTACTTTATTAGGGTAAAGATTAAATTTAAAGCCACCCTGAAATATATTCTCTTAAATATTAATAAGAATTAGCTACCCTACCTTTTGATGTAACATGCTAGTTAAAATAGAGCTGATATTTGAGTAGCAGATAATGTCACCTCCCAATTTTTTAAAGGATAATTCACTCTACTTGTAAATCTTTTGGGGTCTCCTCCATCACCTGCATTAATATTTCAAATATATTTTAACATCAAAATAATGATACAAATAATTAAGTTAAGGAAAGGAAGAGCCTCTGAAGTATAAAAGCAGCTAATAATCACAATCAAATTTTTCAGAGAATACCATTAGATGCTCCTTAAGTGTTGGATGTATTGCTATTTCAACCATTATAGGGTAGGTCTAAAGATAGGATATGAACCCAAAATTGGGTTTAATCTGCAAGGGTGGGTAGGGGTGGAAAGTCCCACAGGTAGAGAGAGAGACAAACACTAGGTCTTCTATTCTACAGAGCAATTTCTCAGCCAGCTCCACACTCACTATACTGCATTTGCTTATGCTACTACATGAAAAATGGAGTAGTTTTGTGAACATGCTTGCTGAAGGTATTTTTATGTTAAATTTCTTTTTATAAACTTCTAGGTTGAAATAAACCTAAAACGATATCCAACTCCTTACCCAGAGGATTTAAAGAATATGGTAAAATCTGTTCAAAATCTGGTGGGTAAGCCAAGCCATGGAGTGCGTGTTGAGAATTCAAATCCAACTGCTAACACGGAGCAAACTGTGAAAGAAAAATATGAACACAAGTGGCCTGTAGCCCCAAAGGAGATTACAATGGAGGTATTTCAAGGTTATTGGTAATTGCCAGTGTGGTTTGGATTTTTTGAACAACTAAATGATATGTTATCTTTTTTAACTGAATAGATTTTCCTTAAAAAGTACATTTTATTTCCCAAAGTATAAATGTGGTCTCTCTATGATTTCAAACTATGAGGGTTGCATTTAAAAAATCACTGATAAATGATACCCTCATGGCCTAAAATCATTAATACATCTCCAAAAGTTCCAATACACACAGAAAAAAATAATTTGCTCACCCAGCTAGCCCTGGTCAGTACATGCATTATGTCATTTTCATGATATCCTTTTGGCAACACCAAACTTTTATTGTATGAGTCATTAGAAGTGGCTAAATGAAGATTTTTTTTATTCTGTAAATCTCAGTACAATTCAGATTCAGAGACAAAATTTTTTTTAATGTTTTTGTGTTTTGGTTGCAGTCTTTCTAAGGAAACACTACTATTAACAACAAAAAAAGAGGAGATAACTTAGAAATTCAGCTTTTTTCAATTTAATCATGTGAGCTGCATTTCTATATTTTAGAATGAGTTATGTATTCATCCTTATCAATTTTTTTGGTCTGAAAAGAATTCAACTACATGTATGCCACCTCTGCACTCTCTCATCAACTCTTCAGATAATTTGCTTATCACCTTTTATCTTCATTAGAAACATAATTGGTGTGAAAACATCTAGAACTTGCTATAACTGCTTCTCTAAAATTTATATTGGCAAAACTCTTTTACAAATCTGCATTTCAGAGCATCAATTTGTTGCATTGATTAAACACCAACTGTATGTTTAGCACTGTGCTAAACCCTGTGGGGGAGAGAGAGAAAATATAAGATGTGTGCATGGTTTCCCCACTCATTTAGGGCCTAACCAGGTAAACCTAACAAAGATGAAGTAATTAGGAAATACATGAAATATGATTATAAGGTTGGTTGTGTGATGGAGAATATAATACTCTAAGAAACTAGAGAGATATGCAATCATTGCCTATCAGTTAAAAAGTTACTTGAAGCAGCTTAATGTTGAACTACATATTAGTAATTGGGTGATTATTTTAAAGTCAAAAAGAGAGGATGGCTTTCCAGGCCAAGGGAAAAGCTTGAGCAAAATTAAGCACGATGTGCAGATCTGTCAGTGGAGGAGATTCCATTCCAGCCAGCACAGAAGAGAGGCATTCACGTGGATACGTAGGGAAGAAAATTTAAGTAAACATTCATTTTTGTTGCCTTTTTCTCTTTACTTATAGAATCAATATTATTTACTTTTCCTTTCCAAAATAGTATAGCTGTGCAACATACTTTTCTTTAATGTCTGAGATATTGCAATAATATAAAAAAGGCAGAAAAACAACTTCTGGCAGGTACATAGTAAAAATATACCTTGTATTTAAATCCCATGTAATCACAGTTTAACATCAAAATAACTGTGGGATCATGATAATTCATAAACTGAGTAATTTTACTACAACTAAAGAGATTCTAAAATTGCTTAATACAAGGATGTAATAGGTGAGATAAGAAAAAGATGGCTTTGGTCATGAAATGAATACTCATCTTAGCAGAGAAAATAGATCTTAAAATGGTCCCACAAGTACTTCCAGTAACAAGTCCATAACTAAATTTGATGTTTCTTCCCCTCACTTGCTTCTGCACCCGTATTCCTGATCTTGATCTCAGCTGGCACCACTATTATCTACTTCTTTACTTAAGCTAGAAATTTGGGTGGTATTCTGATTCCTTTTCCCTACTTTTACCTTACTCCTTCCTGCTTCCAAACAATCACCAAAGCCTATACATTTTTAGCTGTTTCTCCTGTATCTTTTCAGGTCCTCAACTATGTCTTGCATTAGTGTAAAAACTGTCAACTTCTTGGCTCACCTTGTCCTCAGCTTCCTCCTGGCCTTACTAATGATCTTTCTAGCACAAATTTAATTCTGCTCTCCTTTCTAAATTTTTTTTATTTATTTGTTAATGTTTGGTTGAATTTATAGATTGCTTTAGGTAGTATAGACATTTTAAAGATGTTAATTCTTCCAATCCATGAACACAGAATATGCTTCCATTCATTTGCACCTTCCTTACTTCCTTTCTTCAGTATTCTATAGTTTCCTGAGTACAGGTCTTTTACCTCCCTGGTTAAATTTAATCCTAGGTACTTTATTTATCTGCTGTTATAGCAAATGGGATATTTTTCCTGATTTCTGTTTCTGATATTTTATTGTTGGTGTAAAAAGATGCTTTTGATTTCTGAGTATTGACTGTATCTCACTATTTTTCCAAATTCATTATTAGGTCTAGTTTTTTGGTGGAGACTGTAAGGTTTTCTATGCACACTATCATGTTGTCACCAAATAATGACAGTTTTACTTCCTCCTTTCCAATTTGTATGCCTTTCATTTCTATTTCTTGTCTGATCACTGTGGCTAGAACTTCCAGTACTATGCTGAATAACAGTGGTGAAAGTGGATGACCTTGTCTGGTTCTAAACTTAAGGGGTAGGTTTTCAGTTTCTGCCCATTGAGTATAATGTTGGCTGTAGGTTTCACATATATTGCCTTTATTATTTTGAGGTATGCTCCTTTGATTCCCACCTTTCTGAGTATTTTTGTCATAAATGGGTACTGAGTTTTATTAAATGCTTATTCAGCATCTGTTGATAGGATCACGTGATTTTTGTCCTTCATTTTGTTTATGTGGTGTATTACATTTATTTATTTGCAGATATTTAACCTTCCTTGCATCCCTGGGGTGAATCCCACTTTATTATAGTGTATGATCTTTTTAATGTATTGCTGAATCTGCATTGCCAATATTTTGTTGAGGATTTAAGCATCTATGTTCATCAGAGACATTGGCCTGTAGTTTTCTTTCTTTGTTGTGTCTTTACACAGTTTTGGAATTGGATGATACTGTCCTCATAAAAAGTTTGGAAATCTTTCCTCTTCTTAAGTTTTGGGGATAGTTTGAGAAGGGTAGGAGTTAGTTCTTTTTGAAATGCTTGGTAAAACTCACCTGTGAAGCCATCCAGTCCAGGGCTTTTGTGAGCAGGGAGTTTTTTTATTAGTGCTTCAATTTCACTAGTTGTTATCAGTCTAGTCAGGCTTTCTGCTGCTTCTTGATTCAGTTTTGAAGATTATATGTTCCTGGAAATTTGTCCATTTCGCTTAGGTTGTCCAATTTCTTGGCATATAGTTGTTCATAGTAATTTCTTACAATCCTTTGTATTTCTGTGGTATCATTTGTAACTTCTCTTTCATTTCCAATTTTACTTCTTTGGGGCCTCTGTCTTTATTTCTTGATGAATCTGGGTAAAGGATTGTCAATTTTATCTTTTCAAAGAACCAGCTCCTGGATTTATTGATCCTTTCAATAGTTTTTTTTAGTCTCTATGACATTTAATTCTGCTCTGACCTTGATTATCCTTCCTTCTACTTGCTCTGGGCTTTGTTTGTTGTTGTTCTCTAGCTTTTGCAGATGTAGAGTTTGGTTGTTTATTTGAAATTTTCCTATCTTCTTTAGGTAGAACTGTATTGCTATAAACTTCCCTCTCAGGGCTGCCTTTGTTCTGTCCCATAGGTTTTGGGTTGTTGTAGGTTCATTTTCATTTCTTTCCTGAAACTATTTGATTTCTTCCTTGATCTCATTGTTGACCCATTCATTATTTAATAACATGGAATTTAGTCTCCATGTATTTGAATGTGTTTTAAGTTTTTCTTTGAGGTTAGTTTCTAGTTTCAATCCATTGTGGTCTGAGCACATGCTTGATATGATTTAAATTTTCTTGAACTTGCTGAGGCTTATTTTGTGTGCTATGTGGTTTATCTCTGAAAATGTTCCACATGCATTTGAAAAGAGTGAATATTTTGCTTCTTTGAGATGAAAGGTTCTGTGTGTGTTAGTGAAGTCCATTTGATCTAGAGTGTTGTTCAGTGCCACAATATCCTTGTTGATTCTTTGTTTGGAAGACCTATCCATTCTTGGCAGTGGGGTGTTAAAATCCCCAACAATGACTGTTGCTGTTGATATCTTTCTTCTTTAATTCTGTAGTTGTCAGACTTCTATTCAATTCAATTTCTGACAGTTCTGAGTGATGGTTGTTCTATATTTTAGTTGTGATTTTGATGTGTTTGTGGGAGAGCCAAGTCTCCTACACTGCTATCTTGACTAGAAGTATCCTTCTTGATATCTTTCTTGAAGTCCTCCAAGATTTTCCTTATATATTTAGGTGTTCCTATGTTAGGTGCATATGTGTTTATAAGGGTTATATTCTCTTGCTGAACTAATCCTTTTAGTATTATGTAGTGACCTTCTTTGTCTCTTTTTATGGCCTTTGTTTTGAAGTTTATTTTGTCTGATATACATATTGCTACCTGAACTTTTTTCTCATGTCCATTTGGTTGGAATATTTTTTTCCATCCCTTAACTTGCAGCCTGTGTAGATCTTTTGTTCTGAGGTAGGTCTCCTATAGACAGCATATATGTGGGTCATGTTTTCTTATCCATTCAGCTACCATATGTCTTTTGATTGGAGCATTTAATGAATTTTCATTTAAGGTTATTATTGATAGGTGCTTATTCATTGCCACTTTTTCCATGCCTGTGTAACCTTCTCTCTCTCTCTCTCTATCTCTCTCTATCTCTCTTTCCCTTTCCTCTTTCTTTCTTTCTTTCTTTCTTTCTTTCTTTCTTTCTTTCTTTCTTTCTTTCTTTCTTCTTCTTCTTCTTCTCCTTCTCCTTCTCCTCCTCCTCCTCCTCCTTCTTCTCCTTCTTCTTTTTCTTCTTCTTCTTCTTTTCATTTTCTTTTCTTCCTTCTAGCAGCCCCATTAGCATCTCTTGCAATGCTGTGTTGGTGGAAATATACTCTTTTAGCTTTCTTTTTGTCTAGTAAGCTCTTTATTTCACCTTCCATTTTAAATGGGAACCTTGTTGGAAACAGTAGTCTTGGGTGCTGGCCCATGCTTTTCATTACTTGGAATATTCCATGCCAATCTCTTCTGGCTTATAGTGTTTCTCTTGAGAAATCAGCTGACAGCCTTATTGGAGCTCCCTAGTATGTTACTGGCTGTGTCTTCCGTGCTGCCTTTAAGATTCTCTCTTTGTCTTTAAATTTTGCCATTTTAATTATTATGTGTCTTGGAGTGGGTCCCTTTGATTCATCTTGTTTGGGACCCTCTGTGCTTCCTGAACTTGTGTGACTTTTTCCTTCACCAATTTAGGGAATTTTTCTGTCATTATTTGTTCAAACACGTTTTCTACTGATGGCTCCTTTTCTTCTCCTTCTGGTATTCCCATGATATGAATATTGTTATGTTTCATGTTGTCCTGAAGCTCCCTTAAATTATCCTCATTCCTTTTGAGTCTTTATTTTTTGTTTTGTTTTGTTACTTTGACTGGGTATTTTTTCCTACTTTGTCTTCCAGATCACTGCTTCAGACCTCTGCTTCATCTAGCCTGCTTTTAATTCTTTCTAGTGTATTCTTCATTTCAGATATTGCATTCTTCATTTATTCCTATTCTTATTCATGGTTTCTATGTTCTTTTTCATGCTACTGTAGTTCCCACTAAGTTCCTTGTAGCTTTCACAAACTTTCTTGTACTTCTCACTGAGTTCCTTGAACATCCTTACAACCATCATTTTGAACTCTATGTCTGATAGATTGCTTGCCTCAATTTCATTTAGCTCTTTTTCTAGGGATTCCTCCTTTCCTTTCAGTTGGGGGTTATTTCTTTGTCTTCCAATTTTAAGTGACTCTTTTTTTTTTGTTTCTGTGTCTGATAGCTCTGCTTTGACTGCTGGTCATCATGGGTGGCCTTCTATTGGACTCAGTGGTACAGTCTCTTTAATCTCCTGACCTGGATGCTTAGGGATACCCTTTATTCAGTTTATGTGTGTTCTCTTGTTGTACTTGGGCTTTGATATTGATGGCTCATTCATTGGTGGGTCCTGCCCTTTGGCTGTCTAAGTGGGGGTCACAACATCTTGTATGCTGTTGTACAGGTGCTAGTTAACAAAGCAATACCACCCAGAAAGCCAAACCCACACCAGCAATATCAACTGCAAATAAGCAAAAATTAATAAAGGTTGAAAGAGATTAAGAATATTATAAGATAGAAAAAAAGAATATGAAATGACTGAAGGAGAGAAAAGTGATTTTGAGTGAGAAGAGGGAGGAGAAATAATAAGAGTAAAGAATAGAAACAAGGTGAAGAAAGGGAGAAAATAAAATTTAAAGCATAAGTAAAAGGGGAAGGGTGATGGCAAAATGAAGGAAAGGGAAGAATATAATATGAGGTTTGAAATAAAATTACAAAAATTGTGAACCAATAGGAAAAAAATTAGAGAAAACCCACAACAAGGTCAATAATGACCTATAAGCAAAGATTAATAAAGGTGGAAAGAGAATAAGAATATTACAAGGAAGAGAACATGAGATGTCCACAGTAAAGAAAAATTATTTTGAGAGGATAGTGGGAAAAGAAATAATAAGAGTAAGAAATAGAATCCAGGCTAAGAGTAAGGAAAAAATAAAATCCAAAATCAAATAAGCAAGGGAAGGAGGAAGGCAAAATGGAGTAGGGCAGGGAGAGAGTAACCTATGAGATTTGAAATTAAAAAATAGCAAACAAATAGTGAACAAATTGAAGGAAAAAGAGCAATAACCACAATATCCATGCCAAACAAGCCACAATTAATAAAGGTGGGAAGAAAATAAGAATATTATAAAAAAGAGAAAAAGAATGAGAGCTGATTAAAGAAAAATAAGATTAAAATATGTAAAAATATAAATAAAAAGAATGAAAAATAAAAGATAAAAAATAGTGAGTTAGTTGGAATACAGTTGAAGAAAACAAAGAAATGTTAAAGGACCACAGGAGAGAAAAAAATAATGTAAATTCTGGAAAAGAACAAGGTGGAATTTATCTCAGCAGAGTTTGACAGTTGCCTTCTGTCTTCTCCTTTGGGATCCACCTCTGGCTTTGTATCAGCTAAAGGTCCAGGGGTGGATCATCCAACTTCTGGCAGCATCACATGTACCATCTTCACTTGCCTCTAGAGGGGCCTTTTGTTGTGATCAGGAGGATGAGGCCCCTGCTTCTCCCCTAGGAGGCGCTGTTCAGTCTTCTGGGAAAATTGTGGTTTTGTTTCCCCTGCTCCTGTGCCACCTATCTTGGTCTGTCCCAGCTTGTTTCCAATAATGTATAGTTTCTGATGAACTAGCTGTCTGTTTCAAGGAAGGGGCCAGTCTGTGTAAGAGGATCAGTTCTTTCCTGTTTGGTGCTGTTGGCAGCTCTGTGTGAGAGACAAGGCTAGGCAGAGCTCTGATTCCCCTTTGCTGCCCCAATTTCTGATCTTTCTACCTTGCGGGCCTCAGTGGAATAGGACCCTAGGGACTAGTGTAGTTTGTCTTCCTGAGAGAAGTTCAAAATGAATCTATTTGGAGAATCTATTGCCTTTCTCCTGCAAATATGCACCTTGCAGGGGTTTCTTAAGCCTGTCCTCCTAAGCTTCCCTGTTAGATGTGGTGCTTGCAATTCTGCAGGAAGTGGGGGCTGGGTACAACCTTCCCTTCCCATAGGTTTGAATTCTGTTAGGGAAGGGGGTTCAGCCTGGCTGTAAATAATCTGAGGCACTCAGCTCTTGCCCATCTAATTCCTAGACCACTGCCCTCACAGTAGACACTGTCCTAAACTCTCCAGTTTGCATAACCCCTGGCTTGCTAGCTGCACTGGGCTGGGGCCAGAAATCCTTTTGCTGTGCAATTTTCTGCTCTCCTGCCCAGCTGTATTCACTAGAAGCAAACCATACTTTCAATCTTGTCCCTTTGTTGTCAGGGCAGCTGCACACAGAGTCCCTGCCCAGCACACTTCAGCTCCCCTTTTAAAATGTCTCTCTGTGGCATACCCACTGCAGCACCAAGTCACTGTCCAGCTTTCCAAGCATGCCCCCTCTCCAAAAAGCCAGAAGTCTCTCAGGGATATGGCTGACCACATCCTGCCTCCATCCAACTCAGGTACATATAAGAGTACCTCTCTCTCTCTGGCACTCTCCAAGCTGGCATTTGGCACTGCAGCTATGGACATGCTACTTGCTGTGTGTGTGTATCCTGGATCTCCCCAACCTCGCACATCCTCCCATGTCACTCTTGGAAAGAGTTTGTGGACTCCCTGCTTGAGACTGGGATCCCCTGCCCTGGGAGGGGAGGGAGCCACGAAGCTGCAATTTCTAACCAATCTCTCTGCTGCTACAGGCATACACAAGGTATTTCCGCTATGACTTATAAAATCTCTTTACCATGCGTTGTGAAGCATCTTCTGTACTCCTTGGCTCAAAACTTCATATCAGCTAAGATTTCATTGATTGTTCATGTTATTTGTCAGAAGATCAGCCAAGAATCCTAGTTGGGGCAAAAGCAAGTGGACTCAGCTTCCACTACTTGACCACCATCTTCAAACCCCCACTTCAATATCTTTTCTGCAATTGAGATTCTAGATCAGCGGTGTCCAACCTATGGCCTGTGGTCCGCATGTGGCCCAGGATGGCTGTGAATGCAGCCCAACACAAAATCATAAATGTACTTAAAGTACTTAAAATGAGTTTTTTTGTGATTACCTGTTGCAATGTGTTTAATATGTGGCTCAAGACAACTCTTCTTCTTACAGTGTGGCTCAGAGACACCAAAAGGTTGGACACCCTGTCTAGATCTTTTCCCAACTTTTAGCAATTTAAGAACAAGGAGAAACTGTTGCTTTCAGTATCATCTTCTCTTTTGAAATCACTGTACCCAAATTATGGTGCTACACTCCATGTTTTCAGCTTCCAGATAATAAAAAAGATAATCAGGTATCTAACTAATCAGTGTATTTTAAGCATTTCCATTATATGTTTTGCCCTTGTATACCATTTTTGAGTGATTATTTAGTTCCTACTGTCAAGAATGTGGAGGAGCGTATCACACAGGCATGGTATATTTTTGTATGTAGTTAAATGTGGAAATCCAAGGGGAAAAAAAAACAAACAACTGAGGTAGGCAGAAGCAGAAGCAGAAAACGGGGGGCGGGGGGGGGGAAGTAGATTACAAATATACAGCAGGAAATAGGGAAAAGGAAAGGTCAACACTTATTGGTCACTTTCTATTACAAACACTATGCCTAGAGTTTTAACTATGCTAAACAGAGAATACAGCCGGTGAAGCCACATGAATAAGGAAAGAAGATAGAAGGTTCTCCTCTGCTCTCATTTTCCTTTATACATGCTTTGTGGGGTTTGCATTTGCTTTTTCTTCACTGTCTTACTGCATTCAGGCTGCTATAACAGAAACCATAGATTGGGTGGCTTATAAACAAAGCACATTTATTTCTCACAGTACTGAGGCCAATAAGTCCAAGACCAAGACACCAGCAGGTGTCATGTATGGGGAGGGCCTGCTTTCTGGTTTGAAGACGGCCATCTTCTCTCTGCGACTTCCCATGAGGGAAGGAGCCAGGGCGCTCTCTATGGTCTCGTTTACAAGGGCACTAATCTCATTCATGAAGGCTCTACCTCACCTACTAAAGACCCCACCTGCAAATACCATCACAGGGATTTTAACATGAATTTTGAGGGGATACAGAAACTCAGTCTGTAGCTCCAGCTCTTCACATGGGTAGACATCCTCATCTTTTAATTTTTAGCTTAAATATTATTACTTCAACAAAAAAGGCCTTCCTAAAGATCATCCTGATCTGTAGGACCCTCCTATCACCCTGCTTATTTGCATTAATTATAATTAAAACATTTAGAATTATTTTATTTATGAATTTCAGACGAGAAGGCGGGCACCATGTCTATCCTGTCCATTGTCTGCCCAGGGTCTAGCACAGTACCTTCTATAGAATAAGGGCACAATAAGTATCTGCTGAATAGTGAGTGACTGATATTGCCTAGTGTTGTAACTCTAGTAACATGTCTGTCTTTTCATCAATAGGAAGTTTATTGAGGGCAAAGGCAATTTCTCTGACTTTTTGTTGAATCAGTGATTGGGTGTTGGCCACCATATCTGTCCACATTTTAACACTTTTTTGTTGAATAAAATGTAGTTTAACAACAATCTACTATTTGTCCAATAAAATGAAATCTTCTTAACTCTGATGATCTAATACATTATGTTATGTATATTAATACATTGATATAATGTAATAAGTAAAGGTAAAAATATTATGATGGAGAGTACTGTGGAGAAAGAAAAACAGGGAAGGAGGAGGTAAGGAAGGAAGGAGAACGGTGCAGTGAGTAAGGCTGTGACATGAGTATAGGCTCAAGGTTCCTGGACTCCTGGTGTACAAATGCCCCTAGTGATTTAATGATTTTGATAAAGGACCCTAGGCCGAAAGAAATACCTGACAGTTCCACTTTTTAAGTAATTAGGTTCGAACAACATAGTATATATCTATGCCTTACTTAGTGGTCATTGGAAAATAATGCACATAAATTACAAGTGAGCATAATATTTTTATTTCATTTCTCAATAACCAAAACTACTTATTAAAGGAATGTGTACACCTGTTGGACACCACCTACCTTCCTACCTTGGAAGCATAGAGATACTGCACTCTAGTTTCTGCTTCCCATTTATTTTCAGGGGGCACCTGTTTGATCACCGCAACCACCAAAACCCAGCTTCACAAACATTGTCATCAGAGGGAGTGTGCAATCTCATGCTGAACTGAGAGCTACCTGGATGAAGGTAGCAGTTCACACAGCATCTGAGTTATGTCAGATATTGTTTTGCTTCCTCAAATATTTTAAATGACCTATGTATCCCTGTGAATTAGTAACAGCACCATAGGTGCCTCAGAGCACAGTTTGGGAACAAGGAGTTCTTTGTAGTCTAGCAGACACTAATTCAAATATTGACTCTACCTTGTTTTCACCTGTGTGACCTTGACAAGTCACTGAAACCTTTCTGAGCCTTGATTTCATTATCTTAAAAATACAGATAATATTATATGATGTCTCAATTTCCCAAAATTTGCACACAAGCATCTCTGTTGAGTTGAATTATAACTGCTTTTTTGTATTTAGACAGAGTGCAACTCTTGAAACTTAAAAAAAAAATAGAGATAACAATAACACTCAAAGTTTTGTGGAAATGAAATCAGATGAAAACAAGTATTTACATACAGCCCAAGCAGTCTTTTCTGGCACAGAGGAAAGATACAGTAAATGCTGATCTCCCCCTCCAAGAGAAAATGAGGTGTTATTCTTGCCCCACCCTCTTTTAATCCTTCTGTGAGTCGCTGCCTTGCATTACAGGAAACTCACCGGATACCTATTTGCCAAAGATTCTGCACTTTTCCTCTGTTAGGAGACTCAGTCTGATTTTTTTACTATAGAGGAACCACATCTTTCTCCTGTTAACAGAAAATAGTCAATTATCCTTAAAGTGTCCTTAGAAGCTTTTATTAATACTAGGCCTATTCTCTCAAAAGTTCACACATAAACTTTTTTTTCCCCTTGGACTTCTTCCTTAGGCTCCCTTTCACTACAGCAGTAGCAGCCAAGGATTAGTTTGAATGGTGAAATGTGGTTAAAAAAAAAAAAAAAAGAATTTTACCTTTTTGTTCCCCTCCACTTCTGTCTCCTCACCAGGAGGAAATAATGGGACCCCCATTAAATTCTATTTCCTACCAATAACTTCTCCCACATTTCCAACATGAACTTAATTCCTCTAGCCTTTATGGAATGTATAGAGAAAAAAGTTAATAACTGATGTTTTTCTGTTGAACAGTTAACTTTGTTTTGTGAAGTGCACTTGAGAAATGAGCTTTTCTTAGGGTATACAATCTATCATACCCAGCATCACACAGAAGACCTTCAAGTAAGACATATCCCAGTTCAAATCCTGGCTCTACCACTTTTGAGCTGTGTGACTTGGATTTATGATTTTACCTCTTTGAGCCATCATTTTCTTATCTGTAAAACAAAGATGATAATAATAAATAAGCTGAAAGTAATGAATAATAAAAATAATGTTATTTAAATGGTTAACAGGGACAATATAAGATGTTCAGCGTAGTAGCACAGTAGCAGACATGTAATAGTTTCTCTAGAACAGATGCCCATCATCATCATCATCATTATAATCATTGTCATCATCATCATTTCATTCATAAACATAAGAGAGTCTAACTGGATCAGTAAAATCCATTATTCTTGCTTCTATAGTGTTATTCTTCTAGGTGGTGGGCCACAGGACTAGAGAAAAAAAGCAAGTTCATGATTAGCTGATATCATCCTCTCTTCTTAGTCACTAGGGCTCTTTTTGATTCCAAATAGAAATTCTTTTTTAAAAAATTATTCTTGAGTAAGGTCAGACACTTGAATCTGAGTCAGAGCATAGCTACCATGCAGAGCTCGAGTCACAATTTTGGGGTAAAGTGTGAAAGTTTAATCTAAACATACCAGATAACTTGATTACTGAATGTCTAAGGCATAAGGGGAAAGAATAGTAAAACCCTTAATTATATTTACATCCCTGTGTTGTACAACTATTTGGTTTGTTATTTTGACTAAAATAAATGCCTATATTTCAATATTAAGTGTCATAAAAATATTTTAATAGTATTTCAAAAAATAAGTTCTATTAATATTTATAGAATATCGTACTGGACAGAAATTTGCACTATTTCTTATTATCAATTACCTTTATTTTATTGATAAACTGAATGAGATCTAGATAGGTATTCTGACTTGCCCAAGGTAACCTGATTAATAAATGGTAAAACAGGAATAAAATAGAAATGTGCCACCTTGTAACTGAATTTTTTTTGAAAGTCAACATATTTTATGCCTTTCGGGGTACCATTAATCAAAAACTTGCATCTGCTTCTACTTACAAATTTCTCCAAAGATGTGTAAACTTTTATTCTCAATTCTGCCAACTTAACACTTTATCATAAGTTTCTTATGCTAAACCTTTGAAATAATTTTCCAAAAATCTACAAAAACACAGATTTTCCTCCTCATCTCCAGTACTTCCATCCATCCCACTCTCTTTCTTATCTCTCTGCAAATCTGACACTGCATCTTAAGTTTCCCACGTCCTCACAGCTGAGCTCACCAGGAAGCACATGATATCAGGGGAGCTCCTTGGACCAGAGCCCAGTAGAGTCAGGCCTGCATGCTGGACCTCTGTCTATCTGTGTGAACCTGGGCCTTACTGAGTCTTAGGATCCACTGCTAGGAAATGAAATGGTTGGACTAGATGATCATTCAGTCTTCTTCCACTGAAATATTCTTTAAAAACAAAAAAGTATCAGATATACCCAGGTTTTTCATGGGCAAATATTCCTATATAAACCTAACCAAAAACAACCCAAAAGAGAGAACTTAAGCCAAGAGTTAAAGAAATAGATGTTTGTCAGCAATACCCAAAGACCTACCTAAGCCTGTCACTATGGGGACCTTAACGTTATAGAAACAGCTTGTATCTGATCATAATTAACAGGTTAGTTATCAGGCAGGGCCCATTTCATTTTTCATATTCTTGTCCTCAAGTATATTCTTTCTCTGATTTAATAAAATGTCTAAATGTGTTATATTAATGTTCTAAACTAACAAGTACTAATAAATGAAACAAATACTGAAAATTCTCTTTTGAATTCAAATTACTCTAAAGGTTAAGGGACAAAATACATAAAGATAAAAGATAACTGCTGGGCATGAATCTACATTAGTACATATATAGACAAGCCATTTTTATATCTAGAAAAAAGTGAGAATTGGGTAGTTTTGCCTCCCTAATGCTCTACCAATACTGGTTACCTGGAAATAATACTTTAAATGATAAAAGGTTAAAATTTATTTATATGTTTTTACATATTAATTTGTCACTATAAAGTTCTATTCTTATATTGTTGCTCATTTCATTCATGAATTTATTCGGAATGAAGACTTAGCAGGCTGGGCTGATCATGAGAAAACTGGACGTGTTAGGAAGAAAGCACGATGCAACGAAAGAAAGGGGCTCACTTGGGGAACAGCAGGAATGAAGAGGGAGACTCATGGTCAGAGCAGGACTTATAGGACCCAGTTTTGCATTAATATGGCTAAGGATTTAAAAAATCTAATTAATTAGTGATATCCTTTCTTTTTAGAACTCTTAAGCGAATTCCCCCCTTATAAATTCTGCATGTGCTTATATTATATGTATGGACATATCATATTACTGATATATGACTTCTCATAATTCAGTCCTGTCTTATTATGAGTTATATGTCATCTCTCCAACTAGAGTGTAAATTCCCAGAGGCATGGGTGATAGTTTGTCCTTCTTTGCAAACTCTACAGTTCTTTGCACAGTGTCAGACATCTGAACAGCATTCAATAAGTGTCTGATGAACAAAGGTAATCATTTAAATTAGAAAAAAAGTAGGGCCTACCCCAGAGACATATATGATTCACTTCTCCCAGTGCTCCAGTGACTGAAATTTTAGAGCCCCATCTTTAAATCTGAACCAAATAAAGATATTCCCATCTTGGTTAACCATTGTTTAAATGTTTACTTTCCTTGTTCTATATTATTATATCTCTCAGGATTCTTTTGTTCATCCAGCTAATGAAATGAGGATTGGGGAGCTTCACCCTTCATTAGCTGAGACCCCTCTGTACCCACCCAAACTTGTTCTGCTAGGGAAGGACAAAAAAGGTAACATTGCAAACCTAATGTGGAAAATATGCCACAAATGCATGTGCATGATGAATCACCAGTTGTCAATTATGATAGACTATAGTCCATAGAAATGTTTTACAATTATGTATTTCTAACATCAATCAATACGCTATATTTTTCATTCTTACTTTTCTATGTTCGTAATTGTCAGTGTTCAGAGCATTATAATATTCTCCCCTTTACATTGCAGAATCAACTGATGAGTCTGAAGTTGACAAAACTCACTGTCTGAATAACAGTGTTTCCTCAGGCACTTACTCAGACTACTCGCCTTCCCAGGCTTCCTCAGGATCCTCTAACACCCGGGTTAAAGTGGGGTCCTTGCAGACAACAGCTAAAGATGCAGTACATAATTCTTTGTGGGGTAACAGGTATGTTTAGAATTCCTTCTTTTCCGTTCCCAAATGATTATTTTCAGCAACCTTTAAAAGTGAATTTGTGTCTTAACTTTGGAACTGTATCAGCACATGAGTGACATGGAAGACAGAAGGGGCAGGTAAGCCAAGGTACTCCCCTGGGATTTCCAAGAGCACTTGGATCCAATTTTACAAAACAAAACCACTGTTTAAGGGAGAGATGGCAGGAAACTAACAGGTTGAGATGATAGGACAAGAAAATTTTTACTTATTTTTTAAAATATATTTTACCTTCCTTTATTCCCTTCCACCCTGCACACCCCCTTCCACCCACATTCCCCCCCTTTAGTTCATGTCCATGGGTCGTACATATAAGTTCTTTGGCTTCTACATTTCCCATACTATTCTTAACCTAACCTGTCTATTTTCTACCTACCATTTATGCTACTTATTCTCTGTACCATTTCTCCCTCTCTCCCCCTCCCACTCCCCTGTTGATAACCCTCCATGTGATCTCCATTTCTGTGACTCTGTTCCTGTTCCTAGTTGTTTGCTTAGTTTGTTATTGTTGTTGTTGTTGTTGTTTTAGGTTCAGTTGTTAATAGCTGTGAGTTTGTTGTCATTTTACTATTCATATTTTTTATCTTCTTTTTCTTAGATAAGTCCCTTTAATATTTCATATAATAACGGCTGGGTGATGATGAACTCCTTTAACTTGACTTTATCTGGGAAGCATTTTATCTGCCCTCCTATTATAAATGATAGCTTTGCTGGATAGAGTAATCTTGGATGTAGCTCCTTGCCTTTCATGACTTCAAATATTTCTTTCCAGCCCCTGGACAAGAAAAATTTTTAAATCAAAAATTGTTTCCCCAATACTTATATGTGCATGTAGGCTTTTCACCTTCCAAAATGGTGTTACAGATTAAAGTAAGATGCATGTAAAGCCCTCCAATGCCTAGTACAAAGTAAATATTCAGTAAACTTATTATCACTATCATTATCATCATTTTATCACCACCTGGAAAAGTTAGAATATAACTGAAAGTATTTTATCCTTCCAAAATGGATCCTACTCTATATTACTTCCATTTTATAGATGAAAAAAACAAAAGCCACAGGCTACAGTAAAGTGACTCAGTGAAGTAGTATTTGCCCAGTTTCAATTCCGTTGTTCTGTAACTTGTTGCTATGTTTTACACTACAAATAGCAAATAAAAGTTACAAGGTCATACAGGTAGTCAATGACTGTTATTCATATTTTACTGATAATATCACTAATGTTGGAAATAAATTATTTCATAAATAACTCTATCATTGATGCCCAATATAATATTAATGCAACTCTTTATAAATTCATTATTTGTGATACAAGCTGAGGTTAATTTTGGTACTTTTTAATTAGCAAAAGCACTTAAAAGTCTTATTATCATGCAAATGGTTTAGAATAAATTTAGAAGAATGAGCATCTTCTAGACATACTATGGTACTGGCGTGAACACATCAATGACCAAAAGTCATTAATATAATATAATATAATATAATACAATTTACATTCTAGAAAAACATTCATAAGTATATCCCCTGTGCAATAGATTTAATGTTTTCAATAGCTGGCTTTCAAATAAATATATATACTACGCATTTATAAGAAAGGCACTCTCAACCAGTAATTTGGAAATGTGCTAAATCAGAAATTTCAGGGATGGGGACCAGAATCGAGTGATTCTAATTATTATACAGGACCTAATTATTATATAGATCTAGTGTAATACTCATATGTAGATCTAATTATTATATAGATGTATAAGACCGTTACTGAAGATCTATATAGTTCAGTCATTCAGTCATTCATTCATTCAACAAATATATTTTTAATACCTACTTTATGCCAGCCACTATGCTGGGCCTGAAGAAAAAAAATCTCCCCTCTTATGAGCTTATATGCTAGCAAAGGACACAAGATAGTGCACAATAAATAGTATGATAGGTAAACATATAATTTGTTATAAGTTGATGATTTCTAGGAAGAAATTAAATTTGGAGCTAGGTAAAGGGTGGAATTTTTGGACATGAGATAGCAATGCTGTCTTAATCATAAGTGAGGTATGGGTGAATGATCAGTTAGGACAGGGGCATTCTTGGCTGTTTCTTCTCTTTCTGGCAAAGACCCATTTTCATATTTTGTCTCCCCATTGTTTCCACAGGATTGCACAATCTTTCCCTCAACCTCTTGATGCAAAGCCATTACTCAGCCAGCGGGAGGCTGTTCCCCCAGGGAATCTACCACAGCGTCCTGACCGGCTGCCAATAAGTGACACTTTCACTGACAACTGGACTGATGGCTCACATTACGATAACACAGGGTTTGTGGCAGAGGAAACCACAGGCGAGAGTGCCAACAGTAATGCTCTCTTAAGTTCGAAATCTAGAAACCCACCTTCCCATGGACGCAGGCCTTTGATTAGGCAGGACAGGATTGTCGGTGTTCCCCTGGAACTTGAGCAGTCCACAAACAGACACACGCCAGAAACAGAAGTGCCTCCGTCCAATCCTTGGCAGAATTGGACCAGGACCCCTAGTCCTTTTGAAGACAGGACCGCTTTCCCTTCCAAATTAGAGACAACCCCCACCACCAGCCCCTTGCCTGAAAGGAAAGAACATATAAAAGAATCTGTTGAAATACCTAGTCCTTTTTCTCCAGGAGTACCATGGGACTATCACGATTCCAACCCCAACAGGAGTCTCAGTAACGTCTTTTCTCAAATCCACTGCCGCCCAGAGTCTTCTAAAGGCATTTCCATTAGCAAAAGCACAGAGAGGCTTTCCCCACTAATGAAAGATATCAAGTCCAACAAATTCAAAAAGTCACAGAGTATCGATGAAATTGACATTGGTACATACAAGGTTTATAATATTCCATTAGAAAACTATGCTTCTGGAAGTGATCACCTAGGAAGCCATGAACGGCCAGATAAACTGTTGGTACCAGAGCACGGTATGTCCAGCATGTCTCGAAGCCAGTCAGTCCCAATGCTGGATGACGAGATGCTCACTTACGGAAGTAGTAAAGGGCCACAACAACAAAAAGCTTCCATGACAAAAAAAGTCTATCAGTTTGACCAAAGCTTCAATCCCCAAGGAGCCGTAGAAGTGAAAGCCGAAAAGAGGATACCACCCCCCTTTCAACACAATTCTGAATACATGCAACAGCCTGGCAAAAACATCGCCAAGGATTTGGTCAGTCCTAGAGCTTACAGAGGATACCCACCAGTGGAGCAAATGTTTTCGTTTTCTCAGCCATCTGTCAATGAGGATGCTGTGGCGAATGCCCAGTTTGCAAGCCAAGCGGGCAGGGCAGGCTTCTTGAGAAGAGCTGACTCCCTGGTGAGCTCCACAGAAATGGCCATGTTTAGAAGGGTCAGTGAACCTCATGAGCTGCCTCCAAGTGATAGGTACGGCAGACCTCCGTATAGGGGAGGTCTGGATCGCCAAAGCAGCGTTTCAGTGACTGAGTCCCAGTTCCTGAAAAGGAATGGCAGGTATGAAGATGAACACCCTTCATATCAAGAAGTGAAAGCTCAGGCTGGAAGTTTTCCAGTTAAAAACCTTACCCAGAGGAGGCCATTGTCTGCAAGAAGCTACAGTACAGAGAGTTACGGTGCCTCCCAAACCAGGCCAGTTTCAGCTAGGCCTACTATGGCAGCTCTTTTGGAAAAAATACCATCTGACTATAACTTGGGTAACTATGGTGACAAGCCATCAGATAACAGTGATATAAAGACGAGGCCTACTCCTGTGAAGGGAGAGGAGAGCTGTGGTAAAATGCCTGCAGACTGGAGACAACAGCTGCTTAGACATATAGAAGCTAGAAGGTTAGACAGGGTATGTTTGGCATTTCTCTGTAAGAATATCCCTCGTGCCTTTTAGTTTTGCTTTATTGGCATTTCTAAGTACATGTAGTGAAGCATGAACTACATGAATGAATAGATGAGCAGGATTTTATTTCTCTTTATATTGTGGGGAATTGATCATAATAGCTTTTCATGCATATTGTTTAATGCTCTTTGAGAGTCCATAACCTGTAGGTGAGTTACGTTTCAAATCCAGCCTAAACACTGTTAGTAAGAAAGAATTTCACTTCACTCTATGGGATGGTGCTTCAATTGCTTTCTAGCCATTAAGGCAAAATGCCTCTCCTAGGGCACAAAACTGTTCTCTAGTGACCTAAAGAGTATGATTTTTACTGAATCGATAAAAAGTGGATATTTTGCCCCTTTCTGCACAGACCCACTTCTATTAAAGTCAGGTCTAATTTGTTTATAAAATTTGCATATAGTTACCACTATGGGACTACTAAGGTTATTACTTCAAATGAGCAATAATCTTCCCGGCAAGAAACAGAAAAATAAAATAAGCAGAGATTGAATGCCCTCCTACACATTGTTTTATTCTATAAAAATCCTGCCATTTAGAATGCCAGTCTTTATATAGAAAGAAATGTTTAAATTAAAACCATGCTACAGACAACATAAATAGATAATGTCTTTATGAAGACTACAAATGTATAAATTAGTGTGTATGTTGCAGCAAAAAAAAGGAAATTAATACCAAGTCAGATAAAAACTGAGTCACAATAAAGCATGGAATGCACGTTTGTTGAGGAGTGAAAAATGTACAAAGCCTAGAATTATTTTTGTTGCCTATTAATTTCTCCCTAAGAGAAATCTATTCTCTCATCTCCTAGAATGATGATCAGCGACCATCATGACCGAGGGTCCTTGGTGGCTCTGCTGTAGAGGGCTATGGGGGCTGGGCATTGACCTTAGAATCTTAAAGCTCCTTTTTCTGAAAGTAGGGCCTTTTCTCATTTTGTGGATTTAAAAGCTTAGCATAAATTGGGAATCTAATTAATAGTACGCCATTAGAATGTTTCACTCAATAGTTTTATTATTTTATTTGGTGTCCTGCTAAAAGCACACATCACTGCATTTATTATATATTTCTTTAATATTGAATTTTGTGTTTTCAGGTATACTCTTTAAATAATTATATTGTTTGTAGGTCGTGTCTACATGATAAGGAAACAATGGTGTTTAAGAACACAGTGAACTAATAAATGTGGGTGTGGGTGTTACCTTCTCAATGTGAAAATTGGTTCTGCCTTGCCAGATATTTCATCGGAATGTCTGTTTCAAATAGGTGTGTTCAGTCCCCTTGAAGGGAGCCTCATCAAACCCCATGACTGGCTGTCAGTGGGAGACACCTGGTCGGTTGTCACCATGCCTTACCTCGAGTTATACCCTCCATGTAGACAGATAACTTGGAGGACGAAACTATTTGGGGCCAAATAACACAGTACTGTTTGGGAACTCTGGCCTCGTGTAGACACGACCATACGTAACAGGGTAAGATGAACTAGTCAAGAAAGGTCATCAAAAGCTTTTTGAAGCATATGTTCAATGACTAGTAATTTGAGGCAACAAAGGAGTGAGCGGAAACAAAGTACACAAAAGAAAAGACAAATTCTGAACACTTGGTGCCATCATTTATTTACTGGTTTCCCAGACAGTTTCCCTCCTCTGATCAGAGCTCCTGAAAAGTAGGTGACTCCTCTGACTGGAGCAGGAATGTGGAGGGAGGAAGATAAGCCTGTGGGAGGGCGGTTTGATCTCCAGAAGTCTGGAGACCCGGCCTGTCCCAGGTCCAGATCAATGAAAGTAAAAGCATGTATTTTCCATTGCTGTGACAGCACCTCCCTTTTTAATTAGCCTCCACGTATCCCTTGTTTGGTAGTAATTTTCTTATTCTGTCTTTCATTTCTCAGAGCAATTTAATGTGTGTTCAATAGTGTCTCGTTTAATTCTAAGACATTAAATTACCTTAGAGTATTGCTTCAGGCCCTTGGATCCTAGAAGCTCTTCCTCTTGTTTTCTCCAAGTAACATTTCCTCGCCCCGCCTTCTCAATAGAGTTACTGAGCTATTCAGGCTATATCTTACTTAAAAATTCCCAGCTACTCCACAAGATTAATTCAGGGTACTGAAGCACAGGCTTGTTATGTAAAACTAGTTTGACATAAGTGCACTCACTAGTAAACATTCTGTCCCAAGTCAGACTGCACCAGAGATACGGTGTGCTTTCAACCTCCCCCCAAAATTTAGCTGAGCAGCGTGAACCCAGGAAATCAAACTGTTACACTGGAAACTATGATATATTTGTCCATTCCCCATAAAAGAGACCTGCATAGAGGCCTGGACATCAGATAAGCTTGAACATTGGTTCAAGATCTTATTTGGTGCTTGGAGAGGCAGCTCTGAGTACTACCCTTGATTAAAGATGCTTGTTTTCTCCTCCAGTTTAACCTCGAGGCTTAAGCTTCCCCCCACAGAGCCCCACTGTGACTGAGAGAACTTAAAACATGACTCCGTGTGTCCGAGACTGCTACTCGTCTATAGGAGCAGATAGAGCACTAGACTGGAGTGATTTTCAACCTCAAGAAATCTTTCAAGTCCTAGATTGAACTGATCCGTGTCCTTTTCAGTTTTGGTGTAGTGCCAGTGACCAAACTCTGGAGGAAACAACCAAAAATCTATAACGACCACGACTGATAGATAAAGGTCACCATCAGGAGAATAGTAGTCTTTCAGTTGAGTTAAGTGAAACTTTGACACTAAAAATCAATACTTTGCAAATAATGCCCTAGTGCAGAATAGGTGTCTACTGTTAATGTTCAGTAATATTCAGTTTTTTTAAATATACTATAGTTAACTTCTGTAGAATTTTTTTCAAAGTAAGAGGATTACTTAAAGGACCAAATGCTGAATTATTACATTTCTATGATACCTGAAAAGTGGAGATTGTACTGATGAAAACTATTTGATGACCAGAATTCAAATGTCTTAATTTTTAAATAAAGTTCTGTAGAAAATTTTAACTATTAGACACTTGGAATAACTTTAGAAGGTTAGCCACAATTAAAGTATCACCAGTTTTCTATAGCTATTTAGGTACATTTTGTAAACAGCATTAATAGTTCAAATCGTGATTCCTTTAGTTTCTTTCTGAAATTTCTCCAATTTAAATGTAATTTTTAAGAAACAAAAAAATAAGTTAGAATATTTGGATCCTCATACAATTTATTCGACTGGTTTAATTAAATTAATCAGTAAATTCGATCAGCCAGTGGTCAGATTGAATGAGTTTTTGGCCAGCTTCTCTTCTGAGTTGCTGTGACAAAGCCTATGGACAGAAATAAAGAAAATGATTTTGGCTTTAACCTCACAGTGCATTAGTTTTAAGGCAGAGTTAGAAGCTCGTATTTGTCTTTTATATGAGATGATCTCATAATGTGAAAGAGACCATGAGGTTTGCAGCTGACAAAATTTGATTGACTTCACTGTTTAAGGTTTTTTAATCAATAAACTACCACAGACAAAAAAACACATTTGTCCCAAATCACTACTATCACGATATATAAGAGAGAGATTTTATGCCTCTTTGTTAGCAGCAAATGTAAAACAGACTGTATCTTTGCTTTTTTGTCTTTTCTGTAGTTTTGGATGGTACTCATTATGTGCATAACTAACCCTGTTTACTGTATGCTTCTGTCTGACCAAGTGCATGTTTTAAAGAAGAAAGTTACTGTTTGCTCGCTTAAAGTTAAATGTTATAAATTTGAACATGTTCATGTAATGATCAGTTTGTTGAGCATGTGTTCACACCCTGTCACATGATTATTTCCTCTACTCAGAATGCTGCTTACAAACACAACACAGTTAACCTTGGCATGCTGCCCTGTGGAGGTATTTCAGCAATGCATGCAGGCAGAAGCATGACTTTAAACTTGCAGACTAAGTCTAAATTTGATCTCCAAGAACTACCTCTCCAGAAAGTAAGTATGGATTGCCCTACATGTGTCAGCATACCAAAGCCAATTAATGTCGTTTGCTCACTTAATGTGTTTAGGCTGTACATTCAACCCTGCTGAGCGACTCTCAGAGTCCATCAAGCACAAGGGCAAATAATGTAGAGCCTGAACTCTTCTTAGCTGCTAAATGAATATTTGTAGCTAGACGGACTATCAGGTTCCTGCTTTACAGCTTTGCTTTTTGGATTGAGCAGGTAAATGGCTTTTTGTGTTGCTTTAAGGCTCATTTTTCATATTATTCATTTTCTTTTTCTTTTATTCTTTTTTTTTCATATTTATTTTTGAGACATCCCTATCTTCTCTTACTGATGCATTCTAAAAACAGAGATAGAAATTATTATTGGGTTTCTACTGATTTCTTTGGAAAAGAGAGAGTCCTAAATTAGAATGGAAATTAAGTGGTCGACACTTCAAAATGCTTTTTCAGCCCATTTTCTTCACAGGAAATATTACACAGAAGTAAAACATGAGAAACAAGTGTGTGACTTCGCAAGCAAATTGTTATTCATCCTAGGCTAATTTGAAAGGAGCAAGTTCACATAATTTTGAAAGACAATGTAGGCTCATTTGAAAGAAAATACACTGTAATAGGAAACATTTCCATTGTGAAAGGAACATTTCTGCTTGTTTTATTCAGCCAAAACTGAGAATGCACATTTATTTTACCTGTTTAAATTGATTAATGCCTTCTGTCTTGGTTACATTTTGATGGAAACTAATGAGTCATTTTTACACAATGTTGTCATTATGACTTTATTATTAATATAGTCATTAGCCTAGCAATTTTTTATGAAAAAAAGCAATGCAAAATGGGGAAAACAGAATGAAAGTAGCCTCCAAACCCTTCTCTCCTAGTAAAATTAATGACCATATGGAACAAACTCAACAAACTCTCATCCCAGAAAAATGAGGGTCAAGAGACCTCGAATTCATGTTTAATTGTCAAATTAGTCATAATTAGAATCCCTAACTCTGGATTGTTTCTTCCCCACTGTGAGTAGAGAAATGAAATAAAGACACCTTTATACTCACAGCTTTATCATCACTTTGAAAAAAACATAACTAAAGGAAGAACATTTGAATGTTGTTTTTTCCTGTCCTCAGTCTTCTGTTGGAGGGCCAGCAGTGTGTGGGTAACTTTCTCTCAAGGGAGAAAAACAACACCGTAATTTGTGATGTTTGCCAGTGTCAGCGAAATAAACACTCTCTCTACAGCCAGTTTCAAAGTACTAACTTAACATCACTGAAAGCAGACTGGGACTTGAATACAGATGGTTCTTGTGAGTTAATACATGTTGGTTTCAATACACTACTATCAGCAAGACCCTTTTTGCCAGAGCCCCAACTTCAAGGGAACCTGTTTTTCATGTTCCGTCAGGTGCCCAGGGCCCTCATCCTCTGCCCTGACAAAACCTATTTTCAAAAAGGCCTTGAAACTTATTAGCAAGTAATAGATGAGATATCACAATTTTAATAGTCACCTTTCCTGGAGGTGCCTATTAATTAATAGACAATTAATAGAAATCAAATCCTTAAACTAAGATGATGAAATTTCAAAATTCAGTGAGATTACAGAAGTCTTGGTATGAAGGAAGCTATTCCTTGAATCCTTTGAAATTATACCTTATTTTGCTAATTTTTAGCCCTATTTACTCTTACCTCAATCTATGGAATAATACAGATATATGCAAAGTCTGAAAAATGGTAATATACTTTGAAGCACTTTCTGAACATCTAACTTATCTCCGGATAATTTAGGCACTTCTGTATTGCTATATTAACTTTCTGCTCTTGTTTGGGGTACCCTCAAGAATGGATTCACTAACAATTGCTGTAGCTATAAGATGATTTCTGACAGAAATACTGCAGAGTTATAACATGCAGAGACTCTTCAGCCTTCCTCAGCTGGGCACAGGGATGACCTTAACAAACTGTCCTTGGAAGCTACATTAAACACAAACCAAGAATAATTCAACTATTGAAAGACTCCATCTGAAAATGAATTACCATCGATACTGTATTATCCACACAAAAAGAGAAACAGAGAAGGTAGGGGATGGAAAAAGAGCACAGTCAGGGCAACTATTCTGTCACCACCAAAATACTTTATGACCCGAAATTTGCAGTGTAAGGCCTCTGTCTAATCTTTAGGCCTTTAGGCATCTGGGACAACTTTCTTACCCTGCTGCCATGGCAGGACTTTATATTGTTTGGGCAGTGGTTGGTGCTTACCCAATTTTGAGACTAGTTCAGCGTCTGCTTCCTCCCATGGATTCCAGTCTAATTCTCTTCCCCTTCACCTTAGTGTGCAGATAGGTCTGTTCTGCAGCGCTCCTTTAAGTAGAAAATTTGTCTGGTTTTTCTGCTAGGCTTCCTGTCACCCTCTCTTCAGATGCAGCCTCTCAGAGTCCTCCCCCTTCTTTGATCCACTGAGCATTGCTGCTAACTGGTCCCTTGCCTGAAGCTGTTTCCCTGAATTCTTCCCTACAGGAAACGAGATAGACAACATTGACTTACAAATGCATAAAAAT
The DNA here is from genome assembly GCF_022682495.2 of Desmodus rotundus. Lineage (NCBI taxonomy): Eukaryota > Metazoa > Chordata > Mammalia > Chiroptera > Phyllostomidae > Desmodus > Desmodus rotundus. The sequence continues at coordinate 49,412,299 of NC_071389.1, forward strand.
CAATTGCAGCACTTTTGTCTTGCTACTTAAGTTAATAAAAATTAATATTACATATTTACAATTTCTTTGCAGCCCCTAAATGTTTGTTAGCCACGAGATTTCCACTGAAATACAAAATAAGAACAACTTATAAACACGTATTTTCAGCAGATAAAATTGAAAAAGCTGTTCATGCTCCCATGGAAATTCGGAGCTGTCTTTTTATTCATAAAATTCCTGAATGATAATACTGGCCATCTCTAGTTCGTTGCTATGGCAAATGACTCTGGGGCATTCTAGAAAGAATGAATGAAGGAATGAAGCCTCCTAAGGAATCTAAAGTAACGTTTTCACCTTAAGCAGGGGAAATAGAGTTGCAGCATACTTCTGTGCGGTGGTGCCCTCTGGAGGGATCATTCAGGGGCTGAAATCTAGACTCTTCCCATACTCTCTGCTTGCCAAGCCTCACCTTTTGCAAGTAGAAGAAAAGAGCAGTTGTTGTAGTTCCTCTGTTACCCTGAGACTTTTTGTAAGTTACGCATCCAGGGAGGGGAACTTTGGTGGTTGCTGTGTTCCCCAACCCCCCATTTTGGTAATTAACAGAAAGACACTATTTGTGTGAGTTGAGAGCCTGACTCACATTATTTCTCTTTTGATTTGCGAGGGCTTTTTTAGTTTACCAAAACATATCTAGTTATATTTTCTCAACTTTCTTTAAACAAATTTGTAGTAAAATAATCAAGGGATACAACTATTTGTGAACGAAGATTGAAAAACATTGTACTTGATAAAGTATTTACACAGCATTTGCATGAACTAAAAGGGAAGATTTTCCCACATTTTACTATGTGTTTTGAATATTTCTAATGTTTTCATATTTATTACATTCCATGTTGAGTATTATACATTTTTCAAGGATTACAAGCTAAATATAGGCTTTCTATTCTATAAATAGTAAATGACATTTTCTAGTTAGAAAATGACATTTTCTAGTTAGAAAATGACATTTTCTTTTCTAGTATAATTTTGTAGAACTGCTTAAAATATTTTAAAAAGTAAGTAAATACAATAAAATTAGTTTAATAAATTTAATTTTCTTAATGTTTTTATAATATTGATGATTTTTCCAATTTCTAAAAAATTAATGGTACTTATGTTCAGAAGAGATAAATCAAGTATTAAATTAGAAAACTTTCATATTTTCTATCCATTCATTCATTTACTCATTTATCATTTATTCACTGCCTCTCCAAAAAGCATTTAAGGCAAGTTTCTACGATGTTATTAATGGCTCCATGTGTTTCTTCTGATGTGTTCTGTTGTAACTGAAGTTATTGTTATTATTAGTTATTGTCTTGAAGTTTTTCGTTATCAGAGAGAAATATAACACAGGCGACCCTTGAACAACACGGGTGTGACGTGAACAGGTCCACTTATTGTGGATGTTTTTCAATAAATACTGTAAATGTATTTGCTCTTCCTTATGATTTTCTTACTAACATTTTATTTACTCCAGTTTGCTTTATTGTACAAATACAATATATAGTACATATAACATACAAAATATGTGTTAATCAACTGTTTGTGTTATTAGTAAGTCAACTGTAGGCTATTAGTAATTAAGTTTGAAGGAGTTCAAAGTTATATGTGGTTGGCAGACTGAATCCCATGTTGTTCAAGAGTCAACTATATTGCAGAACATCAGGTCAAACTTCCATTTTTATTATCCAGATTAATGGTAGAATAAATAAATATTTTGATAGAAGTAGAATAAAGAATAGGATTTATTGAGAATCTACTATGTACCCGATACCATGGCATACTTTAAATATGTTTTTTCACACAACCCTCACAAAAAGCCGCATAGGAAGTATTTATCTTTATTGTGTAGATGAGAAATCTGAGTCTCATGTGTCACAGAAAAGAAGTCACCTGCATTTTTACCATTTACTATTGTAACCTCTACACCTAGCATAGTAGCAGCTGAATTTGAATTTGACTCTGCTTGGCACCTAAGTCCCTGCTGTTTCTACTATATGATGAGGCCTTCTCAAATGTTTGTGAAATGATCCCCTTTTATCAACTCATAACAGTTGATAAAACTCTTGTATATACCCTGTTATCTCACATCAACTTCATAACAATCCAGATAAGTAGATAGCATGGGACCCAAATCATTTTCCATTTGCTACAGGTAGATGCTTTCTTAGTTAGCTGAGCTTAATAAATGTCTTTTCTTACTGGATCTATGCAAATAGTGCCAACATTTTATTTGCATTTATTTACTCTAGTTTCTAGGGTCACATACTTGATGCAATTTTTTTTCTGAAAGCAAAGCAAGATTTCTATGGCACCTTCTGGGCAATTTATACCTATAGCTTTTATTGACCTTGATGCATTTATTATTGGCTATCTACCCTCAAGAAGGATTCTCTTAACTTTCTAATCATGCGAAATGTTTTTATCTTATAAACTACATACATTTTCATAGACAGTAGTAAAAGTTACCAAAATAATGTTAGTACTCATACAGATGCTACTTCATCATTATAATAAAATGCTGATGTAAAAATCATCTGGATATCACCTCACCATCTTCAGGCTGAACCTTGTGATATAATAATTGAGATCTAGGGTTGGCATATACTTGCCAAACCTTTTTGGAAAAATATGCAGGAAAAGAATAATATAGCAATAATTTCACTGGAAATACTTTGGGGAAAATTATTTTTAATGCGTTTTTTTAATCTAAGATAATGCTTTTCGTGAACTATGTGGCAATTACTAAGCAAAATAAAACCTTCAGCTTTTAAGGGATACATCCCAAGATCTTTGCAAAGTGCCAAATTCTAATCCACGTTTATATAATTTCCCTGACAAAAAATAGTAGTGAACTTCCCAAGCTTTTATTGCACCCATCAATTAGCAGACAAGAACAAAGCCACTGGATCAGCGAAGTTCGTTTACTCTTAGTTGTGAATCTGTATTCGCATATGGATACACATATATACACATGCACGCACACACTCATATACAGGCTCATACACACAGATATATTTAGAGGAACACATAAACATGCATATTCATGGACATTTGTACCTCAGCAAAATTAGAAATTACTCTTCAAATAGACACATGTGATTGTTCGCAGCCGTCAACATCACAAATGTTAAATCTACAAATGTCCACAGCAGTCTCTGGGACCAGCGTCTATTCAACCAAACTTTTACTAGCATTACTGAATTTCTTAAATAAAATTTGTTATTTTAAACTAAATTACATTGACCACTTTTTCTATTGTTTTGAAATATTATAGAATTTAGAAGCTGAGAGGGGGGGCAGGTGATGATTTTCCATGTCTTTTATAAATAATTGGTTATGTGTGGTGGGGATATAAAGATTTACTTTTAATATTTTAAAGTATCTAAATAAAATGTCTAGAATGCCATACTAAAAATAATTAAATGAATAATTTAAGCTCAATTTGGTTATTTTCTCTGAAATAATAAATTTCAACAATGATAACTTCATTACTATTTTTTACAATTTTCACTTGCTCCTTTTAACTTTCTACAGAATTTTTAACTGAGCAACTCCATTTAGACACAGTTCAGTAGCACTGTATCAAAAGTGCAATTTTTTGTTAATAGCTATGCTCCTTTGGGGAAAGAATGTGAGCCTACCATATAATTCTCTTTTGGTTTCCCCCTCCCAAATATTAATAAATTGTCTTCATGGTCTATTTCTACAAATGTAAGTCATCTTACTTAAAAACAAAAAGACCAGAACAGTCTTGAAATTAATAAAGAAAATAGTTTTCAGGCAATTTCTTTAGTTTTGCTGTCTAGAGAAAGAATTGTTTATAAATCTGCATGTTTATGTTCCTATTGGCCATAATATAAATAAATTGGTACAGATGCTGATCCTAATTTTAAAAAGAAAGAGAATAATTCCTAAACTAATGAAAAGCCTATATCATGATATTAGGAATTTAACTGAAGAGTTTTAGCCTTTTTTTCCTACATCAGAAATAATTTTGCAATGCCCAGTTGCTCTCTGGGACTAGGGGTCATGTCTGCCCAACTAAACCAAGTTTAGTGGAGAAAACAGAGATGAAGGTGATATGGAGAGAAAAAAGATACCTACGCTGAAGTTTGGCCACTTTTCAAAACCTGTGTTGCACAGACCAAGCCAGATGAACTCATTTATTATCCCACTTGACTGGCAAAGAAACCAAGCCAGAAAAAAACATGGACCAGTAATGCCTACCCTGAATAAAATTTTAACTGCTTAATTTTAATAATTTGATTTGTTCTATTTTAATATCTGGATAAATTGTGTGTGGGAATATGCAAGCATATTCATCTGGAAGGGGTAAAGACTAGAAAATTAATGCTTAAAGACAGACATAGTTGTTTGGTTATTTTCAAGTAATATGTACTTTAAACATGTTATCTACACTTGATTTTCAAAGAAACACAAGAAAATTTATTCCTAGTTAACCCAAGAGCTCCAATTCAATACCTTTGTTCTCTTCTCTTTTTTCACACTTTCTGATAGGCTCCTGAAAAAAAATATTCACATGGCCAAAGTATAAGAAGAAAACTGAGTTATCTTCTCACTTTTTACTACGTCCATTAGGCCCTAGGAAAACTTCATCTAGTATCATAATAAATCTTATTTTCAAATAGTTCCAAATAATACTTTTTAAAAATGCATGTAGTCATAATACAGATAGGATGATTATATGTCTTCTAAAGAAGAACTAAGACTATTCCATGTGATCAGATAGAGCCTGGCAAGCATTTCATGTCCACCATGTTTTGAGAGAGTAGTAGTCTCATTCTCCCATTCCAGGTTTAGAGGACGCCACCTCCCACAGAGCAGAGCTGCACATGCATGCTCTAACCTGGCTTTGTTTATCTGCAGTGGCCCTTCAAAACACCTGCATAAAATGGAGAAGAAACACTGAACATATTATCTTACCCATAAGAACTCTCCAGGAAATCAAGTAGTTAGTAGCTGTGGGCTAGGGGAGTTACTATCCTGTAGGTTAGGGGAGGAGACAGCATTTGTGAAAACTTTATCAGCTTTCAGAAGAAAAATATCCCACTGCTATATCCCTCTGTGGTGTGTGATTACTTGCTATTACTCAGGTCAGACTATGAAGGACCTCCCAAATATCTAATATTAATAATAATAAAGGCAGGGGAATTATTATCTGTTAAAAATAATAAGCAGTAAATCAGTGAAAATAGTATATATATAAAGAGTTTAAACTTTAATGCATAAGTGACCTATATAAATAAATTTAGAATTAAAGTCATGATTTATTTATACTGTGATTCTAATAGTACAATATATTTTATGTTGTTTTCATTTTCCCCTCGAAGCTGTCTGTAGATAATGTCATATAACCATGAATCTTACGCTATGCTAGTGTTAACAGAATTTTGAATTAGTGTAAGATATATGCTCCCAGAATCAGTACAGCCTTATAAAATTTATTTCAGGCTATGGTTTAGAGTATCGGAAGTTACATACTGTGTTTGTATGGTTTTTACTTATATTCTAAGTGGTAATATCACACTAAAAAATGAGCAAGTTTTAAATGTGGTTTTTATCACTTGATTAATTTTATTATGACTTCTTTTATTCGGGTACTGTAAATAATCTAAACTTTTCTTTAAAATTCAATTAATAATTCCAAGATTGTTATTTTAGTTGAATTTCTCACTGCTTCCAAAAAGCTGTCAATTTAAAATTTTTTACTGAGTAAAAAGTGTATAATAATACTTTCAGTTCAGCATATATGTTTTTCTGTGATTAAAATTATTTTTATCATAATCATTAGGGACTCTTTTCAGAAAGCTATGATAAACTTTGATCACATCACTAAAGAATGCCATCCCATTTTTGCAATAGACCCCGTCCCAGCAAAGCAACATTTTAGACAATGGACAAGAAGATGTGTCTCCGAGCGGCCAATGGAATCCTTATCCTCTTGGGAGGCGGGATGTACCTCCGGACACCATTACTAAAAAGGTAACCAATTTTAAGTTAATGACAAACCATGACCTTACACATCCATTATAATATGTAATCCATAATGTACACCTTAACATCATTTCTAATTCTGTGATAAATTTAGGCTAAATATTCTCTCACTATGAGAAGACTGGTTAACTGTAAGTGCATTGAAAAGGATGAAAAATGAACATTGCCAAATGTTCAGAGCTGGTAGTAAATATGTACAAACAACATTCTCGCTGCCTCTCTGCAGAGACTAGCACCTACTGCTAGTGCCTGACACCCATCTTTGAAGTGCAAGTACAACAAGTACAGGAAGGTGTGTGACATATACTTCTGACTCTCTTGGCTTTGGCATTATGGTGTAGTAGCCAATTTGCATAAAATGAAATTTGACTACAAAAAGATTTGCATTTCTAAAGTTGTAGCCATGCATTGACCCAGTAGTCATTTATTTAACAAACATTTAGTGAGTCCAGTAGCACTATGTTTTGAGCAGTTGCTAGGTCCTGGGGGATAAAAATTAGTAAGATATAGTGTCTTACCTCTAGGATCTGTTAGTCTAATGAAGTAGGCTGGGTGCTATGTAGGTAATTAGAAGACTACAAGTTGTCATAAAGAGCGTAAAAAATACTCTGAGAGAAGATAATTGCAAGGTATATGAGGGACAAGACATTAGTTTTCCAGAATTTTTTTTTTGCTGACTAAAATTTTATTTTATTTTATTTTTTAAAATTTTTATTGTTATTCAATTACAATTGTCTGCATTTTCTCCCCATCCCTCCACCCCACCCCAGCCAAACCCACCTCCCTCCCCCACCTCCACCCTCCCCCTTGATTTTGTCCATGTGTCCTTTATAGTAGTTCCTGAAAACCCCTCTCCCCACTGTCCCCTCCCCACTCCCCTCTGGCTATTGTTACATTGCTCTTAATTTCAATGTCTCTGGAATACCATAATATATTTTTTAACCTCCTACAAATCAATAAGAAAAGACATATAATACAGTAAATATTTTTAAAAATTGTAACCAGAGGGGAGGTGGGAGGGGATAATGGGGGGGAAGAGGTGAAGGGTTTTAAGGACAAAACAAAGGACATAAAGGACACATGGACAAAACAAGGGAGATAGAATCAGGGGAGGGAGGTGAGGATGGCTGGGGTGGGGGGGAGTGGAGGGGGGTAAATGCAGACAACTGTGCTTGAACAACAATAAAATAATTTTTTAAAAAACTGAATCTTTTAATCAAGAAAATGCAAAAAAAGATGCTATTTTATACTTGCTAGACTTGGAAAAATTAAGTCTGAAAAATTGAAGTTGTTTGCAAATATAAGAGCAATTGAAACTTTTTTACACTGGCTTGTGGGAATAAAAAGCAAAATCACTTTGGTAACAAATTATCTTATAAAGCTAAACATGCACATACCCTCCATCCCAACAATTTCCTTCATAAGATATTTTCCTAGAAAAACTCCTGTACATGTCATTCAGGATACTTGTAATGTTTAGAATAGCAGAGCATTGGAAAAACACAATGTCTACCACCATGAAATTATGTGCATAAATTCTGTTATTCACACAAAGGAATATTTTACAGCCATGGAAATTAGTTAAATATATTTATGATAATTTGTATAAATTTTAAAAATGTGATTTAAATGAAAAATGAGTTTCAGAAGATGGTACACATCCAAAATACCATATTTATAAATCTCAATAATAAGCATAATTAAAATATATTGTTTAGACATAAAGTACAGGAGTGGGAAAACTACTTTTATAAGGGGATGGTTAACAAAAAATAGGAGTACCGTTATCTCTAAAAGGGAAGCTGGGGGTAGGAGGAGGGAGGAAGCTGGTATTATTGGTACTATTCTATTTCTTAGGTTGAATTGTGCTTCTTACGCTCTAGTTCTTAAGTTGAGTGTTCATTTTATAATTATGCTTGTGCTTCATAACTTACATATACACTACCTAATCACACACTTTCTTTGTAAACTTTACCCTTGATGATGATTTCAGTGCCATACATATACACACACACACACATACACATATATGTATATGTACATATATGTATAATCATTCACCCAAAATAATTGTTAACACCTTGGTATTTAGGCATTGCACGTCATTACCCTGCCTATTGAGCGATACTCAGTGCTGCAGATAGCTGTAATACAGTGCGATTACTGCTGCGAAGATGGATACAGTGCTGTGAGGGTACCCATTTAATAAAGCAGCTCAAAGAAGTTATGGAAGAAGAGTGGTATAAAATAAAGCTGGAGGGATAAGCATAAGCCAAATCATGCTGCGTTTTATTGTGAAGGAAATGGGAAGGGAAACATTGAACTATTTTAAATAGGGCAAAGACGTGATTTAATTTCCCTTTAAAGAGCACTGATAGCTTTTCAGAGAATGAATTAGAGAGGAGAGAGACTAGAGGAAATTGAACCAGTTAAGAAACTTCTATTGTAATCTGGGGGAGAGTAGGTGGCAGCAATGGGTGGTAGAGAGAAATGTGTAGATTCAATATATTCTTAGACTACATAGGGCCTAAGAGATAAATGACAGCTCCAAGGTTGATACCCAGGTTCCTAACTGGGGCAAGTGAGTGATGATATGCACCCAGATAGGAAATAGAAAAAGAGTAATAAGTGGAAGTGGAGGAGGGAGGGGGGCTTACGTTTTAATGTGCTGATCTGTTGTATTGTTGGGGCATCTAAGAGGAAATGCTTAGTGGATATTTGTATTCATTTACCTAAAGTTCAGGAGAGAACTCTTAGCTGGAAATACAAACTTCACAATCATCACACTGAGCCATGAGTAAGACAGATGGATGGCATAGAACTCCACGGAGCTCCAATATGTAAGAGATGTCCTTACATGTTCAGAAGAGAGAAGGAATAACTAAAATTTTTTCAGTAGGGTTCTTTTCATTGCAAGTTATAAAAAATTCAAGGGATACAGCCTTGAATATTAAGGAAACAGCTAATACAAGAAGCAGTAAAAATGTAGGGTAAGGCTCAGATTTCATTTTCAGTTATATAATTTTAAACAGGATTTTTCCCTCCTCATCTTCCATTTATACTATTGGCTTTATCCTAAAATTGGTTCCCCTCAGTACAGAGTAAATAGAAAACTCAAGAAAGCAGTATCCTTTTGAATGAAAGGAGAGAATTACAGTGAAAGCTGGAAGGGGATTTTTAAGATGGCAAACACTTGATCGTATTTAAAGACTGATGGGAAGAAACCTTCGGCAAAGAGGAGATTGAAAATCTCAGACAGAAAAGGAAGGAAATCTGCTTCTTTATGAGGATAGAGGAGAGGACGAAACTGATGGCTGTTTCATCAGTTAAATTAAAGGAGTACCTGTCACAGCCTAAGTCAGGCTGCCTGATCACAGGAGGAAACCATGTATGTGCGCGTGCAGGGCTGCAGAGGACGATTGTAATTGTCCCCAAAAGGAAAAGCCTCATTCATTCATTTATTACTAATACTCGAGATGGAACTAAGCAGTGTTTGCATTGCGCATCCATACATCCGTTTTACATGAAATCTACTTTCAGAGCCCATAATATTATGTTTAATCATTTCATCAATACAAGTCATGATGATCATTTTTTTGCTTCTTTATGGGTTTTTAGAACCCCATGCAAACCTATGTTGATTAAGCATTTGTGGGCTAGTGAATCTGGTTAAAGTTTAGAATAATTAATCTTTCTGAAAACTTTATTAACCGTCTATACTTCTCATCAAATGAGAAATATCTACAATTTTATCATGTCTTTCATGTATAAACTCATTTGCGAATTCTTCCTATTATCATAATAAGCATTTTCTGACTACCCCGTGTTATAGTTCTGAGATTTTAGAATTTAGAAATAAATATGTCTACCACAGAGAGCAGAGAGAATAAAGAATGTGTTAAATATTCAAGTTTAGTTTTTTATTATATATTTATTAAATATATCAAGTTAATATTCAGTGAGAATTAACCTAAGGAAATGAAAATGCTAATGGGATTATTTGCCTGGGCTCCAGGATTTACCAAAATAGGTGTGAAAATTGTACTGTTATTCATTGGGTTTATATTATTCTATAATGAATTTTTTTAAATCAACATTACTCTTGGAGTTGTCGTGAAGTGAGTAGCCATTAGGCTAGACAGGACAAGAGGAGAAAATTAGAAATTGAACTACAAGTGGAATGGGGACTCCAAGGAGAATGAGTGATGAAGAAGTCTTAGCCGGCACCTCATTTCGGTCTCTTTCTCAAAGTCTCTGCAGATTTTTTGAATCGTTATCTCGGTGCCGAGAGATACTAGTATGCTACTCCTGTGATATTTCTACTACGGAGTACTAGGACCGTGATCCTGCTGTGATCAGAAACTACTGTGACACTGCAGAGGTGCCATGGTAAATCCTTTGTGGAGAGGCTTTGATTGAACTTGCGGCTTTCCGTTCTGGCTATCATAGCTCTTTGGTTTAACTAATATTGGTCATACTCATGGCTATGACTAGTGTACTGCAAGCACTACAGTAGAACAAACGTAGACACTCTCCAAGCTGTGGATCCAGAGACTGAGACATAAAATAATAATTAGAGGTAAAAGCATTTATCAGAAAGAATTTTTTTGCTCCTGTATCTGTCATAGGCCTGTGTAACAGAGTGGCTAATCCATGGCAAAATGTCAAGCGTGTTAAATCATGACTTTTCTTTTTTTTAAGTTGTAATAGAAGGTGGTAGTTTTTTAAACTTTATCTTGTGTCAGTTTCCCAAATTTTAGATTCTGATTTCCATTTATTGAAAAAGCCTGGGAATCACTGCTAGAAGAACAGGTCACGGCTATGTAAATCTCCCCCTGAATCCCAGGCGGTACTACTTGAGCACTTTAAGAGCTGCTATTACATCCTTGCAATAGCAGAAAACCAGTGCTTTCAGAAGGAGTATGTGTACTTCAGGGCCCTACCACACCCCTACCTTCGCTGCTGCAGTCTATTGGATAATGCCGGAGTCGCCATGGTACCGGCTATTCTGTACCATGTATTAAACATCACTTTCTGCCAGGCATTGTGCTAAATGCATTCTTCTTCTAATCCTCACAACCACCATATTAGGTAAACTGTACTGTTCTTACCCATCTTATAAAAGAAAAGACTGTGTTGAGGTTTTCTCAGAGACTTCAAGTTTAGGTTAGGTTACTTGCCAAGATCACACAGGTGGCTAAATATTTTAGATTATGCTCCCATATGTAACAGAAAAGTGAATAAAGTTTATAGTATAAAATAAAAATGAAAGTCAGAAATCATATAATTTGATAGAATCCTCCATAGGAGTGAAAAGGCTGTTTTTTCCTTATTCTGAAACGACAACAAACTCTTTTAAAAGTCTTTTGAGAGTCTTAAATAGGTTAAATATATCTGAGATTTAAAATTGAAGGGTAGTGTTTTGAGGATATGTTAAAATGTTGGAGCAGAAAACCACTGCAGCAAAAAAGCTAAAGTGACATAGTAAATCAAATGAAACCAAATATTTCCCATCTGGGAAGAGTAAATCTGAAAATTCTTTTAAAGATAGAGACTGGACATGCAAAGGTGTCTTTCAGCATTGGCTCTTTAGCATGACTCTTCTCCTCAAATGTCTGCGATTCCAGCTTAAGAGCAGTGAGGATAATAAAGACGGGTGTCAAGGGTCAGCATCAGGAGGGACACAGTTGAAGGGAAAGTATGAAAAATGCAACTCATTTAGTCTTGGCTCACTAACTTGCCCCTTAGGCTGAATTTGCCCGTAATTTTCTTACATCGACAATTCCAGCTGAGCCATTCAGTGCTCAGGGATTGCCAGTTGCTTGAAATCTCTGAGGTATGCCCAGGAACTCACCAGGGGAAGTGAAAAGAAATTATATGTGTTTTTGGTCATTTTCATGTTCTTTTTATTCTTTCTTTCACATGCCCCCAAATTGGAAGTTTTGCTTTTTAAAACCATATTAAGAATTTTTTTTTTAATTTTTAAGTTTCTTGAAAAGAGTATTCATTCCTTATTTTAATTTTGGCATTTGTCATATTCCTCAGTATAATGCATTTTGCTATTTGTTTTTGTACATATTTAGGAGGATAAGGCCTAAAATATCTTTTGAAAATCTTAATTTGCTTTGCTATTGACTATATGACCATGTCATTGTTTCTGTTTTAGAACAGCTGAATCAAATTACTTCTGGAATTGATTTTTCACTTGGAAACAAAAGCCAGTCTATTGCAGAACTTTCCAGGGAGTAAAAATAAACTGAAGCAATTTTTAAATGAGTAAATGTATAAAGGTACTATATTTAAAAATCAGCTTAACCTATACATTTAATAATTTTTAGAAAGCATTTTATTTTTATGCTGTAAAATTTTTATCTAAATATAATCAAGTTTTAGTCATAGAAGACAAGTTTTCTCAAAACCTCTTGTCATTATAAACAAATATTGCTATCAGTAATATTTGCGGAACTGGAATAAAAATAGTGACAGCCCTGGCCTGTGTGGCTCAGTCGGTTGGAGAGCCATCCCATACACAAAGTGTTGGGGGTTCAATTCCTGGTCAGGTACATACCCAGGCTCTAGGTGCGATCCCTGGTCAGGGATCATATAGACAGCAACCAATCAATGTTTCTCTCCCACACTAATGTTTCTTTCTTCCCCTCCCTCTCTCCCTTCCTCGTTCTCTAAAATTAATAAATATGTTTTTAATTTTTAAAAAATAGCTACATTTCTTGGGTTTTGTGATTTAACTGGGACTGTGCCATAGTGCTTTTGGAATCCCTTACACCAGAGGTGGAGGGGAGAGTGGATATAGCTCACTTACGTAGGAATAGAGGAAAGTCTGGAATGGATAAGAAACAGAGGTGAAAATGTAAATATTGAAAAATGTTGGGATGGCAGAAAGTAGAGTAAATATTGAGGCTATAATTGAGCAAGTCAAGATGTAGAAGAAGCAGATATGAAAATCAACTGGGTAAACCTTATGTATAAGAGATAAGAGCAAAATAGAAATGCTTCTTATTTCCATCAACAACATCAAAGTCAAGAATCTCTGTTGTAATTTAAAGTAAAATTGAGTAAAAAGTGATTTTGATTTTCAGCGCCATAGCTAAACTCCCCTTTTGTGTAGAAGGAAATATGTCAGGTAGTTAGCTTTTGCCTAAGGCTTTGTATTTTTTTCCTCCCAAAGCAATATGCGTTATTACCAGAGAAGAACCCCTAGGAGTGATGCCTCGAGTTTGCAGTCCATAAGCAAATGAGAACAATCTTCTCTATCACTGGGAGTGATGCCAAGCACAATCCAGGGTCCCTCTTCTCTGATTCTCTTCCCTATGTGTCATTTTTCCCCACCGATAGGAGCAAATTTTACTCTGGTTAGAGTCAATTTTTCTTCTGCTAGACTGGGCCATCAATGAAATTCAAAAACAGATTGGAATCCTTTATCCTGAGTCATCTTGAATGCAAACATTTTTCTGAACATTAGGAAAGAGATCTTTCTTAGTCAGGGGACAGGTGGAGACTCTGCTTGCTTCCCCATCCTCTTCACATCACCCCCACTCACGTTGGTATCACTTAGCACTTCGTATTGAGCAACACAAGCACTGCCCTGATATCCACGGTACTGACATGTTCTCCAGAAGATTCAGAGCTTCAGGAAGAAGTAGCAGACAAACATATTCACTGTTAGTGAGTTTTGCCCCCAAAAACAAGAAATGAATCAGTGAAAAGGAAGATTTGATGAAGTCATACAATTATAGATTTTTATTTTTTATTTAGATATTTTATTGATTATTTATTACACTTACCCCAATTTCCCCCCTTTCCCCCCTCCACCCAGTACCCCCCATTCTCTCTGGCAATCACTCCCTTAGTTCATGTCCATGGGTCATGCATATAAGTTCTTTGGCTATTCCATTTTCTATAATGTTCTTAACATCCCCCTGTTTATTCTGAACCTACCAATTTGTACTTCTTAATCCCTGCACCTTTTCCCCTATTCTCCCCCTTCCCTCTCCCAACTGATAACCCTCCAAATGATTTCCATATCTGTGATTTTGTTTCTGTTCTGCTTGTTTGCTTAGTTTGTTTTTTTAGATTCAATTGTTGATAGTTGTGAATTTATTGCTATTTTAATGTTGATAGTTTTGATCTTTTTCTTAAATAAGTTCCTTTAACATTTCATATACTATTGGCTTGGCGATGATGAGCTCCCTTAGCTTTACCTTGCCTGGGAAGCACTTTATCTGCCCTTCGATTCTAAGTAATAGCTTTTCCAGGTGGTGTAATCTAGGTTGTAGGCCCTTGCTTTTATCACTTTGAATATTTCTTGCCGGTCTCTTCTTGCTGGAAAAATTTCTTTTGAGAAATCAGCTGACAGGCCCTTTTGGAGGAGAGGCCTGAGAATTCTGCAGTTTCTTCTGCCACCCCAACTTCCACTGGTTTTCATAGCCAGAAGTTAGGGGGACTTACGTTCCTGCAATTGGAACCCTGGGCTGGGTGGTATGGTGAGGCGCTGGGATCACTCGCTCCTGAGTTATCCCTCCCAATCTTTAGCCACCACAGGTTAGTGTGGGACCATCCATTCCATGTTTCTGCATCTCCAATCTCCATTCCTCCACTGCTCAGACCCGTCTGGATGAATGTGGCTTTTTTAATTCCTTGGTTGTCACACTTCCATACAGCTCGATTCTGATGATTCTAAGTTGTGGGTTCCATCTCCGGTGCCAGCACAACTGATGCTTCTCTTTCATGTCAGTGTTTGTCTCTCTCCCTTCCTCTCTCTCAGTCTGGATGGATGTGGTTTCTTTAATTCCGTAGTTGTCAGACTTCCATTCAACTTGATTTCTAATGGTTCTGAGTGATGGTTATTCTATATTTTAGTTGTAATTTTGATGTGGTTGTGCAAAGATACAAGCTGTGTTTACCTATGCCACCATAGGTAAACAAAAAATCTTTTAGCATAATCTGTTGTCCCCAGAGGGACATTTCTTACACAAATATCTGCAGAGTTTTTTCTCTTAAACAAAAGCCACTTTTTTCAGGGGACATAAGTTTTAAAAAGAGGGTGGAAGAGTGGGAAGATAGCAGATGTGCTCAATTAAAAAAGAACGTGTCTCCCCAGCAGGACTTCGAAAATGACTCTAGATCTACATTAATGCAACTCTACTTCCCTTGGAGGTATCCAGAAACAATCTGAAAGTGATTATTCGTGTGAATTGTTAAGTATCCACTCCTTAATTTTCCCATTAGGTTGAGAAAAGGAGTTTTAAGCAACAGTTTCAATGACATCAGTTGCATGAGAGGTGAACATGCCCATCATCACAAATACCCCTTCAGGTTAGGAGGGTTTAGGAGTAGGAGAGGTACGTAGGTGAAAGTCATATCTTCTGTGATTTTCATGCTAAGCATCAATTATTGATGACATTGTTAGTCGTCTACCAAACACCTTTTAGAGGCTCTTTGAAATTTCTCATGCTTATATTTAGTGACTATATTAAGACACCCACAAATTTTCCCTGCCTAACAAATATATGCCTCTGTCTATACTAGGCTAGCTTCAACAGGGTCTTTATAGAATAAATAACGGTATTGTTTCAGAACAGAATAAAAATGCACTATCTGTGGTTATACAAGTTAAAATGTATAGAACAATCTAAAGAACAATTATAGGAATTATAAATTAAGGACTCAGATCTAGTCTTTAGAATTTCAAGTTACATTCCTTTCATGTTACCAGTATCAGAACTGTAACTCAGATTATTAATTGTACTCTTTTTAAAACATAGGTTATTGATTTGTTATCATGTTGCCTTTTCCAATAAATCTTTGCAGCCTTGTCTTTTGCTATGTTAGGGAAATAAGAATGAATGCATCCTATTAGATTTAATGCCTCCCATAACTACAAATTATTGACATAAGAGAAAGAAGGCTAAATGTATATAAGGCTTGCTTGTTAAACAAAAAATAATTGCCGAAGCAAGAGGACATGGCCTATAGGAAGTTAAAAATTTCATGAAAATGGGACCCTTCAGAGTCAGTTTCAAGTACTTAGTAAGAGTAGCTGAATCGGGAAGGGGGGTCTGAAGAAATCAATGAAATAATTTCCTCTATTTAATGATCCATTTCAAACACTCATTTTATTAATCTGAACATCTGGAATGATGCATTTTTAATCCATTGATTTTAGTATTATTGAACTTACAGATATTTTTAAACTTTATTTTATTATATAATTAAGTTTGTTCTCAAAGATAATGCAGATAGGAGGTTGTGGAAATGTAAATGGAAAAATTCTTCTCTAACATAAAGCTCTCTGTGACAGCTGAAGAAAATATTGGTTAGTTTTATAGTCACTTTTTAATTGAATTTTCTACTTAATACAACATTAATTATTTAACTAACGAAGCACGTTCCTTTATCTGCCACCAACAGTGCAGCAACACAGCTCTCTCCAGGAGCGAAGAACTTCACCGTCATGAACCTGGAAACTGTTCCTATCCAGACTGGCTCTAAATTATATCCTTAATAAAAGTGCAAACCTAAACAATGTCTATCAAAAGGCTATTAAGTCAGAGGTAGAATAAAAACATGCCACAAGCGAAAGCAATAGAAAGCGTGTCAGATTAAAATGACTTATTCCATCAATTCTTGACATAGGTATTCCTTAAAACTATTGTACTTCAGAAAATTGAGATAACTCAATCACATTTATACTATCTTCATTTTGGAAGAAATCTAAAAGCAAGAAAAACTGCAGCACTAGTCCAAGGCCATAAAAATGTCTGTGATTGAGTATGTAATATGAAGAGTTCAACAACGTGACAACTGGCATATGATCGAGGATTGTTGCCAAACAGTTGCCACAGAGGATGTCAAAATGATAAGATTCCATTTCCTGCCACTTGATTTGTATCTGACTTACTCTATTATCTATGGTTCTTAGAAGTCTTATGGGTGAAAGAAATAATTGTCAGGCTTTTATTATTATTGTTAATATCTTTCTTTTTATTTTATCTTAAGAAAGTTTAAAGTCAGCATCAGCACAGAACAAATTGTAGGGTGAAAAGTGTAGACTATATCTAATTTTGCCATTTTCGATTATGGATCCTCCACTTTTTTCCTATTGGTTACTAATTTCTAATTCCACATCTATGCTTTAGAAGTTGACATCTAATCATAGAGGATGGAGCTCATAGAGATTCAATAAGCCAGAGTAACTGTCTGCACATATCAGCCAGCTGCCACCCTAAAGCATATGTGCTGAAGGGAAAACCTCACTGCCTCACTTTTCTACCTGTTCTTTGAGGCACTGGAATATATCATCAGTATTTTACTTTTGAAGACAAAACCAGCAAATATTTTAAATGCCCCCCTCCCAAATACTGCACTGTGCCAGTAGATAAAGGGTCACCGAGTCCCCAGGGCAGATGAGAGAACATCTTCCTGTCCCTCTCTTTCAAACTTCAGGGCTCCCTTCCATGTACTATTCATCTGTCCTCTATGCCTAAATGGGAGAGACAGATGTTTGGCATCAAAACTACCCTCACTAAATACAAATAAAATAAGAAGAAAAAAATAAGCTCAGTCATATGGTTGTTGGAGTCATAAAACAACCTGTACAATTCACACTTGGCACTGTAAATATGCCTCACGTACACCCGGTCTCATCCTCTTCACAAGAACGCACGCAAGACTGAGGAACACAAGATTGGAGCCCAGTGTGTCCGGTTCTACAGCCTGCTCTAACCACTGTGTTGTGCTACAAGCATAGTATATCCCACCCACCCTGTACAACCCAAAAAAGTCCGAAAACATTGTAGTATAGCCCTGTTGCAATAGGAAATAATCCTCTATATAAGAAATATATTTGCTTGTATATTTAGCTAGTACTTTTTGGCACAACATGGTGTTGTTTCTCATGTTTCACGGCTCAAAAGAGAGAGGAGCCCTGGCACCCGTCATACATTTTAAAAGAATTTTTGAGTCATTCTTCAGCTGATTTTCTGTGACCTACACAAATCAAATGTTTTACATATTTCTAAAAGGGCTTGTTTTCCAAGCTTTTGTTTTCTTTAATCTGAAATATTGACAGGTTCTTTATTTTCCTTTACGAATCTCAGAAGGAATAAGATCAGGAGCCTACTTACAGATCATTCTACCCTACTGAACTTAGTTCCCTTTATTAATTTTGTTCCTCAGAAATTCAGGGCATCCAACTTCCTGATTATGTCCTCTAAGACCGTTACTGCTCTTTCCTGTTTGGCGATCTCCATTTTCCACAAAATAACCTAAGTCCTGTCACCAAAGCCTCTTGTGAAAGTGATAAAACTCCACCGAATATTGAAGTAGGCCCTGCAAAATAATTATACTAATACAGAAAAACTAAACTATGTACTAAGCTGCAGAAAAAATGTTACTCAATGTTTTTTCTTATTTCTTAAGATCCTACTTTTTATTTCTTTTCAACAGGAGTGCAGGAGAAGCTGTGAGCTTTCACTTTTCATTGAATGGCCCTTGAGTACATTAAACTCTGCCGTTCAGTGTCTCCCCTGGGACAGTGAGGCATATGCTTGTAGAGTGGCTCTGAACATTTATTGCAGCACCTATCACATAGGTGTTTAAATAATGGTAGCTCCTATGGTATTTATTATTTTAGGTAAAAATGTGTAAGTTATCAACAAGCAAAAAGCTTTATTTAGCTTTGTTCCTAACAACAGATTGCTAATGAGACCAAGGTCATAAATTAGCATCTCTTTTGAGTTACTTTTACACGAACCCAGGCTATACTCTTCACTTGGACAATTGTCCTGAAAACATATGCAACGATGGGGATGGAGGTATCTGGGGGGAAAAATGAAGGTGAATCACAGCAAACTAAAACGGTAGCCATATTAGTGAAGAGTAAGTCATCTCAATTCTACTTATGGCAGAATTCATTTCTTAAAAAAATTGTGTATGAGTTGCCATCTCTCTCTCTCTCTCAAAAAAAAAAAGCCACTTCACAAAATCTGAAACAAGTCCACGATTTACTGCATGCTAACAAATTACTTGTAAGGCACAGTGTCTCTGAGTAAGCTAGAATTTAGGGGAAACATGGAGTTCAGGTATGGCTATTTTCCGAAGTTGGAATATTTAGGAGTTCATTGACCTTGAACTAGGGAAACATGGTTACTTGAGTGAGACTGTTGCTGAATGCCTAACTTTCAGATGCCTCTCTAAAGCAACCTGTCGTTGATTAATTACAAGTTTAAAACAAGTTCTAATGGGTGGTTATTTATTGCTATGGCTAAAGGACAGTCAGACCTTTACTCAGCAGATAAGAACTTTTTATTTTCATTGCCATTATTGAGTACTTACTATGGACCAGTAATATGCTCAATGTATTACATTATCTGTTTTAATCCTCATAATATTCTGTGAAGCACTTATTATCTACAGTTTTCATATGATAAGCAAAGGGCTTTGTTAACTTGCATAGATTGCATAACTAAAAGGTGACAGAACGAAGAATAAAACCCAGATTCATTTGACACCAAAGACTGTGTTATCTGTACTGCCTCTATTAAATTTTTAAATTAACTCCTGGCATTTCTATAACCCTTCACTTCTATAATTTTGTGATTTCAAGAATGTCATACAAATAGAATTTTACAATGTCATCCAGTAACCTTTTGTGATTGGCTTTTTTTTTTTTTACTCGGCACACTTCTCTGGAGAGTCATCCAGGTTTTTGTGTATCCGTAGTTTCTTCTTTTTTCTTGTTGATTAGTATTCTAAGGTATGGATGTATCACAATTTTTTTATCCACTCACCCATTTAAGGAAACCTAGAATTCAAGTTTGGGGCTGTTACAAAAAATTTTACTCTAAAAATTCATGGACAGGATAAATGCCCAGTAATGTAATTGCTGGATCATATGGTACTTGCATGTTTAGTAATTTTTAAGGAACTGCCAAATATTTTTCCAGAGTCATTCTACCATTTTACATTTCCTTTAGCAGACTATGAGTGATCCAATTTCTGATCCTTGTCAGCATTTGTTGTTCCAATGCTTTATCTTAGTCGTTCTGGTGTATGGTAATATCTCATTGGGATTTTCATTTGTATTTCTTGAATATATAACAATGTTAAAAGTCTTTTCATGTGCTTATTTGCTGCCCTTTGTATATATCCCCTTGGGTGAAATAGCTCTTCATGTCTTTTGACCATTATTCTAAATGAATTGTTTAATTTCTTTTTTTAAATTAATTTATTTTTATTCAGTTACAGTTGTCTGCATTTTTCTCCCCATCCCTCCACCCCACCCCAGCCAGTCCCACCTCCCTCCCCCACCTCTACCCGCCCCCTTGATTTTGTCCTTGTGTCCTTTATAGTAGCTCCTATAGACCCCTCTCCCCACTATCCCCTCCCCACTCCCCTCTGGCTATTGTTACATTGTTCTTAATTTCAATGTCTCTGGTTATATTTTTTTTGCTTTTTTCTTTTGTTGATTATGTCCCAGTTAAAGGTGATTTCTTACTGTCAGGTTTTGAGGGCTTTTACATATATTCTAGATACTATCCTTTGTCAAATGTGTAGTTTGCTAATATTTTCTCAAACTCTGCAGCTTGTTTTTTCATCCTCCTAACATTTTACATTTAAATCTATGGTCTATTTTGAGTTAATTTTCATGTAAGATGTGACATAGGTCAAGGTTCATTTATTTTGCCTACGGATTGCAAACGGTTGTGCCAGCATCATTTGTGGAAAAGACTGTCTTTCATCCACTGAATTGCTTTTGCACCTTTGCCAAAAAATCATTTGGCCTTTTTCTTGTGGTCCTATTTATGGGTTCCCCGGTCCATTCCATTTGTCTAGCTGTCCTTCTGCCAATACCACACATAACAATCTTGAAATCAGGCTGATTCTTCTCACCTTATTCTTCTTTTTCAAAATTGTGTAGCTATTCTAGCTACATTGTCATTCAATATAAAGTTTAGAATAATATTATTTATAAATATAAAGCATCTTTATGGGGGTTTGATTGGAATTTGTTAAACTTGTGTATCAATTTGAAGAGAATTTACATTTTTTACTGTGTTAAGTCTTCCCATCCATAAATATGTCTCTTCATTTATTTAAATCTTTGATATCTTTCTTCAGCATTGTGTGGTTTTCAGCATATAAATCTTGTACAAGCTTTGTTTGATTTATGCCCAAGTATTTTACTTGTCCTGAGTGCCTGTGCATGGTATTGCATTTAAATTTCAGTGTCTGCATGTTTACTGATAACATACATAAATACTCTTGCTCTTATATCTTGTGACCTTACTGAATTCACTTTTTCTAGGATAATTTTTGCTGAATCTTTAGGGTGCTCTATGTAGACAATTGTGTAATCTGTAGATAAGGACATTTGATTTCTTCCTCTCCATCTGTATGCCTTTTATTTCCTTCTCTTGCCTTATTCTACTGACTAGAACTTCCAGCATTATGCTGCATAAGAGTTGTGAGTGCAGACATCCATTCCTTGTTCTTGATCTTAGGGAAGAAACATTCATTTTTTTCACATAAGTTTTAAGTTAGATCTTAGTTTTTTGTAAATATTTTATTAAATTAAGGAAGCTCTCCATTTCTATATTTCTGAGTTTTTATCACAAATGGATAGTGAATTTTGTCAAATACACTCTGCTTCCATCGATATGATCACATGATTTTTTTCTGTAGTCCATTAATATGGTTCAGTGCATTTGTTGGTTTTCAAATATTGAACATGCTTTGTATTACTGAAATAAACACCACTTGGTTATGGTGTATAATTCTTTTTATATATTGCTGAATTCTATTTGCCAATATTTTATTAAAAATTTTTATATTTATATTCATAAATGGTATTGCTGTATAGTTTTCTTTTACTTTCTTCTTTTGTTTCTGTCCTTATCTGCTATTATTGGGATAATACCACTGGTTTTATAAAATACACTGGGATGTGCCCCTTCCTCTTCTATTATTTGGAAGAGTGTATAAAATTGGTGTTAATTCTTATTTAAATATTTCATAGAGTTCTGGGCCTGGAGATAGCTTTCCTGGGAGTTTTTTCATTAGAGATTCCAACCTTGACAGATTTTAATTATTGATTTGAGGCTTCTCTTCTTTTATTATATGCATTTAGTGCTATTAATTTAGTCCTATTAATTTTCCTTGCAGCACTGCTTTAGCTATGTTACACAAATTTTGTTGTTGTATTTTAATTTACATTAAGTTTAATGTATTATGTTATTTCCCTTGAGACTTTCTTCTTTGACCCAAGGGTTATTTAAAACTGTGTTGTTTAGTTTCCCAGTGTTTGCATATTTTTATTTTATCCTTCTATCATTAATTTCTAGTTTGATTCCATTGTGGTTGGAGAACACATTCTGTGTGATTTCAATTGTTTAAATTTGTTTACATTTGTTTTCCAGTTCAGGATATGGTCTATCTAAGGAAATATTCTGTAGGATTCATAGACAAAGAACAGATGACAGCTAGTGGGAGTGGAGGGTTGGGGGTGGAGGGATTGAGCAAAAAGGAAAAAGGACTCATGGACGTGGACAACAGTGTGGTGATTGCTGGGGGAGGTGGGTATAAAGGGACTAAATGGTAATGGAAAAAAATATAAGAAAGATTAAATTAGAAGAAAGAAATGAGCAAATAATCTGTAGGAACTTGAAGAAAATGTGTATTATGCTGCTGTCAGGTAGAATGTTCTCTAGGTGATCTACGGGATGGTAGCAATGTTGAGCTTTTTTCTGTATGGTGGCTAATTTGTAGTCTAGTGCTCTATCAGTGTTGAGAAAGGGGTGTTGAAATCTCCAATTATGATTGTAGATTTATCTGTTTATCTTTCAGTTCTATCAATTTTGCTTTACATCTACATATTTGCATCTCTGTTGTTTGTCGCATACATATTTAGGATTGCTATAACTTCTTGGTGGGTTGACCCTTTTTTATTATATAAAATCCCTTATCTCTAGCATATTTTCTTTGCTCTGAAATCTACTTTATCTAGTGTTAATATAGTCACTTCTGTTTTCCTTAAATTAATATTTGCATGATATATATTTTTGATCCTTTTAATTTCTACCTCCCTGTATAGTTATATTTGAGTGATTTCTTGTAGTCTGCATATAGTTGAGTGACATTCTTTAATCCACTCTATTCACAATCTCTTTTAATTTGTGTATTTAATCCCTTTGCATTTCAGAATTTACACTTTAAGGTTTGTCTTAATTTAATTTTTGCTTTCTGTTTGTTCTCTCTTTCTGTCTCTCTCTCTCAGCTCTGGTGTGTGTGTGTGTGTGTTTCCTGTGAATTATTTGGACTACTTGCTTTTTCAGCTCCAATTCTGGGATATATGACACAAAAATAAAACACAATGAATTCACCACCATGTTTTTACTTGGTCCCAGGTCCCTAGCTGATCTGCATTCTTTGATCTACTCTGCAGTGTTTCCTTATATTTGTTTACATATAATATCCAGGAGTTTTTCATTTTTCTTAATGGAGAGAATAAGGAAAACTGTGTCTACTCAATCTACCTGGAAGTGGAAGTCCTACGGTCACAATTTTTAAAACTTAACCTGAGTGTTAAAAAGAAGAATATGCAGAATATGCAGTGTAGATAGAGAGTGATAGGTCTTTTTGGTGTTGTTTTATTCAATATAAAATTACTGAAACTGACTCACTTCAATGAGTGCTGCTGATATAATTACTGAATTATCCTTCAGAGATGATTCTGTGTTGTTGCAATTGCTCCCAAACATTTTTAGAGCTCATTCGGACTAAATTTTAGAGAAAGATTGTGTCCATTTTCATATCCTCAGTGGTATAAATTGTCATCTTTTGAAGTCATGTTGCTTTTTTTTGAAGGAACCCCAAATGGTTAAAAAGTCAAGATGGGTAGTAGTAAAACCGATGACCAAATTGGGTAACACACTTCTCAGTCTCACACTCTTTTCTAGGAGAATCATGTGAACCAAAGTATTGTTGTAATGAGAAAGACATTTCTTTTATATTCTACAAAATCTTCCAAACACTCTAAATTTTCACACAATAAACTTTATTCACTGTGGGATGAATTTTGCAGAAGAGTAGCAAATCAACGTTCTTTTTCTGTGGTGTTGACATTAATGTTTCCTTGGGTCCTACAGATATTGGAGTTTTTCCCTGTAAAGTTTGACAATCTGTTTTTGGGTCAACTTGAAAACACTTTATTCCATCACTATTCTCCTCAAATACATGTTATTTTGTCCAACCTCCCCTTGAAAGTTCAAAACAAATGTCAAATCTTCTCTATTTCTCTTTATCATTCTAGACATGTAGCTCAGACTTTACAGAAACCTTCTTGTTCAAATTCCCCTCCTGTATGAGTCAGTGTTCTCTAGCTAACCCTCTGTTTGAATAAATCCAGGCTTTGACATTTTCTACATTTTGATCAGTCTTTTTTACTTCACCGTGAGCATCCTTATTACCTTTCTTGAGCCTTCGTGCCAGTCAAAAATCTTCCTCCTTGTAGTCCTCCACACCACAATTGTTCTTTTAGATATCTTGTGCCCTTTATGTTTGCTTAACTTCACACAAAATTTAGTATTAATTCCTTGCTTTCTCCAGCTGTCGTTCCCTATTCACTGCAGCCTATAGCCCAGTGAAAGGACTGGGCTGCTGATACAAACAGAACCGTTTTACGGCATATTCCTTCTAAGGCCCTATATGGTTTGCCAAGCCATATCAGAACATGAGCTTCATCACTTTATACTCATGGGAAGATTACTAAGTACACACAGCATCAGCCTGTTTGCTTCACTATAAAGCCCCAAGTCACATGCATAGTATCTAAAATAGTCATAGACGTAATTCAATGAGTAGGAATGGCTCTTTGGCAAGTCGAAGAGCTGCTGAAGATATCTAATACATTCTGCCTCAACCACCTGATCCTTTCATTCCTTGTCATGACTCCTTTTCAACGCACTCTGATAGTCACAGTCAGACAGCCTTGGTTCAAACCCTGGTCCTGCCAGTTTGCCAGCTGGCAAATGACTTGAGGGAGCCACTTAGTCTCTACAAGCTTTAGTTTTCTCCTCAGTAAAGCCAGACAATAATAATTATCTCTAATGCTGTTATAAGGGTTAAAGAACACAATACATGTAAGTTTTAGCGCATTGTTTGGCACCTACTGTTTGGAAGGTAGCTATTATGTATTAAATGCCAGTTACTATGCCAGTCATTAAAGATGGCAAGTAAGACACAGTTCTTGCCCTTCAGTTCCATATTGTAGCATAATCCTGAGCTCAGATTGTTCCATGAGAAGGAAAAAATAAACCAGAAAAATAAATCTAAAGGCCTTTACCATTTTAGAATATATAGAGTTAGTTCTGTACCCTCGGATAGACCATTACTAGAATATTCTAACCAATGAAGTGATTGTTAAGTAGTCATTATTGATTTTCTCAAGCAGATTACTCTTTGTGGAACTTTTGTTCTGGATCCTTCTAAGTTTTTTGGGTATTAGAATTCCTTGCTTATCTATGCAATCACTTTCCATTAAACTGCCAGTCTTCTACTTCCCCACTGACTCAAGTGCTGACTGAAGAGCCAGGAATATTATGCCAGTGGAGGTGAGAAGCAGGTATAAATGTGAAATCAATGGACTGTTCAGTAGCCAGTAAAGTCAGCCTTAGTCAGCCTCTATACCCCTAGCTCCTCAAACTTCCTAAAGTTTTCTCTAACAACCCAGCATGCCAGTGGGTTCATCCCGAGTATAGTTCAAAATGTGATACTGCACTGATCATGGCTTTTCTCTCTTCCCAAACAGGAGAATGTGGAATTTCATAGAGATAGGAGAGAATTCAATTTGCAATAAGGAAAAACTTGACCAGAAGGGTATTCAATTTTCTAGAATGGCTGATAAGGAAATCGGTAAAATAGAGAAATATACATTTGCCCTTTACATGGTTATCTTAGTTGTGTTTATGATGTTATATTTTTGTGATCCTGGTTAGTTGTGTTGGACAGTGCTGGACACTCTTTTTTGCATCTTTTCCTCAGTTCTCCTGATTAAAGTATCTTTGCTGGTTTTGAATGTAAACAGTGTACTGATCCCAAGAAAAGAAGTTAGACACCTAAAAAATATAATCAAATGGTTATTTGCTTTGCCCTACATATGGCCAAATAATAATTTTGAATATTTTCTTCACTGAAATTATCTCTTATTTATTTGGAATCAAGCAATATGCTTTTCATCTTCAATTTTTTTCCCATGATCACTGTCACTTCCTGATGTCTCTGATATTGTTCTTCTTAAAAACTTTTTAAAAATTAAAATTAATCTCTTAATTGAATACTCATTTAATAATTATTCCTTTATTCCTCTGACTTTATTTTTCATAGTAATCAAAATCTTGATTAGCCAGGAAAATTCACAGGCTTTCTTAGCTAAAGAATTCTAATGTGAAATTCATTTTTGAATTTCAAATTATCTGCCTTAAAAGATCAACAAAAAGAAGAGTGAATTCAGGAAGTAAACTCTCAGATTCTTCTGTAGTAATGGGTGAAGTACCAAGCACAGCACTACTGATGAGCATTGACTTCCTGTGTTAGATTTTCATGTTAAGCCATACTTAATTTTAAAAGATATATTTTATGTTACCAGCTCACAAACAGAACTGCTTCCTTGGTAGAAAAGATGTCAGGTAGAATGACTGAAGGAGCCAAAAAGGTGAGAACATAGGAGTGAACAAAGGAGCGGGGGTTTGCACTACATCATTTGAAGGTGGGAGACCACAGTGAGCTTGCCCTCTCTCCTCCAAACTGCCTTTAAGAGTTAAGAAATGATCGTTGTAATGTCTCCGGTGCTGAGGAAGCCCTGAAAGCCTATCATGAGATGACCTGCATACAGAGCTCACTTTGAAGACCTTTCCAGACCTAGTGCTTCCACAGGCTATCAATACTCACAGGAATCTATCTCGTGATTAATTTTCGATGTAACTTAAAGATTCCAAAATGATACTCTTGATTTGCAAATGCAGAAAATTTATAAGTATTGATTATATTCATGTGAGCAATCTCACTAAGTACATGTGGCATAAAAGAAAGTATGTAATTCAATTCTTCTGTTTCAGAATTAAGAACCAAGTTGTATCAATTTCCCCTTGAGGTTTCATATGTTAACATCTCTCTCCCTGGTATTTTTCAAAATGAAATCCCATATAGAACTTCCTTTGATTTTTAAGTTGTGACTTCTTTTTCCTCTTAAAATTTCTTAGACAATTTTGTTCCTTTAAAATGGGAGTTAAAACAAACTTTGGCAAACCACCAGACAACTATAAATGTATTTAATGCAACCTTGCTCCAACATTAACATTTTCACAAAGCGCAAGTAGACAGAACCTTGCTGTTTTTCATTATCTTTTCCAGCCGTGGCTGCAAGCCCAAATGATGCCACTTGACCAGAGAGATATTCTGTACATATTTGCTACTTTAATCACGTCCTGTCAACACCATGAATCGTCATCTGACACGTTATCTTCTCCACAGGCAGGCAGCCATATCCAGACCTTGATGGGGTCCCAAAGCCTTCAGCATCGGAGCCGTGAGCAGCAGCCATACGAGGGAAATATAAACAAAGTGACCATCCAGCAGTTTCAGTCACCATTGCCCATTCAGATCCCCTCTACACAGGCCACCCGGGGACCTCAGCCTGGACGGTGCTTAATTCAAACTAAAGGGCAAAGGAGTATGGATGGATATCCAGAGCAGGTAAGAAGAGTCTTCACAATTGACAAGTGTTCAGGAAATGTTCCGGGAAGTCCCAGGAGTCCATGGTTTGTCTTCTCTCGTTAATGTAGTCTGGGACACATTGGTGCTGGCGCCATGTGGAATACAGGGCAGTGCTTCTTGTGGGGATGTTATGATTATTTTCAGGGGGTAAGCACAACAATGTATAAGAATCGATGGTTGGTAAAATGCCCATTTTACACGAGGGAAAACCGATGGATCTGAAAAGGTTTTCTGGTTTATCCTACACTCTCCCCTTCCCTCTCCCCACTCCAGTTTAGCTCGCAGCACAGCTTTGGCATGGGACAAAGGCTTCAGTAGACGAGAACAGATGAGGTGTGGTTACCAAAGCCTCTGGTGACATCGACAGTGTGAGAAGTAAACTGTGTGTTCCTCTCTGTTTGTGGGAACATTTTATAAAGGACCTGCCCTCTGATTGCTGAATACTACAGAGATAAAGCTTTCCATGAAGAAAATTATAAACACTAGTTAGAAGGGAAACATTCCTGAAATGTGCTAACAGCTGCTGATAAATGCCGTGGAGCACAAAGAATGGCTGCTCTCCTGACCCAGCTAAAATTAGAGTTTGCTTTTCCATTACAAGAACCTGTTTTTCTTCCTTCGGAACAGAACACTGAATAGGATCTCAGCTATTGAGTGATACTGAGCTTAGAAATGAGACATTAAGATCTTAATACTTATAAAATTAATTTTTCTTTCATTCTTTAGGTAATTAGGCAAAGCTGACTTTGCCCACTGACTTCACTAAATCCTTAATATGGTGTATAAAGGTTTCACTTTATTGTTAACTCAAAGCTTCACATGTTCCCACCTTATTTTCTGAACATATCAGACGAGATTATCTTCATTTTCAAGTTTTTTCCTTTCTATTGTTATGAGCCACTTATTCTTTGGATCCCTGATACTACACATTTCCTCTATTTCTTAATACCCTTCTTGAAGCTGAGATTATCTATTAATCATTCTGAGAATCATAGATATTTTTTAAGATAATTGTCTTTTCTGTCCTGCCTTGATCTAGGCCAAGTATTGGGTTTAGGGTAAAATAAATCAGACAGGTGCCTTTAATGAGGTAATGATGTGAGGTTTTTAATTCTCCAGAGATTCTAAAAAGGTAATGAAGTTTTAAATTATGTTTTACTAAAGGTATCTAGAAGGTTAAAAGTTGTTCACGTATCCTCCCTCACAAGTATTATCACCTCAATTCAGTTCTCTGACTTCGTTATTCCTAATAGCAGCTACATGTTTTTTTCTCTGAGAACCAATGCATTTAAAAATTCACTGAGATCAATGCCCTCTATTTTCACCTACATTGAATAATAAATTTAGTTATTAGCATGCACTTATTCTGAATACTCTAAATTTCAAGTTTGTTTTACATTATCCCTCTAATAACACATAAATTGTACAGTTTGACTGAGAGGATTACTAAGTTTTAAAATTTACGTGCTTATTAAATTTAAAACATCATGTTTCAGAGACTGTATTTAGAGTTACTTGCAAGTGTTTTGATTCTTCACCCTGAAAACATGAGGTGCCATTGAGTTGCATTAGTTCTTTGTATATTTTGGAGATTAAATCTTTGTCAGATGTATCACTGGTGAAGTGTTCTCCCATACAGTGGGTCCCCTATTTGTTTTGCTGGTGGTTTCTTCAGCTGTACAGAAGCCTTTTTAATTTGATGTAGTCCCGTTTGTCTATTTTCTGCTTTGTTTCCAGTGACTTAGGAGATATATCAGCAAAAACATTGTACATTTAATATCTGAGATTCTATGGCCTATGTTTTATTCTAGGATTTTTATGGTTTCACGACTTACATTTAAGTCTTTATCCATTTTGAGGGTTTTTTTGTGTATGTTAAGTTGGTGGTATAGTTTCATTTTTTTTGCATGTACCAGTCCACTTTCCCCAACACCATTTATGAAGCAACTGTCTTTGCTCTATTGCAGGCTCTTGCCACTGTTGTGAAATAGCAATTGCTCATACAGGCGTGGGTTTGTTCCTGGGCTCTCTGTTCAGTTCCATTGATCTATATGTCTGTTTTTGTGCCAGTACCAGGTTGTTTTTATTACAGTGGCCTCATAGTATAATTTGATACAGGAGTTGTAATACCTCCAGCTTTGTTCTTCTTTTGTAAGATTTCTGAGACTATTTTGGGTCTTCTTTGGCTCCATATGAATTTTTGGAGTATTTGTTCTAGTTCCGTGAAGTATGCCATTGGTAATTTAATAGGAATTGTGTTGAATGTATAGATTGCTTTGGTAGAATAGCAATTTAAATTATGTTAATTATTCTAATACATGAACACGATATATGCCTCCATTTATTGGTTTCAATAGAAAATGGAACTGTTTTCTTAGTCTCCCTTTCTGATAGCTCATTATTGATGTATAAAAATGCCATTAATTTCTGGTATTAATTTTGTATCCTGCTACTTTGCTAAATTCATTTATTAGGTGTAGTAGTTTTTGGTGGAGTCTTTAGGGTTTTCTATGTACAATATCAGACAAACAACCCAATTAAGAAATGGGCAAAAACCTGAATAGACACTTCACCAAGGAGAACCTATAGAGCACCCATAGACATATGAAAAAATGTTCAACATTACTAATCATCAAAGAAATGCAAATTAAAACCACAATGAAATATTACCTCACACCTGTCAGAATGTCCATCATTAACAAATCAACAAACAATGAGTACTGGCAAGGATGCAGAAAAAAGGGAACCTTAATGCACTGTTGGTGGGAATGCAGATTAGTGCAGCCAATGTGGAAAACAGTATGGAATTTCCTTTAAAAACTAAAAATGGAACTGCCTTTTGACCCAGGGATTCTACTGCTAAGAATGTACACTAAGTATATCAAATCACCAATTCAAAAGAACTCATGCACCCCTATGTTCACAGTGGTGTTATTTACAATAGCCAAGTCCTGGAAACAGCCTGAGTGCCCATCAGTAAATCAGTGGTTCAAACACTATGGTACATTTACACAATGGAATACTATGTAGCACAAAAAAGAAGGAACTCCTACCCTTCGTGACATCATGGATGGAACTGGAGAGCATTGTGCTAAGTGAAATAAGCCAGTTAGTGAAAGACAAATACCATATGATCTCACCTATAAGAGGAATCTAATGAACACAATAAGCCAAAAAACAAAAAGGTAACAGAGACTTAGATACATAAAAGAGACTGACAGCTACCAGAAAGGGGAGGGTGGGGGAGGCGGGCACAGGATAAAAGATGGTGACAGGATTAACCGAAGAACATTTATGCACAACCCATGGACTCAGACAACAATATGTGTTTGGCTTGAGGTGGGGAAATGGTAGGCTGAGTGGAAGTGGGGAAAAGGAAAAAGTGGGAACAAGTATAACAGCATAAATGAAAATTAAAAATAAAATAAAATAAATAAAAACATCAGATGCCTTCCACTGAGATGTAAAAACATAAATATTCAATAGTTATGTGAAGGAAGAGACTTAAGTATGAAAAGTTCTGTGCACAGAAGAACCCCACACTTGGTTTAATGCTTGCTGTTGCCAATTTTTCTTCTTTTAAAGATCTTATTTATTTTATTTTTAAAGAGAGGGGAAGGTAGGGAGAAAGAGAGGGAGTGAAACATCAATGCCAGAGAGAAACATTGATTGGTTGCCTCTCATACTCCCCCCACCAGAGTTCTGGCCCACAAACCAGACATGAGCTCTGACCAAGAATCAAACAGGCAACATTTTGGTTTGTGGACAACGCCTAACCCACTGAGCCACACCAGCCAACAGCATCAGCTTTTAATTCTTAAAAATTGTTGAACTAGGGGCCTCACATTTTCATTTTGCACGAGGCTTAACTAGTTATATAACTGGTCTTGCTTATACATACTACTTCATTTAATCATCACAAGAATCATATTTCCTCTCTGCAAATGAATAATATGGGTACAGAGAAAACAAGTAACTTGTGAAAGATACAATTCGTCAAGCTGTAGTTTTAACCTAGGTTTATCTCACCCAAAAGCCAAGTGCTGTGTACCAACCTTACTATTAAACTAGCACATAATCTCAGATACTTACCTGCTATGGCCTCGGCCTCCTATTCTGTTAAATTATATTAATTAAACCTGTGCCAGCTACAAATCAGAATTATAGAAGTGCTGTATGCAAGACAGAGCGCTGACTTGAACTCGCATGAGCACTTCCAATGTTTTAAAAGACAAAAAGTACTGAACAAATGGAAAGTTTTATTAACAAAAGCATACTTCTTTATCCCTTAATATGACCTAGAGAACTAATGTATTTCTAATCAAATTAAAATATATTCCACTTAGCAATAAAAATATATACATTTGAAACCTCTATAACTTTATTAACCACTGTCATCCCAATGAATGTAATTAAAAAAATTTTTAAATGCTACCACTGATGATATTGAATGAATTAAAATAAATGCAGTTTTTTAACCTAGCCAGAGTACTTAAATTTGTTTAGCTGTTAAGAAATATGTCTTGAGGACTTTAGGTCAAGATGGCAGCATAGGCAGACATGGCTCACCTCTTTACACAACCACATCAAAATTACAACCAAAATATAGAACAACCATCAACAGAACCATTAGAAATCAAGTTAAATGGAAGTCTGACAACTGCGGAATTAAAGAAACCACATCCATCCAGACTAGTAGGAGGGGTGCAGATGTGGGTGCCTCACCCACATGTGTGGATAAAAATTTGGGGAGGATATGTCAGGAGCGAGGCGTCCCAGGCCCACACCAGGACCCCCAGCCCAGGGTTGCAGTGCCAAGGAGATAAGTCCCCACAACTTCCGGCTGCAGAAAAATAGCAGGGATTCAGTCAGTGAAAAAAACTGTAGCAGCCACAAGCAATACTTCTTAAAGAACCCACATACAGACTCACCTACTCAGACTCACTTCTTCTGAGCTCCAGTATCAGGGTAGCAGCTTGAAAGGCACCAGTGGAATACAGGGAGAAACTGAAGTGTCTAGCATTGGGGCAAGCAGAGGCCATTGTCCCTTTTCTAAATCCTCCCCTCACAAGACCAGCAAGCTGGTGTTATATCAAGACTCCAACAACCTGGCTAACACTGTTTGACCTGGCTTGGAGATCCCCAAAGACTCCCCCAACCCAAGCTGCTTTTCCACATGAATGGCTGGTCCCAGCTCATGCTTCATAACTTCCCAAATCCTCTCAAACAAACAATAGCAGACCTCTGTGACCCCCATGCCCAACAGTAGCAGCAGCCAGCCTAGATTCATAGCTAGGCTTCACCTGGGAATCTCCAAGCCCAGCAAAAGTAGCAACCATTTCAGATTGCTTTATAACTCAGGCAGGGTGGCCCAAGGCAAACACAGGTGGGGGCTGTGGCCTTGACCTGCACAATCCAGAAACCCCAGGGCCAGCACACCCAGTGGACATCTACAGACCACACTGGAGCACCACCACTTTGTCCCTGCACAGCTGATCCTCCACAAAGGGCAGATATTAGTGGTCAGTGGTCACAGCCTGTCCTTGCAGCTGAATGGCCTGAGTAAATCCCTCCCATTGATCTGCCGATAGCAACCAAGGCTCAACTACACGAGAAGGGTGTACTCAGCCCACACAAAGGGCACACCTCAAGTACCCAGCTAGGGTGATAATGGAGCTGTGCCACTGGACCCTACAGAACACCTACTACATTAGGCCATGCTACCAAGACACAGACTCAAAGCGGTTCTACCTAATACATAGAAATAAACACATGGAGGTTGCCAAAATGAGAAGACAAAGAAACATGGCCCAAATGAAAGAATAAAACAAAACTCCAGAAAAAGAGCTAAAAGAAAAGGAAATAAGCAATCTATCAGATGCAGAGATCAGAACACTGTGTACAAGGATGCTCAAGGAAATTAGTGAGGACTTCAACAGCATAAAAAAGATCCAGTCAGAAACTAAGGATACACTAATTGAAATAAAGAACAATTTACAGAGAATTAACAGTAAAGTTGATGAAGCCAAGAATCAAATCAATGACTTCGAACCTAAGGGAGCAAAAAAGAACCAATCGGAACAATAAGAAGAAAAGAGAACCCCCAAAAATAAGGATAGAGTAAGAAGCCTGTAGGACAACTTCAAGCATTCCAACATTTGCATACTAGGTGTGCCAGAAGGAGAAGAGAAGGAACAAGAAATTGGAGATATATTTGAAAAAATAATGAAAGAAAAATTCCCTAATTTGGTGAAGGAAATAGACATGCAAGTCCAGGAAGCACAGAGAGTCCCCAACAAGATGGATGCAAAGAGGCCCACTCCAAGACACATCATAATTAAAATGCCAAAGGTTAAAGATAGAGGGAATCTTAAAAGCAGCAACAGAAAAGCAGTTAGTTACCCACAGAGGAGTTCCCATAAAACTTCTAGCAGATTTCTCAAAAGAAACTTTGAAAGCTAGAAGGGATTGGCAATACATATTCAAAGTCACGAAAAGCAGGGACTACAGCCAAGATTGCTCTACCCAGCAAAGATTGCTCTACCTATCATTTAGAATTGAAAGGCAGATTAAAAGTTTCCCAGACAAGAAAAAACTTAAAGAGTTCAGCATCACCAAAGTATTATTATATGAAATGTTTAAGGAACTTATTTAAGAAAAAGAAGATCAAAACCATGAACAATAAAATGGCAAAAAATACAGATCTATCAACAAATGAATCTAAAAACAAACTAAGCAAACAAGAAGAACAGAGACAGAACTATGGATACAGAGAGTATTTAAATGCGTACCCAGTGGGAGGGGTTTGGAGATATGGGTGAAGAGGTGAGAGGATTAAGAAGTTCAAATAGGTAGTTACAGAATAGCCATGGGGATGTAAAGTACAGTATAGGAAATGGAGTAGCCAAAGAACTTATATGCATGATTCATGGACATGAACAATTGTGTGGGTAATGCCTGAGGGGTGGGAGTGCTGGGTGGAGGAGGGGAAAAGGGGAAAAATCAGGACAACTATAATTAATTAATAAATAATTAATAAATAGCATAATTAATAAAGTATAATTTTTAAAAAGAAATTAAAAAAAGAAATATGTAGTAAATTTTGATGTTCCTGCTCAATGATGAAACCAAGTCAATTTTCAAACTACCCATCACAATAAAATGGCAAAATAACCAAGAATTCTAATTTAATGCATTTATCTTTACATGTTTATTTTTTCATAGACATTCAGTATCAAGTCTGTTATGAAGTAAAATATATAGACTACAGGGTTTATGATAAATGAAATAAGTCAGAGAAAGACAAATACCATATGGTTTCACTCATTTGTGGAACCTAAAAAACAAAACAAATGACCAAATAAAACAAAACAGAAGCAGAACATCACAGAAACAGAGATCAAACAGATGGTTGCAGGAGGAACAGGGAATAGATGAAAAAGGTGAAGAAAATAAGGTTAATAATATTGTTTTAAGTTAGCATGGTGACAGATGATTAAAACACAGTGTAGTGATCATTTCTGAGGTGTATAAATGTTGAATCATATTGTATACCTAACATTAATATTATATAACAACTATATTTAAATTTCAAAACATTTTAAATATAAATAGAATATATAGAAGTGATTTCTTAAACTATAAAGTACTACACAGATTCAAAGTATTAATTTTTATAGACTAGAAATCTGATTTCTAATATTGGATGTTCTTTTTAATAAATTATCTATTACACAAAACTATGTGCATGTCATTTGAAGTTCATTATCATGGGATTTAACTTAGAGGAGGTATTTTAATGCATAAACCATTTTGGTTTTTAATGAACATTATAGAAGATAAAAATCAGAGTTGTATTAAGTAGTAAACTAAAGAAAGCCAGAAAGTGAAAGTTTGATTCCCATTCTACATGAAAAACTCCTAGCCATCTGAAATAAGCCAGTCAGAGAAAAACAAACACTGTATGATGTCACTAAGTGGACTCTAGCGAACAAACTGAACTAACAAGCAAAACAGAGACAGACTCATAGATGGAGAACAGATGACAGCTAGTGGGAAGGGGGGAGGTTAGAGGGTGGTGGGTTGAGCAAAAAAGAAAAAGGATTCGTGGACATGGACAACAGAGTGATTTCTGGGGGGAGGGGATATAAAAGGACTAAATGGCAATGGAAAAAATATAATAAAAATTATATATTAAAAAATAAAATAAATTTAAAAGCTAAAAAAAGACTCTTAGTCATCATATCCATGCTATCATCTCTGCCTTTGATTCTCAGTCCAAATGAAGAAACTTAAAAATTTTATTCACCTTATTCTCCCTTTCACATTATAATAATATTTTATATCAATTTTTCTCAACCTCAACTGTGTATTAGAATCTATTCAAGAGATTTAAAACACACTGATGCCTTGACCTCATCCCTAAAGAAACTGATTTCATTAGTCTGGATGTGACCTTGGTAATGGGAATTTTTTAAACTCTTCAGATGATTTTATTGTGTAGCCAAAGTGAGAACTAATATTTAAGATATTCTATGGCTCAACAATCTACCAGCTGAATAATATATTATCATCATTACTATTTAAAGTATACATAATTTGTCCATAAGTTTTTAATATTCTTTTAAAAATCTAACATTAACTTGGTTTTTCTCTTTGGTAAATGTATAATCCAAGGCAAAGTACATTCATATATGTGGTTACTAGTGCAGAAATAGGAAAGTAAAACATCAGCATGATGCTTCAAATGGCTCAAAACCCTTTTATGTATTAACTGACTTCATCTAATCAACAATGCTCATAGGCATAACAGTTTCTGTTTTATTGACTAAAAAACTTAGATTCAGAGAAGTTAACGGTCTTGCCTGTGGTCACAACAATCTAGAAGTCGAGCTGGAATTAGAACCCAGTTTCACAAGTCTACGACTCTACAACATCACACAAATACAGAGGTCAAGAGTAACCCCATGTTGGAAAAGCAAAACAATGGAAAAATGTACCCACGAGTCCATGTCTGCCCTAGACTAGTGTCCATACCCACTAACTGGCCTAACATATCAAGATGGACAGAGCTCCATAGCTGTCTCCTGCCAGTTCTGTGAACATGCATTCAAACTAAAGTTTGTGCCTGAAGGAGAATTTATAAGCTTACATTAGAATTACATTAGATCCACCTCTGTGCATTATACAAAATGATCTGCATCCATCATATTCAAGGGGAAAAACAAAGCTAAAGCTCCAAAACCTTCCCGGAAAGGAATACTTTAGTCTCCTGCAGGAGAAATTACTTTCATACTTAACAACGTGAGGGAGAGGGGGCCAGGACGAGGTAGAAGAGAGTAAAGGAAGAATAAATGGTGATGGAAGGAGACTTGACTTTTGCTGGTAAATGCACAATGCAATATACAGATGATGTATTACAGAACCGTACACCTGAAACTTACATAATTTTATTAACCAATGTCACCCTCATAAGTTAAATAAATTTTTTTAAAGAAATAAAAAAATAATATGTGAAGTAGATGCAGCAGTTGGCTAAGAAACATAATTTCAGACATTTCTTTAGATCAGATGCTCTGGTCAGCTGCCTGAAGGGCTCCCAAGGGTTCCAGGTAAGGCTTTCATCTACTGGGGCCAAGTGAAGAAAACTACATTATTCTGAGTATTTGATGTATGAAGAAAAACTTAAAAAGATTTGTTTTATTTAAATTGTGATTTTTTAAATTAACAGGCAATAATTTGATAAAGATGATTAAAAAATAGATATTAAAATGATTTTAATGCATGTTATTTACTCACTGATTTTAGGAACAACCCATACCTTATCCTGCTCCATGATTTTGGAACTATTGCTACTTATAAATATTTTCCCATAAAATTTTATTGCTCAGTCACCAAAATAATAATGCAACTCTAAAATTATAATTCATAGTTTGACACAAACAATGTGTAATTCAATACCACAAATTATACAAATTGACCTTACAAATTCTGTGCAGTTGAATTCTGTAACATTGCAGTTGGAATCCGAAGGCCTCTTTCAGGATCCCACTAAATATGTATATGCTTTTGTTGTTTCCTTAAGTGTAAAAAAACAGGAAATGAAGTGAATACTCTTTAGAATTTATTTACAGACTAAAAAAGCATTTGAGTTTTTATTTCCTAGATACATACAGAGTCGGCTAATTTTTCTGAAAAATCTCAAAAATGTTACATCAGAAAATTTTATTTATCAATTTTTATATTAGTATGTCTTCTCAGAAGGTTTAATTAGGAGTTTGAGGAGGACAACAGAAAAAGGTATGAAAGCAGAAGGATCAAAAATATTATTCTTGATTATTAACATTTATATACTTTATAATTATTATTACCTTTTTGAAGCTCATTAGAAACTTTGGAAATGCAGAGAATTTTTATATGGATTTTGTGTGGCTATGCAATGCACAGGTGAATTACACCTCCCAACGCACACATGTGCACACTCACAATACACAGAGTGCTACTGTTTCCTTTGTTCTCGCTCCTGCGTTTTAGAGCAGAGCAAGACCCAGTTAGATCACTACATGCCAGAGAGATTATAGACGATGATCTCACAGGGCCTCACTACTGCATAACAACCCACTTTGTCACGGACTCTCTAAGATAAACCCAGTATTTTGTTAGAGCAAAATTAGCACAGACCAGATATTAAGTGAAGTCAAATGATGGCAACAGACTCTGAAAGATGCAAACGCACCACTGACTGCCAGGATGTCGCTTATATCTTCAGCCAGATATTTCAGAAATTGTTTTCAATATCTTAATAGAAAATTGAAATGCTGATTCTCATTAAATAAGCTATTAGCCTTCTAGCTATATAACCTTTTGGTAGAACACTGCTCCTCTTTGTTACAGACTGTTTCTTGACTGTGAGGTATTCTGTCTTCTTATATTTCATGGCCCCTTTGGGCCTTACCAGGCAGGTGGAACTCCTTATGTGTGAGATGAATACTTTCTCCGACATGCTTTATGGTACACAACAGTCACAACACAGCCTCTTAGCCATCCCATAGTATACCATAGCTTCAGATAAGAATGTATGGTTGTTTGTCACACTTATAAAACCACAGTGTCATCTTTATTATTTCTAATGTTGAAACATATACTGAGAGGCCACAAGGAGGAGTTGGATCATGGCGTCCAAGGAGCAGAGTTGGGGAAGAGGAGGCAGAGGAGGCAGGGAGTGCTGCAAGAGGAAGCCTGCACCGGGGGCGCTCGCAGAGCATTTGGTTCTGATGGAATTGTCAGGAATTGTCAATTCAGACTTTTTCTTAAAATGTGAAAATAAATGTAAGATTTTTGGAATGGACACTGAGAGGTTCACTCTGCAAGTGGAGAGCTATGCCTTTTCTGGAGAGTAGGAAGACACTCCTGGGGCCAGTGTTATATTTGAAGAAAAATTGAACATGTGCATGCAGAAGGTAATGATAAAACATTGCTAAAATATAAGTGACATGCAATGAAGAATCTCAGCCTGACAAGAACTCTTCTAACAGAAAAGAAAGAAGGAGAAGAAAACATAGGTTAGTTCACCTAGTTCTCTGAAAGTAGGTGATTTAATATTGGCTTTGACAGTGACATACTGCTACCAGGAACTTTTATTGTACTTTGTAGTGACAACTACATGTAATATGATAAATATATTATTGAGTGTGCTCCATGAAAAGTATTCGGCCAGGTAGCTCAGTCGGTTAGAGTGTCATCCCCATATGCCAAGGTTATGGGTTCCATCCTGTCAGAGCACATAGAAAGATCAATCCATGAATGCATAAATAGGTGGAACAATAAATTCTTTCTTCCCCTGCCTCTCTCCCCGCTTCTCTCTCTCGTCCATTCCTCTCCCTCTCTCTAAAAATCAATCAATAAAAAAAACTTTAAAGTACCAAACATAGATTTAAAATTCAGTTGACCTCTAGCAGAGGGCACGGAGGACATATAAGAAATCTTTATTTGCTTTGCATTTAAAATAGTCCTGAGACTCTTATTCAAGGGGAGAAGGAATGTGAGCTGAATCTAGAAAACAGAGTGCTTCTGTGAGGTTAGATGGTGAAATAATAGTGAGAGTAAGCAACCTAAGTGCCCATCAGCAAATGAGTGGATCAAAACACTGTGGTACGTTTACACAATGGATTACTATGCAGCAGAAAGAAAGAAGGAGCTCCAACCCTTCGCGACAACATGGATGGAACTGGAAAGCATTATGCTAAGTGAAATAAGGCAGGCAGTGAAAGAGAAATACCATATGATCTCACCTATAAGTGGAACCTAATCAACAAAATCAACAAGCAAGCAAAATATAACCAGAGACATTGAAATAAAGAACAAACTGACAGTAACCAGAGAGGAGAAAGGAGAGGAATAATAGGGGATAATGGGGGAAGGGCCATCAAGGAACATGTATGAAGGACCCATGGACAAAGCCAAAGGGGGTAGGTTCAAGGATGGGAGGTGGAGACGGGTGGGGCAGGGGCAGGGGTGGTGAAAACGGAGCAACTGTACTTGAGCAACAATAAGAGAAGAAAAGAAAGTAATCATGAAGAGTTTGTCAAGAAAGTTGACATGATTTGCAACTCCTAGAGAAATCAGCAGTCGTCTTCTTTTTTTATTATTAAAACTCTTGGTAAGTGGAGAAGATATGATGATAGCAGTTTCTGGATTCTCAAGGTGTAACCTCAGAGGATCTCCTAGAAATGTTTGGCAGCCACAACACTTTTGCCAAGAAACATACAGCTGAAAGAAGTTGGCTGTATGTGTGAGGGAGGAACTAGGACCACAGTTGCTATTCCTGAGTCTAGTTGTTAATTAGCATTCATTTACCTTCTCCAACTGCTGAATGTCTCAGACCAGACTTCAGACCAGTGCTTCTTGCACCTGTAGCAGGCGCATATTTGTAGAAGAACAAATAATCGCTTGATGATTTAAAAGCTCACTGCTCGAAGATGCATTTGAAACTCTTATGAATGTGACTCTAGTGATGAATACTCATGGCTTAATAGATTTATTGTCTCTTAAGGAATAAATATTTGAAGGTACATTAATCATGTAGAAATTAATTATACTAACTACATATAACTATATAGCAAATCTTTCTTCTTATCATGTATATCCCCAACCTATCCCCTTTTTAGGCACTCTGAAGGGAACAGGAAGAAGGAGGTACTTGAAGTCCTAGAATGAACTTGAGAAGGGGATACATATCAGATAAACTTAGCTAACATTTAGATACTCTTATTAAAAGAAATTACAGAATTCCTCTCCTATAATCTTTAGCAACGTGATAGATCATTGTGAAGATGTAGGCATTTTGTTTAATCACATAAAATAGTAACTGATTATATAAATATGTATATGTATGTATATACATTTATGTGTGTATATATAGAGAGAGGGGGAAGAAAGAGGGACAGAGGCAGTTCTTAATGTACTTGGAACATATGAAATTTATTTCCCTTAGATTTATAGTGCCTTCCAGATTGACAATAATATACAATAGATATAGTCAATACCTTGCAAGAGGACTAGAGAGTATTCTCAACAATTTACTTTGTAAATAAAATATCTTGCATGTGTTATCTCTCAGGTTTTATAGTGGCCTGGGAAAAGCCAGAGCACATATACCTTCTACATATTATATTATGCAATATAAAATTTTACATTAGAAAGAAATAACCTATGTCTTAAGTAATTTAATTAGAAATGCACAGATATATGGGGAAAACACAAAGATAAAATGTTTAAATCATTCATGTAAGTTTCTTTCTTCCCATTTTCCAATTAACCAGTAAAAACAACAGAAAAAAAAGACTACAAAGTAAACTGGTATATAAAATAAAGCTAAAATATTCCTTGGAGCTACATCAAGCTATTATGAATTCATATCCACAGATTGTGAACTTTATAAACACAAAACTGTTATAAGCTGTACTTCCTATCACCCTGTGATAACCCATTTTAACAAAACTAACTCAATTAAAGAAAAAGGTGTAATTAAACATATCTTTCAAATAAAAATATGGGAGAGTACTTATGGCAACTGTACTTTCCCATAATTTAGAACTATTCATTACTGACTCATTAGATTAGTGAATAGTTTTGCCTTTGTGTTGCAAGTGAACTGTGTAATATTTAAATATTCTATTCACTATTATGAAATATGACAGTAAATTAAGAATAGTTCCATTAAATGGCCAAACCTAAATTACCCAGTTCCCAAAGACTCACAATAGATGTTAATTAAATCAGGAATAGAACTCAAATTTACCCTGAATTATCTAAGAAGTAGGGAGTAAAGGTACCTTGAAAATAAAGATACATACCTGGCAGAGGAGATACCATGATCATGAAAATAAAAATATAGAGAGCATTTGAGGCACTTGTATTTGCCGATAAGCAAATTAATAGGCTAAGCGAGATTGCCGGGGAAAACATTAAGCTACTTAAGAAAGCAAATATTTCCAATTATCTTGAAGATCTTTTCCAGTATATATTTATATGAATACAAATATATGCTAATATATTTCTTCAGGTATTTTTTCTTAAGTCTATATTCATCTTTTTCCTGCTAATCCCTGGGAACACTTGGTTCACCTAGTCTCAGTACTTGCTCCGTACCTAAAAGTTATAAAAGTGTTTTCTTTATTCACATAACCGAAGTGTATACTACCTCTGTGTTTTAAGTCCTTCATCATCTGAGGTCACCCCCATCTCATTATACATAGAAAGCTAACATTTTCACCACACACATGATCGTCAAGAATTCCTAAGTTTGATATAGTTTTCAAACTATAGGT
This sequence comes from Desmodus rotundus, assembly GCF_022682495.2. Taxonomy (NCBI): domain Eukaryota; kingdom Metazoa; phylum Chordata; class Mammalia; order Chiroptera; family Phyllostomidae; genus Desmodus; species Desmodus rotundus. The sequence continues at coordinate 49,454,952 of NC_071389.1, forward strand.
CATTCCGGACACTGATTTCCCTTCCATGGAATTCTTGACCTACATTCTTTGTGTCCACTCTTACCATGTCTATCATAGTAGAATCCTCTTTACTACGGCCTTACCTCAAGGTGGACACACTCCCAAGGCCGTCACTTTCCCACAGTACTACAAAGCACAAGGACCCTGTGTTTGCCAGACTTTCATTGGTGATCTGGGGTTTGGGAAGTAATATAACACAGGATGTTAGACTATTAACCCTCCAATACTAAATATTTTTTTACTATTCCCTGTTACAAGTAATTTCTCCATATTCTTGTCCTCTTTTTTTTTCAGTGTTCTCTTTCTTCCAAGACCTCTGCCTCTTCAGAAGCTGCTGCTAAAACCAAAACACTTTTTACTGAGTATTTCAATTGTCCTTTGTTTTACCCTCACTCAATTTATGGCCCAAAGTTCTCCCCTTTCTCAAACTGAAACCCCGCTATATCTAAACAATAGAATTATCTACCAAGGAGATGAATTGTACTATTCAGCTAGGATGCAGTAGCAACTTATTTAAATAGCCATATTTTTCCTCACTCTGCATTTTCAAATTTTCTTTTACTTACTTATACAGTCCTTTCAAATTAGTCAGAGTATATGTACATTTAAAGTAGAGAATTTAAATAATTCACAATCTTTTTAATATAAGGCTTTTAATTTTTAAAAACTTTATCAAAATTTAGTTCTGCACATAATAATGAATACTAATGTCTGCTTGCCAGGCAATTTCAAGCTAAATTCAATCATAACTGATGCCAATGGAAACCCTTAATATTTTGTTGTAATTTATACTGTGTTTTGTGTACCAGGTCAACATAGACTAACCCTGAGAATGCAAGTGACATGTTCATTGTTTTCCGGGATGCAGTATTCGATGTTTAGCTTTGATGTGTATTTGATTACCTTTTTATGTCTTTTTTACATAGTTTTGTGTGAGAATAGAAAAAAATCCTGGCCTCGGATTTAGTATCAGTGGTGGAATTAGTGGACAAGGAAACCCATTCAAACCTTCTGACAAGGTAAGAAGTGAATATCTTATTGACCATTTTCATTAGAGAAACAGTCTTTTACTGCAGAAAAAAAAAGTTGGAAAAAATTTTAAGTGTTTTTACTGTGCTTTAATAAGCCAGCTAACTATGAAGCCAACTAGAAACTTTCTCAGCACTTGGAAAAAGAATTCACTGCAGTGCTTGACAAATCCTAAGAATAGAAAAATAAATTTAAGCATTCTCTTTGAAAAGAAAATTGTTTTTGACCTTTTGTTTTGTTCACAATCATATGTATTTGTAAAGAAAGCTATTCATGTAATTTCTGATAAGTTGTTTTCAAACCCTTACTTGCAGACCACTTCTTTGGGGAAAATGTTTCCTCATAGGAATGGAATGATTAAATTATGATCCAATGGCAGGGCCAGCTGACTGACATCACTTTAATTCATCATGTTTGTAAAGTATTTCACCAATAGAACTGTAGAACTGTAAACAACAGAAAATAAATTTTGCATGAGAAAATCAGTTAGCCATGGCAGAAGAATCAGGTCCTCCTCCCATGCCTACCCATGTCAAACCGTGGGTGAAGTTTTGCCACCACATCCAACTCTGACCTCATCCTCAGCCTGAACATTCAACACGCTGCCTGTGCCCACATCTGGACTGCCTGGTCCCATTGCAGACCACCTGACTTTTTATTTTTAAAAAAATTTACCCTGAGCCACATAACCTTCCCTGCTGCCATCACTGTTCAATACGCTCAGCTTTGAACCAATTAATAATTATAATTTCATGATAATTGAAACTATCTGCTTTGGACCTAATCAAATGTAATTGCATTAAGTGACATCAGAAAACTGTAGGATGATGAAGAAAGACAAAAATTAGATATGAATACAATCTCCTCAGGTGCTCTATCTCCTTATGTGTCACTACCTGGTACAGATCCTTCCTATTCACCATTAAAACGATAACCCAGACATCAACTTCCGATCTTAAGGCCCGCTCCTGAAAAAACTTCAGTGCTCCTACTCTGGAGATTTCTGTAATTGGGAACAATTATCCCTTATTTTCTTCCACTTCTTTCCAATCTTGTTTCCTACAATTCCATGCCCTTCTTCCTTTCATTTCTAGAGAAAAGGGAGGGAGGATGAAGCAAAAAGAAAAAAGAACTGATGGGAATGGACAACAGTATGGTGATTGCGGTGGGGAGGGGAGTATAGGGGGACTAAATGGTAATGGGGAAAATACAGTAAAAATGTAAAAGAAAAAAGGAAAAGAAAGGAGGAAAAGGTTGGACCAAAAGCAGAAATTATTCATACTATACACATGGAGGTGGAAGGTACTAAAAAGAAATCCTCAGTGACCATAGATGGAAGCCCCTTTGGTCATCCGATTGGAGCGACTATTTATAAATAAGGAATGTGTGTGAGGCAGAGAAGTGTGTGCATAGCATTTTTATTTTGAAGTTTTGTTGAGAATAACCATCAACTTGGAAGATTTAAAATATTCATGGTTTGGTAGGGCAAAGTATTTACTGTATTTGAACAAATAATTATCTTACGATAAAAGTAGGAAAGTTCAAATTTTGTAGAAACATATGATGGTATTTTTTAGAAACTGAAATCATTATATCTTATTCATCTTGACCCCTCCTTGTCTCTGGTTTTACATCTCCCCTGTAAGTTCTTTCAATGGAAAGTTAGTGACCTTACCACTCTTACGATAGTTGAAATCCAAAAGACATGTTTTTCTCTCCTTTCTCACCAGCATATACATCTTTGATTATATTATTGGAAGTCATGGGGTAACAGTTTTGAATTAAGGTTGAACAAATCGCTAAATTGTCAAGTATCTAAATGCTATTGCTTTTCTACAGTTATTTCCAACTGAAGGATAGTAGATGTGAGGCTTTCAAATAATTGCCCATAATTCTTCCACTATAATGAATATGAACACTTTATAACTATTACTTTAATTTCTCATTTGTAACATTTTGATGACTCTAGTTAGACTGCACTATTTCTGTGATTTTATATTTGCTCTTTTAGCTAAATGAAACAGATAGAGAGCTTGAATCATACCATATTGTGCCTATTGAAAGATTTCCCCTCAAAAGCACTTTTCTTTGACCGATTACTCTCTAAAACACTTCACAATGTGAAAAGTGAACCTCTATTATTGCAAAATTGATTGAAGTAATTAAAAGTTCCAAATCTACAGAAGATTCTCAAAACTGCTCTTAATTTATTGACCACTTTTGGTGTCGTGCCAAACATCAGAATTTCATCCACTTCCAAGGAAAGGGATTAATCTCTTAGAATTCAATTACATTTCTCTAACCCCAGTGCCCCATTCTTGTCATGGATGCATAAAATTTAAAGCGGAACCCAGTGCCTATACCAACCCAAAAATATCAGACAGTGAAAAAATGAGCTTTAAAAATACCTCCCTCCAGTGTTGAGAAACATCGTTTTTCCATGAGTTGGCTAATTTACAGCTGAGGGTGAGAGAAGCAAATTAAACAGATGTTTAACTTCAACAGATACTGAGTGGGTGGTGGATACATTTTGTAAGAAGCCCTAGCCAAGCAAAAGCTTAAATTTAATATGATACATTCTCCCTTCCAATAAACAAGTGATGGATTGGAAATATCCTCAGAAGCACACCATATTATTTTACTTACTCTTCATGAATGTTTGAATGTTTTATAATGCTCCTCAAAATTCTAACATCCATGATAGCTGAATGTCTTAGAGGCTATGAGGACTTTCTGTACTAACATAGCCAATATATTTATTCCACTCTCTGCATTATGATTGATGGGAATTACTGTTTTAGCCAAATGCCAAGGATCATCGTGAGATAGCATCCAAACTGACTACCTGACATACAGCCAAACAAGGAAAGCACGAAGTTCTCATTTCAAAAGGCTGAGAGTGTAGGAGTGTGGCAAAAGCAAGCTGTGTTGTTCAGCCTGACAGAAGTTCCAATTCATATTCTGTGGTAGCATACGGCTCTTGCAGAAACCCCTGGGGACGGCCCAGAAGTTGACTGAGACTTCAGGGAGAACTCGAGATTAAGAAGCCAATATGCGCCCTGGTTGGTGCCAGACTTCGAGTGTTTACAGCAGCCTCTGATCTTGAAAACTTTAACTCTTCTTGAAGGCCCCAAAGTAGTCCTCATTAATTGTTGTCTCCCCGAGTTAAACAGATGAAGCACGATTTTCCTGTGGCTTATGTCATTGTCAGAACAATGGTTAGTAGTTGAGCAACCCAATTCACTCATCAGGAGTGCATTCTATTGGGTTCACCGCCAGGTGAAAACTGCTTTTACATATGTGAAAAGAGAAAGCTGTAGAAAACTGGATAAAACTGGCCCTGCCTAACGCTCGCCTCCGCCCTCTCTCTGAAATGGATGGAAGCCATGGTTGAGTTTATTATGACAGAGAAATATTGCTGTCAAAATGGCAAGGTGCTAAAGAGAGGTAAAAGATTTTGATCCAACAAATATAATGATAATAAAAATAACAGCCTTTTATTAAGTATCTACAATGTGCAGCTTATTGTATTAGGTTCTTCGTATACATGAAGGTTTCTGATCCTCATAACAACTGATGTTAGTTGAGTATTATTATTCCCCATTTTTCTGAGGCTCAGTGGGGTTAATTAAGTTGCACAAGGAGGTCATTTAGCTGATCTGAGGCAGACAAGATTTGAACCCAAATTGATCTGACTCCAGATCCTTTTCTCTTAATAAGCTCTATGATACACTCCTCTATCTGCAAATGCCACTTAGCAGAAGAGCCACATGACAAATTTATACCCTGTAGAGTTGAGACTAATATGATATTCTAATATTGAAAGTATTACAGAGCCCTCTAATTAGTCTTGGTCTAGATATTTGCTTCAACAAGTCCTTGGAAGTCAGCATGTTTTCTCCATTGAACCTACATAATTAGAAGCATACTGTACACAGTGGATGGCTAAGCGGTTAGAAAGCTTTTGGACTAAGGTGTCATTACAGTGGTGATTCTGCCAATGGAACAAATCGCAATAATCTTTGTCTATATTTCTATATTTAAATGTTCATAAAGTAATAGTTCATAATTGTAAAGTGCCAGCAATTTACCAATACAATTTTCACATTGTTTTTGTGAATTGGATGTTGTTAGAAAGAAGAACCCAGATTAATGGATGAGTAATATGTGTTATATAGTGGCTTCATAAAGCAGCCCAAAATGCCACAAATTAATGAATTTTTAGTGATGCATTCATGTAGTTCTTCATTCAGGGACTGATATATCCCTCCTTGTCTCATTTGGAGAAATAGGACTAAGCTTCTAGAGTTTAAATATATTAAGGAAAACTCATAGCCCCTTTCTCTATGTGCTCTAAATGTATAGCACTGAACAGTCCCATGAACAATAACCTAGTCATAGGATTGCAATGAAAGCTACATCATGGATATTACCAGAACATTTGACAGCAGGAAGTGTACATACTTGGCCATTGGGATCAAAGAATCACTTATTCTCCATAGTTTCATTGTAAACACTCATACTCAGCTAATGCCAGAGAGCCAACTTGTATTTCCACTGATCTGAGCAATCAACATGTAGATACAGAAATAATAGAAGAAACAGCCCTGGCTGACGTGGCTCAGTAGATTGAGTGTTGGTCTGCAAACCAAAGGATCTATGGTTCAATTCCCAGTCAGGGCACATGCCTGGGTTATGGGTCAGGTCCCCAGTTGGGGGTGTGCGAGAGGCAACCAATCAATGTATCTCTCACACATCAATATTTCTCTCCCTCTCTTTCTTCCTTCCATCCCCTCTTTCTAAAAAATAAGTAAATAAAATCTTTTTTTAAAAAAGAAATGGTAGAAGAAACAAATTGATGTTCTTTTTTTAGATGTCTTAATATGTCTATGACACAGGTAAAATTCCAAGCCAAGGAAGAATATTGGAGGCATGGCAAACATAAAATATAATCTCCAATAAACTCTAAATAAATATTCTGGAATTTCACAGTAAATTACTATATTTTCTTCTACATAACTTCTAAAAACATTGACTCCAGATGCCAAAATGGCCTACAAAGGACTTAAGCCTGTTCTGTATACCCCTCCTTCCACCCCTAGAAAAAAAAAATGGGACTTTTTGTGAAGATGCATATCACATCAAAATAAAAATATTTTTATCCTTAACATTAAGAAGAGAAAAGGGGTTAGATGTGCAGAATCAAAGCCTTTACTTGATACCTCTACCATGGACAAGGATGCCCAGAGGCATGCTTGGTAGGGCAAATTCGAAAATGCACAAGAATAAGGTTCCAGGTGTGCTTATGACATTGGGCGAATCATAAAGAAAAGGTCGGTTGCAAAAGATATGCTCTTGACTTATGAAAAAGGGACATGCCATCTGTCTGTTTCCTGCCATGTATTCTCCATGGATATAAAAATCAAGAATAGCAAACATTTATCTAGAACCCCACACAGCCTATAATTTATATTTACTACATAAATATTAGATGACAGAAAACACATTTCCTTCATTTTGACCACTACTAGACATATATGATTTATTTTATGTATTTCTACATTCATTTTCTAATATAATTTGTATGTCTTCCCTAGCCTTAATTCTACTTCAAGTGATTATGTAATGCAAAGTAATTTGGAGAGTCTGTGAATTATGTGGAAACAACATTCAGGGTTGAGGGATAAATGTAATACTGTTTATGCACTGCATTTTGGACTAAATTTAGGAAGGGATTGAAACATCTTTTTTGATATATAAAACTGATTTTTCAAAATAAATTTTTTACAACACAAGTGATTATTTCAACTGCATCTTAATCACATTGCAATTTGAAGTTCAGAATGCCCCTTGGTTTTTTGAGGACAGTAAAAGTGAGATTTTTAAAAAATAACAAAATATTTTTGCCCATTCTGTCTTTGTCTTGTATGTTGAGGAAAAAACACCCCAAGTTTATTCAGAAACACTGATTGAAATGTAGTCTTCACAATCCCCTATTAATAAGATTCCTGCAGGTATGACAACTTATACTAATCTTTTTAAAGCATCACGGCAATGTGCTTTAGCCAATTGGGTAATGTTGGTGCCTAGACATTATAATATAAAGAAGACATGGACTTCAGCTTATGAAAGAATATAATGAAATATAACAACACAGGCTTGGTCCTTTAGGACCTATCACTGGGTTATTCAAATGAAAAAATGAGGCAATTAAAAAGTATCATTTTAAGTAACATTGACTGAGACATTTTAATTCAGCAATATATTTAGAAAATCACTCAAATTGAGATTGCTATCACTTTGTGATAATTTGTAACGATTATTGAAATATTTTTCAATAATGTTATAGTCCAAGTGCATAGCAGCTGCAGTAGTTGCTAAAGTTATATATTATTTATGTTCTATTTGCTGCATCATCTTAGTCATCTAGCATGGAACAAAATAACAAAACAAGCAGAGGGAATATGGTGTGGGAAAGGACTGACAGACTTTTAAAGTTTGGTGCTATTCATTGGAAAACTGTCATATATTTCTCAATCAAAACATGAAAACACTTAAAGTTTGTTCGTATATAATACCTTCTGTAATAATTAACAAGAATTGGCAGGTCCACCAATGAGAGAAAGTTATTGCTGAGAGTCAAAAAGATCTTTGGGAAGTGTGTAAATCTTTCACATTCCACTTACAAAGTCGCTACCACATGTTTTAAGTGGTATGCCAGGGACTTCCTGGTACTTCTAGCTTCTTTCCTGAAAAGGTTATAACCAAGTAGAATTCTTGGGAAAACCCACATTAATAGAACAAAAACAAAAAAATAAATAAAAAGGAATGGTTGCTCAGTTTCTGCCTGTGGCAATAATGGTCAACTATTTTTTATTTACCTGTATAACATTTAGGATGTAGCCACATTTTTCCCATCTGCCCCCAAAGTTGTTCTATGCGAGGAAAGAAGCAAGTGCATTTTATCTCCTGACTCTGACTTCCAAAGAATCACCTGTAGGCAAAATATAGAATCTACACATTCCTCCCAGGCAAGAAGATACAGCAGAGCTTCAGTTTTTGTAGTTTGTATTTGTCCACAGGCAGCAGAACCCGTGACGGGGATTTTTGAGCAAGTGGGCAATTAAAATGGCTCTCAGGTGACATCTATCTATAAGGGGCTGAGGGAAGCAGGACAGGGCAGAGGAAGAAACTAAGCAAAGATGTGGGTCTAGTGGAAGCCTGATGGTACAGGGTACTCTGGAGCATGATGGTACTACAGAATTGTCTCATCTTGAGGAGGGAAACAGCCTTTTTTTACCCTGGTATCAGTCCATCATTGGCTGTAAGCCACTCCTAGGCAGAAGGGTTTAGCGATCCAAGCATTTCCCATTAAGGAGCCTCCAGGCTGTGGGTGATTTTCAAGAGAAGTGTCAGATGTGAGCTTGGGCAGCACCTGCAGGATGAGAGCACCTGTCTGATAAAGAGAATCTGGGCAGGTCAGCAAATGTGTCTACAACAGTATCATAAAAACAATAGATTTTTCATCTTTTCAACTAAAAGGACTTTAGTACCAGAGATTCAGACTTGCTTCCATCCATGAAAACTACTGCTCTCCAGCCTGAGTGCTTTCAACTATGGCATCAAAATGAGAGGGGTTGCCAAAGCAACTGATACTTCAGTTTAGACTACGTCAGATTTTTGCGTTTTTGCAGTGAGACCCATTTAAATCTGCTTTTAAATCCTTGTAATTTTCCTGATTATTATTTTTCTTTTTTTTAAAAAAGTCAGCTATGTTCTACAGAGTCCTAGTCTCTCAAAGAGATAGTAGTCACTAACTGAACCAAATCTTGTTCTTTTGTAGCTAACAGTGGTTTAAAAAACTAGGCATCCGTCAAAAGGAGCAGGGGAGGTTGGTGTGAACACCCTTAGATGAAGAAGAGGCCATGCAAAAGCAGATATGAAGAATCTGAGACAAGTAAAACAGGAAACCCGAGTACCTGCAAAACACTTGAGTCATTGTTCTCTTTTGGGTGTGTAAAGAAATCAGGAGAACTCTTAAGTGCTGTGAATTCAAACTTAAACCGTCCTTATTATCATTGGTATAAGTTAAGAGAGAGGCACAAACAGATGAGAATAGATTTCTAGGAAAAGCTTGAACACCAAGTTTGTCTGAAGGTCCTAGAACTATGCTGGAAAGTTACACTAGTTGATTAGAATTTAGAGTCAGTTATTGTTTAAAAGAAAAAGCATACCCACAATGTATATAAAGATAAGGATTATGTCTAGTGGCATATAGGCTAGGTAACCAGATAATGTATATATAAAGATAAATCCAGAGTTAGACTAAGCAGTCAGTAAATTTTAACACTGTAGGATTACTGTATAAGATACAATGTGTTAGCCATTAAATAAACCCATGTTAAATTTAAAATATTTGTAACTTGACTAAATATAGCTTACAGCAAAACAATTTTTCATGTCAAAACCTTATTTTAGCACAAGTGACAAACAAGTTTTGACTGAACTTTTTAATTCATTGTTTTAAAATGGTGCAGATAATGTCAAAAATATTATACCATTGAAAGGGCTTTGAAGAAACCTAAAGAATGATCATCAAAAAGCTGATTACTGATGCTATTTTAAGAACAGCTAGGAAGGAGAATCCACAACCACCTACAGTTACCCACTCCTGTTTTCAACAGTCTTTACTGTTTTAGGCTGTATGAAGCTGAGACGGAAAGCTATTTGGGGGCTCTGACAGAATCGGCAAATTCTGTAAAATTCAGCAATTCAAATATTCACCACCAGGTGAGGTCTCATATTAAGTATAGGCTTTAAAGAGTATTTCTTTAATTGCCAAAGAGATAAGAAATCTGGAAATACAGTAGATGAAGGAGTATGATTTACTTTTACATTTACTTTTAAAAGAAAATAGAAAAACCAAAGGAAAGAAACCCTTTTTTAAATTCAAGAATTTTACCAAGAAATACACAGGAAGCAATGTTATTTTCAGCCACAATAGACAGACATAGCAGAGATGGTTAATTTTTAGATCATAATTGGGATACTGGAGCTACTAATCAAAGAAAAATTATAACGTAATCAAAGCCAAACACAATTTTAACTTTTACATTCAAATTCCCCTAAAGATAACAACCCATGACAATCAGCCTCAAACTATAAAAAATAATCTATTAGGCAACTTGTCATTTTAACAGGAATCTCAGATAAAACAGAATAAACTGCTTATTTTTAAAATGCTTTTAGCAAATCAGAAGAATATTATCTTTAAAAAGATGCTTTTTGTTCCCTACCTAATAAACCTTTACAATGATCTAAAAGCATGATGTAAGCCTAGGAGCAAGCAACGTATATTTCTGCTGTTGGGTCATCTACCTGCATTATATTGTCACTAAGATATTTGTGAGCACACAGTACTATTTATGGGTTTTATTAGTCTCCTTGTTGTAATAAATATTTTACAAATGCAACCAAGTAATTTCTATTTTACTATTTACTTTATTTAAAAATCTGTGGGAGCTTGAAATCCCTTTAAACATCTGTGCATAAGATTTTTGTGAAATGTTTAAAGCACTTTGGTCAGCCTGAGAATTTTATTTCTATCTTTCTTTTGAGGTTTAGATTTGGTAGGCTTCTAAAGCAATTCCCCTTTGTGTTCATCTGTTATGGGGTTTACATCAAAGCACCACACTCAGCTGCCAATGCCCCTTTTTCTTTCTCCCCTCTTCCTTCCCTCTCTCTCCCTCGCTCCCCATCTCTTTTAATTTCTAATGGCCCTGAGACAAATCCCTTCTCTTGCTGCATATAAATTTCTCAGTTTTTACAGTGGCAAATTGTTCAAAGCCTAAGATTTGACACTTAGCAATTAATCTTAAATTATTTTGGCATCACACTTTTGATCCATAGAAAGAAAAACCACTGATAATACCTTTATCTTTGATATGTCAACTCTTCTAATAATCACAAGGACTAAGTAAAAAGTCTGTTGTGTATGTGTAGTAAGCACTTGGATAAGCCACAACACAGTTTCCTATTAAGCTTACTCAACTCATTAAAAAAATATTATTTGCCACATTTTCAGCAAAAAATAACTTTCCCTTCAGAAGCTATTGAATCTGTGGCTGTTGTTATTTCTGTGAGTCAGTTTTTTCTCCCAGATATACTCTTTGAATGTTCATAATTATATGAAAGCATGAAATACTATATTTAATATTAACCAATGTGGTTTAAATTGTAATTTAATAGTATGCAATTTTTATTTGAGATCTGGCCTTCCTAGAAACCAATTCCTTCACATCAGCGAAAGCCAAGATTTTTCAGAATTTTAAAGAAAAGCAGATTTCATAAATTGAAGTTGCAGTCCCCTTAAGTCGAGTTCTATTTTGGTGTCTCCACTTACCACAGCTGACACTGTCACAGTCATTCACCTTCCTCATTAAAAAGCCATAGAGAGTTTCTTTCTCTGTGTTAAATGTTAAATGTTGGCCTTGTAGACGAACTTTCTGAGCACTTTAAAGTTTATGTCCGGCGGTATATATGCTAAGTAACCAGCAAGACAAGGTCAGATCTCAGCAGCATGAGAAACCTCCCATACTCACCCTGTTTCAAAACTACTTGTGACAAGTCAAACTTTTTAAAGCTTCATTATCAGTACTTTCAGAAAAACTATTTATGACTTGTATAGAGACTAGTTTAAAAATGGGGAAAAATATGAAATGGCAATAGGTCACACCTATTAGTGGCATTCAGCCAGCCCTCTCTAGATTAACTTTTTGGTTCCAATCTATGGGGGCCCCGCTGTGATATGTGAGTCTGTGGGGTCTTGTCTGTCTCCAGCACACCCAGATGTTGGTGTCTGAGAGCGAAGGCTCCCACGCCGTAGAAAGAGCCGCGGCACGTGCCTTGTTGCTCTGTTGTGAGATGCCCTCTAGAGGTGGTGTTAAGGGAAAACCACATGCTGTCAAGCCACTAAAGAACCTGGGAGCTGGTCCTGAGGTATCAGACATTACAAAAACACACTCAGTGATGCCCTTAAACCATTAACTAGATTCCAGCAGCCACAACTGGTGCTCCTGACTTGGAGCTACCAAAGGAAGTCACCCCTGAAAATTACCAGGAACCCTCAGAAAGCCCTCTAGTTGGGACCCATGTCCACTACTGGGAGTGAACAGTAGTTGGGGTCATTACCACTGAGAGCTACCACTTGGAAAGCCGCAGATGGGACAGGAGAGACTTTACAGCCCTCTTCACATCCCTTCCCTAAACAAGAGACGCAAGTCCTCTTACCTGTTCGAAATTCAAGGAAACAATAACAAATGTTGGCCTGTCGATATACTCCAGCTTGAGAGCGAAGAAGGAGTTCCTGACAATAAATCTGGCACAGTTGGAGACTCAGAAGCTCTCAGTATCAGTTTTGTTGGATAAATAGCCTTTGGGTTATAGGCCAAACTCCAGACTTCTAATAATTATAACATTTATTGACACTGCTTAAGTGCCATCCACCGTTCTAAGTATTTTGTATATAGTCACTCACTTAATCTGATGGGTGAGACATATACCATTATTTTACCTATTTGACTGATGAGAAGTACAGTACATAAAAGTGAATTAATTTGCCTAAGGTCACCTGCTGATAATCGATGAACACAGACAGTGTAATGGCAGAGTTATGCTGTTATCTACTTCTTACATCATGTGGAGAAAAAATGCACCCCCCCAAAGATAGCCAATCCAAATTCCTACAACCTGTGAACATGTGCTATTACATGACAAAAGGAACTTCGCAGAGAGATAATTAAAGACTTTGAGATGAGTATGATTATCCAGGTGGCCTCAATCTAATCATATGAAATGTGGATACTTCCTCAAAGCTGGGAAAGGCAAGGAAACATATTCTTCTCTAGATAGTCCAGAAAAGACTATAGTCCTGCCAGTACATTTGTTAGCCCAGTGAGACCTGTGTTGGGTTTCTAACCTACAAAACTCATTAGATAATAAATGTATGATGTTTTAAGCCACTAAATTTGTGGTAATTACTTACAGCAGCAGTAAAAAAAACCAAATACACACCACCTCATTGATAAAGAGAGTTACTAAAGTATGGTTTCACTATAGTCTCAGGTGTATAGATTAGTCCACTAGTTTTGGATGTACTGCATGGTAGTTTGTCCCACATTTAGCATCCTACCACCTGTTACAAGAAACTGTTACAAGAAATTTTAGTTCTGGCCTGTATAGTTACAAGATTTATCAGATTCCATGATTTGGGTCTTTGATACATACAATATGGCTTACTGCTTTGTGGAAGTTAAGAAATGTTTTTTTCCTAAACAGTAGGAAGTTACTGTTCTAATTCTCAGAATATGAATAGTCTGATGATTCTTCACCAAATGCTGTCATCAGTGCAAAGTATCCTTGGAAGACTCAGAATAAAATGAATTTGTTAAAAGGGTGACACATTGGTACAATGAGCCCTTTTCAAAGCAGTGCCAAAGTTTTCATATTTCTCATCAGTGTTCATCAGAACGGAGATCACAAAATGGTGCAGAATTATCAGTCTCTTTCATTGTGCAGTGTTCATGTCAAATGCAGCGAAAAATCGGGGTACTGGCCTTTGCAGGCAGTCCTTGGGAAACATCCTTCCCACACTAGTCGTGAATGTCACAGACTATTATCCAGCATAGCAGTCATTGCTCTCTGTTTCAACTAACGAGGCACTATGCTGGCTGATAGGATATACATAAAACAAAAACTATACCAATGGTCAGTAGCAGTTTCTTAGTGGATGAAGTTTATGGGTTGAAAAGAAATATTAAAGCTTTAGAAAACAGCAGTATGTGCTTTGGAAGACTCAGGACACTATACGAGTGAGCTTCAAAGCAAGTCTTCGGAACAGCAGTTGAATCCTGCAGAGCTTTGTGGTGGATGGAATTAAACCTGCCACAGACACCACACGTGGATCTTTCAGCACTCGGGTTGTGGGGTGTGGCTCGTTCCTCCCAGCATGGCAGATGTCATGGCCATAATTCAGCTCCCATGCTCTGGGTTCATACAAACATTATTAAAATGATCCCTGTAAAATAAGCTGAAGAAAAGCAACCAAAATTAACTGGGTAGCGCAGAATTTGGCTACTAAAATAATAGCAAAAACAACTTAACCTCCAGCACCCAAAGATGTAGTGGCTTATTTTGAGCAGTGGTGTCATTCTGCCTATTGTACAGAGAGACCAATAGCAAAGGTAGTGGCCACCAGGGGGACCTATGCAGGTACCGTGTCCTGGAGTGATGGAGTATGAGAGTCACATGCCAAGTGTGCAGTGGACTGTAGGGACTATATTTGTTTTCATAGCCAGTGCCATTCACTGGTCTGTTGGATTAATCAGTCTGCCTTATTTGACTGTCCTTTTCGAACAACCAGTTTTCTTTTTCCCTCTGACTGACCGTTGGTACAATAATTGACCACAGTTAACTAGCTGTTTGAGCATCACCCCTAACAGTGCCACGTTAACCTAAAAACAAAAAACATACCTGTATGTATAATTACTTTCTTAATGGTATAACCTGTGCCTAATCATTGTGGAAAAACTAGAAAACATAAATAAGCAAAAAGAAATATATATTTGTTATATATGTCTCCCACTAACTATAACCACCATTTATTTTTTTTCCACATTTTTTTATTGTTGCCCAACTACAGTAATCTCCACTTCCCTCAACCCCGACCATCCCGACTTCCCACTAGAGCCTCCATTTATGTTTAAGAGTATATCTTTGCAGATATTTTTCCCCCACAAAACTACATATAAACATATTTCAGCAAAAACACAGGGTGGGGCAAAGGCAGATTTCGCAGTTGTTCACATGGAAATAATACAACAACTTATAAATAATAAAAGAACTCACCATGTTTCACATACTCACAACTGTGAGCCCAATTTGCCCCACCCTGTGGTATCACACCACCGGTAATGTTTGACAGCCTTCTCGTGTCACTGGGCACTGGGCGACTTCTACATCCACTACCTAGGACTTCATTTTTAATGACCACATATTATCCTATTGTATGGCTTTACCATAATTTATTTAATCAATCCCTTGTTATTAGACATTTAGGCATAGTGTGGAATTTTAATATTACAAAAAACACTGATGAACATATTATAAATGTATGTTGTATATTTGTCCAGTTATTTCCTTAAGTTCTAGATGTTGAATTAATAGATTAAAAGTTACACAGTTTTCTAGGAATTTTTATGCCAATCTGTAGTTTCATCTTTAAATGTGAAGAAAAAGATTAAAATCAGAAAGACAAACATCATTCGAAAGCCTTGAACAGATTTCATAAAGATCTGAAATGCTAAATGAAAACACATAGAAGTATTTCAACTAGGGTCTTCATTATCTGTTGCACACGCACGCACACACACAGAGTTACGGGTGTAAGTGAGAGGCGCTAAGTTTATGGATCAGCAAATGAGATGATTTTCTACATAATAAGCAAGGATATTAAAATATTGTCTTCTATTTGATTAATAGTTCCTAAGAATTAAGTAAATAACAGCTATATTGAGATCTAATTCACATACCATAAAATTCATCCTTTTAAAGTGTACAATTAAGTGGTTTTCACAGAACTATGCAACCATTCCCACTATCTGATTCCAGAACATTTTTATGACCTCAGCTGAAGTTCTGTACACATTGTCAGTCCCACGTGCCCTGCTCCCCAGCCTTTGGCAAACACAAATCTGCTTTCCTTTTGTATGCATGTGCCTGTTCTTTCCATTACATGTAAATGGAATCATATAATATGTGGCCTTTGTGAATGGCTTTTTTCACTTAACATAATGTTTCCAGGGTTCATCCATATTGTCAGAATGTCATCTCTTTCTATTGCCAAATAATATTCCATTGAATAGATGTACACATTTCGTTTATTCATTCATTGGTTCATTCTTCAGATCTACTCACCATCATGCTCAAAATAATTCAGTAGCTCCCCCAAACTGATGAGCATGGCTATTAAAGGCCCATCTTAATCTGTCCCCAACATGCGTTTTAGCTTGATCTTCTCCCCTGCTCCCAACTCCATGCATTGACACCCTTCCTTCTACCACCACCCAGTCACAGTAGAACTATTTGCAGTTTCCGGATGTAGCAGGCACTTCCGCTCTTGTATGTGTCTCCCCTGCCGTCAGGAACACCTTTCCCTTTACCCTTGTGAATGCCTTTTATTTGTCCTTCACGATTCAGCGGCCAGACATCTCCGCCTTTCAGAAGCCCCGTCAAACTAAGGATAAGCTGGGTGCAATTTTTTGATAATCTATTGTAATTCTGTCATAACACTTATCATAGTGTTTTGTAATTGGTGGTTTTCTTCACTTTTCCTCCCCTATATTGTGAGCTCATTGAAGCCAGAAGCTATGTTTTGTATATCTATATAACACTAGCAATCAGTCAAGGTACTAGCATGTGACAGCCATTCAATAAGTGTTTTTTCTTTTATATATATGGTCAAAGAAATTTAATTTGACTCTTTTATAAACTAAATTAATCAATCTGGGGTTTTATAACTATGTGGACATACACTTTACATTTAAAGTTCATGTTGGAGCTTTCTCAGGTTTAATTTGTTCATATATGTTATATATTAAAATTCTCAATAACATACAAAGTAACATTCAAATAAACCAGTATTTCTATGTAATTCTAGTAAAGTTTTTAAAGTGCACATTGAACTTACAATACATCAAATAGGAGACATTTTCAATGCAGAATTACTTGCCAATTTGGTTAATACCATATTAACGATAACAAATATGTGTTAGTGCCATATTTCAAATGATTTAAGAAATTAAGAATGTGCAATGAAATTAATTTATAAACTATAAGTACACTTTAAAAGCAAGATGCACCTTTTTATGCAAGTAAAGATGTTGTTTTTCTTAAAATTGACTTGAGAGTTGGGGCCTTGCTCAAGGTACTATAATAAAATTGAAGTTTACATGTATAAATTGTATTTCATTGCTTTTACTGTATTCTATATGAATGAAAAGCTTGTAAGTAGGCCTAATTCTTGATAATAGAATCCTAACCTCTGTTACTTCTGACCTATAGGGTATCTTTGTTACTAGGGTTCAACCTGATGGACCAGCATCCAACCTGCTGCAGCCCGGCGATAAGATCCTTCAGGTAAGACAGACAAAAAGCAACATGTTCAAATGCCAAAAAGAAACAAATATGTAACTGTGTTATTAAGTCGAATGACTTGAATTAAGTGATTCAAGTCATTGAGTTAAATAAGTCCTTCTTAAATTTCTTTTTTAATTGTTGTTCAAGTATTAAGTGTCTCCATTTTTACCACACCATGCCCCCCCACCCCACGTATCCCTACTTTCTTAAATTTCTTATTTACCTTTATTGTTTTGAGGTTAAGAAACAGGTCAGAAGCTAGTTCAGTCTGTTAGAATCCTGCATTCCCAGTATCCGACACGTGGTGTCTATTCCACACATTTTTGTTTAAATGAATGATGTTATTTGGTAATGAAAGAAAATATAATACACATAAAAATCTATGCACAAGTAGCAAGTGTATGTAAGAGAAATGAAGTACCTAAATAGGTTGTGTATGTGACTTTAGATGAGGGGGGAGGTCCATATTTAATTTCTCAACAGTAAGCTTACTTCGAGCTCTGCATATCAGAAAAGGGACAGTCTAGTGAATAGTAAAGTAAATAAAGTAATAGTAAGTAAAATACCTGGCATAACCTCATCCATTTTGCTTTCTTTGCCCTTCTTGTCTTTTAATTCACTTCCCATATATAAGGTGCTTAATCATTTCCTGCATCACAAAGAAAAAGTATCATCTATTTAAGATTCAGTATTTTGACTTATGACCCCAGACATTTCCTGCTATCTAGCTGTGGAGATCTGTCTGACACTGCAGATATTTGATCATTTGGAGCAATTAAGAAATGGTTCGGCATAATTTACTGAAGACTCAGGGACACTGTAAAGAAGGGCGTGTGAGAAAGGAACCTTCTAGTCATACTGGATATGCAAACGCAGTTACTAAAATGCAGAAGCCCCACTCAGCTCTGAGGAGATCTACCTCCTATTTACTGAACTCTGACCTCAGAAAGTCCTAGAATGTCCCTATATAACCCAATATGTATGTATGTATATTTGCCTGAACATTTTATTCTCAGAAATATTTTTAACTATCAAGATCATGAAAACTCGAGTTTCAGAAGTGACAATTCTCTGAAAAGACCCAGGGCTGCCCCATCCCAGAGCAGTCTGTCAGCAGAAATGCCGTCCAGCAGGTCCGAGTTTGTTCAACCGGGTGGAAAGCCTGCAAACCAGGGACTGGTCTTTTGAGTTAAAACATGGAAACCAAAAGGACACATAAGATATTCTAGAAATTTTTTCTTTAATGCTTTATTATGAAAGTTCTTTATTTTTGGATCTCCTAACTAGACCTGTGAACAACAAAGCTCCATAACACTTGGTAAATGCTGCTGCTTAGCAAAGGAAATGGATAGTTTTCTTCTCTGCTGAATTTCAGAGAACTTATTTTGCATCTCAAAGGCTAAAGAAAATGGTAGCAGGTTAATCTCAGATAATGACCTATTAGAATGCCAGGATGAGTAGAGTAGCTTTCAATAGCTTGAGACAAGTTTGGGGCGTTGCCTTCATTCAAGACAGAGGTGGCTAAAGAAAGAATTTTCTCTCCAGATTCAGAAAAGAAATATATACAAATGGATATAAAAATGTTATATTTATCTATAAATACATAGAGACAGAAATAGGGGTAGAGATATCCTATGTAAGGGAAATGCAAGTTGAATTAGCATCCAGCTGTAAGGCGAGCATTCTTTTCTCTGGTTACTAGAAGAGTAACTAGAAGAGTTGTATGTGGGGACAAGGGGGTTAAGAGTTTGTAGTCCCTGAGAGGTGTATAGCAACAGCAAAGTGCTCAGAGGAGTGAAGTCCCAATGCAAGAAGTGGGAAGGAATCAAAAGCCCAGGCAGGTGAAAGCCAAAACCCCAGCAGAAGAGCTGCACTGGGGATGTCTTTTCACAAATGACGACTGAAGATGGAGATTTTTATTTTTGCTGCAGAACTCATTTGGATCTAGTACAATACAAAGTCTGTTTTCAGTAAAAGAAAAATGCACATAGACCTTAATCAGATAAATTGCTATATTTACAGTTTCATTCATTCTAGTTAAAAAGCACAAGTGGCCAATTATACTTTCTGAAAGAAATAAGAATGGCTACTTCTAAACTGAAATAATTGCCAAAATCAGCTGCTAAGAGGGAAAATTATATTTTTGTCTATTTATAATACTATTGCTTCTTAGTTTAAAGAATACTGGAAAAGAATGGATTTATATCACTGAGTTATAGCTGTCATTTACAAGATCACTAAAACGTATCCTCACCGAAGCAAATTTATTTGCAAGCCTTAATGACAATGTACAACCTAGATAGTCAAGGTAAAAGGAAAAAAAAATCAATGAATGAGCCCCCTAAGTGATGTCTACTGGGTTTTATCTAACCCAATAGCAAATAACAAAAGAGATAATAAATAGTAAAAGAAATATACCTTTACCAATTCTCCCCTAAACTCAGAATTTATTAAATAAGAGTCATCTCTTTTACTGTGACTCTTTTGTACCCACTACTTTCTTCTTATTCTGCTATGGAATTATGAACATGTTATTTGAATTACATGAAAATGTGTGCATTAAAGTATAATGCTGATTAAAACATTTTGAGTTAATGAAATATATTCATATGATTTTTCTGCCATTTTACTATTCATCTTCCCAGAATAAATACTCTATAATTAATGAGCATATTCAAATTACTTCCTGTGTTTAGTAAGTCATTTTGCTTTAAGACAGCACAGTAAAAGGAAAGAGCACCCTGCTTGGAGAATTGACTCCTCATAGCCTCACTTTCTCTAAAGTTGAATTATAATATATGGGTCAGACAGAACAAGTGAAAGCACATGGATCACAAAAAAAGGTTATTACATTGAACCATGTGAATTTGCTAATACTTGACCATTTTTGAAGTGGCAATTATGTTGGCTTAACATTGTCGTTTCTTTTTTCTAATGCTCTTTCTCATGCTAAAAAGTTCAGTCTAATTTATTATACATTTTACAATTCAAAATACATTTAAATATAGAAAATCTATTAATTATAGTTACTCTGTTGAAAAGATGAATAGACTTAAAAAATATATTGTACTTGATAGTTGACATAATTCACAGTGATAACCTAGAGCTCACTTGCAAGTACATCATATTCTGTTACACCACAGTAGGTGACCCCTGGCCTCCTCATGTACATGCTCCCTTTTCCCCAAACAAGACTTGACTATGGCAGGAGAAGAGAAACCAAATAATTTCCAGATAATTAATGTCATCTAGATATTACCAGTCATCAAAACAGGTTTGTCAAATATAAGGCATTTATATGAGATACACAAATTTTGTAGTCTCTTCTACAGTGCCATAATTTTAAGAGTTTTGAAATTTGTAATCCAAAATATATGCCTGGTTCATTGCTATACCTGTGAGATATCAAAACAGGATAATCAAAGAAATGATAATTCAAACCTGTTATTTCCCTTTTTTCCTAGTCTTAAAAAAACCTTGGCCCTACAACTCCTATAGACAATTCAAGATACCACTCATGACAAACAAGTCTATCGAGTTTTCAGTCACTTGTTGGTATGTTGTTGGGCTCAGAATATCATAACAAGGCCAAGATCATGCAGTTTGATGGCCACCAGGCCTATTCTCCTGCTCTGGTCCACAACCACTGACAAGTCCACCCCACATCCTAGTTAGTGTCTCATAAAGGGAAGTTGTATGACCTGAGGGAGCTCACACCAGGAAGATAAGATGAATGCATGCAGTCCTATCAGAAAATGAATCAAGTACCTGATTTTGTGGTGTCACTCATAGGTGTCATAGCAGTGTTAGGAGAATGAACTGACTAACCTAAGAGGGTGTTTCTTGTGATGCCACCAAGAGGGGATGACTCATAAGCATAAATCCAAGATGCTGCCCCCTCCTGCTCTCATCTCCTCCAGGGACTAGGGCATGAGTGGGAGAGGAAGGTTGTGTGCCAAGGAACACTGGGAATTACACGATCTCTGAGTATGGTGGGAATGGAAAACAGAGAGATTCCTCTTGATGGAGCAGGATTTGCTCCAGGCTTACCAAAGAGGAAAGAAGCAGGACGAGTAGAAGGAGGAATGCCTGTGGGCTAGATGGCATCAGTCTCGGGGAGCAGAGGTAGGAGACTTATGCCAGAGCTGAGGAGCATGAAATTCAAAGCAGAGAATACTGGGGAGGGAGATCCCAGGCACGAAGGAAGAAATCCTAGGATTTTCAAGTTGCTCATGGCATTGGAGAATTCAAACATGGGGATGGGCTGGAGTGGGGATAGGGTTGGGAGGGAGATAGTGAGATGTAGCTTTCAAGGCTAAGGATCTAAGAAGTCAGTGTAGACCCCCAGAAGTCTAAATGAAATGTCCGTGGATGGTGGGATCTGCTGTGTGTGGAAACACGGTGCTATGTCTGTGTACAACCACTGAATCCCACCATCCTTCTCTGAGGGGAAGTTGATGCCTCCTTTAACGCCCAGTAGGTGTGGCTGGCTGCTAATTATATTGTCTTACTTAGCTAAAGCTTATTTATTCAACCACTTCAGCTATCAGGAACCAAAAACACAAACCAGAAAACAAACAAAATATTTCTGAGAAGCCATAATTAATGCCACAAAGTCAATGCACTAAATCTCAGGCCTTTTGCTCACCTTATTTCAGTCAGTTCTCCAGACAGCCAAGGAGAAAGCCTCTGGGGTCAGGCACATTACCAGAGGGAAGACGTCATAGATGACGACTTCACTGGCCAGGAAGAGGGAGAACCTCCTCATTACAGACAAAAACTAAAGTCAACCAGTACAGCAGGCTGGAGCCGCTCAGATAGAACAGTGTTTCACAGTGGCACCCCTTAAGATATCTTTTTAAAAAATAGTTCCTTAGTCAGATAAGTTTCTATGCCTTATTTCAGGATTTCACACTGTGCTAAACTTATTAAGAACCCGAGAAATCTTACAAACTTATATCCCCCAACATATTTAACCATGCAACCCTCTTTACTATCGACCTTAAATAACCACTTCCACAAACACACTTTGAGAAATGTTTCTTATAGAAGCAACTACCTGGGCTCACGGCTCTATTCCAGAGAGTGTTGTAGCTCCTGATTACCATTATGAGTCAAGAACGGGTTAGAGTACATTCATTTCTCTTAATTTTTTAAAAAAATTCTCTCCCCAAAAGCTATAAAAAGTAAAGAGTGAGAAATTTTTGTTATGGTTAAAATGAAGCATGGGACTCTTAAAAATATACTTCAGCTATTTGGAAATGTCACCAAAGAATCTCCCAATTCTCAACCAGGCCAAATAGATTAGCAGCACTTTTCTATATTTGATCTTGTTTGGTAGTTGAAAATCAAAAATAACAGAAAGGTTGGGGGGGGGGGAAAGTGGCAAGGTGGCTGAGAAAGAGGGGTGCCATGATCATGTGACTCTTAATGTTCAGGTCAATTATTGCCTGTGATAATATAATACATTTGAGGAATAGTACTTTTTAATACAGTTTGATTAGAAGACAACCAAAAAATAAGTTTAAATAATACATATGGTTTTATATGCCAAGGTTCACTGAATATCTTTATCCATTTCACTTTGTTCAGAATTTATAAAGTTCAGCACAGATTACTAAAATAAGTTGAGAAATATTATACTTTTTGCAAATCAAAAATAATACAGTAAGTATTGAGTAAAACATGAAAACCAATAAAGACAAGTTAAGTTCATTGGGCTGTCTCCAACTTCCATAATGTGGCTGAAATTAAAATATTAATGCCCTGGCTGATATGGCTCAATTGGTTGGAGCATCGTCCCGAAACAGAAAGGTTGCAGGTTCAATCCCCAGTCTGAGAACATATGGGAAGCAACCAACTGATGCTCTTTCTCACATCAACATTTCTCTCTCTTCCTTCCTCTGTCTCTATAAACAATGAAAAAATATCCTCAGCTGAGGATAAAAATAAAAATCACAATAACAAATTATCTATGCTGTCTCATTATATCATGCAACAAACCAGAAAAATATCTATTGTTGGCAGAGATTAAATAATTTATTGGAGCTTCTTCCATTATACAATGCAAATGCTACTGTAGCAAATGTTACTGATAGTATCACAGTCTTCATATTTTCTATTTATATATTTGAAAAATACACATCAAGTGCCCACTATCTACAAAGTATAGTATCAAGCAACGTGAACAATGTAATGGGGAATGTAACAAAGTTCCTGCCTTTACAGAGCCTAGTCCGAAATTACAAAGAGAAGAAAATGAAGGAGGAAGAGTGACAGGAAAGAGCTATCAAACACTTAACAAAAATGAACTCCTAGTCTTTCTTCTTTTAAGACCAAGGTCTTCTCCAAAACAGACACCAAAACAAAGAGCCCTCTGAAAATGAGAGGCTGATTTTGCAGTTATTCTTTTCCTGGCAAAAGTAAAAGGAATAAAATGTAGCTCCTTGGGGCCTCCTTTGCAAACAAAGGTAGGGAATTCATTCGTTAGAGGCGTTCATTCAACATGTTTGATAAGAAGGAAACAGTCATTCTAAAATCAGAGCAAATAAACAAGTACATATCTTTATTATCAGTTCTACAGATGAATTTCTATACAAATGATTCACAAAGTCTTCAATTGAGTCTATGCTATCTTGCTGTGTCTTTTTCCAGCCTGAATTCATAAAACATTCAAGCTGTACTTGTGTGTACTTAAGACAGAAGAGAAATTCTTACCCGTGTTTTATTCTGTGAAGATGTTCTAATGCTACAGTAAATGCACTAAGACTTCAAACTTTCTAACATTTAAAAGTGCGATGTAAATTTTCATATGAACTCTCTAAGACTTTAAGACCTCTAGTTCAGATTTTTGATCGAAAGGAAAAATTTTTAAATGACTTGCCATCAAATCAATGTAGTATTGATAATGCAGTCTGCTCAGACCTAAATATATGCCAATATTTAATGAGAATATTCCACCAGGTTAAAATTCTGAAACGAGAATTAATTCCAGCTAGTTAATATGAAACAACTGTACTTATCTAAGACTCCCGCTGTTTCTGATAATGCCTGGCTGTCAGGATTAGACAACCTGAAAGTCTGCCCTTACAGCTTCAACATAGTCGCTGTATTTTTAGTTATTCCTCATGTCAAGAGGGAGAGGCATTTGGAGTATAAGCTATTAATGCATTAATGTATATCTAATGTATAAAATACATGTGTGCTGACACTTTGTTTTTCCCTTGACTGGGAGTTTAAATCAAACAAAAACCACGTGTCCATGTCTCTAACCCCGTATCTTTTTTGGATTCTAAAAAGAGTCATTTTGTCCTTATTGGATAATCTCACCAACGCTGTGGCCAAGCTTTCTCCAAGATTCTTTTTAAGTTTACATCTCTGAATAATAAGAATAGAACAGAATTCCTAGGAGATTTACAGCATCATCTAGAGAATATGTGCAATATAAACATCCATAATTTATTCACTTAACAAAACATTGACCAGAAGGAAATCAAAGATAAATCCAGGAAAGAACCAAGAGGATGAAATCCAGAAACTAAGAGTGTTTTACAGGAAACTGATGAGCTGTAATTGCAAAGCTCTGCTTTTTGTTGGAATTACAAATATTATTTTCATTAACCCTCCATCTTTGCAAGTCTAAATCATGGAAAAGGGCAATTAAAAAACATTTTTGGCACAGATGTCAAGGGGATTTAAAATAAAGAAGGATATCTTCTAGAAATAACAAAGTGTTATTATTATAGTAAAGGGTTCCTTTACATTTTCAAATCAGCTAAAGCCAGAAACCCATTAATTATGTGTTCTTGAAAGATACAATTTTCAGAATATCTTTTTTGTCCTGGGTTGTTTTCTTTTTAACTTTACTTCAACTTTATATGCCATTCATTTATTTCTTATTTTTTATTACTCACAATTTCCTCAAATCGCACTAAATTTCCTCAGCTCTTCTATCCACACATGTGAAACAACCACAAGCCCTTACTGGTTGAAATATTGTGATTTTTCTGGTCTTCACCTTAATTGGAAAAGCCCTACACCACTGCAGTAACATAATTCTGATTCCCTGTCTGAACTGCTCGAGATGTAAGCCAGATACCCATATTCATTTCAACAAACAATATAAATTCACTTCGCTCTTCTGTCCTAAGAATGGAAGAAGAAAGTTCTCTAGAACTGGGATTCTGTCTTCTTCTATTCAAGCCCCTCTTTGAACTCCTGCTGTCATTGGCTCTCCTGACATCAAATCTGACATAATATTTTCTATCAAGAAATAGCTGAATTTGGCCCTGGCTGGTGTAGCTCAGTGGATTGAGCGCAGGTCTGCAAACCAAAGGGTCGCCAGTTCAATTTCTAGTCAGGGAACATGCTTGGGTTGCAGGCCAGGTCCCCAGTTTGGGGCACACGAGAGTCAACCACACGTTGATGTTTCTCTCCCTCTCTTTCTCCTTCCCTTCTACTCTCTCTAAAAATAAATAAACAAAATCTTTAAAAAAAAAAACCAGATCGCCTAAAAAAGAGAAGAAAAGAAATAGCTGAATTAATATTAAACAGTGAATTCATTTAACAAGCCTAAAACATTTGTAACAACCTCACAACATCCAGTGAAAGAAGTTGAGTCAACATATAGAGAGTTGACTATTCTGACATAAACTCCTACCTAGCCACTAGCTGTGTGAGCCGGGGTATTTCATGTAACCTCTCTGATCTTTACATTTTCATCTTTTAATAAAGTTAGGCTTACCTACACAAGAAAGAAATGTTCTTTCCTCTGACATTTTGTTCTTCTATTCTCAGGGCTTAATGAAAATCATATTTCTTAATTTCAAGAAAATAATAGTGAGGTAATATTAATAGTGGGAGCTAATGTTTATTGATTGATTGGGTAGTGTGCCAGGCCCTGTCCTATGCATGTGATATATATCCACTTATTTAATATTTCATACCTTTCTAAAATGACAGGCTCTCTGGTCTTTCAGAGTGCTGTTATTTTGAAACCATTCCTAGGCAGTCTCTAGTTGTGGTCTTTTAAACAGGCCTCCTGAGGTTCACCAATGCTCTGGCTTGGAACCAGAACATTTTGGGGAAACTGGAATTACAGATACAGTCCTAGTGTTTATTTGATTCAGTGATCTAATTTACCAATCTGCATATTTCCTTCTGGGAAATCAGCTCTATGTTTGTGTTTCCAGCCTTCATGTGTACTTACAAAGCATTAAAACTAATAGCTGAGGCTTTCAAGTTATATTAAAAGCTAACTTATACAAAGGGTCTCCCTCACATTGAGTCGGAACCTCAACTGTGGTTCTGGACATCTTGAAACCTGGTTCATGGGAAACAGACCCAGTTCCAAGGCCAGAATTAACCTGGATATGCCTTTTCCCCACTCTTTCCTCAGTGGTACTGAAAGTTAGGTTTAATTGGGGCCACTAGGAAGTACTTGATTCTCTAGGATTTCCTGCTCTCTTTATGAGCACTGTACTTGATCCCCTTCAGAATGACCCTTGCTGGCTCTCCACCTGCCTGGATTCCTTAGGAACCCAGGTTTCCTATTCCTTCCCCTCAATGCATTGGTCCCCACAAGTCTCCCTGTCCTTTTCGTTAGGCCATCAGGCTACCGCCAGCTTTCTGCCATCCTTAGGAAGGGATTAGAACCTGTTTCACCTCTCCCTCCCTCACTTCAGACAGATTTTCCTGGGTGTCCAGGTCAACAGCAAACACTATCTTTTCATTCTGCTCTACGTGTCCCATGCTGCCTGGACCCATCCCTGCTCTGCTAGTCAGATTTCCCTTCTTTCACATGCTCCCTTTAAACTTATTTTCTGATAATCTCTCCGCATTTCATGTGGTTAATACCAAGCTGCAGTGCAACCTCACTTCTGTGGCTAATGCTGCCACTCTGACCTCCTGCCTGAACTCCAGCCTCTTACTTCTAAATCTATGATCAACATTTCGGTGGTATGCATCTCCAGTACCACAGCCTCCATCGTCTTCCCAACCAAGCTTTCCTGTTCTGCCAGGGTTTCCATTTTCTGCTCAGGGCATCCCAATTTGATTTTTGTTTGTTTCTTATTCCTTTGTTTAATCAAATGCCAAATTTACAGATTCTACCCTAAAAGTTTCCTCCTTTTGAATCTATTTCCTCTCAAGTCTCCTGGCACTGCGCAAGCAGATATCCTCCTTTTGAGAGAGAAGGCTCACAAATGGGTACAACAACTCAAGCTAGAGTTAAAACTACAAGAGTGAGAGATTCAGCTCTTCTGTAAGCCAGCTCTTCTAATTTAGCACTAAATATTATTTCTACTAGTATTTTTGAAATGAATTAATTCTGGTAGGAATCTGAAATACAGCTTTGCAACCACTTCAAGAACAGAATTATGTTAGAAGGCGATATAGTAACAGTTAAGGATGTTCATGTTCATATTTTTATCATGATCAAGGAAATGTCAGTTCAAATCACTGAAAACAATTGTAGTTTTATTATTTCAGTGGTGTATCGAGAGAAACAATAATAAAAACCGTGATTGGAAGGTGTTGGCAAGCAAACCGGTTGCTGGGTGGAATCCCCACTCCGACTCTCACCTTGGACCCTGGCTCTCTCATCCCCTCACTCTCTCTCTCTCTCCAGAAGAAGTCTGCCTAAATGTATTATGTATTGGGCTTTCTCTCTTCCTTTTGAAGAAAAGGACCTATGAGTTAACTTATCCTCCATATTAGCTTATTTTTATCGTTGCTTCTTCTGCTAAAGTCTAGAGTTTAACTCACAGGTATTATTATTTTTTAATTCTCACAAAAATGATTATATACATCACCTTAAAACTCTTTTTGCTGCATGGACTGTTGCAGAATATACTTGAAATATCCACCCATTCCCATGTTCAGGGCTGGAGGAGACTCCGGGCTTGAACCAAGACAAGGACTAGTGATCTTTTGCTAATCACACTTGCCGGATCTTGAGTTCCAAGAAACTCTTTGGTTAAATGCCTCAGAGAAACAGGTTCCTTGGAAATTTTTCCTCTTCTTTTCCTTCTGCTGAGCTACCCTGGTACTTTATTTACCTCTTGTGATGTTCATTTAATTCAGCATATGCTTGCTGCGTGCTTACTATGTGTAATGCATTTTCTGCGTTTTTTTAGTTATGTCCATGGCCTATGTCCCCTTGTGGAGGGACACCTCTAATGAGAGCCTCCCTGTTTCATCTTTCTGCTTTCTGTCCCCAGTACCTGGCACAATGCCTGGGGCACAGATACAACAGACCTTTTTGATGGAAAAAAGTGAAAAATTCAACATGGTGGAAGTGGACCATCCTTCTTTGAAGATCGTTTGATAAAAATAGCATTCAAAATGAACAGCTATGATTAATTTGCCATCAGGGTTTTGTACGACTTATGTCCTATCCCCAGTGTTACTTTGAGACCAGTAGTTCTAAACCGGTAGTTCTATGAACCAGTAGGTTCATAGTCAGACCTGATGGTGGGCAATAAACCATTCACGGCCTCCAAATACCAGCGCGTTCCTTACCCCAGAACACAGAGATATTTAAATGTTGAACGAGTCCCTGAAAGTTCTCAGGGAGCGTTGAGTTCATTGCAATTCTAGGTTTTGATTTTACAGATAGATAATCAGGGTACTCCCAAAGTTTTTTTTCAGATCTGATATTGAAGAATTCCATTATTGAAATTAAATTTTAATTTCAAACTTAAAGCATGCCTCTAGGTCAAATTTAAGGCGTTCAGGTAGTTAGTATGACCTTCGAAAGTATAGTGGGATAAACATACAGGATCAGGAAAAAGGAGGTTTACAGTTGTGAGTATGCAACTGTATGGTTATTTATTACTTATTGTATTATTTTCCATACCTACAATGGTAAACCTACTTTTGCTCCACCCTGTATATTTCACCTGAGTTTGCTTTCCTGATGTCAGAAACAGGATGAGAGTAAAAAAGCAGCATGTACCATATGATACTCTCTTTTTCACATCACCATCTGATTGAAATAGCACGAAATGAAATTCAGTTGTGTGGTTAACACTCCTGGAGTTTTACTCAGCTACTATTTCCTGCCACTGAAACAGCCAGTGCCAACTTTAGTGGGCATTTTCCTTATGTAAGTCTTATTAAAAAACACATAGAGAGAGAAACAGATTCTTTCACTTAAGATAAATTTGTACACAGATCTCCATGTGTTTACATTTTTGTTTCCTAGTATTTTCCTTATTCATAGATGTAGTGTGGTTTTAAAAAATCAATATTTTAGGGTCATCTTCATCACATTATTAGCCAACCAACTTTAAAGAATTTTATATTTTTTAGTGATAAAATATAATTAAGCAGACAACGTTTGCCTAAGTTACAAAGATTATTCAGTATTGCTAGAGGGGTGCCGCTGTTTTAATTTCAAAAAAGCCGATGTAGTGTAGTAACTTGAGTGGTTATTTGAAATATTAATCATATTTTCAGAATCATAAAAAAAAGTAAAATCACAAGGGAAATGGGTGCCCCAGATTAGTATCTGTCAACTGAAAATTGAAAAAGCTGACCAATTAACTGCCTCTATTACCTGTACTTTGCCAAGCAGCCAATTGGGCTGACTCTTCAAAATCAACTGAGGCTTAGGCTACCAGGAAGGCTGTATTTTACTCTGGCCTTCATTTGCATCATTTGAGGATTCTTACCCAGAAGACAACAGGCATGTCCACTGTTAGCAATGTCAGTGTGCCTTGTCCCTGAGGGGATGGATCACTTAGCTGCATTGGATGGGACTGAGAACCACTGGTTGCAGATAATGAATATACTTGCATTTAGCAGTGTGGGAAATAAAAAATGATGTCTTTGACATAAAAATGTACAAACTAAGAATAGTCAAGTGAGCCACAACAAAACTATACTATAGAGGTCCAGTCATGTTTTGCATGACTTAAATGTTTAACCATGCTGATGAGTTTGTATCAGTGATTTGTAACGAGAAGACAGTGGTCTTGTGGACACTTCAGAACCATCTCAACTGTGTTCCTGCAAAGCAAAACAGATCAGAAAAGCAAGACTGAACCGCTGTGTTTCGAGTGTGTCTGTTTCTCACCAGTGTATCTCCATAAGTAGCACAGTGGCTAAGGGTACACTAGGACAGTCCTAGGGAGGACATACTAGATACTTGATAAGTATTGGATGAATTAATAAACTGAATTGAAGCCAGGTGAAATTAATTAGTCGTTTCCATAGTTGCAATTCTACCGTGAATTTTTAAACTGATAACTTTTGGTTGCTCAATACTCCCTTGAATCATATGATTAGAAACTATGATGAAGTGATAAACAAGTATCTTGCATTGATTGCCCTGTTTTATTTGCATGTTTACAGGCAAATGGACATAGTTTTGTACATATGGAACATGAAAAAGCTGTATTACTACTGAAGAGTTTCCAGAACACAGTAGACCTAGTTATTCAACGTGAGCTTACTGTCTAAATATTTTTTATAAATAGTGAAGATACGTCTAGCCAGACCTAATGTTCAAAAATAAATTTATACATAGAAACAAATTTTGCCAATTGCTGGACCAATGGCAAATATTAGTGCCAAATGTATTATACTATATGTTAGCACTGATCATCCTTAAAATTGTTAACTATATAAATATGATGTTCATGTGGTTATGTATTAGTTTTAATTGTCAGCCTCTGGCTGTGCATTGGTGCAGTTTTGTTTTTGTTTTTGTTTTTTTTAACCACATAAGTTTCTTCTCCAAGTGGATTTCCTATGATTTCAGAAGCACGGAAGCACACACACGCTCTTTACAAATTCTGCTCTCCATCAGAAACACTGCCTCAACGTTGTATATGCCTTTATGTAGAAGAGATGAAAATATTAACAAATTGTAATTCCCATAAAATATTTCTAGCACAAGATATATGTTGGCATATACACAAAAAGAATACAGAGCAAAACAATATTTTCATAAACTAAACATCTGGGATTGAGAAAGAAAATATATCTTAAAATAAGACTTTACTATATTGAATCTTTTTCCATAAAAATTACATGATACTGCCTTATGAAAGTAACTGTACATATGGTATAAAGAGTTTATATTTGGTTCCATATTCATTTGCTAAATTCTCATAACAGAATGAAATATTTCATAAATTAGCCATTTATCTCTGGGACCTGAATAAAAATAGAACACACTATTCGATGCCTTTAGCTAATTGCAGTACATGCAGAGTCAAACAGACTAAAGGTCATTACAGAGAAACCTTTTC
This sequence comes from Desmodus rotundus, assembly GCF_022682495.2. NCBI lineage: Eukaryota > Metazoa > Chordata > Mammalia > Chiroptera > Phyllostomidae > Desmodus > Desmodus rotundus. The sequence goes on from NC_071389.1 coordinate 49,486,454, forward strand.
ACCACAAACTGAAGCAGTGAGCGATGGGTGGCAGGAGAGGTATTGCTTTGTTTCTTTCAAGTTTATATTGATTATAAACTGTAGCCCTGTGATTTCTTTACTTGTAAATGTGGAATTTATTTGTGTGTTGCTTTATCTAATTTGCTACTTTTAAATAATTTTAAATGAGTTTTGGGGACTGATAAAATTTATTATTGAGAAAGACTGCTGTTAGAAAGTTATGGTGGGAAATTTTAAAACTTTGGTATTTAAATATGAAACTTCAAATATAATTTCTCAGAGCTATAGTCTACCTGTATTATTAATTTCAGTGCCTGTTTTTATGGGAGAAGATAGAGAAAGTACTTTTGTTTCAAAAAAGTTTCAAAGTATATAAAATCCTGAATTTTGTCTCACTGGAGAGAATGACAAGCATAGCTCATATAGATTTAGTTATTTTTACATTAGAACCATTTCCCTCAATATATGATCAGTTCATTTTGTAATCCTTTAAACGCACTTTATTTTATGTATCAGTCATTAATTTGATTATAATACTAATTTGGAATTTCAGAATAATATCCTGGAGTTGGTTGTAGGAATTCTCTCTCATATAACTTTTTAAAATATATATAGTAAATTTACATACTAGTATTTCAAGTTCTCTAGTAGGATTTCCACAGTAGTATCCCATATTGATGTCACTGAAGCTCTGAGAATAATATTTGTAAGTTAAATGTTTTATGGGGACATTGAAAATATTGTATTTTTGTAGGGTCTATTAAAATGAATGTCACTTATTAGAAGTATAGTGGTATTTTTTTGGCAGTAGAATTTGTCACTTGAAGGCAAATGATACTTCACTTTATAGATGATGCACTAATTTTGATGTTGCTTTATGTCAGGGTGACATTATACCATGATTTTATAGAGTTTGACATTTAACAAATGATTAAATGATTGGCCTATTTAATATGTTTCCCAGAAGTAACTTTTAAATGCATTTTAATATATTTACAGTTTCTGATGAGAAATGTTTTTCAGAGCCTAATTTTCTTTGTCAAAAACTTGTACCAAACCACCAGATCCAGCTGCGATTTTAGGATGATCGTCATTAATCAAGATACAAGATCTCTCTGGCCTCACAAGATCACTTAAAGAAAAAACAAACTGAAGGGTGTAGTTTGGTGACCATGAAGCAACTCAAACCATCCCATCAGTTTCGTTTAATCTTTCAATGTAGATATAGGGCCTCCCAAGCCTTTTTTCTTATGTCAGGTTTCCACATCGACCCCGGGGCTTCAGGAGATGCTTCTGAGGTACAAAGCTGAGAGGACCGTGACCTTAAACCATCTCTGCTGATGTGACAGTATTGTCTCAGCCAATGCTTTAATCCTTCCTATTCTGCCATTCAGAAATGAGGAAAAGAGAAAAGGAACCCATAACCAACAGGAAAAGAAATCTGACTGACAAAGCCCCCCTTGTCAATTGCACTGCCAAGCTGCATACTAAGAAAAGGCAGGTAATAACAAAAAGAGGCATTTTTTTTTAGGTTGACTAAATTAAAAAAAAAACAAAACACTATGCATTTAAGTGGGGAGGGGATCTAATTGATTCCACAGGTGACCAAAACCAATAATACATTGATTTTTGAGTACTGACTTTTCTTTTGGAGTAATTGGGGTTACCACCTGAAATAAAAATCTGGTTTATGTTAATGAAAACAAAAACCAAAAAAAGGTTAAGTGCATTCCTTAAAAAAAAAAAAGTCAACAACGAGTGGAATTCATAGTGGCTCCCAGAGAACCTACCTCTTTGTCTTTGATTTGTACTGGAAGCTTCCTGCTGAGGGAGCTGTCTGTATCTGATGGATCGATCAGTAGGACACAATGGTGGGGAAGGAGAAAGAGCAGAGGTGGAAGAACCAGCACTGAAAGTCATTAGTAGAAGTGTTGCAGATTTTGCAGGTTGAATGGGTTTTAGTGGACAATTTTTTAAATTATTTACATGGCTTATAATATGTTGTCACAAAAGCTCTCTTACCATAATTCCTTATCACCTAAACAAACATAATAATTTCAAAATATAAATATACTTTTGACAAAGATTAATCAAAGTCAGTATGACTACAAATATTTACATTGTGGTATTTTATTGCTCACTGAAACCTATAAAATATATGTGTGTCCCAGTTCATTAGAGTTGTAATTATATGGACATTAAACAATTCTGGTTGTTTCTGGGCCTTACCTTGGAAAGCAGCTTTAAAGAGGGGGTGACAAATCTTGTTTTTATTAAAAACAATTTTTTTATCTCGAAGATGATCACACACATATCACTAACATAATTGCTTATTTAAGCTAGGACTGAAATATATTTTACCAGAAGAACTAAAAAGAGAATATTCAGAGGGAGGAAAAACACTGAAGAAATTGGATTTATATATTCAAATATTAAGTGAAAAGTATCTGGATTTACCAAAATGATTGGATGGAGGAAGCCAGAAAAGCATTTTACTTTGAATCATAAGATCTATTTAGTATCTCCACCACGATTTAAAGCTTTGAAAACCATAATGTGTTTGCTAACTTGTCTTTCCACCTGCTGTTAACACTGTCCGCAACCCACGCCTGCCCCTCGCTGGCACACGGAGCAAGAATGTCCATTCTGACGAGCACACGCTCATCCTGAGGCCACAACGCAGCGTCACCAGATGAATAGCCACGCTGGGATAGGACCACCCGCTTGAAAGGTCTTTGGTAATTTTAATCAGACATGTTTGACTGATTCTTGATAAGCTGACCAAACAGCAGGTTTACTGAAACTCTGGGTCAGTAAAAAGAGATGCCAACAATTAAATCCAGTAAGTGAAGAAGACGGGTCCTTCCTCTAGGACCGAGAAAAGCAGGGTTGAAGTTCCAGTGAAGTCTCTCTCACAGAAGTGCTAGATCTCTCTGAGGCTTAATAAAATGTTCCAACACTGGGTTGGTGATGTGCCCTCTGTTACGGTTGCAGTTATGGTGTCATCTAGGAGTTAGAAGGAAATCTTCAGATTTGAGCTCACATGCATGAACTTTTGTCCTTAACAATGCAACTGCCTTTTATTTTTAAAAAAGAAAAAAAAAATCCTGCCTTGGCCGAGAATATTTTCCCATTTCAGCAAGAACATCCCCAAGTATACTCACACATAGTAGCAAGAAGGAGAATGTGAGCTGTGGAAAAATAGGTGAGCACTCTAGAGAACACGTGGGTTAATGTTATAGGAGATATTGGGCGTCGACTCTCCTACGCACGCTTTGAGCTCCATTTACTCTAAACTATTTAGAGAATATACAAGGTCCGGCACAAATAATGCCCCTGATTTTTATTACAAAATCTTTTATTACAAAATCATACACATGTAATTCTGTAACATCACAATATCATACTCAAGCACACCATATGACATTTTAGGTGAAATGTTCAAATTAAAACTATAAATTATTCTCCCCTTACTATGACTCTACCAACCACACTCAAGCAGGCCTTATTTCTGCTGGACCCTATATTTTCCAAAACAACCCACTATATAAAAGTAAGGCAGAAACGACCAAGTTTTCTAGTTACATTCTGAACCTTCTGGGTTTTTGTGTTTCTTGTGTGTAAAACTGGCCTCTCTTCATTGATGCTGTTGCTGCTGCAGGTCCAACTCCCCCTGATGTTCAAAGACAGTGGGTGGCTGCTTCTACCCCGCTGACACAGGGATAAGAGGCCCCTTTAGAGTTCTAGCTGTTCAAGACCCTTGAGCATCGACTGATGGTTCCAGCTTCCGGTTTGGGAGAAACAGTCCTGGGTGCTCAAGGACCCTGGAATCGTAGCAGTAACCAAGCAGAGCACCATGTCTCTGACAACAGCAAACGAGCTCGTGCAAGTGCACAAGGGCGAGGGTGGCAATGCCTTAGTAGAACTTTGATTCCACTTCTGTTTTTAAAATGTTGAATTTTAACTGAGGACCTTCTCCGAGCCTCCTCTTAGCTGTTATTGGGGCAGGTTCCAAACTTCCTCCACTTTGACTCTGTCTGCCACAGAAGGTTGGAAAAACTCTATCATGGAGGTATGCATTGCAAACTTCTGCTTTGGAGAATTCGGAGATTTCTGATAAATGGAGTGAAAAGTCCACTCTAAGATTTGGCTTAAAAGAATAAATGAGAATCTAACAATATTGAACCCCCTGGGTTTTTAACTATGTGATTATCATCATCTTCCCTGAAAGCAGTTGTATGGGAAGTAAGAGAGAAAAGAAGTGAGGGAGGAGAAACAACTCCCTGGCCCCAGCTTTCGAGGCGCTGCTTCACCTGGTGGCTTCCCCAGGTGGGTTCTGCTGCAGGACAGTCAGCACCCGCTGGGTGACAACCTCTTGGGCACTAGCCTGGTGGTAAGGCAGGCACAGATGAGGAGGACCTCACTGCAGCTACACCAATACTTCCCCGAATTGTCCTGGGCTGCAAGATGCTTTTTTGTTGTTGTTGCCTTATTTTGTTCATGGAAGCACCTCAAACAGTGGAAGGCTGTAAACTCTGTGCAGTGTTTATGCAGAAAGCACTGGAACCCTGTGGCCGTCCTCAGTCTGGGGTTGGAAACAGTGCAGGCCTGTCCCAAAGAAAAGCCAAGATCGAATTTCCACAGGTGTGATTTTCAAACGTAGCATAATCATCTCCCAAAACACAACCCAAAAAGCTCTTCTTCTTTTTTTCATTCTTTAAGCTAGCATAATTTTCAATGTATGTATGAATGAATGTTCAGGAAAAAATTAAATGGGTCAACCAATCTTTCTCTAATTTTGAAAGTACATATTTTTTTGTTAAAACTATCACTGTTGCAGAATTATAGTTTGTGCCAGTGTTTTTTCTTCTTTAAAATACCATGATGAGTAAGCAGCTACAAATAGTCAAGCATCTCTATAGCTAGAGTAAAATATCTTAGTAGAGACTTTCCATCAGCAAACTTCGTATTTCCTCCACAGGAGAACAATCACTGTAACGGCATCTCAGATGCCTAAGGTATGTCATCCGTAAATCTGAAACACCTGGGGCATTTTATTGAAGAATATAACAAAAACATTAAATGCAAAGTTTATAAATATTTCTTGAGCATCAACTATATACCAGGCACTTCAAGGGATATTACATGGTCTCCTCTGCACAGAATCTCACAATCAAGTGGAAAGATGGGAGAACTTCCAGATCAAAGACAGTCCAAGACAATGTGGTGAGTTCCTTTGTCCTGGCCCTCCACTCATGCATTGCAAAAGGAAGCCGCATCTTTAATCAAATCTCTTTTGGGATAGAGCATGGTTGTTCCATTTGGAGGTATAGGTAGGTCTCCCTACTAGGTCCCACGGCCTTTGGGAAGCCATTAGGAATGTTGCTGGGTTTGGGGCAATATTTGATCCTTACTGGACAAGATAAGTAGCAACCAGAATCCCTTGAGTCTCTAGAAGCGAATATTGCCAGTTCGTTCTAAAGAAAAAAGAGAATATAATGAAAAATTATGTCCCTCGACCTGGCCCAGTACTGTGTCTTTATGCCCCTGACATGATGGGGAAAAGAGAAGTCAACACTTTAAAAGAGACACGGGGTGTTTGTCTGAAGTGATTCTTCAACGTTGAGTGTCCCCATAAAGTTTCTCCTGTGACCACTGCCTCTTGTAGACTATCAGGGACCATGGAAGTCCCTAAGATCCAATATTAGAGTGACCCACTCAGAAATGCAGTGAGTTGAACAGTCATTCAGGTGGTTGCATTTTATGTTTATTTGCTTCACTTCCTCCGGAGGGGTGAAGAACATTCACACGGCATGCTGTTCAGCCCATCCCATGAAAACACTGTTTGCGTGAGTGTGGTCACACATAGACACATACCACAGACCTCTCTTTCTTCTTCCAGGGAAATTCTGATCCTCTGACTAGGAACTGCTTGGTTATTTTCTTCACTGCATACCTACTGCATGTTTTAAACACCTGGAAATCCTTATTTTCCCTGAGTACTGTCTGTGCTTTTCAACCTCAGCCTTTGCCCAGACAGTTTCCCTACTGGAAGGTCTTCCTCTCCCCCTTCCATCTTTAAGTTATCAAAATTATATGCAGCCTTCAAGGTCCAGCTCAAACATCACCACCACCATAGAACTGCCCCTAATCTTGTCCTTGCTGGTAGAGCTCAGTGGATTTGAGCGCAGGCCTGCGAAGCAAAGGGTTGCAGTTTCGATTCCCAGTCAGGGCACATGCCTGGGTTGCAGGCCAGGTCCCTAGGAGGGGGTGCATGAGAGGCAACCACACATTGATGTTTCTCTCCCTCGCTTTCTCCCTCCCCTCCCTTCTATCTAAAACTAAATAAAAATCTAAAAACAAACCCCCCAAAAACCCTGTCCCTAATCTTAACTGGAAGAAAGTTCTCTTCCTGAGTGCCATTATATTATTTTTTCCATATTTTATAGCACTTATCACATTCCACCTGAGGTCACAGTGATTTGGTATTTGTTCTTCCTCTCCTTTCCAGTGTAAGCTCCCTGAGAGCTTGAGAGCGAGGATCTGACAATACTTAAAAGAGCCATTCCCGATAGAAGCGCTTCCAGGGGTCATATCTGGTGTTGCTTACTGTGTGTCCTCAGTGCCTGTCCCAGTGTCCGAAGCATAATAGGTATTCAAGAAATATTTGTAGAATGATTAAATGGATGACAGGCTTGGCACACAAATGCACTTAATAAATGTTGAATTAAACAGGAAGTCAATGTTCAATTTAACCTTCAGCCGAAAACCTTTCACTTTCACCGTGTATTTACTATTCCAAGTTTGTTTTAAATTCTCCCTTTTAACCCAATCCTCCTCCCTTCCTCAGCATTTTTTTCTAAGGCTTTTTAGGTTCTTAGCGCTATTTCAGCTGTTGTGTTTAATTTCCTTTTTATGCGTTCTAAGGACCTTAACACCACCCAAAAAGTTTAAGAAGTGTCTTTTGTTTATTTAGTCAAAGTACGTCATATCTATCCTTGTGATTTGTTTGGGTTTTATTTCTCTTCGGAAAGAAGTCATGGGTACAGATGTCAGGAACCTCTTGGAGAAATGAATGCATGAGGCTGAGTTTGCGGGGCCGTGGTTTTGGTCTTCCAGGCATCTTAGAGCACCTCAGCTCAGCTCCCTCATTTTACCAAAGGCCCACGGCCTGGAGAGGTGAAGGGAAAGTAGGAGACAAAAGTACGTGGTTGGATGTGGTTTTAGACTACTTTTTAAGGTTCTTCTACCTGTACCTTGTGACTTGATAGAGTCCTTTGCCCAAGCTGTTTTTTAAAATTTGGAGGTGGAGAATAGTAAAGGGAGTTGTGATTGGAGGGGGCTGGGAAAGGTAGGTGGGAAGAGAAAGTCCCAACCCTGTTTTAGCTCTCAAGTTAATAGAACTGCTTCCTTGTGCTGCCTGTTCTAGAAAAAAAAAATGAAAAACCTGTGTGCAGAGTGCTTTGGCCACAGTTCAGCGTGACAACATGTGCACGCTGCATTTCAGCATCATCCTATGGACAGGTTCTGCCACCTGCACCCCTAAAGTGAGAATGTCACCTACTCCAGCCAAAAGTGTACAATTAACATGGTAACTATTTAGATAAATCACGGATAACCTGAGTTATCTTGACCAAAGCCACCTTCCCCTCCCAAACTTTTATAGAGGTCAGAATCTGCCCTGTTGATTTCAAAGTTGAAGGAACACTATGTATACAGCTCTCAGCATTGATTTCATTAGATACCTCCCTTGTGGAGGCAGAAAATGGAATACAGCCATTGAAAAGAAAACCTGTCTGAGTGGGGAGAGCACTCAGTTGGTAAGCTCCTAATCTCAGTTCTTTTATTACCTCACAGGATCTTGCTTTTCTTGCAAGTAAAGCATTTCTTTCTTGGCTTTCTCTCAAAAATATTCACCATATTTTTCTATTGCAGTTTTGTAGCAAATTGACTACACAAGTGAGTGAAGTAATCCCAAACAAATCCATTGGTCATATACTATTTTACTTATACTAATAATACAAATTACTACATCTGCTTCTGCCTTTTAATTATGAACTTGTAATGGTGGCTTGTTTGCAAAAAAGAAAGTTTCCAGAAAGGAAACTTCCATCATTTTTTTTTATAGTTCTGGTACCGAGAGCTCTCCAGAGGTTACACTTCAGCCTAATGTCTACATAGTCATATGAGGAAAAGGGTGCCAATGTCTGAACAGAAATGAAGTGAAAATGAAAATATTAATTGAAAGGGTAACATTATTTTAGAGTACGAAGTGGGTAAGAGTGTTTTAGGATCACGTAGTATTAAGAGTAGACATGAGGACTGGTTAAAGAAGAGAAGAAAATAAGTTATTAATGGAGTAAGAATGAGAAAGCAATGAGAAGGGAGCTAAAGAACTGATAACGAGGAACTAAAAGAAACCAGATAATAGAAACCAGACTCCGATTCTGAGGCATCATTTAGTTCCTTGGTAGCCTTGCCCCTCCTTCAGATGCCGCAGAATTCCCTTCCTCCTCCCCCTCCCCACCCGTTTCTGGCCAGAAGAGTGATCTTGCAGCAATTCTTGGTTTCTGGCCTCTTTCCTACTCTCCCAAAAGTAGAAAGAATTTAAAATAAGGTATAGATTACAAATTCATTTTATTTCATTGCTATTTATTTCTAGAAACTATTTTTGTAATGGGTGCTTTTTAGTCATGCAACCCTTCAGTAAAAGGAAAATCACTAAAAGTTATAGAAAAGACTACCAGAGAAATTTTCTGAAATAAAAGACAATACCAAACAGTATAGCCATGGGTAAAATTTCTGTGGGGAAATGAGAAAAATTATTGTTCTATCATAAGAAAGAAAATGATCCTGAAGGGATCTGATTCATCTTTCTACCTTCAGGGGAGAATTAATGTTATTTTTTTTAATTCCTCCAGAGAAAAGGCTATAACTTCCTTCACTAAACCGCCCTTATAAAGCAACAAATCATATATTTTATCCCAATAAGATCCTCCTTTTAAATTGCTGGCCAAAAATTTCATTTGTTTTTTTCCGTAAGATGGCTCTAGTAGCACTTAATTGTCCCTTAACTTCATTCAAAACTATTTTGTTAGATTATATTGTAACAGCTGTCATATCAGTGTGCATTTAAAAAAAAACTGATCAAAATTGGTGAGTTTTTGTGTAGCCATTTGAAGAGGAAGAGATTAAGTGACATTTTCAGCATATTCTTTATTATTTCAAGAAAGGTAAAAACGCACCTGAATGCAAAAGAAAAAATAGATCTGTACAGTGTATGGAGAAGGTGCTGTGACTGATCAACCATGTCAAAAGTGGCTTGTGAAGTTTCGTGCTGGAGATTTCTCACTGGATGATGCTCCACAGTCAGGTAGACCAGTCGAAGTTGATAATGATCAAATCCAGACATTAATTGAGAATAATTAACATTATACCATGTGGGAAATAGTCGACATACTCAAAATATCCAAATCAATAAAGTTATTGGTGAAAGTGAATAATGTGTCTTTTATTTTACGGAAAAAAAAAAAAAACCCACACGAACTTTTTGGCCAACCGCATACCATCTTCGTATAAAGTTGGACAGATTCCCATACTTTTTTGGAACATGTCTACAGTTAGGAATAGATGCCACTAGGTGGCGCCCTTGTACCCATATTTTATATCTAAGTCACAACAACACTTCAGCTGGATGACCACACTCTGGACAGTCTACTTTTATACCTGTTGTAGGGAAACTGAAAAAGCTGGCATTCACGCTGCCTGTCACTACCAGAACCGAAAAGCAGAGACAGGGATTGAATCTTTATGGGTGCTTTATTCAGATGGCTGGCGATCTGAGAAGACAGTGGGTTTGTTCCCTAACAGACCATCTTACATTCCATTTCAAACCTTCCTTTTTTATAAGGAGAAGAAAAGTGTAGGTAATGGGTTTGGAATTCAGGGAAAAGGTCAATCAGATAAAGAACTGCAGCATTCTTTCATTTGTTGACGAGGGATTCTTTATCTGTGCCCTGGGAAGTGGAGGGCTCACCCCAGAGCACAGTGGCTCAGATGCCATCTTGATTGCTTGCAGTCCTCCTGGGGCACAAAGGTGGAGCTGCCTGTGGTCTCCTGGAGTCAGGCTGGGTCATCCCTTTGGTTCCTGGAACACTAGCTTTAAATGCATTCGTTACTATGCTTATTGACTACTACCTGAAACTAAAATTTTCCAACTCTTGAGTCCACCATCATTCCTAATAAAACTATTAATAAATATATTAACGCCCCCTTCCGTTCTCTTGAGAAAACTAATTTGAAACAATGCTCTAAATTTAAATAATATAAGAAAAGACATTTAAGAGCTCTTAGCTTATTTTAAGCAGTTTCTATATTTTTTGATGAAACCTCTCGGGTTTTATCAACCACTTCCAGGACCCAATCAGAGAGAGAAAGAGAATCCACCCTCCCTCGAAGCCTCGGGTGAACGCGTGCTTTAACGTTTGATGGTCCTAATTATTCAATTTAATTATTACATCTGCCAAATGACTACTTCTCTAACTTTCTTGTGCTTGCCACATATTTTGTGCCACTTGGTCACTGTTTTAAATCACCTTCCTTCCAATATGCTCATTCCTAATATGTGGGAAGATAGATGCTCCAAATTATTTAAAATATATTTTTTAAATGAGCTCTCCAAAATTTAAACACTGGGGACTAAGCTGGCCTTGCAAAGCCTTCCGTATGCAATTCTAAAACTAGTCCAATCTGAACATGTGTGTATAGTTTCAATTTCGGCTGACATCTGGCAGTGACGAGGCATCTGGCATAAGCTCCTAACTTTTCATTTTATCTGCGTGTACAAGAAAGTAGCATAATACTATAATTAGATTTTACCTTACTATAAAGTAAATAGGAACGCATTTTGAAACATATGCCATGAAGTCATCAGCAGACTCAGTGGGTAGTTAGCAGTCTCCCCCACTTCTCCTCCTTTTAGTAAGTGTCTGAGTGTGGAAGGCGCCGAGCTCCTGGCAGCTTTTGTGATTTGTGTCCTCAAGCTATTTGGGTTCTTAGATATTTGGAACTTCTGGACCACCAATAGATGGACCATTCATTAAAAAGCCAAAAGTTTCTGTTTACGGCTTCTAAGCTAAATATATTCTCATCCTTACAGTTTAATTTAGCCAGCACCTTTGTTTGGGCCTCTCCTTTACTAATTCCATCAAAGTGCTACTTATTTGAGGGTTCCCGGTGTTTCTCTGCCAACCATTTAACCTTTTTTTCTTCCAGCCCCAAGCAAAAGTAGAGACAACAAGGTGTTCTTTCCCAAAGTCTTTGCAAAACTATTTAAATCTTCTGGTGTTTTCCTTCAAAGGAAACAGTATCCCTCAGGCCGCCTGATCCCCAGCTACTAATACAGTGTGGTCTTTCTTAGCTAAATCAGTTCAGTCTTCTTTGGCGGTTGTTTATAACTTCTTTATGACCTCAACCTGACGGTTTTAATGCACAGTCTTGGGTTCTCCTACCAAGTGTGCTTCCTCTTTTTTCAGGGAAGGTAAATGTCTCCTGAACACATTTCAGTTGTATACAGTGTGGCCACACGTTTTGGAGCAAAGGCAGTGGGGCTCACCACCGTTCCATTCTTGTGAACAAAACTCTTGGATTTTTGTTTGCCTTGTTTCCTATTTCAAAATTGTTTTTCAACCCTTCTCAGGCTTCTATAAGCCTTTCATGATAGGTTTAGGTGTAGAATCTGGAACTAAGTATTAGAGTGGAAATTAGGAAGGATTTGTACCGAGAATGATGAAAAAACTTACTTTTTGAAAGTAAGTTTTCAAAATTTACTTTATTGATATACTCCAATAGTGTTTTTGTTTTGTTACTGCTGGTGGCACCTCTAGATTTTTGGTATCAACAATCTAGATTTTTGGTATCAACTATTACCTTTCTTTTCTTTTTTCTTCTTTTGTCATATATAATTTCATTTTGTGTTCCTGGGAGCAACCTGTAAATCAGTGCTTCCCTCCCAGTAGCTAGGACAGTGCCCCTTAGGGCTGAGGTTCATTGAAACAATTCATGTTTGTCCCTTTAAAAGTTCAGCACAGGGCTGGTGGCTTCTTGTTTTCACCTGGGGCCTGAAGAGCCCTTCTTTGTTATACCCACCTGTACCCCATTATGCAGAAAAAACATGATTTTTTTTCTACCTGTGCCATAATTCAAAGAGGGTGGGATGCTCTGCTTTTAGGTACCACAAGTGGGAAGGTCACCAATGCTGGGTCAGAGAGTGGAGCCCTCAGCAGTGAGAAACGGTTACTCACAATGCCTGGAGCTCTTTGAAATACTCTTGGCTCTCTTCCCCACCCACCTGGATGCTGGGTGCCCACTGTGCCACTCCCTGAAAAATAAGGAGTGAGTGACTGTCATACTCAAGACTCCACTTGACTTATACTGGTGTTTATTAGCCAGAGAATTCACCTGTAAAAGAAGTTGTATGTAGTAGGCAAGAATGATCTCCAAATTTGATTTTTCCTCCATGTTATCATTAGACAAACTGTTTCTGACCTATAATACTTGTTTTTCTTTGTCTTCCTTCTGTTTGTTTTAAACTATTCATCTTCGATAGCAAGTCTTCGTCCATAATTCTCTAGCCATACTTGTGGTGTCCCACTTAGTAATCAGTGTTTTGTACTTGTTAGAATCACAGTCTCGTTATGATCAAAGAGATTCTCTAGCAGGTGATCGTTCTGATATGTCCTTTATAAAACCATGAATGTCGCTACCAAATATTACAGATCTATGTGACCATTTCCTAGATGAATTCAAACTCCTCCTTCTCTCATACACACACAAGTAGAAACTTGTTTTCACATACTTACCAAAAATGATAATTATTATCCCAGTGACCTAGGGACATAGATAATCATAAACTACTGAAAGGTTAGAGAACATGTCTTCTTTTCTTTTTAAAATCTTCCATAAAATCTCCATCACGCTTATCTACACCCCACAACGAAAACTAGTGAGCGTGCCCACCCAGGCCTGTGTGTAGGTTTGAATAGATGTAGCTTAAAGAGATGTTTAATTCTCCCCTAAGTTTGCCTCTGGACCATCCTCAGATTTGTTTTCTAGCCAACCTCTGTGTTTTATTCTTTTTTTAAAAAGTATCTAATTAGAAAAATTCATCTTTTTCTTATTGTACATAAAATTTAATCAACAAATGTTGAAGAACAAGGGATTTGGCCAACAGTAGGAGATATAACTATAAAAACCCATGGTCCCTCCCCTCAAGATACACAGTCTACTGGGGAGAGAGACACATACAAAGTCTCATAAATGCTACTGGGTAGGCACAACCTGTGAGGGGAGTGCAGAGGACACTGTTATCACCCTCTCCCCAAGGCTGCTACAACAGCAACTGCTTCCTTTCAGCTTCATTATTTTTATAATGCGGATGAAGAATCTTTTCCCATTCCCTTAGGAATGCAGGCTCTATTCCTCATGTGTGTTCTTTTCCAAAAAGAACAGTCTCAGGTGACAGCAATAATGTAAATACCTGCAGTGTCGTCTTGAATGAACCAAATCAGGGAGTGATAGTCACCAAGTTCGCTAAATTCTCACTTTCCACTTTCCTTTGACTTTGTCCTTCCAGGAGGTTGCTCCTTAGAGGTCGAAGTCAGAGGAGGCTGCAGGAATCCAGGGCAGCACCCTTCCTTGGAGGCAGGGCATTGAGCTACTCTTCTGCTTGAAGAGATCTGAAGAAGAGACTAGAACAGTTACCCTTTAGTTTCTCTTGAAATCTTTGCTTCACGACAATTCATGCTGTTTTAAACACCTAAGAAAAGTGTACCTAGTTCTGGTGGACTTGCGTATTCTAAATACTTACGCACATATACACAAAGAAAAACAGCACTCTTTCCTGTTAGCAAACACCGCCCTCCCCCATTAGGGGGTGCTTTGTGTTTAAGAACAGAACAGGACCCATTAGAACTCAGTAAGAAATGCAACTTGAACAGCACCTATGACAAGATTTTCTGGGAAGTTCAAACTGAAGAGGGCTGGATTGTGCAGACACCGGCAGGTCTCAGTCGTGCCATTCAGAAGAACAGCTGAAAGAGCCATGTGACGTCTCCCCAGGCCCTCCTCCGAGGCTCCTCCAGTGCCCACAGTTTGAGCTGCCCGGGCAACACCTCGCCGCGCAGAGAAGTGGCAGCCATCTAAATGCCCACAAATTATTTGAGGGAAGAATCTCTTCGGGGATTACACAGGCCAGGGACATGGAAGATATAGTTTTAGAGCCAACACAGTCCTAGAGTTTTTGTTTGCTCTTTAAGATTAAAATTAAGGATTTTTTTTTTTACTCAAGTGAGGATTAGCCTAAAGGTAGGACAACAAGATATAAAAACAGTGGGTTCAAAATTATGAGTTCAACCAGAGACTGGAAAATCAGCTGCCATTGGTGATGAAGTGGTGGGTTTTACCTTGGAGCAATGCGGTGTCTTTGTGCATCAGCTTAGCAAACGTGAGTTTACTGAAATGGTTTTTCATGGATGGCGGAGCACGCTTGCATCTGGAGATGGGATTGTGCTTCTTAAATGCTTAATCACAGGGCTCCCGATCTCCAAGCCTACTTTGCTCATGCTGCGGGAGAAAAGCCAGGGCTATCTATGTATATTCAGTGGCCAACATAAAAAAGCCTCCATTTTTTCACTATAAAATTGAACCATCTGTTTATTTCACACCTCATCTTAATCCAAAAATAACAGCATTGGTTTAGGTTTGTTTTTCTTTGGGGTGGGTAGCTTTTTGTTTTTATTTTTTTGTTTGTTCTTGATAAAAATGGTATATACTTAAGGTATACGTATGCATAGTAAAATGATCACTATAGTCAAGCTAATTACCATCTCATCTCCTCACATAATTACTGTGTGTGTGTGTGTGTGTGTGTGGTGAGAGCAGCTGACCTCTTGGTAAATTTTGAGTGTTCGATACACTGTTATGAACTCCAGTCATCATGCCATACACTTGGTCCCCGGACGTATTCATCACATGCCCGGGAGGCAGACGTTACGATTCCACTCCTAAGTCAGCTGCTCTGATTTCCAAATACTTGTGGTTGAAAGCAATAAATGTCCTAATATTGGCAAGATTGGGTTTTTTTGTGAACTGACGTGTATGACAAACTAGAGAAAACTATGAAAAAGTGATGTAAAAGTCTATAACTCTTTAAGGAACATAAAGCAAGGAATCACTTATACAACCTCAAAGAAAATAGAAGAAATCAAATTGTTAAAAAAATTTGAGGAAGTCAAATTTAAATTCTCAATAAATTATGAGATTTATTTTAATAGTTTTTTTTAATCTTCTTATCTGAAGAATGAACAGATATAATGAAACTATTAAATTCGTAGTGTCAGGTGGTCTTTCAGCCGGGAGGAGCTCTCAGGTGTGTCCAGGGAATGATTTACCTGTGAGAGAATCGGTACAAAGTCACAGAAATCTTTAGTTTTAATGCAGACCAGAGTCTTCCTCAAGCATCTGCTGCCTGATTTCAGAGACCATATCCAAAATGAAAAGAAGCAGTCTCTTACCTATCAGATGTCAAATCCAAAGGCATAGCCTTTGTGAAGACCCTATTGTATTGTATTTGCCAGTCTCAGAAAGAGATCTGCTAAGCTGTTGGTGGAAAGCCACGGTGCTTCAAGTAGCTTTAAAGATCAGTCCCGCGTCAGCTTACTCTAATGTCCTCCCTGCAAAAATGAAGCATAGAAGTCTCAGATTCTGAAATTCACTGGAATCTTGATGAAGAAATTATTTTAGTGTAAGCAAGATCACTGTACTCAAATCTGTGTTTCTTATCAAGTTTGCCTCCAAACTCTGCAAGTGGGAGAAAAGTCAGGCTTTATGGGATTTTAGAACTCTGTAAGCTCTCTTGCTTGCAGGGAAAATAGAAATTACTGGGGCTTTTTGCATGTCAAGAACTCATTGTTGAGATTGTCAAAGGATTCAGTAAGTAGCTCTAACAAACAAAACGGCATGTCATTAGTGAGCAAGAAACAAGCATCCGTGCTGAAACCTGGGTCCGGTGCACTTAGCGCTGCACAAAGAGCGTACTTTACTCAGATCGTTTGTAGTTAGATGTATCCTAAAGACAACTCTCCAGTAGGGGCTTGTTTCCTGCTTCCTGGGTGGTGCTGTTTCTAGTTTTTAATTTGTGTGTGTGGGGGGGAGGGTGGGTCAAGTGAAGGGGGTCACTGATACTTGAAAATTGGCTCTCTAGGAAGGGTCAAATCAGGTCATCTATAGGGTGACCTTCCCTCAGCTCCTCAGGGCAACTGCATTTCAATGTGGACCAAAGGCTGAAGTCACAGACATGAGGCATTAATCACTGGATCTCAGAAAATAGCTTTTTGGGAAGCTTCCGGGACAGGATAGGTGCGATCTCCCTGGAGCCTCTGAACGTACAATGTGTAGGTCTGCCATTCTCAGGGCTGAAACTTCAAGTCCTCGTTATGGATTGTCCTGGAATCCTAGAGTCTGGTTTGATCAGTTTATCAACTCCAGAATGATGGAGGGGGGTACACAGGGAGGACTTGGATGAGCTGAAGTGGATTAATTATTTCTTTAATGAAAAACTAAATTCCAGGTTATTTACAATAGCTGCCTTGTTGGGGAAGTTATAGTGGGTATTTTTTTTATTTTTAATACTTGGGAAGATGTTTCAAGCAATAATGTATTAGATGTGCAATACTTTTGTCAGGTAGTGTGCGCTGGCCTTAGCAGGGTGAGAATTGTTACAGCGGGCTGCCTTTACTTATCAAGCTAAGATGGATGTGCCTCTCAACGGGCCCCTTCTGACCAGATGGTTAATTTATTGTTTGAGCTGGAGTTCAACCTCAGCAGGAGTGGAACTGGTTTTTACAGGGTTCCCCTTGTCCAAACTAGAGCACGCTTACTGCTTTCTCCCCGGATTCCCCAAATCTCAGCCTCCAGGACCAGCTACTGGCAAGTCGTTTTACCAATTTTCATTGGTCTGGCCACAGGAGGAACATCCTGTTTCTTTAAATCACCAATGTTCAAATCATCATGGAGAAAGCAACTCCCTATCAATTTTCTCCACATTTAATCCTCAGCTTCTTGTCATATTTTCATTTTTCTGCAGTGGTTCCCATGGTAACAAGTGTGTTGGCAGAGCAAGTGTGACTCTGCTTTTAGCCTTCTGCACATTACAAAATCCTTCTAGTGATCCTCAAGCAAGCATCATTGTAAAAGGGCGGGAAGAGAATAATTTGTTAGCTAGTACCTTTAATCTCTTTCCCTACCACTGCATTTTCCCCCCATCCCCAAACTAGCCACACTAACCCAAAAGACAGCTTTCAAGGATACTGTCCAGAATCCCTGCACCTATTGATACAACTACTCAAAGGACCTTTCTATCCACCTACAGATGGACGGATTGAATCTTTTGGTTTAGGATTCCTCTTCTAGGTATCAGTGACTTCACTGACATAAACGCATATTCAATGCAATGCCCCAGCTGACAATGGCCAGCTGGGGGAAGCCTGGAGCAGTAATCTACATTCATTTCTCTATAAAATATTCTCAGATTGCATCTTAGATGTAATAGAGCCTAGGGCATACAATTGAGCCTTAAAGACATTGGGGACATTGAAACAGATTTTCTCCTAATGAATAGTTAAGTAGCACAGGAGGGGAAGCCGAGGAGTCATCACAGAGAACTGAGCCCCTGAAGATGAGGAAAACCTTTTTAAAAAATGTAGAGAAGAGGACATTGCAACTGGTGGTTGGGTGGGGGCAAGGAAGATTCACTCAGTTGGGAGAATTGAGGGTCCAACTATGGAAAAGGCAAGAAACCCTTTTGAAAGCTGAGGAAACTGTGCATAGAGAAAAAGGAGTTTTTGAGAGAGAACTGTCTGAAGAAAGGGAGCCTGCAAATGAGAGGACAGCTTCGGGCAGACTTTGGCCCAACTCTGTAACACATTTTCCCAAGTAATGATTTCCTTAAGGATTTTGTGGCCTGGCATTAAGTTATATGCCTAGCAACCCCGAGTCTCCTATGTCCTCAGTACTCAGAAAAAGTAGGAACTGTTCATCAGAAAGTAAACAGTCCTCATATTTGAATGTGCTTTTATTTTCTGGAAAGGTTAATGAATTCAGGGGAATGAAAATAGATGTTAGACATAAAAAGTGGGTATCTCAGTTATAGCTAAGAAAATAATCAAATATAAATTATTACTTTTTGTTGGGTCTTATAAAATATGTGATACTTAAGCACATTGAAGTTTTAGTTAGCTAATTACATTGTACAAAGATATTTTTGGCCCTTTAAAGGTTATTTTCCTACATTAAGAAAAGTTTTCTTATACTAAAAACTTTTTATTGTGACTCAGGTTTTGTGTCTCTGTAGAGACATGCGTACGTAGGTGTTTCCCTTTGTGCACTTATTTTGCACAGGTAATGAAGTTAAATAATGCCCAGGTAGGCAGGTCAACTGACCTTTATAATAGCTAAATGAAGAAAAGCATTTATGGACTAAAGAAATCACATTCTATTTCTTTGCATCTCTCCATCCCTCTTCCCCTTCCCCAGCACTCTGCTAAAAAACATCTTATTTAGTCAGGAAATCTTATGTAATTTTTTTCAGAAAGTCTATAGGAAAACCAAGATGAAAATCTCAGGCAGATAGAACATAAAGCTGTTCTCATATTTGTTAGAATGGTCATTTATTTTCACAGTGTGGTGCTGAAATAAATTTTATTTTTAATATTTTGCATTTTTCCACTCAGAGAAGACTTATTGGTCTTGAATGTGTAAAAGGCGTCTGTTCAGGGCAGTAAGGAATGTTGTATGCTAAGTTTTCCTCTAGGATTTTTGGTTTTAGCTTTGATGACGAATGTCAAAGGCATGGAATAAATGTTTTAAGACTGCTGTACGGTGTTTAGGCATTGCCCTTCCACACCCGCAACTACATTTTCCTCCTTGAAAATGCAAGCCTTACTATTTTCTGTTTGAAATGAAGAGAAAGATAATTGGTAGATAAACCTGGTATCTTTGTCTAAAGAGCCAACCAAGTCTCTCTTTGTACTCAACGTAGAGGGACTAAAGGAAGCTTACAATGATGTCGTCTTCCTATGAAGGAGAAATTTTTCCTAGTTGAGTATCAGAGGTAAATCTATTGAATTCTACCTGTAAATGTCAAAGGCCATCTCAAATAACCTTACAAAAGTAAGATTTGCAAGTACTGTAGTTTCATTTTCCCCATTTTATAGCCACCAAGGGCACCTCCCAACCCAGATGTAGGTAAGTAAACAGTAAGACAAACTATGGTCTCTTTCTGTTCAGAGAACAAATATTAAATTAACAGTAGCAATTTTAAACAAAGAGATTGGTTTTTAATTGGTTTGTAAAGAATTGTAAGTAAAAGGGTTTTATGGTTTTAGCAGCCACGCAAAATACTCTTTCATTTCTAAACTATTTGATAATTGATTACTTTTGACCTCAGTTATTTGGGGGCAGAATCCTTTTATTACTAATATAAGTAAATCCTAATTCCACATATTTCTTTTAATATTTTTCTATATGCTAAGACTATGTACACACACATTTTCATTTGAGGTCATATAATATGGGTAGTGAAATATTTCACTCTTCTGTAAGTTTAAGAAAAATTCCTACACAGTGATGTAACATTAGGCCAATACTTTAGCAAAATGAAGAGTCTCTACACTCAACCTTTTTAGACAGCTGACTTCACTACCATATGCGCAGCACAACAGTGACATCTTAAGGCCAAGTGACCACAGCTCCTTTAGCCAGAGAAAGAACTTGAATTGGGATTTGTTTTCAAAGAAATTCCATATTATCAAGTAGTTTTCAAGTTTACAATTTGCAACTGATAGATCTTTATAAGTGCTTCTTTATTTATTACTTCTTTTTCTGTCTTTGTGGACATTTTAATGTGCACTAGTAAATGCTGACATTTTACAGATACATTGTACATTAATGCATGCATTTCACTGCATAGTTTATTGACACTCCCCTTGTAAAGCTTTTATGGAAGAAACAAGCCACAGCAGTATAGCAAAAGAGGCTTAATCTTTATAAATTGGGGCCTTTTCTGTCTCTTTGCTAGCCGAGGTGGCAGTATTTGAGTGGGAGGGGGCAGGAAACACCTCTTAATATTTAAGGTTTTCTACATGGGTGAACTCTTGCCAATTCAAAACTAATTGCTTACTTTAATAAAAAATTTTACCATTTTATATAAAAATTAAATCACAAGATGTTTAATTGAAATGGCTGTATTGTAATTAATATTTTGAGATAATTGTGATTTTGAGCTTAAATTATATATAAAAATTGTCATTTTTGTATGTGTTAAAACTACTGTATCACAATTAACAGTACTTTTTAGTTGAACTACATATTGATGTGAATAAAACTGAATGGAGACATATTTACTACTTTATTAACATAGATTGTGAGTGTACTTAATAGATTTTTTGCAGTATAAGACCATGACAACATTGAAAGTTGCTTCATTTTATGTGCAAAGAAGTCCTCGGAATCTCTGTTTTAAATTTACTGAATCAGTGATATTGTCAGTTAATTTGCAAGTGCTAGCTGTATCCTCCAGTTTTAATTTATGTATTGGCACTAATCTATAAAGGTGTACAATGTGATTAGAATGCATTTTGAAGATGCTTTCTGTACACATACGAAACACAGGGACTAAAATAATGCTGTGCAGTGTACAGCAGAGCCATTTTCCGGCTTTGGTGTACTCAACTTTTTCAGTATTTAAAAAAAGTGTTTTGAATAACATAAAAGTCTCTTTATTGTATAAATAATAAAATGTCACCTTATTGTACAGTATCTTTTGTTTAATGTCAAAGCAAGATTTTTCTTAGTCAACCAGAATTATAGTATGAAAAAAGCATGTTTGTTTTAAAGAAAAACACAGACATTGTAATTAATATTTGGAAATGTAAGTTTTACTATGAATATGTACTATTTATGTTTATTAGCGATGATTTTTTTCATAATGTGAGCATGCCTCAATCATCCAAAAGGTATCTATCTATCTATCTATCCATCTATCCACTCATCTATCTATGTAAGTTAATATACATTCCATTGATTGGCTACTTAATTGAATCACATGGTAAGTTTTATAATGACTGAGCAGCCTAGACTACTTCTCATGTTTCTGGTGTAAATAAAAATGTTTATATTTGGTATTTATTAAATGAAGTTCACCTATAACAACTTCCCTTTTATAAAATTACCACATGACTACAAGTTCAGTCTTATGAACGTTACAAGCAAATTTTAAAATTAAGGCCCTGGAATTAAAGAAAAATGCACAAGGGTGGATTACAATACACCACAGATGAGATTATACACACAAGTACCTGATTAGTAAGTATTTAAACAAAGTACATTTCAAGATTTCTATGCAGTATACATTATTAGTTTTGCTCTGTTGCTAATATCTATAGAATTAATAAAATCAGGTCTTCAGTACTTTTTAATAAAAAGAACAGAAAGTATTTTTACGCTGATAACACTGAGGGAAAAATATGCACATCCAGTCTCTTCTTGAATCTAGAAGGACCATATTATTGTATGTAAACTTAATACAAAGACATCATTTAAAAAACCTTGTCAAGTTTTAAATTCAAAAATGTGAGAGTAATTATAACACTTTTATTATTGTCTCCACCAATAACTACGTCTTGTGTAGCATTTCTGTGACCTTAGAAACCATGACAAAATGACTTCATAAAACATGGGGTAAAGGCTAGAAACATTTCGACTAGATTAGAACAAAAACAACACAGTGAATGTCAATTTAAAACTTATGGTGAACCCACCCAACTACATCACAAAAGTCCTATCATCGGTAATTGAAAAGTCTGATTTTTTAAATGGCAAAGAACAAATTCAAGTCAATTTTATATCAAATAAAAAGATCAAAATTGGATGGTCATACTCAAGTCAGTTGGTCACATTTTATGTAACACAAACAGAAATGGGGGTGGGGAAAACCACTTCTACAAAAATGCTTTGTCATAAAAGTATTAAACCACATTAAATAAAAATCCAGTTTTAAAGAAACTGTCTTCTATGTAACAAGGGAATGAAAATGAATAGGATAAATTTGTACAAAACATTGAGACCATATGTATGTACACTATACACGTTATCACCATTACAAATGTACACAACACCTTAGAAAATGTTAATTATCAATGTAAGAATTCTAAGAATTAACATGACCAAAATTATAAAACAACTCCAATTTAAGTAGGAATTCGGTCTCTCAAGTACTCCAGGATAGCAGCGGTTCCTTTCATTAATACAGCTGCTCGAGGAACGCGGAATGGATTTCCATCCAGTAGTAATGTTCTGAACAAAAGAGAGAAATTAAGAATTTTAACATTTTCCATTAGGGAGGCTTTTCTTCTAATTTCACTTTTAATCTTATAAATAAGATTTGTGTATTTTTTTCCATTTGGCCATTTCAAATCTAGGCATTTAAACATTTGGAATTAGAATTGCAATAAAAACCAAAACAGCATTAACAACACTTATCATGTGAAAGGTACTGTGCTAAGTAGTTTAAGTTCACTGACTCTCTCAATTTTCTTAACGACCCTATAATGTAGGTACAATTAATATTCCTATTTTAGAGATAAGGAAATACAAGTTCAGAGAGACAAGAAAGACTTGTCCAAGGTCACACAGCTGCTATTAAAGGCAGGAGCTGTGATCTGAACCATAATTTAGCCCATCTTTTTCTCAGTCTCATATTAACCATATACTAAATGGCTGATTTACACAAGCTGAGGCAAAAGTAGGTTTACAGTTGTGAGTGCCCAAAACAGTTTATTTTTTTAATTATTTATCAATTATTGTATTATTTTCCATAAGAACCACTGCAAGCCTGCTTTTGCCCCACCCTTCATTTACACCAGTGTGGAAGGAGCACACTAATAAGCACTCCCCCAAGCGCTAAACTGTGATCACTATGCCCCCTCCACCCTGGGAAATGTGGACACTTGTCTGCCCTCTCCCACCCCTGACCAGATACACATATAAAAACCTATTTACTTGCTCTGAAATGAAGTTCAATTTAAAATTCAAGGACCTGTTAATTTGTTTCTTTAATAATTAACGAAATGCCTTAACTTATAAGATAAACTTTTGTATTAATTTTCAATAACTTAAGTGTTTATGTAAACAAAAGTTGAAGGATTTCACACCACATAATATATAGCATATCTAAATTATATCTTCGAATACTTCCATGAGCCTTGGGAATTCTTCTAAAGATTGATTTTTCTTAATTTATAGACGCTAGTTACAGTCAATCCTCATTATTCAGACTCTACACTTGCAGATTTGCCTACTCATTAAAACTCATTTGTAACCCCAGAATCAAGACAGCTGGCACTTTCAAGGTCATTCTTTGACACGCACAGAGCAGCAAAAACCCTGAGTGACTGGATAGGCACATTCTCCATTGAGGTTGAACAGGTGACGCTGCCTTCTATAAATAAGGGTCCTGTCCCTGGTCTACTTAGTGTGACATTTTTGCATTTTTGTACTTGTTGGTAATTTCACTGTTTAAAATGGCCTGCAAGTGTAGCGCTGAAGTGCTCTCTAGTTTCCTTAAACAAGGAGGCTGTCATGTGCCTTTAGAGAAAATACATATTACACAAGCTTCATTCAGGCATGAATTCTAGTGCTGTTTGGCCATAGTTCAATGTTGATGAATCAACAATACTTAAAAAGTTGTCTTAGCACAAAAACACACATTAAAAAATAAAAGGTTATGTACTGATTGGTTGAAAATGCTGTGATGAGGTTTGCAAGAACCTAACCTTTGCACCTAGGAGTAATGGTTCAGTCTTCACTAATTTGATGTTTACTGAGACTTTATAGAATAAAATTGCTGCCAATAACAAGAATTAACTGCACTTGCCTCCTACAATTCACTAATAAGAGCTACCAGAGCAGATGCCAGTGCTGCCCTAGTAAAGTACAATATGCCAGACCATCACCTGCAGTTTTCAATAATGAAATTACTTCTGACACATCCTGCTTAGCTTTCTGTTAACATCTCAAACT
Source organism: Desmodus rotundus (assembly GCF_022682495.2). NCBI lineage: Eukaryota > Metazoa > Chordata > Mammalia > Chiroptera > Phyllostomidae > Desmodus > Desmodus rotundus. Next base: position 49,510,589 of record NC_071389.1, read on the forward strand.
CCCTTTATAGTCACTTAACAAGCATTTATTGGGGGCTATGCTCCAGGCACTGGGATAACTTTTTTAAAAGGAAGACAAAGAAATGGTAAAAATGATTCTTAACAGAGCAGGAATGGGAAATTAGAGGAGTAACTAACTCTAGAGAATAACGAAGGTTTTCAAATGTGATATGTAGGTTAATTATTGATAAAAAGCAAGGTAAAGGCATTTGGTAACAGTAAACACAGAGAGAAGGACCATGCCCTAGCATGAAGCCCACTTGAAACAAATGCTGATAATGTGTAATCAAATTTTGAAAAACCCTATATGCACAGCTAAATATATTTCCCTGACACTTTTATGCAGTAGTTTCAGATTACACAGGGTGATGAGAAAAGTATCACTAGAAACAATCAGTTACCTTATTTACACATATATGATACCATATAAACAAAGGTAAAAAAATAAATTTGGTAAAATCTGGAAAACAGAATTGGTATTCTGGGTTTGTTATCTATTATTTTTAATAGAATGTTACATTTTTTACTTCAACTTTCCGGCTAGAGTATCTCAACAACAACAACAAAACAACCAAAATGGCACTTCAAAAAAATCAGTCAAATACACGGGAAAACTTAATACAATGGTGTAGTTACCTTAAGTTCACACAATTACCAAGCTCTGGTGGAATTTGTAGGAGGTCATTATTTTGAAGGTCCAATGTGATCAGATTTTCCATTGTCTTCAATTTTTTAGGGTCCACAAATCCAACCTGATTATTACTAATCAAAATTGTTTCAAGTGTGGGAATGAGATACAGAACTTCAGGTAGTATTTTGAACCTACATAAATACATTGGAATCAGAGGCAAAATCATTCATTCAAATAGATGATCCTAAGTTTGATATTTTGAGATACAGCTTTCTTTGGTGTAAGTTATTTTAGATTTGGTTTAAGTCTTATATTCAAATTTGCCAGAAAATAAAGAATGTGAACTAATTTTGGAAACCTTGAAATATATGTTAGGTGGACAGATTTGTAACAGTTCCTATTTATTGTATAAAATCAAAAGTTTAGAGTAAATTCTCCAATGTTTCCCTTTTCACATTCAAGAGACAAGCAAATCTTCCTGAGATCCTGTATGGAATGGCTCCATGTAGGTATTCTTCCAGAGTTCACTTGTATTTCTTATGAAAGAGAATCACTGCCTAACTTGAGTAAAAATTCAAGATTCCTATTTGCTTTGAATGAAGTAAATGCACTTGCAAAAACAAGTGCATTTTTGGTTCTTGAAAAAGATGATAAACTGGCATAGGCTACCAGCTTCCCCACCCAAAAGCAACCATAAAGATGCCCCAAGGGAGATAAAAAGGCCAATGACTCTCAGAGCAATTAACACAAATTCTTAAGGCCCTCTTGGTGCAACAGCAAAGGCTAAACTGAAGGCAGCTCTGTACTTCCAGAGGGACAGGGGAGTCAATAACCAGGAGTACAGATGGACCAAACTGCCTCCAAGTAGTCCCTTCTCTTCTTTCTCACCAACCCATGAACAAGGTAATTTAAAAAGATGTGGCTCAACTGTTAACTTAGAAGTTAAGGTTAACTTTTGCCACTTCCCCAAAGACATTACCTGACAATGCAATTGATAACTCAATAGATAATTCAATAGAGAAATGGCAGTTCAATTCACAAGTAAAAATTAGGAGAGATCTGAGAAGTGCATATGTTTTTAAATTATGAGAACAACAGTATAACCTACACACGAGAAAGCAAATATGATGGAGCAGACGGAACAAAAATTTAAATAGGCAGCATTTTAACATCACTATGCCTTAGCTTCTTCATTTGTCAATGAGGTATTATAGTAACAGCACAAAACTTATACACTGTGCCATACTAAACTCCCTGAAGTGTCCCAAACACTGCATGCTCTCACACTGGTTTGCCTTAGTACATGCTACTTGCTCTACCTGGGATGACTAATCCCTGTGGTCTGGCACATGTCTACCTATTTTTCCTAAGTCTTGGTTATAATGCTATCTCCTTTACCTTCAGGTAATTTCAGGTACACTTTTGTGCATTACGCTTCAATTGTAGCAACTATAATTATTAAAATGATTAAAAAGAACAAAAAGCTATTACATGTCAGTTGTAAAAACTCAAAGCAAGCAACATCGCTTTCAATTCTAAGCAGAACTAAGTGAAAATAAACCAGGATATTTAAAGAAAGTAAAAATAAAAGGGCTTTTTTGTTTGGCTCTTTTAGTTGTATTCTCTAGTCAGACCTACAAATTTTTTAAGGAATAATAGTCGCAGATTTGTCTGTTCTCTTACCTATTGAAAGAAAGATTGATTGTTTGTAGTCTTATCAACGATTGCATTTCTTCAGGCAAAGAATTTAAAAAATTGTTTCTAAATTGGAAAGAAAAAGATGATTTACAAACAAAGTTTTGTTCAGCTTTAATTTATAATAGAAGTGATGATCAGACAGAAAATTCTGTAGCTCTGTCAATCTTCGATCTGATCTCCTTAAGGCTGAGTCCCGAGAATACTAAATCAGTCAGCTGCCTCAAGAATTTGGTTAGTGTACCAAATCCTAATACCAGTACGCAACCAATCAATAATGTAATCACCTCCTTAACAGTACAATAAACACTGTAAATTAATCCCTCATGTCTTTCAAATTAAACTCAGCAATACTTCTCACAGTCAGGGCCCTTTAGATCATGCTTATAAATACATTATTTGATACCACAGATATTTCACTGGTGTTAATACATATATATCTTGCATACAGACATGAAATTCTACTCCAAAAAATTGCAATATTGTATGAAAAAATAAAACAGGACATAAAAGAGATACTATATATGTAGAAATGTGTAACTTTCTACTACATATGTATTATGCAAGTCCATTTCTACTCTAAGTTTAGAATTTCAATTTGCACAGTGCTTCTTCTTCTTCTTTTTTTTTTTTAAAGATTGTATGGTGAACCATAGTAGTAAACAGAATCTCATTTACTGGTAGAAGGATCAGGGAACGATGTTAGAAGAAAGGTTAACAAAAAGGTGGGATTCCAGAGGCTGTATACCTACCTATAATAGAAAGTATCTGTGAGAAAATTATATCCAACTAGATAGCTACATATTATAATTGAATAATTTTCTCTAACTATTTCTTTACATTCAGAAGTCAAGCCTAATATTTAAGAGTTATATTTTTTACAGCTCAGCCTATGTTCTGTTTTCTTTTCTCTGTACTTTTCTCCAGTTATTGCCCTTATTAAGTTTTACTGAATAACCTATTCTGGTTTCTATACTTTTCAAGAAAGTCTTGTAAATACTGGTATCAGACATAAAAGCATATTTTAGTCACTTAACCAGAAACTTCCAGATATGGTTGCAGACGAAGGCACACACACACCACTGAAGAAGCGGACAAAATGAAATAAAGACAACAGCAATGGGGACATGAATTCATCTCTTTGCTGTTAATACTGAACTAAAACATGGTTTTATACTGTTTTGACAGTGCAATTGCCACCCCCTAAAATAGAAGCAAGTCTACATTTAGTAGGAGCAAAGTAGATTTGCTTTAATCCCATAAATAAAATTTTTTTGTTTCTACAGGAAAAATAAAACTGACATAACTTAGCATATTATTATTTGACTACTGTTTGAGCAGAACAAGAGGAACTATAAATAAAGTAAAAAACACACCTAGAAACAATATATGAGCAGTAAGAAGCCTAGGCAGTAGACACATAGTTTAGGATAAAGTTTCAAAGCCCATGCAAGAAAATGACTGTCTAACCCTGAGACATGTAAAACTATGAGATGTGATGCTTCTGATCCTGTCACATCAAATTTCAATGTTTTTCAGCTTCCTATTACATCTGCAGAACCTTAAGTAGTTTCTTTTGTTTTTGTTGCTACTCATAGTGTTCCTCTTCTTTATTTCTGGCCATGCATATTTAATATAATATTTTGGAACCAAATAGTTTCTTAAGAGAAGCCATGCCAGCTAGCTGCTATGCCAGCAGAGAGTTGACAGTTTTATGCTATTTGCTTTCAGAAAAAGAACAATGTGAAGCAAACACTTTCCTTGTGTTACTAGTATTTGTAATTTAGACAAGCATGAATCTATCAAAGAGTGTGTTAATATTTTCTAATATTTTAAATAATTTTGTCATATCACTTAACTTGTAAATTGTCTATAAATGATAGATCTGATTAAAATACTTCCTAAATGATTAATTTTAAAGTTATCCTAAAATATTTTTACTAAACACTAATTTCTATACTTACTTAGAAAAATATGAGGGGAAGGGTGAAAGTTAGGCAAACTCAAAGACAAGGTGTAACGAAAAAAGAAGCAATAGTATCAATACATACCTGAGATCTAAAAAGGTCAATTTTTGAAGCATACATAATTCCAAGGATATAAAGGAAAGCTTATTAAAACTGAGATTGACATCAGACACCATGTCCTTCAGTTCCAAAACTCTGAAACAAAAATAATTCTAAAGTGTCAGCACTTGAATTCAGAACCTCAAAACTATAAGCAGACCACAGAGGGTGGAAAGAACCCTACGTTATAATATATCTGCTAATTATATTTTCTGTAACTTTTACGTTTCTCACAAAAATCTCAGTTTGGATGTGTAACTGATAAAAATAGATTTCTAAAAACAGCCTTAGTATTACCTGTCCCAGAATTTCTACTTTTCCTTAAATGTATGTTGAAGTTTAAGAATCCACTTATTTTATATTTAAACCAATTATGAACAAAGAACCTATGCAATTTTTATACTGTATTTTGTTAATGGCTTGAATCCATAAAATAAATTATTTGAAATATATTCTATAACATAAGTATTATTAAAGCAAGAAATTTTACATATAATTTCAAATTAAAAAACTATGAAAAATAATTATTTTTTTAAATAAGATGCAAACAAAATTTAGAATGAGTCACTACTTAATAGAAATGGCATCATGAACAGTTCTTACCTTTTTGGAATTTCACATAGCTGATTCTTACTGAAGTTAATAGAAGTTACAATGTTGCTTTTTACTGCATCAAACACTTCATCAGGAATCAAGGTAGTTTGTTTATCACTAAAAAAAAATTTAAAATCTGTATCATTCTTAGTAGTCCAGAAAAATATTATTACTTTCCACTTTTAATTATAAAGATTTTATAGAAGTTGTAAAAATTTTGAAGGTAGTTGATTTTTTAGTTCTGTAAAGAATGCCATAAAAACCTGCCAACCCACAAATGTTAGCTGTCAGGAATTCAGACACACACTGCATCACAACACACCACACCTCCTGAGCATTCGTTTACTCAATGTGAATAACAACGAGAGACATATCTTCAGAGTCTAAGATGTCTAGAAGTCATATAGTAAAAGGACAGTAATATAGTAAATGGATTCCTTTATCTCAGAGTAGAATTAAATCTGTAATTTTAAAATCTGTTTTGCCCCTTTTCCTAAAAATCTCTAACAGGGGTTAGTCAATGTTCTTTAGGTAAATACTTAACTGCGAGAAAAGAATTATTTTTAAAAGTTCAACATATACTGAACTAGGGTTCTCATAACCTCAACCAATTTCTCTCTCCTGCAGCGTATGACAAAGTAGACAGTAGTGGCCTTGGAACTATTCCTGGTTCTACCACTAACAAGCTCTGTCATTTATCTTCCCTGAGCCTCGGTTCTGGGAAATTATCATCTGAGGAGTTATTCATTGTTATTTATGCCAGATCTCTTATAAACATAAATCTCCTTTTCAGTAAGACTACCATTTTCATTAAGATTTTTAATAAAATATAAATTTAATCTTAAATGAAAGTATAGAACTCTGACATTTGCTTTAACAATTTGATGGTTATAATTAACCATTATCCTTATGCTCTTTTTTTACAATTTTTAACGCCTAATACATCATTCACTTAAAAACATCCTCGATGGAATGTCCACTGAATGACCGTATGTACAAGGAACCAATATTACATGTGCAATATGGGAGAACTGTATAAGGAAGTCATTGTAGTACAGATAGGATAAAAGACAGCTTAAATTTCACATGCATCATGCCTATTACTTTTTCTGCTTTAGGGCCCCATTTTCTGCTGTACAGATGCAGCATTTTCATCTTTTCAATCAGCAATGCTCAAGTCATGGGAAACTGATTTATTCTAATCAAACTTTCAAGATTCATGCTATTTTTAAAAATTTAGTTGAAGGAATTTATGCCTTAAAATTGAGAATTAATTTGTATCTTAAATAGTATACTCCTTTCCAATTAAAGTCTGTTAGGAAAGCAAATTACAATAAATTTAAAAACTAAATAATCTAAGATGTATAATCATTAATTGCTATATTTATCATGCTTTAGTGGTATCTGTGCCTTTAAAAAGTGGGAATAATGATCCCAAATAAAATTGTATCAATATTACTTTATAGATTGTTTGGAGGATTAAAAGCAATAGCATACGTCAAGTACCTAGCACAGTGCCTAGCGCAGGACAGAGATTGAATAATGGTGCCCATTCAGGGTGGAGGGATAGTCGGTCTCCTCATTCAGTGTACTATGATACCTAGCACAGAATTTGATACCTAATAGGCTCCAAAAACATCTACTGAATAAATGAGTATATTTGTGGAAGATGAAACATGCAAAGTTGGCATGCTATGCTATGAGAGAAGAGAAGCACAAATATTAAGTGTTACTGTGTAAGACAAGGAAGTTGGCTTAGAGTGGTGATTTATCTGCTCTTGGATAGAAATCCAAGAGTGGCAGACAAGAGGTGAGAGCAATGTAAACGAAACACAACAAATCTGAAAAGGAGACTGTATACTGACTGCTGACCAGGTGGTTCCTAGTGACACATAAGGAAAAGAGGCCAGATACTGAAGCTGGCTGTGTGGATAACTGAACAAATCTGGTCACTTATATGATTTGAGTCTATATTCTCTTGTATTTTCATTATAATGCCGAGCCAATCACTGCAATAACCTTGATAGTATTGGTTATTTGTATCATCATTGCCTTCGTAGTGAAAGAACACTTGACAACCACTCCCAATCTCTGCATAGGCATCTTCCTTCCCCAACTGAATACACTTCCATGATACACAAAAATAATTTTTAGGCCTCTGTCTCATTTTATGTACCAACATTGTAATCATTTCAGATTTAAATATATGTACGCATTATTTGACTTGCATTCAGATATATTAACAGGGTACAAACTCTCAAGGTTTGCCTGCTTGGGGTGTTTATTAACTAAATTATACTTATTTCTTATTTACCAATATAGACCTCACTACCACCAATATAAAATCCTCTCTGGATGCTGGAGTCAGAAAATTTTATTACCAACCAATACTGTCACTCTCTTATTTTTTACAACAGCAAAATGTTGTTCATCATTAAAATTTTACTATTAATAACTATTAATTTACCTCAAGCACAACAAACCCAAAACACCTAAGGAATGGACATTTAAGTTCATTGTACTTTTCATATATTTGTATCTCATCATTGTTTTTACAAGTGCTATTATTCTAAGTATACTAATGCACTCTGATGAATTCTTCCTCACCAACTATGCTTTCTCAGAAGGATTCTTTCTAAAAGTTCCCAACATGTTCTGTTATGTTTAAAAAATGAGTTACTTCTTGTAAGTACATTCCTGGAATGTTTGATATACCAAGGGTAATAATGATAAAATGTTTGCTTTGATTACTACGGGGGAAAAATTAAATGTTCAATTCTATTAAAACAAAGAAACTTCTCAGAAAAAAAAAATGAGCTACATACCTGTAGTCTAATATTTTTAATGTGATGATGGCGTGTACATTGACCCTGGACTCACTTGGTAGTGTCATGGCAGTCTCAGTAACAGAGTCACTTTGGCTAGGTCCATCATCTGAGAAAAAAAGTTATACAAAACCAATATGTGTAGTACAAAGTCATTTTTAAGAAACATGAAAATACATTAGAAATAGTACATGTGATTATTTGATATTATTGGTGAGAATGTCTTTAGTCATATGCTTTATTTCCAATAACTCACATCTGAGTTTGATTTAATATTTAAGTAACAGAAAATAGATAAAGTTACTATAATATGGCTTTAAAATCTATTAATAAATCCTTTCATAAGGAAACTGAGAAGTAGGAAAGAACCTTCAAAGAATAACTGTTGGGAACTGTCTGCCTGGATTCAGGAGCTGAAATCCGCCAAGAGGCAAAAAGGCCCCACGGCTAGGGGACCTTGGGACCATAAGCCACTAAGGAGATAAAACTTATCCTCCCAGCAGGCGCACAACTTCTGCCCCCTTTACTTCACCCTGCTTGGCCCCTGGAGGATGGCTGGATAGTCAATGATGGTAAAATTCCTCAAGGAAGGAACGACCTAAGGCAGGCACAGTCATGAAGGGGCCATTAGGGAAGGACTTGGGGGACTATGGAGGAAAGACAAAAGACCCTCACCCTTCGGCTTTATCATAGCCTGAGTCCTCATTCTATCTGTAAAAAGTCTCCTAATCTCCTGGCTACCTTGCTTCCCCCACCTGATTCAAGCCTGAAACAATGCCGAAGGGAGGTGCAGCCCTGTGCCGGAATGGGCGGTTGCCAGAATGGGTGGTTCCCGGAATGGGGGCAATCACGCCTAAGAAAGAATGCATAGTCCTGTGAAACCTGCTTTGCTAAGAATGTCCTCAATTCAAATGTTAAGGGTCCAAGCACAAAATAAGTTTGTTTCCCAAGGTTTTACAGCCAATTGGCATCACCCTGTCTACCAGACCCTGACTCAAAAGGACCCCTGTGATCCCAGAAATGTTATCCGTAAACCATACCTCCTTTCTTTGATATGCATCCCTATGCAAACTAAACTCAATAAAAGCCCACTGAGAGAGAGGCTCAAGACCCTTCTTCTCTGAGAGACTGGTCAGCCTGTCCTCCCCAAGCAGATCATGTCTTGGTAGACTTATTCTCATCCACGGCAACCAGGGGAGTTCTGTGGCCAGAGCCTCCCCCCCCCCCAAAATAACTAAAATGTCTCAGAAGAAACAACAAAGAATCATTCCCGTAAGCAAAATACAAGTAATATTGTCCATTAGAAGAAATAATGTTAACAACAAAAAAAAAGAATTATTTCTCACAAATGTCTAACAGATACACATATGCCTATCTTTTCATTTTAGGACACAGTGAAGCTGATTATCCCCAATCATTTAAAGTCTGGCAATTTGCATAATCCAGAAAGTTTTTAATTTTTATACACATTGATTTTTTTTAGCAAATGCAAGACTTTATTTTCAACAGACACATTCTAACATGTCTGCATACTCCCACATTCACAAACAATCAACCTCTCACTAATCTCCAGAGACTGCAATTCCCTAGCAGAATCCCAGCTGACTTCTTTGTAGAAATTAAGTTGATTCTCAAATTTGTATGGGATTGCAAGAAACCCAGGAGAGCCAAATTAAGCCTGAGAAAAAGAATAGAGTAAGAGGAATTATACTTCCTGACTGCAAAACTTACTACAAAGCAACAGTAATCAAGATAGTGTGATACTGGCACAGAATAGACACAGATATCAGTGGAATAAAATTGAGAGTCCAGAATGCACCCAATATTTATGGTCAGCTGATTTTCAGCAAGGATGGCAAGACCATTTAATGAGAAAAGGATAGTCTTTTCAACAAATTGTGCAGGGAAACTGGGTAGCAGTGTGCAAAAGAATTAAACAACCCATATCTCACACCACATATACATATAAAAATTAACTTAAAATAGATCAAAGACATAAATGTAACAGCAGAACTATAAAACTAAGAAGAAAACATAGGGAAAAATCTTAATAAAATAGGATTCTATGAAGGATTTTTAGATATGAAACCAAAAGCATAAACAAATATAGAAAAAAACAGATAAACTGACTTCATCAAAATTCAAAAAGACTTTGAGGTGTCTCAAAGGACACCATCAAGAAAATGAAGACAACCCATAGAGGGCTAGAAAATATTTGTAAATCATATATCTGACAAGAAATTTATATCTAGACTATATAAAGAACTACTACAATTCAATAACAACAAGATAAATAATCTGTTAGGAACCACCCTGCCTGGTTACAGAGGCTGTAACCCCCCATGGTTAAGGCTGAGTCAGAGTTGGGACCATAAGCCACTAAGGAGGCAAAGCTTATCTCCCTGGCAAGTGTGCCACCTCTGCCCACTTCACCCTGCTTGGCCCTGAGCTTGGCCAGTTAGCCAATGATGGGTAAGAATCCTCAGGGGAGGATCAACCTAAGACAGGCTCTGGTCACCAGGGATAAGCTCACAGGGAAGGACTCAGGGGGCTGTGGCAAAAGGGGGTGATGGACCCTCGGCCCTCGGCTTTGAAATAGCCTAAGTGAGTCCTCATTCTGTCTGCAGGAAGTCTCCTAATCTCTTGGCTGCTTTACTTCCCTGTCTGACTTGAGCCTGAAGCAATAACAGAGGGCAGTGCAGTCCTGTGCTGGGTGGGACGGATTCCCTGGGGAATCAGGCCTAAGAAAAATACGTTCATTCCTGTGAAACCTACTTATTTGTAACCTCAGCTTAAAAGATAAGGGTCCAGACCTGAGATGAGTCTGGGCCTAAAGTTTTATGGCCCTCTAACTAATTGGCTGTAACTCAGAATAAGCCCTCAAGGTTCTCTGTAAATCCTGTATTGTTTAACCCTTACTGGCTGACAATGATTGATGAGCTTTATCTGCATTCCTATGTGAATGAACATAATAAAAGCCCATGGAGGGAAAGGCTCAAGGCCCTTCTCCTTTGAGAGATCGGCCACCTCTCCCCGCCAAGCAGATTATGTCTTGGTAGACTTATTCTTCATCCGTGGTGGACAGGGGGTGGGGGGTGGGGGGGCCGTGTTAAAGCCCCCCCCCCCCCGACAATAATCTAATTAAAAATCGGGCAAAGGAGCTGAACAGACATTTCTCAAAGATGTACAAATGGCCAATAAGCACATGAAACAATGTTCGACATTATAAGTAATCAGGGAAATGCAAAACAAATCTACAATGAGATACACACCCAGTAGGATGTCTAGAATTTGAAAGTCAGAATCAAAACCCTCATGAAACCTTGGTTGGGTAGTTCAGTTGGCTGAAACTTCATCTTGATACACCAAGGGTACAGGGTCAATCCTTAGTCAGGGAACATATAATAAGCAACCAATGAATGTATAAATTAAGTGGAGCAACAAATCAGTGTGTCTGTCTCTCTCTCTTTTCCTATCTCTCTAAAATCAACTTAAAAAAACCCTCATACAAAGTTGATGAAAATAAAAAGTTGTGCAGCTGTTTTGTAAAACAGTCTGGCAGTTCTTCAAATAAAATAAAGTTACCGTATGATTGCAATTCTACTCCAAGATATAAATGCAAGAGAAATGAAAATGTATGTTCACACTGAAATTTCTAAATATGCTGCCAGTGGAAATGGGGTTCTTGCAGTGTGGCGAGAAAAGCTTTTCAGTGACCATGCATTGGAGGATGAGGTGTAGTCGTAAAATTTATTGGGGTAGAAAGAAATGACTGCCCAGGTGCTCAGAGTCTGTATCTCATCCACAGTCAGGTGGTTCAGCTACATCCCACTGTGGAAAAAATCCAGCTTTGTCTTCATCAAGCCCCAAATAAGGACCAGGGTCCAGAAATTCTGTGCCATTGGTTCAGTCCATGCCAAAGCTCAGTCCAGTTCAGTCTTTGCTCCCATCCAGCTAGTTTAGTTTCTGTTCCTGGCTGCAGCTGTGCTGCTGAACCCAGATCCATGTTTAGGCCCGCAGGGCTGCAAGGTCCACGTGTCTGTGGGGCACACATTTGGAGCCCTGCTTGGAGCCCAGGCTTGGGACCACAGAGCTGCTAGGCCCACAAGGCTGCTATGGAAAGAGCAGGTGCAAGCGCATAAGTGCACAAAGGAACTGTCAAACCTGTGTTACCAAGAGAAGCCTTTGTTAAGCTTTGATTACCTCAGGCTTTCAGACTGACCAATCTCTTTCCCAATCCTTCATGGGCTTGTGTTGGGTCTTCCCCCTAACCAATCCATTTCCTAGATCTTTGCTGGTTTGTGCTGAGACCTCCCCCAAACAATCTGGTCCTTCCCCCCAGATTAGACACCACCCCTTTGTGGTCACTATCTTGGCTCCTACTGAGCACATCTCAAAGTTTTGCTGGGATCATCTGCTTTGTACTGTGCCTGTGCTCACCTCCCCCTGCACCACCTTGTCTTCTATTGGATACACACCCAGCAGAGTAATTTCCCCTTTATTGTTTTTATTTCTCCCTCGGTAATCCAGGCTAATGGCCGGTGGTACTTGGGCAGATTGCAAAGCTGGTCCTTCCTCAGTACTCAGGGAGAGGATCCCCTTGGCAGGGCAATGGGGTTACCATAGCTTATAACCTAGTTAATCAGCCAGCTTTGCCCCCTTCTCTTTTATTAATATCTAGCTACCTACGCCAACAAATACACAAATTTAAAAGAAATCATACAATGTCTGCTTTCAGGTAACAATGTAACTAAACAAAACCAGTAACAAAAGAATTGGAAAATTCTAAAATATGAAAAGATTAAACAACACATCTCTCTTTTTTTTCATCCTCACCTGAAGATATGTTTACTGATTTTTAGAGAAAGGAGAAGAGGAAGAGAGAGAAAGAGAGAGAAACATTAATCAGCTGCCTTCCATATCCATGTGTGCCCCAACCAGAGATTGAGCCCACAACCCAGGTATGTTCCCTCACTGGAGATCAAACCTGCAACATTTTGGTGTATGGGATGATGCTCCAATCAACTGAGCCCCCTGGCCAGGACAACAACACATTTCTGAATAGCACATGGCTCAAAGAAGAAATCTAAAGAGAAAATTTAAATACTCTCAACTACATGAAAATTAACAAACAACTTAATGAAATTTGTTGAATGAAGTGAAAGAAGTGTTTAGGCGGAAATTTATAGGACTGAATGCATATACTGGAAAAGAAGATAGATCTAAAATCAATAATCTAAATTTCCACCTTAGGAAATTAGAAAAGGAGGAGCAAATTAAATCCAAAGTAAAAAGAAGAGAGAATAAGAATTCAAGCAGAAATTGATAAAATTAAAAACAGGAAATCCATAGAGAAAATGTTGGTTCTTTGAAAAGATCGATAAAACTGATATGCCTCTAAACCAGGCTAAGTAAGAAAGAGACGGGACATTAATTACTAATATCAGAAGTGAAACAGGGGATATCACTACAGAACTCATAGACATGAAAAGAATAATAAAAAAATAATAAGAACTCTATGCCCACAAACTTGATAATCTAGATGAAACAGACCAATACCTTAAAAGACACAATCTGCTGAACTCACACAAGAAGACACAGAAAACCCCAAAGGCCTTATCTATTAACGAAATTGAATAAAAATCAATAACCTTCCAAAACAGAAAGTACCAGGTCTAGGTAGTTCCAGTGGTAAATTCTCCCAACATTTAAGGAATAAATTATACCAATTTTATAAGATAGAAGCAGAGGTAATACTTTCTAATTCATTTTATGAGGCCATAATTACTTTAAAAAGAATATTATAAGAAAACCAGAGAGCAATATCTCTTATAAACATACGGGTAAAAATCATCAACATAATATTTGTATGGTGCTAAAAATATGAATACTTTTATTCACACCTTCTAAGTTTTTCTAGCTGGGTTAATTATCAAATTAATAGAGACAAATTAAGAGGAGAAAATAATAGTTTTAATATATGCACATGGCGAATTCTTATAGGCACGGAAATCCCAAAGACAGTAAGGCAACACTATGTAAGACATTTGGGACAAATGAGAAAAGTAGGCGACAACAGGGTCTTAGATTTCAGAAGTGAGAATGGGCAATTTACAGGTAGTTGAGGGAGAGCAGAACATATATAGAAGGAAAATTTTTGCTAGGCAACTCAAAAACAATGAGGTATACAAAGTGTATCCCCTTTGAGTCTTCCTAACTAATACTAGGGTGAAGATTTTTAAGGGGATTAAGCCAAGGCTCTCTTCCTAAAGCAGATTTCTCTGAATCTCTTGGGCAGGAGAGGGGTGGTTATGATGTGTTTGTTTCGGTATTTAATAAAAAAAAAAAGGGCCATTCTGGTTAATGATACTGATAATGGGAGAGGCTATATGAGAAATCTCTGCACCTTTCTCTCAATTTTGTTGTAAACCTTAAAATACTCTTAAAGAAACAAGTCTTGCCCTGGCTGGGCAGCTCAGTTAGTTGGAGCGTCGTCCATACACCAAAAGGTTGCAGGTTCGATCCCCATCAGGGAGTGTACTGGAGGCAACCAATGAATGTTTCTCTATCATACCAGTCGGTCTCAGTTTCTCTCTCTCATCGGTAAACACATCTTCGAGTGAGAATTTTTAAGAAATTAAGTCTTAAAAAATTTTTCATTAATCTGACATGACTTCTGATATGAATCAGAAGTCAAGTCAGATTAAATTCATATCAAATAAATTTTCCTGGAGGAGAAAACATACCTGGGGAAGAAAGAAAACTTTTTGGCAAGAAATAAGACTCTTAGAAAACTATTTTAATAACTTACTTAAACAGCAAGGCAGAAAATGGCAATTACTGAAGTATACAATTATTTATTTAACATATACTTACTGGCCATATGTGCTAGGTTAGACTGTGAAAAGTAATAGAGTTCTGAGCTTAATTAACAGCTGCTATATTTAGCCAAAATGTTTTGGAGTGGCTTGGTGGTGTTTGCAGGAACATACTCATAAAACTAACTAGTGTTCTTGCTCTGATCTTGATGCTCTAGTGTATACTATAATGACATACATTAAATAAAAATTGGTATCTATCACAATTTTAGGGCAGCATTAAAAATTAAATTGATATATTATTTTCTACTTTGGTAAATGTTCATGCTAAATAAACATATCCTGAAAAATTTGTTTTGTCTTTATTTTTTGTCAGAACTTATCAAATGCAGTATATATTCAAATACATGTTAAAATACTCCCCAGTCAATATTATATATATCCATCTATATTATTATATGTAATAATATATTATACCACATATATAAGTATATATATGTGTGTGTATATATATATATATAAAACCTATATATTATACCATAAAAGTCTAATTTTGCTTTTTTTCAAAGTTAAAGCACTTGTGCTTATTGAATCTGTTATATTTTCTAACTGGTACACTGTAACACGCTAATCAACAGATTAAAGAGAACAATATTATTGTTAATTTAAGAATGTTCTTATAACTTCAAAATAGTCATGGCCTATATGGATTCAGAATTAGAGCCACACCTGCCAGTAATCATTTTGTATAATTATTTATACCCAAAATACATGTAAATTATGGACTATTAACACTTCATTACCTTTCATATTATCCTTCAAAATAGAGAAGAAAATTAAAAAGTACCTTTAATCTTGCTTTGTAGATATTTTAAGACTTCTTGGGTTCCTTTCTGAAAAGGTAGAAAGACATATTCACTAAGACATACCTTGATGTTTTACACATCAATACGAATGTTTGAACTTGAAACATAAAAAATGAATCTGGTTTCTAAATATGCTTACATTTATTATTTCTCTTCGAATGGTTCTCATAGGATTTCCTTCTAGAGCCAGCAATTTCAAATGAAGTTTTCCCAATGAGTAGGGCAGACTACAAAAAATTAAATTGATTTCAGGGAAAATATTAAGGGTATGTACAATTCAACCAAGTAGTTGATTATATCGGTAACATTATAACACTAACAACATTGAAGGCCTACATAAGTCAAAGAATAGCAAGTAATGTAGGCCTACAATATTTTTCTTTGAGGTAAATGCTAAATATGTAAATGGCAAACCAGATTTGTTTGCCATTGTCACATTGTTATTGCTAAAACAGACTATGAGCGAAAAAACATTTGCTAAATTGTATCCAATGCTAAAAAGTAAATGTTCAGTATATAAATCTGATGGAATCAGTGATTCAAAATAGCCATCCTCACTGATACTAAATGTTTTGATTTTCCCTTCAAGCAAATAAATAAAATTCTTCCTAAATAAAAAATAAGAAAAAAATATAAAAATAAATTTTAATCACACAATTCATATTTTCATTCAATAAGAAAAGTCATTTTTATCTTTGTCACACAAAAAGATAACCTGTTGAGATTGGGTATCCAATCTCACAATTAAGCATCTACAATATACTAGGCACTGATTGGTGTAAGGCAGCAATTTCAATCGGTGTGCTGCAAGGATTTTTAAAACATGCAATACCTGACTATTCATTCAGGAGCACTGACCTCTTTTCCCTTAGATTGTCAAATTAAAAAAAAAAATACCAACACAAATTAAAAATATAACAACAGCCATTACAACAATAACCGTTGATGTGAATGAATCAAAATCATACCATTTTTTTGTCAGATCAGCAAAAAATATATTTTTTGGTGTGCCGCAGAATTTGAGTAACTGGTTTATGTGTGCCATGAGAGGAAAAAGGTTGAAATCACAGGTATAAGGATATCAGGGTTGTTGCCCTTAAAGAGTTCTCAGTTCAACTAAGAAAAAAGACACATACATAGCTAACTACAATATAATAAAGAGGAATTATCTTCTGTTGCTGGTGAACATATAAAATAGTACAGCCCCTCTGGACGGCAGAGTCTTGTAAAGTTAAACATATACCGGTACTTACCACACAACTAAGCAATCCCACTCCTATAGATTTACCTAGGAGAAATTAAATTGTCTAAACAGAGACTTTTACATGAACGTCAATAGCCAATAAACTGAAAATAATTCAAATGTCCATCACCTAACTAGTGAAGAGATGAACAAATTGTAGTATAGCTATATAATGGATTAACACTCAGTAATAACAATGAGCTGCTGATACACACAATTACGTGAATGAATTGCAAAAGCCTTACGCTACGTGAAAGAAGACAAACACAAAACTACATGTTATGTGATAAAAAAAAGGCAAAACCACAGAGAAAAAGTACAACAGTAATTGCTAGAGATGGGGGGTATTAAAAGAGGTTTGACTGCAAAGGGTATGAGGAAACTTTAGGGAGACAAAAATGTTCTATCTGTATGACTGTGACAATGTTTATACAAACATACAGTTGTCAAAACTCATCAAATTGTATGCTTAAATTGGTGAATTTTATTGTACTAAATTACACATCAACAAATATATATGTAGTAAGACAAATCCTAAACTAGTTGCTATGAAAGATACAGAAATTAGTAGTGAGGGTGGTGGACACACAATATACAGATGATGTATTATAGAATTGTACACCTGAAACCTACATAATTTTATTAAAGTCACCACAATAAATTCAATAAAAAGGAAAAAATGTAAAAAAGAAAAAAATTAGCAAGGGTAGCAAGGGGGAGAAGGAAGTAGCAAAGCCAAAAAAGTAAAATGGGATTCCATCAGTCAGGCAGGAAAAGGGCATTCGCAGGTAAAGGAACAAAATCCCTGGTATATTTATAGATCAGTGTAGTCTGAGAACAGCGTATTTGTAGGAGAGAAAGATGGTATATAGAGAGAATAAAGCCTGACTGTGAGATGCCCTTGTATTTTATGCTAAAAAGACTGGACTTTATTTTTCAAGACAGTGATTCCCAATTGCTGGAAATCCAGAGGCATTAAAATCTCCTGAGAATTGTTTAAAACAAAAGTCAAAATAATTCTACAACCCCATCATTCTAGATTCTGATTCATTGGTGCCTCAAATTCTGTACAGTAGTCCCCCCTTATCCTCAGTTTCACTTCCCGCCATTTCAGTTATCCATAATCGACTGGATAAAAATATTAAATGGAAATTTCCAGAAATAAACAATTCGTAAGTTTTAACTTTTATGCTGTACTGAGCAGCATGATGAAATCTCAGACAATTCAACTCATTCCCTCCTGGAGGAGAATCGTCCCGTTGTCCACTGCACCCATGTTGAATACGCTACCTGCTCACTAATCATGTAGTAGCCATCTGGGTAATCAGATCGACTCTCATGGTTTCACCATGCCTGTGTTCAATAACCCTTATTTTACTTACTAATGGCCCCCAAGCCATTCACATAACTTTATTAGAGTATATTGTTATAACTGTTCTATTTTATTTTAGTTATTGTTGTTAATCTCTTAATGTACTTAACTTATAAACTTTATCATAGGTATGTATGTATAAGGAAAAAACTCTATAAAGAGGATTAGATACTATCCTTGGTTTCAGGCATCCACTGCAGATCTTGGAAGATAAGGTGAGAACTACTGTTTGTTTTCTTTTTTACTTTTAAAGCTACTCAGTGATTCGGATGCATAGCCATATCTGGTAACCAGTGCTGTTAACAATGTAGAACCATCAAAGCTTTTTAGTAGAAGGATGCCCTGTTAATTTGTATTTTATAAAACATACTCTGGTAGCTGTGTGAAGAATCAATATTTTGGTTAGAAGACATTCTGGAGAGGTACGAAATGAATAGATTGTCTAAGTAGAAAGTATGGAGTTAGAGGTAAGGAGAGAAACTAGTATTTTTTACGTGCTATTATATTGTAGGCCCTCTGATTTTACACACATACACACACACACACACACACACACCTTATATCCAAAGCTCTAAAAAAAAAGAACATATATATCAGAAATATTTCTACCAATTACTTTATTTAATATTATTTATTAAAATTTTTGTTTTAAATATTTGTTTTCCACTCCTTTTATGCAGTGGCCAAAATAAAGGACTGCCATGTGCAAAAATTTATATATCAACATTTATAAGAGGCAAGAGATTATTTCATTCACTAGTTGTAAAGTAAGCACTTTTAGGGATATCCAGGTCACTTATTAATTGTCATAAATAGAAGTAAAAATTGTCACTCTCTGAAGTATTCAAATCTATGGCCAAGACGTACCACAGGCCATATGTACATTGTGAAAACAATTATAATTATTAAAAATACTTATTAAAATACACACACAGAAGAAAATCTGCCCTGCCTAAGCTTTCACTTTTTATGAATAACAAACCATGTTTCTGACATCCAAACACAAAACCTTAGACATCTAATTGGTATATAATCCTTGCTAAGTCAGAGTCATATTTTTAGTATCTGTAAAAATTTTTCCATCTCTAAATACAGGATGTGGCAAAAGTAGATTTACAGTTATGTGTATGGAAAACAATACATTATTAAATAATCATACAAGAATAAATTCTGGTTTGCTTACTCACAATTAACTGTAAACCTACTTTGCCCTACCCTGTATTATGGTTCTATAACATTTTATGATTCTTTGCTTCCCACCCGCCTCTTCCCATCTCCAACACAGGCAATAAATTGCTAAATACTACTTATTCTAACTCATCACACCTCTCACATCTTTCCTCTTCTTTCCATTCCCATTGTCACCACAGTTCAGGTCCTTATTACAGAAGAAGTCTACAAAGCTGTCAATACAGTGAACTGGATATATAAAGTGTTCCTAATGTTAAACTTAGTACATTAATCTAATAGAGTTTATTTAGATTTCCCACTTATAAAACCACTCCTATCCAATGTACCTTCCCCATTATCACCAATTTATTTTTTAATGAGATTACAATCAAATTGGTTCTGTTATTAATCTTTCAATAGCTCCCTACCTCTTAACTAAAGAAAACTGGCTCTTCACAGGTATTTCAAAGACCTCTTCCACATGGCCTCAACGTATCTTTCAAGCCCTAAATTCTCACAATCTCCCTACTTGCATCCTATTCACCATTTCAATTTAATTCCTCACTGTTCTTTGATACATCTCTACAATTTTCTGAATTTTCAAAGCTTTGTACAGTTTCCTCCTGCCAAGTGTTTCATTCTGACCATGTTACCTGTGCACCTGAAAATCACGGTCATCCTTTAAGGATCCTATGGTGGCACTACAATGAAGCACGACCATGAAAGTCAGTATATTTTTACATTTTGTGCTCTAGGCAATTAACTGACCTCACCCTAGTCCCAGCCCTAAAGACCATCTGAAAATATTACTTCTTTCACAAAGTCCACCCTGACACCTCTCAATAAGTTGTATTTCCTATATTTTCTTGCAGCCCCCAAAGTATTTTGCATCTCTCCCATAGCTTTCCATTCATTTAACAAATGACAAATATTAGTATTTATCAGGCACTTTCTATGTATCCAGGCACTGGTTAGAGCAGTGAAAAAAAACAAATAAAAATGCAGCCTTCTGAGAGTTTACATTCTAATAGGTCAGAGTAACTTGTGAATGGATCTCATTCTATTAGCATATTAAGTTTGCGGTCAAGGACAAAATCTTATTACTCTTTGTGGGTCTGTCCATAGTATTTCCTCAATAAGTATTTATTGAATTTAATTCAGAAAAAATCTCTATGTGCTTTTTCACAAATATTTTAACTTAAGAATTATAATAAAATATAAACATAATTTCATATTCATTTGGTTTTTAAACTTACCTACTAATATCATTGTTGCTTAGGTCAAGCCTTTCCAGTGATTCCAGTAGTGTAATTTCATCTGGGACAGATTTTAACTTGTTATCCCGCAGGTCTAGCACAAGGATAGAATTCAGATGCTTAAGATGCTCTGCCCCTAACATTTCAATTTGGTTTTCACCTAAATGTAATTCCTATAAAACCAAAGGTTAATCATGTATATTTCTGTATTCAATGTTATACTACCTAATAAAAATAAAATTGAAATCTTAATTTCAAATAATTGCAAAACACATGGTAAAACCTTACTTTCTAATCACAAAGGTGCTCACATTTTCAATTACTCAGCCATCTTACAGCTAAAGAAAAATGGCAATAAAAAATTTTCTGGTAATTTAAAAATAATTAAAGTTTTAACCTGATACAAAGTTAAATGTTTATAAAATCAAAGAAGAGATATGATTTAGTGGTTACACTTACAGAATTGAATTATACTGATGAAGATCAAAATTTTAAAACAAATCAGGGTAAGTTAAAAAAGTTATATTGTAATCAGTTTGTTATTCAACATTTTCATTAGTGATTATTATACATATTGATTTTCCATTAACAGAATCTATAATTATCAGATGGAAAATTAATCTTATAAATTATAACTCTTGCAGTTCTTTTTAACACTGCCAGCATCCTGCATAAAAGAAACTATTTTTTAACACTAATGTATAAAATTATAAATAAAGGAAAGCAAAACATGGCAAATTTAAAAGACAATGTTAATGTTAAATAATTAAAACCAAAAGAAAGTAAGTAATTTTAAACAGACCTGATTACCATGAGGCAAACATGAGAAGTGGCAACTTACACAATTAGATACATATTCCTTCCTGGTATTCTGGTATTCCAGGTCTCCTACAATATCGCCCCAACTTACCATTTCAGCCTCGTCATCTGGTACTTCTCCAGTTATAAACTACGCACCAGATAAAATGGACAAATTTCTACTTTGAAGTTGATTATTTCTTCTTTTTAAAAAATTCATTACTAATAATACCATTAATATATTAAGTCATATTAAAAGTTGGAAAACTATTGATATAGGAAAAACATGGCATATATAATACATATTTCCAATGTAAAACTTAGATTAAAAATTTTGTTGTCATTATTAACTTTTGGAAAATATATAGTTATTTAATAATCAACTAAATAGTACCTTTAATAATTTACAAGAAGGAAATGCTGGTAAAAAACGTAATTTATTCCTCTGCAAATAAAGCAATTCTAGTGATTCCATGCCAGCCAATTCAGGAGGTATAGTTTCCAAAAGATTTGAATTACAATCCAAATGCTTTAATCCTGTAATACATATTTAATAAAAAATAAAATTTTAATAGAAAAAATATTTGTCTATAATTATATGTACGTTCAAAAAATGATATGTAATCATGAGAATTTATGTACCTGTGCTGTTATATACTGCTATAATAATCAAGAATCCTAGAACACCACTCAAATAAACACAAACTAAAATTTTTATATTTAATTAAAATTAAAGAGAATTGATATTAAAATTAATGCTTAATAATAGTCCACATCATTTTTGTAACAGATTTTTAAAAACAAAGTACTTTGGCTCTGGCCAGGTAGCTCAGTTGGTTGGAGTCTTGTCCTGATATGCCAAGGTTATGTATGGGTTTGATGCCCAGTCAGAGCACATACAAGAAGCAATCAATGAGTGCATAAATAAGTGGAACAACAAATTGATGTCTCTCTCTCTAAAAATCAATAAATAAAAACAAATTTTTAAAGTACTTTGGTGTTCTGTTAAAGTACTCTAAAATGTACAGGGTGGGGCAAAAGTAGGTTTACAGTTGTTCATATGGAAAATAATACAACAATTAACAAATAATATAATAAACTGTGTTTCATGTACTCATAGCTGTAAACCTACCTTTGCCCCACCCTGTATAAATTATACACAAGATAGATTATTTCCCTCTGTAATTATGTATCTTTAAAAAGAAACAGCTTAACACAAATATATAAATATGCATACATACTATATGTATGAATTGACATCAGGTAGCTTAGATACAACCATATTTAAAATAGGCAAGTTGACTTTGGATTTTTATTATTCCCTCCTATTCTTCATCCATCCATACTGCCTCTCTATCTCTCCCTTCCTTCCTTTCTTCTTCTATTTTTTTTAATTACATGCTTTCTCTAACACCTTAGCTAACACTCTTGCCAAGAATGTTTTTACTTTCAGTACCTCTTTCTTACCTGCTGGACCTTTCTTTCTTAAAACACTGAACAGGAAAAAAAAAAAAAGGTAAAAAATAAAGGTCTCCTTTACCTTAAAACTTCAAAACACAGTTTTCCCCTAATCTATAACACAGATTCTTCCACTTATAACGACCACAATTTTCCACAATTCACTCTCAACCCTCTAGTCTGAATAAGCTATACACATTTTACAACTTTTTTTTTCTTGTACTTGGAACCTGTCAGTTTTAAAATAATTCAAGACTGAGTTGTTACAATACTTTACACCACTGCTTTAAGTATCTAAAGAAACTACTTTAAACAAATGTAATAGTACTATTTTCAACTAATAATATAATACTCTATTATTTGGCTAGAGCACTGAGAAAAATGTCACAATCTCATCCACCCCAAATCCAGTAAATTCTATAAAGAAAAGTTTGTTTTAAAGTTAGAGACTGTAGTTTTCACAACTGTTTGCATCCCAGAGCCCTGAGAATACAAGCAGTATATAGTGGAAAGAGCAATGGGGATGCAGTAAGAGGGCTCAATCCCTGGCTCTACAATTTACGATATAATTTCTAAGTCTTGGCTTATTTACATTTTAAACAAAATGTAAATAATATGCATCTCCACTAACTTACAGAATGGTTTATGATGGCAAATTTTACATGTAAAAGCATTTTGAGTTAAAAAAAAAGAAACATACTGCTATGGTTCTTTTCTTATATGTCAGATGCTATTCTTAGGACCAAATCATTAATAGTGAAATAACTACTAAATGTTCTATTAATGTTAGCTTAAAAGTGCCACTGTCATGGCTGAAGGACAGAAAGCATCTGATCACTAATTATATAGTATATTAGAAAAATTTCTGCATATTCAAAATATTTTTCTATTGGTTTTCCCATTGCTTGCTATATCTCAAGATATTTCCACTCAATTTATGAAAGAAAAAAAAATGCTTCTTACACATTCACTCCAGATACCACACTTTATGTTAAAATCTACTTCCTAATAGTCAAACCTCAGTTCTCGAACATCTCCCATCTCAAACAATTCAGTTCTTGACCAAACTGTTCACAGAAAAAATGTCTCAGTTGCCTAACAAAACTTCAGTTCTCAACGCAGTGACACTTTCATGCTGATACCTGTATGATCAGTCATGCATCTCTCAGGAGAGAAAGAAGAAAATGCATAAGTATGAGCCAGTTTACCACTAAACCTGGCATTCTTAACATCTTTTTTTGCTGCTTATTATTATTAAGTATGTACAGCAAGTCGCCATGGGTCCTAAGAAGGTTAATGACAGCAGCAAAGTGAAAAGGAAAATTGTGAGAACAATAGAGCTTAAAAGAAATAACTGCAAAGTATGAAAGAGGTGCTCATGTTTCTGATATGGCTACAGAGTATGGCATAGCAAAATCGATGATTAGCACAATTTTAAAATATAAAGAGGCCATCAAGAGTGTTGATGTTGCTAAGGATGTGAAAGTGCTCATGGAACAACAATCACACAGAACTAAAGAGGCAGAAAAATTATTGTTAATTTAGATAAACGAAAAGATTTAGCTGCTGATAGCATTTCAGAGGCAATGTGAAAAAGCAAAGATGCTGCGTGCCAACCTGCTGAAAGACATCCCTGGAACAAGTGCTGAAAGTGATTTGTTTACGGCTAGTAGGGGTTGGTTCCATAAATTTAAGAAAAGAGGCATTCACAGTGTAGTGAGGCATGGGGAGGCTGCTAGTCCTAACAGAATAGCTGCTGATGATTTCATGACAGAGTGAATAATACATATAGGCCAAGGGATTTTTTTTTTCTCCAATAAGTGTACAACTGTGATGAGACAGGCCTCTTCTGGAAGAAAATCCCAAAGAGGACCTATATCACACAGGCGGAGAACTCACTGCCAGGACACAAGGCAATGAAGGACAGGGGATGCAAGTGGAAACTTTAAATTGAAGCTTCTACTCATCCACCATTTTGAAAACCAACAAGTTTTCAGGGAAAACAAGTTGAATGTGATGTGGAGGGCTAATAAACAGCAAAGCTTCAGTAACCAGGCAGTTCTTTATTGAATGGATTCATGAAGTGTTTCCCTCAAGTGTGAAGAAACACCTCTGGGAAAAAAATTGCCTCTCAGGGCACTTCTCGTAATGGACAGTGCTACCGCCCACCCTGCAGGCTGGCAGGCCGAGCTGGTGCAGCTGTGCAGCTGCAGCACTGTTAGGTTCTTGCCACCTGACACAACTTCTCTCAGCCAGCCCATGGCCAGGAGGTCATTTCAAATTTTAAGAAACTTTACACAAAGACCCTGTTCCAGAGTTGTTTTGAGGTGACTTCTGAAACTAAGTTAACTCTCAGGGAGTTCTAGAAGGAATGTTTTATATCCTCACTTGCTTGAGGCTCATGGACAAAGCATGGGGGAAGTGTCTTCCAGGACCATGCCATCAGCCTAGAAGAAATTGTGGCCTGAGTCTGTTGCTGAAAGAGACTTTGAAGGCTTTGAGGATGGAGCTGTGTCTATGGTAAAGGATACTGTGTCTCTGGGCAAGTCCATAGGCTTGAAGGTGGATGCTGATGACGTGGAGGAATTGGAGGATCAAAACACTGAGGGGACCACCGAGGAACTCTCAGACCTTCAGACAGAGCAGCAACACTGAGGTGGAGGGAAGGGAGGATATTCCTGCTTCATTAATCAAGGAAATGCTTGGGAGATGCGGAGAAATGCAAAGTTTTATTGAGAAATATCACTCTGACAAAACAGTAGCAAACTGTGCAATAAAGTTATTGAACGACAATGCAATGTTTCACTTCAGGGAAGTGTTAAAATGCAGGCAAAAAAAAAATATCATTGGATAGGTTTTTAGTGAGACAGAGATCCAGGGAGCCTGAAGCAAGTTCTAGTGGTGCAGAGAGACACGAGAGAAAGAGGCCCAGAACAGCTACCTGATGTTTTTATGGACGAGGACTCCCCTTCAAAATAGTAATATCCCTCTATCCCTCCTCTGCAAATTTAGCAATCAATAGCTTTCAACATTAAAGGTAAGTTCAAGTATGCACGTAAATTTTCATTTTTTAACTATACATTTCATTTCCTTTTTGTTAATTTTCATTTATATTTCATGTCCTTTTTATTTTTAAAGTATGTAAATATTAAATACTACATTAGACATGTACTCTAAGAAAGGCTAAAAAGGGAATTATTTGGGGGTCTGGAACATATTACTTAAATTTACGTTATTTCTAATGGGACAAAATGATTTGGTTTTCAAACAAAATAGCTTCTTAAACAGCCTTCTGGAATGAATTAAGTTCAAGAACCAAGGTCCCACTATACCTTTATTGAAAAATGGCAATGACAAGCAGCCTTAACTATTGCAATCACAAGTAAAGGCTCCCCTAAAATGTCAATTTGATTTATGTGGATTTAACTTATGAATTACTATTTAAAATGACAAATAACTATTAAAGTAAAATATACAATTTTACAAATTCACCTCAAAATGATCTGTAACCAACTGCAAAATCACTTCTGTAACTTCGTTTACAAAAGGGGCACTTAAAAAAAAGGCTTATGTATGATTAGGAAAATAAGACTACATAAGGTAAAATCTAGAGATAACACACTTTGTGGTATCAACCAAGAAAAAATAATAGTTTGCCTTTAAACAAAAAAGATCAGTTTAATGATTTTGGACTCTAAATCAAAAACTCTAAGATTATTAATTATACTTATTTAAAAGGTACTAAAATGTACCTGAAATATTTTTACCTCTCAATATTAGTTCTACAATACTTTACATATGATGGTTCAATGGAAAGCTCTATTAGAAGCACTAAATTTTAACCTTTTTTAAAAAAAGGGATTAATAATTTAGACCAAACTAGACTCTCTTGTCATTATTAATTATGAACCAGGAGGAGGTTACAGCTATGACATAACCATACGTCACAGAAACATCTATGAAAAGGGAATGACCTCTTAGTGAATGTTGAATAAATAAAAATAGAGCACAGCTCAGAACCTTAATCAATTTCTCAGGTATAATATTTTATCACAATTTATAATATTTTCTTTTCTTCTTTTTGACATGCCAAAGTATCTTTTTGGTGTTAATTACTTAGGAAGTTACTAGACAGTAATGGTGAGGAGGAAACCTCACTAGTTGATACTGTTTGCATTTACCACCATAAAACCTATTATTTTACTTCTAACTATATTAAAGTTTATTTTTCTAAATGTAAGTTGCACCAAATTCAAATTTATGTATTTTTGAAAATAGAGATTTACTTTTCATTCCACTTATTTCTGCTGGCAGATTCTTCAGTTGATTACTGGAAAGATTGAGTCGTACCAGATTGGAGAGAGAAGAAAAACTAACCGGAACAGTTGTGAGACGATTATTCGAAAGATCCTTTAAAAAAAGAAAGACAGAATGAATAAATGACCATGTAAATAAATAAATAGTTCCTAAAGGGCATTTCAAATTTTTGCAAGAATTAAAACATTAGGAAAAAAAAAATTCAGAACTAATATGTTTTATAACTCTCATTCAGTGACAATTTCACAAATCATTCACTACCTCAATATTCTGTGGGTCCACATTATATGCTTAATAATGTAGCACAGAGAAATTAGAACGAATTCTGACTTTACATAAGTGTACTACGTAAAGTTTACATAAGGGTACTATTAATACTAAGCCATGCTATATAATGTATCCTGTTTTCAATTTCTAAAAATCCATGTTTATCCAGTATTTCTTGAGTACTTTTTGGTAAATACAGCAAACTGTATGAGTAAACAGTAATATGAAACAAAAAACAATTTTGTAAGACAGAAAAATTCTTAAAAGAAAATAAAGCTGAAAATATGGCCATTTGAATTTTTGAGGAAAAAATAGTCCCTCTTGATTTTCTGCTGACCTCAGCAAGTCTTCTTTGACTAAGTCCAGAAGTCCACTACACTACTATTCATTCAAAGTTGCCTAATTAGCTTTTATACCTCAATGTTTCTTTAAGTCATTGTTTCTGTTTTTTCTTTAAACAGTTATAAAAGAACTTAAAAAAAAAAACACTCCCTTTAAAAGAAAATGTTATAAACCAGATAATTGTTCTCATAGTACTTGATTTCAGTGTAAGAACTCTACTAGCTATCAGCAAACTGTTAAGTAGGGCCAGTAGTAACAATGAATAGAAAAAAAAAGGAACTGCTCTCTGAAGACTTTCAATAGTCTAATATTAAACTACTGCATCCTGTAATTCTAAATAAATTAAGATACAAAAAGGTAAAAATGCTACATTAGCATTTTTAAAACATACTGGTAAAATATAAACACATATTATCATAATCTACAACATACAATATAACCTATAATTCCAATACTCTAAATTCTAAGAATTAACAGATTACTAATAAATAAATATTGTATAATATTAAAAGTTACTGACACTAAATGCAATGTAGTATTCTGGATTGGATCCTAGAATAAAAAAAAAGGACATTAGTGGAAAAACTGGGAAAATCTTGATAAAATCTGTACTTTAGTTAGTATGTTAATTTCTTACTTTTTACAAATGTCCCATAGTTATGTAAAATGTTAACATTGAGAAAATCTGCATGCAGGGAGTATGAAAACTGTACTATCTTTACATTTCCTTAAATCTAAAATTACCCCAAAATAAAAAGCTTGTAGCAGAAGTTTCTACTAGAGAAAAGATACTAACTCACAAATTCATTTTAAATCATCCAAATCAACAACTTACTAATAAACAATTATTGTAGTTAATAATTAAATTAGATATAAAATATAAGCACATGTATATAAATTAATCAGTATTTATGCTGCTAATTCTTCAATAAATATTTATTTAGTACCATTATACAAAGTAGTTTTGTATAATGTAACTAAGAAATATTACTAGTATTACAGATGCATATATTTTAATTCATTTATTTATTTTTTAAATCTTCACCCAGGGATATTTCACTGATTTTTAGAGAAAGAGGAATGGAGGGGGAGGCAGAAGGGGAGGGAGGAGAGGTGGAGAGAAAGGGAGGGGGCGAGAGGGGGAGAGGGAGGAAGAGAGAGAATGAGAGAGAGAGAGAGAGAGAGAGAGAGAGAGAAACATCAGTGTGAGAGAGAAACATTGTTTGGTTGCCCTCCCCACAACCAGGTATGGAACCCACAACCCAGGTATGTGCCCTGACCTGGAGCCAACCCGCAACCTTTTGGTGCCTGGGATGACATGCCAACCAACTAAGCCACTCTGCCAGGGCCAGATACTTATACTTTTAATGTTTTAATATACTGTTTTCACATTATGATCTATCTGATACTGAGTCCTTAAGATCACAACTCTAAACTGAAATATCCTTTCATTATACTACCTGTAATCTAGGAACCCATAAAGAGAACAACTGAGACCTGCTCTAGTTAATCAGAAGGTTTCCTTTCTACTATAGAATCTTTGTTTTAACAAACAATTCAATTACTATATTTACCATTAAATTTTATAAGAAAATCTGATGGTTCCCTCCTTTGTCATTCATTTTACCTACCTATGCCTTTTACTTTTCAAGCCTTATCTCCAATCTAATCAGATTGACAGAGATACTGAAGAAAGGGTTTAGGAAAGCATGTATTTTGATTTCAAACACTAGAGCAGATAAAGGGAACTATCAAGAAGGATATATTTACAGAAAAAAATAAGTAAAAGGAGTATTTTTTCCTTTAACAAAAAATAAACTTTGAGACTAAAATGACATAAATGAGTTTTTCAAACATGTAACAAGAAAAACAATAAGAATATAATATTAGACAACTGTAATTGAACAATAAGATAATTTTAAAAGAATATAATATTAAATAACTATATGGAGTGGAGATTTTTAGAACATCTGATCTCATACAGCTGAAGTCTTTCAGATAGGATATCTTACAGTGGAATGTTACTCCTTCAGTGGTAAAGCAGAGGAAAAAAAGATACACTTTGGAGTCAAACTGTCTAATGTTGAAAGCCCAAATTCCTTACTTATTAGTTGAATGACTTCCAGTAAGTTATTTCTTTTTCAAAAGCCTAGTTTCTTATCTGTATTAGGGGATAAGACTACCTACCTCACCATATGTATAGTTTACAACAAAGTGCCTACTACTTTTACAATATGATTAAAATAATATTTATATTGCTTTACAATTATCTTTAAGATGTGACAGAGATGTAATAAAAATTTTGCCAGATATGTAGCCATTCTGAAAAAGAGAAGAAATCCCAGGCCTTAAAGAGATTGATTACCTGGGTGTTCAGTGGGGACACTCAGCAGACAGGTGGGCTACAGAGCCTATCAAGGAGTGGAATGGGTATAGAAAAGGGAACTGGTACATACTAAAGACACTTCTCCTCTAATTTCCTAAACCATAAAAGCATCTGAATAACAAAATGTCCCTCATCACCTTTTTCCCAAACTCTATTCCTAACTAAAACACTAGGTGATTTCATAAGAAAACACAGAAAAAATAAATTTACAATTACTAATTTAATGATCTAATTAAAACTCATAGTTTCTTGTAATCTAATCAAATAATCAGCTGCCCATTTTCTCAAGATTTCAATCATATATCCAAATTATCAGCCTAATGAAAAATCCTATCAGCCACAAATTATATAAAAATTGGAAAATCACAACTCACCAAATCTTCTAAATTGAAAAGTTGTTCAAATCCCTCGGGTATGCAAGTTAGTTCATTATGCTGGAGATACAGGCCCTTCAGGTTTCTTAGATTTGTAATTTCTTCAGGGAGTAATTTCAGTTTGTTATGGCTATTAATTAATAAAATAAATACTGAATAATTTGTTGACAACAATATTTATAAAGGTTTTTAACCAACTATATGGAATCCTTAAAATTATGAAATATGGTTACTAATTTTAAAGTTATCAAACTTCATATTAAACTTCATACACATTAAGAGAGTAATCTGAAGCAATCAAATTGAGAGTTTCAAAGGAAAGCAACAAAGAAATAAAAGTTTTTAACCAAATAAATCATTTGTAAAGTTTTATAATCAACTTTCTTAAAATCAACTCTTAATTTTACATTTAATGTGAAAGGGATACACTGAACTCAGTATTTTATATAGTATCTGACTTTTAGAATTTTGACAAGGATGTGCACACATACACTACCGTGGAGTCACACCTCACATGGGGATTATGTTTTAACTCTGCACTCAAGACGAAAATAGCTATTTCTGTCTGAAGGTCTGTGCTGTCCATTTGAATGTAATATGAAACTCCACTCATCTTTGTACTTAGTTTTTAACTTTTCAGCTCAGTCCTTCTACAGAGATACTTAACTTACCGGTTTACAGAAAGTCCCAAGTCACTGAGGATGATACACTCCCTGATCATTTAGATGATTTAACTTGTCCCCAGATTTATTTCAACTATTCATTTAGGAATGCCACTCTATTTTTATGCAATATATAATTATTTAACCAATAATGGAGAAATGTAAAGGGGGTAACTAACAATAACCTTAAGTTACATTAAAATAAAACTAGTTGGAACAATGCCAAAAGATGTGTTATAAATAAGAACTAGCAGTTGTAAAAAATCGGTTACTATTATTTTATGTAATTTAAATCTTTGTATATTTGATATAGATCTAGTTGGCAGAGTTGAAATTCTAGCTATACAAGCCCTGTCCAGAAAGTATCCAGCCATGTACCATGAAAGAGATATTTATTGAAGAAGATACACGATACAAGAAATACTGTACTTAAGACAATGATGCCTCAGTCCCCTTCAAAGTAGGCACCTTGGGACCTCACACAGTTCTCCCAAATGCCATCAGCTGTCCCATTGTATTTTCCTGAATCTCACCAACAGTCTGAAATCTCTTTCCTTTCAAAGGTGATTTTTAGTTTTGGCAAAAGCCAGCATGGCACCAAATATGGGCTATAGCGGGGCTGAGTCACCTGGGTGATTTGATGTTTCGCCAAAAAACTCTACACCAGACCATGATGCATAAGCAGATATGTTGTCATGATGAAGCTGCCAATCACCAATGGCCCACAGCAGTGGTCTTTTGAATCATCCAAATAGTTTCCACGGAGGAATGTTCAAGCTCAATGTAAAATTTGAAGCAGACCCGCAGTCATTTTGAATGCAACACACAAAGCTCCCTCAATGGCGTCCACTGCCCCTACTGACTAGTACAGTGAAGTCATCATTGTTCACGCATGCGCATTCCAGTCCACTCTCCTTGGCTGCCACGTAACACTTATGTTGGGCAAACTGTTCTCGTTATATTAACAATGGCTGAACTTTTTCTGGACAGACCTTGTATACTTCCTCCATTTCCTTTCCTCAGCTGTATTTCCTCCATTCTAATGTTCATACCCATTGGAAGCCAAAGCTAAAGTCACATGCACTCCTTTCTCCCTCACCTCTTCCTCTCAACTCTCCCTATGTTGCTTTCACAGGCCACATCCATGCCTTTGACTTATAAGGGGAAGTTCTAATGTAGTTCTAAACAATTAGCACCTTTTTTGTGTATCGATATGTTTCTTGATTTATGGTGATTTTTAGTTTTTTACCAGATGAGGACTGTTATTTAAGGTATTGGTTTTCCTCAAACCAGTTAACATACCTTCATAAAACAGAGTCTTGTCTGTGCTGTGTTAAATAGGTATGTAACCATATCTATTTTATAAACCATAGTTTTCAAACTATGTTTCAAACTATGTTAAACTTTTTTGTTTTTTCTCCTAAATGAAGTCTTTCCTAACTCATTTTCCCTAGTCTGTGTATATATAACATATAAGGCAGTTATTCTTTCTTGAAAGTCTGGATGTGTAATGAAGAGCCACCTAGCTTCCCATATACCTATCAATGAGTAGCAAAAGCATATCATTAGAACCCCAGGAGTCCTCAGAAAATATTAAATACCACTAATATCAAAACCATAAATTGTTTCATCATTAACAAAAAAATTGTATTTAATTTCTTCCTGTTTCTTAATACTTAATCTCTAGAATAGCAACGTAACTTAAAACTTGAGACATCAACACAGAGGTTTTCTAAAATAACCTTGTAAAATTGTTTCATAAAAATAAAACAAAAGTATTTTTTAGCTCTAGCTTGTGTGGCTCAGTTGGTTGGAGCATCAACCATGGACCAAAAGGTCACGGGTTCAATGCCCGGTCAGTGCACATACCCAGGTTGGGGGTCCAATCCCCCGCTGGGGCACATGCAAGAAGGAAACCAATTGAAGTTTCTCTCTCACATCGATGTTCTCTCTCACATCTCTCTCCCCACAACCACCTCACTAAAAAGCAATGGAAAAAAATCTCCTTGGGTGAGGATTAAAAAACAAAAAGTATTTTTAAAAAATCAACTGGTCTTAAATTTGTAAAACCAAAAAACACGTAGGCAATTCTTAAAAAGAAAACAAAACTGAGAATTAAAATTACCATTCTTATTCTGCTTTAACCACATTCTGAGTTAATATAAAAATACTTTCTAGTGTTAGAAAATTTTTTTTAATTTTATTTTTGTTCAATTTACAAAAAATTTTTAAAGAATGTTAGAAATAAATAAGTTTAAATTTTACCTGACATTAAGTTTCTGAAGATTTTCTAATTCTCTTATAGCAGAAGGAAGAGATGTCAGCTGATTGTCATGTATCTAAAAGTTATTAAAAGAGTCAATATCTTAGTCTTTTAATTAACCATATATTAGCTTTTTCATTGTACACAGTTCTTCAACAATAATCCTGTTCTTCTAATTGAATAGCATCAAGCTGGGTATTGATAATTTACTCTGTGTATAGAAGAGGAAAAGGAGTTTGAAATTGATTGAACTGCTGTTCAGGTATTATGAAGTTATGTCATCACTATTAATTACAATTAAAGAAAACTTCACTTCACTTAGTGGAATTTCAATCTCAAATAAGAGATGCGGGAATTAGAAACTAACAACAGCCTTCTGATGGCATGATTTATGTCAACATATACAAAAAATAAACGAGAAGGGGGTGAGGGACTTCTCTCACGTTCTCAAAGAATCACATTGTTTTTCAAGGTACCAGGTATCTTAGAGAACACCTAAGCCAATCTATTCATTTTACAAATGAAGAAAATAAAAACTTCTCTAGAAATTTGACTAGATCTAACTTTTCAGACAGGAATTGGAAGCTATTTGATGTTCCTAAGTAAAGGACATCAGAAGTGTATAGATTGTGAAATAAACTATGCACACTTTATCACATGACATGGCAACTACAGACTAAAACACAGTCCTTGAATACATACAAAAAATTTAAGTTTAATAATTTAAGTCAATGTTGAAGGAAAGTTAAATTAATCTTAAGTACAGTTGACCCTTGAACAACATGGATTTGAACTTCATGGTTCCTCTTATTCAAGGACTTTTTTTCAAGTACTATAAATGTATTTTCTCTTACTTATGATTTTTTAAATAACATTTTCTTTTCTTTAGCTTAATTTATTGCAAGAATACAGTATGTAATGTATATAACATGCACAATATATGTTAATCTGCTATTTATGTTATCGGTGAGGCTTCCGGTCAATAGTAGGCTATAAGGAATTAAACTTTTGGGGAGTCAAAAGTCATACATGAATTGTTCAAATGAACAGGGGGTTAGTGCCCCTAGCCCCTGCATTGTTCAAGAGTCAGCTGTAATTGCTATTCTACATCTAGAATAATAATGGTATTAAAATAATAGCGATAGAAAAATATGAGTATCAGCAACCACTTGTTAAAAATCAATCCTATTTGTAGGCATTAACTCATTTAATTCTAAGAACAACATTTATAAATAGGTAGTAGTGCCAGTCCTGGTTTACAGATGTGGCAACTTGAGGCACAAAGAGGTAATTTCCCAAGTTTACACAGCTATCAAGTGGCAGAGTCAAAATTTGAAGGCTCATGTTCTAACTCTACACTCCTAAATATTGTTATGACTAAAAATAATGTTATCTTTCTTGTATTTTACCAATTGAAATGGGTTTTCTGCTTATTAAAGCCTAAAGTTAGCTTTAGAATCTCTTCAACTAATGATCCATGTTCATAAACAGTCAACTTACATCAAGAACAGTGAGTGCAGGCAGGAGGCGGAGGTCATCTGTAAGTGACTGAAGTTTATTGTTGGATATGATTAATTTGGTCAAGTCCGTCTGCTCCCACCATCGCTCAGTAGTACTGAATGAAAGATTCTGATTAGCTTCCTCAGGAATATCCACGTTTATTCTCCAGACACACTGAGGCACTATTGCCACCACAACCAGACCAAAACATAAAAGGGAAAGATAACAAGCAGTTAGATACGAAGTGACACATTTTTATAATAGCTATTCAGTTTACCTACTGAAAAGCAACTGGTGAAACAAAAAAACCCAAAAAAACAAAAAACTTCAAATAAGTCAAGTAGCAATGAATTGTACCTAGACTGCAGAAAAAGTTGATTTTATTCAAAAACAATATCTGATGTGTATTTTACATAAGTCTCACTTTTATTTTCATTCGACTACATTTACTATATATGTACTCTGCACAACACCGAATGGTACATACGTATCAGAGAAAGAAGGGGTTCTACCATTATGCTAACAGAATAATAGAAGGCATGAAAATCAACATTTATAAGGTAATGTTATAAATTTTGTACCAGAAGTATATGCTAAGTCTGAGAAAGCACTGGTAATAATAATCATAGCTAATAATATTAATAATATTTACAAGTACAAGGTAATTTTCTAACATACTAACTCATTTAAACCTTACAACAACTCTGTGAGGTAGGTGCTATTACTATTTTCATTTCATAGATAAGAAAAATGGGACACAGAGAGAATTATAATTTACCCAGGATTATACAGCTAGTAAATAGCAGAGATGGGATTCAAACCCTGACAAAGCTATATTGGCTTGTCTCTCGTTGAATATTTGGAAGGCCTATCTGACTCTGATAGCTGCTCTCTATTTCACCTGACACATTCGACAGAAATGATAACATATGGCCACACAAAGACTGTACCTGAGCGCTCCTGACAATTTTATTCACAATAGCCCAAAGCTAGAAAAAACTCAAAAGTCTATCAATAGATGAATGGACTATTTGACAATAAAAAGGATGAGCATGGAAATAAAAAAAAATTATAATAATCAAAAGAAGCCTAAAACAAACAAAAAAATCACAAATGTATAATTCCATTTAAATGAAATTCTGGAAGAGGCTAATCTATATCAACAAAAAGCAGGTCAATCACTAGTTGTGTTGAACATTGGGGTTAGAATGACAGCAAAGGGGCATAAGAAAACTTCCCAAGTTTTAGAAATGTTCTATAACTTGATTGTGGTTACACAATTGTGTGTATTTGCCAAAACTCATTGAATTGTGCACTTAAAATGGATTCATATACTGTTGTGAATTACACCCTAATACGGTTAAATCTCATTAAAAAAGATGCCAATTTTTAAAATACAGATAATATGTGAAAGTAATCCTACATATGTATATACATATAAACAGGTAAGTAAATAAATATCCGCATATATATACACATGAAGGAAAAGAGAAAGACTTGAAGTAAAACAAAAATGTATTATTTAACAAATGCAATTCTTAAAAAATAAATCTGAATAAAGCTCATGTTAAAATGCTTATATGACTATACATTGTTTGAAGTGTCAAGGTACCTAGTACAATACCTGGGACAAACACAGAGGGTATATATACAACAACTGCTCTTTAAATAAGTATGTGGCACTCCCCATAGCACACAAATGCTTTCACATTTATTATCTCATATATTTCACATAAAATCTCTCTTATGGTGTCTCATACATATTGACAGAAATCTGAAAGAAGCTATGCTTGAAAATATCTTTTGAATATAATTCATAATTTTAGGTGATAATATTTGGGAATAATAATAATGAGGGGACTCTTAAAGAAATTAGTATATTTTTAAAAATACAATCATGCATAGGCAGGCCAGCACAAGGGACAATTTAGTAAAAGCTTATTAGAAAAGAGAGTAATAAGAATTTCCTGCAATTACGTTGATTATGTCAAAAATGCTTCTGTAGATTTTTATCTATATTTCCTATAACTTAGATTTTAAGAATCATAACCAACAGGCCACTGTCCCATTTCTGTGTGTCATTTATTATTGGACCATTAGTTATTAAGCAGAGACATGTAAAAAAGATAATAAAGGGCAAAGATGCTTAACAATAAGAAAACAAACAATCCAATTTAAAAATGAACAAAAGCCCTGGCTGATGTGACTCAGTGGACTGAGCCCCAGCCTGCAAACCAAAGGGTCACCTATTCCATTCCTAGTCAGGGCACATGCCCAGGTTGTAGACCAGGTCCCCAGGAGGGGGCGCACAAGAGGCAACCACACACTGATGTTTCCCTCTTCCTCCCTCCCTTCCCCTCTCTCTAAAAAGAAATGAAATCTTAAAAAAAATTAAAAAACTAAAAATGAACAAAACATCTAAACAGGTATCTCACCAAAGAAGATATAAAGATGGCAAATGAGCACAAGAAAACATGACACACATGTCATTAAGGAACAACCAATTAAAACAACAATGAGCTACCAGTAAACACCTACTAGAATAAACACCAAAAACTAAATGATATCAAATAATAGCAAAGATGTAGAGCAACAGGGACTTTCATTCATTGCTGGTGGGAAGGCAGTCTGGCAATTTCCTACAAAACTAAGCATAGTCTTACCACGTGATCCAGCAACAGTTCTCCTAGGTTTATATCCAAGTGAATTGAAAACATGTTCACACAAAAACCTGCACACAAATAACAGCTTCATTCATAACCACTAAACACTGAAAAACAACCATGGTGTCCTTCAAAAGATGAAATGGATAAACCAAATGGTACATACATACCATAGAATATTATTCAGTGATAAAAAGAAATGAGCTAACGACTCACGAAAAGAAATGGATGAAACTAAAATTCATATTGCTTAGTGAAAAAAGCCAGTCTGTAAAAGCTACATACTCTGAGTCCAATTATATGACATTTTGGAAAAGACAAAACTACAGAAAGACTAGAAAGACTGATGGCTGCCACAGCTTCAGGGGAAGCAGAGTAAGAGATGAATAGGTAGAGCTTGGGGGATTTTTAGGGAACGAAACGATTCTAAATGATACTGTAATGGTGGATACACGGCATAATGCATTTATCAAAACTCAGAGCAGTACAACACTAAGTGAACAGTAATGCAAACTATGGGAGAAAAAATTTTGTTTTTGTCATTCTTCAAGTATAGGATTCTGAAAAGAGATGGGAAGCGTTATCTAGACATTGCATACTTAGGAGTAAGATTTCAAAAGGTTTTTTTTACGTTGTCCTAAGAACTTTATGCTGAATCTTGAGCGTTAGGGGGAGTCATTAAATGTTATGAGTGACATAAGATGATCTGTGTTTTGGAAAGATAACTCTTGGTAATGATACTGATTAAAGGGTGAGTCTTAAAACAAGAAATCCCGGAAACCCCTTAGGAAGTTATAGAAATTATAACAGCAATAGGCAATTTTTACTGTGCACTTTTTATGTACCCGTCACTTCACATGTGTTATCTCATTTAAACCTTAGTAGGTCCTATTATTATTATTACAACATTATTTAAGAGAAAATAAGGCACAGCAAGATTAAGCATCTCAAAGTTACATTAGCAAAGACATGGTGATAAGGAGTGTGGCCCCATATAGGGGACTATAAATAGTTCAGAATTACTGTGGTTTGGGTATTTAAGGTTTACTGACAAGAGGAAATTGAAGGCTACAGCTAGATAAACACCTCCTAAATTATGATAACAAAAATTCCTTTTTGACATATAAACTACAGTACCATGTGCCTCTCCCATTTATATCTTTTATTTCCCACAAAATATTGTACATTCACTTATTTGACATCATTTACTAAGTACCTAGTATGTGTCACATATTGTGTTAGGCTCTGTTTATACAATAATAACCTAAAGCACACTGATCCATGACATGGAACAAAGAACCAAAATTCATTTGCACCCTAAAACTTTAACAGACTAAATCATCTGGGTCCAGTCAATAAGTACGTTCCAACACACCATTTGGTTGTTTGGAAATATTCATTCACTTGCTTACTCCTTCCACAAATGTTTAATAAGAATGCACTATGTACCAAGTACTATTTTGGGTGCTAGGAACACAACAATAAAAAATACTAAGCTCCTTGACCTCACAGAACTAACATTCTAGGGGGAGGAGGGCAAGGAAGTCAATAAACAAACAAATACATACCATCGATTCTGAGAGTGATAAAGCTATTTAAAAATTGAACAGGTACGAGAACAGAGTGTTAGCAACGGCATTTATAGACAGGGTAGTTGGGAAGGGCCTCTCTGATGTGTGACCTCTGCGCAAGTCTTACAGGGAGCAAAGGGTATATAAAGGAGAATGTTGGAAACCAAGTGGATATGCATATCTGTAGTTTTATAATACTTATGTTCCCACTGATTAAAAGCTTTATCGTGTAGAGCAGAGATTTTATGTCATATATCCTTTCATTCATTCAGCAAGCATTTGCTTGATCTACTCCATACGCGGCACAATAAAAAAGCAACCATTAGACGGAAAACTGAAGGTTTTAATCCAAAATAGCCTAAAACCTAATAACATATTGAGGAAAAGATTGCAGAAAGAATGCTGTATTTTTTCTTTCTCCACTTCCCACTCCCTTCCTTATACAACAGATAGAAGAGCATCTGACTATCATTAATTCATGGTATCCAAATCTGTACTTGTTAATTTTTATTAGGTTTATCAGGATGGCCTCAAATTCACTCTGTATGGCATCTATCTGGACCCACAATTTAAGGAATACGTTCATTTTTGGTTTTATCTAAGACTCTGCCCAGTTGCACAAAGAGGTGTCTTGTGACCCAGCAGCGTGGCATTCACTGATTTCACAAATAATACAGAATTCAGATCAAATTAAGAGGAGGAAAATGAAAACCAAAGAAACAAAATACATGCTCAATTGGTAATTTAATTCAAGCCACACATTAGCTTGTTCATCCCACAGAGTGTGGGAATCCCGGAAGGCGACCCTGTAAATTTTGGCCATATTCCCACCAAGGTCCCTTCACCAGACATTCCTAGAGCGAAAGCAGCAACCGAAGCCGGCGGACCGAGCCACTGGGAGTGTGACGAGAGAGAGCCTCGAAGAAAGCGAGGGGATCCCGGCCAGAAGCCTGAGGCAGAGGGGGCCTAAGCCAGGCCGGAGGAACGGAGGCGGCTCGGAACCACAGCTCTCTGACGGGACGCAAATCGCATCGCACCCGGGATCTTACCTTCGCTGAGGTTCCGACCCGACAGGTTCAGCTGGCCGCTCTTCCTGGCCGCCTTCAACAGCCCCTGCGGTACTGCGGCAGAGCAGTCCCTCCTTTCAGTTCTGAAACCCGCTCGGGTGTCCCGCTCCACGCCTCGCCGCAGACGCGACATTGCCAACGCCCGGGGCCGCCGGCGGCCGAGCTCGGCGGGTGACGACGAAAGGCCGCGCCGCCGCCGCCGGCCCCGCCCCTGCCGGGGGCGCGCGCTGTGGGCGCGGAGCTCGCGGCCGGGCGCCGGGCTTTCTCTCCCGGAGGCGCGGCCCAGATGTCGTCACTGTCCGTGACTGGGGCTGGAGGACAGATAGGCCCTTCCCGTTGCCGGTGCCGGCCTTGTGTCTTGGAAGTACTTCGCTCAAGTAAGTGCGTTTGGCCGGCTAACGCAGGCCTGGCGGGTGTAATGTGCGTGCAGTGTTACTGCGACTCCGTCTTTCTCCTCTGTGCTGTCGCCGTGGCCAAGGTGTCGGGAGAGAATAACCTTCTCTTCCTTCTCCTGGCCTGGACTGAACGTGGGCCTTGACTAGAACTTGAGACCTGGGCGCGGTCTGCAGCCGAGCTGGAGCCCAGCCTGTGTTTGTCGCTGGTCTTGGTGGCGCCAGACCTTTGCCCGGCATGGAAAATAAAACAGATTTCTGTTCTTTGGGACTGGACTCCGATTCCTCGAATCAGTGCACCTGGCTTGCTGTATTGAGTTTATAGTCCGAGTGTGTAGCTTCGGGGTAGCGTGAGACGAAAGGGTTGGCAACAGGGAGGGAAGGAAAAGAAATGCTTAATAAATGGTCTGTCTACCTGACGGTTTAGGGAGACGAGTGGAGACCGAGCTTTACTATAGCGAAAACAGCTTGGACTTTGGAGCTCCAGACATGGGAGTTCGAATCCCAGCTGCTTCGGCATCCTACACCCTACGTAACTTTAAGCAACGTACCCCCTTTAAAGCTCACTCCTTTTATTTTTTGTTAATTAATTTAGGGATAATTTGTACCTCATTTGGTTTTTAAAATAATTAAGCGAGTCCTGACCTGTGTGGCTCAGGTCATGCGTGTTGGTCGTTCTGCAAAGTGAAAGGTGTCTTGTTGGCTTCCGGGTCGTGGCACAAGCCTAGCTTGCGGCCGGGTCCCGCGTGGGAGAGGCGACAGATGATGTTTCTCTCTCATATTGATGTTTCTCTCCCTCTTTCTCCTCCCGTCCCCTCTCTCTAAAAATAAATAAATAAAATCTTGACAAAAATAAAATAAGAGAGACTAAAGTTCTAAATCTTGAGCGTTTGGTGGAGAACGGGACTCCAGTTCAGAAGAGGAAATGAAAATTTTGTTCATTTAAGTCGGTTTTCCTGGAAAGTTAGTTTCTGGGTGAAATGTACAGCTTTATTGATTCATTGAAGAATCATCATCTCTAGTAGTGTCCCGAGTGCTAGACTTTTCTTTTGCCTGAAGAGATTTTGTTTTAAAAAGCATCTACTGGGAAATATCCTCCTAAGCCCTCATCCGCTCGGCTGGGGATCGGTAGGATATTTGAAAGGTAAGATGACAGGTTCTGCAGCACACACATTTTTGCTGCAGAATCTGTCTTGGTC
This sequence comes from Desmodus rotundus, assembly GCF_022682495.2. Classification (NCBI taxonomy): domain Eukaryota; kingdom Metazoa; phylum Chordata; class Mammalia; order Chiroptera; family Phyllostomidae; genus Desmodus; species Desmodus rotundus. Next base: position 49,552,383 of record NC_071389.1, read on the forward strand.
CTGAGTCCTGGTTCTTGCTACCTGTATAATTAGGTTTTTAACCCCCTCTTGCTTTTTGTTTTTCATCTTTAGTTTTGTAGAGTCCTGTACACTAAAAATGAACAGCAGAAAATTACCAGTAGTTATACCAACAAGCAAGAAAAGAGTAGGTTTTAAAGCAGGGACCATGACAGTTTTTGCAAGGTCACTAATGAAGTCCCCCTCCTCCCAGTTTGTCTTCACAGTACTGATTATAGCTACCTTACTTAGCCCTTACCGAGAGCCAGGATCATTGCTAATAATACCTCTTTTGTTATCTCTAATTTAGCGCAGTGACCACTTTTGCAGATGAAGAAATTGAGGCTAAAAGGGATTAAGAAATTTGCCTAAGGTCACAAGTTTCTGTAAGTTATATGACCAGAAATTTGAACGTAGATCTTTCTCCAACCAAAACCTTTCTTATTAATCATGATTTACCTAGTGGCTTTTATTCCATCATTTTCAACTTGCTTTTTATCCTGGAGCTATTTTAACGGACCTACAATTATGTCTTAAAAGAGATTTATTTATTAGAGGAAACCCTTTTTCTCTTTTGTAGGATTTAATAGCTTACCTTTGGAGGATGAATTGTATAAAATTTTATAATAGCTACCCCTCCTGCTATAATAAATTCTTAAACATTGTTTTAATAACGTGCAAGGCTTAATTTGTCCATTTATTGTGCCTCTACTTGTTAAATATTTCATAGTAATGTTTAATTATAGTATTATGTTGAAACATTGTTGCATTTTGTGTGAGAAGTGTAGTCTGTTTAATGGAAAAGTACGGTAATTGTGAAAGATTCAAGTGACTTACACTTTTGGTAAACTACAATAGACATAAAGTGACTGTGTAAAGATTTCTCCTAATATGTACCCATAGCACACTGTGTGTCGTACCCGTGTAGCAAGTCCACACGAGGGTGAAAATTATTTCTTCATGCAATTTGGAAAAGTATGTGTTTATCTCAAATTGATCGAAACAGGAAGCTTATCAACTTGAATTGAGCTTCTTTATGAGAGTATATTTCTATATAATTATACTTGTGGGAACTAGCTTTTTACATCAATTGTATTACTTTAGGAAGAATGCATTATAAATTTTTTAAAAACTCAACTTTGTCAACATCAGCACTTAAGCAAAAGTATTTGCTTATTTTTTAAAAACTGGATTAAAATAATTTGAAATGGAAGTCTCCTCAACAGGAGATGGAGACTACTGCATAGCTACTTTTTGGCAACAGAATTTGTCTAGCTACAATTCATTCATTTTGTTAAAGTAATGGAAGGTTTCAGTCTTCTAGCTGCTTTGCTAAATTAAAAAAGAAAGTGAAAAACCAAAATACATTGAGCCTAAGAATTACATCAGCCAAAAAATGCTGTTTTGTTTCATAAGGGAAAATAAGACTATTATCAAAGTAAGAGTAGCTTATCTCTACCATTAAAATTTAATAACATTTTCAAACTGGAATATACAGATCATGTATCACAGAAATCTACACTTGAAACGTATATAATCTTATTAAACAATGTCATCCCAGTAAATTTAATTTAAAAAAATTAATGACATTTCAAACATGGCTGTGTTATGAACATTGCTATATGTTAGATTTTTTTGTTAAAGCTAAAAGGCACAATTCATAAGATGGATTTATTCGGCAAACTGGGAAATTGTGTTAAATGAAAATAGCATTAATTTGTGCAAAATTTTCAAGGACGTTTGTTTAAAAAACATTATCAAATAAGCGAAGTAAATTTGCAGATATTTCTAGGAACTTTTTGTGTAAAGTAGCAGATTTAGATTTACCTTTGAATTGCTATTTATCTTTCAGAATATTGCCTTATCTGTGAGAAATATTTTATGATAAAGTTGTTTACTGAGTAAACATTTTACTTTTTAATGCTGCCATTATTGATTATTCATATATTGCTTATTAAATGTTTTGAGTTGAATTTTTTACATCCTCATATACCTATTAATCAGTTTAATGTTTGTCTCTTACTCTATTAATAGGTTTCTTTAAATTATCAAAATTGAGACCAAAATTATATTAGACACTGGCTCTTCATGTTTTAAATATTTAAATTTAAAGGTGTTTGCTATACGTCTTTTAATTTCTTTTAAAAAATTCAGTTTGCAGTTTGACATTTGCTTCCCATTCAGGCCTATAACTGACAACTTTTGAAAGTAGTAAAAAAAAAATTCTATGTTATTTTTTTGAAGGCAGTACATATGTTGCATTTTTAGTCGTACATTCAAATGTGGCTTTGAATTGTAATTTGATGTTATTGGAGTTGTTTATGGCATTTTTTTTTCTGATGGAGACAGTGCATTTTTTTTTAGATTATTCATTTATATATTTTTTGTTCCCAGTTCTTCTCTTTCTTGTTTTTCAATTGTAAAGTAATGAGCTTGCTCTAGGAGATTTTTTTTTAAGATTTTATTCATTTATTTTTATTGAGGGGAAGTGAGGGAGAAAGAAAGGGAGAGAAACATCAATGTGTGGTTGCCTCTTGCCACCTGCCACCCACCAGGGACCTGACCCCACACCCCAGGTACATGCCCTGCCTGGGAATCGAACTGGCAACTCTTTGGTTTGCAGGCCGGCATTCAATCCACTGAGCCACACCAGCCAGGGTAGGAGATTTAGTATTTGATTCAAATGTTGGGTGATATAATTCTCCCTACTTTCAGTACAAAAGAATTTCAGTCTACCAGCTTTAGACAAACATTTTCATTTCCTCTTATAAAAAGACTTTTACATACTAGTGTTTTTCATGGGAAGAAAGGCGGAACAACTACTTAAATACTAGTTTTCTTTAAATTCTAATTACTTTTGGTTTTCCTTTTTGGCTAGTTTTCTTTTTATTGAAAAAGGAAGCTGAAATCGAGGTAAACAAGGCAGTCTTATTTATGTCATTAAATTAAAACTATTGTATCACTTATTGGTTTTTCTCCAATCAGCTGAAAACATTTCCCATTATTCCCAGTGATTCTTACTCTTAACCTTTAGGCTGTTTTCTTGCTCATTTTTCAAAATTACTGTGTTCTGTGGCCTAAAGTCTTAATTTTAATATTAATTGTATAGGATTTATGAATTTGTTTGCTTTGAAATGGTAAAGTAATACAGAGAGAAAAATAGGGTGCCAAACCCTACGAGGTACTTCATAGTAGCATTCTGTCTTTGTTTTAAACACATACAAAACCACTACCAAATAAATCTGTTTAAAAATTAGTTTAATTAAAATCCACTAATTTAAAAATGTGACTTTATGTAACTCTCTGCCAACAGCTCTGTTGTATTGGATTCAGCTTGCAACTTCATTTGCTCAATACTCCAAAAAAAGCGCGACTTAAATGATTATATTGAGACATGGCAAAAACTGTTCCATATGAGGAAAGCTCCTCAACAGTTTAAATAAGACAAGATATGGTCCCCAAGACTTTATTTTTAGTGTCAGTTTATGTTGATAAGGGAGGAAAATGTGGATAATTTGATAGTTTATTGACAATCACAATAAGATTTTTAATTTAACAATTTTGATACTCAAATTTCAAATTGGAATATTTATACTCACAATTACAATTAATATAAATGCCAGTTAAACTTTTCTACATCAGTTTTTTTTAATCCTTCAAAATGTCGCAATTATGTAATTAGAAAGATACCGTCATTGGGGTGTTGAAATACTCATGAACATTTAAATATTTGGTCTCTGCAGTGCAAATCTGTGAACTGAGGTTTGCTCCTCATAGTTCTAAAGATTCATGTTTTGCACTTATCACTAAATTTATCTAAAGTTAATATAGCTTTGATTTTTTTTCATTTTAGAGATGCTGACCTTTTTGCTTTTCTTTTAAATCCTCATGCCTAGAAAGTTGCCTTTGCACTATCTCTTTCCTCCTTCAAAGTTATTATTTGATCAATGTCTCCATGCTTTAGACTTCAGTGTGAGCTAAGTGTGGCTTGAAACTAACTTTAGTTCATAGTTTAAAGTGACTGAGGTGGCAAATTAGGGAAAAGAAACGTTATGGCCTTTAGCTTTAGTGTGTGTCAGGAATTCGTATTGTTTCAAATACTTAGGAATATTTTCCTTTGTTTTTCTAATCTGTGTGCTTTGCTCATTTTCTATTCTGTTGCTGAGACCTGTGTCACAGTACTTTTATTTAAGATTAATCAAAAACATGTGTAGTTGTTTTTTTTGAAAGTAAGAATAATACTCTTGCTCAGAAAATGTAGAAAAGTATTTGAAGCCTTTCTACAAAGAATTTTCCATGAAACATTTGTGTTTTGTCAGAAAAAGAATGTTTTGTTTAGCCATTCATCTATCTATATGTGCTATTGGTAAAGTGCTGCTTTAGGATCAAAATGAATATGAAAATTTGAAATCTGTTCGTATCATGTTTCCATTGCAACAGACTCTTAATGGAGAACGGGCATCTAATAATAGTATATTTCACATGTTTACTACCACTTAAGAGTTTACAAAGTTTTTTTACATTTGACAATATTTCTCTAAGGTAAGGTGAAAGTATTGTTATTTTTCATCCATTGAAAAGATGAAGTTGAACACAGACTTTGCAGTAATGGTATATACCATTTGTTGAGTGCCTGTATGCTGGGTCCTGTGCTAGGTGCTTCCTATCCATAATATTTAAAATCTTGAACCTCTTAAATGGTATCATTATTCTCATTTTCTACATGAGTAGATTGGGGCTCACATGGCTAATTATAGGCAGCACGCACTTGGCTGACAACATGCCTAGGAGAGTGGAATGGGAGACTTCTACTTTGGTACACTCATATAACTATGTACTCATTTAACCTTTTGCATTTATCACATTATAATAAATTTTTACTATGCCACAAAAAACCTGTGCTAAAGTACAGGGTTTAAATAAGGGGTCTTAAATAAGGAACTTCTATTTATATATTTACTCTTCTGATTCATATTTTTCATGTGAATGATGAAGTAACATTAGTCCAAGGTACTAGCCTACATTAATGTTATAAAATGGAACCCAGTTGAGGTGACCATTCATTTGTAGTTAATGTTTATCTTTACTAATCATTTGCATTAGTATTCTCACTTCAACCTCATAACAACTCAGTGAGGTAAGCATTATACTTTCATTTTTCAGAGGAGTAAATTAAACCACAGAGTAATGAACCAAATGTCACAATTATTCTAATTGGCGATAGATTCCCTCAGTTTGACTCTAGACCTACATTCTTTTTCTTTTTTCTTTTTTAATTTTTTTAAAAATTTTTGCATTTAATATTATTTACATTTAATATTATTTTGTATTAGTTTCCGGTGTACAACATAGTGGTTAGGCAATCATATCCCCCTAGTATTTCAAGTACACAACTAGCATTATACATAGTTATTAAAATATTTTATTGACTATGTTTTCCATGCTCTATCTTATATCCCTGTGACTATTTTGTAACTACCAACTTGTACTTTTAATCCCTTTACCCTTTTTGCCTAGTCTGGCAACCGTCAGTCCATGTATCTATGAGTCTGTTTCTGTTTTGTTTGTTTATTTATAATGTCCTTTAGATTCCATATATAAGTGAAATCATGTGGTATTTTTCTCTGACTGACTTCACTTAGCATAATACCCTCTAGGTCTATCCATGCTTTTCACAAATGGTATGATTTTGTTCTTTTAATGTATAGACCTACATTCTTTATCAGTTGTAGTGCCTTTAGTTGTTGTGAGGATTAAAAAGCATTTTAAAAGCATTCAGTTAATGTAGATTCCCTTATTACGGAGTTGTGCATACTTTTGTTTTTACCAGTTTTATAAGACTCTTTAGAATTAACTTTATAGCAGAGGTGGAAAAGGAATTCAAATGGCACAAATGTTTAACTCCTTGATTAGAAAAAAACTACTTATTGTTAAAATGCTTGAAGCTGTTTACTTAAAATAAAGATACATATAACGCTACTGGATTTTGTTCAGCTGATTTTTTTTTAAGATTTTTAAAAAAATTGTGAAGCCTCTTCTCAATCGAGACTCCAAAGGAATCTCACATAGCATAAGGAATAATACTAAGTAGTCAGTATCTGGAGCTTCCTCATCCAGATATTTCTGTTGACCCCATTCAATCAAAAAAAGCCAAACATCTGTACAAATAACTTGACTGATTTTCCAAGCGTATGCACTATAGCTAAGAACACTGTGCATATGGATATAGACAACAATATCTTAATGCTCAAACTACTACTTTTTTCTCTATGTTAATCATAAAAATAAGGCTTTTGAAAATGAGCACGTACATGGTTTTGCCTACAATTTCAAGGTACTCACATACCCTTTGCTGTCTATTTTAAAATGTAGGTCTAAAATCCCTGCTAATAATAGCTAATATAAGTTGAACAATATGAAGCAAACATTTGAAAATAAGCATTTGAAAGTAGACTTTTATTCTGTCTCAGTGTGTGTCCATTCATCCACCTGTTCATCCGTCCCCTAATGCTAACTCATTCTGTAGTCTCTCCCCATTTTTTTAGATGGAACAGAAGAAAGGGTGGCATTGGATTTACAATTTTGGTTTTAAAACAGATACTCATATTTCTAGAATTATCAAATTTATCGAACTAGGAGTGGAATGGAAATACAATTATCTAACTTGTGGAGTTACATATACAAATTAAGATAGATCTGCAGATAAATTTTCGTTTAAGATTTTACTTATTTACTTTTAATGAGAGGAGAAGGGAGGGAGAAAGAGAGAGAAACATCAATGTTTGGTTGCCTCTCATGTGCTCCCTACTGGGACCTCCCCTGCAACCCAGGGGTGTGCCCTGACTGGGAATCGAACTGGGGACCCTTTGGTTCACAGGCTGGCACTAAAACACTGAGCCACACTAGCCAGGGCTGCAGATAATTTTTTTTAAAGTTACAGATTTGTAAGCAGTAATTTATTTCCTAGGTGTTTCTTAATTGCTTTCTATAGCCAAATACTTTTAAGAGTTTGTCTCAATCAAATTTTCCTGTAAGTCAAACAAATGTATTCCTGTCGTAATTCACCCAGCCTTTGTTAAACAGATTATGTGAGACGCTTGTAAAGTTTCTAACACATAGATGATACTCAAGTTTTTGTCAAATGCTGTTAGTTCCAATATAATATTGTTGGGCATTAGAAACACAAAGATTAACACATTACCTTTCCTGTCCTCAAAAAGTGTGTTTGCTAGAGGGAAGGCTCTGCGTAACAACTAATTTGATAACAGGCTTGTTGCTCTTGCAGATATGCAAGATTGTGTCAATTTGAAAGACTCCACCATCTTTTCCATTAGTGGGTAAGAAGATGTTTAACAATAACAGAAGTGACTTGACTTAGCCAACTAGGAACTTGGTGTCTACCAGGTAGAGTGATAGAATATGACTGTGCCTATTCTGTCTTTCAATTGGTTAACTTCTATCTAAATACATGAGTTTTTTTTCCCTTAGAAATGTCTTCACTGCAAGTGTTTTGTTGTTGTTGTTTTATTGAGAGCTTAATCCATTTTGAGTTACTTTTTGTGAGTGGTATAATATAGCGATCTAATTTCATTCTTTTATACATGAGATCTTTTAGCAGCTTGAGATTAGAAAGAACTAAACTTGTTTGTTACGACAGAGGATTGGTATTGTTTTTGAGGTTTTGCTTAAAACATTATTCTCTAATATTCTTTGACAGACTTCTTGCCAGTATTAAGCACCAGTTTAAATTTTTCTTAGTGTGCTGGTGGTGGTTCCTCACCAATGAGCTTTAGGGCCCCATTATAGGGAGCCTGTAAGTTATTTTCTGTATTTCAAAAGCAGATCAGAAATTATGTACTATAAAATGCATATAGAAGCCAAATATCACTGTATAGGCCAAAATTACAATACTTTTTGCTTTGGATTATAAATAACATTAACCCTGGTAATATTTATCATTTAGCTGTAACTGGAAGCCTGCCCTAACCCATTCCCAAAGATGAGCTATGACCCTCCCCTATACATATATTTTTCACATGATACTGACAGGTAGGATCTCCTACCTGAAGTAGGAGAATTAAGTCTCTGAAAAACAAACTAGAAAGCATTCATTCAAAAGGAATGGTCCTCCTACTTCACACCTGCTCGTACCCTCAGGACCTTTCTCTCTCTCTCTCTCTCTCTCTCTCTCTCTCTCTCTCTCTCTCTCTCTCTCTTCTTTTACATTTTATTTATTTATTTTTAGACAGAGGGGAAGGGAGGGAGATAGAGAGAAACATGAATGTGTGGTTGCCTCTTGCATGCACCCCCTATTAGGGCCCTGGCCTGCAACCCAGGCATGTGCCCGGAATGGGAATCGAACCAGCAACCCATTGGTTTGCAGGCCTGCATTCAGTCTGCTAAGCTACACCAGCCATGTTGAGGGCCTTTCTAATTTACTATTTCATCTACTTGGCTTATTCTTCCCCTAGGAACTCAAATGGCTCAGATAACACCATCTCCCCCATCTCCCATCCTGTTTTATTTTTATCACAGTACATTTCTCTCTTATATCTTTTCATCTAGTATGGGAAGTTTCCCATACTAGGCCTGATATTTTATGAGATCAGGGACAATGCCTGTATTTTCTCTGCCATATTACCAAATGACTAGGAAAAATCCTAGACTATAGCAGGTGCATAACATTTGGAAGAATTTCCAAGTTTTTAAGCAGCGTCTTATGATCCTGGAGTTAAACTGAGTAAGACAGACATGATACCTGTTTTCCAGATTCTATACTTCTTAGACTCTTAATTGGGAGCCTGAACAAATCTGAAGTGATTTAAAACTAGTATAGATTGGATAAATTTGTTATTAGCTTTGAAATATTTGTTACTTGCCTTCAGCCATTTCATTTCTGTGGAAAACAGACAATAGTATGCAAAACACTCAATTATTTAATCTACTTATTAGACCTAGAAGGATCTTCAGAATTATTAGTCACCTCCTCAGTCAGCTCCTAACTGAAGTAGTTTCGTAGCAGTGAAGTGAAATTTCCTCAAATCATGCTTAATAAATGACAGGGTAGTATTTTAAGCCGACCTTCTGGCTCTAAGTCCAGTATACTTTTCTAGCTGCTTGATGATTTGAAATAAAATATTCAAAAATAATCCATATTAGAATAAAATTTTTCCGCTTTGTTTCTTCCTATAGAAGCATTATCTATCTGTATGTTCAGTAAGTTATTATACACAAAACTGACTTACAATTATTTAAAAGATTTTATCTTATCACAAGACTACCTTTTTGGTTTGAATGTATAATTTTAATTATGAAATATGTCAAACATACAAAAAAGTGTAGAGTAATGTAAGAGATTTTTGTTTATCTACCACAGAGAATAAAAAGATGTTAACATTTTTAAAAATGCATTAATCTGGCCCTTGTTTTATTTGTCCTTTTATCATAGAATATTGTAGCATGCATGTTGGCATATAGTAGGCACTCCTACTAAGAATTGAACTTGTCTGTCATATGACAAAATTGTTACTAGAACAATTTAGTAACAACTTCTTTGTCCTTTATTCCAGGGGAACAATGTGTGGATTGGGGAGTATATTGCCTCATAAGCAGTAGGGCATTCTTCCCAAAGGATTTTGGACGAGTGAGTTTTAGGCCATTAGAAAAGGCAATGTGGAAATGGTATGATTGGCCAGGAGGTAGGGGATTTTCTTCTTAGACTTTAGCAGGTCTTATTCGCTAGTGCAGCAATTTTTAACCAGTGTGCTGCAAAAAAATTTAAAACATGCATTACCTGAATGCTTAGGGGCACTGACTTCTTTTCCCTTCGATTGTCAAAAAAAAAAAGATGATAACAGCCAATACAACAATAGCCATCTGGTGTGAATGAATCAAATTTATACCTTTTTTTTTTTTGCCTAGTTGGCAATTTTTTTTTTTTTTTTGGTGTGCCACAGAATTTTAGTGATTGGTTTATATATGCCATGAGATGAAAAAGGTTGAAAATCGCTGATCTAGGTTAAGGTAAGCCCCCCAAAGTTTATTTGGAGGATTTTGATTGGTGGGTTCCTTAATGGGTATTTCCTCGGAAATATAGGCTGATTGATTTAGATTTCTGATGTCGGCAGGGCTACTGGGGCAACCTCCATTTTGTACTACCCCATACGCAAATTAATTTTATCAAATGTTAAGAATCTGTAATTGACAGTTACGTATGTCATTTTCAAAATGAGAAAATAAATTAGACATTTTTATATTCATAGATACACATTTATGACTGATATACAATTAGTTGTAATTTATAATTTTGTTAAGGTTTACATTCACCAACTCATCCTTCTTTTGTATAAGAGCTAGCAGGAGTGACATAGCTAATAAGTGAACTAGCCAGTTGGCTGTACATCAGATCTCAATAATTGAGTGTTCTAATCTCTCAAATTCTACTCTCTTGACTGCATTATTCTGTAATGTCATTTCCTAATGAAAATATTCCATAAGGCCTCAGGTTTTGGCCTCCAAAAATATTCAGGATCAGATAAATTATTTAATAATTCTCATAGAATAAGTGGCTCTGTATTAAGGCATACTTAATGCATGTGTTCAAACATTTATTGGGCATTAATTATGTGACAGACATTGTACTAGGTCCTAAACTGACCCAGAAAATTCATGGGTTTGTGGGTAAGGCAGGATGCATGTCAATTACAAGGTCTGTCCTGAGGTATCCAGCCATGTAATAATGAATAGAGATATTCACTGAAGATACAACATGGTACATAGGACAGTGACACCTCAGTCCCCTTCAAAGTAGACACCTTAGGACCGCACACAGTTGCACACACAGAACTCTCTCAGTTGCCATCAGCAGCTCCATTGTATTTTTCCTGAATCTCATTGAAAGTCTGAAATTTCCTTCCTCTCAAAGGTGATTTATTTTGGGGAAAAGCCAAAAGTCACAGGGTGGCAAATTTGGGCTGTTAGTGGGGCTGAGTCTCCTGGGTGATTTGATGTTTCATCAAAAAACTCTGTATGAGACCATAATGCATGAGCGGGCGTGTTGTCTTGATGAGGCTGCCAATCACCAGTTGCCCTTAGCTGCAGCCTTCTGAATCATCCAAATAGTTTCTGTGAAGGAATGTTCAAGCTTAACACCAAATGTGATGCAGATGAATTGCTCTACTTGCTCAGTCATTTTGAATGCGATGGCCACACAGTACACATGCTCACTCAAGGGGGACTACTGCCCCCAGTCTTGTACAATGAAGTTCTCATTGTTCTCACACGCACATTCCAGTCCACTCTCCTTGGCTGCTAGGTTACATCAATGTTGGGCAAACCCTTCTCGATATTAACAATGGTTGGACTTTTTCCAGACAGACCTGGTATATAACAAGTTGCATGTATCCCTGGTTGTTAAGCAACTGCTTGCACAAGTTGTGGCAGTGATGGAAGAAAGGCCCTACACAAGATGGCAGTTGGTCATTAATAATGTGTAAAGACACAGTGACATGAAAGACTTTGTCAAGTTTGCGGAACCACAAGTCATTGAATAACACTGGATGAAAATAAAATAATTTAGATGAGGTTGAAAAATTAGGCAAGGATCTTTTTATAGTCAAAAGCTTCAAAAAGTTTTAAGTAAGAATATGTATATAAAGCAAGTTTTTCTGCAGTGTGCATATCTTATACTTGAATATATTTAATTACTGTACAATGTGCTTTCAAATAGTCAACTTGTGAAATAAAAGTAGCTATAAAAAGCACTAGGAAGTGTAACATTAAAAAGTATTTTTGAAGATTTACTGACAAGGCAAATTATAAAATTTATTGTTACCAGAATGTATGTAAAGATTCAGAAAATTTTATAGCGGTGAAGAGGAAAATCTTTGTAGTTAGGTAGAAAATTCATTAGTAACTACACAGATCTGTAAGTGATTCTTTGTGTAAAAAATATCTTGGGCATTTTTAATAAGAATGGTTACTAAAATGAACTTGTTTTTGCAGGGTTGTAAATATTGCCTTTTTAAAAACGTGATGCCTTCCATTTGCCTTTTTAAAAAAAAACCAAAAAACAGAAAAAACAGGGTAGCGAAAAGGGATGACGTCTTTCCCTGGACCGCCGAGTCTCTCGCAGTTCTGGCTGCTGGCGAGTTTAGCTAGGCCTGCGCGGGGCGGAGCCGACGCTTACGCGCCAGTCAGCGCAAGGCCTTGTGGGTAGCTCGGCCGGCCGGAGAGTGAGCTGGTTGGAGGCGGGGTGAGGGTGGCCGTTTGTTTTCTCGTGGTCTCCAACTCGCGCGCTCTCTCCCTCACCCTCAGCAAGCCGAGGGGCGGAGAAACGGCGCAGAGGCAGTAGCAGCTCTAAAGTGGACACCGTCTTGTCTCCTCTCCCGCAAACCGGTTCTCTTTCCCCTCCCTCTCACTGTCTGTTGTGTGTTTGATGTGTTAAAGCAGGGGCGAGATCGCGAGCAGCGCCATGAGCAATACTACCGTCGTCCCCAGCACTGTGGGCCCTGGCCCCAGCGGCGGCCCGGGTGGCGGAGGCGGCGGCGTCGGAGGCGGTGGCACCGAGGTAATCCAGGTGACTAATGTCTCCCCGAGCGCTAGCTCTGAGCAGATGCGGACTCTCTTCGGTTTCCTAGGCAAGATCGACGAACTGCGCCTCTTCCCGCCGGAGTGAGTATCGTCCACCATCATTTTTGCTAACTCCGCCCCAGCCCGGGCCTAACCACAACATTTCCTAGGCCCTTGCTGCTTTAGTGAGGTTGGCTGATCCATTTACTTCCGAAAAAATCTGCATGTTAGGCCTACTGATAGAGGCAGGGCCAGGGTTTTGGGGATTTGGAGACGCTCTTAATCTCAGACTTTTTCCCCCCATTAAATTGTGCCAACGTGGTCGTTCTTTGGGCAATTAAAATAACATAACTGCCTTTTATGTATTTTGGTTAATCAAATGTTTGAGTACTTAGGAAAGAAACAAAATTGTTCATTCCAATGTAAGTTTATTATTGAATTTCCTAGGCGGAGGTTCACTTATTGCTAATTATTGCTGTTCCGTGATCTCGGCCTACTGAATACAGAGTTAATGCTGTTTGACAGACAATAAATTCAGTGAACCCAGAGTACTTAATTGTAATGACAAAAAACGACTTATAGCGGAAAGCTAGAGTTAACTTTTGTTTAAATAATGTATACACTTATGATATTTTACAGTTGTAAATTTTTGATTTAGAGTATGGCACTTTGTTTATCTTGTCTCACATTTTTTATTTTAATTTCATAAATATTAAATGATTGAATTGTAAAGAAGAAGTAATTTAAAGAAGCGATAAAGTTAAGATGATAAAGAGTAGAACAAACATTAGGAATGAAATAATCATGCATTCTTTCAGAGGAGTTAAAAATTCAAAAGTTACTGCCAGTATATTCTCCCATCCCCCTTAGTTTTATGTTGTCACTTAAGTACTAAACAGGAAATAGCGATCTGGTGGATGTAATAAATCATTACTCTATGTACTACATTGGTACACCAATATTATTAATAGAAGTTGACTGTATTTCATTACTATCAATTTAAAATATTTTTAAATGATTCTTAGTGGTTTCAAATTGTATTTTTAATTTTTAGGGGAATATATATGGGGAGAGAGATTTTAGAATTGCATGAAGTGTACAGATCTGGGAACAAGTGTTTGTAGTAGTTAATTTTGAATGGAAATTTGATTTGTTTTGGTAATGAAGGACAAATAGCTTTCTAATATGAAAGTACAGAACCAGTTGTTTTGCTGTTACTTTTTCACACAACATACGCCTTATTAAACTGTTAATAAAATTAATAAACAGGAAGTGGTCAACACATTTAGTAATCATGTTGTCATTCAAAGTATTTTAGATACTGGACTTACGTACAAAATAATTCTTTCCAGTCCCAGAAGTTATTAAGAATTTAGTTACAGTTGCTGATTTTGAAGGACTTTGTTTATTTTGAAGATTGCTCTTTTTGTAATTCATTGTTTAAAAAGATGACAAAGAGGTGTAAGCAGCTTTCTAGTTCTTTTCCCATTGTGGCTTTTATGTTTTATAATTAAAGGAGTAGTTTCATCATGTAACCAGGATAGTTGATGTGCACCAGATAACATGGTCGGGGGTGGGGGGGGGGGGGTACTGTTCATTCAGAAGACTTTCTCCTGTATTGGAAGGAGTAATGTATTGACACGTTTTTGCTCTTTGACTCCTTCATGTATGTTCCCATATAGAGACTATGTTCTCTTCTGAAAATGTACAAAGTTACAATATGGTAGATACTATATTACCTTAGTGGTCTTCCTGAATTGAAGAGTACTTAGGTACATGTCTACTTTTGCTAAATTTGAATCTCAGTAGCTGATCTGACCTGTGCAATTTGGAAACACTTTATTGACACTAACTTTAAGCTTGTTATGGTTTTCAGTAGCTTGCTGGTGATAATGTGCTGTGGAGTCCTAGTAATCCAGAAGGGTTCATCACTTCAAAACTTGGCTCTTAAAGATTGAATGGCTCAGTTTACATAAAACTATGACTATTATAAACACATTTGGCCATGATTTTTTTTTATGGTGTGTATTTTTTTTCTCCCCTGAAGGCATTCATATGCACCTGGAACTCTTTTTGTTCTAGATATGGCCATGACATGCTTATTTCATTTTATTGCTCAAATGCAACCTAATCAGAGAATTGTTTGTTGATCACCCTGTGTAAAAATACAGCTTCCCTGCTCCTGTATTCTCTATTCAATTTAACTACATTGTTTTTCTCTATAGCACCAATCAACAAGTTTAACTCTTCCTCTTCTAGAATATAAGGCCCCTGGGGTCTTAAGTATTGGGGGTTGGCATTTTTTAATGTACATATATGACTGAGCCCCTGCCCAGAGGGGGGAGGAGGGCAAGAATCCTGGGATCTGTGTATTGGCAAACATTTCAGTAACAACATCCTCAAGAAGGTTGTTCTCTTTGTTTCATTATTGAATCCATCTATTTCTTGGTTCTTTTAAATGAGAAGATGCTGTCCTGTAATTTCACCCAGTGATCAAACTGTCTTCACAAATAATACTCTAACCCTCTTCAGTATGGTAGCCCTGCAGCCATTGAAAGTATCCATCAGTGTTTCCCCCCGTTTGTTGTCTTTTTAAATGAAAAACAGTTACTTTAATTCTAGTTCCTGAAATGCTTGTTAGAAATTCAGCATTGTTTGTGTGTCTATTACATGCTCGATGCATTCCTATTTTATCTTACTCAGCCCTCACAAATCCAGAGGGAGAAGGTATCTTACCCTATTTTACCAATGAGTAAACAATTTCATGTAGGTTGTTTTGTACGCCCAAGGCACTCTACCAGTGTCAGACCTATTATTTGGAACTTCAGTGTTGTGATTATCCTTTATTGCTTGATCATGATTTTCTTTTCTTTTAAGAGGAAGTTAAAGAGTCACTATCACATGTCAAATTGGATATTATTGGGTTGGTTTGTTTGTTTATTTTTAGAGGGAGGGGAAAGGAGGGAGAAGGAAAGGGACAGAAACATCCATTGGTTGCCTTTGAATGCCCCCCAACGGGGATCTGGCTGGCAACCCAGGTGTGTGCCCTGACTGGGGAATAGAACTGGTGACCTTTCGGTTGGCAGGCCAGCACTCAATCCACTGAGCCACAGCAGCCAGGGCAATCATGATTTTTTTTTTTTATTTAGCCCAGCAATTGTGAGTGGAGTTACTTTTTTACAGTTAGTAGGTATTCTTCAAGTGTTTGGTTTTAGTGGAATTTCATGATGGAAAATATAACGGAAGTGTTGATAGGGTAATGATCCCAGGAAAGCATATGCCAAAGTTATATAGTAAAGGCTACTGTAATACTGCAGGTGAACTTACATTTATTATTTAAATAACAAGTTATTTAAACAATTATTTCAGTGACTAAAAATAGATACTTTAATCATCAAATAATTACCTTAGTATTGTTAGGTAGGGAAGAGAACTTAGTTTATCTTAGAAATTTTTTTAATGCAGCATTTTTCTGTATTTCTTCAAGACTGACAATACAATGAGAGAGAAGCCATATGAGGTCAAGTTTTCAGGGGAATGTTACCATTCTCACATACCTGCTATTCGGGGTGTCTTAGGAGATGATTTTGTTTATAAGCTCAGACTTCTCTGCTCAGACATGGTTTAGCACAGTATTAAGGTGGAAGTTGAAAGAGTGGTGTCAGTGGCTTAAATTAGAAGTGCTCATACTTCAGGAGACAAAAATACTAACTATGCATCTTGTAAAGAATTAGAGCCCCTCTGTAAAAGGGATTCTAAGATTCAGCGGTCTTGATGGAAAACAGATCCGAATTTTCTACATGCATCCTAGAAGATTCTCAACCCTTAGGAGGACACTTGAAGAAACATTAGACACAATACTACCACTCTAGGTAAAGGGCAGAGCATCACACAGAGCCCACTTTTTCGTATCTTCTAACTTAGTTCTTTTCACTGCCCTGCTACGTTTATATTCTTAAAGATAAGGAGTAAAGACTACATTTTTAGAAGTGCTGCTTACACAGAATATGGTATAAATATTAAATTCAAGCATCCATTTTCTATCTTATTAACATATGTCTTACTAATGAATTTTAACTGAGAAATTGTAAGAATATAATTGTGGGATCCCATAGCAATGGTTTTAAAGACGACCATATGAAGTGGGAAGAGATGGATTGTTTGCCCTTCTCAGTTTTCTTACTGCGACTGTCTTTTTCCATGGTATTTAAATTATTCATATTTTACCTCACCACCACTTGCAGATTTGGTAGAGCCCAGGTAATAATGGTAGCATTCCTATGATGAGTGGGTAGAAAAAAAATATTAATCATTTTAGCATTGCCAAGTAAGTAGAAGTACATTGTGAGCATGTAGGTAGTACTTTCTAATTTCTTTTTAAGGAACTGTTCATTATCTTTATGTTCTTCAAGAACCTAAACTTGATAGTCATTTTTTTCTTCTAGTCAAATGACATAGTGTTGAAGAGATGGTAGAGGTCACTTTTTTTTTTTAAGAAATTTAAGTATGTACTACTTCCCAAGGCATTGTTAGGTGTTAAAACTATCAAATAATAGCATTTAAAGAGCTTTTTAATTTAGTGTTAAAAATGTGGATGTCAGAAAGGAATACGAAGTGCGGTATATAGTTTTAATACTAAAACTGCTGGAGTTGCATTCTTTCCACTACTCTGGATGTCACATTGTTAAATTTTC
This sequence comes from Desmodus rotundus, assembly GCF_022682495.2. NCBI lineage: Eukaryota > Metazoa > Chordata > Mammalia > Chiroptera > Phyllostomidae > Desmodus > Desmodus rotundus. Next base: position 49,569,644 of record NC_071389.1, read on the forward strand.
CACCAATAGTCCTTGGCATTAAAAATAATTGTTATATCTACATTAAAAAAATACCGTATCCTTTCAAAAACATTAGCAGTAAACCTTTATAATAAGATGGCTTAAATTCCATGGTCGTATATTGTCAACTTTGCTTTGAACCTAGATTGGGATATCTAGGTGCTTAGTAGTATCTAAGGGTGATGCCTTTAGGTAAACTTGTAAATTCTAACAGGTTTAAGATCTGAGGTTAATAGCTTTGTGTTAGTCTTCATTATAAGTAATCAGTTTTTATTTTCATGTCAGTGCACAAATCAGTGGAGGGGAAACGTTTTTGCAGCAAATACTTATCTCTGAAAATACCCAGTGTAACCAAATCTGATGTAAATACATTTTTATGTACGCTTGAATTCCAGTTTATTAGAAAGGTTAACAATAAGCCTCATTCTAATAACATTCAAAGATACTGCAGGATTTTCCTTTTTATAATTGTGTCTTAGGATATAATTGGCTTATAGTAAAGCAGGGGTTCTTTACTCTGGGCGCATATATTAAAAATTGTCAGAGAGAATTAAAATAAAGGAGTAATCACTGAGTACTTCATCATCAGAGGTCTTGATTTAATTCAGGGCTATTCAACCTTTTGGAATCTCTGGGCCAGTCACACTGGAAGAAGAAAAGTTGTCCTGGGCCACACATTAAATACACAAACACTAACGAAAACTGATAAGCCAAAAAAAGTTTTAAGTAAATTTACGATTTTGTGTTGGGCCACATTCATAGCCATCCTGAGCTGCATGTGGTCCATGGGCCATGGGTTTGATACCCCTGGTGGAGTAGAGAGCCCAGGTATTTTTTTTCTGCACAGATGATTCTAATGGATAACCACGGATGATATGATTACTACTGTTGTAATGCATTGGTTTTAAAATGACTTTGGGTTTGGGATTAGGAATCAGCTCCTGCCTTTACTTGCTCTTTTCATTTCACAGAAATTTTTAGCAGAAATTTAAATTACCCTATGTTTAAAAAAAAAAAAAACCCTAAAAATGTGTGCCTTTTTAAATTTATCTTACCGACTGGCTGCCATAGTTAGTACTTCATCACTTGTTTTGTTTTATCTAAAAGCAATTTGCTGAGGGAAGTGACTCCTTTGCTTATTGAAATTTTGCACAATGTAATACTAGGGAGTGTGGAGTACTGTCCCCACATGTACTTAAATTTATTTTTCTCTGCTGTAGGTAACAGAGGACAGGGCATTTATTTAGTAGTTGGGTCGAGAAAACTCAATTGTCAAGTAGATATACTTTCCCATAATATTCTTTGTTCCTGAATTGGGAAATTCTGTGTTTCTTACTCTGAAAAGTTTTCTAAGCCAAGACTACTTACTTGTTACCTTTATTTGAACATAACTGGTATTGGTATTAGTTTCGAAACGTTCACACTTGTGTGGTCCGCTTAAACTCTGAAAATTTAGTTTCAGACTTTTTAACTTGGTAAACTGTAAAATCAACAGTGATTGTATATATGCTTTGCTACATGAGTTTAATGGATTTTTTTTAACTAATTAATAAGTGTTTTTATCTGCCTATTTTGCTTTCAAAATGTAGGTGTGGGTTTATAAATCATATGTATGTTTCAGCTGATACTCTTTTTCTCTATTTTTATGTTGTTTGTTTATTTTTCAGTGATTCACCTTTGCCAGTCTCATCCCGTGTGTGCTTTGTTAAATTCCATGATCCGGACTCAGCAGTTGTGGCACAGCATCTGACAAACACTGTATTCGTTGACAGAGCATTGATAGTCGTACCATATGCAGAAGGTTTGTGCTTTGTTTAACTACCTATGTGGGCATCCTATGATGACCATCTACCTCAGTATAGTTTTAGAGTGAGCGTTAGCAGCATGTTAAAAATATAAGCAATTAACATTTTGAAACCCTTGTTATACTGTGGTCCATATTTTAACTTGCAAGATTTTTTAATTCTAAAAATTAGAAATCAGATCTGTTTTTTTAAGATATTTAACCTTTCCATTCCTTTAAAACATTTTTAAGTTCTTTAAAGCCATAACGCTAATTGTAATTCCTTAAGAAACATCTATTTAGTAAATGTTGAGTTTTATTAAGAAGTCCTGAAGGTGAATGGACACAGGAACCTTCAAATCAATGCAAAATGTTATTTCTGTTTTGAATAAATGACTAGGTTTTATTTCCTTAGTTCCTTTTCTCATTGATAACTTTAAAAAATACATATATCCCACATTGAATTCCAGTATACCAAGGGTTGCAATGATTTTGGTTTGTATGAAAGTTCAAGATTTCTTATAGTTTAGGTGCCAGATGGGCACTGGGTGTTTTGTTTTTATTGCCAGATTTTCTTGTTCATTCTTGCTATATTTTCTAGAATATCTCTAAATAATAAATTCTTCTCTCTGTTATTTGTGTGTGTGATTTTTGTAGTGGAGAAGGCAAATGCAAAACTCTTCCAGATGACTGAAAAACTGTGGGTCCTCTGCAGCTACAGGGGATTCTAGACATTAACTAAAGGCCAGCAAGCACTCAAGTCCCCCAAGTGTTTTCCTGGTGTAACCATTTGTTAACTACATTTTCTCTCTTTTTACATTTTAGGCTGTTAAAGTAATTTGACAGAAATAATGAGCAGGGTTTTTGGATCTAAAAAAGCCACTGTGACAAGACAGCACTATTTAATTCCATTTTGTAAAATTTTCTAAGCCATATTTTATAATTTCTTTGTTCCCAATGTACTGCTACTTTATTTTCTTTTTGGTAACTATAAATTTTGACAGAGAAATAAGTGAAATAGAAAATTACTGGATTTTAATTAAGTTAATAATTACTGGACTTTAAGTTAATTTACAGCATTAAGTTAATGCCGACGAGGTTTTTAATGCTTTCCCTTTCCTTAATGTATTGGTCAGTGGAAGCAGAATCTTGTTAATTTTAGATGCTATCTCAGATCTTTGAGTATCAGTGTGAACATTTACACCATACCTTGTACAAGTTGTGAAATGTCTAATCCTTAAAACTTAGAAAAATTGCCTTTGTGGTTGTCTAAAGAAATTAAGTTGCATTATAGGTTGGTTGAAGGCATGCTGTATAATAATACATCTGTGTCTGATATTAAAGTGTGTGAACCCAATTTTAAGGTTTTTAAAAAATATATATATATATATGCTGATAAACATTTAATTAGTGTGTTTTGATTAAGCAATGCCTTTTATATCAGTGTGCCTCTTGTAGGATAAGACTTATCACCATGAGAAAATTTGCAGAATTCAAATTTAGGATAAGTAAAATACAGATAGTTTTTGGAACAAGGGTCAAATAATGTGAGTAATATGCTAAACATTAGCCTTTAAATGTAAAGAATTCTTATTGGCAAAGTATATCATAGTACCCAAGCCCTGAACATAATACAGTATATCATATAATTGGCATTCATAAATATTTTTAGACTGTGGTAATTTTTCTGGATCTGTTTTGAAAGTGAAATATTTAGAAGTGTATGTAGAATTACCAAAATATTTAGTTCTGGAATTTATTTTTGGTGTATTTAATTAATGGTATGGTATGCTGTATTAATGTTATCTCCACTAAATAACTGATGTACTTAATCCCTTTGTCACCATTCACCCTAGTTTTAGCTCTTACACTTTGGTGTTGGTTCTCCGTCATGTTTTAGAACAATAGACACAAAGTCTACGGTAAGGAATAAATAGTCTTAATTGGTAAAACTGAGATAGCTGGATTTGGAAGGAACTCTTTAATAGTAATGGATTTGGGGGTTATTTAGGTTCCTTGGTTAATGTTTGTTTCTTTTGTCTGTTTCTTTTTCTTTCATTTCTACACATTCATGCAGTATTTCATGGTTCTATCAAAGCAGCAGTAAAAAAAATACTCTTGACGCATGAAAATTAACTGGTGAGGGGCCTCATTGCTATTTTTAAATTGTAGTTTTATTTTTAAATAGTCTTTTTTTAATCAGAGGATCAGATGCATGACTTTTTTTTGTAATGGATGCAGATCTTCTATCAGGTGTCTCACGATAAATTCAAGAGGATTTTAGTTTGCCAGAAATGTTGCATATGCACTAATTTGAGTAAGATGTTGATATTTAATATTATCCTCTTGAGACATAATTTTGCATGCAAGATTATCCCATAATCTTTGTAGGTTTGTTAATATTGATGCATTAATGCCCTATATCTAAATGATCTTCTCCCTCCCCCTCCCTCCATAACTCTTGGTATCTAAATTGATGACAGCTCTGACACAAGCAAGATAACAGTGCTGTGTAGTATACATTTGTTTATATTATCGGCACTTCTCAGTATAGGTGGAAGGAACCATTACCTTTATTTAACAGTGGTTTTTCTTTTTTGTTGTTGTGTTTTACAGTTCTTTTCCCTGGTTCAGCCTGAACTATATACCAGGCCCTGCTGAAAATACCACCCAACAGTTTTCTTCTGCAGCTTATCCAGTTTCTCTTAAGTGCCCTGTACATATTGTATGTTTTATGATGAGATGCAGTTTCTTAATATGTATTACAGAAATACTACTGGTATTTGCAAATATGTAGTTTAATTGTATTATTGAACTCTCATTTTGGGGGCTTGGGCACATTAACAGATTAATCCATCTGTATAGGGCTTTTGCTGTTGGATAGAATTTAAATTGTCTACATAAATATTTGTCTTAGGACCCTTAGATTTTTATCTGAATACACAGATTAGGCTTTAAAAACAGACATACATGTTGTTGTTGGCTTTAGGAGTTCGGCTAAGTTAGCTTTTGAACTCACACTGTATAGCAGCATTTTTTGGTATGGTTATTTTAGCATGGCACATGTTGGAACATAAAGCATTTTACTATACAGGTAAGGAATGTGCCATGTTGTTTTACCTATTCTCTCTCTCTCTCTCTCTATCTCTCTCACTATCACACACACATCCAGTGTGTATTCAGAGACCTTCAGAAACATTCATTTTCATGAGTCAGCAAAAGCCCTACACTTGATTCCAACAGAATATTTCCTTTACATACTTTCTTCTCTTAATTTTTACAAAATTTGTATGGTAGGTGTAAAAGAAAATCTTAGTAACTGTACCATATTATTAACCCCTAAATCAAACTTTTTTTGTCTTGTGTATCTTGATTTTTCTGTGTGCTTTATAGTGAAGCAGCCGACACGAGTCGTTGTTCATAAAACAGCTTTTGAAAGTTGAGAGCACACCCCTGGAGAACCGACTGTGCTTGCTTACGTTTGGTTCATGACTTAAAAATCGAGTACAGGTGATGAAATCTTGGCAGTGTTAACAAAAAAGTAGTGTGTATTGTGCTATTTTTTTTTTACTCTAGAAACTTAACCATTTGTAGAGAAAAAAGGAAACAAATTTTCACACATTGAAGTTTCTTTCTGACATAAAATTAATGATAAATAATCTAGAAATCAAGCTTTATGTTTTAGCGAACATAAGTACTTTCAACAAACTCAGGTGGTGTATCAGGGAGACATTTTCTGGGTGTTTTTGTGTGTTTTCTGTCTTGCAAAAGGGTGTGTTCTAATGCAAGGATGTTTTCCTGCAGGAGTTATTCCTGATGAGACTAAGGCTTTGTCTCTGTTGGCACCAGCTAATGCAGTGGCAGGTCTTCTGCCTGGTGGTGGACTCCTGCCTACTCCTAACCCACTTACCCAGGTACTAGTTCTATTGATAGCTTAAAGGATAGAAAGGAGCACCGAATTGTGGATAAAGCTGAACATATATGAGTTTTTAAAGCATTGTTGCAGTTCACAGAATGATGTGTCACGTGTAAAATATTGTAAAAGGCTATGTTGCAATAATAAATACTAAATAGAATCTCTTAGAAATTTTCATTTTAAGAACATTCTGAAAATCACAAATATCTGTTGTATTGGTTTTGCCACCAACTCTCAAAGTAACCCAGTAATATGAAAAAATCTCATGGAGCATAAGACTTCTGTTGAACATGCTGTTTAAAAGGCTTGGACCGGGAAATAAAATAAAGGTGAAATTCAGTTTTTTTTTTTCTTTGCCAGTGCATTTTGATCTTTTGCTCTTACCTTGGGTTTTTAATTAAGTAGGTGGCATGAAATAAAAATGAATTCATGGGTGGGTTTGATAATGGGGAAGGTAAAATACTCAAGTTGGAGAAAATTTTACTGGGTAATGTTTCTAGCCCTGATAATGCTATAAAAAGTTTATTTCAGAGCCAAAAGTTTCTTTAAATACCATGTATTACAGCCATTCAGAAAGATTGTAGCTGGTCAGTGTTGTGACAGATAAAGCAAATGAAGGAGCCTCAACTAGAACTTTATAATAACATTCTTTTCATTAAATCATTTTGCCTGAGTAGTTTAGTGAACTGTTAAATGAACTGCATGGTACCACAGAAAGACTGAGATCATGATTCCCAGCTTTTTGAGTATGACTTTGGTTGTCACTTATAAAATGCAGATCTGGGAATTTTGTAGATATCTTTGATGTGTAAAATTGTGTAATAACTGACATACCTTATATAATAGAATTTTTTTAGTTTTTTTATTTTTTTTAATTTTTATTGTTATTCAATTACAGTTTGTATGCCTTTTCTTCCCTATAATAGTGTTAATATAGTAGTTTATACTCAACAAATAGTTAACTGCAGAAGTTTGGGACCTTAATATTTATTAAAAATTGAAACTAGGAGAACTTTTACTATAGTGCTTACAGAGAAGGTCAAACCGCCCTCAGGGCTATGGTTTGTATCTTAAATTATTACTATTTTTTTAAAGATTTTATTTATTTTTAGAGAGGGAGAGAAACATCAATGTGCAAGAAAAACAGATTGGCTGCCTCTCCCACTCCCCCAACTGGGGACCTGGCCCACGACCCAGACATGTGCCCTGACTGGGAATTGAATTAGCAACCTTTCAGTTCACAGGCCAGAGCTCAATCCGCTGAGCCACACTAGCCAGGGCTTTGTCTTAAATTACTGATTAATCGGAATTATATCAGACAGGAGACAGAACCACATAGTAATTTGAGCAGGGAAAGTTTAGTATAAGAAATTAGTAACTAGTAACAGAAACCTAACTAGGTGTTGGTTCCTAGTTAGGAATACATTATTCACAGATATAGGAAGCAACCATTCTAGGGCTGAAGAAGAAAGAACACAAGGGAAAAAACCCATTTAGGTGAGGGGGTTTCCACCCTCCCACCCCACCCCCCAATAAGATTCAGACCTCCTTTGAAACTGGTGGATACTAGAGAAGTTTTCCAGGGTACCACAGAACTTGTTAGGAAGCTACACAAGAAGATGGCTCTGAAACTTATGCAGAGGTGAAGGCTACTGGGTATCCCACGTGGCTTATAGTAACAGTCAGAAAGGGGACATAGGAACTAGGAAGAGAAACCCCTTTCACAGTGTCACTTCAGTTCCCCAATTAAAATTGACATAAGAATATATTGAAAATTTTTATAATTTTCATCTAAATTCTGATTGTAGGGATAAATGTGCTATAATTACAGGTGGGAAATGAGGCCAGAGGTAGGCAAACTACAGCTTTTGGGCCAGACCCCCATTTTTGTTTATTAGAATACAACTATTCCCTTTGTTTATGTGTGACAGGGGACCCAATGAAAATGGAATTATCTTCTGGAGGGCGGGCTCCTTGTATGTAGTACGGGATTCCCCCACTACTAGGTTAGTGTTCCAGGGCCCCATGTATATCAGTGTACAAGTTGGCATTGTTGTAAGAGGCTGTATTCAGCTCTGGTGATTTTTTTTTTTTTGAGACTCTTCGCCTTTACCCATTTCATGATTTACAGGTGTACCTCCCTTACTGTTCTGAATGTTCAGCAGGTTTTAACCAAATGACGCCCAGGTCCCACCCACTCTCCCTATTCCACCTGTCTTGCCCCAAACGATGACTTTTTTGTTTACCTGGATGAAGTCCTCAAAGGGAAACGTTTTGCCAAAGTGCAAAAGGTGAAACAAAAAACGGCAAAAACACTGAAAGACATCAAAATCCATGAGTTCAAAAACACTTTTGAGCAGTGGATAAATCTCTCTGTAGTTGTATTACATCAAGTGGAGAGTACTTTGAAGGTGACCAAAGTTTAAACATATAAGAATAAATTCACAATTTTTTATAAGTAAATTCTGGGGTTTTTTGAGCTCCCTTCCTCCACCCCCTGTGTTATGTGTGCCTGTTTTCAACCTACAGTGGTATAGTCAAGTAGTTATAACAGCAGTCACATAGCCTACAAACTTAAACTAATTATTTGCCCTTGAGAAGGAATAATAAGTTGACAACCCCCCTCCACACACACAATACAAAGAACAAATGAAATTTTAAATAAATACAATTTGAAATTTCACAGATTGGCGCTGTTCCATTGGCTGCCTTGGGAGCTCCTACTCTTGATCCTGCCCTTGCTGCACTTGGGCTTCCTGGAGCAAACTTGAATTCACAGGTATAATTTAATACCCTTCAACTTTGAGCTCATTCTTACAATTAAAAAATTTATTTTATTAATGTGCATTTCAAGAGCAGGATAGAAATGATTGCTGTGGGGTAGTGTTAATTTTTTTCTTATATACTCTTGTTAAGAAGAGATTTAATTTTATGAGGTGTTTGTTTTTCTATCATTTACTCACTTGGAAATTTTGTTTTTTCTTGTAATTTGGCAAACTTTTTTCAGGCATCCTTACATTGTAAAAATTTTTGAGTTATTGGCTGAGCACTTTGAATTTTGTTTTTCATGTTTCTTTAAAGTAGTGTTACTTTCCCTCAAAAAGTCTAAAAATAAGGAGGAGGTAATTGTTCTGTAAAATTGAGATTGTTCATTCTTATAATCTTCATATTTAACTTGCTAAAGTACCAGTACTATAGCCAGTAATGTTTATGTGGCTACTAGAAAACTTAATATGACACTTGGTTGGCATTGTATTTCTATTGTCATTGATTTGCCTCAAATGCTACTTTTTGTAGGTCTGCCAAGTTGTCTCAGGACATTTCAGCATCCTAAAAAAATAAAAATAGCCATCATTATTGCTTTATGTATTCTCACTGTTGTTACATTTTTGTTTTTTCAGTCTCTTGCAGCAGATCAGTTGCTGAAGCTTATGAGTACTGTTGATCCCAAGTAAGGATTTTTTCTTTGTTTCCATTGATGATGTGGATGTAGTATGTGTCTAGAGAACAGTTATTTTTTGATAGCTATAAAGATAGTTATGTCAAGCGCACAATACATAATTCATTTCTCTAGGAATAAGGAGCAAAAATCCTTGTTTCTGAGATGGTAAGTCCATCTATAAAGGGTTTTATTTATTGTCTTTCAAAATAATTATAAATATACTGAAATAATGGGAAAATAGCTAAGAATTATCTTTAGTTGACTTATTGAAAATATTATTATATATATTGAATACCTATTATAAGCTTGTACCTTTATAGCATTTATACTCTAATCAGGAAGGGAGACATTAATATAGTGAAGCATGTGGATCCAACTAGAGGAAGTACAGAGGTGCTATGGAAACATTATAAGGACAAGAACTTAGTTTGAAGATCAGAGAAGCTAAGTCTTAGGGCATGATTTAGGAATAAGGAGACGGGAGAGAGGGAAACAGCCTAGAGCCAAGGAGTGACAAAGGTCATAATAATGGCCAGCATCTTCAGGTGCTTTGAAAAGTTCTCTACATGCTGTAACTGTTATATTTCCTACTTGGTGGACATATAACAAAGTCATAGTTGTTTTAATTGGTAATTTCTTGGTATTTTAAATTTGAACTGAATGCTTTTTCTCCTTGGTGAAAGTCACTGTCAATAAGTGAGAGAGTATAGGAAGAAGGAGGACAGAATCATTTTACTGTAGTAGTTAGTGGATTTTTTTCTTAAAAATTACTAGATAAAATCCAATTATGTGCCTATCACCCAGTTTATAAAATAAATATCATTAATAAAGTTGAAATTCCCTGTGTACCCATTTTTATTTATACTTCCCACTTTCTCCACAAATAACTATTGACTTAAATTTGGTGTCTAATTTTTTAATCAAATTTACAGTATAAACCCTTAAAGGTGCATTGTTAGCCTCTTCAATCAGGAATCTCGTGTGCTTTGGCCTTTGCCTATTTCAGAAATCTTGAGTCTTTAAAATATAGGAGCCATTAAATGTTCACAAGGGTACTATATGGTATGTTTCACCAAAAAAATTGGATGCTCCCCTTTTTGCAAGGAATATCTTACTAAAATGTTATGTGAAGCACTTATATACTTATTTGAAATGCTGTTGTGCATTTTAAAATATTCCTGGTCTCAATTCTTGCTTCTATTTCAGGTTAAATCATGTAGCTGCTGGTCTTGTTTCACCAAGTCTGAAATCAGATACTTCTAGTAAAGAAATAGAGGAAGCCATGAAGAGAGTACGAGAAGCACAGTCCCTAATTTCTGCTGCCATAGAACCAGGTAAAATATGTGCATACACTCATGTAGAATCTTAAACTATGTAACTGGGCAGAAATGATTATTGCACCCGGGCCAGGTGGCTCAGTTGTTTGGGGTGTTGTCCTGTGCACCAAAAAGATGGCGGGTTCAATTCCCGGTCAGAGCACCCAGTCCCCAATCATGGCCTGTACAGAAGGCAGCCAGTTGAATATTGGATAAATTAGTAACAAGTGCTTTATGTGCGTTATGTCATTTAATTAATAAAATACTAATTAGCTGAAAGTCACACGTCAAACACTAGGAGCTTTTAGATACACTGCTGGATCTCTGACTCCAAAGCTAGAGCAGCATGCTGCAACTGTTTTCATTGAGAACTTATAACTGGAATGACTTAAAGTGGTTTTTCTTATGATTTTTTTCTCCAGGACTTTCTGTTAATTATTAATAACAACATTAACTATAACTTGGATTCTATTAATGAAATGGTCTGAGAGTAAAAGAGGAACTAATTCTCACTTTGATGATTGTCCGTAAACCCAGTGTTTTTATTTATCTTGTTAAATCCTAAGTTAATTTCTAGATTTACCTCCTACACTTACACAGTTGAAACTTGGTGAGGAAGAAGAGAGATTAAGAAAGCAAGCTTCCTGAAATCCAATTCTTTCACAGAGGTATACTGAGAACAGTGAATGAATGACTTCCTGAATGCCAGGCCCAAATATTGAGCGTGTTTATCAACCACTTTGATATAAATACACATGAATTTATTTATTTAGTTAGTGAAGGAGCGTAGAGCTAAGTTGTAAAGAAAGAAGGAACATTTTGGTAAACCAAGAATTTAAAATGTATATTTATCATTAAATATTTATTTTACAGTTAAAAGTTGGTTGGGGAGCTGTTATTAATACATAAACATATGAAAAATTAAAATATTAATCTTGGTGAAATGTAGTTATATTGGGAAAGTAAACCTAGCAGTGGAAAAGGAATTCCTTGTTTCTAAACCTGAAGAACAAAGGGTGAGAAAGATAACCTTTTTCTTTTCTATTTTTTTTATAGCTATACATATTTTTTTATTTGATTTATTTTTTTAATACATTCTATTGATTATGCTGTTAGAGTTGTCCCATTTTTTTCTCTCCTTTATTCCCCTCCTCCCTGTAACCCTCCCGCCCACCATCATTCCCCCACCTTAGTTCATGTCCATGGGTCGTACATATAAGTTCTTTGGCTTCCGCATTTCCCATTCTATTCCTAACCTGCCCCTGTCTGTTTTCTACTACCATTTATGCTGCTTATTCCCTGTGCCTTTCCCCCATTACCCCCTTAGCCACAGATAACCCTCCATGTGATCTCCATTTCTGTGATTCTGTTCCTGTTACAGTTGTTGGCTTTTGTTTTTGTTTTTTTAGGTTCTGATGTCAATGGTCATTTTACTGTTCATAGTTTTTGATCTTCTTTCTCTTAGATAAGTCCCTTTCACTTTTCATATAGCAAGGGCTTGGAGATAATGAACTCCTTTAACTTGACCTTATCTGGGAAGCATTTTTATCTGCCCTTCCATTCAAAATGATAGCTTTGCTGGACAGAGACACCTTAGATGTAGGTCCTTGCCTTTCATGACTTCGAATACTTCTTTCCAGCCCCTTCTTGCTTGTAAGGTTTCTGATGAGAAATCGGCTGAGAGTCTTAAGGGAACTCCTTTGTAAGGCAACTGTCTCCTTTTCTCTTGCTGCTTTTAAGAGTCTCTCCTTATCTTTAATCTTGGGTAATGTAATTATGATGTGCCTTGGTTTTTTTTCCTCCTTGGATCCAACTTCTTTGGGACTCTCTGAGCTTCCTGGACTTCCTGGAAGTCTGTTTCCTTTGCCAGATTAGGGAAGTTCTCCTTCATTATTCAGATAAGTTTTCAATTTCTTGTTCCTTGTCTTCTCCTTTTGGCACCCCTATGATTTGGGTGTTAGAACACTTAAAGTTGTCCTGGAGGTTCCTGAGCCTCGCCTCATTTTTTTGTGGTTAGATGTTTGTTTCTTCCTTCTGCTCCAAATCGTTGATTTGAATCCTGGTTTCCTTCCCTTCACTATTGGTTCCCTGTACATTTTCCTTTATTTCACTTTGGGTAGCGTTCATTTATTCCTTCATTTTGCGACTGAGCTCAGTCAGTTCTGTGAGCATCCTGATTACCAGTGTTTTGAACCATGCATCTGTTAGCTTGGCTGTCTCTTCGTTGCTTAGTTGTATTTTTTCTGGAGCTTTGATCTGTTCTTTCATTTGGGCCATATTTTTTTGTCTTGGTGCACCTGTTAGGTAGTGAGGGGCAGAGCCTTAGGTATGAGCCAGGGTGGGGCAACCCATGTAGCTGCATTGTGGTGGTGTATGTGGGGGAGGGGTCCAAGAGAGAGAACAGTGCTGCTTGCTCAGCTCTCAGCCAGCTTTCAGTTACTTCCTCTGCTACCCACAAGCAAATTGGGCTCTTGCGCTGATACCCGGGTGGGTGGGTTTTTATACATTCTAGGAGGCTGGGAGTTTCTCCTGCTGCTGCCTCAAACCCCACAGGTGTTTTCAGTCATTGTTTTTTGAGGCTTTATTTCCCCATACTGGAACCCTGGGTTGTGCGGTCTGTCTCACTCCATTTGTTCCTCCTGGTTTATCTACACGCAGGTGTGGGACCTCCTGCTCCGCCATTTGCTACCTCACCTGCCCCAGTCCTCCAGCCGTTGCCTTGCCCCACGCCCCACGTGTCCTCTGCACTCCTCTCCACTCCCGCAGCCCATCTCCACCCCTCCTACCTGTCTGGATGAATGTTTCTTCTTTAACTCCTTGGTTGCCAGACTTCCATACAGTTCAGTTTTCTGGCATTTCAGGTTATCTTGTTATTGTTTTTAAATTTGTTGTCCTTTTGGTTGTACAAGGAGGCAAACTATAGCCGGCAAGATAACATTTTTCATAGATTATTTTATGGACAACACTTGACAGCCTCCCAAGTCTAAAACTGAAATCATCAGTTTGACTAGGTGAAAATCAGAACTCTAATTTGGATCTTCAAAACCCTGGATAAGTTGTATCACTTCAGTAAATTTCAACATTTTGATTGTAAAACGATCACTTGTAATGTTTAAGGATTATATGTAACACTGAAAATTAAGATAAATTCTTAGATAAAGTCCTGAGTGGGATTAATCTATTTGGTAATTTTTAAATCTGGGATTTTTTCTTTTAAATCCAGATAAAAAAGAAGAAAAACGAAGGCACTCAAGATCGAGATCACGCTCTAGGAGGAGGAGGACTCCCTCATCTTCTAGGCACAGGTTAGATTGATTGCTTTTGGTATTCAGTTGTGCCTTAGACAAAGGTCATTTCTACATGTCACATCCTTCTTAATTTGTTGCCTCAGTTCATCTAGCAGCTCCTGGTTAAAGTGTTTGTTAGTAACAAGTGCTGCTAGCAAAGTGTTTGAGTAAGTGTTCTCACATATATAGTGGAAAAAGGGTATGGGCTAAAATACATGATTGATACTTTAAACCCCAGAATATGCAGGCCTAAGAGGAAGGCTCTGGGACTTAAGCACTAACCTAAGTTAGTGCTGTGGGAAGAACTGCACTTGAAACTTTTGAATTCTAGTTTGGATTTTTCACTGGACTCTCCTAAGATTTAAGTTGGAAGGTCATCATGTGGCCTGCGTATTACCCCTCTAACACATGAATATTTATTTGCACATCACACAAGTTACTGTTCTTTTGAGATTGTGTTTTGTATTATTGGATATACTGATAGTATAATGTTGTTATCCTGCCTAGAGTAAAACTAAATAAGTTTATTTTCTTTTCCACATGACATCCTGTATAAATTTGTAAGGTTCCCTAGACTAGTGGCTCTCAGTCTTGCTGGTATTAGGACCTTTATACTTAATAGAAAGTTTGAGAACCCCAAATATAGCTGTTTATGTAGACCATGTTAAAATTTAAAACTATCATTTAAAAATAATGACAGTAAACTCATTCATATTCACACAGCTTTGAAACTAAACTTTTAAAGAAAATTAGAAGAGTGGCTTTGTTTTAGTTTTTTGCAAATTTCTTTGATGTTTACCATTTAGACAGAAGATTTTACATTCAAGTTACTACAGTATATTTTGGTTATTATATAGAGAAAATCTGGCTTCTCACGAACATAGTTAGAAAAGACAAGTTATTTTACAGTCTTTTCAGGTAAATTGCAACCAGTGTTCTTTGGTTAACAACAAAACTTGACAAGTGATAGTTTCTTAAAAGATAGTTGCAATGGGGAATTTGAAACCATAAAGGAACCTCTCATACAGTGTTACATGAAGATCTATTGATCTTCCTTAACACTGAATGGCTCTTTTTTCCAAGCATGCTTTTGCAAAATTGTGCATTGGTGGTTTGCAAGATAATCAACTCATTGCTTTATGCAAGTTTTCGAATGTTGACACACTTTTGCTATAACAACAAAAATGACATTTAGTGCTACCACCACCAATCTCATCAGAAAATGGGGTCAGTTCACAATAGTGGGTTCAAGTTTTCCAAAATTTTCTCTGTGAAAACTCAAGATTTTTATCATTGGCAACAAATTGAATTTTTCCCTTGAAATGATAGTATTCATTCATTTTTCAAGAAAATGGCTGCCAAATACCCAAGACTGAACAACCATAGTTTAACAGTGCTTTCAAGTAAAGGTGATGTTTCATGGACAAGACAGCTTAAGCTCAAAATTTGGTCTAAAAGTGCCTCCTTTGATATAACCATTGAAGTTAGTGAGTATCAGAAATGATCTATCCGTACTTCCCCTTTTAATTGTATAGGATATTGCTCAAGGGACTAGATTTAATATGAACTACTCAACAGTAAATAAAACTGCTTTAATAGGACTCGTGACTAGATTTAATAAAATTTATACTTGTTAATGCTTCATCAAAGACATCTCTTGTGGAAATGATGTTTTTGTTTTTTCTTTTACCTCAAGTGCTCACTTCAAATCGCAGTGAAGAATACAGTGTCTACTAAGGCAGTTCAGTTGCCACTAACTTAGTTTGTGATAAGGAGTTGCCAGGACTTTTACACCACCATTGCTATTGTACCATTAGTGCAAATGTCAACACAGTGAAAAAAGGCAAATATATCTGTTATTTTGAAAGTAATTTTGACTTCATGGACCCCATGATATTATCAAGTCTGTTCTTGGCCATTGTCTTCATCTAGGCAGCTGCTATAGTAGAAATTCTGTAGACTGGGTGGCTTATAAACAACAGAGATTATCACAGTTCTGGAGGCTGAGAAGTCCAAGATCAAGGTATCGGCAAATTTGGTGTCTGGTGAGGACCTAATTTGTAGTGGGCCATCTTTTTGCTGTGTCCTCAAGGGATAATGAGCAAGGGATGTCTAAGATCTCTTTCAAAAGGACATTACTTCTACTCATGAAGGCTGCACCCTCTTTACCTAGTCACCTCCCAAAGATCCTACCTTAAAATAGCACTTTGGGATTAGGTGTTGTATATGAATTTTTGGAGGGACATTCATTCCATAGCAAAATATTAACAGTGGTTGGCCTATCTGGCATATCTATTTTATTTTGTGTTACCTACCTACCTTCAGCTTATCTTAAAGATGTCTTTCATAAACCCAAGACAGGATCATGTCACAACTCTTAAACCTTGAGAAGTTCCCTATTGGTCTCATAAGGTGTTAAATAAAACCTTGGAATGGCATTCAGGGTTTTTTTACTATTCAGTCTAGCTTTTCTTTTCACACCTGTCATTTACTACCCAGAAACAGTTAACCAGTTAACCCCACAGTACTGCTTGCCTGAACATAACCTCTTCTTTATGCTCTCAAGTTTTTGCTCATGATGTTCCTTTCTGCCTAATGCTTTTTCATATCTTTACATAATACTTTCTCATATCCACCTGAGGAACTCCTTTTTCTTTTTTCAAAATACTAACTTTTGTGAAGTGTTGGATACTACTTAGAATTCTAATCTTCTAGGTCATTGCTCTCATAGCTTAGTTTTTGGGTTTTTGCTAGTGCTTTTTCTTCTTTTTGTTTTGTTTTTTTAATCCTCACCTGAGGATATATATATTGGTTTTGGAGAGAGAGGGAGACAGACATCGATCAGTTGCTTGTTGTATCCACCCCGACTAGGGATCAAACCCGCAACCTTTTGATTATAGGACAGTGTTCCAAAAACTGAGCCACCCAGCTAGGGCTCCTCTCATAGTTTAGTTTTAACACTTGGAGAACCTGTCTATATTAAGGCCAGAGTGATAATAGACTTTAAAATTCCACTTAAATTACAACTATTTTGTGATGTAAGTGCTATTATTTTTCTGTGCTGAAGTAGTAATAGGCTCAAAGAGGTTAAATTAAGAATGTGCTCAGTTGGTAGCTGGCTTGGCTTATTAATTAGATCTTTTCTACTTACAAAATATCTGTCCCCTTACACCTTGAAAAAGTAAAGGCAAAAAGTTTAGACTATATTTGGAATTTCTCATAGAAAGAGGTTGGATGGTCAGTAGAAGTTAAAGTTTAAGCAAAGGATTGCAGTTTATTTTTAGTCTTAAAATAGAAGAGAATAAAATATACAAAGGAGGATTAGTGACAACCTCAAAGGGTTAATTGTGCTTCTGGAAGAGATAAAAAGTATTTGGAAGAGAAAGAAAAGTATGGAGTTGGGGGTAAGAGTGGAGGAAAGAAGGTACAGAGAGAAACATTTCTGTTACATAACAGGAAAGAAATGATCATACAGAGACAGGAGAAGTTCGAGTAAGAGGCAGTTTGTACTAAATTACATAATCTGTATAAAGCCTACATTGCTCTTAAGCTGTAAATTAAAGAAGTAGGATGTATTTCAGAGAAAACAGTTAAAAATTGTAGAAGGCAACAAACACTAAGTGGTTTCCATTTATAAGATGGAAATAATGGTACCTCCCTTACAGGCTTACGAGTATAAAATGAGTTAGTAGTTGAAAAGCATGTAGTAGACATATGTATAATAAATATTTGGTAATTGATAGATTTAACCTGCAATAGTGAGGAATCAAATAAAAACATTCTGAAATGCTACATAATGTGGAAGGTTTTTTTTTAAGTTCAGTGTTGTAGTTTCATTGGGCATAGGATTAGTTTGACAGGTTGAACAAAAAATAGTAGTAAAAATGCTTATTGTATGGACTAAAGAATGGCAACAACTGGAAGGAAATTATCCTCACTTCTTGATGGTTAGCCCATATATCTGATGAGTCTTATCTGATGCTCTATGAAATAGTCACAAGCATAACTAGTCTTTTTACATGTATGTATATATATTGGCTTTCTTTTATTAGGCGATCAAGAAGCAGATCAAGAAGGAGATCACATTCTAAGTCAAGAAGTAGGCGACGATCCAAAAGTCCAAGACGGAGAAGATCTCATTCCAGAGAGAGAGGTAGAAGGTCAAGGAGCACATCAAAAGCCAGGTACACAGACTGTTAATACTGGGTGAGAAGACAAATTTTAGAGTCCCCAAGACCCCAAATATTGTGCTACTTAATGACAAGAGGTGGTAATGGGAGATAGGGCTAGACTGGGGAAGAAACTTTATAAAGTTTGATGAGGCTAACAGGATGCATTTCACATCCCTATTTGAATTATTACATTAAATTTATATTATTATAGTAAGTCACATTTATATTCTTGTTTCCTTTGTAATTAAGGTTGCTACTTAATAGCTGAAGACCTAGTTAAGATTTCTTTGTAGTAGGACAACTAAGAATTCCTACTGCTTTCCTTTATTTCCTCTTTCCACTCCACCACCACTAAGGATTGGTTTAGTGCTACCAGCCATTCCTCATGGGATGCCAAAGAGTATCACAACCATGCTGTAATTCATCTTTATACATGTCATCATAAGCACTTAAAAATATTTATTAAGATTTGTTATATGCCAGAGACTGAATCATACTTAGTCTTTTATCCCATGATTTGGGACCAGTAGAGAGTTAAAGTGAGGATTTATTAAAAAACAAATACCTCCACCCTAACATATTATTTCAATTTTTAACATGCATTCAAAAATCAATCTTTTTCATTTAGGCAAAAACCTTTTAAATTTGTATGCCTAGCCTTGAGTAACAAAAACCAAACGAGTCTTTTCCTTTGAACCGCTTTAAAGTGGCAAGGGAACTCTGTCACTGGAAAAGTGCCTAGTTGCTTTTTTCTTGCATATAGTTGCTGCATATAGTTTCACAACAGTCCTGTACCTCTTCCTAAAATTTTTGCCTTATATTTGTAGAAGCAGTTCTTTAAACTACGTCACCCATTTATGTATTTAATTATGTAGTAAAGAACAGCAGGGGCCAATAATATTTATTCTTGGTTCACATTATTCAACTAGAACCATAAATTCTGGGATAGCTTGCTGCGTGTTCATTGTGTAGCAGGATTTTTAGTCATTTTTGACAGAGTGGGTCATCTCTTAATTCAGTCAGTCAAACAAACTTCCTTAGTAAAGCATCTGTCATATAAAGAGGAATTAGTCATTACTTTCCTCAACAACCCTTATACTAGTAAAAAAGATGAATGTACATAGGAAGCAATTGTTAGTGATGTTGAAAGAGGCTCAGTTGAGAAGTGTGACTCATGAGTATGAACTTGGGTTAGATTTGATTGGACCCAGTGAGTGGGGCGTGGTTTCAGGTAGAGAATGTTGTTAGACTTAGCTTGAATTATTGAAATAACAAGTGTTTTGGTGTAAGAAGACCAGGAAATGAGGTTAAAAGAAAATGGAGGCAAATAAACAGAAAGATTTATTGTTCTCATTTAGGAATTTGCACCTGATCCAGAGGGCATAGAGCCATGGTAGTTTAGGAAACAGAAATTAGTTGAGAGAAAGGACTATTGAAGAGCCTAGAGATAATTATTAAAACTGTGGGTGTTTATGCCAGACAACCAAAAAACTCTTCAGTACCCTTTATCATTTTCTCATCAGTCTACTTTTGCTCTATTGGAGAAAAGTTTTATGTAGAATACCAGGAAAATAGGACTTTTCAAAAAAGATTTTTACCTCAAATAATGCCCCTTGAATTAGATTTCTATATAGTATTTACTAGAATAACATTCATACTTTAAGAATGGAATTAGGTCTCAACGGTATCTTTGTTTTTATTTGTAGCACTGTAGAAATTTATATTAGCTGAAATTTCTAATGCATTCATAAATTTTGTTCATTGATTAGAG
Source organism: Desmodus rotundus (assembly GCF_022682495.2). Taxonomy (NCBI): domain Eukaryota; kingdom Metazoa; phylum Chordata; class Mammalia; order Chiroptera; family Phyllostomidae; genus Desmodus; species Desmodus rotundus. Next base: position 49,589,331 of record NC_071389.1, read on the forward strand.
ACAAAAAGAAAGAAGACAAAGAAAAGAAACGTTCCAAAACACCACCAAAAAGTTACAGCACAGCCAGACGGTCCAGGAGTGCAAGCAGGTAAGACATTATGAATTCTTGGCATTTTTTTTAAAACTTTGTTTGCAAGGATATCAATACACTGTGAACATTAAATGTTTTGTAGTATCTACAGGAGTGGGCAAAAGTTGGTTTACAGCTGTGAGTGAGCAAAACACAGTTTATTCTTGTATTATTATTTACTAATTGTTATATCATTTTCCATATGAACAAGTGTAAACTTACTTTTGCCCATCCCTGTACATACTTTATTATTAACAATTTTTAGAGGCAGTTTGTGAAGAATAACCTAAAAAGTTCATCTTGTTACTTAATATTTATGATGTAGCGTATATTTGAAATAACATGGAATTCAACAGAGGTCAGTTTTTATGTTTGCTGTATGCATTTCACACCTGATTTGAATTATTACGTTAAATTTATTATAGTGAGTCATGTTTAAAATGTCAACATGTTAATACTCAAGAACTCCCCCCCCCCCATGTAGTGGTTCATGGATAAAACAGTGGAAAACAGTTATAATTTGTATCATTCTTAAACTTGTATTCTGTCTTTAACCTGCCATAGTGTGAAAATTTAGTGTTGCACACTTTACTCCACAGGAATACATTTTTCACATTTAACATTGGAATTTATATGAAATTAGTGAGAGCTGGCCATACTTAATTTCATTGCCTTCCAACCTTGTTTACATATTTTGCTGCAGTGTTTGTTTTCTTACCTTGTTTATTAAATGCTAAGAGATTTACTTTATGTACAAAAATTAATTCAAAATGATGAGTAACCTAAATGTAAAACGTGAAACTAAAACTCAGAAGAAAGCACTGAAGTAAATCTTGACTCTCTTGATTTGGCAGTGATTTATCTAGATATGGCAACAAAAAGTAAAAATTTTGGAGGTCATAAGAATTAAAAACTTTTGCGTTTCAAAGAATACTATCAAGAAAATAAAGACAACCCAGATTGCTAGAAAATAGCAATTATATATCTGAAAAGGGACTTGTATCTAGAATATGTAAAGTGTTGTTATTTACAACTCAATCATAGAAAGACAACCCAATTTAAAAATTGACAGTTCCAAAGAACCTATGCAAGTGTCTGATAAACATGAAAAGATGTACATTAGTCATCAGGGAAACGTAAGTCAAAACCACTTCTTGCCCTGGCTGGTGTGTCTCAGTGGATTGAGTGCTGGCCTGCGAACCAAAGGTTCGCCAATTCTGTTCCCAGTCAGGAGCACTCAAGAGACAGCCACACATTGATGTTTTTCTCCCTCTCTTTTTCCCTCCCTTCCCCTCTCTCTAAAAATAAATAAAATCTTTTAAAAAAAAACACTTCATACCTACTAGGATGGTTAGAATAAAAAAGGCAGACGATAACTTGTGTGGGTGAGGACGTGGAGAACCTGAGACTATATGTTGCTGGTGTGAATGTAAAATGGTGCAACGACTTTGGAAAACAGTTTGGCACTTTGTAAAAAGTTAAATGCAGTTTTTTGACACAGCAGTTTCACTTCTAGGGATATATCCAAGAGAAAAGAAAACATTTCACACAAAACCCTGTTCATTGATAGCGTTATTCCTGATAACCAAAAAGTCAACCCAAATGTTCATTAACATGGGTAAACAAAATGTTACATCTATACAATGCAGTATTGAGCAATAAAAAAGAAGAAAGTGCTAATGGATGTTAAAATATGGATGAACCTTAAAACTGGCCAGATGGCAGAAGTCAGTCACAAAGAACCATAAATTATATGATTGCATTTATACGAAATATCGTATACGTAAGTTTACGTAAGTTTATAAAGACAGAATACGTAAGTTTATAAAGACAGAAAGTAGATCAATGGTTGGGGTGTGATAGCCAAAGGGTATGGGCTTTCTTTTCACAGTGAGGAATATTTTCGTAAAAGGTAAATACAATCATCCCTCAGGTAGGTGGGGGCAGGGCATTGGCTCCAGTACCCCCTGTGGATATCAAAATCCGAGGAAGCTTAAGACCCTTATATTAAATGGTATAGAATAATGCATATAGTTAGCCCTGTGCATCTGTGACTGCAAAATCTGCAGATATGGAGGACTAACTGTGTAAAAAAGAAAATGAAACCTGATATAAGTACTCGAGAAAATTCCAAGCTAAGTCTGGAGGATGGGTGGCAAAAGGGCATGAAAGATTGGATGTGCTTGCTGTGCAACATGTATGTTTCTTAGCTTAAAAACTGAATGATTTCTTTCTTCCTATTGCATCATTTAATGTACTTATTCATAAGCACCTTGCCCTGCATAATTATTGGATCACCTAAAATTGTGGCATGTTCTGTGAGATTTTATTGAATACCTTACTATGTGTTTGCAGTTGTGCTTCTCTATCAAGGGAAACAAATATAAAACATCTCTTCCATCTAGGAAATTCAGGTGTCTGTTCATTACACAAAACAGTTACAAAAAGTATCAGGTATACAGTCCTGACAAACTTAATAAATATTTGATGAATGAAGTTGTGTGTAATGTTTCCAGGACCTGAGGCGGGGTGGGGAGGGTGGTGCCACACAGTGCTGAAAAGGTTTAAAGGGAGGGGCCTCCTATAAAAACTAGACGAATGGAAGTATGCGGTTTTATTTTTATTTTGCTTGTACCTAAGTTGTATAATGACCATCTTGCAAGTTCTAATAACATTTGAAAATAGCGATAGAAGCAGATTTCCTTTTTTTAATGACACGCTTTAAAGAAAGGGAAATGGCTGTATATCCTAAACACTGATTGCTCAAAACAGGGTTGAGGGGACATGGTTTGCTGGAGTAGATGGAATCAGTTTGATTTCTGTATCACCATTAACTCTGATTCTCTGAATTTTACCTACTGATTTAGAAGGGGTGTTTGTGTTTGTTTGTTTGCTTGCTTGGATTTTATTAGCACCTGCCATATATATATATATGTATTACAAGTTTTGATACTGTATCTCTCTTGGACACTGATGAGTGAATCAAAAACTGATTTCTTAAATCACTTACACAGGTTTTCTCTCTTAAAATAGAACTTTGGTTAATCAGTCATTCCTCAAGTTTAACATTTCTCATGTCATGATGATGTAATGTTTTTTATTATATTTTATTCATTATGCTTTTACAGTTGTCCCAGTTTTTCCCCTTTGGCCCCCTGCCACCCAGCATCCCACTCCCTCAGGTAATCCCCATACCATTCATTTTCATGTCCAAGGGTCATGTATACAAATTCTTTGGCTACTCCATTTCCTGAACTGTACTTTACATCCCCATGGCAATTCTGTAACTACCTATTTGTACTTCTTCATCCCCTCACCTCTTCATTCCCACACACCCCTCCCATCTGGCAACCATCAAAAAATGCTCTTTTTATCTATGATTCCATGTCTGTTCCTCTTTACTTAGTTTCTTTTTTGGATTCAATTATTGATAATAGATATGTATTTATTGCCATTTTATTGTTCATAGTTTGGATTTTTTTCTTAAGTAAATCCCTTTAACATTTCATACAATAATGGTTTGGTGATGATGGGCCCCTTTAGTTTCTTCTTCTCTGGGAAGCTTTTAATCTGCCTTTCGATTCTAAATGATAACATTTTGCTGAGTAGAACAATCTTGGCTATAGGTCCCTGCTTGTCATAACTTTGAATATTTCTTGCCAATCCCTTCTAGCCTGCAAAGTTTCTTTTAAGAAATCATCTGACAGTCTCATGGGAGCTCCTCTGTAGGTAATTAACTGCTTTTCTCTTGCTGCATTTAAATTCTCTCTTCATCTTTAACCTTTTAATTATGATGTGTCTCAGAGTGGGCCTCTTTGCCTCCATCTTGTTTGGGACTCTCTGTGCTTCATGGACTTGCATGTCTATTTCCTTCACCAAATTAGAGAAGTTTCCTTTCATTATTTTTTCAAATAGATTTCCCATTTCTTGCTCTTTTTTTTCTTCTGGCACCCCTATGATAAGAATTTTGGAATGCTTGTAGTTATTTCAGAGGCTGCTTACACTGGGGTCTTTTTGTTTGGGGTTTTTCTTTTTTGTGGGGTTTTGTTTTATTTGGGGTTTTGGGGGGGAGTTTTTCTTTTTGGCTTCTTTTTTCTTCTTGTTCTGATTGGTTGTTTTTTGGTTCCTTATGTTCCAAATCATTGATTTGATTCTTAGCTTCATCCACTCTACTGTTGTTTTCCTGTAAATTGTTCTTTATTTAAATGAGTGTGTCTTTTGTTTCCAACTGGACCTCTTTTATATTGTTGTCCTCACTAAATTCCTTGAGCATCCTTATAAAGTATCTTTTTGAACTTTTTTTTTTAATCTCATCTTTCATTTGGGCCATGTTTCTTTGTCTCCTCATTTTGGCAACCTCCTTGTGTTTATTTCTATCTATTAGGTAGAGGTGCTTTGACTCCCTGTCTTGGTGGCATGGCCTAATGTAGTAGGTTTCCTGCGGGGTCCAGTGGCATAGCCTCCCCTAACACCTAGGCTGGTACTTGAGGTGAGACCTTCATGATGGCTGAGTACACCCTCCTCTTGTAGTTGAGCCTTGATTGCTGTTGGCAGGACAATGGGAGGGATTGACCCAGGCCACTCAGCTGTTAAGGACTGGCTGTTAGCACTGACCACCAACCTCTGCTGTCTGTGGAGCTTTCCTGGGTGGTGCAGGCCAAGGTGAGCCCCGACCTGTGTTCTGCCCGGGGCCACCCTGCCTGAGCTATAAAGCACATTGAGATGGCTGCTACTTATACTGGGCTTGGAGATTCACAGGCAAAGTCAAGTTGTGAATCTAGGCTGGCTGTGCTAGCCCTGCCTGGTGCACTTAGCAAGAGGTGTAGGGGTTGGGGCTCGCTGAGGCTGTCTGTTGCTGTTGATTGTATGAAAAGATTTAGGCAGTTGTGAAGCACAAGCCAAGACAAGTCAGTGGTAACAGTTTGGGTGGACCTATAAGTTGAGTGGGAGGGAGTTTCCTGGGATCTCCAGGGAGGGGCAAACAGTGTTAGCCAGGTTGATGGAGTCTCAGATATGGCACGTGCCTGCTGGTTCTGTGGGAAGAGGGCTCAGAAAAGAGACCATGGCCTCTGCCCACCTTTCTGTCTGAGAGAACACTGTCCCTCAGCTAACGCCTGGATGCCAGACACTTCAGTTCCTCCCTGTGTGCCACTTCCAGTTGCTACCCTGGTGTTGGGGCTTAGAGGGAATGAGTAAGGAGGGGGCCTCTTTGCATCCATCTCATTGGGGACTCTCTCTGCTTCCTGGACAGAGTAAGGGTGTATTTGGATTCTTTAAGAGGAACTGCCTCGGACTCTAGAAGTTTCTTTCACCAACTCAATCCCTGCTGGTCTTTGCGGCCAGAAGTTACTGACAGAGACTTATCTTCCTGGCACTGGAACTCTGGGCCATGGAGGCTGGTATGAGCTGGGACTCCTCACTCCTAAGACATCCCTCCCAAACTTTTATCCACCACATGTGGCTGTGGGACCAGCCTGTTCCACATCCCCACCCCTCCTACCAGTCTGGGTGGATGTGGTTTCTTTCGTTTCATAGTTGTCAGACTTCCATTCAACTTGATATCTGACGGTTTTGAGTGATGGTTCTGTAATTTAGTTGTAATTTTGATGTTGATCATACAGTGTCTTTAAGAAGAACTGCTGGAAATTTGGGGTCTTGAGGGCATTAAAGGAAAGGCACTTAACTTCGTGTGATAAGGAATTATGGGTTATTATTATTAATTTCATTCTTTGGCTCAAAACAGTTTTTGAAAACGGGCATTTCATTATCAGAACCCTGTTGTCAGAGATTCTAATGGAGCTCCATCATAGACCCATCTGCTGTGATGTGTCTGCATTTTAAAGTCTAGCTTGTACGTTTGTGGTTGTAGAGAGAGACGACGGCGAAGAAGCCGGAGTGGCACAAGGTCTCCTAAGAAGCCTAGGTCTCCGAAAAGAAAATTGTCTCGCTCACCCTCCCCGAGGAGGTAAGAATGTTAATGGTTTAGATCTGTTCTATTTTTCAGATATTTTCTTTTGAGAAAAGTGCTTATGAATGTGTTTTTATTTTCCTTTCATGACTTGAGACTGACTGACAATAAACACTGCTGAGGATTAGGCATTTTAGACCTCTTAGCAAATTAATCTTGCTGTTCATGGCTTGTATCCAGTGTTTTGAAAATGTGTCTTTGCCCTCCTCTTATTTTTTAATTGATTGATTTTAATTAAGGAAAGGAACAAGGAGAGAGAAACATTGATTTCTGTTGTTGTTCCACTTAATTATGCATTTATTGGTTAATTCTTGTATGTGCCCTGACCCGGGATCAAATCCACAACCTTGGCATATTGGGACAGTGCTCTATGCAACCGAGCTCCCCAGCCAGGGCTTTGCTGTCTTCTTTATACCATGTGAACTTGGTGAAGCTCAGCATCTAAACAAGTTTAACTTAATGCTATGCTTACAGATGAAAAAACTTCAAGTGTATCCTTTAAAGCATCTTTTTTTTTTTTGAGAACATTTTACTGTTATCCTAGGCATAAAAAGGAGAAGAAGAAAGATAAAGACAAAGAAAGAGGCAGAGATGAAAGAGAACGATCAACAAGCAAGAAGAAGAAAAGTAAAGAAAAGGAAAAGGATCGGGAAAGAAAATCCGAGAGTGATAAAGATGTAAAAGTATGTCTACAAACTAATTTATTTTTATGTTTTGGGCGGTACCAGTACTTTAAGAAGTGGTTTTTCTGTGAAGACATTTACTTTTATTATTCTCCTTGGCAAAGCAGGTTACACGGGATTATGATGAAGAGGAACAGGGGTATGACAGTGAGAAAGACAAGAAAGAGGAGAAGAAACCAGCAGAACCAGGTTCCCCTAAAACAAAAGAATGTGCTGTGGAAAGGGGGACTGGTGACACACTGAGAGAATCCAAAGTGAATGGGGACGATCATCATGAAGAAGACATGGATATGAGTGACTGAATGTTGCCTCCTTGGGAGTCCAGCTGTACACATGCATCAGTGTCATTCCTTTGTGATTTATTAATGCTGTATTTGTTCATCTCAGACCTTAGGTGTATACAGCTCTGAGCTATAAATGGTTATAAAGCTCCTGATGTTGATACTATTTACATCCAAAAGCTTTTAGAAAATGATACATGGGTAACCAATTCTTGACATGGTGATATCTGATTGAGTAACCAAGCAGTTTTACTATTCTGGTGCCGCTTCATAACAGGTGAAAAGCTGCATGCATCTACAGCAGGCATGGATTGTTTTAGTTGTATGATCTCCTCTGAGTAAGTTCACTTATAGTATTTCTAGAATTTGATTCATTGCCGTAATAGAGCCATGTAGGGAATGCACTGATTGCATGTTAATTGTGGCAGGAATATCCTAAATGTCATTAAAATCCTCCAACATGATGGATCTACTTATGGTCTTGTTTGTTGACATGACAAATTAACATCCTATAGTTACATCTGGAAATAAGCATTTGAATAGATAATCCTTTAAGCCTTGTGGCTGAATTTTTGTGGCTTTTGTTTAACTTTGAAAGGTTACATATGCACTAACCTTTTTTGATGGCTGCTTAGGCTTTAATTACAGAAACAAGATTTCAAAAGAAACTGTCTTTGGCAGTGAGTAAATAGCATATTTTGAAGTAGAGTTGTATACTTTTTCATAAGGTGTTTGGGAATTTTTTTTTTCCTGAAATAATTTATTCTACACCTACATCAGTGAAAGCTATCCAGAGTCCATCTGTAAAGGAAAATTATCTCTTGTCCTGATTTTCAATTTTCCACTTTTATTAATTTGTTTTAAAGTGTTGGAGAGAAAAGGGGTAGTGCATTTTAAATTGACCTTCATATGCTTTTAAAATGTACTTGATAATGTACTTTTTGAGCTCAAGTTGTATAAAACCAATAAATTTGTGTTAGTGTTACTGCAGTAGTAATCTTATGCCCACAGTGATTCCATGTTAAATGCAAAGTAGTATGGCGACTGTTTTCTTAGTTACAGGAGTTTCAAGCTTCACTTTTGTGCAGTAAAAACAAGAGTAGGCTACAGTCTGTGCCATGTTGATGTACAGTTTCTGAAATTGTTTTACAAGACTTTGATAATAAAACCCTTAAACTTATGTTCATTTTCCTGTAAAACTGTATTTGTATTTATTTACAAGTTGTTGAATGTATGACATTTACCTCAGTTCATTTTACAAATTCTTTCCCCTTTCAATCTACATATTTACATATGATAAAAGCCATCACTGTAGTGATTAGTTGCCATCAAAATTGTCAAAGTGGATTTAATCTCTATCTAAAACAGTCTATTAGTGTACAGTCCTCGTGTTTTGGGTGTGGGGATTGGGTTCAGTAAAGCAAAGAACTTTAGGATAAACAAATGATCCCACCTACATCTGGTAAATTTATATTTCCAGTGAGATAATTTGCCTTTATTAACAGTGTAGTAGCTGTCAATGGTATGTATCTACTGTACAATACTAAATAGTATATTTATTCATTTATGACAGTGCTAGAGTGGCTGGGGTTAAGGGGAAAATGAAACTTGGAAGTATAGTTTTTACCCAAGTTTGATAATTTTTTTAACTTTTAAAATTGAAATGCCATATAGAAAAGCAGCATTGTTTTTACAGTTTGTAGTAAGTAACTTTTTAAAGATTTTATCAAATGGAATTTTGTCTACGAAGTTCTAGTAATGGCCCTAATAATCATTTTAAAACAGTTGATAGCAAATGACATTTACGTAAACTTACAAAACTTTTTTAGTAAATAAAGGTTGAACCATATGATGTTGCCATTTTTATAAAGCAAAAACAAGTAAAATATTGGCAGTTTCACCTGGTTAAACCTAGTATTACTCAGTCTATTTCCTCACTTTTAATCAGTGAATACAAACATACTTTTCTAAAGGGATTAAGAAACTTTTGGCTATAAAATAGTGCCACTGATTCCAGATACCATAGTGAAGGGAATCCATACTTAGGTTATTTTTCAGTGAACATTTTATGCACAGTCCTAGGGTTGGACAGGGACAAGCCTTCAACACAGATAATCAGCTGAGGTCAAGTGAACACTGCCTCCACACTGAGTTTTTGCTCTGTATTTAGTAGTAACTGATTAAAAAATAAAGGTGGTTTTGTTAGAAAAAATGTTTGTCCTATTTATTTGCTTAAATTCTCCAGGAGTGAATGGGAGGTAGTGGCTGTGTAGAGAGTCCGGTCATGAGATTCAGTTGTATTTACAGCTGGGGAGACCTTACGTTCATTTTCCTAATTGTAAAACAGGATTGGTACCTGCCTTGCAGTGTAGTTGGTAGTTAGGAATTAATGTGCAGGCCTGTGTTGCCTGGGTCAAAAAATGGTACCTGCTATGGAGCTTTTCAAAATTACAATGATTTATTTTGGGGTAATGTTTTTAGCCAAAGCACTAAAATGTGAGGCAGATAAGACTAAAAAGGCCATGTTGCCCTTTTCATTTTTGTGAAGATGAGTTTCAGTAAGTTTCTGGGTAGTGATTACAGTATATGTGTGTGGAAGGTAGGCCAATGTTGGGTACTTAGGAACAGAACAAACAAGGTTTCTACTGGAACAGTACAAACTGATTTTACCGAAGTAGAATCTTAACAGTTAAGTTCTGGTGTGGCTCTCTGGTAGGGACTTCACAAGCCAGTTTTTCCTCTGGCAAACAATACCACCATCGTCATTTGGGCTCGAGATTAACAAGTTTAGGGTCAGTGCTGCTTGAAGATTGACAGCTTTTAAAATGGATTTGAGATTTGGTCCTTTTGTCTCAAATTTAGCTGATGCATTTCATTCCTGTGCTATCAATAATACTTCTCAAGTACATACAATTGTGTTTTTCTTTGGTTAAGTATGGATGTAATGGAAATGCAACTGGTACTTCTAAGAACATCCAGAATGTCTATTCCTGAGGCTTTATTAGTAGATGTAGTTTCTAAATGAGACCAATTCTGGAGTTGTAGATTTTTTAGTCTTTTTTTTACTGTTTTAATTTTGCTGCCATTTTCTCTGCATGTGAATTCATTTAGAAATTCTTAGCAAAAAAAGAAAATACTGACTACTAGCAATCTAAGACCATTCACAGAATAAGGACATCATTTTTAAGTGATGTCCTTAAAAAACAATTGGGGAAGTGACATGTTCACGTTCTTTTCAAAATGTCACTTATTTTCCCAATGCACTGTCACGAAACTAGTGACACCGAAATTAGTTATGTCTTTTTCTTAAAAGCTGGTTAAAATATGATGATTTATGCATAAGAAAGGTCTACAGTCACAAAATGGAATGTTAAAAATTCTCTTTAAATATCAAGTTTGGGAACAGAAGCATGTAGATTAAAAACACTTTTCTGACCAGTCAGCATTTAATCAAAGCAGCAGAAGAAAAAGGTTTGTTACAGGTCATTTGACCTTAATTGTGGGAGCTGGTTAAGTAGTCTCGAAGTTATAGTCTTTGCATGGTAGTGGAGATTGAAGCCAACAGGCATTTGGGAAGGGAGGGTGGACAGTTGGAGAGGTTGAGTAAGTTGGAGCCACAAGCACAAGGTGGAACCAAGAACGGGCCGAAACTCAGGTCCAGTCTCATTGCTTCTGACCTGGGTGACAAGGCAGAAGCCAGGACCCTTCATCGCAAAACTAAACACACATACCTAGTCTGTAAGTCCGAGAGGCTGAAGGAGGAGAAGTGCTGGGTAACTGCAGGCCTGGGTTCTGCTTCCTCCCAAAGGTGCCAGCAGATAAGCCACAATGTGCATACAAAATTTCAGCTTCAGTTCTCTTCAACTCCACCGCCCATTTCCATTAAAGCACCCCAGCCAGTCACTGCCAGCCATCTTTAGTGACCAAGAATACCATGAAATGTATAGGCAGGTGGTGGGTTTTATTTTTTTGTCGTTTTAGTCATTTTCACCTGCAAAACATCATCAAATTCAGGAATGCCTGCCACGTACCTTTCTTTAAAACCCTTAGGAGATTTTGTTTAGGTATTCGCAGGTGCTGTTGCAAAAGTGAGATTGTAGCTGTACCACAGGTGCCATTATGACCTTAATCGTACTATTATAAAATGAGCTTATAATTTGAGAAGTTCATTACGAGGTAGTACTGTAAAAAGGGTCACATGACCTGAAAATGCAATTTAATACTTGAGATGACATTTTCAGATGGCAATCTAAGATCTTACTATTGCCCCAGATTTCTGACATAAAAGGCTCTGCAAAAGTAGTGTTTGTTAATTCACAGTATGCAAATGGTGGGCTTTTACCAAGTTTAATTTTGTTGTCTTTACAATTGGTGTGATACCTCTGTCCTTTTGTCTCTGGGGCAAGTTTCACTGTCAGTTTCCAGTTTCCATGTAGAGCAACTTTGATAAGGCTACGTTTTGTTCATTTGAGAAAACATGGTTAAGATACCTTTTGCTAGAGTTAACAGCAGAGATATATTGTGTTCCATACTAAGCAATACTTCTCTCAATTTTAAAGGCAGGGCTTCAAATTCACCTGATTTTCTACTGCAGCTTTCTCAATCATGCTGATTGCAAATAAGAGTAATATAAATGAGCAAAAGGAAGCACCCTTAATTCAATCGGAAAATATTTACTGCAGCAGCAGCCCTTTTCTGTGCCCCTGAGACAGGATCATTGCTGTAAACTTGGTGAAAACTAGTGAAGAGGGGTCGCTAAGTAATCATTACTCACTACCCTATCTAAAGGTGGGAGTTACAAACTGCATGAACAACATAAAAACCCGTTTCTATTAGTGTAAGTGGGGCTCAATACCAGGGCTAAGAAGAAACGAACCGAATTGTTTTTCAGCTTCTGTCAGCTCTTAGCTTCTCTGAAATGTGTTAATTTCCAGACGACCATATGTTCCTAGATTCACAATAATCAGAGATCTACCTTATGCCCCCTATTTATGAATTCTGACGATTCCCTATGAATATCTACAGACTGAAGCAAATTGTCTGTAGGGATTTAAGACAAGAATCACATCTCCTTTTGATACCACACTGGTGGCAGGAATGTTGAACATTTCAAAATAGCCATTTAAGGTGACCAATTTCATAGTCCCCCAAGATTAAACCTTTCTTCAATCACAAATAGAACGCATATACAATTTTAAGGACCTACATTACAAAATCTAGCTTTTCATGTGGAATTATTAAAATATATGGTGTTTTGATTTACTTCCTTGAAACACAGCATATATAGCTTCATTGATTAACTGGATTAAAAGGCACATTTTGAAAAGTCTAATGTGAAAAGTTTATTTGCATTAATAACTTCCTTGTTTTTACCATCATAAGAGATACTGACATTTGCTTGTCCTTTATGATCAAATAAAAGACATTTGGAATGGATCATCTCTTTATACTATTCTTTATGAAAGAAAAAGATAAGAGTTAAAAACAAAATCGAAGTGCAAAAGTTTTCAGTAGTCTTCCTACCTCCAGTGTACCCCAGCAAAATAGTCACAGCTTTCAGGACATTGACAAATTCCAAGTTGCAATTTACCATGTTTTTTTCCTCCCACTAAGTTGTCTGTACTAATTTTAAAAAAATCTATAGTTTATTCCTGAAAGTATATCATATTCTCACAAAGTAAGAGAGCTTAAAAGCGACAGTGAGGACTGCCGTTCGGTGTTTCAAACCTCACATAATCACTGACAGGGTAATTCAATCTCTAGGTCACTTGATCTATAAGCATGCCCAAAATAATTGGGGTCCACCTGTATTCAATATACCTAGTCTGGGTTTACCAACTCTTTCCACAAAACTCAACAGACCCACATCAGGTAGTAAGTAATTGGTCTTTGAATTTTTAACTATGATTATTTTTCTTCATTATAAAATATATTTAATAAAATGTCAAAATATGCAATGTAATATGTTATCAGCATGGAAGATGCAGCTTTAAAGATGTTTATTATAAAAATCTTATGATTGATGCTTTGGATTTGTAAATAATCATCTTTTCAATAAAGGTTTCTAAATTCATTCAAATTATTTAAAATCCTGGAAAAAGTTTAAACTACTGGTCACTCTAAAAACCCTGACAAATGCATTCTGACACATTTATCAGGATACATTTTAAAATCATCTCTTTAGCTAACTTCTTTAATACAACATAACATATGTTATACATTATTCTCCCTAATTTATTTTCATTCTTGGACCATTAAACCATCTTGGAACAAACATGAATAATTTTAAGTGCAAAAATGAGTAATGCATGATTTTAACATTTTGAAGATAATTAAAACCAATAAATATTTTGTGACTTAAAAAAATAAACAGTAGGAATTATCAATCTTGAGTACATTTCTGGAATTTAACTTATAACAAATATAATTCTGTTAGCATATAAAAATGTTTTTACCTAACTTTGAAAGCATTAAATATGTAGGGATGTCCAAAATGTGGGTTGTTCCTTAAAACTGACACGCATCCTTATTCCACTAAAAACAAACAAAACGATCAGAATGATATGTACTTATTAGGAACAAGTTTAAAATTTTGGAATTCTTTTAAAGTGCTGAGATTTGGAAGAAGACTATCTTTAAGCATGCTAGCCATACCCTATAATGAACACAAAAGACGACTTTAAAACTCAAGTTTAGAAAAAAAATAGAAGTTCTATGAAAGGAAGATTAGTAACAAACATTTTCCATTGAAGAAAGAATTCAGGTAAAAACAAATAGCACCACAATGAATTGCACTAAGGTGCTAAAGGAGGTACCTTATTCCCTGCAGAGTGAACGCTCCTTCTGAAATGTATTGCAACATATAAATGCAATTGTTTAATGGGTACCATTTGGTTCATTCATCTACAGAAAATTGCATTCCTTTCTAGTTCATTATATTGAACAAACATTCAAATTACTGAACTATACATAAAGTTACATAGTTTACATTTTATGAAAACAAAGTTTGAAGGAATATTTATAAATGTCACCTTGAATATAAGATGACAAGTGTAAAAGGACTTCATATCTCTTAAGACATTTAATTTATGTTAATGGTCCAGGAGTGTTTTAGATATAACTATAGATATATTTATATGCATATATATTTCAACAAGAAGTGTAAAAATTTTAAAAACAAATCACAGCACTCATAGCTGTTTTACATAAGAAGTACTTAGGGTCATTAAGGTGTCAAACTATTACACTATAATATGTATATTTTTAAAAAGACTGAAAATGGCACATCAGGAAACTTGCTGAGATTCTTCTCAGAGGCCCATTTCATATCGTATTACTGATGTGTCAATTCCTGTAATTCCCTTTTCTTCACTGAAAACATGTGTCCCTTCCATTTTGCTTCACTTCTGAGGTCTCTGCATTCTCTTGCTTTCCTTGGTTAGGTGGCATCACTTTCCACATCAGTTAAAGATCAGGAAAACGGCTCGGGTCTTCCTTGTAGTCGTCAGGTATGGTAAAGATGGAGCGATCAAATTCATCATACCGAAACTCCTGAAAAGTCACAGTGGCTGTGATCGTAGGAAACACAGGTATATCTAGAGGACAATCAATGATGACATTGTAAAATGAAATAAATGTTAATCTGTGTATAGACTATAAAATACTATGAGAGGTTATCTATACTCCTTTAATGTAAAAAAAAAATTATTCAAGCACCAGACCAATTCTAATATGTTTATTACTGAGTGTGTGTTTTGGAGAAGGATTTGGCTATTGGTGAGGAGAAAAAGACAACAAAGCATCAGGAATTACATCAAAATTTCAAGGTCCCATTGCTTCCCAATCTTCTCCAAGAGTTGGGTGGTTGTGACAGAAACCAAATGGCCCACAAAGCCTAAATATTTACTATATTTCAGAAAAAGTTTTAGTTATTGGATATACAACTGTAAATAAGAGAAAAACATCATGTATTTATGGAGATTACATTCTGGTTGGGAGACAGAGATAACAAATAAGCAAAAAAGTAATTGTGCCTACGTATCTAGACAAAAATAAAGCATGGCAGGGAGATAGGGAGTCCCGTGTTTGAGGATTGGAGTTCTTAAAGAGGGTGCTCAAAAAAAAAAAAACCCTTAATAAAGTGGCCTTTCGGCAAAGACCAAAGATAAGAACATCCCACAGTTGCCTGGAAGGAAGGAAATTCCTTCCTGGAAGGAATATTACAGGAAGAAAATCCCGGAATAAATACAAAAGCCCTAAAAAGAAAGTGGTTTATTCTGGGAACAGCTAGAAGACCAGTGTGGCTACAGCCAAGTGAGTCAGTGGAAGATTAGTAGCAGATGAGGTCAGAAGGAAAAAAGGCACCAGGTCAAGTGGGATAACGGTCAGGAAAAGTATTTGGCTTTCTCTCTGGATAAAATGGGAAGCCAATGGGTGGTGTGAGCAGAGTAGTAACATATTTTGGCTTAAGTTTTAGCAGATGAAATTTAGCATAACAAGAAAGTCTTCCAATCCATGATCGTGGTATGCCTCTCCATTTGTTTAGATCTTCCATTTCTTCCATTAGTTTGTGTAATTTTCAGCATAGAAATACTGCATGTTTTTGCTGGATTTACATGTAAATACTTCCTTTTTTTACCAAATAGCATTTAATTCTTAATTTTGGTGTCTATGTGTTCATGCTAACATAGAAAAATACAATTGATTACTGTTTGTATCCTGCCATCTTGCTCAGCTCACTTATTAATTCAATTTTTTTTGTAGAATCTTGGGATTTCTACTTATCGAATCATGTCATTTGCAAATGGAGAAGGCATTATTTCTTCCTTTCTGCTATGAATGCCTTTTTTCCCCTTCTTCCTTCCTGCAATTGCTACACGTTTGGTTTCTGCAAGCCTGCAGCGATATCCTGTTTCATTCCTTGTATTGGTATTTTGTGTTTTCTCTCTTTTATCATCTTGCTAATAATTTGTTGATTTTATTGGTCTTTTCAAAGAACCTGCTCTTTGCTTCACGGGCTTTCTCAATACATTCTCTGCTTTCTCTTTCAGTTATTTCCACCTTTTATTATTTCCTTCCTTCTGCTTGCTTTGGGTTTATCTTGGTCTTCTTTTTCTAAGTTCTTGAGGTAGGAGCTTAAATTTTTTACACTTTATTTTTTTAAATCCTTGCGCAAGGATATATTTTTTATTGATTTTAGAGGGAAGGGAAAAAAAACATTGATGTGAGAGAGAAACATCTATCAGTTACCTCCTATATGTACCTCAGTTGGGACCAAACCAGCAACCCCGGTATATGCCCTGACCAGGAAATGAACCTGGACCTTTCTGTGAACAGAACAATGCTCCAACCAACTGAGCCACACAGGCCAGGGCCTTTTTTTTTTTCCTTTTCCTAATGTATTTATCTAGTACTATAAATTTCCCTCTCAGCATATGTTGATATGTTGCAATTTCATTTTCATTTAGTTCAATATAATCCTTTATTTTACTTTAGACTTCACTTTTGATTTACAAATTACTTAAGAGAATGTTCTTTAGTTTCCAAGTGTTTGGAGATTTGATTCTATTGTAAATGAATGTCAGTTCTTTTACACTGATTGAAGTTTGTCTTATGGCCCCAGGATAGAGCCTATCTAGGCAAATGTTTCTATGGACACTTGAAAAGAATGTGTATGCTCCCATGTATAAAGGACCCATGGACAAAGCCAACGGGGTAGGGGGGTAGGATTGAGTGTGGGAGCTGGGGGTGGGTGGGGTGGGGAAGAGTGATGGGAAAAAATGAGGACAACTATAGTTGAACAAAAATAAAAATAAATAAATTTCAAGAATAAATTAATTAAAAGAAAAAAAAGAACGTGCATTCTGCTGATGTTGGGTAGACTGTTCTATAAATGCTTTTGGTGTATGTTGTTGTATACTTGTTCTACATCCTTAGTGATTTTCTGTCTAGTTGTTATATCAACTATTAAGAAAAGGGTGCTGAAGTCATCATTTATAAGTTTTCAAATCTTCCTTTCATTTTTTTATTTCACCTATCCTACAGCTCTTCTGTTTGGTATATATATAATTTAGAATTGCTTTTCTTATTTGTGCATGGACCCTTTTATCATTATATAATATCCCGCTCTGTCTGTGGTAGTTTTCTTTGCTCTGAAATCTACTCTGTCTAGTATTAATAGAGCTAGTCCTGTTACCCGTTCATACATTCTTTCCATTTTTCTTTCACATTCTATTTGCCTATATCATTATATTTCAAGTTTCTTAAAGACAGCATATAGTTCAGCCATATTTTTTAATCCATTTTGTCAATCTCTATCTTTTAAAGTCTCTTTAACTATATTTAATAAAAATATCTACATATTAAGACTTAAGCCTGCCATTTTTTCTTTTTTTTTTGCTTTCTTGCCTTCCTATAGGTTACTTGTCCATTTTCTAGAATTTCATTTTTATTTCTCTACAGTGTTTTTGAGTATGTCTCCTAGTGTACCTTCTTTATTGGTTGTCCTGGTACACATTACATATAACTAACTTATCATAGGCTCCTGGGCATCATCCCTTCGTAAGTTCAAGTGAAGTAGAGAAATCTTGCCTCCCTTTATGTCCCTCTACTCTCCCCCGTCATAATATAATTGTAAATAGAAAATAAGAATGGAGAGATAAAGGTAGACTTCAAAGTAGCCTGGCTATGAAAAGTAGAGATTAAAGGCAACTGTTGGGTAGGGTGAAATTAAAGGGATTATTTTATTTGGTTGGTTGAATTTTAAAAGGAGAAAGACCTGAACAAAGCCTAAAGCAAAGAGGAAAAGTCAGCAGAAAAGGGAGTTGAAAGATAAGAGGCAAATATGGGGAGACTGGTAAAGCAATATTTTTAAAAGAGCTGGGAGAATAGACCTATAGTACAAATGAAGAGGTCATTCAGGCTCAGAAGAGGGGCACTACTTCCATCATTATAGAAAAGACAAGGAAAGGATAAAGCTTGAGACACAAAAGTCTGTATGAGGGATGGAAGTAATGAGGAAGTTCTCATTTCTGATAGTCTTTTTTTTGTAACTAGAGAGCAAAAGTCTTTTGTTTAGATTATGGGAATAAGTATCAGAAGAGATGGGAATGGGTAAAACAGGTTCATGTTTAGCCTCTAAGCAAAATGGAAGCAGCAGCAGATCAGATAAAAGATCATTCATAATCAGCAGTTAAAGCTCTGGCTGATTTTGAAAACATGCAGTTGTCAAAAGAACAATTTCCGAATTTTTGTAAATTTCCCCTTAATTGTATTTTTTAGCCTGAGTACTGAAACAGAAATGGCAGAAGATTTAGCTGACCTAGGCCTGGAGTTTTCCATAGTTAGTTCAAAAGAACAATGAAGAGACAAGAAAGAGATAGGTAAGCAAATTTCTGATACCTGTAAGTATCCAAGCAAAAGATTTTCAATCCCTTGTTAAGAATGTTGGGCTACAGAGTAAAGTAGACTTCCAGCCCATATGGAAGAGAAGATAGATATACTTTGCCTCCTCACACAACCAAAAGAAGGACAACAACAAATTTAAAAACAAAAAACAATCAGAACTGACTGAAAACTGAACTGTATGGAAGTCTGACAACCAAAGAGTTAAAGAAGAAACATTCATCCAGACTGGTAGGAGGGGCAGAGATGGCAACCAGGTGGAGAGGACTCGAAGCAAGGCGGCCACTAAGGGACCGGGCAAGGCAACAGCTGGAGGAGACAGACTAAAAAAACCGCCCTACATTTGCACATGGGTAAAGTGGGAGAACAACTGGGGAGCGAGACAGACTAAAAAAAACCCAGGATTCCAGAGCAGGGAAATAAACCCTCAGAACCTCTGACTGAAAAAACCTACATGGATTGAGGCAGCGGGAGAAACAAACTCCCAGCGTCACAGAAGAGTTTGTTGGAGAGACCTACAGGGTCCTAGAACGTACACAAAACCAGCCACCCAGGAATCGGCACCAGAAGGGCCCAATTTGCTTGTGGGTAGTGGAGGGAGTGACTGAAAACCAGCAGGGAGATGAGCAAGCGGCACTGTTCCCCCTCAGACCCCTCCCCCACATACAGCGGACACATGTTGCCCAGGCAAATACCTAAGGCTCCGCCCCTTACTACCTAACAGGTGGGCCCAGACAAAAAAAAATGGCCCAAATGAAAGAACAGATCAAAGCTGCAGAAAAAGTACAACTAAGTGATGAAGAGATAGCCAACCTGTCAGATGCACAGTTCAAAACACTGGTAATCAGGGTGCTCACAGATTTGGTTGAGTATGGTCGCAAATTAGAGGAAAAAATGAAGGCTACCTAAAGTAAAATTTAAAAAAAATTTACAGGGAACCAACTGTTGGGAAGGAAACCGGGACTCAAATCAACGGCTTGCAACAGAAGGAAGAAATAAACATTCAACCAAACAGAATGAAGAAACAAGAATTCAAAAAAATGAGGAGAGGCTTAGGAACCTCCAGGACATCTTTAAACATTCCAATATCTGAATCATAGGGGTGCCAGAAGGAAAAGTGGAAGAGCAAGACATTGAAAACTTATTTGAAAACATAATGAAGGAGAACTTCCCCAATCTGGCAAAGGAAATAGACTTTCAGGAAGTCCAGGAAGCTCAGAGAGTCCCAAAGAAGTTGGATCCAAGGAGGAAAAAAACCAAGGCACATCATAATTACATTACCCAAGATTAAAGATAAGGAGAGACTCTTAAAAGCAGCAAGAGAAAAGGAGACAGTTACCTACAGAGGAGTTCCCTTAAGATTCTCAGCTGATTTCTCAAAAGAAACCTTGCAGGCAAGAAGGGGCTGGAAAAAAGTATTTGAAGTCATGAAAGGCAAGGACCTACATCCAAGATTACTCTATCCAGCAAAGCTATCATTTAAAATGGAAGGGCAGATAAAGTGCTTCCCAGATAAGGTCAAGTTAAAGGAGTTCATCATCCCAAGCCATTACTATATGTAATGTTAAAGGGACTTATCCAAGAAAAAGAAGATGATCAAAAATATGAATAGCAAAATGACAACAAACTCACAACTACCAACAACAGAACCAAAAACAAAAACAAACCAAGCAAACAACTGTAACAGGAACAGAATCACAGAAATGGAGATCACATGGAGGGTTATATGCAGGGAACAGGAAGGGGCTAAATAGGGAAAAGGCACAGGGAATAAGAAGCATAAATGGTAGGTAGAAAATAGACAGGGGAGGTAAAGAATAGTACAGGAAATGTAGAAGCCAAAGAACTTGTATGTATGACCCATGGACATGAACTAAGGGGGGGAGGGCAATGTGGGTGGGTGGGGGTGTATAGGGCAGAGGGCAATAAAGAGGGGGAAGGGGAAATGAGGCAACTGTAATAGCATAATCAATAAAATATATTAAAAAAAAAACAACAGAATGTTGGGCTACAGCCCTGGCTGGTATAGCTCAGTGGATTGAGCACCAGCCTGTGAACCGGAAGACCACCTATTTGATTCCCAGGAGGGTACATGCCTGGGTTGCAGGCCAGGTCCCCTGTTGTGGGCGTGTGAGAGGGGCACATCAATGTATCTTTCATGCATTGGTCTCTCTCCCTTTCTTTCTCCCTCCCTTCCCTTCTCTCTAAAAAGTAAAGTAAATAAAATCTTAAAAAAGAAAAAGAATGTCAGGCTACATCAGAGAAATGCCTTCAAAGAAGTACTATAGGCTTTTTTCTTTCCGTATAATCAAAATATTTATTTTGTATATATATCTATAATAAACATGGGGTCTGAAAAGTATGGGAATCTCATGTATTCCTTTGCTGCCCTCTATTCTAGTTTGTCACTGTGCTTCTTAAAGTACCTAGAAAGAAGGAGTCCAATGTTTGAGCCATTTTCTAGCTACAGAGAATTACAGTGGGATTTTAAGCTTCTGCAGAAATGCTCACATAATTGTCCCTATCCATAGCTCAAACACACAGCTCTTTATTGCTTTAGTTTTCTAATCATTCCTTCAAGTAGACATCCCAGTGCTTTTTAAAGGGAATCTAGTGACATTTTGAAAACATGCTTTAAAATCCATTTTAATCCACAAAATGCTTTCCAATTTTGGTAAGAGTAGGTCAGGTTTAACTTTTAGCAATGAAAGCATTATTTCTGGGAGTAAAGCATTTTGGCCTAATTATTCTGAGATGCAGTTAATACTGAATGAAGCAAGATAAAATATATCTGAGGAATTATATAAAGTTTGTATTTACTATATGTTTATTTTTCTCCCCCACTAGAATGTAAACACCAGGAGGGCAGGGACTTTTACAGTCTCTATCCCTAGAAAAGCGTCTGTCACATAACAAGCACTGATCAAATATCTGACGGCTGGATTGACGGATGGTATTAAACACTCTCTAAAGCTTAAATTAATGTTAAATATAAGCCTAAACTCCGAAAGTACCTTGTTAACAATCTCTTGTTCCCAGTTTTCTGATATAGTTAAGAAGAAAAATATGTACAAAAATAGAGTTTACTGTTTCTAAAGATCAGTGCTCAAGATAAAATTAAGTTTAAATATTTGAAAATAGAGTGAATGAGTATCACTTTATCTATAAATAGTGACTGTTGTGTTGACTCCAGCAACACTCTCACTGTTCAGAAACTCAGAGTCTGCTAAAATCTAGTCTCCATATTTCACATTAAAGACCTTATCACAGTACATCATTAAGTTTACCCACACCCTCTTGTATGAAGTATCTGCATACCCCATACATTTAATTAAAATCAAGTAGAATTAGAACTCTCATTTGGCACTTTATATATTTCACAGAAGATGAATATCAAAACATGCAATTACAAAAAATTTTAAAATGTTTCACTATGAAATTCATTTTCCTTCAAAGCATGTATCTTATTAAATGTTAGTAAACAATTCCATATTTCTAATAACTATGGAAATTACAAGCAATTTTTCTCTTACCTAGTTTTACAGGAAAGCCTGGAGGAAGCTTCATCTGAACAAATTCTCTAAGCTTGTTAAAGTGCTTGAAGGGAGCTATTACTTCCAAAACATTCAATATTCTGAAAAATGGAAGAAGAAAAAAATGTTTTCAAGCAGACTGCTTTACGTCCTTACATTGTTTTATAACCACAAGCTTCAAACTTAGACATTATTACTAACTTGAAGATAATAAGGATGACAAAATGATACCACCTTCTTTCTCCTGAAATTTTTGTTTGTATGATTCTTTCTACCATGTCAAAGTTTCTAACTTCTACATTTTATTGTGCAGTCATAATTTCCATAGTTGTTTGACTTTAGGTCTATATTTAAATGAATTCAAGTCTTATTACACCCATCTTCTTCCTAAAGTTTATACATTCCCATGCTCTTTAATTCGCTCCACTATTTTGGTGTCTAAATTTCACTGTCAACTTTTTGTGTATGAAGGGATTTTATGTGCATAGTATTCCTTGATTTCTCGCAGATTTGATAAACAAGTATCTTTTCTGCTCTCTGAAAGAGAAGTTTGGCTGGCATAAAACTTCAGTTTATACTTCTTTCCCTCTGAACTATAATTTCATAATGTCTCCTAGCATTCAGTACTGCATTATACTGCAGCTTGTCCTTTCATCTTTTGGTTTAATGGATTTCATTTTCAAGTAGTATTATTTTCTTTCAAAAAGGGCCCATGGCTACTAGATTTCTTGAATTCTTCTTTTTAAATTGTCTTGATATGTAAATGATATCTTAGCTAGATATGCTATCAGATCACACTTTCTTTGCCTCAGAAATGTTAACATGTGAAGAAATGTTAAGAGCGGGCTGTATTTTACCCGTTTTCTGCCTGAATGCCATTAGACTTCTTAATGAAAATTAAAGTCACATAGTTTCATTGGATAATTATTGTTACTTATCATTCTTATCAATTTTCTTAAAGCCTAACATTATGCTACAGATTCAGTTTTCCTTAGAAATTTTCTTTTTTCATATTTAGAATGCTATTTTAGTTGCATTTTGGAAGCTTTCTATATAAGTGGAACACCAAGGATCCTTATGTTGAACCATCTTTGTCCCCCACAAATAAATAGTATGTCTCTAATTACTTTAACCTCTTCTTTCACTGCATTCACTGAGGTATCAAAATTTAATTTTGTGCCACATCTATTCCATTCATTGTTGTTACTAAAGTATTTGCTTTGCAATAGTCCTATTTAGTGCTTAATTTATTTCCTTAGCTTTACAATCTCTTTTTCATTTCATTCTATTACCATCTCATCTAGAGTGATCCACATTACTCATTTCATTCTTTTAGTGTTTTCCTATAGCGCTTACAAAGAATTTTCTTCTTTCTTTCACCTATGTTTTATTCTAGAGTGATTTTTTTGGTCTGGCTTTTACATGCTATATTCCTTACTTTACTTTTCTCAGGGGAAATCATTATAAATGCTACATTTATAGGTTCTAATACACCCATTTTTTTCATATATTAGCATCTCTCATACTGGGATATCTCCTAAAATTGATAGCATCCTGTTACTGACCACATTTCTTCTTTATTAGAATGTAAATCTGGTACATTTTTTAGTTAATTGGGTCCAAAATATGACAATAATGCAGATTTGTGTGGCTAACTCCCTTCCTACATCTTCTGGGAACTATGTGTCTAGCTCCGTCTCCGATCTTCGGCTTGAGCGCTGAGTGCATTTCATCTACTTTTCTCAGGTTTGGCTACTGCAGAGTCTGAGAAATACGTACACTTTGTAGACAAAAGTCGGTCCTGCTCTTTTCTATGATAATTTGTTTTAATGTGTTAGGCCAGATTGGTAGAGAAGGAATTATGAAAAGAAAACACCCTGGGGCTTTAATTCATCTCCTACTTTAGTGAGGAGCCTGAAGTTCCAGTTCTAGCAGAGTAAGCTCTAGCTATCTTTCTCCTATTCCACCCATTTTTTCCAAAATTGAATTGTTTTTAAAGATCTAACAGGCTTTAATTAAACGATTCATGCATCAAGCAGCACCTGCCCCCCAGCACTTTAAAAAGTGCTCCAAAATGAATTTTTTTTAGTGAGCTTCTGATGAGTACAACTCTGAGAGATATCTACTGAAATATTGTTTATAACAATGACAAACTACAATCAAAATGTTTATCAGTGGTGGGGTTGATAAAATAAATGACAATACATCAATACTGCAAAATACCAAGGGAAGAAAAAGATACACTAAAAAGTAATTGTAGGAAGTACAAGATACACTCATTTTTAAAAGAAAAAAACTCACACAACAAAATATAGACTATGCCAATTTTACAAAAATGCAAAAATACATAGAAAAAAACTAGATGAAAATAAACTATTCACCTATTAACTACTGGTAAGGTGAAAGTAAACTGATTTTTCTTCCATACACTCTCATGCTGTTAAGATTTTTTTTTACAAAAAGTAAGTACTTATGTATTATTTTTATAATTAAAAACTATTCAAACGCTTACCTGGTTAAAATAATAAAAATGTTAATATTTGGAGAACTAGAAAATTTCTAGAAGGGTGCACACACTATCAAAGCCATGGCTATTTGCTTTTGCATTTCAAAGGCCCTAAATGAACTACTTAGATGCAAACATTATTATAGCCTTTGGGGTTTAGTCACTTCTTTCATAAACTTGCATGGTTGAAAACACACTTACGATTGAATTCCCAGGGGAAATTCCTGGCTCATGGCTATCGTGGCTTTAAATGTTTTCTTACTCTCTTTGCACACCAGTTCCCTACCAAGATGAGGAGCTCTAAAAGGGAAAAATATATCTATTAGTAAAGTTTTTCCACGTGCTATCATCTTCTTAGGAAGAATCTGTCCTCTTACGATGGCACTTAATTTGCTTATTCTAAGCATAGAAATAAATTACCATATTTTGCCTCGTATAATGCACACTTTTTTGCCCAAAGTTTTGAGGGAAAAGTAAGGATGTGCATTATACACGGGTAGTACTAATTCCATATCTATATAAATGCTTTTAATCTTTTATTTATGTTTATGTCTTCAAAATGTAACTCTAGAAAGCAATAATGATATCCACATGCAAAATAATACCCTGGAATATAATAATTGATTTTGTTTCTAAATATAAATAAAAATTGAATTAAAAAATTAAAATGAAAGATTTTTTTCCCTGAAACTTTGGGCCAAAAACGTAGATGAGCATTATACGTGAGAGCACATTATACACAGCAAAATACAGTTATATTACACTAAAAGGAAATGAGAAATGTGTAAGAAATAAAACAAGGGTAACAAAGTGTAAAAAGTTCAGAAAAAAATGATCATAACTAAACAAATTTTACATTGGATATGATGTTAATAATCACTTTTAGGAACAAAGCAAATCACAAAAAATAATTAGAATATCATTGTGTGTCTTTAAAATCACAATTCAATCTCTTTTATGGTCCACAGTTCTCAGCATTGATCAACAGAAATGATATGAACAATAAAGAATTCTATATTAATTATAGAATACTGTACACTGAAAACATTTTGGAGAGGTTAGAAAAGTGCAATAAACCTTTCAACACAAAAAATAATAGTAATCATTACAACTTCTTCCTAAGCATGGGGATACGTAGTATTTTATTGCCTACCAAAAGAAAATAATATTTTCTGACCTCTGGCCAAGATGGAGGTGCAGGTAGACACACTACGCCTCCTTGCACAACCAAAAGAAGGAAAGCAAATTTAAAAACAAACAACAACCAGAACTGACAGAAAATTGAACTATATGGAAATCCAACAACCAAGGAGTTGAAGAAGACACATTCATCCAGACCAGTAGGAGGGGCGGAGATGGGCAGCCAGCAGAGAGGACACACAGCAAAGCTGCAGCTGGAGGACTGGGGCAGGCAAGGCGTGGCTGGTAGACCCGGGGAGGTGGCGGCTTGCACACTGGACAATCCCACACGTGTGTGTGGATAAACCAGGAGGAATAACTGGGGAGCAAGACAGACTCACTACCCAGGGCTCCAGCTCTCGAGGAAATAAAGCCTGTGACTGGAAACACCTGTGGGGGTTGAGGCGGCAGCAGGAGAAAATCCCAGCCTCACAGAAGAGTTTGTTGGAGAGATCTAGGGGGTCTAGGACATACACAAACCCACCCACCCAGGAATCAGCACCAGAAGGGCCCAATTTGATTCTGGGTAGTGGGGAAAGTGACTGAAAACTATCAAGAGAGCAGAGCAAGAGGCACGGTTCCCTCTCAGACCCTCCCCCACATACTGCATCACAACGCGGCAACACGAGTTGCCCCGCCCTGGTAAACACCTAAGGCTTTGTCCCTATATGTAACAGGTGCACCGAGAGAAAAAAAATGGCCCAAATGCAAGAACAGATCAAAGTTCCAGAAAAAATACAACTAAGCAACGAAGAGATAGCCAACCTGTCAGATGCACAGTTCAAAACACTGGTAATCAGGGTGCTCACAGAACTGATAGAGCTCAGTCCCAAAATGAAGGAACAAACAAAGGGTACACAAAGTGAAATACAGCAAAATGTGCAAGGAACCAACAGTGATAGGAAGGAAACCGGGACTCAAATCAACGGCTTGGAGCAGAAGGAAGAAATAAACATTCAACCAAACAGAATGAAGAAACAAGAATTCAAAAAAATGAGGAGAGGCTTAGGAACCTCCAGGACATCTTTAAACACTCCAATATCTGAATTATAGGGGTGCCAGAAGGAGAAGAGGAAGAGCAAGACATTGAAAACTTATTTGAAAACATAACGAAGGAGAACTTCCCCAATCTGGCAAAGGAAATAGACTTTCAAGGAAGTCCAGGAAGCTCAGAGAGTCCCAAAGAAGTTGGATCCAAGGAGGAAAAAAACCAAGGCACATCATAATTACATTACCCAAGATTAAAGATAAGGAGAGACTCTTAAAAGCAGCAAGAGAAAAGGAGACAGTTACCTACAGAGGAGTTCCCTTAAGATTCTCAGCTGATTTCTCAAAAGAAACCTTGCAGGCAAGAAGGGGCTGGAAAAAAGTATTTGAAGTCATGAAAGGCAAGGACCTACATCCAAGATTACTCTATCCAGCAAAGCTATCATTTAAAATGGAAGGGCAGATAAAGTGCTTCCCAGATAAGGTCAAGTTAAAGGAGTTCATCATCACCAAGTCCTGATTATATGAAATGTTAAGGGACTTATCCAAGAAAAAGAAGATGATCAAAAATATGAACAGTAAAATAGCAACAAACTCATAGTTACTAACAACTGAACTTTAAAAAAAAGCAAAACCAAAAATAAACCAAGCAAACAATTAGAACAGGAACAGAATTCCATAAATGGAGATCACATGGAGGGTTATCAGTGGGGGAGTGGGAGGGGGAGAGATGGGAAAAAGGTACAGAGAATAAATAGCGCAAATGGTAGGTAGAAAATAGACAGGGGGATGGTAAGAATAGTATAGGAAATGGAGAAGCCAAAGAATTTGTATATACGACCCATGGACATGAACTAAAGGGGGGAAATGCAGGTAGGAGGGGGTGTGCAGGGCAGGGGAAATAAAGGGGGGGAAATGAGACAACTGTAATAGCATAATCAATAAAATATATTAAAAAAATAACATTTTCTATAAAGCATTGTACTTTATTTCACACAGTTGGCCAGGAAAAAAAACTTTTTATTTATTGATTCATTCAAAATATTTACCATTCATCATTCCTTTACTCAATAAATATATGTTGAATACAAACTATGTGCTAGTAATAACATTAAGCAAATGTTTTATTTAAGGATGGTGAGCAGCAGTCTGGCAAAGGCTGGAAAACAGGGATAATGACAGGAAATGAGTTTGGAAAAACAAAAAGTAGATGAATAGTGAATGTCTTTACAAACCATGCTAAAGATCCAGGATAGTAACAGAATATAAAAATGCACCATAAAGTTAGCTCAAATAAGCAATGTCACTGGGCAATTCCTCACACTGTATTTCCTTAGAACAATGTCCTACAGGTTTTCTAGAGCAGGTAAATTGGTAGTAGGGAAGTAAAAAGAAAACTCTATAACTTAGTCAAAGAGTGCACATAATTGAGGATACTTCACCCTGATCATGCCTAATCTATAATTTCTTTCTTTCTTTCTTTCTTCTTTCTTTCTTTCTTTCTTCTAAAGGGACGGGAGGGAGAAAGAGAGGGTGAGAGACATCAGTGTCCCAACCTGGGACCTGGCCTACAACCTGGGCATGTGTCCTGACTCAGAATCGAACCAACGACCCTTTGGTTTGCAGGCCAGCACTCATCCACTGAGCCACACCAGCCAGGGCCAAAATTTCCTTTTTAATCCTTACTTCAGGATATGTTTTATTTGAGAGAGAGAAGAATGACAGAGACAGAGAAACATCAATGTGAGAAACATTAATTGGTTGCCACCCCTAAGTGCCCCAACCAGGGATCAAACCACAACCTAGGCATGTGCCCTCACCAGAACCAGCAACCTTTTGGTGTATGGGATGATGCGCTAACCAACACCACCACCTGGCCAGAGCATCCGTATTTTTAAAGGTAAAAGAACTGCTCCAGACAAAAGTACTACTAATTTTCTCTCAATTTTATACCTAAATACTCACATTTTTACAAATTATTCTTTAAAAAACCAAAGAATACAAAATAAATGAAACCAAAACAAAAAACCCACTTACTTTCCATTTTCAGCAGATATATATTCTTCCCATGTAATAGTGTTCTGAGGAGGAGGGGTAAGGGACTGTCTTCGAACCGGCTGCCAAAAAGAAAAAAATAAACAGGCAGAGGGATAGGGAGAGAAACAGACACACAGTGAAGAGACACAGAGAGAGGGAGACAGACAGGGAGGGAGGAAAAAAATGACATTTTTTAAAATATAAAAAAATACAATAAACTGTTTAAACTACTAAACTGTTTCATCTCTTCAATATAATGCTTTGAGAATTTAATTCCAAGATAGTTCCATTGTGATTTAAGCTCTATCAGTAATACTTATTATCAATTTTTTAAATCTCAAATATGAAGGTAAGTTATCAAGTAATAAAATCCATTCATTCAATGTTTTAATCTTCTAAAATGTTCCTGGCATTAGACTAGATAATGAACATGGTAACTACAGAGAAATATAAAAACGAACTCTGACTTGGAGCTTACAATTCAAAGAAAAAAAATACAGACATAAAGAGTTAATCAGAAATACAAAATATGGTACGATTAAAAGCCAAATGAGCTTTCAAAAAAATTAGTGCAGGAGTTCAGAAAAGAGAGCAATCTTCTATGGATAATAAATTCAGACTAGGGGACTGGGGCTCATATTTATTTACATGAAAGCAAAACACAGGTAGACTGATTATTTGATCAACAACTCTGGTAAAAGGTCATGACAGATTTTAAAACTTACACCTTGTCTTTGTTAAATATGAATTTGGATCACTCTAGAGAAGCAACAACTTAGAGCAAGAACAGCTTGGGGTAAGCCTCACAGAATGAAAACCCATCTTTGCTACTTCTAGCTTTTTGACTTGAGAGATTCATTTCTTTAAACCTCATTTTCCTTTCTGTACAATGGAACAATGACACTCATTAGATCACTGTAATAATTAATTGAGATGATAAATGGAAAATACTTAACACAATGCCCATGTTTACAACACCAATGTGTTAAACCAACATAAGTAAAAAAAAAAACTTGTTGAGGTGCATATGATATCAGTTTTAAACCTACAGAAGCTGAATTAGAGTTTATGGCACT
Organism: Desmodus rotundus; assembly: GCF_022682495.2. Classification (NCBI taxonomy): domain Eukaryota; kingdom Metazoa; phylum Chordata; class Mammalia; order Chiroptera; family Phyllostomidae; genus Desmodus; species Desmodus rotundus. The sequence goes on from NC_071389.1 coordinate 49,619,054, forward strand.
CCATTCAGATTAGGCACTGGAGAATTACTTGTAACTCCCCAATATAATGTTTTGTTATAATCATCACTAATTAAAATACATGCATTTGAGTAAATAACCGATGTTTACATGACTTGCAAATTCATAGCAAATATCAATTTCCACACCCAATTTATTTTTATATTACCAGCTATGACCAACCAAGCAGTCATTAATTTTTAATACTAGCATATGTTTTTTAAACTTTATTGAGATTTTAAATACAGTTCACCATTAAAATGGGATTGTCTCTTGAATTTTATAGACCCTCCCTTTACTTTTTTGATCACCTATTTTTTAACTATGCATGTTTATTTATATGTATCTTTCCTAAAAAGCTTATTATTTAAGTTTAAAAGAACTGTATTCTCAAAATTATGTTTAAAATGCATACAAATGTATCTTTTCTTAATGCCCACTGTCAAATATAATTAAACTGGTATCAGGTCCATGCTGCTTTCTCTGTGTTTATAAATTTCTGTGTCTAGGAGAGAAGAAAAAAGACAGCTATTTGTATCTTCTTTCTAATCAGATTTTTCAGTTCAGTTTTGATGTTCTTTCATACTGCATCTTGCCACATTCAATGAAATCAAATTATATGTATAGATGAACATCTGATAGAACTAATATTTTCTTTAAATTTATTCTATTTATAATTGGACTCTAAAATAATTTGATTGTAATTCATCAGTTCTTTCCTATCAAATGTCCAAACAATATATGAGATAAATCAGGTCTATACAGGAGGTACCCAGCCATTCAATATGAAAAATAGAGACATTTACTGAAGAAGACACAAGATACAAGAAACACTGTACACAGGACAATGATGCCTTAGTCCCCTTCCAAGTAGGTGCCTTGGGACCTCACACAGTTCTCCACACTGCCATCAGCTGCCCTGTCGTATTTTCCCAAACCTCACCAACAGTCTGAAATCTCTTCCCTTTCAAAGGTGATTTTACTTTTGGGAGAAGCCAGAAGTCGCAGGCCACTAAATCTGGACTGTAGGTGGGTGAGTCACCTGGGTGATTTGATGTTTCACCAAAACACTCTGCCTGAGACATGATGCATGAGTGGGCACACTGTCCTGATGATCCTGCCAATCGCCAGCTGCCCACAGCTGCAGCCTTCTGAATCATCCAAATAGTTTCCAGGGAGGAATGTTCAAGCTTATTGCAAACTTGATGCAGATTCAAGTGCAGATTCATTGCTTTACTCACTTAGTCATTTTGAATGTGACAACCACACAGTACACATGCTCACTCAACAGTGTCTACAGCCCCCAGTGACTAGTACAGTGAGGTCATCATTGTTCAAGCATGTGCATTCCAGCCCACTCCCCTTGGCTGCCAGGTTACAATGATGTCGCACAAACCATTCCCCTTATATTATCAACGGCTGGGCCTTTTCTGGACAGACCTCATACAGATGGCAAATAAGCACATGAAAACATGATCATTCAACCTCATTACACATTCTACGTTTGTGAACCTACAATTATCTCAAAATAAAAAGTTGAATAAACAAAAACCAAGCAGACTTTTATGTAGAAATTGATGTATTGATTCAATACCATACTAATCAAAATGCTACCAAGTGTTCTATTTTTTGTAGAAATTGAAAAGTTGATTTAAATATTCATCAAAAACTGTAAAGTTTGCCCTGGCCAGGTAGTTCAGTTGGTTGGAACATTGTCCAGTGGACCAAAAGGTTGAGGGTTCGATCCCAAGTCAAGGTGCAGAAGGCAACCAATCGATGTTTCTCACATCAATCTTTCTTTTCTCTTTCTCTCTCCTTTCCCCCTTTCCTTTTCTCCTTCCCTACCTCTCACCCTCTCCCCCTTCTCTCTCTAAAATCAATAAAAACATATCCTTGGGTGTGGATTAAAAAAAAAACCTGTAAAGTTCAAGGGGCTATGATTCACATGGGAACTGTTTTATTTGCTTTCTTACCAGAAGTCAAAAATCTTAATTATTTTATTTAATTCATATTACTTTGTTGTATTACATAGCTATCTGAAATTAAACTGTCTTAATTTCAATGTGCAAAACTACAGTTTATTAAAATGCCATTTAAAGACCACTTTAACAATTCAAGTGCATTAAGTCACAATATCTGCCCTAAAGAAAATTAAGTAGGATACTGGAAGTTTAAATATAGACAAATCAGACAAGCAGAGACAATCAGCAAACAGCCCGTGAAATGGTATTGTAAAAGGTTTTGTTCCATGCACTCATCCCAAAATGGTGTGCTGACAGAATTAAGCAAAGGTAGCAATAACCGGCACAACAACAAAGTCATTTTTAAAAAATAAGTTTTAATAAAAGTTAAATCACAATGTAAGTCTGAAGAAATAGCCTTTTTGTCTGGTCAACAATGTTGGAGGGAGGCAGCTTTGTCAAAATTTGAGTTCAGCATTTCCTCTCCCAAATCATTTCTATTTTTGAACATGTCATGTCCTTTATCTCGTAGTGATCAAGATATCATTAAATACCAGGTGGCTTCTGAAAAATTAAGTCTGGTGAAACTCTACTCAATCCCAAAGCCAAAAGAGAAATGAGGAATACAAAGAGGATCTGGCAGGAAGGGTGCAGGATCACGCTAAACTAGCATGATCATAAATTTAACTTAAACATTTAATGGGGATTCTCAAACACTTTACATCTTGTGCTGATTTAACTGAACCATGGATGATTCACTAAATACATGCACTTTCTAAACATTAAAGTATTTTCCTGGCATACACACACAGTGTTACCATGAATTAGCTGGAACCTGGCACATCATTCTGAAAAGTCTGTCTACCCCTAAAACATTAACCTGGCACAATACCATAGGGGGAGACTAAGCATTCAAGAAATGTAAGCCTCCTCATAGTAGCTTTGAATCTTTTTACAGAACTCACACATATACATATTGATAAAACACATACTCCTTGACACTATTGTTTCATAAAGTAATAATGACCCTGTACTGTGTGTGATGTGCTCTGGTCTTTCTCTACTATCTTTGCTTAGATTTGAATTCAAAAAGGGTGGTCACAAACCACTAAAATTGATTTCATCATCTACCAGGAGGTCCCTATCCTGCAATTTGAGAAACACTTCTTTAGAATTTAGTAAAATGTTAACATTTGAAGAATCTTAGTGAAGGATATCCGAAAATTGTTTGAACTATTTTAGGACTTTCTGTAAGTCTAAAATTGTCAAAATAAAAAATAAATTTAAGAACCTAGGCCTTGGCTGGGTGGCTCAGTTGGTTAGAGCATCGTCCTGATACACACCAACATTGCAGGTTTGACCTCCAGTCAGGGCACATACAAGAACCAACCTATGAATGCATAAATAAGTGGAGCAACAAGCTGATGTTTCTCTCTCTAGATTCCTCTCTCTCTCTAAAGTCAATAAATAGAAAAATTTTTTTTAAAAAAAGAACCCATCCTTCATCTTATTAGGGAATAACATTGTGGAGGCCGTTAACACGTCTTACATACTTTTGTATTCCCTAAGTTCCCCTCCCCTTTCCCTACTGTCACACAATTCTTTGTATATAGCATGCTTTCAAAAACACACACTGAATAAAATTTTATGGAAAGTTATAGCCTAGAAATGATTCATAAGTAAGTGGGCCTTTATTTAGGCCTTCAAAGCTGTAGATGATTTCACTTGGAGAAGTAGAAAAAAGAATGTATGCAAAGGGACATAGATTTAAAATTAACACTGGGTTTCACACTTATAAATGATATAATCTAATTGTTAGTGAAGCCTCAAAGACCAAGTACAGATTTACAAAAATATATCACTCAAGGCCATATAAAAAAAATAAACAAAAGCTCTATATAGCCAACAAAACCTACGAGTGTACTTATATAAACTCACTAAATGTCAGGAATGAAGTCAACCCCCTCTCTCCTTAGAACATTATAAATTAGAAATGATACCTCAAAATTCTGTTCCATTATGTTTCCGCCTTTACTCAAGCTCTCCATAATGGCCTTATTTCGAAGAATATCTTCTTCACTGAGGTGTTCTCTTCTTTTTCTTGATTCTAGAACAAGTCCATTTACCAGATAGAAGTCGGCCAAAAAGTTTCCTACTCTTTCCTAAAACACAATCAAATATTCAAAATAATAAAAAAATTAAGTTTGTCTTACATTTTAAAAGTTTCAAAGTAATATACATACATGTATACCTGTTTCTCCATAAACATGTAACATTAAGGTATAAATACATATTCCTTTGGCACTTGAAATATCTCAATATCCTATGTATTCTATTAGATTAATATATAAAATTATGTTTTAAATTTGTAAAGAAAATTTAAAACACTCTGATGTATGTTAGTTAATCTAAATAAAAATACCACATAGTATTCCTTTAGAATGTACTCGCAAGTAACACAAAGCGTCTGAAAACTTTAGCTGATAGTCAAACATTATGAGTAACAAGGAGGGGTCAGGGATAATTACTGTTCCCATTTTATAGACAGAAAAGAAAGTGGACTGCAAAGAAATAGTCTAAGTCACACAGAAGTCTCTAGTACAACTAGAATTATTCACCTGTTCCAATATTCTATTCTATAACAGCATAAAACCTGAAATTACAGTTGCTTGCTGCTGTCAACAAAGAGAGAACAAGAGAGCAGTCTAGCTCACCAATACAGTACAACTGTCTATATTCGGAACTGGGGACAGGGAAACTCAAGAGGTGTAAGGGACATCGAGAAGAGATCTGTTATTTGAGGCCTTTCAAAGAGGTCCTCCTTCAACACCAACCTTTACCCTTTTAACAGACCCAGCTGGTGGTCAGAGTTTGCAATGGCTTTCTTCAAAACAACATGATGGAAAGCAAGCTTCCCATTTCTACCTGCATGCAAATCACTTGGTCTCCCTCTTACTACTGTTTCCTAGCATTCCAAAACTATGTGTTTAGAGTTGTTTCCATATCCACCTTGCTTTTGGTGGCCTCTTTACCAGTGACAGAAAGCAAAGCATTCTGCACCTGTTTCTACCTACAAAATGGGAACCATAAGCATTACTGACTCCCTCCTTACCTGTCAAAGATTTAAGAAGATCACCTAGATGCTGTTCAAGAGCTTTGAGCTGCTTAGCAGTAGCACTAGATGAATAGCAGCTTCAATTTTTATCTTCTCTTGAAGTGATCCTTCTAATGCTGTCCAGAAGAACAGAGTACAAACAAGACTTTAAGCCAACAAATGGACTGCAGTGTAGGCTCTCACAACTGGAAACCCTATCATGCTATCTGTTGCCACATAGGCTTAGAGAGGCAAGTTAATGAGCCTAGACTCAGAGTGAGGATTTTTCTGTGGCAGTTTAATACTCAGGTGATAAGTAGCTGTTTTTAAATCTTATAAAGCAAAAGCATTTATTAAAAGTATACCATCATAATAATAAAAATTTTAAGTGTATAGTTCCCATAATTCAGCCATTTTTATTGCTTGCTATCTATAACAGACACTGCAATGGAATGTAAAAGAATGGTAAATGCAACATCATTCATAATGGCAGAAAACTGGACACAAATGTGTATCCATTCATCTAAATGTCCAAAAGTAAGAAACTGGATAGATAAATTACAATATACCCATACTATGGACTGCTGTGCAGTTATTAAAGAGAATGAAGTAGTAATACTAAGAAGAAAAAGCTCCTAAGACATATTAAAGAGTGAGGGGGGAGTTGCAAAAATAGAAATGATACTTTATGAAAAAATAAATATCAACAACTAAGGCTATATATTACTATGGATATATATTTATGGAAAGCATAAAAAAGGTCTGAAGGATATACAAATGGATAACCCTGCAGAAGGGTTTGTGAGTATTGGTCAAGCTTTATGTGCAAGGTTGTGTAATGGTTAATTTTATGTCAACCTGGGAAACTATGGTGCCCAATCGTTTGGTCAAACACCAGTCTAGCTGCTTCAGTGAAGGTATTTTTTAGACGTAATTATCACTTAAGTCAGTACACTTGGAGTACAGCCGGTTCCCTTCCATAATGTGGGTAGGCCTCATCCAATCAACTGCAGGACTTAAAGTAAACCCTGTTTCCCAAAGGAAAGGCAATCCTGCCTCAAGACGACAACACAGAACCATGCCTGAGATTCCAGACTGCAGATTTCAGATCAAGACCACATCAACTCTTCCCTGGATTTCCAGCCTGCCGACTGCTCTATAGATCTCAGACGTGCCCTTCATTCACATGAACCAATCCCTTAAAATAAATCAATCTCCCCCTATCCCTCTCTCCTTCTCTTTAAATATCTACCTATACATCTATATTTCTATATAGGAGACCCCTATGTCTCTATACCTATATCTGTATCTATATATGTATATACCTACATCTATATAGGTAGATATTTAGAAAGAGAGAGAGATCTCCTATTGCTTTTGTTTCTCAGAGAACCCTGTCTACTAATACAGACTGTTTTTGTTTCTCTAATAACATTATATTCATTTCTACTGAGTATAATATAAGATAAAAATAATGTTTAAAAGCAGTAAGTCCTGGCTCTTACCTGATCTGGTTACTTATTCTTGACTTTAAAATTTTATAAAATGCTTCTCCATGTGTCTAATTTAAAAAATTTTTGAGTATATTTTGAGTATTCTGATGTAACTTCTTGCTGACAGATGAAATAGTAATAATGAAAAACCTTTACCATTTACAAAGGGGAAACCACCACTAAGATTTAATTTAATGATGCTGTTGTAGAAATGTAAGCATATTTAATTTTAGTCATTTATATAGAATACTGAAAATCAGCTACTGGATAAGTAAATAGTTCAGAAGTCTAAAAGTAGAAAGAAAAAAAGGTCCAGGGAAATGAGTTCAAAAGCGTACTCCCTTTGTGGTCTTCCTAAGGAATAAATCTTTAGAAATATAGTGGAACTATATAGCAAGGCAGCTAATGAGAATCTTTGCCAACACAGAATTCAAATGAGTTAGTAGGGGAGAGGAATATAAGGGGACTACATGGTAATGGAAAAAAAATACAATTAAAAAGGGGAAAAAAAAAGAATTCAAATGAGCTAAACTTTCTCTCCTGACTTCTGTAAGAATATTTTCCAACCATTACAATTATAAGTAACCAACCATTACAATTCCCTTTGTGGATTCAAAGAGGAGAGAATAAACTACTTGAAGACAATTCTTCCTGCACTTCCATCACACATTATTTTGGCAGCAATACTAAACAATTTTTAAAGTTTAAAAAATCTAGATTTGTACATACTGTTTTATCTTCCCGAAAAAGCCATCCTGTTTGGGCACGTGTGAAAGAAATTGATTTGGTTGATAGAGTTGCAGAGTAAATATCACTACTCATTAAAATGTCAACCTCTTCTTCTGTTTCCATCTCTGATTCCTGAGGTGGGGGCAAAAGTTAAATATAAGAATCTAGGTTTTCAAAGGTTATTAGCATGACATATGAAAATAAGAAAATATTCTAAAAACAATTACAGAATTTTAAACTACATATATCTAAATAAATTAGAATTATGACTAGTTATGAATCTACAAATACAGGACACATGAACTATAGTACTCTTATGTGTACTATTGCAGATACGTAGTGGAAACAACACTAGATCCCCCATTACAGAAATACAGGGTATGTACAGTGATTTAAAAGGTTACTTAAAGAATTAAGTTGACAAGTCTGAGGCAAAATGTCCATATGAAGGACATTTCAGTTTGTTTCAACACAGTTGAATCTTACTTTAGTTCTTTTCAATCCAAACACCCACGACTATCATTTGAGCCTTTCTTTCCCAACAGTTCTAAGTGAAAGGGAAAACAAGGGGGGAGAGAGAGAAGAAATGAGAGAGGGAGGTAGGGAAAAAAGGAAAGCAGTCCAGAAGGAATCTTCTCTATATTTCTTGTAGGAAAAAATAATGAAGAGATCCATAAGTATCAAGCTATGATTTCTAAATTAAGTAGCCTTACTTCTGGCATATTCTCCAGTGCTGACACATAATAAGTGATCAAAAATATTTTTTAAATGAGAAAAAAAAGAAAGCTATGTGCCTGCTTCAGAGACATAAGACCAATGGTCAGGTACAGTAGGGTAATTGAGCAGGTGTAAGATGAGGTTCTATTCTTCAACAGGCCAAGAAAGTCTCTGATACTTAGGACCAAAGAGTCTTTTTTTTTTTTTGAAACATAGAAGTTGCTCTTTGATAAGGCACACATACATTTATTTTTTTAAGATTTTATTTATTTACTTTTTTAGAAAGAGGGGAAGGGAGGGAGAAAGAGAGAGAGAGAAACATCAATGTGCAAGAGATACATCAATTGGTTGCCTCTCACACAGCCCCAACTGGGGACCTGGCCTGCAACCCAGGCATGTGCCCTGACTGGGAATTGAACCAGTGACCTTTTGTTCTGCAGGCTCAACCCACTGAGTCATACCAGCCAAGGAAGGACCAAAGAGTCTTAAGGAGAGAAAAAAAAGAAGAAAAAAGGTCAGAACTTAGAGAGCTGACTGAAGAACGAGAGTTGACTGAAGAGGTTTACAAGGCTAGAGGGTCTATTTCTTATACTTCCTGATTTCTATTATTACCAAGAGGCCCATTTTCTAGGCTTCACTACCAAATTTTTACCCAGATATAGTTCACTTCTTTTATTTTTTTTAATCTTCACCTAAGGATATTTTTCGAGTTTTTGTTTGTTTTAGAGAGAGGAAGAGATGAGGAGGGGGGAGAGGGGGAGGGGGGAGAGAGAGGGAGAGAGAGAGATGAGACAGAAACATCAATCAGTTGCCTCTAGTTCACACTCACAGTTTGAACCCACAACCCAGGTATGTGCCCTGACCAGAAATCGGACCCTCAAACTTCTGGTATACTGGACAACACTCCAACCAACTGGGCAATCAGCCAGGGCAGAAAAAAACATCAATACCTTGGGACTGAGATAGTAACATTTCCTTCACTCTTGCTTACAAGTGAGAAGTGGAAACCCTTGACATTAATGCTAAGGTAAAAATGTATTCCTGGTAACCCAACCTATTCTACATACAACTTTCTAAAGAAAAATTTGAGCAGTATAGGCTGTACAGAACTGTCAGACATCCTTCAAATATATTATGAATCAAGTAGGATTTTATTTATTACACTGGGAACAACACTACATATAACACCGTTAAAGAAATTTACCTTGAGTTTCAAACACCTTATTTTTTAATGAATTTTTAGAATAGAACTTTTCTGTAAATCATAAACTGTAGCCACGTCATTGAAAAAAGACCTGTTATTAATTACATTCATTCAAAAAACATTTATTGAACAGTTACTACACATATATGCATATTAGAATAAACAAGTATTGCCTTAAGGATTATTGCTCAAAATTCAGCTTTTCTGTAATTTTTAGGTATAAAATACACACATATACATACCATAAATACCAGTCCTTTGGTGATCTCATCAATACTATAACATCAGCTAATATTAACTCCACTAGCCTTAGTCTCTGCTCTCTTTGAGTACCATATGTCCAACCTACCTATGCCTAGTTAGCTATGCTGTTCTCATTTAATATGCAAGGTCAAATTATTTAATAAATATGAGTCTAGAATAAAGGTCAGCAAACTATGGCCAGCAGGCCAAATCCAGGCCACTACCGGTTTTCATAAAGTTTTCTTGGAATATAGCTATAATTATTCATGTACATATTGACAATGACTGCTTTTATGCTAATTACAGCAGAGTCAAGTGGTTGTGACAAGCAAATATATCGAAGTATCTAAAATATTTATTATCTCTATCTTACAGAAAGAGTTTGCCACACTCTGACCTAGAATGTACTGATGCTGTGTTAGGAACCAGAGAATACTAAATGAACCCCATAACCTTGAGGAGCTTAACCCAATAGAGGAAGAAAGCCACATAAACAAATACAGCAGAAGCAGCTCTATGGTACCAGATTCAGTGGGAGCATAAAGAAAACAATGGTCAGGGGAGGAAGTGACACCAAGCAGGTGCCCCACAGCTGTAAGGGTGCAAGAAAAGGGGCATGCCAGGAAGAGAAGCAACGTGAACAAAGAAATGAAAGTGCTAAATAGCCTGGTATATCTGAAAAAATTTCAGAGTTCAGTACTAGGGTATCTAAGACAGCAAAGTAAGAAAAACGCTGGAAAAATGAGCAAACACCAGATCACAGAAGGAACCGTATCATGCTAAGAAATTTGGATTTCACTCTTTAAGTATAGGAAACTTTTAAAATGTTCTTAAAGAAGGCAGGTTTCATGAATTTGTTTTCAATGTTCCATCTATCTCCAGTATATCAGATAATTCAGAAGCAGACAAGAAGGGGGTCAGGAAAGTCATGTAGGAGATTTGTGATAGTCAGTTGAAAGATAATATCTAAATTAAGGCACTGCCCTGACCAGTGTGGCTCAGTGGGTCGGGCGTCATCTCACAAACAGAAAGATCACAGGTTTGATTCCCAGTCAGGGCACATGCCTGAGTTACGGATTCAGTCCCCAGATGGGCCGCATAAGAGAGGCAGCCGATGAATGTTTCTCCCATCAGTGTTTCTCTCCCTCCCTTTCTCCCTCCCTTCCTCTCTCTCTAAAAACAAACAAAACCAAAAAATTTTTAATTAATTGATTAATTGATTATTTAAGGCATTGGCAGTATGAATTAAAAAAGGGATACTTATAAAACATAGGAAGACAGAAATGACCACAAATGTTCTCTAATTAAGAAACATGGAGTATAAGAAAAAATGTCAAAAACAACTCCCAGTTTTCTGGTTGAATAGAGAATGATGTCATTCACCAAAAGAAGGGATATGGAAGAAAGGGCAGGCAGACGGGAAAATAATGAGTTTAGCTTCAGATGAGCTAAATTATGAAGTTACCTGGGAGACATACATGATATCCCACTAGACATTTCTACAGGTAGGTCTCCACTCAGAAGATCTATCTGGGATACAAATATATACTTTGTATGGGAATAGAAGAGAGTATTCTACCAGTTTGTAAAAATGACTACACCAGAAGCAAATGAAAAGTCTACGGGTGAGTACAGAAAAAGGAAGAAGCAAAGGAGAATAAGATGGAGAGGGGAAGAGAACCATTGACCAAATCACAAGACAAAGTCAAATCACAAGGAAAAGAAAATTTTAGGAATTGAGTTATCAATAAAAGCAAATACTTCAGAGAAGTCTAATAAAGAGAGGTTGAAACAAGTGCACTGATTTCAGCAATGGACTCAAAATGAGCATCATCCAAAACCCCAAATCTATTTCCTTTCCCTCAATTCTATCAGAGGAACCACTATCATTCCACTCTTCAGGATAGAATCGCTACACTTACCCTTAAATCCTTACAATTCCTAATTCACCCAATCTGTTAGCAAGTCCAATTATTTCATTCTTGGAAATGCAAGTCATAATTTCTCTTTTTTAATTATTCGGTATGCCTTCCAAGTCAAGATCCTCATCACCTCTCAACTGTATAACCATAACAACTTCTCACATAATTTCCCAGCCTCCAATCTCTTCTTCCTTATCCCAAGTTATCCTACATACTAGCTGTGTGACCTCACAAATGCCATTTAACATCCATCTATAAGCCTCAATTTTCTCATGTGTAAAATGAAGATAATAAAAGTATTTACTTTGACAGGTTATTTTAAGAATTTAACGAGAAGTATTTTTTAATTAGTGTACTTAAATAATAGTTCCAATCGGCTGGCAATTAATGTTTAATGTAATACTAATATATGATAGCAATTGATATACACTATCAATACAGTACCACTATCCATAGTCCCTAACAGTGTCTAGCATTTACTAGGTCCTTGATAAATATTTAAGAAAGGAAGAGAGGGGAGGAGGGAAAGTGAAAGAAACACATATGATTAATTCACTTATATCACTTTTGGATTATATCAATACCTTGTTTAAGAATCTATGACTCTGTTACCAACTACATAGGATTCTAAGTTATCTTATCTTATCTGGCTTTTAAGGCCTTCCATGAACCATGTTCCCATACTCAATAAGAGAAACCTTCACTGCAGTCAGATAGATCGCTTCTCTGTTTCCCCAAAAGACCATTCTCATTCCCACTTCCCTGACTTTACTCACCCTGTGTGCTCCACAAGGAATACCTTCTGCTCTTCCCATCTAAATCTTCATTGTTCAGTGCCAGTTAGGAAACTACTTTTCAATAGTACACGTACAAGGTAACTAAGGTCTCATCAATAGATATGGTAGTAGGAAGGTCTAATCTAAGAGATGTTGAGGAAGGAACCATAAGATGTGGTGAATGACAATATGGGGAATTGAAGTGGAGAAAAATAAAAACAAAATTAAAAAAGCAACAGTGACAAAACAAATGGTGACTAAAAAAAAAAAATTGTAGGACTATCAATGATATAGAGATGCCAGGAAAGCTTTCTCTTTCCAGTATCTCTAAAAGCAGGGAAAGGAGCATTCAGGGAACAAAGGATGAGGATAATGGTGCCTGTGGTTTTCCCTGATGGTTGTGGAGGCAATACCAACATGGATTTATGATGTGACAGAAGGGAGATAATTTTGTACTCTAAGAAGGAAAAGATAAAAGGAAGGTAGCCGAAGAGTTAGAAACATTAAGGGTACAGACAGAAAAGCAAAAGAGGTGTTCCTATTAAGGAGACAGAGATGGTCAGCAACATTCTAAAAGAAGCTAAGGTAGCAAGATAATAAATGGTAAAAGGGTCAGCACAGGCTCAACATATGAGAACTAAGGGAAAATGGAGTTCATTTAACTAACAGATCATCACTGAATTATGAGCAAACAGACTCAACTGACTGGTCAAGATGACAACCAGAGGATAACTTTAAAAAAAATTTTTAGTAGTGCAAAAACGAAAGCTTTAGGATTGAACCATCCCAATTATGCCTTATGCCTTTTACAACAACTACACTGAAGCGTGGTTGCATACAAAGACATTTTTAAAAAACCATGTAGAGGAATATTCTTACGAAAATATGCTCACCTCATGGTGTATTCGCTGATAAACTTTTTGTTCATTGTCTAATACTACAAAAGATTCAGAGGGTGCTGCATCCCCATTGAAAATGAAGCTTAAATCCCCTCGTTGGCACTTCATGTCAGTAAAGTCTATGAGAGTAGTGTCAAGCCTGTGAAAGATGGTTAGATGAGAAATTCTGACAAATAAATTTCAATAAAACTATATGACAATTAAACAAGTTTTGTTCCTTCTAAAATCAAACTAAGATACTAATACAACATTTCAAAATCAAATTTAGAGATAAGAGCTAAATTTAAAATATCTTATTTTTAAGAAAAAACACCAAAAGAATATTTAAATATATTCCATTTTACCTATATTTCATTTTTCTGAATGCATAGTTCATTAACCCAGCAGGAAGACTGTTTCCCCAGTGTTGAAGTATTTCCCTAAAGGTATCCTTGTTCCCTACTATTTCCATAAAAGTTACAACTGGAAAGGGCAGAAAAAGACCTAACATTCTTTGATCCCTTTAAGACCATTTTACTGGTTCCACGGGGCATGTAAGAGAGGTAAAGCAATGGATATACCACATTCTTGGATTAAGGAATGTGTGTCCAGTCTTCTATACCTATGCCTTATACCTAACCATCAGTTACGAAAACTTGCTTCATCCTTCCACTTGGTAACCCATTTAACTTACTCCAAATTCTTGGCTTTTCTGTTTGACTTCCCAGATTCAATTAGCATTCCCTTTTCCAACATCTCCACAGCCTGAAAATGTTGTGGGTCATTCCTGTGTCAAAATCTCACAGATTCACACACTCGTGTGTTTATTGTGCTCTTTGGTAACCAAGACCTGGCAAGGTCGACCCCAATGAGTTGGTCTCAAATAAATTCCACATATCACTAGTTATTGAAATTAGAATACTGGTATGGAAAAGTTCCCAACTACCCTGAAGTCCTTCAGTCTGTGATGGCTTTGTAGAAGATCACTTCAGGACCCCTCTGACTAGCTGCTCAAAACATGGTCCTTAGTCTAAGAAATGGGTTGACACTATCTGTTACAAGATTCTGATCATATCCAAGGAAACACGTTTAAGTCTTTGTGAGAGATCTACCCTGGCTATTGAGTTTCTAATTCAATTGTAAGAATTCTTTACTTTGTAGGTTTGTTAGTTTTCACCTAGGTAAAGGCAAAGTGAATGGACATTCTTGGTTTCCACAGAAAAAGCTGAGAAATAGAACATAATCTCACATGCTGCATCCAAAGAAAAACTAGAATTATATCACTAAAACTATACATTTTAAAAGTGAAAGTGATATTATTAATAATTTTACCAGGACAACTGGGATGAACCAGAGCAAATAGGGAAATTTGATAACCCTATGTGTAACAGGCTCTTTTCTGAGGCGTATTTTATACATATAAAATCTCCCTCAGAATGAAATCAGGAAGCACTGAAAAAATCAAGTCACTGGCTCCTGCAGGGGTGAGCCCTGTTTGCTGCTTTGCAGCTGAATTCCAGCTCCTGGTCTTCTTCTGGTGGTCTGCTTTGTACTCCTAGTGCCTGCACGACTGACCTGTCCTGTCATTGCTTGTACATGTGTCATGAGACAGAATAATGCCAGTGAAAGGGGCTTATTCTCAACCTTCATAGGGCACGGACTACCCATAGTATCAAAAAGAAACAGATCATTTTATGTGTGTGCCCTATTTGGACTCCAAACTTCAACTACCAGGGAACTATCCACCCCACATAAAATAAATAAATAAATAAACAAAAACAAACATTTTAAAAAGGGGGCAGAAGAGTCTTCTGCCTTCATTCCATTCTTGCCCACCCTGGATGAGAGTGGTAGTGAACTGTAAGGGGCAAGGGTGGAAACAGTGAGGAAAGGGTCAAAGACAGATGGGGCAAATGGTGATTTTTAAGCTCCCATATGTAGTCACACCTAAAATCAGTCCAGTCAATTTTCGTTCCATCTGTGTTTCTGTAACTTGAATTGAAATTAGAGTACCTACTACATATTCTGCAATATCCCTGACATATTAGATTGCCTGGTACACATCACACATGTTCACAATGATAAAATTTCTCAGGATGGTATTTTAATGTCCTTGCCCTTGCCCTTGGCTTTAAGCCTATGAACCTAAATATTTTTAATTTTTGCCATGTAACAGCTATAAAAAAATTCTTTATATAAATGAAAAGACTGGAATACAAAATATTTCCTGATATAAAAACTTGGAAAATGTGAAATAACACTGGACAAGGAAATACAGCCTTCTCTGAAAGCTTCTCTGAGTGTCTTTGAAACAGGAAAAGCCTGAAAAGGCAAAGTTTGCCATGATCATTTCAGTCAGTACATACAGATCACCTAAAATTATTAATATTAATAGTAAAAATGTTTATTTAGTATTCCCAACAATAAAGTTGCTCACACGTTCCTGTTTTTACTAAAGTATTACTCTCTCCTTGACACCAGAGAAGGTATTTTACATATCAGATGGCTGTCACGAGATACAGTAAACTGAAAAAATTCCTTTGAACAGAGTTTAAAATTCAGATTTGAAGTGATGTTTTAAAAAGAAACTAATCATCCAATGACATTTAAATTTGAAAGTTTCTATTTAATGCTAACAGATTTTTTAAAAGTCAATTCTTGTCACTTATGCAAAAAACCTTTACCAAACATCCTAAAATCCAGCCTCTCCATGAATGTGGTAAAACTTTGGTAACGAGAGCTTTAGTGCCAGCTGCTAGTAAGCCCCAGGTGTGAGTGTCTTGCTACATTACAGTAGCTTCCCCTCAGGCTCTTATTAACCATTTTGTGGTTTTATTTATTATCTATTCTCATTATATAATATTCATTATAAAATCTACTTCCAAAAGTCAAATATAAATGTGAAACAATTTTTTAAAAGCAAGTTGTACCTTTTTTCCCTATTTCTAAAAATCAAACAAAACTAAAACTCACCTTTTTTTTAAAGTAGCACATGAAAGAAAATATTATTCTTCCAAATTATCTACTATCTTTGGTCAGTGCCTATAATAAACATTTTTAAAATGACAAATAATTTTTTGATGAATCCATAATACATTGCTAACAACTGGCTGCTGAATTAAATCTACATCAGTATCAAATCCTTTCCTAGTTTCTCTTCTATGTTTTTCTGTATTTTCCCAGGCTTCTATAATTACCATGAATTTAATGTCCATGAGAACTTTCATAATTAGAAACATCTGAGGTTATTTTTACAAACCAAAACCACAGAAACATATTATTTAACCAAATTCTACTGCTTGAGAATAATTACCTGAGAACTTGTTTCAAACTAAAGGTTATCTCTTCACTACAATTCAACATATTACATAATAAATTTTATAAAAAATTGATTTTTTAAAATTTCTGCCTTGTGACATGGTGAGAAAGGACAGGAAGTCAGGTCCTGGCTCAGCTATTAATGGGCAATATGATCTTTTAAAAATCACTTTAATTCTCTGAACTTTCTCATCTATAAACCAGTTTACATGAAATAATATTTCAAGACATTTCCAGTTTTAGACCCTCATATGTTCAAATTAATATTCTGGAAATGTATAAACACATACATATATATTATATATATAATTTATAGACATACTAATATACATGTATATATACATATAAGTTAGCATATTCACTAGCATTATATATAGCTTCCATGTACTTAATTTATAAATATACCTATATTAACATAAGGCTAAAGATATAGGGAATGATAAAAGTAAAATTGCTAAAATGAGTAAAATGAATAGATTTCCCATAAGACCTAACCATCAATCTTATTTTAAAAGGAAACAGAAGAAAATTAAAATTAGCCTTAAAGAGTTCACTAGAATAGATATGAATGATTGAATAGGTGAATGAATAGATTCATGCATGGGTAGACAAGGAGAGAAGGGTATGAGAGGGATGGAGAAAAAAGGACAAGAGTTAGGTCTTCCTATGTATCCCTTATTTCTTAAAAAGCCAGGACCATAGAGATCACCATGTTAAATCTTAATATTACATCATGATCTTCACTGTTTGCCTTCTAGATACTCTGTAGGTGAATAAGAACAATACCTTTGTTTTGGTCAAGATTTTATGCCTTTAGTTATCTGTAGTATGTCTTGAATGAGATAAAATATTGTGAATGTATGTATAACATGTTTAAGTTATAAAATACTACATCCAAATGTAAGCTGTTACTATGGAAAAGAAAAGCTTCCTCTAAATCTCAATTTTCTGTTACTCAGAAAAAAATTGTCACCTTACCTGATATTGATACCTTGTTTGTATATTTTACAAGCATCAGAAGGCAGAATTCGGGAAAGTAAAGGCACTGTGTTTTTAAAAAATAAAAGATAAAATTAACTAACTTAAGTTCTGAAACATTACAAATTTTTTTGTTAGTAAGAGTAATGCAAACATTTTAGAAATTTACCAAAGTTATAATAATTTTCTTTAAAATAGCATTTTACCACTCAATATATAAAGCAATTTTGAGCAACTTCAAGTATCTATTATTTAACTGTGTTTGCTACATAGTTCACCACATTCCCCACCACCACCCTTGCCCACCCACCCACACAGTTAGCAGAGTTGATATAATGCTACTGGTGGGTACCGAATTTTGCCATGTATAATACACTCCTGTATATAATGCAAACTCACAATTTTGGCTTAAACTTTCAGGAAAAATACCTTCAGTTCTAATGTTTAATTCATTTTATTTATATTTAGATACTTGTTTTTTGTATTATAGAGGAATTTTAGCATTTATTTTTGAACATATTATGGTACAAGAAATTTTATGTAATAATCAATTACAAAACACAAGACCAGGTACAAGGTATTTCAGGTACTACCCATGTATAATGCACATCCTCATTTTTCCTTCAAAAATTTGGGCAAAAAGTGTACATTATACACAGCAAAATATGGTACATATTGCAGAATATTATTATAGATGAGAAAAACAATGACCTATGGTAACTAACCCCACCTGAAGGGGTAACTAGGCGTACCTATATCCTATCTGATCCTTTAAATATAATGTGATTAAATAATAGAAAGTAATGTGTATAAGAGGAAGAGACATTTTTAAAGCTAAATAACTGAATTGGAGTTTGAACCCCAAATATGTGACCTTGGTTACTTAAGCACACTGTACCTCAGTTTCAAAATGTATACAATGGAATCACACTCTTTACCTATAGATGTCTACCTTCCACTGTTGTGCACACTCCTATCACAGCTATCTTCTGATAGTTTTTTATTACTTATTATCTACTATGTTGGGGGGGAAATAAGAGTCATTCTATGGATGACTAAATCCGCCCAACAGCCCATAATAAACTACCACATACCAAAAAAGAAAAAAGAAAAAAATGTGAAGCTCAAAATTCCTGAAATTAAGATATCAGATGTGTATGTGAGTATGTGAGCATGTGTGAGTGTGTGTGTAAAATATATTAAAGATGTATTTTTTAAAATTCAGTGTTCAAAATGGGTGATAAATCAACCAGGGTTAGAAAGAAACGAAAACTGCAGCGAAAATTAAAGACTGTTTTTTAGTTAACTTTTTCAAAGCATCAATATTTTCTATTTAACACTAAGGGTACACTTAACATATCAATGCCTTTTTAAAATTGTGAGAAGTTATTGAATCCAAAATTATTTCCGGCAATGAAGACAGGTTTCTAGACATTTTCTTGTACAAAAATAAGACAAGTTTACTGCCCAAAAAGAATAGAGTATCCACTAAGAATTACCCTAGTCAAAGAATATAAAAAATCATTTTCTGATAAAAATTTTTTCTGCCCGGCCAGTGTGGTTCAGTTGGCTGCCCGTTATCCCGCAGGTTTGATTTCTGGTCAGGGCACAGGCCTGGGTTGCAGGTTCCATATCCATTCGGGGCACGTGCAGGAAGCAACTGGTCTATGTTTCTCTCCTTCTCTTTCTCCCTCCCTCCCCCTCTCTCTGCATCAATTTTTTTTTAAATTCCTGATATGAAACAACAGAAGTTGAAAAGCACAATAATAGCAGAAATTTATGTAAGTGGTCAAAGCTCTTCTTTCATGATCATTATTTGGGATCCATTTTTCCTGACTTCAAGTACCTGATGTAGCATAAACAAGATGATTAGACGAATATAACACTCTAAATTTACTTAATTTAATTTATTACATCTTTTGAAATAGTACAGTAACCTACAGAGACAAAATTTAGAATCATATACCAATATCCACTTATCAAAAAATCAGAAAATGAGAAAGGAATGCGAAGAAAAAAGCAGCTTAGAAGTCATTTTTCATAAACACAACTTCAAAATTATTTCATTAATAATCCCAAGAACATAATCTAATGCAGCAAATAAGAAAGCCACTTAAAAATAAAACAAGGAGAGCCCTGACCACAGGTGGCTCAGATGGTTGGAGCATCATCCCATACACCAAAAGGCTGAGGGTTAGATGCCAGTCAGGGCACATACCTGGGTTGCAGGTTTGATCCCCTGTTGGGATGTGTACAAGATGCAACTGATCAGTGTTTCTCTCTCACATCAGTGTTTCTCTCTCTCTCTCTTACTCCCTTCCTCTCTCTCTAAAATCAACAAGACATATCCTCAGGTGAGGATAAAGGAGGGAGGGAGGGAAGGAGGGAGGAAATATATTTGTAGTAACTGAAAATAATGTTTTTTTGAAGAGCATTTACAGATGTTAAATGTTTATGTAAAATAAATCAGGATATAAAAAAAAGAAGCTTGGGGATTTGAGGGATTGAGAAGAAAAGGCTCAGAAAAAAAGAAGGAATAGTATCAAGCAAAAAAAATTTCTGCTATTAATGCATTCTAAAAATAAAGCAATTTACATTTTCCCATTTCTGTGATGACTTTTTCCCTTCTTGTGTAAATTGAACAATTAAGCTGTCTACATTTTGTTATCTCTGTATAACCTGAGAGTCTGACACTGTATTTCGAAGGTAGCATAAGTCACTGAACTGAATAAGAGTCTCTAAATTTAAATTTTGATTTTGCTATCACTTACTCCCTGATTTTAATTAACATTTGTAAACCTAATGTTTTCTATCCATAATATGCAAATAGCAACTCCAAATATATAGGGTGGGGTGGGTGCTCTACAAATTATAAGATAGAGAAATTTTTTAAACTATCAGTTTTTCTGTTGAAAAGTACTATATGCCTAACTCTAAATTTGACGTAATGATTATTATACTATAAATTATTTGACATTTTACAATATATATAGGGCTTCCTTCAAAAACATGATTTCATTTCATACTCATCAAAACGAAAATTTACAACAGATGGGGCAATTATTCTCCCTACTTTAACCACGGCTGAGGCTATCTTCAGCCAAACACTGAATATAACACAGTATGAGGAGGAGTAGAGTGTGTGTACTCCACTACCTCTGAATTAAACTTATCCCTGGGATCTCAATATTTCTTAGATTCCCTTACTTCTGGGTGGCCTGTTATTTTTTTTATTAGTGGTTTTGACAAGAAGAAACATGCCTAAACTCTAGAATAAAGCTTGATAATCAAATCTAATAATAGAAATTACCCAGTGTTTTTTAATCCAAAGTGTCTAAACTAAATCTAGCCTCCAGGTGCTAGTTTAGACATGAAATCAGAAAAATCCTTTATCAGCAATGAAACAGATGTGCTGACTTTTTTGTGTCAAAGTCAAGTTCTCAAAGAATCAGTACTTTCAATAAGTGCCTCAGTGGTTGTATCATGAATTTGTTTATGCAACATTTATAATATGTTTATAACTACAGATATATGAACAATTTCAGGAATGATTACATTCATTTCTATTTCTTCACACAATTGAAGTGTTACTTTTAAAATATTTTAACACATTTTGCTCAGCAAGATAAATTGACTACTTTGGAATTTAAATCACCAATATTACTAAGAAAATCAGTTAAAGAACCAATACACTCAAGGAACAACCCTAGTATAAAGTCACAAAGGAAGATGGGGGTCTATGCAGATCATGAAAAATAGGATGAAAAAATGCATTCAGGCTTTAGACCAATTTGACTTGGAGCTCTTTTATTAAACAAAGCTGCTTCAGATCTCTTTTTTCTCAGTGGTATGGTACACCAGGATTTCTGAATGATATGCAAAGCATAAAGGCAAGACAGGCCTATCAGAAAAATAAAATCACGTGTAATTTTGATGGAGCCAAAACTAGCCTGACAAGCTAAAGTTGTAACGATTTTGGAGAGAACTAATTTTATTTAAGGATTAAAACTCTATATTTTGAGATTAAACACACTAGAAAAACTTTAATCATCCATGCCTGTACAGTATTATGCTGCTGTTAAAATAAATAAAGTACTTCCTCATCAGCTAGTATGGTAAGATGCCTGTGATATATTAGTAAGAATGACAAACTGCATAATGACATAGTATGAGTCCATTAAAAAACCCTAATACTTAGTATATACATATATATATTTGTGCGCACACACACACACATTTGTAAATGTTGCAAATGGTTTGAAAATATTAGCATGAAATGTTAACAATAGCTTCTATAGTTGTCAATATCTGATTTACTTTTATAATTATTGTAAGATTTATTTTTACAATTACTTTAGGGATAAATATTACTGAACATTCAAATCTTTATATCTTTGTATCATAAAAATTAATTCAGATGCTTAAAAAAACACATGTAAGCTCATTATATCCCAACCTAGATATAGATTACATTAAAAGAAACTTTTTAAACAAAATTTAGTTGTTTTGCTGATTGTTTAGCTTGTAAAGGTCACGGGATCAAACTTCTTATTTGGAATATGGGGAAAAAAGAAACCTACCAAGGTAAAATCAATGACTGTAAAATATCTAGAAATTAAAGTCTTTCATAATAACAGAAACAGGGTGCAACCAAACAGTATATTAAGACAGAGGCTGTAAGGATGCAGTAAAAGTGGCAAAAATGATTGAAAGTTAAATATGCAAAATCAAATGTTAACAAAATTTTGCACATTCAGGGATCCAAGTACTATATTTCAAACTTCCTTAAATTCACTAATTTTAATAATCTCATAATTATACTTCCCTTCCCTCTGAAAATTCCTTATATTAAATTAGTATAACACTTAAACCTGAATTATATTTTTTAAAAACACAAAACTTTTTAATCTTAAAAATAAGAATTATAAAAGTTACTTACAAGGTTGAGATCATTAAATACCACTCCAGTGCCTTACATCCATTACATTCAATGTGATAGAAAACACTAATTTTCCCTATGGCAAGTATCAAATTTATTATGTTAACATTTCTATATAATAGTTATTTTTACACTCACAATTCTGCATGTGTACATATTTTATAATAAAACATAGCATACTCTTACCCCAGCTTTGAAAATCCCAGTGAAGTTCTAGATAAAAGTCACCTAGCTGAGAAATGAAATATAAATAATTACTGAATGCACCTCTAGTTAACAGCTGTTATCTCTACTTAACATTTTGCTTTTTAAAAAAAATCTGTTATCATTAAAGGTCTATAGACAAGAAGAGAAATTTTTCAATGTTTGGAGTTAAAAAGAAAAATGTTTATTACTTAAAATAAAATATTACAATAGCACTCATCAAAACATTTATTTACACAGGAAAATATGCACCACTGTAGGTTTTATAACAACATTTTAATTGCATAGAAACGCATCTGGAACTGACATTTAAATTTGCATCAATAAATATGCCATTTCTCAGTATAACTGAAGTATCAATTAGTATTATTGTAAAAGTAGTTAATAACTTTAGAGGGTTATAAAAAATGATTTCCAAAATAATTATTTGTGTAGCCTCATAATGGTCTAAAAAAAATGTCCCAGCCCTGGCTGGTGTGGCTCAGTGGATGGAGTGCCGGCCCATGAACCAAAGGGTGGCTGGTTCGATTCCCAGTCAAGGCACATGCCTGGGTTGCAGGCCAGGTCCCCAACAAGGGGCACATGAGAGGCAAGCCCACATTGATGTTTCTCTCCCTCTTTTTCTCCCTCCCTTCCTCTCTCTAAAACAAATAAATAAAATCTTTTAAAAAATACAAAAGAAAATAGCAGAAAATCAATCAAACTTTCTGTGCAAGCACCCTCAGCTCTTACTGTCATGAGGTAGGACACAAAAAAAGTTTTGTCATCTAAGGAAGCTGCAAACTGCTCCTCATAGGAGCAGCAGCTTCAGCTCTTAGAGAATCTTCTAATCCAAAGAACAAAGAAAAATTATGGCCATTAGTTATGTCCTACCTCCTTTCTTTTTTGGAGCTCTCATCTAATGTACTGCAAGCAGTACTTCTTTACCTACTTTCCTAGCTCAAAGTAAATGGTGCTTCCCATAAGAGTATAATCAGAGTATTTGTTAAGTTATTACTGCTTATTTTAAGCAGGATTTTTACCATGTTTTGACCCTTACTCATTAGTGAGAAATTCGACTGTATTTTTAAAAATGTTTAAAAACTACACTTACAATTATTTTGGGGGTGCAAAATCAACAAAGAAATATAGCCTACCTCTTTCAGGGCTTTCAATAATCGAGGTCGTTTTTCTTCAACACTTTCCCTGGATTGCTGCTTAAGCTTCCTTAAAAGAGCTGTAACTAAGATTTAAATTTTAAAAAATTAATTTAAAATAGATTTTACCCTACTAGAAGACACTACTGGCTTTTATACAGATATATTGAAAGATATATGAATAAGTTAGCAAGTAAGTTTAGTAACACTGTATGGTTCCAAAGGAAAATTGAGACGAGATACCTCAACATCAATTTATATTAAATCGCACTAGTTTTCCTAGTTTTTAATTTTCTGTACAAATTTAGGTTATGTACTGACTGAGCCAAGATTTACCAACCTCAGTCAGATGTTGGAATATCCTGTAGTAACACCAATCTAAAATATCTCAAACGCAGCAGATCTCAAAAATCCCACTGAATACCACTTTTCTAAAAACATAATTATCTACAATTGTTACCAGGAGTACCTGTTCTTTTTTCACCAGAGATTGTATTCTTACCTATTAATAATACAGAAAAAAAATGTATAAAAATAAATCCTATTCTATCTGTGAAAATAACTTCTGAATCTAATAAACCTGAAGACCTCCTTAATGTTTTCTCAATAGTTAAGAGATTGAGATTTATTAAACATGTTAAGTGTAAACCCCAGCTTTACTACTTAATAGCTGTGTGTAAACTCGGACAACTTACTATATTTCCCCACACAGAAGTTTCTTTTTTTTTTCATTTGTCAAATAAGAATAAAGTCAAATCTACTATGTGAAGTTACTGTAAAGGCTCAATATAAATTCCTTACTAGTGTACCTACAATTAAGTAAATATAATTTTTATCTATTAGAATGAACATCTAGAATTGACTAGCAAAAATCATCCAATCCCTAACATTTATTAAAATAAGTGAGAATACTACACTGGAAATAAGAAGATAGAAAAACATGCATTGAGGTGTAAAACATGTATACTCATACATCAACACATGCAGATTTCCTCCTTGTCCTGACATATTTTTTCATATACATATATATATATATATAAATACTATTGTTTTCTATTTTACAGTATGCATTCTTATAAAGTATTTCAACCCTATGTAGAATACAGACAGAAACAGAAGGTGAAAAAAGAGGAAGAAAGAAAGAAAGAAGGAAAGAAGAAAATGAAGGAAAAGAAAGAAAGGAAAGGAAGGAAAGGGAAGGAAAGGAAGGAAGAGAGAAAAAGAAAGAAAGAGAGAAACAAACAAACAAATAGAAAGAAGACAGTAGTGAAAGCTTGGACAAGATTTGTTTTCTCTGCATAGGCCAAATTAGTAAAAGGCCAAAGAAGAATTCTAAAGAACAGTAAAATTTATTCTTTCTTTTAACCACAGGTCTAACAATAAATAACTCCAATATAGTTTAAAAAGCCAAAAATCATAGAACAATGTTTAAATTACTAAAGGTCTTTCAGGACAGAAGAGGCTGAGACCTAGAAGTCAGAGAACATGAGACGTAGTCTAGCTCTGTGAACTAGGTCAACAGTTCCCAAATACAAGTCTACATTTCAGTGCCCAATTGTACAAGTTTCCAGTGATATTCAGCAAAATTGAAAAACTGGGACCTAGGATGGGTTTTTTTCTTTATAAATTACATATTATTTCAATTCAAGATAATCATTAAAATTCTTTACAGATTCAAATTTATATGAATCTGGTTAACCTCCATGTTTGTTATAATTTAACTCTAATATCAGAGATATATTTATTACCCAAATGCAGTAGCTTTTCTTCCTCACTATAAGCTCAAATACTTTAATAAATATTTATTCAATCTCTCTTGCCTTTATATTGAAATGGACCTCTGCTAGAATGTAAAAAATGAAAAGAATTCAATCCTTAGACTGAATGTAAAAATGAAAAGAATTCAATCTAGACTGAAAAGGTATCTTAATGTACAGCAGGAGCCATAATTTTTATCACCTCAATATGTTGTTTTGTAACTGACTGAGGCATTCTGTAAGTAACACAAAATGACATAAAAATTACCAAACATTATTAAAAAGGTAGCAACATCAACAATATATGTCACAGTAATACATGCAAAAGATTCCTGTTCTTTGAGACTTGACATTTAAAAAATTATTTCAACTCAAACTCTCCTATGGAAGCAGAAACAAATATTCAGAATGCAATTACACAAAATCACCAGTATGTTTTTGAGGTCTCACTATTTGTACTTCCATGTTGTAAGAATCTTAACATTGATAATGAAGATAAAATTAGCTTTAGGGAATTTGGATGGTATTAGATAGACTTCATACAAAAACTCAAATGAAGAACTCCAATAAACCACAATTAATTTAACAATTTCTTTCCTTCTCCCATAAAAAGTATTTTTAAAGTTTTCAGTTTATTATTCCTA
Source organism: Desmodus rotundus (assembly GCF_022682495.2). Classification (NCBI taxonomy): domain Eukaryota; kingdom Metazoa; phylum Chordata; class Mammalia; order Chiroptera; family Phyllostomidae; genus Desmodus; species Desmodus rotundus. The sequence goes on from NC_071389.1 coordinate 49,645,044, forward strand.
AACCTCCTGAAACTACTCCCTATTGCTCCAAGCATTACTTAAACCTGTAGCTTCTGTCCTCCACTTCCTTCTATACTCCAGTCTAACTATTTTCCACTTCTTACTGGGACAGTTCTTCCCGGATGTATCATATATCACTCAAACTCACCCAGCTTAACACCTAATTAATCCAATCCCATAATGTTATTCCTGCTATATTCCATACATCAATTAATTAATGAGATCACCATTAATCCATATTTAAGATCTTAGAATTTAATCCTTCTACTACTAGCAGGAGATAAACTAAGTGAAAGAATTGGCAATGGGTGATTATTTTTCTAATCTATCTCTTCTCTAAATATGGTATCTCTTCTTTAAAACAAGATTACCACATTTGATCTAAAGATTTTTTTCCTAAAAACCTATTGCCTCCCGCTCAATTAAAAAGTCTTGGGGTTTTTAGGGGGTAGAGGGATTGAGCAAAAAGGAAAAAGGACTCATGGACAACAGTGTGGTGATTACAGGGGGGAGGAGGGTATAAGGGGACTAAATGTAATGGGAAAATATTTTTGAAATAGAATAAAAATATTTTACTTCTTTTAATGCTCACTGGAAAAAAAAAGTCTTGGGTTTTATCCAATAATCTCCATTGCTGCTTTGAAGTCTTCTGGAATTTTGCAATGACTGGATATTGAGATCAAAACCTTGAATACCATATAAAGCAGATCTCAGTGTATCCCCTTTATCACTACAACTTCATCTTCCAAAACTACTTTTCATCCCTTCACCCACGTGTGCCTTGTAGTTTATTTAGCAAGCCACACTGAAATACAGTTCTCTAAAATATGCTTTGTTGTTTTTCATATTTCCAGGCTTTCTAATATTCTGCTTCTATGGGCTAGAATGTCTTTACCCACCTTATTAAACCCTAAAATCTGTTGAGAGTCCACTCAAATAACCCACACCTTACAAAAACCAGAATTACTTCCTCCCCCCACTGCTTCACCCTAGCACTTTATATATGCTTCAGAACACTACTGAATATTCATTGCTCTCTCTCCCCAAACTACAATGAGTTCCTCAATGTCAAAGCTAGTGGTGCATCCCTGCTATGTTTCAGATGCATCTGGTAGATACTGAGAAGACAAACTCTGTTCTAATGAAACTTACTGCCTAATGGGGGTGACGGTAGAATTCTGTCACACTCTATGAGCAGAGAAGGCTCCTTGTGCTGGAGTTGAGATCTGAAGTACTGTAAGTTGGGACAGAAGGCAAACGATGTGTGACTATGACAAACTAAAAGTCTAGCAACGCTGACTCACAGAAAGCCATGTAGAAAGAACAAGATAAAGAAGATGAAAAAGTGACATCATCATCTGGATCTTATAAACCAAGTTAGAGATTTTGATCTTCATTCTAAGTATAGAAATTTTTAAAGGGTTATTTTATTTTATTTAATATCAAAGAGTAATATGACCAGAAAAAGAAACTAAAGAATGCTTATAATAAAATATTAATAGTGATTATCTCTGGGTAAAATTATTTCCTTACTTTTTTCTCTACAATTTTGTAATTTTCTATAATTAATATCATTACTTTCTTATAAGAAAAAAATAAAGTTCTCAACAACATAGGAGAGTTATGGTAAACACAAATCCTAATAATTTACAGAAATATTTTCATTCCTGTAGTCTCAAATTTTGTTTGCTGTTTTTGTTCACTGAACACATATACAGGCCAGATTCTGTCGGGGAGCCAGAGATAAAAGGATGAATAAGACAGCCTCCATAGGACTTGAGTCTTCACAAAGCTTATAATCATCAGGATGCAGAGTAGGGAACAGACACTGTTGAACAACTAACTAGAAGTGTGCTGAATGCTGCAAAGGAAAAGAGTGACCCACTTCAAAATATATGAAAAGGAGAAGTTACTCTGCTCCAGAAGTTGAGGAAAGACTTCTCCCAGGAAGAAATATAAAGTTGAAACCCAAATCAAAAGACTGCCACTTCTGGACATGACTGCCAGTCAGTACGCACTGCCGCCTCTTTCCCTCCAAACTAACCTTTGATGTGCTACAAAATAAGACACAGACTGATACAACTCCTAAAACTACCATAACATACATATTATAAGGTAAATCTGCACGGACTACGCAGGAAGTCTCTCCTGGAAAGACAGCTAGGTCTCAGTGTGGATACGAAACTAGCAGTCTAGGTCAGAGGAAAGCTGAAGAGAGGGGTAAGTTAGAAAAAGACTTTTGTAATGTATCTCTGTCTCCCCTGATAATGGCCTGGGCTGATCAGTGTTCACCAAGTAACCATTATAAGGCAGAAAAGCAACATAACCTTGAAATTTTATTAGTTTTAAAAGAAATAATTCTAAATAGCCTCTGACAAGAAATTTAGCATTAGCTCATTATTCTGTAGCACAAAAATACTAGCAGAAATCAGACCAAAGAGACAAACAGGTCACAGAATTTTGGCTAATAATTTATATTTCATGCCCACAAAAGTTTTATGTAATATAAGCTAAATAATCAAAAACTTAAATCATAGTAATTTAAAAATTTTCAAAGTACAGATGTGTTTAACACTGGTATAAATACATCCACATTAATATTTCTAAACATTTACCATAAGGGTTGTTGAATTAATAGTCCTTTAAGTTAGTAAATATTTCTCTTTCATGTGATGGTACTGGAAATATAAGTCTGAATAATTATTGACACACAATTATATAAATGATTGGCAATGGGATACTATTCAGAATGTGTATCTAAGATATCACTCTATAGAAATCACTTTAAAAACCAGACTTAACTATTATACTATGTGATTCAATTTTTACATTAGAATTTTTACTAAATATCTAGTAACTGATTTTCTTAGAAAACTCTGTTTACTGGCCTTCCCATAGATTATGAATTACTAAAGAGTAGAAACATGACTTCATTCTCTACATCTTATTATATACACATTCTTTATAGTAAGGACTAAGTAAATATTCACTAATGCTGAGAACACCCTTTAAAGTCATAGAAGTCTCAAGATGGGTCAGATATCCAGGAACCCATCTGGTTTCCTCTCCACTCTGCTAATCATTTAGATATATTAGAGCAAGTTCCTTCAGACCAATTGCTGCAACTCTGAACTCACTCTCAGTTTCTCAGAGCTGTATATTTTTATCTTTTCCCTGAAATAATTCAGAGTTAGTATAATTTCTTGCTCTCATAAGGGTCTCTTGATGTTTGTCCAGAAGGACAACTCTCAATGAATAACAATATATATACACTCCTATGGTTGTTAAACTATCCCAATTTTTTTCTCACATTAAATCTTAAACCCAAATCTAACTTCACCATTAAAAGTTGCCCAAGGTGTTCAGGAACTCCACAAAGATGTAATATGTGGATTACATGTAAAGCTAAAACATAAGAAAAAGCCTGTAAGGGCCCAAAACTTAGCATCAAAAATAAAATTAAATCAGGTAACATCCCAGGAGTGTTCAATGTTATGCTTTTCTTTATTAAAACTACCAAAAATTTTTATAGTTCCTTCTACAAAGCTAGACTGAAGTAGTCATTTTCAGCCTCAAATTATAAAAAGACAGTATTGCCAGAAACATTCTCATTCATCCAGATTTAAATTTTATAAAATTTTCAATTATTGAGAAGTGTTTTGACAAAAATAAGACCTGTATATGAAGTTGGGAAAAAACAGGTATAAGGGGAGGGAGAGTGGAATAACTGAACACTCCATATACTGTAAAAAATGTATGTGACATTTTTTGGAAATTCTCTAAAGACTAAAATGGAGGCAGACTTTTCCTCACTTTCAGCAATTAAAGCAGATAGATAACTGTTATTAAAACACCGATTATTTTCAGTTCCAATTACTCTTCCAAAAAAATTAAGCAGTTGCCAGAAAGAACAGTTAGGTCTCAATGTGTTTAAAAAGGTCTTTCATTCTAAATGAATTTTTAAAAAATTGAAGAGTACCACCAGTAGGGCTGAATGCTGTAAGAAGAAAAAAATAATAAACAAACTTTTAAACATAATTCCTCAATTGTTTTTGTGTATTACCCAGTAATCAAGTTCCTAGTAATGCATATATGTTTATAAATAACTGCAAACTTTTCAAAAGGTGGGAAGTTACACTACATGAAAAGTATTCCAAATGCATCATTCTGTATGTTTAGACTGGAGAGCAACAGTAATTATATTGCTTACTCATCTGTCTATCTCCATAGCTGATGGCTTCCGCCAGCGGGCTCCATCCCTGAGCATTTTTCACCTTTACTGGAGCATTGTGAGCCAAAAGTAAATGGGCACATTCTGAAACACAAAGTGGTAATAATATCAAACATCATGCAGTTTTTAGAATCTCAATATAAAGGTTACATAAAAATTCAAGAAACCAAATTAATATAAATGATCTATAAAATAAATACTGTACTACGTGTAGTTGCCTCTCACACATCCCATACTGGGGACCTGGCCCACAACCCAGGCATGTGCCCTGCTCGGAATTGAACCAGCGACCCTTTGGTTCACATACTCACACTCAATCCAATGAGCTACACCAGCCAGGGCAAGAATGTTCACTTCAGCATTGTTTATTATGACAAGTATACTGGAAACTAAGTGAATATCCACCATAGCATAATGACTGACTAAAGCATAATGGAGTAATATGCAGCCATTTTTAAGAATAGAGTCGTATCAAAAGGACAAAGGAGCCAGCTTAAATGATTAGCCTCTGACCAAATTTAGGAAAGTAAGCATCAAAAAGAATGGATATGCATAACACACTAAAAAAATAATTGATATGCCCAAATGACATCAAAATATAAAAGAAAGGGCAAAAAATTAAAAAGAGAACCATCATATGACCCAGCAATCCCACTTCTGGGTATTTATCCAAAGAAATCCAAAACACTAATTTGAAAAGATATATGCACCCCTATGCTCATCTCAGTGTTACTTACAATAGCTAAGATATGGAACCACACTATGTGCCCAATGACAGATGAATAGATAAAGATCTGGTACATATATACAATGGAATATTAATCAGCCATGAAAAAGAATGAAATTTTACCATTTGAAACAATATGAATGGACCTAGAGGGTATTATGCTAAGAGAATTAAGTCAGATACAGAAAGATAAATACCATATGACTGTGCTTAAAAACACAAAATAATGAACAAATAAAACAGAAACAAACTCATAAGTATAAGGAAGTGATGATCACCAGATGAAACGGGGGTTGAGGGGAATGAGAAAAGGGGATTAAGGAGTACAAATTATCAGTTATAAAAATAGTCATAGGGATGTAAACTACAGCATAGGAAATATGGACACTAATATTGTAATATCTATGTATGGTGCCAGTTAGGTACTAGACACTAGATTTATTGGGGTGAGCACTTTGTATATAAATGTCTAATTACTACACTGTATACCTGAAACTAATATAATATTGTATGTCAAGCATAATTTAAAAATACATCTTATTTAGAAAGCTAAAAAAATAAAATAACGAAACTATAAAATCAGCATGTTATAACCCCAATGTAATAACTGATTTAGGAGAAGGTCCTCAATGAATGCTAAAGCCAATAGGTAAAAAGCTATGTGCTGGAAAATGGGCTAGTCATGTGATACCAAAATATCATCCCAGGATTATTCACAAATTATAAAGAGAAAAAATGTTCCTTTAAAGTGGAGCTATTGGAGATAGCTCTTAAACAAGAGAACAAACTTAGTGGCATTGATAGTGAGATACTGGACATTAAGTGTTTCCTAATGTGATGCAATGTAATAAAATTTGTAACATTGCCCATGCGGTATTCTTTCAAAAAATGTTTAACTGAATCTAATTAAGCCTCTATAGCTAATTTTCAATTTACAGAAAATAAGAAAAAAGTTAAATAATATCATGAGAAAATAATCAGGGAAATCCGAGATGAGGGACATTCTACAAATTAACTGGTCAAGACTCTTCAAATAGTTACAAAGGAGGAAGAAAAAAGCTGGGCAAACTTATCTAGATTAAAATAAAACAAATGCAATGAGTAAACCTCAATGGTATCTTGGTTCAATATAAAATACATTTACAGACACTTGAAACTGAAAAAAGTCAAATCCTAATTAGATATCAGATATAACAATACTATTAATTTTCATAGGTGTGATGATGACATCACAGTTATGAAAAATGTCCCTACAGGATGCAAACTGAAGCATTTGGTGGTAAAATGCCATTATGTCTACATCTAATTTTCAAATGGCACAGCAACAATAATATATGTAACATGCTAAGATAAAGAGAGAGATAACATAAATACGATAAATGTTAACAATTACTAAACTTAGGTGGAGAGTATTTCAATGTTCATTGTGACAATCTTTCAGTTTTTCTGTATATTTGACATTTTTTGTAATAAAGTGTTGAAAGAAAAAAGAAATACAAGAATTTTTTAAAGGAATGAATTTAAACTATCCCAACAGACTTAAAGGAACATCCATGTTTTTAAAAGGAATAAAAAACTACCGTATTTTGCTGTGTATAATGTGCACTTTTTAGTCCAAATTTTTGAGGGAAACATAACATTGCACATTACGCATGGGCAGTATTAATTCCATATGTATATAAATGTTTTTAATTCTTTTATTTAGGCTTATGCATGAAAAGTGTAACTCTAGAAAGCAATAACGGTATCTGTATACAAAATAATACACTGGCATACAATAGTTGCTTTTGTATATAAATAAAAAATTGAATTAAAAAGTTAAAATGAGCCCTGGCTGGTATGGCTCAGTGTATGGAGTGCCAGCCTACAAATCGAGAGGTTTGATTCCCAGTCAAGGCACATGCCTAGGTTGTGGGCCAGGTCCCCAGTTAAGGGTGTGCGAGAGGCAACTGATCAATGTATCTCTTGTATGTTGATGTTTCTCTCCCTCTCTTTCTCCGTCTGCCCCTCTCTCTAAGAATAAATAGATAAAAATCTTTAAAAAAAATTAAAATGAAAGACTTTTTTTCTGAAAGTTTGGGCCAAAACCATGGGTGTGCATTATACACGGGAGCACATTATACACGGCAAAATACTGTACATATATGAGTGTGTACTTAGATAACACACACATATTTGTATATAAGTTTATAAGCATGGAGAAAAGTACAGAATAATATCCAGCAGGTTAACACAGGGTAGCATGTTTACTGGGAGATGGGGGTTAATAAGGAGAGAAAATGATAGATGAGATAAAAAGAATTTTTATAAACACATAAATGAATAATGTGAACCTTCCCCTAAGAAACTTGCCATGGGGTTTATATATATGTGTGTATGTGTGCACATAAAGGAAGTTAGGGAAGCATAAACATGAATAGGTATCTACAGACTTGTACAAGTATTTTATGATAAACAGTTCAGTGAAAAGAAAAGCATGGCAAAGTACTGTATGTAGTGATTTAACTTCAGTTAAAAACAAACTAAGCCTCTACGTATATGTTATATGAAGGAGGGTGTGCAAGGATACTCATTAGGCTATTAATGTTCATTACAATCAGTAAAAACAAGTAGAAAATATGATGCTTTTATACAAGGGGTGGGCAGAACGTTGTTTATAGTTGTTTGTATGGAAGAAGGCATGCAGGTTATGATTACTGCATACAATAGCTTTATTAACTCTGTGTTTGGTGTACTCACAACTGTAAGCTGACTTTTGCCCACCCTTGTACATCTTTGTTCTGTGTTAGTTCAATTGTTTCAACAAGCATTTATTAATAATTTAAAAATCATTAAAGAAAAAATTTAATTTAAGAATATTAATAAGCAATCCTGGCCGGTATGGCTCAATGGATTGAGTGCCAGCCTGTGAACCAAAAGATCTGATTCCCAGTCAGGGCACATGCCTGGGTTGTGGGCTAGGTCCCTAGTTGGGGGTGTGCAAGAGGCAACTGATAGATTTATCTCTCGCACATTGATATTTCTCTCCCTCTCGCTAAAAATAAATAAATAAATAAATCTTAGGGGGGAAATGGGGCAACTGTAATTGAACAACAATAAAAGTTTTTTTTAAAAGCAAAAAAAATAAAATAAATATTAAAAAAAGAATACTAATAAGCTAGATGCACAACAAGTATATAAAGCTGTATCTCAACAGTGTAAATTAAGGTATAGAATTAGTATGATTTATTTATACATATGCTAGACTTGTCAACTATGTTTTCTGATACATCACAGACCCTGCTGAACTGGTGCCCTTCACTCACCAGTCACAACTCAACTGACACAGAAATGAGCAACTAGGAATAGTCAGATAATCACAGATATGCCAATGACCTATGACACAGTTTCATATATTAAAAAGAAAACTTGATCAATCAAATGCCTTCTCTCTATAATTTAAAAAAAATGAATAAAAAAGTAAGTTAGTTAATAACCAGGCACCAAGGCTTAAAGAATGCACAAATGTTGCACAAAGAAGTTAAAAATGGAGTAGTGTGGACAAAATGAAATCATGAGGAACAGAAGTCACATATAAATAAGTAAAAGTTATAAAGGTGATAAAATGTAAAGAGGGTGGATGGGACAAATAGAATAGCTGGAAACAAAACAGAACATCCAGAGATACCCTTATGAGAGTTGGAATAATCCTAGACTTATCTGAGGGAAAAACATTTTAAATTGCATATCCAAAAAAGACTGAGAATTAGTTAAAAGTTGCAGCACGTGGTCTGAAGAATATATCTCTGATGTCTAACCAAAGTATAAGAACTAATGATTAGTTTTCTATTTCATCTATAAAGATTCCTGAAATCTTCCTTAAATATAATCCATTTTAACTAAAATCCATAGTTCAAAAACTTTCTTGCCAGCATGGCCAACATGATCAATGGACCCAGAAGTTCAAAAAAATCAGACTTCGAAGGTGAAAAGATAAGGTTATTCTGTAGGATGAGTCAGAGAAGTAAATACAAGTGTAAAAGTCCTATGACAGTCCTCTCTTTAACTCACTCAATAAATACTATTTGATTGCCCTAGGAATTTATTCTGTGCTTACAAACAAGTATAAAAACAGAGAGTGCCCCTCAACAATGAAATTACAAAAGGTGTAATATATCTCTAAAGAAGAAAATAAAAGCGCACAGACTGAAGAACAGTATTATGCAAAATTAATTTACAGAATTAAGGTAGATGTTTTACCTTCTATTACACATTTCCATTTCATTCTTGTGCAACCAAATACCAAAAACATTAAAAGGCCGTAACAAAAAAAGCAAAAAAATGTATACAAGTGGAAAAATATAAATGGACAAATGTAAATGGGTCAGTATATTAACTGCCGAACCTAGTCTATTATGAAAAAGACTCAGAAAGAGCATATACCAACATGATTTGCAGATCATGAATCATCTGTTTCCCAAAATACGTTCCAGAGAATTCTCGTGTGTTAAGATGCTTGTGAAAAAGAGCAAATAACTGTAAGGGACAATGACTCTATCCAACACCTCTCCCAACAACTCAGAGGGTCAGAATGCAGATTAGCATATCAAAGTTATAAGAAGGTCCACAATAAAGAAAACTGCTTAATATTTATTAATATTTATTAACTATTTTCCAAATTGGTAAGATCTGGAGACAATGTTTCACTGGAAATATCAATATCCCATGACACTTATGTTCTGTGAAACACATTTTGTGCAGGCTGATATACGATGAAGTGTAACAATTCCTCCACCTAATGTCAGAACACTTAGACATGGAATGGAAGATGTGCTTCATTTCACATTCGAATCCTGCTAAATCCATACTTACTATTAAAGTGCAAAATGTAAGAGAGTAATCAGTCTTAGTGTCCAATTAATTATGTCTGCCATGAAAACTGGAGGAAAGCATGATGTTAGCTAACTTTGATATGTATCTTTTCTTTTTTTTTAATGGTTCTCAGTGAAAAGAGAACAAGACAGTTCAGCATGATAGGAATCCAAACTCTAGAACAAGATAATCCAAGTTCAAGTCAAAATCCTGCTACTTTACTCTGGAAAAAGCACGTAGCTTCTCAGAGGTTAAGTGTTTTTCATCTGTTAAATGGGGTTAATGGTTGTGATGTTAAATGAGTAAATAAGCGTAAAGGACTAAGAAAACCCATTTAGCATATTGTAAATGATGGGTACAGTTCAGGTGTTTTCTAAAGTTCTGCTGCAATGTCCTTCGGAAAAGCCTAAGTTTTTATTGGTCAAATTTAGCTAACTATATCTGATAGATGTTCATCAGTATAGCCATACTAGAGATGACCATCATGGCCTGCCCTACCCACACTGCTGCTAAACTAAACATTCTTTCTCTCTATTTCTGATTCCCTCTCCTACCTCCAACTCTCACCCTAGGCCAGCCTAGCCAGAGCTAATTTCACAGAAGTATATCCCAAAAATAATTCATGAGCTTGCCAGTCATTCACCCCTGTGGCTTGGAATGAGATGAACTAAATCAACCAAAATATTGCTCAGAAATTCAGGAACCTAAGAAACTAAACTAGTCGATGGTGAACACTGAAACCAGAAAGTCATGAAGGTTTAGGATTCTAGAACAGTTATTTTGGGTCATGTTCAATTTCCGTTAACACTGAAAAATAAATCAAGAAAAGGGAGAGTATTACATACATATCAAATAAATACCCTATGCACCGTAAGAGACAGACCAATGATGGATGGATAACAAAAGGAAGAGAGAGAGGGAAGGAGGGAGGGAGGAAGCAGGAAGGAAGGGAAGGAGGAAGGAAGGGAGGATAGCCGATCTCTCAAACTGTCTTGGTTATGCTTTTCCTGAGACGTAGCTAGTCACCACATCTTGAGTTTCTACAACAGGTAGCGTCTTCATGAGTCTCTTTATGTCTAAGTTACTCAAGTTGATCTACTCCTTGCAGGCAGGAAAGAAAACCACCATAACTAAATAAAAATTTGAGTCAACAATTTATACATAATTACAATCAAAATTAAATTATCCTGCAAACCATATGCTTTACTTAACATATGAACTTAAAAACCAAACTAGCAGAAGAATTATTTTTCTCAACAAAACAAATTCTGGAAATACCCCTGGAATCAGCATGTATTATGAGATCAAATGTTTATACCAACAACTACATGACACTATATAACAATAACAAATGTTCATAATAATACATCTAGATCTGAAAAATCTTAAATATTAATAAGCCTGTTTAAAAAAATCAAGAGTATATGATTTTTTAAAAAATATAGCAAATACATCTAAAAGGTTCCCAATCACCTACCTGGAATCCTCTCCTTTCAGAATTACTAAGAATCCAGATAAGTAAGATTTTATGGCATCTTGGAATAGCCTTATAAAGTTAAACTTTTAAATCACCTATCTACGAGTTGCTTTTGTTTAATTAAAGAATAAACAAGTATTAAATCTTTACAATCATCTACCATACAAAAGACTAGGCTTAAGAGTTTTGATATACAAAACAATCCACGTTAAACAACCTTTAAAACCTCTTTGAATACTAGTATTACAATAATTAATAAACCTTAATATATGAAAATAAATCTCCTGAAATTACAAAATACTGCTTGATAAAATAACCAAGAAAAAAAGTTAAAAAAGGCATAACGATTACCACAAGATTTCCACTAACTCAGAAAAAATTACTGTAGAAAATGAGAAAATATTTTTTGTTTTTGATATACTGAATCCTAAGTTCAATTAGCAAATAAAATAATCAGATTAACTTTATAAAACTCAAGAGACAAAATTCACATAAAAATTTTAAAACTGACTATACATAAGTGACATTAAATTTTAAAAAAGAAAATATTTACTAACCTTTATTTCCTAACATCACAGCAAGATGTAAAGGAGTGTTTCCTAAAATTAAAAAGAAATCAAATTAGTGTAAAAACATAGGAAAGCATGTATTTTAAAGTGGATCCAGCTCCTTCATAAACTTCACTCACAGATTTTAAGCAAAGTGTGACTGCTTAAAATGATCCTGGCTCACATGGCAAATTCAAAATCAGAGGATGCCACAGTTTCTAAACATAATGCATCCAACTCCTCTTCCCTCTGCCAGCCCAGGCCCACCCACACCCCAAAAGACACCCATTATGCTTTTGGGATTTCTTTTCCAGATTTCAAGTTTCCTTTGCTGCTAATTTCTCTATCATATTGTTCCTTGTCCATTCAGCAAACAATTTAAATACCTACTATAAACTCATTCTTGCCCTGGCCGGTATGGCTCAGTTCGTTGAAGCATCCTCCCATAGACCAAAAAGTCATGGATTCGATTCCCAACCTGGGGGAACATACCCAGGTTACAGATTTGATCTCTGTGCAGGGTGCATATGAGAAGGCAACCAATCAATGTATGTCTCTCATACAGATGTCTATCTGTCTCACTCTTTTTCTCCCTCTCTCAAAAACAATGAAAAAATGTCCTCAGATGAGGGTAAAAAAAAATTAAACTCAGTCTTGGAGATAAATATCAGTAAGACCCTATCCCATCCTCAAGTTGTCAAAAGTCTTGTTAGAGACTGATATGAAAATAAATCATTGTTATATTATTTATTAGAATAGAAGGGAGTGTAGCATGATAATGGAACACAGGGCAGAGCACCTAATTTTGCCTATCCATATCTATATTATCTTTTGCTTTATCTTAGCATGCTACATATGTTACTTTTGCTGTGAAAATTAGATGTAAACGTAGTGACATTTTACCACCAAATATTTCATTATTTCTTAAGAGACTTAAAGATGATCAGCATTGTAACAAAACTGAACAACATGAGTGAGAACAAGGGATAAACAATAAGAGAAACAGACCCATCAGAGCCTCATTTATTGTAATTATTACTAGACAGAAATTTTAAGTAAAAATATTTATAATGTTCCTGGGGAATAAAAGATAAATTTGAATGTTTTATAGGAAAACTGGAAACTATAAAAATTAAATCACATATTTTAAAAAGAACCAAATAGAAAATCTCTAACAGAAAAATATAACTACAATCACAGTTTAGATCATGAAGAAGACAGAAAGAGAAATATTTTTAAAAAGGGTAAGAGAAGTACTATCTTAATTGAACCCCAGGAGATGAGAGATGTGGCTAAAGCTATATTTGTAGAGGTAACAGGTGAGTATTTTCTAAAATTGACAAAAGACATGAATTTAGAGATTCAAGAATTCCAACCTAAGCAGACTTAAAGAAAAAAAAAAAAGGAATCCACATTGGAGTGACATGACTGAATATTAAAAAGAAAAATCTTAAATGCAGCCAGAAGAGAGCAGTCACATTAGTTTCAAAGGAGCAGTAAAAGTCCTACAGCTAACTTCTCAACAAAAGAGGAATCTGTAAGACCAAACAGAATGCTGAATAACAGCCAATCAAGAATATTACACCTAGTACAATCTCCTTCAAGTCTGAAGTTGAATAGACATTCACAAACAAAAACTGAGAATTCACTTATCAGATTATCATTAAAAGGAATACTGAAGGACGTGTTTCAATAGAAGAAACATGATTCTGCTGAGAGGTTAGAGATGTAGGAAGGAATGACGAGCAACAAAAATGGTAAGTAAACCTAAACAAATATTGATTCTATAACGCAAAAATAAAAATTTATGGGACTAGATAACAGTAGCACTGATGTCTAGAAAAAGGGAATGAAGTTAGTATTCTGAGTTAATTGCGTAACTCTGAAGAGGGGTAATGTGCTACTTAATATTTAACATTAGCCTGTGATAAATCAAGGTTGTGTATATATATTGTAAACTCTCGAGCTGTGCTAATGGAAATACAATGCAAGCCACATATTTAACTGTAAATTTTTTAAAAGCCACATGAAGAAAATAAAAAGAAATAAATAAAACTAATGTTAATAAGAGTTAACCCAGTATATCCAAAACATTTTAATATGATGATCAATATAAAATATTGTTTAAATATTTTATATTCTTGGTTTTCATACAAAGTTTTAAAAATCTCACTATGGCACAGTCAATTTAGACTAGTCACATTTCCAATGCTTAGTAATCATATATAACTACTGTCTGACACAGTGCATTGCTAGAATAACTATGAAAAGAATAGTAAAATAAAAATATATTATTTTTCATTTCACAGATGAAAAACCCTACAAAGAATAGTGAAAATCATCAATCTAGAAGAAAGTAAGAAAATCATCAATCTAGATGAAAGTAAGAAAGGAAGAGAAAAAGGAACAGGGAGCCAGCAGGACAAAGAGAAAACGTAAAACAGGGGTAGATTTCAACGCCAGTGTATCAGTAAGTATACTACATGAAACTGGAGTAAGTGCTCCAGTTAGAAGATAAATATTGTTGTACTGTATGAAAAAACCCTTCTCTACATGTAGTTGAAAACACATTTGAAATATAATGATATATAATAGCTGATTGTGACAGAATTGAAATATATATTTTATACAAACATATATCCAAAAAATTGTTATAGTTTTAACATAATAGGTTATATTAATATAGTTATAACATAACAATAGATTTCAAAGCAGAAAACATTATCTGAGGTAGATACTTATTAATAAAAAATCATTTAATGAACCAAGAAAATATAAAGATTTGATTTGTACTTAATAATATAGCTTGAGCCATGGCTGGTGTGACTCAGTGGATTGAGTGTTGGCATGCAAACCAAAGGGTCACTGGTTCGATTCCCAGTTAGGACACATGCATGGGTTGAATGCTGGGACACCAGAATGAGAGGCAATCACACACTGGTATTTCTCTCCATCTATTTCTCCCTCCCTTCACCTCTCTCTAAAAATAAAGTCTTAAAAAAAATAACATAGCTTGAAAATACATCAAGCAGAAACTGCTAGAACTACAAGACATAGAAACTCCCAATTACAGTTGGAGATTTTAACATTCCTCCTGCAACAACAATCTGACAAAAAAACAGTAATGATGTAAAACATGTTCTTTTCAATATAGAAAAAGTATTTACAAAATTGACCAGATTTGACCATGTAACATAAATTTCAACATGGTTCAGAGGATTGAAATTATGTTGTCTGTTCCCTGGTCATGGTGCAATTAAGCTAGAAATCATTAATAAAAAAATAAAGATACATTAGGAAAAAGGCTGAAAAACCAATAATCTAACAAGCCATTTCAAGAAATTAGAAAAAGAACAACTTAAATTGCTTAATTTTTCAATTTGAGTTCATTTTACCAAAGTACAATAGAAAAAATAAAAGCAGGAATTATTAGAGAAACATTTGTAGCAACATACTACAACTTTGTTCTTGAAAAAATGCATAAACCTCAGACTGATCAAAAAAAATAGAACACACACATGAAAGAGGAGTATCTCTACAAATTTCAATGTTATTAATGTAAAAGGATTTTGTGAACAAAATGTATGCCAATGAGTAATTTAAATGACATGGACAGAATCCTGGAAAAATCTGTCAAAATGAACGCAAATTAGAAAACCTAAGTACTGTTGTCTTTAAGACAGTGAACTGATAATAAGTGTTTATTCAAAGGAACCTCCAGGGCCATGTGCTTTCACAAGTGTATTCCTCTAACCATTTAGGAAAAAGCACCCAAGCTTTTCCAGTTACATTACATAATCATGGAAACATTTGAGTTTGCAATCCTTGCCTACAGTAATGCCTGTTGCATTTTAATTATTAGGTTTCTGTAACTATTGGTATTTTTAAGGCTGGTTGCTACACTAAGAGCTTTTTCTCATGCCTTTATTCACAAATGCTTATTGACTTTTTTGAATGTTTTGTATGCGAAGCATTTGTTATACATGAATTAACCAAATAGTCATCCTGAGGTTGACATCTAATGAAGAAGACAGATGTTTACACAAATTAAAAGCAAAGTTTTGTGTGAAAAGTGCTGCATTAAATAGATAGGTACAGAGGGCTTTGGGGGAAGAGTATGATTGCCTAGGACAGACCAAAGAAGGCTTCACTGAAAACATGATGTTTTGTTTTGAAAGGTATTAATATGCCAGGCAGATGGGCAAGGAATATTGATGAGGAATTAACAAAATGTGTGTAAAACCACGAGAACGTGGCTTAATGGAGAATATGGTATGCAGTTCAGATAAGATATAGAATGAGGAAGAAAACAGAAGGAACATAATCTAGAAAGTTTTAAACCATGTTAGAGTGCTTCCAGTCTTTTGAGTGTAAGTGTAAAATGGTCAAGTTTTTGTTTTAAAATTATTATCCAAGTATTGAGAAGAGACTGGAACTGAACTGGAGCTAGAAGGGACTGGCAAGAAATATTCTAAGTCATGAAAAACAGGGACCTACAGCCAAGATTGCTCTACCCAGCAAAGATATTATTTAGAATCAAAAGGCAGATAAAGAGCTTCCCAGACAAGAAAAAACTAAAGGAGTTCATCATCACCAAACCATTATGATATGAAATGTTAAAGGGACTTATTTAAGAAAAAAAACAAAAAAGAATATGAATAATGGAAATAAATACATATCTATCAACAATTGAATCTAGAAAACAAACTAAGCAAACAAGAACAGAGACAGAATCATGGATACAGAGAGTGTTTTGATGGCTGCCAGATGAGATGGGTGTGTGAGGGAATGGGTGAAGAGGTGAGGTGATTAAGTATGAATAGGTAGTTACACAATAGCCATGGGGATGTAAAGTACATTATAGGAAATGGAGTAGCCAAAGAACTTATATGCATGATCCATGGACATGAACAATGGTGGGGGAATTGCCTAAGGGAGTAGGGGATACTGGGTGGAGCTGGGGGGGGGGGGGGGGAAATCAGGACAACTGTAATAGTATAATCAACAAAATTTTAATAGAAAAAATAAAACATATTAAGAAGCTCACCACCTAAAAAAAATTGTATCAGTGGTTTCCATATTTCAACTAGGTGAGTTCTAAGGTGTGAAAACTGAGGAGTACTGTATTTTGCTGTGTATAATACACACTTTTTGCCCAAGTTTTTGAGGGAAAAATAAGGATGCACATTATACATGCATAGTGCTAAAGTGTGGGTGTGTATTATACACAGGAGCACATTATACATGGCAAAACACAGTATATTGCCAGGCACTAATGAAAAATTTGTACTTCAAATTTTTATTTCTGAAGACCATAATGTGAGTAATATCCCAAAGTCTGCCATTTTCTTGTTCCTAATGGTTAAGATGAAGATATAATTGTTTGGTTTTTGATAAAATTACTTATACAATTTAAACTTAGTGAATTTCTTTGTGTCTCATAAATTCTACATAAAATACTATCTTGCTGTTTTTGACAACAATTCTCATTCTCTTCTGACTTTATTGAGGAAAAGAGGTGTGTGTCTGTGTGTGTATGTGTGTGTGTAAGAATCATCTTGGCTTCAATGTCTCTGGTTATATTTTGTTTGCTTAAGAACAATCTAACAATAGCCGGGGGCGGGGGGACAGTGGGAAGAGGGGATTACAGGAATTACTATAAAGGACACATGGACAAAACCAAGGGGGAGGTTGGAGGTGGGGGAGAGAGGTGGGTTCAGCTGGGGTGGGGTGGAGGGATGGGGAGAAAAGGCATACAACTGTAATTGAATAACAATAAAAATTTAAAAAAAAAAAGAATCATCTTGGCAGGTTTTGTCCAATTATGAGATTGGGGTAAATCATATATTATATAAATACCTTCAATAAAGCAACCAAATCTTTTTTTATCCTATCTATGATTTCTTGATGTGTAGCTCATTTTATTGGCAAAATTGTTGATGTAGAGACTCTGTAAAAATGCTAATACCTGAAAATTAATATATATAATTTTTAATTAGTAACTTCATTTTTAAATATTACTACAGGTTTGCTTTCTTCCATAATGAAGAGGTTTTTAGCCTGTAAGTGTGACTTGAGATATCATTCTGAAATTAAATTGTCATTCTAGAACATCAGCTATAGGATATACCATAGTCTGAACTCAATAGTGTTGCCCCAGGTTCTCATTGGTTTGTCTTTTGCTAAACTTTGCAATTTCATTACTTGCTATTATCCTACAAGCTCTTTATTCTGACTAATCAGGAATATCTTTATTTCCCAAAAATAAATTGTTCTTACATTTGAATGTAATGTGGGGGATTCTTTTTAACATGGAAGACTAGACAGAGTTGTGCTTTCTTCACCTACAAATTTCTAACCCATTTTTCAGGACTCTTTTCAGTGTGATATGGCTTCAATATTTAAAAAAGGAATAACAATGTTGGAGGACTCACTACCCAATTTCAAAACTTACTGTAAAAGCACAGATATAATACAGTATATAATTGCATAAAGGTAGATGTACACATCAATAGATTCCAAATAGATCACAGACCTAAATGTAAGAACAAAACTACAAAACTCCTAGAAAATGAAACAAAGGAGTACATCTTCGTGACCTCGGATTAGGTAATAGTTTCTCAGATACACCAAAAACATAGCAAAAAAAAAAAAAAAAGTGAATTGAACTTTATCAAAATTAGATTGTTTTGTGTTGCAAAGGATGCCATCAAGAAAGTGAAAAGACAACTTAGAGAGGAAGAAAATACTTTGCAAATCCTATATTTGTACCCAGAATGCATAAAAAAACTCTTCTAACTAAATGATTTTTAAAACCCAATTTAAAAATTGGAAGGAATCTGAATAGCCACTTCTCTGAAGGAGATATACAAGTGGACAACAAGTACATGAACTGATGCTCAAAATCATTAGCCATTAAGGAAATACAAATCAAAACTACAATGAGATATCACTTTGTAATTACTAGGATGGCAATAATCAAAAAGAGAGAGAATAAGTGTTGCCAAGGAAAGCAGAATCCTCAAGCCCTGCTGTTGGGAAAGTAAAATGGTGCAGCCACTTGGAAAACGGTTTGGCAGTTCCTCAAAACAGTAAACACAGATTTACCACATGACCCACCAACAGGTATACCTAAGAAAACGAAAACACATGCACACAAAAAATTATATACAAGTATTCAGAGCAGCATTATTCACAATGGACAAAAAGTACAAACAACTCAAATGTCCATTAATTAATGAATGCATAAATATTATAAGATACATCCATGCAGTGAAATATTATTCGGTCCTAAACAGGAATGAAGTACACTGAAATGTGTTACAACATGGATGAACCTTGGAAACAACGTGCTTAGTGAAGAAAGCCAATCACAAAGACCACATACTGTGTAACTGCATTTACATGAAATATCCAGGACATTCAAATCTATAAAGACAAAAGCAGATTAGCGGTTGTCCAGAGCTAGGGAAAATGAGGGGTTTGGGGGAGTGAAAGCTGAAAGGTACAGGGTTTCTTTTTAGGGTGATTATAATGTTCTCAAATTGACTGCAGCAATGGTTGCACGACTATAAATATACTTAAAATCATTTAATTGTATACTCTAAATGATTCAATTGTACCATATATGAATTATATTGTAAAAAGCTGTTTATAAATTAATTAATTAAAAAGTGGGAGACAAGTAAGGTTGTTAGTAGGACTGCAGTAAGAACTCATTCATACTCCTAACATTTTTAAAAGCAGAAGTCCTCCTTACAAAGACCTTTTTACTAAACTATTGATTTTGCCTTAATAACCATCACCAATGTTAGTCCCGCTCATTAGTCCTGGACTAATAAATAAGCTTCCTTGACCCCTTGCTTCTTGGTGTGAATATCTCTATTCAAAATAAGATACCAGCAATAGCTTGTATCTTATTCTTTTCTCCTATTATGGGCCCTAATGATAGCAATGAATAAAGAAAAGGAAGGGATAGGCTTACCGTAGGGCACGAAATCACTCTTGCCATCTGTTTACCACACGAAAAAGTTTCTCATCCTCTGAATTCAGGGTTATAGCATAAATAAAGCCTTAGTGCAACAGAGCCATGTGCTGACTGTTTATTAACTGTTTATGGCTACTTTTATGCAAGAGATGGTATGTCCTGCAAGCCTATAATACTTACTGTCTTGTTCTTTAAATGTTTGTAGACCCCTGTTCTAATCAGTAAGAATTTCATGTCATATTATATTGCTTCCGGAATAGAACACTTGTCAGTCATCAATATAATTCCTATATGTAACCACATTAGATTATTAAAAATTTCTCTCACAGTCTACTTTAGGTGATTCTGGTGTCATTATTATATTAACAAGTCAGACGAGTTCGCAGGTTCCGTTATTTCTCTAACATTTTACCCAGAAGTAAAATCCATTTTCATTCAGTAAATATTTATTGAGCATTACTATGTGATAAGCATAGTGCTAGACATTAAGAGATTCATCCATGAACAAGTTAAAAATAACTTCTGCCCTCCAGGAGCATAAAAGACAGTAAGATAATTATAACATAAAACAAAATAGATTGTGATAGGTGCTAAGAAAAATAACAAAAGGCTACAATTGAAAATAACAAAGGAAGACATACTTTTTGATACTTCAGTCAGAAAAATCTCTCCAAAAAGATGTTTAAATGAGATCTAAAAGTAGGAACTAAGAAATGAAAGAAAGAGAAAAAAACACATTCCAGACAAAGGACAGAAATAACCTGGACATATTCAAAGAACTGAAAGAAACCAAGTAAGGCCAGACGCAGAGAAAAGAAGAGGTTTGTACAAAATTATATCAGAGAAGTAGGTAAGGGCCAAATCATGAAAGACTGTAACTACAGTAAGAAATATGAACTTACTTTTAAAGTGGAGAAGGCACTAAAGGGTCTTGAGCAGGGACATGACATGACATGACATGATACCCATACATTTTAAGATCACACTTGTTACCACATACAGAATGAAATTTTAAAAATTACGTTTGGTAATATCACCAATCTGGCCAGAACAGTCTAAATACTGGGAAACTGTCAAGCTTAGAGTGACAGCGACCTTTCCCAAATGCTAATTTTCATTTCAGAGTTCAATTTTTTTCACTGGCAATACATACAGGCAATTGTGTTCCTTGAAGGCACAGCCTCACTTCATTCATTTTCCAGAAAATGTCTGCCAAATATACAAACTGAAATAACCATAGTTTGTCTGTAAGCTTTTTTTTTCAAGTAAAGATGGGGTTCCGTGACAAAAGCAGCCAGTGTGGCTTATAACTCAAACAACTGCATAACTATTTTCCCTTATTCCCTCTTCAGAATAACAGAGAGATGCAGAATAACATCATGCATAATCCATATTATGTCAAAGAATATTAAAAAAGATATATACTAGAGATTAAGACAGTAAAATTAATCATTTCTATAGCTCCATCAATAACATTAAGAAAAATGGCTTTATTTATTTATTTATTTCAGAGAAAGACAGGAAGAGGGAGGGAAGGAGGGAAAGAGAGAAATCGATTTGTTGTTCCACTTATTTATGCATTCATTGGTTCATTCTTGTATGTGCCCTGACCCAGGATTGAACCCACGACCTTAGCATATGGGGCCCATGCTCTAACCAACTGAGCTACGTGGTCATGGTGAAAAATGGGTTTTTAAAAACTGCAAGTACATGACTGTGAATAATACAATGTCTACTAGCAGTCTGGCTCCTTGATTCATGCTAAGGTTCCAACAATTTTATCCGCTACTGCTTTTGTGCCACAAGCAAAAATGTCAGCACAGTGAGAAAGGCAAGCAATGACTTTGTATTATTACAAAAATAGTTTTGACTCGAAGTGCCCCTAACTAGGGAACAAAGCAGGAAATTACAAGTACTAGAACTAACATAGCTCCAGCTTCTACAGATACTTCCAAGTCCCATCCAAGTAAGTAGTAAGAGAGAATTTTTGTATTATCTCTCATAAATCGTACTGTCCTATGTACTAAAACTCACACCAGCACGTATTACATCCAATTCATCTTCAAATCTAAACCAACTCTACCTTCTATTTCCATAGCTACCCTCACTTGTTAAAATAGCATGTTAAACTCACCCTTGCGCACTCAAGCTTTTGCATCACAGAGCAGCCAGAATGAACCTTTTAAAATCAGTATTATTCCTCTGCTCAAAGAGCTCAAAATGTGTCTATGTTGCTTAGATAAAAGCCAAAATCCTTAACAATGGTCTGCAAAAATTTTACCTCTCAAATCTCCTATCTCCTACCAATCTACCCCTTGTTCCAGCCACATTAGCCTTATTCCTATTCCCTGAACATGGTAATTTTGCATTTGCTATTCTCTGTCTGAAACTGTTGTGGCAGATGTCTCTGCTCCCTAACTTCCTTTAGATAACTGCTTAAATTTATTTTATCATTGATGTCTTCCCTGAACCTGACCTCAATGAAATTACTACCTCCCCTCCTCTCTATCCTCTCTGTTCTTCTCATCCTGCTATATTTTACTCCCTATTTATCATTATCATATATCTATGGCTTTGTTTATTATTTACCTTCCCTCTTTAACGATGTAAGCTGCAGGAGAGCAGGAACTTTGTTTTGTTTACTGCTGTAAACCCAGTACCTAAAACACTGTTTATCAGATCTTGGGAGCTCAGTATATATCTGTTATATGAAAGAATGAACAAAGGAAATAAAAATATAATACAAAGAACCATCAGAATAGTGTTAAAATCTGTTTTTACTTTCCAAAAACAATTTCACCCCAGGACAAAGCAGGTCTATACAAGATTCTCTATGAAAGCCTACCAAAGGAGAGATACGCAGAAGATACGCAAGACTGCACACATGCTTTTATGGAATTCAGCAGAGTGCTGAGTGAGAGAGAGCGTGCATTAACACGCCTGATAGATATCTACCACCAAGAGTCCAATGCACTGAACTCAGTTACACTACTAGCAACTACAGAAAACTTTCAGGAAGTCATATAAACCTACTCTTGTAGCAGACTGACAGTAAAAATTCAACTATCAGATAAATCTCAAGTGAAGTCCTATCTAAACCTCAAAAACAAAAATGTCTTTTGCTGGAAGATACTTAACACCAAAAGTGAGAGCAAGATGTTGCTATTAATAGCTATTATTATTATCTGAGGGTCTCATATTACTACATGAGCCCTCAGAGTAAAATATTTTCAAATGCAGTCTCCCACTGGATGTTATAATGTTCCAGTACATTGTTCCACTATCTACTTACATATTGTTCCAATATAATGTTCCAGTATCTACTTATTTCAGCAGTTTAGTAATTAGTATAATGTCATAAAAACCAGTTTTTACAGAAGCATGGTCTCCAACTCAAATCTGATTCGAAACACAGAGATGACCTGCTAGTTGTGCAGATAATCTCCAGGACTTCAACAAGAGTGACAGGCTTAAGAATAGATGAAATTCCACTAAACCACAAAATTAAACCTCACATATCCTGACAGCACCATTCATAATGTTCAAGTAGAAAAAACACCTTTTCTCTTTTTCCTAACCCAATTTTATATGCTTCAGTCTTGCTCTAAAACTGATCTTCCATCTCACTTCCAGTGAAATAAATGGTATATGAACAGAAAGTGTGTATCTGCCCAGCCCCCATCCAATTTTTCAGAAACTACTTATTTTCCAGAATCCAAAGCATCCTTACAATTACACTATACTCTGCATTAGATTTCTATGACTTGAGAGTGACAGTACCTTGGGGCAAGCATACTCATTTCTCCAGTGAGCCCTCCAGATTTCTCCTGCCTCATTGGGGATGCCCAGGATGTATCACTGTCATTAACTGCTCATTTCTGCTTCCTTTTTGCCCAACGTGGAAGGTCAGAATTCCTACTCCTATTGTAGCTCAGTTCAGGAAATTGGAGGAGAGGATTTCCCCCTCCCTCTCACGAGGCAGATGTGTTCATATTACAATTCTAATCGGTAGGTCACATTCTATAGTGCTCATGATGATGCCATCAGGAAACAAACCACGTAATCCACGGACCGTCCTACTCTGTTGGAGATGCACATGGGGGAAGAGATGAAAGGCGGAAGGTCATATCATATAGTCATTAAGATCAACTGAGTCAACCCAACAGGTCAGCGGAGTGACAGGCTTCACCACCTTATCACCCACATATCCAATGAAGGTGTGTAACACTTAATGGATTATTTTGGGTCTCCAGAAACCACTCTTCTTCTAAGGGAAGGAATAAGGCCTGCCTTTCAAAACCAAAGTTCAGAAAAGTCTACAAAACACGGGAACAGATATTCAGGAACTAATGTTCTTTTAAAGATGTGCTGTCATTATGACCCTCATGGCTGTAACTGTTCACCGGAGGCTTAGTTCAAGATTTTTTTGCCATGCAAAGTTTAGCTTTATAGTCACTCTTCACACAGACATATTATATATTATTCTCCTGCGTCACCTATCATTAAGATTTTACTGACAAAAACAGATAAAATCACAAAGAATTTTTAAATGTATAGAGGAGAATAAACATACCATATGAACACCAGATTATCCTATTGCTTCAATTCTCAAACATACATTTTTTAATCTTTCAAAATTAAGATGTTTTAAAATCCCCATCTGAAGAAATCTGCCAGCTACCAGGCAGAGAGATATTACACATGGTAACCATTTCCTTATCACTTCAATGAGTTACCTGCATTAGCAGGAATACTCTAAATTGAATTTTAACTTAAATTTGAGATTTATAATCACAGTGTGAAATAGCTTCAGGAAGATTACACAACTCAGTAAAAATAAACGTTAACTGTGTACACCGAAGATGGAATTTCACATGCCAGGCAATATAATTAAAGTCAGTAGAAACTGCCAAATCTCTCAGAATAGATCAGAAATTGTTCACAATCTAGAAAAGGCTGGTCTGAGCAATTTATATATCAACAACTTTCATCACTGTGGCAACTAAAAGCTTCTGACTTATGGCCAAGAGAAGCTGCTTCACTTCTAAGGATATTGAACTCAATTAAGAGAAAAAACAAAATTACATGTTTAACAAATAGAAAGTGCTGTCAAAATCAAGAAAATCTTCCACATGCTTCACAAACATTCTCAATTCTAAAAGTCAGGAAGTAAAAATCAGGATGCTTTGTTTAACTACCAATGGCTAAAAGTGACCCAAAAAATCTTAAGTCAATGTGAAAAAGGGCTTAGACTTAAACCTTAATTCTATGCAAAAGAGAAAAAGGTGCTGTATAACTAAGGATACACCAAAGATACAAAGTTTAATAAATTTGGGTACATTTACTGTAATGGATCTTTTTATCCACTCCAAAAAAGCTGTTACTAAATATATGAGTCACAATCACTTAGCAAATTTGAACATAGTATACACAATGTTACGGGTGTTACTATATTTAACTTATATTTCAAAAGATGTGTTTGGATCCAAATACAGTATTCTTCAAAATAACTGATGGTTCAGAAAAGCAATTCATACTCAACCAACATTTTGCCACAAAACAAAAACTTTTGTCCTTGCTCCTATTCAATTTGGCAATAAAAAGGAAAAATTAAAAAACTAGTTTCACTCAAAGATGATTAAGAGTTTCACTTACTTATATAACATACACACAGTACCGCATTTAGCCATGTACAATGTGTACTTTTTTGCCCAAATTTTCGAGGGAAAAATAACGATGCGCATTATACATAGGTATAATGACTACATGCGTGTAATAATGGGTATAATAACCCTATATATCATGCACAAAGGAATATGGGTGTGCATTATACGCAGCAAAATATGGTATGCACTACGTTTCAGGGACCATTCTAAGCACTTTATAAACAATGTTATATGAAGAATGGACACAGAAGTTAGAAATGTTTACCTGAAGATAAGGAGAACATGATAGCTCTTGTCAAACATCTAACCGGCTATCATGTGAGCGAGAGAGCCCATTTATCTTACCATTAAATAAAAAAGACACAGAACAAATAAGAGTGAGAGGTTTGGGCTCTGCATAAAAACTCTGAGAGCTCTCCGATGGCAGAATCTCTCTACAAGACTGTTATAATGACTAAATGGGAAAGTCTATATTAAAGAACTTTGCTGTAAACTATCACAGACACATTAGAATTGACTTCTTTGAAATACAGTAGGTCCTGATGAATAGAAATATTTACAAAGATGTTGATCATGGCCTTTAGAGTCATAGCTATTAGTTCATTTCCCATCTTTACAACTTCTAAATGTGCAACTTTAGAAAAGTTTCCTTTAAAATAGGATAATGATCTTTAGAAAAGTTTCCTTTAAAATAGGATAAAGCTATCAGCTTTGCAGGGTTACTGTAAGAATTAAATGTATGTAAACACTTAGCATAGTGCTGACACACTCAATAAACTGTATCTATGATGATATGATGGTGCCCATCATATCATAATAACGTTGTGGAAGGAACCTCTACAGTGAATATAAAACTACATGGTACGATGTGGTGTGACTCCACGGCTCTGCTATGCACCGGTATGAGTACTCTGTTGTAATTTGAAAGAAAAAGCATTCTAAAAATATAAATAAAGTATCCAGGTTACTAAAAATCACGAGTAAAAGTAACAATATAATGGGGAAATTATGCAGCTACTGGGGAAAGGGTTTAAAGCAGCAGCACATTAAATACAAGCCGCTCTTCCAAGCAGACCTTACTACACAGGACATGAGAATGTACATTGCAGGGGAAAAAACAATTACCCTTTCCACTTGTATGTGAACCCTGGTTACATTCATCAGAAATATCAACAATATAAGGGTAGCTAAGTACAATGCGAACATTTGGTACATCAAGGCAATTTAAGAAGTGAATTTCAGTGGAATAAGGAAAAGAGTTTAGGGATACTTAGGATTCCAATTACTTTGCAAATAATTTGTATTTTAACATACCAACTCCTAAATGTTGCATTACAGAATATAGAAGCCCAATAATACTGCCACTCAGTATTATTTATGATCACTCAAGAAATTCAGTTCTAATATACCATACTACCATACTTGGTCATATTTGTGTCTCTTATTTGAAAAGAAATTATCCCTCAAAAAAAAATCTTTGAATTGTTTTCAGGGACATTTCTTTCAAAGGCAACGGCTATTAAAATAAAACATAGCTTTTATGAAGTCCAAATCTGAAAAACTTCTCAATAATTGACTGAAGCCACATTATATCTCCCACAAAAAGCTCTTCCCCAAACAGTTAAAATATAATTTCCATCAACAAATAATGATATGCTAGTTGCAACAGTAGTAAAATAATTCTATAAATTAAAGGTAGGAATAAAAAAACTGGGTACGGTTTTCAGGAACTTTTTTGGGGATTTGATTTATGATAAATGACAGGTAGTGATATTATTACAATATCATTAAATTCAGAATACAAGCGCAGTTGTTAGAAAACTGTACAACAGAAATCTTACTTTATCTCAGTTTTTGCCCTTATTTTACGTAAGAAGCCTGGAGTCCAATAGGATTGGTGGAGCTTATTCCATAAGTAAGTGTTTCATTAATTTGTTATATTATTTTGAGCAAAGAGTTCCGAGTGTTCTAACTGAATGTATGAAAAAGTCATGCTCAGTTAAAAGCAGAGCAATTGCCAACTACACAGTTTAAATGGCCTATTTATGAAATGGTGAAAATATCAGTGTTTACATTCGTTTTCGTAATAAATTTACTGTTGTTTTAAAAGTTAACCCAATCAGTGTTTTTAGAACTAAAAAGCAGGGGAAAAAATCAGCTGATGAGTTAAGGTAAGGCAAAAAGTAGAAATATAGTCCTTGAATAACAAATGACACTCTACTTTGTCATATAGGCTATGAGGAAGTTACTATGAAAAAACACAGTGCTACTTTTAGTTGCAGTCATTAAGATGAAACATTACTATTAGCGACCGCCTAAGTAAAACAAGCAAAAAACTCGAAACTCTACTCCAACAAAATTTTAGCTACTCAGAAATCACTTTATTTGCTCTAAATGCCAACAAATTTAAACTGTGTGGTTTTCACAAATCAAAGCATTCTATATTCTATCTTAAATGCAAAGTGTAGACACTCTATCAAAACAAGTTTCCTTAAAGCGTTAAAAAAAAAACCAAAAACCAAAAAACCCACTATGAAACAGGCAACCTGGCAGGCAGGAATCACAACCAGTTGCAGTCAAGTTGGACTCTGTATCTAGCTAATGAAGGTAGGTGGGCAATATGTAAGTCCAAATTCAAGATCCCAAGGTGGGAGATGGGGAGAGAAAGAAATGTAGTTTCATGAACGAAGGAAGAAAGCCAGGATGGATAAGAAGCAACCTAATATTTCTCATAATCAAGCATCAACACACATTGAAGGTCTGTCTCAAACACAAAGCAGCTTCTCACTAGAAACTTTGAAGTGGGCAAGGAGGAAACATTCCTTTGCACCCACAAGAACCAATCCCCTGACCACTAGCATGCTATTAGTGAATGCATCATGATTTACGGGCATTTGGCCCGGATGATAAGCAAAGGAAAGAAAGGTTTGTTGGACAAGAGCCTAGGATTCCAGAGGCGCACCCTCGGCTCGGGGAAGGAGAGGTGGAGAGGGGCGAGCACTCCTCACCGTGATTATCTTTCTGCCCGATATTGTGCGTGCGGATGAGAGAGGACAGTCTCCTTACATCCCCTTTGAAGACGCACTCGTGCACTGGGTAGTGTGCGGGGCAAACGCCTCCATCTGCGGCGACGGCAATGGGGTTGGTGCCCCCTAGAAGAGTCTGGGACTGGGAGGTGGTGGTTACAGAGGAATTATGCAGCGGCAGGGCCGGCGCGCCGGGTGGATTGGAGGAGGCCGGAGCTGTCTTCAGCTGGAGCCGGTGATGATGGTTACTGAAGATCTTATGACAGGCTTTGCCGCCCTTGCCGCTGCCGCCCGTGCCGATCCTGCCTCCAGTAAAGGTGCCGCCGAGGGCAGCCGCCGCTTCCTCATCCCCAGTCTCCAGCAAGTCCCCCTCTTCTTTGCTGGGCTTGTGGTCCCTCCGCAGTGAGCGGATCTTCTCTCCAGTCATCGCCGCCAGGGGCAGAAAGGGGATCCGGGGGGCTCACCGCCGGCGACGGAGTAGGCGCTGCGGCGGCACAGGGCGATTAGAGCGGTGGCCAGGAGCCTCCAGCGCAGCATGAACTCCCACCGAGCCCCCGAGCCCGGGACAAACGCATCGCCCGGAGGAAAAAGAGCCCGCTCTCGCCCAGGTACGAAGGAACGCGCGCTCGCTGGGGGGAGCTAGTGCTAAGGTACCCACGACACCACGATCCCGGCCCCCGCCGCTCCAATAGCCACCACTGCCTCACCCCGAAAAACAGGGCACAGCCATCTTCCTCTGCCTTCTCTCGCGAGAGCTCCCCGGGAGGGGAGGGGGAAGGAAACACCGCGATAGGTGAGCAGTAGGCTCCCTCCCCCGCACTTCCTATTCGCAGAGAGTGGCCGAGTGCCCCCACTTTCCGAGCGTCGTGTTTCCGCCTCGAGCTGGGATTTCTGAGCCAGAAGAGCGAGACCCGTCCCTCTCTGTGGTCGCGCTTCAGGAGTGAACGTTCAAAAACCTTAGCCTGCGTTTGAATGTTTGATGCGTCTTATAAACAATGACTTAAACCTTCCGACATCTAGGCTTCCCGCAAAGGAGTGCAGATTGACGTCCCTGTACGCAGGATGTGATGTCACTGAGATGCACAGAAAATTCATTCAATAAACATTTGCTAAACATCTATTTCGTGCCATGCATTGAGCTAGTAGATTTATAAAACGCTACTCCTGGCTCGAAGGAGCTCAGTAAAGGAAGATAGTCAAACAGTTGGGTTCTACATTTAACTACCCGAGGAATGAAGTGGTTGCGGGGACCTAGCTTGCGCGCGCACACACACACACAGAAAAATTTTAGTGTTAGAGTGTCAGAAAAGTCACCGTAAAAGAGTTTTGGGTCTGACCTTGGAAAAAAGGCTATTCAGCAGAAGGAAAGAGAGGAGTTCACTCAAATGTTTGTTGATGAATCAATTTCCGGCAGGCGTCAGAGATTAAGAATGTGGAGTGGACGCTGAAGGATGGCAAATACGATTGTGTAATTGGAACATCACTGGACTAGTTCATGGCCAGACTTGACTCAGCGTAAAGTACCGAAAGAATATAAATTTGACATCCATAATGCCTTGACAAAATTAAGTGGTGGGGAACTGGAGCGGAAGGAAGTAAAATTTCCTGAATATGTTACCCATTTATCTCTCCAAAGTCCCATTTATTCAGACAGCTGCTTCTCTCAAATCTATTCTACCTTAAATTTTATTACCATCCCCATCCCCACCCCACCCTACCCTCCGACAACCCCCGCCAAAAACAAACCCCCTGGGAACTGGCTTCTTTTCATCCTCCCCTGCCACTCAGGTTTTCACCTCCCATCTTCTTTCAAACCTATTCAAATTTATTTCTTCCCTTCTTCCTTGTCTTTCTTTTTTGGTGCAGGGTGGGGGTCGTTCCGATTATGTTCAAGCATTACCCAATCAGCACCTCAAAGGATCCTACTCAGAAAACATGAGACTGAACACATATAAATATATAATACATGTATACAAGAACATTTTGTTCTTCCACAATAGCCAGTATTTATTGTTAACTCTAAACCAGCAGTATGCTTTATATATTATCTCCTTGTGATAAGTATCATTTTTAATCTTCATTTGACAGTTGAAAAAACTTGCCCAATGCCTCAAATCTGGAATTCAACACAGTCAAGTATGATTTCAGGGCTAGAGAAAAAAGAAGGTGTCACATCATGCAGGACTTTGTATGTGATCTTAAAAGTTTAGACTTATCCAAAAAGAAATGGATAGATTTTTAGGGATGGTAAATGGGAATAGCATGATGAATTCGCGTTTTAGAAAATGATTTTTAAATCATACTTTTTAAAAGTGTGTATTAAGAATAGATTACAAGGGGGCTACTCTAGAGACAGGGAAAGTGAGAGAATAATGCATAAATCAAATAAACGTAACAATGTGTTAATATTTGAATGTAAAAATCCGGACAATTACATCACACAGTGTTAACAGTGGTATTCACTATGAAAGATGGAATTGTGAAATCACATATTCCCTGCATTGCTTATATGTCTTTTTACAAAGAGAAAATATTACAATTTATTAAGCAGAAAAATAATATATTAATTTTTGAAGAAGTATGCAGTAATTCAGGTAATGAGAGACTATGAGATCGTGAACCAAATGAGTCTACCATTGTATCTGTAAAGTATCACTGGATCCAGAATTTACAAGTACTTTATTAGTGGCTGCCACTCATGGAGAGGTGTGGAAACTCCTTTAAGTGTCTTTCCAATAAAATCAAATGCTACAGACATCAAAAATAATATTCAGCCTTTACTTTTAAGAGCTCCACATTCTAATAGGGAAAATGATATAGAAATATAAGATTAAAAAACAGTGTGAAAAATACAAGAATTGAAATGACATGAGATCCTGATATAATATGGAAGAGAAAATTATTAATTATATCGGGAGGAAGTGAAAGTCAGACGATCGGGAAATCTTTCTGGAGAAAATAGTGTCCAGGTTAGGCTTCAAAGAATGTATCAGAGTTGGCCAACTGGGCAAGGGACAGGGATGTCACAGGTGGTAACAGATATCATTCACTGAGAGCTTCCTATGTGTCACGCACTGTGCCAAGCAAGTGTCAGTAACAATTTGATTTAATCCCCACAACAAGTCTATGAGGTACTCACTGCCCCCATTTTGCAGCTCAGGCAGCTGAGGCACAGTAAGTGATCATTCAGCTGATGGGTAAAGAGAAAAGTATGTATAAATATAGCATGATCTTGAGAATCATTAGAGCATAGTACGTGACAGGGAAAGCGATGGTAAATGAGACTAGCAAGAAAAGAAGAAAAGCTGAGCTAAATTACCAAAAGCAACTGTATGAAACTTGGAGTATATATGCTAATATGAGGGAGGAACAAACTTTCCTCTCCCCTCAAGGTTCTTCTGGCTGGTCTAATAAATCACATAGACATGAGACAGGTTAGCAAGAGAAAATAACCATATTTAATACCTGCATATGTATGGGAACCTCACATACATGAGTCAGAGACCCCACAGGCATGAGGGGTTCAGAGACAGAACGGGTGATTGAGGTATATATGACATCCAGAGCTAGGGATGACTTAGGGTCCCTTAGGGACTTCAAAAGGTCATTGCAGGATGATAAGAAAAACAGACTTTTAATGAACAGAAGTTTGCCTTGCCCTATAGATAGCTCAAAAGACGTTATCTCTAATAATCTCTTATGGGCTCCAATTCAAATTCTTCTAGATAGTTAAGGGGGGCAGTTTCTCTTGAGCCTGAGGTTAAAATTTACTTTAGCTCAAAGCAATCTGCATACCACGGAGCCATGTCTTGAGATGACTCCTTCTGGACCCCACACTAGGCAATGGCGAGTTTGCAGAGAATTTTACCTGTGCACCAAAAGGTTTAGGGTTCATTCCTGGTCAGGGCACATACCTAGGCTGCATGTTCGGTCCCTGATCAGGCATGTATGGGAAGCACCCAATTGATGTTTCTCTCTCACACCAATGTTTCTCTCTCTCTCTAAAAAGAGAATCAATAAATATATATGTAAAACATTTTTTAAAGACAGGATCACACTTAATCACCATAATGTACAGTCAACCCATCTCCCAAAGACAAGAGATTTTGCCAGTCATTTCAGCTTCACTTCCTACCACAATGTCAAATTCATTCTTCATTCTAACCAAAGCAATCTGCTGCCAGTCCCTTGTCTCTCATGTCTCCTCCATACCTTTGCACATGCTGTTGCATATGTTCCAAACTCATTTCTGCTTCATTCACCTAGATACCTCCTTCAGTCTGTCTCAAATTCGTTCAAATTTTATCTCTTCTTAGCATCAGGGTTTGTTTGTTTTTTTAAACTTGATATATAATTCAAGGATCTAAGAAATTATATCAAACTGATAGGGACTCAAAGATTTTAGCCTAAATTACAATTGATAGACTTAAGGGATCAATGCCCATGGGAAGCTGTTATTCCAGGAACTGGAATACATGACCACATGACTCCAGGAGGTCAACCTAATGTCCCAGGGTATCTGAGCTATTGTGTTCTAAGGACGGAACACAGACGGAAAATCACCCCTAAGCTGCAATTCCTTTCTGATTAATCTCTTTTCTAAATCCCTTATCTACCCTTTCTTCTCCTGATAGAAAGGTCGGCTGAAGATATTAAGACAGTTTTTGAGGGTATGGAACTAGCCTCCTCAGGTTGCTGGCATCTGAATAAATATTCAATCTTTGTCTCTATTTATTGGTTCTGGTAGTGACAGGAAGCATGAATGCCAACTTTTCCAGTTTCAAAACTAAACTTCTAAATAAAATACTGCACATCCTATTATGACTGTAGGCCATAAACCACATAGTATTAGCAACAGTTATGAGTTTGCAACCAAAAGAAACCACAGATATTTTTGTATCACATTACAATTGCTGCAGAAAACTCAAAATACAATTTACACTCATCACTACCTCAAAATTATGTTAATAATTATACCCATCCTTAGGTCTTATTCTTCAATGAGTTAATAAAGAAGCACATATTTCACTATATCACAAATTTATTTTTAAAATATTTCAATAGCTTTTTTAATTCACCATACTTCCATTGAATCCAAAGTGTTGTATGCATTTAAGAACACTGTTCTGAAAATAGGGCCCTAGGCTTCACCATACTGCCAAAGAGGTCCAAACGAAGTTACTGACTCCTTCTTAGCAGTCTTTAATGACACCTTCCCTTCCGACCCTTCTTTCCGATCAAACATCCCATCATTCTGAGTCAGGTGTGCCTTCTTGGCCACCTTTCTAATTTCCCATCTTAAGTTTTGCATCCCTCTTTGATATTCTGTCTGCCTCCTTAACTAGTCCTTTGAGCTGGTTGAGTACTGGAACTCTGTGTATCACTGCTGTATGCACAGTGCCTTACAGATAGTGAAGTAGTGAGTGCTTAATATTAATAATAAACAGCTGTAGAATTAATCAAACATTAGAACATAAAACCCTAAAGTATCTACAATGTACCAAGACAACTATAAACCAAGTGATAAGACGCTAAATGAATTTAAATAATCCCAATCTGATTATACTGAAGTTGACTATTACTCTTCTTGGATGGATGCTTATATGAGGCCCAAGAGGAGCTATATCATTTTGGATTTTTTTTCATTTATAAATACACTAATTCAATTGACACTGGCCTAAATTAAGGGTATTTATTGACTTACATAACAGAAAGGTGAGGAGATGTATTTTCAAAGGTGACCACCTCCAAACCACATGCGATTTTCTCAGCAACTCTCAGCAAGCCTCTCCCTGTTTGGAGCATCCTCTGAAGGCCAGCCTCACTCAAGCACACAAGACCGCAGCCAGCAGCAACGGAGGCCCTGTGTCTCCCTTCTGATCCAGAAGGAGGACCCAAGAGCACAAGTTTGGTGCCGGACATCTGTAAGAGGACCCTGTCCAAACCTTGTGCGCAGGAGCATGTTGATTGGCTCACTCCTGAGATGCCTCAAATAAATCCCTGAGGCAGAGGTTACCCTGATCAGCTTTGCCCAAGGAACACTCATTTCTGAGCCTGGGGGGTGTGGGCCAAAGCCCTAAAAACTACAAAACTATTTCATAAGAATCGGGTGAGAAGAACGATGGAGAAACAAAGACATGAGAGGGCAGGAAAAGTACGGCTCCCAGAGATTTAAAAATGAAATGAAACAACTCTACTATATAACTCAATTATCGAATTTACTAGAAAACATTCTGATCTTATAGGCTTCACTTACTAATTTCCCTCCTGGTGTGACAAGAAAACCAAATAATGATCTGCTTGCCTTGAATAGCTGAAAGAAGTATGATAAGTGTGTCCTTCAACTTTTTCTAATGAGGATTTTGTTAAATGCCTTATTATTCACTAATAGCCAATAACAATTAGAGAATTAACCCTGGTTCTAAGAATGAATATTTCTGAATTTTGGCAGAAATATATGTATTTGTATTAACTTTAGACAAAGCACCTAATCCTTATCCTTGTGTCTTCATTTAATAAAAGTGATAGTAACACAGTATGAAATATAGAGTGTACTGTACAAAATAATAAAATGTCACTGGTTATACTTTATAAATGTGTGAACAAACTTAAAATTAAGATAAGCAGCTAGTAATCTTACTTAATCTTTCTTACGTTGTCTACTAATGTATTTCTTTTTTAAGATTTTTATTTATTTTTATTGTTTTTAAAGATTTTATGTATTTATTTTTAGAGAGAAGGGAAGGGAGGGAGAAAGAAAGATGGGAGAAACATCAATCAGTTGTCCCTCCCACGCCCCCAACTGGGGACCTGACCTGCAAACCACATGTGCCCTGACTGGGAATCAAATGAGTGACCCTTTGGTTCGCAGGCCGGAGCTCAATCCACTGAGCCACACCATCCAGGGCTGTATACTGATATATTTTTAATGTAAACATTAGAACAGGTTTAATCCACCTTTTTTTCTTTTTCTCTGAAGGTTTGTATTTCATATTTTCACACTAATCTAGAATATGATGTCCTACACTCCATATCATTTGAACTGGGCCTAGGAGGATTTTAGTTGGATGGCTGATACAGCTGTCTAGCTAATGAAATTATCATCTTGAACATCCCTGACAGCGCTACTGCCAGTGCATGGCCCAATGAGAATAACAAACCGTGTAAATCTGTACCTTCTTCACACATTTCACATCCATCTCCCCAGCTCTCAGTGTTTTTCTGTTGTCTCTAAAATGGCACACTTCCTTTCTCAGAGGCAATGCTGGTCATTTTCTTTTCCTTTTACTATTTTTTACCAGTGATAATTAGTGATTTAGTCAGATTTCTATTAAGTAAGCAGAGAAAATCAGAGAGACAGGTTGCCAAGGAAACCCAGAACCAAGAGCTGTGGAAGCTCCACAAGGAAGCAAGTCCTCTGAGACAGATAAGACGCACAGACTTCTGGAGGGTAGGGAAGAAGGAGGGACGGAAGATGCCAGGAGCATAACGAGTACAAGTTATGAGATGAAAGGGAAAAGACAAAATGCAACATTTACAAATGAAATGATTTTGAGATCTCCAACAAAGGCTTGGAACAAAAGATGGGACACAGATGTGAATGGGTTTGTCAGTGAAAGAAGGGGTTAAAACACAATGGGAAGGTACGTAAGAGATTAAATGGAATAGATGGATAAGGGTCATTACTCAACGTGTGCAATAGGGAAGTCGTCTCCATCAGCAATCCTAGTGGCCAGATCTGTATATCACCTTCATTATTTTTAACTCCTTCCTCTCTCTTAGCCCCACATTCAACCGGTCACCAAATCTTGACCTTTACAACTCTGATATACCTCTAAAATTGATCTCTCGATTTTGCACTGGCCATACTTGAGTTCAGACTATTATCACTTGAAACTGCCTCTAAACTATTGTGTCTCTGTCTCCAATTTTCCATTAATGCATGTATATGCAGAGCAACCACATCCATTCACCCCTTGAATTGCTAGATTTATCAAATAAAATTATAAGACACTTAGTTAAATTTGAATTTCAAGTTGAACAATTTTTAATTTTATTTTTCAATGACAGTTGACATCCAATATTTTATTAGTCTCAGATGTGCAGCATAGTGGTTAGACAATTATATACTTTACGAAAGGATCCCCCAATATTTCTACAACCCACCTGACACCGTGTGTAGTTACTACAACATTAGTGACAGTATTCCCTGTGCTGCACTTTACATCCCAATGACTATTTTGTAACCACCAGTTTGTACTTCTTAATCCTTTCACTTTTTTTCACCCAGTCCCTAGCCACCCCCCTACCATTTGGCAACCCTAAGCAGATTAAACAACTTTTAGTATAAGTATGTCCCAAATATTATATGAGACAATATAGCAAGTATTACAAATATCCATTCAATATTTGCGGCATACTTATACTAAAAAATACTGTTTTTTAATTTGAAATTCAAATTTAATTGGTCATTTTGTATTTCATTTAGCAGCCTTATTAACATTTCGATCATTCGTTTGTGTTATTTAGAGTTAACATATATAGTTAAAGTACAAAACCAAATGTGTAAGAATAGTAACACCAAATTCAGGATAATGGTTTCTATGGAACATTAAGAAGAAAAATATCATTAATTAGGCATACATCAAGATCAAAGAACATCAAGAAGACAAAAATTATGACTACAGAAGAAATTCACAACTTTAACTTAGACAATGAAGACATTGTTAAAGATTTTGCTTACTTTGGTTAGGTCATCTATTCAAATGAGACTATGGCCAAGAAATCAAGAGAACCTTAGAAAGATGGAAAAATTAGGAAAGGTCACAAAGACCAAAGATGTGTCATTACAGACCAAGGCTAAGATTATCCCCACCCTCATATTCCTCTTTACCATGTACAGATGTGAAAAGTTAGACAGTGAAGAGATTAATAGGAAAAAAATGGATTCATTTGAAAAATGGTTTGGGGATGTTCACCATCCCAAGTCAAGTCTCCTTCCACTACTATTTATCCCCGCTTTGTCGTGTTCTGCCTCCTCCCACCCCTCTTTTTCTCTGGTTGTCACTATGTGTTGTCTGGCTCTGTGAGTTGTTTGTGTGTGTTTAATCCCTTTACCTTTTTCACCATGTCCCCCAACACCCTCGCCTTTGACAGCCATCAGTCTGTTCTCTGTATCCATAAGTCTATTTCTATTTTGTTTGTTTATTTTGTTCATTAGATTCTACAAATAAGTGAAACCATATGGTATTTGTCTTTCTCTGACTGGCTTATTTCACTTAGCTTAATACTCTCCAGGTTCATTCATGTTGTTGGTAAAGGTAAGATTTCCTTCTTTTTTATAACCAAGTAGTACTCCATTGTGTAAATGTACCACAAGTTTTTTATCCACTCATCTAATGATCGGCACTTACCTGGGCTGCTTCGAAATCTTGGCTATTGTAAATAATGCTGCAATACAATATACAGATGATGTAGCATGGAATTGTACACCTGAAACCTACGGGATTTTACTAACCTATGTCACCCCAATAAATTAAATAAAAAATTAAACCTAAAGAAGACAAATTACATGGTTTTCAATATAATTATTTTTCTATCTTTTTCAAGGTTCTTCAATGGGAGCTTATTATTTAAATATTTTTTATTATTTTTACTTTTTTTATTGTTGTTCATGTATAGTCATCTCCATTTCCCTGCCACCACTTTCCCCTACAACTCACCCTCACTTCCCACCCACAATCCTTTCCCTGTTTGGCTTTGTCCGTGTGTCCTTTATACATGTTCCTTGACGGCTCTTTCCCTTTTTATCCCTGTCTTTACCCTCTCTCCTCCTCTCTGGTTACTGTCAGTTTGTTCCTTATTTCCAAGTCTCTGGTTCTATTTTGCTTGTTTGTTTGTTTTGTTGATTAGGTTCCATTAATAGGTGAGACAATGTGGTATCTATCTTTCACCATCTGTCTTACTTCCCTTAGCATGATGCTCTCCAGTTCCATCCATGCTGTCGTGAAGGGTAGGAGCTCCTTCTTTCCTTCTGCTGCATAGTATTCCATTGTGTAAATGTACCACAGTTTTTTGATCCACTCATTTACTGATGAGCACCTAGGTTGCTTCTAGCACTTAGCTATTGTAAATTGTGCTGCTATGATCATTGGGGTGCATAAGTTCTTTTGAATTAATGTTTCAGGATTCTTGGGATATAATCCCAGCAGTGGAATTGGTAGGTCAAAAGGCAGTTCAATTTTTAGTTTTCTGAGGAAATTCCATAGTTTTCCACAGTGGCTGTACCAGCCTGCATTCCCATCAACAATGTACTAAGGTTTCCTTTTCTCCACAACTTCACCAGCACTTGTTGTTTGTTGATTTGTTTATGATGGCCATTCTGACTGTTATGAAGTGGTATCTCACTGTGGTTTTAATTTGTAACTCTCTGATGGCTAGTGATGCTGAGCATCCTTTCATATGTCTCTGGGTCCTCTATATGTCTTCCTTGGAGAAGTGTTTGTTTAGATCCTTTGCCCAAATTTTAATTGGGTTGTTTGTCTTCCTGGAGTGGAGTCCTGTGAGTTCTTTATACATTTTGGAGATAAAACCCTTTTCTGAATTATCATTGGCAAATATATTTTCCCATGTGGTTGGTTCCCTTTTCATCTTGCTGATGTTTCCTTTAGCTGTGCAGAAGCTTTTTAGGTTGATGAAGTCTCATTTGTTTATTCTTTCCTTTATATCTCTTGCTGTAGGGGACATATTGGTGAAAATACTGTTGTGTGGAATATCTGAAATTCTCCTACCTATGTTTTCCTCTAGGACTTTTATGGCGTTGTGACTTATATTTAAGTCTTTTATCCATCTTGAGTTTATTTTTGTATATGGTATATTTGTAGCATTTTTAAAGATAAAAATCTTTTTAAAATTTATTTATTTTTAGACAGAGGGGAAGGGAGGGAGAAAAAGGGAAACATCAATGTGTGGTTGCCTCTTGCATGCCCCACACTGGGGACCTGGCCTGCAAACCAGGCATGTGCCCTGACTGGGAATCAAACCAGTGATCCTTTGGTTCACAGGCTGGCACTCAATTCACTGAGCCACACCAGCCAGGGCTATTTGTATTATTTTTTAAATTAAGTTCATCCAATAGCATTTTAAAACAATGTTTCAGACAATAAGTTTTCTGGTTAATCTTTGGTTTTCTAATAGAAACATAACTCAATACAATAAGAATATTTTTAATATGCATTATTTCATTACAACATTTTTTTAAAAATCAAAATGCAACATTCTAAAAAACCCAAAATTTACTATTGATACCAATTTCTATGAGCTTTTTTGAGTATGGTAATACACAAATCAACAAATTTAAAAAAAACATTAAATATTTAGAAACATTTAATATCTAAAACCTTAAAATCTAACTGTATGTAGTAGCTCCTCAAAAATCTACAACCTGCATTTTGAAAAAAAATATTTCCTTTACAATCTTATCAGCTATACAATAATTTGTACAGTTTTTATACTGAATCTAATATTGAGTTGCACTTGAATTCACATTCTTAGCAAAACAGTTGCCTGAGGACTCACATGCTCCGCACACATCATTACAGGAGAGTCTTTTATTCTTCATCTTCCTATTTTTCCTCTTCCACATCATCTTCCTCTTCCTCCTCCTCATCTTCTGGTTTTTTCTTCTTCTTTGAGCCTGTTGGTCTGCTAGGACTGTTTTTTTCCCACTTCAGTTTGCCCTTGGCATGGTATACAGTAAAATCCTTTTCACATTTCTAATTTATTGAATATAAAATATTTATATATTATACAGCTTTTCATTCCTCTGATGCTTATCTTTGGCTAACTGTTCAGACCATATTTCACCCTTTTTTTTTTTTTTTGCACTATTTCCAGTGGATAAACCAGGGTGTTCACTTTTAATCTTTGGGCAATGTTCAGACAAAAAAAAAAACAAAAAACAGAAGACAGAGGAAGGCCTTTTAGGAGCATTGGGATCTTTTATTCTTTCCATTCTTATAATCTTTGGGAGGAACATAATTTTTCATCTGCCTGTCATAGCACACTTTGTCACTCTTTACCATATCTTCAATCTTTGACTTTTCCTTTGCAGACATGGTCTTCCATCTCTCTGAACATTTCTTAGAGAATCTGGAAAAGTTGACAGAAAAGTCTACTTTTTCTTGTGCTCTTCCTGGACCTTTTGCATGAAGAAGGCATGCAAGGACAAGGATTGATGCTTCTCTTTCACATTGATGTTTCTCTCCATCTCTTTCTCCCTCCCTTTCTCTCTCTTTAGAATCAATAAAGGAAAAATAAATAAATAAAAATAAAATTGTCAGCAAGAAAGTCAAGAGATTTTTAATTGCTGTATTACCAGTTGAACAAGAACATTGAACAATGTCTTGATAGTTCAAATTACCTATAACTCTTATACCTAATTTCTGTAGTGATGATTTATGAGCTGTGAAAAATGTTATCACCCACTTTCTCCACTGGACTACATAATCGATGTGTAGTATACCTCTGCAAATATAGTAAATATCAAAAACTAGCTTTCTGACCGAAGTGCTACCCACTCAGCCTAATTGCCCCATACCCTTTCTCTGGCCTGCCATGAGCTTCTAAAGACCTATTTTTGAGAACTGTCAAGTATTCCTATTTTCCTCACTTTACAGAAGAGGAAGTGAGACTTACAGAGGTTCAGAAAATCTAGTCCTCAAGGTCACAGACGTAGCAGGTTGAGTTTCAGATTCAAGCATTCTGGCTCCAAAACTCAGGTGCTTAATCATTATTCAAAAATGCCCAGGTCAGTACTTTGTTACGTTTTTCAGTCCTTTGTGGATCCTTTTATATCACTGTGGAATGCAGCCTCATAATTTCTGGGTTGCTTTCTCCTATCCAATGTCTGAAGCTCTGATCTATTCTCAGATAAGACACCCACTGTATAAGTTAGCATGAGCATGTCACTTGTCTTTTTTGCACCTTATCTTCAAAACAAAGCACTTGTTGTGCTAGAAGCTCACTCCTCGGTGTCTCTCTTGGTATTAAATTTAATAATTCCCTCAATGGTACTTAGACTTTTATTCTCAAAATATACCACTTTTGTTGAAACTTCTGACAGAAGCCTTAACCTGCACAGGAATTGGTTGAGAGGGCCCATGGGAGGAGCTCTCACACACTAAGCAGTCACCGGAGCCCTACAGTCAGAACACTATTTTATAACATAGCCCCATAGTTGGAACAGCCACCACCTCAACCTCCTCTTTTCCTCCATAAAGGGTTCCTCCATCTTTGTCCAGACAACCTACACGTGGCTCAACAGAGCT
This sequence comes from Desmodus rotundus, assembly GCF_022682495.2. Lineage (NCBI taxonomy): Eukaryota > Metazoa > Chordata > Mammalia > Chiroptera > Phyllostomidae > Desmodus > Desmodus rotundus. The sequence goes on from NC_071389.1 coordinate 49,686,885, forward strand.
GCCTGAGCACAGAACTGCAATTCTTTTGTTTAACTTGTGCAAATCCTTTTTGGTGACAGAATGCCTAGTTGAGTTTTGTTTTATGGCTGACACTTCTAATTATGTCATATCAAACCAGATTCAGTTTCTTTTTGTTATTTTTTAAAAGTTGTTTTCATGGGCAAGTGAAAGCAGGTGTCATAACTGATATCTGAAGGGCTTTGGACCAATGTAGTGACCTACAAAACCCATAAATTAAGGACTTGTGCTATAAAGTCTTATTCTACTGTGCCCCAAATTCCCTTCTCATAATTTCATTGGCAAAAGTCTAATGAAAAGCAAAACTTTTTTTCTGAGGTAAAACAAAATCATTGCCCATGTTTATGCTTGCCCATAATGACATCATATGAACACTGCTACCAGGTTCTTACTGTGCCGTTTTTGCTCTTCAGTCATAATATCACCACTCACAGCCTGACTTTAATGAGAGTAGTAGAGGCCTTTGTTCATATATGTAAGAATTACAGTGTTGCCATGACTGGGTAGCTCAGCTGGGTAGAACATTCTTCTGATACACCAAGGTTGCAGGTTAGATCCCTGGTCAAGGCACATACAAAAATCAACCAATACATGCATAAATAAGTGGAACAATGAGTTATGTTTCTCTCTCTCTCTCCCTAAAATCAATAAATAAAATTTAAAAAAGAAGTACAGTGCTATTTTCATATTGCATATTACTATTATACTATTATTCAAAGTATTTATTATAAATGTAATAATGACCCTTGTGTTGTATAAAAGGATTAGATCTTAAAGAAATGTAAAAGATGAGCTCTCTCATTTTCTCTAAATTATATACCCATGCTGAATCCTATTTCCAAGAGGAATGAATAGTTTTTCAGTAAGAGTTATGGTAATCCTGTTTTGTTTTTTACAAGGTAACTTACATGAAAACGTAGCACACAGCCCCAAATATATAGCATTTACTATAGTTAAAGTATCTTTTATCTATTTAAAAAGTTTTTTTCTAAATAACTTGTTTGTTGCAATTTTTAAATTAAAATTTTTGGTATTATTAGTGTTGAGAAGGTAATATATGTCCATGGTATAAAACTGGAACACAAAAGCAAATAAAATGTGGGGGCTGCTGGATTGAGGGGGACATAGGGAGAAAATTGGAACAACTGTAATAACATAATCAAAGAAATATAATTTTAACAAGCAAATAAAATGTAAACAAAATTACTTTTTCCACTGCAGATCCATGGCCTCTACTACCAGAGTAATTTTTATACACATGAATCCACCTATACATGTCTAAAATGAATGCAACATGGTATATACTGTTGCAAAAGTAGATGAATAACATAAGCATTGCTTCCACATTGCTTTGAAGTTCTCAGAAATTAGAGATCACACCATACCAGCTCATATAAGCCTTCTGCTTCTTTGTCATTCTGCAGACTGACTGACGAGTCTCTTATGAATGGACACTTAAGCTGTTTTCCATTCCTTGGTTATTAAAAATGGCAAAAATAGGTATAAAGAACATCCTTGCTCATCTTCACATACACGTAGGAAGGAATACATCTGAAGGATAAAGTCCTACAAGTAAAATAGCTGAATCCTAAGAATCCTAGATACATGATACTATGCTACCATCTAATAAAGTTTCTGAAATTTATGAGAGTAAAAAAGAGCATTTATATTGGTGCCATCTTTTAAAGGATCCTTTATTACCATAACACTAAATAAAACACCCATATTTATGCAACTCAGAGTTTCTCCACAAATATTCCAAGGTAAACTAATTAGGACTGTTTTAGACCCTCCTGGTGCCTAAGCATCATGTCATATAAACATACCCATGTACAGTTATATATCACTTGAGTTAAGTTGCAGTTGACAACATGTAAGATTTTTAACAGAAGAATATCAGTTTAATGTATATTAATACATATTAGTGTTCTGGAATCCTTTCTCCCCCTAGGTGAAGACATTTTGCCTTGCCTCTAAAAGCCTGCTGATGGTTGTGCCCCTGAAGCTAATTTGAAAAGTAAATTACCTCAGTCCTTCCAGTAAAATTTTAAGAACTATTTATTTTTCTTCTCTTTTTTCTTAATTGGTTTAACAAAATGTCGGACCTCTACCAAAGGCTTTGCAGCAAGAGAAATATTCCCAAATTCCCTAGTCCTAGAAAATATTCCCAATAGTAAACAGGTCAAGTCTGTACTGTCTAGGGAACAAGGAAATTTTTGTTGTTTGTTTTAAAAGAGTGATCCTGTGAGAGCAGGGCTCTGGCTGCAGGTGAGTGGTGAACATAGCTCCAAGGGACTGTTTCCTTTCTCCTACAAGAATGTTGCTGTCAATTGTGTGTCGATTTTGTTAAAAAGAGATTTTTGATAAGGATTTGAAGTTCCAATAACTTTTTCAAAGCCAGACTTTTCCACCGGGGAGAGTTTTTCTGGGTACTTCAAAAGAAGATAATGATGCTTGAAAAAAGGGTCAAGGGTGAACAGCTGTTAGGAGGCTGTCAGAAATTCGCTTGGAGACCCTTTCTCTTGTTTCAGTCCTGGCAAGTACTGGGTCATTACGGAATCTACAGTGTACCTTAAAAGGCACGCTGACTTTGGCTAAAGAAAATCCAAGCTACAAACTTCACAGAATTGGCCACGGTTTTTGTAAACAATCTCCACTCGGTCACTGGCGCCCATCAGCCCCACCCTCAGGACAAATTGTGCTGGGGCTAGGGGGTTGGGTGGTGGGGAAGGTCAAGGGCAAAGGCTGCAGTGAGAGGAGGCTATTTGTACGGCCTATATATAGATTACTAGGTTTCAACATTAAGCCAGCTTTTGTCTACGTTTTCCGCGAACCCGTGGTCCGACGTCACACCAATGCCCGAGGGGGTTCACAGGAACAAGCAAGGCCGCTTCCTCAGGGCAGGGACTGCTGAATTTTGCCTGCAGGGACACACCGCGTGGAAACGCGGACTCCCGCAACAAGCCACAATCTACACCGGGAAGGGCGGACCCGGCGACGCTCTCCAGCAACGCCTCCACTTTCAGCCTATGAGAAGCGGGGGCCGCGTCAGGCTTTCCACTCATTGGGTCGTGCTGGCTCCGCCCCAAGAGGATCACATCCCTCCCAGGCCGCTAAAGTCTCTGCAAGAGTCCCGGCGTCCGGCTGGGGTCTGCTGGCTGCCGGTGGTAGGCGTTTCTTTAGCTGTCTTCCGCCTGATTCTTCTGAGTCTCTTTCACGTCCTCACGCACCAGTTTCCTAGTTGTATCATCCTCGCTGTTTTCCTCTCTCCTTTCTTCGCAGCTTAGCATGCAGAAAAAAGACGTCTCCCCTCACGGTTTCCTGCCTAGCTTCCAACATTTCGCCACGCAGGCCATCCATGCGGGCCAGGAACCAGAGCAATGGACCTCCCGAGCTGTAGTGACCCCCATCTCCATGTCCACCACGTTCAAACAAGGGGCTCCCGGCAAGCACTCGGTGAGCTGGGTCTCTCTGGGGCGGTCCAGGGTTGGGCGGGAAAAGAGATGGTTTACAAATTGAAAAGGAACCCAAGTAACTTATAAAATGGCATACACATCAGGAAGGCAGCCGGAAGGATGTTTGCTACACCCGTAATCCTCCTGGCAATAAGGCTTTTTATTGGATGGTCCAGTGATCATATTTCTTTTGATAAGCAGGACTAGAAGGAACAGTCTGTTCAAGTTGCCATCTAGATTTGGACTGAAATTCATGAGATTCTGGCAAATTTGCAGTTTATAGCTGAGGGTCATAACTTCCTTGATTTCTTTAAGCAATAACAATGATAAAAATAAAGTGATTCGGATAAAAATTAAGGGTTTCATAACTCAGAATCAAGATCATCCCCAAAGCTGTATTCTATTATTAATAGTTGGTGAGTACTTGCCATGTGCTAAATACATACTTTCCTGTGCTGTATCATGTGTAGTCTCAGATAATCCTGACTACAGCCCTAGTCTGAACTAGGTTCTCATTTTTCTTATGAAAAAACTGAGATTTAGGGACAAGAAGCCCAAGGCCACAGGGCTAGTAAGTGGTGGAACTGGAATTCCAGCCCTGTTCTGGAACCCTGCTTTTACGCATTAGGCTACATTGTGCTCTACTTCAATAATGCTAGCAATAACCCAAGTCATTGCATCATTTAAGCAGTGTGGCTTAGTGATTAAAAGCACCAATCATGTAGTCAGAGGACCTAGGCTTGAATTCTGACACCACCTCTTCTGAACTGGGTGACCTTAAGCAAAGTTATTGAACCTATTCAAGCCTCAGGCTGATTCTGTGTAAATGGGGTTGATAATAGTACCTACCACATAAGCTGTCGGTATGTATGTTAAACTGCATGGTACATTATAAGTGGTCAGTAGTTTGGTATTGCATAGTGTTCACATTTACAATTTTTTCATTTGATCCTCAAAACAACCAGGTTAGAGGTAGGACAGGTATTACACACTTTTTATAGAAAAGGAACTGACCCAGAGTCATAGATAAATGACATGTAGGGCTTATGAGAGCCCTCTTTGTTAATCGCATACCTTTTCTCATTTGTGTAGCATACTTGATAGATCTTGGAGTATTAACTTTCTGAGGTTCAGGAAAAAGTTAGTTAAATGAAATTTGTAGGTCTTAAACCTTGACTGAACTTTAAAAACCTCTTTTGCACGTATGTAATATTAAGTTGAAGAAAATTCTTTTAGACTTAACCCTTGGTGTTGTCAGGTAGAGTTCTAAGGGCATTTCTACAATTGTTTTAGGATACCTCTAGCTACCGTATTTTGGAATCAATATGTGTACGCACATCCTGTCTTCCAAGCATGTGACTGGTTCCTGGTGCAGGGTTCTGTGAATGTGTGGCTGCTGGAGCTTCAGCACAAAAGTTAACCATGTAGCTATGGTATCAATCAATGTTTTCAGAGAGCCAGCAGGGATGGTAAAATCCATAAACTCCTCTTAATACCTTTATAAAATAAGAGCACTAAAGAGAATTTGAGGAGCTGAATGAGAAGCATCTAATTCTCCATTTCCATTTGGAAAGTTATTGAAGGGGCCAGAGGGTAAGAATTTACCTCTAAAATATACTTCTCCCCCTGCTCCCTGCCCCCCCCCACAACAACATTAAATCTTTACAGTTAATATTTGCAGAAGCACGGGGTACCTTTCTGTGGTAGTAGCCACATGAATTCAACCAGGTTTTTTTTTTTTTCCTGTCTGGTGAGTACAACTGCAGGTCACATCAAGTAGATGATGGTGTGGAGAGATGAGACTATCTGGAGCCCTACAGAATATGTCTACTCAGTTTGTCAAAAACAAACAAGCATACAAAACAAATAAATATTCTGGGAGCTCCTGATTCAGAAATGAAGGTGTAAAGCATGGTTGTGTTTTGTTATGTGCCATAGTAGGGAGGGTGGTGGTGTGGGGAGGCTGGAGATGAGGGACTGGAGGGCAGAAAATGATAGGATTTTTCCTCAATGTGTAAATCCTGGGTTTGAGTTCTGGCTGTGACATTCCCTACTGTATCTAGCTTTATTTCCTCAAAGGGATCATGAGGATTGAATAAATGACTGGATGAACACAGCTAGCATGGTACCACACAAGTAAACAGAACAATGCAAAACTTTAAAAAGTAATGTGTGGATATGCTTTGCCGAGAATAACTCTATTTTTTGAGTCACTTCTATAGAGCCAAGATCTGATCCTTGAGCATTTGTAGAATCCGTTCATAGCTTCTTGTTGGAAACTAAACAGAATTTGCATCACTTATTAGGAAATGAAATACAGGTTAGAATTAGCTTAACTCTTGTCTCAGATGATCCCCTTTTCTTGATGTCCCCAGGTTATGGGTAGGAAGGTAAATCTAACAATAATAATGCTAGTAGTGAAAACACCCAGTTATCTAGCAGTTAGTACGTGCTAGGCACCGTGAAGAGTGCTTATTATATATTATCTCTTTTTATCATCACAATAATTTTATGAATTAGATATCTGTATCTTATTCTCATTTAGGATATTGAGATCGACTCTGGGAAATGTTAAGTAACTTACCTTTTGGCATGTAGCGCATAAATGACAGATAAAGAATTCTAATTCAGTTTGGCTGACTTCAGAGCCTCTCCACACCACTGTACAGTTATGCCTGTAATGCAAGACATGTCATAAATAAATAATAGAAATTCATTTTAGTAGAATGAACCCATAGTTGTGGAGTAGTCTCTATTATGAGCCTGATAATAAACTTAAATTTCTTAGAATGAACTCTGACTTCTTTTCTTCAGGGTTTTGAATATAGCCGTTCTGGAAACCCCACCAGGAATTGCCTGGAAAAAGCTGTGGCAGCACTGGATGGGGCTAAGTACAGTAAGTGATTTCCAATTCAAAGTTTGTGAAGTCTGGAATCTATCCTTATATGTACAGAGAAAATCACAGAAGCACGGAATGTAGAACCGGAATGAAAAAAGGATGAGCTAGTTCAAAACTGTTATTTTATTAAAACACTGAATTGTTTGCCCAATGTCCCACAGCTGGTAAACTATGCATATGTATAATTATTAGGTAAAGATAAATATGAATAGAGGCAAAATGGCAGATTTTTCCATTTGATATTCATGTAGATATAGATATCTACATGGGCCTACATATATATATATATATATATATATATATATATATATATATATATATATTTTGTCTTTGAAATGGAAAAGGGGTTTTGTAAAGGTATTCATCAGGGGACTTCTGGTGACTCAGCAGTGATGACTGTCCTATTAGCAGAGAGAGGGACATAAAGTAATGCAAGTGAATACTGTAGGTGTTTTTTTCCTATTGGCCTGACCTTTTGGTTTACTCCAACTTGGTTTTTATTTTAGGTTTGGCCTTTGCTTCAGGTTTAGCAGCCACTATGACTATTACCCATCTCTTAAAAGCAGGAGACCAAATTATTTGCATGGATGATGTATATGGAGGTAGGTGACCTCTCGCATTGTTGTTTTGTCAACTGATATTTAAAGATAATAAAGTGGGTCCTAAATTATATTAACAATGTTGCCAAGATTATTGATTATTTATTATCTTTTGGAGGTATAATGGATACCTCCAAGCTGGCTCAGACTTGGTCAGAGAGGAGCGTCGATGCTCAGGTCCATGTTCGGAACAGCTTGTATGAGAGGCTGAAGAATAATAATTTTATTTAAGCTGTTGGAATGAGGATGTAGGGCTTGTTCAACTTTCAGACATATTTTGCTCTAGGGAAGACAGTGTTTAAAGGGAGAATGTTCTAGTATAATTTAAAATTTTGACCAGCAATGAAGATTAACTTTTGTAACCCAGGTCACTTTCAAAATAGCTTAACTCTACCCATCCCCTTTACCCTTTCCCCCTTTTTGGTTTTAGGGAACATTTTGAAAATCTTTTGAAAGTTATGTACCCCTTCCTCCAAAAAGTTTATTTAAGATGACACCCAACATTTATGATTTTAATTTTAGGGTCAAGGGGGCCAACCCCTTGAAGTGGGTCAATTGATCCAAATTTAAGAACTTTCATTCTAAAGAGTTTAAATGCTACTTAAAGTGGCGAGTGGGTAGGTAAAGAAGACAGATTGTCCTACCTTAAGCAAGACTCATTTTTGTGTTCAAAACAATAGCAACATTTTTTTTGGCAAATATACATGTATATTCCTAATGCTTCCAAATAATTAAAATGTGATTTCTAGAATATTATTATCCTATTTGAATAAAGACTTAATCTGTCAGGAACTCACAGATCAGAAATTACGAAGGGCTGTATATTTTGTCTTAGGTCCCTATTATAGTTTGTTGAATTGAAATAATAAAATCTCAAACGTTTTGTTACTTTTATAATGCATTATGAAAACCTCATGGCAAAAATAGCATGAAATCTTGAAACTTGCTGTTGATTTGTAACAATTGTTTATACTAGTTTTCAATCTTGTGTTATTTACTGTATTTTTCAGACTATAAGACACACCCCCATTTCCTCCCAAATTTGGGGGGGTAAGTGTATCTTATAGTCCAAAAAATGCGGTAAGTTCAGTCTCTGTGTAACATCAGAAGTTCAGTGTAAAAGTTCAGAGTATTTGTTTGCTTTTGGTTAACTATTAATAATAGCAGTTTTCCCTTTAAATTTTGCACATGTAAAAATCAAATTCCAGAACAGTACTTATAAAAGAAATTATACTACGATAAATGATTTATGTTATTTCACTATAAACTCTAGCTTGATTTACATTGTCTCATTTTTCTATTAAAGCTTTCAGAACCACATAACAAAAATATTGAGAAAGTACACAGAATAATAACCATTTTTTTCTATAACCAAAGTATAATCAGATTGAAATTCATTTTGAACAATTGACATTGTTCATTGACATTGGTTCATTTCTTTTAGATTTGAGTAATAGGAAGAAATTGTTAAAAAAGATACTGATGTTTTGTGGAGCATGTCCCTTAATATTTGAAGAGTAGAGATTGTGTGTTTTGAGAAACAATTTCTGCTTCATGCCACTTGCTGTAGATATCAAGTATGTTTTATTTGACTCTCTACCTTTTTTTAAAAAAAGCCAACCTTATATTCTTTACAATATGTAATAGCCAAAGTATTTAACTGAAGTAGAATTGCTCTTAGTTGTATTTTTCTTGGCAATTGACACTTCATTATATTTTTACGGTGATTTTATCAATAAGGTATAATCATTACTGTTCTTTTTTTAAAAAAGATTTTATGTATTTATTTTTAGAGAGAGGGGAAAGGAGGGAGGAAGAGAGCAGAGAAACATCAATGATATGCGAGGGAAGCGTGGATCCATTGTCTCTCACAGACGCCCAACTGGGGATCTGGCCCACAACTCAGGCATGTGCCCTGACCGGGAATCAAACCAGCAACCTTTCAGTTTGCAGGCTGGCACTCAGTCCACTGAGCCACACCAGCCAGGGCTCATTAACATTCTTAATGATTATAAGGAATGAATTTTCTTAACACAATGTCCTTTCCATTTCATCTGATTCTCTTCTGTCTCAGGTACAAACAGGTACTTCAATAAGGTGGCATCTGAATTTGGATTAAAGATTTCTTTTGTTGACTGTTCCAAAACTGAACTACTAGAGGAAGCCATTACACCAAAAACCAAGGTATTCAGTTATCAGTTTTGTCTTTTTCCCTTTGATGTTTTGTGTTCATCATTTCTGTTTAACAGGGGACATAATTTTTTGAATAACAAATTTTATTAAAAGCCATTGGGAACCATCAACAAGAATAAAATAGCTCCAGTGTCTCCTTAGTATTATAGCATAACAATTAGATGCATAAATTTCAGAGTGGGTTTCAAAGTCTAATTCTGAATTGTAGTTGGTATGTGATTACTGGCAAATAATTTAAACAAAGTCTCAATTTCTTCATTTACAAAATGGGGATAATTGTATCTGTTTTACAGAAAGGTGGTTGTGTGAATTAAATGAGATAAAGCGTATGGAATGCTTAGTACAGTTCCCAGTGCATGATAACTGTTAAAACGTTTTGTGAGCAAAAGCACACAATTCTTAACTGCATTACTAAGCTAGTATTGGTAACAGAAGTCATCACAGAAATTGGGTTACAGAAAAGGAAGCTTGCCAAGCCCCCTGAACCCTAAGTATAGTGGCTTTTTAAGGGTTTTACGGGATACTTCAGCAAAATAAAAGAAGTAAAGAATGGGCCACTAGCAATCTTTAGCCTCCATCCTGGGAAGCTTGTGTGCCACCGGAAGGGGTTTTGTGCCTTGGTGAATGGCATATGTGATATTCTTTCTTGGGACCTCATTTAAATTCTGCATGGGTGAAAGAAGGACCAGTTCTTTTTTAAGTCAGCCCTTTCCAACTTTTTGCTAATGATTAAAAGTTTTGAATTGTACTCAAGATTGTATTGAAGTGACTGCTAAAAAGTGAAAATTTTTTTCATACAAATATATTAAAGATTAACACCAAGGTGAACTTTGACTGAATAAGGTTTATTTTCAAAGGGACTTGTTTGGGTTTTTTTTTGAAATCTTTCTTGGGAGAAAAGATACTTGTTAAAATAGCTGGTCTGTCTTTCTAAGGAAGGAAAGCAAATAGTGAGTATATTAATCCTTGTCAGCAGAACTTTAGGTAGTGTCTCTTTAGGGACTTGAATTAATATTATTCCCCCTGAAAATGTAGATTTTTTGCATGTGAATCTACTAGGCATTTATTTTTTTGCCTGTAAATCTACTTTGTATTTATTTACTTATTTTTATTTGAATTATTATTTTTAGAGATTTTATTTATTTATTTTTAGAGAGGGGGGAAGGGAGGGAGAAAGAGGCGGAGAGAAACGTTGATATGTGAGACAAACATCAGTGGGTTGTCTCTCTCCACCCACAACCAGGTACTTGGCCTGCAACCTAGGCATGTGCCCCAACAAGGAATCAAACTGGTGACCTTTTGGTTTGCAGGCTGACACTCAACCCACTGAGCCACACCAATCAGGGCTAATTATTATTATTATTATTTTAATAATGAATGGGAGTAATAAATACTAACCCATAAATAATTTTTATAGATTCTTTAAATAATTCAATTCTTTTACAATGTACATTACTTTAACTACCTTATCTTTTCTCCAGTAAATCTCTAGGGTTTTTGCCCATTTATTATGTAATAAAAAAGAAATATTAACTTTTAAGAAGAAATCAATAGATAATGTCATTCAATACAGTGCCACCTTGTTGAACAAACGGAATTCTTTTTTCTTTTTTCTTTTGTTTTTCAATAGCTGTCGAGCACGCACTGTGCCTGAATCGTGCCAGAGTTTGGAGTGTAGATGTGTGTGGTGCTCTCTCTCTCTCAAGTGAGCTGAAGCTGGGTTTTGTGCTGTGTGTGTGTGTGTGTGTGTTGCTTTTCTTCTTTACTCTAAAACCCATGTTCTTCAGGTCTTGGGCACTCATTTTATAATTTCTCGTGCATCTGGCATTACTTAAGTTAATATGGAGGATATTTTTGGCATCTTAGAGATAGTTCTCTTTAATAAAAATTCTTGGTAATAAAAATACCTTAGATATGTTATCTTTGAGGATAAAATTTCCAGACACTGAATTATGTCTTTGGAATACATCATCTTTTGTTATGGAAAATAATTACAATAATTAATTTGCCTACTCTTCTGCTTTTATGCATATTATCTCATTTGATCCTTACAACAGCTCTATCAGGTAAATATTACCAACCCCAATGTACAGAAGAAGAGTTTGAGGACTATAGAGGGCAAGTTACTTAGCTGTGACCTCTCAGAAATTTATGGGGGCTCAGATTCAGATTGGAACCTTTCAACTTCATCATCCAGGCTCTCCTGATAGATCCTCTCAGACAGTTACAAGATGTGAGATGTATGTTTGTACAGTGTTTTTCATAAACTCTTATAATTTACTGAATCATTTTAGCTTGTTTGGGTTGAAACGCCAACAAACCCTATCCTGAAGATGATTGACATTGAAGCCTGTGCACATACCGTCCATAAACACGGAGACATTATTTTGGTCGTGGACAACACTTTTATGTCGGCATATTTCCAGGTAAATGCAAATAAAATTGTTGGTATGATTAGTGGACTACACAGACAACTGTAATCGGGTTGTAAAGATATTAACCAGTGGTAGAAAAGACCCAATTATAATTCTAATGTCTAACAGTAACTATGGTTAGATTTTATGAGTGTGAAATTGATTTTAATGTGAACAGGTCCTTCTTTTCCTTAGGTTAATATCTTGTATGGGACTTTCTGGGTTTTAAATGTTGTCTTAATTAAAGCTTTTAGGTTTTCTTAGGATGAAAACTCTCTGAAGATGTGGCCTTATTTTGTGATTGTATCTGTCAGTGCCTTGCACATGTAGAGACTTGATTGTTTATGTGCTGGTTACAAGTTAGTAATATTATTTTTTCAGTCATCCCTAATATGGTTTTATCTGACCAACCTTCCAAGTAAAAGGAAAAGAAAATCTGTACTCAGTGACATCTCAGTGTATGTCACACATATTATTCTGCATTTCTCTCCCTTCTTTCTGTTTCTCTTCCCTCAGCACCTATAGATTGTGCATAACCCTTTATGCATAGCCCTTTGCCTTATTTGTATTATGAATTTCTACTGTATGTTTCACATTGTAGCTATAAGTATTTAGAGTGCTCCTCCTAAACTATCTTTTTCTCCAACTATGCCTCTACATACATCTTTCCCCATCCCCAAAGCTTCCCATTTATCTTTCATGTCTTTCCTTTTTTTCTCCTACTTTTTTTTTCTAGATTCTTCTTCCTTTCTCTTCTATTTTGCTGCTGTTGGTAGTTTTGGGATCTCTGTAATCGAATAGTTGTCTGTCCCACCCTCTCCTCAGTTTCCCTCTCTTTCCTCTGCGCAGCCTAACTTTGTTTCCTTTCCTCATTAGGCGTTACCTTCTCCCTGCTCTTTCCTTCCTGCCTGTACGTTGTGGTCATTCTTATTAAACTTCCCGTAGTTCACCTTCATTACAGAGTTCCTGAAACCTCTGCTCATTTTCTTCAGCTCTTCAATTAGGCCCATGGTTACAAGCTCAGTCGTTTACATTTCCCTCCCTCTGTTTCGGGTGTGTGAAGTCTGCCCAGGCTTCTGCCTTGGGGTTACTGGCTGACTTTCTGGTAATTTATAAGCCTGTCCTTCACCTTCCTTCATTTTATTCAGAAGGCAGAAGGCATTACCATGTTTTATTCTCCTTTCCTAAAATACTCTTCCTGGCTGAAGGAAGGGTATTGCCTTCAGATAGCTTCATGGGCCACTGCCTCCATGATATATGCAGTTGTCCCTTGGTATCCAAGGGGATTGGTTTCAAGAACCCCTCTGGATACCAAAGTCCACAGATGCTCAAGTATCTTATATTAATGGCGTGATATTTGTGTATAACTCATGCACTTCGCCTTGTATACTTTAATTCATCTCTAGGTCATTTAAAATACCTAATACAATGAAAATGCCATGTAAGTAGTTGTTATACTATATTGTTTAGGGAATAATGACAAGAAAAAAGTCTATACATGTTCAGTACAGACGCAACCAGTTCAGGCCTAACTACATAGTACCTGTCAGCAATGGTGTAACTCTTTTTACAAATATTTTCCATCCATGGTTGGTTGAATCTGGGGGTATGGACCACCGCAATAGAGTGTTGACTGTATCTTTAGCTGCTTCTTGTATCATGTTGTGAGAGAAAACCCAATAAGGTAGTCTGTTTCTGAGTGAAAATCTGCTAGCATTAGCTATTTGTCACAGGTGATTTTCCTTCTCAGATTCTTTATCTCAGTTTCTTAGTCCATGTACCCCTGACAGTAGGCCAGTTCACACAGCATAGGATTGAGACACAGTGAGTCCTGTAAGAGATGGCGTGAATTCTTATAGCTTGTTACTCATCAGGCTTGGCCCTTTTCCTCCTATTACCATTACTAGAGTAGGTCCAGTTTTTCTACCTTCCTGAAGCCCACATCGCATTGCTTATGACAGGGATGACAAGTTGCTTTATTTCAACCTGGATTCATTCCAGCTGAATTAATCAGAGCCACATGTATTGTTCCTAGGCAAACACATGTATTGATCCCACAGAGTACATCTTCTGACGTGGTCCCCTCACTGTTTTATCCTCATTAAACTGGATATATTCTCTTTCTTGCCTGACTTTTGTCTTCTGGATCTTCTGTGAGTCTCACAAAAGGCAAAATGGGCAGAGTTATGAGCATAACATTTCAGAGCAGAGCCTTTGGATTCAGGCAGTCTGGGCGTGAGTCCTGGCTCTACCAGTTTTTTAAAAAATTTGAGTAATCTTTTATTTTTCTTTGTTCCTTTTCCTCATCTGTACAGTTAGAATCGTAAAAGTACTGATTTTACTGAGTTAGGTGAAATACAGGATCTGGCACAAATAATGCTTCTCTTTTTATTACAAAATCTTTTTTAAAAAAAGATTTTATTTATTTATTTTGAGAAAGAGGGGAAGGAAGGGAGAAAGAAAGGGAGAGAAATATTGATATGAGAGAGATAACATCTATAGGTTGCCTCTCGCATGCCCCCAGCTGGGGACCTGGCCCCCAGTGCAGGTGTGTGCCCAACTGGGAATTGAACTGGCAACTTTTCATTTCTCAGGCTGGCACTTAATCCACTGAGCCATGCCAGCCAGGGATACAAAACCTTTTATTACAAAATCACAAGCATGTAATTCTATAACTAACACTATGACACTCAAGAACACCATATGACATTTTAGGTAAAATGTTCAAATTGCTGTCCATCTCCTGTGAGACATTCCCGTGCCCTTCCAACCACACTCAGACAAGCTTCACTTCTACTGGACCCTGCATTTTGCACAGTGCTTCACTGGCTTATGTAAAGTATTTTACATGGTTCTTGGCACATGATGAGATCAGCAGAGGTTAGTTACTGGTTTTTCTTTCCACCAAAGAGTTTACAGAATATTCGTCCTGGAAGAGACCTTAGACATCATCTAGTTTGACCTCATCACTTATTTTAAAGAAAATATAAATGGAAAGATATTGATAGTATATTGTTTAGTGATAAGGTGATTGCAGCAAAGATGAATTAAGACTAAAGGATTAATCTGCAGGACTATCTCCAGTGAGGAAAAAAATCCAATCAAATTTCTTTATAAGTGAATGAAACTTGGCAAAACTAATATACTAAAAGAGTAATTAAGGGTCAAGGTCATGGCAAACCAAGTGCATAAGCACCATATATTGTCAGGTTTTAATGATTGAAAATCTAAGAGGTTAGTTTTATCTTACTTGACATAACAATTGGGGAGTGTTTATGTCAGTTATTTTATATGACTACTGAATCATAAGAATACCAACATTTCTGTTGTAGGTCATAAATTTAGGGGCCAGTCAGCAACTCTAAAGAAAGTTTCAGAAGACCTGCTGACCTGAGTTTATCTGCTATTCCTACAAAGATTTGTGCTGTTGGATTGACTATTGGATCCAATACTTTGTATTTTTATTTGGGGGAGGGTGGAAGGGGAATGATTATATCAGAGATCCTGGAAAATTTTAAGGTGTATGTATTTTTTAAAAATTAGAATAAGAATGGTAGTTATAATAGCAAATAGGCAAGTAATGAAGAATATTTGCAAGTGACTTCTTATTTAAAATAAAAACATTTGTTCTTTTCAGCGACCTTTGGCTCTGGGAGCTGACATTTGCATGTACTCAGCAACAAAGTATATGAATGGTAAGACATGCAGAGTCTGTACTTTGAATGTTCTCTTCCATGGATCGATGAAAGGAGCGGAGGGCTTGACATTTTGGTCTTTTAATTCTATTATTATTCAGATTTTCTCTGTGGCCCTTATAGAAAGTAAAAGAATTATACTTTGATTAAAAATAAGATTTTATTTGTAGCAAACAAAAGTATGCTCATGATTTATAAGCAGATTAAAATTTACTATAAGAGATTATACTTTTATCCTGCTTACAGCTTAAAAAGAAATGTTTACTTTTTATATGATTTTCAGTTTCTTATTTTAAGTATGGCTTTTGCTATTGTCAAATTGTATAAAGTTTATTTAAACTTATTCTATAGGATTTTTATTCTTGAGCTTATTCTTGAGCTTTTCAAGTGAAAGTCATATTTTAGAAATTATAAATTGATGAAAAAACATACATTGTTTTTAACAGTTTTTGTTTTGTTTTAGGCCACAGCGATGTTGTAATGGGCTTAGTGTCTGTTAATTCTGAAAGCCTCCATGATAGGCTTCGATTCTTGCAAAATTGTAAGTATTAAAAGGTCTGGGTTATTTTATGCTCTTGAGGGGCTATACAGGGGCTATACTTAATATTTGTGTTTCCACTAAATATTGTGAAATAATAGCATTCTACTAATTTAGAAAGAAATGACAAACAGAGGTAAAAAATGGACTATTTAGAGGAAAGTGGGAAAACTGGGTTATAAGGGGTGTGGTTTAGCACAACAGGGCTTCACAACATGGCACAAAAGATGAGCTTCGTTATTTTTCAAGTCCATGTTAATTTTGATTGTAAGGTTCAGCCCAAGTGAATTTTTAGCTTCAAGACTTAATGAGGATATTTTCTTTAAAAAAAAAAACCCAAACATTGATGCAATGGTTTTCTTGTATTATATTTTTATATCTGGAATTGTATTGAATTTTAAATAGCACTTAAGATATAAACTTGTACTTTTGAACAGATGTCTATACATCACTTCCTGTTGAGATTGTTTAGTTATCTCAGTATAGATAGGAGTTATTTAGAGAGACTTTGATCAATTATTGCAGTTTGACAGACACATAAGATACAAACATAATTAGGGATACTAATGCCCTTCTAGGAAATCAGTATTGAAATATCAAAAGGAGGGAAAACCAAACTTGATGCTTGATATGTTTCATTTATTATGAAAAGTAGGAGTGCGCTCCATTTCCTGGTAGCATGTAAAGTCATAGCCTGCTTTAGATTAAAGCTAAAAGAATGTCAGTAGAACATTCAGTAATTAAAGGAGCTGGACTGCTTTTTTCCCTCTATATCGTAATACTTTTCAAAGAAATGCAAGTTTCAGCTATGCGCAGTATGTCATCTTATAGAAAGGACTATTTATGTTCATCTTCCAAAAGTTGCTGTGTTTATGCATAGGTTCAAGATAATCATTTTCCCTTTCATTTTAAAGCCCATTTCTCTGAGCATATTTGATGCTTCATTTTCATGCTTCTGATTTGCTATATTAATCCCTTCTCCCCACCCCCCCCAAAAAAGAAAAGCTCAAGCATTGGGTTTTGTAGCTGGCTTCTCAGAGACACTCTAATGAAAAAGAGGGGTCAGAGAAGTTTGTGGGTTCTTACCTTCACACTAACCCAGGATATGTTTATTTTTCAGCTCTTGGAGCGGTCCCCTCTCCTTTTGACTGTTACCTCTGCAATCGAGGTCTGAAGACTCTCCAAGTCCGAATGAAGAAGCATTTTGAAAATGGAATGGCAGTTGCTCAGTTTCTGGAATCAAATCCTCTGGTAGAAAAGGTTATTTATCCTGGTATGTTAATCTGATTTCTAAGCACATATTCTTCGGGTTGTAAGGGTTATCCTAAGCATCCTGTGTCTGTAACATTTATTTGTGAGTTAGGTGCTTCATATATTTTTTTGCCATTCACTAACGAACATGGCCATGTGTCAGGCTCTGTGGAGGGTCTGGTGGTGAAGAAGATACACGTGGTCTCCGGCCTTGTGTTGCCCATAGGGTACTGGATGCTTGGATGGTAAGAAATTAGTCTTATGCATTAGGCTAGCAATTTTCAACTTTTTTCATCTCATGGCCCAGATTACTAAAATTCTGCAGCACACCAAAAAATGTACCTTTGCCAATCTGACAAAAAAATAGGTAAAATTTTGATTCATTCACACTGGGTGGCTATTGTTGTGTTGGTTGTTGTCATTTTTTATTTGACAATCTAAGGGAAAAAGAGGTCAGTGCCCCCAACTAGATAATCAGGTACAGGATTTAAAGCATGTTTTAAAAATTCTTTCAACAACGCTGGTTGGAAATCACTGCATTAGATATTCCTGTGCTGGTTTTTAGCTTGCAGGTTTGTTGTACCTATTCCGAGATTGCAACGTTCGAGTTTCCAGTTGATTTGCACATAACCTTGCTAGTCTACTATTCTGCATTAGCTCTTTTATCGAACTTAGATTGTAACTTGATACATCCTAATTTGTGACTTGATACCTAGTACCAAAATTCCCCCAAACGCTCTCTTACTTCCTTTTTGAATTCCTTCACATCTCACAACCTGTAGAAACACTCATGTGGAATTACCAGACTTACATGTTACTGTTTGAATTCATTTTAGCAGTCTTTTAAATTGTGGTGGTCTAAAGTAAATATTTATTTTAATCTCTTTTAGGTATCTAGCCACATAGGCTTGGGTATACAGGAGAAACAAGCCTGATCCCTACCCTCAAATAACTTTAATAAGCCAAGACAGAAATACAGGACAGGGCAAAAGTAGTTTTACAGTAGTGAGTACTTGAAACAGTTTATTCTGATCGTTTATTAATTATTGTATTATTTCCATAGGAACAACTGTAAACTTACTTTTGCCTCGCTCTGTACAAAGGAGATTAAATACCCTATATGTACCCTAGGTAAAAAAGTGTATATTTTGAATGAAGGCAGGGAAGAACGTTTTGAGCTGTGACCTAAAGACTAGGTAACACTGGTTTACAAGGCTTGGACAAGGCATTTCAGATTCATTCATTAAACATTAATTGCCAGCTGTGGATCAAGCTTTGTACTAGGAACTGGAATCCAATGATCAACAAACCATTGATTTTCTCAGGGAACTAGGCTGGTGAATATGACAGATATTAAGTAAGACAATACAGAAGGATATAATTGGCAAGGGGTAGGGCAGTCAGTGTGGAGAACATTCCGGGTTATAGAACAGCAGGAGAAAAGGCCCTGGGATGAAAACAGCGTTTGGTACTGCTGGAGTAAAGGAAGCCAGTGTGGCCAGAGTGTGGAGAGCGTAGTAAAGACAGGTCGCAAGGAAACTAGAGAGATGAGACAGGAGCCAGAACAAGCACCCGGCTGTGACGGTCGGGTGGTGCAGAGCTCATCATTAGGCTTATTTGTAGTTTACTTAAGCAAGCAGTGGTTTTTTTCTTTGTTTTGAAATTACATGTTTGATCCTAAAATGAGGCTTTGTTACAGGGCTGCCCTCTCACCCTCAGTATGAGCTGGGCCAGCGTCAGTGCACGGGGTGCCCTGGGATGGTCACCTTTTACATTAAGGGCGCTCTTCAGCATGCCGAGACTTTCCTCAAAAACCTGAAGGTAAACTTTCTTCTTCTTTCTCCATTTAAAATCATTTTTACTTATCAATTACAGTTGACATACATTATTTTATTAGTTTCTGGTGAACACCCCAGTGATTAGATATTACATAACCTACTAAGTGATCAAACCAACCCATCTGACACCATACATAGTAATTAGAATATTATGGGCTGTATTCCCTGTGCTGTACTTTAAATTTCCATGACTCTTCCGTAACAACCATTTGGTTTTGTAAATTGTTGAGGAAAGGCATAGCAGTTCATTATCTCTAAATTAATGGTTTGGGACCTGCAAGTCACACCCACCAGTCTCTCCATCATGTGTGATTTGGGTTAGAAAATGACTTTGGTATGGTAGCAGATACCTGATATGTTCATTTATTTAACTCTCCAGATACTGCCATCAATTTGTGAGAGATAGAATGTTCTAGTGCATTGGTTTCAAATTTATTCAAAAGTAAACCCCCTTTCCAAAGGAAATATTATATGAGACCTCAAAGTAGGGTGTCTTTAGTGTAATGCACTCATCTAAGCTGAAATCCAGCCTAAGAATGGCTTTTCACACCCTGCGCCTCCCAGGCTGCATCTGCCTGGGGTGAGGGAAGGGAGGCGTGCGTCTGAATTTCACTGTGGCAGGAAGTTCTCAGGGGTCCTGGGAGAGAGGTCTGTGTAACCCCATGCTGAGGTTGCATTGACCTCACGCAGTGCACTCTGAATTTTAAATACTCTAGGTCTAAATAGGATGCTACCAGGTGAATCAAAGCCCCACTGGTGTCTAAAATTTGTTTACTTCTAAAATCAGGAAGATAGTAGTGTATATTTAATTGAATATGACTGTGAGAGTAATTTTTTAAATAGTTATAAAATTCTATGATACTATAACACTGAATACAAAAACTGAGTTCTTTTTTTCTTCTATTCTGGGGGGGGGAGTTAAATGGATATATTAATTTAATAAGTTATATATACTAATGAGTAAGTGTTTAGACATTCAGATATTTTTACTTAAAGTGTAACCACAGAGCTAGGTCTCAAATGTAGTAATTCCGAAGCTTTAGAACTCATGTTCAGGATTACTTAATTATAGGGCCAAATTAGGAAGGTATAGGAGATTTGCCTTTATGAACTTTTAATGTTTTAAAAGTTTACACATGATATGTCTAATTAATAAAATCATTGTTACAGATTTTATTCTCATTTTTTTCTCTTTCTTGCCCAATTTACAGTTTATTCATAATCGCTATGTTTCACACTCTGTCCCGGGGCCATTTTGTGAAAAACATTTATTTTTAGATTTTTGTATTTTTGTTTCAGTGGAAAATCTAAATTAACATTTTCTTTGCCATAGTTATTTACTCTGGCTGAGAGCTTGGGTGGATATGAGAGTCTTGCTGAACTTCCGTAAGTATATTTTTCTTTCTCTTCCTATTTTAATTTTGATGTTAGCTATAATGATCATTTGGAAAAGGAGTATGACAATACCAGAAGTAGTTCAAGATATTTAATGATCACAACAGCATGGTACTATCTGATCAGAACAGATTCTAACTCAACAGAGTGGAGATCCCGATGAAATCTAACGGGGGCTACTGACCAGGGTCCTCCCCAGTTTTGCTCCTACCCCTGTTCGGTCTGGAGGAGATTCCAGCAGTAGTTGTCTGGCAGGCTTTCTGGTCCTTGGCCCAGGCCTACTTGTTTTATCCCGTTCCGCCCTGGAAGGGAGGTTGGAGACTGTGCCGGAAGGGCTAATTTCAAGGCTCCCTGGCAAACGGGGAATGTGTCTCTGATGAAACACCTCCGTGCCTTGATTGTCAGAAAAGGACGCAACTGGTTATTATCACGTACATTTTCTTTCTGTTGGACCTTGAATGGCTCCATGATTGCAAGGTAAACCTCAAATATAACTTGTTACTCCTAGACCTTCACCATCTGACCCAATCCGTTAACTTAATTCTGTTAAAGCATCAGAGGATATTGGAATAAAGCAGCCTAAGATTAGACAGTATAGCATGTTATTTTACAGACAAGGAAATACACTCAGAAGGTTTTGCCGATGATTACTCAAATGTCACATGGGAATATGTTAGGCTTCAGGCTTTGCAGTGAGGGGAGCTAAAAGCAGCCTGGATCTGGATTTGAGTCTGTTCTATCCATTACTTAAACTTTGAGCTTCAATTTTTTTAATCTATAAAATGGGCTTAATAATGATTATTATTTATTGAGTGCTTGTCCCATCAAACATTCCTGAACTATATCCCGGCTTCATTATATGTTACTGTGACCGTATATTTTAATTATTGCAGGGGGTCAATCAACAGCATTACCTAATTTTTTTTTTAAAGATTTTATTCATTTATTTTTAGAGAGAGGGGAAGGGAGGGAGAAAGAGAGGCAGGGAAACATCCGTGTGTGAGAGAAATATTGATTGGTTGTCTCACTGGGGACCTGGCCAGCAGCCCAGGCATGTGTCCTGACCAGGGATCAAACCAGTGACTTTTCAGTTTGCGCGTCGGTGCCCAGCCCACTGAACCACACCAGTCAGGCCACCTAATAATCTCTAACTGTACTAAGTGCACATGGTATGTTTTGTCTTTTTATTTCTATAAACATTTTCTGGAATAACTATGTTCTGGAAGCATTGTGCGGAGGGATTACCAAAATTTAGGCACATTTTCTGCTATCTCACAGTAGTTTACCATTTCTGGGGAGAGTCGGGAAGTTCCACAAAGTTAAAAAAAATATGATGCCCAAATAATGATTCAGATAATTAAGGTAACGTCTATAGGTTTTGTTAGTCTTTCAAGGAAATGCCTGCTAGCAAGTCTGGATGCACAAGAGGGCACACTCAGCACAGGAAATTGCATTATTTTTCATAGTAATGAACTGTGTGTCACTTTAAGGCCAGCTTTTAAAATAAACCTCTCCTGACTTGATTAGGGATTTGGTTTAAAGTTGCTTGGTCCTCAGGAGCTCCAGCGAGGCCATAACCCCGATGCCGGTAGACAAATGAATTTAGGTCAGAGCTTGTCTGTTCTATCACCCTCCTTTCTGTGTCTCCCGACTTGGCTGCAACTAGTGCAGCATTGCAATAAGGGAGGGAGGGAGGAAGCAAGCAGAGCCACTATGCACTGGGCTGGTCTCCCAGCCTGAAAACATGTATTAATTTTGTGACCTTAGAAAATTTACCTACCTTCTCTCAACCTCAGTTTTCCCAGTTGTAAAATGTGGATAATACTGGGCCCAGCTCTTAGGGTTGTTGTGAGAACATGAGGAAAAATAATTCCTAGATTAATGCCTTGACTCATATTAAGTGCCCAATAAAATGTTGACTACCATTATGAGTTATTTTTTATGAGCCACCTCCTACATTACTACATTCCAAGTACATTCCAAATACTTGCAAGTGCTTTTTGTATGTTCCTTTTGTTAATGACTGTGACAAACTTTTGAGATACATATTATATACAATTTTCATCCATTAAAAATGAATTATGCACATAAATGGCCTAGAGTACCTGTCTCACGTTAGGCACACAGTAAGTGATAGCTACTGTTATGTCAGATAAGGAAATCTACTCTGAGGACAGGTAAGTTTTACAAGTCCACACAGCTAGTATGTGGAGGGGCTGAGGTTCATATCCAAGTCATATGGTCTCAGGGGCCTAAGTTATTTCTACCTGTGCATGCTTTTTAAAGGGATTAAGAGCCTGAAAAGGCAGAACCTTTTAAGGAGGATGTTTGTGGGTAAAACTCCATTAGAGTGATAAAATAAATCCATTTATTTTGACCATGACTGAGATTTTCTTTCCATGGGTCTGAATTGAGATGGGAGAAAGCAGCTTAGGTGTTGATTTTGCTGGTAGTGTGCAGGGACAGGCCGAGTGTTGGTGGCGATGCATGTGTCAGGGCTCGGAAAGACTGTAAGCTCTTCCAGGACACGTCAGCCCGCAGAGATTTCTCCCTCCTCCGAACTCTGGCAGTCCTTGTTGTGTATGTATGGATTTGGCATTTGCTGTTAATTATTCTGTTTTGTGAATTATCATGGTCTTTAGCTCTTGGCTTTGTTATCTAGGGTAAAGAAAATATCTCACTCTTCTTGGTTTCCCAATTCCATAGTGCCTGATCCATGGTAGGGGCTCTACCTTTACAGCTGGGTCGTGTGCTGGAATTCCTAACGCACACTGGCTGTTACTAGTGACCTTGGGTTGCCTTTTCCAGATCTGCCTCAGAAAGCCTAATTCAGGATTGATTCATTGATCCAGAGGAAATTAATTCTGGCCAGCTTTTGGCCTAAGAGGCCTCTTGTAAGTCCAGCTGGTTACTCACAGGGTATGTGATTTCAGGCAATGTGTTAAAATTGCACACCCAGGGGGCTACGTCTGTCCCTCCTGCATGGGGGTGCTTGACTGGCACCTTCAGTGTCTGGACTGAGTGTACTTTACTGGTGGTATAAAATTGATAAAGGATCTCGGATTTCAGTTAAAATAATGACTAGAAAACATAGTATTAACAATTTCCTGCTTTTTGTCTGTGAAAAATTATAGGCACATGAAGAATTTGATACTTAAAGTAGAAAAAAATTTAAGATAACCGCAACTTATGAGACAAATATGGCTCCACTGATAGGATATAGTGATAAAAAATTCGCTCACTCTTCCTTCCAGGGCAATTATGACCCATGCATCAGTGCCTGAGAGCCACAGGCATGCCCTTGGGATCAGTGACACGCTGGTTCGGCTCTCTGTGGGCTTGGAGGATGAAGAAGACCTATTGGAAGATTTAGATCAAGCTTTGAAGGCAGCAGTAAGTTTTAGTACTTTAGTGTTTGTGGGTGTGTGTGTATGAGGATATGTGCTTAAACTTGGGGGGGGATCACTATATTTATAAAGGGAGGGCTCGCTATGAATGCTTTTAAAGGTGTTCTCTTCTCTTCCTACAATAAACAAGTTGTATAAATGTGCAGGGAACTCAGTCAAAGTCCAGATTTAAAAGGTGATAGTGTTCAGGAAAGAGTCCTTAGAGAGGAGGTGAAGTTATTGCCAGCATGTTTACTAACCTACTTTTCTTGTGCACTGTTCCTACAGCATCCTCCAAATGCACGTTGAGCCTAGCGTACCAGAACTGCTATTAGAAGTTGCTTCCTGAGAGATCATCAAATCTGAATAACTGAAGAGACCACGAATGAACTTTTGCAGAATTTTCAAGCGAAAATTTTAAGGCACCTCATTACCTTTCACAGCTATAATCCTCCAGGGATCATCCCTGTTGAAAACAGTTTCCTCTTTCCTGTATTGTCATTGACAGGTGAATTCTGTTAATATCTTTTTGTTAATTTTGGTACCCATTTGCCTCTTAAGGAGGTAAAATTTGGGTTGCTTCTTGGGATCATGCTATTTTTTTTCATAGCTTAAGATTTATATTGATCATGTTTACAGTATGGCGATAATTCACTTTTGGTGTTTTCTCGAGAATTTAAATTATTAAATGAATGTTTTTAAATCAAGTGTGATTTTTCCATATTGTTGAAGATGGCTCTTAAAGCAATGGTTTGCTCCTAATTGTTATAAGCCAAAAATCAAATGCTTGTAAAGTCTATTGTGAAATTCTACCGATTTAAGGTTATGTTTACTATTTAAAAAAAATAAATCTAATTATCAAATGCATTCTGTTGTGATATTTCTGCATTATGGAAATTAACTTGTATTCCTGCGCCCTTTTAAATATTTTATTTATTTATTTTTAGACATGGGGGAGGGAGGGAAACAAGTTGCCTGTTGGTTGCCCCTTGCACACCGAAACCAGGGAACCTGGCCTGTAACCCAGCCATGTGCCTCAACTGGGATTTGAACTGGCTGCCTTTCAGTTGGTGTGATGACACCCACCCTACTGATCCTCAAGAGTCAGGACCAGGGCCCTTTTAATTCTTAGTTCTTAGAGGTCTCAGTCACCCCCACCTAAGTTAATTTTTATAAATTCAATTGTATGACTATTAAATCCAAACAGTGTTTGCAGATATAGATGTAAATTCTGTACATGGCAGGTCAAAATCCACTTTTACAGAGAGAAATAATACCTTTTAGGTTTTTTCTGAAACAGATGTGAGGCTAAAGAAAGAAATTCTTAATGCAGAGTCTCATAGTTTAAGCGCATAGCAAGTCATTGTCAATAACTCATAGGTCAAATAATTCCATTTTAAAAGTTGTTTTATATGAAAAGCTTTCAGTTATTTGTTTGCTATCACGTGTTTCAGTTTTAAAAACAGCATATTGAACTTGATTAATAATAGTGCTGCGAAAGAGGGGAATTCATACTAATATACATTCTGAATTATGTGTATTGCCCACATTCTGAGTTATATCTGTAGAGTGTGGAAATTCTGTCTGTAGGTAGCGGCATTTGAAGCAGGTCATATATAACAATGGCTTCTGGTGGGCCTGATTTCTTGCCATCTATGGACCTTAGGGCTGTGGAAATAAACAAAAGACCAGCCAAATGAGAAAAGCAGAGGCGTTTATTCTGAGCTTGCAAGGGAGTCAGCTACTGTTACTTGTGTTTTGACAGAGACTCAAAGGCAAGCAGAACATAAGGAATTATAGAAATGGTAATATCTGTTGATATGGATGAGAAACTAAAATTTCCCTATTTAAAACTATCAGATGACTCTCAAATGGGTAACATTAAATCACTGTTAGAAATGCTTAAAAAAAAAAAGTAAACACGAAAGGCAGACGGAGGAGTGGAAAAGCTATATTGTGTAAAAAATGGAAGGCTTCAGATACACCCTGATCAGACTTCAGGCATTTGGGAAGTTGTAGGCAGGCTAATTGGAGGAGGGGCATCCTATGTGATTGGTTACGGGTACATATTTGGCTCTTTAGAGTTGATGGTTGATCCTTGTTCAAAAGCAGGGACAAAAATTAGGAAAGCAGTCAATTATTAATCAAGTCCTGGCCATTTGGGGCTGATGGTTATGGAAGTGATTTAATTTCCTAGATTGTCACTAGAGATAGCAATAGGTTTCTAGCAAGATTGATTTCTAAAAGGCTGGCTTCCTGGGCTGTTTATTGTAGATGAAGGTGTTTGTTTTCTGAGTAGGTTGCTTTAGATTGCGGGTCAAAGCTCTAGTTTTATATGTGGTCTATCCATTGTCCATTTGCATATTCAGTCTCAGAGGTTCTGGTGAGCAGTAAGTAGCTACTATTCTGTTAGTGTTCTCGAGGGAAACAACCAATAGTATATGTGTGTACATGTAGGTATATGTATATATATTCAATACATAGGCATATATACATATGTACATATATGTATATATATAGAGAGAGAGATTGATTTTAAGGAATTGTCTCGTGACTGTAGGGGCTGGTAAGTCTGAAATCTATGGGGAAGGCTGAAAATTCCTGAAAGAGTTGTTTCAGTCTTAAGGCAGAATTGCTTTTCCTTTGGGAAGCCTTAAGCTTTGCTCTTAAGGCCTTCAATTGATTAATTAGATGAGGCCCAAACACTATAAAGACTTGCCTCCTTTACTCAGAGTCTACTGATTTAAGTGTTAATCACATCTAAAACATGCCTTCACAGCAACACCTAGGCTGGTGTTTGAACAAATAGCCAGGGTACCATAGCCTAGCCAAGGTGATGACACATAAAATTAACCATCACAGCCCTGTTCTGGGCACTGTTCCTGACTGCCTGAGAAGGCACCATTATGTTCATCGGGATTTATGAAGTTTATCCGCAGTTTTTGGTCATCTTCAAGCATGTCTCTCTCCATTAGCAGAGTTCACACCAAGATGATGCTTCAGTTTTTAAGCACGGCACCGCCCATTTGTAGTGCATCTGCCTTTGTAGAGGGGACATAAAGGGACTGCCGTGTTCTTAGTCAGGTTACGTGAAGTTACAGGAAGCTATGTTAACTGAGTTGGTTTTTATGGCTCATTATTCAAAATTTCCTTCTACCCTTGTGTTTTCTATGTGTACTGTTGAAATTCTGAATGAAATTAATATCTCACACCAAAGTCAGTGTTTATTATTTTAAGTAACACACAGCACCAAGTTTATTTTATACAGAGAGGTGACGTTTAAGAGAAAACCTTATGGAGCCAGGAAAGTACAACAAGCTCATTTTTCTGGCGACTCAATTTATGCATGTATTTTTTTATACCTAAGCTTATTAATAGCTGACTTCCAGCCACTTTCCAAGTTACATAATAAAATAAGTGGGGCTGTACTCTTCTTTGTACTTTTTTGTTAGTTTTTTAATGACTTGTATTATAGGTGAAGTGGAGATGTTCCATTATTTTGGAATTTTGTGCCAAAACTACTAGCTCTGAGATATAAAAGGTAAAATACAAATGCAACAATAAAATTTGGAATATTGTTTTGTTAAAATTAAAACATATTTTGTTTTTATTTTTTAACAACAGAGTAAGTTAAATGACCTGAATTCCACAGAGGACCAAGGAAACAGTTGGGAGCTACAAATTTATTTTACACAAAGATGGAAATCTAATGCCCAAAATTTTAAGACATGAAAGTAATATGACTGCTTTATTATTCAGGTGGACCTGAAGAAAATTTCAGGGAAAAGGAAATAAAGCTTATAAAATGCACTTCAGAAATAAAACAAAAGAGAACAAAAATGTTTCACAAGAAATCTCTTAGGTCAATGTCAAGAAAAATTTAAAATGTGGTAAATGATTAAACTAAAAGTCATCAAGAGATAACAAAACTATTATTATTCAAAATGAGAAGACTTGTCTTAGAAATGATCCAAAGGCAAGTAAGTAATAAAAAACTTTTTCTATCTCCACGGACTCTGTTTGCTTCATAATATAACTACAAACTAAGAAAAAAATACATTAAAAATATAATAACTTAGGATAGAAATAGAAAATTAAAGAAAAGATTGCTATATGTATATTTTTAATATTCACTTTTGATTCAATATTGACTTGCAGCTGCCAAAATCAGTTTAAATGTGTTCCACTGAGAACTATCAGATGCTGCAAACACTCTTGGTCTTTCAGGGAGTGTGCCTCTGACCGAAGACATGCAGCCTAGAGACTTCCGAGTTCACTACTAGTGTTACAATACTTTATGTCTCATTTCTGCGATTAGAAAAAAGTCCAGACCTAATTTTTTAAATTAGCTCCATGTTCTCATACCTACCTGTTGAGTAAGAAGGTTCAAATACAATCCACCATCTACAGAGAAGGAAAGAAGATTTCTGAGTGGTTATGTGACTGCACCGTATCACACAGCTAATAAAAACGACTGGCAAAACCAGGAGTACATCTAGCCTTCTGATCTCTCCTTTCATTGTTCCAGTGCACCATTCTTAGTCTAGAACAGAATTTTTAAGCAGACTAGAAATCTGCTTTCTAAAAACTGTGAGTTATTGTTATGTGATCGAGGCCATCATAATGAAAACCCTATTTTCTAGTTTGGAAAGGGAATGAGATAGCGACTCTATAAGATGGACATATGTTTTATTTATATTGCTTATTTCATTTTGATGAATAATCCAGCAAAGTCTAGTCTTGGTCTGCTCCTCAAGGGTTGGTCTCCCACATAAATACCCTACAGAGTAGGGGCAAAGAGGATGGCCTTTAAAGTTCTGTATTATTCAGTCAGTAGTTATGGACTGGGGCTGGGGAGGGGCAGGGAAGGTGGTGGTGGTTGGTGAGAATTTGGGGAACCCCCCTGGTGAAGTGGATCTAGCTAGCTGATGGCAATTTTTCTGGAGAAGTGTGGGTGGGTGCCCTGACCTGGTAAAGGGGACCTGAAGCCAACTATAGCATCCGCTGTGTGCTACAGCATTCACTGTAAGTAACAAGTCATGCCTCGTCCATCCACAGCTAACAACCTCCAAGCTAATCCAAAAAACTAAACATGGTTACAGTGCAATTATTAGAGTATGATGAAATTCCTTCCTCCCTCCTTCCTTTCTTCCTTCCTTCACACTGTTTTCTTTTTGCAAAAATGATTTTGTTCTAGAGAATTAGGGATTTGGAAGGAGATTTTTTTTTTTTAAACAAAATAGGCTTCCATTATTTCCAGCAAACCGGAAACCAAATTTTCTTAGTTCAAAACCCAGCACAGGTGCTCACCAGCCATGTTTTGAGCAACATAATTTAAATGCTGTAAGCTTCAATATCTGTCATGCTAAGTAAATTGAGATAATAAGTGTTTATGTCTTGGAGTTATCATGAGAATTAGTGACATGTAAGGCATGCAAAGAACCCGCGCGGCAGGTGCTCAGTCACTGTTAGCTGTCCCTGCGGCTCAGCAACAAGCATTGGGAAATTTCTGTCTGTATGCCTTCGAGTCCTTTCTCTTAATTATACATACAGTGTTTTGAATGTTGGAATCATGACAAGTAAAAACTATCCATCCAACTTCTGGTGTGTTTTAATTTAGAGCACTCTGCTGCTGTTACTTGGTAGAACACTGGTTATCCTGGTTGAAGGAAAATGGGATGTGGTTTTCATTTTAGCTTACCACAAGCTGCTTCAACCAACTGGTGTGAGGATTTTTTAAAAAATTGAATATGAGAAAGATGCCAGAGGATCTGGCTGGCCCATACATGGTGGCTAATACAATGATCACAGAGTATTTTGAAAATAGAAAGCAAGTTTGAAAGTTTAATCACCACCAAAAAACAATAATGATCCTTGTAATATGGTGGAAGGGTGTGGAATTGTTCTTGTTTTAAAGGAGACAAAATGGGAAATTAACTATTATAAATTCTTCATTATGGATGAGTTTTTAGCATGGGAAAAATATTAAATTCCACGTATCCTCTTATATTTTTGATTCTTGAAAATTGAATAGCTTTTCTAAAAGCCAAACTAACCAAATTGCAATGAGTGATTTTGTGAAGCAATCTGAGTGACCATCTCTTGTTCTGGCTGCCTGGCACCCGTTTGACCTTCTTCAGGCAACGTATACCCTGTGGAAAGCTTCCCTGCCTCTATTACTGATTGCTGGTTTTGCAGGGAGCTCTAGGGGTGAGCTCAGATTAAACCTAAACTAATCAACACATCTGTCTCCTTGCCACAGTGATCGTTCAGGGTAAACACCTGACCTAAGCCAGACCACTTTCAGTGAATCCAAGAACTGTTATGAGAATGACCAGAAAAGATGCATTTTCATTCCCTATGGTCTGAGTCTGAAAGTATGTAAGGTGGAACTGCTGCAGCCACCTCGCACCACAACAGCAACACCTGTGTGCGAACGAAACCGTGGAGGAACATCTCTGAGACAGGGGCAGAGCCGGGGCCTTGCTGATATTTTTAAGATCTGGGCCTAGTTATCTTGGAGGCTAGATCTATGCCAGTACATGTGAGTCACACAAGCCGGTACATGTCTTCTTCTCTTCTCCTCCTTCTCCTACTGCCTCCTCTACCTCCTCTTTTTTTTCTTTTTTTTAAACCAGTTTTTATTTTGTTGTCTTGTTACTGCTGCTCTTATTAGCTTAAAGCATCCCATCTAATATTAAAGAGAAGAAAAAATGTACTTATAGTGAGTAATGAAATTTTATATATCTTTATATTTTTGTTTTTACAAGTTATATGTAAAAATATTACCATACTTATAGGTGTAATACTGTATTAAGGTTCTCCAGAGAAATAAAACACATAGGGTGTGTGTGTGTGTGTGTGTGTGTGTGTGTGTGTATGTGTGTGTGAGTCTTGCTGGAGTAAAATCAAGAAACGATCAGCCAGGCTATGTTCTCTCTGAAGGATCTAAGGGAGGATCTATTTCCTTCCTTGCTTGGGTAGTTTGGGAGAATTCAGTTCTTTCTGGTTGTAGGACTAAAATTCCCATTTTCTTGCTGGCTGTCAGAGGCTGCCGCATTCCTTGGCTCACGGCCTCCTTTCTCCATCTTCAAAGTCTCGAACAGTGCGAGTCCCTCTCTTGCTTTGAATTTCTCCTCTTCTGTTTATTAATTTTTTTTAGCATATCTCTCTGATTTAGTTAGAAAAGGTACTTTACTTTTAAGAGCTCATATGATTAGGTTGAACTTGAAAGTGCGGATGATCTCGTATCCCAAGGCCCTTGACCTTAATCATATCTGCAAAGTTCCTTTTACCATGTAAAGTCACATAATCATGGGTTCTGAAGATTAGCACAAGAACATCTTTGTTGGGGCGGGGACGGGGCACTATTCCGCCTCCCACAAACTTCCCATTTTGACATTTTCTTATTTTATGGAAATTCATAATAAACAAAAACAAGGCAGGGCTTTTGCAGAGGCAGCACCTTGGTTTCCCGCGATTAGACACAAATTTTAAAATAGCGAGTCTGAAATAATAAGCTTGATTTTTTAACTTGGATGCCAGAGGCCAGATTTTCTAAATTCATGGCAGAAACAGTACATGTGAAGAGGAAAAATTAGAACCTTCAGATTTGTACAGTCCTCCACTACCCCATTTACCAAGCTGCTGGAAAAATGTATTATCAGCAATATAGAAGGGGAGAAAAATTGTTCTAAGTGCAGTTTTAATATAATTACAGCCATGTGCTGCTTAATGATGAGGATACGTTCTGAGAAAAGCATCATTAGGCGATTTTGTGATGCAAGCCCCGTAGACTATATTTACACATACCGAGATGGTAGTCTACTGCACACCTAGGCTGTATGGTATGGCCTATTGCTCCTAGGTTACAAACCTGCAGAGCATGTCCCTGTCCAAAACAACAAGAGATTCAATCAAGCACAAGAGAAAATGATGCAATCAAGAGATGTTGGAAACACGATATGTGTGAGGTTGCTGCTGGTATAACGTGGTTTACCATTTTATAGAAAACTTTTTTTTAGGTAAGTGGAAAGAACACACTATAAATTAATGATAAAAGTATATTATACTAAATACATAAACCAGTAAGATAGTCATTTATTCTCATTATCAAGTATTATGTACTACTCCTAGTTGTCCATGCTATACTTCCATACGACCGGCAGAGCGGTCTCTTTGTCTACACCCTCAGGACCACAAACACATGAGCAATGCCTGCGCCCCGACCTTACAGCATCACTGATTTGTCAGCTCCATTGTCATCCTATGGGACCCCTGCTGTATATGTGGTCCATCATCATGTGCACGTGAGTGTTTATGAACTATGATTACATTAACTTGTGAGATCACATATTTTGTAAAGCTGTGAAGTATACTTTAGATTAACTTTAACATATTATCTCTAGAGTACATTATACTTTTTTTCAAATACAGAATAGAGTTATGAGTATGGACGTTGGAGCCATATGGCTTGAATTTTGAATCCTGGTTATTTTTCACAAGCAACTTTAGGCAAATTACTTAAGCTCTGTTTCTTTATTGCTAAAACAGGGATAATAATGGTACCTACTTCCCAGTATTATTTTGAACAATAACTGATAAAATACTTACTTTAAAGAGCTTGGCACAATTTCAGATATGTCCCCAAACAGTGACAATTAGTACTAGAATTATATTGTTGCTTTTAAAAAAATGACAGAAGAACTCATTATTGAAAGAGCACATGGTTTTGAGAAGGGACTTGAAAGTGGTCACGTAGCCACTTAGGGTAGATCCAATACCAGAGCCCATTCCCCGCTCTGTCTAGAACTCTGCTCTTGTTTCCAAGCCTCCACCAAGGCTGTGTAAACAGTTATGTAGATTCTTTTTCCTTCCAGTGTAGGGAAAATCTATAGGAGAGAAGTATGTATCTTGCCTTAACATGCCCCACATCAGTTATAGCCAAATTTGAATACATTTTTGCTTTGCTATTGCAAAAGATACTTCAAAACCCTTTTCTCTTCTGACTTTTGACTTTTTCAAACTGGTAATGTTTTGGAAGTTGCTGGAAATTGTGATAATGTGTTTTCTTGGTTACTTGTTTTAAAAAAAGATTTATCAATAATCCTTGGTAAGCCTTCAAGTACTTCTAGTCTAATGCCCAGAGTTTCATTAATATAGTGTCAGAAAGAGGAAGCTACAATGAACTCAGAGTGGAAATGAGGGGTACTCCTTAACAAAAATGTCCCTAACTTCAGAGAAAACAACCCACTGAGACATATTTCACTGAAGTTCTCAGCAATTATATTCCACAAGATTGTAGAGTCAGTAAGTTTGTGTCTAGATAAACATATCCTCCTCAGTTGCCAGGAGAGATTACTTTAGGAATCTGTTTTTTTTTTCCTTTTTCCTTCTGCCTTGTTTTAATCATTTTCCCAGATAATTTATTTAAGAGATCATACTTAATATATAAAAGGGGAAATCAAATAACTAAAATATTCACAAAGTCTACTAAGTTGATTTATACAAAGTAATTATAGCAAATATGAACCCCCTCTGTTCAAATTCCCTCAAAAATGTCTAAGATGATGGTTTGTAAATAAATGCAAGGTAATATACCAATGTCATATTCTCTTTACTTTTCTTAATTCTCACTTTTATTTCCTCAAACCCAAATTTTATCCATAGCTGGCATATTTTTGTTTAATTTTTTACCCAGCGTTAGTTCTACCTTTCACAAATGTCTCATCACTCATGAGGCTAGCCCAGGCTTGCTGGCTGAGCAGTGGCAGGGTGCTAAGTAGGAGCACAAAACACCTCTTCAGGCCGTGGCCCAGAGTGACAGAGCATCACTTTCAATGCATTCTAGTGACTGAAGCAAGTTACAAGCGTAGCCCACATTCAAGGAGTGGGGAAATAGACTCCACCCTTTCCATGGGAAGAGCTGAAAGTCACGTTACAAGGGGTAAGGATACGGGGAATGGGTAAATGATTGGGGGCCTTTGGCAATTAACATGTCACAATCATCAAGGGCGTTGTCTCGAGTGTCTTCTGATCAACACATATTTTTCTCTGGAACCTATTAGGTACCATCACTGGCCGTGGTAGAGCTTATTAAGATACACTGAGGGGGATAGTAAATAAATCTTTCCAATACAGACAGGCCTAACAGGTAAGTTCCCAAAAGGAGACTAACATATGGTACTGTGAACCCTGAGAAATAAAAGACACCTATTAAGAAGGGCTCCCAGTGGACAACTGGGCAGCAGTTTTTAAAAACAGAGCCTAGCAATCACTTCTGCACAGGGGCATATCACGCAAACTGTACTTCTGGAGACACCCCTGTGCTAGGCTGCCAGCCTTTGCACTGAGCTGCCTGCCGGCACTGCTTTCCTGCCCTCTGAGCCAGCCCTTAGAAAGGAGTTCCTGGAGTGTGATTTCAACCAATAGGACTGAGGCTCTCCCCCCCTCCCCATTGAAGTTTTGCAGTTCTGACCAATCAGAGTGTCTCTATTATGATCAATCAGGCACCAGGGGTGGGAACTTCTGTCTATATAAGCCAGCTCCCTTAGGATGTGGGGAGCACACTTTACACCGAAGACAGGTTCCCAAGTTGGAGGGGAAACACCAAAGCCCCCAGGGCCGCGTGGTCCCCACTGGCCCCTGGAGAAGCCTCACTGCTGTGCTGTTTTCACAGCCTCGCCACTTTAAAATTGAACTGTTCCGTGGCCTGCTGTTCTCAAGGCTATGCTGTAGTACCGCGCAGCTGTTCCACAGCAGTACTGTTCTCACAGCCATGCTGTATTACTGTTGAGCTCTTTGCACCACGTGGTTTCCTTCTTCACCACACCCCAACTTGGGGATTCCTGTTGGTATTGGGATTGGTGCTAGTGACCATCAGTTGACGGTACATGTTTGTAATTTAAACTCTATTTATTAGAAAAACTTACTTGTATTAGGAGGGTCTTGACACTGGCACCAGTCTTTCTTCCTCCCCTCCATTAATGGGGAAAAATAACATCGTGAAAAACGACCACTAATTATAAATCCTCTATAAGCTAACAAATAGCGCTTTCATTCTGTATTACTTAAATACTTAAGCTAACAAAATATAGACTACTTGTGACTTCATCTGTACTTTGAAATGATGCCTGTGTGTATAGAACATCAGATAAGACATCATTCAGATAGTACTCAGGGATCTCCATTTTTATTTGTTTTTATCCTGAAAAAGCTTCGCCTCATTTATTTCAGAGCTTTTTTTGTAGTTGTTGAGGTTCTGCTGGTTCTCTCTCACTTCCAGTTCCTTTGACAGTTTCTTGCCTAGTGTTTTTCAACCAGTTCTCTTCTAAGACCTAAAGAAATAAATATATATTTGCTAATTTCTTTGCCTGATAAGCTGATTGGTTCGTGAACATCATCTAAAATGCTATGATTATTTCTGAGCACATATTCATAGGGAACAAGCTGGGGGGGGACTGGTGAATTTTGTGTGCAATGTAGTGAGTAGAAACTGGGTTTATAAAACATAAAATAGTGATTTTTAGGAACAGTCAGTTTTGGCATCTACACTGATTTTACTGAATGTTTTTGTTGTTGAAGATGAGCTTCTTCCCTCAGAGCGCTGTTTCTTCTCTCAATCTGCCCCTCAGAAGAGAGAGGATCTGGTGTTTCTGCTGCCACTCGAAGTCACATCATGCTTTAGTAATTTTTGCTCTTGCTGGAGAATCACAACTGATGTGGGAGAAAGTCTATTAGACAGTGTACTGAGAAGATACATTATTACTGCAGTTGATAAGGGTAGTGATTCATGAAGGAGAGAGATGCTTTTAAACTATTTTTTAAAAATCACATTTTGTGTGCTTTCTTTATCCTAAAAGAACCTCCTTAAACATTTCTTAAAGGTTTAGGAGGGACAAAACCCACCTAACCTGTCTTGTATATTTCTGTAATTAAGATCACACTTATTTCCTCTGAACATACGTTATAATTTTGTCTTCTTTTGTTTTGTATCCCAAAGTCCATTTGGAGAGCAAGTGATGGTGGGAAGCCAAAATGACCATTTGTCCTAGGGACGTTTTATTCAAAAAGGGTTTGAAATTTAAACTTTTAATGCTGTTCCAAAATGTAACAATGACATAACAATACAGAATTGAATATTTAAAATGAACCACATTTTTATAACCTTATATTTTTGCATTTCTTTACTTTTTAATACATTGAGAGCCTCAGAATTGAAATATCTCTTCATCTGCTAGAAGCACTGCTTTTCTTTGAATCAGAATTTTCATAACTTGTTTTTATTACTATCTGTGAACTAATCCACCCTTTACAAGCCAGCTCAAACCATCCCCCTATAAGTCATCTCTGGTCTTTTTAGCTGGAAATAATTTCTCTCCTCTGTGATCCCATATTACTTGGATTACATGTATACACTTCATGTTTTCATTCTAGGCCTTAGGTGAGCAAGGGCCTTGTCTTATTTTTCTATTAAGGTATTTAGAAATTAAAAAAATAAATTGTCTTTAAATGAAGGTCTATGATTACTCTATTTCATGAGAGGTGTATCTTTTATTAATTTAATTTTTCTATCTCTTCATCTCTCTGTGTTTCTCTTGGTCTGTTTTTCCTCTCTGTTGCTCACTTTCCTCCATCTCATGGCCAGCTGGAACTAAAATTAGGGCAGAACGCTTACATGATATGAAGCCTGTCTTCCTGAGCTCAGAGTAGTTTTTAAACTAGAATGTGGGATTTATTAAGCATAAATCAGTCTTTGCAGAATTGGGTTAGGTATTCTACCTATTTTCAAATATTACCACGGCCTCTCTAAAATCAGTCCAAGTCAGGCTGAAAGCAGAAGAGATTTCTACCTAAGTAGAAACTCATTCCTCTGGACATACTCTGGGCTACTTGTAATGTCGTTAGTGACAGCTTGTATTTTTTTATCATCACCCAAGACATTTTTTTTTTCATTGCTTTTAGAGAGAGAGGAAGGGAGCGTAGAAGAGAGAGAGAGAAACATCATTGCGGGAGAGAAGCATCAGATGGTTGCCTCCCACATGTGCCTGCACAGGGTGTCGAACGTGAATCGAACCACAACCCTGACCAGGAATCGAACCACAACCCTTCGATTACAGGACAACACTTCAAGCAAATGAGCCACACCAGCCAGGCCAGGTCAGTGACATCTTTGCTGCAGTGGCAGACAAAAACATTACCTGGAGTTCTCAAAAGTCAACAAGCAGACATATAATTACACTCTAGATTATATTTGGCAACATCACTACCAGATGTTTTCATCCAGGTTATCTTTAGAATTTTTATTTCTCTACCTTTACTCACCTTCATGGGGTCTGTCTTCAGTCAGTAAAGATGCCTCTAGGAAATTTTTGCATTGCAGGGTGTATTGATCCTGAGTTGGGTTCCTTAAGACAGTAATTTTAGCACCTAAGCCAACTCTTGGTTGTGTAGCTGACATTTCCTCAGGCTCTCCAAAGCCCAAAAAGGTAAGTATTGGTGAACTTTTCACCTCCAGAGGGGACAGCCATCTCCCTTTGGACAAGCAAGTTAATTTTCCCTGCAGAAACCTGAAAAATCTTTAAGAAGTGAAGATATCAGATACTCCAGAATGTTCGTACAGTGCTATGTAAAGAGGCTCAAAGTGGGCATTATTTAACAGTCTGTAAAAGGAGCAGTTAGATTAACCTGGCCTCTTCACCCATGCTAGCTAATCAGGTTACTATACCTCTTCGCTCCTACAGGACCCTGGCGAGTTCATCTCTGGAGAAAGTGAAACCAAGGTTTTTATAAAAACAGAACGTGAACTAGATTTATGGATCAACATTTGCTGATCCTGAAATTGATAGCTAAGGAACACTAGATACGTGAGTAAAGATTTCAGCACGAGATGTCAAAACAAAACAACAGAAAACAAGAAAATCATTGGAGGAAGCAGAGATAATGCAGAGAACAACAAAAACACCAAAAAATTAAAGACATTATCTTTAGATAGAAAATAAAACTATGTCGCTCATTAATTAGAAACAAAATAATATAGAATAAAGATAACCTTATTTCTGGAGGTTTAACATCTTATTACCATAAATTCTAGAATAAATAGAAAGGAATTATCAATTAGATATTGCTGGAAAATTTCCTAGAATTGAAAACATATGGCTCCAGATTG
The DNA here is from genome assembly GCF_022682495.2 of Desmodus rotundus. Classification (NCBI taxonomy): domain Eukaryota; kingdom Metazoa; phylum Chordata; class Mammalia; order Chiroptera; family Phyllostomidae; genus Desmodus; species Desmodus rotundus. Next base: position 49,724,733 of record NC_071389.1, read on the forward strand.
AAAAACTCCACCAAATTTCTAGCACAAAAAATAATGACAGACTTTTTCTATGGTTAATCATCATGGCATTTCAATACCAGAAAACAAACAAACAAACAAAACAACTCCAAAATTTTCTAAAGAGAAAAAAGTTTACTTTTAAAGGATGGCATCCCAAAATAGCATAACACCAGACATCTCAACAGGAATTTGAAAGACAAAAGACATATTTTATATATAACAGATTATTAGGTTTTATAGTGGAAGAAAACCATTGTCAGATATGTAAACTCCCAAACCTTCCTCTCCTATACCTTCTTTCTAAGGAAGATACTGAAAAATACATTTTCAACAAAATAAGGGAGTAAACAAAGGCAAAAAAAAAAAAAAAGCTTGTGGATTTAGGAAGCAGCAGACCCAAACCAAGAGAGGTGAAGGAAATTTTCAAGATGCCAGCAAAAGGGACCCCCAAGATAACGGATGACTGGAATAACAGTCTGGACTGGAGCAGGACGTCCTGGGTTAGCAGGGGGGCTGTCTCTGGCAAAACAATGGAATTGAGAAATTATCTGGCAGTATTGCTTGAATTGAAAATTGTATTGCAAGGCATTTTACAGAGCTGCTGGAGTGTGTTGGAAATAAAACAAATAAAAAGATGAGGCTATCATCAACCTCTGGAAACACAAATTTACAAAGGAAGGAAATGTAATTATAATGCTTAAGGTGATTCAGCAGTGGTGAATAATTGTAATAATGAAACTTCTGAATTTGGGTTTAAATGAGAGAGAGAGAGAGAGAGAGAAAGAGAGAGAGAATGAGAATAGAATAATTGGCAGGAGTAGAAGGTACAGAAGGTGAGTAAAATCATTTACCATATTAGAAAGTTAGTAACCTTTAAGATATGAGTTAAGAGATAGTGAGACATACATACTATTTAAAGCTTTGAAAGCTCCCAGGAAAACCTGATAAGAACATTGGAGAAATAAAGGGAAGAAGGCCAGCCAAAGATAGAAAAAAAAGTAAATATGAAGAAACTGAAAACTGCAAACAGGACAAGAAAAGCAGCAGGCTAGGGAAACACAGAACTGTTCTGTCGTTTTTATAAGCCTTTGGCATTGCACGAACCTAAAAAAAAAGATGTAAATGTAACATTTTGATTAAAAATTAGAATTAATTAAAACAATCTATTGGGGAAAACTTCTGTGTATAGTTAATTCTTGCTGATTTCAAATCTGTTCCACCTGAAAGAAATGGTGGCAGAAATTTAGCAATTATTCCTAGAATTAAATGTATACTGAAATAGTATACTGAATAGTTAAAAATAAAAACTAGAAATCTTAAGAAAGTCAATTCGCAATGGTTAAGGGCCACCACATACTTCTCATGCCTTTTAGCAGGCTACATACACAACAATGATCAAAACCCTTATGTAAAAGATTATATGTTAGAACTAGATGAGATCCTAGAAATCCTTTCAGATTTTATCATTTGTTCTTTAAAAATACTTTAAAGTAATGTATTTTAAGTCTATTGCCTTAAATAAAATATTATATATTATACTTTGTTTTACAACCAGGAGTTACCATATTTTGTCATGTATAATATGCACTTTTTGCCCACATTTTTGAGGGAAAAGTAAGGATGCACATTACACATGGGTGGTACTAATTCTGTATCTATACAAATGTTTTCAATTTTTTATTCATGCCTATGCATTAACAGTGTAACTCTAGAAAGTAATAATGATATCTGTACACAAAATAATGCCTTGGAAAACAATAATTGATTTTGTTTCTAAATATAAATAAATAAATAATTGAATTAAAAAATTAAAATGAAAGAATTTTTTCCTGAAAGTTTGGGCCAAAAACATGAGTGCACATTAGGCATGGGAGTGTATTATACACAGCAAAATACAGTATTATATGAAGAACCAAGTGGTTTGTTACACAATATTAGTGTTGAAGGCTGCACAAGTCACAGTTTTGTTCATTTTATTAGTTTATTGTCTTAGCACTGTCTTTTAATTGCAGGCTGTACTTAGGCTCTTGGGTCACTGTTGAGTAAATAACATGCCAACACCAAGGACAGCTTTTTATGCAGCGATTTAATTGAAATATTCCCCCTTTTCCCTCATTGGCTGAATGAGGAACTTGTTTCTGGTGCCACATGAAGTGCTGTCCAGTGTACACATCGAGATGGCCGGGGGGACCGTGAGATCTGTGTGTACTGCTCTGCAAATGGGAGATAATTACTCCAGACAGAGAAGGGCTTTAAAGTTGCTGTGTGAAGTTAGTGAAAAGCAGTGTGAAGCACCCACCTAAAAGGGCTCTTTTCTTCAGTAGGGCTGCTGCTCAGAGGGGATGTTCGCGTAGGATCGTGTCTTTCCTCTGGAATCCACCGTGGAGTTCTGTGCCGTGCTCTCCTGGGTCACCATATTTCACAGACGTTAAATAAAGTCTGCTTTTATGAGCACATAACTGCTTTTCCGTGGCTTGCCTCAGAACGAAGACTTGTTAAAATGAATTACTTTCTAAGAATCCTCCCATAGTTAAACCTCTAAGAGCAACTGGGAACAAATTGAACTTAGGGTGCTGATGTTAAGCAAGTGACCGCTGAAATGCTAAAAAATGAAGCAGACACCAAGAGCCAGAGGCTCCCCTAGACAGGGAAAGGGTTCCCGGAGCAAAACAGTCCTACAGTTTGGTTTCCGAGTGTCAAAAACATGCTCTCTTCTGGTAATTAAACGGTTTGGGGGAAATAAATAAAATCCTAAATTATGTACACTTGTGCTCTGGAAGAGACTGTAGGAGGTCCTGGTTTATACTTGGGGTACATTTGATGTAGAAGCAGTATCTGATCATCTAATAACAGAGGTCTTCAAACCCGGGGTCTCAGCCGGTACCAGTCCATGGCCTGTTAGGAACTGGCCCACAAGCAAAGCTCACCTGAGCTCCGCCTCCTGTCTACCCCCCACCCCACCCCCCACCCCAGGTCTTCCACAAAACCGGTCCGTGGTACCAAAGAAGGCTGGGACTGCTGGACTCTAATAACAAGAAACAGGCTTTAAAAACTGAGGTTCCATTGAGCGATGTAGTTTAAGTTTCCTTGCCGCAGAGGCAGCCTGAAGGTCGCGGGTATGGGGCCAATAGGTTACCTCTGTATACACACCTTTTTCATTCAAGGACACAGTGAGTCAAGTTTGGGGTCTAGGTACCAGCTTGTCGGTTTGCCTCCACAATATGCTAGTGCATTCTACCCTCTCCCCTTGCTGCTTTATTCCTGCAATTTATTTGCTGTGCTAGACATTATTTTATTGTTTTCAGATTGTTTCAGATATACTATTCTTTCCTCTATAATTAGGTTGTTCACTTTTTTTTTTTTTGATAGAAAGGCACACACTATTTTTTTTTAATTTTGTTACTGCTTAGTATACATGACACCTGGTAGGAGTTCAGTAGATAGGGGGTCCCAAATTGAAACACTTTTGAGAGTAAAAGTGGAAGCTATTTGTTGTTATGCTGAGGTATTCAGTGCAAACTGGGACATAAGTTCAGTTTATTAATATATATTTGTATAATGGAATTAATTTCTGCAATGATCTCCCCTACACACGAGTTAGGTAACACTTCCTGGGGCCAAGAGACCGAAGAAAGAGGCGTACATATGAGGTGCTTCTTGGGAGGCTGCAAGACGGTGTGGAGATCCTCTGAGCCACGTGGCAGGCATCTGGGGCAGAGTGGAGATGTTGGACAGTTTCTGAGGACATTTACAGGAAGCCATCTCTGTTCTTCTCAGATCTAACTGGATCTAAATGAGGGTCTGGGAGCTGTCACAGTCACAGTCATGTCATAAAACAGTTGCTCCTCGACACCACAATTCTTAACTCTATACCTGTTCTTATTTCAGGAAACTTCCTACTGGGGCTTGAACATCTTCTCTGGCTTTAAAGCCTTTTTGCTGAGATTGTGCCTTCTGAAACCACATGACTCAAGTCTTGTTCCCTTCCATGAGCCATTCCATGTTTCCCTACTCCTCTGATTTGTTTAGCAGTACAAGGTAGTGTTTCTCCTTGACCAAACTCTTGAAGATAAACTTTTCAAGAAGTCCTTCTAGTCAGTATGTTTCAAATTATATTCTTCTTCCTGCATATTAGTTATTTAACTGTCCGTCTCTGTCTTTAATAGGCTTGTCATATGGGGTGGGATAAAATAGTTCCTGTTTATTGGGATCTGATTACATTCTAAGGACCTTACTCCTTATCTCTAACTATCATAAAGTAGTGCACTCTTCCAAAGCTTCTGTGAAATATTAGGTTTTTCGGTGTTATTTAACATTATATGAAAAATGCTTTCCTGCATCCAGTAAATTTGAAACATACCATGTTGACGTTCAAGAGGCTTCTCTCCTGCAGCAAATCTTTATCTCTAATAAGCACAGATGCTTCATCAGCTTCCAAGTGAAGCCCATAGTTCGCATGTTGTGAACCATGGAAGTCACACTCCATCTTCTCCCTTGACCCTTCCTCCTTTACCCAATGCCAGGGAGCATCCGTCATGTCTAATTTTTCAAAGAAAACACTTTGGAATAATCTACATTAATATCATGTATTGCCTTTTGAAACTGAATTAGGCTTTATTACAAGAGAATTATGCAAGGTAGCCTCTTTTCTCATTGAAACCACATAGCCAGGAGTCTTGTACTATTTTGTCATCTCCAACTGGGGACTTATAAAAATAATAAAATGACTTGTTGGAAATAAATAAATCCACAATGTTGTAACAAGCAGTGTTTACCCCATGTACTTACATATAACAGACTTTAAAGGATTCCCAGTGATTGCAGAAATAATCCCCCAACTCCCTTTGCTAAGGATCTAGTGATGTCCATTATCTATTGGAGCAGAAAAATAGTTTCCATTTTTCCCTATCTTTATTCTGTTCTGTATGTCCCATGCTTCCCATGCTTTGTATGTCTTGTCTCACATAACATAATCTCTCAGTTTCCTTCTTTAGGACTCCTATGACCAAGCCAGTCTGATTATGCACTTAGTTAAAATGCAGTCTTTAAGTGTCAGGGCTATATGAACAGTCTTTTCCACAAGGATATTTCTTCTTTAATATTTTCAGCAAACCCCGGGCTGTCTTTAATTTGCATTAATGCATAAAAGTGATTTTCTGATGTTACGAGTTTTTGTTCCTCATGCTGTATTTATAGGGGACTTATTTTAAATTTGCTTTGGTGAATTCTGCTTAGATTCTGAATCAAAAATTGCCCCTGCTGCCCCTGTGTAAAATCACTGATGTCATGAGATTAAAAAGTCTTGCCAACAGTAGTTCCCTAGTTTTTCTTAAATCTATTCAGTGTCTAGATTAATTTATCAAACCTGAAATGAAATCCTCATATGTGTTATGTCTGTACTAGGCACTAAAGGAATAAAGATAAATAAAACATTTTGGGTTCAGTATTGTATAGTTATAGGTTAGTATTGTCTCTTTTTTTCAAGTGCGGTTGCTAGGTCACTTAAGGAAAAAAAATGGACACATCTGATGACAATTTATAGACCAAATGACAAAAGATACAATTTGAAAACTTTGATCTCAACGATATTTATCATAGTTTAAAGTTTACATTTGATGGGTTCTCATATTCATATAATTACATTGATAGAAGATACTCTATTAAGAAAAGGGACTTTTGTGTGACTGGCATTTGTTCCCAGTAAACATCATCTTAAAGTACAATACTGACCAGGCGATATTAGCTAGGCTAAAGGCTACGTGCTTTTTAATTTTGAGAGATATTGCCCAACTGTCTTCTGTGAATGTTGTGTATTAATATGTACTCATACCCGCAAGGAATGGAAGTGCCTCTTTCCCCAATACTTGCCAACACAGGGACTTACCAAAATTTTTATCATTTGATAGATGAAAAATGCTATCTTATTATAGTTTTAATATGCATATAGTGAAGATGTTTCCAAATATTTAAGAATCATTTACATCTCCCTTTATACTAGCTTTCTGTCTTTCCTAATAGGTGAGAAATGCCTTGGCAAATATTTTCTGTCCAGTTAATGGCATTATTTTTCTGCATTCACACCCAACAGTAACAATAAATATAGATTTATAGAATCAGGTGATTTATTTTGAAATGAAAGGGCCAAAAAGTGAACTTCAGCACATGGGTGATTTACATTTTTATTATAAATATTTAACCCTGGTTAAATGGATACATTATATTTCACAATTATCTCTTCATGCTATAAAATGATAGAATTATTCAGTATTTTATCTATTGTCAAAAATTTTGTTTTAATCAGTATAAAAGTCTTTTATTTTTTTCACACTTATCATGCCATGAATTCATAGGGAATGGGTTCCAACAGCTCAGGTCCCTTTCCATTAGTTCTCACCAAGTGTGCTTCTCTGCGTGGAGCAGGCTGCCGCTTCAGTTGAACCCAGGTACCTTTCTCTTTGGCTTCCTTCTTTTTTTGATCATTTTCCTTCACACGTTTCAGGAAGCTATCTCGACTCTTTGAGTGCTTAATACGCTCAATTCGTACATTAATTCTCTTGGCAAGAATCTTGCCCTTAACTTGTTTGTTTACGACAATGCCCACCGCATGCTGGGTAACACTGTAGACTCTTCCAGGTTTTCCATGGTAACATTTGTGGGGCATTCCTTTCTGAACAGTGCCCATTCCCTTGCTGTCTACAATGTCACCTTTCTTGTAGATTCGCATGTATGTAGCCAAAGGAACAACTCCATGTTTTCTAAAAGGCCTAGAGAACATATAACAGGTACCTCTCCTCTTTCCCTTTGTGTTAGTCATTTTGGTGAATTACTGGAGGATGGCGGTTCAGGCTTATTGTCAAATATTTTTAATGGAATATAAACATTTTATAATTTTACTTTCTATGATGCTCTAATTGAAGATAGAATAGTTTTGCTTTTCTTCCTTCACCTCATACTTTGTAACTGACAGACTTCATTGCCCAAAGCTCTTTGGCAACCAAACAAATATACAAATAATGCCTCCAGGTCAAAGTAAATCAAATTGAGCGCCTGAGCCAATTATCCAGATCTGTCCCCCTGCCGCTTGCTCACCCCGCCAGATCTGGGCAATGGTTCCAGTTGCCCTGAAGGCAGGAGCAAGAATTCTGTTTGTTGATTCACTGCATAAAGATCCGTACACCCCAAACACCCCGTGCCTTTGAATCTGGTAACCAAGGGCCTGACTACACTGGTGGCTTTTACACTGAAATGAGGCCATTGCTTATTAGTTAGGCATTCCTTTAAGGCAATGAACAGTATGTACTTCTTCTGAGAGGAATACAGTGCTTTGAACACAAAAGACAGATACTTGCATAAATGTTTGATTTATCAAGAAAGCTTTTGAAAGCAGGTAATCATTTAAAAATGTTCATTTAGTAAACATTTTAACTTATAAATGTACATTCAACTTATCAATCTTTTGTGTAGGGCCAACGCCTTTTCTTCATTCATTCAATAAATATTTATTAAACTCTTAACTACCACAAGTTAGAGATAAAACAATAAGCAAGACAAAAATCGCCATCCATATATGCCTGCTTAGCAGTGCGGTGGGAGTATGTGGGGTCGTGTGAGTGCTCCTGCAGACTTCCTGCGACAGGGAACATCACCGAGGCCCAGCTTTTCGTTTGTGCCCTCCCTCCCTTCCTCCTTGTCCTCAAATACTTATATAATCCCTCTAATAACCAGGCTCTCTGGGAGTTGAAGCTACTGTGATAAACAAGGCATAATTGTTGCTTTAAAGGAATGTCTAAATTTGGGAACACAGACAGCTATTGATAAATGAGTAATTATAATGTGTATAATATTTAGATGCATACTAGAGATATAAATGGTGTATTAGGAGAGTCCTTTAGAGGAAGTGATTGCCTGTGTTTGGAAGAATTAGAGAAGTGTTCTTACAGAAGGTACTATTGAATTGAGTTTTGGACAGTTTGGAAAATTTGTAAGGAAGAGAAGAGGTTTTAAAGATTGTCTCCTCAAAATGAAATTTCCTGAAAGTTTTATATTTCAGCAGACAGTAATTGGGCACTTTCTTGTGCCAGGTGCTAAGTAATAGAGAAGAAATTTAGAAAACAAATCACAGTTAAATGAAGCAATTGTTCTTAATTTATTTTTAAAAGATTTTGTTTATTTTTAGAGAGAGGGAAAGGGAAGGAGAAAGAGAGGGAGAGAAACGTCAATGTGTGGTTGCCTCTTGCATGCCTCCTATTGGGGATCTGGCCTGCAACCCAGGAATGTGCCCTGACTGGAAATCAAACTGGTGACCCTTTGGTTCAAAGGCCAGTGCTCAATCCACTGAGCTACACCAGCCAGGGCCAACATTTCATTCTTTAAAGTGTATTTCTCCTTCTTCCCCTTCTTTTTCCTCTTCTTGTTCTCCTTCCTCCTCCTCTGCCTCTTCCTCTTCCTCTTCCTCCAGCACCCCCCTCTTCTCCTTCTTCTTCTTCCTCTTTCTCTTCTCTTCCTCCTCCCTCTCCCCCTCCTCCTACTCTTGCTCTACCTCCTCCTCCTCCTTTTGGTCTAAATCATTTAAACTCATTTAAAATGATTTCTATGTTGTTGTTGTTTTTTTATGTTTACTGTCTCTTTAAGTTCTCACTGAGATCATCCATTCTTCCCTTAAGGTCCTTGAGCATCCTCGTAACCATTGTTTTGAACTTTGTATCTGATACATTTCATTTAATTCATTTTCTGGGGATTTCTTTTGTTCCTTAATTTGGGGCATGTGTCTTTGTCTCTCCACTTTGTCTGACTTTTTGTGTGTGTTTCTATGTATCAGGCAGATTTGCTAAGACTCCCAAACTTGTCTGGGAGTTTTATGTTTGAGGTGTCTTGATGGGCTTGGTGGAGCCATTTCCAGGTTACCTGAGCTAGGCGCTCCAGGAATGTCTGTTGTATGGGTTTGTGCACTTTCCTGGTGTAGTTGAGTTTTGAATGCTGTTGACTTGTTAATGAGAGGGGTTAGCCCTCAAGTGACTAACTGTAAGAATAGACCTGTATCACAGAATATGAACTGCTGTGTAGGGGTTGCACCCTGAGGTGGAGTTATTTCCAGCAGGTTCTGTTGCCTGCTGGGATCTCCTTTTGGGTGTGCTGCTTTTGTGGTTAGTTGGGTGGAGCTCTGGTGTGGTCTGAAGCTCACCACTGGTTGTGTTGGTTCCGGGTCCACTTGGACAGGGTTCTGGTTTGGTGCTGGGAGGTGGTGAGTGTAATTTCCACTTACCCTGCAACCATCTTGGAGTCTTGAATTAGTACTCTCTAGTGGTACTCTTTAATTTCAAGTAGGTTACTGGGAAAAATGCAGTAACCTATAGAATATGCAGTTATATATTTTCTATTTTCAAGGAAACTTTTAGAATGGGTATAAAATGGTGGATTAATCAACACAAAACTGAGTTTAGTTATTAAAATAGTTCAATTTTCTGTTACAAACATTTATCATAAATTAAATGAAGTTATCTTTAACAAATATATACATTTTGTTTAATCACAAGATTTAAAATCAAATTGAAATTTCTGGGAAATTGTACAAAAATTTGTTAAAACGGTTATATAGATTTTCAACTTGTCATTAAATATCAATAAGTGTAGATAAGAATTGTCAACATGGTAACATCCATGGATGGTAGAGGTGACTAGAGGGTGAGGCTGAAGACCTTTTGAAGAAAATTTATAAGCCAGGTTTCAGGAATGCTCACGTGATGGCACACATTTTGAGTAGAAAGCCCAGATCTTCTGTTAATCCTATTCTTCCCTGAGAAAACACTGGCTCTTTCCGACTTTGGTTGCTGAACTATGACCACCTTTTTTGGGTACATTAGTAAGATTTATGACTGCATCCAATCAGGCCTTTTTCTTCTCTCCTCCCCCCCCTTTTTTTTTCCTGTTCTCCAAAAAGAAAGCCTGTTGTCAAAGAGTTCTCTTGACTAAACTAATTAGAGTAGATTATGATTCCAACTCTCAATGAATAATTACCCTCTGGGTATCTGTTCCAAGGTTATAAATTTTGGCTGTTATTAATATTACCTTTCTGACTCATGTGGCAGTACTGTGAAGTAGTTATCCCTATCATTACTATTTCAGGAGATAGGAAAGTTCATAGAATGACTTGCCCAAGTCTCAAAGTCATGTCGTCACTGGGACTCGAACCCCGTGGCTTTCTGATTCCTATAACTAACTGACTTAGCTTCCCCTGTCATTCAGGAGACGGAGATCCACCCCAGAATGGGGATTATACCACCCATTGCTTCCCCTCCGAACAGCGTGATGCAGGGAAATGAAATAAAATAGTATTTAATTTTGCCTATTTAAGTCTCTTAGTGAAGACATGATTGAAAACAAGTAAGGAGTTTATTTTATTTTATAGTTTTACTCTTTGCAGGTTCATGCCGGACACGCTGTTGAGAAGGCAGGTTTCCTGTAAGCAGAAGTCCTGATCAGTCACATTCTTCATTTTCTTTTCTCTCCGGTTCAGTTCTGCTTCTTGTCTAGCGTTGCTGGCAGGCTGCCTGGGAGCCAGCACGAGAGGCGGGAAGCCGGCCACGGTCCAGCGAGAGGGTCTTTTCTGGGTCACTTCCGTACACTTTTATACACTGAAAACAAGAATTTATCTGGCAGAACAAGAAGACTGGTTAATGTCTTGTCTTCAGACAGGCTCACCATTTTTCGCCTGAAAAGACATAGTTGGGGTCGTTAATATTTTCTCTTTGTATTTAGTCATGTGGTCACTTTTGTCATAGTTCATCCTCTGAGATGTTAAAAAAAGTGAATGTAAAGTTCCTTTTTTTCTACTGAGATCAGGTTTTACCACCTCTGCTTAGAATGTCTTTATTCATTTCTCTAAACATAGTTCAAATCCCCAAATCCAATAATAGATAACTTGCTGACATTTAAATATAAAAAAAACACATTTATATTTCACCATGTGAAGTTACAACTGGGTGATAATTTGTATGTTAGTGACTATAATTTGTATGTCTGGCCTTTTCACGCAGTTGAATTTTTGGAAAACTGTAGCAACTGTGTGGGTGTTTTGTACTGTTCCATGTTATGAAAATATATGTCATTTAAGTAAGATATAAATTAGTGACATAAGGTGAGGGTTTTAAGTAAAAATCTAAAATGACCTAACTCACATATTTTAAGAGACTCCATGACATTGCAGAGGACAGGAAGCAACCAAATGACCTGTCACGTAGCTCAGTTTCTGGCCATCTCTACCATTCCAGTTTTTTCCTTCCTACTAGCACCCTATTTTAAGCAATATTGCTTTGCAATATACTTCATGAGTTAACTGGATTGCTGACTTCTTAAAAAAAAAGACGTTAAAGGATCAAATAGTTTTTCTGATCAAATAATTGAAGACCTGTATTGCATAACAATGAAAATTGAACCAGGCACCCCACTGTGTGCTACAGATGCAGGGTCCAGAAATGGCTACAACAGAGCTCTGTTCTTTCAGGAGGGTATAACTCATGAAAAGATAAATCTTTTAAAATTGATCTATTTATTTACTTTTAGAGAGGGGGTCAGGGAGGGAGAAAGTGAGGGAAGCATTGATCTGTGAGAGAAGCACCTATTGGTGGCCTCTCGCATTCACCCCAACCAGGGACCGGGCTAGCAACCCGGGCAAGTGCCTCCAGCTGGAATCAAACCAGCAACCTGTTGGTTCACAGGCTCGTATTCAATCTGCTGAGCCACACCAGCCAGGGCAAAAAAAAAGATAATTCTAAGACAGTGTGGTTAGTGTCTTGTGAGAAGTATGCAGAGTCCTGAGGAGGGACTCTAACTCAGCTTAGGCTAGAGGGATGTTTTGGTAAAGGTTTGTCAGAGGTGGTGGAGCATGAACTGAATCATTTCTTTTTTTTTTTTTTTTGAGCTAATTCTTAAAGGATCAGTAAAATTTAGATACCTAGGGAAATAAGAAAAAAGAAATGTGCTAATGATCAATGAAATATTGATTTACACGTTACTTAAACGTATAGGAGCACATTTTCTATATAACCCAAAGGATCTTTGTTACTACGCTGCATGGGACTAGAAGGCTTTATGTGTAGGAAACGTCGTTAACTTTTGAACTTCATTTTATTGGACCCTACTGCAAGGGGGGAAATATCCTCAGGGAGGCAAGGTTAGTAACATTTTACTGAAATACTAGATTAAGAAAATTATATTGTATTTTGTTGAATTTGGAATTTAGCATTTAGATTGCTTGCTGGGCAAAGTAAAAATGGATGGAACTTGTGGCAGAATGGTGAATAATTACAAGATACTATTCATCTCTTTACTCGTACAGCAAAACTGACGGACGAATCACCAAAGACTAACTGAGTCACCAAGATGCAACCATTTTCTCACCAGATCTCCAAGAGGTGCCGCCAGAGGCTAAGGGAATTAACTCCATTAAAGATTTGTCCCAAAGGAAAGTACTGAGTAGTGATTATAAGCAGAGCAGAAAGTGCCATCTAGTGGTCTTTGAAAGAAATGTACAAATGTACTCTAAAATGAAGAGCTGGAATTTTGTTTTTTGAGTTTATGCCCTACCTGCTTAGTTTTTTGAGTTGCAAGTAATCCAAATAGTGTATATTTGACAAAATGTTTATAATTTTAAACTTGAAGGTAGAAAGAACAGAGAAACAGTCAGGTGACCTCAGGTGATGAGAGTTTACGGAAAGGATATATGTCTAAGAAAGGAGATACAGGAAACTGAATTCCTGGCCCAAACAGTCGGTTCTGTTAGGGAATTGGAACAATGGCTCCTTGTTCAAAAATTTCAGCCGTTCTAGAGATCTGAGAGTCACTTTGTTCAGCTTGGTATCAAATCAGACCACTGATCACTGGGTCACTGTCCTGTTCTCAGCCATCAGCAGAACAAGAGCAGTTAGGTATCTGCTCTCTGGGCAAGAGACCCAGGATTCCCTGCAGAAGAAAGTAAACAGTGCCCCAGAAAAGATCTCTCCGTGTGCCTGCTCACTCCCTGCCCAGTCTCCCAACAGCAATGGGCGCCAGTCTTTGTCTCGCCTCGGTGCTTTGCAAACTTTTGTGTGCATTAGGATCACCTGCAGGGTTTGTAAAAACATTTCTTGGCCCCATCCCATCTTCAGAGTTGCTGATTCACTAAGGATGGGACAAAGCCAGAGAATTTGCCCTTTTAGCAAGTTCCCAGGTGATGCCAAGGACCATATTTTGAGAAGCACTCATATACACAGTACCTTCAAGTCAGCATTTTCAAAGCCTCTTTTAAAAATATGAACAGGCAAAAAATCAGTATATATTCATATTTTGTGGTGATAAGGGTGGTTTCAACAATGAAAGAGAAAAAGACAGAAATATGGAGGGAAACATAAGATAATTAAAAAGACTTTTGAAAAAGTATCTCATCCATTCATTCATACATAAACAAATATTTACTGAGTGCCAAGTGTGTACCAGTAATTACTCTAGGATGCGCTAGTGATACAGCAGTGATATAATTGTCAGAGGTTTGAGGAAAATGACTTTCAACCAAGTATTCTATATGTAGTCAAATTATAATTCCAGTGGAGGGGTACAGCAAATACATTATTAGGAATGCAAAAGTGTATCTCCCCTGTATGATTTTTATTTTTCAATGAAGTTTGATGAGAACATACTCTAGTAAAAGGAAGAAATAAATGAACAGGAGGAAGAATGGACCCAGAAGCCCAGTCTGAGAAAATCCAGAGAATGATGGTCATGAGCTAAGTCTGACCCACAGCCTGGTTCGCAGCAGGAACATAAAGACTTCGAGACAAAAGGTCTCTGGAAAAAATAGAGATTTCATAGAGGATCTGCTCCGCTGAACTTAAAAAAAAGGAGATTACTATAAAAATTAAATTTTTTGAAGGACAAAAACAGTGAGAGAGTGCTAGGAAATCTATACAGGAAAGGAAATGTAATCATTGTAAAGTTCTTGGCTTAGAAATTCCTAAAAGAGTAAACAGAGGTTAACAATTTTAACAATAACTTTATATAACTGTGTTGGGAGAGAGACAGAGAATAGCTGGATGGTGGGAGAAGAGATCTAAATACCCATACAATATAGTAGTGTATAAATAAAAGGTAAACTAGCTAAATAAAAAAATAGCTGGCTAAGAATATTTTGGGATTTGATGGGCACTACCAAAATGAAAGTGAAAGGACTTAAGTGTTTCCTCTTAGAGAGCAAGGTGAACAGGTGGGGAGAGATAAAATATAATATACAGTTACTTTTCTTTATGAGACTTCTGATCCTGTTTTATTTTTAAACTATATTCACATATTACTTTGATAAAATTATCTTAGAAAATGTAAAGCAGCTGTAGGTAGAATTAATTTTACTTTAGGGCTTTTCTTGTATTAGGAAGATCTTTCTTCTTTCTTATTTTAATTAATTGAAAGTGAAGAGTTTGTTGTTCAGAACAGAGGGGATACAACATTTATAAATGTGGCATAATTATCATGTCTTCAATCAGATCAGTCATAGAAAAACAAAGTTATAAAGAAAGTATCGGGGCCTATTAGATTCTTGCTATAATATGACTTACCAGAGTCTGAATTTGATACTCTAAGTCTATGTTTATTCATTCAACAAATATTTATTATGACTGTGTTGTGTACCCAGCATTGTAAAACTAACACAATTTGTTGTTATTATTATTATTAAAATGTCATTCTACCCACGTGAGTGTGTTTCAGTCAGGAAATCAGAGACTGGAGAGAACTGTCACCTTCTAGGTGGAGTCATTTCAGGGTCTTCAGGCAGGAGAAGGAATGGGAGCAAGGTTTGCTCGGCAAGAGAAGCACAGTGGGTTTGGACATTTAGTGTTTTCTCAGGTTCATCTGAGTCCTTTCAGATTTTCCGCTGCATGGAGAGGCAGTGATTTAAAGTTACGCTGAAATTCTGTAACCCGAGGGCGAACGTGGGGCCGAACACCAAAAATCAGTATCCACCAAACTGCCAGGAACACGAGCCTTTGACTAGATCCTCAGGGGGACATTGCAGAGAGCCTTGTATTGAGAAAAATTTCAGCACAGTTTGGCAGAATTTGCTTGTCCCGGTGAAACTGCTCTCTGAACAATAACTGGCAGCCAGTTTCCTGTCCCTATAACTGTTGTGGCCACTTGTCCCTTCTTTGTTTGCTTAAGTATGGTCCAAATTTAGCTCTTCTTTCTCTGAGAGATCATTCTTTTAGCAATTATTCTTCCTATATTCCCCCTTCCATCTAGAATCTGCCTCTAGTATTGCAAATAATAACAACTGGAGATGCGATACTCAAATAAATTACGTGAGGCTATCAGTTTTTTATGCACATACAGAGGACGGCATGCCACTGTGGTGAAGCTTATGAATTGCAGACCCAGATGGCCTGGTGTTACTGCTATGGAGTGACTAATGCTAGCCATTATTATTTACATAGGTTTATAATCAAATAGTTTAAAATACTGCATATTAAAAAAGCCATTCAACCTAATTGTGGAGCATTTCAGAGGAAAACATTTTAAGGACCTTTGTGTATGTAATAACCCTGATGCAAACAGTGATACTTCATTTTCTGAAAATCTTGGAATATCTAGTAACAATTTTTAAGGCACTTTTAAGGCTTTTCATAACTAGATAATACCTTTTTATGGTAAATATCAAACCAGGTATAAAATACATAGTAAAATGCCTTCCTGGTATCAAAGTCAATATCTATATTTTTCACTGCTTACTAGGAGTTACTGAGTTGAGAATTTTTCATTAACTTTCTAGTCAATTCATTTGTCCCTTCCTCCATTTTGTGGTTGTTTGACCTGACTGGGTTTTTTTGTGTGTGTGTTTTTTTTAATTTAAATCTGTTTGTTAGCTGCTTTTTTAAAAAAAAATTATGTAGGCATACCATTATTTTACAAGGTGTGGTTCTCACTATGTGTTCAGTGTGCATAGTACCAGGTTTTAGAGACACTAAGATAAATAAGCTAAAATTCCTGTTACCAAGATGCTCACAGTACTTTCCTATAAGAAACATTTTACGTTGAGCCAACACAATGGCATAAGCCCTCTAGTGGAAGGGTTCAGGATTTGCCGTATATTAGTATGAAAGCTTGTTAAGTCTCTTTTTCTCTCTGTAAAATAAGAATAATAGTACCCTCCTAAAGATGCTTTAAGGCAGTGTGTTTCCCAAACTTGGCTGAGTATAAGAATCATGTGGAGCACTTTAAAAAAATACATACTCCTGCATGCCTCCCATGAGATCTCTGATTCAGGAGATTGAGGCAGGGCCCGGGATGCTATATTTTTAATAAGTATTGTAGGTGATTTTTATAATCAGTCAATGTTTTGGAAACATCCTCCTAAGACAGTGATTCTCAAAGTGATTTCTGGACTCTTTTTCTGACCAGCTGAATCAGAAACTCCGGGGCTAGCAGTCCGTGTTTTTAAATATCCTCCTGGCGATTTTATACCCACTGAAGTTTGAGAACCGCCCAATTAACTCTAATGATTAATAATAACACAAAGAAGGATCAGCACATTCCCTCATAAAACTGTGAGTCGATTGATTTTCCAGTTTTCGTCATCTGGGCACTTTTGTCAAGTGTTGGTTTGTACGCAAAATGGGAGCAATGCTGAAAGTGCCTCACAGCTTAAGATCTAGACTGATTGATTGATTTCCATCACCATTTATCCCCCTATACCTTTTTTCATCTCCAACCGTCCCCTGCCCCCACCTCCCTGGGCCGGCAATCGCCTCACTGTTGTCCCTGCCTAGGAGTTCGTAGGTTCTAGATTTAGATAAGGGAATTCCTTGTAGACGAGGCTGGTGGCAGCTAGCATGGCAGACTTATTGATTCCTTTGGTTAATTGAACTCATATTTATTGGGTAGCAAACTGTGCATGTAAACATTTGAGAGAGTTCCTCCCATCAAAAAATATACACTCAAGTTGAAATAGGCAAGAAATAGGCACGCGATGTTTGACCTTAACTCACTTAGCCTTCCTCGTTTCTATCACCACAGACGTATTCAAATAATCTTCAAATTCTACTCATTCTACCTCTGCAACATTTTTCTTGCATTTCTCTCCACTGGCACATCACTTTCTTACACAGCCCCTTTTCTCTCAGAGCCTCTTTGGGACTTCCTGCCCTAAGGATTTCCTTCTGCTCATAACTGGGTTGCTGGTTATGATGAAAAGATGTTATCCAGATGTCTTCACACTGCACTCAGAGCAATCGTCCAAAAAAAGGCAAATCTTACATCACTTCCTTTTTAAAAACCCTCAAGGGCTTCTCACTCACTATGAAAAAGTGTAAACTGTGTTACTTCTCCTTAAAGGTCTGTATAATCTCAATCCTTTTGTCATGGTCTCTGGTTGGGCTGGAGGGCGGGCCTTGGACCAAAGTTATGACAAAGGAACTGCAAGGCCTGCAGATCAAGGGCGGCCCACCCTGGAGGCTGGGCCATGACCAAAAATGTAGATGTGGAGGACAGTTTTAATAAGCATTGCTAGGGCATATATTCTGACTTTAGGTGATCAGTCCATTTTTAACATAATCCTTACCTGTGAATGGGGCATCTGAGCAGGAGTATGCATCCCATCCCTTTCAGGGGAGGAGACTGACAGGAGATGGTGATAGGTGCAAACCAAGGAGGCTGGGATCAGGGAAAGATACTAGTTAGGCTCTGGATACCTGGGTTTACAGGTAAGGAAACTGAACCAGACAGGAAATCTGCTTAGTGGAAAAACACTCTGGATGGAGCGCATCCATTTATACAAAGAACAGAGTACAGAATTATTCCTGACCATATTGGATGCAGCATATATTTCCCCTGCTGTGGTCAGGATCAGGGCAAGTCATTAGACCCTGGAGGAGTGAGGTCGCCTCCTGAGAGAACATGGGAAAGCTAGTGAGTGATTTATAAGGCAGTATATAATTAAAATCTCAAATAACAAATGCAGGTAACGTGTCTTATGGCAATCAGAAAGGGTAGGTTGCTGAGACCACCTTATAGGGACAACAGTTTCATTGAGAAACTGGGCAGGAATGTAGGAGTCTTAGAAAGTGGATCAGCCCTGGCTGGTGTGACTCAGTGGATTGAGTGCCAGCCTGTGAATCAAAGGGTCTCCGGTTTGATTCCCAGTCCAGGGCACGTGCCTGGGTTGTGGGTCAGGTCCCCTGTAGGGGGAGCACGACAGGCAACCACACATGGACGTTTCTCTCCCTCCTTCTCCCTCCCTTCCCCTTTCTAAAAATAAATAAAACAAAATATTAAAAAAAGAAAGTGGTTCAGATTTTTAATAATGGAATAGAATAGTAATATAATGTAATGGAATATATAATAGATACTACAGCTAAACTATATTAAATGCTAATTGTGTGCAAGGCATGATCTTGGTTAATAGAATATGATCTTTCTTAATTTTCACGATGGCACTGATTTTACTAGTAGGGAAACTGAGGGCCAAAAAGATTAAGTGACTTATTAAAGAGCACTGAAACCTCCTGAGTAGAGAGCTAGGATTCAGATTAATAATAGAGTGATAATAGAACTGCCTTTGGTTAATGTAGCAAATTGCTCTTTTTTCATGAAACAGACACAGTCTCATAGGTGGAGAAGACAATGAAGGGAAAAAACCCAGAAGTTTTCCAGCTGTTTCTGTTCATGAGGAATGATTTTGAGTGGCAAGCTAGGGCCTGGGGCGCAGCCTGGTTGGATGCCCGTGCCCTTGGTAGTCCACAGGAACCGAGAGGACGTCGGAGTGGTTACCGAGGGGCTGCGTGCTCACTCACCAGGCGGCGGCATGTGGAAAATGGCTTTCCCGGGTTCTGTGAAGACCAGGAATGAAGAACAATCTGTCACCCAAAACTAAACAGCATTTTCTTTTTGCACTTTAAGTGCTTTTCTCCCACCAGTGTTAGTATAAATAGCCTACACATTATGAAATAATTAACCTGATTAAAATCCTCAGTATGTCATATAAAGTAATCATAGGAACTATTTTAGTTTTGGGAAACAGTGAAGATTTATTTCTAACTCAAGCACAGACATTTTGGTTCCTTCAAAATCCAGCAACCTTTTTGTCTATAGTCTACAATGGTAATGAATTCTTAAAAAGTATACTTATCTGTAGGGTAAAAATGGAAATATTCTAAGGTAGGACAGAATACATAATCAAAATCTGAAAGTAGTGATAAATTTTGAAGAGTTTATTGTAGTTTGACTTTTCTCTCCTGACACCCACATCTTCTCCTTCTGGAGAGATTATGCTGGGAATGATTTTCAACATTTGCCGTTGGCTGCTTGGAAATACACAGCTTACCTGAACGCATTAAATAAAATTCTCAGAAACTCAGCGCTATTCTGGAGCCAACCCATAATTTTTGTGCTCCCAGAGATTCAGAACATAACAGTAAATTTTCTGTACAGCTCATTTTCCACAAGATGAAATCTACTAAGGAGTCTGTGTTAAAAATAAAATTTAAGATGATTCAAAATACTGAGAATCACAGAGCAATGCTTACTTACTGATTTAGGAAGAGATTTGTGATTGTCTTGGTTAATTAATCTTTCTGAAAAATGAAAATAGGTTTGTAATTTATTTTTGATAAGATGCAATGCACAATCATTGGAAAACTTCAGATTACGTGAGAAACTGAAGATAAAAATACTCCCATTAGAGATACCACCGCTGTTAAGACTTTGGGGAATGCGTGTCTGGTATGCCCATTTACCCTCTGCTCTCCCTGTTTTTTCTTGCCCAGAACACAGGCCTGAGGGGGTGAGGTGCCGCAGGCATCCAAGGCCTGCAGAGTGGTACTGGCGGAGTGCAGAGAGAAACTACCTGGAACTTGCATGGCATTGCTGAGCCATTGTCAGTTCCAAACTGCCTGTCCCCAGAGTTCTTGTTATCCAGCCTTTTAAACCCCCAATGTATTTAAGCAACTGTTAGTTGGGGTTTCTGCTGCCTGAAGATGAAGTCATTCCTAAATGATACCAAATCTATGTTAATATTTTCCAAAAGATTAGTTGTGTCCAAAAAATTTATTGAGTAATCCATATTCCCTTTCCCTATTTTTATTTTTTAACTTTAATTTTTATTGTTTATGCTGTACAGTTGTTCCCACTTTTTCTCCCTGTCCCCACCTCTACCCAGCCCCTCCCTGTCCCCTCCCTAAGCCAATCCCCATATTGTTGTCTGAGTCCACGGGTTGTGCATAAACGTTCATCTCTTCACCATCTTTCATCCCGTCACCCCCACCTCCTTTCTGACAGCTGTCCATCTGCTTTACATATCTAAGCTTCTGTTACTATTTTCTTTATTGGTTTATTGTGTTCATTAGATTCCACATATAAGTGAGATCATGTGGTATTTTTCTTTCAATGACTGGCTTAATTCACTTAGCATAATTTTCTCCAGGTCCCTCCATGCTGTTGCAAAATGTAAGAGTTTCTTCTTTTTTACTGCTGCATAGTATTATTTCATTGTGTAAATGCACGGCAGTTTTTTATCCACTGATCTACTGATGGGCACTTAGGCTGTTTCCAAATCTTGGCGATTGTAAATAGCTCTGCTATAAACATAGGAGTGCATATACATTCTTTTGCATTGGTGTTCTGGGGTGTATTCCCAGAAGTGGAATCACTGGGTCAAAAGGGAGTTCCATTTTTAATTTTTAAAGGATACTCCATATTGTTTCCATAGTGGCTGCACCTGACTGCATTTCCACCAATGGTGCACTAGGGTTCCCTTTTCTCTGCATGCTTTCAAACACTTGCTGTTTGTTCATTTATTGATGGTCGCCATTCTGACAGGTGTAAGGGGATAGCTCATTGAGATTTTAATTTGCATTTCTCTGATGATTAGTGATGTTGAACATTTTTTCATATGTCTATGGGTGCTCTGTAGGTCCTCTTTGGAGAAGTGTCTGTTCATGTCTTCTGCCATTTTTTAATTGGGTTGTTTGCCTTCCTTGCATTGAGTTGTATTAGTTCTTTGCATATTTTGGAGAGTAAATGCTTGTCAGACATATCGTTAGGAAAAATGTTCTCCCATACAGTGGGTTCTCTATTCGTTTTGCTGTTGGTTTCTTTAGCTGTGTAGAAGCTATACTATAAGGCCACTGTAATAAAAACAGCCTGATACTGGCATGAGAACAGACAAATGGACCAATGGAACAGAACAGAGAGGCCAGGAAAAAACCCACGCCTGTATGAGCAATTGATATTTGACAAAGGAGGCAAGAGCATACAGTGGGGTGCAGACAGGCTCTTTAATAAACGGTGTTGGGAAAAGTGGACTGGTACATGCAGTAAATGAAACTAGACCACCAATTTATACCATACAAAAAATAAACTCAAAATGGGTAAAAGGCTCAAACGTAAGTTAAGAAACCATAAAAATCCTAAAAGAAAACATACGAAGTAAAATCTCTGATATTCAACATAGAAATACTTTTGATGATACATCTCCTAAGGCACTGGAAACAAAGCAGGAAATAAACAAATGGGACTACATCAAAGTAAAAAGCTTCGGTGCAGCTAGAGAAATCACTTTCCCTATTTTTAAATACATTTTTAATCACGTACCAATTCCTACATGCAGACATCCCTGTTCCATATACATCATTCTTTTCATCTATCCTCTGTTTAGTCCTATGACACTACTTTTTTACTTTATGCTGCCTTTCTTTCAAGAATTACAACTATGCATTTTGTTTTGTAACCACAATTGCTACAGTTGTTTGCTTTGCATTCTATGTTAGACACTTCCCATTTGTCCTCCCCTATGACTTACCCATTTACATGTTATTTTGGATGGTTTTTGGGGGGAGATTGTTCAGCAGTATTATTTTTTACAATAAAATTTTCAAGAAGGGTGTGGTGATATGGGCCCCAACCTGATCTGTGCTTTTTTTCTTGCTGTGCGTTTGCAGTGACCTCAGGTAAAAACCTGGCCTGCACTGTGTCTGACTTTTAGGACATTACTCGTAGCACATTTCCCAGGGCTACTCCATTCCTTTGCATAGAACCTTGGAACACTTCATATTTTACCATGAAACCTAGCACTGAAGTTTTATGTTTCTAATAATGGCCATGTTCTCCCAGGAGCCAAGATTCAAAATTTTGGACTCCTAACTTTCCTTTCCCCTACACTTAATACTTTAGAGCCCCCCAAATTTATCACCGTAATGTTTCACAGACAAATTTCACTTCTTTTATACTGCCATGCTCCTGCTTCTGACATTCTCTACTTGTCTTCTCTATTTTAATTTTAGTTTCCTCATCTACACATCTGTACTTGTTCAGTTATTTTCCTAGGTAGAGGTATGTCTGTTTTTTGCTTAAAAGGCTTATGTTGGCTGTTTCCTTTTTGCTCCTCCAGATGCACTCCCTTTCTCTGCCTACTCTGTGCCCTGTGAGACAAACGTGTATGGGCTGTATCAGTGAGCTTCCTGGCTTCTGGCTTCTAGTTGGGTTTAGCCAATAGGGGGCACTAGCAAGAGATTAGAGGGGCAAACAGGAAGCTCAGTATGTATCCCCTTGGCTCTCTTCTTGCTCCACCATAGGTTGCCTGTCTTCCTCTACAGAAGGCCTTGCCTCATGTCAAGGGATACTTACAGCTACTCTCTGCAGGTTCCAGTGATGTCTTCTTCCACGTCCCACTTCAGGACGAGTAGTGGTGGTAACCCTTCCTGCTGCTGTGGGCAGGGTGTTATTCACCATCTCTTGCTGGTGTCCCCTACTCATCACATTCCACTCATCGATTCCATTTACACGTGGTATTTGCTTCAGACCCTGATTGGTACAAACCTCAAAGCACTTTTCCATTTGTTGTCCCTACTATTTTGTAACCTCTTTGGGGGCAAGGAATGACTTTTGTCCCTGGAATATTTTCTGCATGGCCAGTGTTCGGTAAATATGTCGTGGATCATGGTAAATTGCACTGGTTAAAGATTCAGATTATTGTAAGGTAGGACCAATGGTTCAAATCAGATAAAATACTTAAGAATTCAAGTATTATATCATGGTAACAGAGAAAAACACAACTTTGGTTGACATGGAGATAGATAACAGAAAAGTCAGGAGTATATTTTTCATCACTCATTTAAAAAATTTTTGAATTTCTACTTTCCTAAGCACTAAAAATATCTTGTTTATGCCCAGCAACATGGTATTCATACTTTTTAAAAATGATAAAACTAGTAAAAAATTAGAATTTATGATCAGTTTCTCAATTAGATTTTAGATGATTTTCATAAAAGCATGATTTAATGTCAAAAGTTAGCCCTGGCTGGTGTGGCTCAGTGGATTGAGTGCCAGCCTGCAAATCAAAGGGTCGCCAGTTCAATTCCCAGTCAGGGCATATGCCTGGGTTGCAGGCCAGGTTCCCAGTTGGAGGGCATGTGAGAGGCAACCACACACTGATGTTTCTCTCCCTCTCTTTCTCTCTCCCTTCCCCTCTCTCTAAAAATAAGTACCTAAAATCTTTTTTAAAAAGTTACCAAGAAGTTAACAAAAATACAATAATTTCTCCATTGTATAACACAACACCAATAGCAGTGAAGCTGAGGATTTTCCCATGTTCCCAGAAATATATCATAATTTATAAGAGGAATATCTAGATTTAGTTTTGTTTTTGAGAATTAGCAGAGACAGAAGAGCCAGCTGCTAGATTTTTAAAAATGCCACTGGGAATATTCATGATGGCATATTAATTTATTAAGATTTTCATGTTATACGTTGAGGATTCTTTTGTTTATCTGCTTGACAAACAAAAACTGATTCCTGGGAGACTGAAGATCTTTTCCAGTGAATAAGAGGAGAAAAATGGTAAATAGAGTTCTCATCTGTTATACCATCTTCTAAAAGTATTTCTTTTTGGTGGTTTTACTCTGTGATATTGCTTTTCTTTTCTTTTCTTTTTTTTTTAAGAAAAGCAAACTGTGGTATTATGCTCTCGAAGAAAGAAAGGGCCAGACCAAACAGAACTATTGCAAAACAAAGATCCTTATTTGGTCACAAAAATCTCAAAGTGAAGATATGAGCATTTATTGACTGTTTACAAAAGCATACAGTTATATTTTTCAGGTTCTTATGCTTGTGCACTTTTAACGAGTTAAATTTCAAGTGTGGGGAACGTGGAGGACCAGAATAACAGAGGTTCATGGGCAGCATAATTGTGAAACTTCTTGCTCACTCACTCATTTCACGTCTGCGAATGACTTCTGAGTTCTTGGGTCCTGAATTGTTGTTGCAGGCTTGGTCTGAGTCCTCTCAAATGTCATAGATATTTCAGCATCACCATTTGACTAATTGAAATAAAAATTAATGAGCCACTTCAGGGCAGGAGTTAACCTTATCATCTTCTGTGGCTTATGATGTCTAATTTAATAAGTTAGTTTTATGGAATGATGAACTTTATTTTTTTACAATTATACAATATGGAAATAACAAAAATATAAAGGGGTACAAAACAGTAGATATTCCAAATGAATTTCTATTTTTAAGATTTTTAATGTTTCCATCAAGACTTTGAAAATTCAGAACACAAGATACATTGCTCAGAACTTGAAGAAATCTTGATCCCAAAGGGGAGATTGTGTTTTCCACTCCCTAAAACAAAACCAAACAACAGCAAAACAGAAAACCAGTTGACGAAACTTCAAATATTTTCTTTTGAAAATAGTGGTATAAGTTCAGTATTTGCTTTCTTTCACTCCTTCATCTCTCTGAAAGATGGTGCTGAGGTCTGTGTTGACTGATTCACCTGAGCCTTTGGGACTGAGGTGAATGGTTAACTCTGGTGGACGAAGAAGAAATAGTTGACATTAGCTTCAAACATTATTTGGCTCTAAACCTGGCAACTTCCTCTTCCTTCTAGTTAAGTAACAGCACCGATGCCTGTCTGCTTCTGCTGGAGTCTCTTCATGAAAGTTCTTATGTGTTTGTGTTAGAAGTTTTATATTTGCTTGACTAGAGATTCCCAAATAAGGTTTAATATATGATACATATTATGAGTAAAATGAAGCAGAGAACTTTATACCTTAGCTGAATCAAATAGTTCAGTCATATTTTTAATGCTTATTTCTCTAACGAAATTTGACAATCTGACTTTTTCACATTGTTTGAATATTAGATTCCCACTGAGATGTGACTTAGTGTATAAAAGGGAGCTTTAATTTTTATTATACTGTGAGATTTTTTCTTTACATGCAAATTAGAGTTGTTTTTTTCTCACTTCTTTACATTTTTTTTACTTCAGAAAAATAAAGCACGTATACCAGATTTATGATATAGTTCTCTGCATATAGTATGGAAATGCTATTATGGATTAAGAATCTGAGGTTCTTAATATGAAATTAAAGTTATTTGATTTGTTTTTATTTTTAACCTCTTCACCCTTTTCCACCCAGCCCCTCCACCCCAATAGCTGTCAGCCTATGTTCTATGTATTATGCCTCTGTTTCTTGTTTGTTTGTTAAATTATTTTGTTGATTAGATTCTACATGTCAGGGAAGTCATATGGTGTTTGTCTTTCTCTGACTGGCTTATTTCACTTAGCCAAAAAAAAGAATACGTGTGTGTGTGTGTGTGTGTGTGTGTGTGTGTGTGTGTGTGTGGAGAGAGAGAGAGAGATTGAGACTTGGTAGACCTGAGAAAGTCTTACGTTCTTGATGAGGGACACCACAGAGGCGACAGTTACCGGCCCCCTAAGACGAGAGACCGGGCCGGGACGCGGCTGCCTCCGGGAAGGTGCGCGACCAAGGGCATCTGCTGAGAGCTGAGTGAGATGGAAGGGCACTAGAGGGCAGCAGAGCACCGGGCACAGGATTGGAGGAGGGGACTCAGCGACCTTCCCTTCGCGCCCAACCTCCCACTTCCCACCACTGCTCCTTACGAAAAGCAGAAAATAACAATTTGTAAATTGGTTGAGTTCAACCTGGAATGACTGAGTTTACTCTTAAAGTAGTAAAATTCTTTTCTGCTTTCAAATTTAGTGTGCAGCACACCAACTCCCACAATACTCTAAGGTCTAACCCCCTGATAAACCCCTTGTTTTGTATGGCTCATGGAGGTTCTTTTTCTCTAATTGAACTGTCACAGAAATTGATGTTGGACTTGGTGGGTCCAGAGGAAGAGAACCTTAAGGACTGGTATTCTTAATTGCTTCTGGATTATCTGGAATTGGTTCTTGGATGTGATTACATTTAAAAGCAGTAATAACCTTGTTTCCGTTGGTAAAAAATGGCACTTGCTTTTCATGGCATGTGGTGGCAAAAGTTACTTAAATGATCATCTGTAGACGCTTACAATTCAAACTCTGTGCAAGGCAAAGGTTTCTTATAGGCAGTGAAGGAAGGTTTCAGGTCCTAACCCAGACCTTGAGTGAGGAAGTAAAAGTCTGGAAAAAGTCTGAAAAATCAACATGTGGTTGCCTCTTACATGCCCCCTACTGGGGACCTGGCCTGCAACCCAGGCATGTGCCCTGACTGGGAATCAAACTGGCGACCCTTTGGTTTGCAGGCCAGTACTCAATACACTGAGCCACACCAGCCATGTTGATTCTCCTAATACTTTATACTTTTTCCATTGTTATATTTGTTATGGTGATCAGTGATCTTCAATATTACTGCTGTAATTGTTTTGGGGTGCCACACACTGTGCCCATGTAAGACAGTGAACTCAATTGATAGATGTTCTGTATTCTGACTGCTCCACCAACTGCCCATTCCCCCATCGCTCTTCCTCTCCTGTTCCCTGAGACACAACACTAACAAAAAATAACCCTACAATGGTCTCTAAATGTTCAAGTGAAAGGGTAAGTCTCATTGCTTTCACTTTAAATCAAAAGCTAGAAATAATGAGAATAAGGAAGGCATGTCTAAAGCCTTCACAGGAAAGCTAAGCCTCTTGTGCCAGGCAGCCAAGTTGTGAATGAAAAGGAAAAATACTTGAAAGGAATGCAAAAGTGCTGTTCTAGTGAACACACAAATGATAAGAATGCAACACAGTCTTGTTGCTGATGTGGAGAGAGTTTTAGTGGTTTGGATAGACAATGAAACCAACCACAACATTTCCTTAAGCCAAAGCCTAATCCAGAGTGAGGCCCTACCTGTCTTCAATTCTATAAAAGGCTAAGAGAGGTAAGGAAGCTGCAGGAGAAAAGTTTGAAGCTAGAAGAGGTTGGTTCATGAGATTTAAAGAAAGAAGCCAATTCTACCCTGACTGGTGTGGCTCAGTTGCTTGAGCACTTCCTGCAAAGCCGAAGGTTGCTGGTTTGATTCCTGGTCAGGCACATGCCTGGGTTGCAGGCACACTCCCCAGTTAGGGAGTGTGCGAGAGGCAACTGATCATTGTTTCTCTTTCATATTGATGTTTCTCTCCCTTTCTTTCTCCCTTCCTTCCCCTCTCTGTCTCTAAAAAAAAGTGAGAGAGAGAGAGAGAGAGAGAGAGAAAGAGAGAGAGAGAGAGAGAGAGGGAGATGAAGAAGCCATTTCCATAACATAAAAGTGCAAGGTGAAGCAGCGAGTGCTGATGTAGAACTTGCAGCAAGTTCTCCGGAAGATCTAGCTAAGATAAAGGTTGCTATACTAAACAGCAGGTTTTCAATGTAGACAATAAAGTCTTATATTGGGAGAAAATGCCATCTAGGACTTTCATTGCTAGAGACGAGAAGGCAATGTCTGGTTTCAGAGCTTCAAAGGACAGGCTGAGTCTTTTGTTAGGGGCTTTGCAGCTGGTGACTTGGACTTGAAACCAACGCTCATTCATCATTCCAGAAATCCTAGGGCCCTTAAGAATTATGCTAACTCCACTCTGCCTGTGCTCTATAAATGGAATAACAAAGCCAGGATGACAGCACATTTGTTTACAACATGGTTTATTGAATATTTTAAACCTACTGTTGAGACTAACTGCTTAGGAAAAAAGATTCCTTTCAAAGTATTACTGCTCATTGACAATGCACCTGGTTTCCCCAGAGCTCTGATGGAGATGTACATCAAGAGTAATGTTGCTTTTCATGCTTGCTCACACAACATTTATTTGTAGCCCACGAATCAAAGGGTATTTGAATTTCAAGTCTTATTATTTAAAAATACATTTTGTAAGGCTATAATAGTGATTTCTCTGATGCATCTGGGTAAAGTATACTGAAAAACTTCTGAAAAGGATTAAGGATTCACCATTTTGGATGCCATTAAGAACATTCATGGTTTATCGGAAGAGGTCAGAGTATCAACATTAACAGAAATGAATCCAAACCTTATGGATGACTTTGAAGGTTTGAAGACTTCAGTGGAGGAAGTAATTAAAGATGCAGTGGAAATAGTAAGAGAAGTAGAATTAGAAGCAGGGCCTGAAAGTGGGACTGAATTGTTGCAGCCTCATAATAAAAATTTATTGGATAAGGAGTTGCATCTTATGGATGAGCAAAGAGAGCGGTTTCTTGAGAAGGAAGCTACTCCTGATGAAGATGCCGTGAAGATTGTTGAAATGACAAGAAAAGATTTAGAATGTACCATAAACTTCGTTGATAAAGCAGTGGCAGGCATTGAGAGGGTTGACTCAAATTTTGAAAGAATTTCTACTGTCGGTAAAATGCTATCAGACAGCATCGCACACTACAGAGACATTGGGGAAGGAAGACTCTTCTTTGCCACAGCCACCCCAACCCTCAGCAACCAGCAGCCTGATCAGTCAGCAGTTATTCACATTAAGACCAGACCCTCCACCAGCAAAAAGAGTGTATGACTCACTAAAGACTCAGATGATGGTTAGCGTTTTTTTAGCAATAAAGTATTTTGAAATTCAGGTATGTACATTTTTTAGACATAATGCTATTACACACTTAATAGATTAAACAAAACATTTATATGCACTAGGAAACCAGGAATTTCATGTGAGTAGCTTTATTGCAATATTTGCTTTATTGCGGTGGTCTGAAACCGAACCTGCATCTCTGAGATATGCCTGTACACAATATAGGAAGAGACTTATTGTGAGGAATTGGCTCATAATTATGGAGGCTGCTGAGAAGTCACATGATCAGCCATTTGCAAGCTGGAGACCCAGGAAAGCAGGCAGTGTAACTAGTCCAAATCTGAAGGCCTGTGAATCAGAGGAGCTGATGGTGTATGTTCCAGTCCAATGGTAGAAGAGAACTATGTCTCAGCCCAAGCAAGCTGGTACTTAGAAAGCAAAAAAGAGCAAATTCTTCCCCTGACTTTTTTTTTTTTTTTTGAAAGCTGTCAATTGATTGAATGAGGTCTACTCACATTGGGGAAGACAATCTTTACTGAGTTCACTGATTCAAACGCTAATCTCATCCAGAACCACCTTCAGAGACACATCCCTAAACACTGTTTAATCTGGACACTCCTTGGCCCAGTCAAATTGACCTGTAAATTTAACCATACTGCACAGGGATTAATACATTGTTTTTGTAAATGGCCACATATTTATGCCACACATAGTCTCTTCCTCTCCCCATTATTGTTGTCATTTTTCTCCTCCTCCAGTTCTCCTCACCCGCCTTCTTGTTTTCCAAGTATTAAAAAATGTTACAACCATTCCTTATTCTCAGCCTTGAGGATTCCCTAAGAACAGCTCAAATAAATCATGGCCTGCTACTTCAAGCAAGAAACACCACAGATCCGAAAGAAACTCCCCCCAGTTCACCTGATGCAAAGCAGGGAACCAGTGGGATACAATGGACCCCTGCTTGTACCCAGCACCAGGTCCAGCTCTGCGGGGTGGTCCTCGGTGGGCTCCTTTAAGCTCTTGCTGACTACATCCAAACATGTAGAGAAATTTTATGAGTTTATTTGAGCGAACCTGATGAAGTATGCCAGGGAGCAAGATCTCAAATGCTTCAGAGAATAAGGGTTTTGCAGTTTTGGGTTTTTTTGTTTTTTGGTTTTTTTGCAGTTGAAGTTAAGGAAGGAACATTAAGAAAGATTACATGGAGGTGGGCGAAGGCAAAGTGGGAATTGGATTATAAGATAATTAACAAGATGATGTGCTTTCTTGAGGGTGCTTACAGTTTATTTCCAAGGTGTGTTAACCTAGATGCACAGAAATAATGAACAGGGCCTGCTCAGGGCAAAGATTAACCTCCTAATAAAAAATTATATGCCTAATGCTTGATCACTCACCATGACCTGCCTAGTTAAGAATTTATGATCAGATCACCCTGCAGAGTTACTTTCCATAGAATTCCTTTGTTTTTTTTTGTCCACAGGAGCAATATAACCTGTTGGCCAATGACTATTAGACTGTGATGCCACTAACTCTGAAATAATTGGATTTGACCAGCACTTTCCAGTATTGTATGAATTAATTGAACAAATATTCATTGAAGATCTACCATGTACAAAAGTACTGTGTTAGAATTTAGAGATACAGTGACAAAGATTCTTTCCTTGACCAAATTCTAATCAAGCTCTTTAGAGCTCTTTTTCAACTAGGCCTCAACTTTGGGACTTCTGTGTCTGCCTTTGCATTGTTTCAGTTTTAGCAAGACCACTGCTGAATCAGTTTAACCAGAATCCCCTATCCTCGATATCTGATTACCCTCAGTTCCTGATTGGGTCCCTCATCCTCCATCATCCTCTATTGATGCCTGATTACTCTGCTCTGCCTTCAGCAAGAATCCTATTAGGGCAGGTTAGCCAGAACTCCCCATACCCCTGATTATTTCCTTTTAGTAATTTTCCATTTAGTAACTCCCCCACTCCCACATACCCCACACTTTTGCTGTAAATTCCCACTTTTCTATGTTGTATTCAGAATTGAGTTCAATCTCTCTTTTTCACTGTAAAACCTCACTGGGGTGGTCCCTACTCTATCATGATAGTTCTCCTGAACAAATTTTGCCAAATGTCATGAATAATTTTTGTTCTTAAAAATGTCTAGGAATAAATCAGACTTTGTCCTTACAGAGATTACTACCCAGCAAACAAACTTTAAACAAATAATTGAAAAACAAAAGGAATGGCAGTTGTGATATTGTTCCAAAGGAAAAGTTACATTGTTGTAGAGTTACTGGTAAATTACTCCCATTCAACCAGTCAACTCTTAGCCATGTCAGGGGAGGAAGTACAATCCATGGGGTTGGGAAGGGAGCTTGGATGGAGGGAGAAAGAGCTTTAGCCATGTGGGTTGCAGAAGGTTACTATACCACGATCAATTTCATCCCAAAGTTCTCAGCTGTTTTAACTAGAGAGTCAAATTTCCCATAACAGAAGGTAATGTTGGAAAGGTTAACTTTAATACGATGGTTGTGTTCTTTAGTTTAATGATTCTCTAATTTGGTGTGAGAGCTTATTAAAGTTCAAAACTTATTAAATATGCCAGTTCCAAGGCCTCTTTCCAGGGATTCGTTAGGGCATAAGAGAATGAATGCACTTTTGTCAAGCACGCCAGATGATTCTGAGGTAGGCAGCCTCAGAATCATCTACACTTTGATAAGAACTGATCAAGACAGAAACCAAAGGTGTTATATTGGTATTTGTTCCTGAACCTTCAAGATGGAAAGCGACAGCTACCTTTAGGATTCTATTTTTAAGGAAGTTTAAACCCACCATAGACCTTTAAAAGGAATTTTGGTCTTTGTAGTCTTCCTTGTCTTCAGCTTTAACATACCCTGTTCCTCCTTATCCTCACGCTGACCTTCTGAGGTATGCCTGGATTTTCTTGTAACAACTTTCTTGCCTTGATTGATGCTGTTATTCCTTTTTTAGTCATAATTTTTGTTGAATGCTGGCTCCTCCAAAATATTACCCAAACAACTCATTGAGAAGACAAAGATAAAATTATTCTCACCATGGTGAAGAGCAGCACAGTGTCAGCATCTCAGCATCGCAGAAGGAGGAAGACAAAGTTGGAAGATTTATGAGAGTTTTGAAGTCCAGTTTAATCCTGGACTTCCAATACAGAAGCTTGATTTAAATAGGTAAGAGTCATGGTGAATAGTTTTACATCAGTGGACTTTGAGGAGGTAAATTCAGAGTCTGGGGATGTAAACTCTCACTTGTGTTTTTACTTGAGTTTATGAACCTTTTATAAAATGTTTGGAATGAGCAAAAAAGTTATTTGCAGATGTTATCTTCCTGGGCAAGAGTTTCCTGGAATAGTTGAGTTAGGAATAATAAAGTCATGTAGATGTAGGCAGTAAGATGTGTGGGTGACAATAATTTTGGCTCTCATTATTTAAAAAATAAAAATAATTTTAATTGTACATGTTTTTATTTATTTCTTTTTTGGGTTAATTTTACTGGCATTAATAAAAACATATATCCCCCCCCCAAAAGTTTCAGATTTGTTATAATCCCTGGGTTCTTTTTTTTTTAAGATTTATTTATTTATTTTTAGAGAGAGGAGAGAGGAGAGAAACATTGATTGGTTGACTCTTGCATGCCCACAGCTGGTGACCTGGCCCACAACCCAGGCGTGTGCCCTGACTGGGAATCGAACCAGCAATCTTTTGGTTCACAGGCCAATGCTTAATCCACTGAGTCACATCAGCCAGAGCTCTGTGGGTTCTTCTATGATTGAGAATGTTTGTTGCTTCTTTAATGTGGAAAACATTTTGGTGGAATATAATGTTCCTAGAGGACACTTTCTATCCTTCAGAAAAAAATATGAAAAAAGATTTCTAACATTTTTTCTATGTCCACTTGGATATAGAAGTTAGAGAGAAATATTTTTTAATAAGGTTATATCCGCTATGGTGGAATGAATGGCCAGAGGGAAAATAATGGCAGAGTCCTCACCATTGTAATCTAATAAACAACTTAAAACAGGAGGCTAAAAGCAAATGCACCTGTTGACCTGGTCATCCTGAGCCTGGTTTGATAAGGCTGCCAGGTAGTCTGAACAACATAAGCAAAACTATGATAGTGCAGGGGGAAAGCCGTTGAAGTCTGTGTATATCATCTCCACTACCTGGGAAAAGTCCATGTTGAGACTGTGTATTCACCCCAAAACCTAGAAGGGGGAAAGAGGAGGGGTCTACAGTGCCCAAAGAAAAGCCCATAAAATGACTTTGATTAATTACCCGCCTCCCATCTCATATACAAAATGAACAAATGGAGTCTGGAGCAAGATAAGGATTCAGGCTAACAACAGATGTTTATACTTACTTTTGGGTAGTCACATCTTCTTAGGGGTAGCTGGCATCATGTTTACTCATCAATTAACATGTAACTTCTTCACCCCCACTCTGACAATTTTATAAGTCCTCAGAACAAAGGACTCACTGTCTTGGCCCTCTTGGCTCTTTTTGCCACATGAGGTGGCCCCTGGGCACCCGGCCTCTCGCCACCCTGCTCTTGCCACCCCTGCTCTAGACACCCTTGCTTTTGCTTTCTCATTAGAACTTAGCATTAATAAACTTTGCTTGCATGCCAGGCTCACTGATCTGTAATTCTTTACTGTGTTGGTGAGAAGAACTGTGTTTCTGGTAACACATCCACTACTTTTTATTATTTTATTTTATTGTTGTTCAAGTACAGTTGTCTGTCTTTCCCCTCCACATCCCCCCACCCCAGCCATCCCCACCTCCCTTCCCTGATTCCACCCCCCCTTGGTTTTGTCCATGTGTCCTTTATAGTTGTTCCTGAAAATCCTTCACCCTTTCCCTCACATTATCCCCTCCCACCTCCCCTCTGGTTACTGTCCGTTTGTTCTTAATTTCAGTGTCTCTGGTTATATTTTGATTGCTTGTTTCTTTTGTTGATTAGGTTCCATTTAAAGGTGAGATCATATGGTATCTGTCTTTCACCAACTGGCTTATTTCACTTAGCATAATTCTCTCCAGTTCCATCCACGCTGTCATGAAGGGTAGGAGCTCCTTCTTTCCTTCTACTGTGTAGTATTCCATTGTGTAAATGCACCATAGTTTTTTTATCCACTCATTTACTGATGAGCACCTAGGTTGCTTCCAGCACTTGGCTGTTGTAAATTGTGCTGCTATGAACACTGGGGTGCATAGGTTCTTTTGGATTGGTGTTTTGGGATTCTTAGGATATAATCTCAGCAGTGGAATTGCTGGGTCAAGAGGCAGTTCCATTTTTACTTTTCTGAGGAAATTCCACACTGTTTTCCATAGTGGCTGCACCAGTCTGCATTTCCACTAACAGTTTACTAGGGTTCCCTTTTCTCCATATCCTCTCCAACACTTGTTGTTTGTTGATTTGTTTATGATGCCCATTCTCACCGGTGTGAAGTGGTATCTCATTGTGGTTTTAATTTGCATCTCTCTGATGGCTACCAATGCTGAGCATCTTTTCATATATCTCTGAACCCTTTGTATGTCCTCCTTGGAGAAGTATACATTTATTGATTATGCTATTACAGTTGTCCCAGTTTTTCCCCTTTATTCCCCTCAGACTTGCACCCACCACTCCCATCAGCATTCCCCCCACCCCCCTGCATTAGTTTATGTCCACGGGTTGTACATATAAGTTCTTTGGTTTCTCCATTTCCTATATTATTCTTACCCTCCTCTTACCTATTTTGTACCTACTAATTAAGCTTCTTATTCCCTGTACCTTTTCCCCCATTCTCCCCCTTCCTCTCCCCTCTGATAACCTTCCATGTGATCTCCATTTCTGGGATTGTGTCCCTGTTGTAGTTGTTTGCTTAGTTTGTTTTTATTTTTGCTTTTGTTTTAAGGTCCAGTTGTTGATAGCTGTGAGTTTGTTGTCATTATACTGTTCATATTTTTGATCATCTTTTTCTTAGATAAGTCCCTTTTAACACTTCATATAATAAGGGCTGGTGATGATGAACTCCTTTAACTTGACCTTATCTGGGAAGCACTTTATCTGCCCTTCCATTCTAAATGATAGCTTTGCTGGATACAGTAATCTTGGATGTAGGTCCTTGCCTTTCATGACTTTGAATATTTCTTTCCAGCCCCTTCTTTCCTGAAAGGTTTCTTTTGAGAAATCAGCTGGAAGTCTTATGGGAACTCCTTTAGAGGTAACTGTCTCCTTTTCTCTTGCTGCTTTTAAGATTCTCTCCTTATCTTTAATGTTTGGTAATGTAATTTTGATGTGCCTTGGTTTTTTTCCTCCTTGGATCCAACTTCTTTGGGATTCTCTGAGCTTCTTGGACTTCTGAGAAGTCTATTTCCTTTGCCAGATTGGGAACGTTCTCCTTCATTATGTTTTCAAATAAGTTTTCAATTTCTTGCTCCTTCTCTTCTTCTGGCACCCCTATGATTCAGATGTTGTAACATTTAAAGTTGTCCCAGAGGTTCCTAAGCCTCTCCTCATTTTTTTGAATTCTTGTTTCTTCATTCTGTTCTGGTTGAATGTTTCTTTCTTCCCTCTGCTCCAAATTATTGATATGAGTCCCGGATCCCGTCCCTTCACTGTTGTTTCCATGCATATTTTCCTTATTTAACTTTGCATAGCCTTCATTTTTTCTTCTATTTTGCAACCATACTGTA
Organism: Desmodus rotundus; assembly: GCF_022682495.2. NCBI lineage: Eukaryota > Metazoa > Chordata > Mammalia > Chiroptera > Phyllostomidae > Desmodus > Desmodus rotundus. The sequence goes on from NC_071389.1 coordinate 49,760,212, forward strand.
CCATTTCTGTGGGCATCCTGCTTACCACTGTTTTGAACTCTGCATCTGATAGGTTGGCTATCCCTTCATTGCTTAGTTCTATTTTTGGAGATTTGATCTGTTCTTTCATTTGGGCCATACTATTTTTTGTCTCAGTGCACCTGTTACATTGTAAGGGGAGGAGCCTTAGGTTTTCGCCAGGGCACAGCAACCCATTTTGCTGCATTGTGGTGCTGTATGTGGTGGAGGTGTCAGTGAGGGAACAGTACCCCTTGCTCAGCTCTTGGTGGCTTTCAGTCACTTCCCCCAATACCCACAAGCAAATTGGGCCCTTCTGATGCTGATTCCTAAGTGGGTGGGTTTGTATATGTTCTAGGACCTTGTGAGTCTCTCCAGTGAGTTCTCCTGTGAGGCTGGGAGTTTCTCCCGTTGCCACAACTCTCACAGATTTTTATAGCCAGATGTTTTGAGGCTTTCTTTCCCTGCGCTGGAACCCTGGGTTGCGTGGTCAGTCTTGCTTCCCAGTTGTTCCTCCTGGTTTATCTGCATGCAAATGTGGGATCACCCAGTCTACCAGCCACCACCTTGCTGTGCGTCCTCTCCACCCCAGCTGCCTGTCTTTGTCCCTCCTACCAGTCTGAATGAATGTTTCTTCTTTAATACATTGGTTGTAATACTTCCATACAATTTGATTTTCTGGCAGTTATGGTTATTTTTTGTTTTTAAATTTGTTGTTGTCCTTCTTATGGTTGTGCAAGGAGGCAAAGTGTATCCACTTGCTATCCACTACTTTTTATATTAAAAATTTAAGTTTATACAATTTTAAAGGAAGAAAAAGAAGTGGATGAAACAAAAGGAATTGGTAAATTTAACATGTACACGTTTAACCACAAAAATAGACGTTACTTTGTAAAGAATCCTTCTAAGATTAACAATATAAGGTTATGAAAGAAAGTTTTCGGTATATTTTTTTCACAAAGGTTTTTAAAAAACTGGTATCTATTATTTAATTATTGTGACAAATGTGTATATTGTTCTTTTATGTTTACCTCTTAGCCCTTCCTTCCTCCCACTAATTTTTTAGTTAAGTTGTCATTTTCACGTTTTCAAGCTTACAACTCTCAGCGCTGTTCTGGGACCCGTCTTGCCAACAGTTGTTTCAGCACAACTTCTCTATGTAAGGATATTTTAATTCTGATTTATCTCTTGGTCAGATTTCACCATCTAATAAGTTTTCTCTCCAAAAATACTGTGTTCCTGGTCTTTTACATATGTGAAGACATCTATTACTTTTATCTTTAAAGTACAATTTGTCTGTGCATTAACTTCTTGGGTTACATTCCTCAAGACTCTCTAGACATAGGGTTTCTTTCCTTCAAAACTTGCTCCACTGTTTTTTATTGTTTTTCTTCTTTTGTTTTGTTTAGTTTTAAAACAGGTTCCATTGTTTTTTAGAACTGAATATCATTAAGCTATCTGAGGCTAGCCTAATTTTTTCCCTTATAGGTGGCTTGTGGTATTAGACAGAAATCTCCAGAGAAACTGAACAAATAGGAGAAAGTATGTATATTAAGAGATAAGAAACTGACTGACAGAATTATGGAGGTTGAGAGGTCCCAAGATCCACAGTCAGTAATCTGGAAACCCAAGGGAGCTAATGGTATAATTTGAGTCCAGATCTAAAAGGCCTGATAATCAGAAGATTCAATGATGAGGGGCTGGGGAGAAAATAAAACTTTTTATGAATGCTTCTAAGCAAAGAAGAAGAAGAAGAAGAAGAAGAAGAAGAAGAAGAAGAAGAAGAAGAAGAAGAAGAAGAAGAAGAAGAAATCAATGGATGCAAGTTCTTGTCCAAAGACAGAATAAAATTAATGTCCCAGCTCAATTAGTTCCCTGGCAAAGTTCCTTCTTAGTCTTTTTGTTCTAATCAGGTCTTCAATTGATTGGATGAGGGCCACTTACATTAGAGTGGGCAATCTGCATTACTCATCTACTGATTCAAGTGTTAATTTTATCCAGAAACACCCCCACAGACACCCATAATAACATTTGACCACATATTTGGGCATCCCATGGTCCAGTTAGGTTGACATAAAAGTACTCATCACATGTGTGTTCTCCTTTTGGTGATAGAAGTATTATTTCTTTGTCTTTGAAATTCAATAACAACTGGGTAATATTTTATGTTCATTTTCACTTGAACAATTTCATCAACAGTTCTCAGAAGCTGTTACTACTTCCCCCATCCCCACTCTATAATAGTTGTCAAAAAGAAAAAATATGTAGGAATTTTTTGAACTGAAAAGTATTAATATTAGTGGGAATGAGAGATATGCAAATTGTGACCAGCATTTTATAATTCTGCCACTTATTTAACAAATAGTATCTGCTCTCCCTTTGCTAGACTCATTTCTAAGTGAACTCAGCAGATAAGGTCCCTCCTTTCAAGGAGCGTCTAAATTTATTGCACAATCCATAGTTAATTGCTCACATTTATTAATTTGTGTACAGCTCATCTGTCTTATTCATGGATGCTATTATCTTTTTATATATTAGACAAATTTCCATTTGACATACCACCCTGTAATGGAGGAGTCAGAATGCAAATTAGTGGACATTCTCACAGCTACCACAAACATGTAGCATAAGCTTCAGTGAATGCAAATGCCAGTGTGAGAGTTTGATGTGGAAATGAGAGAGGAGGAAAGTATGGATTAAAAAAGTTTGGGAAGGGCACAATGGCAGTGATTTGTCTCAGCTCCATGATGTCTGGAGCCTCAGCTAGGATGCCTAGAATGGTCAGGGGCTAGTATATTGAGGGCGACTTCTTTACTGATGTGTCTGAACATGGTGCTTTTTCATATGGTCTTTGTTTCATCCTTCAGCTACACTCCAGGAGGCATCTGTTTCTAGTTACTTAACCTTCTTAGATGCCACTTAGGGTCCAAAGAGCATGAAGCAAAAGCTGTCAGACCTTCTCAAAGCCTACGCTAAGAAATCTTAAATCATCATTTGCTCTATATTCTATAGGTCAAAGTAGTTCTCCTTTGAATAAATTTAATTTGTAAATGATTTGGATTTTGAAAATGGAACTTAAAAGAATCTTAAAGCCATGTGTTGACACCCTCCCACCCCAAAATCATTTTATTAGTTTTTTTCCAGAAAGTTCTTGCTTATTTTTCATTGTTAATGTTAGAATCTAAAATATAGTTTGGAAATTCCTATAGATGTAAGTGTAGAACTTTTTGGAAACCAAAATATCATTTTAAAATTATCGTAAAAAGTTCTTTTAAAAAAGTCCAGTCTTGTGGTTAAGACTGGAATTTCTGGAACTAGGATGTTAAGTTCAAATCCAGCTTGACCTCTTACTGGCCATGCTCACTGGAACAAATTACTTAGCTTCTCAGTGCCTCAAGTTCTTTAAATGTAAGATGGAGATATTAGTAGTCCTTCCCTTACAGAGTTGTGAAGGCTAAATGAATTCATACATGTAAAATCTTACAATATCTTGCCTACATTAAATACTCAATTTTAGGTATTATTATTATTATATAAACTACTAATCTAATAGAATGTAGCAAAGGAGAAAAAAGAAAATGGTAGGAATATGACAAGTGTGATAGTACATATAAAGAATCAGTAAATGTGTATTGCTTAATCTTTACTGTTAAAAGACATAATCATAGACTACAAGTGCTGGGGAGCATATGGAGAAAGGGGAAGACTTTTGTACTGTTGATGGGAATACAGATTGGTGCAGCCACTGTGGAAAGCAGTATGGAGATGCCTCAAAAAATTAAAAAAGCACCTGCTTTTTGACCCAGTGATCCTACTTCTGGGAATATATCCAATGGAACCCAAAATACTGATTCAAAAGACCATAAGCACCCCTATGTTCATTGCAGCATTATTTACAATAGCCAAGATATGGAGCAGTCCAAATGTCCATCAGTAGATGAATGGGAAAACAACTATGGGATATTTACACAATGGAATACTACTCAGTTGTAAAAAAGAAGAAAATTTTACCTTTTGCAACAGCATGGATGGATCTGGAGAACATTATGATAAGTGAAATAAGCCAGTCAGAGAAATACAAACACCATATGATTTCACTCATATGTGGAATCTTATGAACAAACTGAACTAACAAGCAAAATAGAGACAGACTCCTAGATAAAGGAATGACAGCTGGTGGGGGAGGTTTGGGAATGGAGGAATCGAGCAAAAGAGAAAAAGAACTCATGGACATGGACGACAGTGTGCTGATCACAGGGGGAGCGTCTAAGGGGGTTATGGAAAAATACAATAAAATTTTAAAAAATGAAAATTAATATCTATTTAGAACTGAATGACAATGAAAATTCTATTCATCAAGTTGTCTAAAAAAGTACATAGAGGTTCATTTATAGCTTAATTTGAAAATAATTCAAATTATTTAAGCATCGTCTTAGAAAGCTAAAGGAAATGAAAGGAAATAGAAAAGGTAAAAAGAGAAATGAACACAATAAGAAGAGGAAGATCAACAAAAGTAAAAGCTGTTATTTAAATTAAGATTTAGGCTATATTTATAAAATTTGGTGTATATGAAACATTGCCTCCTGATTACTTTGTCATACAGACAAGGAAGGGAGAGATGCACAACCAAACAAGAGGATTTCAGAATTTTTAATGAACTTTTGGCCTCTGTTAGCATGTTATCTAATAATACAAATGTCTTCCTTTCTTTACTTTTTATCGTTAATTTACATTCTGAGAAATTAGAAAATATTTTCCCTTTTGGATTCTACATGGTTTATGAAGCGAATAAATTTTCTAATGAATTTTCTCAAGTGTGCTAGTCCCACTACAAATTCAAAGCAAAATATTTAAGACAAAATTAAATATACATTTAAATATAGACATTTAAGACAAAAATAGTTATATATTCCTCATAGAAAAGTGAAGTAGAATGTGTATGTGGCAAAAATCAAACTTTTAACCTAGTGTGAATTTAAGCATATTTGGAATGTTTCAGACATACATGCAAGAATTGGTGGAATGCACCTAGTAAATCAAGAAGTGCTTTTTCTAAAATTTCAGGGTTTAGGTTTTGTTTAGTTATGCCTTAGTATTTTGCACCTACACCTGTTCTTTGTAAGGGGTCAAGCCCTTTACGTTATCTAGAATGATGCCATCTATTTTATTGTTACGTTACTAATGGGAATTGTCTGTGTTATAAATTCATTTAGTCTGGTTGATATGCTAATAAGTTCTAGGAGAAAAAATGTATTTTATTGAAATAGTTACATTTATATAATTGGAATTGCTGTCATTTTCTCCTCTATGAATCCTTAATTCCCTTGTTCAAATTGTTTAAAATAGTTCGCCGTTGAATGCTGTAACCAAATAAATTTTGCTGTCAGAGAATTACCTGGAGCCCTTATTTAATTTGATTATTTGGACTTTAAAGCAGATGGGTTCATTATTTTCTGTCTTCAACATGCCTCACAGTTGAGGAAAATTAGTATTTATAATAAAAATGTTTTATTCTTTCTCAACTCTGCTTCTTTTGTTAGAATTAGAACTGCTTTCATGATGTGTGTATTTCAAGTCTCATGAACTTGTTAGGCTTCCATTTTATTTTCAAGAACAAGATATGTACCGTTCAGATTACATTAGTGTAAAATTGGCTTTGCTAGTCATTGTCAACGGAAATGAAAAGAGTTAGAAGTTAAGTTTAGTAGATGTTTATCAAACATCTAATATATGCTCATTGTTGTGAGGGAAAAAAACCATAAGAAATGTCTTTGCTTATTTCATTCAAAACTGACATGAGAAATTCATTGTTTAAATTAATGGTACAAAATTTAAGTGCTCTTTTCAATATTTCAACTTTTGTCTACCAGGAGAATGATCAACGTTAAAAGATTGGACTTTGGTTCATTCACCCAACAAATGGTCCATAATCCAAATCTGACTTACACACCTGGTATATCTTGTTTTTATGTTGTTTTTAAGCTTTTTTTTTTGAGCTAATAGTTAAAAGTCAGCAAATTTCATATAAAATAACGGGATTCTCAGCATAATCTGGCAACACTGGATCTGAACTTCTGCATAGTTCTGGGTGGTAGGTGCCCCCTTACAAAAAGTGGGTTCTCTATTTGCCACACACACAAGCTCTCACAATTGGCTTTCCGATTCTCAGCCAAATGCCAGTTGCCATTTATCACTGTGTTTGCATTGCTAGTTTTCTCATAGTTTAAAACTATTTGTCTACGCCATGTCTTAAAAGTAGGAAAATAAAAATAGACCCAAAGGTCTATCTATGTATATCAAGAAAAATGGAAGAAAGCACATTCCACTCTAAATGTGAAAAATACTCAGCAATCAAAATATGTGTCTTACATCAATATCTTCACTAATTTATGTTATGTTTCTGGTGACAAAGTTTATGACTTTGGCTTTAAAGCAAAACTAAATAGTCACAGACACTAAAGAATTAACAAAAAGGAACAAGGACTAGGTTACCAAAATTCTCTTTGATTCAGTCTAATCCTTTAGGGTCATCCACATTTTTGGAATATAAATCATGAATTTAATGGGATCACTGAGCAATTTAATTCTTCACAACTTAATTTGTGAAGAATTACATGTAAAGTGGGCCCTTCTATTATTCCTTTATGTTTAAAATGTTTATATATTTTCTTTTTTCAAATTTAATAAAATAAATTTTGCCTATATAACATTCAGCTATAAATCAGTAGTTACTAGTCAATATACCTCCCTTTCTTCTCTTTACTAACAGAAGGCTTATTTTTTTGAAGCATCAATGAAACCATGAAAAATACTCATCTTCCCTTGCCACTGGGAGTAGCTAAATGACTTGGACAGTGAGATGTATGTGCAATTCTACTGGACAGGGTTCCTGAGAAAGCCATCTTTTATTGGTAATTATTATGCACAGCCTCAGTTGGCATACTCCTTTTTTTTTTTAATCATCACCAGAGGATACATTCATTGATTTTTGAGAGAGAAAAGGGGAGAAAGAGTGAAACATCTACGTGAGAGCAAAACATCGATTGGTTACCCCCCATATGCACCCTGACCAGAGATGGAACCTGCAACCTAAGTATGTGTCCTGATTGGGAATTGAACCTCAACCTGTTGGTGTATGGGACGGTGTTCCAAACAACTGAGCTACCCAGTCAATACCTTTTTTTTTTTTGTATTTTACCCTAAACCTTCTCCCTGCCTAAAGTATTTATGCAGTTTCTGAAGATGGAGGAGCCATTTCATGGCCATAAGGACAAAAGCGAAGTGCTCAAGTTGAGTAGAAGAAAGTTAGATGTAACCAGAGTCCTCTATGCAGTCAGAGAGTTACCACGCTGGACTTAGGCTGTCTACTTTCATACTTCTAGTTATTGAAAAAATATTTCTCTATTTAGGTACACTTCTATAATCAGGTTCTGATGTGTGCATTGAAATGCAATCCATAACTGATAAAGCACCTAAAACCTGGAAGTGGGTTGCCACAATGACAGATCCTAACTAGTAGTAGGAGTAAAATTTTGTAAAACAAAATCCCTAGAGGAAAATAAAAAAACCTAAGTCTAAGTCTGACCTGTCTGCAAACTAGTGTGGGAAGCTTATTCCTGTTAACCTGGAAATATTTCAGTCTTGGAATGAAAAATTTTCCATCCTGGGCAAACCAGAGAGTTGGGTACTTTACCGTAAGCAAAGGTAGAAGGATGTACATTTTTAGAAAGGAAGACACTCTTTACCTCACCCTGCAATCTGTATTGACTGAGAACTTTGCAAGAAAAGAAATGTCAACTGCCTCTTTAACTGTCACCAAAGCCAATGCAGGCAAAGTTGTACTCTCTGCAAGAGATCACACGAAGATCCAAGGTGTCTGCTAAATTTAGGTCTCTCCTAAGATATCTTCAGATAATGCCCACACAATATCTTTTTCTGGGATTTTTCTCCAAGGGATTGAAGCACAGCAATACATACTTTTTGACGGAATTCTATTGTGAAAGATACACAAACTTAGCAAGCAGCAGTCTGTGATTATTTAACCTGTAAGGTTATCAGTAAACCCTCGGAACATACACAGAGTTCAGCAGGGCTATGAAAACCGCTCAGCTCCAGGTAAGACATTCTCCATAGTGTCTACCCACTTACTGCCCTAGAGGGTAACAAACAGCGAGAATCGCTGCAGGAGCAGAAGTAAGATCTGTAGAGGGCCATGGGTACGGAGAAGATCTAGAGCTGCACTGTCTGAGGCGACTATAGTTATTAACTCCATGTGGTTACTGAGCACTAGCAATGAGATGCCACAGTGAGATGAGCTACAAATGTCAAATACACACCAGAGTCCAAAGACTTCAAATGTAAAAAAAGAATATAAAATATTTAACCAATACTTTTCCCACAGTGAGTATAAGTTGAAATAAGAGTTTGGGCACATGGAGTTAAAGAAAATGTTTTATTGAAATGAATTTCACCCACGTGTTCTGAGTGATATTAGAAAAATGGTGGCATAGGCAGACCCATCCTACATTTATGAGAAGCCCATATTCCAACTAAGAAATTACAGCATCCCAGACAAACGCAGAACTGGAAACAGCTGCACTGAAATGGATAATAAGAGCAATTCTAATTTATTTGCGTCTTCCCCTCTCCTGAAGTGGCACAGCTCAGAGCTATGAGAGATCCACTCAGCCTCAGCCTGTGACTTCTACAGTTGGGTGTGTGAGGGGAAGGGGTGGGGTACGGGAACAGTGGACCATGGACCTGCTCTTCCTGCCTTTCACTGTGGGCCCTAAGGGGCTGGTGTGTCTTGCCTCTGCTGAGTGCTGAAGAAATCCGCACTGTCTGGGTGCCTTGAACAAGTAGGAACAAAGGAGAAGGGGAGGGAAACTCCCTGAAGCCAACACAAGTTTGCACGATTGGGAAAGACACAGAACTGAGCCTTCTCCCCCAGTGAGGGAGGAGTAGGGGATGTCTCTCAGTGCACTCCCTGAAGGGCTGTCTCTGTCCTGCCCCACTTGGAGAGCTGTATGAACTGGCGTGCGACTCTTGGTGCAGCTAAGAACAAAGTAACCGGGGCAAGTGGCTTCCTGCACCTGGCCTGGCTCTGTGAGAGTAAGGGAAGGACCAGAAAATGAAGTTTTTTCCCAGGAGAGAAGGAAAGGAGTGGACACCAGAGGCAACACAAGATTATGAACTCCTGAAAATAAAAAAAAGAGATTATCGATTCCAGGGCAGCTAGGTACAGAGAGCCAGAATTTAGCCATGCTGACAGGTGAAGGTCTTTCCCCCAGTCCATTAAGTCTGAGAGAGATTTCTTCAAAGGTGCAAATACCAAAGTAATCCTACAGGAACAGGAAGAATAAGGAAAAGATGACACTGTTAAAGGAATAAAATAAATCTCTGGTAACTGACCCTAAACAAATTGCCGGACAAAGAATTCAAAATAATGATCTTGAAGAAGCTTAGTCCCTTCGAGCTGCTATAATAAAATACCCTAGAATGGGTAGCTTACACCAGGTGTATTGATTTGACCTTCATGCATAGTTTATTTTTTATTTTTTTTAATGCAAAACTACAGTTGGAATTAGATTATGAGGTAAGAAAATTAGATCTCTGGCTTTTGAAACAGTTATTTCCCTTTTCTGTAAAACTGGTTACCAAGATGTCATGATGCTAAGCACAAGAAATACGCACTTGGGAAAGAATTGGAGAGATTAGATTAAAAGGGAAGGATGTGTACGTAATTAAGTAGAAAGATATCTTGAAGGCTAATAAAAAAGAAAGATATTGCAGGTTATATTTATCTACTTTTTGTCAGGGGTTTATGAATCTGAATGATTTTGTACTATCAAGATATCTTGTAAAAGTTTCTGGAAAGTATTATACTCAGAATCATGCTTTATTGCTAATCACCTTTGTCTTATACTTTTGAAGTTATATCTGATTTGAGGGAAACATTATCCACCTGATTCTTGTTCATTTCTACTTTACTTAACAACTTACTTTTTTATTTGCAACATAATCTCTGAAATAGAGGGTTCAAGACCAGCTAAATTTAGTTTTCCTTGCTTCTCATAATACAAAACATTGGAAATCAGAGTCCAAAAGCCCTAAATAAAAAGTTGTAATTGCTATTTATCGGTATCTCTTTAAGTTAGCTAATATATAAAGTTGATACCCATAGTCAACAACTTAAACTGGAGTCATTCTTCTAATAAATTCTTCGTGGAAGATTGTAAGATAATTTTCTTGGCAAAATCAAGAAATTTAATTTTGGAACTTCCGGTCAAGACGGTGGCATAGGCAGACATGGCTCACCTTCTTACACAACCACATCAGAAATACAACCAAACTATAGAACAACCATCACTCAGAACCATCAGAAACTGAGTTGAATGGAAGTCTCACAACTGCGGAATTAAAGAAACCACATCCATTCAGACTGGTAGGGCAGGCGAAGATGTGGAATGGCTTGTCCTACATCCACGTGTGGTGGATAAAAATTCAGGAGGGACATCTTGGGATTGAGGCATCCCAGGCCAACACCAGGTCCCCCAGCCCAGGGCTCTAGTGCCAGGAAGATGAATCCCCGTAACTTCTGGCTGTAAAAAACAGCTGAGATTGAGTCGGTGGAGGAAACTGGTGGAGCCTCAAGCAGTTCCTCTTAAGGAATCCACACACTGACTTACTCAGATTTACTTCCTCTGAGCTCCAGGACTAGGGTAGCAGCTTGAAAGGTACCAGTGGCATTCTGGGAGGAACTGAAGTATCTGGGATCAAGGTGAGAGCTGGGGGGAGGCTTTCTCCCTAATAGAAAGGCAGGTAGAGGCCTTGTCCCTTTTCTGAACCCTCCTCCCACAGAGCCACAGAGCTGGCAGGTGCCCTATCAGAGTCCATCAACCGGGCTAACACTGTTTGCCCCACCCTGGAGATCTCCTGACACTCTTCCAACCCAATTTATGGGCCCACCCAAGCTGTTCACAGTGGATTTTCCATGTGAATGCTTGGTTTTGGCTTTTGCTTCACAACTTCCTAAATCCTCTCAAATAAGCAACAGCCAGCCTCCCTGAGCCCCCAGTCTTTGTACCTCTTGCTAAGTGGCCCCAGGCCCAGCACTAGCAGCAGCCAGCCTAGGTTCACAGCTTGGCTTCACCTGGGAATCTCCAAGCCCAGCACAAGTAGCAGCCATCTCAGACTGCTTTATAGGTCAGGCAGGGTGGCCCTGGGCAGAACACAGGTGGAGGCTGACCTTGGTCTGCACCCCTGTCAGCTGATTTCTCAAAAGAAACTTTGCAGGCTAGAAGGGACTGGCAAGAAATATTCAAAGTCATGAAAAGCAGGGACCTACAAGCAGGATTACTCTACCCAGCAAAGCTATCATTTTGAATCAAAGGGCAGATAAAGAGCTTCCCAGACAAAAACAAAGCAAAACAAAACAAAAGAACTAAAGGACTTCATTATCACCAAACCATTATTATATGAAATGTTAAAGGAACTTATTTAAGAAAAAGAAGATCCAAATATGAACAATAAAATGGCAATAAATATGTATGTACCAACAATTGAATCTAAAAAACAAACTAAGCAGACAAGAAGAACAGAGAGCATTTTTATGGTTCCAGATAGGAGGGGTTTGTGGGGGAATGGGTGAAGAGGTGAGGGGATTAAGAAGTACAAATAAGTAGTTACAGAATTGCCATGGGGATGTAAAGTATAGGAAATGGAGCAGCCAAAGGACTTATCTGCATGTCCCAGGGACATGAACAACGGTGTGTGTGGGGGCGGTGCCTGAGGGAGTGGGGGTGCTGGGTGGAGGGGAGCAAAGGGTGAAAAATTGGGACAACTGTAATAGCATAATCAATAAAATAGAATTAATATAAAATAAAATAAAAGCCCCAACTGTGGGGGCCCTACAAAAAAAAAGAGTATTAATTTTGGGAGTGGAGGGATCAAGTGAAAAGGAAAAAAAGGACTCACGGACACAGACAATAGTGTGGTGTTTGCCAGGGTGAGGGGAGTTAAGGGGAATAAATGGTAATAGAAAAATATACAATAAAAAATAAATTAAAAAAAGAAATTTAATTTTTATAATATGGAAGCATTTTAGAGTTGCTTTAATTCAGCAAGTGGTTTACTGAGTACCAACAAGGGCCTGGACTCTTTTGGGAATAAGAAAGTTATATTAGTCATGTTCCCAACTGTCAAATAATATCGAAGGTTAGACAAAGTAAAAGATCGGACCATCAGAAAGGTAGATTGGCCTGGCAGTGAGAGCTGTATAGCTCTTTTGGGTTAACCAGTGGGGAGAAATCAACAGGGCCAGACAGAGGCCTTGATGTGTGTGTGATTTTATTAGGCTTTAAGACACAGTAATATTAATATATGCATAAAAATGGCTGGAGTGGGGGGCTTCCAAGTGTAGGGAGCTTTTAATAGAGAGTTAGAACATTGGTGTGATGCAGCAATATCATAGATATTTGGGCAAGACGTTCATGTGCAAGGCAGGTCTGTGGAAGATTTGCGTTAGGGAAATATGATTTTATTCTCTTCCTTCCTCTGTCTCTCAGGCATAACCTTTTTCCAGGATGAGTGACTACTTTGTACCATTGCCCTTGCTGAATCGTATAACTTTTCTCTTTTTTGCTCTTGTCACCTTGAGTTCCTTTATAGACAGCTAAATAAGTAATCTTTTAAAAATATCTTGGCTTGGTAGATACTTTAAAAATAATTTAACCTTTGGAAGTGCTGCTTGACTGTTATAAAAACTAATTAAATTTCCTGGAAGAAAAAGCTTTGCAGAAGATTGAAAATGCATATAGTTTTCCAATATCATTTAACATTTCTGTTTTCAAAATATATGAAATAAAAATGGACCCTTAAGGTACAATTTTGAAAGAATGCAGAGACATTCAGATAACACACATGATGTTAAGGTTCTCCAGGCTCTGAGTAATGCAATATACATACTTACATGCAAAATTGACTCTTATAAATAAAATTTATCTTCTTACTTATACAGAGCAAAGTTGAAATGGCCAATTTCCTGTTATACAAAGTGGTAACAGTCAGAGGGGGGTAGGTCAAGGTAGGGAATAGTTTGCATTATTTACATGACTCCCAGTTGTTTAGCTACAAGTAATTTTAAAAATCCCTTTGCTGTACAAACAGTGTCAGGTGGTGCCTCATGGTTTCAATCTCACTGCAGTTCTGGGAGCCCATAAATCATGACAGCAGGAAAATTTAGAAGACTCTGGCCAAGAATATAAAAGGAGCCATAGTTTTCTTTTTTTTTTTTTTTAAATGATGAATCACAGTACATGTATTTTTAAACTCAATTGTTTTAGGAATTCAAGTGTAGCTAGGATAGACTTCAAGCCACAAACTATGTACAAAAACAAATACATAGGCTTATTTTTTAAAAGATTTTATTTATTTATTTTAGACAGAAGGGAAGGGAGGGAGAAAGAGGAAGAAAAATATCAATGTGTGGTTGCCTCTCGTGCACCCCCTACTGGGGATCTGACCTGGCCCACAACCCAGGCATGTGCCCTGACTGAAAATCGACCTGGTGACCCTTTGGTTTGCAGGCTGGGGCTCAATCCACTGAGCCACACCAGCCAAGGCTTATTATTTCATAAGTTTTTATTTTGAACCCTTCTTCTGCTTGCTGGTGAAGACTAACTCTTAGTTGATTCAATCATTTCAGGTGTACCTGCCCTCCTTACACATTTTTCCCATATTGTATCTAAGTCCCAGAGAGTTTATAGGGACTTGAGGAGGATTTCATCTCATCCTTGGTTGTTGTCATTTAACCACTATAACATTAATTGAGATGTACATTATTTTTCCTACTTCCAGTAATTGGTCCATATGTGTTACTACTGTATACCACTGTCTGAATCACTTGGCCTCTGTACCCCATTTGGTATATCTAAACCCCTTGGCTCTGCTCTGGGACCCCAATGATACAGGGGGAATCCCTCCATCTCGACAAGCCTCACAGGCATCCTATCTGCTCTTCTCCTACTGTGTCGCTGAAGGGTAACACAGCTGTTAAGTTCCTCTGCTTTATGTGAAGACAGAGAACACAGATCTTCCCTCTTCTCAGTGTCCTGGGTTTCTCTGCCTCTCAGTCTTCAGCCTCCAAGGGCTCTTTCTAGAGAAACACGAGCAAGTAGACTTTTTGCCTTCACTGTCTTTTTTCTTCCCCTTGCTTGCTCACACCTCCACTGTCAAAGGGAGTCTTTATCTAGCTTGGAGGTGATGTGAATGACTTTGTTTTTTCTTTTCAGTCTATTATTTATCACCTACATTTTGATGTTTTTAAAAGCTCAGATCTTGGAATATCAGAAATTCAAACCCTTGAAAATGAAATGTCTTGGGTTTTGAAACTCAAAAGCCATGTCTCTGCCTTTCTGCCTATTCGTCACTGTCCCTGAGACTCTGCATTATTTTACTTGTTTGTCTCAGTTAGGAAGAATCACAGGGAAATAGGGTTAATATATCAAAATACATAAAATCACACTTGTGTTATTAGGAACATTTATGACAATGTAGAAAAATATTGATTTTTGTCGTTGAACATCTCGTTTTCAAGAACTGGGAAGAGTCTTACTCAGAACTACCACATCAGCCTGCTGCAGTCTCATGAGTGACGATAGAAGACGTGAGACTCCCGAGTCAGAGACAAAGGTTAATTTATTTCTCACAGATAGAGTATTGGCCAGGATAACAACCCACATATTTGTGTCATTTCTAGAGCCCCAGTTCCCACCAGTGATGCCGAGATTGACAGATGACACCTGTAAAAAGAGTGGACTATGTTATAGGAAAGGAATCTTCAGTTTAAGAAATATGAATAACCCCAAAACTTAGTACTTAAAATAACATGTTTGTGGGTCAGCAATCTGGGCACAGATTAGCTCAGGGACAAGATTGCAATAAAGGTGTCAGCTGAATTTGCAGTCTTTTCTGAAGGCTAACTGGGGAAGGGTCTGTTTCCAAGTCACACAAACGGTGGTTGGTAACAATTAGTTTCACACGGGTTTGGGCGGAGGCTCTCCCCACATGGCTGCTTGGCTCATCAGAGAGCAAAAGAGCACCAGCAAGAGTGGCAGAAAGGCAGAGTCTCAATCTTTGATAGCTTAATCTTGGAAGTGACGTATCATCATTTTCACTGTATTCTATTTATTAGAAGCAAGTCTCTAAATCCCAGCTCACATACCTGGGGAAAGGATTACACAGAGAGTGGAGCCCAGGAGGCAGGAGATCGCTGGGAACCATTTTAGGAGCAGCCTACCACAGGTACATTTATGGATTTACTTATACAGATATAACAGTACAGAAAAGTCTGCAAAGCACCCAAATGTACTGAAAGAACCTGCGACACCAGACTAGGGACATGGGTTCTCACTTAAGCTCTGCCATTAGTTAAGCAGTCTACCAGAATTCCATGGGTCTCACTGACTTTGTTGATAGAGCATGTTGACAAAGATGTTTTGAAAGATCTCTTCTTACTCTAAAAAAGATGGCCAAAATCAGTATTCCAAATGTTTCTAGGAAATAAAGTAGTGGAATAATAAAATGAAAAAGTAATAATACCTTTGCCACCCATTTTTATGACATACGAGTTTTTAAATTTGATTTACTTTAAAATTTTTCAATATCTAGCCTTTATAATTGAATGCTATTGTTTAGATTGCTCTGTGAGATCTTTGGGGAAACACTAAAAAAGCTAGAAGCATCCCCCTTGGCAAGGCTTTTGCTATGACATCTGAGGGTGCTTCCGTGAAGCCCTAACCCTTCCTGACTGGTCTCCTGGCATTATCTGCTCAATAGCGTTTTTATTAGGAGGCTTTATTGAACGTTCTCTGTGTGTAGAGCTTGGAGGCCTGTTTATGGCTGTGTCATTTTTTTAAGGGGAAAAAGTTTCCCTCATTGGAGAAGAGAGAAAAGAGTATCAAGGGAAAGAAGTTAAGCTGAAAGTATTGAAAATCTCAATAGTTTCTTTTCTCTTTCAGAAAATAACCAAAAGCAAAACTATTGGTAAGCTATTCCATTTTCACATAGACAGGGGCTTTTGACAGTTAAGATTGTCTTTCTATGATAGCTGATACAGTATTCAATGAAGAAAATACAACAAGTTCAGGCCATTAGGTATTTTTTTTAAATGAGTAAGTTAGTAAATAATTATTACAAAACACTTCAAAATTCATTAAAATATAGAGTAACTATCATTTATTGTTACATATACCCCAAATAATCATCAATGGCATTTTCATATGTTTGCAATTGTTCATAATATTTTTAGACTTGAAGGTTATAAAAATTAATGGAACATGGTCCCTGTTTTCAAGACGTTTGTAGTCTAGGGGGGGAAAAATATATATATATATGATTAAAAATAAGTATGGTAAATTTATCAAAGAAAGTGTGTATCTAATGTTCTAGAAGCATGAAGGAGGGATACCTAGTTCAGTCTGGTTGGGGTGGAGTTAGTTGTCAGAGAATATTTCTTAGAGGTGATACAGGAATGAACTTATTTATTATTATTAAAAAATGTTTTTTTATCCTCACCTGAGGACATTTTTTCATTGCTTTTAGAAAGAGAAGAAGGGAGAGAGGAAAGGAGAGAGAGACATCGATGTGAGAGAGAAGCATTGATTTATTGCCTCCCATACATACCACAACTGGAGATCCAGCACACAACCCAGTTATGTGCTCTGACTGGGAATCGAACCTACAACCTTTTGGTTATGGGATGACATTCCAACCAACTGAGCTACACTGGGCAGGGCCGGCCTTATTGACTTATTTAAAATTCATTGTAAAATTTATTTTTCAATTATAATTGATGTTCACTATTATTTTATATTAGTTTCAGGTGTATAGCATAGTGGTTAAACAATAATGTAAGTTATGAAGTGATCCACTCTATAATTCAAGTACTCAGTTGGCACCCTACATAATTATTAAAATATTATTGACTACATTTCCAATGTTGTGCTTTACATTCCCAGAACTGTTTTGTATCAATTTGTACTTCTTAATCCCTTCACCTTTTACACCTATCTTCCCAAGTTCCCTCTTATCTGGCAATCGGTTCATTCTCTGCATCTATGAGTCTGTTTCTCTTTTGTTTGCTGGTTTATTTTGTTCTTTAGATTCCACATATAAGTGAAATCATATGGTATTTGTCTTTCTCTGTCTGACTTATTTCACTTAGTGTAATAGTCGCTAGTTCCATCCATGCTTTTGCAAATGGTAAGATTTTATTCTTTTTTATGGCCAAGTAATATTCTATTGTATGTATGCACCACCTATTTTATTCACTGGTCATACTGATGGGCACATGGGTTGCTTCTATATCTTGGCTATTGTAAATAATGCTGCAATGAACATAGGTATATATATGTGCTTTCAAATTAGTGTATTGGGCTTTTCTTTGTTATCTTAAAATGTTTTAAACCATATTTTATTGATTATGCTATTATTCATTATGATATTGATTATGCTAATATCAGTCATCCTGATATTTCCCTTTTTGTCCCTCTCCACCCAGCACCCCCCACTCACACAGGCAATCCTCCCACCATTGTTCATGTCCATGGGTCGTGCATATAAGTTCTTTGGCTACTCCATTTCCTATATTGTAGTTTGCATCCCCATGGCTATTCTGTAATTGCCTATTTGTACTTCTTAATCCCCTCACCTCTTCACCCATCCCTCTACACACCCCTCCCATCTGGCAACCATCAAAATGCTCTCTGTATCCATGATTCTGTCCCTGTTCTTGTTTGCTTAGTTAGTTTTTTAGATTCAATTGTTGGTAGATATGTATTTATTGCCATTGTATTGTTCATAGTTTGGATCTTCTTTTTCTTAAATAAGTTCCATTAACATTTCTTATAAAAATGGTTTGGTGATGATGAACTCCTTTAGTTTTTTCTTGTCTGGGAAGCTCTTTATCTGCTCTTCAATTCTAAATGATATCTTTGCTGGATAGAGCAACCTTGGTTGTAGGTCCCTGCTTTTCATGACTTTGAGTATGTCTTGCCAGTCCCTTTTGCCTGAAAAATTTCTTTTGAGAAATAAGCTAACAATTTGATGGGGACTCCCCTGTAGGTAACTAACTGACTTTCTCTTGCTGCTTTTAAGATTCTCTCTTTTCTTTAATCTCTAGCATTTTAATTATGATGTGTCTTGAAGTGGGCCTCTTTGTATCCAACTTGTTTGGAACTCTCTGTGCTTCCTGGACTTGCATGTCTATTTCCTTCACCAATTAGGGAAGTTTTCTTTCATTATTTTTTCAAATAGATTTCCAATTTCTTGCTCTTTCTTTTCTGTTTGTGTCACCCCTATGATGCAAATGTTGGAATACTTGAAATTGTCCCAGAGGCTGCTTATACTACCTGCATTTTTTTGGATGCTTTTTTCTTTTTGTTCTGTTTGGTCATGTTTTTCTCCCTTATGTTCCAAATCATTGATTTGATTCTTGGCTTAGTCCACTGTACTGTTGTTTCTCTGGAAATTGTTCTTTATTTCAATTAGTGTATCCTTCGTTTCTGACTGGGTCTTTTTTGTGCTGTTGAGGTCGTTACTAAGTTCCTTCAGCATTTTTATAAACCATATTTTGAACTCTTCATCTGATAGATTGCTTATCTCCACTTCATTTAGCTCTTTTTCTGGAGTTTTGATCTGTTCTTTCATTTGGGCCATGTTTTTTTGTCTCCTAATTTTGGTAGCCTTCCCGTGTTTGTTTCTATGTATTAGGTAAAGCTGCTTTGACTCTGTGTCTTGGTAGTGTGGCCTAATTAGTAGGTATCCTGTAGGGTCCAGTGACACAGCCTTCCTCATCACCCAAGTTGAGTACTCGAGGTGCACCCTTCATGTGGGCTAAGTATACTCTCCTTTTGTTGTTGAGCCTTGGTTGCTGTTGGCAGATCAATGGGAGGGATTTACCTAGGCCAGTCAGCTGCAAGGACTGCCTGTGACCACTGACTACCGACCTCTGCTCTCTGTGGAGGATCAGCTGTGCAGGGACAGGGGGGTGGTCCTCTGACATGGTCTGTAGCTGTCCATTGGGTGTGCTAGCCCTATGCTTTCCTGGATGGTGCCAGCCAAGGTCTGCTCCCACCTGAGTTTTGCCCGGAGCCACACTGCCTGAGTTATAAAGCAATTTGAGATGGCTGTTACTTGTGCTGGACTTGGAAATTTGCCGGCAAAGCCAAGCTGTGAATCTATCCTGGCTGCTGCTAGTGCTGGGCCTGGGGCTCAGTGAGGCCAGCTGTTGTTTGTTTGATAGGATTTAGGAAGTTGTGCATCATGAGCCAAGACCAGCCATTCATATGGAAAAGCAGCTGGGGTGGGCAAGTAATTTGGGTGGAGCAAAGTCTCTGGGGATCTCCATGGCAGGTCAAACAGTGTTAGCCAGGTTGATGGAGTCTTAGGTATGGTACCAGCTTGCTGGCTCTGTGGTTCTGTGGGGCCAGGAGGGTTAGAAAAGGGACAATGGCCTCTGCTTGCCTTGATGCCAGACACTTCAATTTTTACCCAGAATGCCAGTGGTGCCTTTCAAGGTCCTATCCCAGTGCTGGAGCTCAGAGGGAATGAGTCTGAGTAGGTGAGTGGGTGCGTGTGTTCTTTAAGAGCAACTGCTTGGCGTTCTAGAAGTTTCGTCCACTGACTCAATCCCCACTGGACTTTGCAGCTGGAAGTTTTGTGGACTTATCTCCCTGGCACTGAAACCCTGGGCTGGGTTGCATGGTATGGGTCTGGGACTCCTTGCTCCCAATATATCCTTCCTGAATTTTTATCAACCATACTTGGATGTGGGACTGGCCCGTTTTATGCCTACACCCCTCCTACCAAGCTGGATGGATGTGGTTTCTTTAATTTTGAAGTTGTCATCCTCTGGTGTCTCTTCAGATCACATAAATCTTTCACCTTTTAATTTTGAAGTTGTCAGACTTCCACTCAACTCAATTTCTGATGGTTCTGAGTGATGGTTGTTCTATATTTCAGGTGTAATTTTGATGTGGTTGTGCAAAGAGGCAAGCCATGTCTGCCTATGCCAGCATCGTGATTGGAAGTACCTGGGTTTTATTCCAGTACATATCCAGAAGTGGAACTGCTGGGTCACAATGTAGTTCTACTTTTAATTTTGGGGGGAACCTTCCTACTGCTTTCCATAGTGGCAGTTACATTTCCCACCAACAGTGCACACTGGTTCCCTTTTCTCAATATCCTTTCCAACACTTGTTTGTTGATTCATTGATGACAATAGGCATTCTGATAGGTGTGAAGTGATATCTCTTGTGATTTAATTTGCATTTCCCTGATGCTTAGTGGTGGTGAGCATCTTTTCATATGTCTATTGGCTAGTTGCATGTCTCTTTAGAGAAGTGATTATTTTGGTCTGCCCATTTTTTAACTGATTATTTAGTGTTTAGTTGTATGAGCTCTTTATACACTTTGGATATTAACCCTTTATAAGATATGATGGGAAAATCCTTCAGGAGTGAACTTTAAATGATGAAACTTAAATGATTAATTTTGAATTAGTCAGGAGGATGAGGACAGAAGATGGTGGGTCTGAGCTGTTATGGACACACAGATTCTTTTCCTGTTTTCTTTTTTCCTTTTTTTTTTTTTTTTGGCACAGGTACCACCCTCATCTCTGGGACTCTGTCAGGCTGGGGCATGCCATCAAGGCTCTGGTACCCCACCTCCATGACTCCAGGAACCTCTCTTTCATGACTCTGGAAAGTTGCTGTCTGGCCTGTTGAAACTGAGGCAATGTCCTCCCTGCTCCTTGGAAATGGAGAAGGCAGCTCTGATTTTCTTCTGCATCACTTTTCAGGGCAGTTCTTTCCTGTGAGTGTGAAGAACACCCACATTAGCAGCTGAATAGCTCTATGATGTTTTCCTGTAGGATCAAAGAAGCCTGATAGTCTTCCTTCAGTTCATCCTCTCTCTGTCCCCTTCAGTTCAAACTGGCAGTGGTTCCGCTCAGGGCAGTGGCTGATAGCCATACTAGTCTCTTTATCAAGTGCCTGCTTGTCCACACCCTTAGTGTCCTCTTCTGAACACATTTTCTCATTTTTAATGCAATATGGGCAAGCTGAGAATTTTCCAAATTTTTAGGTTCTGGTTCTTTTTTACCTAATAATTTATTTTTCAATTTGTTACCAAACAGCAATTGGGGTCCTGCTGCCCATTGCCACTCTCTAGGCAAAATTCCAGAGGCAAAGTTTTGATGATAAAGGAAAGGAGTCTTTATTCAAATACTACATTTTTGAATGACAGCTTTCCACATACATTAGTCACTTAAGCCTATCAATTAAGGTGAAACTCTAACTCTTTAGTTATAGCTTTACTCACTTAAGTCTATCAAGGCTAAACTCTGCAACACCTGAGTTCTATCATTGCCCCTGTTAGTTTTACATTATCTCATTTCTACAGGGTTAGTTTACAAACCCAAACAACATAACATACAAAAAGCTATACAATTTTGGCAGAATGAAAGGTTTCTGTCTCAGAGCTCATCCCCTGTAGAACAGCCAAAGGAAAATAACCCTGCCATCCTCTGCTAGGCCAGCCCGATCCTAGGCTGCACCCAGAATTCCTTCCCATCCAAAATACTGTCCCCTGGGAAATGCAGGCAGCTGCAATGTGATCATCCCAGCATCCTGGAGGAAGAGCACCAGAGAGCCTGAGGGCCAGTCTCTGTCTTTTTATTTTAAATCTTCTGTCCTGTAATTCCATTTAGGATGGAGGCACTCAGCTTCTCAGCCAATCCTGTCCTGATCTGTTTACCACTACCTTGGACAACCTCCTCCCACAGACCGTTCCTAGGCTTCCCCAGTGATCTGATCAGATCTCTCTGTATCAAATTCATTTATCTCTTCTCACACTTTGCTATAAACGGTCAGGAAGAACCAAGCCACTCCTTTAATACTTTGTTTAGATATTTCCTCAGCTAAATATTCAATTTCATCACTTGCAACACAATTCAACACAATTCTTTGCCACTTTATAACAGGTATCACCTTTTCTACAGTTTCCAGTAACATGTTCTTCATTTCCAGACCTCACCAAAATGACCTCCACCATCCATATGTTTACGAACATTCTGTTTATAATTATTTATGTATTCCCTAAAAAGAAAAGCTTTTTCTACAGCTGTGTTGCAGCCTGTCAAGGCCTGACAGGGTCACAGTATTCGGGCAGACAGAAGATTATTCACGGAGCTGTTGGGATGTCTGACATGCCTTTATTCACGGGTGGGCGACCACGCACGCTGTAAGCTGCACATCTCCCTGCATGTGCTCTGTATGGCACACTGCATGTCACCTGCCCCCTTGTGTGGCACATGTGGCACCCAGCAGGGAATCCCTACCTGTTTAAGTACTAGAACACAGACAAAGGGTGCCAACAGATCTTCTGCGACAGAGCTTCTTACCACACATGCAGCCCACTCGAGGCTATGGGAACTGTTTATTGGACCCAGTCTCAAGGCTGTGAGAGCACCACTTATCAGGCCCATTCAAAGTTACGGGAACACCGCTTCCCTTAGTAACCCAGACACCTGGGTGAGGAAGCCAGACCGCCTCCACTTACCCTACAACAGCTCTCCTCTATTTTTCTTGAGTTCTTGTCAGAATCCCCTTTAACAATCCCTTCATAGCAATCTTGGCTTTTTGTAACATGCATATCAAGAATTCTCTAGTGTCTACCCATTACCCAGTTCTAAAGCTTCTTCTACACATTTAGGTATTTATTAGAGCAGCACCCCCACTCGGCACCAAGTTTCTGTATTAGTAAACTTGGGACACTCTAACAAAACTCTATAGACTAGATGTTTTAAACAACAGACATTTACTTCTCATAGTTATGGAGGCTGGGAGGTCCAAGATCAAGGCACTGGAAGATTCTATTCCTGGTGAAAACCTGCTTCCTGGCTTGCAGATGGCCATCTTCTTGCTCTGTTCTTACACTCAGAGAGATTTAGAGCCCTGGTTTCTCTCCCTCTCTATATGAGATCACCAGTCCCATCACGGGGCCTCACCCTCATGACCTGGTCTCAACATGATTGCCTCTCAAAGCCTCCACCTCCAAATACCTTCATACTGGGGTCACAGCTTCAACGTATAAATTTTAGAGAAATGCCAACATTCCGTTTATAACAGATGGCTTTCATGGGAGATAATTTTAGAGGTAATGGAATGAGGAGTGCCCAGGTCTTGTCTTCTAAATATCGTGCTATCCTTCACAGAAAGGAAGCAGGGCTCTTTGAGGAAATGGCTGGTTCCAGGTTTGGGACATAAAGAAACCAAAATGTGTCTCAGACATCTGTGCCA
Source organism: Desmodus rotundus (assembly GCF_022682495.2). NCBI lineage: Eukaryota > Metazoa > Chordata > Mammalia > Chiroptera > Phyllostomidae > Desmodus > Desmodus rotundus. The sequence goes on from NC_071389.1 coordinate 49,783,569, forward strand.
GAAAGCATGGAAGTGTCCAAGGAATAAAGTAAATACATCCAATGGACAATTAAATGAAACATCAGATTCAGAACTAGGTCAGTGCTACAGAACAGAATGCATAATTAAACATACAAATATGCCCAAGTAATTTTTGACAAAGGTTATGTAAAACGGCATCATGATAGATCCTTCAGGTGATAAAAATGTTTTGTATATGGGCTACATCAACACCCACATCTTGGTTGTGATACTGAATTATAGATTTATGGGATATCACAACTGAAGGAAACTAGGTAAATGGTACATGGGATCTCTGCATTATTTCTTACAACTGCATGTGAATGTACCTTTATCTCAAAATAGAAATTTTAATTTAAAAATAGATGATAGATTCCCATTTTTAAGGTTTTATTTCCCTGCAACCACACTTGGTGCCAATAATCATAGCAGTTAGGGGTCCATAAAGGAAGCAGAGGCATTATAAGTGTCATACCTTTTGCCCACCACTTCCACAGCAGAAGCTGTTCTTGAGGATGTTGTCTTGAAGAACAGTGTGTTGGTGAGACCATCTGGGCTGTGTGTGTGACTGAACCCAGTTAAGGCCTCTACATAAACTTTTAAGGTTCTGGCAACCTCAGATGTAAGTTCCCTTGCTTATTAAACCTGCCACTACCAATCTGGAATGTCCTGCCTCTTTCCTCAGTCTCTCTTGCCCTTTATGTGTGGAAGTCAGTTTCAGATTTCATTCAGGGAACACCCTAGTTTGTGAATCAGCACAGATCATGTATGGCTTTGGATATCAGACAAAGGAATTACACAAGTCTTTTGTGGGTGGATGTGAGAAAATCTTGATGATGATTTGGGAAGACTAATCTTGTTGTTACACACAGAAGTGAGAGAAGTCCGAATCAAGGAACACTTTAGGAGGCTGCTGGAATAACTGAGCTCAGAGTTGAAATTAATAACAAAAGAACAAAAAGATAAACATCAGTGAGTCTGTGGAGGAATAACAGGAGAATAGGGGAACTAATCAAATATTCTGTGGGTTGTGTAAAGGGAAGGGAGAAGTCAATGTCAGCTTCTAGATTTTGAATTTGGGGGACTAAAAAATGTATCAGCTGGAAATCTTGAAGAGGGTTTAAGGAAAGAAGAGAATAGTATTATTATAAAATGTGGCATTTGACAAGTGACAGTAAGATAAAATAATGCTGAATATAATGGCGGCTTTCTCTTCTCTCTGCTTTAGAAGTTTTGCCTTAAAGATCATATGTTAAAACAAAAGTGGAGACTAGTAAAAAACAGTTTGAATTGTTTTTTCTGGTAGTGACAGAATTTGTAGTTTCTATTGCTTTTCTGCAGCTGAGTTGTAATAGAAAATAAAGTTAATGAAACTCACAATGTAACCAATGTAATTCAGCTAACTTGGAAGGTTCATTGAGGTAAACACTTTGTTTGTTGCTAAGACTAATTAAAGGATAATTGGAAAGAACAAACATAACTATCTTTAGGATCTATATTAGGCTATACTAGAGCATCTCTGGGTGTTGTTTAGGGAATGCTAATGTCAATCAGTTTGGTTTGTTTAATCAATATTTATTTATTTAAGTTTTATTGAGCTATGATTGACATACATTATTGTGTGAACAACAAGCTGACTTGATACATTGATGTATTGCAATATGGTTACCACCTTAGAATTAGCTAACACTTTTATCACATCACATAATTACCATCTTTTTTGTGGCAGGAATAATTGAGATCTAGCCTCTTGACAGCTTTGAAATTTATGATACAGTATATTGTCTATAATCACTTTGTTGTACATTAGATCTCCAGGACTTACATAGCTATGTATCTCCTGGTCATGAGTTTATACCCTTGACAATATTTCCCCAGTTCCCTGAATCCCCAGCCCTGGTAGTCACCATTCTATTCTCTGTTCTTGTAAGTTTGGCTTTTTTGTATTCCTTACACACCTGATATCACTCAGTGTTTGTAACGTCTGATTTACCTCAGCACAGTGTCCTTATGATCCACCCATGTTGTTGCAAATGGAAAACTCTCTTTCTCATGGCTGAGTAATATTCTATTTTATATATGTACAACATCTTCTTTATAGATTTGTCCTTTGGTGGACATTTAGGTTGTTTTCATATATTGGCTATTGTAAATAGTGCTGCAAACAACATGGGAGAGTACATATCTCTTCACTATCCTGTTTTCATCCCTCTGGATACGTACCTAGGAGTGGAATTACTAGATAACGTGGTACTTTTATTTTTAATTTTTGAGGAACCTCCATACAGTTTTTCATAATGGCTGTACTAATTTCAATTCCTGCCCACAGAACACACATGTTTCCTTTTCTCCACACCCTCTCCAACACTTATCACTTATCTCTTAATGATAGCCATTCTAACTGGTATGAGGTGATAACTCATCGTGGTTTCCATTTGCATTTCCTTGATAATTGGCAATACTGAGAATTTTTCAGGTGCATGTTGGCCATTGGATGTTTCTTAGAAAAATGTCTACTTGCTTTCTATTACCATTTTTAAATTAAATGGTTTGCTTTTTGTTATTGAGGTATATGATTTCTTTATATATTTTAGATATTGACACTTATCTGCAAATATTTTCTCCCCTCTGGAAGTTGCCTTTTCATTTTGTTGATTTGTTTCTTTTGCTGTGTAGGAACTTTTAGTTTGATGTAGTTCCACTTGTTGATTTTTGCTTTTGTTGCTTGTTATTTTTGTGTAATATCTAAAGAAACCATTGCCAAGACCAATGTCAAAGAGCTACTTCTCTATTTTTTTCTTTTAGGAGTTTTATGGTGTCAGCTCTTATGTTTAAGTCTTTAATTCATGTTGAGTAATCAACATTTATTGAACACATTATTAGTTAAGTACCATGAAGAGCTGTATGAGTACAGAGATGAGTAGAACAGGGTCCTTTTCATCAAGGGACTTGTTATACTCCTGGACAAGACAAACGCAATTCATGGTAAGTGATAATGATACTAGAGTGATGCTAGAGAGGTTTGGAGGAGTTCAGTGCTCTATTCATAGAAGATGTCCAGAATAAGTAGCAGGGGAAGACACATTTAGTCTATAGCAATCTCTTTTCAAGTCCTTGGTTAGGGGTAGGCAGTGAGCTAGAAGGCTTGTATAATATCACTTATAGTTCTTTGCACATAGTGGATTCTCAATGAGAAAATGAATGAATGAAACTCTTATAAGTAAGTTGGAATGTGTGTGTTTGTGTATTTTCAATAGCTTCTTTAAAAAAATTTTGTTGTATTTTTCCATTACTATTTATCCTCACTATCCCCTTTTCCACCTCCACCCCCCACTCTTGCAGTCACCATATTGTTGTCCATGTTCATGAGTTCTTCCTCTTTTATTTTTCTGTTTTGCTTGATCCCTCCATTCCTCCAACTCCCCCCAGAGCTGTCAGCCTGCTCTCCACCTACGAGTCTGTCCCTATTTTCCTTGTTAGTTCAGTTTGTTCATTAGATTCCATGAATGACTGAAATTGTATGGTGTTTGTCTTTCTCTCACTGGCTTATTTCACTTAGCATAATGTTCTCCAGGTCCATCCATACTGTTGCAAAGAATAAAATTTTCTTCTTCTCCTTCTCCTCCTCCTCTTCTTCCTCTTCCTCTTCCTCTTCTTCTTCTTCTTCTTTACAAATGAGTAGTATTCCATTGTATAAATGTTCCATAGTTGTTTTATCTACTCATCTACTGATGGACATCTAGGCAGTTTCTAAATCTTGGTTATTGTAAATAATGCTGCAATGGACATAAGGGTACATATATTCTTTCTAATTAGTGTTTTGGGTTTCTTTTCTTTGGGTAAATTCCCAGAAGTGGAATCTCTGGGTCATAAGGCAGTTTCATTTTTAATTTTTTGAGGTAACTTCATACTGCTTTTCATAGTGGCCGTACCAACCTGCATTTCCCTTTCTCCTCATCCTTGCCAGCACTTGTTTGTTAAATTATTGATGATAGCCATTCTGACAGGTGTGAGATGGTATCTCATTGTGTTTTTTTAATTTTTATTTATTTATTTTAAACATTATTTTATTGTTGTTCAGTTACAGTTGTCTACATTTTCAATTTGCATCTCTCTGATGATAAGTGACATTGAGCATCTTTTAACAGCTTTTTAACTGGCCTTTCCATTTCTGCCTTAGTTCCTCTATAACCAATTCTAAATAGCTACCCAGAGTGATCCTGTTACCCATAAAAAGAAGTCATATCATGTCCTTCTTTGGTTTACCCTTTATGGCTGCCCATCTCACTGAGAGGAAAAGCCAAACTCCTAAAGGTATAAGGCATTGCACAGTCTGGCCTTTGTTACCTCTTTGACTTTATCTCATGTGACCCTCGCCTGAGTCCCTCCCCTCTAACCATGCTGGTTTTCTTGCTGTTTCCCAAAGAAGCGCGGTGTGCTCCTCCCTCAGGGCCTTGCACTTGCTCTTCCATCTGCTTGAAATGCTCTTCCTGCCCAAATATATAGACTCCCTCTCTCCTTTTGGTCTTTTTTGAAATGTCAACTTCTCAATGGGGCCTTGCTGACCATTCTATTTGTAGTCCCAGCCTGTCCCACTCCTTACCCCCACCCATGGCTACCCCTTTTTATCATCATCTAACACACTATATATTGACTTTCATTTATTGTCTACCTCTTTTCTAACATCTCCTTCACCTAATAGAATATAACTCTGGGAAGGCATGGATTTTAGTATATTTTATTCACTAATTTTCTTTCCTTTGCCCGGAACATTCATGGTACATAAATAGGATCTCAAGAAATATTGGTTCAATGAATGACAAAATGAAGGTATATGTGAGGTGTGTGCAGCCATTAATAAGATTACTAGATGTGTTAATAAGACTTTTAAATGTTCATGAGCACATTCTCTGTCTGAGACTTTTATTTTCCCTGTATTTTTCAAAGCCTAAGGCAGAGTACAATACTTGAAGAAAGGAAAGAAATGGAGATAAGTCACTGTTTAGCTAGGTGGTTTAAATTAGAACAATTAAACGAAGGGAAATTTGTGAATTTCATGTATTATAACTCAAAAGTCTGGAAATCATTTGTCTAAAAGGTTGAAATATTTTTTTAAAGTCTGTGTACTTTTTACTTTTCTCCAAACACTCTTTGATCTTGATCTGTTGCACTGAATGTGGTTGTTCATATGCTAGTCTTTAGGTATTTTATGAAGTAAAAAATTTAGAAAATACTGTCCTATTTTTTAACTTCTTTTTTTATACTATGGGCTTTAGCTCATGGTACTTTGGGAGTTTTCAAAAAATTCTTTTCAACGTATCCCCTGTATGTAAATATAATATAGTACTAAGAAACTGAAAAGATACATGCTTTATATATGCATTTATTCAATAAGTACTTCATAATGACTATATTCATTCAAGAAATAGTTATATAGAACTCACTACGTGATGAACACAACTTTCAGTGCTCAAATTCAGCAAAGGAAAAAGAGACAAATCTCCTTTACTGCATGCTTCATAGTAAATTACATAGAATTTGGAGTTTTATACCTTTAAGGGAATGTAGAAGATATAGTAAAATCCACCAGTTTTACAACTAAATAAACTTATGCCAGCGAGTTTAAGTAATTTTCCACAAGGTTGCCCAATTAATGTCAGAACATGAATTAGAAGCTATTTTGATGATTTCTATACTACTCCATCAGATCAACAGTCCTTGCTATGAATATAGGAGAATATGAAATATCTTTGTATAAGTATCCTGGGAGCTTCTGTCTTCCCTAGGGCATAACATAAAGGCTCCATTTCAGATATTTATGTTTAGGGAAGCTGTGTAATTTGTTGTTATTTTTGTGATGGTTTTTATCCATCTGTTTTGCAATCTGTTCTTACAACATAGGCCAATTACCGTGATGAAAATCTTTGTCATGAATTCTGAGTCGTATTGGATGTCTACTATCTGATTAACATTGAGCCTAATTTATTCCAGGATTTTGTTGGCTGTCCCTTGTAAAGCTGGCTATTTCTTTAGAGCCAATAATTTACTTCACCTTTAAAGTGCCCAGAATATGAGGTAGTCCTTCAGCCTTCAGAATGAAGCAATTCAAGGTTAAGGAGTAGCTTTTAATTCAGGTATCCTGAGTAATTCTCTGGAAAACAAATGTAAAAGAGAACTCCGGGGGACTTAATTTTTAATAATCTAGCACATTAGTAATCATCTTGGTACATCCTTTCAGTCCTGCCAGAAACTCTGAGAAGTGGATTTGGCAGAAGGAAGAAGCAAACTGAGTGATGCAAGTGCTTCAGCACTGCCTTGTAGGAAGCAAGCAAAACCCAAGAGAGCTAATATTTCACAATTTATTACAGTTTCAAGGATAAATATGAGAGGCAAGAACACTGATATTCTTCTCCCTTGAAGGCAGTGGATGATTAAATTTTATAGCCTACTTAAGTTCACCTTTAGGCATATTTTATTAGAAAAAAGTTGAGATGTGCATTAACCTTTATTAATACGTAATGAAACAAGTAGTGCTTCCTTTCTAAAGACCCTTTACAGCAACACCAGTAACTGTTAGAAAAAAGACCCATATATGTGGCTGTATTGTCACTTGGAATGGATTAAAGTCATCAAAATAATCTTTTGCTAGGTGTTAATTGGTGTTACAGATTAAATCAAATGAGGGATGACTTTGTCAAGCATCCATTTCCAGCTTCTCATTTCTTCCCTTTTTATTGTTGACACGATTACAGATAACCTCCATTTCCCTTTGCCCGCCCCCACCCAGCACTCACCCCACCCCGCCTTCATCACACTGTAGTGGCATTTTTCTTGTTCTCGATCACCTATCTTTGTACCTGAAAACACTGCAGGAGTGAACTACAGCTTCGAGGGAGACTGGATCTAACTGCTGGAAGCCGTCTGCCAGTGAGACCTTAGAGCATTTCTTTGACCATGGTCCTCCCTGGACTTTATCAGCTCTCTCTCTGGGAACTGACACAGAAATCTCTTTCCGTGACTTTCTTATTCAAAGAAGCTAAAGGAACTTACAAACCAGAAGGCCTTGATTTAGCCCTTGATCTTTAATGATACAGAAAAGTATATTAGAGTGATTTGATATTAATTTCCAAGCGTATTTTTCTTTCATAACCTTGTTTAGGAAAATAATAGTGACCATAAAATAAGAAGTTAGTAGCCTCTCCCCCTAGAGTGAATTTACAGAGTTGTTTTGAGAATAATACGTGACAGTAAATATAAAGTGCTCAGCAAAATTCCTGGCAATAGCAAATCATAGCTTTATTAGACCAGTCCTTGAGGAAACTAAGCTTATCATCATATTCCAATTAGTTCCAATGAACAAGTATTTGCTATTTTTCCTGCTGTATTCGAGGTGCTATATTCAGCCTCAGGACACAACAGCAGGCAATACAGAAAAGAGAACTCTCGGCCCAGGTGGCAGCAGCGGTACAGCCTGAAGGAAGGTTGCCATGGAGGTTACTGATTTTGACAATTCCTGAATGGCTCACTCTCTTCCTCATTCCAGGCAGAGACCAGCAGAAACGTCTTTTATCGACCTCATGGTTGAAGTACTTGTATATGCCCAGACCAAGGTTAGGTTTGACATCCTTGTACTAAAATTATTAGTGAAATTCTATGATACTTTGATATCTAACTGAATGTTAGGATATTTATTTCCAAGCTGTGTAATTGATGTCTCAGGACTTAGAATTTTCAAGTAATCATTTTGTGGTAAAATGACACTATTATTATAGTCTGGTTTAGATCACTACGGAAATTTGAAATACAGATTGAGTTTCACTACAGAATTATATTCATGAATTTAATGAATATTTAACTAAACTATGTCACTCACATATAAAACCATATAACTTCAAGACACCAAATTCTTGATCTTGTGAGTTTGACTTCAAAGCTGAATCATGGTAACATATTTTTTATTAAGATTATTTTGATGTCACAGGCTGCCTTCCTAAGGATCTCACAGGTGTCACCTTGTCATTTCTCTTTAATGTATGTACTTGGAGTGGGGCAGGCTGGCTGGGGGATTAGAGACAGTGATTAGTCCTATACAGACATGAGTGGAGAAGTAGCCCGTGTATGTTTGAGCAGGTTGCTTAATTTCTCTAAACTTCTAACTTTTTTAGTTGTCTAAGAGAAATAATAGTAACTTTTCACTTTTTCGTGGGTGTTTTGAGAATAATATGTGATAGTAAATATAAAGAGCTTAGTGAAATTCTTGGTAATAGCAAATCAGGTTTATTAGACTAGTCCTTGAGGAAACTAAGTTTATATTTCAATTAGTTTCATTGAACAAATATTTGTTATTTTATCATACTATTCTGAACAAACTCCAGCAGAATATAAAAATATTTGAAGTCCCTGTTAATTTATCAAGTATATCATAAACAGATATAACACTTTAGGTTATTTTTTATATTATTATTTTTTAATTAAATATTAATACATAAACATACTGAGTCTCCTGTGTAGTCCCGACTCATTCTTCATCACCTCCTTTTAGCCTACTCTTCGCACCTCTACCACCCAACTTGCTCCTCCCGGATGCAACTCATCTCAGATTTTGTGTGGCTGCACTAGAATGCCCGGTCTGGGCCAGTGGAGACAGAAGTGTAGGCACTGCCGCTGAGCTGTATCTCCAAGCTGCCTCAGCCCAGGCAGCCGACCTGTGAGTGAAGCTGCTTCTGATTCCGGCCCCTGACTGCCAACTCACCCCAGGTATCCTGCTCTTTCCAGAATCAACGAACCTGTACTCCTGACCCACAGATTTCATGAACATGATGAAATGATTATCTTACACAGCGAAGTATTGCCGTGGTTTGTTATGCTGTAGTAGGAACTGGATAGTATGTTTTAATACCTATTAAGGCAAGACCTTAATCATTATTCTTTTCCAGAAACTTTCTGATTAGTCTTGCTATCTTGTCATATACATTTCAGAAACATTGTAGTCCCCTAGGAGCCCCCTCTTTTTTAACCATCATTACCACTAAATATACATATATAAATATTATATATAATTTTCTTAGGTTGGCTTAAAATTATAAAATATTAAAATATTGAAAGCTTTTCTGTTCAAAAACAGGACACATATATTTCTCTTCATAAAATTTTAAAAGTGTCCCTTACTAAAATAAAAAATTTTCAATTATCTAAATCTTACATATTATCTGACAAGTATTTGATCTATTTTTTAACTTTATTTTTATTGTTGACACTATTACAGATGATACTGTTTCCCCCCTCCCCTTTGCCCACTCCAACCAGCCACACACCCTGCCCCCCACTCCCTCTGGCCATCACCACAAAGAACATAGGCGTATATTGGTATGTTCTCTGGCCATCCCATCACCATCCCTCATCCAGTCCCCTCTTCCCTCTGATGGCTACTAGTCTGTTTCAATATTTTTTATTACTATTTTAAGTTGTATATATTCTTCCATTTATTTGTAATTTTTTATTTCTATATTTTAAAGCCATTAATTTTTACAAAATGTGGCAGGATCTAGCTTAATGAATTTTGTCATTGCTTCTAATAGATTTTTCTTTTTTAATTTAATTTAATTTTCTTTTAATTCTTTAAAAGGATATTATTTATTTTATTTTTAGGCAGAGGGGAAGGGAAGGAGAAAGAGAGAGAAACATCAGTGTGTGGTTGCCTCTCACACACCCCCCACTAGAGACCCGGCCTACAACCCAGGCATGTGCCGGCAGAACAAAAGCGCCAACCCTTTGGTTCGCAGCCCACGCTCAATCCAGCCAGGGCTTCTAATGGATTTTTAATTGATTCTCAATCTATCTAAAATAATGTTAAGAAAGTATCTCATCTTATCAAGAATTTTTTATTTACTCATATTTGAAAATAAGGAATACATTGTATATGCTGATTTTTATCAATGCCTTTTTACATTTCTAGAGATGATCACATAAATTTCCTTCTTGGGTCTATTAACATGTTGAGTTATATTAAAAGATTTTATCTTTAAGCATTTATTCATGTAACTTATTACATATTTATTTAAAGTGCAAAACACTGTTCTAGGTAGTGGAGATTCTGAAGTGTTAGGAAGTCTAGATATAAATTTATTGTGGCACAAATCTCACTCAGTTGTGGAAAATTATTCTTTAATATATTGCTGGATTTTACTTGACAGTGTTTTATTTAGAATTTTTGAGGTAATTTCCCAAAGGAGATTAGTCTGTAGTTTTCTATTTTTGTACTATTTTCTTGGGTTTTGGTGTTAATATTAAACTGGCTTTGAAAAAATTGAAAACATCATTCTATTTATTTTCCAAGGGGTTCTTCCTGCCTTCCTCTCTGAATATGTGCTTGTTTACCTATATTTTTTCCTTTTCTTTTCCTCCTCTTCTTTCATCCTTCCCTTTGTCTTCTCTTTCACTTTTTTAAAACTTATTTCTGCTCCTTTCTCTCATTCTTTTTCTATAGCCTTGGCTTTTATTTCTATTTATAGACTTGGCAATTGCCATGAGCAACACCCTAGTAATAAGCTACATAATATATTCTTATAATAAAACACCTATACAAAAAGATGATTAAAGTTAAGCAATGAAGGCAGAACAAAACCAATTAGAAAATATATACCAATCATCTTGGTTGAGTTAATTATCACAAGTAGGAACTAACATTAATTTTTAATTTTTAGCTTTTGAGTCTGACAGTTTCCCTGTGGGAATTGACCTGAAAGAGTTACCTGCATATGTATTCAAAGATACATTTTTGTGTGTGTGTGCATGTGTGTGTGTGTGTGTGTGTGTGTGAGAGAGAGAGAGAGAGAGAGAGAGAGAGAGAGAAGGGAGGGAGAGAGAAGGAGATAACCATTGATGCAAGGAAGAAACATTGATTAGTTGCCTCTTGTACGTTCCCAATTGGGGACCTAACAACTACCTGGGCATGTGCCCGGGCTGGGAATTAAACCTGCAATATTTCAGTCCTCAGGATGATGCTCCAACCAACTGAGCCACACTGGCTAGGGCTGAAAGATATACTTATTTAAGTGCGTTCTCTGGAATCAGCCTGTCTTTTAGTAGCGGAGTACAGTGAGCTCTATAACTATAAAAATGATATAATATACAATGTGCTAATACATATATTGATATAGGATAATATTTAAGATGGATTATTACATAAAAATGCAGGCTGCAAAACACATGCTTTGCTTACATTAAAAATACTATCAACAGAATGGATGGGTAGATGAATAAAGGTATGCATATATGTATGTATCAATACATTTATTTTTTTATCTTGCTAGAGTCTGAGAAAATCATTGGGGAATTGATCTCCAAAACTTTTCAGAGTTAGAAAAATTTAATTATGTATTTCACAGTGTCTGAATTCCATGTTTGCTTCTTGGGATGAAGGATTATAGCATGTAGCAGTGAAAATAGTATGTAATTTTTTTTTCTGAACACACTTTAAAGCTGTATTTTTCAGTCTTCCATGCAGTTAGTTTGGCACTATGGAATATGGGCAGAAATGATTTAAGCTACTTCTTAGTTCTGATCTTTATGAAAGGCCATTTATTCCAGCTCCCTCTTCATGGCAACTACAGGGTTCATGTGTTCCTAATGGAGTGAGTAGGCAGTGGGACTTCCTGGATCATCTTTGGGAGGAGAGTTAATCAACTCGCATGGATGTGAACAAGACATGAACTTTCAGTGTGTTATGAAAATGAGGTTGTGGGGTTATTTGTTGCTGTAGCATAGCTGAGTTTATCTTGCACAATATGTATCGAGAAGATTTCTTTTAGAATTGAGAACTTCCTAGCCAAATTTGTTTGACAGGAGAAAGGCTACAGAAGCCAACAAAAGAGATTCAGCAGAAAGGAGATTTAGATAAAATTACTCTGCATTAGAAATTCTGAGAACTTGAGATTGGATTTATGGCTTCTTTTTTAAATTTTTAAAAATGTTATTCTATTATAGTTGTCCCAATTTTTCCCCCTTTGCCCTCCTCTGCCCAGTCCACCCGCACTCTCACAGTCAATTCCCAGCCTGTTGTCCATGTCCGTGGGTCATTCATACATGCTCTTTGTCTAGTCCCTTCCCCTTCTTTCCCCATTATCCAGATTCGTGGCTTTTTAGAGGGGACATTTTGCTTGGAACGTATCTGGATTTCCAGAGTAGCCAGGAGAACAGATTTTAAGAATGAAGCCATCAGAGTTTCCCAGGGGGCTCTTCTTTATGCCATCTAAGACTAGACTCGGAGATGTTTTGAGATGCTAGATGTGTCTCCGAGGAGTTAACTTGGAGGAAAAAAAACATTTAAGATGTGTTAAGTGAAATATGGGCAAGTTTTTAATTTTCCCTTTATTATGACAATTCCTGATTACAAATTTATATGAACTACTTAAAATAAAAATAAGATAAAAGATTTTAAAATTCCCCAGTTATAAAAACAATTATATAAGCAAATAAGACAATAAATGAACAAGCGCTTCTGAACAAGCTGTTAATTTGAATACAAACTGTGTAGATGTCATAATGCAACCAATACACTGAGCTTCATATGCCAGAAGACACCAGAGAGGCCAGAGAAAAAGCGTGATGATGAGAAGGAGGTAAAGGAGGAGAGAAACAGAAGAAGGCTGAGGTGTCACTGGATAACCAGACTATGGATATTTCAATGATATGTTCAGGCCATTGAGCCAAAAGCACATAATTGTAATAATAATGATAATAATAATAATGTACATATATGTAGTTTACTATTTTCCCTCCTTTTCCCCTTTCAGAGGGTAACGTTCTCTAACCTACAATAAGTACAATGCTTAGTCGTCTTATTTCTTTTCCTGTGCCCTCTCTGGAATGCTTTTGTAGCACATGGCCCTGCCTCACAATTCCCGATTTTGGTGTGGGCTTCTCTCTTGCACCACCAATCACTGACTTGCTCTCCAAGTCATATGTTTACATTACCTTTATGAAAAATCAAGGGCAGATGGAAAAATATAATTACTCTTCTAGTATTTCCAAGACTGGTACATTTAATTGTGTGAATATGTATCTCTTGCTCTAATGAAGGGTTAGTGAACTTTCAAATAGTTATTAAAATGTAGGAGCAAAATTATTAAATTCCTAGATAATTTGGTTTATCCCAAATAAAAGTTTTATACGGTATCTAAAAATTTAGGCCTTTTAAAAAGAGATGTGTATCATCCATCCCCTACTTTTAATTTGGATTTTCTCTCTTTGGTCTGATGAGGTGACAAGAAGATAGCTACTTTAAGTATATCTGAAACTCTACCCTTTCTCTTGAGAAAATTACTCTCCTCTGATAGGAAAGCTGTGCCCAATACCACCCATGTATGTGATGCAGTATTGAACAAGAATCTGAAACTTTAGTGTGGTGCTTTTTGCTTCCAAACTTCCCATGAGTGGGAGATGGTGAAAGGAAGTGGGTTCTCTAGAGTTATAGAAAAGAGTGGGCTTGGTATTCCAATACTGAGTACACTTTCAATATTCTCACCAGCGAAGACTTTGAAGACCTGCTGGGCTCTTTAATTAGACAATCTATTAAAGCAAATGTGTCGTTCAAGGGTAGAAAATGAAAATTGCCAGGATCATTCCAGAAAAATCCATATTGAGAAAAGAGTTATATTTTTAATTTTCAAGGAACTTGCTGTACCCTTGGAGTAGGTGGGCCTTATTTTGGTTCAAGGTGCCTGGGTTTTTTTTCCTGCCTCCACCTGAAAAGCCTACCAGAATCACGAAAGAGCTACACCGAGTCTGAATGTCAGCTGCTTATGCAACCACCACCACAATAACCTCCTCACCAGAACAAAGAGACATTTGTGGCCCTGGTTAACTCCTCTGCTGACCATGAGGGGGGCACCAATTTACTGTCTCCTATCAGTGGAGAGTCATGTGCCTTTACCTCAGGATTTCACAAGCAGTTTATGTTTTTTCAAAAATATGTAGTTAAAAAATTTCAATAAAACAAAATACATGGGAATAAGAACAGAGTTATTGAGCTCTGTGTGTCATATTGTCTTAATTGTAACTCAGTAAGTTCCCTTCCAAAGTAAGTGAAAGTAAACTGGAAGGAAACATACTGATCATCTGGTCTAATCATATAATTTTATGCATGAGGAAATTGAACCTAAGAAGAGTAAAGGACTTTAGGTGGCGAAGATAATTGTAGGTTCAAGCCTGAAATGCAGATATCCCGATGTGAATCTAATCTCCCTCCCTCCCTCCCTCCCTCCCTCACTTTGTCTTTTTTCTTCTCTGTAATAACATGCTGCCTCCTCAGGTGTCTGATAGATCTAAAAAAATGGAAACTCTCAGATTAAGTTCTTTCTTAGCACAACTCTATGTTGACAGGCTTCTGTGGTTTTTAGCACCACTCTAAAAACCCAAAGCACAGTAACTTTTAAGAGATTATTCCAAGGGAAGCTGATGCCAATACACAGTTAAAAGTGAGTGAAGTTGAACGAGAAGAATTTAGCACTAACGCATCTATCATCCAGACTGTTTCCTCTCTGATTCTGGAAACATACCCACAGGATAATGGCCCGATCTTAGGGGGTGATGAAGGGAGTGGTGGCAGTTGTGGGCATGATAGCCTGTACACTAAATCCATCTTTTTCCTTAAGAGATCTCTCTTCACACAGGTCCCATGCCTTTTTTTGTGCATGAATTCTGTATACTTACAACAGTGCAATAAACCTAAAAAATTATGTTGGAATTACAATGAGGAGGATCCTGACTTAAGCCAAGGAATTTAGTTCTTTTTCAATTGTCCTTCCCATTCAAGTTTATTTGCATTCTGCTAATGTCACGCTTTATTTCCAGATAATAGTGGCTAGGAACACTAAGTAGGAGTTGATTAATTAGATGAGCATGAATAAAGAGTGAAACATCTACCATTTGGTTAGGTTTAGCTACAGCATGATGCAAATGAGGTCATGGATGTGAGTTTATACTGGGTGAGAGCCAGATAGTTACTAAAAAATACTGTCCCATGACCCTGTAACCTCCCCCTAAACCTAGGCAGCTGCTTTGCATATATTGGTGCAACAGAGAAAAATCCTGCCATTATTAACGGCTCAGAGGACAGGGATGGTGGTGACTAGCACCGTTGTGTATCAAAGCCAACTCCATTTATTTCGTCTTCCACACATAAGAGAACATTACTTCTCAAGGGTAGTTGTGAGGATTAAATGAATTAATGTGTGAGAAAACATATAAAATAATAATTAGGAAAATCTTTACTAGCTGCCTTTGAAAAGAAGTAAGTTTGCCACGATACTGACATTTTGGCAGAGATATGTTGGAAAGGACTCAAGAATCAGAAGAGCTGTTGGACTAGAAGGACTTTAAGCTCCATCTCACCGTGTGATTCTATTATTTTAGCCCTCTCTTTTAAAAGACAAAGTAAGGTATAGAATGATAAATGACTTGCTATATGGCCATCTCTTACTCATCTTTTAGGATTCAGCTAAAATATCATTTTTTAAAAGAGGACTTCTTTTTTTAAATATATTTATTGATTATGCTATTACAGTTGTCCCATTTCCCCCCCTTCGCTCCATTCCATCCTGCCCACCCCCTCCCTCCCACATTCCCCCACTATAGTTCATGTCCATGGGTCAGAAAGAGGACTTCTTAAACACCACTTCCCTAGTCCACGTTCTCTTTCAGATGGCACACTACTGCTCTCATCACAAGTTGTACCTCTATATTTATTTTTTTGATTACTTATTCAACATCATTATTTTGAATTAGATTACAAACTATATGAAGATAGAAACCAAGTACTCTTCATACATAACATATAACCACCCTATCTTATTGTGGTGATCATTTGTAATATACACAAATATCAAATCATTATGATTTATACCTGAAACTAATTTAATGTTATGTCAACTAACATAAAAATAAAATTTAAAAATTGTCAATAGTTTCCCATTTATATGTGATACATCCTAGTCCAAACAAGCATGATTTGTCAACAAACACAATTTTAAATTGTCTTATGTTTGGGGAAACAACCAAAAATTAAAGTGTACATTAAGTTTTACCTATGTGTTCCAGAACCAAAAATAGAAAAAAATTATGTTTATTTGATTTATTTTATTTAAAATATTATAATTAATTTATTATAATTTTATTTTATTGGATATATTAATTAATATAAAGTTTTCACATCTGGCTAAGAGTTTTCATTTCTACCATCACTTCTATCATTATTCTTGGCAACTTAAATACCAACAAAAATGATTAGTCCAACAGGCTGGCTTCTGAGGTCCATGACTTTCTTAATTATATCTTTTATTTTATCTCACTTGAAGCTATCCTAGACCAGTTTTTTCCAGACTTCAGATGGTGACAAATAAATGGTGCCTGAATTATATTTAGTAACTAAAATTTTAAAATGGGAATGGAATAGCATTTAAACTATCAGAATGTATTTTAGGATAAGTATTGTTTTGTGAAAATATGTACATGAGTACTAAATATCTATGGAACATTGCTTTATTTTTCTTTTCTTCTTTTTTTTTTATAGAGAGAGGAAGAGAGGGAGAGAAACATCAGTGTGTAGTTGCCTCTCATGTGCCCCCTATAGAGGACCGGGCCTCTATAGGGGGCACATCCCCCAGGCATGTGCCCTGACTGGAAATTGAACTGGCGAACCTTTGGTTAGCAGGCCGGCACTCAATCCAGTTAGCCACACCAGCCAAGGCTGGAACATTGCTTTCTTTTTGAATGTGTGGTCTAAAAAGTTTGTAAAATAATCCTATAGACATCGTCATTATTCATAATGGCAGCCCCCCTGAAATCTCAATTTTAAGCAGCGTTCTTCCTAACTCCTTTATGGCAACAAGTCTACCTGAATGTATTACCCCATAGAACTCGAACTCGTTGACTCCAACACATTTTACTGTCCAGTGTTTCCTACGTCTCACTGTTCTCCTTGCCCAGGTTAGACTCCACGATCTATCTCATTCATTGTAATCGACCTCAAGTCCCTTGTGACCTCCTTTCCTTTCGTCTCACTTAACTGGCAAAACTAGTTATCTGTCTACTCCGCACTGCAATGTGGTTGCAGTTCCAGAGACATACCTTGCAAACTGGTCTCATTTTGCGTTCGTGACCACAAGTCTCAAGGAAGGTCTTGGCCCTACAACCTCTTGTTGCCTCTTTAACTGTCCAGCCATCTTACTAGAGTTT
The DNA here is from genome assembly GCF_022682495.2 of Desmodus rotundus. Taxonomy (NCBI): domain Eukaryota; kingdom Metazoa; phylum Chordata; class Mammalia; order Chiroptera; family Phyllostomidae; genus Desmodus; species Desmodus rotundus. The sequence goes on from NC_071389.1 coordinate 49,800,804, forward strand.
CCTAATCAATCTGCTTTCCAATTCTGAGGCGTTTTCACACTTTCTCACTCGGTTAACTTCCAACATCCCAAGGAAATAAGAACCACCATAATACAACTAAATGATCTCTCCAGCAAATTTCACTGCACTTTCATTTTTACCCATATGCTCTTTTTTTTTTCCTCCCGTGACTATGGGTTGCTCCCACTGTTACCTCAAGCCAACCCCCCCACTTGCCACTGATATATCTCTAGTGAATTTCCCATGCTTGCCCTTCATTTCTCTGCTTTGTAGTCACAGACAGATCATAATATTCTAGCTGGAACAAACACTAGTTTTTATTTTTTTTCATTCCTCATGCTTTGTGTCTTTCTGGGTAAAACAGCAAGAGGACTGATATGTAGGAGAGGCATGAGTGATGCTCCCCAGGGCACGACAACAGGCTGTCAAGAGCAGCCAGGTGCAACCCAATGTCATTCTGTGCCTATGGAGGCTGCATACAGGGAGCGATAGTAAAGAATGGAGGGGGAGGGGTTAGAATACCCTTGTACTTCTTAAATGTTCTAAGACTTGGCCCTGCAGCTATATTATGATTATATGACATGCTTTCTTAGTAAAATTGTCTGGCATTTGTGGGAAAGTATAACAAGATTCTTCTCCTTGCCCTACAGCTCCCATTGTGCCTTTAAAATATAGTCAGCCCTTCCCCTCCTTCCCACAGTTATCATCCTGATATAGAATGCAGGGAGAGTTAAAGGTCTTTTCTCACTGGGACCTTGAAGTACTCACTTGTAGAGTTTATGGGAAAGAAGAGCCTCTATTTTCAGTCTCTTCTGATGCATGTTTTTTTGTTTCCTGACCTTTCCAAAAATGACCTTTTAGAGGCAGTAGTGATTGGGAGTGGGGAATAATATGGGCAACTCAAACTTTTACCGTATTCTGTCACCAAATTGACCTCACAGTCATCCCTCAAAAGACTCTTCTTAATGACAGGTTTATCTTCCTAGGAAAACTCATGGCGTCCAGAATTCCTTGCAAAGCATTGTTGAGAAAAATCTGCATTCTATCTCATCTCCTTCAGTATGTATTAATGATATTTTAGGTTTATATTTAAAAAACGTTTTAAAGTGCTTACTTACCTGTGATTGTTTTCATTCTGGAAATCACTTATGAGTTAGATGAGGGAGTAAATGAAAAGTAATTATGTTTAGATAATATTGACTTAGTTGAGTGAGGAGGGAGATGTTCCAGAGTGTTTTCTAATGAGAGGACATAGCATATGAAGTCTGAGAATCAAAGAGAGCTTACAGGAGATCAAGGACCTAAACAGGCTAACGAGGGCTAGAGGAAGCAGAGACCAGCAGACTAGCCCCCAAACAGTGAAGAGGACAGGAAATCTTGTTAGGCATGTTAAGATGTGTATCTGATGCACCTTCAGAAAGAAAACGTTGAAGGACCTAATTAATTATCTCACTTTAACTTTAAAAATGATCTAATTCAATGATCTCACTTGAACTTTGAGAAAATTAGAGTCTAAGAGGCTACATAACTTTTAAAAGCCACAAATCAAATTTAAATTGGAGCTGGGGCTAAAATTTAGATCAGATTTATGAGCAAGTGCTGGCTTCCTTATGCTATTTGATTGGTTTAATTTAGTGGTCTTCAATATTTCTTATTATTGCCAGCTTATTTGAATAACCTGGGTTTAAAAAAAAAAATAGAGAGCTGAGCTCATCCCCAGAGATTTCATTAAATTGGTTTGGGATGGAGCCTGGGTATTAGCATATTTTAAAAGATCCCTAATAGATTCTTAAAAAAAAAACTTTAAAAAGTGATTTTATTTATTTATTTTCAGAAAGAGGGGAAGGGAGGGGGAAAGAGAGGGAGAGAAACATCGATGTGTGAGAGAAACATGAGTCATTTGCATCTTGCACACACCCCAACCAGGGACTGGGCCCACAACCTAGGAATATGCCCTGACCAGAAATTGAACAGGTGACTTTTTGCTTTGTGGGACAAAGGTTCGCTTGGTTGGTGTGTTCAACCAAATGAGCCATGCCAGTCACGGCTGAGATTCTTTTTCAATTTAATTTAATTTTTCAATTGCATTTGAAATTCAATATTATTTTGTATTAGTTTCAGGTATACAGCACAGTAGTTAGACAACTGTATACTTTACAAAGTGTTCCCCCCAATACTTCTAGTACCCATACATAGTTCTTACAATATTATTGACCACATAAAGTATGCCGTACTTTACAACCTGTCACTATTTTGTAATTATCAATTTGTACTTCTTAATCCCTTCATTTTTTCACCAGGTCCCCTAACCTCCCTCCCATCTGTCAAGCAGTTTTTTCCTTTGCATCTATTAGTCTGTTTCTGTTTTTCTGTTGGTTTATTTTGTTCTTTAGATTTCATATAAATTAAATCATATTATCTTATTTCATTTAGCATAATACTCTCTAGGTCCATTCATGCTATTGTAAATGGTAAGATTTCATTCTTTTTTATGGCCGAGTAATATTCCATTGTATATATGTGCCACCACTTTTTAATCCACTCGTTTACTGACGGGCGCTTGGGATGCTTCCATAGCTTGGTGATTGGAAATAATGCTGCAATGAATATATGGGTGTGTGTATTCTTTTGAATTAGTGTTTTGGGTTCCTTCCAATATATAACCAAAAGTGGAATTGCTGGGTCATTAGATAGTTCTATTTTTAATTTTTTGAGGAACATTCATACTGTTTTCCACAGTGGCACACCAAGTGCACAAGGGTTCCCTTTTCTCCACATCCTTGCCAGCAGTTGTTTGTGGATTTATTAATGACAGACATTCTCACAAGCTCAAGATGTTATCTCATGATGGCTTAAATTTGAATTTTTCTGATGATTAGTGACATTAAGCATCTTTTCATATGTCTAATGACCATCTGTATGTCCTCTTTGAAGAAATGTTTATTCAGATCCTTGGTCCATTTTTTAATAGAATTGCTTGCTTTTCGGTGTTATAAATTTGGGATATTAACCCCTTGTTGGATTATTGTTGCTGCATACCTTCTCCCTTTCAGGAGGTTCTTTTTTTTTTTTTCATTTTGTTGATGGTTTTCTTTGCTGTGCAAAAAGTTTTTAGTTTGTTGTAGTCCTATTTGTTTATTTTTTCTTTTGTTTCTCTTGCCTGAGGAGATGTATCAGAAAAAATGTTGCTAAAAGCTACGTCAGAGATTTTACTGCCTATGTTTTCTTTTAGTAGTGTATAGTTTCAAGTCTTATGTTTAAGTGTTTAATACATTTTGAGTTTATTCTAGTATATTGTTTAAGGTGGTGGTCTAGTTTCTTTCTTTCTTTTTGCTTATGTCTATCCAATATTCCCAACACTATTTATTGAATGGACTGTTTTTACCTCATTGTATGTTCTTGCCTCTTTTGTCAAACATTAGTTGACAATAAAAGTATGAATCGATTTCTGGGCTCTCAATTGTGTTTCATTGATCTATGTTTGTTTTTAGGCTGGTACCATGCTATTTTGATTACTATAGCCTTGTAGTATAACTTGATATTAGGTAACATGATACCTTCAGCTTTGTTCTTGTTTCTCAAAATTACTGTGGTTATTTGGCATCTTTTTTAGTTCCATATAAATTTTCAGATTATTTGTTTTAGTTCTGTGAAATATTCCATTAGCATTTTGATAGGAATTATGTTGAATCTGTAGGTTGCTTTGGGTAGTATGGACAATTTAATGATGTTCATTTTTCCAATCCATGAAAACAGTATATACTTCCATTTACTTGTATCTTCAATTTCTTTCTTCTGTGTCTATAAGTTTTTGAATACAGTTCTTTTACCTCATTGGTTAAATTTATTTTCAGGTATTTTATTTTATTTTTTGGATTCATTTGTAAATGGAATTTTCTTAGTTTCCTTTTCTGGTGGTTTATTATTGGTGTATAAAAATGCAACCAATTTCTGAATATGTATTTTGTATCCTACTACTTTACTGAATTCATTTATCAATTCTAGTAGAATTTTTGGTGGAATCTTTAAGGTTCTTCATACACAGTATCGTGTCATCCACAAATACTGACAATTTTCTTTCTTCCCATTTTGGATGCTTTTTATGTTTCCTTCTTGTCTGATTGCTGTGGCTAGGACTCCCAGTAATATGTTGGACATGAGTGGTGGAAGTGGACATTCTTGTCTTGTTCCTGAGCTTAAGGGAAATGCCTTTAGTTTTTTTCCATTGAGTATGATGTTGACTGTGGGTTTGTAATCTATGGCCTTTATTACGTTGAGGTACGTTCCCTCTATTCCCACTTTACAAAGAGTTCTTATCATAAATGAATGCTGGATTTTGTCAAGTGCTTTTTTTGCACCTACTGATATGATGATCTGATTTTTGTCTTCATTTTGTCTATGTGGTATATCACATTAATTAATTTGTGGGTATTGTATAATCCTTGCATCCCAGCAATAAATCCCACTTGATATGGTGAATGATCTTTTAAATATATTGTTGCATTCAGTTTGCTAATTTTTTTTGAGGATTTTGCATGTACGTTCATGAAAGATATTGGCCTATAATTTGCTTTCTTTGTAGTGCCTTTCTATGGTTTTGGAATCAGGTTGATGCTGGCCTTGTAAAATGAGCTTGGGAGTCTTCCTTCCTCTTGAATTTTTTGGAATAATTTGAGAAAGATAGGTGTTAATTCTTTGCATTTTTGGAAAATTTCACCCGTGAAGCCATCTGGCCCAGGACTTTGTTTGCTGGGAGGTTTTTTTTTTTATTATTACTAATTTAGTTTTGTTGGTTGTAATCGGTCTGTTCAAAAGTTCTGTTTCTTCTTGATTCAGCTTTGAAAAATTGTATGTTTCTGGGAATTTATCCATTTCTTCCTGATTGTCTAATTGTTGGCATATAGTTGTTTGTAATAGTTTCTTAGAATTCTTTGTATTTCTGTGGTGTAGTCACTCCTTTTTTATTTGTGATTATATTTATTTGGGTCTTCTCTCTCTTTTTCTTTTGTTTTTTTCGTAGTTCAAGTTTTACAAGACAGTACTTGTTTTTATTTATTTCCTTATTCAGTTTTTGGCAGTTATATTATTTTATTGTTATTATTATCATCAGGTCAGACATCACCATAGATTTGAAGAAGAGAGAGTGAAGAAAATGACAAGCAGCATGGGAAATAAAAGGATGGCAAGAAGGCTTTGGGGACCTCAGGTGAGGCACACTTATGGACTTTGTAAACCAATTGAGGAAAGGATGTTTGAGGAGAGGTACAGAGAGCTGAAGAGCCCTGTGTGATTTCATTTCCTAACCACAGGCTCAGCATTGAAAAAACCTTTGTATAATATGGAGACTTTTTAGCTGTTTCTTTAGGTTTAGACTATTTCTGAGTTTGGGCTTTATCTTGCAAATACTGTATAATCTATTAATACTCTGTAACCATACTCAACTTTTTAATAATATTTATTCATTTTTAATTAAATTTGTTGCAGTGACATTGGTTAATATCATATAGGATTCAAGTGTACATTTCTATGAAACATGATCTGTATGTTGCATTGTGTGCCCACCACCCGAAGTCAAATCATCTTCTGTCACCATATATTTGGTCCCATTTACCCTTTACTACCCTGACCCCTTCCTTCTGGTAACCACCATACTCTTGTCTGTGTCTATGAATTTCAGTTTTATATCCCACATGTAAGTGAAATTATATGGTTCTTAGCTTTTTCTGACTGACTTATTTTGCTTATCATGATATGCTCAAGGTCCATCCATGTTGTGGCATCCATTGCATTTCACATTTTCTTATGGCTGAGCAGTGTTCCATAGTAAATATGCCACCTCTTCTTTATCCAATCCCCTATTGAAGGACACTTTGGTTGTCTTCTTGTCTTGGCCACCGGGAATAATCCTGCAATAAATCTCTTTTTTTCTTGATGAGTCTGGTTAAAAGTTTATCAATCTTGTTTATCATTTCAAGGAACCAGCTCTTGGTTTTATTGATCTTTTGTACTTTTTTAGACTCTATTTTGTTTATTTCTGCTCTGAAATTTATTATTTTCTTTCTTCTACACAACTTGGGCTTTTTTTTTCTTTTTCTAGTTCCTTTAGATATAAAGTAAGATTGTTTATTTGAGATTTTCTTTTTTTTTTTTGGCAGGCCTGTATTATTATGAATTTCCCTCTTGAGACTGCTTTTGTGGAATTCCCTGGATTATGAGTTGTTGTGGTTTATTTTCATTTGTCTCAAGGTATCTTTTGATTTCTTTCTTGATCTCATTTTTAACCCATTCATTGTTTAGTAATATGTTACTTAACCTCCATGTATTTGAGTGTTTTTCATTTTTTTTCTTGTAATTGATTTCTAGTTTCATATCATTGTAGTTGGAAAAGATGCTTGATATGATTTTGATCTTGAATTTTTTGAGACTTGTTTTGTATCCTAACATGGGATCTATCCTGGAAAAAGTCCCATATGCACTTGAAAGGAATGTATATTCTGCTGCTTTGGGGTGAAATGTTCTGACTGACTTAATATTTCTCTAAATTGCCTCATCAATCATTACTTCATTCTAGAAAGAAAACCTTTGGTTCAGTGTCAATATTTGAAGCCAAAGGGAGATATATATATATATATATGGAGATCTTTTATCTTCACACAGATTTACCCAAGCATGACTATGGACTCAATTCTTTACCTTGGTTGGAGACCTTGCACAAGAAGAACCAAAAGATGATGGAATACACAGGATATGAATATCATCAACAATTACACCTTCACCTCTCACTGTTTTGTACTAAACTTGAATGTAACATTACTGCATTATTCAACATAACAACCCAGGTAGAGTTGGATGATGTCTATTATTTTTATTGTATATCAGTTTTAGAATAAACAAAAATGGTGCTTACAAAACACGGCCAAAGTTATTATCTACCTGTAATTACTGGCTTCATATGTGAAGCCCTGAAAATATGAAAGCTGTTTTTCCCGGGTATATGCCTTCAGTATTATTTGAAGATGTTGCTCCTTTATGTATCTTCCTTCCTTGCTTTTCTTCTTCCCACCCCTTTCCCTCACTCTTTTTCTTTCTCTCTTTGTTTTTATTCTTTCTCTTTACTTTGTAAAATCATGTTTGTATCTCCTATGTATACTATCCTTTCTTTCATACTCTATATTTGATTTCCAGAACTTTTAATCTTTCCTTTCCTCTCTTATGTAGTTATCCTGAAATTATTCCTGTGGAGTGTTCAAAAGCCCTATTAACTACACAAGGATTTTAAATAATATTGTTTTACTTCAGTCTTCATTTCAAATTTTCTTGATTATATTGTTTACTAGTCTGTCTTAATTTTGCCTTCAAATTCATTAATTATGACTGCTATCACTTCACTTTTCTTGTAGGAATGATACCCTAGGAATCCATGGTCTTGAATTGGAATAGGAAATACACTGTTCCTGAGAAAAAAGATGCAAAAATGAGGTTGTGATTCCCAAAGCAGGCCTGGCAGGTCACTAAGAGAATACATAGAGGAGACAGAGTTAAATCAGAAAATGGTCTATTTTTGAAACATGTTTCTACTTGGAGTTTGCTCATTCTATGTGGTAGATAATGGATTCTCCCTCTGGCTTCTACCAGGTAAACAAATTTTCTTTTTAAAGATTTTGAATTTCTGTCTGCCCTTAGCTCAAAACATTCTCATTGATGCCAATATTTATGGCCTGTCAGTTTTCTAGAGTATGTAATTTGCAAGAAGACAAGAATCAATATATTTTCAAGAGCTACATAGGATAAAGGCAATGTGATGCCTTAAACTTGTCTCAAAGGTCTACCTTTAAAAATCATTTTAAAAATTCCAGTTAAACCCTTTCTTTCTAGTACAGCATTACAAAATCTCTTCCCACCTTCAACTTTCTCCAAACACAATACAATCACTACCTACACTTTTAAAAGTGGTTTAGAGAGACCATTTTAGAAGAGATAAGATAAATTACATTGCTTCTGCAAGTTTCACCCTTTGTCCTTGGCAGTGGGGGTGTGAGTGTTCATTATTCTTATGGAATCTTATGATTTACCCGTAAACATCTGTGGTTCCCGGGTTATTATAAAAGAAAGAAAGTCAGTAATGAGAATGTTGTTTTAATTGAAAAAATTTACATATACATAACACATGTAAAAATAAAATATTCATACACATGGCTTCATTTGCAGATCATTTCAAGATCTAAATTTGAGGACTTTTATATATTTGAGGCCCAAAGTACTGGCCCTCTTGTATTTCTCTACCCATCAAAATAAATTCTTTCCTTAAGCACTGAGGGTCAGAGTTCCTTAAGCACATTGACATTTGGATCTTTTGCCCATGTTCAGGTGCACGCTAAAATGAGATATATCCAGTAAGTCACCTAAGAGAGGTGAAAACTCTTCTAGGATAATAGATGCGGAGGTGGTTATACTAGATGCGTAGGTGAGTATAGACTGTATTGTTATAACATTCCTAATCCTGGGACAGCCATTTTTCCAGAGGTCTGGTGCCTAAGTGGGAACCCCATACTTCATTAGTCAGGTTGAAACCATCCAAATTCTTTGACAAAACTATGAGTTGTGCTTTGTGTCTTTTTTTATTTGCATTTTCAAAGTACTCCAAAATTTATTGGGCAGGTTATTAGTTTATTTTCAGATATAAAATTGAAAAAAGTTAAAATACCTAACAAGGGTATAATTTAAGACCTTGTTAAAATCTGGCACGTATCTCTTTGTTTCACTAGGTCTGAAGTAATTTTAAGGACGCCAAAGGACAGAGAATGAATAAAGATTTTCTATTTTTCTTTATACTATTCAGTAAGTCATAATACATTTAAAAATATTAAGTATCATTCACACTACTTCTCAGCCCTCTGATGCTAAGCTTTCTATATCAAGTGCCTGAGAAAGTTTGGAATCCCCAAGATGAAGAAGTAGGTAGGGGTGGATTTTACTGAAACCTATTACCAAGCCTCATGGGCTCAACAGGACAATGCTTCAGAGATGGGGAGGTGTTCTGTGGACTTCCCTAACTTCCTTATATAGTTATGAAATTTACAGCCATAATGATCTCTGTGGCAGAGAGTGCTAATTTTTCTTGTATTTAATTCTCCTTTCTTCCTTTTGGTTATGGATTCTCCTTAGTCAAGTTGGCAGTGCAGCTAGACACTACATTTTTAAAGCTTTCCTTTACCTACATGTAGCCATGTTATGTCTAGTGGGATGGGACTGTGAGTGGAAATTCCACACCATATTCTTAAAGAAAGCTGCTTTTCCTCTATTTCTCTTTTTCTGTTCCATAGATTGGAACAGAAATGGGATGGTGGTGAGCCAGCCATGACCATGCAGGTGAGGGAAACAACTTAAAAGAACCTGTAAAAACAGTATGTGGAATTATTAATAACAATAAATGAATCTGAGTCATTAATGGTTTTGCAAGTAGAAGTCCCTCTTAGGTGGGTAAATGTAAAGATAGATGATGATCTCTCTTGGATCGTCTACCAATCTCTGGATTGTTACGAGATCGAGGCACTGCTATTTTGTTTGAACCACTGTAGTTTTGGGCCATTTTTTTTCTGCAATTTAGCAATAATAAAACTGATATAAATATCATTGAGACTTTTAAAAAAACCTCAATTGAGATTCCAGGGAACATATTTCTTCCCACGCACTTTCCTTGTTCTCTTTCTGATTCTAATAAACTAATCTGGTATAAACCAAATTTGTAGGAAGTCAGACTGCTATCTCTAGTAATCCAGGAAGCGAAACAATAATTCTGTAACAATAGATCAATCATATTGACCAGGACTTCATTGAGAACTTCTCTTACTTTTTACCTAACTTCTAACTTATGCAAACCAGAGAAAGCCAAATATGCACCTCTAACCAATCCCAGGGAACGCCTGACTTTTAGTTGGCCCCCCTACATTTTCCCTGTGCCAACAAAGCTCCAGTAGGGACATACCCAAAGCCTTCTCTCTTTCTCACTATAAAGCTTTCCAACACTCAGCCTGCCTTTGAGTCTCTGCCGAACCACGAGTGACAGTGTTTGACTCCCTTGCTATAGCAAGGTCTGCATTAATAGCTATTTATTGTTTGTTCCCATTTGATTGGTCTTTGTTTATTTCTGCAAGAGGCTTACCAAATCATGCTCTAAAATCAATCCCATTTTTTCCCTAAGAGAGAGAGGAATTTTTAGCCAAGCTTATAAAAACCTTCTAAAGAGGGACTTTCCAAGGGTTTTTCGAATGTCCTTGAAATAATTCCCGCAACCTCAGGATTCTTCTGAGTCCTGATCCAATCACAGTTCCAGCTTCCAGGACTTAAATCAGCAGCGAGGAGAGTGAGCTCTCTGGAATCACAATGGGGACTTTGGATTACCTGCTCATGTCCGCAGTGTTGCTGATCAGGGCAACTTTCACTAAAAAATGACCTTAGATGCAACAAAGCTACATCTCTGGAGCCATAGGCTACGTGTACATAGCCCCAAGTCAAGTGGGAATATGGCATGGCACTGTTAATTTGATCAGTAGAGACAGACAACAGGATATTTGAAGCCAAATTATATCCTTGTTTCTAAGGATCCAGATCCAGAAGCATGCCCTTTAGCTTGTGTCTTAATCTATAAAACAACCTCATGGGATTATTGGGATCAAATGATACAATAGGTACATCTAACCCCTAGTAAATGTTCAGTATTTCTTATTAGATGGCTGGATGCTTTCTGGATAGAACTTGTATTATATTACCCATATATACTATAGTGTGTATTTGTGTAAATGTATATATAGAGACACATAAACACACAAAATCAAATGGAAGAAAATGTGAATATAACCCATAAATATAAAATATTTTTACTTAAAATGATTACCTTCTGTACATTTTTCAGGTTGTTTTTGTTTTTTGACTTGAAAAAGAGTGTCAGATATAAATTATTTTTAAACCTTTAAAAATCTTTTCTTGTAACTTTGAATAGAAAAAAGCAAGGCCCAGGGACACTGACAGGTGAGTTTTTATTGGGGTAAGAAAGGGGCTCTGTTGTAGGAATTCCTGGGCCACCAGGGGGCAGCAACAGGTGCTCAGGTAAGTGTAAAAGCCAACAGTGTTCAGAAACGAAACACCGGTATCTACAGAAGGATCAAGAATGATCTTAATCCCACACTACATATTGTTCAAGGTTCTCGCAGCTGTCTTCTGGACCCTCTGTGAACACTGGTTGGGATTTAGAGCTACAACAAACCATTGCCGTATTCTGTTCATTTATTATATTTTAAATTATTATGTGAAAATACTCTCGTGATCATGCCTTATTGTTTTTACTTTTCATCTATCAAATCTCTTCCTTAAAGTAAACACATTACCAGGTGTAAAAGCAGTAAATATGTTCAATTACTTGGTCCTGAGGTAGGGTACCTGTCTTTCTGGAGACATCCAAGCGACTAATTTCCCACCAAAGTTAAAATAAATAAATAAAAGCTGAAAACATTCTTCAGGCTCAGAGAGAACCAAGGCAGGCAGGCAGCCCTTGTGTTGTCAAGGTTTTCAGAGCTCCCATGACAGCTGACCTTCAAAAACATCCACTCTTGCTGTTGATAGATGGCCATTTGTGCTCCCTACTAGTCGCAAATGGTTCTTGGAGGATTGCTTTCCCATCTGGCCCAGCTCCAAGCTAGAGAAGGGTACCGCTGCACCTGAATATTCCTCTGTTCTGGCCCTTATCATTAACACCAATTCATTGGCATGCAGCTGAGGGTTCCCTGTCATTTCCCAAAGGCCTGACAGCAGATCCCCAGGTAATCACATGCCTGATAACTTGTGTGTGTTTGTTAAACCAGATGCTGAGTAATATATTTCAACCTTCCCCAGCAGTCAGGTGTTGAATGGACTTATTTAAGATTATTATAGATGGATGGAGGCAAGTATTGCTTAGATTTTTTGGTCCTAAGAAAAGGTGATAATGGTGCTTATAAAGAAGTATCTTGGAAGCGCTTCTAGGAAATTATCATAGCGAGACAGATGATATGCATTAAAGTTATTGCCAATGCTAGGATTGTTTGGGCTGATAATAGAACATAATAGGAGTGCCATCTTTGGATAATGGATCTTCAAGTTCACAGCAAATCAATTTTTAGAGTTGCTATCACTAGAGGAGTCTATTTGCTTGCTCTTGGTCCTGTAGGAAAGGTAAAATTGTAGTCACTTAAGAAGGAAGTAATAATGACGTTAGAGCCCGTCAGCATCAGAACAGAAGCAGCACCATTTCTACCTTCCTGAGAGGGAAACTGCTGAACGAATAACTAACCCTGCAGTGTAAAGGCTGCTGTCGGTACTGTCTATGTCTAAGCTATTTAACCCGCAACATGAACACTTTTAATCCTAAAAATGGTTCTGATAAAAAATTTATAATATTGAACGTACCATCAAACATAAGCACACATATAGGCAAAAGTTAAAGGCAGAGGACGGCCTTTGCAAGTCTGCTACTTGCAGTGATTTAAGGTGTCAGGGGCTGGGGGTTCCAGGCACGGGGGCAGTGTATTGTGCTGGATAAAAACAACTTTATGTTTCAGTAAAACAACTTTCTATGGAAACAAGTTTTGCCAAGTCTTCCCTATTATTAAGCACGCTGCACCACTATCAGCAGTGTTGATACAGGCTTAAGGAAGAAGGGAAGATCTCATTGAATTCTTCAAGGATTCAGGTGATGATTGAAAAGAAGACAGAGGAAGTAAAAATTAAGGTTTGGGTTTAAATCAGCAGAAATTATAAGTCATCCTAGAGGGTAAAACTCCCATCTCTATCCCTGGTTTTAACTCAGTCAGGAAAGCTCTTTGTCACCAATGAGTGTATTTCTTCCTAATTTAATTTAGGTTGCTGTTAGTAGTATATTTAGAGACTTAGAGATGTTAGTAAAGAATACAGTAAGCCATGCATTATTGGGGAAATTTTAATCATTCTTCTCCCCGCTGTCTCCCATGGTAGAATAACTAAGTGGTCTTTGAGACATTGAATTTAGGAACAAACTATTTGTCACACTAACAGTTTAGTTTTGTATTTATCATTAAAAAAGTCAAAGTATGGCTGGTAAAACTGAGCATTTTATTGTATTCTTTTTTGTACCAATTCTATTCATCATAATTTTCCACTAATTCTTTACGTTAAGTTAGCTGTCAAAATTTGGTAGGACCCTGTTTCCTTATCTGTAAAATGAGGGTATCTAACAACCACTGTTTCTTCAGCTCTAACTTTTCTGTGCCCTCTACAGATAATATTTTTCTCTATCTATATCTCTTAGGTATTTCTTCAATTTTTTAGAGAAAATAAAATATATAAATAAAATAAGAAATTATTTTATAAATAAAATATAATTATTAAATAAATGAATAAATACTTGGAAGATATTTTTTGAAAAATTTGGAAAACTTAAGGATGGGGAAATATAAATTCAATTTATTTGGAGATGTATAACTGACATCTTTTGAATGAATAAATCAGTCTTCCAATTGATAAGATATGCTGCATTTCCTGTCCTGATATACAGTATACAACCATAGATTTTTGTAAGAAGACAAAAAGGAAGAATCAGATCCAAGCTATGGGCATTTTATTTCCCAGAAACAGTATGAAGAAGGAAAAGCTAAGAGCAGGACTGAAATAATTTGGAAAATAATCCTGGGAAACAGATTCTGTAATTACATGAGGGTCAAATTTAAGAATGCTTTGACAATTCAAGAATAGTTATAGGAACATATAAGTTGTAGAAAGGTTTTAGATGAGGGAAAATAAATGCATATGATGATGGTTTTGGAATCGCTCTGGGAGACATAAACTGGGTATGTTGTATTAGCAATTGTTTCTGTTTATGATTTTTTAGAAAGAAGGCAGCCCTATTAGAAAGAATGTACTCTGCTCCTCTAAAAAGTCATACCTTACTAGTGTCTCTAAATCAAAGGTTCTTTTTTTATTTTTTCTTTATTGTATTTTTTAAATATTTATCTATTTTTTAGTTTTTTATTGTATTTTTTACATTACCTTTTAGTTCCCTTTTACTCCCCTCCTCTCAGCAATCACCACACTGTTGTCTGTGTCCATAAACTCTTTTTCCTTTTTGCTTGATCCTTCCACCTCCAGCCTCCCCCCTCTAGCTGTCAGCCTGCTCTCTATCTATGAGTCTGTCCCCATTTTTCTTGTTAGTTCAGTTTGTTCATTAGATTCCACATATGAGTGAAATCATATGGCATCTGTATTTCTATGACTGGCTTATTTCACTTAGCACAATATTCTCCAAGTCCATCCATATTGTTGCAGAGGGTAAAATTTTCTTCTTTTTTATGGTGGTAGTATTCCATTGTGTAAATGTCCCCTAGTTATTTTATCCACTCATCTATTGATGGACACTTCAGCTGCTTCTATATCTTGATGATTGTAAATAATGCTGCAATGAAAATAAGGTGCTTCTGTTCTTTCAAATTAGTGTTTTGGGTTCCTTCAGATATATTCCCATAAGTGGGATCATTGGGTCAAAAAGCATATCCATTTTTTAAAAAATAAATAAAAATAAATAAAAATCAATCAAAGTTTTTAAATTGTGGTTGATATATCAATAGGTAAGGAAAATCCACGTGGATATGCTGAAATTATATGCAAATGTACATATGCATTTTTTATGGAGAAAAAAATCAACAGTTTCAATAGGTTGGTAAAGATATTTATGACCTTTCAAAGTTCAAGAAACTGCTCCAAATGATTCTTTGGGAAGTTTTGATCTTTAGTTTCTAAGGATGCTTTTTTGGTTTGAATATTTCCCAAACGTTGGTAAGTGGAAGCAATGTCAGAATGTTTTAAATCACAAACTTAAGGAAATTTAGCTTGTCCCAACTACGTAAGAAAATACCGAAGGAAAGAGCAGACTACAGTTGGTACTCAGAGACATCATTCAGGAAAGAGTGTTGCAGAGAGTCAAACATAACACAACAATAAGCTACTTTCCTGGACTACTGAGCAGAGTTCTGGAACTCAGGCTTGACTTCATGAGGGTCTTTCAGCTACTCATTTCAACTGTGTTTGCTTCCTTATCTGTGAAATGGGGATACTACTGTATTATTAGTCTTATTCCACTACTGAGAAATTCCATGCAAGTAGTTTTTTTCAGATAATTGGAGCATACTACTTTCAGCTCTAATTAATGTATATTTTACCCGTTTATAATAATATGCTTTCTAAATATTTTACCTTCTGAAGTCAACTAAGCTAAATAATAATGAGGACAATAGCTAATATTTATTGGATGCTTACTGTATTCCAGGTACAGTATTTTATGTCACATAACTTTAACAATAACCTTATAAGATAAGTCCTATTATTATCCTCACATATGGGGGAGTTGAGGCACAGTGATCAGATAACTTACCTAAGGCTGTATAAGCAGGGAAGTATTAGATTTGGGATTAAAATTCAGGGCTTAGCTCCAGAGCTGAGCTCTCAGCCACAATGCCAGAATGAACGCCAGCTCGCTTCTCTGTGCTCCCTTGAGCTTTCACGATCTCAGTGCTACTGAGGAGTGTAGCATTATTTATGACAAAATTAAAGAGCTCAGTTGCTCTGTAGATTTATTCTTTTTCTTTATAGTATTTTGGCATCCTCCTTGGTGTCTGACTTCATCCGTAATGTCTCATTGCTGGCACTTTGTCTGACTACAGCCGGGTCACCCTTGCTTACTTCTGCTCTTTTCATTAGCATCTGTAGGAAGCTAGCAAATCGCACGGCCATGGCTCTTAGATTTGTAACTGAACTTTAAGTAAAAAAGGCTCTAAGTGAGCGTCTGAGGTCACCCCTATGAGAAAAGTGCCTCATAGACCCTTTTATACAGACAAAGACCCCGTAAGGGCCTTCAAAGGGACTGCCTCATAGATCCTTCTCATTAAATAGCAGGATTTTTCAGAATCATAAAGAGAATAAAAATAAATTAATTAATTTAAAAAAAGAAAAAAAAGAATCATAAAGATGTTATTTTACAGAAGTTTCACAGGGAACCTGAGGTGGAGAGGAATTATCAAAAAGATTTTTAGGTTTAATTGTTGTATAATACAGTTAGTAAAATTTATATTTTAAAAGTCCCTAATATTAAAAAAATCTATCAGTTTGGATTGATATAACAGCAGGTTAGTATATTTTATCTCTGTATTCTTAGTGCTTGAAGCATGGTATACATGTAATTAGTATTTGCCATATTGATTAATAAGTGAATACATTGATGACTTAATTATATATGTACATATATACATACATAATTAATTCACACTTAAAATGCAGCAATTACTAACAATAGTTTTGTACTTTCTGGTGATTTGATGTTTGAGAATCAAATATACTAAGCTAAAAAGTAAATTAGCTTACAGAAAAAAAAGTAAATTAGCTTCTTCAGTGACTGCGTGTTTGTGATACATATGTGTCCACAGGAAGGGAAGAGTGAGAAGGATGAAGATAACTTCTTCAGGAGGAAAGAAGAAGGAGTAGGAAGGAAGGAAACTAAAAATGGAGAGACAAAAGGGAAAGGCATGTGTACTTTCTTTGTGCAAAATATTTTTATATAACCTCATGATTTTTTTTTTATATGATATGCTAGGTGGATACATTCTGGGAAACTGGCTAAAAGTGTATTCTTTTTGGTATTACAGAAAGACACCACTATTTGCTGCCTGCAAAATTACATGTGAGTTGAGATTTAGCTACATCTGACTTTGATTAGTTTGTTGTACAAATGCAATCAGATGGCTTTATTTGGGGTTGACTCATTAGTCCTTCATCCTTCTCTGTTAATGTTCTCCAAATTTAATAGTGGTGTTGTGTAATCTGTCATATGGCTATTATCACACAGACTTCAAAGAGGACATTTAATGATGTGTTCTAGATACATAGAGAACTGTATTTTTTCCTATTTGGGTGCCAAAGGGGTTTTCTAATTATCTTGGATGGTACTGTGACTCGTTACAGCTCTTCTGCACAAGGACAGGATAAAGAATCGATGCCAAGAACCTGTCTAAATTGGAGTCACACTCCAAGGTATACCAGTTATAAAAGAAGGCTACAACTTCAAATGAAATGTCCTATTACTCCTTCAAGGCACAGCAAATTTCGCCCTTACTCACTACCTTCCACCAAGTCACTCTCCCAGCTCTGAACTCCAAACTCCATTAGTGTGTATTAGCTACTGCCCTGCATTGGTACCATTAACCATCTCCTGGACTATTGTGTATCTCTCCAGATACAAGATATCCTTCTCCAGTGAATCTGTTAAGTCCCAGTGGGCAGGGACGATTATTATTATTTTACATTTAGAATTAAAAAGGTCATTAGAAAATGAGGTGGATAATTCAGATTTGAAGTTTTCTAGGGAAATTTAATTGTGAGGAGCTGTGTGACTTCTCACACGTCTCCCCACAATCAACAGAGACATTCAAAGTAAGTTTGAATGCTGGACCCATCATTAAAAAAAATCAACTACTCTGAGTATTTTAAAGCTTCGAAATTAATTTTGTTTATGAGAGTATCTTTATTTCCCTAGTGCTATCCAAATTTCAACTAAATGCTAAGAGCTTTATGTATGTGGTCTTGGATATGACTTTACATAAACCTATATTATTCTAACAGGGATACAAATATTTCCTGGGAGAACTTGAATTTAAAAACCACAAGATAAATATGGGATACATGATTGCAAAAAAAAAGAAAGAAAGCCAACTAACTAAAGAGAAATAAATCTTAGATTCACATGAAAACTTGCATGGAAATGTTTATAACAGATTTTTATTTGTAATCACCAAAACTGCTAACAACTGAACTGATCATGGATAAGCAAACTGTGGGACATCCACACAATAGAACACCATTCAGCACACGGAGAACAAACTACTGATTCATGTGACAGTATGGGAAAAACTCAAATGCCTTGTGTTAAATGAAATAAGCCAGATTCAAGACTTCATGGTGTATATACCCAAATATATGACATTTTTTAAAAGGCAAATTTTGAGAATAAAAAATGGACCAGTGGTTTCTGGGAGTTGAAGTGCACAAAGTATTTATTGAAAAGGGACACTTTGGAGGCCGATGACCTGTCTTATATGTCGATCGTGGTGTGGTTATATGACTATATACATTTAGCAATAATCATTGAACAGACACCAAGAAGAGTGAATTTTACAGCATATTACATAAAATTGTTTTAAATGCCAAGAAATCAATGTTGGTAGAAGTTATCAAATTTGTACTTTTGGTATAATAATTTGTTACACTTTTTTTTCTAAAGTCATTTAGCTCTTTATTTCCAAAGCCAAAATTTGTTCATAGCTTTTTATCTAATAACCCTATACTGAAGAATTTATCCTAAGAAAATCTTTAAATATATGGGAAGCCTATATGCATATAGATGTTTTCTTTTTTAAAAAAGATTTTATTAATTTATTTTTAGAGAGAGGGGAAGGGAGAGAGAGAGGGAAACATCAATGTGTGGTTGCCTCTCATGCGCCCCCTACTGGGGACCCGGCCTATAACCCGGGCATCTCCCTTTGGTTTGCAGGCCAGAGTTCAGTCTACTGAGCCACACCAGCCAGGGCTATGTTTCCTTTTTAATAAGTTAAAATGTTTCCTTATTACTTTTATTTGCACTTCTATGTTAGCTAATAAATTTGTATATTTTTCACATGTTTAATAGCCAGTTCTGTGGGAAAGAATAAGATTAACATCCTTCAGTGGTTGAAGAGTAGGAGACCTTCTGTTCTTTCCCTTTCAATAAACATGCAAAGCCATCCATTTCTGTGAAATGATTGGAAATAGCCTGGGATTTAGTCAAATTTCTACTGTTGTTGCTGTAGATAAACACATTGAAATTAAAAAAAATATGGTTAGTAGGCAAGCTATTTAGTGGGATTTTGGCTGAAGAGCCTTTTAGTACATTTCATAGTTGGAAGCTTGTCCTAAGCATTTTTCCCCTCAATTCAGTCTGAACCCTTGAATGTAAGAATATGAGAAACTAAAATCTTAAGTTTTGTGTATTCTTTGTCCTTGAGAGCTTAAAATTTTGAACTCTACCCAAACTTTTCATTTTTTTCAAAAGTTCATTTAATTTTAGCAATGTGTGCCTTTTAGTTCATGAAGCTTTTAAACTGTCCATTAGATACTGCAAAACAAGTTTTGGAGAATTAAAAAGAGATGAATTAAACTTCAAAATGTTTTCTTAAAAATAGCCACATATTAAAAAAATAAATTGGGAAGTGCTGCTAAAGATGAGCTAGGATGAGGTGAGAAGGTGGAGATTCACGGGTGAGAAGACCATCTGGAATGACAACAAAAAAACTAGACACGGTGCTTCCTCAGTTACCTTACTCAGTCGCCAAATGTTTCTTGCTCATCTATGTGCAGGCAATGTCCTATGCACAGTGATTTAGTTGAGAACAAAGTAGACAACAGTGCCTCCTCTCATGTTGCTTACATTCTAATGTATTCAGAAATTGGAACAGTAAAATTTAGTTCATCCTCAGGTGCTTTCTAAATATGTACAGTCTTATGTATAGTTAATGATTTGGATACAACATTAAAATGTGAATTCTACCACATTTTTCTAATTAATCACTCTTCTACTTCCTGAGAAGACTTTTCCTGTCTTTAAAATTTTGCCTTTCCCTTTACATTCTCAGTAGGTGACCTTGCTTCTGATTTCATTGAGAAAATAGAAGCAATTTGAAGAAAACTTCCTTTTCTTTACTACCAAATCCACTAAGCTGTGTGCTTCTGAGTTCATATCGCTGAGTTTCTTTCTATTGTTCTTCGGGAGCAGCCAATGTGCCTACCTGGAGTCAAGTCCATCCCCTTGGGCACTAGACCTAATCCTCTCTGCTTATTCGTGAGTTTATTTCTATAACTACCCCATGCCATTCCTATATCATCAAATTTCCCCATCAGCATAAATACACAACATCTCCAATTTTTAAATAAAAAACTCTCCCAAAATACCATGTTTCCTTCTAGCTATGATCCCTTGGTTTCTCTTTTTTATAGAAAACTTCCTGAATAAATTGTTAATAGAGGCTATCTCTCTTGCCTTCCTTGCCTTGTAATTGCTAGTTTAGTCACTTCAAACATCATTCCCTTCAAACAACTCTTAGTAACTCACCGAAGCCTCCATATTACTGACATCTATGTCAATATTCAGTCCTTATTTCGAGAGCATATGATAAAGTTTTCCTCTTTCTCTTTCCTGAACAAGTCCCCCTGTGCCACCCCCACCGCCCTGGCCTTTTTTAACTTGGCTTTGGAGTTTTCCCACATGAATTCCCTTGGGGATCACTTTCATTCACCCTCCTTTGCTCCATTATCTTTCTCTTCTGTACCGTACTTCAAATATTAGAGAACCAGGACTCGGTCGTCAGATCTCCTATTTTCTTTCATATACTTACATCCTAGATGACCTCATCTCAAGACTGTAATAGTATTTACATGCTAATTATATCCAAATTATGTCTCCAGCCCAGAATTTTCCCTAAACTACTTCTAATGTCTTACAGGATATCTCACAGGCATATCAAATTTAAAGTGTCTAAAAAATGAATTTCTAATTTCTCAAATTCCTCCAATTCTACTTCTTCTGTAGTATTCCCCATTGTAATAAATGACATGTCATTCACTGAGTTGCTCAAAATTCTTGGAATCATCTGTCATTCCTCTCTTTTTCCAATGCCCCAGACTCCATTAGAAAGTGATGTCTCAAAGCTGACCATTTCTTACCTCTTGAAGTCCAAGCCACCACTATCTCTTGATTGAACACCTGCCTCCTAACTGGTCTCCCTGCTTCTGCCATCAGATTGTGTCACTCTCTGGCTCTCTCTATTCCAATGGCTCCCCATAACAGTTAAACTAAAATCTAAAGACTTTACCATAACCTACAGCTACCTGCATGAACTTCTTGATACCTTTACAACCTGGAGTCCACAAATAACATGTTTTATTTGGCAGATCATTCTTAATAAGAAATTCAAAAAAAATCATAAAAATTAGAGAAACAGCATGAGCCAGTTGTCATAGAAAAAGTTAGAATTTTGGAGTCAGGTAAATCTAGGTCTGAATTCTAATTTTGTTAGTTAGCTGTATAAATGATCTCTCTGGACTTCTCTTTCCTCACTGGTAAAATGACGAGGGTAATACATAGTTTATGTGATTATATGAAGTACGGTAGACTAAACCACTACTGCTCAGCAAAGATGAATAAAATGTTCATTTGCTTTATGCTCTTCTTGGCATTACAAGATAAACTTAAAAATAAATATGCTTTTTAGCTGTACATATATGTGTATAGTTGGTCAATTACATATATGTAATGTCCATGTATGCATAAAAATATAAAACATGATAAACATCATAGGCAGTACTGTTAACTGGGGAGCTTATTTGCCTCTCAACCGTGTGACTTCTGCTTGCATGAAGTTGCTGATGTGCTTGATTTTCATCTATTCATTTGTCCATTCATTCAACATATATTTATTGATTAACCCCAACGAGGCAGGAAGTGTGAACATATGAATGGCTGCACTGCAAAGAGACCTATTCTTCTCAAGCAACATGACTCCCATTAGGGCTGGTCATTTCCTCAGAAGCTGGGGAGGGATCAATGCCATTCAAGAAGCCATACTGACTGGGGTGGGGTGGGGTGGAGGGAAGGGGAGAAAATGCAGACAATTGTAACTGAATAAAAATAAATAAATAAATTTAAAAGAAAAAAATAAAATAAAATAAAACCAAGTGGCAAACAGAAAAAAAAAAAAAAAGAAGCCACACGGGAGTTAAGTGTTGCTGCCTGCCACACCATGGGGAAGCTAGGGCAACTGATCTTTTTGTTGTAGGCAGACTGAATAATCAAGAATGCTTATATACTGAAGTAATCCTCAGCCTGATTTTTCAGCATTTAAAAATATTATGTAAATCATATAGCAAATTTTTATACCACTGCTATGGAAGGAGCAAATTGAATTTTGTGGTGATAGGTTAAGCGGTGAACTGAGTTTACATGCTGAGTGATTGATGAGTATGTCTTCCAAATCTGAATAACAAAAGCGTATGTGTGTGTGTGTAGGAGGGGATAGATTTCCCAGGCACTGTGGAAGTGTAGGTATAACATTTTCTTTTGCTGTTGATTATAGGGCAGGACACATTCTGGAAAGAGGAGTTACTAGGCATATGGAAGTTTTAAAAATGATTGTGTCACTTGTGGGAAGTGGACAATGCACTTCCTGTTTTCTGTTTCTCCACTATGTTGAAGAAAAAAATCTTTGACCCGATTTATAATATTTGTTCCTGACCATGACAATATGGCTGATGACATTAAAAATAAACTGTTTCTTTTTAGCCTCATTGTTCTGGTAATACAAAAATTAAGAAATGCTGGGGATACAAAAATTAAAAGTGCACTAGCTCTTTTACAGTGTGCTGGGTAGGGGTTGAGGGGAGGGGTATAGTTACATTAATAAATAAATACAACATCCTCTTTTAAGTAATATCAATGTCTGTATATGCTAAAGAATCAGCATAAGGATGGGAATGGTCACTTTTACCTGGTTTGTAAGTTAAGGTTCAATAAGAAAAACAAAAGCTGTTTATTCCATGTATTCTAGTTTTGAAAAATTAAGTCAAGCAACTAGAGATTATATTTTTGGAAGAAATGGGGAATTATAATTTATTAAAGCTGCTACAAATGTTCTTAGCCAGAGTCACCAAAGTGTGTGGTTTTTTGGAGTTCACCAAGAAGCCACTATACCGTATTTTTCAGACCATAAGACACACCTAGTTTTTGGAGGAGGAAAATAGGAAAAAAAATTTTGAAGCAAAAAATGTGGTAAAATATTTAATAACAGACATACATAATATTTTGCCAATGTAAATGTAAGCTACATTTGGACTATAAGATGCACCCCCACTTTCTTCCCAAATTGGGGGGAGGAATGTGTCTTATGGCCTGAAAAATACGGTAATTTTCCATAATCTCTGGGTAACTCCTATCAACTATCCCATCCACAGCATTAAAGTAGCAAGGAAATTACTGTCAATCTCAGATTTTAGGAGGCATTGGATGACGCTGCCTTCAGTGAATAGTACCCTCTCTTTCTGTTGCAACTTCAGAATTTTGTGTGAGGACCTACAATTGGTAGACTCCAAAACACAACTATTTAGAGAAAGGGATCCTGAATTATGTAGTTCCAGGCTTATACAGTACAAAAAAATATAATCACATAGATGAATAAGCAATAATAGATTATCAGTTACCAGGCATATTTGAAAAATGAAAAATTCTAGAATTAAGATATATATATTTTTTGAAATCATCAAATAAATTAAATCAGAGATTAGATATAGCTAAATAAAGAATTAAGAAACTTGATGATGCACCTGAAGAAACTATCCATAATGCAGCACAGAAAGATAAGGAGCTAGAAAGTATGAATGAAAAATAAGGATACATGGTGGACAGAATGAGGAAGTTTTAGTAGAACACAGATGGTATATTCAAACTGGGTAATTGATGGAATTTTAGAAAAGGGACTATTTATAAAATGTGCAGGGAAGTCAAGAAAGGAAAATGAGGAGGGGTGTAGATAAAAGACACTGGAGTTAGGAATAGACAGAACTTTGAGGTTAGCTTATTGGATAAGTCATCCATGTGGTTGAAATTGCCTATGAATTGAGATTGAGAGGAAGACTTTGAGAAGAAGAAGAAAGAAAAGAAAGCACAGAATGAATGAGAGCATTGTAGTCTGGAATGTTGGCTTTATTTCACTGCCTAAGGTGACAGAGATACAGGGCATAATTGAATCAGTTGACTATTTTTGATTCAAGGGACCTGAGCAGGATCAAGGCCAAGTAATGTCACAGGCCTGTGTAAGTCACCATACCAGATGTTTTGTCAATATTCCAATGGTATGTTTCAGAGCAGCTGACCTGGAGTCTTGAAGCTCCAGCATTATGGGACTGAATAAAGAGCAGTCTAGGCCTTTACCCCAGTGTACTAACTGGGGTACAATATTTTATGGGGTCAATGCTTCACTTGGAATCACAGAAGAAACATGGGGAGGAGTTGCCCTTGATGGAGTTGCCCCTTATGATTTGTAGGATTTACTAGATTGCTGTTTTCGTAGCTCCCAGTGCTGTCCATCAATACATTGTGCCTGGGATCTGGGCACTTTGAGTAGTAAAAACGATGATGACTGGAAAAGGAGGTTGTCCTGATAGAAACCTACTGCATAGAATAAAGAGATCACTAATAATAAATCTTCCTTTTGGTGTGTTAAGTAGCTCACTGCCTCTGTGACGTGAAGGAGTGATGTGAAGGAGGAAAGTTGAGCCAAATACACACTTCAAGTTGGAACAAAGAGAGCCCCAGAGGGCCATTACGCAGGGCAAAGATAGCCTGATAGCTTTCCAGCTTTGATTTATACTTTTTTATCCCATATACAAAAAAATTTCTAGTCATAGGGAAAAATGAGTTTTAGCTTCAAGCAGAAAACACAAATTTTTAATGCTGCGACTGGTATGCAATATATCTCTTGGATGTGGTGTCCTTTTGCAATATACATATGAACAACTATTCATGGAATCGTTCTCCTACACTGTTGTCCGTAGATTTGGGAACCGAATAACTTTCCTTTGTGGAAGAAGCAAAGGAACTGAGATTACCTAAGGGATATTAATAACACTGTCCCAATCCTCACCCCTATGCACACACTCTGTTTTTACTACACCAGCCTCTACTCATGTCAGAAATGCCCAAAAGACACTGTTATATCACAAAGAAATTGTCAAGGAACATGTATAAAGGACCCAGGGACAAAGCCAAAAGGGGGAAGGATTGAGGGTGGGAGGTGGGGGTGGGTGAGGAGGGGGGAAACGGTGGGAAAATGGAGACAACTGTAAAGAACAATAAAAAAAACAAAAGAAAAAAGAAAAAAAGAAATCACTCTAACTTCAAATATTTAGGAATGATTCTGATATAACCTGTTTAATGTCTGTGGATTACTGTTACTTTTCTGACTTCACACTTTGCCATTCAATGAAAACTAACAGTTCTTACAGTTTTTCCAAGTCGAACTGCATTTCTACAGATTCCCCTTCAGACTCATAATCTGGTCTTGTTTGCTGCTTCACATTAGCCAAGTCTTTCATTTCCTGCACTAGGTCTCCGTGATGTGGTCTGCTTTTAATTATTCCAAAAGAGACAGCTCTAACATAGTGTGCTGAAAATGGTTTTGGTTCCTGCCAATGTCTATTTTTATAACACTCATCTTCTTTCTGCAGTGGTCATTCCTGTTCTTGCTCACCACTGTATAAGCTGCTGGGACCAGCGGGTTGCAACCTTGCACCAGTGCAGGTCTTGGAGTATTTCACTTTTTAAACAATTAGAGTTGTTTGCTTTAGGGCGAAGGTGAGTCCTGGGTGGTTTGATCCACTAAGATCTGTGTGCTTGATGTGGTGCTGTGTGGGTCATCCCTCTCACCTTGTCTACTTCTCTCTGAATCTAATTTGCCTTGATTCTCTTTCTTTAGAGTAAATTCTTCCCCTGGAGACTTCTTTGCATCTTCTGTAAATAGGTCTCTGGTATCCTGTTTGCTTTTCTGTCTATCTTTAGGGACAGGAGCTGCTTGGAATCAGGCTCTCTCTGCCAGATGTGAGTATGGGTGAGAGGTTTTGAGGGGCTGAGAGGCATTGGGGTCCCTTTACCATGGACCCAACAGCCCAAGAGTTGAAGGCCGGAGGGCACTTGGGAACCCAATTCTCAGATTTGGCTGATCCTTAGGCCTCATCTCTGGGTGCATTCTGCCAGCTGGCTACTCTACCCAGCTCAGCCCTGCTACCATCTTGAGGCCATTGCTCTCTGATTTCAGACGAGATTGGGTGCACTCAGGGTGGTTGGCCATAGACCACTCTCTGATTTTATAGGGCAGAGGGGCATGGAGGAATTTCCACCAGCAACCAGGGGGTATTTGCTGAAGAGGTTAGGACAGAGCTTCTGTTGTGTCCACCTGCCAACTCCAGCACCTCTGGAAAAATCTCCACTCTGAACATGATTTTTGAAAGCAGCTTATGTAATTAGAGGTTAAATGACATAGAAAAAACTGTTTTTGTTCCTCAAATACCAAATGTGCTATTTTGTACTTAAGACCTTTGCACTTGCTACTTTATTTCCTTCTGGTGCCTGTTCAGATATGCCTTCTCAGAGAAATCTTCCCGGACCACCTTGTCTAAAGTAGCACCCGTTACTCTCCAGCCTCTGACTCAGCAGAGTGGCTCTATTATTCGTGACTTCCCCCAATATTTTGCTCATCCTCTCCTCATTTTAATTGCTTCTCATATTGTGAGTACAGTACAGACTCCAATTTTTCTAGTGTAGAATTTTAAAAAATTGAGACTCTCCAGCTTCTCTTGAGAATGAAGTGCAGAAACCAGCCGTTAGGTGGAAGGTTGTGACTTGGAAGACAGCTTCGAGGCGCACAGGCTGAATGTCAGCATTCACTCTGTGTTAATAACATGAATGTCAGCAGGAACCAGGAGCTCCTGGGGTGGCAGGGGCAAAGGCAGCCTTCCTGACTGTGGCAAAGGCAGTGCGGCGCAAAAGTCAGCGGCTGTAACAGTAGCAAAGCAGCTTCCTCTGAGGTCACTTTGTGACGTAGTTCTGGGGGTTGTTGTTTTGTCAGCTTTTTATTAGCCCTTAAATTCCTTCTTGCTGAGACAACTAGTGGATTTTATTGGCTGTATATAAGACTCTGATTGATAACATGCATTTAATTTTTTTCTCTTGGCATTGCACACATTATTTACTTGATTATCTACCAGAATGTATCTCCAGTGTCTATAATAGTACCTGGCCCATAGTAGGTGCTCAGAAAATATTGAATGACTAGAAAAAATGGGCTAAACATGACAGGTTCTTTTTTGGTCTTTAGGTAGTTTAGTCATTGGTATTAGTTGTCTCTTGTTGCATCATTACCTCAAATCTTTGAGGCTCAAAACAGCAAATATTTATTATCTCATTCAGACAAGAAGTCTAACACTGTCTCTTCCATCACGTTCTATTCATGGAATCACTAAGTACCGCCCATACTTAAGGGGAGGGGAGATTTAGGCTCCACTAGTTAAAAAGTGTTGAATAATTTTTGGACACATTTTAAAATCACGGCACCATTAAAGCATGGAATAAAAAGAAAAAAGAAATCTGTAGGCCTATTTCTTATCTCTTTCTTGTACTGCCACCATCTCACTTCCTTGGTAATTATACCCTGGTATTACCTGGAAAGGCAATATGCCCATCTAGAACACCATATGTTCACTTCTTTGAGGTTTGATTTGGTCATGCGATAGAGTTCTGGAAGGCTGTTGAACCAGCAAGATATTCATTTGCTCTTTTCACACTTCTGCCCTCCCCTCTTTCCTGCACTTCGTAATGTGAACATGATGGTGGGCTCTCTACATATCCTGGACCATAAACATCTTAGGAAAGAAATATATAAAGCACAAAAATAGAAGGGTGATGATTGTGGAATCAGCAACCAGTCCTGGGCTGACTTCTGTGTTGCTTAAATTGATATTACTTCCAGTTTCCTGGATGATTGGGCAAGTCACTTCACTTGTGTTTACTCTCTTTCTTGGGAAATTGTCTGCCCTACCCCACAGCAATTCACTGGCAGAGCTTAAACTAAAGGTTTCAACCCCAGTCCAGGTCTGCATCTCCATCACATAGATTCCGTGGATGCAGAAGAAAGAAGTTCTTTTCTAGTCACCATTGAAAAGCCAGAAGTTACTGAAATTTTCTTCATTTCTTTAGGTATAAGGGGCTTTGTATCATAACAAACTTGGGAAAGTCTCATTGTTGCTTTGCTGATTTTATTTGTAAGTTAGATGACTGTCTCTCAGCGGGAAAGATGTTGCTTATTTTGTTTTCATTTGCTGGTTATCTGCCGAGCTCAGGCTCTTATTCTTCATTCTATAGCTCACTGAGACTTTCTGGGATCCCTCACACTCAAAGTTATCTCTTACAGTCTTTTCTGAACTATAGAAAACTCCTTGTAATGACAAGAGTATATTGTCAAAACATTTAAAAAGAGGAAATGAAGGCCTGGAAACTTACCCAGGGTTACAGAGTTTAAAAATGACTGAGCTTGGATCCGAACCAGGCTCAGAATGACCCCAGAGGTAGTGTTCTTTCCACTTTGCCTGGTTTTCAACTTCACTGAAATTTGCTGGACACATTTAGTTACAGTAGAAAGTATAAATATGGAATGAAAATTACAATATAATTGCCAAATTAGCTGGCTTCAACATGCATAGCCTTGGGAATCCATCTGTCTACATTTTTCCTTGATAAAACTTATTGAAATCAGATCAGCAAATTTATGCTAGTGTGGGCCATCAGCCAGGACATGCGAATCACTTTATGAAACGGAATCTCATGTTAAAACGGTATTTATTACAATAGGATTCTTCCAGATGGTTATGTTTCAGTGAAAAAGCTCAGTGATAAACATTTAGACCTTGCCCACACCTCCGCTCACCTCATCCTCAGGTCATTCCAGATGGGTGGCAGCATCGCTGTAAGCCACGAGGGTGCAAAGTGCAGTAAAGACTCAGAGGGTGGGAAGGAGGAGGATGGAAGAAGGTGAGAGCTGGTAGGAACATTCATATGTCTTTCTACCTAGTGCAGTATGTTTTTTTCATTGAATTAATATTTTCCTTAGCCTTCATATACCCTAATTGGCTAGGTTTTCTTAACCACATTTTATAAATGGGGAAACGGATGGTCAGAGAGGTTCAGGTCAACAAAGTCACAGTTGCAAAACATGATCAAGTTAAAATTTGAATTCAGAGTTGTCTCATTCCCAAATTGATGTTCTTCGCAATATATCGTGTTACTTCTTCATCAGCACTAATATTTAACAGAATCATATTTTTTTGGTTTTTTTGTTTTTAGAATCATATGTTTTTATCTTTATATTTTGCATGTATTCTATTTACTCTCATAATGATCTCATAATATAGTTGTCATTGTTAATTTCATGTCAACTTGGTTAAACCACAATAATCAGATATTTGGTCAAATATTATTCTAGATGTTTCTGTGAAGGTATTTTATAAATGATATTAGCATTTAAATCAGTAAACTTTGAGTAAAGCAGATTAGTGTTCATAATATGGGTGAGCCTTATCCAATCAGTTGAAGGCCTTAATTTTAAAATACTGATCTGCCCAGGGCAAGGGGAAGTTCTGCCGCAGATTGCCTTTGGACTTGAACTGCAACTCTTCCCTGGGCCACCAGCCTGCTTGCCTAACCTGCATATTTTGGACTTGCCAAGTTGCTACAATCATCTGAGAGCTCTCTCTCTCTCTCTCTCTCTCTTTGTTTCTCTGTGTGTGTGTGTATATATACACACACACACATCCTGTTGGTTTTGTTTCTCTGGACAACTTTGACTAATATGGTAGTAATTATTATTCCTTTTGTGGATGAATAAACAGGTTCAAGATGCTTAATAATTTGCCTCCTAAACTGGTGAACTACTCACGATCACATTGCTAAAATTGGAGGACCTGGTACTCTAATTCATTCTGGAGTACCAGATACTCAAAATCATTTTATTTTATTTTATTTTTTTAAAAGATTTTGTTTACTTATTTTTAGAGAGAGAAAGGAAGGGAGTGAGAAAGAGAGGAAGAGAAACACAATGTGTGGTTGCCTCTCATGTGGCCTCTACTGGGGGCCTGGCCTGCAACCCAGGCATGTGCCCTGACTGGGATCAAAATCATTTTATTTGTCTTCAAGCTTATTATGTTTCTATTTTCTTAGAAATTATTATTTAAAAATGAATACATAGTCAAAGCCAGTGTTTTAGTCTCTATGGATGCCTTAACAAATTACCACAAACTTGGTGCCTTAAAACAACACATATTTATTCTCCAACAGTTCTGGAGGTCAGAAGCCTGAAATAAGTTCCACTGGGCCAAAGTCAGGTTGCAAAGCTTGTTGGAGGCTCTGAAGAGAAAACTCACTTCCTTGACTTTTCAGCTTCCACTGTCTGCCTGTACTTCTTGGCTTGTGACCTCTTTCTCCACCTTCAAAACATGTCACTCCACCTCTGCTTCCGTCATCACCTTGCCTTTCCCTCATCTGCAGTCAAGTCTTCCTCTGCCTCCCTTTTAAGACACGCAATTGCCTTTGTGATTGCATTTAGGACTTTCTTGAATAATCCAGGATAGTCTCCAATCTGAAGATTCTTAACGTAATCATATCTGCAAAGTCTCTTTAGCTTTATAAAGTAACATTCACAGGTTCTGGAGATTAGGCTGTAAGTGTAATTGGAGGCCATGATTCAGCCTACCATACTCAGATTTGTCTTTTTCTTTTAAATTATTTTTATTTTTTCTTTCAGTTATTATTATTATTATTAATTTGTTTATTTTTCAATTATAGTTGACACGCAGTATTATATTAGTTTTAGGTGTACAACATAGTAATTAGACATTTATATACCTTACAAAGCAATCACCCCATAAGTCTGTCTTATTTTTAACATAATACATCATTTAGTTTGATTACACAAATATGCTGACTTCACTTTCTCATTTATTTTGCTAAATCTATTATTAAGTCAATTTTAAAAAGAGCTTTGAACAGAAGTAATTTGAAATACTTAAACAAAAGCCCTGGAATTGTTGATAAGAATAAACACATCGCATGTGCCCTCAAAAAATTATGATTTAGAATCTACTGACATCCTCAAAGCCCTTAAATTAAACCTTCTCCCCCAGGCAAGTTTATCAAATCTGTTATTCAACCACAAACGTGACTGACTGAGTGGCATATTTTTATTTGTTTTCTTTCTACTTAAGAGAATGACCAAAATGTTAAGACTGAGGCAGCAAAGGAAGCAGAACTTGATCCTCAGGCTGTTTAATTAGTTCCCAGATGACTGGAAATGGACTGTAAGTCCAATGCATCGATACAGGAACACTGGCTTTGTTTTTGTGGGTCTTTATTAACCCACACTTACGCAGCTTTCATGCCCATAGAGCAAAAATTTTGGTGTCAACAGCTTATTTTCTCCTCTTCAGCAGCCTCCTGTGACTTTGGAAGTCATGCTTCAGCCAGGCTGAATGGTAGAGTGGCAACAAGCTTGAGCGCTGTGATCAGACCCGCATTTCAATTCCAAATGTCCCACTGAGTATGTGGTGTCCTTGAACTTAAAGTTTTAACTCTCCGTCAGCAGAATGTGGATAAAATAGCTCCTGCACATAGAGGTCAGCTGGATCAAAGACAAGCAGAGCATATTGTTACCACCCACTCTTTTTGACATCCCCTGGGCAGCCATTAGCCTTTTGACATATTGCTAAGCCTACCAGAGTGACAGACAGAATAAAACCTGCCAGATGTTCCGCGTTTGCGAGCAGGCCAGATCGTGCTGCTCTTCTGTGCTCAGATAATCCTAGTACAACTGAAGTTGGGTTAGAGGGTTTCGACAAAATGTTTGTGACGATCCTGTGACTGCCTCTCTGACAGGCGTTCTCCTTTTCTTCCGGGCTAAGAAACTGCAGTGTTGTCCTGCCATTAGGCAGCCCTGTGCAGCCTGCAGATGCTGGAGCCTGAAAGGTCCAGGCCAATCGATACTATTACGTCCTCTTTGGCAGGGCAGTATTAATTCAGGGGTGGCTGTGTGATTTATTTCTGGTGAATGAGACATCAGGGAACCTAAGGGGAGTTATTCTGATGAAACTCAGGGAAAGATTTCCTTTGCTGATTGTCCTAATAACCTCTAATTCATTTCTTTGGAGAAGAAGGGAGAGATCCATACCCAGACGGATGGGCGTGGGTGGGAACACAGGACAAGGCACTGGACGGATGAGATTGCCAGAAATGTGTTAGTCACACACACTCCCAGCCTGGGGAGGAGGACATGGTGCCTTGCAGGGCCTCATGGGGCTTCCAGTTCCAACAGAATGGACAACCAGAAGCTTTCGGGGACAGGCTTTGTAGTATCAAGGGAAGGAGCGGCACCCTGGTTCCTGTGAAAAAATGCAATTGGATTATTTGACTAATTCTGTTTGGTATCAGGGAACTGAAATCTGCTATTCAGGGGTAAGCAGGAACTATACCAGTCGCCTTGATAGGGAGGGTTGTTTGGCCAGAGGACCTGATCTGTGGAAGCGTGTGCAGAGGGGACTTTTAGGTAGGCCAGAGGAGTTAGGCTTGACATTTCACCAGCTGTCAAGCCAGCACATAATATTCAGCCTTAATTTTAGGCCATATAAGGAGAGAGGACAGTTCTCTCTTTTCTTTACACATTGTCATGTGTGAATGCGATGGTTATAGTTAGAAGCATAACATTAATTTTGCAACCAGGAGTGGGAGCATTGTAGATATTTCAACATTGGCGGAGAACAAAGGGAAGAGTAGAAGCCTGGGTTCCTGATGGCTTCTTTGAAGCTGCTGAACTTTCCCTGAAATGTTCCAGTATCAGACTTCTTTTACATGACAATAAAACCCTACTGTTGAGCCACTTTTAGGCTGTTACTCTGCCCCTTATTGCTGAAGCATCCTGGTGTGGGAGGCTGGATGCTCCTACTATCTGCCAGGGACAAGTCCCTGTGATTTCACGTGTAATGTCTTTTCTGTGACTATCATTGTTATTGTCTTGTATTCGCGTAGTTATACTACATATGAGAGCGGTGCAGAGTCCAAGCTGGGCCAGAGTGAAGGACTCGAAAAATCAGAGAGAAAACTCCAATGGGAAGCTACTTAGTCCCTTAGCCCCCTGCCCGTATCAAAAGGAGCATCTGGCTTTCAGTTTAATCTTAAGAAGAATTTACATAAAATTTGTTGCTGCTGAGTTCTTTGTCAATTCCTAAAGTATAAATTTTCTCTCAGGCTTTCTTATAAGTGACTTGCAAGAAGATGGAGCTACCTATATTATTTTTTTTTATTGTGCAACCCATGAAAAAACCTATAGTTAACAAAAGATGTCTGTCTTACAAATATGACAAAGTAAACCAAATAAGGCGCATATCCTAGAATAATGAAGAATATTAAGAACATTACTTTCTGATTTCTATGTTCCTTGCATCTATATATTTAATAACATCAAAATAATAAAAAAGAGGAAGTAACATTATACTTTTCTTTTGGAGAAAAATAAAATAATCTGGTTAAAATGATATTACCAACTGATTTTACTTGCTTAAATCTTTACTCAAACTGTTTCTGAGATATTAAATATTCTATGCTGTCATTTTGAAAATTACCTATATTAAATATATAATAAAATATTTAAACATCCTTCTAGTAAATTCTTAATAAAAGCTTTAGAAAATTCAACAACATATCAGTTTCAAGTGTTGGAATATAATTTTCAAAATACTCATGATGCAATAACAGGCAAAATAGAGGCAAACTCAGAGCAGGATAGCAGCTAAGAGGGAGAGGTTAGGGGGTGGAAGGACTGAGCGAAAAGGAAGAAGGACACACGGACATGGACAACAGTGTGGGGACTGTGGCAGAGAGGGGGCTGTAAGGGGACTAAATGGTAATGGAAGAAATACAACAAAAATCATTTTAAAATACTCATAACACAATACCTTTTCTACTAAATCAATTAAAGTTATTAGATTTTGGAGACTGATTAAATCTCATGAATTTACATTTAATAGAAAAAACTTTATGCTTTCAAAATGATCAAAAACATTCAATTGAGTTCAACCAATTCAAGGACTATGTTAGTCTAAGAAAGAACAGTTTTTCCTAATCCTGCTGACTTTTCATTTTCTCAAAGGTCCAAGACTTTTCATTCAGGAGTCTCTGAAGGCCACTCATCACATTTGACTCTTGTGCAAAGCCAGAGGGCATCCCCCTTTGACAGGGCTAGACTTGTGAACAAGTCTAGTGCTTAGCTCTCAGCTCCCATGGCTGTTCTCCTTTACTTGATCTCTGGGTAGCAAGAAGCAGTGAATGAAGGGCCTTAATTGACATGCTGAGGAGCTCTTACTCAGTTATGAAGGTAATTGGGAACCCATTAAAGATTTATGCCTAAGGCTGAGAAGATTACATTAGCTTTACGTTAGGACTGCCCTGATGAAGGATACCTGAGAGGGGAATGGGAGCTGGAGCTACTGTGGAGGTAGTTACCATGGTCAGGAGACATAGAAAGACCTGAGTTCAGGCGGAGCCACTGAGATGCCAAGATAGGCGGGGAGATAAAACTGAAAGATCCCAAAGGAATATGTTAGCAAAGGGAAAGGGAAATGGAACAGTGAGGGAGGATGAGACAAGACAGAACATATCTTCTGTCCAGTTCAACGGACTCTAAGGTGCGGGGTTTCCTGTAATTAGAGAACAGTGATGCAGAGCCTGGGTAACAGGCTCTCGCATTGATTTGGCTTCCCAAAAGATAACATACTCTAATAATTTTTTTGTTTCATTTTTCATTTTTTTCCTTTCAGTTTTAAGCTATTTTTCAGAGTGGTGATGCTGAGATAAATGGTCTTTTGATTACATATTTCAAGGATATATATACAGTGAATAAAAAGTGAGTCATGTTGCTTTCAATTGTAAACCCTCAAAGGTCAGGAGTCAGGCTGAATTTTCTACCTCACTTAAGGCCCTCACTGGGCTTCCATGGGCAAACTATTCCCAGTCAGGGCACATGCCTGGGCTGCAGAGGAGTCCCTGGTTAGGGGCAAGCGAGAGGTAACCAACTGGTGTGTCTCTCGCACATCATGCTTTTCTCCCTCTCTTCCTCCCTTCCCCTCTCTCTAAAAAATAAAAAAAAAAAGCTCATCTAAGGAACTCCACAAACTTTAAAAATAATGAATAACATTTTCTCCATTAAAGACTTTAGGAGAAGCATCAAGCCTAATTTGAAGGATTTTAGCTTCAAGTAGAAATATCTAAATAAAACTGAAAAGTTAGAGGAGGTAGTATATTATAACACCAGTTACAACCTGAGAAACTAAAATGCTAATGTACATAACTTATTGAATTTGTCAATAGTTACTTATGAATATGTATAACTTATTTCTGAATACATTCTATTTGCAAGCATAGCATGAATAAAAAATTATAACTTTGTTGGCAGCCGAAATTAAAAAGATATGTTATCTGAGATTGAGAGAGCTACATTTAAGAAGATAAATTATTTAATAAATCAAAAAATGCACACAATCCAAATGATGGTTTCTGAAATGATAGAGACTAAGTTCTTTAAAATATTAATTTATTTCTCCTCGCCAGCGGTGAGACTCTGGAGTTGGCCGTGGCAGGCGGGCTTCCCCGCACATGCGCGATTGCTGTTCTGATCTCCGCACAGGTTGAAGCGCCAGCCACAACCCACTCACTGTTCAAGGGGAACTTCTGGAGTCCGTACATGCTCAGCACCATTGGCTATGACAGCAGCATCCAACATCTGAACAATGTCTGCAGGAAACGCAGAGTTCGAAGAGTTTTTAAAAGAAGGGCATCAGTTGAAGAGAAATACGGCAAAGATCTGCTCAGCCTCTCTAGGAAGAAACCGTGCGGACAGTCTGAGATCAACACCCTGAAGCTGACTCTTGGAGGTCTTCAAGCAGCAAGTAGACAACGTGGCACAACGTTACAGTCAGATTGCGCATAATCCAAGAGAAGAGGCCAGGGAGACAGAATAATTCAGGAAAAAGCAAAAGTTAGAATGGAAAAAGACAGAGGTTACCATTGAAGCTATCCACAAACAAAAGAGCTTACAATTCAAGAAAACTGTAAAAGAAGATCTATGAGCAGAAATGCTGAGACGAAAATGACCAGAACAGGCTGCCCACCAAAATGCCAACCTGGTAAACCCGAAGCAACAAGAAAAGCTTCTTATGAAACTGGCAACTTTGAAGACAGCAGCCGAGGACTCCATAAGACATAGTACATACTGCACATCAGTACGCTGGAGAAGGTCTGAGAATGGTGGCAGAGTGAGCACACCAAGGCCTGTGAGGTGTATGAGGCTCAAGAATACGAACAAACAAACTTCCATCAGATAGCACTGTGGTTATATGCCAATCAGCTGTCACAACAGTGTGTCTCCAGTGATGATATGTATGAAGAAGTCCATAAGAGTTTAGAAATGTGCAGCATTGAGAAGTACATTGAGTACTTTTAAAATCAATAAAAAACTGGACAGATTCTACCAGCACCCATTACATATGTGAATTCCTACCATCTCCAGAAGAATGCACCTCCACCAGGAAAGGCTACCAGGTGAAGTCGGTAAGGAGAGGACCTTTCTCTATTCCTAAAAGTTGACTAGGTGACCCGGATTATCCTTTGGGTGCTTACTACAGTGTGATCTACCCATAACACCAATGAAAACAGGAGTTTTCTGGCTAGTGTTTCTATGTCAGGGAAGGAGGTACCCAGAGCAGCCGAATCTGTAGAAGTTATGTCAATCATGAAGACATTGATATGAACTCTTACTGTAATTTTTTGTTATTTTAAATTTATGGTAGGCATTTAGTTTAAGTTAGTAGAGTTCTACAGTTTCTAAAAGAAGTTGACAAATTGGCCCAGACTCAGGAGTGACCCTTTTCCATCAGTTACTGAAGCTGTGAATGAATTGTGTTTGCCACCTGATCTAGAACAGTCTCTGGATTTGGAGCCTTCGCTCTTGTGGGATGGGGAGTAGGGATGTGTGGAGAGGAGTCTGAGCCATCGACCTGCACAAGAAGCTCCTTTGCCTTTGGGGCAGCATGTGATGGCATTTCCACAGTGACACTCACTCCCAATAGTGCAAGATTGGAAATTACCTTCCTTTTTGGCTAGAAAACGTAGAAGCCATCTGATTGCACTTTCCTATTTTACAGAAATGAGACCCGGAAGTGTGACATCAGTTTCCTTCCTGTTGTCCCAGCAGGGTCTGGACAGAACCACAACCAGAGGGCCAGCTCATCCCACATCGCCATCCTTCTGACCCTTCCTGAAGCTGTGATGCTCGTGTTGAAATTTAAGACACCAAATATTTTTGCTGGCATCTTTTAAACTGGGAAAATTACCAAGGTTTAAAATGTCAGATTTATTTTTATATGACTCACTGCGTGTACTGAGCTACACAGTAATGTATTCAATTTAATGAAGAAGCATCAGTTGTAAAACATACCATTATCTTATATACCACCAAGAAAGTCAGATGGGGGAGAGTTAACAGTTAACTCGTGACAGTTAGTGCTTAGGGCGATTTGAATTCAGACATTAAAGTGTGCAAAAAAAGTACATTCTAGAATCAGTGAAATATAGTATTTTGACTCTATTCCTGAAGAGAAATTTAGAGTTACAAAGCCAGTCCTCAGTCCTGGGTCTTCACAGAGAATCTTGTCCTTGCTAGATCCTGGAATCTTTAAAGTGTCAACCTTAACTGTTAACAAAAATTGGGGTCTTTTTTGTCAGCCACAAATAGCAGGGAGATTATGTATCTTTTGTACAACATTAGCATGTGGAGAAAGTGGTTCATTTTAATGACAAGTTAAAATAGACTGGTACTTATTCAGTATATCATAAAATTCTGTTGCCACAGAACAAACATTTTCCTCTATTGCTCTGTGCAATAGCTTTCCCAGAACGATGGGCAAATTGATTGAAAGAAAATTGATTGTATTCCCTCTTTTAATGTAAGGTGCTATCAAAAGTAGCATCTTCTTGTCATGACGGGGAACTTGCAACAATTGGATATCCTTTTGAAAATTGAATATTGCAAAGGGCCATTGACTTCCCCAAATTGAACAGTGTCAGGAAATTTTCCTTCGAACATGGAACATTCTAAGTGCTTTATTCATGGTTGGCAATTCCTCAGGGATTTCACTTTTCTCCCTATTAGTGTGATTGATGTAAAAGTGTTTTATTAATTGAAAATGTTTTTATTTTAATTGCTCTTTCAGTTTGGTATGGAGTAAAATAGAGGTTCTTAGTGAAAAAACCAAAAAATAATAAAATAAAATATAATAAAATATTCATTTCTTTAAGTCAGCAACTTTGGTAATGTCTGCAACAGAGCAAAGTGTCTTCAACTTCCTAATGAGATTTTTATGAGAATTTTGAAAGAGCATATAAATTTATTTAAACTACAAATGATGCCCAATGACATTTAGGGAGAATGGGAGAAAGGGGTTGCTGCTGGGAAATCAAATACTGACTGTCATTTGAAATTCTAGGAGAGCCGGGAATTCACCTGGGCACAAATTCAAGATGAGGTTTGACTACTATAGAAATGATTGAGTATACTTATGAATTGAGTTACATTTTGCTCATGTTAAGCCATGGGGTAAATGGAAAGTATGCCCAGAGAGTTGGGTTCCACATGCCTTTGCCACTTCTTAACTGGGTGACACCTTCAGCAACTCATTTCATTTTTTAAGCCTCAGTTTCTCCACTTGTAAAGTAGGCTGTGATTCATCCTAACCTTGCAAGATCATCACTAGCATTAGAGAGAGTATAAAAAGAACCCAGGGGGATGTTAGCACTTGTTCAATGGGGGCTCTTCTTATTGAGCTGTAATTACAATGTTAAAACCAGGTGCTAGAATTAGAAAAATCATTTTGGTAATTCTCTAATCATATTGTTTTACATGAATCTGTGGAGTATATGTGTTTTCTTAAGAATTTCAAAAAGGATGCAAACGAACAAAACGCTTTAAAAATCAACCCACCCCAAAGAATTCATTTAAGAGAACATTAGAATGCTATGCTTTTACTTGATAATTATTAACAACAATGTTTACGTAGCTTAAAAATATCTATGCAATCACAGTATAAAAGTCTGACCAGTTCAGCACAATCTCAATATTACTTTATTTGTAAGAACAAGATGAGATAAATGCCAATGATTTTAAATTGCGTTTATGCATCTTTTCATTGAATTGCATGTACAAAAATAAATATGCTATGTATTTAGGTAATATAATTGAGCAGAATGAATTATTAGAATCAATAACGAGGAGGAGGATATTCAAGGCATTGTTGCAAATACGGTCAGGCACGTTGAACTACATTCCCTAAACGCATTCCGTAATTGCCGAAGGGATTGCTTTGCTGTCTGGAAACATCTACTGATTGGCCCATAAATTTCTACCTATGATTTATGTTCTTCATGGAAATGTTTTTCAAAAGGATTCAATTTCCTAGACATTTACAGAAATTTACCCTATATTCTATCTTCTCATTTTGGCTCAAACCCAGTTACTTACTTGCATAGTACTGGTGGCCATCAGAGTCATGCATATTTAAATATGGGTAAGCTTGGTAGTAAATTTTCCACCAGTTTACAACCACCCCGCTCCCAAGCCTTATCTGCTTTAGGGCTATAAACGAATGTTTAGGCTGTGTGAACACTATGTGACTGTAAATAAGGCAAAGTGAAGTCCCTTTTGTAAAAATAAAAAAAAAAAATACATCTCCAAAAGGGAGTAAGCAGAAATGAAGACGTTTGGATGACATGGTTTTGAGATGGAGTCAAATTAGACCACAAGGTCACACCAACAGTAAATTAGCTATTGCTCAGCAATCCAATATGCAAGTAGGAGTCCCATGTATTTCTATGTATATGTAGCCTTATTCTGTTATAAGAATATTTCTAATTTTTATTACCCTTGAGCATTTTCTATACAAAATACCACTTTCTGATTTAGGCAAATAGGTATCAAAAGTAGTCAGACAATCCGTGACAATTAGAAAAAAATGAAAACAAAAACAAAAACAAGGACCATTTCGTGGAAATTCAGAAGAAAACAAAAACTATTCTAGGTGGCCTCCACAGATTTGCTTATACGGGCAGATGAAGAAAGTGCTGAGCAAGGAAAAAGTGCCTCCAGTGAGGTCGTCGATGCGGTCGTGCTCCACTGAGATGATGCACCCTGGTGGTGATAGGTGAACACTACCATGTCCAGGCGGGGAAGCAGTTTCCCTTTTGAATGACGTTTCTAAATTTATCTTACCTTTCTAAGTTTATTTAGATGGCCTTGATCTCAATACATAAAATCCATGCTGTACTGTTTTATCCTCAGAGGCTTTGTTTTGCATACATCCCATCAATATTAAGTGTGTAGGCTTTGAAAATTAGAACACAATGCTAATTTCACATCTCTTTTGAGGAATATAAAGGCCTGTAATTGAAGGTATGCAACTATACAAACAATGATTTGGGCCAGCTTTCTTATGTAGGGTATACGGAAAACAAAAAGAAGATTGTGTATTTACTGTGAACCAGGAAATAGAAAAAGCAGAAAATTGTCTCACCGTCTGAACTTGAAATTTGGTGTTATGATGTGACTGATTTTGGAAAGAGACAGAAACAAGTGAAATTTCTTTATTAGAAAAGGTGTATTTGTTACTACAGACCTTTCCTCTATAGTTTTTCCTTCACTTTCTTCTCCCTCAGAGATGGCATCTTTGTAAGTGAAGACAGTAGTTCGTGTGCTCTTCCTTTAGGAAGTTTAAAATGCTTTTTCTCAGTTTAAGAACCACATCTGTTGAATTTGGGATTAAGCAGGGGTCGAAGGACGGGGCCTCTCCTGTATTCTCTCCGTTTTAGATTCAGAGATGTGAGGTAGGGAACAAGTAGCATGGTGCTTTGGGTTTTTTGTGGTTTTTTTTTCCTTGAAAATCAAATAGAAGTCCAAGCAAATAGTCCCACTTTCAACTTTTTGATTTAAAGATTTAGCTTTAGGTCATTGACAGAGTTATCTTATACTTATTTGCCATAATCTTCTAAGTCTATGTGAAAACAACAAAGCAAGAAAGGGTCGCAGAATTAGAAATTACTGTCATCTGATTTCTTTGACTAACTGTGACACCTTGGTCAAATATTTTCACCTGTGGAAATGGAGCTAGCATTGCCCATGTCACGGGCCTTGTGTAAGGAATTGCACACATGCACACACTTGCCTAGTGACTGATACAACGTAGGCAAGCAATAGATATCAATTTCTTTCCTTCTTTGGGGACCTTTTGAAACTTAGCTGACTTAATAGTTATAGGTAACTTAAATGTCTGGATTAGGAATGACTAAAAGAGATTATTTTAATTATAGATGACTGGGGATATTAATTACCTTGTGTGCTAGATCTCAATGGTAGGGACAGTTTAAGTAAAAAAGCAAAACTGAGCAAACTTATTCTCAACCATAAGTTATTATTATTAAATGTTATCCAATGGACTAAATGGAAAAAAATTTTACTTACCTGTCTAAAGAAATAGTGTTATTGATTACTTAATGACCATACCAATCCTATATATTTCCATGTTGGATTTGAACTTTTGGGGCAGTTTCAAAGTGATCCTTTTCTCCTAAAATGGAGAATTCACTCTCTTTTGTATATCCCTAGCCTAAGGGTAATTTTCAAGTATATTAGGAAAGTAATGCTGATCAAAGAGTTGAGAAAAATTAACATGGGA
This sequence comes from Desmodus rotundus, assembly GCF_022682495.2. Lineage (NCBI taxonomy): Eukaryota > Metazoa > Chordata > Mammalia > Chiroptera > Phyllostomidae > Desmodus > Desmodus rotundus. Next base: position 49,842,306 of record NC_071389.1, read on the forward strand.
AAAGCCTCTTGGACACTGTGAGAAATATTTTGAAATCCCAGACCTAGTATCTCTGTTCCAGCTAATTTGAAACATTTCATAGGCATTTCTTATAAAAAATTACAATGCTTCCACTGAGTACTTACCTAAGAATATGAACAGAGCAGGGGCTCCTATTTGAGAAATTATATGTGTGTGTGTGTGTGTAATTATATATATAAGTGTATATATATATATATACATACATACACACACTTTTGTAGTCTTTCTGTATGTAGGTAGGAAGGCTATTAGATGTCAGGAAAAAAGTCAGATTTTGAACATGTTCACAATGAAACATAACTTCATAAGTTATATGTAAATATGGAAAGCATATGACAGGAGACCCAACCCCCCCCGAATTTGTTTATAAAAAATTGTGTATTTATTCTTACATGTTTAAATTTCAGTCACCTTCAAAGTACTCTCCATTTGATGCAATACACCTATTGAGACATTCTTGTCCACTGCTGAATGTCCACTGAGCAGTTTTTGAACTCGTTGATTTTGATGTCTCTTAGTATTTCTGCTGTTTTTTGTTTCACATCTTCCACATTAGCAAAACATTTCCCTTTGAGGACTTTTTTCATCTGAGGAAACAACAACAAAAAAAATCAATGGCGGTGAGGTCAGATGAATAGAGAGGGTGGGGCACAGGGTTCATGCCACTGGTCAAAAACTGCTGTATATTCAGCACAGTGTGGGCAGGGGCGCTCGTAAATCACCCATCATGAAATGGGCAAATATGTTGAAATAGTCTTTAAAAAAATTTACTGAAGCCGAACGCAGCCTCTCACAATGATGCCAGTGGATTCAGAAGGGTCCCTAGGACACACTACTTGTGGGGAAACCTGTACTACAAGGGGCCCACCCTCCAGAAGATAATTCCAGTGTTTTAGGTCCCCCTCCGTGCATTCATTCACAAATACTTATTAAATGTTTTCTCTGTTCAAGGAATTTTCTAAGCACTAGGGATAGTATAGTGAATAAAGCAAACAAAATTCTGTGCCCTCATGGTTTATCTTCCAGTGACACAAAGAAGAACATGGGATAAATCAGTAAATTAAATAGTAAGTTTGATGGTAATAAACACCATGGGGAAAAATTTCAAGCAGGGAGGGAAACACAGTATCGGAGTCAGAGGCTCAATTTTCGATGGCATGACTGGGGAAGACCTTAGTGAGAAGGTAATATTAGCACAAAGACTTGCTGGAGGTTAGTGAGCCTGATAGATATCTGAGGGGAAGAGCAATCCAGGAAGAGGAACAGCAAATGCAAAACCAAGGAAGAGTTGTTAGAAGTGAAATCAGAAAGCAAATGAGGAGTAGGGAGTTATACATTAGGAAGAGTCTCATAAGTTGTTATGAGGGGATGGGAAGCCAATGAAGAATTTTCAGAGTAACATGATCTGGATTTTGTTTGAACAGAATGACCTGCGTTGTTAAAACTAGCACTGATTATAGTGGATATAATGATTAATCTTAATATGACCATTTGAATGGGCCACAGGGTACCAGCCTAAATATTTGGCGGAACACTGTTCTGCATGTTTCTGTGGAAGTGTTTTTGGATGAATTCAACGTTAAATTGACAGACTGAGTAAAACAGATTGACCTCTGTGGTGTGGGTGGGCCTCATCTAATCATTTGAAGACATGGATAGAGCAAAAAGCTGATTCTTTTTCAAATAAGAGGGGTTTTTAATAGCTGGCTATCTCTGAGCAGGGCCATTGGTGTTTTTCTTGCTTTGAAATAAAACTAAAATGTCAGTTCTTTCTGGGGTTTGAGACTTCTGACATTTAGACTGGAACTACATCATTAGCTTTCCTGGTACTTAGGCCCTTGGACCTGGACTAGAACTGCACTATGGCTCTCCAGGGTCTCCAGCTTGCTGAAAGCAAGTATTGGAATTTGCCAGCATCCATAATTCATGAGCCAATTCTTTCTAATAAATCAAGCTCTATCTCTGTCTATCTCTATATCTATCTATCTATCTATCTATCTATCTATCTATCTAATCAATCATCTATCTCTGTTTATACCCATATCATCTCCTATTGGTTCTATTCCCCTGTAGAATCCTGACTAATGCAGTGAGCAAGGAAGGATAGAATCTTGGAAATTAGCGCAGAGCTATTGTAATAATACAGATAAGACTTGATGGTGGCTTGGACCAGGGATGAATCCCTGAACCAGGAGAAAAGGGTGTGTTCTGGATATATTTTAAAAGCAGAATCAATAGAATTTGTTGGTGCATTGGATTTGTATTGTCAGGAAAAGAGAGGAATCAATATGATTACTTCAAGGTTTTGGCACCAGGAAAAAGCAACTTTACAAAAACAGGAGAGAGTGCAGAAGGAACAGGTTTGGGACTCAGGAATCACTTTTGAACATTGTGAGTCTGACACACTGAAATGGAGATGTCAAGTGGACAGCTGGACATGTGAAGTTGGGAGTCAGGAGAGAGGTCTCACTTGGAGACATAAATTTAGGAATCTTAGCACATAGATACAATTTAAGTTATGAGAATGGATGAGATCACTATGTTCATGAGTGTAAGTAAAGATGATACATAGGGACTGACTGTTAGGACATTGGGTAGATAAGTAGTAACTAGCAAAAGAGACTGGGAATGATCAGACAGTAATGCAGAAAAAATGGTGAGTACTCTATCCAGGAAATAAGTGTAAAAGTTGTTTCATAGGGGGAAGAGGAAGCATAGAATACTTACTATTCGGAGTCTAGTGAGAAAACTTCAATCTTGTTGTGACCAGTGTGGCTCAGTTGGTTGAGTGTTTTCCGGTGAAATGAAAGGTTGCTTGTTCAATTCCCGGTCAGGGTACATGTCTGGGTTGCGGGTTGGGTTCCAGCTGGGGCATGTATGAAAGGCAACTGACTGATGTTTCTCTCTCACATCAATGTTTCCCTCCCTCCCTTTATTTACCCCACTACCTTCTCTCTAAAAATAAGTAAATAAAATATTTTAAAATGTTTTATTTATTATGCTGTTATAGTTGTCCTGATATTACCCCTATGCCCCCCTCCACCCATCAACCCCACTCCCTTGGGCAATTCCCACACAGTTGTTCATGTCCATGGGTCACACATATAAGTTCTTTGGCTACTCCATTTCCTATACTGTACTTTACATCCCCATGGCTATTCTGTAACTACCTATTTGTACTTCTTAATCCCCTCACCTCCTCGCCCTTTCCCTTACACCCCCCTCCCATCTGGCAACTATCAAAACCCTCTCTGTATCCATGATTCTGTCTCTATTCTTGTTTGCTTAGTTGTTTTTTAGATTCTATTGTTGACAGGTATGTATTTATTGCCATTTTATTGCTCATAGTTTTGATCCGCTATTCTTAAATAAGTCCCTTTACCATTTCATATAATAATGTTTTGTTGATGATGAACTCTTTTAGTTTTTGTTGTCTGGGAAGCTCTTTATTTGCCTTTCATTTCTAAATAATAGCTTTGCTGAGAGCAATCTTGGCCATGGGTCCCTGCTTTTCATGAGCTTGAATATTTCTTGCCAATCTCTTCTAGCCTGAAATTTCTTTTGAGAAATCATCTCAGTGTCTGATGGGGACTCCCCTGTAGGTAACTAACTTCTTTTGTCTTGCTGCTTTTAAGATCGTCTCTTTTTCTTTAACCTTTGGCATTTTAATTATGATGTGTCTTGGAGTGGGCCTCTTTGCATCCATCTTGTTTGGGACTCTCTGTGCTTCCTGGACTTGCATGTCTATTTCGTTCACCAATTAGGAAAGTTTTCTTTCATTATTTGTTCAAATAGATTTCCAATTTCTTTCTCTTTCTTGTCACCCCTATGGTGCAAATGTTGGAATGCTTGAAGTTGTCCCAGAGGCTGCTTTACAGTATCCTCATTTTTTTTTGGGGGGGGGGGATTCTTTTTTCTTCTTGTTGTTCTGATTGGTTGTTTTTTGCTTCCTTACGTTCCAAATCATTGATTTGATTCTTGGCTTATTTCACTCTATTGTTGTTTCCCTGTAAGTTGTTCTTTATTTCAATTAGTGTATTCTTCGTTTCTGGCTGGATCTTATTTATGCTGTTGAGATCCTCACTAAGTTCCTTGAGCATCCTTATAACCAGTGTTAGATCTGGGCAGGCCTAGGAGGAATGAAAATCACCAGTCAAGAAAATGGCACCGTGGGAAGCTGCCTGCAGACCCTACCCAGGAAAAACAGATGAAGATTAGAGTCTGGGGTCGGCCTATTTGACCTAACAGGATGCAGCTTTTACTCAGTCACCAGCTCTAGCCAGTCAGACTAATACCCCAACTGCAGGTTTTTGCGCTTAAAAAGCCTGATCTAAGAAGAACCGAGTGAGTTCCAACCTCCCTCGGTTGGCTCCACTTTCCCTCTTATTCCTGCTAATAAACCCTGCTCTCTTTAGCTCTCTGCGTCCATCCAGTTTTTTGAGTGACTCCGACCCAACAACCAGGGTTTTGAACTCTGCATCTGATAGATTGCTTATCCACGTCATTTAGCTCTTTTTCTGGAGTTTTGATCTGTTCTTTCATTTGGGCCATGTTTTTTTGTCTCTTCATTTTGACAGCCTCCCTGTGCTTGTTTCTATGTATTAGGCAGAGCTGCTACAACTCCCTGTTTTGGTATCATGGCCTAATGTAGTTGGTGTCCTGAAGGATTCAGTGGCACAGCCTCCCCTGTCCCCCAAGCTGGGTACTTGAGATGTGCCCTTTGTGTGGGCTGAGTATATCCTCCTCTGGTAGTTGAGCCTTGGTTGCTGTTGGCAGATCAATGGGAGGGATTTACCTAAGCCCGTTAGTTGCAAGGATTTGCCGTGACCATTGACCACCAACCTCTGCCCTCTGTGGAGGATCTGCTGTTCAGGGAGAGGGGGGTGGTGCTCCTACAGTGTCTGTAGTTGTCCACTGGGTGGGCAAGCCCTGGGGTTTCCCGGATGGTGCAGGCCAAGGTCAGCCCTCACCTATGTTTTGTCTGGGACCACGCTGTCTGAGATATTGAGCAATCTGAAAAGGCTGCTACTTCTGCTGGCCTTTGAGATTCTCAGGCAAAGCCATGCTGTGAATCTAGGCTGGCTGCTGTTAGTGCCAGCCTGGTGCCACTTAGTAAGTGGCAGCTTGGGGCCTCACTGAGGCCAGCTGTTACTTGTTTGAAAGGATTTAGGAAGTTGTGAAGCTTGAACCAAGATCAGTCATTTATATGGAAAAGCTACTGTTAACAGCTTTTGGGTGGGACCGGAGCCTCAGGGGATCTCTGGGGTGGGGTATACAAGGTTAGCTCGGTTGATGGAGTTTCAGATATAGCATCCACCTGCCAGCTCTGTGGCTCTGCCTGACCTTTGTCTGGGTGAAAACTATCCCCCAGCTCTCACCTTGATTCCAGCCACTTTAGTTCCTCCTTGTATGCCACTTGCGCCTTTCAAGCTGCTACCTGGGTGCTGGATCTCAGACGGAGTGAGTCTGTGTACATTCATGTGTGGGATCTTTAAAAGGAACTGTTTGGGATGCCAGAAGTTCCTTCCACCAACTCAATCCCTGCTGGTTTTTGCATCCAGAAGTTGTGGGGACTTATCTTCCTGGCACTGGTACCCTGGGCTGGGGGTCTGGTGTGGGGCTGGGACTCCTTGCTCCTGAGAAAACCCTCTGAAATTTTTATCCATCACATGTGCGTGTGTGACCAGCCCATTCTGCATCTCTGCGCCCCCTACCAGTCTGGAAGGATATGGCATGGTTTCTTTAATTTTGTAGTTTTCGAACTTCCATTCAACCTGACTTCTACCAGTTCTGAGTAATGTGTGTTCTATAATTTAATCATAATTTTGTTGTGGTTGTCCAAGGAGGCGAGTCATGTTTATTTATGCTCCCATCTTGACTGGAAGTAAAGAAGAGACTTAAAATATTAAAAAAAGAAAACTTTAATCCTTATTTCTCTGCGATTCATCTACTGCTAAAAATTTATTGATAAAAGTAGTAAGAGGGAAAGATTATGTATCCTTTACTGAAAGTTCTCCAAGGTTTAGCATGTAATATGCCAGAACATAACTTAAGGCAAGGTTCACAAAATATTTTACATGGCATGCTAGGTTCCTCTTTTGTATAAAAAGGAATTTCATCTTCAAATAAGTTTTAGAAAAACAGATTTCTTTATTTCAGAACTCTTCCCTTTCCTATGTTAATGTATTTTATGAATCTGTAAGATATTAGAGTATGGGTAATGTCATGCAATGTTTCTCAAAATTAGTTATCAAGATTCTTTTTATTATAAAACATATTGAGGGGGCTAATTATCCAGAATACAAAATTTTGTTTCCTTAAAAAAAATCCTTACGTAACTTTCCTCTGGCTCCTTAGAGAACTTCCTTCATAATGCTTTGCTTAAAACTTCATGTTCTTAGATTTTACCAAACAGAAACACAACAATTATGTACTCATCTGAAAAATGGCTCTCCTGTTTTAAAGATATAACTGCATCTGAAGAAATTCTTTAGTCACTCAACATACTGTTTTCAAAAACACTCGTTTAAAAAGTACTCTCAGAACTCAGTCATAAAAATGCTCCTCTTAGACTCCTGTGTTTGGAACTGTGACGCTCTAAGTATTTGGATCTCACTGAAAATGACTAAAACTCATGAGAAGGGGTACAAAACAACTAAAGGGCATGGGTGTGCTAATGCGAAAGTAAGTTCTCAACTGGTGACCATGTAAAGGCAAACACTTAGCTGGCCTTTTACCTTAAAAACCCTTGCAACATCAGGTGACCTTGGATTTTATTTTACTGGAAATCATATTTGTAAAAACTGAGACCCCCAAAGGTCTTCACTCTCAATAAGGACAAGATGAAATAGGAATATCTACCTCCCAGGAAACTGCAAAGCTTGTCAGCTATCTAACACCTTGAACAGAGTGGGAAAACATGCTGTTGAGAATTTGGAAACATGAGTTGGCCATATGTGTATTTGTAACACAAAATTACAATATCTATGTGGCTCCTAGAAAAGTTCATGCCAAAAATTAAATTGATTATAAACTTGTGCATCAACAGCTGGGCAGAAGCAAATAAAAATTCTCTATGAAAAAACCTACCCTTTGTGACAGCATGGATGGAACTGGAGAGCATTATGCCAAGTGAAATAAGCCAGGCGGTGAGGGACAAATACCATATGATCTCACCTTTAACTGGAAAATAATCAACAAGAGAAACAAGCAAACAAAATGTAACCAGAGACATCAAAATTAAGAACAATTTAACAATAGCCAGAGGGCAGAGGTGAGGGGACAGTGGGGGGAAGGACTCAGGAACTACTATAAAGGACACATGGACAAAACCAAGGGGGGAGGGTGGAAGCAGGGGAGGGAGGTGGGTTTGGCTGGGGTGGGGGGAAAATGCAGACAACTGTAATTGAACAACAATAAAATAATTTAAAAAAAAAAAGAAAGAACCCACTCTTACCCCAGTCCTCAAAAATCCCCCCAACCAGTTCAAAGTAAAGAAGAAATAAGCATAAAATGTCAAAGGCAACAAAACCCAGCAAAAACAACAGGGCTTATAAACAGATAGGAAAGGACTTCAGATAAGGAAATTATTAGACATAGGCTTGAAATGATTATCTTTCAAAGGAGAAAATCAAGCATGAAAATATGTGAAGTAAGAAATTATGAAAAATTATTGATCAGATTAGATAAAGAAACCAAATAACATATCAAATAAACTTCAACTGCTGATGGCACTTGGGTCTGATGAGCACTGTCACTGGACTGAAGGGCTCCATTCGCTTGCCAGCATCAAAATCCAATAAGACATGAACAGAACTTTTTAGCCAAGAAAGTAAGGGTTTATTAAGGAGATGGCGTCATGCCTGGACTAATAGAAAATGCTCAAAGACCTGACCCCCTGATGGCTCCCAGGGAATGGATTATACAGGGAAAGAAATCATTAATCATGCTGACTAAGGAGCTAGGGCTGCGGTCTCTACTGATTGGTTGGTGCCTGGGGAGGGCGTAACTGATCAGTGCACCTGGCCCTGAAGTCAGCCGTGCAGTTAGCTGTTCTGCCCAACTTCTCAAGGATCTGTTCTGTGGGATGGTTCCACTTTCTTGGGTCTGGAGCTAAAACACAGCTGAGACCGAGATATTGTTTAAGTTGGATGGGAAACTCTGTCTCAGTGGTCAGCAGACCCAGGACTTTGCTCCTAAGACTTCTGGATGCTGACCAGACCCTCACTGTCCTGAGGGCTTCATGATTAAGCAGGGGAGAGGGAGGTGCGTGAGTCAGGACACCTGGGTCAGGTCAGTTTGAGCCAAGGGAAAAAATCAAAATAAAAGGCCAGATTAAAGAAAATAAGGTTTCTGTGTGGTTACAGAATGTTGGAAAAGAAGTTATATCAGGTAATCAAATGAAGGGTCCAAACTCATGGCCAGTTTTTGTATTTGTTCTGAATTCAGTATCATCTGTACATGCCCCTTTCTGATTAGTTACATTGTTACATGTATTTTTCTCTTTCCTTACACCATTTGTTTTCTTTCCATCTTCCCTGAAACTGCTTATGGCCATTAGCTCGTGAAGGGTCATTGGAAAAGGATGCAGTGGTTTGGAAGACTGTTTCCCTTGCAGTTGGCAGGGGGTTCAGCAAGGACTCTGTGGAAGGTCTAGTCAACTAAAACCACTGCAGGGAAATGATTGCAGGCCAGGGCTTCGGTCTTCTATTCTCTGTCATCTCCCTTTCCTTTTTGTGATTATCCACTTATGTTCTTTATCCTCGTTCCTTATTTTCATTTCCTTCTCCATCTAGTCAGAATAGTTCTTGGTAAAGCACTTTGAGGAAAGTGAAGAGAAAATTATTTCATCGTGGAGCAGAAAGAGGTGAAGTACTTTTGCACAGGCAGCGGTGAAAAAAAATCAGATAAGTTGGTTGCAGGCTTTAGAAGAATTGGAGGTTGCCATGGGGTGTTGAAAATCAATTAGGATGGATCTAAGACATACAATTAGTGCAGGAATAGAATGGCCTGAACTCTACCAAATGAGCTCAGACAGACAACAAATCTATTTGTCACTGTTATTAAAATAACTCTCGCAAGAGAAGCTTAGTTATATATATGTTTGATTTTTAAAACATTATCAGAAGTAGGTAAAATGTTATAGAAATCCCATATTATATTTTACATTAGTTAATGGATTTTTTTATACTATGAACCAAATGACATTCCTTTCAAAATCACTTTAGAACAGGATATAATGATCTATTCTGTAATATAGCATTTGTTTAACCCCTTCATAGTATTATAAAGTGGTTCTGAATTTTAAAAACATTCTAAAATTATATTCATGAAGATTTTTAGATTATTGGTGTTTCTGCCAGAGTCCATGAGCAAAGAATATGTACTCAGAGGTGTTAATTAGGAAGCTATTTACAGAGGGAGGTGGAGGCAAGAGAACCCATTAGGAATGGTGAAATGCCTGGGAATTAGTGGAAGCTATTTACCACCACAAGTCCTGAAAGGGTAAGGGAATTGATAGGGTGTGAAAGAAGGGAACTGTATCCACAGAATGTAACTGTCTCCAAACTCCAGGTCAGGCAGGGAGTACATGGAGTGAGTCAATACCACAACTTCTCTCTTCTCACTTTCTGATCTCCGGCTAGCACCTTCCATGAAACGAACCACACCAGAAGCCAGTGGATAAGAGAGCCAGAGCGATGAGTTCATAGAAGTCACCGTGCTTGGGCATGGAGCAGAGCACAGAAGAGCAGAGAGCGGACGTGTGAAGGGGAGACGGCAAGTGCAGTTAACCAAGGTAAACAATTTCGGTAGTTGGGTTTTTTTGTCCTAGTCTATCACCATGATGAAGATTGGTGTTTTTAAAAGAATTGTTACCATATCCCTAAGACAATTGTTTTTAACCACAGTGTGTATTTCAGATTGATCTGTGAGGATTTAAAGTATTATATATGTCTGAGGTTCCTTCTCCAGAGATCTTAATCAAGAGTCAGGAATCTGAATTTTTACATTTTGCAACAGCATGGAGGGACCTATAGAACATTATGCTAAGTGAAGTAAGCCAGTCAGAGAAAGACAAGAACCATATGATTTCACTTATATGTGGAATCTAATGAGCAAAATAAACTAACAAGTGAAATAGAAACAGACTCTTAGATACAGAGAACAGACTGACAGCTGTTAGAGGCAAGGTGGGGTGGAGGGCTGGGTGAAAAAGCTGAAGGGATTAAGCAAACAGAAAAAAGCTTGTGGACACAGACAACAGTGTGGTGATTACCAGAGGGAAAAGGGATTGAAGGGGAGGTAGAAGAGGATAAGGGAGGGATAAATGGTGATGGAAGGAGATGATTTGGGGTGGTGAACACACAATACAATATACTGTTGATGTATTATAGAATTGTACATCCAAAGACTATGTAATTTAGTTAACCAATGTCACCCCAGTAAATTCAACCTAGTTAAAAGTTGTTCAGGTTATTTGGATGTTCATTCCAGGTCGAGAATCTTAGATCTGAGAGTACTGAATTATACAAGTCCACTATAAAGTCATTACCCACAGTAATTTAATCATATTATAAACCACTGGAATACTTCCTACATTATTAGTCATAGTCCATTTAGGAAAATGGAAACCACCTCATATCTTTCAAATCAAAGGAAATTAAGGAAGAAGTTGTACAGGTTGTAGATGGATGAGAAGGCAAATGGATAATGAGGCAACCCAGAGATCTGCCAAGCAGAAAGCCATTGGTACATCAGGGTTTGGAGTTTCAATGGGAGAACCCGAGGTCATTTGGCTGGAACTAGAGCAATGGTAAAGGTTGCCACTTAGGGGCTGGGTTATCAAGGAAAAGGCTGTCAGATTATGGAGGAGACACGACTGCTTTCAGAGACTTACTGGAAGGATAAAAAGAGAGGTAGAAATATCCTGGCTTTTACTCTGTATTCATCCTCCAATTCTGTTAATTCCTTCCATTGGATGAATTTACCAGTAAGCCAGAAGAAAAGGAAGCCCATCAAACAAAGCATGTAAAGAGGAAGGACAAGGAATGTATTAGGAGGCAAACAAGCATTTGGTCATCATACTTGTCATCAAATTTTAAGGATACTGATGAAAGCTGTCTGAGCTTGAAGGGTCCCTCTGAGGCAGCTCTGTCCCACCATGGTCTTGCTTTTGAGGGAGTAAGGTGCTCCAAAGACTCTGGATATCTAGATATAAAGGAAGAGAAGTTTATTAGTCAATCAACATTTGAGCAGGACCATAACAACTCTGAGGATAACAACCTTTATTTATATTGTTGAAGTAAATATCACAGGGTAATTGGATCAAAAAATGGCTTGTAGCTAAGGCTATGAGTAGAGCAAGAATTTTTGAAGTCTGCATATTTGAGGGACAAGTGACATAGAGTGAGAACAGGCCTAGTGGTTTAGGCTGTGGGTCTCCTAGGGTGGGGTAAGTGCGAGTAGCAAGAGGTCTAGATATCAACCCTCGATACTTATGAAATTATCTTGTACTGGAGAATTAAGAAGACTTCAAACCCCTTGTACAAGTATTAATGATTCTGATTAAAAAAAATCAGGAATGGGATTAATCTTGAGTGTGGAACTCAGGAAGTTGCTTTGGGCCAGTATTTTATAAGTGCTAGTCAAAAAGGCTCTTCAAGGCAGAACACTTCTATTTAATAGTCACTTTTTTTCTCATGTTTTTGTTTTTGTATTTGTTTCAGAAGAGTTAACTGAAGCTTGGCTTAGATCATTTCTATCACTATCAGTCAGGAAAATGTTAAATCTCATTATGCTGCTTGCAGAATCACTTGTACCTCGGCTCTTTGACAATCTTGCAGAAATAGAACTGAATCAAAACGCTAGGACGCTCCAGGGATACTGCTCCTTGAGCTCTCTTGAAAAATGCCTACCTTCTGGCTGAGAGATATTCTGCTTTGGGCAATTAATTGTGAATTCTATGGAGAAAATTAAAATACAAACTCTCCCTGTGGAAAAAATGTCTTCAAAAAGTACTTGTGACTATAGCCCTTCTCCTGCTTTTGCCCCTTCACACACATGAAGTAAAGCTATATTGAAGTGGGCCTGTGAGTGGAGGATCCAGAAGAATCACAGGTTAATTGTTTATGATTCTTTTAATACATATTAGTATAATTGCAGAAAGTAAATTACTTTTTTTGAACATGCTGATGATTCTTGCATCCTACACTAGTTCTATGATAATTCAATTTAACAAATATTTTTGAATATCTTACATATAGGAAGCATTGTGCTCAGTCTGATAGTTGAGCTAGATAAAGCTATTTTCCTTAAGTAGCCCACAATAATGGGGAGGCAAGGTAAATACATAAAAAAACCTAATAAAGTATAAAGCAAAATTTAATATCTTCTGCATGACAGCAACCCAGGGGTCTTCTACCTCAAAGTTTCAAAAGAAGCAGAAAGCACATTCAGCTGATATCACTGAGAAGTTTGCATTTGATATCTGAAGGCATGGTGGAATCTGATTGCTGTAGCTGTGGAGTAGGGGTTGCTCTAGATTTCAGGAGAAAGAGAAGTGAGAAAGTAGGGGATATGCTGGCCTCAGGGAGTAGGTCTACGTGACTGCAGTATAGAGAATACAAAAGGTTCAGATGGGCAGGACCAGAGGAAAGAAATTTGACGAGGAAGGTTTTGTATGCTGGATTGAGAAAGTTATCAACAATTCATTTGAGTGGAGAGATACTAAAGGCAAAGTAAAGGTGTGATATAATCAGGGTGACACTTCAGAAAGATGAATCGGCAGCATTTTCAAGGGTGAACTGGAGGAGGAAAATCCAGTTAGGAAGTCAGTATGAAAGTCTGGACTTGAGATCACCAGGTCCTGAACAGAGACAGCAGAAGTGGGAATGAAGAGAAGAGGGGTTGCAGAGGTTGGATCTACAGGACTAGCAGCTGGTTGTCTAGAGGAAACAACTGAGAGGAATTGAAATTAATTTTCAAGTATCAAGTTGGGTAAGAGAGTCCTGTTGCTGTTAAGATAAATGCAAGAAACTTCCTCGGAGACGCTGATGATTTCAGATTGGACACTGAGATTGAAGTGCAGATGCACTATCACATCCCTCCAAAGTCAGCACAGAGGCGAGTGGAAAGGCACCTGCCTTTTGCAGAATGGCAAGGGCTATAGCTATACATTCGGAAGTCATTTGAATTGATAGGATGGTTAACATTACCAGAAGATGACGTCCTTTTGAAAGAGTGTATGTAGAAAGAGAAGGCTGTAGAACTTTTAGGGTAAAATGCATCTGCATCTGCAGCATGCAAAGAGGAACAGGAGTCAAGAAAACATTTAGAAGGGAAGTTGCCAAGCAGGGAGAAAGAGAATAGGTACAACACAGAGTCTCAATTCAGCTCAAATCAATGCAGTGAAATAACAATTGTTTACTAGGCAGCTCCCAGAAAGACAACATGTGAGGTACTTGGAATAGCACAATAAATAAAGCAGATCTTTCCTTGCCTTCATACAGGTTATAGTCCATCAGGGGAAATAAACAATTACAGTTGCAATTATAATACAATGTGACAAATGTTCTGTTGATTATTACAGCCACATGTCATTACCTCTCTATGCTTCAATATCATTGTCTATAACATGAGAATAATAATAGTGCCTATTGGGATGATGTAAAAAGTCAATACACATAAGACACTTTGAACAGTACCAAGCACAAAGAAACTACTCAATAAATGTTGGCTTCTCCTTCTTTTATTATTTTTGTCAATATTATCTTTCCTATGATAAGGGCTATAGGTTGCTTACAAGGTGACTAGGATGCTCATGGAAGGCATCCCAATGGAATGGTGTTCAGTTAGGAATGGAAGGAAAGAGTGCATGGGAATTGCTCTAATTAGAAAAAAAATAACAGGAGAAGGCTCGAAGGTGAGAGATCCTGAGGTGTGTTCCTCAAGCCAAGAGAGGAAAACTTTGAGGAGGAAGTGTGGAACAGGATTAAATGCTCCAGAGAGTATAAGGATGGTCAGGATGAGAAAGATCTTTGGATTTATTCATTAGGAAACCACAGTGTTATGGGCTGAATTGTCTTCTCAAAATTCATACGTTGAAACCCTAACCCTCAGTATCTCAGAATGTGACTGTATTTGGAGATAGGACCTTTATAGAAGTAATTTAGTTAAAACAAGGCCATTAAGGTGGGCACTGATTCAATCTGACTGGTATCCTTCAAGAAGGAGGAGATTTGGGCGTGAAAAGGAAACACCAGGGACGTGCACACATTACAGAAGATGAGAGCCTATGCGAGGAGACAGGAGGAGACGGACATTTGCAAGCCAGGGAGAGAGGCCTCAGAAGCAGCCAAATCTGCTGAAACCTTGATATTGGACTTGTAACCTCTAGAACGGTGAGAAAAACTTCTGTTATTTAAGTTTGTGGTATTTTGTTATAGCATTCCTAGCAAACTAATACATACTTTTACATTCAAAGAGTTTAGGTAAGCCAGAATGCAATGGGTTAATAATGAGTGGGTGGCAAAGGAGTAGAAGCTATTGGAAAAGTAAGTTCCAAAAGTTCCAGCTCTTAAAAGTCAGAAATAAGACCACTTACACATTCTACTAAAGGCTCAAAAAAAAGTTTAATGATCATTTAGCAGTGTGAAATGTGCAAAGTGAAGAATTCACATTTTGTAACAGTTAACTATCTAACCTGTTTCCATGCGATCCTCCAACATGAAGTTGCTTCTCCCTCATGGAGAACTTCATACCTTCAGGTCTTGCCCGATGTTCTTGCTTTGGTTGCCCTGATTTCAATCACGTTCCTGTCCCTGGAACAGCATCCCTCACTACTCCAAAGCAGTCTACATGCTTCTCAATTCCACTCATCTTTCAAGACCTGCTCAAGTCCTTCCTTTCTTAATGCACATTTATCAGTATACTCTAATTAGAATGAATCTGTTTTTCATGACTTCCCATAGTACCTATATTCCATTGCTCCACAATAGGATGAAAATCATTAGCTTTGGACTAGGACAGGCTTCGGTTCAAATTTCAGTTCTTTCATTTGATAGCCATTCAACTTTGGGTAAATTATGTAACTTTTTTGTAATTTTATCTTATTTGCATGACGTGGTGATTTTTAGGGAGAGGGGAAGGGAGGAAGAGAGGGTGAGAAACATTGATGTGCAAGAGAAACATTGATCTGTTGCCTCTCATACTCCCCAAACCGGGGACCTGGCCCGTAACCCAGGAATCTGCCCTGACTGGGAATGGAACCGGCAACCTTTTGGTTTGCAGGCTGGTGCTCCACACCAGCCAGGGCTGCACTTTTATTTTCTCTTGCTATAGTAAATAAGTATTAGGATTGTGTTAATGTTTAAATCTGATTATATATTTGAAGTACATAGCACATAGTTGATGACCAAGAGTCTGCTCTCTTGGTTAGAAGGAAAAAAAGACCTTACCTCTAATTTAAGTAAAAATGAGTTTATTCTAAGGACACAAGGATGTCTCACAATAATCCAGGACAAACTAAACAACCAGGTGGCAGAGCCAGTGGGAACTGAGGCAGTCTGAAGCACCAGCACTTTCCCTTCTTTGGCATTCTGTCGCATGGCTTCCCTGTCCTTCTCTGCAACTACTCGGATCTCCCACTCCTAGCCGGCTTTCTGAGTCTCTATTTCCTTCTAACTATGGCTCAGATATGACCACTCCCGCTCAAACTCTAGATTAACCATCAGCCAAAGCACCCAAGTCACAGGTAATGTTTTTCTTTGTCCTTTCAGTTCAAATTCCTCAAGGGGAGGATCTGATTGGCTTAGATTCTCTTCAGCCTGTTTCCACTCATTTGTTACTCTGTTGCTTTGTAGCAAGGAACGAAGCAGATCCCCTAAGAAAGGAACTGGTGGTGGGAACTCTGGAGAGCAGGTGCCATAGAATATTTCTAGTCAAATGTTTATTACTCCTAACAATTTCTCATTGATTATCTTCTGTCACTTGTTTTTTATACTTGTTTGTCCAGAATGGTTATACCTTTTTTTGTGAACACAGGTGTTTATAATGTACACCACATAATGCATTTTACAGTGTTAATATTTATTCACCAGCATTCATCAGATATTTATTAGACACTTATATGTTAAGCACTATTACTAAGTATATGGTAATGAATCAAATAAATGCAATTTTTGAACTCATAATGTTTACATTATGAAAATTTTATTTCTATACATGATCCTACTTAGGCACAGGGAATTGGAAGAGTTATAATAATTTTACACAATCATCATCTTCAGAATGAAGCTATTCTTGGCCACCTAATTTAAAAATGCAACCACTACCGCTGTTATGCCCATTCAATTTTCTTTTCCTGGTGTATTTTTCTCCCTTGCACTGCATAATCACATCGTGCATTATATTCATGAATCTTGTCTGTTGTCTCCATTACTAGACTAAAAGCTTGACAAAAAATATTTTTATTCCTTTTCTTTGCTCTTTTTTTAGCACCCATATTTGTTTAAAACATGAAGAAATGAAGAAATAGATGAATTATTATACAGGGTGTGGCAAAAATAGCTTTACATTTGTGAGTACACAAAACAATTTATTCTTGCATTATTATTTATTAATTATTGTATTGTTTTCCATACAAACAACTTTAAACCTATTTTTTGGCCCCACTCTGTACTTACTTTTCATTAAGCACTTATTGAGTGCTAGGCACTGTTAGCTATTTTTATAGATATTGGTTTATTTACTCTTCCAAATAACTCTATGAGGGATTTATTATGGGCACCAATGTCTCATATATTGAAAAACTGAATGTAAAAGGACTGAGATTCTTGCTCAAGTTTACACAGCCAGAAGTGCAGAGTTAAATTAGGATTCAGGCCTATCTGACTCCAGAGCTCATGTTCTTCACCACTGAACTATATACACCTTGTAAATAGAGTACTGGTCTACAGAAATAAAGACAGGTCTGCACTGGTCCATGCCTCCCTATAGTATTCATTTCTTTGATGATAGTGTAGATTTAAAGTAGGTGTTTGACCGAGGAAGCAATCCAAATGGCTTGCTGTGCTAGAGCATCCCTGGCTCCAAATCATTCTCCCCTCCTGGCTGGATTCTTGGCAAGATGTCCTGAAATGCACACAGGATGTAAACGGAAGGAAAATGAGGAGATAAAGGTAAGAAGGCACCATAGAAATACCACACAGTCATTCATAGTTACCTGAATTACTATACTTATTCTTTTCAGCCTACAAGCATATCCAAAACCCTTCTATCTAAAAAAGAAGAACTCTTCACTGATGGATGATTAATTCCAACATCTCTGCTCTTCAGGAATTGACGGTGGGGTAGGGAGAGGGAGGCAAGAGCTGTGGCAGGGAAATATGCTACGGAATATAAATCACTTAGCACTTAGAGAAGGGATCACCAGGACGCTGAGGGATGCTAGATACATGGAGAAGCAAAAATAGTGAAATAGGTGAGGCAGATCACTCAGGGAATGAGAAGGTTCATCCTCTCCCTGGAAACAGAGTTGCAGATACCTTTTTCTTTCCTCTTCTCAGGTACTGCAGACAGGCCCCAGGGTTCCTTTGTAAACACTGGAATGCACTCAATCTATTTTGCTCTAGCATTTAAAGTTGTTCATTCATTCTTTATTCTTTTTTTTTTTTCCAACGAGGAGCTAATCTTATTTACTGGAGAGCGCAGAATGGCATACAGCTCCCATGTAGTTCTGCCAGTATGTTCAAATATTAATCTATGTGTCTTTCTTGCTAGTCAGCACTTAAAGTTTATTTTTGTCACTATCTTCCAAAAGAGCCAATGACAATAAAAAAAGAAGCCAAACTCCGTTGACCTTAAAAGAAAATTAAGCTCACGGCCCATGCTTCTTCCCCCTCTGC
The DNA here is from genome assembly GCF_022682495.2 of Desmodus rotundus. Classification (NCBI taxonomy): domain Eukaryota; kingdom Metazoa; phylum Chordata; class Mammalia; order Chiroptera; family Phyllostomidae; genus Desmodus; species Desmodus rotundus. The sequence goes on from NC_071389.1 coordinate 49,860,230, forward strand.
AGTATAAGACCGGTGTAAACCCACAGTGTAACAGTGGTACTGCTTTACTGGGGCAGGGTTGGCAGGGGAGACACCGTGGTGAGGAACACAATCAATTAAAAGAATACAAGTGCAGGAAGCAATAATGTTAAAATAGTAATACACAAAATGGATAACTACAATCACTTTCTTAAGAGGACTTGACTCATGGAAGAAAAACTTTAATTGCTGTTGCAGAGAACATCTGTATGAACTAGAAATTGGTTTCAATAAAATTAGTAGAGAATACTTTCTAGAAATTGGAGGTAACTCAATATAATATCCTGGCAGGAATTTAATAGAACAGTCCCAGATGGTTCGGCTGAGGCCAACACCTAGGGTGGATAAAAGCGTAGTCTGTGGGAATTTTGGATGATACCTGGAGAAATATTACACAGTGCATAAACCAAATTGAAGTCTTGTCACAAGTGTTGTAATGTTTCATATAGTAAAAGTTTTTTTTCTACATGCATTTCAATTTCACAGCAAGAGAGGCATGGGAAACCTAAACACAGAAGAGAACATTCATGCAAGATATATAACTCCTTGATATAATAATGCATTCAATTTAATACTGTTACCCTATTATTACACCTAGAGCTTTCTGCCAACTGCCAGGTGGTGGGTATGGAAAGCACAGCCCCTGGTATCAATGTCTAAGAAGCAGCTACCACCTTCTTCTATGTGTGTTTTCTTCTTGTGCTTTTTTCTTCACCTTTCTTAATCAACTCTGCTGTTGTTGGTACTTCTTAGCAAAGCTGGTAAAAACAAAGTTGTAATCATTGAACACAGCACTCTAGCAATCAAGACATGTAAAACCTCCAGTCTTCTGGGTGATGCCAGCACTGTGCGACATTTAGAACTCCGGTTTACAAACAAGGTGGTCACAAAACTTTCCTGGCTCGGAGACTTCCACACCATTCCTAATCAGGTCATTGTAGGAGGTCTGAATGCAGTTTGTTTCAAAGTTAATATAAGAAAATTCTAATTCTGGAGTGATGCGAAGAGTCTGGTAAGTTCCATCCAATTTCATACCATTCATCAAATTCCCACAAGGATGAAACATTGTGGCATCAATGACAGGACCTGGTATCAGGTCACACATTCCATTCTCCTGATGGCATCCTTTGCAGTAACACCATCTTCCACGTAAAACTGGTCCATACCCGCTGGGTGAAGGTCCCTCATCAGAATTTCCAGGATTTGACCTGGCTGACTGATCAAACGTATAAAAGTACCAACTGGGGAATCTAGAGTATGCAGATATCGACACTCTGAATTCATACATCCCATACAATATGCTGCTCCATTTGGGAAAATGGATTTAAGAAACTACTTCTTCCTGGAAATTTTCATGTGGGTGCCCTTGGTGAGAAGCTTCATGAAGTTCTTATGAGAATAAAAGAATCTTTGGACTGCATCGATCCCACTGTAATTCTCTAGCAACTTCCAACAGGAGAACCAGAGCTTTCTGCAAGAGGGTGGTGCCGCTTGTCTTCAAAGTGAGGCGGCTCTTGGAGCCAAACGCGCTACTCTCAATGAGTACCTGTTTCCTGCTTGTCAGTGTTTGTCATGCTTATGATTGAGCATTGCACGTCCTTCCAAACTATGTCCCATTTGACACTTGGGATTGTGTGTAGATTCCCAGATCTTTGACTTGCCTCAGGTTGCTGCCTGGAGAACCAAACCTCCCGTAGCTTCTCAGTGAAACTAGTGAACAACCACAGAAAATCAGCTAAATTAAATATCTTCTCCCACCATTGCTGTGGATTGTCACAGCTGTTACTGAAGTTCAGGTTCCTTTTTTAGCTATAATTTCTTCTTATTTTTAAAAAGGATTAATACATTTTTCCTGCTTGTGTGTGTGTGTGTGTGTGTGTGTGAGCAAGAGTCGAACATGAGTCTCTTCCCTGAGCACTAGTTAGTGCCACCAACCATTCTGTAGAGGGCTCAGTCTTTGTGCTTAACAGAATCCTAGAATCGTAGAGCTGAAAAAATAATTTTAAGTTATCTACCCAGGCTTTCCTTTTTAATTTAGGACATCATAGTTCTATGCAGATGTAAAATCATTGGGGGAAGAGACCTATACTATCTCTTAGGGTTTTGGTGTTCTGTTTTGTTTTTTACTATTAACCTGTAATAAATAGTTGTTGCCCTGGATTGGGTTTCTTGTAAGTATTGGTCTAAAGTGTTTGTAACAGACAAGAATATTTATCTTTTAAATGAAAAAGCAAGTCAAGTAAAAAAATCACCTTGCTTTGGGTACAATATTAAGGAAGCAGATAAACCTGCAAGTTGTGCTGCTGAGTTGGAGTCAGGGCTCTTGGGAGCTGTGGATGCCGCCACTGGGACTCGGAAGAGCCTCTTGTAATCGTCCAGGAGGGGAGACAGAGTTTGCAATATGCTAGTGAAAGCCTTAAAGCTTTTATCCAAGCATAATTGTGGGGGGAAAAACAGAGAAAAGAAACTAGAATATAGTATAGGCTTTAACATAAGCTGTAAAATGTAAAAGATTAAAGAGAGCAGTGTCTGGAAGCATAAATAAAATATGTAGAAATACTGAAATGATTTTATATCTGACAGCAGGATGCCAAAATAACACTGTGGCAATGATGATTGTGGCTGAAATTATTTTCTGATGACAGAGCAGAACAAATGAGTACAAATCACAAACATGTCAAGGTTAGTTCTTGACTAACACACTTGAAAACGAACTAATTCCAGAAATAGTAGCTTCCAGTCTTGCTGTATTTATAGCTTTCTTCCCTTTTGTCTCTTAATTCCAAATCTCAGTAGTCTTCCAGGAATAGAGCTGTACACAATAGCTAAGTATCTTCTTAGAATTTCCCAGTTCTTTTATTATTTGTGGAACTTGTAGAGATGTTCTCTAGTGGCTGCTGCAAAAATGATAGTTTGGTTGAAAGAAGTTAAAAAAAAAAAGGTGTACTCTGCTTTATGCTTCATGCTTCAGCTAAGAAGAGATGAATGGACAGTTCATGGAAAGCAATCCCAATCTTCTGCTTTCTATTTTGAATATGGGTCAAAGAAGGCACACTCTCCTGGGCCACGGTTGGGTGGAGAAAAAGCAGCACCAGATAGAGGTAATTTGAATGGGTGGAAAAATGATGTTCAGGGACGGGGGAGGTCAGCAGTCCACCCAGGAAAGTAAACCACTAGGAGTCTTAGAAGACGTAAGGGCTGGAGGTACGGCGGTTGTGCTGAGACCTGAGAGGCAGCGCTGGAGGAATCACACTGCAGACGTACCTCAGTTCCTTTTTCTCTCTCTCTCTTTATTTATCTCTGTCTCTCCATTTCCCTTTCTTTTTTGAGATTTCTATGAAATTTTATCAGAAAATTGTTAGAGCAGCTTGTTTCTCTAAGGAAACAAGTTTCTCAATGTATAGTGTTTATGTCAGTAGAAAAATCGAAACACTGGCTGTTGATTCAGATGGTATTAAATTAAAAATCTGCTTTTTGTTTCACTCTGTACGATAGTAAAGAAGAATGAAAATTTTCAAGCACATCAAAAATGGACAGCCGGCAGACACACAATTATATAATCGTATTTGAAGTACATATTCATTTATCCAATCAACAGATATTTGTTGAATATCTAATATGTGATGAGAAATTATGTGTTTCCCCCAAACCCAGGCCCTTCACAGAAGCACTTTGATATTTATATATATTATTTGCACATGGTAGCTTGCTGTGACATCTTTTTAAGAACATAAATGTGTGTAATATTTAGCCCATGATGAACAACTGCTTGAATTAGGCCCTGTTATAAAACTGACATGACAGGTTGGTTATATTTGGGGCAATTCTCTTACAGAGCACATTTGTTTTTCAGATTAAATTTTGCTAGCAGTTTCCTATTTCCTCACAACTAACCATGCATGCTTCTTGCTGGCAACTGCGGGAGGTTAAATTAAGACAAAGTTTCAGGAAATTTTGGGCTTATTGAATGACTTATTGTCTTTATATCTTGAATATTTTGTTGATGCTTATGTTCTTCTTTTCATAATTTTCTATATAAGCTACTTGAATGCTGAAGACAGTTTCCTCTATCATAAAGAATGCAGGGAACTGGATTGATCTCAGAGACTTAGGAGTGATTATGTGAAGGAAAAAGGACAAAAAGTCTATCATTTAAAGGCAACTGAGCCAGAAACCACGCAGCGTGAGTTCTAATCCAAACTCTGGGGCCAAGTTAGGGGGTGGAGGGACTGAGCAAAAAGGAAAAAGGACTCATGGACATGGACAACAGTGTGGTGATTGCTTGGGAAGGGGAATATAAGGGGACTAAATGGTAATGGAAAAAATACAATAAAATATTTAAAAAATAAAACAAAAACTGAATATGATACAGATTTAAGGTTTTATTTATTTATTTATTTATTTATTTATTTATCACTTTTTGTCCTTGTGCAAACCACTTAACTTCTCTGGGCCTTCATTTTCTCATTTGTGTAATAGGAGTAATCAGTTATTTACCATCTTTCCAGATTGTTTTGAGAATTAAAATATATATCTAAATTTTGAAAAAAATTTAAGTTATAAAACTAGCTAAAAATCTATGGTAGATACTATTATTTATTCAATAGCAGTTTTTTCCTCATGCTACATATGTATTAAATCCAATTTTATCCTTTGGGGCCATAGGTTTCAAGGATGCCTGGGTCTTTTCTCAGCCTAGGGAATGAATCTTAATTGTCCTAAAGCATTGGTTTCATTCTGCTTGTCTGTGATAGATTTAAGAATAATCAAGTGAATCACTTCTGTCCAGTAAACTTAGAGGAAAGTCTGTCTGAGGAACTTTTGAAAAAAGGGGGAGGGCAGAAGTCAGGGCCATTCCATTCTTCTGCCTGTGGAGGTTGTACTGTGAGATGCGGTGCCCAGAGCTGCTGAAGTCCTCTTGTAACCAAGAGGGTATGTGCTCATGGACAAAAATCAGTGTTTGGATGATGCTAGATCCCTGATATCGATAAGCTGCTGAATTAAACAACTCAGGAGCTTCTTTACCGCTGAACTTCCTGTTAATAGAATTTCTTATTGTTTAAGACACTGACTTGGGTGTTTTAATTTTATTTTTTATTGATTTATTGGGGTGACATTGGTTCACAAAACTTTAAAGATTTCAGGTGTACAAGACAAAAAAAAATCTGTACACTGTATTGTGCACCCATCATCCCAAACAAAGCCTTTCCCTCCCCATTCCCCCCACCTTTGCCCACCTCCACCTACCACCCACCCTGCTGTCTGTGTCTATGTGATATACACATATAGATGAATATATGTATGTATACACATCTTGCTTGATCCCTTTTCCTTCTTTCATCCAGCCCCCTTCCTCTCCCCTCTGACAGCTGTCAGTCTGTTCTCTGTGTCTATGAGTCTGTTTCTATTTTGTTTGTTAGTTTATTTTGTTCATTAGATTCCACATACGAATGAAATCATATGGTCCTTGTCTTTCTCTGACTGGCTTACTTCATTTAGCATAATATTCTCCAGGTCCATCCATGCTGTTGCAAAAAGTAAGATTTCCCTTTTTTTTTTAGTGGCTGAGTAGTAGCATATTCCATTGTGTAAATGTACCACAGCTTTTTTATCCACACATGCATTGATGGGCGCTTGGGCTGTTTCCAGATCTCGGCTATGATAAACAATGTTGCAGTAAATGTAGGGATGCGTGTATTCTTCTGGATTAGTGTTTGGTGTTTCTTCAGATATATTCCCAGAAATGGGATCACTGGCTTGTGTGTGTTTTTTTAATGGTAGCTGGAATCATTCTAGTTGATAAATAATTACTAATTCAAAGTGCTTCCTCAGTTTCAAAAGCCACATTTACTAATTCCTCAAAGCCTATTTTGTTGAACCAAAGTGAAAGTTTAAATTATTATTCAACAAAATAATTCAGGAGTCCAAGTCTTCTTTTAGCAATAAGAGTTTAAATGGGGAAAAAGAAACAATTCTATTTTTGCTTTTCTTTTGACTGTGTAGATAAATTAAGAATGTTATAAAGAAGAAATGCAGAAGTGAGAACAAAGCACACTTTTTTGCAAAGTTGTTACTATTATGACACCATCACAGTGTGAGGAAAGAAAACCTCAAAGCCATTAAATACACATGAACTATTTTGAATAGTGATGAGCTGATGGTGACTGAATAGGTTTTCTTCTAAAAGTTCAGAATTTCCCAATATAAACAGTTTAACTTCATTGCATTCTAATCTCTTGAGAAGAGTGTCTGAATTTATGAGATGTAATCTGGCAAACAATTTAAACTCTTAAGTTTAAGTTTTGGTTTCAGAAAGATCTTTGTTTGGCCTGGTTGGTGTGGCTCAGTGGATTGAGCACCGGCCTCTATGCTGAAAGGTCACTGGTTCAATACCTAGTTGGGGCACATGCCTGGGTTGCAGGCCAGGTCCCCGGTTGGGGGCATGCAAGAGGCAAGTGAGAGGCAAGCTACCGATGTTTCTCTCACACCTCGATGTTTCTCACCCTCTCCTTCTCCCTTCTTCCCCCTTTCTGTAAAAATAAATAAATAAAATCTTTTAAAAAAAGACCTTTGCTTTGGATGTCATTGTAAAATTCTTGGAATCTGAAAATACGATCTGAAAATATGAAAGAAAGTAACTATCCACTCATAAATTAACAGGGCTTTTATGGACAATGGATCTGACCTAATAACCAAAGCTGTTCTGGAGGTTAGTCAGCATTTTAATATTAGTTTAATAAAAGCTAACAATTCCTGAAAGGCATGATGTTTGATTTCATAGTATAATATTTTTCATAATTTCAACTAGAAGGCTCAAATGATATGAACCACTTTCCCAATATTGCACACTAGTATTTAAAAGATAATGTGTGCCGACATTGATAATTCTAAAATCTGCAAGTTCCTTCTGGATCAGAAAATCTGAGAGACTGAGCAAAATGGTTAAAAGAATGGTCTTTGAAATCATGAAATTTTTGATTCAAATGCCTACTCTGTCATTTACTATGTCACCCTGAGCAAACTCACGCACCATTCCCTACACCTTAGTTTTGTAGCCATAAAATGGAAGCAAAGGAGGAGTGTATAAAACATCCACCGCATAGGGTTTGGAAGAAAATGAAATGATTAGGTAAGGTACTTGGCATGGTGGCTAGCTCATTGGACGTGCCAAAGAAATGTGAGTTATTATAGACCAAAAATACCAATTCCTGTTTGTTTATGTAAAACATTAAATTTTTGGAATGATTTGTGTCATGCACCTCAATGAATTTTTGAGACAAATGGGAGGAAAATAGGATATATTGATATCACCATTTTATAAAAGATGGCAAAAAGGGGATTGTCAATGAGACTGAGATCATTCTAGGTTCATTTTTGTTCAATATTTGTTTAACAAATATTTATTTGGCCCACTCTGGGCCAAATTCTGAGAAAGACCCCACAAGATATGTTTTAATGAAAGAACCCAATCAAGAACTGTCCCTCTGTACATCTGTTATTTTTGCTACCTAGCTTCCAGGTTCTACCCCTCCTTTTGGTAATTAACAATTTCTTTCCTGAGTAACCTATCTCTTCCCCATTGTTTGCAAACTGGTGGTGCCAAAGGACATGGCATAGCTCAAGGCAATCTGTCTCACCTGCCTTGGTTTCAGAAACTTGTGGGGGAGGATGCGGGCTAAAAATAATTGCAGCTTATTAACTAGCTCATGTAAAGGTACTCAGAGCTGCTCTAACTTCTATTGTGACTATGTGATGCTACTAGGTAGACAGCATTCCATAATGGGTTTTCTTTTTGCTTAGGTTAACTAATGTCAGATTATATTGCTTTCGTCCAGAGAAACTTAACTGATAGAACGTTTGAAAGTGTGACAGTTCATTCCTAGAAGTCTTGGAATCCATATCCTAGGACAATATTGTTATAATATAGATAATGTGGCAGACCAAAGGTTGTTCTATGTTAGTGTTACTTTGTACCTAGGAGGAGAGAAAGTATTAATGTATTTATGTTCCTTTTACAGCTGAAGCAAAACAAAGTAATGGCAATATTTTCCTTAGGCTAATCCACTCCCCTGGTCCTTTATTCCCATTCCTGCTCCATTTCTCTTTTCTATTCTATAACCATCCAAGCTCCACCTCATGTCTTTCCCTTATATATTAGTCAGCTGTTGCTGCATAACAAACTTCAAAATTTGGTGGCTTCATACCAAAAAATATTTATCTTTTTTCAGTCAAGGGTCTGTTGGTGAGCTGGGCTTGGCTTCAATCTACATGTTGGGTCCAGATCTGCTTTATGTGTTTCCCTGTTCTTCTTGGACAGAGTATGTTACTCTCCTGGTAGATGACAGAAATTCAAATTTCAGGCTAGAATCCTGAAAGCTAGCCTAAAACTTCTTATGTTACACCTGCAACCATCCACTGGCTAAAGTAATTCACATGGCCAATGCCAGTGTCAATGGAGGTGGGGGACAGACTGTTATTTGGTGGGTGATATGGTAAAGTCATGTATGATTCTATAACAAGGTGGGAGGCTATAATCTAGCCTATCACATCTCTACCTGTTCTCCTAGAGCTCTGGAGCACATTCTCTCTGAAGGCATTATCTCATGGCTTCAGAATCTTAGGTGAGTTAAGTAAGGTAGAGCAGAAGAAAAGTGGAATCCTAGATAATACAAACCTATTTAATCTGTCTTAGGCCTTGTAAATAAAGTACCATGTTAGTTGATATTTTAGTTTTAAAGATTTTATTTATTTATTTTTAGAGAGAGGGGAAGGGAGGGAGAAAGAGAGGGAGAGGAATATCACTGAGTGGTTGCCTCTCTCACACCCCAACTGGGGACCTGGCCTGCAGCCCAGCCATGTGCCCTGACTGGGAATTGAACCAGTGATCCTTTGATTCACAGGCCAGCACTCAATCCTCTGAGCCACACCAGCCAGGGCTAGTTGAAATTTTTTTAATTCTTATAAAATCCCAGTGAGTTTTATATGTAACAAATCTGAAATTTAGAAAAGTTAAATTTTCACAAATGTGTAAAAAGATTAAATGCTCTATAGCCATGGCTGCACATAGTCAACAGAACTGGTTTTAAACCAGTGGGTATACTTTTATAAGCCAACCAATCGGGGCCAGCCTTTTTCTTCTGAAAGTCAGCCAATCAAGACTTACTCCAATAAACACATTTCTGAGTTTCAACCAATCAACAACAGTCTTATCTCCCAGTAATCAGGCTTCTACATGCCTCTAGAAATCTCCAAGAACTACATGCTTTCCTCAAATCCTATGGAAGATCAGCAGAGCCTGACCAGTATCACCCTTTCTTGACATAATCAGTGATACATTTACCTTTGTCTTTTATTTCACATAATGAGTAATGGTCTCATTGGCTTTTGACCGTTCTACCAAATGGTAGAATGAAGCAACAAACAAATTCCATCTGATTTCAGAGCCTAAACTCTTACCCAGCACACTGTCCTGCCTTTCTTCCTTTCACAATAGTTATTGTCCAGGTACTCTTCTCGTAAGAGTTTAGCCTCTGGGAAAATTCAACTCTTGGATTGTTATTTAACTTTGCATATCTTATCTATTCAGCTAACTTGTCAGATCAGTTGAGTCTTAACACAATTTCACATCCCCAGTGGTGACTAATTTATCCATTATTCATTTATTAATTTAAAAGTTATTCACAGAAGTACTTAATATTGCCAGGCACCATAATAGTGATGAAATTAAGAAGTTTTAGCTCTCAAGGGCTGGAAGCTTAACGACAATGTGAAGTGTGCCACCATGTGTCCAGGGGGCAGTGGGACCTGAGGGGAAAGAGTGCCTACACTTGCCTTCACCATGGTGGGCGCTCAATGGTAAACTGCCGAAAGGCATACTTGTGGATGAGGTTTTTGGACCGGTCATTTTGGAGCAGAGGAAAAAGTCCTCAAATAAGCTAAAACTCTTCAAATGTCAAACCCTGAATCAGGAAGTGCATTAACCCAAAACTGAGTTTTGTGGGAAGAAGCCCCATTATAAATACGTAGTTTCTATTTCTATTGTTATAAAAGTTTAGTTTTTATTTTTTTAATCAAGTGCAGTTCTGCTTTTTAATACAGAATATTCACTATTTAGATAAATGATGGAAAAGATTGATAAAATATAGAAAAAATACTTTCACCATGTTTAGTGAAACAGGAGCTGGTTTAATAAGGAGGCCAAATTTATAGTGATCCCCAATTTACACATATACTTTCTTTTTATTTTTGGTTCAAACTTCTTTTCTGTATTATGTCCCACTCCTTTTCCTTGGTCCATTATAAAATTTAAAATATTGATGTAATTGCTGAAATGAAAGGGTTTTTTCCACATACAAAAAAATCTCTAGTTTATACAGAAAATATCTCCTCCAGACACAGAAGCAATGTTTACATTTAGGCTTGATTAATGAGTGGACACTGGCTTGGATTTCAGTACTTTTTTGCCTTTCCCAAACAACCATGACTTTTTCAGATAAATTTCCTGGTTGAGCCAAGAACTCAGGGCCAGTGGAGGACGGTCAGGACTGCTGCAGGGAGAAACGGATTCTCTTGTGCCTGCTAGTGCTTCCTTGATTTGCTGTGGGTGATGTGTGATATCGACTGACTTACAATGATCTGTGACCTTGGTTAACCAAAAAGACAGTAAGTGCATTTCAAAAGGTTTAAAACATCATTTGAAACGTGAGTTCCAATTGCAATTACTGCTGCCTTTTAATTCCTTTCTTCCTTAAGGAACCCTTGTGATTTCATAACCCATTCTCACCCCTCTCCCCACACCAACAACTTTTGGAGTTTCTAAGTAGACATTCACTTTTATGTTGTGAATGTATTTTTATTTCCTTTATCTAGGATGTGACTATTTATAGATCCAACACCAGAAGCTAACTGACCACTGGGATCAGATAAAATTACTCTTACACTATTAAAAAGAACACACTGGCTATAATCCTTGCCCTAATGGAGTTTACACTAGTGGGGAAAAGGCAAAGAACAAATAAACCAATACAATTTATACTATGCCAGATGGTGATAATAGCTATAGAAAGAACAGCAGAGAGGGGTGATAAGAAGAGGAGCGAGTGATGCTATTTCAATAAAGTCCTTCTTAAGCAAGGACTTAAGGAGAATTCTGGATGGAGTAATAGCAAATGGAGAGCCCAGATGGGCTTGTCCTCTTCGAGGAATAGCAAGAAGGCCAGTGTGCTGAGAGCAGTAGTCAAAAAAGCCAAGCCATAGGATGAGGATCAAGAGAAGCCAGATGACCTCTGATGTCTGACCTACCAGTTGATACCGTTACAGCAATCTCAGTGCCTCTTTTGAAGAAGTCCATTAACCCAAGCACTGTCCCATCCATCCATCCATCCATCCGCCCACCCATCTTTCACAGTACCTTTCTCTCTACCAAGGAAGTAATATGATAGTAAGGGAGAAGAAGGAAAGTAAAGGGAAGAAAAACATTTTAAAAGACATATAAAGGAGGAAGAAAGAAAGAAGAACAGAATGATGAAATGGGAGAAATGCTGAACATGGACTCAGAGTGTACTTTCCTTTTCAGACCCATCACTCCCTGGCTATATGACCAGAGGTGTATTTATTGAGGTAACATTGGTTAATAACATTATATGAATTTCAGGTGTGCAACAGTATAATGATATTTGTTTATTGCATGCTCACCACCAAAAGTCTAGTTTCCTTCCATTACCATATGTTGATGCCCTTTACCCAATTCACCTCTCCACCACCCCCTTTTCCTCCAGTAACCATCATTCTGTAGCCTATGAGTTTTTTTATGTTAGTTTGTTTGTTTTATGTTAGTTTATTTGTCCATAGATGGATGAATGGATAAAGAAAATGTGATATAGCTGTAATGAAATACTACTCATAAAAAAACATGAAATATAGTCATTTGTGACAACATGATGGATCTTGAGGATATTATGCTAAGTCAAATAACTCAGAAAAGGACAAAAATCTTATCATTTCACTCACATGTGGAATATAAAAAAACTAAACAACCAAGCAAAATGAAAACTCATGATACATCTTGCTTCATGGTTCTGTGCATTGTTTTCTTTTATCTTATGATAATCCTGTACATGAAATGACCACAGTCTTTGTTCTTGTTCATGTTTAAGTGAGATGGGGTTTTTAAAAATCTCAGAAGAGGAACGTTGGTCAGTAGTTTTTCTAACTTCACAGTTGTAGAACTTCCTCTTAGTAAGATGAAGTATTCAAATATATGATCTACTATCTGTGATCTACCTTCTCTGTTCTCCTCGTTTAATTTTATCTGGATCTTTTCTTTCACTTGATCCTATTGTCTCCATCCTGCTCGGTTTACCTCCTACTCCCAGAAGATTCTCCTGGAGGCTGATCTTTGTCTTAGAAGGGAGCTTTAGTTGTTTTATTTCCCATTTTCCTAAGGCACTAACTGCCCTGCATAGTCTGAACTTCTGCCGTCACTTAGCACTCACCACTCACAACTGAGAGCCCATGAAGCCAGGACCTATTTGGGTGTTGTTCTAAACATGGCCCACTGAGCTTTCCAGAAAGGACTCTTTTATTTTGGGTCCTTGGGCAATTCAGTATCGAGTCCTGCAGTTCTCCCAGCTGTCAGAAATCCCTTGTCTACTCTCCGCTTCCTCCCACACAGTTGCCAGTACTAGGGGAGGCTTGCTATAGCCAGCTTAACCTCAATACCCCAAATTTTAGGGTTTATAGTGGTACTTTTTGTTTAGTTTTGATGTAGATTTTGGCTGAATGTTTTGTTATTCTAGTTTCCTTTCTGTTTTTTTTTTTTCCCCCAGTGGATTTGGAAAGTCAAAGACTATGCTGTATACCTACAATCTTCCTTTGAACTCCTCCCCACCCCAATTTCCTTGTAGTAGTTTCAAAGGTTGGCCTTTCTGTATATAGTTACTCACTCCGCCTGACTTTTATTTTGCTGTAGGATATCAGGTAAAGATTTAAGTTCTTCCTTTCATTTATATAATTTCCCCCCACATATATGCATCTTTCCTTCCTCTGAGTTGTAGACCAAATCCCTCACAATTTTCATAAAACCTTGGTTCTCTTGTGTGGTCTATATTCTATAGTTCTAATCTTATACCAAGATTACTCTGTTTTAATTGCCACAGTAGTTACATTTCTTGATATTTGGTATTGTAAGTCTTCCCCACACCTTTTCCCCGCTCTTTTTTTATTGTTCTTTTTCAAATTTGCCTTGTCTATTCTTTTCTTCTCATCATATAAATGTTATTATCAGCTTGATAATTCTACTAAAACTATTTTTGGACTTAGAAAGACCTAACTTTTTAAAACATATGAATTCTTCTTACCTAGGCATATAGTACATTGCCATTTATTCATGGATCTTATGTATATTAAACTGGATTACAATAGCTCTCTGAACTCTCTTGTTAGTTTTCACAGGTTCACTGTAGAGCCTCTTATATGCTCTTTGCAGATAATGTCATCTTCAAAGAATAATTTGTTTCTTTGCTTTCCAAAACTTATATATATATTTTTTTGTTTCATTCTTGCTACAGCTTCCATTTCAAAGTTTAGTAGTGGTAGTGTGAAGAGCATTCTTATCTTGCAACTATTACTAACTTTTATGTAAAGTAGGACACTTATTCTATATTTTTGGAAATATTTTTTATCAGGTTAACAATACTTTTCCCTAGATTCCTGAGACGTTTATTTTGGGTGAGTATTGAATTTTATTGAAGGCCCTTCTTAAACATTTTAGCATTTTGTACCATGTATTTCATTTTATTTTATCCTGTTAATGTGATAAGTATATTAAGAGTCTTTCCCCACAAGCATTACTGGGTTTAATCTGCCTTGCTTGTGATATGTATTATGGTTTAAATGCCATATTATATGAACTCAGAAATAATTCTTTTCGCAATTGATTCCTTTCTTTCACAAACGTTCTCAAACAGGTGTGGAATGAAGTACTTATCTTATTGGAGGAATAGGTGGTCTGGAAGGAAAGGTGAGAAAAAAACGGAATATTAGTAAGCAACTCCACTTTGGGAATCAGGGAAGTGGAAGGCGGGTCCCTGCGTGTCAGTACTCTCCTAGCCTGGCCTTCCCAGGTTACTGCTGCTGTGCTAGGGGTCAGTTCACAACTAACCACCACGAGTACAGAATTTGGAAGAGTGGTAGGCTCCTGCCTCAGAGCCCGCCCCTTCTGAGCACCCAGAGAAAAACCCCACTGTCCACTGCCAGACCAATCCAAGGCTACATCTGGAGTTCCTTCTCTCATTTAAAAATACCTTCTTATGTGAGAATAAATTCAAAATGGATCAAAGAATTAAATGTTAGGCCAGAAACCATAAAAATCCTAGAAGAAAACATCGGCCACCTGGCCATGTGGTTTCAAGGGCCTTTGGTCTGCAAGCAGTCTGGCCACCAACAAGGTGAGCAAGGGGAAGGAGAAGGCACGTGTTTCTCCCTTCCCTCCATTTAGATCTCTTGGCACAACATTTCAGACGCTCTAGAACAGTCAAGTTCTCCATCCACTTCCATTCTTTTCCCAGGTTAGACTGGCAGGTAGCACCTCCCCTTCCTGCCATGTTCTGGAAAGGAATAGGAGGGCTTTTCCCTTCATCAGTCGCATAGCCAGCCTCACACAGACTGCATGCAAGGCCTCCTCCTATGGTGACTCTGCCTGGGGATAGGGAAATCTGTTGTTATGCCCCAGGGGGACATGGAGGCTGTTCCTGAGCTACCTCGGGGGTTTCCTGTGACCCATCCCTCACTATTGACAGCACTCTGGTCTCACGACCAGGAATCAAACTGGCAACTTTTTCATTTGTGGAATGACACCCAACCAAATGAGCCACACTGGCTAGGTCTGCACACACAGTTGTTCTAAGAGAGGTTCTCTGAACCAGTGGCCTGAAATTTAAATCGACTAAGTCTCAATTTGGAGTTTTGCAGAAGTGGAAATGTTGGCTTAATGTTAGGATATTCCCAAGCTAAGGCTAGAAAATTTAAGCTACATCCTCAAAGGAGACAATAGTGAAGTGCTAGATCTTTGTTTAAAAATCTTTTTAAAATTAAATTTATTGGGCTGACATTGGCTAGTAAGATTTTATAGGTCTAAATAGAAATGTACATTTCTGTTTAAATGTTTTCATCTAGTCAATAGGACTGAATGTCAAAAGAAACTGAATTAGGGTAGTGCCTTTCTTCATGAGGCTATTGTTTCAAATTTATTTAAAGAGTAACCATTAAAATAAGGGCAGGTGGATAAACAGGTTGTATTAGTCAGAATTCTCCAGAGAAAGACAAGCAACAGGATATGTGTATACAGAGGAGGCTGGAAGAGGGATGGAAGAAGAAAGAGAAAGAGAAAGAGAAAGAGAGAATGAATGAGGGAGAGAGAGTGAATTTATAATGAGGAAGAATCGCCTCACATGGTTACAGAGGCAAGAAATCCCATGACCTGTCACCTACTACCTGGAGACCTAACAAAGCTGGTATTGTAATTCTGGTCTAAGTTTAAGGAGTGAGAACCAAGGGAGCTGATGGTGCAAATCCCAGCCCAAGAGCAGGAAAAGATGAGATGAGATGTCTCAGTTCAAGCAGGCTGGCAAAAGGAAAAAGGGAGGAATTCTTTTCTCTCCCCCTTTTGTTGTATTCAGGCTCTCAAGGGATTGAATGATGTCTACCAGCACTGGTGAAGGCAATGCACTGAGTCCACCAATTCAATTGTCGATCTCATCCAGAAACACCCTCACACACACACACCCAGAAATAATGTTTAATGTGGACACTCTGGGGTGCCCTCAAATTGGCGTAAAATTTAACTGTCCTAGAGGCTCTTGGGTAAGTAGCTATAATTTTTGGTTTTCTAATTCTGTTTAACTGGGTGCATTAGGAGATATTTGGAAATGCATCAGAATGGATAAGAACATGCACTTTTAGGATTACAAATCCTTGGACTGGAATTCTAGCTGTATCTTGGGCAAATTACACTACTTCTATAAAACTGATTTTGTTCACATTAAAGTGAAAGTCTTTATTCCATGAGGTTATTGAAATGATTAATTACAGTGCCTGATGCAAGGAAAGTGAATAGATAAACATTAACTCTCCTATTACAGAATATTATTCAAACCTTTAGGTTAGCATTTAATGATTACAAGCTACTTCTTTTAGTTTTACCTTTGTTCAACTATTTTTTCTATGCATTTTTTACTCCAGAAAAACCTACTAAAATTGTCTCTGTTCTCTGAGCAAATCTTTTTCTACTTTTCACACTGATTTTACTTACATGAAGCCTTTTTGTCTACTTAACTGGATTGATCTCTCTAAATTTAAAAACACCCTGATTGCTAAAGTATTTACATTCCTTGCTAAAACACGGTACAAAGACCGTTACATCTTGGCGCCTGCTTAGTATTAGGACTATTTTTCCTTCTCCTGTCATTGCCGAATGCAAGACTTATTTTCTTTTTACTTTACTAAATATTTTTCCCCAAGACTAGTTTAATCATTTTAAAAATTATGATTCTCTAAATTGAAGAAATACACATTGTTATATAAAATTAGCTTTGCCTGCAGAGTTTATGAAATAAGGATAATGGCCTCTTCAATTTCAATTATAACCAGGAGATATGGATGAGAGGAGTAAAATTCCTCAGTGAAAATGAAAATGAATCTTCAATGACATTCATAGAATCAAATCCCCTAGTGACACTGTGGTCAGCAGTTAGGCAGACGTGAGCAGAGCAAGGATGATGGGCCAGGCACAGAAGGTCACCAGGGCTGAGAGCACCAGGTACCAACCAACCGGCAAAACTGGGAAAACAAGGACCTCGCCCCCAGGGTGACTTTTCCTCCCCTAGCACATTGTCGGTCGTGCAGTTTAGAACCCCCTGACCTTTCATATGCCCGGTCATGTGGTTGGGACATTCCCCTGACCTTTCTTCCCCTGGCGTGTTGCACTTACGCGGTTTTACATGCCTTTAGAGGAGGAACAAGGGCCAGAGAATAGCCTCATATGATTCCCATACAAGCCCTGGCACAACAAGGCCGTAAACAGTAAGCCCTAGAGATAACATCCAGGTCTCAATTGTGTTTCAGCTCCAGGCCCAGAAATGCGGCAGAACCTGAAAGCAAAACCAGGCGAAGCCATGGCTGACAGCTGTGGAGACTAATGAACCCCAAAGGACACAAATCCCACCCTTACAGTCCACCCCGCCCACATGCCAGTGCCTTTCCTCACCCCTTCCCCCAGGCACATTTTTCTTGATGATCTCTTCTTTCCTGACCCCATTTCTTTTATGACTCACTTCCTTCTCTGTGGCTTTCTAAATAAACTTTTTCTTATGGTTTGGGTCTTATGGGCAGTCAGAAAATGTAAAAAATTTTCTTCATCTTTTATAAGAACCAAAGTTTGGTTACATTAACTTTCTTTACTGTTTTTATCTTTAATTTTACTTATTTCTATTCTTTATTATTAATTTTCTTCTGCTTGACTTAGGTTTATTTTTACTCTTCTTTTTCTGGTTTCTTAGATGAAAGCATATATTATTGAATTCAGACTCTTATTTTTAATATAAAAATATAATGCTATACACTTCTACCAAGAACTGCTTTAGTTAAAACCCACAACTATAATTATTGATTTTTAAAATTTTTGTTCATTTCAAAATATTCTTTAGTTTCCTTTGTGACTTCTTCCATAATGTGTGGCTTATTTAGATGAATGTTATTCAATTTCCAAGTATTTGGGAGATTTCCTGATATCTTCCAGTTAGTGATTTCTAGTTTATTTCTGTTATAATCAAAAATATATTTTGTAAGATTTACATTCTTCTAAATTTGTTGAGATTTTATTTATTCCCCCAATATGGTCTACCATGGTGAATATTCTATGTGTATTTGAAAAGAATGTTATTCTGCTGCTTTTGGGTGGTAAATTCTATAAAGGCTAGTTAGGTCTACTTAATTTTTAGTGTTATCAGATGTTCCATATCCTTTCTGATTTTTTTCATCTTCCTAGTTTATCAGTTATTTAAAGAAGATTACTGACGTTTCTAGCTATAAACATCGATTTCTCTATTTCTTCTATCATTCTATTAGCATTTGAGTCACATAGTTTAAAACTCTATTATTGGGTGCATAAATATAGAATTAATGACTTCTTGGTGACCTAAGCACTTCATCATTATGTCAAACTTCTCTTTATCCATAGTAATATTCTTTGTTCTGGTTTGTACATTGATATTAATATAGTTACTCTAGCTTTCTATTGATTAGTGTGTGCATGCTATTTATTTAATATGTTTTAACTTGTAATCTAAGTATTTAGGTTCCTTTATAGACAGCAGGTTTATTTTTTATACAATCATGCAATGTTTGGTTTTAATTTTAGGGTCGAGAATATATGTATAACAAGTATTGTTATGGTGTCATTAGTATCTACCCTACTGCTAGATTTTCATCTATTTTTGTTTTTTTCTTCTGTTTTGGCTTACATCTGAATCCCATGTTTTTAAAGATTATTTAAAAATTTTATTTAATATTGGCTTATTTACCTTCTTATTTTAATTTATTGTAATGGTTACTTTTAGGTTTATTATATAGGGGTGTGCAAAATAGGTTTACAATTGTTTGTAAGGAAAATACTACAATAATAAATAAATAATAATACGAGAATAAACCGTGCTATGGACTCACAACCACCCCTGTGTATACAAGGTCTGTCCAGAAAAAGGTCCAGCCATTGTTAATATAATGAGAACAGTTTGCATGACATTGATGTAACCTGACAGCCAAGGAGAGTGGACTGGTATGCACATGTGTGAACAATGATGACTTCACTGTACCAGTCAGTGGGGGTGGTAGATGCCATTGAGTGAGCATGTGTACTGTGTGGCTGTTGCATTCAAAATGGCTGACTAGAGCAGTACATCTGTATCCAATTTTGCATTAAGTTTGAATATTCCTCCACAGAAACTATTCAGATGATTCAGAAGGCTGCAGCTATTGACAACTGGTGATTGGCAGCTTCATCACAACAATGTGCCTATTCACGCATCCATCTGGTGCAGAGATTTTTTTTGCAAAACATCAAATCACCCAGGGGACTAGCCACCCCAGAGCTCAGATTTGGTGCCCTGCAACTTCTGGCTTTTCCCAAACTAAAACCATCTTTGAAAGGGAAGAGATTTCAGACCATTGATGAGATTCAGGAAAATCCGATGGGGCAGCTGATGGCAATGGGGAGAACTGTGTGAAGTCCCATGGTGCCTACCTTGAAAGGACTGAGGTGTCTTGTCCTAAAAACAATGTTTCTTGTATCTTATATCTTCTTCAATAAATGTCTCTATTTTTCATAGTACATGGCTGGTTACCTTCTGGACAGACCTTGTATCTTTAATCATAGTCTATCTTCAAGTAAGAGTATTCCTCTTTAGACTCAGAATAAGAATTTATGGCATCATACTCACAATATTTCCTGCCCACCTTTTATGCTACTGTCACATCAATTTTAACTTTATATGTGTTATAAGCCCACAGTACTTTGCTTATATTTTTTACTTTAGACAGTCAATCATTTTAGAGAGATGGAAAACATGTTTTTTAAAATTACCTTTATTTTAACCATTTCCTGGGGCCCTTATTTATTTGTATAGATTAAAGTCTGTCTGGTGTCATAATTTTTTTTCTAAAAAATTTCCTTTCACATTTCTTGTAGTTTATCTGCAATTAATGAGTTCTCATAGTTCTTGTTTGTTAGAAAACCTGTTTATTTTTTGCTCATTTCTGAATGATAGTGTCATGAGATACACGGTTGAAAGTTTTGTTCTTTTAGCGCTTTAAAAATGTCACTGGATTTTCACACGATAAGCAAAGTTTCTATCAAGATATCTGGTATACTTCTTATCTCTATTTTTTCTATGTAGTGTGTCTTTTCTCTGGATAATTTTAATATTTCCTTGATAATTTTTGTGCTCATCATATGTTAGGTGTGCTAATTTTATTTTATTAATTGTTTAAATCCTTTTTGGGATTTTTATGAGCCTCCAGGTCATGTGGTTTGATATCTTTAATCTTCTTAAAGAATTTTTCAGCCATTTTATCTTCAAGTGTTTCTTTAATGCTTCTCTCTCTTTCTCTGTCTCCGTCTTCTGGAATTACCATTATATGAATATTAGACTCTGTGGTAGTGTCCTAGAACTTCTTAGATGCTCTATTCTGCTTTCTCTTTCTTTCTTTCTCTGTGTGTTTGTGTGTATGTATCTTAGTTTGAGTGATATCTAGTGACCATCCTTGGTTATGTTAAATCTATTGATAAACCAATTGAAGGCATTCTTAATCTCTATAACTGATATTTTTTCACTTCGCACTTCTGTTTGATTTTTTTTATCCTTTATATTTCCTCTCTACTCATGCTGAAATTTCTTATTTGTGTATGCATGTTGTCCATTCCTCCCATTAGATAACATATAAATCATAGTGATTTTAAGTTCCCTCTCTAACAGATATATTAAATGTTATCTCTGAGTCTCATTCTATTGATTAATTTGTCTTTAACAATTGATTTTTTTCTAGCCTTTGTGTTTCTCAAATTTCTTATTGATTATGGAACATAGTGTGTAGAAGAGCAGAGATGGGGGTTACTAGTATTCATGACTGGCAATGGGTACATTCTTTTTATTGCTGGGCCATTTGTGTGGGATATTGAGTCCATGTAGTCAGGATATTAGCTGAGTTTGTGTTTTATTGTTGCTAAGGCTATATGCAGTGAACCACCGGCTGTGAATTTCTTTATCATTACCTTGTTCTTATCATGGGGGTAGTTTTTCAGAGCCTTGATCTCAATTTCCTTGTTTTACAGTAAGTTTTGGTCCTTCCCTGGTTTCTCTGCATACTCTTGTCCCTCCCATAGTAGGCTGCTGTTGATTGGCTTTGGTGTCAGCCTGGTGAGGGAGTACAGGGCAGTTCTCTGTTGTCCTGGTTCAATCTCTGTCAAGGCAGTTTCCAATTTATGCTTGGAAGTTAAAGGTCTTGTTCCCAACATTCAAGTGAGAGTAAGAGGCCAGAAGTTCAGCACCCAGTTTGCATCTATTTGCTCATTTCTTCTGTTCTTGTTATGATATTCTGGATATAATTCTGTTATATAATTCTGTTATAAAGATCACTCCTCCCCAAAAATTCCTTCAAGCTTCTGTGAGAGTGAAGGAGGTACAGTCATTTAGCTGATCAGAGTAGAGAAAGAGAGAGGATCTAACTTCTCCAAGCCAGTTTTCAAAAATCCTCTCATTTTAGGCATTTTCTCTCCACTGTCCTGTGCCAACAGTTTCTGAGACGTGGGGGGCATTTTGAACTGTCAATCAGGTTTTTTGTAGCGTTCCTCATGATTTTCTTTTCAGATTTGGTTTCAGCATCCATACATTTGTTAATGTAGGCTTGTCTTCCATTTTCCCTGATCTTGTGTGTTTATATCTTAAACCTAATCATGATATTATTCTTTTAGTGGATTTTGGGGAGGGAGCCAAAGGAAATGGATGTGTTTAATCCACCGTATATACAAAGAAATCCTGTGCCTGGCAATCTTAAAGTGATTCATCATTTTCACTACTTCAAGTTCTTCTACATGCAAATAAACTTCAGGGAGAGCCCAGATTTCACATGGCCAGAAATAGATGAAATGATGAAATTATCTAAGATACGCAGCTTCTACTGTAGCTTGGTATGCATATGTGTTTCATGCCTTATTTTCTTATTAAGATTTTTATGTACCTTGATGGGAAAGTTTATGTCTCATATATTTTTACATCTTGTAATACCTCTAATATCTTGTCTATTTCCTTAATTTCCATTATTTTAAACTTTTTTTATGTACTAAGCTAGGCTAAAATCCCAGTCATAAAGTCCCATAAGTTTTATAGAGAAATTGTGCTACCAAGAGATTATTCTTTGTTTCGCATTCACTTGAGGTTTACAAAATGCCATCTGTTTATGAACAGCAGAAGGGCCTATTTTTAGCAAGCTCTTAAACCTGAACATGTATTAAGACATACTTTTTAATGTTATTTTACCATGAAGTTAAGTAGTTTCATTAATAAAAAAACTGTTTCCTCTATTCTGTTTTCTCATAAGGGTGTCAAAAAGTAAGGTTAAGAAGTTGCAGAGGTTTCTAATTAGAAATTTTCAAAGTGGGGATAGACACATGGGGTCCAGATCACTTTTATTATCTCATTTATATTTATTTAGTGAGCAGCTATTAAATACTCTAGACGACTTTAAGAAGCAAAACTTTCTGTCATGACCCTACGGCTGCTTAGTGCTTTACACCTCTTATCACTTCAGCAAGAACACTAAATGTATAGGCTTATTCTCATTAATTTTTAGGGAACACCCTGAAAATAAGGCTGAAAAGTTTTAAGGAGCTTAATTTCATGATTCTGAGGCTCAAAATCAAGATACTCTTGCTGCTAATTAAGTTTGTTTTGCTCTTATTTTATTACTGAGGTTTTGACCTGAAGCTCCAGTCTAGGTCTTGGTAACTTCCCCAGAAACCACATGATCAGTATCTTACTTCTCTCCGCCCCCATCACTTTTTATTGCCCTAAGCTATGAAAAACAACATTTACGACTTGGGAGCCTGAACTGAAACATGTTCCTTATACCCTGCTATTAGATTTTCTTGATATCAACTGCTTTCCTGAAATCTGAGGACTTGAGTTTTGCTTCACATTTTCCTTTCACTTTACTCTGACCGTGACCAGGACATTAACTTGCAATTTATGACTCCGCCCGTGCTGACTACTGCTTCTCTGCTGCTATCTTGCTTTTGAGTTCTCTGTGGTTCTTAGATTTTGCAACTAGATCTGTCTCCCAGCTCAGTGGTTGTGGTTCATCCCATATCATGAATTCTGTAACCATGTCTGGTCACTCCATGAGACAAAGCAATTGTTACTCTTTAGGAACTTTTAATCAGGTTGAGTAAATAGAATATATGCATTAAAAAGTGTGAATAACAAGATGAACTGGAATATTGTCATACTTTACCTAGAATTTCCAAAAATGTTTTGCATAAAAACTAAATCTCCTAATAATGTATTTCTCAGGATGTACCCCTGTCACTACATGATGCACGACTGTATTTATGTCAAAAATATGTTGACAACGTTGATCCAAAGACCTAGTTCACTTCTTTGTCAATGTAGATCTTTGAATTAGTGAAGTTTTCAGTCATTGTTTCTTCAAATATTTTTTTTTCTCCCACTTTCTCTCTCTTTTCCTCCTGGAACCTGCATGATGGGTATGTTGGTTTGTTTGATGGTGTCCTATGGGTCCTTTAAGCTCTGTTTACTTTTCCTTATTCTTTTTTTTCTTACTGTTCCCAAGACAAAATAATTTCAGTTGTCTAAATTCAAATTTTGTGATTCTTTCTTCTGCCTGCTCATACATGCTCTTAAACCTTTCTACTAGACTTTTCATTTTGTCATTGTACTTTTCAGCTCTAGAATTTTGGTCTGGTTCCTTTTCACAATTTACGTCTTCATGATATTCTCATTTTATTCAGGTATCACGTTCCTAATTTCCTTTAGTTATTTCTCCATGTTTTTCTTTAGCTCTTTGAGCATATTTAAGATAGTTATTTTAAAATCTTTCCTAGTATTGTTGATATCTGATCTGGGCTTCCCTGAGAATGATTTCTGTCAATAAATTATTTGCCTTTGAGTGGGTCATACTTTCTTGTTTCTTTTATGTTTCATTTTTTTTTGTTAAAATGTGACATTTGAATATTGTAATGTAGTTGCTCTGGAAGTCAGATTCTCCCCATTCTCAGAGTTTGCTTTTTTTTTTTTTAATTGTTGAAAGCTACAGCAGTCCATTTATTTAGTGGCTTTTTACAACTCTTTTGCAAACAGTTGTAAGTTGGTAAGTAAAGTCTCTATTTCTTTAGTTTGTGTCCTAATCTTTTGACAGAGATTTCCTTGAATGCTAAGAAATAAAAAACAAAACAACAAGAAAACAGCTCTTCCGGTTTATGCAGACTGAGTCTGCCGGGCACTCCAATGCTGAGGCAGGCTTTCAGTGAGCCTAGGGATTAGTCCACTGAGAGCTTGGGGTCTTTTCTGAGCATGTGTCTTACCCTGGGGAAGTACGTGACTTTTAAAGTTTTCCATATGAGTACTTCTTTTTTATTTTGTTAAATTTATTGGGGTGACATTGGTTAATAGGGTCACATAGGTTTCAAGCGTACATTTCTAAGGTACATGGCCTATATATTGCATTGTGTCAAATCATCTTCTGTCACCATGCATTTGGCCCCCTTTACCCTTTACTACTTCCCACTCCCTGTCCTCTGGTAACCACCATACTGCTGTCTGTCTGTGTCTATGAGTTTCAGTCTTATATCCCACATGTGAGTGAGAACATATGGTTCTTCGCTTTTTCTGACTAACATATTTGGCTTAGTATAATATTCTCGAGGTCCATCCATGTTGTTTCAAATGGAGTATTTCATCTTTTCTTATGGCTGAGTAATATTCCATAGTATATATGCACCCCATCTTCTTTATCCAAAATCTGTTGAAGGACTGGTTGTCTCCATGTCTTGGCCACTGTGAATAATGGTGCAATGCACATAGGAGCACATACATCATTGTGAATACATGTTTTCAGTTTTTTGGGTAGGTACCCAGAGAAAGAGATTGCTGAGTCATATGGTAACTCTATTTTTAGTTTTTTGAAGAATAGCCATACAGTTTTCCATAGTGGCCATACCAATTTTCATTCCCACCAGCAGTGAATGAGAGTTCCCTTTTCTCCACAGCCTCTCCAACACTTGTTATTACTTGTCTGGTTGGTAATAGCCATTCTAACAGGTGTGAGGTGGTATCTCATCGTAGTTTTGATTTGCATTTCCTCAGTAGCTAGTGAAGTTGAACATCTTTTCATATATCTGATGACCTAAATACTTCTTTTGAATACCTTAATTTCCCAATAAATTTCCCCTAGCTGTTCCTCCTGGGCTTTAGGCGATGATTGTATATCTGTACTGTATTCTTTTGTGCTAGGTATCTGCACATTGCTAGTTTTCCCTGCAGCATTTTCAAGGAATGACCACTGCTTTTGAAGACTGAGTTGTGAGATAAGCAAAACAGAAATGAGTGCTTTGTGTCAGTCCTTCAGGCAGCCCTCAGACATGCTAGAAAAAATCTACACAGTAATTTGCAAGTAAGGTCTGTTCTACTCCCTCCAGCATCGGAAACCAGGGCCCTATCCTGGGAACACAAGCTACTACCACTTCAAGATTGCCATCACACCAGGCTGGAGTTGGAGCAAAGGCAAGCAACAATGCCACAGGACTTCCTACTGCTTTGAAGTTGCCTTTTTATTGGTTCAGCGTTTGCTAGTTTGCTATAAAACTTTAACTGTTTTCTAGAATTATGACAAATATACTTTTGATGACTTCTGCTTGCCTTTTGATGATTTTAAGGGTATTAGGGCTTGGGCCTGGCTATTCCACCATTTCTTTAGAGTATTAATCAAAAATCAGTGTATCTAAGGAAAGACACAACACTGAACAGCTTCTCCCAAATCTCAAAAAACGTTTATTATAAAAGAGGAGAATAAGGACAAGGTGTTTTAGTTATAAGGACTGGCCACAGCATAAATCTTGATACATACTCATGAATTATTGGGGAGTAGTGAGAAGACCAATTAGGTTGAACTGAAGGGTTTGTACAGGAAAGTATTGGGGATGGGGGTTGGAATGCTGTAGACTGGAAGCCTTGTTACAAGTGTGGTTACATGGCAGAGGCCTGCCAAGCTTGCGTTTTAGAGAAAGAGTCTGGAAATATTGCACAGGATAGAAATCAGGATAGAAAAAGGAGAGGCAAGTCATACACGATTGTGATGTTCCAGTCTATCTAATGTTCTACTACCTAAGAGTCATGGTAGTAAGAGAAAATATCGATGTTACGGGAACATTCCCAGCAGGAGTAACAAGGCCTGCAGCATTGACTATGGAATTTAGGTTTGAAATATTAAAGATGTTAAAGGAAAGTGGATAGCCCTTTTTGAAGTGAATTATTTATTTAACCCCCCAAACACATGAAAACATAATTCCATTTGCTGTCACTGTTCTATTTATATTAAATGACCTGAAGAATAAAGCAAGGCATCTTACACAACTAGCTCCTTTTCTTCCAACAAATCCTATTGAATCAAAGATTGTCAGACATAGTCAAGTCATTATAGATGGAAATGTGAGCTGTATTGTTAAGACTCTGACTTATTTATTGGCAGCTTTTCAAAAGGGAAGACAGACACAGAGAAGTGTGAAGGTTTCCTCATGTTTCTACCCCTTGTGCCGTCTACTTCGCTCTCTGCCTGTTTTTGGTTACTGTCAGATCGGTTCCAGAGAAACAGCATACAGTCAGGTTTATCATGTGTTTAGGAAAAAGCCTTCATTGGATTTTGAAGCCTTGAAAAACATTGTATTTTGTTTTGAGCTTTTGATCTCAGATTGATTAAACCCATGAAAGATGAGTTAGAAGTACAGAAAACATGTCCAGAAGTAATTTTGGTGGGGTTACTAAACTTTCCATTTTTGTTACAGAGAAGATAAAAATGATACATCTCTAATTTAATAAAATGTAAGGGGACTGAGATATCTGCTGAAGAAAGACATGCTTTCCATTTAAGTTGGCCACTTCAGAATGTTCAGATGGAAACGAATACACTTCCATTTTGGGCTCTGTCATGGTTGAAACTTCTCAGTTGTCTCTAAAATGGAGTGATTACTCTGTTTCTATAGAGGGATGATGCACTGGTTTAATAGAAGCTGGATACAGAAGACACCAATAGCAAAGTGATAGGAAACTTGGTACTTCCTTTAGTCACTTCGAGACAGAGTATATAACTTAATTGGAACATGCTCAATGTCAAGATTTTGATAGGTACATACAAACATACTTTTCCTATTTTAATCTCATAACATATCTGCAAGTATTAGTATTACTAACTTTACACATGAAGAAATGTTCCCATATCACATAGTAAGGAATCTGACTACATGTTTATACTTTTCTAAAATCTTTCTATCAACAAGAAGTGACAGAGCATGATATGTGAGAACATAGTCTGTACCAGCTGCTAGCTTTGGGTGCTGAGAAAGCATTCTCTTTGCTTGAGGTAAAAAGAACTGGGTTCTCAGCAGACTATTTAGGTTTAGAGTAAAGCCCAAGGTTACTGCTGTAAGCTTCCCAGATCCTATGGGAAATCTGAGTGACAGAACTTGGGAAATTTTCCCAGCTGACCCCACATTTCCATACATGTCAGGAAGCAGTGAGTACCTGACAAAATGTGGGTTAAAAATAGATCCTAGTGGTGATGGTAGACGTTCCATTAACAAAGCCATATAGAGGTGACACTGACATCTTTGAATTTGTAAGCTAAGCCCATGATTTTTTGTTCTTTCAGCTGCCTGAGAACCCCAAAGAAATGTTATCTCAGGGTATACTTATTTATAAGTTGATGTTTGATCTTTATTTCCCTTCTTTTCTCATTTCCTTCTTGTAAGAACTTTTGCAGGATTCAAAGCCGGAACCACTTGGATAAGACTACCATGCACAGGGATGGTCTTACAAGAGAAACTTTTGGGGACTTTCTGAAGGGGGAGTTTTATCTAAAGCAATTACTAATTTATTTTAATTAACCATAACAATTTCTTTCAAGTAATATCAAGTTACTTGAAAGAGAAGACTTTCCCACAGATTCCAAAGAAACTGGAACAGATTGATTGGGGGCTGGTCATCCCCATCAGTGACACTGATGATAAAATGTACGCTGACATAGAAGAAGGTGATGAAATGATGTGTTTGGAATCAGAGTGTAAGCAAAACAATAAAGCCAAATTTTAGCATATCAGTTTTATAAAGCAGTTTAGATTAAATTTAGCAGAATACAGGAAAGCAAGAAAATGTGTCCCACTCATCCCAAATGAAGGATGTTGAGTTATGTTACTAATGTGTGATACTTTAATTTTGTTTAACACTATGTGCCAAAGTAAACTGTATTTCTTATAACTTAAAAAATATGTGTATACATGTACCATGCTCATGGATTGGAACAATTAACATCATCAAAATGCCATACTACCCAATGCGATTTATAGATTCAATGCAATCCCTATTAAAGTACTAATGACATATTTCAGAGATACAGAACAAACAGTTCAGAAATTTATATGAAACCATAAATGACCCCGAATAGCTGCAGCAATTTTGAGAAAGAAGAACAAAGCAGGAAGGATCACAATACCTGATATCAAACTGTATTACAAGGCCACTGTAATCAAAACAGCCTGGTACTGGCATAAGAACAGACATATAGACCAATGGAACAGAACAGAGAGCCCAGAAATAAACCCAAGTCTCTATGGTCAATTAATATTTGACAAAGGGGGCAGCAGCATAAAATGGAGTAAAAATAGCCTCTTCAACAGATGGTGTTGGGGGAGCTGGACAGCTACATGAAAAAAATGGAACTCGATCACCAACTTACACCATACACAAAAATAAATTTAAGATGGATAAAAGACTTAAATATAAGTCATAACACCATAAAAGTCCTAGAGGAAAACATTGGCAGGAAAATCTCAGACATTCCACGCAGCAACGTCTTCACTGATATGTCCTCTAAAGCAAGAGACATAAAGGAAGAAATAAACAAATGGAACCTCGTCAAATTAAAAAGCTTCTACATGGCTAAATAAAACAGCATTAAAATGAAAAAAGGACCTACTATATGGGAAAACATGTTTGCCAATAATACCTCGGACAAGGGTTTGATCTCCAAAATATAAAAAAAATCCTCACATGACTCCACTCCAGGAAGACAAAAAAAAACAATTAAAAAATGGGCAAAAGACTTAAACAGACACTTTTCCAAGGAGGACAAACAGAGGGCCCAGAGACATATGAAGAGATGCTCAGCATCACTAGCCATCAGAGAGATGCAAATTAAAACCACAATGAGATACTACCTCACACCAGTCAGAATGGCCAACATAAACAAATCCACAAACAAGTGTTGGAGAGGATGCAGAGGAAAGGGAACGCTAGTGCACTGCTGGTGGGAATGCAGACTGGTGCAGCCACTGTGGAAAACAGAATGGAAGTTCCTCAGAAAAATAAAAATGGAACTGCGTTTTGACCCAGCAGTTCCATTGCTAGGATGATATCCTAAGAACCCTGAAACACCGATCCAAAAGAACCTATGCACCCCAATATTCATAGCAGCACAATTTACAATAGCCAAGTACTGGAAGCAACCTAAGTGCCCATCAGTAAATGAGTGAATCAAAAAACTGTGGTACATTTACACAATGGAATTCTACTCAGCAGAGAGAAAGAAGGAGCTCCTACCCTTTGCAACAGCATGGATGGAACTGGACAGCATTATGCTAAGTGAAATTAGCCAGGCGGTGAGGGACAAATACCATATGACCTCACCTTTAACTGGAACATAATCAACAAAAGAAAAAAAGCAAACAAAATATAACCAGAGACATTGAAGTTAAGAATAATCTAACATTAGCCAGAGGGGAGAGGGGAGGGGAGAGTGGGGGGAAGGGTTTTCTGGAACTACTATAAAGGACACTTGGACAAAACTAAGGGGGAGGGTGGAAGCAGGGGAGGGAGGTGGGATTGGCTGGGTTGGGGGGGAGTATTGGGGGAGAAATGCAGACAACTGTAATTGCACAATAATAAAGCAATTTAAAAGAATGTGTATATATGTATACATATTTATGCCCACATAATAGTTTATTGAGTACAGTTAATCCTACTCTACTCTTGGCAGCAATAAAAAAAATTTTGAAGTAAATGAAATGTTGCAAGTAAAAAAAATATGTATATGTATATATACAGACACACACTAAGATTTATTCAAGATTGCAGGGAGAGCATTGCCAGAGGAGGAATAAAAATTAAAATCGTGTTCAAGGAGGCAGCAAGCTTAAACCTAAGAAGATAGTGTTGAGGGTCAATTTTAATAAGTTAGGTTTGGATGAAAATGGGAGTGTTAGAAGCTATGGGAAAACAATAGTAAGACAATGTCAGAAGAATAAATCAGGACAAGTTGAAGTTGTTTGAACGAGAGAGTGTTTAGGTTTTAATTTTTATCTAGAATCTGGTGTGCCATGGTGTTGATTATTGAAAGAAATTCTACAGAATGAGGTATTACTTTTCTGTTGTGTCAAATAGAATGGACATCAAAAGGCTTCTCCGGATGAATTCTACGTATGACCTCCTTGGACCTTCTCTTGTTGTTGTTTTAACTTTGCAGTATATTGGACCTGCATATAAATAAAATATCTTGATAATTATTATTTTTCCTCTGGAAGAAATATGTGTGAATGAGCTAGAAAGTGTGAGGTCATAATTTGGTATCTAATCTGGGAAAAACCATGATGTCTTACTCCTCTTGCCTCTAAAAATGAAGTCATAGAGCAATACAGGACCCCTTTGTACTCTGGGGTGAAAGATGCTACAGAAATGCAGAGAACCAGCCTATTATTTCCATAATCCTGAGCTGTGTTGTTCTCAGAATGCAAGAGGGAAAGCTGAAGTTGCAGCTTATTGCAACTGTGCTTTTCTAATCCATGAATAACTTCAGTGCATTTAAGTAGCATAAATAACTTGAATAAGAAAAAGACACGTAATGCGACCAAACAGCAAGTGGAGTTCTATTGCCTGCTGCCCAATAGGCAAACTCTGGAGGCAGAGGTTTGTTGAAAAAGGGCAGGGGTCGTTTCTTCTAAGGCTACACAATTTAGGAAGAACGACAGGCTTCTGCCCCAGAGCCCATTCCCTGTAAAACACTCAAAGAAAAATAACCCTGCTACCCTTTACCAGATTAATTCAAGGCTATGCCTGGAATTCCTTCTCCCATTTAGAATACCATCTTTTGGGAAATGCAGGTGGCTGCGGCACAATCATCCAGGTGGCTTTCCTGGTCCAAGTGGCAGTCTGGTTTCAGGCAACTTTTTGGAGTCTGTGAGCTCATGGGAGTCCTACTTGTCATGTGCTGTCCTTTCCTCTCCTCTGGCCCTCCCACCCACCATCCCAACCCTCTGGCCATCAGCTCTCCCATGTGTCCTTGTGTCCAGCTGAGCAGGACCATGCAGTGCAGCTCCAGTCACCTGAGCTGCTGACGCTTCTCGTGCCGGGAAGGGCCCAGGAACACTGCCAGATCATGGGGTCCCCAGGGTCCACTAGCCTGGGAACCCTCAGGCCCCAACTGGGCTAGTGAAGGTAACCAGAAGGGCTGAGACTCTGTTTGCCTCCATTTAAACCTTTGACCCCCAAATCCTCTGCACTCTGGAAGCAGGTGGGTTTTCTAGCCAATACCAGCTAGACTGGCAGGTCTATACTTCCCCCTGACCACTGTGGCAAACTCCACGGTACATGCGTGCTGTGAATTTTTCAGCCCGTGCATGCTCTATGCAGGCTTTCTCCTACTGTCTCAGGAGCCATGCTAGTTTATTTACCCATACCCGGGGGTGGGGAAATCTATCATGTGCTGGCTGTGGTGTCAGTCCCACTGCCTCCCACATTTCCTGACCCTTCCGTCCTCCAAGGAACACAGGCTCTCCCACACCACCTCGGGGCCCCTCTCCTCTTCCTGGAAATCTTGCCAGATCCCCCTGTAACAATAGTAGCATCAAATATCAATATATTCAATAATAACAAAGGAACATAAAACTTCCAACTTTTGCCTGGACAGATGTGATTTCTCATCTCCATCCCAGAGGAAAAGTAAAATCAAAATTACGGTTTACTGAGCTAAAGAAGAGCCTGACTCATGGGTTATGGCCATGATTCATTGCTGAATTGTAGCTCTTCCTTCAAGCATGACCCAGTCTGGTTCAGCACTAATTCACCCAGCAGTCACGTTTACAACTGAAGCACAGATGGAGGGGGGAAGATACGTTGCCTCCAGGAAATCAGATGATTTGAGTTGTAAGCAATTCCTGTTATCTAGCTCAAAGAAAAGTAGTAAGCACAGACGTTAAATATAAAAATTTAGTTACAATTTTAGATTGTCGGTCAGGAAGTGGAGAAGGTTCCTGGCTATACACCTCTGCATAAGGTAAAGAGATACATAGATTATTAACCTTGTAATACCTAGTCTATTACTTTGAATTTATAATAAATGTTTTTTTAAAAAGACATTGAGGGGTTTCCCACCCCCATAACTTGTCTGGTAAATATATATGGAATGTTGCTCCAAGTCGAATTGCTTCTTAAACAGCAAGGTCTGGGAAATAGTCAGGACTACTCTGTATCTCCATTACAATGTTAAGGCACTAACTATTCGAGCTCCAGGGCATCCAGCCTCCGCTTGCTGGCCTGGTGTTAACAGCAAGAGGAGGCTACACTGCTTCAGCCCTTTTATCAAGAATGCCCCAATGAGAGCTTTGTATGAGGAAGTCATTTTTTTTCTTAAGGTCACTTAGCAATTATCGCTCAGTGTATAAAGCAATATTTGCATGTATCTGTCACAAATGTTCAAGCCTATTCCAGAATATATTAAAGGAAACTTGTGAAATACACGTGTGCTGTGGGGCTATAAAACCTCTATAAAAGAATAGTCAGTGTCCGTATCTCGGGGAATCATAAAATACCTCTTCCTTCCTCCCCTATAATGAACTCATTGCTGTTTTCTTGCCCTGCTTTACAAGAAACTACGATTGTATGTATTTTGCACAAAGCTAAATATTGGGCTAAAGATGACATGAGAAGGAGACG
Organism: Desmodus rotundus; assembly: GCF_022682495.2. Taxonomy (NCBI): domain Eukaryota; kingdom Metazoa; phylum Chordata; class Mammalia; order Chiroptera; family Phyllostomidae; genus Desmodus; species Desmodus rotundus. The sequence continues at coordinate 49,893,070 of NC_071389.1, forward strand.
TTGGCAATTTTCTAACCTTTGTTGCTAAGAAAATACAATAATATGGCTGTTTGTGGAGTCCTGGTCAAAAGCAACTCCCTGCTTTGCCACTTATAATAGCATAATCTTTGGAAAACTACTTGACTTTTCTAAATGGCAGTTTTCCAGCCTGAAAAATAAAATAATAACAAAAAAAGCTTATACATCTGTGAGGGTTAAATGAAAGAATGTACACCAAACACATTCCTGAACTTTGAAGTTACTCTGTGAACTGAAATTATTGCTGTTATTTCTCATTCTATGGATGAGGAAACTGAGTCATAGACAAATAATTAAAATTAAAATTAATTAAAATTCCCAAGGCCGTGTTGTTAAAAAGTACAGGACATGGTATTCACACCCACTCCGCCGGACTCTAGGTCCTGAACTCTTCACCACTGCGTGAAACTCCTTGCTACGTGTTTCTAGTGAGAAAGGATTTAAGTCCCTGTCAGAACTCTGTTGCATAATCTTTGCCTTAGTGACAGATATAATTTGGCCTAATATAACTGTATGGAAACCTGTCTCCAGTTTTTATACTATGTTACAATTTCAGCCAGTTTTAATGAAAACTTTGGTTATTTTAAAATCACAGATTTAGTTCCAGCCAAGATGGAGGCATAGGTAGAAATACTTTGCTTCCTCGCACAACCAACAGAAGGATAACAACCAATTTAAAAACAAAAAACAACCAGAACTGCCAGAAAACCAAACTGTATGGAAGTCCGATAACCCAGGAGTCAAAGAAGAAACCGGTTTGTGTGGACTGGTAGGAGGGGTGGAGACGGCTGGCCGGGTGACAGCACACCTGGCCGAGGCGGCGCTGGTGGACGGAGTTCCCACTTTTGTGTGTGGATAAGCCAGGAGCACCTGGGGAGCAAGTCAAACCGTGCTACCCAGGGTCCCAGCGGGGGAAATATAGCCTCAAAACTCTGACTGTACAAACCTGTGGGGGGTTTTGGCAGTGGGAGAAACTCCCAGTCTCACAGACAAGTCCACTGGAAAGGTCCATGGGGTCTTAGAGTGTACACAAGCCCACATACTCAGGAATCAGCACCACAAGGGCCCAATTTTTTTGTGGGAAGTGGGGGAAGTGACTGCAAGTGGGGTGAGAGTCAAGCATGATAGTAAGTGGCATTGTTCCCTCTCCAACCCCTTCCCCACACACAGCACCACAATGCAGCAAAGTGGATTATACTCACCTGGTTAATACCTAAGGCTCTGCCCCTTACAATGTAACAGGTGCACTAAGACATAGAATATGACCCAAATGAAAGAACAGATCAAAACTCCAGAAAAGAACTAAGTGACGAGGAGATAGCCAACCTATCAGTTGCAAAGTTCAAAACACTGGTAATCAGGATGCTCACAGAAATTATTGAGTTTGGTTGTATAATGAGGGAAGAAATGAAGACTATACAAAGTGAAATAAAGGAAAATATACAGGAAACCAAGAGTGAAGGGAGGGAAGCCAGGACTCGAATCAACAATTTGGAATGAAGGAAGAATTAAACATTCAACTAAAACAGAATGAAGAAACAAGAATTCAAAAAAATGAGAAGATGAGGTGAAACCTCTGGGACAACTTTAAATGTTCCAACATCTAAATCGTAGGGGTTCCAGAAGGAGAAGAGGAAGAGCAAGAAATTGAAAACTTATTTGAACAAATAATGAAAGAAAACTTCCCCAATCTAGCGAAGGAACTAGACATGCAAGTCCAGGACACTTAGAAAATCCCAAAGGAGTTGGATCCAAGAAGAAACGCACCAAGACACATCATAATTACATTGTCCAAGATTAAAGATAAGAAGAGAATCTTAAAAGCAGCAAGAGAAAAGGAGTTACCTACAAAGGAGTTCCCATAAGTCTATCCGTTGATTTCTCAAAAGAAATCTTACAGGCAAGAAAGGGCTGGAAAGAAGTATGCAAAATCATGAAAGGCAAGGACCTACATTCAAGATGACTCTATCCAGCAAAGTTCTCATTTAGAATGGAAGGGCAGATAAAGTGCTTCCGAGATAAGGTCAAGTTAAAAGAGTTCACCAGCACTAATACCTTATTATATGAGATGTTAAACAGACCTAACTGAGAAAAAGAAGGAGGTCAAAAACTATGAACAGTAAAATGAAAATAAACTCACAACTATCAACAGCTGAACCTAAAAACCAAAAAAGAACTAAGCAAACAAATAGAACAGGAACAGAATCACAGAAATGGAGATCACATTCAGGGTTATCAGAGGGGAAGTGGAGGGGTAGAATGGGGGAAAAGGTACAGGGAACAAGAAGCATAATTGGTAGGTAGAAAATAGACAGGGGGAGGTTAAGAATAGTATAAGAAATGGAGAAGCCAAAAAACTTATATTTATGACCCATGGATATGAACTAAGGTGGGGCAATGATGGGGGGTGTACAAGGCAGAGGGTGATAAAGGGGAGAAACAATTGGGACAACTGTAATAACATAATCAATAAAATATACTTAAAAGTAAAATTGTGTCAAAATAAAAATGACAAAAGAGAAAAAAATCACAGATCTAAAAATCTTCACAAGTAATTTTACAGTTCTATAGCTAACAGATACATTTGAAAGATAATGCAGTTGCAATGAAGGTTCTGGAGCTCAGGATGGGCAGAGCAAATTAGAAAATGAGTTTCTCTCTGAGTGTTTTGTAGTTATACACAAATTCACAACTGTTAATACAGCTGCTACTTATTTGAATTTGCTAATAGAGTTTCAACCTTCCCTCAAGCCAATACCAGAAAATTCAAACCAAAAATAAAATTAGCCCTGCTGGAACTGACAGTTTGGTAGCTTAGTCTAGTGGGTCTCAAGCTTTTAACCTCAGGACTTCTTTATGCTCTTAAAAAGTATTGAGGACCCAAGGTATATATTATGGATATTACACATCTATTTTTTTTGTGTTACAAATCTATTGCTGTGTTCCATATTAAAGATGAATATTCAGAAATTTTTATTTGAAAATAACAATAATAAACCCATTACCTGTTAATGTAAATCAATGTCAACATAATATTTTTAATGAAAATAACTATTCCAAAAAAATTAGTAAAGAGAGTAGCATTGTTTAGCATTTTTGCAATCTCTTTGATAAATTAATAGAAGACAGCTATATGCTCATATTTGCTTCTGCATTCAATGTGTTATGTCATCGCACTTTATATTGATTCTGCAAAACAACACTGCTCACTCATGAGAGAATGAGAGAGAAAGGAACAAAAGCACTTTAGAATTATTGTTAAGATAGTTTTTGACATTACAGACCCCCTGAGTAGGGACTTCTTGAGGTCCCTAGACCACACTTGAGAATCACTACCTTGGACAATAAACTTGATGCCAACAACAGATGTTGTTGGTCTGATTGATAGTACAGTAATATTCATGGCTGATGTCATTTAAGCTTTAAAAAAGGCTATTAGTACCACAAACAGAGATTTGGATCTGTAAGTTCTAAAACTTTCACATAAGCTGCAGGAAGGTCAGGGACCTTTGTCACTACTGATTTTTGTTCAGTTAGAACCTCATCTGACTAGTTCCATACGTCATTTAACAGACTGGTTGTTGTGAGATTCAACTATATATTCCTTTCCAGCATTTCCAGTGTCCAGCCTCAACAGATCCATCAGGCATCCAGTGTGTAAACAAGCCTGTGGGAGCCCAGCTGCTTTCTCTTCTGGATGCTCCCAGACAGTCCAAATCCCCCCACTTTTTCCTACTCACTATTTGAAGCATGTGGCCTGTGACTATTGGGAGACAAGTGAACTCTTTCTCAAAGCTTGGTCTGTTACAGACTGTGTATTTTGGCAGTCTGCTTGAGAGCACATAGCCTGGCTTTCCAACCAGTGTGAAAGTCCCACAGATTCTCGGGCACTCTTCCTTTCCTTGTTCCCATCATATTTGTTATGGTTACTATGGTTACATTGTTAGTGCTCAAAGTAGGCCAGACCGCCCAGAACTGTTTCCTAATCACCTCTCCTCAGAGTACCACCTGCTTTCTTCCACTCCACTGGTTTTCTTTCTTCCTCTGCCCAAGGATTAGCTTAACTGCCTGTCATTTCCGTGATCTAGCTATTTTTCGTTGTTCATTGCAAATAGTCACTGTTGGTAGTATTTAGCGGGCTCTGAACCTCTTTTAGCATATAATAAACCTTGTGAAGAAGACGAACCTGATACCAATGTTATCAGTATTTATAGAATTTTATATCTTTTTTTAAATTACTTTATTGTTGTTCAATTATAGTTGTCTGCATTTCCCCCCCACCACTCCCTACCACCCCAGCCAATCCCACCTCCCTCCCCTGCTTCCACCCTCTCCCTTAGTTTTGTCCAAGTGTCCTTTATAGTAGTTCCAGAAAACTCTTCCCCCCACTGTCCCCTCTCCCCTCCCCTCTGGCTAATGTTAGATTATTCTTAACTTCAATGTCTCTGGTTATATTTTGTTTGCTTTTTTCTTTTGTTGATTATATTCTAGTTAAAAGTGAGGTCATATGGTATTTGTCCCTTACCACCTGGCTTGTTTCACTTAGCATAATGCTGTCCAGTTCCATCCATGCTGTTGCAAAGGGTAGGAGCTCCTTCTTTCTCTCTGCTGAGTAGAATTCCATTGTGTAAATGTACCACAGTTTTTTGATTCACTCATTTACTGATGGGCACTTAGGTTGCTTCCAGTACTTGGCTATTGTAAATTGTGCTGCTATGAACATTGGGGTGCATAGGTTCTTTTGGATTGGTGTTTCAGGGCTCAGAATTTTATATGTTTAAAAATCATTATTTTTGATTTTATTTTCCAATTTTTAAAATTTAATAAACTCACATCAAGCATCTTGCAATTTGTTTAATTCTCTTAGAACACTATGATATAAATTAAAATTTGAAATGTCAAATATGATATATTAATAAAAACAAAATAACCTTGGTATAGTTCCTTTTAGTTTACAAAGTGCTCTCACATGCATTATTTCATTTAATCTCCAATAGATGCTTTTTCAGGCAGTTGTTATAATCCCTATTCTACAGATAAGGGAGAAAAGTGTGGCTAAGGAAGGCTGAACACTTTGCTCAAGTAATTGACATAGCTGTTGTCCAATTATAGGTTTTCAGATTTGAAACTTAGAGCCTTTTCTGTTATACTGGTGTCCTGCAAATTTTAGTTATTTATATATAATGTTTATATATCTACCATATCTATAAACTTGAGACTGCTATATCCACGAACTTGAAAATTTTAACTAATTTTGTTCCTTAAATAAACATACATTTAAAAGCCTACATCACTATATTTTAAATAAAAATCTTATATTATGCTTTACAATAAAAGAAACCATAAAAATAAGTATAATAAAGATAACATAGTTTTTAAATTCTAATTGGAGCACCTATTGCCTACTCAGATACTTGAGGTCCATATTCTTTTTGCTAAAAAGGAAATTAGCAAGAGATTTGGAAGATATTAAAGTCACACAAATGTCAGACTGGAGCTTTCTCTTTGAAGATTGGAAGTAAACTGAATAAGAAAAAAAATTAACAATAGACTAATGTGTCCATGCTAGGAAGCACCAAGTTGCAGCATAATCTGAAAAAGTAATAGAAGAAAACACAGTTAGAGACAAGGGCCAAGTTTATAACGAAAGTAATTGCTGAGAATGTTGCCCAAACTCACCTAAAGATACACTGTACTCGTCTAGGAGGAAGGAGGTAACACGATGATGAATACAATTTAGGCCTCATTTCAAAAGGTTTTTCTCTACAGGAGAGAAATGTATATTGATGATTCACCATCAATATTTCACCATCGATATAGTTAGGAGAGAAGATAGGATGGATTCCTGTCACCCAACCTTGCTCATGTGAGAACACTGTAAGACTGAGAGAAACAGAAAGAGTCTGCCGTAGCTTCCCAGACTCTGAGTGGCTGACCAGCAGGACTAGGGGTCAAGAGCTTTGGACACTTTAAACCGTGTGTGGCTCACCAGGGTACAGCAGCACACTGGGGAGGGGGAGGGGAAGCTCTGCTATAAAAAACTGGATGAGAGGACCGCAGAATAAGGAGAATGAAATATGGTCCCTGAGAGCAAAGAATTCACGATTTCTCTGAGAAACATTTATGGAGCATCTTCTATAATCAAGGCACCTGTAACAGGTACTGTGGGCATGTGACAGACTTGTATTAGTCAGCCTACGTGGTTTTGCCATGGAGAAAAGCATTGATGGGTATTGACAGCATTGTAACACAGCGCAACATTTTAAACTTGCAAGTATTCAAAAAACCACTATGATGTATTTCTCTGCCAAATTAAAGTTCCACCTTTAGGTTGTTTTATTTTATTGTATACTTTTAGTTTTTCCAATAGCCTCATTAAAAAATAAAAACTTAATCTAAACCTATTTCTCTGTGGTCAGGAAAACAAAGTTTGTTGGATAATAACAACCTAAGAGGCATCCTACTGGTGCACATCATAGATTATTTTAACCTTACATCACTCTCACCAAATCAGAACACTTATACCACTTGAAAAATGAGAAGATTTGAATTACAGAAAAGTAATAAGTAAAGGCAAAATACCCAGCATTCAAATGGAGGCTTTTCTGACTTCAAAGCCGATCCCCTTTAACAACAGGGTACAGAGGTTTTGAGATGTATCTCTGTTAATCTTCATCTTGACTTAATGAAACACAAAGAGTAGATTATTTACACTTGAACTGATTTCCTCATTTATATACTTCACAGACCAATGGACATACACACACCCTCTTATGCATATATTAAGAATATGTTATAGTAATACTGTGCTTTAAAAATATAAAAATATCAATCGTGCAAATTCATGTTTTTGATATGAGAGGTGCACATCAAAAACTGCTCAGTTTTTTATCAACAAATATTTTCAGAATCACAATAAAATTAAAATCTCCCGCCAGAAGCATTAAGTCACATATTGGCTCTCTTTTAGGGGTTTGCACTCTCAAAAAACTTTAATGAATTTAGACTGAACACCTGTTTTATGGAAAACTTGGAGCTCTGTAATGAAAGGGATTCAAAATAATCCAAGCCAAGTGTTTCTCAAATCTTAACATGCAAGTTCTGATTCAGTAGATCTGAGATAAGATCTGAGATTCTGCACACCTACCAAGCTCACAGGTGAGGCCAAAACCTCACCTGTGAGGCTCATAGACCAGGAATTGTCAGTGAACTGTTCATTACTGGTCTGCAGTGGGTTATGTACAGAATTTAAAAGTAACCATTTAAAACCTTTTACAACATTTTGACAGTGATATTATATTTGTTGAATATAATAATAATCAAACTGGAACTTGTATTTTGTATGTCTTTGTTTTTTAATTTTATTTTTCTAGTAACTTAGTTTTATTACATTTTACAAAAATATCAGTCTTTGAAAGACTGAAGATTACACACACACACACACACACACACATTTTCATCACAAATGACTTGAGAGCAACTGGTCTAGAAATATGTCCCTGGCTCTTGAAACTGACAATAAAATTGTAGAAATACAATAAGCAACCGTAAATACCAGACAGAATCTGATGAACACTGTATAAGAAATAAAGAGTTTTGAGGATTCAGAGAAGTGAAAGGAAATAGAAGGACTAGCATTTACCCAGCACCTATTTAATGCCATACACAATGCTAAGTCCTTAACATTAAGCCCACAAAAAGCCAAAATGAAGAAATTTAAGATCAAGGAGATTAAACAACTAACTCAAGATCAAGAGGAGGCAGCCAGAATGAAAATCTAGTTTTAATATACATCTGTGAATTGTGGATCCTCACATTTTTTAACACCGTCCTCTATTCTGCGGTGATTCCCACACTACGAGCCTCACCTGCCCAAGGTAAACTCCAGATACCTCCTTTCCAGCCTTCATCACTCTGCAGGCATAGGCATGTGGTTGAGCTTTTGTATTGTGAGGACTGGAGAGGCTGGAGGCTGAAGACATGGACACAAGACTAAGGACAGTACAGAAGACACTGTTGGTATCTGAGGTTGAATTTAGGTTGAATTGTGTTCTCCCCACCTACCCAAATTCATGTGTTTAAGTTCTAACCACCAGTACCTCCTAATATCTTATTTGGAAACAAGGTCATTGCAAACATAGTTAATGTGAGGTCATACTGGATTAGGGTGGGTCACTAATCCAACATGACTAGTTTCCTTGTAACAAGGACAAATTTTGACATGGACACATACTCAAGAGAATGTCCTGTGATAATGAAGGCGGAGATCAAGGTGACACAGTAGGAATCAAGGAACATCAAAGATAGGGCCCCACCAGAAACTATGAAAGTCTATGAAAGAGTCTATAAGGACAGCTCTTCCCTCACTGCTCTCAGGAGGAACTGACCGTGAGGACAAGTTAAGCCCACACTGCTAGCCTCTAAGCCTGTAAAAACAATAAATGTTTGTTGTTCAGCCAAGGGTTGTTAATGTTTTCTAGAAGAAATGTTTGAGCCATCAAATTGAAAAAGTTCGCTTGGTGTGGAGCAGGATTCAAAAAAATTCATTCAGGAATGTCATAATAAAATGGCAAAACATCACAGATAATGAGAAAGATTGTTGAAATAATCAGAAAAGAAAGAGGAGAGTCTGTGAGTTTAATCCTGGAGTGACTCTATAGGGCTTGAGAAAAGGGTGGAAACAACAGCAAAGGGGTACCTCCTGTCAGAGTGTGGGCAAGGCCTCTACCTCCAGCTCACTTTGGTTAGAGTCAGGCTACGTGGTAGCTGGGGAAGCTCTTGTTGAGCCATAGAGAGCGAGTGCAGGACTAGAAATCAAGAGAGGTCAGGTGTGTGCATGCATGTGTGTTTGTGAGAGACGTGTCCTTTGCATGTTTGTTTCCCCTCTCCTGGGAATGTTGGAAAGAAAAGAGCTCCATTTATCAGTGTATATTTAATTCAGTCTAATCTATATTAAATATCTTATCTAAGTAAGCTCGTAAGTGCAAAACTAAGTAAGACATAGTTTCTTCCACTATTCATAAATAATTTTGCTCTGTCATGATATTTATTACAATTGTATGAACAAAATACAATTTTTGAAGGCAATCTATTCAGGTTAGGTACCCCATTCATCTATCTCTAGGATTTAAGGATATTTGTTAAGACATTTCTTGGAACTTTGCTAAATGCCTTTTCATCCCATATTCGTAAGCAGGCTTAAAAAAGGACATAGATAAAGTGGATCCACATGATTCTCATTTAGTTGTCAATGTTATTGCTTTATATTTTTTGTAATAATTTAAAGAGGCAAAGTATGATCTACAAACTGAATATATTTGTTTCCTGTAAAATTTCAATATTGAGGCATTACTCAGTTTACTTTCAGTGTCTAAACTATGTGATTCCAAATTAAGCTGGAGCCACTATAGAGGAAGTCAAGTATTTGTTCTTATCAATAATACATTGGTACCAAAAAGAGGAGTGATGATGATAATCTCATAGGATTTTCTTTAAAATATCTGCATAGATTACTGTGCAGACTTTTAACTTTTATCCTTGCTATAATTTGTTTTTATGGATTATTATATCTATTTCAGTGGGAGGTTTGTCTCAAGTACCAGTAATTGACTAATCAATATCTTATATATCAAAGAAAGGTTTCCTGAAAAGGAAAACATTTTTTATTCTTGAATGCTTTTTTGTTATTTTTGGTAACAAAATATTTCTAAGTGCTCAAAGAGATATGTGGTTATTTTCTCCCTCAATGCCAAACATTATTTCCTGATTACAGTGTCAACAAATAATGCTAGTACATGATAATAATAAAAGTAAAAAAAGACCTAATTTATTTTGAGATCTGCAGTTTCCAAACAGGCCTATTTAGTGCCAATAAGACTAAATGGTGCTTGTAATTTATAATAGGGGTTATTAATAATGTTATTTTTAAAAGGGGAGGTGGAGGAATGCTAAGCATTTTATTGCCATAAAGAAGACAAGGAAAATGAAAGGTAAGGTAATGTAACAGTTTACTTAAGTATGGCTACTTCACTTTTATTTTCTTTCAGCATTAAAAGGATCCAAACTAGGAGGAAGGAGGGAAAGGGAGGAGGAGAAAGGAGAGACTAGCTATGATGGGATACCATCATATGGTATTGGAATATGGTATTATATATTATGGTATTATATATGGTATTATATTTCAATATTATATAATATTGAAATGTGGTATTTCACTGGAATAGTGAAAGAATAGGGCGTTTGAACGAGAAGGGATGGCACTTGTTGTGCACAGACATGTTTGGGAAAATGCTCATTGTCTTTGGATATCTATTTTTTATCTGTAAAATATAAAAACAATATAAAACCATGTGAGAAAAGCCTTTGTGAACTGTCACACATTTGTCAGTTTTTAGTGTTAAGACTCCCAGAGAAAACAGGGTAGAAACCTCTGCCCTAAGGGAAGTGACTTCTGCCACATCACCCAGCCACCGGTGAACAGCCAGACCGCTCTGGGGTGGAGTCTCACTGCAGCTTCCAAAGCAGAGGAATGCGTCACGCAGGAAATACCTCAGGGATAGCGTGTCATAGTCCTTTGGGGGGCTTTCTTAGGTGATGGTTGAGCAGATACTGATGGCATGCTTCCTTGTGTCGTTCATGTGAAGAAAGGAAATCTACAAGAGGGATTTGAACAATGTGATTCAAAGGCAGGAAAATTAAGAGCAAGAGTGCCTATTCCCTTGGGTTCAGAGCCCCCCAAACGAATGCTGTTGATAAGAAACTGAGAAACATTACACAATCTCACGTGGTACAGGGAGCACTCCTTTCTCGACCCCCGTCAGAGCCACGATGATCCCGCTACTGCTGTGCTGCTTTGACAGAAGGCGTGGCCAGGCACCGTTCTTTTAGGTGTGTAGCTTTCTCAGTTTTGACCACTTCCCCCACCAAAACATTGATTTCAAAGGTCACCAGTCCTCATGGTCTAGATATCTATTTATAATTATACTAATACTTAGCAAAATTCTTAAGCAGTCGAAATCATTTCCCAACCAATGCCCCCACCATATCTACCTCTCCTTCTCACTAGAACATAAACACCAAGAAGCTACAGGTTAATCTTGTTAATTACTGTATCTCCATGGCTTAGAACAGAGTCTGACATATTGTAAGCATGAAAACAAATAGATGTTGATGAATGAATAGAGAACGTAACAAAGATTTAGTTACAGTACATGTGCATATGATTACAAGAAAGCAAATGATTATGATCTTATGATTACCAACATACAAGAATACAGATGATGTAAAACATTTGTTTTCCCCCCAAATTTACTGCAGTGCCTCTTTGTGGGTAGCTAGTAATCTCTGTGAAGTCTGCTCTCCATCTTTGTTTTCCCCCCTTCTCTCCCACCTTGCATCTTCCCTTTGGTCTTTTCTACTTTTTTGCCCTTCCCCTCATCACCTAATCCATGGTCTCAGTTCTGCCCAGAGGTGAGCTGCTGGTGCCATTGTGGAAAGGCGATGGTACGTACTTACTATCCAACTAGGCTCATGTTTTTCACTCTTAAGGGAGAAACATGTATAAGAAAGGCAATATTTCTTTTGCTCTATTGACTGTATTTCCCAAGCAGAGTTTTCACAGGATACTATGCTCACAAAGTCTCTTGCCTTTTTTTTTTTTTTTTTACTTATCACAGATGAAAAAAATAAGGAAAAAAAAAAGACAGGACTGGAAATTGAAGGGGAGCAGAAAACCCCCACTGTGTGTACAATATGTGCTAATCTCATGGGGGTGGTAGCTTCGAGTTCTCTAAAACTGTACTTCTCAAATTTTAATTTGCATAACAATCACCTGAGATCTTGTTAGCAGATTTTGATTTTAGAGTGGGGCTTTAGATTCTGCATTTCTAAGTAGTTTGAATGGTCAATATCTAAAGAGAAATCTTTTTATTTTGCACCCCCGCTTTACGATCTACTGGAAACGTCATTAGGTAAGGGAAACTGCAAGATGATTTTGGAGTCAGCTAGAACTGGATTTGAAATCTGGCTCCACTAATTTCTTAAAAGACATTGGGTGAGAATTATTTTTTACGTACAACCTCTCAAAACCTCAATATCATCTGAAATATGGGGATGATAATACCTGTTTTAGAGGATTGCTACAAGAATTACATTGAGTTTCTTTTCTTTTTTTTTTGGCATAGCATTTAAGCGTGGGGTCTAGACTGTTCCCTATCCTTTTCCCATTTCGAATGTTTCAAAATGGACTGTCACAATTCAGATCTATTTCAAACTTCACCAGCCTTTTGACAGCTGAAACCTTCTATACCTATACAGTCTACTGTTTATAGTAACATGATTTTACTTTTCAGCTTCTGCATTAACCTACATTTGTTGTTACAGAAAATCTTTGCCCAGGAAGATGAAGTTGAAAATAACTATTGTTTATTTTAGAACTTCCTGAATTTATTTATCTAAACAATTGATTTGTTCTCATTAGATAAATAGCCTCTTAGAATAGATCACTCACTAGGCTAATCAAATGATTGATTACTTTTCCAAGACTTTCTTCAAAGCTTTTCCCTTACTTTATCCATTTATCTTATACAATTACATTAGGAGTGTAATCAGAACCCCTCACTGAAAAACATGCCTTAAACTTAACCCCAAAGCTTTACAAAGTGCCATTTTGACTCCCCCAATCTGAGGTGCTACTAAGATTCTGTCAAGGTCATAAGTGGTTTCCTTTATTGCAATAAGCAATAAACTTGTTTTTTGCTTGATCAAGCAGGTTATTTTGCTGTTCTCTTCAGAGTTGGGAATCAATAATCTTGTCTATAAAAACTATTATCTAGACAAATGTAATTAATTACCTGTTATCTTTCCCAAGGTATTATGCTTTTTTGTAAGTCTGTGTTTTCTTACAATCAATTTTTTTTCTTAGAGTATAATTTCCTTGTCTTTTATTTAACATTTAAGACTCAAGTGAAATGTTTCTCTCTCCATGACATTTTTACTGAAACACTTGGACTGGCAACATAGGTCACTCATGCTTCCATGCACCACTAACATTTAGAAGTCGGTCTTTTCTATACATCCTAATGTTTTCTGATTGCTTGGCTACACATTTTACTTTCCCCCAGACAGTGCACTCCTTGAATGCAGGGATTGTGCCTTATCTGGCTGGATATCGTGCCTTGAAGAATGAAAGAAGCTTACTGCGTGATCAGTACACATTTGTTGAATGTTAATGAAAATTTAGCTTAGCTATTTAGAGGAAGAAAGGGAATAATGAAATATTTGTCAAAAGAAACTTGGACTTTTTTCATAAGGATATCCTTTGCCTCCTCAATCGTATTTTTCTTTTCATCCTAGGTAACCCCAAGAAGTGTTAACTTCTGAAGTAGAAGCTTTCTGAGCCAACAAAACAGGATCCTGTTGATCTTTCTTGCCTCTCTTAAAAAGGTAATTTCTCATTTCCCTTCCATCTAGTAATTACTGATGACAATTATGAGCTTGCAGCTGGCCCAGCCTTTCCACTAAAATAGCAGATGACTTTTTTCCCTTCAGGAAAATTTTATCTCCTTTGGCATCAATCTAGATATAAATGTTGTCAGTTTCACGATCTGAAATAAAGGGTGAGCATTTGCTTTAGCCGAATCAGAGCTGGTAGAAGGACCATATTTTATAATGCTGCGAAATTCGTGACACAATGATGGCTGATATAAACAAAGCCTGACATAGTTATGTGTCTTTAAATGTTATGTACCCCTTATACTTAACATGTGCTTTATGGATAGCTACCATTAATCCAATGCTTGAGCTATTAAAGGTAGATTTATACTATAGCAATAGAGGTTTTTTTTATTTTCATCTTAACTGAATTCTTGAAGTTCCAAAACACTGTCCGAGTTCATGGCTAACAGGTTTTGACAAAGGCTAAATGAATGTTTGCAGCAGTGAAGTATTTCTTAGACAACAGTATGTTGAGACATCAGAGAAAGTGTTAAGGAGAAAAATAAAGCAAAATCTAGAGAGTATTTTTGACAAACAGTAAGCACGAATTGCCAGTCTACATTAGCAAAGTAAACTTTTCGAAAAGAGTGCAAATGTATATGTATCATATCTCAAATTCTGATTATTTTGAATAGTTTGGAGGTATAATTATTTAATAAATATGCTTAGTGTTCAGTAGTGAGTCTCAGCTGTTTCCATACCTCTCTCTGGCTGCCATTTAAAGATTAAAGATATAACCTTCCTTATGAGTTAGTTATGTAACATTTGTGTATTCATGTAACATTGTTTGAGTATTCATGTAACATTTGTTCTGTATCATAATGACAATAAGCATCATAACACACTTATGTCAAGCCCAATGACTCTGATTTTTATGCATCTTGGGTTGATCATATTTTTCAGGAGTGTGGGTAGTAATCACAATGGCTTATTAGAAGTGTGTTATAATTTTTGCCTTTAACATATATGGCCTGTGTGATCCTTAAATAATACTATGACATAGTAATGTACCCATTTTATAGATGAGATGGAGGATCAACCAGAAGAAGAGACTTTTTGAGGTCACATAGTTGGGGAAGGAGGAGCTAGTGACAGAACTCAGAACTCCCTTCTTGCAGAAACAGTCCCTTTTGTTCTACAATGCACAGATCCCAGTTAATATGTTTTTAAATGATTACAGGAGAGATGTTACAGACCCTTCATATACAATCTGATCAATGCTCATTTTGCGGAAAGTGAACTATATAGTATTAGTTTTAATTGCATTCTGCATTTGAGAACAGTAATCATGATTAGAAATTAAAAGATTGAGTTCAGATTGATTTTCTTGTTTTTGTAGCAACCAGTGAAGCTTCAAAAAGCCCATAGAAAGGCCTTTATCAGAGCTTGTCATGATGTCTCCATACTGGAGTATCAAAGACACCCCAGCACTCAGTGCAATGTCAATCCTATTAGGTTCGAATTCAGTCCTTTCTCTGTGGGTGTTTCTACACTTTATAAGCAGAGTGTGAGAGCAAGTAGGAAATGCCCGTATGTGGCATAACACAAATAATTGATGATATGGAATGATAGTGTCTAAGCACTAGCATGTTCCAGGCCTTATGATGAATGCTTGTTTTATATATACTGCTTCAATTATGTTTATAACAATCCTACATCCATAGTATGGGTGTGGAAACAGTCTCAGGGAGTTAAGACATTTGCCCCCATTCACACAAGTGTTGGGTACTGAGTTAGGATTTGAACCCTGGTCTTTCTGATTTCAAAGTTCCTTGTACACCAAAGTAACTGCTTTTCTCTTATCACACAATGGAGCCTCAGAAATAGGAAGGGACACAGGGGCAAAGCCTGATGGAGGTAAGATAAATGAGTGAAAAGAATAGAGCTAGGTAGGAAAAGAGAGAGGTGATGGCATGTGGGAATTGTATGAGGACAAAAATCAAGAAGATATGGCTTCTGGTCCAGGTTCTGTCTGGTATAAATTAGCAGGACTTTGGAGATGTGACATACCTATTCTATCATTTAATTTCCTTGTCTGTAAAATGTGGGAGCTGGATTTAATGAATAGTTTCTGTACAAGTTCTATGACTTCCAGGGATTCAAAGAGTAATGTGCTTTCTAGGAGGGCACCACAACACAAAAAATTGAGGTACCTGAATATGGCAAAAGGATATGTAACTCTACCAAATATATTTTCGTATTAACTTAACAAACTTTTACTGTGCACTTGCTATGTGCCATGAATTTACTAGGTACACAGTAAATTGGATACACAGCTGTAGTGGAAAACACAGTCCACACCACTCAAAAAGATCCCTGTTTCAAAGGACAAAGCAGATTATTAGAAAATGATCACATCAATAAATACTTAACTACAAATTGTGATAAGTACTAGTATTAAAAGTTCAGGATACTCTCCTGGTTTTCAGGAACTACTATAAAGGACACATGGACAAAACCAAGGGGGAGGGTGGAGGTAAGGGAAGGAGGGGGGTTTGGCTGGGGTGGGGGGGAGCGGTGGGGGGGGAATGCAGACAACTGTAAATGAACAACAATAAAATAATTTTTAAAAAAGAAAAAAGTTCAGGATACTCTGAGAAAACATAACTCATGATCTAATTTCAAATAATATGGACATCAAAGGTGTCTTTTAGGAAGTAACACTTAAACCAAGATGTGAAGTTGACTAGGAAGTAGGCAGAAGAGTGGGAAAATAGTCCAAGCAGGCAAATGTATGCAAATCCAGGAGGTGAAGAAGAACTTGGCCTGTGAGAGAAACATGTACCAGACCCACTGATGTACCTGCCAGATTCACTTGGGCCCACATGCTCCCCTCCTTACTCCATCTTGGTGGCTGCCATACTGGAGACCTAGAGCATGTCCTAACCCTCATCCTCTCCCGGGGTCAGGACAAGCTTTGGCCGGGCCTGCATCAGCTAACACAGCAGTTGTATGAGGAGGTGTTTGAAATGTCAAGGAGAGCTGACTTCAATTCCACAGCAACTTTTCCAGAGCATGCAAAAATGGAACTGATTCAAATAATCTTAGAAAATTAGCAAAACCCTGATATGTAAACCTAACAAAGCAAAACAAAACAAAACAAAACAATGACAAAAAAGACCCATTGACCAACCATACTTATGAGTGGAGATACAAAGCTACGTTATAAGATGCTAGCAGATAGATTCTCAAAAGAATAATTACTCAGAGAACAAGTAGAACTTATTTCTCATATCCAAAATTTGTTATTACAAATTTATTAGTGTAATGTAGTAGCACTAGGCCAAAGGGAAAAAGCCACAGAATTATTTCAATTCATCTGAAGTCCTTCCCAAGCCCGAGATGAAAAAAAAGAGAGGAGAGGCTACGGCTGCATCTGTGCCTGCTCACAGCAGGACAAGGACGTGCGTCAAGAGAGAGGCACCTTTTCACCAGGCAGAGCAAACCGTGAGCAAAGCTGTGTCTTTCTTGGGGACCGAAGGAGAACTCCAAGAAAAGAAACATTTGAGGAGCTTAGCTGGAGGGTCAAAGAAGCTCAGTCAGGTGACCACTGAAATCCCAAAGGGTTGAGACAGGCTTGCTTATAAAAGACCACCAAGAGTGGAGGCATTGCGTGTGCCGAAAGGATGGAGAAGAGACCTTCAGGGGCAGATCTCCAGGGAACCTCTAGAGAATCCAATGAACAAACTGACAGTGGCCAGAGGGGAGGAGAGAGAGGAAAAGAAGGGGAAGGGCAAACAAAGGAACACGAATAGAGGCCTCATGGGCACAGATAATGGGGGTATATTGACTGTGGGAGTAGGGGCGTAGGGTAGGGGTGAGCAATGGGGAAAAGGCAGGACAACTGTAACTGAACACCATTATTTTTTTTAAAAAAGAGGGAAAAAATAAAATAAAATATCAGATATTAAAAAAAAGAATCTGATGAAAGAGCAGTCTAGCTTTGGGCCTTTGTTACTTCCAGGGGCCTCCAATGCTGTATTGCAATTGTTTTAGGTGCTTTTGACTCTGGTGTTTTTTTTTTCCCCCTCTATCATTGCTTCTTTCTTTTGGACCATCTCTGGAAAGGGTGAGAAAGAGCAGCCAGCAAGTAGACAGAGATGCCGAAGGAAGAGGGAAAGAACAATGTGACTATCACAGTTAAATGCAGGCCCCACCCGACTAGGTACAGATTTTTCCTTTGAATGATTATGAAAAAAAATTAATACAATATTAAAGTGGAATTATCTAACTCAAAGTATGCTCTTTAATGCCTGAAAGTTATGAGAGAAATTTTATTAGCTAAAAATGACCCCAGAAGCAATGGGACCTGATTATTTCATATAGGAGGAATAAGGAAGGAGAGGACCATAAATCGAGTTTAGCAGAGCATGGTAAGAAAAGATAAAATTATTTTCATAATTACACTCAACCAGGTCTAGCTTGTTCATAAAGCCTTATAGATAATTTTCAGGGTTATTTTCACTACAAACATTCATTTTACTCCCTGTATTACAGACAGCTAACCTTGCCTGTCTGTAAGAGATACTGAATTTAGCCATTTATTTTAAAACATAAAATGAATTGTACAAACATATTAGTGTTATCTTCAAAATGGTTACTTTAAGAAAGTATGTCCTTACTCTCACGAAGCTGCTTTGCTTGAAACATTTTTAAAAATTTCTTTTAGGTATTTAAGTTTTAAGTATTGCCTTTAGGCTAATACCAAATTCACAATTTTTATCCCATTTCACTTGTTTTATCTCTCGAGTTCAGGATACATTTAAAAATGAAATAAGAAGTGGCTGATTGAAACCCAGTATCACTGAGGCTGACAGAATCTGTCCTTCTCAGCTGCCTAGCAGAAGAGGGCACAGAGAAGATGGGGTGTTTAGTATTGTAATTCTATCTAGCAGTGGAAAACATCACTTCTGCTCATATTCACTGTTCAAAGCAAGTCACGTGCCATGCCTAATTCCAGGGAGTTGTATGCCCAGAAGGAATAATAAATGGGAAATCTTGGTGATTAGTTTGAATGTCTTCCACAAACAAGAACTTCCCATTCTTTTCACTTGGTTTGATCCAATGGGCTTTCATATTTCCCCCTACCTATAATCTTGCTCTCCATTTTCACTCTGGGTTGATGCCTAGGACATGGTGCATTCTGGGTCTACAGGGGTCCAGGCAGCACCTAAACCTGGATTTTCCTTCTCTTCATCTTCCTGTTGTTCCTCCTTTAACCCTGCTTTCCTGATACCACAGTCTGCATTCTTGCCTGAACACAGTCCTCTCTATTCTATAATTTATGCTCAAGCCAGTCCTCCAAGTTATTCTCTGTTTCTTAAGGGAAAATTTTTTTGGATTCAGGAACCTCTTTTTCAATAAGCTTTCAAGACTGCTCTAAATGTGCTTAGAAAGAAGTCCAATTTGAAACCCAAACCTGAGTAATGATCCCTTTGTTCTAAGCAAGAACTGAATTCTCCCTGAAGAAAGTAAATGTTATTCTTTTTGATGTTTGAGAACTTACAGGACCACAAGATTTAGAGGAAATTGAGAGGACATCAGATAATATTTTTAAAAAGTTATTTTTGCTGCACCTATCTTCCTTACTGAGCCAGAAGACTTACGAAGGCAGGGACCAAATTGTCTGACTTGAC
Source organism: Desmodus rotundus (assembly GCF_022682495.2). NCBI lineage: Eukaryota > Metazoa > Chordata > Mammalia > Chiroptera > Phyllostomidae > Desmodus > Desmodus rotundus. The sequence goes on from NC_071389.1 coordinate 49,912,218, forward strand.
GTTGCTGAGCCAAATACTACTTGAATAAATGGAGCCAGGAATAAAAGAATCAGTAGGTCCCTAAGATAGTTACTTACACAAGTGCAAGTAGGTTAGTAATTTTGGATAAAAGAGGGAACACATTTAAATTTACAATATGATTTAAGGTTCCAAAGTTGGTCTTACAAAATAAACGGGTGACTAAGTATGGCCCGGATGAGCAGGAAGCTCACTCTGGTGAAGAAAATACTTGGGATTCACAGAAGCCTGACTGGGACACCAGAGGCAAGCCCAGAGGGGAGATTCTTCTGAGTGAGTGTCGTGAGTGTATGTTTGTGTTATAGTCTTTCCTATATGTCAGCCAGGCAACTGCTCCGCCACCTGCCTGCTGAGCAGCCCGGCACCAAGTAATAGACAAGAGTCTCACACGGTAACTGTGCTATTCACTCAGCACAGGTTCATTCATTTCATTGAATGCAGGTTCATTCAAAGTAGAACATCAACATACATTAATATGCTACTCACACTCTAACAATCTAAGAGAAACATAACACATATGCAGAGCAATCAATGGGAGATAGTAAACCTGAGTCCCAGAGTCTCGATCTGCAGGTCCGGGGGACAGCATGATGGGCAAGGGAGTTGTCACCATCTTGCAAGGAAGGACCTCCGGAACCAGGTGGGCGCAGGGCAGATGAAGTCCTCAGTCCAGCAAGGCAGAGCCTCTGGTGGCTGATGCCAAGGGAAATCAGCATGACGTAGAGCAGCACTCTGGTCTGTGGAGCTTGGCTGTCTCAGCAGTGGTCTGCAGCCTGCCTCAGTTATACCTCGAAATACCTTGAAAGTGGTGTACTCCACCCTTCCAAGTCTTTTCGATAAATGTCTTGGCACTCCAGCTGGCAAGTGTGGAACTTCCCCAGGAGCCTCCCTGTGGGGGTCCCATTCTGCAGACATGGCTGTTCTGATCACATGGGCATATATCTTAGGTGTGTCTCCTTGCCAGATGTGCCTATTCTGACCATGTGGGCAGATATGTCTCCTTGCCAGATTTGTCTGTTCTAACTTAGGTAGTTTCCCGCTTGAACTGAAGTGTCATGGCTGACTGACAGCCATTTTGGTTGACATGAGTGACCCCACTTTGTTTGATATACTTTATGCTATCTTTGTTGGACCAATGCCATTTTATTGGTCCTGCTCTCCACAGTGAGACACAGCAGGAACCACTGACATAGCTTCTGGCCAAGCACTGGGAATTCCTCCTAGGTTCCTTGAGTGCGGAGACTGTTTAAAACAAAAACAGCAGCTTGCCTGGGGGGCCACATAAAGAGATGGACTCTCCCTGCCCTGAACCACTCAAGGCTGGCTGGAGGGTAGGGGTGGGTGTGGAGTCCTTTCTCAGTTTAAGGCCCACAGGGCAGTGGAAGAAGAACACACAGGCATGGATGAGGAAGTGGTAATGACTCAGACAGCAGCTCTGTTGACCCCAGGGCACTTTTGAGGTCAAGAATTGGGTCTTATCCATTTTCGATCAAAATCCACCAGGAATGCAGAGGGATTGTACAGGAAATGCAGAGAGATTGGGATTCCTCCAGTGATGAGTTCGGGGTCGGAGGCCATCAAGATTGTTACCCATGCTAAAGCCCGAGGAACTTTAGAAATAAACATCACACAATGAGGCTCGTTGCTACATCCTAGCAAATCTCTCTCACACTGAAAGATTCAGATGAATAGGGCGGTCTGCTTGTGAGAGGGAGATTCTACAAAACTCTTTGGAGGCATGTTTTGTGAAATGACACTGGAACTCTCCACTGAGATTTGGAATGAATTTCCTGGAATTCCTCTCTTATCAGCCAGGAGACAGTCCAAAAGTACTAAAACCTTGATGGCATGAATCTGGAAATGTCCAAAATCAGCATGAGTGAAATTTATCTTTTCCATCCATGATTACATGATATTGATTTAATTTTGGGTCCAAAATATACCGTTCTGTGCTGTGACATTATTGGTGAAAACTGTTCAGAATTTGAAATTGGAAGTTTCTTTGTGTCTAAATGAGCACAGACTTCAAGGTAAAAAATCTCCCAGCTGGTTCCAATCATAAGGATGAAACTTTTCTCTCTTGTTCCCAGAAGCCTGTTTATTTCATGATTATCTATGGAAAATTAAGCCCTGCTTTTATGCACATTAAGTTCCTCTTTTTGAAATTATCAATAAAGAGCAATTATATGAAATCAAATTATAAAAAGTGATTGCATTCAATAAATTCCTAATCTATAATTTGTGTTATCCCTTTAAAAGAAAAAAGTGCTGAAAATGTCTGAAATATATTAGAATATGATTTTTGGAAAGGTGATCAAACAATTGTACGACAAGTAACTGTAGAAGTTAGTACACTCCGGTTCCTTTGCAGTTGGGTTGCCAGTTTCAGCAAATGTGTATCTGACATGAAACCTGGTCATTGGGGGTTCCCCTGATGATTTTTCTAAGTCCACCTTCAGTCTGGAATATACTTATCTTTAAAAAACATATTCAGCTCTCTTTCCAGCCAGCGCCAAGCCATGGGCATCTCTCAGGACAATTGGCACAAGTGCCCCAACACCCGGAGCAAGAGAAGGCCCTACCACAAGAACAAAAAATGTGAGCTGGGGTGCCCGGCTGCCAACACTGAGATTGTCCCTGCCGCATGCACACAGTTTGTGTGAGCCGGGGCAACAGGAAGTACCAAGCCTTGAGGCTGGACGTGGGCAAGTTCTCCTGGGGCTCAGAGTGTTGTATGTGCAAAACAAGGATTGTTGATGTCGTCCACAATGCACCCAACAACGAACTGGTTGATACCAAGACCCTAATGAGGAACTGCATCATGCTCACAGACAGTACACTGTACTGACAATGGTTCAAATCCCCCTAGGCACTGCTCCTGGGCCCCCAGAAGGAAGGCCTAGGTGACTCTTGAAGAGGAAGAGATTTTAAACAAAAAACAATCAAAGAAAACTGAGAAGAAATATGATGACAGGAAAAAGAATGCCAAAATCAGCAGCCTTCTAGAGGAGCAGTTCCAGCAGGGCGAGTTTCTTGCATGCATCACTTCGAGACCAGGCCAGTGCGGCTGAGCCAATGGCTGTGTGCTAGCAGGCAAGGAGCTGGCGTTCAATCTGAGGAAAACTAAGGCCCGGAAAGGCAAATAAATCTTCTTTTCCCCTTTCTTTAAAGCTCATGTTAAAATAAACAAAACACTCATGTAAAAAGGTGTTTATTCTTGGGTAAAAAAAATATTCATTGCTTATCATAAATTCAAATTTAACTGGGCATCCTGTACTTCATCTGACAACATTACTTTGGAGGAACTGGCTGCTTGCCATGACACTAAAGTACTATTGTAATTTTTCATTCTGCATTATCCTTAGGTCATTAGGCTTACTTACTCACAAGAGAGAAAAGCAAATTAAATTAGACAGCAAAATATCCCTGAATGTGATTACCCTGGACTTTTACTTTCATTATTTTCCTTTGCATAGTGCTGAAATCTGTACTGGTTGAAGAAAATAATTTATTGTGAAGTACTTTGGGGTGGTGTAGCTCAGGGTTTTGTTAATGGAACTAGTTTGGAAGACATACCTATCACCTGGCAAAGCTCCACTCCAACCAGCACAGTTTTTCACTCTAGTGTCTGAATGTGCCCACTGAAAGAGAAGAGACAGCTTGGGTTTACTTCCACTTATGTCCCGGAAGTTTAGAGTTTTGCATCTTTATAGAACCGAGACCCATACTTAGGGACAGGAATAAATGCTCTCATTTCATCAATAGGCTCAGGGAATTTACATCAATTTAGTAATCCTTCACATATTTATGGTGAAAGCAAGTATAAATTGCAGGCTCGAATTCTTAAAGAGTAGGGAAAACTATTTAGGGAATGAGTTGCCTTTGTTTGGTTTTATTGTTTGCAGAAATGAAAGCACAGTGTATTCAACCCTTAATATGCTGTGGGCATGGGATAAATGACCTCGAGTCATCATTTTCCTTATCCTCACAACTTTGCCATTGGATAGGTATTATTAGCTCCAGTTTATAAATAAGTTTTAAGCTTTCATCCCTGGTTCATGAAACTGCCACATGCAAAGCTTAATTTTAAACCAAGTTCTGATGTTAAAACTTATATTTTAACCACCACACTGTATTTCTCACCAGTTTGTGTGCTGATTTTGCTTTAGAACCTGCAAGATAATTCCTTTTACCTTCGCTCCAAGTTATAATTCTTTTCCCCAAATGCTAAGCATATTGAAGGTTTTCTCCTTTGGAACTTGGACAAGCAGACCAGACACATTCCTCTGGGAAACTGGAACCTAGTGAATATGTTACTGTGTGAAATGAATCACAGTTCATGTCCATTGATGGGTCCAGAAGTATAACCCTCCAGATGACTAAAGTTTCTGTCATTTCACATTTTCCACCTAAAGGCCAAATTTCTTAAGAAGTGCTGATAGAGGCCCGGCTTGGCCCACTCATTGCCATAGATTACTTGATCCGAATCACACTCCAGTGAGGAATATTATAATGATATGTGAAAATCATAAAATCAGAAGTTGAGGGGAAGGGGAAGTAATGAGAGTAAGCTCAAATAATGAGATTAGCCTGTGGAGTAACTCCTGTTCCTCAAGCAAACTGAGGCAGAATTCAAATAATCTTCCTTCAGTGACCTCAGAATAATCTAAGCTGGGAAACTGACACACAAGGGAATTCACGGCATAGCGATTGTCTGATACACGGTACTTCATTGTTTTGGAGGGGTAGGGGATACTATTGTCCTTCAATAATCGGGAAAATAAAGATGAAGGGAGGCGCAAAATGAAAGTACAATTTGTCCCTAGTTTCCTCCTAGGTGGCAGTTGACACTCCGCTCACCCTGGGCATTATTGTATCAAGAAGGAGGCTATAACATTAACCTTTTGCAGAATCCCTCTCATATGCAATTTTGATTGTTGCATTAAATGTTACCCTAGAGGCTGAGAGATTCGTACCTCTGTTGCTTGTCCGCAAACTTTGGCCGCAATTGCTGTAATTGGACTAATTCACGAAAGAGGGGAAGTAGTTCATTGACATCGTTATTTTATAGTCCTCTGAGGAAGCCCATTAGGTAAATCAATGTTATTTTTTCATCATTTTGTAAATGAAGAGACAGAGGCAAGGTTATTTCTATTAATAAACTCTCAAGATAGAGCCCAGTGTTTCCTAAAGGTAACACACACTATGTTGAAACAACATAGAACTGGGAGTCAGAAGATTTATTGGAGTTTAAACTCTGTTATTACCTGCCTGTGTGATCTTAGCGCTTAACCTTACTGAGCTTCTCTTTCCTTCTTTGCAAAATGAAGCAGCTGAATTGTAAACCTCAGCCATTCCATCTAGCTATAGCATTTAATGATACTTGTGCAAGGGAGAGCCATTTACAATAGTTAATTCTTTTTTATTAAATCATTTTTTATTGTTATTCTATTACAGTTGTCCTCATTTTCCTCCTTTGCCTTTCTCTGCCCATCCCACGCCCTGCTCTCACAGCCAATTCCCACACTGTTGTCCATGTCCATGGGTCATTCATACATGTTCTTTCTGTTAAACCATCATGAAGCGCTTGCTGAATGCCAGGTACCAACACTTCGTGCCCAAGGCCTGAACAGCAGCAGGTGCTACCAGACTTCTGACCTAACAAATGACACAGGCCTCTAGTCCACTGTTTGTATGTTGTTTTGGCAACTTTCCTCTGTCATTTTAAAAGTGCTAATAGTTACAAGTGAATTTATAATAACTGTATAAAAAGATTTTGAAAACTTTGCATCAGCCTTTGGACTTAATTGAAGATATTAAGGTGTCCGAACACCTGGTCTGTACCTTGAACATACACATACATGGTAAGAGTTCAATCAATATTGAATGAATTAATTAAAATATTGGTTATTACTGAGATAAGAGTTTTACCTTTAATTAATTTTCACAGATTATGTTATGTTAAGTGAAGTAAGCCATTCAGTGAAAGACAAAAACCATATGATCTCACCTATAAGAGGAATCTAATGAACAAAATAAACTAACGAACAGAATTGAACCACAGGCATGGAAACAGGGAACAGACTGTAAGTTACCACAGAGAAGGAGGGAGGGGTCAATGGTGGAAAGAAGGGGAAGGGACTAGACAAAGAACATGTATGAGTGACCCACGGACATGGACAACAGTGTGGGAGGTGGAATGGGCGGAGGAGGGCCACGGGGGAAAAATTGGGACAACTGTAATAGAATAACCATAAAAATGATTTTAAAAAATTAAAAAAGCAATTACAAAGAAAAAAGTTTACAAAGATGAGAGCATCTTCATGTTTGGCAATATCATCCATACTCCATAGGAATTTGAGATATAATAATATTTATATACTATATTTACATGATGTTTTATGGTTTTACCTCCCTTTCATTTGCATTGTCTTATTATATCCTTTAATCTTTTCAGGAGAAAACTAAAGTTCCAAGAGCCTAGCTACCAGCCCAAGTCTCTTCAGTTATAGGTGGCAGGTGAGTATAAAAGTACAGTTCTTCATTCTTTTCCACCACACAGATATGCTCCTCTCAATGTTTCCATTTGCCTCTAAGATAATATATAAAAAGTTCAAGGCACAGCAGGGCATGTGCCATAAAATGTATTTTTTTCTTTTCCTGCTTATCCTGCAGGAAGGCAGGAAAAACACCTCCGTGAGTGGGGTGATTTTTCAACAAACCTCGAATGGCTTACTGAAGGCCACACACTGTGTCAGGCTCGGAAGGAAAAGTGTGAGCAGGACACAGTCCTTGCTTTAACTTGCTTACTTTCTACTGCAAAAGACAGACCAGCAAATAGAGAATACTTTCAGCAACGTAGTACCACCAGGAGAGGTACCTCCTGAGAGTTAAACAGAGATACCTACCCAGTCTTGAGAGAGTCGGAGACTAGCCAAGAAAGTAACCAACCAGAAATTTGGCTTTAACCAGGTTGGGGTGGTTTAAAATGTGTCCACAAACTTTTTGACATTTGCTTTAAAATATAGTTTAATTTTCCTCCCTTGAGCATAGGCTACACTTAGTGACTTATTTTCAAATGAAAGAATATGGCCAAAGTGATGATGCTTCTCCCTAAGACCAGGTCATAAAAGACAGCTGGCTTCTGCTTTGCTCTCTCTTGAGTCACTTCACTTCCTTTCTGGAAATCAGTTGGTGTGTTGCTGGGACACTCAGGCAGCCATGGGGAGAGGCCCACATGACAAGGCACTGAGGTCTTTGCCAGTAGGTGGCGAGGAACAGGGACCTGCTGTCGTCTGAGCGAGTGTTTTGGAAGTGGATTCTCCATTCCGAGGCAAGTCATCAGATGACAGCAGCCACGGTCAACAGCTTGATTGTAACCTCGTGAGAGACCCTGCGCCAGAACCTCCCAGGTGAGCTCTTTCCAGGTTCCTGACCCACACAGAAACTGTGAGATAATAAACACTTGTGTTTTAAGCTGCTAAATTAGGTTGATTTGTTATGCTGCAATAGATAGCAATATGCAGCAAATGGGGGTGGTGGTGAAGGTGTTCTAGGTCGGGGCAAGAGCTCGGGCAGGGGTCGGGAAGGGAGGACACAATGAGAGCAGGTAAGCACAAGGGGAGTCTGAATTTGGGGCAGAAGAGGCTGCAGAGGTGATAGTGAGGTAAGCATATCACGAAAGTTTTTATAGACCATGAAAGGGAGTTAGGAATTCTTCCTGTGGCCTGTAACATCTACTAAACCCTCAACATGGTATAATTGGCATAAAACAAATGACCTTTTATCTTACTTTTCCACTTTCTATAATAACATAATTTTTCTTTGGCTGAAATTCTTAATGAAATGCCTAATCACTGTATAAGTGCCCAGAAAAGTAGAAGCCACAAATTCCATGGCCCTGGAATAGAGGAGTTAGTGATCAGTAGGGTATATTGCTCTTTTGTCCGGGCTAGGAAGGGAGTGACCAGTGGCTTCATTGGGGATTCTCCTTTGAACCTTACGTGCTCCACACCTCACTAAAGCATGGGCTGAAGGAAGCGGGAGGTGAGTGCGGGCTTACTCTGCTGTAGTTATCTTGGAGCTGCCAGTGAACTATAGTTTAAATCAGGAGTGTCAAACTTATTTCACTGAGGGCTATATCGGCCACGCAGTTGGCTTCAAAGGGCTGAATGTAATTTTAGGACTGTATAGTTGTAAGTACTCCTCAACAGTTAAGCAAGAGCATAGAACTGTTGCTGGGTAGAAACAAGGTGGAGGGCCAGATTCAGCCCTCCGGGCCTTGTGTTTGCCACCTGTGGTTTAAATGATACTTCATTCTGGCACATTTCTGCTTGTAATCCCAGGGAGAGAGTGGTCATTAGATTGCTCTAGCTTTGGGTCATTTTACCATCATAGCTAAAGTGTGGAATGCTATCACAAGACCAAAATAATGTGTGAAGTGATCCTATGAATGGGCATTACCCCTGCTCACATCTAAAGCTTGTCTTTGCATTTGTCTGATCTGCACTTTTGTGCCTTTAAGTTGGGACATCTGATGAGAATTCAGTTACTAGTTTAAGTTTGTATTTTCTTCTGGGCATTTTCATCAAGTGTTGCTCATTTAAAAGGCAGTGTATGTTGGAAGTTCTCAGTTAAGTGCCATGGTACCAGGCATGCAGTGTGTCAGTCAACACAAGCCTGGCAGTGAAGTTGGAAAGTACATCCACCTTTGAGAGTGCAATTGCTACCCAATTTCTGTCAATTATCATCCAGAAAAGCAGGTCTTAGTAACTCCAGATGTTCCAGTTTTTCCACAGAAGCCAGCAATCCAAATTTTTATGTGATATTTCCTGCCTTTTAATTGCTTACACTGCAAATTCAGTTTGTTAAATACTGTGCATGCTACACTGAGCAAGCGAAGAACAAATAAAACAATAAAATATGTGTGTGGGGTGCATGCTGCTCATGGTTTGCTCTCTCTGTATATACAATATAACAGCTCTGCCTCCTCAAAAGTCATCTTGCAAAATCGACCAGAGTGTTCTAACTAAAACAATTCTGCCTGCTATCCTTCCTCTGCTTCCCCTTACTTAATCCCCAGTTCCTGTATGCAGTCTATGAGAACCTTTGGGATCTGTCCTTTGCTTCTTCCTCTAGCTTTCTATCTTACCGTTTCCTTAATTGTCAGCTGATCATGTGTCCACTCTGCCTAGAAAACTTCAGATTTATGAATGCTGTTTGAGGGTTTCGTATTTGTCCAGGATTTTTCATGCATTCAGATAAGCTGGGGTAGATCTACTCAAGGTCGTACTTCCAGCTTTTGTCAGGTCTTACCTAGTGGAGATGAGTTGCTTGTACATCAAACAGAGTTCGCTCTATAATATGTGGCTTAATCTGAGAGATGATCAGTGATAAACATTTTCTTTGCTTAGGCCTTTCCAAGCATAACATAAATATCATCTTCCTTCCAAAGACTCAACACAGAATATTTGTTAATAAACAAAAAATGATGGCAAAGATAGTTCATACTTTTGTGTATCAGAGGGTAAAGGGGGAAGTATTTAATGTTGCCAACTGCTTGTGCTGACTTGGAAGCTGGTTAAATGCAAACATTTATGATGTTTATATAAACATTGCAAGAATAATTATTCTCATAGTTTGTTAACATTCAGATAATCAAATGTCAGTGTTTCTTCAATACACGTAGGTATATCTTATTTTAAATTTTGAAAGAAAGAACTTTGTTTTTAAAAATACAGTCATTATTGAATATATCTGTGTTGTAGGGCTACTAATATAACAATAATAATTTATGTCAATATATAAATGTTTTTAAATTACATGATTTAAATTATTTTTACATTCCTTTTTCAATTTCTCAAAAGTGTCCCACTTTGGACAATAAATTTTGTGGTCTCCTGCATACTAGTCATTCAAAACAGCTGATTATCAGCTCAGTACACCAAACTGTTTCTCTAAGCCTTTGTGCACACAAGTTCCTCTATCTGGCACGACACCGTATCTACCTCCATTTACCTCCTCTCCAAGTTTAATTTATACTCATCATTTAATAATTAGTATGGACGAGTATATATTTGTACATGTGGCAAAGAACAAATTTTACACAAGCATGAAGTACTATGATCTAGCCAATTATATTTGTTTAACATTCAACTAAAGCAAAATTTAATTCGGAGGTTATGATCTTCAGAAGAATTCCTATTACAATAATCTGTATAGGTGACTATTTTCCACCTTGATTTCAGGTTACTGATGCCTATATTTTGCCTCACGTAAATTTGTGTTTCACAGTGTTAATAGATATCTGCTTAATAACCCTCTATGGTACAAAAGAAAGAATCCGTAAATGAATATGGAAAAAAGGAAGAATGTGATCCAACTTCCTCTTAGCTCCTCATTAACCTTCTGGCTCTTTTCACCCAAAATAGAAACAGAGAGCAATGGATTTTATCCTGATTTCACATGAGGAGGCTGTTTCACCACCCACACATTTCTATTTCTAGCCTAGTATGTACTCTGTGAGGGCTACGGGCACCACTGACCTCTGCATCTCATAACAGTGCTGCCCAGAGCAGCACAGCGCCGAGCTCATCCTTCCTGTCCCCTCAGGACACAGTTCGATTTCTTGGCTGTTATTGACCAAAGTTGTGTTTTCCTTTCCTTTCACTAGAAAGTAGAATGGAATTTTTAGTTTGCATTTGGCATTACTGGCTCAGCAATATGGAACATAAAAGACTTCTGTCTGACATCCTCTCTAGGATTAGAAAACCCAATGCCTGTGCTTCAGCTAGGAAGCAGAAAGGATAAGGCTCTAAAATTGTTTTGTCCTTCGTCAACAACATATGGCAGGGATTGACTCTGGAGAAAATAAGGACATCAATCAGGGACAATGCAATTGCAGCAGACTGTTATGACTCAGTTAGAGACATCACCATAACACGAGTTGCCAGTATTTTGCAGTCACTTTCTCGTGGATGGAGCTCAGAAAATGTGAGCACTAGCTCTTTATATGAAAAATTAATGACGGTGCTGGGGGAAGGTTCCAAAATACATATCCATGCATCAGTTGTATAAAAAATACCATTTATGCAGATTTGGTGGCAACTACTGGTAAGAGTTTCTCTAAGCTTGATAGAAAGAAAACATGTTGAATACATGGGAATTAAACCATTAATTGGAAATAGAGATTAAACCCTTTAAAATCAAAGAGACAAATGTTTGATGAGAAAGTTAAAATCATCAGGCAGATTTTATATCATTTTCTGTAAGTCAATGATTTCAGCTCTCTCAAGATCCACTGTGTACACAAAGCCTGCCTTTGCTGCAAACGGGATGTGAGATCAGCGTTTATAATCATGGAGGGGTCTCTATGGAAATGTCACCCCATTTCTTGAAATTATGAATGAGAAAACAAAGTTAAGATATATCCAGCTCTATTCAAAAATTTTAAAATCATGCTATTAAAACATTAGAAGTAGAGCAACAATATGAATGTACTTAGTGCCACTGAGTTGTATACTTAAAAAAGGGAGAGAGAGTGTTAGAAACAGAATGGAGACATTGGTTGGTAGTACCCGCCCTTATCTTACAGAGGAAGAGAACGAGTCTTCTGGAGGTTACATGTAACCGGCAGGATGGAGAGGCTGGAGAAGTGGTGGGGCCGGCCAAAGCTTTCATCCAGTGGAAGGGGAAAAGCTCCCTCACCAAAAGGGTTTTGATTATATCTCACAAACCATGTTAGTTCAAATACCCGTGACAGATTTGTTGAGAACTTACTACAAGTAAGTGCCTGGGCACCGGGCAGTGGCTTTGGCGTGAGTGAAGTGATGCCAGTTCCGCTGTAATGGTAGACACAGTCTCCTCTTATGCTGTTAATGGCAGCTCCTCTGATTGCAAATGCCAAAACCACACACAGTTATCACATTATTACAGTAGCATTATATCTGCTGCTATTACTTAACTTTTTAGCAAGGGATAAAATATTAGAAAATCTTTAGCCTTTATCTCTCAAGTCGTGTAAGAAAGCCTCACTATACACACAGTAGACACAAGTTTCAACAGAGAGGGGAAGTAACTATAAAACATTTTTGACATAATTTGTATCTTATAAGTATTAGAACTTTATTTATTTATTTATTACTTACAGAGGGCCTACTATGCATCAGACACCTCTTAAAATTTTAGATACATAGTTCCATCGGTGTGAGAAAGACAAAGTTCCTGTATTTAAAACATTCATAGTTGAGTCCGAATGCATATAGGTAAAGGAACACGAGGAACTGTATACTTCTCTATAAAGATTCTGTTTTATTTGGTTTAAACAAACTTAAAAAAATTAAACTTTGTAGCCAAAATAATTGATCTTTTTACAATGAAAAGTTCTTTTAGAACCATTGATTAGGGTAGAAATTGAAAGCTAGTTCATGAATTCCTCATGGAGGGGAAGAAGCCAAATCTAGTTAGTAAAGCAGCTCTCAGTTTAGTTTTGATTGGAAGTGTCTGTTTCAAGGTTTTCACAGTTCACAGGTTAGTGTGAAGAGCTTCTGCATGATTATTTTTTCTCTTTTAAATATATCATTGTTCTCAGATATGTGTACTCAGATTTTACTGGTCTGGGGTGAGCTCTAGACATTGGAATTTTTAAAAAAGTCTTCCCAGGTGATTCTGGCATACCAGTATTAAGAACCACTGGCATATCATTGTTTCTCAAAGAGTTATACTCATTGTTCAGGTCAATTTAGGTGGGGCTTGGTCATTTTAAATTCTAATAATTATGGTTTTTAAATGTATATGAGAAAATATATAAGTAGTTTTGGATATATGAATATACTAAGCAATAAGTAATATTAACCTAACCTACTTATACTAAACAATAAGTAATATTGTTTAGTATTGTTTAGTATAAGTAAAAGATTATAAAAAGTAGTTTAGTTCAATACAGATTATCTACCTATGTATACATCTATCAATACCTGTATCTATCTATCTATCTATCATCTATCTACCTGTCTATCATCTATAACAGTGTTCTTGGCCAAGGTCATAAAAATGGGGTATAAATTTAAGAAAACCCTGGGCTAAATTATAAGAAAGAGAAAATATGAAGGACCAAGGGATTTTTTTCCTGGTAAGATTAATGATGATGAGATGGAAGGCAAATAGTTTAAGGAGAAAAGTGATCTTTTCAAGTATTCTTTGTAAATTGTGTTTGGATCAATATATTTTAAAAAATGAAAAAAAAGTGTGGTAGGATTGACCTCCTTTCGTGTAAACAAAGAAGCCTTACTGCTACTCTTGACTGGGTAGATTGCCAACACTTCTCTCTGTAGAAATGGACTGGATTAGGTTGGCCATGAGTCAGACATACTCAGGCACTAACTGCTACTTGTGAGCATGGATATAATCTGTAGTGTTACAGCAAAGGGGACAAAAAGTAATCCCCAAGAGGTAAATGCTGCATAAAATCAATGTGGGTGAGAGCTGTTTTTACAGCTCCATAGATGTCCCCCTGTCAGCTCTAAGAACAGTGGCTTGGCATATGGTAAGTAGTTTTGTGAATTTTGATATAGTGAGATCAATAATGGCAGGGAGATTATTGCTTGAAATCCCAAAAGGTAATTGATTGCCACTGGTTAAGCGGAAAAGTAAGAATGACACAATAGTCTTGTCTTCCACGGCAAGGTTAATTGGACAGTAGTGACGGCTGGAGGAAAGCAATGAGGAGCATTTGGAGGATGAGTCTGTGTCCTGGAGGAGACACCTGATGAGCTGGTGAGACCAGTCCAGGACGCTGTATAGCGTGGCAGTATCAGGGTCATATCTTCCATTTCTGAAAATGGTTTGAGGATATTTCATCCAGCATAATGATACTGATCAGAGTGAAACTTGACAATAAAACTAATAAACGATGCTGCGAGGAGGATAAGTTTGTCACTGCTCTGGATAAGATAAAAGCATACTTAGATTAGTGCTTTCTCTTTTTGCTTTCATAGTGTGTGAACATCTGACTTTCAGTCTTGCACTTTGTCCTTGAAGTCAGTGTTTCCTTATTCCTTAATCTCTCTGGTGACTAAGTGAGACAACTTTGGAAATGCAATTGTTTTAAAGAGCAGTCTCTACAGCTTCCTGCTCTTGAACATTAATTGAAATTAATATAACAATAAAGAGGTTAAGTGATTGACCCGAGTCTCTCAGCAGTGGGTATGCTCATCTTAGTTGTACGTTTTCCAAGATAACTTGGGTATTTTGTCTGGGAGGGAAGCCAGGTACCACAGCCAAATGACTCTTGATCCTACTGTAAATCACAGGAGTTACCTTGTTGCTGAGTACATATTTTGTGTTTATTAACCTTAGCTATCATAAAGAGCTGACACGCTGGCAAGAAAAAATATATACATCTTTTCCCCATTAAGATAGTTCTCTTAAGAAGTTTCCACATTGGAACTTAGTGTACCAGCTATACTGGTGTTCACAGAGACATCAATTATCTTCTCTCAACATTTCTCTTTTCTTTTTCTTTCATTCATTCAAAAACAGTGTGAATCCATTATGAGCCAGGCAATTTGTTAGACTCCAGCAATATAACATTGAACAAATGGACATAATTTCACCTGAAGAATCATATATTCTTATTTCAAACAAACATGTTTAATCACACTACAAATGTGACATTATAGGGAATTAAAGGGAACAATGGAAAAACCTAGGAGTGGTGGAAGGTGGGACATTAAAGATGGCTTCCTGGAAAAAGTAACATCTTGGCTGAGTCATGAAACCTAAAAAGGAGTAATCCAGGTGAAGAGAGACCCTGGGATATGAGCATGTGGAGGAAGAGGAGGGACAAAGGTCCCAGGATAAGGAAGAACATGTCACTCAAGGAGCTGAAAATGTTCACTATGTCTAGTGTGTAAGAGTGGAGTTGGAAGAATGTGATTGGAGATTACACCTGACATCACATAATAAAGCATTTTGAGACCATTTAAAGGTATCAAACTAATCTTGAGAAAAAGGGGAAGATTTGAAGAGCTCTACACTTGCTCTGATATCATCAGATTCACATTTTAGAAAGATTCTACTCTCTTCTATTTTTCTTTCTTAACAGGTATTATGGAATGCATCAAGGTAGATTGAACTTTTTCAGGTGATTATACAGTGGAAAAGTCTGGAAACTACTAAGTAAACTTTAGTGGAAGGTATATATCATAAATCGGGTACTTGGCACCCAAAGTACCGATCTTGTAGACAAGGGGTGATATCACTGACATCCCTCACTTGTCTACAAGATCTATTGTTAAATGGAGCAAGGAAAGAACTCAGTCTATCTTTCCCTGATGAGTTTTGTCTATTAGTTGTAATGACAGAAATCAAACTCAACCCAGCTTAGGCAGGAATGGAAATTTATCATTTCATCTGTTGGAGAGACTGGAATGATGGGGAACAAACTTGATTTATCTTCCTGCTTGTTGACTTTATGTCTCAAGCACTGGCTTTTCTGGTGTCTTAGATTAGATTCCCCAGAAGCAGGCCCTGAAAGTGATTTAGGAAGTATTTCTGGGGATATCTGGCAAGGGAGTTGAGACCAGGGCCAGGAAAGGGAAGGAAGCTAAGGAAAGGTGTAACGGTGTGAAATGAAGCAAAGCCTCACAGAGGGTAATGTTGGCTTAGATGCTCAGGGTGACTCTGAAAATGGAGTAGATCTACCCCCAGCATTGTTCTGATCTCCAGGTACCTACTAGGCATTAGTTAAGTGTTACTTCCCGGGAAATGTAAATTCCCAGGCTCGTCCCCACACCTCTTTCAACAGTTTCTGTTTTTCATTTTAAATCTCAGACTCCAGTCTGACTGACAAGATTGGGGTCACATATCCACCCTTTCTCTCCATCACTGGGGCAGGAGGTGGTGGTGAAACATGTTTGGCCTGGTTTAGGACATATTTCTGTCCGCATGCCAGGATGAGAGTATATGTAAGTAGAAACAGAGGGAAGGGGATACTGGGCCAAGAAATCCCATGAATGTTTACTAAGCTTCCCATCTACGGTCTCCTTTGAGTCTCATATTTTATCCTAAAGCAATATAGAACTTAGCTTGCCGAGGCCAAAGGCCAGGAAATTAAGACAAAGCACTGTTGTACTAGTCTGGGTTCCTGGTTGCAAAAATCTATAACTAGATCTGCTTGATTTAGGCCAAAAGAATTCATAGCTCACAGAAACATAAAAAGCCTAGAGAACTAGGATTGGAGGAATTAAGAGAGACCATCAGGGCCAATGATGTCCTAACACAAAAATGGTCTGGGAATCACAAATGGGTGTTGTATCTTATCAAATGTTTTTCTGCATCTATTGATAAAATCACATGATTTTTATCCTTTATTTTGTTAATGTGGTGTGTTACATAGATCAACTTGTGTATGTTAAACCATCTTTGTACTCCTGGAGTTAACCCAACTTGATGATGATGTATTATTTTTTAATGTGTTGTTTTATTTGATTTGTTAAGATTTTTTAAAAAGATTTTTTACCTCTGTATTTATCAGAGATATTGATTAGTAGTTTTCCTTTTTGTGTTATCCTTGCCAGGTATTGGTATCGGGGTTATCTTGGCTTTATAAAATGTGTTAGGAAGTATTGCCTCTTCTTCAATTTTGGGGGAAAAGTTTGAGGAGGAGAATAAAATTGTCACTTTTTGCAGATGACATGATTCTTTTTAAAGAACCCATTTTACTTATTTATTTTTAGAGAGAGGAGAAGAGAGGAAAAGAGAAACATCGATGCGTGAGAGAAACTTCGTTCAGTTGCCTCTTGCACACCCTGTGACCCAGGCATGTTCTCTGACTGGGAATTGAACTGGAGACCTTTCAGTTTGCAGTCTGATGCCTGATACACTGAGCCACACCAGTCATGGCAGATGACATGATTCTTTATATAGAAAACCCTGAAGACTCCATAGAAAAACCCTGCTAGAAACAATAAACAAGTACAGTAAATTTGCAGGATACAAATCAGTGTACAAAAATCCACTGTCTACTATGTACTAACAATAAAATTTCAGAAAAATAAATAAAAAAACAATTTGTTTTGCAATTACAGCAAAAAAGAATAAAATACTTAGGAATAAACTTAAGGAATGTGAAGGAACTACATACTGAAAACTACAAAGCATATTAAAATAGATTGATAAAGACACAATGAAATGGATCTTCCATGTTTATGGATTGAAAGAACTAACATAGTTAAAATATCTGTATTACCCAAGGCAATATACAGATTTAATGCAATCCCCATCAAAATCCCAATGACATTTTTTAAAGAGATAGAACAAAAAATCATCAGATTTGTGTGGAACTACAGAAGACCCCAAATAACCAAAGCAATCCTGAGGACAAATAACGAATTTGGAAGTGTCACACTACCTGACTTCAGATTATATTACAGAGCAATGGTAATCAAATCAGCATGTTATTGACAGAAAAACAGACACACAGACCATCGGAACAGAACTGAGAGTCCGGAAATAAAACTGCATGTATATGGGAAAATAATTTTTGACAAAAGAGCTAAAAACATACAGTGGAGAAAAGAAAGCCTCTTCAATTAATGGCGCTAAGAAAATTGGACAGCCACATGCAAAAGAATTAAACTAGGTTACAGTTTATCCGCAAGTACAAGAATTAATTCAAAATGGATCAAAGATCTAAATATAAGATCTGAAACAATAAATTACATAGAAGAAAACATAGGTACTAAACTTATAGACCTTGGTCTTAGAGATGATTTTATGAATTTGACCACAAAGGCAAGGGAATAAAGGCAAAAATAAATGAGTAGGACTATATCAAACTAAAAATCTTCTGAAAACAACAGCAACAACAACAACAAAACACCTGCCATCAAAACAAAAAGGGAACCAACCAGATGAAAGAAGATGCTCAACTTCGCTAGCTATTAGGGAAATGCAAATGAAAACCACAAAGATATACCACCTTACACCGGTTAGAATGTCTATTATCAACGAGAGAGTTAATAACAAGTGTTGGAGAGGTTGTGGAGAAAAAAGAACCCTCCCTCCCTGCTGGTGGGAATGTAAACTGGTGCAGCCACTATGGAAAGCTTTTATTTATCTTTGCTTCTGCATTTATATGTATATTGTTCCTCTCAAAAAATTAAGAATAGTGTTACCATGTGATCCAGCAATCCCTCTTCTGGGTATTTCCCCTAAAAATTTGAAAATATTTATTTGCAAATATGTGTGTACCCGTATGTTTATTGCAGCATTATTCACAGTGGCCAAGACAAGGAAACAATCACAGGGTCCCTTGCTAGATAATTGGATAAAGAAGTGTGGTATATATGTACAGTGGAATACTACTCAGCCATAAGAAAAGATGAAATACTGTCATTTATGACAACATGGATGGACCTTAAGAATATCATGCCAAGTGAAATAAGTGAGTCAGAAAAAGCTAAGAACCATATGTTCTCTCTCATATGTGGAATATAAAACTGGAACTCATAGACACAGACAACAGTATGGTAGTTGCCAGAGGAAAGGGGGTGGAAGTTAGTAAAGCGTAAAGGGGGCCAAATATATGGTGATGGAAGATGATGTGACTTTGTATGTGGGCACACAATGTAATACACAGATGATGCATCATAGAAATGTACACTTGAAACCTATATAGTCTTATTAACCCATGTCACCTCAGTAAATTTAATTAAAAAATAAAAAGAATGGTCTGACAAGTGCAGTCCCCATAACCTACCTCCATGGCAGACACCTGAACACTTGTCTTCATGCCACTGGTAGCTCTCCTCTTCTGCAGCCCTAACTGACCCTGCATCCCAAGAAATGTATCAGGATATGTATTATTTAAGTATCCCTATGAGAGGCATGGATAGAGGGGCATGTGACCTGGGAGATAACAACAAATGCATATACCAGCTCACACTCTGGAGTTCTCAACTTGAGAAAGATGTTTGAGGACTCTTGGCAAATGCATTTTATTTTCACTGGCTATCTTTTCCTGGTCTGTGAAATTATGATTCTAGGGTCAGTGCGGTTTATGAAGATGTAATATATTGTAGCTGGTGTTTCTTCATGTACCCAAATGCCATGGAGCATCCAAGGAATCACTGAGGGAGCAATACTTTATGTATTTTCTTTCCTGGAAATCTGTTTTATTGACCAGTGGACAGTTCTGCAGTTCTAAGCCCCCTTCTCACACCCCAAGTGATATGCATACTTTGCCTACATATAGTATACATTGCAGAACTTGAGAAACAAAATCATACTGTGTCTCCCTGCAGAGATTAGAAAAACGCAGGTGCTCGACTGGTCTGGGCTGTTAGCACAATTGTGGTGGCAATAAAATTGGGATCGGGAGCCACAGCTGGCCCTCTTCTCCATTTATTTTCTCCTTCAGAAACACAGGCCCTGCTTTACTTTCTTCAGTACCCTACATTGACTTTCTTCCTTTGACCGTTCTTGGCTCCCCTCCATTCCACCTCCTCTGACAATGCTTCAGCTAACATTGTCAGGCAGTGGACTCTCAGACCTCTATGCCCAATATCTGGGCTGCTGTATTCCCACATCAGGTAACAGCACTAATTACTCTTTCACGCCAGAAACCTGAATGTCATCTTTGACAGCATCAGCCTCTCAACAGATTCTTGAACTGTCCAAACTTGAAGGGGTATAAACCTAAAATGGTTTTAGGTTTTTTTCAGAATCCCTGCCTTCAGTGGTACTAAATTAAATCTTCCTTTCCCACCTTTTATTATTTTATTATTTTTATTTTTGCAAAACACAGTGTCATTCGATTTAAAACTCCAGTCTGAACCTTGCCTGGTGTAGCACAGTGGATTGAACATGGGCCTGTGACCAAAGGATCGCTGGTTCAATTCCCAGTCAGAGCACATGCCTGGGTTGCAGGCCAGGTCCCCAGTAAGGGGTGTGAGAGAGGCAAACACACATTGATGTTTCCCTCTCTCCCTCCCTCCCCCTCTGTCTAAAAATAAATAAATAAAATATTTAAAAAGGAAAAACAAACAAAACTCCAATCTGAGACCTAGCTTTGCCCTTGATAACCTGGCCCATGCCTACTTCCCTAGAACCTCTCTTTTCAGACCCCAATTCTAGTGGAATACTGCAGAATGCCAGTCCTCTGACTATTTCCTGGAAATGCTCTGCATTCAGCATCTCCAACCTTTGCACATGTTCTTCCCTCTTTGGTGAATTGTCTCTCTTGCAGTCTGCCTTTTCAGTTCCTGTCCACCATAGCATTCTCCATGAAGCCTTCTTGCCAATGCTGTAATCTTTCACTTACTGTTCTGGCAAAGTTATCCACTGCTCCTTATTTTCTTCCAATTTAGTGGGTGGACCCACTTCAAATATTACACTTGCACAGTACATTGCAATGTACTCATTTAAATATATGTTTTTCTCAGTGGGTTCTGACTTGTGTGTATTGAGAATCTTGGACTCTGAAGAGCCTACTACAATAAATCCTTTTTAAAAATTGTGTCAGGCTTTTGGCATAGCTACTACTATTGGCAAGGTTAGTCTGCTGCTGTCACTTTGCTTTTATTTATCTTTGCTTCTGCATTTATATGTATATTGTTCCTCAATATCTTTAGGGAATAGGTTCCAGGACCCCTTGCAGATACCAAAGTCTGCACATGTTCAAGTTGCTTATATAAAATAGCATGTAACCTATACATATCCTCTTGTATACTTTAGATCATCTCTAAATGACTTCTAATACCGAATACAATGTAAATGTTATGTAAATACTTGTTATACTGAATTATTTAAAACAATAACAAGAAAAAGCAGTCTGTACATGGTCAGTATAGACACAATTGTAGTAGGCCTACTACATGTATAATACATGTCAGCAACAACATAACACTTAAAAAATATATATATATAGATCTATGCCTGGTTCAATGTGTGGATGCTGAACCAATGGATTTGGAGGGCTGACTGTGTAACTTACCATATTACTTCCAAGCATGCAGACAGGAGACTTATGACCTTGAACTAAAGGAGATAAAGATGATAAGGATGTACATAGATTTTTAGGAGAAAAATACCTTTTATTTTTTATGACTGATGGTTTCAATTTTCTGCATGAAGTCGGTGAGTTTATCTGCTGAGATGGAACAGAGGGAGATTAGGAGAAGAAATTAAAGAGTAGTAAAGAACAGAAATAGATTCTTAGAAAAATTAGACAAAGAAAGTTGTTCTAAAATACATTGGAGAACATACATTCTCAGTGATAAAATTTTCTGATGTGATAATTTTTTTCCTTAGATTTTCTTGGCATTCCAGGTGTGAGGATGGAGAAAGCAGGTAAAGGGACTGACCCAGAGCTGGTGTTTAGCTGAGTGGGTGTGATGGGATAAAAGTGGTGCTTGGAAAATGCGGATGCAGATGGAAAAAGTGTTCGCACAATTATGTGAATGGGAAGGGGAAGGACAAGAGGACACTGCTGGGGGAAAACAAAGAAATCAAGAAACCTCTCAGAGGAGTTAAAAGTAAGGCCAGTTGAAATGAGAGGATGTTTACATTGGGCTCCTATTGTTGCTTTAAGAGACTGCCACAAACTTAGTGGGTTAAAACAATAGAAATGTATTCTCTTACAGCCGTGAAGGCCAGAGGTATGAAATGAGTTGTATGTAGCTGCAGTCAGGACTGGTCCTTTCTGGAGGATCCAGGGAAAAATCTATTTCTTGCCTTATGCAGCTTCTGGTGGCTGCTGGCTGCATCATTCCGATCTCTGCTTCCATCATCACATTGCTGTCTCTGCTCCTGTAGTAGCATCTCCCTCTACCTCCATCTTAGAGGGACTGCAATTACATCATCAGTCTTCAGAAGTCCCTTAGGTCTCCCTTCTTTTTGTTATATGGTAAAATGAAATAAAATAAACCGTAATTTGTGTACCCACTCTTGGTAATGTTTTCTCTTACTTATACCATGTAGGCTTGTTTCCAGCTATGAGTGACAGAAAACACTTCCAACAGTGGGTAAACAAATCGGGCTTTGTTTTTACCATAGAACAAGGAAAATGGATATGGTCCGATGCTGACACTGGTTCAATGCCTCAATGTTGTAAAGGTTTTGGCTGTCTCCTCCATGGTTCTTTGGCTTTTCCCTCATGGGTATGAAATGGTTTCTAGAGCTCCAGGCATAATACTTGCATTCCAAACAATAAGCAGAGGGAAAGTTGGCCACAGCCCACAGTTATCCCATTATGTTTTTAGAAAAATAATTGCTTCCCCAGGAGCCTTTTCTCTCCAGAAGAAACTGCTTATGCCTCATTTATCAGAATTGGCATGCAGAGCCACCACTAGATGAAAAGTAGGTAGGAGAAGCAATAAAAGTCAAACTGTCCTACAAAGGAGGGGGGCAAGGAAAAAGAAAGAAATATGTTAATTATGCAAGAATGTTTTTCAAACCCACTTTTCATATAATCTTAGCAAAGCATTTAAGAGCATGAATCCTGAAGTCAGAGCACTGAGTTCTAATGCTAGGTCCACTACATCCTGCCTGTGTGAACACAGGAAATTATTAAGTCAATCCCTTGGTGCTTCAGTTTCCTCACCTACAAACAAATGATAAAAGTGTCTCATGGGGTTATGTGATGACCATAGAAGTTAGTCTGTGTTTAAAATAGCACCTGACATATGACAAGCACTATATAAGTTTGTATCCGATTTTATTTTTGTTCCTACCAAAACCCTCATAGAGAAGGCTGCAGAAAGTAGGAAAAGTAGGGGCCAATAAGAAGCAGCAAAGTTGAAGCTTGGCCAATAGGAAGTAGCAAAACTGAGAAATTAAAAAGATTGTCTCCTTCTCTCTTCATCTTCTCTTTCATTCCCATCCCTAATTTTCTCAGGCTTCCACTGCCACCTAGATATCCACCACCCTCACATTGCTCCAATCAGTCTACAAATAATTTTTTAAATCCTCACCTGAGGATATGGTTATTGATTTGAGAGAGAGAAAGATAGAGATATAGAAATAGAGATGAGAGAGAAAGAGAGAGAGATTGATTGTCTCTTGTATGCGTCCCAAACAGAGAGGGGCCCGCAACTTAGGCTTGTGCCTTCCTTGATCAGAAATCGAACCTACAACTTTTGGTGTATGGGATGATGCTCCAACCAACTGAGCTACCCGGCCAGGGACACAGACTTTTAAAAGTGTGTATAATGTGTTAGGGGCTCGGAAAGAATGGTAAATAAGCCCTGCTGTGATGATGCTTACCATTCAGTTGGAAAAATGATATTAAAATTATAATTAGAGAATTAATTGTAGTTCCTATGTGCAAAAAAAAAAAATCAGTGTCCTATGAGTACATCCTAATCTTAGGGGCCAGAGAAGACTTGCCTGAGGACGTGACATTTATGCTAAGACCCAAAATTTGCAGAGGATTTAGTCAGGAGAGAACCGGGTTGGGGCTGTACAGAGGAGTGGAGAGTTTCAAGAGAATAGCAAGTGCAAAGACCTAGAGGGAGGGCGAGGGTTGTTGTGTTGAGAAGCTATGGGCCTCTGTCTTTCTTTTTTATCTCATCAAAACGTCTCTGTCAGGTGGTTTCCACTTCCTTTACACTGTTCCCATCATTATAAGTTAGCAGGTAGTTAAACCCTAACTGCCCAGGCCACCCACAACCTCACAATTCTCCCTTTCCAGTTTCCATGAAGCAAAAAGACACCAATAAGCTAATCTACACTGCAGTGTTAGCTAGGTATACCAATGCTTACTTCATAAAGAGTGACTTCTCAATAAGTGGGGATTTAGGTTCTTCGAATGGGCATTTTTTTTACTGCCGGGAATTGGAGAGGTTATTTATGCCCAATAAAAATCACACCATCTGAAGGTAAAGTTGTGATTATATCATGCATTTTGGCACCAATACTGACATGTTGAACTTTATAATTTAGTATTGCTGGAACATAATCATTCTTTATTCATGAACAGAATGAAGCATTTATAATATTTCCTTTTCCTGAAAATCAAAACTTTGAAATCCTGCTTGGAAATACGGATTTGAATCCTTAGGACTTGACTACATTAAATATAAAAACAGAAATTTTCCTTTTCTTTATCGCTGACCTGGGCTTTAAGCTACAATCAGATCCTCCTGCCGAACCACTTGCTTGTTTAGCGGCAATGTCCTTTTCTCTTTGCTCCAGAGCTCCCGTGTAGCTGGTGAGCGCCGGGAGCTGATGCCTCCTGTCACTTTCATTTGCTCCTGTTGGAGAAAGACAAGTTTCAAGTCTTGTAATGTCATGTCTGACCATAAATAGATGATGCAAAAGCCACATTTCTGAGTATCAAAAGGTTACAGAGAGCCTCGAGGACTCTAAGTAGTCAATGTGGATTCTGAAAGATAAGCTCATTAAATTAATGTGGAATGAAGAAGCATTTGTCAATATTATGCATGTTGCCTTAGACTGGACTAATAAAAAATTCATAAGTGTTCCACTTCAATTGTCTTTGCAAATTTAAGTCTCCTTTAAATGATTGTCTTTTTTGTTTGTGTGGTTTACAGCTAAGCTGTTATAATTATTTTAGCTGCACTCCAGGCTATCAGCTTGTACTTCCTATTCATGACAGTTTATCCGATTGTTTCTGCTTTACTACAATTATCTGTCTTTCTTATAATGTATGTATTTGTGTGTTTATTTATATCTTGGCTTATTTCAAAGTGATTTTGACACAGTTTAAGAGATTGAATAGATTAACTGCTAGACTTTGTGATCATTTTGGTTGCTAAAAGGCTATTCTAAAACTTTCAATATTTTCACTTGAAAAATGTAAATATTTCCTTCTGATTTATAAAAAGTGTTTAATTCTTGCTAAAAATATGGCTTATTCAGTAAGTTGGTTACATGTGATGCTGAGATGCAAGTCTCATTCAAAATGCAAAAGTCTATAGCTGTTATCAAGGAAACCAACTGTTTCTTTTGTTGATTAGCTACTGAGGTACAAATGAGCTTTTTGAGAAATCTCTAACTGGAAACTTATAGTCATACGGTCTGTCAGGGATGTGAATGTTTATCCAATAGCCATAACTTCTTTTGTGGCAGCTGAGGCCAGACGCGTGCGGCAGAAAGTCATTTCTCCAAGGGCATATAACGGATGTTGAGACATTTAAGCCCTGCTGGGATTAGCAGATATTCTAGAGACACTTGATTTAAATTGGTTTCATTTAAAAAGCAAATGGAACTGGCAATAGAGATAATCTTCAAGGAGCGTTTTAACAGCAAAAGACTGGGGACTACATTTAAACAACAGCTTGTACATATCCAATGATGATAGTCAAACTTCTTATTAAAGCACAATAAGAAAATTCAAAATCAACACATTACTGAATCATACCTAGATGTTTGTATTCATAAGTCCTAGATTAATGACAACAATGTTCAAATTGTAAACTACATGTTCTTTTCCCCATTATCCACATCAGAGGAAAGTTCAATTGATACCATTTTTTTCATCTGTTCAAGGAAATTTTATTGAGCTACTAATATGTTCAGAAAGTACTCGAAGCATCATGAATATAGAACATAGTCTCTGCCCTGGAAGAATTTATCACAGTCCAGTGGTATAAATAATCAAAATCTCAACCCTCCAAATGCAATGAGGTATATGCCACAACAAAGACATGAATGAGACATTATGAAAATAAAAAGAAGCAGCAAGCACAGAATGGTGTGGCTCAGTTTGTTGGGCATCGTACCACAAAGTGAAAGATCTCTGGTTCAATTCCTGGTCAGGGCACATGCTGGGGTTGCAGGTTTGGTACCCAGTCAGAGGGTGCATATGAGAAGAAATAGATTTATGTTTCTCTCATTGATGTTTTTCTCCCTCTCTTTCTCCTTCCCTTTCCCTCTCTCTGAAAAGAAATAAACAAAATCTTTAAAAAAAGAAGCAGCAAAGAAGAAAGGCACCTAACTGAGCCCAGGAGGAGGAAAAGAAGGATGCACAAAAATCTCCTCAGAGGAGGCAATGCCTCTGTTGAAATTAGAATAAGAATTTAAGAACTAGAGGAGCAAAGACAGAAAGGACATACTGCAAAACTAATTTTCATCTAGTATTTGTTCTTAACATTACATATTAATTGAGTTAATAACCACATATTAAAATAGGCTATAGAGCAGCAATATATCAACGTAATGTAGTATTTGATCAAGAGTCAGAATTTGATCAAAGTTCAGAAGAGATAGCCCAGAAACTTTCTTATTGTGTATAATTATATTTCTAAATATAACATATGATAAATGAAGTATTATAAACCAATGGGAGATGAGATAATTAGATAAATTCTGTTACAGAAATTGATATTTGGGGACAGAAGACAAGTTGGTTTCTCCTATTATAACATATGCCAGAATTAATTCTAGGTTAATGGAAATATTTGATATACAAACAAAATAATTAAAAAACCTAGAAAATATGAATGATTTTTAACTCTTCCTAATATGATAAAATATTATGGTAGATATTAGTATATTGGACTTGATAAAAATCTATATGTACAAAAAATATAATATTTAAAAGCAAATAATAAACTGGGAAAGTTTCAGCAAAAATATGGCACAGTTTACATATACATATTATAAAAAAAATCCAGTCCAATAAGAAAATCTAATACTCTAATAGGATGGGCAAAGAGAATGAGAAGCCATTTTTCTAAAATGAAGTATTTATAGCTATTAAATATATGAAAAAATAGAGAAGAACTTCCAGGAAGGCAGTGTTTTATAAGCTTGGGCTACAATAACAAAATACCATAGACTGTGTGGCTTAAACAACAGACATTTATGTATCACACTTCTTGAGGCTGGAAAGTTCAAGATCAAGATGACAGTATGGTCAGATTCTGGTAAGAACCCTCTTCCTTGCTGGTAGATGGCCAGCTTCTCACTGTGTCTTCATATGGTGAAAAGAAGAAGAGGAAGCAACCATCTGATGTCAATTCTTATAAAAGTACTAATCCTAAAATGGGGACTCTACCCTCATAATCTCATTTACACCTACTTGTCTCCCAAAGGCCAGACCTTAAAATACCACCACAATAGGGGCTAGGGCTTCAACATATAGATTTGGGAGCCATACAAACATTTACATAAATACCACTGAAATTTATTCTTTCAGAAAATAAATAAGAACAGTGGTAAAAAATATTAAAATCAACTTTTAAAAAAACTCTGTAAATTAACCAAAGGCTTGCAACAATTTGAGGAGAACTTAATCAAGAAAAACAACAGACTTTTGATAAGAACAGTGAGCTCTGTGGTATATCAACTTGCCCCATTCCTATTTCTCTTTTCTTAGCTTCTTAGTAGCCTTGAAAATCAACAGCCTCAGAGAGATGGTACCCATGAAAACCAGTCACCTAGCAGATACTGGAAGACATACAAATGGTTTGGAACTCCCCCAGCAGCTTTATTTTCAGAGAATTATCATTAGATCACCTGAATGGTAGCTTCCTGGGAAAGTCCCATTTGCGGAGCTTATTCTTTGACCTGACTCAAGTCTCTCTCGGTAAGGATATCATTGTCCTCAGGGCAGTTATGCAAAAACAATCAGCAGCAATTGCTACAGCTGCATAAGCAGTAATACTGCTAGGAACAAGCAAAAAAATGACCAAAATATTTAAAAAGAAAATCTGGTGAATGGGAAATGCATAGGGGGTTTTGAAAAGCTCTGACTTATTTCTAGGAATGTAGAATGCCAAACACACATGCAATGTTATGTGAATGCCCAGGTTCTTATTCTTACCTCTTGCTCAGGTTGAGGCTCTGCAAAAAGCTGGAAGTCAAGGCTAAAGCAGAGCTTTAAACTACCTAAGTGCTGAAGAGAGAACCTAACAACCAAAAGAGCACCTGAGGAAAGGTTGGAGAACTTTCTTGTTCAACAGATTAAAGAAAATTTGTCTAATTATTAGCTGACCACAATAAAAATTAAGCACAGACTAGAGTGGCAATGCAATGCAAAGAATGTAAACTTTATAGACAGCCAGAAAAGTCAGAAAACAAACAGAAAACTCAGCAGGAACAACAACAATAACAGCTACAATGAGAAACAGTGAAAAGGAGAATTTATGTCATTTCAAAAGTTGCAACATTACATATTTAAAATGTTGAGTAGTCAACAAAAAATTATGAGGCATGCAGAGAAACAAATTATGGTCCATACATGAGAAAAAAAGCTAGCAACATAAAGTGTCCCTTAGTAAACCAAGATGTGGAATTTACTTGAAAAAACTTTAAATGATCTATTATAAGTATGCACAAAGAACTTAAAGAAACCATGTCTAAAGAACTAAAGGGAAGTGTGAGAACCATATCTCAGCAAACAGACAATATTAACAAAGGGACAGAAATTATAAAATGGAAACAAAGGTCCTAAAGTTGAAAACTATAATAACAAAGGAAAAATGTACTAAAGAGGCTCAACAACAGACTTAAATTGGCAGAAAAACAACAACAAAAAACCCCATTTAACTTGAAGATCATTCTATTGAGATTATTCTGTCTGAGGAACAGGAAAAAAGAAAAAGAAATATTAACAGACATCAAAGACCTGTGGCACACCATCAGCCTAACCAACACACATACGAGAGTTCCAGAAGAAAGGAGAGAAAGGGGCAGAAGGAGTATTTGAAGACATAATAACTGAAAACCTCCCAAATTTGATGAAATAAACTTGTTTTCATATCGAGAAGCCCAAGAAATTCCAAGAAGCACTTCACACCCTGACACATCATAATCAATGTTGAAAGACAAAGAAAAAGAGAGAATCTAGAGAGCATCAGAGAGAGGTATCTCATCACATACAAGGGGTAGTCTTAATAAGAGTAACAGCTGATTTCTATCAGAAACTATGGAAGTCAGAACAGAGAGGGCTGACATATTCAAACTACTAAAAGAAAAAACTGTCAATCAAGAATTCTATATCCAACTCTCCTTCAAAAATTAAGAAATTAAGAAATTTCCAAAGAAAAAAAACTAAAAGAAATCATTATTAGCAGACCTGTTTTATAAGGAATACTAATGGGAATACCTTTAAGATGAAATAAAAGGAGAGTAGACAGTAATTTGAAACCCCATGAAAAAATAAATAGCACTTATTTAATATTAAATAAAGGTAATTTAATATTGTAGCTAAAAGACAACTGCACGAAGCAGTAATTATAGAACTGTGTTGATTGGCTTATAGTGTACACAGATATGATCTGCATGGCGATAATAACACAGAGGAGGGGAGGGAATGGAAATATACTGGAACAATGGTTTTCATTCTACTGAAATTAAGTTGGGATTAATCCAAATTATACTATTTTCAGTTGAGATGTTAATTTCAATGCCCAGGTGAACAATTAAGAAAATAATTTTAAAAATGTAGTTAAAGAAACAACAAGGGCTTACAATCTACTGGTTAAACACTTCTTTTACATTGGTTAATATTTAGAAGTATTATTATTAATGTCAGAAACAAAAAAGGATATTTACTCCTTTTTTAATCAATCAGAAACACAATAGAGAGAAAGATCCTAGTGAACATAATGTCAAAATTATACATTTTATTGAAATTGACCCAATACAACAAATAAAAGAATTTTATGGAGGCAACATCAAACATTAAAGTACATGTAAGAAAATCTGAATAAATGGAGTGTCATATCATATATATGGAAGACTCAATATTATAAATATGTCAACCTTTTTTAGAGAACATGGGGAACTAACTCTAAAATTAATAGAGCAGACTGAAGGAATAAAAGCCAAGACTCATTTGGAGATAGGTTGGGCTACCAGATATCAAGATTTATTATACACTTATAGGAATTAAAATAGGTATGTGTTAATGTAAGATCATAACAGTGTGGTACTGGCAAAAGAACAGACACATGGATCAATGGAACAGAATAGAGAGATCAGAAATAAGCCAATGTTAATATTCAACAAAGGGGACAAAAGCATAAAATGGACTAAAAATAGCCTCTTCAATAAATGGTGCTGGGAGATCTGGACAGGTACTTGCAAAAAAATGAAATGAGACCACCAACTTGCACCATATATGAAAATAAACTCAAGATGGACAAAAGACTTAAATATAAGTTGTGACACCATGAAAGTCCTAGAGGAGAACATAGTCAGTAAAATGTCAGATATTCCATGCAGCAGTATCTTTGCTGATATAAGCCCTAGGGCAAAGGATATAAAGAAAAGAACAAACAAATGGGACTACATCAAATTAAAAAGCTTCTGCATGGCTAAAGAAAACATCAGCAAAATGAAAAGGGAACCAACCATATGGGAAAACATATTTGCCAGTGATACCTCAGACAAGGATTTGATTTCTAAAATATATAAAGAACTCACATGACTCCACTCTAGGAAGACAAACAATTCAATTAAAAAATGGGCAAAGAACTTGAACAGATACTTCTTCAAGCATGACATACGGAGGGCACATAGACCTAAGAAAGAACGCTCAACATCACTAGCCATCAGAGAAATGCAAATTAAAACCACAATGAGATCCCATATCACACGGGTCTGAATAGCCATAATAAACAAATCAATAAACAAGAAAGTGCTGGAGAGGTTGTCAAGAAAAGGGAACCCTGGTACAGTGTTGGTAGGAATGCAGACTGGTGCAGCCACTATGGAAAACAGTATAGAATTTCTTCAGAAAACTACCCAGGGTAATGGATGAAATGGTGGGAATCGATTGAGGGAGCAGGGGGTGGGGAGGGCAGGGGATAGCATCGAGGGAAAAATGGGACAACTATAATTGAACAACAATAAAATAAAAAATAATAGTATTCTGGCTTAAAAATATACTATAACCTCTAATCTACATAACTTAAATATAAATGATGTATATATGTACATGTATATAAAAAGATAGACATTGTGTTACAAAACAGTGAGAAAAGGGTAGCATATTAAAAATATATGATAGGTCAGTGGATTTCCTTAGAAAAAGTAAAATTAAGTTAGAACTTCACCCAGAAATGAACTTCAGAGAGATTAAAGCCTTAAATATGAAAAAAGAAACCTCTATTAGAAGAAAAAAATAGGAAAATCTATGTTGCCACATGGTAGGGAAGTTATTCTTAGATATCACACAGAAACATAAGCCATATGAGAAGATCGACAAATGTATTGAAATTAACATTTCAATACAATGTCAAATGATATAGTAAAGTTAAAGAAGAATTGCAAACCTGGGAGTAGATAGTTGCAATATATAATTGTCAGCACATGATTATTTCTCAGAATTTTTGATGAAATGCAAATCAATTTTTGAAAGAAATAATTATGTTTGCCCTTTAATAATATTTTTCCTCACCCAAAGCTTCTCTAAGCATATGAACTAGAAGAAATAATTCTTATACTCTTAAATCCAACTCTTTAAAGATTAATTAATGTTAGTATCCCATTTTTAGAAGCACTATCATTGACAATTCATCCTACTGCTTAGAATATGGAATATGAGTATTTTTTATTACATGTAAATGCCAGAAAAATGCAAGTTTTAATTACAGTAGATCTAGATCCTTTCTGTCAGAAGATTTATGTAGTACATAAATATATCTTCCATGTGTTGTGACTAACTTAATTGTCTCCATCTTGGTACTGTTATCCTTCTGCCACTGGGTTGAGTTATACTGCATTATGATTGGTAATTAAACAGGACAACATATCATTATATCATCGGTTGGTTTTATAAGGCCTTGGAACATTTTCCTAAGAGCTCTCGTATTTGTTATAAGCTAGCACTCTATGATCAGTGCTCCTAGAATTGTTTCTGGTCACTGAGTTGTCAGGTTACATATATGTTCACCATTAACTTGGAATTTAAGCTCAAAAGGCATTAATGTGCATTGATTTGGGTGGGTAACAAAGTAGATGACTGCCATTTTGGATACACATAAATTTGGGTACAGTCTTAAATTTGTTCTGTTTTTAGTGGAGGTACCAAAAGCCCTAAACCAGCAACCCGCAAACTAATTTTGACTGAATTTTCTGTGATTATGCAATTAACAGAAAAATGTTATTTACAGTCTGTTGAGTTATGCCTTCCAATGAATCTTGAAACTTGCAGGAGAGTGCATCTCGTAACTATGTCTATGGCGTCGTGATGTAAGAGTGGCATCATTATGATTTAAGGCACTCTGAGACCGTACTTGTTCCCACAGTCTGGTATGTGTACGACTGCGGAGAACGTATGCATCGTTCAGCAAAGTCACCTCACAGTTGTGCACCTTCACCTCTCATGCTGAAACTCATTTCTCCCTCCATCTTGGGTGCCATAGTTTAAACTTATTCCCCTTTTTAAAAATCAAATCCTACTTTTTAAGAGAGTGTGGAATCTATTCCCTTCAGCATCACTGGAACTGTTTTGTATGATGAGTCATTTAAATCTCACAACAACCTTGTAAATAGGTTCTGTCATCACAGTTTTACAGATTAAGCACACTGGGAATTAAATAGATATTTTGCTTAAGAGAGGCCTGATAGAAAGTGGCATGTCTGATATTTAAACATGTCCTTTCTGGTTCCAAAGCTATTAACCATTTCTTTTCTACTGTGTTGACTCTCCAGAGGTTGTTGACATCAGATGTCCCTCCTACATCTATTCCATAAGCATTGAGTTTATCCATAATGTGCAGATGTGGATGTTGCACTTAGCATGTACGTCTGTGGAAGCCCCCTGCCCCTCGAGGAACTGTGAGGATAAAATTTTAACATCCCCCTTCTTGATTTAGAGGTTGAGAAGGGTAGGTATCATTCTTGGCGAGTGGATATTTAAAAAGAACTTCCCCCAAGTGGAAGGAAGCTGAGAGTAAACTAAAGGAGAATACCTTGTAGGATTCACAAAATCATGAGAATTCAGCTACATATTTAGATCAGCTTTTGGAAGTGTTTGTTTCTTTCATTGTTCACTAGCCTTAGTGAAGATTTACTTAAATATGTCAATCTTGTCTCAGCTCTGCTACAGAGTATTATAAGAAGAGT
The DNA here is from genome assembly GCF_022682495.2 of Desmodus rotundus. NCBI lineage: Eukaryota > Metazoa > Chordata > Mammalia > Chiroptera > Phyllostomidae > Desmodus > Desmodus rotundus. The sequence goes on from NC_071389.1 coordinate 49,945,278, forward strand.
ACCACTATTATGTTTAAGTCAGAATAATAAGAGGAACTCCAAAATATCCACTCAGCTTTCCCCTACCGAATCCACGTATCACTTAAGCAGGCTTTGCCATAAGCTTGCTCATAGAATTAGATTTCTAATGATTGTGCCCCATAGCTTAGAAGAAAAGATATTTTTCCTTTATTTTTTAAATTGTGAGATAATTTAGGTTTACCAAAGAGTTGCCAAGGTAGTACAGAGAGTTCTCACACACTTCTCATGTACAATATTGGAAGACCACCATAATAAATCTCTCTTCCCAATTACCTCACTATGTACTTCCCTGAAGGGTGAGATCGAGGCGAACGTCATTGTTGTACAGGACAACAGTGTCCTGTTCCCGCCTTAACACGTCTTCAGGTAGTAGCTGCTTTCCTCCTTGCTAACTGCTTCACACACCAAGCTCTCTAGACGAGGGCTTTTCGCATCCAGGGGCAAGCCCACAGTCCTCCAGCTGCTCTCTCTGCAAGGAGATGAACGAGCTAGTTCACATTAGATGGTATAGAGTAGAAAATCCATCTTGACCATTTATTGGGGTTAAAAAGTTGTCTTGAGATCCACAGTTTCACCAATTTCTTATTTTTATTTTTCATACTGTTTAGAATGAGGAGGACAAGGGGCATAATTAGCACCTTGCAGAACCTCCAAAAGAGGTTACTTAGTGTATGGGCCTTGGGATGGTGTCATTAAAAAATGACCTAAATTGATCAACATTTTCTTTTAAATACATAAAATAAAGCACCGCTATATCATCAAAATTCTTCAAGCAACAATTTAATAATCATATCAGTATATATGTGTACACATATACATATTCTGACTAGTACATATGTATGTTTGCCTATGTATATATACATCTATATATACATGTGTGTATATATATGCGTGAATATATACGTGTGTATATATAAACATGGCTATATCGATATATGTATATGTACATGTATATTGTACATATTCTAGCCTGTATGTCATATATTAGAATAGGGTAGGTTGTACTGCCCTAATGAACAACCTCCGAATCTGGCTTGATCTAATAAGAACTTATTTCTTGCTCAAATTACACATGCTTTGCTTGGTAAGATGGAGCTCAAATTCACAGTCACTCAGGAACCCAGGCCAGTGGGTGCTGACTATGTTGTGGCTGCACCACCCAGTTCTGAGAGAACATAAGTTCTCTGTCACTCAACATGGGAAAAGAGAGCCTGGGTACTTAAACGTGAGATTTCCACAGCCTCAGCCACCCATAACTTTCACTCAGAATTTATTGGCCGGAGTTAGTTGCAAATGGTTTACTCAACTTCGAGGAAACCAGTAATCACATCCTCTAAATTTGCAGAAGTGGGGAAGAAACAGTGTTGGTGAAAAATTATATATAATGTCTACCACATGGAAAAAAACCCTGCCTATTTGAAAAGAGGTGTGACTCTCTGTGCCAAATAACATTAGGGGCTGTAACAAACAACTCTAAATTCCAGTGACTTAACACAATGAAAGTTTACTATTTGAGCATTTGACAGCATAATGCAGGAACTCAGATGGGGAGTTCAAGAGCCTACATTTTGTGATGTATAATAAACACTGAAAAATGATAGCAACAAACAGGGAGTTTTATTTTGCTTCTAGATTCATGGTCAATTCAAATGCTTTTTACCACAAGGTTTGATCCCTTAGTAAGTGAAGTGAGCCGCACTCTGAAGGGGATTGCTCAGCCATTAACTTCCTTAGTGCTCTAAAGTGCTGCAGATTCCTTGTTGGAGGGGGTAGAAAACAGCATCTGGACACATAAACAGCTTTTTGAGAAAATAACTTAGTCATCCTGGCTTACGAAATAAAGCAAGACCTGTCATTAAAAAGGGTAATTTAGAGGAGTTTTATAAGAAATTTTTATCTTCTCAGCTTTCCTTCGTCCTTATCTTCTATCTTTCTTGCCTTATATTTACTTATAAAACTTTATGCCACTCCAGCACATAAGATTTGCCACTGACTGCATTTGTGGGCATTTGATATTTCCTGTGTCCTTGATTTATATGGTCCAGTTCCTCAGCATCAACAGCTTGGGGTTTGGGGCAATTTGTCCTTCTTCTTCTTAAATAAACAAAATAAAGAAAGTCTAGTTTAGTACTTTTAAGGTTTGTAAATAACTTGCAGTTTCAAAATGAACCAAGATCCTTAAAACTTCAAAGACGATTCATTTGAAATTATGTGGGGTCAATTAAATATGCCATGGACCTCAGAAAAATATACACACATCTCTCAGAGCTACATTATCTCACTATTAAAAATTAGTTGGAGAGAATCCTGGACTCATGGGAGGAACCCTTGGTTTATGTTCTGAGTCAGACATTAATGACTTCTGCGACCTTGGGCAAGAGCTGACTACTAGATAACTCTCAACTGTAACAGTCTGTGAGCTGTTAACTGGATTGGCTCTAGCCACCTCTACAGTGGCTTCTGGTTTCTATCGTGTAACCAGAGCCATGCAGCTGAAATAGTCGACTGCAATCTGAATCCATATTTTTTAATTGCCTCTCCAGCTGGTGAATTTAATCGCTGTGCCAATGTTCAATGTCTAAAATCGCCTGATGCTGGGCTGTAGGTTGGCTCTCCTCTCGGTGCTGTGCATTCCATCCCTGTGGTTGACTGCAGGGTAGAAATCAGGGTAGCTGATCAGAAATAGACCCTGGAGACTCTATTATATAGCCTGTTTATACAAATGACCTGTGTCTGGGCAGAAGGAAAGAAGAAATATTATTGTATTCTGGGCCTGAATACAATAATATTCCAGTAGAAGTAAAAAAGAGCATTATAACTAATAGCAAACAAAGGTAATGACAAAATAAAATAAAAATTCATTCATAAATTTGAGCACTAAGTGAAATACATGGCCAGTTCAATTACTTGGTATCATATGACTTGCTGTCCTAACATGTTAGATGAACCTAGTAAGACAAAACACAACTTAATGCCAAAGATGGTATATTCTTTTTTTCTTTCCTTTTATTTTTTTATTTGTTCAGTTATAGTTGTCCCACATTTTCACATTTTTCCCCATTCTTCTCCCCTGCCCTGCCCACCTCCCTTCCCATACTCAATCTTCATCCCATTGTCTGTGCCCATGGGTCCTCTATACATGTTCCTTGACTTGCCCCTTCTCCTTCTTTCCCCTGTTATCCTCCCCTTTGGTCACTGTCAGTTTGTTCTTTATTTCTATGTCTCTGGTTCTATTTTGCTCATTTGTTTGTTTTGTTCATTAGGTTCCCCTTAAGGGTGAGATCATATGGTATTTGTCTTTCACTGCCTGGCTTATTTCACTTAGCATAATGCTCTCCAGTTCCACCCATGCTATATGTAGGAAAGGATAAGACTTCTTTCTTTCTGCTGCATAGTACTCCATTGTGTAAATGTACCACAGTTTTTTAATCCACTCATTTACTGACGGGCCCTTAGGCTATTTCCAGCACTTGGCTATTGTAAATAACACCGCTATGAACATTGGGGTGCATAGATTCTTTAGTACTGGTGTTTCAGGATTCTTAGGGTATAATCCCAGCAGTGGAATCACTGGATAAAAAGGTAGTTCCATTTTTAGTTTCTTAAGGAAATTCCATACTGTTTTCCCCATTGGCTGCCCAAGTCTGCATTCCCACCAACAGTGCACCAGGGTTCCCTTTTCTCCACAACCTCGCCAGCACTTTTTGTTTATTGATTTGTTAATGATGACCATTCTGACTGGTGTGAAGTAGTATCTCATTGTGTTGTTTCTGGCATATTCTCTGGTATCAACCAACTCTGGATTAAGAACACATTATCTGACTTCTATTAAGAACTCATTTAAATCCTTTGTAAAATTACTGGGGATTGGATTAGTTGTCCTAAAAGTTGCTTTTTGCACTAACCACTTGCTACATTTCTTATTCTTTCCTGATTTCTATCCTGCAATTAACCATAGGGACATGAGTGATATTTCTATGATCAGAGTTTTGCGAGCAAACAGCTCTTCATCTCTTCCAATTGATGTAGGACTTCTGCATAGGGCTACCCATCTTAGCCCAAACATACTTTAACAATATACTGCTGAGTTTATGATCTTATATTTTGATTTCTCCCTCTCAACCTCCAGATGATTTTATATCATAACTTCAGCTGAATAATCTCCAATGGTAAAACCTGGATCAGCTTGCTCGTTCCTTCTTTGTGTCCCCAGTTGCAGCCTGATGTAAAGAACTCAGAGTGAATCATGAATAAGTTGGTGGTTTTGTCTGCCACCCGGGAGCTCTATCTCTAAAGTGAAGTATTTGTATTTTGAGCACTTATAACTGTTGCACAAATTAAAGAATATTTTCGAGGGCATAAATTATTTACTAGAATGATTGACTTAATTGTTTGCCCTCACATTGTTTGGGAAATTATTGCATACTTCCTTTACCCTGTGTGTTCAAATAAGTGAAAGTGTTAGTGATGAAGTAGAATGTAAACAGTGTCAGTGCTTTCACTAGGGTGTATTTCTCCAGTGAGACCTGTGACATCCTTAACTGTGTTAGTACCCAAAGACAAGACTAAGACCTACTTAATTGGTGCATGCATTATTATAAGGCCAGATTAGATGCTAGTGTCATATAAAGCCTTTGCACAACACCTGGTTGTTCAAGCATGTATGACACTTTGAGTATAGATGACTGAGCACAGACGTTGTGTAAAATCAGATTAACTTGTCCTAAAGTGTTCAGTATGGAGAGTTCTCAGGGAAAGGCCATCATTTTAACTGCTAGAAATTGTGGAGGAGAGGTCAGGTGATAATAAAGCATATCTGATTTCCAAATCCCTTGACAAAAATTTACTATGATTTCTGTAAACTTTCTTTCCTGTATTTAAAACACACATTCATTCCTTTTCATCTTATATCTCACAGTTCGTGTTCCTCCAAATAACTCAACCATGAAGTTATTCCTCATTTTGGATTTGACTTTATAAAAATTCTCTGAGTATGATATCATCTCTTGAGGGCTAAAAGCATGTTGTACTCTCTTAAGACTGTACTAAATAATTCTTTCTTGATATTGTATAGAGCAGGAAATTCTAAGAATAAAGAATAAATTCTCAGAAGGAGCTCACTCGTTGTGTCTTTTCACTTGGGATAGGTAGATGGGATCACGCCATGAAAAGAGATGCCAACCAATGTCCTACTCAGCCAAACGTAAAATGACATGGATAACACGGTGGGATGTAGTGAAGTACAACTGAATTTCACTGTAATGTTCTTTTATTACAAAAGTGATGAACATCATTTGAGTGTTAATTTAAATACCACATTCAAACTTTAAATGACTCAGTGAGCATAAATATTCACTGTGATTTCATCAAAGTTCCTAGGCTATAGTTAGTATTCTTCATATTTTCTTGACCTTCTGGATGCGTAGCATTAGTTAAATATAGAAAAGAAATCCTAAGCCAGTAGTATGTTTTGTTGTCATATTCAGAAAGAGAAAAATGATAATGGATCTTTGCCTACGTCTGGGTAATCCCCAGCCCTCTTGAGAAGTTGCATTGTATTTTAACCACTTTTTCATCCATTCCATTACACATTTTATACTTCCTACACTCTAGACTCTGAGGGTGTGGAGGTAAAAAAAAAAAAAAGCATGTAGTTCAGGGCACAGTCCCTGCCTCGGGAAGTTCTTCAGTCTGATTTAGTCTGAAATGCCTGTGTGCTTTCCTTCAAAAATACAAGGTGGGGCAAAAGTAGGTTTACAGTTGTGAGTACCAAAACAACAGAGCTCATTCTTATATTATTTATTAATTCTTGTGTTATTTTCCATACAAACAACTGTAAACCTACTTTTGCCCCACCCTGTATTTACTGTGCCCTAATGACATACGAGGAAACAGGTGCTCAGGATATATCAGTGAATTAAATAAAGGTGTTAGCCTTTATGGAGTACACATTCCAGTGAAGAAAGGCAGAGAATAAACAATAAAAAATTAAAATTAAATTTTATGAAGTTGTAGAAGGTGGCATTGTGTTAGGAGAAGAAAAAGGATTATGGTGAGAAGAATCAGTAGTACAGGAATGGGGAGGCAATGAGGAAGGACATGTATAAGTAGCAATTTTAAATGAGGTTGTCAGAATAAGCCGCAATGAGAAGGAGACATTTGAGCAAAGAGCTTCAGGAGGTAAAAGAGTCAGCTCATGTGCATAACCGGGAGAAGATTCAGGGGAAGGGAACAACCAGATCCATTGTGCAAAGGCAGGAAAATGTCTGCCATGTTTGAACAATAACAAGAATGGTTAGTGTGGGTGGAGGAATTGATTCCCAATCTGAATATGTGAATGTCTTCCACACCCAGCCCACACTCTTGGGTAGATAATGAAAAAGGAGCCAATAAATACTCAGCATCTACCATTTGCCTGGCACCTTATATTCTCTTATTTCATCTTTACCTTAATCTGCTGAGGTCGCTATTATAATCACCATTTCACAAATTGAATAACACCTAGATAGGTTGTAAGACCAAGGTGCAAAGCTATTAAGTAATGGGGCTAAGACTTGATCCCTTCAAATCCTGAACTCTTTCAGCTACACCATCCAACCTCACTCATATTCATTACTTTGAGGTTCAATTTGTAAGCAAGAAGCCAGAACTACCTAAGGATTACTAAACTTGACTCTAAGGCTAGCAAGTAGTGTCATACTGGCTAACGGGGCTGGAAGTGACTGTGTCTCCCACTTGTTTACTCTCATTTGCCTGTTTCCCAGCACTACTTTCCCTGTTTACAGGAAGAGAAATTGTTGAAGGTGACTTAGGTACAGATCACAGACATCAAGGGTTGCAGACAACTATTTAAAACAACCCACCAAAGAAAGCCCTATGACCAGTCTCTGTGTCCCAATTGGAGTCACCTTTAGGTCACATTCCTGAGCAGTCATCTGATAACACCTGCTTCCTTTTTCCAGCATGTAACTGCTGGAGGATTCTGGGAGCAGTCAGCCGGGGCACCCAACAACAAAACCCCTGCCAGCAGTCCCCTCTGATGCCAAAGGTTTATATCTACCTATGATAACCTTGTGCTTTAATCCCACATGCATGAAATGTGGATATTTATGCTATGAATTTTTATTTCTGATCAGTCTGAGATTTGTAATTCTTTCTTTCCTGAAGACACACATTGTCTGCTTGCTGAAAAATTCTTTTATCGCCTGTGCCTGACCTTCTCTCTAATTATGCTACATAATAATTAAAATTGTAAGGTTAGAGTTTGCTGCACACACGCACTTAGTCCGTCATGCTCTATCTTGCTTCAGATAAAATACATAACGTATCTGTGCCAAATGTAATGCAACAAGACCAAAATTGAATTCACTGACTGCTTGTGGAGGTTTATAGATGAAAGCAGTGGTAAGCATATTCATGGAAAGAATAGAGAAAAATACAACCAGTTTTTAGAGGGCATGGTATAGGTAGGATATTGGGCCCGCACAGTTAACTTCCTGCCTTAAATCTGTGCTGCTGTGGGAAGGAGATGGACAACCCAGTCACCTGGAAAAAATTAGGCCTCCTTCTGGTCAGTTTCACTACAGTGTTAAAAAGAAAAGAAATATGAACCCAACTCTGATTAGGTCTTCAAAAATGACTGTATAATTGACTACGAACACTGAGTGCCCCTGCCCAGTACAACACAACTAGACTGTGGCTTAAGTATTGCACACACACCTTTTCAATGTATTCATGGCTGAGGTGACAATAAGAAAAACCTCCAGTGGCAAAGGTAAAAGAAGAAGGGAAAAAGGAGAAAGAAGAAAAAGGAGGAAACAAGAAGAATGAGCTGAACCTGGAATAGTGAACAATGAACAACAGGCAAATGGGTTAACTAGGGTTACCTGGCAGCTAATGCCCCCAGTGGTGCTGAGATGCAGAGACGGAGCCTGCAGTCTGTTGCAAAGTGCAGAAGTACAACCTGAAACTTTCATATGAAGTCAAGATCCTCAAAGTGAGCTACAGTGGTTACAGGTCATTAGCAACCCTGCCTCTAGGCAGAAGACATAAACCACCTTGGGTAGAACGCTCCCCTTTGAAATTTCTGGGCATCTGAACCACACTGTGTAGAAACCTCTGACTCCTAATGAGTTGTGATTAGGTTTAATGGTAGGATCCATGCTGCAGGGAGAATGGTAAAACTCATCTGGTGTTTTCCAGAGAAATACCTGAGCTATTAAGACCTTGTACATAATCGTGACCAAGATTTAATGTCCAAAATGATCAGAAAAGCCAAGCCAACACAATCTTTGTTAAAATTCTGCCACAGCAAAGATGTTGGCATAGATACAGGTGGGGGAAACTCTTATATGTGCGGGCATGAGAAGATGCATGCACAGTTTGATCCAGCACCTTCAGTCCTACATATTTGTCTTAGAGAAACTCATGCAGATGTGCACAAACATACGCAGGACATTTTTTGCAGTGCTGCTTATCATGGTGAAATAAAAAATTCTCCTCAGTAGGGGACTGGCAAACAAATTATGCCTTCTCCAAACCATGAAATACTCTACAGTAGTTAAAATTAATGATCTAGAACTCATGTTTTAATGTGGATAAATCTCAAATAATATAATTTTTAGTGAAGAAAGCCAAGTAGCAAATCATTCATATAATATAGAAACATATATGTAAATACTCTAAACTCACACACAACAATAGGATGCAAATTTAATGCATGGATATACATGTAGTAAAAGGACAAAAAATATGCATGATGATAGAACATACCAGCTTCTGGATAGGGGTTATTTTTGAGGGTGGGAATAGGAGAGAAAGTGAAATGAAATGGGTTGGGAGGTGGAGTGTTTTTGTGATATTTTCTTCCATTCACAAAAGGAAAGTTGAGGAACTTCAGTGATGTGATCTTGGCAGCAAGGTAGGTTTTTAATATTCCAACAATTCCTCCTGAAAAGTAAACAAATCAATTAGGGTAGCAAATGAGAAATTGATTCGACCACATCTAAATAAAACTAGAGGAAGACATTTCTATAAACTTTAGATTAGGGACACAAATGATAAATCACCTATAGTTGTAGAACAAGAACATGACTGAAGTTGCCTGGCAGGAATAGTGAAAAATTAATGGAGACAACTTACATACTCCACAAACCCAGGGTTCAAAAAATTTGCCAACAAACATCCACTTCTAAGGGAAGAGGACCCTGTGTACTCTGCGTGGAAGCTTGGGAAGACATATATGAGAATGACCATTGAAACTGGCAAAAGTCCCCAGAGTCTTCCATATGCAAATGTAGTTTAAAAACTGCATGCAGGCATGAATAAATTAAAGTTCTGAGGTAATTTTAATTTATAGTTAAATGACCATGCAATTAAACCACTAGTTAACTTCATTTGTAAGTTAAATGACAAAGCGAGGAGGTAAACAGGGAAATCCAGATTGTGAGACATTATATAGGGAAACTAATCCAATTTCTACAAGTCAAAGCCTGGAGGAAAGGGGGAAAAGACTTTTCTGAATCATAAAGTATTTAAGAGATATAATTAAATTAAAATGGGGACCTTAAAACTAGAGGTCAATAATTATTTAAAGGTTTTTAAGGATACAATTACTGTAATGAAATGCATAACTCTTACGTGCACAATTTGATGTTTTTTAAAAACATTATATTTATTTATTTTTAGACACAGGGAAAGGGAGGGATAAAAAGAGGAAGAGAAACATCAATGTGTGGTTGCTTCCCATGAGCCCCGTATGAGGAACCTGGTCTGCTACCCAGGCATGGGTTCTGGTTGGGAATTGAACCAGCCATCCTTTGGTTTGCAGGCTGGCACTCAATACACTGAGCCACACCAGCAAGGGGACAATTGGATGTTTTTGACAAGCACATATACCTGTGTAAACTGCAACTAGTTCTGCTAAGTATGGAAAAAAAAAAACAAACCCAAACAAAACATGGAAAAGAAGTCAAGGGTATGCTCAAGGAACTGGTTATAATGGTTGACCAGAGAATTTTAGTGGTAAGGAGAGGAGTAAGGACATGTCAGGGTTGGGGGAGGAGGCACAAGGAAAAGGAGATATAATCAGTGAATTTGAGATTTATGTGGAGTTAAAGAAGAATACGGGACACTTTATAATGCACTGTCATATCACCCACTGTGACAGCATACCAACTGACGCAATAGTGTTTATCATCAAAATATGAAAATATATTGAGTTTATTTGATTTGGAATAATCCTAAAGGTCTCTTTTCCCTAGGAACAGCTTGCTTTCTTGAGGCCACTTATAGATTGGTTTATGCATTTATAAATTGCTTCTTACATCTGCTAACATTAATATAAATGTGTGAAATAAAAGAGAGAACACAAGACTTGTTTTACTGCTGCTATTATTTAGTTTAGATGGCGATTCAGCAAGTCTTCTAAAAAGATGCCCTTCAGCTTTTCAATTTTAATGAACAAATGCATCACCTTCTAACGGGAGAATGTTGGTCCTGCAACTCAATGGAAACATTGTTTTGCTGCAACTTTCACATAACATAAAGTGTGCAGATATTCATAGTCTTGGTTTATTTATGTAATTTATATCACCCACATGAAAAACCCTTCACAAATAATCCCCGACCGGAGTTGCTATACTAGAAGGAAACGGTCACATTCAACCTGGAGTTTATGGTGCCAGCTTCAGCTGATGTGTTCTCTTTATTGCTGCATTAAACAAAAGTTTTTATTTTTCCTACAATATGCTGGGATTGAAAAGACTGCCACCAAAAGCAATGAATGGTAAAAGAATAGATGGTCTGTTTTCTCAGCAGATTTTGAACTCTGCGACCCTTGAAAGTTCCCTGAACCCCGTTTTGGTTCATATCCCCATCAGTGAAATGGGGTGACAGAGGCAATGACTTACTGAGTTGAGGGATTCCTACAAATTACTTCTTTTTCTTTCCTTTTTCTGTGCAACATGGGTTTTGATCATTTCACTGCTCTTTAGTATCAACTCCAGAAAGTATGTAGAAAAAAGGGAACAAAGGTGAAATAAATGCATTATTTTTAAACATTTCTTAAATTTACCAGTAATTATAATTAAGATATATGTAAACTTAAAAGGTTGAAAATGATCACCTTTTTCTAAGACAGACTTTCTAAAATTCAATTACACACCAAAGCTTCCTTTCTGTAGATGTATTTCTTCTATTAATTAATGAATACATTTGACACTGGACCTCAGCAGAGAAAGGGGGAGACATAGTGAAAGGCGTGAGGGTCCTAAAAACCCCGGGGCCTGTGGAGTTAGAAAGACAATGTTTACCAGTGACTTGGGGGGAGTTTATTTAATCTTTTTGAACCTCATATTTTATATCAAAAAATTGAAGACAACAAAATCTACCCTAAAAAGATTGTAATGAGAATTAGAACTGAAATGTAAAGTATTTAATGTTACTGGGGATAGAGAAGGGATATAAAACATCCTTCTCATGATGACCTGAAGTGAAGGAGCCTGTGTCCTGTCTATGTGAATAGGCCTAGCCAACTTCAGCTTTTCAACAGTAAAAGAGAAATACCTGTTTTAGTTATTTCACAGAGTTATTAACAGAACAAAACAGTAATGAAATGACCTTTATGTATTGTGAAATGCTATAGAAATAAATAAAATTACTATTAAAGTTTCACCGAAGTATTAAAATGATTAGTTTATTTGCATTCATATTTGAATAGAGTGGCTTAGGGTGAAACTTTAGTAGAGTACTAGATGCCAAACACACACAGATGACCAGTCTTTGTGTTTTCCTCCACGGCTCGTTCGTGTCCTCGATGAGGATAACCACCAGAGCTGGTGTGAGCAGAACTGAGACCTCGGTGAAGGTTGTTGTTGCTGCCTCTCAGTGTCCCTGGCCTACCCCCCGACACCCACTGGGTGAGACACTCGTATTCTCACGCTGAATTCTCATACATCCTCTTGTTGGGTAATTCCATAAGTTACTCCTCAGAAAAAGCACTCACGGTGCTGAGGAGTTAATTCAGCCTGAGAGAATTCAATTGATCCTGTTGTGGACTTCATAGAGGAGGAGATATTTGAGCACCTAAGAAGTTGGAGGCTATTCCAGTCAAAAGGAACAGCAAAGGTGTAAGGTATCATACAGCAAATGTGTTAAGGGAATAGCAAGATAATTATTAAATGAGACTCTAAATATTTATGCAAGAACCCAAGAAATGTATTTTGAAGAGTTTTTTGGCTTGTGAAAATTGCAGAATCACTCTGTTCAGAAAAGGTTGGCCTATTTCAAATTTTGCTTGAGTCAAAAATTCTTAAGAATACATTTCTACTTTTCTGGTATTAGCATTAGTAGGCTCACCATTGATGTTCACATTTTAATAATTGTCATAAGCTATAAGTGTTGACCACCTGTGACTAACCATAGACTCTTATCACTTTGGTTATTTTGCCTATGTGTCTTTAAAGAAATTTCTATACTTTTCCAGAAATTTCAGACTATTTGCTTTTCAGTAATGAGTAGAATTCAGTAAAAAGCTAACTGTCAGAAATAGCACTGACTCATCCTGGTTGGTGTGACTCAGTGGACTGAGTGCTGACCTATGAACCAAAGGGTCACAAGTTCGATTCCTAGTCAAGGCACATGACTGGATTGCGGGCCAGGTCCCCAGTAAGGGGCGCAGGAGAGGCAACCACACATTGATGTTTCTCTCCCTCTCTTTCTTCCTTCCTTCCCCTTCCTCTAAAAGTAAATAAATACAGTCTTTAAAAAAAAAATAGCACTGACACAAATAGTACGGGCTCAATGTGACCTAATGCACTGAGAATCTTTACAGTTCCAAAAGTAATCTTATGGTGTCTGCTGTTTGCTATATGTTCTTCTCTCAGAATATTTATTTCTCATAAAGCTTATTTTGTTTTTTCATACATAAAGCAAAAGTGTTCCTAATCTTAAAAAATTTTTATGCCCCTGTGGAATCCTTTGCTTAAGTTCAAGCTTGCATAAGCTTGGAAGGTATCTAATATCACATCTGTTTCCTTCCTTCCTCCAAGCCCTGAGTAAGCTGGGCCTTGAGGAGACAGAAAACATCTCACCCATCTAGTATTTTTAGTATCTGTCACTTAGTAGGTGTGCAATCAATGAGACATAGGTGAAAGAGAGTAAGTGAGTGAAATTGGTAAAAACCCCACTGATCCGAGGACCTTGATATTGGCCAGAGTGAATTTGGTACGAAGTAAAATTTAGTTGTTTAAGAAAAGAAATTACTTGAAAAGTAGATATTTTAAGAAGCCAAAAATAATCCCCTCCTGAGTTTGTGAAGCAAGACAATGAAAACAAATGGACATTATTTTTCAAAGTAAATTATATTACTGATAAGCTGTTTGGAGACCATGATTTAAACTTATAGGCAAAGTAGTTTTCTGGTATTTCACTCCATTTTTGGATAGACTTATCTTCCAAGTCACCAGCAGAGCTGCACAGTCTAGGGTCCTTGCATAGCGAGTCCCATTATCATTGCAGAGAGCAAATCAGATAATATTTATTCATTCCAGAGAAATTAATTATATACCTATTGTGTCCTAGGCAATAAAGATATGCTGTTAAATAATTCTTGTCCTGACACTATGTGACTGAAATCAATAGGTGATTTCATTACAGCAGAATAATGAGCTACAGGGCACTAAGGGAGGAGCCCCAACCCTGGACTTAGAAGGCACCAGGAATGTTTTCCATGAAATATTCAAGATGTGACTTGAAGGAAGAGTGAGAGCTCTCCGGTAAAAAAGGAGGGTTTTCCAGACCAAAGAAAGAAAAGGAAATGTTTGAGGCATAAAGAATATTTTTCAATAATTGGAAGATTGCATATGAATGGGGGGAAATGAAAGGAATGAAGAAAGAAGGGAAGGAGAGAGAGAAAATGAAGCAGGAAAGGTTAGAAGAGGAAAGATCAGAAGGGCTTTGTAAGCAATTTCAGTTACTTCGTATTGGACTCTCTCCTAAAGGGAATAGCAGTTAACTGCATAGTTTTCATCGGGAGAGTTACATGATAGATGGGTCACTGTGTGAAATGTGCTTAGAAAAATGGCGGGAGGGCCATTTTGGAGGTTTGGACATCAGTGGAGGCAGGAAGGTTGAAGAGAATTAGAGATCTGAGAACACAGATGTAACATCAAGAAAAACTAGTGGCACATTAGTTGAAAAAGGAGGAGCCGCGCCTGATGCCAGTGTTTTCTGGCTTACATGGAAAGATAGTGTGACATTCTATAATCAATGTAAGATTGGGTGGGGCAGGGGAAGCTGATTTAGGGTGATGGCAATGAATTCACTTTTAGATTGATGAGTTTGGGGCATCTGGGAATCATTGTGATAGCCAGGTTCAGTTGGCAGTAGGAGATAGGAAAAAAAAATGAAACACAGGAATGCAGTCTGAGCTGGGGATAAAGATTTGAAGCATATTAACAAGATGGTAGGTTGATTTATGTGTTGATACTGAAAAATCTAAAATGGAAGAAATACTGAAATTCTCCACTAAAAGTTAACCCAAGATATAAGAACAATTTTAAAAAATATATTTTTTGAGGACTGATTATTATAAGGTCTGTCTAGAAAGTATCCAGCCATATGCTATGAAAAATAGAGACATTTATTAAAGAAGATACAAAATACAAGAAACATTGTACATAGGACAATGGCACCTCAGCCCCATTCAAAGTAGGCACCTTGGGACCTCACACAGTTCTCCCAATCACCATTAGCTGCCCTGTCATATTTCCTGAATCTCACAGACAGTCTAAAATCTCTTCCCTTTCAAAGGTGATTTTAGTTTTGGGAAAAGCCAGAAGTCACAGGGTGCCAAATCTGGGCTGTGAGGGTGCTGAGTCACCTGGGTGATTTGATGTTTTGCAAAACACTGTGCATGAGATGTCATGCATGAGTGGCCACGTGGTCATGATGAAGCTGCCAATCACCAGTTGTCCATAGCTGCGGCCTGCTGAAACATCTAGTTTCTGTGAAGGAATGTTTAAGCTTAAAGCAAAATTTGATGCAGAGTCATTGCTCTACTCACTCAGTCATTTTGATTGCACAGCCACACAGTACACATGCTCACTCAGTGGCATCTACCACCCTTCTAACTAGTACAGTGAAGTTGTCATTGTTCACACATGCGCACTCCAGTCCGCTCTCCTTGGCTGCCAGGTTACACGAGTGTTGCACAAACTGTTCTAGTTATATTAATAACAGCTGGGCTTTTGCCAGACAGACCTCATACAAAAGATTCAAGTATTTTTCTTGGGACATATACAGCAAGTCTATCTGCAAAGATAAATTTATTATAAATATGAGTTACATTTGCCATTGATTGTCATGATTTACTTACTAATAGAGGTTTTTGTTTTTGTGTTATCAGTTATAGCTAGAATGAATACCCCTCCCCGCCATGTTCATCTTTGTATAATATGTGATCTGAAACACACATAAGAGCTCAATACGATTAGGGACTTTAGTTCAGAACATTGCCAGGATTGAAATAGCAAAGTATGACATCTCCTACAAATTAAGATGCATTGCCCAGTATCCTCAGGATGCCTTGGCTCTGTATGATTTGTTCCTCCATTGATTGTGTCTTCAGAGAATACAGATGCCCAATAATCAAGATGTAAGTGAGTTAGAGGATTCTACTGCTGGAAGAAAACTTAGAATCTATCAAAGTCAATCTCACTCAAGAGTCATATAACCTGGAAAAATCATTAATGCTTTTGGGACAATATCTTGGACTATGGGTTAAGATCTATTGTGGGTTGTGAAATCATTTTGGTAAGTTGCAACTCGTGCATTTAAAAAAACTGAAAGATTAAAGTAAGACAAATTACAAAATAAAACAGCAAAGCATATCACACACAAAGCAAATGAATATTGTGTGGAAAAACAAGCATGGATGGGAATAGAGAAGAAAAGCATTTTGATCATAATATCAACCTGAGTGAATGTGGCAAAGTAAGAAAGAATAAGGAATGTGTCAGGAATATCAAGCAGTTCATAATGTTTATTGTTGAGTAGGTGATTTATGGGAGATATAACTAAACCGTTATTGGAGCCCATATTATAGTGGGTCATGAAAAACAACTGAGGAATTAGTATATCATTAAGTAGGCAATAGAGAATCATGGAAGGTTTCTGAGAAGGAAATCAACATTAGAAAGTTTAATCCTGGAGGTCTGTGGAGGGTCCTTCTGTACACAAATTGGGTAGCATACACAGCAATACGTCAGACACAAGGAACAAAATCTAGGTGTGCCAAATTTCTTCCTGACGCTGGGCTTTGCATATGCTATTCCCTCTGCTGGGTGCTGTCTGCCACAGCTTCTACCATCTTATTTTAGTTATCTACTTTTAGTCTTTCGTATAGCAGAGAAATTTCCCGTCTAAAGGAAACTTCATAACCTTAAAGACTAAGTTAAATTTCTCCAGTTACAACAAGAGAGCCCACATAAACTGCATGAGGGGCATCCCTGGAGCATCCAGCTCAGGAGATCAAGGAGACTGCACCACTGAGTCCCACAGGTCTCCTACGACAGAAGGCCAACCCTTGAAGACAGGGAGTCAAAGCAGATCAATCTAATATGTAGAAACACAGAAAAAGAGTCACCTAAAATGGGGATACAAAGAAAAAAAACCCAATTGAAAGGAAAAGAAGAATCCCCAGAAAGAGTGTGTAATGAAGTTGAGGCAAACAATCTATCAGACATAGAGTTCAAAGTAATGGTTATAAGCATAGTCAAGGAACTCAGTGAGAACTACAAGGAACTTATGGGAGCTACAACTTAGTGGGAACTTAGTGGGAATTACATCAGCATGAAAAAGGACAAAGAAACTATAAATAAGAGCCAGAAGGAAGTGAAGGATACAATACCTGAAATGAGGAATACACTAGAAGGAATTAAAAGCAGGCTAGATGAACCAGAGAATCAATCAAATTAGCAAGTTGGAAGACAAGGTAGAAAAAAAATACCCAGACAGAACAACAAAATGAAAAAAGACTCAAAAAGAATGAAGATAGTTTAAGGGAGCTGTGGGACAACATGAAACTTAGCAATATTTTTCTATTACATATATCACACTTAGGATCAAATAACTAGCGTGCTATTATTTAGCATCTGTGTCACCCATTAGAAGGTATGATCCATAGCAGATGGAACTTGTCTTGTTCAGGGCAGTACTATCAGCAGAGTGGTACTTTGTACAGAGTTGGTTATTAATAAATTTTTGTTGAGTAAGTGAAGGAGTAGTGACGGAAAGAAAACTAAATGCAGGAGACACTGAAAAGGAAAACTGGTCAAGACTAGATACTGGAGCAAGAAAAAATGGAGAGAAGGATTCAGTCACCCACCCTTTCTACAAACATTTGTTCCACGTGCTCTCTGTGTCAGACACTGTGTTGGACCCTGGAAAAATGGAACTGAATAAGATGATTTATTAACATTAAGATGCTCATAGTTGAAAAAAAGAACAAATTCTTATATAACACTTACTATATGCCAGGTACAAAGTGTTTGGTATACATGAACCTGACAGCAACTTCATATGGCTCTCTATTATCTATTATCATCCCCATTTAATAGATGAGAAAACTAAGGCAAGAGATTAATAACTTGCCCAAGTTCACTCTGGTAAGTGGCAGGGCTGGGACTTGCTTCCACTGCCTTGATTACTTGGCTAAACTGCTCCTCAAGCCTGGAGCAAGGTACAGATGGGCAGGCAGATCATCGCAAAATGACATAATAATAGATGCACATACTTGGTCCAGAGTAGCTCTAAGAAGAAAGTGGTGATCTATTCAAAAGGGAGGGGCAAGGAAGGCTTATGGGGAGGAAGTGACATGCAACTGAGTTTTGAGGAGCAAATTGGAGTTTCCCCTGTGGGAAGAATGAGAGGGAAAGTATTCTAGGTGGCAGCATTTCAAGGCAGGGAAGTATGAAACAGCATGATGTTCTGGAAGATCTACAACCTGATTAGAATTTCTAGAGAATTTCTGAGCAGAGGAGACAAATGAGGCTAGAGAGATTAGTAACAGAGGTTTCTATACCACCTATAGGAAGCTGAGACCTGATTCTGAAGGTTGTAGGGAACATGGAAGCATTTTAAGCAGGAGGGGTGGGGTGGCAAATGATGCAAGATCAGACTTGCTTATTAGAAATACCACCTTAGCAGTCACAAAGCAGGATGCACTGAGGAGGTGAGCTAGAAGCAGAGAGAGATTAGGAAGCCACTGCAAGTGATTATAAAGGACTGAACTAAGGCAGTTATAGTAAACACAGAAAGAATAGGATTTATAAATGCGACATAACTTCAAGAGGTACTGAATACTGGGGAAAGAAATGAAGTTGGAGTCCTTTTAAGTGTTTAACTTATAAAATTAGGCCACTGAAGGATGGGTGGGACAACTAACCAAAGGAGGAGAGGACTTCGAAGTTGAAGATGGTGGGTTCCATTTGGAGCGGGTTCATTAGGGAAAGTCTGACTTTCTGGGTAAAAAGTGATGTACCCGAGAATGTGAAGTCTCCCCTGAGTAAAAAACATTTGAAGCTCACAAGTGAAGCCGTGGGTATGTATGAAGTCACCAAGAGGAAACAAAGCAAAGATCAGAGGGCTGAGTACAGTCCTTTGGTGGGGCTGATCCCAGCCAGGGTGGCTAAGAAGAAGAGGATTCAGTGGAGGAAAGTAAAAGCATGAACAGAGTGGCGAGAAGACATTGGCTGGTGCTGTGTCAACTTCACAGAAACAATGGAGGCAGATTCTCCCATCCCCTCCACAGTGCCTCGAGGGGGCTTATTCCTACAAGTTTGTTCTTCAGTGTGCAAGTCAAGTGCTTCCTATATTGTAAAGGCTTTGTTAACTGCTCCTTTCAATGCCAATGCCTCTTTTCCTTTGCTGCCAACTGCTACTTGTGTATAACTTGTAATGTATAGAAATTATCCCTTCACATCTGTCTGAACATGTGTCTTAATGCCATTGACTTGTAAGCACCTTGAGGGATAGAACAGTATTTTATTTCATATCACATTGTCTCTAGAAGATGCTTAGTAAATGTTTGCTGAATGGAACTCTTTGGGGAACACTGGGTACCGTTTAGACTCCCTTCCCGGTCACTGCAAAATCTACCTTACTCTGCTCCCTTTTGATGCTCCTGGAATGAGCATCTACTTACACTTCTCCAAATAACCCGAGTTGATCTCTGTTCCTGGAAGGCTCATCTCCTATTAATTGCCTCGTCCTGGTCTTTCAGAGCCCAATCTCATCTTCTCTGAAGCCTTTTACACTGCCAGCCCAGACATCAATCACCATCAAAACCACCAGGGCCCAACATTTATTCATCCCTCTTCAAAAGGAACTCCCTCTTATGCATGGTTTTGGGGGGCAGTGCACTGACCACACACTATTATTCTGATGTGTCCATCTCTGTGTCTCGCATCCTAAACTGTGAGCTTCTTGAGTGAAAAACCAATGTCTTGAAGATCTGGGGTTCCAGCAGCTATTACAGAAGCCAGCACGGGGAAGGTACTTGGGAAACGGAGGAGGAATTGGATGGTTCCCGTCTTCTAGCCAGCAAGTGGGCTACCACTAGAGGGCACCAGCAGCTCTATAGACTTCAGGTGTTCCCTCAACCTGACACAGGGTCGGGGCTCTTGGTGAAGGCACCAGAACTCTGTGTTTACCCCAGGCAGCAGGACACAAAGTGGATGCTCTTATTTCTGCCTCAATGTCTCTGCTGTGGGTGCCTTTTCAGATTTCTAACTACTTTCTCTGTGTCCATGCTCTCTAACTTACATGTTCTCCTTACTTCATCAGGTGTGTGTAGGAAACAGCTTTACTCAAGTCACCTCTTAGCATATTGTACAGAGCCCCATGCAATTGCCCAACCTGACTTTGAAACTGGATGTCTGCCACCGGTCCTGGTCCTCCAATACCTTGGCTGTACCCAAAGCTTTTACGGTGTGCTCAATAGACTGCTACTCCCACACATCACATGCGTTTAGCTCATGCTCTTTCCTCATCCTACAGTAAGTACCCTCTCCACCTCTCAGATTCCACTTGTCATGCAACAGGCTTTTTGCTCTACTTGGTGGAGAATTTTCCAGCCATTCAGGCAGATTTTGCTATTTTGTCTTCTGTACATTTTAAGAAGGTGCCTTTAATTATTATACTATTTACATTTTTTATTTGCTTATTCCTTTCCTCCAGTTTTATATTTTCTCCTCAAGAGTGGGTATCACAATTCAGAATCTATTGGTTTTTTACCCGTAATTAAAAGAGCTGGAAAGAGAGAGGACCTTTCATGGTCATAGATATGCCCACAAGGCCAGGCTAAACCCTGAAAAAGCTCTCCCAACTTGGGTGGCAAGATAGTAACTTCTAGATACATTATTCTGCAGATAAACAAAACTCTTGAGTGGCTCAAGATTGTCTCTGCTTAGGCTGCAAATAAACAGCATCTGTGGCACTGTCCTCCCTTTCTTGTCTGCAGGAGACTTTACTAAATACCATAACAGGCAGGAGCCAGTAGGCCCTCCGGATTAATTGCATTTGCCATTTGGGCCTTAGAACTTAAAAGTCAAACTCCTGAGCAAAACACATATCATACCTTAGATATACCATGACGTCTTATATACCAGGCCTTTGCATATGGTGTTTCCTCTTCTGGGAATCTACGTACCCCCACTCACCCCCACTCACCTATTGGCCGTTTGTCTCTGGTATACTCATATTTCACCTTTACAACTCCTCTCCAACCTCACCTCCTCTGTGACACCCACCCTAACTCTCACGATCAAACTTTGGCTCTCCCTCCCCATGTTCCCATTGTGTTTTTGACTATTTCCACTATATCACTTACAATTGTTTGATTCCTCTGTGTTTTCTCTTTGAGACTATGCATTCCTTGATGACAGAGTCTTCATTTTCCTGTCTCCATAACTCTAGCGTTTCACCCAGGGTCTGACACAGCAAGCATTTGTTAAATATTTTGAGTGAATAACTGCATGTTTTATTCCCTCATTCAACAAACATTAATTGCTAAAGTATCCATTCTTGGAGTTTGCGTGGTTTAACTTTTTTTAGCAGGGTTCCCGGGAGGTGGGCACAAAGCAATAAACAAGTGGAATTTAGAAATCCCGGAGGGTGTCTGTCAGTAGGGAAGTCTGTCTACAGGTGGCAGAATCACAGCCGCCAAGGTTGTGCTCTGAATAACTTTATCTCCGGTGAGGCAGGGCTGTCCAAAATAAGGCAGGCCCCTTCTAGAATGGATCAAGAGAACTGTAAGGACTTGTAGAACAAGAACCGATATGGAAGCCAAAGTGGAAGGCTTATTTTACAAAATAGGATCTTTAGAGGAAACTCATGCTTGAGTTCCCATTATCAGGAGAGAAGCTAAACCTCAAGAGTTCAGAAACCTTGAGTCATAGCTGTGCTATAGCCATTTGGGAGGGCAAAAATAGCACACCGTACTTGGGGGTGTTTGGAACCACAGGAAGCAGCTCAGGTGGTGGGCAGGACTGGATAGGCAAAGCTGGGGGATGGCTGTGACAGGGTTTTGAGACGGGGCTGACAACAGGGACTATGTCCATCTATGTGTTTGTTGTTCAGGGTTCATATCAAAGGCTCAAGGAATGTTTGTTGAAATATTAAATACGACTTTTTTACCACAGGCCACTGGGCAGCAGACCTGAACTGAGACCAGCGATTAGTTCTGAATGATTTGGGCGGGTTAGAGGAAGAATGAGGAGCCCCTGAAGTCACTCTAAGATTTCTAATGTAAATGCAAACCTGATTTCATACCAGATCGCTGGAGGCTTATCTAACCTGGAGTTGACTCTACTGCCAAATCTTTATGTGAGGGCCTTTCCATTTAAAAGTGCTATTTTAGCCTTATCAAAAATTAAAGTATGTTCTTCCTTCCCACATTCCATTTGAGAAGTATATCTGTCATATTAAGATACTTTTATCAAGTTTACCAGCCTCCTTGTCAAGTTTGTTTCAGTTAGTCACCCAAAGAATTAAAAATATCCTTACCCTCAGCTGTGGTCATGTTGGAGGAAGGGAGGAGAAGGGCGCCAGTTGACTTTTTAAAAGCTATTGCCATATTAAGCTCTTTGAATTGCTTCTGTTGGTCTTCCCATAAATTTGAGGTTTGTTAGGCTTGGTGACCTGAATGGGCATGGCCCCATGTTGGTGAAGTTGTGGGAGATAGTTGGTGTTTTTCTTGGACACATTCTCATATTGTTCTTCCTGCAAGGGAGAGTGGTATTTCTCCTGGAGAACTAGTAATTTATTTTTATCTTGTAAACAGTGTGCAGAACCGATGGCCATCCCCTGTTCGCAGTGCTTGTGTTTGTGCAATGGCTGAAAGCTTCCTGTCAAAACTTCGTCTCACTTATAATAGGCTCATTTTTCAAACTAAATAAAAGTAACAACCATTAATGAACATTTGTTATGTTCCAGGCACTGAATCTTAGCATCCACTTAATCATCACTACTTAGAGTAACTTATGAATTAATTTCTATTTTTATCTCATTTTTAAGATGAGAGAACTGAGACTTAGAGAAAGTAAGTAAGCTCCCCGAGGGTTACTTGTCCCCAGTTCTATATACTGTCAAAATCTGAGTAGCAGGCATGACATTCAGACCACAAACACAGGTACAGAAGAAATACTTACTTTATAAAATTGTTATCTAAGCCTTTTGCTGGGGTGGTAGAGAACTCAATCACAGTCACTGGTGGTACTCACACACCATGAAGTTGTGCTGAGGTCCTAGAGTTAGTTGTAGGTAGTGCCACGTCATCTGAGAGGTAGCCGCTGGTCATTGATCCAACAGAGATTCTCCCTGCTGCAGAGGGTGTGATCTGATCCCCCAGACCTGGCTGCTCTCCTGCTCTGTCTCACTTTGAGGCAATGGACCTTTGGTAGAGGTTGGAACTCCAGTGCCTAGGCTTCCACTCTTCTGGTACATCAAAGAGGCATTCCCACTGTCCTGTGCCACCTCCCTGGAGTGCCATTTTTACTACTGAGCAATGCTGCATGGATGTTGACTTTGATCCTCTTTTTGGTCTGGGAGACATAGCTCTCTCTTTCCAAGTGTCTCAGAGTTACTCTCTTTACTGCCATCCTCATGATAATAGTAGCACAGTCTCTTCGAGAACTTCTTACTTTTGCATGCCACAAAGAACCCTTTGCTTTACGCATCTTCTGTTTCCACCCTGCAAGAGTCCCTGAGACCAGCAACTACTTAAGTTCCAGCTGTGAAGCAGGGAAATATAGAAAAAATAAAGGAAAGCTAGTGTTCTCATAAAGTATTCTGCCATGTGTCTTCTTCTAGTTTTATCAGATGGGTTGGTCTGAAGGGGTGTGGGTTCACTGGTGAGGTGTAGTGAGTTGAGATGATTGTGTCTTTCCCTTACAAGTCTATTTTATAGAACCTGCTGCCAGGAATCGTTGTTCTTCTAAACCCCTGGTTTATTTTTATCTTATGGACACTGTGAGTCATATAACAAACTCCATTTCTTTTTCTGCAGGTCTGTCAGAGCCATTTTGATCAGACGTGTGTCTGCGTACTCTGATATTCCTACAAAATGTTTTCTGTGCTGAGATTTTTAAATAACATTTGTTTTAAAACTACTTCACATTATCATATAACTGAGGACATGGGGGAGGGGAAGCCTAATGAAAGTGGTCTCCAATTCAGCGTTAAAAAAAAATTTTAACATTTCTCTTTTTTTTAACTATCTAGATTCCAGATTTTTATGTTTAATTGAGAAATATGGTGTTGCTGCTAATTAAAACTTGTAAGATATAGATATGTAGATATAGATATTAATATAGACAGATACATTGATAAAGATATATATGGATAAATATACAGATATATCTCTATCTTCCCTTGCACTTGTTTTTCCTCCATGGAACCGAGGAAAACAGCGCAGGTCAACCCAAGGAGGCAGAGAAGTGCGCTGGGGGCCATCCTGCTCCAAGCAGAGCCCAGTATGGATCTGCATGCACCCACACCTCCTGCGCCCTGAGGCAGGTTCACAGACTTAGTCTTCCCCACCCTTCAGAACTGGTAGAATTTAATTTACTTCCACTTAAGTTCCATTAGGTTGCTATGTTCCCCAAGGTCACACAATACATATTTACTAAATTGAATGTTGCCTGGTGTTATCTTTTTTTTTTTTTTCCGATTTTCTCCCCTGGTCCTCTGGGTGGGTCCTTGGGTCTTTGAAAATCATATTTTCCCAGAGTCTACCCTTATTGTCTCATTAGTTTTCAGTGTCAGGCCTCTTTGTGTTTTAGTACCATCTCTTCATGCTTGTTTTTCTGTGCCCGGGTCTTATGGGTCTTATCTTGCAGCTTCTCTCTGAATTTGTCCCTCTCTGTTTTCTTTCTCTGAGACTCTCTGTTCCTCTATTTCTCCTTTGCACCTCTCTGTCTCTCTCTCTCTCACACAAACACAGTTTCTATATTTGTGTTTGTTCCCTTTGACAATTATCGTTAAAAAAATCCCATGCATTTTTTAAAGAAATTAAACACAATGAAGATTTTTATAATTTCTCGTAATAATTCACTTTACATGGCATTTTCAGTCTCCAAATATAGGAACTCGAGGAAAGTAGATTTGTTTATATTAACCACAATGCATTGTAAGTCATGTAGAGGGAATGGGTCCACCCTCTTCTGGGTTCTCTGTTTGCACTATATCCAGACAGGATTGCATTCCTCTGCTCTTTCTGACACAAATCCAGTGACATTTCACCAGGAGACTATTAGCCTAGAGGGAATGCCAACTTGTCCCTTCCCCTAATGTTTTGAGTCCCGTTACAGTAATTTGGCTCCAGATCTTGGCACAAAAACACTGGTTTGGTTGCACAAAGTCCTTGGAGGCTGACACTTCCTGTCTTCTGTACCTCAAATTATTAAAAAATTTTTTAAATTATATTTTATTGATTATGCAATTCCAGTTGTCCTGATTTTACTCCTTTTGCCCCCCTCCACCTAGCGTACCCCACAACCTCAGGCAATCCCCACACCATTGTTCATGTCCATGGGTCATCTGTACAAGTTCTTTGGCTACTCCATTTCCTATACTGTACTTTATATCCCCTCGACTATTCTGTAACTACATATCTGTACTTCTTAATCCCCTCACCTCTTCACCCATTCCCCCATACCCACCACGCAACCATCAAAATTCCCTCTCCTCTGTATCCATGATTCTGTCTCCGTTCTTGTTTGCTTAATTTTGTTTTTTGGCTTCAACTGTTGATAGATATGTATTTTTTGCCCTTTCATTGTTCATATTTTTTTACCTTCTTCTTTTCCTTAAATAAGTGCCTTTAACATTTCATATAATAATGGTTTGGTGATGATGAACTCCTTTAGTTTTTTCTTGTCTGGGAAGCTCTTTACCTGCCCTTTGTTTCTAAATGACAGCTTTGCTGCATAAAGCAATCTTGGTTGTAGGTCCTTGCTCTTCATGACTTGGAGATTCCCAGGAAAAGCCCAGCTGTGAATCTAGGCTGGCTGCTGCTAGTGCCAGGACTAGGACTCACTGAGACCAACTGTTGCTTATTTGAGAGGATTTAGGAAGTTGTGAGGCATGAGTCAAGACCAGCCATTCAAATGGAAAAGCAGCTTGGGTGGGCCTATAAACTGGGTGAGGCACAGTCACTAGGGATCTCCATGGCCAGTCAAACACTGTTAGCCAGTTTGATAGAGTCTCAGATAGAGTACCACCTTGCTGGTTCTGTGGCGGGAGAAAAGGGTTTAGAAAAGGGACAATGGCCTCTGCTCACCTTGATGCCAGACACTTCAGTTTCTCCCTGTATGCCACTGGTGCCTTTCAAGCTGCTACCCCAGTGGTGGAGCTCAGAGAGGGTGAGTCTGAGCAGGTGAGTCTATGTACTTTAAGAGGTTCTTTAAGAGGAACTGCTTGGGGCTCCAGCAGTTTCTTCCACAGACTCAATCCCTGCTGGTTTTAGCAGCTAGAGGTTGTGAGGACTTATCTTCCTGGCACTGGAAGCCTGGGGTGGTGGGCCTGATGTGGTACTGGGGCTCCCTGCTCCTGAGATGTGCCTCCTGAATTTTTATCCACCTCACTTGGGTGAGGGACCAGCCCATTCTGTGTCTGTGCCCCTCCTACCAGTTTGGATGGAAGTGGTTTCTTTAATTCCGTAGTTGTCAGATTTCCATTCAATTCAGTTTCTGAGTGATGGTTGTTCTATGCTTTAGCTGTAATTTTGATGTGGTTTTGTGAAGAAGTGAGCCATGTCTGCCTACGCCACCACCTTGATCGGAAGCCCTTGTCTCAAATTTTAAGGACTTAAATGAGAGTTGGTTTGCATTGCTTTCCTGCAGTCAATTTTGATGAAGATCTGCAGGATGTGGTCAACTTCTTCTGGGGTTTGAGCCAGGATACTATACTGCCTTGAGCATTAATATTAATCCTCTAAACATCGTTTGTGCCTAGAAAAGTAACAAACTAATTGTTATATAAAAGGGTGTATGGAGGATGAAATTTAAAGTGTCCATGACATGGATGGACTGTAAACAGGGCCTCTACTCTTTTGTTTAAGAGAAGAACCAAAGTTTTTTTTTTTCTCTGAGCTCTCATTATTTACATACTAACATGTGATGAACACTTTATGCAAAATATCTCATTTACTACATAGAGAGCAGCCCTACAACTTGATATGATGACCCCCATATTGCAGACAAAAAACTGAGACTAAGAGAAGTTAAGTGACTTGACAAAGTTTGTATAAAATAGCAGAGTTGAAATTTCTTCTACATACATCAGTACTTTTATGTTCTTGAGGGCGGTTTTATGTCCAGAAAACAGCTATTCAAGGTTACTTGGGTGCAAAATTTGTATTCAGTTTATTTGACACCCTTGTGTTTCTTAAACTTGTATGTTAGTTTATAAATTTTATCAATATATTCATAAACCTGGCAAATCTTGTAATTACTTTGAAGGAAGATTTTATGACTTAATTAAATTTCTTGATATTTAGCCACATTTATTAATGTAATATATTTTTATTTCTTTTTTAAGTACATCAATAAAGAGACTTAAACTTCCCAAGAATTTAGATAATTCTTTTAAATCAAATAAATTAAATTTATAGGTATGGTGAACTTTATGTTCTCTTAACTGTTCCAAGTATGATTTAAATCTGAAATTACAAGTCTAAAACAATGACTCAGTTATTCATTTTAACTTGGAATTACATGTTATTCTAATCAGCCTAATTTTTTTAAACACTACACAATAAGCACAAATATCTGAATACAAATTTTAGCACCGTGACCTTTATATTTTAAGTTTTTATACATAATACTAAATTTTGTCAGCACTAAAAGATAAGAACACAATATATCATCTCCAATAATTTTGATGTTATTTTCCTAAGTAATTTTGGGGGTTGTCTTCTCAGTTTACTGAGGTTTCTTGAAAATTAGAATTACTCTCATGTATGAGTGGTTCCCATACATATGTACATACTAAATTTGGCTATTTTCTCTTGGGAAAAAACTTAATTACCAATCAGTAATGACTGGAAACTTATCTACAATGCTGTTAGACACACAGCCCTGTTTCCCTAAGTCATTGTTCTCTGTGGCAGACAGCATTCTAAGGTGGCCTCCAAGATTTCTGCTGCCTGGAATACACAACCTGTATAGTCATTGCTCCTTGAGTGTGGGTAAAACTTGTGAGCGTGGTGGGCTGTTCCTCTTGTAATTGTTATGATGTGTGGCAAAGGGATTTCCCGAATGTAATGAATTTGCAGATGTAAAGAATTTGAGTAAGTCAAATGGGAATCAATGCCGGGTGTTTCTCACCTAGTTGGACGAACCTTAAAAAAGACAAGAAACAGTGGCAGCATCCTCCTGCTGGCTTTGAAAGAGGACCCTCAACCTTCAGATAAGATCACAGCCCTGGATGGCACCTTAATTTCAGTCTGATGAGATGTTGAGCAGAGGATCCAGCTAACTCAGATGCAGACTCCCCCCAAAGGAACTATGAGGTTATACATTTGTTTTGCTTTAAGCTGCAAAACTTATGGTAATTTGGTACAAAGCAATAAAATACTAACGTACTCTCCAACTAGGGTGGTCTTTTCACCTGTGTTCTTCAAATTCAAGTTATACATTCCTAATTCTTCTGTTCATTCATGGGAAATCTGAAACCCCTTCAGGCTGCTACATTCCTCAATAGAGTTTTCCATCATTTGCTGGCTGAGATACTGAAATGTTTTCCTACCGATAGGAAGCTCCTTTCTATTTGTTATATTCTTTCTGTATTTAGGCATAAAGTCATCTAGATATTACCAAGACATCCCCTTGAATTCTGTATATCTTTCATTATTTTGTCTAACTATTCCCATGACAGTTTTTCTGAAAACACCAGAGCCCAAATCTGTCTGATTCTATAGTCAGACTCTTCCTATTCCTCCCTTTAGTAGCCAAGGATGAGCTAAGTTTTTATGAAAGTTTTGAGCACTGAAATGATACTGGGATCTGATTATCCTGCATTATTCTGAGAGCATTCTAAAATTTCTCTGGCTTTTGCTCCTACAATAGTAATTGTATTCTAACATCATCACTCACTCAGTCCATCAAAAATGTGTAATATGATTTCTCTCAAATAATTTTAACTCCACTTGTGCATTTATTTATTAAGTTTTTAAAAATGATACAATAATTGATTCATGTATTGATAATACTCTGAGACATACAAAGAATTAAAGATACAATTCCCTTTCCATAAGACCTTATAACCTAGTTAAAAGCAAGATAAATATGCAAAACCTTAATAATTTGTATAGAAAATAATATAGGTTAAGCGATACATTTTAAGTCATATGACTGGTATAGATGAGGGTAAATTAAAAAACTTTATGAAACAAGTAAAATTTAAGCTTATTCATTCAGTCATTCATTCAACAAACATGCACTTAGAAACTTTGATGTGTCAGGCACTGTGTTAAGCTCTGAGAGCAGAAGAATTAGTCATAGTCACCTACTTCATCAAGCTCACATTCTAGCTGAGAAAACAAAAGCATGACAACAGTGTGAAGACACACTATAATAAATGCTACTATAATGTATGTACAACACGCGGTGCAAACCAAGTGGAGAGAGGGAGTGTGCTGGTAGTGAGGATGGGTGGAAACAAACTGTGAGGGAGCCTTCAAAGATATTGAAGCCAGAAAACACACTGCAGTTTGGGCTGTCTGTCACTACCAAACCCAGTAAGCAGAGACAGGGATTGAATCTTTATGGATGGTTTATTCAGATGGCCGGTGACCTGAGAAGATGGAGGGTTCATACCCTAACAGACCATCTTGTCTGTTTTTTCCAGGCCAAGGTTTTTATAGCAGGGAATAAACAAGGCATGGTGAGGGGTTTTGAAGTTCAGGGAGGAGTTAATTGGATTAAAAAAAACAACACCAGCTGTTCTCTCCCTGGGTGGTGGTCTTTAGCTGTGCCCCAGGCGGAGGTCATCTCACCCTGGAGCACAGTGGCTCAGATATCATCTTGAATTGCTTGCAGTCCTCCAGAGGAACAAAGGTGGAACTGCTTATGGGCTCCTGGAGTCAGGGTGGGTCACACCTTCAGGTCCTGGAACTAAAGCTTTTATGTGTGTTGATTACTAAGCTTATTAGCTATTACTTAAACTAAAATTATCCAACTCTGTTTGCTGAGCTTGATAGAGAAAACAACCCTATTTTGTTAGCCATTTTCTAAGGGCTGAGAATTGCCCTAAGCCTTTTATACTAATGAAGCCCATATAATCCTCACAACAACTTGATGTGATCAGGAATATGACTGTGGGAAGTAATTCCAGAAGAGGACTCTGAAGTCATCCTACCACATCTCATCATCTTCTTCTCCACTACCCCAATCAGGTTATTTTTATTTCTCTCTCTCAGACTTTTGCAGAAGGCTTTAAACTGGTCTCTCTGTGTCTGCCATTGCCATACAGCTCGTCTCTTTGCAACCTTTTAAGAACACAAATCAGATAAAGTCAGTGCTCTGAACAAACTTTCCAACAGCTCCCCATTTCACTTGCTTTAAAACCCAAGGTTCTTCACTGAGCTTTCAAAATCCTGCATGATTTTTCTCTCAACTCCTCCGTGACTTCATTTTCTACCACTCTCTCCTGAATCCATCACATTACAGCCATTTCTTCTCTTTGCTTCTCCTCGAACACACAGAGAATGCTCCCTTGCGGATGCCCGTGCTTGGAGCCCTGTCTCCAAGATGTCAACTGGCCTGACTTCCTCAGGCCTCAGTTTAAAGGTCATCTTATCACAGCAGCTTTCCTTGATGAGCCTGTGGAGAGCACAACCC
The DNA here is from genome assembly GCF_022682495.2 of Desmodus rotundus. Classification (NCBI taxonomy): domain Eukaryota; kingdom Metazoa; phylum Chordata; class Mammalia; order Chiroptera; family Phyllostomidae; genus Desmodus; species Desmodus rotundus. Next base: position 49,975,700 of record NC_071389.1, read on the forward strand.
TCCTCCCAGCCACACCCACATCACTCTCTACATCCCTGTCCTGCTTCACTTTTCATCGCAACACTTGTCAGATACTTTCTGTCTCTCTAACTAAAATAAAGGTCTAATGAAAACAGGAACCTTTTTTACTGCTTTTTACTCTAAACCCAATGCACAGCACAAAGCCTGGCACATGCTAGAGTCTCAAAAAAATTTTGTTGAATCCATTCAATCATTAGTAAATGAAATACCTTGCCATGGCTCATACTCTGGGTGTGGGGCAGAGCTGGCCCTTGGATACAAATTTGTCTAAATCCAGAGTCCATGTTTTTAAATACTTCTCCATACTACTGAGGAGGAAGAGGAAGAATGAATTAACACTGGGGAAAGCAGGAGCATAGGGGATGTGAGAATGACAGCCCTGAAGATGAAACTGAGAAGATAGTTGGGACAGATAATGAAGAATCTGGAAGTCTTGGAAAAGTAGTTTATAATTTTCACCATGGGCATGAAGAAAAGGCTTGGGGTGTGGTGTTCAGAGCCCCACTCATGCTTTGAGGGAGTGCTCGAGACCATCTGAAATGGGGAAAGGGCATTTATATAGATGCTAATGACACATCAGATCTTTTTTCATTTCCATTACAATGTTACAGCACACTGCAACCTAAAGGGGACCAAGTGGACAATTCGGCAAATGTATTCCTTCCTGGCACTTTCACACATGACTTGGTATAGAGTTTTAGATGCTAATGCTTCAGGTTATGTTGGCTTTGTTCTCTAAGATATTTTGTTGATCATACTCCATGTAGTTGGTCATAATGATTATCATTATTTGTTAGCCCAAGTGTATATTTGTCATCCCTGTTGAACAGCATCTGTGTGTGTGTGGTGAGACAGGAGAGGCAGGAGGTGAGTCTCCTGTTTTTAAATCGAAGAATATAACTGAAGTTGGCTTCCTTTCAGTTCAGTTTCAGGTTCTCTATATGATAGATTTTGTTTATCATTCTTGATACTTATTTTCCAATGAAATATGTATGTAAATTCTCCCTGTTTTTAAATTTCCAAACTTTTTATATCGTCTCTGTGGAGCATTAGAAGATACAAAGACTTTTAAAATCTGTTTTATAGGTGAGCTACCTGATTTATATCAGCAGTCATTCCCTAACTGGGTGGTTATGTTAGGCTTCATAATATGCTAAAACTCATAGTTGAACACAAACTATTGACTGGTATGTAAACAAGAACAGAGAAATATTTTTTTCTTCAGCTATGTTTGGATAAAAGATTCTATTTAGAACTCTCTGAGTAACTCAAAATAAGGGTGAAAAGAGGCATCTTCAAATTGGTTTATTCTGACTGGAAAGCAATGAAGCAACCACACTATCTCTATCTCTCATTTGGGAAGTAATCAAAGCATGCAAAGCTGTGGGTGTTGGCTCTTTTGCAATTAGAAGAACTGTACCATGTATGCTGGCAATCAGGGCCCTGGCTTTTCTCCAAGCTGTGTTTCTGGGAGGCAGAGAACAGCCCCAACAAGCCTCCTGACTGGGCAGGAAAAGCAGCGGGCATGGCTGTGTTGCAGGAGACATCTCACAGGCAAGAAGAGCACCAAGGAGAGAGGCTCTTAGGATCTCAGGCAGATCCAAAGCCTGTGAGAAAACACCATTTAAAGGAATAATAACAGATGCCTAGAGAAAAACCACAGAGAGGGGTCAGGAAGTTCAGGAGCACTAACACGTATCTATGTTGATTCTCATTTCCCAGTCTACCTCCCAGACTTATATTTATTGGAGATGCTGAGAAAGAGATACATGTTGGTCTATAGGAAGAAACTAGCCCTTGATTTGTGTACTTGGGGATTTTTTGCCTGGTAGAAAGACAATGCAGAGCATAGAATATAGCACTAGTGTTGTTTACCCATGTATTTGTGCAAATGAAAAAAGATACTTCTTCCTTAGGGATCCCTTCCCTTTCCTCCGCCTGGCATCCTCCTGCTTCTATGAGCAGCGTGCTTACAACTTGCCATGTCTCTGGGATAGAGTGGGCCATAGTGCACGGCGGGTCTGGAAGGCTTGTTAGGAAATTCAATGCCTGAGAGCCGCTGAATTTATCTGGTGTTAAAGAAGTGTTTTCTCCCTTTTCCTTGCCATCTTGGCTTAGATTTACATGCTGCTGACCTAATGTAGTAGATAAACACTAAACCATCCCTTAGCAACATGCAAATTAACTCCAAAACATCAAAATCCAGTACAACAAAATAATTTCCACTTAAGGTTGTGTTCCGTCAAGTCGGTTTATACTTTATGCTCTGTTAATAATAAATATAATTATTTTATTTCTCTGTGGGACAAGTTTAGTTTGAATACGTAAAAGCAATTATTTTCCTTTTCTATTTATATATAAAGATGAACATGGCTCACATTCAAAAAAGTAAATGACCATGAAAACTAAAACAAGAATCGTGATGCCAGCTGAACAATGTAGTCAGTTCAGATTAGGTTTCTAGTTCAGGCTACCACACAGTTCTTTACGGTTTATGGCTTATAGTTTTCTTCTTGAAGTGGTAGTATGTTTTATGATTTCTACAATAGCAGTCACAATGATAACTTTGTAAAACCTTGAGCTAAAAAGGAAGAACGTCAGACCACTGTCTTGGAAGTCCCGTGTGCCTGTGAGCACCACTTTTTCAGCAGCTTTCCTTGGGTCAATTTGCTTTCTTTACTTTTAGGAATTCCATTCCACTTTAATTAATTAATACTATTGCTTTTTTTCCTGTCCTTCATCCCCAAATGTCACTCTTGACTTTTACTGTGTGACTAATTTACCTGAAATTGTACATTAAATATGCACAAATCTTTCTTCATTTTCAGCAACTTCATCTGATTTATTCTACCATCTCAATTCAGCTCAATTCAACAATTGGCAGGCTGTGTACAGGCTGCCAGAAGAGGCCTACAGGGGACCCACAGCGCTGAGTGAAACGTAGACCCTGCCCTCAGTGAGCCTTCAACAGACAGGAGCAACAGCCGTAATGACAACTGGCATTTACTCAGCACTCACTTTGTGCCAGGCACTTGGTGCATTTCCTCTTTTAACCCTCACTTATGACAACCCTGTGATACAACTGTTCTTATTATCATTTTACCAATGAGAATACTGAGGCTTGTGGAGAGTAAGGGGTCTTTTTAAGATCAGAAATCTAGCAAGTGGTAGATATGATATTTAACATGATCCCTCCAAATCAATCTTCTAACCTCTACAAAAGCGTGGAGGATAAGAAAAATAAGCCTAAACTATAGTTAGAACACAAAATGTTTGCCCACTAACTCATGCTATGATCCATGTTGAGTACCACCCCTTCCAAGTTTCCTCTTGCATACATTATCTTGGTAAACGGCACTACCATCCACCTAGTCTTTTCCTAGCCAATTACTTTATCTTACCAGTTTCATCACTTACATATGTATCCTCACAGGCACTATTTTTTCATGCCGTAACAGCCTGCTCTCCTCTTGTGGCTATGAGAGAAAATTGGTTTTTATTACATTCTTACTAATAATCTTTCAATCACTCACTCTTCTTAGGACAAAGCTCAATGTGCTTAGTCTGGCATAAATAGTCCTTCAAAACGAGGCTCTTGTTTTTCTTTCTAGTTTTACTTCTGGAGTTATCTGCAGGGGAACACAATTATATATCCAAAAAAAGTTTTTGTCTTGTTTTGATTCTTCCTTACCTAATTATAAACTCTCTTACTTTCTTTGTACTTTTTTGCACACTATACTCTCTGGAGCATGCTCCTTGGCCATGTTGACTTCTACTCATTTTTACCTCCTCCAGGCTGGGCTTCCATGGCTCACTCCCGACCTGGTTGGATTAAGTGGTCCACCTTTCGATTTCACAATCCACTATTATAAAACCTACCCTGCTCCATCTTTGTCTGTTTATGACCCTAGACAATGAGCTTCTAGAAAGCAGGGAACTATCATTCATTCATCACTCAGGCACTCAATTAATGATTGTTTAATGAAAGAATAAGGGAACTATAATCCAAAACTTATTTATATTTGATTTTGGAATGCATTTCCTGTAATTCTCATTTGCTATAAACACACTCATCTGCAACTGGAGATGACATCCTCAGACTTACTGTTAGATATTATTAAAGCAGTCAGAAACATCTCAATGACTTTTAAAGGCTTAACACTTCTCACACTGCTCACTCCCACATGCTTTGCTACTCTTTGTAGAGGTTCTGTTGATCACTGATAAAAAATGAATCTTAAGAAAAAAAAATAAGCAAAAGTTCCTCCAGTTTTCAAATATGAAGACATCTAACAATCTCTGCTTGAGGATATGGAAACAAGGTCAATTCCATAATGTATCCACACATCCGCTATGGTTTTAGATAAGATACCGCCCAGGGCTGGAACTGTGTTCTTGATCCATTATGTTTATTTTAGAACTTGTAGACTCCCATAGCATTCTTTTTTCTAAAAATAATGATAATAAAAATAGCATGGTCTTCTTTGCAACCTTACTCATACATAGCCCAAGGAAAGGAAGATTACAAAATTATACCAATGTGAGATCATTAACTCAGATACCACAAGGTCTTAACAATGTTTAGCAAATACTTTATATAATATGAAGAACCAAATAACAGAAACATATTCTATGAGTCTTAGTAAAAGGCATTTGAGATTGCACAGCAGAGTGGAAATGCAAAAAAATCAACACAATCTTTGTTGTAAATTTCTATCCCACTCAACTGGGGTGGAAAAATTCAAAATAGGTCTGAGTCCATTTTAAAAGGGCTTCCTCTACACCAGCAACTTGTTTATTTATAATCAATCTATGAATAAGTATTTGGGAACACCCTCTGTATGACCTCTAGGATAAAATACGCAGAGGTGAGGTAGCAAAGCACAGAATTGCAGAGGGGAAATGACCAGAGGCAGACAGACCTGCCTTCCAGTCCCAGTTCTGTCACTTATTAAATGCTGTTGCTCTGTGGCATATTCCTGAACCTCTCTAAGTCTGTGTTTCTTCATTTGTAAACATCACAGGTTTGTTCTGGGGCTTAAACAAGATAGTGTATTCAAAGTGCTCAGCACAGTGCCTGCCTGACACAGAGTAGAGGCTTAGTAGGCAGTGGCTGCCACCTGCTGACATCTATTTAACATGGTGGACCCCAAGTACAACCACCGCAGATGAGAAGTGCATGAGGAAAAGTTGTTAGGAGGAAAAGTATGTCTACAGCGTTCATGTGCTCATATAAATCATACCAGGGCCTCTAAGCACAAACAGGGCCCCGCTCGCCGTCTTTCTCCTCCACTAATGGTAACCTCCATAAAAGAAGAAATGTTTTTTAGTTTACCTTTGCCTCTTTCCAGCAAATAACATAATACCATACCCACAGATCATCTTGAAATGTGCATTAAATAGTATTTTATCTACGTGCTTTCTGTGGTTAGATGATTGGCTCCTGACAGCAGACACAAAGTTCACTGCTTCATTTATGCTCAGTGACTACTGAGAACAAACTAGAGCTAAACTAAGAACAAAAACAAAACAGCTCAAATTGGATCTAGCTTATTAGTTCCAAGACCAAACTTTCCTAGATCATTGTCCTCCTCATGCAGTTTGAGGAGAGCTACCATTATGTGCCAGGCACCTCACATTATCAGACTTAATTTCCATAGTAATTCACATGCGAGAGATACTAGTTTCCTCCTGGTTCAGAGGAAGTTGGGGCTCAGAGAAAGGAAGACTCTTGTCTGGCCACACAGCTAAGTAAGTGGCAGCACTGAGGTGTCAATCTAGAGCAGCCTGATGCCTTCTCCACAGCATGTGGTCTCTTGTTTCTGCTGTGGGACAGAGGTGTGAAGAAAGATATCAACAAGGCCAATGTGCTGGAATTGTAGTGTAGCGTCCTTGGTTGCGTTGCTAAGCACACAACTGATGGCCCTATAGCAACCTTTCTGTGGCATTGTAATTTCCTCATGAGCTACCTCACCATCGATTTCTTCGTGTATCTTCCTCGTCTTGTTAGATGACTAGATCATAGAGAGTAACCACTATTTTAGTTAGAATCCGGCTCCTTAAGTTCATTTGTCAGTGTTCATGCAGGAATGTGAAATGCCTTTTTCATGACTAAAAACTCTGTCCTGAGGATCAAGACTTTTCCGTGAATGGATAGTGTTTTATTATACATGATGTTGAAATGAGTCAGAAAAAATTTCTTTGAAAACTGCTGCCAAAATGAGATTTTCAAAGGTTTCAGTCAAAAGTACATTTGTTTTGGGTGAAAAAGAGTGAAGTGTTTAAGCAAAGCAAAAAAGTACACAGACAACAGTATGGTGATTACTAAAGGGAAGGGGGTGAGGGCAGGTAGAAGAGGGTAAAGGAGAGATAAATGGTGATGGAATGAGACTTGACTGGGGGTGGTGAATGCACAATACAATACACAGATGATGTATTATACAATCATACACCTGAAACCTATAAAACTTTATTAACCAATGTTATCCCAATAAATTCAATATAAATTTAAAAGTAATTTTGTTTAAAAAGTATATTTGTGTTGGGAATAAAAGCAACAGAGAAAGTTCATTTGTTGGTATCTTCCCTTAAACTTTATTATATCTTCTACATTCCCCAAGTCCTATTTAATATTTTCTTTAATCCAACAATTTCATTCTTCAAATAAAAAATGTTAATCCACATTTACCAGTAAAATAGTTGCACATCTTTTGCCTTATTCTAAAATAAAATTACATATGCCAAGAAGCACATTTTGCCTCTGGTCAGAATGGAAGCAACTTTTTGAAGGGCTTGATAAGTTTGATTTCTTATGCAGTTTTGTGATATTCATCAGTTAACTCTGTTAAATACCGAGTGGCAATTTCAGCCTGGAAGTCTGCCACAAACATACATTCAATTCTCAGTTTCTTATGAGACCTTGAACAGCTTGACATTTCAGTGTCCTTCCAGTTGTCTGATGTGACACATATTTGCTTATGTTCTACTCTTGTGGAATGCAAACTCATCATTTCTTTCAAATAATGTGTTGCATAATTGCTCAACTCAGGGAGAAAATACGATTTTTAAAAATTAGATGCTACCATAAAGCACAATTCTGGTGGCATTTGGACAAAGTGTCATCTTTAGGGAACAGTACATTAAGATTACTCTGCTTCTTGAAAGTCTTCCCCACACACCACCCCTAACCCCACCAGGGATACGCTAATCCTTACAACTACTTATGGAACACATGTTATTAATTCCATTCTATAAATGATGAAACTGAGACTCAAGAAGTGTAAACACTGTGCCCTAGGTCACATCACTACGAGTGGCAGAGGTCAAATCACCTGGCCCAACATTTTCACCCATAGCATGACTCCTATAGTCCCTTATTTTTCTCTCATAAAGGTTTTCTCTTGACATTTCACCTCTGACTATTTCACAGCACCAGTAGTGAGAGAATAGAATTCTGAAAAAAAGAAATGATATGCAGGAGAAATGACCAAATAACATGTAAGCCATAATCTTTACCCATCCTTTTGAATTTTTCCAAAACTGCTTCACAGCTGATAATCCACCCTCTCTGTGTATATGTCTTTGTGGGCAAGTCAATTGCTGGACATGAATACCGACACTAAGAATCCAAGGTCAACGTGGTTAGTATTCTGAAGGTACAAGCAATCTTGTCCCTACCCCTAAATAAGAGAAGAGGGGTCCTAGAATTCAACTGGTTGTTTATGACCAACCATTACCTTTGAATAGGGATACTCCGCTTCTATGCAATCTCAAAATCATTTGCACAAAATCCAATGTAAGGCCAATTAAGTCAGCATCACTTTATAAACCAGGTTGGGCGACATAAAGCTGAAATTTGGATTTCGGAGGCTACAAAGAAGTTTTAGAATGCTCTGCTCAAATCCTGGAGTAAGATTTCATAAAAACAAGTTTCATAGAAACAGCACATAGCGCACATGAGCAAGAAAATGGGAAAAGAACTAGGTTGCACGTAATTTCAGAATCAGAAGTGTGATGTCAACTGAACAGGGCAACCTCTTGATAGTCTGTTTTGTTTGCATTCAGAGGGAGTTTCATCAGAGGTCAAGCAGTTGTACTAGACCAAGTGTACCAAGGAAACATTTTCCATAGATCCCCACTGGTCTGTGACAAAATCCTGCTCAACCCAGAGAAAAACTAAGAAGTAAAAGCAATGCAGTCTCTGCTCTCATGGTTTTGGTGTAAGGTTACAGCTGCTCTTTTTGAGAAAGGCAGCCCTTTGCAGTGAGATGATAACATTCCTAAAATTTTTGATGCCAAAATATCTTGTTTTTGAAATGATGAAAATAGTAGGCTGCAGGGTTTTTTGTTTTTTTTTTTTAATGTTCTTCCTTAACTAAATTGTGAGTTGGCTATTGTTATGGGTTGGATTTAGTCCCACCAAAAGATGTTGAAGTCTTAATCCCCAGTTCCTGTGACTGTGACCTTATTTGGAAGTAGTATTTCCAGATGATGAAGTTAAGATGAGTACATTGGAGTGAGCCCTACCCAACATGACTGTTTCTTTATAAAAGGAGGAAGTTTGGACACGAGAAAATTTGGACAAAGGGAAGATGGAGTAGAGACATTGGGAGCATGCCATCTATAAGTCGAAGAATGCCGAAGAACGACAGCAAACCACCAGAGACTAAGAGAGAAGGGTAGGCCTCTCCCATAGACCTCAGACAAAACCAAATGTGCCAACACCCTGATCTCAGACTTCTAGCCTCCAGGATTGTGAGTCAAAAAATATCTGTTGTTTAAGCTTTCTAGTTTGTGGTAATTTATAATGGCACCCCTAGAAAACTAACACAGCCAACCTAGGTCAATCCCTTATTTTTGAAATTTTACTGGTTCTTAAGATCCCCAAACCTGGGATCATTATACTGAATGATCTTAAAGTCCCATCCAAACCCGAGTTTTCATGATATTTTACATTGTGGAACCCCTTTTTCCAGTTTTCTGATTAGTCATCAGTGTGTCTGTAGGATCAGAGCCTTCCCAATTCTCCTTAAAATGGCAGAGTATAAGCAGGAGCAACATTCAGGTGTTTCAGAGCCAAACCTGAGAAAATATCTCACTGCATGGCTGGAAACCCTAGACATGGTTGTTGAATATTTTCCCCTGAAGTGTGAATAGAAGTAAAACTCCAGGCACTCTTGATATAGAATACAAGGATCAAACACTTCTCTGATCATGGACCTGATAAGGGTACATGTTTCTCATAAGGTTAGAAATAAGTTCTCAAAAGTCTATGGAACACCTATTTCCTTTTCTAGTTGGTTCATCAAACAGCCCTCATCCCTCATTGGTCTTGGGAACTCCTTCTGCTTTCCTTTCTCCTCCTAGGCAAGCTACACAACAGGCGATTAGAGACAGTGAGAGATGTTTTACCACATTGTACTTGAATTCACTGGTAAGGGACACATTTCCATTGCTCAGATGGGCTTGAAAATATCTAACTGGGCATTCACCCACTCATTTATTCATTCATATGTTTATTTAATAAATAGTAAAGAAAAAGGAGACCCAGGGATATTAGTTCCTCTTGTGTATTAGATTTTCACAAAATGACTCTATATTTATAATAACAAGAAACTCTACCTCATTTCATAGACGAGAACCCTTGAGCTCAAAACCAGAACTTATCCATGATCCCGACAGCTGATGAATGCAGCAGCTTGACTTCAGTTCTAATCAATGCCCATGTCTTTGCTCTCTCCACTACATCAAGATGCCTGTTCATAAAACACACCAAACTGGTATATACACACCATGGTATCATAAGACATGCCCCTCATTCAGGAGCTCTTTTCTCCCAGGCCCTCCTTGCCTCCAGCCAAAGTCCCTTACCTCAGAAAACCTGGTTAAAATCTAACCTGCTCCAGGAAGCCTGTCAGATTTCCTGGTTTGCATCTTTAGCCAACCCTTCAGCACTTAAGTTTTAAATTGTGCAGCTTCTGTTTGCTTGTTTTTCATTTATTGAAATGCTGTGTTGTTTTGACACCAGTGTGTTTCTGTATTTGATTTTGACTGCCCTGAAAGATCATCAGCTCTTCTAAGGAAAGTACTGCGCCTCCTAGTCTAGTCCTAACTCTGCTGCTAAGGAGCTGTACAAACCTGGTTATATCACTTAATCTATTTGAACCTCCATGTCCTCATTGAGATGAAAAGGGGGTAGTAGTAAGATGCTGTCTGCAGACATTTCTTACCATGATGGTGTCTCCTAAGCATGTCAGTCCTGGGCTCTTCAAGTGCCCAGTTGAGGCTGTGGCCAGGCTTACTCGTGTGAGGGATACTCTGGTCTCACCAAAGCCTGCTGGGAAGCCTAGGCCCACACTACTGAGGTATAGATTCAGACAAACCACACTGCTGCTGGTGTTGGTCCTCCTATTCTCCACGTCTCCCTTTCACTTGACATATAGCCATAAATACAGCTCCAGACCAAGACGGTAGAGTCTTCTCTACATCCTCCTCACCTTTACAGACACCATTTTCTCTTCCGAAAATACTTTACATTTCATGCCTCCTTGGTCAATCCCTACTCCTCTAAGACTTGGTGGGTCATTCTGTACCTCCTGAGTGGAGCCTTCCCTGACCGTCAATGTGCCATCAGAGTCTGTGAACTGCTATAACTTATTCAAATATCATGAAAAAAAAAACACCTAGTATACCGGTGTGGTAATGAGCATAGTGTCTTGGTTTATGACTGCTTAGGTTTATAATATCACTGTGCCACTTAGTAGCTGTATGCCTTGGACAATTATTTCTCTGTGCCTCAGTTTTCTTATCTGTCAAATGAGGATATTAGTAGTACATATCTCCTGGAGTGTTTTGGAGGATTAAATGAGTTAATGCATGAAAGCACATAGAATAGTGAACATATTATATAGTTAACACTATACAATAATACCATCTATTGTTCCCTTTCCCGTATAGAACTTGAAGTAAAATGAGATCTATTTTATTATAACATTGTTATAAATGTCCTGAAATCTCCATTTCTTTCTGTGTCTTAACTATCTCTGTTTTCATCTTCTACTTCTCATCTCTACATTCTCTCTCTTCCTGATGTAACAATGCTCACCTTTCTCAGCCTGGTACTTAAAGACTGTTCTAGGAATTGGACCTGCACAAAAGGACAGGGTTGGGCTTGTTGCTGAAAGGGTTAAAAGATAACTATAAGTGGAAATTCCCTGGAAGAGTAAGACCCAGTAAGAGCATGTGGATTTATTCAAGGACTGCTTACTAAACACCTGCTCCGTACATACCACGTGGTACCGGATACTGGGGACACAGCCTTTGCCTCCATGTTGTCTGCTCTCTAGTGGGGAACACAGATAATTATACCCACAGTGGGGATGCAGTGTGATCAGTCGTGAGGAAGAGAGGAAACCAGATGCAATGGTAAGCCACAGTAATATAAGGCAGTTACAGCAGGAGAAGGCTTCCTGAAGGAAATGGCACCCACATTGAGTCTCAGAGGGTAACTGGCAATTGATCAGACTTGGAAGAGGAGAATTGTCTTGTAGGCTGAAGGATAACCACGTGGAAGAAGACAGAGACCTGGAGGATTACTCTGCTTTGGAGCCAGGGCAAGAAGTTCTGAGGGGTTGAAGGGTAGGAAAAGATAAGCACAGGCCAGATTAAAAAGGGTTTTTATGCTCTTGCCTGGACATTATCCTGCAGACAACTGGGAATTAAGAGTTTTAGTCAGGGAACTAACAGGGCCTAATCTGGGTTTATATTAGTGGTAGTGTAAAGGATAAGTTGCAGAGGGCTATGGTAGAAAGAAAAATCATGTTGTAAGGTTATTTCAATAACACCTGTGAAAAACTGCTGTGGACCTCAACTGAGGGACATAGATGAAAGACTGGAGAAGAAAACCAAAGCTGAAAAAATAACCTGGGAGAGAAAATACATAATGTCCACACCAATTATTTTGGGGGTGTAATTGTACTACATCTTTCAGTGTTCCGTATTACACTCTTCAACATTTCAACGAACTTTCTAGATGCAGTGCCTATAATGGTGGGAATTTTAAGTACATTTGAAGTGATCTTTGAGTAGCAGGGACTTTGAGGACACCTCCCCCACATCTCAGTGGCAGTCACATCTCCCATGGAGGTGTAGCCTTGGGTTGCAAAAATAACCTGAAGCTACCAATTTTCTCCCTAATTTTCTTTAGCGTGTTTCCTTAGATACAAAGCCTGTTTCAGATTAACTTTAATTTTATGTCTTATCTCACAGACTTCTGTCCCTATGTCGCTTTTGGATCACTGCCAAACCCCAAGCTCCTATCATGGACAATAAGTGTTTCCTTCTCTGTGGGCGGGCAGGCTGCTGGCATTGAGGGGCGGAGGGTGTTCTCTGCTACACGTACAACAGGGCTGGGCCTGGAGGGGTGGCTGCTTTGCATCGTTCTGAGTGTCAGCCCCTTTTCTGTGCAGCAATCAATGACTGTCCACAGCTTTAACTGCGTGAGGGGAGATGTAGATTGAACAACCAGAGACTACTTGAAAGTGCTATTATATACCTCTTATGACAATTTAATATTGCAATTGTATATAAGTGATGGATTGAGGGAGGAAGGAGACTGTGAACACAATGTGGTAAGCGTTTCTTTTTAAGACCCTGTTTGTTTCCTGTCCAAGGTGAGACACAAAAGGTAATGCATGTGGTTTGGTGCATATATTAATATGGGAATTGCCTTGCAGCTCTGCATTTCTATTTTAAGGCACTGGAGGAGGAGTGAGAAATGCAAGTGCAGCCTTCAGAGGACCCCTGCCATAGGGAATTTTTGTACTCCATGAAGAATGTCAGGCTTGTATAGGAAGTGATTGGAATACTTAACCAAATATACCTTGTATAAACCTCTCCAAGCCCAAGTGACAAGGTGGTGGTAGTCTGGTCACAATTGTATTGATACTTGACTATTTATTGCAAGTATATTTTGGACCAGTGGAAAAAAACAAATAGGAATAGTGTAGACACACTGTAAAGGTATGTACGAGGAATTATAGTTTTGTGAGTCTTGCATAAATAGGTTCTTCTTGAGAGAAATAGTGACCTATGGGATGACACCAGTGCCCAACCCTCTGGGAAAAGATTTACAGATCTTTTCTGGGATGCTCCCGGAGATCTCACCCTAAGTTTAGAGGCTTACGTGCTACAGCTGAAACTCAGGACACTGGAAGGTGTTGGTTTTTGAAGAAGATTGCTTTTGGAGTGTGGTGGCCTTCTGTCTTGTTATGTAAATCCCCATAGACGTGAGTGAACTTTAAATCCCCAAAGTAGGTCTGTGGGAACCGCAGTCTTCATTATTGCTATGGTAGGGACGTGTGTCATCCAGAGCAGGAATTGGAAATATGTCAGTTTCAACCAAGAGTTTCTTTGAACTTCTCTAGATGTTCTCTTGGGGGGAAAAAAACCCAAAACCACAACAGGTTATTTCAATAAAATGCCATCACAAAATTGAGTAGGTGTAATACCTGGAAAGACAAATCAGAGATTTCCATGTCTATTGATGTTTTTCCAACTCCCAAGACAGATACTTGCATTCATTAATTTATCTACCTTTTTTGACTACCTCTTACGGGCCAGACACTGAGCGGGCACTGTCATTACAGAGATGAACAACAGGCAGTTTCTACGTCAAAGGAATTTATGGTCCAGGAAGGATGTGTATCTGTCTATTCAGTATAGGAGAATCTGAGAAAAGTGTTCACTTCAAAAGGAAAATCTTTTTAAAAATCATGGAGGAAAGTGTGTACCGGCCACATGCAGCACTAGCAATGTTCGGGAAACGGGACAATATTCAGTCTATTGTTAACACTAGAAGCCTGATGCTGGATCTTGAATTCAAGACTGAAAAGGGATTTAGCCACAAAAAGGGTGGGGAAAAGGAAAGAGAAAAACAGATATATGAAACTTGAAAAAGGTAAAACCTAATCAAATCACAGAGCTGAGGTCTGAGGAGAGAACGGAGACCCACACAGACTCTATATGGTGTCCATTCCCTCATGCAGTGTTAACTAAGGTAAGATCATGGAAGAAATCTCAGTTGCCATCCAGAGTAAAGCTATAGACTCACTATCAGATAAAATGATCGCCATCTAGGAAAATGTATTTTCATAGACTAAAATTCTAGAACATACATCAATTAATCACCACAAAAATTTACCAAATGAAAAAAGGGAAACAAGGGGCCCATAAGTCAAATTTCTAAATAATAATAATAATAATAATAATAACATGCCCAAATAGAGACGAAGACAAATGTTTCAGTAGAATTTGCACCACTGAAAGGAGTGTAAATCACCAGGGCCCTTACTTAGCTACCCCACATAGCAGTAGACTGGAGGAACCTGAGAGCTGTGCTCAGTCATTCCCTGTGGTTCACCCAGCTTTTTCCAGAACTCACCGTGTGCTCTACAGTGGGCAGTATGACAATGAAAGTCACCGTCTCTATCATGCAGTGGGCAGTATGACAATGGAAGTCACCATCTCTATCATACAGTGGGCAGTGTGACAATGGAAGTCACCCTCTCTATCATGCAGTGGGCAGTATGACAATGGAAGTCACCATCTCTATCATGCAGTGGGCAGTGTGACAATGGAAGTCACCCTCTCTATCATGCAGTGGGCAGTATGACAATGGAAGTCACCCTCTCTATCATACAGTGGGCAGTGTGACAATGGAAGTCACCCTCTCTATCATGCAGTGGGCAGTGTGACAATGGAAGTCACCTTCTCTATCATGCAGTGGGCAGTGTGACAATGGAAGTCACCCTCTCTATCATGCAGTGGGCAGTGTGACAATGGAAGTCACCCTCTCTATCATGCAGTGGGCAGTGTGACAATGGAAGTCACCCTCTCTATCATGCAGTGGGCAGTATGACAATGAATGTCACCATCTCTATCATGTAGTGGGCAGTGCAACAATGGAAGTCACCGTCTCTATCATGCAGTGGGCAGTATGACAATGAATGTCACCATCTATATCCTGAAGATATAACCAAGACAAAGCTTGGTCTAATGGAGAAGCAAACAAGTGCTCAGCTAAGAGGGGAGATCCCCCCAAAATGGAATTATCTTCCAGAGGGAGGGCCTTATGGTACAGGCTTCTCCTGCTAAGTGAGTGTTCTAGGAACCCATCTATATCAGTATACCAGCTGGTGTTGTTGTGAGAGGCTACGTTAGGCTTCAGTGAATTTTTTTTGAAGACTCTTTCAATTTGTTTGCCCACTTCATTATGGATAATTTATGAGTGCACCTGCCCACACTGTGCTGAGTGTTCAGCAGGATTTGACCCAAACAACATGATCCCTGCACCCCACCCTCTCTATTCACCTGGTCTCACCTCGAGTGACCTCTTTTGTTGTTGTTTCCCCAGGTGAAAAATTTCTCAAAGGGAAATGTTTTGTCATGTAGAAGAGATGAAACAAACAATAAAAGAAGCACTAAAAGGCATCAAAGTTGATGAGTTCAAAAACTGTTTTAAGAAGTGGAAAAAAATTCCCAATTGGTGTATTGCATCAAATGGAGAGTACTTTGGAGATGACTGAAGTTTAGACATGTAAGAACAAATACACGATATTTTATAAGTAAATTCCAGGGTTTTGGGGGTCCCCCTAATGCAATGGTCAAATTCAGCCTGCAGTATGCACTAGAATCAAAGGGAGAAAGCCAAGAAATATAGCAGAATGGAAAGAAAAGAACAAGAGGTTTTTTTGTTTTTTTTTTAATATTCAATAAATACTTCACAGAAGAGGATGAAAACCAGTGATGAAATCCAGAGAGGGAAGGTAAGCAACAGGTACGGCATACAAAAGAAACAGGAGTAGAAGTGAATGGGGAATACTCAGAAAATGGTAGAAAGTTCTGTGTAGTTTTTTAGGGGATGAAGCAGAGCTGATTGTGGACTGGAGACCTTATTT
This sequence comes from Desmodus rotundus, assembly GCF_022682495.2. Classification (NCBI taxonomy): domain Eukaryota; kingdom Metazoa; phylum Chordata; class Mammalia; order Chiroptera; family Phyllostomidae; genus Desmodus; species Desmodus rotundus. Next base: position 49,991,677 of record NC_071389.1, read on the forward strand.
ACCATATAAAAGTATTTGGCACTTAAATTTACTGGCAAGTAGCAGTTAATAAATCAGAGGGTGGCATATTGATTTTAAGGAAAGAGAAATACTTGTAATATCAGCAGAGGGTTGAATGGTGAACCACCACCCCCACCCCCCAAAAAAGAAAAATATATGTCCATATTCTAATTCCTGAAACTTATGAGTATCACCTTATTTGGGAAAAAATGTTTTTTGCAGATTAAGTTAAAGACTTTAATATGAGAAAATTATGCTGGGTTATTCATTCAGGCAGGTCTAAATCCAGTGAAAATACCCTTATCAGAGAAAGACAGAAGGATATTTGAGACAGACATAGAAGAGGAAGTGATGGGAAGACAAAGGCAGAGATGAGTGTTGAGGCTGCAAGCCAAGGCACACCAGGAATGCCAGCAGCCATTAGAAGCTGCTGGAACAGGAGTCTCAGAACCTTCAGAGGTGGGTTGGCACCATAATTTCAGACTTCTAATCTCCAGAAGTGGGAGAGAATAATTTTCTGTAATTTTAAATCACCAAGCTTGTGATAGTTTCTTACTGAAACTCTAGGAAACTAATACAACATTTCCAAATTTGTCACTACAAATAAAATAACTATGGCTAACAAAGTATAATGCCTTTCAACTTATAAATCCTTTTTATACGCATCGTCTTATCTTATTTTTATGGTAAAACAGTGAGGTAGTCCTATTATTGTTCCCATTTTATTATTGAATTTAAGCTTCAAAGAAATAAAATCACTTTCTTAAGGTATCAAAATTCTACCTATGACTCTGTTTCTACTACTAAGCTATATGGCTTTGGTAATGAACTGTGGTCCTCACAGCCACCCTCTCTGTCCATCCACACATTGCTGATAGCTTCAAAGGGCATGCAAGTAACTCTAGGACAGGAGAGGAGGACACGGGGAGGGATCCAAAAGAAACCAAGATGAGGACATTCTAAATAAGGATAGAAACAGTAGGGTGGCCCTCTTCAAGTTTTCTTGGGCTTCAGCTACTTACTCTATAATATCAACTAAGATTTTTAAATTCCTTCAGTCTCTGTTTCTTATTCTATAAAATGGGCACAATAATCCTTGACTGAGTTGGTTTAAGGATTACACAAAGTATGTATTTAAAAAAAAAATTGAGAACTGTAAGGATGCTGCTTAAATGTTAGGCATAAGGGTGAGAGTGGTGTGACACTCTGGTGCGGGCCTCATTGCACAGGAGTATTGGCCGGGGAATTGTAAAGCTTGCTGAGGCCTAGATTCTTCCCCAGAGTTATGAAACCAGAACCTCTTAGAGTGAGCCTGGGCATCAATATCTTAGAAAATCATCTTAAATTACTCTCACACATACTGCCAGTTCTGAGAGCCCTTGCTGGAGTGAGAAAAGTAAGTTCTGCAGTCAAATTATCTGGGCATAAATGTTGTATAACTTTATACATTGTGTGATCTTGCACAAGTTACTTAATGTCTTCAAAGCTGTTTCTTTAGCTTTAAAATAGGTAAGGAAATGCTTAGCTCTTAATGCTGTCATTAGGGTTGAATTAAATGTGTGCATAAATGGGATAGTCAGTTCAGGGTAGTTTGACTTCCACTATCCCTTTTACATTAATAAAGTCAATAGGAAGCCAAAAGGAAAGAAAGGGAGGAGAGAGCTGCATTTAGCACATGATGTGCATTTCCAAAAATTAGCTCCAAGTCGCATTTCTGAAACTGAAGTGAAGCCAAATGGAGATGTGGCTCTTGTGTTATGAGTGCAGCCACCAATAAATGCAATCATTATATAGAACTGGTATCTTATGAACTTAATAGGCTCCCAGAGGTTATAATAATTCGCATTAACTGTGAAGCCAAGTGTTTCCTCATTAATCAATGTCCTGGGAAAGTACTAAATGTTTCCTGTGCTTGGCAAGTCAGAACAGATTAGAGTCACAAGACAGCATTTTTGTTGTCAAGGACATTTATGGTCACTGAACGTTTAGTCACCTGTATTGACCAAATGTCACTCTGTGTACCAATAATGGAGATGTTCAAAAATTGGTAACAAGATAGGGTAAGAGTCACAGATTTTGAGGTTATTTTTATTTTATTTACAGAAAATCTTCTTTACATTGTAAGGCATGTCAGGGTCTAACCTGGCATTTTTATCTTTATTCTCTAAGTCTGAAAGAATCAGAGCCAGTGAATCTCAGAAAGGTGCTTCTTTCTCTTAGACATGTACAGTTTCAGCACACACTTATAAAGCTCTAAAATACTCTTTGCCATAATCAGGTGTAGTGTAACAACCTTGGGGATGCATACTTTTAATTTGTAATTGTACCTCAATATAGAATGCTAGGTTTCTGTAAAAACCTATTCAAGAAATATTGATTGCCAGAGGTTATTTCTGTCAGACTAAACTCATAATTCAAGCACAAGTCAGCATATTGTAAATTATATTAGACATTTATTTATTAAGTAAATGGTATCGTATTGGTTTTGGCTATCGGCTTAAAAAGTAAGTCCAACCATGGCAGGAGGAGGCATGCACATCTAGAGCCCAGGTCTTCCTTTCTAACACCGTTCTCCAATAAAAGGAACCAGGACTCCCCAGAGAAAAGGCTGATTCTAGCACTGGGCCAGGAAATATGCAAAATGAGCCTAGAACATTTTGGAGTGGAAGAAAGTGAGAAAGAATAATTAAAAAAAAACCCCACAATCATGAGAGATGCCTATGGGACGCAACAGCCAACTGAAAGAGCTCCCAATGGCCAAAGAATAAATATTTTGAGCTGCAAAATAAATAATATCAGATTGTAACCTAAAGTATAAAACAAATACCCATAAGTCTATACTGATATAAAAAATGATTGAATAAATAAATGAGGGAGAACAGACAAATCTCCCATGCAGAAGGATTCCAAATACGTAGACCCTCCATCCTCGAAGAAGTGGAGCATAACTTCCCACTTAAATATGGGCTTTGTATAATGACTCTCTCTCTCAAAGAGTGCAGTATGGAAAGGAGAAAAAATGTATATTAGAGTCATCCAGAGAAAAAGATTTAATAAGGTATATAAATATAGACATAGATATGTATCCCTGTATAAGAGGATGTCTATTACAGGAATTGGCTCACGTGGCTATGAAGGCAAAGAAGTCTCACAATCTGCCATCTGCAAGCTGGAGAACCAGGAAAGCCAGTAATAATATAATTCAGCCCAAGGCTGAAGGGCTGAGAACAAGGGGAGCCGATGTGGTAACTCCTAGTCTGAGACCAAAGGCCTGAGAACCGGGGCCCTGCTGGTGTAATCCCGGAGTCCAAAGGCTGCAAAATCACAAGGCCTGATGCCCAAGGGCAGAGGAAGGCATAAGTCCCAGCTCAAAAAGAGAGAGAGAGAGAATTTTCCCTTCTGCCCTTTTCTTCTGTTTGGGCTCTGAACAGAATGGATGACGCTCACCCACACTGGCGCTGGCAGGTCTTTACTCAGTCTGATGATTGAAATGCTGATCTCTTCTGGAAACAGCTTCACAGACACACACATAAATAATGTTTTACCAGCTATCTAAACATCCTTTAGCCCAGTCAAACTGATGCATAAAATTAGCCATCACAAAGAGTAACTTCACAGTTATAAATGCTACCTCAGCAGGCTGAGCAAGGTCAACATCAACAATGATAAATCATGTTGATAGAATGTGCTCTCAATATGGCGTTATGGAAATGGCATTTTACTTCTGTGGTCTTTCTCCTAGAAACCCATAATCCCAGTTCAATCATGAGTAATAGAGAAAATTCTGATAAATCACTAGAAAAGAAACCAACAACCAGACAGAAAAGTGAACAAAGCATGTAAAAAGCGGATTGCCAATGGATTTTTCATACTGAAACAATGGCTGTCGTACATGTGGAAAAAAAAATATATATATAACTTCACAATAAAGAAATGCGCATAAAACAACGAGATCCCATTTTTAAAAAGCCGTGATTAGTAAAGACCCACAACCCAGGCATGTGCCCTGACTAGGAATCAAACCAGAGACCCTTTGATTCACAGGCCCACACTCAATCCACTGAGCCACACCAGCCAGGGCTATATTACAGTTTTAATACTCTCTAGTATTGATTACGCAATACTAGAATATTGTGTAATCAAGATATATATGAACTGACATGGGATCACAGAGGAAGAGCAAGACATTCTGCCTGAAAGAGTCTCAGAAGGCTCCATAAAAGGTGCTCATGAATGGGTGAATAGGGAAGACAGGTTACTCCTGACAGAACGTATCTGAAGGTCCAGAAGTGTGGACGCTCGTAGGATAACTACACAGTTTAATTGTAGAGTTGGCAGGAAATGAAAATGGAAAAAGATTAGTATCAGAAGGTCTGTAGATACATTAATTCACAAGTGAAATAAAATATTCAGACCTCCCAATAGCTACTTGTTGACAAAGATGTTTTGCTGTCAGCTTAAAAAAAGCTTTGAATGTCCTGTATGCCACATACTTTATTACAAGGAAGGAAAAGAAAAATATCTCATGTTAAAGAAGGCTTCCATAAAGAGTATTAATTTTTTTATTCTCTCTTAATGCAGAAGATTTGGTGAGGAAATATATCCATTAAGAATCAGAGGGTTCAGCCATAAAAACAAAATGAAATCTTACTTTTTTGGCAGCATGGATGGACCTGGAGAGCAGTATGCTAAGTGAAATAAGTCAGAGAAAGAAAAACACCAATGTGATTTTACTTATATGTGGAATCTAATGAACAAAATGAAGAAACAAACAGGAATAGACTCACAGGTACAAAGAACAGACTGACAGTGGTCAGAGGGGAGGGGTTGGGGAGGCTGGGGGAAAAGGTGAAGGGATTAAGCAGCACGAATTTGTAGTTACAGAGTAGTCGCAGGGGTGTGGATATGGTCGAAAATGTTATGAGGAACACGTGTGGGGCCAGGTGGGTGCTTGTAGCCGCCAGGGGACCACTCTGTGAAGTGTGTGATTTTTTCTGGCTGCTTTATTGTGCATCTGAACTTGTACAGAATGGTATTGAACACGAACCATAGTGGAAAAAAAATTTTAAATTAAAAATAGGCTAAAATATTTAAAACATCAGAAGACTGAGTTGAAGTGCCCACCTTATCACTTACCAACTGTGAGTACAATGTTTCCATCTATAAACACATTAAAATAGTGCAGCTTCACAGAATTACTGTGAGGATTGTTTGAGATAATTCATGTAAAGCAATTAATATACTGCCTGGCATTTTAGCAGGCACTCAATAATTATTACCTATTATTAGTAGTAGTAAGTGCTAATAAATAACAATTTCAACATAACTGCAATCTTACTGATGCTGTAAGGAACTAAAAAACAGTAAAAGGGAAGCACTTCTCTAGGAAAATAAGGGTCTGCAGTTCTTGTCCAAAAGAATATCCCACACTCAAAATTACCTCCTTTGTCTTTGCACTGCCAAACTCTTGTGCTTTGCCCAAAGCCACACGACTGACTGAGAGTGTCAGAGCTGTGGGATCTGTCAGCTCATCTTCAACACACGTCATGTCCCACCAGCAACACCCAAGATACTGAACCACAGTGTTTGACTGTGGTTTTGAACAAATACCTTAAAGATTCAGAATATAAGTTTGCTCAGAGAAATACAAGGATCTAAAAGACGTTAGACTTAATTATATCTTTTTAAAAATATTTCAACCATCCTGTCTGCTGAGAACGCTTGTAAAGAGGTGACATTTACAAAATAGAAGAAACAAATCAAACAAGTTCTGGTTTTTAGAAAGTCATAAACAATGCGCTGGCAGTAGGATCCTAATTGGCTATCACAGAAGCCACCAAAAATTATGTCAAAGATGTAACATTAATGATTCTAAATTGCAACCCAACTGTGCTTAAGCTGAACAAAATATCAGGCTGGTAGAACTATAGAGAGACAATCAAACAAGCTGGGTTAGAGGCACTTGTATCTAATATTTTAGACTTTGTGACTCACTGTACTTGTTTTTTTAATTTGTTGATTTGAGAAAGAGAGAGAGAGACATTGATTTGTTGTTCCACTTACGCCTTCATTGTCTGATTCCTGCAGGTGCCCTGACCAGGGATTGAACCAGCAACCTCGGTGTATCAGGACAATGCTCTGACTGACTAAGCTACCCCACCAGGGCTCACTGTAGTTCTCTTTTAACACCTATCTTCTAACTTTTCTGTCGTACTCAGTCACACATACTCATGAAATTTCTCCCTCCATCAAACACACGTTCACCACATTACCTTCATCTCTCTTTCATTAAGGAAACTTCATGGAGAAAAAGAGACTTCTTACTTTTTGTAGCAGAACTATAAAATTTTTAAATACATTCATGATCCTAAGTCTTCACTATGATGATCCGAGAATAAGATCATTTCTTAGGAAGTCGATTATAGTAATCTTGATTATAGTAATTGATTATAGTAATATAGTAGATTATAGTAAAATTGCTCTGATGTTTAATCGAGAACTAAACCCATTGTGCAGACTCGAAGAAATATTGGTGTATCTGGCTGGCCACGGATCAAAGAACTCAAAGTTTTAGTGATTTGGGGTGTTCTTTTGGAGATAACATAATTACAAATGCTACACAATCACACCATTTTCACATCTCCTGAGCATCTACACAGCTTTGAACTCTGATTACAGGATCCAGGAGACCCTTTCTTCCTCAATGTAATACCTAGCTCTTTCCATCTTATAACAGAAAAACAAAATAGAACATGTTTCTGGCCTGTGATCTTTAAAAACTATAACATAATCAATATCTTATTTATTGGATTGGTTTAAGTGAAATCTTGTAGATGCTTATATTTTGGGGGCTAGAGACTTCTAGACTCTATATTCCTTGGTGGTGGCAATGCTATATTTTAGCGGGTACCTGAGAGCATAGTGGAAAGACTAAATCTCCTGGCCTCTGTAAGTTGTGGTCATGTAGCTCAGTTCAACAGGATGTCAGCAGAAGTGGGTGTTGAAAGTCCAGTGTATGCCCATAAAAGAAACAATTTGACTTCCACTTCTCTCCACTTTTTCCCACTGGCTATCATGTGGGCATAATGAAAGGAGCTGGAGAAGTTATGTTACATGACAAGACAAAAGCTGCATGTAGAGAATTTCAGAGCAAGAAGATAGTAGGAGGCTGATAATAGTAGGAAGATAGTAGTAGATACGTTTTTTTCTGAATTTTTGTGTCACAGTAATGCCAGCTTTATAGAATGAGTTGGGAGGCATCCTATGGCCTTCATATTTTGTTTAATTAACTTCAATATTTTGTTTACTCACTGCTAGTTTGTCCTTTGTTACTGCTGAGACACCTGTGTTCTGTCTAACATTATGTGAGTGTTTGAGGGGGAAGGGATTGATGGATACGGCTGTGACTAAAGTACAGAGAATTCACACATCCTTCAAAGATGAATCACATTTATTGAATATTTGGAGTTAATGGAAGCCATTGTGCCTCCATTACCTGTGACCTGGAGTTGATAATATTGTCATTTCCTTGTCATTGAATTATTTGGGTTTGCTTGAGATAACATGGGCAAAGTGTTTGGCACACTGCTGGAACCTAGTTGGATTACAATAAATGGTAGTCATTTTTTCTTATTGTTATTCTTAACCTCATCATTATCATCATTGACACCATTATAACTATTAATTTTAAAATGTCCATAACTTAATGATGACTTACTTTCTTTGCAGTAAGAAAATGCCACGTCTCTGGCTCCTTACTTTTAGAACTCCCACGGCAGGCATTCTGCAAGGGGACAGAGTGATCACAGCTTTGATATGTCTGGTGGGCCTCGGACAAAACTTACTACTCAACTGATGTACGACACCTAGAGGACCAACCATCTTCTGCTTGCACAGGGCTTTTTAAAATGTGTTAATATATTAGGTAATAGCTTCATAAACATTAACTAACTGGGATGCTTTTTCTCAAATATATGAGACCCCTCTGTTTTAAGGAGCAGAGAGAGGTAATATTCACTGAAAGTGAGTATAATAGAATAAACACTGGACTCCAGATTAGGAGCTCTGAGGTTAAAGCCCAATTTTGGCATTGACTAGCTATATTCAGCCTTTCAGTCAACAAATATGTATTGTGCTCCCAATGTGTATCAGGAACCTATGAGCAAGTGGCCGTGGCAGGCAGGACAGGATGGCCTTGATATTTATTGACATCATTTGGGCCCCTTTGGAGCCTCTGTCCATTCTGTCTACCCTGCAGACTCAGTGTATGAAGCATATACATAAAAGCACACGTAATTTGCTTTCCTAGGGAAAAACCTCAGAACTTAAAGATGATCCTCACAGGTAAATGAATTTCAGTCTCAGACTTTTGAATTATTTAGTGTTGCAATCTACGTTTCCTCATTAGCCTATGAACTCTGAGGAGAGAAGTTGTTTTACACACCTTTGTGTTCTAGTTTGTGATACCTTCCATGTGCTTGTTGAAAAAAAATGAGATAATGAACATATGAATGAATGGAGAGTTTGGAAAAGTAGTGGTTAAGAATCGTGAATTCTTTGAAAGAGACGAGTGCTGTTACAAATAACTGAAGAAAGAGATGAGGATACAAGTGTAGTGTACTGGTTAAGAACACTGAGTCTGGGGTCAGGCGGTATCAGTTCAGGCAGTTTGGAGAGTCTGATTATCTTCTACTAGCTTGGTAACAATCTCTAAAATCAGAATGAACTTAACAGTTATCCAGCCCCCAATGTGTTAGCAATTATTAAGAGCCCCAAATACAATTGTTCATTTGCCCAATGGCTGCCAAAAGTCAAAGCCAACCTAATTCAGAAGCTGCTCACTTTGTTCCCAAACAAGAATTTACCTTTTCTCTCAATCATCTTAAATACTTTGATTATGCATGGATGATGCTGGACTTGAGTCACAGGAATTAAGGATCGGAAGTCGCAAACCTGACGTGGCTTTACTCAAACTTGGCGAGCAATTTGGGACAAGTCCCTTCAAAACTCTGGGCCTCCGCACCTTCAGCGAGAACAAGAAGCATGAGCATCGACAGCCCTGCACCCTCTGAGAGCCCTAGCATGCTGCTTCGACGGCCGGGTTTTAAACATGAACAAGTAGGCTTCCTTGTAGTTGTAGTACATTTCTTATTGTAGTTTCTGAAGCAAACGATGATATCTAATATGTAGGTAGACGTCCCTTCCAAAAACATAAGATACGCATGCTCAAACACATTGAAGCAGAGACTTAGGGCAAGTTGCTATCACGTTGAAGCCTAAAATACCCACATCTAGGGAATATGCATAATTTCTTGGACACTTATCCAGAGGTACAGACAGTGGCTGTAGTTTTCGGTAATAGAATAACAACACAGAGCTGAGGCTGCTCCCTAGGCTCATTTGGAACCACAGTACATTCGCTTCAAGTAGGCCATCTGTAAGACATGGGTTCCCCGCCACTCTCTGCATTCCCCCACCCCTGCCAGACGTATAGCAATTTATTAAATCTCTAATTATTTGAACCACAGCCTCAACTCTGCCCGGCAATGTAGTCTGCAGGGATCCAACTCAATCTAAAGAGATGCCGAGTTCTGAAGTGCTGACAATGCAATAATCTTGCCAGTTCTTTCCTTTCTTAAAAAGAAATTTCCTGGTCTGTACATTTAGATGACAGCCTTTTGGGTCATGCCATAAAGAGTCTCTTCCTTGATTGTTCCTAATGCTTAGGCCTCACCATGAAATACTTTCCCCCTCCTGTAAGTCTGAGAGGAGGTAAAATATTTAGAAATGCAGCTGGTCAGTAAACACAGGGAGTGAAAAACATATCTTAAAGAGCATATTTACCTAGGCAGTACACCATTTAGATTTTAAGCGGCTGTCTTTTTGTATGATTTTAATGGCTCAATACTATTTCAATTCAGGCATCAAACCATTCACCCGCCATACTGTGCACAGTGACTAAAATGCAGGCAGTTAAATAGGCATTTATAATCTGCTTCTACTGAAGAAAAAAAATCTTTTTTTTATTTTGAGTTTTGCTGTAGCTGGGGGATAAAAGAAGATGAATGTAGGACACAGCTATAGACTGAACCTGCATTTAATGGAAATATTATTTTATACTCTGTGTAGTAGAGAGGAAAATAATTAGAAGCTAGGGAAGTTTTGTTTGTAATGTTTAAGGCTTTTTTTGGATGAAAAGAATTATAGAGGATTCAGGGGAGCACCCAGTTATCATAGCCACAAAGTAATTATTAAACATCTCACCAAAAGTTTTGAGTTCCACCGACCTAAGGAGATAACATGTGTCTGTGCCAGTGAGGAGGGAGCCCTGGGCCTTACTGGGGCAGGCTGGCTTAGTCACTTCCTTGTCCTTTGCATGAGCCCTGTTGATTGTGGCAATTCCTAGGGCTGAGAGCCTGATTAATCCTGACAATTGGCTCAATTTCTCTGTCGTTGTAGGAACTGCCACAAATTTCTCAGACAAATGTGAGGTGAATGCTCAAGAAAGAGAGGAAGAGTCTCTGGAGAATCTTTAGAGGTTGGTCATTCATCTTCTACCAAGCTCATCACCCATGCCTGTCCTGCCTTGTGATCCATTCAGTGTTTTTAATGACAGCCTTCTCAATGGGCTGGAGAGAATGGAAGACGGGAGATCTCTGCTCCTCCTGTGACTTAGCTGTTCAGGACTCCATGTCCAGGTCTCACTGCCACTGGGCAGGGTTCCAAAATAATTCTGACCAGGGTTTTACTTTGTCAAGGTTCTGCTTGCTAAAAAAAAAATCTCAGACACCAATTTGAACCACTGTGTTATCAATTAAGTACGGTTTACTTTGTTATTCCCCCCCCACTGCGTTTGCATATTGATGTACAATATCAGTGTCTATAACCCAACATATAATAATATGAGAATTTTAGATATAGAAACGAGGCCAAGGATTGAGACTGCTTTTTGGTTAAGGAAGCCTTTTCCAACAACCCTAGTCAAGAGGGGAAGACACATACAGGAACATGAAAAAAAGTGCTGCCTCTTTTTCTTAATAGAAATATGAATTTAGTTTCTTCATAGATATAAAATAAGGATAATGGCACTACTTCAAGGAGTTATTTTAAGAATCAAATGAAATAAGTTGTGAAAGAACATAGCACATCCTAAAAAGAAAGTAAATATTAGTTCCTGTTCACCCTTTTGAAACAGGAATCCTGAATTTGGCATGTGTGGTTCACATTTTATTATGGACCATTAACTGTGGTCAGATGTAGGGGGACAAGAAGCACTAAAGGAGAAACAAAGAATTCTGATGAGTTGTATATGTTGTTGACTTTACATGTATTCTAACCAAACTAAGTCTTACAAATAAACTGGTGGTGACAAGACCTTTTAAGAAGCTGGTGAAGTTAAGTTACACAGATCGCTGTTTTTAAAATGCTTCACTTGCTGTTTTAGTCTGACACTCATTCATTCACTTATTCATTAATATTGTAAATAAACATGACAGGTGCTCAATATATATTTTTGAAAAACGAGTGAAAGAAATTTTACTAAGAATCTATTATGTTGTAAATACTAAGCATCATCAATTAAAAAAATAGAAAAGTGTTGCCCTCAAGGAGCTTGATTAGTAACAGGTAGGGGTAGACCCAGAAAACCTTGCCACCTCTCTGAATGTACAAAGCAGGAGTGTCACGTGTGTGCGGCTGTGTATGCACTCTGTCCGCTGCTCGCCCCCAGAGCGTCGTTTCTTTGTTACCAAATCAGGGCCGTCACCTGTTTTATCTGGTTTCTTGCTAACAACAAATGTCTGTGCAGGCTTAAGGTAAAGGATCCGCCTAGTCTTTAAGTCCAAGGTATTTTCCAAATTTCTGAATTCTTCCCCAGCCAGGAAAATAGTTGGAAAAGGAAAGATGTCCCCAAGGGTAGTTTCTGGGTCTCTAGTGAATAATCCCATGCCTGTCAAAAAGAACATTAATCACATGTAGGACCCAGTACACCTATTTCCAACCGTGGAGAGAGAAAAGGAGTTGTGAGGCTAGAAATTCCAGCACAACAAACTCACACCAAACTTCCCTGCAATGCATATGTGTTGAATAGTTCTTGCTGGCAAAATATTTTCCTACCTGGACCAAAGGCTGCTTTTGACCATAATGTTTAGTTTGTTTTGAGGTAGCAGTAAAATGTGTGGAGTTGAAAACTATCTACTGCTTCCTGTGTCTGTGAGACATGCGTGACAAGTCCCATCCTGTGTCTGCAGTCATGCAAAGCTGTCATCAGCAGTGATTTCAAGACACGCCAGTGCATGTGTGAGTAGACTTGTCCATGCTTGAAAGCCTGAGGTGTGCTTGGGCCAACCATGCCCCCACAACCATTTCAGTGCCGTTGGAGTCCCCGTGACCTCTGCTGAAGTGCTGCAGGCGCTAACAATTGGTAAGGGTGCCCTGGACATCTACCCCCTTCTTCCACATTCCTGAGCAGTGAGGATATGCTGAGAAAGCTTCACAAGGGAGGGCTTCACCCTCCTTATCTCTACCAGCGTCTTCTCAAACCATCCCAAATAAATTAAGAAGAAATAATGTTTTCTGTGTAAATGCAAATTCAGAAAACAAAACAAAAATTCAGCTGATCTCCTAGCCCTTCACCCCTACCAGTAGGATTGTTTTACTTAACCTGCTACTGTGTTGACATTCTAGAGTCACCACTGTTGTGACGGGGTGAGACTGTGGTGAAAAACATAGTATCTGGTGCAAAAATGGTGCCTGCATCATATGGGAACTTCAAATATTAAGTAAATCAGTCATGAATAATATAGTTTCTGGTACATATTAAGTATTATGTAAAAACTATCCATTATTATTGTTATAAAAACAATCATCATTTTTATTATTTTTATTGTGAACATCATAGGTCTTTTCTAGTCAAAACGTTTCTATGATAACCATTAGCCCATTAAAATAATCCAAACTCCAATGTCCTTTATAGTCTGCCTCTAATTTCCCGTTCTTTCTGGCTTCATCTCCTGCTACACGCTGCCCCACATGCCGGCTGCCTACCATTTCCCAGAGCATGTGTGTTACCTCTTCTGTCTTTGAGCTGACTGTTCCTTCATCTTCGTATATTCTTTAAAACTGTATCTACCTAGAAAAAGTCTAGTCAACTTTCATGCGTTAGTGTTAAGGGCATCTACTTTGTGAGGAGTACCCTAACCTCCAACCCTAGATAAAAAGTAGTCATTATTGAGTTATTGTCATTTATAAACATTTGTATTTCCTGCACAAGATTTCAAGAACTTTTAGCTGCTGATTATATAATTCATCTTTTTTTTTTTGCTTCATTTTTGGTGGCTACTGCAGAACAAGGTATGTGTTAAATGCTAAATAAATACTTGTTGAATGGGTAGAGTGTTAAAAAGCAAAAAATGCTCTGAAATTTATTATCTCATTTCATCCTGTCAAATCTCCCTGGAAGAAGGAACCAGGGCCAAATGGAACAGTATAATGATTAAAAACACAGGTTCTAGAGAAGGATGATGAATGGCTTGTGTCTGTAGGATCTTGAGCAAGCTGGATAATCTCTCTGATCCTCATTTACTACTTCAATAAATTTGGGGTGACATTTACCTATTATTAAATGAGATGGTCCATGTAAATTGCATATCATTGTGCCTGACGCATGATAATAAGCAACAGCTCTTTTAATTATTATACACATTATCAGAGAAATTGAGTGATTTGTGCAAAATCACATGGCTAGCCAAAGACAGAACTGAGACAAATCTTGGTCTGTCTGATTCCTAGTCAGTTAACCTTCTGTTCTAATCTAATCTCCTCCTCTTCCTAGGACTACTAATAAAGAGAACATGAGTTAGAGACTAAAGAGAATTTTCCATTGTTTTGCTATGGTGTTAGTGCATCTTAGGTGAAGATAAGGAGCAAATACAGTGTTGACTTTCTTGATTAATTCTACACTAAAACATGTATTTTGATATTCAGTCTGTAGAACACCATTGATTAAGTGCTACTATAAAACACTACTACCTTGAATTTATATAATACTTTTCCCCCAGGGTATGCAAAACTTTCTTGTGATACTTCATTTATCTTTTCAGCTATGTAACATGGTATTGCTGCCATTTTGCATTTGCTCATTCGTTGAGTCAATATTTAATTTTTTGCTCACTACTTGTTACCACTGGGCTAGTTATTAGAGATACAAAAGTGAACGAGGCTGCAATTCTGCTCTAGACTACGAAGTTTAGGTGAGGAGACTGGCATGAAACAGACAACTACCACTCAACCTAAGTGCTGGTAAGTGCTATCGCGCTGATGCACGTGCAATGGAGGGTTGTAGCAGCAGGACCACGGGGCTTGCTGAGGAACAATGGAAATAAAAGAGGAATTTGGAGCTAGGTCTGGGAGTAACATTTTACTATATAAACCAGTGATCTTGAAACATTTTTGACCGTGCATTTCTATTTAGAAAAAAAATAGTGGTTTTGGCACCCTTGATATATCTTTAATATATTTTAAAATAAAGTATGTGCCTGTATAGCTGCTAATATATTATGTTTTAAATGTTGCCTATTCTATGATACAACAATTCCACTGCCAGGTGTATCCCTGAAAGTTTTAAATGTACACTGACAGAACATACAATACTACCTATAGTAGGATTGTCCATATTCGCTAAACTTGGAAATAATCCAAATATCCACCAACAGGAGAGTGGATGAACAATTTTTGATGTATTTGCACAGTGGAATATTCTTCCTCAGTAAAAATTAATGAGCTCTAGCTTCATGAAACACTATGAATGAATCTTTTAAATGCAATACTGATGCAAAGGGTTCAAGCTCCTTCTTTCTCTCTGCTGCGTAGAATTCCATTGTGTAAATATACCATAGTTTTTGGATCAGCTGGGGTGGGGGGGAGGGAAGGGGAGAAAAGGCATACAACTTTAATTGAATAACAATAAAAAATAAATTAAAAAAAAATAAATGCAATACTGAGTGAAAAGCAAGTCATAAAGACCAAATATGGTATGATACCACTTTTTAAAGCTCAAGAATATACAAACTAAATAACATACTATATCTAAATGCATAGGCTAAAAGCCTATGAAAAGTAAGAGCATTATAAAAAAAATAAACTTTAAATTGGGTGGGGCGGGTCAGTGGAAGTGGGAGGAGGGGAGAGGTGACCATGAAGGTGAGTGGGAGTCTGAACAGTTTCTAAGATGCAAGTCAGGGAGTTCACAAGCATTTAGTTTGTTATTATACTCTATAACTTGTATATATGTCACATTCTTTAGTACATATCAAATATTGCATAATAAAAAGAGTAATTTATGTAGAAGTGCCAACACTTTTTTCCTGAACCTTAATATTGCCCTGAGTACTATGAAATTAGGCAATGGAGTCCCTGATATTTTTCTAGTAGGGGAATGAAGTCCTCATAGTCCTGTTTTAAAAAGATTTTTAAATCAACATTGTAGAGCACAGACAATGAATGTGAGAGATCTTGAGGTTCTGACCCAACACAGTAGCTTTGGGAACAAATTATGTGGAGTGGGTCTGAGGGTTATTTAAGATGTAGCACTAACAGGAATTGGTGATATGTCAGGGAGACGACAGTCACTTCATTTAAATGAGTATTAGTTTTTGGATAGAACAACCAATGCCATTAACTAAGATAGAGGATACAGTAAAAGAAGCACACTTCTTTAGAGGGATATTATTCTTCATTCCACAAATATGAAGCAACTTTTTTCTACCAGGCACTCTCTACAGTTCTGCACTTTTAGTGATTAAGGACTAGTTCATAGTTCCAAAAATTCGTTATGAAATAGTTTCTGTCTGTAATGAGGGAACCACTTCACTGTCATTACATATACATATGGCACAATAGGGTATGGGCCAGAGACTATTGGCAATGGAGTGACAGTTGCTATCTCTGCCACAAGGAACTTACAATACTTAACCCCCCAAATTCCTCAGGAATTAATTATAACTCTAGTTTATGGCATAAAAATGACTTCCCAGAGGAAGAGACATTTGAGACCAGCCTGGAAGTACCATAATTTTTTAAAGAAATTGCATTTGTAAAAGAAAACAAAAACAGAAACAACCCCAGAATTCTTTTATAAAATGATTCAAAATCACTTTGTTATATAGAAATTTCAAATTATAGATTATGTTGGCAAACATCTGACTTGGAATGCTAACGTAGTAGGATGTATTTTTAAAAAATGCGGATAGATATACACAA
Organism: Desmodus rotundus; assembly: GCF_022682495.2. Classification (NCBI taxonomy): domain Eukaryota; kingdom Metazoa; phylum Chordata; class Mammalia; order Chiroptera; family Phyllostomidae; genus Desmodus; species Desmodus rotundus. The sequence goes on from NC_071389.1 coordinate 50,007,934, forward strand.
GACACTTGCTGTTCTTGGGAAGGAAGGAACTGGAACTAGGAAAAACTATATTTTTCTTTACATCATTCTATATTGTTTGGTTTACTGCAGTTGAATGCACTAATATTACTTATAATCCAAAAACAACTACTCAGTAGAAAAATTTAGAACTTCACGTTGCTTCATTGGTTTTTTATTTCATTCTAAGAATATATAGATACTGTTTTGTTTTGTTTTGTTTTTTTTACATGCATAGTGACAAACTAGGAACTAGGGAGACCAAGTCTAAGATGGATTAAGCAAAATCCCTGCTACTTGCTTTGAAGTGAGAAAGCCCAGACCTCAGATTTTTCAGCCTTTTGTTCCTCAGGAGAGCTGCCAAGTGGAGCTTTGTATGTTGGCCTTTTATATGATTTTCTGTTTGGTTGTAGAAAACATATGACTCTTTTGGCATTTTAATGACTAATCCAAAGTTATGCAATAAAGTGGCAATAAGGATTAATAGATGCAGCTGTGCTTTGATTCTGTACTTTCCACGTGAAACCCGCTCTCGGAGGCATTTTCCCCATTTACCTGCAAACCATAAAAGCTGTGTACTTTTCTTCTATCATCTTGCTGTCACATCTCAACATGAGTTTATTTAGAAAAGCAGTTTGAAAGACACTTGGAGAGGTTTTTGAAAAGTCTAATTAGTGGTTCTTTTTCTGATGGCCTTCTTTTTAACTGCAATCAACGTGCCTTAGTGGAATGAGGCTAGGTACAGGTTTCTGATAACATATGATTTCATCTTCGGTCTACCATTTACGTAAAACTTCAGCTGTGTCGATGGGAAGACAAGGAAAATAGAGTAATTAACAATAAAATGGGTAATAACTGAAAAGCCTAGTAAAATATTGACCAAATAATTAACCTTGTTTTTGGCTGCCCTGGTTAATCAAACACTTTATGGCACACGCCACTCTGGACAAAACGACATTGCTTTCACCCCAAACCAGGCTGCTCCGAGCAGTGTGCACAGCAGACTGGTCACCTGGGAAACGGATGGAACGATAATAAATAGTTCACCAAATTCCCAAAAGTTCACAGAAAAGGGCTCTTATCTCAGCTATCCCTTGAATTACTGGTAACCCTATGGAGAAATAAATAATACCTTTAACTTGTAATTTTATCTCCAGTGCTTTATTTGATTTTTTAAATATCCAGCAGAAAGGGGAAGATAAAAATATTTGCAATACTTCTACCAATGGGGGATATTAGTGAATTCAATGAATAAATAAAATATGGGCAAATAATCTAATGTTCCAAGAACAAAGAAAATTAACTCTTCTAAGCAACTCAAACCATAGTTCAGGAAACCATTCTCGAACTATTACTCAAAAAAATGTAAGTCTCTTATTCGTTTAGAATGTGCTTCCACCTATACAGCCCTGTTTTATGTCTCTTGATTTTCAGATCTAAATTATAGCATTTACATCCCAAAATAAAGCTAACAGTTTTCAACTAAGTAAAGGGTTATGTTTCCAGTGTATTTCAAGCAATACCAATAGATACCAGCCTCATGGCTCCTGGAATGGAGGGCACATATCTGCAAGGTGGCTAGCTGGGAGTGGGAATGGGTGGCTGAAGCTGGAGCACAGATGAACCAGACTACACTGTGTTGACCCAGATTCACCCACGGTAGGCTCCGCCACTGGGCTAACCCCAGCCACCTCAGTGAGTTCCTGTTACTTATTACAAACCTTTCATGGTCTTGCTCTTACCTGAGTTTCAGCTCCTGCTCCTTCAAGTCTAAATCATATTTCACATGTTCATTCACACTCCCACATCTCACTTCCCTTCTTCTTATATTATACTTTAGACACTCTCTTTGCAGTTTCCTAAGGAAATTTAGTTTCTTTCCTTCTTACTTGGAGTGCTCCTGGGCCTCCAGTCTCCAAGGCAGCCTTCTGAAGTCCTGCTTTTCTTCAAAGGAGACTTAGCTTAAATGTCTTCTCTGGGAAGACCTTTGCAGACCCTCCTTCTATATATACATGCACACACACACACACACGATTATAGATCCAAGGTCGATTCAGGGACTCCCTCAGTCACATTATATATTTGTGACACTATATTATATTAATATTTTAATATTATATCCATATGATATTATAGTTATTTGCTAACATATCTGTCTCTTCCTTGACTAGATCCTGAGCTCCTGAAGGACAGAGCTACACCTTCTCTGTATCTCAGATACCTACCGTAGTGCATGGTACAAAGTTATCGTTTGATAAATGATTGGGGGATGAGTGACTTAATTTAATCTCATCCTTCAAGATCCATGTCAGTTTGCATTGCCTAATTTAAGCCTTGCAGATTTATCCAAGATAGAAATAAGTTCTGTCCTTTCTGAGTTTTCGTTACACTTTGTTCCTCGATTGTGGTTGCTATCACTAACTTGCCTGGATTTTAATTGCAGCTTCCCTATCTTCTAACTTATCAGAAAAAGATGATGCCTTCTCCTATTATCTTTTCCCCACGTAGTACTGTGCTGAAATAAATTTATATATTTTTAGTATTTTTCTCTAATAAACATCATTAAATGATGTAATGTTTTCTACAGGGTAGAGATGATCTCATATTCATTTTTATTTCCCTGGACCCATCACATATCCAGTGCCAAATAAACAGGTGCTGAGAACACAACAAGAGAGAATGACAACTTGAGAAGCAAAGATCTTTCACTTTGTTCATCTGTTGGCAACAATCTGGCCCCTGAGCAAACACTGGGAGTGAGAACAGTAACAATCACACAGTTTTAATAGATAGCTTCACTGTCTACTTTTCCTTCCACTCCTCAGGCATCTGTGGAAATAATGACTTTTCAAGAGACAATGGCAGTTTTTTTAATTAAGAAGTTAGGGAGGCACTAACTTTTTGATTTGCTGCCGTATCCCTTAAAATGGTCACAACGCTGCAAGCAGTTGGAAATAGGTGAGGCGGTCTCTTTTATGGTAGCTGATTGACTGAGAAGTCGAAGTGTACTTCAAGCACTGAAATCAATAGCCGCATGGAATAATGGGATGGCTCTAGTACTGTGAGTAAAATCTTCAAAGATCTCATTGTTCTCACAATGCTAATAGTGGCTCCACGTATTGAAAACGTTTACATGCCAGCCTTGTGCAAATCTCTTTGTACATGTTCTCATTTAATTATCTCAACCGCCCTGTAGACCAAGTATCATTGCCCTCTTTCTACAGGGGAGAACAATGAGGCTCAGAACTGTTCACCAACTTACCCAACATTATGTAGCTATACTGCCTTATCACAGGATGCACTTTAATTCTGATTGAAAATCGCGGTAAAAAATATCTTTGACTCTCCCTCAGGGCCATATTGTGTCTAGTTAACTGAACCATATGTGTCTCTGTGATTTAAGAACAGAATTGTATTACCTAGTTCATCAGAAGGACAGATAAAACTTAGAAAACTTAATTCTTTTCAAATGCAAGCAAAAGTTTATTTAGAAAATCACAGAGGTAGAAATGTACCATACAAGAAATGGGCTCAGGACACAAGTTACAGAGGCAAAAGAAGGGCCCTTGGAGATTAGGAGGAAGAGAGAGGCAAGGAAAATGGGTCAGGGAGTGGAGGAAGGCCTAGGTGTGCTCCATAGAAACAACCACAGAAAACTTAACTCTTAATTAGCTGAAAAGGGGGACATATTAGACCACACACTAAACTATCCACAAGGCAAAATGATCTCAACCAACAACTTCACCCAAGGCTTTCACCAAAGTTAACCAACAAAATTTGCTTTTTGAGTTCCATTCCTTTTTTTCTTTTATAGTCATGTGTCTCTGAACAATACATGCAAGTAATATACTTCATCGTGATGCTGTTGCACCATAAATAAAATGCATATCTGAAAGTGACTGGCTTCACTCCAAGAATTCAGCTACTTCTGCTGAGGAACCTTAGTTTGGCAAAGCTGAGCTTGTTTTAATCTTCTACATCCTCTGACTCCATAGCTCACATTAACTCTCGTTGTGCTTGAGAAAATCAGTCTCTCCCTGCTTAGTTCCCACATCAGCAAAAGTGGCTGACTCATCACCAGCATAGCTCTAAAAACATGGGACTATATCATATAAATGCTTAAGGATCAACTGCAAGGAAAATTAGATGTCTCTGTAGGCAATAAATACAGTATTGTTTCCAGAGAATGTGCCTACATCAGTGTGAAGATATCTAAGCATTATATAAGATGATTTATCATTTGAATTATGAAGACAATGCTTTCTGAAATACTCTCCAGACTGCCTTTCCTGAAAGAAGCTGCCATAACAACAGGAGCAATAAAACTTTCACAAGAAACAGTTTGTCAAACATACTACAAGCCATAATGCCAGCTGTCCAAATGATTACTTCCTCAAATTGACCCCCTCTAACCTAGTGGTTCTAAACCTTCTACTTTTAGTTAAGATACGCTTTGATCACCAGATCCAAACATAGCCATCTTGTACTAAATATCACTGAGTTACACTTGGTTTATATTTTAAACTAGAGATAGAGGGGGAAGGCTGTGTCCCTAGGGAGCCCACTAAGATGCCTTGATCCTAAAGTCAAGTGTAAGAAAACACCTAGAGAATTTGAGGTTGATAATTAAACAAATCTTTGGAACAATCTTTGGATTTGTGGATAATAAATAAAATAAATTTTTGGAAGCATATTAAAAGCAAAAATGAGCCCTGGTGGAGTAGCTTGGTTGGAGCGTTGGCCCGATGCGCCAAGGTTGCCGGTTCAATGCCTGGCGGGGGCACATACAGGAATCATGCAATGAATGCAGGAATAAGGGGAACAACGAATCGATGTCTCTCTCTCTCCCTCTCAAGTCAATAAGTTTAAAAAAACTAAAAAGCAGAAATGATTAATAAGAGGTCATGAGAGCTAATTTCAAAAATTTCTCGCTGTGACATTATAGATCCTTTTTTGTTTACATGTGTAATGTATGAGCAAATCTAAACATTCCTGTATTTCCTCCACTAATTCTCATCTGGGTAACTAATGTAGATGAAGGGGGAATATTTCTCTTTTTTTGCTTCCTCTTTCTGCTCAGTTTTATAAACAGAAAGAAACAACAATAAATACATCATTCTGTTTTGGGGGATTCTTCCAACCTACATTATTACTAGAACCCAGAGTTTTGCCCAATAGGGAAGGTTCATTTATGTTGACCTGATTGATTTTTCAATATTGTATATGACAATTCAGTATGGAGGTTCTATCTACAACATATTTTTTGGTACTGTTTTGGTTCATTTTTTGTGTTCGATTTTACATAATGCAGTATTTGACAAAGACTTGGGACTATTTCAAAAATACTTCGAGTGAGGCATTGTTCTTGAATTAAGGATACCAATAAATATAATCTGTTTCTAGCCTTTGGGAAGTACGTATTATACCTACTCAGATACCGTCTATGATATTGGTAAGCTCAGTGGTCTATGGAGCAAAGAGATGGGATGGAGAGTGGTAAGTACCAAGAATTAAAAAATGATTCTACCTAATAGAGCTCTTAGAGTTCACCAGGTTGATAAAACTAGAAGGCAAACTAAGAAAAGGGAATAATAACATAGAGTCACAAAGACACATGGTCTTTTCAAGAGAAGTGAGATATGCAACATATTGGGGTTAAGATGTGAAAGCACCACATTTTATGAGAACAAACTGATGTGTAATGAGTTTGTAAACACCTTAAAAAAAACTAAAGAACTTATAAATAGTAATGGTTGATACGAACTCAAGTCACGTGAGGGGACTCCATCTCTCTCTCACACACACACACACACACACACACACAAAGTGAGATAGAGGTGTGTTTCAGAAGATACCTGAGCTCTGGACAAGTGTTCTGAAAGAGTGGAGCCAGGGCCAGAGTCATTTACATCACTTGGGAGCTTGTTAGAAATGCGAATTCTTGGAACCCACACTGGGAACTCTGGGGTGAAGCCAAGCAATCTGTGTTTTGACCAGTCCTTCAGGTGATTCTGGTACACACCAGAATCACTGGTGTAGAGGAAGGAAGTATGCATTCCAGGTGCGAGAAATGGCATAGGCAAAGGTACTGAGGTTGAGTGAGATCGGTGGAGTCTGGAGAACTGGCATAGCAATATTTCATTCATTAATGGTTTAGTTTATTAATTCATTACTTAGTAAAAAACTTTAAGAAATATAGAATACTAATCCTAGATGATGTTCCTACCCTAATAATTTGATTCTGTAGTATAACTCCAGAATTCAAGACATCTAAAATCTGGATATTGCAGAAAGTACAAGAAAAGTTGGCCGTGCAGGTAAAATCAGATTGAGTATATGACAGAGAAATTTTAAATTGCAATGCAAAATGGAAGAACCTTTTTGTAGGTTCTTCAATTGGCCAGTAACGTAAATACAACAAGGCTTGGGGATGTTGGAGCTGAAAACATTGTAACGAAAGAGCCCAGAGATTGTTTAGATTTTTTTAGGTGTCCTCCACTGTGAAGGCATGCTTGTTTGTAGCGAGACGTGCGTGATTTGAAAAGTGTCAGGAAGGACTCCACTGTGTAAGTATATATACTTTATACTTAGCATAGCCTTAAAATTCTACCACTTGTAGAATGATTCTTTTGTGTTTTCTCTCATTGATCCTCTGGGAGAATACATACTGTATCAGTTAATATTTAGGAAAGGAAGACATTGATAGCTGGCTGAACGCAACATCCCAGTGGGAGGGAGCAATAGCTAAATAAATAAATAAAAGCCTCAAAGGGTAAGAAGTTCCTGCCCAGTTCTGCACATTTAATAGGGCAACTTGGCCCAGAACAAAGCCGGTGCCATTTAAAAATGTAAGGAAATGAGGATTAGAGACTGCAACTTGTCTCAATATAAGGTAGAGAAGAATAATATGATTATAAACATGGTGAGTGTGGGGTGAGGAGAGATAGCAAGTGAAACTCACTTGTGGTAGTAGGAAATTCAGGACTGGATGGGTATAAGATGATGTAATTTGTTTTTATTGTCAATAAAGATGCTTATCAGTCAGTGCTTTCATCGGCCATGTAATATTTCTCAGTAAACTATTTAATGAACATCTCTCACTTAGTGTGAAATATAATTTAATGTCTCTAATCCTAACAACTTAAGTTAGTAGTATAATGCAACATGTATCTTCTGTCAGTATGGTAGATTTGCCAAGCAATAAAGCAGAACTTCTAAGGGTGTAATGGCCATAACCTGAGTCCTTTATAGCTGGTGGCTTTAGGACAGTGTGAGTTATAACATTGTGTCTTAGACAATCCAGACTGGGTCATCAGAGTATAAAGCGCAGGCCACGCACACGTAACTTACACACACTCTCAAGTATACATTGAAAGCTTGAAGAAAAAATAACAACTCTTATGTGAGATTTTTTTTTTATTCATCATTGCACAGTTTTCTGTTCTTGGTACTTAGGAGGACAGTATTGTTGTCTTCTTAGATGCTAGCACAGAAAAAAACCAGAATACTTTTTTTTGTTCTCTCTCTCTTCCATTTTCTCAAGCTTCTTAGGTAAGATTCTCCACTTGCCTGCTCCTTCCAGCAATTTCCTAAAGTCACACTACTTGATGCAGATAAAAACCTAAAGTTATTGACCATCATCCTAGTATGTTCCACCTAGTTTCAGGCAATTTCCTCATGTTATATGACTTATTCCTGGCAATAACTGAACAGGTCTCTATTTTTTCCATTAAAAAAATGAGATGGAGCAACCTGCCCAGGGTCACTTGCCACTTAGTAGAAGGGGGGTTGGGGAAAATGAGTGGAGTAGGGATATTTCCTAGGAGCTTATTTAGGACCAGAGGAAAACAAAGCAGCCGCACGTTTTCCGCTGACCCTGAGATTTCACTAACAATCCCTCTTTCTCTTATCTTCAATACTTTTCCCATCAGCTACAGGAGACTGTCCTGCGTGGCGTGGGTCCAGCTCCCACTCGGAAAGGCCAGTGGAAAGCAAGTTCCGGCACACAGGACCGCCACCCACGGATAGGTTCTCCCGTGGGGAATCAGGCCTGCATTGTACCTAGGCCGCTTTGAAACTTGCTTTTTGCTAAAAGTCCCTCACCTGAATCGAGGCGGCAAAGTTTACTGCGTATCTTTAAAGTAACTTCCTAAAATCTATGCTGAATCTTCCAAGAATGAGTGTAACCAGTTCAACCACTTTTCCCTTTACATTTGCAAATATCCTTCCTTTTTGATGTAATTAGCAACATCCTCTCCTTTATTTTCTGTAACCACCTAAAGCGAACCTGTGCATAGTAAATGAGGATCATCCTCAATGTAATGTGCCCAGAAAAGCAGTAAGAGCCTGTCAAGGCCAGGGTTGAGGCACTCTTCTCTTGAGAGAGTGGCCATGCACTCCCTGTGAATTGGTCTTGTCTCAGCCACAATGCTGCAGACACTTTAGGCTGGTGACCGCATCAGTCAGCAGCAGTAAGTCAAGGATGGGTACACGGAACTAGAGCCAGATTTGACAGCAGTTGGCCTTTGATGCCGTCCACCCTTTTGTTCAGAAACTCTTACCTGGAACCCTTGGCTTCCTTATACTTTCTTTTTGTCTCTTGTATTCCTGTGTCTGCTTTGGTGTCATGTTGCAGCCCACCTTCCTTACGCATGGCCCTGAAGAAACTTTAACCTGTGTCCATTCTTTTCATTGGAAAAATACGCCTATGATATCTTAATGTGTACGGAGTTTGTCTCAACTAGATGATAAAAAGACGGCTATTAAATTGTTAATAGTTATGTGATCTAATACAGTATTGTATAAAAAGCTAATTCAGGGGAACTTGGTAAGTTTTTCCAATCCTTGCATCTGTATTTGTGGATCTGCTAACATAAGAGTTAAGATAATTAAGAGAGAGAGAAAGCATAGCGATGACATTTTCAAAGAATATTTCCTCTGAGTAGTATACTGTGAAGTAAACATTTTTTTAAATTTTGCCAGTTGTAAGACCGTATTTTAATAAACCAGAATATATTGATAGAGGGATGTTGTTGTTTATATATTAGGGCTCCTTACCAAGAATCCATGTCTTAATGTTAGGAGATTTGAAAAGCCCTTGAAATTATTTTGTATGTATGTTAATGTTTGAATTTGTGTAAGAAGAGAGTCATACATTTCATCAGTATTCTCGGAGAGGTCAATGAATACCTGTGCCACCCACCAAAAAAGAACAGTGAAGAACTCAGAGCCTAGAGGAATGCTAAAGTGAGCACAGTCTCTGGTAGTTACAAAATGGCTATGGGCTGTAATACAGCATGTGACATGTAGTCAATAATGTTGTAATTTATATGTGTGGTGCCAGGTGGGCACTGGAAATATTGGGGGGAACACTTGGTAAAGTATATTATTGTCTAACCACTATGCTGTACACCTGAGACTAACATAAAATGGTGATGAATGTGAACTGTAATGAAAAAACATTTTAAAATTAAAAAAAAAAAAGAAAAAAGTGAACATAGTCTCCCAAGTTAAAAGGCTTTATTTGGTTACTATATTAAGCAGTATTTCCTTCTCTTAAAATACATCTCTTTTCCTCAACCCTATCCCATTGATGGGCTTCCCTGGGTGTTTTCCCTACCTTTTTCAAGCCCTACATATTTTTACATATATCTGTTTGTCAGTTGCAGTTAAGATATTAAATTCTTCAATTTGCACAGTTTTTGTGACACACTCTAGCATACTGTATTTTCTATAATTAAAAAAACATGCTTCTAAAACATGCTATAATTAAAAAAACACTACTTCTATAAAGATTTTTAAATAGTTTATATGAAAATTTATATGCCATGTATACAGATAGTCAAAATGAAGAATAAAAGATATAAACAATCAGATAGAGAAAAGAGGAGGAAAATCTCTCAGGAACTAGGGAGAAGATGCACACCTATTAGTTCTGAGGTTTTGGCAGCCAAGGCAAAACAGAAACATGGATGGTTACATAGCTCTCCATATTTGATAATAAAAAGGAAACCTATTTTTCAGAAGAAGAAATTTTCTGGCACTAACTTCTGTGAAGAATATTTCCCAGGCCTCCTGAACATTGTTGAAACTCCTCTCAAGAAGCCTAGCCTCTCTTCACTAGCCTCTCCTCCCTTCATCCCTCTCCCTTTCTTTCACATTAGTAAACACTGAACTGGGTTGCAAATTATCGACAGTTTTCAGAACACTTGCTTTCCCATAGGTTCATGGATACCACTAGGATCTTTCATTGCTCAGCTCGTGCTCCTGATCAAGGATTCTTGACGCCTTTCCTTGATAGATAAAGAGATGTTTCATGTGGGGAAATGGCTTAGGAAAAATGAATTTGGGAAATGTTATTAGTCACAGCATAATATTTCATGTGTCCTGTTTGCTTATTACTCATCATATGCATCTTTTTTTACAATTAGGAAGTAACAGTCATTTCAAGAGTGAGCTAGCTGGAGAATTCCTGAAATGTATACCTTCAAGGATGTTGATTAAGAAGATATGTATCAAAACATTTTGATGTCAATCAGTTGGGAATTGACATTCTGCTATGAAACATAAGAAAAACAACTTGTATCTCAACCCCATAAAATACCGCCATGTCTTTATCCAAAACTAGTTGGCCAGAAATTTGCAATCTCTAATCCTCTTTTATGTGCCTGTTAAGTTTAGTTTACATAAATCATCTCTTGGCCACCTAGTCCAAGACACTGAATGTACTAGGCAGAATGTTCCCCTTTCAATGATGCCCTGCCTACATCCCCTGCGAATACAGAGATCCCGTGATTATGTTGATGTATGACACAGTAAATCATAAGACAGGGAGGTTATCCAGATGGGTGGGCCTTATCTAATAACACAATTTATAGCCGAAACTTTCTCTAACTAGTGTCAGAAGAAGTTAGAGAGTTTTGAAGTATAAAAAGGATTCAACGTGCTATAGCTGGTTTGAAGATGGAAGGGGTCATGTGAGAAGGAATGCAGGTTGTGTTAAGGAGCTGAGAAAGGCCCCAGGTAAGAGCCAGTAAAGAATCAGGACCTCAGTCCTGCAATGACAAGGCACAGAAATCTGCCAATAACAGAACAAACCTGGGAAAGGACCTTGAACACAAGATGAGAATGTTGTCAACTGATATCTTGATTTCAGCCTTGTGAGACCTTGAACAAAGAATCTAGCCACATTATCCTAGACTTTCAACCTACAGAAATGTGAGATACTGAATGGGTATTGCTTGAAGCACCTAAATTTGTGGTAATTTGTTACATAGCAATAAAAACTAATACATTGACGCTTGTGTATACTTTCACTGAGTCTAATCTCATGCCTCTGAACTGTGTTTAAAGTACATTGATTCCTAGTTCATTTAGTTATTTATTTTTATATTTATTTATTTTATTCTTTACTATATTTTATTGATTATGTTATTACACTTGACTCAGTTTTTCCCCCTTTGTTCCCCTCCATCCAGCACCCCCCACTCCCTGAGGCAATCCCCACACCATTGTTCATGTCCATGGGTCATGTGTATAAGTTCTTTGGCTACTCTATTTCCTATATTGTACTTTACATCCCCATGGCCATTCTGTGACTACCTATTTGTACTTCTTCACCCCCTTGTCTCTTTACCCATCCCTAACACCCCTCTCCCACCTGGTAACCAACAAAACACTGTCTGTATCCATGATTCTGTCTTTGTTCTTGTTTGCTTAGTTTGTTTCTTAGCTTCAATTGTTGAAAGGTATGTATGTACTGCCATTTCATTGTTCATAGTTTGGATCTTCTTTTCTTAAATAAGTCCCTTTAACATTTCATATATTAATGGTTTGTTGATAATGAACTCCTTTAGTTTTTTCTTGTCTGGGAAGCTTTTTATCTACCCTTTCATTCTAAATGATAGTTTTGCTGGGTACAGCAATCTTGGCTGTAGGTCCCTGCTTTTTGTGACTTTGAATATTTTTTGCCAATCCCTGGTAGCCTGGAAAGTTTCTTTTGGGAAATCAGCTAACAGTCTTATGGGAGATCCCCTGTAGGTAACTAAATTCTCTCTTGCTGCTTTTAATATTCTCACTTTATCTTTAACATTTGGCATTTTAATTATGATGTGTCTTGGAGTGGACCTCTTTGCATTCATCTTGTTTGGGACTCTCTGTGCTTCTTGGACTTGCATGTCTGTTTCCTTCACCAATTAGGGGAGTTCTCTTTCATTATTTGTTCAAATAGAGTTCCAATTCCTTGTTCTTTTTCTTCTCCTTCTGGCACCCACATGATGCAAATGTTGGACCTCTTGAAGTTGTCCCAGATACTGCTTACATTATCCTTGTTTTCTTTGATTCTTTTCCCTTCTTGTTGTTCTGATTGGTTGTTTTTCCTTCCTTACATTCCAAATGATTGATCTGATTCTCTGCTTTATTCACTCTACTGTTATTTCCCTGTAAATTGTTCTTTATTTCAATTAGTGTATCCTCATTTCTGACTGGATCTTGTTTATGCTGTTGAGGTCCTCACTAAGTTCCTTGAGCATTCTTATTAACCAGTGTTTTGAACTCTGCATTTGATAGATGGCTTATCTCCATTTAGTTTAGTTCTTTTTCTGTAGTTTAATCTGTTCTTTCATTTGGGCCATGTTTCTTTGTCTTCTCATTTTGGCAGCCTCCCTGTGTTTGTTTCTATGCATTAGGTAGAGCTGATATGGGTATTGTGGCCTAATGTAGTAGATGTCCTGTAGGGTCCAGTGGCACAGCCTCCCCTATCACCCGAGCTAGGTGCTCGAGGTATGCCTTTTGTGGGGGGCTGAGTACAATCTCTTCTTGTAGTTGAGCCTTGGTTGTTGTTGGTAGGTCAATGGGAGGGATTTACCCAGGCCAGTGAGTTGCAAGGATTGGCTATGACCACTGACCACCAAACTCCACCCTCTGTGGAGGATCAGCTGTGCAGAGACAGGGTCTGTAGCTGTCCACTGGGTGTGCAGGTTCTAGAGTTTCCCAGGTGGTGCAGGCCAAGGTCAGACCCCACCTACTTTCTGCCCAGAGCCACCCTGCCTGAGCTATAAAGCAATCTGAGATGGCTGCTACTTGTGCTGGGCTTGGAGATTCCCAGATGAAGCCAAGCTGTGATTCTAATATGGCTGCTACTAGCGCTGTGCTGGAGCCACTTAGCTAGAAGTATGGGTCTCAGGTCTCACTGAGGCCGGCTGTTGCTTGATGAAAGGATTTAGAATGTTGTTAAGTTTTAGCCAAGACCAGCCATTCATATGAAAAAGCTACTGTTAACAGCTATAAGCTGGGTGGGACAGAGCCTCAGGGGATCTCTCTGCCCGGGTTAAACAGTGTTAGCCAGGTTGATGAAATCCGTCTCTGTCCACCTTTCTGTGTGAGGGAAATCTGTCCCCTAGCTCTCGCCTGGATGCCCACCACTTCCACTCCTCCCTGTGTGCCTTTCAAGCTGCTACCCTAGTGCTGGAGCTCAGAGGGAGTGAGTCTGAGTAAGTTTGCATGTGGATTCCTTAAAGGGAACTGCCTGGGACTCTAGGAGTTTCTCCCATTGACTCAATCCCTTCTGGTTTTTGCAGCCAGAAGTTATAAGAACTTATCTTCTAGGCACTGGAACCCTAACTGGGGGCCTGGTATGGGACTGAGACTCCTCACTCCCAAGATATCCCTCCCAAACTTTTTTTCTGAATTTTTATCTATCACAAGTGGATATGGGCCCAGCCCATTCTATGTTCCTGCCCCTCTTACCAGTCTGGATGGGTGTGGTTTCTTTAATTCCATATTTGTCAGACTTTCATTCAACTCGATTTCTGCTGGTTATGAGTGATGGTTGTTCTATAATTTAGTTGCAACATTGATGTGGTTGTGCAATGAGGTGAGCCGTGTTTACCCATGCTGCCATCTTGGCAGGAAGTTGATTCCTAAATCATTTAAAGGTGATAACTTATATCAAAAAAAAAGTAGGATTGGAAGAAACTGGGTTTTTAAGGAAACCAGATATTTATTACTTCATATTAATTTTAAACACATGATTTTAAAAATTAAACCAGTTTCCTCTCCTTTCTTCCAAGGAGAATGTGTGTCCTTACCCAGTACCAGAAATGTATATGTTTATGTATTTGTTTGTTTGTCTATCTATTTTTATCCAAACTCATGCTTCTCTAGTGGCAACATTTTAGGGATAAGTTACAAAATGATAAAGGAATCTTTTCTGTAATGAGTTGATGTTTATGGCCATCAAATCAAATTTAAACACCTTTCACCTCTCCTTATGGATAACCTAATTGATATCCATTCATTCAATCAGCCAATATTAACTGAGTACCTACTTTATTTCAGGGCCTATGCTAGACACTGGGGACATAAGAGTTAAAGAAAAAAAGGAAGAGTTCCTGCCCTCAAGGAGGACTGCAAGGAGCTTGCAATCCATGATGAAAGAGAGATAAATAAACTGGTTATTGAAATTTGATATGATAAGTGGAATGTGGGTGTAAGAACAGGATGCCAAAGAAATACACAAAATGAATGTAAAATCCAACGTTAGTTGTTCAGGAAAAGATTCACCAGGGAGGTACGTCTTGAAAGAGAATATGAGATGAAGCAAGGGTAAAGGAGTTCAGGAGAGAGTTAGGGTCTGAAGGGGGGATAACCCTCGGCAAAGTCCAAGATGCTATAGAGGGACCTGGTGAACGAAGGAACTAAGATTTAAGGAACTAAGCAAAAAAAATAAAATAGAAGAATAAGGGCTGCAGTTACTAAGGGACAGATATGTGGTGCTTACAGGTTTGGAATTTTGGGGGGGACCAGTGAGATTCTTAAAACTTCTAACCAACAATGTGCTAAGGCTATATTTACGCATATGCATTAGATATTTCTTTCTAGTTGTACCATGGAGAACTGGTGTGAAGGAGAGTTCACTTTGGCTGCACAGTGAATAGATTTTGTGGGGGAAGCTGGGGGGTAGGATGGGGGAAACAAGGCTGGGGGCAACAAGAAAGCATTAAAATAAGTGGTAAGATAAGAAGCTTACACTAATGTAGCTGCAATAGGGAAAGAGACAAACTGGACAGATTCAGGGACATTAAAGAGGCACAATTAACACATGTGGCTATCATGACAGGAAGGACTGGATTCTGGGGTTGATGGACAGGGCACTGGCATCCTGGGGAAGGAGCAGGCTTTGGGAAGCAGGTTATGAGTGGGGTTAAGTTGAATGGGCTGTCCAATCAGCCACTGGATAAATAGGCAGGAGGTCTGAACAGGAGAGAAACTTGGGGTTCATTCACACGTGGATGTGAATTTAAGTCATATAATCCACATATAGTAACTTATGCAAAGGGGTTCAGTTAAATCTCTGGGAAACATCAAAAGGAATAGTTAGGTGAAGGAGATTCCGAAAATGTAGATGTACCTGAGGCTGCCCAATAGGGATCTCAAGACGTAGCTAACCCACTGCTTCCATAATCTAATGTTATATAAATAACCCTGTATGATCTTCCATTTTACATAAAACCATTTTATTGGCTTAAAATGGAAATTGGAAACCAATCTTCTTATCACATAAATCTATGATTAATATGGATAATCTGATGTATATGTAATTTCAACTCCCTTTTACCATTATTGTAATAACTATAAAATCTACTTTTAAACCCCATAATCTCTCCTGAAAATAGAATTCATATACACAATAAATCACTGAATGCTGCCATTTGGATATCCCACAGGAATCTCCAGCTCAGTATGTTTCACACTGACTCTTTCACCCAGCCTGCTCCCCCTCATTCACTCCAGCACTTCTCCCACCTCTCCGTTCTATTTCCAGAGAACTATTTCCAGAGATGTGAGCCTACCCTGAAGGCTGAGGAGCCAGGGCTCTTACACCACAGAAGGTTTAACCCAGTCCGTATGCCACACTTGGTTGGGCCGGAATGGTCACTAGATCTAAGTTGCACTAGTAAGATTCTGTTTCATAAATTTTGAATTGGGAGTAAGAGATGCTAATCTTGGTCCCTTTTGATTGGTTGAAACTGAGAAATATAAACTCCAGAACTGTGGGATAGTTGTGTGCATTGAGAACAGAGACATTGGACTGAAGAGCTAGATGTAGCCAAAATACAGATGTGCAGAGAAAAACAAAGATGTACAAGTGGCCAGAGAGAGAGAGAGGAGAAGGAGGAAGAGGAGGAAGAGGAAGAAGGAGAAAGAGAAGTAGCAAGGCAGCTCTAGAGTCGATTGATTTTCATTTCCTCATTTCAATTCCATGTGAGGCTGCACTCCCTCCTCTTGGGTTCTATGAGATCCTCACAACAAATTCTATTTTGGCTTAGAAATGGATTTCTTTTTTTTTTTGCAACAGAAAGAATCCTTGCTTGAATCATTTGGAGAGTATAGTTGTCATCTGTAATTTTTATCACTCAATTTATTCTCCCATATTCTATCAATAACACTTCAATCATTCTTTTTGGAGCCTTGTCTTTATTCTAGTTCATAAGTTGACTAGTGCCCACCCCAGGTCATAGTAATTAGGTCAAGAAGGGAAATAATAATCCAAACTGGGCTAATATCTCCATCGGCAGTATTTGTTGGAACTATGGAGAGGTTGTGAGAAGCTGAAGGAGTTTTTTCCCACACTGAGAATGCTTAACTAGTAAGGATGACAGCCTGCAGCTGCCGGTGGTCATCTTGCTACCGTGAACAGAGAACCTTCCTGGGAATTGAACTGATCGATATGAAAGCAGAACAAAAGACAGAAAACACACACACACACACATTCTTCATACATCATTTGAGCACCAAGGTCCATCTGTGTATAAAGCCCTAGACTCTTCAACTACTTCATGCATAAATGTCCCTTTTTAAAGCCAGTTTAAGGTGAGCTTTTTTGATATTTATAACCAAAATGTTCAGATAAGCATGGATATTGTTTCTTGGCATAACGCTGAGTTGGTGAAGTTTTATTATGTATGCCTGGTACCAAATGCCCAGCACCATATGAAATCTAGTAGTTGCTCAAGGACTGTCTACTGATACTGAATGAAGCCAAATGCTACCTAGCATGCCACTTTTTAAAATATGTCTTTTTACAGTCTTACCTCTTCATTAGAATATTCTGCCAGAACAGTGCCTCATCATCAGTGGATTTTAGTCAGAGCATTAGAGCAAAAGTGTTTTTATGCCCTGGCTGGTGTGACTCAGTAGACTGAGCGCTGGCCTGCGAATCAAAGGGTCATCAGTTCCATTCCCTGTCAGGGCACATGCCTGGGTTGCAGGCCAGGTCCCCAGTGGGGGGTGTGTGAGAGGCAACCACACATTGATGTTTCCCTCCCTCTCTTTCTACCCCCTTCCCCTCTAAAAATAATTTTTTAAAAAAGGGTTCTTATAAGAGTCCTTGCTATTTCTTGCCACCATACACAATCAGTTACAGCATTTGTCCTCCAAATGCCAAATCCTACATAGTTTTTCTTTCTCCATTTCACTGCTACCGTCTTAATGAGAACTCCCCATCTGAATCCGTGTAATAGCCTCTGATGGATCTCCATGTCTCTAGACTCTT
Source organism: Desmodus rotundus (assembly GCF_022682495.2). Taxonomy (NCBI): domain Eukaryota; kingdom Metazoa; phylum Chordata; class Mammalia; order Chiroptera; family Phyllostomidae; genus Desmodus; species Desmodus rotundus. Next base: position 50,025,485 of record NC_071389.1, read on the forward strand.
CTCCAAACCATTTAACACGCTGTAATGAGAAACATTTATCTAATCATGGTTTCTGGCTGTGATTGTTATACAAATTAGCAATAATATATATATGGAAACTAACACTGTGCACGGCATATTGATTAAAATTTAAATCCCCACTACTATGAAGTCAGCACAATAATATTAACAAGTACTTCTTATATTTTTTAGTACTATATACTTGGTACTTTACTTTATCTAACTTAAACTTTACATTAACAAGTTGAGGTCCTTTGAAAGGTGAAGAACTCAAAGCTCAGAGAGCTCAAATAACTGGACTAAAGTCACATAGTTAGCTAGTGGCTGAGATTATATTCAAACCCAGGGTGCCTGACTTCGAAGTCTTTGCTTAACTACCTGGCCTTTACCTATTCCATCTCTCTCTAGTGTAATTCTTGTATGTCCTGAGCTGAAAAACAGACTAAATATGACCCCTTTTAACTTGGAGAAATGCATAACAGTAAGGCACAAAAACTGATTCCAGAAAATGCCCCAATACCCTACTGCAGACACTTCACTTACTGTCATCCTTACAGGTTTGCAGTTTCGTAAAAAGTAACACATGAGAGATTTCGCTCTCGGAACTGTGGGATGTGGCTTTTACTACAAAATGCCTGCTCTCACATTCAGATCGTGTCTGTGCCCACCAGGGCTGTGTCTATGCATACGAAATCCCGAGAGAGTTACTCCGACAGACTAAACTGGGACGCTTTCCAAGGACTCAAAGTCATGGGACAACAGGTCTTAGACAACCTAATTTGACTTGATTTGGCACAGGTGAAATGTTTTTGTTTTTTTTTTTTAAAACAAAATGTTGACATTCTCATGTATGGGGAGACTGAGCAGATGTAGCTATATATTGTTTTTATTTGCTTCATGTTAAATTTAAAAAAACCTCACAAAACAACAATTTCTTCACAGAAAAAGCTATGTTCATCTTTTAGAATACCTGATTTATGGAAGTGCAGGAAGAAACCCTTTCATGGCCCTTTGAAAATTCCATTTCATGATGTAAGTGGAAGGCATATTTCTTATCATGGAGAAGGGATTACTGGTGCAAACTCAATAGGATTCTTTATATTCTGACCTAAAAACTCTGTCTAGAGTCCACCGTTGTTGACTCCTCCAAAGGTAGAGAGTGCTAAGTATTACTGAATTTTGATGGAGATGAATTCAGTAATGGATACAAAGCTAAAGATTGTAAGTATCCAGCCGACCCTGGAAAAGGTTTTAGGCAAAGGAGATTCTGAAATGAGTTTCAAATATCCCATGATTTCCACTGAGATAGTAGCCAATATAGGGCGAGAGAAATAAAAACGAATCTTAGGGTCTTGTTGATATCTGCTTTCCCTAGCACTCTCACAGGCAGACTTTTTGAGGTCTCTCATTTGCAGAATCAAGAACCTCTGTCTGATGGTACCAATTCATATACGCCGTCTGTGGGGTGTCCAACCTTTTGGCATCTCTGGGCCACCCTGGAAGAAGAAGAGTTGTCTTCAGCCACACATTAAATACACAAACACTAATGAAAAATGATGAGCAAAAAAAAGGTTTTAAGTAAATTTATGATTTTGTGTTGGGCCACATTCATAGCCATCCTGGGCCGCATGTGGCCTGTGAGCCATGGGTTGGACATCTAAACTGGACCACAGGCAAGGGCTCTGGGCTCATGCCAGCTGGACTTCAGTCCCAGCTCCATGTATTACCTGAGTAAATTTATGCAAGTTATTCAGTCTCCTCCTGCATTTACCTGATACTTGCCTAGCAATTACCCTGACCTCAGCATTATTTGAGACATTTTATACTCTTTTTTGTTTGTTTTATTTTATTTTTATTTTGAATTGAGTGTATTGGAGTGATGCTGGTCAGCAAAATTATACAGCTTTCAGGTGCACAATTCCACGTCATCTGTACATTGTATTTTGTGTGTTCACCACCCTAAATCAAGTCTCCTTCCATCACAATTTACCCCCTTTTATACTCTTGAGAGCCCCCAAAGATTGTTATCACTCTCAGTTTGTAAATCAGCTTGGTCAGAGAGAAAGTAAATGTCCTGGGACCGGGGTAACAGAGCCAAAGGGAGCCAGCAGTCAGCCCCAGGCAGTTTGGTTCCGCAGTCCGTGCTGTTTACCACTAAGCTGGCCCTGCTAACCTGCGGCTGGTATCATCCTCTTCATGGCTGTGGTGAGGCTTGGTTGAGCTAACGCGCACAAAACGTCCTGCAATAATAGGCGTACACCCACGGTCAGTCTGTGGGGTCTGGAATTGGTCTGTGGAGGTAAAGCTGGCATGTCTGGTAGACTCTGAGTATCATGGAGTTTCCCAAACAGTCCCTCCAATGGGCCCTGTATGCACACGTGGACTTCTGCATCAGTTTTCCTGTTTGACATTCCTGTTTCCACTGGGACTGTGGCCCAGACCTGAATGACCTCCAGTCCGTTTGGCCGGGGTTGTGTTTGTGCCCCAGGAATCAGGTGTGCATGGTCACAGGTCTGGTGTTCCAGGTTTAGCTACACTTCACTTTCACTTGTTGACTTGCCCCTGCATGTCCTTGGGCGGGTTTATGTTATTCCAGGTACAACTACATAAGAAGACCTTTGGTGACCTGAAGTAGCCTGGCAAATTAGAAAAGAAATAAACTCAAGGGTCCAAAACCTGCGTTTGAATCTTCACCTCAGCTGTGTGTTCTTAGGAAAGTCAGTTACCTGCTTTGTGACTTAGTTTTCTCATTGGTAAAAATGGAAATAAGAATTTGTGTCTCAGGGTCATTGTTAGAATTAATATGATATCACATGTAGCTACTTCTAGCAATGGGTGTAAGCTGAGAGAGATGACCAATACTTTTCCTTTCTCTTCCCTTCTAAAACTAGGGACTCCCAGTCTGGTGAAATAGCTCAAGGTAACCCTTGCATTGGACCATACACGCAGGCTCTCATTGGCACAGACTGGGAGCGCTGAGCTCCAGGTGGCATTGTTGGGACTCGTCAAAGCTGATGGGATCCTGCATTGCTTACATCATTGTTGAGTACTTGCAAGCAAAATAAGCAGCATTTTAGTGCTTAAAAACTGTTACACTCCATGTTTGTTTTTCTATTATGTGTGTTCTAAATATTTATACTTATAATCCTATGGTTTGTTTTGTTTTGATAAGGTGCCTGGTTGTTTGTGCTTGGGAATCCTCAGAAATAAATTGTTCAAATGAAGTCCAAGAAATCCAAACAAAACAAATGCCCCAGAACACACTCATGGATTTCATCAGGGTTGTGAACATAGCGAGTGCAATGGAATAGTAAGGCTTTCCCATAATGCCTGAGAAAGAGCCTGCCTGGGTCACACTTCATTGATGGCAGGTTTGGGGGCGGGGCAGGAGGGCGCGAGGTTACGGTCACTGCTGCCATACAAAACCAACACTCCCTGCAGAATTGAGCATGAACCTTTGAACTTTACATGTTGTCGTTAATCTGAAAGTAGCTACTTACTAATTTACAGTTGTTTTGTGATATTTAAAGAAAGTGGAGGGACATCTAATCACTTAGACTGGAGACTGGCAGGACTCCATGTGTAATTGGTTCAGCAAGTGTGTCTGATTATTCTTTATGTGCTTCATTCTCTGCACAAGATATTTTTAAATTATAGAGAAACAGATAAACACGTGTTATTGAAGCAGGACTTGCATGAACTGAGAAGAAAAAGTGATCAGTGGTATTTAATCTGAATTGCAAATAATTCCTCAAGTTGGTTTAACTAAGATTGTGAATTCTAGGTTCAAGTGCCTAAAAATTAAGGTGAGTATTCTGCTCTTGGTCAAAATAAGATCTATGGAATGAAATTGGGGAAATCTTTGTTGTAGTTACTGCATTTCCAGGATAACACTGCAACTATAGGTATGTTATAAAAGCTAAGTTTTCTCTCCTTTTTCTTATCAATCTGAAACATGTGCACCAGGTTCAAATCTCAAGCCTTAAGCAAAAATATCAGGAGAGGCCCTTGTATTTTTGTCATAAAGACAAGACACGTCCTGCAGAGACTTTGCCCTCAGTCTCCACACACAAACTGAGAGACAGGGAGGCCAGGGAAAGACAATGAAGCTCATCGTGTAATACCCATTTAAATATATTAGTGCTAATGTATTTTAGGTCTAGGAAGTATCTTCTATGGGAGTGCTGCAGCTCTGGCATTTTTTTTGGCTACAATTCAGCCTTGGCTTTAAGTGCCCCTAACCAAATAGGGGCCGGGTGTGAATGAAAGGAAGGACCAGAACCTGGGTGGGAGCGGGCTGCTCCTTACCTTGCAGCCCGCACCTGACCTTGCAGCCTGCTCCCACCTAGGCTCTTGCAGTGGATGTTTCTCCTTCCCAAAGGTTTCCTCTACCAGGGGTGTCCAACTTGTAGCCCACAGGCCGCGTGCAGCCCAGGATAGCTATGACTGCGTCCCGACACAAAATCATATATTTACTTAAAACATTATGAGATTTTTTTGTGATTATGTGTCATAGTGTATTTAATGTGTGGACCAAGACAACTCTTCTTCTTCCAGTGAGGCCCAGAGATGCCAAAAGGTTGGACACCCCTAGATAGATATCATTAAAAATAAAAAAGGATGAATTAGAGCATGCCTCTCAAAGACTCTGCTAGTGTTACAATGCTTTCTTAGAGGAAAGTATCAGAACAGATTCAAATATAGTCTGTACCTCATTCACAGAGCCCCTCCATTGTCTCTTCATGTGTGGGGGAAAGCCGTCGAGAGAGAAGATTTAGTGCTGGGGAGGGAGTCACACACGTGCAGCTGCACATGGGTGTGCACATGCCTACAGATAAAGATGCCTATAGATAAGTGTCCTTACAAGACCTTTGGAACAGCTGAAGTCCCTAGGGTTAATATCTCTTCCCGTCAGTTTGGTATTTCACAATTTTCTACGTAGAAAACACTGTTTCACATTCTCCCTGTGCCCTAGATTGCTTTCTGATGTTGAACGAAATGAACAGTCAGGCACCAGTCAGTGAGCCCCACATCTCTAAGTTGTCCAGAGAGATTGAGCCCCTCCTCTCAAAGTGTCCCGCAGCACCAGAGAATTCTTGACACACGATTGGGAAGGAAAGGATGGTTCAGACAAAAGGAATGGCAAGCTTAAAGTTGGAGTCAGGAGAGTAAAGCAGTTCAGAAAAGTACAGTTCACCGTAAGGAGGAATGCTGAAATGAGATAAATGGTAAAGGTCGTGATGGATTTGGTAAGCCTTGCAAAAGAGTCTGGAAGGCAATGATATGCATCATTAACTGACAAGACAAACTGTCAAGGACATTTGTACTAAGACTTAGTTTACTGAAGAGTTGGGGGTCATTGCTGCGTGCCAGTCTCGGCTGTCCGTATTTTGGTCAGGTGGTCATCTGTTGAGAGAAACACTGGTGGCCCAGTGAACATCTGGATACTGCAGGGCAGCGCTGTTCACACAGCTTTCTCCACTGTCAGTAACCATTAGTCACGTGGGGCTACTGAGAACGTGAAATGAGGCTCCAGCAATTATGCCCCAAGGGAAGTGAATAGTGAAGGAAGAACAGAGATGGATGTGTTAGGGATTAAACACTAGGAAACAGCGGGCAGAACTCCCAAATCTATTCTGCAAATCCAGAGCAATATTAAGAAGTCCAGTGACTACAGGGCAAATCTACAAAGTAAATATGTCAGAGTTCAGAGGCATATTCCAGCACAGTCTGGAAAGAGTTGAGAGGCAGGGCAGGCTTGTAGGAGAGTCAGAAAAATTCTTTGGGAACTGATGCATTAAAGCAAAGTTGTTTTAGAATTACAAGGTGTGTTCCCCATAGGTGTATCTTTATTGGACTTACAGAAGGAACAGACTGAAGTAAACACCTATTGCCTGTAGGAAAACAAACCAGAAGATACCGTGAGTGTCTTTCTCTTTGTGCATCTTGAACTATTGGCCTTCCACTGGTAAATATTTCCCAGCCCAGAATGAGCACTATTTATAAAGGAATATTAGCCCATTACTATGAGGGGTTCCTTTTTCATTTTTTATGTATTTTTAGATTACAGTTTACATTCATTATTTTTTGGTATCGGTTTTAGGTGTACAGCTTAGTGATTAGACAATCATATACTTTACAATGTGTTCCCCCTAATATTTCCAGAACCCACCAGCATCATACATACTCAGTACAATATTATTAATTATATTTCCTATACTGTATTTCATATCCCCATGACTACTTAGTAACTATCAATCTGTACTTCTCAATCCCTTTATCTTTTTCATCCAGCTCCCCAACCCTCCTCCCCTCTGCCAACCATCAGTTTGTTCTCTGTATCTATGAGTCTGTTTCTGTATCATTTGTTTGTTTATATTGTCCTCTAGATTCCACATATAAGTGAATCATATAGTATTTGCCTTTCTCTGACTGGCTTACTTAGCATAATATTCCCTAGGTCCATCTATGTAGTTGCAAATGGGAAGATTTTGTTCTTTTTTATGGCCAAGTAGTATTCCATTATATACATGTACCACAGCTTTTTTGTAAAAGGCGAAAGATTTATACGATCTGAAGAGAAACCAGAGTATTACCACCGCAGCGTTTTTAATCCACGCATGCACTGATGGGCACTTGGGGTACTTCCATGGCTTGGGTATTATAAATGACGCTGCAATGAACATAGGGGTGCATATACTGCTTCAAATTAGTGTTCTGGGTATCTTCAGATATATACCCAGACATGGTATTGCTGGGTCATGAGGCAGATACATTTTTAATTTTTTGAGGTATTCCCATACTGCTTTCCACAGTGGCTGCACCAGTCTGCATTCCCACCAATAGTGCAAAATTTTCCCCTTTGTCCACATCCTCGCCAGCACTTGTTGTTTATGGGTTTATTGATGATAGCAGTTCCGATGGATATGAGGTGATACATTGCTGTGGTTTTAATTTGCGTTTCCATGGATGGTTCCTTTTAAATAAATACTAGGTCTCTTTGCCTGCAGACCTGGACTCTGAAGTACTCAGGCAACTGCTCTGGAAGAACTGAGGGAGGCCTGTGGAACCGAGTCCTCCACCTCACTGAGTCATTAGTTCCTCATAAGCAAGTTGAGGGAGGAGGTTTGCTAATCTTTCAGGGGGAAGATGGATCACACTCTATCAGCAATTCAGTACTTTGAGGCAAAATCAGATAAAAGCACATTAGAAAGTCAAATATGCAAGAGATATATTTTAGAGGGGATTCTGTTTCATAGAGAGCTAAAACCGATATAATTTTTAATTATATCCCTTTAGACATAGTATCTGATGATAAATTCCAGCATTTTATGTTGTTTTTACATGTATTTTTTCCTTTGTAAGTGAAGACATTATTAATCAGTTTAATTTCAGTGTGTCCATAAAACTAAATGTTAACCATCTATCACACACAATTATTTTCACCCTTGTTTTAATTGTTTCACCCTTGTTTCTTTGCCTGACTTTTTAATCACTGGTTTACATATTTTTATATTTTTATTTTTCATTCATTTTTAAATAATAAGAGAAAGAGGTAATAAAATAGCCAAGTGATTTTATAGCACCACTGCTCAAGAAAGATTTACAGATGCTATATAACCTGTAAGAAGAGGTAGTAAGAAACAAATGTTTGTCTGTTATTACAAATTTCCAAACTTGGCCTAGGAAAGGTCATATTAGGGTACCAGGAAATAGTGCACAAGACCACAGAGGTGTCAAACAAACAATGTACCAGAATCAAGAGCAATCTCCTCTGTTTGACTTTTCGTTTAGATCTCTACGATATTGGTGATGGGGAGACAGGGGCGGCAGGGGCGGCAGGAAACGTGTGGGTTACAGGTGGAGACTGATTGGGCAGCGCTGGTAAAGGAAAAGGAAAGAATTGCAAGGCTCACTGAACACCACTCACTACCTGAAGATGCACCTAATTACCTCTCTTACCCTCACAGCAGCCCCTTCACTCATCACACAAATATTTCTTTAGCACCTTCAGTGTGCGGGCCACTGTGCTTGGTAGAGACAAGGCTGGACAAGCCCAAGCCACTCTCTGCCCTTGTGGAACTCATATCGAGGACAGACAACAAACAAAGAAGGAAGCAGAAAATCAAAAACAAATTACAAATCAGGGCAGGCACCATGGAGGAAACTAATGAGTTCAGGTAGCAAACTACTTCCCATAGGAAGAGCAAGAAAGATTATTTTTGAAAAAATATATAACCAAAGGCAGTCAATTGAAGGAAAAAATAGAGCTGTCCCTACAGGAAATAAAAACAGAGTGGAGTGGCCTGTGCAAAGGCCCTGGGACGAGAAAGGTCGCTCTCTGTAGTGAGTGATGAATGGACTGCAGGGGCTAGAGGAGAAGTGGAAAAATCTTCAGGAGACTGTTGATGGTGGTGTTGCTGAGAGACGAGATTTGCCTGAACTAGAATAGGCATGTTAGAGATAAAGAGAAGTGAACAGTAATCACTTAACCTATTTTGGAGGCAGAGATCTATTTTCTGGTAGTACTTGCTACATTTATTTATTAATATCCCCCACATAACACATGAGAAACAGCCTTAAAAAATTAGGAAATAGACTAGTAAGTAATTCCAGGATGGGGCCATGAACCCTGCCTTCCTTGATCCCTTTCCGCTGCGACACATTCCCTGGCTTTATTAATTCAAAGTCAATGTAGGTTTCAAAAGCTCTAAAACGGAAAGCTTTTGCCAGTCTAATGATTTTGAATTAGAATATGCTTCATTAACCAGGACAGCTTACAGATTTTCAGTTTGAAAATCTAACTTCATTTCATCTGAAAGGGGCACCAAGTCCTACAAGCACTCAGATACATTTCTTCTGCACAGAATGTCATCCTCTTGCATTTCTTCAGAAACGTGCTGCATTATCACCGGCAATGAAAAAGTTCTCACTGACTAGTGCCACAACCTATAACAATTCTGAAACATATGCTGTTCTCACCGGAAGTCTCAGTTGGATTATTTGAATGACCAACCTCTTTTGTTAGTTTTGCTAAAAATACACCTGTATCTACACCTCACCAAGTAAATCAACACATGGAAAATGTTTAAAATAAGCAGGCGTGGAGTCAAAAACTGGGCTGGAAATCACCTTGCCCTTTTTGCACTCAGAACTTCTGTGGTTGTTTTCTTCCATTCTGCCTTCACTGTTGAGATTCTGGGGTGTGTATTAGTGCTGCATACCAGTGCCTCCATTTCTCCTTTTTCTGGGCACAAGGCAGGATTGTACTTCCTCACTCTGCAATTGGCACGGCACACTGTACTAGAAGTAGTTAGGATCTGCTATACAGTTCTCTCCACCCCACTACTGTGTAACCTCGTTTTTACTGGTACTGGTGTCCTCACATCCTTGATGTGAAGGAAAATGCAAATTTCCAAATGAGATAAGTATGACAGGCAGTATGTTGACAGATAGCAAGGGGGTTTGGATTCAAGTGGATGTGGTTTTAATCATTCTTGCACCTCACTTGCCTTCTAAGCCTTTTTTTCAGGTGTAAAAGGGAGACCACAGCAGACTTTGCTATAACAATTTATTTTTACATTTTTTAATGTGAAGTGACCAGCAGGATGCCACTATAGATAATGTTCAATGAAAATAGCTAGTTTTGTGATGGATAATGATAAATACACTAAAAGTCTGGAAGGATATATCCATGAGGCAGAACTGAATCTGAAGAGAGCGCAGAAATAGCAAAATTTTGTCATCGATCCCCTCTCACTTCCCCTTTCTTCTCTGCCTGCACGCTTCTCCCTTGTCACGGCACGGCTTTCTTCCCCTCAGCGTACCCTGACGCTCTCTCTGCCTTCTTCCCACTCTTCTGTCACAAAGCGCTCCCAGAAAAGCATGTATCACTCATTAAAAGAGCTGCATTTTAGCAGGAATTAAGTGAAAGGACTGAAGTTCCAACATATCAATGCATACGTTTAAATATTGTGAACATACATTGTACATTTTTGAAGATGTTACTTCTCTTTCCCTTTTGCATCATATAGATTCACATTATTTTCTGATTCCTGTTCCCAAGTAACACAATCAAGAGGATTTCATTCACTTAACAAGTACACGAAGAAAGAGAGAAAGAAGAAAGGAAGGAGGGAGGCAAGGAGGGAAAGAGGAAAGAAAGGAAGAGAAAGAAAAATCCCGATTGAGAAAAACAATTCTAAAATCAGGTGGAGACACTTTTCATTCTCTGAATGACCTGATATTGTTCTACCAGCAGAGATTGGAAGGACTTGAGTTTTTCTGCCCTTGTCTTCTTTCTCCAGTAGACACAGGGAGGGGCAAAAGTAGGTTTACCATTGTGAGTATAAGAAACACAGAGTTTATTCCCGTATCATTATTTATTAGTTATTATATTAGTTTCCATGGGGATAACTATAAATCTACTTTTGCTCCATCCATATGTAAGAGATGTAAAAACTTTTTACAACAGTTCTCATAACATCATTAGAAATTGGTCATTTATTACTAAAGCAGGACCTCCTGATTGAAAAACCTTGTGCCCTAGTTGATTTCATGGCTTATTCATGGGTAGAATTACTACAGAAATATATTTTAGGGCCACGAGTCTCATCATTATATGGAATTCTATGTTTACTTTTTGAACAAATAACCAGATTTCTAATGTAAATGAAAGGGACAAAATAATTTCCTCATACTTAGTCTAGGATGGGTCTTAGCTGAACTTTCGCTGTTTACACCACGTCAAGTAGCAATTTGCATTCTCCCCTGAGAGTACTAGAACCTCTACAGGTTTGGGCATCTCCATCATGGGGAAGGGCTAGTTTTTTACGTAGTTTCAGAGTCTGGAATGTAAAGTATAAAATGATTAAGTACATGGCAAGTGTTGTCAAATGGATCATATCAATGCATTCCTTCTATTTTCTATAATGATCGGTATATAGAGAGATACCCTAAGTAATTAGAGGCGTTTATAATTAGGGTTTACTGGGAAGCAGTTCCTAGACAATGATTCGTTCAGCTGTGCACCAGATGAGTAACAGCTGGCCGCTGGCAAAATCTCCCACCATGACTGTGAAAACACAGTAAGAGTGTGGATACAAAAATAAGTTTAGAAATATGTTGAAACTTTCACTATTTTTTCAAAAACAATTGTATCACTTCCTAGAAACATAAGTGCATGGCTTTTCAACAATTGTTTTTCTTTTTAAAAAGTATAGGGGAATCTGTAAATACAGTAATGAAATGAGAAAATAGTTAATGGAATTTTATTGGCAAAACCCAGAAGTCAGGATCAGATCAACAATACATGCATTGGAAACAAACACTGAACAAAGTTCTGTGTGATCGTGAACAGCCTTTGGAAGCCACCAAAGCACAAACAGGAATTGGTGTTAACAGTTGGACTGGACATCAAAGGGACTATGAGAGGCCATTGACCCACGACCCAAGATAAGACTTTTATTAGCAGATAAAACAGAGATACAACTGATTCTTACGCTGTCTTGTGTATTTGTCTGTGTATAGGCATAAAATTGTAAATAAAAGTCCCAAATAAGCAGTTCTGACTCAAGAAGGCAATAGCAGGACCACCTTTACCGTCTGTGTTCAGTAATAATATCATATACTTGTTTGAATGCCCCCTCACTCAAATGACTTTGTAAATCTTTAATTAGCCTCTTTTAAATTGGTAGCACCTGGGTCCCTTCAAATTTCATCCTTTAGATGGGTTTATTGCTCGGATTTGAAAGCTACCAGAAAAAAGATCTGAGCGTTCAAAGCAGTGCAATCAACCTGAGTTTATAATGTAGTGCAGGGATCCCTAAAACCTCCCGCTCTCCCCAACATAAACAGAGCCATTTGACTTCAGTCTAATTTGATTGTATTTCCCACCACTTGCTTTGTAAGATTTGTACTGTTTATTTATTTACAGGAAAAACTTCCGGATATTTCAGCATCAGATATATGATGACTTTCGAATCGTCTTTTTTAACTGGAGCCAGGGGTGGCATACATTACTGAGATTTCTATTCAGTCCCTAAACCTGTTAAATTCCAGAAGCAGTATCATGTCAGGTCTTATGATTTTGGAGTTTACATTTGACTTCCTCCCTAGATCAACCAACACTTACATAAAGGGTTGAATTGTATCCCTCAGCCCAAACCAGAATCCTATGTTGAAGTCCTAATGCCCAGTACCTCACATTGGATCTTCCATGAAAACAGGGTCATTGCAGATGCAATTAAGATGAGGTCATACTGGAGTAGAGCGGAACCCCAATCCAATATTACTGGTGTTCTTATAAAAAGGGGATATTTGGACAGGAGAGAATACTCTGTGGGATGATGTGATTTGTCCACAAGCCAATGAAAGCCAAAGATTGCTGGCGAACCACCAGAAGCTAGGAGAGTACCGGAAATTATCTCCTTCACAGCCCATGAAAACCACACATCCTCATCTTGGACTTCCAGCCTCCAGAAGTGTGAAAAATTTTGTTGTTTAGCTACTCAGTCTGTGGTACTTTGTTATGGAAGCTGTAGCTCACTAACACTCATGTACTGCCGTGCCTGCAAGTAGTCTCCTTGGCTGATTAGTGATTCTGTTTTTAACTCTACACTTGTTCACTAAGTGGGAATATTTGCATATTAGCAGTTATCCCAGGAGTTAGCCTTCAAAATGATGGTCATTTGAAGAAAAATGGACAATATCTTTAAGCATTGGTTTTGGCCTTTGAACAGAAGAAGAGAGATGAGACTTGGTAAGGAGAATGAGACAATCTGTTATCTGTTCACACCTTTCTTTAAAAAAAATGCATTCTAGCAGCTCACCTGATACATGCCAATATGAGAAAACATGTTGACAGACATGTGAGCCTCAGTCATCGTCAGAGCCAGCCGGGCATTCCACCAATGTCTTTAAAATGAGATCTGAGAAACAGGAGGATTTCAAGTGGGAAAATTAGTAACAGTATCTTTGCTCTCAAGAAGGAGGAAAGGATATGGCCCTGCTCAGTTGGGAAATCCAATGGGATCCACAAAATCAGGCTACTCCTTAGAAAATAGAAAGTGTGGTAGTGATGTCAAGGGGAGAACAGCCCCTGGATTGAGTGATGACTTTCCTGGTCCCAGGAGAAATGAACTAGATGAATGTCCCAAACTGCAGCTACACTGCCAACTTCCAGCTCTCCGGGCCACATTCGACAGACGTAGTCCTCAAGCTGTAGTGTGCATGGGACTGATCTGGAGGCTGCCTAAAACACAGATTCCTGGGCTCCAGTTCTAGAGTTTCTGACTCAGTAAGGTCCAGAGTAGGACCAAAAAATTTGCATCCATGCCTACTGAAAATTATTCCCAAGTGATGCTGATGTTGCCCACCCAGGGATGACACTGAGAAACACTGGACTACCTCAATGTTGTCAGGTGTGCCTGATGAAAAAAATCACCTGGAAGGAGCTTATGTTTCAGAAATACAAAATCCCAGGTCCCATGCCATTTTCTGACTCATGACCTTCAGGGAACAGACGAGGGTTTTCTATTTTAACAAACTCTGGGTGATTAGTATCATGGGGCAAGTTTGGGAAAAGCTACACCAAATCTCTATGAGTTCCATTTTAGCGTCTGTCATTTTCCCAAAGGGTGGGTTTTCCAATGTGGCAGTAGTTGTGTGGTAAGTGAAGAGCAGCACAATCACTGGGTTTTGCAAGTCTAATCTGCTGACCCCACAGGCCAACCGTAGAGCCCCACTCCTTCATTTCATGGACAGGTTCCCCGGGAGACGGTGTTGATGCCAACTGGCCGTGGTGCCCTGCTGCAGCCCAGAGACCGTCCTGAAACAGGCTCCGATGATACAGTTTTTCTTGGCAATTCTCCCACTTCTCTTTAACTCCTTCTCATCTCACAGCCCACATCTTGCTCTGAATGTCAATGGGGACTCTTGCCTCAGGCTGTTTCCTCTCTAACTTAGCAAACTCCTGCTTGTGAGCTTTGATGTAGGAAGTTTATTCCAAAGTCACCTTCTCATTTGGGGGTAGGAATGGTCTTGCTGGCACCTGCAGAGGAAATCACATTGGTTCAGCAGCTGGCTGAGAGTAATTCAAGTTAACTCTTTAAAGGGCGGTTGGAGATTTGTAAAGAACGTGTGGTGAAATGCTTGAGGCTCTATTATGCCCCTGTGCTGCTTTGCACAGCGATTCCTATCTCCCACATCTAAATTCCAGCCATTTACTCGGAATTGAGGCATCCTGTAAATGACTTATTTTTTGACCATCTTTTACCTCAGGGAATTTAAAGTGTTTTAAAACAATGGCCTCACACATATCATCTTTAAGCTTTGCAGCAAATCTACAAGGTAAGTGTCATTCTCTTTCACAAATAAGGAAACCGAGGCTAAGTGAGATAAACACAGAAATGTTCAAGGTCACGCTCACGAGGCTCTGTCACTCTCTCTCAGTTTTGTCTGCTACTTCTGCCCATGGACATGGGGTTGAAATTCAGGTCTTATGCCAAGGTAAGAAATGACACAGTTGACTAAAAGACAAGTTATTTTATGTAGCAGGCTTACATTTATCTTATTTATTCTTTCTAAGAACAATCATCTCATATTTAACAAATATTTACAGTTGCTTTCTTCAATAAGTCCAAAGAAAACTCAAATTTAAAGGCTGACCAAAATGGCACAATATGAAAGAGCAAAAGTAAATAGAAAATCAACTCCCCATCCTTATCTACAGTGTGCATACCCAGTTGTCTTAAACATCACTGACCCAGTCTGCAATCTGGTCACTCAGCCTCTCCATCAAGTTTCTATCGGCAGCTCTGCACTTAGCACTGAGCTGGACTCCCCAAGCAGAGGAGATGGGTACAGGTCCTGCCCGCAAGGAGCTGACAATATGGTTGAGTATTGAAAAAAACTATACAAGCTCTTAAAAACATATTGTACAAATTATTTTTATAAAAAAAGCTTTGGAGATAATAAAAACAAAAGAAAGCTTTAGGACAAAAATGAAACAGAAAAGGCTTTTATCCATGGGATGAGCCTGGAGATATTTTAAATTAACAAAGAATTCAGTAGTAGCCTAGATTAATGGAAAAGGTGGGCACAAATATTTCACAGACAGCAATTAAAAATTTAAGTATTCATAGTAATTAAAAGTATATCAACCAAGGTATATTTTACACAGATCCTTAAGGTTCCTCAATATTACAATCATTTTAACAACCAGTTCCATTTGAACGTGCTTCCACTTACTAAGGACGTTGATAAATTTTGTTGCCTTAAGTAGTTTAGATGGCATCCTTATATCCTGGAATTCATATAACTTATTTAATTTTTAAAAGTCATTCTTGCAGACAGTAAAAATGTAAATAGATTCAACTCTGTCTCAATTTTTACATTTTTCATAGATCAAATCTACGTATAAAGCACATATACACATTTACATATAAAAGGTAATGACTTTAATTTTCTCCTTCCTTGAGCAAGAATTTGGATAAATATAGCTTCTGATGGAAGCTCAATCTTCTAACATTTCCCTGTTATTGTTGTTGTTGTTGTTTTAATTTCTCTCTAGCTCTAAGATCTCGGCCTGGCTTGGCACACCTCTGCATCACCCTAGCACACGCCTTCTTGGAAGCAGCACAACTTGAGATTTTTTGTTTGTTTTGTTCTGTGCTGAGGTGCAGTGGCACTGAACAAAAGCACTAGCTCTACAACGGGAGCGGGGTGGCGTAGGTAGGAGTTCATTTCTTGCCATGCGAAAGGCATAGGTCTAAAATTATACCTTATATGTAGTCAAGAACTGGGTCTATACTGCCCATTCACAAAGCATATTAATATCACATATTTGTTTTACATATGCATCTCATAGAGCTTTTCAGTAATTACTGTAATTACAATAAAACATACTATTGCTCCACATGCAACATTTTTTACAGAGTTCCTAAGAAATTTATTTTGAGGTTTAATTCTATTCTTAATATAACCCCATTATACAATATAAAGACTGGTGTTTATTTAGGACAATAACGAAAACAAAGATAAAAGCACTTGTTAAAAATCAGTGTGTTACTTAATCATGATCCAGAATATTTGATGTTACAGAGCTTATTATTTTGGGTGAATTTAATGTACTATGGATACTTTCTGTAAATTAAAAAGTATTGAAAGCATGTTATACTAACATATACTGCCTCCATACCAGATTTCAAATTTATTGTACAAAGATCATTCCTAATTGAGAAAAATTTTACCAAATAGTCATTATTTTTGACATGTTTCCAATCATCTTGTTACTTTATTATTTTCACATGTAGAGCCTCAATAAACATTATTATAGTAAAACTGTCTGTAATTATTCTACCTGGATGGAACATATTTAAATCAGGAAAGTTTAACATAAAAATTCCTAAGATAAACAACGACATGGGAACAAAGAGCTTTCTATCACATTTGCTGAAATTTTCAATGGCCAATCTTGTACATAAATTGTTCCTTTGTTGAGAATTTACCAAATAAATAGCATCTTTCTTGGTGTCAAGTACTGCACTAGTGCTAGGGGACCTGTGAATAAAATATAAGAAAAGAGTTCTGAACACCATAAAATGAAATTTTGTCAAGGGAAAAAGAAATGTATAATAAAAATATTTAAGAAATAATACAACACTCTTCATAATGAGCACTATATGATTTCAGAGTTGTGAATAGAGGTAAGAAGAGACCAAAGATACTTAAATTGTTCAAGGGTTAAGGACAAGGTGAGATTTGAACATGTGAGAGATGAGTAGGTTTTGCATAGCAAACATATTCATGAGGTATTATAAACAAGAATAATAGCCAGGGACCTGAAGTTGATTCTGTCCATGACATTCAAACACACACAGCAAGGAAGCCAGTTTAGAGTTGAAATTGAGAACTCATATCATATGGTTGGAGATAAGTCTGGATAAAGAATTAATCACAGTTAATACTAAGTACATTTTATGTTACTTTACATACATTATCACAATAACCTCACGGGTAAATATTATTAGCTTTGGTCTATAGATTAATACATTAAGACTTCATGAGATTAACTAACTTTCTCAAGGTCACAGAGCTAGTGAGTAAAACAGCCAGATTTAAATCCAAGCTTGATTCCAAAACCCATTGTAGTGTAGCCTTTATTGCTACACTACATCGTCTTATAAATGGAATATCATTGTAGCAAATCTCAAATCCTATTCTGCTATAGCAAATCCTACTGTGCTATAGGGAGAGCCTGGAATCAAAATACTTGAACTTGGATTTTGTTTCTTATATTAGCCTTGACATTGGACAAGCTCTCTGTAAACTTTACTTTCATTTGTAAAAATAAAATAATAACTAGATGACAGCTAGACAGCCACAAAGATGGATGATGGACAGACTGATGTAACAGAAGCATGGACATTCCTATGACTGGAAAATTCAACTTGCTCAATAAAATGTGTTGAATTTAAACCTGAATCAAGGGATTGTATATAGCATCTGCTTTGTGCTAGTTACATAAGGCCCTTTCAAATACAGGTTTAAATGAGAAGAATTGTAGTTTATAACTAATTCAGAACTGCTTCAACTAGTTAAGAGAAATGACTCAACTATTTTGGCTTAATTTAGTTGGCAGGAATGACAATGGAGTCACAGTATTGGCTCCTATGGCTACTGATACTATATTATGATCTCTTCCCACGATGTCCTTGTAGGTGGCAGCATGGCCCTTACTTAGCACAGTTCCTAAAGAAGGGACACTTATTAAATACAATATGTGTTGAGTTAAATGAATGAGAAGAGGAAAGGGAAGGAAAAAGAGAGGGGGAAAGATTGATGAGAGAAAGAAAGGCTGGTTGAATTTATAGGCAGGTAAGATTATATTAGCTGAAAGATAGATATTATATGATATAAAGTACTTTTTTAATTCTACAGAATTTCTTATTTCAATACAAATAAAATAGATTCCTTCCTTTCATAAAAAGTCACAAAAATTGATATTTCATAACTATGTCACTTACTAATTTTGCCTTTCTTATGTCACCAGAGAATATATTTTAAGAAATACTAAATTGATAGTGGTAATCTGAAGGTTGAGCTTGGATGTTTTATTGCTTTAACTCAATAGCTAATCATTTAACCTTATTATTGTTTTTTATGACACTTTCAGTGAACCCTTAGCTATATCACTCCCTCCAGTCTTCAAAGACAGAAATAAGAATTGAACTGGTTCTTGGGTTACTAAATGACACATAACCAGAATAAAGATGTAGGGACTTTGAGTTCCAAGCTCAGCCCAAAAGGATACAACATCGCCAAAATAATCACACATTTTGCATAAATAACTTTTGTCATGGTATAATCCTGCTTTCAATTAGCATACTTTTCTATCTCATTAAATTTATGTCCTATTAATTTTATTTATTTATTTTTTATTCAGTTACAATTGTCTGCATTTTCTCCCCTTCCCTCCACCCCACCTATGTCCTATTGATTTAATTCTACTTTCAATATGTTGACTTTACATTGTCAAAAACATATACTGATATTTTAAGCTCATACTGTAAAATCAAAACAACCATGAAATGTAAAGATGTCCACATCAGTTTAAATTCTGATCAAAGTTTGAAGTTGGGGACAAACTCCCAGAAGATGGGTTTTTCTTTTTTTTTGCTTTTTGATTAATCACCATCTGTGAGATTCTGCCCAGGTTCTTAAATACATACTCAAAATCTAGCTCCAGAAGTCAATTTAAAGGGTCAAGTCAAGGAACATGTATAAAGGACCCATGGACAAAGACAATGGAGGGAAGGGAGGACGGACCGTGGGAGGGTGGGGTGGGCAGGGGAGAGCAATGGGGGGAAAATGAGGACAACTGTAATTGAACAACAATAAAAAATTATTTTAAAAAAGTCAATTTAACACTTAGAAGCATAGGTTACAACGATAAATCTATTCTCAGTGAGTATTGCTGACAAAAATAATTAAAATAAAAAAAGATGAGAATAAAAAAATAATCCAAATCAAAATATAAAATCCTTCTTCTCAGGTGGGAAGAAATACACACAAATTCAGGGCAGCAGGAATTGTAAGAAAAGTCCATTTCCATTCTTGCATTATCTGTTAGAATAGAGAGAAAAAGATCTAATGAGCAAAAATAGGGATACTTTTTGGTATGGTATGAGAATAAGATGTAAGTAAGAAATATAAATATCTTAGACATCAAAATATTCTGGTTTGAAGTACTGACTTGTGTGTTTTGAAAATAAAAGTAATTTAACTCTGGATTTTGAATCACTTAAGCCTCTGGATCATTTAATTAAGCTAAGTATATGCTTTTCTTTCTGAGTAATTTTTCTGGTCCCAAGTTTCTAATCCAGAAGAATAATCAAATCATGAACCTATATTAATTGTAGACATATCAAATGATCACGTAATCTTGCCATAAAAACAAACCCTAAACAATATATAACTATACCCTAAAAAGGTATTATGAAGGAATGCAAATTGAAATAGACACAACCTATAATTTTTGTCCTACCAAACCAACAAAGTATTGTGTGTGTGATTGTTTTTAAGATAATGCACAATTTTGGTTAAGGTAAAGCAAAGCAGAAACTCTCACTCATTGCTGAGGAAATTTTAAATATCTATAATTCTTTTGGAAAAAAGTCAGACTATATGCATCTTTAAAGAATTGAACAATTTACAAAGTATTTATTTTTTAAAGTAAACTTATGGTTTTAAAAACCACCAAATATATTAAAGAAAAACGTCTGCATTTGAATTTGGGGTTATGATACAGTTCTATTCATCACACCAATTTAAACACAGATTATGATTAAGTAAACCATAGTGTATCATTTCAATAGACAAATATATAAATATTAAAATTAGTCTTACAACAACTTGTAAATAGTATAGGCAGTGCTTATTTTATGTTAAATGAAACAAAATCAGGGGATAATAATACATATATAATATTATCATAAGTATGTAAAACGAAATTGAGAAAATTGCAGAGGAAAAATAAGGGAAAAATATACTAAAATGATGGTGGAGTTTTCAGGAGAAGTTTAGTGAGCTACCTTTTTTCTAATGTTCTTTATCTTCCAAAGTTCCTGTAGACAGCCTGGATTGTTTTTATGATGAAAGTATAATAAGATTTACTCTAAAAAATTCAAAGTGAAATTGTAGTACCCTGATCAATAAAGAGATGGGAAGTGGATATCTCCTTTCTTTTCCCCTCATTTGTTTTCCAGAGGAATCTGTGTTTATAGCAAAACAGTGCCCAGGTTACACGTGTTATATGTTCATATTTAGGGAAAGAATATAGGACTATAAAGATTGAGTTGAGAAAAAATTTGATTGGCCTAGTGATTTTTAAGCTATGTTTCAGGATCAGCCAGCTTATTTTTGTCTTTTAGGCACTGTTGTACACTACATCTCTATTGAAAAACACATTTAGATCTTCCCCTGAAGAACAAAAGTGATCGTTTTCCAGTTATCTCAACCGTGGGAGAACAAATGGCCAAGGAAATTGAGCTACTTGAGTGTCCACGTCTATCGTAATAATTCATGCTGAGCAGAGGAGTTATTGTACACAGACCTACCCAGGAAATGAATAAAATGAACATGCTGACTTTTCATTAAAATGAGGAGTTCAACTTGTGCAAAAAGTTAAGTGTGGAACTTTTCATATTATCTCATTAAAACAAAAAAGATCCCACAATGCCATTGTACCCACAAGGCTATTCATTCAGTTAACCCTACAGTCAATAACATAAATATTGAAAAGATGTGTTGGAGGGAAGATAGGCACGTGCTCAAAATTTAAAATGATCAACAGGTAGCATATTTGGCATTATGTTCTATTGTGTTCACTCATTGAATTACATGCATTATACAAAATAGATCTAATCAAAACAATATACAGATAATGTATTATAAAATTGTATACCTGAAACCCATATAATTTTATTAACCGATGTCATGCCAATAAATTCAATTAAAAAGAAAGAGAAAAAGAAATAAAGAAAAAAGTTACAACTCCTTAAATATCTAATATCAGATAAAATATATATAAATAAGGATACATTCATCAATAGGATATTACAGTCATTAATATCTTTACAGATGTAGAATATTTTTGAATAACTGGTAACAATACCAAGTCCTCATTATATGTATGTTATAAAGAATACATGTATTTCATTGTAGAATGCTTTTTCCTACCAAAGGCCACATATTCCTAAAAGCATCCCTAATAATGGTTGAAAGAGCACACAAAATATTCAAGAGAAGTAAAATGCTTATCAAAGCTCCTTTTCAACTAGAGTTGAAGAAGTCATACCCATCTAGGTAAAGAGTGTAGATATATGTTTCCACCTGGATAATAATTTTACTGTTAAAGCCCTTTTTTAACTTTTATCTAGCAATGTCTATTAAAATATATACATGTTTGAAAAGAAAACTGTATATGGTCATGAAATGTTTGTTACTGTTATGGAACTGTTGTGTTGACATCTTACTTTGTCTTCTCAGTGAAACTTAAAATAAAAATGGCATCAGAAAAAGAAATAGATCTAATCAGAAGGTCAAGCAAGAGGATGCTCACCCCACTGAGTCCTGCTGTCTAATTATAACGAGGGTAGCTTTGCTTTCAAATGCTCTATGAAACTACTCTTACTATGGAAATCAGTGACATGAAAATTGATCAGTCACGAGATCAGACTGGACCCAATTTTGGAAAGTTCATAGTTGGAGGAAATTTATGTGACGTTACTAAAAAAACAAGAGTTCTTCTAAGGAATCTAGTCCTCCTTAATCAGATATGTGTGCTTAATCTCCATTTTATTCTTAGAGATATTCTGCCATTCTAACACAAACTCAGATCAGAACAGGGAGATGGGGCCAGCTGTGCCGTAAATCCAGACAGCTTCTAACTCTCACCTTTCCAAGTGGTCACTCCACATCAAGGTTGAGGAGCACTGGTGGGGTAAGGAGATGGAGCTGGACGCATAGTTCTTTGTGTGGTTCCTGATCTGTGAACAGAGGGTTTCAGTGGACAGAATTATTGATTACATCTCCTTTGGTCAGATGACAGTTTCTTGAACGTTTGCATAGAAAAGCAAAAACCCAAACTCTGTACATTAGTTTCCGTTGGCTAAGTAAAGATGTTTTGGCTATTCTCTTCCCAAGACTCTCTCATTCCTGCCTCTATAGGCTTTAGCCCACACTCTGTTTCTTGCCAAACTTCCACACCAGATGTGACTTGAGAGCAGAGGCCATGTCTAAGATGAATTCCGAATCCCTAGAGTGGGTACACAGCACTTGTGAAATGCTGATTAAAAACTCACTGACTTCAAATGATTGGCGTAGGTAAATCTAATTCCACCACCCTCCAGCTCTCAGTGCCTTCCTGTTGACCTTCGGATAAGGACCAGAATTCTTAATATGTCCTCGAACTCCTGTTCGAGGTAGCCTCTGGCTGCAACTCCAGCTTCTATGAACTGCCTGAGGAATGTCATCTTCCTTCTTTCCTGAGGGCTTTGAACTTGAAGTTCCCTTCACCTAGAGTGCTCTTCCATTCCCTCATGACCTGGCTGACTTTCATGCATTTTTCAGAGCTCAACTTTAAAAATCACTTTCTCAGAGAACATTCTGTTTACTAGGACTTAATCCCCCACTATGTACATCAAATATTTTCTCTTCATGAACTCATGGTAGTTTGAAATTCATAGTTGTTTGGGTGATTATTTGTTTAATGTTGATCATTATCTCTAAACTACAAGTGTAGTGAGAAGAGAAGCCACGCCTGGTGTTTACCATTGTGTCTCCAGTGGTTACCACAGTTTCTGGCACGTAGGTCACTGTCAAGAAGTGTTCGTGGTGTAAATGGCCCTGAAGCCAATCCCTCAACAGGATTCTCCCAATGTTAGCTTAAGTTCATTGGATGCCATAAAGATATTAAGAAAAAATACCTGAAAAACATTTCCTTTTAATACATTTCTCAGTAATTCTCTTATAAAAAATAGCATACTGAAATTAAATTCTTAAAAAAATGTTACAAGAAAAAGCAGACAGAAATAAATTCAATGTTTCTTTAGTCAATCTTTTTACTGGATTCCTAGAATCTGTTTTTTTCTCCAAAGTTTAATTAGCATCATTTTAAACAGCATCCCTACCCCAAGTAGCATAACATTACATAAGATGTCCAGACAGACACGTGGTTCTCCGGTTCTTAACTGTATTAAGCAAATAAATAATTTCTGTTTTAGGAAGGTAGTGTGTTTTGAAGGAAAATAAAATGGCATTTCTTCTTTGCAACAAAAATTACACTTCAGCCAACATCTATTCCAGAGCAAACAGAAAAATTTTAGTGGCACTTTTTATAGAAATAGTGTGGTCCTGGAAGAGTTGAGGTCAGAGCAGGAAAAACAAACAGGTGTTCCTATTTATTCTCTGAGACTTTCAGACTCCCCTGTGTGCCCCTGTATGAGGACACCCTTCGCATGTTAAAGAATGATCTGGTTAGATCAGGTTACCTGCACTAGAAGACCACCAGGTTTCTCTTCTTGTTATTATTCTACTTTTATTTTTATTTAGAGGCCTGTTTTAGCCAAGTAAATGCACTTGGGATTGCATTATTTGTTGGCTCAACTTTAGGAGCAGATACAACTATAGGAGTTTGAATATAATGGGCCTGCACGATGTCAAGTAGCAGAAAAAGAAGGAACTAAAAAAATGAGGCACTGCAAGGTAGTACATGAAGGGCCAGGAGTGCTGAAGTCTGCTGTGGTTCCCCATTACTTCTCCAATGGGCCCTCTTTTCTTTTCTTTTTTTTAATTCTCACCTGAGGATATGTTTATTGGTTTTAGAGCGAGAGAGAAAGGGAGAGAGAAAGAGAACCATCAGTTGGTTGCCTCCCATACATGCCCCCACTAGGGATTGAACCTGCAACCTAGGTATATGCCCTGACCGGGAATCAAACCTGCAAACTTTTAGTGTATACGACAAAGCTCCAACCCAGACGCCTGGCCAGGAGGGAGCCCTGTTTTCTTTGTGGATACTTTTCATAATTCCCTCCATCATTTTCATGAGAGAAATTTCCTTCACTATCACATCTAACTTCTGTAATTAGCTCTGTCCCTGCATACCATGGATCATTCATTTTATGCCAATTTTATGCCAATGTCTCTTTTACTTTTCTCCTTGTCTCCAGTCTTTGCTCCTCATTCTTCTTGGCTAGTGTATTATTATGAACTTTGTGAAACTGTCATTTTTGTTGGGCCAAAATGGTTGGATATTGGCAATTATATATGATTTAACTTAATGACAGCCGTCTAACAAATGTTTCCGACTGGAGTCTTCTCTCAAACACATCCTTCATCTTGTTTCTTAGGCAAACCTTAACATTCTCAAATATCTTTGAAGCTTCCCCATACTACAGGATAGAGTTCTAAAGTCGCTAAGGCCCAGCACTGAGTGGCTCTAACCTAGACCTCCAGGTTTCTCTCCTGCCTCTCCTCTTCACATAAACTCTGTATTGATTCACTGAACTACTCACTCTCCCAGAAACCCGCCAATGCTCTTCACCATCTAGTTGCTGTGGAATTTGCTATTCCCTTTCTAAATTGCCTCCCTTTACTTCTGCCCAGAATTAATTCAGCTTATCCTCTGAGACTCAGCCTTTCATTTTCTTGGGAAAGTATCATCCCTCCTCTCATATTTCCATAGTGTTGTATACATTAGTCAACATGTACTTATCATATTGTATTTATTGGTCTGTCAGTTTCTCATACTCTGATTCAGAGTAAGAGCACAATAAATGTTTGTGAATTAAATAGAATTCTAAGTAATTGATTGTTCTCCTTAAAAGTCAATATTATGAAGCCAAGGACTGACCAAATTTTGTCCCTCACTTAAGAACTTACTAAGTGTAAGGTATTTTACAAGATCTGATGATATGCTCATATTTTTAAAGTTTCCTTTGGCTCTAGAAATATGCAGTCTCTAAATGGTCCACAGAATACCTTGAGAATATCCATGGCTACCTTTCAGCTAATTATATACCACTCTTCTTCACTAGACTGGGAAAACACTCTTAGACACTGAATGTGCTTTTTTGAACAAACGAACGAATGAATGAATGAATGATAACAACTATTTTAGGCTGAGTATTCTCAGCCTTAGGTCCTGAGCCAAGGATTTTTATGCCAGTGACTTATTAAAAATGTGCTCCCAGAAGAACCAGTAAGGGAGTGGGAACGTAGAACATAGAGAAGTAAAGCAAGGGTGAAATTTTAGGTGATTCCAACTTCAGTCTGAACCTTTGGGAACTTTGGGAGCATAAATTATACTTAGAAGTTTATACATCTCTAGACAAGGGGTCTGGGCTTTTCCACTCCCACCTTTCTCAGCCATTGCTCTTTAGAGAGGGATATAGCTCTGAGGCTCTTCTGGCTCTGTCCATGGGTGAGCCTCTAAAGGTCACAATGCTAGCAGTTAGCAGCAAAACAAGCAGAAGCGGGGATGAGTGCGCAGAACTGGTACATGGGATCTGAGAGGTTCTGGGTGGGTTCATTCAGTCTTGTGGGGTACACTTTCAAGCAAATATTTGGCAAGTTAAGTTTATCTGGTAGAAGGGAAGTCTGCCCGTGTGCATGAATTGAGGAACTCTGGGAAGGGTATCCTACAAAAAAAATAATCTTCTCCACTCCTGCTGCTGGTGCCTGAAATCCTTTTAGCTAGGGACAAACGTTGTCATCTGTACTGAGAAGTGATACTTAAAAAGGGAATTACCTTGGGTGGAAGGCAGAAAAAGTAGAAACATTATGGAGAGCCCACACTATGTCAGGTGATGCCAAGCTCTTTTACATTTTATTCGATGTAACGCTTTACCCCTTTCATACACTGACTCTCACCCACACAAAAGTATGGGTCTTTCCTGACAATGTGG
The DNA here is from genome assembly GCF_022682495.2 of Desmodus rotundus. Lineage (NCBI taxonomy): Eukaryota > Metazoa > Chordata > Mammalia > Chiroptera > Phyllostomidae > Desmodus > Desmodus rotundus. The sequence goes on from NC_071389.1 coordinate 50,051,452, forward strand.
GATATGCAGGCTTAACGGGCCTGCCTTAGACCTCTTAGCACTATCGCCATGAAGATGGTGTCCCTGATGGTCTTTATGGTGCCCAAGATCTTCTGGCTCAAAGAATCCTCTTCCTCTTGTTGTAGCTGAGCTTATAGTTCTGTGTTTTTCCCAAACTGCCAAATATTTATGATACCAAATCTGCTGGCAAAGCTGGTCCTCTTTCTGGATATGAAAGATTTCAGCTAATACAGCTTTATTTACTAAGCAAATGTTACAGGATATTTTTAAACATTCCAGTTAAGACTGTGGATGTGTGTGTCTGTGAGAGAGAGACAGAGAAAGAGATATCTCTGATTTGAATTTGACTCTTGGGCTGAATTATTATTTTGTGGCAGTTGTGGTAAAAAGATTAAAATACGAGTGGTCACACTTCAGGCACCTGAACACAGCCCAGTTGTTTGGTAGACTGCCACAGCTCGGTGGCTGCTGGGCTGCCTGTGGCTTAGCTACGGCTGCCTGACGCCTGTGTAGCTGAAGCCACTCGGCCGCTGTCTGGTGAACACTGTTGGTTTGTCCACGAGGTTTCTTCCACAGTGACCCAGGTGTGCCACAAGGCTACAGCTACTCTTGAGCCTGACATTAGAGTGCCTTCTGCTCAACCTGCATTATTCTGTCTGTTTCCCATACTCTGATTCAGAGTAACAGCCCATTAAATGTTTGTGAATTCTTAATTTCTCCCCATCCACGGCCTGATCTTGAACAGCTGAGGGCTATGGTGGTCTGCATTGTTCTCTTCTGAATTTCAATGCCAAATCTGTAACATATTATAAAGGCTTGCCGAAGTCCTGAGGGATACAGAGAAAACTATTCAACAGTTACTTACCTCCTAACACCTCTACCTGTGTCCTTATTACAGATGATCCTGCCCCCACAGCTATTCCCCTCCCTCTTCTGTCTTTCTGATCACCGGTTCCATCCCATTCACCTTCAGACAGTCATACACTTTCCTTTTCTTGGGAAACAAAATACACAGAAACACCAGTGCTTGCTTGCTTGGTTCTTCCCCTTTCTGATCCAGTTCCTCACCTTCCTTTACCACCAGCTTCTCTACATGATATATCTGCACTTCTTATTTCCTCTTCCTTCAACTCCCTCCTAAATAATAACCCAACTTATAAAGTGCTTTCTCTTTGTCAGGTACTGTTCCGACCATTACAAATGCTAATTTATTTTATCTTTCAAGTTGGCACTATGCTCATCTCCTCTGGACAGATGAGGAAAGTGAGGCACAGGGAGGTTAACTGACTTGTCTGGGGCTGTTTACAGGTGAGTGTCAGAGCTTGGACTCAAATGCAGGCAGCCTGCTTCCAGAATACGTACGAACCACACTCTACACTGTCTCACGCTCTCCAAGTCCCTACAATTGGGTTTTATCCCCATGACAGTAAAACCATGTTCTTGGAAACTTTGGGTCTTTTCTGTCATCTCTGGTATTATAACATGGGGCTAGATACACCTGCACTGCCCAGTAATATCGAATATTTGCAAGATTATCTCTCTCCTCGTATACAAGTGTAATAAAACTGCATTAAAACGGAATGAACAAATCATTCTGATGAGGGCTGAACTGAATTTTATGTTTTCATGATGTATGAAAAAGGATTAATTGGTCAAAGTAGTAAGTAAAACATATAAATCACTAGAGGTAGAATTTGACCTACTCCAGGGGGTGAAATATGAATAATTTAAGAGTGTCGAATGCAGATCCAGTCTTCTGATGCCAGATGACTCTTACCTGACCCAGACAATAACATATCTTCTGCCCTTCTTGATCCCTGCTTTGAAAGAATGTGTAATCTGGTAGGGAAACTATTGAAATAATAAGAAAATGACAGAAAATCGCATATAATCATGCTCCCCAGTGACTTTTGCCATCATCTAATTTGTCAGAATTTGCAAAGCTTGTCCTGAGATTTGGGGCTCTTCTCAGGCACCACGCCAGCTGTCACCAAGAGCGTGCTGATCCCTGTAGGAGTAAACAAAGCTGCACATTTGCAAGCTAAAGGGAGTCTTCGAGATCATGCAATCCATCTCTCATTTATGGACAAGGTATGAGGCCAGGTTATTTTTTACAGTCACAAAGTTAGTTTGCAGCAACGTCTTATCTGGAATTCAGCTTCCTTATTTCTGTTCCACCACGGGATTCAATCATTGATCTGTAGATTCGATCCACTTGTAAACACCCTTTAATGCACTCTATACACTGTCCCTACAATTTTCCTCATGCAGAACAGGCTCCCACTCTTTTTGGTGTATGCACAGCCTAATTTTCTTTCAAGGTTAGTTCTAGTCCTACTTTCCTCATGAATACCTGGGTACCATACCACTTCTGCTTGAATTCTTTTATTAGATAGTAAAGGAAAAGAACTCCATATGACTGGAATTGGGGATATTTTGATACAGAGTCACTTATTGAGTGTCAATATCACCTGATTGTAAGCTCCATGGAAGCAAAGTTCATATTTATCTTCTTTCTGCTCTATGCCCACATATCACAGTGCCTGGCACAAAGGATGAACTCAATAAATATTTGCTGAATGAATGAATGATCTTTTCAACAAGACAGTTGCTCTTTAAAATCAGGGACTGTGCCATCAATATTCTGTAAAGAGCGCAGCATGTCCGGCACAGAGTGGCAATCATTAGTATTTGCTGGCTGATTTACGATACACTGTATATGTAAAAGGGAGATTTTTTTCTTAGGGATTGGTAATAGCCATGCACACCTGGTCCAGTTCACATCCTGCATTATCTCTTGTGTGCTTCCTAGCTCTGTAAAGGTAAACCATGCAAAAGGAAGAACAATTAATTGGTATCAGCCAGATAGTACACTAGAGACTAACACTTCCTTCCCTGCACCATCCTTGCTGGTCTGTGACTCATTAAATTTGGTTGGCTTGTTCCACATCTGGAGTTTCTTGGTTCTTAGAACCAGGAGGCTGTAGCCATGTCCCTGCAAGTAGACTTTAACCAGAGCCTGGTTCCGTAAAGATCCTGGCCTGTGAGATTTATTGTCATGGAGAACTTGAGCTGGTCAGGGGCCTATTTATGCTCACAATTGTTAGGCTGAGTTCTGAAAACTTGTTACTAGATGTGCAGTACTGTATGGCTTAGCTATTGTAGCTACCTGTTGTGTTGGTAATTGATTTAAAAATCACATTAGTTAAATCAATTAAAATAAAATTATCTTAACTATTCAAAGTTAACCTACTGGTAAAATAATAAGGGTAGCCCAGAAACTGACATCCTACTTATTAATTTAAAGTAAAATATTTTTTAAATGTATTTTTTAAAGAGGAGAAATAATGAAGTTGTGCAGTTCAAAAACATAGTGAATGTTTTTTAATGAAACAATAACAATATCCTTTGAATCTTTAAATACCTAGTAATTATTTTCTTGGATTGGTAACAGTATTGCCTTGCAGTCTCCTCCCCAGTCCCAGGCAACCTGTCCATCATTGTAGCCCCAGAGAAATGGGAGAGCAAAAGGCAATCTGAAGAGGAGAAAACAGCACGAAGGAGCCCTGCGAACCAAAGCTCTGCCAGTGCTAGGAGGAGGGGAGACTATAGAAAGAGAAGCAGGGCACCATGTCCTTGCTTCTTTACAACTGCCTCAACATCCAGCCTCACAAGTGGGAGGGCGATAAAAGAATATAACCCCCAGCAGGAAGAATGGCTACAGCCCCATGGGGTGTTCTGGTACACATGCATGGATGCTTCTGAAGACAGGGAATGGCCGAGAGAGGGCCATGATCGTTCTCTAAGTGCCTCCCAGCCTCCTCGTATGGAGAAGCCCCTGCCCCCACACCAGTGTCTCCCTGCTGCTCTGTTTAGGGCAGGGTGACACCCTGGCAATGACAGCAGTTCCCATGGAGTGGACAGATGAAGGAGGTGCCCAGAAGGAAAGAGACAGCAGAGTCTTGAGGGTCTACTGTGCCAGAGAGAAAACAGTGGAATGGATCAGCAAAGTGACACCCCAGGGCTGAAGAAACAGTTTGCAGGTTTTACCAGCCCTGAATCAGTGGTGGATGCCACAAGCTACCCAGCAAACAGGATGACCAAAATCAGCTCCAGGGAGGGTGGGGAAGACCCAAGAGGCAGGACGGGGACCTACATGTGGACAAGCTGCCTCACCTTACCTTCACCCATCATCCTGAGGGGAATATGAGAGTTCTCCCTCACACAGATGCCATCTTGGCTGAGAGAAGGGGGAGCTGAGAAAACCCATGAAGAAAGAACATTTCTATCAAAAAGATTGTTTGTGCAAATTGCAAAAAACAGATGGACCAAATACCTTCAACTGTAAGTCTTAGTACCTATGCTCTACTGTCCTACCTCCCAGCCCCTAACCCAGCCAGCAGAGAACATGGATTTGCGTGGAAGTTTTGTTCTGCACAGAAAAATTTGTAAGGATATTTTTTTAAATACCAAAGTTGTAGAGTGCAATTTTCACCCTATCCGTCAGCAAAATCAGAGACTCTAAAAGCCAAACGTGACCGTGGTGCTCAGTAAATATGGTGACTCACCCTTTATAAATCTGTGAATATGAGCTGTTTGCTTTCCAGTTTAGTGCATTCTGAAGGTGACCGGGAAGAAAGCTGGAACAGTGCCCAGGACGACTGAGAAAACAAGACCATCCTAATTCCGAAGTTAAGAGTATACTTAGAGACAAATTAAATCTAATGATAGGTGAAAGGTTGTTCTGTTGTATAACTTGTAATCAGAGACAGTCACTAACGGGTCCCATTCATTCCAATTTCATGTCATTTTAAAAGCTAAATCACAAGACATGGAGCTCAAATACAAAGAAAATAATCAAATGCACTCTTATAGTATATTACCAAGTCAATACTTGAGAAGGATTAAATAAGATTAAAGACTGTCATAAACATGGTAATTATACTTAGTAATGAATTTTGTGATAATCCTTATTCTCCAGGTGAGAGCTGGTTTGATTAACCTCTGTGCACTTCAGGATTCTGGAGGGTTTCCTAGTCCCTGAAGCTGCAGGCGTGGTCACCAGCAGAGGCGAAACACTTACATATTTAGGAAGTAACCTGATCCCCTGTGGTCGCCTCTATGCATAGCAATAACCCCAACGTCCAATATAGTCGAATTAAACCAGAGTCAGTGTAACACTGTCGTGAGACTAATGACTGGATAGCAGCAGAATCTATCGAGGGCCTTTTATCCATCAGGCGAATAAATTCAACCGAGTAGTGAAGGTCAATTCAATTTAGCACTCATTGATTATATATCTAGTATGTGTAAGACGCTGTGCTAAACATTGAAAGAAAATGTTATAAACTGTGTATAATTAAATAGTTGTCGTGATGTAGTATAAACGTATATATTTAATGGTTGCGGTAAATCTAAATTCCCAATGCATTCTTATTTCCCTAAGTGACGAGAGCAAAGAAAAATGACTAAAGTGCCATTAATTACACATTTGGCCATTTGAAATCTGAATTGTGTATAAAAATAGTTTGAAACACTGTCGCTTAATTTAAATACAAAATAATATAGGGACTTATTTATTATTCAGGTTTTCTTGTTCTTGGTAGTGCAATAACTATGATCCTCAGGCAGAAACCTGATAGATTCTCTGACATAAAAATTTTAAAAGTCATTTCAGGTACATGAAAATAAGGAACCATTCAGTAACTGTGGCAGAGATTGCTGGTTGTTTCCTAGCATCTACTCTCCCCTTCTTTCAACGGAACCCTAATTATCAGCCAGGCACCAATTAAAATGCTACAGTTCCAATATTGCCCAGTTAGATGTGGTTATGTGACTAAATTCTGGCCAGTATATTCAAGAGGATCTCCTTTCTCCTTCCTGCTGCCAAGAGGCAGATTAATGGCTGGAGCTCAAGCAGTCATTCATATTGGACCACAAGGCACTACTACTAAGGGTGACAGTTGGACATCGAATCAATGTCTGGTGATCAAGCAACAGCCAGATCAGCCCTAGACAGCTGCAGAGGAGACACTGTTCCATAATATGACCACCGCTTGTCCCACAAGCTGGAACTGAGGTTGCTTTCTGCAAATCCCCTTAGAGACTAGACTGCACAATCATTCACTGATGTTCATAGTGACATAAATCAGCACCCCTCCCTTGCCTTCTGTTGTGTTCTGGTTCCTGGAAGAGGCTGTTGTCCTGACCTGCTCAAACAGGTAAAGCAATTTTCTATTCCTGGTAGCTTCATGTACTAGTACCCCCGACTGTTCCCCCGTTTTATGCTATATAAGTCTTTGGCACCTTCCAGGCAACATGGGGATCCTTTTTATCTTGCAGTTGCCCAAGACATGCCTCATATGTAAGGACCCTTTAATAAACTCCACTTAATTATTAGTCTGGAGTGGTCAGCCGCTTCCTTAGGTTGTTTCCTGACCTTCACTTACCAAGGTAGATTTTTCAGTCTTGGGGGTTTTCCCACTAACAATTGGTGAACAAGCCAGAACACTGAAGAAAAGAGTCTTGTGAAAGAGACATCCGTGAGGGAAATCCCTGATTGACCATCAGCCTTCATGTGGGGAGGGGTGGCCCATGAGCTAGATACATATGGACCGTTCCTTGAGTATGGGGATCCCCCCAAAACGTCAGCTGGTTTTATGCATTCGTTTGAGGAACTATGCCTTACACATTGTGGCAAGGGAGGTAAACTTATGGCTGCAGCTGTGGGCTGGCCACTCTTATGGGTGGTTTGGTGGGCCACTGACACCCAGTTAGAGGCAGAATCCAGGGTTAGAAAATTAGAGAAATAAGTGAAACTAAAAAAATATATTAGAATGTCTACAAGTTTGTTAACATTAGGACTGCATGATAAAGGTGGAGGAGCGGGGAGTTGGGATGGTGGGGAGAAAAGGTCTTTTGAATGGATACTGTTATAGGAACAACTCCCAGAAACTTAGTTCTTCTTGCCAATGCAGTAAAGAATTACAGATCAGCAAGCCTATTCGTTTGCAGGCAACATTTATTGTAAGTTCTAATGGGAGAGCAAAAGCAAGGGTGGCAAGAGCAAGGTGGCCAGAGGCTGGGTGACCCGGGTGGCCAGTGGACCCCATGTGGCAAGAAAGGGCCAAGAGAGACAAGAGAGCAATTCCTTTGTTCTGAGGACTTATTTAGTAGGTGGGATGGAGGTGAAGAAGTAACACATTGATTGATGGGTAAAGGTGGTGCCAGCTTTCCTGAGTGGACATGACTTCCCAAATGTAGGTATGTGTGGGGGTCTGTTAGCCCAAATCCTCATCTTGCTCCAGACTCCATTTGTTCATATTGTATACATGACAGGGGCCAGGCAATTAACCAAGTTGTTTCATGGGCTTTTCTTGGGCACTGTGAACCTCCTCTACTTCTCCCTTCTAGGCCTTAGGATGAATACACAGTCTCAAGGTTTTCTTTCCCAGCTAGTGGAGATGACTTTCAAGGGCTCCCCACTCCTATACTACCATAGTTTTGCTGGTGTTCTTCAGAATGCCTGGCAGTCTTATCAAATTAGGCTCAGGGTTACTGGGTCCTCAGGGAGACATATCTTCCTTTGCTTTTAGCCTCCTGTATTAAGTTCTTTGTCAGATTGCAATGGTGAGGGCCCTGCCTTTATTTCCCCTCTGGCTACTCATTCCTGTTTGCTGCTATAACATTCACCCCCGCCAAGTAATAAGAATGCAAATCTTTGGGACTTTGGGCTCAGGACTGCTGGGTCAAGGGGTGAGACATGTCTCCCTCCTCCTCCCTGCCTTGGTGTGCTGTCTATCCTGCCTAACAACACCACTGCTTTTATGGCGGCTGTGAGGTTTCTGTCTGCATCCGTTTATATGTTCATGTGTGCCTGTCTATGTATTATATTTATGTGGAATTTTCTGCCTCCAAATGGTATTGCTAACTTGTAAAAGAGCCACGTTTAATTGGCTTAAAGGAATTGAGTGCTATATAAATTAGGGGTTGGGTACTCTAAAATCTTCAGAAATATAGAAATTAACTGAAATGCTTTTCAGGATCATGTGGCATAGGAAATATTTGGTATTAAAGTTACTTAAGTTTGTTGCTTTAATTAAAATAGACATCTTCAGAATTATCAAAATTAAATATATCTTTATTTTACCTAGGCTTAAAAATGTACCAGCAAAAATAGTAATTCAGAGTGATGGCTGGTTTTGTCTAAAGTCTCATACATTTTTTGTAAGTAACCTAAATATAATTAAGAACTAAGGTTTTAGGGAAAATATTTAGCAATAATTGTAGAGATTTGTAGAAAAGAAATCTTTGGGGAAAATTTTAATGTGTGGTCAAGCCACCTATGATTAGAATGGATTTATTGAGTAAGTGGATTTAAATATCAGAAGCAAGTTGATGCAAAATTAGGGTTGTATTCTCTTTTCCTTTGTTCAAAGGACAAAATTATCTTGGACTATGGTTCTTGTCCAGATAAAATACCATAAAATTCTGTTTAGAAAGCAAAGATTCTATGTTTTATTAAATAATTGTCTGCATTTTAGGTTGTCTTCATCGGGTCTTTGACCACTTAAAAAACGGAATCCTCTCAACAGTAAATGCCAACCTTTCATATTTGAAACACACTAGCTGACTTTCATAAAAAGGCAGCAGCAACAAAATCTACAAAGATTGTGCTACATATGGATGGAGCCCATTCTGCTTTCACAAAAACTAGCTCTCGTTGCCAGACTTTGTCCAACCTGATGTCCTTGTAACAGGACAACAGTCTGATCCTGAATCAGGGAGATTAAGACGGGTAAACAGTGGTTTATTAAGTAAATAGCTGGGGCTGTGGGAAAGCTAAGATGGCCGCTGCCTGGTTCTTCCAGGCTCCCAGGCAAACTCTATTTTCCAGTTTTTGCATTCCTTCATAAATCAGTGCATTGAAGCTGGGCTTCATTACACTGCCACTAAGTATGGGTGGTGGTTGTTTGTGTATTTTCTGGATGTGTGGAAGCCTTTTCCTGCTGCAAGACTGATGCTCTCACAGTGACAAAGAAACTGTTAGAAAACATGTTTCCCACTCAGGATACACCTTCCAGATGCGCCCTCAAGGCTATTTGCATATCCCCACCATGCTCCGTGGGATGGTGGCTCGGGACCTGTCATTGTTTTCCTTCCCAGCCTCTGAGAAACTCAATACATTGATGACATAAAGTTTACCTCCGTTGCAGAAAACCTTGCAGGCCTTGCTGAACCCTCTACAACAGAGAAGATGGGCAGTAAATCCACAGAACATCCAAGGCCCAGGCACCACAGTAAAGCTCTTAGGAGTCATGTGGTTGGGTAAGGCCCACATTGTCCCTGAGGCCATCATAAACAGAGTCAAGCCTAGTCCATACCAAAAAACGTGAAAAGGGTACGGGCTTTTGTGGAAATTTGGGAGTTCTGATGAACATGTACAATCAGTTAGTGCAATGCCTTCCCCCATTACAATTTCTAGTTGAAAATTGTCATATATATGGGGCTGGGGAGCTGAGCAACAGGGTGGCTTTGAGAATACAAAAATACTGAACAAACAGATTGAAGCCCTTGGAATGTCCTAGGTCAGGCTGCCACTCAATTTAGATGGTTCAGTAACCCCTGAAGACATAGGCTGGGTATATGGCCAAAAACCAACCAAACAAACTAAAACAACAACAAAAGGGAGAGTGCTCCTTGGATTTTGGTTGCAATTGTAGAAGGGGGAAGAGACCAGCTACACTCCAATAGAACAGCAATGATTGGCAGTGTATACAGTGCTCCTGCAGGTGGAGCCTCTCACCAAAGAGCAGCCAGTTCCAGTAAGAACTTCCCTTCTCATAGGGGTGGATAGACAGCACGTGCCACGGAGCCGCCTCTGCCAGGGCTCCGATTCCTGCACTGACAAAATTGCATGCCTACCTAAGCAGAAGACTACTCTGTCAAATAGGTCTTTGTTTTTAGAGCTGTAGTAATTATTAGGCCCTGTTGAAAATGAGACTTCCAATCTCTTAGCTCTGTGCCAGCCACTGCAACCTGAAAAGAAGGATGGGGAGAGTTTCAGCTGGAGCTTGGTTTCCTGACAGTTCTAGCCTCAGTCATCCATCTACCTGGATAGCAGTGATGTCCGACTGTTCACTGACAGCATCTGGTTGGAAACAAGAACAAACCACAGCAGCCAGTGGGATGAATGAAGAGCTGTCTGGTTGTTCATCACACATGAACCCTGGTCACTGGTCCTGTGTACTACCCTGGTCACTGGTCCTGTGTACTAACAGTTGAGCAGTTTTTTTTCCCTCACCCAAGGATAGGTTTATTGTTTTTAGAGAGAGAGAGGAAAGGAAAGGGGTGAAAGAGGGAAAGGGAGAGGGGGAGAGAAAGAGACAATGATGTGAGAGAGAAACATCAATCGGCTGCCTCCCATATGCACCCTGACCAGAGAGATTGAACACTCAACCTAAGTACGTGCCTTAACCGGGAATCCAAACGATAGCCTTCTGGTACGTGGGACAATGATTCAACCACCTGAGCCACCCAGCCAAGGCCAGGTGGGCAGTTTTAAAGGGATTGATGTTATGGCTTGGACAATGGAAAAGTAGGGTGGATGATTATAAACAAACCTTTATGGGGACAAAGGATATGGAAAGATATCTGGGCTCACTCACAAGAGCCTGAGCCAGATCTGTTGTCTTCCATGTCCCTGCCCATAAAGCATCTACATCTCCAGAAAATCAGGAAGAAGATGCCTTGGCAAGAATGCACACTTTAGCAACTGACCTGTCAGTACACACTGTGGATTAAGTATGCAGAGGGTGGGTGCTGTAGTGCCAGGTAGGACGGAGCATAGCTAAGGAGGCAGGGCTGCCTTTACAATATAGTGATCTCGTTAATATAGTTATTGGGGGGTTCCATCTCCTATATAACCCGCAGACAGCTGGGTTCTCTGTGAAACAAAAAATGGTGTCCTTAAATAACAGATATAGTTGGTCATGTATGGGACCAACTCACAGGGCCTATTGCTTCATATACCAGGCTGGGAACTCAGGCTGAGGCATCCAATACAGTAAAGGTCTGGAAAACAAATGACATAGTAATAGTCCTGACATTTGCCATAGACCAACAAGCCATGATAATGAGGGCACCACGTCCTATTGGAACAGGGACAACTTATTGGAATCTGCAATGGGACTTTGCATCGGGATGGGTCAGGTCCCTGGGTGGGGAGGGACTGTTCAGTCTCCAGTGGGATACGGTCATGTAATGCAGTGAGGACCTGTGCAGACGTGCTTTATATGGACCCATACCCACACCCCTGAAAGAGTGGAGATGATAGGCATCCTAGTCTGGCGTATTCCCCATCCTATTAACCTCCTTATACCAGAGAGCACCACTTATCCCCAGCCGACATTTGTGGTTTATACAGCCTGTCCAGGTTAATCTGGCCACATTAACATCCAAAGATCAGGTTTTAAGTAGGGAGGGGCATGTGTGTGGGGGGGGGCACCTGTACCATTATTCAAACTAAATGTCATGTTTTTATACCAGATAATCTGCTAATATTTCTTCTTTGTCAACACATATGAAAACTCAAGTAAATGCTTTAAATAATCCAGCCTCAAGCCTAGGTGACCTACCAAGTCACTGGTTGGTTCTGGGGTGGGGATATGATGGAAAAAAATAATTAATAATACTTAGACTGCTCCTTTTAATTTGTCTCTTTTCCTGATGTATCTGTACTGTTGCTGCAGACTGTTTCCAGGGCAGTCACTTGGTAACTACGTGAGCTACCACCATGCTGCTGAAGCCCCTCCCTGACCACTCAGGGCACCTCGCAGAAGAGGGGGCACGTTAGCTTGTAAGAGCTGGTCATAAAGGGTAGAGAATGGAGGACAGATTGTTCCACAAGGTACTGACCACTGTCTGCCCCACAAGCTAGACCTGGGCCAGAATGGAGGTTGCTTTCTGCCAACCCCCCTTAGAGGCTGGTCATAACTGATGTTCATTCTGACACAAATCAGTACCCCTCCCTTGCCTCCTGTTATGCGCAGGTCTGGAATAGGTTGTTGTCCTGGCTGGTCAAGCATGTAAAGTAATTTCCCGTACCTGGTAACAGAAACGTACTAGTACCCATGACTATTCCCACCCTTTACCCTATCTAATTTTTAAGACCCAGTGCCTCCCAAATGGTGCATGGATCCACTTCATCTTGGAACCGCCTAAGCCATTCCCCTGTGCAAGTTTCACGTAATAAACTACAAATCCGTTCCCCTGTGCAAGTTTCGCGTACCTAAGCCATTCCTCTGTGCAAGTTTCGTGTAATAAACTACTAATTACCAGACAGGAGTGGCCAGGCTCTTCCTTCTGTTGTTTGCTACCCTCTGCTTATGGCAGTAGATTTTCAGTCTCAGGACTCTTCCCTGGGTCTGTGTGAAGTAACAATGGTCTACACGAGGAATTTGCATAAGTAGAACAGAAATATGCTTTCACGTTCATTTAGCCATTGTTATTTTGGATTTTATTGCAGCCAACTAAAACTAACACACTAATAAAGCCATCCCATTAGCCAGAGAAAATTCTGGGCAGTTGCCAAGAGGAAACCTAAAGTAATGCAGAGAGAGGCCATAGAAATAAAAGGGAACCAATAATGCTTTCATTACATCTAGCTCAAAATGAATCGATTACCTAAAATGTGCAGTCCTCAAGGCTTCAGAATTTGACATAGCACACTGTTTTGGGGGCCCTACCGTAGGTTGTGCCCAGATCTTCCATGATGATTTTAAATTGTTTGCATGTAACTTTCCCCCAAATTGTACAATATTTCTGCATTTTCAGAGAGAAGTGGCATATAATTATACCACTGTGTAATACAAGCTTGCTGCCTCCCCATACTGGATGTAACACCCAGATGGTGGCATAGAAATTGACATCATAAAAGCTGGGCTTGAAACATAACTCACTCTAAACCTGGATAAGCTTGCTTAAATTTTACAAATCTCAGTATCTTCCTCTATGATATAGAGACAGTAAACACTGGCCCCATTTCCCTCTAGGAGATAGTCAAAAGAAATAAATATATGTCAGTGTTATCATTGTTACTAAAATCACTTAGTATTCACTTAGGCACTCACTTAGGTTTCACTGGGAGAGGCACTTGGATTTCAACTTTCTGGGGCAATTACTTTTAAAGAATGACTCTTTTTGCCTACATTAGCCTGCTTTCTCTAATCACCTCATTTTTTTAATTCTGCAGAAGAATTTTGTTTTTATGTCTGAGTTTTTATGAAGTTCACATATGTAAGTATTTAGATTAGAGAATATTATTGGGAATGAGTATTTGGCTAACTTACAACTCCTTTTGAAACTAACAAATAAGGAGCACTTAGGTATTGAAAATAAACATAAATGAACTAATTATAGAAGAATTTACAATTAGACTATTGATTAAAATATAAACTGTGTACAGCAAATTTTTTTAACCTGAGGCTAAATATCCAGACATTTCACACAGCAGAAATTATTTTTACAGCATTGAACAATTATCAAAGGTCATAAAAATGAATGTGGACCTACAAAATTTGAAGTACATTCTGAGCTACCAAAGGAATATTACCAGCCAATGAAAACAAAGTATTTAATTAACTGAAGTATACCATACCACAATCTTATTAATAGCAGGGGGGTTAATAGCAATAAAAACACTAGGTTATCTGAGAAGTGTCTACCTGGAACAGAAAAAGAAAGGTTATAATTCCATTTCACAGATAATAAAGGCTGAAAAGGCAGAATATTATTTGAACTTCATTGTCTAGACTGCCTTCTGGATTGTGATGCACTTCACAGGCTCCCTGCTGATCTGTATCTAGCTGAGCCGGGGCTGCCATTTATTTAGTAATGAAAGTCACTTCACCTCAACTCCGCATCTCTCTCTCTCTCTCTCTCTGTCCCCCTCCCTCTTTCCTTCCCCCCTGCACGTGCACTCTTAGAACTTACCCTCTTCCATATGACCTTGAAAAGAGAGACACTCTACAAGGACATGAACCTGGGGGTTGGCACTGGCCTCACAATTCAGAGCAGACAACTGTACAAGAAAACAAGGGGATGGGATGCTGACCTATAAATGTTACATTTTCATCTCACTGCTTCCTCTTTGAAAACCCATCCACCTGCCACTCACCATCCGCAAGGCTGATCCATGGGACATCCACTTTCCAAGCTCTCAGACTTCCCTTATGTATTTGCTTTACTTCTCCCCCCACCCCCCACTGCTACTTTCAATATTATCTGAGCAGGAAGGTGAGGAAACTGAGGGTGTATGTGGAGTGAGAAGGCAGAAGAGAAAGTGCCCAGGGAGTAAGCACATGGAGACCTTGGCACCAGTCTTTCTGGGAACTGTGTGGAGACTCATTCCATGCCTCAGTCTCTGATGGGAGCCCAGAAAACTGTAAAAGGGGCCACACTTGCTTTAGGCATCTGTTTTCTCCTACTGGTACCTTATCTCCCAAACTGCCCCTTTCTCAGCCCTCTTGCCCCTTTCTCAGCCCTCTTGCCTTTCCTTGATTTTTCTTTAAAAAAAAAAATCCTATCCCCAAATCCTCATTAAAGTTTACTGGTTCTATGTCTCATTCTTGTAAGGTCCTTCTAAGTGGCCAGACCTAATGGAAATAATTGTTTCTGGATATTAGAAAATGAGAGTACGTTACTGTGTTCTTTTGCTCAGGTAATACATTTACTTTCTCAGAGGGGCCTTCCATGTCACTTTCTTAAAAAAAATGACAATTCTAGATTTTAGGTCCTATAAGAAAATGTCCAAAACCCACAATATAAATAACTACGCTACTCTAGGCAGAATTCTTTGAGGTTAATTCTATCAGATACTTGAGAAGAAATTCCATTCGCCTTACTTTTCCTCTTCAATAACAGTACACATGAAGCCCCTCAGTGGTGAATTCTCCTCTCCTCTAACACAGAATGTGGACATTAGAGCTGGACATATTTACTTCCCTCCCACTTCCTGATAGTCCCCTAAGAACCTCATCCTTTCTCTTCTGCACAGTGCAACACACCCATCTCTTATTCATTGATTTTTCAGTATCGGCGTCCTACCTCTGTCCTGTCTTTGGTTTGCTTTGCAAAGGGCCTGCCTGCATGTGGGACTGTGGTGAACTCACCTATGCGATGGGACATATGATAGGAGCTAGAGGCTCCTAGTGCTAGACTCACTTTCTTAGAAATTCACTACGACCGAAAAGTGAACTGGTCTTAGGCAGAAATCTTCATTTTGTACAGTTAAGAAAAAACATCTGACACGCGCTAGATTTTCTTTTTGCTGCAGTGACCCCGTTTATTAAGTCTCTGTCTGAAAGGCCCAGAGGAGCCTCCGAATGACGGAGGGAGGCTGCTCAGGTGCGCTTTTGGATGTTGGAGTCTGAGGTGTGTTGTACCCTCCTCGAGGGTAACTTGTCTCCCTGTTTGGCCCAGCACAGCAATAGGCAGGCAGGAGAAGCTGAATACAAACTGGCTGAGTGAGTGAATGAAAGACTGAATGAGCTGAGTAAGTGATAACAAGGATTAATTTGGGAAATTGTAGTCTAGTGATATGAGCACCTGACAGGAAGCAGGAAAATGTCCCCAAGTGTCCACTACCACAGCCTTGGAGCCATGCTGACATCTCTCAGTTCACCTTCCTTGCATGTCAAAAGGAGGTGACCCAAATTTGTTTATCTTGAAAGGCTTTCAGTTCTTGGGAAGGAAGTGTATTTTTCAGTGTTTATCGACCTCAGACTCCATGGCTATGTACTGAAAGGGCTAGGAGCAAGCACGTGGGATCCAGAGCTCAGACTGCTTAGCCCGTGCAGCAGAAGGCTGCCCTGCCCCTCACCCCACCCTGCCAACCACAGCTGCCCTTCTGTCTGCTAGCCTGGACGAGGAGCTCTTAGCCCGCCTGTTCCCTAGTTAAGGTCATTCCACAGACAGAAATCAACCCAGACAAGGTTTCCCTTCATGTTATGTTATAAACTTAACATTGAGTGTAACAAGTATTACATTCACTGTGACTAGTAGTCCACCCAATTTAAAATTCTGCCAATGATGGTACCAGGGGACCATTACTGGAAAGGGAAAAGAAGCATTTTGAGTAACACCTATGCCAAAAGTTTGGACAACGTCATCTCTAATTTCCGTCCCTCACTAAAATGACTCACTATTTGAGGCATACACTATGTATCTAGCGCTGTGGTGAATTCTGCAAGCCTTAATTCTTTCAACTAAAACCTCTTCTTTGAGATCATTGCATGTTTGATTCAGAGTACTCATATTGTGATTATTAAAATAAATTTCAAAGATATTTCTGTAAAAACTACGTGTCTACACTTCAGAGTCTTCCCTGGCTTGGAGGCTGAGGGTCTGGGGAAGAGAGGAAAGGAGAGGGTCTGTGACACTAAGATTAAAAAGATGTGGTCTCTCGTTCAAGGATCCTCTAACAGTTGAGTAGAGGAGCTAGAAGCCTGCGCAGCTGATTACGACACGAGTCAAGCAGTGTGGAAGTAAACACAGAAGTATCAATAAGGTATTCTGGATGCGCTAGAGAGGGAGTTGTTAATTCCAAATCAGGCGTCAGGAAAGAATTCTTCAGCAGGTGCCATTTGAGCTGGGCCTTAATGAATGAGTAAAATTTTCTCAATTAAGAAAAAAGAATATTCAAGCAAAGTAAACAATGGGAATGGAATCATGAAAGTACACATTGTGTTTGGGGAAAGGATTCTCAAAAGACTGGGAGCAGTTGGCAGATAATCCTGGAAAGGCGTGTTGGGACCAGTTTACCGAGAGCTTTGGACAAGTGAGTGCACACAGACTTTGTACAGTGGGCACTGGGGAAACATCAAAATGATTTGAAGATACTGCTATTATCTCTACTCCCCAAATGAGAAAACTGAAGCTTAGAACAGGTCAGGAACTCACTCCAAGGCAAGCGTGGAGGTGAGAGCTGAGATGTTGCTTACCTCTAAAGTCCAAACACCACACCCCATCTTTTCTTTCTTTGAAATATAATTGACAAAATATTGTTTCAGGTGTAACACATCATAATTTAACATTTGCATTTATGATGATATGATCACCACAATAAGCCTAGTTAACATCTGTTGAAAGAAAGAAAAGGAAGGAAGGAAAGAAGGAAGGAAGAGAGAGAGAGATAGAGAGAGAGAGAGAGAGAGAGAGAGAGAGAGAGAGAGAGAGAAAGAAAGAAAAAGAAAGAAAAGAAAAACAACAGGCTCCACATGGAGTCATTGGCCGTAAGCCCCACCTCAGCAACCCCAGACTTCATTCCTAACCCAAGTGCAGTTTCTGTCTCTCAGCGATGTCACTTTAACCAGTTGATCTGGAATCGTCTGCTCAATACTAGTGAGGCAATCTGCCTGACAGACCTCTTGCCTTCCCCTAAAGGAAGATGACCTTGCCTGAAACTATTCGCTCTTCGGTAAGGACTTCCTTATCTCGGCCCCATTCCACATGTGTTCCAAACCCCTTGGAACTCCTTTCCACCCGCTAGATGGGATGTTGCTCAATTCATGAATTATCAAATAAATAAAGCCAATAAGATCTTTAAAAGTTACTCAGTTGACTTTTGTTTTTTAACACATCCATCACCACACACAGTTAAATTTTTCTTTTCTTGTAATAAGAACTTTTAAGATCTATTCTCTTAACAAGTTTCAAATACACAATACAGTAGTGTTAAGTGTGGTCACCATGCTGTACGTTACATCTCCACGACATATTTATTTTAGAACGAGAAGTTTGTATCCACCTTGTCTTAGTCTTATTTTTTATTTATAAAGTGGAACTAATAACAATACTCCCTTATCTACCTAAATGGTTTGATCAAATAAAACTACAGATGCTAAATGCCTTAGAAATTATAAACGAATGTCGGAAGTGTAGATTATCAGTATTATCTTGTTGTTATTACAATTACAACTAATGTTACTCCTGAAGCTAGCATAAATGTATTTTGTAAAGGCAAGTAGTGTTATTTAATGTTCACTATGGCTGTACATTTTGGAGTTCCTACTGTGCCTTACGCATACATTACCTTATTTCCTTCCACCACCCTGTGGGACAGGTTTCATTATCTCCAATTCATAGGTGAGTAAACAGAGGCCGAAAGAGATTAACAAACTGCTCAGTCACACAACCAGTAGGTCGAGAACCAGGCTTCAATCCTATGTCTTTAAACTCCCAAACTTTCCACAAAGCAACTCACCGCCTTCCTATTGATGTCACAAACCTTTCAGGTTGCAGGGGCACACCGATAGGGTGTCTTCAGAAAGCAATTAATGACATCAGTAATTTCAATACTTCCAACAAGATGGCAGCATCTGATTCTGTGTTCCAAAGGAGGTGACTATTTCTAACCCTGTTAAGGACACTGTTCAATAAAGAAGTAATATATTTCCTTTAGGCTTGATTTAACTGGAAAGCTTGATCTATTCCGTCCCACTCTCTGCAATGAAATAATGTCTTTCTTTAAGAATAACTCTTCTGTTAATTGAAACAAAACCAAACCAAAAAAAAAACCCCAAACTTCTTAATTATGTGAGTGTATTGTTTCCTTACATTTATTTCAAATTTTAAGAACTTCCCTGAACACTTGTCAAATCATTTGTTTCTGCATTTTAAAGTATGCAGTTTCTGCATTTTAAAGTTTCTCTCTTCTCCTGGTCGTAAAACTTTAAAAATCACTAAATAGGGCTGGTAATATATACAGATTGATGAATATTATTCATGCTGGGTTTATTCTTCTAAAATATGTGTTTTATATGTAGTAAAAATGATCATAACTGAGTCTGACCAAATTTATATTCTTGGAAGCTTTTCATATTCAACAAGGACAATCTGATACTCCAGCTAATGAAGTTATTGGTAATAATGGCCACCAAATATTCTGATTTAAGTACTGGAAAATAATTGCTGTTGCTCTTTTTTACAACATTTTTGCCGTTTTTCTGAGTAGAGCTTTCAAAAAATGTTGTAAACTGATAAGGTGAACAGAGAGACTTAGAGAGACTTAGCTGCAATTCCGTAAGTGCTGCAGAAGGAAGACGAAACCCCTGCGGAGGGGAAGTTAGACTACAGACTATGTGGGAAGGGACGGAAAGACTCTGTGAGCAGACCACGTGTGCAAGGGTTTGAAGCAGAGCACTAAGCTCAATTCCTAAATTCAGACACATTTATTTGTTACCCCATTTCAAATATTATAGCCATTTCATGACTATTTTGATGCATAACATCACAGCATCCTGAGTAGGAAGCTTTGAAGAGGTTTGTATTCCTCTTTCTACAGAAGACGACCTTGTGATTTCCTAGTATTTGTTGATTTGTGGTAACGCGAGACTCATAACTTGGTAAGGGAAGCCTTTCTACCTTAGACCATGTGGATTTGGTTTCTCTTTAGATTAGGTCAAAATCTTTCTGTAGTTTTTTGTCCGGTAACTCAGGGAGTCTCACCATGGTTCTTAGATGCAGCCGGGTTTGAGGAGAAACTTGCAAAGACAAGTATTTGCAAAAGTATTAATCAAAACATTTACAATGGTTAAATTTGAGTGTGGCTATATATAGGAAATTTTTCTTTGATCTTTGTGATCTGCATTGCTTGAATTTTATTCGTGAGTATATGTTCTACTTAGAATGAAAAGAAAAAGCAAAGTTATTGACACTTTGGGAAGATATTTAATTCCTGAAGGTAATGAATGAAAATTGATACCTCACCTTGAAGTATCAGAGTTTTAAATTTGGAAGTTGCAAGTGATGACCCTCAGCCCCCTAGGATCTAGGCCCATATGCTAGGGTCTCATTTTAAAGATATGTGAAGGACTGCATAAATAAAACAGTCATTAATCGATGATCGAAATCAATCAAAATCCAACATAAATAGTCTGATTCTCATTTTTCTCTTGGAGATGTAGTTGTCACCAGAGAAGTTACAGTTCCACTAAGGCCCAACTTGTTACTGCTCTCATTCCAAGTACTAAGAGGAAAAGTATCACTTTGATTTTAATTTAAACTGATTTAATGCCTCCTTTTATTGTGTTTTTCCCAAATGCATCACAGTCCAAATATTCTCGGGTAGTCCTATTTTCTCATGACTGGACTACTGGAGAATGTAAATGACCTTAAGGTACCCCGAAATAAACTATTGTGTTGACTGGGCCATACAAACTCTGAGAATTTTTCACATGAAATGACGGTGATGATGGAAATTGGCATGTATACCAAGTGGTTGCACACGTTCTCTCCTATTATTTACAGCCATGCTATAAACTAGAGATTATTGTCCCCAGAGTCCTTTACCCATTAGGAAACTCAGGTGGCAGGTACATGTCATACCAGTCTATTTTACCTAACAGTGAGAAAGCATTAACCGATTTCACCAGATGCCAGTTGTTGCTTCTCAGCCAAAAACTGTCATCCTGAGATACACTTCTCTGCTCGTATGCCTTATTATTTACTTTTCCTGGGTTTCACTTGAAGAAATTGTTATAGGGACTGTTTCAAAATACCTCTTCTGGGTTCCTCAAAAAATTAAAAGTAGAACTACATGTGACCCAGCAATTCCACTTCTGGGTATATAGTTGATGGAAATAAAATCACTACTTCAAATAGATAGCTGCACTCATGTTTACTGCAGCGTTATTTATAATAGCCAAGACATGGAAACAACCTAAGTGCCCAACAACAGATAAGCGGATAAAAAATGTGAGATATAAAGAATGGAATATTATTCAACCACAAAAAAGAAGAAAATACTGCCTTTTGCAACAACATGAATACCCCTTGGGAGCCTCGTGCTAAGCGAAATAAGACAGAGAAAAGCAAATACGGTATAATTTCACTTTCATGTGGAATTTAACAAGTTCACAACACATAAAACAAACTGTTGGTTGCTGCAAGAGGTTGGGGGTGAGGGAAGTGGCCAAAAGGTACAGATTTCCAGTGATAAGTTCTGGGGATGTAACGTATAGATAGCATGATGACCATAGTTGACAATACTGAGTTTACACAGTCATGAGCGGCTTAATGCCAGGGGTATATTTTGAGAAATACATCATTAAGTGATTTTGTCAGTGTGCAAACATCATAGAGGACGCACTGCACGAAGCTAGATGGCAGAACCTAGTGCACTCCGAGGCCATGTGGATGGGATAGCCCCTTGCTCTTAAGCTATAAACCTATACAAGCATGTCACTTACTGTACTGTAGGCAATTAGAACACAGTAGTAAGTACTTGGGTATTTAAACGTATCTGAACAGATGACAGGTGTAGTAAAAGTACAGTATAAGAGAGTAAGAAACGGTACACCTGTACACGGCACTCACTATGAGTGGAGTCAGCAGGACCGGGAGTTGCTCTGGGTGAGTGAGTGGGGAGGCACGTGAAGGCCCAGGATTCACTGTACACTGCTGTAGACTGTACAAACACTTAGGCTTCATTAAATTTATAAAATAGCATGTGATTAAATTAAGCACAAGAGAAAATGACTCAATCAAGAGACAAGAAATGTATGAGGCTTCTGCTGACATAACCCGGCATAGTTTTACCCCGCATAGCAGAATCTTTTTTTTAAGTAGAAAGAGTACACCCTATAAAATAATGATTAAAAAGTATAGTATAGCACATACATAAACCAGTAACATCGTCCTTCATTATATATAGCACGTGATGCCAAGCATTACATAGGACACACAATCGCATGCTCTGTACTTTTAGGCCAACGACAGCGCAGTAGGCTTGTTTCCACCAGCAGCACCACGAACGCATGAGTTAGCACACGGGGCGACATTACAAGGGCTGAGGTATCACTAGGGGACAGGAAGTTTTCACCTCCGTTATAATCTTACGGGACAACCACAGTGTATGTGGTTCACCATTGCCCAACATGTCCCTACGTGTCACGTGACTGTATTTGAAAGTCACCAAGACAGTAAATTTTAAAAGTTCTCATTACAAGAAAAAAAAATGTAACTATGTGAGGTGATGGATGTTAACTAGATTTATTATGGCACTCATTTATATATATATGTATATATATATATATAATCATTCTGTTCTGTCATACAACTTAAATTAATGTCAATTATATCTCAATAAAAGAGGAAATTAAATAAACAAATGCATACATGAATAAATAAATAAAACAAAATGCCTCTTCTGTGCTATGGGAGTCATTTTCTAATATCAAAGACACACACTTCAGCCAGAAAAAAACATTGAATTAAATTTTCTTATTTTGCTGTTACTCTACTTAGTTCTTCTACTTCTTATGGTGTTGATGCATATACCTGTTTTGTTATCCTAAGTCTTGAGAAGACTGGATAAAATGTGTATGCTTGTGAAGAGATTCAGCCTCAGTTAGTAACTGAGCCAACTTAACTTCTGAGCTTGGTTTTAATATTATTAATTTATATATTAATTTGTAAATTAATATTAATTTGTAATAACATAACAATCATTTATTGAATGCTTTATTATGTTCCAAGCACTAAATAAGCATTTGCATGCATCATTTCATTGAATGTTTTCAACAAATTTAGATAAAATTATTATCTTAATTTACAGCCAAAGAAACTGAGATTTAGTAAGATTGTTAGCTGAATTAAGACCAGCCTACTAATAAATTAACAGAACTAGGATGTGCCTTTAAATTTACCCTAACTTTAGCTCTCATCCTCTCAGACACAATGCTGTATGTTTGGGTTTCCCAAAATAATACCAAGGAATGAGTACAGAGGTAGGATGTCTCTTCCACATTACCAATATGGCTATGGATTCCTCGAGCAATTGAAATTGCTATCGTGGCTCCCATTACCACTACTAGTCTACTCTACAAAACCAATAATCACATCTCTTGCATATTTATTGTACCCACCCTTCTTCTGGAGTATTTACATATTTAATCCACTCAGCTCCCTTGTAAAGTTAGGTGAAAAAAGTCAAATTCTTAATACAAGAATACAAAAATCTCAGAGAGTTTAAGGAAGTATATACAAGTTCCACAGCTATTATCCCAAAGTTGCTAACAGATCTGACTCCAAAACACAGACTATCATACCCCTGAAGGTAAGCTGACCCTGATGCTTCTCACCCCCCCAAAGATCCTCCTAATCTAGTTGGCATCCTGGTTGTGTCTTGCCTTTCTCCAAGGTTGTCACTCTCTTTTTTCCAAATGGTTGTGTTGGGGACCAGAGGAAGAGCCCCTGAGTTTGTATGGGCAGTCCATTTCATCTGATGAAAACGAGAATAATGTTTCCCATAAACTTCCAGTGATGTAATCATTGGTAATCATTGTTATTTTAATTTTTTCTGAATGCATTCTCTTGTTAAAATTTACTCTCATGAAATAATGTCCATAAATTACTACATTATTTTTAATGTTATATTATTATTAAAAAGCCATTATGAAGATCTCTTAAGTCCTATTTCTAAAGCAAATGACATCAAAGATGGCAAGAAGAAGGGACTTTGGCCTGCTAACATTTCCCTAAACAGTGACTCATTTGATTTAGTTTTATTAACTCCAACTTAGGAGAAACATTTTTTAATAAATATTTATATATAATTAGGTGCTCCCACTCTGAATAAATGTCAACTAACCCCTGAGATACCTGAGAATTGTTGACTATTTTTGCTATTATATTGAAATGGTCAAAAGATACAGTACAAATGAGACCAAAAATAAACTCCAAGATGCACCAATTTTTTAAGTTATACAGATGTGGGTGGGTTGTCTTTTCAATTTAGTGATAACAATAGAATTCAAGTTTTGGAGATGCCAAGATTTTATTCCTTTGAGCAAAATGTTCTGTGGTATTCTAATTGGTCTGACCAGTCCTGTGGAAACCAGAACAGCCAGTTAAAGAGAAACCTGGTGGAATAAATAAAATACTAGATACACCAAACAGATTTTGCCTACTAGCAACAAGGGAAGAAAGAGTCAAGACAGGACACAAAAGTTTTTCTCTTTCTCAAAAACAAAATATGCTCCACTCTGAAACTGCTTGCCTTTTGCAGAAAGAAGCTGGAGCAAATTTTAAAATTAAGCAAAGAAAGACAGTAAGTAAAATGGTTTCACTGCTGACAAATGAGCCTGCTGTCCCTCTTTCCTGTCCTGTGGTTTACAAATTCTCCCAAAGGGTTGTTTCTCCGTAATTAGGAAGCAAGAGCACTTTTTACTTTTCTGCTTCTCAGGAAACCTGCTCCCCGGTTACCTTACAAAGGCAGGTGAGGAAGCGTGAAAGGAAAACAAAAAAGAAACAAAAAACCAAAGAGCTAAATGACACACATACAGAATAGCCCACATTGTGATTAAACTCTGTTTCGGGGAAACCCCCAGGCTGGGGCAGAATATGGAAGGAAGCACAGCCTTCCTGTGCAGCATTTGCTGGGAGATAGCCAATATTCTCGCCACGGCGGAAGTGGTCCTGCATCCAAGAAGGAGGGGTCTGCGTGTGGCAGCAGTGTGCACCCGCCCGGAATGCACAGGGGCTTTGGAGTTTTTGCCGAGAAACTCGTGGGCCAAATCTAATCGCTGCCCTTCGAAAAGCTGCCTCTGGGCTGCTGCGGGAGATTGCTTCTGGCTGTTGAAAACGGTCACGTGCTGTCTTTCGGTCCAAGCCTCTCTCTCATGGGGCCTTCGAGCAGCCCTCAAAGATAAATCTGAAGCTTCAGAAAATAACCACAATCGTAATTCTTTGCTCAGGAATTACACGATGACTATAATCTGACCGGAAATCAGGTGTGAACCCCCAGCTTCAGTTCTCACTTGGCCAAGTGATTCACCCTGCCTGAGTCTGACTTCTCACCGAAAAACGGTGACAGCAGCCGCATCTACCTTGTGGCATGGGCATGAGAATTTGATGACATCTGTAAAGTATCGGCGCTCATGAAACGATACCTGCCACTCTAGTTATTGTCGCTGTTGTCGTTTGTGTGTATGTTTACTTAAGACCACTCTCTTTCCCTTTTGAGGAGTTTGCTTACTTGGTTTTTCCTATTAAAAAGCCCATTTTAAAGTAGGTGTGGTCAAAATAAGTGAATGATTCAAGAAATAATTCAAGGCATGGGATCTAGAAACAGTGTCTAATGAAAGAGAGGCCAGAGGAGGAGTGGCAGAGACATCGAGGAAGATGCTGGATTTTAAAGATGGTAACAATTATTAGGCAGGTTTTTGGCACTTGGAGAACTGTCTGGATTTAGTCACTGACACAAAGAAAGCAAAGCAAATTTAATGCCTTAACCCTAGAAAAAAAAGAAAATGTGTCCAAGAGACAAACATAATCACAGCAAGCTGAGTCAGCGCTGTCAGGAAAATGCAAACACAGAACACTCATCTAATAAAAATTGTGTTACAGCTGTAATGGGTGAGGAGAGAGCTAAACCCACAAAACAGAAGACCAGCATATAGTAATGTTTAAAGTTGATGAAGCAAGAGACAGCAACATTAGTATGTTATTTAGAAATGTGATGGTATTTCATAATTTCCAGAAAAAAATGTTGAAAAAAAGCTGAAAGTTTGGCATCTCTAGAGCAGGGTGGTGGGTACAGAGTTAGAATGAAGAGTGTGGGTTTCCTAATAAGCCTTTAGCACTAATTGACTTTTCAAAGGTGTGTATGTAATGATGTGATTAAAAATTAAGCTTATTTAAGAAATACACATTTAAGATATAATAGACATTGCATACATGCACACTTTGATATGCTCAAGTGTATGAAAACCTATACATCTAATCTATTTTATTTCCTGAGCCAAAAATAAAGAAGTAAATAAGGCCCATCATTAACAACTTAAGTGATAGGACTTTGTAGTTCGGATGAGACGCAAATAAAAAGGATTCAGAAAAACTTAAATGGGAGATATGGCCTTTGGATGCAAGGATCTTGAAGTCTGGTTGAGAAAAGAGAAAAATCTCATAACAGAGGAAGAATGGGAACCTAAAAGGAAAAAAAAAAAGAACAGAAACTTTTATGTGCCTTGCTATCTAAGTCTCCTAGAGGTTTCCTATGAGCAATTTTTCAAGATTCTGAAGAAAAAAAAGTTGTGTTTAGCTGACAAGATGAGCTGCGTGACACTCCAGAGAGAAAGGAGAACCATGTTTTCACAGTTAGAACTACCACACAGATAGACTAACCCCTGATTGTACCGAAGAGGCAACTACTCTTCAGAGAAGCTGAGTATCTTTCCCTGTGTGGAACCAGAGCCAGTCTTTTAATAGCACCTGCATGTTCTGGTGGGTACCCAGTCCTAAGTTAGCAAGACTGTCCGATAGTTGTTTGAGATGACAAAATAATAATTACTTTTTAGCGTTCTATTAATGAAATGAGGACAATAAAATAATGTTATCCATTAAGTATTTATATAGTGCTTTCAAAAAGTGTCCTTATTTTCATTGTCTTAACCCCAATAATCCCGTGCTAATGAGAACCTTCAAATTCGATGAGGTTTACTGAATTGTCAGGGGCAAATAGCCAGTGAATAGCAAATCAGATAATTGGATACGTGTTCTGACTCCTTGTTCAATGTTGGAAGTTATTCTCTTCTATTATGACCCACGAAACTTTAGCATTTTAGTGGAATGACTTTGCTTTAAAAATACTTTAAAATATTTTAAATTGAATATATTATCTCTTCATAGTGTGGACATAGTAATGAAGTTAAGTCATTCAGCGGTCAGTGATAATTCTGGAGAAGGGATAATAGCAGGAATTTTCAAAATGACCATGTGGGAGCAATTCTGGGATGAGGAGAGGAGCCATGCATTCTAATTAAGGCTGCATTCCTTCAGAGTTTGGCAATAAAATTTCTCCGAATTTTTTAAGTAAAGATTAATTTTGTCATTGCAATTTTTAAAAGAAAGTTCTAAGCAAAAATAAATAAATAAACAAACAAATAAATAAAATCTTAATGGTCAAGGAACTTTGAAGATAAAGTGTAATTGCTTTTCCTTTAAAGATGGCTTTTCATGGATCTTCTAAGAAGACTCCAAACCACTGTTTCATGAACATCAACTTACAATTTCATTCACACTAGTACAGCGGTGTGTACGTGCATTCAGAATGTAGGGTGCTTTGCCGTCAAAGAGTTGTTTCCAATAGACAAATACTTCAGTCCTCTAAGATCTCACTTCCATCTTCCTCAATACAGCAAGAAAAATGCAAAGACATATGTCATTAATTGCTCCAGGCATTTCCCTCTAGAGAAATAAAAACTGTAAACATCAACAGAGCATTCTACTAATAGCCCTAAGTGTTGGCTTAAAGCATCATTAATTTTACATTTGTAAGGTCTGTAAGTGTATGCCCTGTATTCTCACTGAAAGGATCAATCAGTAAGGTCATCCTTGCTGCTTTCAGTCTAAATAGCAATGCAAAAATGTAGTGCGTGCAGGACTGTAAATATATATGCGCCCATGTATACACGTAACAACATAAAATTACATAACGAAAAGTAAGAGAAAATAACAGGTTACGTTCTAAACTTTTTGCCTGTTTGTGTATACTAGATTGCATTTTTCAGATGGGGTAATTTTTTTACTGACTTTGAATAGCTTGATCATAAATCCTTTTTGCTGTGTCAGCACATAGCAAAACTGAAACAAGCTCTTTGTTTTATGACAAGTGCATCACTGAATAGTGCGTAAGTTTTTTTTTTTTTTAATGGTTCTTTCATTTTGGACCTGTTTTTGGTGAGCAACCTATATTATTCCTCCTCTAGTTGGGATTATGTTGTTTCCTTTCCCCAAATAATGGCAATTTCAAAAAGTGAGTAGTGGCCTTTTTAATAATGATACTCCTGAGTATGTAGATTTATTACTATGGGCACATAGTGAGATGTCAAGGAATTTTGGCATTTGCAGGGGAGCAATTATGTTGACTTCGTTTGTTTTACATTTTAGCTTTCTAACCAAACACGGAAACTCGTGAGGTTCCTTGAATCATAATGACTCTCACAGTGAGAATTCTCATCCTGTGTCCATCAACTTCCAGGACTTTCACAGGCAGACTTCAGGAGGGCCGCCACAGTCTCTGCACTACAAAGGCTCTCGTAGGGATCTCGGATCCCAAAGTGACTAAGAACCAGTGTTCGACTGGGTATGAAATACCTCAGTTGGTGGTAATGGTTTCAAATTATTTTTTTCTAATGTTCTTTTCAAAATGAGATTCAAACAACTTTGTGTATTATATTCACAATAATACACAATATATTCACTTTTAAAACAATTGTGTAAGAAGCCACAGACCTTTCTTACTTGGCCTCAGAAATAGACCAAGGGATACTCTTGCTCTAATTTTATTTTTTGGTCATATTTGGGGTTTAAGTTTTTCAACTCTCCATTCCATACAGCCATAGAGATCATGGCTTGAATCCTGTCATCAAAATGTACGATGGCAGCCCTGCGCTCGAGGTACTGCAGACTGCCGTGAGCTGAGAACGGCCCAGGCTCCGGGAGACGTTCGCCTAAAAGTTGACTGCTCTTGGAGAACAATCCTTCAGATTGAATAAAGCTGCTACAGGTCTGTTATATAGACCAACTATGCAAAAACAGCATTGAACACAAGATTTGGTAATTAGTTCTCTCCTACTAAGGTGCCGGTCTGGAAACA
Organism: Desmodus rotundus; assembly: GCF_022682495.2. Classification (NCBI taxonomy): domain Eukaryota; kingdom Metazoa; phylum Chordata; class Mammalia; order Chiroptera; family Phyllostomidae; genus Desmodus; species Desmodus rotundus. Next base: position 50,080,109 of record NC_071389.1, read on the forward strand.
TGAGCTTAAAAGGAATTACAACAGATTTTTAAAAGTCCTGGGAGAAATGGACTCACTCTCTTTAGATAGCCCTTTGAGAGACATATAACCCTAGGGCCTCTTATCGAGAACAAAATAGGGATTGGAAGCATCAATAGAAAGGTGATACTTTCTAAGAAATTGTACCTCTTTGTTCGTGAATAGGTTGATGCGATTACAGAAGGGGATCAGGGCTGAGGCGCTCCGGGCTTTGTTGTAGTGGTAGCGCCGCATTTTTGTGCAGCCGGTTGCAACTGGTATCTTAGTGCCTGCTGCCTCTGCAAACACCAGGTCAGTGACTATGAGAGCCCAGATCTCACAGATGGCCTGTCCCGACACATGGCCCCTTCTCAGTGGCCACAGACACGGAGTTCTCCACTGGGAGCAATCATGTCCCCCATGGTACATTTGGCAATGTCTGGCAACATTTTCGATTGTCAACTAAGGAAGTGTTACAGGCATCTAGTGGGGAGAAGCCAGAGATACTGCTCAACAGCCTACAATGCATTGGACGGCTGCCACAACAAAGAATTATCTGGCCCAGTGTGTCAATAACGCTGAGGTTGAGAGACCCTGCTCTCAGGCCTTGCCACCCTCGGCCCCTCCGGGGGTTCCACAGATATACTGCATTCAGACCCACACTTCCCACAAGAGCCACTAGAAGTTCATCAGCATTACAGTCTTGGAGACTGTAATGCTTTGGGCAGAGTAAAATGAAAAGTATCATAAAATGTGCTCCCTTTCCTGGTTAACACCTATGCTCTTCTCCAAAATGCAGATTAAATCTCACTTCCAAGAAGAAACCATTTCCTATTTTAGCATCACCTCCTCCATAGGCTCACATACTACCATATGCTTACTTTAAGCACAGCTCTGATCAAACTATTTCTTATTCCCCTACTAAATCTATTGAAAGCTTTTTTTTAAAAAAAAAAAAATTCTTATGTCTTAGCACCTACCAGAATGCTTGGCATATCCAGGTATGCAACAAATACACGGTGAAAGAAAGAACAAGCATGGGTTGGAGGACTGGCTTGGGTTCTGAGCACCCACCCTCCAAACTGGATTTATCCGAGACTGTTTTAGGTGAGCACAATGGCCCCCAAGGATAACTGGGGCTATCTGATCCCATGTCCTCCAAGCACATGGGACTGAATAATATCTCATTTCACAGCACATAGGTGCATGAGCACTGTGGTGGACATTTCTGGCCTACTGAAGGGCAGCCATAACGATGTTTACCTGAAATTCTAAAGAACATAGACTGTAGACACTATAATACCTGTTTGGGCGTCTAGGACAAAGCCCTCCCAAAATGCCTTTTCTTGGGGGCAAGGAGAGCAAGATCAACTAGCTACTTTTAAAAAGCTTGGCTTTGTATTAACATTGTACAGAACTGCCTTCACTGAAGAAGGAAGAGGAGGGTGACCTGACTGAGCACGTGGAACTGGGCAGTGGAGCAGCCAGCCTTCATCTCCACTGGTAATCAGCTCAGGCCAGTGCCAGTTATAGGGCTGCTACAGGGTCTGGCTACGCCCAAGGGTGATTCTTACGCTGCCTGCCGGTAGATTACACTAGAATCCATAAGAAAGAGAAAGAGCTAAGTTTAGGATAAATGTGCTTTTGTATTAACAACTACAATCCTGTTGTTATAACGTGAATAAATATCACGTTGAAAATGGGGAAAAAGCACCTCTCAGATTTATGGCACATAAATGATAACTTGTACTGTTGGTGATTATAGAATATGAAACAAAATGATTTCATTGTTCTGGATAATATGATACTGTTGTATTACCTTGTGCTGTTATTTTGACAAAGCACGTCACATAGGATTTCAAGATAATATTTAATGCAATTATAGTATTCCTGACATGATTTGACATCAGGAAAAAAAGACAGGAACATTTCAGAACATTCAACTTTATTTTCCATTGACAAACACCACATAAATAACATACATTTATTAAATATACAGACTAGCTATGACTTGAATTACCATCAAAATTCTGATGTACTTTTCAGAGTCTCTTTTATTCTTTGTCTCCACAATATTGAAGACCAGCCTTCAAAACAAGTTTAAAGATATATTTAAATATATTTAAGATAACTCCCCCAAAAACTTTACGTAGAGGTGACAAAAGTATACTTTTTCACTTAACCAAGTGCACAGAGATGGGCTGCTGGGTGGGGCTGGTGGGGAGACATATGTCTACTTGACATTATTTACTGAAGTACCAGTGATCTCAGTCCTTACTTAGACACACTTCATTTGTTGTAACCAGAGTAAGATAGTCAGTGCCTCTTTTAGTTTGTTTGCTTAAGGAAATGTTCAACTTTCTGCTATTTGTATAAACACATTTGGTCAATAAAGAGGGAGAAGGTAAAGTATTTAATACATACATATTATATAGATGGGTTGGGAAATATTACATGTATAATATATATAATATACATGGGTTGGGAAAAACACGTCTAGCTGCCAGTGATGACTTGAGTGATTGGAAAACCTGCTCGTACAAAAAAGAACCCTGGCCTGTCCTTGCTTTGTCCGACTGGCACTCCTTTGTAAAGATAAATGCAGTCCCTTCCTCTCTTTGCTTCTGTGGAATGGCCTAAAAGGATGAAGATGGTTAACAGGGTTGGAAATATACGGGTATTCCTCCATATCTTTCTCTGTGTTCTCTAACCCACTCTGTGCCCGCTCCACATAAGTATCCTTTCAAAAGCTAAAATAACATGGAAGTGTATCAGTAAGTCATATGCATTTTCCCTGCTTACCATTACAGCTTTGATTTCTACAGAAACTAAAACTATATAAAGGAACTCTTCAAATAGTGATTAGAGTTTAGTGATTGGCTAGCTTTTGGCTAGATAACTGATTTACTTTAAGTAAAGGCCAAATTACTCTAATTCTAAATCAAGTGATGAAAGAATTTACAGGATGAACATTTGAAAATAACTCCAGATGTGGAATTATCTCCAAAATGCTCAAAAAGCCTGAAAATGTCGATTTGTTCCTGATGGTAATTTCTTTCCTTCCTATCTTTATTCCCATAATAAAATTGTTTCATCAAAGCAGTCTTATTAAAAAAACAGACTCGGCCCTGGCTGGTGTAGCTCAGTGGACTGAGCACCGGCCTGAGAACCAAAGGGTCGCAGGTTCAATTCCCAGTCAGAGCACATGCCTGGGTTGCAGGCCAGGTCCCCAGTAGAGGGCATGTGAGAGGCAACCACACATTGATGTTTCTCTCCTTCTCTTTCTCCCTCCCTTGCCCTCTCCAAAAATAAATACAATCTTAAAAAACAAACAAACAAACAGACTCGAACCTATGTCATATATTAGGACATTAGCATATTAGAAATATGAAGCCATTCTCACTCCTCTTGAAAACAACCCCCGCTTCACCAATAGTAAATATTTGTTACTTTCTCTCCATGAAAAAAAAAATGAATAAACAGGTTGGAGGCAAGGAGTATGGGAGGAACACTCTTGTATCTAGTGAAGAAATATGTAACCCAGGAGACATTTGGGTTGCTTATGCTATGAAGCTGAAGTAAAACTTCTGAAAAAAAAATTTTAATTCTCAATAAAGAAAATGTGATATATAAATGAATATGGTATATATTTGATTTATTTGATTGAATTACATTTCAATCAGATATCAAGAAAATCATACTCAGCTGATGGTATGGTAATGTAATGGTTTGCAGCTCAACTTGTATAAATTATAAGCTTTAAATACAATCATCCTTTTAGGAATTATAAAATAGAGAATATAAAAAATAAAAATGTTCTTTTCTTTCATCCCTTAAAAGAGTAGAGAATAGGGGAGAGTGAGATGGAATTGTTAAGTAGCATTTTTTTAGCATCTGACCTAAAAACTAATTGTTTATCGCTTTTTGAAAAAAATGACTTTATTATAGATTTGATAAGTCTTTTATAGATATGTGCAGTCTCAGTTTCCTTTTATCACTTTGAGAACAAAATTACCCTGCACTACTTTTTGTTTTTACTTTCTTCTGTTTTATTCAAAGTGAATTCAATAAAAAAAAGCATTCAGGGAAGACATAAACAAGATTTTACTTGATAATCATAGATTCAAACTCATAATAAAATTAAAATCTTTTTGGTTGGAGCAATCCAGGTGAATATGGACATTTGCATGAGATTAGCATCTATATAAATGATATCAATATAATGAAATTCTATGAAAAAAGTTCCCCAATTTTCTGTTTCATGCTTCCTATGTAATCACCACCTATTAGTTGTCTTAGCATACTGAGCTTCAACTTCTTAACAAGTGCGTATGTGAGTCTTACATTGCTTTTCAAATGTGCACATTGGTTCTATCACAACCTAGGTGATGAAACATCAGGTATATGTCCCCTCTTACAGCATTTCATTGCAACTTGGAAAACAGTCCCATGGACTTAGCCACAGTATTAAGTCTTCATTTTGAAAATGATGTAATTTCATTCACTGAACAATTTTGTATATTTATTTAGACATCAGTTTTAGACGTTTTTTGGAGACATATACGAGCATGAAACCAGCAATAAACCAGCAGCTGTGAAGATTTGGCATGGTGGACGGCCCAAGCTTTTCATGGAGATAAATCATAGAAATTTTAATTATTCCATATGGTTTCAGTAATAAATACTCTGCAATCTCTCTGTGCCACTCATCTTCCAGTATCCTGTAGATTTCAAGAGTAGCTTTTGGGGTTAAAGTATGAAAAGAAGTAGGCAATATATGTGCCTAAAATTACAAAGAACAAAATTTTCCTATTTTCTGTCTCCAACTTAATCCCAATACAAAAGAACTATTAAATAATGGTTGTGGTGGAAAAGATTAAAAGTCAATTAGTAATTTGGAGTCAAAACCAGGGAAAATATAAAAAGCATTAAATAAATAAAAAGTGTAATGTAGTTGAAAATTTAATATTAGAATACGGGCACAGGAGGAGCACGTTTTAAAGAACTGTTTGAGAAGTCTCCGTGTGCCAGCGTGGTCACAGGGTCTCACAGTTAACTTTTACATGCGCTTCTATGGCGTCTTTTCTGTGACATGGTCCTGAGGTCTTTCATACACTGAGAAAGTGTGAAGTGGAAATACATATGCACTTTTTTTAACTTGTTGCCACTTAAATCTGGCATGATTAAACACTTAGGTTTACTTGAGATTTCTTGGATACAGCAATAGTAAACTTGGTAAATTTTGAGATAGCACATTCCCTTTTTCAACTTAAAATATGTTTAGGACATCCACCACACCTGTTTTATTTGAAAAGCAAACTGTTCTTATTGGATAAGAACATGTCATGATTTTCTTCTATGACTCAGCATAGCTGTCCAATTTTACCGTTAAAAAATCAGGACTCCTTTGTAAAATTTATGATGGCTGATTTTACTTATATTTCCACATTCTACTCACTCATTTCTTTCCACATGGTCTCTTAGACCTCTATTTATTTATTTTACTAATAATATGAAGTTTAGGAATAGTCATAATTTATGCATGCATTTTTTTTCCTGCTCAGATAAATTAAGTACATGAGAGTGAAATTTAAGGCCAATGAACTTAGACTTGGAAACAAGCACACTCTTCTATGATGACTATACACGTCCACTTCCAAACCACATCCAGAGCCTCTGCACAATGTCTATGAAATCTAACCTCAACTATCATCCCAAGCCCTAAATTATTTGACTTCTATTTCTTGTCAGATTTCCCCTGGACTAACAAATGGCTGCCTAGACAACAAAACTCACATGCCATTTCAGAATTTCTTCCTTTTCCACCTCAAAAACCTGCCATTTTTCCACTCCTGCCAGGTCCTTGGGATATGAATTTATCTTGTGGTTAAGAAAAGTCTCAGGCTCTTTTGTCTTTATGTATTTCTGTGGTTGGATAAAAAGGGATTTTTCTTTGACAGTAATCTCCATTATCTCTTGGATTTATCAGTCTCTTAATTATTAATACAAATAAAGCACTTTGTTGTGCAGCAATATGACACTACACATTTGAAGATAAATTCATATTTCTGTAATTAAATAAGCAGGGACTGCTCACTCCATCAGCCTGACAAACCGTAATGGCATAAAGCGCTTCAAGTGTGTGGCAGCGCCGTGCCGATGGCACTCTGGTTTGGCAGACATTTACTCGTTCATTCACTGAACAAATTTTGAGCACTTTCTGCATCCCAAGGGCAGTACCAAGTGTTGGAAGAAGTAACCCCATTGCGCTCACACCATTCAAATCCACATTGCACGTGTGTCCATCTGATTATAACCCAGGGTCAGGGGGCCACTCAAGGAGTAAAGCCTTGTTATTACAAGGTCATCTAAGTGAACTTTTTTTCTGAAGTAGACGGTTTTGTCTCATCCCCCAAGGAAGTGACCTGTGGGATAATCCGACTAAGGCAGAGAGAGATTTTAAAGTGGGGTTTTCACAAAGGTCATTTATCACCATTTTTTCTAAAACCTAGATTAGCAGAACTATCCTGGCCACTCCCAGCAGATCTTATCTTCCTGCTCAGTTTGACATGGTCATTTAAAGTGAGCATTCCTACAGACCTAGGCTGGTGTACATAGTAATCTAATAGATATCGGGCAACTGTTAAAGCTGATTCTTCCCCAAGTGCCTACAAAACTCAAAGAAAAATGTAGTTACTATAAAAAAAAATAAATCTCAAGTTTTTTTTTAAACTAGGAAAGCAATGAAGTAACCTGGAGATTAGAATCTTCATGAAAAAATGTTAATTAGTTTACAAAATGAATGCTTCCAAGAATACAAAGAACATTTTGTGTAGGCTTAACTTAAAAGACTGTTGTGTTTGTTGGGAAAATGTTTTTAAAAAGTGCAATTATCAAAATTTAAAGTAGGGATCTACTTGTGCCTAAAAGATAGAAAGCTTAGCTATTAAGGTTGTATACATGTACACTAGAACAAAGACATTTAATAATAAGTATTTAGATAGAGCTCCTCTGGGGAGAAGGCAGAGAAAGTGTTGCAGGGAAGGTCAATATTATTATTTCCTTATTCAATAAATAGGCCAAACTATGGACAGTCTTTATGGAACTCTCACAATTTTATTGGTCTTAGGATCAGAGTTAGTATTTAAGTACCCCAAAGATTAGAGAATACTTTTGGTGGAAAATTCAGAGATAATTAACCAGAGTGCTTATATTCAGTGCTCAAATCAGTCCTTTAAATGCATTCTGAAAAGTCACTGCACTGACCCTCACGGTCAGGTTCACGGATCTTCTCCAGGCTCGTAGGAATTAAAGGTGTGTTCCAAAGGAAGAACATCCGGCCGCTTGAACAGTAACAAGTCCACAAGTATTTAAAATAAGTGAAATTGGCTCTTATTCAGATAGTAAGTAAACCTAATTACCAACACAACCAAAACTTAAACTTTGCAACCTTAACAGCTAATTTACATATTGAACCATACTTAAATAACATTAATACCAATGAATATTGTAGATACATTGTTTAATCTTAATTCAACTTTGAAAGAAAGTGTAAGGGGGCAAAAGAGTGATACAGAGAGAAAGAGAAGTAGAGAGTGAAAGAGAACACAGAAGACCGAGGACTCTGAACAGAACCGGATGGTTGCCGTGTCTTCGATGATATACGCATCAAACCTGCCCTGTGCTCAGTATACTGGAATAATAACTTTCCCCACCCCATCCCCAGCACAGATCGAGATCACTTATAAATAATCACATATTCAGCTACAAATGGCAGAGAATCCCAAACACTAGACTGTTATTTCATATATTTTCTTTTGTTTTTCAATACTTTTGGCACAGGGAATTATCTATGCTGAGACCATTGAGCCTTACGTCAAAAACTCTACTTTGATGCATAAGCGATGGTATGCCAGAGATGCCTAAATTCACAGTAAGGTTTGAGGCTATTTGTCGCAGAAAGCTGTGAACATGCAAACTGATTAAGTGTTTTCTTTCATGCCCCTGTCTGTATTATTTCATTGGATAATGAGATAGGCTGCCCTTTCTGTTCACCATTAGAGCAGCAGGAGACAGCATTTGCTACCTGGCAAAACTTCCGAAGAAGAATCTTTCTTAGCAGCAGATAGACCCAGGGGTCCAAGATCTGGTTCAGTGAAGCCAGGCGGACAGCTATTAAGAAGAAGTTGCATTCTTTCTGCTTTTCTGGTTGTGTCTTGCAGTGCTCGACTGATGCTTGATTGAAGATCATATTCAACATCATTATCTAAGAAAGAAAGACAAATGATTGTCCCAAAGGTGAATAAGGTCATAGTCATCTCCTCTACACAGTACTTTGCACCTAGTCAGTCTACAATAAGTGGGCGGTTGCAGTCAAATGATCAAGCAACATTTATACTCGCAGAACATAGCTCTGAATTACACAAGACATTCCTACGGATGTTCTCACATTTTTGGCTATTTGACACGACACAGCTTTTTATAAAATTGTATGTTCTCAGCCTCTTGATCCTTGGGATTTAAGAAGTTTCAAAATAACACATCTCAAAATTAGCCAAGATCATCTGTCTTGTTGCAGAAAACACCAGCAAGGCTGATACCCAAATGAGAGCCAACACTTCAACAAAACCAAAACACATTCAACCTTAAACTTCAGTAGTTTAACTGAAAAAAAAAAAAACCCACTGAAGAAAAAGCAGAAGCAAGAAAGGGGAAAATAATAATAAAAACATTTTCTGAGTCCTAACAATTTGCCAGGCCCTCTGTCAAGTTCTTCATATGCATTTAATAAACAATATAAGACAGATATGATTGCCTTCTCCTTCACCCAGCTGCAGAAAACAAGGTTTAATGATGTAAAGCGGCAGAGCCAGATTCAAACCACGGTTCACTAGCATCACATGGCACACAGTATTTCACTTTCCTTGTCTCTCCCTCCTTACCACGTGCCTACATAGAACGTAGACTCCATGAGGGCCGGGACTATTTTCCCACACAAGCATATTTACACCACCTAGGCCAATGTGTAGCAGATAGTGTCCAATAAATATTTGTGAGTGAATGTATTATATGACACACATCTGAGTATATTAATATGTGATATAAAATGCGCAATATACATATTTACATTTGAACGAATAAATATTCGTGATTTGCACAGAAGAGAAATATTGATGGTTCATATGCATCTGAAAAAGAAAGTATTTAAACTCATTAATTATTAGATAAATGCAATTGTGACAAAAATAACAAACCATTTTACACCCAGTAGTTTGGCAATAATGAAGAAATGTGACCTCTCCAAATGTCAGCGAGAATGTGGAACAGCAAGGACTCTTACACGCTACCAGTGAGAGTGTGAATTGGAGCCGCCGCCTTGGAAAACAACCGGGCACTCTTTCATCTGCTTCCTCCCAGCCATCCCACCCTTGTGGATATCCATCCCGAATTCTGCAGCAGGAGTTGTGCATATGGCTGTTCGTCACACCATTGTTCATAATAGCAAAAAAAAAGAAAAAAAAAAAAAAAGCAAGAACAACTGAAACATAGGGTCACATCCGCAAGCAAAGAAAGGTGCTGACATTACAACTGGTTTCAAATTTGTCTTCCTAGGTACCCAGCTATTAAGCAATTGAAATGTGGCCAGGGCAAATTGAAATGTTGGAATATGTAATGATTATATAGTGAAATGATAATATTTTTGACATATTGTGTTAAATAAAATACATTATTAAAATCAACACCACCGGTTTCTCTGTACTTTTTAAAAAATGTTACTACTAGAAAATTTTAAGTTCTATGTAGGTCTTGTATTTTTTTGCTCACAATACATTTCTATTGAAACCGCTGTCTCTCTGGAGGCCCACACTTACTGGGGTGTTCTGTCCACAGGTCACATATTCCAAATTGAAGTCAATAACCCTGAGTATATGATACACCTGATCCACAGTCCCACAGTCCCAACAGCGGCACTTTCATTCTTGCACAGTCACCCTGGCCCCATGTGTCAGAGTCGTCTCGGAACCCTCCTTTTGCTTCGTCCTCTGCACTGCCTTTTACTCTTATTCCAATCTCATGCCAGCTCAGCTCCTCCTCTTCTCTGCTTTATACTGAAACCAGACACCCAGGTGGTGCATAGAAATGTTGGCACATCACAGATGCAGCAACCTTAACCCAGCCCTGATCAAATCCTCACCAGCTGTAGAAACTTCAACTCCGTCTGATTGGACAGAGTTGAGTCACAGGTAATTCTTAAATAAGTCACTGGCAAAGGAGACAGAAATGTTCAGGTTTGGCTTGTAGACAATTTCACCTGCCAGGGCTCAACCTATGGTCCTTGACCAAAGTACCACCTAACGCCTGAACAAAACTATGGTTCTATAAATAAATAAGAGGAGAGCAATGGGTAGGCAAGCAGTAGACAGCCATGTATTTTGAGTCCATAGTTTCTTTCAAAGGATTTTTTTCCAAGGGATTTATTCAATAAAAGCAGAAAACAGCTGTACAAATAATTGAATGTTCAGTGAGGCATTATCTATACTGACAAGAAACTGTAAACACATGATTCTCTAACATCAGGATTAAAGCTTAATAAAATACAAGTATTTTATTTCACATGGGTCTCAATGCTCCCTTGCCCGGCTGGTTGTGAGGCTGGTCAGGAGCGATCGAGCCGAGGACAGGGGCACTGGCTGTAGGAAGAGCCTCTGAGCTGCCCAGGCCCTGCTTTTCGTTTGCCCTTCTTCCTGGTTCAAGGGGTGGAAGAGAACATTCAGTTCGTGGAATCGTATGTTTAAGGATTAAGTGAGGACAACAGATTATAAAACAATATTATGTATATACAGTTATATTGTTTATTATAATTAAGTCATGTAAAATACATAGACTTGGGGAAGGCAATGGAATTATTACTATTAATATTTACTAGTAAACAATGTTAAATTATTTTAAAAATTTTGTGTACATAAAACATTTCAAAGATTTCAGGGAAGGCTTTTATTTAAAGGAAGTTGATCATTATTTCCTTCCTTAATAAATATGAATTTATTATACTTATTATACATCAAATTTACTTAAAATTATATTTCTACATTAGTATCTTCTGATACTGGTTCAGAATCCTGTGAACTGAACACTGCGTCCCACTGTGGCATGCGGATGGCCCCTCAAAGATATCCAGGTCCCAGTCCCTGGAACCTGTGACTAGATTATCACATGTGGCAAAAAGGATGTAGCAGATGTGATTAATGTTAAGGACCTTGAGATGGGGAGTCATCCAGGATTATCCGGGTGGACTCAGTGTACCACATGGGTGCTTAATATCTGAGAATCTTTTCCAGCTGTGGTCTAAGGGAGGTGTGACTACGAACAAACGGTCAGAGAGATATAATGTTGCTGGTTTTCAATGCAGGAAGGAAGCCATGAGTTAAGGGATGTAGATGCATGGCCTCTAGAAACAGAAAAAAAAAAAAAAAAAAAAAGGCCAATCTCAGATTGTCCTTCAGAGATTCCAGAAAAGAAATTCAGCCCTGTGGACACTTGGTATCAGCCCAGCGCGTCAGACTAATCAATACAACTTTAAGAGAAATTTGTGTTGTCTTAAGCCACCAAGTTTACAGTAATTTCTTACAGAGCTACAATAGAAAATGAATACGCCCACAGAGTGGGCACTCAACGAATGTTGAGAGGGGTTGGGGTGGAATGAGCTTGAAAATAATGTATTCCCTTTTGGTAGGATGAAACATCCTAGCCTGTTTATTTTGTTCACTTTCTTAGAAAACTTTATCATAAATAAAGTAAAAGTAAATTTCATCCTAAAACCTGTCCAAATTATCTCAATTTCTAAATTTGCAACATGTAAAATGAATCCTTGTTATTCTAATGACATCAGTTAGATTTCAGTATATTTGATTAAAAGGTGTAAAACTATATTTTCAACTTAGTTGTCTTTAAAAAAATATGTGGCTAGTAATTCTTTTGCTAGCCACAAAAAGAAAAAAAATTTTTTCTTCTTAAGCCACATATTTTTTTAAAGACAACTAAGGAAAAAAAATGGAAAGGTTTATCTAGGTCTTTCAGCCCCTGTTTTCATCCAGTAATGAAATATATTTGACCACTTAACCATCTTCCAGAAAGTGTTCTGAGCCTGGTCTAGAATGATCTAAAAACTCACTTAAATTACATTTTCATTTTCTCTTATATAATAAAGTATTAAATTTTTTCAACTTTTTATAATCAGGAAAATTTACAAAATCACTTATTAAAATGGGACTTAAGTCATTTTACACAGTTCTCTTTGATTATTTAAAAAAAATTTTATGAGGCTAATAATACTAAATTATTTTTATTCGGCTAATATAGGTTTCATATGCCTTCCATGGGTAATTTGACTGTAATTTCCAGTAATTTACTATTGACAATGCAGTGATTATGACATTATAAAATCAAGCTCTGTAAGCAATAGCTGGCACATGGGGAGGGACACTCCAGCTTTTCCCAGAAGCTCTGAGATGTGCACTAGGAAGATAATTTGAATTAGAGGCAGGGAGCATGATATTGCCATCTCCAATGGCAGAATGGATGGAAATAGGGCTCCAACTTCGTCATCTATGTTTGAACATAAATGCAAGTTAGCATCTGTCTGTTGAGGTGCCTATATTTAAAGAGCTAAAAAGTGATTATGATTTTTGCAAATATTTTTTAGGTGGTCAGACTTTGGGAGGAAAACTGGGCATGAATATGTAGATTTCTGGTACAATTAACTATTCCTGTAAGTCTGCTCCTTTTAGAGAGACTGCAGACGACCAAGTAACAGGATGCCTGACAGCACAGAGGGTTTATTCTTTAAGCAAATGCATGTATACTCTGCACCATTGCTCTGTCCAATCAGCCTCATATAATGAGCTAGTTGTCAAAGGAGCTTTGAGAGCAATTCTGGCTGATCAGAGCTGCTGCTCTTCTGCCAGCGTCTTCCCCAGGAGCCTGTGACTCACCCAGGCCTCTCGCCTCTGCCCTGGTTATCAGCAGGAATAGAGAACTCTTTGTACCTGTGAGAACCAGGAACACAACTCAATCAGTGACTTCTAAATTCTCTATTCCTGCCTAGTGTCAAGGGCAATTACCTTGCTTCATCCTAACTGAAAAAAAAAAATGATTTGTCCCTTCCCAAATGATAATGATCTTTTAAATGTGCAAAGCACAACCCAAAGGAAACTGTTTTTAGTATTCTGCATTTGGACTTTATTTTGTTGCAGCAGGATTTCTAACTATACACTCAAAAATCTTCAGTGCTTTACATCTCGGTTCAAAAGTACCTTGGATTGTAGGCTATAAATATGTACTGAAGATGACGAATGAGTGAACACAGATAAAGTAATTTGTGGAGAAAGAAAGAAAATTGGTTACTTGCCCTTAGGTTCCATTATGTGTCATTTTTGTGTTTCCAGTTTATTTCTTTTTTAAAAAAATATATTGTATTGAATATGCTATTACAGTTGTCCCATTTTTTCTCCCCTTCACTCCCCTCCGCCCTGCACCCCACCTCCCACCAGCATTCCCCCACCTTAGTTCATGTCCATGGGTCGTACATATGAGCTCTTTTGTTTTTAAATTTGTTGTTGTCCATCTTTTGTTTGTGTGAGGAGGCAAAGTATGTCTACCTATGCCTCCGTCTTGGCCAGAAGTCTCAGTTTATTTCTAATATAAGTGTGTGAGAGAACTTTCCTCCACAGCCAATTTTGATCTATGTGTGTTTTTTTTTTTCATAATGCTCTGTTGTTAGGCCTGGTAAAATAACCTGCTTTACTGGAAATTCCCTCTATAGTTTGACAAATGTACTATATTATAATACACTGAAATCAGTCTGGGCCCTTGAAACTACTAAATTACATTATTTGAATGATTGTCATGGGAATAAGTTTTGTTGTAGATTCAAATAACAATTGTAGTCTGTCCAGTCTGGTTACAACTCTGTTTTCCAGGTACCAAATCATCTTAGCATTCTAGATTTCTCTTTCAGAGGCTTTTCCTGCATGATCCAATATGAAAACTTGGGAAATGAAGAGTGCATAAACATTTTTAAAAATTACTAGAAGTTGTGTAATTTCATCTTTATTATTTTGTAATGTGATACAAAATTTCAAAACGACAATGAACGAAGAACCAGAAGAAGTAAATTGTACTGCTTGCTCTGCCACTATTTATGGCTTTAGGCAAACCATTCACTCTGTTTTATTAAGCTCACTAGTAAACAGCCGTTGGACTGGGTGGCCTCTTACATATACTTCCCTGGTTAAGTTTTTCCCTGATGAATTCTGGAGCAAACATGGAAGTGGAATAAGGATTTAATTTAGAAAAGAAAAGAGCCCTGACTGGCCTGGCTCAGTTGGTTGAAAGTTGTTGCACAGAGCTGGTCAGGGTACAGGCCGGGGTTGCAGGCCGGTGGCAGGCCAGGTCTCAGGGAGGGGGCACAGGAGAGGCGACTGATCCATGTGTCTCCCACACATCGATGTTTCCCTCTCTTTCTCCCTCTCTTCCCATCTCTCTAGAAGTAAACAAATGAAATCTTTAAAAAAGAAAAGAAACTGAAAGGTTAATGATGTGGAACAAAAGACAAAATTCCTCTTCAGGAAAACCTCAAGGATGTGTTTTGGTAAAGAGAGGAGAGAGGAAAATTACAAAGTTAGAAAGTGGACCGTGAAAGAGACAAGGTACTGGATTCATAAAGCTTTAGGGGGACAGTGTTTTAGAAGCAACAGACTGGTAAACGCACTGGCCAGGAGTCACACACCCGCCGTGAATCTGATTGCACTCTGCTTCTGTCAGTGGTTTGGGGATCAGTTATCTAACTTTACATCTAAACTTCTCCCGTCTCTAAAATATGATTGATAATGATTACCAAATATCTTCTCCATCCAGTAGTGCAGTTGCAAAAGTGCAAATGAGATCAGAATAACCAACACCTTCAAATTACAGAGCATAGGTGCTCCCAGGCCCCAGGCTACGGCACCGCTGCAAACCCTTCCCAGTGCACACCCTTCCGGGACGGAATGTTCTGTCGTTCAGAGACACAACAGTTGGTGCGTAGGGGGGGGGGGGGGGGGACACAGTGCAGGAGTCCACTTTCCTCAAATATCTACCTAATAGAGTTGCTTCAAGAAAAAACCCTGCCATCGCATTATTTAGGGCGTAAGAATTACTCTTTCCTTTAATTAGTGTGAATTGTAAATTCTGCGTGATTTGGCTCAGTATAGCTCAGTACAGATAGGACTAGATACTCACCTTCCTATTAGAATTAGGACGGCCAAAATACGTCAGTAGCTAATAGGTATTCAAATTCTGGCTGAAAGGGGGAGGCCAAATCTACTCTATAAATTATTCAATTCCTTGAAGTGTAGATGAAGGATTAGCTTTGTGATACACGTGTCAGAAAAGGTATGTTCACTATACGTCAAACCTTTATATCTCAGGTGTCAAGAGAAAGTCTAGAGAATGTGTCTCTGTTAAGGTTTAAAGAACGTTAATCCTTGAAAATGTTTATCGTTAAAACAGCTTTTTTTTCTGCCAAAATATAGTTTCATTTAAACCCCAAATACCCACTCAGAGAACCACAGTGTCAGAGACAATTAAGAACAATTAAATGGTTAAGAAAGGAGTCAGAGGTGTAAGCTAATATGTCCAGGAGTATTTGACTCAATATAAAAGAGAATTAGAAAAACTTAAATGACCAAAAATAGAGCACTGTTTAAATTATAGAATATCCCTTGATTTGCATACTATGTGATATGCATACCATATATGTATGCCAATGGTGCTATTTAAAATCACGTTCCTGAAAAGTATTTAATAACATGAAAAGATGTTCAGGATGTGAAAAGTGAAAACAAATGTTTATTACATAGTATCATCCAACTAAAAACAATTCTGTGTGTATATGTAGAAAAATATTAGAAGTAGTTATCTCTGGGTGGTAATTAGAATGATCTCCATTTTATTCTCTACATATTTCTTTGTTTTCCAAATTCTCCACAATAAAATGCTGTTTTCACATTTAGAAAAGAAGCACTAAATTTAGAGTAGTTGGGAGCCTAGATACAATTACTTATTAAATAATTTATTGGTAAAATGTTAGTATTGCAGTCCATCCTAGAGCCATCATGTGGCCATTTTAGCTTGAATTCTTAGGTAGTTGATGTGTGCATGAGTTAACACCTAATGGACCAACAGTCGGACACTCTATAATGGATCAAAACTTTGAATTTAATCAACAAATTGGCTATGACATATTAAAAGGGACGTTCAGCCATAAACTACCGGCCTCCATGATTCCTGGACGGCCACAGCCATGATGTGCAGAACTCCATTCTGCGCCACACAGCCAGCTTACAAAGCAGGCTGATGACGGGCCCACCTGACGTGATACACCCTTATGTAACTTCATCGCATGTCAAACGGCGCTCTCTTTTGGATCTGTGTTGTGGATCCAACACAACACAAATGGATGCCTCTTGTACTTGGCCTGGACCCTGGCTGAATGTGGGCAGATTGGGATCTCTGAATTCAAGGTCCCCAGCTGGTGTCATTCCCTAGTAAGATAGCTCTCTCTCTACCACAGCGGCTATTTCATATAGTTCTATTTTTGCAATTTTTATCATAAATATCTTTATTGCAAGCATTTTCACTGCACAGCTAATTGGCTGTAAGTCTATTTCACTAGACAAAAAATAATAAAAGAGGGATGTTAAAAAGGACATAATGAAACGTGAAAAATTAACAACAAAATTCAAAAGGCTAATGAGAAAAATGAAAATACATTGTTTTCAAAGTCTTTCCTTTATAGTATTATACATTTTTAAATTTTTTTGCTTGTCGATTCCTCTCTCTCTCTTTGGCATCACAATTTCTTCATTTTTGCTACAATTTCTTCCCCTCTTAAGAGAGGGATCAACTTGCACCTAAAGAATCAATCATTAATGCTCTCCAAGACTGTTGTGAGTGAGTAACCACCTCTTTGCTACATGCCGTAGCTTGGCAAACTTGTTTTTGATGAGTGGGAGGGATGACTGTGCTCACTGGAGAATTTGCAAACCGGTATGCTGCATTTTCTACTTTAGTGAGCAATCTGGCTTTCCACAGAACTTTGCAATCTGGCATTAAACACCCATTATCTTAAGATCACCACGTTTACTCATCCCTGTACAAACTGTCACGAGGGCTGATATTAAAGTGGGAGTACTGTCAGAACTCCGTCAATGGAGAAATGAAAGCAAACTGACAACTAGCATAAATGCATTAAGTCTACCCAATGAAAACCAAACTGTCAACCAGTTATTTTATCTGTTGTGGCAAAATTGCCCTACAGCCACTAGTCATGTGGTCAAAATATTTGTGGCAAAAATATAGAACACGATTTCACACATTCTCCACTCTCCTAATTCACGTTGCAGAGGAAGCACCTCGTTTGCATGGCCTCTCAGTCACCGCCAGGTTCAGCACCTGCAGCTACGCTTTCCTCCCTTCCTCCTTTCTTCAAGCAGCAGGGGCGCCCTGTCTCTGTCTGAAACCGACCCTCTACCTGTGCCCTGGATCCCACCCAGCATGAGTTTCAGAGGCATTATTTTCTCACTTATTTCCCAGTTCTTGTATCTTTAACTTTTGGTTTTCCCCGTTATTTTAGCATATCTAAGCTTATCCTCCCTTGAGGAAATACACTGTTTTGCGGATTTCATACTTCCCTACATACACTGCTCCAGAATACTGCTGACTTCTCCTAAGATTTGCCTGCCCTCCTTATCTTCAAATTTATTCATAAACCTTCTACGGCCTTGCCTCCATGTCCACAAATCCTCAGGATGGGCTACCAATCGATTTCAAAATCCATTGGACACTTACTTAACTTGACTTTTTTGTAACATCAAAGCTGGTTGACTGTAGCCCTACACAGCACATTCTCCTCCCTCATATTCAGGCTGCCACTTGTTCTGGTTTTCTTACTAATTTCCTTGCTACCTCTTTGGATACTTCTTTGCAGTCTCTTTTAAGGTCTCCTGTTTCTCCACCCTGAAATTGTTAGTAGTTTTGAGTCCTACTTTAGGTAGCCACCTCTTTTTTTTTTTTAAAGAACAAATGAGCCTTTATATTTGGAATCCACACATTAACTTAAAATCCACAAAGCTTATTTCATACAATACAACCAATTCCTCCCTCCAATATCAGTGTATTATCAAATCATAGTGAGAACTTTTTTCCTTCATTTCACAGAGTAATGGAAATGAAAGGAGCAGCCCCTCGATGTACAAAGGAGAAAATCGAGGCACAGAGAACAACATGCCTCAGACCACTCATCTAGTCCAAGAGGAGGGAAGAATGGTCAGAGCTGAACTCCGGTGTGGTCAAAAACAAGGAAGAGGAAAGGGACCCGGGCAATGCGCAACCTCCCCAAACCTGGCTCTGTGGGGCAGACCTTTACCCACAGTAGCTATGAGCTGAATGAGAAGGGATATGTCTGGGAGACCTGGGGGCAACCAGTGACGAGTGAGGGCCTCATCCACCTAGGGCCAGCCCACCAAGGTGCAAGCTGCACCTCACATCAGCTTATGTACATACGGCTTTAGAATTGTGACAACGCCCAGGAGAGAAAGTGGTAACTCAGACAATCCACTGTAATTTCTTATGTGAACTCATTGGGTGACCTCTTGTACTCCAATGACTTCAAAACCCATCTACGTGCTATAGGTTATCCCTCTACTCTGAGCTCCAGACCAATCAATTTAACTTCCTCCATCACAACTCCTCAGAGTCTAACAGACGAGAGATCAGTAGCCATTCAACTTACTCGCAAAATTCCCTGCCAGTGTTAGGTTTCTAGTCAGTATGAGCACAGGAACTTGTTAACATTAATTAAATTTTGTTTCCCAACACATGACACACCCACATAAAAATCATCGGCTTTATTTGTAGTTAACACTTGCTAACACTTGTTCTGTTGACAGTAAATAGGGGCTAAGTAGTTGTGTGTTGCCAGACTGACAGCTTGAGGAGTTTAAGGTGTCACACAATGGCATCAGTTTTTCTTTTGACATTGAGAACATTCTGTGATTTCTGGATGATGACAGGGAAGTTCAGCCTCCAATGCCACAGTCTTTCTAAAGAGAGCTACTCGAACTGGGTCTGAAATGCCTTTTTACTGCTTGTGTGAAGGGAGAAAGCTGCCGCCAAACGTTTCCGATGGCTCTCTCTCCTTTTGCGTATACCAAGTAGCAAGTACTATGTAAGTATTAATTGTCCTCCTCCTTCTTCTCCCTATTTTTCTTTTTCCTCCTCCTATTCTTTTTTTAAAAAAACATTGTTACTGCTTCATGTATCAGCTTTAGTCTTTTTTTTAAATATATGGTTTTTTAAGATTTTATTTAATTATTTTATAGAGAGGGGAAGGGAGGGAGAGAAACATCATTGTATGGTTGCCTCTCATGTGGGCTCCACTGGGGACCAGGCCTGTAACCCAGGCATGTGCCCTGACTGGGAATTGAACCAGTGACCCTTTGGTTCACAGGCCAGCACTCAATCCGCTGAGCTACACCAGCCAGGGCTCCTCCTCCTCTTCTTCTTCTCCTTCTTCTTCAGATTTTAAGTATAGTAAAAGAAAGAACTGTCACTTCCTACACATATGAATTCTAATGGAGAAGAACGTGGCTATTACACCACGAAACAGTAACACGCTATGTCCGTAGGCACACAGGTCCCTTTGGCCCCCATCACCCATTAAAGGTTTGTGTAGCAGCCTTGTAATCCATCTCCACAGTCCCTCTTTCCTTTCATGCACTATATAGATAGCAGGTGAAAACCAAGGGCTATGAGATATTTACATCACAAATGATAAACTTTGTTTTGGAAATGCTCTTCTGAAAAGATCCTGCTTTTCTTTTTCAGGGAATTAGACTTTACAAAATCACTTAAATTATGGTTGGCGCTTACAATTTGTACCAGGTTTAAGGAAAGTTTGAATAAGATTAAATTCACATTATGTGTCATGCAGGAAAATGGAAACTTATAACCTATTCATCTTCTAAGCTTCCCCCCTCCTTAGGTTTATTTTGTCTCATCTGTTTACTTATTTACCATTTGGTCCAACAACACTGTATGCAACAGGAACCAGAAGAAAGCAAACACGAAGGAGCAGCCTATTTTTCTCATGACTGGGGCCTTTGTTCCTACTGGGGATTACAGACTCCACTGAGAAGATGAACAGATCCCAGCACCTGAATCCATTAGCACCCTCTTAACCTGTGAGTTCAACGAAGGCAGGTTTTTACTAGCTACTTAGCTTCCTAGAGAAGATCCTAAAGTAATTAAAAAGGTACTCCTATTATCTTAGCAAAAGTGATTTTTGGAGATCTCATTTTAAAATCTACATTTCATGTAGGTATTTTCAAGAATGATTTGCAGGAATTGGTGAATAGATGTTATCGAGACTTGGAAATACCCAGCTCCCCACCCCATTGAATCAGAGCAGCTCTGCTTTTATCTGTTGCTCTAAAAAGATGTATTGAAATAGTTTCCTCGCCTAAGATCATTAGGAAGTCATTGGTCTAATGAAGCTTATCCAAAAGAATGTAATTCAAACCACAAATGTGAGCCGCATATATACTTTTAAGCTTTACAGTAACCACATTATTTTACAAAAGTAAATATAAACATGTCAAATGGATTTTAATAATACATTTTAATTTACCTAATATATCTGAAGTAGCAGTTCAACATGTAATCAATATAAAAATTATTAATGAGTACTTTACATTGTGTACTTAATCTTCAAAATCTGATGTGTATTTTACACTTATACTATATTTCAATTTGAAGTAATTACATTTCAAGTGTGCAATAACCACACATGACTAATGCTACCACATTGGACAGTGGAGAACTAGTGCTTTATACTTTTAGAGGTCCTTCCATATATATATTCCCTCAATTAAACTGCACATGTATTACCAATGCAGTGTGCACTACTGATTACCTACCCAGCACCCATTCTCCCATCTCCCCTTCCCATCAGCACACTTATTTTCACTGGAACCTAAATGCTTCTGGTGCTAGGGACCCCTTCCCTAGCTACCAGAATGTGCCCAGATCAGATTTGATGTTGGGAACCCATACTAGGCAATGAGATCCAAGAGGATGTTCCCCAGGGTCATCTGGGAAAAAGTTTATTTTCAGGAGAGAGCCATAGAAAAACACACCTCTCTCCTGCTAGAGGTGAACTAGGAAGCGTGTATCAGCAACCACCCCACCAGCTGAAGGGAACAAGCCATAGACACGATGAGGCCAACACCACAGACTGCAAAAGATGGACCGAGCCATGGTCCTTGATGCCAATGCTGCGCTTCTGGATTAGCCAATGGTTGATGCCAATGCTGAGCTTCTGGATTTAGCCAATGGTGAAGGCTGCTCAAACCCTGGATTTGCACTTCTGTTTTTTATTCCGAAGCCTCTATATTATGACATCTCTAATAATGACTGCAGGCAACATAAACACGGGGAAACTTTTGAGCATCTCTTGAGGCACTGTTCTCCCCTTTGTTGTTATTTTTACTGTTTTCCTGTTGTTGCTGAAACTCCTCACTCTAACTGTTATCCCTGGGGCACCTTCCCAAACATCCTTTCTGTCCTTTCCTTCTTTGGACACCAGGCATTAGACAGGCTGTTTTGTTGTCTAGTGGTTCCTTCCACTGCTTCTAATTAACTTGTCTCTTCATTACAAAACAAGGTTGTATCTCTCATCCTTGTCTATCTGAAAGGTAGTTTTTAATCTTTCTAAGCATTTTTTATTACTATCAACAATGTAGAAACAATAAAAATATAAAATAAAGCAAAGGATATGTTTTTTAAAATTCTCACAACTTTTACTGTATAAATAGTACCCCTTAGTTATTAGTTACAAGGCGAATTGTGGTTTTGGAATCAAAAACACTTGGCTTCATTTTTCTCAGTACCACCAACTGTGGGCCTTAAAGCAAGTTGCTTACCCGGCAAGTAAAAACAATGAAATAAAAATTTGAAAAACAGATGAGTATCATCTACCTTGAAGATTTACGTGAAGACTAAAAACCACTTAATGTAAATAAAAGTCTTTTTAAATTTTTTTGGTTGACACTATTACAAATGTCCCCCGTGCCGCCCCCTCCACCCAGCCGCTGCCTGCCCCTCCGGCCTCCACCACATTGTGGCGTGTGCCCACGGGCTATGCGTATGTGCCAGAATGCCAGGTGTTCTTTGGCAAACATCTAATATATGGAAAACTCCTAAGGACAGGGTTTATACCTTGATTTACTGATTCCAAATCCAGTGTCCTTCCCACTTTATTACGACTTCCTTTCTTCATTTATTCCATGTTCATTAATCGAGTGGTTGCTATGTTCCAGGAAGATTTATTGGCAAATATGGCAAAGTCTCTGCTCTTAAGCAGTTTACAGTGAATTGGACAAATAAATGGATATTGAGAGGGAGACCATTTATTGTATAGGCCATAAAACCAGATAAATCTGGATGTGAAAGTCAACTCTGCTTTTTGTGAACTTTGTGACCTTGGAAAAGTTACCGAACATCTCAATTTCTTCATCTGTAAAAGGAGATAACAATGTCCCCTCATAGTGGTGTGGGCAGAATGAGATGTGATTACGTCTGTGACATGGTTTACTCAGTGCCTGTAGTAAAGTAAGCATTTGCCTGCTGTTGACAATTATCCTCATTGCCATTATAAATACCACGACAGTTATAAATGTAATTGTGCATAATGAAGTGCAAAAGGTATGCACCAGCACTATGGAACATAGAGGGGGGCATGTCAATCAGTCTCCAGGAGCAGGGAAGCACTGCCCCCCAAAGTTACAGATACTTCTGGAGAGTTTTGAAAGACTAAGCCTTCATACTTCCAAGTGCGAGACAGTGAATCATTCTAGGAACTGCAACAGGTATGTATGACTGAAGGTAAGGATGCTGGGGGAGAAATGGAATATGAATGGTAAATGTGGACAAATCCAAGACTTTAATGATTAAATTAAGGAATCTGAAGTCTTTTAACCTGGATGAGAGGGCGTTAGAGAGTAACATGCCTGAGTTCCATGTTAGAGAGTTGCTGTGAACACACTGTGGTTTGCTAAGGCTCTTTCTCTTCCCTATAACTTTAAGAAAAAGAAAATTAAAGCAGGTTTGCAAGAATGCACTGTATCACTCTGGAAGTTTTAAAACTGTCAAAACACATTTTCTAATCTTGACTGTATTCAAACACTTTCTCCCTAAGCAAAGGGAACTCAATAAACAGTTTTATTTGTTTTATAAATAGTTTGGTAAAAAAGAATAATATTTGTGAACTGTACTAGCTGAAAAATGTTTGCCTGGTAAGACTTTACCATGACATGTGAATGTTCTAAGCCTGAACAGACAGACAGAAGTGGATGAAACTGATGCTACAGCTTTACAGAAAATGCTAAATTGTAGGTGTCACAGTGAACGGAATCCATTAACAGGTTTTCGTAAGACAAGCAAAACTTCTTGTCAACTTCTACCTGAATTTTCATAATATTTTCCGTAGAAACCCAAGCTCCTAAGAAAGCCAGTCAGTGCCTGAATCAACGGCAGTTCTGCAGGCAATCTGCAGTCCCTGCAATTGTCTGACCCGGGCAGGTTCTGTGGTCATCGACCGTTCTCAATCAATCTGTTCTTCTTTGCACATTTTCAGTGACGTCATTTAAAAATGTTTTAATAAACTAATAAAAATGAGACAACCAATAGGAAATAGAACACGGCGGCATAGAAAAGCCTAGTGTTTTCCAATTTCTAGGGCTATGATTAGGGAAAGTTGTCTAATGGTTTGAATCTTAGTATTTGCAACTCAAAAGATGGAGATAAAAATTAACAAACTAATCAATAGTTGTAAAGATTTAATAAGATAATGCATGTGAAGGGCTTAACATGGTAATTCTCGAGTACTTGCACGGGGTAAGCCTTCAATAAATGTATGCTCCTGTTTTGTGGGGTTTCTTCAGCTTCCTCTCCACCAGTCTCACTGACACTCTAACTCTCCCTTCATGACGCATGCTCCGCTTGTCATAGTGGTTCTAACAGTTAATTATATGGAACAACGAACCCCCGCCTTTTATTACTAATACTCCAGTCCTGAAAAGCTTTCCCTAGGTAGTCTACGTGGGAGACAAATCCCAGCACTTACTTCCCGCTATCGCCTCTTAGTTCAAAAACAAGCAGCAGCAGGTGCCTGATCCGTCAGGTGAGCCCTTGATACAGCCAGGGGAGAAAAACAAACACAGATCAAAGAAAGAAAGACAACAGGCTAAAGCAGTCCGGTTTGCACCCGGGAGTCTGAGTCTTAGGAGAGCCGCACAAAGCAGAGGGAACTCTTAGACGTCAGATCCAGCCAGCAGCGAGCAGCAAACTGCAGCAGGGCTGTGGGGCCCGACGCTCAGCATCCAGAAGAGCCTGGGCGCTGCCTGTCTTCCCAACCTGGGCCGCCAGCTTTCTACAGCCTCCGAGCCCCCAGTAACCTTTTCACAGGTGCCCTCTGTGCTTGGAGTCAGCTTCTGATGTTTGCAACCGAGAACCACGTGTAGGTAGGAGAATAGAGCTCTGATATTTCCTAACACCAATCTACCACAAAATTAATTAGAAATAGATGCTAGGGGGGGAAAAAAACCCATTTCAAAATATTCCCTAATGTCTTTTATAGAACAAAAGCTAACATTAAGAAATTTATTTCTAAATCCAGGCAAATCCTTAGTCTATTCTTGGAGAAAAATTGCTACCATTAAATAAATTTAAAAGTCTGCCACCCAGCATGTTGGCTGTTACCACACCTACTGTGAAAGTTGCCAGATTAACATCAGACCCAGACTATAACTTGCCCTTTACGGAAAATTCAAGAAAGGACTTCTTTTTTCTTTAGTCTCCTCACTATGGTTCTAACATAGTGCGAGCTTTCAGATCCTGACACAGCCACCTTTGTTTCACTGTAAACTTAACATTATACTCCTAACTCACTTCTGGCACGTCTGTGAGCCCAAATCTTTAATCGTAGCTTAAAAGAATTCACATTAGTCTTTGCAGATGAAGCAGGATCCTGGGACTTTATGTCATGTCTGTTTCTTGTATTCACAAAACAAAACAAAACAATAATGAGTGAGAGAGAGAGAGAGAAGGAAGGAAAGATCTATGTTGAAACAGTGCTTCAAGATGATGTATTCTTGAAATATCGTATCATTATAAGCAAAACTAAAACCCGCATGCAGAATGTAAATATTCAATACAAAACTATTAACCAAAGGCTTTGAAAAAAAAGAACACAGTACAACCTCCTTCCTTTTTTTTCTTTTTTCCTTAAGCTAACTTGCTTTAGCTTGGTCTGAATCTTCTTCTGGGGTTCATGATTCTTGTGGCGTCTTATTATTTTGTGAGCAAACTTCGCTTACTATCTACCTCTGTGTGACTGTTCTGATTCACGTCTCAGAAAAAAATATTGCACCCATTAGATGGAACTTAATCCTGACCCTACTCATTACTAGCTGTGCAAGCTTGGAGCAATAACTTCCCTCTTAAGGAGCTGAGTGGAAAACCATTTATGGACAGATATCCACCTCGCCACCAGACCCACAGAGAAGAGAGGGCTCTATATCTCGTCAAAGTTACAGAACAGGCATTAGAGAAATTTCAGAATGTCATACAACTCCGTCTTCCAAACACTTTCACTTCTCCACCCTAATTCCAGGGATTGTCGTCTCACCTAGACAAGTTCAATACCTGCTCTCCCCACACCCACTCTTGCCTTTCTGCAATCTAGTCTTCATGCAGCTTCCAGAAGGATCTTTTTAAAAAATGTAAATCCATTAATGTCATTTCCCTACTTCAAACCTTCCAGTGTTCTTTTAAAATCATGTTGAAACTCCTTCGTACAGATTTGCATGGCCCAACACCGTCTTTGACCTCAATTCACAGCACTCCACTTCCTCCTCTTTCCTTGTACTTGGGCTCGTCAGCCTTCTTTCTATCCCTTGAATACACGAGGTGAGGGCCTTTGCTGTTCCCTTTGCCTACATTCTTCCTGTAGATTGTTCATTAGTTCTTTCTTTTCATTCAGGACTCAGTTTCAATGTTACCTCTCAGTGATATTGTTCCCAGACAACCCAATATCCAGAAGTTTCCCAGGCTCCCTCTATCCTATCATGCTATATTCTTTTCTTAAGAGTTTTTATCATACTCTAATTTCCAGTTTATTCATTTGTTGATTGATTTTCTCCTTCCAGTAGAATTCGCGTTCCTTGCGAGCAGGAAAGTAGTCTACTGCACTACTGTATTTCTAGCATCTAGAACTTAGTAGGTACTCAACAGACAATTACTGAGTGCATGAATGGATAATGAATTATGAATGATACTCAGCTTTGTGCCTATATTCAAAATTGACAATGATAAATGACATTACTTTTTTGAGTCACAACCTCAAGTTTCTCTAGGGACTCGTTCTGTAGAGAACGCATTCCTGGAGGACAGGGGCCATGCCATTGTTCTGTCAGGTTGTAGCACAGTGATATGGACACGAGTGATATTCATTTGTGTTGGTTAAATGATTTACTAGATCACAGCTCCTGTCCTTGACATTGTCAAGATTATTTCACGTTCCTTTGCTGTTTGTAAAGTTAGTGTAACTCCTTGATAACTAATATAGAACTATAGTATCATGTAATTTAACAAAATAAAACATGTCTCTAACTAAATTTAGTACTGTTCCCTATAAACCAAGGACTAGAATTAGTATCATTCTAATTCAATCAATGTGAGGTAAATAAGTTTTTTTAAAGATTTTATTTATTTATTTTTAGACAGAGGGGGATGGAGAAAGAGAGGGAGAGAAATATCAAGGTTTGGTTGCCTCTCACCCACCCCCTGCAGGGGACCTGGTCTGCAAACCAGACTTGTGCCCTGACTGGGAATTGAACCAGCAACCCTTTGGTTGACAAGCTGGTGCTTAGTCTGCTGAGCCACAACAACCAGGGCTAAATTTTTCTAATAGAAAGAACAACTTAAGATGAATTTGGGCTACTCTGATGCTTGGAGAAAAGAGCTTGGCCTTGGAATCTCATCTTGACAACTTACTAGGTTTGTTACTTTGAAGAAGTCATTCAACCTCTTTCAGTTTATTTTTTTCATTATCTATCATTGGAGCTAATAATGCCTACCTCAAAAGATTGTAAGAAATAAAGAAAATGAGAAATTTTTTCTCATTATCTGTGAGAAAAAGCCTGGCACAATGCTTAGCCTTTAGAAAATTATTTGTGCCTCTTAAAAAGCAACAAATTTCCTGTAAGTAAAGGCGTTCAAAGAGTAGACAACTTCGCCAAACATATCCTAGAAAGAGATTAAACATTAGATGGGTTGTTTCACTATGTGATTTTATGAACCAAGAGATTTTATAGCGTGAACCCTCTTATCGTACAAATATGGAACATAAGTATAGAAAAACCATACAACTCATCCAAAATGAAATACAAAATCTTATTCCCAGTCTTCAAGGCAGTCTACCAATGCACTCCTCCCTCCTTCCCCCTTCCCCGTTACACTCATAATATTTCTTGACTTCAACAGACACAGATTTGCTTACCATTCCCAGCACACCTGGCTAATTTTTCATTCGGTGCTTCTGCAGACTGCCTCCTCCCACCAATTCTATGCTGTTATGTCCTTTCCTTGTTTTAAAGCAACACTTAGGGAAAAATGTGTTTCCTTATTAATGTCTCCATATCTCTATCTGACCTCAGTCCAAGGGCTCTAATGCCTACTTCTCTAATTCATAAGGTAACCTGAGTGATCTTTTAATACACAAAGCAGATCAAATCATTCTGTCACTCAAAACTTTTAGTTGCTTTCCATCATACTTCAGATAAAAATCTAAACTTCCACACAAAAATGACAAGGCTCTGCAGTTTGGCCCTGCCTACCTCCCTAGCCTTACCTTGAAGTCACTCTCTTTTACCTGCGCTAATCCATCCATCGTGCCTTCCTTCAGTTCCTCCACTGATTCCAGCTTTTTTATATACATTGATGCCTTCACACGCTGCTTTCTCCCTCAAAGTGTCCTCTTTCCAGGTTCATCACAAATGACATGTTCTCAGCGAGGCCCTCTGTAACCACCTCACTCCTTACCAACACATCAAGAGGGGTCCTTTTCAACCCTCTCCTTCTTGCCTTCCTAGCACGCCACAGCTGCAGTGATGTGTGTAAGGGAACGCCGGCAGCTGCCCCCCACTTCTCGGTTCCGGTGAGCGGAGCAAGTCCCATTGGAGCAGGTGTTACAGAAGCAAGATTCATTTACTTTGGTAAATGTAGAACAGGTAGATTTACATAGTAGAAGTTTATGTGGTATAAGAAAGGAAAATCCTCATAATGCTCCTGGTACATACTGCTGGTCCCTGGGGACGAGGTAGACCACTATGCTTAGGGATCCCAGGGCCTTCTGGAAAAAAGAGAAAAAGAAACCAAGACCTAATCTCTTCTCGCAAGAAACCTGGAGCAGGGTGGCTTTGGCTATATTTATCAGAGGGAAAGATCTGAAAAGTCTTAAAAGACAATTCACTGGAAAGGGAAGGGAAATTTGTCAGGAGGTGACCTGAGTACAACCCAGAGCCTGAGGACCTGAAAGGGAGGGCTGATTCCGGACAGCACGTGGCCTGAGGCCAGCCGCCTCTGGGTCCACACTTTCTAGCACATCGGTTGCTCTCTGGGGAATTACTGCTGAGCTTTGTGGCTGGAGTGCACTCAGCTTCTCTCTAAGGATGGCATTCAAGCACAGACACACCTCACTTCAGCCTGGGCAGGGACATCCTCCAGCAGCAGTGAACCCGCAGCTGCCCAGACAAGGCCAATCTGAAGTAGAGGAACCATGTGGCAGGGAGAAACCACAGTAATGACCCATCAGACTGGTTGCATTTGTTTATTGGCATGATTGTTTATTTACTGTCTGTCTACCTTAGTATATTGAAAGCCTCACAAAAGAAGATAGCACGTCTGCTTGGCTTACCATTGGGACTACAAAGGATAGCACAGGTTGCACACTGTTAAAAGGAGCGGCATTCATGTAGAATACAGTGTGAATAGGGCCTCCTAGTGCTATATAATTGCTCAACTCATGTAACCACACGATTCAGCCCTGGTCACCATGGTATCACCACGGCGAGCAATGTCGCAGGCATACAGCAACACTCAAGCAATACTTACTGAATGATTGTATAAAAAAATGCAAGGTCTACTTTGTCTGTTTGCTCACATTTCTATGCTTCTTCCTAAGAAGTCTTTGGGTGTTTTCCTCCATGCATCTAATACAGCATGTCTGACAGGGAAGATTTTATCTACTTACAGCCACAGGAAGTCAGAACTGAAGAGAAGGTTAGAGTTTACCATTGTTTTATCTTACAGATGAGGAAAGGGGAAACCAGAAAGATAAAGTGACTTCTAATGTGTGGTGGAGAAGCCAAGACCAGAACGCAGGTCTCTCGCCTTCCGGTGCTCTAATCTTTCCATGGTCCTCACCTGCTTTGCTCCTCTCACGAAACGGGAGTGCTCACAAGTTGTGGTCACTTGAGCACTAACTGCCGCTGGCGCCTTATACTCGTTGACAGACTCATCAATTCGGGGAAGTCTACCTGACTCAGACAAGGTGGAGTTAGCAGGACGTTTCCAGGGAAATTTCACACCTCAAGACTGCCAGCAAGGCTCCACTTCACCACCTGGTGAACTACCCAAAATGCATCTGATTTTTCACAGTCTCTCTTTCATTATTTTCAACATTAACAATATGTTGTACTTCTTTTTCCAAATTTTTATGAATCACACCAACAGCAGCATATTTTCAACCATAGAAAATGACACTAGGTATTCAGAAAGAGGAGCAAAAAGATCAAATCTACAGGAAGTATCCAAGGATTAGTGAAAAGTATATTTTTTAAATCATACTTGATTTTTTGGATCAATAATTGCTTGCTTGACCTTTTGTTTTTATATTAACAAGATTTTTAAAAATACTAATGCTGTCTGTTATAGAATTTATCCTGTACTTATATTATTACATGACTCTTACCTAAATTAATAACTGATGTTTTTCTTTCTAATAGAATTAAGGTGTGAAAAAAATCAAGCCTCCTGTTCCATCTCTGTCATCAACTTTTATGTTTAGATTTATGATCCTTAAACACCCACCATAAAAATCAATGCTGGTAGTCCTGGCCGGTGTGGCTCAGAGGATTGAGCTTCAGCACACAAACTGAGAGGTTACTGGTTCGATTCCCAGTCAGGGCACATGCCTGGGTTGCAGGTCAGGTCCCCAGTTGGGGGTGTGCGAGAGGCAACTGATCATGTATCTTCCACACAGTGACCGTTTCTCTTCTCTCTTTCTCCCTCCTCTCTCCTCACTCTAATGTAAATAAATAAAATCTTTTTAAAAAATCAGTGCTGGTAAAATAATATATAGATTTTGAATAAACGCAGAGATCAGCCATTGAAATGTCCTCCTTCTGAATGTTGCCCAAGAGAAACTCTGGATGGGCCGACTGACAGTAAATTTGTAGGTTGCGATATCTGTAGGTTGCAAATAATATTCATGCCTTGTCAGGACCCGGCCAAACTGTGAGGCAGTTTACACCTGTACGACTCTCATGCTTTGGTCTGATTTAAGGCTTGTGTAAACTCAGTTCTGAGCTGTGAGTGATTCTGTTCAGCCTCAACATTTCAGATCACCTGTGAAAATGAGGAAAACCGAGGCACAGGCTCTACCCTTAAGAAGTGTGCAGAACGAGCTAACCTAGGACAATAACTAGATGTACAATAATTTGACTCAAACCTTTGCGGGAGGACACGTCTGAGCACACTGGGAAATACAGGAAGAAGTGCCTCGCTGGAAAGACAGGTGACCTATTTCAGACCTGTGGCGGCGGTCTTCAGAGCACAAGGCGGTGGCTACTCCTCAGGTTTACGAAAGAGGGGAGATAGGGTCCAGCACTTGTTAGACTTAGAGGGTTAACTGGCAGCTGTGAGGGGAAAGTATTCCAGAGCTGAGAGAGCGCGGAGAGCACAGAGATGGTGGCAGGGCAGAGGAGAAGGGATGAATTACAATTCCTTGTAAAAGTTCATGCACCTGTGATTTACCATTTTTCTTATTTTCTTATTTTTTTCTGAAAAGTTACATTCTCCACCACATTTTTCCCCCCAGTGAACTATAACTAATCAAACTGTAAAACATCACTTGTTTTCTGCAGGTTCCTGGGGGAAAGGTCTATCTGAACACAGGCCAACATTATCATCCAGTAAAACATCACAGTAGTATTCCTAATATAGAAGGAATATTCTAGTTATGCTCATATACATGTATCTTGGTTCTCATTACAATCCTGTGAAATGGACCAGGTAGATGTTTTAATTACTATTTTACAGAAGAGAAGAAAATAGTTCACAAAAATATCAAGTGCATTACCTGAGGTCACACAATGACTAGCTTAGGTAACTGGGGCGGACCACCCCTATCTTCTGATCTGGGTGCTTAGATGTTCTGTGTGAACAAGCATGTATTGGGCATACCTGCATGGCAGGCAATTATAGTTCCAAAGGAAAACAAAATCCACACACAAGACAGATACTGTACCTACCCTCAGGAGGTCAATTAACCAAGGTGTCCAATGAAGGATTACTCACGCTCCGATAGGGAATTAATTACAAGGTAGGTGCTGTGAGGTCAAAGGGCCGGAGTACCCAATCAAGCCTAGAGAGGATCAAGAAAGGCTTCCCTACCACAGTTACTTCTAGCTTGAGACCTTAGCCACTCCAAGAGGGATGGCTGCTTGGCAGCTATTACTGAATGTCAGAGGGGTAAAGTGGCAAGTGGAAAAAATGGAGAGAGAAGTGTTCTGAGTCAAGAGAGCAGAGTCACAGAGAATTTTCACTCCACAGTGCTACTTCCCCGTGCGTGTGCATCTCTCTTGTTAAAAAGTCACATGCTTTTTAATTTGATGCAGTCCCATTTGTTTATTTTTTCTTTCATTTCCCTTGCCCTAGGAAATATATTGGCAAAAATATCGCTACATGAGATATCTGAAATTTTACTGCCTGTGTTTTCTGCTAGGATTTTTATGGTATCACAACTTACATTTAAGTCTTTTCTCCATTTTGAGTTTATTTTGGTGTAAGGTGTAAGGTGGTGGTCTAGTTTTCATGTACCAGCCCAGTTCTCCCAACACCATTTATTGAAGAGGATATCTTTACCCCATTGAATGCCTGTGCTCCCTTTGGCAAATATTAGTTGACCATAGAGACATGGGTTTATTTCTGGTCTCTCTGTTCTGTTCCATTGATCTATGTGTCTGTTCTTATCCCAGACTGTTTTGATTATAGTGGCCTTGTAGTATAGTTTAATATCAGGTATTGTGATCCCTCCTACTTTGTTCTTCTTTCTCAAGATTGCTGAGGCTATTTGGGATCTTTTTTGGTCCCATATAAATTTTTGGAGTATTCATTCTAGATCTGTGAAATATGCCATTGGTACTTTAATACGAATTGCACTGAATCTATAGATTGCTTTGGTATATGGACATTTTAATGATGTTAATTCTTCCAGTCCATGAACACAGTATATGCTTCCATTTATTCGTATTTCCCTTTTATTTGTTTAGTGTTCTATCATTTTCTGAGTACAGGTCTTTTACCACCTTGGTTAAATTTATTCTTAGGTACTTTATTTTTTCTTGCTATTGTTGTTTTTATTGTAAATAAAAGCTTCTGCACAGCTAAAGAAACCATCATCAAAATGAAATGAGACCCGACTGTATGGGAAAACATATTTGCCAATGACGCATTGGACAAGGATTTAATCTCCAAAACATATAAAGAATTCACACAATTCAACACCAGGAAGACAAACAATCTAATTAAAAAATGGGTGAAGTACCTGAATAGACACTTCTCCAAGAAGGACATACAGACGGTCCAAAGGCATATAAAAAGAGCGCTCAACATCACTAGCCATCAGAGAGGTGCAAATTAAAACCAGAATGAGATGCCACCTCACACCTGTCAGAATGGCCATCATTAATAAATCAACAAACAGGAAGTGCTGGTGAGAATATGGAGAAAAGGGAACCCTGGTAGCCTGTTGGTGGGAATGCAGACTGGTGCAGCCACTGTGGAAAGTGGTATGGAATTTCCTCAAAAAATTAAAAATGGAACTATCTTTTGACCTAGTGATTCCACTGCTAACAGTATACCCTAAGAATCCCAGAACACCAATTCCAAAGAATTTATGCACCCCTATGTTCATATCAGCACCATCTACAATAGGCAAGATTTGGAAACAGTCTAAGTGCCCATTAGTAAATGAGTGGACTAAAAAACTATGGCACACTTACACAATGGAATACTATGCAGCAGGAAGAAAGAAGGAGCTCCTACCCTTTGCAAGAGCATGGATGGCTCTGGAGAGCATTAAGTTAAGTGAAATAAGCCAGGTGGTGAAAGACAAATATCTTACGATCTTACTTATAAGGGGAATCTAATGAACAAATCAAACAAATGAGCAAAATAGAACCAGAGGCATAGAATCATGGAATAGACTGACAGCAGTAAGAGGGGAGGAGGGAAATGGGGTCTCTTTGAAAGAAGGTGAAGGTATTAGTCAAAGAACATATATGAAGGACCCATGGACCTGGACAATGGTGTGGGGATGGACTATGGAAGGGGGTGCTTGGCAGAGGGGGGCTTGGGAAGAATTGGGACAACTGTAATAGCATAAACAATAAAACATAAAAAAGTCACATGCTGCCCAATGATCATTTCCATATAAGAATGAATTACTATGTTTACTATAACATGTCACATACACTTAGGAGACAAGATATAAGAGGAATGCCAAGAAAAATTAGGCTTCTTTGATTACCCTCTTTACTCTATGAAAGTTAGAATTTTCTAGGGAAAAGAGGGACTTGAGAGGTCATATAATAATCCTCAAGAAGCATGAGGCATGAATGAGATAAACATGGAAACTGGTGGATTTTAAAAATATGACAGAAATGTAAGAAGTTTTGGGGGGCATTTCCCTCCCACTGCTTCCCTGTAATGCAAGGCCTATCTGAAAACTGAAACGGGACACCCAGTACCCCTCACTACTACGCCTCAGCACCCCCAGAAGAATCATCATCTGTTACGAATGCTTGTAGTGCATAATCCTGAGTGTTATTCCCAGAAAACTGAATCTGTGGAAACTTTCATAATTGAGTCATTGACCTTCACAGCTTTTTCCAAAGAGAAAGGCCAATGACTCACAATTATGCTACAACTCTAGACCATCTGAATTTCTTCAAATCTGATGGTTTAAGAACTGTTTAATCCTTGGCTCTCTCTGATAAACTCCAAATAAAAATATCTGTGTTTTTTTTAGCTTTGATTTATCTCAATCTTCAAGTTACTTGGGCTTTCCAGATATATCATTTAGATAATCCACCATCTTCCATACTGTGCCCAAAAGCCCTAGTTGCTCAGGCTCCCCATTCTTACAAAAAACAATCTACCAATCTTTTGCCAAAGTTTCTCATTCTGGTTCATTGAACCATGATCCTCCCAAATAATAACTCCTGAGAATAACATAAATAGAGAAAGACCTTAAATATCTATTAGTCGTACCTCTGTACTTTATAGACAGAAAGATAAATAACTTATATATATGACAGAAAGATATATACGACTAGAATTCATCACCTCTATGTAAGCTAAGCAAGCAAATAACAACAAAATTGAAAATAAACTCAGAGTCAGATATCTTTCATTATCATAATTCTAATATTCTTTATATCAGTTCTTCATCTGAATGATATAGAAAATGGCGGCATTCCTACAGGATGCAGTCAAATGAGGCGATTTATCACAGTGAAGAGGACATAGTGGATGTGTAAGAAATGTTTGTTGAATCAGTCACTCCTAAAAGCGACCATTTCTAATACCATTAGTTCTCTCTTACCTTTGCTCCTCTGACTCATCTCTTCCCACTACCTCTAACCTAAGGCCCTAACCGGCCTGAAAAAGCAAGCCATAACTGATCTCACTTTCCCTTTTCCAGCCCACATCTATCCACACTCTACTGCACTGCCAATCTTTTAAAAATTCTCTCCCCTATTTTAAAAAAAATAGAGGTTGTACTACCAACTGGCAGAACAAAAAACAAACACCTCTCAATCCTCATCCTATGTTCCCCTCAACTACCTCACTTTGGCCCCCTGAGCCTTCCCACACCACTGTTCCCACAGCTCCAGTGCGCACGCTTGGTCTCCCCCGCTGGGTTCCCGGGCCCACCTGCTCTCAGCTCTGAGTTCAAGCTGTGTCATTCTGCCTCTTCCATGAAACCTCCCCTGGCAAATTCAGATGGACTTTCTTCCCAGAGCTAAAGGCACTCATTACATCCTAACTTGTATTGTTCTCTAGTTGTTTCACTCATAAATGTGGGAATTCTGCTTTTCTGAACAGATTATAACTCTTTGACCATTTTTCATAAGTCTACTTAATACCCCTTGCATAGTACCTAAAATGTATGGCAGTGAACTCAGAAAAAAGTAAAGAATTGAAAATAATCTCAATTCTTATAAAAGCAAATTACAGATGTTTCATAAAATGGCAATTCACATGTTTAATCATTTTCCCTGAAACTATGTGCTTAATATGGCAGAAATTCATAGGCAGAGAAAATTTGCAATTGAACAAAATTTTTTATAGTATAAAACAGCATTAGTTTTATAAAACAAATTATCACATGTAGTATATTTCAGGCAAATTTTATTTGTCAAAATGTATCAGTGATTCCTTAAATTAAAAAAAAAAAGTTACATCTACATTGTGAAATATGTTCTTGAATCAGAGCGTCCGTGTCGACATCTGCAGACACTGAGCAGGGAATGTGCTGGTTCAAGATCAAAGGCAAATGTTTCTAAGGCTGCTTTTATCCAGTTCCAATTATAAATGAGTGACTGTGTCCCTCATACTTCACTTTTCACATTGTTGGTAGTTACTTTGTATTTGCTATTTTTAAGGCAGCTACAGTATTAGCCACATTCTACCTGTATGGGGAATGCCTGGTTTATAAAGGCACAAAGTGTACTCACAGCTTCTCAACACTCACCCAAGGTTATTGCTGCTTCTGGAATCTTGGCTATCATGTCAAATAACAGAACTATTTGGTGACTGTGGTTCATAAAAATAATTATAATAATAACAATAATACAAAGTCAAACAGATTGCATTGCTAAATCAGCTGGCTAATTCCAAAGAATGACAAATGAACAGAAATAGGCTAAGAATCATAGACAAGGTGACACTACTTTCCACTGTATTCTCACTCAGTTTCACATCTTATATTTTGTAAGATGTTTGGAAAAAGTAAGAAGTAAAAAAACTTTCATCGGCAGCATAGATAACCTATATTGAAATATTTATGTGGTGGGAACTTGTAGCAGTTGCAATATTTTCTCATTCTCTTCTCTACTAAGTCTTCCAGCAGTAACAACTGAATATTATGATAATCATGATAGACTTCCAAGGTAAGATACACTCAGGGTTCTTTTAAGTAGGGAGTTTGGGTGATTCCCAACTCAACAAAAGCTAACAGGGAACCTGTATTTTACCCACAGTTAAGAAAAAGATGTAGAAAACAATCTCTCACTTTAACATTAATACACTAAAAATTCAATTTACTAAGTTCTAGTGTTTTCATTCTTATAATTCCCTCAGCTTTTAAGAAAGTGGTTTTGCCAATTTCTTTCTTTCTTTCCTTTGAAATAATTCCAGCTTTTTAGTGGAGAGCTTTCTGAAGATATGTAGAGATTTAATTTCAACGGTGCACAAAACAGAAGATAGAACTATTTGCTTTAGTTTAAAAAGTACCCATTTTGCAAATCTTTAATTTCTCCTCTTTGATATAACCAAGCATGTTAACATTTTTTAAGTTTAATGTTTTTATGAGAACTGAATTAATAAAATGTCTAAAAACAGGCTGCAAACCAATAGATACTGTTTGAATGCAGGTATTAATTGAAATTAAATAAGACTATTTCCAAATAGTCTTTCTTAAGAGAATAGGTTTGGCCATCCTAGGTTATGATTCTCAGAACAGATCTAAATTCTTCCAAGGCCACTGAGCTCATGGTATTAAAGTTTTAAAGTAGAAGACACACTACTGTACATAGTATCTCTTCTAGTTAAAAAAAATCTATACGTTCAGTTAACTGTATGGGTAAGCATTTAATTCATATGACTTAACTGCATTTTCCAGGAGATAGAGAGTATGATAGAGCAAACTCAAGGGCATGGGACTCAAATGACAGTCCTGAAACATTCAGATTTTTCTTTGTTGCCTTTAAAGTTAAGTTAACTTCATAGTTTAGTAAAGGGTTCATTATTTAGGAACTCCTCTTCCCCTCTGTTTGGCCACCTACACACTCCATTCTTCGACCACAGAAGTAAATATGTCTAAAATTGGTGCTGGTTCTGATAAGCCACGGTGATGACCTCAGCCTGAGTTCCAGCTCCTGGAGCGCAGAACTGTGACCATACAGCAGCTTGGGGTTGGCACCAGCCTCAGGCAGTTGGAATGGTGCTGGACCCCCTAGAAGTACCTGCATGGAGAGTCAGTCACTGGGCCCTTGAGGTCTTGAACTCTCCTTGTCACCACATGTTGTCAGTGATTTGGAGTCAAGACTTGTGCTCTAAATATACTACACCAGTGAAACACAAGTATTCTGGAGTATCTGCCTTGTCAAATCAATGGGGAGGATGGGAGGGAAAAAGGAACTATGGTTCTATTTTTAAATATAAGAGATTTAAAACTGTAAGTGGTGCACAGCAATGTCAATGTATTTAATATCACTGAACTGTACACTTAAAATAGTTCAAATGGTAAATTTTATGTTATGTGCATTTTACCCCAATTTAAAAGGAAAAATTAAATGTGTGTGGGATCTGAAAACTTGTGTGACTGGGTTTCAGAAGTTTTTCAAAACTGTCTAATAAATTTCCAGGTCCAGTATATAATCTGTTATAACTGTCAAGTCACTATTTCTGCAACTCCTGTCAAGCCAGTCTGCCTAAATGAGCCTCCATCCATCCGGAATTAGTAAACAGCACTTACCCACAGAAATCTCCAGCTAAAAGTAACAGAGGACAGTAAGATGTAAGGGTGGCTGTTTTACAAGGAGCTTGCGGAAACATCACTTGTTCCCAGAATGTGCGCCCCTTTGAGGAGCTGGGAAGTTAAGAAACCCCCACCTCCTATCCCAGGATTGGCCTTGCCCCCAGTCCTGAATAGCTGCCACAAGGGTAAACAAAGGCTGGCCATCAGGAGTTACAAAACTTCGAGGGCCCACTAACTGACTGTCAGTTCAAGCACTTCCTAGGGGGTCCAGCATCATTCCAAACGGCTGAGGTTGGCTCCAGCCACCAAGGCACCTTACTCTCCTGCCTCTAGTCTAGAGTGAGCCTGCAAGGAAGGTTATTGTGGGCTGTGCTGAGAAAGTTCACAGAGGCTCAGAAGCTGCAAGAAGGCTGTGCCTGCCTGTGGTCACAGGTAGAGGATTTTTGCTGACTGAAAGTCACCTCAGCTGTGGGAGGGGTATTGGAAATAAGGGGGAAACCCACAGCCACAGGCTATAGTTGTCATTGCCAATGTACCCAGGAGAAACCTCCATCTCTGCACAGGCACTGAAATCATACCTGGGTATTCTCTTAACTCCCTCCGACTACAATGTGAGCCCCCTGTGGTCTCCACGTGTGTATAACCAGAACCTAAGGCAATGCCTGATATTTGAAGGTGCTCAGCAAGTTAAGTGAGGAACTCAACTCAGAAGCTTCCACCAAGATTGCCCGGGCAGAAAGGCTTCCCCAAAGCCGTGGGATTGCAAACACACCTCTGCAGGTGCTGTCACTTTGAGAAGTCTCTATTGTCCTCAGGGCCCCACCCAGACCTCTGCACACCCAGGAACTACCTACCAGCAATGGCGACCAGCAGACCGACAGCACACACATGATCCCCATGAGCTGGATGGCCGTCTCAGTCGTGATCCGGCCCCACTGGGAGCTGGACTGAGATGCCGTGGCCTTGGCCCGACAGCGGGACACCAGGGCCTTAATAGTGGCCAGGTTGCAGGCAAAGGTGATGGTCAGCGCCGAGAGCCCTAGGAAGGCAAAGGTAGAGGCGAAGAAAAGGTTGCCCCAGTTGGGCGGGGAGGTAGTCCCGTTGCCACCTCCTCCGGTGCTAATGAAGCACCACGTCCCGGGCCACTGGATGGTGTACTGGCCCACGCCCAGCACCGGCAACAGGGCGAAGGCGAGCACCGCCAGCCACACGCCGAGCAGCACACAGCGGGTGACGCGCGTCTTCATGTGGCTCGCATACCAGTGCGGGGCCCGGATGGCCAGCGCCCGCTCGACGGCCATGGCGCTGGCGACGAAGAGCGAGGAGAGCCCAAAGACAGTCATGGTCAGGCCAAAGAAAGTGCACAGCCTCCCCGACGGGTCCAGGTGCTCCCAGCGCTGCTTGGACAGGTACACGACGATGACCACGGGGCTGGTGAGCAGCTGCCCAACCATGTCGGTGAGCGCTAGCCAGCCGATGCACAGCAGGAACGACTTCTTGCGCTTGCTCTCCCGGCGCCGGTAGCTCCGCGATACCAGCAGCATGGCCAGCGCATTGCCCACGAAGCCGGTGATCAGCATGGTGATCGGGAAAACTACGGACACCGAGCGGCAGTCCTCTCCGGTGCCCGGGGCACGCGTGAGGTTGCCCCGCGCCT
Source organism: Desmodus rotundus (assembly GCF_022682495.2). Classification (NCBI taxonomy): domain Eukaryota; kingdom Metazoa; phylum Chordata; class Mammalia; order Chiroptera; family Phyllostomidae; genus Desmodus; species Desmodus rotundus. The sequence continues at coordinate 50,119,969 of NC_071389.1, forward strand.
CTGCGGAGCGCTCGGGCTCCCACATGCCCGGGTAGGAGTAGTTGAGACGGGCGCAGAAAGGGGCGCTCCCGTCGCCCCGGGCCTCCTTCATGTTGGCTTCGAGGTGAGGTTAGGACGGCGCCCGGTGAGCGGCAGTGGGAGCAGGTAGACAGGGTGCGGGTGGCGGCGAAGGTCGGTAGCGACCCGGGCTAGTGCTGGGGCGGGGCTGCCTTCCATGGTGCGGGCGCAGCCGCCGCCTGACTTGGCTACAAGGCGGCCGCGGCGCCCGGGCTTTCGCGCCAAGCTGGCAGGCGCGCCGTCGGCTGGGGGAAGCCTGCAGCTCCCGGGCTCGCGGGGGTGGCTCGCCCCTTCTATAAGGCCGAGGGGGCGGGGCGCCCATGGGGGTGAGCCCGAGAGTGGTGGGAGGGGCAGGGAGTAGCTGCGGCGCGCGCCTCCCGGCTGCGGCGTGACCGCGGCCCAGGACGCGAGAGCTGGGGAAAACCTCCAGGAGGCATCCTCTCTAAACGCCCAGTTTCGGGCCGGACAGGTCGCCCTTCCCCGCTCCGCGTTTCCTCCCGTCTCTGCCAGAGGAGTGTCCGTGGGCGGCAGGGACTAAAATGTCTCGCTGGGCTTCTGAGCCCCAGGCAAGTTGCCGAGACGGACCGAGAACGCCCGCTCTGCTCCTTCTCATCCACAGGACTGGATCCTCCCTGAAGATCTTTTGTAACACCGGCAAGTGTTACTCACCTGTCCCTAAGTAATCTAGGCAAAGCACACTCCTTTGCGTGGTTGATCGTGAATTTTTTCCCTTTCTACTTCGGGATTCTGTAGTGATCACGAGCAGGCCAGGCTGCCCTGTTCCCTGGAGCGCACTGAAACTTATAAAACTAATAGTGACCCTGGACTTAATAGCTACAGGGAAACAAAATCTGCTGGTCGAATTAAAAAATGAAGATATCCCAGCTACCACCTCCCACCTAAAGTCCCCCTTTACTCCCCCTTAAAAACAAGTCAGCTAAATAAAAGTGAGCAAAAGCGGCTAGAGGCAGGTGGCAGCCACTTGCATGTATGAGACGGTGAAGTCAAATGCTGCCAGACGTGGGAAATGGGGGGAGGGGAGGGAGCAGCAGGGAAGGATGCTCTTGCAAATCCTCCAACCACTCTCCACCCCTTGCCCATTCTCATACAGTTAGAACCAGAAACTGCAACCTTTAGTGAAATGGGCACAATTGCCTAGTGACCTCTTTTATTAAGACAATACTTTTTGGGTTTTCACAAGTGTTTTCCCATTTTATCAGAGATCCTCCAAGCTCCTGTTGCTATTACCACTCCCCTTTTATGGTGAGGTAACTGAGACTCTGTGAAGTTAAAAGATATGCCCAAGGTCCTAAAGCAATTCCCGGTCTCTGTCTACTCGCTAGAAGCAGGTTCCTCACATAGATACCATCATCAGGTGAAAATCAATAGTAAGACCAGTTGCTGACAAATCTGGAAAGGGACCTTTTTCGGGGGGGGGGGGAGTCTCTTCACATTGTCCAGGAAATGAAGATTTTTAAAAATTATTCAAAAACTTCATTTTTCCTCATAGTTAAGAAATTAGACCTAATCATGCAGTACTATGAAGACCATTACCCATACTTCAGATGGACTTTCAGAGCTGGTTGTGTCAGTTTCTAAGTTTTTTCCAGCTTAGTTGGTATCTTCTGGGGATGTAAATGAATGGTAGGTGATGCGATGGAGTATGTTCTCCTGCATTCTTTCTTTTTGTGCTATTTTATTCTGTACGAGAACTTGAAAAAACATCTTTATAAAATGTTATAGTTTTTAAAGGAGAAAAGCAAAAATGTAATTTAAACGCCATTTTACAACATGCATTAATCACATTACTAATTTCATTTTAATTTGTGTTTTGCTGTATTTAAATTTTTTCCACTTTTCTTTGTGAATGTCATGTTTCTATGAGAACAATAGCTAGGAAGGAATAGTGAAGAGGTTTGCTTTTTAAATGTTCCCTAAACTTTTGTCTTAATAGCTCCAATTAGTCTCACCCCCCAAATTGGAAAAGTATCTTTTTAGAATGTCATTTGACAACTAGAATACTTTATGGTAATCTTAGATATACACTTTATCCAAAGAAAAAACATATTAAATTTAATTTTTCAGCAATGAATTTCTAGCATAATTGTTTTATTTAAAAATTTGACCTTTTCGTGATTCATATAGCTAAGAAAGCAAAGCTGCATTACTCATTTGATTTATAAATATCCAACACCTTAAAACTTTTACTTTCTCAATGAACAAACAAAATTGAAACAGACGGTAGAGAGCAGACTGGTGGTTGCCAGAAGGGAGGGAAGTTGTGGGACTGGGTGAAAGAGACAAAGAGATTAACAAGTACAATTTGATAGTTACAGAATAGTCATGGGAATGTAAAAAATTGCATAGGAAGTACAGTCAATAATATTGTGATAACTATGTATGGTGCCAGGTGGGTACTGGAAATGTTGGGGGAAACACTTTGCATAGCATATGATTGTCTAACCACTATGCTGTACACCTGAAATTCATACAAAATAATTTTAAAAGCAAACTGCAATTGAAAAATAAAATGTAAATTCTTAAAAAAATAAAAATATGAAATCCTAACAATTTTTACCTTCTTCATTGAAGTGCATGCTGTAGTCAACTGGGCTTCATATAATAGGAACAAACTATCAGGCCAGGTAGTATCCAAGAATTAATGTTAGCCTCTTTTACTCACCTCTACACTGATGCACCAAATGTGCTGCATTTAAGATCTTTCATGTAACACTTTTCTTCTCTCAGCGTTTTGATTCATTCTAAGTGATCTGTTTTGTAGCTATTAACATTACAAAGCAGTAATTTGGGGGATCTGAGGATTCACACAAATAGGGCGCTCTCACTTGGATTCTGTTTGACACTTTTTGGTGTTAGAAAAATAGTATGAATTTCTGAATTTTGGTCACCAGCACCCTCTTGTGTCCAAAAGTCTAATAACATGCTGTACACTAAGAATTTCTGAAAGACAAATGTATTCTTGGCCTAAGGAAACTGGTATCTTTCCTAAGGGTTTACTTATTTTTTAAAGATTTTATTTATTTTTATTGTATTTTATTTAGAGATTATTTATATATTTTTAGAGAGAGGGGAAGGGAAGGAGAAACATCAATGTGTGGTTGCCTCTCACGCGCCCCCTACTGGGGACCTGGCCTGCAACCCAGGTATGTGCCCTGACTGGGAATCCAGCCCACCACCCTTTGGTTGGAAGGCCAGCACTCAGTCCACTGAGCTACACCAGCCAGGGTGGGGTTTACTTATTAATACATAATTCTGGTCATTTTGTTTTCCTTTGAGTGTACAAACTGGCATGTCTGCTTAATCAGTAAACCAGTGGAGGATTAAAGTTATAGAGTCAGATAATTGAAAGACCACATATTCAAATACTTTTTAAAAATTTAATGTATATATAAACCCATTATATATTTTAACTAAATTTTTGCCCTAGAAATGATTTTAATCCACAAAATTGTATGCCTTCTGTAGCTTACATTTTAAACTTCATGACAATTAATGTTAAATTTATTCTGCTATTTACCTTCTACTGAACTTCTATTAAGAAATCTTTTTTTAAAGATTTATTTATTTTTAGAGAGAGGAGGAGGGAGAGAGGGAAAAGCATCAATGTGTGAGAGATACATCAAATCAGTTTCTCACACATCTCAAATCAGCCTCTCACATAACCCCAAATGGGGACCTAACCTGCAACCCAAGCATGTGCTCTGAAGGGGAATCGAACTGGTGACCTTTCAGTTCGCCAGCAGGCACTCAATCCACTGAAGCACACCAGCCAGGGCCTATTAAGAAATCTTAACATAGACATGGGTTTAACAAAAAAGTAATAACTAGGTTAACATAATCAGGCCCTTGATTACCTCATTATGGATGGAAAATATCTGCCATTCGTACTCCATGGCATCAACTGGTAGTTTCAGCATATTTTTTAGTCATTCATTCATTCAATAAATATTTATTGAGCACACCATGTCAGACACTGTACAAGTTGTTAGAAATACAGAAAAACACACAAAAGCCTATACATTTATGGAGTTTATATTTTAGTGCTAAACTCTTGATATTTTTAATACAAAAATAACTGCAGCAAGAATGTTAACTTCAGTGGCTTTTGTGATTTGCCATGGTGGTAGGATCTCAAATGAAACCCAATTTAAAAAACTATGTACAGTTTTTATGAAAATTTGGAAAAATATGTATTTTCATTTTCAAGTGGGACTTATCTCAGGAACCTAAGGTAAATTTAACAAATATCAATTAATGTAATTACCATTTTAACGAAATATAGGAGATGCTTTAAAGTCATTGTTAAATCAAACGTCTGGGTACACTGAGTCCCTTTGAATTGCCTTTTCTTCAAAATTTTCTTCCAATTTCATTACATGCCTACTAATTTTTAATTGAAAACTAGTCATTGTAGTTAATATTCTGTAGTGACTGGATTCCATTGTTTTCTTCTGAAAGGTTACTGATTGGGGGGTTCTGTTAAGCAGTTACCTTGCTGGATTCAAACCGCTGTTTCCTTTCCTGTGGTATGCAGCTGCTGCAACCCCTGCTCTGTTCTCATGGTTTCTAATGGCTGCTTTACGAACAGGTTCCCTGTGGTCTGATCTACCCTGTCGCTCCGTGATTTGTTGATGAGGGAGTGATGGGGACCACCCTCTCTGGGATTTCATTGATTAGAGGGCGTTCTCGGAACAGGGGCATTCATTACACTTCAAACTCTGGCTTCTGCACCTTTTTGCTTCAAGTCAGTCTTCCCCTCTGCTGGGGTAATAGTGGTTCATATGGGAACTTGGGCTAAGCACACCTTGGGCTCTGGGAAACTAGGGACACGTTGCAGTACACTCATCAGAAGTGGTATCTGGCACGTCATTGGACTGTCAGATCTCTCCAGGTCACTGTGGATGCTCTCCAGCTGGGCCAGGCTGTTTTTTCATTTGTTTTAGATGAAAGGGTAAATCTTCTAAGTTCTCTGCTTATTTTTCCACTTTAATGTTTTCCATTCTTGAAATGGGAACTTTATCATCATTCATTCAGAATATTTTATATTCCCATTTTCATTTCTTCTTCCACCATGGAGATGTTTAATTCCGAACTTTTACTTTCTAGTTTTGTCATTGATTTCTAGTTTAATTCCATTGTGGTCAGAAATCTCTTCTGTGATTAATCCTTTGAAAATTGTATGAATCAAGTAGTGTTACCTCAGTACTCATTAATTCGTTCCAGAACTCCTGAGGAGTGCCAAGTACTGAACAATGAATCTTAAGGTGGGCGTTGTGACTTATACAGGTTCCAGCAGTGCCCCGAGTCCCAAGCAAGTGCCGAGTGCTGAAACATTTTTTCCTTGTCAAAATGCAATGAGTACAGGTTTTGATGAGTTCTGAAGCCGACGAGTACCAAGGGAGGTGTAACTGTATGTGTAAATGTTCCATGTGCAGCTGTTGGGTGTAGTTTTATAATAATTAGGTGAAATTGGTTGTTGTTCCGATATTTTATGTGCTTATCAGTATTTTTTCTACTAGTTACTATTTAGTATTGATTTCTGAACTATGGGGATCTATTTGTCCTTTTAGTCCTATGTTTTGCAGTTACATAATTAGATACAAGTTTCATTACCTTAATGTCAAATTTGCCCTTTTATCGTTTTGAAGTGTTCCTATGCATCTCTTTACTGCTTAACTGGAGTAGTTTATCACTTTGCCACATTACATAATGGTCAATATTGTCATGGTACCTTTTTCTTCGTATCTAAAACCTCTGGTCTTACTCTGAATGTCTTATAAAAGATATAATGAAGTTTAGGAATTTTATTTTAATCCTGCCTGATAATCTGTAATTTAAGTGGGTTGTGCAATCCACTTTTACTTACTTACTGATATAGTTTAACTGGCCTGGTGTATTTCATCTTTTTAAAAATTTATCTTTAAGAAAAAAGCAAATTTTCATTATTTTTCCCATGTTAACTATTGTATCTTCTTTTAGTAACCACTATTGAATTGTACTGTATCAACTATGTTCCCTTGACTTACTAAGTGCTACATTGTTTTGAATACCAAAGTGTAACTCTAATCTGTTTAAGCAAGCCTTTTCTGGCCATTCTCGTCCCATCAAGTATGCCTTTCTATTCTCCGAACAGCAGCCCAATTTGTTTATATTAAAATTACACCATTTCAAACCTTTCAATATTTTCCAACTATTCTTCAAATACAATTTAAATTTTCTTCTGGCCTGTAAGCCTGACATAATAGGGCCTCTCTACCACCTTATGCCATTTTTTAAATCTAGCCATACAGCAGTTTTGCTGGCTGTATCATCTTAGCACTTAGCAACTCTGGCACAGCTCCTTTAACAATTAGGCTCCCAAAGATAATTTACCTGACCTTTAGGTCTTCTACTTATCACCATATCTAATCCACTCCTTTTTACTTTCTTCATAGTATTAACCAAAATTTGTAATTGTTTCCCTTGGTTTAATATATAATTCACAATATATTTCACCATCTAATCAATCAGTTCACTGCCTAGCATGCAGTAGGAATGCCATCAACATACGATAAACATAATTCTTTCCTATGATCTAAATATTGATGCCAAATTACCCTTAAAGGCCTGTACTAACTTGAAAAAATATTAAGGATTTTACAGTAATGTAGAGATACTGATTCAAAAAGTCCAGCAAATACAGGGTGGGACAAAAGTAGGTCCCCATCCTGTAGTATCAAAACAGCACTGACTTAATGACACAGAATGCAATGGTGTGCATGATACATTCAATGTTAAATGTTTTCGTAATTCCTGAAAGTTTTTTCACATCCAAGTTAACTTAATATTGGTATTTTTCTCCCCCCCGTTTTCTGACATATGAAGGAATGGTCTTTCAAACACAGAGGAAACACGGGTTTGCTACTTTCCAGTAAGTCTACCAAACTCACAGGTCAAGTTACATTTCTCATGTCAGGTACTTGCCTTAAACCTTGATATGGAATGCTTTATGAGAAACCTGGATTTAAACCCATTTCCATCATCAATTTGAAAAAAATATGAAAATAACTGTTACAAATGCAATGTCCCAATATCCAGTAGGGCAGGTTCAGCAGCACAGGCTATATAGCCTGAGTAATCTGCTTTTTAATTTCTGGTAGAGAATGAGCAACACCTTTTGACCTTTCCTTTTTGATCTTAATGCATTAATGACAGTTTTAAGTGTGACATAAGGCAATGAAATCTTGTAATTCAAATCATACCATTTACAAAGGTACAAATATGTCCTATGTTCTGGTCATGGTCACTAGTACCAACTTAAAATTCTTAAGTTCTCACAGCCACATTTTTTCAAATTACAAAAATGCAGATGATTCGTTTTCCCTGCTCAGAATTCTGAGGTAGAGAAGTATTTAATCACGTATAAGCAACATTTTCAGGCTTGATGTCAACAGGTAGATTACAGACGTGACACTAAAATTAATATAATGAAAGACTATTAATTCATCAGTTATTTTATTGAAAACAGTTCCACTTTGTATTTTGATTTTCAGGTTTTTATTTCACTACTGAGCAAAAAAGTCAAATCATGCACTCCCTAACAGCTAGTGTTGCAAGTCCCTGTACGTCCAAATCATTTCTTTTGCCAACAAAATGTATTTCACTGGTGTAATTATCAAGCTATATTCTTCTAAGAGCTTTTTGAGCTTTCAAACTACACTTCATTATAGACAGCGTTTTAGTATACACTGAACCATTTTGAACTTTACCTGTTCCCACAAGTGAGGCAATTTTTTAAATTCGCTGCTGCTTTTTCAATTAACACACCACACTGCACTTAGATCAAAGGTCATACACTCTAAAGGAACTCAATTTACCAATGGTGAATCTGCCTATTAGCTTACTCTCTTCACAGAGGCATGTTAAAATAAACCAATAGTTGACCTAAAATATTACTTTCAGCATGATTTTTAGTTCTTCTGTCCTTGATGGTATAAAAAGAATCTGAAGTTTTCAAAATGTATGCCTGCAAGGCTGATTCCACTGGTATCTTAGTTGCAACAGAGAGGTTATATACTCTAAATACTGATGACAATGAATGATTTATTTACATAAAATTTCTAGAGCTCTAAAATACACTGAAGCCATGGCTGGACTAACTTCAAATCTTTTTCAGCTTGTACAGAAATGGCCTTACTAAACTTTAAGAGGGAAAAAAGTTTCTGCTGGAGACTTGTTTCATAACTGGTTTTAATGTTGGTCTATCTTGCAAAGATATGTATCAGAATAAAAAATCCAGCAATCAACATGTTTTTCAGTAAAAACAAGCCTTTCTTTATTAGTACTGGGGAAAATACAACTGATCAAAACCTCGAGAATACAGAAGACATTAACTCCCTTGTCAAACATTAATTGCTTGCTATGACGGGCTGTTCTAAGGGCTGGCAATTGTGGATAAAGACAAGGCCTATGAAGAAATTCACCTAATTCCTATGGCAACTCAGAGGTACCTCGACAGTATCCTACTATTCTGAACTGAGTTATTAAGTCCAAATGTGAAAAGGATGATAGCGAGTTGTGTGTAGGGCATTCAAGTCATGGGAAACTTGTAGGAATCTATCAAAAGTACTTCAGCATGGTTCATGTGGAACGTGTACAAGCTGTGTGCCCATAGCATACGAGATCTGCAGTGAGAAGGGATGAAGTGGTGAGGTGTCAGTGATGACATATTGATGCTTCTCTCCCTTTTTCCCTCCCTTCCCCTCTAAAAACAAAATCTTTAAAAACAATTAAAAAAACCCTTTTTTTTTTTGACAGGTAAAAAGCATTTTAGTTTAAACCAAAAGGCCATAAATCACTGAAAGAACGGAAATGATTGTTAACACCATTCTAGTATCGGGGATCAAAGGATCATTGCCTGGTAAATAAATTTGGCAAATCCTATTTGCCAGATGGAACTGGAAAGCAAGATGTCCACTTAGGAGTCAACTGCAGTATCTTACCTACAAACCATAACAGTGGCAGTAGTAATAAAACAAGTGTGGGTTTGGGATTTGAGGTAGAACTACCAAGTCAGGTAAATCAGGTATGGTTTGTAGTTGAGGAAGCAAGATAGAAATCTAAGGATTTCCAAGTTTCTGATAATGCTATGTAATATGAAATTTAACACTGGTTTTGGTGGACTGAAAGTTTAGGGGCATTTACATATGGCAAAACTGACATTTGTTTAGAGGGAGATACACTGTAGGCAGAGGTATGGATTTGGTGCTGTGGAAGGAATTTGAGTATTAGTATATATGAAATATCTTAAGCCCTGGCCAGTGTGGCTCACTACGTTGGGCATAATCCCGCAGACTAAAGGTCACCAATTTGATTCCCAGTCAGGGCACATGCCTGGGTTGTTGGCCAGGTCCCCAGTTGGAGGTGTGTGAGAGAGAACCAATTAATGTTTCTCTCCCTCTCTAAAAATAAATAAAATCTTAAAATAAAAAAAAAAGTATCTTAAGACATGAGTAGGGGGGTAATAATAATAGCCAATATTTTCAATATACTTATGTGCCAAGTATAAAAAACATGCCCAGGGTCATACAGCTACTATGAAAAAGTCAAAGAAGGCACTTTGACTCACTCTAAGGGGAAGAAAACAAATCAATTGTCTCTGCTAATTGTACAACTGCATCACTCCCATGCAGTGGTGTCCAACCTGTGGCCACATGCTGCTCAGGATGGCTATGAATGCAGTCCAACACAAAATTGTAAATTTACTTAAAACATTGAGACTTTTTTTGTGATTACATGTTGCAGTATATTTAATGTGTGGCCCAAAGACACCAAAAGGATGGATACCCCTGCGAAAGCAAACGACTTGATGTTATATTCAGGTGGGAGGTACTAAGCTTTGTGATGGCCCCACTGAGAGGCTAAGCTGGGGTAAATACAAAAGGTCTTTAACTCATCACTGTTTTTAATCTGTGTTCAATGTGGTATAGTTTAATTCAGATAGCATTATTTTGAAGTCTGTTTTCCAAGGTTTCACATACATAGCCAGTTATTTTTGGTCCCCTAGAGATATGATCAAACCTTCACAAATTAGCTCACCTTACTCATCTATAAACTTGTCCTTCAAGACTACTGAAGTCAGTTCCTTAAAGTTTGCCTTTTCATTCAGGCAAAACCAATTCTCCCCATTTTATCAGAGACCTCTGTTTTCTAAAATGCAAATTTTTATGAAGTGTTCCCCCACTAGATTGAGGTAATGGGAAAGAGGTCATCTTTATACATTTTCAGCTTTAAATCCAGGTCTTCTTAACTTCCTTGAGTAATGCTACAGCTTTCCTCATAATCTTACTAGATCTATTTTAATCAGTCATTAAAGTATTTAGGAATTTACCCAGTTATTATTATACATGTTTTTCTCATGCTACTACATTTTGATAAATACACTTAGGTACTATTACTCATTACATGTTTATCTTTTGTTTCTGTGTGTACTACAACACCTTGTACCCTGTGTAAGTACCCAAGAGCTTCAATGTGGCTGGAAAAAATCATAACGTGTTTATTGGTCCCTTTCAGGGACCACAAACTTGGCTGTAATCCTACATGGACCCACTCCTCCTGATACTAAATTAACTGTCAAGGATCCTGTTTAAGGTTGAAGCCACCACCACCCTCATCATAGTGCTAGATCCCGTTCTCTTAACTACCTGATGAACCTCTAACAATTCTTCCCTCCTCTCCATCACTTACTTTCTGTTCTATTGGAGAATGGAAGCATGTCAAAGATACAGGAGCCAAACTGAAAGAATTCCCAATGGCCAAAGCTGAACAATTTGGGCAATAAAATAACATTGCACTGAACTATGAAGTATAAAATAAATATGCATGAGTTCACACGGATATAAGAAAGTAGACACATCTTTCTTACGGAAGAATCCAAATATGAATAGAGAGCCCTCCCAAAAGGAGATGGCATTTAATCCTGCCTCACCCCTACTCTGAAAATGGGCTATACTTCCTAACTTGCTACCAAAGAATGGAGCAGGTTAAAAGAAACTAACTACAATGGTGTATTAGGGCAATTCCTACCTTAACCAAGTGATGAAGGTTAACATCTCCAGTGGTAGGTATCATGTATCCTTGGTATGTGATAAGAAGGGCACTTTTCCTCTATGGCATTCTTTCAAAAAACCCATAACCCCAGTCTAATCACAAGAAAAATTAGACAAACTTAGAATGGGAGGACATTCTACAGGATACACAGCCATTATTCCTCAAGACGCTGGTCATCAAATGTAAGGAAAAAACGTCAGACCAGGAAGGACTAAAGAAATATGGCAACTAAGTGCAATGTGGTACGTGGATCGGCTCCAGGAGCAGAGTAATGAAAAAATGGTGAAATTCAAATAAAATCTAAGCTGTACGTTTCTTGAATTTTGACAAAAGTACTCAGTTTCCACCATCTTAATGATGGTGCAAACTGGGTGGGTAGTATAGTTGCATAATCTTCACAACTTTTCTGTAAATTTAAGGTTATTCCACCAAGACAAGTACATTTACCTGTCTACCTATCTTCCCAAACATGCCTGAAATGATCACTTTCTTACCAAATCACTAGAATAAAAAGAGCCACACTGATCAGGGCTTAAACTATCTTTTAAAAAAAACAGTGCATTCTAATTTTGCAGAAATAAAACAATTTCAATTTCAGGAAAGCTACAAGGTTATTTCTATTAAAAAAAAACAACAACAACTAACAATTATGTCAAGAATGGGACAGAATGGAGAAATTCCCTACCTTCCCACCAGTATCTACAAGATAGGCTGTGGATGCCAGATAGAAGATATGACACACAAAATTTAAGACAAGATTTGTTTTACCTTCATAACTGTACCTAGAGATTGTCTTGCATTTAGGGCTTACTCTGAACTTGGACATTAGTTATCAGATTACCATTTTATATTGTTTAGGTAAAAGTATTGCAAATAGAAAATTTAGCAGTTAAAAGGACAGTTGTTGAGTGCTATGAAGTGACAGTTTTAAGAGTAATTCAGAAAGCACACTATAGTGTGCTATGAAATAGGTACATAATGTTCTGATAGAAACTATTAAAACTCAACTGGGTAATCTACATTTTTTTAAAAAGTCACAAATTTTGAGTAGATCACGCTTTGTAACATTTTAAACCAAGCACTCACATATAAAAATGACATTATATAAAGGGTAAGTGAATATGAAGAGTTTAAAATGCACAGTAAAAAGTAACAAGTAAGACTGCAAATAACTTTAAAAATAAACATTAAATCAGAGCTTAAAAATTCTAATTTATTTCTAACAAACACCACTTGATGCTTGACCCACAAGCTTTATTTACATTTGTCTACAGCATCATTTCCTTATGAAATGGACTAGTACAACTTAGTTAAACCAAATGAAATCATAATCATCTGAATTGTCTGCAAACTACTATTTGCTAAATTTATAACCTTGCATTTGCTCAGTACAGCCAAAGTTTTAATACAGAAAGCACAAGAATAAACCAACAGTAACATGTAGAATCTATAAGATCATTTGGGCAATTTAGAAGGTAGACTTTCAAGAAGTCTGAGGCACAATTACAAGAGAGAAAAGTTCTTGTGCAAACTACAGTAAACGTAGCAAAGGAAAGATGTAAAAAAACAAGGGGCAAGTTCATTGTAAAAATATTATCAAAATATTTCTACATAAGATATTTCGTTTTCATCTTTAGGTCAGGTGAGAGAAAAATCACTCATTTTAAAATAAAAAAACAAATACAATTATGTTTGGTCTGTCTACAAAATACCTTACAATGTTTTAATTTTTAATTGCAGAAGACATGTTTTAAAAAAAAAGAACAAGAATAATGGGTGTTAATTCCCATGACAAAAAGTCCCCAAGCACAATTGTTGATTTTCCTTAATATACTTACCTTGTATTGTCACTGAAGATACTGTTAAGAGAAACCCTTTTGTTTTTAAACCAGAAGACACATAAAGCTCAAGTGACCAGATTTTGAGAAATAAAGCAAACTCTGACAGTATTTTAAGCCATAAATATGTCAAGTGAACAATTATTTCTGTTTATGTTATGCAGAAATAATCATTACTCAGAAAAAAATTTTATGCAGTTTAAACATCTCATGACATGTTTGCTTAAATTAACAATGTCTCTTTTGGTCTTTCACCCAAAGAAAAATATACTTCAGAAGCGTTCTTCAATTTGTTCTTCATTAACTATAATTTAGCTTTGTTTACCTTATCATCATATGTGAAAATTGGATTTTTAAAGGATATCACACACAGCTTCTTAAAAATATTAAGATAAACATTTTGAAATAAGATGTTTTTCTCATCAGACAACCATATCAGAAAAAAAATGAACTGTTAGATATTCCTGCTCAAATTTATGTCAGAAAATGTGAAATGAATAATACCTTTCTCCTTCTATAAATTCACAAGACTTTTCTGCATTAAATGTGTTGCAAAAAGTAAAACTGAATAAAAAAAGGCAATGATTCTAAGGCATCTTTACCATAGGTAATTTCACAATGAAGTTTCTAGTTTCTTTTATAACTAGTTTAACTTTAACATGAACAGGGTGACTGCTTTTCTCAGGTTAAGGTAAAGAGACTGTTTCCAACTACTTTACCAGTCTTGCCTCCATGCTCAGGTAAGGTAATCTTGTCTTAAATCAATAAACAGTTCATATTTGGAAATGAGAAAAACAATAGTTCAAATTAGAAAACAAAGTAAAAAAAAACCAAAGTACTTTGTTATAGCTGAGGTGGTTTTAAATAAATGGTTGTAAATAAAGAATGATAAATAAAGCATCTATTTTGGGGACATATGGCTTAAAATACTATTTACTTTTAATTTCACAAATAAACACAGCTGTATTGTTCTGAAAAGCAATGAAAGGCATGCACCTCTACTAGCACTTCTGAACAAGTAAGACACCAACTTCTTAAAAAATATGCTTCATGCACTGTACTGAATTTTTTTAAGATGTAAATTTTAATACATTATTTCTTTTTTGAACTTGAACGGGAACCAGAATGGGATGATCCGGAAGATGACCTGTGGTGCCTGTAAGACATAATAGAGAAAGCAGGTAGTCTAGCAAGCTAGAGCTGGATATCATCATTCATTCATAAGACTTTGAGAATATACAAAAATTAAACCTAATTATATATTCTGACAATAGAAATAATTAAAATCTAAGAAACTTATGCACATAAAATAAATTAGTGTTTAGACCTTAGATGTGAGCCCAGTAACAGTATAATTTAAAATTCTCTATAATTAAAAAATTCTCTCATTTCAAGATATAGCCACCTCTCAATTATTTAAGGTAATAAGAAAAGCCTTGCAAAAGTGTGGAAAATTACAGGTAATATGTAACACAGGCACATAAACTTGGTAATGGAAGAGTGACTAAAACAATCTGATAATATTGTAGATAATATGGTTAAGTCTTTATGTAAAAGAGATACAGCAAGGCTTCTGAATGTGTATGAGAATATATATTCATAAATAATTACATTTGGAAATCTAGGTCTCACAAGATGATCGTACAATTAGTTAAAGGGTTATATTCATGCAGCTCATATGAATAAGTCAATATATCAACCTGGGTAAAGTAGTGGTGTTCCGAGGGGTTGGCCCTGGGCTCAGGGTTGTTTAGTGTTTTCACCAATCACCTGGCTTATGGAATAGAGAACATGTTCATTAAGTTTAGATGACAACAAACTAGGGGGATTATATGTGGCTAAGATAAAAATTTGCAGAAGTGATAAGAAAGCAACAGAATTAACTTCACTCAAGTACGTAGTTATTTTCTTACAAAAAACCAAATGCAGAGAAATAAAAGACTAGCTGTGTGTAACCCTAGTATCTAAACTTCAAAATGTGAAGCAAAACTAATCATCCTGCACAAGTAGGAATCGTAATGTAATCCTACCACTGGACCCAGCAATAATCACTTTATCTAATCGTTATTTTCACAAGCTGAAACAGTAAGAAAAAATTTCCCAAGAATACAAAGGAAGCCATTAAACTGACTATATAATTAGTCACCGAGAATCCAGAGAAAGTTAAACTAATTAATTTGCCTGCTCTAAAAAAGACTAACAGATAACACTCTCTCCAAATTTAAAAATGTCAATATAGATAACATAATCTAGTAAAAAGTCTTTCTCAAAACGAAAAAAAATGGGATTTGTACTGCATGACGAAGAATGTATTAGCTACGAGAACAATTTCCTAATAAGGAGCATGAAAAAAGTTACTTTGAAAATTTACACATATTTAAAAGAGGCCAGACTTCCAATGATCTAGAATAGTGTTTATTTGATGTCCTAGAATCCTGATCTCTAATATTTAATATAAAAATCTATAGCATAATACACATGAAAATCAAATTCTAAATTACTTCAACATATAGCTTCTGAATTAAAATCTTACAGGACAGAAATAACGGAGAGTTGGCTATAATTATATGTGAAAATAAATATTTAAACAATAAAATGAACAGATAGTGGAAGAGAGTGGTTTGATCTACAACTTTTTAAAACAACCTGATCATAGTACATAGGATGAACAAAGTAATTAATGTTTTTTGAAGTTTAAACTTGAAAAGTATAAAGTTAGACTAAAGGAGATTATAAAAATCTAATCGTTGATAAGGAAGTTTTAATCTATTAAACACACTTAAGAACACCCATTCTTATTTCTACAGAAACCCAAACCTTTCGGGTGACCGTGATCTTGTTCGTCTTTTTTTGCGATCACCAGATGAAGATCTAGAACGACTTCTCTTTCTGTTCCTCTCAGGAGAAGATGATGAACTTGAATAAGATCTTTTTCGTGGGGAAGAAGAGCCCCTGTGGGATCTGGAGCTGGATCTTCATTGATTGAGAAACAAATCAAACATTCCATTAAAAGAAGAACTGAGGGAGATAATTTAGTTAACAGATCCAAAAATAAACAGGATTGATAACTGAAGATTTTATAAGAAGAAATACTTACTGCTTACTCAACAGAAGACCTCTGGTTCAACCATGAAAACAATTCTATTTAAAAACATTTACTTTAATTTCATCTCTTAAAAAAATTCTAAGATAAGTGTTCATCACTTATAATAAGTATAATTTTAAAATATTTTTAAAAAACTTATGGCTTTAGCCCTGGCCGGGGAGCTCAGTTGGTTAGAGCGCCACAGGTCCAATCCCAGGTCAGGGAGCATACAAGAAACAACTAATGGAGGCATAAATAAGTGGAGCAACAAATTGATGTTTCTCTCCCTCTAAAATTAGTATTTAAAAGAAAAATATGTAAGTATGTCATTTTAAAGTATACATAAACAGCAAAACCAACAGGTAAAACTGTACATTTATTGATAGATGACTTTATGTCTAGAAAAACATCCTTCCATTTGGAGAAAAAATGTTTATCATATATACAACCTCCTAAGGAAAATAAGCATAACAATTCCTTGTGTAAATTGTAAAACTTATCAGTTAAGTTGCTAGAGAAAAAGCAGAAATAAGTGACATGAGAAAGAACAATAAGTAATAAATTGCTAAATATTCAAAGTAAAATAAAATGAGTAACTTTAAAACTTGATTTATATCAGCAATATTTATTTTTATGAAGGGCCACTATTCATGAAGTATGAAGTGTTGACATTCACATGTTTTAGGTAGAGGAAAATGTGCAAATGTTTAAATGCAAATTATTCTCTTCATTTACATATTTTGGTTGAAGTAATTTAGCTCAAACTTCCCAAAAAATTCACCTTTGGGCTTAAAATAAACTTAGAAAGCCCAAAAGGAGAATTCTTTGGAAAGTTATAAGCAATGAAAAAATGTTTGGAAGGAATATGAAGGCTGTTCTGTAAACCTGATTATAGTGCTTCCCAAAGGGAACTAGAATTTAATCTTCACCTAAGAAGCACTCGAAGGACTAAAACATTGATAATACATATAATCACAAGAACAACAACAAAAACAATAAACTCATGCTATTTTGTATTGGATTAATACAAGAGTGAATTTCATTTTCTTTTTAATGCTGTTAAATTGCAGTTACCCTCTAATGCTATATAGACTTGACTCTAATAAGCTATTAAGCAATTATTTTTACCAAAGAAACTACCACTTAACTTCAGCGTAAAGTTCTACACACACGGAATTTTAGTGGTTTTTCTTACTCATGCCATTACTAGATCGATAAATTAACTTAAAAAGAAAGGCAGTATATTTGGATGATTTTTAGACAAAACTAGTGTCTCAAATGCTTATTTACAAACTGCTTTTCCCTCTGTATGACTAAATGCAACCTAATGTTAACAATGATGTTACTTAATACCAAACTACACCTAGACTAACCAACTATACTTCTTGATTTAGTCTGTGGAATTTAAGAGGACTGTCTGTTCTACATATACTGTTTAAAACTTTCTATGTATTACAGAGAAATAGAAATATGCGTAAAACCCTCCAGAAACTTAACCTGATATAAACAAATTTTTTTGTAAATACTGAAACAATTGCCTTACAAAACAAAATCTGTTTAGAGGTAGAATTGTTTTTCTTCCTTTAAAAAAGGGGAATAAATGTTTCCTATTTAATATGCATATTTCTGATTTTATTTGAACTACCACTGAAAACAACTAATGTATGAAAAATTTTGGTAATAAGACTTGGCTCCATCTTCCTATTTTATCACATTTAGCACAAAAATAAACCCTGCTTGCATGATGCAAAATAACCACCTTAATTCAATCATGGGAATGTCTTGGCACACTGCAGGCAATGGAAACATCTCATGGTGAGAAAATTAAGCCCAGGCAAGTGCATTAGTTTTCTAATGCTAAAATAAAATAAAAGTAGAAGCAAAACAAGAGGGGAGAGAAAGCAGCAACACCTTCTGCAGCCTTTAAGTATTATTTTCTCTCTGCTTTACAGAGAGATGCTACCTCATTCACCTTGATTTCGACCCACGAGATCTCGAACGTTCTCTGGAACTGGAACGAGACCTTGACTGGGAACTGGAAGAACTTCTTGAACGGGACCTGGAACAACATGGAAGGATTGTTTTCCAGGACCACATAAATGAACTTTGTGATATAAACACTGAAAGAAAGATATGCATTAGAATTCATTTTCATATAAAAAGATAGCTATTTTAGATAGATACTTTTCAAAATACTATTATTTTTAAGTATTTTAAAGTAATTAAACCTTTTGTTTAGGAATTTATGGAAAAACTTAAGGTAACAGGAAATATTTTAGATAATAAACTATTACTTTCCAAGTTTGACAAAATTACTCTAAATATCACTCAAGATTGTACAAACAAAAACACTCAATACTATCACTTCATTAACACTGAATACTTTATGTTTACAAATATTTAAAAGTAACCCAGAATTTAACATATCCAGAAATTCTAAATGTTGCATTTTATATTTAACTTCTCTGAAATATCTATCAATTTCCCTTATAAAATCCATTACATTTTCTCAGTCACTATCTAGGTCTGACGCTAAAAATGTTGACATGGGTATGCTTGTTTAATCTTGTTTTCCTGCCTATTCAAATGTTAAAAAATTAAAGGGAAAATACATGAACAACCCTGTAATTGTAAAAAAGAAAAAAAAAATAAGACAATAGAAGATATGGCCCATTTAAATTAACCACAAAAAGAAGTAACTGTGGTTTAAGTAAAACAAAAGTAATTCATATTAATCTAACTTACAACTTCAATTTGCCCCTTAAAATAACCTGTAGCTAAAGATTATTACATTTTCATCTTAAAATTACTATCTTCAAAGTCAACCACTGTTTTAAACTTTAATTATTAAGTTCTCAGCTATTATTTTTTCTTAAATACCATTAAAATTCATTGCCTGTTAACTTAATATGAGTAAGAATTTTTCAAGGGAACACTGTTTATGTAATGTACTTCTTTTTCTCACCTAAAATTTTATTTTTATTGTTGACTACACAATCAGGAAATATTTACTAAAATTTTACATCACTAACAAAATAATATTCAAGTACACCAGCAACTGAATCCTAATTTATTCCTGAACATCTTAAAATTAGCATTAGGCCAACAGAACTTATATGACTGAATTTCCTCCTTTATTCAGAATACCTGTATCAAAGTAAATTATCAAAGCATCATGCAATAACCAATAATTTAATAAAGGCCTAGAAAATTTCTATACTATCTTTATCAGTGAACACATAAATCTTCCCTTTCCTTAAGCATTTCTAAATGTAAACTATTTAGATAGTATACTATATGTAATGATTTAATTAAATTTTAAAGTCTATTTTAATTAAAGTCTGGTGAAATGGACTGAGGAAGTTTCATATTAAAATGTGCATTTCTGAAAGTATTGGACAATTACTTAAAGGCAGTAAAAAAAAATTATCTTTTAAAAGGTGATTTGAATGAAATCTCTAAAATAAAAGCTTATTCAGTCAAGAAAAACAAAACTTAGAAATAAAGAAGTTAGATACTGACATTTTGACTGGTGTTACCCTTGACCTGTACCCGTTTACCTGGACCTAGACCTTGAACTTGAGGGGGAGGATGAGCGTGAAGATCGTGAATGTGAAGATCGAGACTTTGAGCGACTTCGTCTATTAGATTTCTTTTTATTACTATCTTCTTCTTCGCTGGCATCAAGATTGTATTTTGAGAGATCAGCATCATCTTCATCCTCATCCTATCAAAAAGTCAGAGTCAATATTTATTTGACATTTAGATATTAATGCTATCTACTAGGAATGATGGACAATTCTATGTACCAAACATTTCCATACAGATATAAATCACATCACTGATATCTTAGCAAATTCATTCTTAATCCTGAAACCTGCCTATTACATTCCTTAGCTCAGCTAAGCAGACTTGACAACTACCTCAAATATTTCAAAGTAAACCTAGAAACTTTACTTATTTCTTCTTTTTCTGTTACCATGTGTTACCAAATAAGCTGTCTATAATTTTCAATTTTACTCCTGTTAAAGTCTTTGAATTCATCTCCCTTAGTACTTCATTCTTTTATCTATTGATATTACAGTAACCTTTTAATTTAGGTGGTCTAACTCAGAAAATCCATTCTGCTTCCCCAATATCTTAATGTTCAAGTTGACCTTTGAACAATGCAGGATTTGGGGCATCAACTTCCTGTGTTATTTCTGACTCCCCCAAAACTTAGGCAGTAACAGCCTGCTAACCAAAAGCCTTACAGAAAACATAAACAGTTAATAAACACAATTTACTGAGTATGCCAAAAAATCCATTATGTATTTTTCCATAAAAGGCACATTTTTCATTTTCACCAATAACTTTATTGATTTGGATATTTTGAGTATGCTGGCTATCTCCTGCTATTGGCTTCTAGTGGGTAGAAATCAGGGGTGCTGCTAAACATCTTCCAATGCATAAGACAGCCCCACAACAAAGAATTACTTGGCCAAAATATCAACAGCACAGAAACTTCACAAACCACTTTTGACATGTTCAATCAGCCACAGCACCTTCTCCACACGATGCACAATCTTTTTCTGCATTTCTACCTTTACAAGTATAATACACTGAAAACCTGGCATAATTCCATATTCAATATTAAAATGGCTACACGAAAATTAACCAATTTTAGTTATTTTTAATGCACTAAATGTGACACCTATCACAATACAATCTAACAAATTTTTTTCAAAAGAAGTTAAAGACAACTAAGCACTACTAAAGCCATTGCGTGAAAAAAAAAAACAGCTTTTTTGGCCAACTCAAAAATATGTTATATGTATTCTATATATTCCAGTTTTAGAATAAAGTAAGCTAGAAGAAAAAAAAAAAAAAACGTTACTAAGAACATCACAAGAGCCCTGGCTGGGTAGCTCAGCTGGTTAGAGTGTCATCCTGATACGGCAAGGCTGCAGGTTTGATGTCTGGTTGTGGCACATACAAGAAGCAACCAATGAATGTATAAATAAGTGGAACAACGAACTGGTGTTTCTCCTTCTCCCAACTTCCTCTCTCTAAAATAAGTAAATAAATAAAAGAATATCACAAGGAAAATAGATTCACAGTATTATGTATTGAAAAACAAACCCTTGTATAAGCAGGCCTGCGCTATTCAAACCTGTGTTGTTCAAGAGTCACCTGTATATTGACAGTCAAAACTCCGAATTACAAGTCAGATATCTTAATTATTAAAAACTTTAAAAATTGTTCCGTATTGATTTTAGTTGCACATAGGACTTCTTGTAATTATACCCCAAAGCAACCTTAATCTAGATCTACACATCCAACCATAAATTTTATACTCAGGCCCACAGAACAAACATTACCAGACTTGATGTGGTCGCAGCTCCACATCCTTCCTTCTGCTCTAACCACACTAGCCTATATAGATTTTTTGAATGTTGCAGGTTTGTTTCCTACTCAGGGAACCTTTATTTCCTGTTTTATTTATGTTCCATTAAAAGGCTACTTCTGTCTCAGTCATTGTTTTTCCAGTCCCAGCATAGAACTTGGTAGAGTGAAGCTCAAAAACCTTTGTGAGAACAAGTGAGCATACAGCAGAACATATGTATCTTCATCATGGGCCAAGGGACATCGAAAACATTCATATATTATGTCATAGTTGAAATAAGACAAATGGGAAATAAAGAAGTAAATTACCTCATCTAATTTATATTTAGAAAGATCTTCATCCTCATCCTCTTCTTCTCCCTCAGATTCTTTATCTTCGACTTCCTTTAAAATAGATGCTGGGCCAACTGCCTTCCCTCTGTATTTTTTCTTTTTACGTCCAAACTAGAGAAAAAGTTTCATAACATTTCTATAATACATTTTATAAATGTATTCATAAGACATATTTATATATTTTTTGCACTTAAGATATTTTTAACATGTTTTTCTAATTTGTATTCAACCTGCACTTTTAATGTATAGCTTACCTCATCATATTCACCATCAGATTCTTCTCTTTCTATATATTCAACATTTTCTCTTTCATTAAAACCACCACCATATCCTAAAAAAAAAAAGGACAAGTTGTTATCCTCTGATAATTCATTTAAATAACAACAAAGAAATCTCTAAATCACCTCTAAGCAACAGGAAAAAGAAAATCTTATCAATGAGATTGGCCTGTGCATTAACAATTACTGGTCTTTAAAAAACATATCAAGAAAAATCACTATGGAGAAAAGTCTCAATGTGAGATGCTTAGCTGGAAAGTCTTGTAGCTGTACTTCCAGCTCTTCTCAATTTCAAAGTGTCCTTAAGCAACGAGGTAGATAATGCATGGGAATATATGGGTGAAAAACATCTCCTTAGACCTCTGCTATAAACAATTTTAACAAGTAAAAATTATTTTCCTCTGTAATTCTTCTGGGAGAATTAGACTCAGAAGGAAGGAAGAATCAAATTTCACTGTTTACCAATTGTAGGTGATCTAGAATCTTTTGATACACTGAAATTTTCATGAGCTAAAATGTAGCTAGAGTTTGGAAAATTCCAAATTATACAGGATATTCAGTAACATGAAAATGGAAATTCGAACTGACTTTAAATGCAATTATTTTTAATACAGAGGTAAAAGTCACAAAAGATTCAAGTAGCCAGTTAACTTTTAAACTGAAAATATCTATTAAAAAGTAATCAAGATCAGCAAACCATTATTTTTTGATGTTACAATTAGCATCTACAATGAGACTGGTCAGTCTTTCATAGAGGATCAACAGAGACTGGAATAAGAAAGTGAGATGAGAATTTGGATAAATCTCCCATTCAAAAAATAATTGAGAAGTACATGGTCAAGAGTAACACAATCTACAGCAGGGGTGTCAAACTCATTTTCACTGGGGGCCACATCAGTCTCCTTGTTGCCTTCAAAGGGCTGAATGTAATTTTAAGACTGTATAAATATAACTACTCCATAACAGTTAAGCGAGAGCTCGGGGCTGCTGCCGGGTAGAAACAAAGTGCTGGGCCAGATAATACAAGGTGGAGGGGCCGGATTCGGACCGCGGGCCTTATGTTTGCCCCCCGTGATCTACAGTTTCCAGCAAAAGTAACATCTGCTTGAGTGTGGTTGGTATGGTAATAATATGGGTGTGATAGTTTATAGTTTTAACTTGAACATTTCATCTAAAATGTCATATGGTGTGCTTGAGTGTGATATTGTTACGTTACAGAACTACATGCTTATAATTTCGTAATAACAAAGGGGCATTATTGTGCTGGATCCTGTACATAACATATTACAGAGCAGTACCAGCACATAAGGCCAGTGATTCCCAGATTTAAGGATTTCTTGAACCAGCACAATGTTAAATAAATGTATAAGCAAATTATTTTTAATTTAGGATTTGTGACTTTAAATTTATCAAACATGGACATTAAACGAAAAAGATCATTACCCTATTATAGCCACAAATATTAGAAAGGCACTAATGCCCCAACAAAATAATGCAGTTAATTAAAAAAAAAAATCACATTACTACAACATCCTTTCTCATATACTTTGTACCAGTGAAAACTGCAAAGTATCAGGGTTTATCTTTGAGAGACTTGCATAGCATCCCTTTCTTCCTCTTTCTACCTTGTTTCAGAGACAATATGCACTCCAATTGAAAAAGAGTTTCTTTTTGTTTCTGTCCATCTGATATGAGTAAAAAGTGTATGAAATACCAGTAACAACTTTTCCTTAGTAAAATCTTGGCTGTAGTTTTTCAGAATATCATATATAGAAAGACAGAAATAAGCATAACTGGGTTATGTTCACCTTAAGAAAACAGCTCAGATTCAATGTTTATTATGGATTACAAACATAACAGAAAGTTATAACTCTACAATATAGCTTATTTCAAAATACATTTAACATTGTATCAGTACATCCTAAGATTAAGGTGTGAATTTTATACACAACAAATTCTAAGACATGACTAACAGTAAAAATCAAAATTTCAAAATAATTATAAAGAGTTAAAAGAAAGTCCACAGGATCTGTATCATTTAGTTATCTACAGCTGAAAAATGGTATGACAAAAGTGAAGAGCTAAAGAATACATTATAGCCAAGATTTAGAAAGAGAACTATACCTCATAAAGGTTAATTTTGCATAGGTATTGAAGTAGAAATTACTTTAAAATGAGTATCATAGGAAATACAAAGCTATTTTCATGTTCTCCAATATAGGCTCCATAAAAACAACCTAAATAATCTATTGACAGCAAAGATTATTAAGGTATGTTGTGTGAACCAATACAACAAATCCAACTCATGAAGAGAACCTGGAAAATACAGCTATCATGAAAGAATGAGCATACCATTTCCACTGAAACTTGGGTAACTCATCTTTCTCTTCCTAGCTTAAGCAATGCTTTATCAAACACACCGCTTCATTAAAAAGACTTCATTACTATTAGGCTCTATGTGTCTATTTTGCTCACCCAATTATCTCCAACATCTTGCACAATGGCCAATAAATTATTTCTTCAATGAATGAATATAGAAAACGCTATAATTCTAGTACCACTTATAATTTGAGTAAGAAATTATATTTGTAATATAATTACAAATTTTAAAGCCTTCTATTGTAAAGAAGGCTTTAAAATACAGTTTAGATGAAATAAGCAACCAAGAACCTCTGTAGACATTACAATAAAAATATTTTCAAATCTGTCTCACAGTACAATGTAAAAACGTGGGCACAGATTTAAATCAGGCCTGAGTTAGGGCTGTGACAACAGAACAGAGAAAAGGGGGTGAATGTAACATGTAACTCAGAGGAAGAACTAAAATACTAACTTGAAAATTCTGTGATTCTATATTTGGAATAATCTAATTAATCCAACTTCTGAGAATGTATTCTAAAAAAATAATTTAAAAGAATAAAAATCACAATTAATTAAAATTGTTTCTACTGAAGTTACCCTTATTCATAAGTTATCCTTATGAATAAGGAAAAAAAACCAACAAAAGCAAAAATCACCCCCAAATCCAAAAATAAGAGAATGGCTAAGTAAATTATCACTGTATTTTACTGTATATAATGTGCTCCTGTGTATAATGCACACCCAAATTTTTTGGCCAAAAATTTCAAGGAAAAAAATCTTTCATTTTAATTCAATTATTTATTTATACTTATTTTTGTATTATAAAGGAGTTTTAGCATTTATTTTTGAATATATGGATATCATTATTGCTTTCTAGAGTTACACTTTTAACACAAAGTATAAGTAAAAAAAATAAAAACACATAGATATGGAATTAGTATTACCCATGTATAACGTGCATCCATAATTTTCACTCAGAAATTTGGGCAAAGAAGTGCGCATTATACAAGGCAAAATACATATATAACCAATTTGATGGGATTATGCAGGAGAAGTGAGCAATATGTTAGAAGTAGTGCATCAAGTTTTCTTTTATTCACAACCTATCTCTTAGTTTGAAAAGTTAGGAAATGCTCCTAAACTTTGGATTTCCTTATTATAAACAGTAGACAGAAACTGGAGAACAGTGTCAGTCCACACCTTAAATAGACCAGCAAAAACAACTACTTACAGCCAATGAAGTAAAAAAAAAAGGTCAAGATACCAAATGATCAACAAAAAAAAGAGGGAGAAAATGAGTAAAGTGAGAAGGTACCAAAGAAAGTGTGAGGGCTCCAGTTAAGACTATATAGCTCTGGTGAGATAGTTAAAGGGGGAGTCACAAAATGGACCAAAGAGACTGTGAATAGACTAAAAAAAGCTTCTTGAGATTGTAATTTTTAAAACTTTACTAAAGATTTTGGACCTTATCCTAACAGCAATCATACTGGTTTTAAACAAATGGAAGTTTTAGTTTGGGACAAAACAAAAAACAAAGATCTCTGACTGTAACGGGGTAGGAATGGAATATGTACAGATACCAACTAGATGGCTATTTTTTCATGACAAAATATAATGGTATTTCTGCCTAGAGCAGTGATAGGTAAGACTTTCTGGGGTAGAGGACGAGTGGAATCACTATGAAGGACATCTAGGTTTCTGTATTATGTAACAAGCATATGGTAGGGTGGTAATAATCATGAGAAATAACACTAGAAGAGGGCCAGGTCCTGGGGGGTGTGTGTGGAAATCATGAATCAGTTTGGATATAATGAGGCTGACATTTACATGGCGATGATAAATAGGCAGTTGGATATATTGGTCAAGTAGGTCTGAGGTGAAGACATAAATTTAGGCATCATGGTATGCCAATGGTCACTTAAACTTAGGTAAGAGGATGTCTAGAAAAAATAGAGCCAAGAGAGCTTAGGGAGTGAATCTCAAGGAAACTCAACATTCTATGGCGAGGTAGAGGGCAGAAGAGGATGGAACTAAAAAGGAGGTAGGTAATGAGCAACCAAAGTGTGGGGTAAAAAAGATTTTAAAAGAAGAAAAAAAATGTATCTCTTAATGAAGTGAGGGAGAATGAGAAGGGTGAGGACAGATTTGAGGATTGAAAAATAAAAAATATCTAGGACATTAGGCTACAGTGCAAATACAAATTAAAAAAAGAAGGGGGGGGTGGTGGGGATTAAACTCGAATTTCTGTTGTACTTCAGGAAGGGCCAGGTCCAAAAGATTCTTTACTGGGTCTCTTATCCCCAGAGACCAGACTAGTGAAAGTAGTCTAAAGTCAAGGAGGAACAGAACCAGGAATGTTTAGTCTAGGTCTGACAAGGTGACTATATATAGAAGAAGCCTTTGTATGATATATGATGCTGAATGATAAAATCGTATTTCAAGTATATTGATAACATGGTTGGGCTAATTGCTGAAAAAGGGAAACCATATCCTGTTAGGTAAATATTTTCATCTCACCACCGACAACACAGACCCAAAGGTAAGCTATTATTTAGGCCAAATTCCATCCGAATCGCCTGCAGATGTTTGGGACCCACCCTCAAAGAGATTGATTTACTTTAAAGGTGCCTCTCTGCTCTTTTTTTCCTGTCACACTAGAATATGGAATAAATGGAAAAGTGGTATTACTCTTTTCTTACTAATAACAAACATCTAGAAAAGTGGAGGGGGGGGGGAGTAAGTAAAGCATTTCTGAAAGTATCCTAATATCACTACTGGTTAGGTTACAGCTTCCTAGTGCTGTACTTTGTAAATTGCAAAATTCTGAAACATGATTTTTTTTTTTTTTTTTGAGCATGAAGGGGAAAACATCAAGATCAAACCATAAAGGCCGAATAGACAGAATCCTCAAATCGCTCTCTGCTCTTAAGATGATATAACTGTCAGTTCAATTTTTAGTTAAGCAAACAAAATATAACCAGAAACATTGAAATTGCGAACAATCTGACAGTAACCAGAGAGGAGGGAGGGGATAATGGGGGGAAGGATTTTCAGGAACTATTATAAAGGACACATGGACAAAACCAAGCAGGAGGGTGGAAGCAAGGGAGAAAGGTGGATTTGGCTGGGGGGGGGGGGGGAGGGGAATGCAGACAATTGTAATTGAACAACAATAAAAAAAATCTATTTGTTAGAATGAGTTTTTATCTTACCTGTTCTTTCTTCCAACTTGGCATACTTTGGAGTATTACACATGTTACACTCTGATCTTCTGGCCCAATTCACATTACTGCAACTTTAGAAGTTAAAAATACCAAGTTAGTAGAAAGTTACATGAAAAATAGTAAATTTTTAGACATTCTAAGATTTTAAAATAAAAGTTAGGATGAATCCACTACCATAAAAAATATTTACTAAGAATATTGCAAATGTACCTTTGTACATTTTTCTGGAGAATATGAGTTCTAACTATTTAAGCAGAGAAGCAAAAGCAATATAGTATGAAGAGTGCCTTTGTCATTCTATGAGAAATAAACAACAAATTTTATCTATAGATTCTCATACCTTAATGGAAAAATATCATTTTAAATCAAAGGTTCTAATTTCTCATTCTCCTAATTTACCTCAGAGAAGGGTAAGGTTATACCCTACAAATAATGTTAAATTTCTTTTGCTGTGGAATTCAATGCTTGAGGAATTCAACAGCATACCCAGTGTTAATGGAAAATTCTTCAGTATAAATTATATTATCTATAGTATCAGAAATTTATAAAGACCCCCCCCCGATTAAATCGTCTTTCATATATAGTTGGTTCATCAGCATTAACAGAAAAAAATGGAAGCTGGAAAAATCAATAGAGCTTAAAAATCAAAAATACGAAGAAACCTATTTAATTAGGAATAATTACTATGGCATGTATGATTCTAAAATTACTTTGTAAATGGGCAAAATAAATTTTGTGGTGTAATTCACATTAATAATAGAGGCTAAAAATTTTTGAGATTTTTCACTATAGAAAAAAGTAGGCTTTTGTACTTTTAAATAACTCCCCCTCCTTTTTTTGGGAAGTTAGCTCATCTTAAGCATTTGTTTATACTGGTATACCTACCCCATCATAGTAACAACTAGTATTACCATTAGAAAAGAGAACTTAATAGTTCTTTACACTTACATAAGAGATACAGACTGAACAATAATCAACAGACCTTTGATTTAAAGGTTACCTTTGGTTTGTTAATGTGCCTAATAAGTAAGATTAATCAGTAGTGGCTAAATATATTATTATGGAAGAGAGGATGATAATTTGAAATACATACGTTTTACACTGCCAGTCATTAGCACTAAATAGGCCTCGGCTCTTCTCTGCAAGTGTTTTCCCTATTTCAGTTCCCCCTGCTTTCATCATCTTAGCCTCAGTTGTTTTCTCTGAAAATAGAAAAATCATGCAATATGAATCTGGGGAAATAGTAAAATGATCTGTATAAACAGCCATAATAGAAACTTCCTTAAATGCTTACCCCGTCCACATCTATTACAGCTGGTTCTTCTGGCAAAGTTCACATTTCCACATCTGAAAATAAAGCAAAAAATATTTATAAAGGTATTTTTTAAATAGATATAATTTTTAAAATCCCATATATAATTTTTAATGTGAACTCTCTCACTATATACCGGATCCAGAAATTCTAAAGCCGTTTCAGTCACGTTAATGACAGTATTAACTAAAAAATCAAACAAAAACCACAAAACCAAAATAAACCCTCACAATTTAGGTGGTAAATATAAGATTTGAAGCTACAAGTTCAGGGTAAGAAACTCAATCTCACTTTCTAGTTATGTGATCCTGTTAAGTCGCTTAGGAACTTTGTGACTCTGTCCTATCAGCACATACCATCGCCGTCATGTGCCAAGTAACGATGTTTTGATCAGCAATGGACAGCATATAAGACAGTGGTTCCCTAAGTTTATAATGGAGCCAAAAAATTCCTATGGTCTAGTGATTTACGAGTGCAATGCATTACTTGTGTTGTGATGCTGGTATAAATAAACCTACTGCACTCACTGTGTTGCATATACAGTTATATATAGTATGCGATACTTGACAATGATAATAAGTAACTATGTTACTGGTTGACTTAATCTTGCCTTGTTTTATGCAGTAGTAACATGTTACGCAGGCTCATAGCCTAGGGGTGCAGTAGGTAGGCAATACCACCTAGGTTTGTGTAAGTGAACTGTGATACTTGCACAATGACAAAAATCACGTGACACATTTCTCAGAACATATCCCTGTTGTTAAGTAGCACGTAACTGTATTTATAACGAAATCCCCTTGCAAAGCTGAAGATCTGACTCCACTTCAACAGTTACTGATGAGGCACCAGGGAGTTCCAAAAAACTTCAAAGTAACTCCCAGTATAGAAAATAAGGTGATATATACAAATGTGTTTTAAGTATTACAAGAAATACAAAATCCAAAGGGTGGATCAATGGGGAGAAAATAAGTAGGTCATAGAGGCTATGCTTCATGGATCTTGATAAAATATTCTTTTTACAAGTAGGAGGTGGGAACTCCAGGAAAAAAGACTGCATTGACTAAACATTATAAATAGGTTCAGTAATTATGAGGAAATGTTTTTTTGGGTTGTCAAACCTCTGAAAGCTATAGTTAAAAAAAAATTATAACCATAACCAAAAACCTCAACACACAGAGTAACAGTATCACTTTATGCTTATATTCAGTAAACTTAACTAAAAACACAAAAATTATTGGATCACTAACATGGCCTGAATAATGCATGTGCGTATCAGTAACAATGTTAAATGCTGACATGTAAAGCTTACATTTTAAAAAACCGTTTACATTTTTTTAAAAATTATACTAGAATGCAATAAAGGTGTGTAGTATGAATCACCAATAAAGCACTCCAAGTAATTTTTAGGTTGCTCCCCCACCCCCAAATAACTGTTCTTACCCAAACATATTCTGAAAAATGTTTTCTGAACTTACATAGGTTGTAGGAATAATACTCTATTAACATATTTGTAACAGTTGAAATGCACTCTCTTCGAGAGACCTCCTTCAAACATTCGGGTGGGTTGTCATTAATGCGGCTGTCAAAAGCACATCACTCTACAAGTGACCAACATCACAAGTTAAATGTTGGTGAATACCCTTTGTTTTCAAAGTCTTCCCCTCAGAGCAATGCTATTGATAAGGTATCACTTGTTCTTGTTCAATATTGTCAGAAAGACTTGAAATCCTTGAGATCACCTATCTTAATCTTTATGCAACTGAGAACCATAAATTTATTATGTAAAAGAAAATGTTCCATATGAACTGCTTAAAGTGTGGACAGAAGACAAATGCTGGGAAAATAAGGACTTAATCTCCTTTAATGACATTAGATGTCTTAATTTCCTAAAACAACTATCGACAGCTGTCAATGAGAATTTGCTTCACATCACTTGCTCTCACACTCTTTATGCTATTTCATGTATTTATTATAAGGAAGCCATTCTATTCCAGGGTTTTTTTTTTCTTTTTTAAGCAAAGTTAAATAACCTCCGTAAGATTAATAAGCAGTAGGGCTGGAATTAAACCTAGGTCTGTTTACTTCAAAATTTTTCCTCTTTCCAGTATAAACTCTGTGTGGTATCTGTGGCTAACTTAGGCAGAAAAAAGCAAAGATTTTATTTGAACACGAGCAGTCGTGCCTTCCATATTGCTAATTACTTTTCCTAGTGATTTCCACATATTTCCAAATAGATACACCCATGCGAGGGCCTTTCAACAAAAACCAGCGCTCTGAGCGAGCCCCCGGACTCCGGCCACAGTGTCACGGGCAGAGCCGTCGCAGCACGTGCTTCCCCGCTGCCACCCCGCAGGGCCGAGCTGGCGGGGACACAGGCCCAGGCCTGCCGGCTCCCACGGGCAGAACGGTTCGGTTCTTGCGGGGAAATGAAAGGAAAGTAAGTCAGATTTCCCAAGCCAAACGAGGACAGTGTTTGGGGGAAAATATATACAGTACAAACGAAAGATTACATTAAAAAAAACCCCAACAAGATGAACTCTGAGAAGCAGAAGGGCGAGATGCCTTCCCAGAACCAGATAAAGTTCGGCAGGGCGAAGTCACGTGAGGGAGATCAGATACCGAGCGAGCCTCTAGGAGGAAGATTTTCTTATCGCTGAAACCTGGCCGCGGGGACAGTGGGGGTGGGGGAGAGGGAGGCCATCTCGCTTTCCAAAGAGAGGCTCTTTAGGAGACAAAACGTCGAAAAAACAAACGCTGCATACATACTCAAAATAAAGGCTCTTGAAAGCTTTCCTCGTGAGGAGACCTGGGAGCCTCCTTCCCGCCCCGGAGCCCGCGATTCGCAGCCTCAACCGGGCTTAGGGCACGGAGGCTCGTAAAAAAAAGGGAAAACACCACACCGAGCTAAAAAAGACTGCACCGATAAACCCCTCTCCAATTCGGGCCCCTTCCTGAACTCACTTTTTGTCAGGGCAAATCCAGTCACCGTCACTGACTCGGAAATTCTTGGTCGACATCTTAAACGCTGCCACCACAGCCACCCACAGCTACGTCTTCAGAGAAGGAAAGCGGGCCGCGGACTTTTCAGCACTCCGGGTCTGTCCTCACGCCGCCTGACCCCCACCCACCACTGCGTCAGGGTTGGATAATAAAGGCACCCCGCCGGGATTGAGCTTGGGCATAACCGTCCAGAGGAAAATGCCTTGGCGACTTTTTCGTTGCCGAAAGAATTATAATGCAAGCGTATTTTCTAGAGCTAAACTAACAGGCGCGCCAAGGACACCCCAGGTGGGAGGCCTTCTTCGCTCTAGAAGCCTTTGAGAGCCCCCTACCGGCGGGAGGACCCAAAAGGAAAGTATTGTACTTCCGTAGCTCAGATGGGTGGAGCTAAGTAGCCGGAGGCGGAGGCGGAAGTGACTGTGTTCCAATTGGGGCTTGGAACCGCGGGTTGCTGGGTTCACGGATGCCCGCGCGTACTTTCTTTCCGCTATCACCACACTGTTGTGTGTGTATATGTATATATATGTATATACATATATATGTGTTTTTTGCTTAATCCCTTTACCTTCTTTCGTCTAGCCCGTCATGACCCTGAAATTCCACTTCCAAATTATACCCCCAACAGAAGTGCACATAAGTTCTCCAAAGACTTGTATAATAATGTTAATCGCTACACTATTGATTAGCCCAAACTGGAAGTTTCCAATTGCTTATTAGTAAATAAGCTTGTTAAATAAGTCGTCATATTCACACAGTAGAATACTATAAACAGCAGTAAGAACAAATTACAACCACGTGGAATGGTATGGCTATGACTCAAATACAATATTCAATCGAAAAGCCAATCACAAACTAGTACATGTTTTCTGATTCCATCCACATGAAGTTCAAAAGCAGCTAAAACTAATCTGGGATAACAGTTAATCTAGGGAGTAGGGAGGAGATAGTGGCTAAAAGGGGACATGAGGGAGCTTTGGGGGTCCTGATAATAGTCTTTCTCATAATGTGAGTTCTGGTTTCACAGTTATCTTTACCTTACAAAAATTCATCGAGCTGCATGCTGTTAACCTGAAAATAAAAGGCCAAAGTAAGAGGCAACAAGCATTTATTTAAGATCAAAGAATAGCTATTTGGAAGCACTGATTCAAGCAGAAACCCAGATAGAGTTCTGATTATGGGGTGAAGGCAAAGAGGTTCTATGAGAAAAGGAAGGGAAATAACTAGATTAATAAAAGGAAGAAATTTCCATGTGCTAATAAGCTAAATTATTCCTTAGTTATACATGGCTATTTGCTGATCCTAAAGAATTTCTTTAATTATCAGGTTTTGTAATCAAGAGGTCTGATTTCCTGTTAGCTTTAAAAACAGTTGTTGGGAAGACAATGCTGCTTTGGCGTAGCCCGAAGGTTATTTTGCCCAATTTAAACATTCCAAAGATTCAAGGAGTATGATGTGCAGTACAGTTCCTCTGGAATGGCTGCTCTGACTCAACTTGAAAATAGTTCCACTTACGGCAGCTTTTCACAACACTTACAACTTGGGTATTATTTTTAACTTCAGTAAGAAGTTTAAAACCTGGCCAGGTAGCTCAGTAGGTTAGAACGTCATCCAAACTGCAAGGTTGGGGGTTTGATCTCAGGTCAGGGCACGTCCTAGTCAACAAATGAATACACACGAATGCGTCAATAAGTGGAACACCAAATGAAAATCTCTCTCTCTCTGTCTCATTCTCTTGTTCTCCCTCTCTCCCTCCCTCTCTCTCTCTCTCTCTCTAAAATACATACATAAATAAATAAATGTTTATATCTTTCAAAAAAGATTTAAAAATAAATAAATTTACCCATCTTATCACATGCCACCTATCTCCTCATTCAGTAAATACTTGCTAAATATTATACCAACTTGAAAAGACAAAGGCAGTGATTCCAGACTCCCTTGTGACCTTCTGAGTATCTTTGATACCTGGGTACCTTCTGGCTCTAACGGTGATTGAGGTTTCTTGCAGTTGTGATGTGGAATCTGCCATATCTCATATAAAGTCATATTACAAGGTTGTTAAGAAAAGGCCAACCCTGGCCAGTGTGGCTAGGTTGATTGGAGCCTCATCCCATACACGGAAAAGTTGCAGGTTTGATTCCTGGTCAGGCACGTACCTAGGCTGCAGTTTGATCCTCTGTTGTGGAGTGTGCAGGAGGCAACCGATTGATGTTTCTCTCTCTCTCTCTCTCTTCCCCTTCTTGTGTCTCTAAAATCAATAAAACATATTTTAAAAAAAGAAAAGGCCATTGTTGGTTCTATAGTTAACTGAGTGTTTAAGGTGGCAATGATCCAATCTCTCTAAGGTTTACATTTCCAGACTCAAGGAGACTTCTTTGAAAGTACAGATAAACCAGGCAGATTTTATTGTTTATGTTCAGACATATGCAGGAAAAAATTGCTCTACAAAATCAATGAAAAATAACATCATATAAACTTCCAAATCTTGCCCTGGCTGATGTGGCTTAGTGGAATGAGCACTGGCCTGAGAATGAAAGGGTTGCCCGTTCGATTCCCAGTTAGGGCACGTGCCTGCAATGAGGGCATGAAAGAGGCAACCGCACATTGATGTTTCTCTCCCTCTCTTTCTCCCTCCCTTTTCCTCTCTCTAAAAATAAATAAATTCTTTTTTTTAAAGTTCCAAATCTTAAATTCATTGCATGAGTCATAATTGAGATATTTTAAAATAACTGTTTTTAGTTGGCCAGAATTTTTTCTTAATTTTATGGTACATAAATTATGGTGTTATAAAATATCTGGAATTATAACTGAACAAGCAACCATAAAATGTTTGCTCCTAAAATAGTAGGTCTTACTCAAACAGAAGAACAAGGAATTAAAAACAGATTTAATGCATAAAATAGTAAACCTAATATTCATGCCTAAGTGTAATTTTAATCTGGGCACTGTGGAAAGTGAAATTCACTTCCTAATTCGCAGGGACAGCAGTGACCCTAGGCAGACACCCTAGCGCAGTTTGTGAAGTCATGGCTGAGTTTCAGTGCAATGTATGCAGGCATTGCGGCGGGGGGGGGGGGGGG
Organism: Desmodus rotundus; assembly: GCF_022682495.2. Classification (NCBI taxonomy): domain Eukaryota; kingdom Metazoa; phylum Chordata; class Mammalia; order Chiroptera; family Phyllostomidae; genus Desmodus; species Desmodus rotundus. The sequence continues at coordinate 50,155,031 of NC_071389.1, forward strand.
GGGGGGGGGGGGGGGGGGTGGCTACCGCCTCCAGAAAGGCACCGAGAATTTGGAAATTGGTTAATAAAGTATCATCATTTGGAACTGAGGTTGGAAGGTTTAGCACACATTTGATTACATCAGCCACCCGAGAGCCTAGAAAGTATAATATATGGTGATTCTGGAGTCAGTTTGCTTGGGTTCAAATCCCAGCTGTACTACTTGTTATCTTTGTGACTTTAGGCAAATTACTGAAGCTATCTCTGTTCTGTCTCTTCATCTAGGAAACAGAGATGATGATAAAGGTATTTGTATTTTAGAATTGTCAAAAGGACTAAGGGAGATAACTCGCTTAGCTGATTGATAAACAGAAGTAAAAAAATAATGGTTATTATTATACAATTAAAGGCTCACAGGCAATAGATGCTAGAGCTGGTGAATAACATGCAGATAATATACCAAAAGTTAAACCAACAGAAAAGTTTCACTGGGAGAATCATATGTCAACAGAAAGATGATTTACAATGAGTCTCAGGTAACAGTGGACAAAATATAAGAATATACCTGGCAATGATCAAAAGGGAAAGCTATTTGACTTCAAGGACTACAACGAATTTTTCAAAGAGAAATATTCCTAGGATAGACAGGGAATTTCTGCTATCCTCCTGTGAAAGAAAAATTCCTCAAGACTTCTCATTTTCTTCTAATTATAGGATCATAAAACAATGGATAATTTTCTTTTCGAGTACAGTTAACCTACTGTGATGAAAGGCCCAGAGTGAATTCCACATACAAGTTATTCTTCCTAGAGCAATACAAATTTTTAAAAAAGTTATTATTTCTAGATTTAACTCTCTTCGTAGATTGAGAAATTGGCATTCTGAGGTAAACATCAGTTTCTTGTGAGTCCTCTTAACATATTTATCCCAAAGAGTTTACTTGGTTCTGGTGAAAATGATAAAAGTGAGTTTCTGAACCTGCAAAGCTAAGAATCTGGCCTTGCATATTGTATTAGAGCTCTGTTTGCTTGTAGGTAACATAAATAAAAATAAACTGGTTTAAACAACAAAAAGGGGAGGGAGTTAACATTATAAAGAGAATGTATGTGATGGAACGGGAGGGCAAGGTTACTGAGTCAGGAGACTTATAGAAGCCATCCTGTATCCAAGCAGCGCACTTTCTCGGTCTCTCGCTGGACTCTAATTACACATCATTATCTTTCTGCAAACCAGTTTTCCCTACTGCTTAGTTCATAGAACAGACAGAAACAGTGCTGTCCTTAGACCTGAGCGAGAGGGGCTCTTAACCCAACCACGTACGTCAGGGGGGGTCCACACTTTGGAAAACCTTTCTGGAAATGTTCTAAGTCCCCTCCAGTGCTGGGAGCTGGCACCTAGTCCTGTGTCGGTCCTGAAACCTCTGGTAGTGGGGTCTGGCCAGGGCAGCAGGACCTTCTGGGTAGGGTACTCTAAAGCTGGCCAGGGACTTTAGTGGCTTTGGTCCCTGTTTCTCCCTTTCAGGGCCCTATCAACAATATCCCCCCAACTGTGCGTGGGGTCCACGAGGTGCCTGAGGAGCTCTGGGACTTACCCCCGTGGGTGGCCTTGGGCTGAATGGCTACACCTATCCCTGGAGAGCAGAAGCTCCTGCTGGCCAGCGTAGTATTTCTTTCATGGGATTACACTAGATTTAAACAACAAAATGGCCTTCTGAATGGTGCTGATTCAATGACTTGGGGGTGGTTTTCCTAACATTAGACACAGGAAGAGTTCAGGGTTTTGGCTACCCAGTGTCGTCCTTGGGCTGGAGCCACCATGTGTGCTGATGTGTGGGCTCACCCCTGTCTGTGCTCAGACCCAGGAGCTGCCTGCTAGACAGCAACAGTGGAAAGCACAGGCAGCAGCAGGTGCCCTTGATCCTGAGGCCCCCTGCCCCCCCCTGCTGCTGACAGTCAGGGCAGTCACAGCACCATTGTACTACATGTCAGGTAGTCCTGGTCGGGGTCATGCTTGTCCCCTCCCAGGGTTTGCTAGACTGCAGCACTACAAATCCAGTGGGTCTTTCCAGCAAAGTCTTTTTTTCAATGCGGTGACAGCCTGCTTTCCTGGATTGGTCTTAAGCCCTGGAGGACAAGAGATGGATATGGCTTGCTCTTCTTGCTCTGCCGAGGGCTCCTTGCCTCTCGTCCCCACTGGTAACATGTGTGTGGAAGGCAGGGATGCAGCCAACATTAAAAGGGTCATGTTGTAGCAATGCAGTAAGGCTTAGTTCAAGAGAAGAGATGGAAAATGTGTTGTTCTATGTTAATGCTTTAAATTCTATAAATAATGCTATAAAATTCTAAATGGTAAACTTCACATGATCATAAAACAGAATAACTGTTTCCATTTTACTGAATTCTCTGGGTAAGACTTGCGTTTGTGGTAATCATCACCAAAGCCCATTAACATTAGGGAGTCACGGGAAGCCAGGAGTCACAGGCAGCACAATGGATATTACCATGAGTAATGATGCAATCAGCAACGAATTAATGGCATAGAGAACTGCAGAGGCAAGATCTATACTGTTTCAGTTAAAAAAAAAATTCTAGAAAAAAGATAAAAAATGTTCCAAGAGTCATCACAGTGTGAATAACAATAGTGTTGCTACCTTTTCCTTTCAGTGAGATACATGAAATTAGCCAGGAATGATATTTTTGACGATAAATAACCCAATGTAATGGGTCCTGGAAACCAGGAAAATTCTTCATGTGCACTGCTTAGACAATAAACATCTATGTTAGCACCTTTTTCTTGCCCTAAAACTTTATCAGTAAATCACTACACTTTACATGGGCCCATGATTTTTGTAACTACTTTTACAATCAAATTGTTGCTATAGAGAACATCTGCCCTGCCCACCCCCAGATATTTCCTCCGGGGCGTTGTATACCCTGGAGGCAGCCCTGGGCAGAAGGCAGTGTTACTAAAGCATCCACAGTTCTGTATCTTCCATTCGAGAGACTCCTAACTGGAATCCTTAAGCCCCAACTTCACATTTCCAGACAAAGGCTCTAGTTGTGATAGCTTGGGTCAGATCCAATCAGCCATGTCAGGAGGCCTGGGCCCTGGTGTGATATGCGACCCTGACTGCTGGGAGGCACCACTGTGGGAAAAGGGTAGCATCCACAGAAAAGAAAAAGCAGTTGGTTATTGAATTAGTTTTCTAGTGCCGTGTAACAAATTACCACAAGCTTAGCAGCTGAATGCAACACTTTTTATTATGTCTCAGCTTCTCTGGGTCAGAAGTCTGACCACAGCTTGTTTTCTGCTTAGGGTTTCACAGACAGCAATCAAGGTATTGACTGGGGTTTCAATTTCATCTGAGGCTCAGGGTCATCTTCCAAGCTCATTCAGATTTTTGATAGACTTCAGTTCCTTGCAGCTAGAGAACTGAGGTCCCTATTTTCTTGCCAGATGTTAGCCAGAGCTTTCTCTCATTTCCTAGAGACTGCCCTCAGGTTCTAATCACAGGACTCTCTCCCAACAGGAAGTTTACTTCTCCAAAGTTTGTAGAAGAATCTCTTTGCAACTTGTTCCTGCTGCTGCTGCTACCATTCTATTACCACCAGCATGACCAGTGTGAGAGCAGTCTTACATAAAGTAACGTGATCGTGGAAAAAGGATTCTACCGCATTTGCCGTATTATATAACCTAGTCAAAGGGGTGACGCCCCATCACGTTGGCAGGTCCTGCCCACACTGAAAGACAGCAGGTGGCGGGGGTGGGGGGAGGTGCAGTACATGGGGCAGAAATCTAGGAGGCCTTCTTAAAATTCTGCCCACCATGGCCATCGACTAGGCAAATGCTCCAAGAAATGGCCATGATAGTTGTCAGTCTCAAAGTATTGAGAAATCCTTAAACTGACTGCCCATCTTTTTCTCTTTGACATTGTTTTAAGAACAAAATAGTTTATTATAGTGCTTGGGATATGTGTGTGGATATTCATGACATTCAAGCCTTGTGTACTGCAGATATATGAGGGGGGACCCCCCCCCAAACCAGAATTATCTTCCGGAGGGTGAGACCCTTTGTAGTACAGGCTTCCTGCCCTAGGTGAGTAGGTGAGTGTTCTCGGAACCCATGTGTATCAGTGTCGCAGCTGGCATTGTTGTGAGAGGCTGTGTGCAGTTCCAGTGAAATTTTTTTGAACACTCTTTCAATGCATTTGCCCATGTCATGATGGGTGATTTACTAGTGCACCTGCCCACACTGTGCAGACTGTACAGCAGTTTTTGACTAAAAACGGCAAGACCCCTGTGCCCGTCCCTCCCTATTCATTTGATCTCGCCCTGAGGGACTTCTTTTGTTTCCTCAGATGAAAAAAGTCCTCAAAGAGAAACATTTTGCCCATGTGGAAGAGATGAAACAAAAAACAGCAGAAGCACTAAAAGGCATCAAAATCGACGAGTTCAAAAAGTGTTTTGAGCAGTGGGAAAAATGTCTTGGTAGGTGTATTGCATCAGATGGAAGTACTTTGAAGGTGACTGAAGTTTAAACTTGTAAGAATAAATGATTTTTTATAAATAAATTCCATTTTTTGGGTCACCCCTTGTACATATCTGAGAATATTTTGTCACACGGGTTTCTTTCTACAATTCAAACTCAATGTGTCGAATGAAGTGACAAGAAATTCTAAACATTGTTTGTTGGGAACTGCCCTGCCTGGTTTCAGAAGCTGTAACCCCCTACGTCTAAGGCTGAGTCAGAGACCTTGGGACCATAAGCCACTAAGGAGACAAAGTTTATCTCCCTAGCAGAGGTGCCATCTCTGTCCACTTTACTTCACCCTGCTTGGCCCTGAGCCTGACCAGTTAGCCAATGACGGGTAAGATTCCTCAAGGGAGGAATGACCTAAGACAGGCATGGTCACGAAAAAGGCCCACAGGGACTCGGGGGGCCATAGAAATGAGGGGTGATGGACTCTTGCCCCTCAGCTTTGACAAAGCCTGAGACCTCATTCTGTCTGCAAGAAGTCTCCTAATCTCTTGGCTGCCTTACTTCCTCTGCCTGACTTAAGCCTGAAACAATTCCAGAAGGTGGTGCAGTCCTGTGCTGGAAAGGGCGGATTCCCCTGGGCGATTAGGCCTAAGAAAGAATGCATAAAATCCTGTGAAACCTGCTTAGTTTATACCCTCAGTTTAAATGATAAGGGTCCAAGCATGAAATGAGTTTGTTTCCCAAAATCTTATAGCCCTTTAACTAACTGACCCTAACTCAGAATAAACCCTCAGAGTTCTTTGTATATTGTCTATTGTTTGATCCTTACTGCCAGACAATGATTGATGAGCTTTACCTGTATTCCTATGCAAAATGAACCCAATAAAAGTCCATTGAGGAAAAGGCTCTTGGCCCTTCTCCTTTGAGAGATCAGCCACCTTTCCTCCCCAAGCAGATCATGTCTTGGTAGACTTATTCTCATCTGTGGTGGCTGGTGGACGGGGGAGGGCCCTGTGGGCGGAGCCCCCCCACAATTGTTTACTTACTATACTTAATGATTTGCTGTTCTTGGAAACTCAGTGGATTAAAAGATGTGAGTATACACACATACATATGTACATGCTGTACAAATCTCCTACAACTTAAATGTTCTTTTTTGTTCTGTGCAAACCATTAATAGGAGATTTTGCCAGCTGGTATTTCAGAGTCCTTTATAAATTAATTATAGTATTTACTAGTCTGTTTAGGTCAAGAAGGCTGACCCTGCTGGAGACTGAAAGACAAATCATACGTAAGGTGTGAGTTGCCAATCTATTGCAGTGCTTTCTTAAGCACATATATGAACAAGAAAAGAACAATACTGAGATTGCATGCAAATTTATGGGGAAATCATTATTATAATTAGAATAATAAAAACGACTGATAATTTGCCATCAGTGGTAAAGATAAAAAATTTCTCTAACGTGCGAACTCACAGATGTCCCATGACACAGGAGGAATGGGGTGCTTGATGTTAACGGTGTGTTCACTCATTCACTGTTCAACAGGGCAGGGCTAGATATTGTAGCCCTGTAGGACAATATTGTAACCTCTTTCTTCAAGGAATTCACAGAGTGCTGGTGAATAAAGATGTGCAATGAGATAAGAAGCAGAGTCACAAGGGTAGTATACACATGATTAGAGGATATGAGGGTGTTTCCAGGAGGAACAACTCTCCCGTCACGGTGGAGAAGGGAAATGCATCAGGGTTATTTCATTACCAGTAACAGAAACCAAGTCTGGTTAAACTTTGTCCTTGAAGACTGGGACAAGAGTGAGGCAAGCAAGTCACGAGGAGTGTGAAATTTAAGGAGGTACTGCCTTCCAGGCGCTGAGCCTGAAGGTGTCACCTAAGAGTGAGTTACTCCTTAAATTTTGTTCACTAGATGTCTGGTTCACCCTAGTCCTGCTCCCCCGGGGTTCCTTCAGCCTCAAAAAAGGGTGTAACCTCACAGAGTGATCTGGTAATTCCCTAACTAGGCAGGTCTTGGTGGGTAGTCATGCCCCAGGCATTTAACTTTTAGTAGAAGGTTTATCTTTGCCTTAAACAAGCCCTGCCCATTGTTTCTGTGCACCTAGGTTAACACAGCTTTGAAATAAACTACCCTCAAGACAGCACATGGTCTTGTTACCTATCCTGGAATCCAATTCCCTCCTTGCTTTTTGCCACCTCCATGTAACCTTCCTTACATTCCCCCTTTAATTCTAAATGTAAAAAGAAACTGCAAAACTATTATTCTGTGGAGCATATCAGATCTTTTTTTTTTAAGATTTTATTTATTTATTTTTAGAGATAGGAGAAGGGAGCAAGAAAAAGAGGGATACATCGATTGGTTACCTCTTGCATGTCCCCAACTGGGGGCCTGGCCTACGACCCAGGCATGTCCCCTGACTAGGAATCAAACTGATGATCTTTAGTTTCAGGGATGATGCCCAACCCACTGAGCTGCCCCAGTCAGGGCAGCACTTGAGGTCTTGCTCCCTGGCCTGTGTTTTCAGTTTGGCTCAAACAAACTTATAAAAACTCTCCACAGCTTCGGACATTTCTTTAAAAACTTCTTTTATATTTTATAAAAATATAAATGGTTTCTCTTTATGTTTAGTTTTCATTCCAATGAAGAACAGTTGAGAAACTCATTCATACCAGTGTAAATAATTAAAAACAATTTAAAGTATGCATTCTTTTAAAGAAATTTTCAGTTTATTAGAAACCACATCCTTAAACAATGGCTGAAAAACTGAGATGTTTCCAGGGACTACCAGGCAGCAGCATAAATGAAAGAAAAAGGCCTGTTGAAACACCAGGCAATGAGGGAGATTGTGATCAGCTGTTCAAAGACCTTCACATTCAACCTAAAAATAAATACTGCTTTGGCCAAACAAAAGGTGCCTGCTGGATTAAAAGGTCAATAGGATAGCTGTTTGCCGCCCTTTCTTAGGGTTAAAGAATTCAGGGGCTATGTTAGAATTTCTGTATGCAAATAGATGTGAGGACATGAGAATAGGATAGAAAACACCTACTCAGGATATTATCCTCCACTTTAAAGTTTCTTTGTGGCCTTGTTAAGCATTCCTTTGGATTTATTTATATAGACCCCAAGAGCTGGTCAGGTTATTCCCGTTCTTTGATGTCACTACTTCTTTTGTCTGTATTCCTGGAAATGAGCCACATGACATTAACTGGAGAGTCTTTTCCAGCTTGAAATTAGAGAGAAGTAGGCAAAGTTTAGGAACAGGAAAGTTATAACATCACAACTCTTAAAGCTCTCTTGTCTAACAGTAGAGTAAGAGACAAGAGCAGTCAAAGTCTGTACCTACTTTCCTGTTGTCAGGAAACTCCAGGTGCTTCCAAGAGGATGGTCAGTCCTGGTGCTCCCTTCCCCCCAAGCAGTCTGGGACTCTGAGGCTTTCCAATCAGAATTTCCAGTCCCCTGAAGGGTAGGAGGGAGGAAGCAGCTGGCCTAAGATCCACTCACTTCCTTTATCTGAGGGGACACCTCTAAGGGGGGCAAAAATGAACAGAGGAGGAGGAGATCTGGCTTAATCTCCTTGTCAACCAGGCTTCCAAGTAAATAGAATGATTGACTTTAGGCAGGAGGAGGAGGCCTTATCTATAAATCCTTAGCAGCATCTCACCTGGTAGGGATTACTGGCAGTAAATAAACCTGCAGTCTATTGATTTATGGGACATGACCTCCCAGAAGAATGTCATGTAAGCTACACTCTCTCTGGGGTATAAAATGGAAATGTTTCATAAATTACGTGCTTTACTCGATGAGGTAAAAGTCTGCAAAACCTGAAATTGAAACCAGTATGTAGGAACAACCTGGCAAGAATGTCCCAGACCTTTCTCTGCTTTACCTTTTGATTTCCTGTACTCTTGAAATTGTAGTAAGGCTTGACACTAGGTAAAGTCTCTGATTTGTGTGAGTCTGTTTTGATAATGTAATCCTGTGTGTTAGCTTGCCTAGGCATGGATTGTTTGAAGAATTAATATGTAAAATGGTAAAAACCAATGAGAATATTCCATAGGATTCACTTAGGAATGCTGGGAGAGAGAAATTTTCTCACCATTGGAGTTCCTCAGCTGCTTAAATGCAAATGTGAGACCCAATATGTAGAGGGAGCCCACCCACAAAAAGAAGTTAAGTCGAGTCAATGAATGCTGATCAATAAAGAGAATTAGAGAGAAGGGGGGGGCGGGGGAGAGAGAGAGGCAGGATAAGGGGGGGTTGGAAGAGAAAGTCAGTTCCAAATACAGCATTTAAATCCCTGAATTTTATTCCGCCTGAAGCCATGTCTATTTCCTGGACTTCCCCGTTACATCAGCCAAGTCAACACATTCTCTTTTTAAGTTATGTTGCACTGGATTTCCGTCACTTGCAGTCAAGAATTCTGACTCATATAGCTGGAATTTGGTACGGGCCAGACTGGGAGGAGGGCCTGGGACCGTAGGAACAAACAAGCCTGCTAAAAGAGTTCTCAGACAGAAAAATTAGATGAGAAACAAAGAAGATGCTTATGAAGCTTTTTGATTTGTTTGCAATGAATGCTATTGTAGTTAAGGCATGTGGCTAACGTTTGCTGCAATAAACAAGGAATGGCTACTTTAAAGTGTTCCGCAGTTTAGAGTAGTGGTTAAAATCAGGGCTTTGGAACTAGAATTCCTGCTCCGCTGCCTGCTGGCTGTGTAACATTGGTTAAAGTGCTACCTCTCAGTTTTCTCATCTGTATCACAAGAATAATAATATATTGTATTGTTTTTGTCAGTATTAAATGAGTACCATATTTAAAACTCTTTATAAGTAGAACGTCTAGCAATAGAAAGTCGTGTGTTTGCTATGGTGGTTATTATTATTATTATTATTATTCTCCAAGCATTAGCTTTATCACAGTAAAATGGGAGTAATATTATATACATGTATGAATTTCAAATGAGATAATATATGTAAATAATTGATGATAAACACACAATGAAAAACAAGTATTAATAGCTATTAGTAGGGGAGTTAGAGCAAGTGAAAGTTATGTGTACCAAATATATATTCTCAATTTTCAAAAACAAAGTTACATAACTAAGTTAACAATAAAGGACACAGACACACTCTTAACGGGTATAATGCTGAGGCTAAGAGTATAGGCCCTGGAGCCAGTGTGCCTGGGTCCGGATCCTGGCCACCCCGGTAAGATGAGAATAATGATAGTATCTACTCCATAACATGGTTTTGGGGATTAATTGAAGCAATCCCTTTAAAGTAATGTACAATATGCCAGGAAATTAGTAAGCAGTCAATAAATACTAGTTTGTATAATATAAGGCTGAGTCTCAATCACATTCAGTGGTGAGAATGAGGATAATATCATCCACCTGAGTAGGCTGTTATGTGGATAAAATGTGATAGTACCAGTGAAAATGTCTAGTAAATAGTAAGTATTTGATAAAGGCCACTTTTCTTACTCATTTTTATGATTCAGGAGACAACTTTGAATTTTATAATGCCTTCAGGTTATCAGTATAAATATCAATTGGATTTCTATGTGTGTGGATATAAGACAGAGAGGATTAGGTAGAATTTGATCAGTGACACATATTAAATGTTGTTTATTGAATAAATATCATTCCGTTGGCTTATTAGCTGTTCTTTTCTTATAAAAGTAGATTGTGCCAGAAATATCCCTTTTTTTAATGTTCTTTTGATTTGGGTCTCAGATAAATGGTAATTTGCTCAATTCAGTGAGGGATAGAAAAGTAGGCTGGTATTTTAGGTTTGTTGCAGCGAACATTGGCGTGCAATCTGCTAGAACTGAAGGAGGATGTTATTAATCAAAAAGTGCACAAGGAGGCAAAGAACTTCATTATACTGTTTTGCTCGCACAAATTGCACCTGGAGCTTTTTAATGAATGTGCCCTTTGGAGACAGGTGGCACTCTGCAAAGTGTAAACCTCTCTAAACCTCTTCTTGTTTCAAGCTGACACGTCTTCATGGCACTGTGAATAATCAATCTAAGTCTTAAATGATGTGAAAGGCTTTGATGGGACTATAATTAGTTGAAACATTTTTTCCTGGTCTTTAGGAGTACACATGGCTAGAACAAGGGAGAGAAAGAATGTCAAGAAACAGCTGGGGGTGGGGGGTGAAATTCACTTGCTCATTGAAAAAGGGAAGTGAGCCTGTAAGACATGATATTGTGTACTGGGTGAATAAATACAGTAGATGGCAGTTTAGTAACATACAATAGTCATTTTGTCATATTCAGAAGTAATTTTTTAAAGAATATATAGGAAAATATGTATCTTAAGTATTATATATTTATTGTCACCTCTTTTGAGGAAGAGTGGTATGCGTGATCTCTGTTGGCTTAGAGAAATAGAATTGTTACAAATTTGTCAAATAGCGCACATTGAAAGGGACATTGGGGCACTTTAGGTTTTTTCCACCATATTTTATTAACATCTAAATTGTTTTTGACACATATAGAAGTTTTTTGATATTCGAAGAGATAAAGCACTTGGGAATGACTTTCAAGTAAAATAACACTGCAAGAAACAGCTGATCCCTCTGAAAAACAGGCTGTCATTTTAGCATTTCACACATGTTTTCTTTAATTGTTAGTTAAAACATTTAGCAAGCTAAGAGAGGTATGGAAAGGTGCAGAGATAGAGAAGATAAGAGAAGGTAAAATTTCCACAAATTTTTTAATGTTAAGAGGAGAAAAAATAGGAGCCCAACCTTCCCTGAAATACAAACTCAAGATTGCATCTCTTGTTACATGGGATTCATCCAAAAGTCTAGGCATTAGAATTTTGATCCCAGAAGAGAAAGCCGACTGTTCGTCCTGAGATGGAATCGGACCATTACACATGCTGTATTGGTTTAATTGAGCATACCTTATATCCTTCAGCAAGGAATCTTCCGCTGTGGTACCCTATTTTCTTGGACACCAGGGCTTGACAGATTTCTCACACAAGTAGGCATTCGAGAGTGATACAATTTTGACATGAAATGTGCTTATACTTTGAAAGCCGTTAAACAAGACTTGTTTGCTTATAATTTTCTAATAAAATAAAAGGCCTTCTGTGGAAAGCAGTTTTAAAAACACATCATAACATTTTAAGTGTGTAGGTCTTGCAACGTTTGTTCCAATTTTCTAGTGACAGACACAGAGTAATAAAATTTCCCTAACAGATGCTTAGTGCTGGGTACTCACTTGTCACTCAAGCTGACAAGGATTGAGAAAAAAGCGCTTTCTTCACCATGTTACTGAAGCAGGGTGCAGCCAAGAGGAGGGCCCCAAGAAGGCATTTGTAATGGGGTCCAGGACTCAGGGTGTCCAGGAAATATTAGAAAAATGTATGTAGGATGTCTTCACCCCCACAGGCCTGAGCCAAGGGGGATGGGACACATGGAACAGGGCCATTCAGAGCTGTTTTGGGTAGCAACAGCTTTGTAGCTAACCCCTGGCAGTCATTTAACATATCTATAACCTTTAACTGGTTTCATGGATATGTTAAATAGCTGTGGCCCTGCTTTGAGCCAGGGAGATGGGAGTGGCTTCCACCCAAGATGGGACTGGGAAGCAACTCCCCCTGGTTACAGGGCCTGCGTGAGAGCTTGGAGATGATTGGCTCCAAGCCATGGGGCCACACCTGCCCAGACTTACTATGGCAGCCCAGTAAAGCTGGAAGAATACAGGGATGCTGGCAGGTGTAGCTGACTGTAGGAGGAGTCGGAAATGGGCTGCAAAGGAAGATGGGAACTGGGATTTAAACCTAGGCCCGGCAGCCATAGGGAAGGAGAGAGACCATGTGGCTCTGAAGGGAAGAGGAGAGACCATGTGGCTCTGAAGGGAAGAAGAGAGACCATGTGGCTCTGAAGGGAAGGAGAGACCATGTGGCTCTGAAGGGAAGAAGAGACCATGTGGCTCTGAAGGGAGAGAGAGACCACGCGGCTTCAAAGAGTAGGGAGGACCACAAGGTTTTAGGAGAGGAGAGAGACCACGCGGCTTCAAAGAGTAGGGAGGACCACAAGGTTATGGGGGAGAAAGAAGAGACCATGCAGCTCTGAAGGAAGGAGTGAACCACGAGGCTCTGAAGCAAGTAGATAGATAGAGGTCCATGTGGTTCTGAAGTGGGGAAAAGGACCACGCGGTTCTGAAGGAGAGTAAAGAGGACCACGAGGTTTTGGAGTGCTTCTTCTTGCCACGCGGCTTAGGCAGCAGGAGAGACTTTGCAGCCATAGAGAAAGGGGAGAAAGGACTCTTGCTGCTGGGCCATGAGAAGGTGCCACATGGCTTTGGATTAACTGGAGATCGCAGCAGCCACACAGCTGATGGTGCTGGGAGCCTGAATCACGGACTTCTACTTCTTTTCCTGAGACACGGTACCCCGGACTGGGCACAGGGAGAGGGAAGGACTGTGCATCTGTGGGTATTCTAGAGGACTTTAGTATCTTACTGAAGACATTAGGTCATTATTCTAAGTTTGTGTAACTTTTGAATAAACAATTCCTTTCCTTTTCACCAGTCTCTGGCATTGAGAGACGTCTTTCCTCTGGCGGCGGGCATTGCGAACCTAGCAGGTGGGCGTGGGGGGGAAGGAACCTCCAGAGACAGAAAGGCGGAATCCTTTCTGTAATAATTTATCGTGAACCACCCCCACCCTCTTGCTCTGTAACATTACCATTTGGGAAGATCAACTATAACACATAATTCAGTTTTGCCTAATTGAAATGTATAAGCTTTATAAAATATAATTTATTAAAGTTAATAGGGTAGAATTAATTGGATATGTACCTTAAACCACCCACTAGATCCCATTCTACGAGTTTGCCTGCCCCATATGGGATTCCAATCCTACGTGCCTGGAGAAAAGCTTTAGCTCAGTTCACAGTATGATCCTAGAAGTTTGGAGTTGGGAAAGATACTTAGAAATAATATATTTTCTTTTTTCTTTTTTCTTGAATTTATTGGGGGACATTGGTTAATAAAATTATGTAGGTTTCGGGTGTACAATCCTATAATACATCATCTGTGATACAATATACATTGCAGTGTGTGTTCACCAGCCCAAGTCAAGTCTCTTTCTATCATTATTTAATCCCACTATACCCTCTTCTACTCCCCCCCCGCCAGAGGTCATATATTTTAAATTTATACCTACTTTTAAGGATTTTCTTTTTTTTAAACCTGGAGGACTTGGATTTAATTGATATTTACAAAATATATAGCAAGCACTGTCCAAGTTACATAATTCAATCACTCATTCATTCATTCATTTGTTCTTTCAACAAACATTGATCGAGCATTTCACCTGTACTGGTATATTCCAGGAAATATGGTAGGGACTATTGATGCAAGAATAAATATTTCACCATCCTTGCTTCTGTGCAGGGGCTCAGAGTATAGCTGGGAAGATGGACAAGTAAGTTAATAACTATACTGTAATGTGATAAACGCTGTGACAAGTTTGTGTACAGTCCTGTGGGAAAACAGATGAGGGAGCAATCTATGTCACTTGGGGTTCTGCGAAGACAAGAGAGGAAATCACATTTGAGCTGGAGCAGGAATTCTCAGAGAAGTGGGGGCTGAGGATGAAAAAAAAGAAATAGATAAGGCAGAAGAGTATGTTTGGACAATGACAGTGTAACATATAGGGACGGATGGGAAAAGATGTAGAGTAAGATTGGAAAGGTAATTTAGAGAAAGACTGCAAATATCAGATGGTAAAGAGTTTGACATTACTTTTTGTAAGAAATAGAGGACAGCTTAAAAAACACAAAAGAGAAGACAGGGATGTGATCTGATTTATTTATTTATTTATTTAAAAGGTATTAGGGTGACATTAATGATCTGATTTGGTTTTGAAAAGCTATCTCTGTCAATGGCATGAAAGATGGTTTAGACTAGTCTGTAACAGGCATGCTGAAGCATGCTCTGGTGTTGTACTAGGGCAGAGGACAATGGCCAAAGGCATACATTAAGGTACATTTTAGAAACTGAATTGACAGACCTTGGTGGTCAGTTGCGTGGAAGGAGCAGGTGGGAAAGGGATAAGTTAAGGATGTCTTTAAGAGATCAAGGTTGCATGATTACTTTTGAGGGTTTTTTTTTTAAATTTTATTGCATTTGCCCAGAATCAATGGCTTTAAAGGGAGTAATAACTTGAGTGTACAGGAAAATTGGCAGCCATTTTTTCCCAGACAAATTAAAGAAGACAGTTTTAAAAAGGAAGAGATGCTTGAGATGAGTCTTGAGGGTTGAAAAGTGCATCAGGGGAGTGGGGATTTAGAAGAGGAGGAGCTCTTCAGGAAGAGTAGCAGTGACATGAAGACATAGTCATTCTGTGATGTGGACTCTGTCCAGTGGTGTCCACGGTGTTATGGATGTGATGGACAAATTCACACAGATGGCAGAAGTCCTCTGGAGAAAAGGGATAGTATGGCCACTCTCTGAGGGAGAGAGCACCCCAACCCTTGCCTGGACAGGCTTTTATTGCTTTTCTGGGAGTATTACCTCAAGGAAGGTCTTCATTCATCATTGTCAGGCAGTTATGATCAAACAATAGATAACATTCAAAGAGCTATGAGAGCTTATTCTGAGTCAGGGTCAGTTAGCTGAAGGGCCATAAAACGTTGGGAAACAAACTCACTTCATGCTTGGACCCGTATCAGAAAATTGAGGACATTCTTAGAAAAGCAGGTTTCACAGGATTTTATGTATTCTTTCTTAGGCCTGATCACCCCAGGGAACTGCCCATTCCTGCCCAGGACTGCACCACCCTCTGGAATTGTTTCAGGCTTAAGTCAGGGAGGGGAAGTAAGGCAGCCAAGAGATTAGGAGACTTCTTGCAGGCAGAATGAGGACTCAGGCTATGTCAAAGCTGAGGGGTGAGGGTCCATCACCCCCTTTTTCTATAGCCTCCCAAGGGGCCTTCCCTGAGGGCCCCTTCGAAACTCTGCCTGTCTCAGGTCATCCCTCCCTTGAGGAATCTTACCCATCATTGGCTAACCAGTCATCTGCCTGGGGCCAAGCAGGGTGAAGTAAAAAGGGGCAGGGGCCCTGCCAGAGAGATAAGCTTTGTCTCCTTAGTGGCTTATGGTCTCAAGGTCTCTGACTCAGCCTTAGCCATGGGGGTTACAGCTTCTGAAACCAGGCAGGGCGGTTCCCAACATTTCTGTGTGCAAGGACATGCTGTAGACCTGAGGACATTTGAGGAAATGAGTGAGAAATGAACTTATGGAAAGCCTTGTTATAAGCAGTCAATTAAACTTTATTTTCCAGGCTGCAGAATACCCTTAAAGAGTTTTATGCAGGGGAGTGGCTGCTCTTCATTTTCATTGATTCTTCTATTTTGCTGGCTTTATATGTACTCGATCAATAAGACTTTGACTGCATTTCCTCATTCAATCAAACTGATAATCCATGATCATTCAGTTAATCTCTCTCTCACCAGCGCCCTTAATTTCCAACACTCTTATGACCTTCTTTTCATTCCATTATCCTAATAAATTCTAGAGTAATCTAGCTAACTGTTTGATCTGATTCTGAAGGAGGCATTGAATAGTACTGGAGAAAATCACATACCATATAGTTTGTCTGCCCTATACATTTATGATTTCCAACCACTATTGGACCTTCAATATGATCTAGCAAATATTTACATGTCTTTCCCCATTTCCTATACTAATAAGTTTTTACCACTGGTTTCAAGCTTTGTACTTAATGCTACACTACTTTTGCTTAGCTGAATACCTTGACTACTTTGCAGAGGAAACAGCTGTTCCAGCTGTGAAAAGCTTTCTTCACATCCCCTCCTTAAAGTTCATTTATTCTTTCTTATTTTGGGTTGTTCCTTTCTTTTTCTTCCAAATTCCTATCATCATCCTAAGACTAATTTTACTTTTATGCTTCTGCATTGATTTACAATTCTCATCCATTCTTGTCTTGTCAAAGTGGTGGTCATTCTTGTCTTTCCACAGAAAAAGAGTCATTCTTCCTCTTCCTTTCACGTGTGTTCATGTCCCCATACCTTCTACCTCTTGCAAGTTCTCACTAAATAATTATGCCCTTTCTTACTTGGTTTTTCAATCTATATTTTCTCACAACTTTCTTCCCAGCTTAAAACATGCAAAAAATATTCTCTATCCTATATACATTGTCCTCAGCCTTGTTTTTACCACAACCAATATTCTGACACTGTACCTTTGGCTTATTCTATTTCATATTTACTCAGCATCATGCAACTTGTCTCGAGCAAATTCCAAGCACAGTTTCTGACAGATGCTAATGAGGTCTGTCTGGAAAAAGTCCAGCTATTGTTAATATAATGAGAACAGTTTGTGCAACATCATCGTAACCTGGCAAGCAAGCAGAGTGGACTGTAACGCACATGCGTGAACAATGACAACTTCACTGTACTAGTCAGTGGTGTTGGCAGACACTGTTGAGTGAGCATGTGTACTCTGTGGCCCCCATATTCAAAATGACTGAATGAGTAGAGCAATGAATCTGCATCCAAATTTGTATTATGCTTGAGTGTTCCTTTGCGGAAACTTTTCGGATGATTCAGAAGGCTTTCGAGGGCGACACAATGTGTATAGTGCAAATAAAAGTGTGGCACAAATGCTTCAAAGATGGTTGAGAATCAGTTGAAAGTGATCCATGTTCCGGAAAGTCTGCAACAAACAGAACACCTGAGAATGTGGAATGCGTATGGGCTGAAATCAACAAAGATCAGTGACCGACAGTGCGAGACTAGAAGCTGATCCAGGGATTCCAAAAGTACTGTGTCTGAGACTTTGGTGCAGAGTCTTGGCATGAAACATGTCATGGCAAAATTTGTTCTGTGGCTTTGCTACCAGAGCAGAAGGAACGTCATGCTGCGGTTGCTAAAGACTTGATTCAAACTGCAACCAATGACCCAGATTGACTCTAGAAGGTCTTAACTTTGCAGGAGACTTAGGCGTCATTGTTTTATTGACAATGTTTGTTGTATCTGGTATCTTCTTCGATAAATGTCTCTATTTTTCATAGTACATTGCTGGATACTTTCTGGACAGACCTAGTGCATATAATAAATATGTGTTAATGATTGATTTCTAATTGCCAATATTATGATCTCTTCTTAGACCTCATATACTTATGGTGGGGGGTGATGGATGGGTTCCATTTTTAGATTCTGCCCCTGGCTCAGTGGAAATTTGAAGACCAAACAAATAAATGAACATAATTGCTGAGATTCTATACTGCATTAATTTCTTCTCAAATTAATCTTATTCTTTGCGTTTTGGTTTATTGGGGCCTGTAGTTTACCAATTGGTAAATATGTTGAATATCGCCATTGATTATATATGAATGCTTTTTGGTAATTATATCACTATATAAAATGATGTTTACTTTCATTATGTATCTTTAGAAGCGTGGTACCCATTTAACACCTGATAATGACAGATGTTTAGAGCAATAAAACTTTCTCGCATGCTGGACAGACTCATGAAGGCAGGAACCACAGTGTCCGGGTATGTGATGGATGATCAATTTTTGTGGCATGAATGGATTAATGTTCCTTATAGGCAACCTAGCCAAAATTTTCTAAATGAACTTTTAATATGTTTCCAATATTTCAAATAAAAAATGCCATCAATTGTTAGGGCTTAGAATTTACACACATTCTAAGGTGAATGCTGTACTGTTGTTATTGAAGGGGAAAAAAAACCCCACTCCAGCAATCAGTACAGAATTTCACAGGTAAATTTTGTTTTCTCTGGTGAATTTCATCTGTTAGAGTGTTGTTTCAGATGCGGTCGTTCACAGAAACACACATAAACTCATGTGTTTATGAGTTTGAACTTAAACGACTGCTATAAAACCAGGTAGTTATTGGCCTTCAATTTATCTAACTTTTATCTTACAGACTGTGAGCTCATTTAATAACATCAACTGAAGAAAGCTGGAATAGCATGCTGTGCTGCACACCTTTGGGACCTTCCTGTATAATGTTGACGTACAGTCTCAACCAACCTGACAATAAAATGATCCACTTATCCAACACAGCCAGGCAGAGGGGAGACACTGCCTCTTTTCACTGCGCCTCCCACTCCCGGAGCCAGCCCGATGTTTCCTTTGGGCCAAGCGCATGCACACACAAAACTCTTCATCAACAGTTTTAAAGTTTTTTTGTTAAATTGGCTTTACTTCTCTTATGTGAATTTTCCCCTAGATATTTTTCAAAATAGCACAGAAAGTATTTGAGGTGAACTAAAACTTTTTAACAATAAATTTTGTGGATATAAAGCCCTGGGACTAAAAAACACTTATAAACAAATGAAAATGACCAGCTTTACTGTTTTATAGACAGGACTACTGAGGAGTTTAGAAGAAATCACTGACACTTAAAAAGAAAGTATATTAGCCTTAATATTAAAATCAAACTTTTCAATGGGGCAATGTTATCTAAGGACTTTTATAAATTCTTTGGAGTCTACAACACAAAGTAATTATTTTGATCACCAAGAGTATTGGCTAAAATTTTTCTGTTTTTAAAAAGGGCACAAAAAGCTATTGTCTTTTTACTCAAATAGTCTATGACTATTATGGTTGCTTATTTAAATTTCTTTTTTTCTTAGTGAAAATAAATTGTTTATTGCTGGGCCAAGTTTTGTTGCCACTGTAGAAAGACCAGTCAGATATGAGAACCTGGAAAATCCTGAGTGTATTATATTATTATAGACATAGTGTAATTATTTGAGGGCAACCCAATGTGCCAGCATCCCTTAAATATCTTTCTATCAATGTTTCAAGGTGCCTCAAAAACTCTATCATCCTCTTCTTTTAAAGCCTTCATTGTACAAAGGACCCACAGACAAAGACAATGGCAGGGGGGGATTGAAACTGGAAGGTGGGGGGTGGGTAGGGCAGGGGAGAGTAATAGGGGGAAATGCGGACAGCTGTAATTGAACAACAATAGAAAGTAAATTAAAAAAGCCTTCATTTTCTTGAACACTCTTATTAAAATAAAAACATGCTAATGATAGGCTGTGAACATAAATATCAATGACAATTAGTGGGATTCTAACCAAATGAAAGACCCAGGCAGAAAGATTTTGGATGGAAAATGGTAGCAGAAAGCCTGGCAGATAACCACACAGTGCTCAATGAAAAACCCTGCTGGTATGAGGGCAGGGTCCTATCAATCTTTCAATGGCGATATTCAGAAAATCCAGCAGAAAATGTCTAAAACCAGAAGGGAATTTATTGGCTTTCATGACTGATACAGCCTATATGCCACTTGTTGATTTACTGCCTTTCAGCTTCAAATTCACCCTTCAACTTATGCTCTACAATAACAATCTCTTTTAGTGTTCCTCCTTGAAAGTGAGACCTACGCTAAGCATTCTCAGTGGAGGTCTCTGGAGGGACTTTGCTAGAGGATGGAGCTCTCCTGCCGTGTCTAGCTGCTGCTGGCTGAGCCAACAGAGTAGGTGTAAGGACATCTGGTAAAGCCCTGTCCTGTCATGTGCCTGAAATGTGGTCCTTCAGCAACTTTGCAGCCTGGCAATAAGCTTCCTGCTACACAGTTAACATGGAAATTAGCACTCCAAAATCTTCCTGTCTTTATCAGTGCCTCACTTCCCTTTGCAGGTCCCTGTGCAACCTGCCTGTATCTCAGAGGGTTCCCATCAAGCCAGCTTTCTACTCCTTCTGAAAGCCCTGCATGTTTTGCCTGCTACCCCGGTTTCTACCTGCTACCAGTTGGTGGTTGTCTACTCACCACCTGCACTCCCACAGAATTGCTTCCTGATTGCCCAGCAACTACAGAACAGTTTCAGTATCGGAAACCCAGTTAAACTCTGGGCTATCCAGTGGTGGGGCCGAACTAACCTTCCCCCAAAAGATCTTTTTCTGACTTTGAAACAGATGTTGGGACTTGTTAGCCTATATAATTACATGAGCCAATTCCTTATAATAATTCTGTCTCTATAACACACACACACACACACACACACACACACATCCTGTTGGTATTGTGTCAGCACTGACCCCTAAAAGGGAAAGGAAGAGAGGAAGGAGAGAGGGTGGGCTTGGGAGAATGGATAAAAATGAGGATTAGAGGAAAGTTGGGAAAGAAACAACTTCCCTTTCCACAATTTTGTCTTGGGCTGGCAGTATATTTACTAATTCCAGGCCTTTAGTCTGTTCATCTCTCACAATTGGGGCTCAGTAAGATACGAAACACCGTAACATTAATCTACTGGATTGTTTCCGTGCAACAAAAGGACACTGGTAGACTTACCTGTATTCCTAGGCTGGGATAAAACTTGATCCATAGGGTCCTCTCGGAGGATTACAAATGTTTTATAGGGAACTGATTCAATGGTTTATTTGCTTGTTCATTTAATCACACGCTCATCCAGTCATTCACTTGACGACATGTACTGGCAGTATGTGAAGTAACGCAAAGGATTCCAAGACACATAAGGCAAAGTTCCTGGCTCTCCAGTAATTTATATACTTGTTAGAGAATAAAAGAAATTTTAAAATATCTGAAATACAGGGATTTATAGGATCAATTTCATGAGAGGGGTTCAAATCCTAGAGGTTCATGATGGAGGTTACTATTGCAACTCAGAGAGGGAGAGATAAAATCTACTGAAATCAGGAAAGGTCTCATAAAATGGTATATTTGATCTTTGAAAAACACATAGGATTTTGAGATGAAAAGATGTACAAGATAATTCCTAGTGAGAAACAGGATGAACAAAAGAAGAGAATTGAAAAAAAAAAATAGAACCAGTTCTGGGATGAGTGAATAAACCAATAGATTTGTTATGGACTACACATTTGTATCTCCCCAAAATGTGTATGTTGAAACCCTAACTGCCAGTGGGATTATATTTGGAGGTGGAGACTTTGGGAGTTAATCAGGTCATGTGGATGGAGGCCTCATGATGGGATTAGTGCCCTTTCAAGAAAATAACAAGAGAGAGCTTGCTCTGTCCTCTACCATGTGCAGATACAACAAAGAGGTGGCTGTCTGCAAACCAAGAAGTGAGACTTCCCCAGACAGTGGATCTGTTGGCACTTTAATATTGGACTTCCCAGACTCCATAACTGAAAAGTAAATTTTTTTTAAGTCTCCCAGTCTATGGTTATTTGTATAGCAGCCTAAATGTACTAAGACATAGTTGAAGCATAGCCTTCAGTGAGAAGCAGCTTGAAAGAGAGAATATGAGGTTGAAGAAACAGGTAGGGGAACAATTCTGGCCAAACTTAAGAGTCAAGATAAGAACTCACATTAAAAAAAAAGTTGTAAAGAAATGTGCACAAAACGTAAGTGTACAGCTCAGCAGATTATTACAAAGTTAACATCATCTGAAGCCCTACTCATGCCCTTTCTCAAATACTACACTTTTCTTTCTCCCTGGAGGAAACTACATTAACTTTTAACACCGTGGATTGGTGCTGCCTGTTTTTGAATTCTACATAAATGTTATTAGATAGTATATATTATCTTGTGTCAAACATTTTTCAGTCAATATTGTTGATGAGATTTATACATGCTTTTGAACATATCTATAGTTCATTTATTTTCATTGGTTCATAAGTATTCCAGGGTTTGAATATAGCACAATTTATCAAAGTCACTGTTGTTTCTGTGGGATTTGGAGGTTATATGATATCCACTTGTTCAGCTTTAGTAGATTCTGAAAATCAACTTTCCAAAATAGTGCTATCCATACACTTCTACCAGCAGAACATAAAAGTTCTTGTTGCTCCACAATCTCTATGACATCTGGTATTTTGAGACTTTTAAGTTTTAGCTTATGAAATATGAACTTAATTTCGTTTGCAACGGTGCGCCACTGAGGGATTTTGAGTTGGAAAGTGGTGCACATCTGGTGGGACTGCATAGACTAGGGTGCGAGAAAGGCCTGAGGAAGGCAGCCAGTTGAGTTGCCATTTTAATGATTTGAAAAAAAAAATAATGAGCAAATGAACTGGATTGTTGACAGAAGAGCTAAAAGGAAGAGACAAGAAATATTACTCCTGTAGCGTGTGCCTATACCTAATAATTGTCAATTAATAAATTGTGGGGATAACAGTAGCAGGGGTGATTAAAAGTGAGCACATGTTTGAGCTTAAGTGGCTGACAATGGTAGAATCTTCACCAATTTAAGAAGGCTTGGGAGAATTTTCTGGTTTTTGGGAAATGCTTTTTTACCCAAATTACATAATTTAACTTAAAATCTTTCACCAGACCCTTAGTTTGAATTTGTGACAATCTTTTTCTCCAGCTGTCTAGTCATTGCTATGGGAGATTATTCTCAGTAGAAGTAAGATCTGTCAGGCAAGAGGGAACCAGGACTATGGTAGGATAAATTGCCTCTATCTCGTTTAACTCAGTGCCCAGAGAAAGCAACAGAAGATTTTCTATTATTCAGAGCTGACAGCTTTGGTGTAAGGAGGGATAGCAGCTAGGAGAATGACAGGCCTGGGACTTCGTGAAGCCTAAGTCCACATAGGACTGCGAGAACGGAGACAGCAGTCTTCTCCTGCCCTTGGACTAGTACTTACACACACAGGACCTATTCTATGTATGGTCACTTCCACTACTAATTCTTTCTTTTTCTCTAGTTATTTTTTTCCTTTCATTGATATAAGCAATGGATTCTTTCATTTTTAAAATAAATCCTGTATTTAATTGGGTATTCCCAGGAGTATGAAAACATGTAGACATTTCCAGACCAACATTCTACTACTTTCACCTATGCTGGTGTTCAGATAGTAACTCCAATTAATTATTATAATTTTTGAGACAATTTACTTGGATACACGGTTAAGACAATTTTCTTGGATACATAGTTAAGGCATAGGAACTCATAAGGCATACATGAGCTCCTATTGAATGGATCTCTTGGGCTCTATGTCTGTTTTAGCATAGCATTTTTAGTGGAGGCTTTTGTTTAATATCCTTGGTAATATTTTACCTTCTATTATATCCAAGAACATAAGACTACTTATTTAGCTTGTTTCTTCCAATGAAATCTAATCGGACTCTTACCAGAGTGTCCGCGGTGTTGTGGATGTGATGGACAAATTCACACAGACGGCAGAAGTCCTGTGGAGAAAAGGGACGGTATGGCCACTCTCTGAGGGAGAGAGCACCCCGACCCTTGCCTGGACAGGCTTTTATTGCTTTTCTGGGAGCATTACCTCAAGGAAGGTCTTCATTCATCATTGTCAGCTAGTAATGATCAAACAGTAGATGACATTCAGAGAACTATGAGGGCTTGTATTGAGTCAGGGTCAGTTAGCTGAAGGGCCATAAAACATTGGGAAACAAACTCATTTCATGCTTGGACCCTTATCAGAAAATGGAGGACATTCTTAGCAAAGCAGGGTTTTATGCATTCTTTCTTAGGCCTGATCACCCCAGGGAATCTACCCTTTCCAGCACAGGGCCGCACCCACCTCTGGCATTGTTTCAGGCTTAAGTCAGGGAGGGGAAGTAAGGCAGCCAAGAGATTAGGAGACTTCTTGCAGACAGAATGAGGACTCAGGCTATGTCAAAGCTGAGGGGTGAGGGTCCATCACCCCCTTTTTCTACTTTTTCTATAGCTCCCCCAGGGGGCCTTCCCTGAGGGCCCCTTCGAGACTCTGCCTGTCTCAGGTCATCCCTCCCTTGAGGAATCTTACCCGTCATTGGCTAACCAGTCATCTGCCTGGGGCCAAGCAGGGTGAAGTAAAAAGGGGCAGGGGCCCTGCCAGGGAGATAAGCTTTGTCTCCTTAGTGGCTTATGGTCTCAAGGTCTCTGACTCAGCCTTAGCCAAGGGGGTTACAGCTTCTGAAACCAGGCAGGGCAGTTCCCAACAGAAATCACTTTAACAAAAGTTTTTTGTAGATTTGCACTTTCCAGGCCTGTTACTCTATTGTGATAAAGTACAGAGTAGCACTAACAGGAAACCGAAGAAATAGTACCTTATATTTCTAGGCCAGTTAAAATTTACAAGGCACACTTACATTTATTTTTTATCCCTTTACTCTCCCCTTCACCCTGTCAGGTGTTATTATTTTCATTTTTTTAGGTGAAGAAACATAGGTCAAAGACATAGGTAGTGTAGTCAGCCAGGACTTCAAATCAGATCTTTTAATGCTGGGATCACTGCCAGTGATGGTTAATTTTATTTGTCAACCTGACTGGGCCACAGGATGTCCAGGTTAAACACTAGTTCTGGGTGTGTCTGTGAGGGTGTTTCCAGAAGAGATTAACATTTGAATTGGTGAACTGAGCAAAACAGACGGTCCTCTTCCAATTTGAGTGGGCATCCTCCAACCCGCTGGGGGCCTGAGCAGAACAAAATGCTGGAGGAAGAGAGAACTCTCTCTCTGCCCGACTGTGAGAGCTGAGACAGCGGTCTTCCCTGCCCTTGGACTGGGACTTACACCATCAGTGCTCTTGGTTCTTAGGCCTTTAGACTCAGACTGCAATTTATGCCACCAACTTCTCTGAGTCTCCAGTTGCAGCCTACAGATGGTGGGACTTCTCAGCTTCCATAATCGTGAGCCTGTTCCTTACAATAATACACCTCATTCTCCAAAAGGTTCAGTTTCTCCTGAGAACACTGACTAATACAGTGACTCTTTGCAATGCTTCTGCCCTGATTACATTTTGTTTCTAGCTATAGATTTTCCTGTTTTCCCTCAACTATTAATCAGGAACTGTAGATTTGCCAAGTGAGGATTATCTGTGTATTGAGTTTATATACTTTAGCATTAGACAAAATCAACAATTCTCAAAATTATCAGGTTTATTTAGTACCTGAAGCAGCCTGTATTCAGGAGTTAATAGTATGGCACAAGATTTACCTTATATCTTTTTTTCATTTGCTTTAACCAGTATCACCTCTTCTGTGAGTAGGGTTGAAGTGAATAGCCAGGCAACTTTTATTACAGGCCTGTTTTACATTCGATCCCTTTCTGGCACCAGTAAAAGCTGTCAACTACAGCATGATTATATTGTCAAAAAGTTGGTTTTCAAAGTCTAAGAACTAAGTCATTGCATGTGAAATGTTTTTCTTGAGAAAAATAAAATTATTTTCCTGAATATGTTATATAGGTCATCAGAATATATGAATTTTTGAAGAGATTGGCCATTGGTAAATATTTTAAAGGAAATAACCCAAAACAAACCAAAGAGAGAGAAGGCAACACTTCTATTAGTTTAACATTAAATCACTCATTACACAGATGAAAGACTAAAATGCAGGTGAAAAGAGATGTAATGTTTGTTGATATATTAGTACATACAGCTCAATCATTGGAGCGTACTGGCTAAGATCAATGTCATGGAAGAGACAACTCTTTCTTGAGTACTGTTCTTCTAAGCTCTTCTAGTGAAGAGATATTGTTAGGCAACACTATGAAATTCAAAGAACTGTGAAAGGTAATGAGGTGTTCTTTACAGAGCAGCGTACCATGTCCATTCTATCACTGAAAGAATAATGATATGAGCCAGAAAACTTGAACACGTATACATTTAAATTCCTTAAAATGATATGGGTGTGCAGGCATTTTATTATTTGCATGTTTTGTCAATGTTTACTTCCTGGCTAAACAGTAAGCACCTCCATGCTCAACCAAGTCACACATTTATGGACATAGTTGAACTTTGCTGCTTCCACGGAGATTGGAGAATGATCCAGCCAACGTGAACCAAGTTGGAGAAAATGAGTTATTAATTAGATTCCAGGATGAAGACAAGTAGGAGTTCTTACTCGAAACTGTGAGGATCCTGTGAGCCAAAGGGATTGGCAAATATGAAATTCAAATTGTAGAGGTCAGAAAAAAGGACATTAGATTTGCAGAGCCACACATGAGACCAAAAATTTTTTTAACAAAGAAAAAAATAAGATAGGAAAAGAGCAAAAGCCATTCGGGAGTGAATAGGCTGTTCTTTAACAATTTCCTCATTTGACAAAACCAGCGGATAAGATGACTGAGGTTTTCCTTTGTGGAACTGTGGGCACATGATAAGTGGAAGAAGCCATGCTGGATAAAAAGGTGGAGGGCTGAGCAGATGGTTATTGATTATTCTTCCCTACAATAGACATTTCCTAGTATTCTGTCATTAGACATAAAATTTTTAACAGCAACAAAGTTACAAATGTAGTCAGTTATTTAGTTTTTCTAAAGGATTCTAAACAATGTTAGGCTGATTTTTAAAAACTGAATTGGATGACTTTGGAATTTAATTAGTTTTACAGAGCCGCAGACTCAAAATGAGATAAGATTTTCAAGGTTATGCAATTGCTCTTGACATGGGAATTCTCTCTATAGTGTTCAGGTTGAGTGATAGTCTAATGTTTGGTTCTCTATTGACAAGGCCATACCTCTTTATGAGGCACCTCATTCCATTGTGTATAGCCTTATATTTGTAATGATTTTGGCTGCCTAGAGAACTTTACTGATTTCTAGTGCATTTTAATATATATATTTATGAAAAACCCTCTTCTCTATTGGATACGGTACAGCAGGGCTACTAATCATGGATACCAACGTGACCAAGGTACACCAGCAGTCACTCTCTTCACATTTGAATCTTGAGCACAGTGACAGATGTTTGCCGTTGTTTCATTAGCAGCAGTGGCACCTTGACCAGATGTTAGCTTTCCCCTGAGACTCTGTAGTTCCTGCGTTTTCATTCTCTGAATGAGTCTGCCTAGCTTTTCTTGTTTCCAAAATTGATTCTCCAGCTTCCTGTCAATTCTGTGTATAACAATCACCAGGGGAGCCTATTAAAAATGAAGATTCCCAGACCTTGCACCCCTGAAGTATGTAATTCAGTAATATGGGGTGGGAATACAGGAAATTAAATTTATAACACCCACTTTGGGTGACACTGATACCATCAGAATAACAAGCCGACTTTTAGGAACCACTGTTTAGATGATACAACTCAAATGTAAATTTGCACTTCAGTAGAAAATTTCTGAAAGTATAAAAGCTTACTGACCAACTCACTAAATGAAGAATCCTAGTTCTTTTATTCAGTCAATAATTCAACAAACATATATGGAGCATCTATAGTGTGCCAGGCACCAATGTGTGTATGCCCTGGGACACAATGTCATTAAGATTAATTGAGACTGGGTGTACCAGCTTGTTGTGGGTGGGCACTGAGAGAGCAAGGGGTGCATATCTGGATTTGAAGGTCTTACATTCAGTAAATATAATTAATAGTAGGCAAAAGAAATGGAAAAGTATTTATTTTTGTGTTTATTTTTTTCCCATACTCCTCACAAATGTAACAACACAGATTTTTAACTCTAGGTCTGTTGCTTCATTTAAAAAACAAAATCTAGGTAAAACCTGAAATCTCAGCTCTAATTAGTTAGTATTAGATACAATGATAATATGATCTCACCTTTAACTGGAACATAATCAATAGAAGAAAAAAGCAAACAAAATATAACCAGAGGAGGGAGAACCAAGATGGCGGCGTAGGTAGACACACTGCGCCTCCTCGCACAACCAGAACTGACAGAGAATCGAACAGCAAGGGGGACCAACACCAAGAAAATAGAAAATAAACATTCATCCAGACTGGTAGGAGGGGCGGAGACGGGCACCGGGGTGGAGAGGACTCGCGCGGCTGTGGCGGGACTGAGACTGGCGGAGTGTGGGACAAATGGCGCAGGCAGTCCGAGCACTAGCAGACCCTGCGGCCCCACATTTGCACAGATAAACCCAGAGGGCCGGACTCAGAGTGGCAGAGATCGGGACAGGCAGAGCAGCGGGTAGCACCCCGCGGCCCCACATTCGTGCACAGATAAACCGGGACGAACGGCGGGGAGCGAAGCAGACCGCGTAACCCAGGGCTCCAGCACGGGAGAAATAAAGCCTCAAACCTCTGATTGAAAACGCCCGTGGGGGTTGGGGCGGCAGCAGGAGAGACTCCTAGCCTCACAGGAGAGGTTGTTGGAGAGACCCACAGGGGCCTAGAGTGTGCACAGGCCCACTTACTCGGGAACCAGCACCAGAGTGGCCCAGTTTGATTGTGGGTAGCGGAGTGAAAGATTGAAATCCGGAGGAGAGTGAGGCGGGCGCCATTGTTCCCACTCGGCCCCTCCCCCACGTACAGCGTCACAGCGCAGCAACCAGCATTACCCCACCCCTGGGAACACCTAAGGCTCCGCCCCTTAAAGTAACAGACACGCCAAGACAAAAAAAAAAAAAAAAAAATGGCCCAAATGACAGAACACTTCAAAGCTCCAGAAAAAATACAACTAAGCGACGAAGAGATAGCCAACCTATCCGATGCACAGTTCAAAGCACTGGTTATCAATATGCTCACAGACTTGGTTGAATCTATTCGAAAAACAGATGAAAAAATGAAGCCTATGCTAAGAGAAACAAAGGAAAATGTACAGGGAACCAATAGTGATGCGAAGGAAACTGGGACTCAAATCAATGGTGTGGACCAGAAGGAAGAAACAAACATCCAAGCAGAAAAGAATGAAGAAACAAGAACTTGGAAAAATGAGGAGAGGCTTAGGAACCTCCCGGACGCCTTGAAACGTTCCCACATCCGAATTATAGGGGTGCCAGAAGGAGAAGAGGAAGAACAAAAAATTGAAAACTTATTTGAACAAATAATGAAGGAGAACTTCCCTAATCTGGCAAAGGAAATAGACTTCCGGGAAGTCCAGGAAGCTCAGAGAGTCCCAAAGAAGCTGGACCCAAGGAGGAACACGCCAAGGCACATCATAATTACATTACCCAAGATTAAACGCAAGGATCTACATCCAAGATTACTGTATCCAGCAAAGCTATCACTTAGAATGGAAGGGAAGATAAAGTACTTTTCAGATAAGGTCAAGTTAAAGAAGTTCATCATCACCAAGCCCTTATTATATGAAATGTTAAAGGGAGTTACCTAAGAAAAAGAAGATCAAAAATAGGAACAGTAAAAATGACAGCAAACTCACAGTTATTAACGGCCACACATAAAACAAAAACGAGAGCAAACTAGGCAAACAACTAGAACATGAGGGTTGTCATTAAGGGAGTGGGAGGGGGTGAGGGGGGGAAGGTACAGAGAATAAGTAGCATAGATGATAGGTGGAAAATAGACAGGGGGAGGGTAAAAATAGTGTAGGAAATGTAGAAGCCAAAGAACTTATAAGTATGACCTATGGACATGAACTATAGGGGGGGAATGTGGGAGGGAGGGGGGTGGGCAGGATGGAGTGGAGTGGGGGGGGAAATGGGACAACTGTAATAGCATAATCAATAAATATATTTAAAAAAAAATATATATAACCAGAGACATTGAAGTTAAGAACAATCTAACAATAGCCAGGGCGGGGGGGCGTGGGGGCGGGGACAGTGGGAAGAGGGGATTACAGGAACTACTATAAAGGACACATGGACAAAACCAAGGGGGAGGGTGGAGGTGGAGGAGGGAGGTGGGTTCACCTGGGGTGGGGTGGAGGGATGGGGAGAAAAGGCATACAACTGTAATTGAATAACAATAAAAATTTAAAAAAAATAGATACAATGATAAAATTCAACCATATCAATTTTCTGCCTTAATAAAATTTAATAAAAATGTTGTTTTATTAAATTTAAGGTTTAATAAAACAAGATTTTCTTTTTTTTAATTGTGCAACTAAATTGCCTCACAGTTACATCATAATACATAATAAAAACAACTGTATAGTTGAACAGGATATGAAAATGTTTAGAAGCTCTTTTGGCTAACAAAATATAACTTATATAAAATACTAGCTCTTAACTAATGTTTCATGTTATTTTGGAGGGTATTTGAAGATTTTAAATCAATAGTCCTGAGTAAATTTTGGAAGCTTATACCCCTTCTCACAAATTTTAAGCTGACCTCTAAATTTTCTCATCATAAGCTTAAATACAGTTGACCCCTGAGTAACTTGGGGCTAGCGACACTGCTCCCCGTCACAGTCAAAATCTGCATATAACTTTTGACTCTCCCCAAACTTAACTTGTAGCCTGCTATTGTCCAGAAGCCTTAGTGACGTAACAGTCAAGCAACACTATTTTGTATATTGTATGTATTATATAATGCATTCTTCCAATAAGGTAAATTAAAACAAAATAAAATGTTATTAAGAAAATCATAAGGGAGACAAAATACATTTATAGTATTTATTGAACAAACAAGGGAGTGGACTCACACAGTTTGACCCATGTTGATCCGAGGTCAACTGTAGTTGTAAAATATATTGTTCACAGAAAGTTATTAACATTGATATAGAAAATTTCATCAGGCTTTAAAAAGTGTCCATTTGAATCTTTCCACAATCCATATTAAATTGCACAAACTCATTTTAACAACCAGAACTTACTCATTTTCTTTCTCTTCTGAACCCCTATTTCCAAACCACTTTTCCAATAGAACTTTATTCTGGTTAAATATATTCCTTATGCTTCCAAGTCTTTTAGTGATCACTTTTTTTCTGCCATAGAAATATGCATGTACATTGAAAAAATAATTTGTGACCCTGAGACTCCAGCTGTTAAAATATCTTCTGAATTAAATTTTTATTACATTTATTAGTACAAAATTACGCTGAACAACATAAATAATTGTATATTTAGATAATAAATGTAAAGATAACATTTATTAGAAATATATTTATTATTGCAAAGTTTGGGCTATTTTTGTTTAATAAGTGTATGTATATGTGGATGCATATTATTTATTGCTTGAATGAGACAAAGCTCAGCATAACCTATTCTATTTTTGCTTTTATGGATGTGAGATCTGAGAAAACATATTCTAATAAATAAGTATATGAGAATAAAGAGAGTTTTGTTTTAGCAATGTCACTCAGATATTTGAATTCCTTCCAAGTTCTATTCTTATTGAGATAACTATCATCAAAAATTATTTTTAATGATCTACCAGCTGTCATCTTAATTAGGTTTTTTTCAATTTTGTTAAAGGCAAAGTATCAAAACCAATTCCAGATTTAATGACTTAGTTATTAGTCATTTACTTTCTCAACACCAACACCAATATTTTGAATCATCCTATTCTTTGGAGAGCTGAAGATTTTTACACTGAGGGTCAATGTATCATAGTAAGATGATAAAATGGATGGAAGGCATATGTCTTTTTTAAAAAATGACCAACTGGTATGAATATTCTTAGGAAGAAAAATTTTGGAAAAAGTATATGTGAAGCTTAGAATCCTGGAAATTATTTGTTTAAAATTATTCATGCCTCCAAAGTACATATATCTCAGCTGAAACCTTCTGGTCTAAGCATGTCTCCTTTGGAAGAGAGTTACTGATTATTCAACCTTATGTGAATATGGATTTTTCAACATTGGAACAGAGAGAACTATGGCAGATTGTATATTCCACAATAGCTGCAAAAAAGATCCCCCGTCCTACCTGCTCTTCTTACAATGTGTCATTGACAGTCCTCCCAGTGAGGAGTGGGGATCTATTTTCTCTCCCTTTGGTTTTTGGGGGGACCGTGACTATGGAGGAAGTAATTCTATGTGATTTCTGAGGCCAGGTTACAAAAGGTGATAAAGCTTCCTCCTGTCCGCTTGGGATGCTCATTCTTAAAATCCAACTGCTGTGCTGTGAGGAAGCCAGACTACATGGATAGGTGATGAGTAGCTATTTCATGTGACAGCCTCATCTGAGGTCCCAGACAATAGCCAGCCTCACCTGCTACATGTGTGTGAGGAAGCTTGTGAGATTAACTTCAGCTTCCCTATTCATCTGAATGGACTACGTGAGGGATTCTGAGTAAGAACCCCAGAACCAAGAAAGATAATAAAATTATTACTATTGCTTTAAGTCACCTTGCGTTAAGAATATTCAGTATGTAGTAATAATAATCAGAACAGGACCTAACAGATGCCTCAGTAATCAAAATAATTTGATATCTATTCAATTCAAAATTTATAGAAGTTTCACCTGATCTGGGCTTAAGTGCATCTTTGTTTATTATTAAAATTGCTAAGTACATTAGTAGTGCATAAAGATTGCAGGGAATATATTAAACATTTAACATTTAATGTCATTAAAGAAAATATAGCTTGACTTTCATGTCCCAATTTATTATTGATTAGAAAGTACCTAGACTCCCTACCTTTCATTTAATTTACTTTAAAAATTTTAATTATTATTCTCAAAGTAATACTTATGTTTCAATTTAAAAGCCAAACAGCACTGCAAGTCTAAAACAAACAAATAATGTACACGAGTATGGAAACAAACTCCTGTCCTCATTCTGGCCACGCAAACATTAATATTCAATCTCTTTTCACTCTTTAATCTGGTATTTGCCTCCCAATTTCTAATACCATACTTTATTGCTAGTTCTGTGCATTTTTGGTTTTAATTTTAGACATTATCTATTAGCTTTCTTCTATGGAAGATTAGAACGATCTCTTTTACTCTACTCTCCTCGACCCTAATTTCGATGGACACACCTATTTTTCCTCCTATTCTTCCACTATGGTTTCTATGATGCTTTTCTGATATATCAATATGTGTAGTTTAAATTTGTACTATAATTTGATTACATTTCTCATCTCCTTCTCCTCAACAGGTTTTTATTATGTCATAGGTCCCCGTAACTATTTTAGTCCCAAACTTTCACACAAAACTGTAAAACAGCTTTCTGTAAAGTTTATGCCTTTGAACATATGATTTCTTTCTTCTTTCCTCCCTTCCTCTTTTCTCTCCTTCCTTCCCTCCTTCCCTAGGAGAGAGGGAATTTTCTTGATTTTTTTTTCTCTTTTCTTTTGCATTAAATTTCTAGTTTCTTGGATTTTATGTTTTCTTCTTAGTTGGTCTGTTTCTTTGTCTTGATGGAGCACATCTTCTAGAATTTGTTTTACAAAGGCTACATATGAGATAAAATGTTTGGAGATCTTTCATGCTGAAAATATTCTCATTCTACCTCTGCATTAGATTAAAGTATGGCTGAGGATAGGATTTTAGGTTAGAAATAATTTTCCATTAGAATATAGAGAACATTGCTTTATTAATCTTTGCTGATTAGTTGTTATAATTTGTAAGTCTCAAGCTATTTAAATGTCTGATTTTAAAAAATATTCCTGAGCCTTTTTGATGATTTGCCACCTGAATCATCCATCACTTCAGCTTTCTGAGCTCTGCTAGCCGGAATCCACTAGTCCAAGGGTGTCAAACTCATTTTCACTGGGGGCCACATCAGCCTCACAGTTGCCTTCAAAGGGCCTAATATAATTTCAACTCCTTAACTGTTAGGGAGTAGTTACATTTATACAGTCCCCAAATTATTTTGGCCCTGCAAGGCTGATGTGGCCCCTGGTGAAAATGAGTTTGACACACCTGCCCTAGTCCATGTCCTTTCTGTCTTCCAAAATTGGGTTTCGTTTCTTGTCTGCTGTCTCTGCTCTCCTGTTCTCTCTTCCATTTTCTTCGTTCTTGTGCTTTTATACATTTTTTTCTTTCCTTTGCTCTTATTTTAGTTGTGTTTTAGGATTGAATGTATGCGTTTAATTCATCATGTTTAACCTGAATTCTGTAAATTTTTAATGATGTTTTTCACTTTAGAGTGAGTAATACTGTCCTCTGTAAGTTACTTTTAAATCATAAGATTTTTGCAGCATTTATCAAATATATATATTCCAAAGTGAAAATTAACAAAATATATTTTTATTGCTTTCTCTCGATCCATTAGTATTAAGAGAGATAAAGTAAGTATATTATTAAGTGTTAATTCAGAAAAATGAGGAAAAATATAAAGGATTGGTCATAAAATTGTTGCAAAGACTAAAGAAGTGAAGAGGGCAAGATGAAGTTACCCACCTGCCACCTGTCTGGTTGGAGGAGCAGCAGGGAAAATAGGGTTATCCAGAACTAGGGTTGCTGTGCTGAGGAGCCTGTTGAGGTTCTATTGCTGCTCTTGTGCTGTAGCAACTATCACTAACCTTGTTAGGCAGCTAGGAGCCCACACCCACACTGATGCTGCAGGAACCTAGTAGCCCACTGTCTCCTGCTACCAAGGCTTCAGCTGCTGCTGCTAGCTGGAGCCAGAGCCCATTAACACTGCGTTGCTGAGCAAGGCCTCTGCCATTGCTGTGGCACAGCACAGCCTGAGCAGGACCCCATAGCCCACACTTCCCTGGCCCTCTGGCTGGTGCTTCTATGTACCACCAGAAGCAGAAGAAAAAATCCACACAGATTTTTTCCCTCCCTCCTGCCTTTCAGTTCCCTAATAGTGCTTCCCTTTGGCAGAACCTCACTAGAAAGCAGCTGGCAAGGAAGTCTGCGGGATGTAGTTTACAGGCTCCCAGCCATCCTGTGATACAGAGGAGATTCCAGAAGGCTGGGAACAGCATTGAGAGCCAAATGACAAATAGCCAGCCCAGAAGGTTTAAAGGGAAAACCAGTAACTGACTTGTGAATATTTTTGCTTTTCTGGGTAAGAGTATCTATCTGGCATATTCTCTGAGTGTGATATACATCTCTAAATATATACATTTAATAGCTGAGGCTTTGAGAATAAAAGGAGAACTGCTTGTGGCAAAGGGGTTTGATACTTTTCCAATTGTGAAGAAAACCATAATGATTATGATATTTCTTGATTATTTTGGCATTTCCAGAGTTTATCTTATAAACTGCTGGTTTTATTATGCTGACATTTTACAGAATTTGAAGCAAGTAAACACATTTAATAGGTTGTTCAGTGACACTTTTTCCATTGTCTCAGATTTTTGATTAAGGCCAAAAACTGAGCACAAGAGATGTTAACTTTCTCACATTCTAAAGGCTGCTGTGAAGACAGCCAGACGTAGGCTGAGAAACTACCCTGCAGGCCAGCTCAGAGAGCAGGACTGGACCTGCACCACCAATCTGTGCCCTTCCTCCTCTTGTCTTCCTCCTGCCCCAAATGCACCTGGCTAGAATGAACGGCTGGGCAACTGTTTTTGTTTGTTTGTATATTAAAGTGAGTATGATCTTTAAATGAATCTGGCTATTTTTGCTGCTAAAATTGACCATGTAGAAATTCCTGTTTAACTGGTCACTATGCAATTGTAGAGAATAAAATGGTGTCTATCTTTTGGGTTCCTGAGCTCCTCTCATTAGAGAGATTAGAAGTTCAACTTTGCTCCTACATTATTTGCTCATGTTTTGAAAAAGTCACAGGGAGGACACATTCATTACAGAATATAATAGTCTCATTTAATTTGCTTATGTTCTTTAGGCATAACTTCTCCAAATAAAGGAATGGGTACTATTAAGAGTGGATGGTTGCAGCAGAGAGAAAGAAGGAGCTTATACCCTTTGCAACAGCATGGATGGAACTGGAGAGCATTATGCTAAGTGAAATAAGCCAGACGGTGAGGGACAAATCCATATGATCTCACCTTTAACTGGAACAAAATAAATAGAAGAAAAAAAGGAAACAAAATATAACCAGAGACATTGACAATCTAACAATGGGCAGGGGGGAGTGGGGAGGGGACAGTGAGGAGAGGGGATTACAGGAACTACTATAAAGGACACATGGACAAAATCAAGGGGGAGGATGGAAGTGGGGGAGGGAGGGGGGTTCAGCTGGGGTGGGGTGGAGGGATGGGGAGAAAAGGCACACAACTGTAATTGAATAACAATAAAAAATTAAAATTAAAAAATTATAAAAAAATAAAAAATAAAAGAGCAATAGTGCAAAAAAAAAAAAAAAAAGAGTGGATGGCAATGTGATAGTTTCACGGCACGTGTCCAGAGAACTCACAAGCGTCCAAATCCTTTGCTGCCTTGGCCATCCTTCCCTAAGTGTACAAGCAGGTCACAATGACCTACAGAGCACAGTGACATACTATGACAGCTATTGGGATTTCTCTCCCAAACTCCAAAGCAGAACAAGAGGGAACTAACCAGGACTCCGTGGAAAATCCCTGACCTATGTGTAATAGAATCCCTGATGTGCATATAAATGGCCTGGAAGAAAATGGCCAAGAGACTTGGCCATTTGTGAAAACGGCAGTCAGGCCAATGGAGGGTTTTGGACTGACACCTTTATTGAGAAGTTGAGAAGTAACTGAGAGACACTTTAGGTTGAACTTTAAGATCGATGTGTTTTGCTTACTGTTTTGCATGATAGGCAGTCATTCTTTACTGAAATGAATGATTCACTTGTATAGAAGAATGACTTGTGATTGGTTTATTGTCAGAAACAAATAAAAAAAGTTATAGTAAACCAAGGCAGGTTATTTTGAAGATGGTAAAAACCTGGGATCAGGTGCAGTATCAGCTTTTATATTTATGTATACAATTTCATTTACTGTGTCTAAAGCAAGTGTTTGTGTGTGTGTGTGTGTGTGTGTTTTATAATGAATGGAGTTATTTTAACTGAGTGCTAATGTGGTGAATGCCAGGTGAAAAATTCAATTGAAATGCTGTCACAAGATTCTTTTGTTTTACTGACAGGAGGTGTCATGTTCTCTTGATTCCCAATATATGGAGAGTGAACTGATAAATAGTTTGGAGATGAAATTGTCAGTCACCATTATCACACTCAAGCAATTATCTTTTCAGGTGGCTTGCGCTGCCATGAAATTCATGTTCTGGAGTTTAGAAGCAAAGAGAAGGAAAAAATAATATGGATGTGACTATATAGTGGAAAAGAGCTTAAGTTAGAAAAGTAAGATTCCGAAAGGGCTTGAATATAAGGGGACCATTTGCTGCTACTTCTGAGACTGAGAGGAAAGGAAGCCAGGAAGAGGTGGCAAATCAGAGGTAAATATACCTTGAAGCTAATGAAGCTTAAGTTTTAGGTTCCTTTCCATGATGGAGATTATTCCAAGGCCTTGATAGGGACCCTAGCAGTGTGTTCACACAACCATATACTTTTGTAAAGGTTATGCAAGATATTTACTTAACTGCATCAATTAAGTATCCTGTCTTTTCCTGCTCTGTCTTCCGTTCCATTCCATTTCTCCTTCTGCGGGATGGTTTTAGAGTGACCCCAGACATTATTTGAGTTCTAGCCAAGACAATTTGAGTGGAGAATATATTTTTAATTTAGTGGAATATATTTATGTGACTCACATCATCACTTCCTACATATTTAAGTTACTACTTCCTCATTCTGACAAAGGAATAGCTTCCAGGAATACTCCTGTTGCCCACTCTGCCAACCTGATTGATGTTATGACTCACAGGTATGTGGCCAAAGTGCTATGAATATGTCTTAAGGTGTCGAGCATCTAAAGTATGTGTGTAGTGAAACACAAACAAGGTTGAAATATACGGAGCCAGAAGCTAGTCTATGGAAAACTTTTCCATTCATTAGATGTTCAAAACTGTAATTGGAGGATTTTGTTCCTATCAATATTCTCACCTGTCAGGAATATACTAAATTAATCATGTTTGGGTTTGTTTGTTTGTTGTGGCGGCAACTGTGTGAAAGAAAATTTGTAGGAACTCCTGTATTTGTGGGGCAAATCCATAGTATTTCTACAAATAGTGATTATATCTGTAATAGCCATAGAAAACAAAATTTAGAAAGGTTATATCAGTTTTTTATTGTTGCAAGTAACCTCACCAAAACTTATTGATTTAAACCAAAAACCATTATTTTGCGGTTGGCAGTTTGGCCTGGACTTTTCTAAACCGGCTCATCTCACTCCACACGGTGTTTTTCTGGGCATGCACATCATTGCGGGATCGCACTGGGGTGGTTGTGCTTTTCCTTGTCCCCCCAAGACCCTGTATCCTTTACAAAGCAGCCGTGGTTTGTTTACCTTCACAAAGTAATAGCAAAGGCAAGGTCTACTGAGGCCTAGGCTCATGACTCATACAATGTCACCTTGCTGCATTCTATTAAACAAATCAAGTCAAAAGGCTATGTTGGAGGAGGTCATAGGGAGGATGTGACGGTACTGGGAAACCAGAGGCTTCTCAATCCCTCTTCTGTCCTTGGGATGAATGTACATTCCACCCACTGTTCCCACACTGAGATCTCTTTTAAGAATGCAGCCTTGAGAGAGTAATGTGTTGTTGAGACCATTTGGACTGAATATATGACTGAACCCAGGTAAGTACTCTATATAAACTTTTAAGATTCTGGTGGCCGATGAGGCAATCTACTGGTCTTGTGGTCGGTCAAGATAATCCTGGCATGTAAGTTCTTTTGCTTTTTAAACCTGCCAATTCCTAATCTGGCATGGTCTGCTTCTTTCTTTGGTCTCTCCTTGCCCACTGTATGGGGGCTAGTTTCAAATTCCACCTGGGAGGCTCCCAAGGGTGTGAACTGACAATTGGTGATCCAGCCAGGAGGCTGAAGAAATGAGCTGGAGAAAGCAACATCTGCAGGGAAGAATTCAAGGTGGTTGTCGTCCTCTATGTGGGGAGGGGTGGCCCACATATTAGATGCTTGTGGACCATCGTTTGAGTCTTGGGGTGCTTGGAAAATGCCAGCACCTTTAATGCATTTCTTGGAGGAATGCACAGTATGTACTGCACAGCAAAGATGGGAAAAAATGGCTGCTGCAATGGGTGGACCTCTACTCTTAGCAGTTTGGCACTGATGTACAACTGGAGGCTGAAACTCAAGTTAGAAAGTTAAAAGAAGAGCTGAGGTTAGAGAATGACATGAAGTTGTCTATTATTCTGTTAGCTTCAGGGCTGGGGACATAGCAGGAGAGTAGGATAAGTTGGAGACATTACCATGCCTTTTACAAACCTGGGAAGGCACCAGCTGCTATGGATTAAGGTTGAAGTCCTGGTGACAAAGCCTGATTGGTACACTAAGGATACTGTGGTGATTGACAAAGAAATGGACAAATGTTCTGTGCTATTTGATCACTAATACAAAAGAAAGCAAAAGCAGAGCAACAACAACCTCAGCCAGTGGGGCAGCCCTCTATTCAGGGAATACTCCATGATAAGAGAATATATTCCTGCTGAGCTTATTGATATAGCTGCCAAGTTCTAAAGAAAGGCTAGGTAAAGTATCCAGACATGGTTAGTGTGGCTATGGGATACAAGGGGTGATGGCATTTCTCTAACTGGGTAAGAGGCAGAGGAAATGAGCAACATCACCATACACCCTGTCCTCTGTCAGCTCCTGCATGGCACTTAGAGGGAGGGAAGGCATTCAAGGCACTCACCTACTTGTGTATTGTATTGTTCTAGCCTGCAGGGAGGCTTGGGCCAATGGAGTATTTGTCCTCCGGCACGTGGATGCCTGGGAGTTTATAGAGGGGGTACAACAAATTCTTAGGGAGCTGGGAATGAGACAGGCAATTTATGCCCCTGTCTTTGAAAGCCCTGATAGGGCCACATTCTCTGCAGGAATGAAAGTGAAGCTTCTCCAGTCCTCCCCCATCACCTGCTGTGGGACATGATGTCCAAGCTGAGCCTAGTCATGGGACAAGACATTTATGGTGTTGGGCAAGCCATTGCTGATCTGGGAGAAAATAACAAATTCTGGGAATGGGTATGTAATGGAGGAAAGACCTCAGACTAAAAACTTGGAAAGCCAACAGTCTATCTCACTCTGCGGTAAAGGGTCTAATAAAAGTAACCTGGAAGCAAAAGTGGTTTGACCACATTGTTGCTGAGACCCCACCTGCAAAGAGAGACTGGCAACCCAACACTGTGTTGGTCAGCCTGTAGGAAACCTTAAAACCTGAACAGTAATTCGGACCTGCCCTGCCTGCCCCTACCATTAGTCCTTCATTGGATGCTCCACCTGATCCAATGAAGGCCTCAGGGAAACAGTCGTATTCCAGGTGGGTGCTGCCATGTATCAGGGTCAATGTCGGATTTCACCCAAGAAGATTCTGAGGTTTTGACCAACCCAGATTCAAGGAGTGGAGAGATGAGTTGCTGCAGAGAATTTGTGGTCACTTTTTGTACTCTACCCAGAAGGATTTTTCAATTTGACAAAAACCTTGGATATTGACAATACTAAGTTTTGTGTGTGGAAGAAATCACTACACTGTCAGTAACAATATTAAGTCAATTATGCTAGAAGCAAAGCTGAATTATCATTATATTCTCTCTATAAAATGATATTAGAAAATTTTTGTTTTATGGAGAGGAGGTCAAAGAGTATGGAGCCAAAAATAAAGTGGCATGGGGAGAAGGATCATCGAAACGTGTCTGTGAGATCCAGTTGAATCTACATTTGGTTTATATAACCCAAATGTCAGCCCTGTGCTTAGGAGCTCAAAGGCCTGGGTTTGGATATATTAACATTACTTAATAGTTGAAAAAATTTTGGAAAATTATGTGCTTATTTGAGAGTCAATTTTTCATTTGGGAAAAGGAGTGATACCTACTTTTTAATGTTTTTTGTGGATGTAAGTATATTAAGTAATATATTAAAGTGCTTAATCCTATTTTGGTATATCGTAGGCAGAAAGAGATACATTTTTATTTAACATGCCTACTGTGTCCCAGGTTCTGTGCCCCAGGTTCTGCGCTAGGAACTGGATGTAGTGGTAAACAAGACAAAATTCACAAAATTCTCATAATCATGCAGGGTCCACTCTAGTTGGGGGCTTATATCTGGTTAGAAACTTACTTACTCTTGGGGAGCTTATGTTTCAGCCTTCCCTTTCTTAGTTAGCATAAAGACATGAGTAAAATTAAAAGAAAAAACACTTGAAGTAATAGTCTATGGAGACTTTGTTCATTTTCTACTTAAAAGTATACATTAATTGATCAAAAAGAGTTTAAGGAGAGGCGATGCTGGGAGCTCACATGTAATAAACTTGCTCAAACCATAAATGGAGGCTAAATTATTTAGGATTACTCTAATACAGTTAGCTACCAAAATTGGATCTCTTTCAGTCACATTTGAAAGAAAAATTCTTATCAAAGGCAAGCTGTTCCCTTGTTTCCCTAGTATCCTGAAGAATTTAAAGAGAATCTAATTTAGGAAAGATTTTCTGTCTTTAAAAAATCTCAGTATGTTGTAAAGGCAGCATTAAAAATGCATTCCCTATCTGAATCACAATTATACTGAAAAATACCGAACACTGAGTTTGTACACATTTTCTTTTACCATCTACTCTTTCTATACAAATAACATTACAATATGCATTAAGTCTATTAATTTAGGTTTCTCCTAGAGATGAATAAACTATCCTTATGTAGTTGCCTTTCTGGGAGGGGGAAAGAGCCCTCAATTGTTTTAACTGAAATTACAACTTCAAGGGAGGGCTCATTTTAATTCTCGTCTATCTTTAAACTTTGGCAAATAGTTTTGTGCTTGTGATTATATACAGTGTTTTTGAAAGCACCAGGAATACTAGGAAAACAGATCAAACTCTTATTTTATTTTTAATTAGCTGTGAAGGTTATTAATGTTCTAAGGTTTTAAAAATATTTCCTTGGTTTTACAACATGAGTTAAACATGATGAAGGGAGGCCTGGCCAGACAGCTTAGGTGGTTATTGCATTGTTCCAATGCCCCAAAGTCGTGGGTTTGATTCCATACAAGAATGAACAATAAATGCATAGGTAAGTGTAACAACAAATTGATCTCTCTCTCTCTTTCCCCTTTCTTCCTCTCTCTAAAATCAATAAAAACAGTTTAATAAATGATGGGGGGCACGTTATTGTCTACACATGCCTGTAAGGACATGGGATGTTGGCTTATTGACTGATATGAAGTATTAAAAAATATGAGTTATAGTTAGAAAAACTCATTTTCAAAAGGTGTCTCCCTCTAATAGTAGTTAGGTATTTTGCTTATTTCACATGTAGTCCAAACTTAATTGTGTACTGGAATTAAATTTGTGTTTTCATTTTAGAAACAGACACCCTCTGTATTTTCTATCCAGAATATGGTTTAATATTTCAGCTAAGACATACACCAAACTCCCCTTTCTATTAGTTTCCCTATGTTTTTCTTTACAAAAGAGAGTTTTTCTCCCTTTACTATTCTTAATTTAATGAGATCTGATTCCTTCTTGCTTTGGACTTTATTTTGAAAAAGGGTTTAAACAATGATAAGCATGCTTGGCTTCACTTCTCTAAACTAAGATTAAACTGTCTTAGAATAGTAACTTCTATTATAGAATTGATCTTTTTCTTTTCTTTTACCCTAAATCAAATACCTTCTCAGTCATTATGAGCAAAGTTGTGAAACATTCTTTGCATTCACACTACTCTTTTTGCAAACAGTCCATTTCAGTCAAGCAAATAGATGGTTTAAATCTTTGAATTACAATTGCCCAAGTTAGACTGATCAATCTATCTACTTAATCTTTTAGTCATTGTTGGATGCTTTCTTTATAACATGCTTTTTCTATAAAGGGAAATTTCACAAACAGCACAGACCATTAAAAATAAATAAATTGGACTTCCAGTCAAGATGGAGGTATAGGTAAACACGTTTTGCCTCCTCAAGCAGCCACAGAATTACAAGTAGACCTCAAAACATAATGCCCAGAACAGTCAGAAAATTGAGCTGTATGGAAGTCCAATAACTAAAGATTTAAAGAGGCAACATTCATCCAGATGGGTAGGAGGAATCAGAGACACAGAGATGGGTAGAGAAGCGTGGAGATGTGGTATGGCATGGAGAAGAAGTGATAGCAGAATGGCGGTCCCACATTCAAGTGTGGAGGGTAAAAATCAGGAGTGATACCTTGGGAGTAAGTGAAACAGCCCCAGGCCAGACTGCACACCCCAGAGTTCCAGTGTCAGGAAGATAAATCCCCATAATTTTTGGCTGTAAAAAAACCAGTAGGGGTTGGAATGGTGGAAGAAACTGCTGGATTTTCAGGAAACTCTGCTTAAAGGCCCACACAAACTTAAAACATATGCAGAGCCACCCCT
This sequence comes from Desmodus rotundus, assembly GCF_022682495.2. NCBI lineage: Eukaryota > Metazoa > Chordata > Mammalia > Chiroptera > Phyllostomidae > Desmodus > Desmodus rotundus. Next base: position 50,198,378 of record NC_071389.1, read on the forward strand.
CTGGGATTCAGCACCAGGGCTAAAGCTGGAAGGGCAGCAGTTGCACAGGGCAAATGATGGGCAAACATCCAGAAACCAGGCAGTGACATTATTCCATTTCCAAGTCTTCCCCCTACAAAGAGCCACAAAGTGGTGAAGTGGGTTGCCCCGGCAATTACCTAAGGCTCAACCCCACACAATTTACAGGTGCCTTTTCTACGGTAGGCTACATTACTAAAACAGGGAGTCAAAGCAGCTCTACCTAATACACAGAAACAAACACAGGGAGGCTGCCAAGTTGAGGAGACAAAGAAATATGGCCCAAATGAAAGAATAGAACAAAATCCCAGAAAAAGAACTAAACAAAATGAAGATAATCCACCTTATCAGATGCAGAGTTCAAAACACTGGTGATCAGGATGCTCAAAGAACTCATTAAGTATGGCAACAACCTAAAAAAGACCCGGGAAGAAATGAAGTTTACACTAAGTGAAATAAAGAAAAATCAACAGGAAACCAATAGTGGAGGGGATGAAGCCAGGATTGAAATTAATGATTTGGAACATAAGGAAGAAATAAGCATTCAACAAGAACAGCAAGAAGAAAAAAGAGTTAAGAAAAACAAAAACCAAAACAAGGATAGTATAAGGTGCTTCTGGGATATTTCCAAACGAACCAACATCTGAATCACAGGGATGCCAGAAGGAGATGAGGAAGAGCAAGAAATTGAAAACTTATTTGAAAAAAATAATGAAAGAAAACTTCCCTAATTTGGCAAAGGAAATATACATACAAGTTCAGGAAGCACCGAGAGTCCTAAGCAAGTTGGACCCAAAGAGGACCACACCAAGACACAACATAATGAAAATGCCGAAGGTTAAAGATAAAGAGAGAATCTTAAAAGCAACAAGAATAAAGGAGAGAGTTACCTACAAAGGAGTTCCCATAAGGCTTTCAGCTGATTTCTCAAAAGAAACTGCAGGCAAGAAGAGACTGGCAATAAGCATTCAAAGTGATAAAAAGTGAAGACTTGTAACCTGGATTACTCTATCCAGCAAAGCTATCATTTAGAATGGAAGGGCAGATAAAGGGCTTCCCACACAAAGTAAAGCAAAAGGAATTCATCATCACCAAGTAATTTTTACATGAAATGTTAAAAGGACTTATTTAAGAAAAAGAAGATAAAAAAATATGAACACTAAAATGGAAACAAACACACAGCTATCAACAACTGACTCTAAAAACAGACAAAAACAAATGAAACAAACAACTAGAACAGGAACAGAACCATAGATATGGAGGTCATTTGGAGGGTTATCAGCTGGGAGGGAGGAGGGAGAAAATGGGGGGAAAGGTTCAGGGGTTAAGAAGAATAATTGGTAGGTACAAAATGGACAGGGAATGTTAAGAATAGTATAAGAAAATGGAGAAGCCAAAGAACTTATACGCATGAACCATGGATGTGAACTAAGGGGAGGGATTGCTAGAGGGAACCAGTGTACAGGGCAAGGGGTGGGGAAAGGAGGAAAGTTGGGACAACTGTAATAGCATAATCAATAAAATAATTTAAAAAATAAAAATAAAAATAAATAAATTGAACTTCATCAAAATTAAAACTTTTGCTCTTTGAAAGACATTATTAAAAAGATAAAAAGCCAATTCATATATATCTGACAAAGGACTTGTATCAAGAATATATAAAGAGTTTTAAAATCTCAACAATAAAAAGACAAATAAAAAATAAACAAAAATTTTGATCAGGTACTTCACAGAAAATATATACAAATGGTATCACTAGTTATTAGGTTGAATATGATCAACAACTCTAGGTGTTGGTGAGGAGGTGGAGAGCCTACTGCTGACAACACAAAATGGCACATTTATTTTGGAAAACAGTTTGACAATTTCTGATAAAATTAAATATATACTGACCATAAAGCTGAGAAATTCCACTCCTAGTTCTTTACTCAAGATAAAGAGAAACTAATTTAAATGTTCATAGCCACTTTATTCATAATATCAAGAAAGAAAACACAAATGTCTATCAGCTGTTGACCAGATAAACAAGTTGTGCTTGGCAATCCTACCCAGCAATAGACAAGAAAGAACTACTGGTGCACACAATAACATAGATCCAGCTGAGAGAAGCCAATCACAAAAAACTTCCCACCGTATGGTCTCATTTATATGCAAGTTTTAGAAAAGTCAAAACTATAGCAACAGAAAGCAGACCAGAGATCAGATTGGATGGACAAGGGAATTTATTTCAAAATGGTATTAGGAAACTCTTGGGGATATGGAAATGTTTTATATCTTCACTCTGGTGGTGGTTACCCAGCTTTATACATATGCCAAATTTCACTGAACTGTACACTTAAAATGAGTTAATTTTATCTATATAAGTTATGTTTCAATAAAGCTTTTAGAAAAGGAATACTTATTTATCATAATTTATCAAATAGAAAATACAAAAAGCTGTATAGACAGCCATAAAAACAAATGAAAAATTTATTTCTCATCATGTAATCTAACTACTATTAACATTTTTAGTAAACTTTTAATTGAAGAATTAAATACTACAGAAAATGCAAAATCTTAGTTGTACAACTCAACAAATTTTTGCAAAGTGAATATTCCCATATAATTGACTGAGCTAAACAAATAGAACATTATTTAGCTCTCCATAGCTTAGTTTTGTCTGTTTTTGAAATATATATATATATATGTATATATGAAATTATTTACTTTATGTCTAATTCCTTTAGCTCAAAAATACCTTTGCAAGATTTATCCATGTTGCATGCAGTTATAGTTCATTCACTGCTATTATTTTGTAGTTTTCTATTATATGAATATGCCAGAATTTATTTATACATTCTACTGTGTATGATTATTGAGTTATTCCCATCATTGGATTATTAAAAATAGGATAAGAATATGAATGTTCTTGCATATAATTTTGATGAACAGAAGATATATCTGTTAGTTACACAGCTAGGAATGGAATTTCTGGGCTTTAAAATACGCATTGTACAAATTTAGTAAATGCTTTCAAATAGTTTACCAATGTGGTAAACTACCACTGTGGCTGTACCAATTATACTCTCACCAGCAGCGTATGAGCATTCCAGTTAATCCATGTATTAATGTTTTGATGAATTTTTCTGCGAATTATAGAGCAATATTTTCAAGTTTATTTTTAAGTTTTTATAACTTTTAATAAAATTGGTCTCATATGGTATACAGAGATTTGAATACTGCTCTTTGAACTTCTTTTTAATTAACCTTATAACATGACCATGTTATTAAATATTTTCCAAAAGGATGATTGTTAATGGCTGCATAATATTTTATCATAAGATTTTACCATCCCTTGCAGCTATAGTCTAAGCTTCAGTTTCCTCAACTACACAACAATGTTCATAGTTAGGTCATTAAACAACAATAATATTCATATTTGTATCCTATTCATAGGGTATTTTATAATTATGAAGGTAATAATCTAAGTACTGCTTTACATAGTAACTGGCATATAATAGATGTTCAACTAATTAGTTTCTTCCTCCTTCCAGCACTGTATTTATTTTCCATAATGGAGAAAAATTATTCAAATATAGTAAGTAGATCTTCTTTAATTTCCTTCATGAGAGTTTTATAGTTATCTGCATATAGATCCTGTATGTATTTTGTTAGATTTATGATAAAGTATATCATTTTCCCCCACTGTCCAACCTGTTTCAGTGCCTGCAGCCTATGGATAGAGGCCAAGCAATGGCTCAAGGCCAGGGTTTGCTCTGACTTTGGAAACTATGCCTCATGAAAGACCCAGGGGGATGGGCGTGCCTTAAATCCAAACCCATACATAATAAAATATATCATTTTAGGGGATATTATTGAAATGCATTGTGTTTTTAGTTTTAAATTCCAATTGTTCTTTGCCTGTATGTAGGAAAACAGTTGATTTTTGTATATTAACCTTGTATCCTGCAGCTTTGCTATAATCATCACTTATTAGTTTCAAGAGACTTTTTCATTGTTGTTGATTCTTCATCATTTTCTGCATAGGTAATTATCTCAGCTGTGATCAAAGAAAATTATATTCCTTCATTTCCAATGTGTACATCTTGTGTTTCCTTTTCTTGTCTTATTGCACTAGCTGTGCGTTCAAGTATGATATTGATGGGAAGAGTGGGAAGGAATATATAGTGCCTCCAAGACTCCTAGTCACCAAGAAGGCAGTTCATGTAGGGGAGGGCAAAAATCAAGAAACTACTGAAACTAGGGGGTGGTATTGTGAGGGAGTAGTTTTGTTTTGTAAATTGTTATCATCGGCCCCCTGAAGATCTTTTAATAAAATGAATTGTGACAGTAACTAACTTAGTGGCTTTATTCTTGGTTTTGGATGCTGAGAGGCAGAGAACATGTTTGGATTGAGAGAGTTCCCTACCAAACAATCACAGATGGCTACACATAATGCAGACACACAGGAGGTTATTCCTGGGGAAATAGCCTGGTAAACTGGATAAAAGCCACCTTCAGGTCTGTTTAAACTGGTAAGGGGGACCACCTAATTCCTCCTATAAATGCTAATGGAATGTCTCAGATGAAGTGACTGATATGCTTCATATGCAAGCCATGTGGGACAGGCTTACAGTGACCTGGAAATTCACCTGCTGAATATGCCCTTTGCTGGATTATGGTTAATGCTGTGATTAAGGGCAGCCCTTTTTCATGGACACCCCATATATTTTTACTGCTGCAAAATCAAGTAATAGTATGAAAATCCTTATAGAATTTGGTATCTCAGCTTCTCCTTATGGGTCTTACAGGTAGTAATAAAAAAACATTCAGCTAACTAATAAGAATGCAGGGAGGGTGAGGGGAAAGTCAACGTACTCTTCCTAGAAAGGTGGAAAATTTTTAACCCCCGTTAAGAAGAAGGAAACAAAGCAAATATTGATAGGAGTGAAATAAAGATTAAAAAGGGGGAGACAGTCACAGGACTCATTCCAGCAGGGTGGAAACCTTTAGATGGTTATTAAAAATGGGTTGAATGAAATGGATATTGATTGTGCTAAAGGATAAACTGAGGCATATTAAATTTTTTTGAGTTTATGTGAGCAAAAATCTACTTGAATTGGGCAGCACCAAAGCAGAAATGGTTATGAACACTGCCATCAGGAGCTAGGGGAAGTAGTTTTACAGAGAAGATGCAGGAACAAAGCAAGGAAACTATGTGATTGGCTATAGCTTAAGTGGTTGCCTTTTTTGGGGGGAGCTCTGTTGGTTGTATGTGATTGGTTGGCAGGTTTTGATTTCTTAACCTTGCGGTATTACAGATTTAAATTTTGGTTTACTTAGACTAATAAGGCAATAAAGCCACCTCAGCCTAAAGGCCTTCTTACTTAATTAATTTAAAAAATGTCATTAAAATAAAGATCTCCTTCACCTGAACGTTTTATGACAATGGTATTATGTTTGAAGAACGTGGCCTGTACCTAGTATTGTAAACCAGAATCTGTTGATGCTGTCCTAATGGAGGCTACAGTTAGGAATGTAAGGGTTGATGGAATTAAGGTAAAAGTTTGTAGAAGAATTGATATGTTGAACAGTCTTTATGTGAAGTGGTTGCATCTATTTTACCCAACTGTATTATGGAGGCAGACATTGTTTGTTCCTGAGGAATGCTTCCCCTACTTAGCCTTATAAAGTAGAAGGCATGGAAATTTGCTCTTCAAGCAATATCAAGTGGACATGCTAAGTGGAAACCAGTAAGACTGCATGAGCCCACACAGTGTGGAATAAAAGCTGGTGGGCTGATAGGGACATGTTCTCATTGATAGCCCCATGTGGATCATAGATGGGGGCTTAAGGAAAAGGCCTGAGAGTAGCTTCTCTCAATGACTGCTGGAGCTTTGGACTAGAGAATTTTCATCTGAGGAGCCATTACTAGTTTACTATTGGACATTAATTAAAACTGCCCCTATGACTAAAGGACTTAAAATAATCTTGAAACTGGAAATACCCATGATGTCACAGGTAATGTTGGGGAAGCCCTCTAATGTGGATTGCAGCTCACAGAAGAATTCCATAACAAAGTGGAAACAGGTTACACAAGATTGTGGTACACAAGGAGAACACAGTGAGCCTCTTTCCCCCTAGGACTGACTCTGTGAAGAGCGTTGGAGTCTACCGTCTTTTGGTCAGTGTCTTAGAAACAGCTCTCGACAGTCCAACAAAGAGTTGCTTGGTTTGTGGATGGCAGTTCCAAGGTGGACAGAAAACACCCTGCTTGGGAGGCTGCTGCTCTGGTCAAAGAAGGTAAAAACAGATCAGCTTGGTGACCTGAACTGCATACTGTTTTCCTAGCAGTGATGGAATGATTGAGTATTGGCGAAAGTCCCTAGGTTTGGGTTTTTACTGACTCATAGGCAGTGACCAATGGACTGGACATACAACGGAAACCTGGCCTATTATAAGGATGCCCATACAGATCACATCCCTTGGATATCTGTATGGGAATTTGAGAAGTGCATTAAGTAGGACTTGTTGATGCCCATTAGAATTCCCTTCCAGGTTCAGAAGGTGATTAAATGAACAAGCAGACATTCCCATGCATTTGCTTAAGGCAGCCACCTAGTCCATGAAATGAGTGGATATGGGGGTGCTACCACAATGTGGAGATGGGTTGAATTTTGACATATTTCTCTTGCACTCTCTGAGGCACAAAATGCCAATAAAAACTGTCTTGTCTGCTAGCAAAAGAGACAGAGACTGCAGATGGCTATGTGGAAAATTCTCCGGGTGGGGGCGGGGGGAGAGAGCCATGAACATAGCTGGTAATTCAGATGGAGATGTGTAGCCTTAGGGAGCTATAAATGGGTTCTGACAGGAATGACACTGACTCAGGACTGGGCTTTGTTTATCAGGTGGTAGATGCAAATGCTCAGGATGCCATTAAAGAGTTGGAAGACATTACACCAATTTGGACCTCTGAGTCCTATGTCTTCAGGCCAATGAACATACTTTATAGCCTACAATGTCCAACAGTGGGCAGAGAGATATCCTCCTCAGAGTAATAGTTTGATAGAAAACGGGAACGGCACCTTCGTGAGTGTGTGCTTACACTCAGGAGGAGTGGAGCTCAACAGGTGTCCTCTAGATGAATTCCTCTATTTTTTCTGATGAATCTGGGGAAGAGTAAGTCAAGGAGGATACCTGTACGACTATGCAATTCTTTTTGAGCAGGGAGGACACTCATATTGTTACAGAGCAAGAGGCAGGGGGTGGTGGTTCACGATAAATTATTACAGAAAGGATTCCCCCTTTCTGTCTCTGGAGGTTCCTTCCCCCACGCCCACCTGCTAGGTTCGCAATGCCTGCCGCCAGAGGAAAGACATCTCTCAATGCCAGAGACTGGTGAAAAGGAAAGGAATTGTTTATTTAAAAGTTACACAAACTTAAGAGTAATGACCTAATGTCTTCAATAAGATACTAAAGTCCTCTAGAATACCCACAGATGCACAGTCCTTCCCTCTCCCTGTGCCCAGTCCGGGGTACCGTTTCTCAGGAAAGGAAGTAGAAGTCCGTGATCCAGGCTCCCGGAACCATCAGCTGTGTGGCTGCTGCAATCTCCAGTTAATCCAAAGCCGTGCGGCACCTTCTCATGGCCCACCAGCAAGAGTCCTTTCTCCCCTTTTCTTCCCGGCAAAGTCTCTCCTGCTGCCTAAGCCGCGTGGCAAAAAGAAGCACTCCAAAACCTCGTGGTCCTCTCTACTCTCCTTCAGAACCATGTGGTCCTTTTCCCCATTTCAGAACCTCGTGGTCCATTCCTTTTACTTCAGAACCACATGGACCTCTATCTATCTACTTGCTTCAGAACCTCATGGTTCTCCCATTTACTTCAGAGCCGCGTGGTCTACTCCTCTCTATGGCTGCCGGGCCTAGGTTTAAATCCCAGCGCCCATCTTCCTTTGCAGCCCCATTTCTGACTCCTCCTACAGTCAGTTACACCTGCCAGCATCCTTGTATTCTTCCAGCTTTACTGGGCTGCCATAGTAAGTCTGGGCAGGTGTGGCCCCATGGCATGGAGCCAATCATCTCCAAGCTCTCACACAGGCCCTGTAACCAGGGGGAGTTGCTTCACAGTCCCACCTTGGGTGGAAGTCACTCCCATCTCCCTGGCTCAAAGCAGGGCCACAGCTATTTAACACATCTATGAAACCAGTTAAAGGTTATAGATATGTTAAATGACTGCCAGGGGTTAGCTGCAAAGCTGTTGCTACCCAAAACAGCTCTGAATGGCCCTGTTCCATGTGTCCCATCCCCTCTGGCTCAGGCCTGTGGGGGTGAGGACATCCTACATACATTTTTCTAATATTTCCTGGACACCCCGCGTCCTGGACCCCATTACAAATCCCTTCTTGGGGCCCTCCTCTTGGCTGCACCCTGCTTCAATATAACAACTATACTTATTTTTTTCCCTCACATCATCTCAATTTTGTTGTTTTCCCTACTCAGTGCAGTGGTTGCAGGACCAGGGCTGCAATTACAAATGTTGGAAGCAGGGATAATTCCTAAGCAAAACTATAACTATATATTTAAACCTTTATGTCAGAATTCCTAAGGGCCTGATGGAGTGAGTTGTGCCTTCACACTACCTGTCAAAATTGGTGTTAACAGTGAATGTGTCTATAGTGCCTGGTGGTAGAAATAGCCATCTAGTTTCATACCTGTGTTGCCTCATCTATATGATGGGAGTAGAGTGGGGCGGGTGTGGGGCTCACTAGACTAGTATTGCTGCCTATAATTAAACCAGCACCGTGGCCAAACCTAATGTTCTTCCCAAAGGTAGAAAAGTTTCAGTATAAATGAAGAGAGGGACAGATAGTAGTCGAGGGTAAAAAAGTGAATAAATGGGTTATTTAACTAGGCAAATCCAATATTATATTAACAATTTAAAAGAGCTCTTGTGAAAGATGATATCGTCAATTGTATCAGGTGTCTGAAAGGGTGATGTCTTACATTGCTGGATTGCTCCAGCTTTTGGAACCTGACAGGATTTCACAGAAGCTTGAAAAGCTGAGTGGCCTTGCCCTGGGAGATATTTTCATAGAATGTGATGATTTATGGGACTAATTATCAGTGATTGAGTGGAACTCTAATGATGTACCATTATCTTTGGACTTTTATGATTGATCATTTTGCCATACAAAGTTCATAACCAGAGACCAGGGTGGGCTGTGACATAAAAAGAAATCGATATTTGGTCTCTGCCCCTGTTCTTGATACAGAGCTTCTAAGACCCCTGGAATTTGTAGTCTGCTAAGAGTATCTTTTTGTATATTAATAAGGTGCTGGTAGCTAGGGGCCGCTAGACAGCCCCAGGAAGGGGATGGTTGCCAGAAACACCAGGACATGGTTGGAGGGTTGGAAATTTCAGCCCCACTCCCATCCTTCAGACAGGAAGGAGGGGCCAGAGGTTGAGTTAATAATCAGACATGCCTTTGTAATGGAGTTTCCATGAAAAACTCTATTGATAGGATTCAGAGAGCTTCTGGGTTAGTGAATGCATCATATTTTGGGAGCCTGGCATAGTTCAACCAATGAGGACAGAAGCTCCTGCATTCAGGATTCTTCCAGACCTCACCCTAGGTACCTCTTCATCTGGCTGTTTGTCTGTATCCTTTATCAACCCTTTGTTATATAATAAACTGGTAAGTGTGTTTTCCTGATTTGGATGAGCCATTTTTTCTAGCAAATTATTGAACCTGAGGACGAGGTCATGGGGACCCTCAATTTATGAGCCAACTGGTCAGAAATATGGGAGGCCCAGATTTGTGATTGGCCTCTGAAGTGTGGGGCAGTCTTGTATAATTGAACTTTTAAGAGATCTGATGCTAACTCCTGGTATACGGTGCCAATTTCCTAGAATTCAGTTGAATTGTAGGAAACCCAGCTGGTGCGGGAGAATTGGGTTTTGTGGGAAAAACCCCACACAACTGTGATTTCTTTTATTCTACTATGTCTCCAGATTGTACAGTGATGGTTTGCCCATAGCTATCAATTCTATGAAAAGGAAATCCAGGAAAAGTTGTTGATTTTTAATTTGTTCAGCTTTTTTTTAAAGAATGGGAATGACTTTTAAGCTCTTTATGTGTCAGAGCTGAAACTGAAGTCTACAGATAGTAATTACATTTATTGTTTCTTCTAAATTTTATACTAGAGCTTCCTTATTTAGGATGTCATGTGGATGACCAAAGATTTGCCTGCGATTCTGGTTATACCAACTGTAAATAAGTTAAAGCCTGTAATTTATTTTAGCATTTCTTTTCAATCTTAAGTGTTCTTCAGGGTGGATGTAAATCATATAGTCACCCTCACTTAACACCCCTGGGAATAATCAAAGACTTCTCTGACAAAGGCAATTGTGTTGGGCTTTCACACCCATAAAGTTTGTTACTGGAAAATCACATGTTACATTTTCCTTTCTTTCTTTCCTTGGTGTCTCTTTTTTTAGCATCTGTGTTTATTTTTGTCGTTTTCACAGAGACTCCTGTTGAAGTAACTAGAATACTTTCTACTGTGTCAATTAAGATCTGTGTGGCCACACAGCTTAACCATCAGGACCAAGACTTGAGAATGTCCATCTTAACATGGCCATCTTAGTCTGTTCAGGCTGCTATAACAATACCATACACTGTGTGCTTTATATATAAGCAACACAAATTTATTTTTCACAGTTCTGAATTCAGGCTGGGAAGTCTAAGATCAAGCTGCCAGTAGATTCAGTGCCTGGTGTGGACCTGCTTCCTGGTTCATAGATGACTGTCTTTTCTCTGTGTCCTTTCAGGGTAAAAAGGCCAAGGGAACTCTGCGGTGTCTCATTGATAAGGGCACTAATCCTATCCATGAGAGCTCTGCTATGCTGAGCTAATCACGTGTGAAGGCCTGCCTTCAAATAACACCACAAGTGGGGATTAGGTTTTAACATATGAATTTTGAGAAGAACACAAATATTTAGTATATAGCATTCTGCCCCCAGCCACCCTCCCCAAATCTATGGCCTTCTTACATGAAAATGCATTTATGCCATCACAATAGCCCCCAAAGTCTTAACTTATTCCAACACAGTTTTAATGTCTAAAATCCAAAATCTCTCCTAAATATCTAAGTCAGACATACATAGTACAAGTACAATTCATCCTGAGGGAAATTCCTGTGTAACTGTGAACCTGTGAAATCAAACAAGTGGCATGTGTCTAAAGTATAATAATGGGACAAGCATAAGATAGACCTTCCGTTTAAAAACATAGAAATATGAAAGAAGAAAGGGGTAACAAGTCCCAAGGAGTCCAAACTAAAAGGCAAACACCATGGGATTTTAGGACTCATGAATAATCTTTTTTGGTTTAATGTTCTGCATCCTAAGGTTATTTTTTCAATCTACAAGTTATTTTAATGGTCTTGGACTCCTTGTCGTATTAGAATTTCTAACACAAATCCATGGATTAGACTCACTATAATCCTTAAAACACTGAATTCCCCTGAAGAATTAAACCAGACAGAAAAGATGGGCAATTATTTTCTTTGGGCTTCATTGCTTGTCTCTTATTCTTCCAATTCCTATAATAATAAACCATTAACTCTGACACATTTCTATGAATTAAGAATATTTTTAAGAATAGTCTTACCTCAGCTCTGCAAGTAGGGAACTGGGGGCGGAGGTTAACTGACTTGCCGCAGGTCACTATGTGAACCAGCAGCCTGGCTGAGGTGCCGCCCAGGTCTCCCGACTGTCAGGCCCACGCTCTGGGTACCAGATGTGCTCCGCCATCAGCCTGATCTGCCATCAATAAGCTACTGACCTTGGATCCTTCTTTGTTGGCAGAAGTCTACCATATGTGTGAATATTTCTCTAGTTCATACCCGAATTGCTTTTCTGCCTGGCCAACTTTGCAGTGTTCCAGTGTTTTCAGAGTATGTCAAACATACTGTAAAATAATATAAAAAAAATTATATTAGATATAGAAGTTGGAGAATACATAAAATATACTGAGTCTTACAATATATAGCTTCATACTAATAGAAAAAACTCAAATAGGTTTCAAAACTGAGCTTTTCTTGTAGGTAAGATCTATGTAGCCAACTATACACTGTATCCTTCAAAAGGAAAATGGGTGAACAAATGTTTCTTTGTAGCACCTGTGATAGCTAACAAATCATAAGTTATACTGTAAATACAGTGGCCCTTATGAAAACTCCTTTGATTTAGGCAGGACGTCCTTGAATTATAACCTTTTATCCATCTCCATCTTCACAATGTGTCTCCCAAAATGTCATAAGTTGAAATGGTTTGTCTTTCAATGAATTTCACTTTCTTTTGTTTTATATCTCCTTTCTTCATTCATTAGAATCGTATTTACTATAAAGCTGCCTCCTTGATTTGTTTCTTTGGAGGCCAAGCCTGATCAAATAGATGTTATAGTAAGGTCTGCTGAGGGCTTGATCATCCCCACTCCCCTCAGAAGGCATAAAGAGGTAATAAATCTCATTTTAAAGACATTCCCGAAGCTTTGTGAGGGATGATTAGAAAGAACTTTCAGGGAGCAAGAAATGAGTTTACTTGCCAAAAAAGAGAAGCTCCTAAGAATCCTGAGTAACTGCTCCCAGCTAAAACAAGTCCGTGGTGGCCTCTTTGCCCAGAACTGTGGGACGCATGACTTATTGCAGAATTCCTGGAATCTCAAAAGCTTGACCTCTACTATTTTAAAGAGGAGGGTCAATTTTTCTGCAGTCTCTTTCCTCACCATTGCATGAAAAATTTTGTTTTGAAAAGTTCTTACTGCTTATTTTGAGAAGATAGATAAAATTCCTGGACTGTATACCTGTGAATCAGAGATAATCTCTGGATGAAAGCATTTTAAGTGGCAGCTGTTGGAATAGGGGTTAGAAAAGAATTGGTCTTGAAAATAAATCCACAGTAAAGATGATAATATTAGGTACCATGTAAGAAAAAGTAAACACAGAGTCTATCTTGATTCAGGTGCCTATGTGCCTTGTAGGGACAGAAGATGGTAAACAGTTCCTGCCTGGACCTAGCTCGATGGGGAACACGTTTCTATAAAGAGGCCGCCATAAGAAGAGCTAGGGTAGAAACAAGATTCAGCTAAGCTAAGGGGGATTTCCTAGATGAAATAATGTCTGGGAATGTTTTTTAATAACTCACTCTGATATTTAAAATGTGTACTAGCTGGCTAGGGCTGCCATAACAAAATACGTCCGACTGAGTGGCTTCAACAACAGAAATTAATTTCTGTAGACTTCCGGAGCCTAGACTCCAAGATCAAGGTGTCTGGCAGGTTTGGTTTTCTTCAGAGGCTGTTTGCTTGACATGCAGGTGGCTGCCCTTTTGCTCTGTCCTTGCATGGCTTGTCCTCAGTGTGCTCACTCCCATCCCTGGTATCTTTGCGTGTCTAAATTTCCTCTTCTCATAAGGACACTTGTCAGATACAGTTAGGGTCCACCCATGTGACCTCATTTAAAACTGTAATTACCTCTTCAAAGGCTTCATCTCCAATATGGTCACATTCTGAGTTACTGGGGGTTAAATGGGCATCAACATATGAACTTGGGAGGGAATACAATTCAGTCTATAACAAAATGTTACAGATCTTGGAAAGATAGGATAGGCTTTTCCTTTCCATCTTCTTTATTTTTATTGCCTCCTGCTTCATTGAGAAATAATGTAGCATAACAGCTAAGAGCTTGTGTTCTGGAGCCAGTCTACTTGAATTCAGTCTTTGCTGTGCCATTTACTAGACTGATGCGGGCTCTGGCCAGGGGTGTCTGCGGTGTTGTGGATGTTACGAACAAATTCACACAGACAGCAGAAGTCCTGTGGACAAAAAAGGATGGCATGGCCACTCTCTGAGTGAAAGAGCACCCCGACCCTTGCCTGGACAGGCTTTTATTGCTTTTTCTGGGAGCATTACCTCAAGGAAGGTCTTCATTCATCATTGTCAGGCAGTAATGATCAAACAGTAGATAACATTCAAAGAACTCTGAGGGCTTATTCTGAGTCAGGGTCAGTTAGCTAAAGGGCCATAAAACTTTGGGAAACAAACTCATTTCATGCTTGGACCCTTATCAGAAAATGAGGATGTTCTTAGCAAAGCAGGTTTCACAGGTTTTTATGCATTCTTTCTTAGGCCTGATTGCCCCAGGGAACCGCCCTTTCCAGCACAGGACTGTACCACCCTCTGGCATTGTTTCAGGCTTAAGTCAGGGAGGGGAAGTAAGGCAGCCAAGAGATTAGGAGACTTCTTGCAGACAGAATGAGGGCTCAGGCTGTGTCAAAGCCGAGGGGCAAGGGTCCATCACCCCCTTTTTCTATAGCTCCCCCAGGGGCCTTAGGTCATCTCTCCTTTGAGGAATCTTACCCATCATTGGCTAGCCAGTCATACCCTCGGGGCCAAGCAGAGTGAAGTAAATGGGGGCAGAGGCAGCGCCCCTACCAGGGATGTAAGCTTTGTCTTCTTAGTGGCTTGTGGTCCCAAGGTCTGTTACTCAGCCTTAACCATGGAGGTTACAGCTTCTGAAACCAGGCAGGGTGGTTCCCAACATTAGACGAAAAAGAGAAGGTAAGTTGCTTGACTTCTCTGTATCTCAGCTTCCTTGCATGTGAAATGGAGATGTTAATAACTGCCTATTAGGTTGCTGTGAAATTTAAATGAATGAATACATGTAACATAATGGTGTCTGATGTATAATAAACACTGAATAAGTATAAAGTATAAAGGATAGTAATAATCTCTGGGCATAAAATTGTACAATATGGTACACATACTAGTGCTCATAAATAAAGATTTGTGTTCTTTGGAGCTGTATCCCATTTTTCACCAAATATCATAATCAGAAAGAAAGAAATGTAAGTTTAAGGTGACTATCCCAGCTACAATTTGTGTTACGTCCTCTTCTCGTATTCGCGCTCATGTATTCACAGAGCATGCATCTGTCTGTCCATCTGCGTTTCTGAAATGATTCCAGTGAGGTTTCAGACATCTAATATCGTTAATAATAAAAACTCCATGTGTCTTTTTCATTTGTGTGGGCGATAATTCCATACTTTGGTGTGCTGTGCTAAATTTATCTTTAGTCTTCAGTAGATTTCTCTTTTATCTGTTCTTTATAAAAACATTATCATTGTATTCTCTCTTGTGTTCATAAACTCTACATAATAAGCAAGTTGGAAACATTTTTAAAAATAATAACTATGTGTTGTGCTTTCATAGACAGTGCCTTTCACCAATAACAATGACTTTCTGATAGTCAAATCCAGTTAACATGTTTTTAGGCATCAACCAACTTAATAAAAGTGGTGTCTCTGCGGTAGGTTTTTTTTTTTTTTAACACTTGTATAGCATTTGCTGTCTGCCTGGCCCTGCTCCGAGCACTTTTCAATCATTGGTCCTCACAACTCTATCAAGTGGATGCTATTATCCTCATTTTACAGATGAGGAAGCTGAGGTACAAAGAGGTTAAGTCATTTGCCCTTCACACAGTGGGAAGTAGTGGGTCCGTCAATCAGGCCCAGGCAGACAACTTGCAGACAACTTGGATTTTCATTCTGGGCTCTCTTTCCTCTTTTGACTTAGAGAATACTACTTAGTTTCATTCTTTCTGGGCCACTCTTTTTAAACATTTTTTATTAGATCTTCTTCTTCAGATGGGACAGATCTTGAATATTGGAATTTCCCAGGGTTCTATACTTAGAATGCTGGTTTTCTCCCTGTAAATACTTTTTCACCAATTTCTAGTGCTCATCCGGAGTCTAAATAGAAATGGATCTTACATCTGTGTCTCCAGAGCCATCTTTTCCCTGAATTGAATGTATATTTATAGCCACCCACCAGGTACCTCCAACTTGGAGGCTGAACATTCGCACCATTGAATTCTCCATTTGCCTCACTATCCCCAAATTGCTCCTTCTCCTTCAGTCCCAGACCCTAAGCCTAATAGTAGACTACAGTCTGCCTGATTGAAAAAGTACAATTTGGCACCAAGTTCTACGGATTCTAGCCCCACGTGCTCTCTTCTTTTGTACCTGATGTCGAATCTTACTGACATTGCTTTAGTTTAGCATCGGTAGGCAGGTGTTAATTTTCTATTGTCTTGTCATCTGTTAATGATTTTCCCTTGCTAAAGGTTAGTTTCAACGTTATACAGCCAGCGTATACCAGCATTCTCTGTAGTCTGAGATGTTTCAATCATTTTCATTAGCGTTATTTCCCTAATGTCCCTTCCCTGAGCCAGGAGTTTATGTCCTGAGCCAGCTTTCTGTCCTCTGTTTGCTAGGGAAGGGTCCAGTTCCGATTTCATCTCAGTAATGCTCTTCTGCAGGACACCATACTTTCAGGATCAAGCCTTTTTTAGAATTTTAAAAAATAGATGATTTTTTTTTGTTTCCTTCCTTCACAGTTACCAATGTGCAAACAGAATGCAAAGACTTAAAGATCTTTTAAGAACAATCTGGTATTTTTTTCTTTTGGCTAGTTCCCTGATCCACAAAAATCTCTTTGGCGAGACTATTAATTACATTGTACATTATCTCTTAACTGGAGTTTGCAGCCCTCCAACTTCTCTCTCTCTCTATTCTAATTTATCCTCCATATGATCTTATAAGTGGGGGAAAAAAGATATATTGGCCACTGGATTAAGTAAAAACTTTTTCAGAATGGCTTGCAGGGCTTTTGACAGGGTGGCTAAAAATTACTTCTCCAGCCTCATCTCTCTCTCCTAACCACGCCCCTTAAATTCAAGTTACAGCAACTTCTGGCCTCCACGTCTCTGCACAACTTTTCTCTCTTTCTTTAATGCCATTTGTTTCTTCTGTACCTAAAACCCCACACTTCCATGAAGACCTGAGCCTGGTGTCACTCGGCACTCTTATTGAGTGCCTCTAACCACTGTGATACCCAGGCCAACCCTGCCCTGCCCTGCCCTTCCCATTATTAAAAGCCAGGATTCTTGTGCCTAATTTTCATCTGGCTCCTGGCTGCTGACACTCTTCTTGTACTTGTTCAACTCACAACCTTTCATTTCTAAAAGCGTCTTAGAGTCTATGACTTGTTTCTTATCACTAATCTGTAGATAGGGCTTTACTTCTGACTTTGTCCCCAGGCATGCAAGGCAACCACATGCAGGATGAAGCCTCAACTCAGTCAGCTTTCAGGAAACTCCAAAAAGTCCCATGGCCCCTCAAAGGAGGGATCATACAGCCTGTGAAAAATATTCCCATTTTTCTCGGACAGAATTGGTCACTGCCTCCTTGGGGTCTCCCTGGTCATCCTCTATTATAATACTTCTGTAAGGCAGTTATAGCTACGATAGTACTTCTGGCCACATTCTCAGCTGTGAAATGTGTAAGCTGGCACTCCTGTACTCATCTGCTATTGGCCCTTCTATTGGACACTGTCAGTATTGCCCCCAGAGCCCTTTACGTCCCTTTTACGATGTCTGTGTGCTCCGCCCCTGATGTCAGTGTCCCTTCACTTTCCCCGCCTGCACCTGTGATTCTTCTTCAGAGGACTGACTTCGGACAGCTGGGACTGTTCTTCCTAGAAGTGCAGAGAGCTGGAGGTGCCTGGGAGTTACATCCCTCCATGGTGGCTCCGAGCCAATGATACAATAATAGCAATAAAGGGAGTCCTATTCAAGGGACTGGGACACTCTCCACCCTGAGGTGTAGACTAAAGCCATTTCTAAGGGACTTTGCCTGAACCATTACTTGACTTCTTTGTCCTCCACGCTCTGCTTCTCCCTTCCTCTTACTTATTCCTCTCAGGAATACTTCCCTGATAATTTACTCGCACAGGACTCCTTGCCTCAGGGCCTACTTCTGAGGATCTTGACTAAAAATGCCATTTAATCTCCCTTTCAACTCCATTGTGTTTGCTTACAGAAAAATTTATCTAAATAAATTCTGAGTAAATTTGGTCACTTCAGATTTAATTTTAACCATTTCAGAGTTTTCACCATCAAATTTCCTCTCTCTCCTACAAGTTTCGGTTGAGTAGTCACGGTGGTGTTGATGAGGTGTCACGGGGGGTTGTATCCATCTGGTCCCTGTTGTCAGATCTGTCAGAGTGACAGATTAGCTTGCTACCCAATTATCTGTTTCCATGTTTGTTCTCATTACTATGGTTAAAGCAGTTAAAACAGTGCCCAGTTCCCTTTCATTTTTAAAAAATTCCCAGCACTTAGAGACACTAACTGATGAGTGAAAAAAAAAAAAAACCTTTGTAAGGTAGACATTATCATCCTAGCTTTACAGAGATTTAAATGAGGCTTATCTATATTAAATAGTTAAGGCAAAATTAGAAAAAAGATAATTGATTATAGCAGAAGTTGTACACAGTTCTTCTGACCCAGTATAAATTTTTCCACGCCACTTATTCTTGCCTGCCTCTGATTGGCTGTGCCAACGTGTCTGGTGCTCAAGGGAAGATCCGGAAAAACAAGTCACAAACATCTTTCTGCAGCCCTGTTAGATGAAAGAACGGTCATTTTAAAGCCATTGTCATGACTGGAGATGAAACGCAGAATGTTTCAGACTGGGCTTCCTCCCTGAATATGAATATTAATTAGCACTTTTTTTTTTCTCATTGGAAACACACTTGTAAATAATCACATCAAGTATCAGTTTTTATATTGTTTTTACCTGTTTGGTAAGCCTTCTGTAGGGGAGGGGGAGAGGTTCTCCTTTTGCTGAAGGGGAGGTATTGGGTCTTTTGGGAAGGTGTGTGTTTTGTGTCTGGAATCAGAAAGAAGACCAAGTGATAGTGGAAATATTCCATGATGGCAATGGAAAAAATGCACCCTAGGAATGTTTGAGGCAAGGACAACGGCCTTTTCTGGGCATGGTGGTGGGGACTATGGTCTTATATGATGGATGTTACATTCAGGAAGGCATCTCAGCACTGCACTCTTTTTTAATCCCATCAGTTCTCAAGGCCTTAGATAAAGTTGTATCTTGTAAGGTTTAAACGGTGTCTCTGATGTCTTCACAGGAGCAGAGGTGGCATGACCTCTTGTTTTTATGTACCTGTGCAGGCTTCTGGACTCTCCTATTGTAGCATCGTACCTGCGCTGAGCTGTGTGAGTGCAGGAACTGCGTGGAGCTATGTTGTTAACATATGCTGCCAGCAGGAGGGAGGTACAGTGCAGTTTGAAAGATGTGATTTAGTTAATATGCCACACTCTGCCTCTCAGGCACCTGGGGGCACATCTTTTGTTATTCTGTTTATTTCTTCTGACAAGGGCATGATTTGATAGTTTGTTAGGGAACAACATTACCATTTATTGGAAGAACACTTTTCATTTTAAAACTTTTAACTTGAATTAATGTCATGTAGAGTATATTTGTTTTAACCTATTGATTCTTAGCACTTAAACACCTTAGGCGAGATCCATCTATATATACGGAACCTGATATCATTTGTAATTTGGTAATGTTTTTGATTGTAGCATTTTTGAATGCCTTTATGGATTAAATACAGTAGTATCATCTTATATTCCATTTTAAAATCTTGAAGTTGACATTTACTTTTTGCAAATAAATTCCAAGCAAAAATTGGCATAGTATTTTCTCCAGCTTGCACATTTATGGTATTTTAATCTTTTCATTTAAAACCCTGAATAATAACTTGAGAGCTATTTTTTATTCCTAGAGATATATTAAGAATGAAGAGATGCCTATATTAGGAGGTATATTAAAAAGCTAAATAATGATCGATACATTCAGGATGGTCTCCAAATAAAATATCAAGCTTAATGATATTTGACCTCAGCTAATGCTTCCTACTGTGTGTCGCTTCCCTGTGGTGCCCACTGTCCTCAGGATGGCCTTTCACCTGGACTGTCTTCCATATGCCTTCTGGGCCTGCAGGAGTGTGGGTCTCTTCTGCATCATCAAAAGCTCTGACAACTCCTTTTTCTGAAAGGGGTAAGCACTCTTTCCTGATGGAGTCCAGCAGGGGCTGAGAGCAAAGATACTTCCGACTCACGGCAGATCCTCCGAAAACCATTGCTTTTACCTTGACACAATGCAGTTTAAACTCATATTGAAGGGCAAAGTGTCACTTTATTAGCATGTCTCTGGCCTTGCCTTTTTAGAAACACTGGATACCCATAATTAGCCTGAAGACCAATAGGATATGTTTATGTTGATAACTTGATAGTAAACTCCACTTTAGTTTTTTTTTTTTTTTTAAGATTTTATTTATTTTTATAGACAGAGGGGAAGAGAGGGAGAAAAAGAGGGAGAGAAACATCAATGTGCAGTTGCTCTCACATGCCCCCTTACAGGGGACCTGGCCCGCAAACCGGGCATGTGCCCTGATTGGGAATTGAACAGGCGACCCTTTGGTTTGCAGATCCACGCTTAATCCAACTGAGCTACACCAGCCAGGGCTCCACTTTAGTTTTTATGGGCTATTTTCTTTGTTGTTTGAGAAATGACTTTGGGAACCAGCTTCAGCTTCCTATATACAGAGACCAGTTTAGATTTATTCTCTAAGAAATTTAACTAAGTGCCAGCTATATGATAGGAATTGTTAAGACATCCAGCAACTGGGGAGACAATGATGAATAAGAGGCAAAATCCAAACTCTCTTGAAGCATATGTTCTGATGGGGGTGGCGAGACAAACAAAAACTTGAAAGGTAAAGAAGAAAAACATGAGGTTAAGTGTTATTCACAGTGTTAAAGTGGAGTGGTGTGATAGGGAGTGATGGGAGTTCCTTTAGATGATCAGGGAAGGCTTCCTGGAGGAGGCAATGTTTAGGTGTTAGCTGAATAACAAACAGCAGTGAGCAATCTGTGATTTAAGATTCCTGGAAGGGCAAAGGACATAAGGCTAGGATGAATATGTGTTATTAGATTAGCAGTGATTTTCAACCTATTTCATCTCATGGCACTCATAGACTAATGACTAAAATTCTGCAGCACACCAAAATAAATTTTTTGCCAATCAGACAAAAAGTAGGTATAATTTTCATTGATTTGCAAAAAAAATGGTAATGACCTACCCTTTTTGCTCCAAAGTTACTTTTTAAAAAATCAGGTGCCTATACTTCTATATAAGGATTTTTGGTACCAAGAATTAATTAATCAGATGCAATCTTATTATGCTACATGACCAATAAGTTGCAAGTCTATTACATGGCATATATTCATGGTTCAAGACAGGGCATTCGCACTGGACAGCTATTATTGTGTTGGCTGTTGTGATTATTTAATTTGACAGTCTAAGGGAAAAGAGGTCAGTGGCCCTGACTAAACAGTCAGGTACTGCAGATCTTAAAAATTTCTTGTGGCACACCCGTTGAAATGTCTGGATTAGAGGACTTCCGGGATGGCTGAAGAGAAAGAATGGTAGGAGATGGTATGAGAGAAGTAGGCAGAGGTCGCATGTGGGGCATATTAAGAAGTTTGGATTTTATTGTAAATCCATGGGAAGTCATTGGAGATTTTTTGTAGGGTAGTGCTATTTTAAAATGATCATATTGGCTGCCTATGGCAGGTCAAAAGATGCTAAAAACTCACAAGAAGACAGAGGAAGAGAGCTGGCTAATAAGCAGATTCTTTCCCTTGGTGGACTCCCCTTTTTCCTTCTTCTTGAGAGTTCAGGATCTTTTGACTTTTTATACCCTTTTATGATTGTTGAAGCTTTACCTGAAATCTTGCCTCGAAGATATTGCTTGGTTACCAGCATCAGTACCCAAATTTCATATCCTTTATATCAACTAAGGGAACTACAAAGAAAGCACATTTTAAGATGGCCAAGTGACTACGTTTATTGAATACACACACAAATTTGAGATGATAGAGAGTTATGACATTGCTTAGTTTTGGATGAAAATAACTAATCAGAAGTTCAACCGGAGTGAGTTGGGTGTCAAAACCCTGTGTCTTAAGTAAGAAGCTCTAAATAACTCCCCCATTGACCAATTCTGATTCCAGTTTCTCATAAGGCTGCTGATGAGGACCATTGAACTATTGTTTGTGATACTTTGATTTCACATTTCAATTTGATTTCCTTCTTTCCTTCCTCCCTCCCCCTCCCTCCCTCCCTCCCTTCCTCCCTTCCCTCTTTCCCTCCTTCCCTCCTTCCTTTTGTTTTTTAGTAGCTACTTACTGTGCATCAGTTACAATGCTAGACTGAGATACTGCTGAGAACAAGATTCAGGGCCCCAGGCCTCATGGAACTTGGAGTCTAGAAAGAATGAGAGCAATTAGGCACTTCATTGACTATGAATATAAGTGCTTATCATGCCCAACGTGAGTTGTCTTCATGTTTCTCTACATTTGAAAAATTGCTGCCGTCTAGGCCTTAAAGCCAACTGGAATCTCTGGGTGAGGCCACAGGCATAGTATTTCTAAAACTCTCAGATGATTCTGTTGTGCATGCAGGATTGATGATCATTGTCCTGTATCAGGGATTCTCAGTCTCAGCGCCATTAACATTTTAAGTGGGATAATTTGTCACGGGGGGCTGTCCTGTGTACCGTAGGATGTTTAGCAGCATTCTGGGCCTCTATCCCCTCGAGCAAAATTGTCTCCACACTCTGCCCAATGTCCTGGGAGGTGAGGGAGGGGCCAATCTCTCCTTCCTCCTTGTTTAGAACCATGGCTCATGGGAAGTAGTCCCCTGACTATCTCTTTGGCCTACTCTTTGACCACTCTCTCCCTAAGTGATCTGCTTCAGCAATGACAGCTCGCAAGTCAAACCCCAGGCTCCCAGTTCAGGCTTTTGACTACCTCTGGCGAAGTTAGAATCTGGCTAACCTCTGAATTCATCATTTATTCCTGCCATTATCATGAACAGAGAATTTCCAAGGGACTCAAATGCAGTCAATTGCTTTGGGGGGAGGAGTATGCAGTCAGAAGCAGGAGCATGGACTTGTCTGGAGAGAAGATACCGCATCCGCGGGCACCAGCAGTCAGGAGCACTATGTGCTTGGATCTGGGGGCAGAGTGTAAAGGAGGAGGGAAGTTACCAGTGTGTACTTCTTGCCTTTTATTTTTCAAGGACTTTACACTCATTATCCTTTTTAAACTTCACAATGACCCTACTAGGCAGATGTTATCAATCTTATTTTTACAGAAAAGAAAATCAAAGTTCAGAGAGAAAGTAACTTGCTAATATTTTACAGTTAATAAATCATAAAAGTGGGATGCGAACCATGTTCTAGAAGACTTAAAATCCATGTTTTTATTGGTATATCACATTGCCAAGAAAGAGAAAAAGGTGATACAGACAAATTTGGCACAACTTTTTGTCATTAATACTAGCCCAACTCTACATTCTTTTATTAGGTTGAATGTGATATAACGGAGTAAAGTGATATAACATAAGATATATTTTGGATTTGATAAGGAAAGCCCACTATCAGAACTCTGGAAGTCCCTGGAGTAGGGCTGTACAAATTTTCACAGAAGCCTCAGGTGTATTTTGGGAGAGAAGACATTACAAATCCCCAAACTAGCTTTAAGCACCAGACTCTAGTGGATGCACAAGTGTGTTTATTACACTGCTAACATAAGAAGAACCAAACCTGACACACGAACCCTGCACAAGTGTCCCAGGGAGGGCTTTAGGACGTCTTTGCATTGGGAAGTTGGAGGTTCCGGATTACAGTCACCTGAATGTTAAAAGAAATACGACCTAAAATGTACTCACAAGGTGCAGATACACCATCACTTGGAATGGCCTGTGGATTTGGCTTTCCCCTGTAGCGTGTTATAGTTTCCCTTGAGAATTTGTTTTTCTCTTTAGTTTACTTCTGAGGGAATTTCAAAGCCCTTTACTCCTAAGTTTAATATGTTATAGTTAATGCCACCCAATTCCTCAGGGACATACTCACACTTTGAGGTGTCTCCCTTGAAACTTAATTCTTCTCTCTCACATGTTTGGGACTGGCCAGGGAGGAGAACCCCAAGACTGGATCAGTACCCATCGGACCTGGTGGCGTTTTATCTCCTTTGCAGTGTTCCCATACCTTCTTCTGTGATGCCCCTCACGTGGTCAGCCAGATTCCTTGAGGAGTTCTGTCCTGTGAGGTCATCCAGCATTCTGGACGGGGGCAGAGCCAGGAGGGTGGCTTGCTGAGAAGATTGTTTCTGCTGGTTTGCATGGTATATTTTTATGCAACCACATGAGATTTTGGATGATCCTCATTTATGTAGAATGCAGGGTGAGTTTAGGGTTCTGGTTATGGACAGTCCAACTCCAGCCCTTGGCCTTGTGCTGCATATATATAGGTCCATGTGTCAGCTGTTGCCTAACTGTGTTCCAGTTGTGGTGCCACGTTAGGTGCACAGCACTGAAGGGCTGGGGACGTGGCGGCAGGTATCTTTAACTCTGTCCGTGCCTCACCACTGACGACCAGGCAGCGTCCCCGTGCCTCTACAGTGTCCATACCAGGTAGCAGGCACTCTCTCTGGGTGACACCACCTACCTCCTCTGAGGGCTTTTGAGGCCATTGTTCTACAACAACAATGGGCCCTTCTAATCAATGTCTTCTCCTGCTTCTGATGGATATGATAATGCTATGCTATCCCTGGATGACCTTAAGTTGTGCCTGGCAAAGTATGACAATTCCTTCGACAAATGAAAGCGCTCTTCCCACCCTGTCCATGGGCCCTTCGTGTACTCTCCTAGCTGGTGGCTGTACATGGAGTTGGGGTGGTCAACGTCATAAGAGGTCCATTTTAGAAATGCAATTAAAATTGCTTAAAGAGCGTGCTATGGGCTGAATATGCCCCTGCCCCATTTTTACGTTGAAAGTGAATCCTGTCTGTAATGGTATTTTAAAGTGGGGGCTTTGGGAAGTAATTGGGGTGGAGTCCTCATGAACGAAGTTAGTTCGCTTATAAAAGAGACCACGGAGAGCTCCTCGGCCCCTTCACCAAGTGAGGATGGAGTCAGGAAGCAGGAAGTCATCCCTCACCAGATACCAAATCTGTTAGCACTCTGATCTCAGACTTGCCAGCCTCCAGAAATGTGAGAAATGAAGTGTTCTTGTTTATAAACCACCCACTCTGTGTGTTCTGTAATGGGAGCCTAAATGTACTAAGACCAGAGGCCAAGAAAAGATATGATTGGAAGAAGTATTTCCCTATGTTTATTTTATAAAATTCTAAATGGCAAATTTAACTATCAGAAAAGTATCTATCATTCACTTTCCTCGGTACTCTGGATAAGACATACATTTAGGATCATCATCAATGAAACCCAGCAACAACCTTAGAAACTGTCATCAGAAACCAATATTCATGATGGTACAATGAATGATTACATTATTATGTAAACACCAGTGTAACCAGCATTAAATAAATGGTATTTGGGATCTACAAAGGCAAGAAAATCTATCATGTTTCAGTTAGAAAGTTTTCATAGAGCCATAGCATTGTGAGTAATAACAACATTGCTACATTTGTCTCTTAGCAAGATATATGAAACTACCTAGGAAGAGAGCCTTTTACAATAAAGAACAAAAAGATAGTTGCTGAACCTGAACAGAAAGAGATGGTAGCTAGACACTGCAGAGAATCTTCACTTGCATTGATTGGATGATAAAATATATAGGTATTTCTTCTCTACTCACTATTCTAAATCTTTATTCAGACAACTCACTACACCTAACATGGGCTTGTGAATTTTCAAATACATTTTAAGCTCAAATTGTTTATAATATACAAGTTTAAGCTCAAATTGTTTATAGCGTACACAAAAAGTATTTTCCCAGGGTCCTGCAAAACCTAGAGATTTTGTGGTGTTAACAGAGGAAACTAAAATCATTATAGGGTGTCTCCATGTAAAGAACCTGAATGAAGCCTTCAAGTTATGAAGCAAATCCTTTCAGAGAAAACCAACGTGCAGACTAAACGGGCAGGCTGAGGAAGCAGTCTTGGAAAGGGTAAACGCCCCAGAACGTTCATCAGGGAAAAACGAACAGACTCCGCTTCGTGCCATAAGAAAAGTGTAGCATCGATGTGAACATTAGATACTTCCAAGTGCTGAGCTTTA
This sequence comes from Desmodus rotundus, assembly GCF_022682495.2. NCBI lineage: Eukaryota > Metazoa > Chordata > Mammalia > Chiroptera > Phyllostomidae > Desmodus > Desmodus rotundus. Next base: position 50,224,449 of record NC_071389.1, read on the forward strand.
ATAACAGGGCCACAGGATAATAACAGGCCCAGCTCTTGATTACTTCTCCTAATGAGAGTGAAGCACAGCATAGAAAAGTGACAACTTGAGATAATTCAAAATGTCACATTAGCTTTGAGTTTCAATCTTTCCTATAACCAGTCTTCATAAAAACTGCTAATGAGTAGTAAATTGGGCTGACTTGAGGTTTTCTTCGATTCGTTTCTGTGCTAATCTTTACAGAAGGGGTGTTAAGGCAGTGGGATGTCATGGATAGCACATCAGAGCGGAAGTCAAGCGACCTGGGATAGAGTCTGCGCTCTGCAGTTAACAATCTGTGTGGCCCTGGGCAGGGAAGGGGGAGAAATTAGCTGTTCACGAACATCTGTCAGGTGCCATGCGCTGTGCGCGGTTTAGAGGAGACAGGTGAATAAGGCTGGGGCCTGGCCCTGGAGCCTCTCACAGTCAGTGGTGGAAACTGACATGGAGAAAGAAGATTGGAGTATCTTGTTACAAGTCTCTCACAGAGTTCTGAGCAGCGGACTGTGGGAGCCTAGAATATAGTGCAGTTAACAAACAATGGGAAAATCAATAGTGATACATGCTAGTCAGTGCTGCCCAACAGTAAATAATGCGAGTAATAATTAAAATGTATAATTTTATTATTTCTAGAAAGCACATGAAAAAGAGTAGATACCTGGCCAAGTAGCTCAGTTGGTTAGAGCATCATCCTGATATGCCAAGGCTGCAGGTTTGAACCCCAGTCAGAGGGACCTCTCAAAAACCAAATTTTTTTTTCAGGAGGGTGGGCCTCTTATAGTGCAGGCTTCACCCTGCTGGGTTAGTGTTCTAGGAACCCACCTGTATCAGGGGATCAGCTGGTGTTTTTGTGAGAGGCTGCATTCGGCTTCAGTGAATTTTTTTGAAGATTCTTTCAATGCATTTGCCCATTTCATGATGGGTGGTTTACAAGCTCACCCGCCCACACTGCGCCAGGTGTTCAGCAGTTTTTGACCAAAAACGGCATGACTCCTGTACCCTACCCTCCCTATTCACTTGATTTCGTGACTTTTTTGTTTGTTTGTTTCCGGATGAAAAAAGTCCTCAAAGGGAAATGTTTTGCTGGTGTGGAAGAGGTGAAACAAAAAATGGCAGAAACACTAAAAAGCGTCAAAATTGACGAGTTCAAATAGTGTTTTGAGAGGTGGAAAAAATGTCCCAGTAGGTGTATTGCATCAAATGGAAAGTACTTTTAAGATGACTGAAGTTTAAACATGTAAGAATAAATACACTATTTTTTATAAATGAATTCCATTTTTTGGGGTGTCCCTCCTTGTACAAGAGTAAACCAATATATGCATAAATAAATGGAACAAGTTGATGTCTCTATCTTCCTTTGTCTCTTTCCCCCTACCTTCCTCTCTCTCAAAGCAAAAGTAAAAATTAAAAAAAAAAAGTAGAAACAGGTAAAATTAATATATTTAATTCAAATATCCAAAATATTATGTCAACATCAATAAAGTTATTAATGAAATAGTTTACCTTCTTTTTAAAAACTAAGTCTTTAAAATTTTGTGTGTTGGGGGGGTGGGGGGAGGTAGAAGAGGGTATGGGGGATAAATGGTGATGGAAGCAGACTTGACTTGGGGTGGTGAACACATAATACAGTGTACAGGTGACGTATTATTATATTGTATACCTGAAACCTATATAATCTTATTAAACAATGTCATCCAATAAATTCAGTAAAAAAGAAAAATTCTGGGTGTATTTCACACTTACAGTACATATCAATTTGAAATAGTCACATTTTAAGTGCTTAGTGGCTATACATGCCTAGTGGCTGCCATCTTGGCTGGCATAGTAGATCTGCATTTATGTTCAAAATAGCTTAAAATATGTATGCACCATTTAGTGAGGGATTCCTAGCTTAACAAGAGGACATGCGAAAAAGACCTAGGGGCCTTAATTCTCTACAAAAATGATTTGAGTGTGGGTTCACAGATTGGTAGATACTGAACTGGGTGTGTAAGTATCCCCTGGGGAGCGTGTAAAAAGATAGACTCCCAGATCTCTGAGGTTCTGAATCATCAGGTCTAGGTGGAACTTATATTTTACAAAAGAATTCTGACTGTTCCTGGGTGCAGCTCGGGTTGGGGCCAACGACTGGCCAATAGTCCCAGTTGGTGGCTCCCTTTGAGTAGGTACAGGTGACTGAACGCTAGAACCTCTGACAAGTTTACTTTAGAGTAGTGGGAAAGAGAAGTCTGAATATGTGTGTGGTCAACTTAAGCTCTTCAAAGAAGGGATCTTATTAAGGGATCTCTTTCCTAAAGAATTATTAGATTCACTCCTTAGCCCTTTCTGTATAGGAGTAAAAGCTGGATGGGGCTTTCAAGGAGTTAAGTTTTAATTGTATCCCCTATTTAAATTGCACCATTCCTTTCAGGAATATGTAGATAAAAGTTTCATTTAATGACTAAAATCAAAACCATCTCAATCTCTTGGGAGAGCCAAGGTTTTCCTCAGGTAATGGACATACATTTGAAAACTCTTCCCTCTGTGTTCTTTGTCTTTGGTACAATGGCTTCCTTGTCTACAAACTTTCAGTTTTAAGACCCTTAGGAAAGGGAATAGAAAAGGACACTATGATTTAGAGGACGTCTCTGCCAGAAAGGAATCAGAAGAAAAATAAAGGCCTTTCAGTTATCAGAGGAGGAGAAGGATAGATGGGAGATGAGAGGAGAAAGATCAGATATTAATAAATTTTATCCATGTGCTCTACCTGCCTTCCCCAAGTTGTCCTTGAAAGGAGGAAACAGAATATATGAACATAAAATGCAGAATTCCTGGAGGAAGTTGAAATAAGAAGAGTTTGTGTTCTACTCACTTGGGCCTGGGGGAGGATACTACCTAACAGAATAACACACGTCGGCATTGTATGGGTGCTGCAGGGTGATGGTGTGGTACATTTAAGCCGAGAGAAGGCTGGAAGTCCTAGAAAGGATACAGAACGTCCTTGTTCAATCAAAAGAACTGATAGCTAAGAGCAGAGAGCCAGAGGGCAGGGGCCGCAGGGCAAATGTAGCCGGCACTTTAGATCCTCTGTACCCCGAATGGAAACCAGGCTGGGCCGAGGCTTCAGAGTGAGCATGGGCGTTACCAATCACGTTAAGAAAATATCAAAGTTTCACCAGCCATGAATTTCAGTAGTACATATAGAGGGATAAAAAGAATCATGAGGGTCAAGGAGCATTTTTAAGGTGGCCAACAGGGTTCTAGAGGAAAGAACAAGGAACAAGACTGGTTTAGTGATCCTTCTTCCCTCTAGATTAGGATAATTAAGATATTATTGAGATCCAGAGTCTATGCTGGTTTGGAGGAGAAATCGGAGACACTGTGAGTTTCTTCAAATTATGTTAATCTGATCCTTTCAAGTAAACATGACTGTGTTACTTGACTTGTTAAGCTTATATTTTCTCACTGCCTAGCAAAAGGGGACTTGAGAGCAAGATAAGATCAGTCATAGAAAATAAAGAACCCATATTTTTAATGCAGCTGAGTTTGTAATACGTTAAATTATTAGCCCTTACAACGCAATTAAGTGGAAAGCCTGGAATACATGACATGTGACTGGGAGCCTCTCCTTGAAGATCCCTCCTCCACTGAATTCCACACAGTATCTCTGGGTTGTGATATGTGTGGTTTGGTGTCTCATCTGGGAAAATTGCCCCAATTCTGTGGCTCTCAGCTGTATTTGTAGGGCTCAGTTTTACAATTAAACTTATAAGTTTTATTGGCTAGAATATTTACCAGGGCTCAAGTGGGAGGCAGTGTGTGCTTAGTGGCAGGGAGAACCTTGAAGAGAAAACCATGCAGGGCAAAGGTCACAGAACTGTAAGTGTGCTTTGTGAAGAGGCAGTCTGTGTCTGGGTCAGTTTCTGTGCTTCGGAACAGTAGGATCTTCTCTCCCAGCACCAGCCCTCCTGCCATGAAGTTGGTTAGGTTAATAACGCATCAGAATACCATGAGTGCAAGCCCTCCTGTGGTACGATGAAGACAGTGGGTTATGACGGTATTGACTCTATGAATTGACAGTAGTGAGCTGGTCATCCTCTTTTCACCATGTATTACTGTTTCTCGTTTATAATATCTCTTAACCAAGAGAATAGCCCTATGTTTCAGCGCTGTGCAATCTCTATAGAATGTCAGGTAGATTCCTGACATCACCCATTTCAGAAAGAGAGGTCAGATTAGCAGGCATTTATTGAACATCTACGTGTGTCGGGTATTAATTAAGTGCAAGGGATAAAAACATAAGTAAGCCATGCCCCTGCCTTTGAAGACTTCACGTGGCAGCAAAATTTGAGTTTGGGGTATTCTATAGATTTAGCTGAAAATAGTGACGACGATGATAGTAATAATAACCACTATTTAGTTAGCACCTACTTTTTAGACAATGTTGTGTGTTTTACATATATTGCCATAAATCCTTTGATGATAGTGTAATAAAATGTGATTTATTTGCATTTTAATTAAAGAACTTCTTTACTTCACTCAGATACTTATATAAAAGGCTTAGTTAGATATTGAACCCAATGCTACTTTTCCATTGTAACAACTTATCTGGCAATTAAATATACCTTGGCAAAAGAAAGATATAATTCATAATAGGCTCATAGAAGCCAAGGAAAAGTCTGCCAAAGAAACCATGTTGGTGTGGAAAAGCACAGTTGGAACAGGACTCACACAATTTCTCAAGACCAAAGCAGGATAGAGAGAGAGCTATGCTTTCCGTTCACACGCAGGACGGGAAAGCTGCGTGCACGGAAGAGGATGGGATGGTGGCTGAAGGCCATTGTTTCCGAGCTCGCCTCCATTCAGAATGTCACAGTTTCTTGTTTTCTGAGTCACTTGTGTCTGAATTCCCCGAAACTGGCCATTTTGAAATATCACTATATATCATATATAGCCTTTGTTTAGTTATGAATAGGGTTTATACAGAACCAGTAGATATGTTTATTAAGTAAGCCATGTAAGTTTTGCCTTATGTTTCTTGCACCTTTACTTTATGAAGTGGGCTATGGTGATTCTTTCCATAGTCAAATGCATCCATTTATGTATCCAGTAGATGTCAGCATTGGGCTATTTCTGACCATTTAGTGTCACCATATTAATTTGAAAGAACCATAAATATTCAGTATGAAATATACTGAGATGTAAAACAGCAGGTGCAGCAAATCTGTGGTGAGCATACATTTAATGGGTGAAAGATTCAATATTCCATCTACTGAGCAAACAACTGTATATAAAAACCCCATCTGTAGCTTTTTTATCCATGTCCATTAAAAAAAAATCAATTTATTTCAAAATACCAGTCTACTATTTTTTGTAGAAGATAGCTTTATACAATTAAGTGACAAAATGGATTAGAGTCATTGACATAAATGTAAATATTTGAGTAATTTCAGGTTGCATCTGCTTAAAATCAGAAAGGGACACTGAAGGGCTTTAAAAAAAATCTCATTAGGATATAATTTTAGCCACAAGTTTTTGGCAAAGAGGGTTTTTGAGTTACTCTCTTTTCTCTTCAGTATTAAGATTTCAGCTCCTTTGGAGCACATGAAAACTTCTGCTAATCTGCCGCCCAGCGAGGCCCAATGGACGGTTGGTCAACAGTAAGTGCACGATATGTACAATTCATGCCTCCCCGAGATTCTAAAGATGACGCACATACTTTAGACTCTTGGCATACAAAGCACAAATTTCCTAGGAAATTCCTCAGTTCTGTGGCTGAGCTAAGTAGATCAAGGCTGTGTGAAACAAAATTTGATTAAGAAGTCGATATCTTTTTATGTCGTGGAGAGTAGAGTCTTATTCGTCCAGTCTTTGTCAATTCATTATATGTAAATATACAGTTGCAGAAAGATGAAAGATGGACAAAAACAGGTAAAAACACTTAGTACAGTATCTTCATGAGGAACTGAAGATGAAGCGATTTTGCTGGAGATGTAAAAACTAGGGTGTGAGCATGGGTCTTCTTTCAATGTTCTAGTTTATTTTGCAGCAAAAAAGTATGTATTTTGAGAACACATGCAAAATTCTCCAGTAGACACCAAGAGGAATTAAAATTTCTTGCTCTCAAGAACTTTGGGATAAGGAATCGGACATGTTACTAGAATTTAAAAATACATTTTAGCAACTTTGAAGATGGGGTGCCAATAAGGGCCACTTAGCTTAGTTAGGCAGGGTCTTCATGATTTCTAGACAATGATCTATTTCTTGCTTAAAAACTCTTCCACGAGTTATGTTACCCAACTAGGAACAGACGGCATCGTATTTGATTGGGCAGCGCATGGGGCCTGGAGATAGCTTGACTGACCCACCACGTGTTTGGTGTTAAGGTTTTTTCTCCCTCAGATGAGGATTAGTCTAGTGCAATATTTCCCAAGTGCTCATACATGCCTGTACAACAGTCATCTCAAAGATTAGGATTCAGAAGATCAGGCAGCCTAAAGAACAAGAACAACAACAACAACAAACCCCCAAATAAAAATAACAGTAATTAGGAGACACAGCCAAATGCAGGAACCACTGATCAGCTTATATACTGAGCTGCCCATATGGTTCATATTGAGACCAACAAAGAAATTTGTCACTGTAAGAAATAGTCTTGGATCCTATAAGAGAATCAAATTAGATGGTTCACATAGAAATCAAAACTCTAAGTGTAACCTCATTTGTAATTTGTTCTTACCCACAAAACTCCTAGGTGACCATGTGTGAATGACTACATCCAAAGCAAGTGAGTAGCTTGAGGCTTTGGTAACATGTGTATCTGATCATTTCAATAAGTTATAATTCAAAGTATGATCTATTTCAAAATAATTTAGTATATTTCAATGGTCATACAATAGACTGCTCTCTGGAAATGAGTTTAGCAAATCTTTTTGGGTTTTTTTTTCTGAATGATGGGAAAGAACACCTTTTATGAACACTGTATAAATATTTTGAGCCTTCTTTTCTCATCTCTTTGGGACAGTGCAGGGAAACACATTAGGTCATAACTCAGGACTGGAGAAAAGTTCTGATGATGAAACTAGCTTGTTCAAAGCCTCCTTGACATTAATCTGCCATACGCAATCACTGTGTGTGAGATTGAAGATCGTATTTCAGTTCTGCGTACCAGAACACAAAACCTTATCATACAGTTCATCCAAATCATTGGAGGGCTATTCCTCTGCAGGTAACAAGTATAGCACTAGGAATCTGGACAGATTCCAGGGAATACAATTACCTAGTTTCTCAACTCATAGACTACTTGGTATTACAATCAGTGACAAATATTATTGTGCGTTTCCTTGGGTTCTGTGAACTGGAATTATTTATACCAGTGGGAAACACATGTGCTTTAATATTCAAGTAATTTCCCTTTGGACTGAGTACCAAACATTCTAAATAATACCTTTGGTAGACGGTGAACACTCACTGTCTCTGTGTGCATAGGAGGAAAGGGGGTTGGGGCAGGGGAGACGGTTAGGAGAGGGTGCAGTTCTTCAGAGATCGTGCGTAGCAGTTGTTGTGCTTTGTTTGTGCAGCTGTTTTCAAAATAAAAGTCAACTTTGCATTTCATTTCACTCTTCTTAAGTATATTTCATTTTTTTCAGATTTAATTCACAGGTTTAAACATTTAAAGCCTAGGTTTTCTCCCTCAAGATTTTCATTTACCCTTTCCAAGATTAAATCACTTTAGCATGCTTATTAATCTTGTTTCATTACTCTTGATACTTTAACTTGTTTTAACAATCAGTTGTCATTGGTCCATACTCCTTTCTGCCATGTAAGTAAGGCACTTTCTTTGGGGTTGGCGACCCAAGAAATGGGGTGAGATATGGGAGGAGTACTTGTTTTTTCCCCATGAATATCCTAGAAATTTAATCTTTCTTACTGAAGGCCACGTATTTTGATTTCAATGGCTAACCTTCAACCAGTGTTTAATATACTGTCTCACTTATGGACATTGATTATGAGGTTGATTAAAATGATTGTCTCTAGTGAACCACAATCCCATGAGGAAACGCAGATTTAGGGTTTAGCTTACTCTTTGCCATTCAGAGAAACAAGTATTCTGGTGCCTTGCTGCTGTTGCATAATCTCTAGGGCCAGCCTACTGATTTTTGCCAGTGTACCAACCTAGTCTCAGAGGGTTTTAGTGCACTTTAGCTGGTATTAACTGGGTGTGTGTGTGTGTGTGTGTGTGTTTTGTTTGAATTTTACTCACCATAAAAATAAGAATGATCTGCATATCTTTTATTCAGGGTTAGCTTTTCTACTTAATTTTCCCTGCAGAATGCCTGTCAATGCTTCAAAAACATCAACAACTGATAGATTTCTATACAGCTGTCCAGGCAGCTGTGGTAATGAAATGTGAATGTGTTTTCACAATATCTGAAGAAGTCCCTGCTTGGGATTATAAGCAGAAAGAAAGAACAGCATTTTAAGAAGACATTGGCATATTCTTCAAATGTTGTTCTGAATGTAAGGAAACAAAATAATTTATCATTCCAAGGCTGCTTTAGCTTTATTGGTTCTAACAAGATTACCCTCCCATTAAAATCTTATGTCTCTCTCTCTTTGTTTCTCTCTTTAGGGCTCATTATAACAGAAGTCTGGAGATCTGGCTTTCAAAGATGGCATAGTAATAAGTACCAAAGGGTTGGTCTCAAAGAAATAGGGTATTGTCCTGCTTGGGTGAAACAGCAGACAAAAGAAAAAGGCCTTTTCAGTGTTCACGCATATATTTTTATGATAGTTGGTGATTTAGAAATTATTTTCTGTAATTTGAATGAGACAGGTCATGTCTCCACTGAATATAAGTATTATAATTCTTTTGCATTATATTAATATGAGATGAAATAATTATTCCTAGAAAAAGATTTTAGAATCAACATAAATCACTATGTTCAGATGGTGTTTTTTACTGTTTTCCTTAAATAATACCTAGAACAGGTGATTTTACTTTATAATTTTTTAAATTGAAATTAACAATTCCTGGTCATCCAAAGGGAATCAGTGATAAATAATGCTTAGAAGTACAAACTCAACATGCAGACTCTGTCTCAGGCCCAAGGCAACCCTGTGCGCGGCTTGCTCTCAGATCCCAGCCAGGGAGCAAGCTAGAGGCCCAAATGTCACTGCTGGAAAAATACAGTATATTTCAGAGTCATTCATTTTGAGTCCTGAGGCTGCCAAGAACACTCCACATAAGCTGGCACAGAGAACATTTCAGCAAGGGGGAGGGTAAGACAAGAGCCCTTCCACCCCACCAGGAATAAAAGGAGATGGCTCGTATTAAAATATAATATGTAGATTTTAGGGACTATAACTGGGATATCTAGTTAATGAAATACCTGTTAAAAACCATAATGAGAAGCAACTAATATTTCATTTCAAGTCACTATAACTCATTGAAGTGAACATCTACGCAACATCTTGAGACATTTAGCCTCAAAATACAACTTAAGGGGAAATATGGTGAAAGCACTATTGAGATACACACTTTTTGAATCTTTTTCCTTTATCCACAATCAGTCAGATGACATTTAACATGATAAGAGAGTATTATGTTTTTGTTTTCCCCAGAATGTAATGCATTTCTTGTGTGTTTTTGCCTCAACATTTTAGCTACAAGCTTTATTCCAAGAAGGTAGCTATGAGTATACCTATCTTTGGAAAGTAAAATTTGATGGAATCATGGATTTTTTCTTATCTAGGAATAACATAAATAACTTCCCTTAGTAAATGTGGAGTTTTACTACTTTATCTATTTTGATTTATGTGAGGTCTATCCAGGAAAAGTCCAGTCGTTGACAATATAACGAGAACAGTTTGCGCAATGTTGATGTAACCTGGCAGCCAAGGAGAGTGGACTGGAATGTGTGTGTGCGAACAATGAGAACTTCACTGTACTAGTCAGTGAGGGCAGTAGATGCCATTGAGTGAGCGTGTGTACTGTGTGGCCATTGCATGCAAAATGACTGAATGAGTAGAGCAATGAATCTACATCCAATTTTGCATTAAGCTTGAACATTCCTCTGAAGAACCTATTTGGATGATTCAGAAGGGTTTCAGGGATAATGCAATGTGTATAGTACAAATAACAGTGTGGCACAAGTGCTTCAAAGATGGTTGAGAATCAGTTGAAAGTGGCCCACATTCTGGAAGGCCTGCAACAAGCAGAACACCTGAGAATGTGGAAGGTATGTGGGCTGCAATCAACAAAGATCAGCGACTGACAGTGGGGGAACTAGAAGCTGATCTGGGGATTCCAAAAACTACTCTGTCCAAGATTTTGATGCAGGATCTTGGTGTGAAACGTGTTGTGACAAAATTAATTCCACGACTTCTGCTGCCAGGGCAGAAGGAACATTGCGCTGCAGTTGCTAGTGGCTTGATTCAAACCACTACCAATGAGCCAGACTTCCTCAAGAAGGTCCTAACTGGTGATGAATCATGGGTCTCCAACTACGATCTGAAAATGAAGGCCCCATCATCCCTATGTAAGTCACCTGGTTCTTCATGACTGAAGAAGACATGGCAAAATTTCAGCAAGATCAAGACCATGTTAACTGCGTTTTTGAATTGGGAAGGTGTTGTCCATCGTGAATATGCCCCTTCAGGCCAAACCAATGAAAAAGAAGTACCACCTCAATGTTCTTGCAGGTTGAGATGCATGCAACACGACAAAAAGGGCCACAGCTAAGGGCAACTGGTGATGGGCAGCTTCATCACAGCAACACGCCCGCTCATGCATCACATCTCCTGCAGAGGTTTTTGGTGAAACATCAAATCACCCAGGTGACTCAGCCCCCTACAGCCCAGCTTTGGTGCCCTGCGACTTCCAGCTTTTCCCAAAACTAAAATCACCTTTGAAAAGGAAGAGATATCACACTGTTGATGAGATTCAGGAAAATACAATGGGGTAGCTGATGGCAATTCCAATAAAGGATTTTGCAGAGTGTTTGGAATAGTGGAAGAAACACTGGGAGAACTGTGTGAGGTCCCAAGGTGCCTACTTTGAAGGGGACTGAGGTGTCATTGTCCTGTGTACAATGTTTCTTGTATCTTGTATATTCTTCAATAAATGTCTCTATTTTTCTTATTACATGGCTGGATACTTTTGTATGCATTAAGTTTAAAGATTCCTAGCTCCAAGGAAAGTCCTAAGTATACAACGTAAATAATTTAGTTCATGCAAATGAATTTTATCAGCAGTTATTCAAAATCCATACCTGTAGATCAACACACTTGAAATGTGAATTTTTAAACTTTTGGATACAGGTCAGAATAGATCGCAATAGTCTTGCTGAAAAGTCCTATTGTCTTTCTAAGCACAGAAAATACAGTCATGTAAACTCCAGAGTTTTGTCTTCGTATGGGTAAATGACATCAAGTATCAAATTAGAATTGGTTTCATTTAGTTCAGATCAAATTTTGTATCACTATCATATGTTTGGTGTTTTTCCAGGCATAAGGGTTAGGAAATGTTACAAAGATTATATAAAACCAGGGACTTGTTTTCAGAGCTGATGATGGTTGGGATGTTTAGGAATAAGATCCACACATGACCAACACGTTTTAGGCTGCATTCACTGGACCAGAGCCCAGCTCAAGCTGCGTGTGTGAGATGGCAAGAAGTGTCTCTTCAAGACCTGGACACACTTCTCCCATTGTTCAGGTTGATGGTTTTGGGGTCTGATACTGAAGGCAACGATTCTGGGTGTCATGGTTTGGGTTGCTCCAGAAGCCAACCCAGAAACAAGAATTCAAGGTCAATTGGTTTTTCAGGAAGGAGGTCAAGACATACCTGTAGGAGAGTGGGGAAGAAAGACAGGGAATGAACGAAAGCCAGTAGAGGCTGGTATGTTTGTCTGTTATACTCGCTTATATCTCTCCAGTCCCTAGAACAATGCCTGGCACACAGCAAGTGGTCAATAAATAACTATTGAAAAGATGAATGGTGAGTGGTTTAAGGTGATTTCCTTCCTGGTGTCAAGCCAAATTGTCTGATTTCCAAGTTCTAGGCATCCCATGGGAAGGCCCTTGAAACTTGTCCAAAGGAAATGGGTTTTGGAGATATTTAACAGTGGGGTAACAGGGGTAAGGAAAACCTATAGGAAGCTAGATACAGGGTTGTGAAGAGAAGAATTTCCATGAGTGGAAAGGGACATAATTTTCCATGATAGATATCTTTTGTCCTCTTCTGTCTCATCGGTGGGGATAGACAGTAGACAGACAATGGCCTGTGGGCACCTGGAATCCCATGATGCCTGATAATTAGTTTGCTCTCAGAGATACATGGTGGCTTTCACAGTCTCTAACTCCTTTGCTATAAGTCCCCAAGGACAGGCCCTGGAGAGTTTCACTTTGTGTCCCTGGCTCCCAGGGATTTATTAGCTGAGTGAGTGGATGAGACTATGAAGTTGGTTAAAGATTTCCTTACTACCCTTCTAAAATTTGAACTTCTAAAATTTGAATGTGAACTACCTCATACTGAAGGATGATTAAATCTTAGCATCCATGTTCAGTTTCTGACCCAGCTAACATCTAGAAGATAGGAAACATTAATTCTATCCCTTCTCAGCCAGTATTTGGATTTATGGCCAGAAAAAAAAAGTGCTTTAGTTCCTTGAAGCATTTACCTCATCTATAAAATAAGAACTATGGCTTCCTATCACTTGAAACTGGAGGGATTTACTGACCTTACCCAAATGGTTATCTCGAATTAGTCTTGTGTTAGACTTTGCATTCTTAGGGTGTTCTATTCTTTGGAAACATGGTCAGTCACCATATGTTATTTGATCCTTTTAGCAAGTTAACGAAGAAAGTGAGGCAGCTCTTATAGCCTCAAGTGGTAGGCTAAACAAAAAAGACACAGGAAAGCCCTTTGAACTAATTTACTCTTATAGCTGGTTAATAACAAAGGTGCATTATTTTAATATATAGACAGAACATTCAGAATATTTATTCAGCTCTTAACATGTGCCAGGCTCTGTTCTGTGTATGACACATTCAACTTACTGAATTCTCACAGTAGCCCTTAGAGGTAGGGTGGTATGCTGAAATTGTGGCCTGAATTATGCTGAATTATTACTTCCTCCTTGTCTGATTCTTCACATCCTAGCCATGGTCTCATTGTGGGACAATTATATTTCTCCACCCCTTCTTGGCCTTGTGAACTAATTTGCTCAATTACATGTGAGCCCACATGCCGGCTCGAACACAGGCTGTAAGAGGTCTTGTGTGTTTCCACTCTTCCTCCTGCAAACCTGCCATCACCACAAGAGAAACCTGCTGGGCGAGGAGGCAGGATGCTCCATGCAGAGCTGTCCCAGGCGACCCATAGACCTGGTAATAGGAAGCAGAATTTCCCCAGCTGCTGTAAACAAAATCTGAAAAGCACTTCTACCCTCAACCCAAATCCAGGGTAGATCTGCCAGATCTTATTCTATCTGCAGATCTGTGAGAAGGATTTTTGTTTAAGCCTTTACACTTAAAAGTGGTTTTTTAGACAGTGTTATTGTATCAATGAGTTACTGATATGCATAGGTAATATTATATGTTACTTCTATTTTGTGGAGAAGGACTTTGACGCACAGAGAGGCTATGCAGTTTGCTTAAACTTGCTTAGTATGCAGAGGATCTAGGATTCAAACTCTGCTGGTCTGTCTCTGCAGCCAAAGTTCTTTAATGCTATACCCTCTCTGCTATTCTAATGGAAGTAATTCTCAAAGTAAATTTAATTATTCAGGAATTCTGTTTTTAAAAGGGAAGTAGAAAGCAGTGCAGTATAGGAAAATCTGCAAGGATTTTGAAGTTAGATGTTCCCAGGTTCAAATCTCAACTCTACCACCTATTAGCTGTAGGGAAAGTCAGAGATGTAATGCGGCTCCAGCAGTAAAGGCATCTGGGAAAGGCTGGACTCTGTTGAACCTTCTGGGATCTTAACACTCTGTAGCCTGAGGCTTGGCTGACTACTCAGAAAGATGGAATGCTGCCCGAAGACAACCATCATGCCCCCAGGAAGGAGGTTAATGAATATATAGAGTGTGATAACTGCCTAATGCTCTGTGTTCACGTACAAATGCATTGCTCTTCCTGGTGGTCTACATGATTACCCACCTTATGGTTTCACTATTAACCTCCTGTGAAAAAGGGACCCTGTCCTGGGAGGCAGTGGACAGCAGGGAGCAGCTGCTTTGCCTGTGTATGTAGGTTTCTCCATCTGAAGCTTTAGACATTTGAATAAGGCTCTATGTAAATTCTTTCGAATCGATCCTGAATTTAGACTTTTGGGGCTTTCTCCCAACACTGCCTATGTAGCTTTGTGTAAATTCTCTGATGACTCTGTATTTTAGTTTCCTTAGAAAAATAATAAGAGTATTGACTGTAATATGAATATTCATTACTTAATTAGTTCCATTCATTGAGCACCAAGTATGGGCTGGATACTGCTCTAGGCACTCTCAATACTGAAATGAATGAGACTCCCTCAAATAGCTACAGTAGAAGTAAAAACAGACCATACCCAGCAAGATGAAAAAGGACGGTAACTATGTGGCACAGGGCTGATAAGGAGCACAGATAATGAGGTCCTAACCCTGTGCATTAGTTAGCATTCTTCAGAGCACCGATAGGATATGTATTATCTACTTATTATAAGGAATTGGCTTACATGATTATGGAGGCTAAGGTATCTAAGACCATGCAATCACTGAGCTAGAGACCCAGGACAGTCAGTGGTGTAGTTCTGTTACCAAACAGCCAGTGGGGTCCTGCTGCCTGCCTCCATTCTCCAGGCAAAAAAAAAAAAAAAAGCAGGGGCAGAGGTTTGGTGAGAAAGGAAAGGAGTCTTTATTCAAAAGCTACACAATTTTGGAATAACAGCTTTCCACATGCATTAGTTACTTAAGCCTATTAACTAAGGCTAAAATCTTTAACTCTTGAGTTTCCTTATCATTCCCCCAGTTAGTTTTTAATTATCTTATTTCTATAAGGTTAGTTTACAAACTAAAACAACCTAAGATACAAAAACTACAGTTTTGGAAGAATGTCAGGCTTCTGCCTCAGAGCCTGTCCCCTCTAGAACACCCAGAGGAGAATAACCCTGCCACCTTCTGCCAGGCCAGCCGGATCCTAGGCTGCACCTGGGTGGGGTTCCTTCCAGCATTAAAATACCGTCCTTTGAGAACACAGGGGTTCTACAGCATGAGAACACAGGGGTTCTACAGCATGATCACCCAGGCATCCAGGAAGAGAGAGAGAGAGAGAGACAGTCTTTGCCTTCCTTCTGTTTAAATCTTCTGGCCCAGAATTCCGTGCACACCAGAGGTGATCAGTTTCTCAGACAATCCCGTCCTAGACTATTTACCATTGCCTTGGGCGACCTCCTCCTTCGTCCGGCCTGCTCCTCCCCAGGGCTGTGATTAGATCTCTCTGAACCAGTTCTAGTCTGAGTCTGTAGGCCTGGGAATCAGGAGAGCCAAGATAAGTTTCAGCCTGAGTCCAGTTCTGAAGGCAGGAGAAGACCAATGTCCCAGTTCGAAAACAAGCAGAGAGAGTGAATTCTCCCTTACTGAGCTATTTTTTTAAACTATTTTTTTATTGTTGTTCAACTACAGTTGTCTCCATTTTCCCGCCACCACTTTCGCCCTCCCCTCTCACCCCCACCTCCCATCCTCAATCCTTTCTCCACTTTGGCTTTGTCCATAGGTCCTTTATATATGTTCCCTGATGACCTTTCCTCTTGTCTTCCCTGTTAATCCCCCTCCACCCTCCCCTCTGGTTACTGTCAATTTGTTCTTTATTTCAAGGTCTCTGGTTATATTTTGCTTGTTTTGCTGATTAGGTTCCACTTATAGGTGAGATCGTATGGTATTTATCTTTTACCGCCTGGCTTATTTCACTTAGTATAATGCTCTCCACTTCCATCCATGCTGTCCCGAACTGAGCTATTTTGTTCTATTCATGCCTTTAGCAGATTGGATGAGGCCCACCCACAATGCGGAGGGTAACCTGCTTTACTCAGTCTGCTAATGAAAAATCAATCTCATCCAGAAACACCCTCAGTAAAACACACAGAATATTGTTTAATTAAATATCTGGGCACCTTTTGGCCCAGTCAAATTGACACATAAATTTAACATCATACTCTGATTTGGGAGGTGATCAAGAAGTCTTCCTGGAGGAGGCGGTGCTTATACTGAGTCTTATATAAACGAGTATGTATGTGTACAGCATTAGTCTAACATATATTAGATGCTAACTAAATGCTATGGTTTTTTCTCAATCTCCTTCAAAGGTCCTAAGAACAAATATTACTTTCTTGGACCAGTGGAACTTGAGGCCATAAAGCATGGAAGATTTTTTCTTATGTGCTGAAATAAAGAAATTCTGACTCTTTTGCTGATGAGGAGGGTCACTGGCATGGTTCACTTGTAATTGCACAACATTGTTCTACATCCAAATAGAACGCTTTTTGATGGTGTTTTAAAGTCTCCAACTGTTTTGTACTTAGGAGGTGAATTTGCAGTGAGTTATGTTACAAGGTAATTTAACCTGACAAGACACACCATACTGAACATTCACAGACACAGTGCTGTTCCTCCCTTGAGAAGAAGCTGTTAGGATGGAGTGGTAATCGCTGTAACATGATCAGCATGGGGGAGATTGATCACACCTAGCCAGTGACCTCTTGGAGTTTCTTTGCAAAAGGCACACCTTTTCTGTTGATTGATTACACATCGGGGTGACCATTCCTGGGTGGGAAAACCCAGTGTGGTCTGTACCTTCTGCTGGCACAGGCACTTTTTTTTGTTGAGTTCATGCAAGATTGATGTGCAGCAGCTGTACTGTAAGGTCCCAAATATTCATGCCATGGAAATCCAGCTAGTTTTGGAAAGAGAGAGAAAAGTCTTCACTCTCCACAAATATGCCCCATTCCGGATGGCGATTAAATTTGAATAAACCCACGGAGGGTGGTCTTCTTCAGAATTGCTGAGGAGGGGACTGAGACGCATTCATGGATGGAAAGGCCGCTGCCCTCTACTTGTTGTCTCCAACCTGCCTCAGGGTTAGGGGTGTGTCAGTAGTTTGCACTTTTATTCCAGATTGTTGCTCTTTCTCTTTCATACAAAAATCTCTCTTCTGAAGGCTCACTCCACCCTCTACACAAAGTTGTTGGTGTCATCACTTGATGAACTGGTTTTTTTCCCCTCATTCCTCGAAGAAATTGGCACAGGCTTTAGAGTCCTTTTCTTCACCCCATTTCCCTCCACCTTACCGAGTACGTCAAGGATGGTACATCCATTCCAGTCCCTGTACTTTTACTTCAGCGATCCTGACCTTTATTTACTCACCCCCCAGAGCATGTCAGCACCAGCTGGCATCATCTGAAACTGCCTCAGTTCTGAAATATTAATTTAAAACACTGTAATCTCTGACCATATCTATCTTCCTTCTTCCTGTCTTAGCCTCTTCCTCTGTTACTAGATTTTTTCCCTCAGGTTCTTAGCACTTCTAATGCCTTGATTCTTTTACTTTTCCTGAGTGTGTCCCCCACCCCCCATTGTCACTTTCATACCCAGCCTAAACCCTATTATCTGTTACTTCAAACAATTTTTACTTTTGCTGTTACCCTCAAGTTCCTAGTCTTTTTTTTTTTTTTTAATGTCTCAGCCATCTGGAAAAATCCTAAACTTTAGATCAATGTGATTTTTTATTTTTGCCTGTTCTTTTTATCTAGGGTGATGAATGTTACTAAAAAAATAATCACTTAAGTCTGAAAATTAATGCCATTTAAGTGCTATTAATTCCAATTAATTTAATGATCTCCAACCTCAGATGGATCAATACCACCTCAAATTCCTCCTATAGGTCTCTCATCACTTTTTCTCCCATTCTGAATATTAGCTTTCTAAAATCTCTCCACTTTCTTCAAACATTCATGCTTCCTGTCTCTCTTCCTTTCAGCAGATGGCTTTGCCTCTGACTTCATAAACAAAAGAGAAATCACTAGACTGAAACTCTTTCAACTTCTGCCGCTTCACCTACAAACTTACAATGTTCAACCAGTTATATTTCTCAGTGAATGTGGAAATGGACATTTTATTTTAAAGCTAGTCCTCTATAACTTCATAACTTTTCCCTCTCACCGTCGTTTGCTTATCCAATGCATCCAATTTCTCATGCTAGAAACTTGCTTCTGACTTTTAACTCTTCATTTTCCTCATTTTTGTAATAGACATCACTAAGACCTGTCAGAAGTGTCTCCTAAGTATTTCTCAGCTTCAACTCTTTTTCTTCATCCTACAGACCCTGGGTTGCTGCAACGGGCTTTTTACAACCAGCCACTTGGCCTCCAGTTGTACCTCAGTCCAATCTGCTCTTTGTATCTCAGCCAGAGTGGTTTTTCCAAAAGCCAACAGGACCCTGTGACTTCCCAGCTGAAAATCTTTTTGTGCTCCGCATTGCCTTTAAAATAAAGTTTAAAGTCTGTAAGGCAGTTTTCAAGTCTTCATTTCCTTGTAAACTTACCTTTCCTGCTTTATTTCTCACCAACACCTCCCACCTCACCTAAACCGAAGTAAGCTGTAAATCAACCAAATTTTCACAAATTTGAAACACTTGTTCTTATCTTATGGTTATTACCTTTTTTTTGTAGCTTTTACCTTTTTTTAAATCCTGTTTTTTATTCCACTTCAGGTTTCAACTTAGTCCTTCCTCTATGATCTTCTAATTTGACCCTCTTTTCAAGACTAAATTAGATATCCCTCAGTCTTACGTCTTTCCATTGCTCTTTGTTTTCACCATTTTAGTTTTTATCACTGCATTGCAATTGTGTGTTTTTCTGGGCTCTCTTACACTAGCCAATGAGCTCCCGAAGGGGAGGGGTTGTCTTTTCCCCTGGGCTATCCCCAGGTCACTTGACAGAACATAGAAACTCAATAAATGCTTGTTGACAGAAGGAATTTCAGTAGCACATTGAAAGGTGCTGTGGCGTTTCTCCTTACTGAGTATAGAGAGGTATAGATGGTTGGAACCATAGCTATTTGCCTTGCAGAAATAATGAGAAAATGTGGCCAGTTCATTCACCAAAGCATGGAAGAAAATCGACAAATGTAGTCATGGAAAATTCTGAATTCATGTTCATTTGAGTAACATTTTATTTTGGGCAGTTTCAAGGGCTTCTGATATTCTCTGACATTCATCTTCATACATCTGTCTTTGTTATCAATGAGATGATCCTTTACAGAGGTTTTTTTTTTTTTTTTGAGAGGGGGAGGTGGGTGGGTAAGGAAAGACAATTTCTTGGTTTTGTAACCATTTTATTCTAGAAAAGCCTTCAATCATTATGTTAAGATGTAGTATTTTTTTCATGCCAGGTGGTAGGTTTCATTTAAGAGTAGCAATTTATTAGAAATGTACTCTCACAGATAATTTCCGGGAGGACATTTGAAATAGACTACTAAATGGAAAAGGAATTTTCAAATACCCAGCTTAAAAGTTAAAATTCTTGGATAAAATAGCTAAAGCGTGTTTGGTCTAATGGAACCAGTTGAAATTCTTTGTTGCAAATCGTATTGCTGAAGACAACTTTTAGGTCTCTCATAATTGTGAGTTGCGCCCACTTACTGCTAGTTTTAGTCATGTTTCAGGGAGGGTATTTGACAATTGAGTACTAATGAGGTTTGGTGTACATTGTATTTAACCTTCTATCAGGTAGGCCAATTAAAATGTTACATCTGAAAAAGCACATAACCCATTTCTGCCTAGGGATGTACTACATTAACTTACACTTGGACATGCTTTTGCTTTATCCCCTTCAATTAATGACACCTCCCAATTTACTCTCTTGGGTTGTTTAGCTCTCCTACTCAAGGCCCAATGATAATAAACCCCAGACCAGAGATTTGATCCTGTAAAAGATGGTTGGAATTCCCTGAATGGAATAAAAGACATGCCTTGTTCGTGTCCACACTTCAGCTACCCCTTTTTCAACTGCGGTTAAAAAAAGCAAAAGTGAGATTGGATGGAATTTTTTCAAGGACATCATTTTCCTTCTGAAAAAATAAATCAAAGCAGCCTGTCAAGAGGGAAATATTACAGTTACTGGAACCCTTTCTTGATAACTATAGTTTCTTAGAATCCCAGGGTAAGAAAAGAAAAATGGACCAGTCTAGCCATAAACCGTAAGGAACTCGACTGTCTTCATGGTAACACCACGATCATAAAAACAAGCAAAGTAACAAATTCAGCCCGATTCTAAGGCACAAACTTTTTTCCATCATGTTTTTCAATGATTTATTTAAACATTAAAACTGTAAAATAAAACAGTGATAATTAAATATGAAAGTAGAGACAGAACAATCATGGGCGTATTCAGGGACACAGAGAGAGAGAGAGGAAGCTGAATGGGATTTGTCTCCTCTACATCACAGATTCTTATTATTAGAATTCAATTATGCCACGCATGAAATTACGTCAGTGTCAGAACTGTAAATTACATAGTCTCATTATTTGGCAGGTTTTGGATCTGACCTTCAGTTTTGATTCTGTATTAGTCTGCTTGGGCTGCCATAAAAAAATACCACAGACTACATGGCTTAAACAACAAAAATTTATTTTCCTACAGTGCTAAAGGCTGGAAAATTCAAGACCAAGGTTCCAGTAGGACTGGGTTGCTGGTGAGAGCTCTTTTCTGGCTTGCGGACTGCTGCTTTTACGCTCACGTGGTCTTCCTTTGAGAGAGCCCAGAGTGAGGGATGTTTCTCTCTTCTCTTCTTATAAGGCCACCAGCCCTGTAGGATTCAGAGCCCAGTCTTCTTTTTTTTTCCCCCCAGGGGAGGGCGTGAACCCAGGTGTCCACTACCACAAACTATGCAGTTGAGTTTCCCAGGTGTGGGGAAATCGAAGGTGTCAGCAGTCCTTTGGGTGAGCGGTATCGCGGGAAAACCACCTGCAGGATCATGGTATCTCCCCTAAGGCTCTACTTGTATGACTCATCTAACCTTATCTCCTAAAGACACAGTCTCCAGATACAGTCACATTAAGAATTAGGGCCTCAAAGTATAGGTTGGGGGACGGGGTTGGGCACAACTCAGTCCGTAGCAGGCCCTGAGAAGGACTAAGAGAGATTATTAGGGTTTAAGAATAAATGTACAGCTCATATGCAGTGACAGGGTTATGAATGAAGAGGATAGAGCTTATATAAATCCACTGATTTTGTTACCGAGCAGTTGAAATTAGAATCCCCAATTCAACTAAACCAAAGTTTTAAAAAGCAATACATAACTGCTAAAATAAAAGGAGATAAATTGTGTGATGAAAATGAGATGCACCATCTGTTCCTCCTTCAAGGAAGGACTTCTTACCACGCTACTGGGAATGCTGCTTGCAGACAGCTTTCAGTGGTCAGCTCCTGCGATTCAGAGAGCCCCTGCCCAAGGTTGCAACTTTGACAGCACAGCCAATATCCAAAGACTGATCAAGGTAAGGCTATCAGGAGACTACTATTTTGACACAGCAAGTGACAGCTCTTATGGGCCATTTTTGCTCCAGAGCTGCCCATAAGGTTGGCTGAAGTTATCATCCATCTGCAGCCTACTTCCTTTCTCTTGGTTCTATGGGTGTTAATCCTACAGCACATCCTAATGAGTACCCCACGCACTACAGCTCATCTCATAATTTGCTTCCTGAAGACCCTAAGCTGAAACAGGTTGTGATTTGGTTCCATGCTCATGTGTTTAGAACCATCATAAATTATGATCAGATAGCAAAAGAATAAGATACCTTTATGCATAAAGACAACTAACTTTCTAGCCTGATCCACTTGACCCTGTACCCAAGGCTTTCTGTTGTTAGTTTGTGTTCAGTGCACAAATGTGTGTGTACAGAACTTATGAAATTGGGTCACTGTGTATATTTGTTGATGTGGTTTTTACTGAATTGTGATCTTTCTTCCATGTCAGTGCCTAAACACTTTCACAATACACAGACAGTTTAAATTTCCCCCAAACCTTTTTAATTTGAAATATTTCAATCCTTTAGAAAAGTTGTGAGAATACTCTTTATCTAAATAATCAATTACAAATAAATTGCCATATTTTCTCTTTGTGTGTATATATAGACATATATATATATATATATTTAACAATCATTTGAGAATGAGTTGTAAACCTCGAGACAGTTCACCCTTAAATACTTCAGTATGTATTTCTTAAGCACAAGAATTTTTACTTAATAAAACCAAGGCACAAATAATTACCATACTTCAAATATTTAATATTGTTATAGTATTTCTAATGTATAATTCATCTTCAAATTTAGCCAGTATCTCAAAATGTCCCTTTTTATGATTTGAGGTCTAATCAAAAGTGATATACTGAATTTAGTTGCATGTCTTGTTAGTATTTAATTTTTCTTTTGCCCCCTTTTTTTTTTGTCTTACATAATATTGCCATTTTTGAATTCAGGCTGGATATTCTGCAGAATGATCTTCAATTTAGATTTGCCTGAATGTTTCCTCATAATTAATTAATATTACACAGATAATGTATCCTTCAAGGTATTTATATAAGAAGCTATATTATGTCAATTTCTCCCATTGGTAATATTCGCATCCATCAGATTCCTCCATGGTAAAGGTCTTTTTTGAAGTTGCAAATTTTAATAAAGATTTACATAGACTGAAACTTCTTTCCCATCTAAATAATTTCTTTAACTTCTATACTTTATTTCCCCAAAACATACTAATTCCCCATCTAATGACAAATGATGGGGACATTATCAAAATATCTTGGACAGGGACATCAGAGGAATGGCAGCATGAGAGATCCCCCTGGTCTCTCCCCTTGAAATTTCAACAGTTTGAACAGCTGTAATTGGACAAAAGAGTCCCTGCTCAACACAGAAACATGTCTGAGTAATCCACGCATTGAGACCTCTAAAGGTGGGCAAGTGGAAGGAAACCGTGGAGGTAAAAAAGGGAGAAGGCCGAGATGAGCTGTGGACACAGCCCTGCAGCCTGGAGCTCACTGTGGGGCTCGGCCCTGAGGGGGCTGGAATCAGGGTGTGGCTGGCACTCCCTTCAGCAGGAGCAGCAAAGAGATTCAGTGAGCATTCCTGCAGGAGTGAGCAGTACAGGCTGCAGCTGAACCCAGGGACAGGGCAGGGATGAAGCACACAGGTGCGGCCACAGTTGTCTGGTAAACAGCATTCCAGACAGAGAAACAGCCACAGAGCTTGGCCACCTTCCCTGAACGTCCCAGAGCCCATCTCCCATCATTCTTGGGTTGAGGAGCAGATTATCTGCAAACCTGAGAACTGGTAAAACAGGAACACTTTTTCCTTGAGCACGGGGCACACTCTGTGATTAATCCAAGGGTCGTTGAGGCACAGGGGGGACTCTGCTGAGGCCCAAGGTTGCCACCACTGGGAGGGCAAAGCAACACAGACGGTAGCTGGGTTCCCCTAGCTTACCCCCCCAGGACACATCATGCTACACTGCTGGTGACGTCTGGCTGCGAGATATAGCACTGGGATTTTACAGATTTGGAGCCCTATTGCCCATTGCGTTCCCCTGCTGGGTCGGTTCCCTGGGACTGTGGGTCGACCACATCACAGGCGAGACACCGCCCTTGCCAGGAAACTCAGGCCATTTTCCACCACCCCAGAGAGACCTAAAAATTCAGAGAAGTGCAAAAGAACTAAGAAAGTTGTGATCCAGCGCCACCTGCTGGAAAAGAATAGAAAGACTTCTTATCAAAGAGAAGTGCCACTCATACATATATGCCTAGACAAAGAGAAAGAACGAGGTAACTCAGAAAAAAAAAGAAAAATATCCATAAAATAAACTTAAAGACATGGAAATATGTGGTTTAAGTGACAGAGAATTCAAGATTGCACTTTTGAAAACACTCAACGAGATGCAAAAAAACTCGAGGTAGTTTCGAACTCAGAAACAAAATCAATGAACAAAACACGTGCTTTACCAAAGAATGAAATTTAAAAAAAAAAGAGCAAATAGAAATTGTGGATACAAAGAACTCAATAAAAGAGATAAAGAATGAGCTAGCGAGCACGGGAAATAGAGTTGACCAGATGAAGGAAAGAATTAGTGGTAACGAAGATAGAAATCTAGAAGTGATGCAGAAGGAAAAAGAGATCTCTGTGAGAACTGACTGACTGCATCGGAAAGAGCAACATAAGAGCAATAGGCATACCAGAAGGAGCAGAGAGGGAGGAGGGAATGGAGAGCCTATTCAAACAAATAGTTGACGAGAACTTCCCAAACCCATGGAAAGACTTAGATTCTTGAATCAGAGAAGCAAACAGAACACTAATTACCTCAATCCAAAAGGCCTTCTCCAGGGCACATTTTAATAAAACAGTAAACACTGAGTGGCAAAGAATTCTCCAAGCAGCCAGGAGAAAAGAGGAAAGTAACCTGAAAAGGAAAGGATTAGGTTATCGTTGGATTTTTCAGCAGAAACTTTACAAGCTAGAAGGGAGTAAAATGAAATATTCAAACTATGGAAAAAGAAATTACCAGCCAAAATTATCCTTTAGAAATGTAGAAGAACTAAAAAACGATTCCAGCCCACAGAAGCTGAGGGAATTTACCACCAGAAAACCTCCACTGCAGGAAATACTCAAGGGGTTATTCTCCCTGAAACAAAGAACGAAAGGTCACAAAACTACGACTAAAATCACCAACAAACTCACGGGGTAAATAGGGATAATTTGTGACCTTTTGTGAAAAAAAGATACAAAGGCAGGGAGTAAAAGTCTGAATTTGCAAAGAGGGTTGGAGATTAGATGCATTCAAAATAAAAAGCGTTGCTGTATATATGAAACTTTCTTTTTCATAAACCTAATGGTAACCACACACAAAATCCCCAAACTGAGACACATAACTTAAAAAAAAAAAGAGGAAACAGAGGAAAACAGTATGGAATACCACCAAACCAAACACAACAGACAGAAAGACAAAGGAAAAGAACCAGTGGAGGCACAAAGCTGTGAGAAAACAGAAGATAAAATGGCTGTAGGAAATCCGCATACATCAGTAATTACCGTGAGTGCAAATGAATTGAATTCACCAGTAAAAAGTCACAGAGTAACAGTTTATATAAAAAGCCCCAAAACCTAACCATACGCTGCCTTCAGCAAACACATCTAAGCTGCAAATACAGACTCCTGTGAAAGGGTAGAAATTGACTCTCCAATCAAATAACATCCACAGAAAAGCAGGTGTAGCCATACTTATATCTGAAAAAATAGATTTCAAGATAACAGAGGTAACAAGAGACAAAGATGGACTCTTTATAGTAATAAAGGAGACACTACATCAAGAAGAAAAACGCTTCTCTGTACCTCTCTGTGTATATATATATATATGTATATGGTATATGCAAGTAAACAGTATCTACTATTACTATTACCAATGAAACTTATTATGGTGCTTTGAAATACACAACCTTCACATCAGACATTCTATCATTTAATTCTTGCAAAAAAATAAAAAAGCATTTTACAGATAAGAAGTGGAAGGTCAGCAAGATTAGCAAAATTAGCAACCCGCCAATCATGAGATGATAAACATTGAAGCTGGAACCCAAACTTAAGTCTTTTGATTTTTAACCAGTATTCCTTCCACACTATATACATTAAACTAAGAGTGAAGCAATAGCGCCATCTTCCTACACAAAGGAAACATTTATTTTTAATATCTCTAAAGTAGATGAACAAATGGCCTAGTTTATACAATGTTAATATTAATGGAAAAAAACCAGTCAACTCCAAATCAAACAAAATGAACCATTAAACAGGATTGTAATAAACAATGTTTCTTAGAAACAAAACAATTATCTCAACATTTCTTTAGAGAAGATATCATCCCCAAATATGTGTCTGAAGGCCAAACCACTGCTGTCTTTTTTAAGAGCTATAAGATGGGTTTTAAGGACATGATCACTGGCTGTTCTAGACTGTTTGGCAGGAATTCGTGCTTGTTACAGAATAAGTTATTCTTTCTAGTTCTCTTTGTAGGCACTTGTTTACACTCAGATGAGTTATTTAATCAAGCAAACAATTATGTAACCATTTTAATATGTACACTATGTGCTGGCTAGTGCCTGCATAAAATGGCTTATATCTACATGATTTTTAAAATCTATTGGAAGATAGGTAAATAAATACATTTGCAAATAAATCAAATAAATATTTTCTGAGCTCCTACTATCTACCTTGTACTGTGCTAAGCCCTTGAGATGAACAGCAACAACAAAAGACACACTTATTTCCCTCAAAGAGATTATAATTTGTTGGGAAAAATAGACAATGAAATACATCATGTACTGTATACAAAAAGGTTCAGTGAAAGCCAGTTCATGATATAGGTCACAAAAATAACAAAAACACATCATTTCAAGATTCCATAGACTGAATTAGGGTCTCCCTTCTTTTTCTACAAAGACACGAGGAGAGTCAGTGTAAATTACGTACCTTCAGAAGAGAGTCAACCACTGGCCTGAACCATGACCTTCTCGGTATTTGCCTGCTTGGTGTCATATCTTTTTGGAGTTGAGGTTTGTTTTGCATAAGAGTCAGCAGAAATGACTTGCCCTTTTATATACTTTGTGAATGAGCTCTGTTAAATCATAGGCATAGGCATAGGCATAGTAAGGGGAACTGATATTTTTGAGGGGCACCAAGTTTTTTGTTTGTACTGGGTTGCTTTTCTCATAGAATAAAGTTATATAGTAGGAGTGAAGATGCACATAGAGAGTTGGCCTGAGGTGCAGAAGCCATCAAGATGCGTTCTGATATCTGGACAAAGTGACCCCTTCGGTGTGACTTTTTTTCCTGACCATCAGATTTGTTGGACAGTCAGGATCACAGGAGTCCAAGATCACAGTCCTTTACGGTTTAGAAAGCATTTTCATGGGTCCCCTCATCATACAAGAACCCCACAAAATACCGTAGGCAGTGTTTTATCTTCCTCTGTCAGATCGGGAAGTGAGAGATAGCAAGTTTATTTAGTTTGTTCAACATCGCATTTAGAATGAAAACTCAGTTATGCAGGCTCCAAAATCTTTGCTCTTTTTACTCCAGCACACCAACTCCATGCTGCGCCACGATGAACATTATGGTGGCTTATACGTTGCTCTCCTTTTCTTCTCCTCTCCTCTCCTTCCCTGTATCCCTTCTCTTCCTGCCCCTTCTTCTTCCTCGCTCCATTCTCCACTTCTCATTCTTTGCCTTCCCTTCCCTTTTCTTTCATTTCTTCTCTTCCCTCTTTTACATTCTATGGTATTTGATAACTAGGCTGACATTGGCCAGCTGAGGGAAGACCTCCTTGATCAAACTGTCCCTGCTTTAGTGGTTGGAATCAACAGGGTTATCAATTTCAAAGAAGTATTTAGGAAGGAGTATATTTATAAATTATAAATAAACCAGGTTATGTAGAATATCTGCATTGGAATGGATTTTCAGTTATTTCTGGTTCTTCCACTGAGCAGTTGATTTCCCTTTGTCTTAATAAATATTCAAACCTATGAGCGGCAGGGGGCTGGCAGCCAAGGCAGCAGAGAGCACCTCCCACGCGAAAAGAGCAAGAGAGAAGTAATATGGGCTTTTGTAAATGGACGGCTCTTGCAAACAGTCCCGATGTTGTTTTCTGTCTGCTTCTGCCCATTTGTGTGCGAGTCAGAGCAAAACAAGACCCATTAGGAGCATCTGTGTATGAAGCATAACACAAAGTATATATACAAATACGTGACACAGAAGAGGCAAGAATGACTTTATTGCCGGTGCTCTGCAATTACAGGGATAGCTAGGAAGTGGGAGAGCGAGCAGAAAAGCACAGTATTTCCATTCTTCTTTTCTAAAAATGAAATAATGAACCTCCCATTTCCTTTGCCTATTTTGTTAATGCCTCTTTAAAATAAAGCACTTGTTGAGATTTGTATTTGAAACTATTTTTGGAAATAATTGGAACATGCAATCATTTGAGTAACATACTGAACACTCCGGCCCCATCTCTCCGGAGCTCTAAAAGTGTCCCTTTTGGAATTTGTAACTTCGTCTACCCATCTATACATTTTGTTCCCAAAGACCAATCAATGCAAAGCCAAAAAAGATAAAAGTCCTTGCGAGTCTTTAGGCTTTTGAACATTAAAACTACTAGGTCTGGGGTCAGGCCAATTCTAGATTGTAGGCCCAAGATCTGCCTTTCGTAGTCTGTGACCTTTGGGGGGGGGGGCACTTGATTTTTCTGAAATTTTCTTCCCTGCAAAGTGGAGATACCGAACTAGGACAAAACCCTAAGAGTTTACGGCACCGCAGGAGTGGTCTGTCTTTCTAAAGCCCTGACGGCCAAAGGGAACGCGGAAGCCACTTGGGTGGATGGAAATCACTTCTGGTTTATCTTTCATTGACTTCATTGACTTTTACAGTAACATTCTAATAGAACAGATGTTTCTGATGTTTGATGAATGATTGATATAAATTGCCATAATAATATTGCTTTACTGTTTTCCTCCTGGTTCATTAACTGTCATTAAAGATACCATGTGACTTGTATTTTGCATGTCATCATCCAGAAGCTGTATTCTTTCCTCGGCCAAAAGATCCCCAAGTCTACCATTTGAATCTGTGAAGGTGTGAAATTCATTCCCAGATCGTCTCTTTAGGAGATCACAAGGTCATTGGTTCTCATCAAGAACATGGATGAGGAAAATAAGATACTGGAATAGAGCAAGAAAGAGAGAAGCCAATTCCCGTTGCTCTCTGAAGTTTAAATAGTTCCCCTGTGGTTTTAAGTTCGCTTCTGTTCTGCTTTTAATTTAAAACCATTCTCTACCAGGCAACTGATTTTTGCTAGTCTCTTGGGTGATTTTCTAAGACAGATTTCACTGTATTCTACCCTTGTGTGAGCACTTAGCTCCCATTAGCAGTAATGGGTGTTATGCATGTATAGCTCCCATTAACAATAATGGAAATTATGCGTGTGCATCCAGAGGAAAGTATGCTCCCCAATGTTGGAATTTTTTTTTCCAGGGTAAAAGTACTCCTTGTGCAGCATTTGGCTTTTGTTTTAGGCTCTCTATTGCGGTGACAATTTTCGCTGCAGAGAATGAACACTGTCTGAAAGACTGCCAGCCTCCCCGTGTGCAATCTGTACAATATTTAATATTTTAAAAAAAATGTGGTTTATAATTTTTTGCATGAGTAAAACAAGAGTCAGGCAAGACTTGATAAATAAGTAAACAGATCCAGATCATTAAATAAAGGGTTAGAGTGGGGGTTAAATAAATTTTAAAGCCAGGAGTTCTGGTAGGTGATGTTACCTGTTTCAGGGTAACACATGTAGAGGTGAGCAGATGGAGAAATAATTCTTCGAAAATAACCGAGTGCTACTTATGTGGACCATGATAAAATTCCTCCAGATAAACATTCTTTAACTAAAAGACACAATTTTTATTATAATACAGTGATGAAAGATGGAAAGCCAAAGGTGATATTACAAGAGGATGTGAATCATCAGCACATTAATTTTAGAGCAAATCATGGAAAGAAGGATATTTAACTTTAATGTAGTATCAAGACTATGATTCATCTTCATTGTTATGATTGGTAGAAAGCCTTTCACACTAAAAATGTTTTTGGTTTTTCAAAGTGATGGTCTAAGCATTTATCTCTTCTGGGAGTGCCTGTTGCTCAGTGGTCAATATTATTGTTCATTTGTAGCAGAAACTGCTCTGTGTCTATTCTTGAATACCTGGCCCCTGGCCCCCAGCACTGCTTGGAGATGTATAAAGTTAGATCCTGTGTAATACTTGGGCTTTGGTTATGTGAGCGAGGCACATAAAACGCCCTGGAGTGTTTAAGAGCACAAACCTTGGGGAGAGATCCACCGAAGTCCAAACGATGACTCTGTCACTTGGGAATTTATTTTACTTCTCTGAGCTCAAGTAAAACGAGGATCATAATTTTCATCTTGTGGTTGTTGTAAGGATTAAATGAGGTCTAAAATTGCATTAGCCGGAGTATTATTAAACTGCTTAGGGAGATTTCTAGACAATACTGGAAATCAAAACATTTCTCTAGCCAGATCATGTTGACTAGCTTCTAATTATCTCTCACCTGTTGTGAATTTAAAAATCAAACTTTATTTTTTCATTATTTAAGGAAAAACATGCCTGTGCTTCTATGTTTAGGGAAAAGATAAACATAACAATATTCTCAAAAAAAGAATCCAAATGACACCTCCTTTTTTCTTCATACTAACCAAAGTTAAAAAATTATAAACTTGAAAATTTTAAAGATTATAAAAAGGACAGATGAACAAAACCAAAGCAAGGTAGGATCAAGGGTGGGAAATGGGAATGGCTGGGGCTGGGGGGAGTGGTCGGGAGAAAATGGAGACAACTGTACTTGAACAACAATAAAAACATGTGAAAATAAAATAAAATAAGCCCCCCTCCAAATAAAATTTTAAAGATACACAGGAAATACACAGGAAACTAAATTTCTTTTTTGAGGATGGTGAGGGATCCTGTCTCCTTTACCTTGTTGACTCATCACTGTGATATTGAATGTACAAGAAATTTGTAAACAATGAAATTCTCTGCAATGCTTATAATAAATACATTTGGTCTATTACTGTCTTAAAGGTACTGAAATACTATGTGAAAATCTAGATCTTACCATTCGCTTGGTACTTCAGCCTGTCACATAGCATGCTACACTGGAAAGGGAAAGGGACTGCATGTGGGGCCACAGGCGTGATACGTTATCTTCGTAAACATCAGTTTCTTCCCCTGCAAAATGAAACTACCTGTACTTATTTCACCAAGTTATGTGGAGGAGTAAACAACGTAACATACAACATATATAAAACCCTGAATGTGGCGCTTGGTAAGTGTTGTTTCATTGAGCAAGCTTTAGAGAATGGAGAGAGCAGCCTTAAGAAGATGCCGCAGTTGTAGGCTGTGGGCAGCGAGCACAGCATGAGGTACTTCGGCTCCTGGAGAAATACTGGCATGGGAAGAGTAAATGCTCGTGTGAATGAGGAAGGCTGTAGAAGGCGGTAAATGGTATGCATATTTTGCTGAATACTCAGGTATATCCCAGGTCAGCATCGCCAGCTATAATAAGGACATGCCTAGGTTTCTTTCAGAGCCATCTGCCCTGAGGCCAAAAGGGGAAGGCTTATTTCCAAGACACACCAGGGCAGAGATCCCCTTTGCCTTAGGATGCATGGTGAATTCTGACCATATCAGGGGCAAGGACTGCTTTGTATAATCCCTAGTTTTGGGAAGGATTCATTTTTTTTCCTACCAGACAAATGTCACTTATGAAATAGTGACTCGGGTCCCCATTTGTATGACCTGTTTACCTGTCAGGATTCAAAATTGTCTAGGTAGTGTGTGTTTCCACAGAGTTGATGTAATCTGTAAGTGAAAAAATAGTTTCCACAGTTTTCACTTAGTAAATATTCAACTTGCGCTTTATTGTTTATTTAGACCCCTAAGGGTCTAGGAACTTGCGGTTGTTACTACTGCTTACGGGTCATGGTGGATCCCTCCTGTGCATGCTGTTTGCTGAGGTCGGGACAGAGACACTGGGGACTAGTACTGTATTATTCGGACTGTGAGATGCACCAGACCATAAGACACACCTAGGTTTTAGAGGAGGAAAATAGGGAAAAAACCCGCTCCACTGAAGCAGCGAGCTGGGTAAGCTACATTTAGATTATAAGACGCACCCCCATTTTCCTCCCAAATTTGGGGGAAAAAAGTGCATCTTATAGTCCGAAAAATACAGTAATTGCTATCTCTAATACCCTCTCTCCCTGTATATACACTCTTACCTTACTTTATATTTTGTTTTATACTTTATTTTTCCACCTGCATGTACATGTTAGGTTTTTGTTTATTGTTTATCTCCATGAAAGCAGTGACTTTGTCTATTGTTTTTACTGCTCTATCTTTGTGACTGAGATAATTGCCTGGTATGTAGTAGGTACTCAGTATCTATGCGCTGAATGAAGTGATTAATGAACAATTGCCTCCTTTTAATAGATACATTCTTCTAAAGGTGCAATGGGGAAATGGAGGGGATGTTTCTGTGGCCTTTTAGCTGCAACGCAGGCAACACGGAACTGGGAACTGACTCAGCCTCTTGGGCAGAAGATATGGGTGTGAGCCCTACCTTTTCCATGAGCTCTTCAGCGATGGCAGTTGATTTTTTCTGAGTCTCAAGTTTTGAATCTGTGAAAAGGGAGTAATAATACTACCCTTATAGAGTTGCAGTAAAGATCAAGCGTATATGTCCTATTGTTTTGTGGCCTGCAAATCTTGGTTGTGAGACATTTGGGACATTGTCCAAAGAGTTGTGCTCTGCCTCTCAAAGCTGCACGAGTGTGGGTCAAATCTCTCAACCTTGCTAGCTCTCAGTTTCTTCACCTGGAAAGGGAATTGTTATTATAATGATCCCGAACATCCCAACCAGCTATGTAAGTCCACATCACTAAGGACTATATTTTTCTTCTTACGTTCCTTTCTGAGGTTAGAGATTATGTAGGTGTCCTCCAATTTCTATGAAAATACCATAAAAGAGATTTAATGTCAGGTGTTTGCTTCGTTTTCTTTATCACTATTAGGCATTGTAGTACTTAGAGTGACAAATTTACCATCTAACAGTGCTCAAGTTTCCAGTATCTTTTGCTATGACAACCCACAGTGGCTACAAGGAGCACCTTTTCCCACATAATTACTACTGTTGACGTGAGACTCTGCACATTTGACAGAGGTGGCTTGTGTGATAGCAGGAAGGGTACCGAGTTATACCAGCATCCAGCTTTCACCTTCACATCATTATGTCTTTGGGAAACATGCCCTCCAGCCCCTACTAAATGGGAGAGAGAAAACTGCTCTGCCTGTACAGGACACTCCATTTATGCAGACTCTGGGAAGACCAGGACAGCCATAGGCTGGACTTGTGGGTGAACTGTACTTACAAGGTCAAACCTCATAACCTAGGCTGATGAAATCCAAGGTTCAAGTTAAGGAGTCTAGGCTGTCTCTAGGCAGAGCCCATGTCTTCCTCTCGGACACAGGCATGGAGGCCAGGGAAGCTGCTGCAAGGCCCAGAAGGGCATGTCAGCATGCAAAGGGATGCTGTTATTAGGAAAAGAAACCTCTTTTAGGGCATCGACTTTTTTTCTGCCCTGTACCTGTCTCACATCCTAGTCAAGTTTGGTAATCAGCTATAGTACATGAAACTATTGGGAACTGGAAGTAAATGGAGATAGAAAGCTACTGAATCCGTGTCTGGATAGGCAGTTACACACTTGGGTTTTGGTGCGATAGGTGGAGTGGCAGGGTGACCCTGTAGGTTAACTGGTGTTCAAGTACCTTATATTTTAATTAATTAAAATGTTTAAGGCTTGCCATCATTTCATTCCAATTCATAGGTATAACCCTTTCCGATTTGTCTCCAGAACCTGTCCTTAATTTCAAGCAGGCAAATATGATGGCCTTGAATAAGTCACATTGGACTTCATCTGTGCTGCTTTGCTCATGTGATACCTATGGTGTAGAGGTCTCTCTCCTTTGCCACCATTCATCCAATTCCTGCGCTCTCCTTAAGGTATAAATCAAGTCCCGCCTGCCTCATTTGACCCTAAGAGCCGTATAAATTTATTCTTTTTCTGAACTATTAGTGTACTGTATGTTCATTTGTCAGATTTAACTCCTTCATAGATTATGTGGCCCTCTGTTGTCAGAGTGTATTTTTTTAAAACTCCTGATCTTGAGTGAAGCGTTGGAGATATAATAAGTCCACACCAATTTCTTATTTATTGGTTGCAAAGGTCTAAGTGATTTTTAACAATTGTTTTTTTCTAATTCAAATGAAAACATCTTTGATCCCCCAAACTGTCTTTCATTTATTTTTGAATTCCCTTTTTTAGAATTCTGTAGATCCACGTATGGAGTCTAACATGGATCCTGGCATATACTAAATGCTCAGGACATGTCAGCTTTGTCAATGTCTCCTGCACTGGCTTTGTTTCTCATGGCTTAGGTTGTTGTGTCGATATAGAATGTGTTTCACACTCCGTCCTTCCCAAGCACGCGTGCCCTTATGTTCTCCAAGTTCTCAAGGAGGAAGAGACATCTTAATTCATTTTGGGGTGGGGGGGGAGTCACATCTTTTTCTCTCCACTCCACTGTCAAAATACTTCTTTCTGCCTGTCAGTACTAATTGCAACATCCTCTTAATTTATTTTCCACTTTAACCAATATGCTGAACTCTTTCCCCACGGAATCTCTCATAATTCATGAACGTTTTGTGCTTAACCATAGCGGTAAAAATTCTTTAATAAAACTATAATGAATGATAGTAATTTGGACAGTTTTTGTGTATTTCTTTCTAAAATACTGGCAAGATCCTTCAATGATTCTATTTCATATACTTAATAGAAAGTATTCAAAGTCTTTGCTTAGATTTTTTTTCTGAATGCTTCCCAATCATTTTGAATTAATTTTAGATGTAAACATACAGTGATATTTTTTCTGCTTAAAAACATATTATTTACAACAAAAGGAGAGCATGCAACAGCTGATTGAAAATATCCCAAAATGAAGAATTCTAACATCATAAAGAGAAAGATTAATTTTTTCTTGTTAATTTGTTTTGGATTTTGATCTAGCTTACATGTCTTCTAAATGTTGAGTGTGGGGGGTGTGCCAGAGTAGAACCACCCGAGCTCTATGTCTGTGTACTCAGAGGACTCAATTAGGTTCAACTGTGGACTCAGTTAGGTTCAATCAGTAAGAATTCTGGCTGCCTACCTGGATGACCTTGGACAATTTATTGAAATCCTCTGGGTTTCAGTTTTCACATATGCACAGGGTCCAGCACAAATAATGCCACCATTTACTACAAAATCATAAGTGTGTAATTCTATGACATAACAATATCACACTCAGGCACACCATATCACATTTTAGGTGAAATATTCAAATCTAAGCTATAAATTATTATACCCATATTATTATTTTACCAACCACGCTCAAGCAGGCCTCACTTTTGCCAGGCCTTGTAGAATGGGTGTAATATATCTATACCTACTCTGTAAGGTTTTCATGTTGTTTAAATTAAATAATGTTTATAAAAGGTAATGCAGTGTCTTGGCATATAGTACGTATGTGATGCAACTTGAGTGACTGACTGAGCCAGGAGAAAAATTTATTTCATAGTCCATCAATAATTGCTCAGGCAGCTGCCTTGGCCTGACAGTCTCTCTTACTTTGAATTCACTGGAGCCGCCCT
The DNA here is from genome assembly GCF_022682495.2 of Desmodus rotundus. Classification (NCBI taxonomy): domain Eukaryota; kingdom Metazoa; phylum Chordata; class Mammalia; order Chiroptera; family Phyllostomidae; genus Desmodus; species Desmodus rotundus. The sequence goes on from NC_071389.1 coordinate 50,259,831, forward strand.
AGCTGCAGACCTTTGGGGGTTGCCAAGCTGGGGCTTCATCAATTTCACCACATGCAAAGGACTGGAGGTTTCCCTATGAAAACCGGGAGAAATGTGAGAAGGTTGTTATAGACAAAATCATGAAGGAGACAATTCTGGGTGTTCAGTGCCTCAATGTTTACTTTTCCTATAACCACTGTTTAAAGCCGTCATGTGCCTGGGTAGGTGGGGCAGAAGCTGCAGTTAATTCTAGGTTTGGCATTCATTCCTCATGGACACAGCTTCACGCAGAGCATGGTAACTGGAGGCCGTGGTGATAAACGACAGAATCAGGGGGTTCTAACATGGACTACTCCCTTACTCATGGATTTATTCATTTATGTGTTCATTTGTTTATTCATTGTTTATTGGGGCTCTCGATGTTCTAGGCACTGGTCTGTGTGCTTGGGATATAAGTTAACAAAACAGAGACAGCATGTCCCGTTTCAGAGGCTTCAGATCTAGAAGAACAGATACTTAAAACAGAATGGATACCCAATAAAATGATAAGAGAAGTAAGGGAAGATAGAAGAGTGTAAAGCATGGCCTTCCTTAGACTATGGGCCGCTGAAGGCCCCCTTAAGGAGTATTATTTAAGCTGAGTAGACAATAGCATGGGGGCATGAAGTTTGTTTCAGGGAGAGGAGATACTGTAAGAAAAAGCACAGGCCCTTGCAGGAATACGCTGAAAATCAGGGCCTGTTAGGCAGGCTGACACTTTGTCAAACCTTAAAATGGATCTTTAAAAAAACTCTTTGTTCAGTATTTATTTCTTGGGGCCAAGGAGAAATTGATTTTTTTATTACAAAAATTATATGCAAAACACATTCACTTAGTAATTCACTTCAGCTGGGTCAAGGCAGGGTCGATATTATGAAATTATTCAGTGGAATGTTCCCTATTTTTTCTCTTTCTTCAGTGTGTGTGTGTATTTTGAACCAGAGAACTTTTCAGGAGCTATATTAAAAATGCAAAATTTAGATAATAAAATAAACTACTCATCCCTAATAAATAGCATGCCACATATTATTTGGTTTTATAAATTCAACTTGCTGCCAACTTTCAGCTCTTACTCTAAATACGTTTTGCAGAAATACTTATCAAGTATTTGCTTATTTATGTCTGGAGGACAAGGAGACTATTTTTATTTGCCAGGAGCCACACCAGGATAAATTTTGTTAGTTAAAAAAAGAGTCGGAGACCCAAGGTAGCAAGCACGATATTTCTAATGTGCTCCAATGAGGTGAGCACCCCAGCTGGTCCAGCCCCTAATAAAACTGTTAAGTCATTTGGGTGACTAGTACCTAAAGTACAAAGGAGAGAATGTGTGAGGCAAGGCTCAAAAGGTAAGTGGGGAGTTGGCAGTTTGTCTATAAGAAATGTGAAATGATTGGAGGGCTTTAAGCAGGGAAATGGCCCAGCAATTTTTTTTTTTTTTTTTTTTTTTTTTGGTTTAAAAAGCTCTTTCTTGCTGCAGTGTGATCCAAGGCATTGGAGGGAAGTAAGACTTGATAACAGATAATGTCAGTAGAATGTTTAAAATACTGAGGTAAAGAAAATCACAATAGCTTGAAGTAGGAGGGTGATAGTAAGAATGGCAAGAAGTGGAGCTAGACCGTCTTGCAATAGGGTACTTGGAAGTATTACAGAAGGCATTATTGGTGAACCTGTTGGCAGATAATAAAGCCCCATCCCCTAAGCTGCAGTTCAGTCTGAAGGGCTCTAATAGTCACACTCTTGTATCAACAGCTCCTTGGGAAGAATTTGAGAGGCTAGGGTGCTAATCGCTGATAATGGCATAATGTTTTAGATATTCTGTCTTTGCCTCCCTCCAATTCATTTTCTGTACAGCTGCCAGAATTCTTAAATAGAAATGTGATCATTCATTGCTTTGCTTAAAACACTTCATGGTATTTTTGATAAAGATCAAAATCTTTGTCATCCTTTACACAGCTCTGCAGACTCTAGCTCCTGCTTGCCTTCTGGTGGTCTCACTTTGAGGCACTCTCCCACATCTACGGTTCAGCCACCGTAGTCTTTTTCTGAATTCTAAATAATATTCTTCCTACTTTAAGGCCTGCAGACATGCTGTGTCCAATGCTTTGCTTTAGAACCCTCTTCTCCTCTTCACTTACTTCTTAAGTTTTGGCCTAAATGCTGGTTCATCAGGAAAGTTCTTTGTTTACATACTCTCACAGATACTCCATTTCCTTTTATAGCCCATTTGTTGAATGGATAGTTGATCAGTGGGTTATTTTTAGGTACCCTGTAGCTATGCCTTAATCCAAAGCATTGATTTCTCTAGAGGTGGCATCAAAGTGATCGGTAAAAGAGAAACAAGCACCTTAGATTGGGGTTTTACCTTCCTAGTATCCCTTAAACTACATCGCTTAGATGTTTATACTTAAATAGAATGTTTTTTGGGCAAAGAGCAAGTGGATAGAACAGAAATGTCCCTAAGCTAGCATTATGAGGGAAGAAAGTGAATGGTAGGAGTGAATAAATGAAATCCTTAAATATAGATATTCCTAAGCAGAAGGAAGATGTTCGATAGGTATTTTGCTGACATGAACTTTTTGGAGATATTAATTGAAATTTAGAAATGTTTGTTTTTCTCCTGGAATTTTTCCCCATTTCCGTCCTCCATTTGAGCAGATAACAAGTTCTGTACTTCCTTGCCACATGAAAGGTTTTTGGCAGGGTTTTCTGGCTTCTGTTTGCTCACTGAGGATAATAGAATTTGAAGAGAGGAAATTGGTATCCCTGTGTGAAACCAAGAAAGACAGAAGGTTCCCTAAGCAGAGGGAATAAAAAAGCTTTCTCTAGATATGAAGGAGGAGAAAAGTCTGCTGGTTCTTGAAGAGGGGGCATTCATTTCCTACCTGAAAGGAGGACTTCAGGGGAAATCGCCAGGTGATGAACTAGGTAGGTAAGATACCAAACTTAGGGTCCTAAACTTGTTAAGGAGTCCCTGCCCCAAACATTGAATGGAAATGGCACACTGGCAGATTTGATGGGGTCCTGTGATTGTAGCAAACTCCAGCTGTTACCAACATGGACAGAAGCCTAGCGGTCTCTGTTCTAATGTTTGGACCTGGAGTAAGATGTTAGATCTGCAACACAAACTGGGGGTAGGAAAAAATCTGGAAATCACTGAGGTTGAATTTCTCACTAACACTTCGGGACTTGGTACTCAGAATAGAAATTAAATGATTTACAGATAATAATATAATGTGATGTTTTCTTGCTCTCCTTGTTAAGATTTATATCTACTACATTAAGCAAGTGAACAATGAAAATCTAAAAAACAACTACACTATTCTTTTTCTATTTTGAGGGGATAGTTCATTTTCACTTAACAAATTTTAAATTTCCGACTTTAGTGCACAGAGTATTTCAAAGAGCGAAGCACTGCACTGCCTGCACTGACCTGACTGATGCTATCACCAGTAGGCAGTGCTTAATGGTGCTTTGATGATAAGAGTGCATCAAGCCCTCTTATCCGCGATTTTCCTCCCTATGGGTTCAGTTACCTGCAGTCAATCATGGTGCAAAAATATTAAATAGAAAATTTCAGAAATAGACAATTGGTAAGTTTTAAGTTGCATGTCACTTTGAGTAACATGATGAAATCTCTCAACATTGAGTTCGTCCCATTCTGGATGTGAATCATCCTTTTGTCTGACATTATATCCATGTTGTATGTTAATCACTTGGCTGTCTTGTTTATCAGATCAGCTGTCTCAGCACTGCAGTGCTTGTGTTCACGTAACCTTTATTACACTAAATAATGGCTCCAAGTGCAAGAGTAGTGATGCTGGCAATTCACACATGCCAAAGAGACATCATAAAGTGCTTCTTTTAAGTAAAAAGGTGAGTATAGTACACTAATTTATTTTGAGAGATAGAGACCACTTTCATATAGCTTTTATTACAGGACATTGTTATAATCATTCTATTTTATTATTAGTAATTATTGTTAATCTCTCACTGTGCCGAGTTTATAAATTTAAACTTTATTATAAGGATGTATAGGAAAAAAAAACATAGGATATATGGGTTTTGGCATTAACTGAAGTTTCAGGCATCCTCTGGGGGTCTTAGAATGTATCCCTTGTAGATAAGAGGGAACTACAGCAATAAATGAAATCCAATTTTGTAATCCATTCTGATAGTGATACCATGCTGAACAAGTCTGTGGGGCTGCCCTCTTCATTCGGAAGAAAAGAGTAACACTGAGCACCATCCTTCCTTGAGAGCCGATCTGTAATTGATAAAGAGTGATTATCTCGGTGAAGCACAGAAGAATGATCTTAAACAGAAGGAGTTTATGTGTTCCCCGCGACGGGAAGAAGACGCACAGGCAGTAGGCACGTCTGCTGTAAGAGCACGTTGATGAGGAGCTGGCAATACCAACATGACGGCGGTGAATTGATGGCAAACAAAGGGAAATTCTGAAGTCAGAATGTTGACTACTTCTTTATGTGACTCGATATCAAAACAAGCTTTTCCTAGTTAATCATTTTCTTCTTAATTGTTTTACTCATTTATTCCACTGTTTATCTCAACAAATATTTATTGAAGGTTCATTGTGAGCTGGATGTTATGGGAGACACTGGAATGAATAATATATGGGTTAAGTATTTAAGGTACTTTTAACTTGGGAAAAATAACAGTACATGCGCAAGAATGAGTAAAACACAAGGCAAACAATAGGTTTGTAAAAGACAGGGGAGAATAATACTTCCTTTTCTCTCTTCATCTGTCCTTTTCCTTTCTCTTCTTTTTTGTTCTCTTTCTTTTCTTTTCATTTCCTTTCTATCAATACTTGCATACTCAATGTGTAAAAGTTTTATAAACAAGTAGGATCTACCAGGTTGATGATTTCAGTCCTTGTTACCAATACTGGGTGTGTACACAAACAATAGAATTTAGGGAGTGGCAGAGAGAGTGGGACCTGTGAATTTATAGTGATTAATGTTTCCCAAGAAAATCATAGGTGACTTTCGTTTTTTTGCAAGTAAACATCCATAGAGAAAGGCTGGAATAAAGCAACATGAAGAAAGTAGGTGCAATAGAATGTTGAAGTTAGCTCACATTCATGAGAGATGCTTGTCGATTGTTTAAAAATTTTGTGAGCTAGATGTTAAGCTGTTGGTAGCTTGAAATTAGCCATGGTGGAAACATTTACATCACATAATGCTACAAATGATGACAAGCCCACTCTGGTCAGTGTGGCTTAGTTGGTTGGACTGTTGTCACATGGCCTAAGGGTTGGCGGTTCAATTCCCCGTCTGGGCTTGGATGATCCCTGGTCTGGGCACACATGGAAGGCAACCAGTTGATGCTTCTCTCTCACACCGATGTTTTTCTCTCTCCCTTCCTCTCTTTTTAAAAGCAATGAAAAAAATATCCTCAGATGAGGGTTAAAAAAATAATATAAATTAAAGAAAATAATGACACCCCCTTAAAAAAAGTCAATCCAGAAAGCTGCTTTACCAGCCCACCATGGAAATAATAACTTCAAGAGTTTTTCACTTTTCTAGTGGGCAGATGTATGGGTATTCTCCGTGTGAGCTTTAAGAGCATCTAAGGGAGGCAATGCCATTCCTGAGGACATACCAGAGACCACAAAATTGTGCATGGGTCCCAGAAAAGCAGAAAATTTGTGGAGCTGAAAAGAATAGAGAAGAAGGGCATGCTGATGATGTCCAGTGAGCACACCCTCCACTTTTTTGATACTTAGTAATAAGCCTAAGGACAATTAGGTGAGCAGATATTAGTCATTTGGGGAAAGGCAATTTTCACTCTGCATGCCAATCACTGATAATACTTGCCGTGGTGTTTTCTGTTAAATAAGATCTTACTGCAGGTCTGTGTGAAAACATGGTACCTCAGTACCCAAGCTTCCCCCTGTTATTATATAACATGGACTTGACTTATATAATGAGCAGTAGTTACGTTTTGTTTTATTCACTTATTTTTAACTATACACTCGTACATACATACATAGTAATAGACATCTAAATAGTACAGGAAGATACAAAAGCAAAGAAAACAAGTCCTTGCTTTCTAATTTCAGTAAGATGTTTCAGTCTCATCCCAGATGATACTACTTTTAATATGCCACACTACCCAAAGGGTTCTAGTTCCTTTCATTAAAAATAGCAATAAAGATAAAATCTAGGGGCTAAAAGTAGAGATTTTAGTGTTTTATATGAGAATCGGGGATGCAGCATGCCAATGAAGCTACTTGAGTTACACAGAAGAAATTATAATTTCTTTTTGTTTTAAAGAAAAGATAATTTTATGATGTTATAACTAAATTTCTATTTTAGCCTTAAGATGAGACTTTTTAATCTAATTTCTTCTTTTCCCAGTAGTTTTGATGTAACTTATTGTTATGCCAAGTAACATCCTGTAATCTATACTTAGAAGTATTATTTTATTTTTGTCCCCTTCCTCAAATATCCTTGAATTGGCTACTGAAAGAAGCCCCCTTATTAATATTTTAGAGGACAAATTGAGAGGTAAAAGAATTTCCACCCTCTTTCCTAAGAAGTAATAACATATAAGCAGAAGACTTCTAATATTTCAAGTGGAATTCCATACAATTAGAAGAAGTTAGCAATAGAAAGATGTCTTTGAGGTTTTTGCCTAAAAATAACCTTTAACTTTTTATTTCCATGGGCACTTCAGTCAATATGTAACTTATATTTCACATAGTTTTGTTATTGAAAGACAGTAGATATATACAAATATTTATTAGCTCTTGTATCAGTTTAATTATTCAGTTAGAGAGTATCAGATACTACATATACATAAAAGCCAAGAATTATAATATTTTCAAACCTCAAGAGTTCAGGGTCAATTTCTGCAGTTAACATTGCCTGGTTCCATAACACTGAACTCAAAATAGACAACAGCACTTTGCATTCTAACCTATTTCATATTATATTTAAATTTTATTTAAATATCTGTAATTGCTTTACTAATAATTCCAGAATTTTTTGGACCACTTCTAATATTTTTCATTTTCACATAAGATAAAAACAGAATTTATCGACTTTTAGCAACAGGAAGTTTCATTTAATATATATGAACTATGAATATATGAAAGATATATATATATATATATATATATATATATATATATATATATGTTTTTTTAAATATAGATCAATGCACAGCATGGCTGTACTCCCAAATTGGTAATTTGCATTTATCAAATGATCCTCCCAAGATAAATACCCACACCTCATTCTTACAATTTGGTAAATTTAGCCTTATCTACAAATGTAGAAAACGGTTTTGCCAAAATCTTGACAGGCTGACAAGGCACTGAGCTTCCTGCTTTTGGCTATGATCAGAAATGTGTTCTTAAAATTCTGTGGTTTATTTTAGATTCTTCACCACCAAAAAAACCTCCTAGGAAATGAAATGCTTCCAGTTGACTATCGTCCACCAGAGACCCTGTAAAACTAGAACCTCTCATTCTGTGTGTTCCGGTAGCATTAGAACTCCCTTTAGGAGAAGCTGCTTTCCGAGGGCCGTGTGAGGTTCTACACTCAGTTCACTCAAATGCCACTTCCACAGAAGACTCCTGGCCTTGCTTCCAGTCTTCTGGGGGAACTTATGCTGTTCTGTTGTGCCAGTTCTCAGCATGCGGCTGTGCCCTCTGCTCTCTCTTCTCCCACATTCCTAATGCTAGAATTCCTGATATTTTATTACCTTTGATCCACTTTTTAATTCCTTTGTATATTTTCCTCTGCTCAATATTATCCATTTGACAAGCCCTCCAGTCAGTTTGAGTAGGACAATACTTAGATATGTCTGAAAAAGTGACATCAATAAGTTCATTTCCAGGATGATACATGGTTCCTAATAATACTGAATTGTAATATTAACATAATTTATCAAAGGGGATAAATAATTTATTCTCACAGACCTAATTTTGTTTAAAAGAGATGACTCTCTTAGACTGGGTCCTACTTGGGTAAGAATGGGAGGACACTGACATTACACTTGCATTCTCCAAGTTTACAAATTTGGGGAAAATAATTTTTCTTTATCTTTTCATCCATTTTTAAATAGGTGATTTAGAATCTCAAGGTTGCCATTTCTTAGGAGAAAAGAGGTGGATGTTCATTCCTACAAGAGAAAGTGAGAGATCATTTTAAAACAGAGATTAGTTTTAAGACCTGGCTGGTGTGGCTCAGTGGACTGGGTCCTGGCCTGCAAACCAAAGGATCATGGGTTCGATTCCCAACCAGGGCACATGCCTGGGTTGTGGGCCAGGTCCCCAGTAGGGGGTGCATGGGGGGCAACCACACATTGATCTTTCTCTTTCTCTCTTTCTCCCTCCCTTCCCCTCTCTCTAAAAATAAATAACTAAAATCTTTTAAACCACCCCCCCCAAGCCCCCAGAGGTTAGCAAATTACAGATAGTGAGCCAAATTTGACATACAACCTAGTTTTATATGGCTTACGAGCTAAACATGGTTTTTACATTTTTAGAGATGTAAACACACATACTCACAGAAGAATATGCAACAGGGATCATATTTGGCTTCAAATATGTACTATCTAGCCTTTTACAGAAAAAGTTTACAGACCCTGTTTTTAAATAGCTTTAATAAAATGATAATTTCAAATATTTTTATGTGACAGGTACATATAGTTTTATATGTATTAACTTATTGAAGTTTCCTGAGGACTTTAAGTGGATTTAGAATTAAATTATTGCCCCTATTTTGGAGATGAGAAAACTGAGGTGTGAAAGGTTAACACCACACATTGTGTAAGTATAGGAGATAAGATTTGTACTAAGGCATTTGGAGCCTAGAGCTTGTTCTTATAACCACTATGCATACTGCCTCTGAATATGATCATATATATATATTTATTTATTTTGCGGGCATGCGTGTGTGACTCCCATTCTTGATACCAATCTACAATTAGCCAAAAGAGGATGGTGATGTGGTTGACAGAACATTGTTCACACACAAGCAAATATAAAATTCCTTTAAGCATGTAAAGGCCACAGCTACTGCCCACAACTGGCTGTACAGTGCTGCAAACACAGCAACACTGGGATGGAGAAGAGGGTCTTCCTCAAGACCCTCTTACTCTTAAGGCCCCAAGAAGTTGCCTGAATACTAATACTATTACTTGCCTTGGGCAATGACTCTTCCGGGCACTAGACTTGACATTGTCAGTGGTTTTATACCTTGTCGGTCCTGTATGACTCTCTTCGGAGATTTGTGCTGTGTGCCTATCTGCCCAACATTCGAAATTACTGTAGTTGGTATATTCCCAGAGCATTCTTCAGTGCCATTGCAAGACTGGAGAGACCCTGTTGGCAGGCTATGGCTTTAGGCCTTCCTGAAGTATATCTCTTGAATTAGCCAGTTTGTTGCTTTTTTTCTGGTCGTTTTTTTTTTTTTTTTCTTATGCTTGGAATTTCTACCTATAAATTCAGAGAGGTTTTAGTTTGTGGTGAGAAGAGTTCTTAGCTCTGTTGTCATTTTCTCCTGTGCACAGCTTGAGTTCTGGATCCCTCAATTGTGGTTTCTATAATGATTTAATTTTACTTGCCTTTTGTTCTGCAGGTATCTGTTGACATCTTTAGCTCACCATCATATTCTCAGTGCCTTTATACATTCGTTCCTTTTATAATTTTATGGCATTATTTCAAGATGATTTTGGGGAAGAAAGGAGAAGTAAACATATGTACTGGCTTCACCAATCTGAAATAGAACCTATTAATGTATATGTGACACAAAAATGAATTTGGGGATATACTGGTAGGTTTTGTTTCATTTTATGTATTATTACATTTCTTCTATATTTTGGGATCCTTCTCATCTGTCCTGGATGATGAAAATAAGAGACTCTGAGAAGCAATTCTTTTTTTTTCTTGATATATTTATTGATTATGCTATTACAGTTGTCCCATTTTTCCCCCCTCACTCCACTCCATCCTGCCCACCCCCTCCCTCCCACATTCCCCCCCAATAGTTCAGGTCCATGGGTCATACTTATAAGTTCTTTGGCTTCTACATTTCCTACACTATTCTTACCCTCCCCCTGTCTATCTTCTACCTACCATTTATGCTACTTATTCTCTGTACCTTTCCACCCTCTCTCTCCCTCCTACTCCCCTGTTGATAACCCTCCATGTGATCTCCATTTCTGTGGTTCTGTTTCTGTTCTAGTTGTTTGCTTAGTTTTTTTTTGTTTTGGTTTTAGGTGTGGTTGTTAATAACTGTGAGTTTGCTGTCATTTTTACTGTTCATATTTTTTATCTTCTTTTTCTTAGATAAATCCCTTTAACATTTCATATAATAATGGCTTGGTGATGATGAACTTCTTTAACTTGACCTTATCTGAGAAGCACTTTATCTGCCCTTTCATTCTAAATGATAGCTTTGCTGGATACAGTAATCTTGGATGTAGGCCCTTGCCTTTCATGACTTGGAATACTTCTTTCCAGTCCCTTCTTGCCTGTAAGGTCTCTTTTGAGAAATCAGCTGACAGTGAGAAGCAATTCTTGATTTTAAGATAAAAACAATCCATTGTGTAAACAGAGAACATTTGGACAGATATATTACTTTCCTGCCCCTGAATTAGATAGGATTCCACACAGTGGGAAAAGGACAAGGAGAGACTATGCGGACTGGTGTGAGGGTAGCCAGAAGAAATGATCAAGCTTTTTGCAAATCACTCTCTGTTACCATTTCCTGGGAGATGCCAGGAACTGAGGCTATTTCTGGACATTCTCCAGTCTCGTTCCAATGCAGAGTGTAACATTGCCTGGACTGAGAAGCTGTTAGGAGTTCTTTTCTTCCCACTGATAAAGATTGGTTATCAACAGCAATCAGCAGCTTGCTTGTTTATCTTCCAGAAGGGTTGAAGCCTTGAGATTTTATTTAACCTTTAAATTATCCAGTGTATTAGCCTCACTTTCATTGTCTAGGGTATTTTTTACCCAAAAAGAAAAGAGGGTGGCTCCATGTACCTGGTGAGGAAACGGTGAGGATGTGTCCATCAGTCAGGGGCCTTGCAGAAAAAGGTTGTTACACTTAACTGGGTCATTTTAGAAGAGTTTAATTACCTTTATGAAGGTCGTGACAGCTTTAGGAGCATCAATAAAAGTAGTACAATACCGTATGCCTAGCCACAACTGGGTTTTATCTTCCTGAGACCTAAAGGATCGAGGGGAAAGAGGGGCTCCTCCCCCCCCAAATCCAGCCTTTCTGACTAATCCTTTTTTTCATGTAATATTTATTTCCATCTCGTGGCACTCTGGGAAATGCTACTATAGATGTATTCCTACCTAATGAGGTAAACTAAATGATTCCTCCTGACAGTATTCCTAATTTTATGGTTCTATGAAACTTTCAGAATTGGACCTGTCACCCAATAAGGCCAATTTAAAAAACAACCTTAGCTAAAATTACAGTTTCAGAGTTGTTATTTTATGCTTTGTAGCTACTCTTTATTGGAGAATAAGGAACTGTGTCAAAAATTATTCATAATGAAGCAATTTTCTAATTTTATATTATCTTTCACTTTTCATATTTACCTGTGGTTTGCTGGAAACTTGTGATTTATAAGAAAACAAATATATTACTAAATACTTGGCTGTTTCAGTATTTCATGTATATCAAGCCCTTAAAATTTATAATAATTTCATAAATATCTTTAAACAACAGTACTGTGTAGCATTAGTAGGAAAGGATAATTCATTTTTATTTCACGAGGCACATATTAGCGTGACTTAACTATGCAAAATAAATTCTGTTAAGTTCAAATGGGAATTGAGAATAAAGATTTTGGCTCTTCAGACTCTTATGACTAGATTTAAAATTCTACTAGTTACTTCTTACTTAAAATCTAAATTTTCTGCAGGCAGAGAATTGATTTAAAATTCTTTTATGTCTCTTTTGCTGTCTGTAGTCTAAACGAGAAGTTCTATCTTTTGTATTTTTCATTTTCCTTTCCAAATATTAGATTTCCTCCTTGCGCAGAAAGGTCATTTAAGAGGGACAACGATCTATCATTTCATTGATATTTGTTAAATAAGTGATACATTTAATGTATTGGGCACCTAGAAGTCTGAGGATATTGGATTTTTCCCTTTTCTATTATTGTGGGATGTAGAATGTTTCTGTATCTACCCCGGTTCCCAGTGTGTGGAGTATTTAAGGATGTGTGACACCTTGAGGCTAAAGGGGCACAGAATTACATGGCAGTGGAAAGAGCAGTTCTCTGACACAGATTGTGTTGTATTATTTTCTTAGTGAGAAATAATCACTGTTCAAGGGTAGAATAACGTAGCAATTAAGAAAATAGTGGAATGGTTAATACTAACAACCAGCCTTGGTGGGGCTGGGGCGTGGAGGGAAGCCCTGATTTGATGGTGCTGCTTTCCGTGGTGTAAATACTTCCATCACGGCCACTTTCAAATTAGGAGCATGACTTGATTGAACACAGAGTTGGAAAAGGATGTGCCGTAGCCCACCATTACACAGTGTTTCTTCCATGCAGCTCTAACAAGGCATACATAAACTCAAGGGCATTGGTAAGAAAGTGGTTGTTTTTATTACTTTTACGTAATTTATTTAAGTGTAAATTTATATAATTTGTTTTTACTAATGGGTATATTTAACAACCAACTCAAAAAAGTTCTAATAATTTAACAACTGGCTTCCATGAGTTAGTACAAAGTACCCCTCATAGATCACTGGATAAAAATATAAACTTTCAAGGTAGATAGTTATGAATTTTATTACTTGCTCTACTACTTATAAGCTGTGTGGGCATGAAAAGTTCCTATTTGTTCTTTAAGCCTTAGTTTTTTGAAATAAAAGGTAAAGACAAAAATTATATCTGCTTTGAATAGCTGTGATGATTAAATAAGATTATAGCTCCCGTTCTTCTGGAGAGTAGGGATCCCATGGCTAAAAACTTCACAAGGTTCTTATTAGAACTGTGACCCCAAAGCATTTTTTTTTAACTAAGAGAGCCTTTAAGAGGAATGTGCTCAGCTCCACGTATTTATGTAATTTGCATAATTCAAGGGGAGATAAGTGGTCTTCTTTAAGGGTTTATATCGTACTATCACTGAGAATGAATGTCTTTTTCTTGCAATATGTATAGTTGGTTCTAACAAGTAGTGGTAAGACCCTACTTCGTGGAGAATTTTCACATGCTCTGGAGTGTTTTTTGAGACCTGCAGGCCAAAACCTCCTCCTTGGGTCATCCTTTAAAGAGCCAGTGGAAGATGGTGAAAATGACTGGGGACTTACATAGGTTGCCTTAGAAAAGGAAGGGAGTGATTTAGGAGACTGGCATAAATCTCAAGGTAGGAAGTAAGACTAAGAACTAAGAGTTTTATGATCACAAAGGCCATCGGTAAGTTATCTTGATAAAGTCATTGAGTTTAGTAAATATCGTGATCTTTCATTATGGACTGCTTCACTAAAAATAATTTTATTCAACATTTTAATAAAAATAGCTTGTTTTGAAATTGTTTCAAGTAATTCTACAAATAATTAAACAGAACATATACTAGAAAATAAAATGACTTGAGCAGATATTCAGAATATACAAGAAAGTGATTAAACTATTTTAGATCCTGGTTTGTCTATTCCCAGTCTAAAAGGTTGTATCCATTGTTTTGTTTAAGCTGTTTTTAACAAGACAGTCATTACTTACAACAGATGAGTTTCCAGACCAGGTATGTACAATGAGAACCCTTGAAAGTCATAAAGACTCTCAGAGAACAAGAAATCTACATTTACTTGGGTTATAAGTAAATTAGTTACAAATGACTCTACACTAATATCTTGAAGAAGAGATAAGGAAGAAAGAACATTTGGTATTATTTTAAAGGGCATAATAGAAGTAATTAAGAGTATTAAATGTTTAAGTGAAAGGCATTTGGCCTTCAGAGGTCATAGTAAAGACTGTGATTCATAAATTTGATCCATTTTACATGAATAGTTAGGAAAAATGTCAAAACGAAAAAGTAAACGTAAACATTTTAAGAACTAACTGTAATAATAGGAAAACATATACAAAATGAAGTGGCAAACAAAACAAACAAAAAAAGACACCAAATAATAATTTTTGTAACTTCTAAACTGGAAAAACACCAATTAATTAGTGATTATTGTGCCTTACTGTTTTAACGACAACAAAAAAAACCCAATGAGTAATTTTTATTATTTTTTTCGCCCACTGAAAACCTTCTAGCTATTGTGACTTTAAATTTTAAAAACATGAAACAAGTATGGAAAGTGGACACTAATGACTGAGAAAACATTAGCAGCAAACTGTATGATGATGCAGCTACTATGAAAGCTGAAGACAAAAGGTACAGACACTTTTTAAAAACTTTAATAAGCAAGCAGAATATCTGCCATGCTGGCTCATTTCCTTAATCTCGTCAGAGGAAAAGCTGCTGTCACAGTACCTGGGGTTGTTGACCACTTCAGTATCTTCTAACAGTGATGTTTTCTCTCCAGATTTCTCATAGATAATTTTCAACAATGGGGTATTTTAAAAGCACGTGCAACTTAGCTTTTCATTAAAACGTATCAATCCTACCTAGACCACTGATCCAACTATTCCTTATAATGATTTGCAGCAACCTTCTGTGCTAAGGGTTTAGCTTCTGGAATCAGACGACCTGAATCTGTGGCTCTGCCACTTAGGAACTATGCCAGCTTCAGCAACTCCAAGCTTGTCTTTTACTTCTGTGAATCAGGATGGTAATATATTTACCTCTTCTAGTTGTGAGGATCAAATGCAGTGAGGAGCAATATATATATATATATATATATATATACATATATATATTCATATATATACATATATATGTATTTTTTTAATGACTGAAAGACAAATAATAAATACAAACAGGGTGCAGCGTATAGTAAAAATTCAGGAAGGCAGAACTATAGGAGTAACGTGAACCAAAGGGAATGTCATGATAAGAGAGCAATGAAAAAAATGGAGGAAGAATTGTTCTTAAACTGAAACCTCGTATTTATGGAATTCCTCATGGAAATGTGGAATTGAGGACATTGATCAGTGCTGGTCTGAGGAAGGCTTGGAGACTCAGGTGGTGCTGAGTATTGAAATTTATGTCTCGCAGTCTTTTGATTCTTGAGTGTTTTATAACCTAGCTGTCGTTTACATGTGAATTCTCCCGTTTGGGCGCCAGAATGACTACACAGTGATGAACCTTCTTCATTATTCTCAGAGGAAAGCCAGACCTTCCTCCACATTCCATCAGACGTGGGAGGGGGCACTGGCAGCCAGTCATCAGTCCAGAGGCTATCCAGTGACCTTTTGGAAATAAGATGCTGCACTGGGAGCTTATTGAGGAGGCCACATGACTAGCCCTATAATGACCCGAATGTGCGTGCGTCCCCCCAATTCGTGTGTTGAAATCTTAATCTTCAATATGATGTTATTTGGGGATGGAGCCCTTGGGAGGTAATTAAACCATGAGGCTAGAGCCCTCATGACGGCATTGGTGTGTCTAGAAGAGACAGGAGAGAGCTTGCTTCCTCGGCCACCATGGGAGGATACAAGGAGAAAGCAGCCATCTGTGAACCAGGAAGTGGCCCTCACCAGACACTTGCTCAGCTGGCACCCTGGTCTGAGGCTTCTCAGCCTTCGGAATTGTGGAAACAAACTCCTGCGTGAGCCATACAGACTGTGGTATCTTGTTGTAGCAGCCGGGATGGACATGCCCCTTTCCTGGCCTTTAGATGCCCTTTGGCTAGGAGAGCAGCCCCTCACCAGGAATGACTTGTCCTCAAGCTACTGCCACTAATAAAACAAAAACGGTAACAGTACGATCGAGCCTTGATTATGCGCCAGTCCCGGGGTCAACTCTTTTAGATGCGTCATCTGATTCCACGCACGTGGTGCCCTCTTTTCTCTGGGAAGCTTCCTCGGGCACAGAGTGGTGAAGTGGGAACTTTTGATACCTCTCTGAGTCGTTCACCTGGAAGATCTTCCTCAGCAGCGTGGGCTCCTTCCCCAAACTCTTCACTTCTTCTGAGCTGCCAGCACCGCGTTTGTTGTTAAACTTTTGAACATGTATTACGCGCCAGACATAGTTCTAGGTGACTGAGGCACAGCGGTGAACAAAACAAAATAGTGTAAGTGTAGTTTTTATTTGGCATATACTTGGTTAATGTGTTTTAAGTACTTTTATCCTTAATTGAAAATATATTTATTAATTTTCAGAGAGAGAGAAAGAGAAGAAAAAGGTGAAGAAGAAGGAGAAGAATCCCTAATGTGATAAACATTGATTGGTTATCTCCCAGATGCACCCTGACTGGGGAATCAAACCTACAACTTAGGTATGTGCCCTGACCAGGAATTGAACCTGCAGCCTTTTGGTGTAGGGGACTATACTCCAACAAACTGAGCCACCAAGCCAGGGCTGTTTTAAGTGCTTTTAAAAATCTTTGCCACATTTGTAATTCCTCAAATTTACATTCTTACTACCTTGGTATTAAATCAGGCATTGACGTTAATTCTCATATTCACTTTTAACTGAAACATTTCTAGTGTGAGTAGATACACGGCAGCCAGCAGTAACTTCTGTGTTTGAGGTCAGTTTTCAGGTACGGATATACTTTAAATTTTTCTAGATTTCATAACCATTCCTGTCTAATGCTCTCTTTCTTATCAGTGGCCATTACTTTCAGGTTAGTCGATTATCAGCCTCCAGGCAAAACTTCTAAACAAACTGTTGGTTCACACTTCTTGTGCTGCTTCACAAGAAGACTGCTTCAGGCTCCTAACAGAGCAGTCTATAAAATGGCAATTTTCCAAATGAGGTTAAAAAACATATAAGCAGAAATAACACGGCTGTGGTCAATTATAAAACTTATATTACTGTGAATAAAACAGTTTTCTTCAGATTTGTAGAAACCAGGGCATGCTTCTGAGAGAAGGAAAAAAACCGGGGCTACCGTGAAATTAACAAAATAGGTTTTTGCAATTGAGATAATTCTGCTAATTTCTTTGTATTGTGGGTGTACTCAGGTATGAGAAGTATTTAGGATTTTATATGTGAAACTTCTGCAGACTCTTAGAATCCACATGAGAGAGCCTGGCTACAGAACTATATATAGATCAGGGGAAATATGTACACATATTTTGTCTTGAATTCAGCAAAAGATTTGATAAAGTGCTTCCATATTGTTGTCACTAAGCTGGAAAAATGTAAGTGGAATGAGTTGTAGTTAAGTGAATCTGCACAACTGCACTCGGCTAGTCTATTTGACTTATAGATGTTCAGTGAATGTTTGTGGAGCTAAATTGAAATGAATTGATCTATGTTAGTCTGTATGGAGTGTCACAGCAGTGCGCATTGCATCGTTCTAAAGCCCACTCAGTATGCGGATCAAAGATGTGTGAATATTTCTAGGACCAGCTCGTCGACTTACATACCTTCAGTCCAATTTCTTAAGCAAGTGCTTCCTGATAGTTAAATGTAACAAGGCGCTTTCAATTCTACCCTATCTACTGCCTCTGTGGAGTGTGATGCTGACTTCTACCTGTCTCTTCCTTTGACTTCCAACATATCATTATTCTAGTTTCCCTCTTAATTACGTGTATAGTCCTTCTTCCTTGATTTCACTCCTGTTGACCCCTTAAATATTCATTCTACATCTTCTTCCCAATTTTTCTATTCTGAGTGATTTCATTCATGCTCTTGGCTTTACATAACCATTCAAAACAGAGCCCCCCCAATCTGTATCTTCTGTATCCGGACCCTTTTACTGGGCACCACAACCATATGTTCTCCCCTATCAGTCTTGGCATGTTGACTCCCCTTTTCATTTAATTAGTGCCTTGAAGTCATTCAGCATGAGCCAGCTTAACCTCCCTTCTCCCAAAGTGAAAGTTTCTGATAATTGAAAAAGCATTGGCATTGGAAACAGAACTGTGCTTGATATTTACATCCATCACTTAGTACTTGTACAAATTAGAGAAATTTCTTAACCTACCTGTATTTGTGTTCTCTTGCTGCATAGCAAATTACTACAAACTTAGTGGCTCCAAAACCCACTCATTTATTATTGCTTTGCTTTTGTGGGTGCAGGATCTTGACACGGCATTGTTGGGCCTTCTGGTTAGGACATCTCAGAAGGCTATAAATTAAGGTTTCGGCCAGGCCCGAGCGGGCAGATATGTGACTGGGGAGGAATCTCCTTCTAAACTCCCTTAGATTATACTAAAACTGTGTACAACTTATTTGTGTGTGTTTGTAAAATAAAGTTGGGCATAAAACTCATCATTATGTTTGATTCAACATTCAGAAATCCTGTGGGATGTGGGTCAATTCTGCATTACACAGGACAATCCTATGCATTTTTGGTCGCTGTACATTAAATACCATTAGTGTCTCTTATTTGTTATGGTTACCAAACATATTTCCACAATTTTTAAAACACTCCTTTTAAGTGATACTGCCCTCTTGAGAGTCACACTTGGTGAGGGGGGTAAAATGTCATTTGTAACAAACAAACATAAATTTTATGGCAGAAACCAATTCTTATTGAGTACCTCTATGTGGAAGGCACTGTTCCAAGTGCTATATTATTCACATGGTAAATGAGACATTATCTCCCCTTCTTTCATGGAGCTGATATAAAACAGAAGGGAATCTTGAACACTTAATACTCTTCTTTGCTTCAAAGATAAACCTCTTACAAATGTAGAACTTATCAGATACTTGAACTCTCTTATTATTTAATTCTTTGTTCAAAGTTCAACTGAAGTTTATCAAGCAATGTTCTACAAAGAACACATATTCTTACTATGCACCATATTTCTTTAAAATGTGGCTGTAAAATGTTTCCCCAAGATTTTTGTCTTTTTTCCCCACATGAATTTTCTTTTTTAAAAAATCAAATTGACTATTTTGATTTATTTTGACAATTTTGTGAACCATGCTTACCCTCTCCCACCTCTGTACCTCCTTTACATTGCTATTATTGTCTACATCGTTCCTTCTCAATGTCAAAGTTCCGACACAATGTCTAGAGGATGAGGGAGATGGGGAGCAGAGGGCAACTTTAGATAAGGTGTTCAGTAAAGACTCAAATATTTTCAAAAAAGGTTCTCAAAATTTTCATCTGTCAAAATTCTTTCCTGTTTTCATGGCCCTTCCATGAAGCCTTTTTGAGTTACCAAAGCACATGTGATATGCGATATTTAAAAAATATTCAATTCCCTTAGGTTTGCTATAGGGACAGAGCTATCAGGAGAAAAATACATATGTGCTAAAAATAAAATTCTGCTTTTTAGTATGGCTACCTGTCCATTTGACTAATCTGTAATCCCTACTTACTTTATATTAACTTTTAAACACTTTAAAGGTAATGCCTCTGTCTTACTCATTTTTAAGTTCCCCTCATAGACAAATACAGTATGATATACGTATTGGTTTATTTATTTATTAGAAAATAGTGTAGGTTTTGGGGTCAAACACCTTGGTGTTAGAATTAGAGAACCTGAGTTCAAACACTACCTCTTTCTCTTACTGGCTGTGACATTAGCAAGTTCCTTAGAATCTAAAGGCCTTGACTTCCTCATCTTGTTTTTAAAGTTTGTTCGAGTACAGTTGTCTCCATTTTCCTGCCACCATTTTCCTTTGCTCTACCCGCCCCACCTCCCACCCTCAACCCTTCCCCCCTTTGGCTTTGTCCTTGGGTCCTTTATACGTGTTCCTTGACCACCCTTTCCCTTCTTTCCCCTGTTATCTCCCTCCCCCCTCCCCTCTGGTCACTGTCAGTCTGTTCCTTGTTTCCATGTCTCTGGTTATATTTTGCTTGTTTGTTTGTTTTACTGATTAGGTTCCACTTATAGGTGAGATCATATGGTATTTGTCTTTCACCACCTGGCTTACTTCACTTAGCACAATGCTCTCCAGTTCCATCCATGCTGCCACAAAGGGTAGGAGTTCTTTCTTTCTTTTGCTGCATAGTATTCCATTGTGTAAATGTACCATAGGTTTTGATCCACTCATTTACTGATGGGCACTTAGGTTGCTTCCAGTACTTGGCTATTGTAAATTGTGCTGCTATGAACATTGTTTCTTTTGAATTGGTGTTTCAGGATTCTTAGGGTATAATCCCAGCGGTGGAATTGCTGGGTCAAAAGGCAGTTCCATTTTTGGTTTTTTGAGGAAATTCCATATCTTTAAAATAATGATGACAGTGGTAATTATCACGGTAGCTATAGTGATGATGATGGTGATGGATACTGTACAATGTATCAGACACTCTATTAAGAATTAGGGTCAAGAACAAATGTCTCTGGAATCAGACTGATGGGGGTTCACACCCCAGCTTCATTGTCTACTAGTTGGGTAACCCTAAACATGTTAATTAGCATCACTGAGCCTCAGTTTTTTTTCAATTGTCAATTGGTTAAATGAAGATATACATGTCACTGCCTTTTATTGCCCATAGAATAAAAGTCAAGCTACTTACAGTGGTCGAAAGCCAATACCTAAATTCCTGACTCCTCCCTATCCATCTCAATTCACTTGTTTCCTTTAGTGTGGTTCATTTTTCTGATTTTCAAACAAGTCAAGCACCTTTCCACTCTAGTCCTTCATACTGTCACATGACAGCCTTGCATTCATGTTTACTCAAATGTCACCTTTTCATGGAGTCTTTTACTGACCACCTTATCTCAAGTAGCACCCTGTTCCCATCTCCCTTATCAGCCACATATTCTCTCTGCCCTTATTTATCCTGACAAACACATTATTTGTTATAATTATTTTGCTTATTTATTTGGGTGTTTTGAGGTCTGATTGGTTGTGCATAGCCTATTTCCTTTACTAGAAGGCAAGATTTGTCAAGGCCCAGTCAGTGTGTGTGTTGTTTGCTAATCCAGTTCCAATGTTTGGCACACTGCTCAAAAAATAACATTGTATGCATCTATGAAAGAATAAATATTTTATATGTTGTTGAGAAGATTAAATGCATGTAGTACCTGGCAAAAAATAAGTGAGGGATTAATATTAGTTATTATTATTACTACTAATTATATGAAAATAGGAAAACAGCCCATGCTTTTGTGAAGTTTTTAATCTCCACAGGATATAGGTATATAAGAGGCCAGTTGTAATTGTACTAAGCGCCACATGAATGGGACTTCGTGATATGGGAACTTGTAGATTTGTTCAGGAAATATTTACTGAACTGCTATTTTTACTTGAATGTTCTTAAAGAACACTGCCTAAGTGTAAGTACACCTTGAGAATGAAGGGTGGAGCCTTCCTTCCAACCCTCCTAAGTAGATTTAACATTCGGTTACCTTTGTAGGTAATGGCCTGCTATCCAGTCTCGGCAATGGGCTTGTGTTATATTTGTGGACTCTGTCATCTGTTCCATCATAGCTACTGAATTTAGAACATGTCCTGGTGTAGATCCTCTTTGTGCTTTCATGACCTTTCCTCTTCATCCCAAGTGCTGACATCGAAAAAGATTTTATGAGGTTTAGCTTTCCCATAATCTCCTGAAAGCCTCTCCAATATTGCCCCAAATTAAATTCATTTTAAGTGAAGACATGTCCCTGTGATATAATTGTAGCTTCAAGACCAGTCCTCTAACATTTCCTCTTCCAGCTGGTTTGCTGCTCCTAATTCTCTCCAATGTAGCCACGTTGGGGCTTCTACCTCCCTCTTTATTTCTTCCTCTGCCCATGCCCTGTAATTTCTCTCCTCAACTCTATAGGTTTTACATTTATCTTCACAGAATGTTCTATATCAGCATCTTCTCTCCCCTCACCAGCGTTCAGTAATTGCAGTTTTATTCTTAGGAACTATATTCCCTCCTATTAGAAAATTTGCAGAGCACAGTTGTAGAGATAAGACTGGCCTCTCTAAGTTTATGATTAGAACCATAATGTTTCCATGTTGATAAATTATAGATACAGTGAGGCAGTTACTTTTCCCACCAGAATATCTGCTTGGGCAGACTACAACTGCCAAACAGTAAGAAGGAGACACGATCATTTTTTCTTGTTGGTTCATTTCCCACAACAGGGATATGCACTAGCAGAGGTTGAAATAAGGACATTAATTTTATTTTAAAATAAATATATACATAAAGCAAGATCTTAGTGATATGTAGAAATAGGTACTCTAGGAATGATTGTGGTGTAGCATCTTTAAATATTTTTAGCTTGTTCATTTTGGAGACACACAGTTCAAAGATCAAATAATGCCCATGGAGTTTGATAGGACACTAATGACAGTTAGCCTTCTGGCAATACTATCACTAAACTTGTTAAAAGTAGCAAAGAATTCACCACTGAACCTCTCTGAGAACATAACAGGCCCCTCGTAGGAAAATAGAGAGGAAGGACTATGTCTGGGTGGACAGGTACAGGTTACAATGGACAAACTTTTAAAAGGAACAAGATTAATTTAACACCACTATGCCTTTTTATGTTATCAGGCAATAGACTTCCTATGAGTAACATTTTTAGAGAATCTCCCTGCTTTAGAACTTTAACAAGAAGCTTAAAAGAAAATCCTACAAAAATAAATGTGTGTTCTTAGAAGAAGACATATTAGGGTGGTAGTGGTAGTTGTTATAATAAAAAGTAATAATAATTATTATTACAACAATATACAGGACAGACAACATACACATGTAGCAGTATAAAAACAGACAATATCAGAGAAAATGAAGAGCTGAGAAAATGGTAGCTAAGAATTATGTAGCACATCATGAACGTTTTTATGTTCATCATTTTATTTATTCATACAACCAACTGAAAAGATAAACAAATACATAGTAGAGTTGAGATTTAAACAAAGGCAGTCTGATTCTGGCTTCTAGACTCTTAACTACTCTACTCTACTCTACTCTACTCTACTCTACTGTTCTGTGCTATTCTCTACTATTCTGTACTGTATAATATAATACTGTCTCTCCTGCACACGGCATTATAGTTTTCTGTGAACCTATCCTTACATGTCTTCATCCGTCAGCAGTTCGCAAGCCCGATGAGAACAGTGACTGGATCTGCCTAGTTTACCATGGAGTTCCCAGAATCTAGCCCAGTGCTATGCACATAGGTGTTCAAGAAATATTTACTGAATGACTAATGCCAACTAGCAAAACTGAAACAAATTAGACATTTTTGGACTTAAATACTGAAGGAGGAAAGGGGTATAATATTATTGTACATTATTGCTCTGAAGAGCTCAAATCTCATTCATTTTTTACTGTTGTATACCATCCCTGAAGCAGATCAACAAGGGCGTTGCCAATAGCAGGCAGAAGACAAAGGGCTCAGGAAAGGAAAAGGAGAGGAATTTTCTCAAAGGCTTTTACTCATATATGCCTGTCAGTTTCTTAAAAGGCTCAGCAGATAGCTATGCATGGCAAAAATTAAGTTTGAGGAAAGGCTCCCTGAGTCCTGAAAATGTGTTCTATTTTAATTACAGTTTTATTTATAAGAGTATAATCAATTAGACTAAGACATGAAGTAGAACTCCTCTTGGACCTTAGTCCCTCATACTCCTGTTTTAAAGATGGTAACCTATGTTATCTACAGGCTTTGTGTCTAGGTCACCACTTTGAGAAGTCTAGGAGTAGCAAACGTTGCCCAAACTTTCCAAAATCTCACCAGCCTATGGATTTGAATGAGGTCAATTATATCAGTAGTCAAGCTTTTCATTTCTAGGCTAAGTCAGGAGTTTTAATACTGTTTAAAGTCCCACCTATCCACAGGCATTTTGGGAAATCCTGAAGTTTCTTACAGAAGTTTATAAATTCACATAAGCTTCTATCATGTTATCTCATTTGCATTTCAGCTATAATCACTCAGGCACCTGCTGATTCACCCCAGTTTTGATGCTCTTAATTTTCATAGCTCTATAAAATTTGGCAGTCATCAATGAGGGTAAAAAATGAACCTATAATGCTCAGTTGTATGGTGTGATGGTTGTTTGGGCCCTTAAATATTAAGTTCTTGGGGGTATCACTTTCTGTTCCCACTGGTAATCCTTTTCGTCCTTGGAGCATATACTGCCACTAGGAAGCCAAGCTAGGATGAGATTTCAGTGTCTGCCGTCTCACTATATCTTTGCTGTCATCTAATCCTCAAACCCTGTTGTGAAATTGTCATTTCAGATTCTTTCTTCTTTTGGTACAAATTCTTTCTTAGGAGCTTTGCCATCTTTCTGTGCCATCTGGCAACCTCAGTCGCTCTCTCTCCCAATTCAGTCCAAAAACATATGTATATGAATCTGAATTCCTGTCACCATGTTGTGAATCGACTCCTATGTAAATTAGTGCATACAAATAATGTGTACGATGCCATCTAATTCCATATGACGGTCTTGTCTGACTCTGAGCCTTGGCCCCGCTGTGACCTCAACACATAATATACTGTGATCTATTTGGTTCCTAAATCCCAAGGTATGTCTGTCAACAGCCAAGACTTCCCTGAAGGTTATAAATACTCACTTATTCATTGGAATCTTTCTTCTCTTTGGAAGTGGGAAAAAATATTTGTGGATTGTATTAGTCAGGGTTCTCCAGAGAAAGAGAATCAATAAGATATATATGTGGGGGGGTATATATGTATGTGTGTGTGTGTGTGTATATACATATATAATATATATGATATAATAAATATACATAAATATAAAATTTCTCATAAGAAATTGCTTCATGCAATTATGGAGGCCAAGATATCCCAAGGTTGACAGCACAGTCAGTAAGCTGGAGACCCAGGAGAGGTGATGGTGTAGTTCCAGTCCAAATCTCAGCAGACTCAAAACCCGAGAAGAGACAACATTTCAGTTCAAGTCTGAAGACAGAAAAAACCTGATTTCCCAGCTTGAAGGCAGTAAGCCAGGAGGAGTTGTTCCCTACTCAAAAGAAGTTTAGATTTTTTATTCTATTCAGTGCTTCAACTGATTGGAGTAGGCCCACCCACACTAGAGTGGGCTATCTGCTTTACTCAGTCTACAGATTCAAATGTTAATGTCATCCAAAAACACCCTCACCAAAACCCAAACCAGACCAAACCAAACCAAACCAACAACAACAAAAATCTCTTACCATCACACCCCAAACAATGGATGTAATAATAACCAAATATCTGGGTACCCCATGGTTCCACCAAGTTGATGCACAAAACGAACCATCACAGTGATCATACGTCCTGATTCCCAGCCTCAAAGATGTGTTTACCTACTAAATAGCTCTGAAGAGGAGTAAACAAGTCCCACCAAGATTATAAAAATCAAATTTTGCTCTTTGCATTAAAAATGTAAAATAGGCTCTCTAATATAATAAATCAAAAATGGGAAAGAAGCATAAACAAAGACTCAGATGAAAAATATAGCCACCAACAAAAACTAGTAAGAGAACAAAACACTGTCAAACACTTCAGAACAGGCAGCACCTATGGAAAGAGACAGAAGTTTCTGGAGTGGATCAGTGCTGTTCTCATTACTGAAAAGCTACTTGGGAATGTTTTAACAAACCCCTGAGAATTCTCATTCTTTCAAATCTAGAGAGAATAAAATGAGGAGCACACACTTACGTTTTTCTTACTCAAACTGGTTGGTTGACAGTATCAGACTATAGAAATGAACAAGTGCTGATTTTCTCTGAAAGAAGTTGTATTATTTAGGTCAAAATTAGGCTATAAATGACAGAGAACTGAAACTAGTAGCTAATTAAGACATGCATTACTTCTTTTTCCCATGAACGTCCCAGAAGGTGGCCCCGGGCTGGGTTATGATGCTGTGTATTATGGGTGACCTGAGGCATCGTCTCCCTCGGTGCTGCTGCAACTCTTCGTTGTTTTGATCTCATGTGAAAGATGATGACATTCACAGTCCAGGCAGTGGGATGTAGGAAAGGACAAGCATGCTGCCTCTTAAGGAAGGTTTCTGAAAGCTTTCACACATTTTCCTTGCATCACATTAGCCAGAAATTAATGACTTCACTCAACTCCAAGGGAATTTTTATTTTGATTAGCGCTGAGCATAGCTTAATATCAGGAGTTCTATTACTATAAAAAAGAAAATTGATATTGGAGAGTGGCAATCCTAACCCTGATTTTAAGGAACAACTTGAAGTCTGAGACTGTTACCTAAGTGCAATGCTGTACGTCCACAACTGGAGGAATTTAGCTTCAGCATAAAGCGCTTAACAACTTGTAGAAGAGCAGGACTCAGGGATTACTGAAGACTGAAGTTAGTTCATTACGTCAACTTTGATCTCTTCACCTCACCCTCTCTGCCACGCCGTCAAGTTACAGAAAGTGTGCACGGAATATGACAAGCTATAACATCTCAAACTTTAGTTAGCTTGGAAGAAAACACAAACTTGTTTCTGATATTGAATGAAGGAATCAGAAAGTCTCTTACTAGAGAAAAGGAAATGATAACATAAGACAATTGGGATAAAATCATTCAAAGAAAAGGTATTGGCACAGCTATCCAAACAACCTAAATTAAAAAAAAATGACAGTGCAAAAGACAAAACACTACTTTGGAGAAACAAAACCCCAGGAAACAGAAAGATTCATGCTCTGAAACAACTTAAGAGGGGGAACATAATTAAATAAAATAAGAAATAAAAAAGAAGATTAGTAGAATGAGATTAGGATAGAGGTTGTCTGTTAAAGGAAATGAAGTAAGGATGAAAATAATATCATTTGGAACTACCAAAGTTTCTGGACTAAAATGTTGAAAGTATCAGTCATGATGTATTTGCATTACAATAAATAGACGCCGATAATTCAGGGTTGAACCTCTAACTGTATTTCCATCTCAAACATGGCAAAATCGTTTTGGGGCTTGTGCATCATATATATCATTTGATTGAGGAGATTGTTACAGTTATCTAAAACAAATTTTTTTCATTAGGTTAAACTCCTTTTTTAAACCACCTAAGATTGAAGAAACAAGTGTGGATTGAAACCACATGCAACATTTGATGTTTTGAAATTTGTTTTGTTCTATTCAAAGAACAGCCTACTGCAATGCTGGTCTGAGACTTGGACCACAAGCAAGATAGCATAGTGAGGTTAGTACTCTGTACAGACTAGACAGATAGCAATTTACTCTCTCTTCTCGGTATTCATTTGTTCCACCCACTTCCATCTTTGTTGGTTTCCTTGGGATTGCTACAAAAGTCAGGGAAAACACACATGTATAGCTTTGAGAAATGGCTTGCTTAATTTTTTCTGCTTTCGTGAACTAGATTTATCTAAACCAAGACTTGGCTTGAAAAGTTATTTGTATTATGGCTAGGTCTGTACATTTACATATCTATAATTTATTCAGTGTATGTTAATTACCTTTTTAATGTGAAAATATTTTGACATTGCTTTTTCTCATTTCTTTGACTTCTTGGAGAATTTTATGATGAGACTGGCTCTAAATCACAACTGCTCTCTGGGCTTCTAGCCTTTTATACACCCTTCAGTATTGGTGCTTGTTTGTTTTTTGTTCCTGGAGTCTTAAAACATTTTTAGCAAAGTGGAATATCTTTATGGAGGTGACTTCAGTCAGTCTTATTTTTGATGGTTACATTTGGATAATCATCCCACCTACATATTCAAAAAGTAAAGATACACATTAAGACTAATCAAATTTAGGCTTATTCATGTTCCAAGAGCAAAACAAGATACTTACTTTTGAGCTGAGTCCGGTTATTCAACAAAATAGGATCTACCTGACTCTCTCAGAGCTGTATAATGTTTGATCTGTTCCTAAAATATTATCAAAGATATAATTTTTCTTTATATGAAGAGGCATCATGTGAATTCAGAGATAACACTTCTTAGTTGCTCGTCACTCTTAAAAGCTACCTGAAATATGCACATGAGGAAGAAGACGTGTATTTGTGAACTTGAGAAATGGATTTTGGAAAGTTTTATCTCCTTAATCTAATACATTTATAAGCTCTGTAAAATCAAATGTCAAAACTATCAGCAAGTAGTGCCCACCCTTAGAGATGAGTCCCTTTTCTTGTCAAAGGACATCATGTTCTTTATCACCCTCCTTTTCTGACAAAGCATAATTCTAATAGGCCATTTAAACGACTGACATGCAGTCAGAAAGGCTCTTGTTGACTAATCACTTTTCCACACAGTTGATAAGTCTTCATGGTTTTTGAGCTGGTATTCTTGAAGCATCTTATTAACAGTTATAAGGAAACGTTCACAGGTACAATGGAAATATGTATTACACTTCTTGCTGTTACAAGCTTGATATCTGGCATATTAGAAATTTAGGAAAAAAGTGGAACTGCAGAGCAGATTTTTCTCAGGGTATGTTGAAGCAGCCTTTGCTATAGCTGTGAGATTTTTAAAAGTATTTTCCAAGACATCTATCTTATACAGACAATACCATTTTAAATTGGACTCATTAAATCATTTGTTGTCACAGCCAACAGTCTTGTGGAGGCTAGTTAACCAATGAAAAATGAGTCTTTCTAACTTGTTTACTTTATATGGATGCTTCCTTTATTTAAGTTTTCTCCCCCTCTGGTCGCACATTGACTTAGGGGATCTTGTTATAGTGCTGCCTGACAAAAATTAAAAATGTGAAGGCTGAAAATACTATAGATGTAATGCCCAAGTTTACATAAAATACTGGTAAAGATGTTCCCCCTGAGTGATACTTGGGCCTATCATTTAGTTCAAGAAAGGGAACTAATTGAAACCACATTCACTTTGTTGAAAAGGTAACAAAGAATTACTGGATTACTTGAGAAACACAAAATTTTTGGCACAGAAAGCAGAAACCTGATGATACTAAATTCATCTCTGAATTTTTCCTCCCAGCCCCTAGTCCACCAGTTGAAGATTGTTCCAACAATATAGGCTAAAGTATCTGTGCTTATTTACTCAGTAATTCATTCACTCATTCATTCAATTGTTCATTCATCTGCTACTAAAAATCACAGTGGATGGAAGCCACCCTTTACAAGTTATGGGCAAATAGTGTATTTCTTTGCCATTTGGTAGCAATTAATCATTACTTAACTTCAGATGGTAAGTATTCTCTTTTGCTGTAGGTGAATATTTTTGGATTTTTGTCATACTATTGCTTTCTTAGCTATGGTCTAGAAAAACACTTCTTTTAATTCACATTTTTAAAAAGTTTTCTTACTTTTGTTTACTTCCTAACAGCTTCCACTGAGTGTGTTGGCAAATCTTACGTGAACTGAAATGGTATTTTCTGATTAGCTCTGTGCAATGCTGTGTATCTCAGAGCTTGCAATAGGAAAATGCTAATGATGAAAAAGAACTTTAGAAATAGATATAGCAAGGTTTGAATCTCCTACCAATTTTCTTATATAGGAGTAGGCAAAAGTAGGTCTTCAGTTGTAATACAAGTAAATAATACAATAATCAATAAGCAATAATGCAAGAATAAACTGTTTTGCATACTCACAACTGTAAACCTACTTTTGCCCACCCTGTATGTAAAATAGAGATGATAAACTCTTTAGGAGTTAGGCTGAAGATAAATAAAATATAGATAAAGTTCCTCGCACATAGTGGAAAATAGATTTTCCATCTATCCAGAAGACTAAACAAACAAACAAAAACTATTCTTTTGAATTGTCAAGTGGTATCTAATTCTCTGCCTAGTATATAACACTGGTTCTTTTTAGTTTCTTAGCTTTCTCCTATTTGATGACTGATAAGAATTAGATTCAGGTGAATTTTACACATATATTTGTATTTTCAAAGGTGTTCGATTCTCAACTTAGTTTTTTGAGGTAATTGGTATTACTTGAGAGTTGGGTCCTTACTAGTTAGTATGTGCAACAAAACTCAATTTAGGGTCAGCTGCAGTTCCATTTATACAGTGCATAGTTTCTTTTCCAGCTCATTAATAACAATGTTAAATAAGCACAAACATCACAACAAGCCTGGAAATAGTAC
The DNA here is from genome assembly GCF_022682495.2 of Desmodus rotundus. NCBI lineage: Eukaryota > Metazoa > Chordata > Mammalia > Chiroptera > Phyllostomidae > Desmodus > Desmodus rotundus. The sequence continues at coordinate 50,289,843 of NC_071389.1, forward strand.
TTAGAACATTCTTACAATTAACATATTCCTATTCATCATCGCTCTATTCTGTGGTCTGCTGGTCAGTTTGCTTTGTAGACTAATATAGCATAAAGTGCATTTGAAATAATTCCTCAAGTTAGTGTTCTTTAAATTTCCCATTAACTCATATATTCCATATTGTATTAATTCAGTAGTTCCCCATTTATCTAAAATTTTATCTTCCCTAACTTTCTCTTTTGTTTCCTTGGTTTTCCAGTTTGAGTTAGATGTAGCTCATCTGTACTCTTGTGTTTACTTAGTCAGTAAATGTGTACTGAATGCCTAATACGCGCCAGGCATTCTTTGCACAGAGGAGAAAGCAATGAATAAAACAGTCCCCTGACTTCTTGGAAGTTACATTTTAGTGGAGGGTGGAGAAAGGCCAATGATCATTGTGTAAGCAAATAAGCAATATGATTTAAAATAGTGACGCATGCTGTGGAGAAATCAAAATATGACAATGGGATAAGGACTTGGTGGAGTGGTGATACAGGGCGATTATTTCAGCCAAGATAGTTGGGGAAGGCTTGCCTGAAGAGGTGAGACCTAAATGATGAGAAAGAAAGAATGGTACAGGAAGAAGAGCAGCGAGTTGAAAGGCCCTGAGATGGGAATGGGTCTGGCATCTTTGAGGCATGAAATGAAGCTGGTGTAGCTGGGGCGAGGTGGACAAGGTTGGAATGTGGTAGGACCCGATGTTGAAGAGGTAGATAAGAGCCAGGACAAGTAAGGACTGGTTGGGTATGGAAAGGCATTTAGACTTATTTTCTAAATGTGATGAAAAGACATGGAAGTTTTTAAACAGCAGAGTGGTTTGTTCTGATTTATACTTTTAGAAGATCATTTTGGCTCTGAATAGAGAACAGACTGGAGATGGTGAAGCTGCAAGAGTTGAGGCAAGACTAGTTGGAGACATTTGCAGTAGTTGAAATGAGAAATAATGGTGACTTGGATGAGGGTTTTAAATAATGGAGCTGTGAGAAATGGTTGGATTTGGGGGGCAGTATCAGTACAACTTACTGAGAGGCTGGATGTGGGAAGCAAAAAAAATGGCACCTTGTTAGATTTAGCACTTAAGAGATTGAAATCTACATAGCAATTGTCATGCAATATTTAGTCATTCCTTTAAATCACTTTATGCTCTCCTAAAGAGCCTGGAAACTCTGAAAATTGTGACTCTCATTTCCCTTTGGATCACCTATACCATTACATAGTTATTGCTCAGTAAGTATTTGTGGAATGAATGGGAGACATGGAGATAACCCTACAATTATTCAACTTGATAGAATAATAGCTGCTATGTTAGAAAAAAGATTTATAGGACATACAGTATGATATACGAATAAAGAATATAATTTCTTACAACACTCTTTATACAATTATATGATTCACCAGAGCCACACAAGCAAATTTGTAGTCTAGAAAAAAAACAGACCTGTCCAGTGTGGTTCAGTCGGTTGGAGCCTCATCTCGTAGACCAAAAGGTTGCAGGTTCTATTCCTGGTCAAGGCACATAACCAGGCTGTGAGTTAGATCCCCGGTATGTAATGCAGTGTTGAGCTGAAGGTTCTCCGAAAGGGGAAAACCCCCATAGCTATCACTTGAGGGATGAGGGAAGTGGAGCAGGGCCATTGAGAGCTACTTTGCACAGATGAAGAACTTGGCCAGTGTTTTAATGACATTAAACACTGTGTCTTTCTGTGCTCAGAGTCAGGGAGATGGGCATGACTATAACTTATGATGTGATGTAGTTGGAGGGGCTTCCTGTGCCTGCAAGAGCAGCTTGGAGGTGGCTTCTCTCCACAGCCCTGTTTGCCTGGACTAACAATGGCAGCTGAAAAGGTAGAAGAAACCAGACTACTTACTGGCAGGTGTAACACAGTGTGGGAGGAGTCAAAACTGGGATTAAGGAGGAAGATCCACCCCAGGATTTAAACACAGGTGTGGCAGCCATGCTGGGGCTTAACCACATGGTTTTGGAGTGGAGAGGGGGTTCTCTTGACTGCAAAGCTTAGGAAGCAGGAAAGCAAGATGTAACAGCTGTGTGAAGCTCTCTGTCTTGGCCATACAATTTGAAAGAATGCAGAAGGACCCTCACTGGCCCACCTTGAGGATGCAGTTTTGGATTAAGAAGGGGAGTCTAGCTGAGCTGTGGACTTCTATTTTCTTTTCCTGAGATATGGTACTTCTGACTGGCCTGGTTTGGCAAGAGGAGGCAGGACTGTGTGTGTGTTTGTAGGTGTTTTAAAGGGACTTTGCGATTAGAGCAATATTCTGCCACTACCCTAAAGATGTATAACTTTTAATTAAAAAATTCCTTTCCGTTTTACCAAACTCTGCATCGAGAGCCACAATTCCTACTGGCAGCAGGCAAAGAACAACCATAGAACAAAAAGATCCCCGGGGGGGTTTCTGTAACAGGTAGGGGCACACCTGAAAGGCAACCAATCACTGTTTATCTCATATTGATGTTTCTCTCTCTGTCTCTCTCCTCTCTCTCCCTCCTTCTCTTTCTCCCCTCCTCTCTAAAAGCAATGGAAAAATGTTCTCAATTAAGAAAAAAAAAAAAAAAGAAGAAAAGAAACCATAATGTTTACAGGTGAAAAGCAAGTGTAAAACATACATATGGATAGATCATAGATATCTTCTTAAATGAATGCTTTAAGTTCAGAAATAGATAACACGCAGGTTTTTCAACTTCTGGTAAGGTGTCAGTGTAGGTAAACACGGCTTATCTCCTTGCACAACTACATCAAAATTACAAGTAAATAATAAAACAACCATCACTCAGAACAGTCAGAAATTGAGTTGAATGGAAGTCTGACAACTACAGAAGTAAAGAAACACATCCATCCAGACTGGTAGGAGGGGTGCAGACACAGAACAGGCTGGTCCCACACTCACCTGTGGTGGGTAAAATTTGGGAGGGATATCTCAGGAGCAAGGAGTCCCAGCCCCACACCAGGTCCCCAAGACCAGGGTTCCAGTGACAGGAAGATAAGTCCCCATAACTTATGGCTGCAAAAACAGTGGGGGCTCAGTCACTGGAAGAAAATTCTGGAGCTGCAATCAGATCCTTGTAAAGAACCCACCCACGGACTCACCTACTTGGACTCACTCCATCTGAGCTCCAGCACAAAGGTAGAAGCTTGAAAAACACAAAGGCATACAGGGAGGAAGTGAAGGGTCTAGCATCAAGGCAAGAGCTGGCAGATAGCTTTCCCCCACATAAAAAGGCCATTGTCCATTTTCTGAACTCTCCTCCCACAGAGCCACAGAGCTGACAGGGAGATGCCATCTCTGAGATTCCATCAATCTGGTTAACGCTGTTTGCCCCACCCTGGACATCCCCTGAGACTCTGTCACAGCCAACATACAGGCCCACCCAAACTGTTCACAGAGCCTTTTTCATATCAATGGCTAATCTTTGCTTATGCTCCACAAATTCTTAAATCCTCTCAAACAGGCAACAGCCAACCTCAGTGAACCCATAGCCCCACATACCTCTTGCTAAGTAGCCCCAGGCATGGTTAGCAGCAATTAGCCTAGATTCACAGTTTGGCTTTGCTTGGGCATCTTCAAGCCCAGCATATGTAGCAGCCACTGCAGATTGCTTTATAGCCCAGGCAGAGTGGTGCTAGGCAAAACACATGTGGGGGCCCTGGTTTTTGTGGCTCAGTGGATTGAGCACTGGACTGTGAAGCAGATGGTCGCTGGTTCGATTCTCAGTCAGGGCACATGCCTGGGTTGTGGGTCAGGTTCCCCGGTGTGGAGAGCACGAGAGGCAACCACACATTGATGTTTCTCTCCCTCTCTTTCTCTCTCCCTTCCCCTCTGTCTAAAAATAAATAAATAAAATTTAAAAAAAAGATCTAAAAAAAAAACCCCACATGTGGGGGCTGACCTTGGTCTACCTCACGGAGGAAACTAAAGAGCCTGAGAATCCATGCACAACTACAGATGGTGTCAGAGCACCACCACCCTGTCCCTGCTGAGCTGATCCTCCAAGACAGTGGAGGTTGCTGGTCAGTGGTCACAGCCAGTACTTTCAACTGACTGGCCTGGATAAATCCCTCCCCTTGACCTGCAAACAGCAACCAAGGCTCAACTACCAGAGGAGGGTGTATGCAGTGCACCTGAAGGGCACACCTCTAGAACCCAGCTTGGGTGAGAGGGGAGGTTGTGCCACTGGAGCCTACAGGACACCTACTACATTAGGCCACACTACCAAGACATGGAGTTATAGCATCTCTACCGAATTCATACAAGCAAACACAGAGAGGCAGCGAAAATGAGAAGTCAAAGAAACATGGTCCAATTGAAAGAACAGATCAAAACTCCAGAAAAAGAACTAAAGAGTGACCAGTAACCTATTAGATAAGAATTCAAAACATGGTTATAAGGACACTCAAGGAACTTAGTGAGGACCTCAAAAGCACAAAAGAGATCCAGTCAGAAACAAAGGATTCATTAATTTAGATAAAGGGAAATAACCATTTACAGGGAAATAACAGTAGAGTGGATGAAGATGACAATCAAATCAATGATTTGGAACATAAGGAAGCAAAAAACAACTAATCAGAACAAAAACAACAAGAAAGAATCCCCCCTCACCCTCCCCCCCAAAAAAGAAGATAGTGTAAGCAGCCCCTGGGACAATATCAAAAGGTCAAACATTCTCATCATAGGGGTGCCAGAAGGAGAGAAAGAGCAAGAAATTGGAAATCTATTGAAAACATAATGAAAGAGAACTTCCCTAATTTGGTGAAGGAAATAGACACACAAATCCAGGAAGCACAGAGAGTCCCAAACAAGATGGATGTGAAGAGGCCCACTCCAAGACACATCATAATTAAAATGCCAAAGGTTAAAGATAAACAGAGAATCTTAAAAGCAGCAAGAGAAAAGTAGTTACTTATCTACAAGGGAGCTCCCCTTTAAGACTGTCAGCTGATTTCTCAACAGAAACACTTCAGGCCACAAGGGATTGGCAAGAAATATTCCAAGTCATGAAAAGCAGAGAACTACAGCCAAGATTGCTCTACCCAGCAAAGCTATTGTTCAGAACTAGAGGGCAGATAAAGAGCTTCCCAGACAAGAAAAAAATAAAGGAGTTCATCATCACCAAATCATTATATGAAACTTTAAAGGCACTTATTTAAGAAAAAGAAGATCAAAACTATGAACAATAAAATGGCAAAAACACATATCTGTCCACAATTGAATCTAATAAACAAATGAAGCAAACAAGAAGAACAGAGACAGAATCATGGATACAGAGAGGGTTTTGATGGTTGCCAGATAGGAGGGTGATGAGGGGATTAAGAAGTACAAATAGGTAGTTACAGAATAGGCAGGGGGTCATAAAGTACAATATAGGAAATGGGGTATCCAAGGAATTTATATGCATGACCCATGGACATGAGGAATGGTGGGGTGATTTCCTGAGGGAGTGGGGTGGGGGGGTGTTGGGTGGAAGGGGATATAGGGGGAAGAATCAGGACAACTGTAAGAGCATAATCAGTAAAATATAATTTAAAAAAATGATGCAGGTTTAGTTTTACTTTCTTTAATTGCCTATAAGAAAATATAACTTTTAAATCTTAAACTCTTATTTGCCATATTAGGGATACATCTCTATTAATTAGGACACTTTTGGGTACAATGGACTTCCCAAACCCAAATGGTTTAGATAGAAAGACCATTGACTCATGTAACAAAGTTCCAGGATAAGGTCTAGCTTAGAAATGGTTTAAAGAGGATTTAAATGATGTTACCAGGGGTTAATTTCCCTTATTTGTCCTTTACTTCTTGCTTTAACTTTATTCTCAAATGATTAGAAGACGACAGCATCAACTCAAGAAATGAAATACTCTGATTTCCAGTAGGACAGGAAGAGCTTTGACAGTGAAACCAATGTCTTGAGCAGGGCTCCATTGGCTCAGTTCTGATCATGTGTCTATCCCTAAACAATGTGTGTGGCATGAGAGAAGTGGCTCCTCAGAGCAACTTGGGGTACTACTGGGAAGAGGAATAGAAAATGTTAAGCTAAAATACAATAAATATCCAGTACATAAAGGGATGTTTTCTTTCATATTTTAAAGCATATGAGTGTGGGTTCAATACATTTAAAAAACAGATTATATTTTGAGATACATTCTACTTCCCACCTCAAGAATACAAGAACCTTTGATTATTTCTGTGTCCCTAGAGCTTAACAAGTACATGATATGAAGTAGGGACTCCATAATACTTGTTGAATGATGAGTAAACATGAGACATCACTTAACCTTATACAAATCTTTGCTGAACTTCTCTATTGACTTGTATGATAAAGCAGCCTAAGAATTTCTGTGCATGTGTCTAAATAGTTTGAAAAGATTAGTGTCCTGAAAAGAGTGTACAAATAGAGATATTGGACCGCATTTTAAAATTTGATTTATTTTTTGATCTCTCTCACCTTTTGGGTATAAAATCCACACTGTATTTCTGATGGCATTTCAGAGAACTGAACTTGATAATTCTGGCAGTGCTCTTTTGTTCTTTCCAGACATTCCATGGCAAGAACCTGTGTGTCTGACTTAACGTCACTGTGCTTCACTGTGCTTAAGCTTCCTGTAATTTGGATTGGAAGCTGACAAAGGGAGAAGGAAGACAGAACTTTTTAGTTTCTTATTAACCTGTCCCACAATGTTTCTTTGTTCACTCAATTCCAATGACTCCAGCAGGAGTTGAAACAAAAGCTGGACGATTGGCCTACCACCGGTTAATTACTTAGTGCAAGGGCCATGGTAGGGAATGGGTCAGAAAAGACCGATTAGACAAGCTTCAAGTTCCAGGGAAATGGTGGTGGAACAGGTAAAAATAAACTGGTGATAATTGAGGGACTAATTATCCTCCACCCAGCAACTGGCCACCAGGTGTTCTGTAGCACATAAAAGAAGGGACTGACAGAGCAACCGAGGCTGTTTCATTCAGAGACAGAAGGAGAGTTGAGGGGGGCGGGGAGGCAAAAAACCACCAAAAGGTTTAAAATCCATAAAATGGTGTTTCTTACATTTTTCACTTGTTCTTTCCTATTGTATTGGGTAGAAACTGGACCAAGCATATATGCTGGTGTTTTATTTTTTCTTTTGAAAGAACCTGTGTTCCTTTTTAGTCTGTATAATCATGATTTTTTTAGTGTTGGGTATACTAAAGGATATACACGTATCCTTGTAATTGAACTTATCAATTAGAGTCTTCTCACTTAACAATCTATATGGTTCATTTGTTGGATAGAAAGTGTACTGACATTAGAAGGGCCAAGACTAGTAACAGAATGGAAACCAACCAGTCTGAATAGTTAAAAGCAACGGTTTCATAATGATCAAACTTTCTCTTATTCATGCTATATCAGAATATAATGAGTTATTGGAATATCCCTAGTGATATCAAGATATCTCATAAAGGATTTTTCTTTTTCTTTCTTTTTCTTCTTATTTTATTATATTTTATTGATTATGCCCTTACAGTTTTCCTGATTTTTCCCCCTGTGCTCCCTCCCACCCAACACCCCCCGCCCCACTCCCTCAGGAAATCACCCCACCATTCCTCATGTCCATGGGTCATGCATATAAATTCCTTGGATACCCCATTTCCTATATTGTACTTTATGACCCCCTGCCTATTCTGTAACTACCTATTTGTACCTCTTAATCCCCTCATCACCCTCCTATCTGGCAACCATCAAAACCCTCTCTGTATCCATGATTCTGTCTCTGTTCTTCTTGTTTGCTTCATTTGTTTATTAGATTCAATTGTGGACAGATATGTGTTTTTGCCATTTTATTGTTCATAGTTTTGATCTTCTTTTTCTTAAATAAGTGCCTTTAAAGTTTCATATAATGATTTGGTGATGATGAACTCCTTTATTTTTTTCTTGTCTGGGAAGCTCTTTATCTGCCCTCTAGTTCTGAACAATAGCTTTGCTGGGTAGAACAATCTTGGCTGTAGTTCTCTGCTTTTCATGACTTGGAATATTTCTTGCCAATCCCTTGTGGCCTGAAGTGTTTCTGTTGAGAAATCAGCTGACAGTCTTAAAGGGGAGCTCCCTTGTAGATAAGTAACTACTTTTCTCTTGCTGCTTTTAAGATTCTCTGTTTATCTTTAACCTTTGGCATTTTAATTATGATGTGTCTTGGAGTGGGCCTCTTCACATCCATCTTGTTTGGGACTCTCTGTGCTTCCTGGATTTGTGTGTCTATTTCCTTCACCAAATTAGGGAAGTTCTCTTTCATTATGTTTTCAATAGATTTCCAATTTCTTGCTCTTTCTCTCCTTCTGGCACCCCTATGATGAGAATGTTTGACCTTTTGATATTGTCCCAGGGGCTGCTTACACTATCTTCTTTTTTTTTGGGGGGGGGAGGGTGAGGGGGGATTCTTTCTTGTTGTTTTTGTTCTGATTAGTTGTTTTTTGCTTCCTTATGTTTCAAATCATTGATTTGATTTTCATCTTCATCCACTCTACTGTTATTTCCCTGTAAATTGTTCATCATTTCAATCAGTGAATTCTTCATTTTTGACTGGATTTTTTTTATGCTGTTAACATCCCTACTAAACTCCTTAAGGATGCTCATTACCTGTTGTCTGAAGTCTGTATCTGACAGATTGCTTATCTCCATTTCATTTAGCTCTTTTTCTGGAGTTTTGATCTGTTCTTTCAATTGGGCCATGTTTCCTTGTCTCTTCATTTTGGCAGCCTCCCTGTGTTTGTTTCTATGTATTAGGTAGAGTTGCTTTGACTCCATGTCTTGGTAGCATGGATTAGTGTAGTAGGTGTCCTGTAGGGTCCAGTGGCACAGCCTCCCCTCACACAAGCTGGGTACTCAAGGTGCACTTTTCATGTAGGCTGAGCACACCCTCCTCTGGTAGTTGAGCATTGGTTGCGGTTGGCAGGTCAATGGGAGGGATTTACCCAGTCCAGTCAGCTGCAAGGATTGGCTGTGACCACTGACCAGCAACCTCCACTCTCTTGGAGGATCAGCTGTGCAGGGGCAGTGTGGTCATGCTCCTATGTGATCTGTAGCTCTCCACTGGGTGCACTGACCATGAGATTTCCTGGGTTGTGTAGGCCAAGGTCAGCCCACACCTGTCTTTTACTTGGGGCCATCCTCCCTGAGCTATAAAGCAATCTGAGATGGCTGCTACTTGTGCTGGGCTTGGAGATTCCCAGGCGAAGCCAAGCTGTGAATCTAGGCTGGCTGCTGCTAGTGCTGGGCCTGTGGCTCACTGAATTCAGATGTTGCTTAGTAGAGGATTTAGGAAGTTCAGCATGGGCCAAGACCAGGCATTTATATAGATAAGCAGTTTGGGTGGGCTTGTAATTTAGGTGTGACAGAGTCTCTGGGGTTCTTCAAGGTGGGTTAATGTTAGCCAGGTTGTTGGAGTCTCAGATATGGCACTGTCTGGCCTAGTCTGTGGGGGGAGGGGTTAGAAAAGCAACAATGACCTCTGCTTACTTTGTTGCCAGACACTTCAGTTTCTCCCTGTATGTCACTGGTGCCTTTCAAGATGCCACCTTGGTACTGGAGCTCAGATGGAGTGAGTCTGGGTAGGTGAGTCTGCGTGTGGGTTCTTTAAGAGGATCTACTTGCAATTCCAGAAGTTTCTTCCACTGACTCTATCCCTACTGGTTTTTGTAGCCAGAAGTTGTGGGGACTTATCTTCCTGGCAGTGTAGCCCTGGGCTGGGGGCCTGTTGTGGGGCTATAACTCCTTGCTCCTGAGATATCCCTGCTGAATTTTTATCCACCATACATGGGTGTTGGACCAGCCCATTCCACATCTGCACCCCTCCTACCAGTCTGGATAGATGTGGTTTCTTTAAGTCTGTAGTTGTCAGGCCTCTATTCAACTCGATTTTTGATGGTTGTGAATGATGATTGTTCTATATTTTAGTTGTCATTTTGTTGCGGTTGTATGAAGAGGTGAGCCATGTCTGCCTATGTTACCATCTTGAGTGTAAAATCCAAAGACTTTTTAACCCCCTTTTACTGCCTTAATTCATCATTTAAAAAAAATCAGCATGCAGAGTTCAGTAGCTAAACAGGTCTATCTTTGTGTAATATTTTATAAGTAACACGAGTCAATTGAATGAGTGAATACATTGGGCTAATAATTACTATTAAAATAATATAATATCTAATTCATAAATATGTTTATAGGCCAGATAAAACATGACAATGATATAAAATCTTAAAATGGCAAAGTTGAGAAGTAGACTGTCAGAAGAGTTAGCTGAGATTTATACGACTCTTATCTTGTGTCCACCAGCCCTGATTCTGCTGTCCTTGGAATGAACAGGCTCGTTTGGTCTAGGTGGAGACAACATCACTCCTCCGGAGCAGGGCAGTTTGCTGTGGAGCGGAGACATCTGTCCTATCAGATTCCTCAGTGCTCTGTGGGAGTAAATATCTCAATAGTGTTGCTCGGCTGGCCAGGGTAGCTATGTTTCAGGTTAAATGGCTGCTTTTAGGCTTAGTTTTTTTTTTTTTTTTTTTTTAATAAATTGTCCTGCTTCCCCTGGTTTTGCTGCTGCCTTTAGGAGGCAGAGCAATTTAAGAGTAACTTTGGAACTCAATTTGAATCATAGCTCTACCACTTACTAGAGCTGTGACTTTGAGAAGGGACCTTAAGTTTGCTGACATTTGCTTGTTCTCATCTGTAAAATACAAGTAATGATCATTGTCTTGTAGAGAACTTGTAAGGATTAAATAAGTTGTAAAATGTTTTATCATTAAGGTCTACACAGAAAATCAGAACTGCAGTGTAGTGTATAAATGCCCATAAACACTGTGAGTATACCGGAACTGAATACAGGGAATGTGTAACAAATCTAACAGAAACAGTGAAAAGCTAAATAAGAAATGGTTAAGCAACTTGGGGGTTAGTCGCAGCAGGAGGCAAATTCCACTCCTGTGCTGAGAGGATAGGGAGAGTGGACAGTGCTATTGAAACTCAAGGATTACTTTGGACTTGACAAGTCAGAATTGCAGCTGGTTTTTCTCCACAGAGGACGTGCTGACAGTGATGCTCTCAGAAACAGAGAGGAGAAATACCCCACTTCTCCTTTATCATATCCTCCAGTCTCCATCCCATTGCTTTCTATCAGCTCAACACAGCCAGAAGCCACCAGACATGCGAACCAGCCTGAGAAATGCAGCAGTCTGCTGGACTCAACTCCCCCAAGATACAGAGGGAACCAGAAAGGCAAAGAATGGCTCAATAAAAGTCCAAGGATGGGTACCCATGACATGTTGCCTGACAGATGGTTAGTACTTAAGTGAGGTGTCAATGGACCCATGTCTTTTCTTTCCCTTGGGTCCAGGAGTCTTGCAGCTCCCTCGCCCCACTCCCCTGACTCTCTCATCCCAAACTTTTAAAGGTCTCTGGAGCCTGGGAGAGGTCAGAGAAGAAACTTCAGCCTCTGCCTAGGGGCTCTATTCTCTGTAATGCTTCTACCTTTCTATACTGCTGAAGTCCTTGGAATTTATCTCTTTTCCTCCATTTTTCTGGGAGAAAATAATTTATTTTTCAGATGACTACATGGAGTGAGAACTTTTTTAAAGACGTCTCACCTCTTTCCCCTCAAGGGAACCTTCCATATTCCCAGTTTGTCATCCTAAATCCAGGGAACTTGATTTACTTTAAAACACACATACAAATCATTTAATCATATTAGGTGCTAGAAAACCCTACATAATTGACTTTGATGAATGTTACTCCTCAGGATGGTGCTCACGCCTGATTAAGGGAAGACCAATTTTTAAATAGCTGCTTAAGAAATTAAGGACCTTGGCTACATTTATTATAGAGTTCTCAACAGGTGGGTATATGACTTCCTGACCCTCAGCAGGTCATCATAACCGAGAGCATTGCAGGGGGACGAGAGGGTGGGAAGAACAGAGAAATGTGCACAACCTTACAGGTAAGCCTGGGTTTTGTGCAGAAATATCAGGGAAGATGGAGATCCAAAATGAACCAAACAATATCCCCTTGCTGGCCTTGATGTGTATTATTATCTTGAATAAAGGAATATTGAGTTGTTTTCAACATCTTCTGGATAAGGAGGCTGGGTACCTCCTAAAAGATTTTGAACAAAAAGAATTGTTCAAAACTTGACTTAGTAAGAGGTAAGCCTCAGCTGTGCGAATAATTATCTACTCTGGGTCACTTTGGCCTTCTTTTACACCATTCAAAGGAGGTATTACTGTATAGCAAAGCCTGCCTTTTCTTTTAAATAAGTCGCCGCACATAGAATCATCAAAGGTTTATCACTTTCTAAAAGCTGAATGAAGAACCAGATAACACTTTTATTGTAAAATAGATTACTTTTTCATTTTTCTGTGTTTAATATGTGTGTAGAAATTAGACATTAAAGATCAGAGAAAGACCACAATCTCCTTTTTCTTTTATTGTTGTGCAAGTCCTCATCTAATAAGTCCCCATACTCAGAACTAGGCATCAGGAGAGGCGTCCGTGGAGCAGGGAGTCGTGGGGATAAAAGGTTAAAGATAAGAGAACTCTGAGTGTGGATTCTAATCCACTGGGGAAGCTGTGAGCAGTATAATTAGAAGAATAAGCTGTGTAGGGACCATTCAGAATACAGCTGCTAAACCACAGCCTATGACGAGTTAGCGAGTTCATCTTTTTTAGTCTTAAAATAAAAGCTTTTCCCACATCAAGGACTGTCTGGAGAATATGTCTTCTGTAAAGTCTGCAGAAGACCTATTTATGATTACTGAAAGAAGAATGCAACATATTTCATGGGGGACACATTTCCAAATTCGAACAGTTTTCTTTTATAGTGTTCCGTTCTCTTAACTCTTCGGGGGTTTGAAGTTCTTGATTTTGTACAGCTCATGTGTTCTACTTTTTGAAAAGGTACTTAGCAAAAGTCTAAAGTATTTGGGAAGAGTCAGCAATGGTTTGATTTAGTCAGCTCCAATAGCTTCCAATTCCCAAGAGAAAGGCTAGGTGAATAAATCAGCTGAGTACTATACTAAAACATCTAGACAGGCCAAAAGATCTATTACCAGGAAAACCAGCACATGCCAGAGCAGAGGGAAGGGTGAGAAAGAAGTGATTATAGATGCTAAGCCAAAGTAATAAATTTTATAAACACTATAAGTTTTCGGGAGAATGCTTTATGTTTCCATTTGTTAAGTGTTATTATTGTTGTTTGCAAGTAATAAAAATTCACGGAAGCTAGCAAGACAAAATAATTTATTGTGGTATTAATTTCTGGGTGCTCTTCTCTGACTCCTTTCTTTCCTCATTTCAAATAGGTATCCAGGCTCTTTTTACTTCACGTCTTCAGGGTCATTTGCGGGACCTAAATTAGAAGCTGCTTGAAAGCAACACTTCTTTCTGTCTTTTCTGAAAGCCTAACCTCTTTGAAGAGAATATGCAAGGAGAAGAGGGAAGGGAGATGGTGAGGGTGAGGGCTCAAGCAAGAGCTCTTTTCCTCTCTCAATATGGTGAGAGGTGTGGGTTCTACTGGTGGTAGGGACTTCTTCAATGCCCGGAAGCAGCAAAACCTCAGGAGGGAGGGAACTGTGGTCATGGCTGGAGCCTAGTCACAAGCTCCTTTGGCTTCACTAATGTTTCAGACACTCTAAGCTCAGCATAAAAGTAGCTCAGCCTCCAAATCCTAAGAAACCCTAAGGACTGAGCTAACGTGTCTCAGGTGTGACCCCTCATGACAATGACCAATCACTGAAGGAGAATTACTGAGCTATTGATGTTGCCCAAGACACTAGAACTTTTACATAATACTTGTGGTGGATGTGAGAGTGGGGACAAAAACAAACGAGATAAAATTCTGGCCAGTGTGATAGAATAAGAGCCGGGAAGTGGATTTAAGTGTACTTAGAGATAGAAATAAAATTTGATGTTTCTCATAGTTTACTGGCTAAGAAGATTTATACTCAATATACTTAGGCAGATGAAAAATTTATCATAAGGATAAAATGATAGTCTTTCTCTTACTTATGTCTCCAAATCTACCTTATTCTACCACTTTGCTTCTTTCCTCACTGTACTTTAGCCATGCTGATTAGTCCCCAACCTGCCATTCTTTACACAATACCTTAGTATCTTCGTGTTCAAACTTCCTTTTGTCTGAAAAATACTCCTCCAAATATTTGCATGACTGGTTGCTTCTCACTTTCAGATCCTACTTTAAACGTCCTTCCCTAGATGAGGTTGTCCCTGATCAACCTAATAAAAGGAATCTTCTCTCACACCTACTTCTATGGTAAAGCAATTATTCTTGATTACCTGTCTTACAGTACTTCTTGGGAGTCAGAATAAACCAGATAGACAGCCAGACAGAAAGATCATGTATTAGTCTTCTAGGTTGTTACAGAAAATACCGAAGACCGAGTGGCTTAAACAACAAAATAAATTTATTTTCTCACAGTTCTGGAGACTAGAAGTCCAAGATCAAGGTGTTGGCAGGTTTAGTTTCTTTGGAGGCTTCTCTTTTTGACTTGCAGATGGCTGCCTTCTCACTACATCCTCACATGGTCTTTTCTCAGTTTGTGTCTGCGTCCTAAGTTCTTTACTTGAGCCATATTGGGTTAGTCATGTTGGCTCACCCATAGGACCTCACTTTACCTTAATTACTTCTTTAAAGGAATTCAAATACAGACACATCATGAGGGACTGAGAGTTAAGACTTCAACATATGGATTTTGAGGAGATGCAATTTAGCCCGTAACGATTGGGTAGATGGACAGATAGATAGATAGATAGATAAGATAGAAGATGGGTGGATGGATGGATGGAATCTCCCTAATTTATTCTGCTGGGAAGAAACCCTGGTCTGTCTGTGGGCCTAAGGACAAAGGTCTGGGTCCTGTACTTGACCTAACCCTTACTCTCCCACCTTCAGAGATGCCTAGCATCTCTAATTCCTAAGCCTTATGGTGCTAGTGGCATGAAATAGCTTGCTGCTTCTGATTTCTTGCACCCACTTTTATTGCTTTCCTCTACCAGTCACTTAATAAACCATAGGAAACTTAATAAACCATATTCAGTGACTAGCCATCTAGCTGTGTCCTTTCTTCTGAAATATTTTTGACATTTCTTACTGGTTATTGTCTTTTCTCTTAGGCAGTTTAACATTTTGATTTTATACTTTTTTTCTTCCTTTACTGTCATTTTAGTAGCGTTTCATGATGGTGTGCGGCTGAATGTACAGATTCAATGTTTCATGTTTAATTTAAAGTCTGCTATGTTGCTTTAAGCTTTGTTTAATATGACTTTAAGGTCCTAAACCCTGGAGAATTTCTTATTATTAATTGTGCAAAACTTCATCCTTAATGTATCAATACATATATTTTTTAGGATTAATTATATAAGAAGGAGTATTATCCAGGAAATTATAAATAGTATATCTAACATTGGCTCATGTTACTGTGGACCTGGTAAAATTTTTATGTACAAACCTGGGTTGATATATAACAAAATAATATCACATCACATAATAACATTTACATCATTAAAAAGGATATTTGGCCCAATGTAACCTACAGTTTTAGTTCCCATTCTTGTCTAGACAAACCCCATGTGCAGTCCAACCAAATCATCAGCTTGTTGTTCTCCAAACTGTGCTTGACACATTTTAGCCTTTGTGCTTTTGTTTTGTGTATTTCCTCCTCTTAGAATGATTCATTTTCACTTGTTACAATCCTTTTCATGTTTCAATGCCAACCTTAAAAGCCACCTTTCCTGAGGCTCTTAACTTCCTGAGGCTCTTTCTGGAAGCTCTGTCTCTCCTTTGAACTTAGCATTTGTGCTTCTGGTCCTTTCTTGACTCTAGTCAAGTTGTGCGTGAACTTGGTTTGTTTTTCCTATTAGACTATAGGAGTCTAGAAAACAGAGAAAGTTCTAGTCAATTCTTCATGAGAGCTTTTACATTTATTAGGCCTCAATAAAATCTGTTGATTATAATTCAATTTCCAAGTCACAGGAACAGTAACTTCTACTTGACAAATATTGGGCAATATAAACTCATGTAAACAGTAGTCTCTACAAAACAGAAAGCTATCTGTTGTTAATACTACTACGCACACCCATGCCAAATTAAAACCCAAACCAAAGCATTGTAAATCCAAAATTATACCTAATTTTCTTACTGCATGGGTAATCTGGGTATTTGTTTTCCTTTTTTACATTTTTTAAAACTAGGGCAGAATCTTAAAAACTGATTCTATAGACTCCTAAGGAAAGGTTTTAGAACGAATTTAATGTAGGCTTAAAGACTTGCCAAACACCTAAAGTGCAAAACACCTGAGGAGTGTCTTTGGTTATTATTAGAATAACAGAAAATGAAGAAGCCATCTGTTTAAAAGATATTCCTGCTGAAGCAAAATTGGGAGCAGAGATCAGTAGTTTCAGAAGGGAAGGGAGCAGAACTAAGCAGATGATACATGGAGCAGTTTTTCCCCGAGAGGTTTTGAGTATTGAAAGTGACATTACCAATGTACAAAAAAACCCTTCAGGGAATCATGAAGCTGCAGCGCATCGATCTGTGCCCTGCAATTGGACATTCAGAGGAGTGAAGGTGGGCTGGCCTCAATAACTTCAAAAGAGTTTGACTTCTTGGAAAGCCACACACATTTCAATATAACAAATAGTATAATTTTTTCAACATTGTACAGCATTACAGGGTGATGACCAATGATTTCTTCATTTTATTTTTTCCATGGCTATGACATCAGGGACAAAAATAAAGCAAATTTTCATTTTTTACATAATGTCCACATGACCAAGCAGTGGTATGCATAAATAATTGAAAACATAGGAGGACACAGGACTAGACATTTTTACAAATTAAGCCAAAGGAGTAGCTAACAGGCCAGTGCTTTGTCACATTACAGGTAGTAGTAAATTATAGGTAGTAATAAATTTATTTATTTACTGCTAAATAAATAATAGGTTAATGCTTCAAATCTGGTCAATGATGACTAAGTATTAATTGATAGTTTTAAGCTGATATGAAAGGAGTAACGAGAACTAATCAAGTATCTTTTTCTATATTGTGACAATTAGCAACTCATGCTCCCTACATAGACCTGCGGCATGTTAGAAGAGGTTATAATATCACATAACTCATAGTTCCTCAGTATGCCTAGGGGAGCCTAGGCCATGCATTGTACTAGTCTTTTGCCCAATGCCCAAAGCTAATGGAGGAAAAGCTAGGACTAGAAGTCCAGCCTCCTCCTGCTTTGGTTCACTTATCATGGATTTTCTACTCACCACACTGCCAAAAACGTGCCAGGATGATTGAGCAATAGATGTAACAGCTATTCTGATAATTTATCAAAATACGACTTTGAAGCCTTAAATCTTTTTTATCATGACAATTTATTTAGTTCTTCACTTATCTTTGTGTGTAGTAGTATATATTTGTCTCCAGCCAGAAGGAATAAGTCATAACTTTATGCTTCATTCATTCACTTGACCAACATTCACTATCTTTCTACTACGTGTTAGTTTCAAAAAAAATCCATTGTTTCAGTTCACTGATGATGTCCTCAACAACAACGAGTTTTGGATACAAAAAGCTGCCTCTATGTGTTTTAAGGGGAAATAGGCTTTATAAAGCACATGCCCTTGTTTTACTGAAGATCCTTGCATTTGGTACCCAACCTATTTTATTTTTGTCTATAAACAGTTCCTCTACCTCCGGCAGTTCTTTGTATTCCAATGCCCTTAATCCCAGAACCATATAGAATATGGATGAAGCATTGCCCATTCAGCGGTAAGTATCTAGCAGGGTCATATTATTATGGACGGGGTTACAGGGAAACAGAACTGGTCTATTATTACAGATGAAATTTTCTTTTTTTTAAGGATATAGTACTGAACGTAATATTAAGTAAAAATAAAGTAATTTTAATAGCTATTTAACTGTGTGCCTAGAAATTGGTTGTTGGGTGGTAGTAAGGAGGTTTTGAGGGCACTTGGAGCGGATTTCTTTTTATATCTTTCATGATTATTAGGTAAAAGCATGTCAGGAGAATAGTGAAGCCATGTCTTTTGCTTTCTGAGCAGGTCTCTGTAAGCAATTTAATACGGTTCACCGGGAGAGGGGATGGTAGCTAGTCCCTGTTAAGCCTAAACAAACTGCAGTCGAAATTGAAACGGTTGTTGCTGGCTCAATTCATGCCACTGGATTAAACTGAAATATTACCCATGTCATGTAGGGATATTGAAGAGAGTTGTAATTCTGTTGGTTTCAACTAGGTACTGCCAGCAGTAGCTGCCATATGAAAAACAGAGAAAATACATTTCCTGAAGAATTATTAGTAACAGGTGAAACTCCAACAAGGAATGCAATTCAAAATAGTAATAAAATAAAGAATAAAAAATTATTTGCTATCTAGAAGAGAAAAATTATGGAAAGCTGTCATCAGTGAAATTACCCTCCTCATGGAATTACAGAATTGTTTGGATTTCTTTTACTGCTTCTGTTGAATAAGCCGAGTTTACATTGTTTCACGAGATACACACGCTATATTATTTACTTCCATAAGTGGTAAAATTCTGGCATCGTAAATAAGTTTTCCCACAGTCTGTATGGTTTTATTTAGTGTGTACATATTAATGACTTAAATTACATTTCTATAGTACATTCAATGAGCAGACTAATAAAATCCCAGCCGCTTCGATGACCTTGAGACTGAACCCCAGTCTTTCACCTACAGAATTTTAAAAATACAGACATAGAGCAGGCACAGGGAAGACACATAACTAATTGTGGATTCAAAGCATATGTTTATCTCTGGGAGTATTTTCTCCCCAAGTGTTATTAATATTTAAATATACTTCTCTGAAAGCAGCCATTCCCTAGTAATGAGAACTCTTGCCACCAACCTAAAATTATGTAGGTGCCAATCTTTCAATTAGACCTCTTAACTGTCTGGTTTCTATGCTAGTAATTGTCAATTTGACAATTCCTTTAATCACAAAAGCACTTTGCAAATATTAACCAAGAAATCTCACGTAACTCCTCCGAGATGTAGTTATCTTCCTTCTTTGGGAAGGGACAGCTAAGCATGAGAGACTTGTCCTACAACCTCAAAGGAGAGTGAGGGATGAGACTGGGTAACATTCTGGGGCCAGCAGCCACTAAACCCAACAATCTCGTATCAGCAAAGCCATTTTGGATTTTGATTCCCTAATGAGGAGTGGAATATGGAGACGTGAAGATTTTAAAGACTATTTAGTTAAGTGTATTCATCCTTTGCTTCTGCCATGTAGGTTTATGTTTCCCTAATTCCTAAGAGGGAGGTTACAATAAAAAGTAATGAGTCTAACAAAAAATCTAAAGTAATGATAAGCTTTTTAAATATTATTGCAATCCAGAGTGATCCCAAAGCTCACTACTACTCAACACTCCGAAAACACTTGAAAAGAAGCTCTTCCCTGAGAATATTACTATTGAGGACATTCCAGGGAAGGGAGATACAGAATTTGTTTTTATCAAATGAGCTAAGTATTATTTGTGTTATTCCTTGTATGTTTTTAGCTCTAACATTACCACAGTATTTTAAAAAGTAGTTAAAAAAGCACTTTTTGAATGGTTGGTATTGTACCATATGCTGTTTTGAGAAAAAAGTTAGAACATGAAAAGTATATTTTTCAAATTATTTACTTTCCACAGAATATATTTGTTTTACATTATAATTGTTACTAAAATTAGATCGGTATATTTTTACTATGATTATAGTATATATCCATAAAACATTTAGGTGGGAATATAGCCCTGGCCAATGTGGCTCAGTTGGTTGGAACATCGTCCCTTAGATCAGAGGGTCACAGGATCAATTCCCGGTCAGGGCACAAACCCAGGTTGCAGGTTTATCTCATACGAGAGAGTGCGTATGAGAAGGCAACCAATCAATGTTTCTCTCTCACATCTCTCTCTCTCTCTGTCTCTGTCTCTCTCTTTTTCTACCTTCCTCTCTCTAAAAGCAATAAAAACCTGTCCTTGGGTGAGAATTAAAAAAATAAAAGAGTAAAAAAAGATAGAAACATAAAAACAGAAAATCTATCAGGATAACAATGCAGGAAGAAGACAGAAGAAAAGAGAGAGACATGACTAGTTAATATTCTGGGCAATTATTAATGTGTTCTACTTTTCATAAAATTCTAAACCATAAGCTCACTGAATATTTTAGACCTAGAAGGATAAGAAAAGATATTATCTTTTAATATGGTGTCTTTATTTAATACTCTAATATCAAATTTTTTTCCACCTGTTAACATCACTACAATTGATATACATCTTATAATCAAAATTATTTTATTATTGCTTTTGGCTAATATTTCCAAATTTTTAATAAATATTCATCTTTGGAATTCATGATTGAAAAAATCAGAATTTCTTGGAAATTTTAGGAATTGCCTTAATTATGTTATTCTGCATTTTCATAACATGCTATGTGTTTTAAATAATTATCAGTGATCACATCAGTAAACAGTGAATCCTTCTGTGATAAGATTATGTTGAGCATTTCAGAGGTTTCTTACTTAAAAGCAATAGGGAAGTGCATGGTTTATTGACATCGTGAATCAATGCATTATAATAATCCATAAATCTCTACCTGATATAGACATTTCATAACAGGACATTTATGAAGCTAATTAAATATTATTTAATATATAAAATATTATACTAAATATTTAATATTGAAGTAACTATTCTTAAAGTAAAATTTCAAAACACAAAGCATTAATTGCCCAAATGATAATATTGATCTTTGTTTTTTTAACAAATATTCCAGAGGTAAAATAATTTCATTTTGCATTGATGATGATTAAATTAAGAGCATGTTTAAAGCAACTTCAACTTTGTCAAATTTGTTTTAAGGTATATACTGTTTCTCATAAGCTTTTTAAAAAAGGTAAAGATAATTTTTTAGTTGGCCTTGAATTTGATGTTGAAATTAATATTGCGTTTGCGATTTATAATTTTATTTCAGTTTTAATTTCATATTGTAGTGCTCCACAACAATGTCCCCATCTCTATTTGTTGCATATCTTTTGTTAAACTATTTGCAGGGCAGTGTACCTATAGCAAATCTCCAAACCCTACAGAATGTCAGTGAGTATTACTGAGTAGTAGTCTAACATTTGGATCGCCTAACGAGGTTAACAGTACTACATAGATTCACATGTCAAAATCGCTGATTTAAGGATTCAAAATTTGTTAATTCTTGGAACACCACTTATAGGATTTGTATGAACATATTATGCTCATGCACTTCCTAATAATTATTTTATTTGCAAGAATAGCTCACTGTTAGCTGTAGAAAGGACCACAAAGTCACATATGAATGGTTGATTAGTAATGGCTCTCCATTGATTGTTAAGCTTTAATTTTCACTGAAGAATTGTAATACTTTTCCTGTTTTCTCTATTGATTTTCCACAAGACTTGGATATAAATAATTTCCTAAAGAATTTCCACATGGAAATACTGCTGTCTGTCTGCACTATGATGTAGCTGTTGCCTGTGCAGTTGTAAACATCGGAAGAACCAGCATCAAAATGTACAGAATGAATGTCATCTGCTTAGCAGGTAATTCCAGAGATAATAGTAGAGCATTCTTTTAATCCTTACTCTAAATAAGATGGCTGTGAAGGAAAGGTAGAGGAAGGGATGTATCAGAAATGTTTACCAACATTCCTGAAGAGAGTTTCCCAAGTAAGATAGTCCTCCATTATAAAGCCTGCTTAAGAGGCCAACACTGAAAGCTTTAGTTCTCTTAGCATTTTTTTCCTCTGAGTGCTGCCCAACAATGCTTCTGATGGCACACGAGATGTTATACTGTGGGCAAAAATGGACACCAAATGACTCTGAGTCAAAAGATGATTCAGCAAAGTGGGAGTATGAAAGTGAAGATAATTTAGAAGGACTTTAACCAATTTTGATTGCTTATAATTTCCTTTTTATGTAGGCATATGATAAATGATAAAAAGTTATGCATTATTAAGTCTGAGAACTCTTTCCACCCTATTAAAATTTTTCAAAGTGATGGAATATTTTCTCATAGTTTAATTGGTAGTGTTTTATTTTCTTATTGGTACATAAAATAATAATACATCTTATAATCAATGACATCTCAGATTTGAAAAAAACACCATAGATGCTGAAACTGACATAGAGAATTAGATGACTTCCCCCCAGTATTTGATGTTTTGATACATAACATCATCAACATTATCTGCATACATAATATAAAACTATATATGTACATTTTAAATTAATGCTAACATTGAGGTCTATCTATATTGATACACATGGATAAGTACATTAATTTAACTCTTGAATAGTATTACATCCCATGTGATAATGTGAATATCTCACAATTTACCAAATCTCAACTGATGAGCTTTTCCAATGTTTCTTATTAACAATGCTACAGTCCATACATTATACTGTATATATACTGTAATATCCATTATATATTATTTAATAGCATCTATATTAGTTAAGAAACGTTAGCAACTCCAATTACAAATCCCCAAATGTATCACAGCTTACACATGAGAGAACTTTGTTCCTAGGTCACGTAAAGAACAAAATGCATATTGTGGATTGGTGGAGGCTTTCCTCCAAGTGAAAGGGCTCAGGCGTTCCCACTATTTTCATCATATAGCTCTCAGTCTCTGCTTGTTTGCTTCAAGGAAGTGGGACAGGAAAGAGTATGGGTATTCTGTATGGCTGGCTGGTGCTTTATGAGGTCTGGACATGCTACACATTAATTCCACTCACTTATTATTTATTAGAGTTTAGTTGTAGGGCCACCTCTAATGATAAAGAGGTGAGGGAATTTAGTCTACCTGTCTGCTCAGAGAAAGGAGGAAATAGGTTCAGTGAAGTGCTAGTCAGTCTCTGACCCCATATTCTTACACATGTCTCCTTGTGCTCACTTCTGAGCGTCTACCTAGAGCACGTACCTACACGTGGAACTATTGAGTCTTAGAGAACAGATGTCACTGTGTAAGTGCTCTGCTGTTCTCACATCCTTGTCAGCTCTTGACTTTATCAGCTGTTTTACATTTTTGCTAATGTTATAACTGAAACAATAATAACCATGGCTTTAATTTGCATTCTTTTAATTAACAGGAATGTTGAGGACTTTCTTGATTATTGGTCGCTCAAGTGGCTTCTATAAATTCCCTGTTTTTATCATTTGCTCACGTTTCTTTTGAGTTTTCTTTTATTTTTGATTATTATTTGTTCTTTATATAGTCCAGATAACCCTCTGATGGTAATTTCCATTGCAAACATATCCTCCCAGTTGTGGCATATATATTTATTTTGCTTATGTCTCTTGATATACGGAAGTTAACTTTAATGTATGTAAAATTTATCTTTTTCTCTGTTGTGCTTTTTTTGTGTCTTGATTAGAAAATTCTTCTTTGATATCATGAACATATTTGCCTACATGTTCTTTTAAATGTTTAAAGTTTGATTTTTTACATTTAGCTTTTAAATCAACATAAAATTTATTTTTAGGTAAGCATAAGATGGTAATCTAATTTTCTTCCATATGTATAGCCAGTTGTCTCAGCATCACTTATTGAATTATCTTTTCTTTCCCAAGTCATCAGTAATTATACTCTATAATATGATTTCCCATATGTACCAATCTGTTTCTAAGTTCTGTTCCACTGAACCTACCATGTAGCCTTTCATATGTTTCACAAAATTATATACTGATGTACATGCACCCTTAAAATGGAGTTTATGTTATTTTTTAATAATAATAAAATATGATATAGATATTTTTATTTGTATTGCTCTTTTCTTTCACAATTCTTTTTTGGGGCATTTCTTTGAATCACACTAATTCATTCTCTTGGATTGCTACCTGATAGTTTCTGGTATTAATACAGGGTACTACACTATTAATATGTTAATGGGAATTTATTTTATGTCAAAATGTTTAACCTCTAAAAATAATGCTGAGCTAAACAGCCTTGTACATATAGGTTAAGATGTGCTCTCTGTACCACCCAATTGAAGTAGCGTGTCTGGTTTATATGGAACCTAAATGGAAAATGTTAGTATATTTTTATACATTGTTCTCCAAAAAAACTCTCACAGCTCCCATTTCTATCAACTACACCTGCCAGCACTCTTCCCTCCCCTTCGCTTCATCATGCCCAGCAACAGGCATCATTGCTCTTCTGAATGTTTGGCAGCCAGGTGTATGTAACTCATTATTATGCTTTGCATTCCCCTGAATAATAATGAATTGGAATATCTTGTCATATTTTTGACTATTTGTAATTATACATTCATATTAATTATTGAATTGCTTTTTGGATTTTTGTCATTTCTTGTCATTTTGAAGCAGTTCCTTTTATAGTATAGATATCAGCCCTTTTTTGTCATCATCCCACATTATGATTTTTTCTTTATTTGACATAATTCTTTTGACTTTGTTTGAGGTGTCTTTTCAACAATATTTTTATATTTAAATTAAATTTATTGGGCGACATTGGTCAATAGGATCATATAGGTTTCAGGTGCACCTATGATACATGATCTGTATATTGCCTTGTGTGCCCACCACCCAAAGTCAAATCAAATCATCATAAATTTGGCCCCTTCTACCCTGTACCACACCCAAGTCCTTTCCCTCTGGTAACCAAATTTTTACCGCAATAATTTAAATGTGAATATAGTCATATTTTTTTTCTTATTAAGACAGCCATCCCATTTAAATTACATGTGTCACCTCACACCTTCTAGGATGGCTATAATTAAAAACAAACAAACAAACAAACAAGTGTTGCTGAGGATGTGGAGAACTTGGAACCTCATACATTGCTGGTGAAAATATAAAATGCTGCAGCTACTATGGAAAATAGTTTGGTGGGTCCTGTAAATGTTGAACATAAAACAAAAGTTCAGTGGGCTCTGCAACATTATTCACAATACCCAAAAGGGTGGTCCTGGGCCAACACTTGTTTGCTGACGCCAGCTTTAAGCTTCTGAGTTTTATGGTCTTGCCTGAAATTTTCTTCACTACTCAATGGTGAATAATCTACAGCCCATCACAACAAATATTCCTAAAAATCCTTTATAAACACCTCCCATTTGCCAAAGTCACACTTCTTATAGTAGCTGTTCAAACTTCATCCTCCCTTTCTACTCCTTCTCTCTCTACCAGATCCTAGGTTCTTTTATTCCCATCAGTGTACCTTCAAGTTATTTGTTTTGTGAAACTATTTAATCCCTTATTATGTTTTCTTCCACTCTTTATTTTACCTTTCATTTCTGAAGGATAAAAGGGACCTGCCTTCTTAGAAGGTCAGATACATGGGAAATGTATACATTTATCATGTACTCAGAACACATTAGTTACTCATGCCAATAATGTGACCACTTGATGCTCTAAGAAAATTCTTAAAAGCAATATTTCGTATTAAAACTAAACCTTTAAAAAAAGTAATGTTTCATACAAATAGGAATAAACAGAAGCCTGAACTGAGTGCCCCCCGTCATGGAGACAAGAAGAAATGACCCACTAATGGATGTATTATAGTTAAATGCAACCACAAACCCAGACATTTTTAAGTGTGATTCAGCACTGCAAATATTTTCAACTCCATTTCAGTAGTTACTGACATTTAAACTGGGAGTTCAGTGTGACAACTTCAGCAAAGCACTATTAGGTTACACACATCTGCACTTGTTCAGATAAACGTACTCACCAAACTCTGTAATTCCCTTTAGAGGGATAAGGAAGCCCATTAACCGAATCTCATCACTGACCAGGATGGAATTGGTTATCGTTTGTCAGGGACAGTTTATAACATATCCCTTGGTACCTAGAGCTACTTGATGTGCTTGTGGTATTTCAGACTGTGGAATAAATTTTCCAGTCTAAAATCCAAACGAAATGAACAAGGATAAAATCAAGCTCTCCTTTCACTGTTTTCGTTTACTCCCAACTTCCCTCATAAATTTTTAATCTGAAATTATTTTTTCAGAGCAATTTCTAGGACAAAGATATGGATCAAGACGTCAACCCCACAATGGGCAAGTTTGATAAATTTTGACCAAAACTACACATGGAGAGAGAAAAAAGGAAAGGGGAACAAATGATAGGGAGAGGGGAGGAGGTGATGAGGTCTGAGAGAGGGCAGGATAGATGAGGGGAGGGCAGAAGAAAGGAGAAGGGAAACAGTGAGGAAGGAGAGATGGGAGCAAGAAAGGAGAGAGTAGAACTTACATTAGAGAACAAGAGTTAATTTCTCCTAAAATCTCTTGGATATAGAGGAAAGAGGAGGTGTTTTAGATCCTACATGGTAAAAAAGAATTAAAAAATTTAAAACTGCTTAAAGTGCTGTTTTATTGGCAGAGGAGATGTTTCAAAGTTAACAGCACTTTAGAATTTTAAATACAGTCGTTTTGTCCAGAGTCCAAAAACTTTGGAAAAGGGATACATTTTTTAAAGTTCATGTGGGAAAATACCCCAGAGATTGGTGTCTAAAATTCTGAGGGAGGGATATAGCATAATGATTTTACTTTCCTGCCAACTCTCATTACTTGCTCTAGTCAGAGTGCTGTGCAGAGAAAAAGCCCAGTGCCACTTCTGGGTGTGATATTGGCAAGATGAACCATCCAGATGATTCTTTAAGGAAGGATTCCCTCAACCCCCCACACCCAGATTCTGGAGAACAGTCAGCTGACAGCCTCCAGCATTTAGCTGCTTCAGAATCTGTCTCAGCTGCAGAGAGAATTATTTCAAACAAGGTCATGCCCTTCCCAAGGCAGACTACATCCAATGATTAATTGTGGTGAGGATAGGAGGGTCCAGGCAGTTCTGTCCTATAGCAGAACAACCCTGATGGGCATTTGCTCGGAGTTCGCCAGGGTGCTGTCTGAGGCTTTGTCAGGCCTGCATCACATTCCATTTCTCCCTCTGCCTGATCCTGTTTGCTCCACCTACCTTCCGCAGTGTTATTCCCTGATGGATGAAGTGTGGGTATACCCTGTACCCACACTTCGTCTGTCTCAGTGTCTGCTTCCATAGAACCCAGCCTATGACGCTTGTTTAGGAAATGAATGTTGTAATTGATTTGTGATATTTGCCATGGGCCAGGGTAAGAACACTATTTGCCAGGCTTTTACCATTCTTGTTCTTCAAGCCTCAAACCATCAGGACGGAATAATCAGCAACTTTCTGGGCTAGAGAATTAACTTCAAAGGAAATATTGGAATCTTGTGGAGAAGATACAAGAAAGACTCAATCATTCACAAAACATTTAATGATATTAGCTTGAAACCAGGTAGAATTTAGTAACACATACTAACAATTAAAACTTAATTTAATAGCTCCTACCTGGGACTCTTTAAAGGGGTGTGGAAGCCGAGAAAACTTTGTCGAGAGAAGTGGAAAGAAGAAATGACACACATTTTCCTGTCATAGGAAGAATGTGGCAGGGCTCCTCAAGTAACACAGGTGGCGTGAACTCAGGTGGCGAGTCAGAAAGCCTGGGGGCTTGGTGTTCAGCAGGATGCAGTGTCAGGTGGGGAAACCTGGAGAAGGGATCAGGTGGGGAGGTGAGTATGAGACCAGAGCATCTGGTTATTGTCCACAGGAGAAGGCCTTTCCTTGCCTTGCTTGGGAATTTGGACTTCATCCAGCAGCCAGTGGGCCCTTTTGCAGGGAAACTGTGATTATATTATATATTAATGTCTTAAAGCGATGTTAGGCTTTTCTTGTGTTGTTCTGTATTTGAATATGTTTGTCCTTGGGGTTAGTTTTTGCCTCTGTGGGTCCTTTATCCCCTAAAGAGGGCAAGTATTTCAGGGACCACCAACTAAAGATGAGTCAAATATGACCTGTGAATCAGATTTCTAAATTAACATTCTTTTTGTTCTCCCAGAGCTTTGGGGAATTTGTGTTTGATAATGCGTGTCTGGGCAGGACCAGAGGTACCTCCATGGTGCGTCACCAAGTGCAATTAGGAAACACCCCACTGGAAAGCCTCCATCTGCCCTGGGCAGACCGTCTCCTAACTGCGGTAGGATGCTGAGGGACACACACAGATGTCCACCACATCCGTGATTTGTCTGGGTCTCAGGAGCTGCATGAGAAAGTCCACAGACTCATTCACAATTAGAATTCATTACACAGATGGCTGACAGACCCAGAGATGACACGGAAATTCAGGGTGACTCATGCCTGGGGGAGCAGTAGGCTCTCAGGAAGTATGATCACCAGGATCCCTGGCAGAAACAACTCGTAAGTGTAAGCTGAAGGGCAGGATCAGCAGCAGGCCTAAAGGGGAAGACATTCTGGTGCCACAGGAAGCTGTACTGAAACTGTTCTCACAACACTGCCTCCGATGGAAACACATGCTCCCTAGGAAGGAGGAAGCTAGGTAATAAGATGGAAGGATTGTCGCACAAATAATTCTGCCATAAACCCTCATCAAAAAGAGCTGACTAGAGAAGGCATAGATATCAACAGTAGCTGGAGAGACAAGTGTAGTCCATAGGCTGGGAGGCGGGGACAAAGGAACTCACTGGTGTCATTAGAGAGAGGATAAAATTCTAATCTATGAATGGAACTTAACAGTGAAGACTGAGGAAAATTAGGTAACATTAATAGGACACTGTGGCATTAAACGTGAGGACTGAGTGAGGCAGAGGATCTGGTATTACGTCTGTGACTCTAGAAGACAATGATATGAAAATTTAGTGAGAAATGCAGGTAAAAAAGTAAGAATAAGAAAACTGAGAAAAAGAATGAGTGATTTGGGGAAAATTTTCATATATTAGAGCATGTTGCCTTATTGTCTGGTATAATATTCGGATTACTAATACACTAGGCAGTTGGGTAACTTGGATTAGGCCCTCTTAAGAGAGTGGCAGGTGAAGCATTAATATTGGAGATGGCTAAGAATTTAAGGAACAATCAGAGACAGTGGGATGAAAAGGATGTAGAGAACACATGACAAAAGTATAGGGGATAAAAAGGGAGATCCAGGGATGAGTATTGTGTAGAAGTTTTAGGGGTTATTGCTGTCCTAGAGAGACTATGGCATGTGAAGATGCTGACTCTGTAGCATGGGACCTAATGTATTATACCATAAAGAAAAGATGCTAAGGGTTTGCTCTTAGGACCAAGAGGCAAAGTCCAACCTTAAGAAGTAAATGCAATTATTAAGAAATAGCCAACTAGCTGGATAGCTCAGTTGGTTAGAGTGTCCTCCCAATATGCCAAGTTTGGGGATTCAATCCCCAGTCAAGGCACATAAAATAATCAACCAATGAATGCATAAATAAGTGGACTAACAAATCTCTCTCTCTCCCCCCTCCCCTTCTTTTCTCTCTAAAAATCTACAAATAAAAATTAAGAAAAAGAAAGGGAGGGAGTACCATTCCCAGTGCCACTAGGTTTCCTACTTTCCCCTTGTCTATTCTCTGCATGAGGCTCACAACCAGTCCCAGCGGAGCTGTCTCAGAATCTTGACGTGGTATACTTGGCATCGGGCAAGTATGTGCAGTTTGAGAAAACATTTCTCAGGACTTTTATGTGTTCCCATGGTCAAGAAACTCCTGCCATAGGCCTGCAATTCAACAGTTTCTAAAGCACAAGGGTTAAGAAATGTTCTAACAGTGAGGGAGCCCAGGTGGCCACTGGATAAAGGTTGTAGTGCCTAGGGAAGAACTCCCTTCCAATGGTCATCAGGGCTTCGACTACCCAGCACTGTTTTGGAGGGAAGGGCTGATAACTTGAACATGCTGGTTTTCCAAGATTAGTCTCGAATTCACATGTATTTCTAGTTGAAGAGAAAAATCAGCTACCTCTCCTTTGTCACCCTTTCCAAACCCTACCTTGGAGATGGCATGTTTCAGGGGAACACTTGGAAGACTCACCTCCTCCTATGTTCTCTCTACACCCAGTATCCCACCCTATTCCTTCTTTCTGGGCATGCAACGGGAACTAGTTACTCCACAAAAAATTCCACAACTGGGTATAACATTGAAGAGTCACATTCTGCCTCTCTCCAAAGAAGGGTAGATTTTTTTCATTTTTCTTCAGACATAAGGAAATACACCAATGCCATATTTTTCTTGTTTTATCATGCACAGGATAAGGAAGACAACAGGATTTACTGAAGAGAAACCCACAAATATTTGTTGTTTGAAATGAGGAAAACTAAGTTAAACCAGTAGAGGCAATTTTGGCTCTGAATAATGTTCACTTTCCTTACAAATGATGTTTAACAGATCTGGTTTTCAAACTGCACAAAAGCAAAATTAATTAATATTTTCCTCTTTAAAAATTATGGCTTTGTTTTCAAACATGAATGAGACATACGAATCTATTAATAACTAAAATTTAAATGTTATTATTAGCATAAACTAAGCAAAACTGAAACTCCATTATAAAATGATCCTTAAAGATGCAAGAGAGCTGCGTGATAAAAATCAATCAAAATATGTCCAGAAGTGTTTCTTCTTCTTGAGAAAAAAAATAATGAAATTGGTAATTACAAAGCCAGGATTGAAGAGAATAGCTACTCTAAATAATTGATTAAGGTTCAATGAGTTTCTTTATAGTGTTTTGAAAACAGTGACTGTTCAGGAGGTAAAGAAGACCTTCTGAGATAAATAAGTGGAATTGGGTAAAGGCATTTTCTTATTTATGTTAGGGGGAAAGAATCTCATATTCTCAGCCACTCACATTATAAATTAGTTGTATTAAAAAAACTGAACTAAATTTACTGTTTGTGAAGATTTCATGTTACAGATAATTATTTTCTTTTCCAAAGATCATATATTTTTAATTCAAATGAAGCATAATGAAATTAATTCTGAGAAATTCTGTTATAATTTCTTATGCTATTTTAAGGCACAAGTCAATATGCTTTCCTAACTTTTCAAATTCACTTATTTGTTTTAAAAATGTATACTGAGTACCCACAATGTTCTAGGCACTATGCTCAGAACTCTTAGCAAAACCCCCACAATTTAATTTTGCTTTAGGCAGAGTTAAGAGTTGAAACATTTTTCCTCTCATGATCATGCCAGGATGCAACTTCCTTTTACCTCTTTTTATGCTGAAAATTTTTTTGTCATAAACCTATTTTCACTTTTGACAAAAGAAAATAAGTTTAATTCTCACCACTGACAACAAATCTGAAAACAGCTTTTTAAGTTCTTAAGTTTGGTTATCATTTGCTTTGTCTTTCAGGGTGCTCAGCACTACAAGGGAATATACTTACCTTCCTTTCTTTTCATTCCATTACAGTACATTACATTATTCCTACTACTCTCCTTAGAACCTTTGCTAAGAATTCTTCTCTGGCTAAATACAAAGAAGCAACCTTACTGGCAAACATAAACAGCGTGTAGTTAAATATGTTAATATCTCCAGTCTATTTTTTTTTAGAAACCGACAGCAGCTATGGCAGAGTTCACCTTAACCATGACCTTCTTAGGCCACTGGAGGCCACCAAATGCCTATTTCAGTTTTATGTAATGGAGAGAAAAGTTAAATTAACCAATCACATTTAGAAAGCAAGTCAAGAAACAAATTAATTTAAAGAAGTCCAGAGACCAAACTGGAGATGGCAACATGGTTGATGTGTGGAAGGGCCTGAGGAGAGAGTGCATTGGAGAAGATAGATAACAAAGCCCTCCTTATAATCAGATTTCGCAGATCAGTAATGAGAAATTTGATAATTTCTTAATATATTGACAACTGAGTGAGGCTGAAATTTCAAATGAATGGAAATGTGTGATGTGAACTTCTAGTTGTCTTTGTAGAGAACTTCTGACCTTTACTTCCTTATATCCATTTCCTCCCTCCATCCCACCATTCCTTCCTTCCTTTGTTCCTTCCCTCCTTCCTTCCCTCCTTCCTTCCTTCCTTCCTTCCTTCCTTCCTTCCTTCCTTCCTTCCTTCCTTCCTTCCTTCTTTCCTTCCTTCCTTCCTCTAATTGACTGACAAAGCAATATTATTCCTACTTTATGAAGATGAAGTAGGAATAGATGAAAGCTTCTCTGTAGGGCTCTGTAGGTCTTAGACAGATGTTAATATTCTTACCCTCGAATAAGTCAAAGTGAGCTCAGTGGTTAAGAACAGGAGTTTTGAAGTCAGACGAACCTAGGTTCAAGACTATATCCTACCCCCTGCTATCTGTGTGACCTTTAGCAATATACTTACCCTCTGTAAATCTCAGTTCCCTTCTTTGTAATATACAGATAAAAACAGTAATTAACTTATACGTTCATTATAAGAAATAATAAAAAGCAGCACTGAACATGTTTTAAGACTTAGATAAATATATTTTAAATATCTTTGAATGAAGAGCTATGACACATGACACATGAGTACTTAAAAAAAAGTGCCCTTGAAATAGAGGCCAGGGATGTGTAAAGGGGTTCTGCCACTTACTGTGTTCAGGGTACATGATTTATTCATTATTGTATTTCCAATATCAAGCACTATTGTCAAAAAGATAGTGGATATTCAGTGTTTGCTTAATAAATGAGTACATGAATGAATGAATGATCTGGAAGGCCAAGTAAATGTCAGCTTCTGTGCCAAGTCTCATTGGTAGGGTTCAGGAAGAAGTATCAGGGTACCCATGTGCTTGCTGCACCAATCTACCTGCCATGTCTGTCTGGCCAGGGCATAGGCACAGGGAGTGGCTGCGTGAGGGTTACTGATGCATCGACCCAGGACTTGGCCCTCAATCTAGCCAATGAAAGAAATCAGGAGTTGGACTTAAGGTGATAGTATTTCCTTCTGCACAACTTGCTCTGAATTAGAGGAGACAAGTAATCTTACCACATTCATCTTGGAAGGACTGGCATGAGAGAAAGTTGTGTTGGTCACAATCTAAAGCCCAATTATGCAAACCATGAGCAGTACTTCTCTCATTATTTCTTTTAGACTCAGAAAAAAAAATGTTCCTTCCACTTTACATCTTGCCATTATTTTTTAGCTTCCATTTCAATTCAGATACTGGAGCATCTTGAATTTAATTTGCTTTTTGACAGGCTTACTCCACTAAGCTAGGTCAGATTTACCAGTAGAGATTTTAAAATCTAACAATGGAGACTCCACCAGAGAAACTCCAGTTCACAGTTCTCAGCATGGCACTGGGTATTTGTATTTTTGGAAAGTCCATAGTTGATTCTGAAGCACAGCTTGAATTGAGAGTTATTAATATACAAAATGCTTCTCATTAACTTTATTTGAATTATGGTTTTAGATATTTTTACTTATGAATCATCAGTTTCCTTATGTTTAAGTTGCAAATAATATTCTTTGCTGTGATAATCATAGATAATACCAAATATCCATTATTAATATTTGTGCCCCTAAAGAGATGTCATAAGGAAGATATTCTAAATCTGAAAGGATTTGAGGGGTTTTGAAAAATAGACTATTATTATCAATATTAACAGTATTTTAAATTTATAATATGCTACTGGTTTATCCAGAATGATAAAAAATTATGTATTCTAATTAACATACTTCCCTGGACTAGCCAGAAAATAAATGTCTATTTAATTCTCATTACTGAAAATATTATTAAAATCTGACAGTCTTTTCTGCCTTAAAAAAATCTAGCATTGTGCATATAAGTCTATTTTGATCATTTCAGTACCACAGTATTATCATTCAGAACCAAAACTTTTCATTGTATTGCAATATAAGCATTGTTTATTGAAAACTAAAGTATTCAGACCCTCAGGATTTATCTGGGAGTTTGTTTTACTGCTTTTTGTTGGTTCTTGTTTTTAATGTAAACCACTGTTAAATCTATTCCTGGCTTACTCAATCATCTTGAGGATATAATGTTGTCGAATAGTCCTATGCAATAACATCTGATATCAGCCCTAGAGAACTCCCTCCTTGACTGGGAGCTTTTAAATTCTATCCCCAGCCAAAAGGTGGAAATGAATAGGGCTGGTCCTTTCATATATGTTAACACTTTGGGCTACATTCTAGGGAGGGTGGGAGTAGGGAGACTGAATTTCCTGCTATTCTAAGCCCTGGGCTTTCAATACTTCTGGGAGGCCATTATTTATACTCCAAACATTAAAACAGTCACCCCCTTTAAATAATACTTGCCTTACCAAGTTCTCATGAATATAAAGTCTGTAAACATTTGTAAAAACACAGAAAGGCTTTGTTCTTGTTTATATTATTTACTAGTCTATCCCCAATGCTTAGAAGAATCCTGGAAAACATTTGTTGAATTAATGAATAAATGTTTTTCTTCCTTTCCTCATTATCTTTTACTACATCTTTCTAATGACATTTGTCATATTTCATGTTGTGGTCTTCTTAGTCATATAATCTCTTGCATTATACAATCACCTACCTTAATATAGGCCTCACGTCTTTCACAACTTCGTTCCTCTACAGAACATGGCATAGTATCCGACATAGGAATTCAATGAATGTATGTTGAATGAGTGTTTGTTGTAAGTAAAGCCAACTACATAAATACTGATAAATGACATATAATGAGTGCCCATCATGTTATTTTCATAAATGGTGTTGACTAGCAACAGAAATACTCCATTCCAAATCTTCCAAGTGAATTTAGCAGAAAGAGAATTATTGACAATATTATATTTTTTCTTTCAACATTGTTGGTTAACATTGCATAATTTTTAAACTCTAAATACATATGATGACTATTTCAATGATATTTAAGGTCACACAAATATTTATGACCTATTGTAATAGAATTTTTTGTGAACTGAAAGGTATTCTAATTAGTGCAGTTCTTTTCTTTTTTCAGAATGCTGTCAGCTTTAGGCTCAATGGGAAAGAAGAGGAAACTGGGTTGATTCCTTATTTTTACCCTTCATTAGATGAGTGTAATTCATTATTTTCTAGGTTACCCAAGGGTATACTTCATCAGCTTTGATGCATTTAGCATGCTGCTTCGTGTCTCCTGAGATCTAGGCTTTCTCAGCATACCACTCCTCCTTACATCTCCTCGCTGGCTTCCAAAGAGGTAGTATGTCAATATTATGCTTTTATTGATAGCAACACAATTCACATTCCACTTCTTTCCCTAAACTTTTTTCATTATGTGATTGTATCTGCTGGCTTAGCCTTTTCATGCTAGCCATTTGTTTTGCCCCCAAGCATCTGGCCTTTAAAACTATAATGCATCTTCCTGGCTTATTGAATAAGAGATGTATGACTCTGTAGGCAGGCATGACTGTGCTCACACACTAAGTCTTACTGAGGTACTCAGCTTCTTCAACACTGTGTTAATTCTCATAATGGTCTGCCAAATTTCTTAGTTGTTATGTGATTATTGATGTCATACTGCATTAAAAAAAGTTAGGCTTGGTGTTGGTTCTAAGAACAAAGACTTTATCCCCCCACTATACTATAATATACTACTCAAACTGTCAAATGTATATGTAAAGTTATTTTGTATGGTGATGAAGTGATAATCCTCATAAACAAAGAGGAAACAATAGATATAAAATATATAGTTTTCAGGAACATTGGATTCTGCTTCATATCATGTTTTCATTCCAAAACTAAAGATTAATGGCTTAGGAAACACTATTCTAAAATGTGAGTTCGCTGTTTACAAGATAATTATAGATAAAGAGAAGGCAATTATTTTTAGCTAATCTAGAGGACTTATTTAAATGCAATCAATGAGTAGAAGATGGATAATGTTTGATGATTATCAATGATAATGATAATTTAAAATTTTATTTATTTATTTTACAGAGAGGGGAAAAAAAGGAGAAATAAAGGGAGAGAAACATTGATGTGAGAGAGAAACAGATTGGTTGCTTCTTGCATGTGCCCTGAATGGGGACCAAACCCACAACCCAAGCATGTGTCCTGACTAGGAATCGAACCAGCAACCTTTTGCTTTGTGGAATGATGCCCAACCAACTGAGTCACACTGGTCAGGGCTCAATGTTTATTTTTAAATGTTATTTTACCTAGGTATTAGAGACAAGCTTTCATACAATTAAAAATCTAGGGAAAAGTAGGAATAGAATTTATAACTATGATATTTTAAAAACATTAGAAGTTGTTCATCAAAAATGGTTGCGTATATAGAGATCAGTGCCAGCCTATATATAGTTATCAGGGAAATAGGCATCTATCATAAATTCATATTTAAGAAATTTTTAAAAAGTCCTGGAAGTGAGTATGAAAGCCCAGGAAGTTCATGAGCTATTAGCTAAGTGTGATTCTTCACTTAGTACTTTAGTACTTTAATAATAGCATGTAATAACAATGTATGCTGAAGGTTTATGTGCCCATCTTCCCCCATTAAACTGTGAGCTTATTCTGTAGAACTGGACTATAGTATTATTCATCATTGTATCTGTAGCACCTTATCCAGTGCCTAGCTCAGAGTAAATTTGCATAAATCTTTAAAATTAACTAATTATATATTAATAATTTAATTAATTACATATCATAACTAAAATATAATAATAGAAATACATTTGTAGCTGTATGAAGAAGAAAGTAACATTAGAAACTAAAAACTAATCTGTGTACCATAGTTCACATTTTGTTTTTGAAGTAAAATCAGCTTTTTTGAAGTAAAATCTTTATCCAAAAAATTTGCTATTTGCTATTCTATGGTAAATGTGCAGTTCAATAATTTTAGTAAATTTGTAAAGCTGTGCCATAATCCAGTTTTAGAAATTCCCATTGCCTTGGAAAACATTCCTACAAGCCATTTTGCAATCTACAGTCCCAGCCCCTAATTACTGGTCTGCTTTCTCTCTGCAAATTTGCCTTTTCTGGATATTTCATGTAAATAAAATCATAATGTGTGTGTATGCCTATATGAATCAGTATTCAATTACATAATTTTTATATGTACAGATTTATAACTATATATAGTCTTTGTATGTATAAAACATAATTTGAGAGGCTCTTTTAAATTATGGAATTAGTTTTAGAATAGAATTTATAAAAATAAAGTTGAGAAACTTGATAGATTAGAAAGAAGATAATATACTTGTATGGAGAAGTGAGGCTTGTATTTTGATCAACTCCTCCAAAAGATTAGGCAAATTCCCATGAAATTTCACTATCGGGTTTTTAAATAATAATTAATTTTTATTGTTGTTCAAGTGCAGTTGTCTCCATTTTCCCACCACCACTTACTTTCCCCTACCCCACGCATCCCGCCTCCCACCCTCAATCTTTCCGTCTTCTGACTTTGTCCATGGGTCCTTTATACATGTTCCTTGATGACCCTTCCCCTTCTTTCCTCCATTGTCCCCCCCTCTCCTCCCCTCTGGTTACTGTCACTTTGTTCTTTATTTCAATGTCTCTGGTTGTATTTTGCTTGCTTGTTGATTGGGTTCCACTTATAGGTGAGATCATATGGTATCTGTCTTTCATTGCCTGTCTTATTTCGCTATGGGGCTTTATCAAAGGGCAAGACCTTTAATCCTGAGATTTCAAATATGTGTCTCTTTAGTTATCCTTAAGGTTAAATTTTAAGTAGATGTTAAAATACTACTACTACTTTCTATCGTATTAGTTAAGACCAGTTTAGGCTGCCAGCAACAAACAATGAACCACTTACCACAACCCCAAAAGTGGCTTAAATAAGATAGATATTTATTTTTCTCTCATTCAAACATGTTTACAGTGCATTAGTCCAAAGCTGAGCTGCACTTTCAAAAGAAACATATATTCTTTCTCTCTTGTGTTTTACTGTCTTTATCAAATTGACTATGATTTAAAGTGGCTGATCGAATCAGTCATTATATTTCCATTCCAGCAAGTAGGAAGATGAAATCATGAAAGAGCCATTCTTTTCCTTTAAGGTGACCTCCTGGAATTTGCACACAGAAGTTCTGCATACAATTTTAGCTTCTCTTTCTGTTAAAGAGGATGCTCAGCACATATTGAAAGGCCATCAGCAGTTCCTGTGACATGATAAACAAATATGCCCATGGTGAAAAATAACCCAAAAAATAAAGAGCAAAAAACATACAGACCTATAGTATGGAAGGATACAGGTGCGAAGTTGATATTTCCCTGTCCCTGAATAATGGAATCTGTTATTGTAGTCTGTTTAAACTTTTTTGAACACCCTCTCACTACAAGTATTCCTCAATATTATCATTTTTTCAAAAGAAGAGAAGAACAGACCTACATTTTGTAGTTTTTCTTCCAGCCAGGACACAGATATGGGATTTCGGTTGTACCAACTGAAAGTCTCTGTATGAAGCTTTGATTTAGAACTAAGTTATGTGGGGAAAGAGGGGGAGTGCAGGGCACACGTTTGCTGGAGCAGATTGTGGCAGAGTCTTCATGGCTGTGGAGTCAGTGGCTGTGGTGATGGCTTCCCGATTCGGTGCTGCCTGACTGGGGCACTGTGTTTCTGGCAGGGAGATTCCGGAGCTGGCTGCCAGGGAGGCAGCTTTTTGAGGGGGCAGCTCCTTGTTTGTGGCAGAGGCAGCAGCTCCCTTAGTTGGCCATTCCAGCGGTGTGGAATGTCTGGGAGCCTCTTATGGGTCTTTAGCCAAGGGGCTCTATCTTTGGCTTCTGCAGAGATTCTCTCAGCCTAAGAAATTAAACATTCCCATAGAGTCGCAGCTCCCTGTGCAGACCCTTCCTGATCAGAAATTCCCTTTATCTTCTTTAACACCCATTTCCTCCCCCAACCAAGATAATCACTGACCTGAATTTGGTGTTTATCATACCACGCACTTACATTTTTTAATGTACATCTATCTTCTTATATCTATAGTACATATATAATATTGGTTTATATGGACGAGTTACGTATAGACGAGTAACATCATTCTTCAAGTATTCTGTAGCTTTGTCCACCGCACGTTATATTCACGAGATCCATACATTATTGATTCATGTAACTTTGGTTCATTCACTGTCACTGTAGCATAGCGTTATATAAACTCAACACCATACATGTCTATCTCCTGCTAACTGAAAATTAGTTTTTGCTTTTATAAACAACCTGCTGAAAACTCACTTTGAAGCAAGAGTTTATTTAGGGTATATGCCTAAATTATTCTTTTAATAAAAATAAGTTATAATAAATATATTTATGTTATATAATATGTTAGATATAATAGATAAATGTAAATAAGGGTATTGTTAAATAGAAGTTTTGATGTTTACATCAAAGTTTGACAAAACCGGCTTTGTGCATACGTCAAACACACCTGTAGTCATGACTGAAAAACTGTACTTGTAATCTATTTACATAATTGCTTAATGTTTTTTAAAATGTGATATTTTAAACAAATGCAGCTATCATTTTTTTGTGAAAGGCAAATTTTTTATTTTTTTAATTTTAGTTTTGTATTGTTATTCAATTACAGTTGTGTGCCTTTTCTCCCCATCCCTCCACCCCACCCCAGCTGAACCCCCCTCCTTCCCCTACCTCCACCTTCCACCTTGATTTTGTCCATGTGTCAAAAGGCAAATTTGTTAGAAAGCACAGGTATTTATACTTTGAATAGTTGCCCTTTTTTTGCACTTATATAACTTTACATTTACAAAGTGTATTTTCTATCATAATAAATATAATTTAATGAATTTTAAATCAAATACATCTGTGAGATAAGAAACATTTTATAATATAGTCCATCTCTACTATGCCTATCAAAAATATTACATTGATGAGGAAACCAGTGATACTTTGCTAGTTTGCAAAAGTGGTATTATTTGCTTCTAAAGATACTATAGTTTCATAATAAAGTATATGTTGTTTGAAGTTTGGGCTTGTTATATTGTTTATGGTTTACCCAGTGCTTTCTTTTAAGTTCTAAGCTTCACTTTGAACATGTGGCATGCTGACCCTCTTTGTATCTAGAGATGCAATTAAAAATAATGGCCTAAATATTCAAGTAGTAGAGAACTTGGCGATATGACACTGGGACTATTCATTTGACCTTCCTTTGTGGCTTGCAGGCGTGAAGTTTGTTTTTAAATGGATGGCACATTAAAGATCTGCAGTCACGTCATTTTTTCCCCTGACAATTAGGAAGATATAGAAGGAGAAAACTTTTGTAAAGAGAGATTCCAGCTCAGCTACTACCCACAGATCAATAACATCGAGTTTTCCCATAATGTAAATATACTCTAAACCCATCTCTAGGGATAAGAGAGATAAGCTTTGTATAAACAAGTTTTTTTTTTTTTATTTGATGAGTAGACAATACAGAAAAAAATGTGTTGTGATCCTTCACGGAGTGTTTCTGGGATTTGGAAGTGATTCTCAGATATAATACATTAAAAGGTAAGTTACTTTAGTTAAGTATCTCATAATCTACAACCACAGAAAAAATGATGATTTTGAACATTCACTGGTTTCAATGTAAAAGTCAGAGAAGTGCCTTATTTTTATTCTTATAGCTTTTTTCTTTTATTGAGTTTACTATGTGTTTAATTGAAAAGAAGTATAATGTTTGTTTAATTTCCAATCATCTGGGTAACTGTTAGCTCTATGAGAGCAAAGATACATCTATCTTTTTAACCAATGTAATCCCAGAAACTAACACAGTGGTTACTTAATAAATATAACAAATTAATGAACATATGACGAAGAGATAACCACTGTTATTTCATGAGAAATAAATATTATCTAATTGCCTTTAGTTGCAACAACACAAATTACTGGGCTACAAGCATAAAAGGGATTTCTTGGATAGATATTGTGCAGCTCATAGAAGCCAAGGACATTCTGAAGCAGCAATCATGGTTTTAGGGAGGAGCCTAGGATGTGCAAATGGCCGGTCTCCAAAAGGCACTGCTGTCAAAATAAATCAAACATTTTTAGTTACGTGTCACTTTGAACAAGATTGAAATTCTAGGGAAACAATAGGAAATATTGTTGTCTTTGAGAAATTCAAAGAATAAAAGAGGAATTCAATTTCTGTCTTTCTGTTTCTCTCTCTCTACCTCTCTCCTTCTATTCTTCCTTCATGTCTTTTATAGTTGCCAACATACTTACGATTTCCCTTGATTTTTATTCCTCCTTTTCAATTCAGGCTATTCTCTGCCGAACTTTTCTTTCAGCCTAAAGTGCTCCCTTTAATTTTTCTTTTAGATGAAGCTTGCCAGTAACAAAATCTCTGTTTTGTTTGTATGGGAATGGTCATTATTTTAGTTTTATTTTGTAACACTAGTTTTGCTAGATCTAGAATTCTTGATCGATTGTTTTTCCCCAAGTATTTAAAATATACCATTCCACTGCCTTCCAGACTCCATTGTTTCTGAGGAAGAATGAGTCTTTAATTATGCTGTTGTTGACCTGAACATGAGCCGTTTTTCTCTTTCTGCTTTCAAGACTTTTTCTTTGTCTTTGTTTTTAAGCAGTTTGACTATGATGTGTGCAGGTGTATATCTCTGTGTTTATTAAACTTGGGTTCTAGTATTACTAGAACCAATTAGTGATTACAGCAAGATGGAAAGATACAAAGTTAATGTACAAAAGTCAGTCACTTTCTTATGTATCAGCAAAGAGCAAGTGGGATTTCGAATTAAAAACGCAATACCTTTTACATTAGTACCCCCTAAAATGAAACAAGTATAAATATGACAAAATAGGTATGAGGTCTACATGTAGAAAACTATAAAACTCTGGTAAAAGAAATCAAAGAACTGAGTAAATGGAGAAATATTCCATATTCATGGGTAGGATTACTCAATATTGTTAATGTCAGATCTTTCGGACTTGATCTAGACATTTAATGCCATGCCAGTCAAAATCCAATCAGGTTATTTTGTGGATGTCTATAAATTGATTTTAAAGTTTATGTGGAGAAGCACAAGTCCAGAATAACCAACACCTTGCTGAAGAAGAACAATATTGGGGAGTGGCACTACCTAATTTTGAGGCTAAAAAAACCTGTTTCTGAACTTTCAACTTCAGATGCCAATTATAGGTCCAGGTGATTGCTTTTTCTTCTTGCCGAATAGCTATAAACTAGAGGTTCCCATTGTGGTAGGCAGTTGGCATGAGCAGGGCAAGGACAATGGGCATGTCCTTCATTGCATAGGCATGATTGGTTACAGAAGGTCACCAGGGCAGAAAGCCCCAGGTGCCTTGCAATGGGCAAAACTGGGAAAACAAGGACCACCCGCCCAGGGTGATCTTTCCTCCCCTAGCATACTGTTTGTCATGCTGTTTAGACACACTGACTTTTCATAACTCTTGTCATGTGGTTTGGACCCTCCCCTGACATTTCCTCCCCTGGCATGTCACAGGTCATGCATTAGATTCCTCAGGGGGAAAAACAAGGGGGCTGGAGAACAGCCCTTAAACCCCCAGGACAACGAGGTTCTAACCAACATCAAATACATCTAGGCCTCAGCTGTGTTCCAGCTCCAGGCCCAGGAAAGCAACAAAACCAGACAAGTGATGTCATGGCTGACATCGGGACCAGATGCAATGACCAATGAACCCCTGCTTTGGTGCCAAGCAATCAGTAGAGACCATGACCCTGAAAGGACATACTGGGAAAACTG
This sequence comes from Desmodus rotundus, assembly GCF_022682495.2. Classification (NCBI taxonomy): domain Eukaryota; kingdom Metazoa; phylum Chordata; class Mammalia; order Chiroptera; family Phyllostomidae; genus Desmodus; species Desmodus rotundus. Next base: position 50,332,445 of record NC_071389.1, read on the forward strand.
ATGAATATTCTATTGATTCTTCCCTGGGACCTCCTCTAAAAATCTCCACTCTTAAAAGCCCTTAAAACAGAGGACCCAATGTGATTCTTCCTCCTAGCTCTCCCTCCCAGGAGCATGCCTGTGCTTTCCCCCTCCCCTTCATCCCCTTCATTTCCCCCCAGGCACATTACCTTCACCTTTTTCTCCCCTAAGCTCCAAGGGCCCTTCTTTAACTTGTTTCCTGAGCCTATTTCTTCTACCACTCACTTCTACCTCTGTGACTTACTCAATAAAATTTCTCTTATAGATTGAGTCTTGGCTCTGAATTCTTTCTTTGCAAGAACTCAAGTACAGTGGTTATTGAACCGAGGTACGGTCTGACTTACCACTGGCTCTTTCACCACCAACAGCATCATTTGCTAAATGGCTTACAGAACACAGGAAAACAGTTGACATATTAGATTACTGGTTTATTACAAAAGATACAACTCAGGAACAGCCAGATGGAAGAGATACGTAGGATGAGCTATGTGGAAAGGAGCACAGTTTCCATGTGTACTCTCCAAGTGTACTGCCCTGTCAGCACCTCCATGTGTTCAGCAACCCGAAATCTCTCTGAACCCTCCACTTTCGAGATTTTTATGGAGCCTTCATTACGTAGGCACGATTGATTAAATCATTGGCCTTTGGTGATAAGTTCAACCTCCACCCTCTCTCCCTTCCCTGAAGGTTGGCAATTGAGGTTAAAAGTTCCAATTTTCAAATCACATGGTTTGTTTCCCTGAAAACTAGCCCCCTTTTCCATCGTTAGGGTCTTTCGAAAAGGTACCTCATTAACATACACTCGGGTATGGTTGAAAGGGACTTCTTTTGAATAAAGAAACACTTTTTTTCACTTTTATTGCTCTTATAACTTAGGAAATTCCAAGGATTTTATGAGCTTTGGTCACTAATGGGAAAGAAGACCAAATATGCATTTGCTATTATAAATCATGACGTCACAAAGGTGTACTATAAAACTACAGTTACCATGACAGTGTAGTATTGATGAAAAAACAGACAAATCAGTGAACAGAATAGGGAACCAGGAAATAGACCTATGTAAGCATAGCCAACTGAATTTTGACAAAGCAACAAAGACAATGCATTGGAGAAAGGATAGTGTTTTTAACAAATGGTGGTGGAGCAATAGGACATCACATACAAAAAATGAATGTAGACACCTTTCACAAAAATTAACTCAAAATTGACCATAGACCTAAATGTAAAACAGAAAACTATAAAACTCCTAGAAGATAATGTAGAAGAAAATCTAGATGATCTTGGCATGTTGACGTAACACTTTTAGACACAACACCAGAGTCATAATTGATGAGATAAATACTTGATAATCTGGACTTAATTAAAATTCAAAATGTGTGCTTTGCAATAGACACTGTCAAGAGAATAAGAAGACAAGTGACAGACCAGAAGAAAATGTTTGCAGAAATGTATCTGATAAAGGACCTTCATTCAAAATATAAACAATAAAAAATGAGCAATCTGATTAAAAATGAGCAAAAGACCTAAAAAGATAGCTCACTAAAGAAGATGTACAAATGGCAAATAAACATATGAAAAAATACTCTACATCATATGCCATTAAGAAAGTGCAAAATACAACAAAAATGAGATATCACTCCCTGCATGTTAGAATGATCCAAACCTGGAACACCGATGACACTGAATGCTGGTGAGGATCCAAAGGAATTAAAAACTTGTATCCATATAAAACCCTGCACACAGATGTTTATAGCAGTTTTACTTATTAATTTCCAAAACAGTAACGTTCTCTGCTTATTCTTTTTTTGGGGTGTTGGTTAAATATAACAATTTGTTTCAATCACAGTTGACATTCCATATTACTTTATATTAGTTCCAGGTGTACCATATAATGATTAGACATTTATGTAATTTAGGAAGTGATCGCTCAGATAATTCTAGTATCCACCTGGTACCGTATGAAGTTGTTACAACATTATTGACTACATTCCCTATGCTGTACTTTACATCCCCATGCTATTTTGCAGCTACCCATTTGTACTTCTTACTCCCTTTACGTTTTCCACCCAGCCCCCTTCCATCTGGCAACCTTCGGCTTGTGCTCTGTGTCTATGAGACTGTTTCTGTTTTGTTTGATTGTTTATATTTTAGGTTCTACATATAAGTGAAATCACATGGTATTTGTCTCTCTCTGTCTGATTTATTTCACTTTAAATTGTTCTTTCCTAAGAGTGCCCAGGAAATTAGGAGCCATTCTCTCTCTCTCTTTTTTTTTGTAATGTAAAAAAAAATTATTTTATTGTTGTTCAATTACAGTTGTCTGCATTTACCCCCACCACTCCGCCCCCACCCCAGCCATCCCCACTTCCCTCCCTTGCTTCCACCCCCTTAGTTTTGTCCATGTGTCCTTTATAGTTGTTCCAGAAAACCCTTTCCCCCATTATCCCCTCCCATCTCCCTCTGGTCGCTATCCGATTGTTCTTAATCTCTTAATTTTAGTATTCTTTGCCATCTGAAGGCACTAAAATTTCAAAACTATTAAGTCTTGGATATTTTTTGTTTATCAATTCTGATCATTTTTTCTTTCATGTTTTACCAGAAGAAACTTGAAACGAGGTAGCACCTTCAGCATTCTACCTTGAAATCTCTTTTTAGCCAGATCACCTGGCAAATTAGATGTATTTTTTTATTTTCTACATTAGCATACACAACAGCATTACGAAACTTTCTACCACTGCATACAGAAACCCCTATCCTCTGATGTCCAATAAGAGTTTTCCTACTATCCTCTAAGCTCTCACTACAACCTCCTCAGAGCCACTATCCTCCCACAAATAATGTCTTCAAGGGATTTGCATTTTTACTAAAACTTTCCTCAAAGTCCCCCAGCTTCTACTCCGCCCAAGTACCAAAACCAGTATTTGTTATCTAGTGCTGTGTTACTTGTAGCTCGGTAACTTAGCTTTAAAAACCAAAGGAAATACATTAACATTGTAACATTTTTTTCAGCCAACATGTACATAGAGATATACTGCTTTGGCCTCTTGAGATAGTGTTGTCCTACAGCTAAAAGGTGATATTTAAATAGCCTCTGCGGCAGCTGGATCAACTTTTAGTCATAGAAATACACGTATAATGAATTATTTCTAGATCTACTTTGTCCACCTCTATTTACGGGATGCAACACAGAAAAATGTGCAAAATATAATGTGTGAGTATCTAAAAAATACAGATACCATAGAGAAATGAGGGATTATTCATTATTGCAATTCATAACTGAATTTTGAATGGACTTCTCAAAAACTGGTGAGCTGTCTTTTCTGTTAACATGGACATTCAGTGATTTGTTGATTGAGTCTTATTTATATTTGCTGGACAGCTGAAAGGAAAGTAAGACAATTTTATAAGAAATATTCTGTTGTTTACTAAAAGAAATAACTCCTTTCAACATAGCTCTTGTAATTTTGAATTGGGCATGATGGATGAGGGTAAGGATGGAACAGGAGGAGGGGGAATCTCTTAGAAACTGCCTGAGATTTTTAGTAATATAAATGATATACAACTAATCTAATTTAATTAGATGTAGAATCATAACAGACCCCTTTGAAGAGCTAGGGAAGTGCCTTTCTTTTCCATGTCTCCTGACTGCTGAAATGCAGCACATCAAAATGAATAAGAACAATAGGTAGTTTCCACTAATCTCATCTGCAGCTCCATCTGATCAAATAGGAAGGTTTTAATTAAAGTTGGACTTTGTGTAAAAGAGGAACTGTTGTAACAAACCATAATTAAGTTGATTTTTTCATAGTGCATAGGGCACATGTTCATTTTTTATTATATTTGGTTCTCCTAGTGCCTTTACTTTTTCTGTTTGTATATTAATAAGAAATTATGAATTTTTTTTATAACAGGCATTATTTTTTAAAAGATCCTATTTATTTATTTTTAGAAAAAGGGGAGAAGAGGGAGAAAGAGAGGGAAACATCACTATGTGGTTGCCTCTCACGTGTCCCCTACTGGGGACCTGGCCTGCAACCCAGACATGTGCCCTGACTGGGAATCAAACCGGGGACCTTTTGGTTCACAGGCTGGTGCTAAATCCATTGAGCCACACCAGCCAGGGTTATAACAGGCATTATTCATTCACCTCAGTGATAATATTTCTAGTGATATCCATCTTTAGAAACTTTTAGGGAACTGTTCTTCCCTAGTCATTCTAATTTTTAGTCATGCAAAGTCCTCTGTTACACAATTTTACACGTGGATGTAAAACAAATATTAATTCATTATGTTTCTGTATTCTTCTATGAAAATTAAAGATAATGAAGTATACTATAACTTATTAACCTAATTTACTTGAAAATGTACAGTCCACACACACACACACACACACAACATAATACCTACTGTAATTAGAGCTGCTCGAAGGTCTGTAGTATAAACAAGGAGGAAAATATCTGATATCTGTGCATTAATTGCATATATTTATGCCTAAGAAGTCCTAGAAAATCATATAGAATAACAATGCAATTGACGCAGACAATGAGGGATGTAAATTAGAACAGTTTTGTCCAAAGACACATAGCTACAACACAGTGAGAGCTCCTAGTGAGTGAGGTGAGCGTGTTCTCCACAATGACTCGGCTAGGCAGGGAGTCAGTACTCATGGTCTCACAAAGGTGAATCGCCAGTTCTTTACCCTTTTCTTTTTTCTCTTCCCGTGCTCGTATTAATAGCTTCGAACCCCAAGACATTTTATGAAACTGTTTTTATTTCAAGAACTACACATTTTAATTATTTAAGTTAAATTTTGAGTCTATAAAATAATATTCATTAAAATATGTATAAAAGACCATCTATATGGACCCATCACATAGTTTTCAGAAACATAAATTATTGCTCTTTATTTGGCAATCTCTTAAGTATGACCTCTTAAATCCTAATCTTTCACCTCTACCCTCATTCAGAATTTTGAATTTGCAATTCTTTTCCTTTCCTTTAGTCTTACCAAATAGTTGTATTCCTATGTAATATATAATATGTTTACTTTTGCATTTTATAACTTTTTATTATAACTCAGTCATACTTTGTAAATTTGTCTATAACTGGCTTTTTTTCTGCTCCACTCTGTGTTGGGTAAGCTTTTATTTGGATTTGGGACTGGGGTAAGGATTTCTGTGTGCTGGCCAGGTGTTTGTGCCTTGAACTTCCTGCCAGTGATATGGGCAATAGGAGAAAGGAGAGTGTGGGCATTGCAAACCATCAGCAGTCAGCATCAAATAGTGGAGTAATAGTCTTTGTTACAGTTTATTCCTGATATTTGAATGATAACTAAAATGTGCCATGTTTCATTTAATTGAATCTGATCTCATTTAAATAAGGCATTGCGGTGATTTATGAGGCCCACAGCTTGCAACTGGTAAGGGTGTTCAACGTTCTACTGAATATCTTGTTCAAGAACCCAACATTGTATACTTTAAGAAATAAAATGAGAGCCTTGGTCACTATCAATGATGTCTGAACTCCAAGGCTTTGCACTACGTGTGGCATCAGCATGTGCAGGGACATGGTGACCTTCCTTTACATTTGGGGTATACCCGGAATTCTTTTTTCAAAGGAAAAATTTTGGAGGAGGAATTGTTGCTGCCATTAGACTAGACCATAGTCAAGAGTCAGTAAAAACACACGGATGAGGCTGATCATTGGCCAGTGTACCCTGTGCTAAGACGGCTGAATGACATTCAGCCAATTTTGCTGACTCTTGGGTTCCCTTATTGATCTGGAACAGGCAGTTAAAGGATGAAAAGCAGCAAACCTCCAGTGAGCTTCATCTTATGTAGTGGTGGCTCTGCTATCCTTTCTTCAAACTCCTTATGATGGTCACTCATTTGATGTCAAGAGGTTCCTCAGGAAGCTAAGGGATACAGCACAGGGTTACCCCCATTGCCACTATGGCATTCGGCAAGGGAATGAAGGTAGAACAATATCTCCCTACACCTCACCCCTCCCTATTCTTGCAGGGTAGAGGTCCAAATTCTGGCTCCATGTTGTAGCAAGGAGACTTCAGTGACCATGCTGATCTCATGGGGTGCTGATTTCATTACCCAAGGCATAATGAATAACTTGGTAGGAAAGGCCATAAACTCAGGGCCTGTAATGCCCCTTTTTCAGAAAAGCTCAGTGTGTACCCAACAATTGCTACTTTAACGAATAATATAGTGTGGGGCCAAGGAGGGCAATTTCTTGTACCAGAAGCCCACAGGCAACTTATGGCCATTACGGGAGGACCATGGTCTCCAGGAGGAATGAGAGAGGGTTGCTAAATCCTCTAGAGTAAAGAAGTCTTTAGACTACATGAACAGAAGTGCATCTTGTATTGCAATTTGGACAGATTCCAGAGCTTTGTGTTATAGAAGGTTCCATTGGCCGTAGACTGATATGCATGTAACAGCATAAATGGACTTAGGTAAGATTTCTGAAGGAGTAATATGTTGCCTACAGATCCCAAATCTTAAAAGATCTTGAGTTTGTGTTGGATGTCCTAACTGGAATCTCTCTTTTCTCTACTCCTACAAGCAAGCCTTGTGACAAGCCTTGTACAGCTGCAAGAACCCTGCACTGGCTGCCCATGCTCCCTGTGAGCCTGGGCTTCCTGCAAGGCAAGGGTCTGCTTATTGATAACATGACCTCATGCTGAGGAATAAGGGTCTGGGATTACACCCAGGTGAAGGAGCTTCAGAAGTGCCTAAGCTGGCCAGGGTCTGGTCCTGGGTGGCTTCCTGTGCAGGCACTTCTGGCATTAGGAGAACACCAGAAAGAAAGAGATCCTGAATTTTTAGCCCATGCTGTGGAGCTCTATATGGAAGCTCTGCTGTTCCAAGGTCCAGATGTGCCAAAGGCGCCCCTCATACCCCTGTTGTTTGACCATTGCCTTCTGGACGTGGGAGGTATTTCCTCTATGATGGTGTTCCTTGTAAATCTGCATGGAGGAACACCTGATGACCAGGAAAATTCATGCAGATGGGTCCTGGTCCTACATGGCCCAGCCTTCTTCTCCCAAGCCAAGGCTTATCACTAATAAACTGCCTAGTGTCAACAAAAGAAAATAAAACCTTGTGCTTGTTTTAACATTGTGGGTGCTGAGAAGATCAATAGCTATTGACAGTGTCAGCGATGTAGCAACTCACAGCTTCTCAATAATTTTCAGGATTTTAACTGAAGTGGTGGGGCCTGGTACTATGTGTGGAACAATGGTCCATTCACTGCCTTGTTATGAACCCTTTTGTGAGTATTGGTAGGTCCTGCATAAATGTACCAAATGGATCTCATTGGAGGATGTCACCAGTGGGATGGCATGCTTGTGCTCCTGGAGGAAGATGGATGCCGTTCAGATTGTGCCTGCAAAGATGATGTATGATCACAGGGATGCTGAGGTAGCCTAAGGGTAGCCAGGTAAGTGTGTATTATTGTGTCCCTTAGCAGTGAAGGCCAACTGCACCTGAAAGGCTACTGAAATAGACACTGAACATATTAGCCAAATCCATAACTGCAGAGCATCTACCAGTTGCTGGTTGAATGGAGTCAATGACTTCTGTAAGATTGGAATGGGGGCCTTAGCTGGTGCTACTGTAGTATTAACATGACATTAATCCACTTCGAGGTACCATTCACTCTTTTCAGGTCAAAACCAGGTCAGTTTGGGCTGTTAATTAGAGAAGCAGTGGGGATGATCTCCCCTTCTCTAAAAAGGTCTTTTTTTAAAAAAGATTTTATTTATTTATTTTAGACAGAAGGGAAGGGAGGGAGAAAGAGAGGGAGAGAAACATCAATGTGTGGTTGCTTCTCATGTGCCACTACTGGGGACCTGGTCTACAACCTAGGCATGTGTCTTGACTGGAATCAAACCATCGACCCTTTGGTTCACAGTCCAGCTATCACTGAGCCACACCAGCCAGGGCTAAATAGCTCTTCTATAATGGGTTTCAGTCCTTGAAGGCCCCATTTGAATTTACAGGCACACCTCATTCTATTGCACTTCACTTTATTGTGCTTCACAGATAATGCCTTTTTTACAAATTGGAGATTAGACCCCCCCACCAGCAAAAAGATTATGCTTATCATAACTTATGATTATGGTTATCATTTTTTAGAAATAAAGTATTTTTTAATTAAAGTATATGCATTGTTCTTTCAGACATAATGCTATCACACACTTAATTCATGGTATAGTGTGAACAAAACTTTTATGTGAACTGGGAAATCAAAAAATTCCATGTGACTCACTTTATTGCAATATTTGCCTTATTTTAGTGGTCTGTACCAAACCTGAACTATCTTTGAGGTATGCCTGCATATTGGGCAGTATGAACTCTTTTATCTAGGGGAAGGTCCACAGGGTCTCTTTCATCAAGCCAATTGTAAGTGCCAAAGACATAATTTAATTTTAATTTATTGCTCATTAATTCAGACCAGCCATGACCACTATGGGATATTTTAGAAAATTGGGCACGAGGACCAGAGAATTTAGGCAAGGTGATAATAGTTCCAAAGGCTAACAACATAAGGCGTACCTGTTTATCTCCTATTTTATGTTTAGTAACTCCCCTGATGTTAGAAAGGTACTGTTTAAATTGAGTGGGATCTCCAGGAATAAGTGTAATTGCAGCCCCCATCACGATAAAGGCCATGAAGCTTTGCTAATTGGTACACTTCAGCAGCTGCTAAAGTTAATTCAGAACGTATTGTGTAGGGGCAAAATGCCAATCTGTACCTTTTATTTTTTTGTTGTATAAATCATTTTAGTGAATTTTGGGTTTTCAGCTGGGTCAAATTTTGGACCCCTGTTTTGCCCCCTTATGTTAAAGTTTTTTTTTTTTTTTTTTTGTCTTTTTGGGTAGTTACTAGATATATTTCAGCAGGGGAGGATATCCTCTCTACTCTGTTCGTATTTATAGGTTTCTCCTTCTAGAAAGCCTCAGATCAGTGTTGTCAGGAGTAGGGGCCTTCCTCAGTGTTAAGTCAGTGACTGTCCCACTGGGATGGCTTGGGTGTGTTCCCTAGAACCCTGGAGATCAGGACCCTTGCTTTGATGGTGGAGCTAATAGCAGCAACAATGATATCTTGGAGGGCCCTAGGAAACCATTTGTTTTTAGTAGTATCATCTCAACATGCCACATTGTAATTTTTCTTCCCTCACATGTCATTTTCCAAAGGGCCCACATATTGCACAGGGTGTTGGTCTTTCACCTGCACACAGTGTAGAATGGGACACCTTCCTGAGACACTCAGTGGCTATAGGGAAGTATTGTTTCCCTGGTACTAGTGTCAGTCATGGCTTGTGGTGGAATCAAGACAAATATGTTGACCTTAAAAAGACAAAGAGCCAGTTATTTCACCAGCAAAATAGATTTGTTTGGGAATAGCAGAGAAATTGCAATTCTGGACAAATAAGCTGTGGCAAGCCAGATGTAAATTCAAACAACCAAGGAAAGGGGTTTGCTTTTATAGGAAAAAAGAGGACATTGGGAGGGATTGTTTCAAAGGGTTCGGGGTACTAATGGTTTCTCATTGGCTGCATGTGGCAGTTTCTCATTGGCTGGGCTGTGACCAGGAGCCTGGACCTGAAGGCAACCATCTAAAAAGGTTCAGGTGACAACTGACAAGGGTGGAGGTGTTTTGCTGGGGAAGTAGAAATTCTTTCTTCTTCCTGCTGTGGTTTGTCCTCCTGTTTGGGGCCTGAGAAGCAGTGTGAGAAAGCTCCTCCTTCAGGGCTTCCCAGTTCTATTTTAAATACAGTTTATTCTACCACGTGCTTCAGTCTGAGACTCAGACCCAGGCTGAGATCTAGATATGTGACACAGGTCACATATCTCTGTTTAGGAAGGCCCCACCCCCCTAAACACTAATTATCAGAACTTCCAACTTAGGTTGATGTTATAAACTGAATATTTGTGTTTTCCTCATATCTGTATGTTAAACTGGGCTGGGGGTTCTTCTGAGGTGACAGCTTGCATAGTTTGAGCTTCTTGCTGTTACCAAAGGAGAGAGCAGCTGTGGTTTCTTACCAGCTTACGCAGAAGTAGACTAGTCTATTCTGTATCTCTGAAACTAATATAATACTGAACATCAACTGAAATGGACAAATAAAAAACAAAACAAAACAAGACAAAAAAAAAGCTCCAATCAAAAATGGTGTTAGTACAGGTTCTTTAACCATCTAATTATCACTTCGTTAGAATAACGTATATTTTACATCTAGCCTTTTTCTCTCTGGGTTGAGTCTGTTTTTATTTCTCTTGTTCGGGATTCATGGAGCTTCTTGGATCTGCATATTTGATATTTCATCAGTTTAGGAATCTTTTCAGTCATTATCTCTTCAAAAATTGTTGCTACCTTTCTCTTTCCTCTCATTTTGAAATCAAGTTTGCCATATATTAGACTCTTATCTTCTAACCTCTTTTTCATATTTTTAATCATGTTACCTATGCATTATTCATACTATCTTATGACCCCTATTCAAATCCAGTAATCTATTCTTCAGTTATCCATCCTTTCCTGTAAGGATTTTTAAAATTTTAATAAATATGGTTTCCATTTGTAATGTTTAAATTATTACTTTTAATATAATTAGTACTATTTTATGTTATTTTTATTTTATTGATTGGTTTGAGAGAGAAAGAGAGAAAGAGAAACATCAATCTGTTGTTCCACTTACCTATGGATTCATTGGTTGATTCTTGTATGTGTCCTGCCTGATGGGGACTGAACCCACACCCCTGGTGTGACAGGATGGCACTCTAACCAACTATCAGCCAGGGCCCCTAACTACTCATATTTTAAAGTTTGATTGTCAATCTTTGTATTTCAATTCCTTTCATTTATTCAGCATTTGATAATTATAGTATCAAAACTCTGAATATTCTGCTGTGTGACTTTGCCATCTGCCTCTCACTCATAGTATTTTGTTTTTCTTTCACATTTGACTGGGAAATTATATTTTTTAGTTTAACTGTAAAAAGTTCTTTGCATTCCAGAAGGAAGACAGATTACTTTAGAGTATATTTGATTTGCTTCTTCCAGGAACCCAGGGCATTGGTCTGGGATTACTACATTTTTAATTCTTTACATAAAGTGTCTTTGGACCACCCATGTAATATTTATTTCCATTCTAAAGCTGCTTTGAGGAAATGTTCTGGGTTAGACATTCTTAAGGAAGATACTTCCTCCTCTCTATTTAGCATCAAAATTCAAGAAATGCAATTTTCCTTGTAGTATTCTTGAGGAGGGGTTGGCTTATTTTTTAATTCACCCTTAAAATGAGGTTGTAGACACACAGACTTTGTATATAGTCCTCAATGCCCCTATACACTTAAATGCCAAAGTTCAAGTTCACCTTGTTCATCCAGACAAAAGCCAAATAAAGTGTTCAGCAACTTATTTTAGATTCTTCCTTCACTTAATTTTTGGTCTAATTACACTTAATGTTACTTTAAGTTTATCAGTACATTTAAGCAAATAATGGTTTTGCAGATGTTTGGTTATTTTCAATGGGAGCAGCAGTCACTATGCTTAGTTTACTTTTTATTTTTATATACATTATCATTATTATTTGCAGTTCTTATAAATGAACAACAAGAAATGAGTAAATGAGTTTTTTAGGACCCTGGCTATGTAAATTTGGGCCTTCCTTTTGTTTAAGAACTATTTCTTCGAAAAGGAAAGATATAACTCCATCTGGAAAAATGATTTTTACAAAATGCACATATGGTAAATGGTTTTGTTATTTTTAAAAAATTTACTTTACCAGTTAACTTTAGATATTTTCTCCTGAATTTATTATAAAGTTACAATTGTTTCTTTAAAAATGAAGTACTATGAAACTAGACCACCTTATTAAACCATATAGAAGAATAAACTTAAAATGGATTAAAGACTTAAATGTAAGACTCAAAACCATAAAACTCCTAGAAGAAAAGGGTAATAAAATCTTAGTAATATTTTTCTGATATTTCTCCTTGGGCAAGGTAAACAAAAGAAAAAAATAAACAAATGGGACTATATTACACTAAGTTGTTTTTGCACAGTAAAGGAAATCATCAACAAAATAAAAAGACAACCCACTAGGTGAAAGAACATTTTTGCCAATGATGCATCTGATAAAGAGTAATATCCAAAATTTAAAAAGAAGTCATAAACTCAACACAAAACAATCTAATCTTAACATGGTCAAAGGACCTGAGTAGACACTTCTCTAAAGAGGACATACAAATGACCAGTAAACATATGAAAAGATGCTCAATGTTACTAATCATCAGAGAAGTGCAAATTAAAACCCCTATGAGATATTGCCTCACATCTGCCGGAATGGCCAACATCAATAAGCCCATGAACAACAATTTGTGACAGCGTGGATGGACCTAGAGGGTATCATGTTAAGTGAAATAAGTCAGTCAGAGAAAGACAGATACCATATGATTTCATTTATGTGTGGAATTTAAAGAACAGTATAAACATAGAAACAAAACAAACAGACTCACAGACACAGAGGACAGGGGTGGGGGGCACTGGGTGAAAATGATGCAAGTGGTGAGAAGTGCAGATCGGTAGTTAGAAAGCAGTCATGAGGATACGCAGTACAGCTTAGGAAATATAACCAATAATGTGGTAATAACTGTGTATGGTGCCCGGTGGGTATTGAAAATACCAGGGGGAACACTTTGTAAAACATATGACTGTCTAACCACTATGCTCTACCACTGAAACTAATACAAAATAATATTGAATACAAACTACAATTGAAAAAATAAAGTACTTCTTATTTGCAATATTTCTTACTCATGAAATTTTTTGTTGGAGATATAAGTGAATAATTTTTTTTTCTTATCACAGAGTGTAGCAGGAAAATGGAAATTCAATCTCATAGACTCTATGTGAATTTAGGAAGATGTCTCACGGGTGGTAGGCTATCATACTGAGAAAAAACAATGAATATGCTCCTCCCACTTTATTTATATCTTTTGTGGTCCTTGCACACAATTTTGTGGGCATGGTCATACAAAAGTTTTGATCAATGAGATGTTAGCAAATGGATGCAAGCAGAGATTTGACATCTACTCTCACCCTGAAGTTTACCTTTTCAGAATTCTCCCCCAGGGAGCGCAGGAACAATGCTCTAAGTTTGTCCTTGCCCTCTTCCGGGAGAGAGGTCCTACGGAGAGGCCCTGGAGGGCAACATCACTGGAGAGCAGGCAACAATGATGACAATGGGGCCCCCAGATGACAGTCACTTCCAAAGCCTTCTTGAACCTTCCAGCTCCACCTTTTTTTTTTTTCCCCCGAGCGGATTAATTTTTAAAATTGGTATATAATTGCATAACTAGCTCAGCCTATCTGGATATGTGCAGTCTCAGATAGAACAGTCAGAAAGAAGAGCCCAGTCAGCTACAGAAACATGAAAAGTAACACATCCCTATTGTTTTAAGGCACTGAGTTTTAGAATGATTTATTATTCAGCAATAGAGAGGAAACATTATGTAACATTTGGTAAACTTTGCTTTGTTACATAAAAGCATTACGCTAAAAGCCAAAATAAGTATGCATTCCCTTTATTTTATATTATGCTGTTAATTTCCATAGTACTTTGAAATCTTTATTACAGTACACATTTAAGAAATTTTTCACACCCTCCTTGTTTTGCAAAATTTTACAGATATCTTATTTTTAATGAAATCATTTGGTAGAACTCAAATAATTTTTGTTACTATTTTGATCTATTTTAAGTAAAATGTTATGCAAATGTTCACTTTAACTGCTAAGAACTGTCACTAAAAGATTTATACTCTATAATGATTAATAATTCCAGGCTGTTTCATGCCCTTTAATGAAATTTTGACCTTATTTGCTCTTAAAAAAAAATCTCTGCTCTCAAAAGCTGTAATTTTGTTGAATGATTTCTCTAATGCTTGAGGAGTCGTACTGTGTAATATTGGCTATTCTTCACAGTGGGCAACATTATATTACATGTGTGTTTTATTGTTGAGTGATTTTATTTTGTAGCCTTGCTAGTACCATCATATAATTACATTGTAAACTCATGTGGTGTAAAGGTCAAACACTTTAAATATACAAAAGCAAATGCTAGGTGTATTTAGGATTCTACTTTTTGCACACTGAAATTAGCATAAGGAATGAAAAATTATATATGTTTCAACTGAATTTTCTAATCCCTGGAACAAGGTTTTGCAACAATTTGTTACTATACAGGAATTTTACAGAAATTCTTTAAAAAATATGCCTCTATTTTTAAAAAGAATACTCATGGAAGAAACACATTCCTGTTAGATATTTTTATTCTTCTGGAAAATCAGAGAGATTTTAAGATGGATTTTATGGGGAGAGAACCAAGATGGCGGCGTAGGTAGACACACTGCGCCTCCTTGCACAACCAGAACTGACAGAAAATCGAACGGCAAGGAAGTCCGACACCAAGGAAATAAAAAATAAACATTCATCCAGACTGGTAGGAGGGGCAGAGACGGGCACCAGGGCGGAGAGGACTCGTGTGGCCGTGGCAGGACCGAGACTAGTGGAGTTTGGGATGAACGGGGCAGGCAGTCCGACCACTAGCAGACCCGGCGGCCCCACATTCGTGCACAGATAAACCAGGACAAACGGCGGGGAGTGAAGCAGACTGCGCAACCCAGGGCTCCAGCTCGGGGAAATAAAGCCTCAGACCTCTGATTGAAAGTGCCAGTGGGGGTTGGGGAGGCAGCAGGAAAGTCTCGCAGCCTCACAGGAGAGGTCGTTGGAGAGACCCACAGGGGCCTAGAGTGTGCACAAGCCCATCCACTCGGGAACCAGCACCAGAGGGGCCCAGTTTGATTGTGGGTAGCAGAGTGAAAGATTGAAATCCGGAGGAGAGTAAAGTGGGCGCCATCGCTCCCTCTCGGCCACTCCCAACGTACAGCATCGCAGCGCAGCAACCAGCGTTACCTCGCCCCGGGAACACCTAAGGCTCCGCCCCTTAAAGTAACAGACACGCCAAGAAAAAAAAAATGGCCCAAATGACAGAACACTTCAAAGCTCCAGAAAAAATACAACTAAGAGAGGAAGAGATAGCCAATCTATCAGATGCACAGTTCAAAACACTGGTTATCAAGATGCTCACAGAATTGGTTGAATCTGTTCGAAAACCAGATGAAAAAATGAAGCCTATGCTAAGAGAAACAAAGGAAGATGTACAGGGAACCAATAGTGATGCGAAGGAAACTAGGACTCAAATCAACGGTGTGGACCAGAAGGAAGAGAGGAACATCCAACCAGAAAAGAATGAAGAAACAAGAATTCAGAAAAATGAGGAGAGGCTTAGGAACCTTCAGGACATCTTGAAACATTCCAACATCCGAATTATAGGGGTGTGAGAAGGAGAAGAGGAAGAACAAAAAATTGAAAACTTATCTGAACAAATAATGAAGGAGAACTTCCCTCATCTGGCAAAGGAAATAGACTTCCAGGAAGTCCAGGAAGCTCAGAGAGTCCCAAAGAAGCTGGACCCAAGGAGGAACACACCAAGGCACATCATAATTACATTACCCAAGATTAAATGCAAGGACCTACATCCAAGATTACTGTATCTAGCAAAGCTATCATTTAGAATGGAAGGGAAGATAAAGTGCTTCTCAGATAAGGTCAAGTTAAAGAAGTTCATCATCACCAAGCTCTTATTATATGAAATGTGAAAGGGAGTTACCTAAGAAAAAGAAGATAAAAAATATGAACAGTAAAAATGACAGCAAACTCACAGTTATTAACGACCACACCTAAAACAAAAGCAAGAGCAAACTAGGCAAACAACTAGAACAGGAACAGAACCATAGAGATGGAGATCACATGGAGGGTTGTCAATAGGAGAGTGGGAGGGGGAGAGGGGGGAAAGGTACGGAGAATAAGTAGCATAGATGATAGGTGGAAAATAGACAGGGGGAGGGTAAGAATAGTGTAGGAAATGTAGAAGCCAAAGAACTTATAAGTATGACCCATGGACATGAACTATAGGGGGGGAATGTGGGAGGGAGGGGGTGGGCAGGATGGAGTGGAGTGGGCGGGGAATGGGACAACTGTAATAGCATAATCAATAAATATATTTTTAAAAAGATGGATTTTATGTATGTATGCATGTATGAATGTTTGCATGCATGCATGCATGTATACGTGTATTTAGAGATAGATAAGGCCTGGTTGTAACTGCCAAAAATATATGAAGTAACTGTCAGGAAATACCTGAATGATCACTAATATATGCACAAAAGTCACAAATAATTAAAACTTTAAAAACACTAGAACTGTTGGAATTGTAGAGACATAATCTGCGAAAAAATTGATTTATATATTGTGACATATATCTTTCTCATTAGGTGCTTTTGTTTTTGTTACTGATTTTTGTTGCCTTTTTATATACAGATAGTTAAAATGTCTCTTCTATCTGTCCATACAGAGAACACAAGAATATCTTCTTCATTTTGGGTCATTGTTCTAACTACATGTCATAAAAAGGAAGAAAAAGATGAATATATCAACTTAAGGGCATCAGGATGTATGCAAAGAGTTGACAGAAAATCTGCTCTTATCCCTGAAGGGTAGGAGCTCTTTCTTTCTCTCTGCTGTGTAGAATACCATTGTGTAAATGTGCCATAGTTTTTTTATCCACTCATTTACTGATGGGCACTTAGGTTGCTTCCAGCACTTGGCTATTGTATATTGTGCTGTTATGAAGATTGGGGTACATAGGTTCTTTTGAATTAGTGTTTAAGGATTCTTAGGATATAATCTCATCAGTGGAATTCCTGGGTCAAAAGGCAGTTCCATTTTTAGGTTTTTGAGGAAATTCCATACTGTTTTCCACAGTGGCTCCACCAGTCCGCATTCCCACCTATAGTGCACTAGGGTTCCCTTTTCTCCACAACTTCGCCAGCACTTACTGTTTGTTGATTTGTTTATGATGGCCATTCTAACTGGTGTAAAGTGGTATCTTATTGTCATTTTAATTTGTATCTCTCTGATGGCTAGTGTTGCTGAGCATCCTTTCATATGTCTGTAGGCGCTCTGCATGTCCTTATTGGAGAAGTGTTTGTTTAGATCCTTTGCCCATTTTTTAATTGGGTTGTTTGTCTTCCTGGTGTGGAGTCATGTGAGTTCTTTATATATTTTGGAGATCAAACCCTTGTCTGAGGTATTATTGGCAAATATAGTTTCTCATACAGTTGGTTCATTTTCATGTTGCTGATGTTTTCTTTAGCCATGCAGAAACTTTTTATTTTGATGAAGTCCCATTTGTTTATTTTTCCCTTTGTGTTCCTTGCTCTAGGGTACATATAGGACAGGGTGAAAATATTGCTACATGGAATATCTGAGATTTTCCTGCCTATGTTCTCTGCTAGGACTTTATATTTAATTCTTTTATCCATCTTGAGTTTATTTTTGTGAATGGTGTAAGTTGGTGGTTGAGTTTCATTTTTTTGCAGGTAGCTGTCCAGATCTCCCAACACTATTTGTTGAAGAGGCTATTTTTACTCCATTTTACGCTTCTGCCCCTTTTGTGGAATATTAATTGACTATAGAGACTTGGGTTTATTTCTGGGCTCTCTATTTTGTTCAATTGATCTATGTGTCTGTTCTTATGCCAGTGCCAGACTGTTTTGATTACAGTGGCCTTGAAATATAGTTTGATGTCAAGTATGGTGATCCCTCCTACTATGTTCTTCTTTTTCAAAATTGCTGCAGCTATTTGGGGCCATTTATGGTTCCATATAAATTTTTGAAATGTTTGTTCTATATCTGTGAAATATATCATTGGTATTTTAATAAGGATTGTGTTGAATCCTTATAAATTGCTTTCGGTAATATGGACATTTTGATGATGTTAATTCTTCCAATCCATGAGCACAGTATATGCTTCCATTTATTTGTGTCTTCCTTAATTTCTTTCTTCAGTGTTGGCTAGTTTTCTCAGTACAGGTCTTGTGACATCTTTTTAAAAATCTTTTCATTATTCTTGTTTATCACAGTTGTCCCAATTTTTCTACCTTTTCCCTCCTCTGCCCAGCCCACCCCCAGCTCCCATCATTCCCCACACTGTTGTCCATGTCCATGAGTCATTCATACATGTTCTTTGACTAGTCCCTTCCCCTTCTTTCCACCATTCTTCCCTCTCCTCTGGCAGCTGTCAGTCTGCTCCATGTTTTCGTATCTCTGGTTCTGCTTTGCTCATTAGTTTATTTTGTTCAATATGCATCGTAAGTTAATAAGAACATTTATTTTTAACTACCATTCAATTTTTATAGTTTACACATTAAAAATGATTATTTTCCAATGTTTAGCTATTGAAACATTGAAAATCCAAAATTAAAAATTCAAATTTTCTAAAAAGTTTTAAGAAAAGTAAAGTGATGCATACCCTTCTTCAGTTAGATGTAGCAATTGTTAAAATTTGGCCATGTTTGTTCTTTCTTTTTCTCTTGCTCAGGCATCCTTGCACACACACTCTCTCTCTTGCTTTATCTTTAGAAAGAATCTAAAATAAGAATTGTTCAAGAATTAGTTGCAGATATCACAATATTTCATCCCAGAATCCTTCACCATGTGTCTTCCCAACAGACATCTTCCCACATAACCACAATACAATGACCACACACAGGAAATTTAACATTGATATGATACAATTAGGTAGTATGCAACTTATACTCAGTGTCTTTCAGTTGTCCAAAGACTACACATTATAGTTGTTTATTTTATTCTAAATGTAGGGGTCAATCAGGGATCATACTTTGGACTTAGCCTCCCTTAATCTAGAATGTTCCAGGCTTTTTTGTTTGTTTTTTATGATATTGAAGTTTTAAAATAGTCCAGGCCAATTGTTTTGCAAAATGGCCTTCAATTTATATTTGTCTGATTGTCACCTTATGATTAGATTTCAGTTAATATTTTATTCTTTTTTCAGGAATATTACATGGTATAATATTCAAGAGATACATAGCATACATTTGTTCCATTATTGATGACATTATATTTGTTCATTTAGCTTAGCTTATAAGGTTATATTAGGTT
Organism: Desmodus rotundus; assembly: GCF_022682495.2. Taxonomy (NCBI): domain Eukaryota; kingdom Metazoa; phylum Chordata; class Mammalia; order Chiroptera; family Phyllostomidae; genus Desmodus; species Desmodus rotundus. Next base: position 50,351,567 of record NC_071389.1, read on the forward strand.
ATATCTACCAGATTCCTCCATTGTAATTTTTCTCATTATAATTAATCAGTAATATGAGGAATAAAGCTTCATGAATATGTAAATATCTTATCCCCCCAAAAAATTTTACCTCAAAAATTTCTTTTATTGTGTTATCTTATACACAATCTTCATAAAAAACTTCCTCTTTGCTGATAAATATTTTGAGTTTAACTTGAATCATTATCCAAAGTTTATATATTTTATTTCATTTGGATTAAAAAAAAAATATCCTCTAACAATGCCCTTTCCCACTTCTCCTCACTTTCTCCTTTCAAGTTCTTCATTTTTTTTTAGTTAAATTGAATCCATTACGTTGTAGAATACTCCTTTCCTTGTGTTATATTCAACTTGAACTTTCATTTCCTTATTTTGTGTAGACTGATATTGATGCGTAGAGAACTGGTTAAACTTAATTTCAGATTTTTAGAGGCAAATACTTTTTGTGTTGCTGAGAGCTTCCTATTTGTCTCTTGAAGATATAATCTTGATTGCTTTTATTTTGCAGTGGTCTAACCAGAACAGCACAACCCTACCAGTGAAGATGGGCTCACCATTTGTGTGGCCAGTGTTATCACTTTCAGGCTTACTTCTCCATCTGAGTAGGGACAAAGTTTCAAATCATAAGCAGCTTCCTATAGCATCAAATGAAGAGGAGACTAAGAAAATGTACCTATGTATGCAAGTTTAAGACTAAACGTGGGGAAAAAATGGGCAATTAGTCCTGTAAAAGTCGTATTTCTCTTCCTAGTTGGCACCTGAAAGATGGAGAGGATTTTAAAGCAGAGCAAGAAGAATCTTCCAGTTGAGTACCTATGTAACAACTGATGTGTATTTTTTTTTATATACACAGATATAATGCAATGGCTTTTTAATGGAATCATTAATTTTCAAAACTTAGGAAGACAATGCTATTAGTCACCCAACTTTTGCCTGAATATCTCCAATGAAAGGATACACTCTTCTTTCTGAAAAAGACAACACTATTGTTAACTAATTATATTTCAAACAATACAACTTTTCTTATATTATCTTAAAAGCTGTCTCCCTATAAACTCCACATTTAGGGACTACTTATGCTATCTGTGAAAACTTTGAGTAAATCCATTTTCACATCTATGTGACAACCTGTACATGATTGGAAAGCACAGCTATTGCTCCTCTTGTCTTTTTAGTCCACATATAACCAAAGCCTCACTCAGGGACCTGTCTGGTCACAAACTGACACCTATAGCAGCCAGCCTGGTGGCACAAATGTACAAAGATGGCTGGGCTGAGATGGAGAATTCATACTTACCTCAGGAAGGTAAGGAAGGTAGGAAGCAGCTTCCCAGCTTAAGTTGTCACCAATGGGAAATGTAGGGTTTATGCTGACGGATCTTTTAATTTCCAAGAAAATCTAGATATCTGGTTTGTATGAGGAATGTCCTGATTTCTAAATATTTCTGTACATTATAAACTTCAAAGTACTGTGTAGTTCAGCACTGTCCAAGCCAAACAGAACTCATTTGAACATTCAGATTCTACCTGTGAACTTCCAGCAGTGAATTCTGTTTTACTCATTCTAACAGTGACAAATATCTAGACTCCTTGTCTTCTTCCTTTGGAGGTCTTGTAATTTATCCATCACTTTCTTCAAATACAGTTCTTGGACTTGAAGCCAGTTACCTTGAGGTACTAAGATTATAAGACTCTCACTCCTATTAATTCAGCGTAGGTGTTACTCTCTTTTACCATGTTATCATTATTACCTCATTTCAGTGTGGTCTACTGGAATATACACATTTTTTTTTACTTGGCTTGCTGTTAAGCCATGCAGTGCCTCTGCAATAGATTTTCTTCTCATTAGTCTAACACTGCACCTGTTTTCTTAAATTTACCTGTTCTATGTTATCTTAAAACTTACACGACAGTTGTGTGTTTTTCTTTAAGTAAATATGTTTAACTTTGATGGAATAAGAGTTTGTGATGGGTAAAATCTAAATAGTTTTTCTGTGTGTAACTTAAAGAGAAAAAGTTGCATGGATAACGGAAATATGACAAAGATATTTGTTACATAAATGTATAATTGTGAGGAAGCAATGATTTCTTTTTCAGCTATTTAAAGAAGTGGAATAAATATTTTCATAGGATAGAAACATGTTTAATTTTGTATTTGGTAAGATAGACTGAATCTCAGTCTGATTATCTGATATAAACTATTTCAATATCCATTAAAAAGTCATTCTGTTAATGGCAACAAATGTGCAAATGTTGCTTCCTTTACAAATGATAATATACTACTATAATAGTTATTATCTCATTACCCAAGATAGCAAGCAGTTTTTGTTTTGTATTTAAAAAAATTATTTCTAATTTAAGATTGTTGTCCCCTGGATGCCGGTGGAAATTTTAAAAAATAAGTGCTTTTATTCTTTTACGTGGTTACGATTGATGAATTTGTTTAAAGTCTTCAATACAAATTTGATTTTTAAGATGGAATTAATGAAAAAAATTATCATACATTTAAATATCAATACCTGATTGATGTACCACCGCTTTCTAGATTTGTTAGTAATGCTTACTCTTTAATAATAAATCCATTAAAAAAAAGGAAAAATAGACAGAAGACATGAAAAGACATTTCTCCAAAGAAGACATATAGGTGGCCAATAGACATATGAAATGATGCTCAACATCACTGATCATCAGGGAGATACAAATAAAAAACACAATGAGAAGCCATCTCACACCAGTCAGAATGGCTATTATCGAAAACTCAGCAAATAACATGTTGGTGAGGATGAGGAGAAAAGGGAACTCTTTTGCACTGTTACTGGGACTGCTAACTGGTGCAGCCCCTGTGAGTAACAATATAGGATTCCTTAAAACTAAAAATAGATACACCATTGGACCCAACAATTTCACTTCTGGGTATTTATTCTAAGAAAATGAAAACATGAATTAAAAAAGATACATGCACCCCTATGTACACTGCAGCATTATCTACAATAGCCAAGATATGAAAATAACCTGGTGTCCATCAATAGATGTATGAAGAAGATGTAGTATATATTTATACACAAAGGAATATTATACAACAATTAAAAAGGAAATCTTGCCATTTGTGACAACATGGATAGATGTAGAAGGAATTACGCTAAGTGAAATAAACCAGGCAGAGAAAGACAAATGCTGTGTTGTTTCACTTATATATGGTATCTAAAACCAAACCAAACCTAACAAACCAAACAAAAACAGACTCGTAGAAACAGACACCAAAGGGATGGCTACCAGGAAGTGGGGGTGAGGAAATGGCTGGAAAGGGGAAGGTGACTGTAGTCAATAATATGATGACAAGTTTACACAGTGACAGATGATTACAGGAATTGGTGGAGTGATCACATTGTAAGGTATAAAACATTAAATCACTATACTATGCACCTGAAACTAGTATGATCAATGTAAGATTGTATACCAACTATATTTAAACAAAAATAAATTAAAATTTAAAAAAAGAAAGGAAAAGAAAATAAGAAGCTTGAGTTCTACATTCTTATTCCATGTTTCAAAGTTCAAATTTATTTTTAATTATTATTATGGCATATCTGGTCACATATATTATTGCAAAGTAAAATTGTAACATTATTTCACATATTTTCCTTTCCTCTCTTTTCTTAAGTTCACTGATGTTTGATATTGGAACTTTGGAGAATGAAAATATGATTATCTGGAATAATAAAATGTGTGATAATAAAATTGGGCAATTGAATTTCTATTTAAGTCCTGAAATTTAAATTTTACTGCCATCTGTAACACAACTACAAACATAACAAAAGGAGAAAGGACATTACTCTGAAAGGAGCATAATCATCAGCCCTAAAAATATTCACTTGAGGAAGAAAACGTCACATAAAAGTTGACTGCTCTTTTACCTTTGTTTTTCTAAGTGTTCTAACTTTTTCATGAAAATACTTCTTTGTTTATGAAGCCATTTTGTTGTAAATCTAAATTTTAAGTCAATTAGCACTCAAGTTTGTACAAGAAGACTGTGGGTTTTGAAAGTATTATCTAATGTTAAAATTGAGATGGTATTTATTCCTATTACCCATTCATTATGTTAGTTTTTAAAATTATATTTTATTGATTATGCTATTACAGTTGTCCCAAATTTTCCCCCTTTGCTCCCCTCCATCCAGCACCTCCTACTCCCTCAGGCCATCCCCACACCATTGTTCATGTCCATGGGTCATGAGTATAAGTTCTTTGGCTGCTCCATTTTTATACCATACTTCACATACCCATGGCTCTTCTGTAACTGCCTATTTGTACTTCTTAATCGCCTCACCTCTTCATCCATTGTCCCACTACCCCCTCCCATCTGGCAACCATTTGGTACCTAAATTCTTTTCTTTTGCTGCTTTTAAAAATGTCTCTTTATATTTAAACTTTGGTATCTTAATTATGATGTGTCTTGGAGTGGGCCTCTTTGCATCCATCTTGTTTGGGACTCTCTGTGCTTCCTGGACTTGCATGTCTATTTCCTTCACCAAATTAGGGAAGTTTTACAAATAGATTTCCAATTTCTTGCTCTATCTCTTCTCCTCCTGGTACCCTTATAATGCAAATGTTGGACCTCTTGAAGTTGTCCCAGAGGTTGCTTATACTATCCTCAATTTTTTGAATTTTTTCTTCTTGTCGTTCTGATTTGTTGTTTTTTGCTTCCTTATGTTCCAAATCATTGATTTGATTGTCAGCTTCATCCATTCTACTGTTGTTTCATTGTAAATTGTTCTTTATTTCAGTTGGTGTGTCCTTCATTTCTGACTGGGCCTTTTCTATGCTGTTAAGGTCCTCACTCAGTTCCTTGAATGTCCTTATAACCAGTGTTTTGAACTCTGTGTCTGAAATTGCTCACCTCCATTTTGTTTAGCTCTTTTTCTGGAGTTTTGATTTGTTCTTTCATTTGGGCCATGTTTCTTTGACTTCTCATTTTTGCTGCCTCTCTGTGTTTGTTTCTATGTATTAGGTAGAGGTGCTATGACTCCATGTCTTGGCAGTGTGGTCTAATGTAGTAGGTGTCCTGTAGGTTCCAGTGGCACAGCCTCCCCTCTCACCCAAGCTGGGTACTTGAGGTGTGCCCTTCATGTGTGCTGCGTACACCCTCCTCCTATACTTGAGACTTGGTTTCTATTGGCAGGTCAATGGGAGGGATTTACCCAGGCCAGTCAGCTGCAAGGACTGGCTGTAACCACTGACCACAAACCTCCACCCTCCGTGGAGGACTGATTGGGCAAGGGCAGGGTGGTGGTGTTCTAACATGGTCTGTAGCTGTCCACTGGGTGCCTGGTCCTGCGGTTTCCCAGGTGGTACAGGCCAAGGTCAGAACCCGCCTTTTTTTTTTTTGCTCAGGGTAGCCTGCCTGAGGTATAAAGCAATCTGAGATGGCTGCTACTTGTGCTGAGCTTGGAGATTTCCAGGCAAAGCCAAGCTATGAATCTAGGCTGGCTGCTGCTATTGCTGGGCCTATGGCTCACTGAGGCCAGATGTTCCTTACAAGAGGATTAAGGAAGTTGTTCAGCATGAGCCAGACAGCCATTTATATGGAAAAGCAGCTTGGGTGGGCCCATAAGTTGGGTGTGATGGAGTCTCTGGTGAACTCCAAGGTGGGTCAGTGTTAACCAGGTTGATGGAGTGTCAGACATGGTACCAGCTTACTGGCTCTGTGGCTCTGTGGAGGGAGGGTTTAGAAAAGGGACAATGGCCTCTGCTTGCCTTGATGCCAGACATTTCAGTTTCTCCCTGTATGCCACCGGTGCCTTTCAAGATGCTAATTTCGTGCTGGAGCTCAGAGGGAGTGAGTCTGAGTAGGTGAGTCCGTATGTGGGTTCTTTAAGAGGATCTGCTTGCAATTCCAGAAGTTTCTTCCACTGATTCTACCCCCACTGGTTTTTGTGCCAGAAGTTGTGGGGACTTATCTTCCTGGCGGTGTAACCCTGGGCTTAGGAGCCTGGTATGGGGCTGGGACTCCTCGCTCCCGAGATATCCCTGCCGAATTTTTATCCACTACAAATGGGTGTTGGACCAGCCCATTTCACATCTGCACCCCTCCTACCGGTCTGGATGGATGTGGTTTCTCTTAAGTCTGCAGTTGTCAAGTTTCTATTCAACTCAATTTCTGATGATTGTGAGTGATAGTTGTTCTACATCTTAGTTGTAATTTTGATGTGGTTGTGAGAAGAGGCGAGCCCTGTCTGCCTACACTGCCATCTTGACTGGTAGTTAGTTTTTTTTTTTTTTTTTTAGGAAAGTGCTAACTGAATAGACTTTGCTAGTGTGTCTCCAGAACAAGGTCTACATATGTACATTGCTAGTACTTCTTCCTACACATAATTCACTACCAGTCTTTTTACCCCACTATATTGAAGCACTTTGTTGATGATTAGAATTGAAAACTGTTAATGGCATGATGAATCCAAATGCCAACTCCAAGTAACAAGATCATAGGACACATTCAAAAATCTGGATTTCTAAACATTAATTTTAAGACAAAAAATCATTCATTGGTTTCATTTAAACTTAACAGACATAGGGAGTAGAGTGTCTACTGCTCAATTCAAAGACATTTTTTTTCTGAAGAACTGTTTAACGGCATATTGGTGGAGGAGGTACACAAATTAAGTATGTCAGCAATTCCAACACATCCCAATGGCTGTGTTATTATAAAATGACTGAAAGGTTCCGAATGTTCCCATTTACTTTCAGTCAGCAATGTTTGTGCAGATTGGTAAATTTTCATAAGCCTCCAAGTATAAAGATCCAGATCTCTGAAATTTGAGCTACTGGCTGAGTGTGCATCCCGATAAGAGGAGGAAAAAATGGCAGAACCTCTGCCAAATTCTTTAGTTCAGTGCTACTCAATGTGTGGGCTCTGGAGCAGTCCACACTTAGAGAATGTCAGGAGCGCATGAGTGAGTGGAAACTTTTAGAGCACTTTGACATTGCTGCTGTTTTTAAGCACATGATCAGTGGGCTCATCTGTTAACTCTAATCATAAGTAATTGAACTTAGTTTCTGTATATCTCCCTTTATATGTTCATTTCATTTTTGAAATTTATTTGATTGCACTTCACAAATTAATGTTTTGCAATGGGCAGGAAATTAAAACAAAACAAAACAGAAAGATTTTTCACCACAGTCTGATAAGGGCTGATTTAATTGTTAACATCCTGGGCCCTGAGTTGTCTGTTAACCTCTTTCAGAATCCAACTGTGGAAGTGTCAGGGGCGACACTGAAGTACTGGATGCTTGGCTTCACAGATGTCAGCACTACGTAAAAATACTAGTTAGGAATTTTTTAATTCACCCTTTCTTCCCATATTCATTAAGGCATATTTAGGAAAGATGATGGAAAGTGAAATCTGAAACCATATTGAGCTAGGTTCAATTCTTCATTCTTCACAGTCAATTCTTCATGGTCATTCTTCAATTCTAGGTCTCCATTCTTCATTGCTGGAGCTCATCTATACTCTCTCTGCAATGTCAGGGGTCTCCCTGGCAGGGTTGCTGTGAGGACCAAGAGGGGTAGGTTATGCAGAGTACCTGAAACATAGGAGGTGCTCAACAAAGAGAAAGAGGTTGGCCTTTTACCTTTCTTTCTTCTCTGAACACAACAAATAAAGCTCAGAGTTTTAAATGCATGGCTGAATAGGGCTTAGGTAATCCTGATCAACAGTTTTGACAAATGTATATTGATCTCTTAATAACATCTTTTGGGGGGAGACCTATATATTTTTTGCTTTTGTAAAACTTTTTATGAGTACAGATTGCTATGAATACATGCTTTGTAAAGCATTTTATAACCAAAGGAAAGATATAAATTGGTTAGGTATTTTTCTCTACCTGCTGATCCCTATAGGAGAGTTGTGACAATGGACGGTATAATATCATAAGACAGTATTATTATCTCTATCAGTGAGATGATTTATAATAATCATGGGGCAAGCTGTGTGCTAATAATGCAGTCATTCTGTATAATTTGTAAAAGTAACATATGGTGATACACCATTCCTACTGTTTTACATTTATTTATAGCTCAATTATCTGTTGTTATTGTTAAAGGGGTTGTTTTGAGATTGAACAGTAACTGAGGTAAGTTGATGGTAAAAAAAAAATCTGTAAAAATGCTTTTAGCTTATTTTGTTACGTATCTCATTGCAACCCAAATGTCTATGATTTGCACAAGTCGTTTGTGTTTGGTTTATAGATTAAATACAGCATTTACTTCCATTTTCTATTTGCATATAGAAAAGTTTTTATATCTGGTGCCATTAGTAACATGATTGCATTGTTAGATCTAGTCAAGGAATAAATTAGGCTTGTTTGAGAACATTTCTTATCTGCCGCTAAAATACTATTTCTGAAATTATTATGGTGGGTAATGACCACAAAAGTGTAAATGCCCTCAGAATGTACCTCACTTGCTTCCTCAATGATTCATTGGAAATCTAGATAGTCATATTTTCGATTTTTCCCTTGAATTCCCTTTAGTTTGAACACTATGATAAATACCAGTTTACTTTAATTTTTGGAGTGTGTGTGTCCAGGTATGTGATGCAATTCGGTTGCATACTTTTAATAGTAGTTTCATGATAGTTACTTTGAGAGTTAGAGGATTAATTTCGTTTTTCCTAATTTGCCTTTGTTTGTGGTTATTTGATATTCCATCAACTTATCTGCTTTTAAAGCAAAAACAATTAATAGCACAAGGTTTGAATGATGTGGGAAGGCACTGGATAAATATTTCTTCGAAGAACAATTTGGCAGACTGAAAATGATCCCAACTAAATACTGGTGTCCTACATTCACAGTGCTGTTAGGAAATTACTCTTCCTGGTAATGTATTGTGCTGCTTTAGCTTCCATACACGCTGATTTCAGGGGGTGCAACCAAGTTTGCTATAAAAGCACACATCATCGGATATACTACTGTCTAAGCAGAAAAGAAAACTGCCTTAGCGGGGCATTGCGGTTTTAACAATACTAACTAATGAATGAAAAAATGACCATTCTTTAAATTAAGACACATTTAATAATTTTGTGTTGTAGAAGTGTTTAATATATTAGGTAAATGATCTATAAAACTGTCAAAGTTTATGTAGCATCCCCCAAAGCATAAAGGGGTTTTGTTAAATAAGCAACAACATCAGTGGTCCATGCTCATTATTAAAATGAATAAATAAGCAAATTAGTTAAATTTTGTAGGGCATTTAAAAACATATGGTATTTATTTAAGCTACGTTCTGCCAGAAGCAAAGGAGTGGTCATCATTTGATACAAGTAAAGGACATTTAAAGTCCCATACACTTTTTTGGTCCTTGTGCCGAGTAGTGGCCCAAAACAGAGCTATGGCCTACAGTGCCTTGTTAGTAGTCCAGCTTCTCTTTAGTCATCTTCATAGCCAGGTGGAAACCAATTCACCTGAAGGTTGTAGAATACAGTATATGTGGTCACCCTCTCCCTGGGGAAAGGGCTTGGGCCTGTTGTGGAAATAGGAGTAGGCAATAAACCTGGCTCTCATGTTCTTCTCTCTGTGACCTCAGGAAGGCGTTTAGCATACTTCCACCAGGGGAAACGTGACTGAGTAGGTGAGAACCTTCTACCTGTGAGCTGAAACTTCCTCACCCCGGGTGCAGATCATCATAAGTCAAACCAGCTGTGGCTGGGACCAAGCCAGCAGCCTAGAAGTCCAGGCTGGCTGCTGCCACTTTTGACCTAGGCAGCCACAGGGTTGCTTAAGGCATTTTTTAAAAACTAATAATATTTAATTTTTTAGAGCAGTTTTAGATTCACAGCAAAATTGAGCTGTAGTACAGAGAGTTCCTATAAACCCCATTTCCCCCACTGAATATCCACAACCTATCCCATTATCAGTATCTTGTACCACAGTGGTACATTTATTATAATCAGTGAACTACATTGATACAGCATTTAAAGTTCACAGTTTACATTAAGGTGTTGTACGTTCTATAGATCTGGACAAATGTATAATAACATGTATTCACCATTGTGGTATCATATAGAATTGTTTCTGTGCCCTAAAAATCCTCTGTGCTCTGCCTATTCACCCTTCCCTCCCCCTCAACCCTTGACAACAGACGAGCCTTTTACTGTCTCCATAATTTTGCCTTTTCCAGAATGTCATATAGTTGGAATCGTAGAGTGTGCCACATTTTTATATTGGTTCCTTTCATGAAGTAAGATGCATTTAGGTTTCCATGTTTTTTCATGGCCTGGTAGCTTATTTCTTTTTAGTGCTGAATAATATTCCACTGTCTGGATGTAACCACCATTTATTTATCTACTCACCAACTGAAGGGCACCTTGGTTGCTTCCAAGTTTTAGCAAAAATGAGTAAAGCTGCTATAAACATCTGTGAAAAGGACTTAGTGTGGATATAAGTCTCGAATTCCTTTGACTGAATACCAAGGAGTACAACTGCTAGATTGTTATGTTAAAAGTACGTTTATTTTTGTATGAAACTGCCAAACTGTCTGCCAAAGTGGCTGTACCATTTTGTATTTCCATATTATTAAATTAGAGTTCCTGTTGCTTCACATTATCGCTAACATTTGATGTTTTTAGTGTTTTTGCTTTTGGCCCTAATAAGCATGTGGTGGTATTGTTTTAATGCTTAAGGCATTTTCAAAGGTTAATAATATTCTCAAAAGTTAAGACTTCCATAGGAGAATGAACATCTGCCAAAAGATTCCTAAGTCTAGAAAAGAAAGTCTTTCTTACAATAAGATTTAATCATTGTAAAGGAAATTGCCCTAACTACAGAGTGGTTGAAAATTTAGCAGGAGAAAAGGAGACTGAAAAGTCTCACAATTTACTATTATCAACCTAACTTCCTTTCCAATGCTCAGTCCTAGAAAAAGAGACCTTTTAAAAAATTTTAAAAATAATTATTTTATTGTTTTTTTATTACAGTTGTCTGCATTTTCCCCCCACCCCAGCTAAACCCACCTCCCTCCCTTGCTTCCGCCCCCTACTTTGGTTTTGTCCATGTGTCCTTTATAGATGTTCCTGAAAACCCTTCCCCGCATTATCCCCTTTCACCTCCCCTCTGGTTACTGTCAGATTGTTCTTAATTTCAGTGTCTGTGGTTATATTTTGCTTGCTTTTTTTCTTTTGTTGATTAGGTTCCAATTAAAGGTGAGGTCATATGGTATTTGTCCCTCACTGCCTGGCTTATTTCACTTACCATAATGCTCTTTTGGCTTTCATTTTTCTGGTTGTGGCCATTGGTTACCTAAATGTATTTATCAAAAAATCCACCATAGACTATGAATGACTATGTAGAGAATAACTTCATGGAGGGTAGAAGGCTAAACCTTATGGAAATACTTCTAGTCTATATTAAGCTATATATTATCTTTTTCTTAAGATGATTGCAACTCCATTGAGATGATAATTTAGCAATGGAACTTTACAAAGGCTAATGAGCTAACTGAACTATTTATGAATATGACATGCATGATAGCTACTATTTAATTGCTATAGGTTTGATTTCAAAAGTACTACACAGAAAGACTAAATATGCAAATTATAGTAACACTACTGTAATTTTATACCTCATAATCTTATTAAACAATCTTGCCATGGGGAATCAAAGTATTAATACAGGAATTAAAAAACATATAAGATAACTTTTTAATCAAGAACCCATACTTATTAATTATTTAGTCCTTTGGCTAGAAGCAAAACAAAGAAACTAACTTCCTGGACTTACTTTTCATTTGAGAAGAAGGTACATACCGGGTTAACAAAATGCAATTACACTTTATAGCTATAAAATTATTTCAACAGGGCCATTAATTGCCCTCATAATATAACAGGTAAAGTTTACTGCTAGCAAAAGCTTATTTTGTGATAATCACATGGGAGCATTTTTTCTAAACTCTAATTTCAATAGATATTGGTTCAATTTATCAGAATTTCCCATTATTGTGTTTTTAAGTAAGGCATTAAGTTATTACTCAAACACAATGGTGTCTGAATCTTATGTATTATAAACTGAGTAAGCACACAGAAACCAAATTATATCTCATTCTAGTGGAAATGACAGCAACATTTTTTTCACTGATAGCACCCTACCGGAGGTCCAGCTGATTTGCACTCTGCTCTCTATTTGTATAGTTAATTAATCCCAAAGAAGCATTTATTAGCTTGATTTTCAAAAGTCTGCTTAACTTTAAATTTTTAAGTCCCCTCTTAACCTTGAATTATTTACCAGACAAAAGCAAAAGAATTTGATGTAGGACCAAAATATATTAATAAAAACATGTGCTTCCAGTTGTGGGAAAAAACCCCTATAGGTTTTTTCTCCCTTTCTCTCCTATTCTCTTTCTCTCCTGTTCTCTTTATAGATATATAAGGGATAATGTAGTATAGTAGAAAGGAAGTTAAATTGGATGTTGTATTAGTTTTCTATTGTGGCTGTATTACTACAAATGTAATTATTTAAAACAACATAATTTATTTTCTTACATTTCTGTAGGTCAGATGTCTCAAATGCGTCTCACTAGGCTAAACTCAATGTGTTGGCACGGCTGCCTTTCTTTCTGGAAGCTCTAGGGAAAAATCTGGCTTTTGTACTTTTAATTTTTTTAAAAAAGATTTTTATTTATTTATTTTTAGAGGAGAAAGGAGGGAGAAAGAGAGGAAACATCAAGGTGTGGTTTCCTCTTGTGCGCCCCCTACTGGGGACCTGGCCTGCAACCCACACCCACTGGGAATTGAACCAGCGACCTTTTGGTTCATAGGCTGGTGCTCAATTCACTGAGCCACACCAGCCAGGGCTATTTTCTTGGCTTTTTAAATACTATTAAAATGAAACTATAAAAATAAAGGAAGTATTTGAATAATAGTTTAATACAATATCATGTGTTAAAATTATATTTCAAAAGGTCATAATTAGATAAGAGTTAATGTGGTTCAGAGGCTAGCCATTTGTATTATGGTTTCAAATTTAAAATCTTTTAAGATTAAATCCCTTAATAAACGTTAAAATACAAGTTCTTCTATCTCATGTAATTGGTACTAGATAGAGACTCAATGTCTCTACTGAACAATTTTCTTCCTGCAATCTGAAATATGGTAATAAAAGTTCCTTGTTGTTTGTATTCTCTGTTGATGTTGACCTGAAAAGTCACATGTAATGATAGCGTTGCTAAAGTAGTAACCCTGTGATTTTTATAAATTTTCAGGCAACAGTTTCCTGCTATCAGCAATAGATTCAGTAGATTCAATAGATAGAAGAGCAAGTGACTCTCCTGAAATTCTATGACCACAATAGAATGTGAAAGTAATGCATGCGTTCCTTAAGAGAGATGGAATGGTTGAAGCAGCAGATGTTTACAATTTGTCTGACAGTTCTCAATAATAGGAAATTACACAGATGCAGCACCTAAATAAAATTAATTTTCTGTTTGTCAAATATAGTAAATATAATGAGTTATACATAATTGACAATTCATACATTGATTTGATACAGATGGTTCATGCTCTGTTGTATTTTGGTGAATCATATCAATAACTCTAATGCCCTAGAATTTTTAAGATTTACAAATGTGTCATTTTAAAAATAAAATACAGAAAGGTAGTATAGAATGATGTTGGGAACTGCCCTGACTGGTTTCAGAAGCTGTAACCCCCACGGCTAAAGCTGAGTAAAGGACTTGGGGACCATAAGCCCCTGAGGAGACAAAGCTTATCTTCCTTGTAAGTGAACCATCTCTGCCCCCTTTCACTTCACCCTGCTTGGCCCCAAGCAGATGACTGGTTAGCCAATGACAGGTAAGATTCCTCAAAGGAGGGACGACCTAAGACATGTGTGGTCACGAAGGGGCCCTCAGGGAAGGACTTGGGGGGCTATAGAAAAAGGGGGTGATGGACCCTCGCCCCTCGGCTTTGACATAGACTGAGTCCTCATTCTGTCTGCAAGAAGACTCCTAATCTCTTGACTGTTTTACTTCCCCTGCCTGATTTAAGCCTAAAACAATGACAGAGGGCGGTGCAGTCCTGTGCTGGAAAGGGCAGCCTCCCTGGGGCGATCAGGCCTAAGAAAGAATGCATAAAATCCTGTGAAACCTGTTTTGCTAAGAATACCCTCAATTTAAATGATAAGGGTCCGAGCATAGAATGAGTTTTTTTCCCCCAAAGTTTTATGACCCTTTAGCTATCTGACCCTGACTTAGAATAAGCCCTCATAATTCTTTGAATGTTGTCTATTGTTTGATCCTTACTGCCTGAGAATGATTGATGAACTTTGTATTTCTATGCAAATTAAACCCAATAAAAGCCCATTGAGGAACAGGCTCTTGGCCCTTCTCCTTCGAAAGATCAGCCACCTTTCCTCCCCAAGCAGATCTTCTCTTGGTAGACTTATTCTCATCCATGGTGGCTGGGGGAGCCCTGCCGGCAGACCACGCCCCCCCACCCCCCGCCCAGAATGATGGTTAAAAAACTGACCCTGGAATTATATCATCTTGTTGAAACCTAATTCAATCCAGCACTCATTGATAGGTTATTTCACCTGTCTGCACAATGGGTGAAATAATAGTCTAGCAAAGAGCCTGCGATTGTTAAATATTGAAAACTATTAACTGCTGCGACTCTACATAAGTTGAGTTTATTGCAGATATTTTTAGAGTTATATGACACTCAAATTCATGCCCAAGAAAAAAACTCATACACTTTTCTTGTAATAAAAGAAGTCCAAAAAAGTAGATTTTATGTCTTTGTTTTAAACCAACATCAACTTTTAGTCTTAAAGCTTCTAGAGAAAAAATGGTCATGTTTTGTTAATTGAAAATTTTATGTAAAAATATTCAAAGATGTCAGCAAAGAGACTTAAGGTATTTTAAATTTTTGTTAACTAAATATGTACATTATAGACTTAGAAAATTTTGTTTGTTAAACTTTTACTTTTATGTTGCATTTAGCTTTTATTTTTATGGAATGAAAATTCAAAGAAATATTTGCTTCTGTAAATGGACTTCAAGCAGTGTTGTGCATGTACTTTTTCTGATGCCAGGCATAAATATATTTAACACCCAACACTGTATCCAAGTAGGAGGTATGATTCACAGTTTCTAGCGTGAAAACTTTTCCAAGTGTATGCCTGTTGCCAATTCATCATATCAGGGTGTCAGTGAAAGGAGTCATGTGATAGTAGGGATTAGACATCAATATCTAGGTACTTCATCGGAATATTAACATTCGAAGTAGAGAAAAGGGTCATTTTAGTGTGACTTATTCTCAGTTATCGAATGAGTTACCTGGATATTATCTTGTACCCTATGCATCCTTTTTGATCAGGCTGTAAATTTACCTTTTACTATCATTGATTTACTTTTATTGTTTTGTCAGTTGTGCTTTATCCATCTTCTTAATATCATGATTCTATAAAGGCAAATATGATTAATTCCATTGTTTTAACCCGGTATGTTAAAGAGCTGTTTCCTGTAAACATAGGGTAAATTTGCATTTAGGAAAGGATAAAGTTGCAGAGGTAACGGAATGTAGTTTGTACAGGGAGGTCTGTTTTTTTTTTTTTTTTTTTAGCTCTTTTGGTATGTGATAACCTTGAATTAGGCTGGGATCCTCAGATTTTGCTCCCCATATGATATGTAGCAATGGGGCTTAATGTTTAGATGAAGAAAAATGAATGAAATAAAGAATGTGGGAGAGAAACTATGACAGAAATTCTTCTTCCTTATTATTAGTAAGCCATTTCACAGAGTTGTACTTGTCTAAACACCAGAGAGAAAGGGTAAATTATGGAGTTATCATGATACCTCATGGGGTTACCTATGAGTTTTACTATAAGTTGCAAGACCACATAGCATGCTTTTTCTTAGAGCATAGCTATTATTTCTCGTCTTCGTAGGGTACAAAATGTTGCTTTTATCTGTCATGGTACATCTTAAACTTTGAGCTGGGAGAAGAAAATGTATTTTCTGAGCTGTGTATCCTCCTGATGAAATTGTGGCTGTAAATGTAAAGTTTATGTTGTCATTATTGGTCATTTTTAGTGACAAATGAAACCTTTCTATGGAAAATCAATAGCGCTTCGGGTCTAACCAGAAAATGTAATTGCAGAATCCTCAGATTGGAACAGGTGTCTTGTACATTATGTTGATTATTGTAAAATCAAAGTTGGATTAATTATGCACTTTCAGATGAAAATATTCTTGATGTATGAGACTTCCAAAATGGCTTGCTTTCTGATATTTATTTTTATGAATATAGTCCACTTTTAAACTCATTTAACTCATGAAAAGAAATTCAGCCCCAATTTTTGTTGTGATTAGCTTACCTTACCATGTCAGGTTTCACCTTATCTGCAGTGGTGTTTTCAGATGCTAACCAGAACTACTCGACCTGTGTCAAAACACGGTATTCCACAAATAGTGTTCTGTTCACGTAAAAATTGAAGGCTGGCTCAGTTTATAGTTCATTTCTCCTGATTCTTCTGAATAACCCGTAGATCATTTCAGACAAACCTAATTATTATCAGTGGTGTGTACTTTTCACAAGCTGTGAGTTCTTTCTTTAGCTTCTGAGCACTTTTCTTAATTTATTCAATTATGCCTTCAAATGTACACTATGTCAGTCAGATACAATACAACACTTACATTCAGTAATGATAATACGTTGACATTTATAAAAATTTTTATAATGAATTTCTGGTGTAAAGTTGGATTTATCACATGCTTTCTGTTTTTCTGTTTGTTTGTTTTGATGCATTTTTATAATAGCTAGCCTGGCCACATATTTTTTGTCCACAACAGAAGACTTTGGATGGGAAGGGGAAGCTATTAATAATTATGTCAGGTCAATAGATACAAACTAGACCTGTCCTGGGAAAACCATATCCCATGGGCCAAATCCAGGACAACCCTGCTTTCGAACAGCTCAGACTAAGAATAGTTTTTACCTTTTTCAATGGTTGGAATAAATCAAGAGAAGAATAGTTTCTCATGATGTGATAATTATATAAAGTAATTTGAGTGTTCATAAATAAAGTTTTATTGGCACACAGTCGCATCGAATCATTTATAAGTGGTTCTAGGGCTGTTTACATACTGCAAGGGCAGTTGAATGGCCGCAACTCACCATCTTGCGTAGAATATTTAGTTTGAGTCTTTAGAAAAAAGGCATACTGATCCCTAAACCTAGCTCAATTTAGATAATTCATTTCAATAGGACAGGATCCTTGTTTTCTCATAGTGCCCATGAAAAGGCATATCTGCGAATAATACTTATGTGTATTATTATATTTAACAATGCTGATGTTGATGATGATGTTTCTGGTGATATGAGGGGGGACCAAACCCTCCCCAGAATTTATTTATAAAAAATTGTATATTTATTCTTATATGTTTTAGCTTCAGTCACCTTCAAAATACTCTCCATTTGATGCAATACACCTATCGAGACTTCTTTTTCACTGCTCAAAACAGTTTTTGAACTCATTGATTTTGATGCCGTTTAGTGCTTCTGCCATTTTTTGTTTCTCCTCTTCCACATCAGCATAACGTTTCCCTTTGAGGACTTTCATCATCAGCGAAACAACAACACAAAGTAACTCGGATGTGAGACTGGGTGAATAAGGAGGGTGGGGCATGGGGGTCATGCTGTTTTTGGTCAAAAACTGCTGAACACTCAGTGTGGTGGACAGGTGCGCTTGTAAAACACCCATCATGAGATGGGAAAACGCGAAGAAGGAGTCTTCAAAAAAATTCACTGAAGCTGAATGGAGCCTCTCACATTCAGCTAATACACTGATACCGATTGGGGTCCTAGAACACTCATCTAGCAGGGGAAGCCTCTAGGATACTACAAGGGGCCCACCCTCCAGAAGATAATTCCTGTTTTGGGGGGACCCCTGTCATATACTTACCCACTCTGTAGTTTCCTATTGACTAAACTCTTCCAGGTCACATTTTTAGCTCCACCATAAAGTCTGCTGGAAGTTCTTTACTCCTTCAATGATATACCTTTACATGTAAGTATTTAAGTTGTTAATTTTGATATGAATTGAAAATAAGTTTTTCTTCAAGAACCAACCTGCTTCCATTTTCTATGACAAAAATTAGTGGGCAACCTTGATAACAGTTTTGGGTTTTTGTCTAAATGCTTTTAAAAGTGTGGGGGAGGGTAATATTTTAAAGTAACCTCATGTTGTCTCTTTGATGAATCAAAGGAGTTACAGAAATTCAACCTCATTGTCCAATAGGCCAGATAAATTCTTTTAATTCTTCAGTGAGCCATTTATTTGTTGGATGATTAAAAACCCTGCGCCCTCAGGAAAGTTGGCACAGTTGGAGTATGCGCAACACCCTTCTCTGCAAAACTAAGCTGAGCTGTGTTTTATTGAGACTCTTCGCCACCTTTCAGGTTAGGTTGGCTTTGTCAGTAGGCACGTGTCAAATACTTTTAAGAGCTACACAAAATACAAAAGTCATGTAGATCTAGAAATGAAGTTAATTGGAATTTAAATTATCAGTAGGATAACAGCAGGTATATTGTCCTCATACCTTTTGTTTACCAATTAGATGTCCAAATGCTGACTTTTGTGAAATGTGGCACAGTTAGCAAACAGCAGCCAGGCTAAGCTGGATACCTGGTACGAATGAGGTCTGAATTAGTATTCTCTTGGCACCAAAAATGTGCCATTCATATCTTCTCTTTTGTAACACTAATTACATATAATAATGCTGGATTTTAGTTTTAAAATAATAATGCTCCTTCATGTGTGGAGTACTGTAGAACTATTCAGTTCCTATGTCAGTGCTAATTAAAACCTATCTAGAATTCGCTAAAATCTGGATCAACGGTTTCACATCCCTTACAGCAGTGCACCTTACATGAGAAACACTGCGCTCTCCATTTTTTCCCTTTTCAGCTTTTGTTGTCTAATTAACAGAATCCATCAATTTGGAGGGGTAGATTAAAAATGGAATGAATGCTATAGCCTTTGTGTAATTCTCTAAAGCTTTTCTATGCCATAATCAAGGTGAAGAAAAAATGCTTATTGCAAATGTCCTGAGCTGACAGAACTATATATTTGGAATCATTAAGTCTGTGGTAACTGGTGAAAATAAAAGGTATAATGAGGACAAAATGAAATGGATGGTAGAATGTAAGCTTTAATGACTTAAAAGGAAATAAAACCCCCTAACTCCATTTCCTTAGTCCATGCTAGTCAAAGGGAAATACAACTCATTTCTTTAAAAAAATTAGCAGGAAAAATTCCTAAATAAGAAGCTTTAAGATTTTATCCAATTTGTAGTGTGGTGATAGAAATTTGCTGAAGTGGTTCTAGTAGACATTGTAAATATGTATGTTAGAGAATATTGAGTCTTTTGCTATTCAGAGAAAATCAAACAAAAAATGTGATAGACTGAGTAATTAAGAACATATATGGTTTCCGGGAGGGCAGAAGTGTGACAAGTACTGTGTCTTTACATCAGTACAAAAGTAGTAGTTGTCCTTGAATTTTGGAGGAGACCTTGGAGAAGATGTCCACAGACAAAAGCCTGACTCCTATGGATATGTCTTAGTCCATTCAGGCAAATTACCAGAGACTGGATCTGAAACAAACAACAAAAATCTATATTTTTACAGTTCCAAAGGCTGGGAAGTCTGACAAATATCATGTTGTTGACAGAGTCGATATCTCATGAGAACTGCTTCTTGGTTCATAGACAGCAGTCTTCTCGCTGTGTCCTGAGTGTTGGCAAGGGCGAGAGAGCTAGCTCTCTGTGATCTCTTCTTTGAGGCCCCCATCTCATTCATGAGGCTTCTGCCTGAGGACCTTCGCCTCCTAATACCATCGCATTAGGAATTAAGATTTCAACATTTGAATTTGGGAAACACAAACTTGCATTACATACCAGAGCGATAACCCTGAAAGTGACTCACAATGAAAACATTGCCTTAGCTTTGCACGAGTTATTTATTAGAGATTAAAACTAATACTAAAGAGGTTAAAATAATAATTAGAGGCTAAAACTAGAGGTAATGGTCTAATTATTCCTTTAAGAGATTTTTCCTGAGAAGCCTCCATCAAAGTTTTTTTGTGATATTTAAGCTATGCTATTTTAGTTTCTACTCCTGGTTCTGCCTTTAGCCATAAGGAATACATTATTTGTATGTGTAATCTCCTGGTAAGCTCTCAGTTTTTCCCTGTCTTGAATCCTCTTCACAGTTGAAACACTACCGGGAACTGGAATTTGTTTTGTTTTAATGGGAAAAACGATTTCGGAACTTGATGAAATGAACAACACCCTGAAGCTTCTGTTTGCATCCTAGGATTGCTCCTGGGACTCCTGCATGAAAAGAATCCACACACTAGTCATTCGTATACTAATTAAAAACATAACTTAACTCAATCATTTTGTACTTTCACCAAAGAAAAACTCGAATTGTCTCAGGAAACATGTTTCTCCTGATGCTTAAACATCTCATTAGGACACATAGTTGATCTCAGTGATACTGTTAATTATTAGTTAACTTCTTAAAAGTTTATAAGAATGCATTCATATCTTCTTCTGCTTCCCTGGGTGTTGGCACCCCCCAGTATGGGGATGTAACCGTGCAAACGGCCTTTCATGAGCTACCAGCAGAAGCATGCTCAAAGGGCATGGTTCTAAACCCATGCCAAACAAGGACCTGAATGAGTTGTGCATCTCTTCAAATCATACTATTCATTGCTTATTTTTCACTTTTGGAAATCAAGCTTCTAGTATTAGAGCAAGAGTTCTCAGAAAAAGGAATCCTCATGGCCATTATATATTTCATAAAAGTTCTGAAACTTTTTTGTCATGATCCTCATCTCTGTCACGTAGTCTGAAAATGAGACAAAGTACAAGTCCGCTCTCCAGGTAGTAACAATTCTTCAGACTTGATAGTTATGGCATCAATTGGCTGTTAGCCAAACTGGTTTTCCTTTCTGTTGAATCCACACTAGACGTTTTTTCTAGGTCTTTCTTCAGGTTGGTGTGGTCACGTGACTGATGTCTGGCTCACTAGCCCGTAGATTGTGAGTAGAAGTGGTGTATTCTACATCTAGCCTGGCTCAAAAAATCAAAGTACACAAACCACGGGGATTTGGGGGTTGAAAGGGATGGAATATGGCTGTCACTACACTTCTAAAAACTGGGAATAAAATTTAAATAGCTTTGGAGAATCCAGTGGCCTATGGCAAGTATCAGATCGAGGGTGCAACATTCTCAGTGAAGCAGGAATCAGACTTCCAAAGCTTCTACGGCCCCAAAGGAGGTCCTGATCTCCCACATCGGCTGCAGGTGTGGTGATAGAGACCTCAGGTGTTTCCGCAGAGTGAAGGAAGTGTCCACGGAGAAAAATGGATAAGGAAGATGTTCTCCAAAATTAAACTCAGAGGCTAATGAAGAAATATCTCCCTCCTCATGTATAAGGATCCTTTAAAATGTCTGTGTTGCAGGATTTCATAAATCCTTACCATAGTCGCTTTATACATTTTTTTTTTCTGAATGAAGCTTCTTTGTAGTTATTTTTTGTGACCTTTGTAAATTGGGTATGTGTATGTTTTGACAATAAAGAATGAAAATATGTTGATTTCCACTCACAGGGTTGTCAATTCAAAAGGAGCCACATTTAGATTTAGTGGAGAATTTTTACAACACCAGAAGTTACTGAACTTCTAGCTGGGTACAGTGACTGGACGGGACTCTAGGGAAGTGAAAGAATGAGTTCTATATGTGAGAACAAAATTAAAGCAAATATTTAGTGACTATAAGAAAAGACTGCAGCAGAAACTGACTAAATTAACAAAAGTCATTTCCTCTTTCTCTTTGGTAGACGTTTTCTAACCTTTCTCGACATGGTTTGGGGCCAGAAGTCTAAGTGCTAGCTGATGAATGCATAGATGGTATATGCCATGTCTAAGCCCAGCTCATAAAAACTTCCCAGATGCTTTCCTATTCTTCCTCTTCTTCTGCCTTGCTGTTGGTATTGAATGCCCGAGCTGACTGTAGAAGCCATGTTTTGAAGATGACAGAGGCTTTGTCAGCTTTGGTCCTTGAATACCTGTATAGAGGAAAGTACCCCTCACCTCAACCATGCTGGTATATGGCTTTCGCATAGATGAAAAATAAACTTCAATTGAGATAAGTCACTGAGATTTTAATATCTATTTGTTACGTAAGTTTGGCTAGCTAAAAAAATACTAGTCAAAGTATATAGCTTTTAAAATCTCACTGAAATAGTATTTTTTTAAGGTTAAGAAATCCATGTAACATGGATTGCTGATGTTATGTGGATTATTGCAGTAACATGGCATATTGCTGATCTTAATTGAGACTGTGTTTGAAATTGTAAAATGTTGTGTTATGTTATTATCTCAGCAACTAAACAACTGTTCTGTTTTCAATAGTATCACTTTTATAGGCATGGAAATCCAAGAGAATCATTTTTAAATATTCCAAAGAAAATGCTTTGTATGACTTTTTGGAAGAAAATAGAACATGAAGTTGCAAAAATCCCAATATTACATACAACATCCACCACATATTTGTATATTAGCAAGCTCTTCAGTAGAGTGAATAATTCCAATTAGAAACATCAAGACAAATAAAATAAGTCTGTGACCAAGGTTAAAATTGGCTTTGTTTTTAGGAAAAATAGAAGAAAAATTGGGAAACATTCTTTCATGGGAAAACACTGGCATCCATTAAGGTCAGCTTCAGATCTGCCACCACCTCAAAAATGCAGCTGGAATACTAATCTGGGAAGAAATCAGTGGAGATTTTGGGGCAGGGATCCATGCCTTGATTTATTGCTCCTTTCTTCCTCCTGGTTGAAAAGGCCTCTGATCTGGCAAGATTCACACTGCTGTTTTAGTAATTTCCTCAGAACACAGGGGAGTAAATACTCAGTATTGATACTGATTTCTATAATCCTGAATTCCTATGTTGTATATTATTCACTTATTTAACAACTATTATGTGTCAGGTACAGCTTCTAAATATTAAAGATATAGCAGTGAACAAAATATTAAAAAAAAATCTCTACTATTGCCCTGGCTGGTGTGGCTCAGTGGATTGAGTGCTGGCCTGTGAACCAAAGGGTCACCAGTTTGATTCTCAGTGAGGCCACGTGCCTGGGTTGCAGGCCAGGACCCCAGTAGGGGATGCTTGGGAGGCAACCACACATTGATGTTTCTCTCCCTCTTTTTCTCCCTCCCTTCCCCTCTGTCTAAAAATAAATAATTAAAATCTAAAAAAATAAAAACTCTACTATCATGGAACATATTCTGATGGGAAAGACATCAATTTTAAAAGATAAATGGCTAAATAATAATGTTAGTGAAAAATGCTAATGACGAAAGAGAGAGACAAAGAGGAAATACAAATGATTGGGAGAGAAACGAAAATTTTATAAAGAAGAAGATTTCAATGAATAGGTAAAATCTGAGGAAAGACCTAAAGGAAGGTATAGACCTTTCCACACTAATGTGCAGGCAAGTTCATTCCAAGCAGAAGGAAGAGCAAGTGTAAATACCTGAATTGGGAACGTAGTTGACATGTGTAAAGAGTAGTAAGGAGTCTTGTGAGACTGGAGTCAAATGTATGTAGAGGATGAATTGTAGGGGGATATTGATTGCAATTTACAATCAGCCTGAAACTCATACTGCAAGATCAAGCTGTACTGTCACCTTTTCTGTGAGGTCTTTTTTGCCTTCTTCATACAATTAATTGCTGTGTCTTCTGTGCACCGCAGACACTTCATAAATATACCTGCAATATTTGTGTTGTAATACTGTGTTGCAATATTTGCAGAATTTGTGTTGTAACCGCTTATGTTTCCAATTCTTTCCTTACGTTCTGGGTCCCTCATTCTTATGTAACAACACAGAGTTTTAGTAAAAGTGTGCACTCAGTAAATGTGTGGTGAATGAATGAATATCAAATTGTAAGTCGGTCTAAATGATATAGGGTAATGCAAAAAGGATTAAGGATTACCAACAAATACAGGATTCTCATTAACTTTTTTGAAGATCTAAAGCCTGGTAGGTTAGGGAAATAATGACACCTGTTTCTCTGATTGTAGCCATACATTGTCATGTTTATTATGAAATAAAGGACCTAAAAAATAATTGATAGTGAATGTGCCATGCGACTATTATGCTTTTATATTTTTATGTTTTTAGATTATCAAATTCAAAACTTTTTCTCATTTTTTAAAAAGATTTTATTTATTTTTGTAGAGAAGGGGAGGGAGGGAGAAAGAAAGGGAGGGAAAGGTTAATGTGAGAGAGAAACATTATCAGTTGCCTTTTAAATGTATCTAGACCTGGGACTAACCTTCAACCCAGGCATGGGCCCTGAGCTGGAATCGAACCCATGACTTTTGCCTTTATGGGATGATGCCCAACCAACTGAGCCACACAGGTCAGGGCTCTTTTTCTCATTACTAATATTATTCAATTTATTGCATTAGTACCTTCTTAGGTAACATAAGTAAAATTTTCATCTGAGACAGAAATCTGGAATTTGTTTCAAAGACTTTTTAAAAATGTCCATGCCATGAGAACTTTATCAGTGTTCAAACTAACATTACTATAATTTCAATTTAAAAGAGAGACAGTTGATTTAATTTGGAATTCTAGGCTGTTCTGTGAAGCTGTGTTCCCAAGAGTGATTAGTTTTGATATAAATTTTTAATACAACTCTTTTACAGTTTGCTCTCACGCACAATCCTGTTTGAAGCATTGAATTAGAGTACAAGAAAAATTCCTGTTAAAACTAAAATATTAAATGTGTGTATAAAATCTTCTGTGCTTTATACTTTAAACATATAATTTTCATGAAAGCAAAACAACTCCTAAGAAACCTGCCACTTGAACTGTGCACTGAAAGTGTATCAATTTGAAATAATATTCGAATTCTTTCCTAACACATTAGACAAATATTTTGAGTGAGGAAGACTTTCTGTCTGTTTGTTTTGATTGTTGTTTTTAAAAAGAAAATTAAGCAAAGAAATTGCTTGCTCATATTTTTCCCTATAGGAAATGTCCATCTTGAGGAAATAAAAGTTATACTTACTATGTATCTATCTATCTATCAATCATCTATCATCTATCAATCCATCTATATATCTAAATCTATCTCCCCAAACTGAACTTTTAGTTGTTATGAAATATTGACTTTAGAATTTATATCAAATCCCTTGTACTTTTCAAGACTACATCAAATAAAATATAAAATTCTGATGAATTTTTAAATACATCCATTTTAACGAGTAGCTGAAGAACTTTGGTGTAGAAGACCCTAAGTATGCAGGCATAATTGAATCTTTTTCTCAAATTATAGTTTAAATAGAGAATCTTTGATAAATTAGAATGACCGTAAGTGAATAATAGCTTTCCATGTAGGATTATTTTTATCCTCACCTGTTTTCAGGCATGTGTAATGGATAATTTTCATATTTTGGCTAACATATCTGAACACCGCGCCTCCTTGGAAATATCTCCTGTGAATGGATCTTAGTGGAAGAAAGGGCCCTACCTCCTGAGTGTAGAACTAAGGTGGTGTAGATATTTCATGCATTTGTCAGCTTAGTTCTTGAGTATATAAGCTTAGGTATGGCCATCTGCTTGGGGCTTTGGATCATGGGCAAGTGACGCAGACATGGGAACAGTTAGAAATTACTGAGGGTAGCAGCAGCAGAGCTGAGATTCTAATGGAGGTGACAGAGGTCCTGAAGGTAGAGTCTTTCCCTGTGGCGTGATCTTATCTGTGTGTTTGGCTGCTTATTGGCTGCATTTCCTGTTTTGGTGTCTCCTGTTCCCCACGTTTTCCATCATTCTGAGAGCTACCCAGATTTCTTCCAATGAATTCCTTTTCTCCTTAAGTTAGCCAGTCTGTCTTTGTTGTCTACAATCAAAACAGAGAGTAGGACATGTGAATGAACTGATAGCATAGATTTATGCAACACTGAAGCCCCTTATAATAAAGTTTTATTTTAATTTGTTTTGAAAAGCATTTTTTCAATTTTTCTGGTAGCCTGGCAGTAAGAGTTAAATTATCAAGGCTCTGAGGATTTCTTTTATACAAACATCACCAGATATTTATACCTGACAGTTATAGATCTGAATTTATTTCATTGTGAATATTTATGAAGTGGTGACCTACTCAGACTCAGATGTTATTTTCTTACTGAACAGTTTTAGCAATTGCCTAAGAGAATTCATTATTAACAAAGCCACAGAGAAATGGAAGTTTTATCTCTTTTATTATGTTATGTGATGAAATGGAATATTGTCGTATTTTCTTGAGAAAGGGGTATGATACATTGCTGTCAAAATGTAATTTTAGATGAATAACAATTAAACTTTAAGCAAGAGGAATGACAACTTGGAAAATATAGAATAGCAAGTTTTATTCACATCACTGTATTTACTAATTATACATGTGGAAACTGAAGTCGCATTGCAAAAAGAGGACGATTTTTCATAATAGATCTAGGCAGCAGGGAGTCATACACATACACACATGAAGGAAGTCTTTCTTTGGTAACATTTGTTTATTTTTTTAAAGTAAATTCATAGCGGTGACATTGGTTAATAGGATTAGGTAGGTTCCAAGTGTACGTTTCCATGATACCTGGTCTGTATATTGCACTGTGTGCCCACCACCCAAAGTGAAATCATCTTCCATCACCATATATTGGACCCCCTTTACTCTTTACTGCCCTCACCCCCTTCCCTCTGGTACCACCATACTGTTGTCTTTGTCTGAGTTTCAGTTTTACATCCCACATATGAGTGAAATCATATAGTTCTTGACTTTTTCTGGCTGACTTATTTCATTTAGCATAATATTTTCAAGGTTCATCCATATTGTTGTAAATGGCAGTATTTCATCTCTTCTTATAGCTGAGCAGTATTCCATAGGTACCACATATTCTTTATTTAGTCATCTACTGAAGGATGCTTTGGTGGTTTCCATGTCTTGGCCACTGCGAATAGCACTGTAGTGCACATAGGGTTGCATACATCTTTGTGAATAAATGTTTTCACATTTTTCAGGTAGATAACCAGAAGACAGATTGCTGGGTCATATGGTAACCCTACTAACTTTTTGAGGAACCTCCAGACTGTTTTTCATAGTGGTTGTATCAGTTTACATTCCTACTATTTTTCCAGGAGAAAATATATACACAGTGTTAACATCTCATTTTCTCTCTCTCTTCCTCTCAATCTCTGCCCTCTCCTCCTTTTGCTCCCCCCCTCTCTTCTTCTTCTTCTGCATCTTTTTTCCCTTTCCCTCTCTCTTTTTTAGATTTAAGGTGAAGTTGTCTTCCTATAGAAAAGATTAGGGAAACAGATGCCTTTTTATTCCAGTTTGATGATAGTCTTTTAAACTCCAGGTTAATTTCACCAGGCAATTCCTTTCGGATGGCTCTTTGAAGGTTGCCTAGTTACACTTCACTGTTTGTGTGACTAAGTGAATGAGTAAGTGCAACATAAACTTTTCAAGTTACCTGACAATTGATAAGGTAAATGTCTTTTTAGTTTAAACTAAATTTAATTTTTAAAATATCCTAAATCAGCAGATGGCAGTTTTTTTGAAATGATACTAGCTGAGAATGTGACTCAGCATAAAAATGGATCACGATATTACTTGATAAAACAAAGACATACATTTGTCATATGTTAAACCGTAAAGATATTGTTAATATATTGTTAAAATTGTATTATCAGAGAAGTTTCTAAATATACACACTAGTTTACCTATAAATTAAAATTACATTTCCAGGAACAAAATTGTAAATTAAAAATACTAGTCTTTCTCTGTGTCACAATTTAAAGTTATTAAACAATGAGGTTTTTAGAAGCATAAACTAGTTTTTTATCTATCAATAGGAAAAATATATTTCTAGAAATAAATTTTATTCCAATTCTTTAAATAAAATCTGCTTCTGTCCATGTCAGCATTTAATATAGTTTCTATCCTCTGATTAATTAAACACAAGATGTTACTTATACTGAAATCTTATTAAATAAATCTTAAAAAGAAACTTTTGGCTGCACTGTTGTCATTTTTCTCCTTCTTCTTCTTCTTCTTTTTCCTCTTTCTCCTCCTCCTTCTTCTTCTTCATTTGGTTTTTTTTTTTTTTTTTTTTTTTTTGAATTATCCAGAATACCACATGGCTGGTTTGCAAGCTTATTTTCCAGGTCACAAAGAAAAATGTGATTTTGTGTTTGTGTGAGTATGCATTTTGTTTTAAAAGACATCAGCTTGAACAGTTTCAAATCTCTAGCAACAATTTCTTAAGGAGTATATCAAAAGAGCTATTGACCACATTGTTGCTTGGTCACTTGTCAAAACTTTGGTAGGGAGATGTCAGGTTTTGGGGCACCCAAAGTCAACATTTATGAAACTACTTAGAAAAATATGTAAGAGTTCTATGCATCCTATCAAGTGCTTTGGAACCATCAAGAAATGTTTGTTTTCTATTATCAGCATATTATAGTCTCCAAAGACTATTTTATAAGTCCATTAAAAAACTTTGGTCTCCAAATTTTCTCAGAATATCCCTTGTGCTTATAATACTTGTTTAAACACAGTTCAAAACTTCAGGAGGTATAAGTCTGGTGTGGCTAAGTGTAAAGTTAACTTTTTAAAAAATGTCCAAAGGTCAAAATTAATGAAGAAACTAGCAAATTTAAAGTTCCACTGAGGAATATACCAATGCTTTTAGCAATTCACTTGAAATGAATGAGGAAAACCACCCCTTTAACATTTTAAAGCTCTGAAAGCCTAATGAACCATGCTACCTCCTGTAGTTTCTACCAAACCAAAATCTGTGCGAGGCCTGGGCTCATCAGCATTAAGTGGAAACAGACCATTCAGTTCTTGTAAAAGCCTCTTGTAGTGTTTTTACCATTACCCTTATATTCGGTTGATGAAATATTGCTCTTTCAACTGTTACTTTATGTTTCTTATTGTTAATGTAAATGTGAAGTGTTAAAATCCCATAAGTTAAATGCCCCTCTCACCAAATGACAAAAACACTTTTCCTTTTAACGTGTCTAAGTATATTCATTTTTCAATGAAGTAGATTCTTGAAGCAAGTTGGTTCTTGTTATGTTTTGTTTACTTTTCCTTTGATATGTCCCAAGCTAAATAAGGAAGAAAATTAGTAATTAGAATATACAGAATGTAGACTATTAGATATATAGATAACTTGCGTTTTTTTCTCTGAGTCATTACAATAGAGGTTACCATATTATCAAAATATCAGTAATTCATTTAATTCAACTGCTTTTAAGAATTTTATGCCTCATAATTTTAGGGGAACATTTGTGTAACAGTGAAAAATCCATGAATTATTTAGATCACATCCTTCCAAGTTACCTGATTCTATTTCTACAAGGATTTTACCTTTCATTGCATTTGAGCTATTTTGTAAGTTGTAGATAAGTGATACTAAGGCAAAATGGACCAGGAGGAGGGGCGCAAAAGTAGATTTACAGTTGTTTGTATGGAAAATAATACAAGAATTAATAAGTAATAATACCAGAATAAACTCCATAGTCCCCACTCACAACTGTAAACCTACTTTTGCCCCACCCTGCGTCTTGTCTGGAGACACATAAATACATTCTGTTGGCTACAGATTCAACTGACCTCTTCCTTCTCTGGGAAAAACCCATTTTCCCCATTATCATATTAATTTCAATATTCTAAATCTATAAACATGTCTGTTATTTGGATTGTGCTTTTATCTGATTGTAACATCATACTCTTTTCTTCACTGAGGAATTATGTTACTTTTATATATATATATGAAAGTCACACTTTTAATTTTTTCAAACTAAAGCATTATGTCCACAAGGTTTGTATTATATTTGTATTTTGACAACAAAAAAGAATGTGTTTTCTTAGTTTGTATATAATTTAATTTCTAAAGTTAGAATCTCTCTCTTGTTCTCCTGCCCCAGCACAAGCAGATGTGCACATAATTAGTATTTTGACGTAAATTATCTCAAACATCACTCAAGATTTAAAATCAGTATTCTATTGTGAATTTTAAAAAATGAGAGCATGTATTCTGATCTCCATTTCCCTAAGAATTCTGTTGATTGCAGATGCCTGGCAAATAGTCTTAGTGGATTATCCAAAAGTTGGTAGGTCTTTTGCAAAATGCTCTGTTAGAAAGACATATGATTATGACAAGATCCTCCATTTGGTGTAATGGGTCTAACGTTACCAGGGCTCTATGTCCAAAGGCAATTGCATTGCATGTTTCATACCCCGAAAGTTTTAGATGAGACGTATAACATGATTTGCCTTTAAACCACATACGCTCTGGAGACATTGGAAAATGAAGGGATTAAAGAAAAAGTATATATATATATAAACAAAGTTACTTATATCTAAGTATAAATATGCTTATTGTTGTCTGTGAAGCTAGAGGTGTAATTGCATCCTTTTTCTG
The DNA here is from genome assembly GCF_022682495.2 of Desmodus rotundus. NCBI lineage: Eukaryota > Metazoa > Chordata > Mammalia > Chiroptera > Phyllostomidae > Desmodus > Desmodus rotundus. Next base: position 50,382,124 of record NC_071389.1, read on the forward strand.
TTCCTAAGGAGGCTAATGGAAATAGAAACACATTGGTAGCATTTTGCATTGCACAGTTGTCTCAGATGTGCCACTCAGTAAAGTATAATCTTCAGCAAGTGACTTCAGATTTCTGAATCTCATTCCCATCATCAACATGTGGCAACAGTAGTAATGTTTTAACAGACTGTGAAAGTCAGTGTCTGCTAAAGCGCTTTGCCACTGTAAAATGTGAGGTGGGGATAGCTGTGATCCCTCAGGAGTCATTCTAGCTGCCACACCTGTCTCTGAGGTAAAGTGTGTTTCTTGGATTGAAGATGGGAGAGCTGCGTTAGCCTTAGTTAGATTGCAGGCAGAGCTTTAAGGGAGAAGACTGAAAAGTGTTCCTCCTTTCTCTCTCTCCAGGACAACTGAAAATTATTTATTTGACTCATTTGCCAATTTTTTCTCTTTCCACTAGAGATGTGGATTCCTGAATATTTTCAGTAAATTTGGAATTACTAGAATAAAGTGCGTGCGAATATGAGAGCACATGCATCTTGGGAAGTTCAGGGGGGATACATTGACTGGTGTTTGGATCAGCTTCCACTAACTTAAATGAATTATACTTGGAAATTTTCCCTTGAAATTCTTAAATTTCTACCTGACAGGCCAAAGCAAGCAACTCTTTTCCAAATACCTGACCTGCGGTGTTCGGAGAGAAAATAGCTCAGCCCCACGTGCTAGCCTGCAGGGTCTGAGACTTGATGCTTCTGCCTCCATGTCAGTGAATGAGTGCAGGGGGAAAGTCACAAAGAGAGAAATAAGGAGCCAGTGGGAAAACCAGGAGTTTATTAGTGTGTTTTCATTTTTATGGGAGGGAAGGGGTTTGGTAGATATGGTTTTCCCAGAAAAGCAATGATGCCCATATTTCAAAATAGCTTATTTCACCAAGGATGGATCTTTTTCATGGTTGGCTGATTTGTTTACATGTCACATTGTTCCTTTTTCTTTGGTTGACCATCAAAGATGGACAGATTTGGAGAAGAGAGCTTAAATCATTCATTTGGGGTGGCTCTGTAAATGTGAGCCACCCAAATGAATGATTTAAAATCACAATCTAATCTCTCTCAGACAAATCATGTTTTGCTTGGAAAGCAAAGATTTTAAGGAAACTGTATGAATGCTTTGAGGTGGAGAATATGCTCCCTGTTTTATACCCAGGTGTCTTATAAAATTGTGCTATCTGTATGAATCCTGTAGGCATTTGAGTTTTCAGATGCTTTGCTCATAAAACCAACAGGATTTTATTAGCAGTCTCTGTCACTAACTCTGCTGCTTTCAGCAGGTAAGAGTTCTAAATAATTAATAATAAAATCTTTCCAGAAAAGTTCTTTAGGCTAGGTGTAGTTCAGTTTGTCAACCTTTTGGAAATCAACAACAGAAAGGCTACCACATGGGGTACTTTCATACTGTGACACACCACGTTTTTACCTTGTGTTGCTCCGGAGTACCTGGACGGTGTAAGTGCGGTACAATGGGGGAAACGCAAAATAAAGAAGGGAATAGCAGAAGTATCTCTAAACTGTTACTTCATTTTTTCTCTTAGACTAATAGAGTTTCAAAATAAATCCAATACATCTTTTAATTGATAAACTGACTTTATATTCACCTATTGGAAACAGTACAACATATTTTACATCAGATTATGAAATATGGATGTTTTACTAAAAGACAGGAAGAGCTTTTTTCTGGTCTTTAAAGTAAATACATATTCAAAGGATCTTAAGGCATACCATTTATTCATATTCATATCTATTGAAATACTGTACATCCACATACTTCAATAAATAGTTAAAAACCTGACCTCTTTTTAAATCATTTCTGAATTCCAAAAAACAATTTTTATTGAAAAGATTAAATAGATAACTTTTGGCTGTGTCACAAAGCTAAGCACAATGGATAAATTAACAATTCAATAAGTTTGATCAATATAGATGATTGGCTTTGATAAATTTCTCAGAGTTTTCTGAGTGGACACATTGGGGTATTTATATATATATATATATATATCTTTTTTTTTGTCCTGAATTGTCTGGGTGATTTTCTCAGTTCTCCAGTCTACTTTCTAGATATAGTTTAAATGTTATGATGAAGCATTAATATTTCAGTTAAGTTTTAAACCCCCCAAAGTAGCTTAAAGTTTGACATTCACTCTCTCAAATCTTTTAAAGTCCCCCCAAATACACAATACTATAATTTGGGTAGTACTTTTCTTTATGTAATTGCTGCATAATAGGAACTTCATGGTGTAACAGGACTTATGTTTTGAATGGGATCACCGTAAAACATACACCCCTTGCGGTTAAAGCAAGAATGCAAATGAATTAACTATCCTAATATTCCGGTTCTTCTTCCCTCCCTCCCATTTTTCTTTCTGTCCTTCCTTCCTCCTTCCTTTCTTTCTCCCTCCCTCCCTCTTTCTAATTTTTCATCTCTCCCTCCCTCCCTTTTTTTCCCTTCCTTCCACCCCTATCTTTATCTCTTTCCCTTTTCTGCCTTTTTCTTTTCTTTCTCCTCTCCTTTTTTTAATTGCTTATTTTTCTTTCTTCTTTCTTTGAAAAACGATTTAGGGGCAACAGAAGGAATCCCACAATTGTAACTTGTGGAAATATAATGCTGAAATGAATATCTAGAAAAAAGTTATACATTAAAAAATAAATCAATTTCATAAAACTACTATTCTGAAATTGCAACAACCTTGTACAGTCAGGACTGATAAAATGAAGTAATCAGACGTTTCATATGTCCATAAATGTAAAATCATCTACTTGAACATTATATGCAATACATTCACACAAAAAAGCAAATACTGTAGCCTTATTTGAACAATATGGAACTCATAAATACTCATGATTTCACTCTGTCCAGGGGTCTAAGGACTAGGAATGCTGCTGTGATACAGAAAAACATAGTGAATACCTCCTCTATTTAAAAATGTCACTCAAGAACGTCTCTTCTAACATAAAGGCAAATACATATAGCTACTGAGCTATGACTGTACTTCTGTCACATTCTATGGTAATAACACCAGACTCCACGAATTCGGAATCATGACAACACTTTGAACTAATTATTTGGTTCATCCATAGTTTATATCTCAATTTACCTCACATTTACCCTACAAACCTTACAAAGAGGAGGTATTTTTAACTCTAGGAAAGCGATCACTGTATAATATGCATTCTTGATCTGTTTCTTTCTCCCAGTCAATGGTACTGATGGCTAACACTTTTGTGGTAGCACCACTATTTCTAGTAAGTAGATTGTTATGGAGTGTGCCACTTTAAAGCTGCAATACAAAATAATATTTTCTAATTTACTCACAAATTCCACAAAGAATTTTTTAAAAAGCAATCAATAATAATCAAAGTTGAAATGCCATATGTATTAAAAACATTTTAATACATCAGTCAAAATAATGTAATAAATTATTACAGTGTGTAAATTTAATAGCATAATGCCATATTATTGCCATTTTGTGAAAACATTTGTATATTTATGACTCCTCATTTAGGATTCCTTTTTTTTAATTAAAATAGATTTATGGTATACTTTGGGATTAAATTTTACTTGAAAGAAATTGCAATTTTCAAGTTACAGTATCTCTTTCCAAGCAAAATATTAGGTATCTTAAATATGTATAATTTTTGTGAAATTTCTTGTAACTAACTTTATTAGTAAGTTTGTGCAGAAGGGCACTGATTATTTGTGGAAATCCCTCTAAGTATAGTGAAATCAGGGTCTTTGTCAAAATTGTAAAATGATCTTCAAGGCTATGGTCTTTCTTTAATAAATAGTAAAACCATCAAACTATTCCTGTAATATAATACTTCCTAAAGTAACAGCATTTTTCTTCAAAAATGTAGCTTTCAGTCTTTATGATAGAAATTTAATATTCATGATAATTTAATAGTTAATGTATCTTAACATATTCTCATCACTGGTCTTGTCTTCATTTTATCATATCTTGTATATAGCACGCAAGAATAAACAAAGCGTGGTAATTTTCCTTGGGCCTTACTCGTTTGAACTGACGTGGCTATAAGGGAAAGATTTCATTATAGAATTGGTTATTTCAGGGATTTATATACTGCACACCAGCATGACGTATTTGTTACAATCTATTTTGGAAAATATTCATATAACATGTATTCCAAATTATCAGCTGAGTGATGTTTTCAGATGGAAAATATGCAAATTGCCCCTGTCCGCAGGAGCACCTTACCATACCAACGTACCTGCCACAGAACCAAATTAATCTGGAGTGCTCAGCAACTCATGTAACATCAGTTGATTGGACTTTTTTCTTTTCTGAAAAACTGTCTTAAAATTTTTGGCTTGGAATAGCGAAAGGAAAAGATGTTGGATTGCTAGGCAATCTCTTTGCTGGACTGTGTTGTCATTTTAAAGGGAATTATTTCCTAAAGTGGGTCTCACATTTAGCTACAACTAAAGAAATCACATGGTAAATTTACCTGTACTATGTTAAATTGTTTTTTTTTCCACAAAATTGAATTATTGTGGGGGAAAATTCTGAAACCCCACTCATAATGCAGAGGATTTTACAGTCCTATAGCTACTTTGCTCTTTAGAGATAGGATACAGTTAACTTTATCATTGGAGTTTATTTTTGCTCTCAATTGTAGGGTTTGGCAAGATGTTTTCATTAGTTGAAGACGAAGAGGGAAATATTATGTCATGAAGGCACACCCATGCTGAGCTTACAGGAAAGAGAAGCAGAGCTGCACAGCCAGTTAGATTACAAGGCTCATTCCTGAAACCTGAATATCATGCGAGCAGAAAAATCTAGATATGTGTTTACTTTGAAGAAATGATCTGAAGGCAATATTATTTGCTTTTTTATCAAAAGAGAAAAATGCATCTTTGTAAATATGGGTTGATTCGTATTGAAACAGGGAAATGAATGCTTGTATTGCAGCCTTAAAGAATCACATATTCACTGCAATATTCGTTTTGTAAACTACAGCCTGCAACCTAGCAGACCATGACTGAATGCTTTTGAAAAGTTGTAGATTACAAACATGAAATCACAATTAATATCCTCTAAAAGTAATTTCAGAGCCTTCACATCTTAAAAAAGGACAATGTGTACTGCTTCACAAGGTAATGTAGCTAATCAGAAAAAGAGTAGAATTAAAGTATTTACATAATGAGCAATTCTACAGAAGGCGATCATCCCCATGTAAGCACTGCTGATTATATCCCACGCTGCTTTTAACAAACTGTACCAGATTGGATCCAGCCATCAGCACTTTCAGAGAATTCTTAAAAGCCTTTTATGGGTCTTTAAATTCATTGTAGAATGGCATTCTTCAGGTAGAATATGCTGGTGAAAGAGGACAGTGTCAACACAAGGTACCAGCAGGAGAAAAGAATGTCGGCGCTCCCAGTAATTCCATACTGGGCTGTACTTGGAGCTGAAAAGAAAAGGAAAAGACTAAATCAAAATCTAATTTGTGTCTTTCAGGATCTTAAGAATAATCAAAAGGCAGCTGGGTATATGGGGCACTGGCATTGGAGTCAGACAGGTTTAGGTTCACATCTGGTTTTGCTCTATGACAATGTGGGGCCTATTTGACTAACATTTTGGAGCTTCATTTCTCTTAAGGGAAAAACAGAGATAACGTAATCCACTTGGCAGGGCTGCCGTGAGAATTAGGTATGAAGCTCATACAACACATGGCACTGGGCTGAACACAGGCTCAATACTTAATATATGCAGTTAACATTATTTCTCTTATATGCATAGTACATATTTGTATTAGTGAACAGTATTCATCCAGGCATATTCTTTAAACGTTATTTTTATTTGCATAAAATTGATGTATGACATTGTGTAGGTTTATGATGTACAATGATATTGATTTTATACTTTTATACATTGCAATATTATTACCACTATAGTGTTAGCTAACACCTCTATTACATCATGTAATTATCATTTCTTTCCTGTGATGGGAATACTTAAGATCTAGTCTCTTAGTAATTTTGAAGTTTATAATACAGTATTATTGACTACTATGCCTTCATTAAATACCCAGGACTTATTTATCTACTAGTTCCAAGTTTGTATCCTTAAACAATAAATTATAATAATTAATTATTATGTCCAATTCCCCCACCCTCCAGGATCTTAGTAAACATTCTACTCTCTGTTTTTCCAAGTTCAGCTTTTTTGGATTGAACCTATAAGTGACATTATACATATATATACATGCATATATTTGTGAATCTTTTGTTGGACAAATACTGTGATAAATGCTGTCGAAACAAACAAAAATCCTCTCTTCCAACATTTTTTGGAAGTGAGGAAAGATATGCAAAAAAAGTAATACAATCCTAGAAACACCAGAGTTGCATGTGCAAATTGCAGTGACACAGAAAATTGTGTATTTAAATCTGCCCCACCAAGGGAGGGAAGATTTAACAGAGAGCTTCACTAAAAAGTTCTCTACTAAAAAGTAGACTGTCATTTGGTTAGAGGAAAGAATATATTCAAAGGCATGAGGAGAGGAGAGAGCACAACATATATTCTATGATCTAAAAGTGGATTAGTCTTGCTGGACCATGAAGCTTGAGACCTGAAGTAGTGGGAATTTTAAATGGGACTCTCGGCAGATAGAACTATCTTGCTTATTATAAAGAAGAGCTTAGCTCTTTATAATAAAGGAGACTGTAAAGAATTTGGAGCTGGTGAATTGTATGGTTACACTTACACATTAGAAAGATCACAGTTTATACATGAGAAGCTCATGTGGTACTTGGCTAACAGACATGTTGAATTTTCACTGAGAGATTTCACCTAAAGATTCACAAAGCTTGGGATATTGTGGGAGTCTACTCAATGAATTCCACTTAATTTCACAAGACAATAGTTGCCTCTTTGACTGTGAATTATATACTGTGTTCCAGAAATTGAATGTCACAGATATGCTCAGCCTTGCCTAAGACTGATTCTCTTTTACCATAATAATTATAACAGTAACAATAAAAAACCTCACCAACATACTTTTAACTACTTTTCCTTAATGAAACCTTGATTGCAAGCACTGTTTCCTAATATAAAATAAATAATGTAGTATAAAAATGTATTATTTCATCCCCAAATCCATAACTCAAATCCAGGAGCAGTTTTAGTCACTGAATTTGAGTTACCAGCAGGTAGTTTTTAATGGAACTTTCACCAATAACTATATATCCATGTTACAAGAAGAATAAATTGCCTCGTTTATACTTCTAAGGAATTAGAGAGGGGTGAAAGATACATTGGCCCCTTCCAGTGGGACATTTTCTTAACAGTACAATCATTGGTTCCAGGCGAATGAGATTCAAGGGCCGAGACTACTACTCTTTAGTAAACACAGAGCAAAATCAACTATTTAATGTTTCTATTTGCATCAAAGTGAGTCCTAAAGAATGAAAAGATTGGGAAGAAAATAAGTCTGTATCGTTGAACAGACAGCTTTTCAAGTTTTGATATATAAAAAGTATAATATAAAACCACAGAACTCAAATTATTTTCTCTTGTCCAAGACCTAGGAAGAAGTATTTTTTAAAATATAAATAAATATTTAATTGGTTCGTTGCCTTCTCAATGACAGCTATTTCAGAATTATTTCTGCTATTGTTTTAAAAGAATCTTGAGTGCAATAAAACCAGTATAATAAAGGACTAATAATAAACAGAGCATATACAATGATTTCATAACAAAGAAATAAATCTTAAAAGCCAAGCACACAAAGCAAAGATAAAATTTTATTATCTTGCCTAATTAAATAGTAGAGTAAGTGGGTAGAGTATAAAGGACCCTCAAAACTCCATATCCACACTTTAAAATGCATTTTGGGGGCAATCTTTCCTAAATCTCCTCCAACAAGCCGAGCAGATTACCCTAGTGTGTCATTAGGCCACCATTATACATTCTTTTTTGTACAACTGTAATACTGCATTGCAAATATTTCTATACATATCTATTTACCAGAATGTTCACTTTCCTGGTTCATGTTTTTTTATCTTGGTGTTTCCAGGCACAAAGTCTGGTGAAGTCTGGTACATAGTAGATGCTTAAGAAATGTCTGTTGAATGAACAATTCAAGTAAGTAAATAAATAGGTCAGAATTAAAAGGGGCACTCCTCTCTTATAAAAAGAATTTTTTTCTGAAGCAAGCCACTTGCCTATTGGCTAGAGAATCAATATACCCTTTTCATTCATTGAGGAAATATGTACTGAACTAGGTACCAGACACTATACTAAGTACTAGGAATATAATAGTATAATAGCTACTATGATAAATATGGTCCTTTTGTTGCTTAATTCCATATATGGCCATATATACGCCTTTTTATCATACCTTCCATACCTTCAATGCCTTCTTTTTCCCCTGTATGCTTTTACCTTCTACTCAGCCTCCTATTGTCTCAGATATGACAAAAGTATATCAATAATATATTTAAAAACTGCTACTTTACATTAACATATTTGTCCATTGATGCCTCAAATTGATGTACTTTTAGTTTTGTGAATGCAATATTTCCATTAGTCCTAAAATAAAGTAGGAGCCTGTTGCTGCACTGTTATCATGTGATTACTATAAGAAATGGATTGTAGAATAGGTATTGACAACTAGTGGGCCAAAAAAACAGAGTAAATGTAGTCAAGGAAATGTGAGGCCAAATCTAATACTAAGTCATATATCATGATTCATACTCCTTAAGTATATATTGAAGATCTTTTATGTGCTGGGGATTGAACACAGGTAAAGGTGAATAGAACTTCTCTCTTAGGAAAGTTTCATTCTAGTTGGATATATAAATAAAAAGGAAATATAGAACATTAGAACATATACAGGGAACAAACATGAAAGGGCTCTCCAAAGACTCATTGTAGGTAAGTAGCCCAGCAGATACAAATATAATTATTATTATTATGATCATTATTATTATTTTACAAAGTACAATGATAGACACATTTTAGTACATATACATCTCACTTTTTTAAATGGTGGCATTGTGATCCACTGGCTTGGAGTACCCTATTACTGTATAACCTTAGTCTCATTGACTGATATGTATTTATTTATTTTGTTGTGACTCATCAACTCTGTGACTTACAGCACAAGCCTTATTGTACTAAATTTAAGAATCTCAGTACTGTTTGGACTAATTAGATTTGCTTGGCATGTTAAATGCTAATCAGCTATATAAGAAATTACAGAAACTCTTAAGAAATTACAGAAAATAACTGTTAGCTATTAGTAATTAGCTATTGGAAATTAGCTTCAAGACTCTGTTCAAGTAGCCTCTCCTTTAAAAGAGAAAACTCTTTATAAAATCCCACTTGCCAAATCAATTTGGTGTCACATTTGATATCTAATTTATATATTTATCACATCACATTTGCATATTAATTTTTCCTCATTAGACCAAGAATGTCTACAAGCCAAGATTTATTATATGTATCTTTATTATTGGTATAGTAAAATGTCTGTTACTTAGTAAATGTCCCATAATATTTGTTGAATGATGATAAATTTTATATCCATTTCCTATACTGTCACCATAAATCCATAAGGGGACACAATGCCTTGAGTACTTTCCTCGGAAGAATAATACCTTTTACCATTTATATTTTACCTTCTAAGACCTGTATAGAGTCAGAGTACTTCCCTTCAGCATTTGAGCAGGAAGATATATCATGGGGCAGCCCATATAAGGGAAGAGCATGCATCAAACTTTGTAGCATCATCCCCTTGCAGCAAAACATGGGGAGTGTAGATGAACCCATGGCCCGAGATATACTTCTGAATTTCACAGGAGATGTTCAGGTGTGCCTTTTGGATGGTCACATCTTTTGTATGTTCTCTGCCATGTTTTTAGTTGCCTGTGAATATCATACTGCTTCTCGTCCTAAGTAAAATGAGGAGGGATGGGACATGTGAGGGTTTCAGATTCATTCTGAGTGATATTGGAAGACATAGGAGAATTTTGAGCAGAGGAGGTTAGCTGACATTTAAAAGTGATTGAGCATTTTGTGATCAATAGATTGTACTAGCAGAAGCAAGAGTAGAAGCCTGTGTTAGCCTGAAATGTCAGGGTCTCCACTGACTATCGAGAGAAGCTAAGGATCTCTAGCTCAGCATTCAGGACCTCTGCTATGTGGCTCTAGTCAACTTATCCACACATACACACTCTGAGCTCCAGTCACAGGAATCATTTCCTGAATGGATAGAGAGTTTTTATTACTCCTTGTCATTTGCACGTTCTATATCCTTAAGCCTAAATGATCTTTCTTCCTATTTTCCTTCCCCACATACCAAAGTCCTAGTCATCCTTAAAGAGACACCAATTCAAAAGAACCTATGCACCCCAAAGTTCACAGCAGCACAATTCACAATAGATAAGTGTTGGAAGCAAACTAAGTACCCATCAGTAAATGAATAGATCAAAAAACTATGGTACCTTTATACAATGGAATACTGGGCAGCATAAAGAAAGAAGGAGTTCCTACCCTTTGTGACAGCATGGATGGATCTGGAGAGCATTATGCTAAATGAAATATGCCAGGCAGTGAAAGACAAACACCATACAATCTCACCTATAAGTGGAACCTAATCAACAAAACAAACAAGCAAGCAAAATATAACCAGGGTCATTGAAATAAAGAACAAACTGATAGGAATCCAAGGGGAGCCGGGAGAGGGATAATGGGGGGAAATAGTGGAAGGGTTGTCAAGGAACATGTATAAAGGACACATAGACAAAGCCAAAGGTGGTAGGATGAAAAAGTGGAAGGCAGAGATGGATGGGGTGAGGGGGAGTGATGGGGAGAAAATGGAGACAACTGTACTTAAACAACAATAAAAAGTAATAAAATAAAAATTAAAAAAAGACATAACATACTACTTCCTCCATGAGGCTCCCCCAAATCTTCCTAATAAGAAGTGTTATTTTCCTGCTTATTCCTGATTTCAGAAATAGTTCTTTTTGAATTTATAATAAATTATATATATATGTATATGTATATGTATATCTTTCTTCTTGACTGGTTTAAAAGCATATGGAAGTTATGGAACATTTCTCCTTATAATGTGTGCATCTGTAGCTTACATAATTTTGTTCAACAGATGTGTGTGGCATTGAATATGAAAAATATTCTTAAATATGCATTTGTCTGACTGAAGACAACTTTGATAAAATATCTTATTTCAGTAGTTGTTCCTGTGATTTTTGCTCTTAAGGCAAAACAAAGTGTGTGAGAGGGAAACTGTTCTGTTTCTTTTCTATGACCTATTTAATTGTCTTTGGTTTTGAGGAGAAGAATGAAGAAAGGAGAGGAAGTTTAAATTATGTGGGAAAGGAGAAGGTAAAAGAAAGACAAAGGAGCCAGAAAACAAAAGGGTAGAGATTTAGAATGGAGTGAGACAGAGAGAGAGAGAGAGAGAGAGAGAGAGAGAGAGAGAGAGAGAGAGAATACCCTGCTCTTAAGCAATGTGCTAGATGCTTTCATGTTTACCATTTTAAGAAAAAGGAAGAGAAAGAAGGAATGAAATAGAGTATGCCTGGGAAGCCACTTTCAAACAAACAACAGAAAAGGCTGTTTTTTATTCTTCCCACTTTCTTACTAAAGGTTCAGGTAGTAGTGAGATTATAAATATAATATGGACTATATATGGAGATGACATTGGTTCAAAGTCCAACTCCACCTCTTTCTAACTGGACTAACCTAGGCACATTTCCTAACTGCTTACTTCAGTATCTTCATCTGCATATGAAGATTGGTAGTATCTCAGAGGTTACTGTGACAATTAAATGTGTTGATTCCTTTAAAGCACTGAATACAGCATCTAACACAGAATAAACCATCCTCACTTGCTCATTCATTTAGCAAACTCAGTGTTTGCTATGTGCTAGGCATTCCCTGAGCAAGATAGAAATGACCCCTATCCTGCTTTCTCATTAGCTTAAGGTCTTTTTCATGGAGCAAGCATATTTTACCTCATTCATAATGTACACTTGGATAAGAAATTGATGTTTCTAGGGTAGTACAAAGCTGTCCTCCATGTTATCTTTCAGAAATACTTATTCTCTTCATTATCTGGGCTTCTTTAATTTAATGCTATTTACTGATAGATAATTGGCTAATCTCCTGTTTTATAGGCTCCTTGAAGGCAGGGAGTCAGACCTCTCCCTTTTTTCCTTTCCTCCCTCTTTTCCTATCGGGAACATTGCGGAGTGTGGCCTTTAGAGAGTGGTTTCATGGCTGATCTAGTGCCGAGTTTGGCTTTGGCAGGGCTCCCAGGCCTGGAGCAGAAGCACCTGGGCTAGGTGTGGAGTCCAGTCCTTCGGGATTTCTCCCAGTTGTCAACAGGAAGATCCAATCTGGGGTTTAACACATATCTTACATCTTGTCTAATTATGATTATCACTCCCAATTACTTACAGCTGCTGCATATTATTTTCAGTGTTGGCAGTTTGCCCTTGTATTGCTCCAGTTTTTATTTTTAGGCAAAAACAAATGTAACTGAAATATTTAGTTTTGGTATAATACCAATGACTTGCCTAGGCAATTTCCTTAAATTACTCAAGCTCTAACTAAACTAGCTTTGAGTCATAGTTTGAAGATTCTTGTTGCAATCTTAGGTAGAGCTTTTAAGGCTACATTAACTCTACTCCTGGAAGAAAAAAAATTGGCCTCAACTTACATTTTACTGAGGAAGCTTATGCCTTAATGGAAAGTGAGTGATTTACACCTAAATTAGATTAGATCATATAAAAGAGAGTGATTAATGTGGATTCAAAATAGAATGCACATTAGTTTACTCAGAAATTATGCACCATTGATTCAATTAAAAAACAGTGTAACTCTGTTTAATTACATACTGTGGAAAAAGTTGGCTTAAAAGTTATTTTCGTTTTCTCTTCAGCAACTTCTACCCCTTAAAACCATCAGTATGTGGAGGAACCATCCAGAAGCTCAGATCATGCCCAGATTTTTTGTATCACTTAATTATGCCTAAATGCCGGGTGGAGATTAGGGGAAGCACTAGAATGATGTATGTTTTATAACTGGATGTACAATTTTTAATCATGGTGCCTGAAAGAATCAGGCAAATCTCAACGCAGATGACATCATCTCATTATTCAGTCTTGTACCATTTCCTGGGCAATCAGATGGCCCAGGCCCTGAGATGGGATGTGCCGTGTGAAAAACACAGCACAGACAAACAAGGTCTTCTCCGGTACGTTTCACACATAGGGCACAGTGACTCCCAGGGGAAGGGCCTTGTTTGTGCGGACATTGTGTGCTCCTGGACTTAGACCCTCAAGGGCTTCTTCTTTCCTGTGACATCGGGGCTGAGGAATGCCTGAACAGCACAGTTGTCATGTGGCTGCGGCGCCAATGTATATGTCTGCAGACCATTTTACACAAGACACCTGTAGTGTACTATAACACTGTTTACTCAGATACAGAGATAACCATGGCATGGTCCGCTTTCCAAGCAGCTGTCTCTGGTAGAAGAAGGTTTAATTTATGAACCCATAACATAGGTAGCTCTACTCATATATAGGGAGAGAAAGTAAGAATTGTATAAAGGGCTTTGGATTCCTGCCAGTCAACCTTCATTTTTATGATCTTTAGAAGAAATTAGGCTAACCAGTGCACACTCGTGCACTTTTCTGAAATTAAAAGCCTACAGTTACAGAAAATCTGTATTTAGTACTTATTCTAATATTTTTATTTACTTATTTTTTAATTTCACTTGGTCAAACAATGAATGCCTGTAGAAGTTCCAACATCTTTTACAGACTAAACCTTCACCAACATAAAAATATAAAATGATCATTTTCAAAGAAAGTATCTCCATTTTGTGTTATGAACAATGAGGAGAATGGCTAGAGGTATCACGCCATTCCTTTCCCTTTATGACTTGTGGAATTTCCCTGTCAGCTCGTCCTTAGCCACTACCAAGTTACTTCTCTGGAGGACCATCATCCTTGAATCTTTTCCTGCTTGCTGAATAGCCATTTCGCCCAAGTTCACGCTACACAATCCTATTAACAACATCAACTATATTAGGAATATTTAACATATGTTTGTCTCCGTTATTACCCATATTCAGAAATCTGCCTATTTGTGGATAAATACTTTTATCTGCAAATAGCCAGATAAAACTCTCCGAGACTATTACATCTAATTTGAGCTAAACTGAGCAAGTATGCAATCACCCAAATAACAAATTTGCTGCCTTTTTCTGTCCTTCATAGCCATTGGAAAAGTTTCAAAGCCTAAATTGTTCATTGATATTCTCTAAATGTGTTGGATTCTTTGTTTACTTATTTAGCAAATCAGAAGTTATTTACACAAATCAATAGCAGGTCTTCAAAAAAAAGTGTGTTGCCAAAAGGAGTAATTTTGCATAACCCTAACTGGTTCTTTGAACTTGAGTAAAGTTATTCAGCCCAGGTGGTTTGCAAATAGGCTTCTATATACGTGTTGTTACAATGTGCATCTATGTGTGTGCAAGTGTGCACGTGTGTCTTAAAAGCTGGCTTTGTTGTGTGAAATATATATATACAAACATACAACACAAACTGCCTTGCCTGCATAGATTTTAGTTTGGGCCTTTAAGGCATCATCTAGCTGAAGAAAAGAGGTTTTCACAGAAATAAAAATAGAAACCCAGCTGTGTTCTTAAGGTCACTAATAGTCACTGCCATCAGCTGTATCATCAATGTGACATTGCTAGTGTGGGAAAAAATAGGAGAAGTTGCAAACTGGTAAACGTTTTTGCAAGTTGAAGGAATTTTTAAGGTTGTATGTGGTATATGAGTGTGAAATTATTTTTTTTCTGGTGTTTAGAGTTGTAATGATCAAATCATCTTGTTTATTAAGTTTTATTCTTTATCTCTGTTGTTAGAAAAGTTATCATAAACTAGCTTTTCTTCCTGTTATTCTGCAACATTTTTCTTTTAGTATTAAACATCAAGAACTTCAGAAGTTTTATCTCTTCCATTTTTTTGAATCTTCATTTACTTCCAATTTTTTTCTTAGCTTTTCAAATGTAATAATGGCCATGATTATCTGGCCTTGCAGTTCTGATTGACTTAAATATTGTACTTATTATCCTCCAGGTTGATTTTCAGTTACTCTCAATGCTTTAATTATTTACATTATATTTTGGCTATTTAAAAAACCCTAATAAAATCTCAGTGACCTTGAATGGAATTCAAGACCCTCTGTAAACTTCTCCAAGGCTCCCTTTCCAGCACTCTTGCTGACTGCCCTCTGCGAGGGTCTGCTCTAGTCCCAGGAGGCAGGAAGACTTTCTATGCTCAGGAATGCCCAGGCATTGGTGTATTTGCTCACATTCTGTCTTCTTCTATGGCAGACTTCATCACCCTACATGTTTCAGTGCCCATCTCAAATGCAAACTGCTCACAAAATTACAATCTATCAGAACTTTAAGGATTATCAAGGAGCGTTTAGTGCAACCCTTCAATTTTATCGATGAGGAGATGAGGCTGGCAGAAACTGAATGATGTGCTAAAGTTAGAGGCAAAAATAAGTCTGGAACTCAAGTATGCTGACTTCCTGTGTTTCCATTTCGGTGTAGCCCCTCTAACTCTACCTATCTCTAGTGGGAATTATTTTACCATCTCCTCTTTTCTTTTATAGTCATTTGCTTCTACCAATACTCTCTTATTCCCACATTTATATCTTTTAATAGAGTGTACGTTTCTTGAAAATAAAAATCACATTTAACTTAATTTTTTTTCTCTAACTCACAGATTTGACCAAGTGATTGCCACTGCAAAATGTTTATTTCACAAAACTATAGGTAAATTGTTTTGATTTCTGCAGTTTAATGAGATTTTACTATAAAGCTCAAGAAAAAGAAAGGCATGCTATAAGGAAGGTAATATCATCAATCAAGAACTCAGGATTTGCAAACATTGACAACCATTGTAGAGGAAGATTGGCTTTGTTTTACAGAAAAGAAAAATCTTGTATTATTAGATTTCTCTGCAGACATCATACCAAAAACATAGTTACACACACATGCACACTGAGAGAACTGTTGAAGAATTGCTCTTGTCTGTGACTTGTATTTGAATGCATTAGTTACGTATGGAGACTGTATTTGTATCAAGCACATCATGTACTAGCTTAGCACCTCTAAGCCTCAGCTTTCTGAGCTGAACAAAGGGGATAAAAGTATCTCCCTGACAGTGTTGCTTAGTAAGTGCTTAGCTAGTGTTCATTTAAGTGTTCATTAGATAGCAGCTAAGATGCATTAGTATTTATAGAAGACACATGTAGGCCCCTACTTTGGCCCAAGAAAAAAATACTCGGTTGCTGGAATGAGGTCTGTGTACCTCAAAATCCTATATTTGAAACAATAACAATCATACCAACAATATGTTCTTTCTAAAGCACAGCTCTAAAGATGAATATCAGAAACCTCATTCATTAAACAAATAATGCTTGAGCACCTAAAAATATTTTGAGTACTTAATTGTGCTCCAAATACTGGTCTGTGCACTGGGATGCAGTCTTCACATAGAGTTCTTCTAAGTAGACACAATGCTCTGAGTAAATCATGCCCATAAACTTTGTGGGTTGTAATCCATGTTTCTTCTCCTTGGAATCACCTTTTACTTCCTCCCAAACTTACAGCCTCCATATGGCATAATTTTACTTCTCCTTAAGGAGCTAATTAAAGGGTTATCGTGTGATAACTTACTTGGCCCTTTAACCATTGTTTCTTCCCTCCCTTGAGGCCTCACTGCAATTCAAACTCCTCTCTTATGGTCTTGCTCACTGACTTGCTTCCTCATCTAGACTGTGAGTTCTTAAAAGGCAAGGACCTATATTTTTTCATCTCTCTTTTCTTTTTCTTCTCCCCTAGTGGCTAACACAGTGATGCACATGATAATGGTTTAATAAATAACTTCTTCTTTTACTTCTATGAGATAAATTTGTAAAATATATTTGTTTCACAGACCTTTGTTATCTTGTCTTACATCCTCTTACTACCTTTTTACTTTAGCAATTGCTATGACAATTCGCTGTGTGCAAGGCAATCAATTCTGAGATAACTTCAACATGGTTCCTCAGAGGGTCCCCAAGAGCATGGGGGCAAGTGACCCACAGCAGAAACCAGCTCAAATAATATGTTCTTGGACTGGCTCTTCCTCCTTCTCTGCACAACTTTTTCCAATCTCCCACCAGTATTGCTTGAAATTCCTTTCCAAAATAATCACCTATAAGTGATCCACTCATTTTGGGAGGACCCAGATAAAGATGCCACTCTTGAATGAAGCAGATAAGAACAACATGTTATAAGTTCCATGTCTGGTGCAACCTCATATTCCCCCACAGTGCACAGTGCTTTGCATGTAGTAGATACACATAGTAGATGTCCAATAAATTAATTTTGGATAAACTGACTGAGAGTAAACAATTATCCTTCCTCTTCATCTCAGTTCTTTTTTGGCCTATGGTAATTCACTTGATTTGATTTTATGAGGTCTATAATAATTATACTGTTAGCAGGCACATACCCTTAATAATGTAATAGGGGTTTTAAAATCTTAATTAAATCTGTTATTTTCTTTTCTTGTAGATTTTATTCCAGGAATATTACCCACTGTTTTACACCATCATCATTTTGGTTTCTGCTACACCAGCAACATTGCCTAATGAAATTTCTGTCTCCTCTTGTATTTCTTAAATATTTAAAAGCACTCATGGTTCTTATATTTCTATTATGATTTCAACTATAAAATACTGAACTCCCTACAACCTTGAAATTCTCCTTTTTAAAGCTTCAGCCTGTCTTACAGTTTCTGCCTAAGATGATCCAATTTATAAAATGGAAAGTACAACTACTATGAAAGGAACAGGAACGTGTACACAAAAATTAGATGTTACGGAAGTCTTCCCCAAAGATGGTCTATCAAAAGATAAAAAGAAAAAAAGATCAATACAATTGCATAGTGATTCTAGCACTGAATACATTCTGTACTATGGGTTAATAGTAATTTTTAAGGATTTTTAATAACTTTCTTCCCCCCAATAGAGATGATATGATGCTCATTTCATCAAGATATGAAATATCACAATGGACAAAGATTTAGAGCTTTCCCGCTAAGATCAGGAACAAGACAAGGTTCTGTCACCACTGTCACCACTCCTATTCAACATAGTATTGGAAGTCCTATCCATAGCAATCAGACAAGAAAAAGAAATAAAAAGCATCCAAATTGGAAAGGAGGAAACGACACTGTCATTGTTTGCAGATGACATGATAGTGTACATAGAAAATCCTATAGACTCCACCAAAAAACTACTTGACCTAATAAATGAATTTGGCAAAACAGCAGGATACAAAGTCAATACTCATAAATCAAAGGCATTCTTCTACACCAACAATGAAACGTCAGAAACAGAAATCAAGAAAAAAATCCCATTTGATATAGCAAAAAGAAAAATAAAGTAACTAGGAATAAACCTAACCAAGGAGGTAAAGTACCTGTACTCAGAAAACTACACAACACTGAAGAAAGAAATTAAGGAAGACACAAACAAATAGAAACATGTACTATGCTCATGGATTGGAAGAATTAACATCATCAAAATGGCCATACTACCCAAAGCGATTTTTATAGATTCAATGCAATCCCTATTAAAGTACCCATGACATATTTCACAGATATAGAACCAACAGTTCAGAAAGTTATATGGAACCATAAATGACCCTGAATAGCTGCAGCAATTTTGAGAAAGAAGAATAAAGCAGGAGGGATCACAATACCTGACATCAAACTGTATTACAAGGCCACTATAATCAAAACAGCCTGGTACTGGCATAAAAACAGGCACATAAACCAATGGCACAGAACAGAGAGCCCAGAAATAAACCCAAGTCTCTATGGTCAATTAATATTTGATAAAGGAGGCAGAAGCATAAAATGGAGCAAAAACAGCCTCTTCAACAGATGGTGTTGGGAGATCTGGACAGCTACATGCAAAAAAATGAAACTTGATCACCAACTTACACCATACACAAAAATAAATTTAAGATGGATAAAAGACTTAAATATAAATCGTAACACCATAAAAGTCCCAGAGGAAAACATTGGCAGGAAAATCTCAGACATTCCATGCAGCAACATCTTCACAGACATATCCCCTAAAGCAAGGGACATAAAGGAAAGAATAAACAAATGGGACCTCATCAAAATAAAAAGCTTCTGCAGGGCTAAAGAAAACATCATTAAAATGAAAAGAGAACCAACAGTATGGGAAAACATATTTTCCAATGATACCACAGATAAGGGTCTGATCTCCAAAATATATAAAGAACTCACACGACTCCACTCCAGGAAGACAAACAACCCAATTAAAAAAATGGGCAAAGGACTTGAACAGATACTTCTCCAGGGAAGACAGAGGGCCCAGAGACATATGAAAAGATGCTCAGCATCACTAGCCATCAGAGAGATGCAAATTAAAACCACAATGAGATACCATCTCATACTGGTCAGAACGGCCAACATAAACAAATCAACAAAAAAATGTTGGTGAGGATGCGGGGAAAAGGGAACCCTAGTACATTGTTGGTGGGAATGCAGACTGGTGTGGCCACTGTGGGAAACAGTATAGAATTTCCTCAGAAAACTAAAAATGGAAATGCCTTTTGACCCAGCAATTCTGTTGCTGGAATTATACCCTAAGAGCTCTGAAACACCAATCCAAAAGAACCTATGCACCCCAATGTTCATAGAAGCACAATTTACAATAGCCAAGTACTGGAAGCAACCTAAGTGCCCATCAGCAAGTGAGTGGATCAAAAAACTATGGTACATTTACACAATGGAATTCTACACAGGAGAGAGAAAGAAGGAGCTCATACCCTTTGTGACGGCATGGATGGAACTGGAGAGCATTATGCTAAGTGAAATAAGCCAGGCAGTGAGGGACAAATACCATATGATCTCACCTTGAACTGGAACATAATCAGCAGAAGAAAAAAGCAAACAAAATATAACCAGAGACATTGAAGTTGAGAACAATCTAACAATAGCCAGAGGGGAGGGGGAAGGGGACAATGGGGAGAAGGGTTTTCAGGAACTACTATAAAGGACATATGGACAAAACCAAGGGAGAAGGTGGAAGCAAGGGAGGGAGGTGCATTTGGCTGGGGTAGGGGGAGAGGGGTGAGGAGAAAATGCACACAACTGTAATTCAACAACAATAAAATAATTTTAAAAAATAAAATAAAAAATAAAGATTAAAGTATATATTAAAAAAAGATATGAGATATCACTAGTCAAAATATTTTTTAAAAGAGGTGAAAAGTTTTCAAACCATTACACTGGAAAACCTTACTTCTGCTTCATTTTTTATAGATTGCAAATTTGGACACTTACATTATTGTTTGAAAGAGGTTTTGACTATAACTGAATAAGCCTTCCTGGAATGGCATTAATATGTTTTTCAGTCTATCAGCTGATATATCCACAGTTCCTTTGATCACAAATTATGAGGAGAAGCCTTGTCATTTTATAAGACAAAGCCCTTAATTTACTAATAGATGCCACTACTTTAGCAGTATTCCCAATTATCCTTAAGCAAAACACAGCTGACCCTTGAACAACACAGGTTCGAATTGCATACGTCCACTTATACTCATATCAAGTGTTTTTTATTTTTTTAGTAAATACTGTAAGTGTATTTTTAAAAATGATTTTCTTAACATTTTTCTTTTCTCTAATTTATTTTATTATAAGGATACAGTATATCATATAACATATAAAATGTGTTTGAACTGACTGCTCATGATATTGGTAAGAATTAGGAAAACAGTAGAATATTAGTAGTTAGGTTTTGGGAGAGTCGAAAGTTATGTGTGGATTTTTGACTGCATGAGGTATCGGTGCCCCTAACCCCAGTGTTGTTCAAGGGTCAACTTTATGTTCACTCAAACTGAACCATTAATCTTAGACTTAGATAAGTCAGAAAGTCAGTAACTTAGGAATGATTGATTTGTATAATATTAATCACATGCTTTATTAAACAAATGCTTACTGAGCACCTGCTTTGTGTTAGACATTGTGCTCAGTGCTGAATATATAAAGATGAACAAGGCCTAATCCTTGGCTTTGAGGAATTTTTATAGTCAAGTAGAAACGAAGTATTCTACTGTAGAAGAAAAGGGATAATTTTTTTTTTTTTTTTTAGCAAATTACATATTATTACAATCCCAGGCTTTAAGGACACATTGAGAAACTCTATTCCCCTTTGTCAAGTATAATCAAATCAGAAATGTAGCTAGAGGAAGGTATTTTAGGGTTATGCTATTATAAAGCCAGAGGACTGAAGCCTTGAGAGGGAAGAGCTGCACAGAGAATTAACCCATTTCTCCAGACTTTGAGATTTATGTCCTTCCAGTGCACTGCACTGCCCACATTAATTTATTTAGTATCTTGTTTCAGGTTTTTATAACTCTTACTGCTTATTAATATTGAATGAGGCAAATACAATCTTAAAGTGTTTTTAAATAAAATGTAATAAAATAATTTTATAATCCGATAAATTGTCTAGCAGTTACTCATTGATTTAATTAGTTATTTAAACAAAAAAAAAACACAAAATGAACTTGTTCTATATACATGGTAGAAGTGATAGTTATTTTTTGAAATATCAAATGTTTGAAGCAATTTCCAAGACCTATAGTCAATGTATGCTTTTCCATCTCTCATAATGTGTTCAACTTGAAGCTCGTGATACTTCTTGATCAAATAAATATTAGTGGTATCTGAATAATTGTTATATTAGAAATCTAATGTGAATGGTTAATTTACTTATATAAAGAAGAACATTGCCTAGAATCAAAAGAATAGATATCTATAAAACTGTGCATATATGCCTAGACTATGAGTTGATTCTTCAGTTTCTGAAAGGTACACATGAAATCAGAAAGTTAGCATTCAGAATATCTCTGCATAAAATGCAATTTTTTTTGGAAAGTGAAGAACCAACTTTAGTTTATTATTCACGCTTGAGGTCAAGACTTGAAAACTTGAACAATGGAAAAGGAATTAAGGGAACCATAGATCCCTACAGAGCAAAGTCTACTTTAAAAACAATGAATTTGTCAATTTGGTTTTATTGCATTATCAATTCTTACCTTTCTGATACACCAATTTCTAAGTAAGTTATTGGTAATGAAATCAAAAAGCCACATTTATATATGTGTATTCAAATATACATTTCCTATTCTATACTAAATTTAATTATAATCACAATTAATAAGAAAATTTAGTATCATTCTAATGGTTAAAAAGACTTTCTAAAATTCCCTGTAATTTTATATGTAATATTTTAGGAAAGTAATCATAAAACCATTTCTTTTCTTGTTTATTCTTAGAGACATGTCTTATTATAAAAAGGTTTGGGCTATGTAACTGAACTTGGTTGTACTTTTTTAAAATATTAAAATTAGAAAAAAAAAGATTATTTTCTCCTTTCACCAAAAAAAGATATTAAATGTTAATATCACATTGTTATAATTCTTTTTTCCCTGAAGAAATGTGATATGAAAAGGTTACTATAGGACGTCTGGTTAAGATGAAGGTGTAGGTAAACACACCTGGGCCTCCACGCACAACTATAGCAAAAAATACAATTACACTACAAAACAGATATCACCCAGAATTGTCAGAAAATTGAGCTGTGTGGAAGTCCAGCAACCAGGGACTTAAAGAAGTCATACTCATTCAGATGGATAGGAGGGGCAGAGGCACACACAGGTGTGGAGTGGTGTGGAGAGTCGTGGAGACAGGAACAAGCAGTCTCACATCCATGTGTGGTGGACAAAAAAACAGGAGGGCTACCTTGGGAGTGAGGGATTCCAGCTCCAGTCCAGACCACCCAGCCCAAAGTTCCAATGCCAGGAAGATAAGTCCCCATAACTTCTGGCTATAAAATCCAGTGGGGGTTGAGGCTATGGAAGAAACTGCAGGATTCTCAAGAGACTCCTCTTAAAGGGCCTGCAATGGACTTAGAACTGATGCAGACCCACCCCCTCTGCGGTTCAGCACCAGGGCAACAGCTGGAAAGGCACCAGTGGTGTATGGGGAGAAAGTGAAGTGCAAGTGCCTGGAGATAGGTTCCTCCCAGGCAAAATTTTAGAAACCAGGCAGCAGCATTGTCCTCTCTGAAGCCCTCCCTCACCCACAGCAACAGAGAGGTGACCCAGGTTGCCTTAACTCTGGCAGTTACCTAAGGCTCTGCCACGTACAACTTAACAGATACCCTTTTCTACAATAGGCCATGCTACTAAGACAGGGAGTCAAAGCAGCTCTGCCTAACACACAGAAACACACAAGGAGGCTGCCAAAATAAGGAAACAAAGAAATGTGGTCCAAATGAAAGAACAGAACAAAACTCCAGAAAATGAACTAAACAAAAGGGAGATAAGCAACAATCTATTAGATGCACAGTTCAAAACACTGGTTATCAGTATGCTCCAGGAACTCATTGGGTACTTCAACAGCATAAAAAAGACCCAGGCAGAGAAGAAGGATGCATTAAGCAAAATAAAGAAAAACCTACAGGGAACCAATAGTGGAGGGGATGAAGCTGAGAATCAAATCAATGATTTGGAACACAAGGAAGGGAAAAGCATTCAATCAGAACAGCAGGAAGAAAAAAGAATTCAAAAAAAAAATGAGGGAAGGCTTAGGAACCTCTCAACTTTTTTAAACATACCAACATTCAGATCATAGGAGTGCCAGAAGGAGAAGAGGAAGAACAAGAAATTGAAAACTAATTTGAAAAAATAATGAAAGAAAACTTAATTTGGTGAAGGAAATAGACATAGAAGTCCAGGAAGCACAGAGAGTCCCAAACAAGATGGACCTGAAGAGGACCACAGCAAGACACATCATAATTAAAATGCCAAAGGTTAAAGGTAAACAGAGAATATTACAAGCAGCAAGAGAAAAGCAGACAGTTACAAAAGAGTAACACTATCAGCTGATATCTCAAAAGAAAATTTTCAGGCCAGAAGGGACTGGCAAAAAGGATTCAAAGTGATGAAAAGCAAACACCTACAACCTAGATTACTCTATCTAGCAAAGCTATCATTTAGAATGGAAGGACAGATGAAGTACTTCCCAGACAAGGGAAAACTAAAGGAGTTCATTATCACCAAACCATTATTATATAAAATGCTAAAGGGAATTGTATAAGAAGAAGAACAAAATGATGAACATTAAAATGGCAATAAATTCACAATGATCAATAATGAACCCAAATAACAAACTAAGCAAACAAGCAGAACAGGAACAGAATGATAGATATGGAGATCATTTGGAGGGTTATCAGCTGGGAGTGGGAAAGAGAAAAATTGGGGGAAAGATGCAGGGATTAAGAAGCACAAATTGGTAGGTACAAAATAGAAAGGGGGGTGTTAAGAACAGTATAGGAAATGGAGAAGCCAAAGAACTTATATGCATGATCCATGGACATGAGCTGGGGGGCGGAATTGCTGGAAGGAATGGAGGTACTGGGTGGAGGGAGCCAAAGGGGAAAAATTGGGACAACTGTAATAGCACAGACAATAAAATATATTTAAAAGGAAAAAGGTTATAATAAGCACTGTGCATATTTCTACTAATCTTATCAGAATTCCCTTTTATATTAAGCTAGTTCTTGTCTACCCTATTTAAAATATTCTGATATTCTTCACATATGAACAAGATGATTCATTGTTTAAGCATTATGGCAGATACCACATTATAAAAAATAGTAGAGTAGCTTTATCCACATGTTTGAATTAGGAACAAGAAACTCACCATAATATATATATAGAATTTTTCATTAAGCAGCATTCCTGTTTATTACAGAGCAACAATAACATTTTTTTAAAGATCTCAATTTAACATTGAAAACAAATCCCAATTCCCCAACTCTTTGATGCAGCTGGCTGCACTGTGCATAATGTCTAATATACAATGGCAATGTCTGTTGTTACAGAACTGGCTTGTTTGTGTATTGAAAGCTTCATTCAAATCCGCATTGTTCAGAATGTTCAATGAAATGCACAGAATGACTAGTTCAGTATTCCCCAATTTGTCATAATGCTTATTGGGTGAGGTTTTTCTTCTTTAAGATAGCCGTACTGTCGTTTTTGTTCCATAAGGAACACGGCGACAATTCCTGTGAAATCTCACAGTCCAATGCAAAAGGTAGGGTCTTGGTTAAGCTCAAAGTCACTTACAGGAATATAAAAACTGCCTTAGACTAGATCTGGACTTACTATACAGAAAAATAATGCATGGAGCACCTCAGTTTGTTATTTGATGACAAGGAAATAAAATACAATATAATGTGGACATTTTATGAAAAGGATTTTTAAGTGAAAGGAAGTGGCCAAGAAAAAGCAAAGTGAGTGTTAAAGAAATCTTAAGTCAGTAAATATAATTTGATCTCCACATCACTGAATTATGAAAATAGATTCAAAAAGCTATTTTTAAAAAGAGAAAACTACAAAATCCTGGATTAAAAAATGGAATGTTAATATTTCTTAGGTGTCAATTAAAGGCATATTTAATTGCTTGTTGTTCATTTGAAGAGAGTAACTTTTCATCACTTTATCGGTAGGTAAAGATCAGAGGTCCTTTTCCACCTGGTAAGACCTAATGCAGCAAAAAAACTAGACTCTTCTACTTGACATAGGTAACTTACTCTTTCAATTCCAGAGGGGACGCATTTCCAGAGTTAAATACAGAGTGGAATAACAATGTTATTATATTTATTAAACATTTGGGAGAGGATCAAAAGGACTGGCCAGGGTGGTTTTTAAGTCTTTGTTTAATTCTTTGATCACATCATATGATTCTCCCCTCTATTTCTTGCATAGTTAACTGTTTTTAGAAATTTTTTTAATATAAAGAATTAAGACTTTAAGCAAAATATTGAAGTTCTGTGAGCCTTGGTTTTCTGTCTGTAGGATGGGCTATTAATAACCGAAGACTATACTTTCAGAGATCATTTCTATAGTTTGTTAATAACCGTGGGTTACTGTGAGCATTGGAGGAGGTAATATATGTGACTATGCTTTGTAGTGTATAAATCAGTTTATAAAAGCAATCTGGTTCCAGGTCATAATTCTCAGGTGCTGAGAATTGGATCTTTAAGGAAAAAATGTCCCTTTGAAATTCGTTGTCATTTTTAAACAAATAGTACTCTTCAGGCAATCAATTTACAAGGCCATAAGGTGAAATGTAATGACCATCAAATTCTTTTTACCTAAAGGCTCAGTTTTATCTGTTAGTAATTGGTGTGAAGAAGTATCTGACTTCTGAAAGTGTCTTTTTTATTATTTACTTGTTCATGTATTTGTGGATTCATTTAGGAAATATCTATTTAGTATCTGCTCTGCATAGAATTGTTTGGTTGTGACAGGTAAACCCTATCTCCCAGCATTCCCATTCCCTGGTTGATGAAACAAACGCTATTGAAGGTACTGCTGTGAAAGGATGTTACAAATGTAATTAAAGTTCCAAGTCAGCTGATTTTAAAATATGGGATGATCAGGGCCTATTTTAGTATCATGAGCCCCTTTAAAAGTAGGCAGTTTTCTCCACTGGTGGTGGAAGAGGAAGTCAGAGACAAAAAACCAGAGGGAGATTGAATGTGCTGTTGCTGGCTTGAGGACAGAGAGGCCCTGATGTTCAGGAAAGCAGGGGACCTTTAGAAGCAGAGGGCAGCCTTAATCTGACAGCTAGAAAGGAAATGAGGACCTGGGCCCCATAACCAAAAGGAACTAGAGTCTGACAATAATCTGAATGAACTTGCAAGTGGATTCTTTCCTAAAGCCTGTGGATACCTTGCAAAATTATACATGGAGAACCTTGTTGAGTCATATTGCACTTTAGGCCTACAGAACTGAGAGCCTATAAATTTGTGTTGTTTTAAACAGCTACATCCTTGGTAATTATTTCCTAGCCAAGAAAACCAATGCAATCAATGATCAATCTCCTTTCATACTGGGCCACTTCACATGAACCATTGAAAGCAATGCAAGAGTTAAAGAAACAAAAGTTAGAAATACAAAACCAAAAGACATGTCATGGTGGAATGATTGAACATAAAATGAGCAGCACATATAATAAGTTCCAAGAAGCTGTTTCAGAGTGGGCTGGACTGTTTTGAGTTCTTCCTAACCAGGGTGGGGGGCGTAAACCATGGGAATGTTAAGCAGGGAAGAATTTCTCTTATTACTTCAAATAAATCTCCCTTTGAAACTTTTGGTCTATCTTTAATTCCAGTTTTTGTTTAGATGACATTCTATAATCCTGTGCTATAGCTATTGTCTGTGTTTTCTACAAAACTTTCCTCAGTTTTGTGAACAATAAAAACAAAAGTTCCAATTCAAGACTCCAGAGGTCAGTACTATTGTCCCATTGAGTTGAAAGGAAATTATTATAATCATGAGCCACTTATAAATTCAAGATTACTCCACTTACACACTAAGCTCTGAATGAGATAATATTTAAGTCCATGTAGTCTCTACCCAGAGTACTGCAAGAAAGCTTGACCAGAACCTGTGTGTACATTTCATTCACACCTTTTAAATGTAAAATGCCTGCAATTGTATATCAATGAATAACTAATCCTAGTAAGCACATAACCATGCTCATTTTCTAACTCCTTTATGGTCATATACTAAATAGAGATTCTACAGAAAATAAGCATCGTGGCAAATTTGGACAAATAGAATTTAGACGCAGTGACAGAAAGCTTAGTCAAGCATAATGCTAACAAAACATAAAGCAAAAATCAGGACAGAAACCATCAAACAGTCCCCAGAGGCTCATGATTGCATAAGTGGGTCTGCCTCTGGAGTCCTTTGGTTTAGAGTGGAGTCCTCTTTCTTCTAGCAATCACACTCGTACAGCTAAACGATGTTTGGAGTATGACACTCATTATTTACAGTAGCTACTGAAGCTGCAAGAATGAATGAATGAATGAATGAATAAAAGATAAAGAGTAAAACTCTGAGCTCCTCTTATTTTCTCAAGGTGATGATCTAATTGTGTTTCCAGTGGGAACACGGCACACCCACACTCCTCTAAAAAACACTTTGTAATATACAAAAAGCAAAGCTGACATTTTTCACTTATGCATTTCTCCATTTAAGCTGCTTTTTGTTACTTATCATGCATGAATAGAAGAATGGATGGAATGAACAAAGCATGGATTTTTGTTCCTGCCATGTAAAGTTACAGCAAATAAATTGCACAGAGAAAAGAATACATGTAGAAACAGCCTAAATCTTTTTATGTAGATGAGGTGAAAAGCAGTCTCCTTTAGAATTGCTTCTTTAGGTTATAATAGCAATTTATGTTAAAAGTCACTATGACAAATTAGCCCATAATTTATTTTAAGAAGTCAAACTAGCAAGATCAAGTGTACTGTAGGTGGTATTTTATCTTATCATATTAAAACAGTCTTCCCCAATGTAAAAGATAATCTCAGCTGCAGTGTTCTGTAAGCAAGCAGAAAATTATGTAAATCTGATTTCCTTACTATGCATTTGCTATCTCTTTAAAGCTTACTAAATCATATCCAGATTTGTAAACACAAAAGCACTGGATCCAAGATACATTTGCTTTTCAAACACTCAGAATGAAAAAAAAGCTATTTTTGCAGGGTGTAATTGAAATTTTCCTATCTGTTTTCAAAAGCTAACAAATCAATGGTTGTGTGAAATTAAAACAAAAACTACCAAACATCACCTCTTTACTTATTATGAGCTTAATTGCTTCCTCATAATGGAGTGTGACAATGTGATTGCAATAAAAATAGCACCTGCTTTGAAAATCACATATCAAAGAAATGCCAGTGCGGAGCAGGAAGCCCACCTGGCAGCCATGTTGAAGTTATTCTTCTGTTTCGTAGTTTGCACTACTCCTTACCCTATCTCCTCTTGGCCTATTTAGGTTGATTGTCTGAAAAGCTAGTGTTTACTTTGTAAACTGATCTAAAAATGTCTGTTTCTGTGTGCCCCAGCTTTTAAACTTCAAGGGCACGGAGGCATGTGCAAGTAGTTGGGTATTTATCTGAGCCCCAACTCGGAATGTCTTCCTCATAGACACACGAGCCCCTGCGTGGCCAAGGCTACAGTGTGCTTTGTCTAGTGAGGGAACACAAAGTCTTGTGAGCAAGATTGCAGAAGGATCTCAAGTCAATCATCATGCCAATAGGATGAACTGTCCTCATCTTTCCTTTGTTCTGAAAAGGAAAATCTTTTGTTATTAAGGTGAATTAGTTAAGTTCATTCCTAATATGGATTTACATTTATTTGTGTTAACATAGCTTAATCTTTTTGTAGAGTAGATAAGTATTTATCTACTCTTATATGTTCTTTCAGCAATAATTTCTTATTTTGTGCTTAGAGTAAGAGAGGAAATGCTGCCCTGGCTGGTGTGGCTCAGTGGAGTAAGTGCTGGGCTATGAACCAAAGGGTCGCCAGTTCAATTCCTAGGCAGGGCACATGCCTGGGTTGCAGGTCAGGTCCCCAGTGGGGTCCACATGAGAGGTAACAACACGTTGATGTTTCTCCCCCTCTCTTTCTCCCTCCCTTCCCCTCTCTCTAAAAATAAATAAATAAAATCTTTAAGAAAGAGAGACAAATGCTTTACTTTTTCTATGAAGAGGTGACCAAGGGAAATAAATCAATAGGTTAGAAAATATTTAAATTACTAGCTATGTTTTAGTTAATAGAAATGTATATATTTCATGTACCTTTTGACAATGAGAATTCTAAAAACAAACTTTATTTCTAGATCCTGGCATATAATAGTGTAACTGTTTGTTGAATAAATGACTTGTATTTAATAAATTCAGTAAGCAATAAAATATATATTTTAGTTCTATATTAAGGAATTGTGTCAGTTGTAAAATAGGTCAATAATCTATTCTAACTGCCTAGAATTTTAAGTGGCAGACCAATACAATGACATGAAGAGAGTAAGGCTGCACTTTAACATGGTATGAGCCACACAAAAAGAATACCCAACCAAAAGTGTAGGAAAAGCAATAATGAGAGATGTACTCCAAAGGAACTATGTAGTTGTGTAAAAGATTACACAGATTGACAACACACACACACCTTCCTCATACATGTGACTGTTTCGGAGCCACACATAGACACAACAAAAGGGCAAAGGAAGACTGAGAATTATAATTCTGGGTTGTGGTGGGGGGCTGTAGCATATGTGTTTTTGGATAATGCTCCAAAAAACTTCTAGTGTCCTCTTGCATTTTCACAGCAGAAAATACGAAAGGCAATGCCAGCTCTTGGTGCTGCCCTTCTGGTGAGATGACATTAAGCTGAGGTTCATGTTTAGCCTTTGGGCTAAATGTTTTCACACCTGCAGTAAAGGCGGTCTGTGTTAAGTGCCATCCTAAATAGCTCACGTATAGTAACCAAACCAAAGCTTCACAAAAATAAAAGTGACTTGTCTTTTTATTTATAAGACAGCTATAATGTTAAGGCACTGAATAGAAGCCCTACTAATTTAAAATGCTGGGGACATAATGTCAGTGAAACATGGAATTAAGAAAAAAAAGCAATTTCCATGTTTGGGAACTTCTGGGACTTAGAACAAAATAAGAATAGCTGATTCTTACATTGACCTACTATGTTTAAATATCATTCCCTCAAAATTTGCATTTATAAATTTGTTTATCTCTCACAATGGTCTATTATTTTTCCCATTTTGAAGGTGAGGCATACTGATACCTGTAAGTCCTAGAGAGTTTTAACCCAGTGTATGTGGTTTTGAGATCTTTGCTTTAATCACTTTATTATGCTACCCTGCAGAGATAAGCAAAAAATGTAAAGGTAAAAAAAAAATAGAATAAGATCTATCATTAAAAGAAAACAAACAAACAAGCAAAACTACCTTTGGAGATTTCCAAATGAAGAAAAAGTAAAGGGCCCTTTAAAAATCTTTAGCACCTACAGCCTAGGTGATAAAGCCTTTTTAAGACTTCTCTTTTATAATAAACCAGTATGACTGAAGTAAGGAGAAACCTTGGCATAATCAACATATAATTTTTTGGTCTTATGATTAAGAAGTAACATCTGGGTAATTTCAGGATATTTTTTGTAAACCGCATTGACTAGAACTGCTGATACTGGCAAGCATAGCCATGTTATTTTCAATGAACTTCCATTCAGTGAACAATCTATTTCTAAAGAAGGAACTAACTACCACCCAGTATTTAAGTGAATTGTTCTACAAGTCAGGAATATACATTGCTCTGTACCACAGCAGTTTTTATTTTTAAGGTAAAATGAATACAAAAAAGTCTGAAAGACTAAGCAAGTTTAAACCGCATTTCATTTTTAATTCAAATGCTCAGTGGATTGCATAACAAAATCCTTACTGATGAAAAACTGGCTGAGTAAAACTTCCTTTTGTTAATAAGCCGGAGCCAAATCACCCAGAGCCTGTGGCCTCTGAGGCAGTCTGAACAGAAAGCCATCCGTTGGAGGATTTCTCCATCTGTTAGGTCCACTGTACAGTGCATGCTATTTTGTTCTCGCCCGTGAACAGCTCTCTAGCCTGTCCCAGACCCTTCCATACCTCATTATTCTGCAGCCAGACAAATGGTGGCAATTATAACTTCACCGTAGAGATGACATACTATTGTGTAGTTGAGAAGGCCCTTCCATTAAAAACAAACACATTTCTTTGTGATACTTAAAACTTTCCCCAAGTAGTCTTCAGATGGAAACTTTGTGTTTACTTTCAGTTCAATGATTCTGCAAGAGAAATATTTAAGAGATGTATTTTGTTTTAATGTGAAAAATACATCTTCTGGGCTACCTGTGCTAATTTATAAAGGATTCACTGGTGTGTATGTGTGTGTGTGTGTGTGGTGTCTTTCTTCTAAGAATGCCAGTTGCCTGGTAGGGCAGGTAAAGCAAATGCCCAAGAAAATGTTATAAAAGTGCCAAGTCCCACCTACCAACCATTCGCTGGGTCACTATTCATGGTCTCGTGCTGCAGCATCAAAAGGGGAAAATGTCCCTTTAAACTACTTGGACAACTCATCTCTGATTTTTGTTTTTTTGGCACCTTTTGGCAAACTTTGGTCATTAGTTGGAAGATACCTTTTCTCTCTTTTAGATAATAGGAAGATACCTATTAGTTCTCTGGTTTCCTTTGGACCTCAGCTGCTTTCTTGATCTGACCTTGTCTCCTGGGCTTTGCTCTGATACACCCTTTATCTGCATCTCTTTACTGTTTTGTCTTGAGGCTCAATTAGGTAACTGGGAGTTATAATGTGCCCTTTTTCCTGTTTTTACTTAAAGTTAAGTTCTGTGTTTTGGATTTTTAAAAATGAAATTAAATATTTTGTAGTTAAAGCAATCTTACTGTATTTTCATTGTAAAACTCTTAGAATATTCAGATGTGCCAAAGCGCTTATAGCACAGAATTGCTTATAAAACACTTAAATTTTAGGTTGGTAATACCAAAAGCATATAATTAATACATATTACTAAATTTTCAGAATTGGTATGTCTTGTAGCTTTTTTATAGCTGTGACTCCCCACATAAAAATAAAGCTGGAGCAATTATTTTTGTTTTCAGGCAATAAACACATATTCCCTGGCATTGTTGAGATTTATTCAAAACCAACAAATACTGATTTAAAGCAGAAGAAAAAGTATCTAGAAATATGATGCAGCTATAAATCATGAATTCAGTATTTAATATTAAAATACACAAAGAGTACAGTTTAGATAAAGTAAAAAATGGTTATAAGCCTCCAAGTTTTCTAGTAACATGTGCAATAATAAAAGGAGAAATGATGAGCAATGTCTATGCAGCTCCCTACTGAAGAATGTTCATGATCGAGCCTCCTCATTGCTTCTAATAGTTCATCCAGTGACTGTAAAATGTCAGCTCTGAAATGAGGTTTACAGTGAGCTTGTCTGATTAGAAAACTCTTTTATCTTTTGACTCTTTCAATGTCTTGTTCAGGTTAAAATCAAATCAGGAATTCTTTTTACCTAACAATTCAACTAGGATTTCACATATACAATATCAGAAATAATTTTAGGACAAAAAGCTAACTTGTAGCCCTAAAAGCAGAGTTAATCATTGTAATTTGTATTCAGAAAAAAAATTGTTCTATAGAAATTTCACACTTCTATATTGGAGATTTTATACCTGAGGGGAAAAGGATCATTATTTTTTTCTTTCATTTATTCACCCATTTGTCCAATTATTCATCCATATATTCATTAAACAGAAATTTATTAAACACCTACTATTACCCAGGTACTACACACGCACTAGGGATACAGCAGGAAACAAACAAGTTTTTGTAATCAGGGAACTTCTGTTTAGACAGGGAAAGGAACAAAAATCAATTAATCAAACATTAGGTGGTGATGTGTTAAGAAAATATAGTGTAAGGGAATAGAAACCGAATGGAAGGGTCAGGTGCTGTATTATGTATGGTCAGAAACTTGGAGACTTGACTAGAGATTTGAATAGAGTAAAAGCATGAGCCATAAAAATATTTGAAGCAAAATTATATTAAGCAGAAGGATGGGTTAGCATTAAGGCCACAAGAAAGGAACAGGTCTGGTGTGTTTAAAAACAAAAATATGTGCAGTATCCAGTCATCTGCAAATAAAGACAGTTTTACTTCTTCCTTTCCAATTTGGATGCCTTTTATTTCTTTTTCTTGTCTGATTGCTATGGCTAGAACTTGCAGTATTATGTTGAATAGGAGAGGTAGAAAGTGGGTATCCCTGACTCATTCCCTATCTTAAGGGGATACTTGTAGGTTTTGACTGTTGAGTATGATGCTGGCAGTGAGTTTGTTGTATGTTGACCTTATTATATTTAGGTATGTTCCTTCTATTTCCATATTACTGAGAATTTTTATCGTAAATGGGTGCTGGATTTTATCAAATGCTTTTTGTGCATCTATTGATAGGATAATGTGGTTTTTGTTCTTTATTTTGTTTATGTTATATATCACATTTATTGATTTGTGAATGTTGTGCCAACCTTGCATTTCTGGAATAAATCCCATTTGATAATGGTGTATGATCTTTTTGATGTATTGATATATTCCATTTGCTAATATTTTGTTGAGGATTTTAGCATCTATATTCATCAGGGATATTGGTCTATAATTTTCTTTTTGGTAGTATTTTATTCTGATTTTGAAATTAGAATAATACTAGAGTGGCAAAATGAGCTTCGGAGTCTTCTCTCTTGAATTTCTTGAAATAGTTTGAGAATGAACCCTAAAGATTCAACCAAGAAACTACTAGAACTGATGAATAAATTTAGTAAAGTAGCAGGATACAAAATTAATATCCAGAAATCAGTTGCATTTTTATATACCAATAATGAACTATAGAAAGGGAAATTAAGAAAAGAATCCCATTCACAGTTGCTTCAAAAAGAAAAAAAATACCTAGGAAACATCTAAGCAAGGATTTAAAAAACTAGTACTTGGAAAATTATAAAACATTGAAGAAAAATTTGAAGAAGATACAAATAAGTAGAAGCACCTATCATGTTCATGGATAGGAAGAATTAACATGATTAAAATGTCCATTCTACCCAAAGTAATCTATAGATTCAATGCAATTCCTATCAAAATTTCAATGACATATCTCACAGAAATGGAAAAAGTATTTCAAAATTTTATATGGAACCACAAAAGACCCTGAATAACAATAGCAATCTTGAGAAAGAAGAACAAAGTTGGAGGAATCATGCTTCCTAATATCAAACTATACTATAAAGCCATAGTAACCAAAACAGCATGGTATTGGCATAAAACTATGATCCACATAGCTCAATGGAATAGAATAGAGAGCCCAGAAATAAACCTACACTTTTACAGTTAATTAATATTTGACAGATAAAGCAAGCACATACAATGTGCTAAAGATAGTTATTCAATAAATGATGTTGGGAAAATTGGACTGATAAATGCAGAAAAGTGAAACTAGACCACCTTCTAATGCCACACAAAAGAATATATTCAAAATGGATTAAAGACTTAAATGTTAAACCCCAAACCATAAAAATCCAAGAAGAAAACATAGACAGTAAAATCTTGGACATTAAATTATAAAATACTTCTGGTCAAGAGGGTGGCATAGGTAAACATCGCTTGCCAACTTGCATAACCACATCAAAACTACAATTAAATTATAGAACAACCATCATTCAGAACCATCAGAAATCACGTTGAATAGAAGCCTGACAACTACAGAATTAAAGAAACTGCAGCCATCCAGGCTGCTAGGAAGGGAGGAGATGTAGAATGGGATGGTCCCACATCCACGTGTGGTGGGTAAAAATTCGTGAGAGATACCTTGGGAGTAAGGAGTCCCAGCCCAACACCAGGTCCCCTAGCCCAGGGTTCCAGTACCAGGGAGATAAGTCCCTCTAATTGCTGACTGCAAAACCTGTGAGTATTGAGTCAGTAGAATATTCTGGCATCCCAAACAGTTCCCGTTAAAGAACCCACACACAGACTTACTCAGACTTACTCCCTCTGAGCACCAGCACTGAAGTAACAGCTTGAAATGCACCAATGGTACATAGGGAGGAAGCGAAGTATCTGGTGTCCAAGTGAGAGCTGGGGGACAGCTTTCTCCCAGACCCAGACAGAAAGATAGGGAGAGGCCTTTGTCCCTTTTCTGAACCCTCCTTCCAGAGAGCCACAGAGCAAGCAGGTAGGTGCCATATCTGAGACTCCATTAACATGGCTAATGCTGTTTGCCTGGCCTTGGAGATTTCCTGAGACTCCATCCCATCCAACTTATGAACCCATCCAAGCTGTTAACAGTGACTTTTCCATATGAATGGTGGTCTTGGCTCATGTTTCATAACTTCCTAAATCCTCTTAAACAAGCAACAGCTGACCTCAGTGAACCCCTAGCCCCTATACCTCTTGCTAGGTGGCCCCAGGCCTGGCACTAGCAGCAGATTGCTTTATAGCTCAGATTGCTTTATAGCTCAGATGTTATACACTAGCATCTCGGATTGCTTTATAGCTTAGGCAGGGTGGCTCCAGGCAAAACACAGGTGGGGACCGATCTGTGCCTATATCACCTGGGAAACTCCAGAACTTGAGCATTTAGTGGACAGCTACAGACCATGTCAGAGCATCACCATCCTGGCCCTGCACAGATGACCCTCCATGGAGGGCGGATATTGGTGGTCAGTGGTCACTACCAGTCCTTGAAGCTGACTGGTCTGGGAGAATCTCTCCCATTGACCTGCCAACAACAATCAAGGCTCAATTACAAGAGGAGTGTGTATTCAGCCCATACGAAGGTCACACCTTGAGTACCCAGCTTGGGTGATAGGGGAGGCTGTGCCACTGGACTCCATAGGACACATACTACATTAGGCCACACTACCAAGACAGGGAGTGACAAGACAGGGAAGACATACAGATGGCCAATAGACATATAAAAAAAACATGCTCAATGTCACTAACCATCAGAGAAATACAAAATAATACTACAATGAGATATCACCTCACACCTATCAGAATGGCTGTCATCAATAAATCCACAAACAATAAGCACTGGTGAGGACGTAGAGAAAGGGGTACCCTTTTGCACTGTTGGTGGGAATGCAGATCGGTGCAGCCACTGTGGAAATCAATATGGAGATACCTCAAAAAATTAAAAAGGGAACTACCTTTTGACCTAGCAATTCCACTTCTGGGAATTTATGCAAAGAAACCCAAAACACTAATTCAAAAGAACATAAACACCTCCATGTGCATTGCAGCGTTATTTACAATCACCAAGATATGGAAGCAGCTCAAGTGTCCATGAATAGATGAGTAGGTAAAACAATTATGGGACATTTACACAATGAAATACTACTCAGCCATTAAAAAGAAGAAACTTTTATCATATGGGACAGCATGGGTGGACCTAGAGAACATTATGTTAAGTGAAATACGCCAGTCAGAGAAAGACAAATACCATATGATCTCACTCATATGTGGAATGTAATGAACAAACTGAACCAACAAGCAAAATAGAGACAGACTCATAGGTAGAGATCAGGCTGACAGCTATGCAGGGGGAATTTAAAGGGTGAAGGGATTGAGCAAAAAGGGAAACAGAACCTGTGGATGTGACAACAGTTTGGTGATAGGGGGAAGAGAGGTATAGTGGGGATAAATGGTAATGGAAAAATACAATAAAAATAATAAAAATAGGATTGGGTAAAAACTTCAAAAAAAATAAAACAAAAACAGAAATGAAATGAAAATAGCTGGAACACAGTAGGAGAGACCAACGAGAAAGTGATTTGTGAGAGATGAGGTAATAGAGGCTACAATGAAGACTTTGAATTTTACTTTTAGTGAGACAGGAAGCTATTGAATGGTTTTGGGCAGAACAGTGACAAATTTTAAATATGTCACTCGGGCTATTTTTGTTGAAGACTAGATTAAGCTGAAGCAATGTGGGAAGCTGGGGAGAAATTTTAGGAGTCCAGAAGCATAGACCAAGTAATATATATGTTTTAGCAATTCCTTTTAAGGAGTCTTCAAAGTAGATGCCAATCACTCTGCTCCACACTGACCATAACTTCCCCAGAGCTGCGAGTCAGAGAGCCTGTCCTTCTCTGCAAGCTTAACGTTTTGTTGTTGCTGAAAATAAACTTGTTTGTTCTCTAGATTTCAAAATAACTTCATAAGCAAATAGAAATGACTAAAAATATATTTGACTAAAAATTTATTTTTAAACGTAAAATGTATTTTTAGTCAAATATATTTTTGAAAATTAAAATTATATTGAAGTTTTTGAATCACTAGTGAGCTAATAAGTTAGAAATAAGTCTTGTTTCAAAGTACATTTATATATATTCTCAACTACATGTTCATTTTTAGAGCTTTAAATATAAGCTATAATAGGGTCCTACAAAGATTGTAAGTATGTGACATTATAAATATACGACTCTAAAAACATAATATTTTTAACAATGTGAAATACATTTATCTATATAAAGATAATTAGTAAAAATCTTTACAAAACCCTGTTATTCTATTTATATGAAATGTTTAGACTACGCAAATATATAGAGACAGAAAGATTAGTCCTTACTTAGGGCTGAGAGGATAGGAGGTTTGGGGGGGGGGATCGTTAGAGGGTACAAGATTCCTTTTATAGGTGATAAAAATGTTCTGAAATTAATTGTGACCACGGTTTTACAACTCTGAAGATACTACAAACTGTTGAATTGTGCAGTTTATATGGGTGAATTGTATGGTATGTAAATTATATCACAATAAAGCTGTTACCCCCCAAAGGATGATGAAACTGATGAATGAAGCCTTACACGTAGAAAACTTCCACAAAGTTTTTAGAGATCTAATGTATCAGTGAGGCAAGGAATTAAAGTGTGTCTATGTTAAATTTTTTATGAGTGTTTACAAACTTTTTGTCCACTTTGCATTTATGAATGGTTATATTTGTATATGTATTTTATATTTTCTATTTGGGAGAATTGGGGAGAGGGGAAGTCAGGTTGAGCAAGAACTCAAAGAGAAAAAGTACATTAATCATCAATTGACTATCATTTATCATTAATTAACAGCTCCATAGAAATTAAGTGCCTGAATTTGTGTTTGTCTAATATATTTCTAGAAGATTTGTTTGAAGTATCCTTTGCGCTTATGGTAAATTTCAGGCAACCGGAGTTCATTGGGTCAGGCATTGACAAGAAGAAGTATGCCTTTCTTTAAGTCAAAGGAAGGGGATTTGTAGTGAGCATGTTCTTCTTAAAGCAACACTACTTCCAGAATTTTCATCACTAGCCATATTTTTTATCTGGAGACACTTTCTCACAGGGTCTGCAAGCCCTGATGAACATGAGTCTTACATTTATTTCTGTTAGCAATAGCTGCCAATCGCGGTTCAAACCAGCTACCTCCCAAATTACAATGCTCGTTGAAAGTTTCTATTGTGATGAGATCAATCCGTGTAAACTGTTTGAGTAGATTTGAGGATGCATAATTAATCCTCATGAGCCCTTAGTCAAAAATTGCTGAGGCTGGTGGTATACAGATGACAAAAATAACAGGTGATCTTATACCTGGGTTGTGCTTGAATTTTGCACTAAGAATTAATGAATCTTATGCAGAGGTATGTAGAACAGCTCCTTGTAAAAATATATATCTGTACTTTTACCCAGCTATTTCACTATTGTGAAGCGTTTCTATCGGATTGTAATGATGCTGCTAATGTGATGAATCTGAGCACTTTATTTTCTGTCGTGCTGAAAAATTACTTTGCATAATAATAAACCATCCAAACAAACACAATTACCTTCTTGTCCCACTGAAAAGAGGGATGAAGACCCACTTCCAGGGCAATTAGAAAAGATTTTTTCTCTTATTATTATTATTGGGTTTTTTTAGGTTGAAAAAGTACCGAGGCACAATAGAATTTTGTACTGGTTTGGAGCACCACACAAAAGATGGCCCTGCATTAGGGTGCTGGGAGGATCTGGTGTCATTCCAAGCTCATAATTCTGGCTGTCAGGGGAACCTAGACATTTCACGCAGAATATCACAAGTAAAATGGGGCCAGACACTCTTGAGAGAGCACCTGGCCCTATTTGGTGTTATTATGGACAGAACTTGAATGTGCTGTTCTGAAAGATTGGCAAGTGTCCCTGGACAGTGACAGATCGGTGGAAACCTGCCTAGTCTTGGTAGCTCACGGGAAGAGCAGGTTGCATGGGTCAGAAAGAGAAAAGGTACTTGCTTATATGTCTAGCTGCTTTATATTTCTTTTTGTCCTGCTCTGATCAGCAAACAGATAGCTGCTCCCCTACAGATTTTTCCAAATGAACAAATCCCCAAATCCCATTTTCTTTCATCTTTACTCCTGATTCCATTTTCTATCACTGTTCTTATTTTTCTCCAAACTACCCTGATTAATCATGTCTTTCAAGCACTATACAGCAAGTCTTTACTTAATTTGTCGAGGTTCTTAGAACTGCAACTTTAATCAAAATGATGAAAGGAAGCCAACTTTACAATAAGCTAACTGATGTAAACAAGAGTCAAGTTCCTATTGCATATTTCTGGTCACAAATACATCACCAAACTCTTAATAAAGACTCAAAACACTTCTAATATAAAACATTTAAATAAATGTGAGCTATTCAAACATTTAAGATCACTAAAAACAAGTAAGAGAATTCTTTCTCAACCCACTTATTCCAGTTCAGGGTTGCGGTTGGCCAAAGCCTGTCCCAGCAGCTCAGGGTACATGGAGGGAATCTGTCTTGGACAGGACACCTTTCTATCACAGGGCACACTCATACTCACACCCAGACTCACTCAGACTGGGACCATGCACACACGCTAGGTCACCCCATGTGCGCATCTTTGGGGTGTGGGAGGAAACCAGAGCACCTGGAGAAATTGCATGCAGACACGGGGAGAATGTGCGAATTCCACATAGACAGTGCGTGACCTCTGCCAGGAATTGATTTATTTTTTTCTCACCAGCGTTACAATGAAATGCCTGAACTAAATGATACTTATTTGAGAAGCCGCTCACTGTACAGCTCTGTAATCAATTGTGAGTAGAGCTCTGTGGATTAGAAGATCAACTCATTTTACAAAAGCAAAAACTAAGAAAGGTGGGTGAGAAATATAAATGTTCAGATAGGAGCAAAAGTGTGAACTCTAACTATAATTTATTGGGTGGGTTTCTAGGTTTGAATAGAATTGTACCACATTACCTTTCCTTCGATAAATTTTAAAATATACTGGGCACTTCTACTGATGCCATATGTCCGTACCTCACCATGGTTCACTAAAGATCCCAAACAGGACTCTGGCTGAGAGATTCTTACTTTTCCCTTTACAGACTTCCTCAGCACTTCCCTTCTATCCTCACTCGGCTATCCATTTGTGTTCCCTGTTTTGCAAGCCCACTGAGAATAGGTGTCATGTGTCACTTATCACTGTTTCACCTACAGTACCTCTGTCATGTTCTAGTTGGTACTAAATATTTCTGAGTAAATAAAATGTTTCTTCATCCAAAATATATTGCACCTTACCCTGCAAGCAGATCAATACATTTGTTAGCTGATGAAGATGACAACCGATGGCTTACTCTGAAGTGAGAAATACTGAATTACCAGTAAATTCTCATGAGCATTGATCTAATTTACTTGTCCAGGTGTAATTCTGCATTCATTGCCAACAACCAGAGCCTGCAGTAGAGCAAAAAGTAGTTGTTATTTCTCTTCATTTTCAGCATACAAAAGTACAGCTGACCTCTGATATATGAAAAAAATCCCACAATAGCCTACATGTTAAGTTACTTTAAATGCAGTTGTTACAAGACTCATGGATAAGAATTTTATTTCTTATCCTTTCCAGGGGTATCCAACCTGAGGCCCAGGATGGCTATGAATGCAGCCCAGCAAAAAATTGTAAATTTACTTAAATCATTATGAGATCTTTTTGTGATTATGTGTCACAATGTATTTAATGTGTGGCCCAAGACAACTCTTCTTTTTCCAGTGTGGCTGAGAGATGCCAAAAGATTGGACACCCCTGTTTTAGACCCTTTACCATCCCAGTGTGATTTGAACACCAACAGGAGCAACATCAGCTGGAGCTTGTTAGAAATACAGAATATTAGACCTCAGTAGAGACTACTGAATTATCCTGTGCATTTTAACAAGATCCCCAGGTGATTCAAATGCACACTGAAGTTTGAGAGGCATGACATTAGGTCTTTATGTCTATCAAGGAAATTAGAAATGTCATATTTATAGAATTGAGAGAATAAAGTCTTGTTGCATCTGTTTTTGATTGGTTCTATAACCTCAATCAGCTTAGTTGATGCAGAGGAAAACCTTAGTGAGGTTTTGAATATTTATGCTTCCATATGATCAGGATCACAGAAACACAGTGGTCACCTATGTTTTGAAATGGGATAAGCAGCCAGTTAAAAGGTAGCATTTATAGGGTGCTCACTGTGTGCAGAACTTTAGGCGAGGCTCTCCAGGTCATTACAAATTAATATATGCATTTCTTGGATAACATGTTTGCTTCAAGATATGTACAGCTGAATCTAGGAGACATATATCCAAAATCATTATATACGTTAGTCCAAAATATATTTCTCCAAACAAAATCCATGGCCATGTTTAAGACTGTGGTCAACCGTGTGACCAATGTGCCATGTGATCAACAATCACTCAGAAGTAAAGTGAGGATATCAACTACTTTATTTATGTATTTATTTATTATTAATTAATTAATGAATGAATTTCTTCTCTAGAAATATTTCCTGCATGGTTTGTCTCCTCAGTCATTGTCCAAAGGACTCTGAGAAGCTGTAGGAATATGCAGGCACAGACTCAAGGCCCAGCCTTCTCTCCAGTGTTGTGGAAAGGGGCTGTACATCACAGAGCAGAGCCCTATGCTCCTCTATGCCACCTGGACAGAGCCCGGGGAGAGTGACCTCCCGGGGTATTCACATTGGTGGATATCAACTACATGAAAGTCAGTGTGATTGGGTACAAAAAAAAAGAGTAAGG
This sequence comes from Desmodus rotundus, assembly GCF_022682495.2. Classification (NCBI taxonomy): domain Eukaryota; kingdom Metazoa; phylum Chordata; class Mammalia; order Chiroptera; family Phyllostomidae; genus Desmodus; species Desmodus rotundus. Next base: position 50,424,841 of record NC_071389.1, read on the forward strand.
AATCAGAAAAACACAAATGATATACATTTTCACATAACCTGGTGTGGTAGGTTGTGTTATTGACCCCAATGCATTAGCCTTCCTTGTATCCCTGCCCTTTGCCAAGTACTTTCAGAGCCTCCCATTGTAGGCAATATGTGCTTCGGTGCAGCCATGAGACTTGCTGTAGTAGATGATATGAGATCGAAATGACACTGTGCCAGGTCTGACCCTAGGTATCAAAAGAACTTGGTGAAATATGAACAGCAAGAGTGCATTATGTGAAGCTGGCAGAGAGAAGCAGAAGTCAGAGCGCTCAGAGTCCTGTAGATAATAGTAATCAAATTCAATTTTATTTTTAGTGATGGTGAGTTTTTAGGAAACCCCATTCTGCTCTGTGGCATAGCTGTCTGAATACCTTTACTAGATTTTTAGCCCCTTGGTGATGGACATCTATATTATCTATCCTTGAGTTCTTCTGTATAATCACAGGTGGGTGTTTTCTACATGTGTCAAGTGGTAATTAAAATGGTTCGGTGTATCAAAATGGTTAGGTGTATTAACGTGTTACCAAGAACACCACTGGACAAGCATTTGCAAAAAACGATGGGGAGAAACCCTGAAAAACCATAAAAATATTGTTTTATGCCGCACACATTGTTAACACTTTTTGGTCCCTGAAGATGGAAATCTAAGTGATCTAACACTGAATACTCTCTATGCTCAGCACAAGGTTGATATGTGGTAAATATGTCAAGTGCTAATTTAGGTAGGTCCCTGTCATTAGTAAGTCAATATATATATATATTTTAAATTGCTGATGCTGATGTTATATAAAAGAAACTGAAATGCAGAAAGTATAAATGTTCATTTACCATGTTAGGAAACACATTTCCATGATTTTCCTTAAATAAAATATCACCTCTATGTGAATGTTTGCCAAATAGTAACTCCACATGTTACATAAACATTCAAATGTGAAGCATTTGAAAATACTTTAAGATAATTTAATATTACTTTTAAAAACATAATAATTTGCTGTTATTAAATAAACATTTTAAACTTTTAAAACTGCAGTGACTGTAGGCGGGGTAATGGGAATTAGTCATGGTTGGAAAAGCTTAAGACAAATGGTTGGGACAGTTCTGAGACAACACTAGGAATCCATCTGCTGAGCCTTGTTTTGATAGAAGGTTAGGGCTGACTCTGACCTTTTGTCAGAAGGAGTTGAGGGTTATTGTAGGCAATCATCTTCCCTGATGTTAAAGGGTCTTTAACAGAAACAATCCTCTGTTATTTCCCACCCCCCATTCAGGACCCTACGGTGTTTACATTAACCTGTTATCTGTACTCCGAAATGCTCAGACAGCAGGTGGGAAAAGGGCAGAATTGAGGATTTCCACCACTGAGCGGATACTCGTTTACTTTGAATCTTTTGGTAGATCTCGGATCAGGGTCCAGAAAGCTGACAATTTTACCTATTGGTCCTTCTTTCTCTTCAGCTATGCAAACCTTAGATATTTATTTATGCATTTAATATTTGCTGGGTGTTTATTCACCCTTGAAATTCCTTTGTAAGTCTCTCCTCTACCAGGAAGCTTTTGCTGATCATTCTAGATCTTAATGATTCATTCCTCCCCACAACTGTTCTAGCCTGTATTTCTTGCAGTACTTATTTGGTACTTAAAAAGGTATTGCCTTCAACTGCCTTTTATCTTAAAGCTATATTAAAACCTTTCATTAGGTACAGTTTTATTAATTGTATGTTATCTCCTCAAGTAAAGCAGTGCTGAGGGGCAGAGGGCGTGCCTCATAGATCTTTGTGTTCCCACAGCACTGAGTCAGAACAGACATCACTATAGAGTTTTCAGTAAATGTATAAATGAATAGATGAGTGGCTTTGTGAGCAACATTCATTCATTTTTAATAAAATTGTATAATGCCTGTTCTTATGGAGTTCATACTTTAATTAGAAAAAGATCACATCCTTGTATTTTTATCAATTGGATATATTTTACCTAATGCTAATGGTTTTTTATAATTTGTGAGAAACATTTATTAGCTTCCTTTTTCTAACAGACATAAATAACGTCCGTTTGATGTTTGCTTAGTTTATAGAATCCGGTAATCTATACCAGCTCTTGACTATCTGATGTACAGGTTTTCTACATTTTCCACTAGCACATTCAACTATGTTAGGGATTAAAATAACAAGTTCCTGTCAGAAAAATTGTAAATTTGTAGAGAGATGAGAGGCTTAGCGCTATTGATTTCTGTGACTCTTAACATCAGCTATGGACATCATTTATGCATTTGATTCTTGAATCAATAATTATCAGCAACCGAGAATTATGTTCTGTATTTACAGATTCTCAGCAGCAGGTATGGAGACACATCTCACTCTTTCTCCTCGTGTCATTACTTACTAAGTTTTAATTATAGGAATCCCGGCCCTCCAAGCCTGAAGTTTTGAACTTTTTTACATGTCTTGAAGATATGGAAATTATAATCAGGGAATGAAGGACAACTGCTCCACCATTTTAGTCCCCCTCTTTTGAGATTCTGCTGCGTAGTCTACATAACAGCTACAGCTCCTCAGCTCCAACACTAGAACACAAGTGCCTTCATCAACACACGAAATCAATGGGTATGGCTATGACCAAGAAAACTTTATTTCTGAACACTGAAGTTTTAATCTTATATAATTTTCAAGTGCCATGACTTTTGATTTTTAAAAATTATTAAAAAATCTATAAATCATTTTAGGCTGAAGGGCCATACAAAAACAGGAGGTGAGAAGATTGGCTGACTGTTTATTCATTTACATGATGTCCATAACTGCTTTTTTGCCAGTACTGCAGAATTAAATCCTTCCAGCAGAGTTGAGTACTTGTGAGAAAGAACACAGAGCCACAAACCTATTCATTATCTGGCCCTTCAAAACAAATTTGTCAATCCTTGGTTTAGGTAGTAGTAATATATTTCCATCAAAAAGCAGTAAGTATTCAAGTGATACACTATACAAAGTACAATGTAAGATATGGTATTTGTCCCCAAAGCAACACATATGTTAGCACAATAATATTGATGGACTCACATAATGTATTTTGAATAACTACTATGTGCTGAGCAGTATTCTAGGTACCAGTTACCACAGCCCAAGGATATAAATGGGCGTAATCTCTGCCCTTACGGAGTCTACATTTCTGGATGAGAGCCACATAATAACAAATAACCACACACAAGCACCATGCATAGAAGTCATGCACAGGCAATAATGATTTCCACAAATACTGGCTTCTGAGCAAAAATGGACATGATAGAGGCAGTACCAACAATCTTCTTTCAGGGCTGTCCAACCTTGATGCTAGCAGCTGCCCATTTAAGTTCTGGTTGGGGTTAATGACTTATCATGAGGAAAAGCTTAAACTTTGTCTTCTCAGAAACTGCAATAAATCAAGGAGAAAATACAAGCTCAAGGTTAAGACTGAGCTTCAGTGTATTTTTTAAATGAGCTTAGGCTATCAAAACTGTCTTAAAGCAAAGATTTTTAGATAATAGAACAAGATAATTAGAGAAATTTGAAATTCTCTATGGAGCCCTAAAACTAAATATCTCTAAATGTTGTTGCACTTGAAGTTAGTTGAGGGTGCATGGTTACAGAGGAGCAGGCTGATGGGCTAGAAAAATGAACTAGAAATTATGACTGGATAGGGTAAGCGATCTGCTTGGAGTCTGACACACTGACTCCTGAGTGTTCTGACTTAGTAAAGTTCTCAAAGCAAGAAACTTCGATCTAAACTGTGGACACCTGAGAAGAATTCAATTTATGAGACGAGGAGAAGAAGACAGGAAATACATATGGCTTCAAATAAAAACAGAGTGCCTCGACATTCTTAGTCTTACGTTTCAGCAAGGATCTGGCTTCCTGGTGGACGCCTGCATGGGAGAAGTCCAGTGCTCAAGTACAATGTTTCAGTCATGCACATATGACCTAATGGACGTCCCCAAGGACATTTAGTAAGTAAATACTCTATGCCATGTGATTCTACGGGGCAAAACCTCTGTCACTGAATTTCCTAGCTTTCAGTTATAAGAATTAAAAAGGAAAAAATAAAAGGAAAAGAGACTATATTGTATATTCATTTTCAAATCCCCACTCATATTTTACATTACTTATTAGATTATCTTTCTGTAAGGAATTGTCAAAATAGCACTAACATTAACACTACTATTGCTTGTAAAACAGTCAAGACAGCTCAGAATATAAAATTCAAATAACATTGCTGTAAAGAGTTACAAATACGGAGGACTTCCTGTGGCCCAGAGCATCCACGACCATATTAGAAGATATTTTCCTTCTACTAGAAGCCAAGCTGCCTCACTTGAGATGAACTCATTGGAAATCATTCCACAGAAAGCCGTGAGGAAGAGGAAATAGGAGGCATTTCAAATCAGTTGTGTTCCAAATAGATTTCTATTTAGTTTGTCCAGAGACAACCATCTCAGAAAACAAAACTGGGGAGGTTTCTTAAATGTCAACAAATAGTGATTGGCTCATAAAATCAGGAAGCAAGCCTCTGCAATATGCTCATTATTTTGAGAAGGTAAAATAAATTATTTTTGACAAGATTGACTTTTAAGAATTGTACACAACACTATTGAGAAGGGGAAATAATTCAAAACTGACATGTTTTACATAGATTGTGTCTCTATGATCCATTTCGGCAATTATAAATTTAGTTGGCATGTATTGATTTTAATTAAAGATGACAATATTAGGTTGTTGTTTGTTCATAATAGCAACTGGTTATTCACATTAATTTTATTTTCTTTTTACTATAAGCTTTTAATTGAAGTAGAACAGAAATGTGCCTAAATTGTAACTGTAAAGCTTGGTGATTTTTTACAAAGGCACCACCACCATGTAACCAGCATCCAGATCAAGAAGCACCCCTGACATCGCTGGGTCTGCCTTCTGGTCACCAGACTGATTTGTAAGAGTAATTACTATCTTGACTTCTAATTGTGGCAATATTTTAACTTTACATAAGCAGAATCAAGCAATATCTATGCTTTTATGTTTGGATTATTTTCATGTAATATTATATTTGCAAAATTTATGCAATATCTTATGTGTCATTTAGTTCATTCATATTCATTTGTGTATGAGTTTCCATTAGATAAAGATAACAGAATTTGTTTATCTAGTCTGTTGATGGGCATTTGTGTTGTCTCTAGATTTGAGCTATAATGAATAACACTATTCTGCACGTTCTTGTATATAACTGTTGGTGAACGTATGTCTTATATTTCTATAGATATATCTACAAGTAGAATTACTAGGTCATAGAGTAGGAATAGGCTCAGTTTAATGTGATATTTTCTAACAGTTTTCCCAAATGGCTGTGCCAGTTTACACTCTTGGCCGGTGTTAAAGAGGCCTGTTTGTTTGATCCTAGCCAACAATTTACTTTTTGTCTTTTTAATTTTAGTAATTCTGTTGGATCTGGAGAGGTTTCAAATTGTTGTTTTAACTTTTATTGTCTAATGACTAATGACATTAAGTGCCTTTTGATACATTTATTGATTATTTAGATGTACTCTTTCTCAAGTACGTATTCACACTTTTTTACCCATTTTCTTCTTATATGGTTGTCCATAATTTTATTATTTCTAGGGATTTTTTTTATATATTTGAAATACATGTCCTTTGTTGGATATATGTATTACAAATATCTTCTTCAAAGTGTGGTTTGCCTTTTTACTTTTTATTATATCATGTCCCATTATTGAATAGAGACATTGTCACTTTTTAATATTATCTTTAATTATTTATTTACCTATTTATTTACCTACCCATCATAGTAACATATGTTATGTTACTGCGTGTCTGAGTCTTACAAAGTCCCAAATAGAAGAATCTCTTTAACCAGAATATTCAAGCTTGGCCCATATTGCAAAATGCCATTTAGAAATTATGTTCCAAAAGTATGATAAAAAAACAGGCTATATAATGTGTTCTACCTTTTTTAATTATCAAATTAATTAGGTCCTAGATTTCCTGTTTGTAATTAATTATTTAAATTAATGCATTTAAAATATGATCTTTTCCAATTTTGAATATAAATAAGTGCTCAAAGACCTGAAGATCATTGAAAATAGAAATAATTACATTTTACTGATTTTATGAGTTTGAGTGTTTCATATCCAGTATTTCTATGCCACAACCTCTTCTTCCACTGCATGTGACTCCTTGGAGTCTGTTTTATATTGCATGATCCTCTTGACTAATATCCCTGCAACCTCCGCTCCACATCCATGAACTATGCCCTCTTCCTTGTTACCAGCGGTATCTTTACAAATGTACATTGACACTTCCCAGGTAGAAACATTCCAAGGCCTTAGGATAAAATTCAAACCCCTTGGTCCAACATAAACCTCCATGAATAATATGGCTGCTGCTTTCTCCAATCACTGGCATTACTTACACTTCCTTCAACAGCCAGGGGGTAGCCCTCATCTGTACTTAGAATGACTTACCTCCATTTTTTCTTCTAATCTAATGCTGATTTCTATAAATTTCTGTTCATACACCTTTGAAAAGCTTTCCCTGACCTTCCTTCCTAAACACAGTTCATTCCACCATTTAGGCTCCCCAGATATTTGAACACAAATCATACTTATCTGCCTCTTTATACATTTTTCTCCTTAATTGACTGAAATTTCATGCAGAGACTAATGTCTTACTCATTTTTCCATTCACAGTGCCTAGAATGGGCCCAACAAATTGTCTGGTATAAGTTTATCGAGTGAGTGAATGAACCATTCTTTTCTGTAAGGTTTTTTCCTTTTCAAAATACTACAAAAAATGAGTAAAATTTGATCACAGAAATGATGTCTCCTATCACAAGAAATTATTACAATTATTAAAATAAAGGTAAAGACATATTTGTACATGAGGGCTAACAGAGGAAATTCTTTAATAAACCTTCAGTTTGATACTTTCACAGGGCTGAACAAGAACCCTACGGGAAAGAAAAATATGACCCTAGTGAAGGACAGTATAAATGTTTTCTTTTTGTCTACCTGGACCTGTTTACCAGTTGCTGAAAGGTTATTTAGAAATTTTAGTATTTGGTGCCTTTAGTCAGTGTTGAAAGATAGAAGTGTTGAAAGGATAGACGTGAGGCTTAACAGATCTTAGGAAGAAGAAAGGGACGGCTTGCTCTGCTTGCTGAGAAAAAAAAGCCATTGTTCCTTCCACCCTGTCAGATAAGAGAATTCCTTGGTAAGAAGAGGCTGAGAGAGATTAGAGAAGATGATGCAACATTCCAGAAGCAGAAAACTTTGAAAGCAGGTGGTAGGGCAGGGGCTCACAATGAATGTGGGGCAGGCTCACGACAAACACAGTCTGACAAAAACACAAAGAAGGTTAAGGTGCTCTCCAACTTAGATGTAATTTATACACTTGGCTCCAACTGTATCATAGTAGATATTATAAGTTACATCATGAAGAGCTTTCAAAAATCTTTGATTACAGCGACAAGTGCACAATAAAAGAGCATAGGCTAAAAATCGCATTACTGTTTTTTCATTTTCAAGAGGCTTATGTTTTGATGCTATGTCTTTGTCAAATTTATTTGAGTTGTCAAAGAGTTATGTGAGATTGTCACAGAGGTAGCCTGAAAGCATAATGCTCTCAGACCTAGTCCGTGTACTATTCAGATGGAGGCATCACGCCATGATGCACACTATCCATGAGATGCAGGTGTTAGATGCTTCACACAGTCAGTGATGCCCTCAAGTCCAACCTGACATAACAGAATTCATTTTGACTATTGCAATCTCAAGGCTGGGAGAGGTATGACAAAGAGTTAATGCAACAATTCAATCTTCCATAAGGAAATTTTATTGTTTCACAATATATGCTAGCCTGATTAGAAATTGCTAACATTTATTACTTTGCCACTATTTACATCGACTAAAATTATATTCAATGGAAACTACATTTAAAGTTTTGCAAATTTTGAACAATCACTTTATGGAAAAAAATTTAAAGACCTGCATTTAAAGCAGTTATTTGGATAAAAGAGTCACCTTACTGAGGTTCAAATCCAAGCATCAAAATCACCTCTGAATTTTTTAACTTGGAAGATAGACCCTGTTAATAGTATTAAATTTAAGTTAGATTCTATGAACCATTATGCAATTATAGATATAAAGAACTATAATTCAATTTTAGGAATTGAATTTAAGAGCTAAATTTTATGTTTATTTAACTAAATGGTAGCCTAGAATTATTTGAATAGTAACTTTAAGTTTATAACATAATTCCATGTACATTATATCACATAATGATCACAAGTTTTAGGCAAGTTTTATTTTCCCCCTTTTTATAGATGGTAGAACTGAGAGGTTCAAGGGGATTCTTTGATGTGCTCATGATTGATTGGATAGTCATTAAATAGACTCAGGATTCAAAACTATGTCTTGGAGCTCCGCATCCTAAAAATACATTGTTGATTTATTGATTAGGTTCCAGTTAAAGGTGAGATCATATGGTATTTGTCCCTCACTGCCTGGCTTATTTCACTTAGCATAATGCTCTCAAGTTCCATCCATGCTGTTGCAAAGAGTAGGAGCTCCTTCTTTCTTTCTTCTGTGTAGAATTCCATTGTGTAAATGTACCATGGTTTTTGATACATTCATTTACAGATGGGCATTTAGGTTGCTTCCAGCACTTGGCTATTGTAAACTGTGCTGTTATGAACTAAACAAATAAGCAAGCAAAATATAACCAGAGACATTGAAATTAATAACAATCTGACAGTAACCAGAGGGGAGGTGGGAATGGATAACTGGGGGAAGGTGGGGAGGGTTTCCAGGAACAACTATAAAGGACCAATGGACAAAACCAAGGGGGGATGGAAGCAGGGGAGGGAAGTGGGGATGGCTGGCATTGGGGGGGGCAGTGGTGTGGGGCAAATGCAGACAACTGTAATTGAACAACAGTAAAATAATTTAAAAAATACATTGATGAATACAGTCATCTCAATCTGGACTGTCTTTTTTTTCTTTGTATTTCTACTGAGAATCATTTTCTCAAAGGGGACTATTACATTATGCTGAAAAGTGTGTATAGTGGTCATCTTTGGGCATGGAAAATATGGGTGACTTTTTTCTTTTATGTTTCTACACTTTCCAGATAATCTTCAATGACTATGTGATACTGTAGCACTGAAAAACATGTTTTAAAAGAATGTGTATGGTCTCCTTGTGGTCTTCAAAGTTTTATAAATTTGATCTAGTCTGACTTCTAGTGTATGTGAATTCAGAGAACAGTCCAGTTCTTACTTCTTTTCCTCCAGGCCAGGAATTACCTTTCACATCTAATCAATTATAGCAGTTGGGCACTTGGAAGATGCTCCTTCCAACCTCAGAGTCCTTCAGAGCTCTCTCAGGTAGGTCAGACCTGCTTCTTCAAGATAAGCTTTAAATAGAAGTTCTTAAACTGTTTCAGGACTGTTCCAACAAAAATCTGAGTTTCTTTTCTTTATCCTGTTCTACAGTGAAAAAACAACTTTAGGAAAGAACCAGTGGAACCAACAGGTGTCCAGTATAGGCACTACAGATTCCACAGGAAATAGAATCACTACTCACTCGTTTTACAGCTTGACTATTCATTTTGGGGCCAATATTGTGCTCTTTGTCTTTAGGAGGCTGTGTGAAAACTATGTTACTTGGTTTATAAAAGCAAGTACTTAAAGTTTCGTAGGAAAGGGATACTTTAAAATTTGATTACTACCATAATATTCAACAATCCTATTCTATATTCTAGCACACCATCCTTAAACTATAAATTCTTTCAGGGCAGAGTCCATATCTTATATATATATTTATACCCACATCCTATTCCTCAGCATCAGTAGTGGCTGAGAAATATCAGCTGAATGTGATGAATAAATTCCATTCAAACACCATGAGGCATCTTTCATGCTAAACTGAAAATAATTGTAATTTTATTGTGGGGAAAAAAGTAGTTTCTGATCACTGATAAATTGTGCCAATTTAGAAACCACTCCAATACAAATACAAACACTCACACACATACACTCACGATTACCTCGAACCTCCTTTTATTTTATTTTATTCTTTTAAGTATGTATTTGGGAGGCTAATTCTGATTCCATTCGATTTTTCTAGTGCAGAGATGTGAAGATAATCCATAATGATTTCACTACATGTAAAATGCCACAAATGTTTTAATCTTTATATTTTCATAAGATTTCCTGTTGAATTACTTGAAAATAGTAGATGCAAGTAATCTATATTACTACAAGTTTTGAAAATAATTTCTGTCTTTTATAAATGAGGTGTTGAAATTTCTCACATAATGGTTCAGATTCATCAAAGGTTTCCACAAAGGCAAGATAAAAAGATTGCTTTTAGACATGCTCAGAGCAGAAGAAACACTTTGTGATGACACAGTTCATTGGGAGAAATATGGACCTGAATAGTCATTAAATCCATGTCCCCCGTCTCATAATAGGGTTCATATGATCTCTTCAGTTAGAAACTTGAAAGCCCATCTTGACTGACATCCCTCCATGCCTCTCTCTTGGCCAGTAGATCATGTTAACACTCCCTACCATCTATCAAGTTAAGAAGTTTCAGGTAAATGAAAGTAGTTATTAATGAGGAAAAGTTGAAGCCCATTTTTTTTAACACAGCTAAGAAAGGTAAGTAAAAAAAATAATTGCAAGAAATATACAACAGATAATAGCTCTGGCTCCAGCAATGTCACTTGTATTAACAACCTTTATGAAAGTGCCTATAGCAGATTTATTTCAGTAGCTTAAACCCTGGAAGAGTCCTTTGACTTCCAAGAAGATGAAATAATTCGGAGGTCATGAATACATAAGTTTTATTTCTGTAACTGAAGGTAATTCACCACTTCAAGAAGTATTTATGAGGCAAATTACTGGAATAGTACAGGATTAAATTTGGTTTTATATAACACCTTTCATACCCCAAGTATCTCAATACCTTTTTTAAAGTACAGAAATGCAGTCACAATTGGAAACCGAAGAAGCTATTATGCATTTAAGGGCAGATGATACAGGCTTGGATTCAGAGACTCGCTTTATGGATTTAGGGAACAGGATATTCCCCCACTTATCCTTTACAAGTTCTGTGTCATCTTTATGTTCTTCCTGAACTGCAACCAAGGACATTCAGTGGGCCTTAGTGCAGTGGCTCTTTTAATCAGAGTGACCTGTCCCTGGGTTGCAGGGCTGGGGTTACAATACTAGATAAATTTTGGTTGTAGTATTTGAAATCCGGAAATCTCTGGCCCTGTGATGAGTGAATTATCATGCCTGGTATAACATATTTAGTGTAAAATGCCAGTCAATGCTCAGAATACGAATAAACTTGCATTTAGTTTCATGGGAAGACAATAGTGATGGCCCAAGTTTTATGCCAAGATGGTCAAGAAATGCTAAAAGTGAGGAGATATATCAGCTTATTTTGTGGTGGTATTATAATTGTTGCCAGGCTGGAGAAAGATCTGAAATAACTCCAGCAGCTTTTTCAATAAGATATGGGGAAAAAAGTGCAAACAAGTGCTGTTGCCCTTCATGGCATTTTATATGGCAGCACTGTGTGTAACCGGAAAGCAGTGTTCATGTCAGAGAGGAACTCCCAGGGAGATGAAAAACTAATAAGGATCAACATGAAATCGGGACTGGTTCTGAGCAGATTGTTCACTGACAGGGAACAGGATTAAGTGGAAAAAGCCCCACACTCAGTGGTTGACGGGTTAGAACTCAGAATTGTACACAAAAGAAATAACCTCTGCTCTTTACTCTAAACTAGACCACAATTATGCTGCAAATGTTAGTCTTACGTTTACGCACAAAAACTGGTGGCTAATTGCCCCACTTTTTTTCACTTCTTTTTATTTTATTCAGCCTTAATTCAAGAGCTCACTTTCTTATTTTTGAACTTACATCACATTCTGTAGACTTGATATCTGCATTTCTGGTGAATATTCATAGTCTTAATTTATTCTCCACCCACCCCCCTAGCAACAACTCTGCCAATCAGTCTGAAATGAAAATTTAGATTATTCACATTTTTCACCAAATTTAAACACTTCCTGTATACTTTATGTTTAAGGAATTCTCACTAAAATGATTGCCTTCTTTTCTTTTTGTTTTATTTCATTTCTTTTCTTTTCTTATAATACTATCTATTGTCATTAATTCAAAGCCAACTGTTTTTGTTTGTTTGTTTGTTTGATACAGCTTGTTACCCCGTAACTTGATAGGAAGAGTCTTAGACATTTATGATACCTTCCACACAGATACTTTTCACACCTATTACCTATCACATTACTTCTCTGAATAATTTTTTAGTTTGTTTGGGGGGGGCATGGAATTTTATAGTTCATTAAAATATCTAGCTTTCCTTGGGAAATTTATTTTACTTACTTTTAATTCTTACAATGTGGATCCTAAAACCCTGAGTTGGGTAGAAACTTCTCAAGAGGAGCATGGGAAAACAGAATAGCATTTGTAACCAGAAGAGCCACCTTCAGATTTGGTCTGCCACCTACTGTGTAAGCTTGAAAAAAATCCTTTCTATTGCCTTGTCTCAAAAATTAAGATACTTATAGTATCTATCCTACCTATACCACAGAGTGAACTGGGGTTTTGTGAACTACTGTGGAAGGTATACGATGTTTTATCTTACTCAGCATCCCTTCTTAGGACATATTCCTTCCCTCTCACAATTTGTGGTTGGATGGGGATGGCTCTAGCCTCCTTCAGCTCCACCTTATGAGTGAGCAAATTATCTAAGCTTGGCCAATGAGGTCCCACGTCAATTGTTTTAGACTACAAGTGAGCCAATAAGACTGTCTCCCGGGGCATAAATATTGAATAACAGTTGGAAAATTCATCGAGCCCAATGATGGCATTCTAAAGGAGCTATCCATTATTTTCCATGATGTAAATTCCAAGAACTGATTTTTGTCATTTTTCAATATTTCCTGCAATATAAATTCATCCAATGCATCAACCATGCTGAGTTTAAGAAATCTTGCCTTAGAATTTGAAATAGTTCTGGGTACATAATATATTTATTTTGTCACTATTTTGTCAATCCTAACTCTCTCAATAAGTATTAATTGAATGACTAAATGACTATGGATGTAGGTGATCAGATGGAAGTCTATTATCATTAAACAGCTTGGTCAAGTTCATCCAGTTAGTTTTTACCTATTTTAAAAAATGTTTTATTTATTTATTTTTAGACAGAGGGCAAGCGAGGGAGCAGGAGAGGGAAAGAAACATCACTGTGAGAGAGAAACATTGATTGGTGCATGCCCCTACCAAAAACCAAACCTGCAATCCAGGCAGGTGCCCTGACTGGAAATCGAAGCAGCGACGTTTCACTTTGTGGGTCAACAACACCCAACCAGCCGAGTTACACTGGTCAGGGCCATACAGTTAGCATTTAGCCAAGGTGAGGCTTCAGTTATGAAGAGGCTGGTACATTTACTTGTAGTTTCTTTGTTATCTTTTCATGTTTCAAAATTAAAGTTTTAATTCTTATTGTCAAATCATAAATTTACTTTCCTATTTTTTAATTTCTTGTAACTCATAAGCCCAAAGACATGAAACTTGAGGGCATAGTATACACATACATCATCACCACTAGATAATAAAGTATCATGTGTTATTCTTCAAAAATCACACTTGACTCAGAATTTCAGAATATGGGAAGGCTCCCTTAATCATAACAAGCACTTTTTCAACAAGGGCATATACCTTTGTAACTTGTTTTCAATACTGAAAAACAATCACAAAGCAATATAAATGAAATTTAAAACTGTAGTCAAATTAGAAGATTTCTATAATTGTTAAGGTTTAAAGGCATATTTAAACACTTGCTTAAGTACAATAGCTTGAGGGACTCTAAGCAGAGCCCTTGTGAAGAATCTGACCCACAGAGTGGAGTCACTGCTAGGTTTCAGTAAGGGCATTGGTAGTAGAGTGCAGGGTCTCACTGCTCTGCCCCCTTGTTCAGAAGTGGGTAGAGAATGTGTTGTCCAGTGTTATGAGGCATGCGCAGATCTGCTCATACTTTGATGAGGGCCTTAATTGCTGTGGAAGGTAGTAAATGTGCCTTACCTATTTTGAGCCTCCTACTTCAAATTCTAATATTTTCTTTCAGTTCTTTCCAGCACGGACTCTGCAATACAGATATGCCTGTGACATCCAAATCCACTTTTATTACTTTTTTCAGTCATTCACCACATGTTTGATAGGCCCTGAGTGACCCAGAAATTGTGCTATGTCCCAGGGCAGGGATTTCAACCCTTTTCATCTTGTGGAACCCATAAACTAATTACTAAAATGTGGCACACCAAAAAAAAATTTTTTTTTGCTGATCTGACAAAAATAGGTATAGTTTTGATTCATTCATACCATATGGCTATCATGTTGGTTGTTGTCATTTTTTAACTTGACAATCTAAGGGAAAAAAGGTCAGTGCCCCTGACTAAATAGTCAGGTATTGCATATTTAAAAAATTCTTGCAGAACACTGACTGAAAATTTCTGTCCTAGAGGAAAAGAATGAGATGGTCTCTGTCATTATACAGATTGCTGTCTTGCAAGGTTTTCTTATTGCCAATCTAGTGAGAAACTAACATTGGAGACTTACATACTTAACCTGAATTTACATATATTATTTCCCTTAGTTATCACAACTATGTGAGATAAGACCTCTTATTATTTTTCATATTTTTTAAGAAGGGTAAATAAGGCCCAGAGAACTATATTACTCCCAAAAATCACATATTACACAGATACAAAGTGTTTCATCCTAGCTCTATTTAACTGCAAAGCTTGTGTTCTTTCCTTGGGTCACATTGTTGCTATTCTGAGGAGCTCATTTATTCATTTCTAGATCATGTGAAACTCTTGACTAGGCTGCATGAAAATCCACCTGATCCATCAACATGCAGCTTAAGCCCTGACTGCTCTATCAAGTCCTCCCTTACTTCATCACAGTCCCTAAACCCACAGACTCTTACTATCTGTGCCAGTCCTTTGTCATTAGATTAAACATTGTCTTGTCTTAATGTGTTGTGCATTCGTGTCTGCAAACTCAGATAGATTGTGAGCTCTTTGATGACAGGGATCGCGTTATACGTTTTACAATAACCTCTTTTATGCCCACCATGTAGTACTTTATACATAGCAGGTTCTCATTAAACATTTCTTTTGGATTGTCAAATTGCATTGCCATGTTTTCGATAATTCATTCAGATTGACTCTTTATTGCTTACTTTTGATTTGGCTTTAATCATACCAGTAGGCCATAAGTATCTTGAAAGTTGGAGCTATGCCTTACTCTTGGGAACCCAGTTCCTATCACGGGGTCTAGTGCATGTGACACAGCACATGCTCCCTAATGAATGAGTGGCTGAAGTGGGACTCTGATTTCCTCATGGTAACAAGGGACACATTTTCCAGGTCCTTCTCCAAATGTTAATCAAATGCGTCTTTGACGCAGAGTTATATTGGATCCAGAACTTGGTTATTTGTTACCTAAATGACTTTAACTTTCTCTTTAACAGCTCTCGGGCTTCCGTATCTCCCAGTTCCCATCAGTCTCATACGTCTCTGACAGAGCTATCTCCACTCTGCCTCTTCGATCATGTCATGCCATTCCTCAAAACCCTCCCCTGACACACAAAACCAAACCAGCTTACAGACTGCAAGCTTCAAGTTCTTTATCAGTCTTGGGGATTTTTTTTCTTGTCTCGTTAATCTCTTTTCATTGCTTTAAGCATCTTCTTTCTTTAAGTAAAAATTAAACTCTCCCCCTTCTATCTTTTAGTCAATATTTTGAAAGACACTATTCCAGCTTGGGGATGGGATACCTTTTCTTCCAATTATAGCCATTCTTAACTTTAAACATATCAGCTCTGAGATTTTCTTTTTCAGAAAGTTTTCTCTGACCCTCTCCTAAGAAAAAAAAAAAGAAACAAAATTTAAAACCAAAAAAATCCCACAAAATCTCCCTATAGGTACCAAATTTATCTTTCAAATGGTTTACAAATCTGAGATTACAGTGTTTATATCTGTTTTCATTTTTTCTGTAATATGAGGCTGCATGATTAAACTTATACCTTTAAATATGGAACTGTCTTATTCAATACTCTTCAAAGACTTTCTGTGACCCATCAAATTTGGCTTGTCTTTAAAGCCCCTGATGATTGATTTAAAATCCTAATTTGTTCTGAATCTTACCTACTATTCCACCATTCTAGCAAACTTTTCTTCGAACCCCTCCTAAGTTTCCCTGTTGGTTCCTTTGTCCTTAATGAATCCCTCAGCCTCGCATGCCTCCCTTATCCCATGTCTGCATGTCCAAATCCTTCCAGTCCCCTAATACACAGGCTAAGTGCCAATTCTTCCACGAGGCTTCTACTGATGACCTTAGCTAGAACCCTCACCTGAGCACTCATAATGATTTCTTTGCATAATCGATTTTGTCCTGCATTGTGTCTGAATTACTCATGCATGTATCTTTCCCTACATGCTACCATGCTTGAATTGCCTTACTCTCCTATTCATGTAGTAATTTCTTCAACTTTGGGATGTCAGCTCAATGATCTTCTTAGAATCCGTCTAAGAATTACCTGAGGAGGTCAAATATCAGTGTTACTGTCAGCCATAGCACTATGTACTTGTTCATGACACTTGTCACAGCTGCAATTTACTTTCAGCTGCATGGTTATTTCATTCATGTCTGCCTCTCCCTCCAGACCTCTTAGTGCCATGAAAGCAAGCCGCCATGGCTCTTTTCCCTGTCAATGTGCATGTTCCTAACTAGGCACAGTATTTGGATTGTAACGGGTCCTTAACATTAGTTGAGTAAATGAGTAAGTGAAACATATTTTCAGGCTGGGGATAATGTTTCCTAGAAAGAATCACATATTAAAGTGATTCATCAGTTGATCAATACCAGCAGTGCTTCTGGGTTGGGGAGTGTTGTTGAAGGCACAGGCTGTGAGTTAGATTGCTTCAGTTCTTCTGAATATTTGTGTGACCACGGGTGACAGGGCCTGGGCTACGATGGGACAAGCAAGGCACCCAGAGCTAGGGGATAAAAGTAAGTCAGTTCTTACATCTCAGAGTGTGAATACCACACTGAATTTTGTATCCTGGGTCCCTCAGTTCCCTCGCCCCAGTCTCTAAGTCCTGATAGATATATTTCTTAACTTCTGACAACCCTGGTTTTCTCAGTTATAAAATGAGGCTTTAAAAATCTGCATCTACCATATATGGGTGTTTTTAATATATTATGAGATAAAATTATGGTGTATCTGGTGTATGGGGTTTGTCAATAGATATTAGCTTCGTTGCCTATTGTCACCAAGACTAAAGTCAGGCCTTGAGGCGATGGGCCCAAAGTAGATTTAGATGGTATGAAAAAGCAGAGAAAATTTTGAAGTTATCTGGAAAAACAAGTCAGAAAACACTCCAGATAGTTAGAAGAAATATATGAACAGCAAGTATAAAAGAAAGAGTGGTAGAAAAATGCTAAAAACAACTTCATTCCTTACCTCACAAATCTCCTAGGCCTGAACAATTTTATACTGACAGTAAAAACAAGTACTGAGGTTTTTGTTTTCGGTTTAATTTCAGTTGTAAAATTAAAAAGAATTATTCCATATTATTGCCAAATAAAATATTTATTGAGGCTGACTGGTTAACACCATCTTCTCTTGTCTTTGCCATGGGTGGTAAACTTTTCACTCAATGCTTACTTGTCTTTTTATTTTTATTGTTCTATCCTCACTCGAGGACATGCTTACTGATTTTAAAGCGAGGGGAAGAGAGAGACAGAGTAAGTAACATCAGAGTAAGAAACATAATGTGGGAAACATTGATTGGTTGCCTCTTGTACGCATCCCAACTGGGGGCTGAACCCACAATCTGGGCATGCGTCCTGACCAGGAGCCAAACCTGTGACTCTTTGGTTTAGAGGATGACACTCAGACCAACTGAGCCACACCCACCAGGGCCTTACTTGTCTTCTTTAGGGTAGAAAAACTGCTTCTTTACTTTCAATCAATATATGTTCATCCAATGTTACCTACTTACATCAACCATAAAATTTCTTAATGTATAAAAAACATTATGGTCCACTGTTATTCTCAAAAAAGGTAGCTGTTCCAGATCTGCAGCTAAATTAGAAAAAAGTATCATAAACTTTTTTCTTGCCAATCAATCATATTACAAAGATTTCCCCCCCAAATTGTACATTACAGTAATGCATACTTTTTAAAATAAGACAGATCACTTCTAAATGATTGTCTTTAAGATTTGCATAATTAGCTAAACTAAATTAACATCCTGAACTTGGTCATGATTGCCAAATTTGAAGGTCTTATATCCACTTTTGATGAAGGATTTTGAATTAATTTATTCTCTCATAAAGTTTAAAGGCATAATCAGTTTCTAATTTGAAAAAGCAAACTGGTCCAGAAAATTTTGCAAACTACTCTAATAAGTTCTCTTGGTATTTCCCACAGAAGGCTGAACAAATGTTGATAGAGGGACACACTGTTTACTTATGTCTAATCTTCCCATCTGACCTGTATAAATGTCACAAATGAATCTCAGACACGTGCCCAATGTCAAATATCCCTAAGATGTCCCTGAGAAGAGGCAATCTACATTTAAAGACTGATTAGAGAAGAGGTATTTTTAGCTTGAAAGAAACTGATACTTGAGGTGTGGAGGTCCTGGAGGGGGTGGGGCAGGCAGAGAAGTATGGAGAGAGCTTGAAGGGAGTGTGTGCATTCAGAAATATATTAAGTAAAGATATTGTTGAGAAAGTAGAGTCAACACCATTTTCTCTCTGAATGCCATGTGGTAGGCATTGTTTTAAAGGCTTTATATAATTCTTCTTATTTAATCTTTATAGTCTTTTTAGCTTGGGAAATGGGATCTTAAATAGGGCAAATAACAGCCCAAGTTGTCAGTGTCAGAACAAATGGCAAAAGAAGATTCAAACCCTGGTCTATCTCATTCCTGAGTTTATGATTTTAATCTCCAAATCATACGTGGTTTTGGCTACATTAACCTATTAACCTTCATTCTTTAAAACCAGGTCTTACAGAACAGGTTGGCATCATTGGACTAATAGACAAGTGTAAATAAAATTCACCTATTACTGAAATCAATGATGTAATAATGTAATGCACCGAAGGGAAAAATACTCAGCAGCTTTCACCTGAAACCCATAGCTGTTCCTTAAATAGGAATAGCCTAATTTTGCTAGGATGTCTTTTATCCTTCTTTCAGGATAGGAAAAGTCTTTTAAGATCAAGTAAAGATTTAATAGCTGGTATTTGGGAAATTCAACAGACTCTTTTACAAAAAGAGCCCTTCCGTGCCAGTGTGAAATGCAAAAAGGAAAATCAGGCACTAATAGGCCCTCTCAAGGTAGTTTCTTTTTGTAGTGCAAAACAGACCTTAGAGAGCAAGGCTGTGCCCAGCAGGATGACCCCCTAACTGTCTCTGACTGTGAGCATCAGGCCAATCACAGAAGATACTTCAAATGATTTTCATCATAGGAGTGCAGTGAGAGAGGCTTTTGTGTTAAAAGCCAGAGATTGGCGAAATCTGATGAACAAAGTAAACTAATAAAATAGAAATTGACTCATAGATACAAAGAACAGACTGAGGGCTGTCGAAGGGACAGGAGTTGGGGGGCTGGGTGAGAAAAGTGAAGGAATGAAGCAAAAACAACAACAAGAACAACTCACAGACACAGACAATAGTATGTAATTACCAGAAAGAAAGGGAGTGGAGGGAGGGAGAAGAGAATAGAAAGGGCAGATAAGCAGTGATGGAGGAGGGAGAGTTGACTTGGAGTAGTGAACACACAACACAATATACAGGTGGCATATTACAGAATTGTACACTTGAAGCCTATACAATTGTATTAACCAATGTCACCCCAATGCATTTTCTTTAAGTTAGAGATTGCGTTAGAGGAATGGTGAGAGGAGATATTCAGCTATGATGAAAACAACCCTCCCAATAATTCTTTTATAAGAAAATATAAGGACCATATTTATTTTCATTTTTTCAGTACAACTTATTTTAAAAAGTCAGTCAATGGATTAATTGATAAGTTTTGGTACCAAATTTTATTTATCATTGTGATTTTCAAAAGAAATAATTCATTCACAGTACCCAAGTTGAGAAGACTTACAAAGATGTGTGTTTGTGGGTGTGCATGTCTGTGTATGTGTTTAGAGTCACGCAATGATGATATAGGGGATGAAATAGGGGAAAACAATGCTGAGAAAGTAAGATGAAGCTAGGCGTAGGCTTACTGTAAGGACTTGTGTAGTTCTTTCTCTTTATTGGATCATTCATTTACTTAGCAAATATTTACTGAGTGCCCCGTGTGCACCTGACCTTCTCCAGGCACTGGGAGTTTGCAGTGAACAAAGAAGGTAAATATTTCTACCCTCATGTAAATTACAGTGGAGGTTGGATGGGAGTGAGGAAATGGATAAGCTTAATACCTCAGTAAATTACGTATCTTGTTCGTAAAAAAATGACAAGAGCTATGAAACAAAATTAAGCAGTGGAAGGAGGCATTTGGGTACCACTGGGAGAGGGGCATAAAATTTTAAGCAGAGTGGTGTTTTAGTCATTAGGGAGATGCACTGTGTTCTTGTTCACCTGCTTCCAGAAATATGACGGGACTGCACTTCTCTGCCCTGTTGAATTTTGGTGTGGTCATGTGACCACTTTGTCCAATAGAATAGGAACAGAAATTATGTGTGTCACATTTGAACTTCTCTTTAAGAGAAGTTCATGAGTGTCCAAGTTTTCTTTTTCCTCCTGTGGCAATCAACCACTGACTGGATAGTAGCAGTTCCTGAGGCTTGGGATAAGGACATCAGTATGCTGCCCTCTGCTGGCCCTGATGGTCATGTAACGTGAGCAAGAAACAAGCACACTTGATGGTTGTTTATTACTTCTCTATGACACCCGTCCTGAGCAGTCCATTTCAAATAGTTGCTGCCAGTTTGTTTCTCAGGCTACCAGCAGACAGTGTTGAACGATGGGATGCATTGTATAGCAGGGGGTTGGTGAACTACAGGTCAAGTCTGACCCTCCTCTTGTCTTGTATGGTCTGCAAGTTAAAACTAATTTTTACATTTTTAAGTGACTAAAAAATAAAATATAAATCCTATTTGGCAACACATGAACATTATGTAGCATTCAAATTTTACGCCAATAAATACAATTTGATTGGAACACAGCCACATCATTCGTGATGTAATGCTCATGGCTGCTTTCCTGCTACAACAGCAGAGTTTGTAGTTGAGCCAAGACTGCAAAGCCTACAACACAATTACCCCTCTGGAGAAAAATCTGCGGAACCTTGCGTTACAGCAGTCACACGGCTCATCTCGTTTGCTTAGAAGATGTGGAGTAACTCTTCCTGGGCGTGAGAAGTCTAGTGTGTAAAAGTTTTCCATAGCTCCTCTAACAGAAGAACTGGGAAATGTAGTGAACAAATTCACTAGCAGAGTTTCTTATTTGCATTTCTCATTGCGGACGTGTTGAAAGTAAATTCACAGTTCATTAAAAGCGGTTCTACACCGGGACAAAATGTTGCAGCTAGGTGTTTTCTACAAGGCTCTTGGTAGACTCTTGCCTTAGCTCTCAAGGAATTTATACTCTAATTAGAGAGAAAAGGCCTCCAAGAATAGTAAAATTAAATAGATGGAGCTTATGCTAGATGAATTGTATAGCCAGGAACCCAAGGGAGAATTCATCACGCAGAGCGGGGCACATCCTCTTGGAGAAGGTCAAAGTTAGACTCATCTCTTTTCTGGGCTGCTGTTGTTGTTTTTAACCCCCGTTGGATTTTGAGACATCTGCAGAGGCTCCATGTAGTTAATAAAAGTAGATTAAAGTCAAGTTTTCATCCTCTGTCAACAGCTTGCTTATGTAGCCTTTTCATTGAAAAACAAACAAACAGAACAGTCCACAACAAAAGAGATTAACAGGTCAAAGTTGACCCAGTATTTTATCATCAAGTCAGGGTTGGAAAACCACTACATATCCCTATTACTAAGCTACATATTACTGTACCCAGTAAACATACTATACCATACACTACACTGATTTTGTTTGAGTTTGCCTGAGAATGGTTAAGGAATACAGCAAATCTGTTGGATTGGGGAAGATTCAACGGCTTTTTGTTATCACTAGCACATGGTTAAGTTTAAAAGGATGAGCAAAATGAACTAAAAATAAATATAACTAAAGAGCATGCACCAAAAGAAAAGGTTGAGGAAAAGATAAAGAAAAGGCAATGAATGATATCTAATCAAATTAGGGTCCAGGACCCCCAACAACACAAATACTAAAATCTGTGGATGCTCAAGTCCCTTATATAAAATGGTGTAATATTTGTATACAACCTACCACATCCTGCTGTATACTTTAAATCACTTTTAGATTACTTATAATACTTAATACAATGTAAATGTTATGCAAATAGTTGTGATACTCTACTGTTTAGGGAATAATGACAAGAAAAATAGTCTGTACATGTTCGGTACAGACATATCCATTGTAGGCTTAACTATATAGTACATGTGCGGAATAATGAACCGACTTTTTTTCTGAATGGGTTTGATCCTCAGTTGGTTAAACACACAGATGTGAGCCCGTGGATACCCAAGGCTGACTTTGGTTTTATCCATGTTAACTCCACTTCCATTTTAACTTTGCCAAATTAACTAAATCAGTATTTTTTCAAATTGTCCAAACTGGAAAACTAAAGATAGAGTTTTTATTACGGAATATCAAATCTTCCCAAGGATACAGTGGTATTACAGATTTAAGTCCATATAAAACCTAAATGTAATATAAATTAAAGAGCTTTCTCCACAGAATAAAGGAAATGAAGCACATTCATTTTCTGAATTGCAAGCCAATTTGTCTGGGAAAATATGCTTTCTATAACTAAATAAAATCATGCTGCCTCAAGTGTTTGTATGTTGTTGACTAGACAGAGCACCTCACTCAGGGAACTTGCTGAGGGTCTACACTATGGAGTGGAAGGTGATAATAGGCTGAAACACCTCCTAAGGCAGTGTGGTGGTGCACAGTTCTGCAGGAGAGAATGGAGCGGCACGATTCAAGGCAGAGAAAGACACTTCTTGTCTTTCCTTCATTGGGGAAAGATCATTCCGGGAATGCTTCAATGCTGTTTCAGACTTTAGATCTAATTTGTGCCATTTATTTCATTCAAGATCTCCAATTCCTGTACCTCCTGCAAGGTTACTGCATTATAGTACAAATAATGAAAAAAATGACAAATTAGAGCTCTGACGAGAACAACAGGAACACAAACAATGAAGTCAAGTTATTTATTGTTTTGTATTGTGCCAGCCACTGCAATAGATGCTGAGGAGAGAGCAATGAATAGGGCAGCTTCTGCACTCCCGGGGCTTGCAGTTCTTCCTCAAATGACTTATTTAATTGTTTCAGGAGCTGAGTGCTGCTGCAGCCTCCTGACAACTGGGCCCCTGTCTTTGTGATCACTATGAAGGTGTTTACAGTTTGGGTGCTGGGCCTACCATTAGTCTTCTGTAACCTGTTCGAACAACATGTATACACGCGGCTTTGAAGGAAAGGAGCGATGATCTTTTCTAAGAGGATGATGATGATACCAGGGTTGCAATCTATTTAAACTTGTGTATTTATGAACCATTAAGTTATGTATTTTGTTAATTACTAAGTTATTTACAAAATAACTCAATTAGCTCAATTTTGTAGAGCTTTCTTACTCATTTTATTGCTAGTTTCTTTCGGTCTACCTTTCTTACTGGAGTGAGTATTGGGGAGAGACAGCTGCATCAGTGGGTAAGTAAACTGGAGTCATATAATAAAGAAAAATGCACTTAATTGGGACATATTGGAGGCCTCTGATCAGATTAATGGCATTATTATAGTTATACTTTAAACAGAGTAAACTAGAACTAGGTTGTAGAATGGATAGGAATAGAAAAGAATATTAGTTGGGAAATTATCCTAGTTTTTGTGACAAATAATAAGTCCTCAAAATAGTATGTATGAGGGGGAACCACAGAAAATCCAGAATTTATTTATAACAATGTGTGTATTTATTCTTACATGTTTCAACTTCAGTTGTCTGCAAAGTTCTCTCCATTTGATGCAATACACCTATCGAGACTTTTTTCCACTGCTCAAAGCAGTTTTTAAACTCAACGATTTTGATGGTTTTTAGTGTTTCTGCCATTTTTTGGTACACCTCTCCCACATGGGCAAAATGTGTCCCTTTGAGGATTTTTTTTCACACAGGGGAACAAACAAAAAGTCACTTGGGATAAGATCAGGTGAATAAGGAAGGTGGGGCCCGGGGGGCTATTGATGTTTTTGGTCAAAAACTGCTGAACACTCGGCACAATGTAGGGAGGTGCTCTCATAAGTCACCCATCATGAAATGGGCTAACATATTGAAAGAGTCTTCAAGAAATTTCGCTGAAGCTGAACACAGTTTCTTACAACAATGTCAGCTGGGATGCTGATACAGATGGTTTCCTAAAACACTCACTTAGTGGGGGAAACCTGTACTAAAAGGGCCCACCTTCCAGAAGATAATTAAATTTTTTTAGGGGGACCACCTTCATATATATAAAGGACATTGGGCAAAAATGTTTATTATGACGACCTTTTGCCAAGTTAACGTCAGAGATGAGCATTTTCTGTGTTGTCTAATGATTAATAGTAAAATCTTTAGAGATAGACACACCTATGTTTTATGGATAATTCTTCCACTTTCTAGCTATCTAACAACTTAAACTCTTTGAATCTCAACCTTCTAATCTGTACAGAGGTGATAATAATATGGAAGTAACGGCAGTGAAAAGAAATGTGATGATTTATGTGTAACAGTTAATGGTGCCTGGAATACATTATATAGACATCAAATGAGAGCCTTTAGTGAAATATGTAATAGCAGTAGTTGCAGTAATAGTGCCACTAAAATGCTATATACCTACATACAATCAATCAACATCTAGGGCTTGAAGTATATGTTCACTATTTTCAATCCATTGGTTCAAAAAATATTTACTGATCAATTCCTTTTTGATAGGTTTTCCCTGCTCTGGGACCTGGGGATAGATTTACTTAACAAAATACCCCCAAATTTCTGCCCTCTTGTAGCTTACATTCTAGTAGGAGCAGGGAGATTATAACATATAAACATAATAGTTAAATTATAAATAGAATGTGACATGTACTATAAACAAAATAGAGCATGGTAAAAGAGATGGCACATTCTGGGAAGTCCAGCCAAAACACATGGATGGTCAGAGCTGACCTCATTCAGAAGGTGATAATTGAGGAACGATTTGAAAGGACCGGGGGAGAGAGCCACATGATATCTGGGGGAAGAATGCTGCAAGCAGAGGAAATATAAAGTCCTGAGGTGGGGCATGTCTGGTGCTTAGTAAGGACAGCAGGGAGGCCAGTGCACATGGAGTGAAGTGAGCAAGGGAACAGGGGTGGCAGGTAAATCACCTAGATAACAGCATGGGTGGGAAACCACGAGAGTCCGCGGACCACACTTCATCCACTGGTGATGTAGCTTACTAAGCAGAGGAGAGGAAAATCTGAATCCATTTCTGAGGAGTGATATAGTTTTGGATAGGCTTTCACACAAGATGGTGAACAGACACCTCTCCAAGGAGGACATGCAGAGGGCTCAGAGACATATGAAAGGATGCTCGGCATCACTAGCCATCAGAGAGGTGCACATTAAAACCACAATGAGATACCACTTCACGCCTGTCAGAATGGCCATCATAAACAAATCAAGAAACAATAAGTGCTGGAGTGGATGTGGGGAAAAGGGAACCCTAGTGCACTGTTGGTGGGAATGCAGACTGGTGCAGTCACTGTGGAAAACAGTATGGAATTTCTTCAAAAAACTGAAAATGGAACTGCCTTTTGACCTGGCAATTCCACTGCTGGGGTTATACCCTATTAATCCCAAAACACCAATCCGAAAGAACCTGTGCACCCCAATGTTCAGAGCAGCATTATAAACAATAGCCAACTGCTGGAAACAGCCTAAGTGCCCAGTAGTAAATGACAGGATCAAAAAACTGGTACATTTACACAGTGGAATACTATGCAGCAGAAAGAAAGAGGGAGCCCCTACCCTTTGCAACAGCTTGGATGGAACTGGAGAATATTATGCTAAGAGAAATAAGCCAGTCAGTGAAAGGCAAATACCATGTGATCTCACTTATAACAGGAACCTAATGAACAACACAAACAAATAAAATAGAACCAGAAGCATGGAAACAAGGAATGGACTGACAGTGAACGGAGGGGAGCGGGGAGGAGGATAAAGGGAGAAAGAAGGGGAAGGGTCTAGTCAAAGAACATGTATAAAGGACCCATGGACATGGACAACAGGGTGGGGACTGATTGTGGGAGTGGGGGTGGGAGGGGCAGTGGAGAGCAATAGGGGGAAAATTGAGACAACCATAATAGAACAACAGTAAAAAAAAAAGAAAAGATGGTCCACTCTGCATAACAATTTGTGAGTTGCCCTCGAGCCAGTTCTTAAACAAATCTGAAAAAGTCTTTCTCACAGCTTTAGGAATTTTTGTTTTAGAAGTCATAGCCAGAAGATTTAGTCCCTGTCCACGGTCAATGTTTATACAATAATACTAAAAACCCGCCTTCATAAAATATACCTTGTGAAATCAATAAATAAAAGGCAGATAAGGTAAAATTGGCCTGTGCCTTCTCAGAAGTCATGCATTTTGGCACAAAACTTGAGGTTGAAAGATTGCCTTGGGTTAGCCAGTGGGTTAACTTTAGAACTGGAACGATATGAATGGATCCTGAGTTTGTGCTGGTGTGTAAGGCAGTCTGTTAAAGCCCGCGTCAGAGTGCAAAAACAGAGAATGGCAATAAACGAATGCCCAGAGGGTTGTATGGTCTGCCCTGCTCCTCTTACCTGTCACTTGGGCTTGCAGTGCCGAGTGGCCTCTCAGTAATCGCTAGTGACAGTGTGCTAAAGGACTCCTTCATTTTTTATTGCCATAGTTTAAAAAGTAAAAGGTTTTTAATACGAGCAGAAATTTTAACTAGTGAACTAGTTATTTTGATTAGATTGAATTTTTCTCATGTTCAGTTTGACAATTATTCGTGCCTCCTATAGATAATTAGGGGTTGTGCTATTTTTTTAGAATACTGTAAACAGCATTAAAAACATTAGCTGAACCATTAATTTAAATTAAATACAAAACACTTTATACTTTTGACCTTTATATAACATTCCCTATTTGAAAAATTGTCAAATTAGAACTATCTTTCCCATTGGTATCTGGCATTGTAAACAAGCTCTTGATTTACATATAACACATTTAAATCTAAATATTTGGTAGTAATTGTTGACAATTGTCCGCATAAACTAAACTTCATTGGTTTTGAATATTTTACATGGAGTCATATATTGCAAATAATAAATTTTCATCATCTAATAAAAATTTTGTGCTTTTCAACGTGCTTAATTATTACTCCTCTTAATATATCCAAGGGTGAAAAACTTGTTTCTTGTTCTACAGACAAGAAAACAAAATATATTACACATATAAAAATATAATAGTAACAGCCTACAATGATCCAACAGTATCATTTGTCTTTTTCTTAGAGCCAAATTGATGACTTGGGGGAAAGAAATGGTGTATGTATTTTAGATAGATACTTTTATGTTTCATTGATTATTTCTATTTATTATGTTCATTTAGACAGTATATGGACTATGTCTAACCCTGGCTATTAATGAATTTTCTTATTCACAAATGAATTTTTCACAAAAGATGAATCCATCAATGTTAAAAGTCTTACTTCCAAAACTGAGGAAACACATTTCCTAAGACCTTCTCAGCCTTGCCATGGAACAGAGGAGCAAAAACCTGACTTGAACTGATGAAAAGTATCCCAAGTCATTAAGTATTAATGACGGAGCTTGTAAAGTACAACATCTCTGGAGAAAGGCACTGGCTTGCCTTATATGCATCATATTTTTATCTGCATTTCAATATTGCTTAAATATGTACTTCATTAAAGGGCACAACTAAAATAGAAGGGCACCTGCTAAGCAAGAGCCATAAAACAGATCTACAGCCTGCTGGCATGTGAAATTTCTCTAATTTATATTTTTTATGAAACTAGCCTCACATTATGTGGTTGGCAGCATAAATAATAAAGCATGTTACTTAAGCAATTTTACATTTACTGTACAAGTAAGTAAATGCAATGGCCACCCTTATTCTCAAACAATAAAAACTACCCAGCCTTTTCATGAAAGATGATTGCAATTTCCATTGGCCTATATATGCAATGAAAAACCATAACTCATCAAAATTTTAGCTATTTTCTCTTAAGATAGAAGAGCATTTTGCTTAAACATTGAACGTGACATTAAATATTCATGAAACTGAATAGAGTTTAAGTACTAAGTAAAACTCAAATTCTCTTCAACTAGATTGAAATTCTGTTTGAACTAGGTAAAAACTGCCACCGACTTGAAGAGGTGTTCAAAACACCATAAAGGGATTGTACAATATGTTCCAAGTGCTGCAGTTATTTGGAATTGATTTTTCTGAAAAGTGTGTTCCTCCTCTGAAATTGATTCATGATAACAGCCTCCACTTGGGTCAAACAGTATTTAACCGCTTGTAAATTTTAATTAAATGATTTGTCACTTTGAACACATAGTTTGTCATCTTGCAACTAAACGATGTGTCTTTATCAGAAAATGACTCAGGGGGAAGACATTCATCTAATTTGTCACTCGGACACCCATTAAGATAATTTGGCTGTTGCATAAGAATAAAGTTGAAAATTTGTAAAATAGAGCACACTGCTTTTAGTAAGCAGGATCACACTGTAAACTACTATAAAACATAATTTGCTCTATAATTAATTTGTAATAAGTACTTTACTTCTAGTCATTTTTCATTAGCAGATGTTTAACTTTCTGAGAAAAGAAAATTCTCCAGTGGAATTTAATATCTACATGAAAATATGGGGCTGCAAATGAAAATCTATAAGCTGAATTAAAATTATCTGAGGGGAAAAAACGCCTTCTTCGGCAGCACCAATATCATTGTAGGCCCAGCTGAGACCTGGTCTGCAGCCTGGTTGGTATGATCCGAGACAGCCTGGGAGAGAGGGAAAGGGACAAATGACTAGTTACTGAGGTAGCAGAGATCATAAAACTTTTCTCTAAAAAAGAGTATACATGGCAGAAAGGAAGTTATTAAATATATTAATTTAGTGTCCAAGAATTATTAAACGGTTTGCATAGGCATGTTTAAGTGATCAAGTCGAATAAGTTTAAAGCCCATAGTCGCTGTAGCTGTTTCTTTTCCACACTGACGCAGTGGTGACATTACCCAACAGGAAACAGATATGTCAGCCAAAATTACAAAACATGTTCGCAGGTACAATCTTGAAATTGAAGAGTAAAGTTTCTTTAGTCATATCACACTCAGAAAGTCCTGAAAGCTTTGGTGATACCACAAGCTTGTGGGAAATGAATTGGACCGTACTTGTAATATCTTTTTCCAGCTAAAGTCCAGAGAGTCCCTTGAAGTTAAGGACCAAGCATTAGATGTAAATATTCCCCTTCGGGGTCTATAGATTCACAATGCATCAGAATCTTCTGGGAGTTTTTAAAAAAAAAATTCCAATGCCTAGACCCTATCTCCGTCTATGCAGGTTCAATTGTACTGGCGAAGGGCCTGAGCACTGGACTTCTACGTCCCCGTGTGCAGCCAGGGTTAAGAAGCACTGAGCTGACAGAGGCGGTGCTCAAACAATGTGCAACAAATGGGGCAATCTCCATCACCATGCGAGAGAGGCCTGTTTCTATTAGCAGGATAAGTGGTCTCATAATTTACATTTAAAATTTAGCACTGTCTTGAATTTCTATTTCTTTCTAACTTCCTTTAATCTTCCCTCATCTAACCACTGCCAGGCTACCAACTGTTGATTCTTCTTTGATTTCCATTTTTTCTCTCTCCTCATGTTGTTTCATATATTCAGACACATTTACTCTGGTTTTGCAAAACCCTTTCCCAGCTAATACTGTTTTCTGTCTATCACATATCTTATAATGTGACCATTTTAAATGCTCAAAAAATCTTTGTAAAATACAATGCTCATTAGGTTACACCTCTACTTGGAAACTTCTGAAAGCTTTGAGAACTGCAGCCGTCTGTCTCTGCCTAGTTTACTAGTGACATTAATGTGGCATTACTATTCCACTGTCTTTATTATCAAAGGAGATTCTTGCCTAATAAATAAATAAAGTTGTTCATTACAGGGTTTTCTGAGAGACACATCAATTCTTCAATAAAAAGCATCAATAGTTTATACAGTAAGAATTTTTGAAGCCCTCACCTCTAAATTCTCAAAATACTCTCCTTGCTGTGTCCACCGATTCTGTTGCGATCCTTACCTAACCCTAACCAAGGCCCCATGCGGAAAGACCTGCCTTAAACTAACATTAAGTTCTCAGTAACGTCCAACTTCGGCTTCTGTCTCTGGGCCACTACCAAACTTTCCAAGGCCATCTTCTTAGTTACCTATATAAGCAACAAACTCATCAGTGTCTTATCAACATGTTGCGTTAGTGACATTTTGCAAGCCAGTTTTCTACACTTCCTCAATCTTAACAGAACAGTGACCCAGTATTCCTTCTCAGCCTGGTGTTCCAGTCCTTCTCGAAAATCCAGTCCTTCAGTGATATTTCCTACCTCATCGAGTCCACTTCTCCTTTACCTAGTCTATGTTCCAGACCTTCGGGGTGAGCTTCTACTCTCTGCTGACATCTCAACGCTTTTAATTACATGCTGTGCCCTCACTAAAATATCTCTTCAGTTTAGTTTTCACCTGAGCTAACACTTGTGGGAAATGTATAACACAATTAAACAACTGGGATTCGATGATCTTATTAGTTCCCTTTGAATCTTTTTGCATCAAGGTCTATCCTTGAGTCTGTACCAGCAGGGTTATCAGGAATGAGAGATAGGGAGGTATTGGCAAAAATGATGTTGCCATTATGGAACGATGCTGATTAATGATATATCTACCACAAAATCCAGACTGGCTGTTATCTTTTTCTAATTTAGAGATATTTATAAACTTGACTTTCACTTTGCCTTCTTCCACTCTTTGTTGATGTCACCCTAAGTATAGCATTAGTGAAATCTCAATAGATGGAGTTTTTGATTCTTGATCCCCCAGGATCATGGCTATGGTGTAAAAAAAAATGATATTCAATTGGTTTAGTGAGATGTTTGATTTTTAGTGCTGTAATATTTTTTAGGGACCTGAAAATTGGGTGCCCCTTGGCTTGTCTGTTGCTCCATTATCTCCCCAGTTAGTAGATCCAAGCTGACTGATCTGAAGTTCTTTTGGTTTCTCTTTGTGTAGAAAGGGTGGTACATTGGAAAACTTTCCTTAGATGGGGAGTTGGTGATGGAGTAAAGCTATTTTTGTGTCACTCTGAGTCATGAAAAGGCAGACAGCACATTTATATTCACTAAGTGAGAATTCAGAAGACATTTGGGAAATATCACTTAGACACTTAGACATCCACTCAAAAATTATAAAACAAAGAGAGGTAGAAATGAAATAAAAGTATAAATATGGAAAACTATATTAGATCTTCTAAAAGTAAAGAATTAGAATAAAATATTAAATATATGGTAGACTTGACTTTGAGACAGTGGAAGAGAGAAAACCTGAACCAAAAAAGAAATTCACAGGAAGAGTGATAAAATGATTAAAAAATGTGTGTACACAAATATACGTTTAGATTAAAAAAACAGCAGGTAGATTGAAAGGCTTCATGTGTCTGAAATGAATTTTTGCAGCAGAAAACAAGTAATAATAGGAATGCAATACTTAATAATAGAGGAGAATTTTTCAGAATTAAATAAACACATGATTCCTAAGATTAAAGTTGCTGATTGAACAAGGTAAATGAAATTAAATACATACTTAGACATATGATAACATTATAATGAACCTGCAAAAGACAATAATAGGAAGAATATCATAAAAGCAGATAGAGGGGACAGACTGTCTACGAAGGAGCAAGAATTAGACTGATAGAAAGTTTCTCACTACAGTAAGATGTCAGGAGATAAGGAGTGACAACTTCAAAGAGTACTGGGGGTTAAAACTAAGTTAAAAACCTGTCATCTCAGAATTAGACATCCTATAAAACAATTGGGAGGAAAAGTGTTAATGCTGGGCCTGTGATTCCATTATTCTCTACTGGGGACCTGGTTGGCATGATTAGGGGGAATGAATGACCTTCAGCTTACTTCCTCGTAAAATGCCAGTGACCCTGAACAGACCTCTTTGCAGTATGATGATGGTATTTACTGCAGAAAGGGAGTCTTTATCTAGAAGAATCTTTTTAAAATCCTCTCTTGAGGATATGTTTATTGATATTTTTTTGAGAGAGATAGAGGTGTGAGAGAGAAACATTGATCAGTTGCTTCCCATACTTGCCCAAACTGGGAATCTTACCTTTAACCCAGGTATGTGTCCTGACCAGAGAGCAAACCCACAATCTTTTTAGTGTATGAGATGATGCTCCAACCAACTGAGCCACCCACCCAGGGCTATCTTGAAAATATTTTTCATAGAATTTATTTGGTGTAACTAGGTTGTTTCTTGTAAATCGCAGGTGGCAAACACAAGGCCTGTGGGCCGAATCTGGCCCTCCACCTTGTTTTATCTTGCCCAGCACCTTGTTTCCACCAGGTGGCAGTGCCGAGCTCCTTGCCCCTAGTTAAGGAGTAGTTACATTCATACAGTCCTAAAATTACATTCGGTCCTTTGAAGGCAACCACAAGGCTGATGTGGCCACCGGTGAAAATGAATTTGACATCCCTGTTGTAAATGAACCTGAACTTTATGGATGTGTGAGGAATGGCTTGCAGAAGAATGAGGGGTAGTCATCTAAGCACTCTCTTACTTGGGTAATTATCAGAGTAGGAAATGAAAGATCTCAAAATCCCTAATGGCTTATTTTATTAAAAATTTAGCATACAGGGGAGGGCAAAAATAGGTTTACAGTTGTATGTAAAACACGGAGTTTATTCTTCTGTATTATTATTTATTAATTATTATATTATTTATTTGTGTTACCACTGTAAACTTACTTTTGCCCACCCTTGTATATTGCTCAACATTATTCTGTTTATTTGAAATAGAAACATATCCTAATACAGGGAAATAAATATTTTTAGAAGCTGCATATGTTCATTTTGAGTTCTTGCAGGAAATGAATATTTTGCCTGAATCTACTGCTTGCCTGTTTCCTTTGAATAATTAATTAAATTTGGTACTTGGTAAGATCTATACTGTGTGTGAATGTTCTTTGTTAATTTAACCCTTTGGGTTAACACAGCTATCATTCAAAAATCTTGAACAAATTCTCAGGCATATCAAGAGTAAGAAAGCTTGCCACCCATAGACTCACATTGGAAGAACTAAAACAATGTACTTTAACAAAAAGAAGAGTTAACCCAGAGGGAAAGAAAATACAAAAGAAACAATGGTGAATATGGAAAGCGGTATATTTTTGGTAAAGTTAATTAACTGTTGAAAAAAGAAAACACAACAAAATCAGTGAGTGTATACAGACACGCATCACTTTACAATGGGGATACATTTGGAGAAATGCATCATTAATCAATTTGCCACTTGGCAAACATTGTAGAGTTCACTTCCACAAATGTAGGTGGTATAGGCTACCACACTATAAAGCATACCACTGTCATGTATGAAGTCCATCATTCATTGACACACTGAGCATGACTGTGTGTGTCATATTCTGTATAATCTCTCATGGATTTTTCTTATATCCACCTGATCTGTCTAAAAATAATGTGAGCTACTTATTGGTTTATGATTGAATGGCAGGAAAGAACAAACAAAGACAGGAAGATCACGTAGGTCTTTAAGAGCTTTAGTGGATTGTAGAGTCCCGTCTTGACTCACATCCTTTTTCTACCACTCAATTGTCATTTATGACAATACAAATCAAGATAAAATAAAATTAGAAAAACAAGAAATAGCTACTCATATTTTATGAGGTGTGTCTGGGAGTTTAACCTTGCCCAAAGAGAGGTCTGTCCTTTGGTCCTGGCTTCGGAGAGGTAGCATCTAAGACCTTGGAATATTATACTTGAGAAGAAGGTCTTTGTTTGCTTGGGGGTCTTGGGCAATGGACCAATGTGACCTGGAGCCTTTGAGCCATACCAAAAACCTGATTGAGGGTGGGGGTTTCAGGTCACATGGTATCAGCTGTATCTTCTGAAGGGCTGGAAACTGACATCCATCCTGTGGGCAGCCAGCAGAGTTTATGTGATAGAGCAGCAGTAAAAGCTTTGGACGCCCAGGTTCAGGTGAGCTCCCCTGGCTGTCAATGCTCTCTGTGTGTGTTTCTCATGTCAATGCCAGGAAAGTTAAGTCTTGAGTCTGTGGGGAGAGAACAATGGAAACTCCATGCTTGCAACTTTTCCTGGACTCTGCCCCATACTCCTCCCTTGGCTGATTTTAATGTGCATTCTTTAGCTGTACGGAAGAGCAATCACAGCACAACAGCTTTCAGTGAATTTTGTGAGTCCTTGGTTTGGGGAACCCACTGAAATAATACTAGGTAAAATAAAAAATACTTAATGCATGAGAAGTTTATTTCCTTCACCATGGCTTGTCAATAATAAGCATACAGTATTGCTGAGTACCAGCTTGATATGTACAGGAAGAATACTGTCTATGAATCAGTTCTAACCAAGGCTATTCGGTAGCATCCTTATATTAGACATTTCTTAATGCCTGCAGTTTGAAGGTGTTAAAAACAACACCCAGGCAGCTTTGCTTTTCATATTGATCATGTGAGGCAGATATTTCAAAGACTGCTTTTATGTGTGTTTTAGCAGTAAATTTTGTTGACTTTCACTGGAAACCCATCTTTAGGGCAGAAAATTTGGCAGATGTTTTCGTTCAGCAACTTTCTTGACAACTGTGTATGAAAAGCTATTTTTGCCTTTCACAGGGACTGGTCAAAGGCTGAGGGTTGCTTTTGGTGACACTGTGTTAATTGTCTCCCTTGAGGCTGCCAGAGTGCTGAAGGCAAGTTAGCCTTTCCTGACTTTTGCCTCTTTGGAGTCCATGCTTCTTGCCTCTAATAGCACTGTTTATGCCTGCAGCGTGGCTGGCTGCCACCCTCCCTGCTTTGCTGGGGACTTCCTCTTTTACCTTGTACTTATGCCTGTCTACTGAATTTATGGGGGAAAGTGTCCAGCTACTTTACTTAGCTGCAGCTGATACTCCATGGGCAGAGGGGTGGTTTTAAAAAGAAGCAGGGTTAGTGGAAGGTGAAGCCCTTGCTTGAAACTCCACGGCCCTTCTAATGGAGGCATTCTGTTCATTTTAGATTACAGGGCTTCATTATGCTTATTTTCAGTATACATGTTGGGTTTTGGTCTCAGATGTCTCCCAGAGAGAATGAGGAGATAGCCCATTAAACAGATGATATTTCACTCCAGAATTTTTAAAAAATCACAATGATCTTGTACTTGCTTCACTTTATCAGTGCTTTCAAATAAGCCAAAGACTGTTTCTGTTGATTTGGGGTGCTTTTTCACAGGTTCCTCGTAAGCCTTTATCCTTTTTCTTACTCTACTTGCTTCTCTAGGAACTGACCCTCTCTTATGTCTCTGATTTCTTTTGCTACTAAAAGACACAATGACTGTGGCAAATCAAGATGGGTGTGTGCGCGCGTGTGTGTGTGTGTGCGCGCGCACATGTCTACAGCATAGAGATACTCTGACCATCCTAAAAAGGTACAGGCTGAACATGTCGATTCCCTGATTAAAATCCTTCAAGGTCTTCGATAGCAAGGGAAAAAACCCTCAAATTCTTTAGCATGGCATTTAAAGCATTTCATGATCTGGTCCATAGATACTTTTTCCAGCTTTATGAAAAATAATTCACAGTGACAATGATTATGTGTGAATATGACACCCCTCACTCTCATAAACATTTTTCATAGTAAATGGGTTGAGCCTCTGAAAGGATTTTTTTATTGCCTTCCCAGTGTCTGCATCCCTCTCCTTTGCCCATAGTAAATTGACATTTTTTTGGAAACTGCACTCTTCTTCTAGTCTCAATTTGAGTAAGATTAATCCTCTTAAGTGACTCGACACCTTAGCATATCCTATTCCTCTGGATATAGTACATAGTTAATAAGCCAAATTGGGCTACCGAGTGAAAGCAAGTCACAGAATATATGTGGGAGCAACTAGAAGAAATCAGTTTTTCACTATATCCTCCCCACCATCCAGCCCCCACCCCCGCCACCAGTCAATGGTATTATGTGAGAATGAGAGGGCTGAAATTTGTCTATCATTTTGCCACTGCAGAGAGAGAATTTGATTTGTTGGGTATTAGTGGAGGCTGTGAGGATAAAGCTGATATCATGGATGATTAATGGACAAAGGGGAAAGATAATTTCTCAGGGACACTCTGAGCAGCTAGGTCAAACCGTACCCGAGTCTACACTTATTTTTTCCTTAGCTTTATTGAGATATAATTGACATACAACATTGTGTGAAGTTTAAGGTGTACAATGTGTTGATGTGATGAAGTCACATGTTGAAAAATGATTACACTATAGAGTGAACCTTAGCTAAAGCCAGCACCTCTTATATTTTTAATTACATGAAAGTCATTTTAAGTTTTTTTCTGACACTTTAAAACATAGCCAATAGTCTTACAAATGACTACTTAAAACATACAAAAAGTATAATCTAAGTGTACAGGTTTCTTTATTGATAAAATATTCTCCATATGAACTAGGCAGAACTAATCATTTTACTTTACTAATATAAAAATAATACAGATCAAGAAACCCAACTGGGCTTTATAAGTTTTCAAAACTTAACACTCCTTACCCTGATTAGGTTCTGATTAGCTGTGCCCGTCAGCGGAATCTGCTCTAATGATATTCACCGTGCTCCTTAGTTGGCCTGGAGTAGCTTCCTACTGTGGTGGTTTTGCTTGCTCCCCTCTCTACCTGCTTCATCTCTCTGCTGCACGTATACACAGCAGCAATGCCCTGACATAGTGAAAACCCAATCAGAAAACCAGCCTCCCATCTTAGCGGGTTGGATGTAATCCAAATAAATTCACTATTCAGTAGAATCAATCAGTAGAAAAAAATCATTATAAAAGTATGTCTTACTTGCTTGTTTTCTCTCTAGACAGGCTAAATATTTAATAGGAATCCAGGTGTTATTTATTCATTTTTATTAGGTTCTTCTGACACCCAATCCTACATTGTGATGGGTAATTAAGGTAAATATATGCTTATGGAGAGAATTTTGCTTCTGGGAAGCTATTTTTACACCAATCCCAATCCAATTGAGTTATGGTTTAAATATCTCTTGCTTAAAATCTTTATTTATAGGTAGTAGACATATTTTAAACTCTTTGTATTCTTTTATTCATGAGAAAAATCAGAGACTCTGATTGGTAGCACATAGTTTTTCTCTGCCAATATGCAATTAATATTGTCATTGATTTTGTTATCCGCAATGGTGTTGTTGCTTATGAAAGATTCTTTGTAGCTATGTGATTACCTGCACTAAACGAATTACAACTACACAATTATTCGGTACGCTTTGAATATTTATACATTTTAACATAGTTTATCTAAATTTGACTTAGTTATGAAGTTTTAAAGGATGGCTCACTTAATGTTTTCAGGCTTTTAAAACATTGAAAATAGGATAATTAGAATAACCTGAAACAATAAAATTAATAGACTACATTTCAGTTAACCCGCATAATTACAGTGGCCATATATTCCTAACTCCCATTAATAATAATAAATAATACTAAGAATAATAATAGCCAATACTTACAGAAAGTTTATTACGTACCAGTCATTCTTCTAAGTTCTTTATAGGGAATGATTCATTTAAGCATCATAACAATCCTATTAATGGCAACATTATTTCCCTTAATTTATCGTTGAAGAAACTATAGAAAGGCCAGAAAGATTAGGTAACTTGCTTAAAGCTATAAGATAATGAGTAACTAACAACTAAACTGCAAATCTCTGTCCTCC
The DNA here is from genome assembly GCF_022682495.2 of Desmodus rotundus. Classification (NCBI taxonomy): domain Eukaryota; kingdom Metazoa; phylum Chordata; class Mammalia; order Chiroptera; family Phyllostomidae; genus Desmodus; species Desmodus rotundus. The sequence continues at coordinate 50,463,165 of NC_071389.1, forward strand.
CTTCCTCTCTCTTTTTCTCTTTCTTTCTCCTCACCCTTTCTCCTTCACCCCCGGCTCTTTCTTAGATAACATTTACCTAACACACTGTACAGTTTACTGATTTGTCCTGTTCATTGTTTGTCTCCTCCTGTTAGAAGGACAGCTCCACGAGGGCATCTTGTCTCACTGCTGCACCCCAGGCGCACAACAGTGAGGGCACGCAGAGAGTGGGCGACGCCTATTTGCGGAATGCACGAATGATGTTGTAACACCGTCATTAAATACAAGGTGTCTGGCATCAGAGTCCTTGCTTCTTCTATCCACAATACAATCCTGCCCAGAACCAAGTGGCAACAAGTAGAACTGTGCCCTATGGAAACATAAGAAATATTTAAAATAATAACTTATGGATTGGGGACACAGCAGGAACTGGGCCTCTTATATCCTCACCTCTAATTCTCTCGAAGGACCTGAAAGGTAGGAGTACTTATTCCCAGTTTAGAATCGGGCTCAAAGAGGTCAAATGACTTATTCAAAAACTACATGACTAGTAAAGATTGAAGTCTGAGTTTCATTTGCTCTTTTCACACCAAATATTAGGTTCCTTCTATTAAACTCTAATTCCTTTATTTAAAAAAATAAATGTAGCTAATCCTTATGAACAGATAAACACCATTATAACTGTTTTGCATGCTTATTTTATGTAATAAATGTCTTTTCATAGCTTCATAATTCAGGCACTATTATTAAGCCTTCACCAGGCAAGGAAGAGGATGTAGCACTTGATTGAGGTCCCACAGCTGAGACCTCAATGGGTCAGTGAGAAAAGCACTTCAGAAAACCCGAACCCAGGCCTTCTCGCACTGTCCTGTGCTGCCTTCTTCTGAAAGTCCCTGCTGGGGCCCAGTGCAATGGGTGCTCAGTCCACACTCCTGCACTTGAAGGAACTGAGAAAATACACATAATCAAAAGGAATAAAAAAGTACAGAATTGAAAAATTGGAGCATTTTTTTTATGAGTGGTCCTTAGATATTTCTATCAACTAAGACTTTAGAAACTATTACAATTATTCACTGTATGTTCCTTTAACATAAAACCACTTTGTAAACTGTATTGATGGCATAATATATAATCTTAGGCACTGATTTTCCTGACCCTCCTCTCCCTGATTTTTTCCCATTTAAGTGTTTATTTGAGAGGCTGCTTTTATAAGTGTAAAATTTTACTTAAATTGTTTGCCTCTTTTATTCATTTGTTTGCCTGGTGAAGAAATGTTTTTTAGTCATGCTCTAGGTAAGAGTTACATTCATGCCTTTAGTTTAAAATTTATTAATTTGCCTATTAATTTGTATCTTTTTTTTTCTTCCTCCAAACCTCATTTTCCCTCTACCCTTTTTGTTTTCCTGGACACTGGCCCAATTCTGAAGATCAGAAGCCCAGTTTCTGGAGCGAACTATAAGCAATTGAGCTTTAGGACTAATGTACCATCTCATTTCAAGCACTAGGTATTTTGATATTGATGAAATACTGAATCAGGAGCAATGAAGATGAAATCCCTGCTTATTTTTTTAAAGCACCATTAGCTCTTTTTAATGATACCTCTATACAAAGGCAAGAACAAACCCATCCCACAAACAGGTGTTCATTTTCACCATTGCCAAAGTAGAAACACATTAATATTAAATAACTAGTTTTTGAAACAGTAGTAAAAAAAGGTGTTTTGGACCGAGTTGCTGAGAAACTTCTTGCATTTACAGAATTTTTTTTAACATGGGAGGAAAAAAATACCTGCCACAGCTCATCTTTCTAAACAAAATAGAACAAACTGTTAGGTGGTAGGAAACAGTGAGAAGTATAGTTGCTTAATTCACAAAATCTTTTCTGATTTAAACATATTTATAGCTATACTTATCAAGAAAGCAATCACTATTTTAAACAAACTCCAGTATCAAAGGACATAACTAAGACGTTTTTATTCTGTTCTTCCATTTTCAATTCTTATTTTTTAAGTTTCCCAGAAGAATTCATGCTAGTAGAGGATTTTGAGATTGTTTATTATGAAATAAAAATGCTTTGATATCTAACATTTTTAAGCGACAAATAACAAGTCTCTAAACCAGACATGGCAAATAGAAGTAGTGTTTAGAGAATTATCTCAATACCTACTGCTCTTAGTCCTTGTGGGTGGGCGTAGCTTATTAATTCATTGAATCACGTAGGCATTAATTCAACAAATAACTGGCAGATGACTCTATACCATCTGCAAATAGGGTGCTGGGGTGAAGTGGCGAGTGAAGCACAGCACTGAGGAAGCAAAGCAATACAGTTTACATTCCAGTGGAGCAGGGGAAACACAAATTTGAAATGCAGAAATTATGTAGTGTAATGGAGATAAAGAAATAAATGAATCAGGGAAGACAAATTGAGAATGGCTGTGGGCGGTGCATTCAGAAAGGGCCTGGCCAGGGTCGGGCACACCCGGAGGTGACGTCTGAGTAGAGATGTGAAGTCATGGAAAGGGCATGCTGATATCTGCAAGAAGTGCACTCCAGGCGGAGCACCGGTGTGATGAGCACGAGACAGAGTCCATTTGGTACAGCACGTCCTAGCAACAGCGCAGAGGTTAGTTTGATTCCCCCCAGATTGGCCGAAGGAAAGAGATTTAGGAAATAAAATTGAGTAATGGCAGTATGCCAGATGTTGTAGGTGTATGCAAACTGTTACATGGTCTTGGGCATTTACTCTAAGTGGAAGGGGAAACTATGGAGAGTTTTGAGGAGAGAAATGAGGTGATATGACCTTTTTAAAAAATTGGAAACAGACTAGAAGGGAGCAATAGCAGTAGCATGGGGTCCATTTAGAAAATTTTGCAATAATCCATGCTAGAGATGGTGATATCAGCATTTTATGGCTTCACCTCCAGAGATGATTGGGCTCCAATGAGGCATTTGTGTGTGTGTGTGTGTGTGTGTGTGCGTGTGTGTAGAACAATACCTACAAATGTATGAAACCTTTAAGGTGGCATGGCTCACAGGCTTCATCTTTAATGCTGACCCCCACCCACTGGTAGTGACTGCCGGGTGTGCTGTGATGAGGGAGTCTAAGGCTCAGGGGGAAAGAGTCTCACAATTGTGGGAGATGGCATGGCAGTGATGCCAAGGCGTTCAATCTCTGCTCAGAATAAATTCTCACAAGTAGATTTTAAATAGTGAAGACTTTCTTTTGGTTTAAAATGCACAAAATAAATGAAAGTGGCTAGCATTTAACTATAATTTCTACAATAGCAATATCTAAAATGGCTTTGAAAATGGCACTTTCACTAAGAAATTCCTTCACCAAGATGTCTGTTCCTTAGCATTAAAAGGCAAACATGTATCTCATTCTCTATACTCTCTGGAAAATAACTGGTGTGTTCTTAGAGAGTATAAACTTGAAAACCACATAGGTTATTTTTTAAGGTAAACTAATTATTACCATATTCTCCTTGATAGGACTATGGACTTTGAGCCTTGACTGATAACTAGCTTTGCTAATATCGGCTTTCCATTCTATTTCAGCTTTTGAAATAGGCCTCATGTGTACCAGTTTTCATGGCAATTTGAGGATTCTTAAAGTGACTCCATTCGGGCACAGGCATAAAACACAAGGTAGATGTTACCCTCCAGGACTGTTGGGATAATATTCCCCCTCACATAATGTTGTATTTTTCATCCCCGGGGCCAACTAATTTTATTTATTGCTTCTGCCTGTAACCCTTAAAGAATACACATGAATCTCCATATACATGTGTATAAAATAAAGCCTTGAAATGATTTCTTCAAAATAGCAATCATTTGCATTTAGCAGGCAGTACAAATTTATCTTTCTGTATAATGCTGCTACATCTTAAAAAGGCAATATCATAAATGAGATTATCCTTTCAGAAAGCAATCCTAGGCTAAAATAAATCAAGATATAGAGACTTTACAAATGGCCTTTAATATATTGAATATTACCAGAAAGTGTGTGCAACTCAAATGTTCTAAGACAACAATTTATTGTGGAATTCTCAATGAAGTTTATCCTTTCGAAATATATTATCAGCCTCAGTCCAACAGTATTGATAATCTTCTATCTTTCCAGAGCTAAGAAAATAGACGAAGGATTGCACAAATTGAAGTCTTCCAGTCCAACACCCTCTTTCTAGGGATAGAGAAACAGGTTCAGAGAGTGAGCAACAGTGAGCACCAAAGACGAGAAACTATCTTAACTCACGAGGACCTCTCATGATACTACACTAACTTGATCCAAATTTTTCATATGTGAAACTCTGTCTCCAACTTCCTTGTTTTCGAATAGAACACAATAAACCTTTAATATTTGGAGGTAATAAGCTCCTTATAATATTTTTTGGTTAATGGAAATATTTACAGACAGTTTTCTAGTGTCAGCCAAAAATTACTAATTAAATAACCATCACCAAGATTGAAGTTACTTTAGTGAGATGAGGAGCAGGATTCTGAGCTTGGTCATTTCAGTCTTTGCTTAGTTGGTAGAAAAAATGTGGGAGTCGATGGAGAAAGGAGAGAAGGCAAAGCAGGAGGTATGGGTTGAGGAGGACGGAGAAAGGAAGAAAGGCAAATTTACGTCATCTCTCACTCCCCTCCCTTATGGCCATATCCTATACCCTATAATTTTCATGGTAAAATAAAACAAGACAAAATTCAACTTATCTGTCTAGGCTTGAGAAAAATGTAAAAGGATTGGGAAGAACCTTCCTAATAACTCAGCTGGTGCTTCAACTCTCATTAGCACATCCCAAAACAAAAGGACATTCACACTGAAACATAACATCATTGGCACAAAGCAGGTCTTGCCCTTTTAGTCTCTGGTAGTTTTCTATGGCTAGTTCAGCTTTTCCACTATTAGAAAGTTGGTTTTTAGGGGGATATTTTCTTAAGGGTATGTTATATGAGTCTTACACTGACATTTCAGTATCTTTTTTCCCCCTGAATTCAAACCAAGTGTAAGAGCTGGAGATAAAAACGTAAATGCTGAATTAGCACAGTTCCTGGCAACAGTAACAAGTCCATAAATGCTATTAATAATATTATTAACAATATTTTATACATGAAAACAGTTCTATTGTTTCCCTTTGCATTATGTTAAATCATACAGTCTTTAACATCACTAGTTATTTGCACCCCCCCTCACCCCGCACTGTTCTGTACAATAGTCTTGAGACACCGGTCAGGTGAAGGAAAGTATATACTTGGCTGTGCCAAATGGCAAGGCTATAGACAGTTGGAAGGGGCTTGTTCACTTCTACACCATACAGAGATAGAAAAACACTAAGAGAAAGAGACAGAATACATAGAAGATTTCTGCACTTCTAAGTTATTTATAAACGAAAGAAGATCTATCCTAAACTCAGTCTTTCTTTCATAAGACCACGCCACATTTTCAGGAAGCATTCCCTAGCAATTATTGGGAGAGCCCAGCAGACAAGAATCAAGGATGTTCATGATAGCACAGTCCTACCTACTAATGCTTTGTCTGATGTCACAATAACATCTGAGGATTCATTCTCCTCTCCAGCTTTTGAGGGGCTGCTTTCTTTCCTCTTTTCTCACTGCTGCCTCCCAGGTGGATGGATGATTTTAGTATAACATCTGTAACTACTCAAGAGCTCTCTCCTCAGATGTGCTTTGTTCTCCAAATCTTTTTTACCTGCAGCCTCTCTGATTATTTTGGTCCCAGTTTCACGGCTTTTGCACTTTGTTATTCTAAATTCCACGAGTCACTTATCTGCTCATAGTACAGGTATTTCAAACCCTTCTGAGTTTGCACACTTTGTTTCACACCATTTGCCCCTATTTTTGTAACATTAGACAAATTTACTAATAGGAAAAGCTGCCAGGATGGTTCAAAATGAAAATAATAAGCTAGCTGAGAAGTAAATAGTACTGATTTATAAAATGACAAGGTTTTGCTCAAAAACTTTGCTTATGGTATACGTGGTGTGTGTCGCTGAGATAGCCTCACCTCCGGTAGCACAAAAACAAAAACAAAAACATTGTGTTAAAAAATGAGCAAGTTTCTTTTTGTAAGAAAATGTACTTTTCCTTGAAATTTAAGAATTTTTATTTGTTCATTAATTTTCTCTACAGTGTAGTAAATCCTATGTTCTTTCTATTTGATGTGCACATTCTATAAAACATGTTAATGATGTGGTAAACAGAACAGTGTAGCTCACTTTACATTTTTTCCAACACCCCTCTGATGGGTCTTCTTGTACTGCAGAGGCTGAAAAGCTAAATATGACATTCACTGACTCCCTTGGAGTTAGGTTTCCAGTTAGGAAACCTTGGAGTTAGGTGACGTATAATTCACAAATCAGATGTATATAAGACTTAAATTCAGAACTTAGTTTAACAGACAGCGAGGCAGTGGTATGTGGGTCCCCTTTGCTCCCAATTAAGGGAGGGTTTTTCCAGAGGCAATAGCTTTTGGGATGGATTTCCTGAATTCTCCAGCTTTCTGACATTGGCTAATGTAGTAGTTTCCTTGGTGGGAAGATATGAAATGTTGTTCTAAAGCCAACCCTGGAGGCCAGCCTAGAGCCCATTATCGCAATTTTGTCAGCACAATTCTCTATAGAAAGTCACTCTCTGCTCATGATTCTACAGAGGTTTTCTCAACTGAACTCTCACTGACTCAAGTTTGAGGTCCTGAAAATAGGATTTGGGGAGCTGACTCGTTTTGAATCTTCTCCAAAGTTACTATTCCACTCCTCAGAATCCACTCTTTTCCCAATGCATGCCATAATTTTCTACCCATGTCGTTATTCAGTAATCACAGAAGCAGACACTTCATCCAATTTTTGGCTAAATTAACCACATATATTTGCCACTTTTGCCACCATGTACCATGAACTACTTGTAATCTTTTTTGTATTATAAACAAATGTTCTGTGACTTCAGACACAAACCATTTACAAAAGCCACCCCGGATTCTCTATCTTTAAGTGTCTGTTGCCTGCAGCCACCAACACACCAGAAAGATGATATCATTCAAGATTCAAAAACATTAAAGATATCTTTCCCCAGAAAAATGTTGTATAATGAAATGATTGTGAAATTTGGAACCAAAAAAAAATCTGGACTTGAAAACTGGCTTTACCATTTTACTTACTATTGGTATGACTTTGGAATAATTATTTCACCTTTCTGAATCTGTTTCTGAAGAGTTAAATACCTTATGGAGTTCTTATAAAGATAAAATGAGATAATACATTCACATGAATATAGCCCATGTTTTTCCTATGGGAGAATTACATCTTCTCTACTGTATGATGCAGTGGTAAGGATATGCAGGCTCTGCAACAGAAACCAAAGGAGGTGAGTATCTCCTTGTCTGTGTCAGGACACATGGATGGCAGGAACAACGGCCTAAAGATAGTGGCTTGGGAGCTCTTTCCTGAGATGTGAAATCTTCCCGGTAAAATTGGTTGGAGTTCATTCATTACAGATACCAAGAGAGCAACATTGGAGTCCTGCCCAGACAATTTCATGCTAAGTGTCCAGTTTCCTAATTCTTGTCCTTCGAGTATTCCCTTGCTCCCTGTCCATTCTCAGGACTGGTTCCCCAGTCTCTTGCTTGAAGTTGTTAGCTCCTAACCTATCTTTTTAATAAATTACTTTTTATTTAAGTTCTTCATAGTTGGTTTCTGTTGTTTCCTATAAGGAACACTGATTGATACTCATTTTTCTACTCCATAAAAGGGGAAACTAAGCCACAGAAAGGTTTTGTTACTAACCCAAGGTCACATAGCTACTGAGTAGTAAAGCCAGGATTTAAAGTTGGGTCTTTCTGATGGCAAAACCCCAGAAAGAGCTGTTTTTCTGCTTAAAGGGAGCTGTCTCACCAAGCCCAAATTTGTCTAACCAGCCTCATTTCCCTGGAGTATACTCAGGAAGCTTCTGTTCAAGCCGGTTTGAGTTGCTGTGGAATAAGTAGGACAGAAAACAAAAGCCCATGCACTTGTAAAGGAGGAGGATTTGCTACATTGCTTTCAATACATCACACCTGGGCATGAAATGGGCTAAACGTGTAAATGATTGAACCTACTGGCGAGAAAAAAAATAGCCCTTTGTCCCCAAGTGAAGCAATAACCTCATGTTAGTCACTTCAGTACTAATCTAACCTACTTGATATTTAAATGTATGACTCATAATTTGAATAGATTCATTCTATGTATTGTTCTTTAAATTATAAAATAATCTTTAAGCTGTCATTGTGGTGTTTATAGCAGACACAAATTTTTTGTTCTTAAATAAAAAAGTGTTATTTTCTAAATTATTCTTTTGTAAGACTGTGTTTTGTTTGTTTGTTTGTTTACACCAAGATTGTATGAAATTCAGCCAAAGGTGATAATAACTATTACATATGTTTCAATTTTGAAATACAAATTTAGAACTAATATACATTTTTACCCTCTTAACTAATATGAAACTTCAATATTCTTATTCAAATAGTGTTGATGCCAATAGGATACAATGTTCATGACTAAGGACATTATTTTTAAAAAGCAACATGTAAGACACAGTGTGACCTAAATGAGCACTCTTTCTCCAACTTTTCATTGGTCTGTTTTATCCTCTAACACAATATTTATAGATATATAACATAGCAGGTATATTCTTCCTTGTTGCCATGTAGGCAGATTATAGAGATTCTGGGGTAAAAACCCATTAGTCTAGACAAGTCTAAGTCATTTCCCCTCCCCCCACTCTCCCATTGCTCGAAGAAACAACATGTGACTCAGTCTCCGCAATGAGTCACATCTTAGTAATGCCATGTGAAGGGAATGCTGCTGAGGGATTCTGGGGAATGTTTCTTCACTGATAAAAGGAAATACAGAAGAAGAAATGGCTCCTTTCCTTTCTTTGGACAATGATGTGTCTGCAGGGAAAGCCTGGAACTGTAGCTATAGGGAACCGGTCCACATGGCAGTGGAGAATGTAGTTCAGCCCTGGTTCGGAAAACCAACAGGCGCCAAGTGGCACACAGGAGCCAGGCCCACAGGTTGGCTTTCCCATGGGGAACCACGCCTGCATTGTACCTGGGCTGCTTTATAGCTTGCTCTTGCTAAAACTCCCTCACCCTGAATTGAGGCAGTAAATGTTTACTGCATATCTTTAAAGTAACTTCCTAAAGTCTGGATTAATCCTCCCAAAGATGGAGAGTAACCAGTTCGACCCCTTTTCCCCTTGTATTTGCGACATCCTTTTCTTTGTTATCCATAAGAAGTAAACAGCAACATCCTTTCCTGTGCATAATAAATGCACAGGACTTTCCTTGATGCAAGGCTCCGAGAAAAACAATAAAAGCCTGTCCAGGCAGGGGTTGGGGTGCTCTCTCAGCCAAAGAGTGGCCATGCCGTCCCTTTTCTCCACAGGACTTCTGCAGTCCGTGTGAATTTGTTCGTCACATCCACACCACCATGGACCCCACTGGTCAGAGTCCCCATCATGTAGAAGTCAATTCTAAAGTGATTCTAAAGGCCATTAGCAGGACACAGAGCTAAACGGAAAGAGCTGACTTCTTGAGTTGCTTCCTGGTTATGTGAAATAATGTTTCCTTATTGTTTAAGCAAAGTTTTTCCTCAGATTGTCTGTTATGTGCAGCCCAAAGTGTCTTAATACATAACGCAAGTATTTCACAGAAGATCTTAGCACAATGACTGGCCCATAGTGAGTGTTCAAGTAGTACTTATTAAATAAACAATAAATGCAGAAGGTTTCACTATTTGGGACTTACAGACTGAGGAAACACATTTATTTGGAAGCCATATTTACCTGGGCTAAGGGTGACAATAAATGAGGGTGACTACAAGGAAATAATGGATATAATATAAGTGATATGATGAGAGAAAATGCAGGAAAACGCACATTTTAGAACCTCTGGGCCTGACCCCCCTTTTTTTTCTTGAAGTGAAAACATGAACTCACAGCAGAACGTTTTCTTTTTCTCACCAGTCAGCCTAGTGTGAATGTCACTCAACCCTGTCATGGAGAAGGCTGGCCCCTGCACATTTCCAGCCTGTAGGCACGACACTCGCAAACACTCTCCTATTCCCAAAAGGCACGTTTGCAAAATGGAAAATAAGACAGCCACCAAATGTGTAAAATATAAAACAAAAGAGTGTGCCTATTGGTTTTTCTATCAGCATTCTAGGAGACAGAAACTCATCTTTTGAAGGCCCATTTAATTGGGCAAGGGGAAATTAGAAACTAGAATGAGAGAAAGAATCTCATTTGAGAGAGAAAGGTGGAGACAACACTGGAGGTGATACCTGACTCACAGGGAGAGAGGCTGTGATGACTGCACGTGCCCCTGAGGCACAGATATCTTCCTTCTAACGAGAATTTCCCAACCATTTACAGTAGTGTCCGTACCTCTTGAAAATTATCAATTGACCCTTAATTGGGTAAACATTAAGGCTTTTTCTCCATGCTCATTATCAAACTCTCACAGCTAGCCAAGACTTTGATCCTGCAGCTCTAGCCTTCAAGGATCCGCACAGTGTATCACTCCCATCGCTGGTCTCCCACCACAGGGCTAGCACTTCGACTTCCCCTCCCTCTCAACGCAGTCAGTACCCCCTTTCTATTTTTCCTTACATTCATTTACAGTTTTTATATTTATAGATTTCTCTCAGCATTTTATCTAAGTAATTTAACACGGAAATACTTACTGGAAATATGCAAGACCGAAAACTGGTTTGGTAAAATAAAAAAAAAAATGCATAAAACTTTGACCTTGCTCTCAATAAGTGCAGAATCCAGGTTAGGAGAAGGTACTCATAGTCCTAATAAAAAAAATACTATGATAAATGTCATAACAAAAAAATCTGTAAGCCATGAAAATAGAAGTGACTGGCCTCCCACTGGAGTCTAAACGTAAACTGTTTCCTGTTTCCTGCTTATTGACCCTCTTTCTTCATTTCAAATTCATGTGTAAGGAAAAAATTTACCATCTTTCCTCCAAAAATTGTTCTCCATTGTGATGACTGTTTCTACTAGCAGTTTCACACTTAGCCTAGTCACTCAGGCTTGAAAGATGGGCATTCTTTGCATTTTCCTCAGATTCATGCTCCCCATCTAGCCATTCACCAAGCTGGGCTCATTTTTCTTTGAAATGTCTCTTTATCCTTCTGTTCTATAGTCATTACCACCTCCCTACTCCAAAATCGAATCACTTTATACCTATTTTCCTGCAATTTCCTAGCAGATGTCTATGGATCCACACCTTTCCTCACCTAAATCATCCTGTGTACTTCAAAAAACCCAAAGAATTCTAAAATAGGAAGGGACATTGTCCTCCAAAGCAAAAATCTCTACAAATTAATTTGGAAATGTGGGTGAATAGTTATTTACTACCTGAATATTTATTGTTAGAAACTCAATTCCTCAAATGTTTTAAATTTATAGATCATTTTAATTAGTTAAAAAGTTTCTTATATTGCTAAGTTAATATCTTCCTTGCCCTATTTTTCTTCATTGAATCTTATTTTTTCTCACTTGACATATATATGAAATTCCATCAAGCATGTAAAGAAAAATATTTTGTCTTTTTGAAGACCTATTAAAAAAACCTGTCTAAATGTACACTGTTCCAATAATTGGGCCTGATATAAATTTTAGGCCTCCTCATTTTGATTGCCCTCCTGTTAGTACTTTACAATTACCAGAATTATTTAAAATGTGGTGTCCAGAAATAAAATACTGTGAAATTCCTCTACATAGATTTGTTCATCATTGCATCCCCACAAATTCAAGAATCTTAAATATTCTCAATTTTTATAGGTCCAAAACACAACTCCTGAATTAATGTCCTCTGTTCTAGCCCAAGTTATTTATTTCGGCTTCCTAAAGTGCCTTCTGCCTTAGCTGGACAGGCTCCTCACTTTCATTCGTTCCCTTTCATTCCCTTTCATTCATTCCCTTTCATTCATTCCCTTACAAGTCTAAGACCTTCTTTCTGTTTACCTTTCTACCTGAAATGACTTATTTCCTATCTGTCTATCTTAATCTTCTCTTTCCTTTAAGATTCAGTTCTAGACTCTGTTGCAAGGAACCCAATTTTGCCAAAAGAGAAGCCTGGTTTTAGCCCTGGACTTTTGGAGAAGATCTCTAGGCGTTTGGAATATCCTGCCTGATAGGTGTGTCTTTGTTGGCCTGGGGGCTTTGGCCACTACCAGACAGTCTAGTATGTCATGTCTGACAAGGGCTTTGAGGCCATGCTGCATCAGTTCTGGCCTCTGGAAGAACTGATGAGTAAAGGTAGCCTGACTTCCGTGAATGGCTTGGGAAAAAAGGGCAGCCACATGAGCAGTCTGTGACTAAGCCCTAGAAAACACTGGTCACCAAAGACTCCAGTGAACGTCCCTGGTTGGCAGTACACTGTGTGCATTGTCACACGGTGAGTCCAGGAGAAGGTGATGCCATTCATGTCTCCACAGGGAGAAGATGGCCAGAAGCTCTGATTCGGACCCCTCCCAGACTCTGCCCTATGCATTTCTTCCTTTGGCTAAATTTCTGTATCCTTTTCCTTATTGATTGACTTTAGAGAGAATGAGGGAATGAGACAGAGAGGAAGAGAGAGAGGGAAATATAGACTTTGTTATACACTTATTTATGCATTCATTGGTTAATTCTTATATGTGCCCTGACTGGAGGTGGAACCCGCAACTTTGGTATATTTGGGACGGCGTTCTAACCAAGCGAGCTATCCTGGCCGTGGCTCTGCATTCTTTTTCTTATTGACAACAAGTACAATAGCTTTCAATGAGTTTTTGAGGGCTTCTAGTGAGTTTCAAACCTGAGGATGATTGTGGGGATCCCTGAATTCGTAGCCATCTGGTCCAAAGTGTAGATGGTCCTAGGGACCCACAAACTTACACCGTATGTCTAAAGTGAAGACAGTCTTGTAGGGGCTGTTCCTTCAAGCCAGACAGCTGGTTAAACACTTTGCAAAAATCCACTTACTTCTTGGAGAATCCTTGAATTACTATCTTCCTAACTGATACCTTTTTGCCCTGAAGAGCTGTAGCATTTAAACCGAGTATTACAAAATCGGTCATGAACACGTATTGTTGCAGGTAGATTATTAAACAGATACTATGATAATTACCAGCAAACATTTGGATTTTGTTAACCATGAAATTTAGTAGTCTGGTAACTTCTCAGATCAGGAGGAAGTGAAAAAGGAATAAGGGAGGAAAAAGGACTATATATACTGCTATGAAAATGTGGGGGCAAAAAAAGAGAAGATGGTACTAATACTGGCAAGAAGACATTACGTATTTTCCTAAGGAAGCCTTGCATTAAAGAAATAGTGTAACAGTTCTATCAGCATTTATTGAGCACATACTAGGCATTGAAAATGTGCCACCAATGTTTGATGAAGGTACCTGATAACTATTATAAATTTTTTGGCAGAAAATTATATTTGAGGTTTCAGGCTTTGGGAATCAATCTACATCTGCCTTTCCTACATCTTAAATTTCAGCTGAGTAAGACTGTCTTCTTGCCCACTCCCTGTGACTGGTAGTTTACCTCTTAATTATAACTTTTTTCTACTTCCTTTTCATATAAAAATACCAATGGTCAGTGGGGGCTCTTGTCCCATTTAACAGCAAGGGACAATTTTAAGTCATATAAGATGCCCCAAAATAGGAAGATGATTAATGAGCAGCACATAAGTAGAGCTCATAAGTAAATACACAGATGGAAATAGGGCATAAGAAACCAGAAGGAATAAAGGAATTGAAGCGTCAGAAGTGGGCTCACATTGGCATCTGCAACTGATTTGGGGAAGATACCCATGGAAACTTCGAAAAGTTCTGAAATTAGAAGTGGTGCTGGACTGATTACTCGGTTTGGGTAAAGAGGGGATGGGAAGCATGAAAGTACTCATTGGCCGGAAGTTTGATATATTTTTCTTGTATAATGCCTCTTGTCTTCATGGTCTTATTTTTTTACTTTTCTTAGAAATATAAGGGGACCAGGATTTATGTTTCCTTGGGCTAAGATTATGACAGAATACATTCTTTTTTTCTTTTTTTATTCCAAGGTAATACTTTTCAGAAAAAAAGTCATTGCAAATAGGCATCCTGGTGGGTCCTAAAGCACTTTAAATTGGGACAATTTTGTAAAAACAGAATGTTTGATTATCTGCATGTTCTGTTCAAATAGCACCACAGACCCTGGCTGAGCTAAGGGGATGTGCAGGAGGTCGGTAACAAGGCAAGAATTCATCATTTACCTACTAGAGTCCTGTGATAAACTGTCAATGGAATAAATGTGTAAATCCCTTCTTTATAGGCAGTCTCCACATTTCTAGACCCCTTCATGGGTAGGGAAACCACCTGCAGCTCTGCTAACATCCGTCCTCAATACTGGAAAATCGATCAATCAAAATAATGCATTAGATTTTGATGTGCTTCATCTGGTTTCTGTTTGAACCACTAGCTTTATGAATCAGATAAGCAAGGCATACTGTGTCTGGTTTCTGTAATGCTATCTGATTCCAATGTACTAGAAACAGTTGGGAGACAAGCTTCTTACTATTGAAATTTCCAAAAAGAAATGCATATTTAATTAAGTGATACTAGCTGGTACTTTACATATTGGGCCAGTAAATACTGATCAGTTGACACATAATGCTGTTCTTATGTAAAAGGAAATTTCTTTGTGGTTGAAAGATATGAGAGATGCCTTTATCCAGCAAACAATGAATATTTTTATGATTGTGTTCCCGCAGTCTTCCGAAATACCATATGTGTATGTATATTATAAACATATATGGAAGTATCAGCCTACCCTGAAAATTGTTTAAAGTATGTATTTTTCTTTAAACAGAAACATTTACTCTTATCTTATAGTTTAAAAATTTTCTCAATATGTTTTTCTCAAGACAATTTGAGAACCTTTGTAAAACTGAGGGTTTTCAATCTCTTTCATGAAATCAGATGAATAAATTACCTTCGAGGTAGCTGATTCCCCAGGGTAGAGCTAGTTTGTTGTTTCTCTAAATTGTGGTGGTTTAAGAACTCATTTTTTTTCAATATATAATCTCTACTTCTTTAAGAAGCTAAATAAAAAGGATGAACAGAAATGTAATTGCAAAATATAGATATAAATACGTGCAGCCTAGTAAAGGATGAAGATAGATAGATTCAATAAAAAATCCCAGGTAAATAAAACCTAGCTTTAATGTGTTCTATGATTAGGACTTCATTTTGCATTTGTTAATATCTGTTTCAATCAGGAAAGATTTAAATTATATAATTTCTATGTTTCAGTCAGGACAGGATACTAAATGAAATAAGTCATCTGTATCATTTTCCATCAGAAACAAATGTATGCTGAATTAAAACTTATGAGCTAATAACCCCCACGATTCCTAGCAGGACACTAAAATCTCAACATGAGTTCATTAGTAATTATTGAAATAGACATGGCTTCTATAAGTCTGGGCCTCGGGCTGTCTAAAAAATATATAAAAACAGACAACATGAGCTGTTCTTACAGCTGAGAGGTAGTGGGGTCATCTGGGATCCCCTTTTCTTGGAATGGCTTAGCATTTCTCTTTATACATTAAGATGAAGTTTGTTGCAATCAAAATCATAGCACCGTAAAACATGCCTTTATCTCTCTCAAACACTTCCTTCTGGGTTAGGAAGTGTACTGCAATAAGATCGTGTGATGGACTAGTTGACTTCCCAAGGTCTCTTAATCTATGAAGTGAAAATTAATATCCTTTCATCAGACAAGGCTGGTATCCAATTATCAGTAGAGCAGATGTTGTGCTTTTCTGCTGGGTATAAAGAAAAGGGATGTGCTTATCGTGCTCCAAGAGCTGTACCAATATAAGTAGGACATTCTCACTCTGCCTTACTACCAACCTGAAGATAAATTGCTTGAGTGTACAGCAACCTCCCTGCAATCCCTCCAAAAAGCAGAAATGAAAAGCAGAGCTCTGAAAGGTCCGGCTTGGCTCCTTCACCAGTAAATTATGGGAATGTAATTCATACAGCTGCTATGGGCACCTCCTATCTGCCAGATCCCCTTGCTTCCATTTCTTCTGCCCACTGGGTATAGCCAGTCACTTCCAAAAGCTAATTTGCAGTTGATTATGCAATCTGCCAGACTCAATCAATGCGCATACTCGGGACCACTCATAAGATTATTTGCTTTAATCATAGGAGGCTCTAGATCATTACTCCACCGTAGGGAATATATTCAGTGGAGATAGTTGTGAGGGTGCCCATTACACAGCTGCCTGCCAGGTCTCCTGACTTACATTATTTTCATCTCTAGGATGCAGCCAATTCTATTCAAAGTCGCTTCAAAGGCAAATATTCCCTATCAGTGAGAAACTGTGAGCTGACAACTGACTTCTGAGGAAGCAGGGTAAATACAAAGACTTCAAGGACACTTGGGAATTCAGGCTTTTTTTGTTTTACTTTTAAATAATAGTAATGTTAGTTTTGAGCAAGAGTTTTATTCTCTCCACTGTAGCAAAATAAACTAACAGAATGACTACAAAAGGGTGTCTAACAGAATGGTCTTCTAAAAATCAAATCTTTTGTTTGGATTTATTGGGCCATGATACTTCTCTAATCACTGTTAGACATTTTTATATTTAAATATTTATTTAAAAATGGGTTAGATTATCATATTTGATAATATATTAATGTATGTATTATAATACATATGTTACATAAATGTCCTTTTTATGTTGGCTACTGTTATGGGCACTCAGGATGCAAAAGAGAAAAACGAAAGTGTTTCTACCCTCACGGTGGTTACATTCTAGTGGGGATGGAAACTTTACTACATTAGTTACAGCATCATTTCTTCCTGAGCCCTGACAGAGCCACAGCACCCTTCCGGCCTTTGCTCTGGATAGCCACTATTCAGCAATAAGAGCAAGCATGTAATAGAATGAGACTATTGGGCATCTCGGATCTAGCGCCGTCCATCAGCGACAGAGAAATAGCTCAGTCACAAAACAAAGTCCATGCCACATTATACTGAAATACCTGAATCAAAATATTTATGCCATAATAAACACTAGATCAATGTACGGGCCCTTTACTATTTAAGCTACACCTTTTCTTAACACTGAGTCTTATTGAACTGCCAAGAAATGTGATTCTGTTTATTGAGTGAAATTTCAATTTTAGAAACACATCCTAAAAAACTTATTTGTTAACAAATTGTTAACAAGGAATTTTTATCAACCCTGAAACCAAACATAATACAAAAAAAATAGTTGGATAGTATCTTCATGGTTCTTCTTCTATAAATATAAACATACTTCAAGAAAATGCAAGTTCTATTCTCAGCCATTAGGGTCAGGTCAGACTGAGAATAAATAAAACCACATATGGACAAATTAATGATTTGTAGAATTGAGTGACAATAACCATCTTTTTCACTTTATCCTACTTTGAACTCTCCACTAGGCCCCAATTTTATTTTTAAATCTGATTTTTAAGGTGAAAACTTAAAATTTGAGAAGGGTAATGTCTTGCATTTGTAATTGATCAATCGCTTCACATCTGGTACGTGAAGTGGTCTTGTTTTCTCTGCCTGTGTAAATCTTTTTTAACTTCCAAAGAGCAGATAAAGTGCCATCTTATCCTAAAAGTTTACCTTTATCATTTCAACCTCCTGCAATAAACTCTTCTGAAATATCTATCAGCATTGACTATTGGTAAGAATAATAGCATATTTAATTATGCTAATTTGAAACGTTATGCTGTAACTTTCTTATGTGGTCTCTTAAAATTGTCACAGATTTTGTTCTGCATAATAGGAAGGACTTTAGTATGAAAATGGTACCAAGGAATGAATATTAGATTTTCTAGGTTTCTATTATTGGCCCGCATATTTATTACGTATTTACTCTATACACAGATGTGCAAGTAGGTACATACACACCTTTATTTGGGACCTGATGAGTTGATATCTGATAAAGACACAATATTTAATCACTTGACATATATACACAATTGATTTATTTTCCTAAGAAAACAATGGCACATTTTCTTTAAAGTTAATACAACATTTGTGATACACTAATGATGATTCAATGAATAAAACGAACATTAACCTTAGGATGAAGTAAAAATTTTCATCATAATTTTTAATCATAGAGGATCTAAAGGATCCCACAGTTTGTAATGTTGCCTCAACCATCAGTTTTCTGTGCTATAAAATGGATTTGCCCTGAATTTGAGAAATATTGAAATAAGATTTATCATCTGGCTTTGATTCTAAAAGTTGTGTGACTCTAGAAAAGATCTCTATGGATCCTTTACAAATAAAAAACTAATATTCTATGTTAATCCCAATACGTGCACTCCCTGGTAACATGACAAAGAATGCCAAAATATATCACATGAGAGTAAAGAGACAATGATTATAAAAATACAAATAGTAAGACATTTCACAAGCACAGTTGAAAAGAAAAATGTATTAGGGACATTTATATATCTGCCACCAAAGTGTTTATTACAGCTCCTAAAAATTACATAAAAATGTTTTGTTAACGTAAAACATATTTGTTTCTTATTTATATATTCAAAAGTTAAACATTGATCAGATTCTTGCCATGTGTATGGAATTCTATTAACTGCTTTCTTCTATTTTTAGGAGGCAAAATACATCAACATACTTATGGGTGAAATTAAAGTAATTCTATCTAAAGTTCATATTATTAAAAAAATTAGGTATATGATTAGGTATACCCTGTGGTTATTTGCTCAAAGGCAAAATCTTTTGAAAAAGAAAGATACACTCATACCTGAAGGTCAGTACACTGAGTATCTCACAATTCTTTCAGGTTCTGACATATTTCCTAGGGTGTACTTTAGTTGGTAGAACTCTCTGCGATCTGAAATATTGTTAAAATGCTCCCCAAATCTAGGGCTGAATTCTGGGATTGGCTTGACAATTTTGCAGGCTCAGTCTATATAGAAGTTTTGGAGTGTGACTTGGGAAGATGGAGCTAAGTGAAAACAGAGCATTTTGTCTGTTCTCCAGGTACCTGAACTGCACTTGACACCAAGCCTTGCAAAGCTAGGTGTTGGTTAACAAAAGAGGAGTAGTATTCCAGTAGTTTACCAGGTTTCTCTATTGAAAGGTTTCTCAGACTCTCCTGCGTGTTTAATGTGCAACTTGACTCTTCAAGACAGTGGTGCGATATGCAGAATCTCCGATTTCACTTGACCAACAACACCATTTTGTCTTAAAATGCGCCACGAGACTAGTACATGTGGTCAAGTATACAAATTCCTTTCTGCCTTCAAAAGCCTTTGTTTCACTATTAAACGTCACATGTATTATATTTCATTGTTCATCAGAGACTTAACCAAAGTGGAAAGTGTTTAGTTCCTGAGAGCCCAGAGATTTCCACAGGAGTTCCACAGAGTTGAAATATTATTTTCACTTATTGAGTCTATGTAGATCAATGCCAGGATGTTGTAAAATAAATCATCTGATAAGAAATGCTTTTTGGTTTTGTTGAGATAAGCTGAATAAAAAAAGATGTGTTCTTTTATTAACATTCTTATGGCCACAAACTGTCAGCATCTGTATTTGCACTAAAATGATTGGCCAAAAACCACACAGAATCAATATTAAATATAACTGAAATGAATAGTCTTGTAGGTTAAACACATAATAAGGTACATCTTGTTTAACATCTAAACTTAAAAAAAAACAAATTCAACATCAGGGTTTTAGAAATATTAACCCTCAAGTGATGCATCTAATTTAGGGTCCACATTATTACACCTATGATTATATTCTGTCACATAGCTGGACTCATTGAAAATGTTTAAAAGTTAGAATTACTGGTGTTTTACATGCAAGTAAATGATAAAATATGATGCATGAGGAAAGGGATAATAGTTTGCTTAATTAGAGTACTATTATTGTCTTTCATTCTAAAGCTAAAACTGGTATTTTCTTCTTGAAATAGAAATACTCTTCCTGCCCTGGCTGGTGTGGCTCAGTGGATTGAGTACTGGCCTGAGAATGGGAGGGTTACCAGTTCGACTCCCAGTCAGAGCACATGACTGGGTTGTGGGTCAGGTCCCCAGTAGGAGGTGAGCGAGAGGCAGCCACACATTGATGTTTCTCTCCCTCTCTTTCTCCCTCCCTTCCCCTCTATCTAAAAATAAATTTTTTAAATCTTAAAAACAAAAAAAGGGGATAAACCCTGATTACAGTGACTCACTTGCTAGCTCTTCCAGCTTCAGTTTCTTCTATAAATTGGGATAAAAATATTTATTCTTAAGGTTGTCATAAAGGGTAACTGAGTTGATGTACTTAACATTATTTAACACAGTGCTGGCTGTAGAGTAACTGCTTAATCAATGGTGATGCCTGTGATTTGGGTTTCCCCTCCAGTGCTGTCTACTAACAGCTACTGACATCCCTCCCAGTTATTAGAATGTTGCTCATTAAGCCTGGAATCAGATTCAGCCCCAAGCATCCATGGCTCCCCGCTAGGCAGATCTAGTTTCATTTGTCTGCCAGAGAAATCTTTTCTGCACAGGGCTTAGAGAAACAATGTTTAGTTTCAATAAATCCCTTGGCAGGTTACAAACACACACCCTACAGTCTGTTAAGATCTGTAAATTGTATACAGGGCAGTCAAGGGCCTGAACCCTTTTTTCCGTTTGTTTGCTTATTCAAGGTAGTGTTTAAGCTTCAGTTCGTTACTTTTGGGAAGCAGGCTTATTTCCAAGTTCTTGAAGTAGCACTTAATTTTGGTTCTTGTGCACTACCTACTATGAATAATATCTTGCGTGTAAAATATGTAAAAGCAACTAATCCATAGCTCTTCTCTGGTGTCACAGGCATGGCTGGGACAGGGAAAGGCAAGAGGGGAGAGCAGATGGAGAAAACGGACAGGTAATTTCAAATGTGCCCTAAGAAGGTACAGGGTACCCTGCCTTTATTTGCCACCGTGAGGTTTCTGTTACTATCGCGGTGTAGCAGGTTTTGACAGTTCTTGGTCTGTGCTTAGAAGTGCCCGCTGGTAATTTTTGCATCTGCACAAGACCCGCGTGTGTTGCCTCTTGCCAGGGTGGTAAAGGACGAGTCAGCCGTCATTTGCCTCTCTCGGCAATCTTATCAGTAATCTAATGATTCAAGAATTTGTAGGATTGTTTTCTGTCACTGGAGTTCAGTTCCACGGGCTCTAACCTGGGCAGGGGATTTATGTCTGAGTTGAAACTTTCTGATTCTAAAGTCCCAGATTTAATTCAGATATTTCAGAATAAACTATATTCTCAAAAGTGTTATGACCCTCTGACTGGGAAACAATCAATTTAATGAAGCTCATAAGAAACACCTCAGCAATTTCACAGCTGATTTGGACCCACAGACCCTTTAGACCCTTCCTGTAGGAAAACCATAGAATTTAAAAGTTGGAAGCGCACTTTGAGACCACCTAGCTCAATCACTCCATTTGTATAGTGTCTGCCTCCCAGGGAAGTGAGAGTTCTGTGAGGACAAGGGACACACCTTAATCACTGATGTTCGTGAATAAGTTGAGACGTGCCTGAAACCCTAAACTATCCACTGACTTGATTTTATGTGCTTTAGATAACTGTGTCCTAATCATTGTAATATATTGCCTAAATAGGTTGTCCTGTAATATTCAGTCCCAAACAAATAAAATATTAAATACAAATGGCTAGTGTGGTCTAGTACACTTTAACAACCAGGAAGCAGGATTGAATTTTTAATTTTTCAATTGGCAGTGCGTATGAACAATGACAGTATGTTACTATTATGTCAATAGGATCAGTCCTTGCTCAAGGGATTAGTGCAAATCATATTCTGAGGAGAATATCACATTGTTGTGAGGAGAAAGATGTTACAAAACTCCAGCACAAGTCAGCATATGGCAAGGACACTTGTGAGTCTTCCACAGAGAATGCAGCAAAGAGGTGCCACCTAGTGACTGCGTTTTTCTGGCTGTGGAAAGCACAGATGTGTTAGCTAGCATGCAGAATAAGAATATATTTGAATATATTTCAGGCCATCTTTAAATACATTATAATACAAAATGTCTATTCATAATTTGTTCTGCTCTGTCAAATGCAGTAGATAAGCTGAGTAATATTCTGTGAGCCTTTAAAAGTCACAAGGGCAAACCAGTGTAAGATACCTATCCAAGTGCTTTACTCCTCAGGGGTGTACATAGTCTCACTCATAAATAGATCCGATAAACAGAAATTTTTACATATGACATGATAAAAAGGATAGAACACATGTCTTCACACTATATACCACATAATAAATACTTGATAAAGGATGTTTAATGAGTGAATGCATTTATGAATGGGTAACTATATGAATCCTTAAATTGAAGGAATTTTAAGAGACAACAGTACCTTTGAATATGACCAGTTGTAATCTGTCCTCACTGTCTACATGACCAGTAGTGAAATTACCTTTTGGGTATTTGGGTATAATCTCATTTTGAAATCTGAGAGAAATTCTGAAATTAAGGGATTTTTGTGTTTCAAGTTGAGGAGAGTAGCAGATGAAGAGGTAAAACCCGAAAAAGGGCCAAAAGGTACTATGAATGAAATATGATTTGAGAATTGCTGAGATATGGCAGCAAAAATCACTTCTAATAGGATATACTCATTTATGGTATGGACTTAGTCAAGTTATCACTATCAATTATAAATGTGTCTACAAGATGTCTCTCCCCCTCCACTCCTCCTCTTCCTCCTCTTCCTCTGTCTCCTCCTTTTCCTCCTCTTCTCTCTCTTTCTTTCTCATACACCCACACATACATACACACATATACACAGTGTTTTTTAAAAATCAAGCTTAATAGTAAAGTTGCAGGTTTATATGCTCACATGTATGGTTTCCTAACAATTATACAAATTGTTCACTTTGCTGAATTGATTAGTGCTACTCTGATACAATAAAAAGCAATAAATAAATGTAATGGATGTAATGGGAAGTTCATAAATGGATAAAACTTGGATTGCCAAGCTGCATTATCAGAAGCAGAAAATCCATGTGCCCATGAACCAATCAATTGTTTTCTTTGAAAACCAATGACATCATCTCTCTTCAAAACCTCTAAGACACAAGATGTGATGTTAAAGGATGGCATTTGTTTGTTTGTTCAGATGAGCCAAAGATATTTAGTTCATTTTAAGAAGAAAACTAGTTGACATATTATTAGGAAAAAATATCCAAAGAGGGAGCTCCAAATTTATAATGGCTCAGATCTGTGATTATCATCAGGGAGCCAATCAGCAGCCAAGTTTGGGTTACTAGACTGTTGTGACATCGGGATGAGAATATGAAGAGAGCCCCCCAAACAATGCAGGAAAACCCTTTCAGAGAAAATATTTGCTGAGTCTGTGGGTCATTCCTTGGGTAAGTACTTTAACCTCTCTGAACTTTAAATTCCTCATCTGTAACATGCTGATACAGATAATTCATATCACAAGATTATCTTGAACAGTAGCTGTTTGTTGAAAATAATTTTTAAAACTGTAATTCACACTGGAAGTGAGTTATATATATCTCCATCTTCAAACACAGCACAAAGCAGCCTTGTCTATTTCTCCTTGCGAAGTCTCTATTGAGTCTACTTAAAAGTAAGCAATTGGAGAAAGATGCAAAGTCAGCTACTACAGCAGAGCGGATGATCAGGCGGAGGCCTAGGACCTGTGTTCCTGGTGATTCACATGGCAACAGAAAGGTCTTCTGCCTAAAATAGTTCTTCAGTGTGCATGGTTAACTCTGAAATTTGTACCATATAAATAAATTATTTAGAGTTCAATAGGTAGCTTTTTTGAAAACACAAATACCCCTAGCAGGGTGAGTAATTGAGCTTGTCATTAATACGATCACAACAGCATACACTGGTTTCACTGGCTGAAATTTGTTCATTTTGGACTATAGGCATTGTCCTGGATTTCTAGTAAAGTAGGAAGTTCTGGCTGTGAAGACCAGCTGAGGATATAGATATTACACAGGAGGCAAGGGGCCTCTGATTCTCCAGAGGTAGCTGAGAACTGCAGAAATTAGAGAGCTTATTTCTAAGCAATTTTACCCTATGCTCCTAAGCACAAAATCTTCATTAAAACACATCTTTTCCTTTTCAGTTTGTGTTTTAGTATTTCAGAATGAAAGCTAAGTTAAAATATGTATATTCCCATATAGAATAACTACAAACAAGCATTTGCTTTTTGGCTTTCACAGAATCCTGCATCTAAGAACAAAGGAACTGTTTCCTGTGTTATTGAAAGACTAATCACTTAATTACACCAAAAGTCATTAGCTCCAATTGTTTCAAGATTTACTAGCATTTCTGATTCTTTCCTGTATAGATTCTTTCTCTAATTGACCAGTGGGCCAGTTGGGATTTAACATTAAAATCTTTTAGTCTTCTTTGAGTGTGTATGATATATAACATCAGCTCATTTGTTTTATAAAGTATTGTAATATTGTCGGCAATAATGTGGCCTGGCACATATGATCTCTTTAATAAGATATTTTTACCTTTTCTACAATGAAATAGATGATTATAAATATTTAAGATTAAAAACCAATGTTCCAATAGCCTGTATTTTCAAAAACTCATTACCTGCATATTGGAAAAATCCAAATAGGTTTGGATTCTGAGGGAAAATATTAGATCTAGAGAAAAGGAGTTATTTGATCACCTGATGTATAAGCAGAATAATGGTCTCCCAAATATGTCCATATAGTAATTTCTACAAATTACTAGAAACTGTGAATTTATTACATTACATGGCAAAAGGAAATTAAGGTAGCAGATTGAATTATGGCTACTAATCAACTGATCTTAAAATAGGGAGATTATTTTTTTATTATCTGGGTGGGTCAAATTTAATCACAAGGGTCCCTAATGTGACAGTGGGTGACAGGAGAGTCAGTGTCATAGGATGTAACCTGAGAAAGACTTGCCCAGTCCAAGACAGAGGTAGAATAGGTAGAAGTTTCACTCATCTCCTTCTAAGACCCAACTGGAATTACAACTAAATTATAGAGCAATCATCCTGAATAACCAACTGAAGACTAGCTGAAGAGCAGTCTTACAACCAAGAATATACAGAAGAAACCACATCCCCAAGATTGGTAGTAAGGGCAGAGACATGCAAAAAGCTGGCACCACTCCTACCGATAGAGGCTCATGTTCTGGAAAGATATCTGAACCCTGAGGGATTCTCCCTGAGAAGTGTTGGATCTAAACCTCAAGCTAGGCTGTCTAGCCCAGAGCACCAGAGATGGGAAGAGGTGCACACATAACATCTGGCTGTGAAAAGAAGCATTCTGTCTCCCAGCAAGAGGCAGGAGTTTGCTAGAGACACAGGCTCCCTCTTAAAGGGCCAACATTCAAAATTTCATTTGTAGCCACTCACCCTGGGCTCTGGTAGAGGGAAGGCAGAGCAGACTAGCATTGCGTGAGGAAAGTCTTGGGTTTGTGGCTCTGGAAGAGAGCTGAAGAGTCAGTCATCAGGGTCTCTGTGCTGACTCATTCTCCCAAATTGCAGATGCAGTCTTTCTTGGGTGGAGCTCTTTTCTCTATGTAGCATCAGCCAGGGCGAAAGCAACAGCCCCAGTGTCTGGACTCCCTCTAGCCATACCTTGTGGAGCTTATGCAATGCTGAGGAGTACAACCAGATGGTCTTTCAGTGACTAAGCCCACCAGGCAGCTGGCAGACAAAGGCAGATCTCACTGGGACACCTTGAGACTTTTGTGGATCTGCCCCTGGGCCCAGTGCTGATTCAGA
This sequence comes from Desmodus rotundus, assembly GCF_022682495.2. NCBI lineage: Eukaryota > Metazoa > Chordata > Mammalia > Chiroptera > Phyllostomidae > Desmodus > Desmodus rotundus. The sequence continues at coordinate 50,489,011 of NC_071389.1, forward strand.
GCTTGGTCCTTCCAGCAGTCACCCAGGCTTAGCAGAAGCAGTTACAAACTGTGGGTCACATGTAGCACCAAACAGGTTGCCAAAGGCTAATCACAGGCAGCATCTTACATGGGCCTACACAAGAGTCCCTCCCAAGAGGCCCCAAACCAACAAAACTAGTGGCCAGCCTCAGACAATGTCGAGCAAGATTCATTGAGCTTCACAAGAAGCAAATCCAAAGGGAGATCTTGGTGGGCACCAAAACCTGCTGAGGCAAATTCTGCTTCTGTGGTTAGCACCAGAACAACAGCTCACATGCCGTGGTTGGAATTGAGCCTCATGTGCAGCCAGTCTGAGGGTCAATCCCATGCTCAAGTGAGTCAATAGCAATGAAGACTCAATTACAACAGGAGGACCTACATAACACAAACGAGGGATATTCCTGGAGCACCCAGCTCAGGTGATCAAGAACACTGTGTCACTGGACCCCACAGGACACTTTCTACATAAGGCCACCCCACAAAGACTAGGATTCATAGCAGATCTTTCTAATACATAGAAAAAACACAAAGAGGCAGTCACAGGGGGTAGACAAAGAAACAGGCTACAAATGAAAGAAAAGGAGAAATCTCCAAAAAAAGAATTAAATGAAATGGAGATGAGCAACTTATCAGATACAGAGTTAAAAGTAATAGTTATAAGAATGCTCAACACCATGAAAAAGAACATAGAAATTATAAAAAAAGACCAACCAGAAGTGAAGAATACACTATCTGAATTGAAGAATATACTGGAAGGAATGAATAGTATGTTGGATGAAACAGAGGATTCAATCAGTAATTTGGAAGACAGGATTAAAAAAACATGCAACTTAAGCAGCAAAAAGAAAAAAAATAAAATAAAAATGAAGATGATTTAATGGACATTTGGGACAATATGAAGTATAACAACATCTGCATCTTAAGGGTACCAGAAAAAGAAGAGAGAAAGCAAGGTACAGAAAACTTATTTGAAATAATAATGACTGAACTGGTGAAGGAAAAAGACACACAAGTACAGAAAGTGAAAAGAGTCCCAAATAAGATGAGCCCAAAGGGTCTACCATAAGACACATCATAATTGAAATGGCAAGATTAATGACAAAAAGAGAATCTAAAGGCCTCAAGAGAAAGACAGTTAACTAAAAAGAAGCTCCCATTAGATTGTCAGCTGATTTCCTAACAGGAGCATTTCAGGCCAGAAGGGATTGGTATGAAATAACCAGTAAGATGAAAAGGACATACAATTAAGACTACTTTATCCAGCTAGGTTATAATTTAAAATTGAAGGAGAAATACAGAGCTTCCCAGACAATAAAAAGCTAAAGGAGTTTGTTACCACCAAACCAGTATTACAAGTAATATCGAACATCTGCCAGAGAAGTAGGAGTAGAAGGAAGAAGCAGAAGAAGCAGAAGAAGAAGACAACAGCAGAGGAACATAGTTAAAGAATAAAATGGAAATTAATATGTACCTATCAATAATCATTTCAAATAGCTTAAATGCTCCAATCAAAAGACATAGGGCAGCTGAATGGATAAAAAATCAAGACCCATATACACTCTCTCTACAAGGGACCCACCTCAGAATGAAAGATATACATAGACTAGAACAAAATGGATAGAAAAAGATATTACTTGAAAATGAAAATGAAAAAAAAAAGCTAGAGTAGCAATACTTATATCTGACAAAACAGACTTTAAAACAAAGGCTGTAGTGAGAGACAAGGAAGGACATTGCATAATGTTAAAGGGAGCAATCAGAAAAAGAATATAAACCTATATACATTGTAAACATATACATTCAAAAGAAGAGCATGTATATATGTAAAGCAAATCTTGATTGGCATAAAAAGAGAGATTGACACTAATTCAGTAATAGTAGGGGATTTTAACACCCCATTGATATCAATGGCTAGATATTCCAGACAGAAAATCAATAAGTAAACAGTGGCCTTAAAAGACACATTAGTTCAGATAGATTTATTTGATATCTTCTGAGGATTTCACCCTAACCAGTAGAACATACATTTTTTTCAAGTGCACATGGACCACTTTCTCTGATAGACAACATGTTAGGACAAAAGATAAATCTCAATATTTTAAGAAGATTGAAATCATATCAAGCATCTTCTTGGACCATAGTGCCATGGAACTAGATATGAATCACAAAACCCCCCAAGAAACACACAGATATGGACGATAAATAGCATATTACTAAGCAATGAATGGTTTAACAATGAGATCAAAGAAGAAATCGAAAAATACCATAAAACAAATAAAAATGAGAACACAATAACCCAAAATCTATGGTACACAGCAAAAGCAGCCCCAAGAGGCAAACTCATAGCATTACAATGCCAATTTCAAGCAACAGAAAATCTTAAATGAGCAATCTAACATTGCACTTAGAGAAACTTGAAAAAGAAAAACAATTGAATCCAAAAGTGATTAGATGCAAGGAAATAATAAAGATTTGAGTGGAAATAAGTGACATAGAGACTAAAAAAATAAATAAAACATCAATGAAATCAAGATCTGGTTCTTTGAAATGATAAGATTGACAAAACTTTAAACTGACTCGTCAAGATAAAATGAGAGTGGACCCAAATAAATAAAACCAGATAAAGACACTACAAAGAAAGAAAATTAAGGGTCAATATCCCTGATAAATATAGATACTAAAATCCTCAACAAAATATTGGTACACTGGATCCAGCAATACATTAAAAAGGTCACACACTGTGATCAAGTGAGATTTATATCGAGGATGAGAGGTTGGTACAACATTCACAAATTAATTAATGTGGTATACCACATAAACAAAATAAAGGATGAAAGTCATATTATCATATCAACAGATGCAGAAAAAGCATTTAAAAATTCAGCACTCACTTATGATAAAACTCTCAGCAAAGTAATAATAGAGAGAACATGCCTCAACATAATAAAGGCCACATATGACAAACTTACAGCCAGCATCATACTCAATGGGCCAGAACTATAGCATTTCCCTTATGAGCTGGAATGAGAAAGTGACATCCACTTTCACCATTCTTATTCAACAAAGTATTGGATGTCTGAGCCACACCTATCAGACAAGAAGAAGAAACAAATGCCATCCAAATTGGAAAGGAAGAAGTACCTTTCCAATTTGTCCTTATTTGCAGATGGTATTATACTATATAGAGAGAACTCTAAAGATTCTACCAATAAACTACTAGAAATGATAAATGAATTCAGTAAAGTAGCAGGATACAAAATAAATATTCAGGTATCAGTTGCATTTTTATACACCAGTAATTAAATATCTTAAAAGGAAACTAAGAAAATAATACCATTCACAATTCCTTCAAAAAGAATAAAATACCTAGGAATAAATTTAACCAAGGATCTGAAAGATCTGTACTCAGAAAATTATAAGACACTGGAGAAAGAAACAAAGAAGATACAAAGAAGTGGAAGCATATATGCCCAGTTCGTGGAGAGAGAGTTGACATTCTTAAAATATCCATTCTATCCAAAGAAGTCTATAGATTCAATGCAATTCCTACCAAAATACCAGAAGCATATTTCACAGAACTAGAACAAATACTCCAAAAGTTTATGTGGAACAACAAAAGGCCCTAAACAACAACAGCAAATTGGGAAAGAAGAACAATGTTGGAGGAAACAGGCAAGCTGATATTAAGCTGTACTATAAAGCCATGGCAATTAAAACAGCATGATATTGGCAAAAAAAAAAATGAGTAGACTATAGGTCAATGGAACAGAATAGAGAGTGCAGAAATAAATCCATGCCATTATAATTAATTAATATTCGACAGTGATAGCAAAAACATACAATGTGGTAAAAAGAGTCTATTCAATAAATGATGTTGGGAATATTGGACAGATATGTGTAAAAATTAAACTAGACCACCTCCTTTACCTTACACAAGGATGAACTCAAAATGGATTAAAGACTTACATGTTAGTCTCAAAACCATAGAATTCTTTTTTGTGGGGGGGATTTATTTATTTATTTTTAGAGAGAGGAGAAGGGAAGGAGAAAGAGAGGGAAAGAAACATCAGTGTGTGGTTGCCTGTCATGCACCCCCTACTGGGGACCTGGCCTGCAACTCAGGCATGTGCCCTGACTGGGAATCAAACTGGCGCTCTTTGGTTCTAAGGCTGGCTCTCAATCTACTGAGCCACACCAGCCAGGGCTCAAAAACATATAATTCTTAAATAAAACACAGGCCATGAATTCTCAAACATTTCTAGTAGCAATATTTTTTTGATATATCTTCTCAGGCAAGGGAAACAAATGAAAAAATAATGGTACTACATCAAGTGAAACAGGTTTTGCATAGCAAAGAAAACCATCTAAAAATGAAAAAACAGTCCCCTGAATGGAAGAACATATTTGCTGATACCTTTAGTAAGAAGTTAATATTCAAATTTATAAAGAACATGTAAAACTCAACACCAAAAAGAAAACCCAACAAACAAACAATCCAGCTTAAAAATGGGCAAAGGATCAGGAGGGAAACTTCTCCAAAGAGGACATAAAGATGCCCAGTAGACATATGAAAAGATGCTTAACATCACTACTCATCAGAGGAATGCAAATTAAAACCACAGTGAGATATTACCTCACAACTGTCAGAATGGCTATCATCAATAAATCCACAAACAACAAGTACAGGTGAGGATGTGGAGAAAAGGGAACCCGCATGCACTGTTGGCAGGAATGCGGACTGGTGCAGCCACTGTGGAAAACAGTATGGAGATTCCTCAAAAAATTAAAAATCAAACTGTCTTATGACCCAGTGATTCCACTTCTGGGATTTATCTGAAGAAACCTGAAACACTAATTCAAAAGAATATATGCATTCCTATGTTCATTGCAGTGTTATTTACAATAGCCAAAATTTGGAAGCAGCCGAGTGTCTATCAGTAGATAAGTGGATAAAGATGTTGTGGTATATTTACACAATAGAGTACTACTTGGCTATAAAAAGCAAGATGCAACAGCATGGATGGACCTTGAGAGAGCATTATGCTAAGTGAAATAAGCCAGTCAGAGACAAGTGCCATGAGATTTCACTCGTATGTGGAATCTAATGAGCAAAATGAACTAATAGGCACAACAGTGACAGACTCATAGATATAGAGCTGGCTGACAGCCATTGGAGGGGGTGGGGTAGCTGGGTGGGGCGGGGCAGAGGGATTGATCCAAAGATGAAAAAAAGAGAGAGGAAAACTCATGGACACATGCAACAGTTTGGTGATTGCTGGGATGAGATGTGTTGGGGGAGGTGCAGGAGGTTGCAGGGGGATAAATTGTGATGGATGGAGACTGGACTTGGGGTGGTGAACACATAATAAACTGCACAGATGATGGGCTGAAGAATTGTGCACTGGAAACATGTACAATTTTGTTAACCAGTGTCACCCCAATAAATTCAAAAAAAGGAAAAAATTAACTTTTATCAAAATCATTTTTGACTATACAGAGGCGCTATTTTGCAGAGTGACAAATACGTGAAAGCCTGCCTTCACCCTTCTTCTTTATCACGACAAACGTCTGTGTCAGGTCCAGCGAGTGTCCTTCACCACAGCACCGTGGCAGGCGATGTGGCCACGAAACCTAGTTATCACCTGTAGCCTAAGTAGGGCTCAGTGGTGTCTGACTTAATAGATGAAGATGTTGTTTTCAAAAATAAAATAATTAAAAATTTAAAAAATTAAATGAAAATTGTTAAGTTGCTCTTATAGGATGCTGATGTTAGTGGCCTAAAGATACACATTTTAAGACCATTACCCAGAATAGCATATAGCATGACAATTATCACAAAAGTAGTCTAAATTTTCAAATTCACTGCATATCTCATTCACTGTAAAAAATACCTTGCACATTTCAAACTTTGAGACTCTGAGACTGATCAAAGAAGAGTTTTCTTTTGTTCTTATTACTTAATATATTTCATGGCCTTTTCTTGAATAATGATTTTAATAATTTAATTTTCATTCCCATCAATTGGAACAGATTCTGACTTGTCAAGAATATATAAAAATATAACTTATGACTTCAGGACTCTCATTTCTTTAGAACTTACGGATATAAATGATATAAATCTGCTTTCTTCAATATATTTTCAATGTGTTCCATATTTTTATAACTATATCTACTTTATCTCTGCTTTAACTCTTGGGCAGTAATATTACAAAAATATGATCTGTCTTGAGTTATTTTACATTCTTTTTTCCCACTTATGTAAAAGTAGTAAATGAACTAGTTTAAAAATCAGGTATTTCTTATCCCCTGAATACTTCTCTGAGAATTTTCATTTACCATTTCTATTTGGATAAAATGTTTTTAAAGCTTTGTTCTAAATGGCTGGGCCTTTTAACAGTTTGGTTTTATTCACGGAATAAATTATTTTCCTATCTATCTGTAATGATCTTTTGCTTAGAGTTATATACTGTCAAAGTCTCCTTTTTTGTATCTTGCACAGCAGACTGCACATATTTTTAAAAGCTTTTGTTTATCATTTATACCACTCTTTAAATCTTGCTCTAACCACATGCTCTTCAAATCCCTGATGAAGCCAACCAAACTCTGGAGGCCTTTCCAAATTTGCAATTAATGAAGGATGAGTTTCACTGAAAGCTGTGTTTGTTTTCCCATCCTTCAATTCATTCCAGTTCAACATATATTTATTAATCTTTCAACAATAATCTTTTTTTAAAGCTTACATTATCTTCTTCAAAAATTGCAGTGCTAAGGAGTTCAGTTTTACACTGTTTTCATATGTTCACAGTTTTGAAACATTGAGTCTGAGCAATGAATTGGCCAATTTGAGGTCAAGGGCTCTCTGACCATTTGAATGCCTGTTGCTTCAGGCACTCTATAGGCAGTGGCAATAATTTTAAGGTCTCAGAGCGCCTGAGAGACTATAGAGTCCTATTTATATTTGATGCACTCTATCTACATGTGTATATTATGTACATGAATATTTATATACATATATGTTATATATGCAAATGTTATATATGTGTAGTTTGTATATATATGCTATATTTTTTCTGAAGTTTAATTTATACTTTTGTCATACTTCTTATGTACTAGGCACTTTTATAGACACTTTACCAATATTGACATATTCAATTTTCATTATAGCTCTATATGGTAGGTGGTACTATTATTACCTACCATCCTCTCCCACTTTACAAATGAAGAATTTGAAGCATAAGAGGTTAAATAACCTGATTAAGTTTGCACCACCGAATGGTGGCAAACCTAGAATTCGAACCCAGACAGCTGACTGCAAAGTCCATGTTCTGAACCCTCATGCTATGCATTGTTTGAAGAAATATGAATCTTTGCAGAGGCAAGAGCAATTCTTTGTTTGCTTTATGATGTGATTTTTTGTAAGAGTCCCTACTATTGAAAGAAATTTTGGTATAGATGGCCTATTGAAAAAGTCCTTTTAAACTTATCTTCAATAAAACTTTCTCCCAAATCACCAAGTCAGCACATACTATGTTACTAAATGCCTCCAAATGCTACTCCTTAAAATATTTTGCAGTTCACTTTTCTTTACTTGAATAAATATGGAAGATAATCTATCCTGTTAATTTATCAGGACTCCCTCAATAATTAGGGCAATGGCTTAAGAAGGAAAGTATCTAATTTTCACTTCAATGTACAAGATGACATGGTGATACGGAATTTATTCAATATCGTCTTTAAAATTGATGGAGAAAAAGAGATAAAAAAATTTATTAGCAAGAATAACAACTCTACGATCTTATATGAGTCTGAAATTATATAACTCTGAGGAAGCCGTAAGTATTCACGGTGATCAGACTTAGTCAGTCTTCTTATAAGTTAAAAGAAAAATCAGATTCAAATGACTAATAGTTCTAATTATATTAGCATGGCATTCAAACTCAGGAAGCTATTACCCCTACCTCTAAAACAGAGAAACATTATTAATTATATAATGTAAACCTTGTATGTGTCAACTAGAAAGTCACTTAAAATAAACTATTCAAATATGCTTCAGTTTGAGGGATTATGAAATGTATTCTATAATTTGACCAGAAAGTGTTATATTATGAGATTCTTTAAATACATAATCATAGACTTACTCAAACTAGTTTCATTTGGTGGGTGGGGGTAATTCATAATCATCTAAAGTAATTTTAAGCATTTTTGATTGATTACAATTTGAGAACTTATTTTTTCGTGTCTAAAACACTCAGTTTCTCAGATCAGCAAATCTTGTTTTAGACTAAAATTTAGAGCCATTTCTGGAATGAGAGGAGAAACAACTATTTAACCAACTTTTACCTCTTCATGGGTTGGCAGCGTCAACAAATTCTTTTACTCAGCAGTTACAAGAAATTCCTATGAACTTTCCAAAGTTAAATAACTTTAGCGGTTCCACTTTCTCTTTTAAAGAGCCAGCAGCCAACATTCAAAATGAGCTGCTACATTCCTATATAACAAGATAAAGATTGTTTCCAATATCAATAGCTTTCATCTTGATTTCATGTCACCCAGAAATGTCCACAATCAAAAACAACGCTTAACAACACACTTACACCAATGGCCTATCTTTTCAGACTGAGTATTTCTGGTAAGAACAATCTGAAAATAAAACACAACTGAAATAAGTCCTTTGACTTGTCAGTTTCAAGAGACCAAAATGTGCCACTATACTCCAAGAGTAGAAACATAGGTTTTCCCCCAGCTATTGTTCCCTTTAGAAGCACTAAGTGCTGTTCTGTTTTGTAATGATTTTATAATAATGAAATACTAAACCAAAGTAAATAGTTTTTTAATAGCTACTGAGGAAACATTGTAAACTCTCTACAGATCCGTTTGCAAAGATATTGCAGAAGCTAATCACCTTACAACTCTTACACAATGTGACACAGATTTACTGCAAAAACCCTAAAGAATAAAATAAAAGGTATTAGTCTCAAATTAGAGTCAGATGACAAAATCCAAAGGGAGGACAAATCACAGACAGACGAGGACAAGTAACAGACATTAGAGCAGCGCCGCAAGCATGCGGCCCGTATTCAACCGAGTTTCCTTCTGTAACAATGAAGAGGTCTTGCTTATGGAGAAAGTACCCAGACATACTTTGTAAATGTATGTGGATACTGACCTGGACTTGTGACAGGACTAGAGGTAGTAGGCTCAATAATTTCTACAAAAAGGGAAAAGGAAAGAAAAGAAAAACATTTTGTGTATTAATCATACATAAAAGACAAACACTCATGAGACAATCAACAATCATGCAACATATACACAGGTGGTCTTTCATCTGAAGAAGGCTTGCCTGACCTGGGAAACCAGCGCACACAATTCAGTTTCTGAGGCTACACAAAACCCCAATCAGCGTGTGTGATGGAAGTCGTCTTTCACACTGAGCCAACATTGAGGAGTCCTTCCCACATTCCGATCCATGGCATCATGTTATGCTGTGCTAAGGTTAAGTGCTGACCCTTAGAGTTCTCAAGCAATAGTTTTCAAAACCTCTTTGTAGAAAAACACTAAAACCTTTATGTACAATGCCTTATCGGAGAGAGCCAATGCCAGTTCCTATAGTCATTCAATCAGTTCTTGCCTCTTAATATGTACAAAAAATAAAAAAGGGTAAAATTCAAATGAACTTAAAATGTCTTTTTGAAGGTAAATTTCACATTTTGTAAGCATAGTGAGAGAATTTGGCCATTTAGAAGACTAGTTATGTCTGCAAGACTAGTTAAGTCTTCAAGTCCCTGTGTAAAAAGCAGCGCCACCCCACATCCACAGAAACATGTCCCATTTGGAGCTACCTGAAATACATTGATGACTACAAGATGTTACTGTCTGTAGTCTAGAGAAAACTAAAAGGTAAGTGTGCCACTGGTGTATCAATTTAATTTTCCAGAAAGTATCTAACAAATGATAGCCTTGTGGCATTTTAAATCATGTATGTACATTTATTTAAGATTTACCTCTTAACTTTGTAATAGGATGGCTTCTTTTCAAGTGTTAAATGCTGATGATCATGAAAATAACAGCAATACAAAGATTAAACATCATTATTGGCAGCCCTAAAGGATATACACAATTTTTATTGAGGGAGAATGCAAATATCAGGAAAACATGGCATTTTTTGATACACTGTAATAATGCATTGTCCTGAAAGACTTACGTCAGTACAAATTACACACAGGAAACCTGCTCCTTTGTTAACTTAGCTAACCAGCGTGTCCTATAACAGCACAGAACCAGTTTAGATGCTTAGAACAAAACAGAGTGAGTATGGCGTGAGAGGTAAAAGCAGAAATGTGCATGAAAAATTTTACCTGCGAACAAGATTTGCCTCCTTGCTCAGCTATGTTCCCATGGCCCACCAAAGACCTTGTAGAGCAAAAACAATTTTTTTTTTAAGTTTGCTAACTTCTCTGGGGCTCTTGTAGTCTTTCACTGATTCTTTCACTGACAAGGCCATGACATTTAATAGTGAACTCAAACCCCTTCTCGAATAGGCTAGTTTAACCACTGGTTTGAATAATAAAACCCTAGTTTAAGCAAGACATAAAATGGAGCTTCCAAAATCTTTTCCGGGGGTCAGTTTTAGGGGGGCCTTAATCTGTGGGTGCCAGTCTCCAGGACTGCTTCTCTGGGTCATTTCCTGACTGGGGCCGATGGATCCAGTAAGACGCTTGCCGACAGCTGACTGGGATCAGGCATAAATTTCCATAGATCTGGGAAGGAGGGGGATGTAGCTTTTAAAGAGAGACATCACCAAACAATTAGATAACAAACTACAATTAAAAATTCAAAAGTCTCGTCATTCATCTGGCAGTGTGATTTGATGTCTTTGGGAAGTGACAACTTACTAAGACAACTCTGCATTAGATACTTAAAAAAGTGGGAATTTGTCTAATTTCTTTTTCCAAGGACAGCTATACATATTAAAGTATCACAATTAATATTTCAATTCTTTCCAGGTGTTAAGCAGTATTTTAGGTCCTGGAATTAGAGCAGCTAACAATACATTTAAAAATGTCAGTTCTTGTGGAGTTTATGGATTGTATAATGTAGGGTTTTAATATATTAGGACATTTAATTCTTATGTCAAACTTCCATTATTTATAAAAAATTAAAATTAAAAATAAAATATCATAGAGAAATGTTGCTCTAATTTAAAAATTGTTCTTTGTTGGGTTGACATAAACTGTCACATATTTTTATGCATTTATGGTTTTAATTTTTCTTTAAAAAGTTCCCTCAAAAAATTAAAATTTATGTTAAATTTTGTTTAATCTACATATTGAATCTCATTAATATACATTAAGAGTGTGTATACTCAAATGAAAAGATTTTAGAATTCAAAAGAAAAGTGAAATCATATAATGTCCTGAATAGTAGAAACTTAATCAGTAAATTTATTCAGGGAAAAACTAAATTCAGTAGGACAGTGAACAGTTTTCTATGTTCAGTAATTTGGACATTTGCACTTTAATTTCTTCAACTGTTTTGTTTCCATTGTTCTGAATTTCTAATGCTTATTTGAGTGTTCATTGGAAAAGATAGTGTGGCATACAACCACGACTTCATCTCAATGTAAGGATGGGGGAAGCAGACAGCTCTCTCTTTGAACCAAGCTGTTCATCACACTTGCTTATGTGGAGCTAAATTGCTTATATAAAGCCACATTGTCTCATAGAAAGGCCTTTTAAAAGAATACAAAAAGTTAGTGCATAATAATTATGTTGTGCATACCATTCATTTCATAATTTAGTTTAGTTTCATACTCAACAAGTAATTTAGTTTCATAGTCAATCCAAGATATTTTTTTCCCACATAGGCCAAGATACAGTAGCATCTCTAGTGAGGTAATTGTATACAAAACAAGAATGGTGACCAGACAAGTTGGTTGAGTTGAAGATTCGTATAGTAAAAAACTAGAGGTCACACATAGGGCTGGGTAGGCAATGAGCAGAAGAGAAACCAGAGAAAGTGAGGTCAAAGCACCAAGATTAGGAAAAGCTGGTGCTGAGTTTTGGTGAGTTAGAAAGGACCCAGATAACACTGGGATTAACTCTCCAACCTGCCGTTATTCAGGTATGATGGTGAGCAACTTAACAAACTTTCCAAACTTCCGTTGTCCTCCTTTATGGAATTTAGATAATAACCCCTACTTTGAAGGGTTGTTGATAGGATTACAGATACTTTATGTAAAAAATCAAGTGAGAGTGAGTAGCAGAAGTGCTCTTGGTTATTAGTTATAGAAGTGAATGGGAAAATTAATATCTGAATCAATGACAAGAAAAGTAAAGTGTTAGGATTTGGGGGAGGCTTAGCTTTACTAAGTAGAGGAAGACAGAGAACATCATGTCTAGGTGAAATACACAATTCCACCTAGAATGTGAACATTGATTTTTTCCAATTAAAAAAGTTAATATATTATGCTTTTGGTTAATTATTTAGGAGTCATGTTGGCTCTTGGAAAATAAGTATAGAATTTAAAGTAACAGTTCTGATTTAAGGAAGAGTAGGAAATTATAGATCAAGTTCTTACAAGTTTTGTGACAGAGAAATGCACTTTAATTTTAAAATGAGGCTTTTGTGCCAAATTGTAGGCATGCATTATTAAGATATACAGAGGTATTTTAACATAATTTCCCTTTTTATATCTTCAAACAAAGTATAATGATCCCACTAAGTCAATATGGCCACACTCTTTTTAATAAAATCTATTACTCAGAAAATACAGTTTGGGTAATAGTTGAGGTGACTAGATCCAATAAATCTGCTATAAATTTCCTTATACTTTTTAGGTATTGATTCAATTTTTCAGGAACTACTTTTTGAAGAGCTGTTATAACAACAGCAATAATTATTATATTAATTAAAATTATTGACATTTATTAAACTCTTAATATTTGCCAGGTAGAGTTATACATATTAACTATATGTTAACTCATTTCTTTATCCCAAAGATTCTATGAGGTACATACCAATATTAATTCCCTCTTTATAGGTGATATAATGGAGCACAGAGATTTCAACTCTCTTATTCATAGTCACACAGCTAAATAAGGTGTAGAAATGGGAGAGGTCTGTAACAGAATGTCTTAGCATTCCACTTTCTCACCTTCTGGAAGAAATACCATGATCACTTTTGTCATACCTGTAATTACTTAAATGGGACATTTCTATACAAGGGCTCTTACAACGCTTCACGACTATTAGCTTTCCCATTAATATGGTCAGTCATTCTGTTAGAGGCAGCTAATATATGAGTGGCTTCTGTCACCAAAATTGGAAGAGAGACACATACAATGTTAATTTTGGAGGCTTCTGTATGAGAGGACTTTGCATGGAGAAAACAGTTTGTAACACGACAATTTCCAAATCTTATCTTCATAGTCCAAGTCAACACTAAATATAGTTGTTTGCTTCTGTATAAACCTGAATGCTAATGAGGGACAATTCTCCAAATACCTCAGAGGACATTATCATAACGGGATTACACGATCAAATAAGAATCTTGAACTTGTAAACTCCCACTGTGTTAGCAGAGTAGTTTGACCAGATATTTTGCTTAGCTCTCAAGAATGTTGGTTGTTTTTACAGGGATCAGATCTGAGCTGTGGGTTCATCTAGTAATCAACTTGTAAGCACTGAAACAGTCTTCGGGAGGTGCCCAGTGGGCTCTCCTGACAAACAGCAGTAACTGTTCTCAGTGAGACTTTCTCGTGTGTCTTGTTATGTGGAGGATCAGAGTGAACGCTCCAGGGTTAACAGCAGAATTATATCATCGTGGGCAATTGTGTTACTGTACGGAATGGCCTCAGCAAAGAGATGGTTTTAATTGTACATACGAGGTGAAGTGAAGTTCACCAAGACAGACATTTTCTACTGTTATGTGGAAAAGTGAGGTGTCATGAAAACCAAGGTTTTACTTTGTTAGTAAATGTGGTTTTGACCAGGACAGGAGGAAATGCTATTAAAACAAGATGTCGAGGACAGAGAGTGCATTTTAAGAAGAAACCATGTGTAATGAGCCTTCCTACAGACCTCAATAACTATTGCTTAAAAAAATTTTTAACTTTGAACACCCAATGTAGTGTGTTCAATTGCCCAGTAGTGTTAGAATTGCAATGTAGTGTTAGAATTGCCCAGTATCAAACCCTTTTATTTCTATGTGTTTTGGAAAATCATATTGGGTTTCTAGGTTGTTATTTTATATTTATGTTATTACACAGCTGCGATGTGTGTGACTTATCTTTTAGACTGTTGAGAGAGAGCATGATTGTGTATTGAGACATTGCAGAAATTAATCCTTTTGGTTGCCATGGTTTCATCTGAAAGCTCTGACTCCCAATATTTGTGGAGTGCAAGCAATGTCATTTCACAGCAGAATAAAGAGGACGTTGCCCTGGGAATGACCAAGGTCAATGCTGATGGAAGCCACGGAAGACAGACTGAGCTAGGTTGGACGCAGAAGGCAGAAAAGGCCACCCTGCTCTTTACCTTTATGGGGAGGCCAATACAGTGTGTCAGGGCACTGGAACAGCAGAGACTTTGTGCAGTGAGGACAACTTAAATATCACACTTTTGACCGTGGGGTTGTAGCTGACACCAGTGGCCACATAGTATTAGTCATAGACAGACAGCACGGGCCTGGCAATCAGGGGACTTGGGCTCCACTCTATCTGCTAACCTTAAGTGTGTAATTCTAACCCAAGCTCACTTTTCTGATGTATAATTGAGAAGTTATAAGACTTGGCCCATGTGCTTCACTGAGTTATTCTTGTTTCTGTCACATGGTTGCTGACAGAAGCCATGGTTAAGGGATGGTTTTGTGCAGTGGTGAATAATACTGCCTCTAAAGGAAATTTACCTAAGCTAGGACGGAACTCTGGATCCAAAACTTACAAGCTACTCACCCTTTCTAAGGTTGTGCATTTGATAAAATGAAGATAATGATAATGTCTACCATTGAACACTAGAGTGAGGGTAGATGAGATAATGCATATAAATCACTTCTCACAGTGACTGCCTGGCAAATAATTAACCACGGCTCTATGAAAGTTAACTTATTTTTAAATTGACATGATGATAAGTGACCTTTAAAACCATTACAGCACTATCAACACTTGTTATTATAAGTGACTATCATATAACTCGACCTTAAAAGTAAATATTTTTTCTCAAGAAAATCACTTCTATTAATAAACAAATTGCAAAAGTGCTTCTACATTTTTATAAAGGAGAACCTATGTGTCAACATTAGCTGTACTCACCCACCAGAAATTCACTGTAACTTTAAAAATGCACAAGATTTTTCTGCGTTTATTTTGAAGATGCTTCTTTGCCTAGTGGAAGGAATGTGCTACATGTAGCTATTATTTGCAGATGTTTGAGTGTGTATGTGATAGGGTAAAGAAGAATTCACAGAAGCATAAGAATTAGAGTGTTCCATTAAGTATCTCTACATGTGTGTACGTATACCTCCAGCATCCATTTGAAGAAAAAGCCCTATGTCAAAACTAAAATAAGCATGTCTGCTATCATCCTGGTAAATACCCTGAGGCAGTATAAATGTCGTTATACTTAATCTTGGTCAAAACTTCTACTATGAATATAAAATATCTTCCCAGTCCACCCAAAGCTAATTCTGAGTGAGGAAAACAGTTTCAGTAGTGACGAAGGAGCATTAATACTAAATGGTATACTCATATGCATAGTCATATTAATAAAATAACTTTATTGACATATTACAGCTGTTTTAATATTTCTCTATTGGGTCAGATTTTGCGAGAACAATTTTGGAAGAATTTTGGTCCATGCTATGGATTACTAGGGATTGAAAGGTTTATCCGAGACTTCTTCTAAATGAACTACCAGCTTTCAATAAACATGACATTGACTCAAAAGGCCATTGAAGACCTTTAGGTTTTAGTGAATATTTCAACAGCACTCTGATGCCATTCTATCGATAATCTCTGGAAAGGATCTGAGCGTGGTGTTATTTCTGAAACACACCTCCCAATATTGCCAAACAAAAAATGTCTCAGATTTCAGCAAACACACTTATCTTCTTCTCTAATACAAATTAGAATAAACAATAAAGTCAAAAGAATGTAGTTAAGGATACAACATGGTTTCAAAGGAGGAGTAATAACCACTGATATATTTTAAAAGTCCATTGTATTGATGTCATGCAGGGAAATGCAGAGCCCAGACAGCTTGTAATTAATACTTGGACTGTTTATTGTCTTACACCTACAAAATCCTAATTACTTTCAAGGACTGTATTGCAACATGTGAGTCCTTTCCAATCGTTCCCCGCATGTGACTGTGCGGAGTAAGGGCTTTGTGTGATTGCCTCTGGGTTTTTGGTGGCACAGGGATCCCCAAGAGGCTGGCAAACGGCCAGATGCTTTTTGATACTCATTTCACTGCATTAGCACATTACTTATCCATTTGACACATTGGATCTAAAAGACAGTTTGGTGAATTTAAATCAACACTAGTACTAAGTCTTAGCCACGTGGGGTATGCTTTCAATATAGTTGGAGTCAGACAGAAGTGGGTTTAAATCTCTGCTACATAGTACCTGTGAGATTTTTATAAGTTAATGATCATAGGTAAGATGGGTCTTTCAAGATGAATAACCAAGATGAGACACCTAATATAGTGACTGGTATACAGTATGTCTCTTTCCTTTCTGATTAAGAACCAAAATTTCTGCTATTGTGGAAGAAGGCTTTTAATCTCTAGCAATTCCTAGGCCCTATTTGGATAATATATTTGTAAACACTGGGCAATAAAGAAAAATTGAAAATTAGTAATAAAATGGCAGTTTGAGAACGGTGACAAATGTCCCTGGAATACTGGCTTCACCAAAGATGTATTAAATGAGCCCACCTGTTGGCCAGTGTGAAATGGACTACAAGGGCAAACTCTTTGACAAAGAAGGAGGCTGTGGAATATCTGTAACAGGCGCTGAAGTGAGTCGCACTCATGGGCGGCTTCTGTGAGCCATGCGAGTCAGGACAGGTTCAACAAGGGTGAGCAGGAACAGAAAAGGCTGGCAGAACATGTGTTCTTAGAGGCGTCCCATTGCTCTGTTTGAAGCCATGTGTCAATGATACAACCTTTTGGGTACTAATGCCAGCAGAAAATGCCACCTGCTAAGGAACAGCTATGATATTGGCTCAGTTAAGAAAAACAAACAAACAAACAAACAAAAAAACCCCAAAGGCCAAAGGCAAAGCCTTGAGAGATGATTGAAGGGTTTCCTAGAGAAGAGGGGCCTAATCACTGTCACACTGACATTGGATTATCTTGATGCTATTAATTCTTGTGATAACACACCTTTTGTATATATTCTACTTTCCTGACATTATGCTAGGTGTGTGAATGCAATAGTCATAAGGCAAATTCCCTCCTATTTAAAATATATGAGAGATTAGCAATAAATAAACTAACAAAAGAATTACATGGTTTGCACTGTGGTGAGAACTATGGGAAACGAGCACAGGGTATTTTGGGAGCCCATTGCAAGGGGATCTACCATGTAATCAGGATGCATGCTTTGGGAAAGCCTCTCTAAGAGCCAGTACACTAAACTTTAGCTTCCATATTTGAATTATGTATTTTGTCCGGTGGCAAACAGCTACAGGAAGGGTTGTGGGATGGGCTCACTGCTGGAGTGAGGCCGCTAATACGTTGAGTTACCACGTAGTGTCTTCTGGTCACTGCTCTTGAGTCTGTGGGATGTTGAGAGGGCATGGCGTGATGTCCTCTCTGAATAGCAAGGGACTGAGTAAATAACCCCAGTTAGCAGCAGAATGTGTTACAGCCTGAAGAAGTCCGAGGCCATCCTGATCCCACCAGTTCATCTAATAGATGAGAAAAATGAGCCCCAGGCAGATCAGTGACGTGCCCAAATTGTACAACCAGTAACTTACAGCAATGAAATTAGAAGCTCTTTTCACTCCAGACCCAGTGATGATGAAGAGGACAGAAACCTTTGCAATGCTCTACCCAATAGCAGTAGTCTAAAAATGGCAGTCCAAGAGAGACAAGTCTCCTCAGTAATGTGCCAGGGTAGGAGGTATCATTTTACTCCTGTCGTAACATATGTTCCTCGTAACTCTATAAAGCAAGGGGAGCAAGTGACTGAAGATCAGGAACTCCACAAGCAATCTCACTTGGCTTCAAAGTCTGACCTGACCAATTCTGGGGCACATTCAAATTGGAAAGTTTTCTACTTCGTCTCAAATTGACTTGAAAAAGTGCAAATATGCATATGTGTACATAATAGACTGTAAGGTAAGTGTAATGGAGTGTAATGTGAGATTGTATGTAATGCCACACACACATTCATACACATATGTATATATGTATGCACATATATCTGTTACATGATAGGAATATACATATCATGATAAACCTTTTTGCTTATTTATTTTCCATCTTTGTAATTATAATATAAGCATCATGAAGTCAGGGACTTTGCATTGTTATTGCATTCTCAGTGCCTGAAGCACTGCCTGGCTTATAGTGGGTACTCAATACCTATGTTCTAGATGAGTGAAAGGGCATGTATGCAAGTACATATGTGGGTGCACCTGCTCATATGTGAATATTATGATGCGGGCACTTATTCATGCATACATGCTACGCACATGTGACAACTCCACAGAATCTACTGAAACAGGAGGATGCATGACTCACAGAATCCAACCAAACATCTAAAGAATACAGTTTAAATAGTTTGCCAAGATGAGAAGAATTCTATTACTGAGTCCAAATGGGAGTTTTAGCATTACCTGCATATACAGCTTTTTGTTAATAAAAAGATTTTTCTCCTTAATTAGGCAAGATTGAAGCAGTTACTATTATGCAACATGAAATAGTAAAGTCTGACCAAGATACTTGCTACACTGACCATATAATAACTTTTCTATATTTTAGTCTCCTGCCATTTAATTCCAAAGTGTTTCATTATCACAAAGGAAGAAAAGACAGGAAATGCAGGAGGGCATAATGAATTAGACTTAAATGTGTCTTAGCTGCACAATCTGCTGTACATACATAAAAGAGACATGATTTCAGCCAAGTTTAGTTTTAGGGAACAAACTTTTTTCAAGCTCAACACATCTAGTTATAACTTGAGCTGCGTTTCCTAGTAGGTGTTGTTAATATCAAGACCTTTAACAAACTCAGAAACAATTTGTTTAAAATTTGAGCAGAATATCCATTATGACTGATTTTTACTCCAAATTACATATTTCAGTGAAGCAAGTTATTCTTAGGCACACAGAATTAGACTCTTAGGAAATGAATCCAGGGTATAACATCAGTTGGTTAAGGTGGTTAGAATGTTTATCCATTAAAATCACATTAGGTTTTAGGCTTTATATGAATTCAAAACAGTTGGTTTAAGCATTGTTTGTTTGTGTGACTTCTTTTCTTTGCCAAAACTCTATTTGAAGAAGATGCACTCATTGATACAATTGTCAGGAAACAACCTTGTCACCCTGGCTGGTGTGGCTCGGTTGGTTGGACCACACACCAAAATGTTGGGGGTTTGATTCCCAGTCAGGGCATGTGCCTGGGCTTGCAGGTTCGATCCCTGGTCAGGGCATGTATGGGAGTCAACCAATAGATGTTTTTCACTTTCTCCATCTCCCTTCCTCTCTCTCTAAAATCGATAAACATTAAAAAAAAAAGCAATCTTATCTATACAGTAGCCCCCATCTGCATTGGATATATTCCAAGCCCAGCTCTGGATGCCAGGAACCACAGATATACACACACACACACACACATACACAAGGTCCGTCCAGAAAAAGTCCAGCCATTGTTAATATAACAAGAACGATTTGTATGACATAGATGTAACCTGGCAGCCAGAGGGTGGACTGGAATGCACATGAATGAACGATGATGACTTCCCTGTACTAGACAGTGGGGAGGTTTACACCACTGAGTGAGCATGTGCACTGTATGGTCATTGAATACAAAATGACTAAGCGAGTAGAGCAATGACTCTGCATCGAATTTTGTGTTAAGCTTGAACACTCCTCCATGGAAACTATTCAGATGACTCAGAAGGCTGCAGCTATGAGAAACTGGTGATTGGCAGCTTCATCACCACAACACCCTCACTCATGCATCACATCACATGCAGAGGTTTTTTTTGATGAAACATCAAATCATCCAGGTGACTCAGTCCCCCTACAGCCCAGATTTGGCACCCTGTGACTTCTGGCTTTTTCCAAAACTAAAATCACCTTTGAAAGGGATAAGATTCAGGAAAATATGACGGTGCAGCTGATGGTGATTGGGAAAACTGTGTGAGGTCCCAAGGTGCCGACTTTGAATGAGACTGAGGCATCATGGTCCTAGGTACAATGATTCTTGTATCTCATATCTTCAGTATATGTCTTTATTTTTTCATTTTACATGGCTTGAAACTTTCTGGACAGACCTTGGTATGTATCTGTATTTATATACCTGTATTTTGCCGTGTATAATGCACATTTTTTTGCCCAAATTTTTGAGGAAAAATAAGGATGTGCATTATACATGGGTAGTACTAATTTTGTATCTATAGAATGTTTTAAATTCTCTTATTTATAATTATACATTAAAAGTATAACTCTAGAGATCCATAACAATATCTATATGCAAAATAATACTCTGGAATACCCTAGAAAATGATAATCAGTTTTGTTTCTAAATATAAAAAGTAAAATATTGAATTAAAAATTAAAATGAATTATTTATTTCCTTATAGTTTGGGTCCAAAATGTGGGTGCGTATTATACACTGCAAAATACATGTATATGTACCAAAAACTCTGCACAAGATGTGATGCATGAAGAGGCTCATTGTCCTGATGAAGCTGCCAGTCACCAGTTTCCCATAACCATGGCCTTCTGAATCATCCCAATAGTTTCTAAGGAGGAATGTTCAGGCTTTACGCACAACACGATGCAGATTTGTTGCTCTACTTGCTCAGTTATTTTGAATTCAATGGCCACACAATATACATCCTCACTCACCAGCATCTATGGCCTCCACTGATAGTACATGAAGTCATAATTGTTCACGCATGAGCATTTTAGTCCACTCTCCTTGGCTGCCAGGTTACATCAATGCTATACAAACCCTCCTCATCATATTAACAATGGCTGGGCTTTTTCCAGACAGATCTCCTATAATTATACATATATATATAATATATAATCATACGTATATATTATATGTTTTATTTTCTCTCCACATTTGCACATACATACTTAATGGTAGCCCTTTATGGCTTTGCTTTGACATACCCAAATTGCCAGCATTACTACTCTAGTGCTTTGGAGCCATTATTGAGTAAAATAAGGGTTACTTCAACACAGCACTGAGATACCTCACCAGTCAATCTGATAACCAAGACAGTTATTAAGGGACTCAAAGGTGGGCAGGGAGCATATACAGCCTAGAGACCCGGGACAAGGGGATATTTCACATCCTGGGCAGCACGGAGCTAGAAGGTGTGAGATTTCACAACACTATTCAGAATGGTGCATAATTTAAAACAGATCACTTTTTATTACTGGAATTTTCCATTTAATATTTTCAGATCCCAGTCGACACTGAGTAACTGAAACCACAGACAGTGAAATTGTGACTAAGGAAGGACTGCAGCATGTGCCTTACCACCTTCAGAAAGTCCTTGACCTTCCTCCAGTGCGTAGGCTCTCCTTTCCCTTCCTGCTCACTAAACACTGAGTTCAGGTAGTGTCATTGACTAGTTTAGTAGTGTGGGAGTAAGTCATAAATGCTTTGAACCCCACCTTGCTACTTGGAAAAATAACTTTCTCTAGGCTTCAGTCTACCCAGCTGTAGAATAGGGAAAATAACTTGCCTCATAAGGTAATTGTAAAAATTAAATAATTTCTGTAAAGATTTTAGCATAGTTCCTGGTACATAAAAGTTAGTCATTATTATTAAGATAATGTAAATAGATTACATACATGTTATATATTAATTATTATAATTATTCTTATTTTCCATCTAATGATAGCCCAGGATGGCAGATTACTGGGGAAGTGGATAAAAGGCAGTCTGAGTAGCTATGGTTGGCATCAATGAATTAGTTTACAACACCACTGAGATTCAATTCTTTATAGGAACACAGTAGCTACAGCAGAAAGAAGGTAGACTTGGGACTCTCTCCTGGCTCTGTGATTAACTCTGAAGCCCTGGGCAACTTATCATCCTCTCTAGGGCTATTTCCTTAATCAAAAAGTGGAGCAGAGAGTGAAGAGAGAAAATAACTTATCAGTTGCTACAACACTAGTTGCACTCGGAATCGAGATGAGAATTCTGGTTTTCTGACTGCAGGTCAGGTCTCCTGCGTTAGCAGCTAATTGGCTGCTGGCTCCATCTGAAGCACTTCATTTATTAGTTCATGCTACAAAGATTATTAATTATCATGTGCCAATAATTATGTTAGATGTCAGAGATATAACAGAGTGCAGGAAGGGGCAGTATCTCTGCCCCACGAAGCCTGACCTAATGGGGGGACTGGTTTGGGGTACGTGGGCCCTGTGTTGGATTTAGAGAACTTCAGCTGAGCTCAAAACCACTGATCAGAACCTGTCTGTCTGCCTTTCGCCTCTCTCCAGAAGGAACAAGGGGTGCTTTATACTTATCAGGCAGAGGAATACTACACATGTGCCTTACCTTTGAGAGTTTCACGTTAAGAGCTGCTGACTTCCATGGCAACTCCCAAACAAATGTTGTGGAAAAGAAAATCTCTCCTGAGCCATCTCAGCCTTGAGGTGATTAGACTCCTTTGGAAGCCAGTGCCTTGTGTTGATTTCATGTTTCATATATTCCTTTTAATACTGATTTTGTGGAGAGTCTACTGTCTTCTGTGTCTTCTTTCCTCTTCGTTCTTTCTGTTTCTTTCTTTCTCTTGACATGTTCTTGACTTAACTTTTTTCCTTTCTATTTTAATGCAGTGGTCCCCAACATTTCCGGCACCAGGGACAGGTTTCATGGAAGACAATTTTTCCACAGAGCAGTGTGGTGAGGGGTGTGGATGGTTTCAAGTGCATTACATTTAAGCTCACCTCCTGCCATGTGGCCCAGTTCCTAACAGGCCCAGACTGGTACCTGTCCACAGCCCAAAGGTTGGAGACCCCTGTTTTAATGACAGGTGGACTGTGGCAATTTTGTACATGATTCAGTTTGTGATACATATCCCAATATTTTCGTTTCCTGTGGATTCAATGAGCAACAGGGAGCAGCCCTGGTACCTGCCTTCACTGGAAGAATCAGACTTGTTGGGAGACACTCAGGCTGTGTGTGCAGTGGCTGGTACAGCTTTAACGTGAATAAGGATGGACTCCAGTGATAAGCACACCAGAGGGGCCCCAGCAAAAGAAAACAGTAATCTTTTATGTAAGATTTAAGACAAGTTAACACAACAGCTCTTCAGTCACTGGTGTCTCTACCAAGTTATTTAACCAGGGTTTGTTACAGTTAGAACAATGATGAATTGACCAAACTTTTCTTTAATCCAAATCAATAAGGAATGCCCATGGCATACACAATTTTTTTAAATGCTTATTCATTCAATAGATGGTAAAATAAAAATTTAACAGTGAAAACTAAAATCACTTGATTTATCTACTAATTAATCTATTCAGAAGTTCACTGAGTGCCTCCTGTGTGGCAAGTACTGTCCTGTGTGTTGAAGGTACAAAGATAAATAAGCCAACACTCATTTTCAAGTGGGGGCAAAAATAATAAAAGATTATGTAGCATAAAACACATATCACTGGGAGCTAGTATGGAAGGCAAATATATTTTTAAAGGTGGTGATTTTAGTAGTATATATGTATGGAGTGTATCCTGGGCCATGTTCTAAATGTTTTAAACACATTAACCATTTTAATCATCACAACAATTCAGGGAAGTAGACACTATTATTATCCCATTATTAAACAGAAAAAAAACTATGCATAAATAAATTGAGTCACTTGTCCAAGGTGACAAACAAAGTAATTGGCCTAGACAGAATTCAAGTTCAGAAGGTCTGGATTCACCATAGCCTGTGTGTTTAACATTTAAGCTTTAGAAGGTATCACAGTTCTTTGAAGGTATTGGGTAAAGGGGGCCCCTCAGTATCTGGGTAGAAAAGATAGCCTACAGGACTTAAAGAAGAAGCGTCAAAGCCTGCATTACCAGTTATTAGTTTTATGTCTAAAGAAATGATCTATTGGTTGATGCCTCTGTAAATCATTTCTAACTACTAGCTGATCAAGCCACACATTCAGATGGTAAATAATAAAGTAAAAAAAACCAAACAAACCAAAAACTAGAGGGAAGCTTGCAAGTTGGTTTGACACCCTAATCACTGTAAAAGTTGCTTTTATTTTATTTTTAAAACATCTTTTCTGACTATTACAGCTAATGACTGTGCCTACTAACTTCTTCTTCCATAATGTTCTGATGTATTTGATGTTTTCATATAGTTAAAATAAGAGGTGGAAAAATCCTTTATGAATAGCTCTCCTATTTTTCTTCTTGAAGTTTCTTTGTTTGAATCCTGATTTCGCTGTCACTGCAAAGCAACAGTCCCTTCCCTTTTTGTCTGATATTGCCTACCTAAATTGTTCATTTGTCAAGAGACAGAGACAATAGACTGAAGAGTATTGGTTTGGGGATAATTAATTAGAAGTGTGAGAACGTGTATTTTGCCATTTCGCATTCACTGGAGTGGAGAGGATGGCCTGTTTCTGCCACTCATGGTCTATATATTCTTGTGTCTTTCCTATTTGGGGAGAGGTCTTCTAAAACCTGGACTCATAGCTCTGCAGGTTAATATCTCTGAGATAAATGAAACAAGAATGGTCCACCATGGAAAGAAAATATAAAGTGAAAGATACTTAGAGCTGTACAGAAATTTAAAAATAAACATGAGACATTAAAAAAATGAACATTCTTCCATATTCGTGTGGTCCCAAACAGAAGTGGGAATTGCATTCTTGTTAGAAAACTGGCCCAGCAAAGAAAAAGAGAACACTGCTCTCCTGGTTCTGTTACAACCAGGCTTCGAGATGGCTTGTAATGATCCTGACCTTGTGCTGTTCACATCTTTGTACCAAAGTTGGTGTATTTGACAAATAGCATGTGGCAGAAGTGATGGTATGTCACTTTGGTCTAGATTAAAAGAGCCAATGCAGATTCTGTCTTGAGTGCTCCACCCACTGCCCCCCCCCCCCTTCAATCAGTAGCTTGGGAAAAGGCAGCTGTGGGCAGCTCTATGGAGAAGTTCACATGGAAGTAACTGAGATCTCCTGCCAGCAACCACTCTAAGTGATCTTGGAATCAAATCCATTAGACTCATCAAACCTCTGATGACCACAGCTTCAGCTGTCACTTCTTAAAAATATTTTATTTACTTATTTTTAGAGAGAGGGGAAGGGAGGGAAAAGAGAGGGAGAGAAACATTGATATGAGAGAGAAACATCAATTGGTTCACTCTCCAACCCACGCCGACTGAACCCGCAACCCTAACATGTGCCCTGACTGAGAATCGAACCGGTGACCTTTTGCTTTGCAGGATAATGCCCAACCAACTAAGCCACACCAGTCGGGGCTCAGCTGTCACTCTGACTGCAGTCTTATGAGAGACCCTGAGCTAGAACCACCCAGCTAAACCAGACCTGAAATCCTGGTCCAGGACCGTGAGATAACAAATGTTCGTTGGTTCAAGCTAATAAGTTTGGGCTAATTTATTATGTAACAAAACAGAACCAGGACAGTCCCACTACCTCTCTTCATGAGATGAGACTGGTTCTGTGTTCATGGTGAGCCTTTCCATAGCTGGTGGCTTTTCTCAGCAGCAATCTCCCAGCTGCTTGGGGCATCACTTCTCTGAGATACTTTCACACTAAGTCAGGTACACTCCATGCAGTCACCCAATGCAAGGCTTTGTCATAATGGGTTTCATAGGGCTTCAGTTCTCAAGGCCAAAACAGTGCCCTCCAAATTTCTCAGCTTCCAGAAAAGGGGAACCAAGACACTATTAGGCATCGGGTGCCAGCCTAGACTTGACTTCAGCTTCTCGTTGCTGTTTCAAAGACATCTTAGATTCTTGGATATTCTTGACGTTTGAATCATGTGTCAAGATGTTGTTGATTCTAGCGATGGCAACATTTCATCTCATATGCAGAGCAGATTGTTAAAACATGCCGAGGCTGTGGTGCTCCTTTCCATTCTGCTGTTCCCAATTTTATTGTCACTTCAGAAATAAACTACAACACAGAAAGGAGCACGGAGGAGGCGGCTGTAAGAGCCCCGGGGTAGAGCTAAATGCAGCTCCCTTGATTTTATGTTTGAGCCATCTGGTGCTTACATCAGCTACCACTTGTTTTCAAATATATATTATTTGCGACTTTGTAAAGCTGAATAACATGAGCCCCTTTGTACAGCAAATATTGTCAACGTATAGTGATGTAAATAAAAGAAGGAGTTAGTCATTTCATATAAGTCTGTGTGTGAAGAGAGGTTGATAGCTTCTCTATACTGAGAAAAAGAAAGTTTTAATACTAAAAAACAACTAAAACTTCAAACTCCTGGACACCAGGAAAATAAACATTTTCAGGGAAAACATCTGTGTCTTGAATAAGGCTAGCATTTATCGAGTGCTTACTGAATCTCAGGCATTGTGCTAAGATACATCAAATGCTTTATTTGATCCAGAATAAATTAGAAAATTCTGCAGTAATAAGCAACTTTAAAATATCAAGGAATTAGTTTTAAAAATATTTACTTGTCTTCTTACATGCATATCTATATATTCTACAGAGGTGATGTTAATTGTCCTATTAATGTATCTTTTGGGAAGAATAGAAATTCTCCTGGATTAATCTGAGAGGGAGAAACAGTGTCTACACATTGGTATGGAAACCCCACATGTCATGAGTGCTCAAAACCTCATTGGGTGGAACAAGTCACACGATCTTGCCTAAAGTTTTCCCAACTGCTTGGAAGGAGAGGAGAGCCAGATCTAGGTTCTTCTACTAGACATCTCTGAAATACTTTCTTTAAAAAGACATCTTTTATATATGGAGAAACCATAATACAGAGAGATAAAGTAATTTTTAAAAGTCATTTATCTAATAAGTGATGGATCTGAGTACATTTAAACTTGGGTCTGTAAAAACTAAAAGCTCATGATCTTCAGCAGCTTGTACTGTAAGAGTGATCGAAGTAAACATCATATACTCATCAGCTGGGAATTATAGAATAGGCCATGTTAACAAACTCATAGAAGACGCATGTATTAAAATTTCCTTATAAGTGTTTTGTAGACATCAGCAGTTGCAGCTCCTGCTTAACTAAGGAATGACCTTGACCACAAGAAATTGGGCAAGTGTCAGTGACCCAGGTCAGAACCAGCAGAAACACTGCCTGCACGTCCTGCTCCCAGATATCAGCAGGGCGAGTGCGGATGGAGGGATGAAACTACATGATCATGCACACAGGAGACAGCGTGGAAACTGCCTAAGAGCAGAACTGAGAAACTGCGTGTTGCCAGAATTCTTTAGTTCCCCTCTTCCCACGTTTCCCCTATATAAACTGGCCATGATGCCTGAGGTGCTAAGATGGACTTTGAGACAAGAGTCCCCATCTTGCAGGTTGCTGGCACCTGAATAAAGCCGCTTTCCTTTTCATCAGCACCTGCCTCTTGCATATGGGCTTTCGAAGCAGCGGGCAGCCAGACCTCCGTTCGGCTACAATATGGAGGAAAGAATTCCTGGCCTATTGCAGCACTAACTGGCCGGAGAGGGAGGGTCATAATGTATCTCTTCTGCCTGCACAACATTCTTTCATGGACTTTTTCAGATGTTTATTTCATATCCCCTAAGCAAGTAAGGGCAGGGACCATGTCAGCATTTGACCACCACTGAAAGCTCAAGTTTCTCGTACAGTGCCAGGCACTATACCGGATAGTGATGGTTCAGTGACTTTGGGTTGAAACCTATTGAATGGACACCTAATTTGTGACAACACAGTATATAGTACTATATATACCAGCACCTGAAGAGCACACTCAGTGATGCTTTAGGAAGAATAAGAAAGTTTCCAAAGATCTATACTTCCTTCCTCATTTATATAGTAAAGCAGTAAAATTAAATTATACTATAAAATTTTCACTCCTCCATGAATGCAAAAGTACTATGGGACAAACATTTCTACTCTCTTAGGCCAAGTGGTGAAGCAGTCGGCTTATCTTTGAGTTATTTTGGCTGCTTCTTTCTTTGCCACACATGTCTTGTTGAGACCTCCCAAGTTTAGCACATACTAACTTCTCCATCTCTGATCATTTTCATGCTCCTTCTTATGGTCATATTGCCTTCCAAGCCCCTCACAGGTTATGTTTTTCATTATTGTTAATCTATACATGGCATTTTAAAGTTAAAACTGCCTGGACTTTGCTACACTATTTCCAAAGAGCTCCTTCCTCCCCTAGGTCCTGGAGTTGCCGTTTCTTAAAAGCACAACTGTTTGAAAAAGACCATTCAGGCTCAACCTCACTTGCTCCTGTCAGAATCCTGAAGCTGACTTTTTGCTGTGGACCCAATTTCCCTGTCTACTGCAGTGCACATGACCCTTTATTGCAGTGCCCATGAACACCATAGCCTGAGCTAATGTCTGAGGGCTGCTCTCCACCATTCACTTTCTGCTCCTTGTCAAAGTCACTTGGCAGGAAAACTTGGACCATACTTTTCCATGGCACAGGAAAAATCTACTTGTACTTAGGGTGGGCAACAATCAGCTTGTGGGAAAGGATTTAGGAAAGCTTATTGCCTTTCCTCTGCCATGAAATATACCACCTAGGCAAGCTATGAAATCAGTCCTACCTCTATACTCTCTGTTTTAAGTATATAATACATCTCTCTGAGTATAACTTAGAACTCCTACATCATGGGCATTATGTTGTCACAGAGACCAGCATTATAAAAGGAATTTACTAGGCCACAGTGTGGTACTCTACATTTTATGCTTTTATGAAGAGTTTTTATGGATATTGTTTATAATTCCTTAATTAAATGATATTGCATACTCCATCAGGGTTTCCAAGTAATGTCTCCTACTTTAATAGCAAACATTACTACTTGTTTATAGTACACAAACATTACTCTTTCATGGTGATCTTTACTTCTTCAAAAATATAAATACTGAAAGTTTTTGGTAATAGATCACATTCCATTACAGACAAATGTGATGAAAAATCAATCATAATTTAATTTTAGGGAATTTAAAATTTTTGAATAAATAATGAGAAAGAGAAGTTGAAATATATATTGTCTGATAGACCACTCATATAGTTAAGTGTTTCAAAGGCACACATGCATATTTATAGCATAGGAGTATGCACACGAAGAATATATTTGGCTATATTTAGTGTAATATACAAAAACCCTTCAAAAACTAGAAATCAAGACCTGAGGTCTTGTTCTTCTCTGCACTTATTTATGTTTTGGATCTCAGGTAAATTACCTAACTTTGTTTAGCCAGCTACAGAATGAGCAATTTGCATCAGTGCAAAGAGCACGTTTGCTAGTTTCCCCTCCCCCACAGTCACAGACATTGCTGCTCCATGAGGGCGCTCACTTCTGCTGGCCAGAACAGCATCTCAGCCCTTTAGTACCAGACTGAATGCAGCTCCTCCGATTGATTTGATTCTACCCTTGCTATAAAGTCCATTGGTCATTCTGAGCAGATGGTTTTAAATGTTTCATTAAAAAAATACATACCTTCTTTCAATAGAGGAAAAATGGGAACAACTGTAATTGAACAACAATAAAAAAATACGTACCTTTTTTCATATTGAAAAAATCTGGATCCTGGAAATAACTCACTCATAGGGATGCAGATAATAATAGTAAATAAAATGAGTGTTAAGAGTATAAAAGCTTCCATATCTTTAATTGCAGATACTATTTTCTTCTTTTTCTCATTCTTTGAATACATTGTATATAAGTAAGCAAAAATACATTTTATTGTACCACATATTCTCAGGAGAATTCAACAATTGAGATGCCCCGATTCTTTGACAATACAAAAAAATTGGCATTGTCAGAAAAAGATGTTTCTTTGCATTTGACCTAAATATAGGGACACATACCACTATTTTTATTCTTACCTTTTTGCAACACAGTATTAATTTATTTACATCCTATAAACTTCCACAAAAGAATTGAGTCAGCTTGTAAAAATTACATATGCTTATAGTTCAGTGTCCTGCTTTTTCTTTTCTTCTCCTAATATTAAAAATTTTACTGAGTACATACTTTCTAGAAATAAGGTTACATTTTGAGCTATATTGTTTCCATAGGATATGTTCCTTAGCATATATTATAGTACTTTACTTTTATATTTACCTTCATTTTGAGTGGCCACACTTATACCCAAATTTTCTTGTATCTTTAAATCACAAGGCTATTTTAAGCATTTTAGAATAAGTAATTAATCACCTAGCTTGGAATCTGTCTGCTATCAAAGTATTAATGCCTGAATTAATTTTCAACTTATAACTGTTTTCATTTACACCTACTTCCTTGGTAGTTATTTAAGGCAATTTCATTTTCCTGTCTGTGCCTTATATGTTAATGTATTTCATTTTAATGAACACTCTTTAAGCTGTAGAAGTAGGCCAGACACTATCAGAATGTGTCGTAAGTGGAGAAATCTGACCCAAAGATAAACCTTTCAGATGAAAATGTTTAAACGTGGTACAATGGAGATATTTTTCAGTCAGGATTGAGGCAGAAGTCATCTGAAATAGATTTCTGTAACAGGTTCCATCTTCCTGTAGGAACTAGACACAGATGAGCATTCGCATCAGTGTGTGCACAATTTTTAAAAGTTTGACCTGAGACTACGGTTGTATACACAAGGCAATCGGAAAACAAACTTATGCTGATAGCTTCCGAAATAACTTGTTATTTAACAATTCAAATTTCAGTGTGTTGATATAGCCCAAGTGTCTTAATACTAGTAACGTATTTCTAATAATTACATATAATTAAGGTACAAGATTCTTTTCCTTTTTAAACATATTTCCTTTTGTTAGAATTGAGCATTCTTGCCATTGAACATTTTAAAAGTAAAATTTAATAGTAAATTGGCCTTTCAGAAAATAACTTTTTACTGTAATAACCACCAGCATTCTAAGTGAAGATTTATTGTTTTAGTTAATATATCTGAGAATTAATAAAAGTAATTTTAGTGTTTGGCTTTCGTCTTTATGTATTTCAGATATATTAGATGCTGGAGTAGGCAAATAAAAATGATTTATCATTATATAAATATATTTACTTAACTTTTTCTGTCCTAAAATATTTTTTTAGAATATTGATATTTTTCTATTATTGAAAAATGGAGCATTAATCAATATAAATGAAACTGGTGTCAATCAAGTGCTAAGTACAGATCATATTATTTTGCTAATTCAACATTATATTGCTAATTAGGAACAATATTTTTAAAGAATTTAATACTAATGTAAAAATCAAACAATTGCATTATTCTCCTAATAGTTCAGTTAGCAGAGATATTGGGGTTTCTCATCCTTCTGATTGTTATTATTGTCCTCAAGTTCCAAAATGTACAACATAGGGTATTAAATCTCTATTCTTGGATAGGAATCCTTTACAGAATCCTACTTTCCTCCTTTTCCTGATAAAAAAGATTTGGATAATCTTGAGGAAAAACTTGAGGTCCATTTTATCATTTCTCTTAATTAGAGAATAGATTTTGAGCATGAGCTCCTGGAATTTTTCTTCTCTAGATTTTACCAATTAGGTTGTCAGAATCAAACATGTCTGCTTGTAGAGTTGGCCAGAAGGTTGAAATTAAAGCATTCAAGTATTTAAAGTGGAAGGTTCAGACAGAGCACCAAAGTCCCAGGAAATCCAGAACCTTGAACTCAAGATTGTTCCAGTATCTCAGGTGAAAGACACCAGTATGTACCCTAAGTACTCAATGGTTTTGTGTTTTACATCCTCCCAGAAAGTATGCTCTTTCAAAGAATCATTTTTTTTTCCTCCCAAACCTGGAGGGCAGCCATTTGGAACTCAATGTGAGACAAGGTGTGCTAGCCTTTCGAGTACTGAACTGAGAAGCACTAGTTGGATATTGCTGCCCTGCACCTTCCTCACTCCTAAATTACACATATAATATATTTTACATCATATCCAGTTTAAACAGCTAGTCATTTTATTTGACACAGTTTATGATTTTATTATTCTTGTTTTGCACCTGTCTTAAGCCAGACTTCCAAGGAGAATTAGAATTTTTTACTTATTTTTATTGTTTAAACTATTACAGATGTCCTCATTTCCCCCTCCCGTTGCCCACTTCCCTTTGGCCTTAACCACACTGTTGCCTGTGTCTATGAGTTATGTATGTATGTTCTTACACAGCTAGTCATTTTCAAATACCTTTTAGCCAATGAGTATTTCTTGCATGCTGACTGTGATGATTGGTAGTGCATGTTTGGGAGCTGCACACGGCTAAGGCTGATTAGCAACGTCTGCCAGAGAAGAAGAGAGAGAAGAAGAAACCCACATGCCATGTTACCCTCCCTACCTTAGAGAGAGATTATTTGCTTTCTGAATCTTGGTTTATAAAATCTTGCCATATAAAAATAGGATGTTTACTACTTGCAAATGATAAGTACGTAAAGGTAGCCTATATGTGTTCTCTGCCCACAAGAAAGGAGAAAATGAACCTGTTATTCTAAAAAGTGACAGGATAAGAGAACTTCTGAGTGTGCACAGAGCAGAAGACCAGCCAGTCTCAACCTTCAAAGTTTAGTATTTTGCCACATTCTTTCCTTTTATAGGTACCTTTAAAAAACAAGGTAAACAAAAACTCATAAAGATAAAATACATATTCTTCAGTATGATGATATGTTCTCTATCTTTGAATGGATAATAGTCACTTTCTGGTACTCCTTTGTTGCTTTCTATAACCCTTGGAGCTGAGAATGTCTTCAAATGTCCTTCACCCTCACTGGAGTATTAGTAATACGTAGATTTGAGCAAAGGATCCTTGAGGAATTCTTTCAGATTTTTGTTGGGTTTCTATTCAATAACACTCTAACATGCCAGGCTATAAACTTAGTAAAAGATATTTTTCATAATGTTATATAATCAAATAAAATATGATTATAGATCCTCTCATACTTGATAGTACTAGATCATAAAAGATGGTACAACATTCTGAAGTTGACATACCTACTTAGAGAATACTATTTAATGTATTATAAAGTATCATTTACCAGACCTCTTCTCTTGAAATGAAAATCAAATAGTTTTTAGATGAATTCTGATAGCCCAGATTCATCAAAATGTAGTGCACAATAGCAGTCTTTATATTGCATTGAAACCTAGGGTTTTCCTGCTGGATTTTAGCATTTGAAGCACAGAACTCATATTTCCATGTAATATGTCTGAAAAATCTCTTTGTCTTATATGTCTGAGGCAGTCTGCTCATTACCTAGCCTAGAGGTTGGCTAAACAGAAGGTGGGAAGTGTTTGCTGAAGACAGAGGTGCACGTAGCTCTATTAGTTAATGGGGAAGAACTTCTTGACTGTCTGAAGAATTAATGCAATGTGACCATTATGTAAAATTTAATGTTATGGTTTACTTAGCAATTCCAGAAGCATTTACTATGATAATGTATAAATCCTTGTGCACACACTATCTTGAATACACATAAAATTCTAAGAAAAATCATCAATGTGCAACATTTTATCATTGTATCTTTTTAGTGTTTTAAAATACATTTTCTTATTTCATAATTATACACACAGGTGAATACCCACACCCATAAACTCACATACACAACCACGCTCAGCAGGGAAAATAAAACACAAAGAAAGAGAGGGAGAGGTATAGTTCCAAAGTGCAAACGAGAAGGGCAGAGGAATATATATTCTGTTTTAAAGGTAGACATAAATGTTTAATTAACCAATTTCTCATGTCTTTTTTATGACTGCATATGGTGACAAATATTCCTAATAAGAAGAGTCACAGAACAATAGGTGTGTAAAATAGCAACATGAAAACACCTCAACAGATGTATAATTTTTATTTTGCATGAAAAAAATAGAAATGTGGAGAACACACTTTGCAGCATGAAGAGTCCTTAAATTAGGAAAGGGGTGCGTTGGAATGGCTTTAAAGCATTGTATGGATCTATTTAAAGACCTTTTTCACTGCATACACCCAAACATTGTGAAATCTGACGGTTTGTAGTGAAAGAATTAGACTTTTGAGGTATAGGTAGTTCATCTCCCACATATCTTTCTGGAAACCATAAATACCTTCGGGAGGGCGCGTTGGAGAAACAACCACCTTGAGTACTGCACAAAATAATGGGGAAAGATGGCACAGAGATAGGAAGGAGTAGAACCTTAAATCCTGAGTCAGTATGTGAAAGCTTGGATTTGCTGACTTTAAGTATGGTGAAGCCTGAAAAATTTGGCTCTGTTCCAGACAAGTGTAAGCTGGAAGTGATATGGGATCAGGGGAAGGTCACATTCAAAATGCTTTCACAGTTACATCAAGTATTTGGAGGAAATACATCAAAATGAGGGAGAAAACAAATATTGATAAAATATTTCTAGCTTTTCTAATTGTTTGATTCCATTAGACTAACTTAAGTTGCTCATCATTTTAATCAAGCAAAGTTTTTATTTTGATGTAGTTTTTAAAAACTTTTTATTTTGGAGTAATTTCAGGCTTGTAAAGGAGTTTCAATAGATAGAACAGAGTCCACCTATACCCTTTGCCCTGCTTCCTCTAAGGTAAAATCTTACGTAGCCATGAGACAGTTACCGAATATCAGTTATCAATAATCAATATAATTATCAATGCCAAGAAATTAACGTTGGTACCATATCACTAGCTAAACTATGTAGTTTATTCAGATTCCCCTTGTTTTCCCACTGATGAGCCTCTTCTATTCCAGGACCCAATCCAGGAAACCACGTAGCATTCAGCCATCATGTCTCTTCAGCCTCTTTCTAAAGACCGTTGATGATATTTCTTTGGTGTCTTTCATTACCGTGACACTTTGAAGAGTGCTGGTTGGTGTTTTAGAGACTGTTATTCACTTTGAATTTCTCTGATGTTTTCTCGTAACTAAACTAAAATCGTATTTTGAGGAAAGATGCCACAGAGCTGATGTGTCTTGCCCGTCTCTTTCTACCATATCAGGGTGTATTATATCAGTATGTCTATTATTGGTGATGTTAGCCTTAATTGTTTCATTACAATAGTAGTTTTTGTTAAGTTTTTCCACTGTAAAGTTAGTTTTTTCTTTTTTCATTCTCTGTTTATTAGCAATGAGTCACTTAGTCCAGTTCAAAGAAAAGGAAGGAAGAATTAAACTCCACCTCTAAACAGCAGAGTATCAGAGAATTTGTGGACATATGTTAATTCACCACAAATTAATGCATATTTTGGGGGTGATACTTTGAGGATATGCAAATATCCTGGTTCTATTCAAAATTTCCCACTTATTTTAATAGACATCAGCTCTTACCTGCAGCATTTATTACTACTGTTTTTTGTATTTCCCACATTCCTACATTTATTAATTAGAATTCTTCAGTAAGGAGGAATTGCTCCTCCCCCTTTGTATAGCTATTACATAATTTATTTACATCAGTATGGACTCAAAGATGTTTATTTTATTCTTTCAGTTATAATCCAATACTATCAATATTTATTTTGTAGCTTAAATTGTTCCAGTTTTGGCCATTTTGAGCTTTTTTGGGTAGTTTCTGTGTCCTTTTTACTGCTCCTCAACTATTTTTTTTTAGCACTTTCTTACTCACCTTGTATTTTCCCTGCCCCATCTTAGAATCAGCCCAAGGGAACGTCATTTCTATGATTAGAGAATGGTTTTAGAAACAAAGATCTGGGGGTGAGATGTGCTCTCCCTGACTGCGGTACACGTCTATCTGTATCTATATGAAAGTCAACACGAGTACAGATTGATGTTTCCAACCTTAATCAAGCACCACATAGTTGATTCTAGCATTTTGTCTTTGGTCATGTGTAATTTCTTTCTGAGACAGTGGAAAAGCGGACTCCCATTACCTTTAAAGTATTTACTTATTTGTTCAACCCAGTATACATATAATATTGATTCCAGAACTGCTAACCATAGTTCTATGAGAATTACATGTACTAACTAGAGTACAGTTTATTTTTACCTTTAGCCTTATAGTATGAAATCAAAAGACAATTTTACAAATTTCCTTAAATCATCTCTATTCTTCCACTTTAATTTCAGTGTGGTTATATGATTTATTTGTTACACAGTTAGATTCATTTGTAATAGCATGCATTCCATCTTGGGTTTCCTGGTTATTTTTTTTAATTTTCATAAAATAAAGTCCCTTTTTTTATGATGTACATTCCTATGGGTTTTGACAAAGGTATAGTGTCATTTATTTACTACCACAGTACCAGGCAGAATACATTCATCATCCCCAAAGTTCCTACCAAAGTATTTTGAAGTAAACAAACAACAACAATAACAGCACTTTAAGCTTTAAATAAAATTCTTCAAATTGGTTTGTGATATGCCTCCCAAGTTGCACTGTGACTGGCTCTGGGCAGATCCTACTATTTGCAGGGACCTTAATACTCAGCAAACACCATTCACACTTTTCCGCAGTAATATCTCTCAAATCACAAAATAGGTCAGGTTATTATCCCGGCAAACAATCTCCAGGAATTGCAAATGCTGTGCATATTTCATGGTCTTTAAAAGACTACCAGGATCTCAGCTGGGACCTACGTTTTCAACCTTCTATTCTACCATTCCACATTTGCTGACCCTCTCCTACCCAAAGTTCTCCAGGAGTTGTCTGAAGATCAGCTGTCTCACCTTAACCTGAAGTCTAGTGTCCATGGCCGTCTCCTAGATGTTGCCCTAGTTATGAAAAGGCTGTACTGATGATAATGATGAATGTGATGATGATGATGATAACTATACATGTCATTTATACAGAACATTTAATATGCACTTTTATAAAGAACTTTTTAATACAACTTACAGTGGTCCAGAGAGATATCAAGGGCACCTACTACTGCAATATCCACTTTAAGATAAGGAAATTGAGCCTCATAGATTATCTCCAGGCTAAAAAGCTAATAAATAGCAGATCTAGGACTTAAACCCAGATCTTCTTTTTCAAATCCCTTCAGTGCTATTCGGGGGTGGTGGGGCGAGGGGGAGGGAAGAAGTAATAAACTCAACTTTCATTACATATGATCTTAATATGTACCATTGTACAATTTTCCATCATATATTTTATTCAATTTACTGTCACTCTTCAGTTCTGTAAGGTAAATATTACTAGATGAGGACATTAGGACTACGAGAGACAGAACAATTTCCCAAGTCACCCACCGGATTGAATAGCAAACCATTTGAGCACAAATTCCATTTTCTTTCCACTGGATCACACCGGAGTTTTGTTAAAGGGATGTGAGCTGCCCTTAGCTGTGAAACCCAGCATTCTGCGTCTCATGAAGGTGAACCCCGTGGGTCTCATGAAGGACCAGCCAAGGCTCTAAGAGCTGTGAAATGAGACAGGACTTGCTGCTACATAAGAGAGTGAGCTTTATGCCCATTCTCTTTTCTGAGATGAAAAAGGTTCTCCTGACTTTTGTGTTCTAGTTCTCTGAAGGCTGCACCTAAGGGAAAAATTCTCAAGAGCTTTAAAAAATAATGGAGCTTTTGCTAGTTAGCTAGAACTGGTTCTGAATCAGGTTTCACTATTAGCTAGCTATATGGAGTTGTTCAAGTTATTTACTGTCTTTGAGACTCAGTTTTATGTTCTGTAAAATCGGGAAACTATGTCATAATGTTGCAGTGACAACTAAGTAATACGCTGGATATAAAGCCCTCAGCACATCCCGTCACTGATCAGGAGAGCGGGTCTCGGGGCAGGCAGCTCTTCGTCTCACGGAGCCCTTCCCACAGCCCCACCTTCCTTTCAGCCAACAAAGTGACTGAACGAGTTTAAAGAGTTTACCAGGAACATAATTAAAGCCAGTCTCTAACAAAGATCAATGGTCCTATTAATTTTGATTTAGCATTTAGATTCCAAATGTTCCCACAGCCAGTGTGATTATATGTCCTAGGTTGCCTGAGACGATCCTTAGATAGTTTTTAATAGATCCCTCCTTTACTCTCAAAAGTTTTCCAAGTTGGATAATAAACTGGGATATCACACTACTTAAGAGATTTTTTTATTCTGTATTCACTAGCTCCATTGTCTTTTACTCCCTAAAGATAAACAAAAGATGTTTACTGAACTGGATAAAATTATGTGCATATTTGAATCTATAAAATACCAATCTCAACCCAAATCTGAATTGATAACCCCAAACATTTTGGAGAATGAAAATAAAGCACCTATTAAAGCAAACAGTCATACAAAATAGGAATGTTTAGGGTCCCAAGTCTTCAATATCATTATTCTCCATATACTTTGGTGTCCAAATAGCTGAAGGTAAGCATTAACCACGAATGCACAGACACTTGAAAACCTGTGTGGTCAATCACGTCGAGTTCTAAAGTTTTAAGAGTTGAACAGATGTCTTAGATGTCATTTTAGTGTCTGCTCTCCCTACATCAAAAAGAGAAAAAAGTGACAAAGTATTCTTTTTAGGTCTTTCTTTCATGAATATGCATAAAGATAGCATTCATGAATCATTGAGATGTAGGACTGTTAAATTGCACTTTTGCTAGAGTTGAAAAAAAAACATATGATTAACCATACTTTTGACTCTGAGTAATTACACTTCCTTATTTAGAGGTCATTTTTTTTAAAAAAACTGTTCCACTGCTGGTTTTTGGGCTGAAGTGAAATGGAGACACAAAATACAGGGATGATGAGTTATTAAAGTTCTTACTATTCTCTTATGGCTAAAAGGTTTTTAGTTTCAATGTAGGTGCCAAAGGTTTGATTCAGATTATTATGAACAAATCATATAGCTTATTTAGCAAATACATTTTTATTTTTAGTATTTAATCATTTTTATTGTTATTCTATTCCATGTCCCAATTTATCCCCCTTTGCCTTCCTCTGCTCATCCCTGATCCCACAGTGGATTCCCACACTGTTGTCCATGTCCATGGGTCACTCATACATGTTCTATGACTAGACGCTTCTCCTTCTTTCCACCATTATCCTCTCTCCCCTCCCCTATGGTCACTTTCAGTCTGTTTCCATGCCTGTGCTTCTATTTTGTTCATTAGTTTATTTTGTTCATTACATTCCTCTTATAGGTGAGATCATGTGGTATTTGTCTTTCACCAACTGGCTTATTTCACTTAGCATAATATTCTCCAGTTTTAAAATGATGATGTTGAGAAAGTGAAAAGAGTAAACTTTCTTATTAGAACTTACTCTACATTGTTACCTTTTTTGTTGTTATCTTGACACTCATTTAAAAGCATAGATTTTCCCTAGAACCTAGAGAAATATTATTTCCTTCTTTAAAATACTGCATATAAATCTGCAGGTTTACTTTGGTATTTTTTCCTGGTTTTAGAACAAGGTTAGCAAATATATTACTGTGCTTACCATAACTCCCATCAAATGCCTGCAAATATTAATGCTCTGATTTTTTTCACACATACCGCAAAGTCATCTTTATCCCAGCATTTAAGGCAGGCACTTCCAAGTAAGTAGCATTAGAATCCACATGAAATCTATATACCTTTCCTAGTAAAGACTTAATACGGCATAAGGCATAAGGTGAACTTTTAATTCTCACTTACCTTTTCAAACTTCTCTAGAAAACTACTGGGCTTTTAGGTTATATCTTACTCTGTTGTTGAGGGGCTCATTCTCCTTTCCTTTAAATCATTTGCATATGTCCCCTTTTGCTAGGTTATGTTGTGGTGACAGTCCTAAACTCCCAGTGACTCCAACACAAAAACGTATTTCTTGCCCAAGTCACTTGTTGACAGTAGGTGAAACGTAATTCCACTGCTTCTCCATGTGTCTTCTTCCTTTTGGGGCTAGTTTCAAGGTGTATCTCTTACCTGGCTAATGCCCTTCTCATGACAGAGGAAAAGTTGGAGACAGACTGCTGATAGTTCTCAGGACTTCTGTTCAGATGTGGTGAACACTGGTGTCGAGGAGAGGGAGGACTTGCACATCATTTAGAAGTTGGTAAAGATGAATCATCCTCTTACAGGGAGGGAAGTGAGTATTTATGAAAAACAATAGAATCTCCCAGAGGCATATACTTCCTTGTTTGTTGTTTTTGTTATTTTTTTAGAGTGGTATTGCTCCATGCAACATATTGGAACAGAAAGAAATCGAACTACCTTCTATTTAAATGCAGCGAAAGAA
Organism: Desmodus rotundus; assembly: GCF_022682495.2. Classification (NCBI taxonomy): domain Eukaryota; kingdom Metazoa; phylum Chordata; class Mammalia; order Chiroptera; family Phyllostomidae; genus Desmodus; species Desmodus rotundus. The sequence goes on from NC_071389.1 coordinate 50,529,530, forward strand.
GATTTCAGGTTTCCTGCTGACTCTGGGAGGTACTTAATCTCCCAGACAGACATATCTATAGCTTTTGCCTGGGAAGTGATAGATAAATGGCCAGTGCATAAACCCAAGATATGGCCGATTTTCCCTCACTGTGTTTGTGCTGCTTTGCCCCTGGGCTCTATGAGCTAGTTCAGAGAAAGTCACAGAGTATTTTTGGAGAATGATGTCCTAAATGCCCACATAATTTTAATTACAGACCATGCTTAAATGGATAATTTAAAATATGCTTCAATCATACAGAGGAAGAGTAAATTGCCTTTTATCGTTTATAGAAAAAAAGTAGAAAGACAAGTAAATGGTTTCTAGGTCTTTTGCTATCACTTGAAGAAATAGAAGACTATCAAAAATGGTAAAACCACGAGAATGGAGGAATATAGGTACAAGATTTATTTATTTTTGTGTTACATTTACTTAACAGAGGTAAGTCTAAAACAAGCAAAAGAATAAAATTTTACTGGGAACACTGCCTTGCCAATGTAAAGGAGGGTGACAAGTTTAATCAATAATTTTTAGTATTTGAGAACTGACAGTGGTGGCTTCAAAAGAGAAGGAATCACAGTGCTGAGTGAAAGTCTGGGGACCTGTCCCAGCAGGGTGACATAAGATGACTTGAAAATAGTGCACTGTTGGTGTGCTCTGTCCTCACTGTAGGTGATAGATGACTTTGATACAGAACAGGCATACTGATCAGAATAAAACAAAACAAAACAAAAAAACAACTTTCCAATCTATCATTTCAGAGTAAACATACTTATGCTTGCATGGGGAAGGAAGAAGGGCAAAGGCACTACATTTATTAAATACCTGTTCCCTTGCTACTCAACACTTTGGTACTAATTACCTAGGAGCTTGTTCGAAATGCAGAATCTTAAGCCCCAGCTCAGACCTACTGAATCCCAATCTGCATTTTAACAAGATTCCCAGGTGTTTTGCATGAACTTTAAAGTCAGAGAAACACTTCTTTAAGATGACCAGCTTGCTAGGGAATGTACGGTCCTCATTTTACGTAATCATCACCGCAGAGTCCTAACTTCAGCAAGATCATATACATGGCAACCAGTGAATCCACTAGTTTTTATTTCTCTCACTTTTATTTTTTTGTTCTGAATACAGAAAGATAAAAGCTCTGTTTCCTTAACACCTCCATTTTTATTCAATTCAAAACCCAGTGCCCCCTTTATTCATATTTTCTCTCTTATCTCTACCCCCTCCCTTAGTGCTCTCAAGTACAAAGATGTACAATAGGCATTAAAAATGCCCTCAAAAACATAATTTCCTTTTGTAGTTGAGAGAAATAATTTTTTTAATCAATATTGGTATTTTGTCATTTCTGGATAGCAACAGTTTCCATAAAATTGGCAAAGGAACAAGAACTATGTGGCTATGATTGACTAGTTATGACTCACCAGGGTAAAACTGGAACTCAAAGATCATGTAATTATTGACTCAGAGCTAGAAAGGGATTTGGAGAGAATCTTATCTCATGTCCTAAGACCTTAGGTGACTTTCGAAGCTCACCTCTTGCAGAGCTGTGTTTTAAATCCGGGTGTTCTGATCCCCAGCTTTGGGTTCATCTATTTCTACTATATATCACACTACCTCCAAAAGGAGGCTAAAAGTATCTGTCAATAAGAAATCATTAAAAAAACAAACAAATGTTCCATGGCATTTTCAGGTAAATAACCAGTGCTGAGATCCTCTCCTCACACCTGACCCATGTAGTGAGAAGTAGCCAGGTAGAATAAACTGGTACTAAAGAAAAAACTCACTGATTGTTCCTGGGAGGAGGCCATCCTTCCAGTGCTTTGAACCTGTCTATGAATTCTACCCAGAAACAGGGTTGGACCAGATTCCCACTGAGATCTTACTTGACTTAATCTTTGGCTTGGGGTTACTAGAGAATTAAGGCACATTCAAAAGAAAAGAAAAGGAAAAAATAAACAGCTGGAGTTTGTGTGCTTATGCATGCTTCTGTGTATGCATACACAATGGTTTAAGCCTGACTAAGACTTTTATGATTCATGTCGTTTCTTGTGCACAGACTTCATCTCAGTTCTTGTGGTTTTCAGTAATAAGCTATTTGCTTAGCAGGGAAAATAAGTGTCTCTCCATATGATTGCCCACATTGTACTGGTCTCTGTGCAGAGCACATTTTCTCATCAAGAACTCAGGCCTGTTAAATAGGGCAGAGCAACAAGTACTGGCATGCAGACAGGAACACACAGAGTACCAGCTGACTATTCAGTTTCTTCACCAGGTACATAGAGACACGGAAAAAAGAAATAGCAAATAAATGAGGGAAGATAAGGAACATGGACTAAATAGAATGAATAAAGTGGAGGTTGTAGATGTTGAAAAAGACAAAATTCTAATGGGGGCAGATAATATTCTTAGAAACACTTCAGGTAGGAATGTCCTCATTAATAGACATATATTAACTCAAAATCTTATAAATTTGTGTTTTATTATGCATATTTGATAGTAATTTCCTGCTGATTTATGTCTACAGTTAAGTCAAACCATAAAAATACATGCCATGATTTAACACGTCTGGCACACAGGTAAGAGGCCATTAAGGTCAGGCAGAGTTAGAATTATATGCTGCCTCCAGCCAGAGGACATCAAGGATGATGGTTGGTAATAACCAGAAGCTAGGAGTGAGTCACAAAGCACATTATCCCCCAGAACCTCCAGAAATAACCAACCCTATTAACATTTTTATTTTGGACCTATGGCCTCCAGAATTATGAGAGATACATTCTGTTGGTTTAAGCCACCCAATTTGTGGGAATTTGTGATGACAGCCCTAGAAACTAATAGAGAGATTTAGGAAAATAAATTTTGAACAATACCTTTAATTTTCAAAGTGACTGAATTTTTAATGTTATATTGTCATTAGAAAACTATGTCAACAACATAGAACAAAATATAGTATTTTCTGTAATTTATTTTATTTAAAGATTTTATGTACTTATTTTTAGAGAAGGGAAAGGAGGGAGAGAGAGGGGGGGAATAAAAACATCAATGTGTGGTTGCCTCTCAAACACCCCCTACCCCATGGGGACCTGGCCTGCAACCCAGGCATGTGCCCTGACTGGGAATCGAACTGGAGACCCTTTGTGTTGCAGGCCAGCACTCAATCCACTCAACCACACTAGCCAGGGCAGTATTTTCTGTATTTTATACATAGGAAACTGAGGCGCAGAGAAGACAACAATCAGTAATAAAAGTTTTAGGCAACTTTTTAAAAAAGAATTTATTTAACATTATTCTTCATCAGATAATTTGCTGTGGTGGTCTTTGTGCATCTATTCATTTATTCCTAGAAACCACACTCTCTGTGAAGTGGTTATTATATCTTCTAGATTAAGTAACATGTTAGCAAGTAACAGAGTTGGACTTAAACTTGGGTCTCTTTAGTCTAAGTTCATGTTTTTAAACAGGGGTCAGCAAACTTTGTCTGTAAAGAACCAGATAGCAAACATTCTTGGCTACACAGGCTAAATGACCTCCTTAGCAACTTCTCAACTCTGGTCTTAGTAGCTACAGACAATACATAAGCAAATGGACAAGGCTGTGTGCCAAACAACAACAACAACAACAACAACAACAACAACAAAACGAACACTTTATTTATTGACTTTGAAATTTGAATTTCATGTGATTTTTCATTTGCCATGATTTATTATGTAGTTGACTTCTCCAATGATTAATAAATGCAAAAATGATTTTTAATTCATGGGCCATACGAAAATAGGTAGTGACTGAATTTGTTCTGTGGTAGTAGTTTGCAGACCTGCTTAAGCTATAATAGGACAGAGGGGCCAGGTGTGAAAAAGCCCTGGGAAGGAAAAGTACAAGAATACTCTAAAAGGATACAAAGATTTTACTTCATTGAATTTGAAAGCAAATATTTTATTTCAATTTTTTTCTTTGCTGCATTCCAAGAATTAAAAAAAAAAAAAGCTTTTAAAAAAAAACCAAAAGTGGTTGGTTGCAGTTGTGTGGTGGTTAAGGACCATTTTGGCAGTCTCAGGCAAAGTATCTTACAGAGGAAATGAACAAATAAACTTGGCTTTTGTTTCTCAAAAAAAACCAACCAAAAAACAAATTTTAAGTAGGGTACTTCTTTTATAGTAAGCAAAGAAAGCAAAGGTTTCCCTGTTGTCCATACTAATGTTAGAGTCAGGTTTAATTGGCCAGTGAGGTCTTCTGTGAAAGAAAAGTGAATGAAAGTTTTGCATAGAAACATAAGCAGGTGTGGCAGAGGCCAGAACGCGAAGGATTTGGTCATGTTGAGGAGAAACAAGGGAGAATGTTGCACTCAGTCCTGTGTTACCTGGGCCCTAGTCTGAAGGGAGTAGTCAAAGAATGGCCATGGAGAATGGAGAGGAAGTGGCTTAAAAAATGAGTGAGCCCTTGAAGAAAATGTAAAGGACAATTTTAGAGGGATAAGAAGCCATTCTGCCTCTTGCCTTTTTGTCTTCAAAATACTTTCAGTCCACATACAACCTAGTTTTGTCTGCAGGAGGGAACTCCACAATTTTCTTTTCCAAGACTCACCAGTTGACTGCACTGACAACTGATCCTGGATGAGTAAGAGTTGTCCAAGTCCCTTCTTGACTCCTTTCACCCATGTGGATACCACATCACCATGCTGACAGGCCATCTGGTAGGATCACCGGAGACCATGGCCTCCGCCTCCCACATCTGATGTTATGGGAGGCAGAATGCACAAACCTGACACCCATGAGCTGAGAAAATAAGTGATGCCTCTTATTAATATTCTAAATCTGGTTTTGCCTTCATTGCTCTCTCTCTCTTGTTGATCATGTTTAAAATTTTAAATGTAAGATAACCTACTACCACTTAAAAGCTTTATAATTGATATCTATGAGAGTTGTTTCAGAAATACAGAATACAGTGATGTATGGAATCAATAGATTAAGCATTAAAAGTCAAAAAGCAGTGTTCTGATTCCCTTAGGACAATTAGAGAATGAACAGAGAAAAGAGAGAGTTCTCAATATTTTTTACAGAAGTGCAGACACATCAAAATTATTTTCTTTGCTTTTGGTTGTGCTTTCCTTCTTTTATCCTTATTTATATCATATTTCCAAACTATCTACTTGAGATAAAATTTATTAAATATTGCAGATTTTGGTGAAGTTTCAAAAAGCATTTTTAATATAGATTCTGCTATGAATATAGCAGCTGAATATTAGAAAAATGACTTGAGGGAAGATTGTTCTAAAAATAGTATTTCCAGCAAAAGGCAGAAATGATATAGAATTGATAAGCATTTGCTATTATCAATTGATAAGTATTTGCTTTAGTCATCTGTGCTTTTTTTAATAGTTACTTAATTTTCTAGTAACGATTGTTTACACGTAGCTGCTTTTCTACTTTCCTTATACTTAGAATAAAACTCAGGTAAACTGTGCAATTGCTCTACTATTGCTTGATTTCCACATAATAGAGAAACACAGAGAAATTCACAGTTCTCTGTGTTATTCATTCCAGATTTCACATGGTAATTGATTTGTCATTGTTCATCTCACAATAAAGTATATCAGCATATGCAATGTGTAAGTTCAAAGATTCATAAAATGATAGCATTTCCATTCCACCCATTCAAGCACACTGTGTATCAAGAGAAAAGGCACTGTTGGTTGTTGTCAGATGGATTGTTGCTTTCTTCCTCCTTCACTATTTAAGGGAAGTGATTTCATTAACCTGATTATGAAGTGGGCAGATTACAGGCATTTCCTGACTTCCTTGACAGGGAATATGCACTCTACACCCGAGAGTTATAGGACCTCAGAGTATGATGAGCTCTAGAAAAGAATAATTTCTGCCAAATGTTTTATCCTTGTGCCACTGATTTTATTATTTTATCCCTGAGATGTAATCTAGAGACCTAGGGAGAAAACTTGGAAGCCCAGGAACAAGGCTAGGCTTCCAGAAGTCCCCAAGAACCTTAGAGGTCATATGCCGATGAGCAAACTAAAGAATAAGTAATTTGTTACTTATAAGCCAGTCAAATATTTATTGAGATTACTGTTATGATTTCTATATTGAAATTTGTTTTAAATAAATAACATATTAGTGGAACTAATAACTTATGTTAAATAAATAACGTAATTAGTGGAACTTTCCTGATGGCTCAGTTGGTTGGAGCATCTCCCCATACACCAAAATGTTGTGGGTTGGATTCTTGGTTAGGGCACATATCTAGGTTGTGGGTTCAATCCCCTGTCAGGGCACATATGGGGTACAATCAATTGATGTTTCTCTGACATATAGATGTTCCTCTCTCTCTCTCTCTCTCTCTCAGTCCCCTTTCCTCACTCTCTTGAATCAATAAAAAACATTTTCAGGTAAGGATAAAAAATATATATATTAGTGAGGATGTTAATAAATACACCAGAATAAAATTATAAGACTTTGTTTATATATATATGTGTGTGTGTGTGTGTATATATATATATATATATACACACACATGTAGTTTGTATATATAGTGTATGTGCTATACATCTATATGTGAACATAAGTATATATAGTAATTATAAAATAAAGGACATATATTTCATGTATACATGTATATGTGCATATATATGTATATATGTGTTGTGTGTATGCATAAATGCACACACACAACACATATAATGTTTCTTGTGGGCAGGGATCTTTTGTTATTTCTTATTAGAAGTATGTAATGTATGAATCTTCAGTAAATAATAAGTCATTTCACATAAGAAATAAGCTGAGGAAAAATCAATAATCTGGGGGTGGGAGGAGGGGTTGAGAGGAAGGAAAGGAGAATGAGAGAAAGTGAGCCAACACAGAGTCTGCTATACCAGCTTCAGTCCAGATGGCAGCCACTTAAATGCAGTATTTAGAACCTCCCACAATGACATCAAAATTATAACTAAACTATAGAGCAATTAGCATTTAGAACCACCTGAAATCCAGTTGAACAGAAGTCCTACAACTAAGGACATAAAAATGGCACATGGAGACTGGGGCCAAGATGCTGAATTGACTGGTTCCACACTCACATGTGGAGGATAAAAGTCAGGAGGGATATTTTGACTGCAGTTGTTCCCCCTGAGGAGCCAGGTGTCCCAGCCCCATACCAGGCACCCAAACCCAGGGTTCTAGTGCCAAGAGGAGGAGTCCCCATAACTTCTGGCTGTAAAAACCAGCAGGGCTGTGGCTGAGTGAGACAGAGTCTCCTGGAGTCCCAGGCAGCTCTTCTTAAAGGGCCCATGTGCAGATTTACTCAGACTCACTCTGAGCTTAAGCTCTGTGGCAGCCACTCCAAAGTTACCAGGAACATACATGGATGAGCTGAATTGTTTGGCATCAGGGTAAGAGCTACAGGTGCATCATTCTCCCAGACAGAAGTGCTAGTAGAGGCTATTGTTCCTTTTCTGGGCCCTCCCTCACAGAGCCAGCTGTTGGGCAGCATATCTGAGTCTCCATCAAGCGGGATAACATTGTTTGCTCCACCCAGATGACTCCCTGAGAAACCTCCCCACTCAACTTGCAGGCCCAATCAAATCTTCTCAAGTTTTTTTTTTTTTTTTAATTTTATGCAAATTCCCTGTCTTGGCTCATGTTGCAGATTTTCCTAAAAATCTCTCAAACAAGTAGCATCTGGCCTCTGCATACCTCATACCTCTTGTTAAGTGGCCCAAGACCTGGCACTAGCAGTAGCCAGCCTTGGTTGGTAGCTTGGATTCTCTGGGGCACCTCCAAGCCTAACACTAGTAGCAGCCATCTGCAGATCACTTGTAGCTTATGCTGGGTGGCCCCAGGCAGAACACAGGTGGCTGACCTTGGCCTGCACCTCCCAGGAAGCCCCAGAGTCAGTGCACCTAGTGGACAGTTACAGACCATGCTGAAGCACCACCCAACCACATCCATAAGCAACGCACTCAAGGGGTGAAGTCAGCAGATACCTGAACCCCATTGATGAGAATTCTGCTCTGGGTGGTGGGCCCTGCACAGCAGACCCTTCACGGTGGTTGCAGCCAGTCCTCACAGCCATTTGGCCTGGGGATCAATCTCTCACATTGATGTACCAAAAGTAATTAAGGCTCAACTGCTATAGCAAAGTGCACACAGCCCACTTGGTAGCGGTGGTGTACCTGGAGCACCCAGCTCAAATGACTGGGGAAACCACATTCTTGGACCCTACAGGACTCCTACTACATAAGACCACTTTACCAAGAGCAGGAGATATAGCAGCTGTAATTAAAATATGGAAACAAAATGAGGATACAAAGAAACAGGCCTCAAGTGAAAGAACAGAACAAAACTCCAGAAAAAGAACTAAATAAAATGGAGACAAGCAATCTACCAGATGCAGAGTCAAAACACTGATTATAAGGATGTTTAATAACCTCAAAGAAGAGTAGAGGAACACAATGAGAACTTCAACAAAGAGATAAGAAATGTAAAAATAGAGATAGAAAACAAAGAAAGAACAGTCAGAAATGAAGAATACACTTACTGAAATGAAGAATACATTACAGGGAATCAACTGTAGAGTAGATTAAACAGAGGATTAAATCAGCAATTTGCAAGCTAAGGAAGCAAAAAGCACCCAATAAGAATAATCCAAAAAAAATGATGATAGTGTAAGGAATCTCTGGGACAACTTCAAGCATACCACCAACATTTGCATCATGGGGGTGCTGGAAGGATAGGAGAGAAAGCAAGAAATTGCTAGCCTACTTGAAAAAATAAAAACAAAAAACTATCCTAACCTAGGTAAAGGAAATGGACATACAAGTCCAAGAAGACATACAAGTCCAGGAAGAGCCCCAAACAAGATTAACCCAAAGAGGCCCACACCAAGACATATTATAGTTAAACAGCCAACAGATAAAGCCAAAGAGAGAATCTTAAAAGCAGCAAGAGAAAAGTAGTTATTTACCTACAGGGGAGCTCCTGTTTAAGACTGTTGGCTGATTTCTCAACACAAACACTTCAGGTCAGAAGGGATTGGCAGGAAATATTCAAAGTATAAAAAGCAAGGACCTACAACCAAGATTACTCATCATACTCATGTAAGCTATCATTTAGAATCAAAGGACAGATGAGGAGTTTTCCATACAAGAAAAAACTAAGGGAGTTTATCACCCCTCACATGTATTATAAGAAATGTGAAAGGATCTCCTTTAAGACAAAAAAAAAGTCAAAAATATGAATAATAAAATGGCAATAAATACATATATTAACAATTACTTTAAATGCAAATGGATTAAATGCTCCAATCAAGACATAATATGGCTGAATCATAACGAGACAAGACCCTTACATGTGCTGTCTACAAGAGATGCAATGCAGATGAAAGACACAACAGATAGAAAATAAAGGGATGGACAAAGGCATTCCATGGAAATGGAAACAAACACAAAAAAGCTTAGTTAGCAATACTTATACCTGACAAAATAGATTTTGAAACAAATTCTTTAACAACAGACAATGAAAGACCCAGTAAAGTCCACTTCTGAAGAAACCCAAAACACTAAATTGAAAAGACTTACACATTCTTGTTTATTGCAGCATTATTTATAATAGTCAAGATATGAAAGCAACCTAAGTCTCTATCAATAAATGAATGGATAAAGAAGTGGTGCATATATACAATGGAATATGCCTCAGCCAAAAAAGAATGAAACGTTGTCATCTACAACAACAGGATGGACCTAGAGGACATTGTGCTGAGCGAAATAAGTCAGAGAGAGAAAGACAAATGCCGTATGATTTCACTTTACCTGGAATCTAGAAAACAAAATAAATGAAAAAGCAGAACAGAAACAGACTCATAGATACAGAGAACATTTTGACAGTTGCCAGATGGAAGGGGGACTGGGGAGATGGGTGAAAAAGGTTGAAGGGATTAAGAAGTACAAACTGGTAGTTCAAAGAAGTCAAGTGCATGTAATGTACAGCATAGGAAATACAGTCAACAATACTGTGATAACTATATATGGTGTCAGATTGGTACTAGATTTATCAGGGTGATCACTTTGTAAATTATATAATTGTCTTATCATGGGGTTGTACACCTGAAACTAATATAATTATTGTATGTCAACAGTAATTTAAAAATTAAATAAAATTTAAAGAAGACCCTCAGTCTTCTCAAACTTGAAAGAAAGAAAGAAAGAAAAGAAAAGAGAAAAGAAAAGGAAAGAAAGTAGAACTTGAGTTTGGAAGAGAGACAAAAACTGTATCTAGGCAGTTAAGATAAGGTTTAGTGTATTTTAGAGAGAAATAAAGAAATGTATTATTATTTCTTTTGCCATACTTGGTGCCTCACATGCAAAATTTTCAGTAATGTTCTAGATTACTGTTTTAAGGTTTTAAAGTCTTCCTTCCTTCCTTCCTTCCTTCCTTCCTCCCTTCCTTCCTTTCTTCCTTCCTTTCTTCCTTCCTTTCTTTCTCTTTCTTTCTTTCTTTCTTTCTTTCTTTCTTTCTTTCTTTCTTTCTTTCTTTCTTTATTCCTTCTTTCTTTCTTTCTTTCTTTCTTTCTTTCTTTCTTTCTTTCTTTCTTTCTTTCTTTCTTTCTTTCTTTCTTTCTTTCTTTCTTCTTTCCTTTCATTATTGTTGATGCTATTGCAGATGCTCTCCATTCTTCTGAACAAGATAACCTGGCTTTGTTGAGGTTACCCATGGTTCTTGCCCTTGCTAAGCAAACAGTGGAGATACTAAATATCTGGTGCTTGGATTTTATTTGGGTTACCCTGGGAGAGAGCTGCAGTTTGTCTCCTGGGCAAAAGGAAACCAAAAACATCATTATACGTGAAGTCATTGAGGGATTTTCTTCCCCGTTGAACTATAAATTGGTGAGTTGTACTGTGTTTCAGGTGGCTCTCCAAACAGTTGAGACACATGTGACTCACCAGTGAGGTCATTCCTTGTCCTCCATTCTTGCTTAAGCACTATTTCTTTTCCAGGGGTGTTGGTTACAGTGTAACAAATACTGGATCTTACAAAACAAGGTTCTCACTTCATTATGTCCCCTGCACTGTTTCTGTGATTTTGGACTACTTAAATCTCTTGATGACTTAGTTTCTTGAAAAACAGGAAAAAAGGTATTTATGCAGATAATTTTGAGGACCAGATAAAGTATTTTTGTCGTTAGTGGAATCTGGGCAGTGTTATCTACTCTCGTTTTTCACAATCTGTGGACGTGTAGAAGAGTCTTCCAGGGGGAGCCCGTGTGTTCATATTCTGGGAGGGAATCTCTTAGTAATGTTTATATCTTTTATAGCAATAAGCTGTTTTTAATTTGTTATTGTAGGCTTGGATTTTTTATACATGGTCTTTTCTTTGGCAAGTGGGACATAGTTACATTTGTACCCCAATGCCACAGACACCCACACAAAACTTTATATTGGCCCACCCTGCCTACAACTAAGTAGCTCATTGGGGGCCTGAATATATATACACTTTTTTTTTTTTTACCCCTGTAGCTCTGATACATTAACTTGAGAAATATGCTGGGTCTGTATGGCTTTACAAGTACTAAAATTACCTACACTTACAAATTGGAAAGTGACATATAACTACTACCTAGTATTTTTTTGGTGAAAGATATAATATGCAATCTGTGTAGTATAAAAACTTTTCTTACTTGTTAATGCATACCTCCAGTGGTCAAATTACCTTATGCTGTGTGATTAAATTGTTCCTTAATGATACTTACAAGCTTTGTTTATACTGGGTACTTATTATTATTATTACTTTTAAAGAAAAATGTGCTGAAATATTGTTGTATGATTCTAGCCACCTCTTTTTATTTAATACATGAAGGGATAATGAACAAACTTTATAGAACAAATCATCAGAATCCCCAGAGGGAAACTAGCTGAAGTGTGTATAAGCTTTAACCAAATTGCTAGTTTAGAGAGTTAATAAAATATTTTGTTTGTAGCTGATACCTTAGTCCAAAGGTTTTGCAATTGTTTATTGTTGTTATTTTGTATATGTGTTTTTATGTTTGTTGGTTTATTTTACATTCATGAAAAAAGACTGTTTACTGATGTCTCTTTTTGATGCTAAAATTACCTACACTTACAAATTGGACAGTGATGCATAACCTGTAACATATGTTAGTTAATTGCGAAATTAAACTGATGATGTGTGAAGAGGTAAAATATTTTCAGAAAACTAATACATTAAAGAGTGAAGAGCTCATATACCATGTGAGAAAACCCTTATTAGAAAGTGGTACACATTTTAGTCAAAAATAGCATTTTATAATGACTTCCTTCTTCGTGATGAATATATTTAGGGACAGATTTATCTAAAGTTTTCTGAAAGTTAAGATGGAGGAGACACAGTTGTTTAGTTGCCTCACAGAGCATATTTAAGAGAGATGTCATCACATTATTTAATCAATACAGGACTATTCCCTTAATTCCCTGGAGCACAGAAACATCTACTGTAATCATGTCTGAGTCAGCATCATGAATTTACCATTTTAACGAATAAGTAGTAGTTTTCTGTATGATTGACCAAATTGATTTTGCCATGATCCGGGTCAAACAAAATTTATTGGCCCAAAATGTGCAAAACTAGGAGTAACAAAAACGATAAAAAGTTTAGAATCTGAAATGTGAGATGCTTATACAGACAGCTGATATCTTCAGAGTACACTTTTTGTAATACACACTTTTCAAGAGTCAGTGGTGTAAAACTGGCACAAACAAATACGCCTTGCTTGCATCTTAGCTAATCTTCATACAATATCCAGTAGAAGCCTCGAGTGGAGCAGACAAATTTTTGTACTATAAATTTATAACTTGTTCAAGACAGATTTTTGAGCTTTAATTTTTCAAATTAACTTTGAGAATCAGCCTTCCTCTCTTATATTAAAACACTGATGATTTCTGGGTTTAAATTGGCTTTATTTGGCTCTGTTGCAAGTTCTTCATTAGAGTCTAAAATTCTAACAAGACATTTAAATATTTGTGATTTCTCAGGTGTGCTCCATTCCTTATCCTTACAACTACTGAAAGTGCCCAGTAGGCTTGCAAATGTGTAAGTGTATTAACCCACTCAAAGTCAGAGTCACAGCCGTGGAAACAACATCAGGTAATCCATGCCTGACTGGACATATCATTGTGCTAGACACCAATACATAAATAGACACGGCACCTTGGCCTCTGTTTGTTATACCCTCCTAGGGACCCCTGGAGGAGTAATCAATGAATAGTTGAAAAGGATGGTCATTTTAGATTGGTTTGCTAATATTATCTCTAAAGCAATGTTCCGTTCCTGAGAGGACTGGCAAAGGAAGTGTCCCTGAAGGAGCCCAGGGCTGAACAAAACTTCCAGAGGCTGAGTTCATGCAACAAATAAGTGTTTTGAGGAGAATCCTCATTACTGGTAGCCTTTCTCTCCCACATATGAAGTCACATGGTGTCACTACCTCTGGTTTAAGAACAGCTGTGAGTTTGTTTAATACACATATGAGTTGCTGTGTGCTAAGAATATAAGTAGTTTGAAACTGAATGAAGGAAGGTTGTTTTACTAACATATGTATACGAAGTAAAATATGACTTTAATCTTCGCATGCCACCTAAGAAGACTGTAAAGAGCTTTATCTAGAAATAAACAATGACCCTTATTAAAATGAGACCCAAATAGATTACGATGATGTGAACAGACAGAACCACTGCCTGGAGGGAAAAGAGCTTGGACATAGGGGTGTTCATGCTCCTTATTTTCCTGATAGTGATCTGAAAGATTGAAAGATTTCTTTAAGGCCTCTATAGCTATCTGTTCACAAGCCAATGACATCCAGAGCTGTGAGATGGAAATGCATTGCGTAAACCAGCAAGCTTGCCAGGCCAATCTGTTTTTATCCGACTCTATGTCCCTGAACGATGTCTCACAGTCTCTCGTGGGTGAAGGTGTAAGTGTGACAGGAGAGAATCCACTACCCACTTAGGGGCCTGAGACTACTTTTCCTTTTTGTGTCTTCCTGACAAACCTCTGGATAAAATGGTTAGCCACAATAAAGATCGAGGAACCTATTTAGTTTATTGAAATTTTCAAAACTAAATATATTTATTTAATCCCACTGCATTTGAAAAATGAGGGAAACAAATTTCACGGACATGGCATGAACTGCTCAAATATTAAGAAAATGGCTCAACTAGGGAAAAAAGCAACATCTCAGTCCCTGGCCAGATGTCCAATTTAGACCTTAACAGTTAATTCTGTGAGGGCAACAATGCACCCAGTTGAATAAATACCAAAGGTTTTCTAGCCTTTTTTACAAAAAGAGTGGTATATGACACTGTTCAGGTAAGGAAGGTAAGTAAAAGTCACTAGACTTCTGAGAAAGTTCTTAAAAAGATAGGAGATTTACCCAGCCTGTGCCTTCCCTTCTTCTTACTTGGGGCCCTGGTGTGATGTTGGAGTGCTGTCTGCCATCGTGTGCAAATGAGACAACCAAAACATGCTACGGTTGATGGGATAGATTGTTGATCTTTGTTAACGCTGTGGTGCCAACATGACAAATTTTTTTAATTTCTAGATTTTTAGTTGCACAAGGCAAACAAAACCACAAATATTTTAAGACACTATATATCAGACATCTTTTACTAGCAATGAAACTTAATCCCTAACTGATTAGATAGATAGATAGATAGATATAAACATACATGTGTTCTTCTAAGAACACGTTAATTAAAGTCTCTGAGTCTAACGTGTAACACTATGAATGCATGTTATCTTAAATTGGAACTCTGAATACAGTTGTACATTTGTAGGCATATTGCATTGTATAATTATTTCTATCACTGAGGCCAGGTTTGCAGGGAGAATCTGGTGACTTGGCTTCTGGTCTTGGCTCTGATGCTAACTTTCATGATATGTTGGATTTATTATTGTGCTGCAGTCTTCCCATCCTAAATATTAAGTGTTAGATAAGATGACCTTTTTAGGACTCTTATGGTCTTTAGACCTAAGATCTAACAACTAGATATCTTTTCTTCCCTTATCTTAATCAATTTGTGATTCCACTTTTACTGTATTTTGGATTAAACAGATTTTTATGAACCTGTCTGAGAAACAGTCTTTTTTTGCCTTGGGGATTTAAACATACTCTTTCATCTCCCTGAAGTCCTCTAGCCAGCCTCTCCTTTTGCCTAACACTCGCTCTTCTTAAGGTCTCAGACTAGATATCAATTTCTTTGGAAAGTCATACCTGGCCTTGAGTATTATATTCTCTGATAACATGTTAATATTTTCCACAGATTATACATTTCTTGAGGATTGGGGCTATGACTGCCTAATTGCCATTGAATTCCCAACAACTGACATGGATCCTAGCACAGAGTCCATATTCAGTAATGAAAGGACGAATAAATGCACGTTTCTGTAAAGAAAAGATATTCCACTTTCCAGATGGTGGGCTAATAAGGCAATAATTTCCACTAGAACATGGTTTATTTACATGTAGAGATAGTTTGGTTATAGTTTTATTTATGTATGTACCAAGGTCTATCCGGAAAAAGTCCAGTCATCGTTAATATAACTACAGTAGTTTGTGAGACATTGATGTAACCTGGCATCCAAGGAGGGTGGACTGGAATGTACATGGTGAACGATGACTTCACCGTACTAGTCATTGGGGAGGTACACACTGCTGAGTGAGTGTGTGTACTGTGTGGCTCTCACATCTACTGACTGAGCAAGTAGAAGAACAAATCTGCATCAAATTTTCAATTAAGCTTGAACATTCCTCTGAAGAAACTATTCAGATGATTCAGAAGGCCACAGATATGGGCAACTGGTGATTGGCAGCTTCATCATGACAATGTGCCCACTCATGCATCACTTCTTGTGCAAATTTTTTTTGCAAAACATCATATCATCCAGGTGACTCAGCTCTCCTACAGACAGATTTGGTGCTGGTGACTTCTGGCTTTTCCCTAAACTAAAATCACCACCGAAAGGAAAGAGATTCCAGACCATCTATGAGATTCAGGAAAATATGATGGGGCAGCTGATAGAGACTGGGAGAACTCTGTGAGGTCCCAAGGTGCCTGCTTTGAAGGGATTTGAGGTGTCATTGTCCTATGTACAAAGTTTCTTGTATCTTGTATCTTCTTCAGTAAATGTCCCTATTTTTCATGTTGCATGGCTGGGTAACTTTTTGGACAGACCTTGTATGTTTATATTTATGTGTGTGTGTATGTGTATAAAATTAATGCCTTTTCATAATATTTAGAAACGTATTCTAAATACATGCAGGTTCTGACCAGATTAGTCATAGAGATTAATCAAAACATTGCAGATACTTGATGTGGTTTGAACAGCGATAGTGTAATTCATAAATATGGCCCTCAATGGCAACTTTCCTAAAATGATTTCAAGAAAAATAAAAAGCTCATTTTAAAGTTTTTGTTTGAGAGTATTTTATTTTATTTTATTTTTACAGAGAACCCAAATGATCAGTTGAAGAAATAAGCAATGAGATAATTAGCGGGCATTTGACTGAATGCCCTTTGCATAGGTTATGCCCCACCTCACCTGCAGAATTGAAAATGAGCTTGTCCTTTGAGAGTAAGTTATGAATGCAACTGATCAGAACAAATATATGCAAAATTACCTTTTAAGGACAAAAAGATTATGTAGCAAACAGAACTTGACAGAGACCTGCTTGACTACATGAACACATTTAAACAAAGAACACATTACCCCTAAGGGCAAAGAAACAGAGCTCTAGGATCTGGTCAGCTGCGTACAGAGATAAAGAAAAGTCACAGAGGTAAATCTGGGGAGGGGAGAGATTTAGAGATGGATGTCAGGTGGATGCCACTCAGAGAAAAGAGAGCTGGGGTTATTGAACTTTGTGCATATTTTGTGCTACTGGTAACTGCCATTTTTTGAGAAGAATGAAACAATGTTGATTTTACACTGATGCCATTAAATATTTGATTTATTTATATCCCCTTGTTCTGATTCCATGCTCACCAAGCAACCTACTGATTATGATTTGGTGTCCTGGCTGCAGAGAGTGAGTGGCTAACCCTACAGACTTGAAGTATTTTCTCTCCTCACACAGTGACATCTCATGATGAATTAATAAAATGACTTCTGATTATAACACGGCTTCTCTCATACCTTCATTTTCGGAACAGAAGGAGCTGATTGTGATAACATGGCCATTGTAATCCAAGTCACTCTCTTACTGAAAATTAATAAAGCAGTATTCAGGGGTCTACTCAGATATATGTTTTGGACTCCTACATTTTTATTCAGTATCAGTTTCCCATAGTCTGCTAAGTCCTAGCCAGGGAACTAGAGAGACTCTCTGGGTTTTCGAGATAGAGGTCCAGAATCTAGAATATGGTGCCTGAAATAAGCCATTTTCAGACCTAATCAAACGCCCCTTAGAGCCTTATTAGTTAATGAAGGGTGTTCCTTGGACTCACAGCATTAGCATCCCTGGGAAGTTAAGGAAATTTAGAATCTCAGTTTATGCTTCAGAATTATTGAATCTGTGCATTTACCAAGGTCCTCAGTATATTATTGTGCCTAGTGCAGTTTGGGAGGAGCTACTTTAGAAGGTACATCCACCATGTTTATCTCTCCACCTCTCCAGGTTGTAGGAAGACACTCCTTCGCCGGTCTTTCACACTGCTGCATGATTTGTTGCAAATGCTAAGATTGCAAGGCCTCAGTAAAGAATAAAGAGTAAACGCTCTTTGCTCAAGCTCTTGTAGAATGAGGCAATGTCTCCCTCTGAGCAGGCTTGCTTACTGGCTGCTATAAAACACTGGGTTACCAAAACTCAGCGATCTTCTCACAAAACCCATGGCGTCTACAGCATCTATGCAAGCCATGCACCTTGCTTCTGTAGGAATCTTGGGCTCAGGGAACAGATGCAAATTTGGTGACTCTCTGGCTACTGTGAGTAATAAGGTCTTACATCTCTGACCCAGGAGTTTTGCATTGCCTGCTAACATCCATGAAACTGTGCTGACATTAGCTTATAAGTAGAGTAAAATCTCAGACACTTCATAGACATTGACATAAGATTTCCTTAGCTATTTGTTTGGTTTTTTTTGTTGTTTTTAGCATAGTTGCCAAAAGCAAAGTGTTGGGAGATCTGATTTCTTATCTACGTTCTACCATTAACTAGTTATGCCAAAGAATAGTTATTATCTGTTCTCTGTGGAAGGATTTCTGCATGTATGAAATGAGTGGGAGAGAAGCATGAAAGAGTTGATGAGAATTTATAGATGCTTAGTTCCTTAAAAACAGGGTCTATGTCTTAAGAATTCCCTGTTATTGTGCTCCCCTCTAAGACTCAGCACGTTTGTTCAATGTTGGAAATATCAATAAATACATGCCCTATTTTGGCCCGAGGGGCTTGTGAATCTTTCAGAAAACCTTATTATTTTACTTACTCACACTTGGGAAAGAAACAGGAAGATATTGGTCAAAGTTGAAGTTATATAAAGCAATTAAGTCTAGGGATCTAATGTACAGCATGATAACTATAGGTAATAACACTGTATTAAATGCTGGAAATTTGCTAGGAGGGAGTTCAGATGCTCTTACTCCACACACACAAACTATAACTATGTGGGAGATACAATTAGCTTGACTGTAGTAATCACTTCACTGTGTGTGTGCATACAAAAATCATCACACTGCACCTTTTAATAATTTTTATTAAAAATTATTTATAAAACACAATTTCACTTGAAAAAAGAAGTGTAAGTGGTGTACAGATTTTGGGAAGTGTTTATTTTTAAAATATGGTGAGATCTTTTCCTTTCCTCTGTTCTTCCTGCAGCCTGAAGTATAGATATGATGCTTTGTACTGGCATACCTTTGACAACAAAGGAACTTGGGAACAGATGCTACAAAGTGAAACAACCTCATTCAAGGAGGCTATGTCCTTGATATTATGTGGCCATTTCAGCTCCGGATGCCCTGTTTCAGGCTTACACGTAAGAGAAAAATAGTTGTATTTTGTTTAAGTCATTAGTTTGGGTTTTGTCACTCACCACTATCCCTAACCCTAAAACTGATGCTTTAGAAACATTATAATAGAAAATTATCCACAGGATTTCAATACTAATGAATAAAACTGATACATTGGTACATAAAATACTCCTTCCCTTCTGGTGGAGGATCTCTAAGGACTTTGGTTTCATAGATTTTTAATGGGAAAGTAGCATGTAGATAAAATTACTTTCTTTTGTTTCTAGACATGTGTTTTAGATGTTTAGTTTCAAAGGTCATTTTACATAAGACAAATGTTAGAATTTTACAGCTTTAAAGGATCAGCCGTGAAAAAGCCTGTGACAAGGCTGAAACCATCAACAAGCCATTGACAATTTGGAGGGAACAACCCAGCTCCTGTAAGTGACAAACATAAATATGTACTTAAATGACCACATATCTGATGGTGTTTTAGAATGGATTACAACAATTATAAACTATACACTTAATGGTGGCCATGAAGAGCTGAAATCAATATTAGCTGATTTTTAATCTAGCTTTATAGACTCACACACACATTGTTGAATTAATCATTTCCCAACACCATCATAAAAGGTTCCAGCTTATTGTTTTCCATCTACGTAGTAATAAGCCCAATTTTTAGTCTGAAATTGTTCTGTATAAAGTTGTCAGTTTGCTGTATTTTCCTTTATAAACAACAACAACAATAACAACATAGCATAGTATGTTTCAAAATTGTTAAAAGTTAGCCCTACCTCACATTGAACTCAACTATTATACATCACAAAGGATAATAACAATGTCCTTTGTATTTGAAGAGAATGATTCTGAATCATTATCAACAGAATACTGGCGAGGAGCTAGTTTCTGTCTTTCTTTCTCTTTCTTTTTTCCTTTCATTTTTTTTTTTAGTACCTCTCTCTAAACTCCTGAAGCCATGATTATCTTATCTAGATAGAACACTGGGTTACATTTTGCCTTTCCTCCTTCTCTAATTGAGCCTAGGTACTAAGTCTGATCTCACAACCTGCCATACTGATCAGAGGCTGCTATATGTTTCTCTGAATACTTCCCTTTCCCCACATTACTGTTCAGCCATTAATAGACTGTGATATGCACAGGAGTTTATATTATTTGCAGATTAATAGAGGGGCTGAATTTGTGCTAAACCCTTTTAGCTTTCTCACCTAAGGAAAGTATATACTAAGCCAGATGTTTCACTGGAAAGAAGAGACCATAACTAAATTGGTAAAACTATCGCTATGGGCTGTTTTCCAAGAAATAAAAATAATTTTTAAGTTTAGCAATCAGCTGTTACTATGGCATTACTAATCACACGGTTCTCTAATTAGAAAATAATGTGTTATAAATGCATATAGGGAAGTTTTCTATGGGTTCATTCAGGGGCAAGAGTATTTAACTATATTATGGTATGCAGATATTCAAGATTTTTGCTTTAAAGTATCTTTGGAGAGCTTCTTTTAGTGTCCTGTATAATTTGAAGGAAAAAGAGATTAGACCAAACAATGATAGTGTACATTAGTGGATAGATTAACAGATTAACAGTGTACTAGAAAAAATTAGGGGGGGGTAGTTTTAAAAGGTTAAAAATCTCATTCAATAGTTCAATACTAATTGTTTTACTATTTGATCAGCACAACAGACCACCAGAGTGAACTAAGTGCTCTTCCTTTAAGTAAAATTGGCACAGGCACTTATGGTTTTCTAGACACATAAGGAGGCAAGTTATAGGCATGTGTATCTGAGGAATGCCGAAGTGGCAGAGGAATTAAGGCTCAGACCACAAGCAGCCTTTATCCCAGTAACTGGGGTTGCTTTAGTATGCCTGAGACAACTTGAGAACCAGAGTATTTTATAATATTCCAAATATACTTATTTGTCTTTTTTGTCACTAACATTTTAAAACTAATCAGCAATACATAAAAATAGATATTTGGCTGATGGCACTTCTGTAACATGTTAAAATGGAGACAACTATTCTTGAACAACAATAAAAGAAAAACGTTTTTTAAAAAAGAAGGTGTCATTTGCTTATGGGGCCTTTCAGGAGCCATCACCTCCTTTCTCCCCACCTTCATCTTTCCACGTTTTCTTCAGTCACCTTCAGTGCTCCGTCCATATGGATGTTCTTTGTTCATTAACAATCCCCCCCACCTCTCTCTCACCTCTACAAATTGACCACACTTTGTGGTAACTATTTGTGTCCTCAACCTCCCCTTAAAACATAGCAGTCTTCAAAGGTTAGGGATCAAGTCTTCTAAGCTCACCTTTATATTCCAAACATAGCACAGGACTAGGCATTTAAATGGTCTATAAATTGAGTAAGTGCATAAATACTAAAGTTTTAAAATTAGGACATTAAGTCTCAAAGTATGCAGCCTATAAACTGCAGTTTTCTTTTTGTGAACAAGTAAGAAAACATGAAAATGATTTAATTTCTTTGAGGGGGTGATATAAAAAAAGTGATTCCACCTACGTCAAAAAGCAACTTCACGTGTATCCCTCCTCCCCTGACTCTGGACAGATTAGGGGGGACAACACTGGATCTGAAGTACATTGTGATGTTCATGTGAGACTTCGAGCACTTGTAATGACCAGGTATTATATTTTTTCTCTCTGGTTTCATAGGATTAAAACATTATAAGATAAACATCCCTCGAGGCTTCCCAGCTTTCATGTAAAATGTTGCTTAAAGTGAATGTGGAGTAGGAATGAGGCATCGCGGTAAAGTCCATTTTAAGGGGAAAATATTTTATGTTGCAGCAAATGGAAACAAGGAATGTTGTGTGCTTATGTGGACACTTAGGTATGCATGAGTTTATCATGAAGACAGAATAAAATCACAACTGTATATAGGTTTGAGGGGACTAAATCAAATTATCCCTACTTTACAATGAAGTTCAAGAAAGTATAGATGTAACATGGGGGATTGAAGTTATGTAAGAAAGGAAAGACAACTAAATGAGCCCTACTAGGCACCAGGTGCTTCACGTATGTATTCTGTTTAATATGTGCTACTCCCACCCTCTGGGTGAGCAAATAAAAAAAACCAGATGTAATAATAGCTCAAAAGTTCCTTGTAATTATATAATTTTATAGTTAATCTTAATTATGAGAATGTAAAAGAAGGACATAAAGATAGTAAGTTCTGTGTGAAAAGCAGTTTTGCGAGGAGGGTAGATGCTATACAATTCCCATGTAGAACAGGGAGGTAAACACGGAAAATAGAAATGCATAACGAAAGCCTAGTAGGACCTGGAAGAGTGTTTGCAACGTTTCTTTGTGCCAGTCTTACAAAACGTTTCAGAAGGGTAGGGCGGGAGGTGTGTCATAGAATGCAATGATATGGAGACCTACAGAAGGTTCAGTAAACATATTCTTTTTTTAACTTGTGCTTTTAGAACTATAAAATTCAGTGTGTTTCTGAGCTTTTTATCTTTCTAATAGCACGATATTACATTCCCTTATTTTTCCCTCATTAATTTTCATTTCCCCTAAATTTTAGTACATGTATCAAAGGATTAGAGTCAGATAAGATTCTGTGAGAGAAGCAACATTTTCTCAAATCGAAACAAAAATAAACCAAATATCCTTCACCAGCCAGTTCTGAGACTAGGATAATATTTTTTAAAAGTAAGCCTGATTTTTCCCCAGGAACGTATGAGAAAATCTTCCTGCAAATTTCAAGCATGACCAAGTTGCTTCCCAAATTGGCCACTTGCACTCCAGGGCTGAAGCTGAAAGTGCACAGAATTGCCTGAGTAATTCAATTGCAGGTGGAATCAATGCTAGTGTGAATGCCGCCCTGGTCAAAGGTTGGCCCTTGGGCTGCAACTTCAATCAATTTGGGGTAAGCTAAGTTTGATTACATTTTCAGTGATGAAGCTTTCAAAAGCAATTTTGAGCTTGCCTATTCAGGAACTGTTTAGTTCCATCTCAAATCCATATTCCTGGTTAGAGAAGCATCTACCTATCTCATTTGGTAATGATTAAGTCCTGGAGTTGAGGAAAAATGAGAGAAAGAAAGGAAAAAAGAGGGGACAATTCAGAAAGTAGAACATAAATAGCAGATGAGAGTGCCTGTCTCTAATAGTATGTGAGTCAGTACTGGTTTTTGTCTTTTTGAAATATATATAATGATGACAAGAATGAGAGGGAAAAAAGAATCAGGGGGTATGGGAACAAGTAAATTATAGATGGAAGAATATTATGATAGTGATGCGTGGCAGTCTAAGACTATTTTGGCATATAAGACCCATGCTTCCAGGCGCTGCTGGCAGGAGGGATGTTGGAGAAATACAGGTGGTTCTGAAGTGTGAAGGAAAATGGGTGTAACAAAGAATGTCAAATACGAACTCCAACAGGCAGTATGCTAGCTTGAGAGAAAGAAACCCTTTCAATTAATCTTCTTCCAGCAGAGTCAAGCCTGTGGAGTTGTTGTGCCACCACAGCTCATGCGAGTCTTCTCAAAGATGAATTTACTCAGTGAAATAGTTTGATTATAGGTATTACCTACATTTGGGTAAGTATGTTATTATATCATAAACTACAATGCTCCCAAGATGTTATGATTTCTTTTGGAGAAAATATAACATTCCCTATAGGTAGGGACACTAATTCTTAAAGCATAAGCTATTATTCTGCCAGGTTTAGGAAAATATATTGTTATAACTTGTCTTAGGAAGTACTTCAGAAAACCTGTGATTCCTTGTAAATGGACCGAGTGGTACTCTAATGGTTGTGTGACAAGAAATCTGATCGGCCTCACTCATTAGGCTGCCCTACAAATGCACTAATTTGATTGATTAAAAAATTAAAGAAAGGAAACCAAAGAGTATGTGGCTGTCTATGAACACATTTTAGAACTGAGTAACCAACGTTACCTCTTTTCCTTAAAAGTGTTGGAAGAGAAAACTTGTTAAAAAAGTATGGAATTGGAAAAACTCAACTTACTAAAAATGTCTGGTCATGCCATGGGTGAAATAATATTTCTATGCAAGCAAATCTTACTTGATTTGTTCAAATCTTACTTAAGTATAGATTGGGCCAAATCTAGTTTGTGTCTCTGGAGAGAAATCCGAATGGATTGTATGTACAAGTAAGGAAATCCAGCCCATGGGGCAGGGCCACACTCGGTAAGGGCGTGGCCTCTTCAGTCGCGTCCCCCACGGTGTTATGACCACTGAAACGGAATGGACAGCGCTTCAGAGGAAACATGGCGCATTGAAATACCATTGCTTTCACAATTAATTCTTTCTCTTTTTTCTTAAATCTGGACCGCCAAAACGGGGGGAGAGCAATTTTACTTTACTTTCTCTTTTGGTGATGTTCTCTATTAATTATGTTTCACACTGCCTAAGGAGAAATGGGAAATTTTATGGTAATGCCACTTAGCACTTTATAATAATCATTTTACACAAATTGTTGGATCTTATATTAGGGGCCCCATTTTCATTTTTTAGAAAAAGAATCACAATGGAAATGGAGGTGGGAGAGTAGCTTAGATATCATATGATCAGACCATTAGATCAGACTTCACATGTAGGCAGAGCTGCAGAGAAAACAGCCCATGCTGGGTCGATATTCTTTAAGAGGCTTCTTAGAATAACGGGAGAGAGATCTCTCAACAACCTCTAATAGGGCTCTGTCAGAGTAAATACTAGGAAAGCCACTATTGAAACAGAGGCTGGTAATATGCCTTTTTTTAAGTCTGGAAATGTTGGCATATTTTGTTTTTGCAAAGTCTTAACAGCCACAACTCCCATATGTATAGGGTCACATTTTGGTCTAATTTATTATAGGGTTACAGTTTTGTGAAATAAAACAGCAAGCAAAGGAGTCTATTCTAGTGCCTTTTCATAGGTTATTGGCCAACAGAATTGAAACTGTGAACATAAAGGAAATTTCCCTGCAGAGTAAAATTCTTTGCAGAGATGACAACATGATTAGGCCAGCAGTGCTATTGAACTAAACTTTATGGAAACTCACCACAGAGCAAAAGACATTAAAATACAATTTTTTCTGTCAACAAAAAATAATTTTGAGTTCAACAACAAAGATGTACAGAAGGGAAAATATTGGCAAAATTTTTACTTTGTTAAGGAGTAAATGTAACTGTTTTTTAATAACAATCAATCAATAAGTGCTATTTTAAAACATATAGATTTCTTAGAACCTTAAAGCACTATAGCTGAAAGAGAACATGAAGATTCATTATTCTACTCTCCTATTTTATAGATGAAGAAACTGAGGCCAGAGAGTTTTTCACTTAAGTATCTACAAGCAAAGACTAGAACTTAAACTGACTCTTAAGCTAGGGATCCCAATAAAATTTTATGGTTAAATTTAAAACTCCTTTTAATTTTTTAATATCTTTTTTGACACTTAATTCCCACAAAGCTGATACATTTCAAGGCTGATCAATGACAGTGGCAAATATCAAAGCTCCCTTCCCTCTTTGGCATTTACTGACTCTTTGTCAGCTACAGGGACATATGTACAGTCTTAGTAGCTTGAAGATGCAGCTGTCAAATTGCCTCTTAACCTGAGAGAAATACATTAGTAGAGTAATTAATCTTGTACAACCCTCTCTATCAACCTGACTGTTTTTTTCCCATCAGTGCCAGTGAATGCTTGTGTGCATGGCTGATTTAATTAATAATTCTAACAAAAAAGACGATATCATAGTGATATACATAAGTGCATTAATAAACAAATCAAAGAACCAGTGCTGTTCTGGAGTATTCAGTGAGATAAAGTTACACAGTTATTAAGGGGATGTAGATCTGAGTCTCTTTCGGTTTACCCTTCAATGTTTGGATTATACATAACAGAGAGGAAAGAAAAGGAAACATGCTAGGAACTAAATAGCACTTGCTTTGGATTAGGCACTATATATTAGTCACTTTATATATCTTATCTCATTTAATGTTCATAAACAAATCCTATAAAATAGGTTATTTTCCCTATTTTAGAGATGAGATAACGGAGACTTAAAAGCTGGGGTTGAGAGAACTGTTCACATCCTGCAGTGCGGGATTGCTGTTTCAAATCAGGTCTGTGTGAGTCCAAAGCTCTTGGGGGGTACAGTGGAAAGAGCCCTGGAAGTGGGCAAAAGCTAAGTTAAGTCCTAGCCCTCGATCTGCGGTGACAATGCAGCTTTGAGTTCTGACTCGCCTTCTCTGGGCTTCAAATCCCTCAACTACAAAGTGAACAGATTGGTCTGGACCGAACATTTTAAAACCCAATTTTCTGGAACTCTATGACGTTTGACAGGCCTTATGGTCACTGAGTCATCTGATACAGAAGGAAACAGAGGGAATTTTCCAGGTTTATCTTCAACTCAACCAAAGTAACTTCAATTTTATATTTGGCATATAGAACGGTTTGCATAAGGTTTTATTTAAGGAAAGAAAGGAATCCATTGCTTTAGAAAGGGTGAAAAACACTGAGTAGGTGATATCTGAAACTACTCCACTCTAACGTCCTGACACTGACATGGGTAACTAAAGCTGTGTTAGCGTCTGTATTTGGTTCTCACTAGTGGCAATTTGGCAAGCTGGGCCAACACAGGTCCCAGCAGCTCCTCTGTGTCAATCTGTGGGATTCCTCACAAATGGCACTGAATGACCACTTTGTGTCTGGCTTCTCAAGAATGCACACAGGTTTTAGGTAAGGTTGGGGAAAAAACAAAATCCCCTTGTTTCATCCACACTCCAGCAAATGTGACTGCACTGGCTATTGATTGGTCTTACAATTATGCTGGGGCCTGTGTATTGCTGTTGAGTAGAGTGCAATTCGATAAGCCAATTTAGCTACATCAAAATCTACCTGCGACAGCAAACCTAACTTTTGACAAATATTTATTGCTAAAACACCCACAGAAGTCTTCCTATTAACATAAAGCGGTAAGGACAAAGCAAGTTGCCCCACACAGCATGCTGTCTTCAACAATCATCAAGTCCAAATTTATTACTGCTATCTCTTTGAAGTTGCAGGAGGGGAGATCAAGTTCAATCCAAAACATGAATCATTCAGATTTGTGGTATCACCTTTCACATGACATCAAGGTTCATCATAATAGTCAAAAATACCAGAGCCCATGCGATTGCTAACTGGCATGTAGGACATTTGAAGCAAGCAGAGAGATGAAATATTACGTGCAAGGGCACAGCTGGTTCTATATTCAACAAATCAGTGAAAAAATAATGTTTTCCTGTATCAGTCAGATCTAACGAGGGAAACACTGTTATGCTATCCATGTTCTTACTTTCTCTAATAGTCTCTTCCATTTCTTTTTGGATACTAGCTACTGATTATATATATGTGTATACATATATACATGCATGTATATAAAATATGCATATAATATATATTTTAATATCAAAGAAGAGGTGTCCATCAAATTAAGCATACTGGGAAGTAATATTCTCTAACATGAGAGATTTTCCAGAAAGTTAAACAGCACTCATTGTATAAAGCATTTAAAATTTGAACTTCATTATTGTCTCCACAGGGTTGCTAAGGCAGGGAAAAGACAGTTTTGATGGGTCCTTTGAATATTTTATGTGTAATATTTCTGAGACAAATGGTTTCTTTTTGGGATAAAAATGTGTGTGCCTGTGCGCACATAAACACTCAAGAAAAGAAGTCCCTATATCATTGTTAAGGCTTATCTTCAGCCCTGGCTGGTATGGCTCAGTGGATTGAATGCAAGTCTGTGAACCAAATGGTTGCCAGTTCAATTCCCAGTCAGGGCATGTGCCTAGGTTGTGGGCCAAGTCCCCAGTAGGGGGATCGTGAAAGGCAACCACACACTGATGTTTCTCTCCCTCTCTTTCTCCTTCTCTTCCCCTCTCTCCAAAAATAAATGAATACAATCTTTAAAAAAAGACTTATCTTCTAGCAAAAGATTTGACACCACACTTTTGAGAAAACATTAAAAAGGGGGTTGGCATCCACACATTGTAATAATATTATTATTATCATTTGGGACTGTAAACAAAGACTCTGTTAATATTAAAGCTTGAATTGCCCCAAATATTTTCACATATTGGGTCTCAGGAGAAGGCTGTGTTAAAACTAAAGCTATGCAAGCTTTAAGCACTTGGTTTATCTAGCTAAGATTTCTTCCTTCTAACTAATGGTTTTTCTTATTTCCCTTTAGATTATGAGTCTTTTAGTACATGTTCTATGATAAGTATCTGTTCTTTTGTGAAAGTGGGAAATGAAACATATATAAAATGTCTTACTTACACATGTGACTTTTATTGGTTATTACATTACTGATCGAAAGGTGGTGTACATTTGATGGATCGGACCCATAGATGGCAGAATGGGACCACTCAGTTCACATTCTTTAAAGAGAACACTTAGACGAATCACCTGTTCAATTGCTTAGCTTCAGAAAGCAAAAAACACAGTTGAAAATTATAAGAAAATACCAAATAATTATGAATTCTAATTTTTTACTTAATAAACTTTTTTCTATGAATAGCTGGCACATCATATCCATTATTAATTTTGTTAAAACACTTGTTCCCTGAGGCTGATCTACAGTTACTGAAAATATTCTTATTCTCTCTCTTTCATACACACACACACACACACACACAAACACAAAGAGACTTTTTAAATGCAGACATATTTCAGAAATTTCTGGACAGATAATCTAGAGGATAAGGGATTCATTGTATACTAGCTTTGCTGTGTTTTTTTCACTACATGGTTTGTTTTCCCCTTCCTTGACTAAGTATATTCTCTACCTGAAGTAATTATATAGATGAAATTACTAGCTTCTGTACTTGTAACTACAGTCCCTCT
Organism: Desmodus rotundus; assembly: GCF_022682495.2. NCBI lineage: Eukaryota > Metazoa > Chordata > Mammalia > Chiroptera > Phyllostomidae > Desmodus > Desmodus rotundus. The sequence goes on from NC_071389.1 coordinate 50,558,431, forward strand.
TATAGTTATAGTCTAAGGCTTATAGGCCATGGAAGGCAAAGGCCTTGAAGGTAACTTCTTATTAAATCAAACCCTTCCTTATTTCTCTAGGACCCAAGAAAGATGTGAGAAAAGAGGACAACTGGAATGAGGGAGGCTTGCAAAAAAAAAAGCAAGAAGTATGGAGAGTGTTGTTCCCCAAAGGCTGGGATTTCTGCATCTTTGTAGGTTGGGACTTGTTGATAGACACACAGAGGTTGGGCCTTAGCAAGCCCAATTCCGACCAGCTGCTGGGTCATCAGGGCAGATCTTCAGCCTGTGTTCTTCCTTTCCTAGCCTAGCCTGTGGAAAGAGGAGTTTACTGCTCATGTCTCTGCTTCCTCATCTGCTTATTTAACCTTAATCCACAGCAATGTGGCATCGGGTCCGTTTTCTACAGAAACTGGTCTGGTGAAGATCACCAGTAAGTGCCAATTGTCAGAGACAGTGGTTGATGTTCAGACTTTCTCTGATCTGATGTAGCATCGGCATTGCTGACCTTTCCTCTTCTCGTCCTGGTCTCCTTCCATGGGTTCCACAGTGCTGATCATCTTCTGCCTCTCCATCAACACATGCTTCTGCAGGATGTTTCTCTTCCTCTGCTCCCTCCTCCTCAATGTTCTTGATGTTGATTTTGCTTGGATTTTGGTCCTTGCCCATCTCTTCACTCTACATGGTCTTTATGAGAAATATTATTTATTTTCATAACTGAAACTACCACCTCAATTGTGATAACTTCCAAATCGCATCTCCATTCTGGACTTCATATCCAGCTACCTTACTGAACATCACTTCCAACTGAATATGTTTAAAATTAAACTTATTTCTCTTCTTTCAATCTCTACCTTCTTCCCAAATCTAAAAATGCAAATCTTTCCATGTTCTATCCTGGTAAATGTCATCCAGACTAAATGTTGGGAGTTACCTAAATTCCTACAATTGTATTTTATTCTCTCCAGATGTGGGGGTTACCTAGAGTCCTATAATTCCTTTCATAGTCTCTATTCATTAACTCCTCTCTCCTAATTATCTTTCAACTCTCTCATTCCTGCTGCTCTTTTTGTGCAATTATCTTCTTTTGCCTTTATTATTGCAAACCTAATAAGCTGGGTTTAGCCCTCTACATTACCTAAGAACATCTTTTAGAAACTAAATCTGTTTATATCCTTTTCTTTTTTGCTTTCCAAAACCAGAAAGATAAAGTCAAAATTCATTTTCACCTCTTCTTGTCCTAATTCCTCCAATGTGTCCAGCCTCAGCTTTTAACACTCTCTTCTTTTATCTTTTATTCTAATCACGTCTTCAAATGTGTCAGATAGTTTCATACTGCCATGTCAGAGCTGTTTCTTACTAGAGAACTTCTCTCATTCTCTCTCTCTCTTTTTCGCCCTCTCTCATTATCATTCTCATACCCAGGCTCAACGCAATCACATCCTTAGTTCAAGGGTCATCTCTATAGCTTGCCCTGAGGCACTGAGACTGACTTGATCATTCTCTAATTGTGCTCATGATAGTTGAATAAATTCTGAAAAGCTCTGCCTCTAAAAATGAGAAAATGATGGCTAAAATGGTATTTGAGTTGTCTTGGTTATAATGCATATGGTGATATGACCCACTTTAGAGGACAGTTCATTCATAAGACCTGAGACGGAATTATCAGCTGCCTCTCTGCCCTCACACGGCACTATTGACTATGCGGCATCACAGTTACCTGTTTTCTCATCCCCATTAACTCATTTGTCTAAGCATTATGTGAGGATGGGGTTCCAGTTATATTAATCTAACACAGTGCTTTGCACATGGTAGGCAGCAAATATATATGTTTAAAAAATGAATGCTACTATACACTGAATTGACTAAGCCTCAGAATAGAACAATTGTTCCAGTTCTGTCTTTACACTTTGAATCCCCTAGATGTCTAAAGTTGTAGGCTGCAAATGTCACATTTAATCTGGAATTAGTGCCACAAAATCTGGTTCCTGTGGTGGGCAAAGGATGAGGGTATAAGCTAGAGTTGGGATATTATTTCAAATGTGCACACCTTCTCTCTGGCTTGCCAGTAAGTGTGTACTATCTAAACACTCAATAAAGTCCTGGCAATCAGTTGTCAAATAAAATCAGCCATCTATATGCAACTTTTTGAAGAAAGTGAGTGATGTTGGGGGATATGATATAATAACAATGGTTAACATTTCTTGAATGTTTACTTTGACACAGGATGAGTGATAAATGCTTTATGTGCATCATTTCATTTCATTTCATTTTTATCCTGGTGGGAGCTATCATTGCCTTCACTTTATAAATGAATTAACCTAGGCTTTGGCATTTAGGCAACTTACTCAAAGTCACACATAACAGATGCGGTAAAACTGTGGTTCAAACAAAGACTTTCTTGACTCCCTTTATGTGAAGCATACACACTAAAATATTTACACAACAAAAATGTCTACATTCCATTTTGGATGGTGTTAGCTAAGGCAAAGCTCAAAATTACAGTTTATTGCCTTTTATCTTCTTGCTGATCTGGAAAATGTAGGTTATTAAAAACTAGGAGTAGATTGTTAACAGCCTCAGGATTTATCCTAAATAACTATGGATGGGTAGCTGATCCACAGTGGCTAAGGCTCTGTTGAAATGCTATTATCTACCAGTTTCAGTGTTTGCTACGTATATGCACTATGCTAGGTAACTCCCACTTTTTTATTACCCTGTCTTTGAGCATATTAACTACACAGAAACACAAACCCTGAAAGCATGAAGATTTACTTATTCATAGTATGTTCCAAATATTACTGTGTATACTGGCACAGGCTCTGGAGCCTCCTTTCTTTCTCCTAGAAAAGATGGGCAAATTTTCTCCACATGCTATAGAAAGGGTTGATCTTCAGTAACAGTTTTTTTAATATATATATAAAAAGCAGGTCACAGGCCAGGATTAGATCATCTTAGACTGGCTTCTAGTCTTGATCCATTTAGAAGTTGAAGGCCCTCCCACTGTAGATCTTGTAAGGATGTGAGGGGAGTTCCTTATCAAGGCACACATTGCTTTCGCTACAGCTAGCATTGTAAGCACTTTAGGAGAGCTGCCTTTCCCCACATACAGTTTTCAGATTCGCTTTGCCTGTGTTGGGTACCCGTACCACTCCAAGGAGATTTAGAATACCATAAAAATGTGTTTAACTGCCCCAAGTCTCATTTTTGCGTATGTTTTCAGTTAAACATTGATCCCCTTCACCTTCTGTGTGCTTAAATTTGATATCTGATGTATATTGTTTGTATGTCTTCTTAACAAACATAATTTGGTGAATAGATGAAAAATATATAAAAATAATTATTGTACAGAGAAAGGTTTGGTTCAATAAGCTCTCCAGATGAGGTCATACAAGAGTTCTTATATATGGATATTTCTTCAAATTTCCAGAGCTACGTTTGTGATTATAGACAATATTTACACATTATGTCTTGATTAACAAATAAATCAAATTGCACTGGCATTTCATAGCACCTCTACAAACAGAAAGCCAGTGGCAAAGAGAGAGAAACCATCAAAGTCCATTCTGATGATACCATGTTTAGAAGCCTTCTGAGTAGCACTTCACTTCTGGATGATTGTGTTAAGGTTGCCAGAGTATCACGCACACTTAAATAAGTAACATTCATTCCTCATTTGTTGCATTCATTAATGTTTTGAATATTAGAATGTTATTAAGAAGTTTAAAAAGCAAGAACTTAATGTGTTAATAACTCTTAAATTTTTCTTTACTTTGCCGTTTTAATTCAGTTATCCTTCCAGATTCTTGAATATTTAAACCATTTAAAATATTAATAACATACTAAAGAAATATCAATATTTGCATTAAATTAGAATTCACACTGCTCTATAATAGTTTCAATGGTTTATGTTATTTATAATTACACTAAATAAATCATCCTCATGGCAGAAACGGAAGCAAGTATATATGCCTACTGTGTGGTAAGCAATGTTTTTCTTTCAGCATGGAGATACTAAAACAATTAAGTACACAGACAGAGGACTCATGGGCACAGACAAGGGGGTGGATTGACTGCAAGTGGAAGGAGGAGGCAGGGGAGAGTATGGGGAAAAAGGTGGGACCACTGTAACTGAACACTAATACATAAAAAAGAAATAAAAAATAAAAACATCAAGTAATATTAAGCTGAAAAAACAAAGTAGGTGATGTTTGAAAGCTTATATAGAACAAATCATCTTCAAATGTTTTTTTTCATTTTTTAAAAAATTATTTATTTATTTTTATTCAGTTACAATTGTCTGCATTTTCTCCCCTTCCCTCCACCCCACCCCGACCAGTCCCACTTCAAATGTATTTTTATTAACAACAAATTGTTATCTTTTATTTAATATCAGAGGTTTCTAAATCATGATAATTCAAAGTTCACAAATCACAAACCTTATTATAGTATACTTTAAGTAGTAGGACTATTATATATCCCATCCTCATTTCTGCAAAATGGAAATGATCATGTCTGTGATTAACTCCACAATATTTGTGTTCTTCAGAAATAGCTTATGATCTTGGGATGATAGCATAAATATATATATACAGCAGGTTTATATATATACCTGGGATGAAAGCATAAATATATATATATATATATATATATATATATATATATACACACACACACACACACAGCAGGATATGTATGTGTGTGTGTGTGTGTGTGTGTGTATATATATATATATATACAGAGCAGGTTTATATATGTACCTGGGATGATAGCATAAATATATATATACAGCAGGTTTATATATATATACCTGGGATGATAGCATAAATATATATATATATATATATATATACAGCAGGATGTGTGTGTGTGTGTGTATATATATATATACAGAGCAGGTTTATATATATACCTGGGATGATAGCATAAATATATATATACAGCAGGTTTATATATATACCTGGGATGATAGTGTGTATATATATATATATATATATATATATATATATATATATGGATACGCTATAAACACACACAGCAGGTTTCTATAAAAATATATGAGATAAGGATGATTCAGCTAACTTTGTAAAACTGAAAAGACAGTGTATTCTCTGTTATGAACATGTTGGGAAACACTCCATTTCCAAATCAGAACTTTTTAATGGTTATAGCACTTTGCTGGTGAGTCAGCTTCTAAAAAAGCACTAAAATAATTGCAGGAAGAAACATCACAATAGGTTGTTCTCCCCTCAACTCATCCTTATGTTGGATCTCCTTTTTTTCATTTCTAGTCCTTAGGAAAATAAGGTACATTGTAAATGTATTCTTTATTTTAGTAAAAAGTTGTATTCTAAAATATAGTTTTGAGTAAAAATGTTCTCTATATGGATAAAATATTTTTATACATGATAATTTACCTACTATTTCCTTTTATCTATGGCATGTGAAATTCTTGCTATTCCAAGATGAGTGTCTAAAGAAAATCAATTGAGAGTAAATTCAACCTAAATTAATCCATGTTTCAGGATAATATAACACACTCTTAGAACCTGCGGCCATGATGGATGCGTAGGTAGACACACTGTGCCTCCTCACACAACCAAAAGAAAGACACCAACAAATTCAAACCCCCAAAATAACAAGAACTGCTGGAAAATCAAACCGTATGGAAATCCAACAACCAAGGAGTTAAAGAAGAAACATTCATTCAGACTGGTAGGAGGGGCAGAGCTGGGCAGCTGGGGTGGAGAGGACTTGCAGCAAAGCAGTGGCTGGTGGACCAGGTGGTCCCACATTTGCATGAGGATAAACCAGGAGGAATAATTGGGGAGCGAGACAGACCACATAACCCAGGGGTTGACCCTGGGGAAATAAAGCCTCAAAACCTCTGGCTATAAAATCTTGTGGGGGTTGTGGTGGTGGGAGAAATTCCAAGCCTCACAGGAGAGTTCGTTGGAGAGACCCACAAGGTCCTAGACTGTATAAAACCCACCCACCTGGGAATCAGCACAAGAAGGGCCCAATTTGTGACTAAAAAGCCAGCCAAGAAGCAAGCAAGCAGCATTGTTCCCTCTCTAACCCCTCCCCAACATACAGCACCACAATGTTGTGACTGGGTTACCCTGCCCTGGTGAATACCTAAGGCTCTGCCACTTACTATGTAGTAGACACACTGAGACAAAAAAATATGGCCCAAATAGAAGAAAAGATCTAAACTCCAAAAATAGAACTAAGCAATGAAGAGGTAGTCAACCTATCAGATGCAGAGTTCAAAACACTGGTAAGTAGGATGCTCACAGAAATGATTGAGTATGGTTGCAAAATAGAGGAAAAAGTAAAGGCTATGAAAAGTGAAGTAAATAAAAATATACAGGGAACCAACAGTGAAGGAAACCAGGACTCAAAGCAATGATTTGGATCAGAAGGAAGAAATAAACATTCAACCATAATAGAATGAAGAAATAAGAATTCAAAAACATGAGGAGAGGCTTAGCAACCTCCGGGACAACTTTAAACATTTCAACATCTGAATCATAGGGGTGTCAAAAGGAGAAGAGGAAGAGCAATAAATTGAAAACTTATTAGAAGACGTAATGAAGGAGAACTTCCCTAATCTGGCAAAGGAAATAGACTTCCAGGAAGTCCAGGAAGTTCAGAGAGTCCCAAAGAAATGGGACACAAGGAAGCACACACCAAAGCACATCATAATTGCATTACTCAAGATTAAAGATGAGAGAATCTAAAAAGCAGCAAGAGTAAAGGAGAGAGCTACCTACAAGGGAGTTCCTCTAGGACTCTCAGCTGATTTCTCAAAAGAAACCTCACAGGCAAGATGGAGCCAGAATGGAGTATTTGAAGTCATGAAAGGCAAGGACCTACATTCAAGAATACTCTATCCAGCAAAACTATCATTTAGAATGGAAGGGCAGATAAAGTGCTTCCCAGATAAGGTAAAGTTAAAGGAATTCATGATCCCCAAGCCCTTATTACATGAAATGTTAAACGGACTTGTCTGAGAAAAAGAAGATCAAAACTGTGAATAGTAAAATGACAACAAACTCACAACTGTCAACAACTGAACATAAAAAAACCCCAACAAACTAAGCAAACAACTAGAACAGGAACAGACTTACAGAAATGGAGATCACATGGAGGGTTTGGAGGGTTATCAGCAGGGAGGAGAAGAGGGGGAGAATGGGAGAAAAAGTACAGGGAATAAGAATCAAAAATGATAGGTACAAAATAGACAGGGGGAGGTTAAGAATAGTATAGGAAATGGAGAAGCCAAAGAACTTATGTGTACAACCCATGGACATGAACTAAGTGGGGCGGGGGGAGAGGAGGGATGCTGGTGGAAGGTGGGGTGCAGGGCAGAGGGAAATAAAGGGGAGAAAAAATGGGACAACTGTAATCACATAATTAATAAAATATATTAAAAAATAACCTACCAAATCTGTGCTTGACAAAAAAAGAGATAATATAATACATTTTTAAAAATAAATCAAAACAAAACAAATGCTCACCAAACCAATGGTCTTTATCCAGAAGATGTTTTTCAGTGGGTTCTATTATATATACATTTTTTTCTTTTCTCAGCTTTAAGACATTTTTTCTAATCACATGCATACGTCTATACAGATTGTAAAATTTTAAACACCCATATCATATGTGGCCAAGTTCCTCTGTGTAAGGCACATGTCGCATCAGGCTGAATACTAAAGTGAATATATACTCTGTTATGTTTTATCTCTACTGATGGAGAGGAGCCAAGGGGCCCATGGGGGCATTTTGGCAACACTGTGTTACTTACGGTTGAGAGGCAGGCTCGCATTGGTTGTGCCTAACTTGTTGGCAGCCACACAGGTGTAGTTGCCGAAGTGCTCCTGTGTCACATTGGTAACCGTGAGAATGGATCTTGTGCTAAAATTTTGAATAATAATTCCTTGTTGGCCATTGAAGAGCCTAGAAAATAAAATAAATGCTAGGTAAATACATAGTAAATATGATTTCCATTTTTATCTTAGATGGGATTGTAATGGCGACTTACAGACAGTTTTGACCACTGGTGTTAGTATATAATATGATAATGTTGCAATTATATTTTGCTTTCATTAGTAGATATTGGCAGGGGAGGGTATATGACAGCTGTAGACTGTTCTTATGGGATTATTTGCACTATTTAAGAAACTGAGCTTATATATACTTGCCCTATTTATACATTGTTTTGCATGCTAGAAAATTAAACACACCACAACGACATCTCATCTATTAGAGCCAAAAAAGAGCAAAATAAATTAACTATAAAGAGCCCATTAAAAGCACAAACTGATAGTTTCTAGATAAACTGGCTGTATTATTGGGTAATTCCCACTAAAGTTACCCCTACCTACAACTGAGACAAGGTAGTTCAGGGTCAACACCACTCTACTGCTGCCCTGTATAACCCGGCCAGGGTACGGTATTGACGATAGTATTTTAAGTTGAGTCTCATCTCAGCCATATTTTAGGCATGTGCCTGGGAAAGTCTTTTAACTTTTCTGGGCCTTAATATAGGGTTGAATTTTGCCAGATTCCACCCTGCCTACCCAATAACCTCCCTCCAGACCACCAGCAGAGGCCCTCACTCTCAGGGCAGCTGGTAGAGCTTTGCTGTGCCCAGGGTTCACCACACCCACACCTGCTTCACTCTTCTCCTGAATCGACACTCAGTTGTCATCATCTCCTTTTATCTGCCGTCTGGGGCCTTTCCCCCTCATTTATATCTTACCGAGTCCTACCTCTCTCTCTCTGATGCTCCTAAAATGACTCTCCTCTCTTTCTCCCTGCATGTTTCTTTCCAAATTGTTGTGGGATTATAAAGCCGAAAAACATTTCTTGAATGGTTCTCTAACACTCTCTATGCACACAAGTCTTTTCAACCCAAATAAATTCAATAGCCTTAAATTCCTCAAAAAGCACAGCCATATGGACATACTTTATTTTATATTTGAATCCTACCTTGCACTGCATAGTGGTATCCTAAGTAAATAATAAATAGTTCATAGGTCAATGGATCTGGGTGATGACCCCACCACAGAAGGATTAGTAAACTCCTTTCAGAGGCCCCTTCACGAAATTTTCTCTCTTATGAATTCTGCCATAATGAGGATATCAACCAGGTAATAACTTCTCCTTAAATAACTCCTACGTTTACTGTAAAAAAGATGTACCGATCACACTTTCAACATGCCAAAAAACATGTTAGTTTTACCTCTTTAATGTGTTCAAGTTTTTGTACTACATATTTCTTTAATTTCAAAGAAATTAAGTGGCATTTAATTTCTAATAAATGGCATTCCCCTGAGAGTTTAGGTTGAAATCTTTTGCATTATGTTATGTGTCTTGCATCTGAATTTAGGTAAGATATACTGCAGTTAAATGTAGATTAAAATAACTAGTCATGCTTGATTACTCTGGGAATTACTTATATTTCATGTACTAGCTGGATTTGGCTTATCTGAAACTCAAACTTTAATCAGATTAATAAAACTTTGGGCTGAAAAAATGTTGAAAAACTTAAATGTGAGCAATAAACCTAATGATCTCGAACTGTTTCACAGAAATTAGGGCATAAAATATTAGGACTATGGCTGCTTTACTCATCTATCTCAAATTGCAAATCTATCAAAATTTATGGTGAATTCCCACAGTGATTATTGAATATTTTTCTGTATTATATTAATAACTTGATTTAAAACCAATTAGTTTGTTATGTATTTTAAAATCACAGTTTTAGTGTCCTAAGAGCATAGCATTATGGCTCAAATCAATTTTTTCACATATATGCTATGCACACATGCTCCAGAGGACTCAGCAATTCCCCCGACTGCTCCATCCCTGTTGTGCCTCGTCTACCACACCATATTCCGTGTGTTGCTAGAGACTCGAGAAAAAAGTCCATGTCTTCATTTGGCTAGACTCTGGGGACAAAATCTCAAGGGAGGATATTCGGTTACTTCACAGCACCATGTGCTTATGTTCCTTATGGCTGTCTTTCTCAGCTGGCTTCCACTTCTCTGCCCTTTAATGTATCTGATGTCTAAACCACAGATGTTGCTAACTCACGCATTGCATCCATGCTCTGCGTGTCTAGGCCCATTTTTGGCTTCTGGCCAGCAGTGCACATTAGTGCTCTAACCCCAGCTGCTCTGATCAGCCTAGCAGGTGATTATGGCCAATAAAAAAGAAAAGTACCTTCCCCAGGGTTATTTTCTTCCCTCTAGGGAAAGCTATCTCTCTGAGATTGCCAGAGAAACCAAAGCTTCCATCCAGATATCGTTGGGAGTTTGAGAAATGTTGACTCCTCAGACACCACTTCAGAACCTATCTTTGCCTGGTGGATGGCTGAGGCAGCCTTTGCAAAGCTGACCTTGAGGGAGAGTGACTTCTGAGGTGGAATATATCTCTTAAGAATGTGTTTCTGTGATTTTCCTGCAGGTATCCTGGGAGAATAAAGGACTTTCTCAGCTATATCAATTCTGAAAATAGTCATTTAAATTGCTACAAAGATGAGTTCTGTGCTGTGTGATTAGGGTCTACGCTGGGCAATGCAGGATCTTTGAAGAGTTTTGAAGGCCCCTGAGAAGGTCAAAGCTGAAGATAAGAATCAGACATATAAACATGTGCTTAAAACAAAGGGTATTTTAGTTACAATGGAGACTCTATTAAGAGGAACACATCTACTCTTTGTTACTTGATATAGAAATTGAGCCACACCAAGAAGTCATATCAGCATGACCCTAATGTAATTTTATTCCTTGACTAAAAACAAATAATAAAAGAGCTCTTTAATCAATGGCACGCTATTCCTTAGGAAACAGATTTATTCCAATGTGGTTGGATATAATTATATTTTCTATAAATATAATCGTTCATTTTATTAATTAAAACATATAGTTGGCAAATTGAATTGTTATTCTGGGTTAAAGAAAATCCTTGATTGGTTTCAAGCTTGCACATACAAGCTGGTTCACAGGTGATCCTCGCCCCGCGGAGTTTCATCTCCATTTCAGACCTGTTTGAAACCAGACTTCTTTGCATCAGTGATGTGACATCTAAAGTGACAACTCAAGCAGCAGTTTATAATGCACCTTTCAATAAAGCCAGAGAACTAAGTTCAGAATATTGCCTTTTTTGGAGTTCTGTATCTTTTTCCCCTAAACACTTAATTCTTTTGAGTTCTAAGGGAGTCATTCTTGTATTGACGTAGATTATAAAATGACAGATTTTTTTTGCTGATATTCTTCCACCTCCCCAAAAGAGAGAGAAACTAATTTTGTTGAGCTAGGGGTTAAACATGGCATTTTATTCCTCTGCAATAGATCAGCAGCCTATGGTGCTTGCTAAGAAGTGTGTAGCCATTTTTATTTTTTCACTTTTCTACCATTCAGTGGACCTCATGGCTATAAGATTCTTTTATTACTCTGGCCTCCTACCCTCTGCCACCAATAGGAGTTTGTTCTATATCTCTATAATATGAATGTTTGTGTCCTCCAAAATTCATTTGTTGAAATCCTAACCCCCAGAGATGATGGTGTTAGAAGGTGGGGTCTTTAAGTGGTGCTTAAAAGTGAGGAAGGTAAAGGCCTCATGAATGGGATTAAAGCCTTATGAAAGAGGCTCCTGAGGGATCCCTAGATATTTTTGCTATGTAAAGACATAGCAAGAAGTTTGTGACCCAGAAGAGGACTAGGTATGGTGACACCTTGATCTCAGACTTCTAGCCTCTGGAACTGTGAAATAATTTTCTGCTGTTTCTAAGCTACCCGGTCTGTAATACTGTGTTACAGCAGCCCAAATGAACTAAGACACATACTGAAGACCATTGCCCTTGATCTTCTTCCTCTGCCTTTTGCTAATGCCTCAACAGGCCATTTGCTTTGCCAACTCATAAGTGACACAGCGTGACCAACTCACTAGTTCTGAATTAGAGTAGCTGCTTAGGTTTTCAAGTGTCATGGAAAGTATGCTAATAACTAGTAATATATTTCTGACCGATGCAATGTTCACAAACTTTATAACCATAACCTCGCTCAGTCGGTAGCTATCAAGGATGGCCGGGAGAGCACACAGCAACATCACAACAGCAGAACTGACCACACAGCCATTGTCACTGATAGCTAAGATTGTGGAAATAAATGGAACAGCTACGCCAGACCTCATCCTTTTTATTTTTATAAATTCAGCCTCCTTACACATTTTGGGACTTTTATTTATCACCTGTCTTTCCATGTCAGCAATAACAATTTCTAGAGATCAAAATTTCAGGTGCAAATAGTCATAGAAAAACTTCATTGCTAATATAAGAAACATATATGAGAATATCAGACAATAACATTCATGATATTAAAGTAACTTGGAATAAGAGTGGTAGAAGTGTTCTTAAAAAATAGACCTTTCATAAGCCTAGAATTGCAAGGGAATATGATAACAATATATCATGTTATATAACTGGATAAAATTAATATGGTCTTGTTAATTAATCTTTGGGTGTTAGCATAGCACAGAGGAAAGACAGTACAGGAAGGAAGGTAGTTCTTGAATTACACGAGTCATTTTTACAAAAAGGAACATACTCCCGTAGGTCTGTGGAGTTCTAAGAGGTGGTGTGAGCTAAAGATAAAACTGAAAAAGGTTTAGAAAAAATCATGGGTGATGGTGAGGCAGGCTAGTAAAAAAGTAGGAAAATTTCCTAGAAAGTAGAATGAGGAAACTGAGACAAATTGCTGAACAAATGGCTGGAACAGCTAAGCAATTAATAGCCACCTGATAAATCACAAGACTTTATCCTCCCTAACCAAAGATACCAAAGAACAGGTGGTATAAATCACCTTAGCCAGGGAGATAGATAACAACAACAACAAAAAGTTATAGCCAGACTAATCCAAGAAAGAGGTGAAACTAACCAGAGTTTGACTCTAAACTCCATCATACTCTCCTTTTAATATGTCAGCATACTAAATAACACACTGGGAAATCTAGTGAATGCTCTGTTGAGATCGTCCCTGGGACCTCACCTAAAATTCCCATCTACAGAAAATAGACAAAACCCTCAAAACAAAGGATGCCAGCACGCACTTTCTTTGAGCAAAAGAAGCCCTTGCTCCCTCTCCACCCTCTCCTCAGGCCTGTACTTTGCTTCTTCTATCCCAATCTCTAAGAATCTCGATGAGACCTGCACCCAGGGGAACAACAGGCAGTGGTAGTTGGTCCTGGACTTACCCCTGATCCTGTCTTCAGGGGCCCTTCCTTTGCCTCACTCTTCCAAGCTTTAATAAAGTCACTCTTACTTTCACCTGGGCTTGTGTCTTGAAATTTTCCTGCATGACTGAAGAACCTGGAGGTCACCTGGCATGCAGAAGGGTCAAGACCATGTAGGGGCAGGGCCAGCCTGCAGTGCTGAAGCAGTCTGGTAACAAGGGTAGAACTCTGACAAGGTCTTAATGGAAATGAAGTTCAATTTGGTCATCAAATGATGATTAACTGCCCTCTACGCTTGAGACACTGATTCAGAAACCAGAGGAGGAAAAGGCACATGACAGATTTACTATCTAAAGGACCTTAGCTCCACCCGAAGATCTGAAGATGAGATCGAGACAGCATGTAGGTCCTTGCATAATACATCTCATAATGCCTCTCTCAAGGACAGAGTTTTCACTTACATATATTTTGATTCTAAATCAGTCTTTTCATTATGAGTATGAATGCTTTTTCAGTGTGGAAAACGTTAGCTGTTCTTAACACATTTATGACTAAAGTAATCTAACGTAAAAATCTTAACATTGTACAAAACAGGTTAATGTGAAGGGTATGGGATGCTGAAATTCAGAAAACATTTGAGCATTTTCAAATGTGTATCAACCACTCCTCATAACAAGCCTAGGTGGTAAGCATTTTTAGATCATTTTAGAGATAAGAGAAAAGAGGTTTTAGAAGATTAAGTTAATTCATCTTGCACCATATGATAAGTGGCATAACCAAAATTCAAATCCACATCTTACTATTAGTATTCTCCCAAAACACCTATTGGTATTCAAATCACCAAGTACAAAAGAGAATATTATATTTGCCTTTGGAGAGACAAGTCAAAAATCATCTTGGTTCAGGGAAATCAAGTAAAACCAGTGAAAAATACAAATAGAGCTAAATAAAGTGTTATGTGGCATCCATTCCAGGAAAAGCCAAGTTCAATCAATGAGGTGAATCTAATGGAGTAGAAAGTCAAAGAAAAATGTAAGGTTCAGTTCAGGGAGCTATCTGGAGATTTCCCTGAACTCTTAACTGTCTATTTGGGGCTAGTTACGCCCGTCAGTGTAGCTTCTTACAGAAGCTGTCTTCAGCCTCTCATACAGTGAACCGTTCAGGCTCCTCGCAGTCCATCCCCAAATGAGAAGCAAGGGATGAGCTAACACCTTCCTCCCTCCTCGTACTACCTTCTCCAGCACAGAACCCTTTAGCAGCAGTTATTGTTTTCTTCCCCTGGGTTCACTAAATATTTGGGTGGCAATAAATCTCTCCCTACAGTGTGCATACAATATGTAACAAGAATGGCAGAAAATTACGACGTAGACAAGTGGCAAGAATGCAACATTTTTAGGTAATTCTGAAAGTATTTGAAAAGTTCAAGTGCTAGTCATGCTACAGAATTATTGTATTCTCAATGATTTGGTCAAATCATCATCTTAACATAAAATGCTTCCCTCAGTGGCAGCACTTCATTTGTAAGTCTTCATATGTTAGTGTGATTGTTGATTGCTGTCCATATTCCTCATTAGAATGCAATCCTACTAGGACAAGGTTTCTGGTTGGTGGTGTTATTCATTGTATTCCAAGCATGTAGCTAGTGCTGGGTACTTAGTAGGTGCACAGCAAGTAATTGTTATATGCCTGACTGAATAAATTATGTTTCTGCGTACTAATAATTTTTAGTTATTTCATCTGTGAAGTGGGAAAAATAAAGCCAGTCTCAAAGTGTTGATGTAATAATGTTTTTAAATATATAAAATATAATATCTATGCACATATATCAAATGAAGTAGGCACTAGATATATGATAGGTGTTATTATTGTTTAATGATAGGGTCTGTTTCTTAGACAGACAAATACATTTTCTCTCAGATGGCAGCAAAATATTAAATATTGAGCACACAGGAAATTATTTTTAAAGAGAAGATGTAGGAGAGGGACTGAAAAGATCATGGCATCATGATTTCAAGATGTGCCAAACTCAGTATCAATTACTTGCGAATTATCAACCTCATCTAGGCTTTTCACAGATGTGCAGGGAAGATAAAAAAAAAGTTAAAAGGAATAGTAAGAGACTAGAGAGAAATGAAAATTTATGTGAACATGCTGCTATAGCAACCTATTGGTTTTTCGTGTTGCTTGGAACTCAAGGCTCAAAAACAATATGATATCAGTTATTCCTAAGAACAGACTAAAGGAGATCATGCATCACTGTCTTAGACCCAAGGGATATCTATCTTTAGTTGCACATTTGAATAAATTAATGTTATTAAAATATATTAGGACACTTTAATGATTTAGACTTTATGAGGCTATTTAAAATGCATGTCTTATTTACTTTATCAATTCTAATGAAATCAATAATCTTAGATTAGAGACCTTTGGGCTGTGTTTCCTGTGACAGTTTGAATCAGTGCGGGAGAGATATTGCCTTTTAACCCTCCATCAAATACACAAAGTCTGCTGTGCAGGTGTCAGTCCTCTCCTGACTGCCGCAAATCTTGTATCCCTGACAACCTGGCCTCTGACTAGATTTCTCCCCTCCACTTGAGCTGCTTTTCTAACATCAAGGTGTCAGTGATTTTAATGTCAGATTTCCCCCTGCAATACACTCACACAGCCATTTCACAGAGACCTCACTCACAAAAAAGAAGTCCTGAGGAGTCCAACTTGAGCCATGGAAACCAGCTTCCAACCTCTCTCCACTTAGGGTAGCAGGATGCATTTGTGCTGATATCCTCTAATTGATTTGAAAGTGTATTAAAATAAGAATGGCTCTACTTTATTATTATTACAAAGCTACACAATGCCTTCTTACAAGAGAATGCATTCACACAATGGTGAACAGGGTAGAATCCTCACTCTCAGGTAGATTCTAGTTTACAAGGAGTGATGGAAGGGTAAAAAAGGTGAGTACGGTTTAATAAGTGCTTTGATAGAATTAAGTTCATGGGGGTATTTTTGGAGAACTTTCTCCAATAGCAAAAAATATAGTTTTCCTGGAGAAAGTGACATCTCAGTTGAGACTTAGGACTAGTGGACTAACGCCAGCCAAATGTAAGCAGGCATGAGTGTGTGTGTGGAAGGGACTTACCAGAAAATGGATCAACATATGAAAAGGCCTGAAAGACAAAGATCATGTCATAGTTTTGGAATTAAGTATTTTAGGTGGCTATTGTCCCTCTTGTGAGAGGGTAGAGTGTCAAGATTCATAGCCAGAGAGGTAAACAGGGGCCAGAACATGAAGCAGGCCTACCATGCCATAATGTGGTGTTAGGGACTTTACTTAGGGACAATGAAGAAACACTGGAGGGATTCAAGTATAGAGTGATAAGATCAAATATTTATTTAAAACTGTAACTATCAATTTAAGGACACAACCACATTCCATCTGTACTAGTGGGGCTGTGCATGCAGTATTATATAGAGCAGCAAGAGCAGAGCGGGCGTTTTGGACACCATAGACAATCCAATTTGGAGTCACCGTCAACCATGACAGTCATGTCAAGTGATGTGTCAGGACTGAGCTTAATGGGGTGTAATAAGAAGGCCCTTGGGAAGGGCCTGGAATGTCCCAAACCATAAGTCTGGACACTTGGATAAGGACTTCATCCAGACACTGACATGAGTGGGACTTCCACCCCTGGTGGACCATAAGAACTCAGAGCTCTGATCACCCAATGCTCAAGCTTGGCTGTTCCACGGCTATCGGTAAGATCCCTGCCGGACTTCCACTCCACCACTCATGTGCTGCCTCTGTAGCCACCTAGCTTGAGACTGAGGCCTGCCTCTCCACCTGCAGATATCGCCAGTGACCGGGACTTGGCCCTATGCTTGCTCTGCTTCTTTCTTTCTTTTTCTTTTTTTTTTTTTTTGACTTAAAAAGAAAGATTTTATTTATTTATTTTAAGAGACATGAAGGGAGGGGGAAAGAAAGAGAGAGAAACATCAATGTGTTGTTGCCTCTTGTGCACCCCCTACTGGGGACCTGGCCTGCAACCCAGGCATGTACCCTGATTGTGAATCAAACCAATGACCCTTTGGTTCACCAGCCGGTGCTCAATCCACTGAGCCACACCAGCCAGGGCTCGCTCTGCTCATCTCTATTGTGTAAGCTCCTCTTCCCTGTGTGTAACTTGTGTGTAACTCTTTTGGCTTATTGGGAGTCGCCCCTCATAAACCTGCCACTTGTGGAGAGACACAAGTGCATGTGCTTATGACCCCTTTTGAGGAGGCTCCCTTGCTCATGGTAAGTGCTAACGCCTGTTTCATTGTGTGACACACCAAACTCAGCCCGATCCCTCCCAAATCTCTTTTCTTGTGTTCCCAGCCTCAGCTAATGGCTTGGTCAGTCATCTTGTTATTCAGATAGAAAACTTGGAATCACCTTCAAACTGCCTTTTTTTTTTTTTTTTTGTATTACTGAAATATACGAACACCGCCTTTTCTCTCTTGCTGTTTTTCTTCTCTTAACTGCATGACCAATACCCTAGTTTCAGCCAATTGCATATCTTTCCCTTCTATTTTTCCCAACTGCTCCAAGGAACATTTTGTAAGACAGGGAGGGGATCATTTTATTACTCGTGAAAAGGTCTTCAATGCTTTCCCAATGCCTGTGGAATCAAGTCCAAATGTCTTACCATGACATTTAAGACCTTCCACTTCTTGCCCTAAGTGCCTTTACTAAGTAACCTTACTTCTTTTCATATCCTGTACCACAAGGCATTAAAAACACTCTCCAAATAATGCTTACATGACATTGCCCACCTTCTTTCCTTGCCTGTGATTATTTCTGATCCCTTGCAATGTTTGGAAGGCTGTTCACCATTCAGTGTCCGGCACAAAAGCTCCCTTTCCCTGAAGCATTTGTTAATGTTCTGATTTGAGTTGAGCAGACCCTTGCTGCATGCTTTTATCAGACTGGATTTAGAGTTCCCTTAGGATTTTCTGACTTAGTACTTAGTTTGCTGTGCTAATTTTTATGACAAATCGTAAACTCTAAGTCAGGGGATGCATACTGGAGATGGCCCGCTTTCAGCATCGCCTGACTAGCCCCAAGTTTTAAATACAACAGCATGAATTTGTCTTACGGAGACAAGTGCTCTCTAGTTCTCAGTAGCTGTAGTGCTCCTGCTTGTTTCATGTATTTCCCTTTACCTTCCTGACCTCAGATGACAAAGTCAGCACAGGGGGGACGGCATTGTACTGATAAGACTATGGTTATTTTAAAAAAATCTTTTATTGCTATTGACACTATTAAAGATGCCCCACTGAAGAAGGGAAATATCAACAGAAAGGAATTAATAAAATAAAAAATAAATACCAATGAGCTAACATTAGAAATTCAAATTCCTTCAATGGAAGAATTTACTACCTTTCAAAATTTTAAAATTATTTCACATATGGTGTCCAATGTACACTGCTGAATGAAGAATAAAATCTGAGCTCAGTAAGGAAAACCATCTTTAACATGGGTGGTAATAAGTTATTTCCAGTTCTATCCTTTATAAAAAACATGTGTCTGATCACTCTTGTAAGTATGGGTTTGTGAATGAGAGTATGAGAGAGAGAGAGAGAGAGGGAGAGAGAGAGAGAGAGAGAGAGAAAGAAGAGATTTATTTCTAGTCTTTTCTGCTCTTCTGAGTAATCAACATTGTGGTGTAAAATCTAGAAGAGGGATATTCTGATATGAGTCAGAAAATTAAGAGTTTTTCTTATTTTTTTATTGTTTTAAAAATAATCGCTTTATTGAGGTATGACTGACGTATACAAAGCTGTACATGTTTCTGCAGGGTTTGGCAAATGTAGGTTTATAGTTGATTGTATGGAAAATAATACAATATTTAGTAAATAATAATATGAGAATAAACTCTGTTTCATGTACTCAAACTATAAACCTACTGTTGCCCAAACCTGTATTATACATATGCTATATACAAAGCTCGGGGTGTGTGTGTGTGTGTGTGTGTGTGTGTGTGTGTGTGTGTGTGTAAGGCATACGCATATATCTGTGAAACCATCACCAGCAAGGCCAAAAAACATAGTCATCACCTCCCAAGGTTTCCTAGAAATTAGATTTTACTCCTCATCATGTACTTTCCTTCAACAAGTTGTTTAACCTTTATGAGATACAGACTTTTTTCCTCCCTCAGGTGTAATCCAGTTAAAATAATGCAAGGAATTGGTATGATTGTATACAGTGAGTTATGTCATATGCGAAGTAAGATTGCAAAGTCAGCATATAGGGTAAACATTGCATGTTGCATGTCATGAAAATTGGCCTTGAAAATTCCTTAAACTTCCTTACTTTAAATTGCCATACTTTACAAGAGTCTCCCAAATGGAAGGCAAATAGCCCAAGGTGGGTACAAAGTAACCTGTTGGAGTGTGGGAAGAAAATGACAAGAAGTTCCTCTAATAATGTCCATTTACGTCCATTAGTATTTCATCTTTTAAATGTTATCTGTTGTGCCTCATTTATTGTATACAATATACTAGTTCAGATATTCATTTATGTAATTTGTAAGTATGCATATATCGGTAGTTTTTGCTAAGGCTTAAATTTTACTCATAGGGATATATGTTCCAAAAGTGTTGTAGACTATTGTTTCTGTATCACTACTACCCATAGGTGAGCACCGCATAGAGTAGTAGCTTTAGAACCATGTTATGTGAAGTACTCATCTTTAACATGAGACCATCACTTAGAATGGAGAGATACACTGTCAGAAGCATATGGGAATGAAAACCAATGGAAAGAACAACAAAGTGTCCCATTTTATGTCTTTCTGAAACTTGTAGGTTGAGTAGTATGCAAATCTACACCATTTGAATCATTATTATTATATGTTTATATCTTTCTTGTTTCTCTCTCTCTCATGCGCCACTCCAAATTTGAAGAGTTGACTGTGAAATGTAAAAATGTGCAGTTTGCAAAACTCCCATATTTGAAAATGCTGAATATCACAATGTGTTATACAAATATAATGCATGCCTACCTTTGACATAAATAAATTGCATATAATACAGTAAAGAAAGAGAAACACTGTAGATATAGAGAAATATTTTAACTTATTTTCTGGTTTCCTTGAAAATAAAAGGAAGGAAAAAGACTTTCTCTCTCATATTCCTTTATTACAGTGAATACTCAGATGAAATTTATGGCCTGTCTATGTGATGGGGTAGTATATATCTAGAATAAGAAAAAGGAGAAGAAAGGTCACTTGACTTCATTATGATTTCTCAAGTTCATCTCACTTCTGTAAAAGCAAGAATGAAAAATCATTCTCAGAAGTGCAAACCTAACCTGACTGAAAAACATCATCCTACCTCTGTGCACCCTACAATCCACATGGTCGATTTTGACATTTTTCCTATCCTTTCAATGGTACCTGAATACATTTTGTAAATATCTGCACATGCATGTTTTAGGCACATGGATAACTAATCCAAAGCGAAATGGTAATGCTTATCACATTTCCTCTAAAGCCGTGGCATAAGCTGAACAATTAACAGGATTCTAAAAGGAGAGACATACTGACATGATATTGGTTGTAAAGATGATTTAAAAATAAGTGCATAGACTTAATTTAAAATTTATTGCTTAAAATGTCAAAATATTGTAGCTACTCACCATCAAATACAAAATATTCAATTTCTTAGGCACACTAAGAAAACATCTATCTGCTCCTGTTTTTAACTGATATGTTGATAATTTTTCATGTTTTACTATATACTTGCTTTTCATTCATGGAGGTAAAGTGTATTTACCTCATTTGTAACTTTTGTATCCCTATCTTAAATTATGATGGAAGGTTAAGAAAGAAATATCATTATTATTAAAGAATCTGAAAAAGAATTGCTACTATTGGTCATTTGCCTGAAAATAAGCAAAGCAAATAAAATACTATTTAAAAAGCCTGGAACAGTTAAATGTCATTAGAAATTAGTAGGCATGCCTTTCTAGGACTGAGGCTGGGATTGAAGATATTTTTAAAAGAAGAGGGGAATTCAAACAAGGAAGCAAATTGCAAAATTCTGAATTAAGAGGATAATGACATCTTCACAGAGTGATACAGATCCCATGTTTCTGCAATACCTATTTAAACATTAGTTCATTAAAATTTAATTTATGTTTATAGTCTTAATCATAAGTGAATATATGGTTCTTAAACCAGGGATTAACTTAATTTCATGTCATCAAAAATATGATTTGCTTAATAGTACTTTGCCTGTTCCAACAGTGTCTTTTCTCAGCAGGAATGCATATTTTTCTCTTATCAGTCTTCTCTATTTTAGGTTAAAAAAAATTAAATTTGTGGTTCTCTCTATGTAGTTGAACATACAACTCTAATTTCCCCAATACTTAAATGTATATGAAGTAAGATTAAGTTTAACTAAACTGTCCCTGCCAGGTATACTGAAAGAGACTATAGTGTTAAAAAAAATGACCATTTCATAGCAAGAGATAATATTCTGATTATGAGTATTAAAACAAGTCATTCTCATGATGCTTATTTAAACAATGCAATAAATGAAGGTCAAGTGGCAATATTTCTAATAAAAAATAATTACACATGAGGGAGACTGTGGGAGCCACCTTTGAAGATGGCATCTGATGATTCTCACCTCCTGATACTCATGCCCCTGCGTTGCTCCTCCACACACAAACACACACACTGATTAGGATCCCCCTGTGCCGTCAATCAAGTACTGCAGAAATGGCAGAGCATGACATCTGAGACTTGATCACAAACGATATGGCAGCTTCCAACTTGCTTTCTCTTGGATCACTAGTTCTGGGGTAAGTCAACTGCCACGTCACGTTGGCAGTCAGTCAGTCCTGTGGTGACTATGGAAGAAGTCCACACGGCGATTAGCCGAGCCTTCGGTCAATGGCGAGCACTAACACGTGGCATGTGAGTGCGCTATCTTGGAAGCAGATCCTCCAGCCCTCCTCGAGCCTTCAGAAGACCAGGCCCCGGTGACATCTTGACTGCAACGGGATGAGAGATCCCGCACCACAAACATATAGCTAAGCTGCCCCTGATTACCTCACCCAAGAAACTGTTTCAGATAAGGAATGCTTATTATTTTAAGTTGCTAAAGTTTGGGTTAACTTGTTACTTGGACTGTGCTTGAAGATTTGCAATACTTCTAGGGTTCAAATCCCAGCTCTGCCACTAAGTGTATCAACTTGTGCAAATTATTTAAAAATACTGTTTTTGTTTCTCCCAAGGAAGATGAAGAAAATAATAGTATCTCTCTTATCAGTTCATTATAAAAATAAACTGGTTAATATTTATTAACAATTTAGAACAGTGCTTTTCACATAGCAGGTGCTTGTTAGTTTTTCATTTAGATGCGGTAAATAGTTGAATGGCCTGGGCTCTGTACCCAGCAAGGCAGACCCACTGAGTGAGTGTAACAACAACTACTCAGCAACCAGAATCCTTCTTTCTACTAATTCCTACAAATATTCAAATACACTTTACTATAATATTGAGAAGAATTTATATATTCTAGTGGTGCTTGAGAATTTGAATATACACTCAACCATAACCCTAACAAATGATAAATGTATACTTTTCTCTGAAATGAAAATATATTTGCCTTCTACAAGTGCATTTGATTTGCACAGCTCCTGGATTTTCTCTAGGCATGTAAGTGTATTGTCGAGGGACATTGGGGAAAATCACTCTACCTTTTATAGGAGCGATTTTGAACTTCTTTGAAAATCTAATAAAAACTATAGTCCATCTCAGTAGGAAAAAAATCACTGAAGTTATGACTTGAGCATCAATTGGCATTTTGCTATATTTTCTATGGGCCAAAAAAGTGGAGTAAGGATTATCGTAGACATTTTTTTTAATGATTGCTATATTTAGGATAGGAAGAGGGAGAGAGAGAGCATGTGCCTGCAAAGAAGAAAAACCCAAAAACCAACTCCTCCCCAAAACTTCAGGACATTACCTCATAAAATTTTGGAAGCAAAATGGACTTTAACAAATGAGCTCTCACTTGCACTACTGGGAATAACTGTTTGTTAGCTTTTATGAAAGGAATGATACAAACTTAAAAGTTACTTTGAAAGATATATAAGATAGCTTCTCACTGTTTAGACTTTTTAACACATTTTCTTGTGGAGAACCAGGGGTAGTCAGGGAGGGGGTGTGGAGCTTCAGGGATGTCCTATAGAAGGGAGACTTCTAAACAGGCGGAATTGAGGTTCCAGTCACCCACCCCATATCTACCATAATGTTTTCACTACTGAAAGAGTTCAGTACTGAAAGTAACACTATGAAAGGGTTACTTTCATAGATACTGCTTTTGAGACCTCCATGTAACATTGCATTTGAATAAAGGACTTCATAACTTTCAAAGGACTGAGAACCATTTTTCTAGATGATTGTCCATAAAGATAATCACAAACGGAAAATATCTCAACCTGGACAATCAGAATCTGAGACAGGTTTTATTAGCAGATCCATAATCTTCTATGGTGTGACAAGGTGACCCCAGAGAGGTGTACCATTTATCTTATTCTAAATACATAAAAATATGGGGGCTTCCATGAAGCCACAAATAGTTAGATTTAGAATTAGTAACAGCATTAATCAATTAGTAAAAAGAATGAAAAATTGGCATATCCCAAATTGTAGAAGAGGTTTCATAAAAAATAGCTGCAAAAAAATTCAGGTAAAACCACAGTCATGGTTCAACCTACCATTTTCTTGAATACATCCCTCCCTAGTTTTAAAGAAAATATAAATGGTATAGATAATACCTTTCTCTCTGCATTCTGTCTTCCAGTTGTCCACAGGGATACGACTCTTACTTGATGGCTGATAAGACCAGCTAAAGAGGTTTGAATGAGCTTACTGGTTGAAAATAAAGGGAAAGTAGTCAAGTCCTGACTTCTCTTGTTCAACAGCCCTTGCCAAGGCCTTCTAAGGCTTCTCGAGGGGGCAATCATACAGAGCTGAAGTTAGAGTAGCCTTAAAATTATGGTGGATAGTCCTTTAACCATGTATTTTATTTCCTCTACAGTCCCTTTAGTGACAAAATACCTAAAACACAGTGAGCTATAAAACAACATGTTAGAAAGTCTTGAGGGAGAGTGAGGCAGGTAAAAGGGTTGAGGCTTATCGAGGAAGCCAGGCAGAGACAGCAGCTCCAATTGCTTTTGGAGTGCTCTCATGGAATCTGTGCCCAAGTCCGTCAAGAGCTGGTTTACTTCCCAATTAAACATGGTTGCCAGCAAGAGCAATGGTGTGCTGGTGCAGAAGGGAGGAGAAGAAATAAAACAATGAGTGATGAGGGATTTGCAGGAGTTTCTGAGATGATATAAACCAAAGTGGACATTTCTTCTGGATGCTATTAGAAACTCTTACTTCCCATGGGGGACCCTTCAGCTTGCCTGCCTGCGAGGAGGCTTTTGAGAATCATTCAAGCCAGTTAAAGAAATTGCTTAAAGTAAGTATCTGAAACAAAAACATTAGCTCAAAGTCCTTGGAACACAATAACCATCACAAAGTCCTTACTTCTTTTCTCCTTTGTACCATTCAAAGGCCGGAGGCGGCACACCTGCACCTTCGCATCTTATCAACCCACTGCGCCCGGTGGTCACGGTGCCGGATTTAATTTCCTGAATCGTAGGAGCAACTGAAAAAGAAAAAAAAAACAAATAAATTGTGGGTAAATTAAAATAATCTTCAACAGAACTATAACACATGTACATTTCCATTCCTTTTATATTCAAAGTAATCTTGTGCCTGATGGGCCAATGCATCACATTTTCAGGGTTTCATCCTTCTAATAAAAGACTAGTCAGTCACTTTCAGCCTCATTTTTCAAGTTGGACAATAGATGAATGTTCCCAGGAAGTGTAGAGTAAATGCAATACATTTTGGCCTTGCTTCCTATTGGAAAATGGCATTGATGAGAGAAACACTACATCTGTTCTCCAGTCAAATTACATTCCAATAATAGTTCTCATTTACCGAGTGATCACTGGGAGCCAGTCGCTGGGCTAGGTGATTTTGTTCATGATTTCCTCATAGTAATACTCTAAGCTAGATGGCATTATTCTAATCTCACAAATGTTAAAAACTGAAACTCAGAGAGGGTAAGTAATCTGTCTAAGGCCACACAGCTGCTTGGTTGTAGGATTTGGGTTTGGAGTCAGGCAGGTTAACTCAAAGCTTGAGCTCTTTCAATATTCTGTGGGGTTTTTTCTGTGTACTCCTCACATGTTAGCTCTTTAGAGATTTTTTTTTAATGTGGTTTCTTCTACTTGGAATACTGTTCTTCCTCATTCCCACAGTTCAAGCACCAACGTAGGTGTCACCATCTTCAACCTCCTCCCTGTTGCTCTGGCGGGAAACAGTTTTCCCTTCTCTGAGAGATTTTATAAATCTCTCATATCAAACTATTTATATCTTGTAATTAGTTGCGAGTAGCTCAGGCTTCTTTGTTAACCTCCTGAAGGCAGGTACATGGCTGATTCAATTTGTACGCTCAGGGAGCAGAGCTCAGAGCATGGCACAAACTGACGCTTGAACAGTTTTTTATAGCACAGCCATTCCTTTCTTTATCAAATAATTATGGAGTCACCAGTCATTGTCAGGTTTTTCTCACGGCCCAAAGCAGTTAAACTTCCTGGTGTGATGAAGTTTATGCTCTAGATGGGGTGGGGGATGGGAAGGCAGTATAAGCAGTACAGAGTCTCAATAAGTCATCTACATACGGTAAAAATACAGCAAGGTAAGAGAAAATAGAGCAGAGAATGGATTACATCTTATGTAGGGTAATCTTATTAGGACTCATTGAGAAGGTAAGATTTAAGAAAAACAGATATAAATGAGCGAGTTCACAATGTGGATATCTGGATAAAGTTTTCCAGGAAAAAGGAAACAGTTTACAGTAAGGCCCTGAGACTGAAGCAAGCCTGATTTGTTTAAGAAATACCAAGGGCATCAGTGTGGCCAAAGCAAAGAGAAAGAGAGAGAGTAGCAGGAGGTGGAGTGTCGTGGGTAATTCTGTGTCAAGTGCACTGGGTCACAGAGTGTCCAGTTATTTGCTAAACATGATTTCTTGGTGTGCCCATGAAATATTGGCGTTGGAATCAGTGCACTCAATACAGCATATTGCCCGCTCCAGTGTGGATTCCCTCGTAGGATTCCTTAGGCGACTGAAGAGAACAAAAGGCAGAGGAAGGGAGAATTCACCCTTTTTCCGCCTGACTGCTGAGCTAAGACCTCCTCCGGATAGCTATCACCCCAGTGGCTCCCCTGGTTCTCAGACTTCCAGACTGGGACTGAACTACACCACTGGCTTTCCTGGGCCTCCAGCTTAAACACATCAGACTGTGGGACTTCTCAGCCTGTATAATCACATGAGTCAACTCCTCATAACATAATCTCTTTATCTATATCTAGATATACATACATATGTGTGTGTGTATACATATGACCTTTGGACAACTCAGGTATGAACTCCATGGGTCCACTTACATGCAGATTTTGTTCAATAAATATATTGGAACATTTTTTGGAGATTTCCTTAGTACTGTGAAGCAAACATATCTTACACTAGGCTACCATCAGGCAACCATATTCTTGTATCTTCATTATCAATGTGTGAATCCAGTGTTTGATGGGTATTTAGTGGAGCATTTTTAAAATAACAGTAACAGCAAAAATATTTCTCATCACGTATGATGATGTCAATACATGGTCATGAGGCCTTGATTAGGTTAAAATAGTACTTTATTTTACGTGTGTGATAACTGCAAGAAGAATATAAAAGAACACATTTTAAAGCACATTTCAATGTGAATATCTCAAGATAGATATTAAGTAGATTTCACAAAATTATCAGGAAAATATACACAAAATCACAATCTACTGTAAAATTCTATGCTACATTGTTCTCTGCTTTAACTGTCATAATTATTACTGGTATGATTGTTTTTGAGAGGGAAAAATGTATTAATAAAGGAAGTTTCAGGACATGTAACTTTTAGATTTTCAAAAAGCCATGTGCAACTATTCCAGCTACATATACGAGTATTAAACATTTAGTTGCAAGCAAATAGTAGTAACTGCAACTTGTGATGGGGCTGTGGAAGTATGGCTGATTATCACTGTTAAATGTGCAAGAAGCTGTCTGATCTCACATCGCTTTCAATGCTACTAACTGTAAATGTTCTTCAAATATTAATTTACAGTTAATTTTACAGTATATTTCTTCTTTTGTGAATTTCCTGTCAATATATTTACCAAATGATTTCCCACTATTTTGATTCATGTCTTCATTCTATTTGTATTTGAATTAGCTCCATTTTGCCATATTTCTCATAGGATGTAAATATATATTTTTAAAGATTTTATTTATTTATTTTTAGACAGAGGGGAAGGGAGGGAAAAAGAGAGGGAGAGAAACATCAATGCGTGGTTGCCCCTCGTGCACCTACTGGGGACCTGGCCCTCAACCCAGGCATGTGCCCTGACGGAGAATCAAACCGACGACCCTTTGGTTATAAATGTATTCAATTTCTTAAGATTTTTTACATCCATACATTTTTTCTCTTTTTTAATTGAATATGTTGGGGTGACATTGGTTAATAAAAATGTAGAGATTTCAGTGTACACTTCTATAATACATTACCTGCATACTGCATTGTATGCTCACCACCCCAAGTCAAGTTTCTTTCTGCCACCACTTATCCCACTTTGGCTCTGTTCTACCTCTCCCCCGCCCCCCATTTTCCCTCTGGCAATCACAATGCTAGTTTTTATTTTTGCTTACTCCCTTCACCTTTCTCACCCAGCCCCCCAACTTGCCTCCCCTCTGGCAGCTGTCAGTCTGTTCTCTGTATCTACAAGTCTGTTTCTATTTCGTTTGTTAGTTTTTACCTATTAGATTCCATTTTGTCCATTAGATTCCACATATGGGTGGAATCATATTGTGCTTGTCTTTCTCTGACTGGCTTATTTCACTTAGCATAATACACTACAGGTCCATCCACGCTGTCACAAAGGGTAAGGTTTTCTTCTGTTTCACAGCCAAGTAGATTCCCATTGTGTAAATGTATCACAGATTTTTTATGCACTCATCTACTGACGGGCACGTGGGCAAATTTGAGATCTTGGCTATTTTTAAATAATGCAATGAGAAGTATATATATATATGAGTCATATTTTCTTATATATGAATCATATGTTCAGCTACCCTATGTCTTTTGATCAGATAATTTATGGTGTTTACATTTAAAGTGATTTTTTTATAGGTGTGCATCCATTGCCATTTTATTCTTTTAACTATGCCCCACCCCTCTCTCTTTCCTTCTTTCTTTCTTTTTCCTCTTCTTACAAAAGGCCCTTTAACATTTCTTGCAATACTGGTTTGGTGATAATGAACTCATTTACTTTTTGTTTTTGTTTTTGTTTTTTCCTGGAAAGTTCTTTATTTTGCCTTCAATTTTAAATGATAGCCATGCTGGGTAGAGCAGTCTTGGCCATAGGTCCTTGATTTCATCACTTGGGATATTTCATGCCAATCCCTTCTGTCCTGAAGTGTTTATATTGAGAAATCACCTGACAGCCTTATAGGAACTCCCTTATAGGTAACTGTCTTTCTCTTGCTGCTTTTAAGATTCTCTACCTTTCTTTAACCTTTGGTGTTTTAATTATCATGTGTCTTGGAGTGGGCCTCTTGGTATTCACCTTGTTTGGGACTCTCTGTGCTTCCTGTACTTCTGTGTCTTTTTCCTTTGTTAGGTGAAAGAAGTTTTCATCCATTATTTTTTCAAGAGATTCTTGATGCCTTGCTCTCTCCTTCTTCTGGTACTCCTAGGCTGTGGATGTTGATATGAGTGATGTTGTTCCAGAGATCCCTTAGACTTTCCTCATTTTTATTTATTTTTTCTTTTCCCTTGGGTATTTTCTGTTATTTTGTCCTTAAATTGCTGATTCAATCCACTGCTGCTTATCACTTGGTATTTATTCCTTCTAGCATATTCTTCATTTCAGTTACTGTGTTCTTCATTTCTGACTGTTTTTTTTATGGCTTCTATGTCCTTTTTCATTTTTACCATCTCTTTGTTTAAGTTCTCACTTGGATCATCCATTCCTCCCCTAAGGTCTTTGAGCATCTTTATAACCATTGTTTTGAACTCTGCATCTGGTATCTTTGTTGCTTCCATTTCATTTAATTCTTTTTCTTGGGATTTTTATTATTATTTTTATTTGGGGCATGTTTTTTTTGTCTCCTTATTTGTCCACATTCTTGTGTTTGTCACTGTGTATTGGTAAATCTGCTATGACTCCTTGTTATGATGGCTTTATGGTGTAGGTGTCTTAAGGGGGTCAGTGGTGAAGTCTCACAGATCACCTGAACTATGTGCTCCAGGAATATCTTTTGTGTGAGTTATATGTACTCTCCTATTGTAGAGTCTTGAATGTTGTTGGCCCATTTCTGGGTGGGGTTAACCTTCAGGCTGGCTGACTGTAAGGACAGATCTTCATCACAGTATATGAGTTGTAGTGTGGGGACTGTCTCCTGAGCTGGAGTTGTTTCCAGCAGATTCTGGTGCCTGCCAAGATCTCTCTTTGGTTGTTCCACTTACGTGGTTAGATGAGGTCAGCTCTGTTGTGTTCTAAATCCCTCTACTAGTTGTGTTGGTTCTGGGTCCACTTGGGTGGGCTTCCAGTACAGGCTGATGTCAGACACTACCTGTAAGTGGGCTAACTGTCTGGGCTACCACACAATTCACTGTTTGTGGCTGCCTCTACTATTGGTACTGGATGTGCATGAGAAGGGCCCAGTTGTGTACAAGGTTTAGCTTCTTGCAGCTCTGGGCCTGGGAAAAAGTAGTAGAAATTCCAAAGCACCCTGAGCGCTCTCTTCTTCTACTGGCCACACTGGCACCCCCTGAGGTTGCCTGATCTTCCTCAAGAACCTTTTGTAGAAAGACTGTACAGTGGACCCAGGCTGGCCACAACCCACAGACCCTTCCACAAGGTGCTGCTTAATAGGGCAGAGTGACCGGGGTTGGGAGGACAAGACTACTGGGTCTCTTGCTTGGGGGCAGCGTGGTCAGCAACTCAATGGGGGGAAGTGACCCCTACTCCAGAGCCATACCACTCAGTCTCTGCCACAGTCTCCAACCCTAGCTCTCCCAGGAGTGCACTGCATGTTCAGGTTGGGTGAAGACAGCCAGCCCCTCTACAAGGAGCAAGCTTAGCAGGACAGGGCCACCAGGACTTGGGAGGTCAAATCAAAAGAATCTTCTATTAAGATAGCGGTGCCAGCTAAGCCTACAGTGAGTACAAAAAATGTCTTGTCTCTACAAGCCTCAGTTGTACAACCCAGCACCCATCTGAATACCAGACAAGAGCCTTCCATGGAGACACACTCCAAGGTCCCAGGTCTGTGCAGCACTCCAATTCACCCGTGGGACTGAGTTCAGCAGGGTGGGGCCACAGAGAGTAGAAGAACAGGCAAAGCGATTTAACAGGTGGGGGAGTAGTGTATACAAGGTTGGGAAGAATGACTCCTGTTCCGAAGCTAAACAGTTCAATCACTGAATCTCATTCTCCACCAAGAGCTTCTCCAGAAAAAGAGCCCTGAAAGTTGCAGCCAGCAGACCTTTCTGCAGGACTTGAGCTCAGCAGGGTGCTGTCACTGGTGGTTGGAAGATGTGCATTCACTAGGCTTGTCCTGTAACAATAGGGAGTGCTCAGCCCTGGGAAGATGGTGTCTGGGTCTCTAGTAGACTCTCTTCTCTCCCAGGCAAACTCAGTCTCCACTGATTTTCATCACCAGATGCTTTGCGGACTCCTCGTACATCCCTGGTACTCTAGGTTGGGGATCCTGGCATGGTCTTGAGACTCCACACTCTGTGAACTTTTGCAGCTGAAATATCCCTTTGGCTCCTCAGCCACTACATAAGGGTGTGTGGGGCCAACCATTTCCACACATCTAGCCTTCTTACTAGTCTCTATGTAGCTTCTTCTGTAAATCCTTGGTTATAATACTTCTGTTTAGCTAGCCTTCAGTTGGTTATTCAGGTTGATTGCTCTATAATTTAGTTGTAAATCCAGTTTGGTGTCTGGAGGGTGTGAGTGTATCCATCTACTCCACAGCTCTCTTAGAATCTCCCTTATGATTTTTAAACAACATTTTCTTTTCTCTAGCTTACTTGATCATAGAATACAGTATATAATACATATAACTTACGAAATATATGTTAAAGACAATGTTATCAGTAAGAAATTCTTGTCAACAGTATGCTATTAGTAGTTCAGTTTTGGGGAAGTCAAAAGTTGTGTGTGGATTTTCAACTGCATGGTTGGGTCAGTGTCCCTAAACCTGACATAGTTCAAGGGTCAACTGTATGTATATTATTGGTTTTGTTTCTCTTGAAAACCCTGACTAATACATGGGGCCAAAGGATGGAAGGATTTTAAAAGGATTTTAATACCTTGAGGGGCAATTTAATGACTTAGCTTTTACTCTTAGTAAAATGGTGAACCACTACAGAAGAGAGATAATGTGATGTTTGTTTTAAAGGTATCACTCTGGCCCATGTGTTAAGAAAAGATCACACTGAGGCCATGGTGAAAGCTGAGGACTATTGCAGTAAACAAGGCAAAGTTATGCTGGCAGCTTTGACTAGGGTGGTAGCACCAGAGGTAATGGAAAGTGATTGGCTTTGGGGCCTGTTGTAAAGTTGGAGCCAACAGGATTTCTTGATGGGTGTGAAACAAAGAGAGGAATTCAGGTGACTTCATTTGGCTTGTGGAAACTTATAATGTTGAGTAGAGAAGACTGTATAAGAGTTTAAATGGAATTATTTAGAGTTTTAAACATGTCATTTTTTAATAGAATTTTTAAGAGCAGTTTTAAGTTCACAGAAAATTGAGCAGAAGGCACAGAAATTTCCCATATATTCCTTGCACCAACACATGTATATCCTTTCCATTATCCACATCCCCTACCAGAAAAGTACATTTATTATAATTGAGGAACCTTTGATGCATCATTATAACCAAAATCCATAGTTTACATTGGGGGTCACTCTTGGTGGTGTACCTCCTGAAAGGTTGGAAAAAAGCATAATGACATATATCCATCATTATAATATCATACAAAGTATTTTCACAGCCTTAAAATTTCTTTGTTTTCTGTTTATTCATCTCTACAACTCCTCATTGATCTTTTTACTGTCTTCATAGTTTTGCCTATTCCAGAATGTTATACAGTTTATATCATATAATACATGAACTTTTTAGATTGGCTTCTTCACTTAGTAACATGCATTTAAATTTCCTCCATGTCTTTTCATAGCTGATAGCTCCTTTCTTCTTAGCACCGGATAATATTGCATTGTCTAGAAGTACCACAGTTTATCCATCCATCTACTGAATAACTTCTTGATTGCTTCCAAGTATTTGTAATTATAAAGAAAGCTTCTGTAAACATCTGTGTGAAGGTTTTGGTGTAGACATACATTTTCAGATCCTTTGGGTAAATACCAAGCAGGGCAACTGCGGGATCATATAGCAAGTGTATGTTTCATTTTGTAAGAAACTACGTAACTGTCTTCGTAAGTGGTTGTACAATTACGCATTACCACCAACAATGGATGAGAGTTCTTATTGCCCCACAACTTTGCCATCATTTGGAGTTGTACATGTTTCATATTTTAGTCATTCTAATAGGTGTGTAGTGGTATCTCATTTTTTAAATTTGCCTTTCACTAATGACACATAATATGGAGTCATTTTTAAATATGTTTATTTGCCATATGTTTATGTATCTTCTTTGGTGAGGTGCCTGTGAAGCTCTTTGGCCCCTTTTTTAAACTGAGTTGTTTATATTCTTAGTGTTGAGTTTTAAGAGTTCTTTCTATATTTCAGATAACAGTCCTTTATCAGATGTGCCTCTTAAAAATGTCTTCTACTCGTTTGTGGTTTGTTTTTTCATTTTATTAATAGTGTGTTCCACAGGGCCAAATTTCTAATTTTAATAAAGTCCAGCTTACCAATGATTTCTTCCAGGGATCATGCCTTTTGGTGGTGTATCTAAAAAGTCATCACCAATTCCAAGGTCATCTAGATTTTTTTCTATATTATCTTCTAGAAGTTTTATATGCATATCTCTTTTCATAAACATTTTCTGTCAAACTTTTTGACATATTACATATTTTAAATAACACTATGAGAAAAGTTCAACACAATAGGAACCTTGAAGAAGCAAATGCTAATTCATTCAGACAAATGACCTAGTAAGTGTGCACTTTGCATATATTTCAGGTTTCCCTAGAAAGCAATAAAAAAGTACAGAGTTTAATGATTTTTCAGTATGTGGTGAACATAAAAACTATAAATACTCTTATGACAGAATATTGTCTTTCCTCTTAAAAATACCCTTAAAAATTCATTATTTTATGTTCAGGGTGATACTTCACTTTGTAATTATACACCTCTATATGTCTGTAGTATTGTTACTGTTAATATTAAAGGTTTAACTTATATTTCTGGAGAAATATTTCCAAAGAAATATTTTAATGAAAGTGCTTGGTAATAATGGTAAAAAAATGAAGAATGTTTACACAAAAAGTTTGGATAGAAAATGTTGTGAAGTAATATACCTAGACACAATTTCATATATGAATATATGTAAATATTTGCCATACATACATATGCACACATAAATACAAACACATATACTCAGCCACACAATGAGTCATTTAATAATGAATTCTGTGTTAAACAAAGATTCATATTCCCCTTCAAAAGGCAATAAAATATACAGAAGACATGTATAAATAAAACCCCACCTATTTGTCTATTATTATGACAGTGTTTTGCTTGTGAGAGGCATAGATAAGATTGTATCTTCACTCTTATTCTCACAAGTTTTCACCTCTCTTTCTCCCTGTCACACTACCAGGCCATACTCTTTTATGATATCCAACTGTCATTGAAGGTGGAATAACATATGCAATAGGAGACCCATCACAGGCTTCTATTGATAAACTGGTTAGTTTAATTTCTCTCTTGTTTGTCAAGGGGGCCCTGACTCATTACAAACAAAACCATGAAATCTGCAACCTTGCCTGAAAACCCAGGTGTAATGAACCGAAATGAAAATCTAGTTTGTCATGAAACGGCTTCTACGCAGTACAGTGTGCATATGGCTGAGCCCTGGGCACTCACACACACAAGTGAAAGGAACGTGACCCTGCTGTCTAAGGCTCATGGGCTGCTGTGCTGAATACCATAAATGGACAGATGCCCAAAGTGTCATGTGGAAGCACATAAAAATGAATGAAAAATTAAAACTGAGCATAGTAAAAAGTCCCAAGAGTAATATCTGTGTTACAGAGTTAAAGGATTATGAGCTATAAGTAATCAGTATGGAGGGGGGAGTCTCACGTGGATTTCATTTTGAGGTTAAATTTCTAAACTCAAACTTGAAGGTTCTATTGATTTTTCTTGGGAGCAAGAATAAGCCCTTACTCATATCATTCTGCCTTTTTTGAAAATGAATGTTTAAGAGGAAGAGGATTAACCCAATTATTTGTTTTTAATACCTTCATCAATTCAACAAATACATTTATTAGGGAATGACATTAGTGAGAAAATAATATCCCTGGGCTCATAGGGCTAATATTTTTTATTTTTTATTTTTTTTGTTATTTTGGGGGGGAGTGTACATGTGTGTGAAAACAGCAAATAAAGAATAAATTGAAATAAATAGTAAGGGATTGATATGAACTAAAATAAAAATTGAGCAGGGTAAAAGAAAAGCCCCTCACTGATAAGGCAATAACTGAGTAGAGAATTGAATGACGGGAGAAAAAGAATCATACGGTTATCTGTAGGAAATTATTTAAAATAAGACGTAACAGAGATGTCAAGGCCTGACTTGGGAGGAAGCATGCTTGAGGTGGAAATATGCATCACAGATTAAAGGAGGAACAAGGTGGCCTTTGAATTTTACTCTAAGGAGATGAAGTTCTAGAGGTTTGTAGTAGAGGAGTGATACTGTTTGATAAACATTTTATAAAGATTCTTTAGCTGCTGTGTTAAAGGTGATCTGCAGAGAGACAGGTGAGGAAGCAGGCAGAGCAGCGAGGAGACTATTATAATAAATCTTTAGGATGATGAGAAAGTCATTGGGCAACCCAAAGGAAAGGCAGGAATTGAGATAAATTTTAATTAATTAGATCGTTAGTCATATTGGGCCTGAGTCAACTCACTTTAGTTAACTGGCAGTAACATGACATTTACAGTGAAACTTCCAAGTCTACTCCATTCTGAATCCCATTACTTTGTATGAATAAAAGAGTTCAGTGACCACAGAAATGTTGGATTATATCCAATAAATTTCTTCTCTAGAGCTTATCTCAGAAACTATGATGTCTATGTATGCTTTATGAATTTCTTTCTTTCTTTTTTTTAAAGGGTAATCTATTTTATTTATGAAATAATTCATTCAATACATATTTAGTGAAGTTCTACCTGATACTGGGTACTGTTAGGATCTGAGTATATAAAGATAAATAAGATCCATTTCAGCTCACAATTTAATGATCTTTTTAAAATAAACATTCCCCTAATAATTTAATTACATTTATGTTTCTTATCATAGGGAACTTTTCCCAAAATTATGGGATCACAAAATTGCAGAAGTTTTTATATTTGAGTTCTTGTGGGCCTATATTTCTTGGGATATATTCTCGGTATGCTGGACGATGGGACTAGTAGATGTCTAAGGTCTATTCTACATGCTATGCTGTGTAATCCATGACTTTTCAGGTCCAAAGTCATCACTGACTTAAAAGGCCCGAGACCTATAATGTAATCATGAACTTTACATGAGGAAAAAGTCTCAATTATTTGCATCAGAAGGATATGGTCAATTACTTGCCAGAAAAATATACCTCACAACACTTGCAACTAATTAATTCAACAACTGGAGCTATAATAGTGAATTATAAGCATGTTTGGCTAACTTGTGGAAAACACTCATTTTCCACTGAGATGTCCCATGTCTTAAGAAATGAAATCAGGCCCTTCCTAGAAAAGACAATCAACTAGTACAACCTGTTGCTCCTAGAGCCGGTTTCTTCTACCATCACACTCCATTGCTCTGTGGTGTTGGCCCCGGCCCAGCAATGGAAGCTGTATTTACAGGGAGAGGGGGTGCAAATGTGTGTCTCTCCATGGGTCTGGGTTTCTTCAACTGTTTCTCTTTCCACGGAGATAGTTTCTCGTTCTGCTCAGATGTAATATCTTTCAATAACACCAAAGTTGCAAAGAAGGCCCTTCAAATTCATGAGTACAAATGGCATCTTTTGGAATAAACTGATTTTATGTGCATTGCTGAAATTTACACGTATTGCTCTTATGTCAAATCGTACATGACTGTGAGGTGAGGAAATTGAACAGTGAAAAAATGTTTAAAAGAATGTTATTAGACAGATGTGAGGAGCAGCAGAGAACAGATATTGGGAAAAGCCAGCAGTGAAAGGGTAAGGAAGGAATATTTAACACCTATTCGATTAGATGCTCATAAAAAAGCATTCTTCCTTTTTCCTTTACTCAGTGGGATAATTTCCTTTCATTGTTTAGCCAGTCATTTCAGGATGAAAATAATTGAAGGTTCTTCATCCAAAACTCCAGGCTTTGCAGGTGCAAGCAACAGAACCTCAGCACTTGGCACCCAGCAAGCCTTATTGAGATTCAAGTTTTCTTAGTTACATGACAATAGCCACAAAGACCTTCTTCCTTTCTTGCTATCCTCAATGGGAGCTTTATCATTAAAAAAAAGTGAGTCCAAATATTACTTTAATAGCCTTAGTGAACTGAGGTTGTTGAAATGAAATTTTAGAGTTTCAATTGCAAAATAATTTGAACACCATCATGCCCTCTCAAAATAATGAGCAATGATTAAAGTGCCATGTTAAATAATTACAACAATAAAGAAGAATGGGAAATAATAAAGAAAAATAAGTCATGAAGAAATTCATCCTATAGAAGCTACATAAGAAAACATTGTGGTAAACAAGCATGTTGACCTTGGTCTAGATTCTAGAACTTGTGAGCCACACCAAAGCAGCCTTGAACAAATAGACAGTCTTAGAAAAAAAAAAATTAAGATTTCTGGTACCTACCAGAAAACACATGATATAGGACATGTTCAATAAACTACTGTTACAAGTGAGATTAATGATAGTTAGGAAATTTGAGAATCTTTCAAAGTTATCATAGATCCCACAGAAATGATTACAAGATCAATAAACATTTCCCATGAAGGAAATATATCTTTGCATTATGGAAAATTTGCCCTTACAAATAACTCCATGTTATTGCTAAGAGAAAATTAAAAAATATATATATTTAGTAAGATAGTTTTAAAAATCACACTACTGAAATACATAGAATTATAATCTTCATAACATAAAAGACTTTCACACTGCATTACACCCCTGGTCTGCTTTCACAGGGGCTGAAAATAATCCAGTTTGTAATGTGGCTCCAGCTGCCCCAAACCTTACACATTTACACAGTAACGAAGTACTGGAGTAACAAGCCTCTGCTTTGCAGTCAGACAACAGCGGTTCTATCATTCTCTCAGTTTACTTAGCCCTTCTAAGCCTTCGTTTTTTTCACCTGTAAAATACATAATGCCTACTTCACAGGATTGCTGTATAGACAATATAAAATATTTCATGGAAAGTACTTATCCAACAGCGCTGGTCACTCAGAAGCAAACATTAGCTATTATTAAACAGGAATTATTACAAGTGAATAGGGTGTCACAGCTATTCTTCCTTTAAAATCATGGCATCATGAGAAAATATGGATAGAAAAGGGAACTGATTTTTTTTTTAATTCATTGTCTCCCTGGCCAGGTAGCTCAGTTGGTTAGAGGATGGACCCAATTTACCAAGGTTGTGGGTTAGATTCCTGGCCACTGCACGTACAAGAATGAACCAATGAATGCAAAAATAAGAGGAACAACAAATCGACGTTTTTTTCCCTCTCTCTCTTTAAAAAAATCAATAAAAAGATTAAAAAACCATTAAAAAATTAATTGTCTAGGTACTGCAAGCATGTGATTAATTTAATTAAAAGCCGGACTAGGATATCACTTTTACTCTCCCCAAATTCCATTTATATTCTGCTTTGTTTAGTGTAGTTAACCAAGGAAATTCTAAGAGGCTTGGGTTCATAAATGTGATACAAAATAAAAACTGTATGGGACACAAAGGTGTCCTTTCACAAAAAACATGCAATTGTGGAGGTTCATTATATGTCAGGGCATATAAAAAGATCAATGTATTGATTCAGTTAAGCATGTGATGAGATCATTTTCTCTTTCAAGAGAAAGACAATAATCAGTGGAGTTTCACATATAAACTTGACTTCAATGGTTTTATTAAACATTAGTATCCAGTATGACAGTGTATTAAGCTGTGATCTCTGATTCCTTTGTTTGCGCAGGTATATAAAAGGCAAAATATTTTGTAAAACACTTCGGAGCTAAGATATGTAACTGCATATTAAGTCTGATTTTAGGAGCATTGTTGCAGGCCCTTGTACTGGTCTCCTAAACACTGAAATAAAAAAATCAGTGCATTTTTAAAAACTATAACATAAAGTATTCTTTTTCCAAAATGCATGGTTTAATGCTCTTAGAATAATTAACCCTTTCATAAGGGTTAAATATACTTAAGCTCTCATTAGTCATTTGTATTGTGATGTGAATGGACCTGATAGTGTGTTGATGATTAATGTGCACGGGCTAGCATTGAATGAAGAAATGGGGAGGTTATCTGTGACTCAGGAAGAAGTTGATGAAAGAACAGTAAGGTGAGAAAGGATTATCTAATGAGGCTTTTGTTGGTGTTTAGGCAGAATTCATTCCTATGCTTTTGGTGAGCATCAGCACTGCTGAAATTACATGCAGCTTGCAGTAGCTGTCCTCTTATAGTCAGCAATGCTCACACCAGGGATGCATCCACTGTAAAATGTCTCAGATTTATTGGGCCACCAGTTTTATCAATAGGAATTAAATGGTTCACTGTTTTCCTAGCTGATGAACCCAAGCTTTCTTTCTTCAGACTTCACTCATGATTTGATCTCTTCTCTGTTATCAGTCATGCTGAAATTATAGCTGTGTATGATTGATTTGGATACACTGGACATATTTGCAGGAATTGTGAAATTGGGATTCTCTAAGGGCATCTCTATTCTCTCAGCACATGCTGTCTTGATTGTCTTGTAACAAAAGTTGTCTGGATCCTTAAACATTTGAATGTATACTTTTCATATTAAAGCTATTATACATTTCCTGATATAAATTATTTTTTAGTGAATCCCCAAGAAATAAAGATTAAAAGAGTTCAAATGCTTTCTTTAAATTATCTATAAAACATGAAATATTTAGGGGAATTTTTTCTCATGGAGAGAATTTTCTAGTTGTATTAATTAGTTCAGATATGTTATTTAAGTTTCCTTTCTTAAAGAATACTTAAAAAAATTTATTGTTGTTCAAGTACAGTTGTGTCCATTTTCCCACCACCACTTTCCCCCTCCCCACCCACCCTCTTCTCTTATCCTCAATCTTCCCCCCTTTGGCTTTGTCCATGGGTCCTTTATACATGTTCCTTGATAACCCTTCCCTTTTTTATTTAAGTTTCTATTCTGTTTATTTTTATGTTTTAAGTCATGATATATTTTCAAAGGTCAAAATGAATTAGTCTTATGTATAAATTTAAGACTTTTGCAGTCAGTCCATATAAAAGTGATAGCTATAAAGATGTACTTGGTAATAGAAGGGGATAACACTAGTGGCTAATTTCTTAGGCTAATTTCTCACCAGATCGTGTTTCTCTGTTGCCTAAGAGTCAGCTTCTCCAAGGAGCTAAAGGTAAATCTGAAGGCACAGGGAGCCTTGAGCTGGTATGACTTCTGCCTTATTCAGGATATTCAGTGAATCAGATTTTTTAGTTGACTGAATGGCTTATCATTTCTTTTTGCATGTGTGGTCTTTGATAATCTTAAAATAGGACATTTAAAAAAATGATTAAAATTCAGTTACTAAAATAGTTTAATTCTAAAAAAATGAATAATTCACATTGCTAATAGATTCTGAAGAGTTACTTCGCAAACAGTCTTGAACAAAATAAAACCTTTGAATATATAGAAAAATAAAAAAATAAAGAAAAAAAGATTTATATTATAGAAATACTGTTGTCAACTATTCTTTTCTTCCTGCTCTCCATCCTGAAAGGCACGAAGGAGAATGTTAGAAGTCTAGCAAGAATATAGGAATGTGTTAAGTGAATGACATTTTTCAAAACTATAGGCATAGACTCCCTGGTAAGAAATGAACACTAAACTGAACCCCTTCTACCTCTTCATTTAGTTTGAGACGGCAATCAGCTGTGTCCTGAGACCTGCATCATGGAAGTTGCTTTGTTATAATATTTCTATATGATTTAAAAAGTAAAGCAACTGAGGTCATGACTGTGAAACTTGCCATGAACTTGTGAACAAGGAGAAAAATAACAACAGAAAGTGAAACCAGATGTAGAATTGAGAGCTCATTTTTCTTTGCATTTATAAAACCCAGTTTTGGACACCTCTATTTATGGAGAAAGCTAAATCATGTAGTAAGTGGTAACTAAGAGCAAATTAATAAGAAGACAAATTAGAAGAGGCATTTTACCTACAAATAGTTTATCTTAGAGAAATCACATGGTGTGGAAGGAAGTGTGGTAAAAAGACTGTAATTTTGATAAACAACAGTATGGATTTATTTGAGACTAAGAATGATTTACAAGGGAAAAAATGCCACCTTCCTAAAAAGATTAAGTGAAATACAATATGAGAAAACTCTGCCTAATAGCCAAAGTAATTTGACATCTAAAGGGTGTGTCAAGAAAGGAAAAGTCTGACTGACAAATAAGAAATTCCAAGTCAGCAGCAGCAGCATATGAATGAATTACTAAAGAAAATATTTGGGCTATTTCCTCTTCTGCTCAGAAAGTATATATGTGTGTGTGTGTGTGTGTATCCCAAAATAAATCGGAATTATCTTCTAAAGGGAGGCCCCTTGTAGTACAGGCTTTTCCCACTAGGTGAGTGTTCTAGGAATCCATCTGTATCAGTGTACCAATTGGTATTGTTGTGAGAGGCTGAATGTGGCCTCAGTGATTTTTTTTTGAAGACTCTTTCAACGCGTTTGCCCATTTCATGATGGGTGATTTCCAAGTACACCTGCCCACAGAATGCTGACTGTCAGCAGCTTTTGACCCAAAACAGCATGACCCCCATACCCCGCCCTTCCTATTCACCCAGTCTCACACTGAGCAACAATTTTTTTTTGTTTCCCTGGATGAAAAACGTCCTCAAAGGGAAACGTTTTGCTGATATGGAAGAGGTGAAACAAAAAATGGCAGAAACACTAAAAGACATCAAAATTGACCAGTTCTACTGTTTTGAGCAGTAGGAAAAAAGTCTTATAGATGTATTGCATCGAATGGAGAGTACTTGGAAGGTGATTGAAGTTTAAACATGTAAGAATAAACACACAATGTTTTATAAATAAATCCCATTTTTTGTCCCCCTCACACACACACACACACAAATATATATATACCTAAACTTCAGTTAATACCCTTCTTATAATGTCAATGTTATTTGGTGTCCCTTAAGTCAAAAATCATGAGATTCCTCTCTATTTACTGCACTCATCCTGCAAAGCTCACCTGTGCATTTGATGAACTGTTGCTATTACGAGTTCATAAGTGTCATTACAAAACATTTCCAAGCCTTGAGAGACTCTATAATTTTGTAGGTTTTGCCTTTAAAATACATCTCACTTCTCACCAACCCATAACTATCATGCTGTTGCAAACCAAAATTATCTCTTGCTTGCAAGTCTCCTAACTGGTAACCCCTGTTTTGCCCTTGCTCACTCTATAGGCCTTTTTCAATATAGCAGTCATAGTGTTTCTGTTAAATCAAATCCTCCATCCATACCACTACACACAGCCACACTCTGGCTTCCTCTATCATTCAGAGTACAAGTCAAATTCGTGACAGTGATCCCAAGACCCCTAAGTAATCTGCCTTCCCTGCTCTATCTTTGGCCACACTTCCGTTCATGTTCTCTTTTGCCCAATCAGCTCTGGTTACACTGGACTACTAGATATTCATGGAACATATAACAGGAGTATTTCTACTTCAGGTCTTTTATACTTGGTAATTCCTCAGATTGGATTACTCACCCCTCAGATACATTTGTGTCTTGCTTGCATCCTCATTTCCTTTCAGGCTCTACTCCAATTCCACCTCCTGAAGAGGACTACACGGGTCCCCTATGTAAAATAATAATCATACCCCCTTACCTACAACCCCCTCTTTCTT
This sequence comes from Desmodus rotundus, assembly GCF_022682495.2. Taxonomy (NCBI): domain Eukaryota; kingdom Metazoa; phylum Chordata; class Mammalia; order Chiroptera; family Phyllostomidae; genus Desmodus; species Desmodus rotundus. The sequence continues at coordinate 50,601,180 of NC_071389.1, forward strand.
AACCTTCCTTATTGTTCTTCATAATAATAATCTCCATTTGACATAGTATACATTTACTCCTTCATTTAATGATTGTATCTTTTCCCTTATTGTAAGATACAATCCATACAGGAATTGTGTGCCTATAAAATGACTAATGCAATGTCAGCAAATATGTGACCTTCATCTTCTTGATATTTTGCTACATAATAGCTTCTTTTTTCATCCCTTTATGCTTTGATGAATATATAAAAATATATATTATCAATACATAATAAATAATTTTGTTTTTTTAATTGTTAACACTATTACAAATAGTCCTCTTTTTCCACCCTTTGCCCACCTCCATCCATGCCCCACCCTCCGTTCCCTCTGGCGTCACCACACTGCTGTCTGTGTCCATGGGTAGTTTGCATATATGGTCTTCACCTTCTTTCCTCAGTGCCCCACCCCTGACAGCTGTCAGTCTATTCCATGTGTCCACACCTCTGTTTCTATTTTGTTCGTCAGTTTATTTAGTTCATTAGATGCCACATGTGAGATCATATGGTATTTGTCTTTCTCTGCCTGGCTTATTTCACTTAGCATAATTATCTCCAGGTCCATCCATGATGTTACCAAAGTAAGGTTTCCTCCTTTTTTAGGGCCATGTACTATTCCATTGTGTAAATGTGCCATAGTTTTTAATCCACTCACCAAGTAATGTTTTATATAGTAACTGCTAGTATATATTATGTATAAACATATTATACCTATTTATAAATGTAGTTAAATTTAATATATTCCTTAGAATATTTAAATATTATTTGGAACAAATCATCTAAAAGTAAATGGTTCACATCAGCATTTTATTTTTATATGTAATACAATATCAAATGTAACACTCTATGACTTGGCATTAAAATACTATATATGTGGACAGCAGAGTTCTAGAAAAAATTCAAGCAGTGTTTTTCTATGGCTTCCTCTAATATATTGTGACTCGGAAAGCAATCACAGATAACCTTTGGGCTTATGACATGTTTTAGTCAACTATTGCTGTAACAACACTGTGTAACAAATAAACACTATTTCTTAGGGACATGTGACTGTCAGCATCTATTTCGCACTCGAGTATCTGCCCTCTGTCATATCTGTAATGCCAATACATTCTTACTGAAGTAAATCTTTTGAGATGGCCTAGTAATAGCATCAAAATAAATTATTTCAATGTGGTTGTGTGCATATGTGGTGTGTGTGTGTTTTAGCTCTGTTACTTCCAAACTGAAAATAAGCCTGTATTTGGTAACTAAACCAAATGTTTTCAGAGACTTTTAAATGCATAATTCATAAAACCAGAAAATGGTAAAACAGGAGACAGACTCTGTTGATGTTCATTTAGTTATAGAAAATATGCAAAGACACCAGGTAGAACAGGTTTTGTCTTTTAACATTTTAATGAGCTTTGGGAATTTCATGCCTATTAGTTATGTTGCCCTGATTACTCATTACAATTCTAATATGCATTTTATATTTAATTGCAATGCTTATAAAGATTTGGTATGGACAGTAAATTATTATAACTAGCATGTGCACAACGATTATGAACTGAATTTATTAACTTTTATACCAGCATTCGGGTTTGGTAACTTTCAGTTTCATCTTGGTTATTAACCATGTTGTCTAACTAAACAAATATTTGCAAGGAATTAATTGAACATGTCAAAATCAGTGTCCTCTTTTCATTGTTGTTGTTATTTTGCCAATTTGCATCATATATTATTTTTCATTTCCTTAGCTTGTTCATTAAGAGACAGGCTCATTTTGAAATTATTAAAGTATTATTAATTTTTCTTAATTGTTTACAGAGTGTAGGCTTGTTAAGACATTTTAACAGGGAGTCCAATGTCAGGTGATTGGAAGCTTTCTGCTAGGGGAGGTAATGCTCTGCTGAGATGTCAGCTTAGTTCCACACCAAACACAGGGGTACGCAATTAAAAATGATAATCCTCACATTTTACAAGCAATAAGAATACTTGACTTTTATCAACAGAATTTCTCTTCCCATTTCCCATAATGCATTTCCACAAGTCTTTGTCAACTTGTTCATATTAAAAAAACACTAATAGCTACAGATTCATCTGCTATTCTTGAAATTTAGTTCAGAGTCTGCATCAAGTGGGCAATCAATACATGTTAATTGATTATTAGGATGGTAATAAGATTTCCTTGTAAAAGTTTACATTCACTTAGAAATAAAAAAAAACAGAACTTGAATGCTAATGAAACCATAACTTTGTCAGATAAGATCTATATTTTTGGACTCCAGATAATCTTATTCCTGATCTGGGTAATATTTACCTTCAGTGAACAGGGGAGGGTATGAAAGACAAAGGTCATGCAAGAATTAGCAAGGAGCTTTTTATCTGAAAAATTCCTAGATATAAATATCTATATAATCTAGTATTTAAGAGCTCTGCATTAAGAATTCAGTCAGTTACTAGTTGTGGAGTACCATACCAATATAGTAACATTTTAAAAATTTTACTGTTTTTAAGGTTTTTAGACAAAGAATGAGTACATAAGGTATATAAAGAGTGAGAACAAGGAAGGCTTGGCATGTAACGAACATGTGAAACTGAGGTGCCATCACACAACTATTACTGCCACCCGGATTCAGTGTGGTTGTTTATTCGGCAAAGCAATGTAGGTCCTTAACATTCATCTTCCTCTAATCCTCTAGTACCACTTACCCATTGATGGATTTGATATGTATGTATGCACACATGTATTTATATGTGTTTGTGTGTGTGCATACATAAATATATATGTACACATGTATGTGCATATTTTCAAATCACTCACTTGTCATTAGTTGACCATTTAGGATATAGATATAATAATCTCAAATTCCATTCCATTTGTTTGCTATTTACTCAAATTTCGAGTTCAGTTTTTGCATTACTTTTATGAAATAATCATCTATAGACATATGGTATTTATACATATAAATTGATATTGTTTAATTTCTATAATAGCAGTATATTAATGAAAAAACCATTATATATAACCATTGTGTTATTTTATGCAAAGTATGGTATTTAATTATACATAGAAAATGCATATAGCTATATACTAACATAGCATATTATTAGTAGAGTATCACAATTAATAATAATGTGATTATCTCCTTTAGTATATTATAGTCTCTAAGGTAGGGTTTATTTCTTAGTTATCATGTTTTTCCTATAAATAACAAACATTTATGGAGCATTTACTACTTCTAGATTACTATGGCTTTAGCACTAGAATTATGCTTTGCACTTAATCAATTTTATAATTTGAGTGAATAAATGAATGAAGTTTTTCTATTGTACAGTCTGTTGACTTTTGGGAAAGCTTTTTCAAGGCTATTTTTCTGTGTGTGTGTAATAGCCTGAGTCTATGGGTGAGGGGAAAATAACAAAGTGAAAGACAAAAACTTCTTCCCAATCCAGTAAGTGTTTTCATGGCAAGAGTCTCTCAATATTTTTTTTAATTTGATGAATTAATGAGTGTCTTGTTAAGAAATATACATAACTGAATAAGTTTTTAAAAGTAGTTCTAAAGAGATTTAATTCTAAAAGCTTAACTTTGAAACTAAGTTTGTGCCAAATTGTATATTTTCCATAGTGATTTAATATATAACATTACTAGAGCAAATAAAAATGTTTTCTGTTTTTCTACCCATTTCTCTGTCATCTATGCATTTGATTGAAAATGCCTAATTTTACTACTTTCATAACAAAACAGTCTATACCTTCTCTATGCCTGGAGATCTTGCCAGCAGGAATTCTCTGTCATCTCTTCTGTGATTACATACTACAGTCCCTTGGCAGTGATTCTAATGTTTACACTACTGAAATTTCCCTAAGCAATTTCAAAAGCTCATTACTTGTACTGTTGGTGCTGTAAAGTTGAATCTTATGCAATTGTTGGTGGGGTGGACGGGAGTAGTTTGAGTCCAAAAGGGTGAAAATGGGCTCAGTTCAGTTCATCATCAAGAGCTGAACTAGGGAAGTTTCAACAGGATTGAAAAGTCTTGGGGAAAAGGATTAACTGAATGTGGGAGCTGGGGAGAAACATCCGTTCTCATGGAAAGTCAGGGACAGAGGAGGGATTTTAATTTAATGTATTTGACTTCTCTCTGCCCACTTGCTCACTCCCATCCAAAGAAGGGAGAAAGACTGACATTTCCAAGTGGAGAGGCATGGTCACTTACAAACTGACCACATCTGTCTTTTTACTCTTAAGTTGCCAGCTCTCAGCAGGACACGGAGGAATTTTACAAAACCAGCCAGTCAATGAGGGGAGGAGGCCTGTGATTTCCCAGTGTGTCTCGTACTGGAAGACCAGTGTGCTTCTGTGTGTTACAGCCCAGTGGTCTGGGGCAGAAACCTTGAGAAATACCAAGAGAGGGATTTTAGAAGCAAAATAAGCATTAAAGAGAGATTTTTGGAATGTCTAGTTTGTCTTGAACTTGGGGTTGTAAGTCCTCTATGAGTAATTTTTACAATTGTATAACGTTTGAACTGCTGTGAGCAAGAACCCAGTTTTAGGTCTTAGGCGTGCACCATATGGGATTTTCACACTAGTTTATGGGCTTTGTTCTAAGAGATTGACTTTTATGATACAGATGAGCAGAAACATTATATGTAAAGAGTCCATTTAATGGGTGTGGCCTGAGCAACCTGGTGGTCCGTGTCTGACTTTAAGCAAACAGCAGTTGGGCCCAGTGGGTGACTTCAGCAAAATGCTGTAATAATAAACCAGGACAACCATAGAAAACAGGCCGTGGTAGGAGACTTGGCAGGCGACAGCAGCACCAACTTTAAAGTGCAGATGGCTGACGCGTAACGTTACACACTGCAGTCACGTGTAGCCAGGTCATGTAGACGAGGTGGGAATCTTTCATACTTTCATGGTGTTTTCCAGCGATGTCTGGAGGGTAGAAAGCCAGGCCCGCTAAACTGCAGAGATCCTGAGTTCCCAAATAGCTAGGAACTGCTATTTTAGTGACTAAAATTCTGTTTCTCTTTGATGTTTGGAATTTATATCAGGACTGAAAAAGGAGGCTCTGAAAGAGCTCACCTTAAAAACACACGAGGCTGCTAAGAATCATTCCTCACTATTGTGATGTCAAGTTGGGGCTGAATTTACTAGTTCCATAGACTCAGGAAATGGCTTTTGATTGCTGAGATCCAAAGCTTTATTCATAGAGGAGTCTTAGACTTTATTGATAAGTAAAAAGGAATGAGGACCTTTATTATTATTATAAAAAGAATGTTCCATCTTTGATGAAGGTAGAAAAATAATTTAATAATATTGCTGCAGATTCAAACAATAAAAAGGTAGTATATGAAAAGCTTGGGCAAAAATAAGGAATCAGGTTTTCTCAGGAAGTGAAGGAAGAAATTGAGGGGCAAGAAATTAATGGAAACAGAAGAAATGAATCCAGACTAATTAAATGGTAGAAGAGGGATTCTCAGCAAAATAGTTGAATTTGTAGCCATCAGTCCAGATAGATATTAAGGGGAACATGGCATAATAATAACTTAAGGTATAGGAGAAAAAAAATGCAGTTTTGACTGGCCTTTTAGAGTAACAAAAAAGGAAGGTATGCATTGTTACTGGCTCAAAACAAACACCCCCCACCAAATAAACAAGAAAAAACAAACTATTACTGTGGCTGTGGGGTGAATCTAATTTGGAGGAGAGTCAGACAGGATAAAAAAGTCAAGCAGCAATCAAGGTTGATGTATAGAAATAGACTGGTAGAGATGCAAGATGAGAGAGGATTTGAGAGAATTATTTAAGAGGCAAAATAGACAGAGTTGGTTATAGATTGGATATGGGTGGGGAGGAAGATAGGGATGTGAAAATTACTCCTGAGTTTTTGGTTAGCACAGTAAGAGGTATGATCACAACAGTGGAGAACAGTGTAAATGGCTGCTGATAGAAAGGTGTTGAGAATCCTAAGTTCGATTTGGGAACTGAGAGAGTTTAAAATGTCTGTGAGGTAACCAAGAGTCAATACTAGATGAAGACATGGGTAGGAAGGTCTAGGGGCCAGAGGAGAAGGCTGGCATGGGTTAGGAAGGTTGGAATCATTTGTGTGAAGGTGTTAGCTGGTGCTATGGACAGGCATGAGATTGCAGGACTGAGAGCGAGCTTTTCAAAAACTAGGGTCTTCTATTTTATTACCGTGCAGTTTAAGAATCCTTCCTATTGTCTATACCATGCTATACATATAGGATCTTTATATATAAATTCTTGTCCCAGGAGAAATAACATTGTATAAAAGGAGAGAATATTAAACACAAAACAAACATGCAAAGAGAAAGCAAATAAAAGAGAATCGGCTATTTTTAAAGTGCTCTTAATCTTATGTGTAATACAAATATAGATTAATTTTTCATATCTTTTAAATATTTTCTGAATAGAAATTCTCAGAATGGTAGTTATGGTAGATACAGAAATAGCTAAATATTTTGTTTAAAAATGTATTACAGTAAGTTCTGAGAAAAAATATTGTTTGCCTTGTCAAAGAGAAAGTAAATAAGAAATAAAATCAAGAGACATGAAGAAAATAATTTCTATTTATACTTAAGTTTCAGAGAAATTAATACTCTAGAAGTTCTATGTATATTTCATACTTTCCTAGTTTTTGATAAACCATTTCATTTTTATGTCTTTTTGTTTTTATTTTTATTATCAAAATGGTGGAAATATTTTTCTGAAAGGCAAAGGTAAATAGACTTTCATGTGACAAGGAAAACTGTAAAAGATTAAAATTGCTATCAGGGCAAGGTTTATCATGGAATGATGGCGTTACAGGAAATAGCACTGAATTGTTGCCATCAAAAGCAAGCTTCTCCATTTTGAGAGAACATTCCATAAGATTCTATTAGATTCTAATATTTACTAAGAAACTTATCCAGTAATATTTTCCAGACATTCATGGTATATTGGAATTTGATTTTATAGGATGCCTGTAGTATTTTGAGTTGGTTATCACATTGTTTGTCATTTTCAAAAATTTACTAAAACAAGTATTTTCATAACTGAATGTTATTCAATGGAAATGTTAGTTATAACCATAAAACATACGTGTTCCATTAAGCCACAACCTAGATAGTATTTATAAACCTACTTGGAGTTCTTTAGGGGAATCTTTTACTACAAATCTCACGTCCTGTTCCCGTAATAGTAGCCCAGGTCTTCAAAGTCAGGGAAAGGACTAAAATAAATGTTAATGCACATGCTTACAAGTATTTATGTGGGGACCAGGAGAAGGGTGAGTAAGGAGAAATTTATTGTATGAAATATATGGTATGAAGATGACCAACAGAGCTTAGTTCTATGTTTCCTGTTTTATGACAGAGAGAAAAAAATTGGTTTTAACAATATTTCCCAGAGTTACGGGGTTCTAATAATGTAGTGTATGTATCTCAATACATACCATCGATTTGAACTGCTCTGATATTCCCTCCCTTCATATGCATAGGTCTAAACAAACCAAATAAGCTAGAGCACTGTTACATATTGTCAAGCTCCAAGATTTTTAGAAACAAATATTCAGCAAGTAACTCATATATCCTAGAAATTTAGGGCATTTGCAGATGAATGAAACAAATTCCTTTCAGCTCAGAGTTACGCTTTTCCTTCATCACTGTTTTATCATGTGTTCAATTATAAGGGGGGAAAGACTAAAGGAGTGCTTGGTTTAACGGAGATGGACTTGACAGTGATGATTATTTTTAGGTATATATTTTGGTATTGGGCAATCTAATCTCTATAGCTAGCGAGGTAGTAATGATAGAGAAATGTCTAAATGCTCTCTGCTTATAGAAATTATGTAAAATATATGTAATATAATCAAATTTTCATATGCTATGTAGTTATAGTTATAATGAAGGAAGAATAGGAAAGCAGCCACATTGATGTCATGTTGGTTAATCAATATTTACTAAATTTATCTCTAGGAGAAAAAGGAAAAGAAAATAAGGAGAGGAGGAAAAGGAAGAGGATGAAGGGGAAGAGACAGAAGAGGAGGAATCATCTGGATAATAGGGCTAATAAACACATAAGTCACTTAACCTATGTTGCCATCTCTGGGCTTCATAAACCCAATCCGTCTTCACTCATTGAGTCCCTAGCTATGTGGGTTTTTTTTTTTTTTTTTTATAATTTTTTTTTATTGTTATTCAATTACAGTTGTATGCCTTTTCTCCCCATCCCTCCACCCCACCCCAGCTGAACCCACCTCCCTCCCCCCTCTCCACCCTCCCCCTTGGTTTTGTCCATGTGTCCTTTATAGCAGTTCCTGTAATCCCCTCTACCCACTGTCCCCGCCCCCACCCCCCCACCCCCGCCCTGGCTATTGTTAGATTGTTCTTAACTTCAATGACTCTGGTTATATTTTGTTTGCTTTTTCCTTCTATTGCTTATGTTCCAGTTAAAGGTGAGATCATATGGTATTTGTCCCTCACTTCCTGGCTTATTTCACTTAGCATAATGCTCTCCAGATTCATCCATGCTGTTGCAAAGGGTATAAGCTCCTTCTTTCTCTCTGCTGCGTAGAATTCCATTGTGTAAATATACCATGGTTTTTGGATCCACTCGTTTGCTGATGGGCACTTAGGTTGCTTCCAGTACTTGGCTATTGTAAATTGTGCTGCTATGAACATTGGGGTGCACAGATTCTTTTGGATTGGTGTTTCAGTGTTCTTAGGGTATAATCCCAGCAGCGGAATTACTGGGTCAAAGGGCAGTTCCATTTTTAGTTTTCTGAGGAAATTCCATACTGTTTTCCACAGTGGCCTCACCAGTCTGCATTCCCACCAACAGTGCACGAGGGTTCCCTTTTCTCCACATCCTCTCCAACATTTGTTTGTGGATTTGTTTATGTTGGCCATTCTGACTGGTGTGAGATGATACCTCATTGTGGTTTTAATTTGCATCTCTCTGATGGCTAGTGATGCTGAGCATCTTTTCATATGTCTCTGGGCCCTCTGTATGTCTTCCTTGGAGAAGTGTCTGTTCAAGTCTTTTGCCCATTTTTTAATTGGGTTGTTTGTCTTCCTGGAGTGGAGTCGTGTGAGTTCCTTATATATTTTGGAGATCAGGCCCTTGTCTGAGGTATCATTGGCAAATATGTTTTCCCATACTGTTGGTTCTCTTTGTAATTTGGTGCTGTTTTCTTTAGCCCTGCAGAAGCTTTTTATTTTGATGAGGTCCCATTTGTTTATTCTTTCCTTTATGTCCCTTGCTTTCGGGGATGTGTCTGTGAGGATGTTGCTGCGTGGAATGTCTGAGATTTTCCTGCCAATGTTTTCCTCAAGGACTTTTATGGTGTTACGGCTTATATTTAAGTCTTTTATCCATCTTGAGTTTATTTTCGTGTATGGCGTAAGTTGGTGATCGAGTTTCATTTTTTTGCACGTAGCTGTCCAGATCTCCCAACACCATCTGTTGAAGAGACTGTTTTTGCTCCATTTTATGCTCCTGCCTCCTTTGTCAAATATTAATTGATCGTATAGATTTGAGTTTATTTCTGGGCTCTCTATTCTGTTCCATTGGTCTATGTGCCTGTTTTTATGCCAGTACCAGGCTGTTTTGATTACAGTGGCCTTGTAATACAGTTTGATATCAGGTATTGTGATCCCTCCTGCTTTGTTCTTCTTTCTCAAAATTGCTGCTGCTATTCGAGGTCGTTTATGGTTCCATATGAATTTCTGCAATGTTTGTTCTATATCTGTGAAATATGTCATGGGTACTCTAATAGGGATTGCATTGAATCTATAAATTGCTTTGGGTAGTATGGCCATTTTGATGATGTTAATTCTTCCAATCCATGAGCATGGTACATGCTTCCATTTGTTTGTATCTTCCTTAATTTCTTTCTTCAGTGTTGTGTAGTTTTCTGAGTACAGGTCTTTTACCTCCTTGGTTAGGTTTATTCCTAGGTACTTTATTTTTCTTGTTGCTATATCGAATGGGATTTTTTTCCTGATTTCTGTTTCTGCAGTTTTGTTGTTGGTGTACAGGAATGCCTTTGATTTCTGGGTATTGACTCTGTATCCAGCTATTTTGCCAAATTCATTTATTAGGTCGAGTAGTTTTTGAGTGGTGTCTATAGGGTTTTCCATGTACACTATCATGTCGTCTGCAAACAGTGCCAGTTTCATTTCCTCCTTTCCAATTTGGATGCCTTTTATTGCTTTTTCTTGTCTGATTGCTGTGGCTAGGACTTCCAATACTATGTTGAATAGGAGTGGTGAGAGAGGGCATCCTTGTCTAGTTCCTGATCTTAGTGGGAAAGCTCTAAGTTTTTGTCCATTGAGTGTGATGTTGGCTGTAGGTCTTTCATATATGGCCTTAATTATGTTGAGGACTGCTCCCTTTATTCCCACTTTGCTGAGTGTTTTTATCAGAAATGGATGCTGTATCTTATCGAACGCTTTTTCCGCATCTATTGATATGATCATGTGATTTTTGTCTTTGCTGTTGTTGATGTGATGTATTATGTTTATTGATTTGCGAATATTGTACCATCCTTGCATCCCTGGGATGAATCCCACTTGGTCATGGTGGATGATCTTTTTAATATATTGCTGGATGCGGTTTGCTAATATTTTGTTGAGAATTTTAGCGTCTATGTTCATCAGCGATATTGGCCTGAAGTTTTCTTTCTTCGTTGTGTCTTTATCTGGTTTTGGGATTAGGATGATGTTGGCTTCATAGAAAGAGTTTGGGAGTCTTCCATCAGTTTGGATTTTTTCGAATAGTCTGTGAAGGATAGGGGTTAGTTCTTCCTTAAATGCTTTGTAGAAATCTCCTGTGAAACCATCTGGTCCAGGGCTTTTGTGTGATGGGAGTTTCTTGATGACTGCTTCAATTTCCTTTGCTGATATTGGTCTGTTCAGGTTTTCTGCTTCTTCTTCAGTCAGTTTTGGAAGATTATATTTTTCTAGAAATGTGTCCATTTCATCTAGGTTTTCAAATTTCTTAGCATACAGGTCTTCATAGTAATTTCTTACGATCCTTTGTATTTCTGTGGTATCAGTTGTAATCTCTCCACTTTCATTTCTAATTCTGTTTATTTGGATCCTCTCTCTTTTCTTCTTGATAAGCCTACTTAAAGGCTTGTCGATTTTGTTTATCTTTTCAAAGAACCAGCTTCTGGATTCATTGATCCTTACAATTGTGCTTTTAGTCTCTATGTCATTTAGTTCTGCTCTGATCTTGGTTATTTCCTTCCTTCTGCTTGCTCTGGGCTGTCTTTGTTGTTGTTCCTCCAGTTCTTGTAGGCATAGGGTTAGGTTGTTTGTGTGAACTGTTTCTAACTTCTTAAGGTAGGCCTGTATTGCTATGAACTTCCCTCTCAGGACTGCCTTTGCTGTGTCCCATAGGTTTTGGGTTGTTGTGAGTTCGTTTTCATTTGTTTCCAGGAAGTTTTTGATTTCTTCCCTAATCTCGTTCTTGACCCATTCATTGTTTAATAGCATGCTATTCAGTCTCCATGTTTTTGAGTGTTTTGGGTTTTTACCCTTGGGGTTGGTTTCTAGTTTCAGACCCTTGTGGTCAGAGAAGATGCTTGATATGATTTCAATTTTCTTGAATTTGTTGAGGCTTGCTTTGTGTCCTATCATGTGGTCTATCTTTGAAAAAGTTCCATGGACACTTGAAAAGAATGTGTATTTTGCTTCTTTGGGATGAAAAGCTCTGTATATATCAGTTAAGTCCATTTCCTCTAGGGTATTGTTAAGTGACACAATATCTTTGTTGAGCTTTTGTTTGGAAGACCTGTCCATTTTTGATAGTGGGGTGTTAAAATCCCCTACTATAATTGTGTTGCTGTCAATATCTTTCTTGAAATCCTCCAAGATTTTCTTTATGTATTTGGGTGCTCCTATATTGGGTGCATATATATTTATAATGTTTATGTCTTCTTGGTGGATTCTTCCTTTGAGTATTATGAAGTGACCTTCTGGGTCTCTCTTTATGGCCCTTCTTTGGAAGTCTATTTTGTCTGATATGAGTATTGCTACCCCTGCTTTTTTTTCCTGTCCATTTGCTTGGAAAATTTGTTTCCAGCCCTTCACTTTCAGTCTGTGTAAGTCTTTTGTCCTGAGATGGGTTTCTTGTAGGCAGCATATGTGTGGGTCATGTTTTCTTATCCATTCAGCTGTTCTATGTCTTTTGATTGGAGCATTTAATCCATTTACATTTAAGGTTATTATCGATAGGTAGTTATTCATTGCCATTATTTCCTACCTGTGTTCCTCTGTCTTTCTCTTTTCCTTCCTTTCCTTAAAGCAGTCCCTTTAGCATCTCTTGCAGAACTGGTTTGGTGGAGCTGTATTCTTTTAGACTTCTTTTGTCTGGGAAACTCTTTATTTGGCCTTCTATCTTGATTGAGAGCCTTGCTGGGTAAAGTAGTCTTGGTTGCAGGCCTCTGGTTCTCAGTACTTGGAATATTTTTTGCCATTCTCTTCTGGCTTGGAGTGTTTCCATTGAGAAGTCAGTTGCTAACCTTATTGGGGCTCCCTTGTATGTTACTTCCTTTTTCTCCCTTGCTGCCTTTAAGATCCTCTCTTTGTCTTGGAAATTTGCCATTTTAATTATGATGTGTCTTGCAGTGGGTCTCTTTGGGTTCCTCTTGTTTGGGACTCTCTGTGATTCCTGGATTTGGGTGACTTTTTCTCTTCTCAGGTTAGGGAAATTTTCCATCATTACTTTTTCAAACAGGTTTTCTATCCCTTGCTCTTCTTCTTCTCCTTCTGGTATTCCTATTATACGGATATTGTTACGTTTCATGTTGTCCTGCATTTCCCTTATTGCCTCTTCATTCTTTCTGAGCCTCTTTTCCTTTTCTTGCTCCTTCTGGGTGTTTTTTTCTACTTTATCCTCCAGCTCGCTGATCCGATCCTCTGCTTCGTCAAGTCTGCTTTTAATTCCTTCTACTGTGTTCTTCAATTCAGAAATTGTATTCTTCATTTCCTCTTGGCTCTTGTTGATATTTTCTATTTCCTTTTTCATGTTGATATAGTTTGCAGTGAGTTCATTGTAGTTTCCTTGTAGTTTCTGGTAGTTCTCTTTGAGCTCAGAGAGCTCAGTGAGCTTCCTGATGACCATTGCTTTGAACTCAGTATCTGATAGTTGACTTGCCTCTTTTTCTGTTAGTATTTTTTCTGAGACTTCCTCCTTTCCTTTCATTTGGGAATTGTTTCTTTGTCTTCCCATTGTTTGTGAGGCTCTTCTTGTTGGCCTCTGCTTCTTAAATTGCTTTGTTCTGACTCCCTGGATTTATGATATGAACTTCTATGGTAGAATGCCAATGGGATTCGGTGGTGCTGTCTCCTTACTCTCCTGTGCTCACTGGTCTTGAGCTGACGTTTATGTGTTTAACACGGTCTAACTCTAGTCTTTTCAGCACTCCAGGTTTTGTTGTCTCACCGTCAGATCTTTCAATGTCCTCTATCTTTGGTCTCTGATCTTCATATATGCTGGAATACTGTTGGCTGTTCGCTCTGCTCCTCAGATCAGCTAGGTATTTCCCTGGCGCTGAGGGGAAGTGGATTCCGCTCCCACCTATGTTGCCGCCATCTTCCTAATGATCAGCTATGTGGTTTTAATGAGAATTAATCTAAATTAATCATGGATTAAGTGTTGGAAACAGAAAAGCTCTTTAAATGCATTACCTTAACAACACATGTGTCTGAAGTTATTTTATTTTTATCTTACAGATGAAAAAGTTGAAGTTAGAGAGGTAAACCTCTCAAGTTTGCTTGGCTGATAAATTAGATTCAAATCCAGATCTTGCTCACTCAGAAATTTTCATTATACTGGTGAACATAGGATATTACACAAGCAGTTTTGATATGGTTAACTCTGTTCAATTAATTTTGCCATGAGAGAATATTCTTCTCATCTCAGTTAAGATACCCCCTCCTCTTTGAAGCCGAGGTAAATCCTTGTAGACAGGCATTACCCCTCCCTCCAGTGGGTTCTCATATTGTGAAACATTTGGACCTGTTTGCATGGCAGCACAGTATAGCTTCAAAATGGATTTAAATTCTGTATGAGTCTTTGAGCAAGCTCTCTAACCTCATAATCCCATTTACTCCTTGGTAAAATGGGAGAACTCTACACATCTTCATTGTGGAGTTTTGTGAAAAATAGATTATAAAAATAAAGCCCTTAACAGGTGTCTGGCTCAAGAAAGGAACTCAAACACAATAATTTTTTTTTTCATATTTGATTCTCCAAATAGGATGTGAGTTAGACAGTGATAAGGACATAGTCATTCTTCACATCAGTAAGATTAACCAGAGGACCCTGCACACATGAGTACAGAAAATTAAAATTTAGCCCATTATATCGCATCCCAGTGAAGGACAAGGTACGTGACAAAAGGTAGCATCGATTGAGCACTTATTTTATGCCAGAAACTACTCTAAGCACACACAGTTCATGTGCCAACTCATCTAACTTTCACAACATTTCTATAAGTGCATTATGATTTCCGTTTCACAGCTGAGACAAAGAGAAGCAAAGTGTCTGAGATCACACTCTGAACTACTGCTGTCTTATGGGTAGTAAACCTTTGCATTTAAAAATGCTTTATATTCTCAGAGGGGACCACTATTAATAGACTATGACATTTCCCATAACTTTTCCACATGTGGCCATAATGCTAGCTGTTAGTATTTTCTGAACCTTATAAAACCCCATGTTCCACATACTCAGAATCTGTCCGTGGATAATACCACAGTGTCTGAATACTGAGGGAAACATGGCTGGTAGATTTTAATAGCTATACTCATATTCATTTCACCTGTTACAAGGGGAAGGAAAGAAATAAAAATATAATGAGTGAAAATAAGTTTACACCTCAACCCCACACCCTCACATAAAAGCTGAAGCTTCTCATGTGCAGGTTCTGCTGTACCAAAGGGAACGCACATTCATTTTCTCTGCCACGCGCGCCGGTGCTCAGAGTACTGTGTGAGTAAACAGAAAAATAGATGCTCTTTGCATGGAATGCTTCTGCATATTTGAGGGTAAATATGAGTATGGGGGAAAGATGGGGAACAAAGCAAGTGGCTTTGTCAGCGAGGTGAGTTTATGTTTTATAATTTTCATGAGCAGGAAATAAGGAGTTGCAATTACTGAGCATTTTCACAACTCTTCAGTATGTGGCTACAAGGAGCTAGTTCAGCAAAGTCCCTTTCCATTGCAAAGGCTTGTGCTCCTATTTCTTTTCTTGCTCCTGCTGAAGACATTTTGTCAATATTTCCTCAGTCTCTACGTTTTGGGTGGTGTGAAGGTTAATGCGTATGATGATCTGGCATCATGATAGAAAAATGTGTGTTTGTGTAGGAAGATGGAAGGTGAGTATAGTCCTTTGACGCCATTCTTTTAAAACTGTTCTCAGAGCAAATACTGCACTGCTGGGGAAGAGGGAAATCAGAGTCTCCAACCATCACTCACTTGTGTTTGGGCTCCAGGCATTGGTGACCTGCCCAGTAATGCAGGGTGGGCCCAACAAGCGTGTGTCATTCATGCACTTGGGTACCAGAGGCGGCATGAATAGAGATGTGTATTTCATGTACAGTGTCTCCATGATGTATCAGCAGAAGGGATGAGGGGAGGAGGGTAGAACATGAAACCAATCAGGACTCTCCGAGGAGAATAATTAGGTCACTCAGCACACATTTCCTACTTCAGTTCTAAGGATGATTTCTACTGTTGTTATTGTTTGCAAACAAACATCCATGGGTCGAAACAGAATTGCTCTGCTTGTTTTCTGAAATGCTCGATTCCAGTCTTAGCTGTTGCCTGACCTTAGAAGTCATAGTTTCATTTACACAATTATGGGCCAACTATGTGGCCTCTATTGTTATTCTCTAAGTGCAAATAATGCTTGTAATGTGAATGAACTGCTGTCTAGTGAACAGTTTCCATTTGGGGTTCCCTCATGCAGGAACAGAAGTGCTAAATGCAAGTCAACACGGCACTCTCTCTTGGTTGATTTGCGGCCACAGTTAACACGAAGGGAGCAAAAACCTGGGGTGTGGAGAGAGCTGTGTGTATGCAAAATTGGCCCTGGAGAGACTCATGAAGTTCAGGTGTCTGATATTCCTGGAATATGGAGCTTCCCTGAAGCTGAAATATTCTTGGCTTCAGAAGATAGATCGCAGAAGAGATGTCTCAGAGTGTCAGAGTGAATTATTCCCCTTCACACTGTTCCCTAGTCACCCCTAGTGATTCAAACCAGGAAACAACATAAATGGAAGATCCTGGCTCCTACTAATGGTAGGAAGTTCCTGTCTTAACAAAAGTGATAGAGCATGAGAAATTGTTGGTAAATTTAATTCTTTGGAATTTAATATTCCCACCAATCTAAATCTCTCCCAAGGAGACAATTACTTGAAAAATAAAGTTCTCCATTAATAATTCAGTATCAACTAGAGGAAATTATTTCAAGAGCTGAATATATAAGAGCTTAAATGTTCAACCTCGGTTTGGAAAATTAAGAAGTCATTTATTATTTACTAAATTTGAGAGCATCTGACTACAAGACAAAGTCCAACCACTTTAACTTGGAGTGAAAAGACATCTGCTTTATTAACAGATTGAAATGAATGGGTAAAAAAACCCCAGACATTATTCTTGCTTTTGTGTATGCCGCCAATACTTACGAGTGCTAGACACAGAGTAAAAACTCAATAGGTACTTATGGAATGGATGGTGGATGACTCCTTTTGGTAATTAACCAAAACTTCTGAAATAAAAAAGTTCCTTCAAAATCTTCATAGGAAACCAGATGCTAATTCTGCTGGTGTTGATTTTGCAGAACCCACACCACAAAGTATGTACATCCACTCACTCAGATGGTGTTTCTGCGGACGCTGCTCATTACGACTGTATAATAAATGGGAGTGCACAAGTCACCATTAGCACAGAACAGATTGTTTGGGTAGCAAAGACAGCAGCTGTCACAGCTTGACAGCTTTCTTGTTAGTGAATCAGCTTTACTGACAGCCTATTTGATTGAAAATCACTGTTCACTGACAGTGTGTTATAGCTGATACACATATGTATCTCACGAAAAATGAGACAGTTGCTGAATACCCATGAAAGGCTGAGAAGCTACAGCTCTATGAACTGCATTAAAAAAGAATAAAGTTCTTACAAAGCAAGTCTATTAGTGTATAAACTGTGATTGAACAACCATAAAAAATTAAAAAAAACCATTTTGCTTACCAAAAAATGGATACTAGCAAAAGTGCACATTAAAGCAATGATGGGTGACCCAGTGGTATCTTTGCTGTGCATTGTCTAAATTGCCTGCTATAAGAATTTTATTTGCAACCAAATGAGGCCAAAGTGAAACAGGACCTTGGGGAGAAGCCCATTCAGTCTACTTGTTAAATCTTGGGACTGTCACAGGATAAATATTGGGGGCAGAGATCCCTTTTCAGATTTGAACTTGGGATAGAGGAATTACCATGAGCAGAGTGGGGATGGCATCAGTAAGCAGAACCCGTCATGAATAAAGCAGGTAGGTGTGGTATACTTTACTGAGCACAGACTTGACAATGTACTTCAATGCTGAAAGGCTTCTGTTTCAACAGCACACGGTGTCTGCCAGAGTAGGGATGTAGGGATAAAAATAGTTCATATATTCTGGGATTACTTGAAAAGTGACAAGGATGACATCTCGCTGAAACAGGAAGTACCAGATTCATTCATTTGAACTCCTCTGTAAGGTTCACTAATTTATGTCCCTAAGCTCTTCCTTAGAATGATCCATATGCTTGGGGCCTTAGGAAGTATGGTGAGTTAATGCATTTACCTGATCACTTTGTCCCAGTTCCCATTTGTCATCATCACATAATTTGGCAGAGTTTCTGGCCTCTATACAAATGAGAGACAGGATCAGAATAACCAACATGCCTGCAGGTCAGGGGAGCACAGCAGCTCCACTCAGACGTTGATTAGGGTAGGCTGCCAGGGCTGTAACTCTCACTACTGGCAAATCCAACTGCTCCTGGTACAGGTGCCGCTAATAATGAGTGGAAACATGGCTAGAAAATAAGTGTTTGAACCAATTATAAAATGTTTAAACCATGGAATACAGATAAATTATAAAGCAGATTATGTTTAAAAATAAAAGAGAGGGACACTGAATTGTAATTTGGTGACTGCCGAAAGAGAGAAAGAGAGAGAAAGAAGGAAGGAAGGAGGGGAGAAAGGGAGGGAGGGGAAGAGGGAGGGAGAAAGGAGGGAAGAGAAAGAAGGAAAGGAAAAAGGGAGATAGAAGAGAGAGAGCATGAGAAAAAGGGGAGAGAAAGAGAAAGAATAAGAAAGAGATCATGAGTATATAGATAAAACATTTTTTAAATGATTAAGGAGAATGCAAATAAATTAAGGCAGCAGGGTTTTTGTTTTGTTTAATTTGTTCATTCATTCATTCATTCACTAGATTTGCTAGCATTAATAAAGTAGACTGTTCTTGCTTTAGTATTTAGTATGCAGTAGGAAATCTATAAATATTTATTCTAGCTTACAGTAGGCAATATATAAATATCTCTTCTATAAAAGTTGAATGTGTTTCTTCTCATTTCTTTTGATGTTTCTTTTTCCTGTAGCAGCGTGAGTTCTAGGCAGATAAATAGTCGCTGTTATATCTAGGATTGGGCTTGTGAGTATTACTGGGACTTTTAGGCAGAGATAAATACACTCAGAAGTGAATAAGGAAAATTAAAAATTAAAAAAAGAGAGAGGTAAAAGAGACCAGATAAAGTAGTAAAATCATAAATTTGGTGTTGTCAATTCCTTTAAATGAAGATAATTGCTATTCTCTTTTGGGCAACCAGGTCAGCCTGATGAAGTAGACAGCCTATTCTTTAGTGTGATATAAGGGATATGAAACCATATGTACCCCCAAATATTTTCCTTTGCTCTCCTTTGACCTGACCTGATGTTTCTCCAATTCTTCCCACAATGTTAGGCTTGCCAATAAGTCTGTAAAATACAATTTCCAAAGTATATTAGTGCGACCTTTTGGATAGAAGAGACCTACATTGCAAGCAACATGGCTTTTGAGTGGTCATGGTGGTGGTGGTGATACAGTGACTGTGGGAGTATCTTACGCCAGAGAAAAACGGGCCATTGGAAAAGTGGTGGTTAAACTTTGGAACCCATTTTAGTCAAGCAGCAAAGGTTGCATTTGTGGAGAGCAGGACCAATAAAATGTTATTGGTCGTATCAAAATAGCATAAAATATATTGAACAAAGGGGAGTCACTTGTGTCAACCAAAATGACTGTCAGTCAGCCATGGCACTTTGGTTCAAGAGGGAAACTACTTAAGTCAGAGCATACATATCTGGCAAGGAGACACACCTAAGATACACGCCCATGTGATCAGAACAGCCATGCCTGCAGAGTGGGACCACCCATAGATAGGCTCCTGGGGAAGTTCCACACTTGCCAGCAGCAGTGCAAGACATTATTGAAAAGACCCAGGAGGTGGATGGAGTACACCCTTTTCAAGGTATACCTGAGGCAGGTTCCGGACCACTGCTGAGACAATCAAGCTCTGCACACCAAAATGCTGCCCCATGCCATGCTGATTTCCCTTGGCATCAGCTGCTGGAGGTTCTGCCCTGCTGGACGGAGGACTTTGCCTGCCCTGCTGACCACCTGGCTCCGGAGGTCCTCCCTTGCAAGACGCTGACAACTCCCTTGCCCACCGTGCTGTCTCCAGGACCTGACACTCTGGGACTCGGGTTCATTATTCCCCATTGATTGCTGTTTGTGTGTGTTATAATTCTCTTAGATTGTTAGAGTGTGAATGGCATGTTAATGTATGTTGATGTCCTACTTTGAGCAAACCTGCATTCAATGAAAGCTGAGTGAATAGCATAGTTACTGTGTGTGACTCTTGTCTATTCCTTGGTGCCTGGCTGCTCAGCAGGCAGCCAGCTGAGCAGTTGCTCAGCTGACTTATAGGAAAGACTATAACACAAACATACACTTGTGACAGCATTAAAAACATATTTCATTGACTTTTCAATTGTACTGGGCTAAACTTACCAGAAAGAAATACATTAGCCTATTATGTTGCCTCTGTAATGTCCTAAGACCCACTCTTAGGAAACTAGATAGCCGAGGGAAGAATCAGTGTTTAGGAAAGAGAGAGGAGGATATTGCTATTCTTTAAACTGACATGACTCCAATCATAATTCAAACAGAAATGTATATGCTTGTGGGTGGTTGCTACAATTTGCAAAATTCAAGCTTCTTTGAATTCTGGCTCAGAAATATTGTAATTTTCCTAAATCCAATAGGACCTCAGAAACAATCCAGACTCATTTAGTGGTAAATAGAGTGCCTTCAGAACTGGTATTTGATATGATTTGAAATAATAAACAGTCAATAGAAATTATTAATTAGCTTTTCTCATGGATTTTGTAAAAGCTGAGTCATTTAAATGAACAATAAATAATCTATGGCAGTTTTTATTACTTACAGCAAGTGTTGGCTGTAGAAAAACATTAAACTGTCAAAGGGAAGTGAACACAAAGGAACAGAGCATTCTTTTCCTGCCCAGTTAGAGCTTCTTCCATAGGGCTAACAGTGGCAGGGACCCCAGCAGCCCGAGGGAGCTCCACAGTCCCCTGGGAGCAAAAGCCAAAACCACTACCATGGCCTTCATTTTCCTCTATTTTGACCCTTGTGACTCTGACTGCTTCTTCTGCTCTTCGTCTGATTTTATTTCTTTCCAACTGCATTGGTCTCACCTTCAGGCCTCAGCACTAGTTTTCCCTGGAGCTGAAAATATTCTTCCTTAGATAGACACCTAGCCAGCTTCCTCATTTCCTTTAAGTACCTACTCAATGTTATCTTCTCAAAGAGGCTTACAGGAAGAACTCCATTAAAAATATATTTCCCAACACTTAGACTTTCTTCATCTTCTCTACTTTTTTTTTTACATAGTACTATCACAGTCAAATATTTAAATTTTTGTGTTGTTTTGTTTTTTTATGCCAGTCGTATATTGTCTGCTTTTTTTTTTTGATAAAGGAAAGCTTCATGAAGCTGGCTTCTATTTTATTTACCCATGTATCCCAAGACTCTAAGAGAGTGTCTGGAATGTGATAAATACTCAATAAATAGTTGTCGAGTGAATATAATAGGTGTGAGATCTTGGGAAATATACTTAAAACACATACCTCAATTTTAGCTTTTAAATGGAAATTATATCAATGTAGTGAGGATTAAGCAGGACAGATATCAAGGTGCTTACTGTCAAGCCTGGCACAACATCCGTAACATTCTTATAGTTAACATCGATAGGGTCGCTGGTTCGATTCTCAGTCAGGGCACATGCCAGGGTTACGGGCCAGGTCCCCACTAGGGGCCACGAAAGAGGCAACCACACAGTGCTATTTCTGTCCTTCTCTTTCTCCCTCCCCTCTCCTCTCTATAAAAATAAATAAATAAAATCTTTAAAAAAATTGAAAGAGTCTTCTAATATCCTCTTGTGTTAACTTCCAGTACCAGAGTGATCGACATCCAGAGGCTTAGTCTAATAATTTCCCCAGACTAATCTCTGTTTATATGTTGTTGATGAAATATTTTGAAGTTTGTTAGAAATAACTAATTTTTCCCCATAACACAATTAATTTCCCTCTTGAGTTGTTTTTCTACTGGCTTTTCCTACAGGCTGTTCTCATACCATTTATAGGAGTCTATATCTTATTGCAACCTTGGCAAACTATATTAAGACATTCTCTTATGCACTCCACCCCTCAAACCCAAATTAGGAGCCAACCTATGTAATAAGTCAGTTTACATTATGCCCTTTCGGTTTTACATTTTTAAAAATTTGAGCAGTAATCCTAGATTATGTTTTTAGAGTTATTTTTAGTACAGCCTCACATTTTCTGACTTTTGAAAAATGCGAGCACTTTTAAAGTGCTTTGCACCTAGTCTGCACGGAATACACATTTGTTGAATAGTAGGTAAATCAGCACTGTGATACATTTTGAGCATAACAGCTCAGTATACTAAATATTCAGGACAGCAGTGTCTCCACAAACAGTTTAATCCTTGAATGCAGAAAGTAATATGAGAGCTTAATAAAAGTGTGATTTATCACATATTAAGTGTTATTTACATAACATAGTTTTAGGAGTACAACATATTCCTGAATTAGGTATTTTTCAAATTCCCACAGCAGCAAATAATAGTAGTCTCTCAATAATTATTTTTATGATAAAGTAACAAATGAGTGAACTAGATCATTGCCTTAGGACTTTTTATGCTTATTAAATATTCAGTAGAACCATTTTTGAAACCCATGGTAAGATTTAATTTCTTTTACAGAAAATGACTAAGCCTGAAGTTTCTAGACATTTGAAAAATATACCAGATGTAAGGTGTTAACATTTATCTCCACATTGTCTGTAGTTCTTTGACAGAGTAGGTAGAATAGGGAAAATGGGTATTAGATTTCAATTAGGGTTCATCAGTGGGCCATAGTGGGCTGGTGAGATGGTGAGTAATGACGGGGAGTTCCACATTTAATCCCTGGCTGCCTGACTTGTCCGGCATAGGTCATGAACTCTAGACAGGTGTTTTTGGATCCTAACATTCTTAGTGAAGAAAAATCATTTCTCAGAATGTCATCCTGTTCTTTTAATGCTCCTACTATCTACGGAAGTAGAAATAGTATTGGCACTTAGCCCAAACTGGGGGCTAAGCCCAGTTTATCACTGTAATAAGTCGGTCTTTTCAGACGTGGATTGTTTGCCATTTCCAATGATTTGTACCTGTGTACACTTGTATCTATACACTTTAGTGTATAGATACAAATGCATATATATATACACACATTAATCTGTATATGTAAATATATATATATATATATACATGTATATTCTATATATGACTCATATACACTACTATTTTCAGCAGCATTGCAGTTTTGTCTCTGTGGTTTCCTGAGAGAGAGTGAACCTACATCACTAGGTCGCCCTGCGGTGGCATAGCATCTCTTCTAGAAAAACAGCATGGCCTCGGAATTTAACTATAATATAACTGACCTGAGCCCTCATTACAAGGGAAAATATGCCAACAACATACAGAAATTAACTGATTTTTTCCCTTGAGAGCTATATAGTACATGACAATTAAGAGAAAGCTTGGTCTCAGGGCAGACCTAACACATCGGTTCGTCCTGGTTCTCAGAGCAGAATGTGCAGAAGAGAGCAAGGCAATCTGTTCATGCTACGAGCGAACTATTAATGAGCACTATGTATTTGAAAAATGGCTCCTCTCTTCATGTCTAAAAATACATATATTATTTCAAAGTAAGGCATGAAGGAGTCTGTTTGTCCTTGGGCAGAAACAATATCTGAGTCTCAGAGAGGAAACTGATCTGCCGTGCTTCTGCATTACTGAGAGGGATCTTCAGGGCTTCCCAACAGCAATACGGAAATGTCATGAACGGGACCAAAACAGAGCAACTCGCATTCAGTTGAATCAATATTTCTAACTTAAAATATTGTCTCTCTATATTTATATTTACTAATTATTTTCATAGGTACTATGAGTAAATACGTTCAGGAACAAGTTAGCTATGGATATGGTATTTCACTTTAAGGAAAAACAATCTTTATGTTTACAATATTTTGACTCTAGCCATGTCCCATTTATTTAAAAGTTATGCCAACAGAATAACTTCTTTATCCAATAAGAGAAAAACTGACAGAATCCTTTACCTTGTGCCAAATGGGCTCAGGACTCCAGTCGCTGTTCACGTGCTCTTTCCAGTCCCAAGTCTAAGCCCTAGGAACTCCCCCCTCCCTTTTCTATCTTGAAAACCACCTGGGAACTTCGATTCATTTGGTAGGGTTTCTAAACGCTTGCATGCACTAACTTCTTCCTTAATCTAGAGGCCCATCAACCTAGGCCTAAGAACAACTTTCAGAAATTTGACCAGCCAAATTTCAACTGAATGTACAGAATTTACAGTGGCCTCATCCCTGGTATGGAAGGAGAGTCATATATCTTTTTCAAAATCTTATTTATATCCTTCTTGGTGAATAAATAATCATTTGCTCACAATAAACATTTCAGGCCACACATAAGTATTACTTTGGCTTTGTGCTAATAGATGAACTACCCATAAGCTATTTTTCTTTTTACTCCCCCCTCCCTCCTGACAAGCTCCAATGACCACTCAATGATGCAGGAGTGAGCTTTAGTTTATTTGTTATTTTCCCTCTGATAGTGATAGATTTACAGTGATTCTTGTATACCTTTTCCTTGTTCAGTGTTACAAATAATGTTTCTTCTTGAGCTAGAAGGGCAGGACAATCAAAGAACAGGAATGGAATGTATGATCTCAGCCTTATTAGCACCATACACTGATACCTACAGATGTCACACAATCTGTCTTGTGACAGTGTCCACCCTTAGCACACTATGCATATGACCGTGACACTAATGTATTTCTAAAATCAAATCATGTCATGACTACGTTAAATACTATTCATAAAAGCATACACAGTAAGGAAAGAAGCTAAAATATACATTTTAGTATATATTAAATATACTATATTTAAATATTTAGTATACTACATTTAATATATAGTTATAATATATAACCATATATGTTATATATTATAACTGTATATAATTATTTCCCATATATATATGGGAAAGCAATGGAGGACTCCTTCATTTCCAATAGAAAAGAATATTTAATGTATTCTACTAGTTTTTCTTGAACCAGAAAAACTATGTAGTCGACTGGCACTGTCCCCGTTCACAGTTCTTTATAACTTTCTTAAAATAATGCTTTGGGGCTCGAATACCTTATAAATCATCTTGGGCAAGAAACAATTTTGTTCAGAAAATCCAATTTAAAACAAAAACCAGAACAGTTCCTGAATTACCTGACCACAGGGAAGAAAGCAGTTTAGCTATCTAAAGGTGTATATGCAGAGAAACACAATTTTGTGTGTGCGTATAAGATTAGCATGGCCCCTAAAACAAAGAACTTGAGTGTCTGCTGTAAGCAGATGAAATACAATAATTGTGCTAAAAGCAAAAAATATTCATGTCTTTTTGTTTCTGTCTTCTCTTTTTAAAGATGAGGAAACTCAGTTTCAAGGAACTTAATTCATTCAAGGCCTAAACATAACATTACAGCTGTTTGCTTAAAGATGTTTTCGTCCTATAAAACTGTGCAGAGATCATTCAACTGGGAATTGGAAGGCCTGAATTCTATTTCTGGCTCTCCTAAAAAGAAGAGACCCTAGGCAAAGCACATAACTGCTCAGTTTCCTCATGTGGAAACTGAACAGTTGAGCTATAACATCTCCAGAGGACTCTTCCAAGTCTGAAGAGCCAGGATTCAAGCACAGAAGTTGTTAGATTGTTTCTCTTTTAGTTTGTTTTCTATGAGCATTAACGGCACCCTGACGATAAACCCTTGCTGTCAATATCTCACGGTGCTGGATATGGAAGCCTTCCCTTGCCTCTCTCTGACTTCTTCACTGTGCATCTCCACCATGTTTTGTCTCACTGTTACCATTCCCTAACCACACCCAAATCTTCTATTTAGTTCTTCGATTTATTTTTTTTCTGTTCAGTCCCACAACTCAGATGATTTCCCAGTGACTCTTTTTAGACTATAACTAAAAAGGCTTTCTCTGATCTTCTCAGCTGAAATTCAGCTATTCCTTGTCCACAGTTTCTTAATTTCACCACTCTCCAGTTATTTAGATATATGTAGTAATGCCCACGAATCATGCGGAAAATGTGCTGTTTTACTGTCTTAATTAATGTAAATTGAAATGGGATGGTATATGTTACATATCAAACATGAAATATTATGCAATGATAACATTCAGTGTTAGTTGTATGTACAGAAAAAAAAGTTTCATATTCCAAGAGTATAATTTTAAACTGGCAGTCTTTTCAGAAGGATAACTTGGCAACATATAGCAGAAGGCTTAAAAAGGCATACCTTATGACCTAAGAATTCCAATTCAAAGAATCTGTCTTAATAAAGCAAACTAAACAAAGATGTTCAAAAGGGCAAGTATAGGGGTTATCATCATATTATTATCATATAACCAAATTGAAAACAACCTATCAAACAACAAAAATGCTATTTTAAATTGTGGTATACCAGTATAAGACACCATTCAGCCAGTAAAAAGCATGTTCATGAAGAAAAACTAATTACCTGAGGACAGGAGAAAATATATTAAAATGGGAAAGACACAAAACTATATGCACAGAATGTATGGAAACATAAAATTAAAAATTTTAACAGTAATTGTTCTGGGGTGAATATTCCTTTTCTCCTCATTCTCTGATTTGTAAAACCTATGAGGTGCTACCATTACATAAGAAGAAGCCAAATCATCGGTTTTCCTGGCAGGCTACTCTAGTCCGGTCAGTGTGAACACAGGCGAACCCTAGGAGGGAAGTCAGAAGTCTGTGGCTTTACTCTTATGTCTGGTTAAGTGTGAAGACGAATCAGACCACTTTTTTTGACCTTCAGTCTCCACCTTTCTAAAATGATATGATTGGAAAAAGAGGATCTTTTTTATGTCCCTATTATTTATTTATTCTATAAGCCCATTACATAGTCAACTTATAAACCAAGGAGAGAGAAAATGTTAGTGTTATACTCTTGTATACAAAACATAAAACATAAATGAATACACATGAAAGTATATGATGAAGTTGTTGCTGATACTAGCGAACATTTTGTTACTGAGTCTGACACTTCAGATTTTTAAGTACCCCCATATAGAAAAAAATGAATAAATGTATGACAGAAAAACTTTTATTTCTCTTTTATTCACTCATTGGTGGGAAAGTTCTAAATGATCGAGTCAGCCTATATGGAAATGCTGTGAAGTTCAATAGAAATTTCGGTGACTCTTGCATCGTAAGAGCGGTGATTGCCAGTTTCTGGGTTGAACTGGAAGTCATAGTTTACACTATTTATGGTGCACTGATTCCATACAGATGGGGAAATCAGATCAAGTGGAATCAGAACTTCGGGTTCTAATTAGATCCAGCTGTTCTGTGGAAGTTGAATCTTTATCGCTAAGCCTTAAAACTAGAAAGCATGACTTTCACATTTTAAAGAGCATTTGGAACCTGTGAAGATATAAATGCAGAAAGAGCAAATTTTGAAATGTAGACCTGCGTCTTTCTTATTGTAAATAAATCCTGTGTTTTTATACTGTTTTTGAGAAAAGATCACCCAAGCTTTCTACCTGCAGCTTCCTAATGAGAACTTTCTTTTCCTTTTGGTCTTGTATATTTTTCCAAAAAGAAAACATTCTTCCAGTGAAGCTTTATTTTTTTAGTTATATATTTTAACATTTTGATTAAGATAAGTATAATGTCACCATCATATTAATTAAAAGTTGTGATTTTTAGTGTAAAAAGTTAAAGGTAAATATCAGCTAATATCAACTATATGGAGACATCATTTTACTTTCCAATGAATTTGAGGCATCAGCTCTTTTAATTCCTTTATTTAGCAGAGTAGAATGACAGATAATGAAGAGCTGTGTGATCTTCTCTGGGAGAAATATTAACAGTGATAATACCTTCTTACCTCAGTCCTAAAATAATTTTTAAAAAACTGAAAAAATAGAACAACAACCCCCCCCCCAAAGCCCCATTACTATGTGGTAAACTCCTTTGTCTGTTTTCTTTCCTGATACATGGCATTCGCTAGAATAGTGCCTGGCACATGGGAAGCACTCAAATATTTTTTGTATGAGTAAGAAAATGAAATTCAAGGATATCAATATTTTTGATTAGTGAATAAAATGTGCAATACAAAACTATTTACATTGAAGACTAAGAATTGACCTACATATGGGGGATTAAGCTTCCACTAAGCTCCCCTTGCTTTAGAGAGTTTGTAGAGCAGAGCGGTAATAACATTGACTTTGGCAGGGGGGTGGGAATGACATGAGTTCAATTCCAGGATGAGCCTGTATAACCTTAGGAAAGTCATTAGATCTTTTGAATCCAGATTGCTTTTCTATAAAGTAGGTATGATAATGTCCAGCACATAGGGTTGCTTGAGGTCTGAATAAGAAAATGTGTAGGTTCTATAAATAGTTTCACATTAAGTTACTGCTCACTGAACATGCCTATCAAATCCCTGCTTCTCTTTTTCCCTCTCATCCTTTGTTTTATCTTTAATAACTTTCAGCTCGGCTAATTGGAATGCAATTCATTCTACCCAGACATTTCAAATGCCATTTCTCTATGTATCCTTTTCTGATTCCTTAATCATATTTAATTTTTATATCTTTGTCATAGCATTTATCACATTCTATCCCTCACATTTGAACTCACTTTTGAAAGCATATGTATTGTACATGACTGTATTTAGTAGTAAGAGTAACAACAACAGCAGCAACTGATACCCACTGAGCATTTACTAGGTGCCAAGCACGGTACTGTTTATGTACTTTTCACACATTATCTTATTCAATCCTCAAACTTTACATAATTTCCTTTCATTACTGTCCTTCAATGTTCTGTGTTGAAGTTACCTAACATGTAAATAATTACCTGCAAATTCCTCAAGTGTACCCACTCCATTCTAAGAATTACAGTTATGTGCTTTATAAAAACTCTTTTGCCTATCATATAAAACAATTATTTGATGTAGGATATATCTTTATTTTACAAGTAGGGAAACTAAGGCACAAAAAATTAAGGAACATAATCAAAATTATATAAACACAAATGACAGTTAAGATTAAAAGTTAAGTATGTCCAACTCCAAATCCAAAACCTCCATCTTCCACTGTCCAACAAACCAGAGTGTATTATCTCTACCGAGTGCTCAAGAAATATTTCTTTATTTTTTAAGGGCATTAATGGTTACTTTTTAAAAGATTTTATTTATTTATTCTTAGAGAGGAAGGGAGGGAGAAAGAGAAGGAGAGAAACATCAGTGTGTGGTTGCCTCTCACACACCCCGCACTGGGAACCTGGTCCGCAACCCAGGCATGTGCCCTGGCTGGGAATCAAACGGCCACCATTTGGTTCACAGGCTGGCGCTCAATCTACTGAGCCACACCAGCCAGGACTCAAGAATATGTCTTTAAAGGAAAAAAAACTATGTATCTCCTCACACATATAATTATTCATTATTTTCACTGTGTCATAATATGAATCTATATCATTCTTTACACAATTTGTCAGTCTATAGTAAAAAATAATTTCATTAGTCATTTTAGTTCTTAATATGAATAAAATGTTTTCAGGTTGTTTCCACCCTTTTTCTCATTTTCTAACCCTAAAGTGAGCAAACTGTGGTCAAACCCGGCCATTTGACTATGTTTATAAATAAAGTTTTATTAGATCATAAGATAACCATTTGTTCACAGATTGTCTGTGGCTACTTATAATTACAATATCGGAGTTGAATAGTTGCCACAGACACCATAGGACCCACAAAGCCCAAAATACTTACTATTTAGTCTTTGCAGAAACAATTTGCCAGACCCTGTTCTAAATCATTATGTGTTCTACATTATAGTCTTATCTCATTTTCTTTAACTCAGTCTTTCAAACCATCTTGGCACATGCGGCAATTCACTGGTCCTTGACTCTCACACCGCCCAACACAAAGTAAACTCATTGATGCCAGATCGAGGCTCTGTATTCGGTACTTCAAATACAAAGTTTAACCAATATCAATGCTGAAAACAATCTGCTTTCCCCAACTTTTCTGTTTTAAAATCTCAGATATTTTCAGGCTCATAAATTTTTATAATCTCAATAACAGGCTGAAAAAATAAAAAGTGGCTATGGTGACTGTAAACATAATCTATGAATCTGTAACCCTGACTCTCCTTTTAATCTACCACTGTCTTTGATCTCACTAAAACATTCTTCAGAGTATACTTAGTGAATGTGAAGTGACGTTAAATATTTCAGAAATGCCTAATATCCATGGGCTGCCCCGACTTTTCTTTCCCGAAACTTAAAATTACACTAAGATCTTAAAAAGTTTTCTATTCAGGAATTTTACCCAATTAGGTGTATTAAAAAGGGGTTCTTTTCCCACATCATTCACTTTCTATTTTGCTTTCAAATTCATTTGTATGAATTAGCTTAAAGCTTTTTATTTTTTAATTTATTTTACTTTTGGTCAATAGACTGCAGAGCATTATCTGATTGCTAATACTGACCGTACTCATCTCTTTGTGTTTATGAGATGAGTGATACTTATTAAAAGCAGACATTTATCAGACCACGCAGTTGGATGCCAGGCATGTTGATACTACTTCTGTGGCCATCGCAGCTGCTGCCTCCGCTTGTGGTCAGCATGATCAGGCCCTGGGCTGAGGCTTTACGTGGGATTCTCTGAACATGACCAGTTCAAGGTGAACAATATTTTCATTTGAGCGATGACAACACTGCAACTCTGAGATCTTTAGTAAACTGCCCAAGCTCACAGCTGAAACTTGGCAAAGCTATTTTTAAAACCCATGGTTGTAAGACTCCAAAGTCCTGTTCTTTCCACCACAGGACACCTCAGATAACCCCCTTTGTTACCGAAAAACAATCATTATACAAATGTCTGTGTATTACTTAGCATTTCAAAGAGATAAGATGTCAAGACTTGACATAGAGGAAACAAACATATATTGCTAAGTGAAAAAAGCCAGTTTGAAAAGACTACATATTTTCTGACTCTAACTGTAGTACATTTTTCAAAAAGCAGAACTATGAAGACAGTAAAAAGATCAGTACTTGCCAGGGTTTCAGGAGAAAGGGTGAGGGATGAACAGTGGATCAAGGGACATTTTTAGGGCAGGGAAAACTATTCTGTGATGGTAGATAAATGACATTATGCATTTGTGAAAACCCAAAATATGTACGATATCAAGTAAACCCCAATCTAAACTGTAGACTTAGTTAATATTAACATATCAAGATTGGTTACTCAGTAATGATAGAGGAAACTGGTGGTAGTGTTAGGATAGGCAGCTCGTGAGGTACTAACAAAAGAGAAGGAAGAAAGCTGCCTCAGCTTAATTAAGTTGGGCAAGGACAACTTCCCAGACACTCCTGGGGGTAGCTGCATTGCCTGGCCAAGGGGATTAACATCCCTCCATCCCTCTGAGCAGGGAAGAAGGAATAGCTTTCCAATCACCCCAGGGAATAACTGGTACATTTACCCATATTACGGAGGGGGTCATGAACAGTGAGGGGGAAGTTCCTCTCCTGAGGCATGCACAGTAGAAACCAGATGACAAGCAGAACTATGAGGCATGCACAGGTAAGAGTCAAAATGGTGACCACAACAGTGAGGAAACCAACCCGGGAAAGGGGGACTGGGTAAGGGGAGGGCCCAGCACAGCCCTGGGAAGATCCAGGAAAAACAATGGGTAGTTTGAAAGAAAGCCTGCTCTCTCCCAAGCCCAAGGAAATATCAAAGCAAAAAAGGCTGAGGTGCTCTCTCTTTAGCAGCTGCAAGGGCCCAAGTGCAGCACAGATCGTGGGCCAAATGAGATCAGAGACTGTTTTGGACTATACAAGCCTTGGTTACCTGGCTAAAGGCACAGCAGCTCTGGCTCCTGGCCATCCTCCAGGGCTTGGTGGAGACAAGTGTGGGTCTGTGGCTCCCAAAGTTGGACTTCTGTAGTGAGGCAGAGCTGAGCCACCTGGTGGTGGATGAGGCATTGCTAAAGCCCTTCCTTTGTTTTTACTCCAATAAATCTTGCCACTATACTGTAAAGTGTCCTATGCATGTGTCCCTGAAAAGCATTTTGTAGATAGCGTAGAAGAATCCTATTTCCTCCGGCAAGAGTAGGAGAAATAGAGGGGATACATGGGGACTATATTTCTGCTCAATTTTTCTCTAAACCCAACACTGGACCTAAAACTTAATGACTAGAGCTTCAATTTTCTAGTTCTGCATGTAAAGAGCTTGGAAGTCGTCACACAATCCTAAAAATGAATAAAAAGGCTGAACAGACTGGAGAATCAAAAACTCTTCTTAGATACTGGGAGAAGGGATGACACAGGGCAAACTGCTGCACCCAAGATTAAAGAGACACGTAGGTAAATACAGGAAATCACAGCTTACAGGAGCAGAGATTCACCAGAAGAAACCACTTAGAAAAGCTGTGCCAGCTTTGAAAACCTTAAATGAAAGTGATGAATTTTTGGAGGCTCAGTGAGTAAAACTCTAAGAGTTAAAAACTAGAGGGGATCCATATATTGTTTGGGGGTGGGGGTACAATATTGTGAAACTTACCTTCAGGAGCTTGCCCAGATTCCCACAGTAAATATCTAAGAAAAGTCCCCTCGGGTTCCCTGCAGGCAAAGGGGGAAGGAACCATTTTCAAATGCCCCAGGGCACTCATCTTTAACGCAGTCTCCTTCCCTCAGGTGAACTGAGTTAAGCAAAGCCTACACCTGCTGGGGTATTATCAGAGTCTAACTGACCTGGAGAAAATAGAATACTCCACTTCAGACCAGTCTAGCCATCCTGTCCCTGCAAAGGGAAGAAACACTTGTGAAGTTCACAGTCTAGAGGCACAGGCACCCTAAAAGAGACCTAATCTTAGGACGGTTGACCATTCCCCTTCCTCCACACACTTCACCACCATATTACTAAAGGCCTATTAAAAGCAGTTCCTTTTATCCAGATGTTATAGCCACCTAGCAAGAAAAAATTACAAGTCATAACAAAAAGTAAAAAAAAAGGTCCAACAATTTAAAGAAACAGAGCAAGCATCAGAACCAGATGTGACAAGGAGGTCGGAATCATCAGACCAGTATAAAATAACTATGATTAACATGCTAAGAGCTCTAATGGATAAAGAAGACAATATGCAAGCACAGATGGGCAATGTAATCAGAGAGATGAAAATTCTAACAAAGCACCAAAAAGAAGTGCTAAAGGTAAAAAAAAATTGTAATAGAAGTAAAGAATTATTTTGTTGGGCTTATTAGTAGACTGGACAGAGCTAATGAAAGCAGCTATGAGCTAGAGGATATATCAATTGAATTTTTAAAGATTTAAAAGCAAAAAGAATAATATTGGTAATGACAGAAGAGAATATCCAAGGATATAGGACTAGTACAAAAGGTATTATATATATATATATATATATAACAGGAATATCAGAAGTTGATGAGAAAAAGGAACAGAAGAAATATTTGAAATAATGATAACTAAGAATTCCCTAAATTAATGTCAGATACCAAACAACAGATCCAGAAAGTTCAGCTCAAAAAACATCAAACATTAGAAATGTAAAAAAAAAGAAAGAAAGAAAGAAAGAAAAAATACACCTTGGCATATAATTTTCAAATTACAAAAAATCAAACATAGAAAAAATGTTGGAAAACGCAGGTAGGTACAGCCACTGTGGAAAACAGTATGGAAATAACCCCCCAAGTTAAAAATGAATTTGCCTTTTGACCCAGCTCTCTCACTTCGGGGAATATATCCAAAGGAACCCAAAACACTAGTTCGAGAGAACATAAGCACCCTATGTTCATTGCAGCGTTATTTACAACCACCAAGACATGCAAGCAGCCTAAGTGTCCATGGGTAAATGGGTGAATAAAACAACTATGGAACATTTATACAATGGAATACTGTTTAGCCATAAAAAATGAGACAATTTTACTCTTTGTGACAGCATGGATGGACCTGGAGAACATTATGCTAAGTGAAATAAGCCAGTCAGAGAAAGACAAACACCATATGATTTCACTCATATGTGGAATCTAATGAACAAACTGAATTAACAAGAGGAATGGGGACAGACTCATAGATGGACAGCAGGATGACAGCTGTTGGGGGATGTTAGGGGTGGAGGGATTAAAAAAAGAGGAAAAAGCACTCGTGGACATGGACAACAGTGTGGTGATTGCTTGGGGGGGAATATAAGAAGACTAAATGGTAATAGAAAATATAATAAAGATTAAATAAAAAAATACCATAAGGGGGAAAAACATATTACTTACAGAAAAACAAAGATAAGAATTATTTCTGGCTTCTCCTAATAAACCATGCAAGCAAGAGAGCAGAGTGAAATATTAAAGTGTTATAAGAAAAAGGCAACCTAAATGGTGAGCTCTCTGAAATTATCCTTAAAAAACTGAAAAAGAAAAAAAAGTCTTTCCCAAACAAATAAAAATTGAGAGAATTTGATGTCAGTAGATCTGCTTTTTAATAAATGTTAAAATAAATCTTTAGAGAGAAGGAAAATAATACAGGTCAGAAACTTAGGTCTACATTAGAAAAAAGAATAAGTGAAAGTACAATGGTGACTTTTATTTTCCTTATTTTTCAGTTGATATGAGTTTGTTCAAAAATAACATCAACAATGTATTTGATTAATTAAGCTTTGTATGATATATGTATATAAACGTTTATATATACATTCATGCTTATATATAAGTAAAATGAATGGCAGCAGTAATACAAGAAATAAAAAGAAGAAATTATGATTATTTGTTATTATACGACTACTCTTGAATTTAAGTGACAGAGTTATTTAAACGTGGACTTGGATTAGATGGAAATGTAAATCGCAACTCTAGGGCAGTCACATAAAGGAGTAACAAAGAAAAAGAAGTATAACTGATATGCTAAGAAAGAAAGAAAATGCAATCATATGAAATGCTCAACTGATGTTTAAAAGGCAGAAAAAAGAGTGGAAGACAATAATAGGAACAAAAAAGCAACAAATTGAAAACAATTATAAACTTGATAGATGTTAATCTAACTACATCAAAAACCACTCTGAAAATCAATGGTCTAAAAGCAGCGATTAAAACACATAGATTGTCAGAATGGATCACAAAACAACTGTCTTGGGAATATAAGAGACCTATTTTAAATATAAAGAATTAGAGATTAAAAGTAAATAGATGTAGAAAAATATATCATGCTAACACTAATCAGAAGAAAGCAGAAGTAGGCCTGTTAATTTCAGACAAAACAAACTTCAGAATAAGAAGAGTTATTGGGGTAAAGAAGGATACTGAATGAGAAAGGAATCAGTTCTCCAAGAATACATATAATCCTTAAAGCGCATGCACCTAACAACAGATCATGAAACTACACGAGGCAAAGACTGATGGAACTGCAAGGAGAAATAGATAACCCCAGTATCACGGCGGGAGACTTCAGCACCACTCTCACAGAAACGGACAGATCCAGCAGTCAGAAAGCCAGGAAGGATATAGTTGAACTCAACAGCACCATCAATCAATCTCATATAATTGACACCTAAGACTACTCTATTTAACAAGAGCAAAAATTACATTTTTTCTTCAAGATCACATTGAACCTTCACCAAGATGTACCATATTTGGGGCCATAAAATACACCTTAATGAACTTAAAAACATAGAAATCATGTAATGTTTGTTCTCATACAACAATGGATTTAAATTAGAAATCAATAACAGAAGATAAATGAACAGTCCCTGAATACATAGAGATTAAACAACACACTTCTAAATAACACATGGATCAAAAGAAATCTTGAGAAATTTAAAAATATTTTGAATTGAATGAAAATAAAAACACAACTTATTAAGATCTATGAGAGGCAGATTTTAGAGGGAAATTTATAATACTTTATATAAATTATATAAATTTATAAAATTTATATAATTTATATACATTAGAAAAGAAGAAAGATCTAATTTCAATAATCTAAGTTTCTACTTTAGGAAACTAGAAAAAGAAGAGTAAATTGAAGTAAAAGTCAGCAAAAGAAAAAGAAAAAAAAAAGAATTGCAATATAAACCAGTGAAATTGAAAACAGATCATAAAGAGAGAAAGTCAATAAAACCAAAAGCTGGTTCTTTAAAAAAATCCACAAAATCAATATATCTCTAGCCAGAATAACAGGAAAAAGAGATAAGACATAGATTATTAATATCAGAAATGAAAAAGGGGATATCACTACACCAATTTTTAATTTCCACACATGGAAAATAAAAGGATGATAAAGCAATACTATGAACAATTCAATGCCTACAAATTTGATAACCTAGATAAAATAGACCAATTTCTTGTAAAACAAAACCTGATAAAACACACACAAAAATTAAAAAAAAAACAATCTGAATAGACTTATGACTATTTAATAGACTAGAGCTATTAAAGCAGTTGAATCAATAATTAACCACCTGCCAAAAAAAAAATATGCTCTAGGTCCAGATGGGTTCACTGGTGAATCTACCAAACATTTAAGGAAAAAATTTTATCAATTCTGTACAATCTCTTTTAGAGGATAGAAGCAGAAGTAATACTTCTTAATTCATTCCAAAACCAGACTAAGACATTACAAGAAAAAGTATTACACAATAATATCTCTCGAGAACTTTGATGCAAAAATCTTCAACAAAATATTAGCAAATTGAGTGCAAAAATGTATAAAAAGAAGTGTACATCTTGACCAAGTGGGCTTTGTGCCAGGTGTTCCAGACTGGTCCAATGTGAAAAGGTCAATCAATACAATGCATGATGTCAACAGACTCAAAAAGAAAAATCACATGATTATATCAGTAGATGGAGAAAAACAGCATTTGACAAAATCTAATACCAAGTCATATAAAAGCCCTTAGTAAACTAGAAAGAGGGAAAGATCCTTAACTTGGCGAAGACTATCCACAAATATTGTACAGCTAGCATCATAATTAATGGTGAGAGACTCAAAGCTTTCCCAGTAAGACCAGGTACAAGGCAAAGATGCTCTTTCACAGTGCTCCTTCCATTATCACACTGGAAGCCCTTGCTGATACAATAAGGCCAGTGCACTGATTGAGAAGAAAGACACAAAACTGCCATTCACAAAAGACAATTGTCTATGTAGAAAACCCAAAAGAATTGATTAAAAAAACTACTGGAACTAATAAACAATTATAGCAAGATTGTAGTAGGAAAGTCAATAGAGAAAAGGCAATTGCTTTTCTACATACCAACAATGAGTAGATGGAATTTGAAATTAAAAACACAATACTATTTACAAAAACTAAAGATATGAATCTAATAAAATATAGATAATGTCTATATGAAGAAAACAAAAAAATCTCTGATGAATAAAATTGAAGAGCTTAATGTACAGAAAGATGTTTCATATTTATGAATAGGAAGACTCCATGTTTTCAAGATGTTAGTTCTTCTCAAATTGATCTTTATATTTAACTCAATCCCAATCAACATCCAAGCTGGTTATTTTATTGATATCAATACAAGACTCAGTATAGACAACACAATATTGCAGAAAAAGAGCAAAGTTGGAAGACTAAGACCACCTGACTTCAAGACTTGCTATAAAATGGCAGTAATCCAGGCAGTGTAACATTGGTGAAAGAATAAACAAATAGATTAATGGAATAGATAGAGAACCCAGAAACATATCCCACAAACAGAGTCGACTGATCTTTGACAAAGGAGCAGAGGCAATGAAATGGAACAAATATAATCTTTTCAACAAATGGTATAGGACCAACTGGACATTCTCATGTAATAAAGACATAGACCTCACACCCTTCACAAAGATTAACTCAAAACAGATCACTGACCTAAATGTCAATTGTAGAACTACAAAACTCTTAGAAGATAACACAGGAATAAATCCGAGTTATCTTATCTATGGTGATGTCTTTTTAGATACAACACCAAAGACACAGTCCACTCAAGAAAGAATTGGTAAACTGGATTTACTAAAATTAAAAAAAAAATTAAGTTCTGTGAAAGACAGTGTCAAGAGAAAGGGAGGACAAGCAACAGACTGGGAGAAAATATTTGCAAAAGGCATAGCTGATAAAGGATTGCTATCCAAATACAAAGAACTCTTAAAATTAAACAATAAGAAAACAAACAACCTAATTAAAAATTGACAAAACAGCCTTAGGAGAGGCCTCACTAAAGAAGATACACAGATAGCAAATAAGCATATGAAAAAGGGTTTCCATATCATATGTGTCAGGGAAATGCACATTTAAACAGGAGACACCATCGCACATCGATTAGAATGGCCAATACCCAGCACAGTGACAACTTAAAATGCTGGTGAGGATGCAGAGCAACAGGAGCCCTCATTCATCATTGGTGGGAGTGCATAATCATACAGCCGCTTTGGAAGGCAATCTGATAGTTTCCTACGAAACTAAGCATACTCTTACCGTAAGCTCCAGCATTCATGTTCCTTGGTACTTACCTAAAGTAACTGAAAACTTATGTCCTTACAAAAACCTGCACACAGACATTTATAGCAGCTTTATTCATATCTGCTAATAATGGGAAGCAACCAAGCTCTTTAATAGGTAAATGGATAAAGAATGGGTACACCCAGACAATGGAATGTTATTCAGTGCTAAAAAGAAATGAGCCATCAAGCCATAAAAGACAGGGAGAAACCTTAAATACGTATTTTACTAAGTGAAAGAAGCCAATCTAAAAAGGCTGTATGATTTCAACTACAGTTGACCTTTGAACCACCTGGGGGTATGGTTAGGGGCACCAAACCCACCAACACCCATGACTGGTTGAATCTGAAGATTCAGAACTAGGGATACAGAGGGCTGACTATATATTTATTGGGGGTGGGGGAGAAACTCACACAGTTCAAACCATGCTGTTCAAGAGTCAACTTCCTACGTGTCATTTAGGAAGAGCAAAACCAAACTGCTAGGTAGCAGCTAGGAATGAGCAGCCAGGGGGGAAATAAACCAGGGCTTCAACCATTACAATCTAATAAAGAACTTAAAGCAAGAGTCTAGAAACAAAAGGAAGACATGGGTCACCTATTGCCCCAGCAGTCCTGAGCCTGGTCCAATAAGATTGCCAGGCATTCTGAACATCATTAACGCAACCATGGCAGCAGGAGGAGGGGAGCCCTTGAGAGTCTGTGTGTGTGTCATCTGCACTAGCCGGGAGAGAAAACCTCTGGAACTGCACACTAGTCCCAAGTTCGGAGGCGGTGCAGGGTGGGGGGGAACCTAGGAGCTGACTGAAGTATATAACCTCTGGACCCCAAAAGTCGGGGCACTCAGATTACCTGAGTGCCCACTTGAAGCCTCGGCTGAAGTGTACAGACTAAACTTACGAACATACTCACTATCTTATTTCCTTCAAATATTTCATAAGTAAACTTGCTATCTCATTCCAATGTATGTGTTTATTCTCTTGCCTGAATTTTCTTGCCAGCAAGGCAAGAACGAGGAGAGACAGCCCCCTGACTCCTGTCTCCCTGGTAACACAACCATGGAGACAATAGAACGATCAGTGGTTTGCCCGGGGCGGTGAGGGCAGGGGACTGTAAAGATGAATAAGCGGAGCACAGGGCATTTTTAGAGCAGTGAAGGTACTTCGTGTGATATTACAATGATGGATATATGTCCTTATACTTATACTTTTGTCCAGACCCATAAAATACATAACACCAAAAATAAATCTTCAAGCAAACCATGAGGTTTTGCTGATTTTGATGTGTCATTGTAAGAAATCTGCCATTCTGCTGAGTGATGTGGGTAATAGAGAGTGAGATACATGTGTTGAGACAAGTATATGAGAAATCTCTGTACCTTCCTCTCAGTTATTTTGTAAACCTAAAACTGCTCTCAAAAGTCTTTAAAATTAAACTCCACTAAGAAATAAGGTAAATAAATCATGAATGCAGTTCTGACTTCTCTCATAATTAACTCCTTTCCTTCGCCCATGATCTGTTTTTTGAAAGTGCGCATTCAGTACTCCGAGCACATTCGGTGGGGTGTGGAAAGGCAGTGCCAGCAGAGAGGTAGGATGGAAGATTTATTGTCAGTTAATATCGAATAGGTCAAGTGATAGATAATTTCCGAACTCATTCTGACAGGAATGACAAGTGATACTACTAATGTAAGTGAATACATTCTAAACATAAATAAAGTTTTGACACTATGAGGTTCTGGTTTTCAATGAATACATAAATTTGGGAGAAGTTTTTTAACACATGAGTTCAGTAATGGAATACTAAGTATTTTCTCAGTGACAAAAAATTCCCTAGATAAATGGCGATGACAAAAATATAACATATTTTATATTGTGAGGTTTAGTGTTGAAGTTGTAGCTAGTCTATATACATTTGAAGTTGCATGTTTGTGGATGGAATTTTCAGTTTTGCATTGGGTTTCATCCAACTGGAACTCCTCCTGTGGAGTCAAAACTACACAGTTTTAATTCCATTCAGAAGAGAATTTACCATGTGTGATTGTGTTCATTTATTCAAGAAGTTTTTATTAAGTATCTTTATTTTGGCTGAGTCCAGGAGTAATTACTGAGGTAGGAGGTTTAAAAAAATTACAGTGATGTTCTGAACATCTAGTGGTCTTACACAATGTTGAAGGATAGTTTAAACAAAGGAATTAATAGCATGCGCTGTAACAACATTGGTCCAGCTGCCTGCTGCTACAAAAGCCAACACTCAAGAGGCAGGTGTTGATGTAAAGGAAAATGGTTTTATTCAGATGCTGGCCACCTGGGAGATGGAGGAGTTATGTCACCAAGCCCATCTCCTGGGAAGATACGGGATTCATGTCTCAAAACCCACCTCCAATTCTCAGTGGAATCAGTCTAAACATAATTTAGAGGTTTTTACAAGGAGGGAGAGGGGAACAGAACAATTTGATCAAGGGAGGGGGTTGCAAAGTTCTCTGAGTGCATCAGCACAGTCCCTTCCAATAAAGCAAACAGTGGTCTGGTGTGCCTCATCTTGGGTTCACGTTATCCCTGCTTTACGTCATTCTGGCTCCATGGGTGAAGGTCAGTATACCTCCAGGAGCTGGGTTGCTTAAAGGTCAGAGTCCATATCTTTTGAAGTCAATTCCTAGGATTTTTATAAGAACATGATGTTCATCTACAAGCTACACATTAGTCAGAGTCAGCACTTACAGAAATAATGTCAAAAGAATGATGAGGTGGATTGCAATTTCCTGCCACTACAATTTTGCACTGTTACAATACTGGGAAGATGAATTTTAAGACCCTGTGTATTGACATGTCTGAAGAACAGAGTGATCAAACCACATGTAATAAACAGGCAGGAATAAATATGGTAATGATGCCATTTGTAGCCTAAAGACTTATGGTAGTCTTAAAAACAATAGGTTTCTTTAGTAAAAATTGCATTGAAACATTCACACAAGTACGGTTGCATCCAAATTCAGGAAATTTGCAAACTCCCATTCTTTCTGCAGTGAATGATTCTTCAGCATTTGGAATCTCCTAGAATTAATGTATACAAACACAGAATATACATTTTGCAGAAATATCAAGCAGAATATTTATAACACAAAGCAATCTTACAGCCCTAAAGGATAAGGGTATCTGTTGAAGTACCAATTACTGCTTTTTCAGGTGACTGGGAAGGTCTCAGAAAATCTGATTCAAATTCCTCTCCTCTACTTGCCTTGGGAATAATCCACAGCTTTTCAGTGATCCAGAGCATGGATCTCTGAACAGCCACTTCCCCCCATTATCCTTCCCCACCTCACACGTCCTCTGCAATTTCAAAGTTAGAAAACAGGATAGTAATACTACATGTATTGCTTGTCTCTCTGGTACTGTGCCACGTGAGGAGTAGACTAGTAAGCAAAACAGACAAGTCCTTGTCCATCTCTAGGTGTAGAAGGCACTGAGGAAATCATTACCCAAGTGATAGTTTAATTAGAGTTTTAAAAGGCACAGCAAACGAAAAGGAGAAAACACCATAATAGTCTGCTACAAAGCATTGTCACAATTCTTATCCCAAGATTTCCCGAGTAGTTAGTTACCCTAGCAAGCTTCAGTTTAGCAACATTAAGTATCATTATTATCACACATATTGTTACACATTATTACACATTATTATCTTTTTGAATTGTGTATTTTATGCAGAATTCTAAGCTAGAAGTACACATTCCTATTTAATTTTTTCCCATTTTAAAAGTGAACAAAGTGAATAAAGCATGCACA
This sequence comes from Desmodus rotundus, assembly GCF_022682495.2. Classification (NCBI taxonomy): domain Eukaryota; kingdom Metazoa; phylum Chordata; class Mammalia; order Chiroptera; family Phyllostomidae; genus Desmodus; species Desmodus rotundus. The sequence goes on from NC_071389.1 coordinate 50,643,241, forward strand.
AATTCAGAGTATTTAAGAATCAGAATTGAGTTCTCGCTGAGTGTGATTGACCCAAAAATCAATCCCAGTGCTCCCTCCATACCCCCAATCAAGTGCATTGCCTGTTTCAAAAATCCAGTGCACTGATGTAAAAATTAAGTAATTATCATTAACCCTTCATGGTATAGTGAAAAGACAGGATTTCCCATTAGAAGGCAAATCGGTTCTCCAGGCCCCTCTGCCCTTTCTGCCATTGGAGAGAATCTGTTAACATCTCCGAGCCTTTGTTTGCCTGTAAAATGAGAAGTTGGACTAGAAATCTCTTAGGCTCTTTCTGTCATTGAAATTATGAAAGCTTTTGTTAATTAGCTTCTACAACCCTGGGAGAGAATTTGGTAGTTTATCTCTATTGATAATTTAAGTAGAACTTTCTGGTTCTCAATTATCTGGGTATGTGTCATTAGGTTCTTGGAGAAGCTTTTGACCTGGGTTTTCCAAATAGTCGCAGTATGTCTCTAATTCATTTATTAACACATGAAATGGTTGTCCCCCAAATTGGCTCCCAGGCCATAATATTGAAACATAGATATCTAATAGTACTGTTCACTTCAAAAATAACAACTAGGAATTGTCACACAAAATATAGAAACATGCAGGAGTATTGAGCAAGGAACCCCGTGGGCCACTGTAGTTTGATAAGGAGATGTGACCCAGCAGTCCACAAAGACATGTCTTGAAATAGCTTTACACTCAGACAGTGAAGCACAATAGTATAAAGAACTAGTGAATTCTTTAAAAGGCAAACAAAACCTTGTGCTTCTTCACAGGAACCATCCCCAGGAATGGGCTCCAACAATGGTTCAAAGGGATTCTATCCCGACCTTTACAAAAACTGCAGTAAATATTGGGAAATGTCTGAAGATCAAGAATGAAATGGAATTCTCTGCCAAACATCTGTTCTTAGTGAATTAAACACTCATATTAGCTGTAAACATCACACCAGTAAACATCACATGTACCATGATTTACTTATTGCTTTATATTACTATCAAACCAAATCACGAGTTACAAAAGATGTCCCAACATGTTGTTGTTGTGTTCAGAAAGAGACATTCGGTTTCATTCAGCTTCTTTCTAAATGTCCAACATGAAGAAACTACTTTAGAAACAAGATCTTTGTAGAATGAGGATTTTAATAGAAGCAAGGATTAAAAAGGAAGGCAGACTTGAGGTCTGGCAGGAGAGGGGAGCAGATGCCAACAACTGAGAACACAAGCTTACAAAGAGCAGTCTGGGGGGCCGGGGCGTGAACTTCACATGTGCCAGCTTCTATGGTTTGATTGTCCCTGGTGGCTTGCCTCCTTTGGTAATAGATAATAAGGAGGAAGTTTGTTACAATGAACTATTGGGAATGCTTAATAAGTGTTTTCACAATAGACAAAAGAAATGTTTTCAAAATCTGTAGTTAGATTTACAACTAAATTAATAACTACAACAACATGGCTGAAAACCAACACTCTTGTATTCTTGTGTAGTAACATTAACCCAAACAGGTTCAGTAACCTGTCCAAAGTCCCTTGACTAGACATTCTTTCTTTCCTACCAAGTGACTCATCTTTTCGGTCATATTTCAAGTCACATTTCTACCCCATCCAAAGCAGAATTTACTGCTCCGCGCATCCATAATATTAATGCACATTTCTATGTGTGTTTTATGTTCAAGACTGAGCTCTTTAGAGCAAAGATTATTCCTTTATCACTAGATAAATATCACACTATTTAGCATAGTGTTTGATGCATAGAGATCACTATGCTAAGTTTTTTTGTTTGTTTTTATTATTTTTAGGAATAAACAGTTATATAACTAAATCCTTAATTAAATGAACTTATTTTTGTTGCCTACATGCTTTATGATTTATTCATTAATTTGGCAATAATTGCAATTTTATGTGGGCAGGAATAGCTATATATTTTTTTTATTTGTAACGAGGATTCAGAAGCCTGATTTTCAAGTCTGTGCCAAATGCCTTGTAAATGTGCCAAGCTTCTCAATCGCTCACTATGAACCATGTGTTAAAGAGCTGCAGAACTGTTTATTATGGCAAACGGTAGGTATGGCTCCTCTGTCTCATGCATGTAATCCTTTTTTCTTCTGGGCAAAGCTTTTTTAAGACAAGGACTCTGATTATATCGGGTCTATACAATAAATAAAATAATAATAAACAGAAAAGAGTAAAATAAAATTAACCAGGGTTTCTAAAAATATATACAGTTTAGTCATTTTAAAAGAACTCTGGAAGGCCAAAAACTTTAGAGAATTACAGCTTTCTGGATATATTTTACTTTGATAAGTTTTGTAATTGACAGTTAATGTGAAAATACTATTTTAGGCCACAAAATTATTACTCAAATGGATTCTTTGGCAAAACATAAATGTAAAGTAGCATGTCTCACTTAATAAGGAGAGATTTAAAAGTTTAGATGATTATTTTTATATCACAACTGTGCAGGCTATTAAATCTTCAAATTTCTGTAACAGGTTTGACCCAATCTCATGAATTGGAGGTAGTGACTTCATGGAAAGAACAATGAACTTGAAGGTGAAGAGCCTATACTGACATTCAACTTTCTTACTGGCTAGTCATTTGATCCTATTCAAATACTTCTCTGAGTTCAGTTTCTAAACAGCCACAGAAGATTTCTAATCCTAAATTGTTTGAGCAGGGCAACCAGAAACAGTTGAGTAGTTTGCATGGTGCACAAAGGCACCCACAAGGGAAAACAAGTGGGCTTAAAATCCAGTCTGTTCTTCAACAACCAAACTGTGAGTCCTGGAGTTGGGCTCTATCAAGAGGAGAGAAGGTATTATCCTTTCCAAAGTTTCTTCTGCTTACAGAAGCTTAAATGCTTTAGGGCTGCATCTGCCCAGAGAAGTTGTTTTTTCTAGTTCACTCAGGGTTGCTGTGTAGGCTCCTGAGGTTCTGATTGGGAAAAAACAAGCCAGAAACAGTATCTATAGTATTCTACACATATTAAAATTATTATTAATTTTAAACATCTTTGGCTTGTTGATGTGGTCTTTTATAATGCATTATAGGAGTTGTATTACCAAACTATGAACCAATTAATTATGCTTTAAGTTTATACCATTTAATGTAAATGATGAGTATTCTATGACTAGTATAAATTTTATATTTCATTCTTAAATCACTAAATAAATTCTAGTGGAGATATTTATCCAAAGGATGGATCAGTGAAAATATAATAGAAATCCTTACCATTTATTGCCCACCTATAACATGTCATATATATTACATATGGAGTCTCTAATCCTCATGACACTTCTGCATATAACTATTATTATGTCCATTTCAGAAGAGAACTGAACTCAGAGGCAAGAAATAAAAGGGCAAAGTCAGACAGCCAATTTGTGGAAAAATAAGAATTAGAACACAAATCTACCTGATGTTGAATTCTATATGTCCTTTCTTTCCATTCTACTATCTTGCCCAAATTAATAGAGTTAAAATATTTCTTTTTTTAATGCAATACATCTTATTAGTTCTCTGGTTTCAGATTAATGGCTTAAAAGAAATTTTGCATGGAAATTAAGATTTTTAGGCTTAGGCATCAGAGACCTGGATTTAAAACCCAACTCTGTCACTAACCAACTGTGTGTCATGCGAAGAGCTATTTAACATTCCTTGTAGAATAAGGATAACAATAGTACTTCTTAGAGTTATGAGGATTAAATGAAGTGATATAAGTAGGGTTGTTAGCACCATGCCTGACACAATAGTCAATAATATTGTTTTAATAAGAAGCAGGATAGTCTAGTGGTTAAGTAAGCGGATTTTGGATTCTGAAAGAATTTTTGGTTTAAATCTAAGTTCTACCAGTGACTGGGTACAAGGCACTGAACACGTTGTTTAACCACTCTCGCCTCAGTTTTCTTCATCAATAAAATGGAACCAATTGCCATTATTTACCTCATAATGACTGGGAAAGAATTAAATAGTCAAATACAATTAACACAGTGTCAGCATTATTCCAGTCTATCGATAAAGCCTAGATTTTTTGCTATTATCATTCCCAAATCCAATGGTTTTTAAAGGATTTAGAGATGATTATGTGTGGATCATGGAACTGAAAAGCAGCTGTTGAATACTGATAGAGCCCTTCTTTTATTGCAAAGCAGTGTATATGGAGAGATATTAGGTACTTCCATACTCTAGACTGACAGACTGAATCTTGGTTATGCCACTTACTGACAAAGCATTTAAGATTTTGTCTCAGTTCTTTGAGTTGCGAAATTAGAATATTAATAATGGATATATCCCATAGTTACTATGGATATCAGTTCCTCACATACAGTAAATTACAACATAAATGTGATTAGCTTTATAACCTCAAAAATAGGAATTCATAATAAATAGCTATTATAAAGTAGCAGTGAAAATACGAGGTCGCCGTGGAGAAAGACCAACCATTGTTAATATAATGAGAATGGTTAGCATGACATGGATGTAACCTGGCAGCCAAGGAGAGTGGACTGGAATGTGCAGGTGTGAATAATGGTAACTTCACTGTACTAGCCAGTGGGGGCGGTAGACACCATTGACTGAGTGCCTGTACTGTGTGGTCATTGTATTCAAAATGACTGAGTGAGTGGAGCTACGAATCTGCATCAAATTTTTGGTGAAGCTTGAATATTCCTCCACAGAAACTATTCAGATGATTCAGAAGGCTGCAGCTATGGACAACTGGTGACCGGCAGCTTCATCATGACAATGCTCCGAATCATGCATCAGGTCTCATGCAGAGTTTTGGCAAAACATCAATCACCCAGATGACTTGTCCACCTATTTCCCAGATTAGGTGCCTTGTGATTTCTGGCTTTTCCCAAAATTAAAATTACCTTTGAAAGGGAAGAGATTTCAGACCATTGATGAGATTCAGGAAAAGACGATGAGGCAACTGATAGCAATTGGGAGGACGGTGTGAGGTCCCTAGATGCCTACTTTGAAAAGGACCAAGGTGTCATTGACCTATGTACAATGTTTCTTGTGTCTTGTATCTTCTTCAAAAAATGTCTAGATTTTTCATATTACATGGCTGCATACATTCTGGACAGACCTTGTATTCATCTAAATAATTTCTATAAGAATTGTATTCATCTGAAATTCCTCAGTATCTATAGATTAATTAAAAATATAATTAAAATTAGTTCAGGTTTATTAAAATAATATCTGCACATGAAAACATAGAAACACCTCCAAAATATCAGTTTTGCTATTTACTAACTTTCTAGAATTAATTACTTTTAGTTGTTTTGAGTTTTAGTATTTATAACTTTTACCTGTATTACATAAAATGGTACATTATTTCCACTGATCATATTTAAATTATATATATTCACTCCTGGGGATGAAAAATGAATAGACTAAGAATTAAACCTTCTTCTCACTTTCCTACATCTTAATTCAGGTCACATTATTTTATATTGTCAATATTTGCACCATACTTATTCTATTATTATCTATAATTGTATTCCTTGCCTATATCTTGAACTTAGTAATTTAAACTCAACAAAATCCATCTTTGCAACTTATGAATAGATAAATATTCTTAATTACAAAAGGTATCCATATTTTGCTATGTAGATTGGGCACCTTTTGCCCAAAGTTTTGAGGAAAAAATAAGGATGCGCATTATACATGTGTAGTATTAATGATGTGTAAATGTAGTAAATTTGTTACTGGTACATAAAATTTCTTGTACCTTGTATTTGTTATTGTGTTTTGTAATTATTTGTTACACAAAATTTCTTGTACCAAAATATGTTAAAAAGTGAATGTTTTATAATACAGAAAGGAAGTACCTAAATATAAATAAATAAAACTCTAAATTAAAAATTAAAATGAAAGGTTTTCTTCCTGAAAGTTGGGGCCAAAAACTTGGGTGCACATTATACACGGCAAGATAGGGTAATTGTGGTTTGCTATGTCATTAAACTCTTACTCCTCAAAGAAGAAATTCCAAAATGCCAGTCTACTGGAATCCCACTTAATTACTCTTGCATTTTCTTTGCTTCTGCCACTTCAATCAGCTGTCACTTTTTACTTTGTCTTATGCCATCTTATTTCTTATAGCCTTTTAAAATTTTACTGGCATTCCTCATTGAGAGAATAAGCTACACTCTGTCTTCGCCTATTTGAAAATGTCTTTATTTTGCCTTCCCACATGATTGATAGTGTGGCTTGTGTGGAATTCTAGGGCCAGAGTACTGCTTTCAGTTTTATGTGCATATTATTAAAGTGCTAGGTTCATTTACCCGCGGAGCAGTCCTAGGTTTTCTCTGAAGGTAAGTCATCTGTTTCCCTGTCAGAGTTCTATGTTGAAAAGGTAAGTAACTTTCTTGAGAGATAATTATGTTGTCTATAAAGGGAGTATACTGACTATGTACTGACTGCCCACTTCCGTTTTAGAATGCATGACAGGCAAGCTCTTATACAAGCTGAGACCTTTACTTGTTAAAATAAAAGTCCGTTTTAGTTCAGCAATGAAGAACTCTAGTTTGTTTCCCTCTGAAGTACAATTCACTTTTTTTTCTTTTTTCACTTGTGCTCTTCATGTCTTTAGTTACTCTCTAGCATTTTCAAAAACTATTCCTGTTGTCTTAGATCTCCACATCCACATCACATGTTCAAACTATGCAAACAATTCTCTTCTCAGGATACAATACTTGGATTTTATTTATATGCCAACTGAAAACAAGTGGGATGAAAGAAGTCCTACTACCCCAGCTTTTCTAGAAGTAGTCTTTTTTTTTCTTCTAGAAGTAGTTTTTTCATTAATTACCTTGATGAAATTGGCACATGATGTTTTTGAACTTGGGAAAGATGGCTCCTATCCTCGTATTTGCTATTTCATTGTTTTCTACTTCAATTTAATTTTGGTTAATGTTTTATCTTATAAGATTTCCTCAGAATTTCCAGTTTGCAGTTTTCTCAACTTCTTACAGACACCCACACACACTGTTTTATTTTATTTTTTTTGTAATTTCAGTGGAAATTTGGAAGATAAGGAAGGTAGATGTGTGTATAAAGTCTGTTATTTTAATAGTACTAAAATAAGTAATACCAAATCTATTAATTTTGTTTTTGAACATAATTTAAAAGGAAACCTTGTGGGATTTCAAGAACTTTCTTTTTTCACTCTCAATCAAAATCTTGCCTTGTGTTATTTGGCCTCTTAGAGGGAAAAAAAGATCACATCTCTCTGGCAAGGTTAGGGTATATTGTACAAAATATCTCTTTGTGTTCCTGACACTCCTTTTCCCTTGATCTGTTTAAGTCGATCCTATTATTGCAGCAGAATAGCAGCAGAACAGTAGCCTGCCATTTGGACTTAGTGTATCTAGAAAAATGTAAGTTTCTAGGATAGATAACCTTTAATAAGAAGGTATAAACATACATTTTCTATCAAATCTTTCTTTGGAATGACTATCCAAATGTGGAAATGACTTAAATCCGACATGATCGGGCCACAGTAAAATAACTGTCGAAAGGTTAGGTCAGCAAGAGAAAATTTAATAACAGCATATCAAATATTTACCAAAGCTATTTGCAAAGTTAAATCATTCATGAAAATATATTAAACACTTTAAAATAGGCTAACTTTCTTGTGACAAATGAGAAACACTTAGGAAGCAAAAGTACAATATTCTGTAATAATAAAACTAATTTTTCTAAAACTATAGTTTCCTTTACACTCAATTTTCATTCATCCTGGCTGTCTTGGGACAAAATACATATTATTTTAGTTCAGTTTTTAAGTTCAATGTACTTTCTATTGGCTTTCAATTATCAGGAGCTAGAGGGGCTTTTACAAACACAACGGATGTGTAGGTTAAACAGGGGGACACGAGCGGGACTCCACTATCCCTGAGAGATTTCCATTGAGCCTGTGCGATATTTATTCTATAAACATGTGTTGAATCTTACTATGTGATGGGTAAGATTATAGAAGCAAGGGATAGACTAGGTTCCTGCTTTTCAGGAACTCACATTCAACTTTGCTCGAATGCTTGCTGTGCTGTAGCACACACAGACGTTATGCAGTTTGTTCCCACGCTGATTATTTGTTTCCCTTAAATCGAGCCCCGTTGTCCTTCATTAAACTCTCATCCATCAGTTCTGATTCTCTGCTTTGGAACTACGCAGATATTTATTCCACTTTTCATTGAATAGACCTTCATATATTTTGAGAGTAATTATAGCTTCCTAACCTTTGTTTTTCTGGGTGACATAGTACCAGCGATTTCAGTTGTCTGTAAAACATATGTTCCAGAGCTTTTAACATCCTAGTTACCCTCCTTTCAGGTGTGTATTTTGTTTTTATTTTTTGAGACTCTATGGCTCTCTGGTGCCTAAAAGGTAGAGTCCAAATTCTAATACAGGGCTCACCCATCCATAAAATATTAAATATGTTTATTTGACAGATTCTTTGCCAGGTGTTTGGGGCACAATGGTAAACTAGAGATAGCCCCTGCCTTCAAGAAGTTAACAGTTTAGTCATCATCTCATTTCATCTTACTGTCCACTCACATTCAACACTGACTGACACTGCTCTGCAATGTGAATGCTCTAAGGAACCGAAATGCTTCAGAGAACCTGGTTAGCTAAACCTCTTAGTCACTCAAGTACATTATTTATGATCTACTTCCAAATAATGGTCTTATCTGTTACACCATTTCCCTGTTCTAAAAATCGTTAAAAAACTTCAGGATATTCAAGACCACTCCTGACAATACTCATTTGCATTAAAAAGCATGGGTCTCAAAGCAGGAATGATCCCTTATGGAAGCCACATGCTAAGAAAGCCCTTGAGGGGGTTTCATTTGTCTACCTTTGATCACAAAGTGTGGAAAAAAGACCCACCATGGAACAGAACACTCAGTTCTTTCAGAAGCCAAAGCATGGGCACTCGGTCAGCATTACAAATGAAACATACTAACATCCATTCTGGATCTGTTACTGCAGAATTTTTATTTCACTTGGGGCACAGAATAGGCAGTGTTTATCTTTGGAAATGCCATTCAAGCCTTTCACAGGAAAAAGAACCACATTCATGGTGAAATATTTCAAGCCCAAACTGCAATTATGTTGGGATTTACTACAAATTCTCCATCTAGCAGTATGCCTACACAGTAGTAAAAGCCTGCTCTCCTTTTGTTTGGGAAATTTATGCCAAAGTATAGTTCTTGTTATTATATCAAAGGTTTTACATACCAGAGAAAGTTCTGCAGACAGGGCTGAATAACTTCTGCATTTCGTCATTCCTTAAAATGTAATTTTGAACAATGATTTTTAAGTTGCACTGTAAACCTCATTCCAAGCCAAGATTTATTTTGCTACCAAAGCCATTCTATTATTTCCAAACTACAGGAGTCCATAGAAAAAAAAGTCTCATGACCTCATATTTAACAAACCAATTACAAGTATTCTGAAAGCATCTGTCTGTAGGCATTAACAAATATTTGGTTAGGTATTAACATATCTAATATTATTATAGTGCCCCTTCCTATAGAAAAATATTCATTATTATGTCTGGTCATAAACTGAAGCCCATAAAGCAAAAGAAAACACAGCAGGCTATACAGAGAAGGCAATGCATTTGACCAATGTCAGGCTCCCTAAGTAGGTGGGAACCATATGTCAAATAAATAGAACCTCACCTAATGCCGAAATAGAACAATTTATTCCTTGGCAAGTTTAAGGCTAAAATTACAAAGGGTTATCTTTCACTGTGAGTGTTGTAAGTCAATTGAAAAGTAAATTCAGAGTGTTTTGAGCAATCAATGCAAATTGCCACAGTGAGAGTAAAAGCTGGTTTCTAAGACATTGTAATGAATGAAGCTTTTCTGTATAACTATGTAATAAAACCAAAGTCTGTGAAATACACACATGTGAGAATGTGAATAATAATTCCAGAAATATGGTGCCAGACGGAAAAATTAGTGCTGCAATCTGGTGACACGGTGGACAGAGGCCTGGACGGGGTCAGGAGATGTGGGTTCTAGCTGCAATTTTATGCCGGGTGTCTGATGGAGAGAGCTATCTAAGTGTGAAGAAATACAGTACAGAAGAATTATGGGAAGGTTTTAAAGAAAATCTTCTTCACCTCAGAATTTTGTTGAGAGAAGCTTGTTTGATGAAAGTTTTACTAAAACTTAGCTTTATCTTTAAATTCATTATAGCAAAATGATGAAGGGCAGAGCCTGTTAAACCAGACTGGGTTCAGATTCCTCTTGATACTCTACTAGTTACTACCAGACATCTACTGCAGATGCAGGAAAGTAGTTTCTGTGGCCAGCTGGTAACCAAACATTCATGTGGCTCATAGTACAAGGAACACAGGCTCCTGTGCAAAACATCATTTCAATCTCGATACTGGTAATGTGCTGCTTTGATCTCCAGCACATTACTAAATGTTTATAAAAGTCATCTATTCGATCTGTAATATGGGAAAGTTCTATCTGCAATATAGAATAGTTGTGAGAGTTAAAAAGAGAGAGTTTATTTGGAAATGTTTTCTAAGGTCTAAATTGTAATTACTCTTTTTTTTTACTTGGGAAACGTGTACCAAGCCACTAAAGATATTTGGGGAGAATGCATTGTAAACTGTGGATCATCGTCATTCTGTAAGTTCCCATTAAAAATAATTTTCTTTCTCTATGCCTTAAAGGTATTGTGGCTTAGTAATGAAAACAAGGGCAGTCAATGTCTTCTAGATTTTATCTCTCAACTAAAATATTATTAGAAGCTGGTAAGAAAAATATGATCTTTAAGCCCTGTACCATATTTTCTCTGAGCCCCAAGTTCCAATGAGCTGCGATCAATGCAAATGAAAATGATCGTACAATGAAAAGATTGCTGGAAGACAGAAAAACAGTAACGACAAACTCTGAGTGACCTCACATGAAGGAGGATATTTCTTCTCCATCAGTACTTCCTTCAACCCTTGTTGGGTGCCTTGCTCAATACAAGTGTCCCAGCCGGAGGTCTCCAGTGCCTTGCTAACCACTATCTCTTTTAAGTGTAACCCAAAGGGTGCATCACAGGACTTTTCTTTTTTTTTTTTTTTCTTGTAAGACAGAGCCATCTGACAAAATAGATGAAAAATAAAACAGTTTACTCACTAAGTTTCCCCTAAAATCGTGAAATGAAGAAAGGGGGAAGAGAGACTTGAAAGAATTTGGAAGGAAGAAGAACATGCCTAGCAAACAGTCATTAGAATGTAAATTATAAATGTCGTGACTGGCGAAAGCGCATTGAGATCACAGGTAGGTCACTTTGCAGATTTTCACCGGGGAGAGTGTAAATAGCAGTTCAAAGCATGAGCTTTCCAATCATAGATCACACTCCTCATTGTGCAGTGTATGACTGTGTGTGGGTTACTTTGACTCTCAGATTTCATTTCCTTCATTTGTAAAATGCAGATAGCGTTATCTATCCCCTTGGATTGGTGTAAAGATTAAATGAGATAATGTGTGTAGAGTGTTTCGCTACAGGCTGGCACGTTGTTAGCGCTCCAATGATGGTGGTCATTATTCTGCCCCACATGCTCACAGACAGCCCTCTGGTTCAATTTCCGTCCTCCGAGATTCATTGATGGTGACAGGAGCCATTTGTTCCCACAATCTGGTCCCTGAATAGGATAAACTCTTAACTCACCACCACCCAGGCAGCATTATCACTACTGCATGCTTTTTAATGATTAACAGTCAATTACAATATCATCATTTAAATCCAATCCGTAGCACTGTCAAGTAATCATGCACTATAATTAAATTAACAATATTGAACTTTAATTTTCGTTGCATGGCTGCTGTTATTTGAAGCCTGCTGTACTGTCATTGAGTGAGCATTGGGTTCTGGTGTGAAGTTATCACATTTATTTTACCGCCACGAAAGAGCAAACCCTTAATATACTTTAAAAAGCTAGCCACAAATAGAAATATTTCCACACGAGCCCTTTTAGAGGTTCATATTTGCTACTCATTAATTTAGGATTTGGAAACTTAACATAAATTAAAATAAAAGCCTGCTTCATGCAGCACGTGTCTCATTCCTCACTGTCCCAGCATGACCACACTGGTTCTGGTGTTTAGAAGTGTCCTTAAACATAATTTACAAATGAGAAAGTTTGTGAGGCTGGAGCAACACATGGATAACTTACAGTCTAGCTTCCCAATACATTAACATCCTGTAAATGTGAGATTTGAGTTGTACAGAAAGATTCAAGATTATCAAGCATAAATCAGAATTCGCTTTATAAAATGTAATGGAAAAATGCTAATAAGATTTATTGGTAACAGGAAATTGGATTATAACTTATCTATTTTAAGTCAATTTGACAATTGGCCTCAAAACTTATGTCCTGATATGGATTGAGCCTCAGAATCTATTAACTTTTCTTTTTTCTCTGCAGAGTACGTGCAGATACACAGTGATAAATTTGAAAAGTATGGTAATAAAAGGAAAAGAATGTACACACCTCCAAAACAAGTTATGTGAACAAGAAATGAAAAGTGTATGCATTATTATATTTATACTATGAGGTGAGATAAGGACCTGGCTATTTATGTCTAGTTGGAAGTAATGAAAAGGTGATAAAGGTAATTTAAGCTAGTTTTCTTATGTGTATTTGAAACACTGAACAGCTATGATATATGGTAAAATGAATATTCATATTAAAAGCTTTCTCTTTACTCTGTTACTTTATAGCTTAGCATCTATTTCATCAGTCAATTACATGGCATAGTTAGAATGTAAGTTATTTTATAATAAAATTGATATAATGTAGGAACTAATGAAGTGTTTATTCAAAATTTATCTTAAATGGACACATTCTGTGTGATTGACCATCAACAAATATAATAATATCCCCTTACAAACTGCTTGTTGGATTGGTTCAGAGCAAGTCTAATATAATAGCCACATCAAAGAATTCGACTGTACGTGCATATAACATTTGTGTGTGGAAATTTCCTTCCACTGAGAACAGGCTTCCAGGAATGTGCCATTTTTTGTCTTATTTTTTGAACATTTCATTCAGTAGTTATTAATACTCAACAAACCAAAAGAGGCCAGAAGAGGCTAGCATGCCATGTCAAAAGATTGATATAATCCTGAAGGAATGGAAAGCCACATTTTTTTTTAAGATTTTATTTATTTATTTTTAGAGAGAGGGGAAGAAGGGAGGAAGAGAGGGAGAGAAACATCGATGTGTGGTTGTCTCTCTCATGTCCCCAATCAGGGACTCAGCATGTAGCCAGGCATGTACCCCAATCAGGGATTGAACCAGCAACTCTTTGGTTCACAGGCTGGCCCTCAATCCACTGAGCCATGTTGGCCAGGGCAGAAAGCCACAGATTTTTAATCAGGATAGTAACAGTAATAGATTTGTATTGTGTAAAGATTACTCTGGAAGTTACATGGAGGAACTTGGAAATTGAATAAACCTGGATTTGAATTTCAGCTGTAGTTTTTGCCCATTACTTTGTTTCTGGTCTCTCTAATCTATTTAGTGTTCTGTTTCTGGTTCCTTCTGACAACACCACACTATCAAACTCACGCTGCCTGTATCCTCTCAATGTTTCCTGTTTCTTTAGGACTGTCTTCAGTTGTCTTAGCTTCTTTCTTCAGCTCAGTTTTAGAATTAGTTTATCAAGATTGACAAAAGTATCTGTTGGAATCTCAACTGAAATTGCATTTGATTTATAGATCAATTTGGGGATAATTAACATGCTCACTATATTTACAATACAGAGTTTTCTGATAAAATAATACAGTGGGCCTCACTATTCATTTAAAATCTCTTATATTCCTTCCAATAAACTTTGTAATATTTCCATAGAAGGTTTACATATTTTCTCTAAGATATATGTTTTTATAAAAGCAACTTTAAGTACATTTTTAAAAATAATTACAATTTTAAAAAATAATTACAGATTGTTGATGAGTTATTCAGCATCACTGCTAAGTTCTATTAATGATTTTGATAATTTTGATACAGATTCTTTTGGCTTTCCATAGTTATTATCCACAAATAAAAGGGATCACCGCTTTGTTGTCTGTGTCTAGCAGATTTTTATTCTTAATCCTGTCAACATTTTCACTGAGTCCCAAATGCCTTTTTCTTCTGGGAGTTGTTGTCTGAGGGGACCCCCCGCCCAAAAAGAAAATTTATTTATAAAAAAAAATGTGTATTTATCCTTAAATGTTTAAACTTCACTGACCTTCAAAAAAACTCTCTATTTGATACAATACACCTATCAAGACTTTTTTTCCACTTCTCAAAACAGTTTTTGAACTCATTCATTTTGATGCCTTTTAGTGCTTCTGACTTTTTTTGTTTTACCTCTTCCACATTGGCAAAACATTTCCCTTTGAGGACTTTTTTTTATCTGGAGAAACAGAAATTGTCCTTTGGGAAAATATTGGGTGAATAAAGAGGCTGGAACATGGGGGTCATGCCATTTTTGATCAAAAAATGCTGAACATTCAGTATGGTGTGGTCAGGTACACTCATAAATCACCTATCATGAAAAACTCTTTAACAAAAAATTCACTGAGGTCAAACTCAGCCTCTCACAACATTTCCAGATGGTATGCTGATACAGATGTGTTCCTAGAACATTCACCTAGTAGGGAAATCCTGTACTGCCAGGGGGCTACCCACCAGAATATATTTCCATTTTTTGGGGGGTCTCCCCTCATATGCTCTGTATCTATGAATTTCTTTCTATTTTGTTTGTTAGTCTATTTTGTCCATTAGGTTCCAGATAAAAGTGAAATCATGTGATACATGTCTTTCTTTGACAGGCTTATTTCACTTAGAACAATACTTTCCAGGCCCATCCATACTGTTTCAAGAAGTGGCATTTCTTCTTTCTTAGGGCCATGTACTATTCCATTGTGTAAATATGTCCCAGCTTTATTATTGACTGACCAAACAATGAGCATTTGGGCTGCTCCAAATTGCTATTATAACAAACTATAGAAATGATCCCTGAAAGTATAGTCTTGCCTTGCTATTATAAATAATGCTCCTTGCCCTGGCTGATGTGGCTCAGTGGATTGAGTGCTAGCCTGTGAACCAAAGTGTTGCTGGTTCGATTCCCAGTCAGGACAAATGCCTTGGTTGTGGGCCAGGTGACCAGTAACGGACACATGAGATGCAACCACACATTGATGTTTTTCTCCCTCTCTTTCTCTTTCCCTTCCCCTCTAAATAAATAAATAAATAAATAAATAAATAAATAAAGCTCCAATAAACATAGAGGTGCATATATTCGGTTTTTAAAAAAATTTGTTATTAATGTTCGAATACAGTTGCCTCCATTTTCCCACCACCACTTTCCCCCTCCCCACCTACCCCCACCTCCCACCATCAATCCTACCCTGCTTTGGCTTTGTCCATGGGTCCTTTATATATGTTCATTGACAGCCCTTTTCCTTCTTTCCCCATTTATTTCCCTCTCCCCTCCCTTCTGGTTACTGTCAGTTTGTTCTTAATTTCAATGTCTCTAGTTATATTTTGCTATGCAGCAGAAAGAAAGAAGGAGCTCCTACCCTTCGTGACAGTGTGGATGGAACTGGAGAGCATTATGTTAAGTGAAATAAGGCAGGCTATGAAAGACAAATACCATATGATCTCACCTATAATTGGAATCTAATTAACAAAACAAACAAGCAAGCAAAATATAACTAGAGGTGCATGTATTCTTTTGAATTGATGTTTTGGATTTCATTAAATATATTCCCAGAAATGAAATTGCTGGGCCATAAGGCAGTTCCATTGTTAATTTTTTGAGGTAACAACATACCAATTTCCTTAGTAGCTACACCAGCCTGCATTCCCACTCACAGTGCATGAGAGTACCCCTTTCTCCATGTCCTTGCCCATGCTTGTTTGCTCCTTTATTGATGATAGTTGTTCTAACAGGTGTGAGGTGATATCTCATTGTGGTTTTAATTTACATTTCTCTTATGAGTAGTCATGTTGAGCATCTTTTCATACTTATAGGCCATTCCTCTTTAGAGAAGTATCTATTCAGGTACTTTATCCATTTTTAATTGGATATTTTGGGGGTGTTGACTTTAATAAGTTCTTTATAAATTTTAGTTAATAACCTTTATCAGATATATATATGTCATATCAGACGTGAATATGTTCTCCTATTATTGGGTTGTCTTTTCACTTTGTTGATAGTTTCCTTTTCTGTGCAAAATCATCTCAGTTTCATACAATCCCATTTGTTTAATTTTTTTCTTTTGTTTCCCTTGCCTGAGGATATGTATCAGAAAAAAAAATATTGCTACTAGAAATGTCCAAGACTTTAATTCTTATGTTTTATTTTAGGGTAGTTATGATCTTGGGTCTAATACTTTAGTGTTTCACCCATTTTGAATTAATCTTGTGTGTGGTGTAAGCAGGTGATCTAGTTCATTTGTTTTGCATGTATCTGTCCAATTTCCCCAATACCATTTATTGAATATACTATTTTACTCCACTGAATGTTTTTTCCTTCTTTATCAAGTATTAATTGATTATAAAGGTGTAGGTTTATTTCTGGGTTCTCTATTCTGTTACATTAATCTATATGTCTGTTTTTATGCCAGTAACATTCTCTTTTGATTACTGTGGCCTTGTAGTATAGTTTAATATCAGGTGGCATAGACCAACTTTGTTCTTTGTTCTCAAGATTGCTGTTGATATTCTTTTGTGGTTTCAGATATAATTTTGGGATATTTGTTCTAGGTCTGTGAAGTATGTCATTGGTATCTGGATAGGAATTGCATTGAACCTATAGATTGCTTTGATAGTGTGGCTATTGTAATGATGTTAATTCTTCATTTCCTATACAGAGTATATGGTTGCACTTATTTGTATCTCCTTCATTTTCTTTCTTCAGTGTCTTTAATTTTCTGAGTACAGGTCCTTACATCCTTGGTTAAATTTGTTGCTAGGTATTTAAGTTTTTAGTGCAATTATAAATGGGGTTGTTATCTCAGTTTCCCTCTTTGATAGTCATGATTAGTGTATACAAATGCAACTTATTTCTGGATATTTATTTTGTATCCTGTTACTTTAATTAATTCACTTATCAAGTTTAGTATATTTTTGGTGAAATTTTTAGGGTTCTCTATACACAGTATCATGTCATCTGCAAATAATGACAATTTTTCTTCTTTTTTTCAATTTGGATGTTTTTATTTCTTCTTTTTGCCTGATAGCTGTGGTTAGAATTTTAGTACTATGTTGAATAAAAGTGATGAAAGTGGACATCCTGTCTTGTTCTTGATCTTAAAAGAAATGCTTTTAGTTTTTGCCCATTGAGTATGATGCTGGTTGTGGTTTTGTAATATATGGCCTCAATTATGTTGACATATAGTTCCCTTGATTCCCACTTTGCTGAGTTTTTATTATAAATGGGCACTGGATTTTATCAAATGTTTTTTCTGCATCTATTGATATAATCATGTGATTTTAATCTTTCACTTTGTTTATGTGGTGTATCACGGTATTAATTTATGAATATTGTTCCAACCTTGCACCTCTGGAATGAACCCCACTTGATCATGGTGTATGATCCCTTCCATGTACTGCTGGATCTGCTTTGCTAATATTTTGTCGAGACTTTTAGCAGCTATGTTCTTCAAAAATATTGGCCTAAAATTATCTTTTTTTGTAGTTTATTTATCTTGTTTTAGAGCTAGGATAATGCTTGCAAAATGATCTTGAGAGTCTTCTCTCAAATTTTTGGAATAGTTTGAGTGGGATAGGTATTAGTTTCTTTTTGAATATTGGCTAAAATTCATCTGTGAAGCCACATGGTCCAGGACTTTTGTTTATTGGGAGTTTTTTGGTTACTACTTCAATTTCACTAATTGTAATCTGTCTATTCAGATTCTCTGATTCTTCCTGATTCAGTTTTAGCATGTGGTATATTTCTAGAAATTTATCCATTTCCCCTTGATTGTCCTATTTGTTGGCATATAGTTGTTTATAATATATTCCTACAACACTTTGCACTTTGTGGTGTCAGTAGTTATTACTTCTTTACTTTCATTTCTGATTTTATTTTTTTGGGTCTTCTCGTTCTCTCTCTTTTTTCTGATGAGTATGGTTAAAAGTTTGTCAATCTTGTTTATCTTTTCAAAGAACCAGCTGTTTGTTTCAATGACCTTTGCTGTTTTTTACTAAGACTCTATTTTGTTTATTTCTGTTATGATCTTTATTATTTTATTTCTTCTACTCACTTTGGGGTTTGTTTCTTTCTTGATTTTCTTCTAGTTACTTTCAGTGCAAAGTTAAATAGTTTATTCGAGATTTTTTGTTTGTTTCTTGAGGGAGGCTATGGTGCTATGAATTTCTCTCCTCTGACTGCTTTTACTGTGTATTATAGATTTTGGGTTGTTGTATTCATATTTTCATTTGTTTCAAGACATCTTTTGATTTTTTTCCTTGAGCTCATTATTGAACCCATTCATTGTTTAGAAACATATTATTTAACCTCCACATCTTTGTGTATTTTTCAGGGTTTTTTTTTTTTCCTGGGATTTATTTCTAGTTGCATACCATTACTATCAGAGCAGATGTTTGATATGAATTTAATTTTCTTAACTTTATTGAGAACGGCTTTTCGATCTAACATATGATCTATCCTAGAAACTGTTTTATTTGCAGTTAACAAGAATGTATATTCTACTACTTTGGGGTGAAATGCTCTGATGATATCAATTAAATCTATCTGATCTAATGTGTCATTTGAGGCCACCATTTCCTTTTTGATTTTCTGTCTGGAAGATCTATCCATTGGTGTCAATGGGGTGTTAAAATCTCCCTACTTTGTATTACTGTTGATCTCTTTCTGAATGTTCACCAAGATTTTCCTTATATATTTAGGTACTCTTATGTTAGGTGTATAAAGGTTTACAATATTTATAGCCTCTTATTGGATTGATCTTTTTATCATTATGTAGTTCTCAATATGTTCTTTCTCTTCTCTCTCTGGTATGTTTATGATGTGGATGTTGTTATCCTGTGTGTTGTTTTAACCCTTAAACTGTCCTCATTTTTTAATATTTCTTTTTCTTTGCTGCCCTCATTTGTAGTTTTCTGTTATCTCGACTTCCAAATTGCTGATTCAGGTCCTCTGCTTCCTCCAACCTACTGTTCATTCCTTCTAGTGTATTATTCATTTCAGTTATTGTATTCCTCATTTCTGACTGGTTCTTTTTTTATGGTTTCTATGTCCTTTTCCATGCTGTTATAGTTCTCTCTGAGTTTCTTCAGCATCCTTATAACAACTTTTTTGAATTCTATATGTGATAAATTGATTGCCCTCATTTCATTTAGCTCTTTTTTTCTGGATATTTTTCCTGTTATTTCATTTGGGACATGCTTCTTTGTCTCCCTATTTTGGATGCATCTTTGGGTTTGTTCTATGTATTAAATAGGTCTGCTATGACTTCCGGTCTTGGTAAGGTAGCCTTTTGGTAAACTGCTGAATGCTTGCACCCCTTTATGGTGGGGCAGAGTCTCAGGGAGACATCAGGTGAGGCAGCAGATTTTTATCAGGCCAAGACACACCAAGATTTCACAATATGAAGGGAGGACTCTTCACTGGTAGAATGTATGAGGGAAAATTGGCCTCCATCCTAGAGCTACACAATTCATTCTGTCCCAGATTCTACCAGGAATTTGATCTCAGCAGAGCAGGGCCACTGGGAGTTGAAAGAGTGGGGCTAGTGGATCTTTCATGACACGGAGGTGCTGGTCAGGCTTGGGTGAAGGTGAGAGGAATGTACTTCACCCCAGAGCCACACAATTCAGTCTGTCCTGGATTTTTCCCAGATCTGGCAGGGCAGAGCCTCCAAGAGTTGGGAGAATGAGACTTCTGGGAGCCCTGAGAGTGGGGCTAGAAGATCTCCCATGAGAAGGAGGCAGCAGTCATATTCTTAGAAAAGTGGGAGGAATGACCACCTCTCTGAAACCACACGTCAGTCTCTGACACTGCCTGAGTGTTCCAGACTTCCATGCCCCCAGCCAAGGCAGCTGATTCTTCAGCAGAGTGCAGACTCCACAGTGTGGGGTTATGGGAAACCCAGAGTGTGAGGCAATTGCATTCCCCCAGTTTGGTGCCATATGGAGGGAAGAGATCCACCCCATTCAGTTCCCTCCTCAGAGTTACAAAACCCAGTCTATCTTCACACAACTCTAGTCCAACTCTGCCCTCCCTTTGCCAGAACCTATGGTGAGTGACTGCAAACAAGATTTTGTTTATTGGCCTTTAAGAGGGCACTTTGGTCTCTAGAAGACTCTTGTCTCTCCCTGGCAGACAGAATTTCCACTTAGTCATATGTTATATGGGTGCTTCTTTTTGGCTTTGGTGTTCTCACCTGAGGAATCTTGGCTTGGAGTTGAGACCCCACTCTTCTCAGGGGGAAACTTTGCAAGTGATATATTCCTCCAGGATCTTGCCTGCTTCCCGTGGGAGCGGGGCCAGCCCTTTTCAAGTCTCCGCCCTTCCTAACAGTCTCAGTGTGGCGTCTTCTGTGAATCCTCTGCAGCCAGTCTTCAGTTGATTATTCAGGATGATTGTTCTATATTTTAGTTGTAATTTCAGTTTGGCCCTGGAAGGAGGTTAATGTAGCTTCCACCTACCCCATTGCCATCTTGGGTTTTCTACAGTGATGCATTTTAAAACGTACCTTTCAAATTGGACCCAGGATCTAAGCTGTTGTGCTCTAGAGCGATGTTCCTGGCTCTCGAACCCAATCTGCTTCTAACAGGAAAAATCTCCCTCAGGTTTTGTTTTTTCACTTCTCATGGTGATTACTTACTTAATTTCTAGCATTCTTTTCATTTTCTTAACAAGACACAACTAAACTTATAAAGTTACTCCTGAGCATAGTTTTCCCTGGATCTGGTCTGTTTTGTTACGTAGTGTACTTGCTCCTGCTATCTCCCCCTCATGGGAGATCTGCTAGCCCCACTGTCGGGCCTCTCAACTCCTCACCCTCCCAACTCCTGGGGGCTCTGCCCTGCCAGGTCTTCACCAAATAAGTTACCTATGATTTTTTTTCAGAGGTTTGTAATCTTGTCATTGTGCTTTGGGGAATTAAATATCTGTTATTAAAGTTGTATCAGAAAATATGACTCATACAATTTCTGCTTTGAGGAATGTTTTGAAATATTTTTGTGGTCTTGTAGATAAACACCATTTATAAAATTTCTGTGGCTGCCCTGAAACTTAGTTCATACTTTAAGGGCAAAAAATCATATACATGTATATATGAATATAGATAGTCAATATCATTAGTATTATAAAAATTCGTTATTTTCTTATTCATTTCTACTAGATATGGCAAAGGATGAAGGCTTTACATAAAACTTCCTTCAAGCATTTGTAAATTTGTAAGAAATTCCTATGTCTTCTTTTCTAAGAAGACTTATTCAGATGATTTCCAACTTAATGGTAGTTTGACTTATAACGTTTCAACTTTACAATGGTGCAAAGCAATATTCAGTCATACTTTGAATTTTAAATTTTGATATTTTCTTGGACTAGTGATTCAAGTTACAATACTCTCTCAAATTCTGGGCAGCGCATGTTCAATTTTACTAGGTGAGATAAAATTCTTCCCTCAGTTATTGTTTCAACTGGCATTCTCCTCAATAGTATGTGAGGGTTCTTTTGGTACTACATTCTCACAAAAATGTAATATTTTAAGATTTACAGTATTTTTAAGCTGTTCATATAAAATTATATGTGTTATAGTTTTAATTGTATTTTCATGTCAAAAATGAGATTGGACATGTTTATATATGGTCCACTAGACTTTCCTCTGCAATACATTATGGGTTTCCAAGACTCTTAAAAAATAGATGTTCTTTATATTTTCTGTATATTTAATCTTTGTTGGTTTTATGTATTTCAATATCTTTCCCTATTTGTGTTTTTTCCTTTTGCTTTCTTTCATAAAAGAAGTTGTGAATTTTATTGTGGTGTAATATATGTCATTGTTTTAATAGTTTTCATTTTCCTGTTTAGTTTAAGGAAATTTTCTCTACCAAGTATTGGAAAGACAGTCTCTTATATTGCTTTTAAGAGGTTTTTAATAATTTGCCTTCCACAACTACATCCCCAATTTCTCTGGAATTGATTTTGTTTATGTTGTGAAGTAGAGTTTTATTTCTTTTTCTTTTTTTATTTATGAAAACTAATTGCTTCCAAACCATTTATTTAATGGTTTGTTTTTTCCCCTACTGTTCTATAATATCTTCTCTTTCATGTATCAGAATTCAATATATGCCTGGATTTGTTTAGGTGCTCTGTTTGCTCTGGTTGTGTATTTATATGTTGTACTGAGATTACACTTTTAAATCACCATAGAATTATAATGAATTTTGATATTGTTTGGGCAACTTGCTCATCTGACTTTTTTCTTTAGACATTTCTTACATTATTAATAAAAATTTTAGAAGTAACTGGTGAAGTTTCATGAAAAACTAAGTTTGATTTTTTAATTTGAATTCTAATGAATCTGTATTTAGTTTTGAGGTTAATGGCATCTCCAAAACATCTCTGGGTGTGTTATACTTCTCCATTTAACTAAGTCTTGCTTAAGGCATTTAAATAATTATATATATATTTATATATATATATATATACACACACACACACACATAAATATATATTTGTTAAGTTTATCATAACTACATTTATATTTTGTTGATATTCTAAGTATTATTATTTTTCCCAATTGGGCTTGCTCTTTTTCTTGGCTTATAACAATACAATTTAATTTGGCATATTGTTTTTATATCTATTCATCATCATACTAAACTCATTTACTTGTTAATTTATCAGTACATCCTTCTGGGTTTTATATAAAGAAAATCACCTTATCTTGGAATAATGTCAGTTTTAATTTTGTTTTCAAATACTTCTACTTCCATTTTTTTCTTATTGTCCTAGTCTGGCTAGAAAAAGCATTGAAAGGGGTCATTTCTGTCTTAGTTGATTTTAAAGGAAATATATTTATATTTCATTCATGTGTGTGATAATTGTTATTTACTTATTATAACTTTTTACTTTGCACAGAGATTGTGTAAAACATTGATCAATTTAGATAGCATACTATTCTTGCATAATACTTTAATTCCCTTTTTATATCCTTAAGCACATTAATATCTTATTAATATGCTATGTGGAATATTTCCAATAATTATCTTATTTTGATGTTTGCTTATATTTCCCTTTTGTGCACTGGATTTCTGTTTAATTGAGAATTCATTTATCTTGAGCATCACATGGAAAGTTAAGGCTTGGGTTTAAATGGTCTCCACAGAAACTATTGTTTCTTCTTCTGTAGGTTTCCAGAGGCCAGAAACTGCAACACCACCGAAACTAAATTTTCTTCTTGGCATTTTGCAGGCTCTAGAGTGTGAATCCAGCCCTGAAGTTACATTAGCGAACCTTGTGACCTGAAATTCACAGAGCATAATTTTCTTCCTTATA
The DNA here is from genome assembly GCF_022682495.2 of Desmodus rotundus. Classification (NCBI taxonomy): domain Eukaryota; kingdom Metazoa; phylum Chordata; class Mammalia; order Chiroptera; family Phyllostomidae; genus Desmodus; species Desmodus rotundus. Next base: position 50,666,819 of record NC_071389.1, read on the forward strand.
ATCTCCTTCTCTTGCCCCGTCATCCTCTATCAAGATGGGGATAAATGAGTTGAGCATTTTGTTTTTGTCCTTATCTATCCCCTTTCCCTTCCCTGTTTATGGTTTTGTGATACCATAGCAGAAATGTCTTCTAGTTTCGTATTAAGTAAATTGAAAATATTTTCTCTCTTTTGCTATAGCCAGTCATTTAAATGCTACATTTATTTTCAAGTTTTAAAAATATGCTCTTTTTCTCTTGTTCCAGTGAATATTTGCATATTTTCTTAAGGTTCCCCCACCAGTATTTCTTACTGTGCAGAATTCTAATTTAAATTGATGCTTCGCAGCACACAAGTATTTGGTTGTGAATACCCCATGCACTGTCTTCCTGATTTCTGGTTGGGTGCATTTCCCAGGCCAAATTGTAGAGTGTATGTATGGTCACACCTATCTTCTCCTTTCCAGTGTCTACCAAGATGATTCACATACAATTTTCAGGATCAACTTGAGTTCCTTTTCTATCTGAAGTCTTGATACCATAATACTTGGGACCAGTGGGAAGCTATAATCCACAATGTGGTCTGGTTTTAGTACCCTTCTCACCTATTTCTCCCCACATATAAAAGTTTAAATTCTGAAAACATACCCATTGAAATGCAATGGGCCAATGGATAAAGGAGGGTAGGGTGAATACTAGGAATGTCTTCAAAGGCTGCAACCATACACATAGGGGAGGTTGTCCAGTGCTGCCTCTGATACATTCTGGAAGTCTCTTAAGCCAAGAAGCAGGAAGGCAGAGCTGTTTCTTCCTTGAGGCTAAGCAGGGTATATCATTGTTTGAGTGTGTGTGTGTCATAACTTTCAGAGCCTTTTATTTTGTTGAAATTCTATCTGAATACTACTGGCTTTGGATTAGTTTTAGGTTTTGAAGGTTTTGCAACCATTGTTCTTCCTTCTTTATCTGATAGTCATACTTTGTCAGGAAAGTTTACGTTGGAGGTTGATGGCCAGATGCTATTTTGAATCCAGTTGTATTTGTGAGGCAAGTCACATGAAGGTTCAAAGGCATGATGCTCAAAGACCATCCCTTCACTATGAATGAAGAAATTTACTAATAAATTCAGTTGGCTATGTTTTCACCTTGGAGGAAAAAGAGATCCATTATATCCTTTCTCTTCTCAGGAAGCTTTTAATCATTGCTTCTGGGCTATATGTTTAAAGGAATGATATGAAGCACACATTTTTACTTTATGAGTCTATATAATTGACTGTACTAATCGGGAGAGACTAACCTATGGCAACAAACAGACCCAAACACACAATGAGTAAACAAAAAGGAAGGTTGATTCTCACTCACTTAATAGACCATAATGTTTCATATGAGTGAATGGTTAGGAGTGACATGAGGTAAGGGCGTAGGGACATTCTTCTGCATAGAGTCACACAGGGGTTCAAGATGATGATAACCGTATTCCCTTCAGCATGTAATTTTCAAGGTCACACTACCACCTACTATCCATTCCTAAGAAGGGGAAAAAGCATGAAAGTGTGCATGGCACATTTTTATGGGCCAGCCTGGGAAGAGGCCCACTCATTTCTGCTCACATTGTGTTAATTGGAATTCAGTCATAGTGCCAAAACTAACTCTTTCATTTATTTATTGATTTGATTTCTGAATATAGTTTACATTCAATATTATTTTGTATTAGTTTCAGGTGTACAGTGTCATGGTTAGATAGTCACATACTTTACAAAGTGGACTCCCCCTGATGTTTCAAGTATCCACCTGGAACTGTACATAGTTTTATAATAATATTCAGTATATTACTTATGCTGTACTTCACTCCCCTTGTGACTATTTTGTGACTATCAATTTGTACTTCTTAATCGCTTCACCTTTTTTAACTCAGCTCCCAATCCCCCTTCTCTCTGGCAACCGTCAATCTGATCTCTGTAAGTCTGTTTCTATTTTGTTGTCTGTTCATTTATTTTGCTGTTTAGATTGAGCATATAAGTAAGAGCATATCATATTTGTCTTTTTCTGACTGACATTTCATTTAACATAATATCTTCTAGATCCATCCATGCTGTCTCTCTTTTATTTTTATTGTCAGATAGTACCCCACTGTGTAAATGTACCGAAACTTCTCTGTCTACTCATCCACTGATGGGCATTTGGGCTGCTTCCATAGCTTGGCTATTGTAAATAATGCTGCAATGAGCATAAGGGTGCATATGTTCTTTTGAATTCATGTTTTTGAATTCTTTGGATATATACCCAGAAGAGGAATTGCTGGGTTATAAGGCAGATCCATTTTTAATTTTTTGAGGCACCATCATACTGTTTTCCGCAGCGGCTGCACCAACGTGCGTTCACACTAACAGTGCGTGAGGGCTCCCCCTCTCACATCCCGGTCAGCACTTGGTTGTGGATTTACTGATGACGGCCATTCTGACAGGTGTGGCGTCTCATTGTGGGTTTGTTTGTTTGTTTGTCATAACAAATGGGGCTTATTAACACTGAAGCTTTTTCCTCATGGCTGCTGCCTGAGCTAGGCTTTGGCCTTTTAAATCACTGTTGATCAAATTGTGGTGTGCTTCTGTTAAATCTGTTCTCTGGTGCTTTTCATTTTTTTTAATTGAATTTATTGGGGTGAAATTGGTTAATAAAATCATGTAGGTTTCAGTTTTACAATTATATAATATGTCATCTATATATTGTATTGTGCTTACCACCCCAAATTGAGTGTCCTTCGGTCACCATTAATCCCTACTCATTGTAGTTTTAATTTGCATCTCTCTGATGATAAGTGACTTTGAGCCTTTTTCATATGCTTATTGGCCATCTGCGTGTACTCTTTGGAGAAGTGTTTATCCACATCCTCTGCTCACTTTTCAATTGGGTTGTTTTTTCTGTTTGTTTATTAATTAATTTATTTATTTTAGCATTGAGCCCATGCTGTTGGGCAGGCAAGAAGGAGATAAAAATAGATTTTAATAAATAAGTGAAAATTTCTGCCACACAGGATAATCTAGAAAATTTGATCAGGACACTTAAGTCTTAGTCAAGGCCATGTAACTTGACTCTTAAGAATTCAAAAGTCACCAGATTCAGCTATTTCTTGCTGGGCTGTGGCAGAGCAGTTCTTGAGACGCTTTGCCGTAGACTGCATACACGTGTCAATGGCACTGAGTTCAAAGTCCTTTTGACATCCACAGAGGAAAATAGAAGGGTTTGCAAAACCAATCTGCTCACGAATATGAAACAGCATTAACACATGGAGCATTTGTGAACTTCAGCTCATTACTGATATACCTCCTCCACCCAATAATGTAAATGCATACCAGCTAGTTGCACTAAATGCAGAGACATCCTCATCTGTTCAAGGCTACAGAATGCTAATTTATTTAGAATAGGAAAAAAGGTATAATTTGCTGCAGAAAATATTTATGTGCATTAAGCTAATATGTCCCATTATTTTATTTAAACATTTGAAATTTTATCAAATTCCAAACTAACTCTGAAACAACTGTGGTTGGGTATAAGATATAAATTGTTACTAAAATGCTTTTCAGTTTTTGATAAACTGAATGGACCATGAACTCACGGAAATATGAGCAGAGTAGTGAATCTTTGTGTTTCATTTTGTTTGTTTTATTCTGGTTAAAATTAAGTTTTATTAGATATTGTTTTTAGGATATATTTTTAATTGTATGTGGTTAGTCTTATCAATTTACTATCAACATCAATATTAGTATATGGTATTATTGTCAACATTTCAGAGAGAATTTTACATTTATTTTTCTTCAATTGAATTTTTAAGCTTACACACACAGGATTTTTAATTTAGGGGTATTGACAAAAGGCTTTATCAGAGATAAAATTATACCACAAAGTAAGTTTAATTTAAATAAACTTTCCAAGAAATTAGTCTCATATGTAAGTTACCATTAATTAGATAGAACTAAGGATGTTATTTGCAGATACCAGTTATTTATTGATTTTTCTGTTGCTACTGTTGTTGAGCACATATATAAAAACAAGAGAGAGTATATGAAAAAAACTTTAGAGATCTTACAGTAGCAACATCTTTTCTAATGTAATTGTCATTATTATCTCTAGATAAATACCACTTGAATGAATGTTATTTGGTATAATATTTATATACACAAAAGATGGATTCTGAATGCAGATTAATCTGGCTTTGAACCCCTTTTTTTTTCTTATAATTAAACTTACCACAAATGACTTTTAACTCATGAAATCTCAATTGTCTATGTGTTATATGAACATAATTTTTGAAAGTCTAATGAGTACAATATATGAGTAGATTGTAGCATTTCCTGGCATATAACAGGTGTTCAATAAATATCATTAATTTAGTGAATCCTATAGCAGTTCTCAAAGTGTCACGTGAGGATGCCTCATGGTTCTTGGCATCTTTCAAGAAAACTATTACTTATTTAGAAAACTATTTTCATTCCAAGTTGCCATTTGAATTTTCACTCTCTCTCACACATGTACAGAGAAGTTTCTCAGACACTAGCTACCTGATATATGAAGACCTCATTGCCCTGACAGAAAAATATAATCTGATTTTGCATTTATTTTACGTATATATACTTAAATATTTTATTTATTTATTTTTAGAAAGAGGGGAAGGGAGGGAGAAGAGAGAAACATCAACGTGTGGTTTCTTCTCATGTGTCCTCCCTACTGGGGACCCTGCCCACAACACAGGCAAGTGCCCTGACTAGGAATCGAACCAATGACCCTTTGGTTTGGAGGCTGGCACTCACACCACTGAGCCACACCAGCCAGGATTTATTTTATATTTTTTAAGTTTTAATTTCAAATAGGGGAAATATGATGTAATCTGTTTTGTATTTTTTATATTTTAATTTTTAAATATTAGAAATATCAAGATATATAATCTATTCAATCCAAAGGTCTTCAGGACTCTCAATCAGTTTTAGGAGTGTGAAGGGTGGTAAGATTAACAGTGTGAGGAAACCATGCTGTAGCCTGCAACGCGGGGTCCTGCACAGATAGTGATGCAGCGCCAGGTGGTGAGCACTGAGTGTGAGTGCATGTTTCATAAGCGTGGGCTGTGACCTCGCAGCAGAGAGAACAGAGTGGTGAACCCCGACCATGAAGCAAACGCAGAGTGTTCCAAATGAAACCTCGTCATCTTTCATTTTACCTAGAGAAAGTTAACTGTTTAATGTCCCCAGCAAAATGGGCTGTTTGTTTGATTCGATTTGCTTGTTTTTTTCCTTTTTTGCACTGTTGTAAATTTCTCTATGTAACTTCCCTGGCTCTTCGCTGCATTTCAGTGTCAGCACAGTGGCAGCCAGCACCTGTGTGCACCCTGGTTATGCAGTTTTCTCCTCACCACACAACACGATCCTGTCTTTGTACTCTTCAGACTGCACACTCTCTTTCATAACAGTCTTTGCGGTTTACAGAGTTTTCTGAAAATAATTACATTCCATTTTTGACTTACATGGAGGAAGGCTGGTATAATGAAATAGACTTCAACCAAGAAATAGGATTTCAGGATTCCATTCTGAGCACTTCTGTGAATTCTGTGAATTCTGTGATCTAATTTTCAAAACTATCTGAAGAACCCAAATGCCTATGTCCATAAGATGAAGAAATTTGGGTGATTTTACAATCATTAACTATAGAATTCTATGTCTCCTTATTTTATATTCAGGCATTCATTTGTTCATTCAACCAGTAGACCTTCATTACCAGTGCTAGATATTTGGGGTAGTAATAATCTGCACTAAAGCTTTTCATGTAATAACTTAGTGAATCTTCACTCTCCACCTAATCATTGAAGAAACTGACACATAAAAAGCTTAATAAGTTGGCCAAGCTCTCATAGTAGCAAGTGGCAGGGCTAGGATTCAAAGCCAGAATGACCAGTTCCAGAGCCTGTCGTTTGTTACCACTGTGCTGCACCACCTGAAGCCACAAGGCAAGAAAGAAGAGTCACCTTCTTGAAAAACCTCATGGGCTACAGAGAAGACACATATGTAACCAAATAGGGCAAAGTGACAAATGCTACATACTAATACATTATACAAAGTCATTTGCCTTGCTTGTGCCAATCACTCAGTTGTTTTACATATATTATAACACTTAATCCGCAGAACAAATTTTCAAGGTGAGTATAATTATCTCCAGGGTTCTTTTCTTATGTAAGGAAACCGAACTCTTAAGAAGTTAAGTAATGTTCCCAATACTCTGTAGTTAATAAATGACTGAGCTGGGATTAGAACTCATGTTTGTCTGATTCCACAGTCTGTTTTGTCACTCTCTGTCACACTCCATTGTGTACATAGCATTCCTATTCTGAATTTCTCTGAAATTTATGTCTCTATTGTTGTATTTATTCTATGATATTAAAATTTTAAAGTAAAAAAACATTGCCAAATTTTTCAACAATGCATGAGAACAAAATTATCATTCTTCAGAATGTCTGAAAGAATTCACAAAGCAAAGAATTAGATTACCTAGAATCAGTAGACACTGAAGCCAAACAGTTGCTTTGAACTTTTGCTTCTCATCTTCTGGGAGTTGAATTCCTGCAATCACTAAAAAAACTTGACACTTTGGATCAAGGAAACACATCAGAATCTCAGAATTAGGGGATAACATGGAGATGCTTTTCTCATTTTAAAAATAAGGGAATTCATTCCTAGAAGTCTAAATTCTTTGCCCCAAATTTTATAATTAAGTTAAAAATAGAATTCAGCTCTTCTCTCTCATATTCATTATCCAGTAATCTCCAAACATAAATGTTTATTATTATCACCTAGAACATATTAAAAATGTTTTATCCATTTGTTTATAAGTAAATATAATACAGACTGATTCAGTATAATGAGTGGTTATTTAAGAATCTGCATATTTAAAATGATTCCAAGATGACAATAAAATTCATTGTTAATTTTCATTATATGCATACCTTTCAAAATTATATTAGTATCATTATACGTGTGTGTAGAAATAAGGGGAAGGGAAGGGAGGAAACATATAATGAGGGAGAGTATAATGGGCAAGAAAGAGAGGATGAACACATAAATGAAAGAAGGAATAAACGGGGAGGGTCAAAGCAAGCTCGAATGTGCAAATGGAATTACCCCAAACTGGGCCCTTTGTTCCAAATTCATCCACCGCAACTCTTACATACTGCTTTTATTTATACCATTTCTACCATGCTTTCCCCCAGATCACTTCACCTTCGTCACTCCCTTCACACACACATGCCTGCACACAAAACACACACATAAGCGCAGCAGCAGAGCTAAGAACACTCGACAGTTCCTGTGAAGTCTAATCTTAACTGCATGGAAAAGACCCAAGATTAATTCAGTGTTGCTTCCCTTCTGGGAATAGTTCTTAAGTGTTCAGTTAAAATGAATTCAGTTCTATAAATTATCTTGCTTAATAGACATGCTCACTAAGGAAATATGCTGATAAAGTTGGACTTAAGTAAACAGAGGTTTATGAACTGTATGTTTGTGCGAGGTTTGAACTTTCAATCAGCTTGGAGAATATATTCATAAGAAGCCACCCTGAAGTTTTCAGTCTGACACTTTGACATCTTACTAGAGTGTGAATCTAGACGAGTACACCACCAGAGAAGCATGCGTATAAGTGGGTGACTATATACCCGTTCTTTCTTTCCTGACTTTACCCTGTTCTTTAGTTTGGCATGAAGTAATTTTTAGCCCAGAGCATCTCACCCTGTTGGAAATTGCTTTCTTAGTGCCAGCTAGTGGCCAGACTCTATTATATTATTAACATTTATATAGTATACGTACTTCATATAAATATATGTATATTTTCTAAGTGATAAATGCCAACCTAGAAAGAATTATAAACAAAACAAAATAAACAGACTTATCTAGCAAACCATTTTTTTATTCTCACCCAAGGACATCTTTTTCATTGCTCTGAGCAAGAGAGAGAGAGAGAGAGAGAGAGAGAGAGAGAGATGGCTTGGCTGCCTTCTCGCATGGGCCGCAACCAGGGATGGAGCCCACAACCTTTTGATGCACAGGCTGATGCTCCGTCCAGCTGAGCCACACCTGTCAGGGCTCTAGCAAAGAGTTTTGATCATATATTAAAGCAAGAATATTGTTTCATGTTCTAATTTTAAAAAAGAGGAATAATAAAAATATGCACATAAGGTAACTACAGATGCATTTTAATTGTCCATGAACAAAAGGGTGAAAATTACTCATAGACCTTTAACTCTGAAACTACTCTCCAAACCTAGATCAAAGTATGGGAGAATACATTTAAGTTAAATTAGGTAGCAGACTCAAGTAAAAATAGCCTTGGCATATTAGTCATTAATTGAAGTATGTGTCTAAGATTTAAAACAACGGACCAATTATGTCTCCCTCAATAGAAGAAATCACACATTCCTTCACTGTATGTTTAGTAACACAGGTTTACTTCAACTGAGGGATTATGTGAACCATAGAATTAAACCTGAACTTTTTATACCATGAAGTATCAAGGTGAAAAAGGTTTAACTCTTAGATTTTTATGTTGTTCTCTTGAAAGAAACTGTTTTATTAAAAACTATATTTTCTGATTAATTATCCATATGTTTGTAATATTTAATGATCAATACCTCTATGGGTTTTCCTTCAAATCTCTTAGCTCTTCATATTTTTTTTAGCTGGATTAATTGTACTTGATATTATCACTTTAATCCTTTCCTGTGTCCTTGTGACAAAACAGAACTCTTCCAGTATACTCCATGAGTAGAGAAAGGAAAAATATTTAAATACATTCCCAAATATTCGGATGCATGTCTGAATAGTTCCATCATCTGAAACTTAGATTGAGAAGCACTGGATCTTTGTCTGCCTATGAAAACACATGAGCTCCCACCTAGTCTGGCTCCACCCTCCTCTCCAGCACCCACCTTCCTTTCTGTTTCCCTTTTCAGTCTCCTCCAGCTGAGTGCAGTCCGACAGACCAAGCAGTGCCTTGTTCCCTGATGTCTACGGTGCTAAGTAAATGCTGCTGCTTCTTTCTGGGATTCTGCTCTTCCCTTCTCCACCCCAACACTTTTAAAAATAAAAATGTAAGTCAAATTCAATTTTGTCCTTCAGAAACCATCAGGTTTAAGGCTGGAAACTTTCTGCGATACCCCAGGGCTGTGTCTGGTGCCTTTCTGATAGCCTGAGCAGCACCTCATTATTGGTTTATCAAAGCGCGTGCGCGCCACATTATAACTATGTGTTTCTTTTGCCTTTTCTTTTCCTTGATGGTGTACTTGAAGACCAGGGTCCCAGGCCCTAAGACCTTGATAGTATCATGATAAACAATATGTAAATAGGTAAATAAATACATACATAAACTATAGATTTACTGAAGTGCTTCATTATTACTCTGAAATGGCGTATAGAGTATTATTTTATTTAGAAGACAGGAATATGCATTATTTGTGCCCTGAGTTATTCTAAAGAAGTGTCAATTAGCTTGTAAAGAAATATAAAATACAGGAGAAGGGGCTAAATTTTAAACAGATAGGAAAGATGAGGTAAATGGAAAATGACGACAGGGGCATAAAATGAAGCCGGGAATAAAAACTAAGGTGATATTTGGAATCTGGAAAACCATTTTCCTCTGGTCCCATGATAGTATCTTTGCCCCCTTCCAACTCTGAATGCAGAGATTTTCTCTTTATTTAAAGGATATCTATTTGTCATCTGCAATTTCTTCTAGCCTTAAGTCTGACAGGCCTCCCTAACTCGCCCAGGGTTTGGGAGAATACTTTATGAAAAGCCGAAGATAACTGGTCATTTCCCTAGGAGCCTCGTCCTCCTCCTCCTTCTCCCTGGTGGCCCCTATTTTCAGGCTTTCGTACAATTGTACTAAGTTATACTGACTTGTGCATTCTATTCTTCATGTTTGGATCTAGTTATATTGAAAGACGAAGTGCATGTTTGCATAAATAAATACACGTCAGATGCAAAATAATGCACATATATGCCTGTGATTTATTCTATAGAATCTTAGTTCACACTGCACCCAAATGTATCTTTACTGTGTGATGACAAGAAGAACTACTCAATTCTATTTTACTGGGAATTGTGTGCACAAAAAATTCTCATACTAAATAATATCATCAATACATAAATCTGTCATGAGTGAAAAGTGAAATAATGTCTAGACTTCTTTTTCTCAATCTGATTTTTCTGCTAATTAATATTTTCCACTATTCATGTCTGTTTTGTTCTTAAAAATCAGCTAATCAACTGGCCCAGTTACTTCCCCTCTCCCGTTATGTGTATGTGCGTTAATCTCTGAAGGTCTGATTATACTGTCATAATTCCTTCTGATTATTTTAGTTTTTTTCAATTTGACATGAAATATATAGACACATATTTACACATTTAGTTTAAATGTGTGTATATACATATACAAAGAAATTTATATATTTATAATTTTATATATCAATTAATGAAAGAAAATACAGATAAAGACAAAAAGAATAGTCACCTATAAAATTTGTAACCAACTCAAAATAACTGATCTATTGAATCAACCAACTAGTCCAATCTATATAAAATAAGTTAATAATACCAATCATTTCACTACATGGCTGTTTGATTAAATTGAATAGAAATTCACATAATAGTGCTATTAGTATAAAGTATGTGGTGCATGTATTATTTTAATTTTATGTGTGTGTTTTATACATACGCACATATATATATAGTAAATGTGACAGATATATTATATAAATAGTAAACATTAAACATTTCTAACTTGCAGGAAACCCAAATCTCTTTCTCAAATCAAGTTACCACATGACTAAATCCATTAGAGCTTATAAAAATTTATTATGTTTTTTTCTTGAACTCCATTTGGGAAAAAGGATGGAGTTTCACTTTAAGTTATAAGTCACAAAGCTACTACAGTTCTATAAGCACAATTAATAATGATTAATAACAATGAAATGGAGGGCCACCTTGAACCTGGCACGATTCTGTCATCAGAGAGCCTTCAGGTTGCCAGGGGATGTGCAGTTCTTTTCTGGTAACATCGACCACTGTGCTCAATTTTGAGCTTTGAGAAAATAAAGTTTGCTCAGAAGGGTTTGGCTAATTTCCTTGGGGAAATCAGCTCAGTAAAATCCATAGGAATGCTCATATTTTGACTTATAAATTCACAAAATTAACACTTCTCAAACGTCCTCATAACTAGGAACGTGTATCCACATATACGCACACACGGACGTGACTTAGATGTCATTGGTTTATGTGCCACATAAGTATTTTAAACAAAGGCAAAACTTAGGTCTTGACCAGAAGTCTAAATAGAACTAATTTCTTACATGAAATACTAATTCAAAAAATGCGAATACAATGGATTAAGTGGTATTAAATGCAATTCTTCATGGCACATTTAGGGAAAGGTAAGTTATCTTACTTAGTATAATTTGGGAAGGAGGAGAAGACAAAACTGATTGTTCAGAATCATTAAAACTTCAACTGTGTCCATATTTTAGTGAGAGGTATGTTATTATGAGTGTGTCACAGCTTATACTTAGGACTGTACTTTAATTGAAATTAGTTGCTAAAAAAAGGTTTTCTGTGTTCTGATTAAAAAATAGCAACCTCCTTAACCTTAAAAGAAACTTTTCCCTTTATTTCTTTTTTGTTTCCCTTTTTAAGTTAAAGTTGATTAACAAGGTCTTCTGCCCTACCCTACCACTGAAGTTCACTTTTCAGCTGAGGAAATGTTTCTGGGCTGTTGCAAACTTCCCTGCTCCCATCCTGTGTGGGAGAGCAATTCCCCAGGGGCCTCCTGTGTTTCTGCGTGTCTGTGAGCAGAGCCAGCGAGAGCTTGTGCTCCCGACTCTCTTTTTAAGAACGTGTGTACTGCGAGCAGCAGTCCTGGAAGACAGAAGTAGTTCTCCCTGTGGAGCAAAGGGCAGGTTTGTTTACAGTCCAGTATAATAAAGATAATTTCTCTCTGTGTGGTAAAGGGCAGGTCTGCTTGCTGCCATTATTAAAAAAAATCGAATTTTCTAAGCTCAGGAGCCTCAGCTACGACATAAACCCACTGGGCGTGGAGGTGTCACCTAGCCCGCACTGTCTCACCCTGTAGTAATTGGGGCTTGGGGGCCTGGGGACAGAACGTGACGATGCTCTGGTACTTCCACTGCTGTGCGTACTGAACGGCCCTTTGTCTCTGTCTGTCTCCCGTCAGCTCACGTGAAACTGGCAGATCTTTCACAGTCCTCTGTGTGATGTTTCTCCAGTTTCTGTCCTGTTTACTATGTCTAAGGATTCTCTTCTCCACCCTCACCCCGTAGGTGGTGGCTCGCTGGCTGGTCATCTAAATCTTCTTTCAATTCAGTTCCTTTTCAAATCTCTGCCTCCTTAGTGTAAAGTATCCACTTGTCCAGAAAAAAAAATCAGGTTAAATAATAAGTGACAATCCACTAAAGTCGGAGGGATAAAAAAAGGATGCGGAAGGAAGTGTGGATACAAAGGGAAGTCTGGATGGTATGTGGAGTAGGAGCCCCTAAGAATCCTTACGGCAGCTGGATTTTCAATTTCATCCCACTGCAGATGTCAGTCCTGGGTCTGGGGTTTAGCGTGGGCTGCGCTGCTGGGCTGGGTGCCTTGCCAGTTGGACCGCTAGACTCTACCTTTTCACTTCTTTGTGTTCACTGCTGAAAATACTACTTCCTTAGTAGTTCTATTTCTTATCTTCTTTCCCACAACTTCAACAATAAAATCAGTGAACTCATACATGGTTAGTGATAAAATAATAATATTTTCTACTTGCTTTTTTTACTTCTAATTTCAGACTGTTCCAAGGGGATGAGTAATAGCCCTCTGCAACAGGAGTCCAGAGACTCAACAACCACTTATTATAATTGCAGATTATCGGGCCACATACTCCAAGGATTTTGATTCAGTAAGGTTGAAGTGGGACACACACACATACATATATATATATATATATATATATATATAATTTTGATGAGATTCTTGAGTGAAGCTAAAGTTTGTCGGCAGATCTATGAGGTCTCCTGCCTCTTGATTTTGTAGCAGGCACATTTGACCAGTCTCGCAGAGATAGCTCAACACCAGATGCACAGACCGGTCGCCGACAAATCTCAGCTGAGGGCAGCGGTTTGCCCTGGAAGACTCAACTTCCAAGGATATTTCGGTAGTTATCTTTGGCCCATGAAACTGAAAGATTCATATTAATATGAAAAAAACTGCTGTGTTTTAGAATTTTGGCATATATTTGGTACAATTTCTTCTGATCTATAGTATGAATTATTATAAATGGAATAAAAATATTGAAAGCTATAGCTTATAAACATTTGGTAAAATACTATTACCCCAATGAACTTTATTTGAATAAGTTAAAGAATGTAAAAAAATTGAGAGAAAGACTATGGGGATATGTTTGAAAAGTAAAGACTGTTCCAGTCGTGGCTATTGAAATCATAAGATACAAAACAGGACGTTAATGAAAAAATGTCTTGCATCAGTGTTTTGGCTACATTGAGAGAAAGGGTATAACATAATGATATTGATAGTTCTGCAGATCTCTTACTGTTCTGACTTCCTAATAATTATGAGAAAATTTATTTTTATCAATATTTTTCAAACTAAATATATTTAAATAACCTAAGTAATGAGAACAGTACAGTAAGTTTTTTTGAATACAAACCAATACAGCTCATTTCTACCAGGTTTGATGAGCAGTTTCACCCTTATATTGAGACAAAATACAGTGCACGTGAAACCTCTGAAAGTGAAGGAAACACCACGTGTCTGTGATGCTCTACAGATGAGGATCCCGCAGTTCAGAAGGCCTGAGACCAGGATGATATTGGGAACATTTCTATCTGCACATGAAGCTGAATTATGATGGGATATTTGGAATAATTGATGTCACATAAAACAACCTGACTAATATTTTAACATATATATATTTTCATAGTAAACAGGTGACCTTTATCAATAGACAACTTCTTAAAAATAGCAACATAAATTTCAGACAACATTTTTAGGTGGTTTATGTTTTCTCTGAGATTATTCTGATGAAAGGTGATGGGACTTACAGTTTACGACAACTTTTACTTTCTTCACGTCTGGGAATGACACATCATTTTCTGCACTGCACTCATATTCGCCAGCCTGGTCCCTGGTAATTCCATAAATGTCCAAATACTGTCCATTTTCAAAAGGTTTTGCTACAAGAAAAAAAATACAGCATGTAATTGCCTGAAGCTTCATACAAGTAAAACAACAATCTTATGTCTTCCTAGTAGATATTGCTGACAAAACAACTCCAAATGAAACTGGGGAATTATTAGAACCTTTGTTCTCCTATGTTCAGAGGAAAAGTCAGAGAAAAAAGCAGAAACTGAACAAGAGATACTATAAAACTGTTTCCCCCAAATAGGATATACATGTGTTCTTTTTAATTGATCGTGGTCCCCTAACCTTGTCACACATCAAATAGAGCTCTGCACATTTCTGTAATTGAGTTCAACAACCTCCTAGCAGTGTAGATGAAACTCACTAATATCACCTGGTGCATATTGACTTTTACACACTGTGTGCTAGCAACTTGACACTTAACCTAACTAAATGTTACTTTTCTTTTGGGGAAATCTCATACTCATTCTCAAGATTTCAAGCCAGATGGCGTGGTAAGAGGATAGAGATATAATAAACTATTGTGATGTTTCAGTTTCCAAAATTATTAACTTTTCCAAGAGAGGTACACTATCTATATTATATATAATCCACACAATAAACCTAAAAAAATCTTTATGGCTCTCAAACTAAAAGTTAAGTTATCATAAAAACACACTAGATTATCTTTATTTTTAATATTTCAGGGAAAACATACTGTTTGACTAAAAATGGCAGTAGGTTAAAAATATAAAGACATAATCACAAATGAAAGAATATCCCCAAATGAGTTTGATTTGGGGAAAAAAGTGTCCTTTTGCAATACTAGAATTTTTATTTGCTTGAAAGCAGAGAATAATGGCAAAGGAAGAATGGACCTATGTGAGTTTCAAGAGGTGGGACTCATCTCCCCGCCTTGCACAAATCTTTAAAGCTCACATTTCAAGGCATACCAGAGAGAACTGAAAAATGAAACAATGATACCATTAAATGTCCTCTTTTCCAAGTCAATCTTATTTTTGTTTTCATCTTACACTCTCACCAAAACTATTATAATAGAGCATAACTTATAAAGTAGTAAGAAAACTTAAAATTTATATGAATAAAAATTTTAGTGTGGTAATTCAAATCTAAATTCCACATCAATTTAATTTTTAAAAAAAATTTCCTGCGGGCTCTGTTACCTGGATCTGAATAAATTGCTGCTCTGCCTGCCTTCCACATGATACGACTTTGCTAGTTACAACCTCGAGTGTTAAAGTATATATAATTAAATCATTTCCCACTTTTTTTTCTGGCCAATCACAACTTGTGGATAGGGGAGACTTATGCTTCTCAAATGGTGGTTGGTTGAGTAAGTTATTTCAGGTATAAGAAATAAACTTTAAAAAGCAGCAGTTGTCTTCAACACCCATATTCTTAAAATCTGATTTTATAATCATTTTCTTAGTTCAACCCAGTGTCCTTATCTGACTCCAACATACAAAGAAAACATTGATTTTCTGTTGTTTCCTTCTATTTATCTTATTTTCATCCTTATAATAAAGATAATCTTGTCTTAAATGGGTCTATAAAAACTACTAGAATATAGGGAGGACAGATCCCTATGCACATTCTGGAATTTTAAAAGATAACTTGAATTATAAAGTAAGGGCACTGTTAAGTGGAAATTAAAGTATGGAAGAATTGATATACTGTATAAGTATATCAATTAACTAACCTAGCTGAGTAGTTCAAAAGGAAGCCAATCACAAGTTAAAATATATACTATTGTGAAACTTTATAAAATCAAAGTTATTATGGCTTAACTTATTTTTAATATTAAAATGTTACTTGAATTTTCCTACTGTTGTGTACTGAAATAGTTTCAAAAATTGTGTACCCCCAAATGCATTTAAATAAAGAGCATGCGTTATACCTGTTTGAACAATCAACTACTATCTAATTCTTAATGAATCATTAAATATGGTGTGTGTGTGTTTATGTGTTGCTGTTTTTGTTGTTTAAACATTGTAGACATATGAACAATTGTTCTTAAAGTATTGAAGGATAGGAAGAAGCACTTTAGGTATGAATACTGGGAACCAAAGTATAATGACAGAGAGAGAAAACTGCCTCCCTTTCTTTTAAAGGGCTAAATGGCAAACTTTGAAAAATTGAGAGCAACTACAATAAGCTGTATGACAAAAACATTACCAATATCAGAACCACTTCATGAATTAACTCCAGAGAGCACCATTTATATCTACTGAATATGTTTATTCCTGGGGTTCACTACACAATCTACCTAACAATATTTCAGGGTCCTTCTCAACTCCACCACAGAACAGTGTTCCTCTTTCCAACTACCAGAACTAGCTATAAATGTTTATGCATTTCATAACTCAGTAGCTGTAAGAACCAGTGAATGAATGGTCTTGCCAACACTGTCAGTGATATAATACTAATATAAAAAGAGGGAAAAATGCCCTGGCTGCTGTGGCTCAGTGGATTGAGCACCAGCCTGCAAGCCAAAGGGTCACCAGTTCAATTCCCAGTCAGGACACATGCCTGGGTTGTGGGCCAGGTCCCCAGTGGGGGCATGCAAGAGGCAACCATGCATTGATGTTTCTCTCTTTCTCTTCCTGTCTAAAAATAAATAAATAAAAATCTTTAAAAAACACTTATGAAAAGAAAGCATAAATTCATAGCTAACTTCATTTTCCCCACTGGATCCCTGGTACTGTAAGCCACCCTGTCGCTTACATTCAGCACGCATCAGCTGTCCCAAAACATGTGCTCTAAGTATTCTCTTGTTTTTACACAGATGGCTCTGTATCCATCCTGAACTCATCCTTGCTCTCCTCTCAGTCTGATCTCACCAGGCTTTCAAACTCTGAAATTCTCTAGTTGTCCACAGTTGGCTTGGCTGCCTCTTTTTTTGTTGTCCTCTGTTTTCCTAATAGTAATTCTTCACCTCGGTTTTGGAACCAAGGAAACCAATCCTCTTTAATACTTGGCTGGGTTGCCCTATTTTCCTATCACTCCCTCACCAGGGGAGAGGATTTGAGCATAGTACATTAAAATGCAAAGGACATTTCAGTTTATGCAATATAACCCAGCTAATCTCCCCGACTGGAGGGGAAAGGCCAAGGCTGAAGGGAAATTGGGAGCAAAAGACAGGAGGACCATCACCAAAGCTGAGCCTTTACAGTGTTTAGGAGGATGTTTACTACTGCAAATCTGGATGAAAAATACAAACATTGGAACACTGTGCAACATGTTTATCCTTCAGGGTACCGATATGAATATATGTTGGTGAGATATAAACTCATCGTGATGCGGCCGTCCTCCTCTGGTCGCAGATGTTACCACTCTCTGCGAGTGCGGCAACAGTCCCTGCTTTGTTCCATCTCTGCGTCCTTAGCTCTAGTGCATGTCCGATGTGTCATACTCTTGGTAAATATGTATTACATAAATAAATAAGTGCATTTATAAATGAATTAATAAAGTCCTGTAAAGATAGAGTGCAGAGAATCAAAACACTTACATTCAAAGAAGTTACTACTTCTCTTTCAGAGTTGTGAAGGGGGAAAAGAAATTATAAAAGAATTGTCATCTTTGCTGACATCCTGAAGTAATAGGTGATGGCAGTGGTGAGAACAGACTGCAGTTTTCATAGATCCTTTTTAAGATCACAAAGACTACGAAACTTTCAATATGGCTTGAAGGAAAAAAGATAAGTACTCCCTATAATCTAAACAATGGCTTCCTTTTGTGTTTAGTCTCTTCCAGACACAGGTACACTTTTCTTAAAAAACCAACTGAAGAGAGTCTGCAGGCTTTCAATGATGCCACTATTATCACCATCTTCAAAGAGAAAGCTGAAAAAAATAGGAAATAGCCATGCTTCCTACACTTTCATGAGATTTATAAGGGCCTGGACAGAAAGATTTATGTGGTGGCCACTAAAATGACATCCAGATTTGGCTTCACGGTTGATAAGGCATATGAACCATACTTTATATTGCATATAAAAATTGTTAGCAACAACATCAGACTTCTACAAAGTACTAATAAGTTTCAGAAAAAATATTTGACAAAATAAATCCTGCTTGTATTATTTCCTCAACTAGTTTTTCTCTCACCTTCCTGGCCATTTTTTTTTTCATGTTTTCATATCCCTCAAATATTGTTCCTGTCTTATGACCTCTTTTTTTCACACAGGATGACCTCAGGGCATCCTGTTCATTCATTTGCATTTTATTACTATTTGTATATTGATACCTCCATGATTGATGTACTTAGTTCATATCTGTATCTTGAAACTTAAACACATATTTAACTGGACATCTCCATGTGGAAGACTTCCAGACATCTCAAAGTCGACACACCAAGAACAAAAGCACCTTCCCTGCCTTATCTGCAGTTCCTCCTGTGTTCCAAGACTCCGAGCGCTTTGATCCTCACCCAGTGCTCCAGCCAGAAACCTTATTATTAACTTTGACAGCGCACTTTATCTCAGCGCATACAACCATCAGTCACTGTATCCTGTCAATTCCGTCTCCTCCGTCATTCTCGGACCTCTTCTAGGAGCCCCTGTGCTCACTTACTGATCTCCGAATGCATGTATTCAGATGACATGCCAATGATTGCATGCTGATTTGCAGAGTCATTTCATCCATTTTCTAAAACCCTTGCTCAGACACAGTCACCCGCTTTTCAAGGTTTCACTGCAGTATATTTTGTTAGGGTCTCTTAGCCATTTATTACTAGATAGTACTCTGCAAGTTACCTTTCAAAATATCCTTGGGATGGTGTATTTACATTCATGATTGTAATTATTTCCTGTCAGCTTACTGTCTACCAGCATATTTGGTTTCCTGCAAGTATCTCCTCTATGGACTGTATAAGTAGTTAGGGATGTGGGTTCCAGAACTAGTCTATCTGATTTCAAATCCCATCTCTGCCTATTTTATATGTATATGACTACATGACTTTATACCAGTAATTTAACATTTGGTTTACTCATTTATTATGTGTGGGGGTAATAGAACCTGCCTCATATGGATGTTGTGAGGATTAAGTGGGTATGATGTGACTTAGAACACATCATAGGAATTAAAAAATACATTAGCTGTTACTACAAAGCACAGGTTTAGTCATGCCAGGAAGGTCAATTTAGACAAATATTCTTTCCATGTTGAGGTTAATATATTCGAGAATTAGTGCCTCTGTCTTAACATGATATTCAAGTGGAACCAGAAGTGAAGATAAGGAAGTTGTTCAAGAAGCGTAGACAGAAATGGTCAGTGCGGTTCTCACACCACCGCAGGAGGTCAGTGCACACTCCGCCATGTAGACCTGGAGATGGGACTGAGACTTGAGTTCATATTGGGTCACTTTCCCTCCGATAAATTCCCAAGGACCTTCTTGATTCACTTCTCTTCTTTCGTAAAATGTTTACACGTACATATGTAAAACCATTCTCAAATAGTCTTTCATCTAAAAACAGCATTCAAAGATGGCTGTCAACTTTGAGTTTCTCATAGGAATTGTCAGCTGAGTGATATAGCATTCTTTTGGCCTTCTTTGTCTTTATGTAGCTACTCCTGCTGCCTGGAACACCTTATCTTCCAGTTCACCCTCATATCTACTTCTCATCCTTCAGGTCTCTGCGTAGGCAATACCTCCTCAAAGAAAACTTTCCTGACTTAATCACTGTTCAGTCTAGTAGCTCCGTGTTACATATTTCAAAAAAAAAATAATCTTGCACTTAAATATTCTGTTTCTCATTGAGGATTTAATTAATAACAACTTTTAAAATATTTATCTTTCTTGTTGCTCTGTAAATTCTGTGATATAGAAGGCCACCTCATTTCATGTTCAGTATGGGCTCTCTATATATTTGTTGACTCTATGATTAAAGAAAGATAACATAATAGAAAGTTTGGAAAATTTAACATTTCATTAGAGGAGGAAGATTAATCTTCTTAGTTAAATAATTTTAACTGCATCACCATAAACAAACATATTTACATTTCATTAATTCCTTATTGTGTGTAAGATACCATGCTAAATGCTTTTATTATGAATACCTCAGTTAAACTTAAGTAAATAAATGAGGTAGATTTCATTATATGTAATAAGACTTGTAGCATTTAAAGAAGTTACATTTCTTGCCAATGACCCATTGACAAATATGATACTCAGAACTAATTTCAAAATTTATATGCCTCACTTGTATACCATTGAAATGTTGCTTCAGAACTCTCTTTGTAAATGGAGGTAATAAACATGTTTACTCTCCGTAAGAACTAAAGTAGGTTCGGTGTAATTCTTGCTCTTAGAACTATAAAGCACTATGTAGACATTAATTTAATCTCTGAAAGATGTTATTGGTTCTTGTATTATAGTTTTCTATGGCTGTTATAACAAATTGCCACACGTTGACTGGTTTAAAATTATACACATTTATTATCTACATCAGAAGTCCAGCACAGGTCTACAGTGATTAAAATAATGGGTCTCCCACAGATACCCATATCCGAATCAGTGGGGTCTGCAACTCTATTAGCTTATATGGCAAAGAAGACTGCAGATGTGATTAATGGTAAGTGCCTTGAGACAGGCAATTGAATATATTTAAGGGCCCAATCTATCACACAGGTCCTTAAGGGTAGAACAGGAAGGAAAAAGAGTGGGTCAGAGAGATGTGACATGATAAGGCACTATGGCTGACTTTGAACATGGAGAAAGGGAGGCACAAGCTAAGGAAAGCTGTGGCTTCTAAAAACTGGAAATGACCCTCAGCTGACAGCAAGTAATTGGTTCTCCTCTCGAACTTACAAAGGAACACAGCCTGTCAACACTTGGCTTTTAATCTGGTGAGACCAGTGCCGGACTTCTGACCTACAGAAATGTAAAATAATAAATTAGTGCTGTTTTAGTCACTAACTTTGTGGTAATTGTTACAGCAACAACATGAAACTAATACAGGGTCTCATGAACTAAAATAAAAGTGTTAGGCGTGTTTTTCTCCTTTAGATTTTTGGGAGAATTCAGATTCTTGCTGTTGTAGTACCTGGATCCCCATTTCCTTGGTGGAGGGTTGTTTCCAGCTTCTAGAGGCCACCTTCAGTCCTTCGGTCATTGCCCTCTTCCTCTATCTTCCACGCCAGCAGACGGTGGGTCAAATCTCTCTCCTACTTTGAATTTCTGTGGCCTCTTCTCCATTCTCATTTCTCTGAACTGCTTCTCTGCTTTCCTCTTCTACTTTTAAGGACTCATGTGTTAAATTGAGTCCACCTGCCTGATCCCAGATATCTACTTAATTACATCTGCAAATTCTCCTTCATGTGTCAAGTAACATAGTCACAGTTTCAATGAACTGTTGCATGGACACCTTTGGGGTCATTATTCTGCCTACGACTGTTCTTCACTAGACTTGGCAGTTCTATTTACATATACAAAATTGTCATTTGTCTACAGTTTTAAGAGACAATAGAAAAAAGCAAGTGGTCTAAATTATAAAGTTTCTGAGTTCATTATGAAGTTAGGCAACAGAAATCTAATAAGACATCCCTTTGGAAGTAAATGATTTTCATGAGAATGTACCACAAATTGAACAGGTAATATAATACTTGGAAGTTTTGCTTGCACACAGAAATAGTCGGGTTTGAAGGAACAATAGAGGAGGGTGTATGGTCAGATGAAATTATGAAAATTATCTACTAAATGACTGAAACAGAGGTTGCAGAAGCAAAGAAAAGCAATCGGCGATTAAAAGCTCACGGTTTCTGTGTGTTGTGTTACAATTTATCGCGGTGTACAAGGCAGCACTGAAGGAGAATTCTCAAATCTGCTCACAAAGGATGCCTGCATTCTACCTTTCTATTCCACAGACACCAGCCGCACGAGGGTCCCTGACCACTGAGCAAGGTGGTTTCCACTTCAAAAGCTTACACCTTGTTGAGGAGACAAAAGTATAAGAAGTCAGTGTTCAATAAAGTGTAATAATTTTTATATTTGAGGTAAATATAGGATGCTATGCCATCATAATTTCAAGAAAATTTCTAAAAGTTTGGTTAGGTCAGAGCATTAATTTAGCAAGAATGGGGAGAGGTAAGACCGAAGTTTTAAGCAGAGATCAATGCCTAGAAGGCCTTGTATGCTCCCTGTGAATTTTGTTTGAATGCTAACTTGAGGGATAACAACAGTACCGTAAGTAAAAGAGTATGACAAATTTTAGTATTTTAAAATGTTATGTTTTTAAAAGGTAACTATGGAATTCTACTTCTAGTTACATTTAGGAACAAAGACCAGGTTTTTTGCTATAAACCACTGAAGTGGATAAATTATGCGCAAGAAATCTTTTCAGACATTGGATAAGAGGTGGCACATGGCTGTGACCCGTTTATATGAAAACCTGTATATAAATGTTTATATTCACTTTATTGAGAAGAACTAAAACTGGAAACATTCAAACCTTTAATCACCTCATGAGTAAACAAATTGTGGTACATCCACATAATGAAATAACATTGGCCAATAAAATTATACATATAGGCATAACACAAGTGAATCTCAAAATACATTTTACTAAATGAATGAAAGTAGCCCCAAAGGCTACTTATATGACATTCTGGAAAGAGCACAACTGCAGAGGTAAAGAAGAGATCAGTTTTTTGTCCAGGGCTGGTGAGGGAAGGCTGGCTGGCTGCAAAAGGGCAGCGTGAGGAAATTTCTTTGCATGAAGAAACTGTTCTGTACGTTAAATGTGGTGGTGGCCACATGAGGATGTGTTTGTCAAAATCCATAGAACTTCACACTACAAATAGGGGTTATTTACTTTATATAAATGTAAAGACAAAACATATTTGTATACTACTACACAGCCACCAAAATGGCCAAACTTTAAAATATTTGTAATAACTAATGTAAGAAAGAAGATGGAGCACTCAACACAGCTCTCTCCTAAGAATGTACAATCCTTTCCCGATCCTTTCAGCTCTATAGGCAGGAAGTTTAGGAGTATTCTAATTGGTTCTTGGTCAATCACATTTTAGCAGTTCCATAGAAGTGATGTGAATTACAATGCAGTTTTCTACATGTTGCCTTAGGATTTCAGCTGAAGGCTACACTTTAGCGTCCTATTATATATATCACCTTTGTGAGCTAGGGTTCTCTGTGAATTATGCATTCTGTACTCCAGGGCCTGGCCAGACAGTAGAACTTTGACTTCTCTGGTTTTAAAGTATTATCACAAGTTCATGTAGAGAAATAGAATTTATATAGAATTTCATGAAGAAAATTCATTTATTTCTTGAGCTATTTAATTTTTTTAAAATT
Organism: Desmodus rotundus; assembly: GCF_022682495.2. NCBI lineage: Eukaryota > Metazoa > Chordata > Mammalia > Chiroptera > Phyllostomidae > Desmodus > Desmodus rotundus. Next base: position 50,690,342 of record NC_071389.1, read on the forward strand.
TCAGAATAATCCAGAAAACTGTACCCTTTCACTATCATATTTTGATTTGTATTAAAATTTCCTGTACTGAACTTTCATTGAGGGGCATAATAAGAAAGACTATATGGAATTTTTTATTACATTTTTATCACAAAAGTTATTGAGGTCCTGTTACTGTAATCAGTGTGTCTACTTACAATGGACCCAAGGGAGAAATTCTTTGTGCATCTTAGGACCAGGAAAGGTTCTACTTATGACATGTTAATTTGCTTTGCTAGTATGACCCATGATCTTATAAATTGTTTCTTTTTTTTCTAGGCCAGTTAAATTGAAAGCCAAGATAAATGTTTATATTCACATACGTTTGATGTTTTTCCTAGTGGTGTTTTTAACACCCCTAAGTAATATGTGAATAGATGAGGACATCAGAAATAAGAATATAAAGCAAAGATATTTGGAAAATAGCTATATTACATATAATGGTAATAGAGCAGAAATGTGTTAAAATCAAATAGTCAGATGACTTCCTATTGGTTATCACAATGGAGACTTTGGATCATATTTTATTTATCAGCAGAGGTATTTGTTGAGCAGACAGAAAAGAAGCATGGTGTCTAATATGAGGGGGATGCCCAAAGTGGAATTTATTTATTAAAAAATGGTGTACTTATTCTTACACGCTTAAACTTCAATCTCTTGCGAAGCACTCCTTTTGATGCAATACACCTATCGAGACTTTTTTCCACTGCTCCAAACAGTTTTTGAACTCATCAATTTTCAATGCCTTTTAGTGCTTCTGCTGTTTTTTGTTTTAACTCTTCCACATGGGCAAAGTGTTTCCCTTTGAGGAAGTTTTTCATCCAGGGAAACAAAAAATAGTCACTGGGGGTGAGATCTGGTGAATAGGGAGGGTCGTGCATGGAGATCATGCTGTTTTTGGTCAAAAACTGCTGAACACACAGCATAGTGTGGGCAGGTGTGCTGGTAAATCACCCGTCATGAAATGTGTGAATGCATTGAAAGAGTGTTCAAAAAAACTTCGCTGGAGCTGAACACAGCCTCTCACAACACCAACTGGTATCTGATACAGATGGATTCCTAGAACACTCACCTAGCGGAAGAAGCCTGTACTGTAAGAAGCCAGCCCCCTAGATGATAATTCAGAGTTCTTTTGGGTCCCTCTTTGTAGAAATGCTATGTAATGCTGACACTCCCTTGAGATTATCAAATAACATTCACGTAACTAACCATGATAAGGCTTCTAAAAGTCATTTAGCATGTTGAGGGAGTAGAAAAATACAGTTAACTTAAAATGTGTGCATATGAATGCCTTTATAAAAAGAAGAAAAAGAGATTATTTTATAACAAAATAGAGAAAGTAAAATTAGAAATATGAGCTTGGGCCTAGATTCACTGGGTTTCATGTGATTTGTGGTAACATTTTAAATCTCTCCTGGAATCAGTTTTCTCATGTGAACAGAGAAAACAATAGCAATGTCATAGGACTGTTATGAGTGTTAACTGTGAGAATATATATAGAGAGCCATGCATAAAATCCAAAGAAAATTAAAATAAAAATTTGTATGGACAAAAATTCATTAATAAAAATAAAATTGAAACTATGACATGTTGTTTACTGCTTATAGTATTTATAATCAAGAGGTAAGAATTGTGTTGTTAAGTCTCATAACATAATTTGATTTTGTTAACTAAAGCCTACAGAGCTAGGGAAGCAGATTAATAGTTTAATGTGGGAGAAACAACACATATGCCTATTCTAATCAGGTAGGGATCATGTTCGCTCCATATTGCACTAACAGATTCTTTTGGGGTTTTGTGGCTGTTTTTCTGGTCTCTCTATATTTGGCAGCCTGAGACTCATTTTCTCTAGGAAATTAGTGACTTAATCTGTAATGACAAGTTTAGTTATTTAGATAACACATTGTACATTATACTGAAGAAGAACTCCCCCCTCCTCCTCCCTTCCTACCCTGCCCCTAACACACACATACATCTTGTTCAAGAGGGATAAATTATGAAAAGAAAGTCCCCATAGAGAGAGAAACCGGCTGTTACTGTTTATATGCTTGTTTGCAACTAAGTTCTGTTCAGACCAGGTTGAATCCATTACTAGCAATGTAATATTTACTGTCTCTCTGAATGAAGCCATATGTTATTGGTCTGTACTATGTGAAACCTCTATTATGTTCTATTTGAAAGTATTGTAGCTTATCTGAATGCACTAATCTACATTTGCTCTAGTCTAATGAAGTTATCTCTCCATGTAACAGTAGTTTCAGTTATAGGAGGTTCAACTGGGTATCAGAAAATATTATTTATACTTCCACTATGCCTACAACTCACTCTGTGGCTTTATATGTCTCTTAGCATATTTGTTTCTTATTTTTGCATATGCAAAAAGGAAACTGTTTGGTTCTCAGCATTATTTTTATTGATTGAGCCCTAGTGACAGATGCCCCCCTTCATGGTCATGGGAAATAGCCCAGTGGCTGTGCAGATCTGTAGAGCTCACTGAATCGTGTGCCATAGCTCTCCTATGTGTCTACACATTGTAAGTTTCGTCAAGGTCAAAACTTTATATACTAATATTTTAAAGCTACACTGAATATCTAATAGTGCTTTGGTTCAAGAAACATACAATTCTTCAGTAAGTGCTTTTTGACTAACATTGCTGAGTGTTATGTGCTGAATTGGACAATACCTAAAATTCATGTGCAGAAGTCATAACCTCTGGTATGACAGAATGTGATCATATTTTCAGATAAGGTCTTTAAAGTGGGTTGTTAGTTAAGGTAAACTGAGGTTGTCGGAGTGGGCCTTAACCAGTGTGACTGGTATCCTTACAAAAAAAGGATATTTGGACACAAACTTGCACAGAGGAAAGACTATGTGAAGACATGGGGGAAGGATGACAATCTTCAAGTCAAGGAAAGAGGCTTGGAACAGACCCATATCTCATGGCCTGCAGAGGGAACCCACTCGCCAACATCTTGGTCTTGGACTTTCAGCCTCTGGAGCTGTGAGAATATACATTTCTGTTGTTTAAGTGACCCAGTCAGAGGTCACTTTCTGTTGTTATGGTAGTCCTAGTAAGCTAATACAGATGTCGTGTGAAGATAGTAGAGGGAAATCCTGTCTGTTAGGACACACTCCTTCTATTTAAAATACCTGAAATTTGATATATTGCCTCATAATCTGTTGACTTTGTATTCTATGTTATTGAAAGAACTATAGAATAAATCAAGGATGAATTTACAAAATAATGAGTTGCCTAGTTTTTCCAAAGTTTCACTATTAATGCACCTGATCCACCTCGCCCCCATAAATTCAATATAGTATGACTTCTTTTTGGTGGAACTGGAAGTGATATCAAAAATGGAGCCAACACAACTGTTATAATCATCTTCTGGTGACCTCATACTAACAGTAATAGGAAAATCTTCCATTATCATTACATTCTCAGATCTTTCAAATGTTTCTAACAGACTAGATAGAACCCACTATTTTTGAAATGTCAAGAGCAAAGTGAGAGAGAAACTTTAGAGTATTTAGAATAAAAAACAATCAAGTTTACAAAATATAATGTCATGAACTCACAAAGAAGCATGTATTCCAATGGTAGCTATTTCTCACATAGTGCCCGTTCACTAAGAAAAAGAAAGCGAACATGAAAAGGCAGTTGTGATAAAAGCACACAATTGAATACAGTCATTCTTTTTTGATGATTGTTAATATTACTTTATTATTATAAGAGGAAATAAAATGACAATGATATTGAAAAAACAGATGAATACAGAGATGATAGATATTCAACAGCAATTAAAATTTTAAATAAATAAAGCAAGTATTTCCATTTTACAGTATTGTGACAATAAATGAAGAAATATATTGTGATATAAAATAGATGATAGGAATATGCTGGTTCAATAAAAGTGATACAATCTATTGACTCTATCAATGCCAACTCTATGCACAGGAGGAAAAAACAAAATCTTTTGAAGCCATAATTGTCCTTCTTGATATAGTTGAATCAGAGGCAGCGTAACAAATAGTCCACACATATATGCATGGCTGATGTGACATGATGTGCATCAGAAGCTTGGCCAACTATCAAAGATCTCCAATGGTGGCTTTTCTTGTGTCTAAAATACCTGTCATCATTAATTATTCTTTTAGATAAAGGCAATTTCCCCAAGAAACTCTCACTGAACATGTAAATGCATTATCTAAAAAATAAAATATATAAACCTACTGGTACCCTACTGAAGTCCTCACTCCACTGCTCTGTGAGCTTCAGTGACTTACTAGATCTTATTTCAAAAACCACGACTTCTCTCTTTGATAAATTTGTCATACCAAAGTGGCTACTAAGGAGAAAATAATATTGGGCAAAAGAGTAGAACTAAACTTTTTATGTGGGGTTTTAGAGAACTACTTTGATGACCTCCGAACTTCCAGTTTCATCACAATCCGCCCAAATGTGAGCACCATTATTCACATTTATTCATATTCACCATTATTCATAGTAGCTTGGGGCATATTTCTTAACCACTCTGGATCTGGGATGATCCTTTTAAACCAGGCTATGTCTACCTCCCTCACAGGAGTTGTTATGCACATTATGAAGGATAATATATGCAAAGTGCCTGGAATTAATAGGTTCTCGGTAAATATTAACTACTGCTTCCTCTGTATTATTTCCCTGCAGGAAATCAACAGTTAAAACTATTACTTTTACTTGGAACAAGGAGGGCAATGGTTATTTCTCCAGAGAAAACATCAGCTAGCACTGCAATATTCTTTCAAGTATAACAGGTGGAAGCAAGTCAGATTAGATAAGTGTTAATTTATTTATAGCAAGGCAGAGAGAAAATCAGAGATGCAAGGAGTTTGCACATTTAAACACAAATCATTGACCCTGCCAGAGATTTAGGCAAGTCAATTTATTTCACAAGCTATGAAAAGAACTTTACTCAAAAATGGTGTGAGTTTGGCAATCTTCCTTCCCAGAAGATTTCTGTATTCACACCACTTTCTTCAAACTTGTTGAAAGTTGATTCCCCTGTCCTCTCATCACAGATCACACTATGGGAAAACATTTCTTTAGCTGATGATGGTGGTCAGTTGCACAAAGGTTCAACAAATATTTATATAATAAATATATATTGCTTTTAAGGAAAATGTGTGTGGCATTCTGTCATTCAGTAAATACTATTGATAAAACATTTCGTGCCAGTGATCACTTTAAGAGCTGGGAATATAAGGGGATACAATGCACCTGATGTCCTTGTTCCCATTGGACTTTCAGTCTGTCAAGGAATAAAAAAAATGAATGAAAAAAGTAAACACAAAAGAGAATATCAGATAATCACACACAGTGGGCAGGCAATTAAAATAGAGCACCTTTTCTGAAATTTGGCAGTCCTGATGCTTTGGCCATATGATTTGTGTGGGGGTGCTGTTCTGCGCACTAGACAATGTTGAGCATCTCCCTGGCCTCTACCCACTAGGTGCTGCTACAGTCATCCCCATCTCAAAGCTTCTCCCACACATTTTCACATGTCCCTTGAGGAACCATACTGGTATCTCCAGTTGAGAACCACTGAAGCAATGTGATATGAAGAAGAGTGACTGCCTAGTCACTGGATGAGCAGGATTTGGTGATCACAAAAGGCCACTTCCGCTGAGCCCCTAGTGTCATGGAAGAGCCGTCATGTAAAGGCTTGGGAGAGAATGATCTAGTCAAAGAAAACAGTGCAAGGACTCCGAGGCAGGGGCAGGAGTGGCAGGTTTGAGGGACAGAAAGAAGACCCCTAAGAGGAAGAGAAGTGTGAGAGGAGAGTGAAGAATACAAGTCAGTTCCTATATGGTTCTCCACCAGTAAGGGACGTTTGTTTTATTCTAAGTGTAATGAGATGCTCTTGAGAGTTTTCATCAAGGAAGCAATGTTACCTAGCTTATGTTTTGAAATAAGCAGTCTGCATTCGGTCTGGAGAATGAACTGAGGAGCCATACTGGAAGATGGAAGACTAATTTGGGGGCAGCCACTGTAGAAACAGTAAGACAGTGATGGTGTCAGTGATCTGCAACTGCACGCTCACTCTCAGGAGGCACACGTGGCATTTGCACATTGCGTGTGTTTCCTTCTTCCCAAACCCTGCTCTGTGCGTAGGTCACTTCCTCTCTCCCATCCACAGAAATACCACACATACACCTATTTCACCAAAACAATAGACCACTGATTGTTTCATTAACTCATCTATACATTTATTTAATAAGTTGATTTACTTACTGAATAAAATTAAGCTGCATTAACGGATGTAAGCGATAAAATATGATCCCTGTCATTAGAAGAGAACTTTTCACTGAGCATTTCGTTTCCTATGATAATACATCATGGTCACAATTTTTGTTTTTTACAGTCAGAATGATCAATTAGATTTTTCTCATTTTTGTCTGCATGACATGAAGAAAAAATGGGAATAAATAAATGGTCATTAAAGTTAGATGTTTTGTTTTGCTTTAACCCAGGGTCAAGCCCTTTTAACATTCTTTGAATTACTTAATTATCTATAAAACACAAAACCTATATATTTTGTAATGTTTTGTATGGATTAGAAGAAAATATTTTTTTGGCCATTGAAGGCATATTTTGATTTTCTTTTTAACAGTTTCATTTAGATAATACTGTTATACAATAACATGTACACATTTAAATACAATGCTATGTTTTAACATATGAATACAACCACTAAACCACAGGTGGCAAACACAAGGCCCGGGGGTGGAATCCAGCCCTCCACCTTGTTTTATCAGGCCTGGCACCTTGTTTCTACCTGGTGGCAGCGCCAGCTCCGTGCTCTTAGTTATATTTATACTGTTCTAAAATTACATTTGGCCCTTTGAAGGCAACCGAGAGGCTGATGTGGCCCCCGGTGACAATGAGTTTGACACCCCTGCAGGAAACTGTCACCACAACCAACATAATGAGCACATCCATCGCCCTGCAGAGTTGCCTCATCCTTCCCTCCTGCTCTGCCCTGTAGTCACATCCAGGCAACACTGCCGTTCCTCTCATCATACGTTAGTTTGTATTGCCTAGCGTTTTTATATAATTAGAATAATGCTCTTGCTTACATAGTTTCTGACATAAAATCTGTTGTCATTCTTACGTTTGTTCCTCTATACTGTGTCCACTTTATCTGGCCGCTATTAAGAGTGTTCCCAATTTTCACGTTTTTTTGGCAATTAGTTTATGATGTGCTTTGTTGTAGTTTTTTTCCTCCTTTCATCTTTCTTGGGCTTGTGTTTCACTGAAATCTTTGGTCTTGGTCTGGTATATAGAAAGATATTTAATCTTTGTCCCAAGTGCCTGGCCCAGAGCTTCCAAAATGCTTGGTATTTCCTGCATTTTGATGAGGAGGATAGAAATAGCTTTTGTTCTAATGAAGGGCCTTTTGTGGGCCCTTGAATCTCTTCAGGACACAAGTTGGTCATCAGAAAGTCTAAACACAGATAAGAGTTTGGAACTTTCAGACTGGCCCCACCCAACCTCAAAGGAAGAAATAGAGACTGAAGATTGAGTTAATCACTTAGTGGCCAATGATTTAATCAACCATGCTTGTATAGTGAAAGTTTCATTAAAACAACCTAAATGATGGGGTTCAGAGAGCTTCTGGGTCAGTGAATGCAGCCACTTGCTGGGAGGGTAGTGCTTTGCGACTCTGGGGACAGAAGCTCTTGTGTTCAGGACACTTCTGGACTTTGCCACATATCTCTTGTCATCTGGCTGTTTATTTGTACCTTGTATAATAAGCCAGTAAACATAAGTAATGCTCCTTTCAGAATTTTATAAACTGTTCAAGAAAATTATTGAATCTGGGGGGATCGCAGGAATCCTTAATTTATAGCATGTCATTCAGAAGTACCGGTGGCCTCAAACTTGTGATTGACATCTGAAATAGGGTCAGTCTTGTGAGCCTGAGCCCTGGATATGATGCTAATTTCAGGTAAATAAAACTTCAGATAGATAATGTCAGGATTGATTTGAATTGTTGAGGATTCAGTCATAGCACTGCAGAAGTTGTGTTGGAGAAGTTATCACTTATTTGGTAGCAGGAGGAAAAATATTCTCATAGGTTTATAGTTTTCACCAAATTTGGAAAATATTTCATCATAAGTTCCTCAATCTCTTAAAACTTATCCCTCTGTCCTATTTTTGGAGACGCCTGTTACATAAAGATTAGGCTGTTTGAAGCTGTTCCACTGCTTACTGATCTTATATTCACTTAAAAATTATTTTATTTGTTTGATCTTGGATAGTTTCTATGGCCACATATTAAAGTTTATTAGTATTTCCTTGTGAAATCTAATCCATCTTGAATTGCATCCAGTGAATTTTTCACATCTGCATTGTAGTTTTCATCTTTAAAATTTTATTTAGAGACTTTCAGAAAGAAAGAAAGAAAGAAAGAAAGATAGATAGATAGACAATAGATATTCCATGTCTCTACTTTCATATATATATATACGTATATATATATGAAAACTGTTCTGTATAGAGGTATGAAACTGTTTTAATACCTCATCTATTAATTCTAACACCTGTGTCAGTTTGGGATCAGTTTTTATAATTTCATGAAACTAATAATTTTATTACAGGTCATATTTTTCTGCTTATTTTTCATTTATATTTGTCAATTTTATTTGATTGATCATTGGATACTTTTGCATTCCTATAGATGTTCTTCAGCCTAGCTCAGGTGCATTTAAGTTACTTGAAAACAGTTGAATCTTTCCCAGTCTTGCTTTTAATATTTTCAAGGTGGGACCAGCACAGTACTCCATCTAGGACTAACTATTTCCCACTATTCCAGACACTTACCTTCAGCTGCTTCCCCACTCTGCAGTTTCTTCACACATGTGTGCTAAATGTGCTTCAAGCCAAGACACTGCATATCTCTGGGATGCTTGTCCTCTTCCTTCTCCCCTTCCCTGTGGCTTCCCTGTGCTCTTCTCCTTCTCTCCCTTTCTTTCCACCTTTTCACTTTGTGGGCCTCTGTCCTGTGGGGTCTTACCACATGTTGTTTTCCCTGGATTCAAGCTTCAACTTCTATCTCAGTGAGTGGGCTAGGCTCTGCTTGGGTTTCGCCTCCCTGGACCATAGCCTGGTTACTCTCTGGAAGCGGTAAGCTGGGGTAACTTTACATCTTTCCCTCCTTATTTTCTGTCTCTGAGAATTCATCATTCTCCATTACTCAACATCCATTATATTCTCAGCAATTTTTTCATATATTTTGCCAATTTTTTAGTGTGTCATCAGGAAGAGTAAATCTGGTCTCTATTACTTCTTGGTTGAAAGATGAAAGTCAAGATGTTTTCAAAATATATGGCCCACAAAAAGATCTCAACAATAATAATAGCTAAAATTTAATATACTTGGTATTGTAGGTATGTAAGAACTTATACTAGGTCCTTTGTGTACATGGTATTTTCTCTCCATGACCCTCTTCCCACCACTTATTCATTGGGAAGTTTTATGGTTATACTCCACTCACTTTGATACTTGTTTGAGTATAGCCTTGGGATTTAAATCTCATGCATGCTGATGAAGGTTAAGAAAATGGGTTAACTACATTATCATCAGTTAATTATGTGGTCCTTTTTAGTTTTCTATGTGATCTTTTGTTAGGAGCATGTAGTTGCATCACAAGTGAAGGGAATTTAAGATAAGTCATTTGCTATTTTAAATAGCTGTATCTTCAAATTAAAAGAAAAAAAAACTGTTCAAGATACAATGTTAGCTTTTTGCTCTAGCAAATTTATTCCCAGGGTCTACTCTCAGAAAATCTCTGCAGACAGGGCTTTTGTCATTATTGTTATTCTTCTCTCTGAGAATACCCTGAGAGCCCTAAATCTGCCTTCCTTTTCTCCCTTTTTTCTTCTTTGATACACTTCTTTGCACATCTTGGATTATGGCACAATTCCTAGTGTTTATTCTGAAGCTCGATTAGGATAATATCCTATGTCAAATGAGTTCAGCATCACTGCTACTCCTCAGTGATGGAAGAATTGACTTTATCTGCTCCACATCTCTCTACTTCCGTATTTGTCTTTGTGTCTGTCACAAGTTGGTTGGGAAAAAAACATTAATGAATATGCTATCATCAGGAAATGAACATGTGCTGAAGAACTGATCAAAGATAGCTTCTTACTACTGATGCCTCTAAAAGATGTTGAATGACAAATTGCTGCTCCTGTGAGTTATTGGAGTTAGTGTTCTGAGAACTTTAAAAGAACTTACATGATCCTTCTTTAAGGTACAACTGTTACTGTCAAATATTAGCAGGAATATTTTTTATTTATGAAATCCAAACTGGATGTTTCCTTTATACTTGTGCAAGTACAATAGAGTTTGAATATTTACCACATTGAGTAATGAAGTGGAAGAAAAAGAGAAATTGTGAGAAATGTTTCTGATTTTGCTCCTTAGAGTATCACATGATCACTGCATTAGCCATGATTCTTTTCTTTTGAAATGACAGAAATTCAATTTAAGCTAGTTAAACAGAGCAAAGAATTAACTGTCTCAGGTAATTGCAGAGTCCAAAGTTAAGGTTAGTTGATTGCACTCAAACATTTCTCTTCAGAATTCACAAGATCTACCTTTCTTGGTAATGCTCCCTTTTCTGTCAGTTTTATTCTCAGGTGGGTTTCTCTGTAAGACAGGACAGGTAGATCCTCCTATTCCCAGGTTGATATTGTCCTTAATGTCAGAAGGATTGAGTCCCTTTCTTTCCAGTGTCCAATCAATTCAACCCCAAAACCTCTGATAAGCCCTGATGTGGTCATGTGCCCATCTCTAGAGCAATCGTTGTGGTGAAGGGAATGATGGAATAGAACCACTGAAGCTTCCACTCCACCATCATTCTGTGGGAGATATAGTGAACCAGGATACCATACCACCTAGAGCAGTTTCTCCCCCCAAATATTGTCTTCCATTACTGGAGGAGATACAAGAAATGCTGGGCACACAAACGTCATGAATACCCACTATTAACCCCTCAGGTGTTCTGTGACATGTCTCACTGTTTACTACGTGTGGTTCTAGTGCACAGCCAAGTCCTCTTTGGTTCAGAAAACCTGGCTCCTTTACTGTGGTCAGCACAAGACTGAGGCCTTTGACATTCGCAAGATGCTGGACATTCTGTCATCTATTTAATTTTGTTCCTTATTAATCATCCGTTATCCAGTTTGGCACCGTTTCTTAGATGAACTTAAATTTTAGTTTCTGTATCACTATGGTGAAATTTTGGCATTTGTTCCTATATATTTCTACCCTCTTCCTTTCCGTTTCTTATCTAAATGCTCTCTATCTCTTATAACTTATTTTTGTTTTGCTGGTAAAATTTTAAGGTAATTTCTAAGGCAACCTCAGCTTTCTTAAAACATGAGACTCTCCCACATCAGGGGCTTTGCACTGGCTGCTGCCAGGCTGGGCATGCTCTTTCCACCAGTGGCTGTGAGGATAACTCCATTTCTGCCTCAAATGTCATCTTCTCAGCAGGCTGCACTTTGAACCAAATTTAAATTGCAGCTTCCTGCCTGCCCCAGCATTCCCAATCCACCTTATCAGGCTTTACTCCCCACACCCCATCTAACTAATCACCTGCTACGATACTATGTTGATTCAATATTTATTATTTATTGTCCAAATTCCTTACTGAAATAAAAGCTCTACAAAAAAGAAGCTTTTGTCTGTTCTGGGCACTACTATCTCCCAAGTTCTGGCACATGGTAAAATCTTAATAAATACTTGTTGAATTAATAAATGTTGTATTTTACAAGATAAATCTGAGTGATTTACATTAGTAACTTAACAAAACTCATTAAGAGATACGGCTGAATAGTTTTAATGAGAAAATAATTAATTAAGATTTTTTTCTTTGATCAGGAGACAATACCCATGAGAGAGAGAGACTCCAAAACTAACTATGAAATAAAATTGGATAAAAGTCAACCATAGTAATTTGAAAACAGGAAAATTTCCATTTCAATCTGGTAATTGGAATGGGGATCAGGAAGATGAACGACACAGATTCTAATGCTAAGGGGCATGGGAGGCTTCCTAAAAAAATAGTGTTTTTTTTTTTTTACAATAAAAAGATACAGGCAGCCCAGAATAGAGAAATAATGAGCAATTGTACAGGTGTCTTTGGAATAAATATTCCGGTAAGTGGGTGGCAACAACCAGAGCATAAGAGGTTGCAGCTGAATTTCTTACTTTTCATTCTGATAAAGGAAAATATTGATAACAGCAGTAGTGAAGAACTAGGAAATAATTTAGAAAAATAGATAAAATTCAGAAAGTTTAGAAACAGGTCTAATGTCTAACTATGATTCATGCTGAATTGATAATAATGATGCTCGTGATTTTTTACAAAAGTATTGTTTTGGTAAAACTTATATACCTTGCTTACCCAAGGTTGTGAAAGATAGTTTTCAAAAGGAAGTCTTATATGATGAGTTACACTATTATATAATTTCCTTGTATATATACAAATTTTATCTGGAGACTTTATATGACTTTCCAAACTCTGAAAATACATTTCTAAAAAACATTTTCAGAGGGGAGGGAGTTTCAGGGGAAAAGGGTGAAGGGTTTGTAGGAACAATTATAAAGGACACATGGACAATAATGGGGTGGGGTGGAAACGGGAGGGAAGTGGAGAGGGTTGGGGGGTTGGGCTGGGGTGGGGAGAAAAGGCAGAAAACTAGAAAACTGTGCTTGAACAACAATCATAAAAAAACATTTTCACTCATTGCTTAGTTTTCAAAATATTATAAAATAGCTATGAACATCTATAATTATAATGCAAAGTTACAAAATGTAAATAAAAAGATTTTTTCATTATTCAAAACATTTTCTTTCACTTAGCTTTAATAGCCAAATTGTTTGCATTTGAATCTTCTTGACCCATCCGTACCGACAGATTTCATACAAACATATGTTGCTGGTGTAGAGAAGCACTGGTACGTCTCCTTCTGTTTTGGTGTGTGAATGCATCTGTGTTCACATGTGGGCCTGTGTATCTTTGCTTTTACAAAGAAATGACCACAGGAAAGAAAGCGACCCAACCACCAAACAAAAAGGCAACCAATGGGAGATGATATTTGTAAACAACAGCCCTGACAAAGGGTTAATGTCTTAACACCACATCCAACTTAACACCAAACAAACAAACAATCCAATTAAAACATGTGCAGAAGGTCTGAACAGACACTTCTCCCAAGAAGATGTAGAAATGGCCCACAGCTATATGAAAAGATGCTCAATTTAGGAAAATGCAAATCAAAACTACAATGAGATACCACCACACACCTGTTAGAATGGCTATTATCAACTAGATAGGTAATAACAGGTGTTGGAGAAGTTGTGGGGAAAAAAGTAACCTTCATTTACTGCTAGTGGGAATGTAAACTGGTACAGCCACTATGGCAAATACTATGGCAGTTCCTCAAACTGTTATAGGAAACAGTTCCTAACTGTTCCTAAAGTAGAATTACTGTATGACTCAGCAATCCCTCTTCTGAGTGTCTACCCTAAAACTCAAAAACATTTATTTGCAAAAATATATGTATCCCTATTTTACTACAACATTATTCATGACAACCAAGACATGGAGACAACCGAAATATCCTTCAATAGAGAACTGGATAAAGAAGATGTGCTACAGCCTTGGTGTGTGTGGCTCAGTGGACTGAGTGCTGGCCTGAGAACCAAAGGGATGCCAGTTCAATTCCCAGTCAAGACAGATTCCCGGGTTGTGGGCCAGGTCCCCAGAAGCGGGCATGCAAGAAGCAGCCACATATTGATGTTTCTCTCCTTCTCTTTCCCCTTCCCTTCCCTTCTGTCTACAAATAAATAAAACCTTTTCTAAAAAAATATGTGCTATATATACTATGGAATACTGTTCAGTCATAGGAAAGGATGAAATATTTCCATTTACAACAAGAGGAATGGACCTTGGGAATAACATGCTAAGTGAAATAAGTCAGAAAAAGTTAAGAACCATATTTCACACATATGTAGGATACAAAACTGAAACTCATAGACACAGACAACAGTATGGTGGTTGCAGAGGGAAGGGGGTGGGGGTAGTAAAGGGTAAAGGGGACCAAATATATGATGACAGAAGATGGTTTGACTGTGGGTGGTGAGCACACAGTACAATATACAGACTCCATATCACAGAAATGTACACTTAAAACCTCTATGATCTTACTAACCAACGCCACCCCAATAAATTTAATTTAAAAAGTGAAAGCATAATAACAGGTAAAAATGATTTGATTTTGTCATTATTAGGCTTTTTACTTTTTTATTCTAATAAGCATTGCAGCTCAGGCAGCAAGAAAAGAAAGTTTTTGGATTTGGTCTTACATGGATTAGTGATTTCAACAACTTAATGAAGATAAGACCGAGGAGATGATTCTTATTAACAAGACAATATAAGTCAGGAGGGTAGATATTACATGATAAATTTTATTCAGTATGTATTCTACAGCCTCTGTCCTCTTTTTATTAAGCCAACACATTACATGTTGTAGAACAAAATCCACAGAACTCAACTCTCCGCATCGCCCTTGGAGGAGCTCCCTCCACTCTGAACGGCACTGTTGTCAAACGGCCGCCACTGTATCATTACATGTTGGTGGAGTCCAGCTTTTGTGATCAGCCCTTTGAGTGAGGAACACTCACTCTGATATCTCAAATCATATTGTCCAAAACATATGTGGGATTGTTATTTTTTAAATGTTTGATATTTACATTACATTTTTGATAGAAGCAATAATACAAGTAGAAAAAAACCAATTTCTTCATTATAGACTATAGAGACAGAGTTCTTTTTTTGTTGTACAAATATCATTTAAAATGCATATTGCTTCTTTCTTGACTCCCCACCAGTGGAGCAGGCAAAATTGGACTTGCATAAAATGATGGTTACTATTATATTCCACTGCAGGAGAAGATACAAAACTGACATATTGTTTTCATATGTAGCATCTTCTGAAGACTAGTGCTTTACTAGCACATAACCATTACATGCAACTGGTAGAAAATGGTTGGAATTTAATTTTAAGATAACTCGAAGTTTTGGAGTAGTATGTCTATGACAACCTGGTACCTGCTCCCATTCACAAATGAACAAAGGGAAGTAAATGAAGAGAATCAATAAGCACAGTTACTCCTTAGGCTTCTATTTTATATTTTTATTGTAACATTAATTGATTTGGATTTGATGCCTTTAGTTTTTATAAGGTGTAGGTGCTTATCTGCAATGAACAATGGAATATTACATTTCACAAGTATATATGAATTGCAGATATCTTGATTTTTTTAATCAGGGACCCAGGCTCAGCCCATGTGTTCAATTTTATACTTATCAATTACTATCTTTAAATCATTAGGGGCACATTCGACATATTATTGAGGGCCTCCCTTTTTTTTTTTGCCAGCTTCTATGTTTTATTCTGGAAATATAAGGCATAGTTAAACTGCTTAATTAAAATGGTTGTTCTTCTATAGTGCAGATATTTTTGTTGTTGTTGTTAGCCTAATATTTGGTAATTTTAGAGAAATCTGGGGGTAAGATGTAATGCAACATTCTTCCATCAAAAAATAAAAATTTAAGACAAATTGTCTAAGATTGTGTTTCACAATTCTTTGTAAAGGCATTTGCATTTGTGATGGTAAAATGTAATATCTTCTGCTGGTTAGCTTCAAAGCTCTGTGAACAATGGAATATTACATTTCACAAGTAGATATGACTCTGTGCCTTTAGAAGAAATCCCATTTACTTTTCTAACATTTTCTAATATTTGCCAATTTTATATTGCTAAAAATATAAATGTATATGACTACTACATAAATACTCAATAATCCTGAACCCTCTCTTTACTGTCATTGTCCCAGAAAGCACGAGACAAGTCAGAGACCACACTGTGACACAAAGTATGTTTTGGGGGATGGGGGAGGCCACAAAAAACACTTTATTTAAAAAAAATTTATAGGACATTCTCCTGATAAGATTATGGAGAAAAAATTTTCCCATTTTCAAATAAGCTTGGGAAATATTGCGTTAAACAGAAGAAGCACATTTCCATATTCCTGGCTTCTCAGAGCCTCTAATATGCTAACGTCCACTGTAACTCTTCGAGACAGGTGTGCTCAGCTTTCCTCAGGTCCATTTGGTCACAAGACAGTTCTTTTTTTTTCCCCCCTATAGATTATCTTCTGGAATATTGTTTCAAAGAAAATACTTTGGGAAAGCTCCACTGTTTGCTGATTAGCTCCAGAGATTAGACTGAGATTTAAAAGGGAAGTGCATCTACATTTTAATACTGAAACATCTGATACATCTACTGCTGTTTGGAAGAAAGTACATTGTCTTTGTAGAAAATGATGAGAATCAGTGAGGATTCTTTTTTTTTTTTTTAAATATATGTATTGATTATGCTATTACAGTTGTCCCATTCCCCCCCACTCCACTCCATCCTGCCCACCCCCACCCTCCCAAATTCCCCCCCTATAGTTCATGTCCATGGGTCATACTTATAAGTTCTTTGGCTTCTACATTTCCTACACTATTTTTACCCTCCCTCTATTTATTTTCCACCTATCATCTATGCTACTTATTCTCTGTACCTTTCCCCCCCTCTCCCCGTCCCACTCCCCTATTGACAACCCTCCATGTGATCTCCATCTCTATGGTTCTGTTCCTGTTCTAGTTGTTTGCCTAGTTTGCTCTTGTTTTTGTTTTAGGTGTGGTCGTTAATAACTGTGAGTTTGCTGTCATTTTTACTGTTCCTATTTTTGATCTCCTTTTTCTTAGGTAACTCCCTTTCACATTTCATATAATAAGGGCTGGGTGATGATGAACTTCCTTAACTTGACCTTATCTGAGAAGCACTTTATCTTCCCTTCCATTCTAAATGATAGCTTTGCTGGATACAGTAATCTTGGATGTAGGTCCTTGCGTTTAATCTTGGGTAATGTAATTATGATGTGCCTTGGTGTGTTCCTCCTTGGGTCCAGCCTCTTTGGGACTCTCTGAGCTTCCTGGACTTCCTGGAAGTCTATTTCCTTTGCCAGATGAGGGAAGTTCTCCTTCATTATTTGTTCAAATAAGTCAGTGAGGATTCTGAGCGTGGGAGTCACTCAGATGTTTTGTGGGGACAGTTTGCACATGTGCATTTTAGCAACTGAGTTCACTGACAACATTCCTCCAGTGAACTTGAATTCTATACGAGGGGGAACCCCAAGAAGAAATTATCTTCTGGAGGATGGGCACATTGCAGTACAGCCTTTCCTCACTAAGTGAGTGTTCTAGGCACACATCTGTACCAGTGTGCCAGCTGGCATTGTTGTGAGAGGCTGCATGCAGCTTCAGTGAATTTTTTTTGAAGACTCTTTCAATATGTTTGCCCATTTCATGGCAGATGGTGTATGTGCACACTTGCCCACACCTCGCTGAGTGGTCAGTAGTTTTCGACCAAAAAATTGCATGACCCCTATACCCCACCCTCTTTATTCACCTGATCTCACCTGAGTGACTTTTTTGTTTGTTTGTTTCCCCGGAAGAAAAAAAAAATTCCTCAAAGGGAAATGCATTGCTGATGTGGAAGAGGTGAAACAAAAAACGGTGGAAGCACTAAAAGGCACTGAAATTGATGAGTTCAGAAACCGTTTTGAGCAGTGGAAAGAACATCTCGATAGGTGTATTGTACCAAATGGGGAGAATTTTGAGAAGGACTGAAGTTTAAATATGTAAGAATAAATACACAATTTTTTATAAATGAATTCCAGTTTGGGGGGGGTCCTCTCAAATTAGATGAAAAACTTTCTTAGAAATTTTAGTCTATTTTATAACTGCAGGTTAACCTGTTCCAAATATTCTTTTATTCACCACCATGCCTCCAGTTTGTTAAAATTGTAAATGTCACTTGCCCGCCCAGACTGAGTGGAAGTTAATAAAGTAGATTTGATGCATTATTTATATTTCAGCTTCATATCACACTTTGGCTGAAGAGCCCAAGGCTGTAAGAACTTTTCAATAAAGCAAAAATAATAGAAGTTAGTAGGCAAGTGGAGAAGCCAGGATAAGGAGGGTGAGAATGAGGGGTCTGGGAAAAGTGAGTAAATACTGGCAAATAATTCAAAGTTCATTCATTAAAATGGCAGAGTATAAACCAATAGCAATATAATGTATGAAAATTAAATGGCACAGAGATAGATGTATCTTCCAATCATGTGTATAGTATCAATTCCTAAAAGACAGAACATGCCAATGACAGACTCTTACAAACAAGAAACAATGAGTCATAATTGTATACGTCCACCATGGACAATTTATTCATTCCTTTTCAACTGTTAGGTTGAAACTTCCTAAATTGGAAAGTATTAAGTCTTTCAGCACCGTTAACATCTAGTAAATCTAGTTCATTTTCATATTTTTTATACTTTCATGAAATTCTCATAAAAGATCCTAGGCTTTTTCACATTACTGAGAGTCATAGAGTTTCTTACTGTAGTGTTGGATTGACACATTCCAAACCGTACCTGGGACCCTAAAGAAGGAACCCAGTGCAGAAGAAACAAACAGCCACAGGGTTTACTCCCAGAGCCGGGGCCCTGAATCCCAACGGCCTTGGTTAGAATTATATTTCTCTATCCTTTCCTATCAGAGGGACTTTGGCAAGTGTGTTGACCACTCTTAGCCAAGCTTCAATGTCTTTACATGTAAAAGTGGGTACAATAATAGTACATAGACCTCATAGAGTTTTTGAAGGATATACTAACTTTATACACAGTGCTTTGAATACTGCCTAGAATTAGTAATAGCTCAATAAATCATTATTTGCATCATTATTTTGATTATTATAAATAACGTGTTCTCCATTAATTATCTCTTTTCTTCTATGTCAATCTCTCTTCACTGCCTTCTCCCCTTTTAGTCTGATTTCCCCAAAGTAAAAATAAATGTTCCTTGAGCTATGCTTCTAACTTCATCTACCATCCCATCTTTCTCCGTCTCTTACTGCCACACTTCATTAAAGTTTCATTCCTCCCAAACATAATCTGTCCTTGAACCTCAGTCATCTTATCACTTGTACACCACTGAAATAGCCTTCACTACATTCACCGACGGCCTCTTAGTTTTAAATGCACTGAGCTCATACATAGTATTGCCATCATTGTCTTTGTTAGGTTTAAATGCCTTCTCATCCTCTTTGTGGGAGTGTCTGTTCCTCTTCAGTCACTTAAATGGCTCTTCCCTTTCCTTGCCACTAAGTTGTAGTCATCCTCCCAAGCCTGTCCTCTCAGTACCTTTAAGTTCAATCTACATACTATCTACCTGGGAATCTCTTTTACCTTCTCAGTCATATGTTGCTAACTTACAATTTTCTTCACTAGATGTGGCTTATTTCTTGATTTTCAGTGGCTAGTTGCATTGCCATTTTCACAAGGTTATCCCATCTGCACTCCTAACTCAGAGTGAGTTTTCCCATTTCTCGATCCTCTGATTCATCCATTGTAATGCTGCCAGATTTCATATCCATCTTTCAACACATACTTCAAATAGAGCTTCCTATACAGAGAGCCTTCTAAGAGCTTCAAGTTAAATTTCATCAGAACTCCACTCTGTTGGAATTTCCTTCTTAGTTATGGTTATTTGTTACATATCTATCCATTTTTTAACCCACTACTGACTATAAGCTGCTTTGAGACCAAAATATCACTACAATTTTCAAAACTTCAAAAAGTGACAGAATGAACAAAAATCTTATCTGTAATGAATGGCTGCTGAATTCAACTGCTGAATGTAAAGGGAGACACTGCATTTTTCAGACTATAAGATGCTCCGGACCATAAGATGCAGCTAGGTTTTAGAGGAGGAAAATAGGAAAAAAAAACCCACTCCACCCCCCCCCGCCCCTGCCCCAATGCAGTGAGCCAGGTAAGCTACATTCAGACTATAAGATGAACCCCAATTTTCCTTCCAAATTTTTTTGGGGGAGGTGCATTTTGTAGTCCGAAAAATACGGTACTATCTGTTAAAGTGGTAAATGAGACAGAGGGATTACATGGTTTGTACAAAACATCCAGGAGCACAATACAGTCACAGACATTGGGGCAAGAAAAGAAACAAGATTTCTATGACTATGATAAGAACAGCCAAGATGAACTTTTAGCCATACATTTTTATATATGATGTGTACACATATAATTAAATATATAACATTTTAAAAGCACAAAATTAGTTACACACACAAATCTGTGCAGTGTGTAAAACAGTTCTGCATGGCATTTCAGCTATGTCGTTATGAGTGCTATTTTTGTGATGATAGGTACGAAAGGGCAGTAACTGAGAGGACTCCTCCTAGAATAATATTAGGTGCTCAAGGGCATTTGAGAAAAATTGTATTTAAATTGTTACATATGAATCAAAAGGCTAGAAAGGACCGAGAAAGTCATCTATTTTATAGCCCTGCCTCAGGGGTATAAAGGGTTTAAAGTTTTTACATTCTATTGAAATGATCAATTAATATTCAGTGAAAGAGAATATTCATTGACTTCCTAACAATGTGATCCGTGATCTCCCTAGATTGTTATTGCTTCCGTGTCTTCATCTTTCTTTGTATAAAAAGCTCGGAATTCTTTGGGATGTTGACCACAGTCAGATTAGCTAATGATAAAATAGCTTGTTGTTATAAAAGGAAATACTACCTTCTAAGTTTTTAAGTTAAAGTTTGTGTATTAATTATTTTCTGTTATTATACATAATACTTTGTATTATAGCGTTAAACCTCTACATTTTATATATATTTTTTAAATATATTTATTGATTATGCTATTACAGTTGTCCCATTTCCCCCCCCACTCCACTCCATCCTGCCCACCCCCGTCCCTCCCACATTCCCCCCCTATAGTTCATGTCCATAGGTCATACTTATAAGTTCTTTGGCTTCTACATTTCCTACACTATTTTTACCCTCCCCCTGTCTATTTTCCACCTATCATCTATGCTACTTATTCTCTGTACCTTTCCCCCTCTCTCCCCCTCCCACTCCCTTAATGACAACCCTCATGTTCTAGTTGTTTGCCTAGTTTGCTCTCATTTTTGTTTTATGTGTGGCCATTAATAACTGTGAGTTTGCTGTCATTTTTACTGTTCCTATTTTTGATCTTCTTTTTCTTAGGTAACTCCCTTTAACATTTCATATAATAAGGGCTTGGTGATGATGAGCTTCTTTAACTTGACCTTATCTGAGAAGCACTTTATCTTCCCTTCCATTCTAAGTGATAGCTTTGCTGGATACAGTAATCTTGGATGTAGGTCCTTGCGTTTAATCTTGGGTAATGTAATTATGATGTGCCTTGGTGTGTTCCTCCTTGGGTCCAGCTTCTTTGGGACTCTCTGAGCTTCCTGGACTTCCCGGAAGTCTATTTCCTTTGCCAGATTAGGGAAGTTCTCCTTCATTATTTGTTCAAATAAGTTTTCAATTTTTTGTTCTTCCTCTTCTCCTTCTGGCACCCCTATAATTCGGATGTGGGAACGTTTCAAGGCGTCCGGGAGGTTCCTAAGCCTCTCCTCATTTTTCCAAGTTCTTGTTTCTTCATTCTTTTCTGCTTGGATGTTTGTTTCTTCCTTCTGGTCCACACCATTGATTTGAGTCCCAGTTTCCTTCTCATCACTATTGGTTCCCTGTACATTTTCCTTTGTTTCTCTTAGCATAGGCTTCATTTTTTCATCTGTTTTTCGAATAGATTCAACCAAGTCTGTGAGCATATTGATAACCAGTGCTTTGAACTGTGCATCTGATAGGTTGGCTATCTCTTCGTCGCTTAGTTGTATTTTTTCTGGAGCTTTGAAGTGTTCTGTCATTTGGGCCATTTTTTTTTTTTTTTTTGTCTTGGCGCGTCTGTTACTTTAAGGGGCGGAGCCTTAGGTGTTCACCGGGGCGGGGTAATGCTGGTCGCTGCGCTGTGACGCTGTACGTGGGGGAGGGGCCGAGTGGGAGCAATGGCGCCCGCCTCACTCTCCTCCGGATTTCAACCCTTCACTCCGATACCCACAATCAAACTGGGCCCCTCTCGTGCTGGTTCCCGAGTAAGTGGGCCTGTGCACACTCTAGGCCCCTGTGGGTCTCTCCAACAACCTCTTCTGTGAGGCTGGGAGTCTCTCCTGCTGCCGCCCCAACCCCCAGGGGCGCTTTCAATCAGAGGTTTGAGGCTTTATTTCCCGGAGCTGGAGCCCTGGGTTGCACAGTCTGCTTTGTTGCCCGCCCTTCGTCAGGTTTATCTGTGGGCGAATTTGGTGCCGTGCGGGGTGCTACCCGCTGCTCTGCCTGCCCCACTCTCCGCCACTCTGAGTCCGGCCCTCTCGGTTTATCTGCGCAGATGTGGGGCCGCAGGGTCTGCTAGTGCTCGGACTGCCTGCGCCATTTGTCCCACACTCCGCCAGTCTCAGTCCCGCCACAGCCGCGCGAGTCCTCTCCACCCCGGTGCCCGTCTCCGCCCCTCCTACCAGTCTGGATGAATGGTTATTTTCTATTTTCTTGGTGTTGGTCCCCCTTGTTGTTCGATTCTCTGTCAGTTCTGGTTGTGCGAGGAGGCGCAGTGTGTCTACCTACGCCGCCATCTTGGTTCTCCCATTTTAGATATTTTTAAAAAATACGTTCATGAATCTTATGTCTGAAACAGAATCTGGGTTTTTACGTTTAAGAATTTGTCAAATTATATATACACCTATATGTATCTTTACAAAAACTGTATTCCCTTCTTTTGTATGTATACAATCAGAGATTATGAAAATATAAGCAATACATTATCCAATTTTACGGTTCACCATTAAATTACCATTCAAAATGAACATTGCCTTTCTAAGATTGGGCAGCAACATTGCAGAAAATCATACTGCCTTGAAATAATCAGTAACTGGTATGTGGTTTTATAATTGACACAGAGTACAGTTTCTAGGAAAGGGACAGTTTTTATTTAAGCCTCTCAGAGTTGCTAGATGGTTGCCTCTCGGACATAGTTTGAATGGAATCAGGATTGTCCTGCTAGACCAGAGTTCCCCAATCAGGAACCTCTGATGTAATCATGTCTTCTAGTATCTGTACTAAAAGAACTAAATATTTGCTAAAGAATTGAATGCATTTTTAGAAATGAAGGAGAAAAAATGTAGATAACTATCTGCCTCTCTCAAAAGTAAGAAAAGCAAAACTCTGCAATTCTATTCCAAGCAAACTGAAGATGCCAAGTGGTATTTTACATTGTGAAGGCACATTATGGCGGGTGCTGCAAGAGGAGACAGGAAGGAACACTTGAGAATGCAGTGCAGTAAAGTCGGGTGCTTCCTAAAATCGTTCTCCAGTATCTGCATGAGAAGAAATCAGAAGCCATTCATGCATGTCTTAAGCAAACACACACACACACAGGCATGCACACACACACATATATATGAAAAAAAAAAAAAAAACCTCACCAGTCTTCCAGCTATAATAAACTCCAAGCAAAAGTAGAGATGGAACCTGAATTTTAAAATAAATCCTTCTGATTTTTCAACTTATGAAAAAGGAAATGAAACAGGCTCAATCATATTATATCCCAAATGTCTGTTAAAATGTGACCTTTTAGTCAACCAGTTTTTCAATAGTTCTGAAATTACAAATTCTGGCCCTGATTTTTCTATATATTCCCCATTCAATCACTTCTAGGGTGGAGGTAAGAAAATAACCTTTTCTCTTGTAGAGGAATGCTAATGCTATCTGAAAGCCGAGGCCTTAGTTTGTTTCATTTCTCAAAATGAAGATAAAGGTGGAGAAATGTTATTGTCACAGTAACAAAGATAAGAAGAAAGTAATAAAGTGGATGAGAAAACGTTCTCACAATGCACGTTGGTCATTTATCTTACCATTAGTTTCAAGACTTTGTGAGTATAAACATGACAATCAAAGTGGAGAGGAAAATGTATTTTATACTTTTTCATTCTTCCTTCAGACAAAGAAAGTTCCCCCAACGTGTGTGAGAGCTAATTTTCCTACAGTGCCATTTACTAAGAAGTTAAAAGTTGAATCTAATAGCTGACTTTTTAAAAAAGATTCACTTATTTATTTTTAGAGAGAGGGGAAGGGAGAGAGGAAGAGAGGGAGAGAAACATCAATGTGGGAGAGAATCCTTGATCATTTGCCCCCCACGCACCCAGTGGGGACCTGGCCTGCAACCCAGGCATGTACCCTGACGGGGAATGAACTGGTAACCTTTTGGTTTGCAGGACAATATCCAACGTACTGAGTCTTACCAGTCAGGACTCTGATGGCTGATTTTTAATCAGCAGGTAATAACAGCAGGTAATAAATACCCCCACCTCCTTCCTGACCCATTTTTGTGATTGCTCAGATCAGACTTACAGCCTCTGTGGCTGGCAGAGGTAACAACGCTTTTAGGCAACTGTGCCTCTGCCAGAGTCAAAGCAGGTTCCTTATATCAGATGACTTCCATCCACCAACTAGGGGAGGGAACAGGCTACACTGGAGTTATAAAAATTTATTATCCTTTTCTTTCCCTTCCAGGTTGCTATTATCCCATCTATTTCCCCAGAAGTGGACCTCTAAAAAATCTGCAGACTTCATTTGTCGTCTACAAAAAACCTTGTATGGAAGGGCGGAGAGAAGCTCGTCGGTGGGGCTACAAACTGAGTGCAATAGGTCACTCTACCACTGGTCCCCTGGGAAGGTCTGAGACAGGGGCCAGGAGCGGCCCCAACAGGGGCCGAGTGAGTTCTCAGCAAACGGGGCCTCCGTGCGAGGGCCAACTGGGCAGAGGATGGCTCGGGCCCTCCTCTGTGGAAAGGCCCGGCGGATGCCCCCCTAGCCGGAGCTTGGAACAGACTCACGGCCAGATAAGTGAGTTAAATGGCTGAGGTGAGGTACCCCGGAAGAGGGTGGCCTCACAAAAATCCTTTTATGAACCTCGGGGTCTTTTTTCAGTTACTGAGGCCACATAGAATTGCATGACATGAGCTTCCTGCTTTCCTTACTTAATTCAAATTATGACCTCTGTGTTTGTTATTATGGACTAAAGAGAGGTCAAGGACAACATAGCAAAAGCAAGCAGATCAAGACAAAAACAAAATTAAAAACCAAAACCCAAAACCCTCTTAAATTATTACTTTTTAAAAAGAAAGCTGGATATTTCCCTCATATTCTACCTCTTGCAATTGCAGTTTTGTTCCAATGAATTCTGGGAGTATTTCAAATAAAATTTGGTTCTTTCATGACCTTCAGGAAACCAGGAAATTGATTCACTTATTCAATAAAAATTTTATTGTGCACATATTAAGATCTGGGTGAGAGGAATATAGCAGGGAACCAAAGAATAAAAATCATTACCTTCATGGAGTCAACGGATTTTTGTTTTCCTTCCTCCACATCCCTATTGATTACATCTTTACAAGGCGTGATTCAACTTATTTGAATTCACTTCTCAAAAATATTTAATGACTTTCCATTTTTACCAAATAAAAAGTAAAGTCTAAGATCCCCACCATTTGTCCAAAGTATCCTCATGCCGTCCCCAAACGCGCCTCATATATGACCGTTTCATGACGCCCCACTGCAGACATGCCCCTCTCTCCTACGATCTTCACTATTGGGAGGTTATTACCAAATTCAAATTCTTCATGATATCAAGGTTATATGTGTTCCATCTAGATATGGTGTATCCCACTCTGCCTTCCCTAGAATTTTATTAATTATTCCTCTTAGGAAATTTATATCATTCATTCCTATAATACTGTTATGTGTACCTGTTTCTTCTTAATACACCGTAACATTTAAAGGCAGTCCACCTGATTTGTTCAATTTTTCAGCCATTTTTCATCATTTGGGCCTCTAATAAAGCATAGCATATGGGTAGTTCTCATCAAATTGTGAAGGAATTATTCCATTATTGCTATATTAGTGCTAATCTTTAGTCTGGCTACTCTGTACCATATGTGGGTTCCAGATACAGAGATTTTAAAAAAGTATGATTTAAAAAATTACAATTTAAGAGAGGAAGATACAAAGCAATGGAATGAAATATCTAGTTTACCTAAAAAACACGAAACCTAATTTTCCTCATGGATAGCCCACAGCTGAGGAGCAAGATTGGGACCCTAAGGAAATGAGATTATTCATGCCACAAGATGCTTCCTGGGTCAATAATGGAAGGGCTTCTCTGCTATCTACAGGAAAATAATGTAAAATAAAACAATAAAATAAGTGTTTGACCAACTGAGATTTAGATTCAGTGAAAATAAAATTTGTAAGATATATCACTAAAATATCACCTTGATATCCAGGCCTATATCTTTGGTGCTTTTTGGAACTAGAAGGCAGGTATACTTTATTATTATCCTTTCATTACCTTCATAAAAATGATGAGGATGTTTTAAAACATAATTCAATAGTCAAGTTAGGCCATCAGACATTTCAGAGTTGACAAGGGAAAATTTATTTTCAGGAATTATTTCATGAGCCTACTGCTTTCCTCCAGTGTGACTCAGTGTACTGAAAACCTCAAATGCTCCAATGACCATCAGAAAATGGGGACTAAATTATTCACAAAAAGAACCTGACCTAATGATTTCTTCCATTTACTGTGTCCCGGTTAGGCACTCAACCACTTGATTTCGTGGTATACTAGATTTCAGCACATCCATTATCGCTCTGAGGAGGAGACATCCAGAGTCTTGGGCTGATCTGTTAATTATTTCTGTGGATCCCTTTTGGTCCGGAGGTTCTACAACTATAGTTGCGGAACATAGAACAAAGGTGCACTAAAACTGAGACACAGCAAATATCTTCAAACCTTTCTAATCATGTGGTTCTCTGAGCATCCATGAATAGTGCACATATAATAGCAATCACCGTGAATATCACATTCGTGCTTACAGCCTTTTGCCACTACTGATGAATTTATTTTTAAGTCATGTGATAGTTGCTTTCTCATATAATCCTATCTCTCCCACTCCTTTCTATTTTAAAAGTAACCAGAGGGGTGGGGATAATGGGAGTAAAGGGGAAGGGTTTTCAGGAACATATATAAAGGACACATGGACAAAACCAAAGAGGGGTAGGATCAAGGGTGGGAAGTGGGGATGGCTGGGGTAGGGGGGAGTGATGGTGGGGAAATGGAAACAACTGTACTTGCACAACAATAAAAAAAAGTTACAAAAATTACACAAAATAAAAATAAAAATAAATAAAAGTAGACACATAGTTCCTCCAGGCTCATCTTCCTGGGAAAACTCATTAATCTTTCCAAATACCCATCATTCTTCCCATAAGTATTTGCCAAGTACCTACCATAAGCATTGCTTCTTAAGTGAGGAACCATGGAAGATCAAACATATGTAATACAGAATTATCTTCCTAAAGGAAAGTAAGATGTCATTGTATATACAAACAAAATAACTTTTACAGTTGTTCAGATAGTACAGAATTGCAGTTCTCTGGTTTTGTCAGTAAGATTTGGATTTGGAAAGTTTATAATTCAGCTATTGATTTTTTCGGTCTGAGAACAATCTCATAACTGGATCAGTCTCTTTGTTAACAATGAATTTTAATTTTAACTAATATTTAATATGTTGAATCTGAAAATGCCTGTTAGTATGGTATTATTAAAAATAATCTCATTCATGTGCAAAGTGAAACCTCATTTATAGACTCCGTTTAAATGTAATTGTTTTCTTAGGCTTCTTCTCAGGCCCTGACAACCTACAAAATCATCTTCAGCGGGGTGTCTGTGTGGTTAAAGATCAGACTGCACTGCAGAGCTCTGTTGCCTTCCTGAGCATCTTTCCACCCTGAAGCTGGTATCATGCCTGAGTTTCTCATTTGTCTAACTGGCACTTAGGGCTTATGAATTGAATTGTCCTTTCTCAGATGATTGAAGCAGGAGACTCTGCTTTTAGCTTCTCTTCATTCAAGCATCATCTCAACACTGACAACTGCATATGAAATAACTATCTTCTCTGTCAAGAATTGGAAATAGGATCTGTCTTGCAATTATGTATCCTTCCTTTCTGGTTAATCCTGCAATCCTCTTCCACTTGTGGCTTACATGACCCTGGAATTAACTATCAAAAAAGTGATGCTGATGTAGCTATCTGGGGAACAAAAGCTGTCAACTAAGCCTGGGAAGATGACATTTGGATATTATTATTGTTATTATTTGTTAGTTTAAGCCTCAGAATACTTCCTAAAGAATAAGAGCATGGGTTTTATAGTTATATATCTAACTCTGCCCTTCAGCCTTAACTTCTCAATAAAGGAAGGATGATAATAGAATGTTTATGATAATTAAAAAAAATTAAGATATAAAGTGCTTGGCAAGTGCAATGTAGTAAGTGTTCTATAAGTAGTAGCAATAATAACAATAGGCTATGTAAGATTAAGAACATATGAATCAATATGAACCACACAGCCCTATCCATGACCTGCAGTTTTAACTAGTGCATGGGTGCTCATCCATCATCTCCTTTTTTGAAAACGCAAGTCAGGGAACTTCTACTATACAGATAGAGGTAATAATTATTTTGTTTCCTGGGACATACAGTCTCTCTTGCTACCTCTCAACTGTGTTGCTATATCAGGAAAGGAGCTATAAACAACATGTAAACAATACTTGTGACTATGTTCCAATGATGCATTATATACAAAAAGAGTCAGCAGGTTGGATTAAGTCACAGATCTGAAGCTGAGTGTAGTTTGTTTAATGCTATGGACTGAATGGTTGTGTCCTCCACAGATTCCAATGTTAAAACCTAATTCCCAATTTGATTGTATTTGGAAGTGGGGTCTTTGGAAGTTGATTAGGTTATAAGGGTAAAGTTCCGATAAATTGAATTTGTGCCCTTATAAAAGAAGGCCTCATACAATGCCAAAAACATGATTCCTGGAAAAAAAATTGAAAAACTAGACTTAATTAAATTAAAAGTCTCTTCCCTGTAGAAAAACAATGTCAAGAGAATGAGAAGACAAGCCATAGACTAGGAGAAAATATTTGCAAAAGACATCTGATGAAGGACTGTTATTCAAAATACATAAAATGATGAAAACTCAACAGTAAAAAGCAGACAACTCATGGGACAAACATCTGAACATACACTTCACAGAAGAACATATAAGAATGGCACAGAAATACAAAGGATTATAAGACATTACTATGAAGAACTGTATGCCAAGAAATTTGAAAACCTAGGTGAAATGGACACATTTCTAGAAAAATATAATCTTCCAAAACTGAATGAAGAAGAAGCAGAAAACCTGAACAGACCAATAACAGCAGACAAAATTGAAGCAGTCATCAAAAAACTCCCAACACACAAAATCCCTGGACCAGATGGTTTCACAGGAGAATTCCACAAAGCACTTAAGGAAGAGATAACCCCTATCCTTCACAGACTATTCAAAAAAATCCAAACTGATGGAAGACTCCCAAACTCTTTTTATGAAGCCAGCATCATCCTAATCCCAAAACCAGATAAAGACACGATGAAGAAAGAAAACTTCAGGCCAATATTGCTGATGAACATAGATGCTAAAATTCTCAACAAAATATTAGCAAACCACATCCAGCAATACATTAAAAAAGATCATACACCATGACCAAGTGGGATTCATCCCAGGGATGCAAGGATGGTACAATATCTGCAAATCAATAAACATAATACATCACATAAACAACAGCAAAGACAAAAGTCACATGATCATATCAATAGATGTGGAAAAAGCATTTGATAAGATACAGCACCCATTTCTGATAAAAACACTCAGCAAAGTGGGAATACAGGGAGCATTCCTCTACATAATAAAGGCCATATATGAGAGACCTACAGCCAACATCATACTCAATGGACAAAAACTTAGAGCTTTCCCACTAAGATCAGGAACAAGACAAGGATGCCCTCTCTCACCACTCCTATTCAACATAATATTGGAAGTCCTAGCCACAGCAATCAGACAAGAAAAAGCAATAAAAGGCATCCAAATTTGAAAGGAGGAAATGAAACTGTCACTGTTTGCAGATGACATGATAATGTACATGGAAAATCTTATAGACTCCACCAAAAAACTACTCGACCTAATAAATGAATTTGGCAAAACAGGTGGATACAAAGTCAATAATAAGATATCAAAGGCATTCCTGTATACCAACAACGAAACTGCAGAAACAGAAATCAGGAGAAAAATCCCATTTGATATAGCAACAAGAAAAATCAAGTACCTAGGAATCAACCTAACCAAGGAGGTAAAAGACCTGTACTCAGAAAACTACACAACACTGAAGAAAGAAATTAAGGAAGACACAAACAAATGGAAGCATGTACCATGCTCATGGATTGGGAGAATTAACATCATCAAAATGGCCATACTACCCAAAGCAATTTATAGATTCAATGCAATCGCGATTAGAGTACCCATGACACATTTCACAGATATAGAACAAACATTTCAGAAATTCATATGGAACCATAAACGACCCCGAATAGCTGCAGCAATTTTGAGAAAGAAGAACAAAGCAGGAGGGATCACAATACCTGATATCAAACTGTACTACAAGGCCACTGTAATCAAAACAGCCTGGTACTGGCATAAAAACAGGCACATAGACCAATGGAATAGAACAGAGAGCCCAGAAATAAACTCAAGTCTTTATGGTCAGTTAATATTTGACAAAGGAGGCAGGAGCATAAAATGGAGCAAAGACAGCCTCTTCAACAGATGGTGTTGGGAGATCTGGACAGCTACGTGCAAAAAAATGAAACTCGATCACCAACTTATGCCATACACAAAAATAAACTCAAGATGGATAAAAGACTTAAATATAAGTTGTAACACCATAAAAGTCCTTGAGGAAAACATTGGCAGGAAAATCTCAGACATTCCACGCAGCAACATCCTCACAGACACATCCCCCAAAGCAAGGGACATAAAGGAAAGAATAAACAAATGGGACCTCATCAAAATAAAAAGCTTCTGCATGGCTAAAGAAAACAGCACTAAATTACAAAGAGAACCAACAATATGGGAAAACATATTTGCCAATGATACCTCAGACAAGGGCTTGATCTCCAAAATATATAAAGAACTCACACGACTCCACTCCAGGAAGACAAACAACCCAATTAAAAAATGGGCAAAGGACTTGAACAGACACTTCTCCAAGGAAGACATACAGAGGGCCCAGGGACATATGAAAAGATGCTCAGCATCACTAGCCATCAGAGAGATGCAAATTAAAACCACAATGAGGTACCATCTCACACCAGTCAGAATGGCCAACATAAACAAATCCACAAACAAATGTTGGAGAGGATGCGGAGAAAAGGGAACCCTAGTGCACTGTTGGTGGGAATGAAGACTGGTGAGGCCACTGTGGAAAACAATATGGAATTTCCTCAGAAAACTAAAAATGGAACTGCCCTTTGACCCAGCAATTCCGCTGCTGGGATTATACCCTAAGAACCCTGAAACACCAGTCCAAAAGAACCTGTGCACCCCAATGTTCATAGCAGCATTATTTACGATAGCCAAGTACTGGAAGCAACCTAAGTGCCCATCAGCAAATGAGTGGATCCAAAAACTATGGTATATTTACACAATGGAATTCTATGCAGCAGAGAGAAAGAAGGAGCTTATACCCTTTGCAACAGCATGGATGGAACTGGAGAGCATTATGCTAAGTGAAATAAGCCAGGCGGTGAGGGACAGATACCATATGATTTCACCTTTAACTGGAACATAATGAATAGAAGAAAAAAGGAAACAAAATATGACCAGAGACATCAAAGTTGAGAACAATCTGACAATGGTCAGGGGGGAGTGGGGAGGGGACAGTGAGGAGAGAGGATTACAGGAACTACTATAAAGGACACATGGACAAAATCAAGGGGGAGGGTGGAGGTGGGGGAGGGAGGGGGTTTCATCTGGGGTGGGGTGGAGGGATGGGGAGAAAAGGCACACAACTGTAAATGAATAACAATAAAAAATTAAAATTAAAAAAACAAAAAAGAGATTAACTATGAATAATAGTTAATAAATTATGAATAGTAAATAAATAGTTAATAAATAAAAAAGAACATATAAGAATGGCAAATAAACATATGAAATGATTCTCCACAACATATATTATCAGGAAAATGTAACTTAAAAGCAATGAAATACCATCACACATCCAGTAAAATAGCCAACACCAGAACATTGACAATACTAAATGCAGGAGAGGGTAGGTAGAAGAGAGGAACTCTCTTCCACTCTCAATAGCGGAGGAAGGCGAAACTGTACACCTCCACTTTGACATGCACTTGTCTGTTTTTTTTTACAAAACAAAATAGACTCTTACCTTATGATCTAACTCTCGGGCTCCTTGGTATTTACCCAAAAGAGCTGAAAACTCATGTCCACACAAAACCTGCATGCAAATGTTTGTCGTAGCTTTATTAATAATTGCCAAAACTTGGAAGTAACTCAGATATTCTTTAGTAAGTAAACGGGCGAATTAACTGTGGTACTTCCAGATGATGAAATAGTATTTAGTGTTAAAAAAATGAGTAATCATTATGAAAAATAAATGAAGGAATATTAAATGAATATTACTAAGTGAAAGAAGCAAATCTGAAAGGCTAATACATGTCATTATGTATTTGTCCAGACCCATAAAATGTAGAACACCAAGAATGAACCCTAAGGTAAATGATGGAGTTTGGATGAGTATGCTGTGTCAGTGTAAGTTTGGTTTTGGTAGCAGGTGTATCACTCTGGTGGTACACTCGCTACCAAAGTGATCAAATGAAATCATGCATTTGAGTGAGGTTATGCATGTGGGGAGGCAGGGGGATGTGGGAAATCTCTGTATCTTGCTCTTCATTTTGTTGTGAAATTAATACTGCTGTAAAACAATAAATTATTCAAATAAAGTGAAAAAAAGAAACACAAGGGAGCTCTTTCACTCTCTTTCCACAATGTTAGGAGATAGTGAGAAGACAGTTCTTTATGAACCTAAAGGTTGGCTCTTACCAGACACTGAATCTGTCAGTGCCTTGGTCTTGGACTTCGTACCCTTTAAAACTGTGCAAAATAAGTGCTTGTTGTTTAAGCAGCACAGTCTATGGTATTTTTGTTATAGCAGCCTGGGCAGACTAAGACACTTTCTATTCTAAATCACAAGATTTTTTCACAAAATTTTTTTTAACATAATGTTCTTAAATCCAACTAGTACAATGACCAATGTGTGTCCATGATGAAGTTTTTCTGAGAAATAAGGTACATAATGAGTTTTTCAAAAGACAAGTAAAGATTGAGTTAAAGCAATTTCCTTTATTTTTGACTATCTCCCTTCTCTTTACTAAAACATGTAATTGAGGACTTGAGTGTGACAGATGATAACCAAGTTATTTTTTAATGATTTCATTTGGTCACATAAAACGCTGGCTTTATCTACAATATCACCACTGTTGACCAAACAATAGAAATTGCATGCATCAAAGGTAATACAAAATTGTTTTAATTTCTGAAAAATATACTTCATTATTAGTTTGTAAAATTATATTTCTAAGTTGAGTAGGGAATTTAAGGACTTTTTGTTTTTAATCAGACCCTTATCCTGCATACAAAAACTGCCGCTGTAGCATACCCTACACGTTCCAAGCACGTGAAATGCCCTTTTTGAACACTTCTAATCTCACTATCTAAATGGCAATTTGCTTTATTTTTACAGCTCTACTGAAGAATATTCTCTTTCACACAAAAGTAAAAATCTCCCTTCCTATAACTTTCAGAATATAGGCAGACCTTTGTCTACCTTCCAGAATCACACACGACAATTGAAAGCCGTATTATATAGTATCCTTTTGATATTTGCAAATAGCCCTCATCCACAAAATAAAATAAAACAAAAAACCCTTTCCTCTACTTACAGAGACAAATTTTTTTCCAGTTGTTTCAATTTTTTTAATCTCCAGTACTAATTTCTTATTCTCATTCTTAGTTGATGATTTTGTTTTGTAATTTCATTGATATAATACAAGGAATCATAGAAGAAATATCAGCTCTGATTTTCAAATACACATGCTTATTAACATTTATATCTCTATAATCATCATATTGAATTTTTAACATTAAAGATGACAAATTGTTATAAAAGAAGATATATATCATGCTCACAGATAAATGAGTTAATATTGAAAACATGCCAATTCTCCCTACTGGATACTTAAATCCCCTTGGATTATTTGTTATTGTTTTTGTTAAGGAACATTTCAAAACTTTTGTATTTGTTTCGAATTTGTTTACATGAAAGAATAAAAGTTCCAAGAGACCTAAGTCAACTTAAAAAATTGTGGGGAGTGATCATCACATTACAGGCAAGGTATGCTATAAAGCCATGTTAATAACAAGCATGGCAAAAGTGCAGACCATTCTATTAAAGGAAGAGAATCATTTCTTTAGAATAAGGTAGCGCCCCCTAGTGTGAGAAGGAATCAATTCTCACATGATGGGGAAGCTGGTTCACCACTTGGAGAAAATTATCATTTTATCCCTTACTTTAAACTATATTAAAAGATCTTAATGGGTTAAATACTTAAATATTATATATAAAAATGTGAAGCTATAGAAAAAAATGCAGATAATACTTGTTATGTAAAAATTTTAAAAAAGTAAGACAAGAAATTAATGGTTTAGTCAAATCAGCATTAAGAGTTTTTGTTCAGTAAAAGAAAATTAAAAAAAAAAATTAAGCTACAGGTAACAGACTGGGAGGATTATTTCCAATGCCTCAGACAGCCCTGACTGGTGAGGCAGGTGTGGCTCAGTTGGTTGGGCATCATCCCACAAAGCGAAAGGTTGACAGTTTGATTCCCAGTCAGGGCATGTGTCTGGGTTGGGCGTCAGTGTCCTGTTGGGGTGCCTTTGAGAGGCAACCCATTGACGTTTCTTTCTCAATTGATACTTTCCTCCCTCTCTTTTCCCTCCCTTCCCCCAATCTCTAAAAATAAATAAATGAAATCTTTACAAATAAAATTAAATAAATACAATAAAGTGCCCAACACAAACAAGGGATTTTTAAACAAAGAAAAGTTCAAGCAAAATTAACGGAAATTGGGAGAAAGTTTTTAAAGTATCTAAGACACACAAAGAATTAATATCAGTAGTCTACAAAGAATATTATTAAATCATTAATTAAAAATACTAAAATTACATATAGAAAAATAGTTAAATATTTTAAAAGAAAATCCTCAAAATATCAAATATGAATAATCAATTCTATGTATGAATAGATGCTCAAAATCACTAGTAATCAGAAAATTGAAATTTAAAATTGAGATATCACTTTATGCTCATAAATTGGCAAAGATCACAAACTTGTATAACACTAAGTTTTGGCAAGAATTTTGGGAAATAGAATCATTTAAAGCAGTAGCATTTATATAAATTTAAAACCCCCAAATAGTTCTATATGCATTATAAGACTACAATCACATTCATAAAGCTATAGTGAACTAGAGTGAGCGGGGTGGGGCAGAAGAGGGAAAGAGACTAAGAACAAAGAATGAAAAGTAAAACTAAAGCAAAAGGGGCTATGTGTGGTCAGACCACTGTCAGTGCGTTGTGAACTGAAGAATGTTATGTTTATGTTGTACACTGGGATTTTAAAATTAAATGATAATGCCAAATGGAATTATAGTATATTTGATTTAAATTTTTTAAACTATTTTTATTGATTATGCTATTACAGTTTTCCCAATTTTTCTCTCTTTATCCCCCCTCTACCCTTCAGCCCCCAACCCTCCAGTATCCCCCCTCTTAGTTCATGTCCATGGGTTATATATATAAGTTCTTTGAGTTTTCTGTTTCCTATACCATTTTTATCTCTCCCCATCTATTTTATGCCTACTAATAATGCTCCTTCTTCCCTGTACCTTTTCCCTGCTATTCCTCCCTTCCCCCTCCCCACTGAAAACCCTCCACGTGGTGTCCATTTCTCTGATTCTGTTCCTGTTCTAGTTGTTTGCTTAATAATCCAAGAGGATTTAATTATGGAATGCATGTAAAATTAAGTTTTTGGAAAGAAGCATGTGCCAAAAATTTGCAGTACAGAAAGTCTCACCGACTTCCTAACCAGTAAGAAACAGATTTACTTAGAATTCTGGAAGGACATTTTTGTAGAATCCATGTGTCCCATTAAAAACTTAACATCAAGAGAAGCTTGAGGAAGAAAAAAAGCTACTTGTAATATATTTTTGTTTTCCTAGTTGACTTAGCCATTTGTGAGCCCAACTCCAGTCATTAGAATGTAATATTGCTGACAGAATATTTTCAAGAGATGTTGTGATACATTCAAACCCACACTATAGGGAAGATGTGGTCTTTGATTTCAAGGAGTGAATAACTTTAAAGACAAGGTAGGAAGTGGAGCAGGGAATTTATAAAGAATCCAGGGTTTACAATATATGAACAGCTTCGGATTGACTAAAAGGGGCAAAAAATGAGTAAGTAGGATAGCTTCTAGGATTCAAAATATGTAATAATCCACAGAAAATGGTGTTGATGAGTAAAGAAAAGAGTACACTGGACATAATGTTTCCTCGGTTTGTAGAAGTTGGAATCTGAACCAAGGGAACAAGAAACACAACAAGGAAACTGCTAGGCGTGATTTGACATCTATGGTGTTCTCGCCTGTAAACTTAGTGTTGTCCTTTGCATCAGCCCTATGATTATGTACTTGGTGAGTACATGAAGTTAGTAAGTTTATTGCTTGGGCTGCAACATGAAAGTGTTCAAGGTTGCCTGGAGGGAGTAGCGGGATTTTGAACAGAAGACACAAAAGCAGGATAGGCAGTTCCAGCAAATCTGAAATGCTCTTTTGTCTAAATTATCTCATTCTATCTGAAAGCTATTAAATAGCTTAAATTCATATATATTTTTTTAGGCAAAGAAGAGTCAGGTATCTTCAGCGTCTCATTATCTAACTCCTTCATTGACTACCATTTAAGAACTTCCTTTTCCTCTGAACTCTCCCTGGAAGTTTACTTCCAAATTCACAGATAAATTAATGTTCCTCAAAGCATGTTCTCTGTTCTGCCACTTCTGTCACAACATTTACACAGTATCACCTTACCTAAAAATGTATCCTTTTATGCCTGCATATTTCTAAATTTCCCCAAAGGAAATTCATGGAAGTTTTCTGCACTTTCCTTCCTTCTTTCATCACATGGCATATTCCCTCTTTAAAATGCCTTTCAGTTCACCTGGGTATTAGCCATTTAAAATGGAATATTGCTTGTCTCAATTATGTAAGAAGCTTATCTGATTGTAAGGGTCACTGAAGTTTTCAACCTCTTCCGAAAATAAAGGATATAACTAGTGTAAATGATTCCGCTGCATTACTGGCTTTCAAATGACAATTAAATTGAGTGTAGGAGGGAGGCTATCTTCTTTAAGACTATTTCCTCTAGTGAGTAGTAAAATACATCAGCTTTTTATCATATAAAGTGGCAATTGACTTAGTGACAAATAGACATACTTGTAGAGAGCTATTCTGAAGTCAGGCATATAAATCTCATTTAAAAAAAGTGAAGCATTTCCTGTATAGATATTTACCAGAAGGGATCTTAGATAGGCAAATAAGTCAGTCAACCTCGTTCCATTACATCCAGCTCAGTATTGCACGTAGAATCAATATTAAAACATATAAATATAAATGTTGGAAACACTTAGTATCACTTCTGAGTTGAAACAGAGGCCTGAGGAAATTTTCCTTCCTCATCTTTATGTAATAAAAGAAACCTTAACAGAAGAGTTGGGATGAGTTGATTTCTCATTTTTATAATATTGTTTTTAATACTATCCCACTCATACCCCACTCTTCACTCTGCAGTTGTACTTTTAAGTTGTGTTAGAGAAATCTAGATTACAAAGTCTTAGGAAAGAAAGCAGAATAATGTGGGAAAATTGATACTACTCCTGGCTTCCAGGTCCTTTCAAATGCAGTTTTGTAGGGTACAGTGAGTCTGCTAATATCTTATTTCCGTTTGTTTAAGACTGATTTTGGAAATGCTTTCATGTTGATTATTTCATCTTGTCTTCAAAAAAAGCCAGTTGGACAAATGTATCTTTCTCCATTCTGCTACAAAAAGATTAAATTGAAAGAGGTTAAACATCGTGCTTATTGGCACAAGGCAGAGTTAGCAGAGCTTTGGGAGAAAATGATTCTTTTGACTCCCAGTTCAGTGCTTTTTCCACTTTCCTTACTTCACCACACAGAATGCATCGAAGTATATGATTAGCCTTTTAAGGAGAGTCCTCTTCAATGTAAGGGTTAAAAATCTTTTGATTATAGATTATGTTGGTTTACAATGTAGTTCCCTGTGGGTAAATATGAAGCTCATTCTTGATGAAAAATACAAGTAGATCTGCTTCACTCGTTGAGCAAATGTAAGTATCTTCACTCTTGTTCTTTTAATTAAAAGAAAGACTGCTACCTTGTGATATGTTTTAAACAAATGTCAGTCTCCAGATAAAGGGAGAAATATGATAATATATTGAGACTTTATCAATGACTCTTGATGTCTGTATTCTGGAAAAATAGATGACAAGTTTAAAGGCTGTGCTCTTTAATTTTGTATGTTTATGTACTTGAGTGTGTTTATTATTTTTTAGTTGGCTAATCCCAACTGAATGCATTTTTTCTGCCTTTACAGTTTTTGTTTTCATTTACAGAAAAAAAATACCCAGGGATCATTGGTTCTTACATAGCGGCATAATTTAAGACATATACAATTTTACTTTGATATAAAAATGGGCAGCTGTCTCTAATACGTGGAAGGACTGAGTTCTATAAAGGACTACCATACCAATAAAAGGTCTGTCCAGAAAAAGTCCAGCCATTCTTACTATAACCAAGATGGTTTGTGCGACATCGATGTAACCTGGCAGCCAAAGCAACTGCACTGGAATGCACTTGCATGAACAATGATGATTTCACTGTACTAGTCAGTGGAGATGGTAGACACCACTAAGTGAGCTTGTGTATTGCGTGGCCATCACATTCAAAGTGACTGAGCCAGTAGAGCATCGAATCTGCATCAAATTTTGCATGAAGCTTGAACGCTCATCTGAGGATGATTCAGAAACCTGTAGCTATGGGCAACTGGCAATTGGCAGCTTCATCACAACAACATGCCTGCTCATGCATCACATCTCATGCAGAGTTTTTTGGCAAAACATCAAATCACCCAGGTGACTCAGGCCCCATACAGCTCAGATTTGGTGCCTTGTGACTTCTGGTTTCTCCCAAAACTAAAATCAGCTTTGAAAAGGAAGAGATTTCAGAGAATAGATGACATTCAAGAAAATATGATGGAGCAGCTGATGGAGATTAGAACTGTGTGAGGTCCCAAGGTACCTACTTGGAAGGGGACTGAGGTGTCATTGTCCTATGTACAACATTTTTTGTATCTTCCTCAATAAATGTTCATTTTCCATAGTACTTGGCTGCATACTTTCTGGGCAGACCTTATATGTTTCTTATGCTTCACATAAGAGGAGGGGGAAAAGCCATTTAAAGACTGATCAAAGAAAACTATCTGAAGAAAATGGAATGAGGAGATTGTACAATGAGGATGGAGACAAACTAGAAAAAAGGCTCACCATAAGAATTATTACATGATCATAATATTATTCTTCTGGAAAACAATGAGAACTTATTACTTTAAAATAGAAGGATGTTTTTACTATGCACTACCAAAACAGACTTATGTGACCCAAAAGTAACAAAAAGTTATTTATAATAACAACATCTGGAATAAAATATTCTGACGTAATATGGAGGGGGGTATTTAATTAAGGAAACAGTTCTCCCTCTTGTTACTGTCATCGAGATATCACACTTATTCAGTGAACCACCATTTGGCAAATTTCACTTTGAACAAAACACCGAATGCAATATTACCTCAATGTAAAAATACTCTTATTTTATGCAGGCCAACTACATAGCAACCGTGTCTCTTAAGTTAGTATTTTCATTTAATTATCTAAAGTTTAGGTTTTTTGTTAGTAAAATAGACATGATAATAATTGCACCTCTTTGCATTGTTACAAGAATGTATAATATGGCACACTTATAGTATCTGGCATGATAAAAATACTAAAGGAGGGATAGCTATTTATACTTTCAAGCTCCTGCTTCTGACACCCTATCTTGTATTGCTTGCTCTTGGAGCTTCCAATCTGAATTCAAATTTCCTCTCTCTGGACTATGTTGGACTCTCCATCCTGCCACAGCTAACTAACTCTCTCTCCCTCTCTCCCACTCTCTCCCTCTCTTGTTGGAAAGAAATGTTCTGTTTCTGCTGTAGTTCTGTTTCCCAGAATCTGATAAGAGAGTTCCATTCTCACTTTTAAATTTCTAGAGAGCAGGTCCTGTTCCAAATTTAAGAGACAAGTGGTTGTGTCAAACTATTTCCTCCTCCAGCATTTCAGTGTGGTGTCTCTTTATTAAGTCAGACCATGCTGAAGTATCACACTTGGACTGCATCCCTCCACCCTCCCAGATAGCTGCTCACCCTTAATGTTCACCACGGACTAAGACAGACAGAGTCGTTAGGGAGCCCTGTTCACTCTTAGTGGCCCACAGTTACAGACACTGCAATCACGTGTGAAAATTCTTCTCAAAACTCACAAAAATTCAATCTTACTGAAGAAATGCTTTGTTCCCTTCTTTTGAACAGCAAGCTTTATATGTGCTATTGTATTTGTTTCCTTGCCCCGTGTATGTTAATAAGCTCAGAGTTCAATTTTTACTGAGATTTTTGTTTTCCAGAAAGCATGTCTATTACTAAATTTTATGGTATTTTTTTTAATCCTCACCTAAGGACATGCTTACTGATTTTAGAGGCAGGAGAAGGGAGGGAGGGAGGGAGGGAGAAATACAGGGTGGGGAGGGAGGGGGGTGGTGAGAGAGATACATCAATCCTTTGTCTCTCCTATGCACCCAACTGGGTGTCTAACCTTAACCTAGCTAGGTATGTGCTCTGACTATGAATTGAAACCACGATCTTTTGGTTTACCAGATGATAATCCAAACAACTGAAAAAAATTTTAGAGTATTTATTTATTTATTTTTAGAGAGAGGGGAAAGGAGAGAGAAAGAGAGGGAGAGAAACATCAATGTGTGGTTGCCTCTCATGTGCCCCTCACTAGGGCCCTGGCCCACCACCTAGGTTTGTGTCCTGACTGGGAATGGAACTGGCAACTCTTTGGTTCATAGGCCAGCACTCAATCCACTGAGCCACACCAGCCAGGGCCAGCCAGGGAAATTTTTATCTTTCATATTTTAAAAAGAAGCTTTGGTGTGATTATACCCTGAAGTGTTTTTATTTCATAATGAGATTATATCTCTGTGTATGTGTGCTCAGGCCTTTAATTTCCATGTATCTGTATTTTAGGACAATGTAATGAGACAGTATATTATATGCCCCATCTAGGGAACTTAGCTTATAACTAGATTCACAGAATTAAAGGACTTTGGGGCAGGAAATACCTTAGTGATCCTCATATACCTTCATGTTAGGGGTAAGAAAGATATATTCTTAAGAAGTTAAGGAGCTTGTCCAAGATCCCATAGTAAGGTGGCAGGGCTTATGTTTACGGCTTCTCCTCCTTTCATTAACCATGCTGTCTTGCTCTAAAAGAAGATAATCCAATCAAGTGAGAAAACTGTGGAGTATTTGGTGTAAAGCTGTCATTCCTGTTGTGTGGTTTTGTTTTCTCTTTTAGCCTGCATCCCTTAACATGGAGTAATATCCAATGAGCTTAAGAAATTTAGCAGTTTCAAGTTTTATCTCCTCTTCAATAAATGATGAACTCTTAGTGAAGGTCA
Source organism: Desmodus rotundus (assembly GCF_022682495.2). Taxonomy (NCBI): domain Eukaryota; kingdom Metazoa; phylum Chordata; class Mammalia; order Chiroptera; family Phyllostomidae; genus Desmodus; species Desmodus rotundus. The sequence goes on from NC_071389.1 coordinate 50,732,340, forward strand.
GCAAGGGGCATCCCCAGATCTGTTATTTTAATTTGCCATTTCAAATTTATTTACACAATTTATTTATTTCACTTCTAAAGTGTGCAGATAGTGCTTATTGTAGTTTAGATTACAGTATAATTTGAACACATTAAGATATGTATTTGACTGTTGGAACAGTGAATGATCAACATTTAACACAACGAATCCTCATTAAGGGCCTAAGAGGCTCTGTTCGGGATGTCTCCGAGGATCAGTATCATTAAATCACACATTTTCCCATTGTTTGACTTCCCAAATCTCAGACAGGGGCCTTACTGATTTTACTTGACAACTTTTCCCCTTCACATTCGTTTCTTGTGCTTTCTCTACCCGCTGGATGTTGATCAAACTGTGACTTATCTCGCTGCCGGGGAGCTCTTTAGCCTAGAGCTGCTGCCATGGCTGTCACTCAGTGAAAGCCCACAGGCTTCCTGGGATAAAGTGCCAGCTCCTTTTCCAAGAAAAATTCTGCCTCACTCAGAATGTCCACAGAAGTTGGCTCAAAACAGCATTCTTTCTGGAGAGAATTCTAGAGACATATTTTCTCTGCTGAAAGAACACTGCAATCCCAGATTCACTGTTTCTGAATTCTATAATAAAAACCATTCTTGGCATAGGTATGGAGGAAATTATATGAAAGTAGTATCTATAAAACCATGAAAATATGACATTTTAAGCTTTAATAGTTTGAAGAAAATTTAGTGATCATCTGGTTCACTGGTTGACTGAAACTTGGCAAAATAAAGGAAAAAAAATGGATGCATTTAAAGAATTAGTTGAAAAAATAGAGAATATTCCTCTACTGGAATTATATAACACCTAGGAAGTGTTAACCATAAAATCAAATATTGGCCCTCTAAAGATTCAGCAGCAGTCCATATTCAGTGTAATACTGAGGAGGAAATATGTACTAAAATAGGAAATTGAATCTTTTTATGCTCTACAGCAGGGGCCAGAAATGTTTTTTTCTGGGGAGAACCAGAGAGTGGATATTCTCAGATTTGCAGACCAAAGGGTTTCTGTTGCAATAACTCAATTTTGTGTTGCAGCATGGAAGAAGCCATAGACACTACAAAAATAAGTGGGTATAGATGTGCTCCAATAAAATCTTCCTTACAGAAACAGACCCAAGAAGGAATTTGTTCTAGAGGTTGTAGTTTGTTGAATCCTGATCTAGAGGGAATATATAATTTTGGTTTTATTGACTAGATAGACAAACAGACAAAATGGGTATTAAATCTATCAACTATTTTTATTTTTTAAAGATTTTATTTATTTATTTTTAGAGAGAAGGGAAAGAAGGTAGAAAAAGAGGGAGAGAAACATTATGTACAAGGGAAAATGGAAACAACTGTACTTGAACAACAATAAAAAAAGTTAAAAAAATAAAAAATAAAAAAAGAATAACTAGGAAATGCTGCCATCTGACAGATTAAAAAAGTATTACAGATCAGCAATAAATAAAACACTATGGTCCTGGCAATTGAGTTGACAGATAATTCAATGAAACAGAATAGAAATTCCAAAACTAAACCTTAAAAAAAAAAAGATTGATTGGTTGCCTCTCACATACCCCAGACCAGTGTCTTGGTCCACAGCCCAGGCATGTGCCCTGACCAGGAGCCAGCAACCCTTTGATTTGTGGAATTATGCTCAATCCACTGGGCCACACCAGTCAGGGATAGCAACTATTTTTACATAGCCCTGTGTTTTATTTTGAATATATGTCTTTTCTTCCTTTTCTGCATCAACATATCATTTTTTATGAAAAATGATGAGACTCTAAAGCAAAATGTTTTTAGTATAGTAATATAAAACTAGTTATACACTAGATAAATGTTTATGATTTTATAAATTCATAAAGTTTTATAATTTTAATACATATTATATCATCATATATACATTAAGTAAAATTTTGCCACTAGATATCACCACTATTTTATTTAAATATCTATAAAAGTATATATAAAATATATACATATATAAATATATTTAAAAAATAAATATATAGTCTGTCCGGAAAAAAGCCAGTCATTATTAATCTAAGGAAAATGGTTTGCATGACATTGATGTAAGGAGAGGGGACTGGAATGCACATGGGTGAACAATGACAACTTCACTGTACTAGTCAGTGGGGGCAGAAGACACAATTGAGTAAACATGTGTACTGTGTGGCTGTCATATTCAAAAATGACTGAGCGAGTAGAGCAACAAATCTGCATCAAATTTTGCATGAAGCTTGAACATTCCTCCGTGGAAACTATCTGGATGATTCAGAAGTCCACAGCTATAGGCAATTGGTGACTGGCAGCTTCATCATGACAACATGCCCTCTCATGCATCATGTCTCATACAGACTTTTTTGGCAAAACATCAAGTCACCCCAGTGACTCAGGCCCCCTACAACCCAGATCTGGCACCCTATGACTTCTGGCTTTTCCCAAAACCGAAATCATCTTTGAAAGGGAAGAGATTTCAGACCATCAGTGAGATTCAGGAAAATGGTGATTGGGAGAAAGGTGCCTACTTTGAAGGGGACTGAGGCGTCATTGTCCTATGTACAACGTTTCTTGTATTTTGTATCTTCAATAAATGCCTCTATTTTTCATATTACATGGATGGACACCTTCTGGACAGACCTCATATATTCATACACATTAAACCAAAATTGATAATTTTAATGTTATCTATGATATATTATATATATTAAATAAAATTTTGCCACTTGGCCTTACTTTTATTTCATAAAAAAAGATATGTTAATAAAAAAGAAAACATGACATAAAGTTAGAATAAAAAACAATGCTAATTATATATATACATATATGTATATGTATATACGTGTGTGTGTGTGTGTGTGTATATATATATATATATATATATATATATAAATTATGTCTGTTTCTCTGGACAGCCTGGGCTAATACACTGGTCTATAAATAAAATAGCATGGTATCGATCATTAGCGCATGCTCTCACTTTCATGAGTGCTAGAGTTCACTTAGGTAGTGTTCCTTATAAGAGATTATGCAGTCTTTATTACTATTCCAGTATGAGGGAGTTTACTACAAAATTGGGTCTCAATTCTATTTTACAATAGCTCTCATTATTAGAAGTTGTTCCAGAAAATCTTGGCCATTTTGAGATTAACATCATTCTATAACAGTAAGCCCATAACCGGAAATTATAATTCTACTATTAGCAATTCCATGTAGCCAATACTTCACGCCCTATATGTCCTTTTTAGTGATGGTTAATAGCTCAGAATTTGGAGTCTATTGAAATTGATTGTGAGTTCTAAATCTAAGACACACTAGTTGTCATCCTTGGGGAAATTACTAAAAGCTGAACCCCAATTTCTTTAGCTTGTAAATGCAAATAACACCATCTACAATATTAGGTCTTTTATGAGATTTTTTTTAAAAGAAAATGAATGTAAATTACATGGCAGACAATAAGTGCTCACTTAAAAGAATATTGCTGATATCATTATTATTGCTAATGGAAATAGAAGAGGTAAAATTATTACCCAAAGTCACCAGAAGCATATTTCAGGTTTTATCATTCATCCAAAGATATTTTTAGGCACCTACTATGTTGAAAGCATGATGAAGATAAGTATAGAAGTGGATTCGGCTTTTATGGATCTTATACCCTAGCAGGGAGAAAAAATGGTATTGTCTACACTCACATGAATCCTCAAATGTGGGTCATGGTCAGTGGGTTTGTTAAATCAGGACTCTTTTGCCCATATCTGAATACTTCCAGAATAGTAATATGCATCCCTATTGGCAATCAGAGAGATACATATAGCCCCCTTCATCTTTCAGTGTATGGAATCACTGATGCCAATACCATCTTTGCCTGCGAACTCTTAGCAAGATTCCTCCGCTGATTTCCTGGTGATTACGTATAACTTTCTTTGTATTCTGAGGATGTGCTGCTATGATAGTAGGTTCATATCACCTTTCATAGATAGGTTTCAAAACTGTGAATGTTTCAGAGATATAAAGTTATAAAGAATAATTTCAGAATAATAAAATTGAAAGGCATTGCATGATACAACTGATGCTGCAAGACAACCTGCATTGCACATCTTAACCCAGGCGTGTTTGGTGTTCAGTCTAGACATCATGATGAAAGATGATTACGTCAGGCCTTAACACGCTCAACGGTACCCTTCTTTGCTTTAGTGGGGTTTGGAGAAATCATATTCCAGTCAACTCCCTTACATCTTATTACCACACCGTCTGTAGAAAGAAATCCTAGAGAGGATAAATATGCATACTGACATCTAATAAAGGTGGAGATCCAACTCCAGTACCAAACTAAGTCAAAATTTTAATTCCATCTTAACCCTTTCAGATAACAGCCTTGGACTGTACATAGATTCAATGTATCACAAGCAACATTTGAGAGATTCAACATCAATTTCAGAATTTAACAAATTCACCAAGCATACCATATTTTAAAAGTTTATTTTTTTGGCTGTAGGCTCAAATTTAATTTGACTGATTATTTTCTTTATCCAGTGAGACAGTATACCTATTATTGTACAAATCAGGTTCAACAGGTGTGTAGATGGCAACATTTTTTTCTAACTATCTGGAAACTACACCAAATCACTTTCTTCCTTCTTCCTGATTTCATTCTGTGGATCCAACATATGCTCTGTAGCAGTTCAGAATGGTGAGAGGAGCGATCGGCAGTATGTGATGTTGCAGAGCAAGGAGACACCTGGGAAGAGCAAGACTGATTTTTTAAAAGACTGCCCCCCCTGTTACAGAAAACAAGGAAAGGAAAGGATAGTGATTCCTTTGCGCAATAAACTGTCAGATGACATTTTCAGGCTGGTGCCAAGAAGAGCAGCAGATGCCTGGGGTGATGAATTGGGCTTAAAGCACACAGAGTTTCAGGACCAAGCAATGGAGCAGAGTCAGAGACAGAAGATTCTGTGAAAAAGAGGAGAATGGGAGCTTCCTGATAGTCTGGGACTGAGAAACCTGGCGTTCCTCAAAAGCGACAGGACTCTTGCAATGACAGAGCTGAGCGAACGGAGCTTGTGAGCAGCACACGCTACACTCCTGAGAGGTTGTAGCTCTTCATGCACTCTGTACAGATCAGACAGATGCCTGTACATCTTGGGCTGCGGAACAAAACATGAGAGAGAAGGGGATACCACTTTTACAATGGCTACTACATCTGTTTTGTTTTATGATCTACTGGAGTTTAAATGTTCTGCAATCACTGTTGCTAATGAGCCCTTTAACACAAACATTTTTTGTGGTTTAAAAAATCCTTCTTTAAGTTGGAGGAGGCAGCACAGAGGAACAAAACCAGCCATGTATTGATAATTGTTGAAGCTGATAAGTATGTTGGGTTTGTTATTTATTCTCTTTCTCTTAAAAAAAGCATCCCTCTCTTGCACCTTACACAACAGGCAAGCGAAGATCCCATTTCTCTTCTCCTCATCACCACAAAATTTCTCGAAAGAGACAAGATTTCTCTACTGGTTCTCCACCCTACACTCTACAATCTTTACCACTCAGTCCAGCTCCATTTCCCACAGTGTCATAGTTTTATTAATGTCACACATGATCCCCATATTGCCAAACACAACAGACATTTTCTGTATGTATCTTATTATGTCTCTCACTACATTTCAATCCATAAGATCACTTTCTAATTATTAAAACAATTTCCCCTCTGAGCTTTATTCTTCCAGGTCTTCTTCTCTCACACTAGCCTCTCTCCCTAAGTCTTACGGCTCTCTTATTTCCAAATCCTTAAACACTGATCAGGGATCTTCTGGTGTCTCTCTCTTTGCCTCCACAGTACAGACTTACACTCATGACAAGTCTCATTTCTTGTCTGGCCTCTTCCTTGAGATCAAGACTCGTATACCAAATTACTCATCAAAATTTCAATCCGGTTGTCTAACATGCCTTACAACTTAACATGGTCAAAATAAAAATTTTTATTTTTCTCCAAAATACATTTTTTTCTCCTGGTTTGCTTCACCTCAGTTGACAATATGCCTGTACTCCAAGTTAATAAAACCAGAAACTAGAAGCTATTCCTCATCTCTCATCTCTCAGAGTCTTCTGGTTTTACCTGTATAATATGGGATTCACCCGCTTTCCTTATCTCTACTGCACTCACCCTTGTTAAAGTCAGCATCACCTCCCACTTCATCTGCTGCCACAGTTTTTTAAATGGTTTCCCTGCTTCTGCTTCAGGCTCCCAGCAACTCATTCTCTACACAACAACACAAACTTCTGGACGTTAACATCAAGTCATGCCACTCCTGTGCTCAAAAATTCCCCATGGCTTCCTTTTGCATTTAGGAAAAAAAAAAAATCTGATCTCCTCACCATGGCCTACAGTCAATCCCTGGTTGATCTGACCACTCTCAGCTAATCTCCAGCCTAAACTTGAGTCACTCTTTTCCCTTTTCCAGCTGGTTCCAGAGCTCCTGTTTTAGAGCATTTACACATGCGGTGCTCTCCTAGCACTGCTGCACTCAGCAGCCTCCCTTCGCTCAACTTCAAGGTTGTATTTGGAAGATGACCTCTCAAAGATGTCTCCTTGTTGTACTCAGTCTTTAGTTAATGTGCAATTGTTTCCCTCTTCATCTGTCTCTTCCAACAAGGTTGTAAGCCCCTTGAAAGCAGTGGCTGCACATGTTCCTCTTACATCTGTATGCTCAGTGTTCAGCAGACTGTCTGACACACACATGTTCAATAGATGATATTGGAAGAAATACATATGACATAAATATTCATAATATAACCATTATGTGATGAGTTATGGATGTTTTGCTTAAGCAGTCTATTTTTGCAAAACACGTGAGCCAGGCCGAACACTTCAAACCCCGTAGGTACTTGTACTATGATGAAATTAAGAGTTTCTTTATTTTTTAACACAGGAGGGATATCTAGAAAAATTTGCCCCAGCAATAACATTTATCGATCACCCCCAACAGCTCAGTCTGGTGGAAATAGTTAGGAGCTGACTAAGAAGAGTTGCTGATTTTCTCATTTGTTGCCTGCCGGTCACTTTTCAGTCAGCTATTGTATATCTTTACTTGTGCCAACTAAGGCTTTATTTGAAAGGTAAACATTCTTTTGTACCTATAACATTGCAGTAAACCAACTTACAGGTTAATTGTATACTGTGGGTTTCAATATTAAATGAATAGCAATGCTCACACAACTTTTCCCCAAATCAATTAAATGCCTCCCAAAGAGGCATCAGATATCTGCTGAGTCAAACTCTGGCTTGAGAAGCCATTCTATCCTTGTAGATGTGTGTTCAAAATTCATAATGACTCCTTAGCATGCCACAAATGGAAAAATGGAATACATTTTCATGAAATACCTGGCTGTAATAAACTCCACTGAGAGTCTTGCTCTGAGAGTTCTCTCCTCTTCAGCTGGTTCTTTTGTCCTACATTTGAATTGAATTTGCTCCTCGCCCCATTCCTTCTAGACAGCTTCTCATTTGAGGGCTCTGAAGATGTATTACACTAATATATCGTCAGAGTGACAATGCTGTGGTGATGCATGGGTATAATACATCTTCAGAGCTTCAGTGCTGTCCAGGAACAATACAGCTGGCACCTGATTAAATTTAAGCCTAATGCAAAAGGAAACCATAAAAAAAAAAAGAAAAAGAAACTTGCTAACAAGGAAGGTTAAAAGAAAAAACCCTAAATAAAAAGTTATTTGATTGAACTTCATAATCCTGTATACTTTAAAGACAAGTTTTCAAGACTTTAGCATGGCTTATTATTAACTTGTAAATATATGCAAGGCTGTTCTCTATAACTTTCTAAAGGTTACAGTGAAATATAGCCTGAATTAGACAACACTACACAATAAATCTAGTTTTTTAAGTATCAATCTCTCTGGCAAAGTATACACACAAAGTTTACAAATTCAATAAATGTTTCATTTTGCCTCTTTTGTCAGCTTGGCAAAATTAGCCTCAACATTCAGGAGATATTTTCACTATGTATTATACTAGAAGACATATTATGAATGTTGAACCTCTTCCCTTAGGAGTAAGTTCCCTTTGTAACATTTTCATAAAGGGTGAAAATAATGTCTTCTGAAAGAAAATATTCCATAAATTATTAGGAAAGTTTAACAGGCTGAAATTTGCTTGCATAGTACTAGGATTAGAGAATTTATAGATAATAATAGTAATAATAATAATAAACAACAGAGTAATAGGACACTATTATTCATATTATCCTGGTCACAGTAGCCTTTATATACTTTACTTTGGCTTAGTTTGGGTTAGTAATCACACCAAAGTCTCGAGAGACTGCTCACTTAATATGAGGGCAATCCCTTGATAATATATAGCTGTTTAAAAGACTTGTTTTGGTTCTTTATATTTATAATTATTTTCTACAGCAAAAAATAAAACTAACACTAAAAATACCCAAATGTATCCTTCTAATGTATTGTGTTTCTTGTCCTCCCCTCTCATCAACAGCCTTTTATTAGAATCCAAATAAATAATTCAAACTTTTATTTCTAGAAGTTATTCTTGTAGTTGTTCAGTAAATAGTCCCTCTTCTACTTTATACACAGAAGCAACTAAATACAAAATAACATCTCACTAGTTTAGAACCGCAATCATTACACTGCATTTATGATTTTAATCACATAAGAGGACAATACATATTGTTGCCATCTTTCCTTGTCTGCCCTCAGACAACTTCTACATAAACAGCGAAACTAATTTTAATAATAGCTAAGAGTTTGGAGGTCTTCATTTTTGTTTTTGTTTTAAATTCTTTACATGTACTATCTCTTTTATATAATATCCCTGTGATACTATTACTATTATTATTATTATTATTATTATTATTATTATTATCACCTCTATTTTGCAGATGGGGGAACTGAGCCCCAGAGAACTGAGAGATTTGCCCAGGTCAGCACACAGAGTGAGGGGCAGTGCAGGGGCCTGCCACCAAGTAGTCCAAGTACCAACCACGTCCTTCTAAGTACTATGCTATATTGTCTTGTTTAGTAAGAGTTGGGTAAGTATAAAATGTTGTTAGTTTTTTCTATAACCTCTTTGGGAAATAATCAGTTCACAGATATAATTGAAAATAATTAATGGTTATAATGATTTTTAAAACATTAATCAGTTAATATGTTTATTGATCATGTAAAGAATTTATAGTATTCTAAAAGTTATTTAACAGTTATTTATTGAGCATCTACTATGTGGCTATATTTGCCTGAATTATCAATCTTAAAGAGATAGCACACAAACATCAAGAGGACTAAGTGTCTGTCATAGTTTTATTGGACTGTAATCTAATTTTTTCACTAGTGAGAATTATTTCTAATTATGATTAAGATAATCAAGAAAAATATCATTCTAAAACAAGCTTAAGTATAATTAAAATTCAATAGTAATATGTCTATTTTAAGTGAAGAAAAATGGATACAGTACTTCTCTACACTAAAGGTCATAAGTCTTCTATAAGTAATTTATTGCAAACCAAATATATGCTTAACTGTCAAGGGCATTTTGAATCTTGATTTAAGAAATCATGATTAACACATTTCTAATACTTATGTATATTTCAGTAATAATCCGGTACCAGCACTTAAACTCCAGTAGGTCTTGTTTGTATAAATATGTGTTCCTGATAAACATGATCTTACACTTAAGGGGAATTCAAGCCAAGTTGTATCCTCACTGACTGCCCTGGGTTCAAAGGAACATCATGCTCCTTCCCTCATGAATGTGATACGTAAAGTTATAATACTTTACATGTTAACCTAAGATTTATGAGAACAGTGGCTGGAACATACTAAGTATTAATGAATAATACTTATATATTATTTGGGTTCATTTTATGCATCCTCAGTACCTGCTGGTACTCTTTCTGGATACTTTTAGGGCCTATTTCAATATTATGAGTAGAATTTTTACCCATATAGTCCCACCTTAAAGTGAATCAGCATGAAATTTACAATCAAATTAAAGCTGCATTTTCTAAGGCCATACCTATAAACAGGACCCTAACTTATTTAGACATACCAATTTATATAAAACCTTCCCCTAATACATGTAACATGCCATTGAAATCACTTAGAGAAGAGACTCTACAAAAATCTAATTCCTAAAATATAAACACCCGAATGCCAATCTTCAACCCCAGAGTCAGTCCATTAAGGGGAGACAGAAATCTAGATCTATTATGAATGCTCTGAGATGCTTGATGGGCTCCTGTTTTCTGTTTTATATGGGTAAGTACTTTCCTCTGAGAATAGTGGATTATTTTCTATATTGATGCAACATATCATCCGGCCCATATTAGCTTTAGTTGTGCCTTAAAATACTGAATATTTTCCTGCTTTCTATAGTCAAATAGTAGGCATTAACAGTTCTGAATACACATAGCCCACCACCAACTTAATAAAAGTAGAAAAGACTCTAGAACAGACAAATGAAAGTTAAAAATGCTATTAGAAAGCCCAGAACAGAGACAATTTTAACCGCATATATAAATTACTGGTGTATAATCTTATGGTAAAAGTTTAACTTGCCATCATTACATAGTTGCATTCATTATATAATTATCCATTATGTAAAGTCATTATGGAAATTCACCAAAGCTCTATGCAGAGTGCAACTTACAATGAAAATGGAAGCATAACTTATAATGTGAAGATCTGATATTGTTGAAATGTTATGAGAATCAATTGCTGCTTTTACAGAATTTTTTTCTTCCTAACATTAAATAGCAAAGTCAGGATGGCAAATCTGGGAAAAGACTCAAAGAATTCAGTGTTAGGGTGATGGGCTGCCAGCTTGCAAGGGGCACACACACAGCCTCTTCATCACGTGAGTCCTGGGGTTTGCTCAGCACTCAGGTGTTTCGAAAAATTTCTTTCACAAAAGGGAATGATCATAGAATCAAAATCGATAATGGAAAGTAATACTTTCCACTTTGTACCTGTGATGATTTGAACTATTATCAGAATTATTTTTAACAGTTAATTTCAGCAATGTACATGGTTTTTAGATAATTTTCATTTTTGATAGTCTTTTACTTTTTGGTAATTAACACTTTTGGTCTTAAGATTATATTTAATTCTCTTTAAAGGTTATAGAAGCTTTAATGTGCTAACATTAAACATGTATGTCTTACAGCTGTAAAACAAAATTTAAAACCCAAACTTCTTTAAAAAGAAGCTAATGTAGGGTTTAGCAAACTTCTTCTTAAAGGAATAGATAGTAAATAGTTTCAGTTTTGTGGGACATTTGGTTTCTACTGTAATTACTCGATCTTTTATTATAATATGAAAGCAGCCATAAGTCACATGTACAGGAATCAGTGCGACTGTGTTACAACCACTAAAACCCTGTTTATGAAATAGACTGTAGGCCATTTTGGCTCATAGGTCTAAGCCTGTTGACCGATGATCTAATAAATATTTGATCTTGTTTACTCTGTTATTCTGAAATAGCTATCATTTAATAATCTTAAAATCCATAAGATCTCTTTATTTGGAATAATTTATTGTATTCTTGGCTGAAAATTTATCTTATAGTTGAGGCAAACCCATAGCAATACTTACAGAAAACATAGGCAATACTGCTTCTTACCTTTCAAAGTTTCTATAGTTTAATTCACATGATTTCCAAATATTGTCCATGGCCATTTTATGGCTACTTCAATGTTAGATAATGACTGACATGTTTTATTAAACTCAGTATTGTATCCCAAGCAAAAAATATACTTTAGGAATGAAGGTAAAACAAGACACGAACAGGTGAAGACTGCTAAGAGAATTTATCATCAGTGGACCTACCATAAAATAATTGCTAAAGAATGTTTTCCAAATGGAAATAAAATAGCAGATGAAGCAACCTCAGAACATCAGGAAGGAAGAAAGAACAATGGTAAAAGTAGAAAGATAGATAAATACAAAACACTTTTTTTCTCTTGAGTTTTCTGAAATACATTTGACAGTTGAAACAAAAAGTATAATGCCATTTGATGTAGCTGTGCTGTACATAGAGAAAATATTTAAGATAATTATATAATAAAAGTTGGAAAGTAAAGGGAGATAAGGTTTCTATACTTCATTAGAACTATTAAAATATGAATATCCTTAGATTAAAAGTCTTAAATATATGTATGACATAATACATAAAGAAACTACTAAAAAATCTATGCAAAGAGACACACTCTAAAACACATAAAACCCAGTGGAATTCCAAAAAGTGCTCAAGTATACTGCAGGAAGACAGGAAAAAGAAAACAGAGAAAAAAAGCAAAGAAGGAATAAGCAGAGAACACCACCAACAAAAAAAGATGATAGACATGAACCATAAAAAATCAGTAGTTAAAATAAATATAAGTGATCTAAACACACCAAATAAAATACAGAGATTGTCAATGGATAAAAAAATAAAAAATAAAAAGAACATGAGAACTACATGTTGACTACATAAGACTCACTTAAAATATAACAACATATGTAGGTTGAAAATAAAAAGATGGAAAAAGAAACAAGATTGTTCATAGCAGCTTTATTTGTTATAGCCCCAAACTAAAAACAGCCCAAATATTCTATAATACATTACAGTTAAACAAACCGTGGTAAATTCATATGGCAAGATACTACTCAGCATTAAAAAGAAACAAACGATTGAAACTTGCTACAACTTAGATAAATCTCAAGAGAATGATACTGAGTGAAGAAGTCAATTTCAAAAGGTCACACATTGTATAATCCCATTTGCATCACATGCTAAAAATAAGAAAATTATAGATATAGAAGTGGATTAACGGCCATCAGCGATTGGGGACGGTGTGAGGGGAAGGAGTTGATGTGATTATAAAAGGATGGTATAAGGTAGATCTATGTGTTGCAAGAATAGTTTTTTATCTTGATTTTTCTGGGGGCTCCATGAATCAGCTCATGTGACAAAATGATGCAGAACTATATGCTTGCATTTCACCAAGGTCCATTTTCTAGTTTTGGTATCAAACTACAGTGACATACAAAGTAACCAATAGGAGAAACTGAGTGAAGGCTGTTGGAAGCTCTCTGCATTAACTTTGTATCTTCCTATGAATCTAGTTATTTCAAAGAAAAAACAGAAAAATATTCACATTAATTAAGGGCAATTTATTTAAACACTTTGAGTACCATGTTCATCTGCACATCGAGGATAATGATACCCACCACTAAATTTAGTGTTGAGGCTTAAATGAGCAATTGTGTGCAAGTACTTCACACTCTGCCTGGAGTATAGAAGGTAATGGATAAATTATAGCTGGACCATATTAGCTAAAATTATATTAGTGCAAGCTACTCTTTATGTTAATGGGGTTAAGGTTCTGCCCCCAATTCCAATGTGGAGGGGGTAGGTTCTCAAACCACAAAAAATTGTCTGATACCAGCTGAGTATCCTATACTTCATTTCTGACACTATCTACCTAGAGATAGCATCAGAGTCCACAGGTTAAGGGCTCAGTCCCACAAGACTGCCTTTCCCCCACTTAGGATGACAGTCAAGCCCAAGTTCACCTGTGCTTCTAACCCACTGGCTATAATTGAGAGGTTCCAATGACCCCTTCCTTGCATTTGATTAATTTCCTAGAGTGGATCATAGAACTCAAAGAAACATTCTATTTACCAGATTACCAGTTTATTAAAAGAGCATGTAACTCAGGAACAACCATATGGAAGACACATGTAGGGCGATATACGAGGTCTGTCCAGAAAGTATACAGCCATGTACTATGAAAAACAGAAACATTTATTGAAGAAGATGAAAAATACAAGAAACACTCTATATAGGACAATGACACCTCAGTCCCCTTTAAAATGTGAGACTTGGACCTCACACAGCTCTCCCAGAGTCTCTTCCACTGTTCAAAACACTCTGCAAAGTCCTGTTTTGGAATTGCCATCAGCTGCCCAATCGTATTTTCCTGAATCTCATTGATGGTCTGAAACCTCTTCTCTTTCAAAGGTGATTTTAGTTTTGGGAAACACCAGAAATCACAGAGTGCCAAATCTGGGCTGTAGTGGGGCTGAGTCACCTGGGTAATTTGATGTCTTGCCAAAAAACTCTACGTGAGACATGATGCATGAACAGGCACATTGTTGTGATGAAGTTGCTAATCACGTTGCCCATAGCTGGGGCCCTTTTTATAGTATTGTATCTCTTAACCAATAAATAACATTGAGGTAGTATCCCTTATTAATTGTTTGGCCTGGAAAGATGTACTCATGATGGACAATACCTTCCCAATCAAAAAACACAGCTGACATGGTCTTGATCTTGCTTTGCCCTGACTTCTTTGGGCGTGGAGAACCAGGTGACTTCCATTGGAATGACGGGGCCTTCATTTCCAGATCATAGCTGTAGACCCATGGTTCATCTCCAGTTTTGACCTTCTTTAGGAAATATGGTTCATTGGTAGCAGTTGAATGAAGTCATTAGCAACTGCAGCACGATGTTCCTTCTGAAGCCACAGAACAAATTTTTCCATAACATGTTTCATGCCAAGATTCTGCATCAAAGTCTCAGACACAGTAGTTTTGGAATCCCCAGATCAGCTTCTAGTTCTCGAACCATCAGTCACTGATCTTTGTTGATTGCAGCCTGTGCAAGTTCAACATTCTCAGGTGTTCTGCTTCTTGCAGGCCTTCCAGAACATGGATCACTTTCAGCAGATTTCTTGACCATCATGGAAGCATTTGTGCCACACTTTTAATGCACTGCACCCATTTCATCATCCCTGAAAGCCTTCTGAATCATCCGAATAGTCTCCATGGAGAAATGTTCAAGCTTAATGCAAAATTTAATGAAGATTGGTTGTTCTACCCACTCAGTCACTTTGAATGTAATGGCCACACAGTACACATGGTCACTCAATGGTGTCTACCGTCCCCACTGACTAGTACAGAGAACTGGTCATTGTTTACTCATGTGCATTCCAGCCCACTGTCCTTGGCTGCCAGGTTACATCGATGTTGCACAAACCATTCTCGTTATATTAACAATGGCCAGACTTCTTCCGCTCAGACCTCGTATGAGGGCAGCATATGAAAAAAGGGCACTGAGCCTCCACGCTCTCTCCACATTTGTCATTCCTTACAAATCCACATGTTTACCAACCCAGGTGCTCTCTGAATCCCACTTTTTATGGAGGCTTTATTACATAGGCATGATTATTTAAATCAATGGCCAATGGCAACTGACCCAACCTCTAGCTCTTTTTCTCTCTTCAGAGATCAGGGGAATGGAAGTAAAAATTTCACCCCCCTCCCCCCAATTATATGGTTGACAGTCCTGACAGCCGGCTCCTGTCCACAGGTGGTCAAAATTCACCTCATAACAAAAACAAAAGACGTTTTTAATGCTCTCATCGTCTAGGAAATTCCAAGGGGTTTAGGAACTCTGTGCAAGGGTAACAACCAAATACATATTTCTTAAAACAAATCTCAGTCTCACAGGTGTGCAGCCATATTGAAGCTAAATGGAAAGCAAAAGGCTGCTTCATGTGTAGGGATACCTTTGTATTTATATTAGAGGGTTAGGTAATGGGTAAGTAACAGAAAGAAAATACTTGCTTGTATTAGTACCATGTTATCTCTTACCAAAATTTAATGTCTAATTCTAAAGTCATGTGGAATGCAAGAACAGAGAACAGCATTCTTTCACTTAGCAATATTTGTGGAGCCCAATTTGTGCCAGGCCCTGTGCTAAGCAATGGGATACCACTATAAACAGACACTGTTTCCTAACATAAGGAGCCCCTTGTCCCATAAGCCTTAGACAAACAAAACCAATGACTATAATTCTGAGAATAGTTTCACTCAACTGGTGGCATAAGGTACTATGCAACTATGGAAGATAAAAAGCACCTGACTTTTCCCGGGATGCTTTAGAATGGTTTCATAAAACATTGAAGGATAACGAGGAGATCGTTGCCTGGACAAAGGGACAAAGGATATTGCTAATTGCAGAAACAGTATGTGTAAAAGTAGAGAAATCAGACTTCTCTCTAGACTAACTGGATGCATAGTTTTGCCTCCATGTCTAGTTCTTCACTTCTCATTTGCTTTTAATCCTCAGCACTGTGTTTCTCACTCATTGTTACTGAATTGTCACATGATCACCAAGCAATCTAACACAACGGTAACAATCTGGCTCTTATTTGACCTGAATGACATTGCTCACTGCTCCAGGAAACTCTTTCCCCCTTTACTTTCTCAAAATCCTGGCTTTCTGTTTGTATTCTTACATTTCTGAGCACTTATTAGTATTCTCCTTTATAAGTGCCCAATGATTGTTTATTAAACAATAGTGGTAAGTATCAAAGGGCTGATTTCAGAAAAGAGTGACAAACTTGTTTAAATGTGGACAATAGGAGTCAATAGAAAGGAAGAGATTAAAGAGGGTATTAAGTGAAATAAGAATCTAAAAAAATGGGAAGGGATGTAATCCAGGACATAACAGGAGAAAGGTGACCTCACTGAACAGACGTTATGTTGAGTTAGGTAACAGTGTTAACTCCTCTGGATAATTAGGATAGGAATATCCTGCCAAAAGGCACTAGGCACATGGAAATTACACAGCAAAGAGTTTGAGACATACAGCCATTGTTTATCTCATTTTTGTAGCTTCAGAGCCAACATAGTATCTTTGTCAGAAAATAAACACCAGCAGGATAGAGTCAGAGCATTTCTGGAGATTCCAGATATCAAGGAATAGGAATAAACTAGGAAACAGAGATTAAGATAAACCACAATTAATAATAAGTAAAAATTTGACAGAGGTTTTCAAAATGCCTCGCATTTTTTATCTGTAATCTATCATTTTAAAATTTATCTTTTAACTTTTCCTATTTTTTTCTGACTGAAGCTAGACTTATTGATAAAATGATATGTGATTAAATTTTTATTTTGTCTTTATATTAAAAATCAAGTGGCTTATGTAAGCTTGTAAATGTTCTCCATAAATTCAAAGTGATTTTTAGCTTCATAACACTCTTATTCGAGAAGAGCTACGTGAATTGCATTTAAGACCTGTAAATAGGCCACTCAATTTCAGAAACAGAGTTGGGGATTCTATCTGGTCAAAAACTAAACACATTTGAGCAGTACATTAATAGTTAATATTATGGGATATTTGCCATAAGTCATGAACTTTTTCAATATTCTATACTATTCTATTTAATCTTCATAATACTTCTGTGAATTGGGTATAATTATTATCATTTTATATTTGAAATTAAAGAGGTTAACAATTTTGTCTAAGATGTTGTACTTGTTAAGAGGAAGAGCTGTGTCTTAGATCTAATTCTGATTGACATCAATGTTCATGATCTTAATCACTGATGTTCCGGTATCATCTGATGCAAAATAAATCACTGGTAGGAATAAAAATAAATCATGTACTTTATATTAGGAATATTTTTTAAACCTCACAAATTTTCTGAGTAGATAAGGAACCAGTCAGAAATTAGTCAAAACAATTTGATCTCTGGTAAACAAATATGTATGAATTATCTAAATCTCTGGCAATAGAACAAATTCGTCCTTATTTATTTCTTAATATAAATAATTTTTTACTATTAGCTCATATTTGCATATACAACTTTGCTGGCCCTGTTCCATGCTTGCTTTTAGATAAAATATGATTTGTCCTTTGCACTGAGGTCATTTAAGGTCTGTGGTTATTAGAATATCACAGGAAGTAGCCTAGGTCTCTGAGTCTCTGATAATTTTGCTGTAAGGCAGATCAACCGTTATCTGTTTTCAACCGATATATAATGATACTAATCGCAAGTGTATGGTGCGTAATTGCAGCAAGGGAAATGGCTGATTTCAGAGCTGGGGCAGGAAAGACACAAGATGAGCCCGGCATATATTGTCACCCAGGAAATATGCAAATGCTAAAAAAGATGACGTGGCCTATCACAGTGACACAGAGTCAGAATGGCCAAATCAGGGACAGTTTGAGCATCAAAATAATGAGAATGGTAATGAATCATAACTATTTTTAAATGTTAGGAATCCATAAGTCTATGACATAATAAGTAGATAAATACATAAATCACAAACAAGGGAAAATGAGGCTCTTGTGTACAGCAGAAAGCCAAGTGCTAATGGGTGAAAGTTACAGGATTGCTTCAGCTAGAAAAAAAGCAATAATTTTTTGTAATCATTAGGGTAAAGATTGGTGCACAAAAGATTCACTGATAATGCTAAATATAAGAGTAAGTTTGATGAATAGCAGATACTTGTGTTTATGGCCTTAAAATCCTCCCCTACTGCTTATTGGTAACATGGGGAAAGAAAAAAGTAACGCACAGGGCAGAAATCAGATAACATCTTGATTGGGTAATAGAAATTAACATCACAAATGAGGAACAGATGGATATCCCGTGCCTCTGGCTATCATTCCTTGAGAAGGTTACAACTTCATTTATTTATTTCCAGATGGGCATAACTAGAATCTAATGAAGAAACACAAGTCAAACTCAAAATGAGAGAGACTCTATTTTGAACAAGGGGTACATGTATTGTTGAAAATGTCAATGTCCAGTAATGACAAAGAATGACTAAAGAGTTATTACCCAGACTAAATAAGACTAAAGTGATATGACAACTAAATAAAATATTGGATTCTGTACTGAGGAAAAATAATTTTATAAAGGACATTATTCAATCAGTTGACAGAATTGGAAGATGAATAGTAGTTCAATAAAAGTATAAGAACAATGCTAGATGTATGAAAGTTAAAAACTGGTTTTGTTAGAGAATGTCCTAATTCTTCAGAAATGCATATTGAAACAACTAAGGAGAAAAAAGCATGAAGTATACAGGTTGCTCTCAAATGATTCAATGAATATATATATATATATACATATATATATATATATTTCTACATACTCTATGCACAGAAAATGATGAAGCAAAAGGGAAAAATGATTATGAATGGAATTGAGTAACAAATATAGTGTGTTCTTTAAATGATTATTGCAATAACTTTTAAGTATAAATTTGAAATTAATTCCTACATATAGAATAAAAAAAAGAAATCATTGGTATAAGTAAACTCCAAGGAAGCTCATATATCCTGAAACTTCTTAAGAGCGATGCTTTTAGGAAAAATACACTGAGTTGTTTGAACTAAAAAGTGAAACAGCAACTCCAGCTAGCTCAGGTGATATCTGCGATGTGGCTGAACCACAACCTACGCTTTCTGTATTTTAGGGGGAAGCTCTGTCAAGCTATTATTCTGTGACCACACATTTCTTACTGATTTTTAAAACTAGAATAGACCATGAGTTAAGTTGGCAAAAATTACCAAAGATGTTGGTAAAAAAATACAAACAAATCACAGGTACAAAACCTAGCCATTGTTTCTCAGGTTGACAGAGAGCACATTTGATCCTAGAACAGCAAGGGATTGAAATGCACAAGTCCACATACATGTAGATTTTTCCAATAAGTGCCTGTATTAATTCTGATTTGTAGATTAGAGTCCACTGATTCCAGAGAGCCCACTATATGTACTGATTTAGGCCATTTTATACAGGAATGTTGAGTAACTGCATATCTGGGTACCTGTGGGGGGTCCTGGAACCAATAGCCCCTTAGATACCAAGCAACAAGTTAGGTTTTGAGGGAGTCAAAATTTATAAGTGGATTTTAGAATGTGCTGGGTCAACAATTCTCAACCCTGCGTTATTCAAGGGTTAACTATGTATCTGTATCTATTTTTTTTTACACTAAACATTGTTTACATGGTGGCTGCTGTTTTGAGTCCCATTTCTGTTGTGATATAGCAAAAGAAAAGAGGAGAACATACAAAATATCGACATTCTTGGGTAAAATATAAACACATCAGTGAATTTTACCATTTTGAATTCAAGTGTAAATGTATAAGTTGACAAGAGCTCATAGGATTATCGGACGTTACTTAAAGCAGAGACGCGACAGTGCCGTGCCCTTGAATACAAATCATTAGTAAATTGTAATTTGACGTTACTGGGTGCATTTATAAAAATATAAGCATGCCTCCCTATTCATTGGATAATAACTAATATTTATGCTAATTTTACTAATTTTCTCTGTATGGAAGGATAAGGAAAACAAATCTGTGCACAGTTTAACTCATAAACCCAATCTGTCTTCTTTCAGCTTCATGATGTTATCCATTATCATTATTCTAATAACTTCACTAACCAACGTTCATGCTATTTAATTAAACTAAAAGTGTATCCAAGCATTTAAAAATATGCATAACAACAAGCACTGCAAAGCAGGAGAGTCAATCCAACATATTAATCTTAAATTATATAAAGATGTAAATTATGTGCTTGGTCTTACAGAAAATATATTACCATATCAGATTTAAATCCCTGGAAAGATGATTAAGAATCAGTCATACATTTGCATAGCACCTTATACTTTTTAAAGCGTGTTTATGCCTATTGTCTATTTTGTGTCTCGGGACAGCCGGGGATTATTATCATTTGATTTTTGGAAAGTAGGAAGCCGGCTGAGAATAACTGAGGCTAAGAGATTTGCACTAGGACTGGCTGAACAGATAAATAGGGACGTTGAGGTAGGAGCACATGTGTCCTAACCGTTAGTCCTGGGTTTGTCTCCCACCCCACAGAGCCTGCCACTGATTTAGTGCACATGTATCAACTTTTATGACTCTGTAGCCACTCTTGAGAGTGAAGTGTTGGCAGTCAGGAGTACGCTTGTGTTTCAGAAATATTATAGAGTCCATAATGCATATTATATAAGTGTATACTGCTGTTACATTGATTTTTTTCTCACATTAATAGCAATACTAAGCATATGATGTGAGTAAGTCTCATTAGACCTACTGCGTAACTGAGGAAACTGAAAGACACTTAAGGATAAGTGATATTAAAGAAAGCATTAGCAGAACAAATAGATGTTCCAGTTGTACTCTGGCTATGGCTACATAAAATGTGCCTTTCTGATTTCTTTAAAAGCATTTTCATCACCACAGCCTTGTTGAAGCGATTTCCACTAAAAATATTTTTTTAAAAAGTAGAACCGATTTTCATTACTTGAAACGTGGCAACCTGTTCATTAAAAGCACCACCTTCACTTTCACAGTACATTCAAAGCTCTATAGTTGAAATATTAAAATTTTACACAAGTTGATTCTTTTTCAAGTTCTTGCTGTGAAAACAAGTGTTTTGATGATGATTAGCCTCAGCCTCCCCAAGCAGACAACCTCCTCAGGTAGAATGACGTGCACTGAAACCTGTACATGTGTCATGTCCCCTATTTCCATGTAGTCATGTGACCTTGTACAAGTCACTTACACTCTTGGGTTTTTAGACCTCTCATCAGTTAAAATTTAGTTCTAACTACTAGATCCTTGATTCTGAACTGCACTTTCAAATTAGACACTGCAACCTCATAATTTGTATAATGTGATTCTCCACTAATTACCTCAGCAGCTCATGCCGGCCTATTAACATGTGAATGCCAATAGAATAAAAGGCTTATACCATTTAAATGAAAATATTTCTCTCGTAATATTTCCATTTGGGCCTTTGGTGTATTGATTTGTGATTGTTCAGCATACTAAAATGAACATAACTTGGTAAGAACCAAGAGACATAGGTTCTATTCTGGGCTATGACAGATAATGTTCGCTTAACTTTTGTGAACTACAAGTCTTTAGGTATGAAGAAGAGATATAAAAATATGCATCCTGACGTCCTCATGAGTAAGATGTGAAGGGACTAAGTTGACTCTTCGGTTTGGAACAGGCGAGGTTACAGGAGAATACTGAACAGCACAAACAGCACTGACGTATTTCTGCTTTACCTGATGGGGAGATGTGCCGCCAAGAAATGGAAGGCTCTGGTTTCCCAGTGGCCAAACAAATAAGGGTGACATTGGTTCCTTCATTGATGGTCATATCACTTGAGATGTCATATATCTTCGGAGGAACTGAAATGGTAAAACATGCAGTGGTCAGAAAGAATATATAATAATCTGTTGAGCCATATATGGTAACTCCATGATAACATGCAATAAAGCTGTGGTGGTGAAATGTGCATATGGCCTATGACCATTACCCCCCAGATAGATTCTCTACATCCTCAGGACTCTCCTAGAGGTTTTTGTTGTTGTTGTTTGTGTGAGTCCTTTTTTCTCTAATTTTTAGATATATAATATTTTAAAATAAATGGGGTATTCAGTGAGAAAAATGTTTAAACATTGCCTAAATTGAAATTTGATTGTAGATACTTCATATTAAGTAAATTAGAATACAGTCATTCTGTCTATTCCATCCATGTATCTTCACTATATGATGGCTTTCTTGCTGAAAAGATT
Organism: Desmodus rotundus; assembly: GCF_022682495.2. Lineage (NCBI taxonomy): Eukaryota > Metazoa > Chordata > Mammalia > Chiroptera > Phyllostomidae > Desmodus > Desmodus rotundus. Next base: position 50,754,770 of record NC_071389.1, read on the forward strand.
AAACAACATGGAAATCTGGAAGAAACTTAAAAGAGCAGAACAGTTATGCCTACAGGCTGATTTAAGAGCTGAGTGAGAGGAAAATATGTACAGGATTGGAAGGTAAGATTTCAGGGTCCTGAAGGCATTTTGGGCCTCAGTTTTCTAACTGCCAAATAGTAGGGCTGGGGATCCTCAGCATTTATGTTCTAAGGAACGCTATTCCCAAGGGCTGGGAGATGTGTGTTCAACAGTGGTTGTCAGTAATGGCTAGAAATCACGGGTTGAAACAAGTTCGCTTAGAGAGGTTTTTTCTCAGACCCCCTGTTATGCCCAATGCACATCTCAAGGAGTAAAGGGGAAAACGTTATGTTACATTTTTTGTTTTCCTTGAATTGTTAGAGTATGGAAATTTTACCCCAGACCATTCGGTGGAACCACTGATCATGGAATACACTTTAGGAATGTTGAAAAAAAAATCCCTAAATTAATGTCTCAGACTAAAATGTCTATTATTTTCTCAAATACCAAATAGTCTCACTTTAAACATCAAACACGATGGATATGAATCCTGGGTCCTCTGCTGGCTAGTGTGTTATCTAGGGCAAGTTACTTAATGCATCTCAGTCTCAGTGTATCCATCCATCTCCATATGAAAGCTGGAGATAATAGTACAAACTTCATATAGCTGCTGTGAGAATCAAGCAAGTCAGGACATGTTACGGGACTTAGAAAAGAACTTGGCATCAGTGTTAGCTCTTATTATTAGATACCGTAGAAGACATATATCACATTGCGTTACTTTCAGTACTGCCTTTCTCCCATGCCTTAAAATGGCTCTCAGCACTTCATCACTTTGGGAGTGTGTAACTGCCATAAATTTTGGTTTACTATATAAAAATTGTAGTGTGCTAAAGTTCCCGGTTAAAGCTAAACAAATGGCAATTAGATACCTTGATAATTATTAGAAAAATGTATGTTAATTGTTAGATTCTTAGAGTTTCTTTATGCAAGAGATATTTTCACAGTTATTTTTTTAAAAACAGTAACTAAAATCTGTCATAAGGATAAATTAAATCACCTATACTTTGAATATCATCTTTGATTGTTTTCAATGAAAATATAACCCTGCTACAAGAAAAGCTAGGATAATGATGTCAAATACAAAGCATTTCATTATATTTAACTGTTGTTATGATTGAATAAAAGGCTTCTTCTAAAGTGATATACAATTGTAATGTTTCTAAATGACATTTTAATTGGCATTTAAAACATGTTATCATTAACCTCTTCAGTGAGCTCTTCTTGGGAAAATAATAAAAAACAAAAATCATTCCAAAAGATACTCTTTTTAGCTTAACTGAAACAGAGCAGAAATACAGACATTAAAATATCATAGTAAGAAAGTAAGGAAATATGTGAATGAGCTACTACTGAGAACATGAGAGTTAAGGAAAAATAAACTTGCAACAGTAAACAGGAATATCATTGGCTATGTGGATGCAGGTATAGGCTTGACATAGTAAACTCTGAAATATAATGTATGTATTATATGTATACACATACACAAACAAACATACATACAAATACATACATACCAATGCACACTATTAAGAAAATAAAGTAAAAAAGTTAGAGAGCACTTTTCCCCTTATATAGAATATAGTACACAGAGATCAGGAGAGCTTGGCTAGTTTCTTTGTATATTTTAAAAATACAAGTGATTACTTAAAAGTAGTAGTGGAATATCATAAGACCATGCATTCTATCCTCTCAATTACATTATTTTCTCAATTCTTTCTGATTTCAAATAGTTTAGTTTCATCCTATATTTACATATAAGTTAAATATAAGTTTCACTTTATGTTACACATCTACTTATATTTTAAGCAGTAAACATAGTGGTAAACTAACATTAAGCACAATATTTGACTTCAAAAAAATAACAAAGTTCCTTAGTCATAAACTTAGATTTGACATTCAACTATGGGAAATTGTGTGGTGAGGGAAGAGAGTTGAATTCCAGGTGTGACACCTCATCTCAGTGATTGCAATCACCTCTCGGGGCATCATAATTGAGGATATGCTACAGGTAGGGAACCTATGGAAAGAGGAGGCTAGTAAGGGAAAATCCCTTTGGCAAGCCTCTCCTCAGAACGCATCACCTGTTGACAAGCAGGTACTGTGTGTAAGGAGTAGGGGGCAGGCAATGAAAGCCTTTACATGCAGTGTAGTTTGTGAAGGCAAAAACAGATGTTGCTTGACTGGATATTCAAAGCCATTGCATCCTCAGTTTAAGACTTCTATAGAGTATTACGAAAGGTTAATTCTGGACACACAAGAAATGTAAAAATTTCAAAGTATAATCCTTGCCCTCAAAGAACTTAAAATTAAAAGGAGGCAGAAGGGTATGTAACTAAGATAAAATAAACATTTTCCACCTTTTCCTTTATCATTTTACATGAGGACACATATCTAGTAGGTATGCCTTCTGGGTTCACATTGACAGAGATTGGTTTCATATTGGTTTCTCTTAATATGAAGCATGTAGGACATTTCATGCACAAAGCTCTTTAGTGTGGTGCTGTTTATAATGGAGAAAAACTAAAGATAACCTCAATGCAGAACAACATAAATGGAGGTACTTGTCAGCTCTACCTCCAGAATAAGGTATAGTAGTGGGGAAGGGTTGGGATGATTCCAGGGAGCACGAGGCTAAGGGAAAAGAGAGATGCTTCTCCTCTGGGCAGCAGAAGCGGGGGAGAATAGTAATATCTCAGACGTCTTAAGACCATCCACTTCTGGTAGCTCCCTGGGTTACCGTTTGTGTGTAAATGAGGCACACACAGGTGGGAAGGACCCTATTGGGCCTTATGAATGACAAAGCAGTGTGTCTGATGGTATGTCCAACATGCTGTGCTTTAGCATAGAAAAAAGAAAAATGAGGAAAGTGAAAATAATTTACTATTCTAGATGCATGTTCCATTCTATATACCTTAATCCAAACTTTCTCAAAGCCCTTTTTAAAGAAATTTATGTTAAAATGATGTCTTTAAAAACAAACAAATGTGTTCAATCAATTCAAACATTTTAACTCACTAAATATCTATGAATTTTAATAAGTGTTTTGGATTTCTGTGTACATTATTTATTTATGACCAGAGTAGAGTAAAAAAGAAATATGTTATTCATCTAAATGTAAAATTGTTTAATTTGCAGAAAATAATTATTATAACATTATCATGACACCAAAAATAAAAACAGCAAAGGACAGAAGTTCTAGATTTCATACTAAATCACAGAATAATCTCTCTCCTAACTGTGAGTCTAATTAAGGATACACAAGACTTTACAACTGAGTTTAAAATTATTTGTTGTATATCACCAGTTAAAGAGATTGTAGAACATCGGAAGCTTTCTGAGGTAGAGGTTAAAAGTAGATTTAAAGGCTGTGTTAGGATTAAATGTTTTCTAAAATTCCCAGATACTTTAAAAGATCTCACTCTTGATTCCTCAAATTAATAACCTGCTTTACTTCAATTATTCGAGGGTCTCAAATTCAACTGCTACTTAGTATTATGGCCTGTCCTCAACTCCTATTCAGTTGATTTCATTATAGGAGAATGATACGTATTTAAATGCATCTATATATTTAAATTCTCTAAAGGTAATTTAAATCATTTGTTTGTCTCAGTTTCTCCAGAAAATTCTGTGGTCTGACCTGTCCCAACTGCCTTTGCCCATCTGAGTCATCTATCCCAGTGTCCTCAGGCGGATGTAAGGCACCATAGGCAAGGACAACCTTAGAACACATATGCAAACCAAATCCTAATGATTCCCACTCAGCCAGATGTTTCGTATTAGTCCCTACAATTTGCAGTATAATGGGCAGCGTGGTTGGCTTTATTATTGTTGTTGTTGTTGTTATTATTAATCTGTGCTTATTTTCTGTGCTATATAAATACGTTTTTGCTTGTTCAATGAGCAGCCTTCACTGATTTAAATAAAATTTCTTCCAAGAATTCATCTTGTAGTCTGGAATATAACCATTAAAAAGTCAAGACAAGGGTGGATAATCTATACATCACAGGGATCATATGAGCATAGTATTATTTTACTAAAAGTCTGTTCAGATGATTTTCAGAAATAATAAATAAAATAAAGTTTATACCTATACTAAATGTCAGTAGATGCAAGGCTGGGTCACACATGATACTGAGAACTATTAGAGGATGTATTTGATGGTTATTTTAACTGTAAATTCAAGACATGTACTATTTGGATCTGTAAATTTACATTGGCTCACTGGAGTCAATTAAATGCCCCATCGAGTTCTTAAGTTGTAATAGTCCATGAAACACCACAGATACTAATCCATTTGGAGGGATTCTTCAGGCTGCCAAGGCCAAAAGCTGGATGGAGTATTTGTTCCAAAATACATAACATTAATTTAATTATACACTCACATATTACAAAAAAAAAAAAAAAACAGTGAATCAGTTCAGCAGTTATTGTAACCACAATATTCCTTAGGGTGTAAAATTAGTGTTTTAGAGTGCACCAAGTGTGTCCCACTCATTCTCTGAAGTTATAGGTGCATTACCAAAAAATTGTAAAGGTTTTAATATATCTATTTGACGTATGCACTCAATCACTAGATCTGTTCTTCAAACATGTTTCCCAGGCCAAGTAAGAAATAAAATATAAAAGTGATTCTGTCTTTTTGGTGCTCTGTTTGACTAACCTCTTCATAGTGAATTCTTTCACCCTAGAAACTTACCAGAAAGAAGAAACACTGAAATACGAATTTTAGAGTGAATGCTAAAAGGTTAAAATTTCATTTTAAAACATTGTGTCCCTGATGACATTGATCATCTTCAAGCATGATCAATTATTCTGGGTGCATATCTTACTGAAATAACCATTTGTTCCCACAGCCCTTTGTCCCTTCTCACTCCCCTTTTTCTTATAGTTTCTTTGTTATACTATTCTTTAAAATCAGTCATTGTCATTGGCTTTCATTTCTTTATAAGTTTATGGCCTGTCTTCTCTTCACAGCGTGTAAGTAAAGTCATTGTCGTAGAAATGTCACATGCTTCATTCAACGGCATATATGTCACCAGCACCTACAAAGGGGTCTGAAACATACAGGATATTCAACAAGTATCTGTTTTATTTTTCTTTCATGTGCTGAGCTCATAGTTCTTCAACTGATTAAAGATTTCCTGTAAAAGTTCATACCCTGGCAAGATGATATAGTAAAAATTCGGAGAATATAGTGAATATTTAATTATAATGCCTTGGGTACCATGTGACTCTTTTTCAATGATCCTCTGAGTTTGGAAATTCAGTAGTCTTTTTAACTCATTTAGAATAATGGTATGTTTTTATTCCATTACTTACTATAGTTTTTGTCATGCAAGCTCAGAGAAATAATTGGAGAATAATTGTATAAATTTATTTTGAACAGAGTGGGCCATGACATTTTAGGCAGCACTGTACGCATTGTTTATTGATTTTTACTTGATAAGTTATGCAAATTCATGGTCCAAAGGATTTGACTTTAAGAGTATGCATGTGTTTTTTTTTTTTAATTTATTGATTTTTAGAGAGAGAGAGGAAGGAAAGCAAGAGAGAGAGAGAGAGAGAGAGAGAAACATTGATTTGTTGTTCCACTTATTTATGTGTTCATTGGTTGATTCTTGTATGTGCCCTGACTGGAAATTGAACACTCAACCTTGATGTGACAGGACGATGCTCTTCTAACCACCTGAGCTACCTGGCCCGGGCTATATGTTATTATTTCTGTTTTATTTTATTTTTTCTCTCCACAGATTTGGAATCTGGTTTAGTTCAAAGAAACCATATCTCTGAAGATTTTTCAAAGTACTCGAGTGAACCAGCTAGACATAGCTATAAATCTTGGAAGAATTGGCTTTTTTTGCACTTCCATATCTGGAAATAGCTGGCAATAGCAAAAGAACAGTCTTCCTTTCCCTAGGCTGGCACTTCCCTTTTCAATCTTGGCAAGCTCCCAGAAAGTGAGAGCAGATCTACGTTACATAACAAACCTCCTGAAAAAGGTCCTGTTCTCAAACTGAGAGAAGAAATTGTTTCATGATTTTTTAAAAATTGGTTAGCACAGTTGTGGGTGCTTGATGATTTCTTGGCCTGAATCTAACCAGCAACATCGTTTTGTCCAGCTCATGGACTATAACTGATGTTTTATAGATTATGACATTTCAGAGACTTCTATGGCTTCACCCTCATTCCATCACTCAGCTAGTGGTAGGAAGAAAACATATCCAAGGATGACTTGTAAATGCAAACTTGCCAGTTTTGTGAATTACCTACTGATGAAATATGGCAGAAGTACTTTTGGGGACAAAGAACATGTTTGAGAAAAATGTATCTTTCAGACTTCAGTTCAAACTTTGAATCATGTTGCTTAGTGGTTTTCCATTATTAGAAAACCTATGTGCACATTTTTCTCAATCTACCGTGTCTTTCAGCTATATAAAATAGCAAAATAGCAATGACCTATTTTAATCCATCCATCCCTCCATCCATCCAAATATTTATTGAGCACCAACTCGATTAGGTAGACTAATCTTAAATCAATGTCTAAAGAGTTAGAAAGACCTAACAATATTAATTATAATATGGAGTCGTACATCCTACAAAGTGGATTTGGTGACCACAGGCATTTTGGAAACACAGAACTGTAAATCTCACTCTGCCAGTGGAGTCAGAATTGGAGGGACTACTGATGCTAGATAGGGCTTTATGAAACAGATGGCATTTAAGTGGACTTTGATGGTTAAAAATTGTAGTTTTCTGCATACGGACCATCATCAGGCTAATCTGATCAGGTTTTTTTCAATCCTAGGAATGGGAGGTGGGCTAACTCAGGCAGGAGATCATACACCAACAGATACTGAGTAAATTCGAATATCTACAGGCTTGGAAACTGATTCCAAGCTACCAAAAAGATCTCTGCTTACACATCCCTCTCCTATTTATTTAAAATCTCCACTCTAATTAGAGAGGCTCTCTTTCACATCCTTATAGCAGTTATTTTTCTTAAAGGGCCTAATATTAAAATGTAACTACCTGGGTGAGAGATGATACTTTAATAGCTTGCATTAATTTTCATACTTGCTGAGAGCAATGTAGTGTATGTAAAGAGGGCTTCATACTGGAGGCAGAAAGGTGTCACGGGCAACTTTCCCCACTGTGTTATTTTCCCTTGGGGAAATCCAGCATTGGTTTTGGTAAGAGTGAGCAAGACAATCAGCAATGCAGAGAAGAAAGTAAGCAAGCATCTAAGAAAAATATACCCCACGGGATATGTAGTTATGGAAAAATCAAAGTGGAAATAGCATCCCTCTCTCTTTCCCTTTTCTCCATCTTAGAGTGACTGACTAATGCATAAATTATTCATCAAGTCAGTGCTTCCTAAATTTTAAGACAGGTTTTCTCATCGAAGGAAAGTACAGGTTGTTGGTAGATAGATTTTCAACGGCAAATTCACACACACACACACACACACACAATTTAATGAGGCTTCTGGTTTAGAAAGGATAGGTTTTTGTAGCTTAATATTTATTTAATGATTTTAATGTTTTTGATTGAAGGCATCTTTTCTACTTTCTATATAAACATTTTGAAGTGAAAAATAGAACATTGCTATAGAAGAATTTCAATATTTTAGACTGTAAAGGGTTTTTGTTTGCTTCATTTTGGCTAGAGGATCAATAGCTGGCCTCTACACATGAGTGTTTATACACCAGAGTTCAAATCCCTGCTGTACCTCAGGCTAGCTTCAGCTTCACTTATTGGATGTTTCAAAGATATAAAGTACTGCTTAAAATCAGGGCCGTAACAGCAGCTACTCCCTCAGGCGGCAGCAGCAGCAGCAGGAGGAGGAAGGCTGGAGCACATTTCCAGCCTTCTGGAAATACAGCCGTCTGTTGTATATCACAGGGAATCTACAATGCCTGCTTCATTCACTCTTCTCCCTAGCAGAAAACCTATCTCCCTAGTATGCAGTTACAAAATGCATAGGAAGGATGCCAGAACTGAAATATGTTACCACACACAAATGCAGGCGCCCATACCTAGGTATGCTAGTGAGGCAGAATTCTTAAAGAACCAACTCCGTATCTTTAAAACCTGAAGTGGTGATAACATTTTATTAAGAATTAATACTGAGCTTTTTCCTGGAAATAATTTGGCAGTATACACTGAGAACTTTAAAAAATTCCAACCCCGTGAGCCAATGAGTTCTCCTTCCAGGAATTTGTCTCGAGGAAAGCAGGTACCTTTGTTCAGTCACTATTCCCATAAACCTGGTGGCCATCTCCACTGTTCTGTTTGGAAACATGCCAGTAAACACCCTATGGGGTGGCCTGGGTGAACTTTTTTTGCCTTATCCTTGGCGATGAACTATTCTCCACATAACCGGAGGAAATAGCCCAGCTGTGTCATACTGCAACCCAGCTGCCTTCTTTGCAAACATTTCCCATCTCTAAAAGCTTGCTTTAGCGTTTTTTGAAACATGAGTCCAATGTCTATTCTTGGACTCAGAGAGTTATAACGTAACACCTGGTTTCTCCTTTCAGGAGGTAAGCCTGTTTTGTTTAAGTATGAGTTCTCATTGATAGACTCGGGTTTCTGTAAATGTAGTTTAGCAGATTTTTGTATCTAAAGGCTGCTATGTTTTTTGTACTTGCAGAGATGGTGTCTCACTGAAGCACAATCAGAAAAATCATGCCTTCTTTGAAGCACTCTGGTTTCTTTGAAGATAATATTTATTTTCCTAATTATGAAGGTACCATAGACCTATTGAATTGAATGTGGGAAAACATATAAAGAATGAGGAAGAAAAACCCAAAAGCCCCTATTAGGTTGAAACATCTAAAATAACCTTCAGACAGATTAAAAACAAAAGGCTCCAGGTGATTTCATGCGGTTTAATTGGCTATAATCCCACTATTCAGAGAAAATCACTATTGTTTTATATATTTCATTTTGTAGTTTATGCATGCATTTTTATATAGATACAAGAGATTTCCATGTGGCCCAACGTCCTACTCAGAAAATTGTACTTAAGCTGTGGCTGAAAATATAGTGTCCCTTTCTTTAAGACATACATCCTTTAGAAACTGAGCTACCAGGTAGTAGGATTCCAAATACAGCATTTTAGTTCTCTCCCTTTTCTCATTGGACATATGTCTAATAAAAGGATACCTACAGCAAGGTTTAATATTTGTTGGACATTACTATGTATAATATAGTGAAAGCTTAACAATTTTTATTTTGTTGGCAGAGGTGGGATCTATCTTGGGGGCAAAATTCTCTATATCCTCTCCCCAATTTCTTCTTTCCCCCACCCGCTTGCTTCTTTGCTAGTTGGCTTATGGAGCAGTTTTCTAAGTATGGCACCGCATACTTTTCCCATCATAAATGGCATCTTTGTGCTCTCCCTGCCACATCCTCAGTTGAATGTGAGTAGGCTTCTGGATGCTTCAAATAACAGAGTTGAGAAGAAAAACTATGTGACTTCCAAGACTCAATCATAAAATGTCATTTGTCATCTGCCTTGTTTTCTGAGGACACTGGCTCTTAGAGGTCTGGGTTGCCACATGATTTGCCTAACTACCATGGACCCGCCACGCTGGAGAAAACACATGGAGACACCACTTGTAGACTGCACACGGTAAGGGTCTGAAACAACAGGAACAAAAAGCGAGATTAGGAGGCCCCTCAGCCCTTCCAGGACCTAACTGTGGAAGTCATCCCAGTGGGACTGCAAATATCATGTCCCTGTTCCAGTATTGTCAGTATAATGCATAATTGTAGGTTTTCAAAATGACCAAGTTTGGGCATAGTTTGAAAAAGAATAATGAAAGTTGCAGGACTTACATAACTTTAAGACATTATTATAAAGGAGCAAAAAAGAAAGTGGAATTGGCATCAAAATAGAGACTCCAAAATATATGAGAAAATTTCCCAAGAGGCTCAAAGCCCTAGTAACTTACATTAAGAGCTGTGATACCTCAGCAATGCATGATGTAGGTGAAGACAAACTGTTCAGGGGCACATTGTGAGTGACAGGGCCTGGTGGAAAGAACTGGTCCAGAGAGGGCAGCTACCAGTGACAATTTTCATTTAGGAAATGAATTTCCAGGTTTGCTGGTCTTCAAAACATAAATTTTTCCATTTGTTGGTACCATACACACGCATCCAAATACCTGTGGCTTACCCTGGCTGCAACCCAAATGTTACCATTATGGGAATTAGAAAAATTTGCCACTTACTGAAGACATTTGCTCATCACACACTGGGAAACTGTCATAATATAGAAATCTACATGATCTATGAAGGTAAACAGTGCCCATAGATTTATGTGTGTACAAAATCCTCACCATATGCTCCAAACCCTGTGTGGTCTGGATTCAGGCGACGTCTTAATTTTACTATCCTGGAAGGCCCTCAGACTGTTCTTTTGCCTTGTGAGACCCAAGTAATCTACTTGCACATCACATTGCTTGGTTTCTCATCAAAACTGTACTTTTTCACAATAATGTAGGGTTGCTCACGTGTCATAGAATAACCATGGACAGATCTCCAGAGTGACTAGGAGATATTCTAAGAATAGAATTTATTCAGAAGTTCAAATAATAAAACCATGATTCACATTAATATTCTGCCCCCCAACTAATTGTCTATGTTTTTTTAATCCTGTTCCTTTATTTACTTTCTCAAAGAGAATGCTTCCTATCTGACTGAGTGAAATAACCAAAGGTCGCCATGCGGCTATGTGCCAGGGTCCTATGTTTACATGCATGATCCTCTCTAAAACTGGGTTAAAAGATAATTTGCCCTGCTGCTGGCCCCTAGATCGTTAGTCACAGTGGCCTAAGTGCATTCTCTTATAATTCAATATCAAAGAAATTGCTTTTATGACATTAACTACATTATATTCAAAATTGTATAAATTATTGAAATACTACTATGACTACTGCCAAGATATAAGACGGTTCACATGGAAAAAAGTTGCATTTTAATTATTCATGCATTGGAAAAAATGCCAGTCTCTTGCCAGATATTGTTTTATACTAGGGTTAGCTTCTGAGACTTACATTTAAATGTGAATCACAAAAACTCTGAAAATTTCATATACTCATAATTATCTTCCTTTAAATAAGAGGTTTATTTTTTTAACTCATTGATTTCCATCAAGTGGGTTCAATGTTATAAATTGTCTTGTATCTAGGTTTTAAAATAATGAGCATTTCATTAGTAGAGAAAGCAATCATAGGTAATTTAAGACATGATAAAATGATATAGAGGGCTTTTATAAAAATACTGAAATTTGGTAACTTAACATTTATTCAGTATTTTTAAGTGTAATATAGACACTATATAGCCAATTAACTCTCTCTATACAAACACACATAAACTCTACATGTACATATGTATGAATATATACATATATGCGTATTTATTATGTAGTTGATACATATTATGTTGGATATGTGTGTGTGTATCTTTTAACATCATTGTGTTCTGTGTTAATGCTGGAATATGGTAATAAAGGGACACATGTAGTTAAAGAAAGGCAAACCTTAAAAGATCTCTCTACACAAATTTATATATGATTTATTTGGTCAGAAGGTAGTTATTTATCACTTCCTATGCACCAGGAAATAAAATAGATGCTAGTTATTTAAAAACTGATAAGAACAGATACTACACTTAATCTTAGCCAAAAGGCTGAGAAGTGATAGTTATTTAAAAACTAATAAAATAGAATCACTTCTTTCTAGAAACTTATATATTATGGGAGGAAGCAAAGATTGAAGTGAATTAAAACTATAATTACATAAAGTTATAAAAGAGACAAACACACAAAATATTACATGTAAAGGGAAACTGCCCAACCCAGATGGAGATGAAAAGATGAATTCTGGAATAATTTATGTTGCAAACATCTAAACAGAGAAGGGCACTCCAAGAAGAGCGACTCGTACGAAGGCGTAGCCCTGGGAAGCATTAGGACACATCTGCAGACCGCGCACTCGTGGCGTGGCTGCAGCAGTTGGTCCCAGCTGAAATTGTTCCCGCTATTCACTTTCAAGCTATGAACAAGTTAATTTTCCTACATACCTCTGGAGAACTCATATAGATGCAGGAACTAGTATGTTAATCCCTGAGTATTTTACACACTCACACTTAGTACACAGTAAGTGCTCAGAAAGTGTTGAATAAGAATAGTTTCATCAGTTCTAAATTGTCCTTATTTGAAGAGTTAGTCTTTAACACATTCATTGAAAAGTTATTCTTCCTCATATTAATTACTATATTCTGATAACAAATATTTTACTATTTCTCCCTTTTGAATTAAAAAAAAAAACACATTGTGAGTAAACTACTCCCTGGGTTATCATTAAGAGACGTGTGTTTATTTTACCTTCTCCAAGGTACTAGGTGTGTAGCATATTTTCATATCGCAGCTGAAAAATATCATGTACTTTTAGATTGGCTTTCCAGATAATATATTACATTTTAAGACATAAAGATGCAGTTAAGACAGAAAAGTATATCTCCCTGGGCACGTGTTCTGTAACGACCTCTCCCACGTGTTGAACTTTCGTGTTTGGAACCCTCCCGTCTCATCCCTTGGCAAACCCCCCCTCCCCAAACAAGCCAAATCCTCTCTCCTTTCTGAAAGTTGGAACACTCAAACAATCTACTCTATAAGCATATCTCTTTGCTGGTCTATATTTGTGCCCTATACCTATCATAATTATGTATTCTTTTATCGTAGCTACTACTGTAATGGAAGGGTAGAAAATATATCTTAATTTTTGGTTTGAGGGTTGAGAGAATAAAAGGGCAAGGTTTAGCTCTGTCAAAATAACTAAATTTACCTTCTGGATAGCTTAGTAGGTGCAAGAATTTCTATGAACATATTGAGTGTATACAAATCTCAGAAGTCATTGACAGTTGTTAATGATAGTTAAACAATAGACTGGAGGAATGTGGACAAAGAATTTGCACAGCCAGGAAGAATCGTGTCTGGTTAAGCAACTACAAGTAGTGTTGGTGGGTGGATTCATGTTGGTATGAAGAGAGAATGTTAGAGATGTGCCATAGGAATCTGTGTTTTCCCTCTCCTTTCCTCCCTGTTAAATAACCTGGATGAAACTCTTAGATACACGCTTATTGATAAAACCATACCAGGGGTCATGGGGTCATGTGTTCAGTTATAATCACCACAATTTAAGAGTGAAACACTGATAAGTTATTTCACAAGTAGCAGCCAATCAGAATAGTCAAGTGACCGATACAATACCGTGTACAGACACAGCAGAGGAAGCTAGACAGGCTTATATAAAGCTAAGAAATGTAAGAAAGGAAAAAAATTTGAATTGATTTGTGTGTTTATTCTAAGTTGTTCTGGTGGACAGAATAATGGTAGATTTCTAGTCATTATAATAAAGTACCATAACAAGAAGTATCCTCACAATGAAAGTATTTTATAGGAATGTAAGCTCCCTGCTGTCAAAATTCTCAGAGAATGTGGAAGACCAGGAGGATTAGGGAAGGGATTACTATATGGAGTGGGTGCTTGGGTCAAAAACACACAGGATTTTTCAACTGTGGGGTTCTTTACTCTTGGCTGCATGGTCTATGGGTGTATGAGGAAGCACATCAGAGTCAGAGAAATGAACGTGATAAAGGGTCTGATTAAAGGGTTGTTTACTGTTTCTTCTGAGTGCTTAAAATATTATAGGTCCAAATAAGTTCTATTGAACTTGTGGAATGGAAAGAATGTTTGATTGCTATCTTTGGGGAAAAATGACTATTCTCTGCTATCTGAAATCTGCATTGACCAATTTTATATTTGCCTTTCCATACATAATATGAATACTCCATTAAGTGTTTATACCTAAGCAGGTTTTTGTGAGTTTGTGTGCATTAGAGCAGTCACAGTGTACGCACCCAGATCCATGTGCTAGCCTAAGCAGATGGAAATATATTTCTCAGTTGATGAGTAACATAAGAGCCCTTCTTATCCTGTTTCAGCAAACACCTAAAACCACAGAGTTTCTGCCCTGGCTTCTCTTTTGTTCTACATGTATCTTTGAATTGCTTTTAATCTTCAGAGACAGGATGACCACCTGTGTTTCAAACATGTTATAAGAACCGCAGTGACTATGGTTCATTTCTGCCAGCCAGTTATTTTATTAAAGAAAACATGTACCAAATGACAGCAGAGTCACCAGCTGATAACAAAAATTATTACGTATATAACATAGTGCTTTTGGTAGGGAGTCAGCCCAATTGTGATGTGATTATAACATCAAACTGTTTCTATCAGGCTGAGAGACGTACCACTCAAATGGTCCCTTAAGAAACTGCATTGTGTGCTTGACACTGAGTGGCACTTTTTTAAAAAGTTGGATTAAACAAAATTCTCAGGAGAAAAAAAATAAACTTTTGTAGTAGAGGAATGTAATCTGTTTCTTTCTGGGTGCAGCAAGGGTGCTAATTGATCACCAAATTCCTTTTCTCTTCTTGACAGAGGGCTAGATTCTGTTTCCCAGGATATCCTGGACTTACTTATGACTCAATTTTAAACAATGGAATTCTAGTCTTGGCCCACAGAAACTTTCTTTTCATGGCCCTCCATGTTATTTCCCCTACACAGCTATGCACATAACCTTACAAATTGAAAATCACATATTGAAGAGGGCAGAAATACAAGATAGACAACTGGTTTCTAGGGAATGTAGCCTGCCTATAAGGAACAATTAATTTGGATGTTCTATTAGTAAAAAGTAAATAATAAACCAAACAGTTTTATAGAAGGGATCTACTGATATTTAAGGGAGTTATTTCTATACTTTAATACCCACTCGAAAGAACATTTGAAAAGCAGAATGTAAAGAAATAATTGTTATAAGCCAATTCCTAAAAATAAAAAGAGAAAAAACTAACCAATTTATTTTATGAAACCAATATCAGATGACACTAAATATGAGGAAAGACTATCCAATAAAAATAATTTCACTTATTCACAAAGAAAAATTTTAGTTATAATAGTGACTCCATCAAATGAATCTAGCAATTTATATGAAAATCATGCCTTATTCCAGGACTAAAGTTATTAACAATTTATCAACAATACTCCACAGAAACAGACTAAAGGAGAAATATTTACTTATACATGATCATGTCAATAGATTTAAATAAAGCATTGCATAAGAAAACAGTATATAATTTATAATAAAAATGTTGCAAACAAGGGTTAGAGGTTTATAATGTGACTAAAATGATCTACACTGGTTCACATTTATCATTATCTTTAATTGTGAAGTGTTAGATATATTTCATAAAAACTGAAACAAGTTTAGGAAGCCCATTTTCACTACTTCTACTTTACATGGTACTGGAGTTCCTGACTCCTTCAAGAAGATTAGGAAATAAGGTAGAAGTGTGAGTATTGGGAAAACAGGTCTGAGGAGTCATTGATCATATAGAATATAATTTTCTTTGCAGAAATCAAGATAAATTAAATATTACTGAAACTGATAAATTTGGTGAGAATTTAGTTAAACTATAGTAAATACATGTTAACCTTTCCACAATAAATACACACGCTTTTAAAAATTATGTTAAAACTTCCATTTTCATTCGCAGAATTCAGCAAGATTAACCTAGTATTGATATTGAAGAGTAAAGGACAAAGATTAGCCAAGACAACTCGGATTAAGGAAAAACAAAGGTAAATTTATTTTACCATACTCTCAAAAATTATTGAACTCTGGAGCAAAAATACTGACCAGAATAAAACTAACATACACAAAACATAACATGCTCGGAACACACATAGAAGTTTTGATGGTTAGATGTTACAAATCAGGAGAAGAGGATGTACAATTCAGTCACTGTAGGCATGTATGCAGTCACAGGATGTGTTAGGAAAATTGACTACATTAGGAAAAAAATCAAAGTAGATTCTGACTTCACATCATACACAGAAATAATATGGACAAATATTAAAAGCCTAGCAAAATATTTAAATGTTTAAAATGTAAAATAACTTTATTATATTAAATTTGGAATGTAGTAAGACATAAAACACATACAATAATGAAAAATCATTAAAAGTAACCATGTTACATTTAAAAACATGCATACATGCATTTGCTCATATGTTCAGGTGTTTGACCCTTTTTTAAAATCAGGCTGTCTGTTTTCTTATTGTTGAGTTTTATGAGTTCTTTGTGTATTTTGGATAACATTCCTTTATCAAATGTGTCTGTTGCAAATACTTTCTCCCAGTCTGTGGCTTGTGTTCTGATTCATTTGGCATTGTCTTTCACAGAGCAGAAGTTCCTAATTTTAATTCAGACCAGTATATCAATTATTTATTCTATGGATTGTGCCTTTGGTGTTGTATTTAAAAAGTCATCTTAATAGCCAAGGTCATGTAGGTTTTCTGGTGTGTTATCTTCTAGGAGTTTTATAGTTCTGTATTTCATGTCCAGGTCTATGATCTATTTTGAGTTATTTTTTGTGAAGGGTATATGGTAAGTGTCTAGATTTATTTTGTGCTTGTGGCTGTTCAGTTGCTTCAGCATCATTTGTTGCAAGATTTTCTTTGCTCCATTCTATTACCTTTGCTCCTCTGTCAGAGATCAGTTGAGTATATCTATGTAAATCTATTCCTGGGCTCTTCATTCTGTTTCATTGGTCTATTTGCCACCAATTGTCTTTTTGCATTTTATTTTTTAGAATAGTCGATTCTGGTTCACACAGACCCAGTTGAAGCATTTTGCCTGCAGTTCAGGACACTGTTGCATGACTTAACAATTTATAAAGCCGTGGATAATTAAGGTTTAGGATTTTTGTTTTTTCAATCTGTGTAATCTTTGATAAACTTTATTGTGCATATGTGAAATTTTATCTAGCGCAGAGGCTGTCAAGCATGGACACACAATGAAATCATCTGGGAAGTTTTTGAATATAATATATAGTTGGCAAGTCAATTTGTCTGGATTAGGGTTCATGCATTAGAATATTTTATGAACATCTCAGGTTTTCCTAACCTATGCACCCAACTTTAAGAACCACTACTCTTGTCTAGGGAAGTGCTTTTCAAATTTTAATACACATATAAATTACCTAGAGATCTCATTAAATTGCAGCTTTTGATTTATTAGATCTGGGTGCCCCTGAGATCTGCATTTGTAACAAGCTCCCAGGTGAGAGAGGGCCACACTGTAAAGGAACAAGGCTCTGGGGCGTGTGAACTTAGAAATGAAGTTGTAGATATACATGTGGATCTTCATTTTTATTAGCCATTTTCAAATTGTTTCCAGATTTAGACTGTCTTCACCATAGTATGACATTTCATTTCTGACATTCTCATCACCACAGTATTATTTTTAAGATTTCTTAATATTAAGGATTTGAAATTGTGTTGTTTTAATTTAAATTTTCCAAACTATTAATGAAGTTCTACTTCTTGTTAAATAATCAATCATTAAATTTTCCTCTTTTGTGCATTCCTCTTTAAATTCTTTACTAATTTAATTAACCTGTTTTTTTTCTTTCCTTTTTTTAACTTATTAATTTGTTGAAATTCTTTTATGTATTCAGTACACTAACTTTTTGTTTGTTTAAATTTACTATAAATACCTCCTATAACTGCAGATTCACTTAAATTTATTTATGGTGTCTCATACATGAAGGTTTGTCCAGAAAGTATCTAGCCATGTGCTATGAAAAATGGAGGCATTTATTAAGGAAGATACAAGATATAAGAAACATTGTGCATACAACGATGTCTCAGTCCCCTTCAAAGTAGGCATGTTATGACTTCACATAGTTCTCCCAACTGCAGCACAATGTTACTTGTGCTCTGGGAGCAGAAGCCACAGAACAAAGTTTGCCATGACACATTTCATGCCAAGACCCTGCACCAAAATCTTGGATGCAGCAATTTCTGAAATCCCCCAGATCAGCTTCTAGTTCTCGCCCTGTCAGTCACTGATCTTTGTTGATTGTAGCCTGTACATGGTCAACATTCTCAGGTGTTCTGCTTGTGGCAGGGGTTCCAGAACGTGGACCACTTTTAACAGATTCTCAACCATGTTTGAATCAATTGTACCACTCCCTTATTTGTGCTGCACTCAATGCATCATCCATGAAAGTCTTCTGAGTCATCTGAATAGTTTCCACCCGGGACTGTTCAAGCTTAGCACAAAATCTGATGTAGATTAATTGTTCTACTCACTCAATCATTTTGAATGCAACGGCCACACAGCACACATGTTCAGTCAACAGTGTCTACTACCCCTATTAACTAGCGCAGTGAAGTCGTCATTGTTCACACATGCGCATTCCAGTCCACTCTCCTTGGCAGCCAGGTTACCTCTATGTCACTCAAACCATTCTCATTCTATTAACAGTGGCTGGACTTTTTCCAGATGGACCTCTTATATTGTTTTCGGATTATTTTCAATAATTTAAATTTTGGTAACGAGAGCTTGAGAGGTTTGCAAAAGTAGATTTTCTAGTCATTATTTTTTCATTAACCACTTAATTTCTCTTTGCCTTGCCAATACTTATTACTGAGAACATGAATAAAAATTTGTCATTTTAATAAACCAGGTGCAGATGGATTTCAATGTTCCTCCTATTATATATTACAGTAAGCAAGTAGTTAAGCACTTTACAAATAGAAGCATGAGAAATTATAAATATTGTTTGTAAACTATAATGAGCTTGCAATGGAATCTCAACTAAACACAGCATTCCAATTATCTCTAAAATTGTACTAGTGTATTATTACCATTGAAAGTGGAATCAAAAAGAAAATAAAGCCATCTCTGGGATTTCACATGTGAACATAAATTAGATGGTGTCTACATGTAAATCTGTACTTTAATTACACTGTACTGGGAGGCCAGCCACTGGACCATGGCTAGCAGATCTCTTAGAAATGCATTACATCTGTTCTTACTAATTAATTCACCTCGCAACATTCACAGTGGTTGGGAAGTTTGGCAACAAGGCATTTGATTGCTGTTTATTATCAAGTTTATAACACATGAGTAAACAAACACAGTCTAAAATG
Organism: Desmodus rotundus; assembly: GCF_022682495.2. Lineage (NCBI taxonomy): Eukaryota > Metazoa > Chordata > Mammalia > Chiroptera > Phyllostomidae > Desmodus > Desmodus rotundus. The sequence goes on from NC_071389.1 coordinate 50,773,908, forward strand.
AGTTACATTTTAGTAATAATTTTCAAATAATACATAAAAGGTTCATATTAAGTATCAGAAATGACAGAAATGGTAGAGTTGTGATCTTAGTTTCCTGATTCTTTTTAATATCATCAAGTATGTGCTCTTTCACTTAAGACTGATATTTGATTTGTTGTTTTATTTTGATTCTATTTCATATTTAAGAATATGTAAATTATTTAACATAAAATTTATCATTTTATATTTACCATTTAGGAACTCGAAATTCAAAGATGAATGTAATTATTCTATAACAGTCAGAGAAGGAAACTGAAAGCATTTCAATTAATTTAATAAATGTTTATTGAGCATCTACAATGTAACAGAATCTTTTGTAGGTAATAAAAATTTAATAGAGACAAATATTGATAACAATCTGTTATCATGGTACTTTTAGTTGGAGTGGACAAAGAACAAAATGTATAAATAATTCAGATAGTATGTTAGAAGGTATAAGTTCTCTGGAGCAATTTTTATTGGGGAAGATGGAAATGCAAAATTTGTAAATACAGTGATCAGGAAAAATATTTTTGATGAGGTGACATTTGACTGAAGACCTCAAAGACGTGCCAGAGGAAGCTGCCCATACATGAAGAAGAGTCCAGATCAGGGGACCTGCAAGGGACAGTTCTCGAGGCAAGGGAGGGCAAGAAAGTGGGTCTAGAGCAGAGAGCAAAAGAGAAATATATGATACTAGAAAAGTAATAATAAGAAGGAGAAAACCCTTTTGGCACTGGAGAGACTTTACCTTTTTCTCTGGTGTGATGGTCTTCTAGGGCTACCATAATGACATATCAGAGATTGGATGACCTAAACAACAGACGTTTGTTTTTTTCTCATAGTTCTGGAGGCTGGAAATCCAAGATCAAGGTATAATCTGGGTTAGTTTCTCATGAGGCCTCTCTTCCTGATTTGCAGACAGCCACCTCTCCCTCTGTCCTCACGTGGTCTTTCCTCTGTGCACACTCAGAGGAAGAGAGAGCTCTTGTGTCCCTTCGTTTTCTTATAAGGACACCAGTTCAATTAGATTAGGACCCTGACGTTATGACCTCATTTAAACTTAATTACCTCCTTAAAGACCCAGTTTCAAGGTATAGTCCTACTGGGGGTTGGGCTTTAACATATGAATTTCACAGGGACACAAGTCAGCCCATAATAGTCTACCCTCTGTTTCCCCCCAAAATTCATGTTCTTCTCACATACAATATACATTCACCCCACCGTGGCTGGTGTAGGTCAGTGGATTGAGCATGGGCCTGAAAACCAAATGGGTCTCTGGTTCGATTCCCAGTCAGGGCACATGCCTGGGTTGCAGGCCAGACCCCCAGTAGGGGGTACATAAGAGGCAACCACACATTGATGTTTCTCTCCCTCTCTTTCTCTCTTCTTTCAATCTCTCTAAAAATCAATGAAAAAAAGTTTCCTTTTTAAAAAATACATTCACTCCATCCAACAATCCAAAAGACTTAACCCATTTTAACATTAATTCTAAGTCCAAAGTCTCATCTAAATATCTTCTAAATCAGGAATGGGTGGGACTCCAGGTATGGTTCACCCTGAGGCAAAATTTCTCCTCAGCTGTGAATTTGTGAAATCAGACAAGTAACGTGATTATAGAATACAGTGGTGAGATGGGTTAAGCACTCTCATTACAAAAGGAAGAACTCAGATAGGAGGGTTAACTGGTCCCAAACAAGCTTAAAACCTAGCAATACAAATTCTACCAGATCTTAATGCTTAAGAAATGAGCCTCTCTGACTGGATGCTCTGCCCTTTGGGCCGACTGGGGTTGCAGCACCTCCTCCACAGCCCTAGGCTTCCACACCATCTTCTTGGCTCTGCGAGAGGGACCTGCCCCATGGTTCTTTGCGGGGTTATCCCAGCACATTAAAACCCAGGAGCTGGCTTTACCCTCTGGAATAGGAGGAAACAGCTTTGCCCTCTGGGCCTGGGCTGGAAGGGCCTGCCCTGGTGATCTCTGATGCCATAGCTTCCCTTTTCTTGTAGGGTAGGGCAAATTGGCACCTGAATAGCTCTATTGTCCCATCCTGGGTGCTGCTGAGATGCCTGATTCAATCCATGGGGAACAGACTTATGGAGTGATCATCTGGCCCCATCCTTGGTGTTCTTTCCAGAACACACTTTCTCATTTTGACTATAGATAGGCTGAGAATTTTCCAGATCTTTAAATTCTGGTTCCTTTTTGCTTAACAAGTTCTTCTTCATTTCCTCTCTGTCCTCTTGTATTTTATTATAAGTAGCAAGAAGAACCTAGCTGCACCTTCAACACTTTGCTTAGAAACCTGCCTTGCTAAATATTCAATTTCATAGCTTACAAGATCTACCTTCCACAAAACAACAGATCACAATTCAGACACACTCTTCGCCACTTTGTAACAAGGACAGCCTTTCCTCCAGTTTCCAATAGTATATTCCTCAATTCCATCTGATACCTCATCAGAGGCACTCTTTTTTTTTTTATATAGACTTTTTTGATGTTTTAATTTTATTTTTCATTGTATTTTTCCATTTATATTTTATATTTTCCCCCTTTTCCCTCTCCCACCTCCAACCACTCCCCCCCCAGTCACCACACTGTTGTTTGTCCCCATGAATCCTTATTTTTTGCTCGATCCCTCCACCCATGCCCCCCAGAGCTGTCATCTGCTCTCCTTCTATGAGTCTGTCTCTATTTTGCTTGTTAGTTCAGTTCATTCATTATATTCCACATATGAGTGAAATTATATTGTATTTGTCTTCCTCTGACTGGCTTATTTCACTTAGCATAATGTCTCCAGGTCCATCCATGATGTTGCAAAGGGTAAAAGTTTTTTCATTCTTACAGCTGAGTAGTATTCCATCATCTAAATGTACTATAGTTATTTTGTCCACTCATCTACTGATGGACACTTGGGCTGCTTGTGTTCATATTTCTAATAGCCTTCATTCATGATGACATACGTATTTTCTGAGATGATAGAAGCTTTCTGTATAGCTCTCCTCTACAAAGCAATGCAGTCTACACAAGATGAAAAACTATTGGAATGTTTTCAGCAAAATAGCAATGTGGTTTATTTTATTAAAATTACCATGGCATTTCCATTGAGAATTGATAACAGAGGACAAGAATGGCAATAGAAAAACAGTTAGGAAGCCCTGAAGACAACATAAAACAGTTTCGCTGACATTGGATGTAAAGTGTGAGAAAAAGGGAAAATCTACGTATGACTTCAAGGAACTTGGTGGAGCACATTGGAAGCACCAGCTGTCATTAATTGAGATAAGGAAGGCTGATGACATAGAATATTTGAGTGAGAATAACAAGAATTCTTGTTAAACACAATAAGGTCGAAGAGTATGTTAGATACCAAAGTAGAAATGCTGACCAGGCAGTTGTATATTTGTTTCTATAATTCAGCAAAAAGATCTATGTTTATAATTCCAGGAAGAGCTGTCTGCTATTGATATGGTATTTAAAACCATGAAATTTTATGGTATCACTATGGGAGTAATGTACATAAAGAAGAGTCCAAAGATTCATTCCTGAGGTTCTCTAACATCAGGAGGCCAGTGAGGTTGGAAGCACTGGGAAGCTAGGCCACTGAAAAAGAAGACCAGAAAAGTGTGGTATCCAGGAAGCAAAATGAAGAAAGTGGCTGAAGGAGAAAAGAAATGATCAACTATATAAAACGGTGGGTAAGAGATCAAGTGAAATGAGGACTGAGGACTGGCCACAGGATGAAACAACGTGTATCATGGTGGAGTAATACAAGAGAAGGTAATATAAAGGAGTAGTGGTGCTAGAAGTTTAATTAAAATGAACTCAAGAAAGAAGAATATTAGGGCAATTGGGATTGTGAATACAGACACTATTTTAAAGAGTTTCAATGTAAAAATGATGCAATATTTGGATGGGGAAGAGTGCCCAAGCGGTTTTATTTTGTTTTTCTGTCTCTTTCTTTGTGTTTGACATTGCAGGATGACCAAATAAAGATGAAACACCGGATGATGTAGGAGACAGCAGGAGAATTAACGTAATGAATTCCTTGGGTGGGTGAAAGGAATGGGCTCCGTGCTCAGTGGGGGGCTAAGGCATGTACGAGAACAGAGGGACATCTCTGTTAACAAGGAAGAAGGCGGGGCAGTGAATAAGGGCACAGAGAACTGCAGGTAGAATGAAGGAAATTATTTTGAAAGTGGACTATGAGTACATAAATGGTGAGCTATGGAATAAGGAGCAGGGATGAGGAGAGGGGCAAACTAGGATTTTTGTACATCTACAATATATAAGACATTCTCCCAATGATTAAGACCACAAATCAATACAAGGTCTTTTTCCTTACCCTCAAGAGGCCCACAGTCTGGTAAGGCAGACAAGTAAATATACAGTTTTAATAATGCAGAGTAGTAAATGTCTTAATAGAGTAGATTAAGCTACTTACATAAAGTATACCTACATCCCTGTCATGAATGCATTCATGGGTATCCTCACAGAATAGGTCAAAGAGGATTGTAAAGGCAGAGTCTTACCAAGACTCTTCCCTAGCCCTGTGACCTTTCAAAGTTTCTCTATGTAATATGCTTCTCTCCAGAGTTTGCTCTAGAAATCTCTAATATGTGGGGTTTTTTTACTGTGTATAGCCTTGGAGTAGAAATCAGGATTGAGTCAGAATAGCTCAAATTGCATCCCAGATTCCCAGTTAACAGCTAACTGATATGAGCAAGGTAATGAACTTGCCCCAGTGCCCACATAATCATAATGGAAATAACAATGTCTCACATAAGTACTGTGAAGATGGAATTATTTAATATGTAGACGTGCTTAGAAGAGTGCCTGGCACACAGTGAATGTGCTATCAAGTTAGATTATGTATCTTACCATTTTATTGCATTTTATTTTATTATCTATGATCTACCTAGTATCTTAGCTTTGTCACCTTTCCTTTTTATAATACTTATCTTGTTCCTTAGTAGGAGTTAATTTTTTTATATTACCCTTTGCATCTTTCATTTCTCATTTAAAATGATTTGTCATAATGAAACTGTTTTTATGACTATTTGTGTATTTTTTCAGTTGTTGTTTACCTTTGGGTTGACTGTGGACTCTCTGCTTTGCCGAGTTTGATTCTACCCTCTAAAAGGGCCGGAGTCGGTGACAATATCAGAAATCCAGTCACAGCTTAAGGGGCCTAGCTTCTCTGTGGCTCTTGCTCCTACTCAGCTGTGCTCTGTTTGCTTTATATGAAGGGCATCGCCTGTGTCTGAAAGGTGGCAGCTCTGCTGTTTGTGTGCCTTCCCATCAGCCCTGGATTGGCTGACGTAAGAGATAGACATGCAGAGGCTGGCCGCAGGAACGCCACCACCGAGTGAGGTCGGCGGGGTGCGTGAACGTCTCGCACGAGATGCACAGCAATTTGAACGTTTCACCTAAAGTGTCTCATGGTGTGCTTGAGTGTGATATTGTTATGTTACAAAATTACATGCTTATGATTTTGTAATAAAAAGCAGGGTGTTATTTGTGTTGGACTCTGTGTGTATATAATGACAAGAAATGGTACCGAATGAGAAAAAGCGTAGAGATTTTATACTTGAGCAAATTCTATATTGATACTATAGCAATTCAGATTAAACAAAAAAAAAGCTGTTTATTTTTTTTCTGAAAATGTTCCATAAAGATGATGAGTATAAATAGAACATTTATGACAAAGTTTATGTAGCAGGAGCAATCATAGAAGAGGAGTCCGCACACAGAGCATGCAATTAAGAGTAAATAAATACAACTAAATAAATGATCCAAGATTTTCTTTTCCCTTTTAGTATTCCCATCTGTCTTTCTGCAAATAATGCTGGCTTGTTTGAAGTCTCCTTTCCTCTTTAGTGATACAAATAATGTCTTCCACCACATGACAAATATTTAATATGCTTCCATGATATCAGAGTCTTTTGTAAAAATTACTAACCCATGGCCCCCACCTTTCAACCTAATACTATATATCAGGACCCTATGAAAACGTACAGCCTTTAAAAAGTCTTCCCTAGCACTCCAGGCAAAAGTGTTCCTCAACTCTTCCAGAACACAATTGTTACCTCATTATCTGGTACTTCCTCCCTCCTGTTGTCTCTGCACTTGCCTGGCTCCTGTCTCACTAGGAGGTTGTTGGGAAGGATGACAGTCTTCCCTGTTTAAGGAAGAACAGTGCCTTGCGCATGATAGGCATTTACCAACTGCTAATGGATACAATTAACAAAATTTTGTTTACCCTGGAATTTATTGGAAAAAATTCTTTCAACTAATTATGTGCCATTCTTCATTGTATTAAAACAAGCAACTCAGTCACCGCAGGTTTTGCAACATCCAGATTGTTTGGACCTCTCTTCTGGCTCCTAATCTCGCTCCATTTTCTAGATTATTCAAACATGATGAAAAAGCACACAATCCACATTGTTTCTGAATGGGTTGAAAAGGAAAATAACTATCACTGCTTCCAAAATTAAGGGGAAAATGTATTTGATGGTAATGCTATACACTGGCAGAACATCTTTCTCAAAAGCACCTGCAAGCAAGGCGATGTGTACATAAAAGGACTCACTCGGCACCATCTGAAACATGGCCCAGGTGCTGCGACGCCTCTCGAGACAGGGTTAGAGAGCACACAGCAGTGGCATCTGTATACTTGGAAGGAAAACTGTGATACTGTCTGCGGTGGCCAGGGGCAGGGTGTTGGATGGAAACTCAGGCTAACCGACTGTTTAGCAGTTAGAATTTAGAACTGTGTTGCTATGCAGTCAGGAGAGCAAGCTGAGCACCAGCATCACTTCAAAAGCTAGATTTTTCACGACCAAAAGTTGGCTTATTCTAGACCTATGTGTGCACACAGAAATGCACCATTTCTCTGGGACTCACTGAGATTTTTGAAGTGATCCCGAAAGGCTGCTCTGGTCCAAATTATAGCCGATCTTCCTTTCACAGGATACCATTAAACAAAACATTGCTCCCTTCCTGAAGGATATGAACTTTCAGTTTCCAAATAGTTCTGGGAAAGTATATCTTTTTAATGTCTCCTTTGCCTCAGTCCATTAGCTTTATATTTGGTGACACACGTCAAACATCATTTCCTTCCTGAAAATGAAGCTAACAAAAAAGTAATGTTTTTCATTGATGTTGTAGTATTTTTGTTTATATTATTTTTGTTTGTTAGTTTTAAATATTTTGGTTTTATCACTACACCAATTATCCTGTTGGGTCAAATACATTTAATGTTTGCTATATAGAAATTCCATATTAAAACTATGAGATAGTTGACTTGTGTGATTGCTGTATATCACACTCATAATGGGATGAGAAACAGAGGAAATGTGTAAAAGAAAATGGAGGAAGCAAGGAATGAATAAATCATATGCAAAAACATTTGAACACTTACTATGCTTAAAATTGTTTAAGATAAGCTATAGTTTTTTATTAAGACTTTAGTTTTAGAGCAGTTTTAGGGTCACGGCAACACCGAAGGGACAGTACAAAGATTATCCCCATACTGCCGGCCTGCACACGTGCACAGCCTCCCTCCTTATCAATAGTTTCCCCTAGAGTGATACGTCTGTAAAAATTGATGAATCCAACACTCACACATCATAATCACCCAAAGTCCATAGTTTATTTATGGTTCACTCTTAATCTCGTGCATTCCGTGGGTTTAGAAAAATGTATAAAACCATGTATCCATCATGACAGTGTCATGTAGAGTATTCTCTTTGCCCTAAAAGTCCTCTTTGCTGTGCCTATTCATCCCACTTTTCTAATCCTATCCTTTGGCAAATGCATATGATAGTATCTTCATAGTATCTTCATATTTTTGCCTTTTTCAGAATTTCACATAGAATCATAGAGTATGCAGCCTTTACAGATTTGCTTCTTTCAATAGTAACATTTATTTGAAGTTACTCTATTTATTTTCATGGCTTGATAACTCATTTATTTTTAACATTGAATAGTATTCTATCATTTGGAAGTGCCACAGTTAATTCACCCATTCGCCTACTAAAGAAGATCTTGGTTCCTTCAATGTTTGAGCAATTATGAATAAAGCTACAATAAAGATTTGAATGCAAGATTTTTGTTTGTGTATGGGTGGACATAAGTTTTCAACTTTTTTTTTTTTTTTTTTTTGTGAGGGAAGGGTAAATACCAAGGATTACAATTGCTGGATCATGTTGTAAGAGTAGATTTACTTTTGAAAACAAGCCTGCTTTCCAAAGTGGTTGTGACGTTCTGCATTCCCACCAGCAGTGTATGACAGTTCCTATATGCTCCATATTCTCTCTGGCATTTGATGTTGTCAGTGTTCCAGCGTTTGGCTATTTTAATAGAGTGCAGTAGCATTTCACTGTTGTTTCACTTTGTATGTCCCTGATGACAGGATTTGGAGGATCTTTTTATATGCTCATTTCTCATCTGTATATCTTCTTTGGTGAGGTATACGAGGTCTGCCTGGAAAATGCCCAACCATTGTTAATATAACAAGAATAGTTTGCATGACATGAAGGTAACCTGGCAGCCAAAGAGAGTGGACTGGAATGTGCATGAATGAACAATGACGACTTCACTGTACTAGCTGGGGGTGGGTAGACCATGTTAAGTGAGCATGTGTATTGTATGGCTATTGCATTAAAAATGACTGAGCCTGTAGAGCAATGAATTTGCATCCAATGTTGCATTAGGCATGAACAGTCCTCTCCAGAAACTATTCAAATGATTCAGAATGCCGAATCTATGGGCAACTGGTGACCAGCATCATCATCATAACAACATGCCCACTCATGCATCATGTCTTGTGCAGTTTCTTGTCGAAACATCAAATCACTCAGGTGACTCAGTTCCCCCTACAGCCCGGATTTGGTATCCTGTGACTTCTGGCTTTCCCTCAAACTAAAATCATCTTTGAAAGGGAAGAGATTTCAGACCATCAGTGAGATTCAGGAATATAGGATGGGGCAGCTGATGGTGATTGGAACTGTGCGAGGTCCCAAGGTACCTACTTGGAAGGGGACGGAGGCATCATTGTCCTATGCACAGTGTTCCTTGTATCTTGTTTCTTCTTCAATAAATGTCTTTATTTTTTCATATTACAGGGTTGGATACCAATAAATGGTGCTGGGAAAATTGGAAAGCCACGTGCAAAAGAATGAAACTAGACTACTGTTTTCCCCCATGCACAAAAAGTAACTCAAAATTCATCAAAGACCTAAGTATGACGCCTGAAACAATTAATTCCATAGAATCAAACATAGGAAATAAATTCATGGGCCTTGGTCTTAGAGAGGGTTTTATGAATTTGACTCCAAAGGCAAGGGAAGAAAAGGCAAACATAAACGAATGGGACTAGATCAAACTGAAAGCTGCACAGCAAAAGATACCACCAACAAAACAAAAAGGCAATGAACTGAATGGGAGAAGCTATTTGCAAACAACAGTTCTGACAAGGAGTTAATATCCAAAAAACCTGTATGCACGTGTGCATAGCCCATGGACACAACAGCAATGTGCTGACGGCGGGGTGATTAGGGTGGGCAGGGCTGGATGGAAGGCAGTGAAGGGCAGGGAAAATGGGAGACATCTGTAATAGTGTCAATAATAAAACAAAGTTTTTAAAAAAGGACTTATACAACTCAACACTAAACAAACAGTCCAATTAAAAAACTGGACAGAAGACCTAAACAAACACTTCTCCCTAGAAGACATACAAATCTCCTACAGATATATGAAAAATGCTCAAATTCACTAGCTATTAAGGAAATGTAAATCAAAAGCACAATAACCAGATTTTGGTATAAACAAGAGAATGTACTTCATCTTCTCTGAATCCAAGGCCACACTAGTTCTTAAAGCATTAAAGTAAAAATGAACAGGATCTTTTGCATACATAATTACATTCCCTAACTCCCAGTTACATAAAGCTATTTTAGAAAAAGGAGAGAACAATAGGAAGAAATGAGAGATATTTCAGAGTGGTAAACACCCAAAGAGGATATGTGACTCCCCCCCACCTCCCGAGAGTAAATTATCTAAAGTTTTTAAATCAATGCACACCAAATTGGCTCCAAGCAAATACAAATGACAATGACAATATATATCTGTGTGTAGTTTGTTTTCCATACATGGCAATTGGTCACTGGCTAGCAAAACCTAATGAAAATGTGTATATGCCTTTGTTTTTTGCCATTTCCATGATTAGATCCTTAACAGCATCGTGATTGAAAAGCATCCCTTTAAAGATCTGCACCTATTGCTTATTACATCTATCTCCATGTGCTCAAAAGCAGCAGCAGCGGGGGGACTGACAAGATAAGTGATGGCTACACAGGAAAGAAAAATGGCAATGCCTCCATTCAGTGTTCGTTTCCAATTTATGGGTGGTGTAGAAGCATCTGGACCCTTTTGGAAAGTTGTGCTTTTCTGAGGTTTTGATTAACCTGTATCATCACACCTCTCCCATCACAATTACACAAGGCAGTTAAATAAATAGGTATAATAGGTGTTGGTTTTGTCTCTAGAAATTTACTGCCATGGATATTCAGCTAGTTAGCTCATTTACCTCACTTTTCAAAGAGTGATGTAAGTGTCATCCACATGTGCAGCAATAGTAAACTAAGTTGCCCTAGTCATTCATTCATTCGCAAACTATTTCCTGTGCATCATTTATTTCTCAGGCTCTGTTGTAGGCCTTGCGATGATGAAGATAAATGAAGTATGCTTTCCAAGGCCTTTGCAATGTAATGGATCCAGATAATCAAAAGATACTAATTAAACATCCAAAATCTAAAAAATATTCTTTATCGAAGCTATTCATAGCAATAATGGATAAACATAAATAATTATTCTATTAGCTATTCTCTGAGTTTCTAGTAATATCATTGTTATAAACGGCATATGGCGTTCTGCCAACAGGAAGCTGATATATCCAATGTGGCACTGAGAAGTTTGTATGTAGATACTCAGTACTCTAGAAGTCTCCAGTATGGCTTGTGTTACAGATACAAACATGTAACATGACTACTTCAAGTTCTTTTTTTCTTCTGATCCTGAAACATTTGTACTTTAGATAGAATTTATTTGAGCAAGTCAAGGGAAAACATGAAATAAAGAAGAAAATAAGTTTTCGTGTGAAGGAGCATTAAAACTACCTCAGACAAACAGTAGTAATTCTCTGTAGGAAGATTTTACAGAAGGTTTTATTGTCAGTGAACTGTGATGGTTGATCCAAATGAAGTTGATTATGAGCCATGAGCTGCTTTATGTTAGAGGGAATAATACATTTTCATTTACTCAGGCTAGCAATCTGTACTTTTAATAGATATTAGAACTCTGACTCTACTGGCAATGGCAGAGAGAAGAGCAGTTTTGGGGAAGGAAGAAGGCTCCTACAATGATGTTCAGCTTTTCTTTGCTTTCTAGAACCTAATGGTGGCTCTCCTATTTGTTTTAAATTTAAACAAAGTCATTTCAAATAATATTATGATGATAATTTTTAAATCATAATGTTTCTTGTACATAGAGAATGGAATTAACAGCATGGTGTGCTTTCCCTCCAGAGTGTCTAGCGTACATTTGCGCCACACACCTTACAGTTAATTTTGCAATTTTCCAGTCAGGTAATCTAATCACCTTCATGGATAGAATTGGAACAGTATTAAAACTGAATCAAAAATGCAATATTGAAATGCATTGAAAGTTTTTTAATGGGTTTACTGAAATAGCAATATTGTGTAAGACATAAAATTTGTTAACCCTTGTTTATGAAGGTATGTATTTCTCAAATGTGCTTTTCTACAAAAGGGGCATTGCTAGGCCTAAATATTGAGGAAAAACTTCCATTAACAGTCTAGTAGCTTTTAGCAAGAGATACAATAGCCAAATACTCTGCTGTAGGCTCTGTGAAGCACCGTTATGGGAACTCCATTTGTGAACCAAAGGAATCAGCACAAAAGTTAGGTTATAGTTACCCTTCAATCTTTCAGGAAACTGTACTATCATTGTGAAGAAATACTGAAGGCAAATCCCATATTAATAATTACTTACTATCTCCTGGCACTGTGCGATATATTATTTATTTTTATAGCAACCTCTAAGAGAATATTATTGCCATTTATTAATGTAGGAATTAAAGCTCAGAAAATTTAAGTTCCTTATCTCAGATGACAGAGCTAGCTAATTTCCCTCCTGACTGGAATATTCTTTTGTGTAAGTAGTTCCTTCCTGCCATTCAGATCGGAGCACCAATGGCAATTCCTTGGAGAGGCTTTGCCAGACCACGTTGTCAAAGAGCAGCTGCATCTCTCAGCCCAAGATAGTGACTCTCATTACTTCACTTTATTTTTTTACAGCACTTAAAATCTGAAATGATCTTATTTATGTATGCATCTATCTATAATATCTATCTATAATATCTATGTATCTATTATCTATCTATCTATCTATCTATCTATCTATCTATCTATCTATCTATCTATCATCTATCTACCTACGTATCTATTCATCTGTCTACCTATGTATCATCTCTCTATGGTCTTTCTCCCTCTCTATCTTGCTACTAGAGTGTAAGTCTTTGGAAGCAGAACTTTTCAATTTGTTTCTTGTTGTTTCTCAGCCTTTTGAAAAGTGTCTGAAACTTAGTATTTGTTAAACAAAGGTATGGAAGAATGAATGAGTGAATTAATAAAATAATAGAGCCAAGATTCATATCCAGGTCATTTGAGTCAATATCTAATGTTTTTTACTATATCACATTGCCTGCAGACACTCTAAATCCGAAGATTCCAGCCAGTGTCTGTGCTCACTGCATGCAGAAAGGAAACCATTCTTCAGTCCAATGTGCTACTGATAAAATCTGTTATCGACACCCTCCTCTTCTTCTTTTTCTATCTATCAGTTTCTCTTTCCATATAAGTTGGCCAGTGATCCCTGATAAACCGGATCATACTGAGGGATGGAAAAGGTTTAACCTATTCCTCCTACTTGGAATTTGGCTTATATTCCGTGATCAGTCACCACCACCCTTATGTCCTTAATTTTCTTTTTATTAAAATTGGATTTCAAAGTGCATCAACAAGATCAGTTCTTTTAAAACACTCTAATTTTCTCATCCAAATTATACCTTACAACACTCATCAAGAAAATAGAAAAAACAGTTAAATCAAAGTGTTTGCCTAGATACTTGCCATCTATTCTGAATTCAAATTTATGACCACAAAACTCAAATGAGAACTAAATATGTAATCCAAATTACTTCCACAGCATGCTGACTTTCCAGTGCTCAACAAATTCATAGCATCTCTTGCTTCAAATCTGCAATGCGCCTTCCTTTTCAACCCTCCTCCACAATTACATGCCTTTAGTGGAAAACTTGCAGGAAATCTATCCTGTTCTTACCCCCAAATCTATCACTTTATCTGGACATGTATTCACACTCTCCCTTCTTGACCAGAAGAAATCACTCTTATTTTTTTGAGTTAATAAAGTTATTGTAATAATCACAATCTACATGTATTTCCATACAAACAACTATAAACCCACTTTTGCCCACCCTTCTATTGAATTAAATAAAATATATTACAATTTCATGTTTTATTTTATTTTTTTTAGATGGGATGGGATTGGTGAGGTGGGTGAAAAAGGTGAAAGGATTAAGAAGTACAAACTGGTTGTTACAGAATAGTCATGGGGATACAAAGTACAGCATAGGAAAAACAGTCAATAATATTGTAATAACTATAATGATATCAGATGGATACAAGATTAATCGGATGACCACTTAGTAAGTTATATAATGTCTAACCACTGAGGTGTACACCTGAAATTAAAATAATATTGTATGTGAATTGTATTTGAAAAACAAAAGATTTAAATCAACAATAACAAAATAAAAGGTTTAGAAAAAATGTGGCTACTAGAAATAAAGTATATATGTGAGTTGCATTATATTCTATTGAACAATACTGTTCTATAGGGAAGAAAAAAGCAGTTGAGACTGAGTAACATGCAGTTAAAAGCTAGATTTAGAAGTAAGTTAGCTTCTTGATTTTATACAAAGAAGCTAGAATTGTCCCTACTGAGAGGTTGGAGAAAGCTGAGGGCCCAATTCTGGACTTAATAGTCAGATTGCCCAAACACGAAAGAGCTTTATACACCCACTAAGGCCGAGGTTAGGATGAAGACAACTGGGTACATGTCCCTAAAAATTATCACTCCTTAGGTTCTCTGAGTTTTGTGAGCCTGTGATAGGCCCTACCCACTGTGTTGAGAGCTTATACTTGCTGCCAGCTCTGTTGAAAGGTAAAGGCCTCTCTCATCCAAGGCAGTATGTACCTACCTGAGGACCTGCCCTTCTTTTCCATGGCACTAGGTCTAAAACTATGACCAAGTCAGAGAATAACCCAGGTAGAGTGAAGTGATCTGTACTCCAAAGGAGCCGCCAGACCCAGACAACACGTTCCAACTGGGGTTGAGTAAACGCATGTGGGATTGGATCCCAAGGGTGGCTATTCAAGGATCTGCAATATAAAATTGGACAGTGAAAGGTTTACTGACTTCGGTGTGTCTTCCCAAGGTTCAGGATTTAACTAGCAAGGTTCCTTGTCAGAAAATGTTGTGAACCCCTACGAGGAAGACCCCTAGAAACAAGGGAAAAGTGATAGCACACGCTGAGCAAAGTTGAAATGCCAGCGTTGTCCTGGTAGGCTCTGGAAGAAGGACATATAAGGCTAGGCAAATGCCGAAATGAATGTTCACTGCATATGCACTGTACAGCTGGAAACCTCAGCAGGGGACTGCGCTCCACATCAATGCCGGAGGGCATACATTTGTGAAGGCTGTGAGGAATGAGCTAAAGGGCTGGCACCAGCATCAGTAAAAGTTCATTGGCGGCTGTATGGACAGGCCTGGAGGAGAAACATGTTACAAATCTTCAGTCCGTAGTATCAGTGCAGATAACAGGGCCAATACACAATAGAGACTAAGTGAGTGTGCTTAACCACCACTATCTAAGGGGGTTACATTTTTTCCAGTGAATGAAATAGGGTAAGAGCCAAGGAAGCCTGACTCATATATGGTCATGGAGATGTTAATAGAACAAGACATTTTTAGGGGCAAAATAGATAAACTGCCAATAGAACTACTCAGCTTATACCAGCAAAGGAACTCAAATTAGATGACCAGAAGGATGAGAGCAGCTATCCTGCTAAAAATTCATTACCTTCTGCCCAGTTTTCAAAACTGAGGTACTTTTCAGACAGAAGATCCATTCACTGAAGAAATGACAGGGTCTCAGGTGAAAGGTCCTCACTATTGTATGGTAAGTATACATAGTAGTGACGACTCCAGTCCTTCTCCCACAAGACTGTAGCCATTTGCTTGGGGAAAGCAAAGATCTAGATATTAGTATTTTGACAACTGATGCACACAGGGTCTGGATTGATGTTGATATGCAGAAACCATCACATTGGTGTTTCTGTTACAGTGAGTACACATATGGGTCAGATGACTAGTGAAGACACAGAGTCATGGCCAATGCCTATGTATATCCAATAACAGTATATCCACTACTGATCATTTCTCCGGTCCCTGAATGTATAGTCAAGAATGGCACTTAGAAGTCTTTAGCCACTTGGGTAACAGCTATAATACTGGGTAAGGTCAAGTGAAAGTCTCTGCAACTGTTTCTTTCACTCAATAGTCAATAGGACATCTAAAACATTTTTGAACCCTGAGCGTGGGGGCAGAGGATGGCGATTATTGCTGCTTTTATGCATCTAAAGTATGCAAAGGTATTTGTTCTCATAACATCATTATTGAATTCACTATTCTGAACACAAGAGAAGCAAGATGGATCCTAAAAGATAACTGCAAGCCGAACCCAGTGATAGTCCCTTTGCAGCTGCCATGCCAGATGTGGAATATTTGCTAGACCATATTAATATGGCCTCAGGCACTTGGTATGAAGCCAATATTCTGGAACATGTATTTTTTCTATCTCAATCAGAACAGACATTTAGAAACAGTTCACATTCACCTGGATTGAACAACAATATTAATTTACAATTTTGCTCACAGCTATGTTAATTTGTCCACCCTCTGTCATAATATAGTCTGAAAAGATCTGGACCATCTGGACAACTCATAATACTTCACATTAATCCATTACATCAATGATATTATATTGATTATGCCAGATGAGCAAGAGGTAGCTGGCATTCTGGACACCTTGGTAGAACAAATGTACTTCAGAGGGTGAGAGATCAACCCAGTGTAAATGGAGGGGCCTGCCAAGTCCAAAACAATTTAAAGGGCTCTAAGTAATGGACAAATAATTGCATCTTGCCCCAAGTAACAGAAAATAGGAAGCATAATGTCATAGTGGGTCTTTTCTGGTTTTAAAATGAAACATATTTATTCCATACCTGGAAATGTACTGGTTGACACACAAATAATAAGACAGAAATCTGAGTAAAGCCCAGGACAGAAGAGGGCTCTATGGCAGGTCCAGGCTGAGGTGCACCAGCCCACTACTTGGGTCACACAATATGGTGGATCCTATGGGGTTGGAGCTATCAGTGGTGAGGAAGGACATCGCATGGAAATTGTGCGAAGTCCCAGCAGGACGATCATAACATATTCCCCGGGAATATAAATGAGTTCCCCTTTTTTTAGTAAAGGAGGTGTATGAGTAGATCCATGACCATGAGATTGACTGGTTGTACCACCTACTTGAACCAGACTGCTGACCTTGGGATGTGCTAGAAGAGCCTGCTGAAGGCACAGTTGAAGTGCCAAGTGGCAAGCACTATTCTGAAAGGAGGGGGTGCCATCCTTAAGGAACCAGAATATTCATTGAACAAAAGACCTTTATTTTTGCTGTGGCACCGACTGGAAGAATACACAGATCCAGAAATCAAGGAGTGAAATCTCTTGATGTTAATCTAAGTCTGTGTAGACATGAGAGCTCCCCTTGACTATTGGAATAGGTGCCTCAGGTTCAGGCTCAAATATCCCAGTAATAAAGGTGCTTCTCTCCAAAGTCCAGATTCTACATCATTTCTTATCCCAGGTTAAACACTACTTTACAGGATAATTGATAGTGAGTACTCCATTCTCTTCTCAAAAAACAAAAACAAATTACTACTTGATAGGACATAATCTTGTCCCCAAATCTGAATACAGTGATCACAAAGTATTCCTAAATTGAGTATAGTTTATTCCATCATGTCCACAGAAACCATATTACCTCCTTTCTATCATTTTGGGTAAAAATAATTGTGATAGGGAATAAAAATTGGGAGGTAAATAAAATTTAATTGTTTGAAGAATATTTCCTTTTCTGTGCAAAGAAGATAACAAACTTTGCATTTCCAGGGTCATCCTTATTGTCAAAAGTTATAGAAAATAAACTTGAGGCTTCTTGTATATTTTTATCCTCCATCCTCTGTGCACATTTTTCCCTACTTCTCAGTGTCTCAGATTCAAGACTATAAATCTAAGAATCTGTTTCCTAAATTTCAAGAAATGTACAGTCTGACACTAGAGTTTTCAGTCAGTATTTTGTTTCTTCTTCCATATTTCCAGAATTTTTATTTCCTTAGGAAAAGTCTGTGCAGATAAAGTGTTGGGAAAACACAAGCAATGATAACAGATTTACCACCTGCCCATTTACTGCCTGCAGATTTATGGCCAATGCAGCCTATTTTGCCATCTGGGTCAAAGTCATATTTTCACTGGAAATATTTTGGTAAGTTATCGCTGGCATTTTTTACATGCAGGTGGTGATTATACAGGTTTTATGGCACTTTCATAACTGTGTGTCTGACTGAAGTGCACAGAAGCTGATCTTTTGTGAATATCTACAGATTTGATGAAATGGAATGCACTCTATTCATTAAATTTACCAGTGTGGGAGAAACTCCTTTAAAGTAAAATGTAATCCCAAAAAAGGAGCCAGTTATCTTCCCTGGTTGTTTCCAGAAATATAGACTGTGGTACTAAAAAAAGAGAAAAAATGACTACTCTTGTACATTCAGGTTAGTATCATCTGTACAAAGAGATTTTTAGAGTTGGTCTAGGCATCTCTTCAAAAGTGCACCAGAACTAGTTAATTTTAATATTTTAGTCTTTGCAATTTTCCCATCTTAACATTTTTATTATTGGAAAAGATATTTCAGTCTGGTGTATTTTCTGCAGATATGTAGATACACTGTAAAGGAGAGCCTTATGATTATACAGGGGCATTTGGAGAAAGGAAAAAGCATAGGACTTGAAATAAGGAGACCTCAGGTGAAAAACGTAAAGGGATTAAGCAAAACAAACAAACAAACAAGCAAACAAAAATTCATAGACACAGACAACAGCGTGGTGGTTACCAGAGGGAAAGGGAGGTGCAGGGAGGTAGAAGAGGGTAAGAGCGGTAAAAGGTGGTGGAAGGAGACCTGACTTTGGGTAGTGAACACACAATACAATATACAGATGATATATTATAGAATTATATATCTGAAACCTATATGATTTTATTAACCAATGCCACTTAAATAAATTCAATATAAATTTTAAAAATAGAAAGAATTAAGGAGACCTAAATTCTGATGTAAATCCTACAACTTCAGAGCCAAAAATCTTAACTTATCCCCTCTGAGCCTCAGTTTTCTCATTTGCAAGTGGAGGAAGAGCGTGATAATAGAAACTGCATAATTTAAAAAATTAAAGTATAACTTACATGTACACATCTCAAGTTAAAAAAATGAATTTTGACATCACCATACTTGTGTGCCACCAACATCTAAAACAAGATATAGAATATTTTCATCATCCCAGAAAACTTTATCATGCTCTTTTTCAGTCTATTTACCCCTGGCACCCTCCACACACAGAAGAAATTACTGACTTCTGTACCAGAGACTAGTTCTGATGAGTCTTGCACTTCATATAAAGAGAAATCTCCAGTTTCTCTTGGTCTCTAAAATGTATGTAAAATTGGTCCTTGTTGCATGTATTATTCAGTTGTTCTTTATTATTGCTGAGTAGTATTCCAATATATAAATATAGTATAACACATTTATCCGTGCTTCTGTTTATGGCTATCTGGGTTATTGTTAATTTTTGATTAATATGAGTGTGTTTCCTAGGGACATTCACATACAAGTCTTTTGTGGGTATATGTTTTTACTCCCTGTGTACATGGCTAGGTGTGGAATTTCTGTCACATAGGATATATGTGTTTAATTTTATTAAAAAACTGCCAAAACAATTCTCTAAAATGGTGGTATCATTTTATACTCCCACCAGAAATTCTAGTTGTTCCACATCTTTGGCAACACTTGGTACTATAAGTCTTTTTATTTTAGCAATTCCGGTGGATATAAAATAGTATCTCATTGTTTCAACTTGCATTTCCTGGAAGAATAGTAAGGCTGAGTTTCTTCGCATATGTAAACCACATATAACATACACATGTTTTAATTACTTTCAGAAAACAGCCTAACTTACAGATTCTTTCCTTGTTTTCCCTTGGTATTTTATAGCTCATCTATGTAAACTTTAAAAACCTCACACTTTAATCCCACTTGCAAAGATTTTAATCAGAAGATGTGGCATAAGACCTAGAAATATGATCTGATCTTGATTCAAAAATCAACCCCTAGATTATGTTGCAGGTATGTGACTAATACTACTAATCTGTTTATTATTTCTTCATAAAGAAAAGGCACATAAAGAAAAAATTAAGATAATAGATTTTAAAATAAAGAAGACTAGCTATCAGATCCTAGTTCCCACTTACTGAGTAAGTGATTTGGGGCAAGGTACACAATCGCTCTAAATTTCAGGTTCCTTATAATTTGAGGGTAATTATAATCCCTCTTAGGGATCCAGTGTGGTGATGCACGTAAAATGATTACCATTGTGTTAAACTCATACCAAGTGCTCAATATGCATTAGAGGAAAGGAGAAAAAAGTGAAAATATTTTGAAGAAGCTAAGCAAATCAGAAAATCTAATGTCAGTATCTTGATATAAGCCTTTTACTACGCTTGTTTACCTTAATCATAAACTTTAGATATTTCAGAAAATGTTTCCTCCATTCTTTCACTTATAGCATTTCTGTAGATTGAAACGTTGTCCCAGATCTTGGCATTCTCAATTTTCATAAACTTCTTCTGTGCTGAGTGGTAGAAGGTGTGCTTTTGTCAATCCGTTTACTGTACCAGTGTGAGCGCAGGGCTCATGGATGACCTCTGGTTTCCACTGCACCTGTTTCCACCTGCTGTTCCAGTCCAAAATTGTTTGGTCCTTGCTTCTGGATTCTCAGATCTCCTTTCTCTTCCCTTCATACATTAAATGAAAATATAAAGTCAAGCATGCACTTTCTTCCTCTCTTGTTTCCATTTGTGTATCTGTATATCTCCACTCCAATAACACTCCTGTGATGATATTTTTGATTACTAACATAAAGTTTTCCTTTCTTATCATAACAACCATGATTCTACCTACAAATCATTTCATTCACTAAATCTACTCTCTCCTTTTTAATGAAAACATCTGTTTTACACAGTTGCGATTCTTTTTGCTTTTGGCTTTTTGTTTGTTTGGTTGGTTTGGTTTGTTTTCCAAATCAGCTGCAGTTTTTGTGAAAAATGAATGGAGACCTCATCAAAATGGAGGGAGGAAATCACGAAGAGAGAGATCTCACACACTACCACTCATTTCGTCTTATATCGCCAGCAAGAAGGAAGATTCCTTCCCTGCCCACTGCAGCAGCAGCGACTGCCCTCTGCTCATCACCTATGAGCAACCGCCACAAACCCAAGCTTTTGTTCTCCACCCACAGGCTCCCGTGCGATACAACCCCCCTCGATTTCCTCCTGGAACCCAACGAAAGCTGAGTTTCTTTTTGTCGCTTAGGATTTGCCTGTGGTTTGACATGGTTTACATATCCCAAATTCTGATCTCTCCTCTAGTCCCAAATAAACTCATCTGCTGTTCAAATAACTGCTGTTTAATTTTTAAGGCTTTCCTCTCTTCATCTGAATAATTTGTGATCAGCATGACATGCATTTTCTAAAAGGAGATGTAAGCAGATATTCATTTCCTTAAGATTATATGTGAACCTATGGAAGTTAAAAAAAAAACAAACAAAAGATTTTCCCCCCTATTTTCTCTCTGAAAAGGAAGGTGCAATGTCTTGGTTTCAACCATATAAGAGAGTTGTCTGTTACTCATTTGTATTAAAAGTATACAGCACCAAAGGAAATGATTTTTGAGTTATTAAAATTTTCTGCTTATTGATGAAAGTATGGTTAGGTAGTATCCAACATAACTGTATTTCTACAGTATAAAAATAAAATGGCTCTTTTTATGGAGGACTTTTTAATACATTAGTGAAACCTAGGGATAATGACAAAAGTAAAAAGAACACCCAATAAACTAAATGGAGATTTGTCTATAAATAACATTTTATTAATAATGACAGCCAAGATCACTTTAGTAAGAAAGGTGAAAACAACTAAGTTTTATTAGGGCCATTAGCACGTTACTACTTTGAAGCTCACACTTCCGGTCAGAGCAGTTTTCACTTTTGGCTCTTCTGTGACAGCGGTTTCCAAAAACCACTAACGAGACTAATGGTGAAACTCAGATTGGTATGACTGCTCAGTAAATATCCAATACTTACATAGAAAAATAATGAAGTCTTCATTTTTGTTTTCTATTTTACCTATTCCAAAAATGGAGCAGAGAGGAAAAAGGAAGTGTTTTGCTTGAGAAATACATAAAGTGCTTTATTACTGAGCAATAGAAACAATCACAGCTTTATCTTTGATGGGTGAAGTTTGATAGGCTGCTGAAAACTCTCACAAGAATGCCTAGCTTTCCATTTTCCACGTAAATTGAAGGCTGAAAGGGCTACATCTCTTACCAACAATTATTTAATCATGCAACTCTCTTTGATCAGTAGAGAGGCTGAAAGGAGGACTGTAGATAACCATTCTTCAGTTTTTTATGTATAGGGTTTTCTGCTACAGTCTGACCTCAGTGTTTTTGGTTTCACGGTAAATGACAACAGAGACAGAAACAGAGAGACAGACATAGAGAGAAAGAAATGACTAGTGCCAGGATTTGCTGAAGGGCCTTATTTATATATTTTTTACCACTTATCAGAAAACACAGATCAAATGGCAACACAAAATTCTTCTCTGAAACATTAGTTTTCAGAGTGAACTATCTGAAGATAAAAACAAGCAACACACAATTCTTAGTTTTGCTTTTCCAAAACTTTCTTCTTAGAATTGTTATGTAACTATACCAAGAGATAAACATGCATTTATAAAAATACAAGCATAACATCCTCGAGATTCTTCTCTTTATCAAAATAGACTCAGATAAAAATATGAATTCCATATCAAGAATAAATAAGTAAAAAATAAAAAAGTGAAACCAAATGTAAGGTCACATCAAAAGTTCAGCAAGTAAATATTACATTTCTGACAATTTCTATAAGAATTCAACAATTCTGTTCTAATAAATCTAAAGGCTCAGGACCAGATAAGGAAAAGAAGTTGCTTTAAGGCCAGAGGGGTATTCAAATTTTGGATTATGCCATTACAATACCGTGCATGCGTGCTATTATAAAGATATGTACTAAATATTTTCTGGTAATTGAAATGGAGTAGGTAATTGGTTGTTATTACTCTGTATCATAATTCTTCACCTCCCTTAGTCTCCAGTTAGACTGAATCCAGGGCAATATTGTCTGTGCATGTGTGTGTGTCCAATGTGTTTAACTCTTTTCTATGCTTATTGTTAGTACTCAATCAATGTTTAATTAATTTTCTTTAGTCCTGAGTCAGTTCTATCTTTTCCCCTTCATATGGAAAGCAGAGGTAGGAACAGAAAACAAAGCGAAGGGACATGATAAAGAAAAAAGAGAAGTTGCACTGTGGGCCCCCCCCCCAGGGAACACTTCAGAAACACACCCTGTTGTCCTTACAGGGGCTTCTGACCTTCTCTGTTTCTCCAACTACGAGATAGGTTGCCTTTCCTTTCCTTTCTTTTTTATTTTATTCTATTTTTTTTTGCTAGTGTTAACCTAGACAATCCACACAGCTGCCCACAATTACACTCTGCCTTTTTACTCTCCTAATGAGCATGGCGGTCGGTCGGGTCTGTGGGATACCAGTCCACACTGCTTCCTCTGTCCCAGTAACCTCGGCCTATTGCCATCAGAGACCAAATTCTTGAGTTTCCAACTTTCTAGCAATGTACACCTGCTGTCCTGCACTCCACAGGAGCTGCTGTTTGCTCTGATTCTGTGTCATTATTTATTGCCTGCAGTGTGAGCTGCGCTCCCTCAAGGAAAAAAAAAGGTTTGGCTTATGTTTTCCTCCCAATCAATGCACAATAAATACTGCTGACAGCTGAGTGATGAGAGGAGGCTGAAGCCTGAGGGTCAAGGGCCTGCATCTGGGTTTCAGGGCAGGTTCCATTCATGGGCAGGGAGGAGGGAAACGCAATCATATTTGGAAATTGTGCAACATAAGTATAGTTTAACCCTTCTATGTCATCTCACAGTCTATTGCTATTATCGGAAATCTGAATCCAAATTAAGTCGGAAACAAGTCTTTAATGTATTTTGTGATTAAAACAATAAAGATTCTTGAGTTCGGAGGATACCAAAGTTTGTCTGGATTTGGCTATTATGTAAAATCAAACTGAAATCAATTAGAAGTAAATTCCCCAAGGTTCTTTTTTGTCATATTGTAAGTTCCTTTCAGTTTCTTTTCTATTAAAAATTAAATTAAAATCATCATGTCTTCTGAGGTTGAGCAGATATTGAACCCAGCATATCTCTGGCATCACCAGCCACTAAGAAAGACTCTGCTATATCGCCAGCAATACTCCAAATCTCAGTGCAACAAACTCCTATCAACTTGATGAGGCAGACAGCTCACCTTTTTCAGAGATACCACACTCCAATTATTTCTGGCAGGGGCTTCTTATCTAAAGTCAGAGCTGCTGCTAATGAAATACCTCAGCTTTGGATTCTAAGGTTAAAAACACTCTTTTGGTCTCTTGACCATTATGGTCTGACTCATAGTTATATCCTCATTTCTTACAAAAGATTAACAACTAACGTTTTATGACTCAAATGTCTGTGCTCTCCTAAAATCCATATGTTAAAATCCTAACCCCCAAATATGATGGAATTAGGAGGTGGGGCCTTTGGGAGATGATTAAATCATGAGAATGGAGTCTTCATGAATCGGATTAGTGCCCTTATTAGAAGAGTCAAGAAAGAGTCCCCCCTTTCTCTCCCCGCCAAAATGTGAGACTAAAACACGAAAGATGGCCACCTACAAGTTAGAGGGTTCTCATCAGAATATGACCATGCTGGCACTTTGATCTTGAACTTCAAGCTTCCAAAACTGTGAGAAATATATTTAAGTTGTTTATAAGCTAACTAGCTTATGCTAGTCTGTTATAGCAGCCCAGACTGACTAAGACATAAGGAGTTCCCTCCTTTGTAACCTGTAGCTCTCTTTAACATGCTCTTTTCAAGAAGAGGAATTTCATGGTCTCCAGAGATTGCACAGTGGGGTCCACAGTGAAATGTCTAGTTCTATTCTGGATGTTGTATCACAATCCTTCTCAAGGTGGCAGGGCCAGGAAAATGTCAGGCACACCCTTTCATTACCCACAATAACTACTTTGCCTGAGTAGTTTCCAATGTAGCCTACCCAACATTTTCAGATTTATTTTCTCAGTGGTGATTTTCTTTCAGGAACCTTGTCTTTCTCTCTAGTCTAATCTTCTTTAAAGACACAGGCCATCAAAAATGTTTATGTAAATCACTGCTAATTGGGGCTACATTCAAATTCTCTTCCATAGCACTATGGGTTTCCCATAGACTAAGGAATATGGCTGGACATCTATTTCAGGGTCTCTAAACATTTCAAGATACACAAAATATCTCTGAAGGCATGGTGAAGTATTATGTAACAGTTTTATCTCTGATGCATATGTTTATTATTTAACTAATTCATGTAACAGCCATTTACTGAATACCTAACGGGTGTTAGCATTGTTCTAGGCAGGGGTGTCCAACCTGCAGCCCGCAGGCTGCACATGGCTCAAGATGGCTATAAGTGTGGCCCAACACAAAGTTGTAAATTTGCTTAAAACCTTTTATTTGCTCATCATTTTTTGTTAGTGTTTGTGTATTTAATGTGTGGCCCAAGTCAATTTATTCTTCTTCCAATACGGCCCAGTGACACCAAAAGGTTGGACAGTCTTGCTAGACCAATAGTTAAAAACCTTTCGGGGAGGTTTTGTTTGTTTTAACACTTGTTTAAAGCTTCTTTCCATCATGTGTTTTCATTAGAAATTTTGAATTGGCTTCAATAACTCTTTGATTACCCAGATCTTATATTGCTTAAAAGTCATATTTATGAACACAAAATGTGGTTTAATAGCATGAAAGGGCAGAATGAATTTCCCATGCCTACTTTCAAGGTCTTCTTCTTGCTGGTGGTAGGTATGAAGCTCCACCTGTGGTCCATGGGGAAAACGATGACACAGGCACAGGGTGGGGGGAGGGGAGGGGAGGCATTCCCTTTGGCTGAACAGTGTCCAGCACTGAGGGCCGAAACTGTCTCTCTTTTGGACTTCTGTTGCCCCCACCCCAGGGCTGGTGCAGGGGTCAGGGATGAGGCTCAGCAATAGTTCAGGAGCAGTGGTATGCAGGTAATGCTTTTGGCACTCTGTTACAGCTCCTGTGTGAATGTTAGTCCATATTTTCACTGATATTAAGAAGTAAGACAAACACAAAAGGTGAAGTTGTATGTTGAAACTTTTTTCACCTGTCTAGGATGTAAGTGATGTCTTTGCTGAATTTGACAATAGTTTTGGACACAAAAAACATTTTATTTTATTTTGTGCTATTTGCAGTGTAATGGACACAGACAAGACAGACTTTTAAGTTTAATCTATGTTTTTAACATTTTCTTAAATCTATAAATCAATAAAATAATATATCCAGCCCTAAAAAATAAAAGAAAAGCTTTTCTGTAAAGGGCCTGAGAGTTAATATTTTTGGCTTTGCAGGACATAAAGTCTCTGTTGCAACAATTGCACTCTGCTTATTGGAGCACACACACAAGAAATGGCCATAGACAACATGTAAGCTAACGGGAGTGGCTGTGTTCAATAAAACACAAGGTGGGATAGGGAACGTCTGTATGGGAAGATTCGAAATACCATTCCACTAGGATAGTTCTCTAGTTTGCTCCATATTGATATTTCCTTTTCTGAGCCACTACTAAGTTCAGCTCTTAATTGTTATAATCTAGTCATTCACTCAGCAGGTATTCACTTAGTGTTACTGTGTGCAGGAGACCATGTGTCATGGAAAAACATAATTATATAAGTCAATTTTTCTGTCGTTAAGAAGATCCCAATCATAGTTGCAGGAAAAATTGAGTACTGTTAACATCCTCCGGATGCAGGAGTTCCAGAGTTATTTTTACCTGTTAAATTAGGAAGTATTTCCAAAGACTGACTCTACATTTCTGAAGGTAGCTTTTAGCATGAACATATTACATGGACTAAAGAAAATAAAACATGCAGCCCTGGCTGGTGTGGCTCAGCCAGGGCTGCATGGTGTGGCTCAGCAGTGGATGGAGTGCCAGCCTGCAAACCAAATGGGTCGCCAGTTCGATACCCAGTCAGGGCACATGCCTGGGTTGCAGGCCAGGTCCCCAATTGGGGGCACACAAGTGGCAACCACACATTGCTATTTCTCTCTCTATCTATCTCCCTCCCTATCCCTTGCTCTAAAAATAAATATATATATATATATTTTAATTGTGTTTAAAAAATAAAATAAAACATACAGTCATTTTCTTTGATTTGATAGGTCCATACAGAAAGATGTAAACAGAAAATCAGTTGCCTGTCTTTTAGGACAGTATTTTAGCTCAGCCAGTAGTCGCTGTGATAAACATTGAGAATCTTGTGCTCTAGAAGCCTGAACATTCGAATCACCAGATTCTCAGTAACCATAACTGTATTAGAGTCTATCAAATGATCAAAGGTCTAATAATTAAGGAACTTTTGAGAAGAAACCAGTTACAAATAAAAAAGGATCGCTTGAGTTCATGAAAGCTCCTTCCTGCTGGGGTATGGGCTATAATCAGTACATTCGTCTCTAGATACACGGCATGCTGGTAAACTTCCCTTCTGGTTTGGAGGTAAGCATTTACAAAAGGGAGAGTTTTATATGCTTGAGCAAATTCTCAATGAGAAGCTACTCTGAGTCAAACATTTCTGGGTACAGAGGGTTATGAAATTAAACAAGAAGACTCTTTTCTGTCATCAGAAGGCTCATTATTGAGTGTGAGCCACAGTCATGAGAACGGACAATTATAGCACATAGTGATAGGCGCTGTCACAGAGTATTCATGAGCGCTGCGGAAGCGCAAAGGGTTTGAGTGTGGGCCGAAGCTGTCAGAGCAGATGCTGGGAGAAATGAAACTTGTGTTGGTTCCTGAGCATATTACTAGGATTTCGATAAGAGAGGGGATACTGAGAAAATTTTTGGGTTAGAAGAAAAGCATTCAAAAAACAATGAGGCAGGAATGAGCTTATGCCTCTTTGTACAGTATCCAGGTCTATTGGGACAAGTGGGAGTGCTGGTTTGAGTGGAATAGGATGTACCAGTTAGAATATGTATATAAAATGGTAAGAGGGGATGACTCTAGACTATTCAGTGGGGAACAACGGAGGAGAAGTAGAGCTTTAGGAACATTGGACTGGTCTATAATTATGAATGATGGTTTAGAGATGGTAAAGACTGGAGTGAGAAAAATCAGCTGAGCATCCTTGCGATAATCACAAGGCTGGATTGCAGTAGTGGTGATGGGAAAGGAAAGGAGGACAGGAGCTGAAAGGCAGTCCAAAAGAGAAAATGACAGGATGCAGTGACAGCGTGAATACGAGGTTTGAATGGGAGGGAAGAGTAAGACTAGTCGAGGAGCACAGCGATACCAGTGACAGAATCAACATAGCTCTACAGACTGACAGCCAGATGATCAATGACATACCACAGAGCAGCCGCGTGTCTGAAAGCTCTTCACCAGGGAAACAAAGCTGAAAGGAAAGTTTTCTCCAGGTTTTTCTTGCTCTGGAATATGTGGAGAAATGATGAATTTTACCAAAAAAAAAAAAGTCCTCTAAGGCATTTGCTGATGAGACCTCCTGTGTCAAACCAAATTACTGGATTTTTTCTGGACTATAAGACGTGCCTAGGTTTTAGAGGAGGAAAATAGGAAAAAAAAATTTGAAGCAAAAAATGTGGTAAAATGTTTAATAACATAAATAACACAATATTTCACCAATATAAATGTAAACAGAACTCAACAGCAGCATTAACAGCCATTATTACTGACTTTGAGCTTTATGTACAGAGACTCCTCTAATCATCAGGGAACCCCCAAAACTCCTCTTCGCTACTGTCCACATTTATGAAGCTCAGTTCCTCAGAATCACTAGCATCACTGTCTCCACTCCATTCATAGAAGGTGTCATCTTCAGAGCCGTCTAATGCATTGCTGACACTATTATGGGGGACATCTGCTGCTGGAGGGCCATAGATTGCGCAACACTCTTGTACAGGGACAGCAGTTTTGCACAACCTGTGTGGCTCTGCAGCTGTTGCCAAATTGCAGCTCCCATCATCCCAACCTGTCCAAGCAGGACAGATGGGAGTTGTAGTTTTGCAACAGCTGCAGGGCCACATTGTCAGGTGACCCTGCAGTGGAATTTGCCTATGTTAATGTTAATGGGGGACACACCAGTCATATGATGGAGGCTCGTATGGGTGCTGCAGACTTTCCTCTCCTAACGTGCCTGCACCACCTGTACCCTCCTCTGCTCCTATCTCCCTTGCTTCTCACCATGGGGACACTCCCTCCTCCCAGTCCAGGGCCCGAAGCATCGCCCCACTCCTGCTGCCGTTGCTGGCTTCCTGCAGCAGGGACCCTGCTCCTGCCTATGACCCCGCTCCACCACTGCCCTGCACCCTGCCCCCCCAGCCAGGTAAGCTGCATTCGGACTATAAGACACACCCCCATTTCTCACCCAAATTTGGAGGAAAAAGTGTGTCTTATAGTCCGAAAAATACAGTAGAGGCCCACACAGTGAGAGTCAGCTCTGATGTCTACACAATTCAAAATAGACATCACATTCTCCTTGTGAAGTTTCATCCAGGTCACCTATGAACTATAATAAAACAGCAAACAATACTTGGTAGACCTTCAATAAAGATTTGTTGTACTGGACTGAGGATAAGGAGGTTAACAAAGTCAGTGGGGAGTAGGTCTAACTCTTTAACACACTGCACCATGTAAGCAGAGTGGAGAAAGAACAGCTTTAATAAACCACATCATCCAGTCAGGCAAAATGGGATGGCCTCTTCTGAAACTCGAGTGCTAACTGCATTGCAGTGAGTACATCCAATCAGGATGACCATCATTTCTGGAATTTGTTTCCTTCTCCACTAAAATGCTTGGTTGTGACTGCAAACATGCTAAGAACTTATAGTGTTCTTAAATAACTGGGTATCTGTACATCTGTGAACTCAACGTGGAAAGAACCTGTCTTTCCTTGGGCTCTAAGGCCACACTTGATCCACAGAGATAAAAACATCATGAAAAACAGGTCCAGAGACATGATACAGAGGGGATACATTTTCATTACTTCAAGCAATAAAGAGAAAGTATCCGTTTTCCTTGATGTAAGCTATTATTTTTGAGATTATCAGAAAGCAGATCTTATTGCTTATTATGTATTTATTCACATTAATACGAGTCAAATACAGTAGAAACTGTTTTTTAACCTGAGAAAAGTACTCTTCTCACCTGGCAATGACAAGGTATTGGAACTTTTCCCTGCAATAGGAAAGTAAAACAGTTTTTGTACAATTGTGAGTCAGACGTTATTGTTTTCTAAAGGCAAATAACATTAACTCCTATCAACAGTTCCTTCTCAAGAGTTAGAAAGAGAAAATTATACACTGTGAGAGAAAAGAACATTTATTTCTAATAGTTGATCAAGCCTAGAATTCATTACAGAGCAAACCTTTCTGAAAGAAACCTATGTTTTTATGAGCTGGAAGTAATGGAGACGAAAGCAGAGCTGCATAAAAAATAAATGGGCAATGTCATTTTGAGTTGGTGGCTCTAGCATGATGATACTTAGTGTGATTCCTATTCGGTCTCTGGCAATATATAAAGCTGGGTCAATATCTCAGTATTTGACTTGGGTTTATGGCTATAGTAGAATTGGTGTTATAAACCAGTTGTACCAAATTAATACTGTGTTCTCTTCAGAGTGGGTTGAAAAAATTTGGTTCTGAGTCCCATTCTTAATACACTTAATTATCCTGACAAATTGTTTTAAAATGTACATGCATTTCCCTTTAGACCCCTAGAACTCTCACCACAGTAGAGGCATAGCATTTAAACTAGGAAGCTTCCAATTAGTCTGCATCCTCACAAATACCTCATCATGTTCTACCTAAATTATTTAGCTTAGAGTTGTTTCTGAAATCATAGATCCTTAATAATGCCAAGCACAGGGCCTAGCATATGGCAGGCACTTAATAAATGTTTGTTGAATAAATAAATGAGTTTGCTTCCATCTTGGATTTTGGCCTATCTTTTTATAATGTTAACTAGATAAACCGGCTTCTGTTGCAGGGAAGCCAAATCTATGGATATTGGAATTTGCTTCATAAAACTTCTCTTGATTTATAGCTTAACAATTTGAATTGAAAGTAAGGAGAAATTTATATCTAGATCTTCATTAACTGTCAATTACTTAACTTGCTTCCTTCTGAGCAGGACAAGACCTTGGCATAAGGTCATACAATCAGAGAGTAAGTCTGGATCCCACCATTACTATGTTACTATCACAGAATTTTGTTATTTCTGAAATATTAATAATACCTACCAAAGAGTTTGTTATGAAATTTTAGGAGATAATATTTATCATTTGCTGTTTCATAAAAAACACTCAAAATGTAGGGGCTTGTTTATTTTTACTCATAAGTGTATAGCACATCTGGGCATTTCTGCTGATTTAGGACAGTCTCGGATGCTTTCAGTGAGGCTGCCCATGGTGGTTGCCTGGTTGGCTAGCTGCCAGCTATGGCGATGAGGGTGACTGTGCCATGCATTCCCATCAACGTTTTCTCATGGAATGGCAGACGTTCAAGACAGAGGAAAATAAATGCCCTCAGTCTTTTGAAACCAAAACTCAGAAGTAGCATGCATAATGTCACCTCTGTCACATCCTATTGGTCAAAGCAAGTCACAAGGGCAGCCAAAATTCAAGTGTTGGGATAATAGTTGCTATGTTTTAATGTCAATAACTGTAAAGTCACATTGCAAAAAGTTAAGGACAGAGGGGACAGTAGGGAACTGTGACCATTTTTGCTATCAATCACAATATAAAAAATTGTTACCATAGTACCTGCATATATGCATTTAATAGATAGTATTTATTGTTATCGACCTCCAGTGTATGCTGCCTGTCCACCTTTCTCTTTCACTGTCTCCTCATTCCCCTTATGTGTACAATTCCATGGTTCTAACAAAAAAAGGGTTGTTGGTTAAAGAAACCACTTTTGTTATCCCCTTTGCCAGTTCTCCAATGTAACCAAGAAGTAATTACAGGACAACCCATAGCCACAAGAGGTGGCTTCTGAATCTCAATCATCTAATTCACTGCTGAGTCACGTGAAACATGGGTGGCATAAGGGTTAAGCAATAGTCTCAGAGATAGACTTCTTCGTTTTGAATCACAACTGCTAATTTACATCTATGTGATCTTGTACTAGTCAATCTCTTTGTACTTCAGTTTTCTTACTTTTAAATTGAAGTTACTGAGTTTAAATACATATATATATATATACACATATATATACATATACACATATACTTGCATGCATATGTGTGTATATGTGTATATGTGTGTGTATTTGTGTGTGATACATAGTGCCCCTGGTGTGTCTGTGTGTGTATGTGTTTGTGTATTACATTCAATTAATTAATTAATTTCAGTGAGGTATAAAATCATAAGAGCCTGGCCTCCAGCAGATGAGGCAAAACTAGTGTTTTGTGGTTGGCGGCCTAGGCCCACTTATTTTCCTCTACTTCGCCCAACTCCTAATCTCTGACTGTGTGTGACATGTTATTGACCTTTGAGCTGAAGCCAAATAGATAAAAGCCATGAATGTTAAACTACCTGTGCTATACTGAAGGAAATTCTAGGTATGCAATTAGAGTTTATTTTCTTCATTTGCATTCATGTTATTTTCTTTGGTTTTGTTGTTCACAAAGTCCTACTTTCTATTTTAATTGTCTTATAAAAATCTACTCTAAGAAGCCATAGAAAACAATTAACTGCATACAATAATATAGTAGTCATATACACACACATATGTATATATATCTGCTTTGATGACATAAGGAAATTTGGGAAATTAATCTTCCAGTAGTAATATACATTTGCCAACTTATCTTAATTCAATACTCTGAGCACAGGCAGAAGTTGGGAAATGATGCAAGTTCATGAAGCATTATTGCTTCCAGTGTGTAGCAAGACTACCTACTTAAAAAAAGTGAGACTACAGAGATCCAATTTTAAAAGAAGAAAGAAAATAAAATCCCTATTTGAAAACATTCTTATCTAAACAATATTATACCTATATTTTTGTTAATATTTTAATATACATTAATATACAACATGAATATATAATACTCCTTGCTACTTTTAAACAGAACAAGAAACACAATCTAATCGATGCTAGGTTTCTTTTCTGCCAGACATCATTACCTTCCACCACACTTCTGAAAAAAGGGAGATGGCAAAATCAGACCTGATGATTAACCCCCTGCAGAGGCACGTAACTGTATTTAGCCACATTTCTAAGAAAGAAAGGAAAGAGGGCAGAGAGGGAGAAAAACAGAAAAAAAGATTGTACGTCATAGTATTCAATAAAATTTGAATTACGTCAAACTCACCCATGTATTAGTATGTTAAATAAAGAACTGACGGATCTAGGGTCCTCCATGGTCTAGCAGACTCCTGCTCTATTTTCCAGCCTCCACCAATACTAACCTACTCTCAAGCAACTTGATGATTAGCAATTCAAAAGGGTCTCTGTGTGTAGCATTGGGGTTGCTTATGAGGAGTACCTAATAAAAATAGTGGAAATAATACCAACTATGGGGGGAGGTTAGAAGGTGGGGGGATTGAGTGAAAGGGAAAAAGAACCCATGAACATGGACAACAGCGTGATGACTGGGGAGGAGGAGGGAGGATAAGGGAGATAAATGACAATGGAAAAATACAGTTAAAAAAGTAAAATAAATAAATAAAAATTAAAAAATACCAACTATCATTTATGGAAGGACTTCTATACATGCCTAATACTCACTATTCTAAGCATATTACTTATAATTATCCTTTTGCCTAACAATAGTCTCCACAGTAGATATTGTTCTATATTTTACATAAAGGAGAGAATCAAAGCTGGCCAGCTGATAAGAGTAGGACTTGTATTCATATATAGGTTTCTCTCACACCAGACTTTATGCTCACTGTAAAAATATTTGAACACAAACATTATACTTCTCTTCATCTTTTTAACTCAAAATATATTCATTCTTTATCTTTTTCCGGAGCATTCACTTGTGTTTGTCATCCTCTTGTTAACACTCTCCTTAGTCTGTACCTCTCCTTTAATGATGGGTCCCAACCGACCCTTGCACTCTCCTCACGCCATAGTCAAGAGTGTTATAACTGTATGTTTTTCACATGAAATGTTCTTTCAATACTCCTGCATATGCCGCTGGAATTTCCCCCACATTGGCACAGGCTTAATGAACAGCCTTTAAAATGGTAAAGAGGTCCATGAAATAGATATTGGTTAGTGTTAATAATTCACATTTGGGTACTCATTAATTGGAAAAATACTGAAAGATATAATCTAGTTCTCTAATTTCTTTTCTGGATAAATCAATAGGAAGAGCATTTTAAAAGCTAGATAAGTTCAGAATCTCCTTGATGTTCTAAATATATTAATGTCGGGGGGAAAAAACATTGAGACTGACAGGATATATTTTTCTAAAAGTTTTATAATCCCTGGATATCACATTTGTTTATATTACAATAAGTATTTATTTTAAAATGATCTTATTTTTTCAGTATCTACAGTTTAGTTTTTCTTTTTTCACCAAAAATAACATATATTCAAAATATGTATTTTGAAAAGTTATATGGAATATCATAAGTATGTGCACTTAAGAAAATGCTTACTTTACAAGAAAATGAATATGGTTAATACAAATAACTCAGAGGTTAGACACCAAGCAGGAAAGAGTAATGTTCTGTCTACCACACAGGTGAGTTGCATCATAAATTGTTTTTCAATAAAACCCCAAAAGAAGGCACACGATTTTATATACTTTGGGAGCTATGTACTCTTTTGAGAATTAATTATAAGACTAAGAGTGAACACTTTCTACAGAAAAGTGCATTTCTACATATAAACATAACTATTACAGGAAATTGTTATTCATGCCAGCTAAAGAACTCCTAATATATTGATGATGGTAAAATCATTGATATGTTAGGAAACTCAGAATCCTATTGGGAAGTATTTAGGTAATAATAAAAGGTTGTATTTAGCTTACCAATAAGCTAGTGAAAAACGTAAAGGCATATTGTGAGTCTTTAAAAATGAGTGTGGAGTGTTTTGTTTCATTCAGAGTAGTCTTGAACTCTAGTCTGTTAAACATCTTCATAAATGATCTGCAGTTGTTTTTTAATGACATTAATTAAATCCTCAGATGAGAGAGGATATCAAGTGATGAGATATCATATAATAGTACAAAAAGCCTAGAAAAAATGACCTGAAATTAATCAAATGAGATTTAATCTTGAATTGCAAAGGCCAGTATTTGATTAAAAAATAGATCTAACAAAAGTTGAGATAAAATTAAAAATTGGTTTCAATAAAGAGATATTTCCAACAGTTAATATAAAGTTGATTTGATATTTTGTAATGGGCTTTGAGAAAATGCAAGACTGTTTTTAAAATAGAAATGAATGTTAAATCCTCATAGTAATCATCACCTAAAAATTCAAGTGGCTGGCTGACCATGTTGGGAAAGTAGAAATGTTAAGGCTAATTTGTGCTGTAACAGAACCTTTATGACTATCAGACACGTAACCAGCGGAAGGAACACAGGGGCCCACAAAGAACCTTTGGAGAAGAAGATTGAAAAGGAAGTACCGCTGGATGAAAAGACATCAGATTTGTTATGACAATGTTCTACAAACTCTTCGAAGGGACCAAACTTTTCTAAAGAAGTAGTAAAAATTTAAATCACGAACCCTGTCTGGTGTGGCTCAGTGGATTCAGTGCTAGCCTGTGAACCCAAAGGTTGCTGGTTCTATTCCCAGTCAGGGCACATGCCTGAGTTGCAGGCCAGGTCCCCAATGGGGGCTGCGAGAGAGGAAACCGCACATTGATGTTTCCTTCTCTTTCTCCCTCCCTTCCTCTCTGTCTAAAAATAAATAAATAAAATATTTAAAAAAATAAAATAATGAAAAAATCAAGAGAGACAAACAGAGATATCTTTGTCAGAGATACAATTTTGATTGTGATAAAATAGGCTCCTTCTTCATTAGCAGAATTGGACACATCATTTGCAAATATTCCAGAGGATTTTATTTTAACAAAGGCATTTAAACTCCTCCATAATAGAGCCTTCACCCTTATTTATATGAATATTCAAATATGTTTTGAGAGAAAACACATTCATGAAGAGTTTTTCAAAGTGCTTCTTTTGCAATAGTCTTCAGAGCCTTCATATTTTTATTCTTTGGAGATGTTATTCATAAGAGGCTGAAACCCGAGTTACATTAATTACAAAATAAGTCCTCTGTTCTGAGGTTCTTAGTGGCAATTTTTTCTTACGAGTGTTGGGATAATGACAACAGAATATAGCTGCAGGTGATGATGTAAAATAGATACCAAACAAGAATGTAATAAGGCTTTTCTATTTTTAGCAAATGTGATTATATGCATTATCTCCAGTGCAATTTTCTCCTTTTCTGTAAACATAATTCCTGAAAGAGCTTGCTCTGTGTAAGGACTATGAAAGAGGGCTCTTTTGAGTTTCTCTGTCATACCTGATTTAAGTGAATCGGGAAACATTGTACATAAACATCTGTAGGATTATGCACAGTAAGTAAAATACCACTTAACTACTGCAAACATGCTTTGAATTTTGCTACCGTAAATACTCTAAAATGTTCGGAATTACCATGTCATTAAATTGTTATGCATAAGTATTTTCATGTGTTCCAAAGTAATTTTTTATTTGATCTCCAGAATTTTAAAAAATAATAAAATTTCAATTAAGTAGATTAACTCTTTTATTGGGGTGCATTCAAAAGACTGAGTTCAATGACATTAATGTTTCTGTGACTTTTTAGATATGAAAACAAAAGCTTTAGCTAATCTCTTGTTCCACTGTTCTAATGAAAAATGAGTGGCCTGGTATGCCTAATTTAATTTTTTCTTTAAACATGTAGACCTCAACTCTCTTAAAAATAGTTTATGATACTGGCAGTAATCATAACCTAAAATATCTCGGTGTCTGAATGACCACAATGGGCATTTGGAATACTGTAGATAGGTTTGTGCCACAACAAAACCTCTGATGATTTGTTTGTGTCAACTGGGGTTGGTCACAGTACCCAGATATTCAGTCAAATAGTTCAGCATGTTTCAATTAGGTCGTTTTGGAATGAAAATAACATTTACGTTGGTGGACTTCGAGTAAAGCGAATTGCTCCCCACTGTGTGGATGAACCTCCTCCAATCAGGTGGAGGTCTGAATACAACGAAAGACTGACCTCCCTCAGCAACACGGAACCCTGACAACAGAGAGCCTTTACACTTGAACTACAACATAAACTTTTCCCTGGCTGTCCAGCCTGCTAGACTCCTCTCCAGATCTGGGATTTGCCAGTTCCTTGAATAAATCTCTCTCACTATAGTAGATGTGACCCTTGAACAATGCAAGGCAGGGTGGGAGGAGTTAGGGGTGCTGACCATCCATGCAGTGGAAAATCCGTGTAGAACTTAAATCAGCCCTTTACTCATACTCAGAAAATTTCCGTACGAGTGGAGCCATGCAGTCTGAACCCACACGATTGACCTGTTTAAGGGTCAATGGTGCAAACATCATATTAATTCTGTTTCTCCGAGGACCTTTGATGAACAGAAGGCATGACCATCAGGTACCCACACAATAGAAGGAACAGGGTTATATGAGAAAACCTTGGCAAAGAGGATTATATAAATATAAATGTCTTTTCAGTTTTTGTATAAAAACAAACTCCAAATATGAATTTAAATGAAACTCCTATTTTCAGGAAAAAAAATGAGGCCTTTATCAGAAAAATGGTCCGGCCACTTTCTATAATTCCAGTATTCAAGAATTAGCTTTTTAAAAGGTATGACAAATCCCAAATTTGAAAGACTGAGACAGATAAGCACTTAGCTGTACCTGGCAACAGTGATCCCCCCTTTTACTCTTTTTCACAGACCTGTTTGCACATGTCTTTGCCCCCTCGGACAATACACTATCCCGTGACTCAGTGTAATGTGGTGGTTATGAGCACCCATCCTGGGTCACACTGATGGCAGGTCGGGTAACCGGGAGAACCCTCAGGTTCCTCGTGCGTAGAATGGACATGGCAATACCTACTCCACAGAGCCAATATGAGGATAGCATTGCAATGCTCTTGCTTTACAAGACTGTAGGGTCTGATTCTTGCTTTTAGCCTCCTTAAGGAGCAAGAATGGTGGTTTATATACATTCCAACCCAGCCGTCACATCACCTGGCTCGGTGTTTTCTATGTGGTCAACTGAGTAAAGACAATAGCTACCAATTATTTTGTTTATGGTATATTAAAATACTTTTTAAGAATTCTCACAAAATTCCTTCAAAGCAGCTACTATTGTCCCCATGTTTGGATGAGGAAGCCAGGGCTCTGTGAATTGTAGCTCTGGAGATTACAAACGGCTACGTACCAACAGAGTCAGCATTTAATTTAGGTCTAAATCAAACCTGTGCTCATTGTGCTTTGCAACTTGCTGTCACTGCCTATTAGATGATTAGTAATAGGTGTGTGTTAGTTCCCAAATCGCATGGGAAGTTGCCATTGATCACAATATTCTGTCCTTTTATTTCCTTTTTATGCTGTTTAATGATCTGGCTCTGTCACACTTTGGAAGCTAGAAGTCTGGCCGTTCTGGCTTGTTAGACAGTGGAACAGAGTGAAAAATCAAGTTATGAAAGCATCTTCCCTGGTGATTCCTTTGAAGGAAAAATACACTGTCCATTGGGCTTAATTTTTAGGCGCATCATGCTTGGACATAATACAAACTCATCACGGACAGCATCCATCTTCCAGTGCCTCTTTCCAGGAGGCTGAAGATGAGCGCTTTGTGTGTTTTAAAGATTCTTCGAGACCCTCAGCTCTGTGATCTTAACAAAATAAAATATTTTGCTAAAATTAAAAAAAGAAAAATTTTCCATTATGGGTAATAAATACTATACTAATATGCATTGGAGAGGTGTTCACATCTACACTGTTAAACATGTGTTTCAACTTTTCATGGAACACTTTCTAATATAATAATATTTTATTATTTTATAATAATATTAGAAATTTCACGTAAAAGAAACCTTGAAAATATTAATCTAAATATTAGTTCTAGGATAGAGTGATTTCCTCCATTACCAAATACTTTTCAAATTCAAGAGAGTAAAGCATTAGATTTCTAAGATCTGCCTAACAATGTTACCATTAAATTGAGATCATTATTCCTCAACTGGGAAAACTCTGTTAAGGAGTCTATAGACTGACTGCTGCAACCAACAGATCTGTCATTCTCAAGCATGGAGTTTTGTTTCCAAGTTAAATGTGAAATTATCCTATTTGTGAGAAAGATTATAGCACTTTCCCAAATCCATGATAATATTGCTATTTTTAAAAATATTTCAGCTTTTAGCAATATTTCTGCTTTTTTGATTTTGTAAAATTATTTTACATTTTTTTTAAGGGAAAGTAATCAAGGCGTTGCCTCAAGTGTCACATCAGGGACATCCAAGTGGCAAACAAATGTCATTCTAGTACCCACCAGGGAACACGCGTTGATGAAAGAGGCCATCCGTGCCCAAGGAGAGACACTGTTACCAGTCTCCAGGCACCATCCTGCTGTGGCATGGGGGGCAGGGAAGGGCTTTGTGATGGTTTAGAAACACAGGTTCTGCCATCTTGGAGGGAAATGGACGTGGATATAGAAATAGAGCACTAGATGGAAAAGCAAGCCAATAAAAACAAAAAAATCTTGCAATTTGTTTGGACAAATTTAAATAAACCCACTTCCCATTAGGCCATGAGGAAACAGAAACGGAGGCATTGACTCCTGTGTACTGCAAGGGAAGTGAGCAGGTGATTTTCATGGTTATACACTGAC
This sequence comes from Desmodus rotundus, assembly GCF_022682495.2. Classification (NCBI taxonomy): domain Eukaryota; kingdom Metazoa; phylum Chordata; class Mammalia; order Chiroptera; family Phyllostomidae; genus Desmodus; species Desmodus rotundus. Next base: position 50,813,582 of record NC_071389.1, read on the forward strand.
AGACACAAGCCTGCTAGGCAAAGGTTGTTACAGGCCAGTGTACTATCCTCTCTATGTGTTTGTGATGTTAAAAACACTTTCTCTTAGAACAAAATTAGTCACATCCTATTACTACAAGGGATGGTCAATAACGATCAGGACTAGAGAAACAATTGTAATAATTCTAAAGACCAAAGACTGAAGAAAGTCATATCAGTAGTGAGACCCAAAGCCAACTCCAGAGCAAAGACTTGCCAATATTAATTTTAGTTCAGCATTTGAAAAATTTGAAATTGACCTATGTTTACATCTCATTGTTTTTCTAATTGAAAAGACAAGCGAGGCACATGAGGTGCATTCTCTATAAGGAACAGAATCACTCCATTAATTCAATATTCTAGTGAAACCTTAATGCGCGTAGTTGACATGTAATGTAAAGTTTAAAATGTGTGGATGTGATAGGCTGCACTTACTGAGCCAGGGATATTTAACAGCTCTCTCCCTACGTTTGCTTTAGTTTCCCCAGAAAGTCAGGCTGTCTTTATTTTCACTGAACTGGAGAGGGAGGGAGGAGAGGATGTCAGACCTCTTCCCCTGATGAGTGCCACATCCAATTGCCACCCTTACCAGAGGGAATGAAACTAGGTTAAGGGGACAGGTTCAGTATTTTTAAAAATTACCTGCCATGTATTTTTTTCCCAAATGTCAGGTGGCGGCCTCTATTAGAGGTATACCATTAATCAAACTAATGAGAACTATAGATGTAACCATCCCTTAACCAAGTCATAATGCCTCAGTGGGGAAAGGAGTGGAGCGGAAGGATTTCATGAAGTATGCCTTTCCTCATAAACACCTGGGTTTGAGCCACACCACAGTGTGCAAAGCCGGGCCTCCTGACCCCTACACCAGGTCCATGCTCCCTAAAAGGGAACAGTGAATGATGGAATCAAAATCAGTTTTACTTATGATTAAGAAAAAAAAATCCCATTTGCTTTGCAACAATAAGGCATTTCAAAATCCTTTTTAATGATCTCAGCCTTATTGGTGATCCTTCAGGTTTTGAAGAAGCTGCTAAAGAGAGAGGAAGGATTTTTAGGGAAATCTGATCCTGTAATCAGTGGTAAATGGTGGCTGTTCTTGATTCTTTGTACATCTCTGAACTACTTTTGAGTTTTCTGCCTTACTGTTAAATGTAGACTAGCAAGAATGGCATGCAAATCAGAATTTATGTCTGCAGGCCTAAAAAAAAAGTAAAAAATATTTCATCAGAACTTTCCAACAGTTCAGCCTAATAGAAGAAGGCAGCAAAGAGTAGGGGGATGAAAGCAATGAGCAAAGTTAGAACTCTTGTACAAAAGAACTGGCCTTGGCCAGGCCATGGACAGAGACCGTCTTGACCAGCTAGACACCATGATGGATTTCTTCGAACAGGAAGGATTGCCAGAGGTAAAAATCCATGATATACTCAAGAAACTGCATTTCTACAAGAGTTTACATTTTGCAGACAGAGATGGTTTTCCAGTTTTAAAGGTTATGGAGATGTCTATTAAAGAGTTTGCTTAAACTTTTACTAGATTTAAAATAAAGTTGATAGGTCAATCTGAAGGCAAGCTAAATAGAAGCTTTTACTAAAGTTAGGAATAATGTAAATAACTCTTTCCTTTTTAAACCAATCAGTGACATCACTAAATTTTTGTGGAAAGTATTCATAATAAACAGTGACTTACAAAATATTAATTATAGGCTATAAACTAGCAGAAATAATGTTAGTTTAGTAAATATTTAATATGAAAATTATTATGCTTAGAAAACCAAAATGAAGAGTAGGAGGAAGTCAGAGAAAAGATGAAGTCTCACCTAATGAACTCCATAAAGACTGTTTCTTAACCCCTGGGAGCAAGGCCGCCCACTTTCTTCACAAGCACTACTGAAGCTAAGTAACAAAACAAAGTGATGATGAATAATCATATCTACTGAGCACTTACTCTCTGTTACCTCTTATTCTAAACACTTGAACAGTCAACTCAACTTTCACAATAATCTGCTATATAGGTGATATTAGTATCCCTATTTTTAAACAAGTGTAAAAACTGAAGCACAAAGAGATTCAGTTGACCCAATTTATGTAGCAAAAGACAGCAGAGCCGGATTCACACTAGGTAGTTTCACCCCTGGGCCTGTGTCCCACTCTCTCTGCTACAGGTCTGGGAGCTAGAAATGTTCCTGTCTTCTCTACTCTTGGGTTGGCCTTACAATTTCGGCAAGTAAAAGGCAAGTGTCCCCTCCCAGCTAAACAGAATGTATCTTATATTGAAGTGTATAAATTTGATTGCTTTTCTAACACCAAGTACCAAGAACTACTATTAGTCCTAAATATTTACTTAAAATAACAAGAGGGTTTAACTACTTGTATATGATCCTCTCCATTGGTCTTCAGAGTTTCACACACACACAAACACACACACACACACACACAAGTGTAGGTTATAGCATTTAAAAGTCGATATGTTTTCTGGAGTATGTTTTTTATGACAAGAAAAATGAGGAAAGAGTAAAGTTAGTCACTGGCCATGTTCTACCTTCTTTTCTGCCTCATTACACCCTACAACCCAAAGGAACTCACCAGTTCTATACATACCGCTCCTTTTTTTAAACACCACATACATTCAAACATCTCACGCAACATTATCTTATTACGCTATGCCCTAATTTCAAAAATGAATTCTTCTTCTTTCTTCTTTTCATATTACTACTTCTCTTCCCAAGTATTGCCAAGCAAAACCTCTCATCCCTCAGTATAAACTGTTTGACCCAAGTCTGCTGCAAATTCTAGATCATAACACCAAGGTTAAGAGTATTTTACTACAGTGGGGACTAAGGCCTCATCATATCTCCTTTATTGACTATTTAGACTATTGACTATTGACTATTGACTATTATATTGATATTGACTATTTATAGACTATTATGAGAATTTCTCAATTGCAGAGCAAAATAAACTCCTACACAGCCTTATTGGGAATATCCTCTGCCACACAAACCAGAATTCCTGCTAAGTGAATCTGTGTATATTAGTGTCTACATGTTATTTTTTAATCTTATTAATTTGGGGGTAGAATGATGAGAAATTAGTTCTAACTACTTAGGTGTTTTATTTTATAGTACTTTTTCATGTCAACATAAAGAGAGCAGTGAGGTATGAAAAATTTGGCATCAAGTCATACATTCTGATGCTCTAATTAAATTATAGGGCTTCTAGAGAATGTGGTCTAGATTACTCTCTCCGGTGCCATAATCCCAACAAAGAGCCCAACACTGCTTTAGTAAATGTCCTTATTAAAGTTAACCTAACTGCTCAATCCTGAAGCACTCCAGACCGAGGTTTCCCTGGAAGCTAAGGATATAGTTCAAAATCCCCTTCAAATCAGAGTTTAGGAGAGGGTAGTCCCATGGATTATGTGACTTCAGGCCACCTGTATTTGTTTAATGGCTTCAAGATAGCGTGTTTCCTGTGAGTCTTTAAAAGTGCTGAGCTGGGCTGTTTGAGTAGAGAAGGGAGTTTTCCTAACAAATAGCTTTGGCTATCTACATGACAGCAAAGGAATATTTTGGCAGGAAGCTACACAACACAGCAGGACACCATGGTTTGAACAAAATGTTTTTATGCACTGTGTTACCAGGGGAATTGGTTTACATGTTGACACTACCTCCCACACAGAAGTCCCAGTTTATTTCCTGACCAAATGAGTTTTTCCTCCTAATATTTAGAAAACACCTCCTAGATCAATTTTTACTTAATTTAATAAATGGTTTTGATGGTTTATACTGAACTAAGATTTTTTAAAAAGCACTTCCAGCAAGAGGTAAATTTTCTTTTAAGCAGCACTTTCTTTTTAATTATTTTTACTTTACATTTAGACACAGCCCATTCTTTATAGAAGAAAATAGATTTAAAAAACCCCTGTAATTCACACATTCCTAATTTTACTCAAAACAATTTTATAAAACTCCAGCTCGGAGGAGGTGGCTTTGCATGGTCGCGATATGCGGACCTTGTTCAGTGAGGGGGGTAAGAACTGTACGCACATTTCGACATAAGGTAGATGAGAAAGGTACAGGCGCAGTGATGTGAAGTGCAGGGGAAATGAGCTCTTCTGGTGAAACAACCAAGTTTTTCCTGTCTCTCAACTGTCTTTCATTCCCGAGTCTCTACCACCCCCTGTTGCTTATTCTAACCACTCCGCTCAGCTTGTTACCTACCTTGTAGGCACTTGAGTTTGTGACTTCTATGGACAATGGGTCACTACTGATTGTATTTTAATGGGGTTGGGGGTTTGCACATATATATTTTAGGAATATTATATATCTGCAGTTTGCAGATTTAATCAGAGGAAGGACAAGATTGGGAATACATAAAAAGGTTTTCAGTAGTATAGGTGAGAGGCGAAAAGGTGTCCAGTTAATGCAGAAATGGCCAGAAAAGGGTTGGCGTGAAAGTTACTCCAAAGATATAATGAAGAGGACTTTGATAATTGATGGGGGGGGGGCGGGAAAGAAGAAGGGAATAAATAGATTAGTGTTACTAAAGAATGGCTGGTGTACTTAAGAGATATGGGATAAATCAGATTATGACTAGAGAGCACAGAAATATCAATTTGGAATATCCCGTTGAATTTGCATTTTTAAATTTAAGGAAATTTCCAGTTTTTATGAGTCACAGTAATAATCAATACTGACCTTCAGAAACATTTGCAAATCCTAACCAGTGACAATAATCTGTGAACCTTTAGAGCAAGGATGAGATTAATCTCAGCACTTGGCAAAGAGTATGAATGCCCTCAATGTTTATTGAATTAAATTATAGAGATTTGTGTAAAAAAAGTATTAATCTTTAGAATACTGGCATATTTTCACAGACTCTATTCATAAATTTTGAACAATTAAAAGATAATTTGCCATTTTCAAATCTACAGCATAATGAATTCTCAGATACAACTGTGCTCTTGTTAATTATTCCATGTGAAGTATAGCAATTTAATGTGACATATAGGAATTTAATGTGACTTTGCTGAATGATAATTATAAGAATTCTAAGCTATGTTTAGAAGTCCATTAAAAGATACATGTTAAAATTTTCAGAGACAATTGTGTCATATATAGTGGAGTAGAATTCTACCAAATTGTGTCTTTGTCTTGAGGATTCTATGAGCACATTGGGGATTTGATTCATTCAGGGTTGCAAAAAAAAGGCAGAAATGAGAAGTTCCTGCTAGACAAAATTGAGGGCTAACTGAACAGACATAGCTTGATTCTCTTTGGTTTATTCTCCCATGCCTCTGAATTTATAGGCCTTCTATTCACAATAGCCAGGGACAGAAAAGGTCAAGAAATGGCAGAAGAAAGTAGACAGGAATAAAGAAGCTTTCTGTTAACACAAATCAATATTTATTTACAAAAATACAAAGCTTGTCTGTGCTTTCACTGGGAGAGGATTACATGTATGAAGCAATATTCATTTGGTTGTTAGCATTGTTGGATATCTGTTTTAAATATAAATATGCTCAGTTAATTGCAAGATGGAATAGTCTTGAAATGTGCAAAATGAATTGTTTTACTCGCGATGAGATTGGTGTTTTTCAGACCTCAGTTCAAAGAGCAGAATAATTTCCAGCTGATGTTGTTAATTCTGTATTCTGGACTCTTGAGAATTTGTTTTTTTTACTGAGAATGTTTTCTCTGAAAAATTAATCTAAATAATCTAATATCTCTTCACTTTTAGATATTTGTTCATTCTACTTTGCCCTATTACTTGTCAAACTGGAAAACTCCTATTCACTCATCACAGGCCCTACATCCTCTTTACACTTTCTTTAATCCCTTTCTTCAAAATTTAGTGGGTAGCTTTCATATACCTCTATTTCTACATGTAGCATGCTGACTAGAAAATACTTCCCTGTTAGCTGTAGAATTACTTCCCCTGTGAGTTCTCATATTTCAGGCCCAAGTTATATTCATCACTGTATTCTTAGGATAGCCTAGAATACAGTAGGTTCTCAATAAATGCATGTTGAATAAATGGGTGACTAAATAAAACATATTTTCTGTGCCATCAATATCTAATACATCCTCTGATATTTAGAACATATTTAATAAAGGTAGATTTATCTCAATACCATAAATCAGTTGGTCAGTCAGGAGGTAATGAGAATTATAATTTTAGGCATGAAACCAAGAATTGTAACAGCCACTGTCCCCTGAAATGAGGACCCAAGCAATTGTGGGATATTACAACAGAACAAGGTCAGTTACCTAAGTCTTAGAGTTCACTCTTTTCTGGACCTACGAGTTTTGATGCTGGAATTTAAGTTCTTTCACACATCTTAACATTAAATACTCCCCAGTGAATATCACATTTAGACATGTAAAGGTTCTATAAATCACTTTCATTGCCCAGAGTCCCTTTCTAAACATTCATCTCTGTTGTATATTTCCCCATATGCAGTCTGTCAGGCCAAATGGCAACCCGTTTCATTTTCCTTCAATAAACTCAAATCCCTGACCTGCCAAGTTCCTTGTAAGGCAACATGGCAATTAGAAGGCAAAACAGCTTTTATTCAATCAATATGTATTTGCTGACAAATAACATTTGTATAATCTCTGGTTTTCTCTGATGGATCTTGAAGAACTTCATTTTTTCCCCCAATAGTGAGGTTATTTAGAAGACCCTTTATAATACTACTACTACTACTACTACTAATAATAATAATAAATTTAAATGGAATAAGTGAATCTGAGGGCTCCTTCAGTCCTATTCTGTAGGAGAAAAACAGATGATTCATGAAGCAGAAATAGGCAACCCAGTTCTGGAGGAAGTTGCCATAGCCGTTTAACTCTAGAAGAGGTATAGTAAGTCTTTTATAAGGTATTGACATTTAGAAAATATTGAAAAATAATTGAAAAAATGTTTAATATTGAGACTTAGAATGTATTAAGGACAATAAGTTTATTTTGATTATGCTTAACCATCCTTATGGTACAGTGACCATAGCTTTGAATTATGTATTTTTAACAAAATAGTAAAGTTAATAATAAAGTTAACTATTAAATTTGCAGTACACTCTTCTTCAAGGTACTCAAGTATTTTGAAGTACAGAAATATTATTTATGTTGTCATGAAAAAATCATTTTTAATAGATGATTGGGGTGGCAATAAGGTAAAATTAATTCTATTGGAAAATATATGGATTTATAAAACTATGTTTAAAGTGTCTCATGTTAATTTCATTCTTAAAGATACAGTAATGGGTCATGACTCCGGTAAGAGGACATCAGTGCATTCTCGTTTCCAGCCATACCACATGAACCCCGCCCCCGCCCCCAAAGATGCCTTTTTACAATCCGTCTTCACACGCTGCATTTGCTCCACTTGCCATACTTCTTACGCCCACGCTTACAAGCCTTCTGACTGAGAGTAAGGATGGGGCAGAAAAAGGCAGGTATTAACAAAGTGTCCGTGACGTCAAAATAATGAGTCAGAAATGGTGCCTATTTTCAAGGAGGAAGTGGTCTAGTAAAGAGACAGTTAACTACCCAGTTAAGTGCCCTACCAAGTAATATATGCATGAAGAGACACAGGTTCACAAAGGGCCACCTGTACAGTATTGAGAGATTACAAGGACAAAGCTCTGCTTGGAAGAGTGATTATCAGGGAAAACTTTATGAAAGAGGGGATTCTTCGATGAGGAAGCGATGATCCCACAAAGAACTATTGTGTCATTAATAAATATGTATTATCTGCCATGTGCCAGATACAGTAATTAGCAATATTTAGTTTCTTGTTTAAAGGAACTCACAATCTAACATACCTCATGTTATGAATGCAGATAGGTTATGCACCTAACATTTTTTGGCTTAGGCAGGGCAATGCAAAGAAAGGTTTTAGAGTGGAAGTGAAGCAACAGTGAGATAAGTATAATTCCAGATTTATTACATCTACCATGCATGTATCCATCCATTTACTCTTTTGTCCTATATATTATTTATTATATATCAACTACATATTTACTATATATCAGCCTACTTTGTAGTCAAAAGAGTTGGGTTTCCATTATTACTCCTATGTTGACCTTAACCATGTATCTAAGACTTAGTTTCCTCATCTGAGAATTGAAAAGAGCAAATGAGAGAGTGCAGGCAGAACCTGTAAACAGGAAAATGTAGTACAAACAATGGTGGTTCATGATTCTTCAATCCAGCTTCCAGGTGATTATGAAACTCCAATATTGTTTTCCAAAACCAGATAGAATCCATTGATGTGAAAAAGAACATGAGTATTTTAAAATGTCCTATGTTGGAATGTTTTAAATACTGCATTGAAGTCCTGGTTGCAAAACTCTTTGTCATTTAATTTTTCTGAGCTACAGTTTTCTTACCTGAAAAAATTCTGACCCACAAACCTTCCTGGTTTTATGAGAGGAGATGTATGAAAATGCTCTATGCCAGGGGTGTCAAACTCATTTTCACTGGGGGCCATATCAGCCTCACAGTTGCCTTCAAAGGGCTGAATGTAATTTAGGACTGTAACTACTCCTTAACTAGGGGCAAGGAGCTCAGCACTGTTGCCGGGGAGAAACAAGGTGCAGGGCCAGATAAAACAAGGTGGAGGGCTGGATTTAGCCCATGGGTCTTGTGTTTGCCACCTGTGCTCTATGAATTCTTAAACTCTGTAGAAATATATGGTGTTGTTATTTATCTCTTGGCTATGATAAATGAAGTTTATCCAGCTTTGTTTCAAGAAAATATACATTTTCTGTCTTTCTCAAATATTACATAAATTTATGTTGCCCTATAATCTCTAGAGAATCTAATTAATGGGATGATTTTTTTTTTCCTTAAAGTCTTGTTGTAGTCTTTTTCTTCTTTGTAAAACTAAAGGTTCTTATAGGACTTCCTTTCATTCAAAATATTCTCTAGGGCATTGAAATTGGCAGGCTTCGTTTTTCCCTTCAACTCTCTAATACCAAGTGTTGTAATTCGGCTTTCACTTTCTTTTATCCTAATTTCCATTTTTCTAAACATATTTTCCCCAGTGTCCTGCTGAAGTGCTGATCATCAATGGTCACTCTGCAGCAGCACAAACATTTTCAACTAGTTGATCCTTTGGGTCAACACCCTAGAGAGCTACTATTCAGATTCCTTCTCACACACTGATCCAAAGCTCACAATGCACCATGCTCTCTTTATTTTTATTCTTTTCTCAAAGTCAGTATTGCATTGTTGACACTGAAGTTTCCAGCTATTCTTGCAGGTAAGGTTTAAAAGCCATGGAGGCTTTTACATTAGATTAAACAGACTGCCTGCAGAGCAATGCATTTGTGTAACCATCTCTGAACTCACCCTGTAGAACCTGAGCTTCCTGGATTTTAATGGGAAATTATTACAGTGGAACATTGCTAATTCATGTTAGTGATGAAGAGTCCTATTTTAAATTGCTAAATTTCTCAATGATAATTGAAGAAAAGTCAAGGAAAGAGAATCTAAAAGAACTTAGCTGATATTTTCCTCCTGTTTCAGACTGCCTGAATGTTCACACGGGACATTCAAATCATCTTCTCCTTATGGAAAACAAATGAACAAACAAAAACACTTTAAAACCCTAATTAGTAAACACCTTATGGCTAGCCCAACAGATGTATATGGAAGAAAACTTAAATGCCACAAATATACTTGCATGAAAGTAAGAAATACTGTTTTTTCCCAATTCAAAATGACATCATTTATTTCCCTAATCTAAACAAATGTGAGATTAAATAGGAAATTAGGTCTCTATTATTATCATTGTTATTTTCTACCACCTCTTTTTGTATTTTCCAAGCCGCCCTCTTTTCATTCTTAGTTCTTACAATATTTTCGAGAAGTTCTTTCTGCTCTGGCCTTGTTTTTCTCTCAGTGTACTTTCCACTCAGCAGCCAGAGAAAATCTTGTTAAAATGTTGTCAGACGTCACTTGGTCAAAACCCTCCAAAGGCTTCCCAACTCACTCAGAATACAGCTGAAGGACTTATGATGGCCTACAAGACCTTACATGATGTACTTTGACACCTTTTTGCTCCATTACTTGATTTCCTACCTCTCCCTTCCTTGCTCACTCTGCTCCAACTACATTGGCCTTTCTGCTGTTTCTAGAATATTCCAAGTGCCTTCCTATTCAGAGCCTATGAACCTGCTATTGTTTCAGCATACTGCCTTTTCCTTAAAAGCTGCATGGCTTCCTGTCTCACCTCCTCAGTGTTTTCCATAGATGCTACCTTCTTAGTTACCTGTCCTCTGATGACTCCATCTAAAGGATACTCTGTTCTCCTTTCTGGATTCATTTTTATCCATACTATTTACTAGAATCTAATTCAGGGATCAGTAGACATTTTCTGTGAAAGGACAGATGCAGGCCATATTGTCTTTATTGCAACTACTCTCTGCTGGCAAAAAAGCAGGTAAATGAAAGAGCATGACTGTGCTCTAATAAAACTTTATTTACAAAAGCAGGAAACACAGCAGATTTGGTTCATAGGCCCTAATTAGCTAATCCTTGATATGATACATTATATGTCTTACATATTTTATCTGTCATCTGTTTCTGGTCACATTTGGGATGTAAACTCCATGAAGGCAAGGGTTTAGTTCTTTGCTCTACCGCCACTGCCGCAATAGTACTGAGAACATAGGTGACACACAATAAATTAATTGTTTTTCATTTATGCATCTAAATCTTAAGGTAATGACTCATATTTTAAATGAGGACAGTAGAATAGGAGGACCTCTCTCTTTATACCCATGTTCCTGCTTCTTATGGAAAATAACACAAGGACCATCTGCCATCCCCACAATGATTAATAAAGGAAGAAGAGTTGCCAAGAGTCTGTTTCCAGATCCCCACTGCTCTGCAAATTCTTGCAATATGCCTGAGCATTCCCTTCCAAATTCATCCAATCCAGGTCAAACATAGCTTGTTATCCTTATTATGGGTACACAAAAGCTTATAGCCCTAGGATATATGTACTCCTCTGTGACTGGGGGAGAAATTCAACTTACTCTTGAACTATCCAGAAAGGGGAAGTTTGTGAGAAACAATAGACTTTTGCTTTCTTTCCTTTTAATGCTCACTTCTGAAAACAAGACTTTACAAGTCTCTTAGAAAGTAGATCCTTGCACTACACAACGATTCTTTTTATTGCTATCTCTTTATAGTGTTCTCTTCGGCAGCCTACTCACAATCTTTGCCCAGTGTATCACCTTGTGGACCATCTGATATTGTCTAAACATGATGTCAGGTTGTTTTAGAATACTTCAGGTTTAAAGGATCATGATTCAAGTTTACTGTGTGGCTACATTAGAGTAACTCTTCAACACTGCTGTTTAATTAAAATACTTTTTAAAATTACATATTAGAATTTAGATGATCACCAAATACAATATGGGACAGTAAGATTTATCAGAATTTACCGTGGGGAAAACAATGGATGTGTTTGGCTGGGATGGATAAGTACCCAGAACAAAGCAAAATGCAGCTTTGATCCCATTCTCATATAGCAACTACAGAAGGATAACATTTTAGAGTCGAGAAGTCTCTACAGGTTTTTTGCACCTTTGTCTTTTATGTGCAGTTGAAGAAAATGACCTCCAGAAAGGATAAACAATCTCCCAAGCCATAAAGAATTTCTGTGGTTGGGAATGGGGAACACAAGGGCTTGAAAAAATTGGAGATTATTTTACAGAACAGCATATTTGCATAATCAATTTAAAGTAATATAACTAAGCATGTAATAAAACCAAAAACTACGAAGAGACCATAGAGAAAACAATGACTAATTTGCTAACTACTAAAAGCTAAGAAGTTCCTCTCTTTATTTTTTTTTTAAGATTTTATTTATTTATTTATTTTTCGAGAGAGGGGAAGAGAGGGAGAAAGAGAGGAAAAGAAACAACGTGTGGTTGCTTCTTGCATGCCCCACACCGGGGAACCTGGTCACAAGCCAGGTATGTACCCTGACTGGGAATCCAACCAGCAAGCTTTTGGTTCACAGGCCGGTGCTCAATCCACTGAGCCACATTGGCCAGGGTAGAAGTTCCTCTCTTTTTAATGATAGTTTATTTTCACCTTACAATAGGGAAATGGATTACTGGAGAAGCCACATAAGGTAGTGCTTCTGATCACAGACTCTGGTGTCAGCAGCTTGGCTTTGAATCGCAGTTTCAATACCCAACCTCTGTATGATCCTGGGCAAGTCAGTTTCTCCACCTTTAAGAGGAGGATGATAACAGCACCTACTTCCTGGAGTCGTTGTGAGAATTAAACGTAAAGCACTTAGCAGAGTGCCTGGAATACAGTGACACCCGAGCATGCACTCGTATTACAGTCTAAGGGGGCGGACTCCACAGCTGGTTGGGAGTGTTCAGAGTGCTTATGTACTTTGTCCCTAGAGGCTATTTGGTCCCCTCTATTGGTGATTCTAGGAGAAACTGAAGTGCCTACCATCATTGGAAACAGCTGAGACCGGAATCAGATTTCCAGGCCCCAAATTCAGTTATCTGCAGACACATTTCCTTCCCCGGCTGCCCTTCAAGAGCAGGGGAAATAGATTGGCCTGCATCTCTAGCCAGGGCTTAATTTGCACAATGTAGTCAGTAATAAGAAAGGGATAACTTTACTAAGAAAAGTGGCTGGGCTTCATAAATAAATAAGTAAAGTTTATAATATAAATTATTTGCAAGCATAAAATGAAATTAATTTTGGATTATTACAGGGGAGACATGAGTAAACTACAGTTATTAGGGCATAATGTAGTTACATTAATTCAAGTTAGTGATTAATTATCACTGTTGCCATTTCTCTTTTTAACCATTTAAGAGGTCTGACTCAGCAGAGTTGAACTGAATGAAATAGGGTTCATTCCATAAAAAGTGAAGCCATGTATTTAGATAAAGTAGCCTCTGCCAGGACATCATTTATAAAAGTCCTACCAGCTTTTCTAGAGGTTTTACACACAGAGGGGTGACAACCTGAAGAAATAATTTAGTTACTTAAGACAAAAGAACATATTTTAATAGTTACTGGGTTTTTTTTACATTTTTGTGCATTCTTCCCTGCATTATGTGTAATTCATAAAATTTGCTTAATAATTTGTTTCAATGTGAATAACAGCTTTTTGGAATGCTTATTACATTTAAGTCCTTTCCTAATCATTAAAAAATCACTTTCTTTAATTTTCATAATACCCCTGCCAAATTTATTAGATAAGGAACAAAAAGAGATTAAGGACACAACTAGAAAAAGGCAAGAGAGGCAATCAAATCCAGAAGTGCTGACTTCATATCTCATACTCTTAACTCTTTATATTACAAAGATATGCTTAAGTTCTCACTTCACTCTCTTTTCTATTGTGCCATAATTCCCCCTATTTAAAAAAATGAGCATGGCATAGCTTCTCCTTCCCTTGCTTTCCCTTTTTCTAGATATCTCCTACCTGAAACTCTTCCGGCCTAGTGATTTTGCAAAAACATCTCATCCTGCATCCTGAGGAAAACCTTGGCATTGCCCATGGGTTCCCCTGCTCTGAACTTCTGTGCAAACATCAGTGGCTTTCTTTTCTATTCTGCGTACTTTCCTGTGCATTTTAGATTCTACTGCACTGAAATCAACCTCTCACATATCTGCGTGCTGCTCCAAAGAGGGGCGTGACTTTTTCATCTTTAGGGACCCAACAGCGAGTACAACGCTAAGCACATAATATGTCCTCAACACATGTATTTAAATATATAGGAGATTGAGAGAATAATGGTTATACTTATTCTTTTTGTTTGTTTTTCTATTAGAGTTCCTGCCATGTTTATTAAGTTCCCAGGCAGATGAAAACTTCCACAATCAGGAATAGAAAGCATGAGTCTTTTATAGTCCCTTCAGGGAGGATAACTTTGGTCTGGCACCTAATCAAAGTGACTATTTTATATAATGAACAGGAAGACTGTTCATTATTAATAGGATATTAAAATATCATTTGTTATCAATTACTCTGTGCTAACCACTTTATAAATGTTATCTTACTCAATCCTCCACACAACATTTTAAAACGGTATTTTTTTCCATGCTTTTATAGATGAGGAAACTGAAACTTGGTAAAGTAAATAAATCACCAAAGCAACAGAGTAGAGCTCAGATACCACCTCATAGCTCTCTGACAAAGTTTGTTCACCTGACGCTAAACTATACTCCCTTTCTGGTTTTTCCCTCGGTTACGGTTCACCAACGGATTCATTCACCAACGGATTGCCCTCATGGTTGCCAGGGAGCTACAGTAGCAAAAGGCCTCCTGGTCCATAGACTCCACAGTATGGCCTTTTTGTGTCACTCATGCTAAGTGATTTCCTATTGTTGAGGCTGTGCAGCTTATCCCTTTTGGAGGACAGGGATGTGCAGTCTTTGGCCAGAGATGCATGGTGAAAGGGAGATTTTGTCCCATCCCCCAGTTCATCCCTTCTGTGACATGGCCTGACTGTTCTAGCAGTGACTAGAATTTAAACTTAGGAATAATATGTGTATAATTTCCTAGCTTTTACTACAATTTGATTACACCTAAAAATCAGAAGGTCATCAGAGAAAAGCAAGAAAATAAATTTCTCTGTGAGGGAATTGTGACTAAAGCAATTTTTCTTGGTACACTGATAAATGTTGTATAGTAGGTGAAAAAGTGGCAGATGGCATTTTTTATTTCCTTAATTTATTGACAGAAGTGCCCTCTAGCCGCCAAGAACCTTCATCTGACAGAAATTAAACAAAATTTCAAAGAAAAGGGCAACACAAGATAGGAGCTATTTCCAATGCTGAACTAGAACAGGAACCATAAACAGAAAAATCCCTCCTACAAAGCATGCGATAAATAAAACATCAAACGCACAAACAGAAGAACTCAATTAGAGTAGAAAAGTTTCAGTCTTCCCCTGAAGGACATAAATATTATTATTTATTATTTATATGGTGCTCTAGGTGCCCATGACTTTATACCCTAGGTTGAATAACATGAAAAAAAAGTATCCGGTAGAACTTCTTATTTAGGGACATATTGAGAACAGGAGAGATGCGTGGGCTCTTTCATATGAAGAAAAGCGATATATTATATAAAAACAGTTCAGTGGGCCCATTCTTAAGACAGTTTCTAGTAGGTTTTGCAAAGCAGTTCAAGGCCAGACCTGATTTGGATGTTTGCATAACTTTAACAACCGGTAACACGGTGAATTAAAACATGGAAAGTAGTAGGCTGAATAAAATGATCAGTTTCCAGGGGCCGCTTGCTGATTCCCTGTCATCCTTATTTTCAGCATTGGTTGCGTGTTTTTCTAGCCCCTTCTGGAAACTCAGTACAGTACTTCTCCGACAATTTTATAAGTACCTAATCCCCTGGATAAAAATCTCCTTGGGTTTAAAGTAGTTTGAGTGTTTTCTGTACTGAACAAAAGACATATACATGTTAAAGATGTCTTATGAATAATACTATTGTATTCTTTTGTTCTTCTTTTGTATTGAAAGTGTTATTCAAAAAATGCCAACATTTAAAACATAACACAGTTTTCCTAAACCAGGTTTGAAATACCTTCCTTTTCTATCACTTGAGCATATACAAACAAGGCTGCAGAAGTCCCTCCCCTCACTCAGAGGAAAAGATGAGGAGGAGAGAAAAGAGGCAAGTTTAATGCCAATGGTAATTTCTCATGTATTAAAAAAAATCCATTTGAATAATGTAAGAAATCTCTAATAGAATAATTAAAAAATGAGAAGAATAGTAAAATATCTACTAACTATACCATTAGCAGTTATTAGAAAAATAAATTTTAGCTTCAGAAGCAGAGTTAGAATTGTTTTTGACATGATGTTCTACAACATATCATATTCATCCATTATAATGTCAGTAAGAATAGGCTAATCAAATAATAATGAAGAGCAGACACTTTCCCAACCATTTAATTCTTTTAATATTTCAATATTCAAAAAATGACAAAAGGCCATATCTATTGTGAATAATGTAAGCTGTACTTTAAATAATGACACAAATAGCTGACCTTACCAAGTTGTGCACATTTTAATTAAAATGACTAAGACATTAAATTGTTTCACCAAAATTCTCTTCCAATATTTTGACCCTTTAAATATTCTGTACTGTTTCGTAATCCTCACCAATGTTAGTGATGATATGTAGATTCATCTCAAGAGGAGAGGGTTACTTTTAGGTTTAGCTCGAGCCTCATTTTATGGTCAGTAAACAATATTTATGAAAGAAAATTAGAGTATATTTTAAAGGTAAATTTAGTGAGGAGAGAGAGTATAAAGGGATGCTTTCTGGGTGCAGGGTCAGAAAATTCGGCGAGATGCCGTACCTACAATTATGAGTTTGCTAAATCATTTAACCTTTCTGAATGAAGTTTCTATCTTTGAAAAATGAAAATCTATCTAATTCCTTCTTATTATTATGATTAAATATGACAGTGTAAGTGAAAGTTGTTTGTGAGGCATAAAGGCCATATAAGTGATAAGTATCAGTTTTATTGCACTTTGGAAAGTGGGAATAATGTAGGGTACATGAAGAAATTGGGGTTGTTTAAATTAAAGAAAAAATAGTAAAGAGGGATTTAATCACTATTTTAAAATATTTGAAAATTGGTAAAAGAGAGTAAGGGGTAGACTTTCCTTTTGGTGTTTCAGAGGACTGATATATTGAGAAAATCCTGATCTGAACTGCCATACTATTTTTTAAAAATTTTTATTGTTATTCAATTACAGTTGTGTGCCTTTTCTCCCCATCCCTCCACCCCACCCCAGCGGAACCCACCTCCCTCCCCCACCTCCACCCTCCCCCTTGATTTTGTCCTTGTGTCCTTTATAGTAGTTCCTGTAATCCCCTCTTCCCACTGTCCCCGCCCCACTCCCCCCTGGCTATTGTTAGATTGTTCTTACCATATGATCTCACCTTTAACTGGAACATAATCAATAGAAGAAAAAAGCAAACAAAATATAACCAGGGACATTGAAGTTATGAACTGCCATACTATTTTTTAAATTAATTAATTAAAAAAATTTTTGTTGTTCAAGTACAGTTGTCTGCATTTTCCCCCACCACTCCCCTCACACAGATGCTATAACTTTCCATCCACGAAGACATATCAGCAGTGAGTGGGAAAACTTCCACACATGCTAAAAAAGAAAGAATTATTTTATTGGGTCTGGACATTTAAGTCTCCTTTCAACTTTAAAAGTATATGATCCCTTCAAATATGTACACAAAGTAATATCAAAACAGAATATTTGTTCAATTTTTTTCACAAGCCTCCATATCTTAGTGTCAATTAATTATTTTACATATAAGCAAATAAAGGAAAGCACACAGATTGATTTAAAGAAACATAATTAAGGCAGACTTATTCTCTCTTAACAAATTGAAAAACAAAAATAATCAAACAAAATAAAACAAAACAAATCTCTTGACTTAGAAGATATGGTTTCCAAAATCAAACTAAATGTCATCTTTAAGGAGTAAAATTCTACATCAATCAAGAGTGGTCCATTGGAAGCACGGGGCAGGGATGAGAAGAGAATTTGAAATTAATTAAATCACTTAGATTCCCTTTGAAAAGAAATGATGGTATAGTCCAATCTGAAATAGAATTTTAAGCAGAGAAATGTCAGCAGAGGTGAGGAAAGGAAATTTGAGTTATAAAAATTTTGCTTTATTTAGAGACTCCAGATTTGTGTTTATAAATTTATCATTGTCAATCAATAATTTAAGAGGTACAAGGTGCATACAGGCCACAGTAGTCCTACAATGAGAAATCGGTAGAGGTAAGTGCCCAAACTGGTGACACCAAAGACAAATAGAGATTCAGTAAGCACAGAGATTCAGTAAGGAGAGAACGCTGGAGCTGAGACCCTGAGGAAATAATTAATGGATTTGGAAAACCGTCGTGGTCTCCAGTTTGTAAAGCTACCACTACCACTATTTGAGCACAACTTTTTGCCAGGTAGGAAAAGTCCTGAATTTTGAAGGGATTTTTACAAGTTTGATGTCCCTTTGTAAGAAAAATAATGAAAAATTAGAAGAATAAAATTCAGACAGAAATGGATTACAATATTTAAGAAATGTGACAAATATTAGAAACATTTAAACTCAGAAAAAGTATATTTTTATTATTTCATTTTCTGACTCACCTCTATAAAACTAGTTCTACAAACTAGATATTTTTGCCTCTTACATGACAATTATTTTGTAATATTTTCCATAAAGGGAAGAGAAATATTATTTCCAATTTCTCCTTAGCAATGATGTTAGAATTTTATTTTATTATTATTAGTTAAGGAAAATATATTTCAGCATACAAATTCATTAATGGTTTTGTACTGAAAATGTTTTAGGACTGCTATCAAATTTGGAAAAATCTCTACTGATGTGATTTTTGACATCAAGTCTTTGGTCTTTGAATTAGTGGTTCATGTCCTCTTTTTAATGGGACATATAAATTTTTTATTATCTTTGTCAATGCCATTATTTCAATTCTAATCAGCAAGAAATTCAAATCTTTTCCAATGTATATTTTTAATCTATTCTTCCTCATTACTTAATAGGAATATTCCCAGAAGATATTCTCCTGGGAATAACTAAAAATAACTGCTAAACAGAAGTAATTATGAATCACATAAAAATTTCTCACTATACCTTAATCAAATAAATCACCAAATTAATTTTCTTTTAGGTGGCATTCCAATGTCTCCTGACACAGGGAAAAAGGCAGAAACACACACTGATCTTAGACAACTGAGTTAAAATAGTTAAAATTCACCAGTTAAGTTTTGTGTATATAACCACATGACTACAGACCATCCCAGGACCTCATAAGACACTCCTATAAACCAAGGCCCCTGAAGCTTAGCTACCACTGTCTTCCCAGAAAGTCTACTTTTGTTGCCAAGCAATGCTGTAGGTATTTTCTAATATTATCTTAACTATATCAAACTGCTTCTAGTTCAGTGAAAACTATATCTTATTTGCATGTTTTAATAATTTTTTAAATCCTCACCTGAAGATATGTTTTTATTAAATTGAGGGGGAGGAAAGAGGGAGAGAAAGGGAGAGAGATTGATGTAAGAGAGAACATTGATCAGTTGCCTTCTGCATGTGCTCTGACTGGGGATCGAACCCCCAACCTTTGGTGCATGGTATAATGCTCCAACGAACTGAACCACCCGGACCAGGTCTATTTCCTATTTCTAAAACACGTGTACTCTTTCCTTCTACAGCCACCTTCACTGTGCACTCCCTCTGTGCTCTCCTGTACTCTAACCTACACACACAGGTGCTCTTTCACACACACATGTGCACCCACAGAGGAAGGCAGCCTTCTGTCTGGTTTATTCCTCCTCTGCCTTTATGTTTTAGCATAGACATTAACTTTCCTTATAACTTGTATCCTGCACCAGTTTTTATGTTTATGAAGCAGGATCTATGTCTTCTTTAAAGATTAATATTTAATATCAAGTAAGGTTCCTAGATCAAAGTAGTAGTTAGGTACATATTTCATGATTGACTAAACAGATGAGAAGAAAGAACTCTAGATGAAATTAGACAAACTAATTATTAAGTCAATTGATACAAGTCGTCCAAATCTTAAACTTACAGAGAAAGTGATATAGATGATATTTTGAGGATAAGAAATTAATATTTGTGAAGTAGAGAAAAAAAGTTCTAGAATATGGCACCCTGATTTAAAATAAATCCTACTGGAAAATGTATCAGACAAAAGTGATTACCTTACCGAAATTCTGGAAGAGAGACAGTTCATATGGGAAATGCGATTAGTCTCACATGTATTTAATGTGATAGATACTAATTGTTACATACCATATACAGTGCTACATAAAGCTTGTTATTTCCAGGTAATAGAGTAGTAAGGTGGCTAAAAAGGTAGCTAAGTAAAGTATATGTTGGGAATTTTCCCAGACAATATTTGTATAGATGAATATTAAAACATGATTTGAAAAATAAGGAATATATATTCAGGTTATAAGAATATAATAGCTCTAAAAATATTTTAATTTACTTTTTCCTCCCTTTCACTTAATAGGCAGGAAATAGCATTTTTCCAAAAATCTGTGATTTATAGCAGTAATCTTAATATATATTAATGAAGTACCAAAGCACATTTATACAATTTTATGAAGTATTTGTCATAAATTGAGCATTTTGAATGTATCAGAATTGAAAAACACAACATTTTCAGACATAGAAATATAATATTGACAAAGATCTACTACAAAAGGCTACAATTTTAAAAGCTTAATTTAAATATAAGGAATTAAAGTAGTTCATGCATAATTATACTTGGGTGTTTTGTAATTAATAGTTAAAGGAATGTTCAACAAGTTCTTTTCCTGCACTTTGTTAAAAGTGCAGATATTGGTTTGAATAAATCACCAGTTGTCAAAGAAAAAAACATCTTAAAATTAAAAAATGGGATGAAGATATATACATGTATACATATATATTAAAATGGCCTAAATTAAGTTCATACTTTAAAAAAAGATTTTATTTATTTTACTTTTAGTCAGAGAGGAAGGGAGGGAGAAAGAGAGGGAGAGAAACATCAATGTGTGGTTGCTTCTCACATGCCCCTTACTGGGCACCTGGCCTGCAACCCAGGAATGTGCCTTGACTGGGAATTGAACCAGCAAACATGTGGTTTGCAGGCCAGGGCTCAATGCACTGAGCCACATCAGCCAGGTTTAAATTCCTACTTTTTTTTTTTGCACCACGATTAAAGCTTTGTTGGGGGGAGGGAGCAATTAAGTATAGCTGCCTGATATTTATAATTCCAGAATTTGGCATTGTACTCTCTTAAAGATTAGGTAATAATTTTACTATTCATTCTGCTACACTTGCGAATTTATGTTGGCCTAGGGCTAGGTTGAAAAATCACAGGCCTGTGAATGTGAGTATTATGTGGCTCTATAAGTAGCTTTTTATTCATTCAAATCTGTGTGCTCAAATTTGAGTTCATATCATACTGATGTGATTTTTTTAATGAATGTGCTAACCTGGAGGGGTGAATGTTCAAAACACTGCGGAGCTAACATTCACCAAAATGAAATAAACTGATAGATTTTGTATTTGCCTCGCCTAAGCAGAGTCTTGAAAATTCACCCTGAAGGCTGGAATATTTTGTTTGTAAGAATCTCCGCTTTCGTATGAACACCTGGGGATAAGGGAGCTGTGAGAAGCAAGTCTAATAGAAGTTAAACTGTATTGCAGAACTGCATTAAGTAGAAGAGTCATACAGAAGGTCTCCTCTGTCTTAGAGCTTTTTCTCCAACGTGTGTCAAGAATATCAAGTACTTTCCTACTTAGCATCAGTGTTTCGGTGACTTGGGAGTGCAGAGTCTGTCTTGTAAAGTGCCCCTTATACAGGCTTATGGGAGTAGTGGCACAGTATGCTGGGACATAGAAAGACATGTAGCCCTAGGAATGGCCTTCCTGGAAGAGAGTGACCTAGTCATTTTTAGAGTTCTTATCTAAATCCTAGACCTCTAACATTCCAATAGTTCTTAAGACTTTAAGTTGATAGAGCAGTAGTTCTGGTAAACTGTCTATGTGGAGTACGATGTTTTGAGATAATTTGCTTTGTCAGGGCATGTCTAATGGCACCATTTTAGGTATCACGAGAAAAGTCAAAATAAAAGTGACTGACTTAGGGTGGGCTACACACTTTTTCATGTGGTGTCTCATGTTTCCTGGTTGCTCATGGTCATTCCAAGCCCAAAGTGCATATTAAGCAGTCCTGTCAGTTGCACACACTCTACACACCTTATACATTTGTTGTCAGCGGTGAAACGGTGTGCTGTATATTGGCATGCCAATGCATGACAAGTTAAACTGATTTGTACTCGACAAATAAGAACCTAACAGACTTTGAAACCCATAATGAAAGCTTTAAATCACGTTACCTTCTTTCCTGTCAATGCAATCATTTTTTATTCAGATTTAGATGTATGTTTCTTTTATTTGTTTCAGAAGAAAATTATTTTCTGTACTGCCCACAGAGAGTTCTTGTTTTCATTAGGTTTCATTCATGAATCGAGTTTTCCATTAACTTGATCTCCGATGATCTATTTGGGTTTGAGAATTAGATATCCACTTATCCTTTCTGGAAAGAATTGTGTGAAATATTAGTCACAGCAGATTCTTTTAATGTTGCTTGCACAGAATTAATTAAACACTTTTCATAATGCTAATCTTGGAATTTTTGTTTATGAAATCTATAGAGTTTAGTACTCTGGCCAATTAAATAATATGTAGAAATAAAAATAAATGGTGGCAATCATAAGAAATGCCACAAAACTTGTGGTATATCCAGCTGTTAGAGTGTCTGAATTAACATTATGATAATTATATAATATTACCTAAAACTTGCTTTGAAAATGTGTGACATGTAGCAAAACAATTATGTTTTTACCTAGCTGCGCTTAACTGGTAGACTGTGATTTTCAGAGATGGTTGCGATACATTCTGCTAAATTAACTACTTGTGATTTTAAGCTCTATGGTTCTCTAAGACTGGGTTCTGTGGACTATTTGAACAACTGAACTTGTGTTACAAACATTAGAGCCGTTCACCAAATACTTCTGCAGCAAGCCAGTTACAGGGGCCCAGGGTGCATAATGAACAGAAAGGGAAGTGTCATCCCCAGAGGTGATATGTGTCACTTCCTGATCAGTTGGAGTCACTCTAAAGCATCCTCCCTCCCCCAGCATAGTATGATGTTCAAGATTGTAGCTCCTCTGATTTCTTAGATTTCTCAGCAACTGTGATGAACAAAACTCCTTTATCTTGCACAACATACATAGAACATTAGTGAAAAATAGAATTTGGTTATTTTAAGCCACTGAAAATTAAAGGTGTTAAAATATTGCAGCATAAATTATTTAGGCTTTTCTGACAGATATAGTCTGTACCCAGCTCAAATTTCAGTAACATACTTCTGCCCATAGTGCTGAGAAAGCAGTTTGTGTGGAACCGGAACAAATGTGGGCGACAATTCATGGTAGGTAACATTTTGAAAGTATGATAAACCAACACTACCACTAGCCCTCTAATCTGCTTGTTCCTATGTGGACACCGTTGCCTTTCTTTTTTCTCCTTCATTTCTTATTTATTCTTCTTCCTTGAAAATGCTTTACAAGTTCAGTGAAAGCTGGGCTACCCTTAGGCTTCACCAAGTTTTCATGCTTAAAGACAAAATGACCAGCATTTTATGTCTCAGACATACCTTTTCTTTCTCTGTCCTTCAATTCTAATGCATTTCTAAAGAGGTATATAAGACAAATAGGATATTTCAAGGTTTTTGTTTGATTTTAAAATAAGCATTCATTTACTTCTACAGAATAACATTTATGTTTGTAAAGTAATTTGAGCTTCAGGTTTGAAAAAATAACAGACATTTAAATATAGAAATAAATATATGAAATATATAAAACTCATAGCAAAACATTATTTTTAAGTTTGCTTTACATTGTTGAGAACCTAAAATATCTGTTGGGAACCACTCTGCTTGGCTACAGAGATAGTAACCCCCCATGGCTAAGGCTAAGTGGGAGACCTTGAGACCTGAAGCCACTAAGGATACAAAGCTTCTCTCCCTGGTGGGAGCACCGCCTCTGCCCACTTTACTTCACCCTGCTTGGCCCCCAGTGCATGACCGGTTAGCCAATGATGGGTAAGATTCTTAAAGGGAGGGACGACCTAAGACAGACATGGTCATGAGGGGGCCCTCAGGGAAGGTCTTGGGGGGCTATGGAGAAAGGGGTGGATAGACCCTCACCCCTCAGCTTTGACATGGCCTGTGTCCCCATTCTGTTTGTAAGAAGTCTCCTAATCTCTTGGCTGCCTTACTTCCCCTGATCAACCTAAGCCTGAAACAATGCCACAGGTTGGTGCAGCCCTGTGCTGGAAAGGGCGGGTTCCCCGGGGCAATAAGGTCTAAGAAAGAATGTATAAAATCCTGTGAAACCTTCTTTGGTAATATCTTCAATTTAAATGATAAGGGTCCAAGCATGAAATAAGTTTGTTTCCCCAAAGTTTTATGGTCCTTTAGCTATCTGACCCTGATGCAAAATAAGCCCTCAGAGTTCTTTGAATGTTATCTATTGTTTGATCATTACTGCCTGACAATGATTGATGAGCTTTCCATATACACCCTGTATTCCCATGCAAATTAAGCCAATAAAAGCCTCTCAAGGCAAGGTTTGGGGCAGTCTCCTCTTGAGAGAGTGGCCGTGCTATCCCTTTTCCTCCACAGGACTTGGTAGTATGTGTGAATTTGTCTCATTTCAGCCACAATGCTGTGGACACTGCTTGCCAGTGACTGTGTCAAATATCTGCTAACAAGAAAAAATAACTATCTAATTTTAAAAAGGAGAAATTTTATCAAAGCATGGATTAGTGGGAAAGTTTTAGAATAAAAACTCTAAGTCCCTGATATATAACTGTCTCACCATTGGAACATCCATCAGTTAATTAATATATATTAATTGTTTCCTTCTCTTTAAAATATGGAAAAATGACATCTATCTTATTAATTCATATGGTATAATATACAGTTAAGATAAAGTATATAAAGACAGAGTATGTATTCCAAATAATCTGCATATACATATGCAAGTATTATCATACTTTATTATTGGTTTGATAATAAACTTTTTGTAGTTATTCCCTCAGTCTTCTCATGCTTCTACTCCCAATTAATGGAAAAACGTAAGTTGAATATGGTAAGTAATGCCACCAGTGAGTCGAGCTGTAGTGGTGATACTGTAATAGTTCACATTCATTGTTGCTGTGGTTGAAAGTGTGCATTCAGTTGTGGCTGAATAGTTCACATCAAGACCAAATCTCATCTGTACAACAGAAGCTGTTGTGTTGAGCTTTGAACATAATCCAAGATACTCAAGACAGTAGCAAAATTAGGCAATTGGAAAAATCAGAGTAAAAAAGGCATTTTTCATGCTTATTTGCTTCAAAGGATGCTCTGATTTTGTTAATTGCCTCAAAGAGTGCTTCGATTTGCTATTTTCTGCAAACAGTATTCTAATCTAGTTTATCCTCCAAGTTGCAGCTGTGTTCATGTATCCTAATAGATTTGGTGCATGCTGAACTATTCTTCTGCAATTAATTCACTTGGCTGTTCATGTGAAATGATTTATACCTATTTAGAACTAAATTGGAAGCCATTCCACTATTGCTTATGAAGTCATTAAGATAGCTTTTAGATTCCATTAATTTGCATTTAATACATCTCACATAAGGATCTCAAAGCACTCTATTAAAATACATTTTTAATAGAGTAAAATAGAAGACTTGAATACTGTGTTCAGGAATGATGTGCAAGGTAGGAAATAAAATAAGTTTATCTTTATGTTTTAGTGTAAAATAGTCTTTATCTTCTTACCAGTTTCTCATTTTACTTCCCTGTCTACTAGGTTTGTGGGTCTGGTTTCTTTAACCACAACCTTGATGCTCAATCTCGTGTTTACAAGCCAAGACTGTCCAGGTCTTCTGCCTTGCAGTGTGTCTTATCCATGATCATTTCTTGCCTTTTAAACACACCAACCTGATACAATTCACCCGCTCTGAAAAAGATTGTATGCATTGTACTACTTTTACTGAAATGGGTCGAAGCTGCCATGCCTGGTTCTGAAGTGTGGCAGCTTCCTAGAGGGTGAGGTGTCTTCAATTAAGAGATGGTAAACCCAGGAACTACTATAAAGGACACATGAACAAATCCAAGGGGGAGGGTGGAGAGGGGCGAGGGAAGTGGGTTCACCTGGGGTGGGGTGAAGGGATGGGGAGAAAAGGCATACAACTGCAATTAAATAACAATAAAAAAAAAAAAAAAGAGATGGTAAACCCTAGAAAACTTGGGTTTTCATACATTACCATAACATCACAGGAAAATGTTCTGGAGATATTGATTGTTGAGGAAACTTTTTGGTTTCCATAGCATTTATTTCCTTTTTTTCCTTCCATTTAAAAAAAAAAAATTGCTGTTCAAGTATAGTTGTCTGCATTTACACCCCACCACTCCCCCACCAGCCATCCCCACATCCCTCCCCTGCTTCCACCCCCTGCCCCTTGGTTTTGTCCATGTGTCCGTTATAGTTTTTCCTGAAGACCCTTTCCCCTTTCCCCCCTCCATTACCCCCTCCCACCTCCCCTCTGGTTACTGTCAGATTGTTTTTAATTTCAATGTCTCTGGTCATATTTTCCTTGTCTATTTGTTTTGTTGATAAGGTTCCACTTAAAGGTGAGATCATATGGTATTTATCCCTTATAGCCTGGCTTATTTCACTTATTTCCTATAAAAAATAAGCTTTTAGTAAAGCATAAAGATAAATATGAATAAATCATTAAGTCTTAAAAATGACAATCTAGTAGATTCCATTTTATAATGAGTCTTGAGAAAACTAAGTTCTAGCCCCAATTTGTCATCACCTCTCTGCTGTGTTTATTTGCTTTAATTGTGCAAAAAGCAGGTCTCTGCTTTAGACCATTAATTAAACCATTCTCTATTATCTTCATGAACAGGTCCTTACCCAGAAGTGTTGTCCACCATGTAAATATAGTTACACTACCAAATTAGATCTCTCTATTTAGTCTTAATATCTCCTCAACTTGGCTGCCATACTCTTCTCCTCAGAGGTTACTACTCTCTATGGTTCTCAATTTTCTAAATTAATGAAGGTAACAAGAAGCTTTTGTTTGGTGAACATCCTTAAGAATTATTTTAACATAGTAAACCTAAAAAATAAGCAGTTCTTACATATAATATAGGGTTATTTTTCTTTGAACAAGTCCAGCACCATTCTATACTGTTAGTATTCTATGATTCTAAGCTAGCAAAAACAGAAACACATAACTCTCCACTGCTAAGTTAATAATACATATTGAAGGAATTTCAGAAGATGGAGAATAGGCAACAGTGGTTAAGAAAAGTCTTGGGAGAAAGTAGAACTTGAATTAGACCATAAAGGGCATTTTGCTATAGTTTTATTTATATATCTTGCAGTGATAGCTGTTTATTCATTCATAGCTCTCAATCTGAGGATCCTCGATGTGCCTGAAAGTCACACAGACCGACAACTAGGATGAGGATTATATTCCAGTTGGAGTGGAAAGCTCTGAGATTTGAATTGCCTGACTGCATAGCCTGTGAAGGAGTGAAAAAAATGAAATTTCTATAGGTCAGAGTTCCCCTTTAGGGCATTTGAGACTTATCTTGTAATAAATGGGAAATAAAGCATTGCTTTTAAACAAAACAAACTCAAAAATAGGGAGAATGAAGAATTGAATGGAATAAATCAGACATCTGCTTTAAAATACACATGCGACCTGTGTTTTGGAGGTCAGATAGATTGAGAAGAGACTTAAAGAAAGTGTACCATATAGGAAGAGTTTTGCAATAGTTCAGAAAAGAGATAATGAACTGTAGCAATAATAGTGAGGATAGAAATATCGTAAAAAACTAGAAACAATGATTGTGCAGGTTAAGGGGTAGTGTGTGAGGATGACGGGGTGATAAAAGAATCAGAATGCTCTCAAAAACAGTGCTAGCATGACAGAAAAAGACAAACTAACAAAATGCACGTAAGGAAGAGAGGCAGCTCACATGGACAAAGATCCAGCAGGGAAGCAGAAATGGCTACCTATAATCTTAGAAGAAGGAGTAAGGACAATAATCAATACTGATTGTCTGAGTTTGATAGGCTATCTAACCAAGTACCACAAACTGCATAGTTTAAATAACAGAAAGTAACATTCTCACAGTTCCAGAAGGTAGAATTTGGAGACTAAGGTGTCAGCAGGTTTACGAGGCGTCTTTGGAAGCCTCTCTTCTTGGCTTGTGGATAGTTGCCTCCTATCTGTGTTCATTATATGGTCTCAACCTCCGTACTTGTGCCAGTTCTAATTATTTCTTTCTTCCAAGGACACCAGTCATATGAGATTAGAGTCTACCCTATAATGCCATTTAAACTTAATTACCACCTTAGAGAGCCCAAATGCGGTCACACCTTGTTTCATTGTGCTGTGCTTTACTGCACTTCATAGGTGTTGCCTGTTTGACAAATGGAAAGCAAGACTCTCCACTGGAAAAAAAATTACTTCCCTTCATTGCAATAACATTTTTTTTACAGTGGTATGGAACCACACCTGCCATATCTCTGAGCAGTCACATTTTGAGGTACAGAGAGTTAGGACTTCAACACATACTTGTCTGGGTAGGGAACTCAATTCACTGTTAACAACCAATAAAGAAAAATAGACAAAAGAGTGGAATTGTCTGTGGTGTTAGTTTTGCCTCTATACATTTTACAGTATTATGCATTACTTTTATAAGAAGAAAATACTACAAAAACTGGGGAATTATTTGCTGCTGCAGATAGTCCATACATCATATGAATGTCCTGTTGAGCTGCCGAATGGATAAGGGCCAACTCCTTAGCACTTGATGAGGGTGTTCTTACAAGTTTCATATTATAACAATGTAGGAACAACAACAAAGTGTATCATGCCCTGACCTTTACTGAGACTTGATGTGGTTATGTCAGGGTAATAACTTACTGTTTTGTCTTCCCAACTCTTATTAGAAGAGACTCCAAAATCATCCTCTATTGATAATAATTTCAAACAATAGAAATTGTCTACTCTTACTATTATATTTTTATTTGTCAGGTAGAGAATAAAGAAATAGTTGAGTGACTTAAAATTAATAAATAATCTAAAATCTATTCTGGCCAATTTCAGTAGTTAATGCATTCTTTAATTTTTAAAAAAATATTAGAACATATGCATTTATATTTGCTTCCCCTACAAAGTTATCTAGCAAGGATTATCCATTTCAGATGAAGTGCTCTCATTTTGCTTTCCAGCAGCTGTTCTCACTCTGGCATAGATTAGAACTGCCTGGGGGGCTTGTTAAACCAGATCGAGGGGCCCCACCCTGAGTTTCTTGTAGGCCGTGGTAGAGTCTGAGGGTTTTCATTTTTAGGAAGTTTTCAGTAACGTTGATACTACTGGTCCAGGAAGCACTCTGTGAAACCTCTGCTCTACCGTACTGTTTGTAACCATAAAATCAAATGACGCCATTTTACTTTTAAAAAGTATTTTCTATTATGAAAATCTATAGTTTTAATTAAAGTCATTTAAGTCTCTGCTATGAATGATGAGAAACTGATGGAAATAATCATGCAATGCATGGTATCTTAGATGATATGAAATTAATTGTTGCTATTACCACCAAGAACTGATTAAGAGATGAATAACACTAAGAAGTAGGTGTATATTTAAAACTTCTGTTGCTTAACCACATCACCTTGGTCATTAGTGTAAGGACAATAAAAAAGGATAAAGATCAATATCATAACTATATATATTTCTATATTAAGAGATATAGCTAGGCCAATGAAATAAATGTCTCTATTACCAGAGAGCAATGTATGAGATTTAGAACACAATGCTGAAAGCTTAAAATAGCCACCGGTGTAATATATGCACATCATGTCTATTAGCCATCAAATAAGTTATAAAATGTGTAAGGTATGAGTGGTGAGAGGTATCTCTTGTTTCTTGTTTCCCTGAAATTGAAGCTAAGGGCCACAGCGAGGATAATAGTTTCCTCTCACCAACCCCATTCATCAATATACAAAGAGGACTGAAGGGAGATGCTTTGACAGCCTTGAGGAGTTAGTATATAAGACAAGAGAATTGTTTTATGCCTTTAAGAAGACAAGAGTTACCAGCAATTTGGCTCAAGCCCAGCTGTTTTTAGGGAGGCCACTCAACCACAGGGGGCATTTTTGGAATTACAGACTTTTTTGATGCCCCCTGATGCTGACACTGTGGGAGGGGAGATAACTGAATGATAATTACACAACAAGCCCTCTTACTCAGGAGTTTAAGATCCCTAAACATGCAAAAAGTTCTAGTTTATCAAAAGTTTTGAAGAGTTTTTCCTCTTTATGAAAAATACCTTAACTTTCTCTTTACTAAAGCATTTCACAAATATCTTATAAATTCCAAGCCTCTAACATGGCATTCAATTGGAGTATTGAATAAATTTTCAGATTTTTTCAAATAAAAATGCTTTATTGAAAGACAGTATAAAAAGACTAAAATTCTCTTTTCTGATATCCCAATTCAGAAATATTAAATGGATTAATGTAAACCTCAGTATAAAATTATTTCCAACACTTGCTTCAGAAATAGATACATTCATTTAAGTCCTATAGGAAGATATATCTTTTCATTGTAGTCCAATATGTTAACTTTAATATGTCTTCTCTTGAAATATTTCATGATTACCAAGATAGCTAATAGTACAAAATCTATTTCCTTTCCAGTAATATTTTTAGAAGTATATTGTTTTAACTTTAAACTTTAGAGTTTCAAAATAGATTGATATTAAAGGCCTTATATTTCAAAACACTCCCAGGTGCCAAGGTAGAAAGCTTTGAGGATATGTTTTAATCATAAAAAAATAATTTTATATTCAGAGAATCTTATAATCTTTCGCCTTTTCATCAATATTTTCCTAATAAAACAAACTTATTCATATTTCAAAGAAAAATGGTTTTGAAGTGCATGTTGTACCATCTTAAGGGTTAACACAATAATCACTTTAACCCAGTTAAAAGTATATTTCTAGAGATAAAAACGGTGATGTTCCCAATTACCGAAGTGAATCCTTTAAAAATATGTGCAAACTAGTGTTTACAGAGCAAAGATTCTTTGTTGATTTTGCTTGTTTGTTGTTCTCTATTCAAATTTAAGACAACCTTTGGTTCTAGATGAATATTATTTTTGCAAACATAATTTACTTATTTTTTACTCTTAGAAATGAGCTCCAAGCACTTCAATACAGATAGAAAACCTTAAAGTCTCAATAAAGTTTTTCAAAGTACTCTTCTACCCTCTGGTAAAACATTATTTTGCAGCTTCCTACCAAGATAAGCTCCTGCCTTCACTTCTGACTACATGCATAAATATTTTTCTTCTTACCCAGAAAAGCATAACCTCAAAAAAAGGTTAAGAGCATAGAACAAAGGCTCTATGCTTCTGGCTGCTGGAATTTTCCTTAAGACCTCAGATCTTCTTGCCACAATAAAGAATAAATAGTGAAGGGGGACTAATGTTTAGTTATTAATATTGATGAAAATTTAGATTAGATTTCCAGCTGAAATTAAACTTCTTGGAGTTCTGTGGGAATGATAGGCAACCTTTCCGGTAAATATAATAACAATGGCAAATAGGATAGTGGAAGATAGAGGGTGTCCTCATACATGAGACATTCATTATGTGGAGTCATCTTCCCTTTGTAACTAACTCACTCACACTGTTTACCTATAAAGGATTCCCAAGAGAGTTCCCTTCAGTCAGAGTCCTTCCTACATTGCAGCGTGTTCCAAACTTCAAGGATAGTTCTCCCGTAAAAATTATACAGATAACAGGATCCCTGGATATGCAGATGTTTTATGAAAAGCTTTTGTTTGGGACAATAAGCGTCTGATGTAAAAAGGAAGGCAAAATAAAAGAAGTATGATAAGAAGGATGATTAGAGGGGGAAACTGTCTGCTTTATGGCAAATTCACCTTTTCATAAGAATACTGACAGTTTCTTCCTTACATTCTGGTGACATCACCAAGCCTTCTGCTGCTTACACGCAACTTCCCTAAAGAGTTTTAAATCTTAATCTAAAATAAATCACAACTTTTTAGTTTTGGCAAGGTTCACTTCAATTAGGCCTTTGCACAGATTTCTACATTTCCATTTTTCTAACTTGTTATAATGCATGTGCATTTTAAAATGTACAGACTATTTAAGTTTAAAGCTATAAATAAATGATTTTAAAGATTCTGCAATGTGCATTTGTTGCCTCAATTTATTTTTATTTGATTACTGATTATTAAATTTGAAAGAGTGCATTTTTACTCTAAAATGTATGTGGGAAAGAAGATCTGTGCAAATATTTCTTGACTATAATGAGTATAATGTGACTTTCATCTACTGAAAAACGCAGCAGACCACAAGTGAGTTCCCAACCGAATTATTTAGTGTTAATATTTTATTTTTGAAAGCCTTTTTTCTTCATCCAACTGCTTTTCTCTTGCAGTTTTAAAGGTATGCACTTAATCTTGCTATTTCAGCTCTATCTGTGTAGCGTAGAAAGCCGCCAGTTCTTAGAATGGCTGATAAACTAGTTGACCTCTGTAATCTACATTTTTAGAAAAATACATTTCAGCTGCAGATGTTTCCAAAGGTAGAAAATCTGTGAAGAAAATTAATCTGTAACTGACAGATGTTTCCATATTAATACAACTTGGAAATATTCTCTTACAGACATGTTGCCTTCCCGTGGAATTTAAGAGCACTGTTATCTCGTTTTCCTAGGTTTTTGAATCCTAAAGCCTGGCACCGAGGTGGACTGTCATCTAAATAAACAGATGCAAAACTTGCTTTATAGTTAAAGGGTGCAATTTAAATCTGTTGACTTTCACATTTGCTCCTTTGCATTTAATTCAGTTACTTGTATAGCTGGTGATAAAATTTTCCTAAGTCCTGTGGAAGGTACAGTGAGTTGCTTATATCAAAACTCAGAGTCCATATAAACGTTAGCAGAAGATTTCATCCTACTTGAGCATTTTATAGCATCTTAGGGAATTATTTTCCCCTAAGGGCTTTATTATTAATGGGAGGTGCCCACGTGCTATGAGGGAAGAATGGACTTCCTCAATTAGTAAACCTTTCAAGAGAGTTAACAGAGAATTTATTTTTTCATTTAGGGAAGAGACTGTTTCCCATAAGAACACTGAATCTTTCATGGCTGACATTCTTGCAAATGCAATGTGTAAAATTTTTAGTTCCTTAAAAATTAAACAGATACTGTGAAATTTAATAAGGCTAAAAAGGGACCTATGTTTAGTATTCCTGTTTCCTCACCCTCTAGTACTTGTCATAACAGGTTATCAGCACCACATACTTTTAAAAAAATAAGTACTTCCCAAGAATCCATTGTCAGTGATTCCCAATCTATATATGGATTCAGCTAGAAGTTGTATTACAGGAAGATAATTCAACACAGAACCCTGACCATGCAATAAACTCCCCAGAAAACCAAGTTCGTCTAGCATACTGATAATTAGAGGTTATTACACTGAAATATAGTTTTCAGTGAAACAAAGGAGATATTTTCCCTAAAGTTAAAATTGACTCAATTGATAACCACACAATGACACAAATTGTGTGCTATTGTTAGAAACAACAAAGATTTAAATGAGATAAATTTTCTGTAAAGAGTAAACAGAAGAGTTAACAAAAGTCTAATTAAAATAATTTTCTTTACTTTCTTTAGTATTATGACTCTTGTGCCCTTAACCACAATGCCATTCTGTCTTCATGCTTCACTCAAATCAGTGCAATCAAATGGTTCAATTTCTCCAAGGGGCCCTTAAAGTCTACTTAAAATAATTCCATTCATTCCCTCCTAACACATTCTATTTCTTAACGTTGTCTTTAATTGGCTATTGTTTCCCTCCTTGGGTGGTGAGAAGCTTTTATCTTGCATTTCATTGTTGGTTCTTTCTTTTGTTTCAAGAGTGATAGTTTGCCTCCCGTCTTGGGAGGGTGGAGTGTGAAAACTGTTCAAAGAATTTCAATTGTTTGGCAAGTCATCTATTATTCATTGTAACTAGATCACCCCCCCACACAGACTCACCTACAGTCTAAATTTATACCATAATTGACCAGTGCACATGTGAATCATTCAAATATTAGTATATTTAATCAATTAATTTATAAACAATTCTATATGGTAAGTTAATCAACCAAACTAAATCAACACATGATTGAAATCACAGAATTTGAAAACTGAAATATGTCTAAAAAATCTAGATCCAACTCAAATTTCATGTCTCTCTCCCCAAGAAGAGGACTGAATTTCTCATTCTACATCCATGGTACGCAAAAACCTATACTTGGCATGTACAAAACTGAGAACTAGATGATACACTCAACACCTTCTTGAAGCAAGTACAGCAGAGCAAAGTGATATTTTAAAAAATAATGATTATGCGGAATGAAATCAGAAGACATGGCAATAGGCAATCACAGGATTCAAAGCAATCAGCTGGTTGTTGGTTTAAATTCACAAGGAGAAAGGCTGGGCTTGTTCTTAATCTAATTTTTTTGTAAACCTTTTCCTCTTTATTTTTTTTTTATTTTTTTTTTAAATATATTTATTGATTATGCTATTACAGTTGTCCCATTTCCCCCCCCCCACTCCACTCCATCCTGCCCACCCCCCTCCCTCCCACATTCCCCCCCCATAGTTCACGTCCATGGGTCATACTTATAAGTTCTTTGGCTTCCACATTTCCTACACTATTTTTACCCTCCCCCTGTCTATTTTCCACCTATCATCTATGCTACTTATTCTCTGTACCTTTACCCCCCTCTCCCCCTCCCACTCCCTTATTGACAACCCTCATGTTCTAGTTGTTTGCCTAGTTTGCTCTCGTTTTTGTTTTATGTGTGGTCGTTAATAACTGTGAGCTTGCTGTCATTTTTACTGTTCCTATTTTTGATCTTTTTCTTAGGTAACTCCCTTTAACATTTCATATAATAAGGGCTTGGTGATGATGAGCCTCTTCAACTTGACCTTATCTGAGAAGCACTTTATCCTCCCTTCCATTCTAAATGATAGCTTTGCTGGATACAGTAATCTTGGACGTAGGTCCTTGCGTTTAATTTTGGGTAATGTAATTATGATGTGTCTTGTTGTGTTCCTCCTTGGGTCCAGCTTCTTTGGGACTCTCTGAGCTTCCTGGACTTCCCGGAAGTCTATTTCCTTTGCCAGATCGGGGAAGTTCTCCATTATTTGTTCAAATAAGTTTTCAATTTTTTGTTCTTCCTCTTCTCCTTCTGGCACCCCTATAATTCGGATGTTGGAATGTTTCAAGGTGTCCTGGAGGTTCCTAAGCCTCTCCTCATTTTTCCAAGTTCTTGTTTCTTCATTCTTTTCTGGTTGAATGTTTGTTTCTTCCTTCTGGTCCATACCATTGATTTGAGTCCCAGTTTCCTTCTCATCACTATTGGTTCCCTGTACATTTTCCTTTGTTTCTCTTAGCATAGGCTTCATTTTTTCATCTGTTTTTCGAATAGATTCAACCAAGTCTGTGAGCATATTGATAACCAGTGCTTTGAACTGTGCATCCGATAGGTTGGCTATCTCTTCGTCGCTTAGTTGTATTTTTTCTGGAGCTTTGAAGTGTTCTGTCATTTGGGCCATTTTTTTTGTTTGTTTGTCTTGGTGCGCCTGTTACTTTAAGGGGCGGAGCCTTAGGTGTTCACCGGGGCGGGGTAATGCTGGTCGCTGCGCTGTGATGCTGTACGTGGGGGCGGGGCCGAGAGGGAGCAATGGCGCCCGCTTCACTCTCCTCCGGATTTCAGTCTTTCACTCCGCTACCCACAATCAAACTGGGCCCCTCTGGTGCTGGTTCCCGAGTAAGTGGGCCTGTGCACACTCTAGGCCCCTGTGGGTCTCTCCAACAACCTCTCCTGTGAGGCTGGGAGTCTCTCCTGCCGCCCCAACCCCCAGGGGCGCTTTCAATCAGAGGTTTGAGGCTTTATTTCCCCGAGCTGGAGCCCTGGGTTGCGCAGCGGTCTGCTTCTCTGCCCGCCGTTCATCCGGTTTATCTGTGGGCGAATGTGGTGCCGCAATGTGCTATCCGCCACTCTGCCTGCCCCACTCTCCGCCACTCTGAGTCCGGCCCTCTGGGTTTATCTGTGCAAATGTGGGACCGCAGGGTCTGCTAGTGCTCGGACTGCCTGCGCCATTTGTCCCACACTCCGCCAGTCTCAGTCCCGCCACAGCCACGCGAGTCCTCTCCACCCCAGTGCCGTCTCCGCCCCTCCTACCAGTCTGGATGAATGATTATTTTCTGTTTCCTTGGTGTTGGTCCCCCTTGCTGTTCGATTCTCTGTCAGTTCTGGTTGTGCGAGGAGGCGCAGTGTGTCTACCTACGCCGCCATCTTGGTTCTCCAACCTTTTCCTCTTTATATTTGAGCTAGGAAAGTGAAAGGATCTGAAACAATTTACTGAGCCTCCCACTTTGACAAGCTAAGACCAGTGTCAAGTGCTTTCTTAATCTGATTCATATATCTCAATTGCTCTTGAATCCCTCAGCTTCGGTCAAAATGGAGTTAAACTGTGGAAGGGAGAGTTTATATTAGCACAGATACTGGTAATTTCAGTCCAACATCTCCTCACCTGGGTGATTCTAAGGATGTCACAGAATAATGAGCACAGTAAACAATTAGCATCATCCAAGAAACAGCCCTCGAATAGTCTGTGGCATCTGTTTGGCCCTGGCTCTAAAGCTAATAAGAGCCAGGACTCTCCAAGGTACCTTCCTTTTCAGCTTCAAGTCTAATTACACTTCCTGCATTTCAAACCAGTGAGGTACTTACGGCTAGGGAGAACACTCACATTATTTTATAGTAGAACAAATTAAGAACCCCTGTATAAGTGGGCAGAATGCCAGCTTCTAATGCTCCCAGAAGACCTGACTCACATAACAATGATACTTGCAGAAATTCTACTTGTTTAGAAATTTTTAATGATTTTTTTATTACAAGGAAAAATTTTCACATTAGCCCTTTTTTAAACTTTTGTGGTAAAGAACAACATTAGTAATACAACTATAAGGAAGAGGATTTGGAGGAATAAAAACACATGGAGTTTACATATAAAAGCTGAAATATACAATAAAATCTCCAAACTTCTTAGGAAATGGTTCACAAGCCATTAATTAATCATACTGAACATGATTTTTAATATACACAGGAACACTAGAGAATATGGAAGTATTCAATATTGTAGGGAATTATTTTTCCTTGATTATATCCATTAGCATTATTATGATTTATCCAACTATCTGGTAACATACTGTATGTTTCTCTTTGAACTTTCATCTGTTCTAGGTTCACCTGATATTTTTCATAATAAAGCAAATGAGTCTTTACACACAGCATGGAAATTTATGTAGTCTTTACAGAAATATTTTTATGTTATGAAATGAGAAAGATATAGACATGCTTTTAATAAGCAGGTAGAAGACTTAGTTAAAAAGATTTATACATAAAATGCTAATTAAATCTTGAGATGAAGTTTCTATACCGAAAGAGGACAGCTTTTTCACTTACGCGCTTCTGGGAAAAGACTATCAACCATTAATAGTCCTCACAAGCTTGAACTCTAATGTTTGCAAGCTTTCAAAGGAGTTGCTAATAATACACAAGGGAACAAAAGGTGTTGAAAATTATAACAAAAGGTTCTAGAACAGTCCAGAGAAGTTTCCTGAAGTCAAAACCTGCTAAACATGTTCTCCCTTGAGAATTATGATTATTAGTTGTGCACTAATAGGAATAGTAAATTAAAATGTTAGTGTTTACTTTAGCAATAATAATCTAAGGATAATAAGACCTAAAGTTTATATTGTATTTTTTTCCATGGCATTAACTTTTGGCCACTGTGTGTTATTTTATGTGTCCTTTCAGCCTTAGGTTATATCACAGTGGTCTGTGTAGAGTATGTGCTTAGTCAAGGCTTATGGAAGAAATAAAGGAAGGGAGGGCCGGATGGAGGCAGGAACTGGAGGAGGGACAGACAAATTAGTCCTTAGTTTTTCACGTCTAATCGGTTTTGTTTTAGGTGGTAGATTCGCCCTCACTTTTCAATATCAGTCAGCCTTTGAAATAGTTACATAGGTGGTACCAGACACACTAAAGCTTCTTATCATTCACCCGCTCCCTAATTTGCCTTAAAAAGAGACAAATATCTTCAGTGAACATAAATCAGATACAGTGCTTTGCAAGGCTTTCATTACATGTATGTTTTTCTAATTTTTATTTTATTTTTTTCACCACCATATATCTCCATCATACCCTCTTCCATGTATACATTTTTAAATTTTTGTTGTATTTTTTCCATTACCATTTATTCCCCTTGCCCTCTTCCACCTCCACCACCTTGTTACCCCACAATCACCACACTGTTGTCCATGTCCATGAGTCCTTTTTCTCTTTTGCTTGATCCCACCATGTCCTAAATTCCCACCCCGCCCCCCGCAATAGCTGTCAGTCTGTTTTGTATTTACGTGTCTGTCTCTATTTTGCTTGTCAGTTCAGTTTGTTCATTAGATTCCACATATTAGTGAAATCACATAGTATTTATCTTTATTTGACTGGCTCATTTCACTTATCATAATATTCTCCAGGTCCATCCATGCTGTCTCAAAGGGTAAACATATTTTTACATTTATTGAATTTAATAGTTTTCTGAAACAGAGAAGAGAGAGATGCCAATGAGTGAAGATAGGAGCAGAGAGGAAGGGTTGTGTTTACTACTATTTTCACTTATTTATTTTGTACTGACCAATGCTAACAACAAAACTCCCTTCAGAGTGCAAAATATCAACTTATTTATCTAACAACTTAGCAGCTTTTAAAAATTCAAGACTGTTTTCTTTTTTTTCTTTTCTTTTCTTCCTTACTGTCATCCCACTCATGAGGGCAGGAGTACATAGCAAGTCCTATCGTTTGTGTTAAGATTTTTTTTATTACCATCCTTTTTTTACTGCTATGGTTCTTGCTCCCCAATCTTCTTTGTTACCTAAGGATAAGTCAGGTGGAAACTGACATTCTTCACATGAAATTCCTAGAGGCTAAGTGACCCCATCCCTACCTCCCATCCAATTCACTTGGTATTTGTTGCTGGAATCTTGCTATATTGGGGAGTACCAGAGAATGCCAGGGCAGTTCCAACTTTTGAAGAGCCACCTATTTGTACTCCTCAAGAATGACAAGCACACCCCTGTCTGGGTAGCTCAGTTGGTTAGAACATGGCCCCAATACACCAAGGTGTGGGTTTAATGCCCGGTCAAGTCACATGTAAGAATCAACCAATGAATGTGTAAGTAAGTGGAACAACAAATCAAAGTTTCTCTCTCTCTCTCTCTCTTTCTCTGCCTTCCCCCTCTCTAAAATCAATAATAATAATAATAATAATAATAAAATAATAATAATAATAATAAAGGAATAACAAGTATATATCTGAATAGCCTGACAGTTCCATAATACATTCACTGTGCCACTGGCCCAGAGTAGAGGTTAGCCCAAGTACTCAATTGTTTTAAATCTGAGTTATCTCTGATTAGAAAAAGAAAGGAGAATTCCAGAACATAATATCTTTTGCTGTTTTCTTGATTACTACGATAAGTTCAAAACCAAAACATCCTTAATAATTCCAGAATAAAAGGAGGTACATTCAAACAGAAACAGGTGCTCTTTGAAGCATCCTTCTAGAATGAGTAACAATGATGAAAATATTTTCCATTTGTTGGGCAGTTGCCATGAAACAAACACTACAATAAATTCACTGAATGCAAGGTACTACTGTTCCTTGAAACAACACTGCAATGTGTGAATTACTACCCCCAGTGTACGGATAAGGAAAATAAGATCTAGCAAGTGAAGTAACTATTGACATGCTGCTTGACATTGACCCAGTACTAGAGGGTCCTGATTAGTAAAGTTAGCTAATTCGTTAAAGGCAAATGTTTTTTCTTAACAAAAACCTGAAGTTGTCTATTGAGTTTTATTTTTAAAAAAGAGCCTACACTAGAAGAAAAATCATACACAATTTACTAAACTATATAAGAAATGTCTATAAGTTCTTTCCAGGTACTCCTATGGCGTGATTCTGGAGTTAACCACCAGTGGACTCAGTAGGGCATTTTGTAAGCCAATGGATGGGAGAGACTTGGGTAATAGCGAAGTTAGGTTACCCTGGTGTTTCCTAGTAATATGCCCTAATTGGACCAAGTTTTTGTCATTATTGTCATCATCACTATCATCTAACCTTAATGAGTACTTATTATTTAAGAGGTACATTGCTTCCCTTTTCATATAATCATCTCATTTATTCCCACAATAACCCCTTTGAGTAGATTATTTTTCATTTTTATTGAAATATAACTATATGCCACAAAATCACCCTTTTGTATATACAGTTTACTTGTTTTTAATATATTCACAAAATTATGCAAACAATCACCATATTTCTGTCACCCCTGTTATAGAAATGCCAAAACCATTAGTGTTCACTGCCCATTTTCCCTTCCTTCTAGCCCATGACCACCTTTATTTTCCACTTTTATAGATTTGCCTATTCTAAATCTTTTATGTATAAGGTCTTTGGTGTCTGGCTTCTTTCACTTAGTATTACATAATGTTTCAAGGTTTAACTATATTATATCACATCAGTACATTATGTGTTCCTTTTGTGGCCAAGTAATATTCCATTCTATGTATATACACATTTGTTTATCTCTTTTTCAATTAATGGACATTTGGGGTTTTTTTGACTTTCTGGTTATTATCAATAAGGCTGTTAAGAACATTCATATACAAGATTTTACCTGGGTATATGTTTCTGTTCTATTGCAAATATACCTAAGAGTAGAATTTCTGGGTCATGTGGTAATTCTGTAATTAAAAACAAAATGATTCTAGAAGGAAAGTCATAAAAACGTCATGAGAACTTTAGGGTTAAAAAATTATCCCAAATTTGGTCAATCTCTCTGGACCTACTAGATACCTGTAAAAAATTTGAGATGGTCAATCTATCATTATAGGCTTCACTGTACAATATATTTACCTACTAATTTTTATCAATAATGAATTTTAAAGAAGGAAAAAATACAATATATTTATGAACCCAGAAAAAAGAAAAACATTTCTAATTTATAAATTTTCAAATAATAGTTTTGGCTCTTTTAGCAAATCAATAGAGTGTTTTGGCTTAGGACTTCTTTTTCTTTTTTTGCAACTGATACATTTTTAGTTCTCAAATGCCACAGTTACTAGCGTGCCATGGCTAATAATGGAAGAAGACTCATTAACTAGGAATGACCTAGAGTCTGTAAATAGTACATAATTTATCTTCTAAAATTTGGCTAAAGGCACTCGATGACATTTTGAAGTCAATTTGATCGGTATTTATAATAGAGGTCATTAGGGAGGCTAATATGTTCTTTCTCAGTGGAATGGCTGTGTCTCTTTATTTTCTCTTTTTAATACATTTATCCTCTGTTTAAGAAGAATTTACCTCATAACATGTTTAAAGACATTAAAATCGACAGTATATTAAAATAAAAAAAAAACTATGTAGTTTGCTTGTTTCATATAATGTTTAAATAAACTTTAGAAGTTTAAAACATACTTTGAAGTAATTGAAATTCCAAAGTTCTGCTTGGGGGAAAAAGTCCAATCTTTTGCATATATGCCTAGGACTACCGAGGACAAGATGTCTACAATGGCAAAGTTTCATGGTGAAGAAGTCAAATTTAAAATTCTCTTTCAGAAAACTGAGAGATGAAATCATTGTCTCCTGCATCGATGTCTGCTAAACAATCGAATCAAGGTTTTTGTCACTGTTTTCTGAACTGTCTGCATAGACATGTAATAGTTCAGAATGTAGATTGGCACTGAGACCCCTAGGAAAGGGGAGGGTTCAGTGTTGATTTAGTGGACCTCCGAGTTTCAGGGTATGGAGGACCATCCAAGAGAGAGTGAATAGGAAGATAGTGAGAGCAAGACAATCTCTGGGGGCTGGTCTGATCACCAAATACTGGACAGAGATTCTTCGATACTAGAGCAGGGAATGAAAGTTAAGAAAAGAAGGTAGGAATTAAAGCCTGAGACTCCTTGAGCTTGAAGAAACACTGAGGAAGAAATTGTTGAGAGCACACATACACTAAGACCTCCAACTCCATGATTTGGTTAAAAAGTCACACAATTTCAATTCAGTTATACAGTATCTGCCTATAGTCGCATTTACCCAAATTAAAACCAGCATTTATGTTTTGATTAAATTTGATCTAATTTATCATGTAGAAACATCTTTGATTAGTGTTGGAATGTCTTTAATGCAAGGTCATGTTAGTCACAGAACTACTCTATGCTGAGCAGAAACCATCATATTTCTTCTCACAGTAGGTTTGTCTGAAATTCCCATACTTTTCCCATTTAGTTTCCTCCATATGTCATCAAACATGTACTACCCTTTGTTTTCACCAATGTCCACATGTCAATACCATTGGCCTAGGATCTTCTCTCACTGGTGCTAATTCTTTTCTGGACAGTTATTGGAGTACTTGAGGTCCTTCCAAAGGGCTACAGAGAAAGCAGGGCAGTGCAGGAAAACATGTGAGTTATATACAACCAAAAAACCCTTGCCATTGCACTGTTGGCTTAGGTAGTTTTCCATTTCTCTATTTCCAACCAAATAACGCAGTATGCTATTGAGTGTGAAATCCTGCTTAAGAAGAGTCCTACGCAGTTTCTCTGACCTGAGAAACGGGATTTCTTCACATGATAAATTGGAGGGTATTAAGAACTCTTATATGAGATGCCACAGTGGCGTTAGACCAAATTTAATCACAGTAAAGTGTCATAAATTATGAACTAGAGGTTTAGAGGTATATATAATAACCTATGCTTTCCCTTATTAATCTCTGTTTAGTATTTGTACAATACATTCTTTATCCCAGTCATGCAAATAAGCACATTACTTATTGTTATGAATTAAAATTATTTATTGCATTCACTTTATTATATTGAATTGTACAATTATTTTTGAGGCAATTTAACTATGTAAAAATCCCTAAGCATATTTATTTAGTTTCTTGAAACAGAAATAGTTCATTTTCATTTAATAATATTCAAATCATCTTAATTGCCTTCACTGATACATGTAATGTTTTGAATCTTAATAATTAGAATTATTTAACTTCCAGGGTAGCCAACTATGCACTGGAAAATGAGGGCAGGACTGCAATTAATATGAGGAAAGAATGTTTGCATGTTTTAATAACTTTTAAGAGGAAACATAAGATTTAAGCTGTAACCACAATTATAGAAGCTAAAAATAGAAAGCACATTTATTTGCTTAAATTTTCTCTCAATATGTACAGAATTATTCCACACAAAATGTGAGTATCTTGTTGAATTAATATTAATTTGTACTGTGAAAGACACATTGAAGTGAAGAGACTTTGAAACAGAAATAAAATTTGTTACTAGGCTATAGTTGTGTTTAGGTATAAATTGAACAGTAAAAGAAAATACATCATCATCATCATCATCATAGCTAAACAGTATAAAAGCATTAAAATATTTCCTAATTAATGTTCACATAATACATAAGTAAATTATTTCAACACAGACCCATCTGACCTAAAACTCATTTTTTTCTACACTAAGATCATCTATGATGGCATTAAGGTTAGTTTTTTTAATCTGTATTTGTTGAGGTAACAGTGAAACTGCCATATTTTGGTTTTTGAGTTTGTCCAAAGCATTTTATCAATACATAACTGAAGTTTGAAAATTCGGTTCAAATTTGAGATACAGTAAGAAGAAACAAAATGATCCAAAAATAAGGAATAACATTGGTACTGGTTTCCTTAAGAACCTATCATTACTACTGCTAGGACTGCTGCTACTGATAACCGCAGGTACCATTTATTAACTACTTGTGACATATTGATAGTACTATTACTATCTGATACAGTTCTTATTTATTATGCATCTTCCCTCACTAGAATGGAAGCTCCATGAGAGCAGCCTCCTGAGGCTACCTTGTATACTGCCAAATCTCAGCTCCTGCACTGTACATGGGACCAACCAAGTGCTGTGAACACTGTTATTGAATGAACAATCATTGTCATTGATTTATAGTGTGGGCAATTGGTTTACAGAAGATGAAACCACCTGCACAAAGGGACCACATGGTTAGAGTTGTCTCCTAATCACAAGTGAACATTGTAGTACTAGATGAGTGCCTTTTGAAAGCTGCTTTTCCTACTAATGACATACACACTTCTTCAACTTGATTTTCAACCATAATATCACAAAAATTGAAAAGGATATATAATGAAAATGGTGTTTATTTTTCTTCAAAATTCATAAATATTTATATTGCTAGTTGCATGCCCAGAGAAATGAAGGAAGAAGAGGCCTTCCTAGTCCTATTTCACAGACGTAGAAATGGAAGAGGCGAGTGTAGAGGCCCAGGATCCAATGGCAATGGCAAGACAGGCTATCATAGCCTCATAACCCGTTGCCTCAGTGCTCACTTACTAGACGGTAAAACACGTGTCTTTATGTGATCAGTGTGCTTTTGTATTTAATACATTCTGAAGAATCCAAAGACATGAATTCATTAACACTTGTTTACTCCAAAGGCGTTTACCAGTTTATGCATTTTTACTGCTGTCCCTGCACCTCAAAACTAGAAATTAACCATGCTTGACTATATATTTCTAAATATATTTTATTTTAGTTCCCAAGAGATTACCTATTCAGAACTGTTTATTCTTATGAGAAATTACAACATTAGTTACTGTATTTATAGCAGCTGTACTCTATGTAATGATTTGCTTGGTCAAATACTATCAATATTTTTCTGTTCAGAAATTCAGTGCCATTTAAGATCTACCCATTTTTTGAAGTTCCCATTTGAAATAAATACCTTTAACCTGTTACTTTACCTCAAATATAAATCAGTACTTCAGAAATAAATTTTTCCTTATTTATGTTCTAATGCAGTATTTGTAAGGTCATCACCACAACTGTAA
Source organism: Desmodus rotundus (assembly GCF_022682495.2). NCBI lineage: Eukaryota > Metazoa > Chordata > Mammalia > Chiroptera > Phyllostomidae > Desmodus > Desmodus rotundus. Next base: position 50,858,393 of record NC_071389.1, read on the forward strand.
TAATTATAATTTTAAAAATATTCATTACTAACTATTCTATCAGAAAATATACAATTTACACATTGTTTTAACAAATAAATGTATTTGGTATGTATGATATGGGCAGAAGATGTTTTTGCTTATTATAAAATATATTTCCAAATGTGTGCTGAATTATAAAATGTTATTTTTCTGGGTGATTTTAATTAGTAGATTATATTTTCCTGTGTTTTGTGATAAAACTTATTAGCTATGTCATTGGAACACACAAAAAATCTATTGAGGCTAGGACATACTAATGAATTATTGAAATGCTATGTTTAATCCTCTTTTATTAATTTTCCATTTTTACTTTTATCTATCTATGAAATTGACTTCACTTAAGCATAGGTATTTTTAGATCAAATAAAAAGGAAGACATAATACAAACCACGTAGGCCTCCAGAGACCATGGGTGAAAAACTAGGAAACCAAGTTGTCTTCACATCACTATCACATAAGCCCACACTCACCTTTGGACACCGGCACAGACATTGTTGGCTTTTGATACTATTGTGGTGACATCTAACCATTTTTATGTCTGCTCAGATCTTCACTATGTTTGCTAAATAAGAAATGAATTTTACTTAGGTTAACATTCTTTTGCTCTCCTGAAAAACTAAAGCAGAAATTTTATTTTCAACACCATTTTTATGCACTTCATTTTATAAAACATTAACCGAATTTGACAAAAAAATTATATGATGATAGCATTTCAACTGAGGTATTTAATATGTCAGAATTTGTTAGTTTTAAAGCAGTCAAAGAGCACCACAGTGACCTCAATCTTTCATTTAGAGATGTCCTCGAAGTACCACGGCTAAGGTGGCGTATTTAACCCTGTGACAAGAGTGATCATCTATGGATTTTGTTATGTATCCAAATGCAGATCCATTATATACTTTATCTCTTTTTGAGGGATGATATATACTTTTTAATTTAAATACTTATTTATTTTATTTTCCTGTAACCAGGCAGACATATGATAGGCATGCTATTATTTATTAAGTTTAATGTTAGTGTGCAGAAACAGGTTTCTGGCCTTATAATCTGTATCAGTCTTATTTGTTCACTTAATAACAGTTGATTTATTACTTTGCTTCCTTATTTATATGATACAAGAGTTTATAGTAATGACTCCATGTCATCATTCTGTTATGTATTATATTAAAATCCTTCAGTCTATCTTTCATCTACCCAAAATGAAACCCAGGGAGAAGCAATGCCTCGGGGAGTGAAAGCAATCCCGTTGCCAATGTTAAGGACCGCAACTGTGCGTATCAGCGTTACACAAAGAGAAAGAGGGGGCTTGGACGTGTGTGTTACTAATGTGATTTCAAATAGATACTACTTACTAACATTAATTTATAATATTGATGAAGAAAATATTAGTTTTAAAACAACATGATTAATAACTTTTATATGCCAATCCTAGGTAACCGGACAGAAATGTTTGATAATTGTGGTGTGATCTCCACCTTTGCTTTATAGGACTACACAATTCTATCATTCTTAAATGAAAAAATAAAGTATTTGCCATGGTCAAGACACAAAGTCTAATAAAATAATACAAAATTAATGCAATAGCAATGTTCCTTAGAATTTTGAACACTGTGAAGACCTGTCTCTATGTTTCTTCCAATATAGGGCTCAGCAAGATCAGCGGTCTCTTTGTAAAAGGAGAAGCAATGCCTGTCTCTGTAAAGGAGGCTGGGAGCAAGTTTACTAATGTTTGTATAAGGCAGTCCTTATACAATTGCCTGTGTCTGCAAGCAAACTCATTGAAGAACGGTCATGTTTAGTGGTATTTCTGTTCACTTGGTATCTACCCACTCAGTCTGGTGTCCAGAAAGAACTCAAAATGTAGGCAATGGTGGCATCTGGAGATTTTACTATTAATACTCACATTTGTGAAAAAGAACAAGATTGTGTGATCCTACAGTCAACAGTGTGGATTCTGGCGCATGTCATACCCAAAGACCGTAGCTTGCATGTGAGCCCTTGCTACCAATACAGAGAGAGTAATTCAATCCATTTCTAATACAGCTTTTGAATAAATGCTACAGCAGCCACCTTAATTTCAGAATAATTAGAATGCTCTCAAAGGATTGTGAAATATTTTTCTTCATTGATCAGGGTATTTTTGTGTAATCTAATTGTTTTTTCTCATTTTGTTACTCTGTCATAAGAACAGTGGAGAGGGGAGAGGGGAGGGAATTTCAGGGGAAAAGGGTGAAGGGTTTGTAGGAACAATTATAAAGGACACATGGACAATAATGGGTGTGTGTGGAAATGGGAGGGAGGTGGGGAGGGCTGGGGGTTAGGCTGGGGTGGGGGGAAAAGGCAGAGAACTGTACTTGAACAACAGTAAAATTAGAGAAAAAATAAAAATTAAAAAAAGATACTTGATCCAATGTTTTGGTTGAGATATTTGAAAAAATAATGTTAATTATAATGCATTTTATTTGAGTTAGTTTTTCAATTCATCTTTTAATGCTTACTTATCTGCAGATACAAAAAAGGTTAACTTTTTTCTTTAAAAGTAATGTTTAGATATAGTTCATTTGTTTTAAAATCATATTTTGATGAACCCAATGTGTCTTACATTTTTAGATAAATACTTTTATTTACATTTATATTGTATTCATACAAAGGAAATCCATTATGTAGTTGTAATTTTCCTCTTATCCAAAATCTAATTCTTAAAACAATGTAAATATAATCAATAAGAATCCAAATCATGAAGACTACTTACTAAGTTTCACAATATGAAATTCACTGGTCATTAGTTTGAGATAGTTTCTCCAATATAAAAAAAATTAGAAAGCTAACAAAAAGAGGATGTGTTTAAAACAGAATCCACTAATAATTGCTTTCCAAAGAAATGAAGCCACGTGTGATAAGAGGTTTAGCACACTATCCTCATGAGCAAATCGAACAGGAACATTAAAATACACTTGACAGTGTAAAGGATCACTACAAATATATGGCCTATTAACTCTTCTCTCTACCAAAATGAAAACTAACTAAACAACATAATACAGTATAAAATGAAGTGTGTACTTTGACCCTAAAACCTGGATTTAAGAAGACATTTCTAGAGCTACCCCTGCCCTCTACCTCTTAGCTATACTTAACCCTTACCTAGCCCTAAGGCACAATTAGTAAAGAAAGTCCTTAGGATGTCAGTTGGAAGTCAGAAGGCTCCCCCACAATTTTCTTGCTTTAACTGTTACTGCCACCAGTCCACTGGCTAACTCTGACTAGATCCAGGGAAAAGCAAAAATCTCAGTCACTTTGCCTTGATTGTTGACTGTTGTGGTCAGTTCTCCCTCTATAGGCACTTGACTTTATATGAAAAAAGTTTAAACTAAAAGTGATGATCACTATTTATAGAAGTAAATACCATTCTAATTTAATGCAGATTTAAAACATGGCCCAAAGAGAGCACTTTCATTAAGACTTAAAAGTAATTTATAGGTCTAGTCTGTTTTCATTACTATATCTCCACAGTAGTTGGCTTGAATCTATACAGCGCTTATTGGTTCCAATGTGTGATAATTTAATTGGTCAAAACATTGAATTTACCATTATTATAAACATCAAATAAATGATTTGGAATAGATGCAAAATTATCAGAGGGAGAATTTGAAGAAAAGATACCACTTAAGTCCATTTGAAATAGTCACTGGATCTTTTATGTACAACATGCCTTAGAATCTTTTGTAGCACCGCTTTTATTCTAATTTAATGCAAACATTTCTAAAAGTTTAACCACAGTTATAAATCTGAATTATGACAAGGTTTAATTCAAACATATATCAATTCTCGCAAATGTGCTGTAGTTGAAAGAACTCCAGACAAAGAGAAGAGTAGAAAGGGAGAGGAAGTAAAATGAGTTGAACACTTCACATGGGACAGGAACCTAGTCAGCAACAGAAGTTTCTTAAAGTTTTCAGAACCCATGTAACATCCTCAGAAGACAGACAATGCACCTCAAAAAGCTGAAGAAAGGAGGCTCCAAGAGGTGTTCCAACTAGGAAGGAACAGAAACAGATTTTAAATTAGGTCTACTCGACTTCTTGTTACCCTGTGAGCTACGAGTATCATTCAGCTCCAGTGGATCTTAGTGGCTGTATCTGTGAATTGAGAAAGATATGTATAAAATCTGTTTTTTTAAGTCTGTGTAATTAATTATCTCAGTTATTAATCACTAAGAGCAACATACATATCATTACTTTTCTCTATCCCAAACTAGTTCATGTGTTATTTTTGTCGTCGTTACCAATGTAGACACTAAATAATTTTTGGACTATTTCTATTTCCTTTCTTTTCTCAAATCTGAGTAAATAAGCCAACTTATGTTCCCTTATTTATAAATATATACATGTTTTTTAAATAGTGCAAAGTTTAACAGTGTTGACAAAGGGCAAATTATTTGGAAGTACTCAGGTTTTTAAATCTGAAACTCTCAATAGTATTATTTGAAGTTTAAAGACTCTTTCCGCTAAGATACCAGTAGAATTCCCTATGGATTGCTTGTGAGGTTTTCAAAACAATTAAGTCTATGCTACAGAGCCCTGTGGGCACCATCTTAACGATGAAAGAGTCAATGATCAATGTACAGAGAGGAGGCTTTAGAGAAGGCACTGCCTCATGCTCCCTTCTACAGGCCACAGGGGCAGAAGTCCATTTGAAATGGCTTGTGATTTTTCTTTCATAAAAATATTCCATAAATCAGGGAAAATAGAACTGGAAATGGAAGAGTGTGAAGAAACTGGGTGTGATTTTGAAACTACGATTTTATATTTCTTCAAAGATATATCCAGGAATAAAACATAGCTTTTTAATGTTCTTGTTGTTTTTGGAACTTGATTGCTTTGGTATTGTTTAGCTAATCTCACCAAACCACTTCTAAATTTAAAGAAAATTTTTTTCTTCTATCTTGCTCTTTTTGTTCTGAGTTAGGACAAGATGATAACAGTGGCTGACATTAATGAATTAATTTTATAACCAAAACTGACATTGCACTCAAGTACCCCAAAAGTAAAAGAGTAGTAAATTGTCAGTTTTAACTGGAAAGTGTTTTTATGTGATTTTAGAAATCTTTTGAATATTTATCTTTTCCACTTTCCCCAAATCTGTATAAGATTTATCTTTTTAGTTCCAAATGTAGGTCTCTCTTGACCAGATCTGGAAAATAAATTAGACTTTACAAACATAATAAATACTGAATTGATATATTAATATTGAGGAAGTGTTTGAAAGATATATCAGCCACAAAAGGACAGCACATATTACATCAAAAATATACTTAGTCAAATATATTCATCAATTATAGTTATACACAGACTCCATAAATAGTGTAGAGATTTACTTAAATATGTTATAGATTCAGTAGTGTCTTCATATGATTAGGTGCTTGTAGAAAAGAAGACAAAAAATTAAAACTAAAGTTGGCAGATGGAATAGGACAGTGCATCTTAGTTTTATTTTTAAAGATTCTGTCCTCCTCACTGATTTTAAAAGTAACCCCACAAAATCAGACATTATAATTTAGCCAAGGGACTTTTCTTGATGATTTGCACCCATTCAGCAAATTATTAACAATTGTCTATTGGAGGCCGGACCCCATGCTAAATACTGATGATAAACTTCAAATAACACATCATCTTAACCTTTAAGTCACTGAGGACCCAGGGGATATATAAGCAAACACACAACTAAAATTGAAGTGTGAACATTTAAATACCAGAATGCTTTAGAAAGGCTTTTAGTTCAAACCAGTTTTAAAGGTGTATGGGTAGTAAAGTTAAATGCTTGGGTATTTATTAGATCCCCAGAACTCTCCAATCATTTTACAGGTGATTAAACTGACCCTTACTGATTAATATAACTTGAAATTGTTTGCTAAAGGTAACAGTGTTAATTGTGGTAGAGTGGGGATTGAAGTTCACGTAATTTGACTCAAAATCCCACTCTGTTTCTGTTTCACAGCTCTGTCTAACATTCTAATCCATAAATAGCTGAAATTACATTCAAAGTTACTTTCAGGCTATTTGACAAACTCCTAAGCTCTGGAATAGGTAAAATGACTGGGTCTAAGGCTATTCTAGAGTCTTGTCTTCCAACCAGAATACCCTGCAGAGCTTTAAAAAATATATCCAAGGATTAGCACTGCCCTAGTAAGAGAAATATCATTCTACTGTTTTTCTTTTATTGAAATCCCTCTCCATATGTAAATATATCAAATATTTACAAAAGAAAACCAAGGCAGTATGTTAGTCAATGACATTTCAATGTTTTTTACTAAAGTGTACATTGGCTGGAACTATATTAATTTTATCAATTCTTAGGTTTGAAAAAAATAAAGCATTCTGTAAGATTGTATTGTACTGTTTACTCAGAAGGTAGATTGCATCCTTTAAAGACCTGGCTCTGCTATTTACTATCTCTTTGATTTACAGAAAGAAACTAAACTTCTCTGTACTTCCATTGTCATATGCATAAAGTGGTAATAATGATACCTCTTCATTGGCACTTATGGGATTATTGTAAATAATGCAAATAAAATAATAAATGCAAAACACTTTTAACTGTAGTCATGAATAAACCTAAGAAATGGACTCTAAGCTCCATGAGACCAGGGACTGTTTTGGGCACATAAATACCTGAAGGAACTGAGGGTAAGAAACAAGATTGCTTAGCCAGATTAGATGGGTATTTAGATGGGTAATTTGGAGTTAGAATCTTAAGTATAATCTCTTTCCACTATCCTACTATTCAAAAAATAAACAGATATATTTGGAGAGAAATGAAAAAAAAATAGTTCCAAGTAAGCTTGATACTAGAAATTTAAAGCATACATTTTGTAGTCGTAAATTGGGTCTTGGCTCTGATATTTCTTATTTGTGCTCTTTTGCCTAAATTGCCAAACCTGTGTGAGTTCCCCTCTCTAAATGTCCTCGTTTATAAAATAGCAGCAATTACAACGTTTACATCTTATTGCAATGTGTGTTGATTAAATATAGTATAATGGATATTAAGCATTTTGCATGGTATCTGGCATATAGTAATCACTTAAAGAGACACAATTGACATATTAGTTGTCTGAAGCTGCTGCAACCAATTACCAGAAACTCTGTGGCTTCAGACAACAAAAAAATGTATTATCTTACAATTCTGTAGTTTAGAAGTCCAAAACTGGTCTTATGGGGATAAAAGCAAGGTGTAGGCAGGCCTGCGTTCCTTTCCAGAAGCTCTAGGAGTAAATGCATTTCCTTGTCTTTTCCAGCTTCCAGAGGCTGGCCACAGTTCTTGGCTCCTGGTCCCTCCCTTCCACTCCAAAGCTGGCTCAGCCTTCACAGCTCACCATGTTGCCCTCATTTTCTTTATCTGTCTTCCATTTAGATGGATCTTCGTCACTTCACTGAACACACCCAGATATTATAGGATAATCTTTCTATTTTAAGTTCAGGTAATAAGCAACCTTAACTCCCTTTGCAGGTAAAGTAACATATTCACAGGCTCTAGGGGTCAGGAGACGGACATCTTTGGAGACCATTATTCTATTAACACAGATGCTGTGATTTAAAATAACTGCTTTTACAGATTCGTATATGCTTTAACTATGTGTATATTTTAGAGATTAGTATAATATTCGTGATTTTTAAGATTATTTGAGACCCATTCATTGCAGATCATTTTTTGAAACTATTGCTCTGAATGATACACTTTAGGAAATGATGTATTCTAGCATATTTTCTCTAATAAATTTGTTAATAATGAACTATGATTTTATATATGAATGCACATGTACATTTCATCTATGTGTATATAAATTTATCACCAGATTACTTTCATATGCCTTATAATAATTCCCAATTTTACTATTTAAAATAATTTCTTTTTTTCTGACATATCTTTAGCAGTCATAATTGTTTCATGCACGTGATCCAGTGCAATTCTCTGGAGGAAATCCTTATCGGCTTCAGTGGTTTTGAAAGTACACAGTGGGTGCTAAATGTATGTATTTCTAGTCCTACATAGTTACCACACTGTGAAAGCAGTCCATTCCTTCACTACGTTGTCTACTCCTGATTAGAATAGACAACATAGACAACAAAAGAAAATAAGCCTGCCTGATGTCACTTCGAAACCCATACTTTTGTGTGCTATTCCCATGTTGTTCTTATTTTTGGATGTTTCAGTCTTAGAGATGAGGTTCTGAAGGATGAGACAATATGTTAAAACTGAAAAAAGAACTGATGCCAAATGACATGCCTTCATCAACTGATTAGAATTTTTTCTATTCATTTTACCCTGATTTCATTTCCAATTATTTTCTTTCTAGCGGTTCAGCACTTTTTAATCTTTTATAACAAAGGAATGGATGGCACATGCACACAGAAGAAAAAAAATAGAGCTGCCATTCCCGAATTTCATTATTTTCCAGTCGTTAACACGTGGGTATAAACTCTGGTAACACCAAGTGTTTCCTCTGAAGAAAAGGGAGAAAGAATACAAAGGCCTGATAACTAAGTACACCCTTAGTGTATGCAAGACAAACGGCATTTTTATGGCAGTCTCTCATCCCTCCGTGGCAGGAGCTCTGCGAAGAGCTGATCACAACACCTACATCCTCTCTCATTAACATAACAAATGCTAAATTTGAAACAAAGACCTTTCAGTTTCCACAATGTGAGAAGATTGTGAGATATTTCTGAACCTTGAGACCAGAAGTTATGGTCAACCTAGAATAAAATACTGAAACACCAAACCTGAGTGACAATGAACTCTTTCTTAATCAACCTACACCATTATCTATATATTATAATAGAAGAAGACACTGGCAGGGAACCCAGGAGCCTAGGATCCTGGGGCAAATCTCACTACAGACAGGCTTTATCCTCTTTTACTTCAACAATCAAAATTTAGGTAATTGTTACTTTATTGCATGATCAACCTTAGTTTTTTTTTTTCCACTCATAGAAGAGGTAAATGAGGCACAACATTATTGCCGTGATTGAATAAATTAACTGGAAATACCACTTGTTCCTGGATTTCCAAAGCATGCCAACAAAGTCATAACATTTCAAAGGTAGGCTACCTCTCAAGAGACCTAAGAACATCAAATTAATACAAGGAAATCTTACAATTAAAAAAAAATTAGCCAAGAAAAAAGAAATGGGCACATACATTTCCCCATTAATCAAAATTTTTGGAAATTCATGCAAAATGAATCTGTAGAGGGTTAGAATCTCTTTGTAAATTAAGCAAACATCTATTTGTAAAATACTATCCTGTGGTTTTATGTTCCATTCTCCCCTATTAACTTCCCAAGAGTGTGGGGCATCTGCTGATGATATGGAAGAGCCCCAGAAAATGAAGACCAGATGCTTTACATCATTATCATTCATCTGGTTATGCCAGCGTTCATATGATTTTAAATTTGGTGCTGTCTCTTTCCTATAGAAATACACGGTGTTAGTTTATTTCTCCAATATTTCCCCACAAGCGTTAAGTACTACAACACCACAGTACTTGGTCCTATTTCAAAACATGCCTTGAAAACAGCCTTCTGACGGGAGAGAGGTGCTGGGAGCCACCACAAGTAGTTGTCTCTGTCTCTCGCTCACCACCATTTCTCTTCCTTTCTTATATGTGCCATAATATCAAACATTAAGAAAATACTTTGGTACTTTTTTGATTAGTTCCATAGAGACACACACAGCCATCATTTTAGTGTAAAATCTGTGCCCGTTATTACCTCTTTTCACTGGTGAATTTATTTGCTCTCGTGTTCTTATTTTGGCTACTCTTAATGACTACCGGTTTGTATATAAACGTCTTCTGGCTGCTATTGAGTATTTTCTCTTCGTCAGTTGGCATCCAAAGTACAGGGCCCAGGAGAAGTCATGCCTGCCTGAGTGTGGTTGGTAAGGTAGTGATATAGATATAATAATTTATAGTTTTAATTTGAACATTTCACCTAAAACGTCATGTGGTGTGCTTGAGTGTGATATTGTTATGTTACAGAATCACATACTTATGATTTTGTAGTAAAAGATTTTGTAATAAAGAAAGGGCATTATTTGTGCCAGATCTTGTATTTCCTACAATATGGTCTGCAATTATTATGTTATTATGAAACTTAGACACCACAAAATTAAACCTATTTTTTTAAAATTGTTTTGTCAGGCTGGGAAATGACTGATTTAAAATAAAAAAGTTTGGCAAAAATCTCATCACTTCCAATAAAGTGACTGGGTGGCATTTTTACAAATTTAGGTTGGACAAAAATCTTTTTGTCATTATAAAGTTGAAAGCTGGCTTGGCATAATATATTTTTCTATGTTATGGTGTCATCCCCACTACAAAAAATAAAAAATAAAATAAAAACCCAAAAGTTAAAGAAATAGGTATTTAATGTTTGTACAGATGCTCTCAGTACTACATCTATTAAATAAGAAGTTTGACAAAGAAGAGGAGAAACTGAGGTGTTGAAATGAATCGCTGATTTCTTCAGTGACTATGAACATACATACAAATGTATTAAAATACTTCCATTACAAATAATAATAACACTTATTAAGTACCGACTCTGTGTCCACTATTTAAAACATTTCATCTCTTAATTTTAAAAAGAATTCTACAGCATGGGTTTCTTAGCCACAAGGCCCCAAAGGGATTAAGTGTCTCAAACCTGAATTCACACAGCTACTAAGTGGGAGAGCCAAACCCAGGTTCCAATGAGTCTTAGCATAACACTGCAGCCCTTTCTACCGTGTAAGCTGTGTAGTGGCATCATTATTTTGGATAAGCCATTTTCTCTACAAACATGATTCTTTTAGCTAACTCACAGTAACTATATGCCAGGAGAAATTCACTATGGAGATGCTTATTAAGTATAAGTAAAGCATGAGCCCTATTCTCATATGGTTTACATTTTAGCTTGAAACAGAGATATATTAACCAATAATGCACTATGATAAAAGGGTGGAAAAGGTCAAAGAGGACTCAGAGAAGACATGATTAATTCTAATCAGAGGAAAGTAAGAGGGTCCAAGAAAAAGCAAAAATGCAGAGATGTGAAACACCAGGATTCTTTAAGGAAACAACAAGGTATTCAGGGCATCCATAGGGAAAGGCTGGGCAAAGGAGAGAAGAGGGAGGCAGGATTGTGCATGGGGTTGGGAGGCAGGCAGTGAAGGGTTTGCTTGCCATTCTTTCTAGTGTTGGGAACTGCCCTGCCTGGTTTCAGAAGCTGTAACCCCCCATGGCTAAGACTGAGTGAAACACCTTGGGACCCTAAGCCACTAAGGAGACAAAGCTTATCTCCCTGGCAGGGGCATCACCTCTGCCCACTTTACTTCACCCTGCTTGGCCCCGAGCCTGACCGGTTAGCCAATGACGGGTAATATTCCTCAAGGGAGGGATGACCTATGATGGGCATGGTCATGAGGGCACACTCAGGGAAGGACTTAGGGGGGCTATAAAAAGGGGGCGATGAACCCTTGCCCCTCGGCTTTGACATAGACTAAGTCCTCATTCTGTCTGCAAGAATTCTCCTAATCTCTTGGCTGCCTTACTTCCCCTGCTCAACCTAAGCCTGAAACAATGCCAGAGGTGGGTGCAGCCCTGTGCTGGAAAGGGTGGATTCCCCAGGGCGATCAGGCCTGAGAAAGAATGCATAAAATCCTGTGAAACCTGCTTTGCTAATACCTTCAATTTAAATGATAAGGGTCCAAGCTTGAAATGAGTTAGTTTTCCCAAAGTTTTATGGCCTTTTATCTATCTGACCCTTGCTCTAAATAAGCCCTCATAGTTCTTTGAATGTTATCTGTTGTTTGATCATTGCCTGACAATGATTGATGAGCTTTCCATATAAGTCCTTTATTCCTATGCAAATAAACCCAATAAAAGTCCATTGAGGAATAGGCTCTTGGCCTTCTCCTTTGAGAGATCGGCCACTTTTCCTCCCCAAGCAGATTGTGTCTTGGTAGACTTATTCTCAGCCATAATGCCACAGACACTGAGGGCTGGTACCCTCGTCAGTCTAGGCTGCTTTTTAGAGAGCGAGAGCTTCAAACCCTAATCATTTATTTAAAAGTCTTTTATGTACTATTTGATGTTCTATAGGTCTTTATTATAATTTTAAAAATCAGATAAATTACAAAGTGAAAAGTGAAATGAATCTTACTACAAACAAATGCCTTTTAATTTCCTCACTAACCACCAGGATGTTAGGTAAGAGCCAAACTGGTGGCCAAGTTCCAGGTGGTATGGAGAGCCTTTAAAAATTTCCCATTCATCATGAAACACTGAAAATGAAAAGATACACGGAGAGCCATCGGGTCAAAATACCAAATCCCAGAGATTTTTTCAATTTCATATGCAATAGCCTTTTCATTAGACTATCCCATGCCAACTCTCAGAAAGTGGGGCAGTGTCTCCTTTGGAGATGGGAAACATCACTTCAGGGTATGCAGAGCTGACAACTCTCCATGAGAGACGGATGAGCCATGGAGTGCTTTCTGCCTTCAAATTGTTCAAATGCTCTGCAAGGCGTTTTCATTAGCAAAATAAATACCTAGTATTTTATTCAGCCACCTACAAAGTTTTCAGTTGGGGCTCAAACAAAGGGCCTCCATGGGATTGTATATGATGGGCAATTTGTGAATATTTGATGGATGACAGGAGTCTGGGAAGGAGAGAAAGGTAGAGGTTGGTGTAACATTTTCTTCTTGGCATTTCAGGTGTATGCACATGCTCTCTACATCTCTAGCTGTGTCAGTGATCTTGATTTTATGTAGCAGTCGAGAGGGGACCGAGGCCGCACTTGGCAGAGGCCAGTGTGCAGCACTCGATGCCTGTGGCTACCCATAAATATCGTGGCAGTGATGATCTGGAATGTTAACTACTGCAGTGGGACAAGGAGAGGACTGAAAACTTATGGAGCATATTAAATCAAACTGGTCTATTTACTTATCTTTGAACAGTCATACAACATTTTAATAATAACTAGAACAAATAACTCCTAATCTTTCAGATTGTGATGAACCAGAAGGCTGGCCCCTTCACTTATCTTAAAGGAACAAAACAGGAAATAATTTTGCTCCTGAAATATATAGCTGTTCTTATTTGATTAACTCCATATTTTAAGCCTTATATATGAACTGAAGGGTCCAGGGACTCATACATTCCCTTCCTTTGATCTTCATAAGTCCATGCTGATTTTTTTTAACTACATACAAATACAAAAAGTAAGTCACACCATCTTTTGGCAGCAGCCAAATTGGATAACAAACCATACTTCACAAAGCACAGATCGAGAGTTAGGCTGGCCTTTAAAGGAGACCTCACTGCTGTGTACTGAGAAGTTAGAAGAGGAACATATCACACTGTCAAAGACAAGTGGGCTGTGTAAACTGTGAGCTTGAAAGCCTCACAGTGATCCCAACCACATGCCAAGTCTCAGAAAGTGGGGCAGTGTCTCCTCTGGAGACGGGGAAAAAACACTTCAAGGTATGCAAAGCCGACAACGCTCCATGAGAGACGGATGAGCCACGGAATGTTTTCTGCCTTCAAATGATTGTTCAAATGCTCTGCAAGGCATTTTCATTAGCTAAATAAATACCTTTGAGAGCAATTTTTATTTGTCTACAGCAGACTTAAAGTAAATCTTTCCAGGAGTCTTTAGAAGGTCAGGAGCTTCAAGGGTAAAAGCTTTATGTTACTTTGAAAAATACACATAGTAATTTATGTTTAAAGTGGTCTTTTTAAAAGAGTATGATATGCCAAACCTAAAAAAAAATGAGCATGCCAATCCTAAAAATTGGAGTCTTCTCCTTTGTGCTGCTATTCTGACATTTCATTTGTGGTCACTCAAACCCCAATTCACTAATATACTCTCAACCTGACTCACTTCGCTTCATTTCATTGTTTGCTCAGCACAGATTGTGTAACAGGCAAAGATTGAAGGTCAAGTTTATTGATTAAAACCCACAGCAATGAAGTATCTATTAAGCTGGGATAACTGACTCCCATGTGGCTTAATCCACATGGAATTTCTGTACATGGAGTGATTTTGAAGAAATCAGCAACATTATAAGATTTTGGCAAAACAAAAGTATTACTAGATATAATTTAAAAATTGAAATGCTCTCATTCACAACATCTCTACCTCCACACCGTTTCTGCCATTTTCACAGTGTCTACAACTAGTTCCCAGCCTCCTTCAAGTGTGAACTATCATATTTTTCCAACTGGATATTTTTTGGCAATTTCTTGCATCATAATTTCCTATCACCCAAATAAAAAATTAAACAATCATTTGTTATTTTGCTTCTATTACCCTCCCCTTTTAAAAGAGCTTACGCTGGTCCAAAAAGTTGCAAATTAAATTACTAATGCATGAAAGTATATTTGTACATGATATTTAAGAAGACTGCCTCATTGTAATGGTAGATAATGTTCAACATGGTTATTACACAAAGTCATCAGTTAAACAACAGTGCCTTTTGTAGATAAGTTGATAGATGTTACCAAGTTTTCTATTGGTTGACCTTTTCTGGCTTCTTAATGAAAATGTCATAGTGTTTCTGTGTCAGGAACTTTGATAACAATAAAATTTTAGTCATTCTTTCAATGGGAAAATATCAAAATATACTAAATTTTATATATACTCTCATGCGTTTTATGATTAAATAATCCATCAATTTAAAGTCATGTCACCTTGTTTTGGCTAGCATAACAGCTATTCTTTAGGGTAAAAATGTTCCTCAATAAAAAACACAAAAATCATACTTTTTACTAACCAAGGAAATCTGTGTCAGAGTTTGAGAAAATTTCTTAAAAATCTCAAACAAGATTTTTGTCAATCTTGTCAACTGTTCATCATTTCTGTATATATGTAAGACTGTGTTTCCAACATTGCCACCTGCCAAGACGATGGAACTGGATGAATAACTCTGAAGTTTCCATATGATGATACTCGTAACTGCTGCTTCCCATGGCAGCTTCTTAATCTGAGGAAGCTCCCAGCTGCGGCTCCTCAGGGCTCCCTGCTTCAACTCTCCTCAGCTGCTCCTCTCAGCAATGAATGACTCCAGTCAGCAGTTGAGCCCAGCAATTACAAGCTCCCACTGCTGCTCCCCACGAGTCCCATTGCTTCTCACATGTTCAAACAACCCCCAACAGCATCTTGATCTCTCGGGAACTGCACATTTGAGCATTTCTTTGTCAGCACCACTTCTAAAAGATGTTCTGTGGCAATGTTCTAATGGAGCTATTCCCACAATCTGAAGAGCTGGTCCTGTTTCCAAACCCCCCAGCCCCCCGACCCTTGTTTGACTTTATAGAACAAGACAATATGACATCATCCTTCTAACTGCTCCTTCAGTGCTTGCTGGGTATTGAAGTAGCTCCACATTCAGCTCTAAATGATTTACTATGCACATTAAGAGTAACTTCCAAGCAGTTTCCTATAGCTAACCATCAGTTCCTGCCTTGTATTCAAACCTCAAGCCCTTCTCCCAATCAACTGCTTCACTGCAAAAGTTGGGCATGCTTCTCCATAAAAAGAGGATTACTTCCTCTGTATGCACCCTGCATAGACATCTGTCTTAGCTCCTACCTCATTTGAGTGCACTTATCGGCCTCATGCCAGTATTGCCCCACTAGTTTATAAATTCCTTAAAGGGAAAAGCTAAGTCTTACTAGTGGATTTCTGTTTCCCTAACACTTGGAACAACGCTTAGCACAAGACAAATGTGTCCAGGTCGCATTAGAGTTAGTTCCCAAAGTCAGGTAACTGGTTTATTGGAGAAGAGTCCCAAATTGCTTTTTATTTGTTTCACCACAAGGCACAGGTGCGGCGATAAGAATCAAGGCCCAGAATATCGCTGGACAGCTCCTAGCTCCCAGGGTAAATATACAACAGCACTCCACAGCCTCTGCGCATGTTATTTTTCTTGAAGTTTCAGTCTGTGTGGATAATGAAAGACTGCTGTTTCCACTCCTGCCATTGTGTATGTGTAGCTCTAATATTCATTAAAGATGTGACTGAAATGCTAATGATAATTGCACCCACAAAGCTAATAAAGAGAAGCCCAAGGCTCACATAAATGCCAGCATTTAATGATTATGCATACTTTTATCTTTTCTCCCTAATTTATCTTACTTTCTGATAATTAGTTTAGTAAATCTGAGATCCCAATGTATGTGTAATTAATTTTAAATTTTGTTTTAAATTTGCTTTTTATACTCAGGATGTGTACTCAGGAATGAGATTTTTTCCCCCAGAATGTAAAGAGAGGGCTTAAAATGGTTACCTATATGGGAGAGAAAGCTTAACACATACTTCTTGTGAATATCTACAACTAGGAACACTTGACATTTTAGGGAAAACATCTGCATCAGTCAGAACCCAGTTGAGAAAGTGGAAACCAATTTAGATATTTCAAATAAAGGGGTTTTAACTGGGAGAGATTTGCACAAATGATGAAGGGCTGAGAAGGCAAAGCACGGTGAAAGGGAAGACACTTGTAACAGCAAGGAGCCACTGACTCCCACAAGGAGGTGTCATTATCAGAGCCCAGAGGTGGGCCTGTCGATCCGGAACTAGGTGCACAGCCTGACACTGCCCAGGGTGAGCTGGGCACAGAGAGGACGGCTGTCCAGGGGAAGCTAGAGCCAAGGAAAGAATGCCCTTGAGGGAGACACCATCTGGTGTTGTTAAATGAGAAAAAATTAAGAATAATTTTATCTGGTCATTGGCTAGCTTGTACTCCCAAGGTACTTCCCTCATTCATTGTATCATTTATTAAATACTTACTTTATCCTCTATCACGTGCCAGCCCTTGTTCTAATCACTAAGGGTAGGGCAATAAGATAGATAAGGTCCATACTTACCCGGTGCTTGTCACAGCCTGCCACTCCCTGGAGCATTAAAGCACGTCTCTATCTTTTCTACCAGCTCAGTGTTTCTCAGCCTGCGGCGCCTTTTACCCTGGCAGATATTTGACAATGCCTAGAGATATTTTGTGATGTCACAACCAAGAAATGCTACCGTGTCTATGATGTTGGGCCCATTTGTGCTGCTATCACAAAATATCATGAAATGGGTGACTTATAAACAACAAACATTAATTTCTCACAGTTTTGGAACCTGGGAAGACCAAGATCATGGCACTCACAGATTCTATGTCTGGTACGGGCCTACTCTTAGTTGGTCATTTTTCCACTGTTACAACCTCACATGATAGGAAGGTGGAGGAATCTTTGTGGAGTCTCTTATAAGAGCACTGGTCCCATTCAGGAGGGCTCTACCCTCACAACCTAAGCACCTCTCAAAGGCCCTAAGCCACAACACCATCACATGGGGCATTATGTTTCAACGTATGTATTGGGGGGGGCACAAACATTTAACCTATAGAAGTCAAAGATGCTCCGAAACATCCCATATAGGACATTTCCTCTCCCCCTATAACACACACACACACATACACAATGATTATATGGTCCAAAATGTCAGTAGTGCCAAGGCTGAGGATGCCTGTCCTAGGTGTGTATGAAAACATCCTTATTTTGACTGCATGTATTAATTTTCTATTTGTTGCCATAAATTGCTCTAAACATAGTGGCTTAACACAACACAAGCTTATCTTAGAGTTCTGTAGGTTAGATGTCCAATATATACTCTCTCAGTGAGAGTTGAAGTGTTTCCAGGGCTGTGTTCCTTTCTGATATCTATAGTAGAGAATCCACTTTCTTACCATTTCCATCCCCTAGAGGCTACTCATATTGCTTGGCTCTCCATCCCCTTCCTCTGTGTTTAATGGAGGATTGAGTCCTTTTTACATCACATCACTCTGACCTACTTCCACAGTCATATCTCCCTTTGATTATCTGCTTCAGGCTCTCTTTTTCCACTGTTACTCTCCCTTGTGATTTCATTGGGCCCATAATGATAATCCAAAATGATATCCCTATGAAAGATTAGGTGATTTGCAATATTTAATTCCTATTTGCCATGTAATTTAATATATACACAGGTTTCACAGTCATCTTTGGGTACCATTTTTCTGCTTACTACAAGAAGGAATGTATCTGCTACTTTTAGCAAAGTTATGTGCACAGAGTAGGTATTGAATTAAAGTAGAACTACTTAGTATTTCTTGAATTAAACTGAATTCATCTTAGATGTCCTTTTAAAATGGACTCCTTCAAATGAAAGGCTCATAAGTGCAGTAAAAACCAACATATATGTCTTGCCTAACTCTGCACTTATAAAGAGCTTGGAAATATCTCCCTACTTTAGTCTTCAATATGCCATTTTAAAATGTGTCCATCCACTAACTTCCTCAAATCAAAATCTTAAAGAATGAGTAAAATACATGAGGGGAAATTCTAATTGCATTATATCTGGCCCTTTTAAAATATTAACCCCTTACATGGGGTGGCCATTAGGAAGTATTGGTCATAATCTTTGTAGCTAAGACTGTCCCATATAAATATTTTTTCTCAAAATAACATGGCTAGGAGAAAACTTTCTTTGCCAAATGTTGCTATCTCTTTTATAACTTCCTCACTACAGTGTGCAGTCATTAGTCCGAATTTGTGAAAACATGGGGATTAGCAGAGGATAAGGATGCTATGACCTGAAGTGAAAATAAGCAACCTAAGTCATGAATGCCAAACTAATCCTTTTAATTAAAATTTTTTCCTGTTATGTCAGCATTCCTGGTGTTATGCCCTAAGGATAACATCAATGCATTATGTCACAGCTTAAGCAAAAGTGATTGGTGTGAGGCCGGGAAAATTATGCATATATATACAACCAATAAATCTCAGTTGACTCCCTAACATTTGTCAGGCACTTTCCTGGATATTTGGGAGTCAAAAAAGTGTGACGACCCAGTTCTTACTCTAAAGGAATTCAGTGGGGTTCTTATTGGGAGTCCACACATAGATTCAGGAAGTTCACGATCATCTTGTTCACATAAAAATGGAAAATGTTAAGGGTATATACAGGGTCTGGCACAAATAACTCCCCTTTTTTATTACAAACTTCTATTATAAAATCATAAACATGTAATTCTGTAAAATAATATCGCACTCAAGCACATCATATGACATTTTAGGTGAAATGTTTAAATTAAAACTAAATTATTGCACTCATATTATTACCCTACAAACCACACTCAAGTAGGGAATACTTCTGCTGGACCTTTTATAATTTTTCTAGAGAACAAGTCTATCAGTTTCATCAAATTTTCAAATGGGTTCAAAATGTTTAAGAACCTTTGGTCTAGATGCAAAACTACTACTATAGGTTAGAAGGCTCCGAAGCTAAATACAGTGGCACATGGTCCACTCTTCCTGAGTCTCTCTACTGTTCTCTAGATCACTCACTAGAAGATGCTGAAGGCATGGGAAGTGAAGTGGTGTGGGGCAGAGGGATGTCGGGACATACAGTTACTCTGATTGCCACCAACCTTAATTAAGAACATTTTCCTCTTGGCACGACACATAATTAATTATTATTGTTCTACTATAAATCATACTTTTTCCTCTGCTAAGTTTTATCTTTGTCTTACATAAAATTTACAAAGGGCATGCCATTTAGAATTTAGTTAAATGAAAACACAAAATCTTAATTATGTTGGTGTAATTTCTTAACTACGCATACCATTTGGGGAAGAAAACAGTAAAACCATTTTATAGATCCACTCTTATTGCAATGATTTCCAAGGAGAAGACAAATTATTTCACCAGACTTCAGTTTTATCTGTAGGGTTTCTCAAAATAAGTGGACCAGCTAAAGCTTGGTAATCTTTTATTTATAGAGAGGTTTTTTTCATACTGATAGTGTACATTGCATTGGGATTTGACATGTATTACTCAGTTGTTTTCTTTGTTCTTTTTTAAGGAAAAATAAAGATACTGTAAGATAGGCAACAAATACAACTATTTTGAAATGTATGACACAAAACTCAGAATTACTACCATGGAAATAAAAATGTGATCAGTCTAAGGTTTGAGATGCTTATCAAACTAAGCACTTCAAGAACTAGAAGAAGTATTCATTAATCATAGCAAGGACATGTAAAGGACAGCAAATTTTGTTTAAAAGGTTAATTACTTCAATATCTATCAATATTATTTTTCTTGCTCTTTCCCACCTCTCTTTCATTTGCAAACAACAGCATATTGAAAGTTGCTAAAAAAATACCATCAACTTATTGATTCTCTCTGTGTATAGTAGGCAGTACTTTATGAATTTTTACACAGTTTTGATGTACGGTGCTATTGCAATATAAGATCTTATGTTAGGCTATATTAAAACTTTATGTACTAATTTTGGGTTAGGAAAACTTGATTACTACATTTACAAAAACCTTTCTCAATATAAAATACTATTCATTGAAATCTAACTTGTCTTTCTGCTCTTGCTTTTATTTCAATCACAGAAAAATAATGGCCTACAGCCTTTTCTAAAGGAGATTATATATACATATATACGTATATAAACATATACATATATGTTTATATACGTATATATGTATATATTTATATATATGTATATATGTATATATATATTTAAAGCAAGAATATTTAGAAGGGAAGAAAAATGTCTATCCTGAAAAAAGGTGCCAATATTCAAATGAGAATTTTGCTGAAAATAAGTTCAAATCACTTCACTTCTCATGGTCCCTAGTAACTAACCCAATAACCTTGTCAATGTCAATAAGCTCACAGACAAAAGTGAGGTGATGGTTTCCTAGAAGCTGTCCTGACAGCTCATTGTAGCAACTGTAGCCAGTCTGAGATGTCTGAAAAACCAAAAACCTGAAATAATCCACCTGAAAACGCATTAATTAAAAAAGTTATGTAGTACCTCACTGCTTAAGAAAGCCTGTCTCCCGTACATCCAGACTCACGGGCCCGAGTTTCTCTCGGAGTCTGTAGGTTTGAGGACATAATTTTCCTGAGCCCTAGATTACAAAAATAAAAGTCTTAGAGACTTATTTTTCCCAGGATTCACAGATTAGGCAAAATTGTTCTAAACTGTTTAGATACCAGACCGTTATTTATCTGGATGTCAATAATACTACCTCATATATTTCAACAGGTCAAATGTTTCTCATTGGATAAAGCACTTGGAAAATACAGTGAGAGTCCTATTAGCTAGTGAGGCATATGCTCCAAAGTACTTGCACATTTCATTCTTCCTAACTTGCAAATCTGGACATTCCAAATCAAAATAAATAGAAAAATTGGAAGGTTTTAAGTATGGTTCCAGTGTTAGCACTACATTATTGTGGAAAAAAATTGTAGGACTAATACAACCATGTCTGCATCATTTGATGTATTCAGCTGGCCTTTGACCCACTCATCAATATTCAGGTATTGATTAGTCTGTATGAGGTCAGTATATTTTGGACCCCATTGAGTTGGGGTAAGCAGAGTTATTTATAGAAAAAATAAGTGGGGAACCCCTGCAGAAGGAATGAGAATGAGTATGTGAACCCTTATTCATATAACTTTTAACTCAATTATTTGATATCCTTTATAATCTAATTTTAGAGAGTAAACAATGTAATATGTATGTATCATCCCATATATGGTGAAATTGACTTCCGTTATCTAGTTAATACAATACAGGTATAGATTGTACAGAAAACTAAGACACTTTTAGGAGAGATTCTTCTCAATGCTTTCTAAAACAAATCAAAACTGAGTTTATGAATACTAGCATGAAGTAATGTTTATATTCATAAACAGATATGTGGTTGCCAGAGATGAAGAGGGTAGAAATGAGTGAAAGGGATTAAAAATACAAACTTCCAGCTATGAAATAAATAAGTCACAAGAACGTAATGTATAACGCAGTGATTGCTGGAGGAGGTCCTCCAAGGAATGTGATGGCAGGTTGACTATCAAGCTGGACCTGGCCAATCTGAGGGTCATTACCCTCCCCCAACGTCCTTGGAATGAGGGTTCTACCCACTGCTTCTACTCAAGAAGCTGTTACAAGGTGTCACTGAGAGTAAGGTGCTACTGAGACTATCTTCACTTTACATATGACTGAAACTTATTAACATTATTAACTGAACCTCTATATAAACTTTTAATATTGTGGCAAACAGATGTGGAGATCTAGTTTTCTTGCTACCCCATGCTAAGCCGTGGATGTGAGTCCCTTTGCTTATTAAAACTGTCACCTACCAATCTGGAGTGGTCTGCCTCTTTGCTTTTGTTTTGATCTTTTCTTTCCCTCCACGTACAGAGGTCAGTTTCACATTTTACCAGGGGAACTCCCGAGGTCTCGCACCAACAGTGGTGACACTTAATAACACTGTACTGTACATTTGAGAGTTGCTAAGAGAGTAAATCTTAAAAGTTTTAATCATAAGAAAACACACTTGTAATGGTGTGTGGTGATGGATGTCTGTTAACTAGATGTATTCTCCATTTCACAATACAGGGGAGGGCAAAAGTAGTTTTACAGTTGGGAGTATGCACAATTCAAAGTTTATTCTTGTATTACTACTTATTAATTATTGTATAGTATATTTGTATTATAACTGTAAACCTACTTTTGCCTGCCCCTATATATACAAATATCAAACCATTTTGTTTTACACATGAAATTAATATAATGTTATATGTCAATTATATTTCAATAATAATATTTTTAAAAGTGTATACTTTATAACTATTTTATTCTATAGATATATTCTAAAGTTCCATTCCTTACAGCTAAAGGCTATTTGGTGGTGTTAATAAAATAGCATTATGATAAGGAACCATTTTCACTTTAGGTGAACTATCATTTTTTCCATGCTAAAAATATTTAAAGATATATGTTTTGGGTCTTTACCATTTCTTTGTGTTTTAAGCATGACCAAAATTGGGTTTCTGCATATAATCTTAATCTGCCCACAGCTATAAATGGAAACTGAATGAAGCAGAGCAGGGGCCAGTCCGAGGGCCTGGTCCTGAGCCATCCTTGCATTCAGGCACTGACTATTTTGACATCTATGAGCTCTAAAACTTTTCTTAGTGCTGATAACTTTTCTTTGATTTCATTCCGTAGCTTGTTGAAAGTCCGAAATATTTACTGTTGCAGAACAGTGGCTTGAATTCTCTAAGGTAAGTGGCATTTTGACATGCTTTTTTGAGCACTATAGCTTTGTCTTTCTTTAGGTCTTTTGAGGAAGGCAGGCCTATGTCTTGCGATGCTGTTATTGCCCATCAGCGCAAGTGTGAAATCGTCCTCTTCCAGCATGTACTTTGTCAAGGCCTCAGTGTTCATGAAAAGGATGCTAACGTCAGATTAAGATGTGCTCCTCTTGAGAGAATAGGGGTCTATACTGTGGCCATATAGAATAACGGCTCCCCAGATATTCATTGGTAAGTGTAACTTTCAAATATCTTACCTAAATTTCTATTCAAAGACCTACTTTGGGAAATAATATTTGTGGAGGTTTGAGTCAGGAAAATCAGGTTCTAAAATTTATTCATAGATTAAGCAATAATCCAAAAGCTATTATGCTGTTATCAAACTAGTATCTTATTGAATTTATTTTTAGATTTTAAATAATTTTTAACCTCCCTGAACTCGAGGTTATATTGAAGCATGTTTTAAGGAGCAATCTTATGAATGAGTAGCTGTGAGACCTATACACTTACAGTTGAGATGTTCCTTACAGATCACAGTGATAGTCTGAGATGGCTCAGTATAAATCTTCTTTCATTTTGAGTAACAGGATCAGGGTAGTAAGAACTACAAGTTTTAACCTTATGGACCATGAAATGAATAACTGGTTCTGTTTTTCTTGTTGTACTGGCTGCTAGAAATCTTAGAACCTTTTCTTTTGCCCCCCAAGCTTCAAAAGCATATATGACCCCAGGCAGGACACAGGTGGGAGCTGACCTTGGCCTGCACCACCCAGGAAATCCCAGAGCCTACACAGCCAGTGAACAGCTACAATCTATGGTGGAGCGCCACCACCCTGCCTCATCACTGCTGATCTCCATGGAGGGCGGAGGTTGGTTGTCAGCAGTTATAGCTGGTCCTTGCAGCTGACTGGCCTTGGTAAATCCCTCCCATTGATCTGCCAACAGCAGTCAAGGCTCTACTACAAGGGGAGGGTGCACTCAGCACACATGGAGGGTGCACCTCAAATACCCAGCTTGGGTGATGGGGGTGCTATGCCACTGGACCCTATAGGACACCTACTACATTAGGCCACACTACCAAGACACGGAGTCATAGCAACTCTATCTAATACATAAAAACAAACACAGGGAGGCTGCCAAAATGAGGAGACAAAGAAACATGGCCCAAATGAAAGAACAGAACAAAACTCTAGAAAGGGAGCTAAGTGAAATGGAGAGAAGCAATCTATCAGATGCAGAGTTCACAACACTGGTTATAAGGATGCTCAAGTGACTTCAACAGCATAAAAAAGATATAGTCAGTAATGAAAGAAACAGTAATTGAAATAAAGAATAATTTACTGGGAAACAAGACTAAAGTAGAAAGCTTAGAGTCAAATCAATGATCTGGAAAATAAGGGAGAAAAAAAAATGACCAATCAGAACAATAAAAAGATAAAAATAATAATGAAAAAAATGAGGATAGTACAAGCAGCCTCCGGGATAACTTCAAGAGATCCAGCATTTGCATCATAAGAGTGCCAGAAGGAGAAGAGAAATAACATGAAATTGGAAATCTATTTGAAAAAATAATGAAAGAAAACTTCCCTAATTTGGTGAAGAAAATAGACATGAAAGTCCAGGAAGCACAGAGGCCCCCCTGTGGGATGCAAAGAGGCCCACTCCAAGACACATCATAATTAAAATGCCAAAGTTTAAAGATAAAGAGAGAAAGAAGTTAGTTACAGGGGAGTTCCCATAAGACTGTCAGCTGATTTCTCATAAGAAATTTTGCAGGTTATAGGGGATTGGCAAGAAATATTCAGTCATGAAAAATGGGGACTTACAGCAATGATGGCTCTACCCAGCAAAGCTGTCACTTAGAATCAAAGGGCAGATAAAGGAGCTTTCCACAAGAGAAAAAAGGTAAAGGAGTCCATAATCATCAACCCATTACTATATGAATTGTTAAAGGGACTTATTTAAGAAAAAGAAGACAATCAAAACCATGAAAAATAAAATGGCAATAAATACATATCTATCAATAATTGAATCAAAAAACAAAATAAGCAAATGAGAACAGAGACAGAGTCGTGGATATGCAGATCTTTTTGATGGTGGCAGATGGGAGGGGGCTGTGGAGAGTGGGTGAGGAGGTGAGGGGATTAGGAAGTACAAATAGGTAGTTACCGAATAGCCATGGGGATGTAAAGTACAGGACAGGGAATGGAGAAGTCAAAGAACTGATAAGCATGACCCATAGATGTGAACAATGGTATGAGAATTGCCTGAGGGAGTGGGGGGTGCTGGATGGAGGGGGGCAAAGGGGAAGAATCAGGACAACTGTAATAGCATAAGCAATAACATATAATATTTTTAAAAGCATATAGAAATCATGTCATAAATTTTATGATCTAACATCACCTCTGATGCCATCCTACTCTTCTTACCTTATGGTTTGCTTCAGATTTCTCCTATTTATCTTGGTGTACTAAACACTTCTTTAGAAGCTACTTTAAATCCCTTCCAATACAAAACAGACTGTTAATAATAAATGGTGGTTGAGTGTGTTGTCTTTTCACTTTACAAAGGCTTTCTCAAAACAATGAGTAAGCCAGAGGCAAGGATCTAACGTTGTCATAGTTTAGCATCTTTGGGAAGTACACACTGTAATAAGATGGAATTTACAGTGCAGGGTATTTATTAGGAAATATCTTTATGATAAATCCCTGGAGGAAGAAGAAAATAAGTTTGAATAAAGGAAGAAGATAAGCTAAGAGCTTCAGCTGTCTGGAACCAATGGACTATCTGAGTTACCGTCTCAGGCTGAAACAGAGGGGCCTTTGAACTCACTGCTGCATCCGGTCATCGGTTGTTGGATGCCCTAGGCTAAGGCCAGCTGGAGCGGAGGCTGTCTTTGAGAGGGTTGACCACTAAGTACTGTCTGCTGATGACACTTCACAAGCCCATCCTTGGAAAAGGAAGTATAGCACCCCATCTATAACAGATATTTTAGGTAATCACATACCCTGATGTAATTAGTCATCCCTGGGGAAGTTCAATACACTTGAGAAGGTATTTTGGCCAGAGAGTTACATGCTAGTCAGATCTTTCACTCTTCTCTACCTAGAGAAAACGAGAATGCATCTCCCCGAAAGAGTACGGGTGGAGTGATAAACAGTCGATATATTTTGTGTGGTGGGGTGGGTGGGTCTTAAGACAACATATACTTATTATCTCAGTTTCTGTCCAGGCACATCTTAGCTGGGTCCTTGTTCAGAGTGTCACAGGGCTGCAATCCAGGTGTTGTCTGGGGCTGCTGTGTATATATTTAGTTGTTGTACATCACCCACCAGAGTCTACTATGTGCTGCAAACAACCTAGACTTTCAACCTGCGCTCAGAGTAAGACCCATCCTTTTTTGAGTGGGCAGTACTTCATTTCATGTTTCTGACCATTACAGTGTTATGAAAGGAATTTCTGACTTCGTAACTAGTGCCACCGCCTTGCACATTTTCATACTCAAGACCAAGAAAATTGCTTTTAGTAAATGTTGCACAAAATGATTTGAAACAGTGAACAATTAGGTAACTTGACTTATCAGCATTATAAGTAGGTTTTCGCTGAGTAATTTTTTCAATAATTAAGCTAATTTCCATTCCCTTGAAGCAAAACCCCAATTCACCACATTCTTCAAATTCCATGAGTACATACATTGTTCTGCTCAGTTGGTGAAAGAAAAACATGGAGATAAATAAAGCATATTTGCAGAGTAAATTCTAGGTGCTACTGTGTAAAAATTAGTTGGCACAGTGCACAATACAAGTGTTATACAAGTGCTACGGAGTATTTTTTTCATCGTTAAACTGAAATCACTTTTTTCCCATTTCAAATGAAAAGCAGAAAATCAAAGTGGATTCTTTTTGTCATCTGTCTTTTTTATTTTGACTGCTGTGGCCCTTAAGATTTACTGAATTCTCATCTTTCAAATGAGAAAATTAGAGTTTAGAGAGGCTTGATAATTGCCCATTTCATGAGGAAAATTTCAGAATTGGAATCCAGGTTTTCCAACTCATATTCCAGTGTTTTTTCTTCCTCATTGATTTATTCATTGATATTAACAGCTGTAAGAAACCAATAGCACCAACAAATTTCCTATGTGATGTCTGCCTTGACAAGATATCCTTTATATTATCCCATTTCTTAAAAGATTTTATTTTTAAGTAGCTCCCTTGAGTACATAGTTGAAATAATTAAACATGAGCTTTATTTTTATCAGCCAATATTTGTTCGGCATCAATGATTCATATTCTTCTTTCACTTGCTAAGTTTCTTTATCTTGGTAAGTAAAGGCTTAACAACTTGTTAGGCAAAGAACATGCACTTCAAAACTATCCAGATACATCCGGGAGCAGACAACCAAACCAATTTAGAGACTGAAGAGATGAACATACCAGTTTATTTTCATTCTTTCAGATGGAAATGTAGCTTAAGTAGGGGTGATTTTTTATGACATTTACTTAGCTCTTGAATTGACTGACAAGCCTACTAATATATTCCCTGAACTTTATTAATGTAATTGGAAAACTGTTCACATGCTAATCAACTTCTAATATGTAATTATGTTCATAAATACTGTAAAATTATTAGCTTTTAATTTGGCCCAAGTACATACTTTCAAAACAGTAACAGAAATTTTCTTTTTCTAGAGGAACAAAATATTATAGTGATAAAACATTCAATAAATGCATTCCTAGCGTGTATTCCATGAAATAGTGCCCAAAATTTCACCATCATCAAATGGCCAGCAAAAAAGAGTGACAGGGTAATACATGTAACAGCTTTAAAACTGTGTACTCTATTAAAACAGTCTATGTAATACAAAGTTAAAAAGGGATCCTATGGAAATTGAACAAGTGCCTGGATAGGGTTTGTATATCCATAGTATGGTTAAAAGATCCGGGCCTAACATGGAACAAGAAAGAATGGGAAAAGGAAAAGAGGACTATATTTAGTATCTAGAAACATATCATTTAAATCTACAAGAAGTAAAAAGTCTGTATCTCAAGTGACTCCAATATATTACTGTCCAAGTTTACTTTTTCGTGTGTACTAAGAATCTTTTGTAGTCTCTGAGCAAGAAACTCAAGTCAAAGGGAATTGAACTGAACAGGAGGTTAGGGTTAGGCCTGGATAACAGGAGAAATGTGTTTCTGACTTGTAATTGCATGTCAGTTTTTAAAACTGGACGAACTCCTGCCCTTGGGAATCTTTGGACGGTCTCTGAATAAAGAGAGACTTTGGTGGAAACTACTATATTCTCCTATGCTATTAAATGAGGGACATTTTACAGTCTGCAATGATCTGCACTAAGAGAAGCCACTGAGGAAATTCACTGATGTAATCGCCAATTTATATTTACTCCCATAAAGTTAATTGTTTAATTAATAAGTTTAATTTTTATCACAAAGTTAAAGTATTTACTAATAATTGAAGCTGTATTTCAATTTAGGTTTACATTTATATAAGGAAATAAAGCTCAGTTAATAAAATTATAGATTAACAATACTTTCCAGATGTAAGCCATGCACATAAATTAACACTTAGTGTTAATTATTTGAAGGGTAAGCTCAGAGGTAATGCAAACAACTTGCTTCCTCAGCATTCCAGTTAGGAGTAAAACATGCATTTGCTTGCACCACATTATCATATAATTTGTTATTAATTTTTCTTAGAAATGCTGCAATGTCATTTTGAGTTCCACAGCACAATATTTCTATGCAATGAACATATGATTA
Organism: Desmodus rotundus; assembly: GCF_022682495.2. Taxonomy (NCBI): domain Eukaryota; kingdom Metazoa; phylum Chordata; class Mammalia; order Chiroptera; family Phyllostomidae; genus Desmodus; species Desmodus rotundus. The sequence goes on from NC_071389.1 coordinate 50,887,378, forward strand.
ATCTAAAATGCACGAGAAAATAATGTAAAGGGCTAAAAATACACATTTTCTATTCTATTAGCATTATAATTTCATTTTCTTGAAAAGTATTTGTGTTCAAGATAAATATGCTCTTACATTTTAGTGTGCAAGAAAAATAATGTAATTTAATGATTCTGTTTGTATTTGGAGATTGCAAGTTAGCTAAAATGATAAATGAGCCACTGAAAGTACGTCAAAGTATAAAGCATTGTGCACCATATTTTTTCAATTACTCTATATTTAAATTAAGTATTTATAGAAGGCTGTTTCTTTTCATTGTGACTTTAATCAAAGTGTCCAGAAGTTGGATTGAGACAGAGTGTGAGAAAGCTGGAGAATCACTTCTAAAGTGTTACTATCCATATTTCAAAAAGTTCTAATGTTTTAATGTATCCATGATGGGTTATCAAATATTTATTCTAATGTATCAGTCATGGGTTCTCAACGATGTATTGAAAGAGCAACTCAGGGAAAGATACAAAGTGAATCATACACAGAAAATTGTGATGTGGTGTTAATGGATAAATTCTGATATTGGCAAGTGAGGAGTAGTATGACTATAGTAGCCATTACACTTAATGGAATCTAGGAACATAAATCTCTGAAGACAATGACAACATATCTTTCAACACTGTCAGTTACTTCTGAGTCATTTTTATATCTAAATGTTGAACATTTCTAACTGTAGTCCTTCACAATACAACAGTTATGGAAATGCATACCTTGCACAGTTAGATGCACCTGCATTGTTCTCGGTGTATGTTGAGTCTGAACAGAACACGTGTATGGGCCATCATCTGTCACATCTACGTTCTGTATCTGCAGACTGTAGTCCCTTTTATTCAATGTTGAAATTGAAACTCGAGGATCCACTGACCACTTATCACCTCCAGCAAAAATAATACTTGACCGGTTCAGCCAGGCACCCTTTGAACCTCCATCTTCCAAATAACACCTACAAATGATCAGAAACAGAACAGTATTAATCAAAATGAAAATGAGAGACATTATCTTTGTTCTGACTGTATTTTCATATGCTGAATTATAGCACTTCATCAAATGCAAACATCAGACATAAACACAGGAGACCTGAATTCACTGGTACATCTTCCATTCCCAATACAAATATGAAACAATACCTGCCTACAGTTTTGTTTTGTTTTGGATGTCTGTGCGTTTTAATGCAAATCTTGTCAAAATCCATTTTCATTTTTTGTGGATGACAAGTAAATTAAAATAAGGTTAAATTAGTTCACATAAAATTTTTGACATTAACACGTTTTGTTCTTTCCTATAAGTAGTAGGAAAAGTCTATGAGTCAGCCCCGTTCAATCCAGTCCAACCCTAAGTATAATGAACCAGATGCAGAAAGCACAGAATGGTATATACATGTTATTTTTAAAATCACTTGCATTAGCAGAGTGGTAAGTTTGCATGCTAAAACCATACACTGCATTTCACTGATAATATTGCTGTTGTGATTAAATGTTGCAATTTCAATATAATTTTAGTAGCAATTCTTGCTGCCTTTTCAGTAAACTGACCAACAGACTTTCCGGGTAGCATTCATTTATGCAATAAACATTTATGAAGCATCTACTATTTATGGACTCAAAAAGGTATTGTTCTCACTCTTTTAGTCTAATGCATTTAATACTATACTCTAAGGAAAATAATTGTATTAACTCAAACAAAATGATCATGAGAGACAAAAGAAGGTTATTTGACTCGGAACAGGTGTTTGGGTATAGAAAAAGGCTTTCTGGAATAGGAAAGGAAATGCCTGAGATAAAGCAGGTGAGAAGTGGTAGACATGGCTCTCTAGACACAGGTGCTATATGTGGGCAACACCAGGGAAAGTTGAGAGAGAGAATCAGGCATTACAAGGAGGTACAAATAAGCCTGGGAAAAGGGGAGGGATGAGCGATGAAATTGGAAAGGTAAACTGGAACCAGATGATGATGGTAAGCCTGATGACATGTAGTAGATTTTAAGGCCAAATTTGAAGCCATTTATTCAAAGTTGTATTTTATAACAAGGTTCAAATGTATAGCTTTGTATCTAATAGAAGTCAGGCAACTCCAGATTTAAAACAGAAGGCTGTGGTCACATATCAGTGATTTTGCTGAGACCCGGAATTCTGTGTTTCATCTTGAAAATGTTCTGATACAAATTAAAGACTGATTCTCTTAAATGAGTACAAAGCACAGCTACAAAATGAAAATACACATACATAGAAATAGTTTGACAGCATTTCCACAGAACACCTTCAGGGACTGAACACAGCGTTTGAGACTGATACAAAATTGCAAGCCGAATGCAACAGGGCAGGCTGCTGCCCATTGTATGAAACTAATCAGTAGGTGAAAAAAAATAAGGAACAGGGTACATGGCAGAATCTAATTTGTAGTCAGCTTCACCATCTACAGAATCCAAACTAGTAGAAGTCATAAAAGTCACTGTTAATCGCAAAGCTTTTTCTTTTGTATTTAATGAAGAAAATAAAACCCAATTTAATGATATAGTTAAACAATTATAGCACATCGCCATTCTTAATAATATGCAGAAAGAAGATAGAGGAGACATCGTTCCCATTTCATAAGATCACATTTGGGTAGAACACTAAGATATCACTACTAGGGTGGTGATAATTCTAATGTTTGTATTACTTTCTGGATTCATGTAGTGTTTGCTGTGTGACCTCTGCGTTCACGGCCTTCACATGTTCTTCTATCTGGTGTTTATAACAACCTTGTGGGGCATGGATTGCTATGTCCAATTCACCACCAGAAAATAACTGTAATGTTCAGGCTATATGACTGGCCCTAGCCACACTATCAGTGAGTGGCAAAGTTGAATTTATAATCAAGTTTAATATTTCTATATCCAATGTCCTTTCCACCATAATGCAGATCAAAGACTTTTAAAATAGCAATGGTTTCAGAAATGGCAAGATGATTAGAATGTTGCAGATATTACTGCAAGTAATTTCTTATTTACTGAATGTGACCCACTGCTTAACCTGTCTTATTCTGAAGGAAGCAGAAAATTAATTATGAATGGATATTTTACCATGAAAGTCAGATTTTGAACACTCTGACTGGTATTTCCCTTTCCCTAGAGGCAGCAACCACTTTACCTTTATGTGTGTGGGGTTGGGGGGGGGGAATTAGAGAACCATGGAGATTAACAAGCCTCCAGACACCAGAGCTCTAATAAGCCTCATCCGGGTTATAACTTCTAGTCTTAACATAAGCCCTACCCCTTTGTTCTGGCATGTCAGGGCCATCAAGGGAGAACAGAAGGTAACTTCTGCATGGTGAAAAATAGAGAGAGACCCCTTTATGTCCTCTGGGCTCAGATAACTTTCTTTCCTAATTGGTGGTGGTCCCAACCCAGAGCTTTTTAGGACATACATTAGAAAACCCTTGAATGAGACACAGGAGGAAAAAAAAAACATTTTAATATTATTTTCTTGTATTGGTATAGAAATATTCTTAATTTAAACTGCTTAGAACTTAAATAATTTAAATCACCATATATGGAATTTTACAAATTAGGAGTAGCAAGGTTTTATATTTTATAAAGAAGCATAAGATACTAATATAGAGTAAAAGTGTTGTAAGGTCTTGTAAGGTCAACTATAAGATAATCATATAAAATATATAAAATAGGCAAACACACAAATCTGATTCTTTGTGATAAGACCTATATCTTCTACATATCTACTTCCACATTTTACACTATTTCCCCCCCTTTCCAATACAAAGGGATACTGCCTAACATGAGTATGGTGTATTAAGAAGAAATTCTGGAGGCAAGGAAGATAATCATGGTATGGGAGAGGAGGTAGGAGAAGGGCAGGAAGTGGTGGTAATTTAGCTTTGCACTCTTTGGGCACCAAAAATCTTTTTCTTGCTGTAAGAATTTTAATGTCTAAATAGATAAATCTCTTATAATCCTACCTCACACAGAAATTATAATTTAGCAAAGATGATAGAGTATATGAATGAATAGCCATCATACAGAAAAGAAGTTAGTGAATATAATTAAATTGTTGTTATAATTGTATTTGCCAGAGCTTCTTTAACTTCTCCCCATGGTCCCTGTAGCCAGGTCCATTCTCTCCACAACAACGGAATAATATTTTTAGAGTTGCAATCAGATCATCAACTCCAGGTCATCTTCCTGTTTCACGCATAACATTCAATTCCTGAAAATGACCAGTGAGCCTATGTTATCTTGTCCTTTGATACTTTTCTGACTTTATCCACTACCACTCTTTCCCAATGTGCTCTGCTCTTGACAGTGGCCCTCTGAATGTGTTTCCAAGAAGTCATGCATTTTTTCTTTGCCCAAGGAAGTTTGCTTTTGCTGTTTCTTCCATGCGGACCTCTCTTCCCCTAGAGTTCTGCATGAATTATTCCTATCATTTTTATGTCTTCACTGGATTACCTAATAATGTATTAAGTAGCTAAAACTGTTCTCAACACTCCTACCAGACATATTTCTTTTTTTCATTTATTTATTTATTTTTATTAAGGTATAATTAACATTAACCTGATTGATTATTTCGTATTTCTTCCTGCTAAAAGTAAGATCTAGAGACTGTGTTTATTTGTTCACTTCTGTATATTCCAAGGGCCTGCACATAATGGAAAATAAATAAAAATATTTGTTGAGTGGATAAATGAAGACAAAAAATTGAGACTTTTTAGAAGAAGGAGTAATATGGTAAAGTATATCAAAATTCCAAAGTGCAATGTATTTGGGAAAGCAAAGAATGTCTACATTACGATAAAATATAATTAAGTGCAAAAACCTGTGGCACATACAAAACCTTCTGTGTGGGACATAGAATGAACTAAGTAAGCAATCTGAGTCAACAGGCCATGCTGAACGAGCAAAGTAAACTGGTAGGTGTAGGGAGAGGTGAGCTGGGCTGAGAACTACTTGAAATAAGAAAAAAGCTATGACCTTTGACTCTATACTTCAGGAACCACCTTAAACCATTAAATATTCTGTTTAGTATGTGCTACACACTTCGTTAGGCACTTTACATTGACCTTCCTATCACCCTATGACCTGGGACCTCTGTCTTCAGCTTACTGATGAAGAAATGAAGGCACTGAAGTTGTATCTTGAACACAGTCAGCCTAAACTCTTTTTTTGTGTGTGTGTGTGTGTTCTAAGCTGTGGTGCTGGACTATGCTATGTACTCTTCGGGTCAGATAGCCACAAGGATGAGGGGTTCTCCTTGTTTAGGATGGAAGACTTCATGTGTGAGGGAGAGGCTGGTGAAGCAAAGACAGTCAGGTCATTAAAGGCAGCAGGATGAAGCAATAATTCTATGCTAACAAACTAGGACCTTTATTTCCCCTAGATTTCAAAATGGACACTTTAGGGGCTACTGAGCTTAGGATCCCTTTGCAGTGTAGACAGTAAAGTGGTCAGTGCCAGTCTGTCCTGATTACAGTGGACTTGCAGTATCGTTTGATATCAGGCACTGTGATCCCTCTAACTTTGTTCTTCTTTCTCAAGATTGCTGTGGCTATTCAGGGTCTTTTTGGGTTCCATATAAATTTTCAAAATATTTATTCTAGATATGGAAATATGCCTATAATATTTTAATAGACATTGAGTTGAATCTATAAATTGCTTTGGGCAGTATGGACATTTTAATGATGTTAATTCTTCTAATCCATGGACAGGGTATATGCTTCCATGTATTTGTATCTTCCTCAATTTCTTTAGTGTTCTATAGTTTATGAGTACAGGTCTTGTACCTCCTCAGTTAAGTTTATTCCTGGCACTTTGCTATGGTAAATGTTATTTTTTTTCTTAGTTGGTGTACAAAAATGTCATTGATTTCTGAATATTGGCTTTGTATCCCACTACTTTGCTGAATTCACTTATTAGGTCAAGTAAGTTTTGGGGGGAGCTTATAGGGTTTTCTATGTACACTATCATGTCATCTGCAAACAAAGCAGTTTTACTTCCTCTTTTCCAATTTGGATGCCTTTTATTTCTTCTTGTCTGATAGCTGTGGCTAGGATTTCCAACAGACACATAAATCAATAGAACAGAATAGAGAGCCCAGAAATAAACCCATGTCTCTATGTTAATTTAATATTTGATAAAGGGGAAATGAATATACAACAGAGTAAAAATAGCCTCTTCAATAAATGGTGTTGGGAGAACTGGACTGGTACATGCAAAAAAAATGAAACTAGACCATCAGCTTGTACCATACCTCAGAATAAACTCAAAAGAGATAAAAGACTTAAACATAAGTTGTGATACACAATTCCCAGAGGAAAACATAGGCAGAAAAATTTCAGCTATCCCATGTAGCAATATGTTTGATGATATATCTCCTAGGGCAAGGGAAATAAAGGGAAAAGTAAACAAATGGAACTACATCAAATTAAAAATCTTCTGCACAGCTAAAGAAACCATTATCAAAATGAAAAGGGAACCAACTCTATGGGAAAATATATTTGCCAATGATATATCAAACAACAGTTTATTTTCCAAAATATATAAAGAACTCACACGACTCCACAAAATGAAGACAAATAGTCCAATCAAAAAATGGGCAGAAGACCTGAGTAGATACTTCTCTAAGGAGGACATACAGAAGGCCCAGAGACATATGAAAGGATGCTCAGCATCACTAACCATCAGAGAGATGCAAATTAAAACCACAATGAGATATCACCTCACACCAGTCAGAATGGCCATCATTAATAAATCAACAAACAAGTGCTAGAGAGGTTGTGGAGAAAAGAGACTAGTAAACTGTTGGTGGAATGCAGACTGGTGCAGCAACTGTGTAAAACAATATGGAATTTCCTCAAAAATGAAAAATGGAACTGTCTTTTGACCCAGAGATTCCATCACTGGGAATATACCCTATGAATCCTGAAACACCAATCCAAAAGAATTTATGCACCCGATGTTTATAGCAGCATAATTTACAATAGTGAAGTGCTGGGAACAGCTTAAGTGCCCATCAGTAGAGGAATGGATTAAAAAAAGAAACTGGTACATTTACACAGTGGAATATTATGCAGCAAAAAGAAAGAAGGAACTCCTACCCTTTGCAATAGCATGGGTGGAACTGGAGACTATTATGCTAAGTGGAATAAGCTAGTCGGTGAAAGACAAATGCCATATGATATCACTTATAAGAGGAATGAAATGAACAAAATAAACTAATGAGCAAAATTGAACTGGAGGCATAGAAGCAGGGAACAGACTGATAGCTGCCATGGGAAAGAGGATGGGAGGGGTGGTGGAAAGAAGGGGAAGGGACTAGTCAAAGAACATGTATGAATGACCCATGGACATGGACAACAGAGTGGGGATGAACTGTGGGAGCAGGGAGTGGGGCAGGATGAAGGAGGGCAAAGGGGAAAAATTGGGACAACTGTAACAGAATAAACAAGAATAAATTTGTAAAAAAGAGATAAGTGGTAACAGTGGCACCTGAAATAGTTTTTTTAAAATAATAAAATAAAATAAAATAATCAGAATAAAAATGTTCAATAAGAATGAATCATTTAATTGAGTATGACATGCATTATCTTGAATGTGTTTTCTTTATTTCTTTTTTAAAAATCTGCTAGATTACCTACTTTATAGAGAAATGAATGAAGTAGGTAAAAAATACACTCCTCAGCATAAGCTGTATTAATACCATAATAAATATATGACAAATATTTCAATTCTCAGTCAATCACCTGGATGTTTTGCATACATAATTTCAAACATCTGGTTGTTGGAGATATATAGAAAATAGCCTGAATATTTCATTTTGTTTCACAGTTGTTAATTATATCTACCCAGGCTTAAGATAGTTAATGCTTTTCTAATAAAAATTGCATTTACTTCTGAACTCTCTTAAGGAGCTCCTTTATAAATGATGTTACAACATGTTAGGCAGGTCCTTATTTGGGGGGTAATACGTCCTATCTGGTGAAATGCGAGCTGGTCAAACTAATGTTGGAATAATTCTAACTGACACCGTCTGTGATATCTTTTGGGTGATTAAATATGAAAGTTGAACATCAGAGAGTTTAGTAGAAATTAGCATATTTAGGTTATTTATTACTTTTTAAATCTCTACTGGGGAAAAATGCCTATGGCCACTGAGGAATGATTTGTTTCACTTTCGTATCTCTAATGCCCTATAACACTTTCCAAAAACATAAGCCTTAGCACCGCTACTGATACCCCACACAGCAGGATTTATTCAGCTTTATGGAAAGAGACCAGCTTTTCTCAAGACATGTTGATTAATGAAAGTACCTATTAAAGGTACTAATTAGTAAAGGAAGAAAAATGCAATTTCCCTGGATTCAAAACTAAACTATGTGAAAACAATATTCCTATGAAGGAATTGGCTAGCTACCTTCACAGCTGTCTTTTCATTGTATCACGAAGTTCTAAATTTGACGGAATTTTCAAAAGAATACAGAAAAAATAAAAAGAAATTCAGAACCCTATACAACCTTCAGGCTAATGCTGCATACAAAGAGAGCTTTGATATACTGCTTCCAGGCCGCACTGAAGTAAGGGAAGTAAAGCATAGATTAAATGAAACACAGAATTCAGTCTCCTCTCCCACTTGTGTTTGTTTTTAAGGCACTCTCTTCTTAATGTCTTTCATGCAAGTTTCTACTAGATAACATCACAGGTAGATAGAGAGTTAGATATATAGATACAGATATAGTTTGATATGTCTATGCATATATATGCATACATAACTTTGATTAGCTTATATTCAATATTTGCCAGATCATAATGTCATTGTATAGAATATTATGGTTGACTTAATATTTTAAGTTCTCCTTTACTACTATTATGACAAAAGCTTATCTGTGGCAGAAACAATTAGAGAATGAAATTTATTTCTTGTGTATTTTCTTCTAACACTTCTTTATAATAATAAAGCTATATTAAAAATATCTTGGATAAGAAATTAAAAGTTATCACCGGCTATCTAATTATAAGAACAAATCCTCAAACAACTTAATTATTTTAATATTATAAATCAGAGGGGAATTCCCTAAAATCAATAAAGTTTTTCTTGCTTTTTTAATGAAAACTACACCTAATTCCTAAAAGATGGAAAATTTAATGCAATCAAGTAACAGTGTAAATTTATACCTTTTAGTCTTACTTTACTGCAAAATATAAATTCTTTAAGATTTTATTAAAAAATCACACTTGTAACCCAACATTTTCAAAGCCCAGAAAATCATTAATATTTGATTTTGGATTAATCACTAAATTTCAAACATTAAAATCATTTATTTCAACTTGTAATTAAACCATAATTTTCTATAATACTACAAGTTGCTTTATCTTACTCTTTTCATGGGCTCATTTAAGTCAAGCTTTTATGTAAGCAAAACATCTGTGTTTAGAAAGGGCAGAACCAAGAAATTTTTACATTCCTGATGCTTAATATTTATAAATTACTCAACATTTAAATTATCATTTATTAAGTAATATATATATAGAAAGTGTGAAAGAGATCTGGTGAATTATAACCAAAGAAAATAGTAAAGTCTGAATAGTAAAATAACTTTGTTTTTGGCCTGTTACTTAAGTCTAATTATCATCATTTTGTCTTGATAATAATGATAAATTTCATTTGCTGAATGATAACTATGAGTTACGATCAATAGGAAATACTTTAATGCATGATCACATCTAACCCTCACAAAAGCCTTTTAAGAGGTAAGTAGGTCTTGTCTTCACATTAAGAGTGGTGCATGCGTGAACGCAGGCTTGATGAACGAGGCAGAGATTGTAAAAAGGACGAGGTGTTACCTATTTAAGAAGTCAGTTTAGGACTAGTTTCATTCAAATGACATTACTCAAGAATCAAACTGGAATATTTTTGTCATTTCTATTTCTTAGTTTTTGAATTAAACTAAACCAGCTTGCTTTCTCGCACATGGACTTGAATGTGAGATGTGTGGATCTGGAAGGGCTTCACGATTTCTGTAAACTAGCAGGTGCTCTGAACCGCTGTGGGGAGAGTTCTGTCAGCAGTGCTGTCTCCCTGACAGATGCTCCCTGAAGAAGTTGGACTTTCACCTCAGGAGCTATAAAGGGAATGAGCAGTATATTCAAAATGCATGCAGGAGGTGTTGAAAATAAGCACATCGGAGAGGGAAAACAATCAGGCCAGAGAAGTGTCTGAGATAAAGCTCTAAGCTCCAGGCAAACCTCTCTGTTCCAACCTCGTCCACTTTGGGATGAAGCCAGGTACAACAGACACCTTGTTCTCAAAACAAGGGGAACAACAACCTGGAATTCTGTGCTTAAGACAGTATCAGCAACTCTGCTCCCTTATATCAACCATCATTGTGTATAAGTCATTAAAAGGGGTTCTGTTTGAATATAAATGCAGATGATGAAATAATAAAAATGAATACACAGAAAAATATGGACTTTTAAAAATATATATACTGCATTAGTGAATATAGATGTTTTAAAAGTAAAACAAATTATAAGAATTATTATCTCTATTTATTTTTGATCTTTAAAACTTTCTTCTGGTCATTGCTGGATTTTTCTTTCATTTTTCTTAATAAAATATATTCTAAGCACAAATTTATTTTATGAATAAAAATGGCTACATAGCACAATTAATTAAAATCAGATTTGCAATCATTAACTGAAGTAGCCATTAATCCATACTTATCTCCTGAAAAGATTGACTAAACAATATTTCAGTATGAGCTATGCCTTAAAATATATTAGGGCATGTACCCGAGAGGGGAAAAAAGTAATGTAGTTTTGTTTTCAAGTGCTTCCTGAAAACAAATTTTAAACTGATAATATTTTCTCAAAACATGTTAAAAGTTAAAAATATTCTCAAATTTAACTCTTAGCTAGATCACATGGACAACTTAGGTGTCTTCAAGAGGCAGCGTAGTGTAGCAATTAATTATAGTTAGTACTGGAATGCAAATGTCAGCTCTCTTTGTACTATCCCGGCAACCTGGAGCAACTTCATTCACCTTAGTTTTCTCACCTCTATAATGTCATTAGTAAAATTATTGACCTAATACTATTTTTATGAGAATTAAAATAGTTTATTTAATATGTTCAGGATGGTACTATGTACCAGGCAATTGTGTAATTAAAATTAACTGATATTAACCTACCTTGTTATGGTGGACTTTGTTTATAAACAAAACAAAACGAACTACCACCACCACCAATAACAACAAAAAAGCCAGTACTATAAAGTATAATCGGAAGAAGGTAACTGAGGCATTTGTAGACTCTGTTTATCTACATTGTGATAGCGTAGGGTTGGCTCACAAGACATGATTTTGCAGATAAATGAGACATCACTTCCAGAAAGGCTTTGTTTCCCTTCATACTTCCCTACCTTATAAGCAGAACATGTAGAAAAAGAGAGCTTAGGTGTAATATTTTTTTAAATTATAGTTTGCAAATTTATATAAATATATAATCACTATGTTGTTCATCTAAAACTAATTGAGTATTATTTGTCAGCTGTAATTGAAAAATTACAAATTACTCCTAACTTATGAAAAAAATATATCAAGACTCAAACCTTAAGTTTAGAAACTAACACCCTGATTTAATAGAAAATTTGGGGGTTAAGTAACAATTCCTATTAAAGCTTTAGTTATATATGTGCAAAATAAAGATAGCATCACCTGTACTAAATAATTTTTTTTGGCATAAAATCAAATAAGACTTTGTGGGAGATAAATTTGTAAACTTATAAAGCAAAATACAAGTGTAAATATTTGATAATTATTGTAAGGTTTTATGAGTTTATCGTAACTCTAAGACATGACTCTGAATCTTCCTTTGGAGGTTCCAGAGCACCATGACCTTCCCAAGCTCAGGGAGATGAAATAGGAGGTTGCCAATTTGTTTCTTTTCACTTTCAGAGCCAATGAAATGGTTTTCTCCACTATATAAACTCTTTTCCATTTTTAATTTTCCACCTAAAAGTTTTATAATAAGCTGAGTTATTTGAAAAAATATAATTTCTGATTACTATTAATATGGCTACTAAAAAACAAACCAGTTAATTCTCACTTTTAAATGTGCTCAAGGACATCTAATAACAGTGATTTGATATTCACTATCATCCACTTAAAAAAATGAACAAATTTTACTTTAAAAGAAATGCTTCACGGTTTCTTTTTCTCCTCAAATTCACATTTTAATTCTGTTACTGCCATACATTTTGATCCCAATATTTTTTTTATTTTAAAGTCCTTTCTTGATACTTTATATTCTTTGCAAATAAAATTAAGTATATAAATCATCTATAAAAATTGTTGTGACTGTAAGAATTTAAGTATATAAATATTTTGGATGAAGTTATTTTTATAATTATTAATGGTATATCATTGATGAAATTATATATATCACACATTTTGATAAATATTTCTTAAACATGTATTTTACATAATTAATGCTGGATGACTTAATGAGGTAGTTTTATCTAGATACATGGACAAAATTTCTTGTTCACTTAAGCATACTATTTCCTTACATGAAACAGGATCCAGAATTAATTCTGAGAAATTTACTTTTCTTACAGTGGACTACAGAAATGGAAGAAGTCCTGGTATAGAGATACCACTAAGATCTTTAACTCCTTCAGAATGATATAAGTGCAGTAATCTATCACCAAAAAATCATTCCTAATGCCCCGTCAGTGCATAATTCTATTAAAACTTCCTGTAGATGTGTTGAAAGTAAGTCAGAAATTGTCTATTCATTGTCTCAACATCAACAACAATATTTTAAATAGTCTCTTTGTTCTGTTATGTGAACATTTTATATTTTGGGCTATGCTCTGTGTTATGATTCTGCATGTTCCAAAGATTTCGGGAAAGACGGCTGCAAAAGCAGGAGCTATGAACTGAAACCAATCCAACTGCAGACCTACTCTGCAGGTCAATTTTAGGAAAGAACACATATGAAAATTTAAATTCAAGAAATTTTTAGAAACTGTGTGTTCCTGAACAGGCCTTGGAAACTCATCATACCCCTTCAGGTACTTATACCATAATTTAAAACTTTTTGATACCTGGAATACTTTTTCCATTGTTCAGCTAGTGAACTCCTTGTTTAAAGCTATTAGCATATTTGTCTCCAATTTTTCTCCTTTTTAACGTTCACCTTCTGCCTGCCTAGCGGTAAGGAAAAGAGAAGACTGAATTTGTATAAGAATTATTGGAATATTAGTTTACAGATTAATTTAGTGTCCTAAAGACATTCCATATAAACAATGTATACTATTTAAAATATAGCTGTTCCGAAAAGTTTTTTAACTTCTTTCTGTGTTTTAAGATTGTATTTAAAGTTGCTGGAAATCTGTTAAGAACAAAACAAAACTTGGGTGAGACAGGCTGTATAATAATTGCCTATGTATCTGTAAATTAAAAATAACTATATCTTAAAACTAATACTAACAATATTTTAATTTTCCTAAATCCCATAAGCTTAATTATTCATTTGTTTTTATTCAATATTTAAACAAAAAAGATTTAAGCTAGTACCCATGGACTTTAAATATTTATTTTTAAATATATTTATTGTCAGTCTCTCAGTTTTCTTTTCTCTTTGAGAAATCTAAAATATACTTACCTTTTCTATACGATCAACTCTTTTATTATTGTTAAATCTTTACTGTCTCCAGATTTATGTGTGATTCACAAGCTGTTTGTGTGTGTGTGTAAGAGAGAAGACATTTGATGCAAAAATTGAAGTAAAAAGGAGTACTTATAATTACTAGGATGGAAAATTTGAATATGCAACCAACATTTAATTTATATTAATTACATCTGAGTTCTTTCCTACAGAAAGTACCAGAACCTCCACAAACGCCAATGCATCTCTTGCTGGAGGATCCAGCAGTAGTCTCTAGTGGACAGCTGGACCTGTCATATCCCAGTGCCTGGCTGGCTGGGGAAAGAATGTGCCTCCAAGGGATGCAAAATTCCACTGTGATTTATGAAATGCTGAAATTTCAGCCATGAATTTCTGGCTGGGCCTGTGCTCACTAGATTGCTGCTTATTTTTCTATCTCCATGGCTGAATTCTCAAGGTCAGAATTCTATGATATTAGTCATTATTTCCTTGAGTCATTCTAAAAATTTAGCCTGAAGAATAAAGAAGAAAATCATCATTATAATGTTCTCTAAAATTAGGTGAACTGGGTTCTGGGCAAATGTTGATATGTTTTTCCTAAAGATAATTGTACCCAGAATTCAAACAATAGGGGGTTGAGTCACAACTCTTCCTGACTCTTACTAGCCTTAGAAACATATGCACTATTTAATTTTCCTAAGTCTTCACATTTGATTCTTCAAAAATGAGAAAAGTAATATGTCCCTGAAAGGGCTATTTTGAGGATCAACTGAAATGTTTATGTGACAAAACCTAAGCATACAACCTTAGATATCCTGCTTTGGGCAGCTGCCCTTGACATCTCTCTTTCATGCCCTTAGAGAGGTTCAGTTGGCCTTTCTTAAAGCCTGCATTGCCCCAGCACATTAACAATCTTGCTTCATTACCCCACACTGCAAAATCCTTTGTTTAATCATTTATCAACTATGCTAAACTGTAAAGGACCCTAGTTGTTGACTTATTCACTGTGATGCCCAGTAACGAGTGCATTGTCTGCCCCATAGTTAGTGCTTAAAATGTTTTTAAAACTCTGAGAACTCTAAATAAAGTGCTGTGAAAATGGCACATAAAAGAAATCACAAACTGTTAGAAACAAGAATGGGGTGGGAATAGGTCAGGGCAGGTTTAGCTCAGAGTTAACATTGACATTCAGCCTTACTTCCATTGTACTTGGCTCCCAATTACCCTTGATTGAAGAACACACACAAATCTCTGGATTTTCTTTGTGGTTCAAAAACTGGAATATATCATTTGGAACAAATGGGTACGCTCTCTGTCTCCAGAGTTTACTTGCAGCCACTTGTTCATTTTACTATAAAAATAATTCAGTGATGTGAAAATTCCAGCTTTTATGCACTGAAAGTAGAACAAATACCACTTGTCTCAGAAAAAACAAATGAAAGCCACTCATGTAGTGGTATTTTCTTTCCTGAATTTCTGGAACATGCAAGAACAACTCAGGAGCTAATTTAAATACATAAAGAGTGGGTGAGAAAGTGTCATAAAAAACTTATTGATAAATGAATAAATTTATTGTTTAAATAGTGAAAACCTTCCTCATTTGGTTTTAATTTGATGGAATGATATATATATATTTAGGTTATTAATTTTTGGTGATCTACAAACATGTTCATGGTTAAATATTATCAATAGTTATGTCATTTAGTTCAGAGTTCGTACTTTGCAACAGTCTTTCATTTCTCAGCAAAAGATAAATTTGTCATTCACTGCCTTTAAAATTACTTTCATTTTCTTGCTGAACACACTAGTAATTAATTTTAGCATAATATGTAGTTAACATAATACATATTTCAGTACATAATTAAACATAATAAATGTATGGTAATAGTAAATTAGAGAAGAGTAAGAATGGAAATTGAATGATTTTGAAACTAGAAATATAAAATGTTGTGCCCCTGAAATTTTAAAGGTTATTAGATTTGAATTTTTTTTACTTGAAATATTTTCCTCCTAAAAGACTCTTATTCCTGAGCTGATTTCCTATGTGAGAAACTCTTTACCGTTTCCTCTACAATTCTCCACCTCAGTCATTAATCTCTCACATGAAGCTGTCAGAATCTTTTATGAAAATCGAAGTGCACTATATCCACTTTTCTTATCTTTCACAGTGCATTATTTTCAAGCAGCCCAGCAAGTTAGTTAAGCACAAACTGCCTTGTAAAATCCATGTTAGAAACAGAACCACACTTTCCTCAGCTTTTATTCCGTTACCAATATTTCACAATTGTCTTTGAAGTCAATACCGAACACATGGGGCTATTGTTTCCTGGTTTGCTTGTGTCCTGAGCTCCTTAATTCACGACTCGCTTCTAATTCAAAAGGACTTCGTGGATGTCATACCATACATGTACACATGCATCTTTCTCTCTCTTTAATTGGCCTTTCTAATTATGAACCCTTGAAAAAATCTATCATATTTCTCTTTGTTTCCTCTAAAGCATTTGCTTATCATATGTATATTTCAGGATTTCAAACCAACACAGTGCAATTTGTTGATGGTCTAGCTTTGTTTTCATGCACTTACCACACAAGGAAAAAGATGAGTTTAAAAATAAATATAGGACTTTATGAAAAGCTAGTAGACTTTAAGGTGACATTTATTGAGTCACAAGTAAATGAATGGATTAACTTTCTTTGAAATACACACTGATGCAATAATTAAAGAAAACCACTTTTTGCAATGTATACTTTTGATCTTGCCCAAACTCATATTATCTTACAAATAATAAGAAAATGTATCTTTCATCTTTAGTAATGGCTGAAAGTCATCATTATCTAGCAGATGCTCAGTGACCCTTGTGAAATGAGTTGGTCATCTCAATAAGCTATTAATGGGCAGGCAACTATAGCAGGAAAATCACCAATAGTATTACTAATTGAACTCTACTCTGTATTTAAATACGGAAAACAAGGTGAGACTGAGCTATACTTGTCTACTCTCATTAAGAAATAATCATACTTCAAAATAAATTCAAGATTGTTATTTTGAGATAAAGTCTGAGTTAATTCCCACTTCAGTTCCCCTAAACAAATTTTCTTTTGAGTTCTGACTATACAAGTATACTAGAAAATAAAGACAAAATAATTCCCTTACTTCCAATAAGCTTATAATCAGGAACTGAGAATGCACAAAATATTTACATGTGATAGAAGTGTGATTAAGAGACAGAATGGTTGATCAAAATTTGTGAAGGTGAGAACATATTTTATTGCATTAGAAACTAGGAACCCATTGAAACATATGTGATGTATGTAAGTAAAAAAGCCCAAAGAGAAGTAAAAAAGGAAAAGCACAAATCCTCCTTGTGTAGTCTGATTTGAAATGAGGGTTTATTCTTTTTTAATTTTTAATTGATTGATTTTAGTCAGAGAGAGGAAGAGAGACTGAAACACTGATTTGTTGTTCCAACCACTCATGCATTCATTGGCTGCTTCTTGTACTTGCCCTGATTGGGGATCAAACCCACAACCTTGACATATCAGGATGATGCTCTAACCAACTGAGCTACCTGGCCAAGATAGTGAGGTTGCTTAAAACAGGCAAAATATTCAGTTAGAAGCTATTATCTTCACCAAAAAGTTATGAAGCACTAGCTTGTCAACAGAGAAAATTCAAAGAAGATAGATGGGGGAGTCATGATTAAGGGGGAATTGTTACTCTGAAAGAGACGAGGGGTCTAATACAAAACAGAAGTGAACAAATAGCAGTCTTTTCAATTGTTTGATCTTGGATATCTAGAAATATATACATACTCCCTAAATTTGGGTAAATTAGAAAGAGGACTTCATTTGAGGACAGAGATAATACTTTTTTTTAACATACTGCATTTGAAGCACAGGGTCCCTCACCAGGAAGAGATGGCTAACAAGTAATTATAAATGCAATCATTAAACAAGAATGTATGGAAATCATTCACAATCGATGTGAGTAGGGTTATACTGTTGGGCGTTATAAAGAGGAGTTTCAAGGACAGAAACATAGAGATCCCACTAATTTTAGTATTGAGAATAAAAAGGAAAAGATTTTAAAATGGAAACCAAGAACAATTTTAACAGGAATGGGTGTCCTCACATGTCTAATACTATAGACAAGTCAAAGAAGAACTGAAAACAGGACACTAAATAGACAGTTGCTTCTCCGTGACGCTAGTGAGAGCAGTTTCAGGAGACTGGTGATATAAGGATGTAAGCATCGTCAGAGGTCTTAGTGGAGTGGAGAGTCAACAGAAAAGTAGGAAAAAACTATAGTCCATAGTTCTTTTATAAGAATTAGATTCATGTAAAATGGAAACTTTTCATACTATGCTCAACTTCCTCCCTTTCAACCACATTGCACTTTAATGTCACTAAGTGTTTTTCCTTTAGGTCCCTGCTTATATACAGCAAGCTTTAATTAGAGAAAAAAATTACCAATTAGATGATCTTGTGCACCAACCTGTAGCCTTTGAAACTGAAAAACACAAATTCCCATTTTGGTCTTGTTGAGTTGGAAAGCATCATTTAATTACCAACAATACTATTTTAAACATTTTATTCAAATTCTGTCTTCAGCCAACAAATAATTCTGTACAAGTTTCTTTAGAGCCTAGCCAATATTTCTATCCTCAAAATAATATAATTATTGGATATTCTACTTTCATCCCATTTAACTCATTTTAAATGTATGGATGCAGGATGGCATCTGACACCATTTATTACTCACGCAAGGCCTTAGGAAAGAATAATGCTTCGATTGTTCATTTCTTTCTCGTCATTACATTTTCAATTAGTGTGTGTGGAGGAGTATTTTTATTCCTTGAAACTGTATGTCTCTGTTTCTTGTTGATATCAAAAATGGTTATTTAACAGCCAACTATCCTGATTATTTTTGTAAAGCAAAGACAAGCCAAGGAGGGGAGAAATTTCCTTGAGGAAAAGGGTTTTCACGTAAATTCATTTACTGTGTAATAATTATGATGAATCCAAGTTATCTGAGAGATCATGCACTACAGTTCATAAATTCGGGCTTTGAAAAACTGAAGGAGGTATTTTAGAGTTGGCTGGATATAAGCCTCAATAAAATGAAAACCAAAAAATCTTGCTGACGTAAGCAATTACCAGGATAATTCACACAGCTAATAAACCTAGAATTAACAAACATTAAATTGAGGATGAGAGAAGTGTTGGAAAAATCATCACCACTTTCAATGATCCATGCTTTTCTGTGTTCCAAAAAGGTAATTGGAGGAATCAAGATATTAAAAACAAAAATCCATACAAGCACATTGCAG
Organism: Desmodus rotundus; assembly: GCF_022682495.2. Taxonomy (NCBI): domain Eukaryota; kingdom Metazoa; phylum Chordata; class Mammalia; order Chiroptera; family Phyllostomidae; genus Desmodus; species Desmodus rotundus. Next base: position 50,906,400 of record NC_071389.1, read on the forward strand.
AAAATACAAAGTCCACACATAAAATTAATCCTAATAAAAAGTATTGCAGTCTTGTAGCTGTCAACCACACATAGTAAATAATCATATAATGATTACCATTATTTCATCATTAATAATATACTGAACACTAACCAACTATACAAAAGCACTTTATAAAGGCTGAGATTTGGAAGGGCAGCAATGGAAACATTAGGAAAGAAAACTAAGGGCAGAGATGCGTCGTCAGAGACCACGGTGAAGATTGTCCCCACCCTTCTACTTCCAATGACTATGTGTGGATGCTAACAGTGACCAGTGAAGAAAGCTGAAAAGAGGGAACATGATTCATCTGAAATGTTGTGTTGGAGGAGAGCTCTCCGGATACCCTGGACCAGCAGAAAGAGGAACAAGTGAGTGCTAGTACAAATGAAGCCTCAAACCTCACTGGAGACAAAGTGACAAAAGTGAAGCTACGCTACTTCTGGCACATCATGAGACAGGCGGGTTCTTTGGAAATGACAATAATGCCGGGAAAGATGCAGGCAGCAGGAAAAGAAGAATAAGCAAGTATGAGATGGTTTGACTCCATAAAAGAAGACCCAGGCATGAGTGGACAGGAGCAGAGTAGACCTGTTGAAGACAGGACGTTTGGACACCACTCATTCATAGGGACCCCACGAGTCAGAGCTGACTCAATGGTGCATAACACTATAAAGCTTTTGCTGTTCCTATATCTTACATAAAAATATAGAAAATCTCAAGGAAATTAATAGTATAAAGCTACAAACTAGAAATTTGAACTCAAGGTCCAACTGAATCCAAATACCTGACCCATTCTACCATATTTTCCAAACTCTTGCAAAACTACAGTTTTCAAGCCCTGGCTGTTGTGGCTCAGTGGATTGAGTGCTGGCCTGTGAACCAAAGGGTCACTGGTCAGGACACAGAACTTCAGTTTTCACAGGCACCGTTCAACTTACCCACATGCCAGTGGGCAATCCTCTTTGTCTGAGCTTGTCACCAAGCATTATCTGAATGAGTCCAGGAAATGATATTTTTTGGTAGGCCTTTGTTGGATCTTGTGTGGGCCCAATGACACAATAACAGAACAGAAAGACAAATAATATTGTGCAGAAAGTAATTTTCTTATGTGGTAGCAGCTAAATTCTTAAATATTAATATTGTTCTTTTCCTAGCCTACAGACATAAAAAGCAGTGAACTCAGGACTCTGGTATCTTCTGAAAGGACAGATTGCCAACTCCCTGAGAGTAGCCTTGAGCAACAAATGTCAGGCACACCCCCTCACAGAACAAAGGATGAAAGAGTAGAATGTATCTCTTCTCTTACATTCTTCGGCCTTATTAACCTTTAGACTGTTTGCTTACTTTGGTACTCCTGGGACCAGGGAAGAGTCCAACTCCTTCCTCTTCCCAAGGCACCAGTTACCAATCATTTGTGATTTGCTCTAGATCGGTCTTCTGCATTAGTGTTAAATGAAGACATTTTATTAGTTTTGTCATTTGTACTTTTGTATTCACTTTTTTCCAAAAGGGTTTAGCATTAAAAATTATTCGTGTAGGGTTTGCTAAAACCTCCGAACCTCAGTTGCAGGTCAGCAGTGGCCCAGATCATGATACACATATGGGGTGTCAGTCTCTTTCCTGCTTTTGTGGTCAAGTCCTTGCAATTTAGTTTCCACAGTTCAGCCGGGTTCAGTTCACTATGCCGTTGCCAAGGAAAGAACGGGCTTATCAACAAATCACACTTCTGTGTGGAGGCATATGTTCACACGTTGTTTATACAGAACATTTACTTCGTTTTAAAGATGAAGATGTGCTGAAGACAGCATTAAAAAATGGGTAAATTCAATTTCTTTTCATTTGATTTTACTTGTAAACCATGTATATCTCAAGATATAAGTAAATATTTTAAGAAGGCAGAGCAAATATTGAGTAGTTTGGACAACCAAAGGATACTCCAACAAATATATGTATTTGCTCTGATTTATTTTAACACTAAACATAGCTTCAATATGTAAACTTGATTTCCAACTCCTTAAGTTCAAGGATTTTCTTGCTGCTGATAGATTCAGAGCCTAGCACCGTGACTCACATTTACCAACTGCTCCCAATTATTGCTTAAATAAGGTATTAATTAAATCATCTTTCAGCATGATTGTTAACATAAATTAGAAATATATCTATGTTTACTAAAAGATTAAAAAACACATAACAAAAGGAGATGATGATGAAGTATCATATTCTTAAAAAGCTAAATTCTCAACTTTAAATTTTCTCTTTTAACTATATTTATTGCTAATTCTGCAGGAATAGTGGAGGAGGGAGAATTCTTTCCATACATGATAAAAGTAATGAGAAATATGAAACCTAAGGCTTGATTAATATAAAACTTATTAAAGCCAAAATGGCAAATGAAAATCAATGTTTTTACCACTGATATGTTAAAAGCTATACAATGTTTGTGAAATTTTCTGTCAACGCATGCCAGTTATATCAGCAAGGAATATTCCTATTTTACTTTCTGTGAATTTTAATGGTCATGTAAATACACTTGGTCTAAATTCTAACTGCAGAGTATGTGGGGTTCCTGGTTACACAACTTAGTATAAAGGGATGGAAAACAACTTAGTATAAAGGGTCTGAAGACTCAGACTCCAGGTCTTGTTGTTCTACCAACTGTCAGTTATTCAGGAATTCGTCTCCGTGCTTTATCTGGGAAGTGAGATCAGGGTTTCTCCAAGTGGGTTCCATGGAACTACCTTCTTGAGATGTTAACAGGCATCTCTTCAAAATGTTCTGTGTGCATATAAGTGAAGTAAAATACATTTCTTCATTACAGGAATTCTCAGAATATTTAGTATATTAATGTCCATGAGGACTGTCCAAAAAAGGAGAGAGACTACATAGGTATTCCCAGACTGATTTGTTTCTCAGCACCCTGTCCAAAATTAATCTTGCAGAATTAGTGTCTCACAGAGGGGGAAAGATGACATACTCCAGCCAGTTTCATTTTGTCCATTCTGCTCATTTAGGAACTTAGTCTACAGAGCAGAAGACTACATGCCAACAGCCAGAGTACTAGGATTAAATTCAAGGGTAAGCATATCATCAGTTATTTTCTCTACGTGGGTGATCTGAAGCTCTATAATCCAGGTTTATAAGCACCAAGATTTCTTCAAATCAACTCTAGACAAAGAACTAGTCTACTCTTTATGAAAATGAATCAAACCAAATAGGTATATAATTGATATTTTTTAGATAAATACAAATCAATATAATGATTCATAAGCTGTAAATATAACATTTTTGAAGATATGAATCAAGAGAATACTTATGTTTATGCAGTTGAGAGAAATAAAGCATGTACTAATTAAGTTCTTCTGTAAAATACTATCTTTTTATGAGACCAAAATGTTTCTCACTAATCACCCTTAAATTATAATCACATGAGTTTGTCAATTGAGCTTTGGAACTAATTCAACACATCTATCCATCTCATTGGTCGGTATTGTGAAATTGGTTAACATAGACTAAATGTCCATATAAACAAAAAACTACTGTTGACAAATCAGTAAATGTAAAAAACGTTATAATTGACACTACTAAGTACAAGAGGAAACTCAGTGAACCTAACAGATAACCTTACTGCCTTACTTCCATTCCATTCACTATTATTAATTAATTGTCTTAAGTTCTACTATGCAATTTTGATACCATCAAATAATTCTTCATTGCCCACAGAATCAAGACCAAAGGTAGTATCCTGGAATCAAAGATATTTTATAATATAACCTCTATTTACTTTTCAGCCATTCTCCTACCACCTTCCAATATAACCATTGTGTTATAGACAACATAGTTCCTTTTCTTTTCCACAAATAATTTGATTGCACTGAGCCATTAATAATAAATTTTCATCATAAATAATGAAATGTCATCTACCATGTCAGAACCTCTTTCATTCTTTAATATTCATTACAAATTTCCTCATTGAAAGTCTCTTTTTTTTTTATCATGCCACATGAAAGAGTTTTCACTAAAATGTGTGCAATTAGTGTAAGTCATGAAGGATTTTTTAAAAGTTTTTCTATTTGCCCATATGTCCCGAGTCTAACTATAGCATTTTTATGACAACAAACTGTGGATGAAATTTAATGTCTCTAGCCTTCTCTTTTTGTTGCATTTCCCCCTTCAGGACAACCTGTTGCTTATCATCCACACCTTCCAATTTTCTAATCCTGTTCCTTAAAATAGGAGAAAACAGATTTCATTTTATATATATATATATATATATATATATATATATATATATACACACACACACACACACACACATATATACACATCTATACACACACATATAGACATTAGTATATTAACTTAACCAGACATTTGCATATTTAAGCCTAATTTTAACTAGTAATTGAAACCTTTGTCTCTTCATAAAGGTATAGAAATAAAAACACTGAAATAAAGGAGCTAAACTAGAAGACTTCCTCATAGTCCAGGGAATCATGACTACTGCCAAGACCAACTTAATATACTATATTAATATAATACAAATACATTGTTTTCAAATTCATTATTTTAAAAATTGTTTAAAGATTTTATCTATTTATTTATTTATTTATTTATTTTAGAGAGAGAGGAAGGGAGGGAGAGAAACATCAATGTGTGGTTGTCTCTCATGTGCCCCCTACTGGGGACCTGGCTGGTAATCCAGCCATGTGCCCTGACTGGGAACTGAACCAGTTATCTTTTGGTTTACAGGCCGTCAATCCACTGAGCCACACCAGCCAGGGCCATTATTTTAAATTTTTGATGAGTAGAGTATTAGTCTCAAAAATTTCAGGAGCGCCAAACCAACTCAGGTCATATCTCTCTTCTTTTAGTACCATCAGATAATTTTGATAAATTAGATACAAGATCTAATTAATCTTTTAAGACAAATTTTCATTGAAAAATAAATTTCAAACTATTTTTCAAAAGACAGGTTACTTATATTAATCCTTTATTGATATTATCTTAGCATTTTTTACATTATTATAATCTCATTTATTATATCAATGCAAAAACAAATAACTGATTTCCTCCCCCTGGGTGACCTAACTTACTTTCATGCTTTTGTCATCACTTTTATAACATGATGGTTCCCAAATCTGTATATCTAGCCGAGATCTCTCCATTAAATTCCAGAACTTTGGAGTCAGCATCCACATCTCATACTGAATTTGTTTAAAATTAAACTAGTCATATTCCATTTTCTATATCTCTTCCTATTTTCACTATTTTTCAAACTGGTACCACTATTCACCTTGTTAAACAATATTTTCTGTTATTTTTTCCTTCATTTCTTCCTTCATTTTGTGACTGAGCTCCGTCATCTCTGTGAGCATCCTGATTATCAGTGTTTTAAACTCTTCATCTGATAGGTTGTCTATCTCCTCGTCCCTTAGTTCTTTTTCTGGAGCTTTGATCTGTTCTTTCATTTGGGTCATATTTCTTTGTCTCAGAGCACCTGTTATGGAATAAGGGGTGGAGCCTTAGTTATTTGCCAGGGCAGGGCAACCCTCTTTGCTGCATTGCTGCTGTCTGTGGGGAAGGGGTCAGAGACAGAACACTGTTGCTTGCTAGGCTCTCCTCCCACTTTCTGTCACTTCCCTCATCCCCACAAGCAGATTGTGCCCTTTCAGGTGATGATTTGCAGGTGGGTGGGTTTGCATATGTTCTAAGACCCTGTGGGCCTCTCCAATAGACTGACTCTCTTGTGATACTGGAAGTTTTTCCTACCCCCTTAGACCCATAGATTTTTACAGCCGCTGAAACCCTGGGTTTTGCAGTCTGTCTTGCTCCCCAGTTGTTCCTCCCAACGTATCCTGCAGTGAATGTGGGACTGCCCAGTCAGCAAGCCCCTCCTCACCTGCAGTCCTCTGCCTTGCCACGCATCTTCTCTGCCCTGCTACCCCTCCTACTGGTCTGGATGAATGTTTCTTTAACCCCTTGGTTGTCAGACTTCCATGCAGTCTGACTTTCTGGCACTTCTGGTTGTTTTTTATTTTTAAATTGGTTGTTATCCTTCTTTGGGTTGTGTAAGCAAGCTAACCATTTCTACCTATGCCTCCATCTTGGCCGGAGTCACATTCCCTAATAATTTTATTGTCAAAAATTTATTTCTCATGTTACTTCAGTACTTTTAAATCTCATAATTATTTCTTTATATCTAATTTGATTTTAATTATTTTCATGACAAAATTCCTTTAAGTCATCTAATACTTATTATTTTTGAGTGACAGTCTGTGAATTGAAAATCTTTATATATACAAAAACATTTTTTCCAATATTTTCCACAGATAATTTTGATAAATAAGAACCCCAAACAGAGCATCATCAAGAGATGAAATTTTAGCCCAGATTATATTACATTACATATTTTCTATGTCAGCTGTTCCAAAAATTGCACATCATAAAAATGATAACAATGTTAACTTATGTAGACATTCCTCTATTCCTCAAATCTCAAATAAATAATTTTCATAGGTAGGGACAAAGGCAAGTGTGTATTCACTCTGAAAGATGTCAAAGGATGACAGGGGCCTTCATGGATGTTATGATTTCAGATCAGCACATGGACTTTTTCAAACACACTCTATAGTGTTTTCTTTATGTTTATATCAATTTTGAAAAACAACTCATACATCTCTTTCAAATCAACTCAGTGGCATTTACTGACCATCTCCTATGTAGAAGACATGCCTGCTCTATGAAATTTCTTTTGAACCTGGCCATTGAATAACAATAGGACAATATTCTTCTAATTGTCCTGTTATAAGTAATGTTACTAATTTCTTTGTAGTTTGTTTTATATTCCATGTTCAAAGTTGCGAGATGGCATTTGTTCATAAAGTATGTCCTTTAAAGAAATGCTTATTGCCACACAAATTTAAATCTGATAAAAAATAAACTAGATATAATCGTACAAGGGTTTTATACTGTCTAAAAGATTATCGTAGCATAAAATATGAATGCAAGCTTCTTCCATTTCCTATTAAAGTTGAATTTTTAATGGCCAGAGCATATTCTCAAATTAATTATTTTACTGTTGCTAGGCTTCCACTTCTTGTATCTGCCTAAACTCTGTCCAGCATTCCCATGAACATCAGTGGCTCATTAGGAGGCTCAGAATTAATCCACAGGGCTAACCATTTGTTCTATCATTAAGGTCTCTTTTCCCAGACTTATAAATAAGCAAAAATCTAATTTTGGTGAGTTTTATTGCCTAAGTCATAGTAGTAAATTCAACTCATCCTGGAAACAACTCATAAAATTACCTTTTATTAAAATAAACTGTTTTATAGAAATGAAAAAATGTTCCCATGGAGACAAAGTTCCTTAAATGCCAGAAACAAAATAAAATTATGCTTTTTTAAGGTATCATTTGGTATATTAACTCCATGGTTTGTATAATTTGATGACTCCCAAATCTTCTATAAACAAATTATAACATTACCCATATATCAGACTTTTCTCAAACACACACAAGGGAGGGTTTTATCATATTTTTATTTTGCCTAAGCAAGTCCTTGGTAATATTTTAGGCTCACTGAGAAGCATCATTCAGTTATTGCAATAGACAGCCTCCTCAAAATTTATACATTAAAACCTAATTCCCAATGTGATGATATTGGAAGGTGAAGGCTTTGGAAGATGTGGTTATTGATTTCCCTTATTATAGAGCCCCTAGAGAGCTTACCCCTTCCATCACATGAGGACACAGCAAAAAGACATCTATCTATGAACTAGGAAGCAGGCACTCATCAGACACCAAATACTCCAGTGCCTGGATCTGGGATTTCCCAACCTCCATTGTGAGAAATTGCCAGGTTTTCTTTATTGGCAACTCAGTCTATGTTATTTTTGTTATAGGAAAGGAACTAAACTCTTATGAAGTCCAGAAATTTGAGCTGAACTTTAGTTATGGGTGATCAGAAGGGTATGTTCAAATCCAATCAGTTCTCATTATTTACTAATTTCATCCCCAAAGTTTTTGTTTGATACCAAGTCCATCATTTACTCTTCCTATCTCTTGAAGTAGAATGCTGGAATCAAGTCTGATACATATTCTATTGAATATTATTTGTCCCTGGTTGAAAGCAAAAGTTCAAAGAAAAATTCTACATTTATAGATAACACTATTTTTTTTTCACTGTATAAAAGGCCAAAAGAATAAGGCTGAAATAAGGGGCATTCTTGTGAGAAATGGCTCTGGGGTCAGTGGATGTGAGCTCCAGCCCCTGGCACTGCCACTTGCTTTTTCTAGTCACTTAACCTCCCAGAACTTCAGGTTTCTCACCTGTAAAGTCAAGATTAAACATTTACTGACCACACAGGTGACAGTGAGGATTAGATTAGCTGATATAACAGGTGTAAAACCATTAACCCACATGAGTCACAGTGGAAAGAGTCACGGGAATCAAAAGGCCAGGATTCAAATTCCAGGTATGTCACTTAATTTTTGTTATCTTGCGCATTCATTTCACTTCTCAGTCCTTTGTTTTATGCTTCTGCAACATTTGAATATTAACAGCAAGCTTTAGAGCTGTTGTATAACCAAATGAGTTGGCTTCTATAGTGTCTTTATAAGTATAATGTGAATAACAGCAGGGATTTGGAGTTGGACAGACCTAGGTTAGAATACCATTTTTTCCACTTAATAGTTCTGGGAGCTGGGAAAGTCATATAACTTCTCTGCACTGCAATTATTTGAACTTGCAAAAGAACTCTGGATCAGTTAATTTAAAATAATCAATGAAATAATCTTAAATTGGGGGTAATATCTAAATAGGCTATTTTAGTAATATATATATTTTTAAGAAATTCAAATCTCACCTATAAGTGGAAACTAATCAACAAAACAAAGAAACAAGCAAAATACAACCAGAGATATTGAAATGAGAAACAAACTGACAATAACCAGAGGGGAGGGGTGAGAGGGATAATGGGGGAAAATAGGGGAAGGGTCATCAAAGAACATGTATAAAGGACCCATGGAAGTGGGCAGGATTGAAAGTGGGAGGCAGGGAGGGTTGGGACAGGGGAGGACTGGGGAGGGGGGAAATGGGCACAATTGTACTTGAGCAACAATAAATAAATAAATAGATAAATAAACAAAAGATTGGGGAAAATACTGACAAACTCGGCTGTTGGCAAGTATAAAGTAAGGCTTCCGTGAAAAAAATCGAATTCATTCTTAAAAAGTAATGAACACCAAAATGTCAGATAAGACAACAGGAAAGGAATATGTTATTATAACCTATTTCTGAAGACAACAGTTAAATATGCTCTTGTCAACACCAAAGGTCAATGCATTTGTGAACATCATTTAAAAAGTATTTGAAACAATTCAGAAAACATGATTTCTTTTTGGTTTTACGCAGATATGTCAGAAATGATAATAAAGGGAAGTGTATAATTATTGTTGACAACAATCTACAGCATTTGCTTTTATATTTTCTTCTTTAAAAATGATTTCTTTCCTTATTAAACTATCATTTTACTTGCTCTCCAGTAAGATGAGCAGGAATAAATGTGCACAAAGGAAATTAACCCCCCTTGAACTAGCATGGTCAGTGGTTAAATTGTATAAGTGGCAAATTAGCCTGCAATCATTGGTATAATGATATCTCTTTATAATGAAAATTGTCTTATTGCCTCAATGCTACAATATATGCTTAAAAATTCTGTAGAAATTAAGATGCACCTATCTCTTAGATAACGATATGTTAAAGCATATCTCATTATTACATTTACAAATGCTGATCTAGAAGAATAAAAATGTCTCCCATTGGTTTTCTGCAGAGAATACACTGTTAACAAATCTTGGGCATTTACTCTATTTCTTCTAAATGTTCAAGTATTTTTCTGTAAGTATACATTTTTTTCTCCTTGCTCTCATCTAAAAAATGAGCCACATTGATGACAGTTGTTCTTAACCCCAGATGGACATCAAAATCAACTTTCTAGCACTTTAAATAAAACTATACTAGACATTTGTTTTAGAAAAAAAGAATGCCCATGATTTTTTTAAAAAACCTTATGGAAATAGCCACTCCTTATTCTAAAACTTTCAGTATCACTCCCTCAAGGAATTGTTAATTATTTATTGCATGTCTTTCCAGAAATCATATAAACCAGAATATGTTTCTATGCCTATATCTCTTTTAAAATTTTAACATAAACAAGTTCATCCTGTATGTAATATATTTTAAATGCCTTGCCTACATTTACAGTATATCTAAAATATCTTTGTCCAATGCCTACATACCAATGCATTCTCCTACTAAGTGCTTGAAGATTTATCCATGAACTATTTACAGGAGAGGCTCTAAAAGATTCATTTACCGGAGTGAGGGGTGTACAAAGGAGAAAGGAGCCTTCTAGCTTTGAGAGGTCATGAGCAATCATTCTGTCTTACAGAGAAAATGCACAGCACTGTTAACTTTCAGGGTTTTTTAGGTGAAGTTTTTATTTTTTTTAATTTTTATTGTTATTCAATTACAAGGTGAAGTTTTGTTAAGTATCTCCTAGTAGATATTTTGCTAATCTAATGCTGCAATAAATAGACTTTTAACATTAACATTGTAAGTATAGCTAAAGCACAAACTTGCAGACATGAAAGGGCTGCATCAAGGGTATGTGAATCTTTATTTTTGCCAAGTTGTCTTCTCAAACATCATGTTAATTAATACTTCCACCATCCTTGTCTTGGTGGATATATTTCATATATTTTATGAAATATATGTTCATAATATAATATTCTGTATTATTATATATAAATATATAACATATATTCATATATAGCACATATTAAATATATTTCCTATAATATAATACAATATTATATAATATAATATTATGTGTTATAATATATCACATATTATAATATATAACATAAAATTTTATAATATATTTTAAATATATTTATATTACTTTTATTTTATATTATTATATAAAATATTTCAATGTAATATAATATATTATTAATATATTATACATTATATACTAATTAATATAGTTAAATAATAGATTTTATTTTATATTATAAAATATTTTATAATATAATACAATATATTTATAATATTATATATTGTATATTATAATATAAAATATATTTAAAATATATGAAATATAAACTGTATCATATATATTTTAAAAATATATTTATATTTTTAAAATATATATTATAAATGTATATATAGAGATAGGGAGGAAAGAGAGGGAGAGAGAGGGAGAGACTGCACTGCCCACAAAAATAATTAGAATTTCTGTGTCTGGGACTGACGATTTATACAAGTCACCCCCTGGCATTCATGGGTGATCGCTTCCAGGACCTTTGTGGACTGCAATACCCATGGATGCTCAAGTCCTTTATATAAAATGACCTAGTATTTGCATATAACCCATATACATCCTCCCATACACTTTAAATAATCTATACATTACTCATAATACCTAATATAATGTAAATGTTATGTAAATAGTTGCTATACTATGTTATTTAGAGAACAATGGCAAGAAAAATGTCTGTACATGTTCAGTACAGACACCACCATTATTGGCCTAATGGCATAGTACTTGTCAGCATAACATTTTTTTCCCAAATATTTTCTCTCTTGTTTAGTTGAATCTATGATTTCAAAAATCTGAGATGTTTTTTTTAAAAGCTCACAAAGCTTTTATCATATTTAGTAATCATATTTAGTAGTTAATCATATTTAGTAATCAATCACTTCCTCTTTTTTTAACCATACTATATTTTTTACACAAACTTTACTTGTGGAAATTTATCACCAGAATTTGTGATGCAGTTAAGCAGAAACTTGGATCCCTGGAATAACATTCCATATATATCTCTGGTGATTTATGTAGTTACACTGTTCAGGAATTATGGTTGTACATTTCATTCTGCTCCATTCGACAGTCCTACTCATTAAATGTCAACATGAGGAGGGGTGGTTTCCCTTCTTCTCTACTCAAATTATACCTTGACTTGAAAATTCAAATTGTAATAGTTTATACATGAAAAGTTTAAAATAAGATCAACCATAGGGCATTTCCAATTCCACCTCATTTCTCTGCACCTTCCTCAAACTACTTGTGGTGGATTGCATTTTCCTAAGACGGAAACCATATCTTGCACCTCACTTACTCTTTTGAATTAAGGCCTTGCCATCCCTGATAAACTGTTGGAGACTAATTCCCCTTCTCTTAAATTTTGTGTAGACTTAGTGATTACTGTAACTTCTAATCAATAGAATGTGGTAGAAATGATGAGTCAATAAATTTGAGGATACATAAAAGAAAGCCATATTGTTTCTACTGTCTTCTTTTATAATTCTGACTTCTCTGATTGTTCTTCTCAGGATGTTTTATTTTTTCCCATTTGCCAGGAAAAAGTCATGTATAGGACCTAGCCATGAATTCTGGATGCACCCACCTCTTGATTACTACCAACAGAGATGCCAGAGATATGGATGAGGAGGCCTCCAGATAATTCTAGCCTCCAGTCACTGGAGTCATTCCCAACTATTCAGTTCTTCCCAGCTAAGGACACAGACATTTCTGAGCAGACATACACCAACCCCACTGCACCCTGACCGAATTCATGATTATCAGAATCTGTTGGCAAGTTAAAATGGTTGCTATTTTATGTTACTATTTGGGGTGATATTATTGTGTAGTTATAGATAGGTACATTACCAAAGACTTTTATATTTGTAAATGTTAGATAAAATATTTACCTATTGCATTTAAATATAACCACGTAAAAACAAAATAACATATTCTCCAAAGTATGTATGTTTAGTGATTGGGAATTTGTGAAAGAACTATTCCTTCAGCTTGAGAAAATACTGAGTACAGTGGTCGTCATTAGGAGACTATTGTCTACCCAACAGTCTTGGATGGTTATAAATAATTGGTCTAAATCAAACATGGTAATTGTACCCTCTTTGCTAGTTACTGGTTTAGCAGTGGGCCTCTATCCAAATTCTGGCCAATGAGACCATCAGACCCAATGGAGGGGTTCTGGGAAATATTTTCCTTCCCTGATTGTCGAGGGGCTTTAACGCAGCCCCCCCGTCCGCCACAGATGAAGAAAAAGACTACCAAGACATGATCTGCTTGGGGAGGAAAGGTGGCCGTTTCTCTCAAAGGAGAAGGGCCCAGAGCCTTTCTCTCTGTGGGCTTTTATTAGGTTCATTCGCATAGGAACGCAGATAAAGCTCATCAATCATTGTCAGGCAGTAAGGGTTAAACAATACATGATTTACAGAGAACTTTGAGGGCTTATTCTGAGTTACAGCCAATTAGTTAGAGGGCCATAAAACTTTAGGCGCCAGACTCATCTCAGGTCTGGACCCTTATCTTTTAAACTGAGGGTACAAATTAAGTAGGTTTCACAGGAATGTATGTATTTTTCTTAGGCCTGATTCCCCAGGGAATCTGCCCCTCCCAGCACAGGACTGCACCGCCCTCTGTTATTGCTTCAGGCTTAAGTCAGGCAAGGGAAGTAAGGCAGCCAAGAGATTAGGAGACTTCTTGCAGACAGAATGAGGACCCAGGCTATTTCAAAGCCAAGGGCCGAGGGTCCATCACCCCGTTTCCACAGCACCCCGAGTCCTTCCCTGGGAGCTTATCCCTGGTGACCAGAGCCTGTCTTAGGTTGATCCTCCCTTGAGGATTCTTACCCGTCATTGGCTAACTGGCCAAGCTCAGGGCCAAGCAGGGTGAAGTGGGCAGAGGTGGCACCCCTGCCAGGGAGATAAGCTTTGTCTCCTTAGTGGCTTATGGTCCCAACTCTGACTCAGCCTTAACCATGGGGGGTTACAGCCTCTGAAACCAGGCAGGGCAGTTCCCAACACCTGATAAAACAATCAAGGAGACGGCGTAAAATCATTTGTCCATGTTCTGCCAATTGTGTCACTGTGATCACTGTGTAATCACTAACTTAGTGCTTTTAATTTTGTTTTGTGAAGACTTGAGTCTTGATATTAGAAGCAGTGGTGGCTATTTTCTAAACATAAGGCTAAGACAAGGGGGATTATAAAAGTTCTGGACCAAAGCATAGGTATGGTATCACTGATCCACCAAACAAAACCTAGAATCACGTGTCTCCTATGTCAATCAAGACAGTGCCTGCCTCACGATTTAATCAACTTAAGTGAGGCTTTTCTAGGCCTGCAGCTGAGTGCATTGTGGTGCATTGTGAATGTTATCTTGGGTTTAGATGAAGTTACTGCCTCATGTGGGCACTTAGGCAGTTCTTCATAATCTATGATGTGGATGATATTGCTGGCTTTGCGTAGTGTAGTGGCCCTGTCAACTTGCATTCTAAATCTTCCATGGGGGATAAAGTATTTAAGGGTTTTCAAAACCAATTTAACTGCCAACCCCCAACATTTTTTTTTTTTTTTTTGAGAGACATTGTGGTCTGGAAAAAATCTTTTAGGAAAGTGCTTTGGAGTCTCTTTCTTATCATCTAAAGGAGTGCCTGATTTCCCTTAAGCTCTTCCTGACCGATCATACATCCTTAGACCCAGGGTTTCTGATACAAATGAAATTTTGGTGAGGATCAAGGAGATATGCTTTACTTATTCATGAAAAAGTTTTAAAGGAAGCCTACATTGTCCACCTACTCATTCTATCTTGTATTTTGGAATTTTACATATCATTTATGTTAGAATGCAATGGTTCATTTTTGATTAAGAAAATGACCTTTCTAATATAACCTGATATAATAAGTTAAAATTTAGAAAGTTACATTGGGAAATGAATATTGAACTCAGATCTAAATCACCTGGAAAATATTTTGAGAAGTTAATCTTTCTCTCCTTTTTAGACATCAGCTTCATTTAATTCTGGTAATAATAATAAAAAAAAAAGGACAAAACCCCTAATTTTCATTTTGCACAGAGATCAAGAGGTTATAAATGTGCCATTTTTTTCTGGGTTTGTATAGTATGCCATGTCATAAAAGTGGCCAATCTAGAAACAATTACATTATTGCATCTGTTAATTCATTCATTGATTTAATAACCATGTGCGAAATACTAATGTAGAATGCTAATAGCTATGCCACAAGAAGTTCAATAATTCCCCTCAATTCACTTGTCTAAAATTTGCTATTAGTAACAATGTCACAGACTCAAAATTTAAAAGTATAACTGTGTTTTTTAATTGAAAAATAACTACTCCTCATTATACTCAGCAGTTCATTAAATGTACATTATCTCTCATTTTATTATAGTACAACTAACTCTTCAAATAACAGCTAGTTAATCTGACAAACTTACTCATGTTAAGGCTTTAATATTAACTAATTAACATGTCTTTTGTCCAAAGCAACAGTTTTCTGTGAATATGTGCATGGATCAAAAATGTCCTAAGTATTAATATTTCACATACCATGGCAAAAAAGTGGATTAAGCCCTAGTGTTCCTTCAACCAGACTTTGTAGATGGCTGCATGTGTGACCCATACATATTTCATCTATATTCTTTTCCTACGCCAATTGGAAAGGATGGTGGTCGCCCTCTGCAAAATTTCTCTAAAGCAGGTTTTAAAATAACTCTTATACTTGGTTTTCCAAGTGTTCTTGAAAATGGCAGATGATAAGCTTCTAAATATTACTAACTTACATAAAAGAATAAAAATGGCTTTTGAAAGAGTTAAAGTGCATACAATATCTCACATACTGAGTTTTCAGTAAAAAAAAAAAAAAAGTAGACTGATAATTAACCATGCCTCAGCCATATCAGCAGGCCAGTAAAAAAATTCCCGTGGGTGATGATAGCCAATGCTGATGGGAACGTCTCCCCTCTGATTTTCTGCTGTGTGGCAGAGGAACAGATCTGAAAGGAGTTAAAAAAGCAACATACGGTTCCAGACCATAAAAAAGTGGTTGATCATGCCTAAAGGACAAGAAAATAAGCAGCTTTTTGAATGCTTCATAATATTTCGCATGCTCACAAGTTGGAAGAAGGGAGGAAGTCAGTTTTACTATGATTTTGTATTCAGTAGGCTAAATCTGGGTTCTACCAGCTGGGTTGCTAATACAGGTCAAGGAATAATTAGCTGCATTTGTTTAGGTTCTAGAAAACCTAAATGAGCTCTTAATACATTTCAGGCTAAGAAATAACAGGTTTCTTCACTGATGTAATAGGTTCTGACAAAAACATGAGAGCAGGGAGCAGAGGATTATTACACTAAGATGCACTTATGAAAACCTAATGAATGGAGAACTGATAGTATACTTGCAACATTCAAATAAATGCCACAACTCTGTAATAAATGGATTAGGACAGCGAGGAAAGCCCATGCTGCCTGTTACACTCAGAGTAAGCACGCAGGAAAAGAAAATAGAGCAATTCAATCCAAAAGGACTAATAATTTTTCTTCTGTGGTACTCCCAGACAATGGTGCATTTAAATTTTGTATCACCACAGGCCTTTGTAGAGAAGAAATTGTAAACTTGAATTTTAAAGAAATATGATCTTATCTTACTTGGAAATCGCTTAGCAACATGAACAAGTTGAATAGCTGGATATTATACATTATTATGACTTTTAAATGTAGAGTTTTATCTCCATACAAATTCATCCACCATCATAAATATACATATAATAAATGAAGAGTATTTCTATGTAATCAACAAATCTGGCTTGGCAAATTCTAAAAGAGACAAAAATAAAATAAAAATAAAATAAGATAATGTAAAATAAATGAAATAAAATAAAAATAAATGATGTATCCAGGGGATAGTACTAGCCATTGTTCCTTCTCCATATTCATGTTTTATTTCAAAATAATCATAGGTACTATATTTGTTTATAATGTGGGTTAAACAAATATTTGATGGTATAGTATATTATATTTTTAAAAATGTATGAGTGGAGAAATACCTACATAGGCTTATGTCCAATGTTTACATGCAACATTCTTCATATTCCATAGTAACTTTTTGTTTTTCACTCTTGGCTTCACGTGCCGAAGTGGGAAACCATGTTGTGGTAATGTACGGTGAGGAGTCGCAAAGAAGACTTGACAAATAGCCAGACTGCAGTGCGCTGTTAACTACTGAGAACACTGCCCAGGAGGACAAGCAGATTTCTCAGATTTGTTTCAAACAAATATGCTTTGAAGGGTATCACACTCACTCCTTAGCCTGCTAACAAATTACTCCAACTCTCTGTTCTCTCTGAAAATTCTGAAACATTACCAACGTTCCATTTAAAAATTAAATTTGTTTAATTATAAGAAAATGTACAAGTTGAACTGGAAAGAGGAAACATGGAAGTGTAACTTAAATATTCTGTTTGATCCTTCACTGCAGGAAAAACTCCTGGAGGGACTCACTCCTCAGTCAGTTGAGACACACTGCCCCAGTGGTATACATAATGATAAACAATCGATTCTGAATCTGATACGAAAATTAACAATAAAAGGACTTGGGGGTATCAGATTTGTGTGGTAAGTGAATGAGCAAAAGTAATAATGCATTTCTTCTAAATATGTGTGTTTCAGGGGTGTCCAACCTGAGACCCATGGCCCACGTTCAGCCCAGGATGGTTATGAATGCAGCCCAACATAATATTGTAAATTTACTTAAAACTTCTTTTTTTTGCTCATCAGTTTTCATTAGTGTTTGTGTATTTAATGTGTGGACCAAGATAACTCTTCTGCTTCCAGTGTGGCCCAGAGATGTCAAAAGGTTGGACACCCCTAAATATTTATTAAGTTCTTAATTTAAACACTGTTTTAGGCACTGGGGATCAATTATGCTTATGTAAAGAAAACAGATACATATCTTAGGCAACTGACATTCAATTCACAAATTATCAATTTTCATTAGAGGAGGAATAATTTCTACTGAGTTTAACAATGTTATTAGGAAGATAGGATTTACCAAATTTTGCATAGAAAAACTTTTACAAAAGTAAACTGGTAAATGAAGACTGAATATTTTAAAGGTTGGTTTGTTTGTTTTTTTAAGAAAGGTAGGTTCCCCTTCAATAAATCTTATCTTTTATTTTTTCTTTGGAAACAACTATGTTGCACTATGCATAAAATTGCATAATAGATCTAGAGACACTTTACATGATGGCGAACCATTTTCTTTTTGGCAAGAAATAAATTGATCAGAGGCCATGTTTGGGGGGTAATGTTTTTCTCATAGAAAACCACTTTCTGAACCGCATATATCATGAGATTTCAAAATAGTGCACTCTGCCCTAGAGGAAAGTGGCTTCCCGGTAAAATATCTTGCACGACTTCTCTATGAGAGCCATGCTAGTTGATCATAGCTCAGATGTCACACATTTAATGCTGTAGGTCATATATAGACACCATCACGTTCTAACAACTGAGATTCTCAGGTGAAATCCTATTCCATAGAATTTCACTGCCTCTGTCATTGTGTGGCTGGTGAACTTTGGAGGAGCGTATCGTTTAGATTAGGCTTTGTACAGCGCCAGGACACAGGCAGGGCCAAGACCAAGCAACTAACACAATCTCCTTTCAGTCGTAACTGTCCTATTAGGAAAATCATTACTTGCTTTCATCCCTTCCTCGGTGTATTTTAACACTTACCGTTGAAGTGGGGGCAAGTGAAATAACACATATAAATATTCTGTTTGAATTCTTAGATGATTAGAAAGTTCTAGAATTATGATGAAAGAGCAGGATTAATGACACTACAGACATTGTTGATAGCCATCTGCTCGCTGGAAGCCCAGATGTGTTTCCTTCTAAAGGAGCAGTTCACCAAAAAGTCAGAATAAGCCTTTTTGGAGCAAGATGAAGACGTTGAGTCATAATTTGCTAGGCCAGTGTTCTGCCTCTGCTTTATCCCATGCATAAAGATATTCCGCCTTCAATTTCTCATAAATTGCAGTCACTTATTCTTTCAACATACATTTAAGTGTCAGTCAGTATTCAAGATGCAGCTGAAAATATACAGTTGTGTAGCTTGCCTTCAAAAACTCACAGACCGCCACACAAGCAATCACAGCAGGGATAACAGGGTAGGGGATGTGTGGCTTA
The DNA here is from genome assembly GCF_022682495.2 of Desmodus rotundus. Lineage (NCBI taxonomy): Eukaryota > Metazoa > Chordata > Mammalia > Chiroptera > Phyllostomidae > Desmodus > Desmodus rotundus. The sequence continues at coordinate 50,925,498 of NC_071389.1, forward strand.
TGCAATTATGGGAACCTGGAGCAGAACTTCAAGCCTACTTTAGGGTGTCGGAGGGGACAGCCCATCAAAAGTAGCAAAGTGAGACCGGAAGGCCAGGCAGAGGGAAAAGGGTGGCAGAAGCGTTGGGGTGGAGGGAACAACATGGGGAAAATCGGGAAGGCCAGGATGGGCTGCTGGGAGGGGAGATGTAAACACGAGCTGGAGAAGAAGTCAGGGGCCAGATCCTGGTGGACTCTAAATATTACTTTAAAGAATGTGGTTTTTGTGCTAACATTAATAAGAATGTAAAGACACACTTTCACGTGGGGTAATGGCATAATCTCTGTTTTAGAACTATCACCCAAAATTTAAATGATGCTGCTCTGTGCCACATGGCCTTGGCATTCTTACATGTAAAAGGAATACAAGATCTACTTAGAGTATTATAATAGTAATTTTAAAAAATGTGCACCAAACACAATTCCTGGCACAACCATACACATTAAAGGAAACAGACTTTGGATTATATTTGCGTTTAAATAGAGTGAGGTGAATAGTTTCTTCCCCAGCTCCCCCACCCTCACCAAGACCAAGTTCAATTCCACTCAAACTTCAGAGTGTAACCTTATTTGGACATAGAGACTTTGCAGATGTAATTAGTTAAGGACCTAGAGAGAACATCGTCTGGAACTGCTGTGCAGGGAGGAGATGGGGGAGAGGGGTTGCTAAATCTAACAACTGGTGTCCTTATTAGGGATGGAAGAACACAGGGCAGCACCTGTTGGAAGGGAGCAGAGGTTGAATTTATGCCACCAGGAGCCCAGGAATGCTTGGGGCCACTAAAAGCCAGAAGACACAAGAAAGTATTCTTTCTTAGAGACTTCAGAGGTAGCTCGGTCCTGTCAGTAATTAGATTTTGGACTTTTAACCTCCAGCCCTCTGTTAGAATAATAAACTTCTGTTTGTTCACTTTTCAAGAAACCCAATTTGTAATGTTTTGTTACAGTATCCCTAGGAAGAAAAAAATATAACCATGAACTCTTGATGTGCTAATGGGTAAACTACACAACTGTCTCATTTCCGAATTTATAGGGTAGTTGTGTGAATTGTGTGAGATTGGATCTGTGGAATGCTTAGATCAGGTCTTTCCTTGATGCAGACTAAATAATGAATGTGAATTCTGAAAACTATTGCAAAAACAAAAATGTTTAAAATATTTTGACTTGCAAAGTATCACATCCAAATTGAGAATTACATTATCAATTTTTGTTCAACTATCCTTGCCATACTCCACAATATTTAATATCAAAACAGTATAGTTACTATTACTGTCAAAGTACTAAATAAAGTTTTCAGTCTTCAATCACAATACTATTGCACATTTTATAAACATTTTAAACCCTGTCCTTAAAGTTTCATATTTCATTTGTATCAAAATGTCTTCCAGTCCATTTGTTAACACTAAGTCTGCTTCCTTTACCGAATGCAGTTTTTCCTCTTTGTGTCAAAAGAGTGTTGACCCAATATTCTTATTTTAAGAAGGTACTCACATTTCAATGTAATTCCTTCAAGATTGTTTTAAATAGTATAATAGAGTAAGTGACAGAAATGAACTATCCACCGCAGTGCAATTTATCACGGAGTGTTGCATACCATACTTGGAGAATGATGCAGTGTAGTAATCACTTGGAGCAGTGATAACACATAATTGTGTGCTAGTCAGAAATTGTAGGTGAATGGCAGTTTCAGTTAATGAGTGCCAAATAGCAGTGCAGGGACTGTAGTGATTAGAGAAGATGTGGTTATGAATGCATTTATTACTGGTATATTACAAAGCTTTTCAAATTAGGGATGTCAGTTATATAAATAGACACCATGCCAAAGCACTTATATCTACAGTTATAAGTAGATATAACTGTAGTAGATCTAAAGATGTAGGTATTTACCATCTCTGTCTCCCATGTAAGGGGGGAGATATAAATGAAAAGCAGAAACTAAGAACAAAATAGATCCCTCTGTTTATATGTCTTTTCCCCCCAAAATACTTCTATCAGATTAAATCCATTTTATATCAATTTAGGAAAAAAAATAAGGGTATTCCTAACTTTAGCTATATTTTTCCTCTCATTTTACATCTTAACTTTTATTTGAGTGACTTATCTAGTAGGTGAAAGTGGTCACTCTCCAGTGGCTGGTAGTACTAGTCTCTCTAGAGGATATTTCATTTCTACAAAACAGATACAATTTTCTTCCCTGCTTCATAGATACTAATATACAGAGTGAGGCAGAAGTAGGCCTACGGTTGTGAGCATGCAAAACACAGTTCATTTTTGTGTTGTTATTTATTAATGATTGTATTATTCTCCATAGGAACAACGGTAGACCTACTTTTGCCCCACCCTGTATATTCATTAGTCCCTATTTATGCTAGAGATGCTATGAGCTTTCTAACCGATACAGCAGAACTCAAAGTTAATTTATGAGATAGAACTGCATATAGATGATCTCAGTAATATTTCTTGACCAAAATATATTGTATACTTTATTGGTGACTTTCAGTTGGAAATAGAAACTCATTTTTTAAATTGTTAGACTAAATTACAATGTTTCCCCTAAAGTCTCAAGAGTCACTATAAGATTCACTTGCAGAGGGAAGTGAACAGATACATAATATTAGAAAACAGAGGTAACCCAGCCCTGACCAGGTAGCTCAGTTGTTTAGAGTGTCATCCCCATATGCCAAGGGTTCCATCCCAGTCAGGGTACATCCAAGAAACGACCAATACATAAATAAGTGTAACAACAAATCAATTCTCTTTCTCTCTCCACCACTTTAAAATCAATAAACAAAAAATTTTAAAATAAAATAAAAGGGGAGCACCTTGATTTAAGTATTCAAAAAATAGAGATAAATAGAAGTTTTAAAAATATAAATTATAAATTTTCTCTCAAATTATAATAAAGTGAGAAAATGCACAGTTAACATTTTAGTTATTCTTATTTGCCTGCCTTTGCCCTATAGTCCTGACATTGTTTCTTATAAACTGACTTTCTATTTTATTTCTCTAATTGGGATTTTATTTGGAAAAAAAAAAAGTAAGTATGTGACAAAGTAATAATGGCTTCTTCTGGAAGAGTGTCCTGAAAATTAACTTCAAAACATTTTTTCAATAAGTGAAGTGTTGGCACAAAAGCAATCACAATTTTAAGATTTTTTTTTGGAAAGTTTTTTTTTTTAATTCTTACCATTAATTAAAACAAAATTTAAGTATATTTTATTTTGGTGAATTTAATATTTCTTTGCTTAAAAATATAAAAAGTGTTATAGTGAACTTCCAGTCTTCAGTTCTGCATACAAGGAGTTTGGAAGTCACCACGCCATTTTAACAATGAATACAAAGCTGAACAGACAGAAAATCAACAATTCTTTGATCTGGAAGAGAAGTGAGGAGACAGGGAAAAGTGTTGCCCAAAAGATTAGAGAGAAAAACAAACAGATACCAGAGTCACAATTTACCAGAGCAAAAACTCATGAGTGGAAACCATCACTGAGGTGGGGAAACCCAACCTGTATTTCATGATTTGCTAAAACTCAGTGTGGACGAGTATGACAGTTAAATATTTCAGGAATATCCTGTCAGAGGGTGTTCCCCACACCTTTGTGAGCCTTTTCTCCAGAACCCCAAATGGATTCTTGCAGTGAATTTGGAGGAAAAAGAAAACTGTGCTTCTAGCAATGGGAGAGCAAAAAGAACCATTTTGCAGTATACCAAAGCACTCCGTCCTTCTTAAGGAAGTCTGCCAGCTGGAGAAATTAATTAACCAGAACAAAACCTGCTGGGATTTTGTGAGTCTAACCAACCTGGGGGAAGGGAAGCCCTGAACTCCACCAGTCCTAGTCTTCCACAAAGGAGAAGGAAATTACCTAATTCACTCACACTCTGGCCTTCCATATGGCAGAAAGTAAATACTCAGTTCCTTGTCGCTCTAGATATTTTGTCCCACTTATCTGAGATGAGGGAGACAGGGAGACACAGAGGAGCACCTGTGAAATTCAAGGTCCATAGGGGCAGGCTCACTAACGAGAAACTGAGGCCTAATCCTAGGACTAGAGAACAACTTCTCACCCTCTCCAACTTGCCACGATCACGTTACTGAAAACCTACTTAGAGCAATTTTTTAACTCAGTATGTCATGTTGAGTTCTGTATGAGCATATACTTGGGAAAAAATTCTTTGCAGGTATAATTAAGTTACAGACTTTGAGATGAGGAGATCATCCTGCATTATCTAAGTGGGTCCTAAACCCAAGCTTGATGGTCAGTGTAAGAGTCAAACATAAGAGATTGGAAGAGGAGGAGGCAAGTGATAATGGAGGCAGAAATTGGAGAGATGCTTCCACAAGCCAAGGAATACCTGAAGGCACCAAGAGCTGGGAAGGACAAGAGACAAAATCTCTGTTAGGGCCTTGGGATGAGGCATGGACCCCCCTGCACCCTCATTTTGGACTTTCGGCCTCCAGGCTGGGAGCAATAAATTTCTGTTGTTACAAACCACCAACTTAGAAAACTAATGCAGATTTTAATTTCAGTCCAGGAACCACGGTTTTTGTTTTTAAATCTACCATGCAGAACAGAATGGACAAAGTTAACTTATTTACAACATTTATCTTAAAGCAATGTTTGAAAATTACTTGGGGAAAAAAGACAATGATTATTATCTTTTTTCTATTGCTTAGCAAAATGAACATTGCAGACAATATGAGGCCAAATTTGTGCTAAAATATGAATTAAGCTTTTTTCATCTTTATTTGGTAGGATATGCACAGAGCCTAAGAACGGGGTATTGGAAACTACAAGGATGCCCTGAAAAGACTACCTGCATTCAGGGCTGGTGCACTGCCTCTTGCTTCCTGTGTCCGTATGAATTGGATGATCTCTTTTTCTCTCCTTTCTTCATTTCCTTTTCTTTTTCATTTTTTCCTCTTCCCTCCTTTCTTCCTCCCCTCTTCCTTCCTTCCTTCCCTTCTTTCTTTCCTTCTTATTTTTGAGTGCCCTGGGATCCCATTCCCATGTTCATGCTGTATTTGCATGCGTTCATTCATCTTGCGAAAACAATTGTAACAGAGGAATATAATTTTTTGCAGAAGGCAGTCAAGGAAGTAGACTACTTAGCAAAAGCGTCATCTCCACTCACCTGGAGTTCTTTATCTTCTCACTGCAGATACTCACACCACTGCCTCGGTAATCCATGGACATTAACCACGTTGCCTCAGGATATGCAGCAGTATTGATTCTGACATGCTGATTTTCTCTATAAAATTGTTCACTATCTGTTTTGGCATTAATAATAGTTCAGCCAAAATAGATTAAGCCCCGAATAATAACATGTGTTCTTATCTGAGTAAATATAATGAATAAATAATAATCATGGTTCTATACGTTGAGGATATTAAATGAATTTCTTTACAGTTTTTAGAGTATATTATTAAATCTAAAGTTTCTTTTTTGAGTTTTCCATAGATTATTAAATTAAGCTATTTTAATTGCAGAATTATTTAACATAAAATTTTTGATAAATTGTGATGCATAAAATTGTAACTAAATGTATATACCACTTACTGGTTTTGAATTGAGTGCTAATTGAAATAATCATTAAAAATTAATGATAGTAAGAGTCATACCTCTTTATTTGCTAGCAATATTTAAAAATTATTTAAGGGCAAGATGTTTATGAGTCTTATATGATTAATACATTTTATTTCATAATTAGTCTTTTATAAGGATATTTTAATTATTTTGCAAATGTCTACATCTGAATTGTTACTGAACATCAGAGATTAGCATCTCTTGCTTATTCCACAAATATGACAGAATAAATAATACAGGTATATCTTAATCTGATTATCTACCATCTTTTATTCATGTTCCCACTAATAGTAATGGAAGTTTTAATCAGCTCAAGAAGAACATAGACTGAGACTCCATGTTTTCACCTCATGTCAAGGTTTCCTTCAGTAATGTTCCTAAATGTTCAGTTTGTCATTCACAGAAAAGACTTCATGCTAATAGGTGTCTAGTGGAAAAGCCTAACTTTAGGAGAGGACATATCAACTCTCTTGTTCAGTCATTGTTTTGAATTCCAAAACTTATATTCTACTATATATATGTTCACTCACTTATTGAACAAATGTTACACATTTCAAAGTGGAGTTCATATTTGCCTAAGAATCATATAAAGAAGGATTTTAAATGTACTTATATGGCAAGGCAGAATATAGTCAACATAATTTTAGAAGTAGAAAAAGCAATGTAAGTTTATTTTTTGGGCTGTGTGGGGTAGTTGAAATTGGCTATGTTCTTTCTGGTACATTTCTTCTCATTAGTTTTGCCTTCTTATATTTACTTCCCCTTACGTATTCAATGAAAATAAATTCTAGGTATATTCTTCACAAAGTGTCTAATATACTGAGGCTATGTCTTAGAACCTTAAAATAGTTCAATTTAATGAAGTACAGATAATTAGAGTAAGAAGAATGTGGAATAGAAGCAATAGTATGGAATTAACCAAAGCTTCACTAGTCTCAACTGCTCTTCTGTCCTACTTTTCATGCAAAATTCAGAAATCAGTAGTATTTTTAAAGTGAGGTCTGACAGTACTTTTGCAGGAGCCCCTTGATCTGTACAATGAAAGCAACACAGGCAAGATGTAATATTAGGTAAGTAACATATTTTATGCAGAAGAAAATATGCCTGACCCCAAACCTGGTCTTTTTCAGTGTACTGGGCTGAATCCTAATTGAAGATCCCTATTAGCCATGTGACTGGAGGCAAGTCCCTTAAGTTTTCTGTGGCTCAATTTCTTCTCTATAAAACTAAGACTTTAGTTGGAATAGTTCATCTCTAAGATGAACTAATCATCCTTTCCAGTTCAAAACTTTTAATTATTAGATTTATTTTATCATACAGCCAAATTCACCTCTCATTTTGGGAAGAGAAAATCAATACATTTATTCACCTGATATTTGCACAGCTTTTGACTCTCTTGTGTGGTTACCACCCTGCACAAAGTCTGGCATACAATAGGTGCTCAGGAAATACGTCCTTAACAAATTGAGTCCCTATTATTGTCCCAGCATTGAGCTCCATAACCATACTTACTCATAAAAATAGAGTAGCTTACATAAGACTCATGCATAAGCATAAAAACTAGAATAAATCAACCTAAAACTACCCAAAGTTTATATTTTCATGTTTTGCTTTTTTTTCTTTACTTCAAGAACTCCCACTACCACATCCTAATTTTGAAGCACAATTATGAGATTCCATCCACATGTAAATCATTGGTGCAATGGGGTCCCTTGGCTTTGGTGCATGAGCCAAGAGGTAAAAGAGTAATGAGAAGGGTGCCTTTGACCCTACTCAGACATTTCAGTGCTATTGTTTTATTTTATGATTTACTGAAAAATTTCCTTCCTGTGAACTTGCATACTTGGAATACATTGGATTCAGCCAGGGAGTTTCTATTCCATTTGATTTTCACACCTGATAAGTGAATCTGATTGAGAGAGACTGGCTGGTGGCTATAAGAGCTGGCAGAATTTTATTTGAGTGATATAAACTATAGACAATTATCTCTAAGGTTCTGGGAGTTAGTATATTTTAAAAGGTTATTTTTAACACGAAATGGTTTCTGAGTTCGTAAGAAAAACAAAAAGAAATTTTATTGTGCAGATTTATTTTCAAAACTTGTTTTTTTGTCTTTGTACTAAAGCTTTTTGAGCAGAAATTTTTTCTTTCTAAACACTTTAATCTCACTGCCTTTAAAAATCAGCAGATATAAAATGTCAGCAGGAAAAAAACCAAATAAACATTTTCATTATATTCTTCAGTGGATTTAATTGCAGAGCTCACATAAATTGTTTAAAAAAGTGAGAAAAGATTTAATTCACACAGCTTTGTTTCTTATTGTCCATTTATTTAAACTAGAGATTTAAAAAAGTAAATTAAACATGGAAAATTGATATAATTGTTATAGAATGCTGAGTATTATGCAGTATAAAGGATAAATCTAGAAAATACTAATTTAATTTCTGGATTTCAAAGATTTTAAATATTAAAGCTATTATTTGCTATTGTTGAGATTCTTTCACCACTTGAAGGGAATCTAGGCACTTTCAAAATAATCAAAGTGTCTACCTCAAAATTAATTTCCTGACCACTTAAAAGAATCCATAAAACCTGAATCTAGGCAAGCTTCATTTTTATTTAGCTACCTCTACTTAATGTCTCATATATACATACATCTATATACAAACATATGTAACACATCCACATATATATGTATATGTGACATTATATATAATATTCATGTATACATATGCTATAAATATGCACACACATACAGGCATCTATTCATATATGTGCCATGTGTATACACACACACACAAACACAGGGGTGGGTAAAAGTTGGTTTATAGTTGTTCATATGGAAAGTAATACAATTAATAATTAATAAATAATGATACAAGGAAAAACTCAGTTGCATACTTTTATTGTCTTGTCATTATTAAAAATTTTACAAGGATTTTTTTACTAAAAATCACAATGCTCAAATACTAGGGTAAATAGTGACCAGGCACAAGTAAAAAAAGAAACAGAAATAAGAGAAAAAATAAGTAGTAAAAAAAATGAAAAAGATAGCACCATCCTTAAAAGGTACATTTCAATATTTAATTATACTATCTACCAGAAAAAGCCTCCTGCTAGCAGTCCTCCTCACTTGCTACTGCTCTTTCTTTCAGGAAGATAGGATAGGTTTGAGGAATGAGTGCCAATGGCTTAGCCCAAGCGAGCTACCTAAACTAAACTGATTAGTGATGAACATTTTCCAAGTTGCTCACTCTCCATTTTCAAAGGTGTGCTTCAGAGATAATGAAGTTTTTTTTTTAATGTGAGTAATACCATTTAATAAATTATCAGTGTTTTCTTCCATAAGGAAGGGTTTCTTTGTAATGGTGACAGAGATGTAGGTCAAACTAAGTGATGCCTGAACAATATACGAGAGTTAGCAACAACCACCTCTTAGTTTAAATATGGAGAGTATTTTTTCCTCTTTGAGTAAGCAGTAAGCAGTTATACGTAAAAGTAAAACAACACAGATTGCTGTTCTGATATGTACAAGACCTTTTCTTGTGCCACAATACTAAAGTTTACGTCTCCATTTCCTAATTTTATTTCTGAGGTTCCAATAATGTGTCTATGTTTCTACTCTGGACGTTGTGACTTACTATACAGAGCACATCCAAGTATGGTCCAAAATTTGCTATATAGCAAGTACCAAACTCAAGTCAAGGAGCTATTTCTACAACTCATAAAACAGAGTTAATACCTATTCCACCTGTAAAATATGCCAGATATGATAAGAGTCAAATTAGATGTTCAATGTAAGAGCACTTTGAAATTTCAATTGTTCCAAATTGAATGAGCATACATCTTCAATTACTCCCACAGCCATACTAAATGTCAGTAAGGAATTATCCACAAGAACAATGAGAAATAAAAATAGACATGACAATATATGAGAAGAAAATTTTTAGTGATGGAAAGCTGATGAATTACTCAGTATGGACTTAGTAGAGAGGGTTGAAAACTAAGTTTTTTCTGAGATTGTGACCACAAATCGCAAGCCAATTTGAGCCACAGAACCTTAGAAGCATTAGAAGATAAGAGGCACCAACTCATTTAGAAAGTATGAGTGTGAAGTGTAACCAAATAAAAATATATTTGGTTCAGATATTTTATAACTTAGTTGTCTAACAGTAGATAAAATAACATAGTAAAAGCAGTAGTAAAAACTAGAGTGTTTCATTAAATAATGAAATGCACAACTCCTTTCCCCATATATCTAAACAGGTTCTCATTCTACTCCACAAAATGACAGAACACCTTTTCTTTGGGAAAAACTTTGGGTCATATCCCAAAAACATGATTGAGATTCTGATATCTGAGGGTCCCCTTAAGGGGCTGGATTACAAGTACTTAAGCCTCCCACAGTGAGCCCCACCCATGGTACACACAGCTTTCCCAACCCGTCAGTTGCCTTGCAGGACTTGGGAATGAGAGGAGGGTTTTTTCTCTTTCCTTTTTTCTTTGTGTGTGTGTGTGTGTGTGTGTGTGTGTACGGGAGAAGGGTGGTTTACGTTGAATGTTCAGTTTTTCTTCTGCATAAAATGTCATGTTGTGGGATCTTTAGAAAATTTCATACTATATGGATAAGAAAATAAAATATTTAGAACTTGAAAAAAAAATACTTTGGTCCTGTCTAAAATATCCACAGAGACATTTGGTCAATGTCAAAGGTCCTTGAAATTTAGTCGCATCCGAAACAACCATGAAGACATTGGGTCCATACTTAATATAAATCCCACTCTTCTGCAAGATTTGAACCCCAACCCACCTGCTTAGCTCCATGTGCTATTATACCAGACAGGTTACCAAGACAAGAGGGGTTTTTATTGGCAATGCAGTCACAATACAATATTAGACCCATAAATCATGATAGCATTTTTTACATATTGATCTTACAAACCCCAAAGTAGTAATAGATATTATGGGCTATTTGAAGCCAGGGAAGTCTTCCAAGGAAGCATGGCCATTTTGGGCATGATACCAAGGACCTTGGACAAATACCAAGGACCACTGGGCACTGACCAAATGTGCTCATGGACATCTGTACAAACCGAATTTCAAGGACCTTTTGGATTGGACCAAATGTCTCTGTGGATGTTGTGGACAGGACCAAATGTTCTAATATCCTCAGTTTTCTAGAGTCTCCTTCTTAATAGGTTTAAGCAGACAGGATTATCAAGCATTTGAGAAAATCAAATGAATATGACAAAACCAAGAAACACTACAGAAACAGTGTGACATAAGAAGCAGAAGAACATTTAGGGGAAAAAAAAACAGTTCATTAATGACTTCGGACAAGTGCAACATGATTTAAAGGATAACAAAGAGTTGCTGAATAAAACCAATATATATGCGTAAGAAAAATTAATAGAATGTCTGAAATATTAAGTTAGAAGGCTTTTAGATAACTTAAACATAAGTATATAATATACACATGTAGAAAATGTATTTATTAAATATAATGTTTTTAAAAGCTGTAAATGAAAAAGGAGTAATCATGTTACACTATATAGTTCAGGTGTAAATGATCTTTATATTCGTGCTATTGTTTCCAATGATTATTCACTGAACTTCAATATGCGGTACAACTAAAGAGAGTAAAGGGGGAAAAATGGAGAGTGCCTGCAAGTGAAAGGGGGCTAGGAAAGCTAAAATTTTACCTTTCGTATTTATAACTCTAACCTTCAAATAACAGAATACATGTATTGTTTAGAAAATGGAAATTGGTGCTGGAAGACAGCCACAGGAGTTATAAGGGGTTGCTTCTGAGAAGCCAAAAGTAATGTTGGAAACCCTGTATTACTTTTTGATTTTATACTATGAATGAATAATTAAGTAAAAATAAAGATTTACTCTAAAACCACAACTAAGAAAAATTCTAATGGAAGCCATTAATAGTTGGCAACACAGTGTCAACATTAGACCCTTTCCCTTATGCACAGCTTTATGGTTCATTCAGCAAAGATTACTGTTAATTTTCCATGTGCTGGGATTTATTCTAGGCAATAGGAGAAAGGTATCTAAACAGTATTCCTTAGGGTGTCGTATCTACAATATTTCATTGAACTCATTCAATAATAAGTTAAATATCATTCTTTATATTTTACAGTTAAGGGACACCCCCACCCCACCGTAACTGGCACATAGTATGTGGCAAAGGTGGGATAAACATACATCTGTTTTAAATGCCTTTTTGTCATAACCAATCTCCACCTCAAACCTTTCAATAGTTTCTTTTCATCTATAAAATGAATTCTAAGCTCCTTAGCATATCATAGAATATCACCTAAGGCTCAATCTCAATCTCACAAACATATAATCTTATGACTGCATATTATCAACCCAAGGCTCAAACTCTTTAGCTTGTTGTTTGCCACTTCCTATACACTTAGTTCTGCTCATACCAAATAGTCGCTGCTGGAAAATTATGTCCCAAGGCTGTTCCCATGTTATTCCCTCTGCCTAAAACATTTTCCCCATCATTGTTTATTTGGTTTTATCTTTTTCATTCTTTATAATCCAGTCTACTATCTGAAATCCTTTTCTAAAAGCTTTCCAAAACTCTAAGGTTGAGTTATATGTCTGAGTTGTATATGCTTTTGTGTATCTGTAAGAAGAGCATCCTTCTCTAACTCACCATTTACATAGCAGACACCTAACCTTTTGTCTGTGAGAAAGATGTTTTCATATTCATCATTGCATCCCAAAAGCTAAGAGGGGGATAACAATGTTCCCTACAAAAATAACCTAGTATCTAATAGTACAAATAGAAAAATTACATGAAAAGCCATAATTCTAGACAGACATTGAAAGTTACTATGAGAAATGAGTAACACTTTTTGAAAGTTTGGATAAAGAAAATATCACAGAGGTATTTTTTTGTTGTTTGTTTTTCTTCCATAAGGAAAGCTTTGGTTCATTACATAATTAAAGCCAAGGATGGAATGCCCAGGGGAGGATACCAGAAGGGTTTAAGCAATGACAGCAAAAACATAAGTATCTTTCCAAGAAAGATTAGTTCAGTTTTAGTTCAGTTCAGCAGGGGGGAAGATTTAGTTTCAGAGCTTGGAAGAACTGGAATATCACGAACAGACCTTGGTATTTGAAGTATTTGACATCTGTAGAGTTGATGGGAATGGAGTTGGTGGTGGAAATGAGACTGTTAGAAAGATATTTATAGCCCTGGCTGGTGTGGCTCAGTGGATTGAGCTCAGACTTGGGAACCAAAGGGTGGCCGATTCAATTCCCAGTCAGGGCACCTGCCTGGTTTGCAGGCCAGGTCCCCAGTGGGGAGCGCATGAGAGGCAACGACGTGTTGATGTTTCTCTCCCTCTCTCTCTCCTTCCCTTCTCCTCTCTCTAAGAATAAATAGATAAAATCTTAAAAACAAAGATATTTATATAAGCATCAAGATAGACCAGTGGAGTGAAACAAAGAAAGATTATGGAAGACCTATTAGATAATAGGCTCTACAAGGTGGGAAATATAATGTAAGAGGGAGCTGTCACTGTGGATCCAAAGTTTTTGAATCTCAATGTCTGAAGAACAATAAGAATATGGTTTATCTTTGATATCTCCAGCATTCCCAGTCAGCAGAAAGTGAGATAGATTGTTGACGGCTTATCTACTGATATGGGAGAGGTAGAGAAGATCAAGCCTTCATGGATCACAGTGAAATGAATGAAACTTGCTCTACAGTTTATACGCATAATGCGAACTGTGTAAGGATTTTAAATACACACCTAGATTAAAGCCATTCAGCTCTCATTGGAGTAATAAATCATGTGTATTAGGACTGTATACATTGTGAAGGTAATAATAATGTTTAATGACTTTTTTTCATCTAATGAGCAATGTCCCATGAACAAGGACTTTGTTACATTGTTACTATCTTGGTCTTTCCATTTATAGAAGAAATGAGAATTTCAATATAATTGAGTAGAAAGGTACAATAGCTCATGATAACTTATGTTTCAAAAATGAAATTTCTCTATCTTTAGGCTTTATAGATTCAAACTAATGCCTACATATAAATATGTGCTTATTTTGAACCTTTAAACATCTAAGTTCAATATTAATTGAATAGTAATGTGAATTTACACAACTCTTTTCTTTTAAGCACTTTCAGCATTTCACAAAAAAAGTCTCTCATTAGTCCTTGCCAACTCCTGGCTCAGAAGGGTAAGGTTCACCTGAAACACCAATCCAAAAGAACCTGTGCACCCCAATGTTCATAGCAGCACAATTTACAATAGCCAAGTACTGGAAGCAACCGAAGTGCCCATCAGCAAACAAGTGGATCCAAAAACTATGGTATATTTACACAATGGAATTCTACGCAGCAGAGAGAAAGAAGGAGCTTCTACCCTTTGCAACAGCATGGATGAAACTGGAGAGCATTATGCTAAGTGAAATAAGCCAGGCGGTGAGGGACAAATACCATATGATCTCACCTTTAACTGGAACATAATCAACAAAAGAAAAAAGCAAACAAAATACAACCAGAGACATTGAAGTTAAGAACAATCTAACAATAGCCAGGGCGGGTGGGGGGGGGGGGGACAGTGGGAAGAGGGATTACAGGAACTACTATAAAGGACACAGGGACAAAACCAAGGGGGATGGTGGCAGTGGGGGAGGGAGGTGGGTTCAGCTGGGGTGGGGTGGAGGGATGGGGAGAAAAGGCATACAACTGTAATTGAATAACAATAAAAATTTAAAAAAAAAAAAGGGTAAGGTTCATTTATCCTGATAGTTGGCCTACCACAAAAACAGAGCATCTTGATGGCTCAGTACAGTCAGCTTAGAATCTCAGCTTCTTAAATTTTAGTTCAAATCAACCTTCTCAAAGAAACAAGTGATTTCAAAAAAAAAGGGAGTTCTCTTTTCCAGGTCCTTTCCCTGTTTCATGAAGTTAACAACTGAATCTATTATTTCCTTGAAACAATCCCACAATGCTTTTCTCATTGCAGTACATAGAGCGGGGGGGTTAATAAATGTTGACTGATTAACATGAAGTAAGCTGCAGTTTTGGGATACATATAAAACTTCAGTCGAAAAAAAAAAAAAACCACTTCAGTCAAATTCCAATACTCAGAGGGACAAACAAAGCAAAATTATTTCATTAAACTGAGTTCAGTTAGATAGTACCTGCCACAAAGATTAATTAAAGAGGATATCAAAAGTACAAATGAAGTATAATTCACAAAAGTCTAGTTCTAAGGAGAAAAATCCATGAAGGGGTAAGCACCCAAGATCAAGAGAGTGATGACCTTCCTCGTATCGGCCCAGGCGAAAAGCCAAATGCATTCTATGTCACATATGCGCAATGCACTGGGAATATTTCTCCTCCAGGAGCTCTCCCTGGTGTTCATGTGACTTTGTATCTGTGTAGTTCTTGTGAATCCCGTGCACACATAAAGCAAAACCCTGCACATGCTAGCTGGATTTAGGTTTAAAATAAGAACTGTTTTTAATTATATTTAATAGTTTAGTCATAGAGAAAACAGCATGAATCATAATCATTTGCAAATGATTAAAATCATTGTGCAGTTTAAGTTATTTTGCTTATTATAGGCAGTATCTGCAGAGGCTAAGAAAAATACTGATTCAAAATTAAGCTCAAATTATTAAAACTATTAATAGTTATAAAACTTATTAAAATTGCTATTAAACATAGCAATTTTACTAATATACATTGATGATGATATAAGTAATTCTACATAATGATATCTGAAAAATGGAATAATAGAAAACAGTTTTTTTCCCAAGACAAAAATCAGATTGAGTAGTTATGCTTTAATCTAGTGGCAAAAACAAATAAAATGGGATTTTTTTAAACTACCATAATTTGCTCCTTTGGACCATGTAAGGGGGTCAACTTCCTGCATTTGCAGAGCACAGCATAATTCACCACCTTCCAGAAACTCCTGCACCCTCCACAGGAGCCGGACTTCCATCAGTCTTACCAGAAGTAAGTAGAATCAAATTAAATACAGGTTATGCCTCCCCAAATGCCCTTGGCAAGCCTTCATACAGCTTTGTGGACAACTAGAGTCACAGAAAGAAAATACCTATAAAGAATAAATGACTGAGTTTCATAAATGAAGGTGGGAAAAAGGGATATGTACATACCTGTGTAAGTGGAAGGCCTGTCCACAAACACGAAGCCAGCCGATTCAAAGTAAGCACACTTACAGATATGAAATTGGAGTAAGCTCTACTTGTATTATAATTTATTGGTTTAGTTTTCTATCAGTAACATAAAACTGCACTCAACACATTTTTTTCACTGAAAATAACCAACTGTTCTTTAAATGATTGTGATTTAAAACATTCATGAAATTTTATGAGTTACAAAATCACGATGTCAGGGAGTGTCAATGCTTCCATTAACCCAACGATGGGTAAAATGAGTCTCTGCAATTTTTTTTTATTTTTTTTTGCCACTGCATTCTACTGAAGTAAATCTAGCCCCGAATAAAAGCTTTGGGAATTTAACATTGCCCTTTTAGTTATCTCCATGGTACTTTTTAGATCTCTTCTCTGCATTTCTTTCTTTTTGCTGCCTCCTGCCCACCCACCACTGTGTGATATTAACTTCCACTGTCTCTACAACTTAGTCATCACTTATTGGGTACAATTCCTTCAGGGTTTTACTGCTTAACAAAATAGTTATTCTGTTGAATTAACTTTAAATATCCATTTTTTCCTCTTGTAAAACTAACATGTCTATTATGGAAATTTGGATGCCATAGAGAAAAGTAATACAATTAAAATTTGCATAACATTATTCAGGCTCTAGAGTTAAGACTACCTTTTTTGAAATTCTGGTGGCCTTTGGCAGATAATTTAACTTCTCTTATTCTCAGCTGGATCATCTATGACGTCGAGATAATGTCTTATTTCATGTAGATAGAGGGTGAGAAATAATGGAAAGAATTGTGTAAAGTGAATATAAGAATGCCTGATATACAGTAAGAGCTCAGTAAATGCCCTATTTTTATTTTTCAGAGAAATTCTTCATATTCTAATTGCAACATAAATATTTTCAATTGTAAAACCAGGATTCTTGGTCAGTCCTTCCTGCTTTCTAGCTGTGTAAACTTAAGTATACTTTTTAATAACAACAATAATGATATAAAAATAATAGGTAAGTCATATAGAGAACTTACTGTAAAGAAAGCATTTTATAAGCCTTTTATATATAACTAAATTAGTCCTCATAGCAACCATAGGCAATAAGTACTGTTATCATCCCTCTTTTACAGATGAGGAACCTGAAGCACGGAGACTTAATCGCCTGAGATCACTTAGCTAGAACTAGGTGCCATATGCCAGAATTTGAACCAGGCGGTTTATCTCCAGGATCTGGGTTCTGAACCTCTGCATTGCCCTGCATTTATCTCTGTGAGCTTCAGACTCCTCTTTTTTATTTTATGAAAAATAATCTCTCCCTCACAGTCAAAATCATAATCTTAAATACAAAGCAACATAAATCATAGTGCATTGTGCAGTATCACATATATTAAATTCTTTGCAATATTTTAAACATATAAAGATGGGCTGGATTTCTCTTGAACCTTCTCCTTTCACTGTACCTTTCAATTCATGAAAACAGTTCCCTACAATTATATGTCATACAGATATTCAGAGCATTGTGGTGAGCACTTTATATGTTATAGTTCATTTAATCTTCATAGGGCTGTTGTATGTGAGGAAACTGGTTTGCAGAGTGAGATGGAATTACTTGCCCAAGGTCGTGCCACAGATAAATCTCTGAATTAAGATTTAAAATGGGGAGACTAATCCAAGAGTTCACATAACCATATGTTATTTTTTACAGTTTCTATAGGAAATGGAAAGAATGTACTCATGCCCTAGGTTTTTTATGTAATAGCTTTGAAAATGTATGTACAAATATATAAAATTGCACATGTCTCTAGTTTTATGGTCTCTATATATGATAACCATAGAGTAATGCATAGAAAAGGAGCAAAGTACTTTATCCATTTGCATCCATTACGCATTCCATTTATTTTACATCAGTGGCTCCCCAGACTGTCTGTAAGATTAGGGTATTTGATAGACTTGTTTATTCACTCTCTAATTGGTAGACAACTTGCATTGCTCCACCATACTTGGAAGTGCATTATACTTGATGAAATCATTTTCTTCAACCACCAGGGTTTCTCATGTTTGAAATGAGGATAACTTTGCTCATGAGAAGAAAATTGGAAAAGTGAGCACTTGAAATACATTAGCTGGGAAAATATATAAGAAAATGTTGTAAAAGGGAAAGGGAGGCAAACAACTTTAGTACACATAAAACTGAAAATGCTCATCTATATTTGCCTTATTTTTTCTCCAATCCTATATGAAAAGACATAGCTAATTAAATTTGTTTTTAGTGTGTGAGAATTCTGTATATGGTAGGGTAATTGTTTTTATCATTTCATAAAATAATTCTTAGCTACTAAAAACATTTAAACCTCCAAATCCAGGATATTTATCACTAGCTTAAAACTGGGCTCCAGGACTTAAACTCGGCTGGTAATTCATCTACCAGATATATTTCATGGGATAGTGCATTATGAGATTTTAAAAGAAACATTTGTCTTGGCTGAGTGAATGTTTAAAAGTTTGATTGTAAACAGCTTTTGGAACCCTACAACTCAGTAATACTCAGATGGCCTGCTACATCTGGCCTGGCCCAGATGTGCACTGGCCTTTATCCTATGCTGCTTCCTGTCCCCTTTTGCAACTTTCCTTCCTTTCCTACTTGATCCTGCTCACAGCCCCCATCCCCCTTTTATTCTCTCCTCCGTGAACATATACCGTGAAGGGATTCCAAATTCTAGAAACGTGCAGAGGCTTACAACATTGACCAATGGAATACAAGTAGTCTACAAGGAAGACAAAGTAATTTCTAAGTGCCTGGTCTCCCTGGGCTGCCTACTGTATGACAGACCCTCCCTTGACACTGTGACCTTCCATAGGTGGTTTGTTGGACTGTGTCAGATTTGCAGGTTTTCAGACCCCACTTTCACCAGTGTCTTTAAAGTGCTGCTTTCTAGTAATTCTCCTGTCAGAGGTTATTCCGAGTCCTTCTATCCTTTGACATTTTCCCACTGACGTGTTCTTGAGACCAGAAAGAAAGGGTCCTTCTGCAGGAGGGAATGACAGAAACTAAAGATCATTACAATGATCTATGTAAGTCAAAAATTGCAATGTCTACCTTGATATTAATACTTTAAGGCAGAAACATTGAACTCAAGGGTTCAGTGCTTTAAAAGCACAATTTTTAGTGTTTGGTGAGCAAGAGGGTTCCTGGAAGGGACGTTTGTTTGCTATCTCAAGAATCAAGCTACTTAGAAAGTAACTACTTTCCGTTCTCAACAGGATGGCCTCATCAGACACTAGAATGCCTAAGGAGTTAATGTCCAGTTCTGTCCCATATCTACTTCTTCCTGTATGTTCTATAACCTTCATTTACTGCATCCAGACCTAAACAAACAAACAAGCAAACAAACAAACCCAAGATGTAGGAATAGTAAGTGGTGACAGACATACTCAGATACTTTAAATGAAGGCCTGATATCAGCATCAGGTCTGGCACACAAAATAGAGATGAAGAGACAGGCAGGAGAGAAGGTGGGGAGCAACAGCTGCCAGGGAGAAATGCAAACTACTGACATGGCAGTGATCTGTGGAAAGGGCAGGTGGAGGGACACAGTGCAGAAATAAGACTGAATGCCAACCAAATAGTACACCGCTGAGTAAAGTAGGAGAGTGGCAGAAACAGAATGCAAGGCACTGACCCTCACACTTACCTACGGCTGGAGCATGAATGTACCGTGTGGTGTTTTATGATCCAATGTATTTGACTGTACGGGAGAGAGACCATTGGAGAAGATACCACAAAAGCACATCCCCCACAGCATTTCAGCTACCATTGAGTAGTAGGAAAATAAACACCCCCATTTATGGTACAAATGGGAAAATTACATCTATTCATGGCCAGAGGACAATCTCTAGAATATTATTATCAATTGAGGAAATCAGGTTTTTATAAAATCCGCTTTATTAAAGCCATTTATTTCTAAGTTTCTTTTTAATTCTTTTTATATACAATGAACTCACTGACAGCATGAGGGTAAGTGTAAAATAACACTGCCACATGGAATTTGAAAGAGTAGTCCTTCATAAAGGATGCTTTGGGGACTAATATGAACCTCATTTGGAAATTCTTCTCCAGCTTTGAGCTCTAATAAAGAAAAATATGATTTCTTGTTCCCTAAGACCACCGTGGGGCCACAGATGGCATGTACAGAAGGGGCCTCGGACCCTTGTGCCCACTGCCTTTTTCGAACTTGGGGAGTTCACAATAGCGCTGACACACCGTGGCAGCTATGCAGCGCACTGGGTTCTTTCTGGTCACCAAATTCCCTAAGAGAGATGAGTCTGCCCTCCAAACACACATGTGTATAAAGGATAAAGCTAGTGACATAGAACAAATGAAGGAAAAGAAAATAAGGTGTCATGGGATGATATGAAGAGTCAGAGAAGAGAAAAATAGAGGGAAGAGAGAATTATAAATTTTTCAGGTGAGGAAAATATGAAGTGGAATAAAAATTAAAGAGGAAGAATTTTGACTATATATATACATACACACACATATACACGCACATACACAGAGAGAGAGAGAGAGAGAGAGAGAGAGAGAGGGAGGGAGGGAGAGAGAGATTTTACCATGGTATACACACCCAAAAAGAAAGAAAGTGTATTATTACAAAGAACCACATGGCTGGCCCTGGCTAAGTAGCTCAAATGGTTAGTGTGTCATCTTGATATGCCAAGGTTATGAGTTCAATCCCTGGTCAGGGCACATATAAGAATCAACCAGTAGAGAGTAACAAGAATGGAGAACCAGAAATTAATTAAGTCTTTTGATGAAAATTGGAATATTAAAGATGGCATTAGAGAACCTGCATTACGCATTTTTCAAAATTAGTAATATAATCAATGGATTTTGAAGTCTGGGACTGTTCTAAATCAATAAATTAAAAAAATCAATAAATCAATACATTTTTTAAAAAATTAAAAAGAACCACATGACTTAGAGAAATCACAAAGAATAAAAACCTGCTTGCTTTTATATGGCTTAATAAAAATAAAATGTTTATGATTACATAGATGGACGCAGATGATTTGGAATGCAAGGAAAATTCACATACCCACGTCTCACTCCCAAATTATCAGTGATACTGGAGACTACATCTGTCATCACTTTGTGATAAGCACTGCTCTCTTTGGAGGTCCGCTTTTGACTCTTTAAGAGTCCTGTTGCCTATATTAAGGAACTAATAGCTCAGTATGAATCACTTTGGGAAATAGAAACAGAATATTGTGATTGGGAAGGGAAATAGTATAAAAGTGACTGGCATATCAGGAAAAAATCTGCTCCATAAGGGAATTGAAGTCCCTAATATACACAGAACTGTCATTCTTTGTCCTGTGATTCTTCAAGGAGGAGGGACTGGACATGTGGGATAGAGATTCATAATGCAAGACACTTAGGCTCTATCTCACTGGGTGGAAAAAAGCCTTCTGTGCACTGGGGGAGATTTGGGGAGATGCATAAGATGAAGAAGGCAAAAGAATGTTATTACAAGTTTTTTTCCATCTCAAGCATGCAAATTACTTTGTTTCCCTGGGACTCCCAAATGTCAGGAAGAGTAAACGCTAAATGCCTGGAGGTGGATGCTGAAAGAGAAGGGAGAGAGGGATGAAAAGATGTGAAATGGCGAAGACCTGTTTGCATCAAAACCAATTTGCCTAGCCGATCCTGCAGGAGTGTACACAGAGGTGATATGAGTCCCAAAGTACATGTAAACCTAAACACATGTTTACCAGCTGTCCTCTCCCACAGATGTTCAATGAGAACAAAATAAATTAGATCAACATTTTAAAAATGCATCCAGTAGCTATTTGCCCAGGGAAAGAAGACGACAAGTAGCTATTTCAAAAGTTGATGTACCAGGTCAGAATACTCAATATATGATAAAAATTAATGAGCCAGTAAGTGATCCAGCTGCAGATCTGATCAATCCAGCTACTGCATTCTGGGTTGCTTACGTAGAACAAATGGGTAATGGTGTTCTATGGCATGAACTTATATAACTGCAAACATTATTAATGATTTTAATCCATCTTTAAAAATGACCCAAGTCCACCTAAAAAAAAATCCTTCTAGTATGCTTGTTCTGTAGATTTGGGGAAAATACAGCCTCATCCTAAGTGGCACCAGTAAGTATATTACTGAAATCGGTACTAAATATTTCTATTAAATGGTATTGGTCAGTATATTTCTCACAAATTTAATAACTAAAATCTTCTATTTTTCTTTTATAAAACATAGAGTGGAATAAAAAAGACTGGAATAATTTTCTATCATAGCTTTCGCATTTGTAACTCTCTCAACCAAAACTTGTCTAGATTTTCTCATTTATATCCCATTGCAATTGTTGTTTTCCAATCAGTCATCATATGTAAATCTTAATGTACTTCTAAATATCTTGGCTGTATTCACTGAACCTTTTTGATCTCTAATATGTCTTAAAATGAAATAATCGAACTTGGACCATGTACAATGAGAATATATCATTTGATATGGAGGCATTATGTCATTTTACTGTTAATGGCTTTCCTTTGTGCCTAAAGAACTTTTGATATTAACTATTGAAGAGCAGTAGAAAATTGTCTTCTGTATCTGCTATGCCATTTTCCTGAAATAATCCAAGTGGTTGCCATGTAATAGTTTTAATAATTTAATTTACAAAGAGAAAGTCAGATTTATAAAAGTTGTTAATCTTACACAGAGAAGTTGAGTTCCATCTGTCACAGCCTCCTGATTCCTCAGAATGCTTCATTTACTGAAACATAACATTATTATTTACTACTGGTAAACAAAAACACTGCTCTTTTCTATGGTATATGTACCATTTTTATTCATACTTGTATAAGGGACATTAAAATGGAAGGTTATATATTTTGATACCCTTTCCATGATCCTATCTTTTCCTCACAATCAGCTTGGAGGGGCATCTTAGTATGTGATGGTAATATCAATTACAGTATGCTGGAAAAATTGTGGGTCCTAGCTATAAAACGCATGCCAAGAAATATATTTTTTATGTTTTATTTACATAATTAGGAATAATAGTATGGGTACCCACCATTTATCACTGGTAAAATGATGATAATTTAGTAAAATTATAAAACATCTGTCCTTTAGAACAGCCCTGGCCTACAAAATGCATTGATTAAATTACTAATTCTGAAAAATGCATGATATGTGTTCTCCAATATCATCTCTAATATCTCCCGATTTTCATCAAAAGACTTAACTAATTCCCGGGCCTCTGTTCTTGTCATTCTGTATTTTGTTTCTGAGAAAGCTCAACCCATGAGCACATTTACAGAACTATTTCTTAAATAGTGGCTGTCATAATCTATATCTCCAGGTCCCTATGTATAAATAATTACTACATGTTCCCAGACACCTCAAATTCAATGCGTTCAAAACTGAACAATTCTTCTCTGTACCAATGTTGCATGTTTCCTTGTAATCCCTATCTGTGAAAATGATATTTTATAATCCAAGAGAGAAACCTGAGTGCTCGCCTACATGTGTATATCTTATTTTCCTGCCCTACCTCTTACAGAATACAAATTCTTTGTCTGAAGTCATCATAAATTCCTGCCTGGCTATTTGCAATAACCTCCTAGTTGACTTTTTCACCTCCATTCTTTTCTCCTAGAAATCTATCTTCTGGTATTTTGCCAGAGTTACCTCACAAGTTGCAACTTCCCCTCCTTCCTACTCATCATTATGATACAATGGGTTTCTTATTTTTAGAATCACATATTTTAGCATCATCTGTCCCCATCTCAGCTCTTGCCACTGTTCTCTTCCCTTTCAGCCTCTCCCACCAATAACAAACACACCCTTTGTTTGAGCCCTAGAAAATACATTTATCTGCTAAATAGGTCATATTTTACTCCTCTGTACCTTGCTAAAGCTTTTCCTGGAATGTTCTTACCTCTTCTTTATCTGATGAATATTAATTGGTCCACAGGGCTTCTGCAGCTCAGCTGCCACTCCCCTGGGGACACTTCCCCCCTTCTGCACTCTCACAGCAGCTTCAGTTTCCTTCCCTCAGAATGCATGCCTGTGCACTCACAGGGGGACTTATCTGCCTGTCTAATCCACTAGAAGATAAGTTACTGGAGAACACGAACCAAGTATTGCCAAACTTTACATCCTAAATGTAACATATTGTAGGTCTTCATGAGATGTCAGTCAATGAACAAATGAGTGTATGGTACGACTAAATGTATAATATTATTTCTCTTTATTGCCAATATAGATAACATAAGTGTTGTGTGTTAAGAATGCTATTAATATTATGAATATTATATTTATAATTATATATTTATTATAGAAATTGAATTACTAGCAATATTTCAGGAATATATAAAAATAAATATAGAAAGAGAAAATTATACTTTAAATAGAAAATACTATAAAACTCCAAATCTTGAACTACTAAAACCATAAATATTTGAAAGAATCACTAATGCATGGTATTCTTAAGGTATCTATAATTACATGTCTAGAAGAGAACTGAGCAATAGAAATATATCAGCCATGTATATGTATATATATAGTATATATACATAATTTTAGCCACTTTAAGATAATAGTGAAAAGAATCATGGGAAATTATTTGTGTTAACATTTTATTTAGTTTAGAATATCAAAAATTACTTTATAATCAATATAAAATCATTGATGAGATAGTATACAAATATTTTTCATCCTACTTCTCAAAACGTGTTGTGAAATTTATAGTTATAGTGCATTTCAGCTCAAAATCACCACGACATAAGTGGCAGACAGCCACATGTGGCTAGTGGCTAGAGTATTGGTCAGTTTACTGGGACTGCAAAGTTAAAATCCACTCTGTGACAAATCAGACTATAGCTCGGAATAAAATCTGAATTCGTCTAGGAAACATAGACTTTTTGTTTGGTTGGTTTTTGAGTAATAGCTATGACTGGACTAAAGCTTACATTATTTTCAAAGAAATAACTTGGAGAGGTGTTTTCCTTATAAAATAAGGATGACCCAGGAAATGCAGCTGGGGTTTCCCTGTCACTACCTTAAGAAACACCAGGAGAACAAAACATTCTGCTAGCAGATTCAAAAGCAATGTGTGGAGGGCCAGCTCCCTCTGCCAGAGATTTCCTGAGGCAGTTTTTAATCTAGTACTACGTGATTTATTCTATGAAGAAAATTGTTCCGCAGGTTACTTTGCAGCCAAATCTAGTGGGGCTACCTTTGTCAGTTCACACTCTTCTCACTCAGAAGATGAAGATCCTTCTGAGGATGAACATTCACGGTTCCTATTCCTTAATTATAGACCTAAGGCAGGTCCCAAATTATTAGAATAGCATGTATTCCCCTAACAACCTTCTTAGAATGTCTAAAAGAATTTTGTAGGCAGCAAAGTAATTCTTTTAAGCAAGGGAGAATTGTGTAATGGTCAAAAAACCAAGGAGAGTAAACAGTCCATTTCCAGCTGAAGTTCCCTACTGACTGGCAATGTAGGTAAGCCCTTTGGCCCCTCTGTGCCTCACTCCTCATGTGGCTAACCTTGGGGAAAAATGCCGCATCTATTTACCTGACAATAAGGTAAACTGTAAGGCTCAAGTCTCTAGAGAACTGATGTCACATTAAAATTGATTGTTTTATGAAGATAAGCATGGCCATCATCTCTGCTAGCAAGATACGGAAGTTGGAGAACATTTAAGAAATAATAATAATAACAATAATAATACAATAATAGTATTAGCCACATGTTAAGTGCTTTCTACGTGCTACAAAATGTGCTAAATGCCTTATCTGACTTATTCTTCATAAGCGACACTGTAAAGCAGGCCCTATTATTATATCTGTTATACAGGTGTGTAAACTCAGATAAAAGAATAAGGGGTGCCCTCCACGTCACGCAGTGACTAAGTGTAGATTTGGAATTTAAGCTCTCTAATGCCAATGTCACAGCGTGAACCACAGTCACTATCTGAGAGCTACCAATCGTCATTGAGATCATTTTCCAAATCCAACTATTTCTTAGGAGTCCTTTTCCATCTGGGCATCTTCAATTTGGCCCTGAGGACTTCCCACTAAAATTCCTCCATTCTTTCTACCACCTACAATGTGAAAAAGTCTATAGGTGGTAGAAAGCCTGCCTTTGTACTCCCAACAGCGGATAGAACGTCCAGCATGATTCCGTCATTAAGGGAATATAGGAACACAGGAATGAGGCCTTCCATTTAAAGTATCATCAAGTACTTCCCAAAATGGCAGGGTTCAGTTTGCTGATGTGGAAAGATTAAATGTGTGAGACAGTAACTGTTTCTTTTAGAATCATGAGCCTAAAAGTCATGAGACATAAAATATGTTGTAAAAAATTCATAAAAACATCCCAATACCTACAACTTATTCATTAAAATTCATCAGTTTCTCACTTGTTCAGAGCCAAGAAGTTGAACCATAAAAGATTATTAGTACTTTTATAGAAGTTTGGGGGCCACTGTTTACTTCCCAGACGGCTTCTACCTAGAAGCCTCGGAAGGAAGAAAGCGTGCTTAGTCAATTAAGCTCCTACATCATCCAGGCTTAGACTGGGTGCTTATCTCAGTGCTTATACCTAGAGTCACGGTATTCCCCTGAGAATTTCCTGTTATGAGACTGTCAAAGTCTTCCAGAGACAGAAGGCATCACTACTCATTCCCTTCACCCTTACCTTGAATTCCGTAACAGCACTGGCAACTGACCTTTTCTTCCCCTAACCGGTCCTGGCAGGCATCAGTGTGACAGGAGTTAAGGCAGAATCATATAGGCATTGAGGAGTCCTAGGTCCCCGAATGATAAGAAGAAACAGCCGCCTGCTGAAGGAATCCTCCAAAAATACCCATCATTTTCTTGTTTTAAAAATGTCTACCTAAAGTGATACTTAATTCATGAACTCAATGTGTAAGCAACACGTTTCAGGTCATTAATGTCACCCGTATTTAATGTCTCTTAAAACTAACCATCGGCCCTCATTTCTATGCTCATCTTCAGTTTTGTAGTTCAAACTACCTTTAGATAAACTGTCATTATCTAAAACTTGACATGGCTACAAATGATGTTCTCATTTTATCCCTAAAATTCTCTGATTCTTAAGGGGAACAAACTTCCCCCCTCCTAAACATACCTCTTTGGTACAAGTAGAAACAGATGTGGGAGGAGCTCTGAGAATTGAGAAGTTACCCTTTGGTAAGACACATTTAGTGTTTATAAGGAAAATATCATTTGTGTGGTTTCTCCCTCTCAGTAACTGGAAGGGAACTACTAAACCTTTACAAACTCCTAAATGAAGAAGGCAGGGATCTAAACCTGCACAGCCCCCTTGCCCGAGTTTGCTGTGCTCTCCCCGGCCTCTCACAACTTGCTCCCTCACCCTCAACATTTGCTTTGGTCTCTAAATGGAAATAGTATTTAAGGTGATGGTTTGCACCATTTGGGGGAGGTAATTTTCCTCAGCATCTCACTTGTATACAGGAGGTATATATGTTAATGAACTTCTATGTTTTCTCCTCTAAATTTGCTGAAAAGCTAGAAGAGTGGAAGAAAAATTATTTTTCCTCTACCACAGTTCTAGGTCTCTAAGTATAAACAAAATTAACCTAGTCTCCCAGCGTCAAAATTTTGAAGTTTTCCTGATTTCTCTTTCACAAACCAGTTAGATAACAAAGCTTGTTTTAATTTCCCATTATATTTTCCCATCACTTTGCTCCTAGATAAATGTAAAATTCTTCCAACTCCTATGTTTTCTCCCATATTAAGAATTCTCTGTCTACTGACAGATTAATCTTCAAAGCCATTGATCTCTGAATTTAATGATCATCTTTGAATCCATGCATTCAAACTATTTAATGGAGTAAAATCCAAACTCCTTAGCATGTTATTTTAATCTCTGCATGATCTAACTTCAATTTGTCTACCCAAGTCTAAATTCAACCATCCCATTATTTTTCCTAATGTACAGACACAATTGACCACTTTCTGCATTGGAAACTATAGACATTTTAAGGTCATACATCTCCAATTACAGTATAAATCATATTCATCATTTAAATTCAAATGTTCTTGCCCCATACAATATTGTCTAATACATCTAATAATACTGTTTTTAATTCCTAAATTGTGTCCATCACTTTATGTTCTCTGTTACAAGTCTGGTGTTCTTCTCTCCTGTGAAATCCCCAAGGACAGAAGCCACATGATTTTTGTTTCTCCCTGAAAATCCATTATAATGCCTTGTATACATTAAGAAGCCAAATATATATTCACATTTTGTTGCTGAATTTTGTTCATTAATACAGCTACAATTGTTAGGTCACCATTATATTTCTTAACTTTAATATATTTCTTTTGTTTATAAAACTAATAATTTTGAATTATTTCTGAAGTTTTCCCTAACCAAAAAGAAAATCCCCCGAGTTACAATTTTAAATGGTAAGGCAAAAAGGCTCTACATAGGGATAAATCACTAGGACTTTTAACTCAACAACTTGTGTTTGCATTTTACTTAAGTTCTTTAAATTTCTGAGAACTCTTCTGTTAAATGGGTGTAATTGTAATACACATCACAATGGCTTTTTAAAGATAAAACAGAAGGATGTACATTCAGTGTTTTCAATGATTCTTGGCATACAATTCAATAATTGATTCATATTTTATCTATTAATTTTATTTTACTCCTTACCTTCTAGGCAGGAGGCTGTTTCATTAAAAATAATTTTATGATATACCTATAAAATAAATCAGTCCATAAAAATCCAGTTTCATACAATACCCTGGAATTACTTTTTGGCAATTTCTTCTGGCGTTGTCATTTAGGTAAAGCCCCCATTTGTACACTGTGTCATTATGGTATTGATGAGTGAAATAAGCTAAAGCCATCCCAGTAACTGCAAAACCTACTTCCTCCAAAACTTTGTGATTCTTGCGATGAACAAAGGCCAGTCTTTAAAAGGGAAGAGCTCTCTGTGAAAACTCATGAGAGCTTCCATGGCTGAGTTCTCAGTTCCCATCTCTGTTGGGAATGACTCAGGAAAGGCTCCTATTGTCTCTAACCTGGACCACTGAAATAACGTTCTACATATTTCAATCTCCCCTCTTCTCACTGTTGTCATGTTTATCTTTTAACACATAGTCCTGATTACAACTCTCTACTCCTTAGAAAACGCACACAGCTTCCTTCTGCTCAGAAAATAAAATCCAAAGTTGCCGGGAGAGAATTCAATACCTTCCGTTGTAGAGGTCTAATCCGTCACGGCAGCCTACAATGCCAGTGTTAGCACTCTCAGTAAACTAAGGCCAAACCAAAGGCATTTTACATACTTTTTAAGTCTTATGTTCTTTCCTGCTCTTTCCAATGCCCTTCCTGGACTCACTCTTTCTTTTCCTACACAGATTCTCATTATACCCAAACATACCACTTAAAAAAAATCATATTCTCCACAACACTTTTACATGCCATACTCCCATAGATTTGCATATATATATATATATATATATGCATATATGTACATATAAATATA
The DNA here is from genome assembly GCF_022682495.2 of Desmodus rotundus. Lineage (NCBI taxonomy): Eukaryota > Metazoa > Chordata > Mammalia > Chiroptera > Phyllostomidae > Desmodus > Desmodus rotundus. The sequence goes on from NC_071389.1 coordinate 50,954,884, forward strand.
TACATATTTAAAACTATGTCTTTTGAAAAATTATAAATATATAAATAATGTATAAATATATGTATAAAGTTATAGATATTGTAAGTATGTACACATGTTATATATAAACAACTTTATATAACACATGCATATTTGGAATATAATAATTTAGATACATGATTTTCTTTTCTATTAGATCATGAGCTCTGTGAAACATACCTTAGCATAGTGTCTGGTATATGTTAAATGGTCGATATAGTTTTCTTAAATGGGTGAATATGTAAATGAATGAGTTATCTTTTGTTCTATTACCTATGAAACACACAAACTCCAGGCTTTACAATGGTTTTCAGTAATGCCTCACTGACAGATATCAATTTCTAAAATGTACTTCCTGAGTCCCAATTATTTGACATCACAAAATCATAGGACTGAAAAGGAGTGTAACAACGCCCGCTCCAGGCTTTGGTGAGGCTATCATTGTTTAGGAAAACTGTCTTCTGTTTTAAAAGACTTCAGCATGGAAAGGATTTCATAGCCTGCCCCTTTCACTAAACACTTTCAGGTTTAATATTGTCCACTATTTTTAAGAAACATATTTTATTTATTTATTTTTAGAGAGAGGGGGAGGGAGGGAGAAAGAGAGGGAGAGAAACATCGGAATGACTGGGGACCTGGCCCACAACCCAGGCATGTGTTCTGACCGGGAGTCAAGCCAGTGACCTTTTGGTTCACATTATGACGCCCAACCCACTGAGCCACACCAGGTCAATAATGTCCACCACTAATTCCTACAGATAGTTTTGAGATTACTTTCCAAGATAATTGAAGCAGCACTGTTTTTTCTCCGCTTTTTCCTCTCTGAGACGATGACACAACAGCAGAAGATTTTGAGAAAAGTTAAATATAACATCGTAAGCAAGGACTATGACAGATGGGTTGTAGATTCAGAACTAAAGTTCCTCATTTATTTACATGTATCTATTTTTACTTGGGTTTGTTGATTCTGTTTTCTAAAAATTTCTAAGATACACTCTTTCTCAAACCCAAGATTTGGTGTACTGCTATTTTGGCCAAGGCAACTTTTTTTTTCCCTTTGATGTCAGGGCCTTGGTTTTCCATGCAATCACTTTTAATCACTGAAAATATGTAGCTTTCACTTTGTTTATAGACTATTGATGACTGTTTTTGAGTTTTGAAGGAATCAGCCTTAAACCTAGCCCTTGTTAGATGTAGTAGTTTGCTTACTTTGCACCGATTAATCTTCCTTCAGTTTCTCTTTGTTCTCTTTGTTCTAGTGGTCCTGGTTTCTCTGAAAACACTTAATGTACAAATGTAGTGTCCATAACCAAGCTTCTCCTTTGTATGGGTCACTGCATTGTGAGCTAAACATACATTATTTTGTTTAGTTCTTATAATAACATCTTGCAGGGAGTCACCAGAGGACATAATCACCAGGTGATCTGAGAGCTGGACCCAGGTGATTGGAAACTGCTCATTTCCTCTCCTGTCCTTGGAAGATGCATCTCACTTGCCTTTCCCAGAAGCCACTTTACAGACACAGCTTTGAGGTAGTCATGTGGTGATGAGACTCTCTGGACTGGGTATGTGACTGAATCCAGGTGAGGCCTCTGTGTACAGAAATGAACCCAGTTAAGTCCTCTACAGAAACTTTTAAGATTCTGGCAGGTGAATGTGGAAAATTACTTGTCTAGTGACCACCTAAGACAGCTCTCTTAAGTTCCCTTGCTCATTAAACTTGCCACTTAGCAAGCTAGAGTGCTCTGACTTTTTTGCTTGTCTCTCCCTGCCCTCTTTGTAAGGTTACACAAGCCAATTTCAGATAACACTTGACAAGCTCCCTGCCAGATTTGCACAGCAACTAACACCATGAGATTGATGTGAAAACAAGGCAAAGCAACAACATAAGGTTCTAGGTATATACTTAAATCTGACTTCAAAGCCTATACTTTTAAATCTCCAAGTTGTTCTGAAAACTGGAATACCATAGTGATGAATGTTCTAGAAACATCATTATGTATAACGTTTCTTATAAGCTTCCTTTAATTTCTTCTTAATTTTGGACTTTAGACAAAGGTAATGATTACGGGTATAATTAAACTGAATACAACTTATTGAACACATTACATGTTAAGCATATTACTCATATAATTATTTTTTTACTCAATAATAATGTCTCTGTTTTATAGATGAGGAAGTGGAGTTGGAGGAAAATGCAAAATATCTTGGTGCAGTTTAAGCTTTAATAACTTCATGAGTGGAAATACTATGCTCTAAAAGTACATTTAAATTTATTTTAAATATATTTAGTTTTTGTGAATTTAATAATACATTTTAACTTTGTGTTTTTGTTTCAGTGAGGAAATAAATGCATTTATTTTCATCATGTGTCATGTTCTTAAAAGCAACTTCTTAAATATTTTCTGTATTCTTATGTCACAAAAATCTCCATCCTTTTGAATACTACCTGTTGACGAAGCAATGAGATTTACTAAGCTATCCCAAGGTGAGGGCTCTCTGCAGTAACTGTTGTTTATTTTATTGTATCACCTATACTATTAATTCCCTATTTTAAGGGCTAGCCACTCATAGTATGCATCATCTGAGACTTACTTGAAATGCAGAATCTCAGGCTTTATTTTAGAACCATGGAATCCGATTCCGCATTTTAGCAAGCTCACGGGGAAATGCGCATTAGTATTGACAACCGTTTGTCCTGTGATCACCTAAGACAAATTTAGGCACCCAATTTGATCTACAATCACAAGATCATGGCAAGGGAATGCTCTGGACTTACCCAAAAGGAAAAAGGGCTAAATATTAAAATATAAGCAATGGCCCTGGCTAGAGATCAGTGGACAGAGTGCTGGCCTGCAAACCAAAGGGCCACAGGCTTGATTCCCAGTCTAGGGCACATGTCTGGGTTGCAGGCCAGGTCCCCAGTGTGGGGCACATGAGAGGCAACCACACATTGATATTTCTCTCCTTCTCTTTCTTCCTCCCTTCTCCTCTTGAAAAATAAATAAATAAAATCTTTAAAAAGTAAAATAAAATATAAGAATCAACATCAGACATCAATCAGAAAGGCAGAAAGAAATGAAATGAGTGATAGACAACTAGGCATTAGCCAAGCCCTGTTATGTTAAGAAGAGCATTCTAAATATTGCCTGTAATTCTATGGATAGTAGCTAAAAAAACTAGTCCAGAACTTCAGAGGGTTGGAGACAATGAAAAAGTAATTACCAATACAACATAACAGGATTTCAACTCCATAGTGGCTACCCTAAAAGGAATACATTCTTGATTCACTTAAGATCTCATTCCAAGGAAACTGTCCCCTTATACTACATCACCTATGAACATATATTTTTTTCTGAGTGCCTCCCCCCAAAATTAACTGTATAATTGAGTGTAGAGTTTTCCTAGGGTTTAAAATGAATTTGCAGTTTTTTAAACCATTTTTCTTTCTTTGAAACTGAGGTATTAATAAAATTCTAGAACTCTGTTTTTTTCTTCCCACACTGCTTCTCCAAGTTTAATATAAGCAATTTTTTAATTATATGTAAAAATTGTTAAAATGCTTTAGAAAAAAATTAATTTGGGCCTGGACTTAAATTCACTTCTGTCAGTAAATTGTGCTATGATGCAATGGGGGGGTAAAAAGAAAAAAATTAAGGGTCAGTAATGAAGTCACTTTTAATTTTTATTATTATTCTTATTTGAGATAAAGTTTCATACAAGACTGTGGAACATTTCTATAAAATCACAAAAATACAAAATAGAACTTTTGATGTACATCAGCTATACTATTCCTTTTTCCCAATTACGTATTTTTTCTGTAGTTTGCTCCACTGAATTCCTTAAACTACCCCATCCCTGCCATACATGCACACACACACAACATATGCTAGAGAGAACGGATAAAGGAAAACTCAACAGTGCGACCTGGGCAGATAAAATGATGGCTCTAATGTCAACTAATGAACACAGCCTACTCAAAACCTGGTGTACGGTAGCAGTGTGATAGAATCTACAGCCTCAAGGATCTGTGGTCCAATGAAGTGACAGATATAATCATTACAGAGCAATAAAAGAGAGCATATAATTGTTCTTAAAATTTTATCATATAGCCTATATGGTAAATGTTCAATAGTAGTTTAAAAAATTGGGTGGAAGCATGTCGGAATAATGAAACCATATAACATGAGGAAATGATATAAAAAAAACTTAGCATTCCTGTTGGTAATCAATATTGTCATACGGATTGTCTGACTCTTAAATGTAAATCAATACTAACTTTCAAAAATGCAATTCAGCAATTCATTAATTATTCTTTACAAATTGCACCAAAGAGTTGACCAGAGATCTTTCATGGTTTCCTTAAATCAATGCACAGGACCCATCAAACGTAAAATGCTCCATGTTTCTAAGCTTACTAAAAATAATTTCTGCTAATGGGCTACAATTTAAATAGCCTATGAATAAAACTGTTTTGAGAGGTTACACCTGTTATTAACCTGTAAAATGTCCTGAAAGTAGCACTTAAACCTAGGCAACATTCAGATGGACACTCTCAAGGTTAGCAAATTGCAACTGAAAAACAGAGATTCAGAAAAAAGTTAGAAAGAAAGTCAATTCAATGTGCAGGTATTTGCTTCCTTAGACACTTATGTTTATTCAAAGGCATAAGGTATCTTTTTAGCTTTGATGCTTTCAAACCTTACCTAAAATGTTGGGACTACAGACTAGGCTTCACAACCCAGCTGCTGTTCTACTCTGCCTGGGAAAATATTGACTTGTACATGAGGCTTTGTAAATATCAACAATTTTGTGCCTGAATTCAAGCTGAAACATCACAGCAGAAAAGCAGCCTGCCAGCAAACGTTCCGTGTCACTCTGAAGGGATCTTGGCAGAATTCAATTAGAAAATTAAATAAGCAAGGAGGAAATATTGGTGGAAAAGGAAAAACAAGAAAGAGAAAAAGAAAGATGTTACAAAAGTAAAGACATGAAAAAAATAAAAGGCTAATATTTGGATATTTCAAGCAGGTAGAAAATGGGACACTTGGGAAGGTGGGGGAAAGGCCGTGAAAAAAGCCATAAAGGTATTGAAGAATAAGATTAAATTTTGATTTTAGACCATATTAATTGAAATTGATTACACTGATAGACTTTTCATATTATCTTGGGCTTATATAAGCATGGTACAAAAATGATATAAAATCTCACTAGAAACATCAAGTTAAAGGAATATACAATGCATTTTTTTTTGTAGAACCAATTCAATACAACTAAACCTGGAGATCAGAATGAACAAAACTGAAGTGTTTTATTCCAATTCAGATTCCTTATAAAGTATATAATTTATTTATTTGTGATACAGTGCTGGAGTAGGTGGTTAGCACTAATAAGGGAAGGGAGCAAATGGAATCAGACATTAAGCTTAATAACTAGGGAGCTAAGTAGGACATTAAGCCTGACTTACTAGCAAGCTCTAATATCCACAGGACCCCCAGGTGACCCCCACATCCTCTGCTGTGGAGACTTAATACCCGAGGTGGGCTTTTCAGGGGACAACAAGCCACTGTTTAGCATTACTGAAGGAGAGATAAGATGATAAAGGGGATACTAGTCTGCTGGGTGCATGCACAGTGGAAGCCAGGATAATGACCATAAAGAGGGGGTGGATATCTAACCCGAGGAAAAGACTCGATAGGACAGGGGGAAGACGCAGCACAAGCCCGCAAGAAGGATCAGCAAGAGATTGGTTAGTTTAAAAGAAAGCTTACTCTTTTAGGTTTGTAGTTGTGAGTGCCCGAAACATAGCTTCCCTTATGTTATTATTTATTGATTATTGTGTTATTTTTCATATGAATGACTGTAAACTTACTTTTCCCCAACCCTGTGTGTGTATGTATATACATATGTCACTATAAATTGTAATTATTAAAAATATGGTAAACTATCAAAACTGAAGATTTTTTAAAATTAATAATTCGCATTTTGTATTTAAGCATATCTAATATGTATTTATTTAAAATTTATAAAAAATAATTTTCAAAACGTGGATCCAAATAGCTTTAAAGAGTTTTGTTGGGTTATAACAACTATATAATCATAGTAGTTCTTTTTAGATAAATCCAGCTTCCATATTTCTTTTGTTCAAGTGGTAAGGTGATCACCTGTAAAATGTTTCCAGTGACTTTGTTAATTTGAAATATTCAGCAGCAGACAATCATGCAATGATTCAGGAATGAATATTTAAAAAAGGAACCACTTAGGACAAACAACTATGTGATCACCTATATTTTGATTTAATTCATCCTTTAATTCTCCTTACATATGAGCAGTACAAATAATAATTATAATATATACCTTTCAGTGCTTAAACTTTTTAAATAAAATTTTACTCATTTTTACAATAAAGATAACTTTTTTAGCAAAAAGTTACACAGGCTTAAATTCCTGAAGAAAAATTTGTGACTGGCCACCAGGTTTGTCATTGCTATGTCTGTCATTTAATCATGGCATTTATTTAATTCAAATCTTCTTCAGTGTAACTCACATATATTTAAAATAAAATATGCAAATAAATTCAGTCTCCAGAGAAGAGTAAATTCAACCGTGAAGCAGAATGGATTTTCATTTTCCTAATGCACTTTGGCACTTCTGTGTGTCCACTTACATTAGCCTATGAAAGTATCTCCGGTTCTGTCAGCCCCCAAGAATGTGTTGAAATGACATGGTAAATTTAGAGTTCTAAGAGTAAATAAGCCTTGAGTAAAAAAGGCTTTCCAGACCACGTAAGTATAGCAGAAACATTCCATGCATTTTAAATGCCTATAATCATAATTCTTCACCACAAAATGTAATATATGTTTTATCAGAATAATTATTTTCCTCTAGAAGTATCAGTGCCACCAAACCAACTGCCCTACTCACACTGTCTCCTGGTCAGTACACAGTGTAATGCTGATGAGAGCATCAGGAGGGGAAGAGAGGAATCCATTCAGGTATATTATGTGTTTTGACATTAAGCACCTGGTAATTAGCCAAGTACCTAACTGCATAATATGATGAGAGAGAACATAACAATTAAACCAGAAGAAAAGTGTTTCAAAAAATCCCACTAAAAGTAATAATACTAGCAACCCAACTAATGTGGAGGTGAATCTCCATTTCTAAAGTACTATCATGATTTATTGCAGTAAAAACTATGTAAAAATAAAATGGCTTCCAAAGGCAAGGTTAGACAGCCATTAACAAATCCCTTTGACCCAGAATCAATAGTCTCTGCAGCATCCTTACCTCCCTCCCAGAGCACAGAGGGAATGAGTACATTGTTAACCACTGTTTGATGAGAGATCAAGGTTAAAGTTAATGGTGCAAAATTTTCTGTTTGTTTTTGTATGTTTTAATACACCTGCATCTGTCTACATATCTCTCAACTGTTAATGAGGTCTAACTCTTTCCCTTTCAAAGGTCAAAATTCTCTACCTAAAAATAAATAATTGTTTCTGTTCATGAGAAAGGAGAGTTCATGTTAATATTAGGGCAATTAAAAAAATTAGGGCAATAAAAAAAAATAGTCACTTAACTATTTGGGTTTTCCCCAGAAGCAAATATAATGATAATAATTCACTTACAATCATAAATATCTTTGGGCTCATTTACAAGACTAACCTTTTCTTTCATAACTGCTCATACCGTTCTCTGATTTTTCAATTAGCATCCCAGTGAATTCATGCATTAAATTCTTTTAAAACTTTTTCTTCCTTGGAACTCAAAGGGATAAAAATCAAACTGAGAAGGAAAGAGAAGAAGAAGACATTTTTTCCTTTCTGTCTAACCTGACCCATTTTCTGGGTCCAGGTCACTGGCAGAAGGGGAAGTACTGGGGCTCCTGAAGAAGGAAGGTGGTTTCTCTGCACTAGCTCAGACTTTTTCTGCCACTACTATGCTACTACGCTACTACGCTACTACACTAAGTTACCAATTGTCCTATGCCTACCAGTTGAAAAAGTGCATACAAAAGTTGAGCCAAAAAGAAAAAAAAAATAGAGAAAAAACTCATGGATACAGACAACATCATGGTGATTGTGGGGGCCTGGGGATGCGGGATGGGTGGGGGTGGAAGAGGTTATGGGAGGATAAATAGTAATGGAAAAATACAATAAAATAAAACACATTGAAAAGGACAAAAAAAATCAAATATTGATTCCAGTATAAAAAAAAAGAGTATAGAACCAAAACTACAACTTTCTACATAAATGTGAACTAGTTAAAAAGCATTTATTATGACTTTATTCTATTCAAAGCTACACATTTTAAGTTTGGAAGATTAGAGAAAACCCAATTTAAGTCTACAAAATATACTCAGGATAAATGTCATTTTCTATCCTGTTAATATTTTTATCTATTTCTTCATTAAGTACCTTAGGACTTTGCCCAAGGCCTGACTCATATCTTCTTTGTTTCTCAAAGAAAAATGTCAAGTGAGTCATCTTATAGTTGGGTGCTAATTGAGCATATGATGAGAGAGAGACTGGTTCTGGACTAAGAAGAAGAATTAGAAGGACTATGATAACATTTTGAATTTTTGTCTCAATAATACATTTTGCTGGGATAAATATTTGGGGATCATTTTACTTAAAAACATTAATATTACTTTTCAAAGATGAAAAAATAATGATAGAGTGGATATACAAATTGTTTGGAGGTTTTATTGGTGTCAAAGGTTATTATCCACATTTTTATAAATTAGGGGATTGAGTTTAGTAGACATGAAGTACTCAAAGCCACATAGCTAATAAATAGATAAATCAAAGTAGCATTAGAAATTCCCTTCCAAGGGTCCCAATCCAGACATCTACTTCTGTGAAGCCTCTGATTGTGTTTCTACAAATAGATTTATGTTTACTCTAATAATGCATGCATTTCATCTGTGATCTACCAGGATGCATCATTACATTTCCCTAGTCAATGTTTGGATTTCCCCATACATAAGTCTAGGATACAGTGTAAGTTGTCTTACTATACCCGGCTCAAATTTCTCACCTGCAAATGGGAATAGAAATAGTACCTACCTCACTGGGCTACTTTAAAAGTTAAGAAATAGGCCCTGGCTGGTGTGACTCAGTGGATTGAGTGCTGGCCTGTGAACCAAAAGGTCTCTAATACAATCCCCAGTCTAGGGCACATTCCTGGAATGCAGGCCAGGTCCCCAGTAGGGGGTGGACAAGGGGCAACCACACATTGATGTTTCCCTCTCTCCTTCCCTTCTCCTCTCTAAAAATAAATAAGTGAAATTTTTAAAAAATATCTTAGAAATTAAGAGAATCTACGTAAAGCACTTACTATAGGGCCTGACACACAGTAAATGCTTAGAAATTTTAAACATTATTATTCTGAATCTCCATAATCACATCTGATAATAAACTCACTGAAAATTGAGACTTGATCTATGTAATTCAGTCCCATGATTGAGGCAGTGGTTAATATATCTGGTCCAGATAAGTGATGGTAATATGAAACATAAGTCAAAGCTTGTAAGAGCAGAATCTCAACTTTAGACCATCTTCATTAGAAATGCCATAGTCTCTGTTAAATGCACACTCCTGAGTTATACCACTGATGTCTCAGAAAACCTCTTCAGAAGTCACATTAGTGAAAAAAGTGAAGTCAAATGTGTCTGCACTGAACCCTGGTCCATAGCCCAGACCAGTGCTAAGAACCTTTCAATCTATCTGAATAACCTCCTCTACAAAAAAAAAAGGGAGGGGGAGAAAAAATGGGAAAAAGGGGTGATAGTGTTAATAATATAAACCTCACAGAATTACAATATGGATTAATGATATTTTTGTCAAAGTATTTTATGTAGCACATGGCCAACAAATCTAACATTTCCTCCCTGCGTCCTTCTCTTTATCCTTAATAACAGAAGTAATCAGAGCTCAATGTAAGGACGTTCTTTCTTGTCAACTACAGAAAGTGGCCTGGAGATTTCCCAAAGCATCCTATTTCCCTATAAATTTCAGGGACTGTTCCTAATACATAGTTATATAATATTCTAATTTTTGTTTCATTTAAATTTAAAATTAGCATGGTTTTCCCAACTTATGTTTTCTTCCCCTTCCCTTTTTTTAAAACTCATTCTACTTTTAAAAGCAAGGTTTTTGTTTGTTTATAAAAAGCACAACCTTAAGATAAAAATATTCTTTCAACTCAGTAGTCCTCAAAGACCCTACTACCATCTACAAACCTGCAAGTAACATCCTAATAATTAGGGAAGCAACTATTCTGTGACAGTTTGCATGTAACCTAAGGGGCTATTCACTCAGGAATTCCAGGTTTGTCTCCCTGTAGCTCTGCAGTGTATTTACCTGTTTTGTATCAAACTGGCCACAACACACTGAGCTATTCAATAACAGGAACCATGTGTTATTCATTCGTATCTCTGGCCCCAATAACTGGCAGCACTGACATATCATAGACATTTATGTTCTCAAAAAATGAGTGAAATCCAAGGTAGATGTTTGTAACTTTGGGGACATAGCTCAATACAGAGGTCAGACAGTCATTCTAAGCTAGTTAAATCTGGGAAGTGAAAAAAATCCTAGCTATTAAATGCAGAGACTGGAATGTACAATAAAAATAATTTCAGCTGTCAAAAACATACATGGAGGAAATGACAGGAAGAGAATATAGTGGCAAAAAAGAGAAAAATAATTTGACTCAAAACGAAGTCCCCTCTGCCACTGTCCAACCAGCTTGTCAGTTTAATTTGCAATTGGAGAAAAGAAGGGGGATGAGTCAAAAGTGTTTGCTTTTTTTCTCTTTTTAATGGGGGAAAATCAAGTGCCAGCATGGCTCTGCCAGCTGTGAAGAGCTGCTGACACCTGTGGTGCCACATTCCACACTCGTGTGATAGGTCAGAAGCAGTTACAGACAGATGATAAAATGAGGTGAGGATACAGGTAGGGGAAGAAGGCAGAAGGAAAAAACAGGGCTGGATGCAAACAGAAGAAAAAGGAAGAACAAATGGTGTTCATAAAATGTCTACTTCCAAAATGCCCATTTTTATCTTTGGTTTTCTAATTAGTACAAAGTCATACTCTTTCTTTCTCCTCCTTATGTTCACGAAAGAAATGTGATGACAATGGTTAAAAATGAAATTTTTGCCTTATGTGCAGTACAAACTCTATATAACTGCCAGGTTCAACTAAAACTTTGCAGTATTTTTTTTCCTGGATATTTATATTGCTCCCCCCCACCCCATTTCCCCACCCTCCCACTCACACCAGGACAATGAAGAGAAAGGATTTATTCTCTGTGAGCAGAAGTGTATGAAACTCAAAGGAAACCTGCCTGTGGTTACAACTCCGAGAGGTCACGTTAGCACAAGTGTGGGAATGTATTTGCTGACGGCAATCTGGGAGAGAAGGCGGGGAAGGGGAGCGGTTTCTTTGAGCATAGGAGGTCATCGTGACCGCAGTTAGATTTTTAAAATAGATACACCTGGCGACTCTGACCGTGTGTGCTCCAGCAGCCTTCATTGCTATCTTTGTCCTGAGATTTCTTGTTCTCAGAGGCCCTAGATATAGTATTTTGGCGCCATTGACAGTAGAGAATAGAAAGATGGTGCCCTAAGAATGATTGACTTAGGCTAAAGAATAAAGTCACAGGACAAACTAGGTATGTATTTACAACTGATATTCCTTTCAAGATCTTGTGGTTTTTTTAAAAATTATCTAATATAGTGCCCTCTGCGTGATTTTGGTCATGTCAACGAAGGTCAGTTTGGCTCCGTGGGAGCTGATGAGCACTCTGAGACTCTACCCTGAAAGGGGGCTGAGAGAGACGATAAGAATTCAAAGGATATTACTGGGCTCAGCATGTCTGAGAAGTTCATTACCAGCAAGTGACTGAATAAGATGCAGTTGGTATTAGAATAATTCAGAAAATCAGCGGGTGAGCTGATATCTTTGGGAAAGGGAAGTTTAAGGTTTGCAAGGCCGGTCTTTCAATGTTATACAGTAAATAGCATTCACATAGGAATACTGACTTCGCAAATCACACACGCTCAGATATTACATGGAAAACTTGTAGGGATCCACAAATTTTTAAGGTTATTTGGCCTAATAGAAATATTTTCTAATACTCAGATCAACCACACAGGACAACTACACACAGAGAAAAATCTGCAAGATTAACAAGCTGCAATATCAGCCCTCATAAAGGTGATACGTTTAGGAATAAAAACACATTCAAATAGTTTTTTAAAAATACAGCGCAGTCACAAATATTAAAAGTAATAGTGTGAAATGGGAATACACCTAATTGGCATTAAATTCAGTTTTTGATTCAGGGGTTAGAGAAGGCTTCTGGAACTGGTGATGTTTAAGCAGAATCTTAAACAAGGAGTTGGAGTTATCTGCCAGTAAGGAAAATGTACACAAAGGCAGTGAAGCAAACAAACAAAGCGTGGCGAAGTGTGCCGGGACCTATAAGCACCTAAACGGAGACAGAGCATAAACTGATGAAGTGCACAGCAGGCGTTTGGGTGGGGATGGGGAGCAGGGCGTGTGCGGGGATGGAGACTCTTGTGCTGTGTCCAAGTACTAGGAGTTATCCTGAAAGCAAAGGAAAGCCACTTTTTGTTAAAGTGCATCCCTCTGGTACAATGTACAAGCTGTATTTTCCAAACCGTAGAGAGGCAGACTAATTAAAGTAAATGTAACACAAGGTAAAGGCAGTATTTCAGGTTCTAAGGCCTAAATTTCCAGCTGATATATTACTATTGACCCTTTTAACTATCTTGTTTTTTTTAATCAACTATATATCAAATCTATGAAGTTTTTTGGAACAAAGATAATACTCATTTCACTTGCTTTATGATTTGTTTCTTTAAAAATGGAAACTGTTGAAATCTAAATAGAATTGTGACAGTAAATGATCTCAAGCCCTGTAATGTAATATTTCTGCTAACATAAAGTAAGTGTAAATAATCTCATAATTAATAAGTAATTACTAATGATGGAAGGTGTTAGTTGAATATTATGCTTTGGCGATTGTGGGCACTGTAAAACTGAAAGACTGATTTCTCTGTACAGTTGAAAACTTTATTCCTAAAATCCTGGTTATCGGGCTGCCATGTTCACAAAGGGAGTTTTTTAAATATTCTCTATTCTGACATTTGACATTTAGTATTTAAATTTTGTAATGCAGGCAGTTGAAGATCTAAAAATATGAATTTTACATGAATTATGATTAATAGGTAGGTGTTTATCTAAGATATCATTTAGGAAAGTGTGTGGGAAGAACACTAGTCCCAGGAGATGCTCTGTGGGGGAAAAAAAACCTGTGGTTTCATCGTTAATTAAACTTGGGAATTGTAGAAGTTTAAGAGATTTGCAATGCATATTAGCATCTTAAAAGCCCTAAGAAATGCTGGGGAAAAAAGCCTTCATCTTTTTGTATGTAACATTGCCAAAATTTCTTGAACCATATAACTTCTTTTAGGTGATACTTATTAACATTGTCATCATAGTACTACTATTTATTGAGTGCTCACTCTTTGTCAAGATTTTGCACTAAGATGTCATTTAGGGTACATGGTACCTTATCTAATATGAGGAGCCCAAATGGGAGGAACAGGCCTGAAGCCCCAGGAGTGGTGGCAGACGGAACTGGAAGCTAGGTGTTGATTCCACAGCTCATATACTTAGGCATTATATAATACCACATTATTATAAAAACTGACTTTTTAACTCACTTGAAAAATTCTTTCCAAGATACTTGATATAACATTTCCCAATAACATCAGTTGTACTGTTACTACTAACCTCACTTTAAAATTCAGGTTATTTAATGAATTTTTAAGTTAAATTAGTCAACGTATTTTCAATGTATGTAGCATAATATGTAAAAGTTTAATATTTTTGAAACCTTTAAAATAATGAACTGTCAGAAGGTATGTAAGCAATATAAAATTCATATACCAAGATTTAGTTAAATAAGATGTTAGAATAATTATTTCTGGCTCTTAAAAGCAACAAAACATATTATACTCCAATTAAACCAGTGCAGATATGGAATGCTTAAAGGTCTTTATTTAACTACAATGTCCCAATCAAGCCAGATATACTTATTTAGCCATTATGACAAAGACAGTCTCTCTCATAACAATTATTCACAGCTCTTAGTGTGAGCAGAAATGCAACACTAAGAGGGCTCTGATATATGCCGAATGAAGGTATTCCTTCATAAAAAAATATGCCAAAAGTTCAGGCATTTGGTTGTCATTAAAATTATATTACATGTTATTACTTTTCACAGTGTTGTGTTCTAAGGATCTAAGAAATTCAAGTAAATAAGGCTGTATTCCATTTAATGCTACATCTAGCATCTCATTTGTTCCAGTTATTGCTAACATCCAAGAAACATATTTTAGAGAGCATACTGATAGAAGTTAAACCATGAAATAAAATTTAGAAAAAATAAGTACTTTAGAAAAATAACTCCTTGAATTTGTCATAAAAATATAGAATAAACATATTGAGCAAAAGGCCTTTTCACTTTGTGTTTTTATGAGTAAAAATGAAATTGGTTACTCTATTCTGTCTTATATCTTGTTTTTAATTAAATGCATATAGTGTGTTATTTTATCTTCTTCTAAAGCAACGCTATTGATATATTGGAATTTTGCAGTCACCAAAATGCACATATTATTGAATTGTAGGCTTGGGCGTCCATCTATGCTCTTCTGCTAAAGTTGTTATGAAGACAAATAGTTAACCAATAAGTCATCTGCAACCATTTCCTTTTAGGTTTTTACCATGGATAAAATGACCAATAATGTTGTTTTAGGTAAATTGCTACCAAGTCCAGTGTCCATGGCCAAAATCATATCAAAGGATATCAGCGTAGAAACAGGCTTCTGAAGTTATCCAGTCCGTTCTAAACACGAATACAAATCGAGGCTGACATTTTGTTTGTTCCACAGATAAATGAGAAGAACGAGAATACTGCAGTGACTTTTATATAAAGCTAACTTTTCTTAATTTAAAAATTGTCTTTCATTCTGAAATCATGTCATCTTCCATTTTTGTATTTCAATGACCTTTATTTATTAAATAAATTTCTTGTATCACTAATGGGTTTGAATACAATCTCAGGGGAGCAGTAATGACAACTGGCCCAAGTGAGCACAAGAGATTAAACTCAAATTGTAATGTGCAAGAAAGACAGATGCGGGAAGACATTGACATTTGTTACCTACCATCCTTTACAAAGAATTTCTAATGTAATCATTCAAAAAGACCTGCGAGATATAAACTGTTACTATTTTACAGACAGAGAAACTGGGGATTGGAGAGTTAATTCTTCCCAGCGGGTACAATTGCGACCTGGCTTGGAAACCCAGGCCTGCATGCTTCTGAAGCTCACACTCTTGCCTCCTAGACTCATCCACCTCCCAAAATGAAAAGGACCAGAGAACCATACAAGAATAAAAAAAGTAGGCAATAAATTTAAAAATATAAAGTCCTTGGAATTTCCCAAAAAAATTGCTATGAAGAAAGTAACAGAATTGAAGCCAAGATGTTTTCCTCTTGAGTGTTGAGACCTTTCTTCCATGTACAGGGAATACACCAACCTGTAAGCCTGGAAGAAGATGCACAGCAGTTTATAAAAGCCCACGTTCCTGGAGCTCAGGTGCTTGTGTTCCCTCTGAGAACCACTGCTCTGCCCTTATCTCAGAGGGACGGCGCATGGCCACCAAGCTGTGTCTAATGTGCAGTCATTACAATGCTAGGAGCGTTTTGATCTTTCTGGAGATTCTGGTTGTGTATCCAGTTAATTATAACCTCTGGTTCTTTTGTCTTATGCCTCAGCACAGTTATTTATTTAGCTTTTTTGGAAGCCGTTGAGTATGATGTGCATTTGGATTTATTGGACTTTTTTCTAGACTTTTATGACTATAACTCATAATTATTTTAATGTGTTCTGTATAATTTGATAAAATATATGTATTGAGTGAATGCAATACAGTGTGAATATGCACATGTGTAAGTATAATATGCATGTAGCATGCATGTGTAAGTCAAAAGGAGGGAGTTAAAAGAATGGGTAACATGTGTAGACAAAGAACTACAATAAAAGCAGCCTTTGTCAGTTGGCATCAGACCAGCTGAAGGCAGGGTCTAAGCTCAGTCCTGTGTTCTCCCTTGCAATGTGCACTACTTGTTTTATATTACCTTTGACATAATATTTGTTGTTATTTATTTACAAAAGTAATATGATAAAATGAGCTTCTTAAGAGCAGAGACCATGTATTATAACTTTATGACTTGGCAAACCACATAGTAAGTAATATTTAGCACCTGAAGATGTTTTTTGAATAATGGATGAAAAATTAAGTGAGTGATCAGTGTGTGCAAAACTCAAAAGAACTTTTAAATGATTCCAGTATTTATGCCATCCAGGATACCCCTGAGCTATCACTCCACCTGCCTTTGTTCTGAAAACTAAGAGATTTTCTTACGACAGATGTAGCAGGTCTTGTAAATCTGGTACAATCCAATTATTTTCTTCAGCAGAAAACTGGTTTCCTTTTAATTAGTCATAGTTTAAGAAAGAAAGAACCTTCTAAAATTACATTGGAAAGATGTTTTAAACAGTGGCACAAAAATATCAGTTTCAATTACATTGACTTAAAGAGAAGAATTCCTTAAATAATGTTATGACTAGTCCCAAAAAAGTTAAGGGGCTTTTTCAAGAAAACCCATTGAATAATGAAAAATTCTTTGAAAGAACATAGATTTTCTTACTTCTAAAACTACAATTATCTACAGAATGTGATTCCTGGATGAGAACATAAGCTCCACAAGGACAGAGATATATATTTATTTAACTCATGATCTGAGAGCCTAGGATATTATCTGTTTCATTGAATGCACTGAATACATATTTCTTAAATGAGTGAATGAACTAATAGAAATGGGAGGTATAGAGATTACTGAAGTATACAGAGCCAATGGTGCATGTTTGTTTGCTCGTATACTCAAGGTGAGGACTGACTAAGGAATTTGTTTAATTATGAACAACTAATTATTGAAAGCTTACTACATGCCAGGTATTATTCTGAGAGTAGGAATAGAGAGTTTGCCAGTTCGATTCCCAGTCAGGGGACATACGCGGGTTGTAGGCCAGGGCCCCAGTAGGAGTATGCACAAGACACAACCACACATTGATGTTTCTCTCCCTCTCTTTTCTTCCCCTTTCTCTAAAAATAAATAAATAAAGTCTTTTAAAAAAGTGAATAGCAGTGCAGAGCTTCTAAATCTTGGAGTCTCGTATTTAGGCATTACCATTTAACTGAGAAAATAAAGGGGACGGATCTTGGTATATTTGTAAAATAATATATCCAGAGATCTCTTTCTCCTCCACAGGAAGAGAAAGATTTCTCTCTTTCTCTTCCACTTTCTCTTTCTTTCTCTTAGGATTATATAGTCCTAACCACATAGACTCAGCACATACACATTTTTGCATAAGCACATGCACAGCTATAAAATGCTCTTAAGTCTAAGGAACCTTTTCTTGTCCCACAGTAGAAAACAGTAATAGAATAAAAGCAAATAAGAGACAATGTGGTATTATAATGCAGCTGTACCATACCCTGGTGCCATCAATATGAACCTGAAAATTCTTCAAGAGTTCCTGAGAGCTAGGGAGAACTAATAAAATAAAAGGACCATCAATGACATACATAAAACCTTGACCAGATCAATAAATACATTTCAAACAAGTAGAAGCCCTGATACAGTAAAGGCACTTTAAAATTGCTTTTGTCTTAATTTTAAAGTTGCCACTTCTATTTGATAAAAGCTGAATAATGGTTAAGCTTCATTACCGTGCTTAATTTGCCGTACCATATCATATTTCCTCATGCCCCATGCACTGTAAATTTGAAGCTGTGCATTTTAACCTCAAATCACTCATAGTGTCATTAGCAGTTCATGTTTTATTACCTCCAGTTCCTCTTAAAAGGCATTCCTCATTTAAATACTCTTTTTAACATAAATCTTTGACTATTAATATTAATTACCTACCATTTACCGAGTATGTGGCTATCAATGAGCCAAGGGTTTCACATATTTTAGTCCTAATAAAAGAACTAATGCTGCCCTGACTGGTGTGACTCAGTTGGTTGGGCTCCATCTCACAAAGTGAAAGGTTGCTGGTTTGATTCCCAGTCAGGGCATATGCCTAGGTTGCAGGTTCGGTCCCCAGTATGGGCGTGTGCAAGAGGTAATCAATCAAGAGGCAACTGATTGATGTTTCTCTCTTACAGTGATGTTTGTCTTTCACATTGATGTTTCTCTACCCCCCTTCCCCTCTATCTAGACATAAATAAATAAAATCTCAGGATGCTATAAAACAGTTATTGTTCCTGTTTTTCAGATGACAAAACTGAGAGAGTAAAGAAATAGAAAGTTGGCCAGGTTACTTCTAAAGTTTTCTGCTAAGATTTTTTTAAAGAAAGTGGCTTTCATTGAATATTAATGTTTTTATTTTAGGTGAGATACATTTTTAAACATTTTAAAATTTATTTGTAGAGAGAGAGGGAGGGAGCAAGAGAGGGAAAGAAACAACAATGTGAGAGAGAAACATCAATGAGTTACCTCTTTTTTTATAATTTTAATTTTTTATTATTATTCAATTACAGTTGTGTGCCTTTTCTCCCCATCCCTCCACCCCACCCCAGCTGAACCCCCCTCCCTCCCCCACCTCCACCCTCCCCCTTGATTTTGTCCATGTGTCCTTTATAGTAGCTCCTGTAATCCCCTCTCCTCGCTGTCCCCTCCCCACTCCCCCCTGACCATTGTTAGATTGTTCTTAACTTCAGTGTCTCTGGTTATATTTTGTTTCCTTTTTTCTTCTATTTATTATGTTCCACTTAAAGGTGATATTTACACAATGGAATTCTACGCAGCAGAGAGAAAGAAGGAGCTTATACCCTTTGTAAAAGCATGGGTGGAACTGGAGAGCATTATGCTAAGTGAAATAAGCCAGACGGTGAGGGACAAATGAGTTACCTCTCGTACTCACTCTACTCACTCCCACTGCCCTGACTTGGATTCTAACCGGTCACACTTCTCTTTATGGGATGATGCCCAGCCAACTGAGCCACACCGTCAGGGCTGCTGTCTAGGATTTTGAATCTACATATTTTACTTCTTTTAATCCCCATTGTTTCTGGCAATAAAACATACTAGATTTTGAGGAAACTATTCCTGATATAGATCACCTAAAAAATAAAGGGCAGGTAATTCAGGGGAAGAAAATCTTGAGAGGCAAAAATTGTAAGAATGCCAGAAGAAAGAGAAATAAGTCATAAAAACTCTCTTATCTTGAGTGTTTTAGTTTGGATACATAAGCCACTCTTGAAGGCAACAGACTAAAAGCTGGGCCCAGAAATAGTTAGTTCCCCTAATATGAGACTTCTCGCAAGCAACACTCTTAGTAAGTAAAACAGGAAAAATCCTCCTCCCACAAAAAAACAAAAAACTGGAAAACTTACTAGTTTAAAACAGATAACAATTGTTAAATTAGATAAAAGAAAACACAGCCTAGCTTTATCCTATTTACAAAAAATGTGTAAAACAAAAACACTGGAAATTAAAAGTCAAACACAAAAAAAGATATATCAGGCAAATTCTAAACAAAGGAAATCTGATATAATTATATTAATGCCAAAGTAAATCATAAGGTAAAGTAGTGAAACAAAACAGCAAAAAAAGTAGAGGTAATTAGTTACACAAATTGATATGTTTTAATTTGGCAGAAATATATAAATGTTTAATTTTAGATGGCCATATAATAGATCTACAAAGTAATTAAACAAAACATTGACGTGGTTACTGGAAGAAAATGTTAAATATGTTTTTATAGAGTGTCAGGTGTTAACAACATTATTTTGGCAACTGTTAGATCACCCAGGCTTAAAGGAAAACATCAGGGACCTACACAGACGGTGTGAAGAAGTTATTGTTGCATTGTGTTGCATGCCAAAAATGCATTCGATAAAGTTGGTATCTATGTATCCAAGAAGCTTTAAAAACTGAAAAAGGATGTCTACGAAGAAACCTTAAATTTATTAAGAGCACATAGTAAAGACAACAATAGATGTTGTCCATGGTGAAAGCTAAGTGCATTTCTTTTGGTACTGGACACATATTTTCCGTCATCATTTTCAAATCTAATAAATGTTTTAGCCAGTACAATATAAGTTGA
Organism: Desmodus rotundus; assembly: GCF_022682495.2. NCBI lineage: Eukaryota > Metazoa > Chordata > Mammalia > Chiroptera > Phyllostomidae > Desmodus > Desmodus rotundus. Next base: position 50,975,179 of record NC_071389.1, read on the forward strand.
AAAAAACAGGTGCTATAACTTGTTAAAGAAACATCCAAATGGTCATTATTGAAACCTGATGCAATTACTTACAGGAAAGCAACAAAAGAATTTACAAGTTTATAATTAAATTTAATAATTGTTTGGCAAAGTTGCTGTATATACAATCAATGTAATAGAAAACAATTGTATTTTTGTATAGTAGTAGCAAGTATTTAGAATATGTAATTTTATAAAGATACCTTATACAACAACAAAAATACAAAGTATCTAAAGAAAAGATTTGATAAGCTAACATTTCAAAGTTAATGTTTTAAAATAGTTAGAATAAAACAAATATAATAAATCCACTGGATTTTGAAAAAGTTCTTAGAAAGCAATGTCAATTTTTAAGGTCTTTTTATTTCACTGTATTTTTTTAGGTGCCGAAGACTCATAATATAAAACAATGGAATGACTCAAATCAGTAAGAATAAAATCTTTACTACCTCACTCCTTTTATTAAATGACATTTTATTTCCACAAATAATTGCATTTCAGTTCAACAAACTACCCTGAAGTAATAAAAATGCCTAAAGAAGAATACAATTTGTGTGTATCCAACTTCTTTTATTAAAGAGTATTTCATTTCCTCAATCTATTACATTTCAGTGTCATTGGCATTATCGTTTTTGTGGCAGAAGTTTTTGAAAAGAAAGCTCACAGAACTCCTGACTCTTTTCTGTGTCAACCCAGGCAAAGGTCTCTATTGTTTTTGTGGTGGTGGTGGCAGTGGTGGCATTGGAACCCGGGCAGAGTCCTTGACACTTGTCTGATTCAAATTAAGCCCAAACCCTTACATGAATAAAATTATCTCATTGTAATTGCTTATGTATTTCTAACCACTTAGCTAAGTGTTTACAGTTTCTCCAACACCTATTTGCTAGATGAATCTTAAAAGCTGATTTATCAGGGGGATATTAAAAAGGCTTAGTGCTTTAACATTCGGATACACATCCCCCCACCTAGAGAGGCCAATCGGCCTGGGCTTATGTAAATGATGAGAGTTATGCGGCTGAATCCCCCATAATGAGATTAGAAAATATCTTGTAAATTAAAGCAAGGGATTTTTAAAGTTAATACAATGCTTCCCTGATAGATTACATTCCATGTTTAAAACATTTTAATGAAAAAAAATCTTAACAAAAAACACAAGAACAGTAATTACTCAAATAACAAATTAAAGAGCTGAGCTATATAAAGGCTTTCATATTCACTGGAGATCAATAAACATTAAAGTGAAAGAAAAAACTGTTTAATGAACCAACAAAATAACATAGTAGGAGAATTAGGGACTAGTAAATGTCATTATATTTTATTATATTCTCCTATGAAATTATGTCACGCTCTCTTGGTACACTATCGTTTAAACAAAAGAATAATCACAGTCATAGACAAAGTGAACTCAGAGGGTTGCTTACAACTTGTACCTTCATTATATTAGTAATAACCTTTAAAAGCACTATCATATTTCAAAGAAAATAAGCTTTTATTACCCAGCTCCAATATAAAATTTTCTAAGTCTCTTTAATTCATAGAATCACCCTTGTTAAAATTTAGAATACAATATTTGACTTACACAGGTCATTCCTCATGTAAAGCCATCTGGCTACATGACTTTTTACTGAAGAACATACCATAAATTATTTCAGAAAAATTCTACATACTAAAGTTTTAACCACCTCTTCATGTATTTTTTATCTCCATCTAAAATAAGGATTAAAATATCTGTATGTATTATGTATCATCTCATGTTTCTTAGTTGAAGCAACTCATTTTTACAGGAAACTCACCCTGTTAAAACTTCTGATGAGCTATAAAATAAAATAAATAAAAATTGATGGTAAATGGTGTCACAAAAACATCACAGCATTTTCAACCATAAACTACATGCCCTAGGAAAAATTAGTTATCCACTGGTCCATTTTATTAGGCAATGCAAACAAAATGCTTTTCTGCCAAGCTCCTAATGAGCAAATTTCCAAACAATTTTCCTCAGGTTGTTATGAACTCCACATAAAGATGTAGATGCCTTTTATAGGATGTTTGCACAGCCATGTTATACTTAATCAAGGTTATATCACTATATTCAGCTCTTTATTTACTGTCAAAGGGAAGATTCGATCATTATCATGAAATGTAAGAATGCTTCAAGTTCCCTGAAACTGACAATTGCTTTACAACCTTTCTTTTCACAAAACTTGACAGCTGTGAGCTTACCTCTTTAAAAATACAATATACATTGATGTATTAGAATGGTAAATTCAGATTTCTGAGCATAATATGCACATTAGCATAATATAATTGCTTCTGCCTTTAGGGTAGCCAATCAGATTGTGCAAATGCACCTATTCATAGAGCTCTTGAAATGATTTGCCACTTGGGAGTTATAGTGAAACAATCCAATTTCACTTTTCTACAAATGAATTATGATTCAAAAATCAAGAAACTCTATTAAACTTTTAAGAAACATTTTCCGGTCTAGTCTAGACACCAAAACATAGCTCTTAAAACATATTGCTAAATTTTTATATCTCATATAGTATAACTTTCACATTGACCCCACCAAAAAAAAGCCGAAAGCTGCTCAAATTCTATATATTTACTACATTTTAAATATAAGAAGGATCTGATAGATAGTAAACTTCATACTGGACCAAAATCATCTCACAACATTCTTACCACATTGGAGATACAGGGTTTCCAAAATGCTTTTTGGCTATACCACACTTAATGTTAAAATGGGTATTTTAACTAGCTTATCACTATCCTATTATGGTTTTTAAAGCCCTTATTAAGCAATAAAATATACTGATTGATTCAGTAAATGTATAGAGAACAGCTTTCAAGTTTTCAGCCACTATGCTAAGCCCTGGGAATCAAAAGTTAAAATTGTATCCAAACTGTTTCAGCTCCTGATCAATTTCACACCAGTCGGGTGAGTAGCCCCAAGATAGAAAAGGTAATGAAGAAGATAAACAAGCCCAGGGTTAAACTGAGAAAATAAAACAAAGTTTTAATTTCTAGATCTGCCCAGAATCATACATTGAATTCTGATTTTCATTTAGCACCATTTAAATGCATCACTGATGGTAACTTTTGTCTTTCTTTGGATTTTCTGCCAAAAACTAAGTTTCAGTTCTGGAGAAACCAGCCCCACTTTCCAGAAGTGACATAATTAAAGTGGATGGTTCAATGGATCAAATAAAATATTATCCCTGTTCTACTGTGAAGTGGTTCTCACTGTGACTGATTTACTAGGAAGAATTAAAAGATGAGGGAAGAGTTGGGAACATGGAATTTGGACTGGTTGATTTAAGCTGTCATTTTTCTAGTTCTGTTAAATGGATTGTTAATGGCAGACTATAACTAATACCCTTGTCTCTACTTCCAATCTATTTATTTTCCTAAGGTTTTAAGAGTTCTCTAAAAAAAAAAATAGGAGTAAAACCAGTTGCCAGCCAAGTTGAATATTAAAATTAAAATATCACCATATATAAGAATTTTTTTTATCAACTATTCTTTTTTTATACTGTTTCCAATTAAATTCTTTAAGCAAGCAAACAAAAAACAATTTCTCTTTATTCCTTCTGATCCCTTACCTCTCAATTCAATCTTCAAACCACAGTTATCTGGCTTCTGCTAAGTTCTGCCTCCACTGAAAATGCCCAGAAATGGCCACCAATTGCATAACTGAAAACACCCTGAATAAAATGAATATTGTCTGTAACCCATCTTAATTTCATTGATTGTGGCTTTTGACATCACTGACCCATTCCTCCCCAAAACCCTGTTTTCTTTTCACTATAGGAACCTGAAGAATTCCCAACCGTACTTCTTCTCCAGCAATCCTCCACTTGCTTAGCTGCTTTCTATTTCTCTATTCACTCCTCAAATGATCTTGCTCAACAGGTATCAGTCATAGTCTTTATTTTTCTTCTCATTTTATGTACACTTCTTAGATTCAAGTACCGTTGGTCTAAAAGCTGAGGTTCCTCACTCGCCAGCTAATTTTTATCATATTTTAATAAAGGTTTTATCAGGTTTCAGCTGCCACCAATATGCTTGGGCCTTATGAGTTCACATCTCTAGTTCATATCTCCTAGTTGAGTATGAAATCCAACTATCTGTTAGATCCTTACTATGCAAAGTGTGGTCCAAGAACAGGCGTCATGGCCATCTCCCAGGTGCTTGTCAGAATTGCAGAATCTCAGGCACCACCCCAGTTCCCCTGAACCAGGACTTGCACGTGAGGAGGATTCCCCAGTGATGTGTATGTACGTTCAACTTTGAGAAGCATTGTACTCAAATTTTCCATCAACACATCATACTCATAAAACTTTCTCTCCAAAATATTAAGCATTTCTTTCTCTGCCCTCATTCCAACTCTGTCTCCTAAAGTTTCTGTTCTAATAACTGGCTCCTCAAATCCATTGAGGTAATCAAACCAGTTACCTCAGAGACTTCTTCACCCTACACATCCAATCTTTCAAATCCTATTTAATCCAAAGCTTAAAGAGTCCTCACTTTCTCCCTCTTTTTACCACAGCACGGCAGTGGTCTAAGCCTTCACCCGCTGTTACCTCAGCTGTCTCCAGCTTTGAAATTGACTCTGTCATCCTTGTTCTAATCTTTCTTTCACACTATTTTGGAATTGTATGTCAAAAGCATGAATTTTATTTACACTTCTCTGATTGAAGGCTTTCACACAAATATATCTATTTTCACATAGGCATAAATAGAATCCACATGAAAGTATGTTATTGATCAGAAGATCTGATAAATGACTGTATAATAAATAAATATATATAATAAAGACAAACAACCCCCCATCTCCTGGCACCTACCCTCTTCTGACCACTTTACCCTCAAAGTGCAGTTTCCTGAGAGTGTCCCCCCGGGTTTGAAGCACTAAGCCATGTATGTCACTGCCTTTGCAAACACCGATGCCTTTATGTAGAATGCCTTCTCCCCACCCTTTTGAATCAGTAGTATGCCCATTCACAGCCTGCTCAAATACTTTTGTCTTTGTCAATTATTCTGACCTTCTCCAAATAAACTTTATCACTGTCTGTTATCTGTATCCTTGTATCACATATACATCTTTATTACAGCAGTTTGAAAATTGCAAGAGTTTCAATGTTTATTTCCCTTATTAAATCATGAGCTCTTTGAAGGCAAGAACCATGCTTTACACTCCAAACTTAGGGTCTGATGATCAATAAAATATTTAATAAATGAATGACATAAAATAAAAGGTGCAAAAAGTTGAACATTTATAAAAATGAAAATTTAATAATATTAAAGAACATGAATATCTCTAACTTGTTCAAGGATAAAGAAAATTAGGTCAAATGAGTGCTTAAAGAAGATAGTAGATTAGCCAATTATTTAGACTGATATGCAGAGATTGATTCCATAAGAATAATTCAAAAGTATAGAAAATAAACTAGCGTAAAATAAAAATAGAACAAAATAAGAAAGATATTTTTTTAGAGAGAAGGAAGAAAAGGGAAGCAACTTCAGTATTGCTATGTATGATGAGGAAAATACCCTAAGAATCCTGAAACACCAGTTGAAAAGAACCTATGCACATCAATGTTCATAGCAGCACAATGTACAATAGCCAAGTGCTGGAAGCAACCTAAGTGCCCATCAGCAAATGAGTGGATCCAAAAATTATGGTACATTTACACAATGGAATTCTACACAGCAGAGAGAAAGAAGGAGATTATACCCTTCTGACAGCATGGGTGGAACTGGAGAGCATTATGCTAAGTGAAGTAAGCCAGGCAGTGAAAGACAAATACCATATGATCTCACCTTTAACTGGAACCTAATCAACAAGACAAACAAGCAAACAAAATATAGCCAGAGACATTGAAATAAAGAACAAACTGACAGTAACCAGAGGGGAGGGCAGAGAGGGACAATAGGGGATAATGGGGGATAATAGTGGAAGGGCCATCAAGGAACATGTATAAAGGACCCATGGACAAAGCCAAAAGAGATGGGTTTGAGGGTGGGAGGCGGGGATGGGGAAGGTGGGGTGGGGTGGTGGAGTGAAAATGGAGACAACTGTACTTGAACAACAATAAAAAAATAAATAAATGAAAATAGTCATTTATTTTCTAACACAATTTTTTAAAAAAAAAGATATAAAAAAAAAGTGAGCAAGGGGCATGGCTAGTTAGCCACTGGCATGGCTGTATGAACTGGCGCTTCTGGATCATTAAGTCTGTGTCACTCATAGAATGGATCATTACCAGGCCATCAAGCACTGTGTGCCTGTAACAGAGACATTTTTCTGTGTTTGTGGACAAGTAATGCTATTTCCTATGGGATGTCAAGCATATATCATTGCAAAATGTGAGCTTTTAAATAGAAAACATGTGCCAAGTTTTAAAAAATCAAATTTTATATTCTGTACTTCAAAAGTTATACGCAACACAATGGAAGAGAAAATGTTTGAATAGCATGGAATAATTTTAGGGATGACAGCATATTTCAAGAGATCCTCAATAACATGCAGAAAATTGTGTTTATGCATGGTTAATTAAGGGAATAACACCATCTGAAAGATACGTGAGTCAGACAGTCAAAATATAGTAACAATATTGTTGTATGCCTTGTCCAATTTGGTTATTGAAGTAGATTTATATATAAAAAGTAGGCGAATATAATGGAATTATATTCATACTGAAAAATGTAAACCTGCTGTAAAAATTATTACTGATTTTTCTCCTTTCCACAAATTCTAAGTTTTAAAAAATGTTAGAAAGGACCTGCAATGTGGAGGAACACTTATAGCTTTGCAAAGAGATAGTGGAAAATATAAAGCCAGTCCTCATATAGCTGCAAAAATGTCAAAGCCACACTTTTACAGCTCATTGGCATTAGTGAAAATCTACATGGAAAAGTTCTCATATGTAAGGTCACAACTATGGATATTACAGGCAGTAGTCTATGGGGAGGAGTGTTTAACATAGAATACCATACACTGTACTTAGTGTACAGGAGCCTCATTAGAGGAAATGTGATTTTGTCATTTAAAAGGTAAAATAGTATATGATCTATGGCGCTTTATTTAAGGCATAATAAAGTAATCCTGTCAACTATAAAAGATAAAGCAGCTTGGGCTCTTTTCAAATGCAATCACTACATGATAAATACAAAAAAATATTTCCTTTTCAAAACATAAAATTATATATACACACACACACAATTGAAACCACATGGGAAAATTAACTAAAACAGATGAAGTTAGACATTTGTAATTGACACTTTCAAGTGCTAGGGGTTAATATCCCATGCCCTTGAAAGGGTGACAGAACTATTTGAGTGCTCACAAGACTCAGACAGAATGGCTGAAGATCCTACATACCTTCCTGGGAAAGAGGACAATGAACTTAGACACAGGACGAGAAACACATGAAGAAAACAAACTCTTCACATAGCACTTCTGAATCAATCATGTTTTGTGTCCTGGTTTTTAATGTTCAGTCCTAAATTTTTCTATTATATGTGGTGTTTTCTTTGTTGTTTTAATGGAGCAATTGGAGTTGGACTATTTATCCTAAAAAGTTTTTCTATTAACTATTCAGATAACCAGTCCTTTAAGAAGTAGAAGGATTGGGGGGAGGAAAAACAGCAGCCTGAGGTGCTTGGAAAGTACACCTTTCCTGGGTCTTAAGCCCGAGCAGCACAGGTAGCTTGCATCGGATTGCCAGAGTGATCGAAAGACCCACCATAAGAAGCACCACTTGACTGAAAAGAGTAGTTTTAAAATTATGTTTCATAAAATTCAGTCTCACCTCAGTGAAGCTACTTGAACAGCCACTGGCGATGGGGAAGAGGCAGTCGTGAGAGATATCTGACACCAAAAGGCAAGGAGGCCTAGCAGGCAGGTCTCACTGTGCGCAGCCCTGCTCTATTTAGGAACTACTCCTTTTGTAATTGTATCGGATATTAAAATTCAGTTTAAGCTTTTACTTGAAAATAAATTTCTTGCCTTAAACATTACCATCAGAATTATCTCCTTAACATTAATCCCCCAAAATGGCAAGTTAGAGGGAAGGAAAAATATATTTCCATTGTCACTAGCTTTATAGTTACTAAGTAGCAGAATGGGAAAAACTTAAATGTAAGAGTATTGCAAAGTAGTGCCAAATTTTATAGATGGGAAGAGGCTGAGAATGGCTTATATAAAATCCTCCCATTTTCAGGTGAGAACGCTGAGGTTCAGGGAGATTTGGGGATTACACTAGGTCACAGGAGTTAGAAGCCCTGCAGGACCCAGAAGTGAACCAGGAAAGGGCAGGCATGGTCTGAAGGGAGGAGGGCTGAAGCCCAACATAAGGGCATTTTTAGAATGAATTGTGTCCTAACATCTTATGTTCTCTTCCACTGGGAATATTCAAGAAGAGGAAGGGGAACATTGTTTATAGAGTATCTGCCACGTGATAAACACTTCTTGTGCATTAAAAAAAAGTCAGTCCCCATAGCTCAATGAGATAAATGTTATTTTCTCTGATTACAAAGATAAGAAAACAGATTTGGATTGATGAAGTGACTTAGCTAAACTCACAGAGCACAAAAGTAGCAGAGTTAGAAAATAAACTGATTGTCTGACTTCAAAACACTCGTTCATCTACATTAAGCAGTATCCTGCATATGGAAGACTACTTGTTTCTCAAATATGTTTTTTTTATAACTGATTCAAGTATTTTTAAGATAGCTGAGTTTAATAACATCAAAATCCTAATATCTAGATTCTGTGGGTATGGGTAAATTTGGGGCAAGCCATCATAAAAATGTTAAATAATTGAGATGCAATTGGAGAAGACTAGAAGCTGGGGACCAGAGAGAGCAGGGACAAAGAACTTAACACACAGAATAAGGACTGCAGAGGAAAACTGAGAGGGACATGTTCCAGCTTCAAGATGATACTCGCTCTGTCCTTGCTTGTAGTTTCTCTAGTCTTGCAATGGCAGAGAGAAAGCCTGCGATGGAGGACTTTAGGAAGATTCTTCAGGCTTTATGTACTCTGCCCAGCATTAATGAATCGTGTCTGGACTATAGCGTGCAAGCTCTAAAACTGGACACCAAGACTCACGATCAGAGCTGACTTTCATCAGTTTCTTTCACTTCATGCACCTTCAAAATGGAAAGGCCATTTCACACACACACAAAATGTTTTCCAAAGTGTTGTTATTCACACAGTCGTATTTCACATTTGCATTTTTGATTTCTTAAAAAAGCACCTTGCTTATTTAATGTTCATCTTCATTAAATACATTTTAGTAAACAAAGGCACAAACTATGAAATCTGACCACATTAACTGGAATCATTTCCTACCTGTGTGGCCTTGGGCAATTTATTTAAACACTCTCAGCCTCAATTTTGTAATTTAAAGCATAAATAAATAAATAAATAAATGCCTTATAGGTTTCTTACAAGGATTAAAAACTTTAATAATTCATGTATTTAGGACAGAACCTGGCAGATAATAATTGTTATATATGTTAGATAGTATTATCATTATTGTTAAAAAATACACTCTTAAAAATACATGTTTCCTAAAATAAAAAACAGAGTACAAAAATTCAACTGTTATCACACACAGCATCAAAATTGTACTGCAATGTACTAGATAAATTTAAATATAAAGGAAAGAGCATCATGAAAGCAAAAATTTAAACTTCAGGTTTTGCCACTATTATAAATTAACATATTTACTTAAGCAAATGTGACATCTATTAATATATGTGTGGAATATGCCTAGCATGATAAAAGGGACTGCACTAGTTCAGTAATCACATATTTTATTGAAGAGCCTTTGGGCTATTTTAATATTCAAATCAGTTGAATATTTAGCAGTAATAATGTAAGATTAATATTTGCACAGGCACTTGCTCTTTAATGGCAAACATCACAGTCAAGCTACTAGACTGCAAGAAGGAAAGACTTTCTTAAAGCACTGTCAAAAGGGAGGCTTTTACAGGTTAGAATTTTATCCTGATCCCAGGTATATATTTCCATAAATGTTGCCATTTTTTAAAGTATCTAACATTTATCATCCAAGTGTATCCTATTTCACTTTCTAGTAATTCACACACCTGAAATTTTAACCACATGAACATAGGCAATCGTCTTATGATCAATTGTCTAATTTTAATCATTTAACTAATTTTTAAGAAATTCACCAAATTTTTGAGACATCAATGGTTATGAGACATCTAATTGGGTTTACGAACAAAACAGCTTTTTAGAACGTGAATTTTTGTATTCTGTTAATATTTGCCCTGTGTATATTACCTAGTAAAAGTATAGGTCTACATGATTTCCTTTTTATATATAAATTCTACTTCATAAATCAATACAACATTCGAGGCAGTGCTTTTCTGGGGGATTATTACATGTCTCCAAAGAGGACAGTCACTAGGACTCACGCTTTAAAATACCCCCTAATGTATGCAATAATGACCGTGAAACAGTGGCCTGTCCTGATTTATTGCCTAATTTTTACACTTTTACTTTGAACAAGAAAAGCAACAAAATGTTGTCCTTTTGTAAAAGAAGGCAAACTTCAACTCCTTCATGTGTTTCAGGATGGTGGAACAACCCTGAGCAATATTATTTTCTTGTTTCCATTCTTAAAATAAAAATAACACCATGACCAGGTAGCAGAGGCACCCTTGAACACATGCAGAAAGATATAGTGATTTTTCTGGTTTTTCACATAAAATTAGCTACTAAGTACACTTATTTGACAACATTTGGCCAGTTAACAATACATAATGGTACTAGCCAAAAGCACACAGGTGTGTTACTTCCTTGTAGTACTGTTTTATTTCTTTAACCCTTGCAAAACACCAGAAGGCGTTCCGTGGTGCACACAGGTGTGATCACCTACTGTGCAGAATATATTGTATCTCTTTTTAGATGAGCTGGAGAGGAAAGGGAAAGGTGTTCTTGATAGGGGACTCAAGAGTTGGAAAATTTTAGTTTAAGGAAAATAGTTATAAGCCTAGTAAGTAATGCGTATGTTAAAACTTTTGTTTTAGAAACTACAGATAAGGTCCGTCCTGGCTCCTGGGAGAAACTGACAGCGTCCTGGGGGACTGCTAAAGATTCCTGCCTGTGGACAAGTGGAGGCATCCTGGCCACTGTGACCACTTGTCAGGGAGAGACAGATGACCACTTGTCCCTGGGAACAGCTAACTGCCCAGGACAAGAATGCTGCAGTTTCTTTCACTTAATTCACCCCTTGAAATTCAACTCCCTGAATTTCAAAACCCCTCACCGCACCTTGTTTATTCCCCGTTATAAAAATGTTGGCCTGGAAAGAAAATGTACGACGGTTTGCTTTAGGGTGTGAACCTGCCATCTTCTCAGATCACTGGCCATCTGAATAAAGCACCCAGAAAGATTCAATCTCTGTCTCTGCTTATTGGGTTTGGCAAGTGACAGGCAGCATGAGCTCTTGTGTCTTTTCCCGTTTCATTCTGAGTATTTATTCCTGGCTCACCACTAATTAATTTGGTTGGTCCATTTTGAAAAAATTACAACCTCTACATATCACAGTTTCTCTCTTCTGTGAAATCTATTTCTCTCCCTTCTCATCCACAAAACCTCATTTTTGTGATATTTTATTCAAGAGAATCTCAACTACATAGAGCAGGTATGACATGTTTTTGTTTATAAGGAACTGGAATATTGGTAGACAATTGCTGCTACCTTCCTGAGTCAAAAGGCCTCTAATAAGTAGGGAAAGGTATTTACACCTTCTAGAACCCCTTATTGTATAATGGCAGTAAGAAATCATAGAGATGATGATAGTTTATAAATGATTTTCACAACATTACCAGGACTGAAACTTGCATCTCCCCCAATCTTGCTGGACTAAGTATCATTTCACTTTGTTTGTAGATATAGATAGAGCTCAGGAAGTTTGAATATTTTTCTTAAATTAATATAGCTGATAGATCATGAAGTTCAGATTCCAAAGCCTACTGTTTAGAATTTATGCCTATAGTTATTTTTGTACAGATTAGGTGAGAGTGGCAGGGGTGTGGTGGTGGGGCAAGGGTACTCAGAAAGAAAATAGCTAAAGACTTGAAGCATTCTATAAAAATAAAAATCATTACCATAAATTGACCAGGTCTCTGAGTCACATCCTGTGCTTGGCACTTTATTATTTTATTAAGTTGCCACTAAAACCCTATATAAGCTTAGTGCTTTTATGACCCCAATTTTACATGTAAGAAAACAGAAATGAGAAAGTTCACATAATATGAGAGTTCATATGGCCCTTGAGTAGAACTGGGATAATTTCATATTTCTCCCATCTCTCAGGAGAGCTCTTCCCCTGGCCCTACTCACTGTGTTAATAGTGTTGAATAGCTTCGCCCATTACAGATGGGCAAATGGGGGAATAACTTTAAAGGTCAGGAATTATATCATAGTTGAAATTTACTAAGGTGCATTATTCGGCAGTAGTTCTCTGAAATACTATAAATGTTTGATTCTTTCAGATTCCATGTCAACAATTCACTATTCTAAAATGGCACTCTGATTTAGTATAAGAACATTTTATAAAGGCATGATGTAATGTTGTTAGAACTGTTCACAGCAATCTATCTTTCTAGACTATTACTTATATAATATATTCTGTATAAATTAATTATTTATATAGAAATGAATTTGGTTTTGAAATCTACAGAAAGTATAAAGCATTACCAAATAAGAATTTAATATTTCTGAATGTCACAAATGTTTATTTGGTTCTGTGTCCACCCAGGCTATGGTAGATAAAAATATGCACATCTACAGATTCACAATTAAAGCTGTATTAAGGTACATGGGGTAGGTTCGAGGGTGGGAGGTGGGGATGTGTGGGGCGGGGGCGCCGAGGTGGGGTGGAAATGGATACAAATGTACTTGACAACACTAAAAATAAATAGAATACATAAATAAAGTACACAGATGGAAAATTAAATACTTATATTCATTTAAAATTGTGTTCCATTATTCTATTACATTAGGATGTTCAAAAGGAAAAATATATTTCTAAACTGTATCTCTTGGCTATAAAGTGTGGTATAAGAACACGAAAATTAAGAATAACGTATCTGATAAAATATTGCTATGAGTAATATGTGATATTTTGCTGCCTGTGTTTTCTTCTACAATTTTCATGATTTCAAGTCTAACATTTAAGCCTTTAATCCATCCTGAATTTATTCTTGTTTGTAGCATAAGAAAGTGGTATAGTTCCATTTTACTAAATGTATCTTTCCAATTTTCCCAACACCATTTATTGAATAATAACAATATTTTATCAGATATAGCTCCCCAGGCAAGAGGAACAAAAAAAAATAAACAAATGGGACTACATCAAACTAAAATGTCTTTTACACAGCAAAGGAAAACATCAACGAAATACAGACAACACACAGAATGGGAAAGCATATTCATTGATACATCAGGTAAGGGTTTAATAGCTAAAATTTATAAAGAACCTGTAAAACTTAACACCAAAAAACAAACAACACAATTAAAAAATGGGCAAAGGACCTGAACAGACAATTCTCCAAAGAGGACATATAGAGGGCCAATAGACATATGAAAAGATGCTCAGTGTAACTAATCATCAGAGAAATGCAACTTAAAACCACAATGAGATACAATGTTACATCTGTCAGAATGGCCATCATCAAAAAATTGACAAACAACAAGTGCTGGGGAGGATGTGGAGAAAGGGGAACCCTTTTATATTGTTGGTGGGAATGCAGACTGGTGCAGCCACTGTGGAAAGCAGTATGGAGATACGTCAAAAAATTAAAAATGGATCTGCCTTTAGACCCAAAGATCCCACTTCTGGGAATATATCTGAAGGGACCTAAAACACTAATTCAAAAGAACATAAGCACCTCTATGTTCATTGCAGCGTTATTTACAATTGCTATGGTATGGAAGCAGCCCAGGTGTCCATCAGTAGATGAGTGGATAAAGCAACTATGGAGCATTTACACAATTTACATCTGTAAAAAAGAAGAAAGTTTTACCCTTTGTGACAGCATGGATGGACCTGGAGAACATTAAGCTAAGTGAAATAAGTCAGTTAGAGAAACATAAATACCATATGATCTCACTCATATGTGGAATCTAATAAACTGGACTAACAAGCAAAATAGAGTCAGACTCATAGATAGAAAGCTGGATGACAGCTAAGGGGTACGGGCAGGAGTGGAGGGATTCAGCGAAAAGGAAAAAGGACTCATGGACATGGACAACAGTGTGGTGACTATGGTGGGGAGGGGTTATAAGTAGACTAAATAGTTATGGGAAAATACATTAATTTTTTAAAAAAGGGATATAAATAGGCTGATTACCTTCAAATAACAAACAACAGTTAATTTTCTGTTTATTTTTTATAAAGGAGGGTATAATTACATGTATATTAATTTACAGTATATAGCAACATACTAGAGGAAATCAATAAACAAGGGCTTTAAAATGGATGGTGTAAATCTTTTATTTATTTATTTTTTTACTTACTAGTAAAACTGCCACTATTCAGACACACATTAGATCTATTTGACAGAACACAGGGGTGCTTGGACTTTGTGTCCTTGCCCCTGACAACAGCCTGATGCTTCAACATCTATCTCTGTTGCAAATGAATTTGTACTGGATTATATATATATATGTAAAATCCAGTACAAACAAAAGTTTATATATATATATATATATATATATAAACTTCTGATATGTTAAACATAAAATAATCCAGGAAACATTGAGACTGACTTTAGAAACAACAGATCTTACCAAGATATAAGGCTAGATATTTAATTTAAAAAAAAACTGTTACAACCATATTTGGAAAAGATAACTGCTATGTTTCATTGAGCATTTACTATATTCCTGGTACTACTAATGATTTACTTTATAGTGATCTCATTGAATCCTTACAACATGATGAAGTCATTGTCATTGTTATTCCTACTTCACGATGAAAGAGCACGTGTTTGCTCAAGTCGCATGTCGAAGTGATAGAGCCAAAACATAAACCTCGATAGTTGGATGTCAGAGTCAGGGCTCTTCTGACCCTGTACTAAGCAACCAAGGTGTATAAGTTCTTTGGAAATCATTCTTCTTTTCAAATTTCAACTTCAATTGCCATGGTTCTAATTTGTCATTTTCAACTACCGTTATTAACATATAGAGAAGAATAGTTTTATATTTAAAATCAAGCTATAAACTATTTCATGCTTATCTGTTTAAAGGCTGATTCAATCTGGGCAACTGCATACGTCTGAACGTATTTTCATCATGTGCAGCACAGATATGAATTAATGTTTATATAATACTATTAAATATACAAAACTACAAACAACTTGATCAATAAATCTACTTCCAGGATGTCATGTTTCTCAGGCCATTTATTTTTAATTGCTCCCTGAACCACCTATAATTAATAAAACCCCATTTTTTGGTGTTTACAATTACCGCTCAAAGTTGCTGCCACCTGCTGGTGGTATCCCCTTATTAAGAAAGAGCTAAAGTTCCTTTGGCTAAGCATTCTTTCCAGCATTAGTAATTCTTAGCCATTTTCTAAATAATGTCCTCACAGGTTGGAACTTAGCAAAGGTGTCACGTAACTAGTAAGAAGTAGAGTAAGGTTTGAAAGGTTTAATGTACAAATTGAATCTAACCAAAGCTGTTAACCACTATACTACAATGACTTCCTCCTTAAAAAATCTTTAAATAAATCTGTTACATCCATAGTATTGAATGTTCTACAGTGATAAATAAGAATGAGCTAGTTCTATACACTGGCAAGAATAAATATCTATGAAATAGTGTTTAAAAATAAAAATACCATAGGTTGTAAAATATTATATACATCAATGATTATATTTATTTCAATAATACATTATAGATTAATAATTTTAAGCTGAGATTGGAGATGGACATTTTCCATGGGAACTTCATATTCCTTCCAATATACCTTGATGGTTCAATAAAAAGTAGTTTTCAAAGTCAAGAAAACTATTCAGTAAGTCAGGAGTCTTTGCTGAGCTACTGTGTTCTGAGTATACAAACTCAGGCATTCTTTTTAAAAATCTCTCTTGAAAAATATCTCCATCTGCAAATAATTTCTGCTAAAAATAAAATTGGGGTACAAATATGAAAAATATTATCTCTGTTTTCAAAAAGTTTGTAATCTTTTTTTTTAAATCACTTTATTGGTGAGTGCAGATGATAATTGAAGTAAAGCATGTAAAGAACTTTGTGTTCCAAGAAACAGCATTAGAAAAATATGGATGCTCCATGAGTCAACATATTGTAATAAAATAGAGATACCCTGATGTAGCATGAATAAAAGTCACTGAATGTATAAGACACTGCTAGGTTTGGAGAGAACCAACACTGAGGCCCTTGAGGATTCCATTATTGAGAAGAGAAGAATAATGGATTTAACCAGCCTATGAGTTAGATTATGACCAATTCTGTACATGAATAAAACAAAATAAAGTGTGAATATGTGAAAAGGAAATTTTCCCAAAGGATGAAAGCAGTAAAATTTGATGTAGGCTTTGTAAAATTCAGCCATTATTAGATAACAAGATAGGAAATGACCATTGCAGGCAAACAGAACAGGATGAATTAAGGTATGGAGGTAGCATAGAGGGTGAAAAGTTCAGAAAACGTCAACGTATGCAAGGGAATAGTAGTTCAGTATATGTTACTACGACAGTAGGTGATAACAGTGATTGTCTGATGTAGAAGGAATGTAAATATTACGCTGAGCAGGATAGCTTCTTTCCTGTAAGTGTGAATAAGCCATTGAGGTTTCTGATCAGGGAAGTGATGTGGACATTTCTTTGTTTGAAAGAGAAGACCATAGAAGCAAGACAAAGGTCGATTAAGGGATATGGAGTAGCTACTGCAGATGCCCAGATAGGAGATCATTTAAAACAATAGGAAACTGAGCAAGAGAAAATATGACATACTTCAAAGGTAGGCTCTTTTTAAAACTTTATAGTAAAAAATCACATTACTTACAGTTTCTAATTTTCCAAAACATTAATGCATTTTGCATTTAATAACCCTCTAAGTGTTAAAGAGTCAACAACAACAAAATCTTTGTGTGCCTGCATACCAGCTTAATATTGGGATCAAGAGGAAAAAGAGGATTTTAGATTTTCTACTATGAAGAATCCCCAAAGGATATAAAACGTAATGGAAACTCACAGCAACTTGAGAAGAGGAATGAATATGATATCAAAGAATAAATACTCAAGGACTATCTTCTCACATTAAGTGCGAACACCAATAACATGTCGATAATGTAGAGGGGAGATCTTCAGATTCACAGAAATACAGAATTCTTTTGATCAGAGGGGTATAAAGACTTATTCAGTTGTTGCTTACACTGATAATTGTTGGTAATTCTGACAATATATTTAAGAGTTGTTTCCAGTGAGATAAAATTCTGGTTGCAAGTATTTAACTGAGAAATGCATTTCCTATATATCATGAGGTAAAGAAAGAAGTATTCCATATTCACAGCTGTGAAATGTGATTGTTAGACACATATGCAACAGCAAAGAAATAAAACATTAAGACATATAAAAACTCTCAATAATTTCATTTCCTAAAAAATAACAATTTATAACACACATTTTTACACTTAACTATTTGTTATCTATAGATTCACTTTTTACATATTATAATTGCCAAGAGCAAAATATATTTGGAAGTCTTTCCTGGCAAAGGCTTTGTCAAAGTCTTCCCCTGAAACCCACATAGAGGCTCACGAAGTGCTAGAGGATAATACAAGCCAGATCGACACTTGTTACATGAGAGGGAAGAAAACTCTCACATGACTCTGAAATAGACAAGAGCATCACAGTAGCCTGGTATCACACAGAATGAACCATCCCACAGAATCATTCCCTATACGTACTGCATTCACAGTGCACGGAAGCCAGTACTTAAGCTCCACTTAAATAAAAACACCTTCTTGAATGAATTGGCAACAATAGACCTTGAGTATAAAATGGAAATGGAATAGATGCTGATTATGATGAACTTGCCAGCCTGCTAACCCTCAGCAGTTAAATTGGCAAGTGCAGTAAGAGCACTGACCAAACACATCAGGGAACAAGTCCATTAACTCCAGACCTTATTGAAAAGAAAGAAATTGTGTGCGTGTGCATATGCATGCAAGAAAGAAGAAAGACCTAATGACTGTTTTGTAATGAATAAAATATGTGCCTGAGTACATGTGCATTGTGATAAAAATAAAATAAAACACCGATTGAAATTGTCAAGAACAGCAGTTTGATTTTGGTTAAATATTAAATCCAACCCAAATACCACCTTGCAACTATTTCCAATGCATAGTTTTCATAATCTTCAACATTTGTTTCTCCGCTAATGACCCAATCAAAGCAGTCTAGCCACTCTCTGGCCATCAACCCAATAATGTGGTTTCTGTTTAGGTTCATCCATATGTCAGTATGTTTCAAGTAGTCAATGCCCCTTTATTGGAATTTGCAAAAAAAGAAGTATTTGCCATAGAATTTCAATTTCCCTACTACAAAGTAGCACATATTTAACTTAAAAGTTAAATTAAGAATAAAATAATTTAAAATATACTCTAGGTATATAAGTTTAGCTTTGGCCATCAACTTTTAAAAACTTTTTTATGGTAGTTTGAATCTCAACCCTATTGTCTCAATAAATTGTCCTTTATTTTCCTCTTCTGTCCCATTAGGTACTCTTTCAGCACATTTTGCAAAGATTTAGATTTCTTCTTCATATGTTTAATGTACAATTAATATACACATATAGTACTTTATTATCTTAATTACAAATATTAACATTATTTCTTATTCATATTTTCTATTTCTTCTACAGTTTTCCTTTCATCTCCCGAAATTGCACATTCCATTAAAATGGGATGTTTCCCTTCTTGAATTGTGTGCATATTCAAAGATGGAGAACTAAAAACCTGAATAGCAAAATTCTCCAATGTTCCAAAATGAGATGCCAAGTTACTCTGTGCTGTGGTTTCCAAGAGAGAAATTAAATACTGGTTCTGTGATTCCAGACCAATCCCCCTTTGAGGATATAATATGACATGTTGAAGAGACTGGTAGAAGAAATTTTTTTCAGAAATGTATTCAGGTATGTAGGTATATTCGTTCACGTCACATCAGGTGAAAGGGCCCTCAACACTCATAATGTGTAGAGTCTTTGAACCACAGACACAAAGGCAAGATATCATGTCTATCATGTTCCTCAAACAGCAGGGGGGTGAGGGGGCCATGAAAGGCATTCCCACACTTCCTGAGTTTGTCAGAGCAGGAGGCATGCTTATTTTGTCAATCTGTGGACCATAATAGAGAGCAAGCGAGCCTGGGATGATTTAGAGGCACTCTACTTAAGAAAACTGATTCTTGGGGCATGGTGAACCTACAAAACTATAGGCCGAAGGGGAAAGTCTAAAGAAGCTGGCCAGAGAATGCATATCTATACAAAAGGAAGTGCAGTTGGGTATTCCTAGTACAGACATGACCAAATATATGAACTTATTAATGTACATGTAAATGCTAAAGGAGAAAGTTGAAGTAAATATACAGATTCCTCATATACTATTCACTCATTTTTAAATAACTACACAATGAATATCAAAGATCAATTTACCTCAAGTAAAAAAAGTAAAGGAGGTTACCTGAACATCGAATCTTCTCCAATGAACTGCAAGTCATAGAACAAAAGGCTAGCACAGCTGTGTCAGCACTGTTACGAACCATACTGTTACAGGGTTGCAATTGCATGCTATTTGAATTCTTTTCACCCTAACCTACTTCTGACCTCTTTCTGAGTAACATAACTGCATTAGAATTCTGCAAAGTTGAAATCTCCCATTCTTTCCATAATTGGTACAAGAAAGTTTTTCAAAATCTCTCCATTGGTTAAAAACAAAATATATTAATGACCACTTGACAGTGCATGCTGGTAGCATAAATTTAAACACTTATGGAAAACTGATTAATAGTACATAGTACATGGATCCTGGCCACAGGGTCCATGTGTTGTGGCTGCGATGGACAAATTCACACAGACTACAGAAATCCCGTGGAGAAAAAGGGACAGCACGGCCACTCTCTAAGTGAGAGAGAGGTCCAGAGGTCCAGAGGGCCAGAGCCCCAACCCCTGCCTGGACAGGATTGTATTGCTTTTCTGCACACATTACATCGAGGATGGTCCTCATTTACTATGCACAGGTTCACTGTAGCTGATTACCTGTTACAGACAACCAAGGACAGAATTCTGCGAATTACTTCAAAGAGAAGGATGTTACAGATCAAGGGGAAGAGTAGTTGAACTGGTTACACTCCATACTTGGGTGGTTTAGCACAGACTTTAGGAAATTAGAGATACTCAGTAAACATGTGCTGCCCCAACCCAGGGTGAGGGAGTTTTAGCGAAAGCAAGTCTTGTAGGAGCCTAGGTACAAGGCATACCTGACTCCCCGTGGGAGAATCTGTGCGGGGGCGTGGGTCCTGTGTGCCAGACCTTGTTCCCCACTGGCCTTTCCAAGTGGGGGTTAGGCTGCATTTCCCATACCACACGGATAAGTTCCCTATAATAAATAATCTATTTAAAACTGGAAACATGCGCGTTTGACCAAATATTACACAGTTAATAAGTTTCTCTATTATCAGTATCCCAAATGATTCAGAGGAGAATAGTGTAGAAAGCATTAGAAGGAAATTTATATACTTTAGTATGTCACTTCTACAAAGGCTGTGAAGTAATATCTCAAAATGACAACATAAGTCCAAGTGTATTTTGTAAAACTATGAGGAAATATGATTTCATTAGATGTGAACTCTTTTGGTAAATAATAAAACCTGTTCAATTCTGAAATAAGACACTTGAAAAGAAAGAGAAGCATCAATGGAAAATCTAATGATCTGATAGGGCAAATGGAGACAGAAAGATTCAAAGTGCCTTGAAAGAGGAAGATTAATGGGGGAAAAAACTGTATTTCTGAATGTCAAACAAGTCATTCAACCATAAAGCCCATTGCTACATATGGAACTAGTAGTTTTAGTTAAGGAATATAAATGTCCTATAATTGAACAAAGTAAAGTTTGAGAGAAAAGTAAGTAATGAAACTCTAGGAAAATAAATTTGAGAAAGGATGAAATTATGAAAATTAAATAATTTGGAGGTGCATCAAGAGAAATACAGCCTAGAGAACAAGCAAATTATTATAGAAAATAAGTATATGTGTTTATAATTTTAAGATATTTTTGAGGAAAATATAAAGGCAACAATAAATTGACTTCAGAAAGAGATGATTCTTTGATTTAATTCAATTACATTGAGTTTGGGTCATTGTAACCCTTAAAAATAATAAATAAATTATATGTTCTATGTTATAGCCAGATAAATGACCTGAAGCAATAGGCATCTATTTTAGGACAGATTAAAGTAGGTAAATGATTCAATTTAGTCAGCAGTAAATAAAATAATCCTTAGTTGTTTAAAACTTTTGACCATTTGGTAAATCTTTCCCCAATGGGAAAGAAAAGTAATTTTATAGAACTTTTACAATTCTATATGTAGTATGGTTTATTTTACCAGAATGAAAACAGTTGAAATATGTCCAACATAACAGAAGAAAAGTATTAATTCAATTTTTTTAATTGCCAAAAATAAACTCAATGTTCAACAAATGAATCTAATAAAATTGTCAGAAGGGCTAATAATAAGTTGCAAAAATATAAGAATGTTTTATGACAGACTAGCCAGGATGCAGTCTGTGACCTACAAACACCCACCCCTTCTAGTGTTTAAATAGGCAGAATGGTAGACAGATTGCAGGAAAAGATTTGCCACTCTCCCACACTCACTATCAAAAAAGCTCTGAGTACTTTAAAGTGAGCATTCTCACATTTCTGGCCTCTGCCCAAGTTCATTTTAAAGACTAGTTTTTGCTGTTTTCTCCCCCCGCCCCATACCAGCAATCTGTTCTTAGCCTTCTCAATATCTACTGAACCATTTCAGCAAGCGTTTCAAACACAGAAACAAAAGTTGAGATTTAATAATATTAAGATATTCAAAGTTAAATCCCTAGAAAACAATTTCATTAGTTTTCTCTGAGGACCTCCTATATACTGAGTACCACAGTATGTACATAAATAAAAAATTGAAGCAGAAGTAAAGTTAAAAATCTAAAGAAAGGTCATTTGATTTTAATCAATAATTATGCTAGGAGATCCCATTTCCTAAAATAAATCTAATCTATGATTTTTAAATAATATATAGTGATCAATAAAGAAATAATGTACATTTTAATACAAAATAATATGATAGCTTGATATCATACATCACTAGTAAATATGAATGTCATAAATTATCAGTGATTCACTATAACTCAAAAAAAGCTTTCCAGACATTCATAATAATATATGATGCAAAAAACATATTCCAGAATTATTTTGATAAGTTGGATTTGATCAGTACTTATTATACATGCACAGAGAGTATTTCTATTACAAGTAATCATTCAATCCTTACCTACTAAAAACAAGGAAAAAGTAGAAATCAAAATTTTCAACTTAAGAAATTTAACAACAAAGATTACTATAAATGCTCTCATAAGCATTTGATTTATCAATTGACACTCAATACTTTTAACTTTTATTTTTTACTGAAAACCATTAAGTCTTTCTCCCCTTGGGCAGATGAAATATACTGTATAGAAGAATAAAACACACCAACAAAGTGTATACAAGTGTATAAGTACTTTTCATTTGCAAGGAAACAAAATAAAATGTGTTCAGCCAGGCGCTCAAGGCCTTCCAGAATCTATCCTTACATGTAACCTACAGGCAGGCAAAAGAGCACAACTACTTATTATTCCTATGACTCACTTCTGCTTTTCCTGGTTGGGTGTTTCCTTTCACTTCAATGCCCTCCCCCATCTGTCACCTTCCCCTTCTTTCTTTGTGTTCAAAATCTAGACATCCAATGCATCCCTGAGAACTCCACTCAAACACAAAAAATTTTTAAAGCTTTATTTTTATTATCCTCTGCCAGAAGTGGTATGAATAACACTGAATTCCCACAAGACTTAGTCTTTGTTATAATTCATATTATTATACAATTACATTAAAGTTGAAGCAACTTTAGGTGTCATTTCACCCCTGACTTTTTACTTTTTATTTTTTTGCACATCAGAGGATTGAAGTCTCTGTTTAACGAATTGCTTAAGAGCACATCGTTAGAGGCAAAAAAGGAAAAAAAATTCCTTCTACTTGCTTGCCTCCCTTTCTACCTTGTATTTTGAATAGATTTGCATGCAGTTCATCATCCTTTTAAATGTAAAAGCTCCTTCAAGTTTCATATTTTATTAATATATATTTACCTGGCAACTTATCTATACAGGGCAACCATTAAATAATTAATGACTGAGGTGAATGGGGAGGGCAGGCGTTAATAAGTCTTGATTCTACTAGGAAGTAACAAATTCTCTAGAGACCTGATAAAAAATAATATTACTTCAAAAATGCGTTTCTAGTCTTTTCTTCAAACTTCACTGCTTAATCCTGTGACATCTCCAAAGTGAAAGTGCATTCAGAAGGCTAGTTCTTTTATGCCTTTACCATATTCTTGAGACATTTTGAAAAATTAAATCAAACATTGATCAACCTTAAATAAGCAAAAAAGAACTTCTCAGAGTAGGGATTCCCAGAGTAGAACTCCCCGTACACCCCCTGTACCGCCTGCTCCAAATCACATATGCTGATCTTCTGTGCTATGATGGAGCCAGCAAAGTAGTCAGAAGGAAGAGAGAAAATTAAGATAACGCCATTGTATTAAGGAAACATGCAAGACAAGACAATAGAAAATAACTTGGAAGCCAACTTTAGATAGACTGATCGTTAAGGTTTACCTGAGAGAGTAACATTTAAATTGAGAATGGGAGAAGAAAGTGAACCAAGCTCAGGAAGAATCTGACGAAGTTTATTTAAGGCTGAGGAAATAGTAAGTACAAATATATATTTACATAACCTTGGGTGGTAGCAAAGTGTATCTATCAGAAACTGAATTTTTCCATGGTTTCAAATAAAACAAAATAATCACGTAAAGTTGTAGAACAGAAAGCTGTTTGCACACAGTTTTGATTTGGGTGCAGAGTGTTACAGCAGAGTCTCTAGCTCACTGCTCTGTGCTCCCACCCTCACTGTGCACGCGGACGACACACACACACAGCCTCAACCAGGGCGCAGCCAGGCGTGGAGACGTCAGTTTCCTCTACTACCAGGGGAGCTTTTTGTAGGTGAAACCATCTCTTAGTCACCTTTATATTCGCATTCTTCGCATATGCCAGGGAATCAATAAAATTGAATTGTTGGTGCATTATATTTAGGTAATAGTCCCAAATAGTAGAATGATTGAACTTTTCTAACAGCAGTTTGAATGTCTAATGCTGATGATTATATATATATAATATAATATATAATACATTGTATATATGATTATATAATATATATTATAATAGGCTGAACATATGTGAACATATATAATATATAATATATATTGTATTATAATATATAATATAAGGTATACATATTATATTATATATTATATATTATATAATCGTTATGCATAATCATAATGGTTATATATAATATGTTAGTATTTATATATATAATACCATTAGTGAGAGGCTGATATACTAGTGATATACTATATATAAGTGATACACTAATATATATTAGTGTATATATATGTGTGTGTGTATTTTCAGCCTCTCACTAATGTGAAGGAAAGTAGTACTTACACGTTCTGTTACTACTTCTGGTAAAAAGACATTTTGTTGATTTATAGGTAATTGAGTATTTTTGCATCTTTGTGGAGAAAAAATGCATACTAATATAGGGTAAAAATAAATTTCAATTACATTATAATATTTTATTCTATTGAAGTCTAGATAAAGTATTTTTTGTTTTTATATATTTTAAAAAGGGAAAGGTAAAAAATTAAAGACAATCATGAATATTTAAAATAACTAGTATATATATAATTATTAATATTGAAATTATATTGGGGGAAATTAAAATATTTAATAAACTAAATGCTTTATAAATAAATTAGTTGATACACAATGACTCACAGATATCAAAAGGCATTTATTACTCTTTTAAAGATTTAATTTATTCTTTTCAGATAGAGGGGAAGGGAGAGAGGAGAAGGAAAGAGACATTGATGTGTGAGGGAAACATGAATCGGTTGACTCTCGAAAGCCCCCCACCAGGGACCTGGCTGGCAACCCAGGCATGTGCCCTGACCAGGAATGGAATCAGCAACCTTCTGGTTTGTGGGACGATGCCCAACCCACTGAACCACACCAGTATTTATTTCTCTATAAAAATAACTTTTTACTTAAATTGACTGTAAAACTTAGGTTGGAAACAATAATTGTCATAAAAATCGTGTGATCCATATAATTTTAAACACATAGATGAATAATTATTTTTGTTCCGACTGTACACATTTCACTGAAAGTTAACTTGCTGGGTCTATTCATTGACTTACTCCAGTGCCCTAAAGAACTGGATTATTCTCTAAAATGTTTTGTTCACTTCACTTCTGACATAGAGAAAGAAATGGTGTTTTTAGTCTTATCTCTTGGTGGCTATTCCAGAGGTTTCACTTCTGTGATGATGGTGATTGTCTATTATTGGGGGTAGTAGCCAGCGTCCAAAACAGCCTTCAATAATCTACATCCTGGTAGCCACGGCCTCCTGGTAGTCATGCCCTGTGTCTTCCTTCACCGTACAAAGCTGACTGTGTTACCAACAGACTCTTAGGAAAAGGATAACATGTGACCTCTGAGCCTGGGTCATAAAAGACTTTCTGGCTTCTATCTTGTGAACTTTTGAATTACCTACTCCAGAGTAAGCTAATGTTGTGTAGCCGCTCCAACAGCAGAACGAAGGGGTTCACACAGAGAAGAACTAAAGTCTCCAAGAGCCAGTAACAGTGTGCTGATTATCTGTGTGAACCATTTTGGAGTCTCATCCTTCATTTCCAATCAAGCCTTCAGATCTGACCTTAAATAATAACAATCTATGTTATTCTAAACTTGTTTAGAGTGAACAAAACTTGTCTTCATTTGATATAAAAACTAGTTTTCCTGGTTAAGTAAGAAAATATAAAAAACCTACTCTTTTTCTACTTGGTTCAGGGAATTTGGGAGCTTGTTCACTGACCCTTAAGTCTCGTAATCTGAATTGTTCTCTCCCCGTTGCCTGAATAAGCTAAGTTTCCATGCGATTAAACCACCCATTATCCTTAAAATCTACAGGCACTTTCTAATTTTGCCTTTGCATGTGACATTCACGATGCATTTTAAGCCCAATCCTTTTCTGAATAGCTAATGCCTACACATTCATCATTAAATTTCATAGAAAATATAATGAGTGTTTAATGTGCAACAAAATTATAGTGAAACTATGAGCCAAACATTTTGATGAGCATCTTACATTTGTCTGTCACGAAAATACACAGTGCAATCAAAATTACTGTCATGAGAAGACGATTTGATGTGAAAGGGATGCATTTGTGCTTAATCTGGATTTTCCCAATATAACAACCTTTGCTTTAAGCATTGCATTGCCAAGCATAATAAGAAATACTGCTTTTGGACTGACCACAGTGATACTGCGAACCCTGAAAAAATCTAGCTCATTTGTGGTTTGAAACAAAATAAAATATTTCACTATACTTACAAATGTTGGCATTTGTATCACAATGTACATTTTTAATAGTATTAAAGAAGATTGCCTATTTTATAGGCCCCCTTTGAAAATTTTAAGGGCCACTGACATCCTCAAAAGTGTGAGAAGTTTCTTTGCCAAGATAAACTTAACTTGGAGAAAAAAAGGGCTGGTAACTTGTAGCACAGACGGAGCACCTGTGAGGCTTGGCACCAGCCACGGCTGCACCTCCTTAGGGAGGAAAGGAGCTCCGCACATGACTGTGACTCACTGCTTTCTGTGTTGGCGATAAAACACTGCCAGCAATCTTGAGAGAATTTTTGTCTACTGTCCTAAAAGTTGTCATCTCTACCAGAGCCAGGGGCTTGAATTACTGCCTTTTTAAGAAATATGTCAAGAAGATGGAAAGAGAATACAAAGTTCATCTCTAGTACATAAAGTTTGCCAACTTTTCAGAGCGCATGTTCCAAAGCCCTTGAATGAACTTTGAGTAAAACGCTCAAGAGAATGATGGCTCATCCTTAGAACAATTTTACAGAGCTTCTTAGTGGCTTGAATTGCTTAGTGTTTATTTACTGCCATAAGAATGGATAAATATTTTCTCGTCGGCCTTGTGACATAGTTTTTGATGGTGATGATAAAGTATGTTATTTTGTTCAACTTCCTAACTGGGGAGAGAAGAGAAGTTTGAGGTTCCAAATGTGGTAAAAAGCACTTAACTCAGGATTAAATTGGCAGTGACAAACCTTGTCAAATTCCTCAGGAGATAGACCTCTCTGGAATCACAACCGAACTTTTGCTTACTGGTTCTGCTGAATGCCTTTTAAATTTAGCACATATTGAAAAATTCTGTTAATTGACTTTATTTTTTTTAACATTTTTGTATCGTTCAAGTACAGTTTTCTGCCTTTTCCCGCCACCCCTCTCCACGACCCCAACCCTCCCCACCTCCCTCCCCTGTTTCCAACCCCCCTCGTTATTGTCCATGTGTCCTTTGTAATTGTTCCTGTAAACCTGTCTTCCTTTTCTCCTATAATCCCCTCCCCTCTCCCCTCTGGTCACTGTCAGCCTGTTCTCAATTTCAGTTGACTTCAAAAAAAAATTAAAGAGGCAGACCTGGTCAAACCTGACCCCAGCAACTTCTTCATAGGAAATCCAATGAAAAATCCTGGCAAACTCTGGTGTTATAAAAAAAATAGCTTACCCCTAAGGGCAGTGCTCACTACCGGAGCCCCGCCTCCTCTTGTGTCACTGGCAGGGTTTGTGACATTTCCAATAAAAAGGACAATCTCAACTGGTGTCACAGACGATGTGTACATAACCATGTTTCACAAAATATTTTTTTTAAGTACACATTCAAATTGTTATTCAAGCACCTTCTTGTCTCAAGAAAATTAATTTTGAACAGTTAAAGTTTAGGTTATTTTTAATTTGCATCATTTTTCCTTTTTTTTTTACTTGTAGAATTGTGCCATTGACATTTGTATAAAACTAACAAGGAGGTCTTTTGTGAACAGTTTAGCTTGATAAAAAAATAAAGTACATGAGAATGAATTATATAAATGTTATAAACAATTTTGCAATTCGGTTATATTTGCATTTTTCAGTGCAAATATATTTTAATTTATTTTTAATTTCATCACACTCTCATTGGATTTGGTGACCACAGTGATTAATAGCCATGAACCTCTCACCTGGTAGGCAGAGCTTGCTTTGACTTTTCTAGGCTGAGTGAGCATTTCTGCTCTCTTTATTCCACCACATTCCTGTTCCTGCTTGGTGTCCATAATGTTTTATTGTATTTTTTTTTAGTCACTAGATTGTGATATTATCAGAATAAGAAGAATATATTCATTTTTGCATTCCGTACACATTGATTAATATGGCCTTGCAAATGATAGTGCTCATAAAATATTTCATGAGTAAATAAATGTAAAGAAACACACCCTTTCCTTTCTTTTGATTTTTCCCACCCCTGGGAGCCTGTGTATTCTTATAAATGATTTTATGAGGGAAGATATTTTCATCTTCTCCATTGTTTTTAAAGAAAATTTACCTGGCAACTGGGTCAGATCAAACACATAAACAAATCATGTGATGTTTAGATTTTTTTTTACCTAATACCAAGTCAACTGTCATCTTTAAATACAAAACAATACACAATATTTAAATCAGAATCAGTATCTATAAATGAAAAAAATAGTAATTAAATTTTTGCCAATTAAATAAAAACATTCTATAGCATGAAGATTTTTAAAAATCACCTTTTAATTTTCCCATCACAAGTTGTTCTTGCTTCTAGATACAATTCACTTGATCTGTGCTTTAAAATTAATTGACAGAAACCACAGTGAAGTAATTAACATTAAACTCAAAGGCCACGTATCTCCAGCCAAATTCTATTTGTAATTAGCTAAATTACTCACATAATTTAGGGGGAAATGAGAAATGTTGAATTATTTAGATACTGCACTTGTTTTCAATCCCTTTGTGCCAATACTAATTTTCATGTTTTGTATTTATACAGAATTTCATATCAAAAGTTTTCAATATGATATTAATTAAACATACAGAATATTTCTACCTCTAAAATCAGTATAATCATGTTTTCTATTTTAATTTTATTTAAGATTTTTATAACTTACATATATTAGAACCTCAACTAAACATTTGTTGAATCTAATTTAATACTCTAAACATTCTGAATGAAACCATCTCTTCTGACAGAAAGCTTTGTTCAAGCAATTAGAAGAGTATAAAGCCATAAGGTAAGGTGATAAGAATTAAACTTGAAGTTAATTAGCTCTGGGGAATAATTTTAAAATAATAGATACATTAGCTAGAGAAAATTACAGCAAAGTATCTCCTGCATAAAAAAATAGAGCATGTGGCAGAAATGAAATTGTAAAGCAAATGTCTTTTCAAACCTAATGCAAAATAAATGATCAGAGATTTTCATATTAAGCCAGCAACTCTCCAGTGTTCAGGGAAGCCCCTCAGGAAGTACTCCCTCCGTGAGCAAACGACCGATGCATTTGAGCCCCTGAATATTTACCTCCATAGCGATATCACAGCACTTTCCATCTGCCTGTGTTGTTTCTCTGTTGGTTGGTGTTGGGACCCTTGTCTGAACCTTCAGTCTTAGACTAAAGATTCTTTGAAATACCTTATTATTCAACTTGCCTGGCTCAATTCTACAAGCTAAGATGCATTATTTCAAATTTGTTTTTTAAAATAAATTTTATTTTTAAAATAAAATTGTGCCCTCACAATTACATTTAGCAATAAATATCTATTTCATTGCTTTGATGATAGACTTATTTTGAAATATTAGTTTCCCAGTCTCTTCCAGGTCAGGTAGGTATCCACCATATCTCATTAGTAATTTGCTGTGAGAGTTCACCCCACATTTGACTGTCCGTATATGCTGTCTCTACAATTAAAATACCGTCTTTGAATACATCATCATTTCCTTATCTGTACATAAAATAAAAAAAAAACCTTTCTCTTCAACATATATATTTTAAAAGGTTCTTTCTATTATTAGCAATTGGAATTTTAATATAAATTTGAAAAGTTATGATTTATAAAATTAGAAGAAGGCAGAAACCACTTATTATCACTAGAGATCAAAGAAATGGTTTTTCACTTGTAAGTACATTTAATTATGGAGGCTATCGTACTCTAATAATATTAACACATATGACGCTTCTCATCTTCAAAGCCTTTTTCCAGATATTAAGTAATTAGCAGGATTACACATTCAGCAAGTGACATGTGGACCACATATGGTTTTTTTAAAATATGACTTGTTTATGGTAAACTGTGTACATATTTTTCTTACTGATACCAACTACCAACTATAGTTTTAATCTGTCCTACTTATTGTTAATATAAGAACATTTAACAAAGGCTCACATTAAAGACGAAGCTTACGTTACCTTTGTCTTTAGTGATAGTGACCAGGCCTTACGAACAAAGCCAACACTTACAGCTAGTTTCATTTAATGCAACGGGACAGAATTCTTCTACTCTTTGCTGAGCTAATAATTAATCACCTTCTCTTTTGTTGTTTCTATCTCCGCTGCTGTAATTCTCTATGCTGATTGACTAGGCCCATTCTAGAACGATCTGCTGTTTTAATGTGTACTTGCCCTTGATTCTTTGAAGACTTTTTTTAACTTCATTAAGAAATGGTGGAAAGCAAAATATGCCTGAATATGCAGGTGCACAGACTGTGCATTCATTTCAACAAGTAGAAACACCCAACAGTATTTATTGACAAATTTATTTTAAAAGAAGTTACTATCCTATTCCCAAATGTATTAAATTCTTATAGCAAAGATATAACAATTTGGAAAAATAAATACAAATTCATATGTATTTTGAAAACTATGAAATAGAGTTTGGTAAAAATCATTTTGCAAAATAAAATTCATGTTATACATGCCATCTGTACAACCCACTTACAAAATTCTTTGGAAATGTAAAGTACAAGAAGACAATGAAGAACGCATACCTATAAATATGGCTTCTCACCCTAGTTCAGAAAATAACAGGATGTGTGACCTTGAGTCAGCTGCTCAAACTTTCTTGCTTCCAGTTTCATTATTATTAACATCCTGGAGTTAATTCTATAATTTTATGATTTGAATGTATATTTTCTCTCAATTTACTTCTTATTTATTATTCTTAACACACTGGTAAGTCAGTTAGCTCTTTGAGATATCTGAGTATGCATTATGAGGGATTTGAATACCTCTTATTTCTAAAAGAGTCATTATATATAATGAGTCAATAATACTTCTTGATGTTCTTGTGTTAGCTAATAACCTACTACTCTTAAGGAGTTAATCAAATCTTTTCTTTCCCTCTTTTTGTGGGTCTTGTTTGGTTCAGGAAAAGGCTCAGTAAAGAGAGAGACCTTAATTTTGTACATGCCCAAAATAGAAGAAGTAATTAACTTACTATTCATTTATTATTTTTTTTTTTCTGGCAATTCAAGGAGGGTTACTTTGTTAATAACGACAGAGGATCAAAGGCAGAGTCCAGGCTGGGTCTGGATAAGTACATGAGAACAGCTTTTTCTTCAAAACCTCTCAGAATTAGTATTGTCAGAGCTTTCCAGAGTCTATGGTGGAAATTGAAATTAGAATAATCTATCTGGTAAGTGAAGCTCTTCCTGGAATTATAGTGATTTACTTTAGAAGCTCATCAAAGTGATAAGAATATCATTATATTCTCACTAAGTTACTATTTTAAGAAACAAATGTCCTGTATTGCTCATTAATAATACTATTTTCACTGATCTATGTCCTTTGATTACATTTAAAATGTAGAACAGTAGCCAGTAATTCATTTTTATTGAATTAGTTCTTTTTCATCACACATAGCAGTGTTTTAAGTAAGAACTAATAGGGTGTAAAAGTTAACTTTTGTTTTGAAGCCTATTTGAAACATATTTTCTGTGCTTGCACACGAAACGTCCAGTTAGCCACCCATTTCTATTTCCTCTGCCTCTGAACAATTTTTCCGATTCCACACAGGTATATTACACATGTGTCCTTCCATGTCCATTAACAATTGATCATGCAGTTACACTCTTTGTCAGGCCACCCTGTACCGAGGCAGAGCCAGGCCTCTGTGCTTTGTGCTGCCATAGCCCTTGGTGCTTAGTTTCTATCTCAGCAGTTTTCACTCTTCCTTAAAGCCACTGCCTTCTCCCCCGACTCCATGTCCCACTACTCTCTGCTGAGAGTTCCTGAAATTGGTGGCAATGCCTTAATTGTTCTCTAAGTGCCTGGTGTTACTGCTGATCCATATGTTACTATTTATCAAATGGAAGGAAAAATAGATGCATATAATAATGAATTACAAAAGTTGCTTATCACAGTCTAAACTTCAGAAAAAAGAAATTCCTTGTTGAATTCTTGGCTAAAAAATTCAGGTTGTGCATTATAAGAACACTTGTACAATTAAATTCAACTTTGATTTTTAAAATGTTATTTAAGTTGCTACACCCTAGACGGTCATGATTAATACTTTGTACTAGTCCAGGTAGCTGGGTCCTGCAGAAACATTTGAGTGCTATATCTATTGTAGTTTCACGGTTTTCTTAGGCCATGGGTACAACAAAGGAACATTTTCAAAATTCACTTTGCTTTAGATTTGGCAAACAAATAACACAAAGACTGCATTCTTCACTTCCTAGCCTCTACACAGGACTGAAGGCCTGCTGGACCGAACAAGCCTGAGGTGTACTCCTCAGTTCTGCAAAAGTCTAGACTAGGAATCCTTGCCCCCTAATGTGCACTGTGTTAGTCAGCTTGGTCTGCCATAGTAAAGTACCGTAGATTAGGTGGCTAAACAACAGAAATTTGTTTTCTCATGTTCTGTAACCTGAAATTTCAAGATCACGGTGCCAGCAGGGTCAGTGTCTAGTAAGGGTGCTCTCCTTGGCTCATGGACAACTGCCTTCTTACTATCTTCTCACACAGCAGAGAGAGCACTCGGATCTCTCTGCCCCTCCTGGTAAGGGCACTAGCTCTATCTGATGAGAGCCCCACCCATATCCCTTTATTTAGCCTCAGTTCCCTCCTAAAGGTCCTATGACCAAATACAGTCACATTGGGGATCTATGGTTTGGGGTTTGAGCTTCAATACATGAACTAAGGGGGCAGAATTCAGTCCATAACACATACACACTCTCTGGCTGTATTCTACATTTCTTTCTCTGGGATTTCTCAACTTAATTGGACACAGCTTAACACAACTGAAATAATAGAACACACTTCCAATTTTACAAAATGCAATTGCCTTCGGGGCTCAGGATGTGGGCGTTCCCTTCATAGGCAACTTCACTATGCCCAGTACGAGATGATGGAGCCTTGCATGTCATGAGTCTCAGATTGGAAATTTGGGAAGAAATGAAGGAATCATCACGAATGGAGCACACAAACTTTTTGCATTTGAGAATGCCAAAATTAGAGGAACTTGGCGATGGATACCAAGAGAAAGGCTTCCTTTATAATCCAACATTAGAACTTTGAGTTCTAGTGAGCACAGTCCAAGTAGATTCTATGATATCTGGTACGCTATTCAATTAGCAATAAGTTGAAGGGTTCGGTTCAGGGCTGTTGATGCTTTCGGAGGTGTCTCGGAATTCAAGTGGTCTCTAAATAAAGCAGTACATTTTGTATAATAATAGGGGGTTAAATGAAATTTTAAACAGTCATTTTGTCATCTGTACCTGGTTTGTTTCATGCATTCCTTATAATAGCAATGTCTAAGATTCATTTTATTTTATAAATATTATCTTGGTGCACTGGGCATCTGCTAGAAGTATCATTTTAGTTTTGAGTTATTAGGTAGGGAAATGTTTTATTTATGCAAGTTAAGCTTTATATTTAGTGGCACTGCCTATCTATTTTTCAGAAAAAAATCAATATGTGTTTTAAATTAAACATATAATTGTTTTGTGTTTTGGTGCCTAATTCCTCTCCTTGAAATGAACAAAAAGAATTAAAATGTTGAATTGTTTCCTTTAATTCCTTTCATGCACTTTTGTAGGGAGAATTAACCTCCACACTCTGAAATGATTGTATGTGTAATATTAAAAATGGAACATCTCATTTCCTTTTTATTTCTGTTGTGGGGATTGTAAACACCAGAGGTAACTAATGAAGATCTTACTTTTACAGCACCACAAAATGAAAAAGGCACATTGGAAATGCAACCGAAGCTTGGCGTTTAGATTGGTCCCCAGACCTGCTGCAATGCATTGATTTCCTCCCCATTTTTCTTGTTGCCTTACTCTTCCTTCAAGTTTCTAGTAAATTTAATGTGACAAGATGTCAACAAAGCAGCCACATTGAGGCCAGCATCTAGTTTCAACTTAAGCCTTCTCGATTAGGGTCTTTGATTTTCTAATTTTAAGCCTGGGGGTGAGGATTATATGCATCTATAGCCACTAGGTTCTGCTAACATGCAGTTCCACAGTAAATGTGGGTCTCATCATCACTAACCCTGTAGGCCTGGACTCTTTGCAGGCTCCTTCTTCTCCAGACTCACAGACAATTCATTCTCTGAGGAGGGCAGGGGGGTGAAAGTTTCTTTGCCTTAACAGGTCACGTCATTGCTTATCAGATACTTTCAAACAAAATGTGATTTACTCATTTCACCTTATAAGTAATAATTGTTTAAAGTTTAAAATTATTTATTTTTCAGCATTGTTGACTTTATCTATCCAATACCCAATTATAAGCATGTGGCAACCTTGTCAGCATTATCTTTTGATAATACAGAGTTTGATAGTTTGAATCACAAGGTATACAGGTAATGGTGAAACAGAGAACAAGAGTAACATCCTCTTGGCTAGTGTTGCTTATAGAAGAGGCAGAATTCTCAGCACGTTGAACTATCCATGAATATTCATCCAACAAATATGTTTTTAAATGATAAAATTAAGTACTTCTAATACATTTATATACCATGCACAGTAAATCTTAAATCATATTTTACTAGTGGCTATTTTAAAAATACAAAACAAACAGAAAAAATCACATCTGGAAAACCCAACATTCCTTCTTGACATAATTATAATTTTTGTTTCACACATAAGACCTGTGTCGCTTCCATGACAGTGCCTGAAGCACTTCTGATTTCAACATCATTTAGATGGAACTCAGGTTTTAAAGAATCCATCTTGCAGTGTTCTGACAAAGTAATTGGCTGGAAAAATTATAATAAAATTTTCATAAAGTTCATATTTATGAAGTGACAAAACTTGCTTTCAGGAAATTATGATATTAATAATTTATACTCATGCCAATAGCATTTCCAAATACCTCAAGCTCTCTACCTCGCACATAAACCCACTCTGGTTCTTCTCCCACACACACCGTTAAATATGCTGAGACATATTGAGATCTAGATACAGATTATTCACTTAAGAAGATAGTTCCTTGTTTAATTAGAGATTTATCATCTTAACTAGCCATACTATTGTTCTGAATTAGTTTTCCAGGGTTTGCAGAATTAAAGATGGTAATAATTGATGAACCTTAGCTGTATTTGCCCCCAAAGGGTGCAAACTTTTATTACATTTCAGATGCAAAACACAATTAGCCTCTAACCTAACCATGTTAATCTCCTTGAGTTAAGCTTATATGTTTCTGCTTGTCTAGAAACTTTTAATGAAAGATCTATGTCTTTTACAGCAGATTTTAATAACCTCTTTATTTGCATCTCTGCCCTTGTTTGGAGGAGTTAATACGATGAGCTCCTAGATTACAGAACACTCTTTTAAAATTGAGCATAAATAAAATCCTGTGACATTCAATTGAAGCAGCACTCAGCAGGAGATGGACATGAACAATAAACATTATTCAAGTTCCAAAAGTTACCATGTAATTAACTAAGATGGATACATTAGTGCCATCCATTATGTTCCATTCTGTAAACTCCAGACTACTGGCAATTAAGCAGGGCCCCTTTGACAAAACTAGAAGGAAAAAGTTTGATTTACTTTGTGGATAAATAGTACTTTAAAGGTAGGTTTTTTTTTTTTTTTCCCCTCAGCAACAGAACTGTTGCAACTTATATTAATTGTACCTTATGTATTTTCCATAGCCCAATCTCAAATGCTCACTTGCTCCCAAACTGTATTTTCTGCTGAGCAAAGGCTTTGGTGTGGTAAACATGCCCTGTCTCAAATGGAAATAAATGCTCACTGCAGATTCCCTCACTCTGGGCTAGAATCAATGCCATAGCTACTTCCTAACAAAAATGAAATGTTTGTTAACTACTGTGGGCACTCTGGGTTTGTCCTATAGGAATAATTTGTGTTTAAAAAATAAAGAAAGGAAAGAAAAAGAATATCAGCACCCTCCATTTCCATACTGAACTACAGAGATTAAAAAGAAGAAGAGTTTTCTGTGGTTCAGAACTGTCTAAGATATAAGAACACAGTAACCTGATTAACCCCTGACGGTATTAATGGTTTAGCACAATGTCATGTTTTTCCCTACTAGGAGTGTGTAATTATTTTCTCAAAGCGTAATGTAGAAATCATGCTCCCAAATAGATTTATTTTGAGAATTTTTCCAGAAACACCACACCACATATACAGTTTCAAATTATAGAATCATTATGATATTTTCTAACAAATAATATCCTTTTTGTCCCAAACTACATTTTCTGCTGAGACAAGGCTTTGGTGTGATAAAAATGCCCTGGTGGGGTACATACAGTTTTGGAGCAAGTCTCATAACAATGAGATGCCCATACAAACAGGTTGTGTCTCATTCAACACCCTGCGCCTGGCATAGTATCTAACGGATGATGACAATTCATCATGATTGAGGGAATGGACACTGAATACATGATTGATTGAAAAGACTTTTACTCACTCACCAATACATACCTTGCACAAGGAGGAAGGGAGAATAACTTTTAAATACATAATTTTCATAAAAACTTTCGATGGAAATTTTAGTTTCCTCCAAGTAACTTATCTAAAATTATTTCTATTAGTGATGTAAATTTTGTTGCCTCCTGGGAATTCTTACATTAGTGTCCTACAGTCAATACAGTCACATTTTATGAGGCAGGAGCTGCGCCACTCTGCCAGTGAACTGTGAGCTATGCCTGGCGTTTTGTTCCTTTGTCAGATTACTTCAGGATTCTTACAATGGGCTCCTTGCCTGTCTTCTCTTCCTAGCCCGATCCCTAACGCCCGGCTCTTTCCCACACTGCTCCTGGAGATGATTTTCTGCGACATGGTTGTAGCCATGCCTTTCCCTAATGACACTTTTTAAATAGCCAGCATATAACTGTCTCAGGAAGGAAGTCCAAGCAATGTAGCACACCATTCACGACCCCTTCGAAATGAGTCCAACTTTATCTCCATGAATTACAACTCCAAACACAATATACCTTCTGTCTGCACATAAGGGTATTGCAAAGAATTACAAATTTACCTTTCTCTTAGCCTTTGTTTGTTTCTTCTGTCTACAAAATGTTTCCAAGTTTCCAATCCTCTGTATTCAATTGGCAAGCCCGGCTCCATCCAATAATACCCATTCTTTAAGCATTCCTTAATCTTCCAGGCAGAATTAATCACTCTTTATTCTGTGATGCCATAATATTTGCTATGTATCTCTATGACAGCACCAAGCACATTCAATATTAGCAGTATTTATTAGGTGTTATATCTTGTACTACATGCATTTATTTCTCTCCTTCTTCTGAAAGGAAAAAGACTCTACTTATTCATCTTTAAGTGCCTGGCTTCTAGAATAGTGTGAAG
Source organism: Desmodus rotundus (assembly GCF_022682495.2). NCBI lineage: Eukaryota > Metazoa > Chordata > Mammalia > Chiroptera > Phyllostomidae > Desmodus > Desmodus rotundus. Next base: position 51,013,328 of record NC_071389.1, read on the forward strand.
ATGCAGAATGAGTTCAATAAATATAAATAGAGCATGAAATAAAGTGGTTACAAAGGACATTGGGGACACACATATTTTGCTTAGTGACTAGACTGATTAACTCCCAACAGACTTGTGTGGCTTCTTGTAATCGTTCATTCCAAGTGTCACACAAGGGAGGCCCTGCACATGTCTCAGTAGCCTTTTGCCAGCAAATTGCTTTTTTGATCTAAAGTAAATGCAGACTAACTTCTCCCAACACCTGGGGCAGGGGCTAACCTGTTGACTTAGATGACCGCGATCTCTGCCTATCAAGCCTCGAGTGGTGTGTTTTCTCAAGATAGCTCCCACGGTCTTGGGAAGAGAAACTAGGGACTATCCACAGAGTCTTATTAACAGATTAAAGATGGGTAGTGACTTTCAAAGAGAACTTATCTCCAACACCATTCTTCTTTCTCTATTCATAAATACACACATTACTATACAAACAAATTGAATGAAACACTATTAATAGGTGGTTTTAAATAGTGGGAGGAAAGGCAAAGAATTATTTCTATATGCTCTAGTTTTAAAGATGCATTTAGTTTTCAAATCTATAATAAATCAGTATACAATATTTATTTTTAAACAAATGAGATCTGTTAAGTTCCAAACCTGGATCAGTAAAAATCATTTTATATGATAAATTTGTAAGTATTGAATCTAAATATTCTCTCTGAATAATTGATTATTCCAATCAGCTAATAAGCACTGTGTTTTACATATATATTCTCTAATCCTTTAAAATTCCCTAGAAGACAAGATAAGGACTCTGGAACTCACATAATCTTACTGACTTGTCCTAGGTTCTACTTGGTCAATGACAGGACCAGAATCTGAACCTGGGTCACCTATTCTAAAACCACTTTTATTTCTAGCACACAATGAATGTCAGGTGTGATTTCTAAGTGTTACTGTGTAGATTTAAACATGTAGATTAAACATGCAGTAGCTCCTAAAACTATCCCTCACGATGTCCTAAAAGCAGCACCCAGGGAGTAACCAACTATGTACCTAGGTGCACAATCTGAATCATGAATGTCAGTCCTCTGTGTAGTAACCAGAGACAAAGCCAAGAGCTCAGCATTGATACACTGGCTGTGTGCTCCTCCGAAGACTTATTCTCACAGAATCTCCTGCTACAATGCAGTCTGCCATGTGTTAAGTTTAATGTAGTTTTTTTGACAGCCACCATCCTGTGAAATAATGCCCAGTGATGAAATGGCTTCACAGACTCAATTTCAGCTTAAAGAACAATTCAAGAGGTGCATTTTATAAATTTTCCTCTACTGGAGCACAAAGAAATACATAAAAGATTTTAAAAAGAAAAAAAATTCCTTTCTTTCTGCATTTGTTTTACTCAAAATTGTGCTAGCCAAGAGAACAGGGGTTTAAGTTGGATGAGGAGGAGTGCTAGGTAATTAAGTCTGTGTCATTATTTTTTAGAAAGAAGCTTTTATCATGGATCGTATTGCCTTTCCAGTCTCTCAGAAAGAATATATTCACTTCACCTTTTTCTCTTCAGTTATTAAAAATAAGCCCTCCAAATACAGAAACCAGACCCAGGTACCTAAAGAAAAGAAACCCTCTAATCCTCTCTCCAGGCAGGTAGGGGAGCTGAGGCTCCTTTACCTCCGCGGCTTTGTTAGTGCCCCAATAACTGAAGCAAGATAAACTCTCACTGAACAAGCAATATGTTGATAGTGTCTGTGCAAAAGCTCCCATGGCTCAGCCAGCTGGGATCAAACCAGCGCACAGTGCCCTGAGCACCGCGGCTTCCCCTGTGCTGGCCCCATTCTTTCATCGGCCGTGTCCAAATGCAGTCATTCTTGTGAAGTGATGATGCACTCAGTTTAAATTTCTGTCCAGAATGGGCTTTTCATGGGATCTGTATTTCCAAGGAATATTTTCTCCAGACAAAGTAAAATGCACACTGTATCATTTAATCACATGGGATGAGAATCATGACATTTATAGTCACCGCTAACACTAATACCTAATGTTTAAATTGTTCTTTCACTATTACAAAGCACTTTTATATTTTTCCATCTTATGTGATTCCTACAGCAGCCTTATGAGTTTGAGAAGGCCTGTTTTCTTGTGTCCTTTAAATAAATGAGGAAACTGAGGAGCAGAGAGAGCGTGGCACGCCATCTAGGCTTACAGCATTTACTTGCAGCACGTGAATTATACATCTCTGCTAACTCCAGGTCTTGTTTGGCATCGTTATTATAAGATTGCACATATAACTGATTATCAAATAGCAAATAGCAAACATCCTGAGAAAAACAAATCTTGAGCATCCCGAGATAACCACTGTTACTTTGGTATTACAGCTGTAGGTATATACACATGTACGTTTTTCATACACATACACAGTGAGAGCAAGCCTACAAGCCACTTTCATCATACAAGTTAGAAACAAATTTTTTCACTTTTTATGGGACATCTTCATATTTACATTTTAAGTCTTGTTCTATTATTTTCAAAGGATAAATTACAAGATGTATAACTTCTGGGCACAATTCGAAGGATTCTCATCAGCCTGTTGACCTGCCATTAAATCACCCCATTTCTCCTTAAAATTTTATATTTTCTCAGAGATCCTTCCTGTACTGAACCCATCATTTAGAGAATATCCCTAAATGGGGTGACTTAACTATTTCTTTCCTAACAAGTCAGACATGAAACACTGGCATTGCTCATAATGTACCCAAACATCAAACAGAGAAACAAATGAACACATAAAATCAGTCTGCAGAACTGCTTTGGAAGCTGAGCACCTTCTCCATTTGCCTACTCAGAAATGTCCTCAAAAGTAGAAGAGAAAACTTGAATTGCAGTAGTGACTGCTGGGGAAAAATGGCTATTGTTCAGGTTTGGGTGAGTTAAAAAAACAAAACAAAATTTGGAGCACACATTTAGTAAACAGTTAAGGCATGTTCATCTTTATATTAATATTTATATGTGAAAATCACAAGAGTAATTAATTCTTATTTTGTGCCAAGCAATGCTCTAAACATTTTATCTACATTACTGCATTTAATGCTCACGACAATCCCATAAGTTGCATTTTTTAATTGTCATTTGACCTACAAGCAAAATTATGCTTAGAGAAATGAAGTGACTTCTCAGAGGACGTCACACTAGGAAACGACAGAGCCAGGACACAACCAACGCATCCTGACACCAGAGTCCATACATGTTGTCAACTTGCAATTAAAATGTTTTAAAAAAAATCTCCTTCACTTTAAAAAATAATCAAAGTGTTTCTTTAAACATCAGAATTATGGAAAAACTTTCTCAATAATAAAAATAGGTAATATATATAAGGCATTTACTATTTGCCAGAAGTTTTTCTAATACTTTGTGAATCACTTGTAAAGCATTATTTATGCCAGTTTTACACATAAGAAAACTTAGGTTATGATATTTTCCCAAGGTCTCTCAGCCAGTACGTGGTGAAACTTGAATCCAAATCCAGGCAGCCTGTCCTAGAACTGGAGGCTTAGCCACCAAACTATACTGCTTCTCATCATCATTCATTTCCATTTAATCATTTTCTATGAGCAAAATCATTGTGTGAAATAAGATCAAAAAATGCAGAATCAATCTAAGACACACAGAAGCCCATACCTGAGACCAAATCTTAACTTTTTGAGTAAGAAAAGAAAGAAAAATAGTGATGGAATGTTATTGACTGAATTGTGTTCCTTCACAATTCACATGTTGAAGGCCTAGCCCTCAGTGTGATCATAATCAGAGATGGGGCCTTTAAGAAGGTAATTAAGGTGAAATGAGGCCATAAAGGTGGAGCTCTAATCCAAAAGGATGGGTGGCCTTAGAAGAAGAAAAACAAAGAAACACCAGGGAGGTGCATGTACCAAAGAAAGGCCTTGTGCGGATACAGTGAGAACGCTTCTGTCTGAAAGCTGAGAGGCTTCTGGAGAAACCAGACCTGCTGGCACCTTGATCTTGGACTTCCAGCCTCCTAAACTGTGTGAATTCCAGTTACTTAGCCATCCAGCCTGTGATATTTTGTTATGGCAGCCATAGCTGACTAAGACATTGACCAACCCTGAGCATAAGTTTGGTAACTAAAGAGCAGTTAGGTGTTCGAGAGAAGGTATGAAAAAAGAATTTTTAAAACTAGATGGAATGCTATTATTGCATTTCCATAGCAGGGAAAAATACATTTTAAACTCTCCCCGTACTCATTCTAATTCTTGACATAGTCCCAATATGATCACACATGCATTCATTTACCTTATATCTGTTTCATAATAGGTGTATTGCACCTGGTTAAAGAAGTGAAAAACTACCTTTCTAGTTGTAGCAACATTTGGTGACAAAATACAAGTTCTGCAAACACGGGAAAGATTGATTTGATTTGTAAACCAAATTATATACCTTTTAATTTTAAGATCCCAACTCATGAATCTTTCATGCTTGGTAATATCCTGTACATTAGAGATTTAAATTTTGTTGTGGTGTAACAGTGTCTGTATATGTTCAATCTCCATTACTCTTAATGAGCGTTCTGCTCAAACTGGTTTGTAAAAAGTTCACAGTGTGAAATGCATTTTGATTTTATGTAAAGATGAAATTCAGCTTGACATATGTCAAGCACCAAATAGAAAATAAAATGCATATTTTAACATCATAACCATTTCTTACTACAGAAAAAAATTGACTAGATGTCTATTCCAATTTTAGGAAATACAACTTATTCAATTTATAGAACTTTGAAGATAAGGTACTATAATTTACAGACAATTTACTTGCTCAAAATCCTGCTTGAACTGTAGTTTTACACTGACTGATTTTCCTAATCTATGTTCTAGCTTGTCAATTTTGTTGTCCACTCTAACAGGAAACATAGTCCGAGATGCATAATAATGTCAGGCTTGTGGATTTGAATGGACCTGACAATCAGGGAAACAACTTGTATATAAATGATATATTTATCTATCTATTCCTCTCTATATGTGGGATTATATATATATGTATATGTATATGCATATATGTATATGTATATATAATCAGAATTAAAGTGTTTAATGGATTTATTATCCTACTTAAGACATAGAAAGAAATAGCTGGTATCTATTGTTAAAGTAGGTTACACTGGGTATAATACCTATCGTTATTAATTACTATATTCATCATAAAATATTTGATAGACACACACCAAATAGAATGCACCAGTGTACTGTTCCTTTGCATTAATACACGTGTATGTATGTATGTATGTATGTGGAGAGCTTATCGACAAGGTGTTCTTTAGCACCATAGCGCACAGGAAAATCCGCACTACACGAGAGGATCGTCTCTTTTAAGTTACTTCAGAAAATACAACGAGAGGTTCACTGATTATTGTTTAACACACTATAGCATTTGGATGGGTAGACGAATGGATAAGCGAGTGAAGGAAAGGAGAGGGCATGAACTGACCATTGCACTTCTACCTCAGTGCTTTGAAAAGGGTGCATAAGGCAACACAGCTTCTTGAAGTAAACACAACTTATAGGAGGGAGGTGGGCTCAGCTGGGGTGGGGTGGAGGGATGGGGAGAAAAGGCATACAACTGTAATTGAATAACAATAAAAATTTTTTTAAAAATAAAATAAACACAACTTATAAAATCAGACTACTTCAATAGAATAGAGTGCCAGTATAATAAGCAGACTAAAAAGATTTTACCTGAAATAATAACATTTATAGTTATTGTTAGCAATTATAAAATAATTTTATTAAATGACTCATCTCCAGATACTAGCTAGGAGTAAATTTTGAGAATTTGTTATACATAAGTATATACTAGTCTCTGAATATTTAATTCCTCAAATTTTAAAAGCTTATTGTCAATAATATATTCATATATTTAATAGGAAAATATATTAAATCAGTTATATGTTGTTCAGTTTACACTTGGAAACATTATTATTTTCCATAGCAAAATCATCATATTTTTTGATTAATATATTGGTTAATAGAGAAACCTTCAGATTTTAATTGAATATAATTGATCAAAAACAATTTCCTTATATATATATATATATATATATATATATATATATATTGAGTCGATTAAAGTGTCTAAGCTACTTTTATTTTTTATAAAAAGTAATCTTAAGATTATATCATATTATGTATGTATGTTATAAATCTAGTGCTGTTATCTAGCAAATAAATATGCTCCTCTCTCAGTGTCCACCTCACAGGGTCTCTCTCTCTCACACACACACACACACACACACACACACACATCATTTTTGTCTGTTTTCTTTCTCTCTCCATCTAGTACCCCTTCCAAATATTTCCCACTGAAATAACCCTCTGTCGGGCAAGGAAAATGGTATCCTATCAAGATGAACTCATTTTGTCCCTGTAATCACGTCCTGTACTGTGAACCCGCAACTGCTCGGGAAAGGACTTTTGAACACTCCCGGATCCTACAGGCAAGAGTACTCGGGGTGCACTAACGAGGGGTCCTCTCGGAGGTGCAGGGCCTGTAACTTGGCAGTTTGACAATGCCATTCTTTCTTCATGGGATTCCAAACCCAGAAGGTAATTTCAAATACCTTGGTCTTTATTTTTTTTTGGTTCTATTAAAATCAGATGCATTAATTTTTCACATAGCTATATATAACTCTTGTTGTGATGATCGATTTACATCATAATCTGTATACCTCAGGATAATTAACAGTGGACCTCATGTTAGAGGTATATTTTTGGATTATTTTAATTTTAAAATTATATAAATAAAAATGTATTTTGCTTTTAAAATATAATTGCAAAATTCCATAAACTTTGAAACACTAACCCTCAGATTACTGATTTTTTTTATAGTGTGTAAAGAGAAGTAGGTTGGTTGCATTAATTAAATTGGCTTCAAGTTTTCTGGAGAGCACCATAACTTTTTTTTTTAATTATAGCTTAATGCTTTTTTCTTGTACTTGCAAAATCGAAATTTCTCTCCTAATGGCTGTTTTGTATATTTTTCCCTCTCTTTTCCCCAAATACTCATAGGATTCTCATTTGAAGTTGTGTCAGTATTAGACATCAATGGTGACTTCATTAAGACAGTTTTCGTGTTTAATACTGCAATTTCCTATGCTTCAGCTCAAATGTTATTACTTCATGTAGCAGAAGTGTTAGACGTGATAAAAAAGTAAAAGTTGTATTTATTAAGTAATAAAAATGTATAGGTTCTGAAATTAACATTTATTCACTTAGGTAAAAAATACTAAAACATGAGGCACATTAAATTCTATTGCAATAGAGCACTACAGCCCAGACTGATGCCGTGGATGGGGACACTGGCATCGGTCATCCCTGGCTCCATCTCAAAACTAGGACAATATAAAACACATCATACAAACCCATCCAGCTAAACTTTGATGCCTTAACTTTATCATTTACTACCTACTAAAAATATTTTTAAAGTCTAATTTTATAGTATACGTAGCAGCATATATAAAATTAAGGTCTCTCACAAAGCATCTAATATTTGTTTATAATAAAGGTACTCAATGCAAAAGTGTATGCCACTTCTACCTTGTAAAACAGCTCTTTTCACTTGATCTAAAATGTGTGATTTCAGTAATTTTTAAGAACCATAACCTCAAAACTCAACCAATCACTCTTTTACATTTTATTCATGTAGCATCACAAAATTCAGTAGAGCACTGTTTTTGTTAAAAGCTACAAAGCAGAACCCAAACTTTAAAGTCCCTTGAATAATAGAGAAATGATACTCTCTTGTGACATTACAACTTTTCTTCCAAAATTTCTTAGTCAGAAATAAACACATGTCATTATATATATATGTATATATATATATGTGTATATATATATATATATATATATATATATATATATATATACACATATATATATATGTTTCAGCCCCAAACAGGTTCATTTTTAATGACAATATTACTGAAAACAACTAGTCCTAACATTCTCTCTCTCTGCCCCCCCACTATATAAATATATAGATTTCAATGATCATATTTTATTTTTTCAATATTTTATTTATTTATTGTTAGAGAGAGTGGAAGGGAGGGAGAAAGAAAGGGAGAGAAACATCAATGTGTGGTTTCCTCTCACTAACCCTACTGGGGACCTGCTCCACATCTCAGGTGTGTGCCCTGACTGGGAATCAAATCAGGACCCTCTGGTTTGTTGGCCAGCACTCAATCCACTGAGCCACACCAGCCAGAGCTCAATAATCATATTTTAGATGCCAATAATCTAAGACAGAAAATCAATGTAGTCCAGGCAAAACAAAAACCAAAAACCCTGAATTAGCCATTCTTTTGACCTAGGTCTCAGCATCTGCACTAGACTCTGTGTGTGTACATGTTGCCTATGATGACCCCCATTAAAGTACTCTGCATCAACTCAAGGCAAAATTTTAGTGCCGCTTGGTTTGCTTCTTTCTCTTCATTTGAATTATGTGCAGTTTCAATTAGCTTCCTATTCCTTTTGAATCTTCCACTGAAATATTTTTTGAAAAGGATCTGTTCCTATTTCCACAATCACTTCCCTAATTAGAACCGTTAATCCTCTCTCTGCAACCAATGTTATAAACAGTCCATGTAGACGAGTGGATGAAACAGCTATGGCACATTTGTACATACCACTCAGCATACTGCTTGGCTGTAAAAAAAGAAAATTTTACCCTTTGCAAAAGCATGGATGGACCTGGGGAACATTATGCTAAGTGAAATAAGCCAGTCAGAGAGTGACAAATACCATATGACTTCATTCATATGTGGAATCTAATGAATGAGCTGAACTAACAAGTAAAATAGAGACAGACTCATAGATGGAGAGCTGGCTGACAGCTCTGGTGGGGGAGTAGAGTTGGTGGGTAGAGAGAGAGAGCTAAAAAGAAAAACTCACGGATATTGGCAATGGTGTAGTGATTCTGGGGGGAGGAGAGTGGGAGAAAGTGGAAAAGGGTATAAGGGGATAAATGGTAATAAAATGTACAATGAAAAATAAACTATTAAAAAAAAACCTCTTTGATGGTTCCTATGGATTTTAGAATAAATTCCAGACTCCTCAGCCTGTCTTATTATTCTTCTTGGTCCCATCCAGGAATCTTTACAGTAAACTCCTTCATAGGAATATATTCTTTTACTAACCTCAGTTACATGGCATTAAAATTGACTTCTGTTATTAATTTTTCATGTTTCATTATATCCTTTTTAATGATCCTCTTTTATTTTTTTGATTTTATCTTATAGCCAATTAGTTTCTCTCTTTTTTTTCCAGTTCTGTGGAGATAAAATTGATGATTCTAGGTGTTTTCACCATAAACATCTTTGTCATAAACATGTTTGCTGGAAGCATTTTCACAGCAAACATTGTCTATGCATAAAATCCTTCCCTCAAAATAAAAGCTAAAAAGAAATAATGGGTTAGATCTAGCCTCTGAAGGTACTGGATTTGAGTCACTGGGTAAAACAAAGGCTAGTGTCTTCACTTAGTGTTTTCACTTGAGTCCTTTATCCATCTGGTTCTCAAATGCATTAATCTGAGCTCACTTCTCAGCACTCCTTGTTCCCTAGTTTATAAAGAGAATCCCCTGTGAGTTACAAATGGCATGACCTACCACAGCAGTATCATGCAAATATTGTTAAATAGTTTGCAGAGAACTATGTCTGGATTCTTCTTTCGTATGCAGCCAACAATAACAAAACGCATCCACCTTGTGTTCTGTACCCCTGGATGAAGAGAAATGCTTATGTATTTCTTTTGTAAATTTTAGATCCACTTGCTGTCCAGGCTAGGCTTCCCAAGGAGCAGACTCCTAGACAAAGATTTGGAAACAGGACATTTATTAGGAAATGCTCCTAGGATTAAACACCTAAGGGTGGGGGGCAGTTTTGAGCAGTGATAAGTTCAAATGAAGACCTCTGAAAACCCCACTGAGGGCTCTGGAGATGTGATAGGCCTTCATAGTCATTCCCATTTGCGGCATCAGGCCTCGATAGGCCCTGTGATGATCAATCACTGGTTTCAGACTTCAACAGAACGAAGTCTAATTGAACAAGGAAATTGTCTTCATGGGCCATCTTTCAGGGCATTTCCAAGTGTGGGGGAAGTAATTTTCATTCCTAAAAATGATCTAGGTAGCACATCAACCAGTTACTAAATTTTAACTCACTTTCTTGCTGAGCCTATTTCTCCCATTACCAATGGATCTATGTTTCTATCTAGGTATCAATCTATTTTAAAGTATGAACACAAGATAAGAAGACACATATTGCTAAAAATCTTAGCAATATTAGGACTTTGTAAAAGAGGCACGCACATCAACTTAAACGACATTTAAGTATTTAGCCAAACAGTACACATTCCATGTTCAATGTGGCATGCATACATTCTTAAACTACTACAAAATAAAGTAGTTGATGGTCAAAGTTTCCATAAAATAAGCTAATACAACTGAAGTTTTCTTAAGTTACACCTCAGAAAGAGATGTCCTTAAGAGTCAGTAAGTGGCTTATGTTATACAATTATGTATGTGTATATATATATATATATATATATACACACACACACACATTTATTTATTTATTTATTTATTTTACAAAATAAGAAGTGATATGAAAAAGCAAAATGGAAAATCATGGCATATCTGTAGAATTTTATATGATACTGAACTATGAAAGATATAAACTAATATCACAAAATGATAGAATATTTGATGTTGAAATACAGATTTTTAAAAGATTTGAGGCTCACATATTGATGATTAAACAACAAAAAGCATATTAAAACAATATTATATATGCTCAGTTCTAACATGTGCTCTTTCACATTTTGTCACCCCTCAAAATAGGATTGAATTTAGAATTAATAGAGGGTCATTTAATTGTATTTCATTTTTCCATAGGGATATATAAAATAATATGTCTTGCAATAGAGGATATCTTAGATTTGATAAGATATGGTATTAGATCCAAGAGTGATAAAAGTAAAAATAATAGATTGAATGGGTATGATAAATTTATGAATGACTGAACTTATACTTCTAAAGTTTATTTGTTGATCAGTTGATTATAACTGAAGGTCATTTTCCCTATTAAATTAATATAAAATAATAGTTTCCATGTACCCCATATAAATTTATATCATTTAACTATACTTCTATTAATATATTGTTTATCATCATTTTTGCATGGAAACATACCACATATATCCCGGGGAAAAGAAAAAGCCCTGTTTCCACCTTCTGCTGTTCCAGGTCTGGAAGGCGTGCTCTGGCCCTCTTCCCTCCGGGCTTGGACAGGGAAAAGGGACCTCCATGCTCCTAGCCTCACCACATTGAAAGAGCACCAGCTTTCTGATAAAAGGGAAGGTCTAAGTTTGACTTTTCTTATTTGAGGTTGGCATGATAAACTCCTATAATATCCATTCAAAATTGTGAATAAAGAAAAATTTTATTTACTCTTACTTCATTCTATAATTTCAAATGTCTTTGCTACAGTGTGGCGTTTACAAAAGAGAGATTATCATTCTCATATGGTAAAAGTAAAAAAAAATAATGCTCTTTCCATTTTTGGCTTTGTTACATTTTTGTTCTGAGTTTATGATTTAGTTATTTTAAACAAGTCTTTTCTTCTTCTTCTTAATATTTCTAATTTAAATAGGTGGGGAATCTTTTCAGAGTAAGCTATATATACTACATATTTTACCTGGCATTCTAAAATATAACTTTAAGGATATAAATATAGACAATCTTGAACTTGAAATTCTGTAGCTTCAATTAATTTTATCCCCAACAGATATGACACAAACCATGGAATAAAGTGAGTTAACATTATTTTTCTGTAAATTACTTTTAAAAACTTTTAGATATTTTGGGAAACATCACAATAATTCAAGCTGCCCAATAGTTATACAGAAGCTTGGCAACTATTTTAGTTTTACAAATAAGAAACCCATGATATTGTAATTAAAGTGGAAAATTATCTAGGTAGCAAATAAGTGCTAGGAGTTTGATGGATTCTTCAAGAAACTGTGCTCTCTGTTTCAGAAAACAAGCAAGTCAGTCTGATAAAGATAGACCGCTATTAGTCTAAATTCTGAGTTATAAACATAGTTTAAAATAATCGTCCTTTAAACATTACACACATGATTATTAAGATATAGTGGAATTAAAACAATTGATATGTAAAAGTGGCTTTTTTCCTTTTTTTCAAAAGAAGAAAAAGCTCTGAGCTTCCAGGCAAATTAAAAAAAAAAAAAATCAGCAGCGTCAAGCTGTGAAGCTTCTACAGCTCATCTGCATATACTAATTTTCATCCAAATTTTTATGGAGCTGACCATCTGGATGAATGAATGCTACAGATGACTACCCAGGTCCTTTCGACAGAAGCTAAAGTTATGCCTGGGCTATGGAAAAATATATTTTGGTTGATCCTTAGGAAGTCATTTGTCAACATGCTGGAAAGTGAAAATGTACTTGGGTTTGTTCTGTATAAAATTTCTTTTCTACATATTAACTTATGTTTCTGTAAATTCTGTGAAAAACAGTGTCAATTCCTGATTACTAGTAAAGAGTTTAAAGACCTAAGATTGGAATCAGAGTATTTGGGTTTGAGTTAGGGTTTAACACTGCTTTTTTTTTTTGGTTGTTTTTTATTTGTTATTGTCTATGGCAAATCACAAACTCTCTGAACTCTAGGGTCTTCATCTTTTAATAGGATAATAATACATAACTAACAAAGTGGACAAATTGTTAAAAAATTGAATCAAACAACATAAGTAAAATAAAAGCAGAAACTAGAAAGACTAGTAATATTGAAACACTTTTATAAGACTGATTAAAAAACACAAAAACCACAAGCAACAGAAGAAAAAATCAACAAGTAGGACTATAGCAAAGAAAAGGTTTCTGCTAATCAAAAAAAAAAAGATCAACAAGATGAAGTGGCAACCTACAAAAATGAAAGAAAATATTTACAAACCATCTATCAGATAATGGTCAGATAATGGGTTAATATCTAAATATATAAATAACTTATACAATTCAATAAAAATAATCCAATTAAAAATGGTCAGAGGACCTGAATAGATATTTTTATCTGAAGAAGGCATACACATGGCCAACAAGTACATAAAATCAGTGCTCAGCAACTCTAATCGTCAGGGAAATGCAAATCCAAACCACAATGAGATTAACGCCTCACACCTGTTAGAATGGCTAGTATCAAAAAGGCAAAGAAAATAAATGTTGCTGAGAATATGAAGAAAAACAAAGAGTCCTTGTACAGTGTGGGCGGGAATGTAAGTTGCTGCAAACGCTGTGGGAAACAGAGTGCAGGTTTCTCAAGAAGCTAAAAGTTGAACTACCACATGACCCAGCAATGTCACTTCTGGGCATTCATCTGAAGGAAATGAAATCACTGTCTCAAAGAGATATATGTACCAAGCTCACTCACGCATTAATTACAATAGTCAAGACATGAAAACAAGTGTCCATTGATGGATGAATTAATAAAGAATATGTGAATGGGTAAAGAAAAAAGCCAAACTCATAAAAACAGAGTAAATGGTGGTTGCCAGGGGCTGGAGAGTGAGTGATAGAGTGAGATGTTGGCCAGGGGTACAGACTTCCAGTTAGAAAGTAAACCGTTGTGGGGATCTGAGAGTCAGCACGGTGACTATAGTTAACAATACTGCATTATATACTTAAAGTAGGTAAGAGAGCAGATTCTAAGTGTTTCCACAAAACAAAAGAAATACAAGACAAAAAATACTATGTGAAGTGATGGTGTGTTGACTAGCCTCATTTTACAATGCATGTGTGTGTCAAATCATCACATTTTACACCTCAAACTTACAGTGTGGTCAGTTGGTTATCGTGTCTCGTGTCTTTGCTGTAGCATCTTTACGTCAAGCATTTTTGCAGCAAACATTTTCACTGAACAACTAATTGGTTGTTAGGCTATTTTGTCATAAAAGATAAAATCACTGGCTGACAGTTTGGTTGTCATTGGACAGACTTAATGTATTTAAGCTAGTTATCAGTTTGGTTTCATTTCTCCATTGACGGAGTTCTGGACGTACTCCCACTTTTATATTATATAAATCTGGGCCCTCCTGATGGTCTATATGGTGATGAGTTAATGCTATGGTCTTAAAATAGTGGATGATAACAACTCTGTATTATGCCAGATTGCAAAGCTTCATGTACAGCCAGATTGCATACTCTACTAGAAAATGCTAGTATACCAGTTCGCAAACGCTTGAGTGAGCAGTCGTCCCTCCCACCCATCCAAACCAAGTTTACCAAGCTATGACAAATACAAAGGAGGTGGTTACTAATTTACAACAGTCTTGGAGAGATTTAATTATCAATTCTTTAGTTAGAAACTGATACCTCTCTTAAAAAAAGAAGAAATTGTAGCAAGAAGAAAAAGTGCAATGCTATACAAGGAGATGAATCTACAAGCAAAAACCTGTCTGATACTATGAATGAATAGCTTTGAAGACAGTGTTTTTCACTTTTTGCAATAGTCTTTAATTTTGTTATAGATTTTTTATGATTCATTATACCCTGTTTAGGGTTTTCTTTTTATTTTTCACTATTTTGTTTTTTACAGAGAGTTCATCTTATAGTCGATTAGTGGTATTCTGAAAACGTTTGCAGCATAAATGCTCACAGCAAACATATGCAGCAAATACGCTTATGGTGAACATACCTAGAACCATCAATTATATCTCAGTGAAGCTGGGAAAACAGAAAGAGAGAAATCCAGAAAGGCAGAACAAAAATACAGAAAATACTATCCATGTTCAAAAGTCATGAACCACATATACAAGTAATTTATGCAAAAAGTTCTCAATATTTCGACAAATTAGGCAATACTCCAGAAAAAAACAAGTTACCAAAATTAACTTATGATGAAAAAGAAAATTTGACTAGACCTATAGCTATAATATATGTAATATAATATAAATAATATTGAAGAAACCTAAATAGGTTTCTGAAAAACTGCAAAATTTTACTGGTATTCAGGAAAATATAAATAAAAATTATTACTCCATAAACATTAATGTTTCATCATTCCAAATATTAATAACTAGAACTAGAGGTAACGGAAACACTTATACTGGTAAAGTATAAGTTTGTGCGACCAATCTGGAGAGGAACGTCATTAATACTTAGTAACACTGGGTACATAGATATCTCTCTCCCAAGGCAGCAAGTGCTCTTGTAGACAACTTGCCTGGAGAAAACCTTGTACTTGAGCACAAAGGAACATGGATAGAATGTTTTGTTACAGTATTATAAATAATTAACCTATTTTTTATTCATTTAATGTAATACTATAAAGCAATAAAACTACACCTTCATATTAACATGGGAAAATATCAAAAATAACATATTGGCTAAAAATCAAGTCGAGAAAATATATCATCATGCCATTTCTCTCATTTTAAATATAAAGCACAGTCCCATATATTTATTATATATAATTCATGCCAACTTCCCAATAGTTAATTTTTATATCTTACTCTATAAGATATAAAGCAGATAAGAGAAATATTAACATTTATTTAATCTTGGGTTATGTGGCTGCTATATTATGGTTACTCATTTGTTTATTTACATGGTTACATAATTTAAAAGCAAAATTATTTGTGTCAGAAAAATATAAGAATAGCTCAAAGAATCATTCATCCATGAATACTAAAACTAACAAACAATAAAATATATTGTAAGAAGAAACCCACCCCTAGTATCCTGTTGTAATTTCTAAATTTAATTTCTTACTAAGGGAAATTAGTGTTCCTTGGACATAATGGCTTGTTCTAAGGTCTGGGTCAAAACACTGTACAGGGCCGCCTGCCACGCTACACTGCATAACGACACAAGGTAACTACGAGGCGACTGGGGCTGAGTGATGAAAAAAAGGCAGGACCCGGTCCCTTCTGACTATGGACATAGAGTAAGTGGGTGGCCAGCTGCCACTGGTACTCATTCTTACACATTTTTTGATTATGTGTACCTTATTTATTAAAACTTCTAACAGTGGAGGATTTCATCTGTATTCTTTCCCTTTCATCTATATCCTTGAATAATGTTGCCAGGAGATAAGGAGTTAGCAAGTCTATTTTGGCTCAGGTAAAACTACGGCCTACAACCCAGGTCATGTCAGTTATTTTGAACTCCATTTACTTTAGTTTTTGTTTCGTTTTTCAATTGGTTAAAAACATATTTATTGGGCTCCCTCCTATATTTTATCAGTATGTTTTGACTAAGCACTATGAATAAAATACACTCAAGAAAAGCAGCTGCCTCTTCATCCATCACCCACCACATTGACAATGACAAATCAGAGGTATCCTTCAGTTGGGAAAAGCAGTGTGACATCATGGCGCAAGTTCTTTCCAGACTACTAAAATTCTCACCATGGTAGCGCTTTATTTTAGCAGTGGCAGGTTAAATATGATACATTGGTTTATGCATTTAAAAAGCTTTACCATGTTTGGAAGTAACAAGAAGGAATACACAGAGAAAGCAATCTGCCACTGTAAAATTTAGTTTCAAAATAAGTTCATTGGAGTATGCTTGGCTTAACCCTCCTCCTACATTTATAGTGTGAGACCATCTCTAAATTTTACAGAAAGTTAAAATCTAGACTGAATGTCCAAACACAAAAGAGTGATGGAAATGAGAGAAAGCAGTTCCCACTCATGCCCGAGTTCTGCCTTTAAAGATATAGTTTCCTTGTCCAAGAATCAGCCTCTCAACTTCATGAGTCACAACTCTTCCCCCTTTAGAGGACAATCCACACCAGTGCACCTCAGAAGAACGGACTGAACCTGTGGCTTTCAGGAGAATAGGTTTATCTAATGTCATTGTGCTACACACCCTCACTGTGAAGATGCTTCCTTGTCTAAGTCAGTGAATTTACAAATTAGAGCTACCTTTCTTCTCATTCCCACAACAATGTTGCTTTTTACTCAAACTTCGTGATCCCAGGTCATCTGGGAAGGCTAAAGAAATCCACCCTACCCCTACCCTCTGCTTCTGTGACCCAGAAAAAAGCTTATTGCAAAGAAACATCTTTCACTGTGACTTAGAGAAGGCTCACAGATGCTCCCCTTGTTTACCGATGACAAGGCCAGACAGTCTCTGAGGAATTCTCATTCTTTTCCTCAAAGTGATTACATGACCTGCGCGTATTTTGTTCCCACTGATCTATAATTAAGAACAGAATCCTTGTTAGCCAAACTTTCTCCCAGAGTGTTGGACTCTGGCCTGCCCTCAACCCAAGCCAGCATAAAACTCCAGAGAACAGGGTGATCTAAGGGTGAAACATTCTCTCCTCTACCGTTTTATGAGACCATCCTCCTTCGTTCCTCTCCCCCCACTCAGTGTTTCCAGCTTGGCTGACTCCTCCCCACTGAAAAAAAAAAAAAGCCCTTTTCTACCTAAATTTAGAGATGCTTGCAGATCTCATGGTCGAACCATATTGCAGAAGTCTCCATTCTCCTTTAGCAATAATCCCTTTCATCCTTCTTGAAATAATCCTTTTGAATAAAGTTTCTCCTTACCCGAGTCCCAATTTGTTTTCTTTTTGACACTAGTGGAAGAAACTGCTAGTTTCCTCCCACATTTATCCCCCCCTTTTCTATAGTAAAAAACAAACAAAAAAACTCACTTCTGATTTTCATCTTTGAAATATAATCCATACTTCCCAGGGTCCCTTGCAATTGAAGGTAGTCATAAAACAAAACCTTGTGAATGAGGCATAAACAAAACTGTTTTCAACTTCCAGAAATGCCAAACAAAAGGAAATGTGTGACTTTTTTCATATCCTTTACTCCTGTTGATGGAACGTAAATGAGATGTCTGCAATTGGAGCAGCCACGTTGGACGATGAGGTGGCAGACGTGTGTTGAAGATGGTGGAACAAGACAGAATGAGCCACTGTTTTGAGAGGAGTTTTATCTAATGCTAATTGAACCACATCACTTAAATCTCCTTTCTCCACATAAATCCCCTACCAAAAAGTTAAAAAACATCATTCATACCCTTGCCATCTCAGCATAAATCTCACTTATTGAATAATTATTCTCAGAAGTGCTCCTTTTTAAATCAAGCACAAAGACTTGAAAGAGAAAATGCTGGAAATGAACAGTGGACAGTCCCTAGAAATTAGTATAAATGATCTAATAATTTATCATTTACTGAAGACTTTCTTCATTACATTGTAGTAAATAATTATAAATAATCAGAACATAGTGGAAATTTGGAACAACTAATGCTTACCCTGATGAAAAGATGCATATTCCTTGTTTATTAGCTTGGAACTAACAATGTGTTGGTTCAATTCAAAAGAGTATAATTCTGACACCTCGTCCATTAGGCAGCCTGTCTTTTCATCCATGGTCAACTGTGAGAACTCATTTATTCCTCCCTAATTGAACCCAAAGAGTTACCCCTGTCACAGCAAAAATGCCACACAGCCAATATATCAGATGTGGTTTACTGGAATGCAGCTGTAGCATTTCTCTACCTCAGTGAGTTTACTTCACTCTAACACTACCAAAAACACTTAAAATAATCTGCACACTGCTGGTGTCTTCCAACTTTTTACCCTAGAGCTAAACACATTTTATTAAAATTTATAGACAGTTCTTTGGAAAACATATGCACACAAACACACACACATAAAAATCTAGTTTTACCTTTGGATATGTGTTCACAAGTTCCACTGACATTGTAGAAAGAATATGTACTTATTTAAGTGTGAAAATTTACTGTCAGTACAAATTAAAAATAAAAGGATATAAATATTGCTATGCATGTATTATTTATCACATATACAATAATATTAATTTCATTGCCTATTCAATCTACAACACTTATTTCCAATGTAACATTAGTTCAAATTATAAATAAGGTTATGGTTATGAATATAAAATTGAAGCAAGTTAATTTTATTTAGATCCTAAGGACATATTTAATAACATATGTCATGCACAGTTACATATTTTAACAAGATATATTACCAAGTTAAATGTCATATGTGATGTTTACATGTATATGACTAAAATAATACAAGTTCAAGATAAAATATGACAGAAATTTTAGCATTCTTAACACTCATTTTTCATTTAAAAATATACCTCCCTATGTGATGTTTGAGTGATACAGTTGCTTGATAATCAGATTTTACTTTCTTAAATAATTCTACAACATCACATCAATTCTAATTTACAGTAAATTTCGCCTACTTAGTATACCAGTGGAAACAGAAATATACCAATTAAGTCATTGTCCCAGTTATGAAAATCCCATAGGAAAATATAAAACTAACTGGTAAATGTTTTTTCCCTGAATTTTTAATATTAAAAGGAGTATCAGATTTACAAATACAAGGTCTGTCCAGAAAAAGTTCAACCATCATTAACATAACAAGAATGGTTTGTACAACATCAATGTAATCTTGGCCGTCAAGGAGAGGGGACTAGAAAGCACATGTGTGAACAATGACTTCGCTGCACTAGTTAGTGGGGGCGGTAGATGTCCTTTAGTGAGCATGTGTACTGTGTGGCTGTCGCATTCAAAATGACTAAGTAAAGCCATGAACCTGCATCAAATTTGGTGTTAAGCTTGAACATTCCTCCACAGAAATTGTTCAGATGATTCAGAAGGCTGCAGCTGTAGGGAAGTGGTGGTTGGCAGCTTCATCATGACAACACGCCCACTCATACATCACATCTGTGCGGAGATTTTGGTGAAACATTAAATCACCCGGGTGACTCAGCCAGCCTCCAGCCCAGATTTGGTGCCCTGCAATTTCTGGTTTTTCCCAAAACTAAAATCACCTTTGAAAGGGATGAGATTTCAGACCATCAGTGAGATTCAGGAAAATACAATGGGGCAGCTGATGGCAATTGGAAGAATGATTTGAGGTCCCAAGATGCCTACTTTGAATGGGACCGAGGTGTCATGGTCCTATGTACAATGTTTCTTGTATCTTGTATTTTCTTCAATAAATGTCTCTATTTTTCATATTACATGGCTGGATACCTTCTGGACAGACTTTGTAAATCAGTCTTATTTAACAATCTTAGAGACAAGAACAAAGAAAGAATTAGCTACAGAGAAATACATATTTTTTCTTAAGAACTTGATGACTAAAATAATGTTAGTCATTGTAATAAATGTTTACATGTGTTTAATATTCACTATTCAGTTGATGTAGATATAAATAAGATGGGCCATGTGTGAATTATTTCAAAATAATTAAAATTTGGGTCAGTAAATTTACTTTTGAATTCACAGAAATAAGAAACAAAGACCTAAATACACTTCAACAACCTTCCGTCTGTATAGAGAATCCCAAACTCTACTTTTGAATATGAAAATATATGCCCATGCATTTAAAAAGTGATCTTTGATAGTTTCAAAATGAAATTGTTTTATTTGCTTTAATCTACCTAGCTATATCTGTGTATCTGTGTATCTCCCTATCTGTGTATTAATCTATCTATCTATCTAGAACATCTTTGAACCTCTTTTTAAAAAATTGAAGACCACTGAATGAGAAACTTAGGCTTTTGAACTCTATTTCACCTCATAGATATCTTAATAGCATCCAAGATTGTTTGGTCAGTTTGAAGAAATATCTCCCCAAAGCTACTATAGCTTTTTTTTTCCACCAGGTGAAGGACCACTAGCTTGTTTGAGTAACCCTCCAATTAGTGTATTTAACAGGTGCCAGTAAGAGATTTTTTGACAATGTGTAAACTGTATAATATTTATATGTTGGTGCCATTATTGTTGGTCTTTGCAACTGAGATTTGATGTTACAAACACATTTTGTTGAAATTCTTCTAGGTTCTAACATCAGAAGTTTTTGAAATTTAAATAAAATATTTAATATCATGACACATTGAAAGTGAGCTTGTATCTTTATAAACAGTGTTTTGAATGTATTAACTATTTATATACAAATATCTTCATAGTTTCTTACTGAGATAAAGATTCATTCTAGTATTATGTTTTCAGAACTTATTGCATTGATTAAACAACTTTTCAGATTCTTAGATAACATACAAGATTAATTAATTTATACATTTTTGAATCATACTTTTCTTAGTACTGTGGGTAATTAAAAACAATATGTCACCTGCTGAAAAGAATTTTATATTGAAATATGAAGGCTAGCCATTTAAATTTAAAACTTACAATGAATTTAGCATTAAGAACTACACTGAGACAAACCAAGCGCTATAAAGTGAAGGACAGTGTGATGGTTAGCTGATGAGGTTCTGGAATTTTACACCTGGAGTCATATTCTGCTCTGGAGTCATATAGCTGCTCATGTCCAGCTATAGGCTGTATTTTCCTCATTTGTGAAATAAAAATAATAATAAAAGAAATCACCTCATAGTGTTGCACCTCATAGGTTTGTTGTGATGTGTCAATAAAATGAAAGGATGAAGCATGCTTAGTGTAGAGGTTTGTATAAAAAAAGCATTTAATAATTCCCCTGGTGAAGTCAAAGGAGTCTGGTAACTAATCTGGGCTCTAGCATTCAGCACGGTACCTGAAACAGATGATAAATGCGTGTGTGGAAGAGTAAGTGGATATCTACATGGGAGAGGCAGTATTTCAGACGAAGACACTAGCTAATCCGACGAGGAGAGACACATAGAAGAGCCGTTCAAAGGAACAATAGTAGTTTCATGAAGCCGTAATAAAGTAGAGAGGAAAGGATTCACTGTGGGTGAGGTTCCAGCTGTTCAGACACTTCCAGCTGTCCTGTTCAGAAAAACAGACAGGAGTTGGGCTCAAACTGGAAGTCTCTCCTGGAAGTCTTAACCCTAAATTAATGTCATCATTAGCCCTAAATTCAGGACATTCTGGAGAAGTCAAATAAAATCATAGAGTAATTGAGACAAGATGGCTTCTTTAAGCCTTGCCCTACCTTAATGCAGAAAATAGGTTGACTTTACATTGGAATAAGAGGACTTCAATAAAGCTTTCCTTCTTCCACACACCATTCAAATATCTCTCCCACTGAATCCAGAATTCTACAATTATTATTTCAAAAATTTTTAAATCTGAGGGACACCTCAGAAGTTATGTACCCTAAACTGCACTAAATTCCCAGTTATAGCTCCCTATAAATCCTCTTGATTTCACTTACCACATTTTAATGCTATATATCTGTGTAATTAGTGTATCTTCCCACTAAATGATAATCATTATGAGAACAAGTAATATGTTCTTTCTTGCCCACCATTGTATACCAAGAAATAAGCACAATGCCAGACACATGAAGGTGAATTCTATCGAATGATTGAATAAATGAATGCATGCATTATAGGCCAGGAAACAAACACCGAGTTAGAATTTGTGCCTAAAAGCGGCTCTCTTCATTCCTATTGTACTTTCTTCTCCCACTTTCAGTACATTACCAATTGTTAATCATATCCTCTCCCTGGTACCTCTTCAGCAATAAGTATGTCTTCAAGAGACCTTATGACATGTCTTTGAAAGTTTAGTGTGAATGAGTGTACCAGCCTGTTTTTTCTCTCTTAAATCAGGCTCAGAAATTTAGAATCTGGGGATTTTAATAAGAGATATA
The DNA here is from genome assembly GCF_022682495.2 of Desmodus rotundus. NCBI lineage: Eukaryota > Metazoa > Chordata > Mammalia > Chiroptera > Phyllostomidae > Desmodus > Desmodus rotundus. Next base: position 51,035,988 of record NC_071389.1, read on the forward strand.
ATAGTGTAAATGGTGAAAGACAGAATGAATCAAATCCTACCTCGGTCCATTTCACAATTTTTCCTAGAACTACATCCAGGTTCTCCACCCTGTGATCATAAACATAAAGTATGTGAATCCATTTTCTAAATAGAAGTTAAAGAATAAGATACCATATGAATTCTTGATTCTTCCAGGACAGGAGTTCTCTAAACAGCAAGGACTAGAATAGAAATGGAGAGAGGGAAAGCAGAAGACAGGAAGGGAAAGAGATCCTTAGTTGTCTTCCCCTTGGAAAATGACATATTATCATGCACACTTTTCAGTAACTATTTGATAATTTCACGGTTAATTAAAATGAATGGGATAGCCCTGTCTGTGTGGCTCAGTTGGTTGGAGCATCATCCTATACACCAAAGGGTTTTGGGTTTGATCCCAGGACAGGGCACATACGGGGTTTTCAGGCCATCCCCAGTCCAAGCGCATACGAGAGGCAACCCATTTATGAGTATGCTTCTTTCTCACACTGATGTCTCACTCTTTCTCTCTCTCTCTGTCCCCCCATCCCTCTCTCTCACAAATCAATAAACATATCCTTGGGTGAGGATTAAAAATTGATATGGGTCAACAGTGTTATTGTAATGTCAATGTCATTTTTGAATATATTAACTTATGGACAAGAAGTTACTTATTATTCTTTCTGTCCATATGAGAATGAATATTCCATCTACCAATATTAGTTATTCTCTTTAACTACAGTTTTATCTTGCAAATAGAAAACACTGCATTACCTGAAGATACACAAAAGGAAAAACTGTCAAAAAAAAAAAAGGAAGGAAACTTTCAAAATGTTATGCTGGTGTTTCTACCACATACCCGAGGCAGGTATTTATTTTCTCAGCAATACTTCTCCATGGATTACTCACTAAAAAGAGTGAATACCAATACTGTACATGACAGATTTTTATGCTTACACAACAACAAAAACTAAAACAAAACAAAAAACTAATGGATCATACCAAGGAAGACTTCAAATCTTACTAAGTGCCTTGTTGTTACTTTGCCATAAAAAATATTGCTTAATTAAAATTTTCTTAACCAATTTTTGCATCCATTTCCAGCATAATTTTCATTACTCAAAGCAATAGAAATGACATCTGAAATCAAGCTACTATCTAAAGATTTAAATGTATACCTTGATAGTGGAATATGGAATTATGGTTTATATGTTTTATTATTAATGTCAGGAGTCATATGCTTAACTTAACAATCAATATATGCAAACACAAAGTATGTTCTGAATTTCTTTACAAGTGAGTTAAAATCAATTAAGCATATCAATTAGCTCAGAATTTTAAAATATTGAATCAATATTTCTGCATTATACAAATTATGTTAACTCTTCCATTGATATCTGCTTATAATTAAAATATTTAGTGTAAATTTATAATCAAGGAAAAACAAGTAAGTGATACAGTCTATGTATATCTTTAAACATAAATTAAAAAAATTAGATATACAAAAGGAACTATTAGAATCAGATTTAAAAAACATTCTACATTTTTATTTTAGTAATAGTAAATATCAGTAATTTGTTAATTGTCTCCCAATAAATGTTCCCTCCCTTCTCTTTCACATTACTTTTGGAAGAAGGGGTTTTGTTATGATATATATATATTTTTTAAATAGATGATTTTTTAGAGCAATTTTAGATTCACAGCAAACTTGAATGCAAAGTACAAAGTTTCCATATGTCCTCTTGCGCTACAAATGCCTAGCTCCCCCCTGAAATACACCCCACCAGAGTGACACGTTTGATGTGAGGGATGAACCCACACACGTTATCACCCAAAGTCCGCAGATCACACTAGGGTCTACTCTGGGTATTGTCCGTTCTAAGGGTTTTGTCAAATGTATAATGACATGAATCTATCCTTTTTAATATCATACAAAATAGTTTCATTGCCCTAAAAATTATCCGTCTGGCCTAATTATCCCTCCTTCTCCCCCCCCCCAAAACCTTATCTTTTTAGTATCTTCATAATTTTGCCTTTTACAGAATTCAATATAATTGGAATCATAGAGTCTGTAGACTTTTCAATAGTATTTCTACTTCCCTTTGAGAAATTCACCCATTCTGCTGTTCAGCCATTGGGTGTAGAAAAAACTGGCTTCCACTCCCATCTCTAAAGACAGCTCCTGATGCTGTGAGTCAGTGGGTTCATCACATCCCTGGGCATCGTTTCACACTTGTACGTATCAACACGGCTCCCTCCTCAGTGCTTTAGTTAAATCCGGTCTTATTGTTGAGATTTTCTCTGGACATTTTATCTAAAATTGTAAACTATTTCTCAAACACCTTAGTACTCTTTCTTCATCACTTTAAACTGTAATCATCATTTACCAAAATACTATATGTTTTACTTATTTAAAAATAGTCTGTATTCCTGTACTAGAAAGTGAGTTCTATAAGGTCCAGGATACTTGTCTAATATACTCATAACTATATCCCAAACCTATACTATTGTCTGCAACATAATATTTTCTTAATAATGATGAGTCGATTAAAGAAAAAGAGACAGCAGTAAAACAGGGCTCAGTTCTTTTCCAGACCACTCCCTGAGAACCCATTTTTATTAATAACATGAAGATTTTGTTTACCACGTGATTCAGGGAACCTATCAGACTTATTGCTAACACTACTTGTGCGGCAAACTTTTTTTTATTTATTTCCTTTTACTCAGCATGTAGCACTATAACTCAGACTGCTCAGTTCCCTTTATAATTAGGTCTGTTCAGGGAAACTTCAATATGCTCATAGGCCTATTTAAGGTTAGATGAGCCATTTCTGATGTAAGATTATGTCATCTTTATTATAGACACTTTATTATACTTTTATTTGTTTTTAATTTGTATCAGTCTTCCAATCTAGAGTACTATTGTAACTGTTATTTCTATGCATATTTAATAACTTTTACTAAAGATAGTTAAAACTTTTTATGGCAACAAAAAATAGTTGTTATTCAGTACAATAAAAAATGTGATTAAAACACATGGTTAGGGTTCAGGAAATCTCTCTTAATTATTTCATTGTATTTGAACACTAAGCTGAGCTGTGTGTGTGGTTGTTGGTAAGACCCTCTAACTCTTATCCATCTTTAAAATGAATGGCCAGGATATATAAATTCTGAAGGTCTCAAAATTCTATGACTCTACAAATACTTAGAATATCTGACTTAACCTCAGCAAGAGAAAAGCCATATGCATGCATGCAAAAGTCTTCTCAAAACATTTAATAGGAGAGTGGCATTTAATGATCAGAGCAATATTTGCAGAAACAAGTACAACCCTATAAAAACATTTTTACTTAATATGGGAAGGGATAGCCTCTGTAGCAGAATAAATGAAATGACTGACTAACAGAGAAACAGTAAATACCCATGTCCAAATCAGTAGATACTCCTTACATTTCTAAGAAGTTTTCACTAGGTGGGTGAGAAAACCACCCAGTTTGGAACAACCATTTCATTGACTCATTTCTAGACTCAGAGCTGTTTTTCATACAGTGGGATTAGTGTGGCCTATAGCTTTCTTTAATGGCTAATTCAATTAACTTGGGCAACTGTTAGTAATCAATGTGGATAAAATCAGAGAGGAGGAAAAGGGACTTGTTTGGTCCCTCATCCAGTAGTGAAAGCATCCCCTCTGAACTAATTAGAAATGCAGAGCCTCAGATCTCATCCCGATCTCCTGAAATGCAAAACCTGGGGACACTGGAGCAACACTCTGGGGTTCAACAAGTAACGAAGTGATTCCAATAAACACTAAACTCTAAGAATTACAGACTTAGGCTATTATAGTGGGCTGCCCTTATGTAGATGAAGAAGCAGCTGCTTAGATGGGGTATTTCAGATATATTTGGCCTTATTCATCTCAAATTGTATAGATTAGAAGACAAAGATTAGGTAGTCTGCTCTCAATCAGCAAGGAAGAACTGGACCAGCTGACCCAGAAATGCCTTAAATGGTCTAAACGCATAACCATCATACCTCCCATTAAAAAAACAACATCAAGAATATTAAACTAATAATTCCTGGTTCAATACATGAAAAGTTACCTTTGAAATTATATACTGTTTTACAGATGCTGATCCCAAAAAACTTTTGAATATCTGTAAAAAACTGAAGCATAAATTATTAGTTAAGAATATAAAACAATATATAATGTTGTTCTAAAAGAAGTGTTTTACTTCTTTTAGAGGAAGTAGTTAGCAACTTGAATGAATCACCTAGGAAATCTTTGAAAATGAAGATGTTGAGTTGTTAGGCTTGGGGTGGGACCTAGATTCTGCATTTCTACCAAGCTCCAAGTGGTGATTTTCAACCTTTTTCATCTCATGGCACACATAAACTAATTACTAAAATTCTATGGCACGCCACAAAATATATTTTTTACCAATTGACAAAAAGATAGTATAGTTGTGATCTACTCATACCAAATGGCTACTATTGTGTTGACTTGTTATTTTTTTCTTAATTTGACAATCTAAGGGAAAAGAGATCAGTACCCCCAACCACATAGTCAGGTAAAGCAGGTTTAAAAATTCTTGAAGGATGCAGGTTGGAAATTGTTGTCTTAGAGGATGGGCCTGCTGTTGTTTCATGGACCTTACTCTGTAAGCAAAGGTATAGAAGTGGGATCTGAACCAGCAGCCACCACTTATAACCACGTAAATTTGAGCAATTTAGTAAATTTTTCTGGGCCCCATCTCTAGAATGAGGATAAGTGCCTGTATTTTAATGATTGGTAGATTGAATTAGTTAATATATACAAAATGCATAAAACATTGTCATGCACATGGTAAGTACACAATAATTTTTAGCTTTTGATATTTGGACCAAGAAGTTACCTATCACTATAAAATATGTTATTTTCAAGCATGACTTCAAGTAATTAATGCATATAAATAATATATAAATATCGTAGCAGCAAATCTTACAAAAATGACTCATTTTTAAATTAGTAGAATAATAATGTTCTATTTCTTATGAATCACTCTTTGAGTCCTAGCTCAAATTATGTATTCTTAGTGCTTACATATGTCCCCATCAAAGACAATATCAAGTTAAGAACAATCTAACAATAGCCGGAGGGGAGGGGGGAAGGGACAGTGGGGAGAAGGGTTTTCAGGAACTACTATAAAGGACACATGAACAAAACCAAGGGGGAGGGTGGAGGCAGGGCAGGGAGGTGGGTTTGGCTGGGGTGGGGTGGAGGGGTGGGGAGAAAATGCAGACAACTGTAATCGAACAACAATTAAAATAATTCAAAGAAAACCCCAACAAAGATAATATCAATAACTTCTACCTAAAGTTTTCTTTTTCTCATAGTCTCTTTTTCTGTTCTTTAATTCCATCTTACTAGTTATAGCCTATGTCCACCTGGGGCACTTTAATAAATTTCTTGCCTGAAGACAGAAGATTAAATTATGGGCTATTAAATATATATTTACTAATTAGTTCAGTGATTAACATCAAATTTAGTTGGGATAAGAATTCCTGAATCATACCCAAATTCAGGGATTTGTAGTTGGAGAGTCTCCTAATTTATTAAATAGAAGAATGATTACTATTATATTTTATGAGCCTTTTAATATTTAAATGGTCAAATTGGAAATTAAAAGCAGAAGTTAGTTATTTGCCAGATGACCAATAGCTTACCATCAGATTTTAACTTCTATCAAAAAAACCGGATAAAAATGTAAATTCATCCCTGAGTGCTCTGAATAACTAATTCACATTTTTATATTAAGAGGGTAGCGTGAATTTTTTCTTCTTTAAATATACATAGGAGTAGGAGTCCATAGAGATTTAACCACTCCCCCAGGATGTTACCACTTAGAGTCCTTTATGTATATAATCATTATATTAATAAAATACCTCAAGCAAAAAGTTCATCAAAGAGTAATTATATGTCTGCATATCTGGAGCCAGAGAGGATCAAAAGAGAAAGATCTAAAATATGCCAACTTCAGTTCATAGAAGAATTCTTTTCTTTCTTTTTTCTTAAAAAGTAAGAGCTTCTGCCATGGAAAAAAAGGATAGTTTAGTGAGTTTATTTTGTAATTAATATGCGTGAGAATTTACACAGCTAATTTACATTCACATTTACAGGAATTACCTCTAACCTACATATTGACAGAAGAGGCTCTTTAATTTTATGAGTCTAAGAAACTTATCTAAGTGCCTAATTTTTTCTCCATTGCCTTTAATTAAAATAACTCCAGGATCACCTACCTGATAATTTGGATAATTTTTTTAACAGGAAGCAAGTTTGCTCACTGAACACATTTGCTAAGCTTGCCTAACAAAAATTTTAGATTCATGAAAATTAAAATGAACACATTCGCAGCGGGCAACGGGCCCACCCACAGGAAGTCAAGACACCTGCCTGCTTGCCTTCTCCGTGGTGAACCAGAGGGTTGTGGGGCTGTGGGTAAGTCCCCTAACACCCAAGCTCTAAAACAGCTGAAAAACAGGAACTGAGCTAATCTGCAAGAGGCTGTCAAGATGATATATCATGAAAGGTTATAGTATCCCTAAAAAAAATTAGGAATTCTCTTGAAGATAATTTTAATGGTATTCAGTGTCCATAATGATGTAATACCCAACTACAGAGGTTTTTGGGGAAAAAAACATGTATTATTTCCTGCCCTTTGACATATTAAAATATTTAAAGTTAATTGGACAATCCTTAACCACCAAAATTATAAAAGGCGGTTTCAACTGTTTTTTTTTTCCATACTTCTAGAAATCTAGAGAAGTTTCACTAGAAATGAGTACAAAGCTACAGCCTGCCCAAATAAGAGAGTATGCTGTACTTACACATTTCAAATCATATTTTCTCAGGTATACTAAAGTATCCATTGTCATGCTTATTATATATCTTTGAGGACAGTGATGATGATTATATTATAGGCTTCTATTTACAAGATTTTGCATCTCATTTTTCTTCCTCTCTCTTTTCCTCCTGCTGTCTTTTCTCTCTTTCCTTCCCTCCTTGCTTCCTTCTTTTTTTTCTTTCCTTTCTTTTTTCTTCCTTTCTTCCTTTCCTTTCTTCCTACCCTCCTTCCTTCCTTCATCCATGCCAAATTGAGCTGGACATATTCAAGGCAATCACAACTGCGAGAGAAAGGCAAAAATAAATAAATAATTGCAATGATAGACAATGCAGATTCATATTACAGCTTTGTGAAGTCTCATGACAGTACACAGCAGGGGGAACTAGGGTGTTCAAAGACTTAACCCAAAGCCCCAGAGCTCTCTGGCTTACCCAGGGAGAAGGCAAGCAGGCAAGATAGTAGGGAAGACAGGGAAGACTCTAGAAGCTTTATCAAGAAATTATAACTATCTTAGCCCTAAAGAAATAACCAGACCAATTATATTAGTCTACTGGGTCTGTCATTGAAAACTACCATAGACTGGGTGGTGAAAACAACGGGAATTTATTTTCTCACAGTTCTAGAGGCTGAGAAGTCCAAGATCATGGTGCTGGAAAGGTAGGCTTCACTCTGAGGTTTTTTCTCTCAGCTTATAAGCGGCTGCCATCTCGCTATGTGCTCCCAGGGCCTATCCTTTGTGTGCCAGCAGGGAGCTCTCAGGTCTCTTTCTCTTCAAAGGACACCAATCCTATTATATCAGGGCCCCCATGCTTATGAGCTCATTTAACTTTAATTACTTCCTCATAGCCCTTATCTCCAAATACAGTCAAATTGGAGGTTAGGATTTAGCATACAGATTTTGGGCCGACACATTTCATCTATATCAATGATGAAGAAGGTGAACTTTGCACCAGTTCAGTTGAGTGGTAGAGTGAGAAGGGGTTCTATATTCTAGGTAATATAAAAAGTTCAGTACAACCAGGGTAGAGGTTGCATGGATAGAATTTTCAGGAAAATATAGGAAAGGTAACAGACTAGCCTGAAATACCCTCCTCAGCAATCTGGAGAGAATCTTCAATTACTGAGGCATAAAACAGGACTATGTCATGACACTCAGCAAAGTTTTCCAACTAATTTCAGTCTGGTCCATGTTTTCTCTCTCTAACCTGTGAAAATGCTTTCTGACTCAATGTACCCCACTTCTTGTTAGCAACGCACTTTGAGTTGGAAATGGATTTGGAATAGATGTCTTCCTAAACCAGATGTATTTTCTATATATTAAGTTTTTCTGAAATAAAAATATTTTGGAAAGTGTGTTACATTTGCTGATGGGCACTTAGGTTGCTTCCACTATGGTACATTTGCACAATGAAATTCTACGCAGCAGAGAGAAAGAAGGAGCTTATACCCTTTGCAACGGCATGGATGAAACTGGAGAGCATTATGCTAAGTGAAATAAGCCAGGCGGTGAGGGACAAATACCATATGATCTCACCTTTAACTGGAACATAATCAATAGAAGAAAAAAGCAAACAAAATATAACCAGAGACATTGAAATTAAGAACAATGTAACAATAGCCAGAGGGGAGTGGGAAGGGGATAGTGGGGAGAGGGGTCTATAGGAACTACTATAAAGGACACAAGGACAAAATCAAGGGGGAGGATAGAGGTGGGGGAGGGAGGTGGGACTGGCTGGGGAGGGGTGGAGGGATGGGGAGAAAATGCAGACAATTGTAACTGAATAAAAATAATAAATAAATAAATAAATATTACTAAAAAAAGTGTGTTGCTCTATCATTTTAACTAGTCAAGCACTATTTGATTTAATACAGAGGACATAATTGAACAGTAAAATTCAGTTATGCTTTTTCCTCAATTCCAATCCATAATGAACACATTAATTAGAGCACAGCTCTTCCTCTTGTTAGACTGCAATGTACAATTTCTTTGAAGTTTTATTATTCCTGGTGAGTCTCTAATTTTATTTTGGATATTCTGAAACCCTCACACCTGTGAAAAAGTTCCTTGAAAAGGAGAGACTCCAATGGTAACACAAAAAGTAAAATATTTTAGGGATATGAATGTAACAATTTCACATTATATATCTTCTCTTAGTAAACATTCTAAATTGACCCTTCATAGATTTGAAGAAGAGAATATTTGCAAGTAATAATTCACACTTATCAGTAGTTTACACATGTGTATGGCCAAAATTATCCCGTGGCCATTACGTTTTCCTGGTGCCAGGCATTTATTATTCTAAAGGCAAGCTATATTTACATTTCTAAACCAGATGAGGTATGAGAACACTGCAACGTTGCATTGCATCAGTAATGTGCTTCTCTACCTAAAAAGATATTTGTAAAATAGAGATATTTGTAAAATAAAGATATTTGTAAAATAGCGAGGCTCATTTAGACCATTACTTGTAAATCAGCATTTTACTAGAACCACAGCTTGGTTAGATCAAATTTATAAATCTTGTCATTTAATATTCTTAACTTAATGTTCTGATTTCTTAATGAGCTTCTTATAATAGAAAAGGTTAGATAATTATCATGCTGTTGTTCAACCAGCATATGTTCTAGCATTTCTGGGAAGATGAACATCTAGCTTTAAACAGAAAAGGAACCACAAATGGAATTAATTTATCTTTTAAAAAATATTGAATAATATAATAAATTTTGCAGAATTTTGTTGCTTAAAAGTCAGTAACTATAAGGTATCCAGGTATAAAAATTATTGTTTTTCCTCCCTTTCTCCTACTATTTAATAATTATTAGTGTCACTTCTCACTTAAAAATCAGGCCTTGTATAATTTAAAATAGTATTCATCAGTCTGATATTCTGTTACTGCAAAAAAATAGGAGAAATTGACTGAAAATATAAGTTCACAAATAAATTAATTATTACAAATTATGGAAAGCCTTAGAAGAAAAATATCAGAGGGTCGTGTTAAGAGAGAAAATAGCAAGAGAGAACTAATCCATGTTTGGTAGGGGGTTGTGCAAAAACGTATAAGATTCCAAGGAATAGCAGGTATATCCAGGGGAGGAATGGGAAACAGTATGCGAGCCAGAGAGAATAACTTGTACAGAGGCCCTGGGCTGAATCAGAAATGAGGTTCTTGCTCTTTCTATCTCAGTGAGTACAGCAGCTTTACATACACTGTGCTGTCATAATGTGAATCGGCAGTAACTGGACTGATTAATTATGGAGCTCGATTTTCATTATGGAAGTATGTTGTAACCCTCGTCTACAACAACTGAAAGCCCCACACAAAATTTATTAGGCTGGCATCACAATTACTTTGCCTGGGCGGTTTGTTGTTTGGTTATCGGTGATAGGAATTTTAAGAAAGAGGGCCTGATGGAATGCTGCGGCAGTGCCGAGAAGCAGAGAAAGGCCATTGCACTTGAGCAAACGCTAAAGCTAATCAAAGGCTGAATTTTCTCAATAATTAAATTGCCTAGTTTATTTTAGCTACAGAAGACTTTTATTTCTAAAATTCCTCCCAGAAAAATATTTTGCCATTGAAACTTAGAAAGTCATTGGCTGTTTTCCAATCCCATTTTCCCCATTAAAACAATCAGTTATGAAAGTGATTATTAATAACCTAAGGCTTCTTAGAAAGACAGGTCTATTTATTGACTACTGGGACTCAATCTTGGAGGAATGCTGTCTGACACAGATAACTCAGCAGTCTAGTAGAGGAAACAATACATCTTCCTAACAAACTCTGTGCTTCCTCCTAGCTGGATCCTCACCCTTCTTCCAAAGTATCTGTGCTGTGAGCACTTAATCATCCGGTTGTAGTTAAATGTCTAGCACTCACTCCATGTACATAATCACCTGATTATTTTAGCATCTGTTTCTTGGATGGCTATCTGTGCTTCCCCTCCCTGTATTTTCTTCTTGCCCTATCAAAACCAAGGAGGGCTGTCCCTCAGAGTTGACACATACCCACTAGTTGATTTCCAGCTACCGCACTGAGTAGCTCCAGGAGCTACTTTTTCCTAATACTCACGGAATGTTACATTACCCACCCAAGTTCGTCACCCCCACAACTTTCACCACAAATCTTTTTCCATAAATAGCTTAATAATCATTCAGATTCACTTTATTGAAGTTAATGTTCTCAGGACTTTTACATTTTTAAAAACCCCAATGGGCTTCTTCTAAAAGGGAGTTGGAGGGGTTTTTTCCCCCCCGGAGTATGCCTACAGCGTTAAAAATCAATGGAACAAAGCATAGAGCCTAATTTTTAAATAGCAATGTCTCCATAGGAATTACTACCTCATCAATCAGAACTTTTGTTAAAATCAAAAACAGAGACAAGCCTTGAAGATTCCCTGAGTGGACAAAGCCAGTTTAGTCATACAAAGCTTTAGTTAGCTTATTTTGCAAGACTAGCTCTATCTGTGTCATTTCTTGCTATGTCTCTGGGAATCATAAATAAAACTTGAACTGTTTTCCAAGGCTGACATGAGGTAACCACTGAAAATTATGATATTATTATCAATTACTGCAAAGAATGCTTTCTCATGATATAAGGGCCTTATAACAATATACCCCCAAACCCTGTTCCATGTTTTGGTTCAATTGCTCCTGGTTTGCAAACTGTCTTTTTGGTGTGTGAACAACGGACACTTACAAATTACTACCTCTGTGATTCATAGATCTTACTTCTATTATTTTGGAGCTTTTACTACTTTGAGAAGTACCAATGTTTAAGGAAAACTAATGTTTGGAAATTTACTAGCAAGAAATATGAATAAATGTTTATAATCATTTATAAATGATAGGGGGCCAAAAATAATGTGAGTAAATTGATAAAATAAGCAAAACATTAGGCTTACATGCCTTAAAATATTATAATTCACAAAGGTAAATAGGTAGTGCATCACCACTCCCCAAATAAGTTGAATAAATTAATAAAAGGTTCGGTTTGACTGTTAAATACAACTTCACCTCGTGAGTTTCCTCTTTAAATGTAACAGATTTCAGTGTTCTTGCAACAGCCACAACACACAGAAGACATCATTCTGCTGTTGGAGGTTCCTGAAAACTAAACTGTACAATTTAAAACTAATGAAATTGCATTATCTAGACAGGAAGGTTAAGTGCAATAATACATCTAATTTCCAAGCTTGCTTTTTAATATTATCTATATAAATCTCTATTAAAATTTCCATATTAGCATGTATACATAGATTAATGATGATTTGGGGTTAAAATATTATGTTTCAAATAGCTCAGTAAAAATTCATATGTTTATTTTCCACTCAAACATGAATATTACTTTGAAATTTTAAAAAAATCTATTATATGATGATTCTCTATTATAAGAATATAGTCATATTCTGCTTACTTTATCAAGGAATTGCTGTTTGGAATTATTTTACTTTTGAGCAAAATTATGCTACTTGTAACCGTGTAAATCTTTTACTGTAGGACTCAGAGGAAGGTTTAGGAACATTTCTGCTAATTGATTACTGTAGTAAATTTCCCTTGAATGCCCTTGTTACTCCTTGTAATAAAAATTTTTATTTAGATCGAGTTATTTTCTTTTGTGAATGCCAAGTTCAGCATACTGTTCTCAAAGTCAGGGTATCTCCTTCCCAATGTCTTACATTATTATTTTTTTAATCTAAAACTTAAAAAAAGAAATGATTTGATCTTTTATCTAAATATTATTTAAACCTAATACAAATATTTAGTAGATTGTAAAATTCAGACTCCACAAACTCCAAAACTGCTGCCATTTTACAGCAAGCCTTCGCCCACACCAGTCTCAGGTCATGATTGCCTATAGGGTTTCTTTGTAATGAAAATAAAACTGTTCTTTCTTCCAAGTTAGCCATGAATGTATTTATTTTCAATTCTGCCTTCCAACTCATATCTCTGTTTCTCCCACTCTCACATTTACTTTTAATAACTAAAATAATGGGTTAGGAATTCCTTTTTCCTTAGGCTTTGATCCAAATTATATGATTGTTAAAATATGACTAAGCATCTTGCTGAGACGTTCACAAGGCCTAAAGCCCAGCTGAAGTACTGTTCTTTCCTCTGTGGATCACATTTCTTTATACTTCAAATACAAGTCTTACATGATCAATTTTCCAATTAAGGATGAAAAAACACTAAATAATTAGAAATGATGTTTGATGTTTCAAGGTGAACCTGAACTTCATTTTAAACGTTCTTAAAATGGTAAATGATTCATTTATTTCATTCTTTGGTTTATGGAGTCCCCAGACCTTGAGTAAATAAAAACTTGAACAGATAAGATAATGAAGCAAAGGATTATTTTAAATTACTTCCCTACATAATAAAACTTCAATATAGAATCTTGCTATATGAATAACTTATTGAATTAATTGGATAATTCAATCAAATTTGGTTTGACTCATTTAAAAGTTAGTTGTCAAGTTTTTTCCAGCTTTGTTTCATTTTCACATTAAAGTGGCCTAATATAAAATTCCATATTAAATATAGTTTTTATATAGATCAGAAACTCATAAACACAGTCACTAAAGAATCTATTAATAACACTTTCTGATACTATTAGAGTTTACTTCATTTAGAAAAATAACATAGGTTTTCTTTTAATATATCTCTAAAAACTCCATAAAACTAGGTAAATATTTTAAGATGCATTATATTGAATCTTCTGGTAAAACAAAATTTTATAAAATCTTACATAGTTTTTTAATTTTTTTTCTCTTTAAGTCTCACTGACAAAAGGTGGTATTTTATTTCATTTTATTTTATTTTTTAACTTCATTGGTATATAATTGACAAATAAAATGGTAATAAACTTGAAGTGTAAAACGTAATGATTTGTTACATACATACAATGTAAAAGGATACTGAAAATGAGTTAATTAACATGTCCATTATGTGATAGGTGACATTATACAATAGATGAAAGTAAAGACTCTTCAGGATGGGCTTGAAACCTACCACCACCATCATCATCTACTAGCTAACAGATTTTAGAAATTACTTAACCTCACTCTGTCTCAGTAAGGTGGGAATTACAGCAGCACCTTTACCTTAGTGTTGTTGGGGGATTGAGTAATACAGGAAAAACAGCTATTCTGTCAGACACCCATGCTAAGTGTGTTCACGATTATTATCAAATGATCCAAATTATTTGGTAATGTGGATGGTGATGAGAACACCAGGCTTACTCTACCCCGCCTCACTATTTTGTTCTATTACATGGGGCTCTGATTCTTCCGGGGCCCAGTTCAGCCCACCAGTTTCCCTTTAAAAAAAGGTAATTAAAAAAAAAAAAAAGGTAAACTGGGCTTTTATTTGAGTTCAGAAATTTTAAACACTGCAGGAAAATTTTGGACTGTTTTTTTCTGTCCCCAAACATTCCCATTCCATGCTTTAGAAAAGGCCTACAAAGTGGGGAGATTCTGACAAGCTTTGGTTCAAAAGACAGCTGAAGAATCAAACAGTTTCACTAAGACCAGAGAATGCCTTGCCTGAGAGATCCATAAAATTAAAAAAGTTACTTTACATATATAACGTTTGTCTGGAAGGTATCCAGCCACGTAATATGAAAAACGGAGACACATTGAAGAAGATACAAAATATAAGAAACATCATAAGAAGGACAACAACGCCTCAGTTCCCTTCAAAGTAGGCACCTTTGGGATCTCGCACAGTTCTCCCAGAGTCTCTTCCACTGTTCAAAACACTCTGCAAGATCCTTCGTTGGAATAGTAGTCATCAGCTGCCCTGTTACGTTTTCCTGAATTTCACTGAGGGTCCAAAATCTCTTCCCTTTCAAAGGTGGTTTTAGTTTTGGAAAAACCAGAAGTCACAGGGTGCCAAATCTGGGCTGTAGGAGTCCGAGTCATGTGGGTGATCTGATGTTTCACCAAAAAACTCTGCACAAGATGTGGTGCATGAGCAGGCGCATTGTTGCTACGAGGCTGCCAATTACCAGTCGTCCATACTTGCAACTGTTTTCATTGTACTGAATCTCTCAACCAATGAAGAACATTGAGGTAGTGCTCCTTATTAATTGTTTGGCCTTGTGATGGGATGTACTTGTGATGGACAACACCTTCCCAATCAAAAAAACACAGTGAACACGGTCTTGATCTTGCTGCAACTTTGCTGTACCTTCTTCAGGTGTGGAGAATCAGGTGACTTCCATTGGGATGACGGGGCCTTTTTTTTCTGGATTGTAGCCATAGACCCATGATCCATCTCTGGTTATGAACTTCTTGAGGAAATCTGGTTCATTGGTAGTGATCTGAATCAAATCATTAGCAACTGCAGCACAATGTTGCTTCTGCTCTGGTAGTGAAGCCATGGAACAAATTTTGCCCTGACATGTTTCATGCCAAGATCCTGCATCAAAATCTCAGACACAGTAGTTTTTGGAATCCCCAGGTCAGCTTCTAGTTCTCTCACTGTCAGTCTCCAATCTTTGTTGATTGTAGCCCACACACCTTCAACATTCTCAGGTGTTCTGCTTGTTGCAGGCCTTCCAGAATGTGGACCACTTTCAACAGATTCTTGACCATCTTTGAAGCATTTGTGCCACACTATTACTTGCGCTGCAGTCATTGCACCATCCCCAAAAGCCTTCTGAATCATCTGAATAGTTTCCATGGAGGAATGTTCAAACTTAACACAAAATTTGATGCAGATCATTTGCATCTACATGCTCAGTCATTTTGAATGCAACGGCCACACAGTACACATGCTCACTCATCAGCATCTACGGCCCCCACTAACTAGTACAGTGAAGTCATCATTGTTCATGCATGTGCATTCCAGTCCACTCTCCTTACATTGATGTCATGCTAACCATTCTCCCTATATTAACAATAGCTGGACATTTTCTGGACAGATTTCTTAATACTGGCCTCATGAGTTGACTCATCTTTAGGTGAGGGATGTCATACTCACACGCTACAGAGAGATGTCTGAGATCTTCAGGATCATACTGAAAATGATCAAAGGATTTAAGAATATAGGTAATTTGTCTAATACTCCTATAGCTCTTTCTGTGTGTTCTTTGCATTAAAAATGTGATCTGTCTTCTTGGTTTAATTTGGGGCAAATTTTGGCTCCTAGTTTAAAATTTTTGATTATAATCTTTTGAGTATTTGTCTGTGCTGTAGGATCAAGTGTGACCTCCAGACTTTTAAATGCTTCTGAAAAAATGGTTGAATGATCAACTTTTACCAAAAAGAACAAGAATGTAGAACATTTTCCTTCAAAAATGTACCTATGACCATAAAAAAATCCAACATCTGGGTAGACCTTGATTGATCATATCTGGACCATAATGGTTTATTGTCCAATTTGGGCTTAAAAAGCTTTTTTTCTAACCTAGCAAACATTCATTGCATATTTTAGTGTATTTCATTTCTTAAATGTGGTGAAATGCTGAAAAGAACATATCCTGTTCACTACTTAGGAATTATAAAAATTTTCAGATTGTGATTTCTTTTCTTCTTAAATGGAGATGACAAAAGGGAAATTGTTTCAAAGAAGTAAACTTCTATAAACAGATGGTTGATATTAAAAGATTATTAAATGAATAAAACTCTACATTTATGGATTTCCTTCTTTAACAGTATACATAAATTGATACTGGGCCTGGTAAGTAAACTTTCTGAAAAATCTTTCTCCTTATAAGTCTAATATTTTGCTTATTTTACACAATGATTTGGCCATTCATACAACTTTGATTTTTCCCACCAAATTAATTCTTGCTGATATAATTAACATCTAAACTGTTTTACACATGAAAAACTAAAACTTCAATGTTATTTTTAAATATTCTACATACAAATTCATTTTATCTCCTGCCAACATATATTAAATACTTTTAGTTGATATAATTTTAAATAAAAATCAAATATTTTATGTAGCTCTAACAGTATATATAGAATTGGGTCTTAAGTGGTAAAGTTCTTACATTCAACACTGTGTGACCACTAAAATACAAAGCAGCAATAGTGATTAAATTTAAATACTATGATGAAAAAAATAAAATATTTTTGTTGTCTTCTAAGGGCTAAAATATACTTATATGTTTTTCTTGATTGATTCTCTATTTTTGAGGAATAAAGAGAAAAACATGGAACTATAGTAATCACCAGGGGCCCAAAAGCATAACTTGAAACCAAATCAATAGTTAATTTTAAAACATCCACAAGGAAAGTTTTAGAAATACAGCAAAACTTTCTATACTAGTCCCTGGAGAAAACCACCTACATGGATGTCCTTGTTTTAACCTAAAATCAATTTTATCTGATTTCAGTACTTCTACTTTTCATTATTACAATCACCCAAAACCATTAACTCATTATATCTGTCTGCTCATAGAAAACACCTGCATAAGATCTTATTACTTCTCATTTTTTAACTATGCGTTTATTGGTCCACTACAGAATTGAAAGGTTTTTTTTTTTTTACCTTTCTAGACCTTAGTCACTTTAGGATATAATTAAAATTGACTTATTGAAACCACATTAATATTAAGGGCAAATTATTGATAAGTTCCAGTTTTGGACGTAGTATGGCCTGGTTTCCATCATATATACATATAGACATTTCTAAATTCTCTGGGTTTTTTTTATAATTGCTTGCTGTGTGTTTGATATGACATGGAGCCTCATCTACCAAGGACAAAATGAGCTAAGACTTAACCACCAAGTTTTTACAGTTATAATCCTACTGGATGTTTTTATTAGACTGCCTGCACTTCCATAACAAAATAGTACAGACTGGGTGACTCAAACAACAGAATTAATTTTTCTCAGTTAGAGAGGCCAGAAGTCCATGACCAAGGTGCTGGCAAATTTGGGTTCGGGTAACGACTCTTCCTGACTTGCAGTTGGCCACCAGCTCTCCATGCCATCATACAGCCTTTCCTCCGCACACCTACAGAGAGAGCTCCAGTATCTCTCTCTCTTTATAAGGACACTAATACCATCACACCAGAGCCCCACATTCTTGACCTAATTCAACCCATTGCTTCCCAAAGGCCTATTTTTGTATTAATTGATTCACTGAGGTTTAACAACATTATAGTGCTATTTTAAATATAGGTGAGGTGTTTACATATCTTTCGATAGCCATCTGATCATCTGTCCATCCATTTCTTCATTTCCTATCTAGCCCTAAGGCTCACATCCAAAAATGTTGTGCTCACATCCAAATGTTGTAGTGCTAAGCAGCATTTGATCACTAGGGGCCAATAGTCAGCAGAAATGAGTTGCTCTAGAGAAAAGTAAAGACACACTTAGGTTACTCAACAACTCTCAGTAAAGTGTGTCTTACAAAGAACAATATAGATAATTCAAGAAAGAAGCATACTTACAAAAAGTCCTATTAGTGTGATGAAAAAATTTTGTGTGATATGATGAGTTAGCTGACCTAGATGATATTTCAGTCCCCTACCACACCATTTAGACAATTCAATTTACACTCTAAAAATTCAGAAGCCTTATGGGAAGAAGCCTTCATAGTCTTTATGAGTGTGACCTTTGAAATTAAAATGTTAAATTTTAAAAAGTGCCAATTTGCATAAAAGTTGCATTCTTGCTATTTTATAAGGAACTCAGCTATAGGAAATATTTTATGCTATAACTGTAACCTTGCACCTATAAAATGGAAGAAAATAGTATTTAAGTTCAATGAACTACTTACATTTGGAAGATACTAAAAACAGACCAGGTGTATAAACACGGTAGCTATAAAACTTTCTTCTAATGAAACTGTAACTGAAAAGCTTTTAAAGTAAGGTTTTTGCTAGCTGACTCCTTCCCAAAACAAACTGAAGTGTCACATCTCATTATTCAACAAAGCAATAAAACGTTATGTACCAATATATATTCACACATATATTTTACATTAATATTTAAAATTATGGATATATTTACACTTACTTACATAGTAATTTTCTCTAATTATTGCTCATTTTATTGGTGAAGCAGTAATATAGAAAATCAAATAAATCCACACCTGAATAAATACTAGAAATATTAAAAGGCAAGCCATTTCAGCATCAGACCCACTATATGAAATAACTTTTCAAAAACAAATTTTGCTATGTCTGCTGAATGCCAATCACTTTCAATTGAAATAAAGTGAACAGATAAGGGTGAAAAGGGACATAAGTAACCAGTTCTTAACCCTTTCTTGTTCTTGTTATACAAGCGCTCACCGTTGCTTGCAACTGTTTTTATTTTTTATCTTCCTCTTATTAAAAGTGTTTTGCTTTAAACATACAACAGCACACCATGTCTTTTTATGTTTGCTCCAAAGTAAAATGAAGTTGTTAAATAGCTCCGCTGATCATGGACACCTGGCTATTAGGTATTGAAACTCCATAAGCTTGTTTCTTATTTTGTACTGATGCCTTATTGAGTAAGGATACTTAATGAAGAAAAATTTAAATACACAGTCTTCCTTTCTCTTTTGGTCCAACCCTCCTCTCTTAATATTGTATACTGACAGAGCATATCTAACGACTTAATTAAAAACCAATGCACTATGGAATCAAAATACAGCTTTTATGTTCTTTTTCCCACCAAATCCTTTATGCTTTCTGGAGAAAATCTTCCCCCATTCATCGGTGAAATATCCAGAATACCCCATGACTTTTCTGCAAACTCATAGATCATAGACAATCATTGAGTCATCATCTTTAATCTCTAAGAATGTCAAATCCAAAATAGCATTCAATATTCTGGACTTGACTTACTGTTAAGTGACCTCCTCCCTTGACTCAGACCTGCTTCAAGCTGGAATCTCTGTAGTTAGACATGAGAGAATGGTTAGTTTCCCACTATTTGCAGGTTAATATTCTTCCTCTCACATTCACACTCCATGCCACTCCTTGAAACCTTTGATGCAGCCCTCTGGTAAGGAAGTGGGGTCTGGAGAGGTCTGACAATGAACTAGAAAAACTCCTAGGGGACTACTTTTTTAGGATAGTTTACTCTCTCTAGATCTAGCAGAAAACTGTAAGTCAACAGGGTATGGTGCTATGATGACGTTGTGAGTTAATTAAAAAAATCAGGAATGCATTTTAAAGTAATACATTTGATTTTAAGTTATAACATACAGGAATGGGCAGCAGTAAGTTAATAATAAAAATAAGTAATATGGTAATTAATAAATAATAATACAAGAATACATTTCATATTTTGCATGCTCACAACTTTTGCCCACCCCCGTACGTGTGTTCTAGTAGAGGACTAAGCCCTTTGAGACTTGTGACCATGCTGTGAGAAATGCTTTGGGTCCTCCCATCCTCCCTCTCTCTTCCTTTTCTTTCCTTCTTTGTTTCTTCCCTTCCTTTCTATAAACCACATCCATATGCCTCTCTTCTTGTTTTGGGAATTTGGGAAATTGGGAATTTATCTTATTGGGCTCAACATAATTAAAAGAGTCCTTATACCAGGAAGGCAAGAAATTCAGAATCAGAGAAGGAGATGTGACTACAGAGGCAGAGATTCACAGGCCAAATGCAGATGGAATAAGGCCATAAGTCAAGGAGTATGGCTAACTTCTAAAACTTGGAGAAGGCAAATAGTAGATCCTGACCCTGAGTGTTCGGAAGGAACGTGGCCCTGCTGACAACCTCACTGTAGCCTCCTGAGGCTGATTATGGACTTCTGACCTCCAGAACCACAAAATAAACTTGTTTTCTTTAAAGCTACTAATTTTTTGGTAACATTCTTTAGCAACAATAGAAAATTAATACATTCCTTTCCTCCAAATTCTATGATGATCACATCCCCAATTAAGTTGATAGAATTTTTTAAAAGCCTTGCATTCCTTTCTTGTATCATTCCACTGAGTTTTATTAAGATTGACACTGTTATAGATGTCCCCCTGCCCCCATTTCTCCCCTCCACCAAGCCACTGCCATGCCACCCCCCACCTTCACCACGCTGTGTCCTCAGGTCTTGCATGTGTGCATATATGTCCTTTGGCTAATCTCTTCCGGTCCCTCCCACCCCTCCCCTCTGAGATCTGTCAGTCTGTTTTCTTTTGCCCTTCCATCTAATTGCTTAATACAATATTAAATTGTGTCTTAATTACAAAAATAGTCATTTGTAAACAAACACAACTACTCTTTTAAGGACAATAAGTAGAAATAAAAAGTTTTGAGCTTATCAGAGTAGCTTATCAGAGTGGGCTTTCATTGTGCCCCTGCATCACTCAGTACGTTTTCATTTATTATTTAATTTAATCTTTATTATATTTTTTCTTTTGCCCACTCCTTATACCCCCTTATACCACCTCCATTCGTACAAGGAATAGATTAAATGGAGATTTGTTGCAATACTTTTCACTGTAAATGTATAATAATAAGGGACATTCAAAGTTGTATATAGCTTTCCATTTAAAAAATTTTTAATGTCTGAAGACAATAAATTCAGTCTTTCTCATGTCCAATCTATTTTCCATACATACACCCAGAATCATATTTAATTTTATGTCATTCCCATCTTTAAATTCAACTAGTCTACTTTGAGGGTAAAAACTGGATTTCTTGGCATCAGCATACATGAATTTTTAAGATGTGGTCCTTCCTTCTCATTTAGCCTATCTCTAACCCCCATCTCCACCCCTTGCCGACACAGTATGCTTCAGCCTTAATGAATCTCTGGGGCTTCCAAGAATATCTTGGTTTACCATGTCCTTTTGTTTTATACATTTCTATGGCTAATGTCTTACCATATTAGACACCACTTTTTCAGGGAACATTTCTGATTATTCCTAGAATCATTAGCAAGTACTGGCTTTATAATCATTTCTATCACTGTCTATTATTAACTTCACAGTATTCCTGAAATTCCTCTCATGTTCAAAGAAAGAGTGTGTTCTTGAGGTTGGAAACTGTGTTTTGTTTACATTTTCCCATTTTCCCTCAATGGCTATCCAAGTGTTTACCATTCAATATCATTTAAGAAATATTATGTTAATATGAATATGTTTAGATTGATTTTACCTAAATATTTGACAAATTACATTAAAATGTGTTAACCTAAATTAATATACACATGTTAGCCAGGCTTATTGATAAAATCAATATTAGCTGGTATATTTCAAAATTATATAGCTTCTCGACACAAGTTATTTGATTTTTATCATCTCATATTTTGTTTCCAGATAAGAAAAAGGGATATTTTGAACTGACAATGTGACTTTTCCCTGAATCAGTGTTTAATTAATATAATCGTATTACCTGTAAAAATACATGTTCATTATATATCTATGGCTACACAGGACTTAATATACACTAGTGGATAAATTTTAATATTAGGTGTAGTAGTTTCTTTACCTAAAAATATTTACTTGTCAAAATATGTTATGCACTCAAGGGAGATAAGCACCAAAGCCAAGGTATCTCAATCCTGAAAACAAAGCAAAATCTTTTTGTCCAGATACTGAATTGTTAAAAAACAAAAACAAAAAAACACTCTGTTATAGAGAACTCTTATGTGTACATTCCTTGCTTCAGAGGTAGATATATTGACTATATGAATATATAATTCTTCCACAATGTAATTTTAACTTTTGAACCCAAAAATATTGTGTAAATCTGAATTCATATTACAATATTGTGAATTAGTATTGTTAACTGTTCCTTTCTTAGTTTTTGTCTTGTTTCTTTTTTTTTAAATTTATTGGTTTCTTGTTTGATTTATGGCTGTTACATAATAGACTTTGGAACTGCACCAAGGATTGACGAGATTGATACAATAAAATCCTTCCTTTTCAATCAAGCAATTAACTTAGAAACACACACCCTAGATGTAGAATGAACAGGATATTCATTCATGTCTCTTTATAACAACACTAAAACAATTTTTAATACCTTAAAATTGGACTTCTTCAATTTAAAATGAAGCAACATAAAATTTTAATATACAGACATATATATTTATATACTTGTATGTACACACATGCATATATCTAGATTTTAGATGATTATGCCAGCAATGTTTTTATAGGACAAAAAGATATTGAGAGAGATTTAAGAATGAAAGCATAGTTTGGGTTATTTAGTAGTTCACCCAAGTAGTAATAAGTCTTTGAATTATGTTTTGGGCAGCAGAATCAAAAAGGAAGAAAAATGGACAATTACTGTAGACAACAAAGAAACAAGAAAGTGAAATTCAAGAAATTATTTGGCATTTATATAGTGGTGTGTCTAGGATAAGAATCAATCCATTAATCACAATTTACTGAAGGGGTGGGGGAGTTATATACAGGCAGCAGGTAAATATTGGAGAGGTAGAGCTGGATAAAAAGAGGTGGAAGTCTACTCCACAGAGGTGATGGCTCCATGATTTAGATTATGGACAAGAGTGAAGGGAACAACCTTAGAGAAGGCATATGTTCAAAAAGTAGCTAAAGGAATACTAATCACACTGAAAGATACTGAACAGGACTCGTGGAAGAAGAAGGGAAACTCACCAAACATTCTTCTGCCTACCCACACTTTTCCTTGAAGATAGGCAGGGTCACAGGACTTCTTCTGGACAGTGCGCTATGGGAGAAGTGGCATGTGATTTTCCTGGCCTGCGGCATTAAAAGGGTAGCAGTCGACCTCTGGTATCTCTTCCCCTGAACCACTATGATTATTTCTGTGTGCTCCCCGTGGTGTAGCCATATGATTATTAAGTCTCCATCACCTGGATAGCTTAATGACTGAATAGCAGAGTCCTGCAAACTGACTATAGAGTGAAAAAAAATAAGCCTTTCTTTCATTCAAACTAATGAAATTTGGTGGTATCTGTTACTGTACCTAACTTTTCCTAAAGAGTAGTGTATTACAAAGGAGTCACAGAATTAAATGATGAAGAGTTTTAAGCAGAAGAAAATCACAATCAATGTTGAATGTTTTGAAGATTATGAGTGAGTGTATGTGGTGATTATGAAATCACCCCTGATATTTATAAGAACAGTTGCAAAGCAAGGCAGGAGTCTGACTGCAAGGAATGAGTGATGAGAACACTCTGGCAAAAAAAAAAACAGATGTTTTTATCACGGATGTTTTGAAGTGAAGAAAAAATGGTAGAAAAATAAGAACAACTATAAAGATCAGCTGGCTTTGCTGATGTCTTCCTTAGGATGTAAAAATATTGAGATTCTTTCTAAGTATAAAGAAAGAGATAGATAGTTACACAGATAATACTACCTAAAAAGAACTAGGGCATAGATGGAAGTATGGATTGGAAAAAAGAGGGAGGATGAAGGTAAAGTATAAAAAGGGAAAGTTGATCAAGTTCATTTTAAGGTAGAAACATTTTCTACCTTGGTAGAAGAAGTTGCTTTAATGACTAAGGAAAGGCAGTGTTAACTTGACTTAAAGCAGAAGATTTTTTGGAAATGATTAATGGAAAACAAATAGGAGATGCATAAGAGATTCCAGAAGACAGTGAAAATAGAAATAACTAAGATAAATATGTATATACCCTTGAAAAAGAAGGACCTAAAGAAAGTTTTTGAGCAGAAACAAAATTAGATCACAGCTTTTCTAAAATTATTGCATTCTATTTAGGAAAACATAAAGAACTATAAGGTAAGTACTAGCTAATACTTTGAGTTTCAGCTATAAGGAGCAATAATGGCAAAGTTAAAGAACATTTAAGAAAGGTAACAATAGCATAGAGTCGAAAAGACTCCTTACTTATAAACAGTATATAAACGTCACTAGGCAAAAGGAATAGGAGTTTGATCTCAGTGATAGATTTGAAATGTCACAGTTAACTTTTCTGGAGCATGACAAACCGAGAGCTCTTAGAGCACTCAAATTCAATCTGAGGAGGCAGTGACCCTGGCACACACAACGTGAAAATTTCATCGTCTTCTTCCCCAAAGTCCTTTGTTCACAGGCATGCCTCATCATGTAGGAAAAATTCAATAGATATTACTAACTGTGTTAGTTTAAGTTACTCATATTAAATTTCAGATATGAGTTCTCTGTCCCAATTATGAAAAGAGAGTCAAGAAGAGAAAAAAAAATGGGCTTGAATAATAAGGTTCTGATTTTTACAATGATTGGATTTTGCCTCTAAAATAGCAGGTAATAAATTCATTCCCATTGCCTTGAAAGGAAAAGTAAAATAAAAATATGACTAAGGGAGACAGTAATGCATTTAGAATAAGAAACTCATCAAACTTTTAGACAAAGAAGAATCAAATGACTAAGAGTAATGGTAGTTTAGGGATTAATTTTACGACTTTGAGATTCTAAATTTTGGATAAATCTTTAGACACAATTGTGAATGAAGTGTAATTAGGAGTCAGTATTTTCAGTGTTCCCTCTCTATCAAAATCAAAAATGTCATTAATATAGAGATATAAACATGGAGTTAGATATATGAACTGTTCCCATTTCCTTTCATGGTCTCAGTAAGAGACATTCAGCTGCTTTGTATAACAACCCAATAAAATTCACTTTA
Source organism: Desmodus rotundus (assembly GCF_022682495.2). Taxonomy (NCBI): domain Eukaryota; kingdom Metazoa; phylum Chordata; class Mammalia; order Chiroptera; family Phyllostomidae; genus Desmodus; species Desmodus rotundus. Next base: position 51,061,381 of record NC_071389.1, read on the forward strand.
TAAAAGATTCAAGCTTGATTTATATAGCTTCTTCAAGAAACCTTTTCCAGATAAGAAAATTTCTCTTAAGTCAATGATTTGAGTGAAATATCATTACGGTGGAAATAATCGCACAACTTCAAAGTAGGTTACAATGAATCAACTGATTGCAGAACTGCTTTGCAATGACAACATAGGAAGGTAATTATATTAAGAACATTATAAATTTCATTACATAAAATTACCACACTAAAGATTTGTGAAATCATACCTATAAACTGAATGATCTACTTCAGAAAATTCATAAGTCCTACATATATTTCAGCATATCTACCTGCTAGCGAACAAGACTTACACTTTGGAAAAAAATAATTGTGTTGAAAAATGTGAAAAAAAATTGGCCTGGGAAAAGGATGATACATACATAAATGTAATTTTCAGAACTTTTAACATTAAAATTGAAAATATGCTAAGTACTCTTACTTACTTAAACCCAAGAGTAATATGTTTCCTTTGGCTGGGTTTCTAGTTTCATTTCAAAGAAGAGCTAAATTTAACATTTTTTAGGCAGAAGATGTCATATTCATTGGGCTTTGGACTTGAAACATGTTTACTTATTCACAGCATTCTCTAAAACTAGTCTTTCTACTCTAAAGCTATTTTACTTAGTTTATTTAAATATATAATTATTTTACTTTGTTTAAACTGAATACTTAGTTTAGTTAAATATATAACTAGAACACACATGCATGTAATAATGGGCCATTTTTCCTCAATGGTAGCATTAGGCTGAGCCCGTATACTATTTCATTATTTTCCGGAAATCTGTGGTCAAGACTGCTAACTATGCCTAATATGGTGTCTCATAATTTTTAAAAGTACAATAGGGACTTCTAGAAAAGAAGAATATGAGTAAAAACCAAGGTTTTAAAGAAAAAAAATATTAATTTTATAGCCAGATAATTGCTACGACATCTTACTGGGTAAGTAAAATCACTGAATTGGTAATTACAACTAATATTTCTCTCTCATGCACTCATTCACTCAAAAGGTCAGCCATTATAACAAAGATTCAGAACGATTTTCCTGAATTTCACAACTAATCATTGTGTTCTTTCTTTATTTGATTACTATTTTAATACCATGAACTGTTAAGATTCTTCCCTAAGTCCAGCGGCGGCATTCTCAGTGAGATCTTCCTTCTTGTTGTAATTCACCACATTCTGTCACACAGTCACTTGAATGCTTCCAAAAGCGCACCATTACACTGGTCAGTATGATCTCCATGCAATACGATTAACCACCCTCAAACTAGAAAGATAACATGCTGTTTATAGTTCACAAGTTAGGACTAGAGTCTGAGGATGTATCAAAATAATTCATTATTTTACATATAAAATATTTACATTTTTACATATAAAATCTTAACTATAGGAGTATTTAATATTATTGCAAAAATATAAAGGTTGTGTATAAGAAATAGATAATTTAGAGAAAATGTTTTATGATATCAAGAATATGTGAAGTTATTTGCCAAGGAAAACATAATTATGAGAGATGAGAGCTAGAGTAGGTTTTAAAAGATAGATATCGCAACATCCTTAGAAATTCAGAGAGATGTGTGAAGCCCCAGAGGTAGATAGTGGCAAAGCAGAGATGGTGAACCAAGGCTCCGAATTCTTAGTAAATTGTTCTTTTCTATACCCCCTCCTGGCCTACTACGCTGGGCATTAATTTTAATTCAATGTATGCCATAGTTAAGCAGCCACTCCTAGCTTTTCTAAATAACATTTAAAACCCAACTATAATTATCAGATTTTAGTATTAGAGTCTTCTTCTCCTGGTTGCAATGAATGAATAACTTCCCAGGTAGGCAAGTGACATTATAAGACAAGGTTATCATGGTGGAAAACAGCTGGCACTCTATTACTTGATATCATTTTCACATAAACACATTTTTAACTAAAGAAAGTACAAATTAATTTAATAACCTGATTGGACAAATTCCTTAGTATCACAACAGCAAGTCTAGAATAACAAGCTTACAAAGAAGTAGTAATAATATATTAAATACATCTTTAAAATTGTATTAACTATTCAAACAAACTCCAAGGAGATAAAAAATCATAATCTATGTTAATATTTCACTTTGTTTTATCTGAATGTTGTCTTTTATTTCAAGAGAGAGTAAGTTAATGGTTCAGAAGAAAAAAAAAGGAAGCCATAAATACAAATACTTCATCTAATTTTCAACATGTGATAAGTACAATGCACTCATACCCAATTATTTTTCTTTTAACACCCACAGAGATGACTATTGTTAATGAAAAATTTTCTTGATAAGTGGCTACAGAAACTTATTAACCTTCAGCTGATTCTATGGAGTCATTTTGAGACAAGTATTGTAATTACTGTTTGTCTTGCAGATTCTTTATCTTCCAAAATTATAAATGCATATTATTCTTCATCTCTCTGCTTGCTTTGGAAATTTCATTGTTCCTAGTATGAAGGCAGCAAATGGAGAAATGTCTTTAATTCCTTCCTAAGACCAAATCCACAAAAAGAAAATGAAAACTCACTGAATTAAGTGGTCAGCTCCTAACTGACTTAAACAACCCACCTAAAACTTGCATTAAAAATAATGGTTTTCAAGTTTTTTTAAATAAGAATATGTGACAATTAGGACAAAGGGAAAATTTTGGACTATATTATGTCTGTATGTAAAAGCCTGCATATGTTATTAGAAATTCTGAAAAATGTAATAAGAAAACCATTACTTCTCAATTGTTTTCCTATCAAACTAATATATAAAAGAAAGAAAGCACTGATGTTATTGCTTAGAAATCCACCATATGGAATTTCCATTATATCAACTGATAGGGATGGAAAGGTTTAAGAAATGCATACTTCTAGAACTTGTCCATTCTCTTGGCCGAGGAAGCAAGTTAGATAATGCAACTTTTAAACACTAGAAGATTAATTTTCAGTTTGGTGTGGAGATAAAAACATGGGATTTTATGCACATAATTTCCAACAGCACTTTTAAGATCTGTGTGTGTAAAAATTATACACAAAGCACAAGAACTTTGTTTCCTGTGGTAAGAAAGATTCCACATGTCTCCCTTGTGGCAGTTGGAATAATTATAGATGTGTAGTCACTAAATTAAATGCACTTGATAAACTGATAGGTCTAAAGTGGAAACAAGATATTAAAGGGATGAAAAATTAATAAAATATTTCTGACGTGTTTAACTTTTTTTATTATAGTAGTCATGTTTCCTCTGGGAAAAATATTTTTATCATTATCCACCTTTTGATGCTTAATATTTTTAAAAAATTAGTTTATGTAGAATTTAAAAATATGGTACACCAGAAACAACTTTTTTTCTTCAATCAAAAGCTACATAATCAGCTCTGGCTGGTGTAGCTCAGTGGATTGAGTGCCGGCCTATGAACCAAAGGGTCACTGGTTCAATTCCCAGTTGGGGCACATTGCTGGGTTGAAGGCCAGGTCCCCGGTAAGGCACGTACAAAAGGCAACCACACATTGATGTTTCTCTCCTTCTCTTTCTCCCTCCCTTCCCTTCTCTCTATAAATAAATAAATAAATAAATAAATCTGTTTTTTAAAAAGAAAAAGCTACATAATCAACTCTTATTTACTTCAAAGACTATTTCTATAAATTTGGAAACTTAAGGGTACTGTTTAATCTACAAATAAATGTGTTAAGAAATAGGACACTGCATACTTGATTTTCACAACTTTTAATCCTGTTTTCAGTTTATATTGTAAATATTGATCCATGATTTTTCATTACATATGTTAACTCCAGTAATTTATTATTTGTGATTTCCATAGTCAAGAGATAGTCAGTAAAAATATAGGTATTATCGTTAGAAATCTGAAAATAAATAGAAACAATGTATGAATAAATTATTCTACCATGTCACATACATTATCTGGTTTCCTGGATTAGTTTTGACTTATTGAGTAGAAGCCAAAGTTAGTTTCACAAATTTAATAATTGTATAGAGCAGCACGCAGACTTCTCAGGCTCCAGTGCATACTGAACATGGGTTGCATGGACTTGGACTGGTTACTCAACTTTCCTAAGCTTCAGTTTTCTCATCTGTATTATAAGGGTAACAATAGTTTCTGTCTTGTTGAATTGTTGTGAGAATTAACTCAAGTAACCCATGAAAAGCAAGTAGCACAGTGTCAGGCAGATAGCTGGAGCTAAAAAATATTAGCTATTATAATTACAATTATTAGATTTATTTTGGCTTCTCATACTAGGTTTTATAGAAATTAACCATTTGGCTCCATTTCTTTTATCACTCTCAAAGCATAGCAGAATATGAACCTAATATTATAAGAAAAATGATCCCCATTCATTAATATAATTATACCAACATGCAGAAAGAACTCCTATTAAGTTAATTTATTTTCATAAGTATTAGGCACAGCATTAGGCATAGTACGGTATGAAAAGATGAGCAAGATAAAACATGGATGTGCAAAGATATCAGAGTTTAATGGAGACTAAAAGATAAAGAACAGTCATGAGAAATGAGTAACGATAAATATGAAAAACTCATTTTCTCTTATCACCCAAATCATGGAAGTTCTCATTGTTTGCAGTCATGAAGACCTTTGTTACGTAAACTCCCCTATTGATATGAACAAAATAATAACTGATTTTGCAATGGAGCTCCTGAGAGTCAAGAAAAGATTTGCAGAGAATGGTAAAAATTATTGTTCAAGTCCCTGCAATGTTTGTGGCAGGAATTCGCACATACTCGCACCCCTGTGCCTCCTACAGAGGTAAGTACAAGAAGGCTAGGCGTTTCCTGAGCACTTACCCCATGCTCTGTTGTTTTCATTTTGGTAATGATCACTAAATTTTCAGAGTAATTCAGTGAACAGGCACTATTTACAGACAAGGTAATGAGATTCAGACTTGTTAATATGAAAAATGCCACAGAGTGGCTGAGTAGTAAAGTTAAATTTAAAATTAATATGTTTTATTCCACATTCCATGGTCTATCCATAACACAAGGCAGTCTATTTCATTTCTCCATTTTCACTCTCCAACTTGAACACTAACAAAATAGACCTAATTCTTCACAGTTTTTATGTTAAGAATATTAATGGCTCTGAATCTTATTACTTTTCTCCTTTTTATCTACCTCTTTCTGTATATAATTATCTGAAGATGCAAAGTGACAATGAGTGTTCTATCTCAGTAATCTTCGTTATAGTTTATGTCGTCATTATCTTTTCCATAATTCATCATCTCTTCATTATATAACCACTGTTTTTATGTTTTATTTTCTATTACCCTAGTTTTTTTCTTCTAAAATCCCATTAAGTTATCTGATAATTAATTGATTTGGGTCAACATATTATTTGTATGGTGTGGCTAATAACTATTTAAAGCAGAGAGCCATTGATTTAAAGGGACATGGGTCTTGGTTACAAACGTTAAGGGAGATGATTTTTCCTGACCTGAAGATAATTTTCTCCAAATTTTAAGCTACAAAATTAGTCAGTTCTTGGGATGTATTGCATAGCATGGTGGCTATAATTATCAATGCCATATTAGATGCTTGAAAGTTGTCAGTAGAGATCTTAAATGTCACCAGCATAAACTCACACAAAGCTACATACATTTGTTAAATAATCATGTTGTATGCAATTAAACTTACATATATGTCAATAATATCTCAATATAGGCTGGAAAAAAAGAAGATACTATTGTAATCTATTTAAGAAGATACTATTGCATTAAATAGTTAAAAACCTGAACTATGGTGGTGGCAAAAGAAATGAAAAAATAGTGTAGATATAAAAAAACAGTAACAACAACACTTTTATACACAAATATGAAGTAACAGGGGCTCTACCACCTCAATTGTACTGTCTGGAATCCAGTTTGGTCCTTCTTTTGGGCAATGTCAAATGCTGTCATTTGCGTAGAATCAAAGGGTAGCTGTACACAGAGTAACATCCAAAAAATATTGTTTTTGTAAGGTTAATTTATACCAGGACAGAAATAATTAGTAACCGTTCTGAGCTTTGCTTAGTGAGCAATTCAGTAGGAATGACCACATACATAAATGAAGTGACACACAAAGACAAAGAGACATTTTCAGGGGAAGAGAAATGAAAAGAATGGAGTCTGTAGATTACCGAAAAGGATGGATATTCCCAGAATCAGAAACAGCAGTGTGCAATGTCCCAACCATGAGAAAATGAATCTAATTCTCAATTTGTTGTCAGTTATTCTTCCTGGGACCTGTGCCCTTTCCTCTCTACTCCCCTCTTTCCTCTCTTTTTCACCTGAAAAAAACCCTCCAACTAGGAATGGTTTACTGGAAAAGATGCAATTGTTTTGGTCTCAGCTTTTGAGACTACTTCTAGTACATCTGGGTGATTTATTTGTCAGTAATGTCCTCATTGAAAATCAATATCTTCTTCCAACCCACTCCCTACCATCCTTGGCAACGGTATAGTGTGTAGTCCTCTCAGCTCTCCTCTTAAATAGGTTTGTGTTGAATAATTTGGGGTTTCTCCAAAACTTCCGTATTCCTACTTTTTCTAGTGTTGCTTTCCTATTTTCCTTCTCAAGTTCTTTGTTTAGCATCACCTCCATGCCACACACCAATATTTTCTTTAACACTTCCTTCTTTTTGGCAAGAAGCTATCTAAGTTAGTGTTTGAGAATATCTGACCTACTTTATTAAGTGATTTGAATTTTAATATGTTTATTCTTCAGCAAACCGGGAAGTCAGAAGGCACATTCAGCCTTGACCCATGAAGCATCTAGTAAGATTGGACCCCAGGGAGACATGCAGTGAAATTGCCAGCCTGGGATATGAGAGGCATAGAGAGACACTACATCCAAGAATGTCGTGATCAACAGGGTTATGGACTTACGGTTATGGGCAAACTGTGTGAACCCAGGGCTTCAGTCAGAGTACTATGCAAGACTGAAACTGTGACTCAGCTTCAGAGTCTAGAAAGCCAGAAGCAAAACTGAGTTTGCAGCCAACCCAAATAAATGAGGACTCAAAATCAGAAATTCATATGTAAAGTGGAGAAAGTAAACAAGACTTATTTGATGAAAATCTGATTTGATGAAGTAAGATTTATAGTTATTATCCATAGCTAGTGGAGTTGAAAGTAGAACTAGGCTGTTATAGGAAAAAATGTGTGTGTGTGAGAGTGTGGATGTGTGTGTTCATAAAAGAAAGAATATGGGAAGCAATGTCAGCGTAAAAGAAAATAGGCAGTAAGTAGAAAAATAAGCAAGAGCTTGGGGAAAGTGTGATGAAGGATGAGTAAAGCAGAAGGATGAGGACTTCAGTGAGGTATTTAAAATTACTTTTTCTAAGAAGATTCAGACCGTGATCTTTCCTCAATCCTGGATTTTCTACCCTCTCAAAGGTAGATGGCTTTCATATTCCTCCAGTACCATCAGACTGTCAGCGAGTTTCTCCGTCAGTACAACCTCTCACAATACTCAAGACTGAGTGTAACTCTTGTGTACGACAGCGCCACAGATTGCTTTATCAGTCAGGGCACTATGCTGTTGTACTAGGCTTATACCTTCACCGTATAGCCCATTTAGAGATATCCTCTATTTTTCCTTTGTTAAAACATTTGTATAATTTCATGTTATCATGTAATAAACATAAAACAATATAAGTTATAGTTTTGTACTTGAAAGTTTCAGAATTGATCAACTCATTGCGTGCAATGGTTAATTTTATGTGCCGATTTGGTTGGGCCCTAGAACTCAGATGTTTAGTTAAACATTATTTTAGACATTTCTGTAAAGGCATTTTTAAAATGAGATTAACATTTAAATTAGTAGACTTTGAATAAAGCAGATTATCCTCCACAATATGGATGGGCACCATCCAACCAGTTGAATACCTTAGGAGAACAAAGAATAAGAAGGAATTCTCCAGCAAACTGCCTTTGGACTCAAACTTCAACTTCTCCCTGGGCCTACCCTGCAGATTTGAAACCTGCCAAGCATTCACAATCATGTGACCCAATTCCTTAAAATCTCAATCTCTCAGTCTCTCTCTCTCTCTCTCTCTCACACACACACACACACACACACACACACCCCAAAATTATTTGGTCCAGTCTGCCATTCTCTATCATTTCAATACAACATACACATGGAAAAGAGTCATTTAGACCAGAGCAGGGCTCCATGCCTCCCAAGTCAGTAGGCCCATTTCCCTCCAGGACCTATGCCCAGAGCCAAAACCAACACACAAACAGGCAAGCGCAGATGAAGTCCACTGCAGGCGTCAGCATGACTTACACTTCACCTACAGGGCTTCAAGCTTCTTAACTGCAGTTTCTACCTTCCACACCCTAAGTCAGGCCACATATATTTCTGATATATTTATATATCTATATAGATAAAGATATAGAAAAAGATCTACATCTCTGCTATTGATTTTGTTTCTTTTAATAGCCTTGATACACTGAACATGAAAAACATTAAAATAAGACTTGAAATAATCACATAAACAAAAATTGATTCTTCTTTGGAAGGAAGCTTTTCAGTTCCTTATAATACTTAAAATTGTGAGAAAACATTCTAGAATATCTTGCTTTTTTGTATTTAAAGAGAGAAAACAAGAAAGTTTTGGAAACATTATTTATTCTACTTGCCACCATCCTCAGGTACAGAAACACATATTCTTTGGGACAAAACTGATCACCTATGAGAGCTGTATTTTAATTCACTGAACTTGTACTAGTAAAGAGAAATTAGGGTACTCATGAAGTTTGATTTTTGACCAAGTTAATTCTTGTATGAAGATCATATATGTCACTATTGCTTTTGATGCCAAAATGGGATCAGCAGCATCTTGAAAAAGCTGCCTTTCCAACCTGGAAGCTGTTTTGTTTTATGGAAGATAGACAATGAACATATCTTTGATTCAGAGTTTTGCTCTGTTAACCAAAGAACCTCCTCGGGAATAGAAGTCCTTGAGAAGCTCTGAACAATACAATGCTTTTTGCCTTTTATATTTTTATGTGATTTTTTTTCATTGAGCATATAAAATAATGTCACACTGCTCTGGGTTGAAAAGAATGGGAATTCCCACCATAAATCATAGATGAGAAATCAGTCAGGCAGCTGACTGATGGGGTGGGGGGATGGGATGACAGAGGGTGAAGGGATCACCAAAGAGCATTCATGCACAACCCATGGACTCAGACAGCAATGTGAGGATTGGTTTGGGGAGGGGAGAGGGTGAGGCTAGATAAGGTGGGGAAAGGGAGAAAAGCAGGAACAATTATAATAGCAGAAACAATAAACATTTAAAAAAATTAGTCAAGGAGACAGACATCCTGAAGAGACCCAAGAAAATGAGGCTGGTAATAAGATTCATAATGCTATCTAATAGCAAGCTTTAAGTTTATTCATGTTAGAACTATCTTCTCTTCCTTCAGTTGTATGAAAAGTTTTGTTCAAAGTTTCAGCCTGGCCTCAACAGTGTGGTCTACAATCTTATTAAGGTCAGTGGGATATTAACATCAGTGGCTCAAGAGATTACTACTGGTGCCAGAAAATCTGATACCTTCGATGGCTTCTGGACACAGCAGGCACGAGCAGATTGCTGCCTGACAAAGTAGGCTAAGTACATTGTTCTCAAATGAGAACACCGCCTAGAAGTGCATTTGTGGGAGGTAAGGATGGGTGATGTTTTTGACTAACTTAGCTGGAGAAAGTTCCAGGCATTTAGGGGATGTGCCAGAGATAGAATTACTTCTGCCATATACCCATAGAAAGTACCACTAACCCCTCTAAAATCAATCATGGGGCGCACACTAAAGGGAAGGAAACTAAGTTTGCATTATGAGAGTCGAAGGTATAGGTCTTACTTCTTCTGCCATGCCATCCCAAAGATGGGGTGGGTGTCAAAGGAGATCTGAAAATACAAATGTAGGCCCAGGAAACCAAGACAGAAATAAACATCCAACCAGAAATAGGACATTACTTAAGAAGATCTGGGTTAACATTTCGATGGTCTTTTATGTGTAGCCGAAACTTGAAATTAAGCAAAAGTTGATCAGTCTCTTTATAATATAAGAAACTTATGAAAACATACAGTAAATAAGAGCTCCACTTGGGAATGCAATGGAGGTGGTGTGTTGCTGAAAGACATTTATTTATTTATTTAGTATAATACCATTGTGTATATTTTTATTTTTTTAACTTTGTGCACATTAAAATATATTCTGAAAGAAGGTAAAGCCATGGACTTTAAGTTTAAATGTATCTATCCATCAAAATTCTTTCAAAAGTAGCTATGATCTATAAAGCAGCAAATGCATTAGTGATAATATTTTTAAAGAATTACTTTGCAAAGCATAGATCTTTTTGAATTGCGAATAATAACATCCCATTTACAACCTCAGATTTAGCATTTTGGCTTTCTTTAAAGCCCCGTGCAACCTTAATGATTTAGATAGATAATCACTAGCATGTTGTTGTGCTAGAAGATAATCAATACACAATAAATATTTAAGTAAAATTAGTCAGAAGTGGTTTTAATTATAGTTAATTTAATCCCTCCCTCATAGAAATAAAATATCCCAACATGATTTCCATCCTCCTGACACATCTGTGTGTATGTGAGCTTGCATGCACACACACATTTATTTGGTAACAATGTATATTAATAAAGGCATATTTTAATTAGTTTGCTTTAAGTAGAATACTTATACTATACTGACTTTCTAATGCAGATTAACACTTAAAACATTTAAATTACATACATAAAGATTAATCTAAATCTTCAATTGATTAAGCCTGTAAAAATGTTTATGTTATTTATTTCCACTCATTTCTTTAGAAACAATTTGGTAGCACTAACATATCTTCCAATGTACATCCATTGGAAGTTTTCATAAAACTTTTTCCCTGATCTTGACAATAAGAATATTAATTGAAATGTTTTAATAAAGGACACATTAAAATAGTTCACTCATCACTTAGTTCCATATGCTTCTGAGAATGCATTTTATCTCAGCCTATTACTGTTGGTGTGAAAGAAAGCTCAAGTGAAAGCTTAATAGTTTTCTGTGAACTCCAACTCTACAAACAATCGGTGGCATTGCAAACCCCATTGAGATTAATCCATCGCACCTTCTTCCCTTCTCGCCTACTTAATGAGTTTTACTAACAGATATTAAAACACGCGGAATAATGAAGTTCCATTCTTTTCTCATGCTGTAAGGCCCATTTCTGGAATACTTTATGCAGTTTTTTAAGATGCATCTCATTATTTTTGCTACTTTTATTAGACCTAGAGATGTTTTGAACAGCTTCCTTTTGTCCTCAGTGATCCCTAAAAAAAAAGACTTAGTGGCTACTTTTGTCACTCCATTATTCGTATTAGCAGCACTCTGAAAACCATAAGGAGTTACCTGTTTGAGATTTATAGATTTAATGTTGCTCAGAATTTAGCAACAATGACATATTTCTGTGCTTTAATATGCTAACATTCAAGGCACAAAGGCACAAACATAAGGCACAATGAAAACATCTACCGAGACATTTCTGACTTTGTTCTCTGGGGGAATAAGAAGAAAATCCCACGGCACCTAGACAGATATTGTCCCTAGTAGGAGAGTGGAATTTGGAACGGCCTGTCCGCTTGCACACACTATGTCCCTAACACTGCTAGTCTTTCAGGGACTTTTCTCTGTTCCCCAATCCGTAAAGCCTGAAATATACTCCCCATTGGTTTGTGAGCAGAATGCTTCCGCAGGGTGGACACCTGCTAGTTTAACATTCTTTATATAAGCCAGACTGTAAGCAGAGGGATGCTCACTTGCCTCAGGGTATTTTTGATTCTCAAGTGCCACCTGCTTGAGAAACTGCAGCCAAATGTTATCTAAGAGAAGTGGCATGAAGTATGGCAAAGAAATCCTGTACTACGAAGACTATATAAACACTGCAGCTACTACCTTGAGAAAGTCACCTGCACCACTTTGCAGAGATGGGATGGACAGAAGCCTGGGGCACTGCTAAGAATTCTCTCAGCCACAAACCACTTTCCTCCTCCTACTTCTCAGAGCTAGGTACCATGTTTGAGGGCATGGAATTTTTCCTGTATGTGCCGCCAAGACCTGGGTGTCCTTACAGCTCTCAGTATTTCTGACGCTCCTTTTCAACAAGACTCCGGCAGTGACTTAGGCTCTGTCAACCAGAACTAAAAAGTGGAAAGCAAGGTGGCAGGCCATACTGGACTCCTTTTGGTAGTGCGGATGGAGCAGGAATTCTGTGGCTTATGTGACAATAATCTTGGCAGTGGCTGGGGTGGTGTGTCCTTGGAGTAGGTATCAGAAAAGCTTCACCCCAGTTTTCCTACTTTCTAATTGTGGTGAACTGAGCATTCTGCAATGTCGCTCCATGAGTCATTAAGGGAGGGCCTGGGTAAGCCTGTTTCTCCAGTCCTTCTAGTAATTTTAAGTACCTGATTTCCTAAACTAAAACCCTTTCTGTCTAAGACTACAGTGGCTTCTGTAACCTTAGCTAAACCCTGAGAGAAATATATATTTATTAATATAAATTTATTTAAATCACAATTTATACAAATACATTATCGTGTATACATTACATATCATTATACATATGTGCATGTATTTCTATATTTCCATTTTGATGTTGGAAACTATTTCCATGTAAATTTTAAATAAGTGTAGTTATGATAATTAAATGTTTTTAAGATACTGTTATAAAATTGGAGACTACATTTGGAGCACGATTGCATTTTTGTGAATCTTGGTGAAAGTCTCAATTCAGAGACTATATTTTGGGATTTTATTGATTTTTGTTATAGCTAATCTACTCAAAGTTTCAACTAATCCTTAGGTTTAGTGAAAGTAAAGGTTATTTTATTTTTGTCTGCTAATCCTGTCCATCAGGTTTCACACTTCAGCTATGACAGTGACAGTGATATTTCTTACACAACTACTATGTAGGGTATTAAGATAGATATTTGCCACTTGACAGTATTTAATCTTCAGGCGAAAAGTGAACATTGTATATGAATTATTTTATTAAATGGATAAATAATTTGATTAGGATTTACTTTATTCTAGTATGTGATATTTACAGTCACCTAATAGAGCAATACATTGCAATGTGATGTGATAAATGCAATTATAAATGTTTGAACAAAGTGCTGGGGGAGCACATCCTTATCTCTAAAACGGGTTGTGAAAGGCTTCATCAGAATGACAGGCAGTGGGGTTTGGAAGGATGAATAGAGGTTTCACACAGGAACAAAAAGCTACGTATGTAAATGTCCCTTTAAACAAAGATAGTGCAATGAATGCAGAATAAATGGAAATAGATATATATTAAGTAAATGTACTATTCTTAGTAAGTACCATTGTTCTTGTTTTTGGTAAGAATAAAAGTAGACTACATTTGTTAAGTAGGCAAAAATGACAAAGGCTTATTATTAAAGTTATTTAAATTAAAATTTATGAGTATTTTTGAAGATTTTGTTTACCAGGTGATAGAAGTCCCACCCACCCCACCCTAAAACATATGGAAAGACTATAAGACTTAGATGCCTTAGTATAAAAATGGGGGAGGGGTCATAAGAGTAAAAATCAAATGAGGTAGAAGAAAACCATATTGTTTGTATGACACAAAACAATAACCGCTCAGCTTTCCGTATTGGGATAAACAGTTCAAAAGGTAAAATTCATATTGCAAATATCAAAATATCTCAGTGGTTCTCAGTGAAGGATGACTTTACCTTCTACGCCCTCTCACCCCCGCATAGTGGACATTTGGCAAAAACTGGAGATAGTTGGGGCTGTCACACCACCATGTAATGGGTATCGGATGTGATGCTGTTGAGTATACAGTTCCCAGAGAAATCCTAGAATATTTTCAAAGAGGGCTTTTCTTTCTTTTTTTTTTTTTCATTGTATGCTTTTTTTTTTAAAATTTTTATTGTTATTCAATTACAGTTGTATGCCTTTTCTCCCCATCCCTCCACCCCACCCCAGCTGAACCCACCTCCCACCCCCACCTCCACCCTCCCCCTTGGTTTTGTCCATGTGTCCTTTATAGTAGTTCCTGTAATCCCCTCTTCCCACTGTCCCCGCCCTGGCTATTCTTAGATTGTTCTTAACTTCAATGTCTCTGGTTATATTTTGTTTGTTTTTTTTCTGCTATTGATTATGTTCCAGTTAAAGGTGAGATCATATGGTATTTGTCCCTCACCGCCTGGCTTATTTCACTTAGCATAATGCTCTCCAGTTTCATCCATGCTGTTGCAAAGGGTAGAAGCTCCTTCTTTCTCTCTGCTGCATAGAATTCCATTGTGTAAATATACCATAGTTTTTGGATCCACTCGTTTGCTGATGGGCACTTCGGTTGCTTCCAGTACTTGGCTATTGTAAATTGTGCTGCTATGAACATTGGGGTGCACAGATTCTTTTGGATTGGTGTTTCAGTGTTCTTAGGGTATAATCCCAGCAGTGGAATTGCTGGGTCAAAGGGCAGTTCCATTTTTAGTTTTCTGAGGAAATTCCATATTGTTTTCCACAGTGGCCTCACTAGTCTGCATTCCCACCAACAGTGCACTAGGGTTCCCTTTTCTCCGCATCCTCTCCAACATTTGTTTGTGGATTTGTTTATGTTGGCCACTCTGACTGGTGTGAGATGATACCTCATTGTGGTTTTAATTTGCATCTCTCTGATGGCTAGTGATGCTGAGCATCTTTTCATATGTCTCTGGGCCTCAAAGAAGGCTTTTCATAGTGAATAAGCAGAGAAACGTCTCAGTTGGTCATCTTCTAAAATGGTTAAATATGCTGGAGAAGAATATCTTAGCTCAGCTGGGTTTTATGGTGAGTTTAAAATAAATATGTACAAATGATTAATAAGAATTACTCAAATGAATATAAAATCCAGAGTCATAACATGACAAGGTGAGAACCTTTGGGTTATACATAATTTAAATCAAATAGACCTTAGGTCGTCTCGTAGCTAACCTATTGCCAGAGTAATATGGATGACAAACACACAGAGTCTACATTGGAGACCCTTAGAGAAATGACCCTTTGAAAATATTGTGACTGTGTTGTACATCTGAAAGTTGCTAAGAGAGTAGATCTTAAAAGTTCTCCTTTGGTGATGAGTGTTAAGTAAACTTAATGTGGTAATTACTTTGTAATATATATATATATATATATATATATGTATATACACACACACACACACACACACACATATGTCAAATCATTACATTGTATAAATTAAAATAATACAATGCTATATGTCAACTACATCTCAATAAAAATGGGGGAAAAGATATCTACAAAGCCAAAAAACCCCACAGCTGACTTATTTAATAGTAAAATACTGAGTATTCTCCCTCTGAGGTGACAATGCAGTCTGTGGAAGAGAGTTTGGTTTTTTCAACATGAGTCTGGGTATATATATATATATATATATATATATATATATATATATATATATAAAATAAAATTTAATAATTATATGTAAAATATAAATTTATTTTATATACATTTATATAAACACAAATATATATTTATGGTATTATATATATGAAAAATCCCTTGAATTTGACTTTTATCTTATACTATATACAAAAATTAATTAAAGATGACTTATAAATGTAAAATCAAAATAATCAAGCTTCAAAAAATATAGAATATCTTCATGACCTTGGAGCAGGCAAAGATTCCTTAAACAGGGCACAGAGACAATAACCATAAAAGAATAATAACATAATGGAGCTTCACTGAAATGAAAAGCTTTTGTTTATTAACAATATCAGTAACAGAGTAAAGAGGAAGGCCATGGACTAGGATATTTTCACTATCTAACTATCATCAGTCTATCAAGGTTTATACTCAGAATACATTAACAATGCA
Source organism: Desmodus rotundus (assembly GCF_022682495.2). Classification (NCBI taxonomy): domain Eukaryota; kingdom Metazoa; phylum Chordata; class Mammalia; order Chiroptera; family Phyllostomidae; genus Desmodus; species Desmodus rotundus. The sequence goes on from NC_071389.1 coordinate 51,077,329, forward strand.
TACAAATCAAAGACAAGTTTACCAGCTGATCGTTTCAAGGGACAGGCCAATCTGTGAAAGAGGCTCAGCTCTTTCCTGCTTGGTGTTGATGGCAGCTTTGCATTCAGGCCAAGGCTTGGGAGGGCCCTGATTCCCGCTTTATGAACTGATCTCTTATCTCCCTGCTTTGCTGGCCTCAGTGAAATAAGGCCCTAGCAACCAGTGTATTTTGTCTCCCTGAGATAAGTTCAAAATGGGCCCTTTAGGGGTTCCTCTTTCTGTCTTTGTCTTGTGGAAATGCACTCTGCAGAGGATTCTTGAGCCTCATCTGCCTGTTTTGTAGATCTTCGCTGTTGGCAGTGCTTTCAATCCTGCAGGAGGTGAGAGCTGGGTGCAACCTTTCCTTCTGGGAGGTTCAACCTCCGACAGCGAGGGAGATCTGTCTGGCTGTAGATAATCTCAGGGGCTCATGTCCCACTTTTCCAATTCCCAGCCCACTGCCCTAGCATCAAACAGAATTCAGAGCTCTTCACTCCGTGCAGCCTCCTATCTGCCAGCTATGTTGGGCTGGGGCCAAGAAATCCCCTCACTGTGCACCTTTCTGATCTTTCTGCCCAGCTGCTCTCAGTGGAAGCAAACCACACCCTCAATCCTTTCCCCTTGCTGGCCGAGCAGCTGTGTACTGGGTCCCTGCCCAGCACATGTCAGCTCCCCTTCTCAAAAGTCTCTCTGGGCACTCCCACTGCAGCACTGAGTCCCTGTCCGGCTTTCCATACACACCGCCTCTCCGAAAGGACAAGAGCCTCTCTCCATCATGGCTGGATGCAACCAGTCTCCTCCACCCAACTTGGGTGCAGATACAATTCCTCTCTCTCTCTAGCACCCTCTCTAAATAAATTTGGGAGCGTTCAAAGAAGTAATTTTTCACATGACAGTTATTTTCAAACATTTCTTTGTATACTTTATATATGAACAACTTCATTACATGTTGCTATTATTTATGATAAATCAAATCTTTGTCCCATTTAAAACTGAGTAAATTCAGGTTTGTGGTGACATAACCAAAATTTCATTATTTTGTTGCAATACATTTCTTACATTGATATTTGCAACTACACAAGCACAGACACAGGCATACACACTCAGCCACATCACACTCTCACCTGCACTTCCACACACCATAAAGCAAAGGTCAATTTTATAAAGTATCAATATGAAAATGTATGTCCTATTTTTTAAACTGATAAAATAAAAAACAAAAATTGCATAAAACACTGAGCCCAAATTTTTAAGACAATACTACAAGTATTCCATAGCATATTCATGATTTTACTTAAGATATGTACTAAAACTCTAATAAATATCATATCTCAGCACCTAAATTATCTTTATCTACTATGAGAAAATGGAGAATAAAGCATAATTCAAGTTTTCCTTAAAGATATTAGTAAATATCTCTTATGTAGCGAAAGTGTAGGCGAAGATTGTAACATAAGCAAAAATACAAAAGCAAAATATGTTGGCAGGCAATTTGGGTAGACTTTATTTTATCCTCCCCCCTTTCTAATTTATTTTTCAGTGATAGTTGACATATATCTTCTCCCTTTTTTTCAGATAAATGATTATTACCTAGACATTTACTAAGATAGCTAAATAGTAATAAGAAGAGTTTACCAATTGATTTGTGATTATTAAAAGATTATTACTATTTTATATTCTTTTTGTGGGGCAATGCACAGAATTTATAAGGTACATATTCAAATAACTTTCTAATATTTGATGTAAATATTGTTTATCTCAATACTAAACTGGATACTAATTGCCTGCCAAAAAGGAAGTTTCCTATAAAGCATGAATAATTACTTTCTTTAGGAAGATTTTGTAATTATCAATAATACCAGCACAAGAACATAATTTCTATGCTTGTTCAAAAAAATAAAGCCTCCCTATACTTACTAAGCTCCTAACTGAATTATGCTACAAATATATCAGAACATGCTGTCTTCATCTATTTCCAGAAAACATTAAACTACTACCCTCAACAAGCTGTTCTCATTTATGATACAATGCATTTGTAGTGTTGGCAAATGGGAAATCCCAGAGCTGGTGAATAAACAGGAAGCTTCATCTAGTGTTAATAATCCCCCAGGGCCCTATTTGTAAAGAAATGACCTTTGCAATAACATGCACAAATGTGTAGTTTGATATTTGGCATAAATATTGTGAATTTTATTCACAATGCATTTAGTAACTTTATGTTTTTTCACATACACAAGCATACATAAACTTGTGACCTTGGGCATGTTTATGAAAAAATTGTATGTATACATACATATATGTATATAACTATACATATTCATATATAGATTATGTATCATTATGCATCACATATATTATATATATGACTTAGCAGCAGTTCTTAGGGCTTGTACAATGAGCCTTTAATTATAGAAAATATTAGCAAGGCTTATAGTGGAGTGAAATTATTCTGGGTAGAGTGGTCTATTGTCATTAAAGTAATATTCAAAGGACATTATAATTTAAATACTGCCATAAATATCAGAAACTATTTACAGAAGTAAATGTCATTAACCCTTAACCTGTTGGAGTGCAGTTTTTCTCTGTAATTCCATAACCGCCTTAACAGAAAGTAATGAATTCCAGTAACAGTATTAAACTGTAATTACACCGAAATACATTATTTTAAAACAATCTGGTAACTTGTTCATTCTAGACATTTTCTGAGCATGTCTAAATAACGTGAGACATAATTTGCAAACAGATGACACATTTTAGAGTACGTTTTTAAAAGATCTGTTAATTGTACATGATTTAAAATAAGCTTCATGTCAGAAGATTGTTTTGAAGCATTATTCAATCTTTATGCAAAGGTCCTCAAATGAGTAAGAATCTCTCCATGGAGCTATGCAAGTAATCAAAGTCTGGGTCCAGAAACTTCTGGGAGCAGTTATTAGCAAAAGTGCATCTGTCGTGAAACCAAGGAAGCTTAACTGTCAGGGTTCCTCACTGAGAGGCCTTGGGAGGAGCCTTACGATTCTAAATAGACGGTCACATCTTTTCTTTAAAGATTTTATTTATTTACTTTTAGAGAAGGGGGAAAGGAGGGAGAAAGGCAGGAAAGAGACATTGACGTGCAAGAGATACATCGATGGGTCACTCTCATACGCCTCCATCTGGAGACCTGGTCCACAACCCGGGCATGTGCCCTGATCAGGTATGAAAACGGCAGCCTTTCGGTTTGCAGGTGGGCACTCAATCCCCTGAGCGACACCGTGTCCCATGTCATTGGCCTCATGTTTTTTAAAGAGAAGTAAAATAATTTTGTATTTGTTTTCTTACAAGGATTCTTGAAATTATATAAATCTCATTCCCTGAAGAATCTGGTCTATTTTGATTTTAAGATTATCTACGGAAAATTTTGTTATCTCAAAGTCTCAATAAAGTTCTGTTTAGTATTACCAAAAACCAAACAAACATAAAAAAGAATCTCTTTAATTGGTATCATAGACCCTACTACCTGTTTTAGTTGCATCTATATTTGCCTATTTATTTCCATGAACCTTCAACTGTAGTGAAAGAATGTTTTATTTTTCAAGCTGATTTTGACCTTATAAGCAAAGAATTCATCATGAATAAAATCATTCATAGAATATTTTATTTTATATAATCCTGAAATTATGTTATAGAATTAACATAGGTGTATATAACAAACAGTAAGACCAACTTCCACTAGAAGCACGTAAACAGGCCCAAAAATACTTTTTTGTTCATATCACATAACATTAAGAGCTTTGAAAAATGCTCTAGGATCATAATAATGATAAAGTTTAACTATATCATTTAAATTAAGTGATATAGTTAAACTAAAGTTTAACTATAGTTTAACTATATGGACACTCATGTGGAAATAAAGGCAAAGGCTTTGGGCAAAGATGAAGACTTCAACACTAGACAATAGATTAAGTCTCTCAAGGTTTATGAAAAAGGTAAATTTTAGAATATACAAAGAGCTTCTCACAGCTTTCAAGCAACAGAAAAAGTCCTGTAGAGGAACATGACAAAGGCAAGGAAGTCATCTCTTGTTTGTATTTGCAGCCTAATAAAGTAGTCTCAAATGTGATCAAACCATTATCTAATAGGAGGAGGTGACAGTTCTTCTATAATTGATGGAAACCTTTGGGTTCAAAAGATTATCTTAATGACTGCATTTAAGGTTGTGAGTTATTGAACACCCATAGAAGCAACAGGGGAAGATGGATTTATTTTGTATTATCTGCACATGCAAAATTACAGAAGTGAAAGACAAACAGCCCGGGAATGTTTCGACCTTGATTAGTACTGCTTCAGCCAATTTTAGAAATACCTGTTCTTTTACTGTTATGTATTAATGAACTTGGTTTGAAACTAGGAACCTATCATTTATACATTTATATAATCTGAGATGGAACGTTTGAGAATGAAAGGGAATGAAACATATTTCTCCACTCAAACACAGAATCTGCTGGCTTGCAAATCCTTTGCCTTTGGGTTTATTGATGATTAATAGTAAGAAAGAAAGAAAATATGAGTATTTCTGAGCCATCGTCAGGGAGGTTTTAGCTCCCCCACGGGCTCCATGACCCTCCCTAGCCCCAAGTAAGCATGCAGCTGGTGAAAACAGTGTGCCTTCAATTCCAACTATAGCTTCAAGATAAATTCTTGCTGTTACTTCCTCTTGTCATTATGGTCATCTTAATTCCTGTCCTTGCTTCCCCCAAATTCTAGGGGAAACCCTGGAGTACAGTTAAAAAGAACTGAAAAAAGAAAAGTAGCCAGAGCAAAACCTAAGCCTTACAATCAGGATAGAAAAACAAAACAAAACATATAAACAAAATAAAATAGCAATCGAACCTTGAGAGACAGGGAAGATAAATACGTTTACCAGGAAACCCAGTAATAAATAGGTCTATGTAAGTGGAAGGAACCAAATGGCTCATGGATTTGGGGTTAATTTAACTAAAATGAATCTGGTTCCCTGGACAGATATAAAAGATTACCAAAAACTCATTTTGATTGTTCCTAGTACGTCACATTACTAACTGCCTTTGTGAAAGCTAGTGTTAAAAATTATAGGTGTTAGCTCACTCTTGGCATCGGATGCTCTTTATTTTTAGAATTACATTGGATTTTACAAAAGAATTACTAGTGAATATATGTGGCTTAGTGTGGAATTAATCTCAAACAAGGAATTTTCACTGATAAAATTATTGGCATAAATAATTTGATTTGAAAATACAAAGTCCCCTAAATAGTTAAGGGACTATAATTTCCTCACTGGTTAACATAAGTTATTTTTAAAATGAGTATTAATTTTTTCCTTAGCTAAAAGATTTACTAATAATGGTAAATATATAAGGTTTATATTAAAGTCTGAAGTTACTTTAATTTCTTACATGTCACTCAATTAAATGTCAGTAGCAACTTCTGTAAACTATTAGGTTAAAGAGAGCATCACCTGTATAGAAAAGGTGTTGCTAAATGAAGTCCTGTGATTACATCTCACTCAAATTTCCCAGAGGATCACAAGAGCACATAAGCAGGGGCATTTGCATTTCAGTAACCGTCATTCTAAGATTAAAACATTTTATTTTAACACTTACTCATGGCCTCTAAAATAGCAATACTAATGAGGATAACACAATTTTCATAGTACTATCATTAATATATATGCCAAAAAGGCTACTAAGCTATAAAGGCTGGTACAAAGTATAGCCAAATAAAAATTTAAATTTAGTCCATAAACTATATGTTGAATTACATACACTGAATATCTATTAAGTTATTTATAAATCAATTATAAAATTTCAGCATTAAAATACAATGGTATTTTATTATATTTCATGAAAATAGCAATGAAATAGTGTTACTATTATGGATATATACACATCACAGATAGTGTATTAAAAAGACCAAATATAGCCCTGGCTGGTGAGACTCAGTAGATTGGGTGCCAGCCTGTGAACCAAAAGGTTGCTGGTTCGATTCCCAGTCAGGACACATGTCTGGGTTGAGGGCCAGGTCCCCAGTTGGGGGTGTGTGAGAGGCAATCGATCGATGTTATCTCTCATACATCGAAGTCTCTCTCCCTTTGTTTCTCCCTCCCTTCCCCTGTCTCTAAAAATAAATAAATAGAACGGGTAATAAAAAAAAGAGCTTCAATATTACAAAAAGACCAAATATAGCAGTGAATGCTTATTTTATTCAAAATACGTATAAAGTAATATAATAGGATAACACCCCTACATCACTTCTGAAAGATTTCATATTCTTCACCCAGAATCAAGAAACTTTATCTGTTAAAATTAAATAGTCTTATTGAATTTATGGAAAGTGGTCTACCTGTTATCCACAGCACGACAAAGTAGTATTGAGCAAGGCGACATGACAATGATCCTCCAGGTGGTGGCGTAGGTGAGAGTAGAACTTGATGTCCTGACTTTGGATCCATAACTTTAATTACATTTGCTGTTCCTCAAAGACAATTTTCCCAATGATGAAATAATTCTAATTTATGATAGTAAAATGAGTAAATCCTTAAGAAAAACTACTAGGACAACGAGGGACAGTCTACTAGGTGATGTGATTCCCTCATGTAAGCCACTTGAAAATGCAATTGTGTGTGTGAGAGAGTGAGCGAGAGAGAAAGGGAGACCATTTTGTGGGGAAAAGGCTGTGGTGGAATGTAGAGTGTTTGGTTTTTATCCCCATAGTCCCCAGTCTTTGCAAATTCCAGAAACATCTATTTAAAAATCAAACTACAATTTTAAAACCAAAGCTACACAAATCTGTAACAATAATTACTATATTTTTAAGTGTTCTTTTTATGTTAGTTTTATTGTAAGGTGTAACTGAATCTTAATGAATCCATATTATTTTATCTATGCTAGATTAAGTTTTCACTATTATAATGAGCTGCCAGAATGAGACCTGACTGTATTTAGGTTTAGCTGTTTTCCAGGAGACCATAAATTTAAATAACCAGAGGCAAAGGGAGTGGGGGAGGTAGGAGAGGGTACAGGGGGAATAAAGGTGATGGAAGGAGACTTGGGGTGGTGAACACACAATACAATATACAGATCATGTATTATAGAATTGTATACCTGAAACCTATATATTTTTATTAAGCAATGTCTCCCAGTAAATTCAATTAATATAAGCAAACAAATGTAGGGTTCAGCCATAAAAATAAAATAAAATACAAAGAAAATGTAAAAAACATAAATAAATAAATAAATAATGAATTTTGGGCAGAAAGTCCATTCCCTAGAAACAGCATCATGTTATGACATAAGCCTAGAACCAGAGTTCAAGTTCTACCTCTGCCACTAATGGCTTCTAAGGCCTCCAGCTGGCTTTTCACCCTCCCTGAGCCTATTATTTCTTCTGTAAAATGATAGCAGTGTTCACAACTGTCAAAGATCAGAGACTTTCTCCTCCTTGTAAGCTAATATGTCAGTCTGCCACACTTTTATAAAGGCTGGCAGTAGACATGAGACTTTTGGGTCAAAGAAAAAGAACTTTATCATCATTTTATGAGTTTTATATCTCCCCAGTTCCTTTTCCATCCCAAGAAACATGGAGCAGGGTTACATGGCACAGGAGGATGCTGCCAAGTGGGCTTATGTCACAGAGAAAGTCCCCTGAATTTAGGAAAACCCCAATCTTACAAAAGGGTTTCCAGCAAGCCTGCCCAGTATTTGCTCCAGAGGGAGATCTTATCTTGATTATACTGGACCCAAACAAACCTGTCTTTTGCCCTGGAGGGAGATACCACTTCTCTCCTGCAAGTATGTTTGCTTCAGAAATATTGTTGAAAATATAGTCCAGGGCAAAAGTTGTCACAAAATGCATAGAAACACCATGGAGAATTAGCTCTCAGCAGGTAAAAGCATCATCTTTATGACTATGGGCAGCCATAGTGTATGAATAATGGTACTTAAAAATGTAAAAATTGTAATTTGTTATATAATGTTAATTTTCACCACTAGAAATTTTCTTTAAAAAATAGCTTTTGTGTAATGAAGCTGAAAATTAAAAGCTTCTGAAGGTGGTAAAATAGTCAAATTTTTAAAGTAATCCTCAATAAAGCTTGGCATCTTGAATATATGCGTTTCATCTATAAAATAAATAGAGCAACAATTAGCAGCTGAGTACTTTTAGTGCACCCAAGTCTTTGATAAAACAGCACCTGAAAGACACATAATTCATCACAACCAAGGAGTAACTGACAATGTTTTTATTTCTAAAAGGGAAAAGAAATATCTCTATATACAATTATATATTTACAAGTTTATATCATCTTTTTCAAAGTCCAGAAGATAAAGGGGAAGCAAACATTGTTACCTCTAACTGGTTGAAAGACAAAAACAAAACAAAACAACAAAGGAGCTAACACTGGAGAGGTATTTTAGGAAGAAAGCAAATGCATGAGAACACACACTTCTGTCAGTCGAACGAATATAAATAACTCCCAGGAATAGTGATCTTACATATGCTTAGAAGAATCTTACAGAACATTTAATGGGACCTAAAAATTATCTGGATAAAGATCTTATCTCTCTTTGATGACCATATTAAATAAGCATGAAATGTGTCTTACTTGCTAGAGGATATAGGTTGTTAAAAACTCAAGAAGTGTAAAAATATAACAAGCTAAGATTGCATTAAACAATATAATCACACTGGATCATGATAGAGCATTACATTAAGCGTTTGCATTGGTGTTAAATCCCTCTAAGAGAAACACATATTTGCAAAGAACAGGTGTGGAACATTTGGGCAATTGAGCCAGAAAGTATTATTAAAGTGCAGCAATAAATAATAAAAAGAGTATATCTGAAAAATGAATAGCTGCCCCTGAGTGTGAAGTTTAATAAAGAGAGGTGCCACAAAGTAGACGTAACTATCAGTAATAATTTAAAATTGCAACAATAATAGCATTCATCATTTTCAGAGATATGAGTACCTATGGCAGTCATGTATGTGACCATTTATACTAAATCTAAAATAGTTTCAAAAATTCTATATAGTTTTAAGTGAAATTATTTTACAAAAAAGTGGTAAGCACTTTATATTAACTTTCTATGATTTTGGTATGTTCAATGATTTTGAATGTTATTGTTACACTTCTTGACTAGGGCTAAGAATTTCTGAAGTTGCATTTATATTGCTTGATTAAGATATCAGATAGTCATTTGACCAAGATGCATGTATTTTTCTATATTTAATCATGCTAATGACAATGACAAAATGAAATAAAATATAGAGCAAATGAGCGAACCACATGACTGTATCAGCCTGCTTCCTCACACAGTTTCCAGGCTGTGGCACAGGGAGAGTAAACGAAGGCAGAGCCCAGCAAACCCCTGAGTTGAGGAGACAGAGCTGGAGACTGGGGGTTTTAGGGCAGGGTTTTCACGGAAATGCCAGAGAAAGAAACATGAATATTTGTACAGAGTCTCCCTTAACTCTTCGGCAAAATGCTGATCGGTACAGATATATAATTTTTTATTATTTAGTAGTCTTCAAAAATAATTATTCAAACAAAATAATAAAATGTATGTATAGCATTTATAAATAAATGGCATTTATAATATAAGTAAAATGTAAGGTGAAAATGGCATAAAGGGTAGGCAAGAGAAATGAAAGCATACTATTATAAGGTTCTGATAGTATACACTAAGAAGTACAATATCACATTAAAGTTTTCACAGATTAAACTTATATATTATAAATCTTTAAACAACTATTAAAATAATAAAATGATGAGCTATAACCTGTAAGCCAAAAACAAAAAGGATCAATAAAAATACTTCTTTAATTCGGAAGAAGACAAAACATGAGTAAAAAGGGACTAAGAAACAAATAGGACAAATGAAAACACACAATAAGATCATGGACTTAAATAGAATTATATCAAATAATATCACATTAAATAGCTAGTGTTCTAAACACCTAATTAAAAAGGAGATTTTGTCAACCTGGATAAAAAAGGAAGACCCAATTCTATGTTGTGAGGAAGAAATACACATATACACTCTAAATATAAAGACAAAATAAGTTAAAAGTAATAGGATAGGCAAACATAATCTACACAACACATAAAAAAATGGAGTGATTATATTAATAAAAGAAAAAGCTTACTTCAGAGCAAAGAGTGTACCAGAAATAAAGAAGGTAATTTCATAATTGTAAAAGATTCAGTTAATCAAGAGGATACAATCTTAAAACTACTTGCACATAATAACAGAGGTAAAAAATACATAAAGCTAAGACTGCTAAAACTGCAGTTATACAGATAAGCCCACAATTGTAGTTGTTTGAACACCTATTTCTCAATAATAATAGGAAAGTAGACAAAACATAATCAATGGTATAAAACATATTGACAACAGTATTAAGTTGACATAGGTTTACATTTATAGAATATTCTATCTAACAGCAGAATAATACACATTCTTTTCAAATGTGCATGAAATATTTATCAAGATAAGCCATATTTCGTATCATAAAAAAGTCTCAATAGATTTTTAAAAATTCAAGTCATAGGAAGTATGTTCTCATTCCACAATAAAATTAAATTATAATTCAATAAAAAATGTTATCTGGAGATTTCCCAAATGTTGTACACTAGATAGCACATTTCTAAATAACTCATGAGTCAAAAATTAAATAAAAGGGAAATTAGAAATTTGTTGGATGTTGTTAAGCCATACTGAGTGGTGTTATAGCACAACAAGCCTGTATCAGAAATAAAAAAAGTTTCAATCCAATGACTTCCCCCTTCAGAAATTAAAGAAAGAGGAGGTAATTGAACCCAAACTAATCAGAAGAAAGGAAATAACACAGATCAGAGAGAAAATCAATGATCTAGAGAACAAAAACAACAGATAAACCAAAAGCTAGTTATATAAGAAAAAATAATGAAATTGATCAACTTCTAGCCACATTGATCAAACAAAAATGAGAATAAATAATTTATCATTATCAGGGATGAACATGGTAACATTACTATAGATTCTACATATATTAAGTGTATAAAAATAGAATATTAAGAACAGCTTTATGCCGACACATTCAAAAAGTTGGATGACAAGTTTTTTGAAAGACACAAACTATTATAGTTCACTCAGACAAAGACAACCTGAATAGCCCTATATATATTCACACATATACTGTGCCATTTACACATTCTAGAAAATGCAAACTATCCTATAAACAGAATGCTGGTCAGTGTTTGGCTGGGGACCCTCAGTGTTTGGCTGGGTACCAGGAAGATATAGTAGAGAGGATGAGAGGGAGAATTTAAAAGAGGATTGAGAAATAATTGGGGGGATGATGGATATGTTTACTATCTTAATTCTGGTGATGGTTTCATTTGTATATATTCATCAAAATATGCTGAAGTGTACCTATTCAAAATGAGTGGTTTATTGTTCATCAGAATAAAAAAATCCTCAAAAAGAGAATAAATGACTGTTTAGTTTGATTAATAGCTAAAAGGAAAGCCAAGGCATTTAGTTGTTCTTTAAACCTTTTATTATAAATATTATACAAAACAATTCATATTATCCCCAATATGTAATAAAGTATAGCTTTAAAGAAGAGAAAATAGAAGTGTGATTTACTGTTACATCTAATTCCCAAGCCATTAGTTCTGTAAAACTGAGTATTTGGAAAATATTTCTAAGGACTTATTTCTGATCATAAAGTTTTAATATTTATAGTTAATTTAACAAGTTACCTGAATTTAAATTTGTTTAAATATGATATTGGAAAAAAAGAATACTTGAAGCTTACCCATCCTAAACGTACACACAAACACACACTCAGGCACACATGAAGTGTTACATAAACTTAAGGGTCGGGATCGCACATGCACAATGACCCTTGTCCAAGTGACAAGAATTTTAGTCCATTACATGGATATGATTCTAATGTTAGCATAGGTAGTTAGCTAGTTATTAATAGGAAGGAAGCAAAGGAAGTAGGACATTGTTGAGACTGATGGACTGAAGCATGAACCTGTTTGCTGCACCAGGAAGCTTAAACATTTACACTCTTTCACACACTGCAGGGGACTGCCACTGAAGAGACTTAATTTTCAATCAGACAGGAAATCTTCCCAGCATCACTGCCCTCCCTCCAGTACTGGGTTTTAAGGGGGAGAGGAGGTAAGCACAGGTGCAACATCAGCCAAAATGGTGTACGGGCAGTTGCCTGACCACAGAGGCCTGTCAGCTTAACCTGGGAAAGGGATCAGTGGCCTAGGGGTGCCAACCCATCAGAAGGTCTGGAAAGCTTGGTGAGTTGATTAATTTTTAAAATGTGCTTGAGCCCTGGCCAGTGTGGCTCAATGGACTGAGTGCCAGCCTGAGAACCTAAGGGTCACTGGTTTGATTCCCAGTCAGGTCACTTGCCTGGGTTGCAGGCCAACGCCCCAGTAGGAGGCATGCAAGAGGCAGCCACACATTGAGGTTCTCTCTCTCTCTTTCTCCATCCCTTTATCTCTGTTGAAAAATAAATAAATAAAGTAATTTTTTAAAAATGTGCTTGATCCCTCCCAAGCGCAAGATAATATAACCCATTCTAACAAAAAGACTCTCTCTTGCTTTCTCAGGAACACACACACACCCCATACATTCTCTCCATAGTGGCCCAGGTGGGTCTAGCAGCCAAGCAGACTACAAACACAGGCTCCAGGCAGGAGTCTGGGTATAGCAGAAGAGCTGGGAATGGCACTAAGCTACCTGGATGGGGACTGAGACCACTCAGCAGTTGTCTGGGCTCCTAAGGACTAAGCTTTAATCTGAAACAGAAACTCTGAACATTGGCCTATGTTTTGGTCTTGCTCAAGACACAAATGGACTTTCTCCATGAGACAGACAGAGGTGGGACACAGAGGCAGCCTACTATTTCCACCTGAATAAATCTTGCCGCACCACGATCTTCCATGTGTGGGCCGTGTAAATACTTTCGTCTCAGTCCCATGAGAGAACCCCACTCCCAACGGCAATGCGAAAACCTAAGCATGTACTCAAGTACATCTGACAACAAAGCACACTTGATATTGAGCCCTTTCATATTATAAAAATATAGAATAGTCAAAACAGATATTTATAAAACAATTTAGCTATAAAACTTCCAGAAATTAGAAATAAAAAAAGATAATTACCTGAAGCCAGAAACATAATTTAAAACAAATTTTTTAAATTGTGCTCAACTTGCAGAGGCTGCAGGAGGACTGGAACTGCATTTGGATACTAAGGATAGACCACTAAATTGTAATTCCCATTGAAGAATGGAAAACAAGGACCACAGCTGGCAGAAGATGGAGTTAGAAGATGGAGACAATTGCCTTAAGATAGAAGGATTAGAGTATTATTCCATGTGGAAAGAAAATCAACAAGAAAAGCTCCTCTGTATCCAGAGAAGGATTTATGAAATTTCCTCCTATTTAGGCTCTGTGTGAGAAAAGTTACATTCTAAACTTCCCCGAAATATACTTCCAAAGTCCACAGTGCATGGTCCTCACAAATGTGGACTCTGAGGAGAGGTGAACTCTGAGATGGAATTTATGTGCTTAGCCGGATTCCCTATGATCAACCAAAGGCCCAAAGTTTACGAATAATAAGAGTCCAGCCGCCATTTGCTTGTAGGGGCTCCTCATGTACTCCAAATACCTGAAAGAACCGCAGACTGAACGTACAGCTTCCTGCATTATGCCTTGCTTGTTTATACCATCTCAGTCTGACTCAACCACTGCAGGAAACCCTGGTTTCAGCCTTTTACCAGTGGCCTGAGACCTGCCCTGTCCAATCAGAACAATTAGTATTCCTCATAAGTGGACCTAACGGAAAACTTGGGTGGGAATTTTTGCTATAGGTGACTGCCTCCCTTTTGTCTCAGCGGAGAACAATCTAGGTTGCCACCTGAATCTGTGTCTCTTAGGCTGCAACTCCATTTTGCTCAAAAAATGCTTTTTATCTTAATACAGCTTAAAATTAATTTTGCTTTTACATAAAGAAACAAGTAAGCAAATGGAAAGAAAACAAAACAAAATACTGGTCAAGATGCAGTTACAATCTGCAATTATAAGTTAGAACATTCAAGAAATTACCATGAGGAAGAGACAATGAACAGTAATTAGAAGAATATGCACCTTGCATCTGAAACAATACAACCAATACGAGTCATGTTTCAAATGATTAAGAAGATAAAGAGACATCAATATGATAATTAAACAAAACAAAAACTATCAAAAACAGGAAGCATCAGAAAACAAGCTAGAAATAAAAATATCTAGCCGTGAACTGTATCAGGGCACTTCGGTCAAAAGGTCAAGAATAGATGGACCACATGTATGATGGTGGTCCTATAGGACTAGCATGAATCCAATTTTCCTAAGCCCTAGTGACATCCCAGTCTAACCCATTACTCTTTTGTGATGATCTCGACCTACAGGCTAGAAATGTCTGGGGCACTCACCCGGGCCACCGTGTGCTTCCCAAACACAACTACTTTAGAAAATCAGCATTCCATCTGAATCAGTGCTCATGGTTCTTAGTATGATTGCGAGACATCCTTCAACGATAACCACTACAAAACTTTGAGGAAAAAATAGTTTATTACTTACAGGCAGGCCCTGGTGCAAACAAGACAAGCCAGGGGGCAAACAGCAAGGAGGGTGTGTGGGGGACCTTCATATCACACAGAGAGCAGTGGGGTTCTGCTTTATTTGAGGTCCAGTAAGAGGGCCTAGGGTTTCAATGGATCACCTCTTTTTATTGGTGAACTTAAATCAAAGCAGCAGGAATTTAAGCTCAAAAACAGAAAGAAAAAATAGCTCAAATGATAAATTATAGAAATCAAGCAAGATCTGTAAAACAACAAAGCCTGAACAAGGAGGAGGTGGCTTGGCTCTGTATCTAGTCCCATGGCTGGCAATGTGTTTAACTGTCATAGCCCTCTTTGAAGTGGAAACCTGGGAACTCAAGGCTTAAATCAGGCACTTGCATTATTAAAAAAAAAAAAAGCCAAGTGTCAGGATTTATTCTACAATTACTCAAGCGTTTGGAATGATGCTGTTGTAAATAAACCTACTGCGTCTCCATAGCCGCTATCACCTCTGATTTGTGTAAGTACACATTATGATGTTAGCATGACAAATTTCTCAGAATATTTATTTCCCCACCCTTAAGTTGCACATGACTCTATTCACTACATTAAAACTAAATAAAAGACTAAACAGAAGTGCTCACTTTGGCAGCACATATACTAAAATTGGAATAATACAGAGAAGATTAGCATGGTCCCTGAGCAAAGACGACATGCAAGTTCATGAAGCATTCCATATTGTTAGTACGGTACTGGCAGAACAGACACACAGATCAATGGAACAGAATAGACAGCCCAGAAATAAACCTATGTCTATATGGCAAATCAATATTTGACAAAGGGGGCAGGAAATACAATAGAGTAAAAATACCCTCTTCAATAAATGGTGTTGGGAGAACTGGGCGGGAACATACAAAATAATGAAACTAGACTTACATACTTACAACATACACGAGAATAAACTCAAGGTGAATGAAAAACCTAAATATAAATTGTGACACCATAGAAGTCCTAGAGGAGAACATAGGCAGGTAAATTTCAGATATCCCACACCGTAATAGTTTTGCCAATATATCTCCTAGGGCAAGGAAAATAAGAGAAAAAAATAAATAAATGGGGCTACATCAAATAAAAACTCTTTTGTACTGCTAAAGAAACTCTCATCAAATGTAAAGGAAACCAATCGTATGGGAGAACATATTGCCAAATGATACCTCAGACAAGGCTTTGATCGACAAAACATATAAAGAACTCATATGACTCCACTCAAGGAACACCAACAATCCAATTAAAAAATTGGCAAAGGACCTGAATAGACACTTGTGGTACATTTATACAATGGAATACTATGCAGTAGAAAGAAAGAAGGAATTCCTACCCTTCACAACTGCATGGATGGAACTGGAGAAAATTATGCAAAGTGAAATAAGCCAGGGGGTAAAAGACAAATACCATATGATCTCACCCATAAGAGGAACCTAATGAACAAAACAAACAAATGGGCAAAATAGAGCCAGAGTTGTAGAAACAAGGAAGAGACTGAAAGTGACTAGAGAGGACTGAGGAGGGGGATAAGGCTGGAAATAAGGGGAAGGGACTAGTCAAGGAACATGTATGAATGTTAATTTATGTTAATGAATGTTATGAATGTTAATCCTTTAATTTTAGACCCAGCTGAACTATCATTCAAGATTCAGGGCAAAGTGAATACATTTTCTGATAAAATAGAATGTTCTTTATATATTCTTGCTGAATGTACCATAAAGGATGCAAAAACAAAAGAATAAATTCAATTTGGAAGGAGGGAGTGAGATGGGAAAAACAATGGAAAGCATTATCTGTAAAAATACCACAGCAATCACTTCCAATGGTGAGTTAAAACCAGGTGGAATCAAAACAATGTAGAACAATAGCAGGGATTTCATGTGGGGCTAATTGCTATTCAAGCATTCTGATATCCTGGAATGTTTGGTGGGAGATAGAGCTAACTACGTCTTTTGTGTATCATCAAGTTGAGAATACTTGTTAGAAAATCCAAGAACCACTATTATACAACCAGAAATATGCATATTTAAATACTGTTGTGGGAAAAGGAAGAGGGTAATAATTTATTAGATTGAAGGCATAATGACAACAAAACATTAAAAATTTCATTTAAAAAAGAGCCTGGAAAATATACTCATATGGTACTGTAAAGCAGATAATATAAATGAAATAAATACATATTTTATACATGCATAAGTGACCAAAATGGCATGCTAGTGAAAAAAAGCAATGGCCAAAATTTAGATACCTTATGGTACAATTTATTTTTAAATGTACATTAAACGGTTCCTGTTATAAACTATATAAAAGTTTAGAAGGCACAGATGCACCCTAACTTCAGGTTGCTCATAAAACAACTCAAGCTTAGGAGAGAAAGAAATTAGATGAAGTGAAATGTGCCAATCTTTGTTTATAATATTTTATTCTTTATAACTTTTTTGCTGTATTATATTTTATTTCTTTAAAAACAAAGAATATAAAGTAAATATTGTGACGTGTCTGCACTTGTTAAATATACTTGGTGGGAGAATATTTATGCTATTTTTTGTATTTTTCTTAATTTTTTTATTTTACCATGAACATTTCAATCTGAGGCAGTAGATCTTAAACATTATAAAAGTTGCAAATTGGTATTAGCAGAAATTATAAAACAGGAGTATTTATACCCTTAGAGCCTATCTTTGTTATATATTGCAAGTGATCTCAATTATATTATTACTTTTCCTGTTTTTATGCCTCTTTTGACGACAGCTAGGTTTGGACCTATAATGTTCACTAACCTGTTTTAGATGTTTGGTGTTGATAGCAACAGTTGACCTTATACTTTCCCTGGTGCTTGAAGCTTGGAGAATCACATGGTCAAATCATCCAATCATCAAAGGTTATCTGGTCAGATTATTTTGAGAGAGATGCTGTAGTTCTGAAGAAGTGACCCATAGAGAAGCTGGTTGTGGAGGCAGGGCTTACTATCTGAATGCGTGTGCAACCCTATCAACTTCTCAGTCTCGATTTATTTTTGTGTCTGTACTTTGGGCTTCAAATAACTTAAGGCAGCACTGTGTTTAAAAAAATAGAAGAGGGAATTATTGGGGAACCCCTTTATTGTATCAAGAAACTGGAACTTTTCAAACTGCTGAAAGCTTGGCTATATTCTAATTATAAAAAACATATTTTTGCTTAAAAATAATAATGTTTCTCTTGTTTAAGTGGTAAATGATTGGACTGTTACTTTTGTTTTCAAGAAATTCATATATGATGTATGGAAAATAAATAGGTTCAATATGAAGTTGGGTAGACAAGTTTTAAGGCAGAGATATAACTTTAATTCCAAAAAAAGACATTACATTTTTAGTTATAAACTTTAAAGACATTCTAAAATATAGGTAAATTTAATATAGGTATGTTGGTTTTATACCAAGCAATATGGTGATATAAAAGTTGCTGTTTCTTAGATAATTATTTCCAATCTAAATTAGTTTTTTCTTTCATGCAAATTAAATTCTGTTAATTTTAGTAAAAAATAATAAAGTCTAAACTCTACGTATGCAATGCAATAGATACAAAAGTAATAGCCAGTTACAGTCGATCCTTGAATGACGTGGAGGTTAGGTGCACCAACACTCCCCACACTGTCAACAGTCCACATGCAAATTCTGACTCCCCCAAACTTAACTAGGAATAGCCCACTACTACTGGAAGCCTTATGGATGACATAAAAAGTCTATGAACACAAATTTTATATGTTATATGGACCCACGCAGTTCAAACCCCTGTTGTTCAAGGGTTTGCACTATAATTGCACTATAATTTGGGGGCATCATCAATTAGATGTGACATTATTAATAACTAATATGATATGTTTAGGAAAATATTTTTAGAAATATTTTAGGAAAATAATATGATAAGGAAAATATTTTTCATCTATTCATTTTTTCAGTATGATTTTTAAAGGGGGCTTATACATAGATTTGAGAGAAAGTTAAAAGTTGTTAATATTTTTAACAAAGAAACATTGCATGCCTAATTTGTGCCAGATAATTTGCTTCATGATGTGGGTATAAAAATTAAATATATAGACAATACCATTATGTATACCATCATATGTACACCACGTAATGTTATATATCCCAACACAGAAGAATTCACAAAGCGCTTGAGAGCACATTAAATTAATAATGGTATATTGGGAAAGGGTAAGGAGGGGGGCATTCCAGGGAAAGGAGATCAAGTATATGGTCTATACATAATCCATGTAGCCAAAAAGTAGCTCAGTATTACAAAGCACAGGCCATTAATCATCAATATCAAAGACTCAATTGGAAACATATGGAACTCTCCTTTGAAGATGTAAGAACACTTTGTGAAATAAGCAAATTTCTGTATATATATAACTTCCAAAAAATTCTGGAAATATAAATCATACATTTTTATCCAGATTTTCTAGTGTTGACCTATAAATTTATGCCAGGGGATTCTATTAAAATATTTTTTTAAAGTAACACATTCAATAAATACAATTATCCATTCACCCTTATGGTATGTATCATCCTGAATTTATTTGGAAATAGTTTATTAAAATTTGAATAAGTCATTCTTTGTTAAAATATTCTATAATCAATGGAATCACCACTAAATTTATTGGGAAGTTTTATTAAGCTTTATTTTAACAAATCGATGATAATAATATTGGTCAAAGGGTAACATTAATTATAGCAAGATATTTCTCTAGAATTTGACTAATGGAACTCTGTTTAAATGATGGTAACTACACCACTTTGACAAAATCTGTTAGTTCTCATTAAACAGTTTCTTTATAAACCTGGAAACACACACAGACCCTTAGGCTGAAGCCCACAATAGGAAAAGAGTTTTTCTTTAATGCACCGTATCCCATGGTTTATGGCTGTCTAGTATGGCAGGTGTTTAGCAAAAGCAAATCTCCGTAACTGCTAGTCAAACAATGACAGTTAATAGAAGTTTTGCCCAGTGGTATCATGGTAGTAATTAACAATTATTATAGCAAAAAGGAAAAGCATGATAATAAAAAAGTCAAAGCTAATAAAGAAAAGGAATGAAGTGACTGCATGAACACTCTACCCATGCAATCATCATAAATAAATCCCCTTAACAAAGTACCTCTGTATCAGAGAAGCAAACAGCAGAAACTGGAGGAGACCCGTAGTTCATTATTCATTCTACTTCACATGACTCCAACTCCACGCCCTTCCAACCCAGGAGGGAATTGGCACTTAGATTTTATAATTTAATGCTTTGTTAGGAAGGTTCCACACTGTCAGAGTGTGATTTTTTAATTTCCTACTAAGCAAAAGGTAATGCTGAATGATTATCAGAGACACAAGGAAACAGACACATAGATATGAAAAATGTAAGATTGAACTTCAGCGTAAGTGACCCAATTTTTCATTTATTGAATATAATTTTAGAACACAATGAAATTCATGCTACCAAATCATTTGGTCTACAACCTGCTATGATGTTGATGATACATCACAAAAGACAAATTTTCCCACTACAAGCGTCATTTGAATTATGCAACAAGACAGGCCAATTACTAACAATAATCTAATGGAAAAAAGAAGGAAGGAAGGAAGGAAGGAAGGAAGGAAGGAAGGAAAGAAGGAAGGAAGGAAGGAAGGAAGGAAGGAAAGGATAAAGGGAGAAATAGAGACAGTACATATTAGTTTAAGGTTTAAAAACTACTTTCATATATTTTGTCTCATTTAAACAAAAGAACCAAGAACCTTACATATACAATATCATTTAATATAACAACATCATGACCTGAAAAACTCCAATGCTCAATCAGCCTTAAGCTTGGTGTTTTGGGTGCAATCATCTTCATATGAAACCATATTATGTTAGTTAAAATGCATGATACCTACAAAAGGGGGGATCCAATATCAAAGAATCTTTCTCACTAGTGTAATGGGGTACAGAGCATGGGTCCCTTGAAAGTAGGGGAACCAACCCCCAATCCTGTCATCAGGCAGGATTGGGGGCAGGGTAATCACAGAGCAGGAAGTACAGCATTTAAGACACATTGAATAACAAAGGCAAATTAATAGCTGTGCCTTCCCGAAGGGAAGAAAGCTGCTGCTTGGGGCAAATTGTGTACATGACTGTGAGGATGTGCAGTGACTCAGGACATAGTGGGGGGTGAGGGGTGGAGGGGGTCAGATGCCCTCCCCAGGTGCCTATGCGTCACTGAGAACTCCTGCCCTGACTAACAATGTCAGGCAAAAGAGGGTCAAAGACACTAGGGAGCTGACAAACATGGTAGACACTAATGCACCATAGGAAGAGCCAGATATGACGTCACACAGGACGTTCTAAGCCGAACATTTGAATTAGATAGGGGTGAAGTTCATTAAGGGAGCCACTAGGAGAGGAGGAGTTCTGTCTGGAGAGCTGACAGAGCTGTAGGTCTTGCCAGGCCAAGCAGACAAGCATGTAACAGATGCTTGGAGCTGAAGTGTGACCAGGAATGCTGAGTTGCAGACTTCTACTTCTCTAAAGGACATATGGAAAAGTCACTCTCTTGGTTTGGGGACTCATCGTACGGGACTTTAGAGCTTGGTGTAAGCTCTCTCCCTCTGGGTTTTTGTCACTTGGGCTTTCTGAGCTTCTGGCCCTGCTCCCTGCAAAACAGGAGCACTGGTCGGACCAGGAGATGCAGGGCCCACCAGAGTCTTAGACACCCCAGAGAATGGGAGCTCACTCGTAGAGTCAGGGTCCCATGCAGGAACATGTGCCTCCCTGGGCTCCACTTTCTGGGACAGTGTAACACAGCACATGGTTTCCAAAGTGCTACACAGAGGCTGAAAACAATGTACCCCAGATCCTGGAGGAGAGAGCCACAGGGAGGGGATGGTGACTCTGAAACCCACAAGTGTACATTCCAGGGAGGGTGAGGATCTATTAGCATGACTGGCTGATGGACAGATAAGGATATGGGGAACTTCTGGGCATGGTTTTGG
Organism: Desmodus rotundus; assembly: GCF_022682495.2. Lineage (NCBI taxonomy): Eukaryota > Metazoa > Chordata > Mammalia > Chiroptera > Phyllostomidae > Desmodus > Desmodus rotundus. The sequence goes on from NC_071389.1 coordinate 51,099,027, forward strand.
CTTGTAAGCTTTTGGGGAGCAAGGGAGGCTCTGGGTCTCATGGGAGAGGAGAGCTCTGAGCAGGAAGGAGTGCTCTCGGGACCCCCAAGATCAGAACCCTGTTAATAAAAACCTGTTTCCTTGGACACTAATTGTTGAGTTACGTAAATTGAAGGTGCCAAGTGGCCAGGCCTGGGTTTGCACAATTACATTAACACATTCAAATTAATTACATTATTTTATTATTTTATATTTTTCCCATGGAAGGCAGATTGTGCCCTATCATGAAGGGATATATAAAGTGTTTCACAAACTCTTGAGTGTGTGTGTGCATGTGTGTGGAAAGCTGAGGAAAGTCAGAATGAGCGTGAGCAGGGGAGAAAAAATGGGTGGCAGGCAATGGAGATTCTGGTTGGGATATGTCTGTCTTTTTGTGTGTTTTATTTCCACACCTGGTAAGGTGACTGGAGAGTAAGTGCTCCATAAATATTTGTGTGATGATTTATGGGAAATCAGAGTGAAGGTCATACAACAGACAAATGCCACAACTTTTGCTATTCCTGCACCGTATCAAATGAGACTCCATATATGACATTATTTTAATTTTGTTAGCTTTTAATAATAAATGAGTAACTAATTCTCTATGTAAACCTTAGCTTTTCCTCAGTCCTCAGGTAATCAAACTCAGGCAACCTCCGGCTCTGCTCAGTGCTCGGCACAGAGGCTAATATGCAGCGGGCACTCGGTGAGTTAGTAAAAAAGTACATGAGCAAATGCAATCTAAGGAACATGAGTGATAAATCATTAAAATACTGCCATTAATTGGAAACAAATACTTTTGTGTTATCTATTAGGAAATGGCAGAAAGGATCATAGATTGACTAGGAACTAAAATGACGGGAATCATTATCGCCCATGAACATGACTATTTGCAAAAGGGTTTACTGAGAGGCAGTAATACATTCGTTAAGATTCCAGACTCCATAGCCACACTGCCTGGATTCATAACCCAGCACTAAAACTTGTGTAATATATGGTAATTAATTAACATCTTCTGTGCCTCCATTTCTCTTGTGTACAATGGGGATTATAATAGAGTCTGTTTTATGACTCTAGTGAGGGTTACATTATTATGCAGAATTTATGGTCAGCCAAATAAATAAATATCTTAATCACACTACATACAAAATAAGGTAATGTGTGTCCAAAAAGGGTCAAATCGTAGACTTCCACTTGCAAGCTATTAATCTTCAAGTGGCAAGTGATAAGCTTTATACAGATGAAATGAATAAGCAGAAAAATATAAAGCTAATTATGGATCAACAATGCTGTGAAACTTACTATAATCTTTTGGTGCTTTTAAAAACTTCTTAGTGGCATGTTGATTTTGGCCTAACTAAACTTCTCTCACACTTAAATGTACTAATAAACAAACACTGAGATAGGTTTTTCAAATTGTTATTGAAAATGAATTTATTTTCACCTCACATTTGAGTGCCCATAGGAACCTCATAGTTTAGTTTGTTTTTTTAATGCACTCGTTAATTCATTAGATGAGTACAGAAAACTTAACATTTGTCCAGAACATACAAGACATTCCGTCAGAATTTGTGGAATATGATTTGCAAGACTTTTTATCAGTTCTGCCAGGCAATAACACAATGAGAATATGCCCTGTTAGTTATCCACATTTATGCTAAAGGGATGGTGACTTGGTTAGGTATAAAACCAGATGGTTGTACAAATGTAAATGTTTTATTGTAATAAGCATTCAGACAGCTAGCTGGAATATCCTCCCTCCCAACAAGGAAGCCCAGCACCATGTGGTTTCACTGGTGAACTCTACCAAACATTTAATGTTAAAGAATTAAAGAATTAATACTAACCCTCAAATTCTTTTAAAAAAGTTAAAATGAGGGAATACTTCCTGACTTATTTTATAAGGCTAGTATTACCTTGATACAAATTTCATGATTAAATATTCACTTTTTTTGATTCACAAAAGGATGTCATTTTAAAGCTTCCATTTTTCTACCCAATAGTGAATGCATAATTATAAAAAGCAATAGAAAAGTCTTGTCTTGGGTACATATTTTACTCAATATTGACAATGTTTTAGTATCTCATTATGTTGTAAATTGAGGTCACTCATGTTTTTTTCCTAGAAAATGCACTGACAACAAAGGAAATGGTTTTAAATATACACATTCATCAATTTAGTGCTTTTCTATCGGGGAAGGACTTATCAGAATGACTTGGGATTTTCTCTGTGCCTTTCCCCTTTTGCATCAATTCCATTTTTAATGGAGAGTTGGTGTATCCCTCAGGTTTGGGAGTAGAATTTTTTCAAAAAAGAAACATCATTTCTTAAGTACATAGGATTCTAAAAAATAAGCACATAACTTATTCTGAGTCCAATGTTCCAAGCATATATGATCTTTCTTTTCACTCTACATTAAATAAACTTTATGTGACTTGCATTCATTGTAAATTATATCTAATTCATTTATTTATTTTTCTTCAACATATATTATTGAACAGCCAGGCATGTGCTAAGATATGAGGATACGTGTGGGAGTACCATGGTGAGTGAAAAGACATAATCTCGTATTTTTCAATACTATTGGCATTTGAGATATGTCTCACTAATGTAAAGACAGTGTAATCCCAAAACTATAAGAAACAGTGTTAGAAATGGATTAAGTAATGAACAACACGTATGCCCATAAAGTATGATTGCTATAAGATATAAACTAGAAATTCAGGACATGGGGTGCATGGAGCATACTCTTTCATAATCATGTATCTACATATTTCCGTGTAAAAAGAAGCTAAGTAATAATAGTTTAGAGTTTACCACAGTTGGTACTCCTTAATACTCCACTACTGATAGCCAGAATGCATAGATTTGAATTCTTTTCCCAGACAGCTTCTCACCCCTTTGATACGAATATAAATATTTCAGAGATAATATCATTGAGCAGGGCCTGCTGATTCATACACTTTAGAAGGAAGGAATCTGTCTTCTTTGGAAATATATTCTTGCTTCTCTGACTGCTCCCCCACACCCATTAGAACCACTGTCATTTTTTCTAATTTGTTTTTAATCTCTTACCTTAGAAAATCACAAAAGAAAACTTGATCTCGGTCCTTCCTTCAAATCGGCACACGCAACGTAAACCCCAAGGTGCATATGCAGATTGGCAACTGGCCAGGGTTTGAACTGTCCGTGTATAATCTGTGTATGTTACCCATGTATCTTCAAAATGATTCTTTTATAAAAGCATGTCAGAGTCATGCTGTTGTCATTTTTAAAAAAAATCTATGTGGTAAATTTTGGAATTCACAATAGTGAATCTGGGGTTTTATAAAGTGTGAGTAAAATAATGTCTATGTGGTCTTCGAAGGAAGAAAACAAAAATTCCTGAGAACTTATCCTAACAACCTCTTTAACTATCTGAAGTAAGATAAAATTAATGCATCTCAAGTAATCTGAACAGTAAGTAGAAAGGCCTGCTCAGTAAAAGGCATCTCCAGGGTCACCCACTTAAATTTATATTGAGTGTGTTCTCCTGACTTTCATTAAGGTATGCCCAAGTAGTTTTATTTTCATTCCAGGTACATTCATCCTTGAGAGTTCAGTTCAAGGGAATCAGGCTGTCGAACACCATTTTTGTCAGCTGCGAACACTAAACGTGATAGCAGGAAAGAGCCTGCACGGAAGTGTGGCGCCGAGTTTTGAACGGGGCCCTGAAGCACCCACGTGCCAACTTCACGTTGACAGAAGAGCGTGCATGACTCACGCTTTTCTAAAATACCTGTTGTTCTTGCCTGCCCTGTGAAGTAGGATGCTTTAGTGGTCAGTTTTTAAGGGGTGGATTCATTAAAAAGTGCTTTTCTGTCTCTCCATAGGTAAGTGGGCATTTGGTGGTATGAGGTACATTTCACAAGACATAATCACAGGAATATTTTGTTTTGAATTCGTGTTTTTCTCTGTGATTCTATTCAAATCTTTGTTCTTTACCTTCATCATTTTTCTTTATTTCTTTACTCAGTATTATCATAACACTGCTAAAATGGCACTCTATTTTTTTCTTTTAAAGCATTTTTCTCCTTAGTAATGGTTATACCAATTAGGGCTTATTTTTACTAATTCCACCCATTTTTTCATATCTGATTTTTATTTTTACTCAAATATAAAGAATTTCTTCTCAGAGTTTTTTTTCATTTGTTTGTTTTTTAGATGCTATATGATTCCCATTTTTTTCTTTTATCTGTTGGTTACTGCTGGATAGTGGGATAAGGTGTCTTCACAAACCTATTTTAATTCATGGCACAGCAAGTTCTCTCACTGTGCCAAGCAAACCATACCTGTAGAGCTGTTTAATTTGCCACTTTAACACTAGGGGGTGGGCAGCATAATTGCACATAGCACATGTCATTTGTGTGCATTCGCACAATTCAGAGACTACATTTATAAGTAGAATATACGACAGAATATTGGAAAAAGTAGAATTTCCTACTACATGATAGTGTGCAATTTCTTTCAAATCCACAGGGACTTATTATACTCTCTTCATTGACCCTTACTTCTAATTAAGGCATTTGGGTTATGGCTGACTTAGCTAATCTCTCTTGCCATTAGAAACAATACGATGTGTGTGTGTGCGTCTGTGCGTGTGGGCTGGGTGTACGCTTATGTTTGAATGCATAATGCCTGTCGTATTTAGGCAAAAAAACAGTCTTTTTTATTGATTTTGAGAGAGAGAGAAAAACATCAATTTGTTGTTCTACTTATTTATGCATTCATTGATTTCCTCCTGTATGTATCCTGACCAGAGATCAAACCCACAACTGTGGCATATCGGGAAGATGTTCTGACCAAGTGATCTGCCCGGCCAGGGCTTAATAACATTCTTTCAGAAGTCCACATTTAGACATGCATATATGAATTCAATAAAAGAATCTTCTTTGACACAATATTTACTAAAAGGATTTATAAAAAGTTACAAAGCAAACACAAATATTTTTTGATATCTTCAGGAGTTTAAACCATATGCTATTTATATATTAAATTTAAAATCGATATTGTGAAGTAATATATTTTAACAGAAAATCTTGTTCAGAAAAAGTAAAACACGATTAACTCCACCTCCAAAGTTGTTATTTTAAAATCAACCAAGTACTAATATCCTCATATAAAAACTGTAAGACCACTTTACAAGTTGAATGTCAGGTTTATATTCAGAAAGCCTGTCGTACATATCTCTGTGCTGTTCTCTTCACATGTAATTACTCTGAATCTTCTACTAATTTGCCTAGTGGCAATTCGTTTTTGTAGACATTGAAGTCCCAAAGCTGTGCCTTAAACAGTGAAGATTTTGTAGCTAACCTCCACCATCCATTGATTGTACCTTAACATTAATCTGAATCACCAGCAGCCCTGACACTTGTCTTGAAGCACAAGCTTTTCAAACTACATAGGTACTAGGGGTGTGCAACTGACATGTGTTGACTTGAGAGGAAAAGCCATTCACTGTCTTTTTAACAACAAAAAAATAATGTATCATAAAGGAGGAAGCCTGGTTGAGATTTCTTCTTAAATTTAAGAGACTGGGATAGAAATTTTTGCTTCTACAAGGATTAAATACAACCATTGCAAAAATAAGCTGAAATAGATTTAAAAAGGAAAACACTGCCAACAACTACTTGATGATGGTGATTAAAACAAAGCCAAATATGTTTACCTGGAACCTTAGCAATGTCAAAGACAATATATCAAATTTCACTATCTTTATTTCAAATCTTAAATTTTGGAATAGAGATATTTTTAGTGGTATTGGGCTAGTGGTCACTTTGTGAAATGAATCATTCTATTATATGGTTGACTAGACTTTGAGGAAAAGTCTTGACTTCTGCAGCCACAACTGGCCAAAAATTGGTAAGAAGATTAGATTTTATGATGCCCTTGACATTTTTTAAATAGGCACATTTATTTTTAATTTTTTGAGTTAACTCCATACTGCTTTCCACCGTGGCTGCACCAGTCTGCATTCCCACCAACAGTGCAGAAAGGTTCCTTTTTTCCACATGCTCGCCAACACTTGTTTGTTGATTTATTGATGATAGCCATTCTTACAGATGTGAGGTGATATCTCATTGTGGCTTTAATTAGTATTTTTCTGATGATCAGTGATGTTGAGCATCTTTTCATATGTCTATTGGCATCTGTATGTCCTCTTTGGAGAAGTGTCCATTCAGGTCATTTGCCCATTTTTTAAATTAGAGGTTTTTTTGATGTCGAGCTTTGTAGGTTCCTTATACATTTTGGATATTAACTCCTTATATGATACAGTGGCAAATATGGTCTCTCATTTAGAGGGTCCTCTTTTTATTTTGTTGATGATTTCCTTTACTGTGCAAAACCCTTTTAGTGTGATATAGTCCCATTTGTTTATTTTTTCTTTTGTTTCCCTTGCCCGAGGAGATATATCAGAAAAAATATTGCTATGAGCAATTTCTGAGTTTTTACTGCTTATGTTTCTTTTAGGATTTTTATTGTTTCAAGTTTAATATTTACATCTTTAATCCATTTTGAATTTATTCCTGTGTGTTATAAAAAGATGGTCTAGTTCACTTTCCTGCATGCATCTGTCCAATTTTCCCAACATCATTTATTGAATAAACTATATTTAGCTCATTGTATGTGCTTGCTTCCTTTGTCAAACATTAATTGACTATAAAAGCACACATTTATTTCTGGACTCTCATTCTGTTCCATTGATCTATGTGTCTGTTTTTATGATTTCCATGCTGTTTTGATTACTATGGCCTTATGACCCAGTGATTCCACTTCAGAGAATTTATCTGAGGAAACCTGAAACACTAATTTCAAAGAACACAAGCACCCCTATGTTCATTGCAGCATTATATACAAACGCCAAGATATGGAAGCAGCCGAAGTGTCCATCAAGCAATGAGTGGATAAAACAGTTGTTTTATTTAAACTAAGGAATATTAGTCAGCCATAAAAAAGAAGATACTTTTGCCCTTTTTGACAGCATGGATGGACCTGGAGAACATTATGTTAAGTGAAACAAGCCAATTAGAGAAAGACAAATACCATAAGATTTCACTCGTAGGTAAAATCTAAAGATGAACTGAACTAACATGCAAAATAGAGACAGACTCATAGGAGCAGCTTGACAGCTCAGGGTGCAGAGGTGTCAGTAGGTGGAAGGATAGAGCCAAAAAAGAAAAGGACTCATGGACACAAACAACATTGTGGTGATTGTGGGAGGGAGGGTGGTGGATAAAAGTAGAAGAGGGTATAAGAGGGATGAATGATAATGGAAAAATACAATAAAAATACACCATTAGAAAATGTTAAATAAATAAATAAATAAATAAATAAATAAATAAATAAATGCAGGCTGGTTCTGAAAAAATAAATAAAAATAAAATAGACACATTCACATTAAAGTCTATACCATAAAATAAAATTCTAGAAGTTTTATGAAGGCCAAAGTGATAATTTTAAATATTCACATAATTTTTGCAGTGCCACCCTACAACCTGAACAACAAAAATATAGTAGAAACACAAAGTTTACATGATCAGTTTCTTCCTGACTCCCGTGTTTTTGTTGCTTGACTTATTTCTTATTTCATCAAAGTCCTCTGATTCTTTAGCAAGTATTATTGAAAGCATACAAATAAAGAAGGAAAACAATACAAACAAAGCCTACTAAACAGGTAAATACCTCCTTTGTAAAAGACTTATTTTTAAAAATTCAGAAAAAATACTGGTCGACTTCTCCTCAACATGGAGGCATAGAGGTAAACACAGCTCACCCTCTCACACAACCACATCAAAATCACAACTGAAATGTAAAACCACCATCACTCAAAACCATCAGAAATCAAGTTGAATGGAAGTCCAGCAACTACAGAATCAAATAAACCACATCCATCCAGACTGGTAGGAGACACAAAGACACAGAACGGGCTGGTCACACACCCACATGTGGTGCATAAAAATTTGGGGGGGATTTCATGGGAGTGAGGGGTCCCAGTTCTACACCTGGCCTCCCAGCCCAGGGTTCCAGTATCAGGAAGATAAGTTCCCATAACTACTGGCAGTAAAAGTCTTGAGGGATTGAGTCAGTATAATAAACTGCTGGACTATCAAACAGTTCCTCTTTAAAGACCTTCATACTTATTTACTCAGACTTATCGTCTCTGAGCTCCAGCACCAGGGAAGTGGCTTAAAGTTCTCCGGTGGCATATGGGGAGGAACTGAGGAGTGAGAACTAGTTCTCCTTCCTTCTCTGAAGGAGAACCCTCCTCCCGCCACCACCACAGAGCCACAGAGCCAGCAGGCAGGAGCCATATCCAGGATTCCATTAACCTCCTCCCACTGTTTGCTCCATGCTGGTGTTCCTCTGAGGCTCCACCCCAAACAACTTATGTGCTCACCCAAGTTGTTAGCAGTGGTTCTTCCACATGAATGGCTGGTCTTTGCTCATCCTTCACATCTTCCTAAATCTTCTCAAACAGACAACAGCTGGCCTAAGCAAGCCCCCAGCCTCCATACAGGCTGCTAAGTGGCTCCGGTCTCAGAACTAGCAGCAGCCAGCCTAGGTTCACAGCTTGGCTTCACCTGGGAATCTCCAAGCCTCGCACAAGTAGCAGCCATCTCAAATTGCTCTGTAATTCAGGCAGGGTGGCCCCGGGCAAAACACAGGTGGTGGCTGACCTTGGCCTGAACCATCTGGGAAACCCCAGTGCTTGTGCACCCAGTGGATAGCCATGGATCATGTTGGACCACCACCACCCAACCCCTGCAAAGCAAATTCTCCATGGAGGAAGGAGGTTGGTAGTCAGTGGCTACAATCACTCCCTGTAGCTGACTTCCCTGGGTAAATCTCTTCTATTGACCTGCTAACTGCAATCAAGGCTCAACTACAAGAGGAGGGTATACTCATCCCACATAGAAGGCACACCTCAAGTACCAACTTTGAGTGATAAGGGGAGGCTGTACCACTGGACCCTACAGGACACCTACTCTATTAGGTCACACTACAAACACAAGGAGTCATAGTAGCCCTACCTAATACATAGAAACAAACACAGGGAGGCTGTCCAAATGAAAAGACAAAGAAACACGGCCCAAATTAAAGAACAGATCAAAACTCCAGAAAAGGAAATAAACAAAAGAGAGGTAAGCAATCTATCATATGCAGAGTTCAAAACACTAGTTATAAGGATGCTCAAGGAACTGAGTGAGGACCTGAACAACATAAAAAATATCCAATCAAATCAATGATTTGGAACATAAGGAAGAAAAAAATAACCAATCAGAACAGTAATGAGAAGAAAGAATCCAAAAAAAAATGAGGATAATGTAAGCAGCCTCTGGGACAACTTCAAGCATTCCAACATTCTCATCATAGGTGTGCCAGAGGAGAAGAGAAAAAGAAAAAAATCGGAAATCTATTTGAAAAAATAATGAAAGAAAATTCTCTAATTTGGTGAAGGAAATGGACATGCAAGTCGAGAAAACACAGAGAGTCCCAAACAAGATGGATGCAAAGAGGCCCACCCCAAGACATCACAATGAAAATGCCAAAGGTTAAAGATAAACAGACAATCTTAAAAGTAGAAAGAGAAAGGCACTTAGTTACCTACAGGGGAGTTCCCATAATACTATCAGCTGATTTCTCAAGAGAAACTTTGCAGGCTAGAAGTGATTGGCAAGAAATATTCAAAGTCATGAAAAGCAGGGACTTATAGACAGGATTGCTCTACCCAGCAAAGATATCATTTAGAATTGAAGGGCAGATAAAGAGCTTCCTAGACAAGAAAAAACTAAAGGAATTCATCATCACCAAACCATTATTATATGAAATGTTAAAGGGACTTATTTAAGAAAAAGAAGATCAAAACTATAAACAATAAAATGGCAATAAACACATCTATCAACAATTGAACCTAAAAAAGAAACTAAGCAAACAAGAATGGAGACAGAATCATGGATACAGAATGTTTCATAGTTGCCAGATGGGAGGAGTGTTTGGAGGAATTCAGGAAGAGGTGATGGGATTAAGAAGTACAAGTAGGTAGTTACAGAATAACCATGAGGATGTAAAGTACAGTATAGAAACTGGAGTAGCCAAGGAACTTATATGTATGACCCATGGACATGAACAAAGGTGTGGGGATTGCCTGAGGGGGTGGGTGGTGATGGTGGAGGGAGCAAAGGGGAAAAAATTGGGACAACTGTAATAGTATAATTAATAAAACATAGTTTTAAAAAATATAAAAAATCAAGAGAAATATTTTTTAAAAATAAAAACAAACTAAAATACCCCAAAGAATAGTAATCAAAGGTTTGCACAGTGGTTCTCTTATTATTTATTCTTTAATACATGAACACTTGATTCTAACTATATATATATTTACTCATTTTTAACAATTAATAGTTAATATGTACCATTTGTTGCACATTATGTTAGACAATGAAGTTATAACGGTTAGAAAAACAACGGAGATACCTCTGAAGGAATTTACAGCTCAATGGGTTGTTGGACAAATAAATAGGGATGATAATACCACAGAATCTAAAGCTATATGTAAACACATACACCATATATGCATATATACTCAGATATGTATGATACTTTAAGTTAAAATATGGAAAACACTTTGTAGTTAACATTTAATACTTTAAAATATTCATTACTATACTTACTACTACAAAAAGTATACTTGAAGTCTTGGTCAATACAATAAGACTAAAGAAACAAGTAGAAGGTAGAATAATTATCAAAGAAAAATTTAAAAAGTGCCACATCTCAGATAATATTGAAATATATGTCTGTGATCTCATATAGAGTTGATTTCTTAAAAAAGAATTCAGTCAAATCATAAGAATTTTATGAACGTCATCACATTATAAAATGTCATTATATAACAAAACAGCCCATTCATTTTATGAGAAGTAATAATCCCATAGATGCATACACTTAATAAAATAATTTTATACATAAACATTTATAAAACCAGAAGAAAAAATATATATAGTAATTACCAAAATAGGAAGCATCAATGTGCTTCTTCCAGTATTTCTGTGATGTTACAAATAGTACAGACACAGGCTATTTAAAGAACATATTAACAGCAGTTTAATAAGTATGTGTTTCAGCTAGAGCACACCTATCCTTCTCAAGTGTACATAAGAAAGCTTCAAATATATCTACATACTAGGAGGTAAGCATAGAACCTAACTTAGGGAATGACAAGAAACTGTGTTCTATAATCATAATTTAATTAAATTTAAAAAGGAAGTAAAAGAATATTACAATTGTACATTTGGCAATCAAAATGCATGTGAGCAATTTAAAATCAGAAAATGAACCATGAGATTTTTTAAATGCTTAGAATTGTATGAGGACAAAATACTGTATATTAAATGTTGAAGAAAGGAGTGAAAGCATTACTGACAGGGACATTCATAACTTTAAATCAATATCTCAGTAAAGAAGACAGACAGACATAAACATGCTAGTGTCCAATTTAAGAAGTGAGAACACATAGAAGCATTCACCTAAGAGATATAAACAGATCAGAAGAATGAAGGTATGAAGAAATAATTAATGAAATTGGTAATGATGACACAGCAGAGCAGATCAATGATGTCAACAGATGATCCGGAAATGTGTAAACAGCTTTCCAGATGTGTGGACAGAGGTGCTGTAGTAGCTGGAACAGATTTAGGCTAAGAGAAGATGGTGGGTGAATTTACTTGTTTTCAATTTTTGGCAAGAGGTGAGCATGCAGATAAGCTGGCAAGTATGAAGCAATAAAGTAGAGGTTTAAAAACACAGAAGCAAACATTTTAAGGGATGAAGTAAAGTCACTGAGAAGCGAAGAATTTGTTTCAATCAAATTCACTGACACCCAAAATCGATACCCAAATAATTTTTTCTTATCTTTAGTCCATGATCAGCTCATTGCTGTTGAAGTCCATCTTCCCAGAACCTCTTATAGAACTCATTTCTGTCATCAGGTTAGCTCAGAAAGCTGTTTCCTTCAAATCTCAATGGGGCTATTTAAATTTCTGCAGCAGGAGCAGGACAAATATCCTCCTACCGGAAAAGGTTACAGAAATGTCCAACCCAAGTAGAAACTCACCAAATCTGAAATATTTTGAGCTGATTCAAACATTAACAGGATGTTAGAGATTGGAAACCTCATGAAAACCTTTCTTCACTCACAATATAAGTGTGTATATAGAACTTCAGATTGATATCTCAGAGTCATATCCTAAGATCATACATAATTTGAGGGTAGTGTTTTTGCACATGATTCACCGGGCAAATCTGAGCCCTGCTGTTTTGAAAGTTATTGGATGTCCACAGGTCACTGGGTACATTAATACATTAATAAATTATCCTTCAGAATGAATGTCAGCATGCCATATTTCAACAGAATAGATGAATGGCTATGAATAACTTTATTGCTTGAATATAATAATACATATAAAACATGATATAAATAATGATAAATATTAGAGAATAATTCTGAAAATGTGTCCCCTAAGGGGGAAAAACACATGGTATAATATAAGAATGTTTATATGAACTTTGTAGTTTATTCTTTTATTTTATTACTTTACTCTACTTTTTCTTCAATCATTGAAAATAGTTTCAGAACATACTAGAAATTCATGCATCTCAATCATGCCATGAGTGCTTTCTAATTGTTCGAACCTTTTCATCATCGATGGAACAACCACTATGACTCTTATTCCTGCAGTGGTTCCCAGAGCATCTCTCGTTAGTAATAAAAATGCCCACTTCAAATGTTAGCAGTTAAAGGACACTGAAAAATTAACTCTCAAGTTCAGGGAGAAAAGACCATCCTTCATAATTTTCCAAATCACAATTTAAGGAAAGAAATGTCATGAGCAGCCAAGTCACACACTTAGTGGCCTAGACAATTATCCTAAGAACAATCAGATTTCCATTTTGAAAGAATTAACATTTTACCAAGGATGGTATTCTTTATAGCTAGTCATTCTATCATAACTCAAGTTCTTCAAAAATGGTAACTACATTGTGATTCATAAGAGATTTGAGTATTTTCATCTAATGAGATTACTAATTGAAAATAAAATATTTATTTTCATTCTTCTGTAATTTTAATATATTTGCTAAGCCAGGAATAACTTATTCCAACACTTGTAAAGCCAGTTTAGACTTCCAAGTTCTTTATAGGCAGAATAATGTGTTGAATTAAAATCATAGAACTTGGATAAATTATTTAAATTATTTATCAAATGTGAACCTCAGATTCCTTACCTGCGAAATGAAGATAATAATAAGTATTTTACAGACACTATGAAGATAATGAAGGTAATGTAACATTGGTGCCTAATACATAGAAAATATTCAATAGTGGGTAACTATTAACACAAACCATCAAACATTAAATTGTTTGGATACTTCTTCATTTTCCATTCCACTTCTAGTTATTCCTGACCATTGTCATATCCCTTGGACACTTAACTATAAAGTTCTCATGCCTCCCCCCCAAAAAAATATAAAGGTGACACAGGGACCAAAACACATTTATAAATATATTTCAAATTCCTACTTTATGCCAAGCCTACAGTGATAATTGTAATCAACACACACTGAGTCCTTGACTCTATCTATGGTTTTACAACTTTAAGAGATAATTATTTTATTGGTGCTAAGGAATGTTCATATCCTTCTCAAAACAAACCAAGATGAGCAAATCAAGCCAAGCCAAAGTACGGAAATGAAGGTAAAGCAAACAAGGAAAAAGCCTGTGCAGGATGGTTACCACCATCTTAGGTAGCCTAGGCATAAGGGTGGTGCTGTTTATAAAGAAATTTCACATATAAAAAAATTATTAGAACAACACTTGGAAAATATCTGCTACCCCCATAGGAAGATAACATTAAACCTTCTGGGAGAAAGGTATGATACTGTAGCTTTATGTATTAACATAGGAGTAAAAGATTGCTTTTGGCTGGCCAAAATGTCCGTTTGGTATTTTTCTGTTAGATGGCTCTAGTGGTACTTAGTTGTCTTTAACTTCATTCTAAATGATTTTGTTAAATTGTATTGTAGCAGCTGCCATATCAGTGTGCATTTGAAACAAACTTATCAAAAATGGTGAATTTTCATGTAGCCATTTTAATATTGAAGATGGGAGAAAATAAGCAAAAATTTTGGAGTATTATTATTTCAAGAAAGGTAAAAATACAACTGAAACCCAAAAAAAGATTTGTGCAGTGTATGGAGAAGGTGATGAGACTGATCAAACATGTCAAAAGTGGTTTGTGAAGTTACATGCTGGAGATTTCTCACTGGACGATGGTCAGGTAGACCAGTTGAACTTGATAGCGATCAAATGGAGACATCATTTGAGAACATCCAACGATAACCAACCTACTCAAAATATCCAAATCAATAAAGTTATAGGTGAAAATGAAAAATGTGTCTGTTTTATGGAAAAAAATATACAGACTTTTTGGTCAACCCAATAGAAACTTTCACATGTTATATATTTTTACTTTACCTGTTTCAGCCATCTTTTTAATATTTTATGTTATATTATGAACAATATTTCAGATCCTGTCATAATTATCCAATTGATATAAAAATCAGTTTTCAGCATTTAGCACAATATTGGGGTTTGGGAATCAAAAAGGCTATTTAGTATCTTTTCTTGAGGTTTCAAATGAATTACTAAACATAAGGCTTAAATTAGAACAAAAAACATTATTTCAAGCAATGGAAAAATCATCTCATTCCTTTTGTATAAATTGTTTTACCTTTCAAATGAACTTGCTATGGCAAAATAGTCTTCCTTTTCCACAGTGAAAGACTGACCTCTCTTACTAGGGTTGTACCATGTTCACGGCAGATTCTACACATACAGACTCTTTCTTTAATAAATACAAAAGTTACAATTTTTGCTGTTTTTTGTCATTGCTGTTATTGAATATTTTTTTTTACCAAGGCGCTAGAGCATTTCTGAGATGCCCTGCTTCCATTTCATAAATTCCACCAAATATAAACTGGTTAGCAGCAGTAGACTAGAAAAAAATGAAAGGATAAAATATCACAAAAGTGAATAAACACAATGACAAATGCTTCCTTTTTTATTCTGAACACAAAAAATATTTTTTTTTGTATTGTCTGCTTTTTAAAAAGTTCGTGATAACAAATACATTATACATACTTTATTTGATATAAGATTTATCTTACCCTTTTAGATTAATTATTTTACTCCAAATAAAGTGTTTCAGACTTCCAAACTACAAAGATATTTCCATTCATAAAACAATGATACATTTTGCAAAAAAATTACATGTAAATACCAATTCAATCCCTAATTTTTAGTGTTTTGGTCACTTTTGTGACAGTGAGGTCCAGAGTCTGCGTGTTGTGACTCTCAGGTGTGCTTCTTACACACAGGTGTGTGTGTGATGCCGTGCTCTGTGCACTTAGAGCCGGTGTGTGATCATAAAAGCACTCTTAGTATGGAGAGGGTATATGTTAAATTTTGGCTACGCTGGGATAAGCATTCTATCGGATGTGAGCGTGTCAGCTGGGCTGCCATGATAAGAACATTGCCAAAGGAACTTAGTGGCACCTAATCACAGCCACTGCTTGCCATTACCCATTACCCCAAGGTGGCACCCCCTCATCTCACATAAGGACTGGCATTCATCAACACTGACAGACAGGTCATCTGATTCCCTTTGAAGCCTTTTCCATTCCCTTTTATAGGTCAAAAAGAGAAGCCAACCTGACAAAGCTATCATTACCACATACCTACTTAAGAACAAAGCCACACATATGATACCTCTTCTAAGAGGACAGAAAGTAACCTTTTTCAGGGCAAATAGTTGACATTATTTGCTTGAAAAATTTCCCATATTTTTACTATATGATCCAAGGAAGTAATGGGAGACAGAACTAGGGCTCCCCACAGCCAGAGTGTAGCCCATACATGAAACAGCATGCAAAGATTACAGAAGGGAACAGGAATCCTGTAATGTTCCTCCAGGAGCACATTGGAAAAGCTCTGTGCTAGTGCCAGGCATTCTTTGCCACCAGAGAGAATGGATGTGTCTGTTGTCATCAATGAAAAATGGACACTTAAAGTCTTCGAGGTGTTGGCCCAGGATCAAAAGACATGCTGTGGAAATATTCTATTACTAAAATAATCTGTACTGTTTGTGGGATGTAAAGTATCTCAGATAAAGTAGTACAGAAAATGGGATATTCTGTGAAATCTCTTCCCAGTTCTAGCGTAGTTCTTGCCCAGCTGCCTGACCCACTGGGGTTGAGGCCCAGGCAGCAGGACCCACTGGGCCACTCACGTAGGTGAAGGAGCTAGCGTGGAGAATAGTTTACACACTTTATTTGGCACAGTGGCCCGGCTAGTATCACTAGCTTATAGATGTCACACTCAATGATTCCTTGCCATTTTGTCTTCCCCATTTCCCTATTCTTTGCCCCTGCCTGATGCATTTATTTATAACATTTTAATTGTAATTTTAAATCATATAGAACTGAAATAGAGCTGTCTCTGCAGAAATAAAAAGGGAGCCCTTTTTCTAGGTCACCACATTCCAGATTGGAGACCATTTGGGCAATAAAATGAGCCATCATATAAAATGAATAATAAAAACTTATCTACATTATACATTACATCATCAAGTTTTCCAAGGTCATTACTTTGGTTGAGTTTAAAAAATATAATGACCAGAATTGAAATGAAGACAAAGCTTTTTCTTTCTTATTTTAAAAGATTTCATTTATTTATGTTTAGAGAAAAAGGAAGGGAGGGAGAAAGAAAGAGAGAGAAACATCAATGTGTGGTTGCCTCTCACATGCCCCTAACTGGGGATCTGGCCTGCGACCCAGGCATGTGCTCTGACTGTGAATTGAACCAGCGACTCTTTGGTTCACAGGCCAGTACTCAATCCACTAAGCCACACCAGCCAGGGTGGCAGAACTTTTTCTTTTACTCATAAATACTCTGTGGCATGAATTGTCTAAGAATTCAGTTGATAAAGACGAGACCTAAAAAGATCTAGTTCAGCATGTTAAACCGAACCTAAAATGAAATCAGACACAGGTGGAAGGTCCTTATGAGGCTGAATAATACATCTGCTGAGGCTGCAGGTGGTAAGTGCTTTGCCTAGATAATGTGAAATTAGTAAAATAGATCCTAAATGTCTCCTAAAGGTTAGACATGAGCATTTTCTTCTGTGCTTACGGATGTCTATTGCCTTTCCAATTTTGATACTTTGGTTTAAAAATGCACTTAGGTTATTTTCTCAACTGTAAACTTTTATTTCTGGCAGAAATTCAGAGTATTTAAGGTTAAGAAGAGTCTTTCCAATAGTCTCTTCATTTTTCTGTAACTTCTGTCCTTCATAAGTGAGAAGAAACATTTATATCTATGGAAACGATAGGCCAAACCATACAGGTCTTGGTTGATTAAGCACAACACTTGAATATCACTCAGAGATAAAACAGGCACTGCAGAGCACAGTGCAATATTGGGTTCACGTTTTTAAAGTAAATGGGTCACTGAATTCTGCACAACACAAAACCTCCCCATGGTCTTCAAGGACAACTCCAAGTATAAAGTATTGCGGGACTGCAGTAAGACAAACAATTGTGGGCTAACTTCAAACATTAAATACTGCAAGCGAATTCACATACCCATCCTCCACAAGTTAAATAATTTGGCCTCAGTGAATTTCAAGAAGAAATGAACATAGAGCTTTGCTTAGGTATTATGCACTCGATCGTAGCCAAAGGGCCGAGAGGCAATTTTGCTTTGGTATTATATATTTTAACTTTTTTTGTGCATAATGCTACACATTTTATTTGATTATAATTTGATGCTAGGTGCTGATGTTATTTTCTAAGAAGTTTTAAATATTTGGGAGTGGCAAAGATTATTCACATTTAAATGAGATACTATAAGAAAGACACAGATGGGCAAACGCACAAATATTATGGATGGAAGTACATTTTAAGCTTTACATTTTGTATATTTGAATTAATTTAGCTTTTGAATAAAAACAAAATTACAAACTGTACATATTATTGACTAACCTAATTAAGGTGTACTCTAACTTGCAAAAGATTTTCCTGCTTCTTGACATTAAAATAATGTGTAATCTTAGTTAAATTAAATAGGCTTTACCTTCTCTTGCATTTCGGCCACCAACATGACATCCAGACTGAGGAAGACCTGAAAACTTCGGGGCCAGGTGAGCCAGTCCGCAAGCACAGGAAGCACCCAGGCCGAGGTAACGGTGGGGGCTTGCATCATCACAGGATCAACTTCGGCAAATATCCCCCAGGGCACTTTGGGAAAGTTGGTATGAGGCATAACCACTTAAAGAGGAACCAGAGCTTCTGCCCCACTGTCGACCTTGGTAGACTGTGCACCCTGGTCAGTGAGCAGACACGGGTAAATGCTGCCAACAACACGAGTGGAGCCGCCCCCATCACTGATGTGGAGTGATCGGGCTCCTGCAGAGTTCTGGGGGAGGGAAAGCTCCCAAAGCAGCTGGCCATTGTGAAGGCCAAATTCTTCAGCAGAGGAGCTGAGGAGAAGATTGAGTGTTGGTGGGGCCTGTGTGCTGGTAGCTTGGAGCCACACCGAGGGGAGTTCATCAATGCTCACAAGGGCTTTTGCCTTCTGGCCTGAGTCTAGGTGCCCTGGCCCCTCTGCCTGTGAGTCAGAAACCTGCCCAACAGGCCCCAGGAGTTAAGGGTTTGAGGACCTGGGCTCCTCTGGCAACTCCCCTGAGAAAGGAAGTGTGCAAAAGACAGCATGTACACTTAGAGGCCTTGGCCTGTTACACGACTTGAACTTTTCATTTATAAAGTGAAAATGATAAAAATAATAAATAAATAAATAAATAAATAGACTTTATGTAATTTGTTCATTAAACCTATATTTTTAGAAACTTGCCTTCATATTTTTATCGCTATTCATTTTCAAATGAGGAAGCAATGTTTTTGCAAGCAATGTCTCACTTTCCTGCAAAAGATAAGTTTGATTTTCAAAAGCTGGCTTAGCTCATTATACAGCAGTACTGAGTGTGAAACTATCAAGGTTTCATTCCTTTTTCCAACTCAAACAGCTGCTACCATCTCCAAAGAAGCAGGTGTTGATGCGTGAACAATATTAACTCTAAAAGGAACAGACCGTTTGGTGATGACTTTTCTCACTGGAATATTATATCAAAATACTTTTAAATTCCTTAAAGTGCCCCAGTGGAAAGGCAAATTAAACTCTTAAAAGTCTAAAAATACCTCAATAGTTTCATTAGTTCTCCTTCCCCTTACCTATCCAATATGCAATTATAAGAATTATAATTTTAAAATGAATATTACATTTCAGGAATTTTATTTCTCCTGTCACTCTACATGAAAATATTTTTAAATAAAAAAAGTCTATTTCAAGAGTAAAGCAGCAGCAAAGCAGCAAATGTATTAGCCAAATAGTGCAAGCATTAAAATCTAAATTTGGAACTTCAAAAATAAACCCAATTCACAATAATATCTACATTGATTCTATCGCGATACAATCATAACACTGAAATGTACTTGTGTTGTCTTTCTACAAAAGGTCATGAAAAAGCCCCGTAAATAAATGGAGTTTTCTCAAAATGTGAAAAAGTGCCATTTATGTACCAAAGCCTTCCTTTGAGGCTAGAATTTGAGACTGTAGGAAGGTGGAATGACATGGGAAAATGTGCAAGCAGCTACTGCCTCCTAAGGCTAAGACTTGAATTTTTATTTTTCTTGTCACTCTTTTGGTTCTTAGGGAAAAACAAACAAATAAAAACACCCAGCTGAAACTATTATTTAAGGAACTCCATAGCAAGAATCTATCCATGTTTCATGGCAGATTGAATTTTCTGAAAGAAACAGAGAATTGCTGTGTTTAGTAATGTCAACTGGGTGAATAATTTTATTACATGTTTACTGAGTTCTAATTGTTACTTTGAGCAGTTGCTTCAGGAACTCCAGAGTTTGGATGAAAAGCATTACTGCCAATGGGTCCTACAACCTTGAGAGTTCCTTCCCCATGATCTGGAACAGATTTTGAAGAGAGATTGACTCGGAGAGCACAGGGCTCTGTGCTTTGGGAAAAGGCCATTCCTGGGGCAGCAAAGAAGTTACCAGGTGGCAGCCGTTAGCGTTATTTGAGGAAGAACCTCTGTACAATCCCTTGTGGAAGTTTGAGTCTGGATTCTTAGTTATGTGGTGACTTGGTGTATTTCTAGGTTTGATAGCAAGCTGGTCCACATCCCCTAGATTAGTGAACCTCAACCAAGGGTTTTGCCCCAAGGGGGGCATTTGGCAATCTCTGGGCACATTATTTATTGCCCTGACTTGGAAGAATAGTAATGGTTTCTAGGCCATTGATGCTGCTAAATGTCCTACCATGCACAGAACAGCCCCTTAATAGAAGCATATCCAGTCCAAAATGTCAACACCCCAGCTTTTGTGAAACTCAGCCCGAGATGCAGGTCAAGCGCTATGCTGCTCTGTGTTTCGTCCTTTCCCTTAAATGTTCTTCCAAGTGGTGACAAAAATTACAATTTAGTCTTAGTTGTGCTGTCAGGAATTATGGAAAAGTTAATAACCACAACTAGCTTTGAACAACTTGATGCAGTTAAACTAACTCATATATTGATTGCACAAGGAAATGATAGCGAAACAAAGGAAAGCCATTGCCCTACTTACTGCCCCTTCTGGAGTGACAGTCATCAGAGAAAACTGCTGCGTCCAGCAAAGCAGTGACATCTTGTGTGACAGCAAACAGCAGCACAGCCAGGTAAACGGGAGTTCAGAGCAGAACAACATGAAAAATGTGTTCTTAGAAACCCATGAAACAAGCTCCAGGACACTCCACACATCACCGGGAGATAATGTGAAGCAGTTAGACCAGTGGAGCCTTGAATACTAATAATTTAGGCACTGAGGGCCATTATGATCTCATTCCATGACCTCATATAATCTTCAAAGGGTAGAAGCATTTAAGTGATTTTTCGTTCAATAACAAATACTTATGAACCTATAACTGTAATAAGCAATTCCTAAGCCCTAAAAATACAGCAGCTTCAAACAGAAATGTCCTTGAAGGTAACATTAAAAAGTCCTTGAAAGTAACATTAAAAAGCAATTGCAGTAATGTGGACCTTATTTATTAGTATATCATTAGTGAAAATTTCATATTTTTGAGGAGAGATACAGTTTGCTGATAAGACAAGAATGCCATGTCTTAGTGAATTTTCTAGGAATGTTACAGATTGTTGATGTTTAGAAAATGTCAATTTATATAATCTCTCATTTATTTTGAATACATGAAATAAAACCCCATAATAACATTTTATAAACACCACCTTTTCTTGGGGGTAGAATTAGAACAATATTATGAGATTCACCAAAAATATTGCAATGAACTTATTTATCATATGCTATCATGACATCAACCTAAATTTAACCATGCTGTTCAGTTTACTGGATATTTGTTTTGCAATAAGTATATGAGCATAATTACATATATTTATACATATTGAGCAATCATTACATCATCACTTAATCCTTATAACAGATACTATTATTATTCCTGCTTTACATATCAGAAAAAACGCAGCACATATAACTTACCCTAGGTCATCTTTTTGGTAATTTTTGAGACCAGATCCTACCCTAGCCTAAAGAGCCTCTACGGCTGACCTGTGACGCAACATGAAACATTAGCATCAAAGCCTTTGTTTAATGACTATATGCTTTAAAAGTGTTCTTGCTATTATCTTATGCTAATTTTTCTTTTATTTGCTTTCTTTCTACTATTCCCACACCACGAAACACAAACATGATTAGAAAGAATAAATACTAAAATACTACTAAAAATAGTCAAGTTAGATCCCCAAAGACCACGTAAACCAAACTGGAGACATGAGGATGTCGTTTTAGAACAATTTTGTTTCTAAGCTAGGCTTCGAGTAGTTACTTACACCACTTTATCTGATTTATAAAGTATCTGGAAGGACCGCTTTATAAAAGTCAAGTCTAAACTTCTCAAAATGAATTTTTGTCCTCTTAAAAATGTCAAGGCAAATAATACATCATATTACTTGGGTCACACGTCCACTTTTTTCAGTTTTTAACATAAAAAATTATAAATAGAGTGTGCTCGACATTCAGAGGTCCCACTGGAGTAAATAGTCCCAGGACACAAAGAGTATAAAACAATTGCAACTCATATAAATCTTCACACAGCACTTCTTAAAAAATAAAATAAAGATAAAGCCTTAAAAACCAGAAAATGAAAGGGTGGATGTGAGGGTCGGCTTCTACCAGGTTCAGCAAGTGTGCAGGCCACTGAACCAAGTGTCCTCTGGGCCTTGCATGGAGCCTATGATTTCCTTCAAGTGGAAGTTTATCTTTTCTTTGTGTTTGTTTGTTTGTTTGTTTTTAAATTATTTTATTGTTGTTCAGTTACAGTTGTCTGTATTTTACCCCCACCCCTCCCCCCCACCCCAGTCAAACCCACCTCCTTCCCTTGGAGATTACCTTTTACTGAACTGCTGCCCTGAGATCCTAAATGACCATTGAAAAGACCTAATGAACTTCTAGAAGAATATAGCTCATGTTCAGAATGCAGCTGGATGGCTTGAAGTGTGTGTGTGTGTGTGTGTGTGTGTGTGTGTGTGTGTGTGTGTGATAAACATAGGAATATTCTTGAGGGATAGATCTATGGCCAGGAACTGCTACCTGTCCTCCTCCCTATTTGTCACCTGCACCTGCTGTCTTCACTCTTGAGACCTACGTGTCTGAGATAGTCTCACAAGCATCTCAGACCAGCTCTGATATTTTCCCAATATTCCACTTTGTACTTTGTGAACTCATTTCTAACAATATCTACCTTTTTCAGCCTTCAGACATCTCTCATTTTATTCATACAAATATTTTCAGATTCAACTGAAACCTTGTGAAATTTCTTTTATTTAAATGTGTTCTCTGTTTTTAGAATTTACACCTTTTCTATAGAGGACCTCATGCTTATTATCTTCAAGATCGTCAGTATCTTGAGTATTTACATTCACAGAACTCTGTTTCCATTTCACTCCTACCCATTTTTCCCTTACGTCCTTTACCGAGACAGAAAGAAAATCAACGTAGAGGGCAAACAAAGTGAATCTATTTGGGATTTTTTAAAAAGACTTTATTTATTTATTTTTAGAGAGAGGGGAAGGGAAGGAGAAAGAGAGGGAGAGAAGCATCAATGTGTGGCTGCCTCTCACACTGCTGATACAGAAGAGGAAGATTTTAAAATGTCATTTGCTTGTCCTAAGTATCTTTCTGAATAACTTCCTAAAAAGAAAGGAAACTTCCCTCTTTGTTCTCACAAACACCCTTTAAAATCAGACTCTTGGTAATTTATTTTAAGTTAACTAATATGACCATTTCCTCATCTGTAACAGAAGGTATGCGCCTTGATATAGTCTGTGATATTAGATGTATCATTACTGGTATTACAGCAAACGATCATGATTTATCAGAACAGTATCTTATGGAAATTACTATTAACAAACAAAAATACTGAAAAGGGGAATAGCAAACATCAACAGTCGTCTCTATCTTTTATACAAAACATAGCATTACAAATTTTTACTAGAAAGGTCATGCATGTGGAGAAAATAGTTTTGTGGTGAAACATAGTTTGATTTACAGATGATATATTGCTTAGTTAGAGTGGATCAAAACAACATATTAAATAAAATGTTAATGCTCATTAATAAAATATGAGTTCACATGGGCAAGTGAAAAAGCAAGGACATGCACAGATTGCCATGAGCAGTTCTACAGCCTACGAATCCAGTGAATCTGCGCTACCAGGTTAACTAGGCCATTGATCCAATAGCGTGTGCCTGCATCAGTACAAGAAGCATTTTTTACTTCGTCTTCTTGCCTTGCCATATTCTTCTCTGTTCAACTCTCCTTTCTTCTACCAATCTCATTCTCTTTAAGCCAACTGTCTTTTCCTTATCAAATCTGGCTTCTTGAAAGATTGACATGGATTTTGTAGCAAGGCATGGTATCTGTCCTCGGTATGTAAATACAGTCATACCTTGGTGCTCATCGCCTTCAGAACTCGTCAAACCCTGTACTCATTGCATTTTGACAAGAAAAATAATATATTTCCGCACTTGGTGCTTGCTCGGGACTCACTGCACTTGCTAGAACTTGTATGAGTCACAGTGCTGCCCCGCAAGAGAAACTGCTTCATCGGTCAGCACGCTTTGGTTTTGACACTCGTCACCAGTTCTGGAATGAATTAACAACGAACACCGAGGTACCACTATATTTATCAAACTGCTAATAGTACAATGGTTGTTAAATATCTTCCTTGATTTGGGAGTGTCCTCCTTACTATTCTCAAATTTTAGGTACTGCTGGTTGGGGAGATAGGTCAGCAAGAAGGACAGGAAGGCTATGGACAATTTCTAAATCTCTGTCTCCCCGTTTCCATCCACCACATTGACTTTGATTAGAGATGAGTGAATACATGGTGTTTTTGTTTGGCTGACTGTCTTATTTAGAACTCTCATGACTTCCAGTGTCAGAAATTCAATTTCAACAACCTTAGACAAAAAGGGTTTACGTAATCAGGAGGGATAATGGCACTGGTAGAGTTGATGGAATTAGAGACTGGCACTTCTTCCTCTCTCTTCTCTCCTTTTCTCTGTGTGCCTTATTCTCTTAAAATAAAATATGGAAATAGAGATTTCTTCTTAAATTGAGAATCAGGGACCCTTTGGGCTCACATCTTTCTTTAGTTTTGTCACTAAAAAGGAAAAAGACTTTTACTACCCAGTGTGAAGTTTAACAGATTAAACCCCAAATAAGAATTGAATAACTTGGTTCAAATCACTGTCTTCCGAATTTATCTTGTTGGCCAGAAATGGTCAAGTGCTATGACTGACCTCCCCTGTGTCAGAAGCTAATGTCTTGGGCAGTCCCTGGACCAGAGAGATGAGACACTAGTGTGAGCTTAAAGTGGGAAGCAATTCCTCAATCCTGGTATCAAAACAAGAAGATGCTATTCAAACAGTAAGAAAGGAATTCTGTCTGGCCCACTACAATGTTTCCTTATAAGACTGCATCACAAGTAAAGCCTCCCTCTACTCTTCACTTGCACTGTGACTTCCTTAGGCTCCACTCTCGATGGCAGAAAGGGTGACTGAGATCTCACAGAATAAAGGAAAAAACATTTTTAATTGCATTTATTTATAATACAGGAAATTTAAAGAAAAGTCAGAAAATATAATTTAAATTATTAAATTATGAATAAATGAGCAATTGAAAATTAAATAATTTCACACAATATTACTCCATTTTTAAGCTAGCAAATGTAGTCAACCAAATAAAATTGTTAAAAGCTGCATATATAGTGATATACAATATATGACAAATACTATAACTTAAATGATTAAATTAATATCTAGAGTGAAAGGAGAAAGATCAATTTTTTTCCTAGTGCTTCTTATTGTCACTGTAAAAATGGCCTCTAACTCAAGGTTCCTTGCATCCTTTCAACAAAACTACTATTTGCCAAAGATGTACTTTGTCTTACTTGGCATTTATAAAATAAAATATAAATATACCTTGGAAAAATGTTGCTTAATATACTTATATGAAATTTAAGCATTACATGTTATTCTCACTTTTGAATGAATTCCTTTCCTTTAATGTATCACTCTATACTGATTTGTTTATATAAATTCATCTCTAATGGATTAATTATTTCAAATTTACAAGTGAAGCTTTTAAAAAACTTTCACTGACTTCTGTTCAAGAAATCGAGAAACAAGGCACTATTTGGAAGGTATTTACAAAGGATATTACAGAGAAACTGACGAAGTAAAAAGAAAAGTCAGTCTATTTTCTTTCCTGCCTTCCTCTATTCCTCTTCTCTCTCCACACACACACGGAAGTATATCTACAGAAACAATTTTGAAGGGAGGAATATTAAGCTATTTGCTTCCTTTAAATTTTTTAAAAATATGAACATTGTGGCTGCCAGAAAGAGTTAACACTGATTTAGGCAGAATTATTGAGATCATCTTCTCAGGTCAGGGGAGGAATGCACTCTGTTCTACCAGGTAGGAGCCATGAAGGAACCTCAGTCTACAGAAGTGGGGATGCTCCGAAAGTGTTATAAATTTGGTGAAGTTTTAAAAATGTTGTCAAATGCATAGTACCCAAAATATGTAAGGTGACACTGAGAATAATGGGAGATGCAAAAAAGGGAATGAGACAAGACAATGGTTTTGAATTTTTAAAAAGAAATAGCATAAGAAAAATAGACTAGAGTTATCCCCTTCAACAACAAAAAGAAATCAGTATAATTAGTGGGAAGTTGCAAAGAGTCAGATATTCATACATATTCAAAACTTATTATAAAGAAAATATATTAAGTGTTGTTGAATGAGACTTTTATATTTATATTAGGAAAGTGTTAAATGTAAATTAGACCTTTAAAATCATGTTCATAGTTTTGAATCACCTTTCTAAACTGTTTCCCTGAAAATTAGCAAAGTGCAACTTTCAGGATATTCTATTAAATATTACCCTTGTGGACCTTAAAAGGGTGTCAAGTGTCCTTAATAAGCAACTTATTTTATACATTAATTTAATAATTGATAAAAATGACTGTATAGCATTTTAATTCTGATTTTTAAATTAATTATGTATTCTAAGATAGTTTTTCTTCAGGCTGGGACTTTGTAATTTTATAATTTAGGAATTAAGTGTATTTTCCCTACTGAATTCTTCTTTATGATTTTTAATATTATTTCTGCTTTTGACCTTTTACAAGATTCAACAGGTTAATGAAATATAAACTCTCCAATGCTTATTCTTATGCAAATATGCTTTTTTTCTGCAAGGGTTTTTATGTAACCCAGAATTTATGCCAAATTCTCCATTAAATGGAACTATACTAATGAGGCTTTTCTCCTGACCCACTCTTTTTAACATAGAATTATATCTGACACTTTCTAATCCTTGAGAATCTCTTCCAAACTCAGTGAATTTTAACAAATGTTCCCTGACACACTGCAGGTGAACAGAAAAGCAAATGAAAGCCTCAACACAACAAATGCTGGGGAGAAGAGGAGTGAGACAGATCTCTTGAGATCACCTGTTGGAAAAATAATGAAAGCTTGAGACCAGTAACACTGGTTTTAGGAATTTACAGCTAATCAGAGAATTCAGATCTACACTTTCTTATAATCTATATGAGTTGTTTTATTTAGACGGGCACAAAATCCATTTATTTGTGCCCATTTTAAAACCTCTATTGCCATATTCTAAGTATATGTCCTGACAGGTTATAAGCTCTCCAGGGTTTAGGAATACTTCTCTTGCCTTTGGTGGTTCTGTGCGCCTCCAAGATACTCAGGGTCTCACTTAAAAGTTTTTTTGAATTAAAAAGTGAAAATTTCATCTGTATCTCTGTAACTTTTTAATTGGCATGAATCTATATTCCAAACTTATCCTTAAATAACACTTTTTCAAGACCATTTCTTGGACATCCTGTTTGAAGTTGCAAGCTCACTGATTTTTTCCCCCAATTTATTTCATAGAACTTTTCCATCTAAATCATTTATTTGCTGATTATCTGTCTGCCCAGCTAGAGTGGAAGTCCCTTGAGGACGGGGGGTGGGGGGGAGCCATTGTGATCTCAACAGCAGTGCCAGTATTTAGTGAATGGTTGGTGTCCAAAATGAAATGGGGAATGAGCTGATAAATACAAATGTTATCATTTTGGGAACTTAGAAACTTTTGAAAGGTTAGAAAGCCAGGAAAATACTTAATCTTTGAAAAGTGAGTCCTTGCAGCCCCATGTTTATTTTCATGGCCAACAGAAAAGATTCGTTTGTTTGCAATTTTACACTTAATTACTCAAGTTTGCTAATCTGTGATATTTACTGTGCTATAGTTAAGGTTTGGGAGGCCAACACTTCCTCTGGTGTCTTTGTTTATGCATTACCTGTTATCCTTGAGTTTTTATATAGAATTCTTGAGTAAGATCCGAGATATGCCGTTCTTTCAGTTCTATCCAGCTGCTATTATGCAGGAGCCCTATAGATGTGGTGGTGAGATGCGATTGGGAAAGAAAGAACTCAATATTCTTGTGTTTACATCTCAGTCTTTTAGGGAGTCTGGGTCCCTGGGTGGTGGCCTTAACAAGTGCTTTTTATTCCTCTGTTCCTCTTACTCACCCTTAGATGAGAAAGAGAATACAGGGCAGAGATTGGGTATCTCCATTCCCACAGGTCTGTTAGGCTCTGGTAAAAACCCACGCAGTTAGCTCTGGTTAAAGAGTTCCCATTGAGCGAAGGCATTGTTAAAAGCAGAGTTCTCTGGATGTTTTTCAGAATGGCTACTTTTCCCCTCCCCCTGCCACAGAATGAGGGCATTTTTTTCAAAGTTAACTTGATGTGGAGAAATAATATCAACATTATATATATATATATATTACATATATAATATTGATATTATTTCTCCACATCAATGTATATAATGTTGATATTATTATATATATATAAATTCCCATTCAAGAAGCAGGCTCTAATAGTTGCTACAAATATACATCAGTTACAAGAATTTCAGTATAAAGACATTAAACTGCTATATCTCTCTAAATCTGGGTATATACATTAAGTATCAAAAATCTACAGTGGTTCATGGGTATAAAAACACACACAAGTATCCTTTGCCCTTTGTAGCATCCAATGAGAATTATTCTATCAACGACACATTGAGTACAGTCAAGTTCAAAAGCTGCTGGCAAGTAGAAATTGCACTAGTAGTTAAATGTTTATCTATGAGGAATGTAGGCTGAAACTTTAGGAGTTTCTGAAAATTAATGAAGTTAATATCTGTTGCCAATTCTTTATCTGTTACTACTTTAAATTATTACTTTCCAAGCATTGTCTTTTGTTTGCCATAAATATTGTTGTAATTTACTCTTGAAAAACAATAGAAATAGTCTACTTATATAAAGGATAAAAGAAGTTATTCATGAAAACATCAACATTTGAATTTTGCCGAACTTTCATCTGAATCAACGTCAGCATTCCTAACTAATAAAGAGAAGAAAACAATAGACTTCCAAGAACTGTTCTATGAATAGCAATACTCTTGTGAAGTTTTATAAAAATATATTAAAATATGAGCAATGCATATTAAAATATCAAGCTCTTTTTTCAACAGCTAAACATGTTTTATCAAGTTACTAAATACTTGATCTGCATATGAATCCAATATTTCTTATAAACTTTTGTAATGTCAATTGACTCTTCTAGAAATTAAACACTGACCATATTGGAAAGTAAAGCTATCTTAGCAAACTAAAGGGAAAAGCTGGTGTATTGAAACAAAACATTTTGACATTGTAAAATAATCATCATCAGTGGGTGCTAGGGGAGTCACCAGGATGATAGAATGTTAATGATTATTATTGGTATTTACCCAATATTATTTTTTCAATAAAATAATTCTAAGTATGATTTTTCCATGTCACAAGGGATATGACATAGCTATATTAGTTATTTTTCTATCAAGGATTTAAATAACTTTGTTATTTTAATCAAATACCATCATTGTTTTTACTTCCATTTGCCAAAATGTACTATTTTTCAAGGAAAACAAAGATAGCACTAACTAGCATACTAAAATGAAACTTGTAAGGACATGAAACAGGTTCATATACAATTATCTATAACTAAAACTTCATACTCAAATATAAATAATATATTAATTATAATGAGGATACAACGTCCTCTCCAAAATAAAAGCTGGAGCATCAAATAAAGCAGTCTGCTTTAATAGGTTTTTATTCTGCACACTGGGCTTGAAATTCTGTTTTGCTTCATAAAAATCATGATAAAAATAAAATCATAATTAAAAATTTGAATTTCAAAAACATGTTATATTCTTTTCTTGTTATGCTAAGTATATGTACTAGTTTCCTATTGCTGCTTAACAATTTACAACCAGCTTGGTGGTTTAAAACAACACAAAATCATGTTATAGTTCTGGAGGTCATAAGTCTGAAGTAGGTGTCACAGGCTACAATCAAGGTGTCAGCAGAGCTGCATTCTTTCTGGTGGCGCTAAGGAGGAACCTACTGCCTCCTATCCTTTCTACTCTCTGTCATCCTTCACTCACTGCCCCTACTTCCATCTTCAAAGCCAGCATCTTGGGTTAAATCCTTCCACCTTGCCCTCTTTCTGTTTCTTTCTCTTCTGCCTCCTTCTTCCACTTTTAAGAACCCTTATGATTACATTGAGCCCACCTAGATAATCCAAGATAATCTCCCCATTGTAAGTGTGAACTGCCTAGCTATCTGAGTTCCATCTAACATTTAAACTCCCTTTTGTCACATAAACTAATGTCACATATTCTGAATATTAAATTCACTTATATGCAATGTAATTTAATGTTGTATTACCAGCTTTCAAGGGAATATTGTAAACATGTTCCTTAGTGTATGATATTTAAAGATTAATTTAAAAATATTTCTATAGCCCTGGCTGGTGTGGTTCCATGGATTGAGTGATGGCCTATGAACCAAAGGGTTACTGGTTCGATTCCCAGTCAGGGCACTTGCCTGGGTTGCTGGCCAGGTCCCCAGTAAGGGGTGTGTGAGAGGCAACCACACATTTATGTTTCTTTCCCTCTTTCTCCCTCTCTTCTCCTCTCTAAAAATAAAATAAATAAAATCTTAAAAAATATATGTATTTCTACTGTAATTATGTCACCATTTTATTTCTTCTCCCTCAGTTTTTAGGCTACCTAATTTCTAATGATCTTATCTTCAGTTTAAATCTTGGTTACATATCACATTACATCTTTTTGGTTGTTATCCCTGCCCTACTAAATAATAAAGGATAAATGAAAAAAATATGGGTAGTGAAGTTGAAACTTTCTAAAGTTTTTAAATAATTAATTATCAAAGCAGTTTCTCATTTTCTCATTTAACTTCACAGCCATCCTCTGACATAGGCACACTAAGCATTATTTTTTAAAGAAAAAGTTTAGTTTTACTTATGGTTTTACATTTACTGGTATAAAGTTGTACAATTTATTATCCTGATTTTTTAACATGGAATTCATTTTTAGAACAGTTTTAAGTTCACCACAAAACTGAGCTGAAGGTACAGAGATTTCCTATGTATTTCCTGACTCTTAATCATAGAGCCTTCCCACTAGGAGAATCCTGCACCAGAGTGGTGCATCTGTTATAATCAATGATCATATGCAGAGCCATCATCATCACCTGAAGTCCATAGTTCACATCACAACTAATTCTGAGTGCCGTACATTCTATGGCGTTAGCAATGTATGATGACACGTACCCACCATTACAATATCATTCAGAACAGTTCCGCTTTTCTAAATATTCTCTCTGTTCTGCTTAGTCACCCCTCCATCCCTCTTTACCCCCTGGCAACCACTGATCTTTTTACTGTGCCCATAGTTTTGCTCCACTGAACATTTTTTAAGTCTTATATTAAAGGTGAGTTAACTGAGAACGTAAAGATTCCCTGGCATGCCTCAAGCCACCTAGCCAGTCAAATGTCTAGAATTAAATTAGAACAAAGATCGTTTGAACCTACTACGTTAAGTGAATTTATTTTAAACCACATTACTTCTTCCAAATGATGTAATAAGTTCATACCCTAATGTCGATGAATCAAAAAGTCCTGGAAATTATTTTATTTAAAATTTAAATAAAATAGAAAAGAAAGGCCTTTTACACCTTTAAACTTGTGATTTATTGCATTACCATGATACAGGGGAGGTAGCATGGGATACTGCATTAAAAAAGCACAGGGTGAGAAGGTAAGAGTTCACTTAGCTTTGGCAAGATTTTACAATTTTCTGAGAACTTATCTGCAAGGTGTGGATAATGTTTTCAATCACTAAGAACTATGTAGACTAGGTCCACATTTGGTGCATTTAAAATCACTTTATAAATTATAAATTTCTCTTAAATATAATGAATCATTGTAATTATTATATGGAAACAGTCTATGAGTTGACTTAGGCAAGGGACACAATTTGATCAGGAACTGGTTATTACCCAAAATTAACCTACAGAGAGAAATGGTGTCTAGAAGTTGCCCTGCCCTCCCAATTCTAATCAATGCTTTGTCTGTCCTGGCCTTCCCTCTGTCTATGCTAGTCACTAGTCCAACTGGGCTTTCAGATGTGGTTTCCTAAAGTCTCCTACACAGCAACATGTTTACTTTTGCCCTTGGCAAATGTGTAAAATTGTTACTAATGTGATAGCATCATGATTAGTTGGAATTCTCTAGGAAATAGTCCCATTACCCAAAAGTGCTGAGGTAAAATATGCTGAAGAATAAAACTAGGTTTTTGTCTCAAATAAGTGTTTAAACTGGGGATAAACACTTTATTATGGCCAGGACATGAAATAGGAGGCCAGCGGCAATCAACGAGTTTGCAGGTATAAGCAGGGGCATCGTGGGAGGGCTACACCCTTGACCTCCCACGTACGACAGGGGACCAACGAGAAGTTTTAAGCAGGGTTATAAAATAGCCAAACTTAGGTTGTATAGTGGCTACAGACAGGAGCTGGACTTCAGTGGGAAAAGAATCCGAGTTTGGGAATAGTTAAAAGTGAGTTTCAAAATGGATTTAATGAGCATTCTGCATATAAAATAGAATGAGTAAAGAAAGGATTGTATCATCTCCACAACAGTGAAACAATATTTATTGGAGAGCTATTAGCTGTTACACACTGACTGAAGTGCTACAGTTGTATCGTCTCGGTTAATGTAGTGGGTTCGGCACTCTTTTTATTGCACAAAAGAAGAAACTGAGGAGTGGAGAGGACACACATTTACAGTCACGGCGCACAGTTTGCAACAGGAGAGTCTAGATTCAAACCCGGGCACATGGGATGTGATGTGAGTAGGAAAATACGAGTGGTCAACGATAACTCCTAGTTTCTAGCGAAATTCGCCAGAAGGAGTGCCTGCAAAGGAAGGTGAGAAGCAATGAGAGAAGCTCGTTTTAGCCTTTTAGTGTACACCATGGTTCAAACACTCTCCACCACTGGACATTCACCTCATTTGTTTTCCATATCTTATTACTATGAATGATACCAGATCACTATCCTGTACACATATGGATATAGATTTGAATTACTTTCTCTTTACAGAAATTAATTACAATTTTAATCCTAATACCAATAATACAATGTATGAAAGTAATAGTTTCTTCATAAAGCTTACTAATATTGTCTATTCTATTTCCTTGTTAACCATTAATACTCTGACCTTCTGGCTAAAAAAACAAAAAAACCTCTCCAACTCCCCCCCCCCAAACAAAAACACTCTTTTAATGTAATTGCAGCCTTTTGTTTTCATCCAGCCTTCTAAAAGTGTCGGTGAATTTTCCATCACGCGAGAACACCTGCAGCACGCACAGCGCAAGGGGGGCGAGGAGCTGTGTGTGGACCAGCGCACAATGGCACTGAGGTGAGGCGCGGGGCTCGCTGCCCTGCAGGCCCTAACAGCGGGCCCTGAGAACCTCAGGCCTTTCTAGAAACTCGGCCTCTTAAAAATTAAGAGGACAATATTAACCTAGTTCTCAGAAGTCTTCAAAATAGGAGATGTCCTTTTTTTTAATGACATACAAAGAGCTTATTTAGTAGAACAGAAGTGGCAGTCAAGGACACTGCACACGTATTTTCTACTTTCTACCTTGTTTTTGTTCATATTTTGGGGAGGTGTTTAAAGGGAACTCTTTATTTAGTTTAATTAAAACAGTTTCATTTCTCCATTATTTTATCCTCAACAGTTAATTTTATTAAAAAAAATTAAAGACATTGAATTTGTGATCAATAGCCAATTGTATTTTCTGGCTTTTATGATCAGACCCCAACGATTGAGCCTTCCATTAGCTAGTCCGCTTCTCTGATCCTCGCACGTCATTAGCTTACGGAATCCCAATTAGTCCTCTCAGTGACACTTTGTTGCAGCACTGGCCTTGCCCTCTGCAGATCCCACCTGACAGCTCGGTGAACAAGCAGGCTAAATTAGGACTCCAATGACTCACAGAGGCTGAGGCCCTTACGGCTCTTCCTGCTTAGACTGTGTCTGCAAGCAACCTTGTAACCCTGCTTTTTCTGCTGTGCCATAGGAGAGTTCCTAGCACTAAAAATGATCAGCTTAGAGATGCATTGGTTACATTTTTTAGTATCGTGCCAGATACAAAATATACTGAGATCATGCTTGGGATTTACTCAGCTACCTCACGAAGTAGACCAAAGAATGTTGACCAAATGTATCAGAAATACAATTTTCTGAAAGGTTTTAGCATTGTATTTTATATCATCATCATCTCAACTGTATTAGCTCAAAAACTGAAAAACAGGAAGTCTATACACTAACAATGCATGAACTGAATTAAAAGCATTTAGTAGTTGAACTGGCTGCTGCCTCATTATTTAAAACACGTCAAGAATTAAGTGAAAAAAGTGCTGATAAAAATTGAAAGGTACAACTTCAAGAACTAATCCACTTGAAAAGTATTCATTATGGATGTATTCAGCGAAATGGTGAGCAGATAATTTGGTGACTTAAATTATGAGCATCATGTGTATATCCAGTCATATCTGTGTTTGTGTGTATATGAAACACATTTCACATATGTAATAATTATGGGGACGAGACAGTTCATGCACAGTTTTTGTTTTCAGCCCCTATGACAGGACTTGACAGTATTAACCAATTAATTATGTAAAGAAAGGCAAACTAATAAAGACTGCGAAGTGTTTACATAAATATTTTTCTGGTCATTTTAGGTATCGTTTAAGTAAACTTGACTTATTACATTTTTATAATATTTACATTGTGATTTACTACTATCTGCAGTATATTTGAAGGTTTTGATAGGGTAACCAATACAAGATATAAAGTATAATCTAATAAATTTAAAATCCATTCTCTGTTATCACCATACTGCTATGTATTATAGTACTTTAAGGTAACTTTTATTCTGTGCAAGACTGTAATGAACAAAACTGGGTATTTTTGACATACAGTCACTGCAACAGGAATGTCAAGGAGATGCAAAAGCAGAGCAAAGACACAAATACTCGTTCTTCTTGGACCAAACCGCGGACCCCAGTCTTCACGGTGGTAACCACTGGGCAACTCTATTCATTTCTAGACTTTTGAATCCTCTATTTTATTTATATTTACATCCTCCCCAGGAACTGATTTTTGTTCTTTCAAAACAGACATCTAGAATGTATTGGAAACAGTGCAATTTTAGGTTAACAACACCCTCAAAACATAAATCAAAATATTTCTTTTCTCAGAAGCATTTGCAGTATCAGGGGCGATTACATATTAAATATTTTATTTGCTTTTAGTTTCTGTTTCCCATGTCATCCTGGTCCCGAGAACCATACCCCTGCTCCTTTTAGGGTTATTCTCTTTTATCTTTCTTATTCTCCCAAATGCAGATTTTCCTCAAGCCTTAGTTCCTTCCCCCCAGATCTCTATTCCACATATTTATATCAGAGTTTTAATTCTCACCTCATGGCAAGTGCTGTCTGAATCTCCTACCTTCTCTCTTTATGAACTCTAGATCTTGATTTCTAATTCTCTGCTGGACAGTTCTGTTTTTACATTACCCCATTATTATCAAGACTCAACACATCCAAAGTCAAAATCAGCTTCTCTTCCCCACCAGCCCAGACCCTCTTCCCACCAGTCCTGCCGGTGCGTGCAGTTCTGTTATGCTCCGGGTCAGCGCCTTGTGGTTGAATCTCTCTCTGTCCAGGAACTTTCCCCAGTCTGGGGTAAATTAACACAGTCAACTTACTCTTCATTCCAAATGTGTCCTACAGCAGTTCTTTCATGTTTTTAAAATCAAACCTACATTTGGGCTTCCTAACATTATGGTTATACAAAATAATTGCCATCAAGCTGGTTCTCAAAATCAGAGACACCAAAATCAATGTTTTCCAAAAAGCCAGATTATTCACTGACTCTGGTTTCTACAATCAAATATTCTGTCTCTCTTTTTTTAGAGAGAGGGGAGGGAAAGAGAAAGAGAGGGAGAGAAACATCAATTGTGGTTGCTTCTCACGTGCCCCCTGCTGGGGACCTGGGCTACAACCCAGCCATGTGCCCTGACAGGGAATCGAACACAGCAACTCTTTGGTTTGCAGGCCAGCACTCAATCCACTGAGCCACACCAGCCACGGCTATTCTGTCTCTTTTTTAAAACATTATTGGCTCTGGTATACTCACTGTCTCACAAGCATATGGGCATAAGGCATATCTATGTGCCATTATCTCTTGTCTCAAATTCCATCTTTTACTTTGCCTGATTATTCATATTCCAGCCATGTTTCACAATGTGTATGCTTCAAGCTCTACATCCCACAGGAGTGGCTATTTTCTCCAAGGCAATAGCAAAATTTTAATAGCAAGTTGAAAAGTCTGTATCTTCTTAAATTATATAGTACTTGCATGCTCTGATTATGTGAAGTTATACCTCTGTCATATCTTCAACCAGATACAAGCTTCCTGAAATTTGGGGAAGTCCTTTAAGATTTTTGTTCCTGTTTTCTCATCTGTAAAATGCTAACAAGAAAATTATTTGTCTCTTAGCATATGCGTTATAATGCATTATTGGTCTCAATAATTCATCCCTCCCTACAGCCACACACTCCGCCATGAAACTTTGCAGTACACTCCCACTGTGGACATGGCTGACTCCCCTGCCTCATGACTACTTCGGGCTTACGCTGACCAGTGAAATGAGGTTTGCAGTGGGCTAGTTCTAAGTCTAGACATACAAATGCCTACAGTCATCTCGTTTACCTATTTGCAACCAAGAGATCTTGTGCAGGCCAGCCCACTGATCCTGGAAGTAAGATGAAAGGTACCTGAATCAGAGGCAGCCTCTAAACCACCACTGCTCTGTGAAATACGCCAAAGGGAAATCTGAACAATGGTTCATTTACCAAGGGATTCAGCAGTCACAAATTTAAAACCGTTCTGGAGATTTGTAGCCTAAACATATACTTATTCTTGAATGCTGCTGAGATTCTGCAGTTGATTTCCACGCCAAACTTTTGTGGCAATCACTAACCATAACAGGATAGTTAGGAGTAAAATGCTTGGTGAAATGTTCAGAACAGCACCTAGCACATAGTATGTGCTCAATAAACATGAAAGAATTATTTAACTATTTGCACTTGTCCTTCCAGAATATAAAAAATAACGCTTATACAAAAAAGTTTAATAAATTTTAATGAAAATTCTAGAAACCTACAAAAAGCTAGCTAATTCATATAGTTCATTCTATTTTCAGTCAAAAGGTAAAATTGTAAGATTTCTATTTCCATATTGAATGTTCTAGTGAAGAACACACTTCTAATGAAGCAATTTCCCAAGAGGCATCTCTACCCAAATTTCTAAATGTGCCACCCACTCTTCAAGACTAACATGTTACTGTGTAAAGTCTGAATATATATTTAAACATATGTGGTTAAAAAAAGAAAAAGACCAATAGGTAAATTGTTCATGGCCAAAAAGAATAGTCTCATTTGTGGCACTTTATATTTACCTTAAAATGGAAACAAAACATTTTCATATAATATTATACAGAAGAAATTTCTGGCATCCAAGGGTATAGCGGTCATGCAACCGAACACTAAAAGCAAGGCTGAAATCTAGGGCTTCTGCTTTATCATTCAGTATTAATGGCATAATAATTTTAAAGTTAAATGCTTCCTCCTCTGATACATTAAATCATTAATGAAATTGAAAGATAAATGTTCTTATTAAAGCACTGCACGAGGGGGAAAGGGTGGGCACCTCAAACCTCCCTTTAAGAGATTCTGCTTCAGGGAGTGTAGTTAACTGAGAATTCCCAGCTGTGCACCTTCAGATGCAATGTGGTATTTATTTGAGGCCGAGCTTCCCCAAGCTTCTTCCAGCCAATGACCAAGCATCAGGGTACTAGAGCTAGGCCATTTCTTACTCTTGAAGGTCTCTTTTGACCTTGGCTCAGGGACCTCACCTTAGCAAGGCCATGTGCTGTACTCTGAGGCTCTTCTACCTCAATCTTTCTTCCTTCAATCTCCCCTCCCACACAGGTCAGGCCTGGGTCAGTGTCTAAAGGTTCTCTCTGTCTACTTCCACTCCATCCCTTTCCCTTTCGCAGGTGTTGCCTGTACAAGCATCATGCATCCAGTCCTGGGCTGATGACTGCTTCTCAGAGGATCTAAATGGAGCTGTAATGAAAAGCCACACATAGGACGATTCCAAGGCAAATTTTAATTGATTTACTGTCTTTAAACTTTTTCTTAATTGCCTTAGATTGATGCCCCTTCCTTCTACCTGGCTGGTTAAGGAAGGAAACTCAGGCTTTAAAGAGAGAGCAGTTTTCTGCTGATGTTGGAAGGAGAATTTAGAGAAAGTCAGTTCCCCTACATAATAGTTCAACAAAATATGGAATATTCCAAGAGCTGAACTCTCCAAAGCAATCAATCAAATATGAATATAGCTCTTGTGACTGACTTCATAAACTTAGCAATTACTTGCTCAGGGTCTGAGAGCTGCGTTTTCCCGGGAGAGCTATAGAATGGCTGAGCGATAAGTAGGAGAAAAACTGCGGATGGAAATGGAATTCATTGAGATGTTTCCATGCATTAAAATAGAGCCTTCTGCCATTAACATTATATTTCCTACTTAATGTCACCAACATGGTTGGGGTAAGGTGAAGACTATGTAAAAGGAATAATATCCAACCTAATATTTTATTAGGTTAAAATCTGAGATGAAAAGCATATCTGGTGGGAATTATTCTTAAAACACTATTTGGATGTTTCCTAATATATTGCTCAGCTGTACAATAAATGCGGAAATGCTGAAGACTCACATTTAGAGAGAGTGTATATCCAAACCAACTGACATGATTCATAAAACCTTTGTATCATTTTAACAACTACACACACTCTATATTCACCCAAATGGAAAAATAAATGCTCTATTTTGGCATTTTATGTTTTTATTCTTAGATCTGAATTCACTGAAATACAGAAATTGATTTATATTGAAATTTTGGATGTAAAAATTTACTAAATGCTAATTACAACTTTCCAGATAATCAGATGTAGTTTGTCATTACTCATTCTGTAACTTGTCAACCCTGAGATTTGTCTTAGTAAAAAGAATAGCAGATTATACCTACCCAGCAATAAAAACATCTCTCTAGAAGCAGCTGCTCTTCTCCACAGCTAACTTGGAACTTCTCATCAAACAAAGTTTAGATCACTCTGCCACCTGTTGATCTGTCCCAGGCTAGTTAAAGTTTGGCAGACCATTTTGCCAAAGTCCTGCATGACTTGGGAAAAGTTAACTAGAATCAAATTCTACTACAGGTTTCTCTCTAGTCATAGGAAAATATTTATAAAGGCTTCTCAAGAGAATTCTTGAATATTCAGTCTGATTTCCACTCATTCTGTTCTCGTCTCTACTGAATTCAAGTGGCTCTTATTGGAGAGTTTGTATCCTAATGAATGGCCCATCTTAGATATTGCATTAATCCCTAACTAAAGTAATGTATATCTTAAGCCATTCAAGTAGAGCAGCAGCACCGGGCGAAAGGGGCTGGGCAGAATGACATGTTACCAATGCTAAAAGTCCCAATTTAGCTGCTTACTAGAAATAGAACAGAGACAAACTGAGGTACTTTTATCATTACAATGGGCTGTAACATAGCAATGATACTCTTCCACTGCATTTATATAAACTCAAGTCACTAAAAAACTAATTAGTGGTAAAAACGCGATCTCAATCTGAGGCTTCCAAGTTCTCAATGTTTTACTCTTAGAATTGCCTCCTGTTCCGTCTTACTCTGCTTCCTCATCGTTAAAATAGGAATGGTAAAACCACATAGGATTCTTTGAGAGTTCAGGGAGGCACAACACTGAGAACTTGGAAAGCTGTCTGTTTTGCTAAAGAATGTCATGCGTCCTCCGGTAGTGTGCTCCTTGGGATGCGCTTTATGGCTTCCTGGGTCTTCACTCACCACTAGAAGGGAGTGATACCCATATTGTTTTGTTTTTGTTTTTCTTTTCCTTTTCTCTCTCTTGTAGGTCAAGGGATTGCCAACTTTCCTCAATAGGAACAATCAAAATCTAGGCCAATTTTATTTTCTTTTGCTGCTTCAAAGGCAACCACTACTGGGGCTAAGTGCTCTGGGTTAAAGATGCTGCCATTTTAAGTAGTCGTTCTCCATGCACTGAAAATATATTTTCCCCTTTTACCAGAGAGGTGGTGTCCTGGTCCCCAGTGCTTTTCCCTTCTAGCTGGAGGAAGGCTTTCTTTATTTGAGGTTTATCTTCACCTTTAACAATTTATCAGCTGAGATTTCTCTCCTCTATAGAGCTCATCCTTTAATAGTAAATTTTCTTACCCTTCAGAAGTTTATCAGCAAGCTCTACAGTTTTTATCTAAAAAGAGAAAGTAAGTTTTGTTTAATTTCTGTTAGATATTTTTTAGAAAATACTTATTAAAATAATACACGTGAGATCTTAGCACTGTATTCAAAACATCTCAAGTATTCAAAATTTATTTATTAAATTTATTCTGTTTATTTAATTTGACGAATTAAACCAAGAGTTGGTCTATAACTTTCTTGAATATTATATGCATAGCTTACAACTAATAATACAAACTAGTCTAGGTTTTACTATATTTTCCTGGATTTAGACTGTAAGGTTTTCAACTGTTTCTTTTACTTTTTATTCTTTATTTAATATCCTGGACAAAAAAAAAACCCAAAAATGATTTTTTAAAACATGCCTTGTAACACACAATTGAAGGGACCAAAATCTTATTGTTACTGTTGGTATTTAGCTAATTATTGATGGGAAATGGGAGAAAAATGGAGTTGGACATTGGGCTTAATAAACTAGACAGCCTGAGCCTGTTTGTTTCACCGAGAAGCCTCAGCTTTATGCCCCAGGGGATTCCAGCATTTCTCCACCAAATGGAGCACTTCTCCATTTCCCTACTCTGGTACCATATTTTGGGGGAACACAGGGAGAGGTGCTTGGCCAAAGATGCCCACCAGTCTAAATAAGATGTGGGCTAATCAAAAGCCAACAAAAACTTGGGAAGTTCATTGGCCAATTTGAAAAAGCTTCTGGTCTTTTCCAAATATAAACTAATATAACCCTGGGGGAACAAAGAATTTCTCTCTCTCTCTCTCTCTCTCTCTCTCTCTCTCCTTGCACTCACCTCATGCATTTGCACATCGTCTCTCCATAGCCCTGTGCCCTTAGCAGCCGTGTGGCCCATGGCCAAGTGGGCTCCAAACACAGGCTCCGGGAGGAAGCCTGAACAGGGAAGCGCAGCAGTGGACTTCAGCTGGAAACAAATGCTCAGTCAGTCAGATGCCGGACTGAACTGTACTTTATTATGGAGCAGAAACTCTAGACAGCGGGCTTTATTCTGGCCCTACTGATGACAAGATTGGACCTTTTCTATGGTGAGACAGACAGAAGTGGGACATTGGGAACTCAGGAGGGAATTCTCTTAATTTTACATCATCAACAAAGTTTACCGCAGAACCCCATCCTCTCTCGTGGGTCCTAGGAAATTCTTTTTCTTGTGAGACTGCAAGAACTCCACTTTCATGATAACACTGCCACCCTGAAGCTGCTTGTAGGGATATAAACTTTAAGCTCTTAACAGAGGATGCCCTGGCCAGGTGGCTCAGTTAGTTGGAGCAATGTCCCGTACATCAAAGGTTTGTGGGTTCAATCCTCAATCATGGCACATACCTAGGTTGTAGGTGTGATTTCTGGTTGGGGCGTGTATGGAAGCAACTGACTAATATTTCTCTTTCACTTCTCTCTCTCTCTCTCTCTCAATCCCTCATCCCCCTTCTCCCTAAAAACAGTGAAAATATCCTCAGTGAGGATTAAAAGAAATAAAGAACTAAGAAACTTTGACACTCCCCCTTGTCCTGCCCAAGATATTCAGATGGAGAAACCTGCTTCAGGAAAGATATTTTAGAATGCTGCATTAGCCTAATTTGAGTTGAGTATGGTAAATATAGTGCTTCAGGCAGGTGCCTGTTAGTGAGAAACTCCCCGTGTCTCATTGCTTCTGAGTCACCTGGAAGGATTTCCTGCCCTGTGTATTCAGCTCTTCCTCAACTATCTATCAATCTCCCACTCTTGCTTCTGAAATCATATATCTCATTATCTCCTCTTTCTCCTTTGTCCAAGATGTCTCATATGCCCAATGTTGCCTCACTGTCTTGGGAAATTTTCATATGTGCACATGTATTAAACTTTGATTTTTCTCCTGTTAATCTGTCTCTGTTAATATGGTGAGTAGCCTAGCCAGAAGAACTTAGAAGATGGGAGGAAAAGTATTGATATTTTTTAGCCCCCCACACAATATAAAGCTAGTGTACTTTAAAAGAATAATAATAACAGCAACAACTAACATTTACTGGACCACAGGCCAGGTAGAACACTAGAGCCTTCCATACATGATTGTATTTAATCTTCACCACAGTCCTGTGAGGTTAAGTAGTATTTTTAACAATGTATACAGAACAGTTTAATACTACCAAACATTTAAAAAATCATTCTAAGGCTTAGAACAGTTTTAGTTCCTGGAGCCAAAGGAAAGTTAAATTGATGTTAAATGCTTATATCTTTACTCTTAGGAATGATTATGGAGAGACTCACACTAGCTACTTTATGCCATTCTCTAGCTGTGTCGTTAACTGTGCTTAGAATAGCATAAATTTATAAGCCGAAGTATTTTATAAAGATGAATCTTTCAAAACGTAAGTATAGTTAGTAAGTTATGAACTTACAGAGATCAAAAAGTTTGGGATTTTTCTCCAAAACTATGGACATAAATTTCTTTTCCAGTGTGCTCACCAATGACACATCTTTTACACTTTACACTCTTTATATTTAATATTTAGCTGCCTGCATGTTACTTCCCCTGTGGACTTGGCTCTGCTTAATTCTTGGCTATAGTTCATTAGCTGGAGTAAAAGGAGTCATATTCTTCCTTTTAGAACCTGTACTTTTTAAAAATGACTTTTCAGTGACTTTTATTTAAAGTCAATGGAATTGAATTCTATTGAGTATCTGAGATAATGTTTGTAGCTTTCTGCCTAAACAGGAGAAGAGTCCTATGCAATTATTATTACTCATCATCCTAGGAAAGGTTTGCAAATTGTACACAGAAATCACAGAGAACATCCTTTGGTGCATTAAACTTAGCTGTCACCCTTCTGCTTCATAGTGATATTGAATTTCATTTTACTAATGATTTTATGAGCTGTATGTATAGCCCATACCTCTACTATTGTAACCAGAATTAAATGATTGTTTTTATTTTATTTAAACAATAGTCAAGCCATCAAGTCAGGATAGGCACTTCAATGGTGGAGGGCTCAGTCCAGCCCCAGAGGGCAGTTAGAAACAAAACTAGAAAGGAATTAATTCTTAACATGTACTT
This sequence comes from Desmodus rotundus, assembly GCF_022682495.2. NCBI lineage: Eukaryota > Metazoa > Chordata > Mammalia > Chiroptera > Phyllostomidae > Desmodus > Desmodus rotundus. Next base: position 51,142,728 of record NC_071389.1, read on the forward strand.
TTTCTTCCATATCTGCTCTTAGATCCAGAAATATATGGTCATCAGGCAAAGGGTATTCTCCACAGAATTTCTAACATGAAAATATGTTTTATAAATGTAACACATTTGCAAATTCACTTTTAATAGTTTGCCAACTGCCAGCATGATTCCACTCTCACATATTTTTAGCTCCAGAAAACAGTATCAGTATTCAAATGATAAATTGTACTTTTTGTCATGTTACAGGATTCTATTTGTGCTCCTTTCCTTTAACTACATATTCGTGTTTTTGAGCTACATACTCATTCTTGGAATGTTCTTTCCCAAAAGCTGTTCGATGTTCGATGTAGCAATTATTCCCTTACTTGTCCCTTGCACTTCATTCACTATAAAATATAACTGATGTGCTTGAAATATCAGACTATTTCTCTCCACTTTATATTTTCTCCTACCAATCTCACACTCTTCCCCTCAGCATCTGGAGAGTTCCAATTTATCTTTTAATCATAATTTAATCAGTAATTGTAATTTTAAACTCTTCTTGGCTTCCCTATGCACCTCTGGTCTGGACTTCCAAAACAGTGTCATACATGCCCCCTTCAATGTACACATGTCTTTCAGTCTTGGCAATGAGCTCGTAAATGCTTAGATGCATTTTATTTATCCCTATATCTTGAGTGATTAGTATTATTGAGGTCATAACAGGCCCTGGAGAAATGGTGTTTGTTCAATGACCAGGTTAGTGAAACCATACTTTATAATTGGCATAAGAAGGTATATGTTACATTGTTTGACAGATATTTATTAGGTTGGCAAAAAAATTCATTTAGTTTTTTCTGTAAAATAAAAGACACATTTTTCATTTTCACCTATACCTTTACTGATTTGGCTTGAGTATGTTGGCTGTTTCCCCTGTGGAATAATGTTGATTGTTCTCAATTCATGTCTTGATTTGATCGCTATCAACTTCAACTGGTCTACCCCAACGTGGAGTATCATCCCGCAAGAAATCTCCGGCATGACACTTGGCAAACCACTTTTGACACATTCCATCAGTCACAGCACCTTCTCCGCACACTGCACAAATCTTTTTTTTTTCCATTTTAGTTGTGTCTTTTATCTTTCTTAAAATAATAAAGCATAACATGCTGAAAATGTGTATTTTTTCCACCTTCAATATTAAAATGACTACACAACAATTCTGTACATTTTGTAAGTTTTTTAAATGCACACTGATATGACAGCTGTAGCAACGCAATCTAACGGAATTGTTTTGAACAAAGTTAAAGACAGCTAAGCGCTACTGGAGACATCTTACAGAAAAAAAACAAATGAACATTGTGGCCAACCCAACATTTGTATTTTTATAAATTCTCTTTCTATAACATAGATAAATGCAATCATAAAAGTCCTATAATAAGAACTGTCACTACGATGTTCGTGGCACAAGGTTTTACTCCTCAAGTCACCTGCGGAAAAGCATGTAGCTGTGAAGAGGTCCAGAAAGGATTCAGAGCCAGGTCTGTCTCATTTGCACACCTGTCTTGGTCTTCCCTGCCAGGCAGTAATATACCACGCCTGCGTTTTGATTTCTCTTCTCCTTTTTTCTTTCCTTCACTCAACCCTCATGTACTCATTTCTTTAATTCACAGCACTGATAAGTCATTGCCTCAGAATTTTTGTCTCTACATAATAAAAAAGTTTAATTTTTTTTATAATAATGAAAATCACTGGCCAAATATAGCTACATTAAGTGTAAGTTGAGAAGAAGAAGAAGAATATATAAACAAATGATTCAGCTGTGCCAAATATACACATTGTCAGGACGTTAATTTAACCCTTTATTTTCAGCAGCGCATGTATGTGGGCATGCGTACGTTTCATGTGTGTTGACTTCTATAGAACATAACTTTACAACTGTGTGCAGGTGTTTGTGAGACTTTGTTCATCATTTACGTGAAATGACTTGATAAATGCTAAATATATGAAAAATGCTTGCATCATTATTAATGATTACATTTACCTGGTTAACTTAAATAGAAATATAGTTTTACATTTCTGAATATTTAGTCAGACATTTATTTTTATTGCATTGAGTTTTGAAAAATAGTTTTGGTAATTTGTATGCAGAATGATCACACACTTTGACTTCTTGCCACCAAAAATATAATGTTCCTAAACATTCATTTCTATTTAATTTTGTTTTCTCTTACGTTAATACAACATATCAATCAAATGTTGTATCATAAAATGAACATTTTGGTTAAAGTTTTACACAGGAAAGAAAGTATATGTCCACTAATGTAACTGAACAACTAATAATGATTAATAATGAAACTAGCTACAGTCACCAGACTGCTCTTTGGATGTAAATTACCTGCGGCTCCCTTCATGTGTGATATAGCTCCTTAATCGTTTTTGATATTTTTATAAAAATTCATTTAAAATACTGATATATGATAATACATGATAGGCAATGATTAAAACACTTCAACCCATTAAATAATCCTGCATTTATTCATTAGATTTTATGTCGTATAAATTCTGCTACCTATTGTTTTTGTCAATTTGCTGGCTTTTGATATTCTCAATATGTGTAAACAGTGAATCAGTTCATTTTATAGTTTTTTTCCATGTTAGTAAAAGGTTTACTTAAATGTTTACATGATAATTCAGTAACTATGAATTTCTATTCATACAGATAATTTGATATGATTCACTAAAACTGCTACCACACATGCATGTAATTGTATGTGTAATATTATAGTTATTTAGATATTTTCTTTTTTTATTTAATCCTTATTGTAATTTTTTCCATATCCATCTAGTCCCCTTACACCCTTTTGCCCCATCAATCACTACACTGTTGTCCATGTCCATGAGTCCATTTTCCTTTTTGCTCAATACCTCACTCCCTACCTTCCTCCCACTGGCTGTCATCTGTTCTCTATGAGTCTGTCTCGGTTTTGCTTGTTAGTCCAGTTTGTTCATTAGATTCCACATATGAGTGAAAGTCTATGGGGTTTGTCTTTCTCTGACTGGCTTATTTTACTTAGCACAACGTTCTCCAGGTCCATCCACACTGTTGCAAAGGGTAAAATTTTCTTCTTTTTTAAGGTCTAATAGAATTCCAGTGTATAAATAAATATACCATAGTTGTGTCATCCACTCATTTACTGATGGACACTTAGGCTACTTCCATGTCTTGGTGATTGTAAATAATGCTGCAATGAACACAGGGGTGCTTATGTTCTTTTGAATTAGTGTTTTGGGTTCCTTCAAATATATTCTCAAAAGTGGGATTGCTAGGTCAAAAGGCAGATTCATTTTTAATTTTTTGAGGTATTTACATACTGCTTTCCTCAGTGGCTGCACCAATCTTCATTCTCACCAACAGTGCAAAAGAGTTCCCCTTTCTCCACATCCTGGCCAGCACTTATTGTTTGTTGGTTTATGGAGGATAGCCATTCTGACAGGAGTGAGGTGATATCTCATTGTGGTTTTAATTTGCATTTCTCTGATGATTAGTGACATTGAGCATCTTTTCATATGTCTATTGGCCATATGTGTGTCCTCTCAGAGAATCCTCTATTCAGGTCCTTTCCAATCTCATGGCACACATAAAGTAATTACTAATATTCTGCAGCACACCAAAAAATACATTTTTTCGATCTGATAAAAACATAGGTATACTTTTTATTCATTCATACCAGACAGCTATTGCTGTGTTGGCTCTTGTAACTTTTTAAATTTGACAACCTAAGGTAAAAGAGGTTAGTACACCTGACTAAATAGTCAGGTAATTGGATGTTTTAAAAATTCTTGTGGCACGCCAGTTGAAAATTATTGTACTAACATACTCCCAATAATTCTAAATCACATTATCCCTCCAACTGAGTTACAGAGTATTAATAAATGTGCACAAATGTAATCAGGATGTAGACTGATTCTCTTTAAAAGTTTAAGTTCCTTTGATTTCCTCATTGTTTCCATGTTGTCAGAGTCTCATGGGTAGTTCTTAAAGTTAATTTTTACTAGTTTGAGACATCCTTTGATGGATTACGTTGAAAACAACAAACCCAAACGTGCACACACATGGAAGAGAAACTTGTAGCATCAGATGCCTATTTCCATTGTTTTTTTGTTTTCATAAGCGCATAAAAGTTTAAAATGTTTCCTTAGACTTCTGGATATGTTTCTCATAATAAAAACCACCCAAATGGTATGTGTATACATCACAACAAATAACTTCTTAATGACAACTGTTTTATATATCCTCAAATCACTTTTTCTCTTAGTTATCATTACCAAACTCATATATATATAAACACATACATATATATACTCATGTTATAAATAAATTGTATCAAAATTCATATCAAAGGCCATCTTTAAACTGTGATTGAAAATGGGGTAGCACCCAGCTTCAGTGGAACACTGCAGGAGAGGGTGACATTTTGCTAGGCCATCACGTTAGCTTTATCTCCGTTGCTTTGGCCACGGGCATGTGGAAGCAGGGTAGGTAGATCCAGCACTTACCGTACCCTGAAGGTTGCACCAGCTTGCAGTGCAACCTTCCTCTGTCACAAATCAATGTTAGAAACAAACGTCCAGTCCCCAAGGTAGCTCAGGCAATCCTCCCTGAGGATCCTTCTGCTTACCACTGAATATAGGTATGTTATCTCATTTGAAATGATAGCATTTGCTTGTTCTATTTTTTGAAAGGTGCATTTATAAAACAGTTTTAGAACATTACAAACATTTTATTTAAATGGGTGACTCAAGTATGTTGGTTTAAATTAAACCACATGCTTGGGAAATTCATAGAGCTCTGTAAGGACTATATTTTATGAAAATGCAGGATGCTGAGCAACAACATTTAATCTGGAGGGCACTTGTCCTCAGTCACGCAAGACAAGATGTATTAGCCATAAATGAATTGCAGCAGTGCTACTTGAGTTCCTTTAATTTCCTAAACCAAGACTGTAAAAAGAATCAGTGGTACCGAATCCCGCTGGCTTGGAGAAAGGCAGTGCTTAGAGATAAAGAACAATTTATCTTATGCTGTAAAAAGGAGCAGTTTTGGCAGATAGTAAAACACAGCACAGTATAATATACTCTAGAAAGAATATTACAAAATATGGATTAAAAAAAAATTAAGAGTACTGATTCACTATATGTTCCCAAGTAAAAAGCAAATGAGAGTGTTAATTGCAAATTACAAATATTAAAAATGTAAATTACAGTCTAGCAGGGCATGTGCATATGTGCTTATGAGACATATTCTTAGCAATGAATTAGTAAGAAGAATATGTTTCACTTATGTAACTAAAATGGTAATTAAGCTTCAAACATTCCACGCATTTCCACTATTAAATCAAACTGAGTATCAACAAATTAGAATTATGAGATTTTGGACGTTACTTTGACTTTCCAGGTTATAGTTTATGGATTAGAGGGTTCAGTGTGTCCAGATTTTTAGTAAGTGCCTGGAAACTCTAGCATCTGCATGACAGGGCAGTTTCTCCTCCACTGGAGAAAGATCCTGATCTTTATACCGTTCTTTTTATAACGTTATTGATGACGATCTGATTATGCATCTCTTGTTTATTATTCCTATTCAGCATTCCAATGATATTTAACATCCTCTAAGGAAAAGTACATTCATATCTAAGCTATGGCTTTTGAACTTTATGCAGAGGGTGAGAAATATAGTTTTTGTCTAAAGTCATAGAGCTAATGAACAGTAAAACCACTCCCTAACTTTGGGCTTTACGTGTATATTATACCTAACCTTTCTGTGCCTCGGATAAAAGAAGCAAGAACTTTCGTAAGAAAACAGATATATTAATTTTTGTCTGATTTTTCAGATCACTGAACATAAATAGTTTTTAATTTGTCTGTGTCACCAAGGTAACACTGATATTAGATGCCTTATAATTGAAAAGCAAAATAAAACACATTTTCCTTGTCTATATTTGCAGGAAGTTCACACAGGCTAGTAATGAAAGTTCCAGTACATCAAAGTTCTAAAACTCAATACAAACATAATGCAACAGAAAGTGTCAGTAAAACATGCATCAGTCTGTCACATCTCTTCAGTGTTGGTATCTTTGTGACTCAGAAAAGAAATTTTAAGACCTCTATTATTCTGTCACTTCCTAAACACCCATATTGTTGAAATTATTGGCAGCAAAGAATTATACACACAAAATGGTTAAAGATAAAAAATGTTTTAAGGCTAAAGATGTCATTTAATTCTCTTTCTAATTCAGGGTCAGGGTTATGATATTTTTCATGTTATACATCCCTTTATTCTTGAGTTACATAGTGTACTTTTATTATAGAAAATGGTATGTATATTTTGTAAAAACAGTTAATTTTATATCACATACAGATATATTCCAGGTTAAATTATAAGCCTGAAGGCATATCTACCAAATACCACATCAGTTCTTTGAGACCAGCCTTAATGGTCTCAAATAAGTCAACTATGAAGGGTTTACCATCATAATATAATGTCATACTTAGGGAATAAAATATATACAAGGAGGATGTATCAAATTTATTAATGATAGTGGCCTAAGGTATTATTACACTAATTCAATGAGCATCATCCCTATACAACATAAATAAAATAATACATAAAGTATGCATTTTCAAGTTATAAAAATTCAAAAGTGCAGACCTGGAAAATCCATTAAATTTGCCAGGATTTTGATCCATCACTTGAAATTACAGAAAGAAATATTTGAGCACAATAAATAGCATTAATGTTTTTCCAAAAGTTTATCTCTCTTACATTGTTCTGTAAGTATTCAAACAGGGACCTATTTCTGTATTAGATGAGGATAAATTTTATAGAAGTACAAAGCTTTGCTCTTTCTACATGCATAGATAGATCAGAACAGAGCTAAAAGGTAAAATGGTAAAAGAAACAGAGCTAAATATTTTTGTAAGCTTATTTTGTATAAAGTCCTAACCAACAGGAAGAAATAAATGAGAAGATTTTATTCTTAGTGGTAACATGCTATTCTAAGTAAATATTTTATTTGCCTTCTAACTTTGAGTCTCAAAAGTAGAGAAAGCAATCATCGAGAAGTAATCCTTGTTAGAATCAAAGTCCAGAGCAAACATGTTCAGGGGAGTTTGCAAGATCCCCTAGCTGGTTCTCTGCAAACCACAAAAATCAATTATACGGCTCAGAACTAGACTACAAGCAGGCTGGCACCCTGGCTTTCCAGGCTGAGAGTAAACAGAGAAACTGACCGTGAACCTCCCCATGCCTTTCACACAGGGTTTGGTTTGGTTTGGTTTTGCTTTGTGGTTTATATTTTTCTTACTTCTCCCTCTTTTTGTAAAAAAAATCTGGTTTCATGATTACATGTCCTGAGAAGGGTAAAAAGAGCCTCTCATAGTTCGTAAAAAAGAGCCTCTCATAGTTCTTTCACATGTTTTCACTGGGCCCAGCTCTTTCCCATGTTCTGGGAGGCAGTGCAGATGGGTCTCAAGTGGGGGAAATGCCTGTATGTTATCTGTAGGGAGTGATCTATATAGACATACAACACAGGTGCAGTGACGCCATTAGTTGTATCTTGAACATAAAAGGGACCTCTTTCCCATGCATGTATTTGACGCAACTTTCTGTCACACTCGTCACTGTCCGTCGTGACAGTGAGACACGGGGACTTATCAATGATGTGCATATAGCCCTGCATTCACTCTCCAAGCTTTACCGTCGTAACAAACTGATGGCCTAGGGAAGGAAGCTCGCTATTGTGACATTGTGAAACCACCACCACAAAAGCCCTTCAGAAAAGCGAACACATATGCTTTGAAGGTGAACAGTTACCGCTCTGTGTTGTTTATCCATTCTTTCCTAATTTCAAATTCTACTGTTTGTGACTTTAATAACCCATTCCTAATTTCCAGTACACAGCTCAGAAAAATTTATTTTTCTAGGGGATGTTAGGCCTAATAAACTGCTTCTACATTTTAGAAGAATTTTCCAAGCATAAAATTATCTATAAATATAGGTTAATTTTAATTAACATTATTCTTCTAAGATGTAATAACTCATTTTTTTCTTATTATGTAATATAATATGTTAGTTTAAAAACTAGCAACCAAAGAGACACAGATATTTAAGTTTTAGAGAAAAAATAATATAATTATAGAAAAAATGAACAAAACACCACAAAGTATTTGACTGTGTATTTCTGAGAAGCCCTGCAAGGTGCAGTCAAGGAAAAACATTTTTTTGGTGGGAGGAGGAAGGCTTAACACCCACACGATTTTATAACCGTATCAAAACAATGTGAAATTCTAAGAAATACAAATAAAATTTATAATGGCTGATACCTTTCATCTATGAATTTAAAAATATTGCATATCTTATGTGGGCATTAAATTATAAGGTGTTACATACTATGTCCTGAAAACAAGCTGCGATTTTTTTATTGGTGTTGTGATGGAGGTAATTTACGGTTGAGAAAAACTGAGGGCAGTTATGTAGGCATAACCCAAGTGTATTTCCTTCACTAGCTTTCAGTAAGTTAGTACCATTCCCCTCTTTAGGTTCCCCTCCTTCCTCTTTCCCTCTTCCAATGATTTAAGATGGGTGGTTAGCGGCAGCAATATATAATCTAAGCATTTTTGTTATGCCAGTGAAGGAAGCACTTGGGGGACAGTTAAGAGTGCCACAGAAAATTCTCAATAATGCTAAATATTTTTTGTGTCAGTACATGCTGAAATACTGGCTAAAGTATGCACCCATATGAAAATTATAGGAAAAGTAAAATTTTTTACTTAGACAAATAATCACTGAAGGGAAAAAATGACATACATGCAACTAATATAATAAATGGCTTTCTAGCAAATTGATATAATGAGACAGTTACACAATAAGTCATTGTAATAACTGAGATTAAAATTAAAATTTTAATAACCTTTTTTATCAACTCACTGTGTTCTATATAGCAGTGGAAAGTAGATTTAAAAACAACTTAATATAGAATTTGAGACAATTAATCATGGAATTTAGCTGGCATCAAATTTAGTTCTCAGTAGAGTATTTCAAGATATTGCTTAGCTTATGTAATTAAAGTTGCCTGAAAATTCTAGTGATATTACCCGGGTCATAGAAAATTGAAGAACATACGAAGATCTACATAACATGAGTCGTTCATGTTCCACCAATCATCAATATTTTATTGCTCCTCTCAAAATGGCAAGATACAGAATAAGTTAAGTTGAAACAATTTAAGTTCTTAAATTAATTTCAACAATTATAATAATAAAGATACCAACCAAAGATTAGAAAATCTTAAAAACAATACCAGAAAAGTGCACATAGCACCTTAATTTATTCCAAAAAATTATCTGCTGTAACTGGTGGGAGGATGAGGCAGAGGCTGCTGGCACTTCCCCCGCAGTTCTGTCTGTCTTTAGATGGAAAGTACCTACCCTTTTTAGATGGCTGCCCAAAATAAGGACCACAATTCTCAGCCTCCTTTTAGAACTAGGGGCATATATCTGTCTAAGTTCTAGCCTAAGAACTGAAGGCCGGGGAAAGGAAAATGATAATTTGTCTGGCAAATGGGGAAAGTGAATGACTTCCTCCTTTCCTGCCCTTTGTCCTGCTGGCTGGAATGAGATGTGATACGGAGCGAGAGAGATCTTGATCCTCTCTGGGGATAGAGAAGATGCAAACCCTACCAACAGGTAGAAGGAGCCTGATTCCATGATAATCCGGAATACAACACAAGCTCTCAATTACCTACCTCTGGAAATTCATGTGTGACAAAGCTCACTGTCCATCTTGTTTAATGACTGTTATTTCGTGTTTTCTATCACTTGTAGTCAAACCTACTCCTGACACAGAAGTGAATACTCAATTTGATTGTTTTCTGGCTTATCATTGTCTTCTATCTTTTTCTAATTTATGCTGTCTTTGACTAGAAGAAAAACTAGAAGGTTGAAAAGATAATAATACCAGCTGAGAAAATAATATTTCCAAATTTAGAGAAACTGCTGGCCAGCAAATGTGACAGAGGGGTTGAATGACATTGTTGACTTAATCAAGAATGTTATAGAAAGTACAGAATACCTCACCCCAACTATCTGGAAGCTAAAAGCAGCGGAGGATTCTGACACCACTGTAAAACTGAAAGAGTACAGCTTTGAGTAGCAACAGTCTTCCAACCTAATTTTTCAGTAAAGAATTAGTTCAGATAGAGTATGTTTTACTTTAAAATTTACATAGTCATCGAGAGGGAAGATGGCGGCAACATAGGTGGGAGCGGAATCCACTTCCCCTCAGCGCCAGGGAAATACCTAGCTGATCTGAGGAGCAGAGCGAACAGCCAACAGTACTCCAGCATATACGAAGATTAGAGACCAAAGATAGAGGACATTGAAAGATCTGACGATGAGACAACAAAACCTGGAGGGCTGAAAAGACTAGAGTTAGACCGTGTTAAACACATAAACGTCACCTCAAGACCAGTGAGCACAGGAGAGTAAGGAGACAGCACCACCGAATCCCATTGGCATTCTACCATAGAAGTTCATATCATAAATCCAGGGAGTCAGAACAAAGCAATTTAAGAAGCAGAGGCCAACAAGAAGAGCCTCACAAACAATGGGAAGACAAAGAAACAATTCCCAAACGAAAGGAAAGGAGGAAGTCTCAGAAAGAATACTAACCGAAAAAGAGGCAACTCAACTATCAGATACTGAGTTCAAAGCAATGGTCATCAGGAAGCTCACTGAGCTCTCTGAGCTCAAAGAGAACTACCAGAAACTACAAGGAAACTACAATGAACTCACTGCAAACTATATCAACATGAAAAAGGAAATAGAAAATATCAACAAGAGCCAAGAGGAAATGAAGAATACAATTTCTGAATTGAAGAACACAGTAGAAGGAATGAAAAGCAGACTTGATGAAGCAGAGGATCGGATCAGCGAGCTGGAGGATAAAGTAGAAAAAAACACCCAGAAGGAGCAAGAAAAGGAAAAGAGGCTCAGAAAGAATGAAGAGGCAATAAGGGAAATGCAGGACAACATGAAACGTAACAATATCCGTATAATAGGAATACCAGAAGGAGAAGAAGAAGAGCAAGGGATAGAAAACCTGTTTGAAAAAGTAATGATGGAAAATTTCCCTAATCTGAGGAGAGAAAAAGTCACCCAAATCCAGGAATCACAGAGAGTCCCAAGCAAGAGGAACCGAAAGAGACCCACTGCAAGACACATCATAATTAAAATGGCAAATTTCCAAGACAAAGAGAGGATCTTAAAGGCAGCAAGGGAGAAAAAGGAAGTAACATACAAGGGAGCCCCAATAAGGTTAGCAACTGACTTCTCAATGGAAACGCTCCAAGCCAGAAGAGAATGGCAAAAAATATTCCAAGTAATGAGAACCAGAGGCCTGCAACCAAGACTACTTTACCCAGCAAGGCTCTCAATTAAGATAGAAGACCAAATAAAGAGTTTCCCAGACAAAAGAAGTCTAAAAGAATACAGCTCCACCAAACCAGTTCTGCAAGAGATGCTAAAGGGACTGCTTTAAGGAAAGGAAGGAAAAGAGAAAGACAGAGGAACACAGGTAGGAAATAATGGCAATGAATAACTACCTATCGATAATAACCTTAAACGTAAATGGATTAAATGCTCCAATCAAAAGACATAGAACAGCTGAATGGATAAGAAAACATGACCCACACATATGCTGCCTACAAGAAACCCATCTCAGGACAAAAGACTTACACAGACTGAAAGTGAAGGGCTGGAAACAAATTTTCCAAGCAAACGGACAGGAAAAAAAAGCAGGGGTAGCAATACTCATATCAGACAAAATAGACTTCCAAAGAAGGGCCATAAAGAGAGACCCAGAAGGTCACTTCATAATACTCAAAGGAAGAATCCACCAAGAAGACATAAACATTATAAATATATATGCACCCAACATAGGAGCACCCAAATACATAAAGAAAATCTTGGAGGATTTCAAGAAAGATATTGACAGCAACACAATTATAGTAGGGGATTTTAACACCCCACTATCAAAAATGGACAGGTCTTCCAAACAAAAGATCAACAAAGATATTGTGTCACTTAACAATACCCTAGAGGAAATGGAGTTAACTGATATATACAGAGCTTTTCATCCCAAAGAAGCAAAATACACATTCTACTCAAGTGTTCATGGAACTTTTTCAAAGATAGACCACATGATAGGACACAAAGCAAGCCTCAACAAATTCAAGAAAATTGAAATCATATCAAGCATTTTCTCTGACCACAAGGGTATGAAACTAGAAACCAACCCCAAGGGTAAAAACCCAAAACACTCAAAAACATGGAGACTGAATAGCATGCTATTAAACAATGAATGGGTCAAGAACGAGATTAGGGAAGAAATCAAAAACTTCCTGGAAACAAATGAAAATGAACTCACAACAACCCAAAACCTATGGGACACAGCAAAGGCAGTCCTGAGAGGGAAGTTCATAGCAATACAGGCCTACCTTAAGAAGTTAGAAACAGTTCAAACAAACAACCTAACCCTATGCCTACAAGAACTGGAGGAACAACAACAAAGACAGCCCAGTGCAAGCAGAAGGAAGGAAATAACCAAGATCAGAGCAGAACTAAATGACATAGAGACTAAAAGCACAATTGTAAGGATCAATGAATCCAGGAGCTGGTTCTTTGAAAAGATAAACAAAATCGACAAGCCTTTAAGTAGGCTCATCAAGAAAAAAAGAGAGAGGATCCAAATAAACAGAATTAGAAATGAAAGTGGAGAGATTACAACTGATACCACAGAAATACAAAGGATCGTAAGAAATTACTATGAAGACCTGTATGCTAAGAAATTTGAAAACCTAGATGAAATGGACACATTTCTAGAAAAATATAATCTTCCAAAACTGAATGAAGAAGAAGCAGAAAACCTGAACAGACCAATATCAGCAAAGGAAATTGAAGCAGTCATCAAGAAACTCCCATCACACAAAAGCCCTGGACCAGATGGCTTCACAGGAGATTTCTACAAAGCATTTAAGGAAGAACTAACCCCTATCCTTCACAGACTATTCGAAAAAATCCAAACTGATGGAAGACTCCCAAACTCTTTTTATGAAGCCAACATCATCCTAATCCCAAAACCAGATAAAGACACAACGAAGAAAGAAAACTTCAGGCCAATATCGCTGATGAACATAGACGCTAAAATTCTCAACAAAATATTAGCAAACCGCATCCAGCAATATATTAAAAAGATCATCCACCATGACCAAGTGGGATTCATCCCAGGGATGCAAGGATGGTACAATATTTGCAAATCAATAAACATAATACATCACATCAACAACAGCAAAGACAAAAATCACATGATCATATCAATAGATGCGGAAAAAGCGTTCGATAAGATACAGCATCCATTTCTGATAAAAACACTCAGCAAAGTGGGAATAAAGGGAGCAGTCCTCAACATAATTAAGGCCATATATGAGAGACCTACAGCCAACATCACACTCAATGGACAAAAACTTAGAGCTTTCCCACTAAGATCAGGAACTAGACAAGGATGCCCTCTCTCACCACTCCTATTCAACATAGTACTGGAAGTCCTAGCCACAGCAATCAGACAAGAAAAAGCAATAAAAGGCATCCAAATTGGAAAGGAGGAAATGAAACTGTCACTGTTTGCAGACGACATGATAGTGTACATGGAAAACCCTATAGACTCCACTCAAAAACTACTCGACCTAATAAATGAATTTGGCAAAACAGCTGGATACAGAGTCAATATCCAGAAATCAAAGGCATTCCTGTACACCAACAACGAAATTGCAGAAACAGAAATCAGGAAAAAAATCCCATTTGATATAGCAACAAGAAAAATAAAGTACCTAGGAATAAACCTAACCAAGGAGGTAAAAGACCTGTACTCAGAAAACTACACAACACTGAAGAAAGAAATTAAGGAAGATACAAACAAATGGAAGCATGTACCATGTTCATGGATTGGAAGAATTAACATCATCAAAATGGCCATACTACCCAAAGCAATTTATAGATTCAATGCAATCCCTATTAGAGTACCCATGACATATTTCACAGATATAGAACAAACATTGCAGAAATTCATATGGAACCATAAACGACCTCGAATAGCAGCAGCAATTTTGAGAAAGAAGAACAAAGCAGGAGGGATCACAATACCTGATATCAAACTGTATTACAAGGCCACTGTAATCAAAACAGCCTGGTACTGGCATAAAAACAGGCACATAGACCAATGGAACAGAATAGAGAGCCCAGAAATAAACTCAAATCTATACGATCAATTAATATTCGACAAAGGAGGCAGGAGCATAAAATGGAGCAAAAACAGCCTCTTCAACAGATGGTGTTGGGAGATCTGGACAGCTACGTGCAAAAAAATGAAACTCGATCACCAACTTACACCATACACGAAAATAAACTCAAGATGGATAAAAGACTTAAATATAAGCCGTAACACCATAAAAGTCCTTGAGGAAAACATTGGCAGGAAAATCTCAGACATTCCATGCCGCAACATCCTCACAGACACATCCCCTAAAGCAAGGGACATAAAGGAAAGAATAAACAAATGGGACCTCATCAAAATAAAAAGCTTCTGCAGGGCTAAAGAAAACAGCACCAAATTACAAAGAGAACCAACAGTATGGGAAAACATATTTGCCAATGATACCTCAGACAAGGGCCTGATCTCCAAAATATATAAAGAACTCACACGACTCCACTCCAGGAAGACAAACAACCCAATTAAAAAATGGGCAAAGGACTTGAACAGACACTTCTCCAAGGAAGACATACAGAGGGCCCAGAGACATATGAAAAGATGCTCAGCATCACTAGCCATCAGAGAGATGCAAATTAAAACCACAATGAGGTATCATCTCACACCAGTCAGAATGGCCAACATAAACAAATCCACAAACAAATGTTGGAGAGGATGTGGAGAAAAGGGAACCCTCGTGCACTGTTGGTGGGAATGCAGACTGGTGAGGCCACTGTGGAAAACAGTATGGAATTTCCTCAGAAAACTAAAAATGGAACTGCCCTTTGACCCAGTAATTCCGCTGCTGGGATTATACCCTAAGAACACTGAAACACCAATCCAAAAGAAGCTGTGCACCCCAATGTTCATAGCAGCACAATTTACAATAGCCAAGTACTGGAAGCAACCGAAGTGCCCATCAGCAAACGAGTGGGTCCAAAAACTATGGTATATTTACACAATGGAATTCTACGCAGCAGAGAGAAAGAAGGAGCTTATACCCTTTGCAACAGCATGGATGAATCTAGAGAGCATTATGCTAAGTGAAACAAGCCAGGAAGTGAGGGACAAATACCATATGATCTCACCTTTAACTGGAACATAAGCAATAGAAGGAAAAAGCAAACAAATTATAACCAGAGTCATTGAAGTTAAGAACAATCTAACAATAGCCAGGGCGGGGGTGGGGGGTGGGGGCGGGGACAGTGGGTAGAGGGGATTACAGGAACTACAATAAAGGACACATGTACAAAACCAAGGGGGAGGGTGGAGAGGGGGGTGGGAGGTGGGTTCAGCTGGGGTGGGGTGGAGGGATGGGGAGAAAAGGCATACAAATGTAATTGAATAACAATTAAAAATAAATAAATAAATAAATTTTCTATGTTAAAAAAAAAAATTTACATAGTCATCAATTCTAAATTCCCTTTAATCTTGGATAGAAACTTCCTTTATATATTACCAATGATAAAAATTATTCCTATGTACTATTATAAAGTGATTTGGTAATAGTTATAATTAACATATGTTTTAATAGTAGTTCTATAAAGGATCTACCAATTCCATTGCCTTCATTTATGTTGTGGGGAATGACAGATGATTATATGACAGATATTTCAGTAACAAACAATACATTTTTAATTAATTGTATCTTCCTTTGTTACGTATTAAAAAATACTTGGTTATAGCTTCAGAACAAAGTATATTTATTTCTCCAATATTGAATATTTGTTCCAATAATATCAAACTTATACCTTTTGTTATTTGTCCATGTTTTCTGAGAAAACAATACACATAATTTCACTTTAAATTACACTTTAAAGTGCAATAGTTGAAGACATTTTAAGTGCCAAATAAACTCCACCCTGTACTCTTAAAAAGGCACATAACTCACATGAAGTCATAAAAATATGAACATCTTGGATGAAGTATGTACATTCTCATACAAGAACAACTATGTCATACAAGAACAACTACTTCCTGACCTACCACAAGTGTAAGATTCTGAGAATTTTTAGGGGTAACATGATTTCAATGATCTTGAGATATGGGAGAGGTAGAGGAAGGGCCTTAGAATGAATGAACTGCGGGATATGAGTCATTATTAAATAGTTATTTCATGCTTAAACGTGGATTAAATTCCTCATAATGAAACATTTAAAAGTATGGTAAATTAAAATCAATGGTTATAACCAAATCCTCCAATCTTATGATTTTGGCCTAATACTACCAAAGATGCATCAGAATACCAACTAAAAACATTAGAAAGCTAAAACAGCATTAAAAATTAGTTACTTAGTGACAACTTTGTGACAGCTTGAATTATGTAAGTGACAACATAATGTTTTTCTTGACTGTAATCACAAAGATCATTCAATAGGTTCCTTGTAAAAGATCTTGAAATCACCTACACTCAACATTTAATAAGAAAGAAAAAATCATCTTTCCTCCTTCTTCACCATTTTTTCCTCCCCAGCATGCAAGCTCCAAATAAGATCAAAATTGATTTTAAGAATAAAAGAATCTTTAGAGAAGAAAGCCACAAGCCAATAAATGCTAACCAATCCAGCCATTTTAGTCAATAGTCATCGTATCAGTAGACCCTCTGTGTTTTTCAGTTCCCGAGCAGTGATGTGTAAAAAGTCAAGAATGTTGAGATTTCAGGGGCGAGGAAACAGTTGTTGATGCTTGCTATCTTTTACAGCTTGGTGAGTCACTCACAACTCACAGCATGTGAAACAATGCAATCTGTTTTTCATATATCCAAACTAATTACATGCTGACTTCTTTCCAGTATTGTTCCAGTTGGGTTTCCAGCACACACACAAACACACAAATCTTTATAAAAATAATTGAGTCAGAGTCAATGGTGTTTTTTATATGTATATATATACTAATTCTTATTTCTACTTTAAAATTATTATGCAGAATAATTAATTCATAATTTCATAATGAAAATAAAATGTTATGTAATTAAAGATGTTAGGTTATAACTCTTAATTCTGATTTGTGAGAAACACTAGAAATATTTCTAGTCTCCCTTCTATAACTTGTCATGTAAAGTAGTAAAATAAAAAATTAATATCTACATATCTGTCATGTTTTTATACAATAACAATCAGAAGAAGAAATAAATGAAATAATTCCATTTATTACTGCATGAGAAAGAATTAATAATTTAGGAATTAATGTATGCAAAGAGGTAAAAAACATGTGCTACCAAAATTATAATATAATGAGAAAAAATAAGACATTGAAAAAAATTACAGACAAGAAAAAATAAAAGAGTAAATTGTGTGAAGTGATTGATAAGTTCAAATTGTTAAAATGACTATACTTCCCAAGGCAATTTACAGGTTCAGTGAAATCCCTCCCAACATGCAAATGTTATTTTACTCAGGACTGGAATGAATAATTTTCAAATTTATATGGAACCAAAAAAGACCCAAATGTTCGAAGCAATGTTGAGAAAAAGAATAAAGTTGAAGGTATTGCTTTAAAAAAAAAACCCTTGTGTTTGCAAATTAAAATCAAGTTGTGAGATCTGTGGGGACAAATGACAATGCTTAAAATAAAAAATATATCCCCTTGTGGAATACAATATAAAATAAACAAACATGAGACTATTCATTATAGGTAAAGCAAAGATTTGCAGTGTGCAGAAACTCTGTAATACTGAGAATGTAGGATTTTCCTCTCATAGGATCATAAATGGGAAGAAAACAAAAACTCACTCAGAAAATTTCTCTACTCACTCAGAAAATTATCAAATTAAGTGTGATTATGTAATCTGAAAGTGATTTTGAATTAAAATTCTAAGGCTCAACTTCTGGTGACCAGGTTCTTTGACTTTGTATTATTTTGCCATTCTAATGCAACCCACATATTGGTATCAGAAGTTCTCTCACACTAAAATTACTACCTATTTGAATTTCCCGGTATGGGAAAATCATACTGAGTTTACACTCAGCAAAACGCTAAAAGTCAGAAGAATGAGAGACTCCCTCCCTAGCCTTCATCT
The DNA here is from genome assembly GCF_022682495.2 of Desmodus rotundus. Lineage (NCBI taxonomy): Eukaryota > Metazoa > Chordata > Mammalia > Chiroptera > Phyllostomidae > Desmodus > Desmodus rotundus. The sequence continues at coordinate 51,161,063 of NC_071389.1, forward strand.
CCTTAGAGGTTGCTTTGAAGATGCCACTGGACCAAGCAATGCTAAAGCGGCATGTTCAATCCTAGTTATCTTTCTATTAAACTGGAATCAGAACATGAATGTTCTTGATCTTCTAATATTTTTTACATTCACAATTTTTTGCTACTGTTTAACAATTTGAGCTTATACTCAAGAGTGCTTTTTGTTAATCAAAAAGTACTTTCATTCATCGCTTTTCAAAACAATGCAAATATTTCCTGTCGAATATCTAGTATGTATGAGACATGACGCCAGAAGCTGGGGTACAGAGATGAAGGAGACAGCTCCACTCTCATGGGTGCACGGTTTGTAGAAAAGACAAAGAGATAACATGTAACTCTCACATAATACAATATGTAAAATGTTGTATTAGAAGAATGATTAAATACCGTGTGAGCACAGACGGCTTGATTAATTCTGTGGAGGAGGAAGGTCAGGTAACTTTTGAATGCATACAAAAAATGCTATTTTTAAAAGCATCTACCACACATTATTATAGGATGTTTGTACTTGAGTCTTGGCATGATTCTACTTTTGAAAAATGTGTCATAGTATAAGAAGAAAACACAAATAACTTCAGCATTTATGAAACAATCTGAACTGATAGGATCACTGAATGTTCAAGAAATCCCAGTGTGCTGACGTTCGCTGCCCACAAGTACAGAGTGATACTAAATTAGTATGGGGCGTCACAGTGCCTACTAATGTGATGCTCTGTTTACATAGCTTGCTAGCTTTCTGCATTTAGAATCTCCACCTTATTTAAGAGCCACATCTTCCAATGAACTAAACTTGATGCTTTTACTTTGTTCTCACTCTACGAATTGATGTATTTCCAGACATGGGAATGAATAATGAGTAAGACACCAAAAAGGCTGGGTCTCATAGCTGAGACAACCATTAAAAGAGAAGAGAGGAAACAAGCCATGCTACATTTATGACATGAAATCTCATTTTCATATCCACTCATGAGGGCAGAATATCACAGCTAATGTTTTAAAGTGATTTGTTTTTATCTTATCAGTACGAAGAACTTAAAAAGATTGTTTCTGAATTTGTCTCCCTTTTAAGTGTATGAAGATCTTAGGATAAATCTTATTAAGCCTTCTTTCCTGATTATCTACAGTGTCCTCACTCATTTTAAAATATTTTAGCATATGGGATCAGGTGTAAAAATGGGCATATACATTATAATGTAAAGCAAGCTTTACACAAGCTGAAAAACAATAGCTAAAAAAATAAAACCATGAAATACACATTATACTTATATTCTATTTATGTTCATTATTCCAAAAATGGTGACTATACGGAAACAGTGAAAGAAAGATTTTTAAGACACTAATGCTTTAATAACAGTATAAAATTATAATTTTAATAAACAAAAATTATACAAATAGGTCTCTTTTACATTAAGCAGAAGTTGTGAAGGCAAGATGAATAATTCAAATACGTATATATTTGTAAAGGAATGTATCTATCAAATCTATTAAAAATGTTTCAATGTAACGCCAGCGTTAGGTTGCACATATATAGTACTGGGAGTATGGGAAAGTTGCGCTTGCATTCATTCTCTTATGTGTAACATTAAGAAATGTTTTATGTTACCTTTAACATAAGTTTTTAACTCACTAGTAAGCAATTAAATAGTTTCATAGATAAGTCGACATCTTTCTGCCTAATAGCAAATATTATCATTCTTATCATTCTTAATCACCTGTGGGCATCCTACCTGATTACATTGTCAACACAATTAAGGCCCGAAACATCATCATTCCTTGTCCACATAATGCTTCCTATGACTTTATCCATTTCTTTAAATAACTCCTATACTGTGTGTGTGAATGAGAAAAGGAAAATATGATATGCAACATTTAGCACAAAATAATTTGAGATTGAGCAAGGATGTAGTGATGCCTGCTTTGGGCATATGCTTTTAAGTTGATAGGATAACATTCACTTGAAATTAAGCATTAGAATCACAAAGAGATTATGGCTAGAGATGAAGATTGGTTAAACTTTTATACAAAAGAGAACTTTAAAGTACTAAAATTGGTGAGAGCAAAAGAAGGCTAAGGGAGGAAATCTGGGGATGTATCAAGTTTTGTAATAGGGAAGGAAAAGAAAAACAACCACCAGTATAAATGAAAAAAAAAGATTGGGCTTGAAAAATATATTAGAACCAGAAAAATAAATCATAAATACTAACAAAGGACATATAGAAACACACATATATATAGCTGTCCAATATAGACATTTATTGAAGAAGATACAAATACAAGAAACATTGTACACAGGAAAATGACGCCTCAGCCTCCTTCAAAGTAGGCACCTTGGGACATCACACAGTTCCCCCAACTGCCATCAGCTGCCCTGCCATAATTTCCTAAATCTCATCAATGGTCTGAAATCTCTTCTATTTCAAATGTGATTTTAGTTTTGGAAAAAGCAAGAAATCGCAGGGTGCCAAATCTGTGTTGTAGGGAAGGTGTGTGACCTGGGTGATTTGATGTTTTGCAAAAAACCTCTACATGTGATGTGATACATGAGCTGGCATGTTGTCCTGGTGAAGCTGCCAATCACCACTTGCCCATAGTTGTGGCCTTCTGAATCATGCAAATAGTTTCCAAGCTATTGGAATGTTCAAGGAGGAATGTTCAAGCTTAATGCAAAATTTGATGCAGATTCATTGCTCTACTTTCTCAGTCATTTTGAATGCAGTGGCCACACAGTACACATGCTCACTCAAGGGCATCCACCACACCCACTGATTAGTACAGTGATGTCATCATCATCCACACAAGCACATTCCAGTCCACTGCCCTTGGCTGCCAGGTTACATCGGTGTTACACAAACCATTCTTGTTATATTAACAATGACTTGACTTTTTCCAGACAGACTATATACACACACACACATACATGTGCATATACATATGTGTGTATAAACATATATGAATGTAGATATTACATATATATGTTAGGGTAAGAAGAACCAGTTATTCCTAGTAAGCGTCAGGTCTGTGAAGAATTGAAGCACATGTTATTAAAAGGTGCTTAGAACCAAAAGATGAAGAACAAAGTCAATGGATGAAAAATATGATATAACTGGCTGTAAAAGTCGAAAGAAAATGCTGTAAGTTTGAGAAGGGCCAAAGACAAAACAACTAAAGTCAAGCCATTATATAGACTCCTTGAGCGTGCTTACAATAAAGTAGATAAGAAGACTACAGTGTATCAAGAAGCAAATGTTAGATAACAAAGGCATATGGAATGAAGTATACACTCACAGGGTATACCAGAAATAGAAGAAAAGGACTAGGTAGAGTGGAACATATAGTAGAGGTTGGGAATATTGATCTTCTAATTAAAATTACAATTGAAGTCACTTTGTGAGAGAGAAGTAATGGGAAAAATTTAGGAAAGCTACAGAATTAAGGTTTAGAAGGGCTTTTATGGATAAAACAATCAGAAATAGTAAACACATTTTCATAAAGCTAGTGATTTATAAAGTATTCTAATTAAGAATTCATTTATATTAAATTGACTTGCTATTTACAGTACTTGTAAAAATATTTTATAAGCATTTTACAATTCTGACAAATAAACGAATTCCAAGTTCAACATAATCTTGAAATTTTTTGGGGAAAAGGGAGTGTTGGGAACATGTCGCCCTATAATGAACTGGACACGCTGATCTGCGAGTGTCTGGCTATGGCTGTTTCTCGAAAAATATTTATTGAACGATGGTCAATTAGAATCCTTTGGATTGGAATGATGGTCAATTAGAATCTTTTGGTTTAAGAAAGCCCCTAATTTCTTATAAAATATTGCTAATTATTTTCTTATAAAATATTGCTAATTACTTTCTAACCAAACATTTAGATGTGCATATATTTTAAACAAATATTTATTCTATTGGTTTAATGTTTATCTTAAAAAGCAAACTGAATTTTCCCCTTTAAAAATACTTTTTAATCATTTAACTGATTATATTGTTGAATCAAGTGTGATTAAATAATACAGTCAGAAGGGGAAAAAACTGTAAGGAGCTTCAGATAATTCCATTTAATTGTAAGAATAAATTGGCTTGATCTGGGGAAAAACTGATATTTCTGTAGCTCTTTGTCTGTAAATTATAGATTCTGGGCAAGTTTTTCCACACATAAAAAATATAGTATGTAGCAGTAAAATATAGGTATACATAAAAGAATGTATATACCATATATATAAATCGCTTGGCAAACTATGATATGCTAATATATTAGTTTATGTAATTTTAAATGTCAAAGTACAAACAAACCAGAAAAAGTATACCTTTACTTTTCTTTCAACACATTTCTGTTACGTTGTGATAAGATTTTGTTATTAACTCTCTGAATAGAAACTGGGTTTTATTTTACATTAGATTGATTAACTCAAATAATGAACTAGAGTTACATATTTTCAGCTCTCCGCAGAACTCTGCAGATCTTTTTCCTCCCCACAGAATGTTTGTGTAGAAAGACTAGAGAATCTAGAACAACATCTTTAATGAGGCTTCTTTACAAAGCTAAAAGGGTGTAGGATTGAGGGTGGGAGGTGGGAAGTGGGATGGGTAGGGTGAGGGAAAGTGGTGCCGGGAAAATGGAGACAACTATTCTTGAACAACAATAAAAAAATAATAAACTTCTTCATTATCTCTTCAAAAGAAAGGCTTCTTTAGAAAGACAAGAATTAGGAATTTTAAAATGATAGGCATAAAGTACTACTAGCTTTATGAGGGTGGTCACTTTTTAAGTTATATAAATGTCTAATTACTGCGTTGTACACCTGAAACCAATATAATATTGTAAATCAACTGTAATTGAAACAAAATTATTAAAATAAAATAAAATGCTAGGCATATTATAAATATATTAAAAACTGAAGAACACTACCTAGAAAACATGACAATTCAGTAAACATAAAATATTTTTTCTTTACAGTGTATGCCAGCCTCCTAAGTCAACCTTATTTCAAATAGAAATGTATCATTATTTTCTTTTGAGTTATGCAATGGTTTCATGCTTTTTTAAATTTAGACTATTTTAACTGTTTATTCATTCTAAAAAAGTACAAGCAATTTTATATTCAATGCCACTAGAAAATAATTTGCTATGATCACAAGACACAAAATTAAGCAGTCAACTTCTGTCTTACTTTGATAAAGCATATTGACAGAATTTTAAAAAACAATGAGTGATTCATCAGTTAAAAACATCCATTAGCAACACCGGAAAAAAAAAAGGTGTAAGTTGTTTGTCTCTTCTTCCAACAACACAATTATTAATATAGCCATTTCAAATAAATCTGAAAATTTTACCTTAGCATTTACCTTGTGAAGATATAAAATCAAATGAAAAAATAGACACACTTATTTTGAAGTAATTGGGCCCTCTTATTTCCAGGCAAGGTTGTGACTATACAAACTGTTCAAATTAAAGGGACATTTAGAAATCTTTGTCTCTTATTTAGTAGCTTTTCTTTATTTTTGTTATTTTTCTAAGTAAATATTGAAAGCACTGGAGCTAAAGGCAAATTTTTAGTCTCTCTGTCTCAGTTTCCTTACCTATAAAAAAACCAGTAGTACTAACTTGGTAGATTATTGTAAGAAATGAATGTACTTTGTAGCACCTAGGTCTATGTGGCAGACATATACTAAATATTCAGTAAATGGTAGTCCTCATTAAAAGGATAACACTTATTATTTTATGACACTTCTTTGTGCTAATCAAACCACAGAAATTTAATACTTACTGAATTGCATTTGATCTTTCAGGCCCATGACTCAATATAAGGAAGTTTAGATGATAGAGGAATGAACTAGACTTTGGGAGGCATTCCTAAATTTACAGTAACAGGAAGAGTGTACTCTCTTGTTCTTCAATGTAACAGCTCTCAAACTATGGACCACAGGCAACTAGAAATCCCTGTGTCTTGGTTACCCCATGAGTAAAAACTATTTCCATAATAATTATAAGACATTGTGTGTCTTTTTCATCAGATTGACATTTGCAACAAACATGCAAGAGCAATGGTTGATAAAACACCTGGAAGTTAGCAATAATGAACTCAATGAAAGGGTGTGTGGTACTAAATTGAAGAAAATCCTAAAACCTTGAGTACACATATTTTTAATATGCTAGGTAATAAAATGTAATGTACACACACAGGACTTCTGTTGCATTTTGAATTACAAAGTTTGTCTCAAAAAAACGTACTTGAGTAAAAGACGTGCACACTGAGTTAGGCACACTTGAAGGCATAACTGAGGAACAAAATTGAAGTTACTCAGAGTCACATTTTGACAGACAGTGTTCTGGAACTAAAGCACCGCCCTTCAGGATAGTTTGTGTTACAAGTTGCCAACCAGCAAAAATTAAAATTTCTGACATCATGACTCTGCCACCGTTAGCTTGAGAGTTTTCAGTTCTCATACTATTTTTTAGATCATAATGCTGGTGATGTTAACAAAATGATTCCTTTTCTGATATTGTTTAATATAATCAGGGAATGTATGATTAACTCAGTGAAGCAATAGATTCTAATTTACCAATGAATGGCCTTACGAATTCAAACAAGGGTAAAGATGGATTGAAGTGCAGGAAAAACCAATGGTTGTTAACATACGAGTGCCCAAAGTTCCATTGATGTGGTTTGAAATTCCACATTGCAATTACCTGATCTCTTTGAAAATACCACTTGTCAAGTTTTGGTGTAGTATAAAGAAGAATACTACAATTTTCTAAAAAGGCTATTAATGTACTCATCTTCTTTCGACCCTATTTTTGATGAGGCTAATTTTCTTTCAATATTCAATCACATGCTGTATTGTCACAGACTGAATGCAGAATCAGAACGACAATCTGTCTTCTATTAAGGCAGATACTAGTGATGGGTGAAAAATGGAAGGCAGTGCCACTCATCTCCTTTTAATTTACATGTAATTTTAAAATAATGTTGTTTATATTAACATGTAATGATTTTGGTTGTTATAAATGAATTTATTTTTTAATTTCTCAATTTTAATATTTATATGATAAAGTGATAGACATAACCCACACAAACAGAATCTCTTTGGTGTACTAAGTACTTTTTATAAGAGTAGTTTTATTTTATATTAGGTTTATAATATCTTAGATTATAATAAAAACTCCAAAATAATTTTTGGAATAACCAATTAATTTTCTGCAAACAAATGTATACCCCTAACAATAACTTCATATTTTACTTTTGTAGTAGGGCCATAAAGTTTTTCCTAAGAATAATTTTAACTTTATTAAATGATCAGTTTTTGCACAAACAGTACTCCAAAAGCTATTGTTGCCTTTCTTTCATGTTGTGCTTTGAAATAATTTTTCTCAGTAATTCTTATAACCAGTGTGGCAGATGGCTCCTAGGTTAGGTGCCTGAAATGGACGGGACCAAATTAAAACATTTGGCTGGGACTTATCTCAGGAAGCCAAGCTTTGTGGTAGGCAGCTGGACACCGAATTTATCAAAAACCCAATAGCAATCAAAGCAAAACTAATCTCAAAAGACACACATGTTCAATTTCTGGAGAGATTCTTATAATCTAGATCACTATATAATATGCACCTTTACCTATCATGTCTATTCTGAGCATTTGTTTATAATCTTTTCTGTCTAAGCAAGTAGAACAAAAATTAGATGATAATTAAAACTGTCAATGTCCATATGGAAACGGTATGGAAGGTAATAAATACAGGGTGGGGCAAAAGTAGGTTTACAGTTGTTCGTATGGAAATCAATTCAGTAATTAACCAATAATAATACAAGAATAAACTGTGTACTCACAACTGTAAACTTACTTTGCCCCATTCTATATAAAATTTGAAAAGATCAAATAAAAATTTGTAAATGCTCCAGTCATACAAAACAAAATGAATATAAGATAAACAGAACTGGCTATGAGGTAGATTAAAAAGAAATATGAAACACTTTCTCTGCCTAAAACTTACCTTTTAATGCGAATAAGACTTGCAAGCTTGTCATAAAAAGTGCAAAAGAAAGTTTTTTAAGAAAGAGATCATGCTCTGTGTCAGGCGCACGGCAGGGACTAAGTACCAACATGAAACAGTCGCAGACACCGAGTACGACCACACAGTAGAGGTGAGCAATCAGGGACGCAGTGGATGGTGGCCGCACGGAAGGGCGCAAGGGCATTAGAAGTGAGTAGACAAGGACAAAGGCATAGAAATAAGAATGGTTCTGATGCAGAGGTATAAATTTTGCATCGTTCCAACCACCCTGTTTAAGTAAATGTTGTATAAAAATTCCAAATCTACTAAATTGAGGCAAGTATTTGTATTCTTTTCAGGTGATTTAATGGGGGGAGCAAAGGCAGGGTCAGCATTTGTAGAAGCAAGGTGTAATTCACAAGATTTAATATGCCAAATTCATTATTTATGGAACCAGAAACATTTTTCCTATTGATTTTTGTAAAACATTTGCAAAATTGACTCAGTCTTCCCATATGCTTCGGAGACCATTTTGTTGTTCTTGTTCTTCCCCACCCCCCTAAAAAAAACATGGATCTGACATGCAGATAAATTTTGAAGTTTACAAAAATCTTTAATAATATTTTATATTAGGTATTATGAAGAAATTCATGCACATACATTCACAAAAGAAATACTTCTATTTATAATCACATCAATAATACCACATGTTAAATCACCTTTCTATCAGAAAGCATCCAGCTATGTTATAATACAGGGTGGAGAAATATTGAAAAAAAAAATAGTCCAAACACCAATAAAGACTGCTGATCCAGAAACTTTCAAATATTGTTTACATAATGTTATATTTTGTTTAGTAAAAATAAGAATATATATATGCTTTCATCTTATACTATAAATGTTAATTTTCAAAGAGACAAACAGTTCCTAATAAAACATAATTACAAAGTAATTTGGAGTTTCACAATCTTCCACAATTCTACACGTAAAAATATGTTCCTGTCATCACAGAGAGGAAATCCAACTGTAATGCCCACCTACACTCACAAATGCATGTATATAAATACAAATGTCCGGACTGGGGGTAATCTCCGCAGTGAAGCCTTATCCTGACGCTCCACGTCTCCCTTCCGCACTCTGGCGTGGCACCCTGACTTCCCTCTACCGCAGAGTCTGTCCTGCTGGATTGCGGTGGCGCGAGCACGTTTTCTTACACTGTGAGGTCCTCGAGCGTGGCATTCGGATCGGCGTCTGGCAGTAGGTATCCAACAACTTTTTGTGAGTGAATGACTAGCAACTGTTGCCAGTGCCATCAAAGCGTTACCAAAAAAATCATCTCCAAACAAATAAAATGAGTACAGCTTGTAAATACTTATGGCCTATGATAACATTTAACATTTTTCAATGTTTTAGGCTTAGTTAAATAGATATTTATTATGATTGCCATATTGCACAATGTATTATATCTAATTCCTTATATGTAACTATATATACTGATGTATTTACTTTATGGTACAAAGGCAATCTTGTTATTTCCCAAATACTTTCTTGTTAAGTTAAAATTAATTTAAACAATTTTATTGTAGATTTTATCTGTGGATTTCATGGGAATAAAATATTGGCTGATCATTTATATTTAAGTAAATTAAACTATTTCTAGACTTATCTGCTTATACCTAATACATTATATTTCTATGTAAGTCTTACCCCTGACTAACATGGATACATAATCAACAGGCATGTTTATAATTACATGAAAAGGATCTTACATGTGGCTCCAATACAATCAACCCTAAACTTGACTTCCATTATAATCACATTAATATTGACAAATAGTGCAGGAGAATAACAAATGATCTTCAGTTTTAAACTTGAAAAACCAGATGAACCATCACTTTTGAGACAGTGAAGAGTTTATTATTAGTTTGTCATGTATATAATTTGGAACAAATTATTTCTTTTGGTTGGTGACAAATAAAACTGATATTGATAGTAGTTATCTACATTTCCTTAGCTATGAACACAAACAGCTTCTTTGATCTTTTCATGCAATTTCAACCTATTTCTTTAGGTCCCAAACTCTATTGACTACGTTCTTCTAAAGCCCATCTGGGTACACAGTTTTATACCGGGCAGTATTCCCATGTTACTATCGATAGTCATTTTAACTGTCCACCACTTCATTTTACTAATAAGCTCGCATTGTTTTAAAACATGTAGTGACCCCGTATAGTTACCTACAATTCACTATTAAATCCCAGAAAAAAATAAAATGAATGTGTTGCATTTGGCAAAAATAATTTTCTTAAGAGAATAAATTTACTTTTTACCAAATTTAATAAAGTAGAATTTAAATAATAGAAAAGTTTATGCACAGATAGGGTTTTTCAGGTAACAAGGGCAATATAATAGAATCATGGGATTTTAGAAATAGAAAATTCAGTCCACCATTTTTCCAAGTTTTCTCCCTGTGAAACTTTAATGTCACGTGATGTGAACAATTGATAACTGAATAAAATATGCCTTGGTAACACACAGTTATTAAACATGGCATGCTATGACATCTTAAAATTAACCTTGAATGTTAGCATAGTAAAAGCTATAAAAATCTTTGTTAGATTTTAGTTAAAGTGTTCTTTTACCACTAAGCCCATTCCCATCATGCTTATAAATATCTAGTTTTCTAAAGTACCATATGTGATGCAAAGATTTAGTTTCTGGTGATTCTAAATCATGGCCTGGGAATCTCTAACATTCCTCCCATTTACAGGTAGGGTCTATATCCCTACACCTTGAGTCTGAGCCTGGGTTGGCTTGTTAGTGGTGGGATTGTTATTTGTCCAGTAGCATAAGGTGTGATGACCTACGTGAATCCGGAGGCTAAGTCCTAACCAGACATGCAGTGTCAGCCTGGTTCAAATGCACAGGCTTGAGAAGCTCTCTCAAAACTCAGCTACCATGCTGTTAAGAATCCCAAATGGAAATGTCACATCTATGTACGTCAATAATCTCAGCTGTCCTTGACTTTTAGGTCATCCTAAACCATATGTTAGATAAACAAATGAATATACCTCTAGATTAGTACCATCCAAGGTAACATTCTGTGATGATGAAAACGTTCTATATATCGGCACTGTCCAATACTGTAGCCACTAGCCACATGTAGCGATCGAGCATTTAGAATATGGCAAGTGCGAATGGAGAAGTGAAAAATTAACTATACTTAATTTTCATTAGTGCAAATCAAAACATGAACAGTGGCTATTCTATTGGACAGTGGGCATATAATTACAGCAGCCCCCAGCGATTTGCATCGCCCTCTGCTGACCCCTGAGAGATCACAGAGCAAAGATAAATCATCCTACTGTTTTTCCTACAGATCCCATGAGCATTTCTGTGTTACTCAACAGTTTGTCTTACAGCAATAAATAACTGAAACAGAATTACAACTTCTTAAGAATGAAAGATAAACAAAATGAAGTCCATGCACAAAAGTCTGTGCCATGTTTGCTGAAAAATTTAGAATATAATGCAGAAAGGAGCATTTTGAAAATCCGGTCAGAAATGGACTCTTTTCAATAGTTATTACACCTGGTATCTAAAACCCTGTGATGAGTGACAGTTCTTTACATAATTCATTCCTGAAACATGCTGTATATGTAGCCATAAGAATAACTGTAATTCCATCAGTCAAATAAAGGTCCCACCTACTGTATATTGCCCTCCCTTAGAAATACAAAAATTTGAAATCATGTTAGTTGCGTACAAATTATTATACAAAATGGCAAGTAATGCATGCATATTCGCTGAACACTGGCATAAAAGATAACATGACAATAATTCTGATACTTCTCCTACCCCTCAAACAATGTCACAATTAGTTTACTAATTAAGACTTCAATATAATTTAGTAAGTAAAATATCTTTTTCATTTCTGGTGTATTCAGTATATAAGTTAAAGTACCAGAATAAATTAGAAACACAAATCAGCAACATACCCATTTCTCAGCAGCTTGACAGGTTTGTTATGGTTCGGACTCCCCCAAGGACAGGCTCAGGACCGAAATATCGATTTGCGCCACTGCACTTTTCTGACTAATTATCGCCACGCAGACCCTCCACTCAATCAGCTCATTCTCCCAGTAAGGGTGGCCTTCAGTTGAAATTCATTAGGCTGATAAATGACAACATTGGAGCTGCATAACAATTGCTTTAATTAAAAATATGTTGACAAAGATTAGAAGACTATTGTATGCCAAAGTCTACTGAATTGACCACCAAAGTTTCTGTCCCTCAAGAACTCTGGCTTTCAGTGTTGCATGCATTCAACATTTTCTAAGTTTTGAAAAGGAGTTTCCCCTTTACTAACATTTATATTGACAGCTATGTCAGTAGGATGGCCCTGTAAAGACAATTGGTTAGGAAAGCTCTCAGACTCATTGACCACTTTTTCTAATTTATGGCCAGGTTATTTAAGACATAATAAAAGGAGATGGGAAAGTAGAAGATGCTATTTAAAATAGGTTTAGGAAATTTTTCTGTTGAAGTACCTTGAGTACCTTCACAAAGAGTTCCATGCAGGGAATACAGAAGTGAAAGTACATGGAATTATGTGAGCTTTACATGTAGTAATTTATATAATTCTTATCACTTCCCTATGAAGTAGGTCTTTATTATTATTATTATCATTATTATTATTACTACTACTACTATTATTAATTTAATGTATGAATAAATGCAAACTTACACGATTAAGTAACTTGCAACTTGCCCAAGGTTATATAGGTAGTCTACTGCAATCTGAGTTAAATATGTTTCTTTTCAAGTGTTCATGCTATTAACCACAAAACAATGCTTCCTCTAATACGAGAGACAGAGAGACAACAAGACAGAGACAGAAATAGGGACAAAGAAAAAACAGCTCGTATATGATTAAAAAACTAAGACTAATCCTAAATATCTATCATTTTTAAATTCATTAATGGGCATCTAGTATTTGCTTTTTACTAAAAGCTTCTAGTTAAATTTTAATAGCCTATTATGATTAGGCTATTTGTATTTATTTTTTTAGAATTGATCATTTTTTAAAAAGTCTCATGTAGTTAGTAAGACAGAAGAAAATCAAATTAAACTCTCTTAAATGGGACAATTACTCTTTACAATAATTGGTATCATATTTAATCCAGATTACTCCCAGTTTTGATTAAATATGATTATTGATTATGATGAAAGGTAATATATTAAGATTTTTAAAGTTATACAAAGATGTAAATATATATTTTGAGGAACTGAATTAGCAAGGAAAATTATATTGTTGAATAAAAGACCTAAGAGGGGGAAGTTTAGAAAACATTTATGGATTAAATGTGTTGCAATCTAAATAGCCATAAATATTGCTTGAGTGGCAGTGAAATAATAACAAATCTTCAAAATGTGTACTAGATAAGTCAAATATAGACTTATAGAAATGGATATTTATGTTAGATATCACTGAAATGTAATTACAAATTGTGAATTTTTTTTAAAAAGGAACTTTATCATTAAAAACAGAATGTTTTAGACACATTACAAAATTTTGTTTTATTACAAGATTTTGAAGAAAAAGAAGAATAGCAGGAACAAAGGCCATAAAAATGTGAGCTCAATCAGAAACATAAGCATCAAAAAGTTACACTTTACAAATGATACATACGGCCCCTCTTTGGGTTCCAAGACAACTCATCATAGATGGCATCCACCTGCTTTCTGAATCATCAGTGTCATGTATCACAGACTTTACTGAACATCTAGAAAACAATTTTATTTTCAACTGCAAATGTTATGACCTTAAATTCCCAATTTTTCTAGGGAGAGTTTACACTTGACTCTAGATATAAATTTATATATTCAGAAATTCTCAAGTTACATTAGAAGATTGGTCATAAACAACTACATTTATCACTTCCATATAACTATGATAAACAAATATTTACCAGTGTTCACAATACATTATTCAAATGTTATTTCTTTATAAAAGGATGCTATTTATATTCATAATGCCTTTTGAAATTCAGGTAAAAGTGTGACTTACAAATTAAATTATCTTTTTTATGTGTACTTAGTTTTATATGATATTTATGAACTCTAGAAAGAAAACAATACAAAGCATTATTTCTGTCACTCTCATTCTGTAACTTTAAAAACAGTATTAAAAGCTATGAGGGCACAATCATTGCTATATTAGAGTAGGCAAATGGACCATCCATTCTATTTTTATCGAACAGCTACCAAATTGATCTCCTTCGGAGGAAAATATAACCTATATGCATATAAAGCATTTAATCATAATATACTATGCTCAAATAATGTATATAAGAATATTCATGACCTGAGAAAAGAGAGCATTGGAAAGAGTTTGAACTTTGAAATGAATTGGGACATGCACTATTGCACTTAATGGTTTTAAAACTTTGGGCAAGCAAATTGATTTTCCTGGAACTTAGTTTCTTCCGCTCTGAAATGAGAATGATTAAAGCCTACCTCGTGCGAAAGTCAAAAGAATGAGAAACAATGTTATAAAACAGTGCCTCATCCATAATGAGCACCTAATAAGTGATAAAGTTTTTAAAATCGTATCATTCTGGCTGCTATTCCCAGAGTCCTCTAAGGATGTGAAGTACCTGTATGGGACAGTATCTTACAGTTAGATGGACTGAAGCCAAAGCACAATCTGAAGGTAAGACAACAACGGACAGCATGAATGAAATGGTTGGGAAGAAACTGACTTGCACAAAACAAGAATCACTTTACTTCCAAGAGGGAAGGACAGAGAAGAAAGACCAGGGTATTGCAAATCCGGAGACCGTCAGAAACAGGTGCTGAACACGTCTTCTAGTGAAAGACCATTTTTACAAAAAGATTCTGAGAATGTGAATATTTACGTTACATTTGAAATGTTTAGCGCTGCTAAACTAAGTTTAGACCCTTCTTTTACCAAAACAAATCCTTTGTTATAAATAGGGGTCTTTCCCTAGTGGAAATCAAGGAAGAGACATTGATTAATGTGGCAGAAAACAGCGATTGCATATTTTGAAATAAGGAGAAGTAGGCATTAAAAAAAGAGTATTATTGTGAATTCAGAGAGTATTGGAGGAAGTTTTGAATTTCACTGGATGTGAGCCTGTAATTTCAGCCATACTATCCAGAATACAAGTGACTGAGATTCCAGACAATGCAGGTAGGCAGGCTAGAACACTGGCTTCTCTTACTATTTTGTGTGCTTGGGCAAGTTACTTAACCTCGCTGTGCCTCGCTCTCCCTCCTTGTAATGACAGCAATTACAGCAGTGCCTGACCGGTTATGTCGTAGGCATTGAATGGGTTAATACATACCATGCTCTTAAAACAATGCTTGGCTTTAAATATAAGCTGCTGTTTTGAAGAAAGGGCCGACTGGCTTTCCATCACTAGTATTACAATGGTATTATCATGATGTAAAATGTGCTAAATGGTATCAAGATATTTAAGGTCCCCAAGACAAAGTCTTGAGACAACTATGGACCTAAGGGCGATCGAAGAGTTTTAAATAATAAAGCTCTCATGTCTTCATTTAGCTATATTTCTTTGAGGAAAATGAAGCAGCCTATGCTGTGGCATTTGAATAGTTTTGCTCCTCACAATTTAGCTTCTTAAAATGAAGGTCATAATTAGGGTGACAGAAAGAAAAAAGTAAGGGAATTATTACAAAAATTCACTGTTGCCACTATATTGTTTTTTATATTTTTATTGTTATTCTGTTACAGTTGTCCCAATTTATTGTTAATGTCTCCACTACGAGAATTTTTTTAAAAGTTTTAAAAAAAGGGTCTGATTACTATTCAGCTTTAATCTATCTCTCCCTCTTCTAAGTACAATGCAGGCATTCAGTAAAATTAAATTTCTAACTGAATGAACAAATGTTGAGGTTTATATTTCCATCTGTGTATGTCATTAAACATCAACTATATATTTTTAATTATTACCAAAACTATTTTTCCAGCTCTCCCTACAGAAAACTCATAGAGTCTTGACATAAATAATATCATTCCATGCTACTGCAATTCTTAAGCAAGTCGGTGCTGGAATCCACAGTATTAGCTCTTATTGGTATTTTTAGTTTGCAGTCAGATAATTACACACACATATACACATATATAAAACATTATTCTCATTGTAAATGGTATTTTAGTTATCAAGAGTGGTCTCTATCATTTGATATCTTTAAGTAGACCAGAATTTTATAATGAATTTCATATTTTCCAAAGTAAATGTTCTATATTTTCACAAAGGTAACATTTATCCATTGAGAGTTTTAAATATTCATTGCAAAAGCAGTGGTCAAGTCAGAGAAAAGGAAAATTACAATCTGGAAGACATACTTAAACTAATTGTTAAATTCCTTAGTGTTATATCATGTTAATCAATATATTTTTATTCTTTCTTTTTAAAGTTGATTTTTAAAGAGAACTAATGGTGACAATATCTAATGTATTCTAAAATGCTTGTAAATTAAAATTTGTTTACAGAATTAGATTCACCCTCTCATTTCAAAGATGTTTTCCCAAACAAGAAAATCTGTTCCAACATGTAACGAAAATTACATTTCTAAATTCCACATTCTTCTAAAACATTCTGCTTCTATCAAAAGCAGATTTTTGTACAATAAAGAGTACACTGTGTAATTTTTTCCACTCAATCCTTTTAAGATGTTAGTAAAATCAATCCACATGATCTTTACACAGTCGCTCAGTATATTAGAATAGATCATACAGATGATCTCTAGTTCAGTGGAAGTTTGCCGATTGCAGAGGATTTAACTGTTCAGGAGCCACATTGGGTAGAATACTTTACAGAATTCATTGCTGGAGATCTCACATGAATTATTTGTCAAACTAATTCTAGCAAAGCAAGCAGTCCAAAGTTTACACAAAAATTTAAAACCTTCTTTGGAAGAACTGAGTTACCTTTCTTCCTCACAAGTTATTTTTGGCATAGTGATATGATAATTGATTTGAAAAAGTATTTGTATATAATACCTAACTTTTAAAAATAATGTAGTGGTGATTGGTACAAGCGTCATGTGAAGCTATTTGTCTAGCTTTATTGCTACAAACTGATCTGGTAATTTAAAATAATCCCAGGAAGGCTTCAAATGCATTTTATATGGCATCAAATAGGTGAATCAAATTATGGTGTTCTTTATTACAAACAAAAATCTAGACCTGCTGAATTATTACAAACAAAGCAATAATAGTCTGGCTAGTCCTTGAATTTCAGATCTTTTTAAAATATTATTCTGAGTAATTTCCACCTTTTTATTTATTTTTTACCCAATCTGAATTAGTCCTATTCATCTATATAAAGCTGAATATGTCTCTAATCTGTCAAAGTTAACTCAAATTCTAGCCTTACAGTATCCCAGATTCCGTCAACTGTGTCCAACATCCTGTCATTCAAAGCATAATAAGCATGCTCTTGTGTTAGCCTACAAGCAGTAAATTATATAAAATAATACTGATCCCGGAACTATGTCTGGCCATCTAAGATTTAATATAGACTTTTAGGTCAACATGGAGCCATTCACAAATATACATTGTTAAGCTATTTTAAAACATGTGCACTTTGCTGTGATCTCTAAAGACCACGGGGTCCTCATTCCTGAGACATGCCTTGACCAGAATAACAACAGCGAGCTGACGATGAATAAATGCATGAAACTGTTGGCTAGAGGAGCAACCAAGGAGAGCAGGGTGATAAAAGTGATTGATGGTCACTATATTTATACCCATTTCACATCCTGTATTTCAGATTAACTCTGGAAGACTGCCCTGCCAAAAACTTCCATAGCTTCTTTTCATAGTTACCCTTTTGTCTTTCTTTTCTCTCTTTGTAAAATGATTTTCTTTCCCCTTTACCATATGCTGAAATGTTGCCTCTTCCATAAATCATTTTGATTAAAAGCACAAGTTCTGAATCAAGGTTGCTTGGATATGATCTTCACTCCACCATTCAAGACTGAGATCTGGGACAAATACATTAAATCATCTTGCATTAATTTCCCCAAGTTTACCATGGGGATAAATCTCTGAACTATTCTAAAAACTAAATGAGATAATGTATAAAAAGGACTCACCCATCCATATATTTCCATGAATTTCATTCTGTTACTACACAAATATGAAGTTTTCTAACTTCCTTAGAAATTCTTTTTCTACCCTCTAAAGAAAACCACAGAAGGACATGAAAAATCTAAAAGGCAGAGAGATGAAACTGAATTAAAAGGTATACAATTGTCTTGAAAAATATCCACCTGGCTAGGTAGCTATGCTTTCATTTCTTAATCCAATAGTTATGCATTAAAGATATCTCCATTTGTTTTCATCAAATTTTCACATGTAGTTAGTATAAAACTATATACAGAAGAATATAGATATACTAAAATAGAAGGAACTATAATGAAGCTTCTATCCTCAAGGAACTGGAAATCTACGAAGAGACATTGACACATACATAAATACATATCAAGGTGCAGTTCCTGTTAAAAGCAAAGTATAAAAACAAAGAGTCTTGAGGAGGGAGTAGCAATACGTTATTGTCGTCCTTATCAGGAAAACTTTTACACAGGAAGGAGGTCCTGTTTCTTCCTGTCTTAAAAGAATGTATTGAATACAAATAGCAAGGGTAGAGGACAGAAGAAGAAAGGTAGCTGGTACAGTTCAGCAGAAAATTGTAAGCTAAGGTGCAGATTGGGAAAATGTAAGATGTACTTGGTATATATCAACATACAAGGTGGCTGAAGTATCAAGTGAAGGTTGGTATGTGAAGAATGAATTGAAGGGTGGAAAGGAGATATGAAACAATCATATTTTAAAACCATTAGTAAACTGTAAAGTAAAAAGCACGTGAAAAAATCATACTATTATCTTCATGAAGGAGGAGCAAAAAGTGAGTGAGATATGAAGGAAGAAAATAAAGTATTTTCAATAGTAAAGAGAATTTCATATTGAGAATAAATATAATTCTTAATAAGGAATAATGAGAAAGATGAATAAATAAGAAGTCCACTACTAATTTCACTGATAATAGGAA
The DNA here is from genome assembly GCF_022682495.2 of Desmodus rotundus. Taxonomy (NCBI): domain Eukaryota; kingdom Metazoa; phylum Chordata; class Mammalia; order Chiroptera; family Phyllostomidae; genus Desmodus; species Desmodus rotundus. The sequence continues at coordinate 51,180,186 of NC_071389.1, forward strand.
GCCACTTCTTGTGCATGAAGTAACATGATTATGTGTTGAGTCACAACAAGAGAAACAGTTAAGATCTGGAAATAATCTTAATGCAAAACATATTTATGAAAGTCAATGTTTTAAAGTAAAATTATGGAGAATAAAAAAAAACAAATTTGAAGACTTTGAATTAAATACAATTTTGAAATACCTATACTAGCACCCAGTCCATCATTGGAAATAATCAATACCTGGGTCTCCTTTGTCTGTTCAATCATACACATGAATTATGATTTTGTAATTTTGGTACTAACAATTATGGTTATTTCTCTCTGAAAAGGTGTTCTCCATGCAGTAAAGGAGAACTAAGGCATGAAGGGTATCAACAAGTTTCTCTTTGGATTCTCTTTCCAACGAATATCTGAACAAGTCACTTCCAGTTTGCTCGCCTTTTCTGATATGATGTTTCACTCTTCTAATATTTCAGAGTACTATTTTAGTTTACATATAGATCATCTAGAAGTGATTTCTGTTATGAAGAAATAAATATTAAGGTTCAAGATACATTGTGTGCTCTGCAGCTGGGGATTCTAACCCCAGATTAAAATATTTTATTTTAATTCCAGTTTTCGTTTGCTCAGGATAGTTAAAGAATATTTCCATGTCATGCTGATTTTTCTAATAAAACACACATTCCTGACTTTAATTAGAAAGTGAAATATTCCAACCTTTATTATTTACATTTTATCACATTTAATGTATTATCTTTCTCCTGTTTTAAAACTTATGAACTTTAAAATTAGGAAAAGTCATATCAGCATACAAATTCATCAGAGTCCTATGCCACACCAGAAGAGAAGGCATGCTTGAATATAAATAAGAGACATACATGAATGTTTAAAGAAAGTTATGACATACATCATTATTTTTAACAGAAAAGATCTGCATATACAAAACCAACCTAAATTACAGAATTATACATTATTTAAAGCAAGTGTGATTTTATAGTTTACTATGGGATCCATGCTTTCACTCAGTAGTGAACTACATTACATATGAAGATTTGTGTATAAATTAGCTGTGGACTGGTGGGGATTCTAAACCAAGAGAATCAAAGGGTATTTGGATTTGTGGGGTAAGTACAAAATGTAACATACAGATAATGTATTATAGAATAGTATATTTGAAACCTACATAATTTTTTCAACCACTGTCACCCCAATACATTTAATAAATTTAAAACAATCTCTAAAACGTTTCTAATGTCATGTTTATTATTATTTATTCTCAAATGAAATGATTAAAGAAATCCTTTCCATGAAAAATAATAAAGAAAATCAATAACAATTAAATATCACTCAGGTTAAAGAAATTTGATTTTCACATCTTGTAAAATATTATAAAATGGGAGGCATTTTATATGCCTTACTACTTTCTCTCTCAGCTTGAAGACCATATTTAATTTTTTGTCTTACTACTTAAAATTAGTTTTTATTTATGATTTAAATGCTCAGTAATGTGTAATTGGTTAATTTCTATCAATTACTCTGACAAACATAGAGTCCCTACCTTTACTATGCAACCCATTCAGTAAGGACTCAACAAGAAGTCCCCACACCCTCTTCACTCCTTCATCAAACAACAGTCATTTCCTCGTCACTGTGGTAGATGACAACTCTATGAAGATAAGCAGCATATGGCCCCTTCTCTTAAGAACCTCAGCCTCTAGTAGGAGATACAGACATTCAAACAAATAATTAAAATATAATTGAATAAACGATCATTTAAACACATGCAAAATTTAACCCTACTCCTTAATTGTAATGTGTATTCTTTAAACCATGCTAAATATCCATATCAAATTGATTTGCTTATTACCTACAATTTGTTAGACTAGTAAAATTAAGGAAACAAACAAAAAAACACAGTCTCTAGAAGAACAAGAAGTTGCAGGAGCCATAATGGAAGTCAAGCAGTTCCCTGCACAGAGCTATAGTATAGTACTTCTGATTTAGCAAAGTGACTTATGATAGAGGCCCTTGTCTCCCACTGTCCTCATTCATTTGATGATGCAGTCCTGTGCACTTCTTCGGGGATAATCCCTCAGCCTTTGGTATGCCTCCTTTCACTCTTCTCGAAGAGCCTGACCTGGTACAGTTCAGCAAGGTACTTGTCTTCGAAAACTTACACAAACCACATGAAATAAAGCCCATAGGGCAGAAGAAAATAATTTAGTGTACTTCATATCATGGACCTTGGTGACTGAGAAAAAAACAAGACAAAACAAAACAAAACAAACTAAAAACAACACTTCGCAGTAAAACACTTTTCCTAAAAGGGCTACATTGCATTCTCCTCTGTTACACTGTTCACGGCCCTAGTGCACCACATTACAGAGTTTTCTGAGGGGTTCAGAGAAATCTTCCTTCACCTGGACTTCCAAGTCTAGGAAATAGCCTTTCTAAGAGTAATTACTCTAATTCTCAACTAAGAAACAAGGTAAATAACAAATGGAAATATGGCCATGTCAACCAATCACCCTTTGTTATGGAAACCTAATTTTGATATGAGGAGAATATACTCTTAATCTTTAATCCTTTTCCATAATAAGTGATGTTTTATCCGTAAGTATATCAAATCGCAAGTGAAAGCAGTCAACTCTGCACTGAGGACAATGGTATCATATTCAAAATTAATCACTGAATAATTTATTTTCAGTCAAAATCATTACCTAAAATTCAGCCTGGAATCAATGAACTGTTATGCTTATTTTGTTGGTACTTTAGTTTATTTGTTTTGTTCAAATTTAGAAAAACTGAAGACATAAATCACCTTGTAAATATTTCAACAAAGTGCTTTATTATTTTCTTTTTATGCTACTTAATTTTGTTGTTTGCATAAACTTCTATTATTTTGAGTGGCTAAGTACTATTCTGTAATTAAAATCTGAAAAGAAAATCTAAGTTAGGCTACATAACTTTCATTCAATAATAATTGCAAAGTTCCTCAAATTCAATGATTAAAAATAAAGGGGAAAGTTTCCCAATAGCCTTCCATCATTTGTGATTAGAGGGACACCAAAACGGAATAAAATTGACTTGTATTCAGCAAAGCAAAACAAAACAAAAAGAGAGATTAATGAGAAAATTTTGACCCTTTTTCTCTCATCCACAAAAATACTGCAACAAGAGAATTGACATGAAAATTATGGTACGATAATTTTATAAGCGTTATGCTGGCGGAGGTCAGTTGCTCCTGTTTTTAGCACTATCTCCGGGGCTAAGTCACACATAGTATTCACTAAAGATCTCTTGACTGATTTTGCATCCATTTGATAAGAGCTTTCATTCATCCATTCAATATCTCTTTTTTTAAGTACATGTTATTGATTATGCTATTATAGTCTCTTTATTAAACCTCCGATGGATGTCTTAATCTCTGTTGTTATGAGCTAATTTTCTCATTATATTGTATATACAATATACTTATATAATAAGTATCCCTCACATTTTTCAGGCATTTATATGCAAGATTGTTTTAGTAGATTAAATGTATTCTGTGATTTAATCTCCACAACAAAGCTATAAAATACTTTATTTCCATTTGTTTGATGAGAAAAATCAAAGAACAGATAGGTTAATTGAACTGCCCCAGGTTTCTAAATTAGTAAATGGTAAAGTTGGGATTCCAACTCAGTCTCATGCCTGTATCTGCCCTACACTATTGCAGAGTTCTCACTACAAAGACAGGAAGCCCTAACTCTGCCTGGGTGTGAATTTTTTTAAAGTGACATGTAAATATTCTTATAGCTTGTTATTAAGTTCACAGGGTATCATGTTATGCTTATATAAAGTAAGATAAAATATTTATACAAAGACAAATATTGCATCACATTAATATTATATTTGAAGATCATGTAAAATTATCAGAAGTAATGTTAATTATACTCATATTTATCATGCCATCATAACACATAAATGTAGATCTACAAATTAAAAATAGAATGAAAAGTAAATAAAAATTTTTGTTATTTATATATCTTAAAATAATTTTCAATAACATGTTCTAGATCTCTTTAAGTATGCCTGTAATAATATTAAGAATGATGGATAATGATTCAGTTGTATTACTCAAGATAAGTCATACAGATCATATTAAATTATTTCTACACCAAAAAAGGTATAACTCTAGTGAATAAAATGTCCCTACAGATGCTGAACATGTCTTTACAGATGCTAAAATGAAAAAGGTTCCTTTGGTTCTTTAGAGGAATAAGTCTCTTAGATAGGAGGATGGATATCTTTAATTTAGTGGGAGAAAAAACAGATATGGTTGTTTGAGGATTAAATAGTAAATAATCTGGAATTTGAAGAATGGTTTATGTGTTTATTTTCACCATTGGAATTGGAAGAATTCTGTCAAAGTCACCTCTCTGCACTGCTGTTCAAGCACATATGATATTAGGTAGTTTTCTTAAGTGAATAATAAGACTCATTTTTCCCATAAGCAATACAAAAACCAACCCCCAAAGATTGACCTCAATTATAAGAATGTACAAAAGATGTGTTTAGTGTGTATATTTACTGGATTATATCCACTATCATTGTAACTCTCATTATATACTTGCATGCAATAAGTAACTTCAATATTACATTATTTATTTTGGTTTTTTGTGCCACTTCATATTATTTCTAAAAATAAGTAGCCCTGGCTGGTGTAGCTCACTGGATTGAGTACTGGCCTGTGAACCAAGGGGTTTGATTCCCAGTCAGGGCACAAGCCTGGGTTGCTGGCCAGGTCCCCAGTAGGGGGTGTGCAAGAGGCAACCACACATTGATTTTTTTCTCCCTCTCTTTCTCCCTCCCTCTCTAAAAATAAATGAATAAAATATTTTAAAAAATAAAAGAAATAGAAGTATATTAACTTCTGTGTGACATGAAGTCTGGGTAAATACTATTGTCTAATTAGTATATACTTGATGAAAGTTTTTAATTTAAATTTGAATTGGAAATTAAATTCTTTTTGTTTTAGGTTAATAAGAGATTTATAGAGAAAGCTCGATTTATCCTTTCAGATTTATCTAAGTATAGCATCTTCATCTGATTTTCTAGTACACCATATTTAGTCCCCAACCCCAAATAAATTCTCCATCTCATTAATGATTTATTTTATTTAGCATTCTTTTGTTTTGATAACAATATGTGGTAGAGAACTTTCCATATACATGTGAGTGAATTCCTTATTTATTTATAATCGAAGTATGTATTCTAGGATGCAAGAGAGGATTCCTGCATCCGGGCTATTACAAATGTCTCAGCATTGTGCTATTAATTGCAGGATGTATACCTTTGAAGAACTTTCTATCTCTGACATAACTTTTCTCAATATCCAAGAGACTAAGAAACTTTAGATGTTATATTTTATAAATCTGTTTTACGTACTTTGCAAAGCATGATATGTGATTCAAGAATTTTTTACCCAAACTTATGAATTCATATACATTTTCAACTTTGTCATATATATACATATATATATATATGCAAAACAGTGTCCATGTATCTTTTATCCAACATTGCCAAGTTATCAAGTAGAACTACAAATACAGTCAATTCTCATTAATTGAGAAAGTTATGTTCTATTAAGTTGCTGCAACCACTGAATCAGCGAATACTGAACCATTGCTCCTAGGGGAAATAAAGGATGTGGTTCCTGGAGCTTCGGGTTACAATATTTTTGTCACCTGATCAATACATATTTTTGTTTTATGTGTGTTTCTGTTTAAAAATGCCTTCACACTTAAGGCATTAAAAATGATGATGTCAGCATGAGTTAAGGCCTAGTTAACTCATTGAACTCACAGCCAGTGGCACTGTAACTCAGGCCGTAATGAAGTTTTCCTGATCCATGTATTTTCTCCCTAAGACACATCACAGCCTTTGTACTGAGGAAAACTAGGTAGCACTATGCATGGGGGCCACTTTAAACAGTGAAATCACAGATGACAGGGAGCAAAAAGAATGAAAAGCATGGTCCTAAATAGACTGCAAAAATGACACTTGTTTACAAGGTTCAGAGTATGAGCTGAAAAATGGGGCAGAGCACCACCTGCCTGACACCTCTCAAAAGTTGTGCGGCGCTGTGCATGTGCCAAAGGACTGCAAAGTGCCCCAGCACTGATTTGGGTTGGCAACTAAATTGTAACAAATTTACAAATATGGAATCCACAAGTAATGAGAATCAACTGCACATCATCAGAATTTCCATGCTGGGTCATCTAGCCAAAAAACGTTTTCTAATTAAGAAGTGATTAGTACAGATTTTTAAATAATGTATTCAGTAAATCAGCCAAAGTTATGAAAGAAACATATATAACTGAAACAGTTTATAGTGCTATTTTGATTGAGACAATCAGAGTTCCATCAGAAAAGGATATTCTTCCATGTCACAAGTACTACTCAACTGTTGAGTCAATGATATAGTCACAGCGCCATTAATAATTCATGAAAGATTGCAGCATGTTTTGATATAATAGGGTGTAAGTTTATACTTGAATAATTTAGATAGATTTTACAAAAAGTCAAATAGGCTTCATTTTTAAATATTTAAAATTAATATGGAAGAACAATATGATTGGCTCTCAGAAAATGTTTTTGCTACTCCTTTAGAACACTCAAACATTAATTTTAAATATAGAGGAAATACATATAGATGAATGACACATTTTAACTCGGCATAAAGTTCTCTTCATATACAATGGTAGAATATTTTATTGATATTTCATTTAAACAAAATTGCTAAGTACATATTCCATTAATCTAAAAGAAGCTCTTAAATTCTAGACTTCTAATATATGTTTTGAAAACTGTTTTAAAAACATAACACTCTCAACCTAAGTTTCAAAATATTATTGACACATAACTATGTTTAAAAACTAAACCCTAAATGGAGGTAAATTTATAGGTTATACAAATTAAATACAAGATTTAAAACAAGAAATCAAAATATTAATTATTTAATACCCTACTAATATTGTTAACAGAATTTTTCATAAAGTGCTCCCTTGAATTATTTAAATTCCATTTTTACAGTGAAATGAATTACAGTTAATCATCTTATCATAAAAAGTGTTCAATCACATTCAACAAAAATCAAATTGATTTTATCTGTCCATTGCCTCTTTGCAGTAATGTGAACTAATGATCCTACTTCCAGTCTTTTGCTCACTTCTATCAACCACTGTTCTAAAATATAATCCTGACTAGCTCATTCTGATGCGTGAAACAATTCAAAGACAACCAAATAAAATCCAAACTATTATCAGTTTAAAAAATCCCTTTGTGATCATTTACATGTCTATTTTTAAGGATTTTATTTATTTATTTTTAGAGAGAAGGAAAGGGAGGGAGAAAGAGAGGGAGGAAAACATTGACATGTGAGAGAAACATCGATCAGTCGCCTCTCACATGCCGGCCCGAAAAACCAGGCATGTGCCCTGACTGGGAATCACACTGGTGACGTTCACTTTGCAGGACAATGCCCAACCAACAGAGCCACACTGATCAGGGCTCCTTGTCTGGTTTTTAAGCATCACTTATTGCTATGGCTCCTCTAAATATTACACCCTAACACTAATGCAGTAACCTTAATTCACCCCAAACCACACTGTTTTATGTCTCCATGACTTTCATCCTTGTGATAGAATTCATTTTCCTTTAGGCTGCCTAAAGAACTCTTTTTAAAAAATCAGCTCAGGCATTGTCTCCTCTCTGAATCTTTACCTAACTGCCTTGAGAAAATTGTTGGCCGTTTTTCACTTTAGAACTCTTCACATCTATTTGTTGCTGCTTGTATCATATAGAAGTAGGTCTCTAAAAGACTTAAAGTGTTATTATTTATTAATATTCTTTATTTGTATTATTTATTTTATAACTCAAATACTAGTACAGTGCTTATCACAAAGTATGTAATCAATAAATGTATGCAGAATGACAAAGTGAAATTTAAAGGACCTTTGTCTACTCCACATTCACTGTCAATCTGATTTAATACAGAATATACCAGTGGTGTGATAATTCTTCACTCAATAAAGATGTCTTAGTAATAAGACAAATAAGGAAATATTTTCATTAAACATAATAGCAACTCACATTAAAAGTACTAAGTATTTAATGAAAAGTTCATCAAATATCACTAACTAAACTATCTCAAGCTTTTAATTTTAGGTTTACTGTATTTTTCAGACTATAAGACTCATCGGACCATAAGACACACCTAGGTTTTAGAGGAGGAAAATAGGAAAAAAAAAAAAAAAAACCACTCTACCACTGCTTCCCTCCCCCGCCCCCCCCCCCCCGTGAGCCAGGTAAGCTACATTTGGACTATAAGATACTCCCCCTTTTTCCTCCCAAATTTGGTGTGGGGGGGGAAGTACGTCTTATAGTCTGAAAAATATGGTATATATCATCATACTTTAAAAAGACTTGAAACATTGTGTCAAAGTAGAAATTAAATGCATTCAAATATAGAGCAGATAAGAACTAACAAAGGATGCTTTTATTAGCTGGGCACGCTTCCACATACTTTGTGTATTGATTCATTTAAACCTAATGGCATGAAATGATACGGGTGTTATTTTCTCCATCCCCACTATAAACAAATAAAATTAAGACACAGAAGTTAAACAAATAAATAAAACAAAATAGTTGCCCAAAATGACTCAGTCACTATCTGCAAGAGCCAGAATCAAATCAAGTGGTCCTGCTCCAGAACTCATGCTTTTTTATTTCCAATTTTATTTTATTAAATTTAGTGGGGTGACATTAGTTAATAAAATTATATAGGTTACAAGTGTAGATTTCTATGATACATAATCTGCATATTTCATTGTGTACTCACCACAGTCAAATCATCTGCCATCACCGTATATTTGGCCCCTTTCACCCTTTACTAATCCCCTGTCCCCTTTCCCTCTTGTAACCACCATACTGTTATCTATACCTGTGAGTTTTGATTTTACATCCCACATATGGTAAAACCATATGATTTTTAGCTTTTTGTGTCGGATTTATTTTTCTTAGCATAATATTCTCAAGGCCCATCTATGTTGTCACAAATGTCAGGATTTCATCTTATCTTATGTCTGAGTAATATTCCATAGTATATATGTACCACATCTTCTTTATCCAATCATCTATTGAAAGACACTGGTTATTTCCATGAGTTTGTGACAGTGAGTAGTGCTGCAGTGAACATAGGTGTGCTCATTTTGCAATGGACATCTTTGCAAAAAAATGTTTGCAAATGTCTTAATCACTATTTGGCAGCCCCTATGTCTCAGGTGAGAGAAAGATGGGGTAGATATCACTAGACCTTTGCTATGAATTAACAGCTAGACTTGAGAATTAAATTATAGTCTACACTTTCTTTCACTCATTGAAAATACAAATAATTGTTGATTATTGATATCTTTTCTTGGACCAAGTACCTTACATATCATTCTATAAAACAATACTGTAAAATAGCATTTTAATACATGGCCATGTAGTAGTATCTTAATGAATACTATTTGTCAAATAACTAGGTAAGAGAGGGGTGTTGAGAATAATTTTATTATCATTTTATTTTTCAGGAAATAAAAAAATAGTTAGCAAATTTAGTAACTTGTTCATTGTGAAAGAGTAAGAAACTGCACCAGGATAGAAATTTAGATGTTTCCAAGATATAATGACTTATTTGGTATAAAAGTTACACATTAAGCTGAGTTTCAGTAAGCATTTATATTTCTGTAGGTAATTAAACTCAAATGCCACAAATGTTTTGCATTCTGATCTTCTAATTTACTACGAGGAGTATAGTTTGAAGTACCTAGAGGAACGAGTAAAGAACACACGGATCACGAAACCCTCTCTCTCATATTCACTCATCCATTCAACAACGTTTCCTACACCTTTTGTATCAGACGCTTTTTTAAGTAGCAGGGATACTACAGCAAACAAATCAAACAAAGTTCCTCACCTGATGAGCTTGTATTCTACATTCAACAGTAAACAAATAAATATATAAATATATAGTATGCCAAGCAGTGGTAAGCACTAAACAAACAAACAAACAAAAAATCCTATTTGGTAAAGTGGTACTTGGTTAGAAACCAGAAGGAAGTAAGGAAGTAAGCCATGCAGATGACTAAGGGAACAATGTTTCAAGATTAAGCAACATGTGCAGAGCTCTTGAGGCAAACACATGATTAGCTATAAAAATATATTTCATTTATTATTTTATTCTAAATTTTGCCACAATATTTTTTAGAAAGTTTGCTTGATTACTACCCCATAATTTATTTTTGCATGTTCACATTCAATGTGAATAAGAGAACATATTTGCCAATGAAACATCTGATAAGGGGTTAATATCCAAAATTTATAAAGAACTTAAACAAGAACAATAAAACAAACAATCCAATTAAGAAATGGATAAAGGACCTAAATAGATACTTCTCCAAAGAGGACGTACAAATGGCCAATAGACATGTAAAAATATGTTCAGTATCATCAGAGAAATGCAAATTAAAATCACAATGAGATATCACCTCACACCTGTCAAAATGGCCATCATCAATAAATCAACAAACAAGTGCTGGTGAGGAGGACATGTATAAAACAGAACCCTTGTGCAGTGTTGGTGGGAATGCAGATTGGTACAACCACTAGAGAAAACAGTAAGGAGTTACCTTAAAAAATTAAAAATAGAACTGCTTTATGACCCAGTGAGTCTACTCTATGAATATATTCAAAGCAGCCTGAATCACTAATTCAAAAGAACATAAGTACCTCTATGTTCACTGCAGCATTATTTACAATAGCCAAGACTTGAAAGCAGTCCAAGTATTCGTCATTAGACAAGCAGATGAAAAAATAATAATAAAAGCTGTGATACATTTACACAATGGAACTGTATGAGAACAAAGATGGACCTGGAGAGTATTATGCTAAGTGAAATAAGCCAGTCAGAGAAAGGCAAATACCATATGATTTTACTTATATGTTGAATCCAATGAACAAAATAAACTAACAAACAAAATAGAAACAGACCCATAGATAGAGAACAGACTGACAGCTGTAGAAGGTAGGGAGTTAAGGCCAGAAAGAAAAAAGTAATGGGATTAAGTGAAAAAAAAAGATAAAAGAAAAGAAAAACGTGGGAGACAGACAACAGTGTGGTGATTCCCAAAGGGAAAGGGGGATGGGAGAGGTAGGAGAGGGTAAAGGGTGCGGGTCAAGGTCACAAAAGGAACTTGACTTAAGGTGGTGAACACACAATACAATATATACAGGATGTATTGTGGAACTGTAAATAGGTGTGGAATTGCTATAAAAACAGATGTTAGGGAGACAGTAATGTGAGAGGGGGCATAAAGTAGAAGCTTCTTGAAAGAGAATGAGGTATGATAGATTCTAAGACATATGGAGAGAAAATACAAAGATAAGAATCAAAAAATATGTATGGAGATATCTCAGGGACAATGGTTCATTTTGGTATATTAGTATGTAATGTTGGAAAATTAGAATAGAACCAACATGGTTCATTATTTAAATTTGGAATAGTATCAAAATCACATTTTCTATCTGGAAGGAAATTAAATTCACTGGTTATTTCTTTTAAAAAAAGGAAGAACAAATTCAATTTAATGAATATTCTTATGATATGTCCTACCATCCTTAATAAGTAGAAATTTGTCATGAACTCAGTAACTTCACATATATTTGCTGATAGCTAATTAAAAGCTTAATATTAATGAAGCCTTCTGAAGTCTAAAAAAGAATCATAAAATAGAGCTCCTCAGCCAAAGAAGTTTACACATAAGCATGTAAAATACAAGATAAATATATTTTTAAAATTGGACAACAGTCAAGGATGAAAATGTTTAAAGTGGATTTAGTTTAAATAGGGAGAAAGAGAGAGGAGAGGAGAAATGTGGTTGTAGGTAAAGAATAATAGGTTTAAAACAAGGGAATACTGTACCATACTACCTAAATGAGTCAGTTATATTCTGATATCTGATATCATTTTGTTACAAATGCCCCAAATTTTCTATCCAATATTTGGGGGATATGTATTGATATCAGAAATGAAAAAAACTTGACTTTAATTAATAGTACCTGTATTAATTACTGCTTAATTTTATGTGTCAACTTTGCTAAGCTATTGTTCCCAGTTGTTCAAATACCAGTCTAGATTTTCTGTGAAGGTACTTTTCAGATGTGATTAACATTTAAATCAATAGACTCTAATTATAACAGATCACCCTCCATGACATGAGTGGGCCTCATCCAATCAGCTGAAGGCATGAAGAACAAAGATCGAAGTTTCACAAAGAAAGAATTGTCCACAAAATTGCCACACAGAAACCCTACCTGAGTCTGTAGCCTGCCGGCTTGCATTACAAATTTCCGACTTGCCAGCCCTCACAATGCCATAGGACAATTCCTTAAAATAAATCAAGCTCGTGCCACGCTTTCTTCCTCTCTTCTGATGGACAAGTGGATGGTGGGTAGATGGACGGATGGGTGGGTGCATAGATGATAAGTAGGTAGATAGATAGATGATAGATACACAGAGTAGACACATATCAAGAGAATATACACAAGTAAGTGTATCCTATTGATCTTCTTTCTCTGAAGAACTCAAACTGCCCTTAATTTGAAAGTATTTACTTTTTTCTCAAATTAGTAAGAAGAAAACTATTTTAAACCTTAATATATGCATGCATATTGTGACATTCAGACAACATAGATATGATAACTTGCTAGAAACAAATGCTTGTTTAGAAATGTAGCTTCGATTTTGTTTAATTAGGGACAATAAAACAAATCCACAACGTCAAATAACAAATAATCAAATTTAAAAGAAATATGAAAGACAAGCCAATGAAGACTGTCTACTTTCATATTTGCTGTTGTATCTAAAGATACAGCATATCTAGGATAAACTATTCTTTAATAACCTCAAAAACCTACAATACCTTTACACATTAGATAACTTAAATAATAGAACAATACATTTAACTGTGAAATTCCTCTATTTTGTCCATCTTTATCTGAACTTCTACAGTGATTACATGTGTTTTTTGACATAATTAATTAAAGTCGCAGGCATTGAAATATATTCAAAGCTACGTGGAAACCAAGAACATAATTTTCCCTACCAGCAGCAATCTGCATAGGGCCATGTCTGTACAGCCTAAACAACTCGCCCCCACTGGGAAATAGCAACTTCCCTGTTATGGAGATGACAGTATTTCTCAAGATGATCTGCTTCATGACTGCTACTCAGCATGCTATCCATAACTCTCCAGATAAACTGAAGGGACTGAAAGATTTATGAACTCATGAATTCTTTTCCTGTAGGGAGCCCCAGTGGAATTCACCAGAGGATTTCTTATGCCTACGTGAGGATCCTTTGACAAAATAGAAATAATGTAGGAAGAGTAATGGGACATTAAAATTGACTCCTATTTTCTAGAAATTCTCTTACGAATGTGTACAAGAATGAGGAGCCTAGGACCATATCATATCTTGCTAGGTTGTACCACATCTTAAAAAGGGCCTGTTATGTATTGCGGAACACTGTCCTTTTCTGTATCAGTTTTACATTTATTTTTTTGAAGCAAAGAATTATCTCAAAAAAAAAATCTTTATACATTATGTAGGTCTTTATCTATGAATTATGTTTGTCATAAAGTTCAGATTAGCAATGTATTAATAGAAAATAATTATAAAATATTTATTTCACAAATATATATACACGAAAATAACTCAAAAATAAAGAACTAAAAATATACACTATTTTGTTGGAATGATATAATTATATCCTTATAATGAAACATGTTCTTAAAATATTTATTCATAACAATTTTCCTTTGCACTAGAGAATATAGTCCAGCCAAACTTATTAAATTACTTCCTCAACAAATTGATTACAGAAGAGTTTTATTTAGAAAAATTTCAGCAAATTATTTTGTATTTTGTGAATATCATGGTTTTTGGCTACATATAATTGACTAAGTTATAAAAGCACATTTCCTCATTAACCACATTTTATTTGAGTCTTCCCAGAGCATTCATTTGTGGATTTTTACATAAAAATATGTGCAATCTAAACTCTTAGCTATTTGTCTAAGAAAGCCAATGAATTTATTCAAGAATTCTTTTAACACTGTAGTCTTATAAGTCCCTCTCAGGGCTCAAAAGCCATTTCGAACATTAGTGTATGGAACTCTACAGCCACGACTTGGGTTTTATAACTCAGGTCTCAGCGACTCTATCACATGTCTGTAATCACATTTGTTGATTTCTCCTCTTCCATAATTAAATTCTGTTACTTTAAAATCCCCATGTAAAGTTAACTCTATATTTTTTAATTTGTTTTAAGATTTTATTTACTTATTTTTAGACAGAGGGGAAAGGAAAGAGAAAGGGGAATGTGAATGTGTGGCTGTCTCTCCTGTGCCCCCTACTGGGGACCTGCCCCTAAACCCAGGCATGTGCCTTGACTGGGAACTGGGGACCCTTTGGTTTGCAGGCTGGCACTCAATCCACTGAGCCACATCAGTCAGGGCTTAACTCTGTAATTTAAATACTATTAATTTACCTTTAAGAAAATTGTGAGGAGCGTATGTCTGTGTGTTTGCATGCATGTGTATGTGTGTGTGTGTGAGGGGAGAGATCACGGCTTTAATACAGCGTTTCTTTAGGTACTCCAAATTAATCAGAATGAGTGCTCATTTGGGGGTCTACAAATAGAACTCCCTAAAAGCAATATAAGATCTATAGTATATAGCAATGATTTTTAACCTTTTTCATCTCATGGAGCACATAAACTAATAACTAAATTTTTGTGGCAAACAAAAGATCCACTATATTTTTTGCCAATCTAACAAAAAGATAAGTAAAATTTTGATTCATTCACACCAGATAGCTATACAGCTATTGTTGCATTGGCTGTTGTCTTTTTTTTTTTTTTTTTTTTTACAATCTAAGGGAAAAGAATGCCCCTGACTAAACAATCAGGTATTGCATGTTCTAAAAATTCTTGCACACTGGTTGAAAATCTCTGGTGCATAGTATATAACCTCTCACCATCGAGTGCAGACCTCTGATTATAAATGGTCTTATTTAGGGCAAAGTAAAATTTTCTAAGTTCTGAATTCAATTAAATTGCTAAGAAACAGTAAGTTGGTAGTGCCTGACTAAGATGGGCATACATTTGCATTTATTTGTGTTGTTGTTGCTGTTATGCTTGTTTTGTTTTAACAACCTTTTCTTAAAATTTTTTACTCAAGCAATAGTTAGGCAAGCATAAATACTGGGAAGGATTTATGTAATTGGATGTATTGGCTCTTCTAGGCTCACATATGCGGAGATTTTTCAAAGTATGTGAAAATGTACTTTAAGAATTTATACTGAATTCATTGGACAGTGCTTTTTTGTTGCTGTTGTTTAAGATATTGAGCTATAATTCTCCACTGCCTCATTCATCATCCTTTTCTCATTGTCAACAAATAACCTCTAATAGTTCCATTTTCATTCTCTCCCCTTTGGAAATACTTGAAGAATTTAAAAGTTCATGTTAGGATGCTTGGAGGACTCCCTAGGAAATCCTCCCATCTCATTAGGCTTGATGCCCAGAAGTTTAGAAATGAAAGTCATACAATACATTTCAGATCAAGTCATAAAATCAGAATACTTTTATGGAGTGACAATAAGACTGAATAAGGATTAAATGATAAAGTGACACCCATCTTCACTTCCATACATTATTCTTTCTGTCATATCTTGATACATAGCCAAATACAGGTCTTTTCCATTCAAGTACAGAAGAAAGCTTGGAGATACAGTAACACAACCTAGGAAGAAACAACAAGTGTTTATGCAGGAATAAACAAGTGTTCATACAGGAAGAAATGAAGACTAGGACATTGTGTTACCAGTTCAACTAAAAATGAGATATGTATAACAGATATCAAAATCAATCCAAATTGAATAGATAGAAAAAAGTAAGTACAGGGAAATCAATTCAATATATTCAAATATATCTTCAGTTGGAACCATTAGAAATATTATTTGGATATCAAGATATTAGCAGTAGACATAGTACCAAGTATAATGAATGTGTGCTGAATCCATGATGTTGATACAGATTTGTTTCGGACGTTAGAAGACTTGGCAAAGAGATACTAACTGAAGCTGAAATGCAAGATTAATTCAATGTGAAACTTTTGAATGATAGAATTTTTTAAGTCCATCATTTTTAATATAAATGAAAACCTAAATTTCCCTAAGCCAAATAACTTTCCCAATTAAGAATTAGATTACATTTTCTAACAGAACAAAGACTCACTTATGTTTGCTCATAATCCAAACTGTATACCACTTCACTTCTAGGTCTCTATACCACGTATCCGCCCTTTTCTCTGGATTTAAGCATCATGTATTATCTTTATATTTCCTATATAGACTTTCATGGATGTATTTCTTACTGCTATAATCAAAGATTCTCCTAAGGATCTTTGCCAGGTAGCTCAGTTGGTGAGAGCATCACCCCTACATGCCAAGATTGCAGGTTCAATCCCTGGTCAGGGCACATATAAGAATCAACCAATAAATGCATAAATAAGTGGGAAAACAACCAGATGTTCCTCTCTCTCTCTCTCTTTGTCTCTCCCTCTCTCTCTCCCTCTCTCTCTCTCTCCCCACCCTACCTTCTGTTCTCTCTCTCAAATCAATACATAAAAATAAATATAAAGATTCTTCTAATGAACAACATCTTTGTGATGTTCCCTTAATACTTAGTAGAACTATGTGTATTTAAGAGGCATTTCAAGAATGCTTTTCAGCTTGGATGAAGTGAATGAAGAAGGAACACTGCTGTCTTTCAAGCCACCTGGTGATTGCTGGGGGGAAAGGGTATAAGGGGACTAAATCGTAATGGAAAGAAACTACAATAAAGATTAAATTTTAAAAAGTAAAGTTCTGAAAGCTTTTGTGTTTTTAAAACTGATACCTTGGCTTCCATTTCATGTATACATTAAAAAAAAATTTATTCAGCATGTGACTCACCATATTTTAATAGCCAGTAAAATGTTGATACATCTCATATGAAGTGCTGTTTTATTTTTCTAGTAAGCTATACCTGTTCTTTCTTTAAAAAACTTATCTCTTTCCTTTTTCCCGAGTGAATTTTCTCAGAAATACGGCCATTCCTATTTCTTCAGACATCTGCTTAGAAGATTTGTACATCCAACTCCATACATGCAGCCAAAATGCTTATATTCCCATCAACATTTTATATATTTTTATGTTCTTTCTCATTATCCACATTAGGTTTTCTATCTTCTCAAATGCTCAGACAATCTCTTACCATGTCTGTTCATTCTATTTATGATTCATCACAATTATATGAAAAATAAACCTGTGATCAGGGCCATTTTTGCCTAGAAAGTACAGGTAAGCTGAATGTTCCTGTTGGTCACTAATCTAACATGTACATCATTATAAATAGAATTTTATTAAGGTGGACATAATGCATTTCACTTACAAATCATTTGAATAAAATAATAGCATGTAATTTGATCAATTTAATGAAAACCAATTATTTTATTTTCAGCAAAATGAAATGATAGTTAAACAGCTGGTACACAGTACGTGTTAAGTACATATTTACTGAATGAATGATTTTCCAGAACACAATAAAAATACCAGGACATCGTCTTAACTTGCTGTGGATACAAACATACCATCTGATTCATGTATGTTACTCAAAACACATAACATAAATATTGCTCATTTAAGAATATCTAGTATGATGTATAAAGAAAATATTAATTTCAAAACATTAAACTTGCATGCTAAGGTGGTGAATACTTACATATCTTTTCTCCAAATTAAATAATAGCTTAAAACTATACTGGAGAGCAATCTAGAAGTTTATTTATTGTGCTTTATATGGTAATTAACTCATTAATAAAAATAATTGAAACCAAATCACCGAGAAACATATATTTTATAAAATAACGCACAGCATCTGTTCTGTTTGCACCTATACTATCACCAAAACATTAAGTCTTAGTAATTTGCAGTTTCGGTTAACAATGGAGCGTGCATTGTACATGCTGAATAGATTTTCACCTTTGCATCTGAAGAGTGTTCACCAGATGATAATTAGTATCTGCTAAATGCTCTTCAGATTAACATGATATCATCAAGAAATATCACAAAAGTGTTGACACAGTATTCATCCAGCTGGAGATTCCAAACAAGTCTGTTTTCACTGCCACTCACTGTAAATTTCAGCTCTGCGCCAGCTGGCCAGATGCTTTCTTCACCGCTCTCAGCAGAAGAAAACAAGAACGTGCTTTTTGCTTGTTTGTTTGTTTATCTAATTTACCTAGTTTAAATTGATGAGGAAGTAGAAAATATTCATTCAAAAATTAAAATCGAATTATGAATTATAATTACTCTAACCATGCAACTTCATTACTTTATACGTGTCAAATACATTTGCTTCCTAATATCTACTTCATTGTTGCAGTTCACAGAAGAAGAAAAAAATAATTAGCTGAACTTCATGTAACAACTACAATATATATTCTGTGCATGAACAAAATTTTTAGTTTTATTTACTAGTTTTACTCAAATTTTGTTTACTTCATTAGATTAATAATTCAGCTTAAGTATGAAATTTGAATTTATTTTTAAAATAAACATAACGAAAATGGAATGAATATAAAATTTATGTATTTAAGTAGTTAGATATTACATTTTGAAATAAACCAAACCTTGATTTAAACCCAAACTAAAACCTGTGGTTTAATTTTTTTTAACTGTATTTTCTTCAGACAAATGGATAAGAATAAATCACAATAACATTTCTTAACTTACAAGGTTGGGTAAATAATAAATGAAAGAATAAATATATGAGTAAGTTCATTTACGCAGCTGATGACACATAGTAAACATTTAATAAAGGGCAACATTATCACCATTGTTTTTATAGAAATATAAATGTTCTGGGATTGCATCATGTGATCTGAACCATGCAAGACCAAATACACTGTTCCATGACTAGGCCTCATCAAGTTAAAGTTTGCAATAGAGGGAGAGTTTCACCTCATCTGTAATAAGAGGAGAAAGGTTTACTATTTTATTATATTCCACAGCAGCATGGTGCCATTTTTCAACATATCAAACCTCTTACAGAAAGGGAGCTTATACACGAAGTACATCTCAATATATCCTTCCAAAGGGTAAGTATTGTGTCTATGTAATGGACCCCTGCAAGAGCACAAACATGAGTAAGCCTAATAAATGTTCTTTGACCATAGTGAGATACCAATAAAACTATTATTTTTTGTAGTTTTGTCAAGCAAAATTTCAATGCACGCAAAGTTTATCTTTTGTTATCACTCATCTCTTTTATTGTTCTCATTCCTCATTTCTCAGTAGCAATTTTTCCAATTTTTCCCACATGTTTCTTGTGTATGTGGATCTGTTTTTTTTCTTTTACTTAAAATGATTTTCTGAGACCATTAGCTATAATATGAACACTAATAATAAGAGCAGCAATATAATAATATAATAAAATAATAATAATAGCAATAATATCAAAAACCTATCAATTGTTAACACTGTGTCCTATGCTAAACTGTTTCATGTACATTTCTTCTTTTTATCCTCATAGCAACTCTACGTACAGATTCATTTCTGTTTTATAGATAACATAACCATGTTTTTGAGAGGTCAAGTGAACTACCTGAACACCCAATAGTTAGGAAGTAAATGAATATACATTGGTCTGGCTTTGAAATATATGGCCTTAAAAACTGTATTTGTCCAAAAGGTATTTGTGTAAAGATACCCTTCATCCCTGGTTTCACTGAAAAACAGGATTTGATTCTCTATCGGTAAGTCCTTTTGGTATGAATAATATTTTTGAACAGGAACTTTCTTCTCATCCATTAAGTTATATGATCTACATTAGCAAACAACATGTAATAACTCACTACTATTTGCTATGCATTCACTATGCACCAGGCAGAGTTTTAAGTAATTCACAAGTTTTACATAAGTAAATCCTCATAACAATGCTCAACAAAACGTGCACTATTATTGACACCACATTATAGGTCAGGGAATGTGCAGAGAGTAGGCAATCCGTCCAAAGACTTACATGGACACTGTAACCCTATTATGCTGTTACCTTGTCAAGTTCTCCTCAAACTGCTCACTACAGTGAAACGCACTGTGAATGAAATATACATTGCTGAAAAAGTTACTCAAACACGAAAATATATTTTAGATGAATTCCAGTTGGAATTCAATGTAAATTCGTACTTTGTTCAGTATTTCTTCATAAAGTACGGGAGCCAAGATTCTTAAAAACTGATATTTGTACGCAGATTGGTTAATTACATTCCTTTCTGATAAGTGAAAGAATTATAAAAACTAGTCTAGAAGCAAACTATAATAAAAGCAATTCTTGTGGATTTAAAAATGATCAATTTTAAACACAAGTTTAAAAATTAAATATTTGACCATGGTGAAGTTGTATTTCTGAATGATTCGGAAAGATTGTAAGTTATAATTTATATAGTTATAACTGATATGTTATGATTATGGTTTTTGTTTGTTTCATACAGTGAGATATATTTTAGAAGAATTACAAATAAGTATCTCATAAAAATATTTGAATATTTCTGCCCAAGGAGGAAAACTCATGCTTTACATTACTGACACAAGTAAACAAGGAATATTCACAGTTAACATGAGCCTAAATAGATAACTGGAAATATACAGATTTTTGCACTACCCTTTTAAAAATTTATTTAATTTTTTTGAATCTGGGTTTATTTTTTAAGATTTTATTTATTTATTTTTACACAGAGGGGAAGGAAGAAAGAAAGACAAGGAGAAAAACATCAACGTGTGGTTGCCTCTCCTGCTCATCCTATTGGGGACCTGGCCCACAACCCAGGCATGTGCCCTGACTGGGAACTGAAACTGCGACCTTTTGGTTCACAAACTGGTACTCAATCCACTGAGCCACACTAGCCAGGGTCCATTTTACATATATTTATGTGTATATATATACAAATATATACATATATGTGTGTGGTCACTTAAGTCTATAACCAATTTGGAGACCAGTATTGTAATTTAGGCACTTAGCATGATGTGTTAAAATATTCTCAATTTGCCATGGCTAGTGTGGCTCAGTGGGTTGAGCACTGGCCTATGAACCAAAGGATCGGTGGTTCAATTCCCAGTCAGGGCACATACCTGGGTTGCAGGCCAGGTCCTCAGTAGGGAGCATGCAAGAGGCAACCACACATTAATGTTTCTCTCCCTCTCTTTCTCCTTCCTTTTGCCTCTGTCTAAAAAAATATATATATATCTTTAAAGAAAGAAACTACTTTCTTTAAAAAAATATTCTCAATTTGATCACCTTTAAAAATAAAATCAGGCAAACATCATGTATGTATGTTTCTCAAACTATGTTACGCAGAACAGTGAGGTAAAAGATACTTGCCAGAAAAAAATACAAGATAAAATAGTTTTTGTAAATCTACATATACGGTGAAATGAATATTTAATATTTTCATGTTTAATACTGAGAAGACCTGTAATTCAAAAAAACCCTCTTATTTCTAAAACTTATTTTTTTTCTTTCAATAAAATCTTAACTAAGCACCAGCTGTGGGTCAGGCTCTACTTTGGCCCAGGAGTCAAAGCTGGGGAGAAAACACACAAGGTCCCCACTTTTACACAACAAGGCATGAGAGAACAACAGCAACACGGCTCTACAAAAGAACCTATCAAAAGAACCTATCAGAGCGGGGAATCAGCATGTCACGTCCAAACCCAGCAATGTTTGCCTTGGGGTCTGCCCCAGATGAGTGGCAGGGCAGGTTCCTGGGCATGCAGGTACCTTTCAAGCTGAGACCTGAATAGCAAGAACAATGTTAGAATACTATTTCACTGACTGACGAGAAAGTTGGTGAAGTAGGCTGGGAGACGGGGCCATGGATCCCTAGTCCTGGGAGCACTGAAACCTCTCTTGAAGTAACAGCAAGCTCAGGTAACATTTACATTTTTGTAGCCTGAGGAAAAGTCCAGATGGAACAACTGCGAGAAGAATAGTTTGTCCATTACCATCTTCCATAGTAGGAACCTTGGTTTCTTCTCTAGTCATTTTGTTTTCCCACCTGGATAAATTTACCTGTCAGATTATAAACTCCTTGAGAACTGGGAATTTTTATTTCTGTTCTATTGGATCCCAGGAACCTAGAATAATGCCCTTATATATTCAGTACTCAAGAAACATTAGTTCTATCAATAGGTGACTATCATCTGCCTTAAAGACCAAGGTGTAGTCTCTTCTATCTTTTATAAATAATAATTTAAAAATGTAATTTTAAGCACTCTCCACGAATGTGGAGTAAAGGTGCTCATTAAATAGGGATACGTCATTTGAAAACATTAGCTTTCTAAAAATTTCCCCACAGCGTATTCTTTAGAAACATCTTATAAGATAAAGACTATATTGGTCAGTTAATAAAAAAGTAATCTA
This sequence comes from Desmodus rotundus, assembly GCF_022682495.2. NCBI lineage: Eukaryota > Metazoa > Chordata > Mammalia > Chiroptera > Phyllostomidae > Desmodus > Desmodus rotundus. The sequence goes on from NC_071389.1 coordinate 51,202,779, forward strand.
TAATGTGCATACTCAGGATATATTGTTTTCACTTGAACATGTATATTCATATGTCAGTCTTAAAAACAGGCAACATCTGTTGTTGGCAAATATGATTACTGACTAAAGTCCCACACTATCTTTCCAGTACTATGTGATGCTCCAATCCACGTTACCAGATTCTTAGTGTCTACTTCTTCTAAGTGGAATGAGAATTTAAAGACATTTGCGAACCATTCCGAGTGTAGAATGCATCTAGATTGCATTTTCTTTCAAATATTTTACAATTACCTCATCTATATCTAGTTAAATATAATTACTTATAATGATTACCTTTATCAAAGTTTCTAAGCATTCAACATTGCTTTTTGTAGAAACAAATTTTTTTATAACACTCATATTTTAACTGATTCTGCTAATCTTAAATTCAACTGACAAGAAGAAATGTCAGGTATATATTAAAGAGAAATATATTGCACACTGTGGGCAGCAATTAGAATTTTTAAAGGAAGTAAAGAGTGCTTTTCAAATGTAGGTCAGCTAAAAGAGCTTCTTTTGTGTTAACATTGTAGAGATTAACACCATAACACCGTGTGGGGAAATGCTGATCAAGAGAGATCCGAGTGCTCTATTTTCCTAGTAACATTACCTGCACAAATTTAAAGCTTTATTTCTCCAAAGGAGATGCTCGGTGTTTTTTTTTTTTTTATTTTATATTTAAATAGTTCTTTTTAATAGAAAAGGGAAGAAAAAAGTCTGTTGCCAAAGTTAGATATTATATCTTAATAAAAATCCTTAAATATTAAAAAAAAAACCCTTAAAACTTTGGATGACTATAGCTAGTTACAACAAAACAGACCAAAAAAAGACCCTGTAGAACTTAAAGTTGTCTTTACTTAAATATATTTCTATATTTCCTGACAACTGCTATGTTAGCATTACTTTCTATAAAGAATTACCTCCCTCTGACTTCCTAAGTGAGGTGGTAACTTAATTTCTCCATTGTGTCTATTGGCTAAAACACCAGCATTTATAGGTATTCATCCTGCCTGGTAATTCCTTGTTTTGAGATAGAGAGTAAACTAAAGAAGCACCAAGGCAAAAAGGAAAAGAAATGACAAAAAAGAAATTGGCAATAGTGAAGTAGTGAGAAAAGATTAAGTAATTTTTCACTTCATTGTGTACGTTTTCTTTAGTGATTTCATTTCTTCTTAGATTTTTCCATTGTTTATGCACATTTATTCAGGGGAGATGGGTAAAGTGTGATGGGAAATGAAGCACAAAATAAGATGCAGTGGCCCCTGGAAACCAGTGGTGTCACTAGCTATGAGACGTCTATTCAACATGGAGATCAAAATGAAACCAAATGTTCTAGAGACCCTGTAAAATAAAATAGAATAAAATAAAATAAAATCTGTCACTCTGAGTAGTTTTTGCTTTATAATCAGAAAATCAGAAGAAAAGTGTACTGAACAAGAATTCAGACTAGGTTCCAGTCTGATATTTATGACATAATTATATTTCATAACCAAGAACTCTTTAAACATTTAAGCCTGTGTTTATTCATTTGAAAAATTGGAATTTCAACACTTGTTCTGCTTTCCTTATAAGAATGGTGTGATATATAAATAAGATGACATAAACTACATTATATTTCAATATTAAATTATAATTTTATAAATATAAAATATAAGATTAAATTTTAATTCAATATTTATAAGTTTCATAATCATATCTTGATTTCTACTTTGAGGGATTATTAATAGTTTATTATTAAATAATAAGAGACTCTATTAAAAGTTTTTAATATACACAAATTAATAATTAAATGATTAAGTATATTTTACGAATTGTCATTTTTCAAATTTCCATTTTCTTACATGTCCTTAATTATTTATTTTCCAAATTGAAATAATATATATGGAAACCAAATTGTTCTATATTGTTATTTAAATTTTTTCAAACTATTTGATTTTTTGTAATATTATGACTTAATTATTTTAATTACTTAAATTATAGCCATCAATTACACAAGACATTTCATAATGTAGACTTATTTGAGGATGACATAAGCATCAATCAAAATGTCAATATTTTATTTCTTATTAGAAAATGTATTCCTGAACATAAAGAATAATTGAAAGAAAATATACCAAAGTCTAATTTTTCTGTAGATGGAAAATCATTAACAAAAACTTATTTTATGCATTTGTCTGTTTTAATATTATTTATGTTAATGTAATAAATTTATAATTTATATTACTGTGCCAAATAAATGTTAAATATGTAGTCAATTGTCATTTATTCATTAAATAGTTCAGTAACTATACATAATATAACATTTTTCTTAATCAAAAGTTGTATAACTATATTACTACCAATTTGTGCATACTTTATGTATCACATTTTTTGCTATGCTATATTAACTCTAAACACTTGGATAATCTTTTTGTCTTAATTATGTATGACTAATGATGATTGTTTGGCTGATTGAACACCAACCCTCCTTCTACTACCAAATGAAAAGAATATAAAATAGATAATAAATTGATTTTCTTTAAAAAAAGAGTTTTTGTTAGCCTTTATTTTCATTTTGTGGCACTAATGTCCACCAGTTTTCATATCACCATGTATTATTAGAGTATATCAAACTTCTTCTTTTGAATTTTCTCTAAGGAAATAACTGAGATACAAACACTATAATTTAACTTAACAATTAGGAATTAATTTTGATCCTAAAGTATGTGTCTAATTTACTAAGAAATAAAAGTCAATGCTTAAATTAGTTTAAAGAAATGCCAAACAATCAGTCTATAAAATATTTATTGAATGTCTCATTAAATGTTTGGTAATACATACAGTGGGCATTGGAAACCAAAAGTTCTTTGCCTTTAAAACCAAACTAAGGGTTCTTTTTTTAAATTCCTAAGGCATGTAATATTAATTATACCCATTAGAGACTTATATGATATTTGGAAAACTTCCAGTGGGCTGCCTTCTCAATTTTATAAATTTAAAAATTATTTTCTTATTAGGCTATAAAAATCATAGGCATGGTCATCATTGTCGTGATTCAATATTCATAACAATTTTCTGACTGTGAAATTCCTTTGATTGGTCCTATCATACTGGACCTGAATTATCCCTCCCAACTTATGAGATACTGTTTTAGGATCCTCTACCTAAATAAAAAACAGGGGAAAACACTGCAGCACCATTCCCTCAAATCCCAGTGCTTTTATTTCATCAACTGATCCTCCCCACACACACAAAAAAATTATTTTTAAGCAGTGTTACACTTACAAAAAACTAACACATTGCTTAATTCTTGATGTGATGTTTGGTGAGAACATTTCCCATCCATTTTATTGTAGCGTCAGAAAGGTATTGACACTAACATCGCTGGCAATGCGGCGGTGATACTTACAGGGCAAGTATGTCCCGCTGCCTCAGAAAAGTTCTGATCAGTGATCGATATAATACTAAAATTAACACTGAGAAATAGAGATGTCGATACATATTTACCTCAATTTGTACTCCAAATGAAATTCATGTTAAAATATGTCAGTAAATAGCAAACTTCAATGGATTAGCAAATTAAATATATATGTATGTCATAAGTAGAAAAACACTAGTGTTTTGCAGATTTATTTACTCATTTCAACAAAGGCTGTGCAAAGCCTCAGGGATGCACAAACAATTAAGGTAACAGTTCTGCCTAAAAACCTAAGTGAACTACACATATATATTATAAAACATGTATATAAATAACTAAAATACAAGGAAGGAACCGAGCTCACCAAACATATTTTGGTAAATCCAGCATTACCACAAGGTAATTGTTTGGGCTTATAAGTCCTGAAGTAAATAAATTACAAGTACATACACATATGTATATATTTGGGTATATGTATTTGGGGTTATATATTTCCATGTGTTTAAATGTTTGCTTTTAATTTTTGCTTTAAATTTTCAATTCTGAGCAATTATAAAAGTTCCCTGAAAAAAATAGTGTTGCACTAAATTTAGAAAATCAATAGAACTTGGAAATTATTGAAAAGCTATTTTGGAAAATCAAGTGATGAGAAGAAGAAAGCCCCCACAAAAGAGGGAAATAGAGCAACAGGTCCTCTTTGAAATAAAGGGTAATTAATGAAATAAGTCCCTGCAGCACGGTGGAGAGTGCACAAGTAAGCGCATGACCAGAAGATCTTGATTTTGGCTGTAGTCAGCTAACCCCCTAAAATATTACTGAAGGTCTACTGTTAACAATATTTATAAAAATCACAATAGCTAGAATTTATATATTGCCTATTTTGTACCTAGCATGGTGCTATGGAGTTCATAAACTTTACCTCATTTAATTCTCACAACCTATAGTTTAGGTGCTACCTATATATAACTCCTTCTATATAGAGGTAACTAAATGTAATCAATTTCCTCATGCATTTTTTAATGATTCAAAGAAATATGATTATTTTTAAGGGCCCAACATAAATACATATGTGTAAGTAGCTGAAAATAGGAAAATAATGAAGATATAGGAGGGTTAAGAAAGAATTTGAAAAAGCACAATATTCTTGGGTGGAAAATAAAGATGACTAGAGAGTTTAATGTAAATAAAGAAATTTAACAATAATTTACATTTTAGTAATTTCTCCACATAAATAACATATATGTAAATTGCATGGTACTTGAAGCTGGGTGATATACAAAAGTCTAGATATTGTCTACCAGAAACCAAGTGTTTATACACATGTGCCAAATATAAAAAGGAGTTTTAGAATGTCCCAAGAAAAATCAGCTTAGCAATTATAGAGATCAGAGAGAAGTACCATCCCTTCTATTGGGGGTAGGAGGCTTAGGATAGTTTAGAAAATGAAGTGGCAAAGGCATAGAAGTGTTATTTCAAGAATTATTTGCAGAAGAATTTCATGTATTGTTTGCTTTGTTGATCAAACAGAGGATCAGTTGGTAATTATGAAGGATCCCATACATATATAACCATTCCAACCAAGAAAACTGATAATGCAAGTGTACTGAGAAAAGTGTTGGATTTTAGAAGAAACACATGATATTTGCAAGGTTTTGAGGACAAGAGAAGAAACTGTGAAAAAGAAAATATACTCTTCATGGATATTCAGAATATGTCAAAAACTGACAAAGTTAGTGGGAAATCCATGTACAAAAGTATTCAAGAGAGGAGAGTATGAAGGCAAATCATTTAAGATGAAATAAAAATGAGTCCAAGAAGAAGAAACAAGTCAATAAGATAGATAGTCATCATGTACTACAATTACTTCTGCTCTTCAAAGTATCAGAAAGCTGTCTGGAATTAAAAATAGATGAGCCTCAGACATAACTAGAAAGCAAATAGAATACAGAAAAGCACAATATAACATGTAACCATTTCTTTAACCAGGCAGTTCTGCCCACAAGTTACAGCTATATAAAAGGAAGGATTAGAAAGGTAGACAGAAAAGGCATTGACATGAGAGCCAACTGTGCGCTGAATATCGCTTAGGACACGTTCATATATGTTATTACCAGGATTCATGATAAGTACAGTATAAGAGTAGCTGTCACTATTTCCCTTTACCAACAATAAAACTGAGTCTCAGAAATACCAAATAACTTGCTTGTGACCAGGGGGCTAAGAGATGGTAAAGTAAAATGTCAAACATAAGTTCCTTATACCATACAACACTGTTTAAGAACACAGATTGAATTATTCTGTAAATTCAATAGAAAGGACCTTATCTCTTTATTATCACTGTATCCAAAACTTATTAAAAGTGTCTAGTATATTGCAAGGACTCAGTAAATATATGCTGGAAAATGGTGAAGTTCTTTTAGATCCTGTTCCCATTGTGGGGGGTACTACACAATGAGAAATATATATATAAAATAAATTCCTGAAATACAAAAAGAAAATGAAAAAGCAATTTAAGTATTCTAGAATTTAATAAGTATATCTTATAGAAATACCATTATGCAAAGTTCCGCAAAAGATTTGTGATAAGTGAAAGACTGTTATATAAGATAATGGCTGGTATATTCCTTTGTAGAATAAAAATAGATAACAATATACTGTAAGATAAAATTGATGGGATAAACATTATAAAATGGGAAGGTACAGAAATTCAAAATTCAGGGAATAAGGAGTTAGAATTGCACTAGAGAGAGTTGAAAAATTCTTGAATGATATAAGACAAAAATAGGAATTCATATTGGGAAAGCTTTAGGTAACCAAGGAATAAAACATCAGGACACTTACCTCCTCTTAGGGACACATGTAAACTCTGTAGAATGTGACTATGAAAATACATTAAAGAAGATTCTTAAATTACATAAAAACAAGTTTTTGTTCTATTAGGCTATTATATATACATATATATAATACCTCTTCTTCCAGCTAGTAGGAAAAGACAACCCATCTAATTTCAATGTTTCATTTCCTTTCAAAGGAGAGTTCTAAATCAGTTTGATTCACTCTTCAGAGTTATACCAGAATTAGCATTCAAATGATTAAACTGAGGACTTGGAAAACTACAGCAAACAAGGACAGCTTTTCCTTTTTATTTAAGATCAGAGTATACAAAAAGCCCCAGGAAATACTGTGACTTAAAAAACAAATAAGTATGGGCTTTGGAGACACACAGGCTTAGGGCCAAATCCTGGATATGTTGTTTACTACCTGTATTAAAGTTGAGAAAGTTACTCATCTTCTATGAGTTAGTTTCTACACTTATAAAACAGAAAAAAGTAGGTTGCTGTGAGGGTTCAATGAAGTAACCAATGTATAATGTTTAAGTATAAATGATGTTCAAAAGTTGTTTATTTTTCTCTTGTATTATCAGTAACATAATCATTAGGAATGAAATAATTTTGGATAAGAGATTTTTTTGGTAAATGCTTATTATAATTCATGCTAAGTACCTTTTCTCATTGAAAATAATTTAATGTTTTCCCAAATATATAATGTGCCTTCTTGATTTTTATCATTATCAATTTAGCAGTAGTTAAAATTCAGAGGGTGCTTAATAAATGTTAATAACTAAATAAGTAATAAATTTATCATTTGTTTTGATCTGCTCTTAGTGAGAGACACAGACTGTAGAAAAGTCAGGAGGCTTGGGATAGAAGAACTGAGATTTGAATTCTGGCTCGGCAGCTCCCTGTTTTATCAGGGGTACATTACCCTACCTTTCCAAACTTGTGTTCACTTGACTACCAAACCACAAAAACAACGCCTTATTGCACACTGTTGTGATGGTATATCATGTATAGTAGACACTCAGCGAGAGCTGAATCTGAATAATGATGTTAATGGCTCTATCATGACTATGAGCTTAAATCGTTCTGCCGTATATGCTGAATTTATGCTGAATTAGAGCAAATATGCTGAATTAGAGCAAGCACTCCTATTTTCTGAACTGCTACGGAGTATAGTGTTGATGGATAACATGGCAATATAGACAGAGAATTCTTGACCAGCCTGAAGAGTCACAACTAAATTTACGTTCCTGACATCACTTCCCTGGCTGTCTTCATGAGCAACCTCCCTGCCTCTTTTTGTTAATCCTTTAGATAATCATCCCCCAAATACATTCTTTATGGTTTGAAATGATCAAATCAGCCTTGGCTAAATCCAGCCTAAAGCACTCTACCCAAGGGCCTTCGTGAAAGCACATGTTCCAGGTTCTGTTGCTTTCTCTGCCTACATCTTGCCTTGAACTCTTCCCTGGAAGTACGACATGTGTCTCTTCCAGGACCTGTGAATAGTAAGCTTCTCTATTTCAGTTTCTTTTGTGGTCCTCTGTTGAACCAGAGCTCACCCTCTGACACCCCAGGGTGTGAGATATTATTTTAACAAAATCGCTATATATGTGTGTGTGTGCACACACACATACATATTCAACAAATACTGTATCATGTTTTCACATATAATGGGCACGGTGATTTAATTGGGGGGAAATATACCCATGTCAGTAATTAAATAGTGCCTACAAATTTCAGATTGATATCAGGAAAAGAAAAGAAGCACAACTTATTAGCTAATATAAATTTAATGCTTACTATGTAGTAGATACTGTGTTAGCATTTTACCAGCATTATCTCCTTTCATCCATGTCATTTTGCTAGGGAGGCACTAAGTGAGGCTAAGGCATTCTGTTCATGTCACGTATCCAGTAAGTGGAGAAACAGAAACTCACACTCTCATCACTCCTATCCCGGATACCTCAAACCATGATGGGTTTTTCAATGAAACTGAACAATTCCAATAAAAGATAAGCTCTGTGCATAAGCAAAAGTAACTCTTTATATCTATTTCATATGAATGATGTATGAGCAAAAAAATCAATCAATGGCATGTTCTCGAGACAAGGGAGCAGTTATTCAAAGATTAATATGTAATTTTCTTTTATGAACATATTACAAAACATTGGTCCCCGACCCCAATGCAGGCCAAACTACAGTTACTATCTTTTAAAATAAACATAAATTCAATAGTAATCTGGAAGGCAGACTTACACCTGAGTGGAAAGTATGATTTTAAAACTTCAGGTTGTATAATGGACATCACTACCTCATGGGAAGAATGTAGGTTTAACATTATTCCAATTATTTAATAAATTATTTAAACTGAAATTCATTATTTTTATTCTAATTCTTCCATATAGTAAAATTTGTGGGCTTAATTTTATGTCATCCCAGTAATTTTAGGTAATTTTATTAGAAATTACTCACATAGCATAACATACTTTCATCTCTTTCTTCCTTTTTCCTTTCCTCCTTTTTGCCTCCAATTCCTACACTCAACATTCAGGTTTTGAGATCTAATAATGTGTCAAGCAATATGTCAAGCAGTATGGATGTTATTTTCTATTCAGCTGATCAATTACCAAGACATTAGTTTGAAAATAGGTTTCTCACAAATCAAATATATCAAAGTATGTTCTCCTGTAAGAAATATTATATCTATAAGATTAGAAAAACTTTATGATCCCTTTGATTTATTCACTTAATATCCCAATGCAATAGTATGTAATGTTACTGGAGAGAAAATACAAGCATTACTCTCTTGCCTTCTGATTACAGCTCTTATGTTCACAATATCTCCTAAATCCTTTTAATATCTCTAAATTTAATTTAGTTCCATGAGAGGAAAGGAGTTTCTGAAGACAACAGAACACATTTTTCCCATAGCCCTTTAAATCAGCCAAAACCTTTCAATACTTTATGGCAGGAGCTATAGCTTTGAAGAAACCCCATTCTGTAGCATGAGCATGGGCACTGGACCTGTGTCCCAACGACTTAGTGAAAAACAGTAAAGAATAATTTAGTTCTGGACTGAAAGGGTTATAAACATTTCTCTTAAATTGAACAAATTACCAGCTATCTGGAAAGTATAATATATTGGCTTCTGTTCAAAAGAACAACACTTAATGTTGGCAATACTGCCAAATTCCTGGTTTCTTATATCCCCCTTTTCCTAGAAAAAGTGATTAAAAGACCAGTTCCCATGCCAGCTGGCTGCTTAAGAGCATCAAAGGTCCTCTCTCAGGATTCAGAACTTGATATGGCTTAGAAACCACTATGCTAATAGATAACCTCCCCAGCATTATAAATCAAAGCCAGATGACCACATTAAAATTCTATCAGCTGTATCAATATCTTGTGGTTTATAAAGCACTGTTGACCTAACTCTGGAAGACATTTAGAATGATACAAAGTTTCTGCCCTAATTTGGGGTATATACCTACAATATTTTTCACAATTGAGAGGTATTCATCCATAGCAAATAGTTCATTCTCTCTACCTCTTTACTTTTATTGATTTTATTTAATTGAAATCTTAGGAGAAAGGAACAGGAGGCTCCAGGAGTTGAGGTAGAAACAGAAAAAAAACTTTTTTACTATTTTGAACTGTTCCTGTTATCTGCTGATTATAATTGCAAATAGCAAAAAGCCTTCCTATATAATTGAAAACCCTGGGTCTTCTTAAAATTATAACTACATCTCAAAGTCTTACAATAAGTATGCCACTGAATTTCAAACTTTTTCTTCTGAAACCCACAGTAAGAAATACATCTAAAATCTTGACACAACATACACATGCAAACACAATAAAAGTTTAATCAAACAATACTTACCTTTATTATGTATAATGCCTTCTACCCTATTTTAATACATTTTATTTAAAAAATATATTCAGTATGCAACACTTTTTCTTAAGTTATAAGTTGTATCCTGCAATTTAACTACACTGAATGATTCCAATGAGTCTCAACACCTTAGGACCTTGCAGGAACTACTTAAGGCAAAGGCTATTCATATATAGATTCAACAGAAAGTACTTAACCACTGTAAGCATGCAGGTCCACTATGGTATACAGGATATTACAATTTTTAAAATCTGAAACAATAAACTAAAGAACAAATACATTTATTCTTTCATTTATCCTTCTGTGAACTCATTAATTACAAAATGGCATATGTAGCTTGACATATGCAAAGCTATTGTTTAAGCCATAGGGATGGGAGAACAACAGTTGTAGAGCTTACAAACCCAGGTGTTTTGTCAATCAAAATTAACATCTTTTAACAAAGGATCAAAAATAATACTACTGTTCACTGTCTTCAATATCTATTAAATTAACCACATTCTTAGGTGCAGTAAACTAATAAAATCCAGTCTGATAATGATCATAGCCATATAGGAAAATCTTAGATTTTACTCTCTAGGAGTAGGGGAAGTTCTTGTTTCCATGGATGAACTTGAAACATATAAAATACCTGATAAAAAAGCATATAACCCAATTTAAAATTTCCTTTACAGAAGCTAAAAGGCAAATTATATTATGCTTCTAGGGGAAAATACAACAGTAAATGTTATTTTCTCATATATATATACACACATGTATATAACGCATCATTGATAATCTGCAATGCAGCAACAAACCTTTGAGAAACACTGAATGGTAGAGCCCAACAAGCAGCTGTCTTCCCAATTCAGAAATCCCCTCTTGAGCATCTTTGAGGGAGAGTTGATTTGCTAATGACTCTTAAATTAACATCTTTCCTGTGAAAGTGTGGAGAGATGCACCAAAAGTAGGACTTTATGATGACTGCTTGTTTATACTGGAGCCAGACACCTAAACAAGTATCTTTCAGAAAGTATTTTGAAGAAGCTAGGGGGAAAGTCACCACATCATCTAATCGTCAGTTAAGAGAAAGAGTAAACTGAAAACAAACAATATTCACTAATGAAGATTGCCTTCACTATTCTATGTAAGTTATGTGATGTCCATAATATCTTAACGTATGCTAATTTGAACAAAATCTGGTAGAAAAGTTAATTTGTTTTCTATTTATTTATATTATTTTCCATTACCATTTATTCCTCTTCTACCCCCCGCCCCCTGCAATCACCACACTGTTGTCCATGTCCATGAATCCTTTTTCCTTTTTTGCTCAATTCCTCCACCCCCTCACTGTCCCCCTCATAGCTGTCACCCTGCTCTCCCCCTTTGAGGCTGTCTCTATTTTGCTTGTTACTTCAGTTTGTTCATTACATTCCAAATATCAGTGAAATCATACAGTATTTGTCTTTCTCTGACTGGCTTATTTCATACTGTTCTCTAGGTCTATCTACGCTGTTGCATAGGATAAAAGTTTCTTCTTTTTCATGGCTGAGTAGTATTCCAGTGATTTGATTTCTGATCAAAAGATTCAAATGGCTTGAGATACTAATTTCTACGGTGGTTAAATACTTCAATACTTGAAACATGTACATTGTTTTCATCATATACTTCATAAGAAGTGGAAAACTCCTTGAGTATTAAGCTACATTAAACACCCTTGATTACTATTAATTTAAACAGGCAACACTATAAGAGTTATCCTATCATTTTGATCACATATTCACAAGCAGAGTTTAGCCTTAGTTTTCTTTTGATCAGTAAAAAAAATGATACAGTATTATTGAATGTTGCCAATATATGCCCATCAACTTATTTTCTCTCCTATAGCAACACTGTGTGTGTGTATAGCTAGATATATATATATATATATATATATAACTAAAATTGTGTATTCAACTGTTATTTTAATTAAATATTGATAAATTTGCTTTATTCTCATCATAATCTGTGTATGGAAACAACCCAAATATCCATCTTTCTTGCTTGCAATATGCCCCACTGTTCCTATCCAATGCTAGCCAGAAACATTATGGTGCCATGGGCAAAGTAGTAATTTATTCAAATATAATTAAAATCACTGAAACTATTACTTTTCACTTTGTATTAATCAGGACTCTACCAGCAAAACTTAAGGCATTCTGGATATTTGAAACAGAGGGAATTTAACGGGGGGGAACTGGTTACAAAGGGATGGAAAAGCTGAGAGCCAAACCCAACCCCAGCAATGAGAACAGCAGGAGAGCATGACTGCTCCTAGGATGAAAGATCAAAGTGGTGAGGCGCAAACAGAACCAAGAGCCAGTTGTGGGGTGGAAACTGGAACAAAGGGGTTCCTTGGGAGATGGAGACATTGCAGAATATTACCCGAAGCAGTGAAGGAGGGAGAAACGAACGCCCTGGCCTCTAACCCCTTACGTCCTCCATTCTCCTGAAACTGCCTATCATTGCCCAGCCACAACTGAAGACACGTGTGGCTTGTAAATGTGGCTGAGGGATGAGCTCCACCACCTACCTCCAACAGCATCAGGCCCAGAACTGTTGTGAACAGGATGTGCACATTTCTCCAAACTTTTCAGAAGCCTGGTATTGCAGAATGAACTTATTCTGTGGAGCTGTTTAATTCCAAAGCCAACTTATTTAAAGTAAGCACATCTTTAATGTTTGTGTTCAAAGATTTAACCACATGGGGCTTATAAATTTTTCTGAATTAAAAAGACTGGGCAAGGGTACATTTATCTATACATTTAAAAAATACCATTCTTCAATATAATAAAGTATTGCATATTAACATGCCAAGTAATAACTCATGCTAATAGAACAGCTCAGGATAATCACTACAGGTAATATTGTAGCATTTTATTCCATATTTTGAAAAGCATTTTACCAAATTGACTAAGTATGACAATCTATTACCCCTTCTGTTTTAAAGAAAGAAATCAGAATTATAAATACATTTGTTCAATGGCACTATATAATAAACATATAAGTTTTTAAATAATACCTTAACATTCAAAATTGAAAATACCTATAAACCTGAAGTTTACCTGGGGTATGAGATGCATCAATGTATAGGAATAACTCAGCAAACAATAGGAGACTCTTCAGTGATATTCTTGAAGTATAGTATAATTGATTTTTATTGCTATCAGTAGTTCTTCATTCTCATAAATAAATTATTTAGTCTCTTGTATTCAAACTAAACTAATTGATGTAGTCTAATCAAAAGGCAAATGTATTGGATGAATGGACTAAGAAGTAATAAATGCTTGCATATCCATTTATAAATCCACTTGAAAAAGTTTTGTGTCTTCCAGTGGAAAGATTTTCTGTGGAAATGTGCTCTATGTTTTATGCTTTAATCAAAAGTCTTCCTTCTTATTACAGTATCATATAAGTTCCATTCAAATCTACTGTATTAAGATAACAGAGTTGTGTTCAACTTTGTTAAGGTAAAATATATCACATTTAAGAAAAGAATCTCCCTTCCTTTGATTAAAGTGTGACAAGTAGAGAATAGAATATTTTGAATTCATATCAGAAAGGTGGCTTAAAATGTACAAAATTCATACGGAAGAGTTGAAGTAGAAACAGATTGAAATAATTAGTTAAAAAATGGTATGTGTTTTTAAAAATGTTCAGACACTGGATATAAATGAGGATGTTCCTTGCATTGCTTCCAAAGAATATTAGACATTTTGGACATGTTAACATAAATGTGTTCATTAATAAGGTAAGAAAAAACAATGGATTCACCTTAAATTAAGTACAAAACTGTATTTTAAAAAATCATCTGAAGTTTATGTATTGATCCAGAGCTGAGGTATGTTCCCCTAGATTTTCCACATGTAGAAATACCAGGTCCTGAAATGTGATCAAGTTGGTTCTAGCATCTCCTGTTCTTTGTTATGTCACCCATGAAATGTTGACTCAGGTCTTCCACATAATGCAAGACGCAATTTAAAGACTGGAGGAAAAGTTAAATTCCCCAGTTAATTCTATACAGTTAACAAGTTTCATTATGTATAAAATACTAATACATATTAAATGTAGTTGCAATCAAAGTCACTTTTTAATAAATTCATGAATATATTAGTTTGGTTTGTAGCAAACTACAAATGTACTCTAGACATCCATGTATTTATTTGAATTCAAAGTTTAAATAAGGGAAATGCCAAATGTTACTTTATTGAGTAGATGTATCATTAAATGCTTTATCAAGAAGGTCCAAATAGCTACAGTGAGTCCTTCAGACATCTATCAGTGAATAACATTATTAGAAGAAAGGGACATTTTGACATTTAATACATTGCTTCACTAACATTAAAAGACAAAGTTAAAATGATAAGAATGGTGAAATCATTAAAGGAAATTTCATGATAAGTCCTCTAAGTTAAACAGAGAAGATGGCCTACTAATGATAGATATAGTTAGTAGATCATAGAATGGATTTCTCTTTTGTGTTAAAAACCAGTTAAGGAGAGTTTTGTTTTTCTTGATTCTTTTCTCTAAAACTGACCTTGTGGCATTTAGGAGGGAAAAATGTATCATTTAACCTTTAAACTTCTGTTTCATTAATGTAGCCACAAGCAACAGAGTCACTGAGTGACACGTTTGCACTTTCAGGCCTTTAGCACTTAAAGTTACTTGATAACTGTTATGCTACTATTTGCTTTTTATTAGAGACACCTTGAGGAATGTGTTAGATTAAAAAGAGTATATAGTGTAAATAAATAAATAATATAATGTAATCAGTAAAGTATTCACACCAGCTTTAGATACTCTAATTGGGGGGGAGGGGGGGAGTGTGGTTGAGAGTAAATTTTGTGTAATTTGATTTGTTTTCTAATGACTTACAAAATAACATCATATATAATTCTAAATATCCAAAGCAAAATTATAAAATACAACTCTGACATTACTTTTGATGAAAAATATGTCACCTGATTTACAAGCAATTCGTTTTTAAGTTCTGTCTCTACTGGTCCATCTATACAAAGTCAACATCAGTTGCAGGGGAGGAGTTAAGAAGAACAACTGAGAATTTCTTGTAAATATATATATATATAGTTTTTAACATATATATGATATATAATATATATATTAAACATATATGTATAACATCTTTAAACATATATATGTGTTTAACATATACGTCAGCATATATATGTGTTAACTATTTTAAACACATATGTTAAAATAGTTAAAACATGGACAATGTAACAAAGGTGAAAACTCTCTGTGGAATTCTAGAATTACTATCAGTAGGTTACTTTGAGTAAAAAGTAATGCAGATCAACTTTCTCTCACATATGACAAAAAAAACATTTATTTAAAAAAACACTATAAATGGTTAAGAAAAATCATTTAGAAGAGAGATTCTATTTTGCTTAAAAATTTTGAAAGTCAAAGTCATCTAAAATACGATACTACAAAACTCAGGACATAGCAAAAAAAAAAAAAAGGATGAGGTACAGCACATACAAGTATAACAAGGACTGCACCAAACCAACACTGGAAAGATACAGTCCCCACTAGTTGGAGATTTAGTATTAGAAGCAATGAGTGAACTAACCATAAGTCTCTTAGAAGCAAAACGTGGGTTCAGCTATTTCAATTAGCCATTGTATTTATTAGATTGTCCATTAGAAACAAACTGTCAAGATACATCATCGAAATATAAACAGTCTATCAAATCCTTTAGGCTCAAAATATTAATGCTCATTACAAATACACAATATGCTGCTACAAAAACATATAATAGATTGCACCTCCCATGATATTTGTTTACAGCCTCTGAAAATAATGTTTCATCCTTACCACTATTGTTCAAACTTTTAAAACAAACTTAATATAAAGAACATAAACATGGTCTTAATTTATATCCTCTATGTGACAAAGAGTTCATCGCTTTTACCAACAATGAAAAGGTATGTTGCTAAGTTATAAAAATCATGCATTATTTTTTGTACACACCCAGTAGCATTTGTGATTACAGCAAAGATAACAAAGTATATTATAAAAGCATGCTGTTAATGTATATTAGATATTACAAATGTATTCCATACACATTTGAACTCATAAACATGTTTTTGAAGACATGTCATATACCACGCCCAGATATCAGATCATTAAATTTGAAATATGTTATGTGATCTAAACAGAAACCTATCTCACCCTCCCACCTTAGACAGGCCATGTATACTGATTTTGTGCAACCCACACGTAAAAGCCAACTACCACCCAGTGGAGAGAAAGAAGATCTTTCAGGAGATCTGAGGTATACATCAGGTGGAGGTGTCAGGGGGAGAAGGGAGGGCATGGAAAATGAAGGAATAAGAGCATTTAGCCTTGTTCAGATCTAAGTAATGCTGATCACCAATTTATATTTTCACAGGGGAGAAAATGTTTCCAGAAGCTCACTCTGCAGTGTTGCTTAGGGATAACAGCAGGCTATGGATACTCATTAATGACAAAACATTTCAGTGCTCAGGCTTGGGGGAAAAAGGGGAAGAAAGGAGAGTGAGAAAAACAAGTAAAACTGAAGATGGAAGGAGGGAGGGGGGTGGGAAGAAGAAGAGAACAGAGAAAATTGGGGGGGGCAGAGAGAGAGAGAGAGCCCTCGATCCTGTGCACACGTGTGGGTGACAGCGTGTGGAACAGTGGAGTGTGTGCCTTTTAAACAGTGAAAGAGAATCTGAATGTGAGAGTGGTGTGCGAGCATGGGAGGACCAACGTGTGTGAGATGTGAGACAGAGCGTATGTGAAGGAGTGTGTCTAAGAAAAAGAGATTTGCGAGGGTGGGAAAAATGGTACAGGAGGGTGTTGGAGGGAACACGCGTGTGTATGTGACAGGGACAGGGAGAGAGACGGGAAATGTGATGGCGAAAAAAGGGATGACAAGATCACAGAACAGGGACATTAATGAAGAACTAGCGTGAGCAGTGGGAGAGGATGAAGAGTGGAGGAAGGGGGTTTAAATAAGAGGATCAAAAATTAGAGCGCTGGCGATCTTTTAAAAAAGAGAAAATTGAGGATAAAATAGGAAAGAGAAGAAAGAATAGAGGGAAAATAGAAAAGGAGGAGAAAGAGGCAATGGACAGAAAAGAGAGTAAGAAGAGGGTGGGGAAATGGGAGAAAAAAAAAGAAAGAGAGGGAAGAAAAGGGGGAAAGCGGTAAGAGGAAAGAAAGAAAGCTGAAGAGGGAGAAATTGAGCCTAAGTGTCCAACTGAGAAGGAAAATAAATGGGAGCGGGGAGCGAGCAGTTTGAAAAAGTCATTTAGACTAGAGTGAAACAGAAACAAACCTGATAAACTTGCCAGACTCTCCGAGAGTACCCAATGACAGTAAAACAGAGACCTCGTGAATTGAGTTTCAAAGTGCCACCTGTCCCTCCTAAACCGCACAGTTCGCTCATCCCGGGGCTACTTGGCATTCGGGCAAAGTGCTTTAGCATCACGAGTCCAGCCTGCTACCTGCCCCAGCATAAAGGGACCACGCTGGGGCAGAATCAGCACCTGGATGTCTTGAGACGTGCTCTTTTGATAGTGATCACCACCAGCATCATTATTGGGTTTAAGAGAAGACAAAAAAAAAAAAAAAAGTGGAAAGACAGACGGAAAGATAGACTGAAACAAGTACGAAAGGCACGCCGTTCTTCCTACCTAAGCACCGCCGTGTCCCCTTTTCTGACCATCATGTTGTCCACGGCCGCCCAGGGGAAGTCCACACTCTGTCCAGCCGGGAGGCAGGAGGGCAGCAGGCAGCAAAGGCTGAGCAGCACCGCCGCCAGCCACTGGTTCGAGCAACAAGCACCCTGCACCAACAGCATCATGTCCATCCCTGCTAGGGCTGCTCACTCTCCAGAAGCTTTCAGCTCGCACTCCCCCACCCCCTGGTGCTGGCGAGTCTTCCCGGGAACCAGGCGGCGCGCCACAGGATTTTTTTCCCCCTTTTTTTTGATGGGTGGGTGGGTTTCTTTTCTTTCTTTCTTTCCCCCCTCTAGTTGTTGGATGTTGTTTCTCTCTCTTTTTTGGCCTCCCCTCTTCCTCCTCTTTGCTGTCCCTCCCTCCCTCCCCTCCCACCCCCTGGCTCCACACTACACCTCCTCTCGGTAGATTCTGGCCGAGTCCGGAGTGTGTCTAATTCTCCGGCGGCTCGCACACCATCTAGCGAGGAGGCGAGCGCACCGGCAAGTGAGGGAGGAGGCGCGGTGGCGGAGGCTGGGCGAGCGGCAGCGGCGACGGCTGCAATCGCAGCAGCAGCAGCAGTAGCAGCAGCAGCAGCAGCAGCAACAGAAGCAGCAGCAGCAGCAGCAGAAGCAGAAGCAGCGCGGGGCGCAGCAGCGGCCCGGGGCTTGCGCGCGTTGCCAAGCGGCCGTTTCCTTAGCAACCCCGCCCGGGGATTGGGGATGCAGCAGGGAGGGGGAGAAATGAAGGGGGAAATAAAAGAAAAGAAAGAAAACGAAAAAAATATATCAAGAGGAGGTATATCACAATTATGCAAACTGCGGGGGAGAGAGAGCTGCATTGTAAACAGAACGCTTTCCTTCCTGTCATATGTTCTGGAGTGATGCTTCACTAGAAAAGTCTCCGAGTCGGGCTAAGGTGGAGAGCAGAGGGGCGCTTTGCCTTCCCTCTCCCTTGCCTTTTACCTCTTGAGGCAGAGTAACTTTAAAGTCCTCCAAGTTGTGGTCGGCGCCATCATGATGCCGGCGACTGTGAGGTTTTGTTGTTGATTTTTTATCTGTTTACATTCTCTCCTGAGTGGCCGTGCTACAGTTAACCAGCGGTCAACTATTTCACTATACCTTTTGGGGGGGAGGTGGAGTGGAATAGGTAGGGTCAGGGGCTGAGGCTGCTTGTTGAGGGGACAGAAGTGGGGGTGCATGCAAGGCCTTGCAGTAGAGCAGCTGGGGTGTCTATAGGGTCAGTCAGTGTGATTTAGAGGGCGCCTCCCTTCCCCGGGAGTGTTGACACGAAATTGTTTGCGGGAGGGGGTGTAGGTGTGTGAGGCACGGTCAGAGTGCGGAGTGTGCGAACGACTGAGAGTAGATAGTATGCGCGCGCACACGTTAGCGCGCGAGTCGTGCGCGCCCGACGTGTGGGCGCGCTTCGCGCAGGCGTACTGGGAGGCACGGGGAGGGCTGGACCGCGCTGCGCAGTCGGAAAGAGACTACAATCAAGTGTTTTAATTGTGTGGAGCCGGGCTGTCCTGTTATGTAAGAGGCACTTTAACCCGTTTGGGCCTTTCAGGCGGGATGATCAGCGCGTCCACATCCAGGCGAGGCAAGGTCTTCGGGCTTAACGAGTCCCAGGGTTAATTTTTGAACTGCCTCCAAACCGGGTTGGACGGGCTGTTTGCGCGGTGGCGCAGGACCGCTTCCCTGCCTCGGACGCCGAGGCTGCGTGCGGCTCTCCCGGCCCGCGGCAGAGTGGGGTGCTGGGCGGGGGGCCGCCCCCTTCATTTTCTACTTCTGGAACTCATTTCCAGGTTAAAGAACGTTTAGGTGTTCCGGGCCGTTTGCAGATCAGTGCGAGAACCGAGGCTGGAGTCCATAGCAGTTGTGCCGATCAGTCTCGTTCGGTGAGGAGTTTGCAAAGCAGAGCCCGGAAGTGAAGGGGAGAAGCACGTACAGTCATTTAAAAATACGCTCGCCACCTCCATTCATTCTTCCCCGCCTCTACCTCAGTCCTCCTCAAGCAGTCTTTAAAGATTTTCTTCGCCTGACCCCCGTCCTCTTCCCTGGGAGGAAATAAATACAACAAAACCTCACAAGTCCCACACTCGTTTCCCGTAGCTAGCAGGCTCCTTTGGCAAAGCGCGCAGAAGCAATAATCTCTGCAGGGGTCAGCATCCGGCTGCCTCCCCAGACTGAGCTCTTTACGAGGCAGGCAGGGAGTCGTTTTGCTTGGCGGCAGCAGTGCTCAGAGTAATTTTTATCGCCGTTCAGGAGGCTGTGTGCAGGAACGGAAGGGTTCCCATCACCTGTGACCACCACTCGACTGATCGGAGAGCCCTAACCAGCATCACCTCGCTGCCGAGCTGACATTCCGAGGCTCGGCGATTAACCGAGTATTGTAGCAGGAGTTACTGGTGTTATCAGCATTCAAGCCTAACTCCCAATCCCAATCCCGGCTCGGAAATTGAGAGTGCAATAGTATTCAACCGCATTTTGAAACATCAATAAAATGTTAGTCATTTGTGAGAATGAATGAAAACATTTTTTTTACCGTCTGGTAGGCTAGGAAAATAACCGTCAAATGACAGACTCCCGGTAATATCGATGCCAAATACCTAGATAACATTGTCGTCTTGTTAACTGTGGTTTTCTTTCTCACGTGGTATACTGATGGATAAAGCTTAAAATTATCTAGGGCAAACCGGGGATTAGAAAAAATCGACATGTCCTATACATGGACGAAACTAAGCAGCATTATTGAGAATTTTCTCTAAAAATGATCTAGATCCATTTGAGGAGAGGCAGAAGGCACAGCTTCCGGCATTGTGACTCAGTTTAACGCTATTTTATGCAGGGATGGGGTGCCAGCATTTTCTAGTACAAGCTATGAAAAGCATCCTTTTGTAACTGCTGTTTCCCAGAGATCTGACATCTTCAGTGAGGAGGGGAGAAGGGAGGTGGGATTTCTGTGACCAGGGATGGAGCTATGCAGCAGTTTTAATATGTACAACAACCCTTCAGGCTGGTAAAAGGAAACTGGAACCACTTCTACTTAAAGGCAAAGAGTTTATTTTATTTATTTGTAGTTTTTATCTCAACTTCCATTCACCAATCACAAAGCATTTAACTCTCACAAAACCCATCCAAAGGGAAGCAATAAGGAAACCTAGTTTATAGATGTGTGGGCTATTGGAGCGATTATTTACATATGCATGGGCAGCCCCTATAACCACAGTACTTTTGCTCTTCTTTTGACTAGGGAGGAAATGTTTTAAAAACTGGTTTATGATCTCCTTTCCCCTCAGCCTTCCTAAGGATATATATTTGAAAGGATTTTACAGGGTTTCCAGTATTTGCTTTTGAGGTGCTAGATTTCTTCCCAGCAGAGACTTAAATCCTGGCAATCTTGGCTCCTTCTGAGGGAAAACCAGAATAAAAACAAACAATAAAAAAATGAAAGAAAGGGATTCTTCCCAACTCAGCACATAGTTCCTTAGCAGAGTTTGTGTTGAAGTAACAAGAATAGGGTACAACATTGAAATTTTTAGTGGGTGTAATAGGATATAGTACCTTGGTCATAGTTTTTAGGCACTAGCATTGGAATGAACTACTACTTCCTTTTGAGGCATGTACTTTATTTTGTTTTCAAGGCTTCTAATATTTGAAGCAGTGCGATAATCAGTGTGGAGTTAGTTTGGAAGAGGAAAGAAGGAGCTTGATTGTGGTAACTGATTATGATATTATGTAGATTGGTTTACGCCCTTGTTTTTCATGCCCTATCACCTCAGGATTGTTGGAAAGATAATGTTATAAGGAAGCGTCTTAAATTTCCTTAGTTTAATAAGCTTGATTTTTCTTTGACAGTGTAAATAAGATTATTATTAGGGAAAAATTAGAATTTCAATTCACATTTGTTTTCTGATACCAAATGAATAAACCCAGATACATTTTTCATGCTGTTACTGTCTAGGCAGGAGAAATTTTAAGTAAAAGAGAACCCTGGATCTAATGGAAAGAGCTAATGAGATAACATTGTAATTCCTGAGTCAGTCAGGGAGCTTTTACAAACAGGACATATGAATAATAATAGCTCCCTAACTTGGGCATAATTGATTCTCTATTTGATTTAAGTTAGTTTAAGCTTGGAGCACCTTATCAAATTTAACTGACTTATAGTGATGCTTTGCAGGTCGCTGTGAGAACTAAGAAGTTCAGGAAATCTGTTGGCTGTGGAAAATACTCCTTTATAGAAAGGCTTTTCAACCAAGGCACTATAGACATTTGGGGACCGATAATTCTTTGTCAGTACTTCCTTGTGTATTGGAAAGTGTTTCGCAGCATCCCATGCCTTTACTCACTAGATGGCAATAGCACTAGTAGATGTGAATAGTTGTGATAACCAACATTTCACCAGATGTTGGCTAAATGTCTGTGGGTTAGGGGAGAGAGGTCAAAACTTGCCTAAGGTTGAACACCACTCTATTATAGATTACATTTCTAAAAATATACCACTTTGTGCCTTCCAAATAAAATAATAAAGCAGATTTGTAGTAAAATAAAAATTTTTATTTGAATTGTATAGCTACAAAAGTAGCTCCTCCTCATGATCAATATATCTCTACGTTAACCTGCCATGTGATTACTGACCCAGGTTAGCAAGGATGTTATGAATTTAACGGCTGATCATAAATGTCTTTCTCTGATTTCTCTGTGGGAGCTGTTTTATTTAGGCCATTGAAGTAATTGAAGTAATAGTCCTCATTTCAAATGGAATTGTCGTTTTGTGGTTGTTTGAATAAAAGTGTAAGTTGATGGTGAGCTTTCTGGCAAGAACTAAGATAAACCTTTGTATCTTTATATAGTGACAGCTATGAAATACACAGTCAGGAAATGGCTGTTAAATGAAAGAGTGAAAACAAATTTCACTGTTAAAGCGGTCTATGTAAAAAATCATATACTCATTCATTTACCATTTTAAAAAATATCACCATATCTATTAAATGTAAATGGTATGCAAGGAAGTAAGTTTTTCTTTGTTTGTTTTGTTTTGTTTCAGAGGCAGGCAGGGTGCAGGGACATCTATGCTATTTTCAAAGCTATTATTACCATTTTCATAGAATGTCCCTGAAAATTTCATATAAGCATTTAAACCAGAAAGAGAAGTCTCATAATAAATGTGAGTGGTTGTTTCCAAGCTTTGGCAATTATGAATAAAGCTCCCTCAAACATCCATTTGCAGGTTTTTGTGTGCATGTAAGTTTTAAACTCCTTTTGTTAAATACCAAGGAACCTGATGCTGGACAACATGGTAAGAGTGCATTAAGTTTTGTAAGAGATTGCCAAACTGTATTCTAAAGTGGCTGTATTATTTATGCATTTGTCTCAGCAATATATGAGGGAGTTCTTCTTGCTCCACATCTTCACCAGCATTTGGTATCATCTATTCTCTGAACTGTGGGCATTCTAATAGATGTGTAGTATCTTGTTTGCCTTCACATTTCTCTGATGACGTATGACACGGAGAATGTTTTCTTGTGCTTACTTTCCTTCTGTACATCTTCTTTCATGAGGGGTATATAAAGATCTGTCAACCAGCGGTTGTTGGTTCCAATTTAACGCCAACAGGAATTCATAATTTGGGGTGTTGTGAAGAAGGAAATTATTCAGTGCAAACAGCTTAATTATGGTACAGCATAGCAGCAGAGAAGCATTAGTGAGGAAGAGCTCAATAGTGTTACCTCTCACTTGGGAGACTGCACAGCTATAGAACAGCAGGGCTCTGAGACAGTATGGTTGTGGGGCAACCCTGGGGAAAATTGGCCCTGGAAATAGGTGGACCCTAGGGAAGGTCTCCCTTGGGCAAGTTGCCTATCTGGTTGGATAACTGTACTTTGCTCCAGTGTGGTCTAGTTAGCTCTATCCTGCTCCAGTTTGATCTGCCTACACATTCTGCTCTGCTCTTTTCTACTCCTTTCTCTTTTGTACTCCCCTCTGATCCTGCTAGACGTATTCCATGTTTCTGTTTCAAACCCAGCCTGGGACACAGTCTTCAGGCTTCAGTGGAAGTTTGCTCCTTGAGCCAGAGGGGAATTGCCTTATATGGAGAGAGGTTCTCACCCCTGGTCCCTAATTGGTCTGTCCTCCTGCAAAAGAGACTCCAAATACTCACAGTTCGATTGGCCCAAAAAGCACTCTTCTGATTGGTCAGAATTGAGCCACTCTGATTGGTTGGCGAAGATGCTGATAGAGACATAGCAGCACAGCTCTTGATTGAACAGGGAAAGTCTCAGGCTTATTGTTTAAAATAGATTTTCAGGAAATTTTTTATCATCACTGGCTTGGACTGCAGGAACAAATGAAGGCTATCAGTTTAGTGCAGGAGGCTGGCAGCTTAGTTCAGGCTTCTCCCTGAAGCGTGGCTTGGGTGAGAGCTCAGCAAACATATCTGGGACATTATTGGTCATTATTTTCAAATACTTTTTCAGTCCCAACCTACCTACTCTTTCTTTCTGAGACTCCAGTGGCATAAATGCTAGGTCTTTTGTTAGAGTCTCACAAGTCCCTGAAGATCTGGGTTTTTTGTTTGTTTGTTTGTTTGTTTTACAGTCTATTTTCTCTGTTGTTTAGACTAGGTGATTTCTAGTCTGTCTTTGAGTTTACTGAGTCTTTACTCTGTCCTCTCCATTCTGTTGTTGATCCCAATCTTTTGAGATTTTGTTTTTGATTATTGTTTTTCTATTCTAAAATTTTATATTAGTCCTTACATATTCTATTTATTTTTATTGAGACTCTTTTTCTTTGCTGAGATTTTGTTTCTTTGTTGAGAACTTTATTGTTTCATTTGTTTCCAGCATGTTCTTCATTGTTCAGTGCACACACACACATTTCTATGATAGCTGCTTTAAGATCCTTTTTAGATAATTCTAACACCTGTGTCATTTTGGTGTTGATGTCTGTTGATGTCATTTTCTAATTTGAGTTGAAATTTTACTCACTCATATAATGATGAATGATTTTTTTATTAAAATTACTTATTTGGGTATTATGAGACTCTGGAAATTATTTGAATCATCCTTTTTAGTACTATTCCTCTCACAACTTTAGGCTGAAGAAAGTGGATAACATCTCCCTGGTGCCAGATCAGGCTAGAAGTCTACGTTCCTACCCATGGGGCGGTGGTTCCATGTCATTAATAGGATGGTATAAAAATTCAGGTTCTTGCCCCGGCTGGTGTGGCTCAGTAAACTGAGTGCCAGCTTGTGAACCAAAAGGTCACCAGTTTGATTTCTAGTCAAGGGCACATGCCTGAATTGTGGGCCAGGTCCCCAGTTGTGGGCATGCAGGAGGCAACCATGCACTGATGTTTCTCTCCCTCTCTTTCTCCTTCCCTTCCCCTCTCTAGAAAATAAATAAACAAAATCTTTAAAAAATTCAGGTTCCTCCTAGACCTCTATTTATACTGCCCTGGCTGGGAGTGGAAGAATATTTTATTGCTCCCCACATGGCCTCTTCTGACACCATAGCATGGGGAGTTGTCTTACTTCGGAGTGGTAGTGAAACTTCCGACTCTCTACTAAACCTCTTTGCCATAGTGGGGTATCATGACTGCCTGGTGGGGTGAAAATCCTGTCAACTCACCCCAACCTTTTTTAATACCACCACAGTGTCCCTTACCTCCACCCAGGACCCTGGCAGGGAAGGATGTTTGGGAAGCTTTGTGCAGCCTAGTGAGAGTAGAAGTTCAGTTTCCAAATGGATCTTTGCTTGTGAAGCTGCAGTTGTTTCTGGTGGTATCTGGCTGGACAAGAGCAATTATTTTCAAAATGTTCTCTTCTTGCTAGGATGCCCCTTTTCTGGTACTTCTGGTAGAAGGATCAGGCTTTTGTTTGGGATTTCTTTGTCTATGCCTGTTGGCATTTCTGAGTTGCCAGCTACTCTAGCACTCAGTCTGGCATAATACATGAAGCAAAAGGAAAACCCAGGGAACACACGGCCATGTCACTCCTCAGGCTCTCAGTTTCCCGGCCAGTCTGAGTTATCTTCTGTTTGTTTTATGTATAATATGTCAGTGTTTTTAGTACACGAGGGGAGAAGAATGGGGAAAAGTGCATCTAATCCATCTTTCCCAATACATAATGCCATTGGGTTTTTTCATTATAAATTTAATTTTTCTGGTAAGCTCAACCTATGTTTTCATCTCTTCTTAGACCGTTACTTGAACTGGGCTTGTTTATTACTGCTCTAGAATATAATGTAAGTAATGTCTACTAGGGAAACATAAAAATTTAAAGAAGAAAGCTTTAATGTGTAATAAACTTTCTTAATCACAGAACTTCAGTGACCCAGTAAATATTTCAAGACACACAGGCTGTACTTATACAATACCACTGAAATGGCTGTTTCTATCAATCTGTATTTTGTGGTTCTTTCACTATTGTTGATTGCCTATGTAAAATCATGACAATATAAGGAAATGTGAAGATGTTTGCATATAGTAGAAAGACCTTATGGTTTAAAGAGAAACAAAAGTCAAATTTGTTTTGGACATAGCTAATTTTAAATCAGTATTTTTATGTTAAATAATAATTATAACTGGAGTGAAAACTGAAATACGGACCTTAATTTTTATCAAGTTTTAGCCACTAGGTGGTGAAGGATGAAAGACAAATATTTGCTTGGACTCCATTTCAGCTCTCGAAAGGCAGAAGGATTGGAAGGAAGAACATGTAATTTCTAAGGTTCCTCCCAGAATAGGCTGACGGACTGTGTGGATCAGTGAGTGCTCCCTGATCGCGGGCCCTCTGAGTGCCCCGTGCACTCAGTGCTGACCTTCCACCTTTCAGCTCTGGGTGTGATGACTGGACAGGAGCTGTCCAGGCAATTCATTTCTGCTGTATTATTACTTTAAGAATATAATTTTAAAATTCCATCACTAAATATAAGTGACATGTAAGCTCGATTAAGGTTTTTCTTGGAGTTCAAGGGAGGAATTTATTTGGACTGTGAGGTGGGGACTTGTTCACAAATAGAGTAATGAATAGTGGACACAGAGTCAAAGCTGGACTTCCTGGATTGAAGGAATTAGAATTTCTCTAGGCAGGTAATTTTGGTAGGAGAGCTAATGCTGTCCATGTATCTTATATATGTATATACTTTCCTGGTATACACATTCAAGAGCAGATGCACAAACACACTTTATTAATAATACAATATATTTAAGAGATTGACATTGATTTAAAAAATATTTTAATAGAACTCATGGAAGTAGTTTTATAATTAGGACAATTATTCAGTTTAAAGAATGTTTGCCTACCTTCCCACAATTTCTACATGAGGCATGTAAATGATCATGTCTTAGAACAAATAAAGTTATCCTCTAATTCTGTAATTATAATCTATACTTACATTTATTTGTCAATTTTAATGAGATTTATAAGGTAAGATTAATCTGAGATCATTTGTGATCTAATATTCCATAACCCAAAAAGCAAATCCAGATGCTGTCAGGAACTCTTAATAACATTTAGTCCTGACTCCTTTGAGAAAGAAGAGAGGACTGTGGCCAGACAGTAGCAAAATTCCTTATAACCCGATTATCTCATTTTTTCCAAATGCTTTCTCTGTTACCCATATCTCCATTCAGAACCCAATTTTAGCGTTCCCACATGACTAATTTATCTGGATTATTCATAGATAATGAGTGTGTTATTTTTCAGTCCAGGATCACATGGCGTTGGAGACTGAAACCAACTTTATTTCATTAGGACTGATTTTCTAATTTCCACACAATTTTCACTGCAAAATGGAGACAGAGGTATGGAATGATGGTGTATTAATATTTCTCAGATTGTCCAATAATTGTTATTTATATTTATCATGATTCCACCTCACAAATGTATTTATTTCAAAACTATTTTTGTTCCAGATGATTAGTGAATTCTCTAAATTATCCGCTGACCTGGGACACTATTATTACTGTCAAGTTTAAGAAGCAATACAGCTGCCCAGACAATAAATTTAAGACAAAACAGATACAATGTATGAAATAGCATACTATAATACCCACCACAAACGTTCACTCAGAACTTAGTTGTTAAACCCAGTGTTTTTTTATCTTATTTTATTTATCATTTGGTATATTTGTTTATTTCATGTATATTAGTTTAGAAAACAAACTGAATATTCAAAACACATATACTTACATTTATTTAAAAATATTTGTTAATCAGAGCAGCAATTTAAAGCATTAAATTATAAATCAAACAACAAATTTTTTCTTTCAACATCTTCCTAAAACATGACTCTTTTCTCTTTATTTTAGCTAAGTATAATAAATTTGTCATTATTGTATTTTTCATCATTAAGACCCTTACCACTTTTCCAAATTCATATTTAAAATTAAAATATTATTAAAAATAGCTTTTATTGAGCCTATATTTTTATTAAGAGGAATAAATAAAAATGTTTTATCTGTTGTTTGCCATTTTTCAGCAAAAAGTAATTGAAAATTCTCCATCTCTGCTCACCATAAAATGATGATTCTCTCGACTAAATAACCAGTCTCCAACATTCTTTTTGCTTACCTACAACCTCATATTTCAGAGTAATTTTTCTAAAACACAAAAGTTATTATGCCTCTCTTCTTACACTATTTTATGGCTTCACATTATCCTGGGGAAAATAACCAAATCCTTAATATAACCTGTAGGTTACATGAACTTGTTTCTCTCCATCCGTGACCTTGCCTTGGAAGTCACACACCGTAATGCTGTCACACAGAAATTGTCGCGCAGTCTCTCTGTGATTCAGTGTGTGAGGGAACTCTTTGAACATCAGGAAGCAAGCACATTCTGAGAGCCATCTTAGAGGCTGACAACTCCATAAATTTATTTGAATGTATAATATTAAGGTCATATTATACATGTTTTTAACATTTAAAAATATTTTAATTTAGCCAACTTTTTAGGTCATTAATATACTTCTAAGCATTATGTTTAATTCCAAAATATTTCATGGTGTAGCTATGTACAGTTGTGTAGCTATAACTTTTTAAAATACATTTCCTATTAGAAACTTTAGGTCATTTTACTTTTTGCCATGATGAAACAACCACTAGCAAGTTTAACTTTAGTTTAAAATTTAGTGCTAAATCTTTACACAGAAATTGATATGGATCATTAAAATGCATTACTGGAATTAGACCATCTGGGTCCAATAGCACAAGCCTAAATGATAAGCTTGGATATATTGGAAAATTTTTCTCAAAATAATTGTTTCAGTTTATTTTTCTATTAGCAGAGAATTGTGGGTTGTGTATGTTTTTTTACTTGATAATAAATGAATAGTCTTGCTTTGGTTTTAATTAATATTTCTTTGATT
Source organism: Desmodus rotundus (assembly GCF_022682495.2). Classification (NCBI taxonomy): domain Eukaryota; kingdom Metazoa; phylum Chordata; class Mammalia; order Chiroptera; family Phyllostomidae; genus Desmodus; species Desmodus rotundus. Next base: position 51,232,022 of record NC_071389.1, read on the forward strand.
AATAATTCTGCTGAAGTTCATTTATCACCTCATTGGCTATTCTTATTTTGGAAATTGCATATATATGTATACACACACATACACACACACTTGCATAGGACTACAGGGTGGGGGAAAGGTTTACAATTGTGAGTACACAAAACAGAGTTTATTCTTGTGTTACTATTTATTAATTATTGTATTATTTTCCATATGAACAACTGTGGACTCTACATTTTCCCCACTCTGGATAGATAGATAAATGTATACTTAGATTTAATTCATTTTTCTTTTTTTCAATGAAATTTTAGAGGACATTACATATTAAAACTATAAGTATTCTTTTATAATAAACTTCATTGTTGGAACAGTCAGATTTACAGAAAGTTGAGAAGATAATGTTTCCCCTATATTAAAACATTATGCTAGTATGATACATTTATTACAATTAATAAAGCATTGTTGATGTATTATCATTAAAGTTCATACTTTATTCAGATTTCTTTAGTGTTTACCTCGCATACTTTTTCTGTTGCAGGAGCCCAGCTAGGATCCACGTTACCAGTGGTGGTCACATCTAAGGATCCTCTTGGCTGTGACGGTTTCTCCGATTTTCATTGTTTTTGATGACCTGTTCAGTTTTAAGGAGCACTGATCAGGTATTTTGTAGGAAGCTCTTTCATTGGAATTTTTCTGATGTCTCTTTTGTGGTTAGAGTACAGTTACTGGTTTTTAAGAAAAAGACTTCATAGACAAAATGCTGTGTTCATTGCATCATGTCAAGGATATGTACTATCAAAAAGATGTATTACTGTTGATGTTGACCTTGATCACCTGGCAAAGTGGTGTTTTTCAGGATTCTCCACTGTAAAGTTCCTTCCCCCTCCTCTTCTTTTTTTACTTTGTACAGCCCACATGTTAACAATGAGGTGTTATACCTCCTTTTCTTGAAGGTGAACTATCTACATAAAATATTTATAATTCCTCAGCATGGGAGATTTGCTTTTATCTCTCATACTTTTTTTATTTATTCAGTCATTTTAATTTATTTATATTATTGTGGCCACATTGATACTTACTGTATTTTGCCATATATAATGTGTTCCTATGTATAATGAATGTGCACCCATGTTTTTGGCCCAAACTTTCAGGAAAAAAATCTTTTGTTTTAATTTTTTAATTAAAGTAGTCATTTATTTATATTTAGAAACAAAACTGGTTATTATATACCAGGGTATTATTTTGCATACAGATATCATTATTGCTTTCCACAGTTACATATTCAAACCATAATCATAAATAAAAGAAGTAAAAACATAGAGATACAAAACTAGTACTACCCACGTATAATGGCCATCCTTATTTTTCCCTTAAAAATTTGGGCAAAAAAGTGTGTACTATACATGGAAAAATATGGTATTTTATAGTTTGGATTACTGTCCAACTTTATTTTATTGCCCAAACTACCTGAGCTTTGCACATCAGGAGGCTTTCCCAGTGATCCTTTGACACATCACTGTCAGTCTCAGTTTCGTTAGCTTTTGTGTTTTCTGATCATTCCCGTACATTTTGGCACTGCTTGATGCTCCAGACCTCCAGTTCATCTTTTATATTTCCTGCATCTGTTCTAGAAACAAGAATTCTCCATGGAAACTTCTCAACTTTTTTTTTATGTAATTGGAGAATGGTATGAGAAACCAAAATGTGAATACTAGGTATGCTTATTTTTCTACTAGGATGTCATTGTTTCTAGGTCCTGACAGCTGATGGAGCAAAGAACTATGTGCCTAACCAGCATAGTATATGTATGTATAAATATTTGTGTGTTTAACACTCCATATCTATATTAAGCTAATCATGAATTAATACTGATATCTCCAACTGTAATATATTAAAATGTGGATCATTCTAAGCTATTCCTTTTAATTATCTGGTAATTCCCACTATTAATAGTGAGAAATCCATTTCCAACTATGTGCCATCCAGTTACTTAATTTTTCAATTTCAGTATATATACACAAATGTATAGTAGTATCATAATTGTTAGCCTATTTCTCCATGGAAAACTACTTTATTATTAACTGGAATACAGGGCTTAGGTGGAGTTTTTTTTCACTTCAGTCATAATTTTACTCGTTTCCACAGTTACTCAGGTCATTTCCTCTCTCCCACTTTAGTGAATTTGTTTGGTACATTTGGAACATTTGGTACATTTGGTACTTTTGTTGCTATCTGCTTTTGATTCTGGAATCCTTTGATATCTTAAATGAGATTTTTTTAAAATTTTCATATGTTAACTTTCACTTTTTGTGCTATAAAGCTCAATAGGTCTTGACCAATGCATAATTATAGTACAATACAGAATTGTTTATTGCTCTAAAAATTCCCCAGTGTTTCACCTATTTAACCCAGCCCCAAACCCCTAGCCACCATTGATCCGTTCACTGTCTCTGTAGTTTTCCTATCCCCAGAATATTGTGTAATTGGAGGCTTGTAGTATGTAGCTTTTTCAGACTGCTTCTTTCATGTAGCAGTGGGTTTTGAAGGTTGATGCATGTCCTATTGTGGCCGAATAACTCATTTCTTATTATAATATGTCATTATATACATACACCAAAGTTTATCCATTCACCTATTGAAGGACATTTTTGTTCATTCTAAGTGATTTTGAATAAATCTTTACAAACTGTGTGCAGGGTTTTATGTGGACAAAGCTCCACTTCAATTGGGTAAATGTGTAGGAGCGGGATTGCTGGTTGGTATTTAAGACTACGTTTAGCTTTGTAAGAGACTGCCAAGCTGTCTTCCGAGGCTGGTGTACCATTCTGTGTCTCCACCAGCAATGAATCAGAGTTCCCGTGGCTCTGCATCCTTGCCAGCATGCGGCATGGTTACTGTCTTTGGCTTTTAGCCATTCTAATAGGTATAAAGTGGTATCTCATCATTTACATTTCTAACTCCCTAGTTATAGGTGATGTTGAACATATTTTCATATGATTATTTTTCATCTCTATCTTCTTTTGTGGGGTGTTATTCACACTTTTGTGCCCATTTTCAACTGGGTTATTTTCTTATTGTTGAATGTTAGTGATTTTCTTTTAATTTGGGTTTAACCACTTTATCATATAAGTGTTTCACAATATTTTCTCATATTTGAGGCTTGTGTTTTCATTCTCCATATAGTGTATTTTGCAGAGCAGAAAAATTTAGTTTAATAAAATCTAACTTTAATTTTTTCCTTCAGGGATCATGCTTTTGGGTCATATTTGAAAACCCATCACCAAGCACATGGTCGCCCAGATTTTCTATGTTATCTTCTAAACTTGTGTAATCTTCCATTTTGTACTAGGTGTATGATCCATTTTGACTTCATTTTTTGATAGAAACAGGGTTTGTGTCTAATTTCTTTCATTCTTTCTTTTTACTATATATAATGCCTGATTGTTCCAGCACCATTTGTTGAAAAGAGCTTTTTTCTTCATTGAATTGCTTCTGCCCATTTGTCAAAGATCAGTTGACTGTATTCGTGTGGGTCTATTTCTGGAATCTCTATTTTTGTTTCATATATATACACACACACACACACACACACACACTTTAACAATGCCACCTTGTCTTGTTAACTGTAGATTTATAGGAAGTCATGAAATCAGGTATGTGAAACCTCCAATTTTGTTCTATTTCTTCAGTATTGTGCTAACCATTGTATGTCTTCACTTTTCATCTAAACTTGAGAATCATTTTGGCAATGTCTATAAAATAATTTCCTGGGATTTTTATTGCAATTTTATTGAAACTATAAATTAATTTTGCAAGACCTGTCATCTTAACAATAATGCATCTTCCATTCCATTCACATTGAATATAAAAGTAATGTTTTTGTTTGTCTTTAGCTCATGCAATAACATATGAATAGAAATTTATATTATAGTTTATATTAATTAGATTGATTTTGGATCTGTTAATATATGAATCCATGAAGCTTTTTGGTGATATTCAATGATAAAATGAAGGAATTAATCTTTTTTATTTTACTCCATTCTCTGATTTATAAATTCCTATTTATCAAGTATTGAAGTACAATACTAGTTTTTATACACCCAGATATGTCTTTTTTTCACTTTCTAACATTGTACCAGTGTACCATGATTTTTTCATTGAATTATTGGGGTGAACTGGTTAACAATTATCCCCCTCCTACAGCTCCCTCTACCTCTCCTTCCCATGGAGAAGGGAATGGAGGGAGAAAGAGAGGGAAAGAAACATAGATGTGAGAAAGAAACATTGATCAGTTGCCTCTTGCACGTCCCCAACCGGAGACCTGGCCCACAACCTAGGCATGTACCCAACTGGGAATCGAACCAGCAACCTTTCAGTTTGTGGAACTGCGCACAACCACAGCACTCAGGGCTAAAATATCATTGCCTAATTTTATGAAGTCCAGTTAAATGTTAGAATGAAACAGTATTACTTTTTATGGGAGTCAGAAAAATGCTCTCTGTCTCCTCAGAATCCCTGTCTCCCCCAATCAATCACATATTTACATCCATTCTAATATATTACTTTCTGGACTTAGGGGAGTGTGATGATGGGAGGGAGGATTAGAGAAGGCTGAGTAGAAACTTACAAATCAATATATTCTGATTACAGCCTACTAGATTAGAGCTTTGATATTTGAAGTGATATTCACAGAAGGAATAATATAATGGAAGTGCTTTCTGGAAAATGCAATTTTATGTACTCTGGGGTCTCAAAAAAGTAAGTATTGAGATGCTTCAGTACATAATAGTGGTTGGCATCAGGTGACTGTCAGGTAGAAAAGTGGAATTGAGTTGGTAATTGTCCTTACATATCAATGCTTGTTTATAAATTTAAGGAGACTAGATAGCAGTGATAAACTGTTCTGAAAGCTTACTGAAAAAAACCCATGCATTTAAACAAACAATAACAACAAAACTGCTGCTGGATCCAGAAGAAAAATTTTGAATACTGTAGGCTTTCCTCAATTAAATAGAAGTGGAAGAAGTCAATACTTATATGAAATAGAATTCTCAAACAAAAGAATAGGTTGAGATAAAAAGTAAACAAAACAAAGCAGGATTATATAAATATAAAATAAAGCAGGATTATAAAGGGCAGCTAAAAGACAATTATTCTAAATAATTGCAAGGAAACAAAAATATTAAAATTAAAATTAACATTTAATGGAGATCACATGGAGGGTTATCAACAGGGGAGTGGGAGGGGGAGAGAGGGGAAAGGTACAGAGAATAAGTAGCACAAATGGTAGGTAGAAAATAGACAGGGGGAGGGTAAGAATAGTATAGGAAATGTAGAAGCCAAAGAACTTATATGTATGACCCATGGACATGAACTATAGGGGGGGAACTATGTGGGAGGGAGGGGGTGGCCAGGATGGAGTGGAGTGGAGAGGGGGAAATGGGACAAGTGTAATAGCATAATCAATAAATATATATTTTTTAAATTTACATTTAAGAAGTTATATGTTAAAACTGATAAAGCCTAAGAGTGGTTCGGTAACATTGAAGACCAAATGGAAACACTCTTCTAAAGCATAGAATAAAATGATATACTTATTTTATTTATTGTAAGTTCAGATAATTAAGAAATGATTATTCATCAATTTATTTAAATATATGTCATATATATACATAAATGCATAAATATTCAAACATTTTTGTTTCCTCTCCTGAATATCAAGGACTACAAAGGCTTAAGGCAAATGTTGTCTAAATGTGCTTTCTTCAGTGACAAAAGTATTTTAAAAATCTGTGTTGCAAAAATTGGTGTCTGTTAGCCACATGTGGTTACTGAACACTTAAAATATGGCCAGAGTAATTGAGGAAATAATTTTACTCTTATATAATTTAAATTTAAATAGCTACACATAGCTGGTAGCTACCTATTAGCACAGAATCTAAATTAATTAAGGATATTATAATTTTATTGATCATAGAACCTCATTTTCAAAAGGTCACCCATTCAGGTTTTCTTTAATTATCTACCTCCTATCAATTCTTTAAATTTTGAGGTATATGTTACATACAGAAAGTGCACAAATATCATGTGTATAGGTAAATAAATTTGTACATATGTCAAAACAAATGAAATGTACACCACCAAGAGTAAACCCTAAAGTAAACTGTGGAATTCAGGTGATTATGATGTGCCAATATAGGTTCATTCTTAGTAACAAATTTCCACTTTGGCGATGAGATTGATAATTGGTAGAGTCAGTGCCTGTGTGGAGACAGAGGGTATAATGGAAATTTCTATACCTTCCTCTCAATTTTGTTTTCATCCAAGAACTTCTCTAAAAAAAAGTCTTAAGGAGCCTGGCTGATATTGCTCAGTGGATTGAGCATGGGCCTGTGAACCAAAGGGTTGCCGGTTGGATCCCCAGTCAGGGCACATGCCTGGGTTGTGGGCCAGGTCCCCAGTAGGGGGGCGTGTGAGAGGCAACCACATACTGATGTTTCTCTCCCTCTCTTTCTCCTCCCCTTCCCCTTTCTCTAAAAATAAATAAATAAAATCTTAAAAAAATAATAATAATAAAAATAAAAGTCTTAAAAATTAAATGTAAAAATGGTGAAATTGATATGTTATAATATGTAATAAATAACTTGAAACAGACTATTGTTAAAAACTGTTTATTTTAAAAAAAGATATAATAGTTAAGATAGTGTGGTAATACTGTGCAATAGATAAATAAAACAACAGAATGAAAGTGATCCATAAAGATACACAAGATAGATGCTTGATATATGGCCTTAATATACTTGCGGGAAATTAAAGAAAGTGCTGACTTTTCACTGATGGTGCTGGCTGTTGGGTGGCAATTATCCACAGGTGTTTCAAGCAGAAGCACTGTCTAACTTTGGTTTAGACTACCTTTTCAAGAAATTTTTTCAAGGAAAAGACTTGAAATTTAGAGACAACTTTTTCCTAATCCCTGACACCCCACAAAGACAGCTTTCTTCATTGTCCCATATATTAAACATAATGTCTTCTGGGGCTAAATCTAAGCATACTTATGGCTCAGTATAATAAATATAGGGTCTTTAAGCTTAGAGTCCCTTTCCTACAATGTGCTCCTTTGCATCATGGGTGTCACCTGGCCCTTTTAAATTCCCCTTTGGGAAAGGGCATTTGGGAAACATAGACATGCCAATTCTCTGGCTACTGCTATTACTGTGATTAGTAAACTGTACTTGTCTCTCACACAGAAGTCATGTTCATTTGCCACCATCCATGGAACCATGACATTCTAACTTAACTTGCAAGCAAGGAAAAATTGAAGATCGTTCTCCATTCCTGGCACTGTCCTTATTGCATACATATAACGACATAAAAATGTAAGGAAAGTCAAGAAAGTATCTAGCACAAAATTCAAGATGAGGTTATCTCTGGGAGAGGAAAGCAAGAAGGATTTGGTGAGGGGAAGTACTCAGTAAAGTTTCTGGGGCATGGCCAATATTCTGCTTCTTTACCTGAGTAGTTGTTAAATTACAGTTTTTATTTAAACTACATATACAGGTTTCATGCACTTTTTCCTATGTTCCCATAATAAATATTGTTTAAAAATAGATTAAGTTTTGAATGTGTGTGATATATGTTGAAGCACTTAGGACTTTTACTATAGTAAATACTAGAAAAACATTTTAAAAGAAAGCAGGATGTACCTATTTTATATTTATTATAATAATTGTATGAAATGTAAAGCAATCACTTTAGAAGAAAATAAAGTCTAATGCTAATAATATTTATCTCTGAGTGGTATGAATACAAGCTCCTTCTTTACATTATACCTTTACATTTAATTTTGCAATTTTTAATAAATATAAATAAAATGGAAAATTTCTTTAAATTAACACAAAAACAAAAAGAATCTTTACAAACTTCTCTATTACATGTACTACTAAACTATATGGACCAACTGTAAAATATGTTAATAATGAAATTACCAATTTATTAGAGATTAAGATATACAATTCTTCACACTAGAAATATAAGGCAAGCTTCAAGAAACACAAGACATAATTCAGTCTAGAAGTCTGAATTGGAAGCCAAACCCCTCCCAATCCAAAAGGACTAGACGGGCTAGAGAGGTTTACAACAGAGTATATGTCTACCATAAAATGCTCAAGTGGTCATTAAAATTTCTTTCACTTGCTTTAGTAATGAAAATGATGGATTAATAAAATAATAATGGCTTCAATATGCAGCAAAATATCAATAGATAATATTTGTTATTTATTTGGGGAGCAATTCACGTGCATCGCCTTATTTAATTCTCAGCACAGCTCAGTGAAGACAAAAAACTCCTAGTCCCATTTTACAAATCTGGAGCAACTCTGATTAGAGTGTTATAATTAGTCTTCAGTCACCTAGCTGGTATGTGAGGAGCCATGGCAAAAACCAAGGCTGTCCAAATATGAATGAAATATGAAAACCACCAGGTATACTGACATATTTTTTAAAATCACTTAAATGAAAAATATCCAGAATATTTGAAATCATACCCTTCTCTGTCTTATCCATTCTTTATCACTGGGCCATGACTTCACTTTTTCTATTGTTTGTTACTTTAGTAACAAAGAATACAAACTGAAATTCTCCTTGGGAAATATTGCCTGACAATATGTTGCAATAAAATATTTACCAATTTTTGACTATTATTATATCATGCTTTGTAAAGGCAGAGTATAGAATCCTCTATCTGCCTTAAAATCCTTGGTCAAGTTATAATAGCTCTTGATGCTTAACATTCTTCATTTGTAAAATTTTATAATAAAATGTATAAGGTTGTTATGAGTACTAAAATTGGATAATTTATATAAAAATACCTAGTTTCATAAATAATGAGACATTACTTTTCTGTTCAGTAGAGAAAAGTGGAAGTGTAATGAAAAAGTGGAGGGAAAAATCCTTAGCTTGTTGGAGCCCCTCCATACCTTCAGGTAGCTTCTACATACAACACTAATAAATTCTCCTCTGTTCAAAAAGTAGGCAACGTTACTGTTTGTGAGGCTGGACTGTTTTATGGGAGAATCATAAAGTGAAACAATTATTTGTAACTATGCTCCAACATGTGTATATATTTTTTCCACACTACCAAGTAATTCCAACACCAGTTGGGTGTCCTACAATTCAAGTCAATTCTGACATTATCTACATGGGACACAATTACCTATCTCACATGGGTAGTCCCACAAAACTGCCTACATCTCCACTTGAGAAGCCAATCTCAAATCCAGATTAGCACCTGTGCTTCTGACCAACCTGCTATAGATCAGAGGTTCCCATGACCCTCCAGGGGTTGTATGAATTTTCTAGAATGGCTCACACAACTTGGAGTACCATTTCCCTTACTAGATTACTGATTTATTATGAAAGAATATAACTCAGGGATAGCCATATGAGAGAGATGCCTAGGGCAAAGAACAATTGGAAGGGATGTGGAGCTTCCATGTCTCTGTATGTGCCATTCTCCCCAAATTTCAATGTGTTCACCAATTCAAAATTTTCTGAATGCAGTCCCTTTGGCCTTTTTTGGAGGATTTATTACATGGGCATGATTGATTTAATCATTGGTCATTGACTACTGATTCAACATTCAAGCTCTTCCCCTACTTAAAGGTTAGAGGAATGGGAATAAAATTATAAATCATGTTGTTATTGCTTCCCCTGGCAACAAGCCTTCACCTAACAGGCATTCCAAAAGTCACCTCATTAACATATACTCTGGTGTGGTTGAAAGGGGTTTGCTATGAATATCAATACACCCTTATAGCTCTTATCACTTAGAAAATTCCAAAAGTTTTAGGAGCTCTGTGCCAGAAACAAAGACAAATACGAAATATGTATTTCTTATTACAAATCACATCACATATACATATATGCATTATATGTGTATGTGTGTGTAATTGTTAGGTAGATTAGATAGCAAAACTAGGCAGGGGAGGGGAGGGATACTTGTCCCACCCACTGACTCAGCAGTCCTTAAAATTCTATGTATCTTTTCCATTACCTGAGAAAGAAAGCCTTTGAAACTGTGCTTTCATTCCAAGCCCTGAAACGCTGGAAAGGGCCCACAGTGCCTAAAGGAAGAAGCCCATTAACACTTTTGGTTATTCACAGCCCCCAACCTGGAAAGTTACCCCCACCTTTACCTGTCAATCAACATGTAACTTCTTCATCCTCCCCCATCCTACCAACTGTATAAGGCCTCAGAACAAAGGATCTCCCCCTTGCTCTTGCCACCCCTGCCCTGGTCACCCTTGCTCTTGCCTGTCTTCCCCACCTCTGCAAGGGCTATTCTCTTCCATGAGAACTTACATCAATAAACCCTGCTTGCACGATCACAGACTTGTTGAACTGCAATTATTTATGGCATTGGCTAGAAGAACCAAGTTTCCAGGAGCTTCTCTCATAACATAATCACTTATGTAAACTCTCTGAGGTCACTATAGAGGAAAATGTTAGCTCAGAATGTTAAGTTTAGGTGGCTGAAAACATAAAACTCTAATTAAGGTGGCCAAATAAAACTCTAAAATACTGAACAACAACAAAAAAATCTGCCAAGCCAGTGACTTCAGAAAATAAAGAGGAATGGTGGAGAGACATCAAATCTACAGATAACAGGATCCATACCCTGGTTGTAGATTTGTGAACCTCAGATAGAGAAAGAATCTAGGCTTTCAGCTACTACATTATATATCAAAAGAAACACAAATGATAAAGATCTTAGTTGATTAACTCCCAAGTGAATCAGCTTTAGGGATAATAATCACCTCTGATTTTCCCAAGGTATTTATTCACTTATTTAGTTTAGTGTCTACCTATAAGGCACATCAGATTTCTCAGGCTTATTTCATAGTAGGCAGAATACTGTACACTCTGTCCAAGAAACAGCATTATTATTTAGTTTTTACTTCATAAGTCATCTTCCAATTGTCTTTATAGCTATTCCCATGGTGTAGGGAAAATGAAGTCAGGTTCCCTCACCTGGATGTGCCGGCAAACATAACTTAGCAGGGTTCATACAACCTTGAGTAAGGACCCGCATATGTAGAATGGTGCTCTGTTACATAACCTGAAGGTCAATATTGGCACCCCGCTGGCTTTGTGTGCACCTAGTATATAAGGGAGTCGGGATTTCCAGTGGCACAACACATGGTGCCACACGTGGCTTGCGGGGTGTGAGGGTAGCCCCGCTCCAGAATAAAGGCATGTCAGACATCCCAACAGCTCCACGAATTTCTTCCGTCTGCCCAAATCCCATGTGAACCTTCCCAGCCTTGAACAACTGCAAGACACGTGGGAATTGTGATGGTGTTTATGGAGCATGTGTGCGCTGTTTCTGTTTGTGGAAGGCACATGGGATAGTGATGTTATTGGGGAAATAGGGAAATTTCTAAAGTTTTTAACTTTTGTTTTCAGATTGACTTTGAGTAATATTGGGGCAACTCTATCTTTACAAATGAAGTGATTCAGATTCTCAATTTGTTTTTAATTTCAAATTCAACAAAATAGGAACAAGTGAGCTGAGACAAAAAAAATATGGCCCAAATGCAAGAACAGATCAAAGCGCCAGAAAAAATACAACTAAGCAATGAAGAGATAGCCAACCTATCAGATGCACAGTTCAAAACACTGGTTATCAGGATGCTCAAAGAAATGGTTGAGTATGGTCTCAAAACAGAGGAAAAATTGAAGGCTATGCAAAGTGAAATAAAGAGAAATGTACAGGGAACCTACAGCAAAGGGAAGGAAACCAGGACACAAATCAATGGCTTGGAGCAGAAGGAAGAAATACAGAATACAGAATTCAGAATACAGAATTCAACCAGAACAGAATGAAGAAACAAGAATTCAAAAAATGAGGACCAGCTTAGGAACCTCTGGGGACATCTTTAAACATTCTAACATCCGAATCATAGGGGTGCCAGAAGGAGAAGAGGAAGAGCAAGAAATTGAAAACTTATTTGGAAACATGATGGAGAACATCCCTAATCTGGCAAAGGAAATAGACTTCCAGGAAGTCCAGGAAGCTCAGAGAGTCCCAAAGAAGTTGGACCCATGGAAGCACACACCAAGGTACATCATAAATACATTGCCTCAGATTAAAGATAAGGAGAGAATCTTAAAAGCAGCAAGAGAAAAGGAGACATTTACCTATAGAGGAGTTCCCATAAGATTATTGGCTGATTTCTCAAAAGAGACCTTACAGGCAAGAAGGAACTGGAAAGAAGTATTCAAAGTCATGAAAGGCAGGGACCTACATCTAAGATTACTCTTTCCAGAAAAGCTCTCATTTAGAATGGAAGGCAGATAAAGTGCTTCTGAGATAAGGTCCAGTTAAAGGAGTTCATCATCACCAAGTCCTTATTATATGAAATGTTAAAGAGACTTATCTAAGAAAAAAAAGAAGATAAAAACACAAACAGTAAAATGACAACAAACTCACAACTATCAACAACTGAACCTAAAAAAACAAAATCAAATACAAAAATGAACTAAGCAAACAACTAGAACAGGAACAGAATCACAGAAATGGAGATCACATGGAGGGTTATCAGCAGGGAGGGGAAGAGGGGAGAATGGGCAGAAAGGTACAGGGAATAAGAAGCATAAATGGTTGGTACAAAATAGACAGGGGGAGGTAAGCACAGTGTAGGAAATGGAGAAGCCAAAGAACTTATTTGTACGACCTATGGACATGAACTAAGGTGGGGGAATGCTGGTGGGAGGAGGGGTACAGGGTGGAGGGGAATAAAGAGAAAAAATGGGACAACTATAATAGCATAATCAATAAAATATATTAAAAATGGTAAATACAGTAATAATAAGTATTATAATTTTTATTAATCGTATTATTAACAATATTAACAAAAACTAAAAACTAGTGATTTAAACACTGATTCATGTTTACTAAACTGTTTAATAAACTGCTGCTGAAACCAGAGGGTATGGCAATCTCTATCATGGCTTATTGAGTGAGAACATCACAGGAGTCAGGCTTATAAATGTTGGTGAGAAGCATAAAATACTGATAGATAAATGAGTAAACGACCTAGATTTAAACTATTTTACGTAATGTTTTGAGATTTTTTTAAGCAAAGAAGAAACAAACAGAGAAGACAAAGGTTACATCATGCAAAATCTTGGAATAACAATGCTGCTGACTCTGTTTGTGTGCCGTCTCTCAAACAGTGAATAGAAAACTGTAGCCCTTGCCTATATTTTTCTTTTCTGTTAATTTGGAACACCTGAAGGGAGAGTACTTTGAATAAAGAACTATGTGGTATTAGCATGAAAGATTGGGAGGTAGAAAATAAGACAACAGAGAGTACAGTGGAGTGAGAAAAATCTAGCAAAGAAAGGAAGTGTTGCACAGAAAACTGCACATTTCTGATAAATTGAAAGTGCTTCAACTTACAGAATTAGCACATTGACTGTGAGTGTGGTAATTGATGTATAGCTTGTAGGAAATAGTGAAGCAACATAAACTGGCATGTAGCAGTTTGTCTTTAGGATCAATTTTTTTAATAATAGGTTCTCCAACCAAGCGAGGCTACATTTTATAGTAAGTGGTAGGGTAGAGAGATTCAAACAATAAAAGGGAAAGGGTGCGTAATTAATGGAGGAAAACTATCCAGGTTGCAATGATCTCAAACACTTTAGTGTCTTGATGTTAGAAAGTTATATAAAACCTAGAAAAAATAATATTAACAATATTGCTCACAAACCAAAGTGGAGTGAAACCAACTTCAGAATTGAGCTGGTGGAGACACAATCATAAAAACATTCACTGAAAACCCGTATTAACCAATGTCATCCCAATAAATTTAATAGTAATAAAAATAAATAAGTAAAATTAATACACAGAGTAGAAAAATAAAAATAAACTTACTAAAAATAATATTGCAGACTGTCCAGAACGGTGAACAATTTGAACTTAATTTACTCGCTGCCGTGTAAGGTATATTGCCATGACGTCATGAACGCTACGAGGAGACAGGAGGCTCTTGGGGCAGAGACAAGGTTTTCCTGCTGACAGCATTAGCAATAGCCAGAGTGCAGACAGTGCCTTGAACCCATTCTCAGAGCCCCAATTCCCACAAAAGAGAAAAAGGCCAGATTACATGCACAAATGCAGTTTTCTTCCAGACTCTCTTTTCAAGGATGTTTGCAAAGTGAACCACCTTGAAATGCAGAGATAGTGACTCCCTCCTTGTAAAAGAAATAAATTTTTTACTATTTATAAAATAAGGATAATATCTCTCTTTGGGGCAAAGGGAAGCTCATTTTAAAGACTGTGTTCCCCTTAGATTGAGATTCTTCAGCTGGTCACTTTGCGAGCATCCTTAAAAAGACAGCCTAGAAGAAAACTGTGAGTGCCTCTGCTCTTTCCACACGCAGACACGTGAGACTTCTCTGGACAATTGTCTCCTGATACTAACACTTCACTACGTGTCTTGCAGCATTTTAACATTTTGTTTCCATTAACTGATCTTCTTCTTAGAACAACTTTATGAATTAAGAGCTCTCATCATCCACATTTTAGCAAAGAGAAAAATGGGGTACAGAGAGGTAAGTAATTATTAACTGGTATTTAGAAGTCTGGTTCAAAGACTATACATGCAATACCTATGTTATCTTGTAGTGGATTGTTCTAGGAGAAGCTATGGTTAAATTTATTACATATATACATACATCTAAAAATATGTATACACATATACATGCATATATACATATACACATACATACACATACATGTATTCAGGGAAAGAAAATAGATGGATACCCACTGTTTGTCAGTTCCTAATAAGGAAATTGTAGGAGTTAATTAAGAGTTCATATATGTTTATACATACATATATATTTTTTTTTTCAGCAGAATACAAAACATTATGGGATAGCCACTTCTTCCACATTTTTTGTGTGTGCCAGATGTGTGCAACGAGAAAAAGTCATCAGGATATCCACATGCACTAATATTTGGCCACTTATGAGATATTACATTAAAATAATGGGAATTGGATTGAAACATAGGAAAAGAGATATTTCAATAAATAATATATTTTGGGGAATAGAACAAAGTAGATGGAGACCAATTATTTCCCCACTCTTTTCCAGCATCTACTAAGGAAATTATAGGAGTTAATATATAAAGACAATGTAGCATGACAATGTATTTGTTATGATTTGATCTACATTTATATTAAAATTAGATGTTTAATCAGTTGAACCTTTATATTCATAGAATGTCTTCAACATTCTCAACCAATCCTTTTGCTATATTTTAGTTGCTAATATTGTTAGTATTTGAGGTGCTGGGGTGTATGTAGAATACAATGGTGAATAAGATAAGGTTGTTGAAATTTTTGAGCTTATATTTTAGTGGGTAAGACAGACTGTAAACAGATAACCAGATATGGAATGTTTTCAAATAACTTAAGCATTATGAGGAAAAATAAGCAAGGTAATGGAAAAGACAATGAGTAACTGATATATTTATTAGGGTTTGTATGCAAAGCCCCTATAAGAATGTATTTTCTTGGCAAGGATTTAGATAAAATGTCTCCTTAACTACTTAACTAAGGAATTGTTTTAGGTAATGGGAGGGAGCAGTATCTATGTGGGCAGGTCACACAATCACATCTCCAACACTGTGTTGGTGGGTCACCTCTTTTAGAAACAATGACAAGGATACAGAGTAATCATTGTGAAAATTAGTAATCAAGATAGATGATGCAGTTTTAACTGGAAATAGTCATAATTTTTCCAAGTTGCTTGGCTTTTGTAATTTTTATATATATAAATATACATACATATATATACATATATACACACATATACATACATATGCACACACAAACTTGTGTGTGTGTGTATCCTCACCCAAGGACACTTATTTCCATTGCTTTCAGAGATGGAGGAAAGGAGAGATAAAGGACAGAAATATCATGGAAGAGAGGAGCATCATTTGTGGCCTCCCCTACATGCCAGGGGGGTGGACACTTGGACTGGGATCATTCATGTCTGAACCAGGGGTCCCCATGCCCAGACAGGGGATGGAACCCTCAACCTAGGTATGTGCCCTGACCAGGAATCAAACCACAGCTTTGGCTGTGGGACGACTCTCCAACCAACTGACCCATATTGGCCAGGGTGTAATTGATTCATTTTGATTGCCTAGTTTTGTTTTGTTCTAACCCACTCATGCATCTTCTGAAGTGCCTTGTCATCGCACCTAAAATCAACTTATTATAGTTCTTCCTTTTGTGTGTGGTCAGAAGTGAATCTATAACGTCGTAGCCTTTGTGCTCTGCTTCCTGACTGTCATTTCATCTTCAGAAAATTTCTTATCTCTTATTTGAATGATCTGGAATAGTAAAAATGATTCCTGGACATATAACTCTTTTTATGTATATAACTTGGCAGCCTTTGAGAAGGAACTTGAATCACTTTTAATTAGGTTCCCAAAATAGTTACGATGACAGGGAAAGACATTAGAGGTCCTCCCAGGACATTGTGATAATTTTGACAGAGTGGGCCAGATTGGTAAAAAGAGCCTGAATTTAAGAGGACCAACAGATACTGCACTAGTCAGACCATCCCTTGGCTCCAGCCCCTACAGAGAAGCAGCATGACTTACTTTGCAAGTAACAGCCATCATTCCTTAATATGATTACAGATTTGTTTATTGTTTATTTTTCCCTTAGGCCAGAGACTTTATTTTCTTTATTACTGCAATTCCACTATCTAACAAAGCTTGCCACAAGGTAGACATTCAATAATGTTTGCTGAATAAATGAATGATTCTGTAAATTTTCAATATTCAAACATTTGAATCAATTTTTAAACATAATATACTAATGTGTTCTCTACCTTTTTATGTTAATACAAAAATGAAATTGCAAAGCAATAACAAGTAATACTAGCTGACTTGTAAATATTTTCTGTACTCAAATGGGTTGGGTTTGCTAGTTCAAGGAAGGAAGGAAGGGGTGGAGGAAGAAAGGGAGGAAGGGATAGAAGAAGGAAGGAAGGAAGGAAGGAAGGAAGGAAGGAAGGAAGGAAGGAAGGAAGGAAGGAAAGAAATAATATAAAACAAAAAGAATAACTTAGCAACTACAACTTTTTTTTTTTCAAATACTGGTTGGTAGAATCACCAGCTTTTTTTTGTTTTAACCCCCCCCACCTTGGGTTCCTGTCAAATTCTGGAGTCAGCAACAATTACTTTAATGGGCTATATATAAAAGAATCTGGTTATAATATTTACTTTGGAACCAAACAAAGTTGGTTTTGAATTCTTGTGTAAGAAACTTACTTAACCTCTCTAAACGTCAGATTGCATAGTATCAAAATAAGAATAGCAATGGAGTGTTGGTGTGAATACTTAAGTGGTAAATCATACAATACATAGTTGATTACTACCTAATTATACCAATAATTAGAATTTATTTTTGTTATCTGGAATGTTCTAGATAGATACATATTGAAAATCAATCCTAGAATGAATAAATTGTTCTTCATTGGTGTTAATAGTACTGAAAGACCTTTGGAGTTTATGGAAACAGGATACTAGGGTACATTAACATATGGGATCTCTGCTACCTTGATAAGGCCCACTGCCAGGCCTTATCAAGTTGAGCATGTATTGGTATCATATCCTGAATTAAAACTAAGGGTTGTCAAATGCGGGTGGAAGGGAAGTGAATTAAGATGCTCTATGCACTTACTATGTATCGTATTAGACACCATTCAAACTACATGACAAGTGCTATCTCATTTAATTAATTTCTCAGACTGACCCATTTGTCCTCTTTTTCAGAGGAGAAATATAATTCAGAGTGATAAATTAACTTGTCCAAGATCATGCACATAAGTAATGAAGGATTTTGAATTTGAATCTAGAGCCATCTAACTAAAAAAAAAAATATGTTCTCTTTACACTCTGACATGCAGATTCTATGTCTTGAATTAACTGGATTTTCCTCTAATTCTGAAACATCTGTCTCAGGGATGAGATATCAAGGCAAACTGATTGTTTCCTGCCTAGAAAGCAGGAAAAAAAAAACCCATATGGTAAAAGGCAGATGTGGTCCAAATTCTCAAAGTATGTTTTTACCTGAGTAAATTTGTTTATTTTTAATATATTGTATTGAGCATATATTTATTTTCATAGTGCAGCATTATCTTATTTTCTCTATAGAGGAACGCAAGAGAATCATCGTGTTCTGCAAGGCTGAGGAAGGCATTGCCTAGCTGGCTGGGAGTGGTGCAATACCCAAAAGCCAGACTTTTATCCATTTAGGACTCAAAACAGTGGCCTGTCACAAACAGTTTTTTTTTTAATGATGCACATTTTATGACTTGCTGTGCATAAACGAAACAATCTGAGGCAGCTTAAGGATATGATGAATTTGTAAATTATATATTGGGATATCTCACAGAAATCAAGCACTGGAATGAAGCCAGAACTCAACCAGAGGGACTCAATTAAAATATGGAAAGTGTTTGGAAATCCACTCTTCGTTCAGCCTTTATGATATGGTAGAATAGTCTTCTTTCTCTGTTCACTTTGGATATATAAAATACATAAATATGGGTATATAAAGTACATAAGCATATATGTTACATTTTGGAACATATAAATCTCTAGCCACTCACTTGCTGTCACTGAATCCTAACTCCAAATTACTGGGAAAGTGAATCTGAACAGTTCCAGTTTAGATAAAGAATTCAGTCATAATACAATCACCTTTAGCCATAACTGGGGTTACACAAATGAAGCAAATAGGACTCATTCTTGTAGGATGGGGAATGCTTAGTGGAGGAGGAGAAGACTTCTATGGAAACAGCAATCTAACTTCTCTACAACATATGACATATGTGCATATCAAATACTTCACATATAATTTCAGACAACTCACTAAACATTCAGAGCCTAAGATTTAAAAAAACATTTAAGAAAACTCATCCTAGATCCAAAAATCTGCTTGCATCTTTAGCTATTTTTTCCAAAGTGTGTATGCGTGTACATTTTAATGGTATAGAAATTGTTTTGCATAATTTTGCAAAAGTGGAGTATGTTGCTTTAAACAGCAGCTGGATCATTTTCTGTATGTAAACATAGAATCAATTCACAGAAGTAAAACGAATTTGGGTTAGACAGGGGAAAGGAGAGCAAAGAGCATGTCCAGGAAGATAACTTGTATGTAATCACTTGAGCTTTCTTGACAGATGGGAGCTCAATAAACAATAATGTTTTAATAATATTTGCACCCCGTGCAATTTCATGCTGGTTCCATCTTGTCTTTGCCTTTGCTGAGGTCAGCACGTATCTGCCGTTGCAAAGTGAAGTCAGAGGTGCCAGCTGCAGTGAAAGTGAGACTGCGGTGTAGATGCTTCTCTATTAAGAACAGAGCAATGACATCTACACTTTTGTGCATGCTTGCTGACAGGCATTTATGATAATGACTTGCAAGGTTTGCTGACCCTGGTTGACTCAATCTGTTCATTTCTGATTTATCCATTCCCATTAGAGTGCTTGTTTATGGATGCAAATAGTATTGCTGAAGAGAACACTAAAATGTTTTTTAGGAAAAATAAAGTCCCAACAAATGGTAGATACTTTTTAAGTCTATAACTTTTCTTTTCCTATGTAATGATTCTGTGAGCCTTAAAATCTCTATACAAAGTTACCCAAAAGAAAACAAGTTTTATATTAAAAATTAAGTCATACTCTTTAATAGTATGCCTATCATGATAGCAAAATTAATTTTATGGGAGGGGTTCTCTTTATTCAAGTGATTAATTTTACTTATGGATAGAATCAAATTTGTAAGGTCTGTGTATATATATGAATACATACACATATACATATATATATATATCTTTTCTAAACAAAAATTAGATTTCTTACTTATTTTTCTTAATACATAAATATATTCAGTAAAAATTGTAATGGAGATTTATAATAGGAATTCATAACAATACAATGGTTAGGGCTTAGGTTTCCACTCTTAGCTCTACTTCTTCTTATAAAATGAATAATTTCTTTGCATTAGTTTTTTTATCTGTAAAATGGAAAACAGAGTTTTGTGAGAACTTAAAGTATTTAGCATATAGCTGACAAAATTTAAAGACCCTATATGTTTGTATTATTGGTAGCATTGGTAATGATTATAGTGATGATATAATAATCAAGATAGTATTAACTAATAATTAGTAATAAGTTGATAATACTACCAGTAATAACCCAAACCAGAAAGAAATTATGCATTTTGTCAAGAGGGTGATACTATTTCAATAAATATATTAATTTCTAAATACATCTCATTGCATACCTCCCATCCCAAATTAAACTGATTCTTTTACTGATGCATTGAATTTGACTAGAATTTTAACTAAGCACATTTCTATTATGTTAATAGTAATGCATGTTGATTGATTAAAAAAGAAAACAACAAAAAGTCACCTTTAACACACAGTATATTTATTCTAAAGTCTTTTCATGAAATTACCACAGGGTGAGAATAGCAATACATTAATTTGGACCTGTATAAGCCTTCAGATTTCTGGGGGGAAAATCAAACAATATTTTAACCTATACATAAAAATACTATATTGAAATGGATTTTCACACACAGAAGAAATGTAAGGTTCACCTAAGGTATTCTGTTTTATAAAAGAGTTGAAAGAAGAAAGTAAAGAAAAAAGAAAATGCCATAGGAAAGATGGAAATGAATTCTCATTTTTTTTCCTTAAAGAGCATGGGGAACAATATGAACTGGAAGTTACTAAGACCTTAATTAAAGGGAGTAACTGATATGTCTAATAAACAGTTAAAAATTATGTCATAAAGATACTCACAGAGGTCAGGGGAAACATGTATGAACAAAGTGATAATTTCAACAGAGATAGAATATATAAGAAAATAACTAACAAAAATATACAGCTGAGGAAATAACTGAACTAAAAAATTCAATAAAGAAATTAAATAAAACTAGATGAAAGGGAAGAAAGGATCAACAAACTTGAATACAGTACAGTGGCATTCACCCAATTAGAGGAGCAAAAAGAAATGAAAAAGAATGAATTGCTTAAGAGAGAATATTAACAGATCTGAAGAGAGAAGTAAATAGCAATAAATAATAGCAATAATAGCATGGAAATTCAATAGCCCACTTTCAACAATGGATGGCTCATCTGAAAAAAAAACAATAAGGAAACATTGGACTTAAAGTTCATACCAGATCAAATAGACATAACTGAGTTTTGCAGAACACCCTATAGAACAGCACCAGAATGCACATTCTTCTCAAACTCACATGAAACATTCTGCAATATAGAACAGATATTATGCTACAAGCAAGTCTTCCTAAATTTAAGGATATTAAAATCATATCAAACATTTTTATTACAATGATATTAAACTATATTAATTAGAAGAAGAAAGCTGGAAATTTCACAAATATGTGGAGATTAAACAACATGCTACTGAATGACTGTTTTGAGAAAAAAATCAAAAGACAAATAAGTAATCTTAAGAAAAATAAAAGTACAAATATAACATACCAAAATTTATAGAATGCAGATGAGGCAGTTCTCAGAGGAAAGTTCATAGCAATGAAAGCCTACATTAAGAAAGATAAGATCTTAAATAAATAACCTACCTGGAGACCTCAAGCAATTTGAAAAAGAAGAATAAAGTCCAAATATAGTAGAAGTAAGTAAATATTGAAAATAAGAGTGGAAATAAATGACATAGAAGCCAAAAAGACAGTAGGAAAAAAAATCAATGAAATTAAAATCTATTTTTAAAAAGTTAAACAAAATTCACAAATATTTAGTTATACTCATTAAAGAGAGGACTCAAATAAATTCAGAAATAAAAGAGGAGACATTTCAATTGATACCACAGAAATACAATGAATTATTGAATACTACACAGTTGACCCTTGAATCACACAGAGAACTTTGTGGGTCCACTTATATGCAGATTTTTTCAATAAACACCTGTATTGTTTTTTATTTATAGTTGGCAGTCCACAGATGTACAGGGCTGACTCTGTGCATTGATCTTTACCATTTTATACAGAAGAATTGAGCATACACAGATTTTGGTGTCCATGGGGAATCCTGGAATCAATGGTCCATGGATACTGCGGGACAACCTAAGTTTTAGGGGAGTCCAAAGTTATATATAGATTTTTGACTATGAGGGGCTTAGTATCTCTATCCCCCACATTTTTAAGGGTAAACTGTACTATAAACAATGGTAAACAAACACATTGGATAATTTCTAGAAGCATACAACCTACCAAGACTGAATCTTAAAGAAATAGAAAATCTGAACAGATCAATTACTAGTAAGGAGATTGAATCAATAATCAAAAACTTCCCAACAGACAAAATTATAGGACCAAATGCCTTCATTGGTGAATTCCATCAAACATTTGAATAATTATTACCAATTCTTCTCAAACTCTTTCAAATTCATTTTATGTAGCTAGCATTACCCTGACACCAAAACCGAACAAGGACACTAAAAAAAGATAAAAAATTACAGAGAAATATTCCGTATGAATATAGATATAAAAATCCTCAACAAATATTAGCAAACTGAATTCGGCAATTAAAAGGGTCAATTAAAACACTAAAAGAATCATAGCCATGACAAAGGGTGATTTATTCCAGGGATGTAAGGATGGTTCATTCACATACCAATCACTGAGGTATACCATATAACATTATGAAGAATAAAAGTCATATGACCATGCAGAAAAGAATTTCACAAAATTTAACACCCATTCCTGGTAAAAACTCTTAACAAACTAGTCACAAAGGAAATTACCTTGACATAATAAAGACATATATAACAAGCTCAGAGCTGATACACTCAGTAGTGAAAAGCTGATCTTATTCTTGATCATCAGTGCTAAGATCAGAAAAAAGACAACATGCCCACTCTTGCCACTTTTATTCAACAGAGCACTGGAAATCCTACACAGAGCAATTAGGTAAGAAAAAGAAATGAAACACATCTAAATCAGAAGGGAAGAAGTAAAACTGTCTCCCCTAAAGTCCAAGAAACTGTTAGAACTAATAAACAAATTCAATAAATTGTAGGATATGACATCAGTATACAAAAGTCAGTTATGTTTCTCTACATAAACAACAAATAATCAGGAAGAAAAATTTATAAATCCCATTTACATTAAAAAGAATAAAGTATCTGGGAATAAATTTACCCATGCAGGCCAAAGACCTATACACTAAAAACTATAAGAAATTAATGTTGCTAAAATGCCCATGCTACTGAAAGTTATCTATAGTTTTGATGGAATCCCTCTCAATATTCTAATGGCATTTTTTACAGAAATAGAACAATAATACTAAAATGTGTATGGAACCACAAAAGATGTTGAATAACCAAAGCAATCTTGAGAAAGAAGAACAAACAAGAGTCATAACATATTTTGATTTGAAACTATATTACAAATCTATAGTAATCAAAACAATATGATATTGGCATAAACACTATCACAAAGATCAATGAAACAAAATAGCCCAGGAATAAACCCACAATGTATGTCAAGTAATTTATGACAAAGGAAAGTATAACTCCTTCAATAAATGGCGTTGGAAAAACTGGAGGATCACATGCAAAAGAATGAAACTGGACCCCCTATTTTGTACCATACATAATAAATCAACTTAAAATGGATAGAAGACTTGAATGTAAGACTTCCTAATAAGCTCTTAACAACTCCTAATAAAACTTTTAAAAGAAAGCATATAGGCTATATTCCTTGACATCAGTCCTAGCAATGATTTTTAAAAATTTCACACCAAAAGCAAAGACAGAAAATGCAGAAATACACAGGTAAGACTATATCAAACTACAGGTAGGTTTTTGGGAGTCTCTCCTTCTACAGGTGTAAATACTGTGAAAACCTGGAACTCTCAAGGCTGTGTTTGTCCACAGGGGAAGATCTTTTGAGATGGTACTTAACATAGAGAACTCAGAGCAGAATTATACACAGCAAATCCTGAGGATATTGCTTGAAAATTCCTTTAGCCAACTCTACCCCTTTGACATGTAAGTTAATCAAAGTATAATGTGATGTATAAGGAGACAATAAATGTTCCTTATTTTTACTTATGGTAGATTGAATTGGATTTTTGCTACTTCTAACTAATAATGCTAACTAATATAACTACCAGCTATCTCCTCCTTAATTTTCCTATGATTTTGTTCTTTCTTATTTTTTTTGGAAATTGATATGATTTAAGAGGAAATTGAAACACTACTAGGGAAATAATCAAAAAGTGTTCAGCATAAAGGAGTATATAGTCATAAGAACAACTGCACTGACTGAGTGTGTACGATGCACAGGGTATGCTTTAGACATGGTGCCCTCTCCGTGACTTCATTTAAGCATCATGATAGCTTAATATACCGGGCTATCATGGTGCTTAAATGAAGCTTATATCAGATGCTTATATCTGATGCTTATATCAAATATCATGATATACTGGGCAGGTTTTGAGTTAGTGGAATAGTTACTGGCATTCTGCAGAAAAAGAATTTGAAACTCACAGAGACTAAATAACATTGGTAACTTTGTATAACTATCAGTAATTCACAAGATTAAGGTTCAGTTCTAGTCAGTCTGATTTCAAAAGCTATGTTATTCTCATTAGGCTTTGCTATCAATGGGGAAAGCCATAATAGCCTAGAAATAGTGGCATTTTATGAAGAATATTTAACACTGCAGATATTGAAAGTAAAGTTTTTTTTTTAAATGCTGCATATCTTTGCAGATAATATTGTGAGATTTGGCCATGATGGAGAGAAGAGCAGTGAATTTCCCCCACTGCTTACATTGAGTATGAAATAGGGACATGACTATGAATGTGTTGTAAAGGGTTTCTCATTAAAACAGTTTGTCCCATCTACATCCACATAGCGTTTTGGTGAACTGTATACCGTAGTGGGACTAACCATACCATGCACAATAGGATAATTGAACACTTGCTGAATAGGATTTTGCCCATGCTAGGATTTTTCCGATCAACATTCTTGATTTCAACAAAACTGAACTGTTTCCATTCCATATTTGTGTTATATTGAATATGGTAAATACAAATAAGAATTAAGATAGGTATTTATATTCCAGCATTAACTGCTGCAAAAAAAATCAATCATACATAATTAAACTGTCAGTTCCTATTTTAGAAAGAACTATTCTACCCTAAAAGAACAAATGCAAATATCAAAATAGACCAAGTTTTGGAAAAGAAAACACAATGCAAATGCCCTCTATTTTTGTTGTCATCTGAAATTAGGGTTGCCGTTCTCTTTATATTGATTTTTTGTATGTAGTAAGTAGATATGTTATTAGGCACAAAAGCTAACATGTTTCAAGCAAACCATTTTACACTGAATCTGGTTAGAACTGTGTACTTAGCTAAAAAGTTTTGTGAAAAGTTTTCCCTCATTCAAATGTAAAATTGATCCTTGAGGGAAAATTTATAGTTAATCTTGGTTATGTCCTTGAGCTGTTTTCTAGTTCACGGGAGTCTAAGCAAATGACAGTACATGTACATGTATAAAATTTGACATGGTACTTACTGGACTACTCAGATTTATGAGGTAACTTTCATTGGCTTAAACATATTCACTTTAGAGTCTGAGATAAAGCGCTTACTCCATATAAGGTTGGCAGTTAGCTTACACACCGCTGTTTCTGTCACCCCCACCAAGACAACAACTACAACAAAATCCTCTCAACAATACCTGATATAAAGTTGGGGAATGTTGAAATGTTTATTTTTTTCAAATATTGCTTTTTAGTTTTTTACTTCTGGGTGAGTTACTGATAAAGGAAGGCAGGCAAGCCAAATGTTTATGTTTCTACATACAGGGAGTAATATAATCTTTCCTAGTATGTTTCAGTCTATTATGTAGGAAGAAAGAGGATGAGAGATATGCAGACATTACTGAAGTATTATAAACATTTCTCTATTAAATGAACATGTATTCATGGGTACTTTAAAAATGTCAGTGTAAATTATTGAATCATTGCATTTCATTTGGCTGGTTGGAAACATAAAAGAATTAAAGGCAAGTGTCAGACAATTTATGAAGGGCTCAAGGGTGGTCATTCGTTGAGAGCAAAGTAGCTAAAACTCTGAATGATCTTGACGGAGCAATGAAGTTTAAGTACCTACAAGGACAAAGTGGAGAACTGTGAGAGAGGCATAGTGAACCATGATGACCCATTCCTTCCCTCTCTTTCCTTTCCCATTCAAAAATACGAAAATGCCTGGAGATCCATAAGGGTGACAGGTGAAGATTAGGCCAAACTGAATCACACACATGACTTTTCAATGTTGGAGAAACGGAAGCTTACTATGCCTGGGGGCCGCATACAACTTCCTTTGTAATCAATGGCACCAAGAAGAGGGAAACCCTGAGCTTCTTACCTATGTCATATAAAAGTCCACTGACAATGCGGGGCACCATGAATGGAGAGGGGCCATGCATCCCGTTCTTTCCCATTGGTTTCACCCTGTGATTTTTAATTTTTTCTCTAAATTTTTAAGCCTTGGCCACCAAAACAAAGACTTTTCCAGTCTTTTTAAGTTTCATTTCAACTGACTAGTAATAGTTAGAATGGGAAAAACAAACAAACAAAAAACATGATTTTTCTCCTTCAATACATCTAGATTGATGTTTTGATGTGTTAGGTAAAAAAGTATCCCATAGTTACTGTATGCCACTTTTTCTAGGACATCATTTTTATGTTAAAAAATTCAATTGGGATGCATATAAAAAATAATGATGTGAGAAATCCGTGCATGGCATAAAGATGTAAGTGTATTCAGAAATCTATGAGAAGTAGAAGTATCTTTGAATAGTAATCAAGGAAGCAATGTACTCTCGAATGTTCGTAGAAATAAGATCTTGTACTAAAATTTCTAAATCCAAGTTTGATAATCTTTAGAATGAAGCTGTCTGAGCCTTGACTTTTTTATAGTTATATCGTCATGAGTACAAACACTCATTTTTATATTTTATTCAGGAGATACTTGTTGAGTACCAACTATGTATACGAAATCATTAAAAAAATTGTCTTACCCAACTATCAGAAAATTTTAGTAATACCGAAGAAGAAATAAGGTGTGTACTCAAGTCATTACAGAAAAAGGCATTGAGCCCTGGCTGGTGTAGCTCAGTGGATTGAGTGCTGACCTGCGAACCAAAGGGTTGTTAGTTTGATTCTCAGTCAGGGCACACGCCTGGGTTGCGGGCCAGGTTCGCTGGTGTGGGGCACATGAGAGGCAGCCACACATTGATGTTTCTCTCCCTTCCCTTCTGTCTAAAAATAAGTAAAACCTTTAAAAAGAAAAAAAAAAAAGGCATTGCATCTTACATGTCTTCAGGTATTAAAATGTTATGAGTTTAGCCTTGTGATTCTTAAAAAGTCAATGTGTGTTGGAATTCAGAAGGTCATGAATAAAAGCCTAGGCACTTAAGTATTTAAAATTTTCTTCTGCCTGGCCTGAATAATAAGGGCATTTTTCTGAATTCTTATGTAGGCCTCCTTTTCTTCTCACCGTACAAGTGGTAGTACACATTCAAAGGTTTGAGTTGTGAGAAGGGACGTATAAATGTGTGAAGAGGCAGTATAAAGATAATATGGAGTGATGAGGCTTATGGCAAATTAAAAAGGTCATTTAAATTCAATTTCAAATGATCACATTTATGTTTATGAAAGACATTCTTTCTTCAACAAAATATGGCTGGTGACTACATTTGGCCCCAAGTTCAGCAGTTGTGAATTTATATTCTCTTTAGACACTGCATTTCCCCTCTATTATTTTGACTGGCATCTGTATATTATAATTCTAATTTAATGTTAATTATTCAACACACAGTTATTGGTACGTACTGTGTATTTGGTTTCATACAAGACATTGAACATAAGAGAGGTCAAGACTGACATGCTCCTTGTCCTTCTGGAGCTTGAAATGTAGCAGTGACAATAAACCAGCAAATAAATAAATGATTACAAATCAAACAGCATGTTATGAAGGGAATGAATATAATGAAATAATGGAGCAGGAGACAAAACCTAGTGAAGAAATGTGGTCAGGAAAAGCTCCTAGGCTGAGATAAAATCTATACAAAGTTGCCATGGGAATGCTTGGGGTAGAGGTTGAAAACTAACCTTCTAGTCATAAGCATTGACATAGAGGAAGTCTGTGAGAAGTAAAAGAGCTAAGCCCTTCTAAGAATTACGTGGAAGGCTGAGGTTTTGTATTTGTTTTTTAAATGTAATCAATGGGAGGGAGAGTGGAATGGAAATAACTTGGAGTGTCAGAAGTCATGTTGTTCAAGGTACAATGGAAAACCATTTAATATATAACCAATACTCCATGCTCCGTGGGAGCCCTTTCCTTGCTTACTAATAATAGTTTAGTTCCCTTGAGTTAATACACAGTCTTATTTTCAGGTCTTAACAATATGAGATAATAAAAACTTGATTATTATACCCAGTTGACTTCTCTTTCCACCACATTCCCAGGGAGAGCTTAGGCTGTCTGAGGCTATTTGGGGCCCTACAGTAAAAACAGTAGGGTACAGAGAATTCTAAGATGTCCCCTCAAGATTCCCAGCCTCTGATTGTTCACTAACATTAATGTAGATCTTGCTATCAAGAGATTTTTCAGATGTAATTTAAGACTTTGTGGTAGAGAGATTATTTGTGTCGATCTGAGCTTATCACATAAACCTTTGGCTGGTTGCATAAAATGAAATCAGAGGTTTGAAGCATGTAGGGGACTTCAGTGCACCATTGTTGGCTTGGATACAGAAGGGGGCATTTGCAAAGGACTTCAGAGTGACACCTGGGTGTTAGGAGAAATCCACACTCAACAGCCCCGAAGTAAATAGCGGCCTCAGTCCTACAACCACAAGACAAGGAATTCCTGCAACAAGAATGAACTAAGCATGAGAATAGTTTTTTCCAGAGCCTCCAGATGAGAACTGAGTCCCGCTGACACACATATTTTAGCCTTGTGATGCCTTAACCAGATAGCACTGCGTTTCATGTCAGCCTTTTGACTCACAATACCTTAAATTAATAAATAGGCATTTCTTTAAGCTGTTAAATTTGTGGTAATTTGCCATTTGGGAATAGGAAACAGAAAGCATGGTCTTGCTTCACCTTGATCTTCTATCCTCATTTTCCTCTGAGTAAGCTGCTTCTAGGTCCTCTTGGTATTAGGCTGGGATACAGGTGGGTAAGAGATTTGAGAAGGAAGATGAGGTGTTTTTAATGACCCAAATTTAGCTGCCTTTCCAGGCTCATGGGAAAAAAAAATCATTCTTTTTCTGCCAAATGGTGATATTGCAGTTTGAAAGGTAAAATAATCTACCTTCTGATTTCTCCAGATGAGAAGCAAGCATCACTTTCTGTGATCATGAACACTACACACTCCAGTAGACACACGCCAGTTTTTAAAGGAATTTTCTCACTGTCCTATACTCTCAGTGTGCTAACGTAAATAAGAACGTGAAGGTTGTGTTTTCCACTCAGAGGCTGAAAGGGTTCCCTGACCCGGTTTCAATGTGTGTGGGGAGGCTTCCCCAGACAGCAAGCAATTTTCAGACACCAGCAGGGGATCTGACGATTCAACTCAGTTCTGGAACTACCTCCCTCTCGATAGAATCAGATTTTACAGTTAAAGGGCTTAGTCCACAAGACTGCCCTCCACTCCCACACCAGTTGCAGGCCCAGGTTGTTACCCATGCCCCTGACAGAGTGGCTATCAATCAGAGGTCCCCATGATTCCCTCCTCAAATATGATTATTTAGTAGAACTGTTCACAGAACTCAAGAAAACCTGTTTACTCCATAGATTGTCAATTTACTATAACAGGACATTAAAGGATAAAAATCCATATCCAGATGAAAAGTTACATAGGACAAGGTCCTGAGAAAGGGACCTGCTGTTCTCTTGGAGCTTGGGGCACAGCTAGGTAGCATGTGGAAGTGTTCTGGTTCCCCAGCATGGGAGCTCTTCAAAAGGTCTTATGAGCTGATCGTTTAGGTTTTATGGAGGCTCCATTACATAGTCATGATTGGTTAAGTCATTGGCTACTGGTGATTAATTCAACTTCAAGCCCCTCTTCCCTCCTTGGAAATCAAGGGGCGAGATTGAAAGTTCCAATCCTTTAAGCCAGTGATTTTCAACCAAAAAGTAGCAAGAACTTTTAAAACATGCAATACCTGACTATTTAGTCAGGGGTGCTGATCTCTTTCCCCTTAGATTGTTGTAAAATAAAAGTAAAATGACAAGAGCCAGCACAAAAATAGCCATTTGGTGTGAATGCCTTGTGTCGAACCGTAAACATATAGGTCATATAATACAGTTGTATCTTATTGGTCATGACACATAATAGGGCTGTGTCTGATTGGTTAATTCTTGGTTCCAGAGATCCTTATGTATATGTGAAGGCACCTGATTTTTTAAAAAGTCGCTTTGAAGCAAAAAGGGTAGTTAATTTCTATCATCATCATTATTGTTTTTGTAAATCCATCAATTTATACCTATTTTTATCACATCAGCAAAAAATATAGTTTTTGGTGTGCTGCAGAATTTTAGGAATTAGTTTATGTGTGCTATGAGATAAACAAGGTTGAAAATTGCTGCTTTAACCACATTGTTGGCTCCTATTGGCAACCAGCCCATACCTGCGGACGGGGTCCCAAAGTCAGCTCATTAACAACAAGAAATACCATTGTTGTTCTCATCACTTGGAAAGTTACAAGGGGTTTGGGAGCTGTGAGCCAGGAACTATTACTGTATACCAAATATATCTGAGAAATTTTGGCCATTTATATACATAAAATAGTATTTATATATAATAATATTTATATATGTATGCATATGTATATGTATATATAAAACATAACATTTATATATAATAATATTTATATATGTATGCATATGTATATGTATATATAAACATAACATTTATATATAAAACAACAATTATATATAAATAACATTATATATATAAATGACAACATATATGTACACAACATTTCAGAGGCACCTTCAATTTCTATGAGTGATTAGTTTGCATCTCCCTCACATTACCGGGAAATGCAGGATTCCCTTGTCTTCCCCATGCAAAAGGAAGGAGAAAGCCAGGAGATTTCTTTTTAGTCTCTAGCTTTCTCTTACATAGACTACAGTTAGGTAATGAGTAAGGATATTGGGAACATGAAATAAATAACTTCTAGACATTGTTGGGATAATTGCCACCTATTTTCTTAGATTTTGAGATTCTAATGCAAGTTATGAGTATACTTATCATTTAAAATCCTGTTACAAGTTATTTTTGATTTGAGAAGGAACATGATCTGATATATATTTTCTAATGATCACTCTATTTGGTGAAGAATAGATTGCAATAAAATGAGATTAAACCTGCAAGACAAGTTAGGTGGTCTTGTGGATAATCCAGGCCTTGCTATTTAACTGGTGGTCCATGGAATAGCAGAATTAATTCTCCTGGGAACTTGTAAGATATGACAAATCTTAGGCCTTATACTGAACTATTAAAGCAGAATATATAATATATGATATATTAACAAGATCTTCATGTAATTTGTATGCCCATTAGAATTTGTGAAAGACTTGTCTAGTTGAGATATGAAGATTATTTCAGCTAATGTGATGGTGCAAAACTGATAAGGAAACAGGTAAAGATATATTTTCGAGACAGTATTTTCTGATGACTTTCTGTGAAGAGTGAGGAAAAGGAAGAAGCCCAGAATGATGACTTCAGTTTCTAGCTTGAGAAACATCATAGTAGCTTGTGGTGTTTGGGAAAGAAACACGCTTGGTAGAAAGGAAGGACAAAGGTTTACATCTGGTCATGGCCAGTTAAAATTGTCGAGAAAATAAATACCTTGTTATACCCCAGCGCATCCCTATCTCCTATTGCTGTTACACCCTTTATCTTTCTTCTGCATTGCAACTCCCTGGTTGGCAAAGCATGATTAGTCTGGTCAAAAACAGTCCAGAGTACATCATTCTTATGGTTTTCTTATTGTTTAAAAAACAAATATAAGATCACTTTTCCTAAGAGTTCTCTTTTATTTCATTATTTTATTATTTGCCAATTTTATTTGGATAGTCATTATTTAATTAATGGTAACTCTTTCTTTTGTGGCTTCCATCTTTTGTGAGCTAAAATTATTAATCATATTGCACATTTAATGAGTTTTTCTATATGGGGCTTTCTTTCTTGTTTTGAGCTACTTTAAGAATAAGGATTTAAAAAGCTAGTTCAAACAACATGGCCATAGTCACTTTTTTAAAAATATTTAAAAACAATCAAAAGTAAAAATACATTTTTAGGTTTAGCACTAAATATTACAACATCTAACATCTATAAATTCATATTTAATTTAAAAATGAGGAAGCAAAAGTACAGAGGATATAAATAATGCGTGCAAGCTCATCCCACTAGTAAGTAGCAGAGCTGGAAATGAAACCAGGCTTTTTCCTTCTGAAACTGTATTCTTAACTTCTTGCTAACTGCCTCAGCCAGACAATGCAGGAAACACACACACACATCCTGTACAAAAGTGGGTATAGGATTATTTCACTGATGTCACAAAAACTTGTTCTCTCTTTTTGAAATTTTTACAGAGATTTTCATGTCCTCTCAGATAAACTTTCATGACTATGTCTATAAATCTCACACCTTAGCAAGAACATGCAGTTTATATGCTTTGTAATTATATAAATGAGCAGTTTTATCATAACTTAATGATTATAAATAATACTTATATAGCTATTCCTTGGAAATTTATCTGCTGGTTAGATGCAAACTAAAAAAAATCTTTGCAAATAGTTTTGCTGAATACATTCTGCCCACGCCAGTCAGGGCAGAGTTTACTGCAATTTTTAAAAATTTTACATTATGCTTACTAGGACTTCCAAGGTACAAATATAAGCTGGCTTAGGGTCATATATATTATAGATATTAAGCAAATCTACTTCCCAAAATATCTATTAAACTTGAAGCAGTGGTTTCCCCCTTCAACCTCCTTCTAAGTATAGAGTGGGGTCTCTTTGAGCGCTTTGTGTGGGAAAATTCTTCATTCTGCAAAGCTCTCACAAATATTGTAGGACACTTAGCATCTATATCTCCTGGTCCCTTCAAGCCAGTGACAACTAAAATTGCCCTCATATTTCCAAATGACCCTGACTGAGAACAAACAAAAGGATTAGGGCAAAATATGGTAACCTTTCTACCTACCTACTAACCTACCCACTCTCCTCTCCTTCCCCATGCACAACAGACCAATCTGAGCACTCCGTAGGAGACACTGAAAAGAATGGGAATGAGGTCTATTAGGTGTAATTGAGAAAAAAATGAAAAGAAGCAAATGATAACAACTCTCAAGGAAGGTATGTATGATCCAGACATTCTCCCTCATGATGGATGCCGCAGATGCAGATAGCATATTAATGACCCCTTTGGACCATGACTTGATGACCACAGTGCCCTCTCTTCCGGTAGTTTGTGAGTATCACAGACAGGGTATATTGTCGTGGAGTATCATACCAATAAGCAAGTTATGCACACCAGTATCCCCACTTTTTGGCAAGGCTTCGGTCCTATCTTTGTCCTCTTTACATATCTCGTTGAATTACTTTGCTTTTGTTCATCACAGGTGGGACTGGTGCTCACAGGAAACTCTCTGTTAGGGTTTGTTTGGAACCTTAACTCTCATTTTAACTGATTTGCTTCATCATAATTAAAAATTTAAATGTTTTCATGTATATTCTGAGTATAAAATTATCTCTAAGTCTATTTAAAACCCAAATTTTAAAACATAGTTTATGTCTCGACTTAATCTAAACTTAAGCATATTCAGTGTGATCTTCAATTTAACTTTACTAATGTGAAATCATCTTGTACAGTGCACTTACTGCAGTCATTCTCTACGTAGGTTGTATTAATCGTGAGCTACTATGTCAATTTTTTTTGTTATCTTGAACTGTTATTGGAAGTTACTTAACTTTTCATACATTTTAATCTGTCAGTAATCAGGAACTGTACTTTACTCTTCTTTGTGTTACTCACAGTCCCTAGCACAAGGCCAGGAGAGAGAATGCTAACTATATATTTTTATTTGAAATATTTGTATTTCCCTCTGGCTTTCAGACATGATATGCAAGAATTATCTTCTGTGAAATCCCTTCACTCTTCTGTATTCATCCAAAGCCAATTATTGAGACATCCATGGACCCAACTCCATTATTAGCTTTGACATTGTCAGTTTTTTTAAAACAAAGTACTAACAGATGAAGCAATAAGAGTATTAACAAATATATTTGCTGTAGGAGCTTTGGTTATTAAGGGACAAATGAAAAGAAGTTTATATGCTTCTCAGAAATATTAATAATTAAAGTTTCCCTTAAATAAGAGTTGCCTTATAGCTGAAGCCATGACTTAAAATTAAAAAAAAAAAATTCTGTAGCTTTCTTTTGAAGCTTTATTTAGCAATCTAATCATAGGTTCTATGCCAATTCAAGATGTTTAAAAGATATTCATTGTGATGAGTTGGCACATGGGCATTTTCAATTACATAAGTTAAACTATTAATAATGATAATGTCAATAACACTTCTTTTCTTTTTCACATATAAATCACAACTAAATCTAGAATTACTTTAAAATCTGCCTACTTAAAAACCAGTATCATTAATTTGCATAAGGAGTATTTTTTGGAAACATTGCCTTATTATTTTAATTTTAAAACAGGAAAGTGATGTCCTGAATATTGAATAAATAAAGAGGAATTAATATTTCTGGCTGTTAGGGCTTGCCTTAAGCAAAATTGTGAACATGCTAGAAAGGCCAAAAGGCACCAGTTGCCAACTTGAAAACATATGCATTTGTTCTCAGGTACAAGCACTAATAGTTTCTCTGCTTGGGCCAATGTCTGGTTCAGGTGTCATATTTGCATCTAATTTACATCCCACTATCAAGGCTACCCTGTTTTGTGTCTTACCTGTTCAGAGTTTTTCTCTTATAAGAAACTAATTTAATAAACACTAGCTGATTGTTTCACACATAAATCTATTAACCCATTCCTAAAACCATTAGTTACTCTTTGAGCATTTAGTGGAAACCTAACCCTTTGCTCACCCTTTCCTGGTAGATTTTAAGAAAAACTAAGTACCCAGAAAGCCCAGTACCCCTTTTGAGGAAAGTGACCAGAAACACAGTAACAGGGTCCTTTCTACAAGAGGTCAGGTTTTTTGTCACCTGACTGGGCTCCCATGACATAAGTATTGGCCTGGGAATCTGCACCCTGGCAAAGACAACAATTCCTGAGCTGCTCCATAGGGGTGCCTTGAACTAGAGAAGGACCAGTGAATGGAGAGAGAAAGAAGGAATCATAGTATGAGGCAACAGAAGGAAATAGTAGCCATAGAGGCATAAATGTAGAAAGACGGGAGAAGGAGTTACTGTGTGGCAGAGTCCCTAGAGTAGGGCTATCAGAATTCTCTGTTGAGGGAAAGACAAGCTGACCAAGCCACTAAGGCTCATATTGGTGCTCCGGATGCACTGCTGCATGCTGAATGGCAAAGTCTACTGATTGGATTTTCCTACTGAGATGCTTGCTTTGGTTCCTTTTTTTCATTATAGCTTTATAATAAATCCCTTTATATGAATTAACTTCTGCATAACTATTTCATTATAATTTTAAGAACTCAGCTAATAAAATTCCTCCATTTGCTCCTTTACTATTGCATAGGTCCTATTGCATTGGTCCTGCAAACCCATGTAGCGTATACCAGAGTGCTGGAGAGCCAACCTGGCTGAATCTGTCCTCGTGCCATTTAAATTCTAACTTATAGTTCCAAAGTCCTGATGCTTTAGATTGAGACTTGTACCTATTTTAACTTAACATCAACTATTCCAGTGCACAACATAATTGTAGTTGCTTTGGTTAAATGCTGCTTTTATCATTTTTCTTATTTCTGAATCTCCTTTTGTATGACTAGTTAGTAAACTCTGAGCAACGTAGAATGTGCTTTTTACTTCAGCGCAGACGCTGTCAATGTTTCACCCATATCCCCTCGGCACACCATAAGTGGGTGCCATACCGCCTTCCCTTACAGCAGGAGTGTGCTCAGCCTCTCGGAGAAAGCATGTGAAAATGCACGAGATAGAACACACCCAGGAGTCGCTCTCAAACGGTGCTGAATGAGAGTTGGCGAATAGACACACCAACTTCCTGGCCACTAAAGTAGAATAATTTTACCTCACATTGGGTATGTTATACACAGCCTCCTAGATGTTCCTAGTTGGACTGAACCCTCACGAAAGTAATACCTTGCTTATTAGGACCTTATACTAGTTTTATTTATTTATTTTTGGGTCTTTTATTGCCACTACCAACTGATAGCTTTCTAGGATTGCTTCTAATATTTGTCTCAAGGTCTGTTTCTGGGGAACCCAACTTAAGATACTTTGTTCTCTTTCAGTGTCATTTTATAATTGGGGCTTAGACAAAGCTTCCATATACAAAATTTGTCATTTCCTTATTTTAAGAGTAATAACTACATCTCCATCAGATAGTCTAAAATAAAGAGATAGAGTAGGCAAATCACATGTTCTCTCTTATATTTAAGCAAGGACTTTTATTACTAATTTTGTTAAAGTATCAATACATACAAACATACATCTTAATACTTGCTTTTCTATACTTACTTGCTTAAAGTTAAAGTAGAACATATAATTTCTAATTTAGGTTGTCATTTAGAGAAGCATCACCCTAGCGGGATAACTGGCTTTGCTACGCCTACTAAGATAGGTACACACAGAGAGATGGTTATCTAACTCAGTAGGCAAATCTCTCACTCACATTTAACAATACTGTTTATAAAATGTTTCTATGTCAAATATCATTTAGCATCGTTGGTTTTTAAGAGTCTTAAATTAGGTTACATTTTGAGTGTAGTTAAGATGTTATTAGTTTAAGTCAGATGTCATTGTAGACAAGTTTCTTTAATATTTTTTTCTTTTCTTTCTTATTTTCTTTTTTGGATTGGAGTTTCAGAAGCATAACTGATGATTCAGGAAATATGGGAAATAAAAGTACTTGGAATTGTACATAATTTTCTATTAACATCAGTGTAATCTATAATAGAAATAATATTAACTACATGTTATAAAAGTATTAAAACATCCATTGACTGACAAAAAAGGAGATTGAAATTCACATTTAATAGATTTGACAACTCATTTGCATTTAGCCAAAATCTTTGTTAAACTTGGTTTTAGAGAATAAGGACTGTTTTTTGTGATTATAATTTTTTTAATACCTGCAGAAGAATGTAACTCGTAGGGACTTTCTTTTCAACTTCTTGTGCTGGAGGTACAGTATAAATATTTTATTAGTTGTCGACAGATTGCCCTGTGTTTCCCATTTAAAACATTATGTCTCCCAGCAATAAGTTTGCCAGACAGAGGCAGTTTGACATGGGCACGTCTCTTACTGCCTGCAGTAATAGGCAGCACCAAATGTAGACAGGTAAAATGTGACATCACAAGAGCAAAATATGAGAATGAGCATTCTGAGGCAAGTATCATATTTGTACTTCTCATTTCTGGTAACAAATGATGTCAAAAAGAAGCTTAATTATTTTGTTCAAATTGGAAAATACAAACTGTTACTTTAAAAAATAGTCTTATTTGGGGAAACAGTATTGCCTAAACTGAAAAACTGAAGGTGTCAGATTTTGACAGCATATTTTCCAATGTACCTTTTCAAACATAAACTCTATTCATGTTCACCCTTTCTTTCCCATCCCATTTATTCCCTCTTCTTGATATATCTCACTTTCCCAAATACTATAATGAAAACCAGAGTTCATGGCAAAACTCAAGCCTCTCTGAGCTCCCTTACCTCTCATTAGTTGAACCCAGCTTTGTCAAACTTTATTCCTTCAGCCCTCTCCTGTGGCTCCAGTGAAATTCAGACATCTATTGATATAAAAAATGTAAAGGAAATAGCAGGGTAATTTCTTCCCAAAGGAAATACCGTGCACTTTAATAATATACTGGGAACATGTGGCCGGGTCAGTCTGTTATTTATCCTTTTGGCTAGGCTATTTTATTTAAAAGTCAGCAGAAATAAAACAATAACATGCTATATACAATAATTCACTTACCACTCATAGTTTCTGTGTGAAAAAAAATCTAAAGAAAATTCTTTTGCATTTTCCCCATTTGACTTGCATTTGCTTGAAATTCACCTGACAGAAATTAGAAATAAAATGAAAAATATTTTGATATGTACTGATGTAAATTTCCATACGGAATAATAGAACATAATTTCTAATAATTAAATATTTCTAAAAATAGAATGGTTGCCTAGTGAGCCAGAAAAAAAAATGTCAAAAGAAATTTTAAAGCTGTTGTCATACATACTGTAGAAGTGAGGTCTTCTGTCTTTGGATATCTCTGCCACCTCACAGAACTTTTTCTTCTAGAAGCTAACATTATATTCCTTTGTAAATATTATATGTGTATATTTCTTAATTTTCCTACAAGATGTAAATACAGAGTTGGTTACATGCTTTATTCATTGTATTTCATCACAATGTCTTGCTCATACCAGACTCTCATAAATATAAGTGATTATTTTTTAATGTAAACTGTAATTCTAATTCTTTATTGTTGTTCAACTATAGTTATCCCCATTACTCTCCCCTGCCCTACCCATCTTCCCAGTTAATCCTCCCTACTCCCTGTCGTCTTTGTCCATGGGTCTTCTATACATGTTCCTTGACTTAACCCTTCACCTTCTTTCCCCCGTTATCCCCCTCCCGCTGCCCCTCTGGTCACTGTAAGTTTGTTCTTTATTTCCATGTTTCTGGTTCTATTTTGCTTGCTCATTTGTTTTGCTGATTAGGTTTCACTTGTAGATGAGATCATATGGTGTTTGTCTTTCACCGCCTGGCTTATTTCACTTAGTTAGCATAACTCTCTCTACTTCCATCCATGCTGTCGGGAAGGGTAGGAGCTCCTTCTTTCTTTCTGCTGCATAGTATTCCATTGTGTAAATGTACCACAGTTTTTTGATCCACTCATTTACTGATGGGCACTTAGGTTGCTTCTAGTACTTGGCTATTGTAAATTGTGCTGCTGTGAACATTGGGGTGCATAGGTTCCTTTGGATTGGTGTTTCAGGATTCTTAGGGTATATTCCCAGCAGCAAAATTGCTTGGTCAAAAGGCAGTTCCATTTTTAGTTTTTTTTTGGAAATTCCATACTATTTTTTACCATGGCTGCCTCAATCTGCATTCCTGCCAACAGTGTACTAGGGTTCCCTTTTCTCCAAAAACTCGTTAGCACTTGTTGTTTGTTTCC
This sequence comes from Desmodus rotundus, assembly GCF_022682495.2. NCBI lineage: Eukaryota > Metazoa > Chordata > Mammalia > Chiroptera > Phyllostomidae > Desmodus > Desmodus rotundus. The sequence goes on from NC_071389.1 coordinate 51,271,525, forward strand.
TAATTATACTTAATTTAATTATAGTAGTGTTAGTGTGCATCATTTATGTCAGACAATATGCTGTAGCCCTAGCATTGATTATTTCATTCAATATTTATGAAAACTCTATAAGGAAAGTACTATGTTTAGCTAGTTTCATCAAAGAAAATAAGCATTAGGGTTTTTATGAATGCATGTATAAATAAATATATAAATTAGTAAATAAACATGGATAAATGAAAGTATAAATGGGAAGTTGGACTAGATAATATGTATGATATTCTATGTATGAACATAAGAGCTTTATGTCCTATGTCTATGAATATAAGAGCTATATATCAAAGTTTAATGAAACAATTCTATATATTTATCACCACTCCTTGAATTTCTCTTTTTATCATCCTCTGCATTGCTTCTCATAGGTGCTATATATCAATAATTTTATCTTTGTTGCTGTAAAAATAAAAGAGAGTAGAGAGTGCAGAGATAAATTATGTAGAAATTAATACATCTACATTTGTACATTTGCACATTTACTAACAGACTTTTGGCATTACTACCAATTAAATTCTTTTCAGTAAACATTTAATGGGCCTCTGCAAGATACTGAAAAATACAATGAAACATTCTTATTCTTGGAGTATAGGTTATAAACTCACTGAAATGGTCTCTCTTGGAGTCGTATGTGACATCAAATAGCCCTGCTGATTTGTTTTTTTATTGGATTACTAGTTGCTTGGTATTATTAAACAGTGAGACAATGATTCTCTTTTGAAGACCAGTGTGATACTCTTTGACATAATGAAAAATAATGTAACTTTATAGTAATGTTGATTTGCCCCTAAGAAGGCTTTAGATATTTTTATTTTTCCCATGCTATTAAGCATGTATTATTATAATTTTATACTTGGAAGATAAGTTACATATGATTTTTAAAGGTTGTATCTTTTTTGTATTCAAGTATTATTTCCTTTTCTTATCTAAGAAGGAACCAGAAAATTATCTGAATTAAGAAAATATTTAGAGTCATCAGTTTCAATTCAATGGAAGCATGAGTAGGGAGGAGACTGAAATTGGTCAGAAAAATAGACTACTTAGAAATACCTTAATGTAATATCAATAAAATTAATGAGTGTTGCTTCTGTCTGTTAAAATTAACTGTTACAATCTAAAATAAAGCTAAAAATTGAGACCTCTGCCACCTAAAACAAACATTTGTTTTTACTCCAAAGTGTATTTAGGGAAAATCACAGCTTTATATTCTGAATTCACAGTACTGTCCCTTATTTGTTCTATGAACTAGGTTTTATTCCTTAAGCTCATTGGGTTTCTGCTTTTTCATCTCTAAATTGGAAAATATTTTGCACTTAATGAGGCTGGCATAAGAATCAGATAATGAGTGTAAACTGCTAAGCACAGTGCTAGATATATAGCTCATGCTCTTAAGTAATATACATTTTTACTATTATTTTTTCATTATCCAAACCTTTTACCACCTTCTAATCCAACCCTCCACAATTTTTATTTTTAGTAGGCCAATCCACAGCGATGACAGTATCTTATGATCACTTTTATAATTTAAAATCTTTCCCACATGTACCTCAGTTTTCTCACGAATTATTTTTAACTTTTTCATGTGCACTGAATGGTAGGTATAGAAGACCATGATAATTTGGGGGCGCAGAAATACTCGGCCAAGATTTATTGTACATAATCTCCAGTAAGTTATTTAACCTCAGTTTACTTATCAGTAAAGTAAGGGTTGTAACACTGCTCCACTGAATGTTCGTGGTAAAATTAAAGGTGATAACATTTGTGAACTCCTCAAGTAAAGTACCTAACCTACTGTAAGTACTCAGTGTTCGTTAGTCCTCCCACCCCCATCATACTCAACCAGCAGTTTGCTCCTTGGAGACAATAACCAGGTCTTGTCTACCATGGTACTACTTAAGAAATTAATTTGTTTTTGTGCAGTGCTCAAAGTTAACCTTCTCTGTGTAAGGCAGAGTTTTCCAAACTTCTGTGTGCATGTGAATCACCTGTGAGTCTTAAAAACCTGCAGAGTAGATTCATCAGGTTTGCAGAGGGGCCTGAGATTCTCTACTTCCCAGGGAAAGCCAAAACTGCTCTTCCCAGACTACAGTTGTGTAGCAAGCATTAGCTATGTTTGAGGAGGTAATCAGAGATAGTGACCATGGGTTGACCCGTGCGTGACCTTACCTGGGCAACTGGAGGTTTTTCACTACTCCCCCAGTCCTTAGAAGATAAGTTTAGAGCACATTTCCACTGTTGGAGGCATTTTCAAGGCCGAAGTCTCAGGAGAGTCAGGTGTTGTTGAGACCATCTGAACCAAATACAAGGCTGACCCCCTTTAAAGCTTCCATATAAACTTTTCGCATTCTGGCGGGCCGGTGCAGAGATCTACTTGTCTTGTGGCTACCCAAGCCAAGCCTCCTGTGTAAGTGCCCATGCTTATTAAACCTACTGCCTATCAATCTAGTGTGGTCTCCCTCTTTTTTCAGTCTCTTGCTGCTCTCTGTGGTTGGGCACAGGTTTGCAAAACAACAAACAATTACAAATTTGGCCAGAAATCTGTTGTAGTTCTAAAAGCCATTGTAATGATAGAATAAGTAGGAATAAAACCAAGATGGGGCTGTACTAAGAATTGTGACATATTTTGCATGTAGTCATTTTTTTATTTTGATAGTTTTAAAGATTTTGTTGCTTTATTTTTTGTTGTTGTTATTCCTAAGACTGAAATCCTCTGTCACGACAGGGTCCACACTTCTGTATGTGATAATCCTTTGGCTTTATGTACCTGTTTAACTCCTTTTGTACTTCATTCCCTTTTAGCTTGGGGCTCTTCTCTTGCGTGAACCTGTTTTAGCCTGAAGTTCCTAGAAGTTTCAGTTTAGTGACAGCCTATACACAAACACCTTATTTGCAAACACACCCCAGAAACAAAGAATAAGGGAAATCTAAGAATGAAACATGGAAAGAGGGAGAATAAATAAAGAAAAGCTGTCCACAGCTCTGTAACAAGCATTACTCATCTTATAGTGTTCTGAGGTGTGTTTTAAGAGACTGTATAAACTATCATTTCTTTGAACAGACCATCTTAGGAGAGTGAAGAATTGTGGCTTTGGAAACCAGATTTCAGAAGCAAGTAAGGACCTGCATTCTTGGTTGAACTGATGTGCCTTCTGGTTTCTTCACTAGTATATTGCCTACTTTGATTGCGTAATCACTCCTGCTCCACTCCCTAAAGTATAACAGATGGCAATATACTTAATGTAAGTGGATTTTCTCCTCAGGTAATATATAAGTGCTAATATACACGAATTGTCTGATTCTGAAGGAGAAACTATGTGTCATATATTTTGGGGAGGGGGGCATAAAAGTGGCTTTACCATGTAGAATGTTAGAAAAATTTGAGAGTATTTTATAAAACCACATGGTAAATAGAAGACATATTTATGTTAATGTTTTCACAGAACTGTAGTCACAGGCATGACAGCAATACTTTCCTAGGAAATAATGACTATATTCTATTTTTATGCTGTGATTGCACAGTGAATTGATGGCATGTGAAAATTTATTTTATTAGATAATATGCTATTTAGGTAGATGATTATATTAGTTTTTGATAATGATAATTCTGATGGCTCTCATTAATGATAACTATTGGTTTTAAGCAAGGTATAACATGGTTCTAGGGAACTTTATATTTTATATAGCCATTTGTTTGATGACTGAGCCATGCTTGATGTGGAACACAACACAGATTATTAGAAAACCGAAGCTTTATTTTATTCTCTGTGTAGCAGTGGTGTAGATAATGGTTATTTATGTATTATTAATGTTATTTAGAAACAATCTCTTTTTATTCCCTGAAATCAGTGCATACTTCTGATCTGCCATCTAATTGCTCAATTATAGAGACGATGTATATATACCTTCTCCTACATGTATTATATGGACTCCAGGAGAGGAATTATTTCTCTATTCCTTATAAAAGCCTTGGTGATAATAATTATACCATAACATAAATAAATGATAAAGGGAGAGAAAAAGAATTAGTCCACAACTAAACTGACAATAATTATTCTCTTCTCCTATTTCTTAGCATTCTAGTATTCATATGGGCCGGTCCTGAAGTCAGTCAGAAGTGTAATTCAAACTATAATATGTAGAACATTTGTTCTATTTTATCTATTTCCTCATGACATTTGACAATATGTGGTACCAAAAAACTTTCTTATAAATGCACATTTTAATGGGAAAATAATAAAGGCCCTGGTGAGAAAAAAATCACCAAAACACACAAATGTCCTCTAAGCAGATAGAAATATGTTCAATATTACAAGTAATTGAATGAGAAATGAACAAAAAATTCAGTCTCAAACCGACAAAAAATCCTTCTATTTTCCATATTTAAAGTGTTTTTCATGGTCGGGTGTGGGGTGATGAAATCTATAAACAGTGCTAATGGTAGTGTAAATAGTTTTAGCATTTTAGAAAAACAACCACAGCACTTATTTTTAAAAATCTTAAAATTGTGTCACTTTTTATTTTAATCGAAACTTATAATAACAGTATAGTTTTAACTACTAGGATGTTAGTTTATTTAAAAAAAGATAATAGGAACATTTTGTAAGCCACTGAAATTTTGAGTGGCAATAACAAGTTAATAATTAGGGCTATTCCATGTAATATAATACAGTTTTCCCTCACTATTTGAAAGTAGAGCATTTTTTAAATCCTCACCTGGGGACCTTATTTTACTAGTTTTAGAGAGAGGGGGAGGGAGAGAGGAAGGAAGAGAGGGAAACATCCATGTGAGAGAGAAGCTCTGTTGGTTGCCGCCTTGTATGCCCCTGACCCGGGGATCAAACCAGCAATGTAGATGTGTGTGCTGGCAGGGAACCGAACATACAACCTTTCAGTTATGGGGTGATGCTCCAACCAACTGGAGTATACTGGCCAATGATAAAAACGAAGCATTTCTATATATGAAACATTTTGTAAGCCAAAATGGCATGAAGTGAGGAAGCAATTAGCTGAATGATATTTTTGCTTTTCACCTTTTTTGTATAGAAGGAGAAATCTTCAAATTTCTTTTGGTTAGTGAAAACGAGTACTAATTAATGTAGCTCTTTCCTAAAAGCAAAGTAGTGTAATGCAAACTTTCAAAAAGCAGGGGATACACGTGCTAGAATATTAAAATGGATTGTGTAGAGGAATATTTAATGAAAGAAAAATGTATATATGGTATAATTTTAGCAAAAAGTCAAGATTAAATTTCTAAATGTTATCACCCTTGAGTTCAAAGTTACACACACAAATTCTAGTGTTAATTAACTTGTGAATTTATTAATGAACATTTTAGCCACTTATTATGTGTGAATTATTCTTACATAATAAATGGATAGATTCTTTGTTCTTGTCAACATTTTCTGAATTTTCTAAGGTCATGGGTTTTGTATTCTTTCATAATAAAAGTAACAATATTTATGAAACAAAAGGGTACATTTAAAATGAGTTTAATTGTACTTATATAGTTTCTTACACTTGAATCTGGGTTTATTCTGTGATTTGCTTTTGACCGATGCAGTGTTGTGGAAGTGATACGTGACCTCAGAGTCAATTTCATAAAAAGCTTGAAGCTTCTACCTGAGCCTTTTGAGACCCTTGCTTAGGACTTTTCCCTTGTGAAATGTCCCTTTTTGGAACCCAGTGTCCTTGCTGTGAGAATTCCAAACCACATGGAGTGGCCAAGTGTAGGCATTCTGGTTGATAGCCCCAGGTCGACTTTGAGGCCAAAAGCCAAAATCAACTGTCAGCCATGTGAGTGAACAGTGTTAAATGTGCAGCCCAGCTGAGACTTCAAGTAACTTCAGGAACCACTGACATCTGATTAAAACAGCATGTTGGATCCCAACAATAATGACCTCACTGAGGTCAGCCAACCCACAAAACCGTGAGAGACATTAATACATTCCGCATTAAACCACTAAGATTTGGGGTAGTTTTTTACTCACTAACCAGAACTGAAAACTTCTTGAGATAAAATACTTAAGATGATTTTTTGTGGCCTAATGTGATCTATTTTCTGATTGCCTCGCAAAAGTAGATCTACCATTGCTTCTCCCTTACAGAGCTCTAGTTCTGTTCTAATCCACATTGATAAATGCTTTCCACATGTATGAAATGCTTTCAGTATATCTGCACAGTATATCTATGTCTACTATCAAATATTCTGTAGGACTTAGACATGTTCAGGACTACTGAAGGTCAGTTTATAAAGTAGGGGAGGAAAAGCTTTTTGAATTCCTTCTGTTCTGAGTATACCTTTGGCTTTCATTGGGAGAACTCTGTGAGAAAAGCCTCTCCTCTCTTCTGCTTCCCAGAATAAGTCTTATCTAGTTTTACAGAAGCGAAAATCAAATACTACAATTACGCATCTATAAGAAGAGTCTTCGTATCCTATTTTTTCACGTTAAAATTTTTTCTACTTCCATGTGAGTTGGGGATATAAATTGATCCTCAAAGTAAAAGTGGGAGCGCTGAGGGGAAAAGTAGTACACAGATAATACTCAGGTCAATATTTATGATACAACACTACCACCTTATATATTTTCTTCCTTAAACTAAAGGGTAAACCCTGTAGTCTCCTTGACTCACTTTCTCTCATCAGAGTGCTTCAAGGCTCAGTTCACATACCTTCTCCCCTTTCTTCTTCATTCTTGTGGCTTTAAATACTTTATATACATGGTAATGAGGAGTCTGAAATAAGTAAAACTAACTTAGAACTTTCCTCTGGATTTCAGATTTATATTAAACTATCTTTCACACTTACATTTAAATGTGTAAAGAAAATGTCATCCATAATTGAATTTTTGAATTCCTGATTCCCCCCACTCATCAACCCACCAAAACAACCAAAGTTTCTCCTCTTGCATAATTAACAACTTTAATAAATAGCAATTTTGTTCTTCCAGTGTTAGGCCAAACCCTTAGGAGACATTGATTGAACTTTTAATTTCTTCACATGTAGTCATCCTAACTGATTTTCACCATTCCATATTTGCTTCGACCCCACATCTCTCTCCACAAAATGCAAGAAACATCCTAACAAAAATCAGATAATCTCACTCTTCTGCTTAAAACTCTATTTTTTTTCCTTTTCACTTAATAAATACTAAATCCTTTGTAATAGCTCTAGGATCTATTTAATCGAGATTGCCACTAGCTCTTTAACATTTCTTCTTTATGCCTACCCTTATTTATCCCTTTGGTGGAATGAGGGTGCATTGTACAAAGCCACCTGCTCTGTTATCTTGTACTTCAGGAAGAGTCAGTCAATCTTTTTAATCAGTAAAACTACACTGGACATACATTATTTCAACTTTATATAGGTTGTGTTTATCATATTATTCCTGCTTTTTCTATATGTTAGTGGTATTTAGGTTTTATTTGTTATTTGGGTCTGGGAATGCTCAAAAGTTCTTCCATATAAATTAATTGTAATTCTTTATTTGTTTTATGCCATTCCAGCTTACAAAAAGTTTCATAGGAAAACTCTACTTTTGAATAGTGGTGAAAACCTGCCTGTGTGTGTACCTACATGTATATGTACTTATATGTGTATTTACCTATATGTGTATAACATATATGTGTATGTGCAGTAATAGAGAAATCAATAGCAACTCTATCAAAAATATATCTGTTAAGGTTTTTCTAATTCTAGAGAGAAAGATTGTGGGAAGCAGGAAGTTGCAAAATATACATCTAATTGCAATAACAATGTGCTGAGTAGTTAGAAGGTTTTGGATTACATGGAAAGATATTTCATGTAAGTAAGGTCATAGAATGAAAGATTAATTTTTGAGGTCTTCAAAGGGACATTTATTTTAAAATATATCTGGGCTGAACTACTTTTGAATATAACTGACTATCTTTAATATTTGCAGTTCATACATAGTTAGAAAATAGTATTTTAGAAATTCAGCTTAATATTTGATTCACAAGCCACATTAGCTAATGTTTGTTTATCAGCTACTTGGCGTGCAGTGAACAGCTGTACAGGACTTATTAAAATTCAGAACCCAGACAGTTCCCACTATGCATGATATCACGGATGCAAATAATACGGAGTAATCCAAATGAGCCAGTTAATGTGAAACAGAAACAACTCATTTAGAAAAAATGTTTTAATACAATTCTACTTTATTATAATGAGATTCTGAATAATTTGATAAATAAATAACCATGAATTCAGTTATTTTTGATCAATATATCAAATAATCAAATAAATTTATAGTAAAAGTAAAGATTTGCTTAGAAATTCCCACTTGGTCATAATTTCAAAATCATGATTTCCTAATGTTTCATATTTCATTTTCTTATTTTAAAATGGTTTCATATATATACAAGCCACATATCAGGTAATATATTAGATAAGTTTACTGTATAAAATATTGTGTATGTTTATTTGTTATTATAAGGTGATAGTGCTATATTGCAAAGCTTTTTTTCCTAATAAACATTTTTTAATGTAAGTACAAAAAGTGCTTTTATGATCAAGATAGTTTTAAAAAAATTCCTCAATAATGTTTTGCAAATAAATTCACAAAGCTATTGCAGTGTTTTAGATATCTAAATATCAGTGGGATTAACGTTAAGACAACTGTGCTCTATGGGAAATTTTAAATTTTGTAAAATACATATCAACCAATTTAGCACTCTGATTTTTTCAACTAAAGCTCATATTTCTGATATTCATGAGATGAATTGTTAACGGAGACAAATAAGCATGTACCATAAATGGTTTAAGGTCAGAGAAAGAGTAAGTGTAGTTCCAAAAATGGTCTTAGAAAAAAAAGATAAAATTTTGAGTGCAGAATACAATATGAGTAGGGAAAATTATGAGAAATACAAAGTGATCTGCTATTAGAAATATTATTTCTTATGCAGCTTATAGTATAACACTAAGACACATAACACTGTAATAACACTATAAATTATACGAGGACACAAATCTGATTAAAAACAAATTTTTAAACCCAGCCAGTGGCCTAATTTAAGTAAAGAAGGGAATACTGGTATTTTGTATAACTTTACAATTTACATTTGCTTTTCATTTCCTGTTACATTCAGGATCTCTTTTTATATACACCTTCCTGTTACTGTGGCCATTATTCATCCAAATTAATTAGAGGAGGAAACAACTTCCTAAATATATAATTACAGTGGCCATACCTTAGGTGCTGTGCTGGTACTGAAGATGAATTACTAATAAATCGAGGTAGAAAATGTAGGAAGTCTAAAGCAAAAGCTTTTAGAATCCATGGTAACCCCTCCCTGTCTCCCTCTCTTGCTGCTTTCTTTTTCCCCCAAATCTCTCTCCCTTCTTTCTTTTCTTCCTTCCTTCCTTCTCTTCATCACATCTCTTCCTCACATACCCTTTCTGCCTCCTTTTTCCACTTTTAAGGAGTCCTGTCAAATCATCCTACTCAAATAATCAAGGACAATATCTTTGTTTTATGGCCAGCTAAATTCATCTTTGCCATATAAACTAATGCAATGCCTTCACAGGTTCTAGACACCTTTGGGGTGGGGGCTGAGGCTTTCTGCCTACCACAGTGAACCCTACATTGTAATACCCACTTTCCATATACTTCTTCTCCACCAATCCTTAAATGATGTAAAAGTTGAAAGAAGAAATTTGTAAACCAAGAAGGTAGAATTTTTATTCTTTATTTTAAAACACTTACCTATGAATTATTTAAAGTAGAGATACTATTCTCTTGGTTTATAAAATAAAATGAATTATTTGAGATATATAAATCCTCCACAGATGTGATGTGTGCCTAGAAGAGCTAAGCCACCCCTAAAAATGATAGGACCCCATGTCTGAAGGAAACCAATTATTCAACTATTGAATCTGAAGCCTCACTTTTATGAGTTAACTGTTTTGTTTTGTTTTTTTATTCCAGGTGGATTATATATGTTGCTTGGCAGAGACATATATCCCAGTTTTAAATATATTCACTTAATAAATAACATTTTATTGGAGTTTTATATGAGAAGTGTATTTCCACAAAATTTACTGCTTTCTTCTTATAATAATAAATATCACATTATTGTCCACATTATTGTTTCTACTAGACTGTTTCAAGGAAAAGTACAGTATTTTATTCCCTTTTGGATTCTCAATACTCAGAACAGGGTAGGCATTTTTAGGCCCTCCATATGTTGAGATTGACTACATTAACATCCAAATGATAGATTTTTACCTTAGGATTTTTGCTGTCTTCCCTCCAAGAAGGTTTTCTTTTTGTTGCCATATTTACTAAGGATAGGTCAAAATAGTTTAAATTAAAGATTAATTGAGAGATGTAAAATGTTAAAAAATAGTTTTTTCAAAGAGTATGTAGAGATCACTCTGAATAGGGCTATCTTTGCATCAGGAAAAGGAAAATCTCTGCCTCTTACTCACAATGACTTCAGAAATGAAGTTCCCAAATATGGAAGATAAGTAAATTTTAATTAGCCTTGTCTATCAGCCAACTGTTTTTATGTATTTAAATCCATCAGATTACCTTGACAGTCTCATTGTGTTTGAATGTATCTTCCTACAATCACAAATTGGTTTAAAATGAGTTAATATGAATTCTATTTTTGCAAAATATGCCTACATATTAATATGAAATATTAAAAGATGCTAAAATTTATCTCATGGAACTAAGATGAGAAGTATGAAAGAAGTGACAAAAGTTCGGAGTGAATCAAAGTTAAATTACTTTCTAAGCTTTGCTTGATAGGCCAAGCTCAATTATTAGGAAGCTACTAATTGTTATTCTGCAAAGAACCAGGTATGTGCCTTCCTTTTGCATTTGTTACAAGCAGATAATGAGCTAAACTTGCTGTGAAGCAACAAGTTTTGCTTAGTGTCTCATCCATTGATTTCGAGTCTAAATTTAGCCTTTTTTTTATTTCCTAAGACTTGATTACATTAAAAAGTGATGAACATATAATTTTAAAATATTTGTGACCTCTCTGTGTGTTCATTTGTTAAAAATCCCCAGAATTCATGATTTTTTGTTTTTTTCAAAGTGAAAGTGTTTTTTTCTCATTGTAAAAGTAAAAGTAATATTAACACTGGAAACCAATTCAAAGCCTAAATGGAATTTAAAAATAATAAAATAAAATCACTAAAAATTCTATCATTTAAATCCTTTTGGGTATTTTCTCTATGGACATAGGAATTATTAAATGATTGTATTTTACATGTTCTATGCCAAGTATTCCATTGTGTTGCTATGATATCACTACTTTAACCAGTTCCCAAACTATGGACATTCAGATAGTTGCCAATATTTTTAATGATGAAGGATTCCGGAGATGCATATAATTGCTAAAATGTTTCAGCTATGCAGTTTTCATCAGTGCCTAGGAAAAGTACTAATTGATGAAAAATATTGCCTTCTAAAATACGGGTGGGTATTTGGGCTTCTAATGGTTATCTACTTCATCACTGTTGCCAAAAAACCCAGCTTTGTTGTACTAAGCTTTTCTGTTTCCTTGTCTCATTTATGAATTTCAGTTTTGAAAATAATTATGTACTTCCTACCAGAGTCTTTTTTTCCTCTATATAGTCCTACCCCAATTTCTCAAGATTAGTATTTCCTATCACGTAAGATTTATGAGTATGGACCTGGAGCCAGACCACCTAGGTTTGAATGCTTGTTTTGCAGCTTGCAAACTTTGTGATGCTGTGTGGGTATTTGAACTTCTCTGTGTCTCAATATCCTCATCTGTACAATGGAAATAATCATAACAATTACCCTGAGGTTTCTAGTAAAAGTTAATAGTTCTGCAAGAACTTGCAAGTTCTGACAACAGTATCTGACACATAGTAAATACAGATTATGTTAGCTATTATTGTTTTTAGTCTTCTGTTTCAATAAAGACAATATGCAAGCCCTATGTTTTGAGTACTGCTATCAATCACTTAAGTTTTGGTTTAAATTATACTTTCCTTATAACTTATTAATTAATTTATAATTTCCCCCCCATATTTACAAAAGGATTATTTGGACAGTATTTTTCTAGAAGTTGAACTTTTTAGAGTCATATTTTAAGAATTCATTTTAATTTAATATATCATGAGCCAAAAATATAATCATTGAATTCACTATTTAAAAGAAAAGTTTTTTTCATGGTCAAGTAGATGATTTACTTTTTGTAATTTTTCCATGGATATAAGGATTTATTCCATAAATATAAGTACCTGTAATTGTTTCATTTGTGAAAATATTTAAGCTTGTTGATAGAACATTCTAATCCATTATAGCGATTCTAACAAGTGAGATTTATCAGAATTCAGAAAGGAATGTGTTGAACTCTCCCAATTGTAACTGTTTTTCAGAAATAAATCATCTTTGAAAAGTTTGCTTTATTCATCCATCTGTTGATGGATATTTGGGTTGTTTCCCAAATCTTGGACATTGTGAAGAATGATGCTATGCGTGTGGCATAAGCATGAAGTGGAATATTATTCATATTTTCAATGGCAGGAAATATTACCATTTGTGATAACATGAATGAATCTGGGGGACATTGTGCTGAGTAAAATAAACCAGTCATAGAAGGATAAATATCGCATGATTCCATTTATATATGGTTTCTAAAATAGTCAAATTTATAGAAACAGAGATTAGAATGGTGGTTGCCAGGGGCTAGCAGAAGGGGGATATGGGGAGCTGCTGTTCAGTGGGGATGAATGTTCAGTTACATGAGATGAATAATTCTAAAGATCTGTGCACAGCATTGTGCCTATAGTTAACAAAGCTGTACTGCACTTAAAAATGTAAGGTCTATCTCGTATTCCTACCACAATATAAAAAGTCTTTTTAATGTTTATTTCTAAAAGTTTTGCATTATAATAAGTAAATAATAAATATAATTACAAAGATAGGATAAAGGTTTGTTATACACACACACATATACTTATTCAATATATGAAGGTTTAGATCAATTGTATTTTTTAGAAAATTTAAACTTAAAAACATTATTATATATTGTGTCTTTTCCCTTGTGAATGCTTTTTTCATAGATCTCACTGTGCTGGAAACATTGCTAGGACTATTTTCCTGTTGTTTACAGTTGCCTGGGAATCTTTTGTTCATCTCTTATTCTGAACTTGTTTTTATCACTTTATTTTATTTTATTTTTATTTTTTGCTAAACAGCATATGTGTAGATTTTGGGTTTTACCTATTCTAACAATGATCCATCTCTAGTCAAGAAATTCAGCACGTTCACATTTAGTGTTATAAATGCTATAATTGTTTTTATTACTTGTATTTTATTTTATGTTGGCTATTTATTTTACTTTGCTGTTTTCTTTTTTATTATTTTGCTGGCTTTATTATGCTTGTATTATTTCCTTTTTTGCCTTGCTAATTATATTCTACTATGCTTTTCAATATGGTGATACTTATTTTTCTATTTCTAACAATCAGAATTGAATATACTTTTTTCTTTATTGTATTAATCATAGCATGTGGCAATCTAAGATAAAAACTTTAGAACACATTAAATCCCCCACTTCTGTGTTTTGTTTTGTTTTGTTTTTTGCCTATTTCATTATTCAGAATAAATGAAGCTATGCTATGTGGTGCAGAATCCCCAAACGTTTGTTGCTTAGCAAGTTTTTCACTTTTGCAGAGTTTGTGGAAGCTTGAGCATCTCTGAATGGAAGTTCCCTCTGAGTGGGGAATCCAGTGATCTAAGGTGTTTTCATCTTTTGACTCAACCATCTCAACATACGGTCGGTCCCTCAGTGGTTGTGGTAGAGAAAGAGGAAGCTGAAGCCTCAAACAATGTGTTTATGTGCTTCACTGCCACTCACATGTCATCATCCTGAAGCAGTCACACGGCCCCACCCTCACTGTGAGGAAGTGGGAGAAATGATGTCTTTACTTGTTTGTGCTCAAAGGAAATGATGGGAACACACAGTACTGTCATGCTTTACTTCCCCACCTGTCTGAATTCTTCAATCCTTGAAATAATTTAAAACTTTTAGTTTCAGGCTATATTATTTTTCATACGTCTCCTGTCTATATAGTTGTGTAACATGTTTGTAAGAAAATAGGAATTAGAGGGAAAAGTTATTTTTCTTAGGGAGAAAAGAAATAGCTTTATATATTGTAAATAGGGAGGCATTAGGAAAAACAAGAGTTTAGTGGGGAGGATACCACATTGGTTTATAATCATTCAAATAAAAGTGTGTGGGTCAAGAACATAGAGTTCATCCAAATGGAACAAGAAGTCCAAGTGCAGGTCCCACTCCCAGTGGTCTTGTTTGCAAGTTCTTCCTTAGGTTAATACTAGTTTGTTAATAAAAGTTTCACTAAAAGCCACAACACGCTGTAATTGTGATAAATCGGTCATTTCACTAACTCCACCCAAAGCTAATTCTTTTTATTGCTCAAAAAAAAAATTATTGTTGTTAAAGTACAGTTGTCTCCATTTTCCCCCCACCACTCCCAAGCTAATTTGAATGAAAAGTGTAGAAATGCTTCAGACAATGGAAGTTATCAGGAAGTGCTTGGGGATTGTAAATAATAGGATTTTTTAAAGCCTGGGAACTTCAGAAATTCTTTATTATTGAGGAATTATTGAATCTCACATTGTATGTTTCAAATCAGTATAAATGAACAACTGTTAGAGGATTACAAACAAACAAACAAAAAGTCTGGAACTAGGAGTAATTAATTTGGTGACCTGACTTGCTTTATTAACCACGTGGTTGTATTCTACTTTGAATTCATCCTCTGCTCCTTACTGTCACTAAGGTGACTGAACTCATCCTAAGGTGATCGAGTAGTTAAAAGAGAGTCAAAAATTATTTTTTTAATACTTGTCTCATTTATTCACACGCACTCATGCAGTCATATATATGCAGGTATAGGTGTTTATTGTTATCTTTCCCATTTTTGAGACCTATGTTTTTATTCAATTTGTTACTCTGTGAGAAGCGTGTATCAAGTCTGCTCTGACGTCTCTAAAATTTGCATAGTGCTATCGTTCTTTTTATTTTGATGGGTGCATGGTGTCTTGTCTGTCTATATAATTCTTAAAAGGCAAATCATTTTCTCTCAGTACACTAGATATTATTTAATATCTTTCTGTCTACAAAATATTAAAAAATATGATCATATGTCCATTATAAAAAAAACTTGTTCTTTCTACTGGGAACTTTGTAAGAGTATTATGTTTGTTTTTCAGGAATTTCAAAAGCTTGTGTCTAGAGCTTTTGTTCTTAAATTAATCTTGCTTGAGTCTCAGTGATACCTTTCAATGTAAATAATCTAGTTTTATTTTATAAAAATAAATAATCCTTTATTATTTGATTATTTGGCCCATTTTATTCTACTCATTTTGTTCATTCTGGAATGTCCACATTGAGATATTATATCTTCTAAAGTCATTATCCGGGTTTCTCATCTTTCTTTTCTCTCTCTGTCTCTTTTTTTTTTTAATTTTATTTCTTTTATTTTTAGAGAGAGGAAGCGGGGGAGGAAAAGAGGGAGAGAAATATCAATGTGTGGTTGCCTTTTGAGCACCCCTACTGGGAACCTGGCCCTCAACCCAGGCATGTGCCATGACTGGAAATTGAACCAACAGCCCTTTGGTTCTCAGGCCAATGCTCAATCCACCGAGCCATACTAGCCAGGGCTCATCTTTCTCTTTATTAGTTTTTTTTTTTTCTTTGTCATATGTTTTAGTCTTACGCTGGGCATTCTAATCCACTAATTCTCAATATTTACCATATTTTTTAGTTTGTTGGTTACATTTTAAATTATAAATTATTTTAAAAGCACATCATAATCATCTGCCCTGGCTGGATGGCTCTGTTGGGAGGAGTGTTGTCTCATACATGAAAGGGTTGCCAGTTTGATCCCCAGTCAGGATGAATATGGGAGGCAGCTGATCCGTGTTTCTCTTTCATCTCTCTCTCTCTCACACACACATCAATAAATGTATTCTTAGGTGAGGATTAAAAATATCATGATCATCTTATTCTTTTCTTGAAAATGTTGAGATCTTTTTCTGCTTTTTAATCTCACCTTAAGTCCTTGATTAGTTTTATTTACTTCTACTAAGTGTTGGACTTGTCCTTCCTTTTCTGGTTCTCGATTGTCTTAAGTAGTTAATGTGTTTCTCTTTCCTTGCTCACTGTTTTTGTGTGGTCTCATCTGGCAAGCCAGGTTGTATTGGTGGCTGCCACAGCAATTTCTAAACTTGTGGGCTCGTGGTGGTGACGAGCTATGCAGACCGAACTCAGACTACCAGTAATCCCCCTCTAGGTCACTAGCATGGAGAGCAAGACTGTTAAATTGGCATCAGTCCTGCCAAACAGGAGGGCTACCAGGTCAGCCATGTTTAGAGCATGTGCAGTAGAGTCTGGTTCAAGAGAGAAACTACCTCAGTCATGCCAGACACAACTGGTAGGGCAGAGTATTCAAGATATCTGTACACATGACCTGAACAGAACACCTGTAGAGGTGGAGTGCCCCAGGATAAGCCCACTGTGAATTCCAGGAGGACTCATCATGAGTCTCAAGACATTTATTGAGAGACTCAGAAGGGTAGAGCGCACCACTATTAAGGTTATAAGAAGTGACGACCTCAGTCACCGCTGCTGACACAGCTGAGCTCCACACACAGAGGTGCTTCTCCATGCTGTGCTGATCTCCTGACTTCCCTGCCGCCAGAGGCTCTGCCCTGCTGGACCAAGGACTTTGCTCTGCTGCTGACCAGGCTCCAAGAGACCCTCCCTTGAAAATTTCTGATGGTTCCCCTGCCTACCTTGCTGTCTCCCGGATCCTTTGGCTAAGACTCTGGGACTTGGGTTCATTTTCCCCATTGATGGCTATGTGTATTCCTCCTAGATTGTTAGAGTGTGGGTAGGATATTAATGTATGTTGGCATTCTACCTTGAGTGAACCTGCATTTAATAAATGCTGAATAGCATAGTTACCTCATGTGACTCTTGTTTATTCCTTGGTGCTACATTGCTCTGTACACAGCTCCCTGACTGGTTGCCCAGCTGACTTATAGGAAAGACTGTATAACACGACCCCTTCTTAAAGGACTCGTTTGGGACAGCCTCCAAGGGTGCTTGCAACCATCAGGAACAGGTTATTCCAGAATCATATGTGAGCATGTTAGGGAAACAAGCCAAGTAAGACCTCCTCAATGTGGTTGACAGCATTTCTGTTGTCTCCTGAGTTTTTTCAATAAATCCATGTCCAGAAGCACGATCCATGGTTATACTGGAGTCACACTGAATTAAAATGACCTCTTTGGGGAGTAGCAGGAGTTGAAAATCAGATCGTGCTCCTCTGACTAAGCCACATACCCTAGGAGGAAGGACTGTAATTGGCTTCTTACTAATTTACAACAAGATCCCATATGGAATAACAGTGGCCCTGTTTAAAGCTTTGCCCATGATCTCAAAGCTAGACAAGCATCCTTTCTGCTTCAAGACCCTCAGATCCCACCAGGACTAGAGGGGGGCAACATATCTTTTGATTTATTTGTCTCCCTGAGGTCGTAGTGCACCTGTTTAGTTAAACATCCAGGTATCTGCTATTGTGTCTGTCCAGGTGATAGTTTCACTCCAGAAAGAATAAAAGAGGCAGCTACCTAGGGGGAAGAAAAATTCAGACAGGTCTAAAATATGTTGTCATGAGGTACCATCTCACACAGGTCAGAGTGGCCAACATAAACAAATCCACAAACAAATGTTGGAGAGGATGCGGAGAAAAGGGAACCCTAGTGCACTGTTGGTGGGAATGCAGACTGGTGAGGCCACCGTGGAAAACAGTATGAAATTTCCTCAGAAAACTAAAAATGGAAGTGCCCTTTGACCCAGCAATTCTGCTGCTGGGATTATACCCTAAGAACCCTGAAACACCAATCCAAAAGAACCTGTGCACCCCAATGTTCATAGCGGCACAATTTACAATAGCCAAGTACTGGAAGCAACCTAAGTGCCCATCACCAAATGAGTGGATCCAGAAACTATGGTACATTTACACAATGGAATTCTATGCAGCAGAGAGAAAGAAGGAGCTTATACCCTTTGCAACAGCATGAATGGAACTGGAGAGCATTATGGTAAATGAAATAAGCCAGGCAGTGAGGGACAAATACCATATGATCTCACCTTTAACTGGAACATAAGCAATAGAAGAAAAAAGCAAACAAAATATAACCAGAGACATTGAAGTTAAGAACAATCTAACAATAGGCAGGGGGGAGTGGGGAGGGGACAGTGAGGAGAGGGTATTATAGGAACTACTATAAAGGACACATGGACAAAATCAAGGGGAGCGTGGAGGTAGGGGAGGGATATGGGTTCAGCTGGGGTGGGGTGGAGGGATGGGGAGAAAAGGAATACACTGTAATTGAATAACAATAAAAATTTAAAAAATAAAGTAAAATATGTTGTCATCTTGAGAGGATCCATACATTTTATTGCTTTTAAATAGCACTGTGCTAAACACAAAATATTTTATTTGTTATATTTTCTGCATATGTATTTATCACCATTAGTTACTCATAGTTTATTCCCATGTTTTCATTTTTTTTTTCCTTTTGGAGAGAGAATTTGGTGTATGTACGAGGATATTTGAGTACACTGTAAACTGTACTGAAGGGATCCAGGATGGCTGCACAGAAGCTAGAAGCTCCCTTCACTTGCTCCCAGACCAGGACCGACCAGTCTTGCAGCTAAAACCACAGAGCAATCAACTCAAAAATCCAGCTGAGAGTGAGTGAGAACATGTGTGAGTGTGTACACGGATGAGTGTGTGGGGCGTATGCGTTAGTGGGCAAGAGCCTGCCTGCCTGCAGGGCACTTGGGAGTGGGCGGCCCCCGCTTTCCTAGAGGAGCAGCGGCCACCCCCGCTGCCCAAACTGACACCTCCAGCTGCACAGATTTGGGACTGGAGCCATTTTGAGGATTTTAAAATACCCTCCTCGGGAAGAAGGCTTCGGAGTGCCCACAACTCAGCACCCATAGTGCCTCGGTGCCCTGGCAGGGCTGTGCACCCTGCTACCACCACGAGCTAGGACCTAGGGACTGTGGTACTTACTGGGGAAGGGGTTGTTGCCTGCTTGACCCTGGGTACCACAAAAACTGTGAACAGGACAGAGTCTGACTGAGGAGGCTGCAGTTTGGTTTGGGACCTTGAGCTCTGGGGTAGAGAGACGGCTGGGATGGTGCTGACTACAGAAACAGCATGGTGGGAATAGGCCTGCCGGAGGCTGAGAATCTCTGGAAGGAGCGGCAAGAGCACCCCGCCAGCACGCCTGTGTTATAGAATCACTGCAGGACTCTTCCCAGAGCCATCCAGGAGAGACCAGAGATAAACTTTATCTAAAAATGTCAGATGCTCTGGCAGGCCGTGGTCAGCCCTGACCAAGAGAGACTTTGAGCTTTGTAGGAAGGGGGAGCACATGGAAACAGGCCCCCAGGGCTCAGTGCTGCAGTGAGGGGATCACACAGAAACACTTTGAAAAGAGAAGCTGCAGCAAGACTCAAAACTTGGCAGGGACCCTGTGCTAACGTGCGATTGCGCGTATGTGCAGTGGCTCTACCAACGAAGAACTCAGAGGGATAGAGGCATGCTGAAGGTACTGTGGGACCTGACCCAGCATGGCTGGCAAGCAGGGGACTGTGCAGAGTGGAGAGTTTGGGCCTGAGTCTTCTGTGAGAGTGGCAGGCTGGGGCTGGACAGCCAGGAGCGGAAGGCCTGAGATTCACTATAGCCAAGCAGGTTCCACCACAGGCAGGTGTGCCCAATCCCACCTGAGAGATTTCAGGCTCTGGAGATATATGAGGCCAGGCACAGGAGTCCCCTCTGGGTGCATACCCTCAGGGGAAAGCTGAAAGCTCTGAAAGGGCCCTGTCTACCAGACAATAGGAGTTACACTGTTCCTCAGGCCCTGATCCACTGAAATCAGCAGAACTGAGGGATTAGAGATAGGTACAAGAAGGGATATTCGGGCCCCGCCCAGCCTCTGCACCTAGACAGAGCTGCTGTCCGCACCAAGCAGGAAAGAGCTGCCCCTGTTACACAGGTTGGCCCCTCCCAGGAAATGGACAACTAATTCACCAGAAACCATACATTATTGAAAAGTATCTGGAACGGACCAAGTTGTGTGGCCAGAGGGTGAGGAAACACTCCCACCCCTTCCCTGAAATAGGTCAGCATCCCCTAGAGGTGACCCAGAGTTCCCACCCTCCCTATCATACTAGAGGCCTTCTTTGTTGGATGTGGTACTGGCAGTCCTCTTGGATCACTAAATGAACCACTCCTGGGCCCTGTGCTGATAGAAAGCTGACAGGGCAGAAGAGTGGGGACCAGCCATGTCTGAAGGAGACAGTGGATCACTAGTAGTCTAGAACAGGCTACTTTGGGCCAGAGTAGGACACCATCTGACATTACCAGGGGTGGATCCAGAAAGAGAAGACAGTGGTAAACACTGGATTCTATGGAGACAAATCACACCATGGTCTTCTTCATTATTTGTGTAATTTTCTCTCCTGCGTAGTTTTTAACATTCATTTCTTTTCCTTCAAGTTTATGCCTATTATTTCACTAGTTTTTTTCAAATCTCATATTTTGTTCCTCCCTTCTCTTACTCCATTTTACCATCTTCTTTTCTCTTCTCATTTTTGTTTTAAATTTTATTTTTTTTCTCTGGCTATGACTTGTTTCTACTCTGCACTCTTACTATTTCTCCCCCCTGCAGCCTCTCAAAACCATTTTTTCTTGTCATTAGTCATCTCACATTCTTTTTCCCATTCTTAAAATACCCTTTCTCTCTCTCTACCTTTATCAGTCTTCAATCATTGATTGTGGATATGGTGGTGGTTGTTGCATTTCTTCAATTTTATTCTTAGATCTTCATTATTTTTGTATTTCAAATCTCAGATTTTAACATTTCCCTCTCCTACTCCAGTTTACCTTCTTCCTGCCCTTTTTTAAAATTTTATATTCTATTTTTTCCCTGCCTTAGCCGAGTTTGCATTCCTCACTCTTAGTATTTCTTCTCCCTCTATCCTCTGAAAACCACTTTTCTTTCTTCTGAGAGAAATCTCATAAGTTTTCTTTTTCTTTCTTTTTCCTTCTTATTCCCATTCCACCAGTATTAATCTTTGCTCACTTGTTGTTGACATTGCTGTGGTGGATCTTTTTCTCCAATTTGGTTCCTACTTTTTCACTATTGCTAAAAACAATTTTTTTAAACCTCATACTATACTCTTCCTTCTCCTTACTCTATTTTGCCTTCTTATTTCCCTGTTATTAATTATGATGTAAATTCTATTTTTTCCTTTCTTCACTATGTTTCTATTCCCTACTCTTATTATTTCTCCTCCCTCTACTTTCTCAAAATCATTTTTCTTTCAGCTTCTGGTCACCTCATATTCATTTTTCTTTTCTTCTAATACTCCTAATCTCTCTACATCTTTATTAATATTTGCTCATTTGCTGTTGATAGTGTGGTTGTGGTGGAGGTTATTACTGCAAGTGTGGGTTTTGTTTCCTGGGTTGTTTCATTTTGTTTTCGCAATACCTGTATAACAGAATACAAGAGGAGGTGGGCTGTGTGACTCTTAGATAGTCAGCCAGAAGAAAGAACCCACCAAAGATGATCCAACAACAACCCAAACCCAATTACAACAAGAAAGCCTACCTAAATGGCACAAAATGCATCTCAAGAGCACCCAGCTCAGGAGATCAATGAAGCTGCACCACTGAGTCCCACAGGTCTCCCATCAGAGAAGTTCACACCATGAAGATAGGGAGTCAAGGCAGACCAATCTAATATGCAGAAACAAGCAAAATGTCACCTAAAATGGGGAGATAAAAAACAACCTCCAATCAAAAGGAAAGGAGAAATCCCCAGGAAGTGCTAAATGAAACTGAGGCAAGCAGTCTCATTGAGTTCAAAATTATGGTTACAAGGGTGCTCAAGGAGCTCAGTGAAAACTACAAGGAATTCTATGGAAGCTACAAAGAACTTACTGGGAACTACATCAGCATGGAAAATGGCATAGAAACTATCAATAAGAGCCAGGAGGAAATGAAGAATACAATATAAGGAAATAAGGAACACACTAAAAGGAATTAAAAGCAGGCTAGACGAAGCAGAGGATTAAATCAGTGAGCTGGAGGACAAGGTAGAAAAAAACTCCCAGACAGAGCAACAAAATGAAAAAAGACTCATAAAAGAATAAAGAGGGCTTAAGGGAACTGCAGGACAATATGAAACATAATAATATTCACATCATAGGGAGATCCTATGAATCCTAAAACACCAAATCAAAAGAATCTATGCACCCCAAAGTTTATAGCAGCGTTATTTACAATAACCAAGTGCTGGAAACAGCCTAAGTGCCCATCAGTAGAGGAGTGGACCAAAAAACTGTGGTACATTTACACAGTGGAATACCACACAGCAGAAAGAAAGAAGGAACTCCTACCCTTCACAACAGCATGGATGGAACTGGAGAATATTATGTAAGTGAAATAAAATAGGTGGTGAAAGAAAAATACCCTATAATTTCACCTATAAGTGGAACCTAGTGAACAAAACAAACAAATGAGAGAAATAGAACCAGAGGCAGGCAAACATGGAACAGATTGACAGCAACCAGAGGAAGGAACAAGGGGGACAACAGTGGAAAGAAGATGAAGGGATTAGTCAAGGAATGTGTACGAATGACCCATGGACATGGGCAACAGGGGGAGCAGGAGGTGGGCTGGGTGGAGGAGAGCAAAGGAGGAAAAACTGGGATAACTGTAGTAGAACAATAAAATATTTAATAATAAAATAAAATTTACACTGTACCAATCACTTCCTTTATGACTTCTGAATTAGACAACAGATGAAAATGTATTATACCAACTGGTTTTTATCAAGTGTGCATACACACATATAGACCTACTTGATTGATTTTAATGATTGTATAACATTATAGTATATGTATAATTTAACTGATCCTCTGTTAGTTTACATTTGGGTTGCTTCTAATGTTTTAATATTTTTAATATTGTTATAATGAGTTTTTTAAAATTTATCTTTTCACAAACAACATTAATAAGTATTTATTGAATATATACCAAAAGATGTATAGTTTTCAAGGATCCAGGGGATCAGAGGATGAAGCAGTTCTTAAATTTCTGAAAAGAAATTTCTGGATCAAACTGCATATTACTTCACAATTTCCAAAATATCACCAAAATTTTTAATGTTGGTGTCTACTTACATAGTTACCCATTGTATAAAATATTGCTTGTTTCTTTAAGCCTTTGTTCATAGAGGATTTTTTAAAAATTGCTCTTTTTAAAGTTGTCAATATGAAAGGCGAAAATGATAATGCATGGTTGTTTGAATCTGCATTTTTTATTTGAGTGTATGATTGAGCATCTTCTCATATGCTTGATCATTATAAATACATGTTCTTAAGTAAATTGCTTTTTTTAACTGGGACATTTATCTCATGCTTATTGATTTATAAATGTTCTTTATACAGTAAAAATAGTAACTGTCATGTAAATTAAACATTATTTTTCCCCCATGTATAAGTCAGGCTCAGTGGCAGAGAAGAGTCAACACTAACTGGATAAATGAGAAAGGGATCCATGTGACTTACAGCACCTTTGTCAGAGCTGAGGATCAGCTGAAGCCTGAGCTGTGTGAATGACTTCCAAGGGAACTGCCATGGGTGCTGCTGTGGATAACCTGATTTAACAGATCAGAAAAGAGCCACTTCGTGCTCAATCCAGAACCATACAGTCTCCACTACCCCAGGTTACACCAAGTTCTACATTTAACCAGGACCTGAATTCAATTTTTATCTGTTTTTAATTGCATAGCAAAACCCAAGTTTTATCCTAGTTGCCCAGGAGCAACTATGTAAATATAAAGACCCTGTGAACACCAAGACAGATGAAAAACAGGTTGTAATGAATGCTGTGATTGTAATTTGCTTGATTTTATTTTTAGTCTCATGAGCTATGCAGGAATTTAAATGTTTAAATCACCAATATTTTCCTAGTAGAAAAATATTTGTGCTTTCCCAGAAATCATTCATTTCAAGACACATACATATCTTCCTTCAATATTATTTTTAAAATATTTTGAAATATTTGATTTTTTTTTAATTTTGCCATGTTTCACAAATGTCATAAGGATCATAATGAATTCTTATAGACTACACTGTTGCTTCATCAATTTACTAATATTTCCTCTGGACTTATTTAAAAATTAATGAGCTTTATTGAGGCATGAAACACATAATATAAAATCCACTTTTTCAGTGTAAATAATAAATATTTCAGTACATTTACAGATTTATGCAATTGTACTCACAATTCAGTTTTAGAACATTTGAAGTTACTCCCTGTTCCCACCCTAGCCCCCAGCAACTATTAATCTAGTTTCTGCCTCTAGTTTCACCTTTTCTGGAACTTTATGTAAATGAACTACAGTCTGAGTTATATTGATTCTAGCTTCTCACTTCCTTTAATGTTTTTGAAGTGTATCTATGTTCCAGTACCTATCAGTATTTTGTTCCTTTTATTCATTTACCAGTTGACAGACATTGAATACTTTCTAATATTTGACTATTATCAAAGAATAACATGAACACTCATTTACAAGGTTTGTATGGACAAATGCTTTCATTTGTCTGGGTGGGTATGAGGAGTAGAGTTGCTGTGTGTAGTACACAGAGTAATAGCCCACCAAAGATGTCCCTACCCAGTCCAGGAACTGTGAATAGTAATATTTCAAGGCTGAGGGTACTTTGCAATGTGATTAAGCTCCCTAATTTGGAAGACTGTCCTGGATTATCCAGGTGGGCTCAATGTAAACACAAAGGTCCTTAAGAGAGAGATACAGGAGTCGAGGTCAGAGCAGGAGATGTGATGATGCAAGCAGAGGTCTGAGGTCAGAGGAAGAGGGAGAGAAGTTCAAAGGTACTACATTGCTGGTTTTGAAGATGGAAGAAGGAACGATGAGCTGAGGAATGCTGGTGTCTTTGAAAAGCTGGAGAAGGCAGGAAAGTGGATTCTTCACAGAACCTTCAGAAAGAATGCAGCATGGCAGACACCTTATTTGATTTGAGCCTTATGAGACCATTTTGGACTTCTGAATAAATTGGTGTTGTTTTAGGACACTAAATTTGTGGTAACTGGTTATATCAATAATAAGAAACAAATGCACTGGATTATACATTATAATAAAATTATACTTAGCTATATAAGAAATCGCCAACCTGTTTTGCCAAGTGACTGCACCATTTTTAATCCCACCAATAATGTATTAGGGATCTAGTTTCTTCACATTCTTACCAACACTTTCTATTTCTTGTATTTTTCATTATAGCCTTTCTAGTGGGTATGAAGTAGTATCTATTTTTTATATTCATTTCCATAATTACTAATGCTATTAATCATATTTTAAGTGCTCATTGGACATTTGTACACTCTTTGTTGAAAAGTTTATTTAATCTTTGTCCCTTTTAAAAATTGTATACATATCTTATTGAGTTGTAAGAGTAACATATTCTGAAAATATAATTCACAAATATTTTCTCCCAGTCTAGGGCTTATATTTCATTTTTCATTGGTCTCTTTTAAAGCATGATAATTTTACATTTTTATGTCTAATTTATTCTAATTTTTAATAGTCATACCTAAAAAACCATCTAAGAAACACAAGGTCACAAATATTTACTTCTATGTTTTCTTTCAAGAATTTTAAGTTTATTCTTATTTTGAAGTCTGTGATCCTTTTGTCAGATATATATATATATATACAAATATATATATATATACATATATATACACATATTTAATTGTTCTTTTTGTTTTGTATTTTTTCCATTACCATTTAATCTTCTTATATCCTCCTCTGCCTACCCACAATCATCGTACTGTAGTCCATCCATGTCCATGAGTCCCATGTATTCTGTGAGATACAGGTAAGTTGATTTCTGCATACAAATTTTTGTTTCCAGGACTGTTCATTGAGTCTATGGTAACACTTGTCAGTACTTCTCTTTCTTTGTTAATACAGGTCTGTAGTAAGTTTTGACATTAAGAACTGTATGTCCTCCAATTTTATTATTCTATTCAAGAGTGTTTTGGCATTCTTGGATACTTAAAATTTTCATAGGCATTTAAAAATCAGCTTCTCAATTTCCTCAAAAAATTTATTCAAAATGTCAGCTGAGATTTTGATAGGATTTGTGCTAAATCTCTGGATTTACTGGGAATACTATCTTAACAGTATTGTCTCTCTGTTCATGAATACGGGCGATCTTTCTATTCACTTGTCTTCTTTAATTTTTCCAGGTAATGTTTGGTAGTATTAAAAAAATAAATTTTGACTTTTTAATTAAATTTATTGCTAAATATTACTAAATATTGCTAAATTTATTGGTAGTATATAGAAATTCAATTAATGTTGTGTAATAATCCCTTATCCCATGATTTCCCACACTTGTTTATTTGTTCTAGCAGTTTCTTTGTGGAATTGTTTGATTAGGTTTTTACAATACGATGACATGTATGAATAGGACAGTTTACTTCCATCCTTTCCAGTCTGGATAACTTCTGTTTCTATTTTTCTTCCTTATTGCTCTGAACCTTCAATGTACTGCTTAATGGAAGTTGTTAAATATGCTTATATTCTTCCCAATTATGGGGAAAAACATTCAATCTCTCAACATTAAGTAGAACACTAACCTTGAGATTTCACTGATGCTCTTTATCAGTCTGAGGAAGTCCCATTCTATTTCAAGATTTTGAAGCTTTTTTCAAAAGCATGAATAAATGATGGATATTATCAAGTGTGTATTTTTTCTGTATGTGTTGAAATGATCATATGATTCTTACCTTTTAGTCTATTAATGCTATTTTACATTAATTAACCTTTAGTTATTAACCTTACCTTGCATTCTTGTGATAATTGCATTTTATGTTTGCTAGATATGGTTTGTTTATATTTTGTTGAGAATTTTTGCATCTCTATTCATGAGCCATATTGGTTTATAATTTACTTTTCCTGTGATTTGTTTGGTTTAGTGTCAGGGTGATACTGATTCATAGAATGAATTGGAGAGTATTCATTCCTTAATTCTCTGCAAAAATTTGGGAAGATTTGATATCATTTTTAAAAGTAATTAGTATTTGCCTAAAAAGCCATGTGAGCCTCTATGTATCTTATGGGAAGATTTTTAGCTACTAAATCCATTTCCTTATTGTTTTAGGTATATTCAGATTTGTTTCTCTGTCCTTTAGTGCTACCAATTTATGTGATATTATATATATGCAACCTTAGTAACGATCACAATATTTTGAAGGGTTATATTATCCAGTTGTACTGACCCTTCCTTCAGTATTAAATATCTCTTTTTAGCTTTTAGAATACTTTGTCACACTTTTTTGTTTGCACTTTTATGGTGTATATCTCAGCATTCTTTTGTGTTTAATTTTTGTGTCTTTATATATAAAGCTCATCTCTTAATGAGATCTGGAAACCCAAGCCAAGGTTATCCTTTTTCTAGGTTATTTTTTCTGAATGCCTACAATGTTATTGTGAAATATATATATGCAAATATGTTTTTATTTTTATAAAATTTTATTCATATTCCATAGGTTTTAAATCATTGTCATGCTTTTAAAAATAATTCATAATTCATTTTTATATCTTTTCTTAAATTCTTGTTTTTTTTTAATCCTTACCCAAGGATATATTTATTGATTTTTAGAGAAAGGGGAAGGGAGAAAAAGAGACAAACATTGATATGAGAGAGAAACATCAATAGGTTGCCTCTCATACATGCCCTGACTGGGGACCAAACCCACATCCCAGGCATGTGTCCTGGCAGGAATTGAACCCGCAACCTTTTGCCTTGCAGGATGATGCCCAACCAACTGAGCCCCTCTGGTCAGAGCAGTGGTGGATTCTTTTACTTTTTTTTTTTTTAAAGACTTTCAGAGAGAGAAAATGTGAGATTATGGAAGTTTTGGAAAAATCACTTGTGCAAAGTTTCGGTTGAGTTTTTACTGACGTCCTCCATTATCCCTGCAACATGGTAGATGGTCAATATATATTTAGATTGACGACCTTGACTAGCATTACTACCTTGTGATAGTGTTTTCTAAAATGTCTTTACATTTTAGAGGTTACCAATTATTTTCTGAAATAGTTTTGAAGTTCTTAAAACAAGATAAGAAACAAAGTGAAAACAATAATTGTTACTATTTATGTGGCTAATATGTGCTAGGCATTATATTAAATATTTGATTTAATAATTCTCATTTAATTCTTATATTGTCCTATAAAGATATTCCTATTATATTAATTTCTATTTTATCAACAAAAAAACTTAAACTCACAGGCTAAATATCTTACCTAATTCCTACAACTTTCAAGTAATGAATTCAAATTCAGGTTTGTCTCTCTCCAGAAACCATACTCTCAGTCATTATGCTCTCCAGCTGCTGAGAGAGAATTAGTATTTTTAGCCATGCAGACACAATCAGGTATATTTTGAAAGTGTGTTTATAAGTTAAATGTGTTTGTGAACTAGAGAGTAGTGTATTATGAAATTTCATGCTTTAGAGAATAAATAGTGGCTGAAAATATTTCTCCTTGACATCATTCATTCATTTATTTATTTAACCAATAATCATACCTTGTGTCTCTTGTTCTGAAAGGCAATAGTCTAAGTCATGAAAAATTAGAAGAAGGAATTATACTCAGAATTTGTTTTCAGAACTTAGGTGAACTACTGCATAGTGTAATACAACTATACAAGTGTTACATAGTTTATGGAAGAGTTTATGGAAGAGAGGGACACCATTTTAACTTTTATTACCCAATACCTTTTCTACTAAGCAGTTACATTTCTCTTCACATTTTGCAAGATAACAGTTTTCAATACTGGCTTATAATCCCAAAATAGCAATTTAGCATTTTCCACTGTAATTTGTATTTTTGCTACCATTGTGTCTGCTTGGCTAATGACTTAATAACATCTTCTGTCTCCTCATTTCTCACACACATGCCAACATTAAAATCTTCAGAAAAGTTTTTTTCCTTTTCAAAAATATGTATTCATAATATTTGGTTTTTAAATAATTCAACTCTACTATTTAATAATGGGCCACCATTGGACCTTATTGTTCCCTATGTCTGAAGCAGACAAATATATATTTTTTTCATTCACTGATACTACTCTATTTGCAAAAACTGGAGGGTTGATATTGCTGAGTTATGCAACCTGTGCAAGGACAAGTGGTCTTGTGGTTAAATCATAACATACATTAAAAGTACAAATTTTATTCTATTTCTTTTCCTAGCTTGTGATGACACCTTCCTTTTTATGTGGTTGTATTCTTCTTTAAATGGCAATGTTAATAATGCTGTCCTCACTTATTTCAAAGGAATTTCAAAAAACCTCTCATGTTAACCACTGAGGTAACACAAAGATACAAGACATACATATTCAATACCAATTAACATGCCTCTAAGATTATCATCCCCAAAACATGAATATTGAGTGCTAAGAACTTTATATTTCCATGGTCACATTCGGTGCCAGGAGGAAGGAACATGATGAAACAATGTAAGAGAGATAAATGCCAATTACCACTCCAAGGACCAGACACAAATTTTTAGGAAGAATATGATAATAATTAGGAGACTAGAACAAAATTGTGTTATCACTGTAAAGAAATAATTTATATCTTGCTACATTTACACATGTTGATGGAAAAATATGTAGCTGATTGACTGTCAGTACAGGTGGATATGTCTATAAATGGATACATTTTAGAAGGATTTTAATGATCTACTCTGCATTCTTTTTAATGAACTACATCAACTTGTTTATCTCAACAATGTAATGAATTCAAAAGATCTTGAACTTGAATCCTTATTTTAGTCTCTCATTCTTATGTGTAAAAATTACATAATTATATACCTATAGGAAAATAATATTTTTTACTAATCAGTATATTGAAGTAAATGACAACATGCTAAATATCATACAAATAAGTTACTGACTTTATACCCACGGTGTTACTCACGAACAGTTCAAGATATTGAGATATCAAGAGCATTGCAGCTTGAAAGATCATGGAAGCTACCGGCTGTGGGTTTTCTTAATGCATACTAGGTATTTATATAACTGAGATTTAAAATCCACAACTGTATATGAATAATCATTTAAAAATTCAGATCACATTGTGACTAACTATATAAACTATGTAGACTTGGGGTGTGAGTGTGTGTGTGTGTGTGTATAATGCCCACGTCCATTCATATGAAAATTCTAGTGGTATATGTTTTAACCAT
Organism: Desmodus rotundus; assembly: GCF_022682495.2. Classification (NCBI taxonomy): domain Eukaryota; kingdom Metazoa; phylum Chordata; class Mammalia; order Chiroptera; family Phyllostomidae; genus Desmodus; species Desmodus rotundus. The sequence continues at coordinate 51,301,968 of NC_071389.1, forward strand.
CTGCATTTCTGGTTCAAAATTATCCTTGACCTACTAAACAGCTACAGCAAATAATTTATTACCTTTGTCATTGTACTCATCATAACTCTAACAGGCAGTTTAAACAACTTATTAGTGAAAAAGCAAAATTAGATGAAAATGAATTTTAAATTTACAAAACTCATGTGTATATTCTGTGCCTCAGAAGCATGACTTTGGGTGGTTTTCACTGTCCAATAGGGTCGTACATCTTTATCGGGCATCTTACCCCTGCAGCGATATGTGAATGTGTGAGGGCTTCAACAATGCCGAGCCATTTACTGTACATGGCAACTGTTACTATGCGTAGTGGCTGAAGATTCAAAGTTGAAGTTAAGTAATGTGTTTCAAGGAATTTCCTGTTAGAGCGTGAGTAAAAACAAAGCTTACTTTCAGAACCCGTGGACATGTAAGCATCCCTGTTTGACTCACATCTACATCATAGCTAGATGTCATCACATGACTTCAGGGAGTATGAAAACTAATGATTTTTATCCTATATCCAACATAGAGAAAACGAGTAGGTTATTTTCAACCTGCTCTTAGCTCAGACTCTTACAGAGTCCTGAAGACTAAAACTATATTTCAAATTACCATTTCATCTCATAGAGATAAGGAAGCAGAAGGACTGGGGAAAGCATGCTTAGTCGAGGTTTCTAGAAATGGGTGATGACAGTAGTAGAAACATTTTCTGCAACCCTAATCCTACTGCTACTAATGGTAATAGAAAAGGTGACAGATCAATCCAAACGCTTTTGAATCAGACTCAAAACCTCAAGTTATAGCCAACATCTGATCAACCTTAAATATACAGCTCTAATTTATTTACATTTTCCTCTGGTGAAGGGTCAGACTTAATTTGCTTTTTCTTTTCTCATCTATTGTGTGGGCCTTCATTGTCCAAACCCTCAGTTTTATTAGTGGCTTCACATGATGTACTTTCTGCAAGTCAACAATTCATAAACTGAGCAGATCTATCAGTTAAGAAATTTTGCAGTGACTCAAATTGATGATCCAGTTTAATTTGCCAAGCATTCTCATTGATTTTACCTATGAATCAGTTTGTTGCCAAATACATATGTGTGTGTTTCAGTTACGATACAAGTTAAAAATTGATTTTTTCAAAGAGATTTGGTTTTCAACAAATCATCCTAGTTGACCTGAAGAGACTCTTCCTGAGAAAATATGTTAATATAGATTTTGTAAATTTGTGTGAAGATCTTATTTGAAATAAAGATGAAGTTTTCCGTAGTCAATTGTTTTGAGGATTTGGAGAAGTGGTATTGCAATTAAGACTGATGCCCCAGTCTTTAATAAATAATTAAATACATATATTTAATGAAATATTACATTTAAGTTTTAAACAAATTTAATTATAATATATGGTAGAAGTAACATAGGCACTTGCATCTAACTTTACACACCTTTCAACATGACAGGGACATATTTGATTATTAGCATTGTTTTTTGGGGAAAATATATATTAACATAATAACAAATAACAATTCTTTAGCTTTGTAAGTTGAGGGTTTTATTAATTTTGGTTTATATTTTAGAATAATAAATCTAAGTTCTGCAGAGATCCCCAGTACTCAGGGATTCAGCTTTTATATCTGTATTGCGTTTTAATTACCTTCAAAGTTTCTTGGTGATTTTATACAGGATTGATCTACCCTTTGTTGACCATTATACACATATTTGGCTTCTTTCCTAAAATTTGAATAAAAACTGAATATTCTGCTTATCTGCTTTCTGCCTTGTATTACTTTCTTACAACTCCACATGTACACATTGCTCTTCACGCCATCCATTCCTGATGGACATGAACCATACCACTGGAGAATATGTTAGTAGCCCCCTAATGCTGTAACAAATTACCACACACTTGGTGGCTTAAAAATACAAATTTATTCACTTAACAGTTGTGGAGCAAAGAGTCTAACGGGTAAAATCAAGTTTTCAGGAGAGCCATGTTCCTTCTGGAGATCTCAGGAAATGATCCTCCCCACCCCCACCCCCCATTTTCCAGCTTCTAGAGGCTGCCCACATTCCTTTGCTCATGGCCCTATTTCAGCTGTTGTATCAGCCGACCTATGGTCCACAGTGGCATCATCTTTTCTGAATCTGTTGCTCTTGCTTACCTCTTATAAGGGCCTTTGTAGTTACATCAGGTTCACCCAGGGTACTTTCCTCATCTCAGAATCCTTAAATCAGCCACATCTGCAAAGGCTCTGTTGTCCTGTAATGTAACATAATCACAGGTTCCAGTGGTTAGAATGTGTACATGCTTGTGGCTGGGGGATGGGGCACAGTATTTCTCCTAACACAGAGAGGCATACACATAGAAGGGGTTCCACATTTCTTAAAAGAATTGAATAAAGAATTTTCAATTTTAAGCAGATATTTCTATTTTCTGTTTCATAAAGTAGGTTTGAATTTTTAGTATTTCCTGGATCACTTTACTCTTTCTTAATATTTTAGTTTATATTATTTACTTTGTCTGTTTGTTGTTGTTGGAATTCTGTAGACTGTCATTTATTTGTTTGAAGGATGAAGCAACAAATTTAGTCAATTTTTTAATGTAACAATTAAATTATCATAAATATTTTAGAGGTTAATAGTATTTAACTTCATTTGCACAACTAGACTTTGGAAAAATGGAATGAAGTATGGGAATTATATGTAGTTTGTATTGTATTTTTAAATAATTACTCTGAGTTTTATGACTTATTATAATAATCATCTTTTTCTTTTATTTAAAGTATATGGATACTTTTTCTTTAATGATTTTCCCTTTTTCAATTATAGTTGATCTACAACATTATGTTAGTTCAGGAATACAACATATTGATTATACATCTATATAACTGATGAAGTGATCACCCTGATGAGTTTTGTGCCCATCTGACACCACGCATGGTTATTACAATATTGTTGACCGTGTTTCCCATGTTGCATCTCCATGACTGTTTGTATAATTGGCAATTTGCATGTCTTAATCCCCTCTCTTTTTTCACCCGTCTTTCCAATTCTCCTCCCATCTGGGAACCAACAAAATGTGCTCTGTATCTACCTCTATTTAATTTGTTTGTTTATTTATTTATCTATTTTAGATTTCACATATAAGTGAAATCATATGGCACTTGTCTTTCTCTATCTGACTCATGTTACTTAGCATAATATCCTCTAGGGCAATCCACATTGTGACAGGTGGTCACATTTTGTTCTTTTTTTGACTAAGCGATATTCTATTGTATATATGTACCTGTGCATGTACCACATCTTCTTTATCCATTTGTTTATTTAAGGATGTTTAAATTGCTTCCATATCTTGGCCATTGTGAATAATACTGCAATGAACAATTGTGCTTTGGGCTTCTACATATACATATCCAGAAGTGGAATCACTGGGTTGTTCTTTGTCTCTTGTTAGAGCCTTGTTTTAAAGTCAATTTTGTCTTTAGCTTTTTTCATATCTGTTTGCATAGAATATCTCTTTCCATCCCTTTAGTTTCAGTGTTTGTGTCATTCAATCTGAAGTGAGTATCTTGTAGGCAGAGTATGTATGGGTCTTGTTTTCTTATACAGTCAGCCACCCTATGTCTTTTGATGAGATTATTTAATCCATGTACATTTAAGTGTTGATAGGTACATAGCTATTGCCATTTTATTATGTTTGATTATTTTCTACCATTCTTCTTCTTAAAGAAGTCCCTTTAACATGGTATGTAATACTGGTTTGTTGGTGATGGACTCCTTTTGTTTTTTGGGGGATCTGAGAAGCTCATTATCTGTCCTTCAATTCTATTTATTATTGTTATTATTATTATTATTATATTATACACTATTAACTATGCTTTACAGTTGTTCCCATTCTAAATGAGTTTCACTTGGTAGAATAATCGTAATTACTGCTCCATGCTTCTTATCACTTTGAATATTTTATGGCAGTCACTTATGGCATGTAAAGTTCCTGTTGAGAAATCAGCTGACAGTTTCGTGGGAATTCCCTTGTAAATAAACAAATGCTTTTCTCTTGCTGCATTTAAGGTTTCTTTTTGTCTTTAACCTTTGGCATTTCAATTATGGTGCGAGCCTCTTTGGGTTCATCTTGTTTGGGACTCTGTGTACTTCCTGGGCTTGTATGTCTATTACCTTCACCAGTTTAATGTTACCAGACTGAAGGGATACACTTGCTGCATGATTCAAAGCCCAATAGGACATGAACAGGAGTTCGTAGCCAAGAAAGTAAGAGCTTCTTAGTTGAGAAAATGGTGTCTCATCTGGAGTCACAGATAAGCTACTTCAAAGACCTGGTTCCCCATGGCTACCAGAGGGTGGACTAAATAAGGAAAAAAAATCATTAATCATAGAGACTAAAGGAGTTAAGTTCATGTTCTCTCCTGATTGGTTAGTGCTAGGGTAGAGGGTAATTATCATTACATCTGGTCCTGATATCAGCCGTGGCATTTCTTCACCTGGTTCATTTTGCTTTCCAGGGTCTGGAGTTAAAAATTGAGGTCAAAATGTTATTTTTAGTTTGATTGAAAACTCTGTCACTGTGGTCAGTAGACCCAAGACCTTGTTTCTAAGACTACTGGATGCTGACCAGAACCTCGGTGTTTTCAGGGTTTACTGATTAGACAAGGGAAAAGAGTTAGGTCAGGGTGCTGGGTGAGAACAGTTTGAGTCAAAGCATAAGAACAAAAAGAAAATGTCAGATTAATGAAAAAAAGTTTTCTACACAGTTACATTAGGGGAGTTTTCATTATTATATCTTGAAATAGCTGTTCAATTCCTTGCTCTCCTTTCTCTTCTTCTGCTAACTTTATTATATGATTGTTTATAGGCTTTATGTTATCCCAAAAGCCCCTTAAAATAACCTCATTTTTTGTATTCTTTTTTCTCTTTGCTATTCTGATTGGGTGTTTTAGCTCTCTTGTCTTCCAAATTGCTGCTATGATCCTCTGCTTCATCCTACCTACTGGTGCTTTCCTTAAATGTGTTCTTCATTTCATTTATTTTATTTTTCATTTCTGACTGATCCTTTTTTATGTTTCTACCTCCATTTTTATATTCCCTGTCCTCTTTGTTAAAGTTCTCACTGAGTTTATCTACTCTTCCCCTAACTTCACTGAGCATCCTTATAATCACTGTTTTGAACTCTGCATCTGATAGATTGTTTGTGTCCATTTTATTTGGTCCACTTTTGGAATTTTGTTCTGTTCTTTCATTAGGAAAATGTTTTTCTTTTTTGTCTCCCTCCTTGCATTTGTTTCTATGTATTAGGCAGAAGTGTTGCATCTTCCAGTCTTGTTTGACTGGCCTTATATAGCAGGTGTCCTGTGGGGCCCCGTGGCCCAGTGTACTTGGTCACATGAGCCAGGTTCTCTAGGTGTACCCCTTGGTGCATTGTGTGTGTCCACCTGTTGTATCTGATCCTTGATTGCTGTTGGCACCTCAGTAGGCAGAAATGACTCTCAGGCTGTTAGGACTGACCCACCTGGTCTACAACAGAGGGTCTGTCATGCAGGAGCTGACTCTATGGAGCAAGATTCACTTTAGCATGGCTCTGAGCCTGATGAGTCCTCCCTTAGGATATGTTGTTTGTGGAGTCATTGGATGGGGTCTGATAGGATCTGAAGCTGTCTACCAGGTGTGCTGATTCTGAGGCCTCTTGTGAGGGGCTCTGGTATAGACCTAGGTCAGCTGCTGCAAAGTGATCTGCAGAAGGTTGCTGCTTGTGCTAGGATTGGACGTGACTATTAGAGGCTAAGCTGCAAACCAAAGCTGGTTGTCACTAGTCCTAGGCTTGGGGCTGCTAAGCAAGAGGTACAGTGTGTGCCAAGGCCAGACACTGCTTGCTAGGGGTTTGTAAACTTTTGAGAAATTTAGGAAAGCCTGTAGCACAAATGAAGACGGGATTTTTGCATGAAAAAGCTACTGTGAGGTTATTAGGTGGGCACTCGATTTGAGTGGTGTGGGGTCTCGAGGAATTCCCTGGGTGAGGTGAAGGGTGTTAACCAGGTTGATGGTGACTTAGACTTGGAACCTACCTTCACTTTCAGGCTAGATGGGGGAAGGGCCCAACAAAGGAAGAATGACTCTGTCAGTACTTCTGTCTGGGGGAAAGTTGCCCTTCCAGCTCCTGCTCTGAAGTCAGACAACTCAGTTCTTCGCTATATGTCCCTAGAGGTTTTGAGCTGCTGCCCCAGCTCTAGAGCTCAGAGCAAATAAGTCTCTGCAAGGGCCCTTTAAAAATAATCCCTGGGTTTTCAGTAGCCCTCTGTCTTATTCAGCCACAAAGCCCCTCAGCCAGAAGTTATGGGGACTCTACTTCCAAGTACTAGACCCCTGGCTGGGGAGACAGGTGCAGGCTCGTACTCCTTGCTCCAAAAGTGAGACCTCTGCAGTTGCAATATGCCTTAGGGTTCTCAACTGCCCCACGTAGGTGTGAGATCAGCGTGTTCTCCATTTCTGCCCCTCCTATGAGTCTGGATGTGGCTTTTTCTGTGCATCCTTAGTTAAAGAATTTCTGTTCAGCTAGACTTCAGGTGGTTCTCAGCGAGAGTTATTCTGTAGTATAGTATAATTTTGATGTGGTCGTGGGAGGAGGCAAGCACAGTGTTTTCATACTATGCTATCTTGATCACAAGTCTGTCATGGCTACTTGTTACATAGTTATTTTTTCCTACACTGAAAGCCAAAACATGTTGTGAAAGGTTTTATTTGTCCATAGTGCCACTTTTGGTCATAACAAAGGTTGGCTTCATTGTTCATATCTCAGAGAAAAGTGAATGTCTTCATCAATTTTCTCAAAAGATGAAATCTTTTGTTTTTCTATGGGCTTCTATCATGTTTAATATACAGCATAAGAAAAGAACATTTTAAATGGTCATAAGAAAAACAAGTGCAAATATTATTCTTTTCATTTTTATGTGTCTACAACTTTGTATACACAGAAGGGATGATGTAAGCACACTGATATTTATTTTGTGCCTATTGTAATAACAGATGTTTATGGACTTCTTTCTATGTGCCAGATACTTAGTATTTTACCACATAATAAATAAATATATGTATTTAATCTTCAGAGCAAACTCATCAGGTAAATACTTACAGTACTCTGACTTTCTAAATTGTGGAAACTGGGAGATGCAATTTCAAACAACTTTCTCAAAGTGCTATTAATGGCGAGTAAATGTGAAGTCATGATTTGAACCCAGGTAATCTATTTTTTAAGTCCATACCCATCCCTGCTATGAACCTGCCTTTAGAAGTCACGTATGGTCTACGTGCTTCACCTCTATTTTATCACTTAAACATCATGATAATAAATATTTTAAGAGGCTCCCAATTCCCAAAATAAAAGGACAAAAAAAGGCAGCTTAATAATGTTACAGAGATATGCTAAGTAACTTAAAACCACAGGTTTGGGGGCATTTATTCAAGTTTTCAAATATTCCAAACTAGTGATCAATGAAATTCTGAGCTAAGTGCTCTGAGTGATGTAAAGGTGAATTAGAGACTATTGTTGATTCAAAGGAGCCCATATTCTGGTAGGTCTGGTATTATTTGTGGGTAAGCTCTATAGCACTGTAAAAAATGATTTTGTTAGTAGTGTTTTCAACCCTCCTTTTTCCGCAACCTGCTCCAATGACAGATCCTGGTCTGAGGCACAAAGACTCAAAGAAATTTATTTCAAACCTGTAGAACTTAACACCAAGTAGCCCTTGATACTTAGACTTTACTTCATCCCTATTTAGAAAATTTAATATCTGCCTTTTTTTTTTTAACTTTGTATGTGAGTCATTTATTGGTCTGCTTGGCATGTAAATTCCAACAAACTAGAAGCTGGTTTAAATTTTCCCAGCATCCCAACTTAGAGTGGTTCTGACACATGATTACGGCCTGGTGACTGGGATCTGATGAAGTGCTGGCAGAGTGTAATGAAGCTGACTTCCTGCTTACTGTCCTTCCTTTCTTCATAGTATCCACTCCTTTATTTCTTATTGACATGCTCTGACTAGCTCAGCTGAATTCAGTTCAACAAAATACGCATTGAGTGAAAAGACTTAATATCAGTCTCTGGAGTCAAATCTTGGCTCTATCATTTCTAATAGTGTGGCTCTGAGGCACTTATCTTTTTGGTTCTAGTCCTCTCATCTTAAAATAGTAATAGCAATAATAATAACACTAACAATATTTGTTTTTTTCTATGTACCTGGAACATAAGGAAAAATGAGAAAATCAAACCCTAAATGATAAAATCAATAATTGTGTCATACATTTGATTATACAGAAATAAAAAGGCTACAAATTCATGCATATAGACTTTCTGTTTCTCTGTATGGGATTCTGTGTTACAGGTGTCATGTCTGACATGATATGGGATGTGGTAAGATTGAAATCAGACGAGAGCACAGAGGGGAACTGAGGGAATGCTAAAGTTCAAAAGGCATAGATGTGGGACACATCGTGGACATGTGTGGTTTGATTAAGGGACTTGTCAAAAAAGGAGCCAGGAACAGAAGCCAAGTTGAGTTACCTAGGAAAGCAGGTGAGATGACTGGAAACTGCACCTGGGAAGCAAACACTCGAGCCATTTAATTATGAAGATTGACATCTCTTGCCTCGAGCTACTTTTAATGAGCCTGGAGTCTGGGGTGTCTGTGACTCTTGGCTGCATTACTGTCAGATGCTGCCCAGTACCTCACAGGCAGTTCACTGTAGTGTCATAAAGTCATACGATCACATGGCATTCTCTCATTTTCTTTTCACACAAGAACAGCGATTTCTACCTTGCTGGGGTACATTTCATTCTAAAAGTTTAAAATGTTTCAAAGATTCTAATGTCTAACATGGATAAAAGGGAAGAATTACCTGTGCATTACCCCTATATTGAGGTACTGATATTGATGCTCTCACCCAATCAAGCTCATTCTCCATATTTATCAGGAGAGAAGAAAGGTAAATTTCTACTTTTATTGATAAAATTAAGAAATAAATTGCTGAAATATAAATTGAGGTTATGATTTTACACATATGTGGTAATAGCTTTAATTTCACTTAATGAAAACAGAGTCAGAATCTCAGTTAACCCAAGGAAAATAAAAGTTCTATTGTTCCTCAAATGAAGGGATACTACTTTTAGACTGAAGAAGCAGGGCTATCTCGTCTCTCTTTTTTTTTGTGGCTGGATTGTTGTACATATTAGAAGTGCTTTGCTGCATTCATGGATCTATAATCACACCTGCAAATGAGGAAGGAATCTATAGAAATGGGAAGCATTTCCAAAGCCATGAATATGCATGTAGTATGTGTTGCCAGAAATATCATAATGAAAAATAGTTTGTAAGTATCCAGGATCCAGCAATACTGCTTTTATTTCCCTGATGTCAGAACTCAGCCATTGACCAGAGCAGATAAACGAAATTCAATATTTAGAAGTCACTGTTCATGATGCTAATTTCAGAAAAGCCAGTATTAATGTGTATTGAAGGAATATAACTGATTCTAAGAAGTGGTTTATGGGGTACCAGGCAAATTCAGTGTCCATTTCCCCTCACGAAATAATGTTTATGTGTTGGCTGGTGCTTGGACTTCATTAAAACTTTACTTTTAGTTTACTAAGGCTTTTTTCATAAATACAATTGAAAAAAGTGAGAGAGACCGTACCTACAAATCTAAAACAGAAAAACAAACACACACATTATCAGTCTTTTAGCTGTAAAAAATTGAATCAAAGTTTCTCTCCTAAGTGGCATTTTCAACAGAGAGTATTAGAGAACCCATGAGGTCTTTGAGACGTCAAGGACTTGGGTTCAAGGTATGTTGGCAATATTGGGATTCAGTCCGGTTAAATGTATGTTGGACACCTGAAGAAAAAAACATGTCCTGACTCTGTAATCCTCCTTTCAGACCTTTCAGACCACTGACTTTGCATCTTCATTACGAAATGAATAATTTTAACTGAGAATTATGGGTGTGTGAAAATGAGGTTTATTGAGAAACAAACAGAAACCTACTTAAAGGCTTCAGAGATATTGGGAATTAATTTTCTTTCTGTTTAATCACATTGTTTTTTTTTCCTTCTGTATATTTAGAGCTTAAATTACCAGCTTCTTTGTAAATCATACATCAATATCATCGATACTTGTTAGTGTTAACAACCTCTTGGGGAAAAGCAATGGCACAGCCTTAGATACATGTGGGTTTGTTTGTTTGTTTTTCTTTGGAACACTGATTAACCTAAAAATATGTACCAAAAGGGAGAATCCCTTGGAAATGTTGTTTTATTAAAATCTATGTCAGGGAGCTTCAACGCAGTCCCCCGGTCTGCCAGGGATGAAGAATAAGTCTACCAAGACACGATCTGCTTGGGGAGGAGAGGTGGCCAATTCTCTCAAAGGAGAAGGGCCTTGATCCTTTCCCTCCATGGGCTTTTATTAGGTTCATTCGCATAGCAATGCAGATAAAGCTCATCAATCATTGTCAGCCAGTAAGGGTTAAACAATACAGGATTTACAGAGAACCTTGAGGGCTTATTCTGAGTTACAGCCAGTTAGTTAGAGGGCCACAAAACTTTAGGCGCCAGACTCATCTCAGGTCTGGACCCTTATCTCTTAAACTGAGAGTACAGATTAAGTAGGTTTCACAGGAATGTAGTATTTTCCTTAGGCCTGATTCCCCAGGGAATCCGCCCCTCCCGGCACAGGACTGCGCTGCCCTCTGTTATCGCTTCAGGCTCTAGTCAGACAGGGAAGTAAAGCAGCCAAGAGATTAGGAGACTTCTTGCAGACAGAATGAGGACTCAGGCTATTTCAAAGCCGAGGGGCAAGGGTCCATCACCCCCTTTTTCCACAGCCCCCTGAGTCCTTCCCTGGGGACTTATCCCTGGTGACCGGAGCCTGTCTTAGGTTGATCCTCCCTTGAGGATTCTTACCCGTCATTGGCTAACTGGCCAAGCTCAGGGCCAAGCAGGGTGAAGTGGGCAGAGGTGGCACTTCTGCCAGGGAGATAAGCTTTGCCTCCTTAGTGGCTTATGGTCCCAACTCTGACTCAGCCTTAATCATGGGGGTGGGGGGGGCTACAGCCTCTGAAACCAGGCAGGGCGGTTCCCAACAAATCCATACTTTGTATTCTAATAGATCACTTTGCTATCTGGAGAAGACATATTAATTAAAACAACAAGAATTTTTTCTTTCCTTTAACAAGTTAGATGTCTTTTGACACACAGATTTTCTGTGTTCAAACCTTTATGTTATTTTACCTAGTTTAATTAGGAGAGAAATTGACTGATAATGAAATATGATCCTAGTATTAAGATATTAGTTCAGTCTTAGAATCATGATGTCATAGAGTATGAGAATGAGAAGGAATTTTAGTTAGATAAATATTTTAAAACATTGCTCTGGGACTGTTGCTGCATTAGGTGCTAACTGTTCTATGGTGAAGATGAAGAGTTTATGCCCTTTTAGGTTCTAGAATCTAAAAGAGCAACCAACAAATAACCATTTAGTACACACTGAAATGTGGTGCCAAATAGGACAAGGAAGTGCAAGTTAGGTGACAACATATACTGGGGACATTTAGACCAGTCTTGTGAGTAGAGGGCAGTAAAGGACAATTTCCCAGAAGAAATTACTGTAAACCAAGACCTGTGGAATAAACAGAAACATCGACAAGAAGAGAGATAGGATAGAATGTTTTAAGCAAAAAACATATCATAGGCAAGGCCTGCTACGCAAGCTATCATATTTAGGGTACTCAAATAAGTTATTTGGAGAATAGCAGAGAATCAGAGTAGAGACTGAAGGAAATACAATGCAGATCTTTTTAAGATTTGGACCTCATCTTTAAATCAATGGACAAGGTCATAAAATCCAAAGCCAGGTAAGTGGCCTCAGCTGCTCTGAGGCCAAAGGTATGACTTCCATTTGCAATTCAGAGTTTATCAGTGACTACTCTGTATCAAATATTATTTTTCTTTCCATATTTATTTTTCTCTCTCTTCTCGTGCCTTCCTCATTGTCCCTTTCTGTCTTTTGGCCTTTTCTCTCTTAAGTGTTATTGACAGTATCCTAATGAATAAGTGAAAACAGTAGTTACATGTGACCAGTCATTGATCTAGATCATGATACATGTTACTGAAATGACAAATGCAAATCTCTCAATGACTATAATTAAACTAAACACATTCAGTAATAACTAAAAATGATTAAGGTATTAAAATTTTATAACAATTTAATATGCAAAAATTTGACTTGATTTAAATAATAACACAAAATAAAACCTACATTGACAGAAGCTATTATAGCTAATGTAGGGTAGAATAGAATTATTGATAAATCAAATCTTAATTATGATATTCATAGAGAATAATGAAATATATTTTGGTAAAAAAAAGAAAAAAGTGGAAATTGATTAATAGTACTTATTAGGAAATTGATCAAACAGTTAAATTGGTTCCATGAGTTCACTAATAAATGATTGACAAAATTCATCACTCTGTAAAATTTCAATTAAAATGTTTGCATTTTCTGCTTCTGTATAAGATGAGACTAGATTTATATTCCTGTCTAAAACAAAAATAGATAAAATATATGAAACAGCCCTGGCCTACTAGGTCAGTTGGTTAGAGTGTTTTCCTGATGTGCCAAGGTTGCAATTTTGATCCCTGGTCAGGGCACATACAAGAATCAACCAATGGATGCATAAACAAGTGGAAAAACAAATTGATGTTTTTCTCTCTCAGATCAGTCAATTAAAAAAGTGAAAAATGTTTTTTTTTTAAAGAAATCAGATATTAGATCATGAATGACAGTAATCACTAAGAGATGGAAAACAGAAAGATGAACCCCAGAAATATACACACAAATATAGTTAACTGAATTTTTAATGTAGGACCCAAAGTTATTCAATGGAGACATAATACTGTTTACAACAAATGGCACTGAAACAATTGGACATCCACATGACCCCACCCCCCAAAAAAAGAAACTAGAATCAGACTTTACATTCTTTATAAAAAGTAACTTGTAATGGATCATAGACCTAAATTTAAAAAGTAAAGATACAAAATTCCTAAAATATAACATAAGAGACAATCTAGATGACTTGGTTTTGATGATGATTTTTTAGATACAAGAATGTCTAATCCATGCACAGGACAAAAAGAAAGCATCAGAAACTGCCTGTGAGGGGGCCCAGATGTTACACTTAAAAAATACAAGTGGAGACCCAAAAAACACAGAATTTATTCATTAAAAACTGTGCATTTATTCTTATATGTTTAAACTTCAGTCATTTTCAAAGCACTATGTATTTGATGCAATGCACTTCTCAAGACTTTTTTCCACTGCTCAAAACAGTTTTTTCATTGGGGGGCTCTGCCTGCAGAGCCCCCTGGGCACCACAGATGAGAATAAGTCTACCAAGAGATGATCTGCTTGGGGAGGAAAGGTGGCCGATCTCTCAGAGGAGAAGGGCCAAGAGTCTTTTCCTCAATAGGCTTCTTTTGGGTTCAATTTGCACAGGAATACAGGTAAAGCTCATCAATCATTGTCAGGCAGTAAGGGTCAAACAATAGATAACATACAAAGAACTCTGAGGGCTTATTCTGAATCATGATCAGTGAGCTAAAGGGCTATAAAACTTTGGGAAACAAACTCATTTCATGCTTGGACCCTTATCAGAAAATGGAAGACATTCTTAGCAAAGCAGGTTTCACAGGGTTTTAGGTATTCTTTCTTAGGCCTGATCGCCCCAGGGAATCTACCCTTTCCAGCACAGGGCCTCTGGCATTGTTTCAGGCTTAAGTCAGGCAAAGGAAGTAAGGCAGCAAAGAGATTAGGAGACTTCTTGCAGACAGAATGAGGACTCAGGCTATGTCAAAGCTGAGGGGCCAGAGTCCATCACCCCCCTTTTCTATAGTCCCCCAAGTCCTTCCCTGAGGGCCTCTTCGTAACCATGCCTGTCTTAGGTCGTCCCTCCCTTGAGGATCTTACTTGTCATTGGCTAACTGGGCAGGCTCAGGGCCAAGCAGGGTGTAGTAAAGTGGGCAGAGGTGGTGCCCCTGCCAGGGAGATAAGCTTTGTCTCCTTAGTGGCTTATGGTCCCAAGGTGTCTCACTCAGCCTTAGCCATGGGGGGTTACAGCTTTTGAAACCAGGCAGGGCAGTTCCCAACATTTTTTAACTCATCAATTTTGATGCCTTTTAGTGCAACTGATGTTTTTTTGTTTCACTCTTCCACATCAGCAAAATATTTCCCTTTGAGGACCTTTTCATCTGGGGATACAAGAAAAGTCCCTTGGGGTGAGATTGGGTGAATAGGGAGATTAGGGTGCAGGGATCTTGCCATTTTTTTTTTGTCAAAAACTGCTGAATACTCAATGAGTTGTGAGCAGGTGTGCTCATAAATCACCCATATGAAATGGGCAAACCCCTTAAAGAGTCTTAATAAAAAGTTCACTGAAGCTGAACACAGCATCTCACAACAATGCCAGTGGTAAACTGATACAGTTGGGTTCTTAGAACACTCATTTAGAGGGGGAAACCTATACTACAGGGGGTCCACCCATCAGAAGATAATTCCAGGTTTTTTGGGGGGCTCCCAGTCATATTTCAAAAGAGCCACTATAAATTATTCAAAGAACTAAAGGAAACCATAATTGAAGAAGGAAAGAAGGGTATATGACCTTGTCTCATCAAATAAAGAATATCAATAGAGAGAAATAATTTAAAAGATGTCAATGGAAATTCTGGAGTTCAAAAGTACATGAACAGCGAATACATATTTCACTAGAGTGGCTCAGCTGTAGGTTTGGAATGGCTAATAATAAAGTAGTGAATTTGAAGATAGAAACTATGTATCCAAAAGACCAGAGAAAGTAAAAGAATGAAAAATTAACAAAGCCCATTGAAATGTGTTACATAATTAAGTATACCAACATATGTATAATAGGAGTACCAGATAGCAATGAAAGAAAAGAGGAGAAAAATAGTGGAAAACTTTCTAAATTTGTTGAAAAATATTAACCTATACTTCCAATATGTCAACAAACTCCAACAAGGATAAATGGAATAGGATCAAAACCCAGACACGTTGGAGTAAATATGCTGAAATTTATTTATTATCAATTATAATTTTTAGTGAATTCCTTAGGCCTTTATATTTTGTATATAGATTGTACAAGATTACAGAATATAATATCTATATACAAGATTAATTTACAAAATTCAATAACTGAAATATACAAAATACAAATGATCCAAAAATTAAATTAAGAAAGCAATTGCTTTTATGATGGCTCAAAACTAGGAAAATACATAATAAATTTAATTCAAAAATACAAAATTTATACTTTCAGAACTACAAAATATTATTAATATAAATTCTAAAATTTATATACAAAGAAGTTAGGTTAAGCAAAACAGCTTTATAAAATAATAGTACATTGAGAGAACTAAAAGTACATGATTTCAAGACATTTTTAATGTATGAACATATTAAGTGTTGGTGAGAATGTGGAGGAATTGGAACTTTCATGCACTTCTGGTGAGAACAAGAATGATAGTATCACTTTAGAAAAATATTGAGCAGATTTTTATAAGATTAATGTATTTCTACAATATGATCCAACCATTTTACTCATAAGTATTTACCCAATAGAAACTAAAACATATGCTCATACCAAGGTTTTTTCATTAATATTTGCAGCAACCTTATTTATAATAGTCAAAATTAGTAACGATTCAAATGCCCAAGTACAGGGAACAGACAACAAACCATAGTAGATTCACCCATTGGACTATCATTTAGCAATAAAAGGGAATACACTATTGATATACAGAACAACGTGCATATATGTCAAAATGTTTATTTTCTGTGAAAATACAACTATGATAGGAGTACTAATGCATATTGCTATTTATGTAAAACTTGAGACAACTCAAAATAATCAAGAATGACATAAATGATCATTAGTTGCTGTGCCATGAAGAGAGGGTAAGAACAGAGATGTACCTTTAGTTAAGGTTACAAAGAGGCATGAAGATTTTCAGGATGATGAATATATTCAAATGTTTATTGTTGAGATGGTACAAATATCAAACTTGTCAAATCATACACATTAAATATGTATAGTTTATTGTATACCAGCTATATCTCATACAGTTGTTTAAAGAGCATTTGCATTTAAAAGTTTCTCATGTGTAAAATTACAAAAAAGTCACAATATGACCATTATCAAATTGTCAGATTTACATATCTGAGTCATTTCTGAAAGAAAGAAGTGACATAATCAGAGTTACACTTTAGAGAGTTTCTTTTTTTTCATTTTTAATACAAAACTAGTAATAGAGAGATCACTCCCAAGGATCTTGCACTAAAATTCAAGTAAGAAATAATGATGCATTGAACTAGTGAATTTGAGGGGGGGTGGTAGAGAGATGGGAATGATATCTAGAGATATTTAGAAAGGAAATCATAGATAGGACTTAATGACTAGTTTGTGGGTAACGGATATGAATGAATCAAGTAATTCAGAATTTTACTTGAGAAACAGTGTAGGTGGTTCTATGCATTTCAACTATTGTTGCTTTCATAGAAAATTTGTTTCATTTTAATAAAGGAAATAGAGAAAATTTAGCAACATATTATGTTGTGTGAGAATATAAAATATACACTTCAGTAGAAAGATTGAAACAGATGAGGCTGGATGATCATAAATTCTCATAATCTGGATTGTGAACAAGAAGACAAGGATACGAAGCATGTAGGATTTGTTCATTATAAGATTTCTCCAACAATCATCCCACAAATCTCCAGCAGTTCCAGAGTAAGGACTCAGAGTTAGTTGTCTACTCTAGGTGCTTTTACATCACCTAATATACATCTTACCAAGTGTAAACATCTATTCCATAATATCTCTAATAAGTGATTATGTCCTTGAAAACATACAGGGACAGGAACAACTGTCTGAGAACAGTAGTTTGTTTTAACCAGCTGCTAAAATTATGGAAAAATTCAGTTTTTATTACATTTCAAATATATCCCCTTAATTATGTAATTAGGGTATTTCTGCAAGTCTATAATATTGAAGTACTACATGAAACACTATGATTAGACAGAGTAAGTAATAAGAAAGAAATTTTACATATCTTTGACTCATAGCCTGCTGAATTTCTTACTGATTCTTTTGTCCAACAAAGCACAAAGTTTAAGGTATTTTATTCTACCTATCAGCCCTTCAATCATTTTAAAACAATGCTCAAATCCAACCTGGGCTAAACCTTTTCAGTTTCCCAACTATTCTTGAAATACTATGTTTTGAGTTCAACCTGATATTTATTACATAAAAATGCTTTAATTTATCGATGTGACTCCTCCTGAAGTGTGTTACAAAGATCTGATTACCAATTCAAATGGAACTTGCAAATATTAATGTAATCTAACATGGTTTCAGGTCATGTGGTGAGCAAAACCATTGTTATGTCACACTTAGCCCTTAACTAAATGAATATGGAGTGATGGAAAAACAGGTGCCTTAGTATTTAGTGTTCTTACTTACAGTCAGTAGAATCCACTCAAATGTAAGCTGAAAGAATCATGGGAGGGCTGAGGAATCAACTCTAGGCTGACTTTCCTGGAATGACTTTAGCCACACTGTGGCCCTAGCCCTTCTCAGAGGCTGCTGTCATTCATTCCCACAGTCAGGACGTTCCGGCCCAGGAGGTTACCACAGAATTTTCACACTACTAGTGATAGAAGTACACCACTTCTGCCACACAATTCAGGCACTGCTAAATTAGGAGCTGATCCCCCAGCTGCAAATATGAGAATATGCTTTCACTCTTTTAATCAGCAAGAAAAAAAGCATAGATGACCCTGGTTTGGGTGATACATTCCAAAGGCACAAGCCATGAAATAAAGAATTCATAAGAAAGATGTCACAAAAATTAAAAATTTTGCTACATGAGATACACCATCAAAAGGATGAAATACACCAAAAACACAAGTGACAGATGGGAAGAAACTATTTGCAAAAGGTATACCTGATAAAGGAATTTTATCCAAAAAAATACGAAGATCTCTTAAAATTCAAGAATATGAAAACAGCCTAATAAATGAACCAAAGACTTCAACAACTCACTTAAATAATTTATACAGGTGACAAATAATCATATGAAAAGATGATTGATACCAAATATCATCAAGGAAACACAAATTAAATCAACATTGAGATATCACTACACACCTATTAGAATGGTCAAAATGTGGCACACTGACCACACCAAATGCAGGTGAGAATGTGGAGCAACCAGACTCTCAATTCTTAGCTGGTAGAAATGCAAAATGGTACAGCTACTTTGAAAGACAGTTTGACACTTTCTTACAATACTAAACATACTCTTACCACATGGTCCAGCTAACACAACTCTTGATATTTGCCCCCCAAAAGATGAATACTTATTCCACAAAATCCTGCACATAGGCATTTATAGCAGCTTTGTTCAAAATGGCAAAACATGGAACAACCGAGATCTCCTTCAGAAGGTGGATGGATAAACTGTGTACCTTCTGACAATGGAATTTTGTTCAGTGCTAAAAAAATGAGCTGTTAAGCCATGAAGAGACACGGTGAAAACAAATGCATACTACTAAATTAAAGAGGCCAATCTGAAAAGGCTATGTACTGTATGATTCCAACTATACAACCTTTGGAAAGGGCAAAACTACGGCCAGGTTTCCTTAGTTTCCAAAAATTATAATCACGAGTTGGAAGGGGATGATAAATGGGTAGAACACAGAGGAATTTTAGAGCAACAAAACTAATGTGCATGATACTATAATAATGTATATATGTCATTATACATTGCCCAAACACATAGAATATACTACAATAGTGATTCTAATATAAACCATAGACTTTGGGTGAAAATGATGTGTCAATTTGGTTTGTCAATTAAAACAAATATATCACTCTGGTGGGGAATATTGATAATGAAGAAGTTGCATGGGTATGGCTAAAAATTTCTCTACCTTCTGCTTTATTTGCCTGTAAACCTAAAACCGCTCTAAAAATTGTCTATTTAAAAAATAGGTGGCTCATTGTGTGCCTCTTTTCCCAAAAATCTTGTCTCTAAATCAAAGTAATAGATATTGGCATAGGATTGCCAAATCCCAAGTCACTCAAATGCATCCTAGCTACTGGGGAGCCAATGTAGTTTGATAGATTTCACTTTGGAATGATTTTTACCCTATAAACTATCAGTATTGAAAGAGTAGTCAGCAATATTTGAGGTAAATGAGGTAAGTTTATGTCCATTATAATCCTTCTCAAAACTGTTCAACCTAAAATCACATGTCTTTACATATAAAATTCAGTCACAACAGAATAGATTCCTGTCTATCTTGGCCACAAGCAAATCCTGTGAATCTTCTCTCTGGCCTTCTCTAGAGGGACCTATGGTTATTACTAGTGTGACTTCATATTGGGCAATAAATAATACTCAGAATTCCCAGGATAAAAAGTATATTGACTCTAAGTTGATGTTAATCACTAGAGGACTGAAAAAAATAAACAAAACACTGTGTTTCACTGGTCAGCTTGAGGATTATAGAGTCAGGAGACCAGTGGAATTGTGATTCAAGTCAGCCTTACAGTGGACCCTGTCAGACCACAGACAATCCCGTGGTTGTTTCTAGTCCCAGCATGTAAATTGGTATTACTTAGATGAAAATGACAATGAGTTCCCCAGCTAGTGTGAGGACTTTGATGTTAAGAAGGGCCTAGTATAAATCTCTGAAATAACCCTATCACCTATAATCCCTTCTGAGATGGTAATACAGCATGCCTGGGGGGAAATGTAGAGATCAGTGCCAAAGTTAAATAATGAAAGTTTCCTGAAAAAATTAAAAATAGAGCTTCCATACAACCCAGTGATTCCACTTCTGAATATTTATTCTGAGAAAATAAAACACTGGGCTTCCAGTCAAAATGGCATATAGGTACATGCAGTGCTCACATCCTCCCACAACCACATCAACATTACAAGTAAGCTACAGAGAAACCGTCACTCAGATCACCTGGAATTTAGCTGAACAGAAGTCCTATAACTAAGGATATAAAGAAGAAACAACATCAAGACTGGTAGGAGGGTATTCACAAACGTGGGTGTAGGGCTAACCCATTCTGAGTCCTATGACTTCGGAATGGGCTGGTCCTATACCCACATTGGTGAATAAAAATTGGAAAGGATATCTCAGTTGCGGAGGTTCCCCCTGAGGAGAGAGGGGTCCCAGCCCCACACCAGGATCCCAGCCTAGGTAGGGTTCCAGTGCCATGAAGAAGAGTCTCCATAACTTCTTACCCTAAAAACCAGTGGGGATTGTAGTCTAATGAGACAGAAGTCTCCTGGAGTTCAAGGTGTTCTTCTTACAGGACCTGCACACTGACTTACTCTGACACACTCGCTCTGAGCTCTAGTGCTGCTGCAGCATTTGGAAAGGAACTGGTGACATTTGGGAAGCAACTGAATTATCTGGCATCAGGGTGAGAGCTGGAGGAGCAGCTTTCTCAGACAGAAATACTAGCAGAGGACATTGTAACTTTTCTGAGACCTCCCCCCAACAAAGGTGGCAAGTAGGCACCATATCTGAGTGTCCATTAGCCTGAATGACACTATTCACCCAGCCATGGTGGTTCCCTGAGAACCTGCCCTACCCAACTTGGGGGCCCACCCAAGCTGTTTCTAGTGGCTTTCCATATGAATGGCCTGTCTTGGCTCATGCTTCAGACTTTCTTAAAATCTCTCAAACAAGCAGCATCTGACCTCAGCATGCTCTGTACCTTTCACTAAATGGCCCCAGGCCTAGCACTAGTGACAGCTGGCCTTGGTTTGCAACATTGCCTTTCCTGGGAACCTCCAAGCCCAGGAGAGTAGCAGCCATCTGCAGATTGCTTTGTAGGTCTTGTGGGTGGCCCTGCTCAGGGTACAGGTGGCTCGGTGTTTGGCCTGCACCTCCAAGGATGCCCCAGAGACAGCACAACCACTGGACAACCTCAGACCATGCTGAAGCATCCCTTAGCTATATGTATGAGCAGCACAATTAAGGGGAAGACTAACAGGCTCCACAGGCTTGCTGAGGCAAGTTCTGCTCTGTGTGTGTAGAGGGGTACACAGCTAACCCTCCACAGTAGTTGATGCCAGTCCTTGCAGTTGGTTGGCCTGGGGGTAAATACCTCCCATTGACTGCTCAAGAGCAATTAAAGCTCAGTTAAAACAAATGTACACGGCCCACAGAGGGGGACACACCTGGAGTGCCCAACTCGGGTGAATGGGGAAGCTATGCCACTGAACCCTATGGAACACTTACTACATAATGACATTCCACCAAGCCCAGGAGACATAGCAGCTCTATTTAATACATAGGAAATAAATGCAGGGAGGCAGTCAAAATAAGGAGACAAGGAAATGTGTCCCCATTGAAAGAACAGAATAAAATTCCAGAAAAAAAAGAACTAAATAAAATGGAGGTAAGAAATCTACTAGATGAAGAGTTCAAAGAACTGGTTATAAGGAAGCTCAATGACTTTATGGGAAGAGTATATGAACTTAGTGTGAACTTCAGTAAAGAGATAGGAAACATAAAAAGAAGCAGTCTGAAATGAAGAATATATTATAGCTAATCAATAGTGGAGTAGATGAAACAGGATCAAATCAGAGATTTATAAGGTAAAGAAGCAGAAAGTACCCAATCATAACAGCAAGAATAAAGAAAAATCCCCCCCAAAATGAGCATAGTGTAAGGAACCACTGGGACAACTTCAAGCATATCAACATTCACATAAAGGAGGTGCTAGAGGAGACACTACAGAACAAGGAATTGAAAGCCTACATTAAAAAATTATGATGTAAAACCTCCCTACCCTGGTGAAGGAAGCAAACAATTCCAATGAGTGCAGAGAGTCCCTAAGAAGATGAACTCAAAAAGGTGCACCAAGATATATAATAATTAAAATGCCAAATATTAAAGACAAAGAGAATCTTAAAAGTAGTAGGAAAAAAGCAATTAGTTACCTACAAGGGAATTCCCAATAAAATTATCAGCTGATTTGTCAACAAAAACTTTGCAGGCCAGAAGGGATAGGCAAGAAATATTCAAAGTGATGAGAAGCAAGGACCTACAATTAAGACTACTCTACCTAGAAAAGTTATCATTTAGAATCAAAGGACAGATAAAGAGCTTCCCAAGCAAGAAAGAGCTAAAGGACTTCATCACCATCAAACTGGTATTACATTAAATGTTTAGCAGAGGTGTCCAACCTGTGGCCTGTGGGCCACACGCAGCCCAGGATGGTTATGAATGCAGCCTAACACAAAATCATAAGTTTAATTTAAACATTATGAGATATTTTTGTGATTACTTGTCACAATGTATTTAATGGGTTGCCCAAGACAACTATTTTTCTTTTAGTGTGGTCCAGAGACACCAAAAGTTTGGACACCTTGTTAAGGGTCTTCTTTAAGAAGAAGAGAACAGCCCTGGCTGGTGTGGCTCAGTGGATTGAGCACTGGCCTAGGAACCAAAGGGTTGCTGGTTGGATTCCCAGTCAAGGAACATGGTGTGGGTTGTGAAACAGATCCCCAGTTGGGGGTATATGAAAGACAACCACACATTGATGTTTCTCTCCCTGTCTTTCTCTCTCCCTTTCCCTCTTTCTAAAAATAAATAAATAAAATCTTAAAAAAATGAATTTTAAAAAGTAAGAATAATGAAATGACAATAAATACATATCTATCAACAATTGAATTTAAAGAAACAAAATAGATAAACAGGGAGAAGAGAAATAACATTTTGACAGTTGCCAGATGGAAGGAGGTTTGGGAGGAAAGGTGAAAAAGTTGAAGAGATCAAGCAGTACAAATTGGCAGTTACAGAATAGTCATGGGGATGTAAAGTACAACTTAGTGCATATAGTCAATAATATTGTTATAACTATGTGTGGTGTCAGATGGGTACCAGATTTATCAGGATGATCACTTAGTAAGTTATATAATGTCTAATCCCCGTGTTGTACACCTGATATTAATGTAATATTGTATATCAGTTGTAACTAAAAATATTTAAAGTAAAAAAATTAATAAACCACTAATTAAGAAGAATATATATACCCTTATGTTCATCACAACATCATTCATAGTAGGCATGATATGCAAGCATCCTAAGTGTCCATCAATATACAATGGAGTGGGCCAGTGGCGCAATGGATAACGCGTCTGACTACGGATCAGAAGAATATACAATGGAATATTAATGGACAATAAAACATGAAAATGTTCTATTTGAGGCAACATGTTATTATGTTATTATGCTAAATGAAATAAGTCAGACAGAGAAAGACAAATACAGTATGATTTCACTTATATATGAAATCTTAAAAAATACACAAATTAATAAACAAACCAAAACAGTAAAAGACCCCTACGTATAGAGAACAAACAGATGCTTTCCAAACGGAAGGGATAGGTGAGATAATAAAATAAAAATGCAAACATGGTGATCCCTCCTTCATTGCCATTTTCTCCTTGTTTTCTGCCCATGAATAGACTAAGTATGTCTTGGGGAATAACCCAATGCAATCAGATGGTGATGCCAATCACAGCTCCACCTGCAGATGTGATATCTTGATAAGAGCAAACAAACATGGACCAAGTGTTTATTACCCAGTTTCTGACCTGGAAACAATGCCTTTTCTTCTTATCCTTAAGAGAACAGATAATCACAAATAACGGCTGGGAAACCAGTCTTGCCTTGTACTAAGTAAAAGACTCTGCTCTCAATCATAATGTAGGCTGTAGAGATGTTGATCTACATGATATCTCACAGAGCATCATGCTTGATCATTACATTGATAACATTATGCTAATAACACCTAGTGAACAGAAAGTAACAAGAACCTTAGGAGCCCACAGGTGAAATTTCTAGTGTAGTTATCTTGTCTAGTTATTTGGGAATAGGAAAATCTACTTTAAATTATAGTGCATTGCTGCACCTTGCACACCTGACAAAAAGATGCACAAGCCTGGTGTGCTTCGTATTTTGAATATAACATATATCATGTTTGGGTATTCTGAGCTGATACATTTACTGTTTTGCATACAAGGCTCAGTACTGAATTGATCTCTAAGCCGGAAAAGACAGCTTCAGTTCTAGATTGTAGTTAAAATAGCCAGTGTCTTGGGCTTTATGACCTAGCAGATCTAATGGTGCTGGAAATATGGTGGTAGATGGAAAAACTATATGGAGTTTCTAGAAAGTTATTATAAAAGAATAAATGCATAGACCTGTTAAGCCATGCATTTATCTACTAATAACTATTTTCCACTTGAAATGTAGCTCTGCCTTGATACTAAGAGTTTGTAGAGTGAACACCTGTTCATGGGACACCACAACTATGCAATTTGTATTGCACATCATGAATTGTGTGATCTGATCCACCAAACCATAAAATAGAATGTGCACAGTACATTTTATTGTAAAATGAGATTAGACTTAGCCACAGAGGCCTGAGAAGGCACAGATAAACAGTATAAACAGATGGCTTAGAGTCCTGTGGTACTTGCTCCTACTGACTCACTGACTCTCCCTCAACTATAAGTATGACCTCGTGTGGAGTTTCCCATGAGCAGTTAATGGAGTAAGAAAAAGCCAGTCTGTTTTTTTGTTCGACTTCCAAGTTATATTGGTATTGGCTGGACGTAGACTGCTTACGGCTGCACTCGGTAGCAACCCTTAAAAGAGTGGTGAAGGGAAATCTTTCTGAGGTTACACTTCCTATGGGAGAGATGGCCTAGAATATGCATTTATAGTGATTTATGATGAGTGGCTAATGAATTAACTGGAAAAAAAAGAAAACAGGAGAATTCTACAAGGACATCTGCATAATAAAGTAAAGGGATGGAAAAATATATTTGATGCAAAGAAGAATGAAAAAACAAGCTGAAGTAGCACTACTTATATCAAACATAATAGACTTCAAAAAAGACAATAACAAGAGACAAAAAAGCATTATATATTGCTAAAGGAATTAATCCAACAAGAGGATATAACCATTGTAAACATTTATGCACCCGACATAGGAGCACCTAGATATATAAGGTACCCATAAATCTTGATGGGCTGAAAGGGAGAGATTGATAGTAATGCACTCATAGTAAGGGAAAACTAGAACAAATATTCCAAAAATGTATAAAGAAGCACAAAATACCCCAAATAGCCACAGCAATCTTGAGAAAGAAGAATAAAGTTGGATAAATGCTACCTGATTTCAAACTACACCACAAGGCCATAGTAATCAAAACAGCAAGGTAAAGGAATAAAAACAGAAATATAAATCAGTGGAACAGAATAGAAAGCACAGAAATAAACCCACACCTTTAATATTTGACAAAGGATGCAGAAACATACAGTAATCTATTCAATAAATGGTGTTGGGGTAATTGGACAGATATGTGCAAAAGCATGAAAATAGACCACCTTTTTATACCATACAAAAGAATAAACCAAAAATGCATTAAATAATTAAATGCTTGACTCAAAATCATGAAATTCTTAGAGGAAAACACGGGCAGTAAAATCTCTGATATTTCTTGTAGCAATACTTTTTCTGATATGTCTCCTTAGACAATGGAAACAAAATAAAAAATGAACAAATGGGACTATAGCAAATGAAAAAGATTTTTCACAGCAAAGGAAACCATCAACAAAATGAAAAGATGACCCACTGAATGGGAGAACATATTAGCCAATGATACAGCTGATAAGAGGTTAATATCCAAAATGTGTAAAGAACTTATACAACTTGACACACACACATACACACACAAACCCAAAAATCTAATTAAAAAGGGCAAATGACCTGAATAGACATTTCTCTAAATAGGACATAGAGATGACCAATAGACATATAAAAAGATTCTTAATGTCACTAATCATCAGAGAAACGCAAATTAACACCACAATGAGATATCACTTCACATGTGTCAGAATGGTTATCATCAATAAATCAATAAGCAACAAGTGCTGGCAAGGATGTGAAGAAAAGGGTACCTTCATACACAGTTGGTGGGAATGCAGATTGGTGCAGCCATTATGGAAAACTGTATGGAGTTTCCTCAAACAAATTAAAAATGGAAATGTCTTATGACCCAACAATTCCGCTACTGGGGATATATCCAAAGAATCCAAAAACACTGATTTGGAAGAATACATGCACCCTTATGTTTATTGCAGCACTATCTACAGTAGTCACTATTTGGAAGCAACTCATGTACTCATCAATACATGAGTGGATAAGATGCTGTGGTACATTTACACAATGGAATACTCCTCATCCATAAAAAAAGAAGGAAATCTTCACTTTTGCAACAGCATGGATGGACCTGGAGAGTATTATGATAAGTTAAATAAGCCAGTCAGAGAAAGACAAGTCCCATCTGATTTCACTTATGTATAAAATTTAATGAACAAAATAAACAAACAAAATTGAGTCAGTCATAGATACAGAAAACACTGACAGTTTTTAGAGTAGAAGGGTGTTAGGGACTGTATGAAATGGTGAAGGGATAAAGGAAAAAACAAAAACCACAGATGACTGTATGGTGATTACTAGAGGGAAACAGTGGTAGGAGGAGGTAGAAGAGGGTAAAGGGAGGATAAATGATGACAGATTTTGGGTGGTGGATATACAACATAATATACAGATGATGTAGTATAGAATTGTACACCTGACACGTATATAATTCTATTAACTAAAGTCACCCCAATAAATTCAGTGAATTTTTAAAAGGTAGGAGAGAGAGAGAGAGAGAGAGAGTGAGAGACAGAGAGAGAAGAAAGAAGGAAAGAAAGAAAGAAGAAAGAAAGAAAGAAAGAAAGAAAGAAAGAAAGAAAGAAAGAAAGAAAGAAAGAAAGAAAGAAAGGAAGAAAGAAAGAAAGGAAGAAAGAAAAAAGAAAAAGAAAGGCAATAAGAATAGAGGTGGACTATTTAGAATGGACCTAGTGTGGTGATACACATTTCCTATCTAATTTTCCATTAGGAAAATGTTTGCTTTGGTTGAAAATGTCAACATTTTGGTAGACAAGATGATCCATCCAGTGGAAAATAGAGTGTTTTTTTCCCCCCAAGTCTTACCTCTTATGAAATGAGTCCATGAACATAATGGCCATGATTGAAACTGTATATACCTCACAACATAGACTTTCCCCCCAACAAAGCTGATCTGAGTGCCTAATCTCCCCAAAACAGAGACCGATGAGTCCTCAATACTTAATTACTCTCCAGGAGTCCAGGCATCTGTTTGGAAAAGTTTGATTATTTTTAATATTTTTCATCATGCTTGAGCAGCACTTTTTACTTATAAGAATAGCCTGAAGCATGTCTATTAACACCAAGCATCACTTATTTAGATAATCCCTTATGTGTTACTCTTTTGTCTCACATACATCATACATGACTAGAAAACAAACTGTACAGGGCTGATAATGAGTAAAGGTACTCATGCCAAGAGTATTCACTAGTCTTAGCACGTGCCCAATGACCTCAACATGGAATAAACCTGTTGAATGCTTAGGTTGGTGCCTGGTTAGAAATAACTTCTGGTATTATACACCTTAAACATATGGATGAATATATTATTCTATTCTTTTTTTTTTTTTGCTAATTTTTCGCCCATTAGATATGGGGGTTCAGCAATACAGAAAAAGCTAATGTTTTTCACAGGTGTGATGAATATCTAGTAAGATTAGTTTACAACTGGAGGGAATTTAAACAAACAGGTAGTATCAGGCACTATTTTTTATAATAGTAAGTTTTTTGTGTGAAAAAAGATAAATTGATATTAATTTCAGCTTTTTAAAAAATGTGTTCCCAAACGGAAAAGATACTGTGCAGTGGGCCATGAGGAACTAGTTACGGTGATTGCGCCAGTGTTTCGAATTTTGGTTTCTGTAGTTACACAAACACTAAAAATAAACATAAAAACAATTCTGCTGTTATTTTTTTAAATTTGTTTTCTGCTGTTCAAGTACAGTGGTCTCCATTTTCCTCCCACCACTCCCTGCCTCCTACAACCATTTGTTGAAAAAGCTATTTTACTTCGTTTTATGCTTCTACCCCCTTTGTTAAATAGTAATTGACCATAGAGATTTGGTTTTATTTCTGGACTCTCTATTCCATTCCATTGATCTATGTGTCTGTTCTTACGCCAGTACCAGACTGTTTTGATTACTGTGGACTTGTGATATAGTTTGATGTCAGGTATTGTGATCCTTCCTACTTTGTTCTTCTTCCTCAAAATTGCTGTGGCTAGTCTTCATTTTAATGGAAAAAATTGAGGCTCTTAGAGGTGAAGTGGTTATTGCCCTGATATGTCCATGAAACATCATAACTGGAATATTACCCAGTATCTAAATTCTAACTTTATAATCTTTTATGTGGGACTTAAATAATCCTCACTGTTTATCCAATCTACTTACTGAACTTTAAATCTCATGAATACTTTAAAAAGAGCCTCTGTTTTATTTCTACGAAAACAGTTATTCTGAAAAAAGAAGTCATTGAACACCTTTCTGTTGCAGTCTCTGAGATGCCAGGGCTACATATATAAATGTTCAGTTCCTTCACTCAAGGAACAAATAGTTTAGTTTGTAAGCTGTCAGCTTCTATGAATATAAACATAATATATCTTGTTTCTTCAACAAATATTTATCAAATATTGACTATACAGAACTTAATGTGGTAGGTTCCAGAGGTGAACATAGGTGAAAAGATTTGAAATTATTAAATTATTTAATATTGAAGATATATAAACAGGAAAATTATAGTACAACATATGATACAGTAAATGGTCAAGAAAAACACAATGCAAAAATATAGAGTTTACATCCAGCTGTGTCACAATTCCAATTTGTGATTATTCTGGATGAATTTTGTCTTTTGTATTACAAAAGGACATACTCATTTAATGTCATCAGTTATAAATGGCAAAACAGTGAAGAAGGCTGACATACCATCCTTAAATCTGAACCTGCTGGCATATGTCAAATAACATATAATTTAAACTAGTTTAAATGTAGGGTGATGGTTTCATTTTTTTTCTTTTTTAAGTGGAAATGATTGATAGTTTTTTTTTCAAGTGATATGAAATGGAGAAACTTCAGTATAACTCTTAAATCTTAATACAACATACCATTTTAAGTCATTAGTACAGCTCAGCTAGATTTCTTTTTAAGTACTTTGAAAATAAAATTTGATGGAGAAGTTGTGGGAGAGAATACAGGATTTCCATGATTACAGATAATTATATTTTAATGTTGGAAAAAATAATGAGCATATTAAGCTATTGAGTGATTGTGGGTAGAATTGTGGAGGAGGAATTGCAAAATAATGTTTTTTAAAAATAAACTCTAAATTGGAAGAAGTATGTGTGAACATTTATTACTCATGGTTTGACCATTAACACCATAGGGTCGGAATGAAAAACACAAAATATCAAAGCGAGACAGCTGGCCACAGGTGTTGGCCCTAAATGTCATACCAAATAACACTAAGTAGCATACTGCAGAAATATTTCAAGATGAAGCTTTCGATTTGTCAATTTTGATTTTGATTTCTCCATTTTCTAAATTTTTACTGAGATGGTAAAACTATAGCAGCTATCTGGATTAATTTTGTATAATAAACTGGTCTGTTCTATTCCATATATTAAGCCAGTCTTATGAGACACCGTCAAAGACTTTTATGCCTGTACAATTATCCTATAAAAATCTCTAAATCTTCAGCAATGTCACTAATAAGAACATTTTTGAGTATCTAAGATTTTTAAAGCAGCAGCATGTTTATTTACTATATTGGTGTCTCATAGTAATGTTTTTATTTATACCCTATGTCATTTTAGAGGTTGTGAAATAAGCAGTATCTCCAATATCTGAACAAAGGACAGTTTTGAGGGGTTGATGGGACTTAAGACAAAAGGAAATGTGGTTAAGGAATTCTTGAAATGTTTTTACAGACAGATGAGCTTAAATGAGGAGCAACTGGTGGTTGGGATGAACAGGACATGCCAAATCTGAGAGAGCTATGTAGGAAGTAAAGGAAAAAACCTTAAGTGACAGATTTATATGCCATGGGTGAGAGAGAAAAATAATTAAGGATATCTTCCTGGATTATTAATAATTATTGGTATATTCATATGTATAATGTATCTTAAAATATTAAATATGTAAAAGGGCATAGTACGAGAAGTCTAGAATTGAAAAAGATTTCAAAAGGAGAATACAAAGTAGTATGGTATTGCTGATAGTAATACTTGTACAAAGGTAAAGATAGGAGGGGTTATAGAGATTAATGAATCAACATGTTATGACAAGGACTTCTTTGCATTTCTGTTCTTCTTTTACTTTGCAGGCAGTCAATTATGTACGAAGAAAGCATATTCACCAAGGGCAGTGTTGGAGTGAAGCTCTGGAATACGTTAAAATTATCTAAAAATTAATCTAAGTTTAACCATCTCCTTAACTTAATCTCCTTTTTAAAAAATATTTGCAAATAAATAGTGAGTACTCTTTCAGGGTCTCCTGTTTCATGGTCTAAATAATTTCACAATACTCTTCCTATTTATACATGTGTAAAGTGTTGAAATAAAAATCCATTAACAGAAATGCTATCCTCTCTAATCACTTATATCAATGAGTTTCTATTATATTTTTTGAATTTTAATTAAAAAAATTTTATAATAAAATGGTTACTATGTGTACTTTAATGCTGACAGTTTTGTTTCATTTGTTAGGGAGTCATGCCTCCAACAACAACAAAAAAAACATGGTTTGTATCGTTTGGAAGATGCTTTATTACCACATTCTATTAAGTTCAAATGGCTACTCTTCCAGCTGGGGAATTGGTCATTGTATCTTAATGAGCAGTGTAAACCACCAAGTGTCTATTCACTGCTAAGGATTTCCCAGTACTTTAATAAAAATATAATATGATTTACACACTGTGAACATCTGGCTAAGAGGTTTTAGATTTCTTGGAGCCTGAAACTCACTTGTCACTCTTTGGTTGGATGTATAATAACAAGAACTCATTTGTCGCATAGAGTATCTTACACAGTAAAGTACTATACATTTACCCAAACAAAGCCTTAACTTGTATCTGAGCTTTAAAGACTACAGTGTGATGTGGACCTCTGCCCTCAAGATCCACGTGTTGTGGCTGCCATGGACAAATTCACACAGACTAAAAAAATCCTGTGGAGAAACAGGGCCCGCATGGCCACTCACTAAGTGAAAGGGGGTGAGGGCCAGAGAGAGCCCCCAAGAAAGCCTGAGCCCAGCCTGGACAGGCTTTTAGGCTTTTCTGGGCACAACACATTGGGGATGGTCCTCATTTACTATGCACAGGTTCACTGTATGTGATTACCTTTTACAGACAATCAAGGACAAAAGCTGCTAAATACTACAAAGAAAAGGATGTTACAACTTCCAGGGGGAAAGTGGTTGAACTGGTTACACTCTTTACTTGAGTGGTTTACCACAGACTTTAGGAAGTTAAAGATACTCAACAAACATTTGCTGCTCGAACCCAGGGTGAGGGAGCTTTAGCGAAAGCAAGTCTTGTAGCAGCCTGGGTACAATGCAGGCTTGATTCCCTGTGAGAGAAACTGTCCTGGGGCGTGGGTCCCGCTGCCCCACATCACTCTCACTGGCTTTTCCCAGTGGGAGATGGGCTACATTTGCCCCACGTGGAAGAGTTCACTATACTCTGTCTTGGTCAGGTGTCCCTGGTTCTTGCCTTTTGCGCTCTCCCTTTATGTGGGTGGGAGACATGCTTGGAAATGTGGTCTCCAGAAAAATGTGTGGTCCTCTGGACAGTAGGGAAATCATCCAGTTCTATGAACACAGTCACAGGGACCCTGTGAACCTGGAATGATGACTCAGGACTGGGGGGCTTTGTCCCTGGGAAGGGGGGCATTGTCTCCAAGGAGGCTTGTGGTCTGAGAGTGCCCATACCTGGCCCTGGGCCTGCCCTGAAGTCAGATAGCTGTGTCTTTGACTAAAGCCATCTCCTGGGAGCCTCCTCTGTGTTTCCATCCATAAGGGAGCTCCCTTATGGATGGAAAAATAGAGCGATCCTCACAGTGGTGAGCACTGGAGTGGAAGATCCGTAACGTTTCCCGGAAGTTAGGTGAGTGATGGGGATCCCAGCCCAGGGGGTCCCAGTATGTATGACAGCCAGAGGCAAATTCACACAGATTACAGAAATCCCATAGAGAAAAAGGGATGGCATGGCCACTCTCTAACTGAGAGAGGGTATGAGGGCCAGAGAGAGACCCCACGAAAGCCCGCACCCTGCCTGAACAGGCTATTAGGGCTTTTCTGGGCACATGACATTGTTGATGATCCTTATTTACCACGCACAGGTTCACTGCAGGTGATTACCTTTTACAGACAACCAATGAAAGAATGCTGCTAATTACTTCAAAGAGAAGGACCTTACAGCTTCAGGGGGAAAGTGGTTGAACTGGTTACACTCAGTACTTGGGTGGTTTAGCACCCACTTTAGGAAGTTAAAGATACTCAGTAAGCATGTGCTGCTCCAACCCGGGTGAGGGAGTTTTATCGAAAGCAAGTCTGGTAGCAGCCTGGGTACAATGCAGGCCTGATTTCCACGGGATAACCTGTCCAGGGGTGTGGGTCCCACCTGCCTCACCTGGGTCCCACTGGCTTTTCTAAATGGGGGCTGTACTACATTTCCCACATCCATAAGGGTTGTGTAGATCCATGGATATTATTTTGTGAATTGTAATTTTTTGAAGAGATACCATGTTTAGAATAAAAGAAAATAGATACTTTTGTTAGATGCAAATGGGTTTTCCAGGTGATTGAAAATATGAGAGAGGCCTGATTGTCCATGAAAATGGATACATGTTACTTTAATGAACTCTTTGGTTGATGTTACAATTCAATTCTTTATTATCAAATATTTTCTCTGCTTTTGGGTCCACATTCCATATTGCTAATACTTTTCAGTGTTCAGCTTTCACTTGTACTTTTTTCTGCTAGGAAAAATGAACTAATTTTTCCTCACTTTCACTCCATGTGAAAAATGGATAATATGCCAAAATTTTGTCTTAAGTTATAGAACCTTCAAATGCTTATACCATTTTGAATTGCTGTAGTGCTTGATTTACTGCAAATTCAAGATACATTTTCACTTTCACTTTCAAAATAGGTTAATAATTCTTTATAATCACCAAAGTGCTTCCACAGTCACAAACAGCCAATTTCTCCAGGTGTCATTCAGATAGCCTGACTTGCAAAGAAAACAAAACAATCCAAAACAAAAATAACAGGGAATAAGAAAAATAATGAAAACAATTTTTTGTTTTCTTTTACATACCAGATTGATTTTTAAAATCTCTCCTGCTTTTGTTAAATATATTAATAGATAACAATTTTTCTAAGCAGGGGCCCTATTTTGATTTGAAAACATTGAAATTTTTAAATATAATCTGAGTACTTATTATTCTATTCTAAAATAAGGCCACAATTTAAGAATTTGTGTTACAAATTCCCACTTGTTAGTGCTACATGCAAGAAGAAACCGTGGTCACTGAAGCCAAATTTCGATGACTATCACACCTGTTTCTTTGACAGCACATTGTTTAGTGTGTAATAATATCCTCAAAACAGTACAGTAAATTGGAAAATTGACTTTCTGTGGCACATAAAGCATTGAGATTTTGGTCATTATGTAATATTTTATTATTTTAAAATATTCTGTGTTATTAACTATGATCCGCTGTTTAGCAAACTTTGAGAACTGTATGTTAAATATCTTGAAATCATAATTTGAAAAGGTACCGAAATATTTCCCAAAGTATAAAAAATTAATTTCGCTCATTTTTTGGAAATTTGTGAGTATCTCTGATTGGTAGCCTGTATGAATATAACAATGTTAGCATGGGCTGTAAGTTCTTTCAAAGCCGTTTGCTCCATCCCGATTTCTATTCAACCAGCCATTGACATAAGAAAATTATCTTTAAAAAGTCTTGCTCTTACGTTTTTATATTTTCTTTTTGATAAGTTTATTACAAACCTTTTAATACGTGGCCATATTACCATTACTATGTACAATGGTGTGAGTATGCGCGGTTGTGGGCAAAAAACTAGTGCTGGGCAGGCGTGGACTAGGATGGCTATAATTGTGTCACTGGCGATGCAACGTGAAGAAGACATGGTTCTACAAATGCAAGTGGAAAAGAAAGATACAACATCAAGGAATTTGACAAAACCATAGAAGCTGAGCTGCTGAATTTGGTTGGAAAAAATATAATAATTTTTATTTTGTAACTGGTGAATTTCAGAAAAAAATTTGCCTGTCCAAACAGAAGCATTTTATTCAATTAAAATAACCAGAGAATAAGAATTTAGATTACAGGTTGAGTGAAGATGCAGGATTAGAGGGTCATTATAAAGAATTAGAAAAAATACATTAAAATAAAAATATTTTATTGCAAAAATTTAGAGATTCATAAATAAAAGAATATAAATGAATACTTAAGGACTAATAACAATTGTGTTGTCTTAGGAAAAAAGTGTAAGTACAAAACTAAAAACATCAAGAATCAAATTTTGAAAAAAACTGTTAGACAAGTCAGAAGCAATAATAAAGAAGTCATTGGAAAAGTAGGAAAATGACTCAAATAATTTATTGTTAGAAGTAAAAGTCAGTTAAGGTATTTTCTTAGTAGTGTCTCATTATATTTTTTAAATTTTTAATTTTTTAATTAGTACGTGAGTAAATTAATAGAGAGTTTGGCTTTTAATCCCCCCCCTTCTTTTTGGTAGTGTGGGTTCTCTCCTTCTCAGTTGTGTGATATTCCTACAACTTCCTGGGATAGCCTGCAATGGCTAACCCGCATGCAGATTCGACCCCTCACCTTATCGTCCCTCACAGCACTTCACATCAGAAGGATTCCTACTTCTGAATATTTGGTGGTGGCTAGTCCTTTCCACTATATCCATCCAAATGCTGCTAATTAGTGGGTGGTCTTTGCCCCCTACACCCACCATTCCCAGTGATCCCGAATCCACTGATCTTACATTTTTTCCAAAATTTCATACCATTGGGTTTATATCTAAATTTAGGAAGTTAATACAAGCTTCCTTTTACATTATCTAGACATTTACTTTATAGTTGAGAGTTAGTTTTTGAGGAACAACTTAGATTATGTATTCTTCCATGCTTTCAGACAGTATCTACCATAATGTGGAACACAGAGTTGGTCTTTAGGATACATAAGAAGTGATTTCCAAAGAGCCATTTCTATATTTACCAAAAAGTATGACTAAAATCAATGGAATGAACTTATTTTTTCCTTGTCAAAATTTATCCCATTAATATACACAAGACATGTTTTTCCTTTTCTTTTAAAGTCTTATCTTCATTGGCTTTATTAATTCACTGGGTAAAAATGCATCGGTAGGCATTCACATCCTTCCCATCAATTTGCCTGCTTGCTTACAACAAAACAGGATAAAGACTGAAAATGAAATTAAAGCAGAATTAGTGTTCCGATAAGCCTTTTTTATTTTATATAATATTTTGATGCACTTTAAAAAGGAATAAATCTCAAGCTTTCTGGAATGTGGTTAATTTAAAAGATGGATATCTAAAGCTAGCTCTAAAAGAGAATTATGGCAATGAAATAATAAGGCAATTATATATTGCCTACATGCATATGTCTGAATGTTCTTCATAAAAGTCTTCCTTCTAAAAAACAGGCACTTAATGAAATTCCTTGCTCGATTCACAGTAACTTCTTTGACAGAGTGAAACTGTTAGAAAGACATAAGCATTGCCATTATAAGAAGCTGAATAATAACTTCTGATGAATACATAGTAGCTATTTATTGTGGCACTAGCTAATGATTATATACTAAGCCTATTGTACGATGATTAAGTATAAATTAGATGAATGGTTTTCTTGTTAAGAATTTTAAAGGCAAATAACATTGTCTATATTTATACAGCTAAGAGGCCAATAAAAAAAAAAAAAACATTTTATATTACTTAAACCAAAAGCTAACAGGACATTTTAAGTGTACTGGATTTTTAGATGGTTATATGAATTCTGAGTAATATCTCTTTTTACAGCAACATGAGCCACAGAATCTCTGGACACATATTAAGAAGTTCAGCCATATGCCATACATACTTACACATTACCTTTCGTTATTTTTCTTTTTTAAGTGATAATCAATCTCACCCTCAAAGGAGAAAGTTCCCTTAATGTAAGGTTATAATACAAATGCAGAGATGTATACAGCCCCAAACATTGACTTTTTCTTACAAGCAAAATAACAGATTTTTTCATTTGTTTTACCAAGCTAAAAGCAGATACTTCACAGCATTTTTATATGGAGAAGAAAAAAAAAACTTTGGTTGGATTAAAATGCATTTACTCAACCTAATAAGTTATTGTTAGTATGTATATGCTCTGCGTACACTGCACACTATCATTTTAAAGGATATCAATGTATTTCACAGCTCTCCTAAATAAATCTCCCCAGGGAAAACTCCAGAGAGGGGGGAAGCTTACCCACAGAGTGAGCCCCAGGCAAAATTGACATAAACTAAAACAAAACAAAACAAAAAAATCAACCTTCGATATCTTCATTCATCCCAGATTACTTCTCACATTTATTTTCTGTATTTCACAGAGGAGAGACAATTTTTAATACCAATCCCCTGTTATCAGTAAGGCCTGACATCTTCCTAAGCCCACGTGAAACACTTCTACTTACATTCATTTATCTCGAAGCACCTCAAGCTCTATCAGCGGTGCCAACATTTTAGTGCCTTTGGGCCACACTGGGAGAAGAAGAGATGTCTTGGACCATACATTAGGTACATTGTGACACATAATCACAAATAAAAACTCATAATATTTTAAGTAAATTTACAATTTTGGGTTAAGCTGCAATCTCAGCCATTCTGGGCTGCATGCGGCCACGGGCCACAGGCTGGACACCCCGGCTACCAATCCCTTCATATGGGGATACCATCTATGGTTTCAGGTCCCGTCAGCAGGTCACCCAGTTAAGGGGTCAGTTATGACCAGAAATTTATCTAGGTCCATGGTGGCCCTGTTTCCAACTGGTTTCTGTAACTTAAATTTGTTTTCTACATAATAACCCCTCAATTTTCTGAAATTTATTTTTGAAAAATATCCTTGTGTAGTGACAGCTTAACTTGATGAATTATATCACCTGAAAGTAGAAGCACTTTAACAAGTGACTTCTGGAAACTTACTTTCATAGTCTAAAAGTCAACCTTATAAGTCGTGTAATTTAATTACTAAGGTATGTCCATGTGCCATTTTTTGTAGATTTGGTGATACTGTAGTGTTACTAGCTATCAGTTAGCGTTTTATCTATTAAAACTTATATAGATAAAGCTGAATATATATTAATTCTCCCTTTTATTTTTGGTGTAAGGAAATCAATGACTTCTTTATTTTAGCTTTAAGATGAAGTGAACAAAACCATGAAAACTTGAGGTGAAATTAAGATGTTAAAAGTCTTACCAGAGAAAAGAGTATGTCTGTGTTTATAAAGCACAACCATGCTGCTTTCTTACTAATCATTTCTTTCTCTCTTTTAAACTAACGGCCAATGTTTCCAAACATAGGAAAGAGAATATAATTCCTGGGAGAGAGGTCAAACTCTAGTATTACATAAAAATGACACAGGAAGTTTATTGTGTATACAAAACAAACATAAAATTCATCTACTGCTTAATATTATTCTTGCCAAATTGTGTTGAACCTAATTGCTTTAACAGTAGGTAGGCTGTGTAATTCTTTTTATTCTCACTAATGAATAGTATTTAAATTGCTGAAGTACCTCCCCTCAATTTTCTATTTCTTCCTAACCTACTTTCCCTCTCTTACTCTAATTAGAACATGTACTGTTTGACTGAGTCTCTATTTCACTACTTTGTTCACCTTTGCCTTTATTTTTTGAACAGATGCTTCATTATGGGAGGTGAGTCGCTGAGTTACATTGCCATTCCACCTTTTCCCCCATGTCTGGCAGCTGTTGTGGGCTGCTAAACACCTTTAATAGAAGATGAGACCAGTCTCTTGCTCTGAGGCATGGAAACGTGTGTTTGTGCGTGTGTGTGTGTGTGTGTCTCCCTATCATCATGGTTCATTGAATACAATGTAGAGTCATTTTACTGCAGCTAGTGGGCCCCCAAAAGAACCGGATGATTAAATGAAAGTTGTCAGTCTTCCTTCTGTTCCAGCTGGATTGGATAATGAAAGGGCAGAACCTGGTAGTGAGGAGCAGAACAGATCAAAGCACCAAACAGGTAAAAGAAATGTAATGATTTCTTGAGAAGTTCAGCGGGAGAAGGCCTAGGCATTTCAGTGTCTAGACAAACAGAGGCCAGTGGTAACAAGCCTAGAACGCACGGCTCTAAGAATTGCAGCTGTGCTTTGCACAACAGGTAATGGAAAGCTTGCGACCTGAAAATTATGAAGAGAAATTCGGATAAGTTGCGATAGAAACTATTAATATATTGTTAAAATTAATTCATTCTATATCATACATATAAAGAATTAGAAATTGTTGATATTTATTCATACTCAAAAGAAAAGAAATAGAGTTCCATTTAATTGCTTTGCACTTTTAAAAATAAAGTTCTAATGATCACTCATTGTATTCACAAATTAACAACCCTTCAATTAGAAAAAAATTTCCTGCTTAACATCTTGTAAATAGTTCTGAATAAAACATTAGAATTTGTTAAAAATATAACAGTAGAAAAATAATTTACAAAGAGTGTTTAAAGAGTCCATATAGTGCTTACATTCATATCTTCCAAAATTTAGGGAGAATTTATGCTACAGTTAAGAAAGAACTCTGCAACTTCCCTTCCAAAATTATAATTTAGTGCACAACTTATGTTTTGTGTTTTTCCTCTGTCCAAATTCTGTAGTTTAGTGTATAAGACTTGAAGCTTGAAGGGGATACTGTCTAATGGTTGTTTTCCTGTTTGTACACTTGCTTTCAGTTTTATATTCCACACATGAGGAAATTGAATGTTTCTTGACTTTTTCTGACTTATTGCACTTAGCATAATATTCTCAAGGTGGTTCTTGACTTTTCCTGTCTCACTTGTTGCACTTAGCTTAATATTCTCAGGATTCAGCCACGTTGTTGCAAATGGTAGTATTTCATCTTTTCTTATGGTTGAGTCGGATTCCACTGTATATATGTACAACTCTCCTTTATGCAATCCTCTATCAGAGGATACTTCTGTTGTTTCTATGTCTTCACCACTGTAAATAAGGTGAATATAGGGACATAGATCTTTGTGCATAAATGCTTTCACATTTTGGGGGTAGATACTCAAAAGAGGGATTTCTTTGCCAAGAGGTTGGTTACTTTAGTCTTAATTTTTTGAGAAGCCTCTATACTATTTTCCATGGTGGCTGTACCAGTTTACAATCCCACCAGCAGTGATTGGGGTTTCCTTTCTCTGCACAACCTCTCCTACACTCATTATTACTTGTCTGGTTGATAATAGCCAAACAAAAACTCATTGACACAGACAACACTGGTGGTTACCAGAGGGAAGCGGGGGTGCAGGGGCAGTAAGGGGTAAAAGGGGTCAAACATATGGTGACAAATGAAGATTTGATTTTTGGTGGTGGGCACACAATGCAATATACAGATGAGGTATCATAGAATTCTACACATGAAATCTATATAATTTTATTAACTAATGTCACACCAACTTATTTTATTTAAAAAAGGAGGTGAGAGAGAATTGACATTGTTTTCCTTCATTGAAATACAATAGCCATCATTGTTAAATAGCAAAGATGAACTCTTGAAAGAATCCTTAAAAAACTATCAAGTATTCTTGATAATTAAATACATCACTAACAGCCCTGGCTGGTGTGGTTCAGTTGGTTGGATTGTCATCCTATAAACCAAAGATTGCAAGTTCGATCCCCAGCTAGGGCACAAACCCAAGTTGTGGGTTTGGTCCCTGGTTAGGGCAGTATGGGAGGCAATAAATGGTCGTTTCTGTCTCACATTGATGTTTCTTTCTCTCTCTCTCCCTCCCCCTCTCTCTAGAAACAATGAAAAATAAACAAACATATCACTTCCATAAGTTTGTCATGTAAGTAATTATCATATTTATAACTTTGATATTTACTCCTTTTATAACTATTGATACAATTGTAAAAAATGATGTTGATATTTGGGCAATTGGTAAGGAATAACTGAGACATTAAAAATAGCTCAACTTAAATTACATGATTTTCTCTTATTTTTCATATTTTAAAGCCAAAAACATTTGGAGATATTTTACTTTCTCTATATAAACATATCAAAACAATTTGGGGAGTAGTTATTATTCTTCATATTTTAAGCCACAACACACTTCCAGAGAAAGCTGTTGGTGCCCATGATCCCATAGATGATTTAGATCCCAATGTTTAAACAGAATTTTACACATGATGGAAATATGTTATATTGCCACTGTTCAGTATACTAGCTACACAGCCACAGCTACTAGCCACATACAGCTACAGAGCACTTGAAATGTGGCTGGTGACACTGCAGAACTAAATTTTTAATTTTATTAATTTGTATTAATTTAAATGTCAATCAAAATGGTCACATAAATTTAATGACTACCATATTAGATACTGCAGATTTAAACTCTCTGAGTAAATGTGATCAACATAGTTTCTTTGGTTATAAAGTCTTCTTTGCCCTGCCTGTCATGAATTGCTCTATTGTATTGACACATTGCAAGTGACAGGAACAACTGAAAAGCAATGGTTTTCATATTAATGTCTTTTACATGGTTGTCAAATATTTAGCTGGACAATTTTTTACTATCCTAATCCAATGTATTATGTGAAAACAATTTGACCATCCGTACCTGGTACGTTTAATCTGGGTTTTGGTGGGGGTGGGGAATGAAGCCATAGGATAGCTGTCTATCATTTATCTATCATCTGTCTCACTGTCTGTATCCTTACCCATATCCATATCCATATCTGTATAATTGGCTCATGCAGGAGTTAGGAAGGCTGGGAAGTCTCACATTCTGCAGATGGCAAACTGGAGACTCAGGAAAAGCAATGCAATAAATTCAGGCAACATCGTGTCTGAAGGCAGGAGAAGACCTATGCCCCAGCTCAAAGATGATTGGACAGAAAGAGCAAATTATCTCTTACTCAGACTTTTTGTTCTATTCAGGCCTCCAATGAAATAGATGTGTTCTATCCACATTGGGGAGGGCAACCTGATTTACTTAATCTGACACAAAGTTAATCTCATCTAGAAATCTGCTCAAGAGACACACCCCAAAAAATGTTTAGCCAAATAGCGTGGTACCCTTAGCCCAATCAAGTTGACACACAAAATTAGCCATTATACTTGGTGTTAGGAAAATATTCCCTCTCTTTTTCCCATCCCTTCACCACTTTCAGTCATTAATAATTAAAAAAATTCTGACTATACAGTTAACTTAAGTACAGTTCCAAACAGCTGGAGAGGTTTTCAACAGAGGAAAAAGAGTCTACTGTATTGTGAGTTTCCAGACACTATTTTTGTTTTTCTCTCTGATTCCTACTTTTAAGCACAGTGCCCAGAGCTATTTCTAGCATATGATTGGCTCTGAGAAATGTATACTGACTAAATGAATTAATAAATAGTACCTGATATCACAAAATAATGCTGTTGTTGAATAAATAGTCTCAGCAAGGCGTTGACTTTTCACTCAACTCTCTCATAAACTCCTTGTTTGATGGGTCTTCCCAAGTGGCTTAGACTTTCAAATACATTTTGGAGCAGTGTTTTTCAATATTTAATATACATATTAATATCTCTATTAAAATGAGATTCATTTGATAAATATAAGAGGGAGGATGATGTCCTACATTTATAACAAGTTCCCAGGTAATGTCAACAAAGGTGAGAAAAAAACAAAAACTGTCAATAGCAGGGATTTTCAAGATACTCTGAAAGAAGAGAAGGAACTGAACCTTGTTTATTAAAAAATCATTACAATATTTAGCTTGTCTCAGATATGGAAAAAATATGGATCCAACTATGTATTTGTCTCTGATATGTGTAATGTAAACTAATAGCCTATATTCTCTTACAAATAAAGGTCTAATTAGTAGATATAGTGCCACAAAGAAGATGTAATTTTGAACATGGATTTTTAAAATTAAATTTGTTGAATGTCATTAATTACTCCTCTTTCATTATTTTTTCTTAAAATAAACTATACCTGTATAAGTGAAAAAAAAAAACCAGTTTTTGACCTGTAAACTCACCATTCTAAAAATTGTTGTAACATGAACCTTAAGACATTTTGTTTGGCAAACGTGATATTTCTGCTGCAGCTCTACTTTTTATTTATTTATTAATTTTGTTTGTTTTCTGGAACTTACAATAGTAGCACACTTTTGCATTTATCATAGGGAAAGTCTCAGATTCTTCCACACAATATTCCGGGCACACTCCAGGGAATCAGAGCTAGAACCCAAGATGAAACATATTTGTCATTTTAAAGATGGAAAAATGAAGGTCAAGAGGCTTGTTGAAGGTCACACAACAAAGTTAACCACACTGTTAGGCCATTTATATTTTTGCCTTTGGTGAACATGTTTTCTGAACCTCATATCTGGTGAGGAGTGCATTTTTATAAAGAATAAAGTAAAATGTTTAGAAGCATACTGTTCTGAAATAAATCTGGGATTTAAGATTGCTACAATTAAAATAATCTAGAAGTTATTTTTTTCTTGCACTTTCTAACCCTTGAGTAATTTTTTAAATTACATGCCATCCCAATTCACTAAATACCTTACTTTTTCATTGAAACTTTTCTTCACATGAATGTAGATTATAAATTCATTGAAGGGAAGAAACAAACCGAAGTGCGTTCTGTTACAATGAAGTCTCAAAGAAGGACCATGAAATTATTTTACATGACTTTAGTAAACAGAAGACATTAAACAAAAAGAAATTAACATCTTTGAGGACCACCGAACATATGCAATTTTAGCTATGTTCCCATTAGATCAGATGCCTTCCTAATTTCCAGGCTTCCTGTGTGTTTAGACTCCATTTTTACTTCTAGATAGAAATTCCTTTCCCACTAGGAAAACCTGTTTTATAGCCAGAATATATTTACAGCAGAAATATAAGTAATAAACCCCCTGTTGACTGAAAATAATATTTATGTATGAGGCAATTATCTTCACATCATTTAAAACTTTCTGCACTATTATTTTGCCTGTATTCCTCATTGTGATTATTATGCCATATATGGGTGTTGGCAGGCTTAGAAGAACCATATATCTTTTTTACTTGAATAGTTTGAGTAGTCTCTCTCTCTCTCTCTCTCTCTGTCTCT
Organism: Desmodus rotundus; assembly: GCF_022682495.2. Lineage (NCBI taxonomy): Eukaryota > Metazoa > Chordata > Mammalia > Chiroptera > Phyllostomidae > Desmodus > Desmodus rotundus. Next base: position 51,345,519 of record NC_071389.1, read on the forward strand.
CTGTGCTTTTTAAAATGATCTTCATTTCATAAGAAACAAAAGACTCCAACCTATTTTATTTTTGATTGAGATAATGTGATTTTACCTAACAGATTCAAGTTAATGATACGGTCAAACATTAAGGATGGGAAGGCTTATTTTTCTGGTGTGAAATGTATTAACTTTTATAACCTTAAATTTCCCACTTAAATAAACAAAGAATGCATAATAAATAGCTCGACTTGTATGGGGCTTTATAGTTGACAGACTTTTCTCAAATGCCATCTTGAAGGTGACCCTAAATATAATCATGGTCGCACTGTTATTTGTTTACCAGTCCCTCCTGCTTACTAGAAAACTGAGGCCCTGAAAAGATAAGTTGTCGAAATTTTGTCAGCTAGTATTTGGTAGAGCTAGATTCTGAACCTGGGTTTCCTGACTTAAAATCCTTTGCTATTGTTACTACACTATAGTACCTTCCCCTGTATAAATGTAATTATGCCTAAAGGCCCAGGCATTGTTTTCTATTTGTAGTTTCTACACAGCTGTCCTCTGTAATATATTAGCTATATAATATTCTAATTAATTTTGATTTGAAGGAAAGTCTCTTTCAAGATCTGCATGGTAATTTGAACAGATGCTCTGATGTCTGAAAATTATTGCTAAACCTTTTGGTTATTGTAATTTTGAGAAAACTGGAGAATTTCTATGTGAATTATAGGAGGAAACTATACCCTCTAAAGAAGGTTCAAATGCTAAATGCTGGCTTTTGTCAGTCACATACCAGTAACTATTCAAAATTTATCTTTTGGGGAGATTCACACTCTCTTTTTTCCCTTTGAAGAGGTCACCACTGTCTATACAAAGGCAAAATCTGAAGCCGCATGTGTGAGAGCTTCTACATGCTCATGCATAAAACACTTTCCATATGAATTACATATAAGCCCAAGGTAGAGCTAGAATATGAAAGAATGAATGATATATGTACTTTCGTTGATTTTAATGTAAAATAGATTAGCCTGCATTTTAAATTCCGTCAGATGATTTCACATAGACAAACTGGCATTTTCTAAAGCTAATTTCTCTGAACATTATCTCTGGGGAATTACAGATAGGTTTCTGTGGGAAGAGAAGAAAACGCATTATTAGATTTTGGTTGCTATTGCACTATAAAAGCTGAAATAGGTTTACTTATCCTAGGATATAAGAATGTACTACGGGTCTTCAAGAGGGGAAAGACAGTAAACTTTTCTCAACGTTACTTGAACATGAAAAAATGTTTACATAGATCATTTCATAGGTTACTCATTTATCTTACATATTGACATAGATTTTTTTTTTTCCCTTCTGGAAGCAACTTACATAGTTCAATTTGACCACACCAAATCTGAATTGATATTTCTGCACTAATTTCATTCTTTTACTTTTTCAAAATGATAAATCTTAATTGAGGAATACAAGAAAAGCCAAAAGATAATTCACATTCTATTTTATATTAATTCACAAAATAAGTAGAAAAAACTCAACTTCCAAATCAATCTATCTGCTTCCAATAATAACATGACTTTCACCTAGGAAAAGGGTTGTAATCTATAATCCACAAATCCCCAGTCCCGTTCTAATCTTAAATTACCTGAATATTCTAATTATTTACTTACACATAGCCTAAGCAGGAATATTAACATATAAATTTATCACAAGGAAAAGGGCCTTAATTATTTACCTATAAAAATAGGAAAGCTATTGCATGTTAATTCATATGGAGGAAGTAATAAAAATAAAACTTAGAGCATTAAAAATAATGCTCTAGGCCTGTTTCTCCAACTTCAAAATGGGGAAAATATTCACTAATAAGTTTTTGCCATCAGTGGTTAGAGTTAATGTAGGTTAGGAACTTAGTGTAATGCTAGGCATACTATAAGTGTCCATAAAGCTATTTTATTATTATTTATAATAGTAAAATATAAGAGGCATAAGGTGATCTTCAGTTTGAAGTAGGAGTGTTTACTGTTTTAGGTGAAGTTGTCAGTGCAGACTTCAATGCAGGTGACTTTTTAGCAGAGTCTTGAAGGAGGTAAGGTGACTTGGTCTGGGTCTATGTGGCAGGGAATTATCCCAGCCAGACAAAGAGCCTCTGCCAAGGCCTCAGGACAGGAAGATGCTGGCTGAGTTTGAGAGATGCTAAGCAGGCCACTATAACACCATGAGCAAGAGAGAGTGGTAGGAAACATGGTCATAAAAGTAATGAGTTGCTGGACCATGCAGGGCTTGGGGAAACTTTGGCTTTAAGTCGGAGTGAAATGCTGAGTAAAACAGGTTTTCAAGTACAGGAATGATGTTATCTAGCTTCTACCCAGTATGAGCTTTCTGGTTACTCTGTCAGTAATCTATTGTAGTGAAGCGAGGGGGCTTGCAAGGAGACCAGTCTTGAGGCTTTGACAGTATTCAGACGAGAGATGATGAAGATAATACAAATGATGATTTTTTGAATATTTTTATGTAAGAAAATACTATTTCATCTTTTCTGTTCTTATGTCTTATTAAAGTCTCCTTGATTCATTGTATTTGCCTACAAGTTTTTTTTACTTTGTTTTATCAGTTAGACAAAATTCTATATTCTAGTACTCAATAAATCATTGATAAATAAATAGAAATAGAACTGACACCATATTTTCACTTCTAGATAGTATCCTAATGTTATGTGGAAAAATGACTCATATACAAAGGTGTTCATTGTATTGTTACTGAAACATAAAAAAAGGAATAAAGAAATGAAACAGCCTAAATTTTTTACATTTTGAGTTTTAAAATCACTTAATACCTTTACATTTTAAAATATTTTATAGCCTTTGAAAGTAATGCATTTGGGAATGAAAGTTAGAGAACACAACACAACATACCACAAATGAACACAGTATTGCAAAGGTGAGAAAAGAAAATAATACAAAAGTATGTCCATGGTGTATTCGTTTCCTAGGGCTGCTGTAACAAATTACCGCAGAGTTGGCACTTCTAAACAGAAATGTCTGCTCTCACAGTTCTGGAGTCCAGAAGTCTGAGATGCAAGTGTGAGCAGAGCCCTGCTCCCTCCAAAGGCTTTAGGGAAGAATCCTTTCGTGCCTCCTTCAGCTGCTGGTGGCCCCAGATATTCCTTGACTTATGACAACATAGCTACAATCTATGTCCTGTATTTACATGGCCTTCTCTGTTTATCTCTCTGGGTCCATTCCTAGTAAGGACACCAGTCATTGGACTTAGGGTCCACTCTATATCCAGGATGATTTTATATCTAGATTTTTAACTAATTGTACCTGACAAGACCCTATTTCTGAATACAGTCACATTATGAGACCAGGTGGACACTACTTTTAGTAGATGCTATTTAGTCAACTACATACGATATTATTGCAATACCCACACACATTATGCAACACCTGTATTATATCTTATATAAAATATGTGGAAGAAATATCTCTAGATTGATTTTGCTAGATAGTACATTTTATTTATTCATATTTTTTAGATTTTTTCAACTTTTCTAAGCAAATGTGGAAATTTTATTACAATTCTGGAAAATTAAAAACAAAGAAATTAACCCAAATAAGTATTCACTGGGAATCAGCATGGGTCAAGAACAAGCAGTACCACGCATAAATGATTTCTTCTAGATCAGATAACCAAGAAGGATCAAACATCAACATCTTAATAGGAAGGAGCAGTGACGTGACCTAACTGTTACTATACCTGTGTCAGTACGATGCAGGACTGGGATTAGGCCACACGGGGTCACGAACAGGGTAGAAGCAAGTCTGGAGGCTTCCCTTGTAGGAGTCCGGCAAGTGTACACCATCATGTTGTCAGCACAGAGGGTTCCTCAAATCTTATGTCCTGGTCCTGCCCCTTCAGCATTTTGTAAGTGCTGGGTGGGAGCTACCCTTGTTATGTATCACGCTTTAAGATGACACAAACCAAAAGTGGGTGGCCATTTCACTAGGTGATGTTACATTTCGACATTCTTTGGTGGCCTAGTATGGTAGAGCCAACTGGGCAGAGTCTTGAGCTTAGGTTAAAACAATCACTTACATAAAATAATCACTTACATACTTTATGAAAATCTGGCCGGACAGCTGCTTAAAGAAAAAAGACACACGTACACGTGGGTTTATGGGCTCACACTTTCTGGAACAGCCAATGGTGAAACACCGCTGCCAAGATAACACTTCACTTAAAGCTGCACTGGCAGAACATGAGGAACTTGTTAGTGAGGTGAAGAATTACAGAGAACCAACACCCTCGAAAGTTTTCTTTTTCAATAGGCAAACAACTTGGGACATTTCACACTTTCTTCCATCTACATCTCAACAAAACAAATAATGACAGGGATAGAATTTGCATTTTTGGATGAAAAATGTACAGTCAATAGTTGTGTTATTTTGAATCTGTAGCTTTTTTTTTATTGTTTTAAACACACAATGAAAGATATGTGTCTAGATTTAATAAACTACAGTAATTGTAGTGTTCCCTTTTTGAGATGTAGTTGAATATAATAAATCTAGAAAGAGAAATTACCACTTTCTGTAAGCAAACAAACATCTGACACTTCTGACAGATATTTTTGGATTATATATATATGCACAAATCCTGAACTCTACTAGTTCAACAAATAAAATAAAATTTCTTTCTGATGTTTTTTCGCATCCTGACTCTTAGATAAGACATCAGGGAGTTTGTCAAAAATTATATCACAAGATGCTAAAGCAGATGTTATTTATGCCAAACTAATCTGTGAGGCTGGTGTCAGTGGAAGAAGCTCAAGCCCGAAGGACATAGGAGGCCTCCCAGTTGCCTGCCTGTCACCGCTCAGGGAAAGAAGGTTGGTAAAGGAGCTGCTGAAGCACAGGAGCAGCTGCTTCCTTGGCGTCACTGGGTTTATTACAGTGATTGTGAACCTGACCAACTCAATAAGGGTCACTTAACAAATGTAACCTCAGAGGGGAGTGCATATCCTCTAGTTTTCAATTGACCATGGCCATGTACTTGGGAAAACAGAGTATAGATGGTGGAAAGTCAGTAAGAGTTACAGGCATTTTCTTCTGTAGAAAAAGCAAGACAAATTAAATATACATTTTATATATTAAATTATATATGTATACATAAATACTATGTGTGTATATAAAATAAATAGATAAAGCACTAGTATTTGCTATATATTCATATATTAATGGTATATTTGTCAAAATAGTGCAATTTTATAGTAACCGTATTATATGATTCAATTGAAATTAAATTCATGATTTTTTTTCAGGAACAGAAAGGTTAATCAATTTCATAAACATTTATTGAGTAGCTGCTACATGTAAGTTACTATGTGAAGCCTTTGAATGATGTAAGAATGATAAGACATTGTTACTACATAAAGTAGTTGTGAATGTGTCAACAAATGTTTGTTCATTGGAATAGAAATTAAACATAATTCCATAAGGGAGAAAACACTGGCATGTATACTACAAAGCAGAATATGATAGAGGTTAAAAAAGAGGATTCTTATAAAAATACAATAATAAAATTTTAACTGGTGGAATCATGGACAGATTCATAGCAATTATATCATCACATCACATCTATTAGGGCCCCACGGACACATATGATACTAAGAAGAAGAGTTTGGGAGCGGGGGGAAAGAGGCTGAAAAGTGTAAAGCGGGTTTAAAAACTGGCCAACATACATGTCGGTAGAAGCAGGGGAATTACGTGGTGTCTTTTTTTAGTAGAGCTTGCACTTCAATGGAGAGATAAATAATAAGCAATTAAAAGCAAATGCTTATTTATGGGTGGTGATAACAGTTATGAAGAAAAATATAATCAGCCAGGAAGAGAAAGACTAGGTGAAAATTTACTCCTGGGAAGAGTTATTTTTGAAGAAGTTGCATTTGAGGACAAACATAAATAATGTGAGAGTGTAGGTTATGTAAGGTCTTGAGGAAGAACATTTCTGGAGGAGGAATGAGCAGGTGCAAAGAACCTGATTTGGGAATAACTCAGAATCACAGTCTGAGGGCTGATGTTCCTGGAAACAGCAGCAGTGAGCTCAGAGAAACCGAGGCTCTGTCATGCAGATGGGGAAGACCAGTGAAGTGCGCTTGGGAGGAAAGCAAAGATCGGTTTTCTGTGTGTCCACTTTTTAGATGTGTGTAAGGCTTCCAAAGGTAGATGTTGGGTAAGAAGCTGGGTAGTATGACTGTGGAGCTCCACAGAGATGTCAGGCTGAAAATGCTTGTTTGGTGTAGAGTAGTTGCTAATGTTAGGAGCTTAGGAGCCAAACTGCTAGAATTTGAATTCCTGAACTCTTGGTATTATGTACTCTCTCTGTAAATTTGGCCAAGACACTATCCTTCTCTAGTTCTCAGATTTATCACTTGCCAAGTGAACTTTTGTCCCGAGGATAAGTGAATCGATTTATTTACATTAGTTATCACAGTGCCCATTGCATCATCATCATAATCATCATTATTCTTATTATTGATGAATGATGACTAAAGCTGTAGTCGTTTAGAGGAGACTAAAGTAAGTATAGATATAAAAAAAAGAGCCAAGAACTCTAGAAAACTCTTATGTTTCAAAGTAAGGAAAAGATGGATAAAGCAATAAAAGTGAATAAAAAGAGCACTTAGTGAGATAAGAAAAAGATCAGGAGTTTATGCTGTCTTGTCAGAGAAAAAAAAACTTTTGAGAAGGAAGGGTCAGTCATTGAAAATTGTTGAGAGTTTGAGAAAAATGAGGAAAGAGGCTTGTTCAAAGGGTTGGTTCCACGGGATGGATTCATTGGCATATTGGACAGAAGTGATATCAGTAAAGGGGGGTGTAGTGAAAGCTGCAGAGGAGTGACTGGGAGGGGATGCGGAGGCAAGGCAGCCGGCTGGAGCGTGCAGACCACTCTGGAATGCTCTTCTAAAGGGCAGCTCTGCTTTAGAAGGTGGCTACACAGCAACATGGCATCAAGTGAGTTGATCTTTCCTTTTAACATGTGAGCGTTTCTGTGGACGGATAGCACCAGTACAATGAACAGCAGAGAGAAGGTTTCTAAGCTGGTGATAGCAGACGAGATCCCAAGTACAAGGAAGAGGTTGATCTTAAGCAGAAACTCTGATTATTGGTGCACCAAACTTGCAAATACAGCAGAATTTATAAATACATATGGTCTTTGATAAATTTGGTGGTGAGAAAGTAATAGTTTAAAACCTGTTTGCATTTTCTCAGTAAAAGAGTAAGCAAGACCAACAATTTGAGACTTGAAGGGGAAAGGACATTAAAATTATAGTTTTGAGACAAAATTGAGGCTTACCATGTCCCCATAGCTTCTTAATGTATTTCTAATATTTTTTCTACAAAGTTTTGAGATATATAGACAGGGTAGACAGAAGGATTAGTAGAGTGTGCAGACAGGATTCTAGACAAATCCATTTAGTGAGACTGTGGAATAAGAAAAAGAAGAGGGGAGGCTCGAGTCATATTTAAGAAATTATTGCCAATCAAATCTTTGAAGTGGATGCAATCATCTATAGAGAATATAAAAAAAAAGAGGAGCGGACTTGATAAAAATTCTTGAACAATGCCTCTGTTTCGAAATTGCTGAGAAAACAAAATGGAAGAGTGAAACAGAGTGCTCGGAAGGTTAGAAGTCAGAGCAGGGGACCGTAGTAAGAGACAAAGACCAAAATTCAAATAAGATTTTTCCACAAGTCTAGTTTCAAGTGGCCAAATGATCAAGAGTGTTAAAAGACATCTGATTAATAATGGCTTAGGTAAACCCATATCTCACACGAAAAAGTCATGAAAACTAACAATATAGGTCATATTAATCTATATATTTTGTTGGAATATTTAAAACGTTCTGTAAAAATGCCAGAAATTCGGGAGCTTCCGTTGGCATATAGAATTAATAGGGGCCAAGGAAGAGTAATTAGTCAGTATGTCTAAGGGGTTCTAAGATTTTTAGTGAATGCCACCAAATATGCATAGCAAAAGCAGAACTAAGTGAATGAACACACGTGTAAAAGGTTTGGAGCCATCAAGTAAAACCTGCACTCAAATGCATTCTATAGTCAGATAGCTAGGAAGTCAAATTTTACATTATTCTTAAATAAATTTTTTTGAAAAGTTTTTCTGTGAGTTAAAATATATTCTGTGCTCTGTGCTCCAGGCTTATTACCCTGGAAGAAGTGCATATCGCTCCAGTTTTCTCCTTACGTAGCTGAAAGGCTCTGCCGACAAGGCAGGCCGTCAGGTGTCCTGGGTGTTTGTAGGGTTAACGGATAAAAGAAAGTGGATTGTATATCTCATCAAAAAGGAACTCATTGAAATTGGATGGTTGTTATTCAGATTTAGAAAGAAAAGGACACATTATATCTTAGGTTAAATCTACTTAGGTAGTTCAGGAAAACATAAAGTCATGAAAATATTTTTAAAAATGCCAGTAAATTGATAAAAAGTGCTGATTTGAGCTAGTTCAAACTTAAATTACTTCCTGAAAAACTTCTATGATAAAAGCTGCATCTTAAAAATAAATTATACATAGTCAGATGAAGCAACAGAGAAGTATGATTTTTTTTTTAGATAGATGTTAAGCGTCTACAAGAAACCATGATGGCTTAAAAAAATATCCCAAAGAAAATTGTTAATGGAGTGTCATAAGGTTGTTTGAGCCATTATCTTCCCTGAAGGCCTTAGAGACACGTCTAACTATTGAGCTGACTTTAAATTTCATGTCCTCAACTAACCCTAGTACAGACTGTATGTATGATATAAAGTATTTTTTTATTTAAAAAAATTCAGAATGTGTATATGTCTCTCTGGAGGTGTGCCAAAAATTTTTAAGGAGCAGATTTGCAACTTACAAATAGTTATATATAATCACAGCTGGGTTATTTTTGTGTTTGTGTGGGAAAGCAATAAACAGATACACAAATAAATGTAACTCATACAATTTCCAATGTGAATCAAATATTTTTAACAAAGTGATTTCAAGGGAAGTAATAAGATTTTGTGATAAAATACAATATTTTATATGCATTTAAATGTTATGAGATTTTAAAATTATCATTTTATGAATACTTACTCCAATATTAAGGAAAATTTAACCAGGTATTTTTCCATTTCGATCTTTTGCTTTCATTTGCAGAACTTTAGTTATTGGATTTTGGAAGGGTCTGGAGTAAAGTGAATGGGAAAGATTCTTCTCCCCCAACTCCAAACATTATCACTCCCTAAGAGGGAAAAAGAATAATATTTTTGTTATTCTTTACATGCCCTAAAATCTCTAGGCCATTAAAATGTGGCTGAAAGTCCCAAACCCCCACTAAAGCTGTTTCTACTAAGATCACTTCTAATTGTTGCTAAAAGCAAATGGCACTTTACATCATTTATCATATCCAGAATATCAAAAGGGGTGTAATTGTTAATCTCTCTGATGTTCATACTTAAATGTTGCTCATCTCTCCTGGAAAGGCTCCATCGTTGTCACGATGCCACAGACTCCTGCTGTCTCTCTTCTCTACGAACTTCACACTTTTGCAGGTTATTTTCCCTTAGCCCACCTCTTAAATATAGTAGATCTCAATTATTTTTATATGCTGAGCTAAGATAAAATAGTTACATCTAAGAACTAGATCAGAGTTCCAGTTAAGAAGCCCATTGACAGTTTCACTTGATACCCCTTGGGGCCTGCTTTGAAAGAAATCCTTCGTCTACACCCTGCCAGGGCACTTCCTGTCTGTCTCCTGGGCTCTGCTGTTCAGTGCTTCCATCCAAATGTGGGCCCCAGAGAGAAACTGGGCTCTTCAGCCTCCCTTATTCTTCCCTCATCCCTGAAATCCAGTCAATGCAAAAACCTCCGGGTTTCATACCAGAGGAAATATTTCTGCCTCTCTGCTCACCCACTTAAGATAACTCTATCATTTCTTACTTCTCTAAAAATAAAGTATTATAATTCTGATGGAGCAGAGTCCAGGCTATTGATGGACTTCTGTGTATTAATGGGCACAATCCCTGTGCATGGCCAGGAATGATATCATTTGGTTCCTCTTCTTTTGTGTTAACATAATATTCCATGATTTGGCTTCCCATATCATATAGGCAGCCAGAAGGTGGCATGAGAACAAAACTTGGCTTTGGATTTGAGAGAATTTAAGAGATATGTAAACTAAAATTGAACTCTTATTTTATTTCTTAGTTGTGTGCATATATATTTTCCCCATATATTTTTTCAGAAAATGATACTACTAATTATTTAGTTGCTCATAAAAATATTGGCAACAATCTTCAATGTCCTGTTCCCTCCCTCTTTTTTATATTCATGTCACTTATGAGCCTTAGACTGTTGAATAGACTCCCTTAATATTCAGGGTTGGGCAAAAGTAGGTTTACAGTGATTTGTATGAAAAATAATACAGTAATTGATAAGTAACAATGCAAGAATAGCACTGTATTTCACATATTCACAACTGTAAACCGACTTTTGTTCCACCATGTATATCTAATCAACTAATTTCTTTACTCATCTGTATCCACTTATCCTAAGTGATTTTCTCTAATCTTTATTATTAGAATCCTCTTTCAGTGGTCTCTCTACTTCCCACTCTAGCCCGTTCTAACCCCCTTTCCCATGTAGCAGTGAGAATGAGATTCATTTACGAAGTGAAACAACATGTTACTGGTAAAAGTAAAAAGAAGTAAGAGACATAAAGAGAATAGATTTTAAAAATCAGAATTCCATATATGCAATTTTTTCTGTTTATAAACTGGCCACTATTCTTTTTCCTTAAACTATGTTTCCCTCCAAATCTTGCTATACACAGCTAATAATATATACTAACATTCTGATATTTTTTCCCCTGAAGCACTACAATCTCACCTAACATCTTCCCAGAAAATCACAGACACCCAGGTTTTCTGCTTGCTGCATCTGTTATATCACCATGTCCCCCTGAGTTGCTGAACCAATGACACAAATACTATATTTATATTTAGTTATGGCAACAACTCAATTTAAGATTCAAAATTTTTATTAGTAGGAATAAAACTAATTGCTCTAATGAATATATCCCAAAATATATAATAGCTCAGATAATATAGAAGTTTATTTCTCAATAACTTAAAAGTCAAAGAAGTTCCTAAAATAGATGGGGAAGACATCCTCTATTAGGTTGTACAGGGGCTCAAATTATTATTATTATTATTTTAACTTGAGGATTATCTATCCTCTGAGAATTTATCATCATCTGCATCTAGAGAGCACAAGGAGACAGAAACATTGTATCACACCTTTTACTTAATAGCCTTGGCCTTGAGTAATTTCCAGTCTCCTACCATTGGAGGAAACTCAACCACATGGTTCCAACTCCTGAACTGGGGTCTGGGTGTAGTACTGTTGCTCTGTGTTCAGGGAAAAAACAAGTAAAAATGAGATTTTGCTTGAAAAAAGTGTAATCATTAAATTGGGAAAACAAAATGTAATTTCAGAGTAATCTCTAAAACCTAAAAAAAAAAAGAGACTTGTAATGTAAAATTTAATATAGGGAAAAAACCCACCAAATATGATAATAAATTAAACCAAAGATATGCCAAGAAAGGAGAGATAAGGAGAAGTTTTTATGTCTTTTTATGTTAAAAAACATAAAAACATGGGACAAATATAAAGAGTGAAATAAGACAGATTAAATCTTAATATGTCTGTAATTGCATTAAGTATAAATGTATGAGGTATTTCAATTAAAAACATTTATAAAACTGAATATAGATGCACACATAAATACACTGGTGAAACTATGATCAGTTTATGAACCACAAACTAAAATAAAAGGATGCAGAATGAATGAAAACCAAACAATAAAAATGTTATAAAATGTAAATAACAAAAGTAATCTGTCAAAGCTACTTTAATATTTAAAAGTATAATGAAAAGAGCATAATTAGAGATAAGGAGAGGTTTTTATGTCATAAGTTGTACATTTTTATATTTATTAAATTTATAATCAGAAAAATATATTAAAAATATAACTATATAATATTTGAATACTATTATAAACAAGCCTGGCTTACAGGACAGATAGAAAATAATGTACTCACTATTTGAAGAATATCCATTTATTTGAGACCATATAGTTAAAAAAAATAAACTGAAACAAACAAAATCTTGAAAAATTTTAAATGATTTAAATCATACATGGAGTACTTTCTTCTGACATCATTCAATTTTTACATATAATTAGAATAAATTTAACTATAAAATTCTCATTTGTTCAGAAATATTTATTTTGAAATGATACTCTAAATGGTCCTTGGATCAATGAAATGATCATAATAGAAATTAGGAAATATTTTTAACTTAATTATACTGAGGACTTGCTGGATAGTGTTTTAACTGTTTTTATTGTAATTGTCAGCCTTGAGTGCATTTATTAGAAAATAAGTCCAAAAATTTAGTGAGCTAAGCATTCAGTTCATGAAATTATAATAAGAAAAAACTCCCAGCAACCTGAACCTCCAAAAACAACACAAGTAATATACACTGAATGTTAAGAAGGAAATTAATGAGTTAGAAAAAATGCAGTGAAAAGGCTCAACAAACCAATTTAGAAAGAAAGGTTGGTAAATTTGTGGGAAGATCAATGATAATTAAGAGACATGGAATAAATATTCAATACTTGAAATTACATAGGAAATCTCTCCACTGATGATATAAACAAAATAAAAACAAACAAATTAGAACTATCTTCCCAGATTTTATTGAATTAAATCTACAAAAACTGACACAAGAATTGGAAAACATAAACGATGCAATTACTATTAAAAAAATCAAATCGATAATTTTAAGTATTTCCAAAAGAAAACTCAGAGATTAGATTATTTTATGGAGGATACTTCAACTAAACAATGAAGCAAAAACTAATTATCATTTTAAAACATTTATTCCAGGACTATTTACCAATTAACCTTTAGAATAACATACCTCGATTCCAAAACCTAAAATAGCAGCAAAATACATAACAAATAAAATTGTAGGTCAATCTTTGTGTTAACATAGGTGCAAAAACTTCACATACTAGTTCACTAGACCTAATAGTTCAGTGTCATTAAAGAAAAGTATATCATGCCCTGGCTGGTGTAGCTCAGTGGATTGAGCATGGGCTATGGACCAATTGGTCTCTGGTTTGATTCCCAGCCAGGGCACATGCCTAGGTTGTGGGCTGGGTCCCTGGTGGGGACCATGTGAGAGGCAACACACATTGGTGTTTCTCTCTCTTTCTCCCTCTCTTCCTCTCTCTCCAGAAATAAACAAATTAAATATTAAAAAGAAAAAAAAGAAAAGTATATCATGACCAAGTTATTTTATAAGTGAAATAAAATGTTAATTTATAATAGAAAATTAATCAGTGAAATTTTCCACATTAACATGTTAAAGAAGAAAGATTGTATAATATTCAACAATAAAAATGTACTTGATAAATTTAATATTCAGTTATGATTAAAGCAACCTCTCTTAACTAACTAGGAATAAAGAATAGAATATATAAGATGATGAAAATAGAAAATTTCTTAGTCTCATAAGGGGTGGCTATAGAAAACAAACAAACATCACAATATGTAGATATGGAATATATGTAGAAAAATGAGTTCTACTACCTATCCCATAGAATAAGCCGAGAGAATGTTAAGAGGATTAAAAAATAGGTGACAAAATTGTTGTATTTGCAGATAATAGGATTCTGAACATAGAAAATTCTAATTAGCATGCAATTTTTTACACTTAATAAGACAGCAAAATCCTGGAAACAAATTGATTGCATTTCTTTACACAACTAACAATCAAAATTAATACTTTAAAAAGTCATTTATAGTTCTGAAGTATTAGGTACCTAAAGATAAATGTAATAAAATCTTTGCAAGAGCTGTCTGTGAAAATAAATTTAAAAAAATATATAAATAACATTATGTAACACACATGCTTAAAATTCTTCAATAGCTCCGATTACACAAAATCCAATCATGATGCCAATACTAGGTTCTCCTTCATGTCTTACGCTTGCCCGGCTATTGCTCATTCAGTTCTTTCTCTTGATCAATTTACTCCAGCGACACTGATCGTTTTAATTCTCTAACTTTGCCAAGCACATTGCTTCCTTTGGAGACTCATACTTACCTCCATGTCATTTACTTTGCCTAAATCGGTGACTTGCCCTCTGGCTGTCCCCTTCTCATCTGAGGTATCAGTTTAAGTGCCACTTCTGTAAGAATTCTTCCTGATTTTCCTTTCTGAAACAGGAAAGATTCATTTTGTTTGTTCTATCCTGCGTCTGTTTTTTTTTTTTTCTTTGATAGAACATACCACAACTCACAATTTTATATTCACTTATTTATTTAATTTTGGTTGTATCTTCCACTAGAACACAGTTTCCATGAAAGAAAGGCTGAATGTTTTATGCACTGCTGTGTCTCCAGTCCTTAAGATGGCTTCTGAAGCCTGGTAAGCATTTAATAAACATATGTTGAATAAATATATGAGCCTAAAGAATATTGTATCTTGGTGGATGAGTGCTTTGCAAACACTAACAATAATAACACTGTATTTTTTCTCATTGGGACATTTTTTCTCTACACAGCTTCTTTAGAAATTCAGGACTTCATAACATCCATGTCCTTCATACAATATCATTAAAATTTCTAGAAAACTACACCTAAGCTCACCACTAATTCTAAACAGATATTAGTTTAAAATTGCTTTACTTCTTCAGTGTATTCCAAATCATTCAACTACAATGTTTGCCTCAATCCACTTTCTAAAACTGCTACCAGATAATCTTTTTAAATGACTAATTTGGTATCTGACTTTGGGGCAGAAAACCTCCTCTGTCTGCATCCATTCACACTACTTTTGGTATAATATATTTAGTTTTATGGGCCAGGGGTTACAAAGCCCTGCATAGTCTGGCTCCTGCTCAGCAGTTTAACCTGATCTTTTGCACTCTTAATAAAGTTCCCAACATACTGAACTCTCTGAAGTTCTGAGAAGTGCTATGTTCTCTGTGATCATGCTTTTCCCTGATTACTGGAACATTCTTCCCCTCTTCCCCTCCTTATTGGAAAACGTCCACTTACTTTCCAGATTTACCTTATAGATCTGTTTGTCCAGAAAGCCTTCCCCGAACCCCTAAGACCTGGTTAAGAAACTTATCTACATGTCATTATTTCATCATCATATTTACTGCATTTTAATCACCTTTTGTCTATATCCACCACCACATTGTAGAAATTGGGTCTCACTGATGTCTTCTCAAGCTCAGACCTCAACTCATATAGTAGACAATACATTTTTCCTGAAGGAAGAAGGAAGGAGGGAAGGAAGGAAAGGAGGAAGAGATGAAGGGAGGGAGGTAGGAATGGAGGAAGGGTGGGAGGGAGAAAGGAAGGAAGGAAGGAAGGAAGGACTTCTTAATGTGTTGGGCAAGGCAATAGGGCAGTTGTTGATGAACACTTCCTATAAAGGATCAGATAGTATATATTTTAGGGCAAGATGGTTTCTGTCCCAACTATTTAACTCTGCCATGGTACCACCAAAATATACCACATTCCAATAAGTCAGTATTTTCAGAAACAAAGTTTTCCAGACACTGCATTAGGGGCTTTACTTTTATTATTTAATTAATTCTCAACAAACTTGTGAGCAAAAAGCCAAAAATTATATAATTTGTATAAAACCCACAGAACTAATCATGATGAAGTTTGAGGTCTATCTGACTCTGCAGAGGGAAGGAAGTAAGAGTCAGAATACTATGGACTATCTACCTTGGGTCCCTTTATTATAAATTTGAAATCTGTAGAGCAATAAAAGTTTCCCCAAGATACTACAGATAGTATTTAACTTAGTTTCTGTTAACCAAAGACCTAAAATTCTTAACTACTGGCATATGATTTTATTAAATTAATTTCTCATTTCTAACTTTCCGCTTTTTTAGAAAACTGTCGACTTGAAAAAGCTTTCCTAACAACTAAAAAATCTACTGTTTTTCTTTTTGGCCCTCTTATACAAAATACCAGCTAAATTAATGACTTAACTATCACAAGAAAGTAGGTAGTTAATAAATATTGCTTAAATATACACAAAGAAACATGTTATCTAGCATTCAGGAAAAGGAATAAGCATAAAAAAGGGTATACTATTTTATAAGGTTCAGAGATGTTTATTTGTGAAATAAGAATCTTAGAGGAAGTTTTGAATTTTTAAAATTGTATTTCTGTATCTATGTCAATGAATAAAACATATGGAAATAGACACTGAATAAAGCTGAGTAGTATCAAAATAAAATCGGGGCTAAACATGTCATTATAAGTTATACGTACTCAGTACCTCTTGAGTTCTGTCACTATAACCCTTCAGTTTTTGAAAGGGAAAATGTGTTAGAATTAACAGCTCAGTAAACCAATAAAAAGAACAATTACTCTAGGAACTTGTAAGGGCAAGAAATATTGAATTCGCATACCTAAACTTTTAAAACTGTTGGGCCAAGATGGCAGCATGGGTAAACACGGCTCACCTCCTCACACAACCACATCAAAATTACAACTAAAATATGGAACAACCATCACTCACAACCATCAGAAATCAAGTTGAATGGAAGTCTGACAACTACAGAATAAAGAAACCACATCCATCCAGACTGGTAGAAGGGGAGGAGATGCGAAATGGGTTGGTCCCAAATCCATGTGTGGTGGATACAAATTTGGGAGGGATATCTGGGGAGCAAGGAGCCCCTGTCCCATACCAGACCCCAGCCCAGGGTTCCAGTGCCAGGAAGATCAGCCCTCATAACTTCTGGCTGCAAAAACCACTGGGGATTGAGTCAGTGGAGGAAACTACTGGAGTCCCAAGCAGTTCCTCCTAAAGAACCCACTCATGGACTTACACAGACTCACTCCCTCTGAGCTCCACCACTGGTGTAGCAACTTGAAAGGCACAAGTGGCATACAGAGAGGAACTAAAGTGTTTGGCATCACGGTGAGAGCTCGGAGAGAGCATTCTCCCAGACAGAAAGACAGGCAGAGTCCATTGTCCTTTTGCTGAACCTTCCCCCCACAGAACTACAGAGCCAGCAGACTGGTACCATATCTGAGACTACATCAACCTGGCTAACACTGTTTGCCCTGTTCTGGAGATCCCCAGAGACTCCTACCAATCTAACTCATGGGCCCACCCAAGCTGCTCCTCCATATGAATGGCTTGTCTTGGCTTATGCTGCACAACTTCCTAAATCCTAAATCAAGCAACAGCCAGCCTCAGTGAGCCCCCATCCCTTATACCTTTTGCTAAGTTGCCCCACACCTGGCACTAGCACCAGCCTGCTTAGACTCGCAGCTTGGTTTCACCTGGGAATCTCCAAGCACAGCATAAGTAGCAGCCTCTCAAATTGCTTTATAGCTCAGGCAGGGTGACTCCTGCCATAACACAAGTGGGGGCTGACTTTGGCCTGCATTACCCAGGAAACCTCAGGGCCAATGCATCCAGTGGAGAGCTACAGATCACATAGGAACCTGACCACACTGCCCCTGCACAGCTGATGGTCCACAGAAGGTGGAGGTTGGTGGTGAGTGGTCATAGCCAGTCCTTACAACTGACTGGTCTGGGTAAATCCTCCCCATTGACCTTCCAACAACAATCAAGGCTCAACTTCAAGGGGAGGGTATGCTCAGCTACAAGCAGAGGGTGTACCCACACGAAGAGCACATCTTGAGTACCCAACTTGTGTGACAGGGGAGGTTGTGCCACTGGACCCTATAGGACACCTACTACATTAGGCCACACTACCAAGACAAGGAGTCAAAGCAGCTCTACCTAATATGTAGGAACAAACAGAGGGAGGCTGCCAAAATGAGGAGACAAAGAAACACGGCCCAAATGAAGGAACAGATCAAAACTCCAGAAAAAGAGCTAAACAAAATGGAGATAAGCAACTTATTAGATGCACAGTTCAAAACACTGGTTGTAAGGATCCTCAAGGAACTTAGTGAGGACCTCAACGGCATAAAAAAGATCCAGTCAGAAGTAAAGGATTCACTAATTGAAATCAAGAACAATTTATAGAAAAACAAAAGTGGAGTGGATGAAGCAGAGAATCAAATTAATCATTTACAACATAAAGAAGAAAAAGAACAATCAATCAGAACAACAAGAAGAAAAAATAATCCAAAAATATGAGAATAGTGTAAGCAGCCTCTGGGACAATTTCAAGCATTCCAACATTTGTATCATAGGGGTGCCACAATGTGAAGAGAAAGAATTATAGGGAACTGGTTTACCTGGCAATGGCAAATGTAGCCCAGCCCTATCAGAAAACTGGTAGATGTGAGTCACCACACAGGAGCCAAACCCACGGATTGGCTTTCCTGTGGGAAACCAGGCCTGCGTTGTACCTAGGCTGCTTTGAGGCTTGCTCTTGCCAAAACCCCCTCACCCTGAGTTGAAGCAGCAAGTGTTTACTGCATATCTTTAAAGTAACTTCCTAAAGTCTGTGCTAATTCTCCCAAGGAAAGAATGTAACCAGACCAATCACTCTTATCGGTCCCTTGCATTTGGCAATAATTTTTCCTTGTTAATCTGTAAGAAGTAATCAGTAACATCCTTTCCTTTGTTATCTGTAAAAAGTAATCACCTAAAGCAAACCTGAGCATAACGAATGAAAACGTTCTTTGATGTATACTATTAGAAAGCAATAAAAGCCTGTCCAGGCATTGGTCAGGCATCTGGCCCTCTTGCCCTCTCTTTCTCTCAGAGAGTGGTTGTGCCATCCCTTTTCCTCCACAGGACTTCTGCAGTCCATGTGAATTTGTTCGTTGCACCCACAACACTGTGGACACCACTGGCGGAGTCCGCACCAAAGAATAAGAAATTTGATATCTATCTGAGAAAATAATGAAAGAAAACTTCCCTAATTTGGTGAAGGAAATAGACATGCAAGTCCAGGAAGCACAGAGTCCTCAGAAAAATGGATGCGAAGAGGCCCACTCCAAGATACATCATAATTAAAATGTGAAAGGCTAAAGATAAAGAGAGAATTGTAAAAGCAGCAAGAGAAAAGTGTTGCTTACAGGAAAGTTCCCATAAGACTGTCAGCTGATTTCTCAAAAGAAACTTTTCAGGCTAGAAGGGATTGGTAAGAAATATTCGAAGTCATGAAAAGCAGGGACCTACAGATAAGATTGCTCTACCCAGCAAAGATATCATTTAGAATCAAAGGACAGATAGAGAACTTCTCAGACAAGAAAAAAGTAAAGGAGTTCATCATCTCCAAGCCATTATTATTTGAAATGTTAAAGGGACTTAGTTAAGAAAAAGAAGATCAAAACTATAAACAATAAAATGGCAATAAATACATATCTATCAACAATTGAATCTAAAAATCAAACTAACCAAACAAGAAGAACAGAGAGAGAATCCTGAGTACAGAGAGTGTTTTAATGTTTGTAATTTGGGAGGGGGTTATGGAGGAGGCGAAGAGGTGAGGGGATTAAGAAGTACAAATATGTAGTTACAAAATAGCCATGGGAATATAAAGTACAGTTACAGGAACTGGAGTAGCCAAAGAATATATATGTATGACATGAACAATGGACATGAACAATGGTGTTGGGATTGCCTGAGGGAGTGGGGGCTGCTGGTTGGAGGAGGACAAAGGGAGGAAATTGGGACAACTGTAATAGCATAATCAATAAAACATAATTTTTAAAAAGAAAAAAACTATTGGGCCATAATCTCTGCCCTATCACTATATCTGGGACCTAGAAGAATTAAATTAACTACTCTAAATTTTGTTTGCCTAATCTGTTTAAAAGACTGTCCATTGTGAAGTTGGAATGTTATTATAACTATGTCAGCTGAATCCACTAATTCCCTCATTATTTATGTGTATTAAAGCAGCTAAATTGTTTTTGTTTTCTTTCAGTTTGATTTAGACTAAAGGCCATGAGTATACTGATCACCAGGGACTTAAGCTGAATGACATCTTGTGCATTTGGAATAAAGCTTCATAAACAGAATTGATTGTTTTTGCAGTAAAAAATGAGATGTTGGCATATCAGCATGACAGTGCCACCTAGTTTGGGTTGCGAGAGGCAATGAAGGGAATGAGTGTTTCCTGTAGTGGTGTTAGAAACACTATGTATTATTTTGTAACTGATGAAAGGCTGAGTTAAGAGTAAAACTGTGGCCAGGAGAAAGAGCAATGTTAATGAGAACCTACAGCAAGATTATTGGAGAATTAATAGTGTAGATTGTCCTAACTATCCACAATTTACCTAACTATCACCTATCTATCTCTATCATCTATCATCTATCTATCTATCTATCATCTCTCTGTCACCTAGCTACCTAGGTATAGATATGCATACATATATGTGTGTACACACACACACACATACATATCCTAATAGCTACATATTTGGGCATAATGAAATTCTATGATATACTCACATAAGTGAGAGAAGACCTCAATCCCATGTTTCCTGAGTAGTATAGTTTAAAATGCAACTTAGTTCTAAGAAACTGGTTTGTAGTCCTGACGTTACTGTCAATGAAATGATTTTGTTTACATGGTTAATCGTGATGAAACACAAGTACCCTGACTGTCCAGTTACAGTGTTAACTCAAGAAAGTTGGACTCGGTAATATCAACATAATGATGTGTATACTCTGTGCTAAATGCCTTTACATGCATTTTCTCCTTTAATTTTTTGAACAAATCATATCACATTGGTACTTTAACTATTGTCATTTCATTATCGAACAGACTGGGGGTATGAAGCTGAATTACCTTGCCTAAGGTCATACTACTGGTATTTAATTTAGACATTTCTGATCACCAAGCCCATACACTTATCCATTATACTTACTTTAAATTGCTTATATTTCAGACATACTGCCACTTTAACAATTTAAATATTTCATAAGAATTTTTTGTGACTGCTATTATAGTAATGTAGATGAAAGCAGAAAAGTTTTTGATCAAAGCTGTTAAAGAACAAAATTCAACCAAGTAAATTTGAAGATCTAATTGTCTCTATTAAGCAATTCATGAATCTGACAGCATCCCATCTAGCAACAAGGAGGGCTGTTCAACAGGCTATACAAAACGGAAGGTTTCTGCAGGAAGAAGGGTAGAGCAAAGGAGCTATTAGCAAAAGAAAAGAAAGGATTATTTTTAGGTTAGGACATCTTCTTTTTTGGGAAGAATGGAATTTGGCAAGGTTTTCATTATGCAGATCGCTCGTCCTTCCTAGGGTGGGAGAGAGGGTCCCTGTGACAGATGACTTCACTGATGTTGACCAGAAAATACCAGACTGGTTGATTAAGATTCCATTTCTGGTGAAAGCTGAAACTGCAAGTAGATCAAGAAGTAAGTCACAGTTTGGTATCATGGGCTTTAGCACAAGTGATGCCATATTGGGCCTGTGGTTTTTCTCTTTAATAAACAAGCCACTCTTGGCTGATATTACTGAGTAATGACAGGTGAGAAAATTTTATTCACCTGGTTGTTACAAGTGGTTTCAATTGAAATTTGATCCTCTATTTGGAGTAATATTTTATTATTTAAATATGTGTGGGAAAACAACTATTTAAAGGTGAATTATTTACCAAGAGAACACAAATCCTGTTCTATTCCTCTTTTAGCAAACAAGAACTGTCACACTAAACTTAGCCATTCCTCCAAAAGATGGAACTAAGTCCTTTCGAGCAATTTCAAACATATCCACAAATAAATAGACATAGCGATGTGTCATAGAATCTTGCCAATTTAGAATGCCTACATTACTTCACAACAAGATATTTCTTTATTTAAGAGCTATTTTATTTCCTTTTTCAATTTTCAACATGCATCTGTCTTCCCATTTAAAAACTAGTAATGTGCGGAGAAAAGTGTCAGCTTAAGCTTTTGTTGCAAGGGCCCCGGTTTCCAGTGAACATAACAAACCACACTGACACAACTTTGTGTGGGAAAAAACCTTCTGTACAATTACATTTTGCATATGCTTAAATAAATTGACAATGGAAAATCTTTTCTATAGAAATGCTTTAAAATAAAATGGTTGACTGTTACCATGTGAATACTCTTTTTTTTACCATTGAATACTTTTTTTTTTAACACAGCCTTTTATAACCTCATATACTCTTTATCCTTTTCCATTTCAGTCCAGTCTTGGAAAAAATGAACAAAATACAAAATTCAGTATAATTTTACCATTCACATTAGCAAGAGAACAATAGCAGGCGGCTTTGAACAGTTCTTCCATCTGGAATTCCAGTTACTGTTTAGATTAATAGGTACAGTAGGAGTTGAAATTTTCTGGGCCAAAGTTTAACGGTGTTCAGCACAGCTCCTTTCTGAAAGAACAATCCACCTGCGGACAAAGCCTTCTGTCTGTTACCATGGCCTTGAATAAAGTGACTGATGAGCATGTGAGTCTGTTTCCAGTTGCAGAAAAGAACTTACATTCCAGTTAACTACACTGCCTCTTCCCGATATGAATTATGTCAGCTAAGATAATCAATAACTTATCAGGCTGCCGAGAGCCCATTAGCATGTGGTTAACATGCTAGTGTACACAGCAGTGTTCTTCAGTGTGGGAAGTGGCCCTTTGGTATAACACACTTCAATAGTTTAAGCTCAATAATAATAACTCTTGTTTAACACGGTATTAGATTGACACTTATAAATTAGAAGATTGTTTTCGTGATCTATGTAATCTGCTCTATTAATAAAAATAGAACTGAAGGCTCTTGGCACAATTCATTTCTCACTTCCACTTACAAGTGGGCTCTAAATATAAGGAATCAGGCTTGCCCAATTAATCACAGCACTGAACAATGTGTCTACATGAAAGGAATGTAAAACCACTGCTATTAGAAAGTTTAATTTAAGCCCTAGGGCCAAATTAAAGAGCCTCTCAAATACAGAGATTACTGTCCATTAACAGCAAAACACAATTATGGTTTTTTTAAAAATTCCATTCTAGGAAATTATTTCCAGAGAAAAGGAAATATAACAATTTGCTAAATCATTTGAAGGGATTAGAATCTTATTGCTGTCACTTGTTAGCACGAACAAAAGAATGGCCAGAAGAAGTAAAATCAATCTAATAGGAGGTGTTTAAGATCCAAAAATTTTCATGTGCATTCTCTGAGTGACAAAGATGAGGTTTCGCATCTGGTGTCTGTGTACTAACAGCATTTTCCACCGTCTACTCCTTAGATGCAATTCGGGTTGTGCATACTTAAGGAAGAACAGTTAAGTGAATGAGCAGGATGCGATGTTTCATGTACTGTTCCCACTTTGGGACTGTCATATTGCATCTGCGGGATTAAATCTTTTAAGGAGTTGTCAAATTTAATTGGCGAATTTGCACAGTTCTGGTTTACTGGATACATCACGCCACAAAGATCTTTTTCTTTTATCACTTTCTGTTAACTCCATGATTTAAATATTGCCATCTGTGAATAAAGCCTACAGAATTAAGCAAACAGCTTCAGTAAATTAAAATCTTAACTGCATAATTTGAAGATTTTAACATTGTTTATTTGATATTTGGTGTATTTATCTTTCTTTTCTCCTGACAGGTATAATATTTTGTACATGTTCAGTACAGTAGAATGTCTTATACACACTTCAGTGGGTTTAAAGACTATAAAAAAAGAACAAAATCTATAAACTCAACAATAGACACAGAGTGCTTTCAAGAATAAGGAAAAAACACTTCAAATAAATACTTCAAATGAAATCTAACTTTTCCCCCTATGTACAAAATCTGTATCATCTAAGAACTTACACTCCATCTCACATTCTACCTACTAAATTTGCTTTCCCTGCCCCACACATCCAGGTTCTTCTGTTCTTTATATTGTGGCTTCTTTTCAGGTCTGAGCTTAAATTCAACTTCCACAAAATGCACAGAGAGTCTTCCTAAACATCCTAAGGTAGCTCTTCCAGTTCTTATCAATTACTCCCCACCAAAGTGTTTATTTCAATGTTATCAAAAACTATAATTCTCTATTTAAAATTGTGTTTCTTTGTGTAAATATACCATAGTTTTTGGATCCACTCATTTGCTGATGGGCACTTAGGTTGCTTCCAGTACTTGGCTATTGTAAATTGTGCTGCTATGTACATTGGGGTGCACAGGTTCTTTTGGATTGGTGTTTCAGGGCTCTTAGGGTATAATCCCAGCAGCGGAATTGCTGGGCCAAAGGGGAGTTCCATTTTTAGTTTTCTGAGGAAATTCCATATTGTTTTCCACAGTGGCCGCACCAGTCTGCATTCCCACCAACAGTGCACTAGGGTTCCCTTTTCTCCGCATCCTCACCAACATTTGTTTATGTTGGCCACTCTGACCCATGTGAGATGGTAGCTCACTGTGGTTTTAATTTGCATCTCTCTGATGGCTAGTGATGCTGAACATCTTTTCATATGTCTCTGGGCCCTCTGTATATTTACACAATGGAATTCTACGCAGCAGAGAGAAAGAAGGAGCTTATACCCTTTGCAATAGCATGGATGGAACTGGAAAGCATTATGCTAAGTGAAATAAGCCAGGCAGTGAGGGACAAATACCATATGATCTCACCTTTAACTGGAACATAATCAACAGAAGAAAACAGCAAACAAAACATAACCAGAGATATTGAAGTTAAGAACAATCTAACAATAGGCAGGGGGGAGTGGGGAGGGGACAGTGGGGAGAGGGGATTACAGGAACTACTATAAAGGACACATGGACAAAATCAAGGGGGAGGGTGGAGGTGGGGGAGGGAGGTGGGTTCAGCTGGGGTGGGGTGGAGGGATGGGGAGAAAAGGCATACAACTGTAATTGAATGACAATAAAATTATTTTAAAAACTTAAAAAAAGAAAAAAGTGTGTTTCTTTGTGTGTTACATTTACTCACAGAATGGGCATTCTACTAGGATAGGGACAATGCTTTTTTGTCTGTTTCTGTCAGCATAGATGGTGCATCTAGAAGAGTGCTGGCAAGTAGAAATAGAGATGGAGTGATAGGAAAAGAAGGAGGGCCAAGAAGAAGAATAATAAAGTTATCTAATACCAAAAATAATGATTATAATGCCTTACATTTTCTGAGCCTTTTATGCCAGGCACTGTGTGAGGGGATTTGCATTGTCTCAGTTAGTTCTTAAAAGAATACTTAGAGGTAGATGCTACTATTATCTAAAGTTGACAAAGAAAGACTTGATGTTCAGAGAGATTAAGTAACTTATTCAGGGTCACAGAATTAATTGTGGTAGTGCCAGAATTTAAACCCTGGGCATCCCACTTTGGAGGCCACATGAAATAGCTTGTTATATGAATGAGTGGATGTGTGAACAAAGAAGAGAAGAAAAAAGAAGGAAGGAAGGAAGGAAGGAAGGAAGGAAGGAAGGAAGGAAGGAAGGAAGGAAAGAAGGAAGGAAGGAAGGAAGGAAGGAAAGAAGGAAGGAAGGAAGGAAGGAAGGAAGGAAGGAAGGAAGGAAGGAAGGAAGGAAGGAATAGATGCTATCTATAGCAATGGATAACATGCTGGAAATCTTTTTCATTAATTCAAGCATTCAAGTACCTAGCAACTTTAATAACTTAACTTTTGAAACTATGGGGATTCTGAGAAGGAGAGGTTGAAAACACACCAAGTAGTGCTTTCAGGTGAAAATACTACACTTAACATATATAGCTAGCTATTTTTGTTAACAGTGACTCTCATAACACTTTTGAGAATCAACATTGTGAATGAAACACCTAACAATACAGCACCTATAACTATTGCCCTAAGCTACAAGATCAGTGGAATATTTCAGACGAGACAGGAGTGATGCGATGGTATCAATAGCTAATATCGAGTTACTCTTTTTATGTGCCAATTTTGCACTAAGTGCCTTACTTCTGCATTGACCCTCACACGGTCATAGGAGATGAGCACAAAATCACAAGGCCAGCAGACCTTGAACTCAGAATTCACACTCAGACATTCTGATTCCAGAATATAGCCCCTTAGGATGTTATTCTCCAGAGGTCTTGGATCATCTCTGTGTAAAGTTGGAAGCCATAGAAATGGACGGGACTGTGAGAAGTTGTTAAGTTTCTCAGTAGACATTATACATTGGTTACATCAATGAATTCTCAAAACAATTTGCGATTTTTTTTCTGTTTGACAAGTAAAAAAAATGAAACTCATGGAGAAACTCAAGTTTCTCCAACCAGTACATGGCAGAACTAGGATATGAGCCTAGCCCTATGTGCTTACAAAGCATGTGCTAATTCCTTTTAAAAAGCCGTAAGTTTATGGGGCTTAATGTATATCGTAGTCTTTGCCAGAAAGGAAAAGCAACCATTGCTTGCTATATTCTAAGTGTCCGGTTGAATTATTTGAATGCTATTTCTGGTATAACTTTGAATAGCTGATTCCTGATTTATTCTTTGAAGAATGATTATTTTCTTTAGATACAGGATATACACAAGTGCAGGAACTGCTATGAAATGATCATAATGTTATGTGAGCTAGTACTATCCTCAAGAGCAGGCTCTTCTCTAGGATTGCTACATTATATCTTAAAGGTAAGAAAACAATAGCTATGTTCTCCGCCGACTGGTGTGGCTCAGTGGTTTAGGCGTCATCCTGCAAAACAAAAGGTCACAAGTTCGATTCTTGGTCCAGGCGCATGCCTGGGTTGCAGGCCAAGTCCTCTGTTGGGCCATGCCAGGGGCAACATATCAATGTTTCTCTTGCACATTGATGTTTCTCTCCTTCTTTTTCTTCCTCCTTTCCTCTCTCTCTAGAAATGAATAAATGCAATATTTTAAAATTTTTAAATAAAAAAACAATACTTGCACTTTGAATATATTGATTCAAAAATATATAAACAATCATTTTTTTTAACAACTAACTTTTTATACATTGGTAGTAAGTGAAGTACCATTTGAAAGAAGAATTTTGAAAGATAGGATTTATAAACACTGATCTGTAAATATGGAAATTTAACTGAAATTTCTTCTATGACTAGAGTCTTATAATACAGTGATATGGATACATTGTGCCTAAGCTAAATAATGAGTGATTGTTTGTTGAGCAGCTCATATGGCATTCACCATGAGGTGATTAAATAATTAGATCTTGAGCTATTATCGTTTGAAGATATTTAATGTTATTTTTTTTTAAGTATGTGTCCTGTGTTGAACATGTGCAGATTTCTGCCTGAGGTCTGTCTAGAAGACTTCTTTCATCTTGCAGGTCAGAGTAACAGCAGTAACACAGTCTAGCAGAGGAAGCACTAAAGCAAAATAGAACGCCTGTGCACCAGTGGGGCAGAGAGAAGATGTACCACCCTCAGTCTTCTCCTTCCGATGGGAGAGTGAAGGGGAGCTTACACCAACGTCTCAGGGCACTGCACCAGGAAAAAGGGCAGGTGGGCTTTCACAACCAGTGTGGCTCTGTAGAATGTGGAGAAGGGGAATCATCCTGAGAATTCTTCCCCCGAAGGGATAGATAGTAGTGAAACATGCACATCCATTAAAAAAAGGGACTGAAAAAACCCCAGAAGCTCTAGCCAGGCTACATGGTGACAGCCTCTGCCTGCCACAGCCAGTCTGTGAAAACTGGAAGAGGTGACTGCTTCATTAAATGCACAGAAATCAATATAAAGCTACCAGGAACATGAAGAATCAGGGAAATATGGCACTACTGAAGGTAAAAAACAAATCAATAGTAAACAACCCTAAAGTAATGGAGATCTATGGGTTGCCTGACAAATAATTCAAAATAATTGTCTTAAAGAAACTCAGTGAGCTACAAGAAAGCAGATAGACAAGGAAACAAATTCAGGAAAATGATACAGGAACAAAATGAGAATATCAACTAAGAGATAGAAACTATAAAAAAGAACCAAACAGAGTTCTGGAGGTAAAGAATACAAAAACAAACTAAAGAAAATTCTATTATAAGAGAGCTTCACCAGCAGACTTAACCATGCAGAAAAATTGGCGAGCTTAATGGTAGAGGTCATTTGCAATTATCCAGTCAGAAGAACAAAAAGAAAAAGAGCAAAGTGATAGAATGCCTAAATTATATAATAGAGGATAGCAATATTACATAATCATAATTAGCATACTTAAGACCACATTATTGGGTAACTGATCTTTCCATAAAAAGTGAATAAGTAAAGACATTGCCAGGAGGGTAGTTAGTAGGAAATAGGAACCATAGGCCAAAAGAAGACATTTCAGGAAAGTCAGACTCACCAGTACAGTATGAGAGATGATCCAGGTTCAGAAGTGTTTCCAAGGCCATAATATATCCCAATTATTAAGAGTTCTTAGCTAGGAGGTGGATACACCCTTTATAGCTCATTTTATATAACTCTGTGTGTGTGTGCATGTGTGTATGCACACATTACCAATAAAATGTCATGTGAATATGACAATATCCAAGTTAAAGAACCATTGAAAGTGATGTTTTAATTAGATCCTATAGGGTTAGAATTCACTCAAGTATTGTAGCCTACAATAAATGTAAATAAGAATATTTTTAGTTTTATGTATATATAGAAAAACCTCAAATAATAGGCAGTCTTTTAAAATATTAACTAACATATATAGATAAAAGGGCTGAACAATAGGATTTACACTATGGAATAAATAGTGTAAATCAAAACTAATGTTATTTTTAATAATGAATGCATTTTTATAAACGTCATAGATTTCTTTTATATGGCATTTTAGAATTAATAACTTAGCAATTACCCGCAACCTGATTCATAATGTTAATTTTTTTTACTTTATTGACCCTGAGTTGGCTTTGATTTTTCTAAGAATGTAACTTTCTTTTACATAGATGAAATTACCTGAAAATTATGAAAAATACTTATCTTAAATTTGGAAGATCTAACCTACAAAAAAATCCATTTTCAAACACTAGGTTATCCGTAAAGCTTTTTCAAGTCCTTTTGAACCACAGGCAGTATAATTTGATTTTAATCCTTAGCTTTGAAATCAACCATTGCTTCAGATTAGCGCTAAATAAATGGTGGGGGAACGTGGAGGAGTAAAAACCCGTTACAATATATAATGTCTCTGTTTCATAACCTTCAACTCTCGCAGACAGAGGTTTAAGTTGTGCCCTGAGCTGATGTTAGATTCTACCTAAGCCCATTTCAATATGAAACCAATAATAAGGATTCAGATTCCTCTCACTCACCATTTTCATAAAGTTAGGTAACATATTTTGTCACTGAAGTTCAGTTTTCTTCTTTGTTGCTTTTTTTAAATTTTTATTTTTTGAGTACCAGCTCTGCCTCACACAAGTTATTTATTTATTTTTATTATTTTTTTCTTTTTTTAACTTTATTTTTATTGACACTGTCTTCACTTTAGTTTGCTCATCTACCATATGATACTATAATATTATTTCCCAAGTACGATTGCCACATAGTAAACACTCAATTAATGGAAGTGATTATTAAAATTATTATATTATATTTTCTTTCTTTGAAGCCCTCTTACACTTTCTGGCATTTATCTCTGTATTCTAAGCACCTCGAGGCCCTCAATGAGTGTGTGATGAAGCTTGGTAGAATGCTTTGGTTCTCAAATAGCAGTATGCATAGAACCACCAGAAGAGATTGTTAAAAAACAGGTCCCTAGGATATGCCTAGACTTTCTGACTAGTCGGTCTGTGGTGAGGTCTGAGAATTTGTGTTTTTCCAGTTTCCTAAGTGATGATGATGATGCTGGTCTGGGGGCTGTATATGAGGATAATTTCTATATGGTAAGACATTAAATTGACATTGGAGTCAGATATGCTAGGAATAAAATCCTCACTATATTACCCCAGTATATTATAATCCTCACTGATACTATCATAATAGTATTTTAAAACTTTGTAAATTACCTCAGTTCTTCAGAGTGCTTACTCCTCTCTTGCAGGAAGAGAAAGTGGACATTCAGTATGAAAGCCACTTTGCTCAGAAGCTCCATGAATTAACTGTGCCTTCCTTGGCCCTATGATTGGAAGGCATGGGGCCCCCCAGAAGCCCCCCATCAGCAATACCTTTCCAAAGCCCTGTGGCTCTTCTGTCCTCCTACTCCCTATTGATAGCAAAGTAGAAATTCTGCTTATAATGCCCATCAGCTCAAATCCCTGCTCTGCTCTAACCATCCTCCAGTCCCAGGATGGGTCTTAATTTTGTTCATTCTTCTGTTTTTGACTTGGATTAAACTCTCAGCAGAGCACTGACTCTGAATCTGCTGCCTACTCAGAGACTGCATTGCCCCGGAACTATGCCAGGTCCTGTACTTGGTGAATAAAACACCTTTTTGAATAGCATACAGTCTAGTGAATTCAAGACAAATGTTAAATCCTAAGCAAATAAATGTGCATATTATCTATACAGTGATATTTGACATAAGTCTTCAAAATCCTAGGAAGAGAGTAAAGAGAAATAGCGCAATGCAGTGAAGGGCGACACTCAGAAGGAAACCCCATTTCTTTACAGGAGGAAGAAGGTTGTGTACCTGACTGCTGCGTTAGTTGCTGCTGCACCTGTTAGTCACTCAGACTGACTTAAAATCACTTGTAGAGGTTAGGAAAAATTACCTTCATCTCTGACCAAAATCACCTGTAAATATTGAGACAGTCTAAGATTTACTCAAGACTGGAGTACGGACATCACAATCTCGTTTCTCTTCCATCATGTGTGAATGGGTTCGGCTCAGTCAGAAACGCCGTAGTTTGAAATTCACCATTTCTCTGTAGGCTTATGACTGTTCAACAAAAATGTGCTCTCATGTTGTGGGCATTTCTACCTTTTTGTTTTGCAAAAATTCTTAACCAAGACATGAAAAGCTGAAAGTCTGACTTTGTTTTGGTTTGAATCTGAAAGATCTCTACATTAGAGCATATTTACATAGGAACAAGAGTAAAGGTCACTGTTTGTCATTACTACCATTTACGTCTTAAAGAAAAAAAAAAACCAACGTAATTGGAGCTGTTCACTTGGAAACATTTGGAGAAGCTAACATCCAGTGAAATGACGCAGAGGTATCAACAAAGGCAAAGGCCCCACGTCAGCAAAGAACGGGAAGGAAACATATTCACGAATTATCTGTTTCTAAGGCCCAAGTGCCTTAAGGCATGTCCAAATCCAGAGCTAAAAGACATGTACTTTTGAAAAACTCAAAGTGACAGGGCGAAACCTGGACGGCTTTAAACTGCTGAAAACAAGTGCATGTTCTCTCTCTCATTTCCCTGACACACATTCGGCCCTATTCATCAACCGGAGTTTTTTCTTCTGGAGCCTAACCTTTTGGTGACAGTAAACATGACTTGACAGAGGGTCCAACACAGAAAGTACATGATCTTTAACCTTTTTCTGATTTGTGACAGGTTTGGGACACATCTGGACTAATCCATCAGGGAGGGGAATATCTTAGGAATCATAAAATGACAGCGATCTTCAAGAGCAAACAGCCATTTTTCTGTGTAAACTTCTGTCCAGTTTAAAATTAAATGAACAGAAAAATAATTTGCTACCAAAGAAGCTCATTTAGTTAGAGTAAAAGGATTATTTCCCATCAAATGAAAGGCAATAATAGTTCAGCATACATTTTTAAAATGCTTATATAGCAACAACATATTTTGGAAAATAGATTGTAAATGAATTCTCTGGCTTTAATATTAAACAGAGATATCTATGTAACTGAGAAAACAAAGAGACTGTAGACATCTGTGGAGTTTTGGCATTTACAAAGTTGAGACTATTGATATAAATATATGTTAATATAAATATATTTGTAGTTGAAAATATCCTTGTAAATAGGGAATCTCTTAACTATTCCTGGAAAAATGTGTCCAATAAAAACTACAAGACTAAATACTGATGCAGCTACTCCCTGGTTGTGAAATGAAAGGGAGGAACTATATTAAATTGCAAACATTTAAAGATCTCCTATGCTCTGGGGAAGAACATAGGTGTTTTCTAATCTCTTTTTTCTTTTTCTATTCTCAAATTTCCCCTTTTAGGCAAATTTGTATAATCATATTCTGAACTAGAGAAAATCTTGGAAACCTGGTTTAGTAATCTCTTAGCAGAAGTAGGGAAAATAAGGTACTTAACCTCTACTAAACACCATGCTTGCTTCAATGCTTTTACTCATATCACATATAACTTTATACAGTGAGCTATTAAACCACAATTCTCACACAATTAAGCAAAATTGTCCTATTCCTTATCCTGCTATTTTGCTTCCACAGATGACCAAAGAAAAAACAGACAGTGCCTGCTGTTTTATATCCTGGGATAGTTGAAATCCCCCCTTACTCTTTATTAGTCTAAAGTTCCTATATATATGATTTCAGTGATAATTTTAGTAGCACTTTGAATGCTGAATGTAGATTATACTTCAGCCATTTAGCAATTTGTCACTCAGTGTATGCCAAGAAAGTATCTTCCTAGTATGTGGAATCTTTGGTGGAGATGTTTAACTGAGCCTAAAACAGATTTCCGCAACAATTATATCCTATAGCTGAAATGTATGTGTTCTTATTATTGGCTATATTTGAATAGGGGTCTTTTCTTTTTATGATGCTGACTAAATGGCCAAGTCTTTTTTTCCAGAGTTGGAAATAAAAAGGGAAAATATACAAGTTCCTACTCTGCTCATGGAATACCATCCATACAGCTATGGCTTTATTTCACTACGTTCTTCAGCTTTTTGCTTACGTGACTATAAAGATTATTTTATAAGCAAGTATTTAGCACTTCAGATTGCACTTCTCAGTGTCAAATGAAGGCTTTGTCTTGATTCAGGCATTCCCTTAACATGAGACACTTGTAGCACACCATGTAAGTGAATGCAGGTCTAAGTTAAGGTTGGATTCATTAAGCCTCTTTTATTACATTTTATTTAGAATTAATATAAAATGCATTTGTAAAATAATGTACTTACTACATTTTTAAGTCAAAATGATTTCTAATTAATTACTTTCCTCTAGTTGTTTACTTCTAAGATTCAGTGAAGAATATTTCTTTTTAGCTAAAAATTCAGTGTATCAAGTTCAGAGAATAGTGAAAAATATTCATTTGTAAAAACATCCTCATGAAATATTCTTGAAGATGTATAGATTCTGCACTTAGGAGAAGCCCAATAGATAGCAACTGGAGTAGTGTTGGGGTATATGCCCAGGGGGGAGCAAATGTTGGCATATTACCTAGTATTTATCCTGAGCTGTTCTCTTCAAAGGCAAAAAAAAATCTAATTATATGAGGTGATGGATGTTAACAAAACTATTTATTATGATGTAAAGTGTGCATATAATAAATCATTATGCTATATACTATAAACTTGTACAAAGTAGCATTTCATTTTTATCTTAGATCTGGAGAAAAATAAACCTAATTTTTCCTTCACAGAAATTCTGAAGATTTCAACAAAGGTACAGAATAGATGCTCAAGAAATATCATTGGTTGAGTAACGGTGTTAATGAGCAGATGAACGGAGTATGGAAATAATAAGCCAAACTGTAAGTTCTAACTTAAAATCATAGAGTTTCTCTTGGGGTTAGTAATGTGCTTATAAATGTTTCAGTAGATGGCTGGAAAACCTAAGTGAGAGTGGTCAACTCAGCCATTTGAACTGAATTAAATTCTGTGAGAAGCTCTTTATATAATGGGAAGTTGATAGGAGCTAACATCAGATGCTTGACAATACTCCAGATTTTTCTCATATATGTAGCATCAACAAACAAAATTACATCAGTGTTCTTGTAAAGAATTTTCAAAAGGTTTGAGCTTAGATTGTTGCCTAATAGTAAGTAAAAAATGAGAATCTCCTTCCTTAGGTGGGGGAAGAGGAATTTCTGAGTTTAAGATTATAACAAAAAGATGGTAATATATAAAAATGGGAGGTAACAGTATTATGTAGGAGATAAACTAATTGAGAATTCCTTTGTGTTTTCTGTTAATAGTAGTCTGTTTAACAAGAGGAACCGACAAATTTAATGGGGACCCTAGAACTAAATCTGCCATACGTTCCGCAAGCTATGTGGCTACCACCGTAGCGCTTAGAACAGAAGGATGTGCTTCATTCGATATGCCATCAAAGTGCATGCACAGGGCGGAGCAAAAGTAGTTTTACCGTTGTTTACACAGGAAATAATGCAATAATTAATACTACAAAAATAAACTCTGTTTCATGTACTCACAACTATAAACCTACTTTTCCCCCACCCTATAGTATCTGACCAGAATATGAATAGTTGAAAGGGAAAAGGATGTGTGATAATTAGACAATCTTAAAGTTAGGGTTTGTTGACCATTGACATAATGCAACTTACTCTTACTAAAAGCTTTTCCTGTCCCTTCCCCAGAAAAAAAAATTCATGGCCTAGAAATATAAATTACATAAGTATAATGGAAACTCAGAAAAAATAGCACCCAACACCTTCAATACTCATGATATAATTTTCCAGATTTTTTTTTGGAATTGATCTAGAAAAATTCCAGAATGCGTACTCTCTTAGAAATTAGAGATTTACCTTTCTGGGATATTTTATATTCTCAATAATGCACTTGTTGGTAGAATTGTAATTTCTCTTTGGAGGATTTATATCTCTTCTGGATTAATGCTTTTAATAAATAGATGGAAACAATTTTGAACTTTATATTTTGGGCTTCACAAAAATTTTCCTACACATTGTGAAAGAAGGAAGTGATAGGAAATCTTATAAACTTCAGGTCTCGATTAAGAGAAGTAGAAGAGGGCTTCTGTAAATCACTGATGTATAGTAATAGACCTGGCATGTTGTGATTTTTCCATGACAAGACAAATAAATATTGACTGTTGAGATCTAGAGGAATAGTAGAAGAAAATAGCATAAGTACACACTAGTAAACTAGATGGCTTTAGGTAGTCCTGAGAACAAAGTGATATGTGGGTTCAGAACTAGCAGAACATAGTATATCACATTTTATTTATAACACTAGGATCTTGCACAAATATATGTCTATGCACATTAGTATTTTTATGAGAAATGCAAGAATACTACTGGCGCTAGTACTGGTAATAAAAAGGCCCCTTTTTGACAAATGTTCAACGGTAGAACCAGTCTATGCCTTGGCAAGGGTATTCAACCTTTTGGTGTCTCTGGGCCACCCTGGAAGAAGAGTTATCTTGGGTCACACATTAAATACACAAATACTAATGAAAACTGATGAGCAAAAGAAAAAAAGGATTTAAGTAAATTTACAATTTTGTGCTGGGCCATATTGATAGCCATCCTGGGCCACCTTTGGCCCATGGACCAAGGGCTGGGCACTCCTGTTGGGATTCAAAGGATATTGAGCAAGATTGGGTAAAGGCTTGGGTGAATTATTTATTAGTTAAATAGATTAATCCACACTATTTTTAAGGTATCAGTGCTACTGAACAGCAATTGGGGTCTCGCTGCCTACCACTCTCTAGGCAAAATTTCAGAGGCAAAGGTTTAGTGATGAAGGAAATAAGTCTTTATTGAAAAACTTCACAAGTTTGGAATAATGACTTTCCACCTGCATTGGTCAATTGAGTCTATCAACTGAGACTAAGATCTTTAACTCTTTAGTTACAGTTCTAATCACTTAAGCCTATCGGTTAAGGCTAAACTCTTTAACACCTGAGTTCTCCTAGCATCCCCCCCACCACGTAAGTTTTAATTATAATTTCTATAGGGTTAGTTTATACTAAAGCAACATAAGATACAGAAACTACACAATTTTGGAAGAATGGCAGGCTTCTGCCTCACAGCTTGCTCCTTCTAGGACACCCAAAGAAGAACAATGCTGTCCCCCTCTGCCAGGTCAGCCAGTCCTAGGATGTGTCCAGAGTTCTTTCTCATCAAAAGTACCACCCACTGGGAAACACAGGCAGCTGCAGCACAATCATTCAGGCATCCTTGTGGAAGAAGAGCCCCAGAGCCAGAGAGAGCCAGAGAGAGCCAGTGCCCCTCCGACAGCCTCAGGGCACTTCTTTTATTCCAAATCTTCTTTCTCGGAATTCCTGGGCCTCTGCAGGCATTCAGTTTCTCAGCCAACCCTGTCCTGGGATGAGGCTCTTTACCATTGCCCTGGGCAAACTCCTCCTATGCTCCCTCCCTACTTCTCACCAGTGATGTAATCAGGTTTCTCTGTATCAGAAGTAGATTTCTTAGCCCAGGGGCCTCAAGTGATTCCACAAGTCGGGACCGGTTTAAGTATACAGGATTGAAAAACAAACACTTATTTGAAAACTATTAGTGTATGTTGCATACAAAAGACTTAAGGTATTTCAGGAAACAGTACATCTGAAAAACATTTGATTTGTTAGTTACATTTGAAAGGAATCTCTCAATAATAAATTAGTTTGTGTTTTCTCAAAGAAGCAATTTGACTCACAGGAGGGCTGAGAATTATTTTTGCACATTGAATTAGGGAAAGAGTCTGAGGGGTACTTGAAAAATCTACCACTTCAGCTGTCCAGAGATTCCTAGGGAGGTATGCAAATAGTGGTTGGATTTATAGTTGACAGGACAGCCACTCTGCCATTTAGATAGTTTTGTTTCTGTCCTTCTATTAGCAGAAATGTTTCCCTTGGTTGGTTTAAAAGAATTGATGGAAATTGGGTGCTATAGTCTCCCTTGGAACCCCTTCCTAAACCTTTGGGACCTCTAGTTCTTTGCTGTTTTTAATTCAGATGGCAAAATCCATTTTGCATTGGCTCTTTTGCCTACAAAACCAACAAATGTCTTGTTAAAAGGGTTTTAATGTTTATTAAGGGTGTGGCAGTTCTCTATTTATCCACTTATTTTAAAATCCATACTTTTAGTTTGAGAGGTTTTTTTTTTTTTTTCTATTTAAACATTCTTCAATGCCTTCTGCCAAAGGTTGGAGTTCATATGATGGAGCGATTGGCTGGGCTGTGCAATCTTCCTTTACTTATCAGATCAGAAATTTCTGGTGTCAGACCATCTAAAAAAATGCTGGGGATGGTAGTGGAAATGTTAGCCTTTAGACCAAATGATGAATGTTATCTAAAGGTACTAATTACTTTCTCTCTGAAGTCTCTTTTGGATTCCTTGTTTTGCTGTTTGTAAGATTAAACTAGAGTTTATATAATTTTAGCCAGACCTTAGGTATAGTTCTTAAACTAGGTTGTCCTAACTTATATACCCTTAGATACTCCATTTCAGTAACATTTACTTCATGAACCTTCAGGTCCTTCTCGGGGTCCTGCAATCAGCCTTTCCAAGGAAAGATTTTGCATCTTCTGGCTCCACTGGAAGGTACACTAATAGGCAGAGATCAGGAAAGCCTCACGTGTGTGTGCTCAAGGCAAGTCTAAACATTTCAATAAAACTTTTTCCTTTCTATTTGGGAATATGGAAGTCCTTAACAATGTCACAGAGATATGCCCGTGCGTGGGGTTTGAAGTCCATGTACCAAGAATCTTCTTCAGGGACAGCTTACATTTTTAATGAATGTTTCAGGAGAGAGGATGAAAGATTCAGAAGTCATTGGATTGAATTAAATTTGTGGTTGGAGGAAGTGGAGGTAAGAGACAGGTGGGATACAAGTAGGGAAGGAAGAGCTGAATTTGCTTCTTACATTGTTCCTTTCTGGGGCATCTTTTAGGGAAGAAATATTTCTGTTCAGTTCACGTCTGAAAGCCACTGCATACTGATTAAAGAATACAGGCCATTGTATAGTCAGGATTTCACTCCTTTTTGTTCTAAGGCTTCTTCCAAATGAATATTCCTGTTAATGTTTAAGAGTTCCAAAAACTATCCACAGGAATTTGAAATTGTCTTTCACAGAAGTGAAATTACAAAATTTAGTGGAGAGGTATGCGAGAACCAACAAAAGAGAACTCACAGTCATTCTAAAGGACACGAAGACAAGACTGAGGAGAGTTCTTACAAGGTTTGAAAGGTGACATAAAGGCTAAGTCAGTGTAAAGAACGCGGCTCTAATGAAATGCACTGATCTAGGATCGGACTCTAGGATGGAGTTCATTGGCCATACGTCTGTCCACTCACTATTGAGTTCTTTTTGCAGTAGTTTCCCCTTACTGTGGAGGATACCATCCACGACCGCCCCTCCCCGCAACCAAATGCTTGGAACTGCTGATGGTACAAAACCCTATATGCATAGTACGTTTTTCCTATATACACATACCTAGGACAAAGTTTAATTTAAAAATTGGGCCCAGTAAGAGACTAACAACAATAACAACTAATCAACAACTAATCTCTAATAAAACAGTTATAAGAATATACTGCAATAAAAGTTGTCTGAATGTAGTCTCTCTCTTTCTCTCTTTGCTACCTTACTTGGCCACTAAGTGATTAACAGGTTGGTAATAAATACACGGTAGGGCACAAATACAGTGTGGATACGCTGGAAAGAGGAATGATTCACAGTCTAAGTGGGGATGGTGTGAGATTGCATCACACTGCCCAGACCTCACAAGTTTAAAACTCAGGAATTGTTTATTTCTGGAGCTCCCCATTTCGTATTTTCAGACTGGTAGACCGAGTAACTGCAACTGCAGAAAGTGAATCTGTGGAAAAGGGGGGGCAACTGCATAAACAAGCAAAACCTGAGAAACTGCACAAGCAGATGGGCAGGAGGAGAAACGTTAAAAGTCACAATTTTTAAGGTCAAAAGTAAAACCTGTTCAGAATTCAATAGCTGAGAAATAAAAAATGATTATAAAGTTACAGAACGGAATGAAATTTTTGTAGATCAGATCCATTACAAGATTATTTTGGGTCTCAGAGAATGTAGCTTTTAAGAGGTGGACTCTGAGTAAATGTTCGACGTGCGCACTGTTCCTGGGTTGTATGTCCTAGTCTGCAACCACAAGCGCCTTTGCTGAGTTTGGGTGGAATTTCTACTTTTGTTGAAGCCCAACATCCAAAGATTACCAGAAACATACTGCACTCAAACAAAGTCAACTTCGGCAGGAGAAGGCGTGTCCCAGAGGGACCTCGTTAGCCTCTCAGAGAGGCGAGGGAAACGCCTTTCAGGTGTCTGGGCCCATGCCTTGTTCTGAGCTTTGTTCCTGCTCTGTTGGAAATACCATTATCTGATTGTCGGCAAGGGTGAGAGTCTTCACCTTCTCTGATTGGGTCTATTTTCAAATTCTCACTCTAATGCCGTCCTCTGAAGGACTTCCTTTGAAGGATGGCATTAGTATGCTAAGGGGTGCTAAGGGACTATTTATGGGTAAAGACAATGCTTTCTCTATCTTGATTTTTTATTAACATGATACCTTTAGGTAGTATACAGTATGGGCCTGTGTAACATCAAATTTCACTTTACTTTCTAATTCATTTATTTATTCTTACTGTATGCTGACTACTGTTCTAAAGTTTAGACATACAATAGGGTTTAAAACAAACAAAAAGAACATTCTGTTTTTTTTCTCTCTTTTTTAAGTGTTTTATTGTTTATGCTGTTACAGGTGTCCCAATTTTTCCCCCTTCACCCTTCTCTGCCCAGCCTACCTCCCACTTCCACTGTCAATCCCCACACTGTTGTCCATGTCTATGGGTCCTTCTTATACGGGTTCTGGTGCCAATAAAACCCCTTTTTATTACAAAATCTTTTATTATAAAATCATAAGCCTGTAATTCTGTAACGTAACAATATCACATTCAAACATACCATATGACATTTTAGGTGAGATGTTCAAATTAAAACTATAAGTTATTACATCCATATTATTACCCTATCAACCACACACAAGCAGGTGTTACTTCTGCTGGATGCTGTGTGTTCTTTGACAAAGCCCTTCACCTTCTTTCAGACAGTCCCCACCTCCCTCCTTGAATCCTTCCTGCTTTAGTGGGGCTTCCATTCTACTGTCCTAGAGGAAGAAATGGAAAACAACCAACTTATAACTGAATGCATTTGGGCAATAATAAGTGCTGTCAAGCAGATGAAGAAGGGTCAGGTGAGAGAAATCTACGAAGTGGAGTCTGGTAGTGGTGTGTTATTGTAACGAATCAACAGATCGCTTCTCTGGAGTGGCGACTTCGAGCAGAGATATGAGTGAAGGAAAGAAGTGAGTCTTTTGAAGATCCAAGTGAATAAATTGTGTTGCAAGCAGAGAAAACGGATTAAGGGCGAGTGTGGTTAGGGCAAAATAAGGCGAAGAGTGTCCTGAGGAAAGGTCAGGGAGATGAGCAGTAACTAGATCACAAGGGGTCTTATACACAGAAGGTGATAAGGAGTTCAGAGTTCCTCCTCAGTCCTGGGAGTTTATGTCCAGGACATGGACGTAACCTGACTTATTTTTTATTGATTATTCTAGTTGCTGTCTGTAAAATTGGCCATAGGGGCTATAAATGAAAGCGAGGGATACAAGCCTGCTGCAATAATCAGAGTGAGAGATGACAGTGACTTGACCAGGAAGATGAGAGTCATCAGGTGTGCTCGTTGTCAGGGTATGACTTGAAGCCGGAGTCAAAAGGACTTGCCGATGGGTTAGATGTGGTGATTATGGAGAAGAATACAGGATGATACCTGAGTTTTTGTGCCAGAGAAACTGAGCATATAGTGAGGCTGTTTCAGAATGGAAAACCTGGGAAACAATGGAGAGTTTGGGGGGAAAAAATCAAGGTTTATCTTTCGGAAATGTTGTGTTTGAAGCACTCCTTGGACATCCACATGCCACTATCAAATAGGGTCACGGGAGAGGGAGGAAGTGTGGGGATGGTAGGAACCATCAGTGTATAGATAGAAATTACAGCTTTGGGCAGAGAAAGACCCTTGGGTACAGACAAGTATAAATAGACATAAAAATAAAATTGAGGTTTGGGGCACCCAAAAATATGGAATTCAGGGAGAGGAAAAGATTCCAGCGAAAAACACGAACTGAAGGAGATGGTGAGGTAAAAAATAATGCAGAGTACATGACTTCCTGAAAGTGACTGAAGGCAGCGATTCTGATTAAGAAAGTGATCAGCTCAGACCCCAGTGTGCTTCTCTGTTGTGCTTCTCACAACAGTGAGCTGTTGTTTTAAGGCACCTTGTAGAATTTTATTTTTAATAATTATTTTATTGTTGTTCAATTACTGTTGCCTGCATTTCCCCTAATCACTGCCCCTCTCACCCCAGCCAAACCCACTTCCCTCCCTTGCTACCATCCTCCCTGCACCCCGGTTTTGTCCATGTTTCCCTCATAGTAGTTCCTGAAAACCCTTCCCTTCATTATCCTCTCCCACTTCCCCTTTGGTTACTGTCAAACTGTTCTTAATTTCTATGTCTCTGGTTATATTTTGCTTGCTTTTTTCTTTTGTTGATCATGTTTTAAAATATTTCTTTCTGTGTAAGCAAAAGAATTAATGTTGTATTTTACCGTCCTGGAGCTGAAATACAACTGAGGCCTAGATGTTATCTCCAGGGAGAAAAGGTCAGGGGAGGAAAGGTTACCCTGAGGACAAGGTACTTGTTTTTCCAGTTTTGCCTCTTGCCGAGTACTGGGGGCCGTCTACCCTGGTGACCCTCTGCACCTGGCTGTAAATTGCTGGGCCATTGTGTTCAGCTGTCTTGGTTTCCCTATTGCACTTGCCAAGGAATTTGCCTATCTTCTCACTATCGCGTCTCAATATTACTGATTTATTATATATATTTTTTTTCTAGTCAATTTCATTTTAATTTGATGACAAAAATGACCCATTTTGTGCTTCCATTGTATTAGAGATTTAGGTAGATACATCAGGTTGGTTAAATTAAGGAATGATGGTCAGATTTAGAAAAAGGTCATAAAGTGAACTATGCTTGAATCTCCTCTGTATCACCCTCCCCAGCCCGGAAAGACTGCCTCAGCATGCCAGGCGATCTTATAATGTCAGTTTGGGTAACTGACATCAAAGTATACATACTACTAGTAAGTTTTAGAATTATTATTTATAGTTTTCAGAAACACATTATTAAAGGAATATTCTTATTTAGCCTAATTCCAATACTTTGTTTCCCTAGCTTTGACCTATTAGTGCTAAATTTCCCCCTCAAAGTAAAACAGAATAGGTTAAATTCTTGTTCACTTTTTCAATTCTTCAAAAATGATGCTCATAATAAGTCTTCTCTAAGCAATATTTGACTTGTGTTTTACTATTATGGAACAACTTTGGCCATCATCCATTTTTCTCTATTATTTTATTTTATTTTATTTTTTGTTGTTGTTCTATTACATTTCTCCCGATTTTTTCTGTTGCTCTCCCCTGCCCCGCCCAACCCCCACCCCCACCCCTGCTCCCACAGTCAAACCCCACTCTGTTGTCCATGCCCATGGGTCATTTATATCTGTCCCTTGACTTGTCTCTTCCCCTTCTATCCCCCCTTATCTCCCTCCCCCCTCCCCTCCCTGTCAGTCTATTTCTTGTTCTATGCCTCTGGTTCTATTTTGCTGGTTTGTTTGTTTTGTTCATTAGGTTCCTCTTGTAGGTGAGATCATACGGTATTTGTCTTTCACCATCTGGCTTATTTCACTTTGCATAATGCTCTCCAGTTCCATGCATGCTGTCACAAAAAGTAGGAGTTCCTCCTTTCTTTCTGCTATGTAGTATTCCATTGTGTAAATGTACCACAGTTTTTTGATCTACTCATTTACTGATGGGCACTTAGGCTGTTTCTAGCACTTGACTATTGTAAATAATCTAACATAGGGGTATATAGGTTCTTTTGAATTGGTGTTTCAGGGGAGGCTAACAGACTGGACAAAGGAGGTAATTAGGGCTAACAGCCATCCACTCTCAGTTTTTGGCAATACGCTATTACTAATGTACCAGTCACATTATCATTGGTAGTATTAGTACTCTTAGTAATCTGCTGCTGCAGATGTAGAGATACTAGTAGAGGTAGTTTTTGTTATTATTTTCTTTTTTAATATACATCATTCTTTGTATTTTTTGAGTTTCCATATGACTAAAATTCTTAAGTGTATGTTCTACTTCAAGCAGAAATTATTGAACAGCCGGATTTGTTCTCATGCTTGACTTGTGCTAATAGGTTTATATGTGTTATCCCTTTAATTTTCATAACTGTGATTTCTTAGTTTTACCATTAATCACAGCAGACAGTATAACATAGTAGTTAGGAGTATATTCTTTGGACTAGTTTGAAATCCTGGACCCAATATTTGCTGTATAATTATGAACAAGTCGATTACATTTCTGTACCATATTTTTTTTCATCCATAAAATAAAAAGGAAAGAAAGATTTGCCTCCTCTTATATCCCTGGAATCCTACGCCTCTGAATCAGTTTTGCGCTTGCTTGTCCTGCGAACATGATTGCACCTCCAATAGCTAGCCTTCTGATGCATTCCCCCAAACTCTAGTCCCTGCTTCCATAAGCCAAATGCTCTCTTTTGCACTTGCCAGTCCTGAAAGCACTAGTGCAGGTTTCCTTTTCTGTCCCAGTAAACTTTATCATTAACTTACCTACATGGACACCTCCCAGGCTCTGCCCAGTGTCTTATCTGTCCTGATAAAAACCATCATACATCAATAAAAATGAGGTGTTGAGTATTGCTATACACCACCCTTGTGAGAAAATGTTATTATCTTATCATTTAATTCCCCAAACTCAAGAATTGTGCTCTATTATTTTTATTTACAGATAAAGAAAATGTGACTTAGAGAGGTTAACTCAATCACCCGAAGTCATTATTAACAAGTGATAAAACAGGATTTAAACCAATGGGTATGTGACCCCCAAATCTAAAATTTTAACTAGTTTATATTGCCTCCATGAAGGGGTATTGAACTTGCACAGATTTGAACCAGTAATATCTATGTTGGTAGATTCCTACCTATCAAAAATCTATAGGAATCTTGTGTTGACATATTGATTGCTTTTGCTGCCTTGAAAACTGTTATTAGATATCTTAATCTCATCTTCCACTGAAAATTTAAAGTGTTGACTTTAAACATGGGGTTAATGCCAGGTCCTAACATGCTCCTCTCTTGAGTGAGGTACCCTTTACGTGTCCTCGTTGAGTAGGTCTGAATAGCTGGGTAACTGGATTTCTCATTTAGCAGAGGAGATCCACTGATTTTATCTCAGAAATTACTGTGATACCGTGTACCACTCACAAACCAGACATAGAACCAGGAACTTGAAACCTAAGTAATATATGTGACATGTAGTTTGTCACTATTAAATGTAGGCTTATTTTCTCTGTTCATATTTCTCTTCCTTGTGTATACTTTACATAAGCTGAAAGATGCTTTTTCTAACAAAAAGGTTTTGTGTCAAAGTTTCCAGGCAGCATTTGGGAAAGTCATTGAATAAACTAATAGTAAGCTTCTGAGCCAAGAGTAATTATGCCACATCACTCTTTTTTTTGGCAGGGAGCTATTTTATACTGTAAATGAGGCACTTTAACATAAGCATACTTTACACTGTAAAGTGAAGGAAGATTTGATGCAGATGTCTTTCAGGTGAGAAAGAAGATCATATTTTTTCCCACTTCAAGATTAATGTAATGAAGTGATCAATCAGTCAACCAATTAATCAATCAACTTATTTTTTGATAACCACTGTAGCAGATAACGATTAGAAATCAAAACATACACCTGTGAAAATTGTCTTTTCTTGATAGCTGAACACTGCATGGTGTTTTCTATTCAAAAAATACTTTAAAAGCATTCATATTAGTTTCTCCTTTAAGCCACATTTTGAGGAGAGTTA
The DNA here is from genome assembly GCF_022682495.2 of Desmodus rotundus. Lineage (NCBI taxonomy): Eukaryota > Metazoa > Chordata > Mammalia > Chiroptera > Phyllostomidae > Desmodus > Desmodus rotundus. The sequence continues at coordinate 51,390,286 of NC_071389.1, forward strand.
TTTCTCTGATAGCCATTTTTGGAGGAGCAAACTGTTTCAGGAAGGTTAAATAATTTGCTCAAATATGGTTAGAAATTTGATAGCAAAGTTTGTAGCCCATCTATTTTAGTATAGGTCACTATAACAGGTGTGTTATCTTCATTTCTAATCTTTTTTTTTTTTTTATTGTTATGCAATTACAGTTGTATGCCTTTTCTCCCCATCCCTCTACCCCACCCCAGGTGAACCCACCTCCCTCCCCCCTCTCCACCCTCCCCCTTGGTTTTGTCCATGTGTCCTTTATAGTAGTTCCTGTAATACCCTCTTCCCACTATCCCTGCCCCCACCCCCCACCCCCGCCCTGGCTATTGTTAGATTGTTCTTAACTTCAATGTCTCTGGTTATATTTTGTTTGCTTTTTTCTTCTATTGCTTATGTTCCAGTTAAAGGTGAGATCATATGGTACTTGTCCCTCACTTCCTGGCTTATTTCACTTAGCATAATGCTCTCCAGTTTCATCCATGCTGTTGCAAAGGGTATAAGCTCCTTCTTTCTCTCTGCTGCGTAGAATTCCATTGTGTAAATATACCATAGTTTTTGGATCCACTTGTTTGCTGATGGGCACTTCGGTTGCTTCCAGTACTTGGCTATTCTAAATTGTGCTGCTATGAACATTGGGGTGCACAGATTCTTTTGGATTGGTGTTTCAGTGTTCTTAGGGTATAATCCCAGCAGCGGAATTACTGGGTCAAAGGGCAGTTCCATTTTTAGTTTTCTGAGGAAATTCCATATTGTTTTCCACAGTGGCCTCACCAGTCTGCATTCCCACCAACAGTGCACAAGGGTTCCCTTTTCTCCACATCCTCTCCAACATTTGTTTGTGGATTTGTTTATGTTGGCCATTCTGACTGGTGTGAGATGATACCTCATTGTGGTTTTAATTTGCATCTCTCTGATGGCTAGTGATGCTGAGCATCTTTTCATATGTCTCTGGGCCCTCTGTATGTCTTCCTTGGAGAAGTGTCTGTTCAAGTCCTTTGCCCATTTTTTAATTGGGTTGTTTGTCTTCCTGGAGTGGAGTCGAGTGAGTTCTTTATATATTTTGGAGATCAGGCCCTTGTCTGAGGTATCGTTGGCAAATATGTTTTCCCATACTGTTGGTACTCTTTGTAATTTGGTGCTGTTTTCTTTAGCCATGCAGAAGCTTTTTATTCTGATGAGGTCCCATTTGTTTATTCTTTCCTTTATGTCCCTTGCTTTAGGGGATGTGTCTGTGAGGATGTTGCTGCGTGGAATGTCTGAGATTTTCCTGCCAATGTTTTCCTCAAGGACTTTTATGGTGTTACGGCTTATATTTAAGTCTTTTATCCATCTTGAGTTTATTTTCGTGTATGGCGTAAGTTGGTGATCGAGTTTCATTTTTTTGCACGTAGCTGTCCAGATCTCCCAACACCATCTGTGGAAGAGGCTGTTTTTGCTCCATTTTATGCTCCTGCCTCCTTTGTCAAATATTAATTGATCGTATAGACTTGAGTTTATTTCTGGGCTCTCTATTCTGTTCCATTGGTCTATGTGCCTGTTTTTATGCCAGTACCAGGCTGTTTTGATTACAGTGGCCTTGTAATACAGTTTGATATCAGGTATTGTGATCCCTCCTGCTTTGTTTTTCTTTCTCAAAATTGCTGCAGCTATTCGAGGTCGTTTATGGTTCCATATGAATTTCTGCAATGTTTGTTCTATATCTGTGAAATATGTCATGGGTACTCTAATAGGGATTGCATTGAATCTATAAATTGCTTTGGGTAGTATGGCCATTTTGATAATGTTGATTCTTCCAATCCATGAACATGGTACATGCTTCCATTTGTTTGTATCTTCCTTAATTTCTTTCTTCAGTGTTGTGTAGTTTTCTGAGTACAGGTCTTTTACCTCCTTGGTTAGGTTTATTCCTAGGTACTTTATTTTTCTTGTTGCTATATCAAATGGGATTTTTTTCCTGATTTCTGTTTCTGCAAATTCGTTGTTGGTGTACAGGAATGCCTTTGATTTCTGGGTATTGACTCTGTATCCAGCTGTTTTGCCAAATTCATTTATTAGGTCGAGTAGTTTTTGAGTGGAGTCTATAGGGTTTTCCATGTACACTATCATGTCGTCTGCAAACAGTGACAGTTTCATTTCCTCCTTTCCAATTTGGATGCCTTTTATTGCTTTTTCTTGTCTGATTGCTGTGGCTAGGACTTCCAATACTATGTTGAATAGGAGTGGTGAGAGAGGGCATCCTTGTCTAGTTCCTGATCTTAGTGGGAAAGCTCTAAGTTTTTGTCCATTGAGTGTGATGTTGGCTGTAGGTCTCTCATATATGGCCTTAATTATGTTGAGGACTGCTCCCTTTATTCCCACTTTGCTGAGTGTTTTTATCAGAAATGGGTGCTGTATCTTATCAAATGCTTTTTCCGCATCTATTGATATGATCATGTGATTTTTGTCTTTGCTGTTGTTGATGTGATGTATTATGTTTATTGATTTGCGAATATTGTACCATCCTTGCATCCCTGGGATGAATCCCACTTGGTCATGGTGGATGATCTTTTTAATATATTGCTGGATGCGGTTTGCTAATATTTTGTTGAGAATTTTAGCGTCTATGTTCATCAGCGATATTGGCCTGAAGTTTTCTTTCTTCGTTGTGTCTTTATCTGGTTTTGGGATTAGGATGATGTTGGCTTCATAAAAAGAGTTTGGGAGTCTTCCATCAGTTTGGATTTTTTCGAATAGTCTGTGAAGGATAGGGGTTAGTTCTTCCTTAAATGCTTTGTAGAAATCTCCTGTGAAACCATCTGGTCCAGGGCTTTTGTGTGATGGGAGTTTCTTGATGACTTCTTCAATTTCCTTTGCTGATATTGGTCTGTTCAGGTTTTCTGCTTCTTCTTCATTCAGTTTTGGAAGATTATATTTTTCTAGAAATGTGTCCATTTCATCTAGGTTTTCAAATTTCTTAGCATACAGGTCTTCATAGTAATTTCTTACGATCCTTTGTATTTCTGTGGTATCAGTTGTAATCTCTCCACTTTCATTTCTAATTCTGTTTATTTGGATCCTCTCTCTTTTTTTCTTGATGAGCCTACTTAAAGGCTTGTCGATTTTGTTTATCTTTTCAAAGAACCAGCTCCTGGATTCATTGATCCTTACAATTGTGCTTTTAGTCTCTATGTCATTTAGTTCTGCTCTGATCTTGGTTATTTCCTTCCTTCTGCTTGCTCTGGGCTGTCTTTGTTGTTGTTCCTCCAGTTCTTGTAGGCGTAGGGTTAGGTTGTTTGTTTGAACTGTTTCTAACTTCTTAAGGTAGGCCTGTATTGCTATGAACTTCCCTCTCAGGACTGCCTTTGCTGTGTCCCATAGGTTTTGGGTTGTTGTGAGTTCGTTTTCATTTGTTTCCAGGAAGTTTTTGATTTCTTCCCTAATCTCATTCTTGACCCATTCATTGTTTAATAGCATGCTATTCAGTCTCCATGCTTTTGAGTGTTTTGGGTTTTTACCCTTGGGGTTGGTTTCTAGTTTCAGACCCTTGTGGTCAGAGAAGATGCTTGATATGATTTCAATTTTCTTGAATTTGTTGAGGCTTGCTTTGTGTCCTATCATGTGGTCTATCTTTGAAAAAGTTCCATGGACACTTGAAAAGAACGTGTATTTTGCTTCTTTGGGATGAAAAGCTCTGTATATATCAGTTAAGTCCATTTCCTCTAAGGTATTGTTAAGTGACACAATATCTTTGTTGATCTTTTGTTTGGAAGACCTGTCCATTTTTGATAGTGGGGTGTTAAAATCCCCTGCTATAATTGTGTTGCTGTCAATATCTTTCTTGAAATCCTCCAAGATTTTCTTTATGTATTTGGGTGCTCCTATGTTGGGTGCATATATATTTACAATGTTTATGTCTTCTTGGTGGATTCTTCCTTTGAGTATTATGAAGTGACCTTCTGGGTCTCTCTTTATGGCCCTTCTTTGGAAGTCTATTTTGTCAGATATGAGTATTGCTACCCCTGCTTTTTTTTCCTGTCCGTTTGCTTGGAAGATTTGTTTCCAGCCCTTCACTTTCAGTCTGTGTAAGTCTTTTGTCCTGAGATGGGTTTCTTGTAGGCAGCATATGTGTGGGTCATGTTTTCTTATCCATTCAGCTGTTCTATGTCTTTTGATTGGAGCATTTAATCCATTTACGTTTAAGGTTATTATCGATAGGTAGTTATTCATTGCCATTATTTCCTACCTGTGTTCCTCTGTCTTTCTCTTTTCCTTCCTTTCCTTAAAGCAGTCCCTTTAGCATCTCTTGCAGAGCTGGTTTGGTGGAGCTGTATTCTTTTAGACTTCTTTTGTCTGGGAAACTCTTTATTTGGTGTTCTATCTTGATTGAGAGCCTTGCTGGGTAAAGTAGTCTTGGTTGCAGGCCTCTGGTTCTCAGTACTTGGAATATTTTTTGCCATTCTCTTCTGGCTTGGAGCGTTTCCATTGAGAAGTCAGTTGCTAACCTTATTGGGGCTCCCTTGTATGTTACTTCCTTTTTCTCCCTTGCTGCCTTTAAGATCCTCTCTTTGTCTTGGAAATTTGCCATTTTAATTATGATGTGTCTTGCAGTGGGTCTCTTTGGGTTCCTCTTGTTTGGGACTCTCTGTGATTCCTGGATTTGGGTGACTTTTTCTCTTCTCAGATTAGGGAAATTTTCCATCATTACTTTTTCAAACAGGTTTTCTATCCCTTGCTCTTCTTCTTCTCCTTCTGGTATTCCTATTATACGGATATTGTTACGTTTCATGTTGTCCTGCATTTCCCTTATTGCCTCTTCATTCTTTCTGAGCCTCTTTTCCTTTTCTTGCTCCTTCTGGGTGTTTTTTTCTACTTTGTCCTCCAGCTCGCTGATCCGATCCTCTGCTTCGTCAAGTCTGCTTTTAATTCCTTCTACTGTGTTCTTCAATTCAGAAATTGTATTCTTCATTTCCTCTTGGCTTTTGTTGATATTTTCTATTTCCTTTTTCATGTTGATATAGTTTGCAGTGAGTTCATTGTAGTTTCCTTGTAGTTTCTGGTAGTTCTCTTTGAGCTCAGAGAGCTCAGTGAGCTTCCTGATGACCATTGCTTTGAACTCAGTATCTGATAGTTGACTTGCCTCTTTTTCGGTTAGTATTCTTTCTGAGACTTCCTCCTTTCCTTTCATTTGGGAATTGTTTCTTTGTCTTCCCATTGTTTGTGAGGCTCTTCTTGTTGGCCTCTGCGTCTTAAATTGCTTTGTTCTGACTCCCTGGATTTATGATATGAACTTCTATGGTAGAATGCCAATGGGATTCGGTGGTGCTGTCTCCTTACTCTCCTGTGCTCACTGGTCTTGAGCTGACGTTTATGTGTTTAACACGGTCTAACTCTAGTCTTTTCAGCACTCCAGGTTTTGTTGTCTCACCGTCAGATCTTTCAGTGTCCTCTATCTTTGGTCTCTGATCTTCGTATATGCTGGAATACTGTTGGCTGTTCGCTCTGCTCCTCAGATCAGCTAGGTATTTCCCTGGCGTTGAGGGGAAGTGGACTCCGCTCCCACCTATGTTGCCGCCATCTTGTCCCATTTCTAATCTTATTCAGAAGAGAAACCTCAAGACATCATGAAAGTCTATGAAATTGAGTTTACATATATTGTGAGGGTCAAGAAAACTCATTTTATAAATTTATATCATTATATATATGTATATGTGTACATATAATTACATCTATAAGGGAAAAGGCTGAGGGTTTTAAATGTGTAGTTCAGCCACAGAACTCCATATTTGAACATAGAGTTTAAACATAGAGTTTAAAATCCATAAATTATCTTCAGAAAATAGTACTAATTATGGCTAACATGTATTAGTACTTTATAAAATAGCATTCAATATGCCAAGCACTTAAATTACCTAATTTGAATCTTATTAAACACTGTGAGGCAAGTACTATTATTCTTATTATGAAGTGAAGAAAATGAGAATGCATGCAATTTCCTCAAGGTCTCAGATAACAATAGTTGGGAACAGGGCAAAGAAAAAGTGTCTCTATTGTTCTAAAGACCTAATGCTTAAACCCTATAAAGCATTACTTCAGATCCCACTATGTTCCAGAAAATATGCTACATGCTAATTCTAAATCTGTTTCCTTACACATTTAGAAAATACACTTGCGTTTATGTCATAGTATTATGATGGATACAGCATATAGTAGTACATCAAAACCAAGGCCACAATCAGTCAAATGAATCCTTTGCCATGCAAAAATTTGATGCAGCTTCAAACAGAAGATAGCAACATATTTTATTGAACATGTAAGTTGTATTTTGAGACAGAGTGCTACACAGGATCAGTTTGGGAAGAACTGCTTGGGGCAACTTTTGTTCTCCCTATTCCCCGAGCAGTTCCTGACCTGAAATTTGCATTCCCCAACAAAAGGCAAAAGATACAATTAATCAGACCCATTATTCTCACAGGCCACTTTAGGTACTTTCATTATTTGTCCATACGTCCATCACCTTCTGCTGGTTACCGCCCCCCCCCCCCCAAAGCAGTTTACACGAACTTTTCCTTCCACTCATACGTCTTTTTCCTGAGAGGATGTTTTCTTCCACGTGTTATAATTCCAGTGCTGCGGAGTGCCTTTGTGGATGAACACCCTGCTCAAGGGTCTGCTTGATCCACACAGGTACATTTCCTTTGATGGGCAGGACTGAGGTTTCCTAAGATGGCACACGCATCAGTTACGGTAGCACTAACTTCTATAACAATAAGAAAGGGTATAATGACCTCACAGAGTGAACACATTTCTTGAACACATAAATCGTAAATGGTATTTTCTGATTGGTGGGTGGCTCATGTTCCAATGAGAACCTTTTCTTCTTGTGGCGCTGCAATGATCTAAGAACTCGGACCCTCCAAGTGCATCCTGCGTGCGAGCAAGTGTGCGGTGCATGTCTCCTTGCTGTTAAACAGCGCTTCATCAGAGAGAAATGGCATGAGTCTGTGGTGTTCGAGTCGCAGTGCCTCACATCCGTTCAAACGGGGCGGGCCAATGTCAAAGCCAAGGGCCGTTCCTGTCCTGGCCACAAGTCTACACTACTGAAAAAAGAACAGCCTTACATACTGTCGCTGCACCCTGTTCCCTGTGCCTGGAATGCTCTTCCTCCACAGCGCTCTAGAGGTGGCTCCTCCTCAGTAGCTTCTCAGAGCAAACGCCAGAGCCTCAGAAGTCACCCTCCTGCTGGGGGGGGGGGGAGCACGCCCACGCCCGTCCTCGGCCCTCTGTTTCCTAAGTGCGCTTCTCCGCGGCCTCTCCACCACGTGCAGCGCCCCCTGGGTTTGTTTCCAGCGCTCAGCACGGTCCTCTCCTGGCCTGCAAGCACCGCGACCGCTGAAGCTCTGGGTCCTGTTCATCAGTAGGCACCGAGTGGGCACACAAATATTTTTCGAAATACAAGGGTATTTGTGCCCAGGCAAAAATACACACACACACAGTTTCTGCCAAAGGATGCAGAGCGACCTGAGATGAGTAGGCATGTATCTAGTCGAGAGCAGAGGGCAGGACTCGCAGAGAGAGGGAAGAGCGCGCTGGAAGATTGTGAAGGCCTGCCTGTGTAATACTGGTTTTCCGGTGGGAGCTCGGAAGAGGCAGCCACTAATGCCCACTGTGACTCGGTCAGGAAACACTGAGCACTACACACGATCTCCGCATTTTGTAGCAGGAGGAGAGGACATGGAGTTTAATAAAACGTAGCCCCTGCTACAAAGAAACTTCTGATTTCTTGTGTGAGAGACAGACACTTAATCAACCAGTATTATTCCCAAGGTTCCTTCTACTTTTTGATTCTTAATACATTGTGAGTTACTAGCCAATGTTAATTTTAACAGTTTGAATTCTGGGAAAATTCTGAACTAGCTATTACTTACTTATTTATCCAAAACTTACTTTTATAGAATGCTTTCAAAAATGCTGAATTCTCTTATTGGGAAAAGAGACAAGGTGGAAAACAAGATAGGCAGCCTCCCAGCTCTCATGAATTCTATGCTTGTGGAAGTTTTATGAGTTGAGGATAATTTCTGAATTGACTGACAGTCGGTTTGAGTTTGAAGTAGGTATATCGACAGTCCAAACGGTGTCTTATTATATGAGGCCCTTCAAGTGTAGTTTTTCATTACTCTTTTACTGGTTTCCAGAAGATGATTTTTCAGTGAACAGTGTTATAAAAATACAATAATGCCCCAAATTAAGGTCCACATAGGAAACTATTTTAAAGATACATTACCTTTCTCAGCCAACATCTGATTTATTTTAGCTGATTCCACTAGCTGAAATCTGAATTAGAATTCATCTTTCCATTTACATGCAGATTCAGACTTTGTACCTGAGGGGGGAGAAAGTCATTTCTTTTGACTAAAATGCTAATACATAAGGAAGTTTCATTTACATTAATATTTCTTCCCAGCACAAGAGGTCTTTTCTTGTGATATCTCGAATATTTATTGCAATTATATTATAACTCTTTGTATTTGCTTCATCATGTTATGCCACAATTTTATGTGCTAAATAATGAAGATAAATACAAATTAAACTTTAAGTGGCATTGGAAAGGTGTGTGAAAATTTTAAAATGGAAGTGGTGAATTAAATGTGACTGAGTGACCAAATCACAATAAAAAATAGAAAATACTGAAAAGCTCAGTGCATTAATATATTGACAGAGATATAATATGCAGAGCTATTTTATACCTTTTCTCATTTCTTTTTTATTCTTTAAAAAATTGAATCCTGGTAAGTAGTGTTTTAAAAAAGAGCCTGGGGTTGTGTATGCCAACTCATGGAATGCGTACCTGAAAAGCCGCTATACTTTTCTCCCATGCGGAGATTTATAACAGAAGAAATTGAAGAGTAGAGGTAAATCATTGTAAATGAGTATATTAGCATCTTATTAAATAATTTTATTGTACTCAATAATAGCTAAAGAAACAGGTCCATTTTAGTGAAAATGCATGACCATTTTTGCCAGTTCAGATGCTATGAGAATTTTGGCTCAAGTATACCAATATACAATATACATATACAAGTATACCTATATACAATAGTCATCTTTTTATGATATTTACATGTGAACAAAATTTAAAGTTAGAAAATGATATTTATCCCAGATATTTAATATAAAACTTTACAAAGTTATTTTTATAATGTTCTCCTCCCTCAGAAGACATTCCATCTGGCAGAGTATTATTTATGGCAGTAGTACAGTTTGTCATTATTAAAGCTTGAATATGTTCATGCATTCATTAAACAACAACAAAAAATTAATACATCTTATGTGTTAAATGCTGCAGACTTAGAGGTTAAAAATCCAGTCTCTGAAACATGTAGCATATACCCAAGTAAAAAGCAACCTTTCAGTACATTGATTTAATTTGCAACATATAAATCTGACACAATCTAACCTTGGTTTTCCTAACACTATCTTCATCTGGTTTTTGTGATTGTTCTTGTAGCTCCCTCTGAGTTTCCCTAGGGACTCCATTTATTTTGATAGTATTCCATATCATCCTGAACAATATGCTCTTGTTACATTACACATTGCTCGAGTGATCCTATCCAGGTGCATCCTTTCATCCATCATCTCTTTCAAGAATTATCAGACTGTACTGTTTGTAAGAGTCATCTGGGTGCTTGTGATAAAGTTCGATGTGGTGGCTTTGGTTGAGGCGCGGGAATTTTAACATGAACCCATGGTGATTTTGATAAGGCCATCTGTAACTATATTTTGAGGAACATTTTTTCTACAAACTAACAGCACCCCAATTTATTGCTGAAGCCCAGATTTCTCATATAGGTTTCACTGACATATAATCAACTACCTACTAGAAATGTCGTCTTGGTTGTTGCAAAAATACTCCTCATGCCATTCAAACCTTCCCACATCACAATGTCTCAGTTCAGCATATTTTTCCTACCACATTCCCTGGCTTAGATGAAAAATTAAAAATCTAGGTGTTATCCCTAACTCTTCATTGTACTTTATTTCTCTCATATTGTCAATGACAAAATCCTATTGATAACTCTTAAATGGATCCTGAATTTGCTCACCTCTCTCTTTAATTGCTTCTTCTACTCTTGCATTACTGCTACCTCTCCTGTTTATACAATCATCATTTCTCATGCATCTTATATAAAGACTCCAAAATTTTCTTTCACCCTCCCAAATTCAACCTAAACTTCATACCGTGAACCAAGTAAATTTTTAAGAAAATGAATTTAAAAACTTAAATGTGACTAAATGAAAATGCCGTTACCATAGTTACTAGTCTGTGCATGATAGGGCCCTATCTTCCTGTTCCATCTCTTGTCTCTCCCCTTTCCTTGTACTCCTACAAGCTTATTATAGGCCTCCAGATGCACGCTACTCTTCTCTTCCTTCCGGTCTTTGGTTGTGCTGTTCCCTCTACCTACAACTCTCATTCATCATTTGGCTATTTTCTTCTCCACTCAGATGGCATATCCTTGGAGAAGGCTTCCTTACACAGGAAGTTTAGCTTGGGTTTATTTTCCAGCTGTACTAAAATTGCCTGATGTAGCCTATTTCGTATATCTCCCATACAATATTTGGGACATACTTATACTAAAAAAAATATTCATTGCTTATCTGAAATGGAAACTTAACTGGGAAGCTTAGATTATGTCTGGCAACCCTAACATGTGTCCACATAATTTGTTACATTACAATTGATATTTTACTTCTTTGTTATTCATTTTTATCCTTTCATAAACTGTAAATTCCTCCTGGCAGGAGCCATGTCTGCATTTTTCTACATTGTGTCACCATACTTTTAATATAATGCCTGGTAGTTTAACAATATTTGATACCAAGAAACAAAATCATGTATCCAATATTCAAACCTCACTACTCCTGTTTTTCACTATGGTATATTGCTTCTAAATCAAAGCAACAGAAAGTCTGCATTTAGTAAGAGTAAATACTCTAAACATAAAAAATGCTGTTTAATTCTTAACACAGACTAGGGTGTCATACCATAACAAGGCCTATGAATGATTTTACTTTGGGTTTAATGGACTTTTCTACAACAAATATAATTCAGAGAATCATTTTATAAACCCAAAGCTCCACTAATCCATTTTTCTGAGAGACACGGAATAGTGTTAAATAATGACATAGACTCTCATTCTTAGAGCTTATTTCAATGAGAAAGTAGATGTTTAATGATAAATAAAGCATTAGAAAGGAACTGAGTAGGTTCTTTTGCACTTGTACTCAACAAAAGAAAAATCCATAGTTCTCAAATTTCAGATTTTTCAAAATCATAAAAAAATGCTTTTTGAAAATACAGTTATTTAAACAGTTTTCTGAGACTACATCTAGACTGGTCTATCCATTGTGACTGAAAAATGTAAGCATGGGTATTCTGAGTAAGTTCTGAAAATAGAAAATACCAATATCAATTATAGGTCCATTAAAACCAAGCTTTTCATAATTGACTCCAGTAGTAATTGATCTCCAAATGTCACAAGATGCCATGGGGCTGCTAGAATTGATGATGGATAGCAATTTTAGCAGAATTAGGCAGATATATCACAAAGCAGAAACAGCATCTGTTACATGGCAAGGAGTTATTGGTGTATGAAAATAGCTGAAAAACAATATTTTGGAACTAGTTGGGAAAATGTGCCTTTTTCCCCTCCAGTGGTATTTGAAAGTAAAGGAATAAATAACTAAGAAGTAGCAGAAAACGTTAAATGGTATTTGTTCATTGAACACGCACTTATAGATGCCCGGCTGTGAGCCTGGCATCAATATTCTCTGCTTTGAGTGGGGCACAGATAAACTGCAAACAAGAAGAGAGTAACCAACTTTTGATTCAGAAATGCCAATTATTCTTCTGTTCTTGACTTGTAATTTCTAGATTTGAGGGTATACAAGTACTGATGGACACTGAGTTTCTCTTTTGTGTTCAGTGCTTTAGTAAATAAAACAAATTAGCTTCTGTCCCCCAAAATATGGGATGGCAGTCTCTGCTCAAAACCCAGGTCTCATGTTGTTACGCTCCTTGGCAATGTCACCTACACCGTCACCTCTCAAGCGTCATCTTCATCTGGCTCCTTTTTGTCATTTCTACTGCTGTCCTTTCCGTAGAGGCTGTCTTTTACTTATGCTTTCGTTCTAACTTCCTATCTCCTGTGCGTTAATGAGACAAGTAATGTGTCCTGCTTGCTCACAATCGCAACTTCCACTTTATGAAGTAAACGGATGTAAAAATCAAAATAATAATGGCAGAACAACTCTTATTGTTTTGAAATTCCTGTAATTAACCTTAGCTACCTATTCCTTCTTTTTTACTTTTATCTTGACCTCTTATTCATTCTTTACATTGACTGAAAATTTTAATTTATAAATTATAGCCTTTCTCTGCATCCTTATTCTTGTTTTCATTCTCATGACTTTAATATTTAGGGAAGTGAAATATCCAAGTTTTTATATGCTTGATTCTGTTACTTCTTTACCTCCAATAAATGTTTCTTTGCTCCATTTCAGCCATTCACTTCCGATGATTCAAGCTATGCTCTGACTTTATCATTAGCAGAAACTGTGCCACTTCGGAGTTATCTATTTTAAATATTCCCCTTTCCAACCACATTTTCCTATTCCCTTGAGTCATTGTTTAGTTACTTTTAACTACACAATTCTTTGATTACTTTGATCTTGCCAATAGTTTAATCACAACCACAACTCATTTTCTACCAGCTGCTTTTCTCTTGACACCTCTCTCCCCAGTCACTACAATGAGTTCACTGCAGATATCGTGAAGTCACTTACCTCCCTCTCTGGCTCACTCATGTGACAATTTCCCATTGTTGGATGACTTATGCACTGATAAACTATATCATATTGGAGAAAATCATGTGATTATTTTAAACCGACTGGTATTGCTTTAAATTTAGCAAAACCGTCGTGAAATGGACCAGCATTCTTCCAAGTTTTGTTCATTTATTCAACAGATATGCATTGGTAATCTTCTATGTACCAGGAGCTGTTATAATTGCTAGAGTTATGAATAAAATATTCAAAGAATATTTTGCTTTTATATGGCTTATATTCCATTGGGGTCTAGAAAGACAAAAACTGAATAAAGAAATGAACACTGAAGAAATAGAAGAGCATACTAACGGCTTATTTATTCACTGAACAAGTATGTACTGAACACTTATTTATCTGTCAGGCATAACATCAGAAAAATAATAAAATAGGGTCATGATATAGAAAACCTGGGTTGGGGGAGCTCTATAAACATCTTACATTTCCTCCCTGGTGGGGAATCATTTTTTGCTCAGACTTGAATTGTGGAGTTTGGTAGAATATTTTGGGGGAAAAGATCAGTCTTTGGAAGCCTTGAATTGGAGAAAATCATGTCCTATCCAAAGACAGAAAGAAAATCAGTGTGGCTAGAGCTTTGTGGTTCTGGGAAAGGTTGAGGTGAGCTCAGGTTGGAGAGGTAGGAAGAGACCATGGAATGGTGTTGCCAGTCAGCCATGTACACTTTTTCCTTTGGTTATGAAGGCAGGAAGAAACATCGAACTCTCCTTCCTCAAACACTTTTGACCTTCTCCTTTCATTCTAAGCTAATGCCTTGATTTTATACCTCATTTAGAAAATAGAAACCATAAAATACAAAATATCTGCCTCAACCTTCCACCTATAATCCTATCATTTTTTTCTTCTATCCTGTTACAATGGATGTAACTATCTCCTTCATTTGTAGTTTTAGCCTAACCCTCTGACACTTTCTTTTTTCCTTTCCTCTATTATATCTAATGTCGTTAATATATTTATCTCTGTCATTTCAATCATTTAAACATATGCAAATTAATTTCTTCCAATTCAAAAGACAAATCTTCCCTTAACTCCTATCTTCATCTCCCTCTAAATAAATCTCTCCACTTAAGCTCTCAATCCATCATAGGACCTAATATATTTGCCTCAAAATTATCAACAGCCTTCTTCACATTTCAATTTTATAGGACTTTTCACCATCTCCACATTACTTAACATCTCAGCAGCATTCCACAAAAGCGAACAGTACATGGTAGAATCACAAATAGAAAATTTTTCTCCCTCAGTGTTCACTTCTCTATCTCTACCTCTAATAACTAAAAGTTCTGAGACTTTCTAGCATTCATTCTCTGAGTGGTCAAGTAAGGTTGCAAATTAAAAGATCTTAATCATAGTATAGAATAAATTTAAATTTTAATCAAAAACTTTATTGACATCTCACTTCTTTTTTAAAATTATTTTATTGTTGTTCAATTACAGTTGTCTCTATTTTCTCCCCACCCCTCCACCCCACCCCAGCCAAACCCACCTCCCTCCCTGCTTCCACCCTCCTCCTTGGTTTTGTCCATGTGTCCTTTATAGTAGTTCCTGAAAACCCTTCTCCCCATGTCACTTCTTAAAGTACAATAAGTATATGGATGTGTGTGTTGTATACATTTGCTTTCTAAGATGTTTTAAGAAAAAATATATATTCATATACATAAGACCCCACTATGCATTAGTGACTGATATCATTTATGTGTGCCTTATGATCTTAATCTCTCAGTGTTACATGTCTCTTCTACAATTTGATATATTAAATTCTCCTTTCCCAATTCCCTTTTGCTGCTTAGAAGGGGTCTTCTTTGGTATTCAAATTTAAGCTGGATGTTACAAAGCAATTCTACTCTAGAATCCAAGAAAAGAAACAAGAATGGAAAATAATCGACAAATATTTTAAAGCAAGGATTTCTTATGTTCATGACTTTTTAAATGACAGAATTTTTTTCAGAATATCTAAAATGCAAAGTAGATAATTTCTTTCAACATTTTGTTTTGAATTAAATAAATTTTCAAAGAAATCTCAGTATGTTTGTTTTTTAATGCCTCTTTCTCCATCAACTTATGCTATTTTTTGTAGCCGAAGGCAGGCTTTTCAAAAGTATAGTGTAGTAATTGCTTTATTCTGACAGGAACTTCCATATGCTGAAGATGTAAACGTAATTCTTTGATTGGCCTATTCAGACGTAAACATGCCCAGTAGGTAAATGAGTTCAGATTATTTATCATTTCCTGAGTAGTTATATATTTGTGGAATTGTTAATGAGATTTTACAGCTTTTCTCCTCATACCTGTCAGAGATAACTGGTGAATATGAGGCCATGTTTGAGAGGTGTGATAATACTGTAAGGTCAGGTGGATTGCAGGTTTTTCTGTGGGCGGCTCTGGGCGGCAGGGGTCTTTGTCAAGTTTCTGTACTATTGTAGTTCCTCCAGGCCCCTGACAGCTATGTGACTTTCAGAGTTTCCTTGGCTTTGCACGATAGACTACTGCTCAGACCCCGAGGCAGGAAAATTAAGCTAGTGTTTACATTTAAATGGCTTCCTTCATTAAACTCCAAGTTTGATTTTCAATATATTAAATTTGTATGTCATTCAAAGAAATAAAACGATCTCAAGTATTTATTTAATTGACTTTGTTTGTACAATTATTAAATTAAGATTGTCATTGAGTATTACTTCATCTGGAATGATCATTTTAAAGCTGTCATTTTACAAGTCATTTAAAAAGAACAGTCAAATTTTGAACTTAATATTAGTGAATATATATTTTTTCTTGATGTATGATATGGTGAAACTGAACCGAATAACTTAATTTGAAAGTGTAGCCATATTGAATTTACTAAACGTATACACTCTGGAATATTTTTAAAAGATTGAAATTAAATTCTACAAAGATTTTAAAGAGTTGATATATGCTCATGTATATACTGTGACACAGTTAATGACTAATAAAACTTTGCAAATCTAAGGTACTTCACATCCTTGTATACTACATGATAAGGATCATTTGAACTGAGCACTTTTTGTAAGTAAAGGATAATTCGAAATCTCTAGAAAGAAATGTCTTTTTTTAAGTAGCTTTATGTCCAGTTTATTATATATGTTAATTTACTCCGTATATATTTTTTCAAAAACAATGCAAAGACAAATTTGGTAATGAATTCTGAAAATGGTACAAAAATTAAATTTCTATACTTTAGTGTATATTGGAATATCTCTATAAATAATATATTGATCATAAAAAGAAAATGGATTCCTTTGTAAAGATGTTACAGCATGGTCATGTTTAAAAGCCTATTTAAAAGGAAATTATTTTAGATGAAAAGGGAGAGAACATAGATAGAGTCACCTTCAATTATCATATGATATGACCTTCAATGTCTTTCCACACCTGAGACAAAATGGGATTCTCTGGATATGTGGGAGCGGGGAGGGGAGAAGATCGTGGCTTGCATTTACTCTGCCAACTCATCTTCCGTATCCCGTCAGAAGCAGTCAATTTAGAATTATCAAGGATTCATTTTATCTTGGTTTCAATTTCTTTTCCCAGAAGCATTTTGCCAGAGAAACAAAAGTAGCAAAGTTTCCTGCTTTGATTTGCAACTTGCGTCTCTTTCTCCTTATGTCCAGATTAAGGGCAAAATCTGAAAGACCTTGGAGTTACTTTCAGCCTCTTTTGCATCTAATATTTCCAACATCCTCTGGATGTTAAAACAGAAATCAAATCACTAATTTCATCCAGGACTTTGGTAATGTCCATGGTTAAAAGTACTTTGTAAATGTCAGTTTTCTGTTTCAAAGCAGCCCCTTGTTCTGTCCTTGTGACAAAATACTAAAACTAGCAGATGCCTTTTATGTATCTGATTTTGCATTAAAGATCAAATTTAGGATTTTGCCTCAGAAATTTTATACAGTATGCCATTTGGAAAGGCCAATATTTTGGTTCACTTGTCAGTGGTAATCAGTGTTTAATGAAGCAAAGTGTAGCTATGCTGATATTTTTATTGTGGCACTTGATCATTTTTTCATTGGCAGACCCACAGATGGCCTTTTTTAATCCAGAAAATGTCTGGCTAAATACACTCTATTTTGGGTCTACTGTTGTTCAAATATTTTTTGGAAACCTCTTCTTCCTCTGACTTTTACCATGGAAGATTTTAAAGTGTAATATTTATATTTACTTTCTAACTTTCTTGAAAACCCTACCCAATCTGCATCCCAAGCTATCTTTCCAAACTTTATTTTACTGCTCTCTTCACACGTTTTCTGATTTAGCTAAATTGAATTGATTATCGTTCTCTAAGAAAAGTTGTTACTGTTTCTTCATCCTAGGCTTCCCTTCATAGGAATTTTCCCTACCCCTAACAATTCACCCGAATCCTTATCTTAAGCACTGTTGCCAGCTATTAAAACACCCCAAGCACAATTCTTCAACTCTATAAATGCTGCACTGACCTCTTTGCAGACATTTTTTCCTCCTTTGAACTCTGCAAGTATTGCTTTATCTCTTGACACAATTTTCTGTTTACAGACTGCAGGCTCTCTGTTACCTTTCTCCTTTCAGAGCACTTACTCAAGTACTCTCACTACAGCTATTCTGCAATCTAATCATTGCTTCCTTCCTTTTACTGACCCCTCTACTTTGTCTCAGTCTTTTCAACTCTCCCTCTTCATTAGTTTGAACTTCATATCACTCTTCATATTATTTATACCCCGTGGGGGATTTTTGCCTTTATTTTAAACCCAACCTTCAATGAATAAATAATACATCTTTCCTGGGCTCATCTACTCTAGGGGGGAAAAATTAGAAGCCACCAAATGGAGTGAGTCTCTCTGATCTGCATGTACACACATCCCCTTCTCCCAGAAAACTTGTCCTGAATACTTCTGTCTGCAGAAAATCTTTCCACCTGTGTGTGGATCCCATATACTCCCCTGCTCATAGGTGTTCTATTCTTCTCTGACAAGCCTATCTTTTCTCTTATATATTCAATTTCTTCTTCTAGTTGTTCCAGAGATCCTCAACATTGTCATATTTCTTTAATGAGTTAAACAAACAAAATGCAACACCAAACTTTATTTTCCCCTTCATTCCTCTCCAGGTATAGACTCATCTCTCTACTCTCCTGTATAGCCAGACCTACACCTAAGATCTCCTATGTCCCTTTCAACTCATGCTAGCATGCCTTTAAGCATCACGATTCCATGAAATAAGTTTCATCATCATTATCAATGGCTGCATGTTGATAAAAATAATGGATATTATAAATACTTATCTTATGTAATAATTTTATACCACTTGGTGCAATTAACCACTGCCTTAAAACACTTTCCCTTCCTTCATTTTCATGACATGACTTTATCCTAGTTTCCTGGTAACTCTCTGGCTACTCCTTTCCTTTCCCTTTTGTAGTCTCATTTTCCTCCCCCTGGCCGATACATTTAGAGTTCCTCTAGACTCGATGCAAAACTTTCTCCATTCTCACTTGATATTCTCTTACTAGGTAATCTCAACCACCCTCAGCGATTTAATCACCACCAATATTCATCATCTCTACCTCAGATTCACCACTGAGCTAGACCTCCTACTGTGAGTCTTATTAACTCGATTTTCCACATGGTAATTAGAGAGGTATTGTCAAAATAAAAATTTGATATCATCTTTTGAGGGTCTCTCCCCCAAATTCTCCTGCTCATGCTTATAATTTTTTCAGTATTTTCCCATTGAGATTTTCTCAGCCTGAGCTGACTTCCTTTCCATCACCATCCCCTTTTTGATACATAGTGATCTTCTTTCATCATGATTCCTTCTAACTAGAAGACATTTGCCCATTCCATTCCTTTTTCCTTAGATGCTCTTCCCTGCTTCTTTAACTTAAGTCCAACTCAAGGACTTTGGTTGTCAATGTCAGATGTCAACTAAAGTACAACTTCCTCCTGAAAAATTTGAAAACATCTATTTGCAAAGTTATATGTACTCTTATGCTCACGGTAGCATTCTTCACAATGGCCAAGCCATGAAACGACTGAAGAGTCCCATAGATGATTGCATAAAGACAGGTACCATGACACAATGGAATTCTACTCAGCCATAGAAAAGATGAAATATTGCTACCTGTGACAACATGGATAGATCTTGAGAATATCTTGTGGAGCAAAATAAGTCAGACAGAAATAGTTAAGAGCCATACGATTTCATTCACATGTGGGATATAAAACTGAAAGCAATAAATGAATGAACAAGACAAACAAGCAGATAAAAACTCATGGGCACAGATGACAGTATGGTGGTGACCAGAGGACAAAGTTGGGGAAAGGAAGCGGTAAAGGATAAAAGGGCCACATACATGGTGATGGAAGGGTATTCGACTTTGAGTGATAGACACACAAGCAATAATGTATTATAGAATTGTGTACATGAAACCTGTATCATCGTATTACCCAACATTACCCCTCAAAACAAAAAGTACAACTTCTTCAAAAAAGATTGCCTTGATCTTTCTTACTAGAATAACCCTCATATGTGAGTGGAATGTCTTTCTTTCATACCACTTAGCAGAGTTATCAATTTATTTTCATATTGAGATTATTTGAATAATATTTTCTTCTATTCCAAGTGCAGTTACAAGTTTTTTCTTATCTTGGAAATAATTCCCCATTATCTATTACACATCTGAGATAATAGCTCAATAAATGTTTGGTGAATGAATGAATGACCACACGATGAGCTCCTCACATTGTAATACTTTGCCCATAGTAAGAGTTTGACAAATAGTTAAATTACATTAAGTAATTCATATACATGTATATATATATGTATTACTCATGATTGAATCATAGTTGAAGAAAAACAAAACTAGAGTAGAATCTGTAACTTAGAACAACATATTTATGTTCAATTCAACTCTGGTCATAATTATTTTCATATTGTTTTCTGTGGCATTTGAACAAGTTATGACAGTTGGTTTTCTTTTGGATTAAGGAATAGAAAATATTGTTCTTCAAATCATTAATTAAAACATCTGATTAAGGTTGGCCATAGTAGGTTCTGTTTAAACTGAAATGTCACTTTGTTGTCCCCTTCAGGCTGACCTGAATTGATTAATCATTTACATTTTACATTTTATTAAACCCCAAACTTTTGGAGTAGAAAAACTAGTATTGTCATACCTTTGGAGTTTGGCTTTTATGAATAAATTTTTCCACTTCCAGGGGAAAAAATGGTTATAAAAGCTCAATATAACATTATTCATTTTTCCCAGGTTACCCCCATCTTGTTTTTGAGAGCAGCATGCATAAAATAGTAACAAAAATGTTATTTACTAAGGATAATTTACTTTAGCACATTTTAAAGTAATCATTAATTTGTGACCTTTTATTAATAGGGGAGAAGCAGAAACCACAAGCAATAACCACTAATCATTAATTAAAGTCACTGATGGGAGAAATTTGAAAGAAATGGTTTTACATTTGTTTTGGAAGAAAATTCAGAAGTATGGCAGGGTTCTGGTTAAGGTCACACATTTTCCCTATTTTAGTGTATTTGATATCTAAATTGTACACTATATTAATCACCACTTCCAATTAAAATTTTAAATATAACATCGCCTTTCTTTAAAACAAAAATGAGTGTCAATTTCACTAATTAAAAAGGAACTTATTATCACAGGATGGGGTTCCAGGAAACACTAAGAAAAATGCCACATTGATTTTATAATAAATATTTTAATGAAAATATCACTGAAGTTATATTAAACAATGAAAAATGAGCAAAACCCACTTTATTTCCTATATAATTATAAAACAAAACTAATCTCCTGACTGGTCTTACTGCCTCCAGCCTGGCTACATCAAAGCTCTACTCCTTTCTGCAGCCAGAGTGGTTTTTCTAAATGTTAATCAGACTTGGTCTTTTCCTTTGTTCGGGGTCTTTGCTTTTCCCTTAGCAATTCAGAATCAAGCCTGATGTCTTCAGTTAAAAACCCTGGCCCTTCATGATCTGGTCAGACGTGTCTATCATCCCAGCTTTAGTTAGAGCCATTTATAGAAACACACACACACACAATCTCCCCCTCCAGCCACATGCAGGGGCGTACTATTTCCCAAATTCTTCGTGTGTTTCCGTTTTCTTTCTCTGGTCATTCAAATATTCTGTTTGTACTTCGTGCTCAAGCCTTTCCCTTTCTTCCCCTAATTCATGCATATTTTTCAAAATGTTTTCCAAATGGAACTGAATACTCTCAGTTTGAATATCACCTCCTCCAGAATACTGATCCCGAATGCCCCAGTTTCTTTTTAGAGCCCAGAGCACTTGGCAATAAACGTCAGTGACACACTTTATAACTTTAAGCATCAGTTTATTCGTCTGCCTCGGGGCAAAACTATATGAACTTTGTAGACTAAATCTTCTTTAAATGAGTATCTGCCGGCCTCTGGCATGCTGCATTTATTTGCCAACTATTTACATATCCAGTGTGATGCTCCAGTTTCTTAGCTTGGAGCTGCAGACACAGAGATTAAAAACGCCTGACCACCATCTCTGAGGAGCTGATCATCCACATGCTGATGGAAGAATGTCCAAACCTGAAGAACAATTTTATAAGATTTTATCTGACCCGCAATGACGACGTGCTGAGAAGCAAGATCTCAAACGGGCCGGAGAATGACAGTTTGCAGTTCTGTTGTACACTGAGAATTAAGGCGAGAACAGAAAGATTATAAGAAGGTGGGAGAAAACAAGGAGCGGATTGGATTACAGGGTAGTTAACAAGATTATGTTCTATCTTGAGGGTGGTTATGCTTCTACAAGACCAGAAAAGGAAGTATTTCAAAGGTGTATTAATCTAGATGCATAAAAGACGATGGACAGGGCTTGATTAAGGCAAAGATAAACCTTTTAGTAAAGAAGTTACATGAGGTGTGACTACTCACTATAATAAATTAGGAGTTTATTATCAGATCACCCTGTGAGGTTACTTTTGATGAGGTTTAGAATAGCGCCCCCTTTTTTGTCTACACATAGATAAACAGCAGACATTTATTTATTGGCATAGTTTCAAGGATCAGGTTTTATCCAGCCACCTTGTTGATATCTCCTTCCTAATCTGGCAGTGTAAAGGTTAAAGACAAAGACAAAAGCGTTTGTCGAAAAATAACTTGGAACCTTCACGAGAATTTTAGGAATAGTGGTGGAGGCTGAGACTGAGGTGTTTGGTGGGGACAAAAATGTCTTTATGTTGCCCAGACTAATAACGACTTACTCCAGATGCAAATGAGACACTTTCCTGGTCACATTCCAAGTCTACAAGTAGCAGATACAAGCGACATACATCTCTTAATAGTTTCAGTAAGATAGCTTTTGTCACAGAACGTGCTGGCAGCTGTTCTGTCCGTGGAAGAACTATCATTCAAACACTAGCTTTCTATCAGGAGAGACAGAATGAGGATTTGTCTCCAGAATAACAGTGGTGTTATGACCCGAGCACATACAAAATGGTGTGCAACACGCAGGGAGGGATGATCTTGTTACTCAAAGTAAACCAGCTGGGGAAAGCGCTGTGGGCTTCACTTGTGGGTTCAGTATAGTCAATTTCCCATCAGTGACTGGGAAGGGAAAAACCTCTGATTTATTTCAACCCAAAAGAATTCTCTAAAAGTTACAGATGTGATTAACATTGCTCTTAAAAGAATAGACACATAGAGTTTATCTATTTCAAAATGTTATTATTAATAATTATCATTATTGTCATGATCATCCTTATTATTATTTTGAGTTCCCAAGTGATTCAGGTTACCTAGCATGTAATTGAATACCAGTCACAGCCAGTAGTTTTCAACTTTTCCTTTACCCACAACAAGACCAGAAAAAAAAGTTTTTCAGGGGGAAATGGGAAGTGACAACATAAGACATTCTTGAAGTTCTTGTCTGCTGCTCCCTGGGTTGAGGGAGATGTGCAGAGCGTCTGTGTGTAATCTGGGGTAAGCCAGAGCAGAAGGGATCTACATTCCAGCGTTACCTGGCCAGTGCAGTCTGGAACCGCCAGACTGATGAAGAGCAAAAGGGTAATATTATTCTTATTGTGCAACCACCATTAGGTAATGCATAGATTTTTAAATGGCTTCTTGATATAATTCAAGATACAGATTTTGGTGAAACTGGTCAGAGTAACCCCTTTTGGCTTGTAAATTTTACAAAAATCATGTGAACGTTCACTTGAAAATCAAATTATAAAAAAATATTAATGCTTGTAAAGTATGTTGTAGAAGATGTTTTAACTGGAACTTTGGGGATTTATTTCCTCTTGGCTCATTTTTGGGTGACAAGGACAGGTTACTGAGCAGACCATTTTTTCAAGTTATCCATTCAAAGATACAAAAGAATCGGAATCAAAGTGACTGAATGCTGTGTGGCTAGGTATGCTATGAAGAAACACAGGCAAGTAACTCTACGAATTGGATAGATATTGAAATAAAGGTGACTCCATGATACTAAACCATATTAAAACGTCTGGCAGTGTTCCTGGAGCTCGTGGCTCTGTGCCACTTAATGAAACACTCACAGTAGATGAGCAGTTCCCTGTTATGCTCATAAAAGAATGCTTGGTATGATGTTTATTAACACAGGCAGTGCTGAAATCTGTTTGATGAGCATTCTAATAAGGATCCCTTATACGCTAGCAAAAGTTCCAGGAAATAACAAGGAAGAACAAACTGGTGAAAGAAGACATAGTGTTTATCCTAACAGCACAACACAGTGCAGGTGTCTGACTCAGACACTCAGGTGCTCTGAGTGAGGACGCCACATACAGCATGAGGTCCAGAGAAAGGGAGAGTCTGACATTTAACTTGCCCCTCTCAATGGCACCACGATATAATACCATGAAAAAGCAACATGTTGATTTTGAGAATTTGTGTTATTTAAATCATACTCTGAGTTGTTTGTTATAATATTTCATGGTAGTTTAGAATTCCTTTACTGGAATTAGGAAGCCAAACACCAAATTTGCTATTAAAACTTTTACTTGATCAAAGAGAAACAAACACGCCAATGCATGAGTTTGAAGAATTCATTGCAGTCTAGACATGGAAAGCATTGTCTCAAGTCCATTACCGTGTTTAGATGAAAATTGTAGTTTTGGTTAGCTATCAGTAAGAAATACTTTGAAAATGACAGAATCATAAATGAGGAAATGACATACTTCTTTGTATTTGACTTGCTTTTTTATTTATTTATTTATTTTGGTAAAAGTATTAATGTCACCTGTCTGTAGCACTTCTGCCCACTTTAACCCACAATCTGCTTATCCCATTCCTGCTGATTCCTCACGGTCTAGTTTAGAAATCAGACGTTCCTGGAAGCCTCCTTTAACACCCAGAAGGGCATCTCGCCATCCCCCTAACTTTACCTTTTTTATATCACTTCATTCATTGTATTTAAGTTGCCTATTGACTTCCTTACCTCAATGAGATTATGACCTGTTAGAGGACAAAACTGTTGGCCTATTAGAAATTGTAGCCTCAGCTTATCACCTAACGCGACATTTTTAAATGAATATATTAATGAAGGTATATAAATGAGTGTCTGCACATACTATGCAAACCAGCCATGATTTGTAAAGCCACAGTTGAAATAAGTTCTAAATTAACACGTTATTCTGTGGAATGGCATAGAGTTGATGTGAAACATTTAATTGACTATATAAAATCTGACCATAATGCATTCATCCATTGGATGTAAGAGTGCAAAAGGAACGATTACTTGAGCTCTCTAGGATACACAAACACACATATATTTGTGTGTCTATGTGTGTGTCTATGCATACATGTATGTATATACACATGTATGTATATATACATGTGTATATACATATATATGCATTTTCCCTGTATTTCCTATAAACCCTTCTATATATACATACACACACACACACATTTGGGGGGTTAAAGGTGGCTTTCAATAATGCATGGCTTCTAAACTAGATTGCAAGAGATTAACAGCAAAGAGTTAGGCAGATAGTAGGTGGTACTGAAGTGGGAAGAAGTGGTATTGACAAATAACATAAATAGTATGCAATATATATTATAAATATCTTTTCATAAACATGTCCATGACATTAGCATGTATTATATGCAAAAGACTTCTGATATATTTACTCTCTTGGACATAGATATCCAGAAGAACATTACATTTATATCAGCTCTATAATAACAAAAAATATATTGAACGATATTTTATTTTATCCTAAAATAAAACATAGAAATCTTAAATGACACACATTTTAAGACTAAATTATTTTTAAATTTAGTCCAAGCAACCCATTTAACTCACCTTTAACCATAATTAAATTCCCCCCCCTTGGAGAGGATTACTGTGAGAATATAAAACTACTTAAAACACATTCATTCCTGAGCTTACATGGAAGATGAATTTTTTTTAGCAAAACTTACATCTTGAGTATAAAATATCTAATATTTTGAAAAAAGTACACTGGAGGCACACATTTATATTACAATAAAAGTTTGGTATATACGAGGATATGTGATACTAAATGCATAAATTGGATTTCTGTATTGTGTCATTCATTCCTAAACACATATTTTAGAGTGCTGCCAATTACAAGAGGAAAGAAAGCATTCATCTTTGGCAATCAGTTTATGACCATTAGCTTCATTTTTCTTTGAACTATTACTTTACTCTTAGAAAATACTTACTTTTAGATAATTTATGTTGTTGATGTAGTATATGTATTAAAATATTTTCAGAATAAATGTAAAACATAAACCTTACTAAATTAGGTATTCAGTCTTTTACATCATTAAAAATAATATCAGTTTCATTATTAATTCAAATGTTATATACATATAAATATATGTAAAATCATACTATTCTAATTTATGATTTTAATTACTTTCGCCTTCAAGGTAAAAAAAATAAGCCTATAAAACTGAGGCTTTCAAAATATTTGAAATCTGATTTAACATTTTATGAATTTAGGAAGTCTTGATGATTATGACAAAATTATTATTTTAATTGAGCCATTCCTCTTTTTTGATGATATCTTTGTTAGTCAAATTTCTCAGCATTTATACAAAGGCTCTGCTTAAAATTTAAATTAGAAGTTGGAGACACAAAAATCATTAATAAGGTCCCTTCTTAAATTTGAAGAGTTCCTTCACGTTGCAATGCATCAAACAGTAATTTGCTAATTGACAGTTTTCCTACCTTGAGTGCTTCTCAGTCAAGAGATTGTTCTCCAAAGACAGTCAGCTGGGTAAATGTCAGAAGCTCAAAAAGTAAATTATAGTACAAACAGCACTGATATTTCTATGAGATGGAAGGAAAGCATATTTATTTTTAAAATATAGAATTTTATTTAAAACAAGAGAAAACCTTCCATTGTGACCTTTGCAAGATTCCAAACAGTGACGAATTTGGTCATTACAAATAACCTTTTCCAGAACGAGCTTTACCATTCAGGACTTTCATTTGATAATGTCTGTGAATTAATTTCCGTTCTACAAACCAACTCATGATATTACATTTTTATGAAATATTTTATCCCTGATATTACAGTTTTAAACAAATTTTAAAAAGGAAAAAAGTAAGGACGTAGCTTTTGATAGTCTGTCATTTTTAACTTGTGTTGGGAAATCATTCAGTCATTTTCTTGTTTCTTCTTTGTACAAAATGACATTGTATTTGTGTGAGCTTTACGTGTAATTACATTTCTAAACATTCTTTACAGTGCTGAGAGTAATTCTATTCAGAAGGCTCATTCTAAAGCAGTTTCCAACTTAGCAAATAGGTTGGATTCTCTGGGTACATTCTTAAATCATTTGTTTGGAATCAGATGATCCCTTTTACCATGTAAATAATATTATGTATAGTGAGTTAAAGTTGTTTCCCAAGTTAGTCTTCACTATTTTTTTAACACTTGGGGATCCAAAGAGAACATATATCTAGGCAAAATACATTGATATTTGGAATATATGAAATTTTATAAAATTATGAAAATAAATGAGTTGACACATATTATTACCATAACCCCTAAGTATCTTTAATAATGGTATCTTTATCAGAAGATGGTTCCCAGGCTCCAATGTGGAATTATAAGAAATCATCCTGACCCAATGCTCCTACAAAAATGCTCTTTCTCCTCAATCCCACATCTCCAAGACATTAAAACCCAAAGTCCACAGTTCTGTTTCACTGACTAGATTTTCTCATAATGTGAGGGAGTTTCAGAAAGGCAGAGGCAGAGAGTGCACAGAAAGATATAAGGTACTCCAAAAGACCAGGCCTTCTTCCCTGGTTGAAAATCCTTGCCAAATTAGTCCAAAGTTGGGTTTTGTTTTGTTTTGTTTTGGTTTTTTTTACCTTTCTACCTATTTACTCCCAGGAACACCATCACTTCTGTCTTCTCCACTGTTAGCTGCTGAATTGCCAACTCTATGAACCACTGGGAAAATAGAATAATGTACTTTATACCAGATAGGCTACACAATCTTATGAAGAATGCTAAGTGTCCCCAGTAAGCTAATAAATGCAAAATAAGAGGAGTGACACTAGCAAGTTTCAAAAATTCTTAAGAATCATTAACAGAAATTATATTAGTAGTCATTGGAAAATAGGCAAGATTAAATTTAGACATTTCTTCTCAGTTGTATACAAAAGACAATGAACTTCCCTGGCCACTCTACCTAAAATGTCAGCCACCAATTCTACCCTCTTCTCCAGTGTTATGTTTCCTTATAATCTTAATTATTCTTATATTATAGTTGCTTATTTTCTGCTTCTCCCACTAGAACAAAAGCTTCCTTGATGCAGGTACATTTGTTTTGTGTAAGTCTGTATGGGACCCCCAGGTGCTAGAACAGTAACTATCATGGATATACATATTTATTGAATAAATAATTGAGTGAATAAATGAATGAATGATAATTAAAAGACTTAGTTGTTTTGAAACATGATTTAACTTGATAATACATAATCATGTACATTTTACCTCGAATGCCACAAATAAGAACAAACTCTCTCTTCATGGAAAGAACTTGTTAGACACCTGCTTAATGACTGTTTTGCAGACAGCTTTCTTGTCTGAACTGGTTTCTCCCAATCCAGGTCTCAATGCAGTTGTTTGGCTTGTCCGCTTTCTCACTGGACCACTTCAAAGCCAAGACTCCAACAGGCCACCTGTTTTCCTGCTCCAGAAATTAGCCACTCCATGGTTCAGAGCTATGTACAGGGAGATAACCAAGTGGATGAGAGAAAAATATTGGAAAGCCCTCTATTCAAAAGCAACCAAGTACAAAAAACATGACTAGAAAGTAAATCTAGAAAATGTCCAAAATCTACATAAATTACACTACATTGCATGAAGAGATTATTTGCTCAGGTAATTTTGTTTGAATCCTGAAGAGCTGACAGAAATCTACATACACTTTACATATGAGTGTGTCAAAAAGGACTATGGGAGTTGTAGAGGTGATGCTACCACCTATTAACGGTGCTAACCAAGCCATTCAATCATATTTCCTGGTTCCTCTGTGTCAGAGACAGAATACTCATGCTTGACGGAAATGTACTGCCTTATTTGAACATAAAAGCATGAAAACATAAAATATTATTAAGTTTGGTACTCTCCTATTTAACAGAGACAATATGGAAATTAAGCTTTACCTTGATAAATATCCAAAAGTTTATTTGTTTGGGGGATTAGTTTAATTCCACATAGGATTTCACCTATACTAATGAAATGCATATGCTGAAAAACAGTGGTAAAAGGTTAACAATGAATTAGAATCAGACAAACTGTGAACAAGAGTATAAAGTCCAATAGTTAAATATAAGTATCACACTTGACTCAGTTTAGTCACAATACCTATAACTGTTTGTTGAACATTTGTTAATGCCAATGCGAAGTTAAAGCTAATGAACATGATGGAAACTCTGGTTTTAATTCCAGAACCTTATTTTTTTAGGCATCTAGGTGTTTCAAGCACTACCAGTTGCATGGAGGATGCAAAGACAAGTACCTGCTGAAGCTCGGCATATGTCCAACATGCCAATTTGAATTCTGCCTTATGATTCACTTTTACTTTCTCCTCATTTAGACACTTTTAATTTTACATTTTAGAATCATTTCATAGACATGTAATAACATAGTATATTTAATAGTATTGTACTGGTTAAATATTCCAAAGTCACAAATACAGTAATAATTTTGCTTTTAATAATTGTTTTTTGAACATATAAGTACAATATAACCTTAAATCAACATCCTGCTCAAAGAAATCTTGTATTTTCTGAGATTTTATGCCTAAA
This sequence comes from Desmodus rotundus, assembly GCF_022682495.2. Taxonomy (NCBI): domain Eukaryota; kingdom Metazoa; phylum Chordata; class Mammalia; order Chiroptera; family Phyllostomidae; genus Desmodus; species Desmodus rotundus. Next base: position 51,419,509 of record NC_071389.1, read on the forward strand.
ACCATACTCTGATTTTTAAAAATATTATATTTTTGTTAAGATGTCAGGCATATGTAATCTAAAAAAGTGGAAATTAGAAGAGAAGATAATAAAGAGTGTTTGGAAGACATACAGATTTCCAAAGTGTGTGACTAAAAACCAGCGCAACTGGGTTCAAACTTCAGCTTAAAATAATAGTCACTTCTTAGTGGGAAATTGATTTTGTGGCAAGAAGCATGCTCGATGCTTTAAATACTGTATCTTTAATGTCATCTCAAAACAATCCTGGGGAATAGGTGTTATTTTTCTGATTTTATATAAAGGTCAATTGAGACTTGGAGAGGTTAAAACTTGCTAGAAATTAGGTAAAACTAGATTAAGTAACTGAGGTTTCAGTTCTCAAGTTTCCCTCAAGACTCCAAAGTCTCGACTCTTTCACTAAAATATACTGACTCCCAATCCTTGACTGAACTAATCAAAGTGACACAACAAAGTTACTTAGAATTACCTGCTTTAAAACCCATCTTAATAATGCTGATCCCACCATTGAAATACAACCTTACCATCTAAATGCTGCAGAATATTTTAGCATGTTTGCCTTTTTAGAAATAGTTTGTCTTGTAGCATTATTATTTGCTTTTTTCCTGTTTTTGTTCTTTTATTAAATTATATTCTGAAATACTGAGATCAAGTTTAAGAATCTATTAGGCTAAAAACTATACAAGCCTATATAATTCTTTATGCCCTGGCCAATCCAGCATATCAAAAGGGCAGTTACGTAGTAATTTATTACAGCAAAACTCAATACTGATTATTTTTCCAAGCCTGCCTGAATCACTGGGGTGTCACTTAGGTCACTCCTCTCCTAATGAGATTATATTATCACCCAAACAGAAAGGAACATTTGTTCTTGGTCTCACTGCTAAGCATACAAAGCCAATTGACCACCCTCCCACCTCACCAACCCCAGTAAGAACCACCTTTTTGTGGTTACCATAATTATGATCCCTGGAACCTGTGATTATATTGTTATATGACAAAGCAGAATTAGGATTGCAGATGAAATTAAGATTGGTAGTTAGCTGTTGACTTTTGGGAGTTAATCCTGTATTATCCAGGTGAGTCTAATGTAATCATAAGATGGAGCCAGAGAGATACGGCCAGGAAAAGTGTCAGAATGAATGCAATAGAGGCTGAGCCAGCCATTCTTGCTTTGCAGATGGCAGAAGGGGAGCATGAGCCAGGGAATGAAAGCAGAGTCTAGAGTCTGGAAAGGAAAGAAAATGGATTCTTCCTCAGAGCCTACAAATGCAACCTTTCCAACACCTTTATTTTAGTAGAGTGAGACTCATTTTGGAATCCTGAACTATAGAAAAGAAAGGCCATACATTTGTGTTGTTGTAAGCCTCTACATTTGCGGTAATTTGTTACAGCAGCCATAAAAAATAATAAACCTCCCCTGGCTGCTGTTCTTTTCAGGTCAACAGTAATTTTGGTAGATGTCTGTGTTTATGGATGTGTCACATCTAGACTTCCTTTATTATATATTTTTTTTGTCTAGCTCTTATTAACCATGAATAATTCCTTCTCTGGAAGACCAGTAAAGAGACATTTTCCCACAGTGAAGTTCCATATACATAAGTCACAAATCTTGATTATATGCTTTAAGAGCCTGTTTCATTCTTCTCTGTTAGTCTTCGACATGCTTTTGAGAAAATGAATTACTGAATGAATAAGCATATAATGTGGCCTAATGTTTATTCTCCTACTAGTTCAAGTGTAAATCCCCCCCTCCACCCAGACCGGACCAGAAATCAATCTTGATTATCTTCTAGTTGATTGACAAGAGTTGCCTTAACAATTTCCAAATTTGAATGACTTCAACCTTAAATTACTCATGTTTTCTAATTTTCAGAGGTAGGGTACAAATAAGACATCACAGAAAGTTCTTCATTCAAACAACATTTACAAATCACAATATTTTTTGACATCTGCAACTATTATTCTAAATACAATTGCATATTTCACACAAATCATATTTCCAAGCAAGATCAGTATTACTTGTATGTGTCAGGAACAAACAGCATTATATGAGACAGAAAGAGAAAAGGAGTCCTTGAGAAAGAAAGTCTTAGCCCTATCAGGATCCTTTCCAGCTTGTGCAATGTCTACAGAACACTCCTTTCAACTTGTACCCATTTGGAAAAGTCTACAATTAAGATGTTCATTTTTACAACATGCTGTCATATTCTTAGAAAGCCATGACATTTGAGACACTATTGCTTCCGTGGACATTCATATATGGATTTCTCCTGTTCTATTACCCTTTGCCATTTTCATTTTCCCTTTAAGCCAACCGAGCTATCCTTACAATATCTATTTGTTTTTCATGTTGGTTTCTTGTCTTCTTGACTAAATATAGTAGAGAGTTTAGCTTCTAGTCTTCTTCACTATAAAACAGTATTTGCTTGATAAAGGTATAAGTCTTTTTTATTTTGCCTTCTGGAACAAATATATGTGTCTTAGCATCACCCTTTGAGATATATAGAGATAGGAAGATAAGAGACGTGAAGTCTATGACATCTGAAACAAAAGCACCTGCTGTTTATGCTAGTCATCTTAATCTCTCTTCCCTCATGTTCTCTACAAAGGAAATGTTTCTGTTAGGAAGCCAGCACCTAACTGAAGCCTGCAGTCTTTTTCTTATTATCCTCTGTATGGTCCTTGGAGTCCATACTTCAAAAACTTCCAGAGGTCTATGGATAGGGCTTATAGGTAAGCCAGAGAACAAACATGGAGCAAACTACCTTATTTATAAATGACAAGTCAATATCTCTTCTAGTTCGATTTATTTTTAATTTAACAAACAATTCAGTTGCGGTGCATATAGCACTTTTTTGAGTCACGTATGACAAATTCTATTAAAAAAGTAACAAAACAAATTAAGGATAATAGAAAGTGATGATGAGGGAGCAAAGAAGATCTCTCTGTTACCTTCTGAAAGATACGTAAACAATGAGAATACCTTGGTAATGACTATCCCCACAGTGGAAACATCTTTCCCACATGGGTGATGTAACAAGGAATGAGAGAGATGGGAGAGTGATATTTAATGGCTTCACTGAGAGAATACAGGACTTAACTAGCAGCACTCTAAAAGCAGAGCTCTTGGGTAAAAGTTAGACTGGTGTTGGATCTTCCTCTACTTCCTCCAACTAAACCTTGACATCTGGATACTCATATGTTCCTTGGAGCCTAAACAGCTTAGGAATGCTTAGAAGCCCAGGAATTTGACTCATATATTAATGAGTCCTGGGCAGAGTGACATGGGAAGCAACATGTCACAATAGGGCACTAGAAAATCCTGGTTCTGCCCATCAGAAATGTGGTCCAATGTCTAGTAAGCTTGGATCAGCGATTCTCTCTTGGAAAATTCTGAGTAAATTGGTATAGATGGAGAGACCAAACATCTAACCCTTAGTCATCCTACCATGTATAGGGTTGTGTGGAAATCTCCTCAATAAAATGTAAATTTAGGAAGAAAAATATTTCCTCCTAACACATCATTAGCTAATAACAATGCCGCTCATCATTTTGAAAGTCATCTAATGTATGAGAGATGTCTTGTTATAAACCTTCTAAATAACAATGTTTTTAAATGATTTGCCAGTGATACCTATTTTATTATGACAGCTTGCTTTAAAGCTACTCATAATAAGACTGCTGAAAGGCCATTAATTGTGAAATGCTAACATTTTACATAATTCTAGACAAAAATGCGACAGTTTATTGACTGTTACTGTACAGTCATGTGCCACGTGAAGATGTGTTACCAATGATGGACTACATATATGACGGTGGCCCCTTAACGCTATGACAGAGCTGAATTTTCTGTAAGAAATGTTATGTGATTCAAGAGGAATTTTTTTCTCTCTGCTTGGAGCAACATCTGTGGGCCTTGGTAATAGACTCCCTCGCACTCACAGCACCCCGACTCTGAGTGCACAGATGACATCCAATCAGTCACCCCCGACCTGGGTCAGCACAGAGCAGCCTGTCCCCCTGCCCTACATATCCAGGGGTGATACAGCCCTCCCATTCTAGCTAGGTGGTTTTCAGTACATGGCGATGAATTCTTTGTTGAGGACCTAAGATCCTTTATAGGGACACAGGTTCTCAGGAGCTACCTTAACTGGTATTAACTACCATTGCCACCTTAGTAAAAACTTTCTGTGGCCGTGTGGGGCCGGGCTGTTCTGGTACTTTGGAAATATTTTCCAGTTGCAATGATATAAAACATAGATAAATTTTATTTTTCCTATCAATTCAATGCCAGAAAGAACCCTTTGTACCAGACAGGAACCAAAATCAACTTTTCAAAGTCGAAATATGGAGTCCTCAGTACCAACACCCGCACTCCGTGTTAAAAACCCTTTAAAAAAATGAATACCACAGGGTTGCTTAATCTTACTATTGCTCCAGCATGAAACAGTTAAAATGACATTGCCAGGACAATCCCTATATTCCTTTATCCCTCCTTCTTAATTTCTTATTCCTACTGATTCCTATAGAGGTGTACCATTTTTTAATCTCTTATACCACATTTTCACTAAATCTTTTGTATGTTTAGGCATACAAATGTATATCATTGTGTTATACAGTATTCAATACAGACACATGATGTCCAGGTTTGGCACCTAGAAGTAATAGGCTATAGTATATACCCCAGGTGAATAGTAGGCTATGTCATCTACTTTGTGTGAGTGCATCCTACAATAGCACAGTGATGAAGTCACCTAAGGACGCATTTCTCTGAACATATCTGCTTCATTAAGCAACACATCACTGTGTAAGAATAATTTTCTATACATTTGATCAAAATAATCTCAGGAAAATATAAAAATTATAAACCTTAAAGTCAGTCAATACTGGGTCAGTATTTTTCTTACCTATTCATAACTCTCTGTTGAAAATAATTACAATAATATTAACTTACATATTTCTAGCAATAAGAACTCAATCCCATACATGAACTCATCTTTTAACAAAGGTGAGATGGTAGGGTCACAGGACCATTCGTCTGCATACAAATTTCAACCCAGCTGTTTCAATGGATGCTGATTTTTCTGTATAAATTACAGAGGTAATCATACTTTCTAGGTTTGATCATAGAAAAGAGGTAAAAAAGATACTGATGAAAGTATTATAAAAATAAGGGAGAGTTTAATTCTTTCATTTCTCCCAAATGAAAGCAAGTTTGCTTTTTCTTAGTTATTGAAGAAACTCTTGTTAATAAAAATTCACACCAAATAGGTGAATATAGAAATAAGTGCTTATGATAATACCATGCTAAAAAAATAATTGCTAATGATTTGGGGTATGTACTTCCAAATGTGTTTTCTAGCATCCATGGTCTTTATGAAAATAGAATATATTGTAAGTACTGCTTTGAATATAATTTTTTTCCATAAAACAATATACTGTGGTCCTATTTTTTGACATGTGGTCTATGTCAATAAATATAGACCTATGTCTTCTTTATAAATTGCTATATGCTTATAGTGGACATTCAAAATATAAAAACATATATGTCAAATATAGTGGATGTATCCAAAAATGTGGACATCCCATATTTTACTTAAGCATATTTTTATAAGTAAAATTGTGTAGAACACCCATGCATATAACTTTTTGCAGATTTCTTTTCAGAGAGCAATATATATGAACAAAATTATTACCAGGAACAATTACTTATATTTTATTGTTTCTGATGCATATTGTTAAATTTCCCTGCAGAATATTTACATAAATTTTCTTTCCATTATTATTTTGGAGAGTGTTTATTACAAGAATGTGCTGAAAAATATTTTAAATTTGTTCATTATTCAAAAAAGAATGACAAATAAATGTCTTCTACAAAATAATTGGAAAGAAAATTAAATCTTTTTTAAATTAAATCTTATTAATGTTTTGATTATAAAAATAAAGTAGTCTCTTATTTTATTTTATATATCAATGGTTGTGAATGAGGCTAAATATCTTCATATTTTTAATACTTTAAAATTATCTGTTTGTGTTATTTATATATTTTATTTTATTAAGATTTTATCTTCATTTTTAGAGAGAGGGGGAGGGAAAGAGAAAGAGAGAGAGAAACATCAGTGTGTGGTTGCCTCTCCTGCACCCCCTACTGGGGACCTGGCCCACAACACAGGCATGTGCCCTAGACTGGGAACTGAACCAGCAACCCCTTGGTTCACAGGCCAGCACTCAATCCACTGAGCCACAACAGCCAGGGTCATTTATCTATTTTTAAAAGGTTTTAAAAATTTAATTATTTATTAGTACTCATTATATCTTAGGGACATTCAATCTATGTTATAATTTCTCTTGCATTTTTCTACTTGACCCTGACATTTTTGTTAAATTCTCATTCTGCATCTGAAATACACAAATCTATTTATAATAATTTTTTTATTATTCCTGTCACTGTTGAGATCATATGTTAAAGTTTGTTTGCCATATTCCACTATAGATAAATCTCATCAAACAACTAAAGATTCCAATTTTCCTTATAAGCTATCTGATTTTATGAAGAATTGATTCAATTACAATGAATGCAATAAGCAATCTGTATTTTCTTGGCTTATAAGTATCTTCCCTCAAAAATAAATATAAAAAAGAAACAAAATTAACAATAGCAATTTTCATTAAGTTATGGATCTATATTTTTGCCATTAATTAGCTATCAAACTTTTCTAATATGTTCTCTACAGTGCCCAGAATCTAGTGTGTGTTCTTGTCACTGGCTATCTTCTCAGAGAAAAATTTCCTGGGCTTCTTATCTGTTTTTATGCCACTCAAGCACTTTGCCATGTAAAACTGTATTTTATTGGGTTGGCCAAACAAAATTCATTTAGTTTTTTTTTCTGTAAAATAAAAGACACATTTTTCATTTTCACCAATAACTATTGATTTGGATATTTTGAGTGTATCAGGTATCTCCAGCATGGTATAATGTTGATAGCTCTCAGTTAAAGTCTTGACTTGATCATTATAAACTTCAACTGGTCTACATGACTGTGGAGCATCGTCCAGTGGGAAATTGACAGCATGGAACTTCACAAACCACTATGGACACCTTCGATCAGTCACAGCACCTTCTCTATACATGGCACAAGTCTTTTTTTTTGCATTTCAGTTGTGTTTTTATGTTTCTTGAAATAATAAAGAATAATATGCCAAAAATTTGCTTATTTTCTTCCATCTTCAATATTAAAATGGCCACACAAAAATTTTCCAATTTTGATAAGGTTTTTTTTTAATGCATGCTGATATGACAACTAATACAATCTAACAAAATTACTTTGAATGAAGTTAAAGACAACTAAGTTCTACTAGAGTCATCTTATGGCAAAAACCGAATGAACTTTTTGGTCAACCCAATATAATTTGTTTTCCCCTTAGTAATATCTCCACCTTCATGATTTGCTCTTGATTTGATGACTTCTCTTTATCCTCACTCAATTAAATTATAACTTTTTCCCTCTGCTCATCTCTTTTAACATGACCATTTTAAATGATAGCATATTGTTATATGGGCTCAACTACCACCCTGTACAGTAATTTTTTGATCTGAAGCTTTGATTTATGTCTTGAGTAGTTTTTGAAGGCCTATTTAATAAATGTTGAATAAAATTAATGAGTGAATGAATAAAAAGAGCAAATTGTACACAACTTGGAATGAGAAAACATTTGACTTGAGCAGACTGTAGCATTATTAATTCAATAACTACTTATTAAGCATTTACTATGATGTGGCACATACTAAGGTTAGGGTTACAGTGTTAAATTGTTAACATATAAATCTTAGGAAAATCACTTTACTGCTTAGTTTACCCTGTTGTAAACCAAGATTTACAATGCATTCTTACATTCAGGTTTTTTTGAACCTTAAAGTAAACAAAGCATATTAAAGTAACTTGCCTAATTAGGCATAATACTTTTAAGAGAACAAAAATGAAAAAGCTTCAACGTTTCCAAAATAATTTAAGAAAAAATGAAAAAAAATGGAATAAAATATTTAAAGCTGAAAGCTGTCAAAAAAACCCATCTATTAAAGTAACCAGAATGAAATCCATGCTAAGAGAAAGCTATATTATTCCATGTAAATACATTGCTGTAAGACAAAATATGGGAATGTTAATAATATAAAGATGTTACATGAATTCAGGGCCAGCTAAAATAAGGGCGTAATTTCTTCTCTGAGAATACTCTTACATGCAAAGACCTAGATCACTTGTAAAATCCTTATAATAAAATAAAGGTCACCAGGGAGTCTAAGAATGAAGTTCCCTGTTAAATAAATTATATCTGTTTCTCAGCCACTCAATTCAGGACCTGTCAGTATGCACACACATCTATAATTTTCCCCTGAAATCAAAGTACAGAGAGGAGAAACTGCTCTACCACTAACTACACTGGAGGGGGAACCATACACCCCCCCTTGAATTCCACATAGATTAGAGATAATCAGATCAGGCAAAGTTTGAGTCTCACACATGTGTTCCATACTCGAGTAGACCAGAAAGGGACAAGAGAGTAGCCAGAGTTCCCAGCCCCTTGCACAGCAAACTGTGGACTTGTCTCATGGCTTTTAGAAAGACTTCTCCCCAAGTTTCTCCATACATTAGCTAAGAACACTTACCTTTGCAACCTTCTGTTTCTGTTCCATCTGTTACTGTTCTTGAAATCAAATGCCAATCCTTTAGTATAAAGAAGAAAATTAAAATAAGTGCAAATAACAGATATTCAATTTATTTATTATGTAAAACATTTTAATAAAGTTATCTTATTTGGAAGAGACTAAATATAAGAAAAAATCAGGAACGCAGCTAACAATGTGAATAACGAGTTGTTAGCTACATGCACACAGGTGTGTGAGTGTGCACACACGTATACCCTGAAAAGATATTAATGCACATAAAGATATATTTTCACCACTTTGGGATTCAGCTGCCCCTTGGGAAATACATTAAAGTGGATGTACTGAGATAAATATCAAAGTAGAGTTTTAATTGCCTCTGTTGATTGACTGCCCAATCATGAAAGTACAATAAACCACTACGTCTGTCAGAGACAGCTGTTGGTCACTGGGAAAGGCAAAGATGAGAGCAGGATAATGAACGAAAGCAGCAATGTGGAAAAGGCAGAGACTTGAAGAGACTTTCTGGTGGAGGGTGGGGATTACAGCACCTTTTTTGAGAAAGAAGGCTCATCTTCCTTTTTGAGAAAGGAGGAAAGAGGATATTAAGAGAAGTGAGGAGAGATGGAAAAACATGAAAGAGGGAAGAAACATAATACACACTACCCAACACTGAGATTTTACATCATAGAGAATTGTATAATGCATGTTATTTCCTATAAGTCAGCATGGTCTTCCCTGCTCAAATCTGACAGGTGTTCAGTAGCTCACTGTGAGAAGTCAACACAGGAACCAAGGTACATAGCTGTGGGAACCTGTCAAATCAATGAAAAAATTATAGCCATGCCGTTAAAAATCCTGCTGACTCCAAATAGATATTTTGAGGCAGATTTGCCCATCTGACCATGCGTGCAGTTTATATAACTTTTTCTTGGCTTAAAAATATCCCACTTAATACATTTAAAGTTGATTTTTTTCTATTAAAAGAAACATTTTAATCTATGTAAACAATTCAGAAGAAATCTGCCTTTCAAAAATACTAGTTCAAAATAGGGATCGTTAATTAAGGGTGATTTCTGCTGATTTGTAGCAATGTATATTATATTAATGTCCATCACCACTTGAAGAAAAGCAATTCATCCCAGGAAAGTTGCTGGCATTAAGAAAAAAGAGTAATTGCATCAATATTACCCATATCAAGGATTGTCTAGCCCCCAAATTATCCCATCTATACCTTTCATCTCTTTGTGGATTATAAATTATTGATTTTTAAAAATCTAATTTTTTTCTGTTATACTCTAGGTTTTGGAATAGAGTATAACTTGATTTGCTTGAGCCAGTGGCTCTGAAGTGTGGTCCAGCATGGCAGTGTAATATCCCTTGGGAAACTCGTTAGAAATGCAGGTTATTGGGCTCCATTCCAGATTTACTGACAAAGAAACAATTGGGGGTTGGGTCAAGAGAGGCCCATTTCAAACCTTCCAGGACAATCTCATGCGCTCCAAAGTTTCAGAACAAAAGGCTCAGCAATGTTTGCTTTCTAAGAGTCTCTTTCTTTCCACAAGTTTCTGAAAACGTCAACCTTTGAGAAATCCATAGGGACAGTTGTGACTCTTACCATTAATGTGAGCCAGATGACTAACTTCGGCAACCCATTTATGATTGAGACGCAATTTTGAACACTGCAACTTTTAATAATAACATTCCTAAATACTAATATCCCTGCTTCATCCTCACAAATATGGCTGGTAGAAACCACTTTGTACTATGAAAACTTGTAACTTTGTTTAAAAAGTGGAACTGGTTTAGAGTTTATCACTATTTTGTTTGCAGAATTTGTTTAAAAATATTAACTCCAAAGTGTATATCTGCATGACATAAAATATAAATCACCTGTGCTATCAACTCATGGAAACTGTGGTTACTACAGTTGTGTGCCATTGTAAATCTATAGCCTCGAATTACATTCAGAACAATCAAATAGTAAGTGAATTCAATCAGTCAGAATTGCTGATTACCTGTAGTTAAGGGATGGAATGGTTTATTTACAATTTCCATCAGGAGAATTTGCTCACAAAACTGGGGTTCGAGGTCAGCAAGGCTCTTAATAAGCAATTCACTTTCACTACAAAAATAAATTACCCACAGCTGGTAACTAGAATGTAGCTGGTAAAGTATCTATGGTCATGTCTAGAAGGTAAGAGAAGGTCATTTGAATAAAATTATACAAAAAAGGAAAAATAAGTGTCACAAAATTGCAACTGAGTTCCTCTCAAGTCTTATAGTTAGAACCTTTTACAGGAGAAAAAAAATAATAAAGAGGTTTTAGCCTAGGAATGCTGCACATATTTTTACCCTTGTTTGACTATTTTACTGCCAGGCCACTGAACCAAAGGTAGTAAATTTTGCTTCTAGTTTCTTTAAACACACCCTTCTGCCCTAGCTTCAGCATGTATCATACTGGGGGTGCTTTAAACCCTCTTGGGGAAGTTCCCATTGCTTGCAATCCCTTTGAAAAAGACCACTGTTTTGATAGATACACATTTAACATTTATTCAAAATCACACAGTTATTTAAATGTGGTGCATGCCTTGATTTAGAATTTTAGTATTTACTAATATGATGTAAAACTTAAAGAAGATTTATAATAGTCACATTTGTGGCATGTATTACATTTCTGCTAATACCTCATTTTTATAAATTGCTGATGTAGACAACAACAAAAATATATTCAGTATAGGTACTTGAGAATGCATATTTTTAATTAGGGTAAAAATATTAAATTCCTACTCTTTTCAAACAGTTTGGTGTAATTTAGAAGTTAATTGAATGTGACAATGAGTTTAAGTGTGTTGCTCATGAACACCCACAGTTTTGACACTGCTACATAGGGCCACATTCTTGTTTATTTTATGTAGTGAAACGGGGAGGTGCAGATCTGCCACTTAATTAAACCTGTAACAGCAATATGACATGTTATGCCTGTTAAATTATTGTCAGTGATTGTTTAATGAATAGAAATAATAAAGCAAGAATTAGATTATGGTTATTGATGTAATTAAATATTACAAATTAATCAAAGTAATTAATCAATTGCAGCAGTGTTGCAGACATGAAGGATGAAGCATTTCATGAAATTAGCATCTCAAATATTCCAGTACTTATTACACTGAGAAAGTGTGCGTAGATTTTCACTAAAAATTTGAAAGTGCTAAAAAGTGAAATTTTGTAGGGAATGCCTCATAAATAGATTTCAGAGCAAAATCCTTAGAATGTAGATTTCCTAGCCTCCAGGTATTGTGAAAGATCTTAAAACACCTGATTTTTTCAGTCTGGGATTGCCCTCGCTCTCCATAGCAAACGGCTGTGTGATGATTGATCTAGGAGTAAGACGCACCATCAGGATTTCGGGACGGAAGGTGAATGCGGTGAAGAAGTGGTAAAGATGTTGGTCATAAAGCCCTGACTTGACTTCGCCCTGACTTTGAAATCAGACCCGGATGAATATGTCAATAGATAAGAAACAATACAGCATCCAGTTAACATATGAAATTGACATCAAAGATAAAATGAATCCAGTTTCTAAATTTTATCTCTTTCTAAGTCTGAGACTTTTCTTTCTGGAGTGTATATAACCTCAGAAAATAAAATGTTTCAGGGAAGAAATAAAAATAATTATTTTTCCCATTTTCAGCACTTTTTCCCAGTCTCTGAATCAATTTCTCAAGAGCTGGAATCACTTGGCCTTAGCATTTAGACTCAGCCCTACCCCGCTGCACTACCTCTCCTGCGTTGTATTTGAGGGTCATTCAAAGATCTATGCCAGCACTTATGCAATAATTTCCAGGTACCCTCATTGTGATTTGATTCTCTACTGGTGCTGCCCCATCCTGGTAACAGCTTCTGCCTTTTGCCTGCCACTCGAGTCCTCTGACCCACTTAGGACTCGATCCTTCCAGTCATAATTCCTGTGCCTTGTGTCATTGTCTGTATGATCTGCCTCAGGGTCTGCTTGTCATTTTACGGTTGAAATGATATTATTTTTCTTTTCATGCTTCTTTTCTGCCCAACTCTCACCCACCTTTACTATTCAAAGCCAACACTGGAGGCTAAATCCCTGTCACCTGCCAAGAGACCCTTCATACAAAGTGCTTGGTTTGCTGCCCAGACTCTGGTGCTAATTCACCTGATATTCTCAAAAACTTAACTGTTGGGGTACTCCTCTGTGGGGATTGCTTGAGTGGGTAATAGCTTAAAGTATGAGACTAATATTCAGGCAAATGAGAAATGGCAGTTCTGGAAGGCATGAAGGAAGGAGAAATCACAGGTATACATCAAGCGGTAGCTGTGTTCACTATACAGGGCCTCATGCGAGGGCATATTATGCACCTACTGTGTTAATTAAAGCACATTATTGTTAATATCATCCACCATGTAACTAACCTAGACCAAACTTGAAATGATGGAGAAAAACTATAAAATGTGAAGTTTTTATTTTTGAGGATGTTATATCCTAACTGTAGAAGCGGAGTGAATCTGACTGCCTCTAGTTAAAAAAAAAAAAAAAAGACCCTCAATGTTTTTTGGCAATTGATGTAGGATGGCAGTGGGCATGGTGAGTGGGACAAAATGTTTGAAATGTAATCAAACCTGTAATTATTTTAATTTTTGCAGCTGGTGGCATTCCATGTTCGTTGCTTCGGTTGCAAAGAGAGAAAGGTTTCTTTTCTCTTTTCAGATTCGGCATCTACATTTCCAGTCTCAGCACTATACCTATATAAAAGAGAGAGTGGTATCATCACTGAGTAGATGGCACATGCCTGATATGTAAGCAAGCGAACAGTCAAAACACCCAAGGATGACACTAACTCTTTAGTGCGTAATACCTTCAGCATTTTAAATATTTTGTAATTAAGTCAAACATTATCAGTCTAAACTATAGGAAGCAAACAGTGACTAAATCTCTCATTCTGAGACCTTAGAAACTAAACACTTCTTTAATGGTAATACAGTTTTTCTAAATACTGATGATAGATGTTGCTCAAAAGACGTAAGTAGGTTGAACATTGTAGCAACATCTGTAGAAGCAAAGTGAAAACCATCAATATGTGTCAACGACAATAGCACTGACTCTCTTCAACCAGATGCACCACTTACTAAGCATCCTGCAAAGGAACCGTTACACTTTCAGAAATGTGAAGGCACCCATATCTTAACATTTGTTACAATGAAAAGCAATATCAGAGAATACAGCTGCCAAAACCTTAGTATGATAAATTAATTCATCAGGGTGAAAAGTTTAGCCCCTATTTCAATAAGGGAAGCCTCTGGGATCACTTGAACGAAAAGCAGAAGAGGGAAGAGCAAATCACCTGGGAACACCATTAACATAATTGAGCACTTAAATGCATAAGAAACAAATTGAGACCACTTAAGTAAATAAGGAGAAAGCTATGTAAAGACAGCATCAGGATGCTACGATTGATCTTTAACTGCTGCCATCTCTGGAATTCAATAAGGCTGACACTCTGCGCACTAGTTCCCTAGCACTGAGCTAATTAGTTATGTGCCTGAGCTTCCACCGTGACAGCCTGGGTTTTAACCCAAGTACCGGAAGCTGGCAGGTGTATCATCCTGGGCAAAGGTCTTCTTCAAGACTCAGTTTCCTTCTGTATAAATAGGACAAAATAGAATTGCTTTATAGAGCGTCATGATTTTTAGATGAGATAGTTGGGTAAAGTATTCACCATAGTTTACGGGCCATAGTAAACTCTCTATAAATGTATTTTATTATTATTATTACCAGCAATAGAGAGACACATACGCTTAAAATACAAATACAAAAATAAGCTTAAAATACATACAAAAGCAAGCACAAAATAATGGCATGGTAGTTAATAGAATTTTTCTTAATATTAAAAATAAATCAACTCACAACACAAATATTAAGACTGGATCTTCATTAAAATTCCTTTTTTATGGAAAATTGAAAGGGAATTGATTCATTGAGATTATAAATCTTATTATAACTAAGAAGGGAAAGTTAAGAAGGTGAAGTTTTACAAATTGTTGGATTAATAAACTGAAACTGACTACTTCAAAATACAGCATCAATCTTAGTTAATACAATAATTCGGACACTAATTATTAAATTGAATGTTGCACCAACCATCTACAATGTGGTTTGATCTAGTTAAGAGAAGTGATTGTAGGTATTTGCACTGATATTTCATATTATGTAATTATGGTGGTGAACTTTTTATTGAAGTGCAAAATATATACAATGAAGTCACAAATCTTAAGTGTACAGGCTGGTAATTTTTGATAAAGTGAGCACACCAGGGTAATCAGTGCCAAGTTCATGGTCCAGATCATTAGAAGCACTGCAGGAGCCGTGCCTGCTCTGCTCCCCAGTCATTATGCATCCCCGGAGGGAGCCACTGCTCTGACCTCTCTCCACACAGATTAGTTTCCAATGATTCTGTGCTTTTTGCACACAAAATGAGGTGGCATAGGCTATTTCGTGTCTGAGGGTTTTTGGCTCAGTGTGAGTCTGTAATATTTATGTATATAACTGCTTGAAATATTGTCTTTTCTACTATATAACATGTATTTTTGTTTTACTATTAATGGTGGTTATTTTCAATTTTTAGATGTTGTGAATTGTGCTTAATGAACATTCTTGTACATGTCTCTGCTGCACATGAGTTGCTTGGTCATAAGCTATTCAAACATTTACTTATAGAAACTACTGCCAACAGTTTTACAAATGTGTGCCAATTTACACCACCACTAGAAGTGTGTAAGAGCAGAGCTGACCCATTTAAGTGCCCAAAATTGGCATTGTGTGTTTCTTGAAGTTGTACCATTCAGTAGGTAGGTAGCCATATCTCATCGTGGTTATAGTGTGCATTTTCCTGGTCATTTATAACATTGATTCTTTTGAATATGCTTATTGTCTCTTTGGATATCCTCTTGTGAAAATGTTGCTCAAGCCCTTCATTCATTTCTTTAAGAAGTTTGTTGTTTTCTAATTAATTTATAGGATTCATTGAATAGGAGTTCTATGGATATCTGTGTGACAAGTATTTTCTCCTTTCTGGGGGATTTGCTTTTCGAGTCTCTTAAAATATCTTTTAATAAACAGAAGGACTCATTTGTAATAGAATGAAATCTGGCAGTCTTTCATGATCAGCGATTCTTTTTGTGTACTGTTTAAGAAATGCGTACCAATCTCAAAGCCAGCAGGGTATTGTCCTGCAATCATTTCTAGAAGTTTAACTCTATTATCTTTTACCTCATTCCATAATCAATTTCTAATTAATTTTCTAGCATATTGTTTCTATTAAGGTTCAAGGTTCATTTTTTTTCAGATGAATATTATTTTAATTGAATTTTTTCTTAGAGAGAGAGAAGGGAAGGGGGAGAAAGAGAGGAAAAAAAAGAGAAGAGAGAGAAACATGGATTTGTCATCCCGCTCATTTATGCATTCATTGCCTGATTCTTGTACGTGCCCTGGCCAGGGATCCAGCTAGCAACCTTGGTGTATTGGGATGATTCCCCACCCCAATGAGCCTCCCAGGCAGACTGAAATTAATACTGTTTTAAAGACCATTGAAGTCATTGAAGTCATGTAACATCTAAGAGCAACTTCTCTGCTACTCTTTTGAGGGTGTTATTGCAAATACTTTTAAATTCTAACAATTTAACACTTAAATATGGCAGCAACATTTTTCAACAGTCTTATTTGCTAAGATTATCAATATAGTTTACACTAGCTTTAATCTGTCTTTTTCAAAACACATCGGTCAGGTTTTATAGTACCATTGCAGAGAAATAGTAAGTTTACACTTACCTTAGGTAATGACTATTTTGTGTTAGGATCCCTAAATGCAATCAGCCGTATATCCATTAAACAAATGTGTATAAAATATAGACTCAGTGGTAGGTTTTATGAATATAATGGAGTATAATATATATGTCTGTGTGTATATATAAATGTTTATATATTATATAATATAAGCAGTGTATACTTACTATGGAATTTAAATGCAATGCTATATTACTATAATAACCAGATTTTTTAATCTTCAGAAGTGGGGCATATGTAAGCCAGTATTAGTTTCTGAGGTCATTGTCAGAGGGCTTTAACGCAGCCCCCCGGTCCACCACGGATGAAGAAAAAGACTATCAAGACATGATCTGCTTGGGGAGGAAAGGTGGCCGCTTCTCTCAAAGGAGAAGGGCCCAGAGCCTCTCTCTCCAGGGGCTTTTATTAGGTTCATTCGCATAGGAATATGGATAAAGCTCATCAATCATTGTCAGCCAGTAAGGGTTAAACAATACATGATTTACAGAGAACTTTGAGGGCTTATTCTGAGTTACAGCCAATTAGTTAGAGGGCCATAAAACTTTAGGCGCCAGACTCATCTCAGGTCTGGACCCTTATCTCTTAAACTGAGGGTACAAATTAAGTAGGTTTCACAGGAATGTATGTATTTTTCTTAGGCCTGATTCCCCAGGGAATCCGCCCCTCCCAGCACAGGACTGCACTGCCCTCTGTTATTGCTTCAGGCTTAAGTCAGGCAAGGGAAGTAAGGCAGCCAAGAGATTAGGAGACTTCTTGCAGACAGAATGAGGACTCAGGCTATTTCAAAGCCAAGGGGCGAGGGTCCATCACCCCCTTTTTCCACAGCCCGCCGAGTCCTTCCCTGCGAGTTTATTCCTGGTGACCAGAACCTGTCTTAGGTTGATCCTCCCTTGAGGATTCTTACCCATCATTGGCTAACTGGCCAAGCTCAGGGCCAAGCAGGGTAAAGTGGGCAGAGGTGGCACTTCTGCCAGGGAGATAAGCTTTGTCTCATTAGTGGCTTATGGTCCCAACTCTGACTCAGCCTTAACCATGGGGGGTGGTTACAGCCTCTGAAACCAGGCAGGGCGGTTCCCAACAGGTCATAACTATACCTATTCTGCTAGAGAATGGTTTGGTAGACCATCCTTATTAAAGCACATTTTTAACCAATTTGATGCTATTAGAATTGAAAGGATAGAAAACAATGAATTTAAAACATGACAGCATCTGCTTTTAAATTATTTTTTCTGCTGTAATTTATATATGTTTATATTTGAAACCAGAGTTTGTGAAAATTCTATGCATTAAAGTGCCAAAATTCTTTAAGAAAAAGTGATTAAGAAATACATAATAAGAATAACAAGAATAAAAGAATTTGAGATTATTTTTAATTATGATGTAAATATGACAAATACGAAGTTTTAGATTATCATGTGTAAATATGCAATATCCAATGATATTGCATTATATTAATGGTGGATAAAAGCTGATTAAAAAATCCACTTAAACACAGAATATATAAAGCAGAGAAAGATAAAAAATAAAGTAATTCTTTAGTATTAGAAAGCATGCTGAAACAAGATAATTATGTAGTTAAATATTAGCTTGATTATAGTATAGCCGATAATACAGTTTTATCTTAATCTAATGAAGCAGTCTGGGGGCAAATTCTGGATTTAGATGATACATCCATTGATCACGCAGCTAAAAGCATGTTCTTGTTCACATGAACTGTGTGCCCTCCATCAAATTGGAATAGGAGCTGCCTAATTGAATGAAGGCACAAATAATGAAGCTTAATCAGTTTGTCAGAATTGTATACCAGCATAAAAATATATACCAAACAAAACAAATTCCGAACCTAATCTGGAACTATATAGCTCAAATCAAAAATCTACAGACTATAAAATGAGGAAATGGAAAATTTTTCAAAATGTTTAGACAATCAGTGAAATTGTTCTTGCATAAAATCAAGCGGTCCAGATTACTTTGTGCGGAACACAATAGAGAATGACCTGACCTTTTTAGAAAAGTACAAGTTTAGGGTAAAAGATGTTCTAAGTCTTTAGTCTACCCTTAACCTCTAATGAATATTCATAAAAAGCTTAACATCTCCACCCTTCAATCTTTATATCCGATTCATGATCAAGCTCTAGGCAGATGATCTTTGAGATATCTCCATTTGAACTGTCACAACATGAATGTATTCTTATTTCACTCATGGTTGAATTAAATGCAAAAAACTTAATAATGCCCTTGCTTCTAGTCTCTTGTCCACTCCATAAACTATACAATATTGTTGGACAAAAGTATTGTTTTATTACAACAATTTCTCTTACAAAATGCAATAATTTCTGGAGGTTTCAAGTATAATCATTCATTTTTCATTTTCTGTCTTCACTCTCCAAACATACATCAGTCATCTGCTGATATATATTTTTTACTATTAAAATGGCTTAAAAATTCTTTCTCTTGCACCATGCATGGAAATGAAGAATTGAATTATGGGTTAATCTGGTGTCTTTAGGTGATATTGGGAATGTATCAGCACCTTGTAATACCATTTCTTTGTGAAAATGTGGTTTGAATGTTAACAAACTTGTGTTTGCAATAAAATTTTTAAATATAAATTTTAATAACCTTGGCACTGCAGATAATTTTTATAATTTGTGTTTCATGGTACATTTTCATAAATATTAGCTATCAGTTTCTTGCATTATTATATTCCAATATAATTTTTATTATTTTATACTTATCTGATTTGCTTTTCTATTTCATATCTTATTTGCTTCTTCAGTTTTTAAACACGTATAGGCCTCAGTTTTCTGTTTATTGATTTAGTCCACTAATATATATTCAATTTTCAAAATGAACCAGGCACTATATTAGACAATAACCATTTACTAATGAACATTGTAGATGTACACTCTGTAACTCATGGAGCAATTACATTTCAAGAGAAACACTTAGACATATTGTATGAGTTTTCTATTATTCCTTTAAGATATTATTACAAAGTTAGTAACTTGAAATACTCATATATTATCTCACAGTTTTGTACCTCACAGGTTCAGCATAACCTGACTCAGGGGAATCCTTTTTAAGAGCCCTTCAAGACCAAAATCAAAATATCAGCATGCTGAGCCTTTCTCTGGAAGCTTTGATTAAGATTCCATTTTCAAGGTTATTCAGACTGTTGACAGAATTCAGCCATTTGGAGCGGTATGGCTAAGCCCCAAATTTCATCTCTAAGCCAACACCAACATCCTCCTTGTGCTTCAACTCTCTGACTTGCGCTACCAGCCAAAGAAAGATCCCTGCTTTGAATGGCGCATGTGATTATATTAGGCACACCCACATAACACAGGGTGTTCTTCCTAACTGAAGTTCAGCTGATTAATAACATTAATTATATCTGCATAATCCCTTTGCCAGTAATACAGAATAATCATGCTCTGGGAGTATCACCAAGGGGCAAAGGTCACAGAAGACAAAATTCTACCTAACACACGTGTGGACTAGAACATTTCTATAAGTATCTTCATGGTATCTTTGTTGGCAAGAATGAAAAACTGGAAACAACCAAAATACTTATCTAAACATGCTTGTCTAACCACTATGCTGTACACCTGAAAATAATACAAAATAATACAGAATGTAAATTGTAATTTAAAAGTATAAAAACATTAAAAAAAGAAAGACAATGCACAAGTGAAAAAATTTACACAAAATAGTACTACCAATTTAAAATTAATGAACTATACTACAAACTATAGTATGGACACAGTTGGACAATATAGCATTGAAGAATAAAAAGTTGAGTTCTATTAAAATTAAGTCAAATTAAAACTAAAACTAAATGTAGAAATTAAAAATAATAGAATGATAAACATGATTTAGGGAACTAGTTATCTCTAGAGGAAAATTTAAGAAACAATTGGGGAAGGAATTTATAAATAAATGTAAGGTAATATAAAATAATTTGTTCTTAAAAAATAGGGATTTACTCTAGTGTTGGATTTATGGATTTTTTTGTATTATAAATAGGTATATACATGAGGAAGAGAGGCACGTGTGGGCAAAATTTATAAGTGTGTCATGAACCAAGAACTATGATTAATCAAACTGTATCCACTTGTGACCATCTATATGTATGGAACTGCCAGAATATTAAAAGTTATATAAGAAAAAAAGTACAGGCTGTTTTGAGAAAATATAACATGAATACTGATTGAGGATAAGGGCACAAAAACAAACTTTCTTTGGAATAACATTTAAGCTGGTATACATGCAGGTTTACAATTATAGGGAAGTGTGTAGGAATGCAGAAAAAAGCAGTTATGTCTTTCTGGAAATCTGTGTAAAGGTTTTGAGTCCAGAAAATGAGTGGGAAAGAAGTCAGTCGCGTGCCCAGAGCTTGGAGAAAGGCACTAGGGAGCCTGAGGGGTAGGGGCAGATGTTGCTGCAGGACACAGAGACGTGGCGTGACCAAGCATAGTTTAAAAAGATGACTTTGTTCACTAAAAGTCTTGAAGCTGGAGGATAGAAGGTTAAGTCTTGAGACTAGGGAGACCCCTATGGAGGACACCTACTCCTGAAAATGAGAATGTAGTTAATAAAAATACAGTGTTTAAGAAAAAACTATCACCATGATTCTATGGTGTTTGAACTGAATAATTGGAAACATGGAGTTAACATTTACAAAGTAGGAAACACTGAGGGGACAAATAGATTTGAAAGGTCATTAGAAATTTAGATTTGAATTTAAGTTTGAGAAGCTTATTCCATATTTAAAGGTAGATGTCAAGTACACAATTGTATATCAATGTAGAGTCCAGGGAAGCATCAGAAATAGAAATGTAAATTTGCAAATTTTTAGAATATGTGTAGCATTTAAAAGCCAAGATACTGGCTGACAGTATGTAAGGAGTCAATGGAAGCTGAGTCCTGGGACTCTCCAACATGGATAGATTTCAAAACAAACAAACAAACAACCAAATAGAATGAGATTTCACTTTGCACAAAAATTTATAATAATTTCAATAAATAAAAAACTTTAACGACTTACAAAATGCAATATGGTTGTGTGTATGTAGGGTGTGTAGTTCAGCTATAAAGCATATAGGCAGGAAGTGATCCACAAAAATGGCAGGATAATGGATGCCTCTGAGAAGACTAGAAAAACAATGGAACTGGGAAAAACATACAAATGGCTTCCAATTTTGCCATTGAAGTTTATTTCTAAGAAAAATAATTTGAAACATAGGAAAATTGATTAAATGGCTGGTAAGAGATTAGACAAAAATGACACTGTGTTAGAGAATTCCATTAAAAATTGTTTTAAAAATGGAGTAGAGATGGGCCATAAGTGAGGAAGGTTGTGGCTTTAGAGGATTTTTCTTTTTGCTCTTGTTATGACTTTGTTGTTTAATTTTGTAAGAAGAGTGGTAAGAATTCATTTGTTTCAGTGCTGATAGAGAGACAACTTTTGTTGGGAGTGAGGTAATTTCATCATTGTAATGGGACTGGGAAAAGAGAAGATGATAAATGCCGTTACACTGGCGTATTTGGTTTTGGTGAGATTAAACAGTTCATATCTTTTGGTTTTTAATTTTTCTAAAGTAGGAGGCAACGCCAAAATCTGAGAATAACAGCACTGGAGATGTTCGAAATTTGAGGGACCTGGAGATGTGAGATAGTAATTGTGGACAATGGGAAAGCAAAATTATTATAGAAATGATTAAAAATTTCTAAGTGGTTTTTAGAGTTTTGTTGAGTTGAAGATGTTGGTAACAATTGACAAATATACATATAGTTTGTTTTCAGATGCTCGTCTACAATTACAAGGTAGATTGCTGGGTTGATCTAAATTTGCTGTATTTCTGGGTGTGTGACTAAAGGTAAAAGAAGCTATTATCTGAAAGGAGAAAAGTTGCTTCGGCTGATGTCTTGGCTATTTGTTTCAGAGTGCATTTTGCAATTAGCAGAGTGATACCATGAGATTGATTATTTGCAAGATCTGTGTGGGCACTAGATGACAGTGCATGGCTTATATTACTTCCAGGGAAATGTTCACTTTCAACTAGGTAAGGCATGGATGCTAGACTATTCTCCGAAAAGTTGAGAAGTGATTGTGGCATTTTGAAGGCTTAGCTACGTGGTTCTGTTTGGCTGACCAAAACTTTGTCCTCTTCTAAACAGCAATGTTCCAACTCCATGACTAGGAAAATCCAGGAATTAGGTGGAACCCAAGGTTTGCAGTCTCACCATTTAACAGCAAATTTGATTCATTAAATTAAAGTTTGTCCTATTACATGGCAATATGTCTCTGAAGAGGGCTGTTCTAAATGTTGGATTGAGTTGAAGCAGTTTATCACTCACTGTTTCCCTTTAAATCCAATAAATCCACTACTCTCAATTTGGGCTATTGTAAAAACAAATTAATAAACATGGTTTTAAAAATAACTGACTATTGCATTTTAGATCTTTATTTTCCAATAATCCATATGTTTAGGAGAAAGCATTTCTGAGGCTGCTCATAGTCTGGGCAGTGAAACATTTTACAAATGACATCATTATTTTATTTAGAACTACCCTTTCTTTAAAAAATAATTGTAATGTCCTTAGCTTTAAATTCCACGTGTTGATCAATACTATTTGCAGAAACCCTTTCAGGCTGGATTGGACAGGAAAGACGTGTGTGGGGTGACACATGGGGAGTTCAGAAGCCTCACGTTTCATGAATGGGTACAGACAGTGGTCAAGTGGTGTTTTTCAAAATCTCACTTTAACATTATTTCTTGTATCTTGCCTTGTCTTGGGCTGCTGTAAGAAAATACCATGGACCTAGTTGATCAAATGATAGACTTTCATTTCTCAGTTCTGGAGCCTGGGAAGGGTAATATCAAAATGGCAGCCGATTGTGTTTCTGGTGGGGGCTCCCTTCTAGTATTTCAGATAGTTGCCTTCTTGCTGTGGCCTAAACAGGGGGGAGAGAGGAAGCTCAGTGTCCCTTCCTATTTTTATAAGGACACTAACCTAATCATGTGATCTCTAAACTCATGACACCATGTGAACCTAGTCACCTCCCAAAGGCCCTAACTTTTGGGTCAGGACTTTAACATCAGATTTGAGAGGAGGAAATGAGCATGCAGTCCATAGCATCTGTCTTTGTTTTCTCATCTTAAATTCATGTTGTAGACTGGCTTCCTTAATGTGGCAGGCATACCATGCATTGTCCTCCACATACATCTTTGCAGCTTCTAAACTGCCCTATAGCGATGAAACCGGCATATTGTCATTCAGCGTAAATGTAAGCGAGGGTTAATTTTTAAAAAATGAAGAGTTTACCCAATCTGCGGAGCTGTCATATTCCACAGAGAAGTGTGCTTAGGCCAAGCATGTTGGAGAATTAAGACAGGCTCTTGCTTAAGGATCCCATCCTCCTAAATCACTCTATACATTTATAAGAAAGGGAGGCAGGGCACATCTAGCTGAGTATAACAGTGGGAAGTTACTGGTCAAGCAGAGCCTCTTGAACTGAGTTACGCTTTTCTAATTGTTCCCTGTGGGCTTCTGGACTGCTTCCTGTTCCCATAAGTGAGACACCAACACCACTTTCTTTTTCTAAATTTATTTTTCAATTACAGTTGGTGTGAAATATTACAACATAGTGATTCGACATTTATATACCTTATGAAGTGGTCACTCTGATATTAAGTGGTCTAAATTAATAAATATAAATATGGTGGTATTTTATTTTAATTTACTCCAGTCATTGTTTCAGCCATATTGCACATAACATTTTATTATCCCTCATCCCCAAAGTATATTGGGCAGATTACAGAATGCCTTGTTACTTTCAAATCTACATGGTTTTCATCTTTAACCCCATCTTTACTTGAACTGTTTTTCCCTCCTCAGACATTTGAAAACACCATTGCTCTTTCATACTCAGTGGTGAAAGAGAGAGACGCGCCTGTCTTTGAGAACATCCTCCCCCTGACTCTCCTGAATTATGTGTTCTGCAGCGGGCTGGGGCTCACGGACAGCAGAGGGAAATTTGCGTGTGTTTCTTTATAAACAGATTATGTCATAGATTTCTTTTTTGGTTGATTATGACAGCTTTCCCGACCACCACAGATGGTCTGTGTGTGGTAAGTGTGCCAGTGGTCTGGAACACATGTATACATTCTTCCGGAGGTGCTGCGGTTCTCCCCAGGCACAGTTTATGCAGGCACATATGAGGTGCAGATATTTCCCATAAAATCTTCTGCTTCCCACATGTGCAGTGTTCTCATTCATCACCGTTCTTCCACTAGGGTGGTACACCTGTTACAATTGATAAAACTATATTGACATATCATTAGTACTCAAAGTTCATAATTTAATTATAGTTCACTGTTGGTGTTATACATTCTAAGAGTTAGGACAAATATGTAATGGTATGTCTTCACCATTACAGCATCACACAGAGAAGTTTCATTGCCTGAAAATCATCTATGCTCTACCTATTTATCCCTCCCTATTCCTAACCCCTGTCAACCACTTATCTTTTCACTGTATCTACAGATTTATTTTTCTAGAATGTCATATAGTTGGAATCATACAGTGTGTAGTCCTTTCAGATTGGCTTGCTTTATTTAGCAATGTGCATTGAAGTTTCCTCCATGCCTTTTCATGGGTTGTCAAGGTTTTTCATTTGTTTGTCTGTTTTTGTTTTTTTAATGCTGAATCATATTCCACTCCCTGGATGTGCCACATCATGTCACTTTCCAAGTTTGACCATTATGACCAAAGCTGCTATATAAGTCATGATTTTTTCTGTGGACATAAATTTTAATACCTTGGGTCAATACTGAGGAGTGTTGTTACTGGGTTTTATGGTACACATATATTTAGTTTTGTAAGAAACTGCCAAGTTGTCTTCCCAAGTGGTTGTACCATTTGAATTACCACCAGTAGTAAATGAGAGTTTCTGTTCCTCCACATCCTCATCAGCATTTGGTGTTGTCAGTGTTCTCAATTTTTATCATTCTAATAGGTGGATAGTGGTATCTCACTGCTGTTATATTTTGAATTGCTTGATAACATACTTTGGAGCATACTTTCATATGCTTATTTACCATCCATATGCTCATTTTGATAAAGTAACAGTTCAGATCTTTTGCCCATTTTTTAATTTGTTTGTTTGTTTATTGCTGAGTGAAAGAGTTTTTGTATATTCTGATAAAAGTGCTTTTTCAGATATGTTCTTTGCAAATATTATCTCCCAGTTTTGTCTTTGCATTATCCTGACAGTATCTTTCATAGGGAAGGAAATTTTAATTTTAAGAGACCAGTTTATCAGTTCTTTTTTTCATAGATTTGGTGTTACATCTAAAAAGTCACTCTTGAACCAAAGGTCATTTGTTAAGTCATTTTATAATTTTATATTTATGTCTGTGATCCAATTTGTGTGAACTTTTACGAAGGGTATGTGATATGTGTCTAATTTTTTTTTTACATTTGAATGTTCAGTTGTTACAGCACCATTTGTTGGAAAGACTATATAATTTTATTAACCAATATTGTCCTAATGAAATTTTTAGATACCTCATTGTTAGTGTATAGAAATGCAACTGGCTTTTGAATGTTGATTTAGTATCCTACAACTTTACTGAATTTATTTATTAGTTCAACAGTTATTTGTAGAGTCTTTAGGATTTTTTATATATAAGATCATGTCTTTTGAAAAGAGATAATTTTACTACTTCCTTTCTGATTCAGATGGCTTTTAGTTCTTTTTCTTGCCTAATTTTTTCTGGTTAGGATTTACAGGACTATGTTGAATAAGAGTGGTGAGATTTAGCACCCTTTTTTCATTCCTGGTCTTAGATGGAAACTTTCAACCTTTCACAATTGAGTATGTTTGCTGTGGACTTGTCATATATGGCCTATATTATATTGAGTTATGTTCCTTCTACACACAATTTGTTGAGATTTTTTTTAATCATCAAGGATGTTGAATTTGTCTAAAGTTTTTGTTTTACTCTATCGTGATAATCATGTGATTTTGATCTTTCCTACTATTAGTATGTTCTCTCACATTTTTTGATTTGTATATATTGAACTATCCTTTTGGCTCGGGAATAAATCCCATTTGATCATTGTATATGATCCTTTTAATGTACTGTTGATTTCAGTTTGCCAGAATTTTGTCAAGAATTTTTACATCACATTCATAAAGGATATTGGCTGTAGATTCTCTTCTAGTACTGTCCTTGTCTGGCTCTAGGATCTGAGTAATGCTGGCGTCTTAAAGTGACGTTGGGAGTATGCCTTCTACTGCAATTTCTTGGAAGTGTTTGAAAATTATTGGCATTAATTCATCTTTACATGTTTGGTAGAATTCACCAGAGAAACTAAATGGTCCTGGGTTTTACTTCATTGGGAGGTTTTTGATTATTGATTAAATCTCCTTACTTGTAATTGGTCTGTTTAGATTTTCTAGTTCTTGATTCAATTTGGGTAGGTTGTATGCGCCTAGAAATTTATTCACTTCTAGTTTTTCCAAATTTTTGGTTTATAGTAGTTTTCTATGATTCTTTTTATTTCTGTGATGCCAGTTTTAATATCTCTTCTTTCATTTGTTAATTAATTTATTTGTTTTTTCTCTCTCTCTCTCTCTCTTTTTTTTGGTTAGTCTAACTACAGGTTGTCCATTTTATCTTTTTAAAGGACCATCTGATTCTTGGTTTTATTAATCTTTTCTATTTTGCTTTTCTCTCTTTCTTTTATTTCTGCTCTTATTATTTCCTTCTTTTTGGTAACTTTAAGTTTAGTTAGTTTTTTCTATTTCCTCAAGGTGCAAAATTAAGTTTTTTATGTGAAAAAAAATTAAGTTTTCTGGATGTATGCATTTGTGCTATAAACTTCCCTCTTAGAATTACTTTTGCTTCATTTCATAGGTTTTGGTATGGTGTGTTCCCATGTCTCAAGACTTCTTAAATTTCCTTTTGTTTTTGACCCATTTGTTGTTCAGGTGTCTGTAAATTCTGATACAATTTTCCCTTCAAAAAGTGGAGTCAATGTTTCCTCTCCCTGAAAATGGGCCTGCCTTTGAAACAACCTAATTGAACAGAATGTGGTAGAAATGACACTGCATGCTTTCTAAGGCTATGTTAGTAAAGGCCATGCAGGTTTTCCAGTAGCTCTTTAAACACTGGTTCTGTGTTTTCTTCAGTCTTTACTGAAGAGTCCCAGTTACCATAAAGCTTTATTTGGAAATACCACACACACAAATCCACACAGAGAGACAAACAGACAGAGTGAGAGACAGAAAGAGAGAGAGAAAGGTTCCAGAGCAGCCCTAGCTTTTCCAGTGCTATATGTTGGAATCTTCCTAGACCAGGTGCCAAACATGCAAGTAAGGTAGCTTGAGGATCACCCCATGAGAGAACCTAAGCGATAACTGCTGAGCCAGTTATTTCCAAGTCTTGAGCAAAATAAATGATGCTTCATATTTCTAGCCACTTTTCTGCAAGTGATTTGTTACACAACATGAGTAACTACAATGGACACTAGTCTTCACTAGATTCTATATTAATTTTTTTTTTCTATGAAAGAACAAGTGTAAGAATAAACCTCAAATGACAGTCAATTTTTTTTATTTTTAAAAATGTTCAAGATGCTGTTATGTACCTTGAAATTTTGCTAAGCAACATTTAAATATAATTCTCCAGTTTTCTCAACGTGTACTACCATGGAGCTTTCTTTCATTTATTTTAGAAATCTGAATAGGAGAGGAGCCTAATTACTCAATACATGCACACTGCATGCCCACTCCCCATAATCCACCCCACACCACCTGTGCTTTGGTGGAAAAACAAGGAAAAAAATTCCCATTATTAAGATCCATAGGCACAGCCTACTCAATTATTGTTTGACTATTTTGGCTTAAAATTGAGTAGTTGATACAGGAATGGCATCAGATCACCACACGTTTTGTTTAGCAGGGGTCCTGGGGAATTCACCACCTAGTCTCTAGCAGCATTAGTATGAAGTAGTGAGTGAGCATAACACTTCAAGACAGAGCAAAAAAGACACAAGAGTGCCCTATACAGTTCATGCTTTCATATTCTTCATTGATGTATCTTGTAAAAATTATCTTTTTAGAATAAAACTGTCTTAGGATTTCAATGAAGCAGGACCTCCAGTGACAATTAACGAAGGCTGTTCTTTCTCTGAGGGAAGAGGGAGACACATGGCTGATGGCCAAGAGTCTTGGTCTATAAACTTAGGATTTCCCAAGGGGAGCGTGGCTCAATAAAAGTTTCTGTTTTCTAATGAAAACATGGATAGAATTTTTTTATTTTCTTTAAATTATATTTTATTGATTATGCTATTACAGTTGTCCTGATTTTTCCTCCTTTGCTCCCCCCCTCCCAGCAACTCCCACTCCCTCAGGCAATCCCCCCACCCTTTTTCATGTCCATAGGTCAGGTTTGTCAGTTCTTTGGTTACTCTTTTTCCTATACTATACTTTACATACCCATGGCTATTCTGTAACTACCTGTAATTCTTAATCCCCTCAACTCTCACCCATTCTCCCACACCACCCCTCCCATCTCTTGATCTTAACTTTTGACACTTTAATTATAATGTGTCTTGGGGTGGGCCTCTTTGCATCTATCTTGTTTGGGACTCTGTGCTTCCTGGACTTGCCTGTCTATTTCCTTCTCCAAATTAGGGAAGTTTTATTTCATAATTTTTTCAAATAGAGTTCCAGTTTCTTATTCTTTCTTTTATCCTTCCGGCACCCCTATGAAGCGATTGTTAGATTGCTTAAAGTTGTCCCACAGGCTGCTTACACTATCCTCATTTTTGAGATTCTCTTTCATTCTTGTTCTGATTGGTTGTTATTTGCTTCCTTGTGTTTCAAACTATAGGTTTGGTTCTCAGCTTCATCCACTCTACCATTGTTCATTTCCAGTATCCCTAAGATTGGCCAAGATTGCTCATTTCCACTTTGTCTAGTTCTTTCACTGGAGTTTTGATCTGTCCTTTCATTTGAGCCATGTGTCTTTGTCTCCTTATTTTGGCAGCCTCCCTCTGTTTGTTTCTGTGTATTAGGTAGAGTTGCTTTGACTCTGTGTCTTGGTAGTGTGGCCTAATGTAGTAGGTGTCCTGTAGGATCCAGTGGCACAGCCTCGTATATCATCAAGCTGGGTACTTGAGGTACACCCTTTGTTTGGGCTAAGTACACTCTCTTCTTGTCCAGTCAGCTGCAAGGATGGGCTTTGACCTCTTACCACCAAAATCTGCCATCCGTGGAGGATTAGCTGTGCAGGGGCAGTGTGGTGGTGCTCCAACATGCTATAGCTGTCCCCTGGGTGTGCTGGCCTTGGGGTTTCCCAGGTAGTGCAGGCCAAGATTAGCCCCCACATGTGTTTTGCCTGGGGCTACCCTGCTTGAGTTATAAAGCAATCTAAGACAGCTGCTACTTGGGCTTGGAGATTCCCAAACAAAGTTAAGCTGTTAATTTAGTCTGGCTGCTCCTAGTGCTGGGCCTGAGACTTGCTGAATCCAGTTGCTGCTTATTTGAGAGGATTTAGGTAGTTGTGAAGCATGAACCAAGACCAACCATTCATATGGAAAAGAAGTTTGTCAGGGCTGGTAAGTTGGGTGTGGCAGAGTCCCTGGGGTTCTCTAAGGAAGCTCAAACAGTGTTAGCCAGGTTAATGGAATCTTAGATACTGTACCAGTCTTCTGGCTCTGTGCCCAGAAAAAGGACGGTGGACTCTGCTTGCCTTGACGCCAGACACCTCAGCCTCCCCCTGCACTCCACTGGTGCCCCTCAAGCTGCCTCCCCAGTGCTGGAGCCCAAAGGGAGTAAGTCTGAATAGGTGAATCAGTGTGTGGGTTCATTAAGAAGAACAGCTTGGGGCTCCAGGAGTTTCTTCTAGCGACTCAAACCCCACTGGTGTTTGCAGCCGGAAGTTACAGGGCACTTATCTTCCTGGTACTGGAACCCTGGGGGTGTGCTGTGGGGCTGGGACTCTTGGCTCCTGAGAAATCCCTCCTGAATTTCTATCCACCACATATGAATGTGGGACCAGCCCATTCCACATCTGTGCCCCTCCTACCAGTCTGGATGGATGTGTGGATGTGTTTTCTTTAATTCCATAGTTGTCAGACTTCATTCAACTTGATTTCTGTCAGTTCTGAATGATGGCTGTTCTAAATTTTAGTTGTAATTTTGTTGTGGTTGTGTATGAGGTGAGCCATGTCTGCCTTTGCAGCCATCTTGACCAGAAGTCTTGAAAATGTGGATAGATTTTTAGGTGCCATGATAAGCATTTGAAATGATACATTATATTGATACTTTTTATAGCAATTCCTAAAACAATAGAACTTATTTGTTCTTGGATAGGAAAGCCTAAACTATTGGCATGTTCTCTTCACAAATCTTTCTTTGCATGTGCATTCTTAAATACTTTAGAAAGAGTCTGGGTTAATGAATGTGCTATGCTTGATTGATTGTTTCTTTTTAAATTAAACATTGGGGTGACATTGGTTAGTAAGGTCATGTAGATTTCAAATGTACATTCCTATGATACATGATCGGTATATTGCATTGTGTCCCCATCACCCAAATTCAAATCATCATCTATCACCATATATTTGGTCCCCTTTACCCTTTACTGGTTGTTTCTTTAAACAATAGTGTGTAGATGGTTAGGAATTTATTAAGGAAATGTTACCTTAGTTTTAAAATATAAAACTTGTTTTTATTGTAGTTGAGCACATCTTTATAGATGAATTCAGAGCTACAGTCTGTGAAGCATTCAGAAGCAGATATCACTGCTCTGAAATCTCTGCTGACACACGTTTTTTTTTCTCCTGTGGAAAACTAACTCTGAGTAAGTAGCACTGAGAATAGTCATTCTGGCCTCTGTGGAATTGTGCTTGTTCAAGCTTCACTAGAACCTTCCTTCTCTTCTGGCATCAGAGTGTTGTACATTTTACCTGTGGCCACAAAATGAAACTGAGCCAATAGAACTGATATGCCCAGAATGGAAACACTAATGTTGGCAGTTGAGGGGAGACTCTCAAAGGAGGCCCAAGTTAATATGACAACTCCACTGAAGCAAATCATGCTAAAAGAAAGAGACTAGCATATGCAAGCAGTTTTTCATTATTATGCAGAATTTCCAGAAGAGCATAACATTAAGAATTTCTTCATAAAAGGATACGTTTTCTCCTACATTCCTTTTAGCAACTTAGTTAAAGAACCATTGTGAAGGTTCTGAAACTCCACTGGCTTTATGTGCATTCAGAAATCCTAGCAACCAGGTAACACCAATGTCTCGAAAAGAGATATATGTGTTTACAGCAGGAATGTTCTAGCTAAAATTGTGTCATCTATTAATATGTCTTGTGATCCAGACTCAAGATAAAAGCTAAATACCCACACTCCCAAATAGACAAACAAACAGAAGGTGTAGAAATTTTCATACCAGTTTTTAACTCAATTTTCCCTCTTTAGCAACAGAATGGAATCTTCTGTATCTTGTTCTCCCATTTTGTATTTTTCTCTATTAATTTTTTAAAGCCTTGAACTTGGTATACTGTCAAATTAATTATATTATAATAAAAATTAAATGAACCTGGGAAACACTATTATCTATTGGGGGAGGGGTTAAAAACAGCCAAGTTTTCTTTGGAATGCAGCACCCATATTTACAGAGGCAAAAGTTCAGAAGTTCTATAAACATATTTGTGTGCCAGAGAAAATAAAATATCACTGGTCTTTACTTATTTATTTTAGTCTGTCTCAGGAGTAGGTGTTAAAGAATAGTTTTGTTTCCTTTACATGTAAATATGTGAAAACCCACCTGAAGCCAATAGACAACAGTATCATGCTTATATAATAAAAAGAAGGCTGCCACTAATACTCACTTTCAGCAATATAATACACAACAAAGAGGGAGATGAAGGCATATATCATTTGAACAGAAGTTTTGGAAATAGAAACTGGTTCAACTTTAACTTGCATTCCATTAAGTAACTTATTTTTTTAAAGTTGAGAAGATGGACCATAAAGAATGGTGTATGTATCTCTGTCATTTTTATTTTTTGTCTTTATGGTGACAGCAAAACTTCTCTGAAAATAAATTTGGTAGAACATTTCTTATATTCCCAATGGATTCTTCATCTGCTTTAAAATGATTAATTTATTCTTTGGTCATATCTAACACAGTAAAGCATGTCATTATCAAAAATATAGTTGCACTCAAAAGATTTTGATTTTTCTGAATGAAGAAATAATACATAGTGCTTGAAACTGCACCTACAATTTTTCACCTGAGTGATTTTAATATAATGAATAATAGATATGTAATTTCAACTCTCAACTCTAGTGAGAGATAGACTTTCCTCTGCCACATTAGATTTAGATGCACGTCTTGTGGCTCATTCACGAGAGTTTCCATGTAATAGTGTGTCAGCCATCAAAATGTTCAAAGATGTTTGTGATTACTTTGGTTTTTTTCCCATTTGAAATGTTTATTTTCTTGGTTTTTATATAGTTCCAAAGAGATTCTATGTACAGCTTGATTAAAAGAATGTTCAGTTCAATACAAGAAAATAAGCATTTTCCCTTAATTCTATTAAATGGTTATTATCTCCATAAGCAGTAGTTGTCAAAGTGTGGTTCTCAGAACAGTAGCACCACTGTGGAAATTCTCAGACTTTATCCAGAACTACTAATTCAGAATCTCCTGGGGTGGAACCTAAAAATCTAAGTTTGAAAGAGCTCTTCAGATGATGCTGATGTAGGGTCAAGTTTGAGAGTCACAGGATACAAAAATAAAGTGAGTAGGATATTTATAAAATCTCCAGATACATATCGTTGGTGGTCGAATATGTAGGATGATGATGTATTAATAGGAGGTAAAATTGAAATAAACTCACCATTGCATGTACCATGGTAACTAACTTTAGATAATTTGTTGGTAATGATACTTTGTAATAATAATTTACAAATTTATAGTAAATTGAAGTTTCACTTTACTTTTAAATATTTCACCATATTGGTTTCTCATAATAACCTTCTGATTGAGGTAGCACAATCTGTAAGTCAGAAAACTCAAAGTTTTGTTGAAGGCACCCAGTCGGAGATAGTATTAGAACTCATCTTTATCTCTGGGGCTACTTGTAACATATCTTGTTACAATAGGTCCTCATGAAAAAATACCAATTCAAATATGGTCATATTAATTATTCTATATCAATAATACATTTGGCTTTGTTTATTACTCTTAATACTAAGTGACATACTAAAGCGTCTTAGAGGTGAGATCCTCACATGTAAGAACTTTCACGATCTACATAGTGTGATTTATTGAGAAAAATTTTCCTTCCATACACACTGCATTTACAGTTTACTTATTGTATTGTTGGGTTACTATTATATTATAAAACATAACAAAACACAAATATTTCAAGAAACTTATAGTCTTTAGGTGTCTTCCTTTCTCAGACTGAATTTCTAGTCAAGTCATCACTATTTTGTTCACGTACGAGGCATTTTTTGAATGCTTATATTATAGATGCCCTCTTCCATGCATTAGAAAAATAAAGGCATGCCCTGTATCTTACACTCCAAGAACTTCCTTTATTTAGAAACAAAACAAAGCAAACTGCAGAAGAAGCTAAGCCAGTATCATGCAGCCTGATGTACAGCAATAGCCTTGTCAATTTGCTCTCCACATGTACACTTTTCCCTACTACAATAGACAATGAACCCTTTCAATAAGTGATATCATGTCATTCCTCTGCCAAAAACTCTCAAAAAGCTTTTCATTACCTTTAAAGAATCCTTTGCCTTTCATTATACTTAAAGACTACAGTCCCAAGTATTTCCCATACCTTCTGTACCCCTCTACTTCCTGGAGTTTAACTATTTTCTTATCGTCAGTATGCTAAGTACATGCCTAACCTGGGTCCTTTGAGCCAGCTGGCCATTTGGTTTGGAACTCTTGCCCTAATAATCTGTATGGCTCATTATTTCATTTCATTCTGACCTTTATTCAAACATTACCTCTATATGCAAAATAGTCCCCTGCACTCCCAATCTAGTCACCTTCAAACACCTTATTTTGCCACATTCTTCTTCAAAGTATTATCACTTTATAAACCTGACAGTATGTCATATATCATACACAAATTTTATACTACTTATCCAATAATTAATATTGCAAAGAATGTACCAATTATTACATACTAATTATATTTTGTTTATAATTAGTTTCTTATTACTAACAGTTTCATTCCCTGCAGATGGAGATCTTTTTTGGCATTTTGTTCACCAATACTGTTGACACTAAGAACTAAAAGTTAGGAATATGCAGCAAGTTATGCATTAAAAATAATCAGGTCACAATTATGCCCTAAATGACTTTATTACCTGGTATATTTAAGATAGATTTGAAAAAGGAAATAAAGACACACAAAGATATTAGGCACATTTCACTATCCATTGTAAGATGCATACTGATCAAGGAATTAAACATATTAAAACATATAGGACATGAAAATAAAGAGCTACTAGACTTCAAAAGAGCCAGTAAAATAATAATACATTCTCATTTTACTCATTCATTACTTAATAAAAAAGTAAATGTTTATGAGAAATTACAAATATTATTTACATATTCTACAAAAGACTAACAAATTCTGCTTAACTAATTGTCAAAAAATGGGGAGCTGTCTACTTTTTACTGAAAATATATAGTGATATATGTACACAAGATCTGTCTGGAAAAAGTCCAGCCATTGTTTATATAATGGGAATGATTTGTACAACACTAATGTAACCTGGCAGCAAAGAAGAGTAAATGGAATGTGCGTGAGTGAACAATGATGACTTCACTGTACTAGTCAGTGGGGGGCAGTAGAGGCTGTTGAGTGATATGTTCTGTGTGACCATCACATTCAAAATGACTGAGCAAGTAGAGCAACACATCTGCATCAAATCTGGTATTAAGCTTGAAATTCCTCCACAGAAAGTATTTGAATGATTCAGAAGGTCACAGCTATGAGCAACTGGTGATTGGCAGCTTCATCATAACACACCCGCTCATGCATCATGTTTCATGCAGAGATTTTGGTGAAACATCAAATCACCCAGGTGACTCAGCCACCCTACAGCCCAGATCTGGTGCTCTGAGACTTGTAGACTTTCCCCCCAAAACTAAAATCACATTTTAAAAGGAATAGATTGAAGAACGTCAGTGAGATTCAGGAAAATACGACGGGACAGCTGATGCGATTGGGAGACCTGTGTGAAGTCCCAAGGTGCCTACTTTGAAGGGGACTGAGGCATCATTGTCCTGTGTACAGTGTTTCTTGTATCTTGTATCTTCTTCAATAAATGTCTCTATTTTTCATAGTACATGACTGGATACTTTCTGGACAGTCTTCGCATATTTGTGATTTCTCTTACAGAACAAGTTTATGGAAGTAAAATACTTTTCTTATTTATCATTAAATCCTCACAACATGTAAAAATATTTTTAGGTTATAGGTTCTTAACACATGAATGATAGAGTATCATAAATCTATTTTTTTTTATTTCCAAATAACTTAGATCTCTTTTCTATTTGCTATGTGAGGTAAGCTACTGGCTATCTTTTCTTAGTGGTAGGCATTTTTCACTCCAATTTAGTGTAAAGTCTTATTCTCTGGTTCTGTCAGCCTGCAGGTAATATTTTCCTTAATAATCAATCATTTTCCTCTTTCTAGTTATACAGTTCTGGTGTGCAACCTGCAAGATTTCTTACAAGAAAAAAAATGCTGCTTATAAGTAAGGTACTAATCTCCTGGACTATTATTGTACTAGTGAGTGATGACCTCTAGAAAACCTCCAAAACACATTTGGAAGCACAAGAAGCACACCATTTCAACTAAGTTCTTATAAGTAAATCTGATAACTTGGAAAAAAAAATAAGGAGGCGGCAATGTTTTCCAGTATTCATTCTCCATGAATCAATGTGAAGAATATGACTGATTTTTAAGAAACATGTGCTATTTGTAATATTTCTCTTTTGTATGTGGATATAAATGAGAAGTAAATAAAGTTGTAATGTTTTAGGGAATCCTACCTATCTACCTGGGAAATATTAATATACATCATCATCATAATTATGGTGAATAACAAAAATAATATGCTACTGCTGGTTTGTCTTAAAGGGGGGGTAAGTGCACCTGTATGTATTTGAAGAGGAACCAGAGAGTTTTAAATACTGTAAAGGAGAGTGAGACGTTGGTTTAAAAAATTTAATGGATTTGCTTCTCTTGTAGAGGGACTTAGATACTATTTCTTGTTTGTTTTTTTTCTTGGTCTTTGTCACATTTATATATACTCTCCAGAATATACTTTAAAGATTGAAAACTTAAAGTCATGATATAAAATATGTATTTAAAAGTTCAAAGTAGTAATATACAATAGTGATAGCATATTAGAACAAAGTACTAATAAGTAATAATACTAGTGCAATAAAATGCACTTACTTGTGGGTGGATTTAAGATACACATTTGCTGACATTCCTTTAGCATACCCACCACCATTGAAATTTAGATATGGACCACTTTTTTGTTTAAATTTCTTGTGATGCAGTACATAAAATTATTTTCTTTCTTCCAATCCTATGGAGTTAGAGCATAATAAATTGAAGAAATGCAGTAAGGAGTTGTAAATAAATTGTAAAAGTAAGTATATTTTTTTGATGGACATTATAATAGTTTTTATCATCTAATTGAAGTGTAATTTTCAGTAGGATTTGTCAATAACATCTTTATTTTTTTAAACTAGTGCTGTTAACAATGATAATGGTCTCTGTTATTGAATGTATCCTAGGTAGTTTTCATTCTTGTCATTGTAGTAGGCATTTAAATACATTGTTTCACTATTCTTTACTGTATCACTATGAGAAAATTGATAGCATCCTTATTTTACCAATGATATGTTACTGGAGTCTCACTGATTTTACTGAGCCTACATGGGATAAGTCAATATCCTAAAATAAAATACTTAGAGAAAGTAGGAATAAAAGAAATTTAAAAATAAATAAAACAATATATTTGACTCAAAATCCCTGGGTTTTTTCACATTGTTAAACTGAAGGACTTTGTAAATGTTTGCTATTAGGTGAGTATTTTTAAAATCTTTTTCACAATTCATTGAGTGATCAGTAGTACCTTAAAAATACAAATAACCTCCCTGCTTGTCTTTGGAGACTGTAAGAGAAGACAGGAGAGCTGTTGCTCTATGTGGCCTGGGCTAACAGCAGAACTCTGTGGAACCTCCTGGACAATGGCAGCTGCACAAAAGCAAACTGGTTGAATGTCTTATAGAATTGGTGGGACTAGTTTAGGGCTGAGCAAAAGCTGCCTGAATGAGAAAATAATAGCTTATATAGGCCCTAAGCTCCTCTATGTGGTCAACTGAACTGGAAGTTGCACCTAAGGCACTTAACAAATTTTGTTTTAGTTAGGGGTAGAATCAGAGCAAACTATTATAAATGATGTACGTTTGATGACTAGAGCCGTTATGGCAAGAGAGTGATGCACTCAATTTTGATGGATAAAGTAACTTAATAATATCTTGAAGCAGATGCAGTTGAAATTCTACTTGAGAGCCCTTTGCCCACCTGAATTCCCCAAGGCTGTGAATGACAGTTTCCTGCATTCTGAAAAAATACTCAGGCACCTTCCTCTCTTTTCTACCAGATGATATTAAGGAAGTTGCTTGGCCAGCCATAAGCCAGGTGTAAGCTGGAAATAGAGAAGAGTTTACACCTGATGGGGAGTGGTAGTCAATGGACAAAACCCTTTAACTCACCTGTTGTCTGACTGTCTTGTGTAGTGATTCTACTTCAGGTTTCACATGGTTTTTCAAGGCTCCTCGGTGGGCCAAAGCTGCAGTTACTCGTCGCAGTAATTCACTCATTAATTCACAACTTTCATTGGCTTTTATTGCTTTGCTGTCTCACTTTCCCACTTCCTTGCATGTAAGTCCAGGGATCATGTCCCAAATAGATGGCATGTCCTTGCCTCCTCTCACTGAACCCAATCTAAGACTGTTCTCTAAACAACGCCTTTAGAAATGGAGGGACATTCCCTAGTAAAAGTGTTTTTCACATTATCACATCTTGTGCTGTCAATTGTTTAAACTTTGCCCTTCCCAATGGACTGCAAACTCTGCAGTCCCCTCCGCTCCCCCAGCCTCCCCCATAGCTTTATTTTACTTGTATCAGGCATAGTAGCTGACACAAATTAGGGGTGTAATAAATACTTGCTTATTACCTCAGGTTCCCACCACAGTTATGTGTGGTTGGGGTTACTGGATTATTTTATAAAACAAGTTAAATACCTCACCCATTGTTACATTGAGAATTGATAGAGATAAGATTCTAATCCAGGTCGCCCTATCTTCAAAACCCTGCTTTTATCCCTGCATGCCATTCTCCAACAGCACAGATCAGGAAGAATGGTCGTGTTCTAACAGCCCTGTCTGAGAATCTAGCTTCCTGGCTACCAAAAAGAAGAAGAATCAAATTGGAACGCTTTCAGCTTTTGCAGTAAACTTCAGCAATATTTTGTAAGTGTAGGAAACCACGACGGTCAGAAAATAACCTTTATTCAGTGTGCCTGTGGTTGGTCAGCCATGTGTGCTCTCTGCAGTATGAAAGAATGCCATGTATAGAGTTTAGTGTGGGCAATAATGGAGCAAAAGGGAAAGACTGATCCATATGTGGGCCATTCCTTACTCCTTCCCTGAATCCTGGAATCCCTCTTTTGTATTTGAAGTATGTTATACATTCACTATTTTTTTCTGAAGGTGTAAAATTAAATGAGACCTATATTCTACTTCCAGTTTACAAACCATGATGAATTTATCAATCCAAATAGTGAAAGCACCAAGGAAGGGTCATCCTTTTGGAAACTACATGTTTGCCTATGATGAAAATACCAGAGAATTCCAGGATATTTCTATTAAATGTTTTCATTGATATCAAACTTCAGTTATATATGCTTTAACGTACTTAGTGTGCTCATATATAAGATAACCTGATTTCTAATTGTGATTAATCAGCCAAATATAAATTTTATGTAGCAAGGATATATAAACAGATATAGTTTATATTTTATTTTTAAGGAGTTTCATAGATATTTTGAAAATTATGCACAAACCCAGACTCAGAAACTGTTGCCTGAAAAATAAGTCTACGTTTCTTAGCCCGACTTACTGTTTATTTTCCATGACCATTTAGTCCCCTTACACCTCCCACCCCCAGCAATCGCCACACTGTTGTCCATGTCCGTGAGTCCTCTTTCCTTTTTGCTCAATCCTTCCACCCTCTAACCACCCCCACTCTAGCTATCATCTGTTCTCTATAAATAGATATATATTTAAATAAATACATTTAATAATTTAAACATATTTATAATATTTAACTTAAAAACATAAGCATTTAAAATTGCATAAATAACATTTCAAATTAATTTAGAAGGTTACTTTTTCACTCTCACAGCTCATTAATAATTATTTCCAACCATATCATGTAACCTAAAGCTTGCTGTCTTCACAACCTCTAGAATCATAAATTGCCATCAAACTTTCAAACTCATCTTTATTTCTGTCTAGCTTGAGATATAAAACTTTTTGAACCAATGGAAATTTTATACTGAGTCACAGGATATCATTTATATAGCATGAGGATAATTCCTTTTCTTCCATATTTTTATATGGAAGAAAAATACTGAGAATGTAAAATTGTGATCTTTATACTGAGAATGTATAATTGTGATGTTTCAGTTATCACTCACTGCTTCCTGTATTTATTTCTAAATTAATCTCTAAAAGTCTTTATTTTAAAAGACATCTCACACTTTCACTGTGAATTAATTTCTCTCTAAGTAGTTGTTAAGTCTCAGTTTCTGTTTCTTTTTTTTTAATTGTATTATTTCTATGAGATTCAAAACTAGCATTAATTGAAGTCATTTCTGGCTGTGGTGCCTTTTGCAAACAAAACACTTTTTAGAACATAGTAATTGAGAGATTGCCCTTTAAACAGGGAATATTTTATGGACATAAAAGGCAAATCTGTTATAAGAAAATATTGATAAAAAAGTTCTCATATTTGAGTATGTTGACAAATTACCTTTTAATCTATAGTGTCTTGGCCCAGTTTTTCTGCATTCATAATGAATGAAGCAGAAATACTGGGTCATATTGAAAAAAAGAAATGTTCTTTTCTTCAACAACAAAAAAATGAAGTGCTAGCATTACCATCAAATCTAAGAACTGTTATACCTTTAATTTTTAAAGATACAAATTACAGATATTTTGTCTTTACATATGTATACTATGCACATATATATACATATGTATATGTATGTATGTATGTATATATATATTTCTTTTTAGGGGCAATGGGAGATGTTTTGAATACATTTTTGAAAAGTAGTAACTCTGGAATGAAACCAGATAAATATAGTAATAATGGTATAACTATCATAATAGGCTAATATTTCTGTAATGCGTAGTTCATAGCAGAAATAGCTCTATGTACAATATATAAATTATTTTATATATTCTATGTCTTACTAGAGTCACCTGGTGGAGAATAAACTCAGATTCCTCTATCCCATTTAACCTAATCTACTACGTTTTGATGAAGTATTTAGCTGTCCTCCTGGAGATAAGGCTTGGTCACTTTTGTATTTTAATTATGGCAACTCTCTTTGGGGTAAAGTTGTTGCCAAGGAAGAAAAGATAACTAAAAGGTCCCTGTCAAAAACCTGTAACAGTGAGGTCTTTGTTTATAATATTTAGAAGCATTTCATGTGAATTGTACAAGAATGATAATTTGGTCATTGATATCACGGATATATGCTTATCCATGTTTGGGTAACTCTTCTGTTGATGGCATAAGTAACTGTGCACACAGATCAAAAAATTCTAATTCCATTTGTATACTGTAAAGTTTCATTTAACAGTGATAATTTGTTTTTGCTTTTGTATTGCTTTTGATTTAATGAATCACTTCGTCAGTCTGCTCTTTCCACAAATAAATCAATACACATAATAAACAAAACAGAGCCATATGGGTCAAATTTCTACAACTCTTGACCCTGAAACACAACAGATTTTCAGATAGTATCAACAGACAGCAAAGCCATTTTGTGACATTTTATTTCCTCTTTTTCTCTGCCAACCCAATCTAAATGAAGAAAAACTGATAAGAATAGTATTCCATGAAAAACCAATTGGATAATATTTTTATATTAGTTCTGCTTCACTATTTTGGATTCAGTCAGTAAAAAATTATGACAAAATTCAATCAAAAATATTAAAAGGAAATTGTCACCTGTTTTCTACAAAATGTAAAACAATTGCTTATGTGTGTTCTGCAATGATTTACTGTATATAGAAGTGAATGGGCATACCGAGAAGCAGATATCTGATGGGTAGAGGTGATAAATATTCATAAATATAGTTAATACTGAAACATTTCCTTCTCTATTACTTATTCCATTTTACTTATTTCCACTTGCTAGAGTGGTAGACATATTAAAATATTAATTTTCCGCTTTACTGGAATGATTTCAGAGTCAAGCGCCATTAAAATTCTGAACATAACTATGGAAAAAAAGGATATAGTTCACTCTAATCCCCTTCAATGGTATTTTAATACTATTTATTTGCTTTTTTTTAAAGCTACTATTTCAAAAATTTAATTGCTTTGGGAGACTTACGCAGAAGCAAGAAAAGGTATCACAGTCTTGTGAAATATTGTCTGTTACTTGAAAAGCACTGGATGGTCCCTATCATAAGCTTGTAAAACAAAGGATAGTTTTTGGGAGGCAGGGCAACCTGTGAGGATCAAGGCCACATTTTATTGCCACAAAGAACACTTCTGTACTCTCCCCTTTTAAAGCTATTACACATTTCAATTAGAGGGATGGGCTGAAATGTGTCATACAGGGCAACTCTATGTGTGAAGCAACTGTGCACACTTAGCATGTCTAGAGCACTAACCAAAAGTAAGCTGAAAAGCTCTGATAGTGACTGTTGTCATTGTTACTGGCCAAAGGGGGTTATAAACTATGGATTTGAATTTAACCTGATGTCCACGTAAGAATGTTCAAACCTGTAGAGAATTTTTATACAAATTTTTGTGAGCCAGAGAATACAGCTAAAAGCAAGATTTTGACAGAATCAGTTAAATGCCTTCCAGAATAACAGTGTGCAGTTTCTTTTATGCATTTGAGATTAATGAGGGGATGATAAAGATGGTAATGTGAAGGTGGGAGAGAGCAAGGCGGAAACTGGGTCACCTCTTGCATGTGTTAGGACGAGGGTCTGAAAGGGTGGTCATGTATTAGCAGGAGGGGTCTTGAAAGGAAACATTTCAAAGGTGTATTAATCTAGATGCACAGAAACAATAGACAGGGCTTGTTTAAGGCAAAGATAAGCCTTTTACTAAAAAGTTATATGCAGGGGCAGGACTGACCACTAGGACCTGCCCAGTCCAGAATTTGTGATCAGAAGACCCTGCAAGGTTACCTTCCGTTGAACCCATTTGTTTGTTTGTTTGTCCTCATGGATGTGAATGACATGTAATAATTTCCATCAACTTTTGTTTTATTCCTTATAATTTTTCTTTTCTTCACTGCTTAATCTAACTCAGTTCACTTGTTGGTAACAACATCACATAAAATCTATTATCCCACCACCCCTCCCCAACACCAACAAAGACACTTAATAAAAGTGAATGACTATACCTAAGATATTTAAATAAATGTTATTTTTTTTAAAATCTGTACCCTTTGCCAATATTCATTAAGTTACCAGTCCCCAGACCTGTTCCCACAGTGGCATTGCCACCTTTAGAGCCCTGGTATAATGTGCTATATCTTATATACCAGGGACTAGTTAGCTTTTGACCACATGATTTGCGGCTTCTGCCCCATGGGGAACAGCCACGTTCAGAACTAGGTCTGACTCTGAAGAAAACTTTAGCGGAAGTTGACAGGGGAGTTCCCACCCAATATGACAGCTAGCAACTCTCAGTTCGTTGTTTTGATGCGGATATCTTAATACAACCCACAGTCCACCGATGACAAATAGCTAAAACTTGTTGAGCCAGGCAGAGTTCCAAGTGCTTTACATGCATTAACTAATTTAATACTTACAAACAGCTTGTGAGTTATTATCTCAATTTAACAGAGAGATTAAGTAATTACCCCAAGGTTACTTAGCTAATAAGAAACAAAGAAGGAATTCAAACTCCAGCAGCCTGCCTCTGGCATTCCAGCTTTTAAGCACAGTGATATACTGCCTCACCTTAACTGTGAAATAAAGAAGACATATGCCTTGTAATTTGTCTTTCTTATGTCAAAGACACTTCTGCTTCTGAGTATCACACTACCTAAATATAAATTATGTAATTTTAGAGGGCCGAAAAACACTAAAGCTAAAATAGATGAAGATTTGTTTGAAATAGAAAAGTGATGAAGGAACTTCTTTGTGACAGTGGAAGATATTCAAAGTCACCTCCTCTTCTGGGGATAATGGCAGTTCCCTGATTTCAATGTAGTAAAAGATGTTTAAATTTATTTTAATTAATTAGTTTGCTTGGGTTTTTTTGGATATTGCACTTTACTGTGAATATTAGACATCGTTATCATTAATATCAATGTCTAATATTAACATCTATCATTAATATCAACAGATTTATGCAACTCTTTATCAAGTTCTTTTACGTGCTATATTAATGCTTGAAATTTCTCTCCAATAGGTGACCATGTAATATAAAAATTATATAGTCAATGTTTGGAGTAACATACACCTTATGTCTTATAAATAAACTTTAAAGAAATTTTAAAAAATTGTTCTAAGAAACATTGAAGTCATGTACTGCACAACATATTGACTTTAGCCACCAGCATTAGCTGCCCTATGACTCTGACCTCAGTGATCTAGCTCCCATTAACCTAATATAGCTCGTCCTAGTTCTAACTAAATCAATGTGCATTCTATTAGCATTGAGATGGCCACTAAGGTGACATTCATATGGTGGGCAGTCTCCCCTCAAGATAT
This sequence comes from Desmodus rotundus, assembly GCF_022682495.2. Taxonomy (NCBI): domain Eukaryota; kingdom Metazoa; phylum Chordata; class Mammalia; order Chiroptera; family Phyllostomidae; genus Desmodus; species Desmodus rotundus. The sequence goes on from NC_071389.1 coordinate 51,464,198, forward strand.
ATCAAACCGTTTGTACTTCTTGAACATTTCATATAGCATTGCTTATCTTTCTCCTTGTATAAATTTTTCTCTTCCTGGACTTTTCTAATTCACTTATTCATTCAGCAAGTTTCTACTGTTCTTTAAAAAAAATTTAAATACCAATTTATTACTTTCTCACTCTGCTGTCCAAATTGTATAACTCTCCTTAGGCTCTCAGCCATATCATTTATCAGGTTAATAGTTAATTTGGTCATCTTCTTCACTTGAGTGCTTGCTTTAGGAAGAATATGAATCATATTTTACTTGACTTTGTACCCAGAGTGCCTATCATGCAGCACATTCATATTATAAGCAGATTAATAAATGTTAAATCATAACACAAAATTAGTAAATGTTTTTCTTTAACTTATATATTATAGGATTGTAGTAATCAGAATTCTGATGTGGCCCCCAATATTTCTGCTTCCTCCTACATACCCCTCATGGAATCTGGTACCCTTGAGTAGGGGGAGAACTTGTGAATATGATGATAGTCATTTCTATTCCCATATTATAAACACTCTATGACTTAGCAGACTGGAGAGATACAGGAAGACAGACCCAGTCCAGCTGACCTGAATGAAAACAACAGTCATGCTGCAAACTGCCTACAGGAGCCAAGTGGCAAGGAAATGTGGGTGGCCCTATATGAATCAAGAGTAATCATGGCCTAACAGACAGCAAGAGTGCAACCGCAAAGGAATGACTCGTGCTGACAACCAGTAAATTTAGAAGATCCGGAGCCTGAAGTGAGAGTCAAATCCCTGGCTGACACCTTGGTTTCAGTCTGGTCAGATTCTAACCAAAGACCCAGCTAATTGGACACCTGATGTTTGAAAAGGAGGAGATAATACATGTGATTGTTTTAACCCATTATTTGAAGTAATTTCTATACATCAGTAAAAAATTAATGCAAGAATGAACCCATTTTAATAGGTGGGGACAGATAATATACTTCAATTCCTTCTCAATAACCTATTTAAGCTATCTTTTATTTATTTATTATTTTTAAAAATTTTTATTTATTTTTAGAGAGAAGGAAAGGGAGGGAGAAAGAGAGAGAGAGAAACATCAATGTGTGGTTGCCTCTCACATGCCCCCAAGTGGGGACCTGGCCTGCAGCCCAGGCATGTGGCCTAGACTGGGAATGGAGCTGACGGCCCTTTGGTTTGCAGGCTGGCACTCGATCCGCTGAGCCATACTGGCCAGGACTAAGCTATCTTTTATTAAATTGGTATACTTCCCACTTACATGCTGCACAAGGTTATTGTCACAGTTTCTTGTTTTAAATGTTTACAGTTTGAAAAATATAGATACTAGCTACTTTATAAAAATATTTGTTTATGCATCTGTTTTATATACGTGTATATATATATATATATATATATGTATATTTATTTATTTATTTATTTTTGCCTTTTATACTAAATACTAAAACCCCCTTAAGGAGTTTTTGGTCAAAGTTATTTCTCATTAATAGCAATTTATTAACATTATATACAAAAGAGTACTACTTAAGAGATTGACTAGTTCTTTCCTCCTGCTAAATTTCAAGTACAAACTATGAAAATAAAATAATTTAGGTGTAAAATACATTTCTAAAATCATATGATATTAAAATGAATTAACAAAATGTATGGCATTTCTTTTTCCGTAAATGTTGAAAGCAACATTGGTAATACATAAATGTTTTAATCTGCAGAGAGGTGACTGAAGGCCACTCTCAGTGCTCCCGGAGCTTTAGGAGTCCCTCCCGCAGCACTGCAAGGGCACTGCAAAGGTCCTGCTGTTGCTTTACTAGCGCTTCACGAATGCAGGCTGTAGAGCTAAAGTTTTAGTAACATCTCAAGCATTTCACATGCTTGATCCATACAATCGTATAAAAAGTTCAGATGGCAGAATAATTTGCTGATCTGAAATTCAAAAACCTTTAGAATATAGCATAGCATACTATTTATGACCGTGTCATTGGCATAATAAATAGTTGTGTTGAATTTCAAGTCTACCAATCAGTTGAGTGATTGGGGTTAGATATTTTATGTCTCAAGCTTTATGTTTCCCAGCAAAATGGGTGTAATTAACATCTCCATAAAAGAGATCTGCAAGTAACTTACTTATTAGAGTAATTGCTTCACAAATGGCATTGATTTATTATTTCATATATATCATTTTGTGTTTTTATATTCTAGCCATGTACCCTTTACTTCCCACATTAGTAAGAGAAAAATATAATCTACAATATTTATTCTCTCTAATGTATAAGTATTAGATAATATTTGAAAAGAATTTAGAAATATGAAGTAAGTGCACTTAGAATAACAATTATTGCATTATTTCTCATTTAGAAAATTGAAATATATGTAAATGGATGCTGTATATGCAATTTGGGTCTATATAATACTTTTATTTGCTTGTTTGGGAAAAGTAATGCAAATCAAATACAGTAACTTAAGTTGCATATTTTTGGAATAAAGTAAAATTGAGGAGTACTGAATACAATTGATATAAAAATGGAAGTTCAGTGGCTATCAAAATTTTTTGAACTTTACTTGTCAAAAGAAACATATAAACTTAACCAAATATATATTCACATATATGCAACATAAACAAAATGCCTATGAAATAATATTTAATATAATTAGCAGACTAAAAATGCTCACAAAGTTTTAGACATTCCTCCTGGAATTCCATGCACAGGGAGGTTGGGTCTATGTTCCCTTCTTCTGGAATTTTGGCTGGCTCTGTACCTGTTTTAACCTATAAATATAGTAGAAGTAGTATTGTGCCAATTTTCTGGCCCAGGCCTGGAGAGATTAGCAGCTTTATTTCATGGTTCTCGGAACATTTGTCCTTGGAGCCTGAGGCTGAAACATAAGAAGTCCAACTATCCCAAGCCACCGAGCTGTGAAGAAATCAAAACGTTGATCAATGATAACTTTGGGCTGATGGACAGAAAGGAAGCCTTTAGGTGATTCTGCTCCCTAGGGAGCACTAGCTCCTTTTCATGTGTGGTCACTGCAGAACAGTTTGTATACGCTCCTGGCGGGATAGCATGCTCCAGTTTTACTTTCTCTTCAGAACTTCTAATAATAGCACAATTCGGACATCCTCTAGGCTTTCCGTAAGCCTGCCTCAGTCTTCTGTCGGAGACACACTGTTGCAGGGGCGTCCAACCTTTTGGCATCTCTGGGCCACACTGGAAGAAGAGTTGGCTTGACCCCCACACTAAATACATTGCAACATGTAATCACAAAAAAATCTCATAATGTTTTAAGTACATTTATGATTTTGTGTTGGGCCACATTCATAACCCTCCTGGGCCACATGTGACCCACTGGCCATGGGTTGGACACCCCTGCGTAAGGTTAGGAATATGGGCTTCAAAATCAGCCATACCAGGTTTTAATTTTACTCCCCTTCAGTGTTCACTTGTCAGTTGACCCTGGACTTCACTCTTATGACGCTCAGATATTTATCTGCAAAAGCAAGCTAATAATGCTATTCACATAGACTTTTTTTCAATTAAATGAACAGCATGTATAAAACATCTCTTATACAGCATAAAGAAGATGCATATTACATGCCAGCTATTATCATCCTTACTATACCATGTGTAATTGAGATTCATTCCATTTTTCTTATTCTCTAACCTGAGCAAGGGTTTGGAAATAATATGAAGTACCAACAATAAGGTAAGCACCATTTTTAGCATTCTAGATAGGTTATGTTATTAAAGCATTATAAAAACCCTATAAAGTAAATTTTATTATTAAAACACTTTAATGAGGAAATGGAGGTACAGAGAAATCACATACCTAAATTGGTAAATGAAGTCCTTTAACAAAAACATGTGCCTTTAATACCCCTGCTGTTCACCACCATGCTGCCCTGGCTCCCTCATCGCACAATATGCATTTTTAAGACTAGATATGTTTTACATTTTGGAGGGCAGTTTACATAATTCCAAACTATATAAATGGGACTTATATTACCATTCTTTTCTTCACTTATTTTGCCACCTAAAAAAGCATCTATATTCCTCCAGTGATATTTTAATACTGGAGAGTATGTTTATCTTAATGAAGAACTGAGACATTGAATACATCTGTATGTACTGTAGTAAAGACACTCAGGTGACTAGTATTTATATGGTTGCTTTTAAACACTTTCAGAGAGCATCCTATCTATCATTTTATCTAACTCTCATATCCATTTTATAAAATAGGCCCAGCGCATTTAATTAAACTTTTAAAAGTGGGGTACACAAAAACAAGATCCAGTAAAACAGACGGCTAATTGGGTCAACGTAAGGCAGACTTGATGAGAATCAATGTGATAGCGGGCATGCATTACGTGCTGGTCCTTACATGCTGGATTAACTTATAAGAGTGTATTAGAGGTGAGAGGTGTTCATCCTAAGGCAGGCTGTACTGAGCACAGACAATTACATTGGGATGTCCTAACAGAAGTCTCCTCCTCATTCTTAGCTGTAAGGGTTATTCTATATATTCATCTAGATTTTTCAAGATGATTTTTCAGAAACTAAAAAGAAATTATGCATGCAGGAGATTTACTGGAGGATATGCTACAGAAAAATGGGGAGGCAGCTGGAGGAGCCTGGGAAATCATGATCCCTCAAAAATGTGTGATCCTGTGAAGAGAGGGAAGGCAGGAAGGTGGGCAGTCAGAGAATGCAGTGCGGCTCTAGGCACGTTGGGAGAGACTGAAAACAGTATTGAAGAGTCAAAGTTTTCCATTTTGGGAGTCTGCGTCTCCCAGCAAGGGGCCTGCCTTAGTTTCTCCAGTATCCTGTTTAGTCATCGGGTGTGAGCAGCCCGGGGAAAGGGTGGCCTTGGTGGAAATAAGGCAATGGATTTCAGCTTGTACCAGAAATCAGTTCTGCTCCCTGCACTAGGGAGTCGGAGAGGTAGATGTCGTGGTCGTCTCACTGAGGACTCCCTATTTATTGAAAATCACCCCAGTCTCCTGGCTTACTTGTAGTGAAGAGTTTTGGGAATCAAACTGATACGTGATTCAATCCTAGTTGCCAATTTTCTATCTTTCTGTCTTTGAGTAACCATTCTGTGCCAGTTGACAACAGTCTGGAGAGGCTATTTTGCTTCCATCTCTACATATTTCGGGTGTGGGTAATACACTTATTCCATAGGGTTGTGACTATCATAGAGACAATATATATTAAGGACTTAACACTCATTAGGTAAGTAAATAAATAACTATTATTTGTATTACAATAGAAGCTCTCATAACCAACTTTCACTGTCCTTCATTTACTCCTGCGTCTTGCATGCTGAATACTTGAGAATAGTATTTTCTCAAACTACTAGATTTTTCTCAAAAACACTGACCCTACTGCCACAAGCCCTAGCTGTAAGAAAATCAAGGGTCTTTTTTTTTTTATTTCCCAAATATTCTTATGCCATGTAATTGGATAATCTATTTAAAGTTAGTGTAAATTTGTTTATTATTTCTTTGAAATAATATTATTCTATGAAAGTAATTAATGCTTTGGAAGGCATCCAAAAAGATGTCTCTAAATATTGATTTTGAATTCTATATAAGCAAGTACAGTAAAAAGATTTGAGACAAATAATGAAAAGCAAGGATTCCGAATTTCGAATGCTTCACCACTTCCTACCTTAGCACACTAAACTAGAAACCATGACATTGTGTCCTAGTTGTCTTTGTGAGACAGAACCTAAAGAAATTAAAATCAGTAGAATACCCTATGTTTTCAGTTAAAATAAATATTTAATGCATGTGTATTCTATTTATCCTAGTTTCACGACTGTCTGACTGACTCGGGTCGGCAGTAATGCCTTCCTGGTCGTGCGTAGGAGTCTTCTGTTCTATTACCATTAGTCTGAGGACTGCCATTTACGAAACGGTATTGACAGCGCACGCCTGCCTCGGGTGGCCGGAATTAATCGAGACCGCCGACGGAAAAACACGAAGTACAGCATCTAGGGGGGCGCATACGCACAGTACTCATGAACCTTAACCTTTCCTCTAATTCTTCCCTGCTCTTCCTTCTTCTTTTTCTATCTTCTATGTCTCTTTAGATCATCATATGTTTCTTTTCCAATACTTTCATACTGTATTGAACGGGAAACATTAATTTCAAAAGTTTAGTTTCTATGTTAATTTAGTTTCCGCCAGAATGGTTACAATCAGGAGGAAGTACTGATTGGATTAAATCAGAAATGTGGTTTTCCATTTAAATGAAATATCACATAAAAGCACAGCTACTCATTCATGTCCTAACAGTAATTCATTAATTTAAAAATCATCTGGGGAATTTTTGGTATTTCTTGATGGATTTAGGGGTGAGGGTGTATAGTACCAATTAATCTCATTCTCCTTTTCCTTTTAAAGTTATATAATTTTCAAGGAAGAACTTATCCTCATAAATCCAATTTTCTAGCCTAAAGTATTGCTTTTGAGAAAGTGTTCAAAAATAATAAGTTCAATTTATTAAAAAAATCAAGATTTGTAGCACATTCCTAGTACAATTTATTATCTGGGTTTAAAAAATATTCGGGTCCATTAATAATCTTGTGAGATAAGTGGGTAAGGGGAGTCTGACCTTTAACAAATTCAGCCTAATCAGTATTAAAGCATTTTGTAAATGTCTTGTTAAAATTAAGGCATTTAGGTAAAACTCACACATCTGGATTAAATGAGGAAAAAAGGTAGCTTATGTGTGTCACAGTCATATAAGTGAAATTTATTTGGTCATAAAATGCTTTGAATGTCATCAAAGAGAATATTTCTAATGCACACAAAAGAGGTCTTTGCTGAAACTTAATATAATTCATTATCCTAAATATATTAATATTTTATGTGATAAGACTGTAATATGAATTTTATGAATGACTAAAATGTATACATCTGGTTTCCTTGATTGCATTAAAACATTACTTATGATGGTGACTTTAGTTCTTTTGAGGAAAAATTCCTGAACAATGACACTATCCAAGGAAGTGAGAGGCCATCTGTTTTAACTTCCAATGTGTTGGGTTTATATTGCATTGTGCCATTAAAAAGCCATTTTCTCTCTGTTATTCCGTGCCTCCTAATAGGCAGATATTAGGATATTTATCTACCTGGCAATATTCTCTGCCAATATTTGTCAGTCTTACTCCGCACAATTACAGCAGGAAAGGATTGGAAAGAAAAAGAACAAAGAAGTATAGACCACTAAAAAAGTAACTGTGTATACTACAGGAGGGTTAATGCATTCACTTTTCTATACATTTTGCTCACCTTATCTATTTTTTTCACATAGTGAAATTTCTTAAAGATAACCATATAAATAGTTTTTTCACCTATATTCAGGATTGTGTTTTGAAGGGGAGCTTGCATGTCTGCTGTAACAGGGAAGTAAAATAACAATGTCAAAGAAACTATTTAAATGTAGGATTTATTAGATTTGAAAATTCATCTTCTCTTAAAACACTTCATAGTCAGAAGGATGCTTAGATGAATTGAAAAGAAGTGACAGAAGTCAACTTGAGTGTGCCTTTCAGAAATTTTTCTTAGGGTTTTAATATTTTAACTACCGATTTCTCGTATCTTAAATCCACAGAAAGAAAAATATTCACGGAAAGATGATAATTAAGACCCATGCTGCTAGTCACAGGAAATCTTTTAGAGTTATAAATATCATTGAACAAAACAGTACAATAGTTTAGTGTAGATTTTCAAAAAAGAAACAGCTGTAGCCAAGATAATGACATGCCAAAATGTATCCTTTTAAAGGCATGTAATATAGTGTTTCTTCCTCAAATAGGAGAATTAAAATATGCACATACCAAAGCAAACAACAAAAGTATTTTTCCACGTAAATGTTTCTCCATGCTGAAGGATTCAGCTCATAATATAAAATAAAATTACCTAAATCTTAATTAAAAATTTGTAAATTTGGTAATGTAAATTCTATTTCAAGGGTTGCAAAAAATTACAAAAGCCAAATTAATTGTTTTTTCTTGACTTCAGGGTTGCCTCTGGAGATCACTGTCCCAGGTAGCCAGCAAGAAAAACAAGCATATAAGGAAATTTTTATAATCTAAGCTTGTACGTGGCAGGCATCACTTCTGCTTATACTCCAGTGACTGTATATCATTTAAATGACTGCAGCAAACTTCGATGGAAGCAAAGAACAACATCCAGCCCAATGCGCAGAATTTTTATGTGATGTATCATCTTCTTGTTAAGTGAGGGTGTGATTATTTCTGGTCTTCAAACCAGTACATTCAACAGACAAGTCATCGGTACTTTCAAACTCAGTATATACAACAGTCAACTGAGAAAAGTATCCGTACAAAACCTGTTGAATTGGAAAAGTGGGAAAAGAAAAGCACTGAAATTGCAGGGATGAAGAAAACTGTGACAGTATCCTGCAGGGAGGCATTGTGAAGAATCCTACCCTGGCAATGAAGGAAATTCTTTGATTAGAAACTGAATGCTTTTCCAAAGAAAGTCTCAGTGTTCTCAGTTGGCTCCAACTTTGCCCTCTGGGACTTACTCCTTGTTTATTAGTCCCGATGCTCATTTCTGCAGTGAATGTTGAAAATCTAATTTGCTTAGGGGCTAGTCTACTTTCATTCTCTTCTTCCTGCTGGTGCAACCTTGGAAGCCCAAGGTTTATTTACAGCTGAAACAATTAAAGGCATTTACTCTGGATGCCTTCTTATTTCCTTGGGAATATAATTTCCCTTAAAAATCACGACAGACTGCTGTTATATTTCTTAGTAGTCAGTTCCAGGTACTGGAAACTATACCGAAAGTTCTCACCTAGACATAGCTTTTAAGCTTCTATATTTTTAGCATTCTTGACCCCATTACTTTCTCATGCTTTGTACTTAATGATAACCACCATGAGATCACCTGAAAAAAATTAGTCTTAGATGGGAATATAAATCCTTTATTTCATGTTTGCCCCATATCTATTTGTCTTAAAAAGTCTTATGGGATATTGTCGTTCAAAGCCTTTTCCAGCCTTATACTCTTTAGGGTCCAGAATCAATTGTTGTCCCCAACATTTTTATAGGCTTAATCTTTAACGTTACCAATGAATAATTGTTTCCCTGAACTCATCTCTATCTTGTAATACCATGTCAAAAGCAGTAAGTGTATCCATACTTATGAACAGTTTGCATTTTCCAGCCATTTTTCCCAGAGCTGTAGGTACAGTGACTGACATTTATTGTTTTTGGGTTTTTTTGCAGGTAGCAGTTTTACAAAATACCTTGCCATTGCATAAAATAGGTCTCCAGATCTTGCGTGCAGTTTCTTTTTCTTTGCTGTCTTCTTCCTAATAGGAAGACAATACCACATATTTTATATAATTTTTTACATCAGCATTCCACTATATAGTCTCAAAGCAGACAGTGAATTTAGTGGTGAAATAAAATAGGAGTATATTTCTCGCTCACAAATTCAGGACAGTTCCAGGATACGGTGATAGGGGAACTCGTTCCTACTGGAAGTTCTTCAGAGACTCAATTTAGTGGAATCTTTGTCATCTGAAACATGCAGTTTCCGGGCCATCACGATGAATGCCATTTCAATAGCTACGTGAGTTAAGAGTATGGGGGAACAATTTCTAGGCCATACCTGAAAATGGTACAGAATAATTCTACTTCCACACTATAGAATAGAATGCAGTCACATGACCATGCCTACCTAAAAAGGAAGCTGGGAAATACAGTCTGTGTGCCTAAGAAGAAGATAATGGTTTTATGGAAAGCTAGTGGTTTCATTAATACCTGTTTTATTATTAAAATTAGATTTATAATAACTAATTTAATAAAAGGGTTAGATATAATCTATATCATTCAAATGGCATTATGAGATATATAAATACTATTATGTTTAATAATTGTCATTATTATCTGTATTATTTACTATATTTTATCACATTCAATTGAGGCTTTAATTAATTACCATGGTAATGAATCTTACAATGTGTTGTCATACATAGACTTTAAAGGCTTAGCTATCACATTCCAATTTTTTTGTGCATTAAACAGAAGAGGTTGATTATTCATGATCCATAATAGAAACATTATTATTTATTTGAAAACAACATGCAACCTTATCCTTTTCTTATTCTACATGCAAATAAATTCCAAATGGATCAAACATTTAAAGTAAAAATGTAACTTAAAGTTGTGTTGGAAAATATAAGTGCATATTTTTAAAATTTTAATTGGGAAAGCTCTTTCTGAGCATATGTAGAATTTTTACCAGACAAACATACAAAATTTCTATACTAAAGAGAAGTTAATGAATATTATTAAGTCTAATAAATAGAAAAAAAGAACTGCATAAAAATCAACAGGCTCTCAGAAAACTGTGGGACAACCTTAAGCATATCAACAAATATGTAAAGGAAGATCTAAAACAGAAGAGAATGAAAGTACACCTGAAACTAATATAATAATGTATGTCAACTGGAATTGAAAAATAAAAAAATAGAATATTTCATGCAAATAGTGACTAAAAGCGAACTGCAGTAGCTATATTAGGTAAAACAGAATTTAAGACAAAATGTTTCTAGAGACAAAGTGCATTTTATAGTAATAAATACAAACATATTTGTTCCTAACAGAAGCCCATAACACATGAATAGAAAGCAAACAGAATAGAAGAAAGAGATAGTTGGGGATTTCAAGATCTGTGTTTAATAATGGATACAGCAACAAGGAGTAAGATCACCAAAGGAATAGATCATGTGAACATTATAAATCAAACACACCTAACAAATATTGATAGAACACTACCCCCACAACAATGCAACATACATTTTTCTCAAGTGCTCAAGGAATTTTGTCCAGGATAGACATGTTAGGCCACAAAACAAGCCTTAATAAGTTCAAGTGACTTTCACTTTTCTCTTTGATTGTGTCAGCTATCTCCTGGTTGACGTCTTTGCTTCTGCTGTTATTCTGTAGTTTCTCCCAGAGTTGTCAGGGTGCTTCTCTGAGTGTATAGGTGCACCCTTGGCTACCTCTCTGAACATACTTCCTAACACTCTCTGTCATTCATTCTACTACAGAGATTCTAAACATCGTTATTTTTAAAGTAATTTTCTGTTTTTTTCAAAATTAGACTTTTGGACAGAAAATAATATGTCAGTTTTTAAAAATTGAATATTTGAAGATCTGAACATGTCAACATCAAGTATACCATTGTTAATGACATGACAAGAATTGAAAATGGGACACAAGATTGAACTCTCACATGGGATTTCAGAACCATTTGACAGGCTTACCAAAGCTTATACCCCATATGAGCAGGCTGTTTAACACACAGATACCCAGATGCACATATGCAACTTGTAGGCTAATAACGCGGTGCCCACACATGAAAAGTGAAATAGAGATTTAAGGCAATTTTCTGGGTAATGCAACACTAAATAACAATCTTGATTGTCTGGAGAATTGTCTCAATTTTCCACTTAACTTTGTGTGTGAGACTACATCTCAGGTAACAGCCTCAGAAAGAAAACCTATCACTGAGATTGCAATTGTTGTAAGAGCAGACTGTGAAAATCCACCTTAGTAAATCACAGGCACAAAGCAGCGGCCACTTAGAATTGTCTAACACCGAGGCCGTTACGTGTAAATGTGGATTGATTATTGATGAAAAGGAAATATACTCCACCATACTAGTTTGAAAAGGAATAATTACATACAACATATTGATTTTTAGTAATCTAGTATTTTTCTCTCCCCTTACTAGGCCACAAAATAATGGTCTTAATTTTCCTTTATATCTTAGGTTCCTTGAACAGTTTGAATACAGACTAACTTTTTAAAAATGCATTTTAAAAGATGAATATAAAAGTGAAGAGAAGAAAAATTTAATGTAGAAAAACCAATCTATAAGGCATTGATACCACCAGGTTTTGTTGATGCTAACGCAATTGTATTCCTGAGTTGCTATCAATAAATTGTAAGAGCAAGGATTAATATCTTTCCTGTAAAGGATTAGTAATGAAAATAGATGGCTACATACTGAAATAGACTGAATTGATTGGTAATCTTTTTGAAAGCAATCATACTGACCATTTTATAAAATTAAGACCACAAACTGGATATTCAAATATTTAGAAATTGAAATTAATAGTAGTTAAAATGAAAACAATAATAAAATAATTATGGAGCATAACTTACATTAATTATCAGTAAGGGAGACAGACTATTCTTCTTGTTAATAGTGATTTGATTTGCTTTTAGTGTATTAAACATACCAGTCATATTTTAATATATACATGGATATTTAAAAATCATTATGCAACAATGAATCAAGAAAACAAATGACCATAAGCAGAGAGTTAATTAATCAATTTACTTATCACAAACCTAACCTGTTCAGCAGTATTCCTAACGAGCTGGCAGCTCTTTGATTGTAAGACACACCAAGAAAACCTATTCTTTAAAGTGCTTTATACATGGCTAATTCTAAGTTAAGTATAGTTTTACCACTTGAAAAACTATATATAGTTTCTAATTTATATATATATATATATATTTAGTTAAAATAGAGTAAAAGAGACTGATTTTATTTTCCCATCTTAAACAACTATAAAACCTATAATATGTGTGAAACAATGGTACTCAAAAGGTTTGCTATCAGATGGTGATGAAGCAGAGGTCCCTGAGAGACAAGTAACAGTCAAGGCCATATGAGTGACACAATTTAGTGGCCAGAAAAAAATTCCAAGTTGCAATGCAAGGAGAGGGAACCCAATTAGGGCCCAGCAGTCTCCTTGAGTTACGGAAATAGATCCGGATACTAGAGAAACCAGGGCCATTCAAGTTTGGAGGCCAAAGCAGCAGACCAAAGCGAACTACACCAAAGAGAGTACTCTGGAGGTCTACTGAGGCTTCCTCTTGAATATTTAGTTGAGTACCAAACAGCTGATGCATGTGGAAAACTATTCAAGCCTAAAAAGAACTGCTTGAAATGATTGTAGGAAATAGTGTCTGCAGAGCTGTTCTAATTTAGGGCTGGAAAGAGTGTCCATTCTTTCCAGCCAAACTGGAAGACCTCAGAGTTCATGAGGAATTTTAGAGTGCCTCAGAAGCTGGCAAAAAAATGAACCCTATATTTTTTGGTCCTACTAAAAATTTAGAAAATAAATCTTAAAAGGAACAAACCATTTTCAAGATATATTCATCCCCAAACAAAGCAGAAGAATATAAAACACAAAAAATATTCAAGACACAAAATGAAATTCACAATAATTGGCATCTAATACAGTTACCAAGAATGAAGAAAACACATAATAATGAGAAAAATCAGTCAAAACTTTCCCAGAATTGATACTGATACTATTGGTAGACAAGAAAACTAAGTTATTATGACTCTACTCCTTGCGGTTAAAATCCTAGAGGAAAGATAACAATAATTAGTGGAGGCAGGGAACATGTATTTCTTCCATTAAGAAATGGAAGTTCTAGATATAAAAATTTTAATGACTGAGATTAAAATCATAGTAGATGGCATCATCAGCCAATTTGACTATGCAGAAGAAAAGATTAGTGTACATGAAAACATAGCAATAGAAATTATTCAAACTGAAGCACAAAGATTAAAAAAGAAAAAACTTCAGAAAAGTAACTCCCAATAAACTGTGGAGCAATTTCAAGAGGCCAGAAAAATCTGCAATTGTAGTCTCTAAAGGAGACAAGAAAAAGGGGAAACTAAAAATATTTGAAGAAATAATGGTTGAAGATAATTCATATTGGGTGGAATTCAGAACTCCACATCTAAAAAGTTAAACAAAAAAACAAATAAGCAAACAAAAAAATTCTAAAGCACTAGACGTAAGTGTGGAAAACTACGAGATACATCATATTCACATTGCTCGAAACAAGTTATAAGGAGAAAATCTTAAAAGAAGTCAGATAAGAGACATTATGTGTACAGACCTAAAGGATGACAGTATCTTTCTTATTGGAAACAATGCAAGTAACAAGAAAATAGAATACCATTTAAAGTGCTGAAAGAAAAAATCCGTCCCCTAGAATTTTAAACCAGGCAAGAACTTCTTTCAAAATGAAGGAGAAATAAAGAATTTTTCAGATGTAATAGATTGAACTCTCATCAAATGTCCTACAATGCAAGGAATATGAAAGCGATTGCTTACAATGTTAGTGCAATAGGACAAAATGGACACCTGAATCTCCACAGAGGAACGGGAAGCCCTAGAAACAGTAACCACATGTGGAAATATAAGACTATTTTTTTGTTAAAACTTAATTCACTTTAGAAGAGACATGAATATTGAATGTAAAAATGTAGCAACAATTTAAGAAGTTTATAATGTGCACATGTAAATTTTATGACAGCAATGGCTTAAGGGTAGAAGTAGAAAAATTGAAGTTGTAAAGTTTTTATACAATGCATAAAGTAATTTGATAGTATTTAAAATAGACAGATATGAGTAAAATTATAATTCCTAAAGCAGTGTCAAAAGAACAAAAACAAAAACAGAATAATAGCTAATAAACCAACAAAGGAGTTACAATAGCTCCTTAATTTTAAAAAAATCAGTTAGTCTAAAATGGGCAAAAGAACCAAAAAAAAAAAAAAAGCGAGAATCAACCTATAGGAAATAGAAAACAAAAACAAGATAGATCTGACTCAATCATAATAAAATAATTACATTAAACATAAAAGGTATAAACACCCAAATTTCTGTAATGCCAATGATTGAAAGACAACATTAAATCCTCTTAACACATTTGGGTTTTAAAAATTTCTTATACTATTTATGAGATTTTCATGTATAATTTGCATTCTTTATTATCTAGTACATGACATTAATGATTGATATAGTATATTACTGATTGAAATATATATTTTATGTTTTACATAAATATACAGTAAAATAATATTTGGTGTATATTCTATTAATTTTAGTATAATATAGACTTCTAAAACCATTATTATTGCAATACAGAACCCTCCCATGTTTAACTCCAGACAACTGTTGATCTGTTCTTATTCTAAATAGAAATTATTTGGAAAAATTACGTCAAGGTAGTGAATATTTATTTGTAATATAACCTATTGCTGCATGTTTCTTTGCGGTTTGGAATAATATAGTGTGGAGAGTAAAACTGATGATACGGAAGAGAGGGGAGAGAGATAACAGGGAGATTTGCAGAAAGGACTGACAATTTCTGGAACAGGTGAGATAGGTTGGTATCTAGGAGCAAATAGAGGGGCAGACTTTAGAAGTGTGCCTGGAAAATTCATCTACAATAGTATAATCCACTACAGAGTATGTATATATGAGTATATTATATACATATATAGTTTCAATGTCAATGTCAGAAAAATGTATACTAAAATAACCTTGGTGTAGTCTTTTCCTAACTGTAGGAAATTTGCACAACCTACAACAAATATCACTCTTATTCTCAGTATTTGTTAAAAGTAGGAAGATTTTCTGACTTTATTTATTATTTTAGAGAGGGAAAGGTAAAGAGAGGGAGAGAAACAACGTGTGGTTGCCTTTCCAGCGCCCCCTGCTGGGAACCTGGCTCACAATGCAAGCATGTGCCCTAGACCAAGAATCAAACTGGCAACCCTTTGATTCGCAGGCCAGCACTCAACCACTGGACCACACCAGCCAGGGGGGATTTCCTGACTTTAAAATTCCATTATGGCAATTCACATTTAAATGTTTGCCTTAATCTACAGACGTGTTATAGAGCCCTGCTCTGACTCCCTTTCCTCGCTGCTGACTTAAAATCTTCACTCTGACTAAACATTATCTGGATGCTTTATACCAGCATTAAATCTGACTTGGCCTGGCCTTTATAAATCATTAAAAGAAAATAATTGATAATTTTAATTGTTTGAAGGGATAATGTCTTATTTAAATAAAATTCCTTAAATAGGAAATAAATACTTGTATTAAAGGTGAGAGGTTAGAATTCTAAATACAGGTTGAAATTATAGGCATTCACACTCATTTGATTTGCTTTATTCAAGGTAGTTATGTTTTATAATGTTGTTGTGTATTTTCAAATACAATCCAGAAAAAAACTAAATTAGAGAAGAATAAAAGGGCCATGTGAAAGACATTTGAAAATTATTAATATGTGTAATTTAGTTCCAGAAGAAAAGAAGAGAGTGAGGCTGAATTGATATTTGAAGATTGTTATATGAAATATTAAAATGAGTGAAAGATATCAATCAACTCATTATTAAAATTCAATAAAACAAAAGCAGGAAAAAAAACAATGCAAATGTGACAGATATGTTTTTACATCTTATAGCAAAATTGATAAAACCCAAAGATAAAGCTGTATCTTAAAAGCAGTCAGAAAAAGATACATTATATTCCTGTAACAATGATAACAATTACACCTAACATTTCAACAGAAGTCATGAACCGCACTAAAGGATGGGGTGGTGTCAAAGTGCCATTGGAGGAGGGGAACTGCAAAACTGAATTATTTACATAAAAATAGTTAAGAAAAGAAGACCAAATGAAGACATATTTTAAAAACATAAACAAAATTACTGTTAACACAGCAGAACTAGAGAAATGCTGAAGTTCAGGATGATAATGATTCCAAAAGGGACCATGAAAGTTCAGATGAAGAGGACAAATTTGGATACAAATTCAGATGTTGAATATAAATAAATATTGCCTATACTAGGTAATAATAATAATTTCTTATGGAATTTTAATATATAGAATGAATATTTTAAAAATCATGTCACAAAGCAGAAGAAAGAGAGGAAATCAGATCCAAGGTCCTCTAAATGTCTGATATTATCTGAACACTGATTAAAAATATTTTTACTTAGAGGCAATACATTGAGGATTTAAGTTTCTGTGTCTATTATAACCATTAAAACTGATAGAACATAGAATATTTATTAGAGTAAGGAAAATAATTTAAAAAACTATTTGGAAAATCCAAAATAATGTAAAAAATAAAAAGATAAAACATAGAAAGTTTTTTAAATTAATAAATGGTAAATAAAAACTATGTAATTACAATAAATATGAATGGGTTAACTGTCCAAATAAGATAAACTAAAATCAATAATGTAAAAACAAAACAACTGGACAAAAAATAATTCACAATATACATTAGAAAATACTTAGAACTGAATGACGTAAGTCATGTCATCTTGGATTTATGGGATAAAGCTAGATTAGTGCTTTGAGGGAAATGTTTAGCTTTAAGTACATGTATTAGAAAAAACGTTTAAACTAAAGGACCTAAGGTTTTAGCTCAATGTGTTAAAAATGGTATGCAGACTTATTCCAAAGAAGATATAAGTAATTAAGTAATTAAAATGAGAGCTGACCTGGCTGGTGTGGCTCAGTGGATTGAGCCCCGCTTGCGAACCAAACGGTCACTGGTTCAATTCCCAGTCTAGGGCACATGTCTGGGTTGTGGGACAGATCCTCAGTAGGGGGCACACAAGAGGCAACCACATGTTGATGTTTCTCTCCCTCTCTTTCTCCCTCCTTTCCCCTCTCTCTAAAAATAAATAAAATATTTTTTAAAAAGAGAGTAAAATCAAAGAAATAGAACATATTTTAAAATCTATATAGCTAAAGTTGGTTATTTGACAAAAAAGAAATACACAAACTGTTTATATGTATATATATTTGGAATTAAAGAGATCATTAGACCATCTTATAACAAATATATGTTGTTAAACTTGACATTTTAGATAAAAATACTTTTTTGAAAATTTACTTGGATTCACAAAAACAAAAAGTAAAATTTTGAATATTTAAAAATTATTTGCCGAGTATTGGTATTGTTTATCACAAGGGATTTTCACAGAGAAAATTCTCCATATTGGTTTTACATATGATCTTACAAGTACTTGAGGAAAACAATCATACCACATTCTCACAAATTCTTCCAAAAGACAAAGTAAAAACACTTCCCATCCTTTTAATATGAACATCGGGACCTTGGTAGCGAAAGTTTCCGAACATTACAAGAAAGGAAAATTATGACCTCATCTTTCACATAAAATAATTAAGAACTTCACCATAAAATATAGCAAATGAAATCCAGAAATATATTAAAAATACATCTTTAATTATTGGTATTTTTCCATGAATGCTTGTGTGGCTTAACATTAGAAACTATATCAATGCTATTTGGCACAAAAATAGATTGAAAGAGAAAAATCAAATGATTGTCTAAATAGAAGGGGAAAATCATTTAATAAAATTCAAAACCCATTCAAACAAAAACATTTTGCAAACTAGGAATAGAGGGAAACCTGATAATTATTATAAAATGGATATTATATATATTCATACATATGTATATGCATATGTATATATATAATACATATAATTGTATATATAATACATACATGTATATGTATATACATATGTGAATATATACAAATATAAAATACCATATACATATGTATGGACACATATGTAAAATATATTATATGTAATTGTATGTAATTATAATATATATATTATATATATATAACAAATACTATACAAATGGTATGAAGGCCATGTCTTTCTTGAGGTTGGTAAAGAGAGGATGTTGAGGTAAACTCTAAAATGGACCCCCCCCAATGCCCACGCCTTAGTCCCTGGATCCTGTTAATATTATATTATATATCAAACATTTTGCATGTGTGATTAAGTTAAAACAAAAACAAAAACAAACCTTGAGGTGGGAGTCTGTCCTGGATGATATGGGTGAGCCTTAAATGAAAACATACATTTTTTTAGGACAGAAGGAAATTTCCTACCATAGGGGTGGAGGCAGTGTGGACACAGAGGCAGACTGGAGTGATGTAGCCACCAGAATTAGAAGAATCAGGAGACAGATTCTCCCTAGAGTCACAGGAGGACTGCAGCCCTGCTCACACCTGGGTTGCAGAGCAGGAAAACTGGGTTTTGGACTTCTGACCTCCAAACTTTATAATATAGTACATTTCTATCGTCTTAAACCAATATATTTGTGATGACTTGTTATAACCCGCTGACCCATTTACTGTCATAACGGCAAGTTTCCAAGAGCAGCAAGAGAGTAACCCCGATGTGCAAACACTTTTTAAGTATGCTTTTATCGTATTTGTTACTGTCCCATTGGCTGAAGAACTTCACATGGCCAACCTCAGAGTCAATGAGGATACAGCAAGGTATTAACAAATTGGGGACATTACTACAATCAATTCACTACAGAAGAACTATGTATTCAATTGACTTACAGTATTCTTTCCTTCTCCTTCACTTTAGAGAAATAAAATTGTTGGTGTACCCTGGCTGGTGTGGCCCAGTGGATTGAGCTCCAGCCTGCATACCAGAATGTCACAGGTTTGATTCCCAGTCAGGGCACATGCCTGCGTTGTGGGCCAGGTCCCAGTTGGAGATGTGTCAGAGGCAACCAATCAATGTATCTCTCACATATGGATGTCTCCCTCTCTTTTTCTCTCCCTTCCCATCTCTCTAAAATAAATAAATAAAATCTTTAAACAAATTGTCGGTGTTTTGGGGGAATAATATGCAAGACAGATAATTTGGTAATACATTTGTCAAATATAGGCTCATTGCTGAATAAGTGTTTATTTAAAGTGAAATATTTAAAGTTAAAAAATATATATAAATGTATCCATACTGCATTAGTGGCATAAACTGCTATGTGCTCACCCTAAACCAATAAACACGGCCAGAATGAATGACGGTTATAAGCTTTATTTATGAAGCTAGGGGTAGAGTCCCTCTCAAAGCACACAACGGTATGGATTGGGTAAGAAATACTTTCCCCGAAAATGTTTAAAATGATGTGAACTGAACACAGAGTGAATAGAGGCCGGGCAGCAAAATCACCAAACACCTGTTAAAAGTAATTCATAAAGGGAAGACTGAGGAAATGACTCTAAAGGACACTTGCATGGGAAGGGTGATGGCAGTGTAAGGGGAGTTCAAACAAATAACTGCTACAGTTGTGTGTGTTATTTATCACCTAAAATCGTGCGGCACAGTATCTTTATAGAAACAATTAATATACCAATTTTTCTAAGTAGGTGCCGATTCTAGTAAGTTCTAATGTAGTTATTTTATGTTCATTGTTGTTGCTCTTCTTTATTTTTTAGTCTGTCTTCCATTTCATTTCACACATATATTTTTGATATTTCACTTAATATTGGGGTAAAATTAATTCACTGAAACCTTTTTTAAGCCCAGAATAAGCTAATAGTATCTTTTACTTTTAAAAGATTGTTCAAGAATTTTTGTAATGTACTAAAGTTTTCTTGGGATATCAGTAGCAAGAGAATGACATGTATGGACAATTATATTGTGCAGTGTGAAAGCAAAACTTCCCCAGTAGTAATTATTTTCTTATTCCATTTTCATTACCCAGTATCTCACAAACCTATTCAAATGGAACTGGGTAAAATTTGTTTGTGTAGAAATGAATAAACTTAATCTGTATCCTATAATATTGAAAATCCTAATTATAATATTTTGAAAACAAGGAGAGGAATCCAAATAGATCATTTCAAGGTTTGGGGGACTTGTGGCAAATATGTTGAATGCATAGGTTGAAAATTCTTCTAGTATAAATTTATTGAAGGTACAGAGAACTCTACATTCATGATAAGACACATTTATGTTGTTAGTAGGTAAACAGGAATAACAAGTATTATAAAGAAGAGAGCTGGAGTTCACAAAAGATATATAACTTCAGTTTGAAATGTACTAGTATTACCTTATACACACGCACACACAACTCGTTAGTTTAATCCAACAGGGATTTATTATTATCTACCTTGCAGGGCTGACATGAGTATGAAGCTGATCCTGAAGAAAGCCGCGATGCTTTGGCTATCTCAGCTGTTCATACAACTCCACATATTGTTCGGATCAATATATAGTTTTAAATTAATGTAAGTACATGGAAACAACCTTACTGGCTAACACAATGATTATAGTGGTAGGTATGGCAACTGGGGAGCATGTACTGTGACTTCGTGTGAATTGGAAATTAGATTTTTTCACTGTAAACATTTTCACCCTCATACGACTTGGTGAGCTGAGTGCAGGCTAGAGTTTAGTCTTATCCCCACCCAGCCTGACACACACACACACATTTCACCATCACCATACACATCGGGGTGCCCTTTCATAGGGCATAATTTACACACATGGATGTGGCAGTCCTGGAACTGATTAATCTGTTCCATGGACCCCACATTCTGCAATGACCTTGAAAGTGACATTCAATGTATGTGATCATAGATTTTTCTTATGCAGAATAACCAGAGCATTAATCAGATGTTCAGGTCAGCACATTGTCCCCACAAAAGGTTAGCATCTAACAGATTATAAGATTAAGTAATTCAATTAAAAAAA
Source organism: Desmodus rotundus (assembly GCF_022682495.2). Taxonomy (NCBI): domain Eukaryota; kingdom Metazoa; phylum Chordata; class Mammalia; order Chiroptera; family Phyllostomidae; genus Desmodus; species Desmodus rotundus. Next base: position 51,485,631 of record NC_071389.1, read on the forward strand.
TGAAATTCATTATATTACTGAGTTTGCTGTATTAAAATTTGTTGTCCTGGCAATAATGGCCTAGTTAAAGTACTGAAAACATAAAGGTTTTCATGTTCCACGTCTGTTATAAGAAATTTTACAAGTTGTGAATTTGCAATGACTGGCCAATGTAGATGGCAAAACTTGGGGGCAGGCTCTTCCTCTGGGACGTATAAATAAAAAATTTATACCAATACAAATGAAACAAGAAGATTGAAAGGAAACTGCTCACTGATTAAACTGAAGGAGATAGCCTATGGATCTGCTTGATTCGTCTAGGCTCTATCTATTCAAAATTAATAAAAATTTGAAAAGAATTTGATTTTAACCACTTAAATCATGTTTGTTTAAAAATAGTGATGACAACTTTTTGTTTTATCAAATTTACAAAATTTTGTTTGTGTTTCACCAGCCACATAATTTTGTGTTAATTTAAATTCTCTTGACAAAAATATAACTAGTCTTTTAAATGATGTTTTTCACATAAATGACAGCACCAGATGTCTGCCTTTGTCAATAATTATTTTACTTAATAGATATAGACAATATTAAGTCCTGTTTTTTTAAACAGCTTTTCATTTGGAAGTGTTGAACCTCTTACCTGTAAATCTTTTTCTACAAGCTCATAAAAAGAAAGGAAACATATTTTTGTCCACTCTTGAATGTGACACAGTTTGGGAGTGAACAGGAGACTTTTCTTCCTCTCAGACCCACTTGGCTTTGCATGTTCAAAAAGGAATTTAATAAAAAGGCAGTGCAAGTGATTTTGACCTTAACTTTAGTTTTTTCTAAGATGTGCAGTTCTGTTTTTTCTTGTTCTTTGACAGAAGTAAGGAATACTGCATGGTGGACTGCATGATTCCCTCTGATTGACTTAGGCAGGGTGTGCATAGCGTTGCAAAGCAAGGGAGCAATGTGGAGCTTTCAAAGTGACAGACTGGTTACAGAGTGATTGAAGAAGTGTATGTCCTAGCGTGTATGTGATGGGCTTGGGGAGAATAAAGGAGGGGTGAGGAAAGGAACTCATCACTTGTATTTATACTAGTTTCTTCTTTTTTTATGTGCGTGATTACCACTGTGTAAGAAGAAACATGTAATTTAAATAATATGAACCTATCTTCTCTTCATACAAGGAATAAAATAAAATGTGTATTAAAGCATATGACATTTCAAATTTAAAGCAAATAAATATATGAATAAGTACATAAAAAGATGCCCAAGATATTCATTATTAAGAAAGTGAAAATTAGCCCTGGCTAGTGTGGCTCAGGGAATTGAGTGCCGGACTGTGAACCAGAGGGTCGCAGGTTTGGTTCCCAGTCAGGGCATATGCCTAGGTTGCAGGTGTGGGAGAGGCAACCATGCATTGATGTTTCTTTCCCTCTCTTTCTTCATCCCTCCCTTCCCCTTTCTCTAAAAATAAATAAATAAAATCTTTTAAAAAATTATAAAAAAGAAAAGAAAGTGCAAATTAAATTCCCAATTAGATTCCACTACACAATTATTAAAATGGAAGATATTAAAGACTGAATATACCAACTGTCTTAGTCATTTTGGGCTGCTGTAACAAAGTACCATAGACTGGATAGTAAATAATGACAACTTCACTGTACTAGTCAGTGCGGGTGGTAGGTGCTTTTGAGTGAGCATGTGTACTGTGTGGCCATCGTATCCAAAATGACCGAGTCAATAAAACAACAAATTTGCTTCAGATTTTGCAATAAGCTTGAACATTCCAATGTGGAAACCATTTGGATGATTCAGAAGGACGCAGCTATGGGCAACTGGTGATTGGCAGCTTTGTCACCACAATGCCCCTGTTCTTGAAGAGTTTTTGGCAAACACCAAATCACTCAGGTGACTCCATGCCCCCTACAGCCCGTATTTGAATCCCTGTGACTTCTGACTTTTCCCAAAACTAAAATCACCTTTGAAAAGGAAGAGATTTCAGACCATCAGTGAGATTCAGGATAATGCAATGGGCAGCTGATGGTGACTGGGAGAACTGTGTGAGGATCCAAGGTGCCTACTTGGAAAGTGACTGAGGCATCATTGTGCTATGTACAATGTTTCTTGTACCTCCTTCAATACTTGTCTCTTTTTCCTAGTACATGGCTATATACCTTTTAGACAGACCTCATAAATGATAGAATTATTTATGTAATGTACCACTTACATTACCGTACAAATAGAGTGTGAACTTTTCTTATACAGCTAAAGGTAAACCTATTATTTGATCCAGACACTCTACTTGTAGGTATTTAACTCAAAAGACAATAAATCATATATGTTCAAGTAAAAAAGCATATACAATGTTTATAGCAGCTTTTTAAAAATTTGCTAGAATTTAGAAAATAGAACAAAAGATAAATTAATAAAGAAATTGTGGCATATCCATGAAGTCTTTTCAACAATAAAAAGAAATGAAACACTGAATGACAAAATAACATAAATGAATTTCTATTAATTGTGATAACTGAAAGAAGTCGGAAAGAAAAGAGCACTTTATTGTGCCATTTGCATAAAATCTAATTTGCACTGCATTTATATAACACAACTTGGAATCTATGGGGTCCTGGTGACTAATGTAATGACCTATTTATGAATATAGCATGCAGATAACCGTTTCCCTTTAATTAGAGAAGGCTCAGGATGTCAAGTGCAGGCAGTTGTTTGTCTAGACTGAGTACTTCATGGGGATTCACCACATTCTGGGGATTATCTCTCTGACCTTCCAGAATTGCCCAAACTTTTAGGTATTCATTAAGTGGAAAAAGGGTCAAAATGTGTTGGAAAAATAATTATAAACAATTATAATCAGAGAACAAATTTTATATTCAAACTTTTTTGACTCTGTCTCTATTGTCATAACTTTCATATTCGAATGGTTGCCTTGGGATAGACATTTACTTGCCATCCAAAATGGGCTAACACAGCTTCTAAGACCCTCAGAGTCAGGTTCTTCCTACAGCCTGATATGTCGCTACTATAAACTCTAGCGTTCAATAAGAGTACACAAGAATGTCCTGAAATATAAATTTTGTTCAAATTGAACTCCCACTGCAAAAATAAATACTTGCAAAGACAATTTGGAGGTGTAAGTAGAGGAGAATTTATTTAGTCAATAAGCACATACTTGTTGAACATGATCAAATATGCTGTAGACATACAAAGGGGGACCCCAAAAAGCCAGACTTTATTAATAAAAAATTGTGCATTTATTCTTACATGTTTAAACTTCAATCACCTTCAAAATACTCTGCATTTGATGTAAAACAACTATTGGGACATTTTACCCACTGCTCAAAATAGTTTTTGAACTCATTAATTTTGAAGCCACTTAGTGTTTCTGCCATTTGTTTCCCTTTGAGGGCTTTTTTGATCCAGAGAAATGAAAAAAAGTTGCTCAGAGCAAGACTAGTTGAAAAAGGAGGGAGGAGCATTGGGGTCATGCCATTTTTGGTCAAAAACTACTGAACACTCAATGCAGTGTAGACAGGTGAATTTGTAAATCATCCATCATGAATCGGACACATTGAAAGAGTCTTCAGAAAAATCATTGAAACTGAGCACACACAGCATCTTACAACAATGCCAGCAGGTGCCCTGATACAGATGGGTTCCTAGAGCACAGCCCAGCCTCTGCCAGCAGAGGAAGCCTGTGCTACCAGGGGCCAACCCTCTAAAAGACAATTCTTGTTTTTTTGGATCCCCCCTAGTAGGTATTGTGAATGGGGACATCAAACAGAACAAGGGAAATAGCCTGCTATAAGAAGGGATGATTTTTAGGTGGAACTGATAAATGTGGAGTTTAAGTAGTCACCAACATAATTCTGATCAAGAGATTAGCAGGTTATATGGAAAAAAATGAACTTAGAACATTTAGAATCAACAATCCACTACACATGAGATATCTCTCAGACATCTGAACACTTTGTGGAATTCTTTCAGAAAACTCAAAAGGGAAGCATTCAAATATTTTATTTTTTCCTGAAAGTGAACTACAACCTCAGTGTAATCACCATCAGCATCACAAAATGTTTATCTTGTATAAACAGGATATGCTGTAATGACTTGCAAACTAGGTAAAGCTGTCCTTGAGCTTGTATATATCATGGTGATTTTTCAAGTTATTAGAACTATATTAGCATCTTTACCATTTTTATCCACAAAATACTTTCCATTTGACTCGTTTTTACTTCTTATATTTTTCTCACACATTTTCTTTGGAGCCTAATATATAGTTCTTAAAATCATAATATATATATTTCTTTCTAATTGTTTTTTTAACTCAATATGTGTTCTCCAGACAAGTTTCTTTAATGAACTTTCTTGTCGAACATTTTGTTTCATTTTTATATAACCAGTTTGTTCATTTATTTATTAATGAATTTCAAGAGTTCTTTATATATTCTTGATATTTCATATTTATAATTTACATATATTTTTCTCTGAGTCTGTGACTCATTTCAGTCTCCCAATAGTGTCATTAAAGAGCAAAATATTACAGTCAAATTTTTCAAATACTTTCAAAAATATGTTTTGGTGTGGTATCTAAGACATTTTTGCTTTAAAACAAGTCAGAACAAACTTTTAATTGAAGTTTTATAGTTCTGGGTTTTATATTTAGAATTAAGACTTGTTTTGAATTATTTTTTCTTGATGGTGTGAGGAATGAAACAAATGTCTTAGTTTGTTTATTTAGCATATGAATATTCAGTTCTTTTGACACCATTGGATGAAAAGATTGGTTTTTTTCCACTGAATTACCTTTACCCTTTTGTCAAAAATCAGATGTCAGTTTATGAGATAATCCTATTTCTGAACTTTCTATTTTTCTCTTGATCTACTTGTTGATGTTGGTGCTAATTCCATGCTGTTGGTAATAGTAGATTTAAAATAAGTCTTAAAATTAAGTTTTGTTGTTCAATCATCTTTGTTCTCTTTAAAGTTGTTTTTGGCATTGCCACATTAATTTTAGAATCAGTTTGTCAATTTCTACAAAAGAGGTTATGGACATTTTGATCGGAGAACAGTGAAGTTATAGATCAATTTGGGAGAATGGATGTCTTAATCATGTTGTGGCTCTGAACAAGTTACAGTTGACTCTGGAACAATGTAGAGGGTTATTAGGAGCAGAGACCTCAGAGTGGCTGAAAATCCACTGTAGCTTTTGACCCTTCAGAAACTCAACCACTACCACCTTGCTGTTGAATGAAAGACTTCCTGATAACATACAGGCAATTAACATATACTTGCTTATATTTTATGTTATTAAATATTAAAATAGACTAGTATCTACATATATTTTATTCATTCATGACCTACTTAACTTTTTCTTAGCTTTTGTTGACATTTCTAGGCTGTGTGGTTTATATGGAAGTTTTTTCAAATTGCCACAAATCTCCAAAAATTTCTACAATACATTTTTGAAAACAATCTACATGTAGGTAGACTCCACACTGTTCAAACCTCCTTTTTTAAGGGTCAACTGTATAGATGTCCATTTATTTATGTCTTCTTTCATCTCTCTTAGCAGTTCTATAATTTATAGGGTACAGGTTTTGCAATTTTTGGTCAGATTCATTTAATTTTGTTCTAATGTAACATACTGCTATGTTAAATTTAATTTTAAACATTTTTTAAGAACATGGAAATGCAATTCACTTTGTATATCTTGTATTCTGCAAATGTGATAAACTTACATATTACTTTTCATAGCTTTTACTTTTGTATACCCCAGTGAATTTTCAATAAGGAACAACATGCTATCTGTGAAAAGAATGTTTTACATCTTCTTTTCAAACTGTGTGACTTATATGTCCTTTTTGTTTATGCATAACACTGGCTGGATCCTCTAGTACAATGTTAAAAAATAGTGTGAAAGGGCATTGTTGTCTTGTTCTAATTTTAGAATAAAATTATTTAGTCTCTTACTATGAAATACGATGTTAACTACAGGACTTTTTGTAGATGTCTTTCATCAGGTTAGGGGTATTCCTTTCTTTCACGATCTGCTGCGTTTTTAACAGAAATTAATGTTGCCTTTTCTCTGTCCATTGGGAATGATCCTATGGTCATTCTTTTTTAGTTGGAAAATACGGTAAATTGCATTGGGGTGTTTGTCAATGTTAAACTAACTTTGGTTAAACCCCACTTGGCTCTCATGTATTATCCTCTTTGTATACTGCTGACATTGATCTGCTAACATTTTGTTAATATTTTTTTTTCTATGTTCGTGACAATTTTTGGTCTGCAGTTTTCTTTTTAAATGCTTTTTGTTTGGTATAAGAATGATGTGGGCTTTATACAATGTGTTGTGCAGAATTTTTCCTCCTGTTTAATTTTCTGGAAAATATTGTAAAGAAAATTTTTCTTTAAATATTTGGTAGAAATTATCAGTGAAACCTTCTCCTTCTGGAGTTTTATTTGTAGGAAAGTTTTATGCTACAGGTTTAGTTTCCTCAGTACATAAAAGACTATTCAGGTTACCTATTGTTTTTTAGTAAGCTTTCACAGTTGTGTTTTTCAAAGAATTTTCCCATTTTATCTAAGTTGAATCTTGGCAAAATGGTGATAATGTCCTCTACTCTCTCAGCTTCAAATTCATCTTTCTAATATCACCTCTGTAACTCTGGATTTAAGACAGGCAAACCTTATCTCTGCACCAACTGTTCTTCCTCGTAAGCTGTGCCACTGAAGGGCCCTGGAAAGAGACCATACAACAGTGGGAAGAAGGTTTTGCTTCTAATAGGTGCTTCCTACTTGCTTTCTGTTCCCATTAGTAACTCTCACCAATACTTATTCACAGTGGCAGTTGGTTCCAGTTTACATTTCCCGTTTAAGACTTACCAAACCAGGCTTGAAACCTCCTAGGGACATCAGTACCAACTGATTGTCAGAGGTCTGCATTCTAGACCCCAGGGCACCTCTCTGATCTGAGACACCACTGAGAGCCCTGTTTCTCAAAGATTTAACTTTCAACTCCACAGAAGCCTTCCCTTAAGCCTTTAAATTTGAAGAATTTTGAACTCTTCTTTCTGTTCTCCCAGCCATATGTCTGGTGCTGCTTCCTGCAGCTGCTTCCTCACGACACCTCAGTGTCGTTCCCAGTTTGCTATTTCAGTCCTTCAATCCCTAGAATCCCTAGTTAGCAATTATTCGCATTAAAGTTTATTTGTTGAAACTGAAATGTTTTCTGCTTTCTACCTACACCCTGACTAACCTAATACATATATATTTATTTCCGTTTTATTCAATTTTCATATTATTTTCAATTTCTTTAGAGTTGAATCAGTTATAAAATAAGGTCTAAGAAAAATAAAGTATTTTTTATGTAATGCAAACCTCTGATCTTTAAATTTCAGTGCAAGAAAAAAGCGTTTGATGTTTTTCAAATTACTGCTTCTAATATAATACATAATGCAATCTATTAAAAAATTAACAGGAAAATATGAGTAAAAATAGTTAAGTGTCCTCATTTTATTAGTCTGGGTAAAGTACAGGCTAGACGTCACACGTACGTTTATGTCCTAAACATTAGAAATCAGAATTGTATTAAGTCAGACTCCAGATTAGTCATGAGATTTGATTTAAGGAAAAGACATGATAAGAAGAAAAAAATGCAATTGAGATTGTCTCAATTTCCTGATTGTCTCAAATTTCCTGGCAGTGCCCAAGAATTTGCTTTTACTCATATTTGTTGGATTATTACAAAAGCTTTGGCATTCATTGCCTCTATTAGCAATTTAGGGTTTTAGGAAATATAAAGATAAAGCTTTGTAACATTTTATTTTCTGCTCAATTATTATATAATACTTTGCAAACAGTCTAAGTGTGAGGTTGTTTGGTATGGCAAATTATAGCTATATATAAATATGTGTATATATTTACACATAGCTATATCTATATCTATATTCATATACAGATATAGATACATAGTCTCTAGCTATATTTTTTTTCTGGAGATCATAATCTCCTCTTGTTTTTTTCCCCAACCTTCTGAGTATACTTAGATAAGCCACATTATACCCTTTTGACTAAGGGGCTGTTTTCATAAGTTGCACTGAAACTTGTATCCTTGAAATTACGAATGACTGCTTCAGTCTCAGCAAGAGATAAACTGACTGAACATTGAAGATTAATTTTGTGTGATCACTACTGCTATATGAAAAGAATTCTAGGTAGGTATAAAATTAAATTAGAGACTGCTTTAACTTAGCTGCCAAACTGGAGCTAAAAATTCGGGCCAAATATTTTACTGTGATGATTCATCACCTCAGCAGAGAGGAAATCATAACTATTTTCATTTCACATCCTCTAATTCTTTGATTTCATCACCTCCCATCTGTAGACCAGTGATGTTCTTGAGGCTATGAGAAACGTGTATGATGGTTGAAAGCCCTTTATAAAGAAAACTTTCTGCAGCAACTCTGATAATGCTTCTGCTCTGCCTGTAAAGCCTCTATAACAAGGCAAACCTCAGAGATACAGAAAATCTTTGTGATGCGTTGCTATTTTTCATAATTTTAATTGTTTCACTTTCTTATGCTTAATATGGGATCATGGACAGATAAAACAAAACATATGATGATTTTTCCTGTCAATTTGGAAGGTCAAAAAGAACCAGTCTCATAATACCAGTCAAGGATCTGTTCACTGACTTAAAAAAAATTAAAACTGTAAGATAGCCCTGAGGTAGCAAAGTGCACCTGCTCTTTACTTCCACAAGTACATTCTTCTTTTATGTGGGGTAAACTATGTAATATACACAGAGAGGAATGAATTAAGAATAGATCATATAGAAAGCCTATTATTATCAAGTAAAAAAATTATTTGCAGCCCCCCCAAGAGAGTTCCATCAATTTGTTTCTTTGCAGCGTGTGCATTGACTGAAGTGCTCTTCACAATGGCCATCAGAACTTGATAACCCTTCCGCAAGTAATTTCAGAAGAGTTGATTAAAATGGGATAGTGGCTAAATAAGAACTGAAATAGGATTATCGAGGTTATTAATGTGTGCCAAGATCTGATTCCTACTTGCTAGGCCTGTGAAATAGCATGGGAATACCCATGCTACTTACCACTGATTTCCTCTAAAGGTGTCAACTCCAATCTATAGATGCTTAAGAGTAATTGTATTTACATATCATGATGACACTAAAATAATTGGTTAATAATCAAATAATTGGAAACATCAAGCCAATTTTTGCCATTTTTAATGGGGTGAAACAAATTTGTAGGTTAACTAACGTTTAATGTTTCCACTTAATTTTTTTGGCCTAGTGTTGATGATAGAAGTTTAAGTTTTGCTTGTTTTGATCCACTGTAAAAAATTCCATTTGTCTAGTGACTATTGGATCTTATTTAAACTCTTATCATGTTGCAGGCATAAAATCTCAGTAATGACTGGCTTCACTTAGTACTTTCAAGTCTCAATGTAAATATTTAGAATGAACAGAAGCAGTTCATGTACATAGGTAGTTCTGTGCACATTACAACTCTTTCCCTACATTGCTAAAATTGTTGACTATAACTGGTAAAACTACTATTGTTCTATTCTTGTTTAGAACTGTTTATTCCAACATTATTTTGATTATTTGGGTCCTGTATAATATTCATGTATCTGTGACAGCTCAATGAATCTCTTGGTAGTTCCTCAAGATTCATCTTTTAAAATCTTTCTATTCTCACTAGAGAATAAATAAACTATATATTTTTTATTTGTTTAAATTCCAGCCTTTGACCAATTTCATGTAAAACAGAAAATCCAAAGTTGAAACATTCCTTGCATATTGAAATGTGCACGACTTCCATTGTACAGTCTGTGCTGGTAAATTTTCTTGCAAAATGCCTTTGTCATCAGTGGTAAGGACTTTGTAATTCTCTTGTAATTATATCAAAAATAATACATTGAACCGTGTTCTTATGAAAGACTCTGACCAATACTTAAAACTACTTAATTTTTTTTTCTCTAGTTCTGACGTCTATTCCCTTGGGACCACCGGTAGGAAACTTGGGAATCAATATCTGCTTGCTGCCTTGTTTTGTTTTATAACTCATTCTCACTAAATATAAAACCATAAAACATCATACACTATGAAATAACAGTTAGTGAGATTCACTTCTCTGTGTTGTTTAGGCATATCAGAATCTAAGGACTTTTACAAAGAGAATGTTTAAAGTCAGTTCTAAACTACTTGGGACAAAATAACCCACCTTGATGTTATGTTGGTAGACTGTAGACAAAATGCTTCTATATTCTTTTTATAATACCTTGATTTATGTTATGTGTTACAGACTCAGAGTTTGATTAGTACTCTTATTTTTAGTCACTAACTTTAATTTTATGACATTAGTTTTTGATGGATTTTTGGAGTGACTTCAACCTGAAGCTTGGACTATTTCTTCAGTATATAGAATTCTGTATGTAATTTATAGGGAATAGAATGAAAGGGCAGATAAAGTGCTTCTCAGATAAGGTCAAGTTAAAGGAGTTCATCATCACCAAGCCATTATTATATGAAATGTTAAAGGGACTTATCTAAGAAAAAGAAGATAAAAAATATGAACAGTAAAAATGACAGTAAACTCACAGTTATTAACAACCACACCTAAAACAAAAACAAAAGAAAACTAAGCAAACAACTAGAACAGAAACAGAACCACAGAAATGGAGATCACATGGAGGGTTATCAATAGGGGATTGGGAGGGGGATAGAAAGGGGAAAGGTACAGAGAATAAGTAGCATAGATGATAGGTGGAAAATAGACAGGGGGAGGGTAAGAATAGTGTAGGAAATGTAGAAGCCAAAGAACTTATAAGTATGACCCATGGACATGAACTATAGGGGGGAATGTGGGAGGGAGGGGGTGGGCAGGATGGAGTTGAGTGAAGGGGCGGAAATGGGACAACTGTAATAGCATAATCAATAAATATATCAAAAAAATGTTCCATACTTGCTACTTTGAATAGAACACTGGCACTTTATTTACATTCATATTTTAACACACTATTTTTTTCAAATGAAATTAATTTGGTCATTTTATATATCTTAGAAATTTAACACTTCCTTTTTTTCTCATTTTTTTTATTGAGCAAAATCACATAATCAACCAATAGGAGTTCAATCTCTGTAGATCCTAAAACTAGAACTTGATATAAGCTTTTATTTTTAACGATGATTTGTTTCTACTTTTGGTAGAATTGTGTATGTCTCAAAGCATACAATCTTAAATTAATTGCAGTTAAATTCAGTTAAAACAAATTAAGTACCCACTTATTTTCCTTTATTTCCTCATTGAATCCTTGTTATTTCATAGGAATGTGGCTATTTGTATCCCCATGTGCAAATGAGAAAGTGGACATTTAGGAGATTGAAAAAGGGTAGGGTGCCGGTCTTCACATATTATATTACAAGTCTTCATTGTAAAGCTATATCTACTAGCGTTAAAACCAGTGCATGGTTTCATGCAAGGGCCTTTGGGAATGACTCACTGATTAATCAAAAGTATTGCATTATACGGCACCTCAATCCATACTGACTGAGTCTGTCAGTCTGATGATACTTTACTTTGAGCTTTCATAACAAGGATAATTTGCAATTCAAAATTGGATTCACCTTTTCTAATTAGGTGAAATTACAGTTGCCATATTATAATTAAAGGTTATATGACAGATAGGAGTCTTTATTTGGATTTTATCAGATTATTTTTCTAGTTTTCTGAAAATTGTAGCTTATAATGAAAATGAATTTTTAAACCTTCTGACAAATATCTATTTTTATTTAGGATTAGGGCTGGTTTCTCTTTCTGAACTTGCAATGAAGCTGTGATTGTCTATATTATGGAGCTCCCATTCAAATGCATTTCTTTCTCTACCAAACTGCCTAAAGGTATCGATGTCAGAATATGTTCTTTCTAACGAGCACATGATGTCTCCTAGAGATGCTACAAAAAATATCACCGTGCCTCAAACCGAATTATAGTAATACCACTTAATAATGCTTTTTAAAATGCCCGAGATCGTACATCATAGAAATATTGAAATATGGAGGTATTATACAGGAAATACATTGGCAAAAAAATTGCTTTTAGTTTTTAGCTATTGAAAAGTTTAAATGTATGAAAAAAATCTCTGCTCAAAATAAAGAAGTTTAGACTTTGATGTCTCTCTTGCCCCTCATAAATTTGAATAACCTAGGAATAGTTTGGAGTAGTTACACAGAATCTGAAGTCAGATTGCCTTGGGTTCAATGTGGAGAACATTTCCCCACTCCCTTATAAAATGGAGCAAATGCCTAGAATTGTTGCAAGAATTAAGACTTAATGCATATAAAATACCTAGAATATTATTTAGCAAAATGTTTGCTCTCCAGAAATGTTAATTATCTCTCCTTTGGAGAGTGTATGTATAATAGAAGTTTTGCTTACAATTTTCTTTTGACACTGTTTAAGATAATCCTTTAAATTATTAAAAATTTTTATATACCAAGTTTTTCTAAAAACTAGGTTTTTATGATTTATGAGTAATAAATTAATCTAAACATTATATCCCTATAGCTCTTTTTGGAGTTTTAATTAATATTTTGCTTTTAGTTAACAAAATAAATTTAACTCAGGACTGGATCCCTTAAGACCTTAAACAAAACACTTAAAATCTATCATATGTTGATTAAATTTTTTTGAATCCTCACCCAAGGACACGCTTGTTGATTTTAGAGGGAGGGGAAAGGAGGGAGAGGGAGAAAAACATCAATGTGACAGAGAAACATTGACTGATTGCCTCTCACTTGCACCTAGACCGAGGACTGAACCCGCAACCTAAGTATGTGCCTTGACCTGGAATTGAACCCACAACCTTTCAACCTACAGGATGGTGCTCCAACTGACAGGGCCATACCAGCCAGCGCTATGGATTAAATTTCTTATATATATGTTTTCATTTTAAAAATTATCTACTTCAATATTTTAATATATTTAACTATTATAATGAATAAGAATTTATATTCAACTTCTAATAGATTATATGGAAATAAAACTGATAGCACAAATGTATTCTTTTTATTTGTTTGTTTGTTTTTTATTGTTCTATTTAGTCCCAATTTCCCCCTACTGCTCTCTCTTGCCCTGCCCACCACTCAATATCAATGAGAACAAAATAAATATCAAGCTAAGATTTATTGGTATTAAAATGACCATTTTTTCTTGTGTTCATTCAATAAAGATTTACCATATTCTAAATCCATATTCACAGTAAGACACTGCTCATTCAGAATATTAACTTTGGGATTAAGCTAAAATATCAGAAATGTTTGATATTTTGCATTTTATGTTCTTATAAAATTTTAATAGGTATTATTCCACTGTAAATATCAAACAATTAGTTACTTGAAAGTTTGTGCCTTGGTATTGTTTATAGACATTTCCTTTTCATACAAGATATTAGCAACCATTTTAATTCAATCAAAATATTTCCTTTCTGTACAATACTTTCTCTAAGGATGTTGCCATCATGGCAACTGAAGCTCTCCATAACAATACCATGCAAACAACCAGATTGAATTATGTTGATAGAATTTTGAGGTAATTAGATTATGAAGATGCTTTGTCTTTTCTAGTTCAGAGGTTTGTGTAACATTGCTAAACAAATTATTCTGAAAATATTAGCTTGTTTACTTTAATCATTTATTGTCATCTAACTCTATTATATCTGTCTTACAATCTCCCATCATATACGTGTTACAAAATTGCCTAGTGGTTTCTTATCAATTCACTGATTATCTCCTGTTATGTATTTCATTTGATATCTCTTTCTGGCATCTTTTTGGTTTTGTGGATGTGTTTTAGTAAATGGAGCAATGACTGACTATAAGAGAACTCATTTTATTTAGCTTGGACAAGCTGCACACACCAGGGAGTATGATTTGGAGAGTTTCCCTTTATTTCTTTTTATATTGCAAAGGCTTTCTATTCACGTACGGATTCTAAGGATATTTGAGTTATTTCGATATTCACGAAATGTGTTTAAAGTTGGGTGTGTGTCTATATGTAGAGGATGCCATCAGTAAATTCTTTGGTGTGAGTTGCTCAGTGATGTTGGGGCTGGGGAAACAGACCTGGCTGGGAATCTGTCACTTACAGATCTATACTGTGTCACTTTTTCCATCACTGTGGATGGGCAAGTGTAAACGAGTGTCAGAAAATAGATTACTTGGACGATGTTTTCCTTAGTATATTGCAGTTGCCTAGAGAATGTTTTAGTTTTTTATTGAAACAGAGCTATTAATCCAGACATAGCAACTAAAGGTTATAGTGTCTAAAGCAGAGGGAGGAGCTTCTGAGTAAGGCCAAAGATGTAGCTGTGTACTGGCTTTTCCCCACTTTAAAATGGAGTCTGAACACAAAAATGTGGAGATAATAAAAACTGGGACACTGGCAGCGAGCCAAACACTCTTGCCTGAAATTTCTAAGTAACCTTTGGCAAAGGCTTTTTGTTTTCACAATCTGAGTTAATTTGTCCAGGATTACGACATGATAGACAAATAGAGTATGTATATATACACATAGAGAGGGTAATAAATTAAATTTTGATGTATAAAAAAGTCTTTTGTTTTTAATAAAACAGAGACAGATATTGCTATCAGAAAAGACTCCACCTACAAATCAATATCTACTTATTATGATGATTGATTCAAAAGGGATTAATGCTTTACAAATTGCAGTTGACTTGAAATAATGTAAATCTGTTCTTTGCTAAATTTATAAATTTGGCTTTTTAAATTACATACTAAATATATGCAAATACGGTGATTTACATTTTATTGGTTATGTTAGAAATTGTCTACACGTTAAACCCAATCCACACTAGAAGTCAATATCTACCTGTATTCAACCTCTTAAAAACACATTTAGAAATCTCAAATTGAATTTTATGTATAATTTTGAATGTATATTTCTTTGTCAGGTTTATTTTGTCATAGTTATTGAACTTGTTTCTTACATCTTTAAATTATCTGCTATCCAAGGTAAATTAGTCACTTACCTAACCACCATGTGCAGAAATATTTCAAACATCATGGATCTTTTTACAAGTTCAGTGATAGAGTCTCTGATTATTGGAGTAGAGAATATACTAATTAAGCTTGTTAATTTTAGTAACTGAACAGATATGGATAAAATACCTCATGTTGTAAGAAGGAAAGAAATGAAAAAGTTTAGTACAAAAATAATTTTATAAACCAAAGAGAACTCAGAACTAAGGTTGTTCGTAAAGAATAAAAGAAAAGTAATTGGACCCTGAAGACTGGGAATGACAGAGTTGCTTATGTGGTTACAAAATAATCAATAAATATTTAATGCCAATTTACATTGGGTAAGGCGGTGTTTTCTGGAAATGGAGAACTGAGAAAGTCACAAACAGTGGCCTCAACTTAGGTGAAAAAAGTTAATAATATAAGTTAAAAACTGATTATGACTAAGTAGTGTTTTGTTAGAATTTTTAAAAAAGTAAATGAAAAAGAATGTTGTCTAATAGAATAACATTCACATATGTAGGTCATTCAAATTTTTAAAAAGAATTTAGGGAATTTCAAGGACAGAAAAAGATCATTAAAGCTATAAAATGTAAAAGAAAGTGATACAATGCTTTCTAGGGGTTCATGTATTCAGCTTTTCTCGTCTTTACCAGCCTCCTTCCTTTTCTTTATCCCCCGAATTCACCCTACCAGATACGGCATAACTAAGGTCACCTTCCTGCTCTCTGATCAGGCTTATATCCTTGAAGTCATCCTAATTCTTCTGTCTTCTTCTTATATTACTACTCCACACAGTTTCCACCATGACCTTTCTTAAACAAAAATATGATTAATCTTCCTATTGTTTAAAGACCTTCAATCGATGGTTATCTTCTTATCTTGGTGACAGGCACTCAAGATATGGATCTGGTTTATATGATCTTCAGACTAATTTTGTGAAAAATTTTTTAACGTAGGCTCTAGCACACCCAACTAATTACACATCTCCACATATATATTGTACAGTTTATTCTACCATTGACCTTGTATATGGCCCATTCACCAGAAGCATTGCTTTCCTTACCTTACTAAGGTGTGCCCTCCTTATCACTAAAGGCGTATATTAGAGCTCCCCTGTTACATAAAAATGCCCATGCCATCACCCCATTATAGTTAGGGGCCCTGAGGAGTGTGTGTGTGTGTGTGTGTGTGTATACATGAAATCTCAACCCCCGTATATTCTTTTTATTTATAAGCATCATGTTTTCTTTAAAAAAATCTTTATCAAACCAACTTACATACAATAAACTGTACATATTTAATGTGTAGAATTTTGTGAGCCTTGACACGAGCACACACTGGTGAAGTCACTGTCACGGTCAGGACAGTGGACAGACCCAGTGTCCTCTAAAGACTTCTCATGGCCCAGTGTAATCCCCTCTTCCCTTTGCCTCTACTACCTCATCCCCTGATAACCACCAATCTGCCTTTTACACAAGACGTTAGTTTGTCTTTTTAAACAATTTATAAATAGAATCATAGATATGGGTGCTTTTGTTGTTTGTTTGTCTTACTTTTATCACCACTGTTGTGTAGGTTGAGTTTCATCCATTTTGCTGCGTGTAGCAATGATAGGTCCATTTAATTACTGAGCAGAATTTATACTGCATGGATATACCACAGTGCTGTTTATCTGTCATTGTTGATGGGAGTTGGTTTGCAGGTAAAATAGTAATCAATATTTGCGTATAAGCTTTAGTGTGGACATATACTTTTGTTTCCCTTACAAGACTATAGATTAGCTGGGTCATAATACAGGTATATAATAAACTTTTCAAACAAATGCCAAAATGTCTTCCAAAATAGTTGTAGCATTTCATGTTCTATATGAGAGCTCCAATCTCCACATTCTTGCAAACATGGTGAGTGGCCTTTTCAATTCCAGCCCTTCTAACAGGTAGTGGTATCTGACTGTGGTATAGTCTGCATTTTTCTAATGATGAATGATGTTGAACAACTTCACAGGTGACCATCTGCTATCCATATATTTTTCTCTGATGAAGTATACAAATTGTTTGCCCATTGATGAGGAAGGATATTTGTCTCTTTGGAATTATATTTTAAAATTTCTTATATATTCTAGATACAGTTCTTTGTAAAATTTTTTTTTGCAAAATTTTTCTCTAGTCTGTGGCCTTTTATTTTCTCAACAGCATCATTTGAAATGAAATTTCAAATTGTGATGAAGTTTAATGTATCATTTTTTTATTTTATAGTTTTTTTTCTTACTAAGGGAAACTTTCTGAATATTCTAGGCTATTTCGCATTAGTTGTGATATCTTACCACTCTGGTGAGAACATAAACTATTCCCAACTACTGTGTCAGTTCTGATGATAGTTTTACATGTTCTTCTCTGTCTTGTGGCTCTTTCCCCACTTTTAGGTAGTTTCCTTGCACACATGTGCTGACCAGTGCTCAGCTGAAGACTAGAAGGATCCCTCTGTGTTAGCTCTGTCTCCTTTACTTAGGGAGATTACTGGGTCTTGTTTTGATTCACCCTTGGTGCTCTGTGGCCTAAACTTTTCTTCAGGCAGTAAGCTGGAACAATTATAGTACTTACTCTGTTTGTTTCCCTTCTCCAAGGGTTACTGTGCTGAATTTCCTATTGTCCAGTAATTATATATATATATATATATATATATATACACACACACACACACACACAAATATATATTCCCATTTTTTTAATCCTTTGAGGCAAGAAAAGAAATTGAGTTTGTCACATCATCATAGTCAGGAGCAGAAGTCTGTAACTGTCCTTTTATTAAAATATCTGTTGAGTAAAATTAATACATTTTCAGAATCCACATGATTCATTTAGAAATAAGAAGGATTACTTTTACTTTATTCTTCTATTTTAGTTGTAATCAATTCTAATGGAAATATCTAAAATGAGTAAAGAAGCAAGGAGTAGAAACTGGAATACAAGCTCTTTACTTACTATTGGGCATTTCTTTGCATTTTTTATTCATTTAAAAAAAAAACTTGCTCAGCTCACCTTTGGAAATAAAATAAGGCAAACATGGTATTTATCTTCAAGAAGCTTGAGTGAATGAATATACAAATGGAAAAGAGCCAGACCATATATTAAAATAAAATTCTAACTCACAGCCTGCAGCAACCAGCCCAAGAAGCCAAACCACAACCTCTGCATCCTTTGGCCAAGAACAGTCAGGACTCAATCAATAATTGATGGCTTCTCTAATTTTTACCCCTACTTCCAATTTAGAACCAATTAGAGAAAGCCAAATATATCACTCTAATCAATCACATGTAATGTCCTATTTCTAGGTAACTTGTCTCCAGCTTCCCCAGGCCAACACCCCCACTCAGCGTATACCTGACACTTTTCTTTTCATTACTTTTTTACTATAAAGTTTTTCACTTTTCTGCCTGCCTTTAAATCTCTGCCAAATGCAAAGAATTGTGTTTGGCTCCCTGCTTTAGCAAGCTCTGATAAGCTTGTTCTCCTTTGGGTGGTCTTTATTTATTTCCACAGTCATAGATGGAAAGAAATGTAGTAATATGTAAAAATGTTATATTTTATTCATTGACATATAGATAAGAAAATTCCATTCTCATTTAATTTTCATGGATATTCATTTCTATTATTTGGTATTTGGGGGCAAGAATTTTCAGCATCCTGATGTACTATAAAACTCGTGACACTGTGTCCGAATTATAGACCTTGCCATACAGTGTTGAAAAAAAATGTAGTAAAAATAAAATAAATTGCCTTATTTTACTTCATTCCCACATTACATCCTGGGAGGTAAGAAAAGAAAAATAATATCTACTTTCCAATAGATATTGGAAAATATCTGGTGTCATACCAGTCTGGTGTCAGACGTAGTACTACATTTTTTTTATTAATTTCTTTTATTTTATTTTTTATTCAGTTACAATTGTCTGTATTTTCTCCCCTTCCCTCCACCCCACCCCAGCCATAAGTAACATCTCATTTAATTCTTAGAATTCTCAATTCTTTGGAAATAGTGTTATCCTTATTTTACAAATAAGAAAACTGAAACACAAAAAAGTAAACTAATACGGGATCACAAGCCTAGCGAAGCACTGAACCCCAGTACGAACACAGGTCTCTCTGACTGGATGGAGGTCAAGTTTCCTCTCCTCGCTCTGTGCGATTGACGGTGTGGGCGGCGTGATTCTTCATCACGAAGTCCGGGGCACTGCAGGACCTTTAGCAGAATTCCTGGCCTCCACCCACCCCCTAGACGCCAGTGGTGCTCTCCAGTCATGACAATCAAAATATTTCCAGATATTGCTGAAACTGCCCTGGGGGGCAAAAATTATGCCTGGGGAGAATCACCCACAGCTTTAATTCAGCTAATCTACATAATATTAGCCAACCTAATCTTTCATAATTGATTGTTCCATGATGTTTCAGTCAACTTTTTGAAGCAAGGGAGTGCACACGCACAAACACCCACAAAACACAGAAACACACAAACACATAGGAACATACACACACACATCCCTCACCATCTGCCTTACCCCTCCCCTGCACATTCCTATAAATTCTCCAATGAATTTAGGGCTGATTCATTTTCAGCAGGAATCCACTTTTGGTTTATAACTGTTGTCCTGGGAGTTGATGTATTTAGCAAGGCCCCAAAGGAGATTCTGACAACAGAGCTGCTTGTCACAATCTTCAATTGCTTGGAAAGGAAACTAGATTTATGACCAACTTCCTACTGATCTTTGTTTGTTTGTTTGTTTTTAGAATCCTTTAAATTAGTCACTCAACCTTGGTCTCTGTCACTCTTCCACAATCGTCTCTTTCCAGTGTCCCTGCTTTCCTTTGCTTTTACTTCTCCTTTCCTTTTCCTCTCTTCTCTCTTTATACCAACCCCTTTCCTCTCCCACCTCTTCTGTTTCCCTCCTCTTTTTCTCCTTCTCTTTGAGAGTCCTGTAGGGCACTGAAATACGTAGATGTAGAATGCCTTTCCTTTTTTTATCTCTCTACCTCTCTCCCTTGCTCTCTTCTCTCTCTGCCTCTGGAACTCCCTGCCAGCACAGCTGTCCCATCCAGCCTTTGATGCTACTCTGTTATCTTTGGCACCAGCTCCCAGGCTTCACTGGGTTGAAATTGGAATTCTTCCATTGCCATCTCCTCGCTTTTGTCCTGCAATATGGTGATCCTGGAGGCCACTCAGATGCCTCCCGATATTAGAGTAGGTGACAGGAACACTCTCTGAAGCCAAAGCTAAGCGCTGAACATCTCACAACAGAGAACACCTTTGTTGTTGCTAATACCTTTTCCAAAACACACGCAGAGGGTATTTTGAAATGAATTTCAGCATCTTTCACTTCTCCCTCAGCAAGGTGTGTTTCTGGCTGTGGTTTTCAAGAAAGTACTTAACTTTGAAAATCAAATGGAGCTGAAATTATCCTTATTTCGTTTTAAAACCTCAAACTTGAAGCAACATATTTTTCAAATTTCATGAGGTGTGCCAAATAATTTTCAACTGCACAAAGTGAACTAAATAAAGGGATATGAAAAACCTGAAATAAAGAATTTCTGTGACTAACACTGCTTTAAGCCTACTTCCTCCTCTTAAAAACTCATTTCTTATTTAGAGCTGAATAAAAAATATACATTGACTCTGATCCTTGGACAAACTCTTTAATAAAGAAACGACTCTGATCATAGAGTTGATGATGTAGCAACAGAGTGTGGATTTATTTTGGCCTGTAACATTTTAACACAGACTCAAAATTGGTTAAAATGATTTGGAGGAATAGAAATGTTAAAATTTTGTACTGTTCCCATTCCACATTATAGTAAGAAGTTCCTGTGGAGAAAAATCAAATTATAAGCATACCGTGACTTTTCTGCATAAAAATGAGAAGGTAGGAACCCTAAGCTCCCTCCTCTTTAAAACACTGTTTGTACAGAAGATTGTTATCTGTTTCATTTTTGTTTGGTGTTATTCTGTGCAGGAAACCATGTACTACACTTAGTCCCATTTGCTTATCCTACTATACAGCCACCTGCAGACTGATTATGTCCTTTTAAAGCAGGAGTAAAATCTCCACTTTCCTCCCTCATCTAGGAAGCCTCAGCAAAAAGAAAGCTTATACAATAATGTTTTGTGAGAACAGATCCCATTTACACCACCAGCAACTTAGATTTATATAGTGCCTTATCACACACACAGCAAAGCAACTCCAGGCATTTTCTAAAATGGAAAGCATTTCCTTTTAGGCTTCCAAAACAAATCCTTATTAAACGATAGCAATAACAACAACAAAAACTAACTTGAACATATGAACTAATAAGGGAGAAAATGTGTCCTTCTTACTCTCAATTAGGTGAGGCAGACTTTAAATCAATCACCTATTTCATTATTTTGACAGCAGATAACACTGGAATTCGGGGCCTTGATGAGAAAGGCAGCTTTATTTGAAAGAGACTTTGTTCAAATTCCTAAAGTACTCCTTGCCTTAATGGAATTGCTTTGTTCAGTGTAGCATTTCTTTAGCAAGATTTTGAAGAACTCTGATTTATTATTACGATGTGTTATGAAACTTTTTTCTAGGTCACATTTAAGGTGGAATGCTGATTTTCATTTTCTTGTTTAACTAGGAATTTAGCCAGTTGATTAGTCTTTATAAAATAGAATCATTTTTAAAAGTTGTCTTTTATAATGGCACCTAGCTGCTGTGGCTATGCGTAGCATGATCAGTCCATGAATATCAAAGACTTTTAGTTGCAAAGTGAGTAACCTGTATTAGCATAACCCCAACTGGCAATGATTAAACATTGTAAATGTTTCTCTAATACAAATATCACAATATTATATTTATTATCTTTGTTTTTAGCTTTCGTATAGGTTGGTTACCCCCTCAACATCCAAAGGTAATTTTAATTTTATGATAAGGCCATTTCCATAACAGTTTTGTTTATGGCTAAAGCATGGTGTGTAGAGTCGGACATGTATTTGGTTTGACTATCTGACAGAGTAATTTATGATTTTTACAACCATGAGAGTGATACCAATGGACAGGCTGTCCAGACTACTGGGAAGGGACGGAGGGCATGGCTCGCAGCCAGACTCTAGGGATTGCGAACTGCCTAGGCCTCTGGCAAGAACACTGAGTTTCACAGGCACTCTGGGCAGGCAGGTCTGTTGCCCAGGTAACTGAGTGAGTTCTCCCTGCCCCCAGGTAAAATGGAGGCAGGAGGAGGTCCTTACACTGAGCATGTGCAAGGCTAGCAAGGTAATTGGATAAGAGAGAAAAAGCCTTCCTACTCACTTCCCATACCAGATTGGGGATGGGAACAGGACAAGGCAGGCACATGGGAAATAGTGTTAAAGTATCAGCTGAGCGGAGGTTTTGGACCAAAGAGGAATTTCAGTCTAGCCAGAGGGAAAAAGGGATTTAGAGGGTGGTGGACACACCCAAACACTTGCAAATTCAGGAAACTGGTCATTCTCAGAAAGCACCTGGTGCATCCCACACCCAAAACTAATGTAACTCCAGAGGAACGAAGAAATATCTCTTGCTGGTGACTGTTGCTTGGGACCTGACTCAGATGGTTCACTGGTCTGTCCTTGCCATGGGCCATGTGACTTCAGTCACATGGTCCCTGGACCATTTTCCAGGACAGAGTCTTTCTGTCTCTCTCTCTATCTTGCTGACCTGGTAGAGCATTCACTGGTGCCTTTGCACACTCTCTAGCTTAGGACCTAGGACCTTGTGGAACTAAATGATGCATAGCCAAAGGTGGTGCTGGCTACACATTCAGCCTCAGGAGGGAGTCTGAATTAAGTCAAAAGCTGGGAACAAGCTAAGCTATCTGGATGACCACTTAGCCTCCTTGGGTTCCAAAGGATGGTACTCAAAAATGGAACAGAAATTCTGGGCACTGCCTTTGGGTTTGGTACTGTTGAAGATAGATGGGTTTTGTCTGGGTTTTGCAGGGGAGATGAGCTTTGAGATGGGAGGCCCCCATTGTCCCAGAATGTTCAACATTCAAATAAAAACCCTTTTCCTTTCTCACCAGTCTCTGTCTCTAGAGATTGCATTTTGGTAATGATGGAAGGCAGTCTAACCTCACTCTGGTTTAGTAACAGTAGTTAGCTGATTTTTAAAAGCTTGGCTTCTTATTCTCTGAAACAGCAATTTTCAACTGATGTGACACCAGAATTTTAAAAATATGCAATACCTAACTATTTAGTAAGGGACACTGACCTCTTTTCCCTTAGATTTTCAAGTAAAAAATGACAATAACCAACACAACAATAGCCATCCAGTGTGAATGAATCAAAATTATACCTATTTTGTCAGAATTTTAATAATTACTTTATGTGTGCCATGAGATATAAAAGGTTGAAAATTGCTACTCTAAAATATAAGTAATAACATTGCAAGGGATAACTGAGACACTATGAATAATTTTGTATAATGTCTGAAATTGATTGGGATTGAAAGTAAAATGATAGCCAAGATTAAGGAGAAAAATGGGAGAGCTATTTTTAAACATTACCTTCAGAAAAGCAAATACTCAGATTGGGAGAGCCCAGAGGAGCCCAAATAATATTCATTCCAAGTTGAGGAGCAAACACTGAAGGTCCAATTCAAATTTATCTTACTCAATGAAAAAATACAGTAAAAAAAAAGTGAAGTCAGGAGGCAGACCAAGTATGGTTCAGAAATTCAGAGGAAGTAGAAGTGAGAGAAAATGTACAAAAATAGTTGTATTTTCAGAAAGTAGTTAACCATGAAAAGAAAAAGAAAGAAGATAGACATTGAATACAAATATTCAAATACGATTTAAACTATGTGGAGAGAAGTAAAATCTGAAAGATCTCACCTACACCATCTCAGTCGCCTGAAAAATATTCTGATTCCCTCGAGTATGGTCCTGGCCACTCCCTGTAACATATAGGTGGGGTAACAGAAATTTACTTTATTCAATATGAATTATCAATAAGGAATCAGCTGTAGATCTATATAACAAAACAACATCAGTGATGATAGAAAGGAAAAACAAATGACAAATGAGAAAACAAAAATTTGTTGCTATAGACAGCTGATGCAACAGTGACCAAATATTTTTCCAAGAATTAAACTAAACAAAATAAAATAGCCCTGGCTGGTGTGGCTCCGTGGATTGAGCACTGGCCTGAGAACCATAGGGTCGCTGGTTTGATTTGCAGTCAGGGCACATAGCCTGGGTTGTGGGCCAAGTCCTGGCAAGGGGTGTGCAAGAGGCAACCACACATTGATGTTTCTCTCCTCCTCCCTCCCTTCCCTCTCTCTCTAAAAATCTTTAAAGAATAAATAAATAAATAAATAAATAAAATGTGTTTATTAAAAGAAGTACAAAACAGAGATAAAAGAGTTTTAAGTGCAAGGGATGAAAATGAAAAAAAACAAGCAAGAATAAGGTAGCAGGAAAAAAATACCATCTCCAGTCCTGGCCAGTGTGGCTCAGTGGATTGAGCATTGGCCTGAAAACTGAAAAGTTGCCAGTTCGATACCGAGTCAGGGCATATGCTTGGGTTGCAGGCCAGATCCCCAGTGGGAGAATGGGATGGGGTTGGAGGAGAGGCAATCAATCCCCATTCGATGTTTCTCTCCTTCTCTTTCTCCCTCCCCCCCCGTCTCTAAAAATAAACTAAATAAATAAAATTTTAAAAAAAGAAAAAAGAAAAAATACCATCTCTAAAGTGGTACTAACCCAAAATATAATATATATACATATATGCACGTATCTTGAAGCAAAATGAGATGATATATATCTTATCTTTAAGATTTATATATATATATTAAAATCTTAAAGATATACATTTATATATGCATATATATATATAATTGAATGCAATGGAAAAATTAAGATTAGGCAATGCAATTGCATATGCTTTTTTTTGCATCATCCTTCACATTAACTTAAGACTAGAAATAGACTAAATGTCCATCCATGTAGAGCTGCAAATAAATTTTAATAATAATTCAAATAAGTACCATTAAACAGGAACACATTGGGAAACCTAGTTACACATTTATATAAAACACTCTCTTGGATATAATGTTAAGTGCCAGGACACGTAAGCATATGTATACTATCATCTGTGTAATATGTTTGTGTGTGCGCATACACCTGTGTTTGTGAACACTTTTCTTTTGTGAGCATATATTATCTCAACTTATACAAAAAAGACCAATAGCACTGATTGCTTGAAAGGAGAGAAGTAGGTGGGTGGAAAACAGGGATGAGAGAGAATAATTTTTACCCTTTTAAAATATTTTATTATGTGAATAAACTTATTTAAAAATGAACCTAGTCTTGGCTGGGTTGCTCAGGTGGTTGGAGCATCATCTTGTACTCTGAAAGGTCACAGGTTCAATTCCCAGTCTCGGCACATTCCTAGGTGCTGGGTTTGATTCCTGGTCGGGGCACATATGGGAGGCAACCGATCCATGTTTCTCTCTCACATCCATGTCTGTCTGTCTATCTATCTATTTATCTATCTATCTATCTATATCGATCTATCTATCATCTATCTATCTATCATCTCAAATCAGTAAAACCATATCCTCGATGAGGATTTAAAAAAAATAAAATAAAATGAACCTAAGGAAAATAAGTCACATAAAAGTATTTTAGTGTGCAAAATTTCAAATACTTTTTAAGTTATTGGAGGTGTGTTTAAAATACGCTAAATGTCAGTGCCATGATAGTAGAATGTCTCACTTTTTAAAAATTCATATCTAGCTGCTTGCTCAATGGCTAAATGGCAATTTTCCTCAAATAACCACATTTATGGGATGTCTGACTGTTTATATTATGGTACTATACCCAAGACACTATCTTTTTACTTTATAGTCAATTTTAAGACTACTTCTAATGCTGATGGTAATACTTACTACCATATGGGTCACAAGTCTCTCCTAAATATAGGCATGGAAATTTGGAAATAGATAATTATTTCATGAACTTTAACAAGAAAACATCTTTTTTCACCAATTTCCCTATGAAATTTTGTCTGTAAATTATATCCCTTATTGACTCTTCCCCCTCTAATAGAAAAGCATATTGAAACCACTCATAATCTGAAAGTGATCTCTTTATATCACCACTCCCTCTTAAAGTTTAAATTTAAAACTTTTAAAAGAGATTTACACTTTCTACTTATACATTTTCCCTTCCTTTTGCTATAAAATTGATTCCAGTCTCACCTGAACCCTAATGTTGTCAGAAACTGTTGGTTCTAAAGACCAAAGTTACTCTAGCCTAACATTCTTGTACCCTTTAACTTTATTGAACTTCCTCAAATTTCTTTCATCAGTTCCGCACACCACTCCTGATTTTCCTTCTGATTCTGCCTCTACTATCTCAACAGTTTCCTTGTTCCTTCTTTCCTTTTGCCCTTAAATACTCTTGTTCCCCGTTTCTGCATTTTCCCTTTCTCTTTCCAACTGTATACATCTTAATATGCGCTTCTACTCCAGCGCTGTTACTGCTCTGCACGAAGATCGCCCTCATCACCTGTAATCACCTGTAAACCTATACACAGTATGTAAACCACTGGAGCTTTCTAACTAAAATTCTTTTAGATAACACTGTTCTCATCTCCAAATTTGTTTTTCTCCTTATTCTACTACCATTTAATTGGTTAATCAAATTTTGACTTTCTAATCTTCTATATGTAGCTTGAATCTATCTTTTCAAAACCCACTGGCCATAGCCCAAGTTGAGAATCTTTTCATACTTGCCCTGAACAGTGAATACACATGACATTAAAAAATATAAAATTTACTGTATGTAGCATCCAATCAAAGTTTAGTAGTCATGTGAAAAAAGAAGGAAAATGTGACCCATTAACCAGGAGAAAAGTCAGTCAGATATACTAGCTAAAAAAATAAATATTAAAAGGCTATAGATGGTAGACTTTAGCAGACAAGGAGTATTAAAAAGCTTTTTTTATGAGCCAAAGAAGAAATCTCAAAGGGAATAAAACAATACATAGAACTGAATCAAAATAAAATACATTTCAAAATATGTGGGATGTCACTTAAGCAATGCTGAGAGGAAATTGATAGCACTAAATGTTTATATTACAAGAGATGAATAGTGTCAAATCAATAATCTATGTTCCTACATAAATTCTTGAAAATAAGATCAAAATATATCCAAAGCAAGCAGAAGGGATGAAATAAAAGAGAACAGAAATCATTAAAATTGGAAACAGAAAAACATTACCAAAAGTTAACAAAACAAAAAAGCTCGTTCTTCTAAAAACTTAGTAGTTGAGGGTCTCTAGCACAACTGACAGAGACAATAAAAGAGAAGATGCAGAGCAGTAATATTGAGAAGGAAACAGACAGTGTCCCAGCAGATCTAGCAGCCACATAATTAATAAGAAAATACCTTATACTCATAATTTCAACAACTTAGAGGAAATGGGCTAATTCATGGAAAACTACAAATTACCAAAATTCATCCAAGATGAAATAAATAACCTTAATGGTCCTGTTACCATTAAATAAATTAGAATTTAATTTTAAGGTTTCTATAAAAAATTAAAGTAACTGAAGAATTTTGCCAAATATTTAAAGAATAATTAACATCAGTTCTGCACATTCTCTCCTGTAATATGAACTTTTTTAAAGGGAACATTTCCCAACTCATTTTATCAGGCCCATATTACCCTTCAATACAATATTAGCAAGTCAAATACTACAATGTATAAAAATAAATATACATGATGGCCAAGTCATTCATGGTGAAATAAAAATTTCTCTTAAGATAAGGAAAAACAATATATTTAAAGATAGACAGAAAGATATGAAAATGTTTTCACTTACAGATGTCATGATTGCATATTTCAGGCACCATCCATAGTCCACAAAAAAGTACTGGAACTAATATGTAAACTTGGCAAAGTTGCAGGATACATATTTAATGTACAATAGTAAAATGCATTTTTATGTACTAGCAACAAACGATCTGAAAATAAATTTAAAATCACACAATTGATTTTTGTATGAAAGACAACATTTTAGGGATAAACTAAACAACAGGATTGTATCTATTTTTTAAAACTTACTCAAATCCATAATTAAGATGGAGGCATTTTATTTATTTATGTATGCATGTAGGTTACACCTCAATGAGACAAATAATAACAAAAAATAGATGTGATACTTACCTTCTGATTAGTTTTCAAATGTATTTGTTATTTTAAAAAAGTGAGAAGTGATTCTTGTTGGAATCCCAAATCATTAGTTATCTCCTCACCACTAATTTAATGTTGTGCATATAAGTATTTTAATGCTTCTGGGTAATTCATTGGACAACTATTTGTTGAATAATTGTTATGCAACACATAACATGCAAGAAGAATCAGACACAAACATAAAACATCAATAGCCCTATATTCCTGTTTAAAGAGAGAGAGAGAGACAGAGACAGAGAGAGACAGAGAGAGAGAGAGAAATGTCCCAGTTCCCTCCCATCAAAGGCCAGTTCTATTTATTACCTCCCTCCTTTCAAGGACAAAGTCACTTCCATTAGCCCTTCATTCCTCAAGCATCATTATCTCCAAAATATAAAGCATTGCCATCATAATAAAAATATGCCATGATAACTTCCATTAAAAAACATAAATAATAACAAAAATCTCTAGTTCCACCAGGCCACTGCAGATATCATTTCACAAATCTTTTCTCTTCAAAGCTTAATTTCTTGATTATTCTACATTTGTAGTTTTCACTTCAAAATTTTCATTCATTCCAAAACACAGTCAATCTAGCTTTTTCTCCTACCACTCCTTTAAAATGAATATTATGACCAACAGCAATGTTCCTGTTGACAAACTAACGGGCATTTCTCTGTTTCTGTCTATTGTGCCTTTCATTGGCACACCTAACTAGCCCTTCCTTGAAATACTCATGTCTTCCTTTAGACAATTGTCTTCTGCTTTACAAGCTTTCCTAGTTTTTCCCTCTAGTCTCTCCTGCTTCCTCCTCTCTTTACCACTCAAACTTTCAGCATTGTGGTACCTCAGGGCCTAGCTTCCAATGGTAGAACATAAGCTTCTTAAGTAGTAAGACATTGCTTTATTCACCTAATTTATAGAAAAAATAAGAGATATTTAGAAACATTGCTCTGTCTCCCTCACAAAACTGTGATTATAAAATGAAGTAAAGAGGAAAGTACAGGAGAGGCTTACAATACTAAAAATGTTTTAAAGTAAAGCCATGGAAAAAAATTCTGAAAAAGGAAACAATAGAAAATTTTCTTTACCCCAGATTTTTTAAATGTTGCAAATTCTCCAGTCCAGGAACAATGTGTGTGTGTGTGTGTGTTGTTTTATCTCAGTAGGTTTATACCTACTTTCCAGAAACTTTCAAGTCACCAAAAACTATTATGTTCTAATTATTGTATTAGAGTAGTTTGAGATTAAATGTATTATTATTAACAGGTTTTCAAAAACTTCCATATCAAATCCATTAGCGTTAATCATCAATGTATCTTCTAAATCTGTCTCTACATCAGGCTGTAGATGTAAGACAGCGTCTTCCTAGGACTGGGAAAGCTCTCACACGGCACGAGACAGTGCAGCCGCGAACTGAATGGAGCCTTTGTTGTGTGGCCATTAGTTTGCTTTCATATATAGTTTCTCTCCTGCAAAATTGTACGTTTTTGATAATCAAGTATACATTCTCACCATGTTGTTTTACATGCATATCCCTCCCAAACACCAGCTAAAATCCATATAAATCAGTACTAACAAATTATTAGGCGATTAAGTATTTTTTATATTATTTTTGAAGCTGTTGGTAAAAAAAACCTCAAATGTGGTAAAAATGGCCCAGAAGAGAAAAACATGTAGAAAACCATGGCGAAATCCAAGCTCTGAGTGATGGAAGAGGGGTTTTATCCTGGAGCATAATGAAAAGAAGAAGGAAGTGAATGGGAGTGGTTAGCCAAACCCCAGCAGCCAGCTCTCTTGGAAAGACTTAATCAGCAGCCTCATGGGCCTAAATTAAACATTTTACTAATATATAATTCTCTTAATTTTATCTAAATTTACTAGGGTGTTAAATAAATCAGATGTGGGCAAACCTTTGGCCAAATTAGTGAGGTACTTTGGAATAACAAGGATAATGATCATTTGCAATACTCATTAAATTTATTAACATACATTATAGTAAATGTAAACCTGCAGCAAGGTTTATTACAATTTGAAATTTTTGACAAGTGCAGCAAGGATTTGGCTCTTGACTTGTTGGAGAAGAAAGACAAAACAAAACTTTTAACTTTGTAAATCAACTTGTTTAATCATGTGCATGAAGGAGAAGAATAAGGATCAAAATGTTTCCTTACATTTAATAAAAGATTTTTTAAATGACTGAACCAGTACCTTGGAGCATTTTTGGCATATGATGTTTTCACTTTAAAACCTAGCAATTTAGAAATTCAAAAAATATCTATTTTTTCTTGCAATTTGAAGAATATCTATTGTTTAAAAAATTGGTTAGTGCACTAAAATGATCATTTTGGCTTGAAAGTTTAAAATGTATTACATAAATGCATATATATAAAAACACACACATATTTCTTGTAAGTATGTGGCCATTATAGACCATTGTATTTTTGTTGTGCTCAGTTAGATTTGCAACCCTCCAGTCCGGTAAACAACTAATTTTTTGAACATTGTTCACGGTGAGTTGAAGCCATTGCTCTCGCTTATTCAGCATCTCTTTTAATTTGTAAACAGTTCCATAAATCTTCCATGGCCTCTAGGGACATAAAGACTCCTATGATGAAGTGGCCAGCATGGTGGCTTAACAAGCTGAAGACTAACTTTTTCTCTCCATGCATCCTAGGGACCTTTGTCTTATTCCTGGCAAAGCAGATCAGATTTTGAATTCCAGCCAGGGTAATTAGCACACTTTAGGAGCTCAATACACAAAGCAGAATGGTCAGCATTAGCAAAGATGTCTTGTGAGTGTTTTCTGAGTGGTAGAAAAGAAAAAAGGATGACCAGCTGCAGCAGGTCTTTGGTAGTCGAATGAAAGGGACTCATCAAACAAGCAACCAAAATATAACCAGAAAGAGAGACATTGAAATAAAGAACAAATTGACAGAGGGGAGGGGGGAGAAGGGTAATGGGAGGAAATAGGGAAAGGGTCATCAAGGAACATAAATAAAGGACACATGGACAAAGCCAAAGGGGGTAGGATGGAGGGTGGGAGGTGGGGAGGGATGGCGTGGAGGGGAGTGGTAGAGGGAAAATGGATACAGCTGTACTTGAACAACAATAAAGAAAAAATAAAAATAAATAAAAAATGAAAAATACAGTTTCACCTAGGGGAGAGTTGTGTATCAACACTTGAAACTTTGAGCCAATGTTTTCATTTGGTTTTGCATTCTATAAAATAGGAATAAAGAAAGATGTAAAAGGCGCTCAACATTCCCCAGAAAACAAATTCTCAATGAGACATTTATATTCTCTAAAATAAAAGTATCAACAAAAGCTATCAACAATAAGGTTTTTTCCTAATTCTAGTAACAGTAACCTTTCTGGGAGTCATTTAGCTTACCATACTCTGACAAAACAAAATTGCAAACTTTCCTAAAGTGGGTTTAGTGATGGAGTTAAAATGGCTGGGGTTTTGACATACAGGGTCCGGCACAAATAATGCCTCCTTTTTATGACAAAATCATAAGCATGTAATTCTGTAACATAGTGATATCACACTCAAGCACACCCAAGACATTTTAGGTGAAATGTTCAAATTAAAACTATAAATTATTACACTATATTATTACCCTACCAACCACACTCAAGCAAGCGTTACTTCTGCTGGACACTGTATTATCAGCTTTTCACAAAGGTTGTATTTTCAAGAGTTTGAAGCGGTGTTTTGGAAACTGGATAACCACAGTGAAATAATTTGGGAATTTTAGGGATACACAAGAGCTATGATCAACATTCAACATTCCATGCTTTAGACCCCATGTTTTTTATTGGTTTACTACCCAAGCATATGTGAATACACATAAATCAAGTTACATGTGTCATACTTTAAATATTTCTAACATGCACAGTATATGTAGCATATGTATAATGTACATATGTTACATATACACTATATCTAAAAATTGAGTAGAAACTACAAATGCCTCCCATATAAGCTGCCCCCATGTATGCACAGCCTCCCTCACTATCCAATTTCACATCGAAATTGTATATTTACTACAATCAAGCAAGCTACACAGACACATCATTATCATCCCAAATCCATAGTTTACACTAGAGTTCACTCTTGATGTTGTACCTTTGATGGGTCTGGACAAATGTATAATGACACGCACCCAGCATCACAGTATCATAAAGAGTAATTTCACTGCCCTAAAAAATCCTCTATGTTCTACCATTTTATCCTTCTTCTATTCCAGCCTCTGGTTCTTTTATTTTTCCATCATTTTGCTTTTTCTTGTGCCATATAGTTGGAATCATACACCCTTTGTTATTGGTTTATTTCACTTAGTAATGTGCATTTAGGTTTCCTCCCTGTCTTTTCATGACTTGTTGGCTTTTTTTTTTTTTTTTTAACATTGAATAATAGTCCATTGGCTGGATGTACGACAGTTTTTTCATCCATTCACCTACTGAAGGACATCTTGGTTTCTTCCAAGTTCGGTCCATTGTTAGTAAAGCTACAATAAACCTTCACGTGCAAGTTTTTGTGTGACATAAATTTTCACTCCTTTGGGTAATACCAAAAGATACAATTGCTGGATTATATGGTAAGGGGATATTTAGCTTTACAAGGAACCACTAATCTGTCTTCCAAAGTAAACGCCCTATTTTGCACTCCCACCAGCAATGAGTGAGAGTTCTTGTTGCTCCACATACTTGCCAGCATTTGCTGTTGTCAGTGTTTTGAATTTTTTCTACGTGTCAAACTTTATAAAAGTTATTTTCATTGATCAGCTCAGGTCAGAATAACACTTTTGTATTGATTCTGTTACACATAAAAAACATTTAACTTAATATAATATGATACAACATATTATAAATATTATATATATTTAAATATACATACACATTTGGGTATAGGTGCATTGTTCTGTGTGTACAGTGTTTTAAAATCACATTTTTATTTAAATATTTAGCCACAAGGTTATATTTTAACTTCTATAAAAAGCAAGTGCTTGATTAAATGCCCATTGAAGATAGAGAATCTGGTAATTCTTGGATGTGGGATTGTATGTATTTATATTTAGCAGAAGGTAACATACCACCTTCTAAAGAAGCTATCTCAAAATACTATCTGATATTGTTATGAACTGTGTCCTTTGCTTACTGGCCCTTTTGCATAGCTAATTTTCTTCCAGAGAATACTTGATAAATGCTCCAAATTGTTAGCTTGAATGAGGAGAAGCAGGACAAATCCTCTCGGTATTTTTTTTTGTTATTACTGTCTATTTCTCATTAACATCTTAACCAAGTAGTGAGAGTTACTGATCCATGTATTAGAGATGAGGAAAAAATGCCATTTGGTCTATCAAATTAAAAATCTGTATCAAAAACTAATTTCCAATGAAAGGCAGAGCAGGACATACATATTTTATTATTTAACTCTGGGAAATTATTGCTTCTTCTGTTTTACTCTTTTATAAACAGAGGGAAGGCAAACATCACTTGTTTTTAAGACAAGCTAATTATTTGTCAGGCTGATTTTTAAAACTATGATTTTAAATGAAAACTAACCCCATAGTAGTAGGGCATATATAGAATCTGTTGAAGAATAAAGGTGATAATCAAAAGGACTAAGTTATTTCTTTAGCTTGAAATATACAGACTTTTTTCATTGAAACAGTTAGCCAGAGACTCCCTTATGGATGGAAAAACAGAGGCTCGGAGGAGATGGCTTTCATCAAACACAGCTAGCTAATTTCAGGGCAGGCCCAGGGCCAGGTATGGGGATTCTCAGACCACAAGCCTCCCTGGAGACAGTGCCTCCCTTCCCAGGGAGAATGTCCCCCACTCCTGAGTCATCATTCCAGGTTCACAAGGTCACTGGGACTTTGTTCATAGAACTGGATGCTTTCCCTACTGTCCAGAGGACCACACATTTTCTGGAGAGCACATTTCCAAGCATGTCTCCTGCCCACAAAAGGGAAGAACCAGGGACTTGCGGCCAAGATAGAGGATAGGGAACTGTTCCACGCATGGGAAATGTAGCCCAGCTCCCACTCAGAAAAGCCAGTGTGAGCGAAGTCTGGTAGGCAGGACCCACGCCACGGACAGGTTCTCCCGTGGGGAATCAGGCATGCATTGTACCTAGGCTGCTATGAGATTTGCTTTCGCTAAAACTCCCTCACCCTGGATTGAGGCAGCAAACATTTACTGAGTATTTTTAACTTCCTAAAGTCTGTGCTAAATCACCCAAGTATGGAGTGTAACCAGTTTGACCACTTTCGCCCTTGAGCTGGAACACCCTTCTCTTTGAAGTAATTAGCAGCATTCTGTCCTTTGTTGTCTGTAAAAGGTAATCACCTACAGTGAACCTGTGCTTAGTAAATGAGGACCATCCCCAATGTCATGTGCCCAGAAAAGCTATAAAAGCCTGTCCAGGCAGGGCTTGGGCTTTCTCGGGGGGGGGGGGCTCTCTCTGGCCCTCACGCCCTCTCCCACTTAGAGAGTGGCCATGCCATCCCTTCTCCTCCATGGGATTTCTGTAGTCCATGTGAATTTGCTTATTGCTGCCACACAGCACATGGATCCCATGGGCCGGGATCTGTATCACTCACCTAACTTCTTGGAAACTTTACAGATCTTTCACTCCAGTGCTCACCACTGTTATTATCTGTCTGTTTTTCTTTTCTTTTTTTTTTTAATTTTTATTGTTATTCAATTACAATTGTATGCCTTTTCTCCCCATCCCTCCACCCCACCCAAGCTGAACCCACCTCCCTCCCCCACCTCCACCCTCCCCCTTGATTTTGTCCATGTGTCCTTTATAGTAGTTCCTGTAATCCCCTCTCCTCACTGTCCCCTCCCCACTCCCCCCTGCCTATTGTTAGATTGTTCTTAATTTCAATGTCTCTGGTTATATTTTGTTTGCTTTTTTCTTCTGTTGATTATGTTCCAGTTAAAGGTGAGATCATATGGTATTTGTCCCTCACCGTCTGGCTTATTTAGTTTTTGGTAAATATACCAAAAACTATGGTATATTTACACAATGGAATTCTACGCAGCAGAGAAAGAAGGAGCTTATCCTTCTGTTTTTCCATCCATAAGGGGCCACATGCCCTGGCAGCGACTGATCTTTTCGTATTTCCATTATTTTGTCCTTTTTGAGAATGCCATGTAGTTGGAATAATATAGTATGTAACCTTTTCAGACTGGGTTCTTTCACTTAGTAATATATGTTTAAGATTTCTCCATAGTCTTTCATGAGTTAACAGCTCCTTTCTTTTTAGTCTTGTATATTATTGCACTCTATAGATGTCCCACAGTTTGCATTTATCCATTCATCTACTGAAGATAATCTTGGTTGCTTTAGTCATTGCCAATAAAAGTGCTAAAGCATCTGTGTAAGTTTTTTGTGCACACAGGTTTTCAACTCTTTAAGTAAATGCCATGGAGTGTGGTTGCTAGAACATATAGTGAGTTTGGTTTTGTAAGAAACTGCCAAACGGTCTTCCAGTGTCAGAATCACTCTGCATTCCCAACAACGAATAAGAGGTTCTATTACTCCAAATTCTCACCAACATTTTGTAAGATCAGTGTTCCAGATTTTGGCCATTTTAATAGCTCTGCAATGGTATCTTCTTGTTTTAATTTGCATTTGCCTGGTGACATATGATGTGGCACATCTGCCATCTGTATATCTTCTTCAATGAGGTGTCTGTCAAGGTCTTAGGCTTACTTTTTAATCAAGTTATTTGCTTTGTTTTCTTACTGTTGAGTTTTAAGAGTTCTTTGTATAATTTGAATAACAGCACTTTATCAGGTGTGTCTTTGGTAAATATTTTATTCCAATGTGTGGTTTGTTTTTTCATTTTCTTGATTTTCTTTCTCATGGCAAAGTTTTTACTTTTAATAAAATCCAATTATTTGAATCATGGATTGCGCTTTTCATGTTGCATGCAAAAACTCATTGTCACACTCAAGGTTACTAGGTTTTCTCCTGTGTTATCTTTTAGACGCTTTATATTTTTACATTTTATACTTAGGTCTATGGTCCATTTTGAATGTACTTTTGTGAGGAATGTAAGGTCTGTGTCTATATTTATTTATTTAGTTATTGCATGTGGATGTTCAGTTGTTTCAGCATCATTTGTTAGGAATACTGTTCTTGCTCCATATTATTACCCTTGCTCCTTTGTTAAAATCAGAAGACTATATTTACAAGGGCCTATTTCTAAGCTCTGTAGTCTGTTCTATTGATCTACTTGCTTATTCTTTTGACAATACCACACCGTTTGCTCTGTAGATTTATAGCAAGTCCTGATGTCAGATAGTGTCAGTCCTCCCACATTCTTCTCCTTTAATGTTGCATTGGCTATTCTGAGTTTTTTTTCCCTTCTCTCCTTGCAAACGTTAGAATCAGTTTATGATATCCACAAAATAAATTGCGGAGGTTTTTATTAGACTCGTATTTCATCTATTGAGCAATGTGGGAAAAACTGGCAACTTAATATCATCTTCTTACTCATGAAAGCTGAAGATGTTCATCTGCATTAATGCAGTTCCATGATGTTGTTCATCAGAATTTTTTAGTTTTTCTCACGTGAATCTTGCACATATGTTGTTGAATTTATACCTACGTTTTCATTTGTTCTGATGTTAGCGTACATGGTATTTTTCTTACTTTAAAATTGCACTTGTTTATTTCTGGTATATAGGAAAACAATTTCCATCTGTGCATTAGCTTTGTATCTTGCGACGCTGCTAGAATCACTTATGAGTTCAATGAGTTTTCTCGTTGGTTCTTTCAGATTTTCTAACGAGATGATCATGTCATCTGTGAAAAAAAATACAGTTGTGTTTCTTCTTTCCCTATTTGTATACTTCTTCTTTTTTTTCTTTAGTTATCGCATTAGCTGGTATTTGTATTGTGTCGTCGGAAAGTAAGGATGAGAAGAGATACCTGTGCCCTGTTTCTGGTCTCAGAGACATTTCTCATCGGGTTTCTCACCATTAACTATGATGTAAGCCGTAACATTTTCATAGATATTCTTTATCGAGTGCCAAAAAGTTTACCTTTGTTCCAAGTCTATTGAGACTTTGTATAATTAGTGGGTATTGAATTTTGTCAAATGTTTTCTCTATATCTATTTACACGACTATGCGATTTTTCTTCTTCAACTTGCTCATGTGGTGGATTTCATTAACTGATTTTTGAATGATGAATCAGCTACGCATGCATGGGATAAATCCCACTTGGTCATGGTGTACCATTTTTTATGCACTGTTTATTGATTTGCTAATATTGTATTGAGGATTTTTGCATATATACACATGAGAAACATTATTCTAGAATTGTTGTTTTTTTCTTTTAATGTCTTGGTCTGGTTTTGATATTAAGGTAATGCTGACCTCATATGATGAGTTAGAAAATTTTTCCTTTGCTTCTATTCTCTAAAAGAAATTCTACAGAATTCATAACCCTACTAGGCTTTTAATTTCGTCTTTATTAACTGGCTCAATATTCACATATTTGTTTACTATTTCTCTCTCCCTCTTGGGAATGTTAGCTTCCTGGTATTAGAATGATCTATTTTGGCTTTTCTGTCTTTAGTACTAGTATAATATCTGATACATAGTAGGTATTCAAATATTTGTGGAAAACAAATAAAAGGGGATATACATGATAAGGGCATTTATAAGTTTAAATACTAATGTATTTACTTGCTCAGTAAGTATTTACTCATCATCTGCCTATACCATTTTAAATGTGGAGAAAATAGATTTTCAACTTTTTAAAATTCAGAGTGGCAAAAGCATTTAAAATTTCATTGTTGATTAGTAACCTTATGATTGTACAATATTTCTCCATGGTATTCTAGACCCTTATCAAATCACCCTAGACAGATTTATTTTCAAATGTTAAGAGGTGAACTTCTAGAAATATTTTTTCCTCTTTGTCACAGATGCATGTATACTGTAGCTAAACTTAAAATATTTACTACCTATATTAGCCTGAGCTTTCTTTTTGCATTAATAAGAAGTTTCCATGACAGAGTTTTGCTCCATTGGATAATTCAGATGCTCGTTAAAGTATAGTGAGGGTTTTGCTTAATCCACTGAACAATATTTATGAATTAATGAACACTAATGAGCTTTGTGATTGTGCTGTGGAGCAAAACTCACATCTCATTAAGTGGACTCCTAAAAATGCCTAAAGGTGAGCAGAGACAGCTTTAGATATATAAGGTAATTTCATACTTAATTGGTTCCTTACTTGTCACACCACAGATACATATCCAGAACTATGGCTTAAAATGGCAAACATGTTGTTTGCTGTGACAAGTCAATGAAATGGTAGCACTCCCAGAGAGCTTCTGTGAGTAGTTTAAGGCCATCCTCTCTTATGTTAATATATTGTCATGTTATGACTTGACTCATAGAAAATAAAGTATAAGGAAGAAGAGTCAAATAATCTCTAACTTGAGGTGACATTGTTTTATATTGTATACAGAATATGGCATCGGAAGTACCTACGTGTATATATCCAGATGTACATATCAATGGTATTGCTTATTTTCATTAACTGAGTGCTTACCATGTGGCAGAAAATTTATGTATAATATTTTTCCTTCTAATAGAAACTCTGAAAGTTGAAATTATTATTTTCACTTTATGGATGAGAAAGCTTATGAGTGAATTGTTTAAGTTACTTGCTATACTAGTTTGCTAGAGCTGTCATAACAAAATACCAAAGACTGGGTGGATTAAACAACAGATGTTTTTTTTTCTCGCAGTTTGGCAGTTGGATATCTAAGAGCAAGGTGTGAACAGGTTGTTTGCTCCTGAAGCCTCTGTCCTTGGCTTGTAGATGTGTGTCATTTTGCTATGTCTTCCCATGACCTACCTGCCCTGTGCGCATTCTTGCTGTCTTTTCCTCTCTTTATAGGAAAACTGTCATGCTAGATTAGGACTTCACTCTTACGTCCTCATTTAACCTCGATTGCCTATTCAAAAGATTTATCTTAAATGCAGTTATAGTAGTATGAAGTTTAGAACTCAACATACAAATTTTGGGAAAACAATTTAGTCTGTAATGTTTGCTAAATATTACATTGGTAAAAAGTGGCAGATGAATGATTTGAATTCAGATCTTTCTAACTACAAAGGCCAGGATCCTATTCTGTATATTCCAACTGTAAATCTGTATAGAATTCAGAACAATGTGTGTTACTCTTAAAAGTATTTATATACTTGAGGAGTCAAAATGCAGTTCATTGGGTCATTATAATGAACAGAAAATTCCAGTTTATCTAATGACTTTTAATCTCTCATTACTTTCAAAAAGTTTTTTGCATGATATTAAAAACTCAATTAGAAATATGCTGATCAATCCTAGTTATTAATTATGCATGTATGTAGAACATTCATCCTTAGTAAATTTTTAAGATCTCTGTTTTAGATTGGATTAAGTAATATTGTTGCAAATATGTATGCATTTTCAAAGATGACACTCTAGTTGCTGTTATCACTTGGTACAACTAAGAAGTAGAAAGTTTGAAGTAAAGTTACTTTATTATCGAAGGTTAATGTACTATGGCTCATAAGAATATAGAAAACAGGATTTTTTTTTTCAGAATTGTGTTACTTTCTCAGGGCAGGCTTATCATGCATCTGATGTGATTAAAGTAGAAAGACAGCCTCTGGGAACTCTAGTTAGTAGAGCCTGGCTGTGTATTTTGTTATTCCACATACAAACACTCAGCACACACCAAATGAATCGTGAACATCTGTGACAATTTTGATGGAGTTCTGAAGGTTTTGAGTTTAATCACAACTCTCCAAATATAATGTGCCTATACAATATCTCTGAACATTGAAAAATCCTTATATTTTTTACTATAGCATGGTAATTAAAATGAGCCTCTGGACTCAAAGAAAGGTAACTTTGATCCCTGTCTGATGACTACCATGTCATTTCTAGCATGCTACTTAGCTTCTATAAGCCCCAAGTTGTGTGAATAATGAGGAAAATATCTATTAATCGAATAGGATATGAAAGTTAAACTGAATCAGTGTCTGCATATCACCTAGTATGACAACTTACAATTTTCAGTTCAATTGTGTACTTAAGGTTTGTCTTCCCCTCTTGAGGCAGACTGCATGGAATTGCAGACCGATTTTTGTTTTTTGTTTTGCATAACTCACTCTTGGGATTCTTGATATAGCACCTGACATATAGAAGACCCTGTAAATGGTTGTTGAATAAATGAGTTAATTAATAAATTGAGTTTTATGATTTGTATGCTATCATCAGTTATATATGTGAAATTCCAAATCAAGTGGCTTAGAAGAAAACAAAGACAAAACAGAGTAAATATTGCACTATTCACTGGTAATTTCCATTGCTTACCAATGGACTGAAAACACTGTAAAATAAATAAACAGATGATTATCAGTTGTAAGAACAGCTATGTTGATTTATTATCCTTGCTCTATTGCCTGTTGCTAGTTTCACCTCAAGGAGAGAAACTACAGTTAAAGGATTCTTATTCTATCTCATGAACTCTTCCATGCATAATTTTTCTCATATCTATCCAGGAGTTCCAAGAGTTAGCAGTTGGAGAATCTGCAGCTTGATTTAGTATGCCATTTTGCTGAAAGTAAAACTTCAGAGTAAAACAATACTTTTATTCAAAGATAGTTTTATATTTATTCAATAATCATGTGTTAACCACTTGTCTTGGAAAAGAAGACATCTGGGACTAATACAATCATATCCCTGCCTTTGTGAAGTGGCAAAAACAGATTTAAAAATGCATAAGTAAATACAATAGAATATATGCTGATGTCAATTACCATGGAAACAGAAGCCAAAGTGATCTTAGAACAGTGTAGCCATTTTTGAGAAATATTTGAGCAAAATATTTGGGATTTGAGGGAATAACTTAAAGAATAACTTCTGAAGGAAGGCCATTCTAGGCAGAAGGAAGAGTCACAACAGGTCTAAGGTAGAGACAGCAAGGATGACAGAGGGCCTGGAGCAGAGAAAGGAGCAAGGAGTAAAAGTATAAAAAGTGAGGTCATGCAGTCAGAGAGATTAAATTTTATGGGAAATTATATTTGGCTTTTTGAAAACATTTGATACTGTAATCTGATTCCACAAATTAGCAAATGTTGGCTTCCAATTCTATTACGATTTCTTCAGGGTATTCACTATTCCTTGCTGTATTCCAGTGCATGCCTTTGCGTCTGCTGAAGAGCAGGTGACTGACAGAAACTTGTTGAAGAAAGGATCCATCACTTGGACACTGGTTATGACATTTTTCTGCCAAAAACAAAAAAAATCTGATTTTTAAAACTGATCATCTAAAATACCAAATTGTTTATTAATAAGCTTGTTTGGTACATTATTCATGTCTGTTATTTTTATAGCAAATATATTAGAGATAGTATGGTTAGGGTGATAGAGAAAAAAATTCTTATGCAGGAACTCACAGAAACAGGTTAAGAGAGAGAGATTAAAACACAGAACAGGAAATGCAGGAGGAAGGAGGCAGGGAAAGGGATTTGTCAATTTGAAGCTACATTTTTGGTTTTCCTTTGTGTCACTTAAAAAATCACAGTTTGTTTTTATTCACCTGTAGTTGGGTTTGTGAAAATCATGTAACTACAATCCAATATGTTTGGAAGCCTCAATTTTCACTCTCTATCTTATTCTCTTACAAAAAGGGAAAAATATCTTTGTCCATTACTAGAAGCACACCTAAATTCCATCATAACTGGGGGATAAAAGAAGGCCAGCTAGGTACATATATGTACTTGGTAAATTGAAAAAGATTAGCCTCATATGTCAGTAAGTATCATTTTTGTCAAAATATAGACATATCTAGGAATCAGTAGGAACTACTATATAGGTGATCCTTAAACAACATGGGTTTAAATCTAATATATGGATTTTTTTTCAGTAAATACCTCTATTATTTTTAATCAGAGATTGAGAGCTTATGAATGGAGAGGGCCAATTGTATGCATTGATCTATGCCATTATACATAGGGAAAATCTGTGGATATTGGTATATGTGGACTTCCTGGAACCAATCTCTGTAAATACCAAGGGACATACAAATTTTGGGGGAGTCAAAAATTATGCTTAGATTTTCATTTCCATAAGGGTTGGTGTCTGTAACCTCTACATTGTTCAAGGGTCAGCTGTATACTTATAGAAAAATAATAATAGTAAATTATTGAGCAAGTTCAACTCAACTTTGTAATATTAGATGGTAAGTTATAGAATAATGAGAAAAGCTTTTTCTAAGAGATGAAATAATGTTAAGATGATTTTGGGAAGAGTATAATTGTTTCAGTATTTCTTTATACTTCTTTAAAGGTGCCTCAGATATTAAATTAATATTTGTTTTGCCACACATTGCCTTTTCCCTTTAAAAAATTGAAAATAAATGCATTTATTTATTATACAACTGTATAGATTTATGCATTATAAAATTGATATTGAAATATTTCTCTGCATATAAACTTTATAATTAAAATATATAATTTATTTAAGATTATATTTTTGCCTTGAACTGTTGGTACTATGAGGTTAAATGGCTAATTATTCTTATTTTTTAAAAGATTTTAGGTATTTATTTTGAGAGAGAGGGGAAGGGTGGAGAAAGAGGGAGAGAAACATCAATGTGTGATTGCTTCTCACATGCCCTCATCTGGGGACCTGGCCTGCAAACCAGGCATGTGCCCTGACTGGGAATTGAACTGGAGACCCTTTGGTTTGCAGGCCAGTACACAACCACTAGCCAGGGCTAATTATTCTTATTTTTAAATAGCAAGATAATTATTACAGCAATATTCTACTTAAAATGAAAATTGAATCCACCCTTGGCACACTTAAATTAGGAGTCTTTTTTCATTTTTGAAAAATATTCCCCTTTTTTCCTTTTAAATGCATATTTTAATGTTAGAAATAGCAACTCCATTAGCAGGTGATTCTGTATTAGGTAAAGATGTCATCAATGTGATTATACTCCCTATGCTCAAATTGTAAGGGCATCCCCTGGACATACAATAGTTCCATTAGAAACTGATTCTGCTGACTTTGCTCAGCTAAAAAAATGCATATAAATTAGGGCATAGCAATGAGGATAGCATCAGGTAGGAAAGCTATTATTGCATTATAAATATAGGATGAATCAAAACTATGAAGACAGTCATTGTTTGGATGAAAAATATAAATCTGTCTTTTTTCTGTACCAGGCTGAAACAAATACTCCCCACATAAGAGCCCTATTGTATGCTGAATGGATTTGTATAAAAAACCTTTAACATTCTACAGCAACTATTCTGCTTGTGTATTTATTTGTCTTTGAGGACAAAAACTGCATACATCAAATTCCAGGAACATCCCTTGTACACAGA
This sequence comes from Desmodus rotundus, assembly GCF_022682495.2. Taxonomy (NCBI): domain Eukaryota; kingdom Metazoa; phylum Chordata; class Mammalia; order Chiroptera; family Phyllostomidae; genus Desmodus; species Desmodus rotundus. The sequence continues at coordinate 51,529,345 of NC_071389.1, forward strand.
GTACATCTGAACTAGTGTTGGTTCCATTAGTGAATCCATAGATACAAACCACAGCGTGGTGATAGCCAGAGGGAGAGGGGGTGGGGGTAGGTGAAGGTAAGCAAAAGGGGGATAAATGGGGACAGAAGAAGACTTTGCTTTGGGAGGTGAGTGCCCAATGCAGTGTGTAGATGATGTTTTGTTGAGTTGCACCTTTGGAACTTGTATGGTGCTGTGAACCAATGTCACCCCAATAAATTTAATTAAAAGAAGAAAAAAAGAAAAAGTAAAATAAGTCCTTTGCTCTATCCCACACAATTTAGCACGTGATTATACAAGGCCTTAATATTAGACATAATTAATATTGTTATACAAAAAGACAAACTCCAAAAGTTCGATGGTGTTACACACACACACACACACGCACCATATCACATACTCAAGTCATTCTCACAGGATTGAGTGCCATTCCCCCACTCATCATGGCAACGCCAGAGTGAACATTTAGCCTCAAGGCTTCTGTGGTCAGAAACCAGGGAGGTGGACAGTCCCCAGGGCTCCTAACAATCAATTACTTCTGTTTCCATGTCTTTGAGAAGCACCAATGAAGAATTCCAGGTTGACTTCAAAGGACACTGAGAAGTGTAAAGTATTAAATTGATATTTAGTGACCACACTCTGTCTGGTTTCTCTCATAGTATCAGAAGTGCTTTCCCAATTAGACTGCAAACATCAGGGACAAAATATTGGGTTGCCCCGAAAGTTTGCTTTTTTTCTGTAATAGGGCTCCAGTAGTGCTTAGTTGTCTTTAACTTCATTTGAAACAATTTTGCTAGGTTGTATTGTGACAGCTGTCATATCAGAGTAAATTTAAACAAAAACATCAGAATGGTAAATTTTTGTGTAGCCTTTTAGTATTGAAGGTAGAAGAAAATGTGCAACATTTTTGACATACAATGCTTTATTAAGAAAGAAAAAATTCAACTGAAATGCAAGAAAAGAAAGATTTGTACAGTGTACGGAAAAGGTGATATAAGTGATTGAATGCATCAAAAGTGGTTTGTGAAGTTTCATGCTGGAGATTTCTTGCTGGATGATGCTCCACGGTCGGTCGGGTGAGCCAGTTGAAGTTGATAGCGATCAAATGGAGACATTAACTGATAACAATTAATGTTATTCCATGTGGGTGATAGCCAACAGCTAAAAATATCCAAGTCAATAAAGCTATTGGTGAAAATGAAAAAAATATGCATTTTATTTTATGCATATTTTTTTCAGGCACTGTTTTTTTCTAGGCACTGTTTAGGAAAAAACTAAACAGACTTTTTTGGCCAATCCAACATATCATCTAATTTTTATATTTCTTAGAGTAAGAAAATACAAGTTGTGATATATACTCACTGGGGCTGATATTTTGGAATTTATTTTGTTGAAAAGTATTTTTTCCAAACTGTAGTAATCAAGTGATCATTATATAAATATCCATATTTGTTCATCTTTTTCATAAAAAATAAGTGGAGATACTACAAGCTTTTAAATGGTTGATATCATTAAAACCATATAATTCCTTTCGGGGGAGGGAAGGCTGGTGGTGAAGATGCAGTTAAAATATGGGCATCAAAAACACTTGAGATGATTTTCCAAATGTACATGCTGAAGCTCTCAAGCCCCTTGGAAAGTAATTTGTTTTGGCTGTGGCTTAAGGGAATGTTTCTTTTTTTAATTTATTTTAATTATTGCTCAAACACCACTGTTCGAGAATAATTGTTAAGCCTTCTAAACTGTGAAGCACTAAACAATTTCATAGCTGTTAGGAACTGCTTTGACAGCTCTACCAAACTTTTGAAGTGCAGAAAACATTGCAAAGAAATCTAAAGCATATCATCTTATTTATGTGAAAGGGTAAAATTTTATATTTCTGATGCCTTGGGATAATCATGATTTTGTTGTCTCTCTAGGGATACTCAAGAAAAAAATAACTATGTTCCTGTGTTCAGTTTTTTTAGTATGTTTCTGGGGATTGACAATTTTTTTTTCCATATAATATTTAGTATTGTTGGCCTGAAAATGTGAGCGAGGCTTGTTCTTGAATATAGAACTATACCACCTGGCTCAGCCTCTCTTGTGGGTTTTTATCAATCATAGTCTAGGCAATGGAGAAGTAACGTATGCCACTTTCACGTCTGGATTACAGACAAAACAAGCAAACAAAAAACACCTTCATACTCCTTCTTCCCTGTTTGGCTTCAATGGAGAAATATTAAGGCTGTATTAAATACGGGCATCTCATTATTTGAAAAAAAAAAGTTTACATTCCTGAATCATGGCTTGGAGAAATTTTCATGAGGAATATTTGTGTTGTTCTGGAACATGAATGAGAAGTAAAAATTTTAGAGCCAAGTCCCTGAGCTTTTAGAGTTTATTTGCTTCAGCATTTGGTGTTATCTTAACTGTATCTTTAACATTAGTCAGATGATTTTTACTTATTTTAGGTGATCACTAATAAATGGTATCTTTACAGTCTTAAACCTAACCATTAAAAAAAGTCTCCATATTTCTTCAAATAGCTGTCTCATGGTCTTTCTGGCATTAAATTTTATCAGGTTTCTATTTCCAGATCTTTTTTGGAAAGTACAAGTGTGTAGGTATGCATTATCAAAATGAAACTGTGTATTTAGTCACAGGTTGTGATTCAGTGTATACTTCCAGAGGATGCATATGTATTTACTTGCTTTCGGTATATATATATATATATATATATATATATATATATATATATATATATACACACAGATGCTCACACACAACTGATTCCATTATTCACTATGTATTAATTATAAAATAAGTCAAAGATACCTCATCAATAGTGCTTGAGTCAGATGTAAGAATGTGTATAGAACAGAAATTTCCCTGCTTTTTATGGGACATACACATATATGCTCAGATAAAATTCACATAGTTCTTACATCCTAATGGTTGTGGCACAACCAAGATAGACTCCTGGTTATACACATTCCTAAGGCTAGAATTCCATTCATTTGCTTTTTTTCTCAAGAAAGCACAACAGTCAACCTGGCACTAAAACAAGAGCCTCTGAAATGTTCTAATCAGGTACATCACTTACTTTGAATTTTTAAGCAAATTACTCAAAAGTCAGTTCTCTTAACTGTGATTAACAACAAATTACTTCTGGCACTTTCTGTAATGAATCTCACTGTAAGAGTGATCCTGCCTCTGGCCAGGTTCCGATCTTGACTCTGCCATCTACTTGCAACATAGCCTCCCAGAGCTCAGTTTTCTCATCTACGAAAATGGGAATAACAACATTAATGATTTGAGTGATAATCTATATATATTGATTTTGGGGGGATATCTGCTTTACATTAATCATTTAGAAAGTGTTAGCTATTGTATCATTCAAGATCAGTACCAGAAGTTAAAAGCAATCTAACTATTTTAAGCAGAAGCATATTTAATACATAAGAATAGGTGTTTGGAAGCATTTTTAGGGGATTAGGGAAGCATGCTAAAGAGTAGGCTATAGAAATAATCTCATTTCAAAACCACACCTCAAACTAATGCATCCAGGTTGCTACTTACACTCCTCAGTCAGAAAGTTGTGGAGTCAGAAAACCACCACTACCTCCATGAGTCACAAGAACAACTGGCTGTAGCTGGAATTGAAAGGTCTGAAGACAGCCACCGCCATTGCCATACTTCAATTCTCAGGAAGTGAACCATTGGACACTGGAATGCTGCTACAGAAAAACTCAAAGCATTTACCAATCTACTTGCAAAGAGCAAAAAAAAAAAAAGTACTAGGAGTACTAACATGCTAGGGCCCATCCTAACTTCTGCTCTCCAAACCTCATGCAAGTACATGGAAATGGTGCACTTTAATTTGAATGCATAACCCTAGAAGGAAGGGTGTACAGGAAATTTAGTTACTGTTTTTCACCACCAATAACCAAGATGTCATATTGGCAGATGAGTGCCAAGTCACAGATTTTATAGTTATCATTATGTTTAGTATAGACATGGGTATTCTGTGCTATTTTCTGAAGAGTGTATCATCACCATCATGCCCAGTATCCTCATTAGTAATAATCAGTACCCATGCCATGTAAAATACCCCACTGGTCCCTAGGATGTACAAGTACACCTAACCCAGCACGTGCCCTTAGAAGACTTACAATAATATGAATATGTTATTAATATAACATAATTAATATGAATATATATGTTATGTACATAAAAGATAAAGATCTAAAATAAATTTTACCGACTGCTAAGTGTATGCTTAACAGGTCATTATACCTATTGACAAGCATCTTCTCAAATAGGGTTTGTTCTGATATTAGACCATTTCTCTAAGATGTTTGGTAACTATACACAGGATTTTATTGTTTAACAATGGGAAATTGCTTTTAATTTTTAATGAGAAATAAATATGAATTTACTGCTTGTGACTACAATCTTTAAATTAAAAACAAAACAGTGTCAACCTTAAATGTAGCAACTGCCACTGATAAGAGCCAGAGAGATAGAAAGCTTGTGAATAGTACTTTAAAAATCCTCTATTGTATTCTTCTCTAAATCACTCTTGGTTTTCATATCTTTCTTTCCTGGAACATTCACTATTTCTTATCCTGGCAAACAGCAAGATAAATAATCTAAGTTTGTGAAAAACCTGTATTAACGACAAAAGAGGACCCTCGGTTAAACTAATGGAGACACAAGTCAGACACAAGTCTCATGTGGGGCTGACCACATTAGACAGGCTCTCTCCTCTCAAGGTCAGTGTGAGCAAACATAATCAACTTGCACTGAAATTAGCCATTGCACTTAAGAAAGAGCAACCGTATTTTTAAGCACATTATTTGTCTACATTGAAAAACACATTCCTTTGTTTGGATGGACATCATTGTAAGTCCTACCATATAATCCCAGTCATACTTGTTCACACAGGAGAAAGAATATCTCCCTGTATTCCAGGGATAGAATTAGGAATTTTATCATGATGAGCAAGATCCTGAATGTGCAATATCTCTCTAACAATGGGGCTAGAAGAGTCTTTCCAACATAGTAATGTTCACATGAGTAGGAGCTAAACAGTGGATGACAGAAGAAGGTAATTGTTAGACCCTTCATTTTTTGTTGTTGTCAAACATATGTTGTAGAAATTAAAAATAAAAGTACAAGTGATATGTTTCTCATTGCCTATTTGTTACTGAGAAGCAAATTAATATTTGTAAAATAATCTACATTAATATAAAGATAAATGATAATACACTAGACTAGTGCATATAAAACCTATAACAGAAGAGATTATAGTAAGTTTCAAATACAAATATTAAAGACTTTAACAGGATAATTAAAAAAAATTAAAGATTTTGTTTATTTATTTTTAGAGAGAGGCAACAGGGTATAGAAAGAGAGGGAGAGAAACATCGATGTGTGGCTGCCTCTCTCATACCCCCTACTGGGGAGCTGGCCCACAACCCAGGCATGTGCCCTGATTGGGAATAGAACCCATGTTCCTTTGGTTGCAGGCTGGCGCTCAATCCACTGGGCCACACCAGCGAGGGCTACTGTATAATTTAATTATATTCCTAATGAGAAGATGAAAAGTATGTCATTGATAGGAAGGTAAAAAAAAGTATGTGAAGTTTAAACATCTAGATATCTGAATAAAAATAATGAACTAAATAAAAATAGCAGATCTACACTTCTTTCCAAAACCACACTAAAATGAGAATTTCCTAAAAAGAATTAAATACATATACATATTGGAGAGAATAATAAAGTAGGTAATAGCAACAAAATTCTTAGAAGTGTGAAAAGAGATGGTTGAGTAAAAACTCAAACGAAGAACACTCACAGTTAATAAGTAGAAGGGAAAGTTAAAAGGCAAACCTAATTTTTATTGGAGATTCCCTAAAATACTCAAGAACTATCTGCATAGGATACCTTTGGAAGCAACAAAGTTGGAACTAAGAGCCTTAGATTTGTGTAATGTGAAAGAATAAGAATTAATAAAAGAGATGATGTATACATGTTATGTGAACATAAATGTTTAGTTTAAAAAAATAAAATACTTGGGCCAAATCACATTATTAATTAGTGATTTTTAAAATAATCCCAGTTAGTCTCTAAAAAGAAAATGGGAAAAATAAAGTACAAAAATATGAAAAGAAAAGTTAAGAACCCTGGCCCCGTATCTCAGTTTTGAAAGGTTGCAGGTGTGGTCCCCAGTCGGGGTGCATATGGGAGGCAACCAATAGATGTATCTCTGTCTGTCTCTTTCTCTCCCTTCTTCTCTTTCTAAAATCAATAAACATATCCTCAGGTGAGGATGTAAAAAAAGTCAAGAGTTATGAAAGATAGGAATTAAAGTTCCACCCAATATCATAACAGGCTAACAGAAGCCCCAAGAGAAAATATTAAAATGTAAGAAATAAGTTCTTTAAAGAAAGAGCAAAGATCATTTTAGCAAAATAAAAGGATGAAAGGAATCAGATCAAAGGACCTATGGAACATTGTAATAAAGAAAGAAAAATATTTTCAAAGTCGTCAGAGAGAAAGAAGATAGCATTTACAGAATAATCAGTATTTAACTGATATCAGATGTATCAAAAGCAATAGTAGGACAAAAACCCCCACAAAGTAGTGGACTTTTTAACAAATGAGGCAAAATAACTGGATCTAGCATTTCATATCCAGTCAAACTGATATTTAATTAAGTCAGCAATATAAAATTCCAATAATATTCTCAAACCACAATACCTTGAATTTTACCCTCACAAAAGCACACGATAAAACAACTTTAAAAAGTACTTAGAAAAGAAAAAATATATACAAAAGATGCTTAAGATATATGTGAGTAAAATGTAATAACATAAGTTGTAAAACCTGTTACTAAAGCAAAACAAAACTAACAAAGCCCCTCTTCCTTGGGAAAAATAAAAACAAAATATTCCACAAAAAAGGAAAAATGAACACGTATACATGGTAATCTCAAATTAAACTTCCACATAAATCTATATGACAAGACTTGTCAGGAAAGAATCTAAATGGGGAGAAGGTATGAATGGGGAAGAAATTGGTGGTAGTTAATATGTGTGCCTTTAAACATGTATTTGACTTTTTGTTGGTGTTCCTCTGACTGAAAATGTTAAACTGATTGAAACAAATTTAATATTAAAAATTGATTATTCAGCATTCACAAAATAAAATGTTATGAAGCATTTTACCTAATTAAAATTTCAAAATATATATTTTTAAAGGTTTTGCAATAATTATCCTTCTAAAGTTATTAAAGCTTAAAACTGCCCCAAAACATTTTTTGAGTGTGCGTGTGTTTAATAATCTGGGTGGTCCCAATGGAATTGAAAAGGAAACCATAGATGGAAAAGAAAACTGACAACTGTGAGCAAAATCAGGGTCATAAAAATACATTTAAATTAATGTTTTAATATCACATACACATATGTGCACACATAATCACATACTTCTACACATATGTATTACTTCTAATTAGACGTAATGTCAGCTTGTAAGTAAAACCAGGTTTTTCCATCTTTCCTTTGCTTCTGATGATATTCAGTGAAATGGGGAAAATGATAGGAAACAGCAATCGGAATCCGTTTGGAAATACGAGAGGTGACCTTCTTTAGCAAATTTAGATTGAATGTGTTTGAGTTGGGTATCAGTGTGTGTGTATCTGTGTGTCTCTGTGTGTGTTTAAATCTGTGTGTGTGTGTGTTTGAATGCATGTGCCTGTAATTTTGCCCTCTCCAAACATCAAAGTTCAGCATTGAAATCTCTGCTTTGGAGTTACACATTGCCTTTTGTAATAAATTCATTCACTGAAGGGGGCCTTGACATGTGTTTAAAGACATTCTTAAGAAAAGCTAAAAACAGATATTTTGAAACAAAATATTTTCACTGTGTTTTTCAACTAGTCTGCAACAGAGCTGTTCAACATAGCTTCTCGTGACTTCTCCCAGATTTTAAAAGACAGGGCTAAGCTTTCCCAGAGCTCTTCTTTATCCCTGAGAAAATAATATATCCATCAATTAAAAACACCTCATTATGCTGAGGGGTGCTCCCTCTATTCCCACCTTGCTGAACATTTTTATCAAGTGCTTTTTCGGCCTCTATTGATATGATCATGTGATTTTTGTCTTTGCTCTTGTTTATGCGGTGTATTATGTTTACTGATTTGCGAGTATTGTACCATCCTTGCATCCCTGGGATGAATCCCACTTGGTCATGGTGTATGATCTTTTTAACCTATTGCTGGATATTATTTGTCAATATTTTGTTGAGGACTTTAGCGTCTCTGTTCATCAGCGATATTAGCCTAAAGTTTTCTTTCTTTGTTGTGTCTTTATCTGGTTTTGGGATTAGGATGATGCTGACTTCATAAATTGAGTTTGGTAGTCTTCCATCTTCTTGGATTTTTTGGAATAGTCTGTGAAGGATAGGGGTTATCTCTTCCTTAAATGCTTTGTAGAATTCTCCTGTAAAACTGTCCAGTCCAGGGCTTTTGTGTGTCAGTAGTTTTTTGATTAGTGCTTCAATTTCGTCAGCTGTTATTGGTCTGTTCAGGCTTTCTGCTTCTTCTTCATTGAGTTTTGGAAGATTATATTTTTCTAGAAATGTGTCCATTTCACCTAGGTTTTCAAATTTCTTGGCATATAGTTCTTCATTGTAATTTCTTACAATCTTTTGTATTTCTATGGTATAAGTTGTAATCTTACCTCTTTCATTTCTGATCGTGTTTATTTGGGTCCTCTCTTTTTTTCTTGATGAATCTGCTTAAAGGCTTGTCAATTTCATTTATTTTTCAAAGAACCAGCTCCTGGATTTATTGAAATTAAGAACATACTGATAGTAACCAGAAGGGGAGGTGGGAGGGGATAATGGGGGGCAAAGAGGGAAGGGTTTTCAGGAACATGTACCTAGGACACTTGGACAAAACCAAAAAGGGGTAGGATCAAGGGTGGGGAGTGGGAATGGCTAGGGTGGGGGAAATGGTGGGGGAAAAATGGAGACAACTGTACTTGAACAATTAAATAAAAATAAATAAATAAAATCCCTCAAATACAATCTATAAAATACACTTCTTTATTCCACAATCAACAATGCTGATCAATAAGAGAGCTTTCTTTTCTTTGGGGCTTTATCAAAAACTATGTTTTCCATGGAAACGAAAGTAAAAGAATAAAACGAAATCCAAAATTACAGTGGAAATGGGTAACCTTTCCACAGCAGGAGAGAAGTTAACTATGCAAACAGGTTATTTAAATGATTCAAATGCATCTGTGCCCCTTGGATGAACTGATGGTTATTTACTTAGCAAGTTTACCCCTGACATGGACCTCCTGGCTGGCCACTAAAAAAACCTTAGGTTGTTATGACAAGCTCTTTATTAACACCAAAGTGATAATTTTGTACAAGTGGTCAATTCTAGAACAAAACACAAGAATAACATTTACTTATAATGAATGTTCAGATCTTGGCCAGCATAATAAAAATAAGGTCACTGGATGCATTTAATTTGCATACTATTTTATTAACATTTACATTGATGAAGTAAATACAGGCCACATATGGATCCCAGAAGAAGTCACCGCCCCTGTATAAAAGGTTTTTGACCTAATCTAGCCAGACCCAAGAATCAGGACAAAGAGGAGTATGAACACCTGCATCTTGGCTAAATTCCAATGGTGTAATTACTTTCTGTTCCCATAGAATTCTTCCTGCCATTCTCAATTGAGAAATTATTTTTCCCCTCCCTTCCCAAATTTTGTGGTTCTGTGGAGTGGCGATCACACCGGACCTACAGGTGCCCACATTTCAGCTCTGGGTGAGTGATCACTGTAGACAAAATTAGTGAGGCATTTGGACATCCTTCTGTGCGAAAGGTAGGCCGCACACAGAAAGCGGTGTTCATCTCCCTTGGGAGGCTCAGGTAACAGGACAGGCCCACATGTATTGGTAAGGCAGCCTGCAAACTCAATCTGTTCTCGAGACTTGGTTCTACTCGGAGAGGCAGTTTTAAAGCGTACCTCTGATTGTGCAAAAGCCACATAATACCAATACTTGGGACCTCAAATGGACCTTTCCTCTGCAGTTTTAGATGTAGCAGGAGTTGGCTGAAGTGCTGCCAGCAGTGAATAGCCAACTATTTTGAACTACTAAAGTAAAAATCTGTGCTGCTGAGGGAGCTTACAGTAAATGTATGAAAATATATCTCATAGATATTAAAAATAAAACAGTGGTAGAAGCCACTCAAAGTATTAGTGTAACACCAGGTTTTTACACTGGTGTTGGGATTCTGGGTCCAGTGGAATCCTGGCAATGCGGCTTCATGTTGCATTGTGATTACAAGGCTATCTCTGTTAGGATAGTGATTTACCATCTATCCAATCTATAACTTACCACAAACATGATCAAATGTATTCAGCTTCTCAAGGCCTCGGTTTCTTTACCCAAAAGTACTTCAGAGGGTTTGTTGCAGTAATTAAATGAGAAATATTTACTGACTATATGTAATATAAGTGTTCAATATATGATATATAGTAACATTAATTATAATTATTGAAATTAATGTTACAATTTCTATTTTAAAAAGAATTAGATGTACAGATGGCATCCATATACACCTAAAATATGAAAAAAGGTATGAAAAGATACTTAAAGTCACAAAAATAAGAAGAGGAAAATAATATCAGAAACTCAGGACTGAGAGTTAAATTAAATTTGAGTTTGAGTTTTTAGGCAACAAATGCTAAGAAATGTGAAGCCATAGAAGACATATGAAAATGTAAAAAATTTAGATAATTTTTGTTGTTTGATAAAATAAATTTGTCAGATAATTAGTAAAAACAAACATTTGCTAACATTAAGTGGTAGGTTGTCTTTAAGTTACTTGGTTTAATAAATTAAAAAAGGTTTAGCATCTTTAATGCAACTGTTCTCTAGTACCTAATAGGAGATTTTGACTCCAGGAGTCCGACTCTGTTCAAAGGTCCTGTATCACTGCTGTCCCATGCAGATATAATGAACACAGTCACATATGTCATTTTAAATCTTCTGGAAGCCACATTAAGAAAGATAAAAATGAACAAGTAAAACAAATAAAATATAATATATTTTATTTGATCAATTGTATTTAAAATACTAATATTTCCACATGTAATCAATATAAGTCATTAATAACATAACATATTTTTTATATTTTCCATACCGTCTTGAAAATGTACTGTGTATTTTACATTTACAATACATCTTCATTTGTACTTTAAGTTCTTAATTGTATTGAGTAGTATGATTCTGGATTAACTAGCACTTCCATGTTGGATACCATGGCTCAAAATTAACTCTACACGGAAATATATAATATTCAACTATGTAGGAAAGTAAGCACAGAAAAGGATATACAGGCATGTCTATGTTTATATACACACATTCTTATGATGATATGACCACTGATTTCTATGGCCAAACTTGCATTAATTTTCCATTTATTCTTATATTTAACACATATATGAGTATGTATTATATTTCTGAATATGCAAAAATGTTAACCTTTCCATAGTAAGAGGGTTGTTAAATAGTTAAACCATTACCCCCAAACAACGCAGAAAGTATTCTAGTTGCTGAGGGAAAAACAGCAAGCAAAATAAAATCCTTTCTTTTGGATTCAAGGAAAGCCAGACAGACACTAAAAAAAAATAATAATTACATGTTGTAGGAGATGATGTCAAATAAGAACTTTGGATGTTTCTGAAGGAGCTGGAAGGTCAGAGAAAGGATATGATCAGAGAGATGACATGATGCCATTTAGGTTTTTTAAGTCCATGTCAGGCTGTACTTTTCTTTGGAAAAGCGATGCAGGAGAGGAGGAGTGTAAGCAGTGACAGTGCGGATAAGGGACTACAGTGTCTTGGCCCAGACTAGTAAAGACAGTAAATCATGTCGGTGAAACTAAAAGTCATATACTAAGTACATAAAGCCAATGGCTTTGCTCTGCTCCAACTGAAACCATTATTGGATGAACTGTTCTACTAGTAGGTCAGGCCTATGTGTGTCTTGCAAATTTAGTTTCCTATGTGGTATTACATGCACATTTCAATATTGAATTCAATACAAATTATTCTTTTATGCCTTTGACATGCAGTGTACTCTGCCAGCATAAAAAGAAAACAATTCAGCGTCCCCTGTCTCCTTTCCTGCTCCCTGCCCAGTGGCTCATGTTATGAAAGACAGTCACCCACACAGGTTTATAGAGAAACAGCCAGACAGTGGTACGTGTTACCTGAAAGGGCAAGTCAAAGTCAAATGAAGAAATAAACAAGAAAAAGATTAAATTAAGCTAATTTATTCATGTAACTGCCTATTCTGCACATGCAAGTGACTATTCATGTATCTGTCTGTCACGTATCTGCACATGTAAATGACTGTTTACTGTGCCAGGGACTGTGATGTGTGTTGGCTAGTCAAAGATGACTAAAATTGTAGAGTTTGGGAATGGTTCTTGCACAAAGATTCTACCTGTGAGGGCTTATCTGCGGTATAATATCACAGAGTTGTGTAGGCTGCTTGGAATATTGACCCAGGACAGTGACAAGGAGCACAGTTACAAAAAGATTGTGAAACATGGCCGCAGGAGGCAGCAAATGTCACAGACCCAGAGGAGCAGTACCAGGTGCCAGGTCCAAGAAACAAGGTGGGACTCAAAGTCAGAAGCCATGCAGATCAGAAACTGATATAATTCAGAATATGAGGTAGTTTAGAGCAAGAAGATTAATACGAAGACCATGTGCTCGAGTCTCATACAGAGAAAACGATGGTTATATGAACCAAGCATGAGCTTGAAGGTTTGAAAGAGCTGGGCTCCACCGGAAGACTGTGCCTTTGGCATATAACTGAAATTGACAATGTGGGAGGACACTAACAGATGGATTCGGATGGAAAGGGATTCCTTCCTGAAATAGAATATGAACACTGGCATGCATGTTGAAGACTGCATGACATTACCAGGGAACTGGAAGTACTCAGCATGTGGTAACACGTCCAGTATTGAGAGAACGACGGCGAAGTGGAACTGAGCCAAAACCACACTACGAAGGGTTTTATTTATTTGTATTTATATATTTTAATTAAGTTTATTGGGGTGACATTGGTTAGTAAGATTATACAGGTTTCAAATGTACATTTCTATGGTGGGTTTTAAATGTTAGTATCTATGTAATTTATTCAATGTGTCTTGGTAAACACTCCAATAAAGCTTTTGTTAAAAATGTGAGTTACATGATGCAAATTATCATTTAGAAATATAGCTCAGGGTTCAGTGTATAAGACACATCAGAAGGAAGATTCAGGAAGATTGGTTTCTGGAGAAAGTGCAAAAATGAGGTAATTAAGTGCAGAACCAGGGTCAGGAGTGGAAAAGAGAAAATATGCAAGAAAAGAAATAAAAGCAGAGTTGGTATTAGTTAACAAAGGCAGGGCATTGTTAGTTGTACGATTTCTACCTGGTCATGCCCTCTAAACTTCTCCTAATTTGTATAAGTTAAGTGAAAGAGATCACAATTGATAAAAATTTTTGTCCTTGAAGGAATATGCTTTATAACAGAGGAGAGCATAGCAAACCTCTTTAAAAAGAAGGAACTTAAGAATAAAAAAGGGTATTAAAATACAGGCTCTCTTTTACCCATCTATTCCATAATTTCTGTTTTCTTACCTTAGCACTGACCATGTGATATTCACTAATTTACTACATTTTGTTGTGTATAATGCACACGCGTGTTTCTGGCCCAAACATTCAGGAAAAAAATCTTTTGTTTAAATTTTTAAATTCAATATTTTCTTTATATAAAAAATGATTATTGTATTCCAGGATAATATCATTATTGTTTTCTAGAGTTACACTTTTAATGCATAAGAATAAATACAATAATTAAAAACACTTATACAGATATGGAATTAGTACTACCCATGTATAATTTGCATCCTTATTTTTCCCTCAAAATTTTGGGCAAAAGAGTACGGATTATGCATGGCAAAATACTGGTACTTTAGAACTATTTGTTGAGGTTATACTATTGCCAATAATTGTATTGGATACTTGACCGCATAGCTTTTTAAACACTCTGCTTAGATACTCTTGATGAAATTTTGTTGAGAACTAGGAGAGGAATAAAATGCTTCCAGATCAGGGCATGGGTACCTAGTTCAAATAGATTAGATGTCAAAGGGCTCTCAGGAGACAGAAGACGTTTGATTGGAGATTGCACTGATATGGTAATATTGGAGTTTACAGGAACTGTGAGTCAGGTTTGGGATAGTGCATGTACGGTCCAACTCAAGATTCAGTGAGAAAAACTCCCTGCTTTTCTAGGTGACCTTAGGGTAATAAGAGACCACAGCTTCTGTGGGGATGGAGTGAAGAAACCTACCGACACATTTTAAGAAATTAATTAATAACTCTAGGGCTATGGCAGGGAAAACATACAATGAGCCAGGAGGATCTTGTAGTACCAGAAACTAAGAACGTAGTACCAGAAAGTAAGAAAGTAAGAATATAAATACATAAATTGATGATGATATAAGTAAAAGACTGAATAAATGAAGAGAGATGAGAGTAATCTTTCTTATAGAAGAATCCCATGTAATATATATGGATACTCCCTTTTGCAGTAGTTCTAAACTCCGTATTTATACAGTTTGATTTTTCACTGAGAACAATGTGATGGATTTTCTAAAGGCTGAAACTCATTATCCCTGCTAAATTTAAATACCCACACCCTCCCTGAGCTGACAGCCTCATATAATTTTGGTTTATACAAATGGCACTTATTGTGCTGGTGGTTGCAAGAAACAAATTGATCCAAATGAAATGTTTTGTTTTGTTTTGTTTTAAAATGATCTACTGTAAAATTTTTCCAAGGAGAGGAGAACAACCAGTAGTTTTGTGTCTTCCATTGATTTCTATAGAAAACAAAAAATGTACTTGATAGTTCATTTGCAAAGATGTGTTCACTATTATTTCATCCCCTGACTTCAGGAGGATAAAAGGAATGAATCTTCTGGGACATGGAAGTGAGAAAACTTTCTTACCACTCTGGCTGCTTCAAACACGAATCCTGATCTGAATGGAGAGACTCATTTTCTGTAAGAAACCTGTAGGCACAATTTCCCTTTTGCTCTTGAAGAACTATAGGGAAGAGTTATCACAAACATTGAAAAGAACAATAAAGCAACACAAACTTATTGAACATATGCTTTTTCCAGGCAATTTACTAGATACCAGTAGATATCAGGAGTAGAGGATAATGTATGTTTCTAGTATTACATTCTACATTTTAGAGAAAAGAAGTCTTGAGAGGTTTTATGAAAAGCTGCATTCTTTTTGAAATATATGTAGAAATAGTTAAATTTATTGAGAAAAGAGGTTAAGAATGAATGTTCCACACGATCATAAATATCTATTTTGTTGGAGCGAACAAAACCAAGGGGCTGTGAGGAGTCATCTCAGGTCCCTTAACTGTTAAAGCAGCCACACGTAGACTAGTATTAGGAAGCATCATTCTTACTAATAGGAATATTGAGGAACTTACTTCTAGTGAAAATTGACTTTAGAAAGAAACACGTAGCTCTATTAGTTTGAAAAACATAATGCTATATAGCAAGACTCAGCTCAGCTATCAAGACAAAACATGGTCTGAAAATTCTGATACAACATGAAAACAACTCAAGTTTGCAGACAATAATTAACGGAAAAAGTATCACATAAAAATAGATAAAGCAAATCTGTTTTAAGTATAAGATTGAATGAAAGAAGACAAAATGTTGAAAAGATTAAAAGTCACAAAAATCTGCAGTAGTGTTAAATTCACAAGATGATTTATTCCTTAATTATTTAATTAAAAACACAAACAAACACGATTAAGCATTTTAGATTACTCTGAACTTCCATATAACCTGATAAACAAAAATTCTTTGGATAAATAGACACAATTATTCTGAATGCTGGCAACATGTATAAGGAGCAAGACGGCTAAATAAAATACCCTTACCTAAAATATAGTGGTCAAACCCAAAGAAGTTTATCAACAGAGAAAAAGAAATGGAGCTTTTCATCAGTCTTAAAAATTGTGCCACTTTTACGAATGTCATTGCTCATATTTTTATCAGAACTTCTAAGACCTTACACATACTCTTTCTATGGCAAAATCCTAGTTATCCTTAAGGCTCTGAATTTTTAATGGTTTTCTAAATTCCTCTTGCCTGTCCTGCTATAGATTTGCAACATTCATTCATTTGAAGTTATTCTATTTTTCACCCTGAAATTGTATTGACTACCTATTGTATTTTCTGCCTACCAACATTTGGAATTTTTTTCCTTCATAGATGGAGAGGGATCCTCATCTCTGATATAAAAGCCTGTCCCAGCTAGGAAAAATGTAATGTAATATCTGTGATTTTAAATGATTGGTTGGGTGTTGTGATGCTACAGGACGTGTTCAAAATTTCTTTTAAGTAGTTGATGATTTAATACTTGAATAATCAAGTGATGAGTTGGGTTGTGTCCGTGGCCATTTGTGCTCTTGGCAGCTTAGCTCAGGGACAGAGCTTTTCCTTAAGACAGTGAATATTATTTTCTATAAGAAAGAAAGGAGGATGGAAAACCAAACTTGTTTTGGAATCGGTTAATAGTAGAGACTTACAGCTGGGTAGACACAGGATGGAATGCCAGTTCTACTACTTACTAGTTGTGTGAAATTGGGTAACTTCCACATGAAATTGACAACAAAGGAGCCTTTGGAGCTTTGACGGATTCTTTTTAAGCAAAATATTATCAAGTGAATTAACATGAAAACAAAGATCCTATCCTAATGCAAACCACTGATAAGAAGTATAGGCCTTTCCTATCATATTGGAGAAATGAAATCAGATATGTTACATCTCAAAACATCCTAAAAATCCTTTTAGAATGTGACTACCCTTCTGACAAAAGTTCTGCTCTTTATGGCTGCTCTTACATTTATGCTGCCCTTAGATTTATTCTGCCCTCACATTTATGCTGCTCTCACATTTATAGCTACTCTCATAACTCTTGGTTTCCCTCAATGCAGCTGCTGCTCTCTCCTCTCCAACTCTCTGAATTCCCTCTTCGCTCACTCATCTGTGTCTCCAATCTCCTGTAAAACAATCTGTTGTCTTCTAACTTCCTCAATTCTACTATTCAGACTTTACCTCCACATTCATCTCAGCAGAAAAAACGAGCTGAGTAAAGCATCTTGTGAGGTATCTTGAAGAAGCAAAAGAATCGTCCTACTTAAGAAACAGAATGGGGTGATATAAATAAATGTTTATGTATTTTTGTATTGTTATATTTTATCTCTCTTAATTTTAGTTATTTGATTTGTAGTGATAATAACAGAACAGCATATACCTCCTAAGACTGTTATTGGGATTTTAATAGTGTAATACATATAAAACAGTATAATTATCACATAGAAGGAATAAAAAATGTTAGCTTTATAATATCTTGGCCAATAGGTTTAATGGATTTACTAGACACCTCATGGTCTTTAAATAATGTCTTTACCTTGCCTACTAAAGTCAGCCCACTGACAAATTTTATTAACTTTGTGGAAGTTGTCTTCATTCTTTACCTAGACCTTACTTCCATGTTTTGAGGTTCTTGATTTTTAATTGAAGAACACCTGGAAATTTAGCCCAGATGGTCTTCTAGGCACTTTCCAAACAAAATCATCTTTTTTTTTTTTGGAATAATACAACGCACTTATATCTCCTTCCTACAATCTGAATTTTCTTACAATTAAAATAATTATGTTGACACAAAATAAAAAACCTCAAACACAAATCCCTCATTTTGTAAGATACATGAATTTTGATATTCATAACTATGAGATCCTGGGGAAGATTTTTAATCTCTTCGAGTTAATACACTGAATCATAATTTTCTACCTTAGATTGTCCGGAAACCCTGTGCACATGGAAGCTGGATATGTGGAGAAATGCTTCCATCTATAGATTGCTGGCATGCTTCATCATACAATGTATTTCAATATGCTAACCTTGATTGTGTGGCCAAAACATCCTAATTTCTAGGCATTTCTGTCATTTAAGTAAAAACGGTCAACTTGGTAAATTTCTATAGACTCATTGACCATAGTTTCAGATCTTTTGATAAGTTGAATAATGATTAAGTACAGTGAAATATATAGAAATCCCAGAATTAGCAATACCTTCTCTACATTGAACATGTACCAATATGAATAAGTAGTATTCTTTTTTCTATTTCAGAAGACAGATTTACTCTCATTTCACAGCTTGTATAACTTGATGATTGTTGTATATAGATGATATATTTGATCATATTGCAAGTAAGTTTCTCTACATTGATAAACTGAAATGAAATATCATTTCTTTTAAAATGAAAAAACTAAATGTATCTCTCAATTCTAATTGCCAAAGTACTTTAATAAGGCATGGAATCTTTTATCCATGTACTTTAAGAGTAAGATTCAAGGTAGAAACTCTATAGCCCAATATCTGATTATTTTAAAAATTTGTCTGATTGAAGCTTGAATAGATGTATATTCGATTTGTCCAGAATGTATCAAGCCATGTAATATGAAAAAGAGAGACATTTCTTGAAGAAGATACAAGATACAAGAAACATTGTACATAGGATAATGGTGCCTCAGTCCCCTTCAGAGTAGTTGCCTTGGACCTCACACAATTCTCCCAATTGCCATCAGCTGCCCCATTGTATTTTCCTTAATCTCATCTAAGGTCTGAAACCTCTTCCCTTTCAAAGGTGATTTTAGTTTGGGGTAAAGCTAGAAGTCACAGGGTGCCAAATCTGGGCTGTGGCGGGGCTGAGTCACCTGGGTGATTTGATGTTTTGCCAAAAAATTTTGCATGAGACATGATTCATGAGCAGGTGTGTTGTCATGGTGAAGCAGACAAATCACCATTTGCAGCCTTCTGAATCATCCAAACAGTTTCTGTAGATGAATGTTCAAGCTTAAAGCAAAGTTAGTTGCTCTATTCAGTCATTTTGAATGTGACAGCCACACAGTACACACACTTACTCAATGGCATCTACCACCCACACAGACTAGTACAGTGAAGTTGTCATTGTTCGTGTTTGTGCCTTCCAGTCCATTTTCCTTGGCTGCTAGGTTATATCAATGTCACACTAACAGTGCCTGTTAAATTAGCAATGGCTGGAATTTTTTCAGACAGACTTCATTCATATATATATATATATATATCTTCATTCTCATATATATATATGCACACACATTTATATGTGCATTATTACATATTTATATAAATTATCACACATATATGTATTCATTATTACATATTATGCATCAAACTAATATATACATTCGCTTTACATCCTGATTTTAGATTTCTCCTCTTGCTAAAATGTGGGGTGACCTTGTTTAAACAGAATGTAATAAAAAATTGAGAAATTACTCTTATTACTACTTAACAAATGTTGCTTAAATATGTCTTTAATAGTAAGAAAAATTTTGCTACTTTTGTTCAATTATTCTAGGTAATATTAAACTTTTACACGTTAAAAGTAAACTTTAAATGTTTAGACACATGTGTTTCAACTAAACCAAAAGCACTATGACCAAGGAAAGAAATTCTTTGGCTATATGTATTATAAGTACACATTATAGGTTTATTATGTTTTAATTGGAAAAGAGTTATCAAAGAAACATGAACAATTATCTGAGTTCAACCTTATCTTTATTGTTTAAATCTTGATTCAATTACCCAGACTTATAAACTATAAATTTTGTCTTAACATCTTTCCAAATTAGCTTGAATGGTGTCTAAGGATGGCAAGAAGGAAAATTTGTCTGCTTTTTGCTGCACGTGAGCATCAAATTACCCAAGTAGTGACTGACTTTAATAATCTGTTTTCTCATCATGTCAATCACTTACCTGCCTTCTGTAAATGGTGTTCTCTATCTCCAAATATTTTAACTCCATAAAGAGTTATCATAAAGATAACACACATTGAAGTATACCCTGCAGAAAATAATGAGGTGATGAAGAGCCCCCCAAAATAGACCAAGTAGCACACAAAAATACATTATCAAGTATTTCCTGGCACTGGCTAGATGTTGACTGGAGTTTTATTCTAATCAACCCTGGGCTTTCATATAACAACATAAGAAAGGACAAACATGGCACAGGAAATATGCATGACACAGTTTCATTTCTAAAATGTAGGTCTAGCTTTTGATTGGAGATCTGTGATAGTACATGTCAAAGTTATGAAGACAGTGGATTTTCAGTTAGTCTCACTGGGTTTCGACTCTTAGTTCTGTCACATACTGGTTATCTCATATTGGACAAATTTCTCAAACTTTCTAAGGATAGTTTTCCTCTTCTGTAGTATAAATGTAACTACAAAACTCAAAAGTAATGGAAATAAGAAATTTCCATTGGGAAATGGAACTGCCCTGTCTGGTTTCGGAAGCTGCAACCCCCCATGGCTAAGGCTGAGTGAGAGACCTTGGGACCCTAAACCATTAAGGAGACAAAGCTTATCTCTCTGGCAGGGGTGCCACCTCTGCCGCCTTTACTTTACCCTGCTTGGCCCCAAGCCTTACCCATTAGCCAATGACAGGTAAGATTCCTCAAGGGAGGGATGCCCTAAGACAGGCACGGTTACAAAGAGGCCTTCAGGGAACGACCTGGGGGGCTATAGAAGAGAGGGGTGATGGACCCTTGCACCTCAGCTTTGATATAGCTTGAGTCCTCATTCTGTCTGCAAGAATTCTCCTAATCTCAGCTGCTTTACTTCCCCTGCCTGACTTGAGCCTGAAACAATGGCAAGGTGGGTGCAGCCCTGTGCTGATTCCTGGGGCAATCAGGCCTAAGAAAGACTACATAAAACCCTGTGAAACCTGCTTTTCTAAGAATCCTCTCAGTTTTCTGATAAGGGTCCAAGCATGAAATGAGTTTGTTCCCCAAAGTTTTATAGCCCTTTAACTAACTGACCCTGACTCAGAATAAGCCCTCAGAGTTCTTTGTATGTTATCTATTGTTTCATCCTTACTGCCTGACAATGATTGATGAGCTTTACCTGTATTTCTGTGCAAATTGAACCCAAGAAAAGTCCATTGAGGAAAAGGCTCTTGGCCCTTCTCCTTTGAGAGTTTGGCCATCTTTCCTCCCCAAGCAGATCATGTCTTGGTAGACTTATTCTCATCCGTGGCAGATTGGGGGGGGCACTGTGGGCAGAGCCCCCTCACAATAAGGTATTTAGTATTACCAAGTAAAATATTTAGTATCATGTATATTGTACATACAGAAGCTAAGAATACATTCTGTATTATATATACAGAAACTATTATTTATGCATTATTACACATTATATATTCATTTACTTAAATGTGTATATGTCTTTTCTCCTTCTCTCTTTCTTCTAGGGATTTGTGGCAAGTTGGGCTCCCTGGAATCAGACTCCAAGAAAGCGATCAGGGAGTAGAGTCATAATCAGCACCTATAGAGGACAGGAATGGAAACAGGACAGACAGTGGGAGGTGCTAGGCAGCAGCGCAGTCAAAGCAAGGTTTCAACTAGTTTCATGAGGAGCTATTCAGTTGGGATGGCCCTTTAGAGTTGTTTCTTATTGTGGGGAGAGGCCTCTACTTTCATACTAACCAAGTTATTGGATATAGGCTTCCCCGGGAAGGAGGCAGGGACTAGCAACACAGCTCTCTCCACCCAAGGAAAACTCCCCCAAATGAGTTACAACTGAGCATCATATCCTGGTAGCATTCCTAAGAGCTGGCATTACAAGTTCTTCTCAAGGGGGATTCAAGCAGCCAATTACAGCTTCCATTACAGTAGTGTAATATTTCAAAGGCTGTTATTCTGGTGCTTGTTCAGAAGCTAATATTTTTCCTGTTTTATTTTTAGTGACTATCAATGGCTGTACTTTTTCTGAAATAAATTAAAGAAAGGTAAGCTTGCTAGCAGTAGATGTTATTCCTAGAATGAGCCCTGTGGCAATTTGCTATGCTTTTTGCATGTATTGGCTTGGATACGGGATTGCAGAAAAGTTTGAAGCATTTTGTATAGCTATACACTGAGTTGCTGGTGTTGACAGATAAGTCACACTCAACTAAAACAAACTTTGTGAAATAAATAAAAGAAAACTTGCAGGTAAGTAAAGTGATTAATATAAGGAATGGAATTATCATGATTTAGTCTGGAAAATTTGCTTAGGATTTGAGATGAGAGATGGCTCATCTCCATTGCGTGCAGAAAAATAAAAAAAATAACTAATTTTTGTTTAATAACAAGTGAAAATTTGGCAACAATAACATAGGTTATATGTGCATAGGGCCAAATAATGGGACAAAGCAGACACCCAATTTTTAAATTTAAGTTGGTTTGGTTATGGTGTTTTGGCAATAAGGAGAAAATAAATTTATTGAAAAGATACTTTTTAAAAAGATCTCAGTGTATTCCAAGGAGGAGTTGGAAATAAAGCCACAGAGCATCTTTCATGGACTTTGTAGAAGGGGTTTGTGATCTTTCTCTTTAGAAGACAGCCATTAATGTGATTTAATGATCTGAAGTCCTAATATGATATTTCTTACTTTCATATTTGAGTTCACAAGGGGTGATTCTGACTGTCTCAGATCCAGTAAGGTGCCCATTCCTTGATCAAGTAATGATGGACAATGGGTGGGATCAGGTCACTCTCGTGTGGTCTCTTATGTTAATGGGATGTTAATGGGGTGCAGTGAGGAGGCAGTTCCCAGAAAGCTGAGATTTTATCTCAGCAATCACTTGTTTTGTTGAATTAACTCTTGGCCAAATTGGGACTGTATTCTGCTTATTCTATGCAGGCAAACATCAAAGATGTGTGTGTACACATGTGTTTGTGTTACAACATGGAGGTAAATGAGGAAAAACTTAGATGTACTTTAAAATAAGATAAATCCCCATCTGTTTAGAATGAGTTAAAACATGTTTCTTTACTACATTAAGAAATGATGTGATTTATTTGATTATAAAATAATTTGCCCCCAAATACCCCACCTGAAATGAAAAAAGCCCGCTTCGCCAATAGAATAATAAAGTGTAAACATTCATGCACGCGTGTGTGTGCAGGTTCTTCCATACGTAATTATAAAACCCCAGAATAGTGTTTCTTTTCACCTGTTCAAGTTATAATAGAGCTTAGTGTTTTTCATTAACTGGGTTGGTAATGTATCCATATCATTCATTATTTTACTGCCTACCATATTGGTCAAGTAGCTGTGCCATGCTGATTGAATATAAATATAGACTTAATTTAGAAAAAGAATGTCTAGGAATTTGGCAGCCAGCTAACTGTGCAATGAGAAACCTATATGAAGTACGTATTTTAAGCAACTGTTGAACTTTTAACTTGTAACAAATGCTTAATCAGACTATAAACCCAAGTCCCAAAATAAATCTGCACATTAGTGGGCTCTTCATTTATAGAAAATATATGCATAATATTTCCTTTAATTACTAAGTCAATTAGACATTGATTATGACACCGTAGCACCGTTGCAAGTTTTATTGTCATCATTCTGACTTAGCAAGCTTGCATGCTGCCTTCCATGTTGCAGCAGTTTTTGGTTTAATATTTGGAATTAATTTCTGAAATAGCTTGAACAGGCTAAGCATTCAGCCTGTCATTTTTCTAAATATGATAGGATGGAATAATAAGTAGCAGAAATATTCCAGAATTATATTACAGGCTTCAGTGATCACAAGGGTCTATGATTCATTCCCAAAGCAAAGTTTCATTCCTAATATGTCAGATGTATTGCTTTTTATTGGCAAATTTCATATCTGAGTTGGTGACCCTGCCATTTGTTTTTATTGTTATTGTTCCCTTTTTGTGGCACAAATAAGAAAACTCATTCAGGCCCTCTGCTCGTTTGTACCTGCAGCCAGTTACCCGTGCCTGTGCCCTCAGCTGGGGTCCCTCGCTGGCCTCCTTCCTTGCCAATCTTTTGTTGGTTACCCGAGTTCTGACTAGATGCTCTTTTTAATCTCACCTCATGTTAATTATAAGTATTAATTCATCAAATGTTTCCAGTCCCCAATAAACTGAGATTGTTTTCTGTGTTGCTTTTGTGGCACTCATTGGATTATCTCATAATTTACATGGCTGTCTCTTTCAAAAGACTGTTAGCTTAAAGAGGGCAAGAATTTTGTTTTGGTTATCATTATAGAACTAGAATCTAAGCACAGAACCTTACACATTCTAAATACCCAGTAGCTTTGGATTGAAGGAGCAAACACCACCAAACACCTGGCTGTGGAATTGGAATCTCAGTGGATAGAAATGAAAGAAATTAATATTAGATAATGGGATGGTACTATATTATTGTTTTGGAGAGGATGACATAGGAATGTGAGTTGTTATTTTGAGGGTACCAGGGTTTCCCTATTTCTTTTCTGTCTCTTTAGATGGATCTGACTGACTCTACATTATGACACACGGAACAACTTAGTTACCAGATGTCAGCATTTTCTGTCCTTTTAATTCTTCAGGAATGTCCATCCACATGCAGGTTGAACCTAATATTTTTCTCTATTCTTTGCATTGTTTTTTCCATTTTCCAACTTTGAATTCTTAATTCTATATATCATTTAAGCTTGTGTCCTTATTTTGATGATCCCCTTGATATATGTTATCCAGCTTACTAAACTTACTATTTACCTTCTTACTCTCACTCTATTCTAGCTTTTCTTGTTTATTTTTTATTCCTTTAGTTTCAGCAAATGTACAACTCAAGTAATAGATCATCTATAAGTAGCTACTTTACTTCTCGAGATTTGTTTTAAAACTAGGAGGGCGAGTATTGGGTTCCATGATCATATGTTACTGTGCAATTATTTTATTTAAAGCTTAGGGCTTGTATTTGTGTGAAATTAATCTTATATGTGGGTTTAAAAAAACCCAGTATATATATATATATATATATATACACACACACACACACACACATATAGACATACATATGTATGTATATATATAGTGTTTATTAATATATATATTGTGTTTATTAACACAGGACACATTTACTTCAGTCCTCAACATTTTTGCTAAGCCATTAAGAGCTAAGCCTTCAAAAGTACAGGAAAAGTCATAAAGATGATGATACAGAACCATATTTTCAACATATCTCACAAGTTTATGTGTACCTTTTGTAGCAACTAATGAACAAGATCCTATATGATCTCCTAGACAGAGGCGCGATGCTTATGACAATGAGCGCTGAAGTCAGAAAGCCTGATAGCATCTCTCCTCTATGTTCTTTACTTTCTAGGTGACTTTTGGCAAGGTTTTTTTCTCCTCTATATCTCATTTGCTTCAAAGTATTGTGGGGAATATTGAATATAAATGAAGGTGAATTTCTTTACTGTTACACAGCAATTAAATATGCAATAGCAATTGTTACTCAATTAATTAAATATGAGCTTTTACTATTATCCTTACTATTTTTACTATTATGAAGTAAAATTTACCTATTCTCTAAATTGTTCTTACTTAATTTTCTAGATCAACTATAATGGCACAAACAAGAAATACAGTTTTAATTACAAAGAAAAATGTCCGAGCTACAACTTAACAACTATGCTCTCGTACTGTTGGACAGGGGTTGGTGTTTCTGAAATCAGAGATCTTCAACACAAAGATAGTCAGCGATTAATAGAGTTTGCTTCTTGGCCCAAACAGCTTCAAAAATTTACCTTTTCAACCAAAAGAGACTGGTTTTGTGTTCTCTAGACATAATTGGAAATTTTATCAGTTAAATACCCTATTTACTTTAACTTTACCATATGCAAATCCAACCCAGCCTATGCCACCAAAATTAACACCTCCACAGCAGTAGTAAAGCTCATTTCTTCTAAGAAAGACCCAGATGTGGGTGAACTCCATCTTTGCCTCTACCTATGCCAATAAAAGCTGTAGTCTATTGGGTGACTGGGTATGAATGAATACACTGGATGAAGGTGTCCTAGTATTGGTGGGATCTATTCTTTTTATACATTGTCTTCCCAGCATCCATTTCATTCTTCTCCATGCTGTTAACAACTTCATTTTGGGCGGGATTGATCCCACTTCTAACTCAACGGATAGGTTTCCAGCTGTTTAAATCAATCCAGGTTGTCCAACCCCCTTTACACAATATTTAAAAGCCCACATCTGAGCCAATGACACTCCCTTGAACACAAGGATATATTCAGGGTTGTTTCGATTAGTAGGAAAGTTAGATATTTACTCGATGATCCTAAGATGAAACTCTCTCCCGCTGGGTGAGAATATAGTATGTAGCCTTATTGCTGGCATCCATACTGGGACTCACAGGAAAGCCAACTTTTAGATTGAAGTCAGTTCTGTTTATGACAGAACAGAGAGTTTGAAAAAATTGGATTGATTTTCAAGTTACATGAGTCAATGACTCCTTTTTATTTTGAAGCCACTTGGAAGTAGGCATTTCCTTTACAATCCACTCAAATGGATATGCCTTCTTTGGGTGATGTGTATATAAACTCATCACCCAAGAACAATGCGTAGTTGCTATCCAAGGATCAGAAAACAAATAACAAGAGAATGTCACCTCTCTGAGAAATTCTCATACCTGAGAGCTAAAAGTTATTTTTACCACAGCAATTGCTAACTAACACAATTTAGCTTTGGCAACTGGCTCCTAATTGCAGAGATTTGCTTGAATAAGATCCAGAGACATCTAGAGCCAGGCACAAAGTCCTCAAAGATTAGAGAGAAACATATTGAGTCAAGACAGCCTGGTGGTGGGTCCCAATCATGTAAAGTGTCCTCCAAATACAGAAGTTTTGTGACAGCATCACATGCAAAGAACTTTCTGCATGCTGAATCTGGTTCACAAGAACTATTTGTAGCCCATAACACAGGCGTAGTAAACTATTTTTGCCTGAGGCCTTCTGCTGGCCTCCTATTCCACTCAAAGAAAGAAATGGAATCTTTTACATATTCTGTAAAATACTACCCAGTCTAGTACTCTTTTAGATCTCTAAATTTATCTCTTAGCACTTTTCCCTCCACTCATTTAGCTCCAGTCTTGCTGGCTACCTCGCTGTTTCACCAACGTGCTTTTGCACTGGCTGCTGCTTTGCCTGGAAGGCTCTTGCCACCCGTGTTTACATTTCTCTGTCTTTTAACTTTCCTCTGAGGCCCTTTTCACATTAGCCTTTCTTGGCTAATTTTCTCTTTCTTCCTTTTTAAAAAAAATATATATATTTGGGGATGACATTCGTTAATAATGTTATATGGGTTTCAAGTTCCTTGGCTAATTTTTTAATTATTTTTTTAAATTATATTTTGGGGTGACATTCATTAATCATATTATATTGGTTTCAAGTGTACATTCTTATGATATATAACATGTATATTGATCCTTGGCTAATTTTATAAAAAATAGCAAATAACTTTTCTTACTGCCACCTCTGCCATGCTTTCCAGTACACGGATTTTCCTGTCTATGTTCCTGGTTTATAGTTTCCTTAGTCCTTAGTACATAACTTGAAAATTTTAAAAATAATTATCTTTTTCTTTGTTTAGTTTCCCAGTGAAATATGATTTCCATGACCTCAAAAGAGAAGCTGGTATTGCACTTACTTACCCTCCTTTATAAAATTGGACAAAACATATGACCAATGCACTTCCAGGAGCAGATAATAAGCAGCACAAGGATGTAGAGAAAGACATAGCAGGAATGGAGCATAATGTCTTAGAGGGCTTTTAGTGCGGGGCACTTCTCTGCATATACCAGGGAGTTGGAACCCTCAAGTGGAAAACAAGGTTAGGGGACGCTGAGATAGCTGAGGTTTGCAGGGCATCAGAGAGAGCAGACAGCATGAATAAAGGCCTAAGGGCCAGGAAGTTACAAGAGAGAAACACTCATTATATCCTGGGGCACAGCCACGGGAATGATGCCTGAATTCACATCAGAAATGGTAGAAGCCAAAAATCAAGGAACCCTCATCATTAAAATAGAAAAGAAAAGAAAAAGACTAACTTAGAATCCTGTATACAGTGAAAATATCCTTCCTAAATGAAGTTCAATTAAAGATATTTCAAAATAAAGAAACTCAACATCTAAAGAATATACATTGTTTATAAGTACATATATGGAATAAAACCAAGATACATTATACGTTTGGCATCAATGTATAAGACTCACTAAGTCTTAATAGATTTTAAAATGAGATTTTATAGAATGTGTATGAACACAATGATGCTAATTAGAAATTGCTTTCTGCAAGGGAAAATGAGACATAGATAAGCAGTGTCCATATCAGAGATTTTATGTTAAAATTCGATTAGGTGTATGGACAAAATTTGATTATAAATATTTTTTGTTCATTTACTATATGTCCTTTCTCTCCTTTAGAAACACTGACAAGTTTTTTTAAACAAATTTTAATATCTACAATTTATTTTCCCATGACTATTAAAAAGTGTGTTTTTCTTACTTCTTTTAACAATAGATTTGATTATATTTATTCATCCTTGAGGCATTGAGATTTTTGGTTTATAGTAATTCAGGATTCTTACTGATTTTATTTCTGGTCAGGTTTTTGTTGATGATTTTACTCCCGTTATGATTATGATAAATAGTTCATAGTTTTCAGTACATGTGGTTCATGGATTTTCTTGGCTGCTCTTTCCTCCCTCAGATCCAAATGGAAGGAATAGCTTTTATATGTATATGTTCTTGTTTGTTTTTTATTCTCTTAATTTTCCTTAATCCATTTTGGGCTGGGATAAATACACTCACATATCTAGGTGGAGAGAGACAGAAACTTTAATGTCTCAGCAATTTCTTACTGCACAATTGAAAATACAAGGACCCCAACTATCTGTAAAATATTCACTAGTGTTGAATTTCTATGGGGTATATGACTAGTTGACCCATTCCAGAAAAATACAGACTCTGGAGCTGGCATCTAATTCCTATACTAGTTGTCTAAGGTTGAACATATATCTCAATAATTATTTGACACTGTCTTATTTAAGTTAGATTATTACAGACAGAACAGCCTCCTTGGTAATTTTCTCTAAGACCCCTAAACACTAAAAAGCATTAAAAAGAGATTTTAACATTTGTGTTAATTCTGGGGAGAAAAAAATCTATAGCTTAATCTTGTACATAAATTGCGTTTCTCTAAGATGGCTGCCATTGTCTTGGTAATGAAGAATTTTCTCCCATGAGGTTATGTGGAAGGGAAAAAGAGGCGGTGAAGCAAAAATTTCACCAAAAGTGAAAACATGTGCCCCATACTCCTTCATACTTCAACTTTCCATATTTGATTTAACCTTAAAAAAAACCCCTTAAAGACAAATGTTGTCATCAATTTCATAGCAGAAGAAAATGGTACAGAGAAATTAGTCCACTTACTTAAAATCACAAAATTCTGAACGATAGGGTTGGAGTCTGTGGAGGATGGAAGGGTTGAGCAGAAGAGGGAAAAAAGAGAAACAACTCAGGGACACAGGCAACAGTGTGGTGACTGCCTGAGCGGGGGGAGGGAGGAGGTAGTGGAGGGTAAAGGGGGACAAATGGAGGTGGATAGAGACTTGACTCGGGGTGGTGAACACACAATACAGGGTGCAGATGACGCATTGTGGAATTTTGCACCTGAAACCTGCATGATTTTGTTAACCAGTGTCACTCCGTAAATTCAGTAAACAGGGGAAAGAGTCAGGCTTTTTGACACTGGAGTTTTTAATTCTCACCTCTAAATCACTACTTATTTGAAGGACTCTGGACAAATGATACTGCATCGTAGTAAGCCTTGCAATAACACTTTGTTTCATGCTGTGACAAATGCCTAACTTTGTGATGTATAAAATGACATGACATAACTGTCATATAGTCATTTTAAAATATTTTTATAGCTACCCCAAAATTGCTTTTCATAATTTCCATTGTGAATAATGACAAGATAGTTAACTCTTGAAGTGTTAAATTATATGTATACCCATGCTGTGTGTATATTCATGGAAAATCCATTTTATGGAAAATAGATAATACATGGATATAATACTTTACAAATGCCATTGTTTTCAGTAGATTGAACTGTCATCTCTTCTAATAATATGAAACTCTTATTCTACTGCAGTACCGCAAACAGTTATACTATGGCTTTCTGACAAGCTGTATTTTTATTTTATGTTTCATTCCTGAAGCTTCAAAAATTGATACCAATTCTTTTCAAGACAATATGTTCAACACAGGGAAGTAAATATTATTTTTTTCTTGTAGCATGAGTAGAAGAATTTGATATGACAGAGTTTTAATATAAACTTTATCTCTACTCATAACTCAGAAGCTTGTAGAATACCTCACTAGTGATGCAGACATATTAAATTTCAGTCATAAATTGTCATAGTGTATGTATACATATATATGCACATATATATACACATATGAGTGCATTCATATTGGGAAAGTGCATTTTCTTGTTCATAATTAAGGATTTTAAATATTGGAGTTTCCGCTACAAGTTTCTTACAATCACTTAATTTTGTATATGTATGCATGTATGCATGTGTACGTACAGGTAGTCACAGAGTATTCTTTTATTCTGAACAAATAGTGTTTGTGGTTAGTTTTATAACAACTTTCCTGATTTTTTTAACTTTCTATTTCTTTTCACTCTGGCTGTCTGGATTTAAAATCATCTATGATGTCTTTACTTTTTTAGTTCATTCTATGCTTATGTAAAGCTAATAATCTAAATGCAAATTGAAAATGTCTCTGAATTATGAATAAATAGACCACAGGAAGTTAAAAATGGATACTTACAAAAATGTACATTATTTTTATTGACATCTGTATGTGCATCAAATACATAATTATGTATGTATTTGTATATATGCATATAAATATTAGATATAAATGCTAATATTTATCAAGCAATTACTACATAACTTGTGCAAATCCAGACTTATAACTTATGTTACATATAACTATGCAACTTATGTGAATCCAGAAGGTTTTACAATTTGGAAAACCTTCAATAAGAAAAAAGTATAAAACAACACCTACAAAATAAAGTATGAAAGCAAATATTTACTTATGAAAATAAGTCATTACTGCTTTTAAAAATCAATAATTAAAGGTGACAAATATAGAAAAAAGATAATACTTTATTGTTTTAAAGTTCTACGTCCATTCCATCACCTATTTTTTTTAAGATTTTACTTGTTTATTTATAGAGAGAGAGGAAGGGAGGGAGAAAGAAAAGGAGAGAAACATCATTGTGTGGTTGCCTCTCATGCAACCCCTACTGGGGACCTATCCCACAACCCAGGCATGTGCCTGGCCTAGGAATCGAACCTGAGACCCTTTGGTTCACAGGCTGGTGCTCAACCCACTGAGTGACACCATCCGGGGCTATAATACTTTATTAAAATATTTCTAAAATGCACTCTTTCCTGTTACCTGTTATTTCCCCTTTGTATGAAGTGATTTTGTTATTTATTTTTTAATTAGACATTCGAAAGATAATTCAGTCTTTTTCCTGGGCTAGTAAATTTTTGTAAACTATTGAATAATAGTTTAGAAAAGATTCTCTGAGCCTCAAAATTTGTCAAAGTAATGCTATGTAACTTTTTGATTGTTGTCAAATTTTGGAAAATTATCTATCATTTCTTTAATATATTGTAAGATTTCAAAGTATTTCAGGTATTCTTTTGCAGTGACTCATCAGTACTTTGAACTGACAATACTCATTAAACAATTTGTCATCCAGGTCTCCTCATGCAGTGCCTTATTATGGATATGTTATCTTTATCTTTGTCCATATCAGTAATTTGTGTCAAATCAGTAATAAATCTAAGTATTTCCAGTGTGAAAAATCTTCATCAGTTAGACTATCAAATAATTTAAGACTGTCTTACTTCTATTTAAAGGTATCTTCTGCTTAATGAATTGCTGATTTCAGAATGATCTAAAAAATTATACTTCTCATTGTTGAAGTAATTTCCACTGATTCTATGTAAGACATGCAGAGAGTATTCTATTATGTAGTCTGTTTTAATTTTATGTCCTTCTTTATCAAATATATTTCCAACAGGAGAAAAATTCATTTTGATTTGGCCTCTATAAAGTTGAGTTCTCTGCTCACATTGGACATGTTTGGTTAGAACAATTACTCTCCGATTTGCTTCTTGTTTTGTGTATTTCAGCCTTTGATTTTCCACCACTTTCTACATGCTTCTGCTATAGGTGTCAGAGGTCATTTTCCAAAATTGGGAGTCAACCTCTGGCCCTGCTTTTTTAGGTCAAAATTCTGGGTTATTTTTTCAAATTGAGCAGTAACAAGAGTTTTCCTGGAAACCATTTGTGCATTTCCACGACTAACATATCTACCACGACTTCGTGACTAATGAGATCTAACTATACAAAATGACGACAAACCACATGAGTATATGCCACGGGACCCAGGCACTTCATGATCTCCTCAACTTCCTTCTAGCAACAGCTCTGAAAGAATAGTTGCAACACCAATGCAATTATAGAAAAGGGAAAATGTAATAAATCACAGGACTGAGTGGGAAAAATTGTTGGTCCTCATTAAGTATAGGTAACCCTTATTTATTTTTTTTCAAATTTTCCAAAATTAGAACACATTGCCATGACCTCTTTTAGGGAATTGACATGTACTTATTTTCATGATATTGATACTGCTGGATCAAAGTATTTCACATATATTATTTCATCCAAGGCTAAAACAAACACTTTAAGTTATAAACCAGTTTGGTCTCCTTCTGCAAAACAGAAAACTGAGAAAGAAAAGATGAATAAGTTTTCTGAAGATGACAGCTAGAACCCAGGCAATATGAATCAGAAGTTTGCCTTCTCATCCCTCTCAGGGATTTTTATTTAGATACTGAAAAGTGACTCCAGAACCTATCAATGTCTATGAGTGGCCTTGCATCTGATCAACTTACCCCATGCTTGCATTACACTTCATTTAGATTTTTATTCTCTTCACTCACACAAAACTGAATGATGTGTAAGGCCTGAACTTGGCCTTATTCTAGGCAATTCTTTTATCTCTAACAGGGATAAGAACTAGAAAAGTGACAGCCAAAGCTATTTTAATGAATAGAATATATATTAAGATGTATTTTGATGTATAGAAATAAAAATAAAGGAATTACAGCTACGCATATTGACACAGATAAACAGAAATGAAGATAGTATTCACCATTAAAAGGAAGCTGAAGTTTGTACACAGTATTATTCCATTTAC
Organism: Desmodus rotundus; assembly: GCF_022682495.2. Classification (NCBI taxonomy): domain Eukaryota; kingdom Metazoa; phylum Chordata; class Mammalia; order Chiroptera; family Phyllostomidae; genus Desmodus; species Desmodus rotundus. Next base: position 51,562,714 of record NC_071389.1, read on the forward strand.
ATAAAGTTCAAAATATACACTATATGTGTATATGTATATATGTGTGTGTATGTGAAGAAAGCAAGAAAATTAAAATGATAATCACAACATTCAGGATAGTGGTTACCTTAGGTTTAGTGGTTAGTGGGGTCAGGGGAATAGAATTATAAAAGGGTACAAAGGGAACTCCAAAGGTATCGGTAGTGTTTACTGTTATTTTTATGGCTTAGAAATATATTTAAATATCTTAGCTGTTAAATATTTTATTAAAACAATGAACACTTTCCAATGAGATTTGCAGTAACCAGGTAGGCAGTGCAATAGTTTCAGCCCTAGAAATACCAAGCCAAAGAAATGTAGACAGGAGTAGAATTGGGTGAAGTTAGAGACTTGAAAAAAAGTGTTGAGACTGGTCATTGTTATTCTGAGGACAGTGTCATGGACAAGCAGAACTAAATGTAGGTCAGAATTTGAGAGAGCGAACTCATTGAAAAGGCCAAGTGAGATAAAAACATCAATGGCCAGCATCCAAGTTGAGTCAAATATCCTCAACACAGAATGAAATAATAATGGCTCTATGATTAGCACTGCCTGAGGGGCAAGTGTTTGAGGGCAATCGGGAGAGCTAGAGGGTTGATACTGCAATATTTGGCAGCGTTTCAGTTGCTTTCAGCAGATATATGTCAAACTTTTAGTATAGGCCACAAATTGTGCCAGGCCTATGTTAAAGAAACAGTCACAGGATCCTGTGATTTTCACGAGCATGAGTTCTCATGTCCTTCAGAAACTGTGCTTTGTAGAAGATGGAAAAGAAGATCCAAACCTAATTTCTGAAATACTGGGGCGGGGAGAGAACAAGCAGTTTGGCTACAGACCCCAATTACAGGGGAGCTGTTATTAAAAACTCAGCAACTAAAGAGTTGACATTTAAGGAAGAATTCTGGTCATTGATGAAATGGACTAAGAGAATTAAAACAGAAACAATAGCAATTTGCAATTGAAGTAAAACCTCAATACTGAGTTTATAAACACAAGGCTAAAGGATACCTTTGTCTAGGATTTAAAAACAGCAGAATAGGTTGTGATATAAGCTAGGTAGGAATGAAGAGTTTTCCATTGCTGAGGTTCATTGTACAGGTATACACACACTCAGTGTGTGTAAGTGTGTGTGTGTGGTGAAGGGGAAGGTCAGGAGGGTTGAGAGAATGTTACAACAGTAGACTGAAACCAAATTGATTTGAAAAATGTGAAACTCTGAATTTAAGTTTTAAAAAAGTACTTATAAGTATTAGAAGTGAGAAGATTTACTTAGCAATATTTCATGTGAAATGAGCTAGATATTTTAAATGAAGCACACATTCAAAACAGTATTTTATTCATCAAACAGTAAGATCAGGTCCGTACTATCAGTAGTCATATTGTCTCTGTTATTTCATATTTTTTTCCTTGTGACTAACGAAGTAGGAACCCTTTTGGTTTATGGTTTTATGACATGTTAAATGCTCATCTTTTTCAGTGCTCTGTGAAGTTATTCTAATAATCTAGTATAGTTTCCAGTACATAATGTACCGATATTTAATTTTTACTTTTCTTGCCCACTCTCCATTTTTTTTCTGCTTATCTCCTTGCTTAGGGAAGCTGATCTTTATGGACTGACTCAGTGAGCGTTCTGTTTCTGGCTTCTGGTTGCCTTTGACTAATAAGGGTATTAACAGAAGTTCAGAAGGCAGGAAGGTAGTATGATCAGGCATTTAATTTCTTAACTCTCTCAAGCTGGGTTACTTGTTGTCTACCAAAACAGCTCCTGCCAAGCATTCCTCTCCTCCAACTGCAACTACGCTCCCTGAGTGATGTAACCACTTCCCCCTAGTGCCCCATCAAGACAAAGCACGTAAGAGCTCCTAATTGCTGTAGACCCCAGAGGTTTTCATTCATTCTTGTTGGTTGTCCACAACTCTGCTTGGCATTGGCAACAGGCCCTTTATCAAACTCCTCAATCACCCCCTTAAAGCGACATCTGATTCTTTCCAAAGCCCTATTTGTCACACAAAGCACATACAAGTTATTATTTTAATGAATTGTTTTCAGATTAAATGAGATAGCAGTCCCAATTTGTTGGCATTGTTTAACACACACCTGAGATCATTTCAACAGGCACAATGGTAGTGTGGTGGATGGAAATACGGTCTCCAGAACTCCTGACGACTGCAAGAAAAGCACATACAAAATTTCCCTTATTTTCATTTATATTTTCCTCAATAGAAGGCAAAACGTTGTTAGTGACCATAATTAGTCTGAGATAAAAATAGCAGCCTTCAGATACAATGCATAGCCTTCCACTGGAATGTGCAGGCAGAGGACAGACCACCCTTGTCAAGGCTGTTTGAGGAAGATTCTCAGGTTAGATACAAGTTGAACTTCATGAGTTCTCAGGCCTGTTATTATTCGGAGGGTTTTTTTTTTTTTTTTAAAGACATCTTCTGAATGTGCTTGTAGAACCAATTGCTTAAATTTGGGAAAATGCTCCTAACAACCCTAATCGTGACATGATTTAAATTGAGGCTCTTGAACATAAAAATCTAATTCCCAGGGTATACATTTGCAAGATTAAGAACATTGCAATACCTCATTCTTTTCCATATTATTTTTATTCTTTCAGAGAAATAGTGGGTTATATCACATTTTGTTAAAAGAGTATGAAGACTGAGATTCTTGAAACTTTGCAGATATTGAGGAAGAATGGAGAGAAGAAAATTAATGTTATTTTTGGACTATAGCAAAGTCTGTGATTTTATATTTTGTTTTATATATTTATCAGATTAATAGTGATTTTATACAGTTTAGATTTATTGATTTATGTATGTATGTATGTATGTATGTATTTATTTCCTTTTCTACTCTGTGGGTCTCTCCAATGAACTCTCCTGAGAATCTGGGAGTTTCTCCTGCCCCTTCAGCCCCCACAGGTTTTTCCAATCAGAGGTTTTTGGTTTGTTTTTTAAATTGTTGTTCAAGTACAGTTTTCTGCCTTTTCAGTTTAGATTTAAGTTGTACATAACTTTTACTTCCTTCAAAATACTTTTAAACTTCATATTCCAAATCTGAGAAACATAGAATGCAACATATGTTTTGAGAAAGTATATTTCTAACCTAATGATTTAGGAAGGAAACTTGATGTTTTTTGTTTTCAAAAAGAGCTGGGTTTTTTTCCAGGATTTATGAAGTGAACCTATACAAGAATCCAGTACCACCTAAACCACTAGGGCACGCTATCGTCAAGTTGAAAATTGTATTTTACATGATGCCACTTTCTTTCAAATGAGAAAACAATGAACTTGCCTTAGACTTTGTGGAGAGTCTTGAGATAATGCTTTCAGTGAAGGAGATCAGAGTTTGTTCATTTGCAGTTATAAAACCTACCAATCTCTTAACTATCCCAAATGTCAAAAATCAAGAGAAAGTAAATACAGCTTTACCTCTAAATATGGGGTAAACTTTCTCACTGTGTGGTTCTCTTTTCCTTCATGAAACTCAGGTCTGAGGTATTAAGAATTGCAATTATTTTTTTAAACTAAACCATTATCTTTCATCATTTAACTCAGAGGCCATTAAAAGACAATCTTATGGTCTATGTCCTCTGTGAGTGTTAATTTATGATGGGGGTTTTGATGCAAAGCTGTCAGGTGGCCGTCTTTCTCCTTACTCTTCTACATTGATTATTGGAAGGACAAAGGTGCAATTGCAGTGGCAACTTTTTCCATTTAGGCTTCACAGATAGAGTGCACACAGTTTCCGATGATTAAACAGAACGCAGCTGACAGACTGCTGGCCAGCAGGCTTTCATTACTGGATCGTGGAGAGGAGATGACACAATTTATAACGGCATTGGTTTTTTCTTTTTTAGATTTTTAGGTCACAAGAGAGTACAACTTTGGAAGTTCTAACCTTATCCTCCTTTGGTCATATGAAAATCTTCTAATTTGGCACCCCAAATGTCAACTTTTGATTGGCAGCTTCTGTGTCAGAGTGATGGATAATCACACTCAGAGGTTTATTATAAGTCAAGTTGTTCAAAGAGATATGCAGAGGAGTCTACAGTACTTGCCCACACTCTACCTCAAATTTGCAGGGACTACGTTGTGGTTTTAATTATATTTTAATTGTATTTTTTACAGAAGATAATGGGTCAGTCAGATTTTAATACATAGATAACTAGTGTGATTTAGCCATGGATCTTATGTCCGCCCTTATACCACAATCCATTTGTGTTTCTGCCTAATTGTTTTTAGTGACTGGCAGAGCCAACAAACATTTTGGCCTAAGATGGAGAAAAGCAGACTTTATGCGTGTCAATGATAATTCAATTTGATTTGATGCCAGTCTGGTTGATACAATATGAACCAAAATCATGGGGATTGAATTCAGTGAAAGTGATCCCTGAATTCCTGCTGCTGCCTTGATCTCCATGACTCAACAAGGCCTACACTAAACAATTTTAGGTATCTAACTTTAAGGGGCTTTACTTGAAAATGCAATTAATATTTTGACTAATTGCAGAAATCAATTGATTTTGTCAGCCAGCTAGTTACCCACAGAGATCTTACACAGCTAAGCCTTATTCTTTTTTTTCATGTAAGAGTAGGAATATTGAAAGGCCATGAAAAATATTTTAAAATGCACACACTTTAGAAATTAAAATTCAACAATATCATTCAACTCAAACTTTATGTAATTTAGAAATTGTTTTCAAGGTGTCTATTTTGCAATGATACTGTTTCTCATTTCCAATTAATTGAATAAAATAATTCAGTTTGACCTTTCTAGTATTCTATCATGTGCCAGTTCTCTGCCAGCATGTAATATGTGCTGGAACAGATTCTGGGTATGAAGGGTGCAAGTGCAAAAGTTTTCCTCTATAAATAAACAATTTTCCATTCTAAAATATGCCTCTTTTACAATGGAAATGATATAAATGATAAAAGAGTAGGTGGAGAGAGAGAAGTGGGAAGAGCGAGATTACAAGGGCCTCCCTCCATTCGATAGTAGGCAATGGTTTATTAGGTCTTGTTTTTTCCTCTGTCCCCAATAATCAGACCTGGGCCTTCTTTCCTGGCTTTATGGCCTTTTGAGTATCTTCTCTGCTCTCAAAATAACTCACCTTGAGTTTGGTCTTTTTGAATGCCACAATAACTTAAATGGTGTAAGAGTAATGTATGTATAAGACACTTAAAGATTAGTTACAAGTTAACTAATTTAGTATGAATTAACAGGTAAATTTCAGTCAAGATAGTTTTGATTTTTCCACATAGATCCAAATTCTAATTCTGGCTCTGCTCTCCACAAGCCAAGTGTAGTAGGCAGATTTCTAAAGATGGCACCTGCTAGATTCCTATCTCCTTGTTATTTAATCAAATACTAATTTAAGCACTACTGTAAATAATTTTTTACAGGTAATTAAATTCTCAACTCAGCTGACCTTAAGATACAAAGATTACTTTTGGAGGCCAGACCCCATCAGTGAGTTCTTTAAAAGCAAAGAGTTTTATCTGGCTGGTGGCAAACGAGAAAGTGAGTTTTAAAGCATTGGATAGATTCAACATGCCGTTGATGGCTTTGAAAGTGGAGGAGGTCACATGCCAATAAATGTTGCAATTCTAGAAGCTGAGAGCAGCCTCAGCTCATGGCTAATAAGGAAACAAGCACCACAGTTCTACAACCATGAGGAACTGAATCTGCCAATAATTTCCCTGAGCTTGAAAGTGAATTCTTCACCAGAGTCTTCAGATAAGATCTCAGGCCAACGAACATCTGGAGAATAAAAATAAAGGTATTACAGTACATACAGGTTTATTGTGATACTTGGATATGTGAGAAAAATGCTTAGTAAAGAATAAAATCTAATGCAAAATTTATTGTCATTATTAATAGGCCATGAGCAAGGCATTAATAGTTGAATTCAGAATCTAGTTTTGGGTATAACTGCTGCTAATTTCCAACATCATAGCCCTGCATTTCATTCTATTCCTGTTCTGGGGTCCTTTTTTACAGAGACATAAGATTTTATATCTTCTTTAGTCTTCCAGTTAGAGTTGTGATTTTTGTAAATGTCTAATAAGTATGCATTTTAAAATTTTTGATCTTTTTGCGTTCTTCTTTAAAAAAATTAATAGTGTTTTTGTCCATTCCTATTTCTGTTCAGGTAATTAGAGACATGGTCCTGGTTGTCTGTATCTTCAACAGACAGATTAAGTGTAAACCACCATGGATAAATCAGTTTACCCACGAAAATCCCATATTTATGCAATGGAATGGACCAAATCCCCTTATATCTTTAAATGGAAATCTACCATCCTCATAACTGGCTTTGTGGAAACTCACTTTTCTCTATGAACACACACTAAAACACTAAAGGGTTTTTGGAGGTATGGTACAAAAATACTATGAGAGAGCGATGATTACCTCCTATAGGAAGGGTTATATATTCAAATTGGTAACTTGCATCCACATGAAAAGTACAACATTGGGCAAACTTAGTAATGTTATTATTCTGATATTTCATGAATATTATACTTATGCCTCACAAAATAGAATACATATTTTATTATCGTAAATGCTGAATAAATGTTTTTATATAAAATTAGAAAATTGGAAAATTGGAAATAGAGGAATAAAACCATTCCTTGGATTGAACCAAAAATGTTTCAGTACGCTGAAATAAAATTATTTTCAATGTGGATCTATTCTTGCTCATCAAGAAATTTTATTCATATTTATTTCTAGATACATGAGACTAATTCTACTAATCTAAAAGTATTTTTGAAGTTATATGAGCTGAACTTATATCTCAAATATCAATACTGTATCTACTTTCAAATTATTCACAAAAAGTAACTCTTCAGGAAACGAGTAGCAAATGGTGGACTGTTTTTATTTTCTCTGCTTAAATTAATCTTGTGTCTGTAGCTTTAACTGGCTCTAAATGAAAACAAAATATTTTGAGTGCTTCTAGAATCTTCACCTAAATATTCATGTACATTTCCAAATGCCTTTCTATATTTTAAGAAGTTTTGTCTGAGGAGATAAAGATACACTTTGAAAACTCTGTGACCTACAGGACAGCAAGAGCTTTCAGAGATTGTTAAGTTATACCACAAAGAAGCAGCATCATATCAAGACTGGGTAGACAGCTGGTCTGCACTGTTTGCCAATTACTGTGTCTTAGATTGCAGTCTGGCCTTCACGTACAGCTGTACAGTGTCTGAGAATATCTTTGATAGTATGACAGTTTTGAAAAAGTTGGCCTAATAGTCAATTAAATTTCCAACTGTGAGAACTCATTGATTTGGCAAACTTATGTCATTGGGCCTATTCTCTGATTTATTTCAGTTTCTCACTGATTGGCAATCATTAATTCCATGTATTATTAAATCCTTTCTGGCTGGAGACTCAGCTTTCCAATTTGGAGGAGACTAACTAACCCACAAAATCTAGGATCCAGGATTCTCTTGGTTGACATTAAATAAAGTGCATTATTATAATGTGAAAAATGTGACGGCAAGAGAGAGAAGTAGAAACATTCTTCTTTGAACATTTATGTAGTTCAGTGGGAAGAGGATATAGTAATCATTTTCTTGACATTATGCCATAATTTTTCTCTTGTGTGGCTGAAACTATGTGGTGATTAGTATTTTTATATTGTTTTATTAAGTTTGTTTCTATCTATTCCTCTACTGCTGTTTATACAGATGAAGCAAAATATATGCAAATATATTCAAAATACCAATTGCTGATGACCCTGAACTTGTGAAAGGCAATAGTATATTTGATTATTCCAGAATTTCAGCTGCACTGACTGCTGTGGACCAAAGCAGAAAAAACATTAACTCAAGAGTTCTCCAATTACTGTCAATATTTCCTACTATTTGGAATGAAAATGGTAGATTCATTATATCTATGAGAGCAGGATGGCTTTTATCTCTTTGTGTTATCCCTTCCTAGCTGAGTACCTTCCAAACTACCAACATTTTCCCATTATGTAAGAATATTACATATACTAAAAAACTAAAAAGTACTCTCCTTTACTATTATTGACACCATGTACAACATATCAACACTAAATTGTTTCATAGATTGTAAGTTCACATCACTTCTTTGTTGAAAATTTGTTGCCTATGGAGCAAAATACTAATTGCCTTTAATGAATTTAAAACTCTTTAACAGGCTAGTAAAAAACTACTATACTTCTTTTTCCAAGATCATATGAGCCACTTTCTTTTCTCTCTGACTCATCTGTAATTTTCTATCTCTAAATGCTTATTTATAATGGACTGTCTTCCCCATGCCTTTTTAAATGATCATCCATTGATCTGTAAAGTTCTTCCTTGCCATACTTTGACTATTTCTTTTCTTTCATACAGTTTATTGATATGCTATGACAGTTGTCCCAATTTTCCCCATTTCCCCCTCTGCCCAGTACCCTCATTCTTTCCAGCACATCCATGTGTCATGCATGTAAGTTCTTTGGCTTCTCCATTTCTTATACCACTCTTAACATCCCCCTGTCTATTTTGTACCTACCATTTATGGTTCTTAATCCCTGCACCTTTCCCTCCATTCTCCCACTTCTATTTCCCAAGTGATGATCCTGCAAATGTTCTCCAAATCTATGATTCTGTTCCTGTTCTGGTTGTTTGCTTAGTTTTTTGTTTTATTTTGCTTTATTTTGTTTTGTTTTGTTTTTGTTTTAATTCAGTTGTTGATAGTTGTGAATTTGCTGCCATTTTATTGTTCATAGTTTTGATCTTCTTTTTCTTGAATAAGTCTCTTTAACATTTCATGTTTTAACGACTTGGTGATGATTAAATCCTCTAGCTTTACCTTGTCTGGGAAGCTCTTTATCTGCCCTTCCATTCTAAATGATAGCTTTGCTGGATAGAGTAATCTAGGTTGTAGGTGCTTGCTTTTTCATCACTTTGAATACTTCTTGCCAGTCCCTTCTTGCCCACAAAGTTTCTTTTGAGAAATTAGCTGACTATGAGAACTCATTTGTAGGCAACACTGCTTTTCTCTTGCTGCTTTTAAGATTTTCTCTTTATCTTTAACCTTTGGCATTTTAATTATTGGTGTGTTCCTCTTTGGGTCCAGCTTGTTTACGACTGACTCTCTGTGCTTCCAGGACTTGCATGTCTATTTCCTTTGACAAATTAGGGAAGCTTACTTTCATTATTTTTTCAAATAGGTTTTCAATTTGTTGATCTTCCTCTTCTCCTTCTGGCATCCTTATGATTCAGATGTTTATACATTTAGAGATGTCCCAGAGGCACCTTATACTATCTTCATTTTTTTTTAAAATTCTTTTTTCTTCCTGTTCTGGTTGAATGCTTTTTTTTTTTTTAATGTTCCAAATTGTTGATTTGAATCGCAGTTTCATCCCTTCTTCTTGATTTCCTGTAAGTTTTTCTTTATTTCAGTAAGGGTAACTTTCATTTCTTCCTGAGTCTTTTGTATTCTGTTGCCATACTCAATGAGTTCTTTGAGCATCTTGATAACCAGTGTTTTGAACTCTGAATCTGATAAGTTGGTTTTCTCCATTTCATTTAGTTCTTTTTCTGGCATTTTGTTTTGTCCTTTCATTTGGGCCATATTTCTTTGTCAGCTTCCCTGTGTTCGTTTTTGTGTATTAGGTGGAGCTGCTTTGACTCTCATCTTAATAGTGTGGCCTATTGTAGAAAAGGCACCTATAAATTTTTTGGAGCAGAGCCTTAGGTAATCACTGGGGAGGGCGAGCCCACTTCACTGCTTTGTGGCTCTCTGTGAGGAGAGGACTTGGAGATGGGACATTGACACTACCTGGCTTCTGGAGGTTTGCATGTGACTGGTGTCCTTCCAGCTGTTTCCCTGATTCTGAATCCCAGAGCAAGTGGGTTTGAGTACATTTTAAGTTTGTGCAGGCCCCTTAAGTGAGGTCTCCTAAAAACCCAGCAATTTCCTCCAAACATCACTGGTTTTTACAGACAGAAGTTACGAGGATTTATCTTTCTGACACTGTAACCCTGTACTGTGCAGTCTGGCCTGGGGCTGGGATCGCTCACTCACAAGGTACGCCTCCCAATTTTTACCCACCACACATGTATGTCAGACCACGGGTTCTGCCACTACCACCTCTCTGCACCTCTCTACCCATCTCCACCCATCTGCACATCTCTGCCCCTCCTACCCATCGGGATGAATGTGGCTTCTTTAAATCCTTGGTTGTCGGACTTCCTTACAGCTGGATTTTCTGATGGTTCTGGGTGTTATTTGTTTTGAGGTTTAGTTCTAATTCTTTCTGTGGTTGCATGAGGGGGTGGAGTGTGTCTACCTATTCCTCCATCTTGATTAGACGGGTTTTTTTGTCTACGTCTTAATGCAATGATCTTAAACTGCTATTTCATGATCAAGCTTAAATACTAGTACCCATCTGAAGCCTTCTCTAATTCCTCAAGACAGAATTTTCAGGATTCTCTATTATATACAGTTCCCCATTTTTCTGGCTCATTCATTCAAGAATGGGTTCTTTATGTCAGAAACTATGTTTTATTTATCTTGGATACTTATTTAATTATTATACCATGAAACACCTTCTAACAAGATGTCTGATCCAAAGGTACAGAATTGCCTGATCAATTCTGAGATTGCTCTCTGACAGCAATTTTCAACTAGTGTGCCACAAGAATTTTTAAACATGAAATACCTGACTATTTAGTCAGGGTCACTGACCTCTTTTTCCTTAGATGGTCAAATAAAAAAAAATAGTGACAACAACTAACACAATACTACCATGGTGAATGAATCAAAATTATACTTATTTTTGTCACATCAGCAAAAATTATAATATTGTTTTGCTGTGCCACATAATTTCGCTAATGAGTTTGTATGCCATGAGATGAAAAAGGTTGAAAATCACTGCTCTGTGAAGTCATTAAGGACCCAGGAGTTTTCATTGTTTTATTCTGCCTTCTTCTTGGCTGTGATTCTCATCTACATGATTAAAGGTGGCTCCTGTCTTCTTTACTTTTTGCAGAAAAAAAAAAAAGGCAGCAGTGCTGGGACAAAAGTTTCAGTTTTATAGATGACCTGGAAGTTATGCACAATATAAAAAATAATGTATGCTCACATCTATTGGTGTAAATTTAGTTTAGGGCTGTACCCATATGCAAGATAGGCTAGGAATGGTGGTTAGGTGGTTAGGTGCCAAACAAAATCCTATGTACAAAGTGGATTATATTGCTAAAAGGAATAGTAGAATATGGATACAGGGGGATAATTAGTAATTTCTTCCAGTATACCTGAATAGAGTATCTAGCATATAATAGGAAGTCAATGATTGTTGTTGAATGAGTGAATGAATGAATGAATGAGTGCACAGAATTACATATGAAACTTGACATAAAAAGGAAACTACATTTTCTAGATATTAAGTGATGATTAACAAATGAGCATATTCTATACCTTAAATTTGCAATATTTTAGCTGAACAAAATTATTACTATGATTCATTTCATTGAAACTCATTTTTATCTGCTAAAATCCTATAGGTGCACATTAACATTTCTAAAAACTGAAAGGCTTAAGAAAACTAATTTTGTATTAAGTCAGAGTGACCTAGTTTTGACACTATATTAAATATTGAATAGCGCAGTAGGTATTTTGTGTTTAGCATTCTTAATTGTGGTCTTAATTAATTTAAGTGGAAACAGAGAGTTTCTCCATAGACAAAGTAAAATGAGTGATATAGCAAAAATCTAGACATTTGTAAAATCCAGCTAAAAAAGAAATTATTTTTTCTTCTGAGAATCAATAATGGCTATTTGACTTTAATTATGCATCAATTATATATTTAGTTATAATTACTTAGAATTTATAAATTCAGTCTATTATATTACAATAAGAATATGAAGAATTTGTCATCATTTGAGATAATCTTTTCAGATTTCTCACTTTTCTGCCTTGATGAGGCCAGGTGGGAATGTAAGTGTAGATAATTAAAGAAATTTATTTTTGAAATGAGTTATTATTAAATAAGAAAACAAATCTACCTGTGATTTACAATATCTGTAAACACTAGATGGAGCTCTATGACTAATGCCAATACTACTACTAATATATAATACACATGTATATGAGTGTGTTTGCGTATCTTCGAAAACACATGCACACACTTAGGAAGTAACCTATTCTACAGACATTTTATGTTATTTTATTAATTTTAAATTAATTTACCAGGATGACTTTGGTTAATAAAATTATATAGTTTCTGGTGTATAATTCTATAATATGTCATCTGTATGTTGGGTTTTGTGTTCACCACCCCAAAACAAGTCTCTTTCCATCATCATCCCCCTGTTACCCTCTTCCTCCCTCAGCCCCCTTTCCCTCTGCTAATAACCATAATGTTGTCTGTGTCTGAGTTTTTTTCCTTTGCTTAATTCTTTCACTTTTTTCACCCAGTCCCCCAATTCCCATCCCCTCTGATAGATATCAGTTTGTTTTCTGTATCTATGAATTTGTTTCTCTTTTATTTGCTCTTTTATTTTGTTAATTATATTCAACATATAAGTGAAGTCAAATGATGCTCATCTTTCTCTGACTGGTTTATTTCACTTAGCATAATACTCTCCAGTTCCATGTATAATGTCACAAAAGGTAAAACGTATTCTTCAGATATATTATTTTTTATGGTTCAGTAGTATTCCATTGTATAAACATACCACAACTTTTTTATCCACTCAACTACTGATGGGCACTTGGGCTGCTTCCAAATCTTGGCTACTCTAAATAATACAGCAATTAACACAGAGGTGTATATATTCTTTTGAATCAGTGTTTCTTTTTTCTCTGGGTATAATCCTAGATGTGGAATCGTGGGACCATAAGGCAGTTACATTTTTATTTTTTGAGGAAACTCCATACTGTTTTCCACAGTGGCTGCACCAGTCTGCATTCCCACCAACAGTATACAAGGGTTAACTTTTTATAAGTCAAAATGCAAACACGGAACCTGGGAGCAGTGCATTTAGCATTGTCAGTTATGCACCTTTTCTCATTAAAGATACATGAACACCTTTTAGCTACTTTTCCACACCACTCTCACTCTCCTCAACTTGTAATGGCTTGTCCACACAAATACAAGCACATACTAACAACAAAGAGTAACTGTTAAGTCCCCGGATCATTTCGTTGTACTTTCGTGACACTGAGGGAGCACTTCCACGGCAAATTTAAAAACCACAGCACTACATAGTAAGTAGATACTTTTCTTTCGTATGCAAAAAAGCTGATTAAATAAGGAAAAAATGCCTATATATTTTGGCACTCAAGACATATTTTAGAACCAACTAAAAAACTCCAATATTAACCTACAGAAAATTCCAGGATTGAAATTCAGTACTTATAGTTTTTTTTTAAATTTTCTTAGAATACTAGTTAGCATTTTTATTTATATTTATTTTATTTATATTTAGCATATAAAATGTTTCTAAAAATTCATTTTTTTTTCCTTTAGGATACTCTCTAGGTGTGCTTGATCCACCTAAGCAAACAGAATACTGGGGCAAGTTAGTTGTAGACTCAACTATGGATTATCTGTCCAAAACAACAATAAAAAAAGGTATTTCCTTCGATTGTCACACAGTATCTGGTATTCCTTTGTTATGTAGTAAAAGAATTTTGCTAAGTACCTGATTGTCCAGATAGAGATTTACATTGTACAACCTTCTTTTGCTGGACAGCCACATGGCTAAATTTCTTGTGATGTATGTATGATGTGTCCAACTTTCCTGCTGCGACCTTAAAGGTTTAAGTTGTATGCTCCTGCCTTTTCTAGTCACCCTGCCTGACAGCTTCCATGCAGATTAGCAGGCTGGGGCTAGAGCAGAATCCTTGGGTGGCACAAAGCAGTGTAATAAAATAGAGGAAATTGTAATCTGGACACCACAAATCACAATACTTAGCTTGGATTGCCTTTGATCAGGTGATAACCTGAGAAAGAAATAAAATCTTCTCTCTGTTTAGCCACTGTTATTTCAAGTTTCTTTGTTGTAACACCTCAATCAATACCCTATTACATGTCCCTTCCTTTTAGACACATTCCTAAGTAATTTGGTTCTATTTTGTGATAAAATTTACTTCAAAATAAACCAGATTCCATTTAGTACTGATTGTTTACTATTCTAAGCTCGTAGAACAAACTTAGAAGGAAAGGACTTCAGAAAACATCTAATGTGACTCTGTAGATACAGGAAGAAAGATCATTTAAAAAATGAAATATAATATTTTTTAGTATAATTTTTTTCTTACAAGATGGATTAGAGAATGGAATTTGACATCACAGAGAAGGTGTTGGAGTTACTGCTTTTGCAGTAATTGTATGCTTGCAGCAAATTAAGGGGACTCTGACGCAGGACTTAGTTCCTGCATCTGTACATTGGACATAGGAACTTCTCCACAAAGTACATACGAGGATTAAATGACATAAGCAACACATTTAGCATAGAGTTTGACAGGTCACCCGCACTGAAAAACTGTGAATCATCATAGAGCCACTGTGATTTTCACCAATAATTCAAATTATTTCTGTCCCTACTATGGCTGGGGCCCCATCCAATATCACATGTAAAAGAGGTATCCTGCCAACCCCAGGTTCAGAACTACCTATAATCTTAGATCTCTTAGGGGTACATTATTTATTCGTTGCAGTAAAAACAAAAGTCCTATTGAATTAGTTTATACATTAAAATCATGATTAGGATAATACTCAAGATCTGGCAAGTTTAAGAGATAAGTTTTCTTTCAATTATAGCATCATAGTACATATATAATAATTTGTTTGAAATCATAAAAAATTATGTTGTTATTTCTCAGTAACCCTAAGTAGATACCTCTTTAACAATGAGTCAACAGAAAAAAATAAAATTAATTTAAAGTCTGTGTGGGAAAATACTCTGAGCCACAACAGACAGAAGATTGGAGATAAATATTTTCCTCTGAATTAGACATTTTAAAAGTAACAGAGAATAGCCATAATCCCTTGTTAAAAATTCAAGGTAAAATAAAATGGACATTGAGTACGAAGCAACATTAACTCACACTCAGAAAATAAAAAGAGATAAGAATAAATTGCATGGAAAGGATTTCTTCTGTAACTATCGAGTCACTACTTATGCTAAACAAAGAGTATCTATAAAATCAAGAAAAAAATGAGACTTACCTGTATACTTTATTGAGAATTAGAAATAATTCCATAAATAGAAAATACAGAACATCATAATTTATTATTAGGTAAAATGAAGAAGCAAAAATTATCTTTCAACCCCAAATAGTAAGTAAAAGAAAATCAAAACTCAATTGACCCAAGGAAAGCAAAATTGATAGAATAATAAAGATAAGGGTAGTGATAAATAAATTTATAATCATAAAATTAAAATCAAGATATTAATACCAGTTCTGTATTCTTTTCGACTGTGAATCAAGTAAAATAAAAATATATATAATATAAAAACAAATATAATAAGAAATGAATAGTGGCTATAACAAAAGTTAGTGAGGATGTCAGTACTATACACAATATAGAGAGAAAGTAAAATTTCAAATTTAACTTGGCTTTCATCTGCCACTCCCCTACCTTCTTCAGGCACCCTCTGCTGCTCCCTCACTGTGGTCCAGGCATACTGGCTTCCTGGTTGTTCCTTTATCAGGTCCATCTGTCACTCTTCTGCCTTAGAGCCTTTGAATTGTGTCTGCTCGGTCCTGATAGATTTGCCCCCAGGTGTCAGCCAGACAAACATTCTCTGTTTGTTCTGGTGTATGTTCGTATTTTATTTTACCTTCTTCAGCTGCTTTACATAAAATGAGCTACTTATGTTTGTCACTCTCTATTTTCTTTAAACAACATTATTTTTCTTCAAAACATGTATTACATAGCATGGTATATACTTACAGATTTTTTGCTTCCCCCCCCTTGAAATGTAAGAAACTGAGGATAGTCATTTATTGTTTCAAAGATGTTTCCCTAGTGTGAAATACATTAATGAATGCAATAATTTTATACTTAACTGACATGAACATTTTGCCAACATAGATGGTTATCTGGAACATGTAAATTAGCATAACCAATTCATCAAGAAATAACAAACTTAATGTTTCAAACCTAAAGGAGCATTACTTAAAGTTCAAGACAAAACTTGTGAGGAGTACATGAAGTAAGTAATACATTTAGCATAGCGTTTGACAGATCATAGGCACTAAAAAACATTAAACGTCACAGAATCGTTGTGATTTTTATCCTTTGGTATTGGGGATTCTCTGTCCCCCAATCCAGGAAGGAATTCACTCAGGCCTCGGAAATCTGTAGATGCTCGGCACCCATCTCAAGATGCTAGCGAGGTCCGTATTACACTTAACACAGTGACTCCAATCTCCCCTTCCTGTGGGATGAAAAGAACATTGGGAGACTTATGGCTTCTCATGCTGAACTATGACTAGTAAATTTCCCTTATAAAACCCACTTCTCAACCTACTATTAATAAGACTGTGAACACAGCCATGTTCCATGACTGATGGCAACCTTAATGGGATATGATACTTGCCCCCCCAACTTTAAATGACAATATGCATTTTTACCTTAAAAATTATACTGATTTAAAATTATGTTACTTAATAATTGAGTTTAGCCAATGGACCATATGGAAAAAGAATGTGCAGCAATTAGTGGTATTTCACATTAGGAAAAATCGAAACAGAATAGAAAATGCTTACTTGATTACCTCTTTAAGAACAACGTCTGAGTCTTTTGCAGAATGAAAGGAATTCATTTCTTGGCTCTTTTTAAATTATATTAAGTGTAATTATTTAAAAAATTATTTTCACAACAGCCATTTTATCTTAGGCAGTATTCAAGGTACTTTCCTAAAGTCCAGAAATCAACAACCAGAGCATCGTCTCTATTTCTGTTGGTTTGCTTGTGTTTGTGCGTGTGCACGTGTTTTAGTTTGAAGATGGTCGAGACAAATCCTGCTGCTAAGTAACCAGTAGAAAATGGTGTGGCCTATCCAAAAGAATATGCTACCAAAGTCTCTCCTGCAAGTCTTCTTAGGCCGCAGGAAGTCTTCTAACGCGGCTGTTTGCAATAACCTACCTAGAACTACTACGTGATTTTGAGTTTCAGATGATGCATCCTCAGGATTCACAGAACAATTATGCGGTGCTTCTTATATACTAGATGCTTTCCTAGGCTTCATCACATATGTTTTCCTGCGGAATGGCATGTGCAGTGGACCTTGAGAACTTGGGGGAGAGTTCTATGACAGGAATACAACCTACAGAATATCTTAGATAACTAATTAACAGGGTTCATTCCTGCTTCCTTTTCCGTCAAATATTTAATGAGTGCTTACTTGGGGAGAGAGGTATACAAAATCCAGGGAGCAGTGATAGGAAAGGAGGGTAGACATAGGCAAACTGAGCAGCAGTCTGGTTCACTGGTACCAGTTACTTACATGTGCATTCTTTCTGAGTAACCTGTTGATAAATATTTTAAAATATTATCCTTCCCATTAAGATCATTAGAATTAACTTTTAAAGTCAATAAGATGACAAATATAACCAAAAGTTTGGCTTCATATTTCCCACATTTAAAGGGGTTTTCAGTTTTAGCATGCTTGGCTGTACTATGATATACTAAGTCATTTAACCATTGAAGAAACATGGTTATAGTTTGTTTTCCATAAATAAAACTTAGGATATTTTATGAAGAATAATGCTAGTACTTTTAATGCCTTGTTATTAGTACCACTACTATTGGTACCACCACTGTTTGCCAGTGCTAAACTAGTCCTCAAATGACTTCCCAAAATATACTTCAAATGAAATCAAACTTCCTAACCCTGGCCTATAAGACACAATTTGAGCCAGCCTCTGCCAACCGCTCCTAATTCCTCCTTCTTTACCTTTCCCTCTATTACAGTATTCCAAAGCTGTAGTTGTCCATCTTAGAACTTTTTGTACATGATGTTTGCCACTTTGGAATGCTCTTCCTCCAAATTTAGATGGCTGTGCCCTTCTGATTATAATTTTAAATTAGGTGTCAGCTCATCAGAGATATTTTCATCCACCATCCTAAACACAACAGTGTCTCACTTTCCCTAATTTATTTTTTCACTGCACCCAGTAGTTCCATCAGGTTTTTTTTTTTATGTTTGGTATATTTACTCACTTATTTATGGGTTTATTATCTATATCTTGGTTGTGAAACTTACATTTCTCTAGGGAAGTGATTTTGTCCATCCCATTCACTGCTAGGAGATTCTAGAAGAGTGCGTAGCATATATTATACCTATGTGTTAATGAACCTAATCACTGACATTTACTGTGTATTTCTTTCTTTGATAGCTGGGTACTGAGATACATAATTTATATAAACTCTGTCATGTAATTTTCTCCACAACCACATTATGTTGGAATTATGAATATCAACCTCATTTTTGTAATAAAAAAGTGATGCTTAGAAAGGTTAATAAATGCCCAAGGCCACAAAGCTGGCGCAGTCAGGAACTGAATGGCCTGACTCCTAACACTTTATCTCTTCCAATAAACTGTTGACATGGAACTGCATGCACACAACTTTCAACCAAGCTGGGTGTCAATGAGATAGAAAGAGGGACAGTATCTGCTTATATGTATTTGTAAGGATTTAAGGAGCTTATTTTGCTATAAATTTTATATTATAAAACTTTTACTCATTTTAATTCTCTAATATTATATGCCTGTCAATAATACCTTCCTGTGTGCAAAATCACAATTAGTAATCTGTGGTAATGTCTCGAGAGAGTTGAAGGTAGAGAAAGGTGAGAAGTATTGTTACCTATTATTCTAATATTTATTATTTAGAACATTCTTCATTTTTGAAGATGAATCCCAGAGATTAATTATTCTCTGACATGTTGCCTTGGTTACAATTACTCATAGTAACTGAAGCTGTCGGATGCTGTAGACAGAGCATGAAAAGTATCCAGTCAGATTAACACTGAGCTACATAGAATGAAAGTCTAGTCATCTTCTAATTTAAATCGCTCTCAATTCTCCTGAAATGGTTTTATTAGAAACATATGGCATAAATAAAGTACATGTTTGGGTAATTTTTTCCTTATAAAAATATTCCCTTCAAATCAATGCCTCTTATTCTGCACTAGAACATCTTGCTTTTCATAAATAATCTCATTCAGCCCCATATTCTATACTTTACATGCATTTACAATGGACTTCAATTAGTGTGTTTCTGCTTAGTAAGTTAACATTTGGAACACAGAGTATAAATGACAAAGATATTACAGAATTTCACCATAAGGAACCTGGATATGCAATGCTAGCAAATTATTCTTAACTTGGAGAATATGTGTATTCCTCCCTCCCTCAAGGATGTGGGCTATAAAACATTTTAGAATTCCTAATGTCTATCAAAAGCCATGCTTGTATGCACCAAAGAAAATAAAATTTTAAAAAAGCATAATAACACTGTTCATTTTTATGTATTCTGAGAAGCTTTAACTCATATTATTTTTCCTCTTAAGTCCTGTTATAAAAAAGAAATGCAAGACAAATGGCTTACGAGAGTCAGACCAGCTTCCGATCACCAGCATGATAAAAAAACTACACTCGATCCCCAAGATTTTTTAAAGGAATTAATTGTATTTTATAGCTGGGATGTGTTTATTTCTGCGTCACTGCCCATCTCTCTCTTAGCGATAATAGTGCCACCACAACTGACCTCATGAGGTTGTCATACAAATGAAGTTATCCTGAATACTGTATTATACAGATTTTGTTTCTGAATAGGAATTTATAGTACATATATAGTGTAAAAGTATTATCTGAAAAAAGCTTCAGAATATTTTAGATATCAGGATAGATAGGTTTTAATATGATAATAACTCAATAATGGTTCGTAGATAAAAAATCATGGAGAAGATATTTGAATTGTATGTCCTATTATGTGAATACCTAATTGTATAGCTATTTGTAAGTAAAGGAGACACAATTATAACTTCTGATTCTGGAACAATAGCCTGGGTGCCAGGATCAAAAACGGACTTGAGGCAAACACTGATCTGGCTGCTATTCATTCTGATAGTCTGGATGTTAATGAGAACAGTTGCTCAATGTCCATACAACTTGTTTCTTGTGAATGTTTTACCAAAACTATGCAGTCACTGATAAAAAATACATTTCTTCAAAGTCCAACATTGTGGCAAAAGTGTTGACAATGCCAGCAAAATGGGTTGAGGGAGATTATGGTACAACAGTGCCTAGTGTATCCTTTGACTGAACGGAAGAGTTGTTAACTATAATTTCTGTAGAAAATCTGAGAGTGGGAACTAGGTATAAGGTAACATTTTGCCAAGGTAAGGTCAAATCTCAGCTCTTTGCCTTTGGACATGAACTTACAGATGCTTCCTCAATCATGAGGAAGTAGCAGCCTTTCTGTGTTTATATCCAATCATTCAAAGCTGAAAGGTACTCTAGAATTAGGACCAAAATAGGCTGAACTGCCTGCCATCTCTTGTGGTCAGAACTTAGACCACATGCTTCCCTGACTCTACCTCCCTTCTTATCTCCCCAACTTTCACCTTCTCATATCCACAAAATACCTTTATTACCTTTTCCTTGGAAGCTGTCTTTGATAACCACATCGAATGGTTTATTCTAGGGATATGCTAGAAAAGTTTATCTCCTTCCTTCCCCACCCTAATAACATTTAAAGAAGATTAATTTGTACTTAATTACTTCAAAGTAAAATAATTCTTTATGACAAGATTTAATTAATTTTCATCAAATACCTAGCTTATGTCTAACAAGACAAAGAAGAAATAAGATGAGACAAAAAAGTCCCCATAATTCTATCTAGTAGGGAGAACATTCCCTGTTCTCATTGATCTCCCCATATTCTTGGAAGTAGATTTGGAGTAAAATAATTGCAAATTTAGAGCATTTCCTTTAAATATCAATACATACAAATAGAAAAATAGAACTAAAATTTCCTTCACAATACTGTTCTAAAAGTCTTTGTCATGATCAATTCAACAAAAAGCAAAAAAGAAAACTAGTTTATCCAACAAATAAAAATGTTTAATCATCTTAAACTTAAGCTAACTTTTAAATGATTTTAAAAATATAAACTCAATTATTCTAGCTATGTTAAAAGAAGGAAGAGGCATAAGCAGGACTTCTGGTTATGGCTAAATGAGGAGGCTGGCAAATCTTACTCTGGGGGTGGGGAGGGGTGGAGGGGAATATATATATAAATGACAAAAACAGCTATTTCCATGCTCTGTCAATTTGTGAAAGGCATGTTTTGAGAGGCATTTATGCTAAAGAACTGCTGAACTCTGGGAAGTAATACTGAAAACCTGTGGTGTTCTTGCCTGTGGCTCTTCTTCATAGTTTAATTAGTGTAGATGTTTGGCCAGGGCCGGGAAAACCGAAAGGATAGACTACTTTTTTACTATTGTGAAAAGGGCTCGATCTATTGACTGATGAACAATCCCCATAACCAATAATATCAATAATGATATCATTGATAAAATGGACAATCTTTGGGGTATGTGAGTAAGGACAGGCAGTGATTCCACTCTACTTGAGGCTGTGGTCATGATTAGTTGAGTCTACATGCGTGTACAGTGGAGACCACAGAGAGACGCATTCCTTCACCTTCCTGACAACCCCCCGAGTCTGTGTTCATGCACAGAGGATTCTTGAAAGGAATCAACAGAAAGAAAAGGAGGCACCAGGTTGAGAAAAACTTAGAAGTTTGTATGTTCATCCTTTAACACATATCGACATACTGAAAGCCTTACTAAGTCAAGGCTGTCGAACACATGAAACATGAGTAGCTGCTAAACTACACAGACACAGAAGTGACTTTTAGGAAGCTTGAAAAGAAACAGACAAAACAACAACCATGAAAACTAAGCTAAACATTGTCATTACAGACTACAAATTTTGGAGGAGACATATTTCACAGACTTGATAGAGGCAAGTTGCTAAACTCCAAAACAAAACAAACAAGGAAACAAAAAACTTTAGCAATATTTTTAAAGTAAAAACAGTATCATTAATCTACAGGGGTAAAAATAGAATCCAGAGTTGCTGTAATATATCATTTATAAAAAAAATAAGAGGCATGAAAAGAAAAAAGGAAGACAAGTGGTGGCCAGTGTTACATTTAGCTAATAAAGACTTCAGAACAGCCAGTAAAATAAGGTCAATGAACTGAAAGAAATTGTGTTTAGAGTAAAATAAAATATGGCAACAGTGAATCAACAGACAGACACAAGATAAGGAAATATAAATTATAAAACAAAATCAAGTGGAAATTATGGAGTTCAAGAAGTATAACAATTGAAATTAAAAATTTACTAGAATGGTTCCACAGCAGATTTGAAGTGGCAAAGGACAGAAATAGTCTGTAGAGAGATCAAGAGAAATTTTTAAATAGAAAAACAAAGAAGAAGAGGATAAAATCCAAATAAGTAGAGACTTAGAGACCTATAAGACAACATCAAATGTATCAATATATGTGTACTGGAAAGCTCAAAAAAGAAGAGAAAGAGGGGCAGATGAAATATATGAAAATATAATAGCTGAAAAACCCTCTCATTAATGAAAAGTATTTCTCTCTATATTTGAAGATAATATGTAAAACTTAAAGTACAAAAAATACACAGAAACCCATACCTAAATGTATCATACTTAAAAACAAAGGTCATCAAGGAACATGTATAAAGAAAGGACCCATGCACAAAGCCAAAAGGGGGGGTAGGTTTGAGGGTGGGAGATGGGGGTGGGGGGTGAGGGGGAGAGTGCTGGAAGGAAAATAGAGACAACTATATTTGAACAGCAATAAAAAGATTACATTAAATTAAAAAAGACACATTATTTTGTGATTAGGCACCAAATAATAATAAAAAAGACAAAGAGAACACCTTAAAGCAATAAGAGAAAAACAATAAATTCCATATGGGGGAGAACATCAGTAAAGTTATTAATTAGTTTGTCATCTGAAATACAGAAACAAAAAGTAGTAGAATGAAATATTTAAAATTCTAAAAGCAAACAAAAATAACTGAAAACAAAGACTTCCATTTCAAACAAACAACAACAACAAATACTAGCCTTCAAAAATGAGGGGAAATACAGACATTCACAGAAAAAGACTGAGGCAATTTGTTGATGACAGCTCCTAGACAAAACTACTAAAAAAATTCTTAAAACTGAAAGGATTCACATCAAAATGAAGATAGAAATGGTAAATAGGTAGATTAATATAAATGATGACACATAACATGTTTATTTCTTCTCTGAAGACATATTCAATTGATTGGAGAAAGAATTTTAATGCTGTGTTACATAGTTTATAACTAGTAAAATAGCGAACTGAACACAAAGCGATTGAAGAAAGGAAATAGTAGGGATGAAAGCAGAAGCCAATGAAATACTTAAAAATAGTACCTAAATGAATGGAACCACAAGTTTATTCTTTGAAAAATCTGACAAACTGGACAAACTCGTGAGATTGGCCAAGAGAAAAAAGGGAGAAGACAAATTACCAAAATGAGAAATGCAAAAAAAGACATTGCTATTGACCCTAAAGATATGAAAATATTATAAAGGGGTATTATAAATAACTTTATGACAACACATTTTAAATTTTAGATAAAGTAGGCAAATTCTAGAAAAATATAAACTACCAAAATGACTGAAGAAAATCTAAAATTCTATGTAACATATAATTAATGAAAGTCAATTGGTGATTTAAAATATGTCCATAAAGAAAAGTCTAGTCTCAGAGAGCTTCTGTGGTGAATTTTACCAAATATTTAAAGAAGAAATAATGACAGAAATATTCCTCAAACATTCTGGGGAAGGTGGGAATACTTTTTAGTTTATTTTGTGAGATAAGTATTATCCTGTTGCCAAAGCCAGACAGAAGAAAATAAATCTACAGAAGAGTATCCATCATGAAAATAGATGCAAAAATCCTTAATATGATATTAGTAAGTTGAATCAAGTTAATTGTTTACCAGACTGTGTACTTATGACCTAATGGAATTTGTCGCAGTGATACAAGGTTGATTTAACATCTTCAAGCAACTAATTCAGGACACCACATTAACAGAGTAAATCAGAGTTGGTGAGTTTTTCTGTAACCAAATAGTCAATATTTTAGACTATTGCAGTTCATGTAACAGCTGTTAGAGTTACTCAACTATGCTGAGGAAATAAATAGTCATTGCTGTGTCCCACTAAATACTCACAAAAAGATTTATTTACAGGTGGTAGGCTGGACTTGGAACATAAACTTTATTTGCCCCTAGAGTCAAGAAGGAAAACCACATAATCATCTCAATAGAGAAATAAAGCATTCGTCAATCCTATAACTTGCCATGATAAAAACAAAAACAAACAAAACCAAAAAGAAACTGGCAACAAGTGAGGAGTGGAAGACTTTGTCAATCTGGAAAAAAAAAAACCCTGCATGAAAAACCCCATAGTTCACGTCCTGCTAAGTGGTGGTAGACTGAATACTTTACCCTTACAATCAAGAACAAAGCAATAATACCCAACCGTACCATTTTTATTTAAAAAGGTAGTTCTAGTTAGTGAAAAAAATCCCTCCTTCTCCTCAAAAGTAAAGTGATCCATATTAAATCAAGAAGCAAAACTATTATTCACAGATATCATATTTGTTTGTGAAAACGATGCTAAGTAATAATTTTAAAAATATATAAGACTTTACTAAGTCATAGGATAGGGAACAAAAGATGAAATTTAGTCACCTATACCACAAAAAAGAAGACACAAACAAGACTGGAACGAGGTGTTCAAATGTTACTAGGTTCTTGCTCACTCTTCCATGTTAGTGGGAGAAGCAGCAATAACATGACCATGAGGAACAGATACCATAGTTCAGTCAGAAAACAGTAGCTGGAGCAGCTGATCAAGTGGACTCCAACGCTGAAATAAATGTGTCAACAATGATGACTTATTCAATCTAAAGTATAGGCGTTCTGAAAATACGAATGCATTTGGCTGAACCTCAAAGAAGCAATCACTGAAAACTAAAAACAAATGCAAAAATCTTGCTCACTGATGTGCGGTAATCTCTTCTTTTACATCCCCTAATTTTCTCTTCGATACAGTGAAAACTTAGCTGCTTTAAGGAAAAAGATGGTCCAGGATGGGGCCAAGATCCTCTTTTTCCCAGTAAGTACCAATACCCATACACATGGGATAAGCTGAGGAACTTGGGGGAGGTGAGGGATTCAAACACAGGGCTCTGTTAGATGCAGGCAAACAAGTAACCATCTTATAGGGCAGGAATATATGCATTTATCTGATAAAGTTTAGACAGATTTCACCGTGGGGAAAAGAAGCGCATATGATTTTGTGGGTAGAGCCCTTTGGGTCAACTTAATGTATTTTTGCTGTGGTTTCCACTGCTGAATGTATATTGTATTTCGTTTACATGCTTTTACTGTGAATACTCACAAAATGCCAGATGGGATTACCTTTACCTGAAAGGGCTGTGTAGATGAGTGCCAATGTGACTGGGTCAGCGCAACTCCAGTGACCCTTGGACCTCCAGGTCTCTGGGACTGATGATTTTGCTTATTAGAGTCTATGGCAAAGGGAAGCAAACCAAGAGACACTCTTTATCACTTTGCTGACATGCTAACAGTTACGCAGTTTTTGAAAACTATCTATTAGCTTCCTGCTGGGTTCTGTCTAAACAGAATGACTAACCTATAAAGGTGTTGTGATGCTCTGGTCAAATATGGTCAGTTAAGGGTGAGTCAATTCAATCTCAATGACTAATAGGAAAGGAAGGACCAAAAAACCTCTCATATCAAATGGAAATCAAATATAACTGACCTTCAGTGGCACCTCAGCTTTACATGAAAAAGTAGCAGTTAGGTCTTTGTGGGAAACCTTCTGGCCATTCTCCTCTCTGAGCAAAACTGCCAGTTCAAAAAGACCTTTGACTCACAGAGGTTTCCAAATATGCCTGGACCTGGCTCACTGATGGTTTGACTACTAAGCTACTCTAGTTGTTCAGCCTCAGTACCGGCTATTCAGAACCAAAATGGTATGTGGCCACTTCACTCAGGAAGCAGAATTCAACCTCATTTTCATATCTCTTGCCAATACTCCTCTTAATGAAGCTCATTATATTTTATTGGCTCATGGGCTATTGCTTACATCTTAGTTTGTTTTCAACTTCAAAAACTACAGGTTTGAAGATTAAAGAAAAATCAAACGGTCTACATCACTCACATAGTTGTCCATAGTAAGGTCCATTCTTTTATGAGACTAACTGGAATCAAGTTGCAGGTAGAAATTGCACCACCCAAAATGCCAATATTGTTACCTGGACCCATCACTCTATGAACATGGAAATAGGTCTACCATTATAGATTGAGCATAAGGTAAAGGCCCCTGATTTTGTTTCAGGGACTATTATGTATGCTAATTTGTGAGTCGTGCCAAAAGTTGGATGACTCTACCTCACTTACTTTTCAGTAACCCCAGTAAAAACTTAGAACATCGAGGCAAGGGTGGGGTCAAGGTCCCTTGTCGGCAGCACTCAATGCATGTTGTCAAACAACTTTGTTGGGAAAATTCAGTTCATCTTCGTGAAACTCCACTAGGAGATAAGTTTTGAAAGCTTGTGCCTGATTTCTTCTGGGCCTTGCCCTATCTGCCTTTTCCTTTAGCTGACTTTGATTGGTATTCTTTTGCTGAAATAAACCATAACTTTGAGTATAATAGTTTATTGGAGTCCTGTGTGTCATTTGAGTGAATCATTGAGACCAGAAGTGGCCTTGTAGGCTCTGACATAGTCTACCATCCTCTGCTAGATGTCTCTCACCATGATTTGATTGTAAGTCACTTTAATTTTACTGATAAGTAAATAGCCAAGATCAGGCGATGGCCTCTAGCTCTTGTACCTCTATTCAAAACACTTGTCAATACACCTTGATATCTTCCACTCCCAGTCCTATAGCCATCACTCAATCATTTCATGGGGCAGAGGAAGGCCACTAGGCTTGTGGTGAGGACAAGAAGAACAGGTTGGAAAGACTGCATTCAAGCAATCCTTTCAAACAAGAACTTAACTCAATTATTTGAACTATAAACCCTAATAACTACCAGCTAACCAAGAGTGTACATTGTAAGTCAATCTGTGCCCCCAGACTGATGTCATACTAGGGGGGCCTCAACAACTGTTAACAACACTTATTTTATTTATTTATTTTTTTTGGCTAGAGGTACCGTATGTGCATGTTGAACTGCGCTTCTTTTGTGGAAGTCAGACATTAACTTGAAATCTTCTCCAAACACAACTTTCACCTTAGAGGTGGTCATAGGAGACCTTCAAGTGTTTAAGGGAATAGCAATAGATCACACAATCCTCATATGACTACAGGAAACTTCAGGAAGCATAACAGACCCACTATTCACGCAGATCCTGTGGCCATGTATTTCTATAAATCAATCCATTCACTTAGAAAAGGTGGTCTAAACTGTGTTCCTGACTCTGACTGAAGTGAACAATAACATCGCTTTGCCTTTGTAAAGCATTCAGTTCTGACTCAGCTCCCTGAACGTGGCTGTTATAGATAATAGAATTGCCCTAGATTTCCTCCCTTCAGGCTAGAATCTGCACATTCACAAATATATTTTTGTTGTACCTGGATTAATTTTTGGACCAAATGGCAATATAAATATAGAAACATAAAGAGAAAGCCATCTGGCTTTTGAAGGCAGACTACAATGGTTTAAGGAATCTGTTTAGATTGCATATTCTGGCTGGGACCTTAGGCCATGGAAGAGGTCAGCAGTGAAGGTTAACTTCATCTTGCTAATTACAGTCCTGTTGATTACAGATCAAATTTACTATTGTATGGGAAAAATTGAACAGAAATAGTCCCAATCTCTACTGGCCAGATTAACCTGGGTGGCCAATAGTATGGCACAGCCATCGAAAACTCCATTAGGAGCCAAGAGAATATAGAAACAAGAGATAGGTATTGTTAAAAACTGCCCTTTGTTCTGAATACCTTTGCAGTCCTGTTTGGTAACTTAACAATCAGCCTTGAGTGACAGACACTGGATTCCACTGTAGCAAAAGGAAGGTATGCTTCTTGACCATTTAAAAAGGTGTGGGGGGTTCCCAGATGTGAGAGGTCCTCTCCTGAGAGCTTCACAGGCACCCATCTGTACCCATCCATGCCGTCCGTACTTGTGGAACCAGGGTGAATGGGACAAATAGGCTGATGTTTACACTGCCTTTTATACCATGAATAGGAAAGACCTGTATCTTTGACCCAGGAATCTCATTTTTCACTAATATCTATCAATAGGTGACAGACTAATTTGTTTGCTTATAAATAGGATAAAATACCAGACCCTTCACAGTAACAGGCAGAGCAGAAGTAATTCTAATAGGACATTCCAAGATATATACTCCCTGACTATCATAAAAATTAATGGTTTAACAGCTCCTGAGAGGTTATTTTGTCAAATTTGGAAGAACATAGGTTTTGGAATCAGAAGCAACTGAAGGAAAGAAAACCCAGGTAGGCTGCTTGTAAAACCTGACATCAGTAAAACAGGGGTATCGTAATGAATGAATGTGATGATATTAATGATAAAGCTCTATTCAACATCTGACTTGCTAAAATCAATTAATGATATTTTGTTTCTTTAAGATTTTTTAAAGATTTAGACATCAAGTTGAGAGGCATATAAAGAAAAAAGTACAAATAAAATTATTTTATTAGCATCCATATAAAGTCATATACTTATTTAAAAGAAACTGAAAATGTCAAAAAACAAAGTAGAAAAAAATCAACTGTAATTCCACCTTATAAAAGAAACAATTAAAATATAATGTATCTTCTTTTTATGTAATTCTAAAAGAGCACATTCGAGAAAATAAAGTATATGTAATTTTGTTTCCTAAAGTAGAAACATCTTGATAGCGCTTCTGGTGAGTTTATTCTCAAGGAGAATGAATATAGTAACATCACATGCCAGAAAGCATGGCTGTTGAATTTTTGTCATATCCACCAGTTAAGAACACAAATGAGACTTTCACAAAGACTTTTCTTTAGCCCAACCATCTGGATACTTGCTTTATTTTGTTTTAAAGCAAAAAAGAAAAAGAAATGACAAAAACATATAAAACAATTCCAGGCCTCTCCAGAGAGAACACCAGAGGTAAAATAATACATAAAAAACCTGAAAAAACAGTTGTTGCATTAATAAAATTTTATTTAATTATAGTAATTACCTACGAGTGGAACTTTTCAAACATCTGCAGTGACACAAGAGGCTATGCTTGAACTTGCTAAATTCATCTTTCAATCACTTACATATAACAGTTAAGGTATTAGTTGGCGGTCATTAAGAAAGTAACTTTCAAAAAACAATTCTGGCATACCACAGAGACAAAACAAAAGGATTAATAAAAGAAAATATGTCAAAACATTATGATCTCAATCATTAGAAAATCCAGTTGACAATTGACTCAATTATAATTCCTTATTTAGATATTAAGATAACTAATTTCACTAGCTTATTAAAATCTGCAATCATGCAATGACTTCTCACTCAACGAAAACTAAGAGTATTTATTTATTTAATAGGAATTTGTTGTGTAACAACCATACATGTTTGCCTGGCCATGCAGCAGTCATCAAAGGTACAGAGAAAATATGGCAATGCTTCCCATTCTTATTACCCATTTTAATCACTACTTATCTAGAATTAGAAATCTCTTTACAACTGAGAGTGCATAGTGTTGAAAATATGTAATCAAAGAAGTATCACATGACATTTATTTTTGTGATAAAATTATAATTAATAAATAATCAAAAAAGTTCAAATATATGTTACTAAATTTAAAATGAATAAAACAATATGTATATTACCTTAATTTGTAAAATGGAACTATTAAGTAGATAAACTTGAGAAAATATTATATATGGATGAGGGGCTGCAGGTAATTTTTGTGTTTTTTGAATATATAAAATTTCAGCAATGGGAAAATATTTTTATAATCTGAAGTAGTTATTTTTGAAATATACATATAATCTTACAACCCATTTCCTCAGGTCTTTATTTTGTTGAGTAAAGTAATGTATTGCTGCTAATGTATGAGTATAGCTGAAGCAGAAAGACTCAAATCAGAGGACCTGGGTGTTTTCCGAGTCACCTATTAGTCATCTCTCTGATCCTGAGCATCAAGTTTTGCCCCTGTTTTTCCTTTAATTGTATTTTGATGGATTTTGGGTGGGCTCTATAATCTTTTCTCATCTCTACAAAAATAATTATTTATTAAAATGGCTGTCATATAGCAGCAGGCTTTTTAAAAAATCCACACCACAAGCACACACATCTATTTAATTTTGATAACTTCACGTTAGAGATGCCAACATTATCCTCATTTTAGATATAATGGAGGCTCAATCTTATAGATAACAAAGGTTAGTTTCAGAACCAGGTAGTCTGACTTTAGAATCTATGATCTTGACTCCTATCTGATATTGTTACCCTAGATAGTTAGCTAATTATTAATTAGGATAATGGAAGCAAAGGGAATTAATATCAAGTTTAATAAACTGGGAACATAAACCTGTTTACTTAACCAGGAAGCTACAGCTTCACACTCCAGAGGATTATAGCATTGCACCTCCAAGGGGATTAACGTTCCTCCCACACCCCTTCCAGAGCCAGATTCTTGGGGGGTCACATGGGAGGTGCTTGACCAAAGAGGCCTGTCAGTCTGATCAGTGTCTGGACCCACCAAAAAGCTTTGGAAAGATTGGGAATTTAATTGGTCATTTTGAAAAAGCACTTGACCCAGCCAATAGCAAGTTAATGTAATTCCATGGGAACAAAGAACCTTCTCTCTCGCAGCATCATCTCTCTCTCTCCCCCACCCCCACCTGGAGCATACTCTCTCTGTGCATTCACGCACTTTCTCTCACCTGAGAGCATATGACTATGTGGGTCTAGCAGGGTCCAGCAGCTACAGGAGCCCACAGCAGATGATGTGGGTTCCAAAAGACTAAGCTTTAGTATGATGCAGACACTCTGGACACTGACTTTTGTTTTTGCCTTGCTGAAAACACAGTTGGACTTTTCCTTGATGAGATGGAAGAAGATGAAACATTGGAAACCAGGGGCATTCTTCTACGTGAATAAACAATTTTGCCACACCAGTTTCCCATGCATGGGTCCTTGCGATGCTTTCCTTGTGATCCCACTGAAGAGCCTAATTTCCACTGACAACATTTGGTGAGCCAGCCAAGAGGAGGGAGAAAACATGGATGTGAATTTGGGTGAGAACTGGAATACTGCCTCCCTGAGATGGGACTTCTGTTCATCAATTCTCTCTCTCTTCCCTCTACTGGTGCCTGTGTGGTCTTTCCATTTCCTTTCCTCTGCCTTCTGTTACCCCACCCCTGTTGCCGCTACTTCAGACTCAGATCCAGGACCAATTTTATGGGTGTCAGCCCAGGGCCCTCAACCCCAGCCACAGCCACCACCCATGGGCCACCTTGCAGTGAGGGCAGGGCCTTCTTTTTTTTCAGCCCATCCCAATGTACTTTCAGCAGTGGTGGCCCAAGAGAAGCAAAGCAAGCACACTTTGTTCAGCCCTGCCTCTACAGCAGCAGCTGGCCCCAGTGTTTGCAGCCCCCATGGGACAAGAGGCTGGTTGGCACTGGGGAGCACAGAATGGGGGTGAGTGTGAGTGTACCTAATGCTGATTCCATGAGTTTTGCTCCTAGTGCATGAAACCTGTGATGTGCCCGTTTCTTTTCTAAGCCACAGCTTCTGCTCTCCCAGCCCAGCATGCAGAAGGGAGGACCCATCTCAACTGTTGTGCCCAGCTAAGCTGTGTGCAGCATGGGCACACATCTCCAGTGCTCTCTTGCTTCCCACATCCATGCTGGTTTGCCCAGTCCTGGGAGCAGCCAGCTTCTTGTGCCACTAACCCTCAGGCTTTAGGGTGTGGCTTGCAGCTCAGTGGCCTGCAGCACACATCTCCCAGCCTCATCCAGCACTCAATCCTCATCCTCTGTAGCGCCCAACCTGGTGAGCAGAATGGGGCCCTCCCTCAGTCAAGGCTGCTGAGCCAGCCAAGCTGTGAGCAACATGAGTACACAAGACAGTTCCCCTTTTGAATTTCCCTGTCTTCTCTTTGCCACTCAGACTGTGCAGGTTCCCCAACTCTTGCTGATCAGCAGCAAGGGCCTGCAGTCTCCTGGGCTCAGACTGCACTCAGGTCCTCTGCCCAGAACGGGCTCAGAAACACCCTCTCCCCACCCCATCTTCTGGCAGTCACTCACACCCTTAGCACCATCAGCTCCTGTTGCAGCTCCGTGTGTAGCCTGCCTCTATGCAGCCTGGGGCCACACCAGTGAGGAGCTGAAGCGCTGCTCTCGTAATACAGCACACCTCACACAGCCTGATCAGAGGAAAAGCCACTGAATGGAGCTGCTGCTGTCACTCCATCCAGGGGCCTTCCCTAGTCCCACAGCCAGAGTTCCCCTAGCAAACATGTGTTGCAAAGGTGGTGGGGGCAGCAACTACAGCTCGAGTGTTCTCAGCCACTGCTTTTGGCTCCTCATGCAAACACGGCTGCTTGTCTGTGTCGTTAGGGCACCGAGTTCTAAGTCCTCACTAACTCTTCTACAGGTATACCTAACAAGTAAAAAGCCTCAAATATAAATGCTCACTGATCTTGGGGATGACTAAATGCTTATTTATTTATTTCTAGAGAGAAGGCCAACAGAATTTTCCCCAGTGCCAACAGAATTTTCCCAGTGTTTGATATATGTCAGGTTAACAGAAAATACTCTGTCCCCCCTTAAGGGAGGCTGACTCACTTTATCAGGCCTCTTAAAGGGTGAAGGCTGCTAAAGTCCAGAGTTCTAAGACAAGATTTTCTACCCAAGGTGTTACAGATACAGGCGGGGGTGGTTCCCAATATACTATTATGGAAAGTATACCCCCTTTCTCTCTGGGGGTACCCCCCTCACACCTACTAGGTTCGCAATGCCCGCCTCCAGAGGAAAGATGTCTCACAATGCCAGAGACTAGTGAAAAAGAAAGAAATTATTTATTTAAAAGTTACACAGACTTAGAGTAATGACTTAATGTCTTCATTAAAATACTAAAGTCCTCTAGAATACCCACAGATGCACAGTCCTTCCCTCTCCCTCTGCCCAACAGTCGGGGGTACCGTTTCTCAGGAAAAGAAGTAGAAGTCCATGATTCAGGCTCCTGGCACCATCAGCGGTGTGGCTGCTGCAATCTCCAGTTAATCCAAAGCCATGTGGCACCTTCTCATGGCCCACCAGCAAGAGTCCTTTCTCCCCTTTTCTTCCTGGCAAAGTCTCTCCTGCTGCCTAAGCTGCATAGCAGAAAGGAGCACTCCAAAACTGAGTGGTCCTCTCTCTTCTCCCCCAAAATCACGTGGTCCTCTCTTCTCCCCCAATACTGCATGGTCGTCTCCTAATCACTCTGCCAAAGCTGCGTGCTCCTTTCCCTCCCCCCAAAAAACCTTGTGGTCTTCTCTCTCTACGGCTGCTGCGCCTGGGTTTTAAGTCCCAGAGCCAGTCTTCCTCTGCAGCCCCACTTCCGACTCCTCCTACAATCAGTTACACCTGCCAGCATTCCCTATTCTTCCAGCTTCACTGGGCTGCCAAAGTATATCCAGGCAGGTGTGGCCCCAAAGCAGGGAGCCAATCCTCTCCAAGCTCTTACTCAGGCACTGTAACCAGAGGGAGTTGCCTCCCAGTTTTTCTTGGGTGGAAGTCACTCCCATCCCCCTGGCTCAAAGCGTGGCCACAGCTATTTAACATATCTATGAAACCAGTTAAAGGTTATAGATGTGTTAAATGACCACACCAGGGGCAAGTTGCAAAGCTGTTGCTATACAAAATAGCTCTGAATGGCCCAGCTCCAGGTGTCCCTTTCCCCAGCTCAGGCTTGTGGGGGTGAGGACATCCTATATATATTTTTCTAATATTTCCTGGACACCTTGAGTTCTGAACCCCATTACAAATCCCTATTTGGGGCCCTCCTCTTGGCTGCACCCTGTTTCAAAGGCAGCAGAGGCATGGATACCCCTGGTGCAACCAGAATTTAGAAACTTCCTGTAACACTAGTTAAGGCCAGAGGCCATCAGAATTGACCATGTGGAGTTAAATGAACCCAAAAAATCAGTTCTTGACCACACTGACTGTTGGTGAGCTTCCACACCTGGGCAATTGTGTTGCTCTTTCAGGAAGTCTCATCCCATGTGGAAGGGGCTAGACAAGAGCCTCAGGACGCTGAGGCTGGCAATGGGGGTTGTGTGCCAGTCCTAGGCTCTGGTGACATGACAGTGAAGTTAGGGAAAATTGGGGGCACTCATATTTTTCCTCAGTGACCCAATATCTCATCTTCTATAAGGATGAAGGCTTGTCTCCCTCTTATTTAAGGACAAAAGTTTTTTTTTTAATTTCTTCTTCTGGAAGACAATAGACAATACAATCTTCACCCACAGTGCTTTAAGAAACCACCTTAGAGTGCACACTTTCTAACTAGTAAAAACTTAACCCTGGATTTCTCAAAAAAGTGCTTATAAGATAATTTGCTTTGTGAAACCAAAGTCTGCCTTTAAAATGCAAATACCTAGTCTCCAAGAATTCTTACCTGGACCATCTTTTAAAATGCAAATTTCTGTAAGATAGATCTTATCAAAAAGAAAATCCTTAGCCATCTGAGCAAATCAATTTAACTTAGTTCACCTGTAATTTCGAAGTCAGTGAGCTTTGCATTACAATACCTGCCTCATGACCATGTGTTTGCCAATCTATGGAAGGCTAATTGCCTACTTTCAGCTGTCTGACACAGAATGGGGTCTGGTCCTTTTCACTCTGTAAAAAGCACAAAGATTTTCCTTTTGCTTTCTATTTTTCTGCCTATCTGATCCCTCCAGAATTTGGCAATTCCTAAAGAGTGAGTCATGGCAATACATTTCTTTGCATGAATTCAGTAAAATCAGTTTCCAACTGTGGT
This sequence comes from Desmodus rotundus, assembly GCF_022682495.2. Taxonomy (NCBI): domain Eukaryota; kingdom Metazoa; phylum Chordata; class Mammalia; order Chiroptera; family Phyllostomidae; genus Desmodus; species Desmodus rotundus. The sequence continues at coordinate 51,597,865 of NC_071389.1, forward strand.
TTTACTAACCAAGACTTTGACTGGAATATCATGTCTGAGGAAGGCATGCCTCAACCCTGGATGTCACCAGGAAGACTTGAGGAATTAAGACTGAATTTCAAAGCTAATAAAAACCCACTGCAGAAATAGTCTGGTTCCTTGCTTGGTCACATGGTTCATGACTGTCTTTCCAGGTAAGGAACAGAGGTTACTTTCCTGAAAGATGGCAAGGAAGGAGCCTCAAGACATGTTGAGAAACCTCAAAAACTTGAGGGCTTTACTCAAACATCTAGGTATTGCAGGCAAAGCCTAATGGGAATGGTGTGGCTTGGTCCCTTTGACCCGAGAGGCTGACTAAAGCTTAATTTAAAGATTCCTTGTGAAATTCCAGCAAAGCAGATTTGAAAAGAGCCTATGTGATCAATTGCTATTATTGTCGTGTTTATGCAAATAATCAGGACAAATAAAACTGGACTTAATTCAGTCTCTTTGATAAAAATGAGGGTAATTTAAGGAGAAAAAAATTGCGTCTCAATGGAAACCACAATGCTCGGTTGTGGATATTGAACTTTAGTGCAGTTAACTGTGCTTAACTTTTGTTCTTATTTGTAAGTCCGAGCTGCTTCCTAAATATTTTTTAGCTTTCTTTAACTCCCCAAGTGAATGTTTCATTTTTACTCCTACCTTTGGACTAGGAATTATTGGGAACTAAACTTTTTTCTAATCTGTGTCTGTATATGCCATAAAAAATTTTCCTCAGTGCCTGATGACATCACCAGAGATGTTTAAACTACAGGAAAAAGAGGTTCTGTCAAACCGAGAGTACTTCCTCTTAGTCCAGCAAAGGTTTTGCATTTGGAAATTTCTTAACTGACAGCCTTACAGACTCAGAAACTAGTTTGTGATTTGTTATGTTCATTCATCTTTGTCTTCTCCCTTCTTTTTTCATAGGGTATATGCTCACGACCTTATTTACCTGGTTGCTTATTTACACAGCATAGGCCTCACTTTAGAAGCCCTAGAGTAGTCTATTGGCTTTGCTTGAAACACTTTTTTTTTTTTTTCTCCAAATGATTCAGACAGAAAAGGCCCACAGTTCTTCAGGGGAGTGGGGGGGAACTTAGAATGTTTCTCTCAGCCTAATTTGAGTTAAGTATGGTAAACAAGAGGGCTTTGGACGGGTGTGACATACTTTCCTCCATGGAAAGCTTTTTCCAACTTAATATGAGACACTGTAAAGTTAGTTCCTCCCTCTATCACCTGGTTCTTACTTCTCACAAGATCTTTAGTTGACGTAGTACTCCTCATTCTTGGACTATGTGTTTTTAACCTTCTTGTCAAATGTATGACCTCTGTAATACCAACAAGGATGCAAACTCATCTAGCAGTACCACCCTCTAGACAACACCATCCTCTGGACTTTATATATGCTGCCTCCCAGGGACAGTGGACTGACCTGGACTTTGCAAAATCCCACTTCCCTTCATGATGACTCCCCTCCTTTTTTGCTCCTTTTTTCCTTTAACAGATAGGAAAACCCTCTGATCATGGAAATAGGCAGGACTATGTCTCTTTAATAGCATTGAGTGGCTATAAAAGATAAAACACCATCCATCTGCATTTGGAAGATTACAACGTTCAAGATATTCAGGTGGGGAATGTTACCATAGGTAGTTAGCTAATTATTAATAAGAAATGGTTGCAAAGAAAATTAGACATTGAGCTTAATAAACTGATGAGTTTCAGTTTACTAAGGGGATTACAGCATTGCTTTGCCAAGGAGATTAACACTCTACCCTTCTACTTCCATATAGCAGTCTCATGGGAAATGCAGGAGGAGGTGCTTTACCAAAGAGGCCTGTCAGTCTAACTAGGGGTGGGCTCTCTAAAAAGCCCATGAAAGCTTGGGAAGTATATTGATCATTTTGATAAAGCCCCTGGTCCGTCTCAATGTAAATAAACTATGTTGCCACACTACAATCTCCTGTGCATGGGTCCTTGGAATGCTTTGCTTATGACCCCATGGAAGAGACTAATTTCCACTAGCAAAAGTAATGCTTCAACTTTTTAACATTTTTTCATTACTAAAATATTGTATAAATTACTTATATCCAAGTAATGCCTGTATTAATCATGGTTCTTCAGAAAACCAGTAAGAGATAGATGATAGATGATAGATAGATAGATGGATAGATAGATAGATAGATAGATAGATAGATAGATAGATAGATAGATAGATGATAGATAGATAGATGATAGAATAGGGGCTAAAACTATTAGTACTTATTTCTCACTCTCCCACTTTCTAAGTTCTTCTGGATAAGCTGATAACTAAATTAACAGCAGGAATTCACTTAGCCACAATTAATCTATGAAAATGCCAAAGACAGTGAGGCAACATAGGGCATATAAAGCATTTTGGACAAAGGAGCAAAGGGAGGTAATAGGGCAATATATTTTAGAAGTGAGGATGGGAGATTGACAGATCATTCAGGAAGAGCAGAGAACCGTGGCAGGCAAATCCTTTCTGGGCTCAGAAACAAAGGGACACAGTGAGTGCCTAGATAAGAGGCACCTGCCTGAGACCGGCTTGCTCCCCATGCTTAATTCAAATATCCCCCTGAAACAGTTTTCTCTGTCTAAATATCTTGGGCAGAAAAGCAGGGGAGGGTCAAAAGTTCTGTCTTTTGTTTCTTAATAAACAGCTTAAAATCAATATCCCTAAAAAAGCAGCTTCAGAGTGACAGGATTTTGGTCACTTCAATAGATATGTAGGTAGATGATAGATAGTGGATAATAGATAGATAGATACATACATACATGCATACATAGATACATACATAGATGATAGATAGATACTGATTTTTTTTTTTAAGAAATTGGCTCACACAATTATGGAGGCTGGCAAGCGGAAAATGTATAGTTGAATTTTAAAGGATATTAGGTGGAAAACCAAGAAAGAGCTAATGAGACAGTTCAAGTACAAAGCCTAACTGCTGAAAATATTTCCTCTTGCTCAGGGGAAGTCTGTTTTTTGTTCATTTATTACTGGACTGAAGGGGTCCATTTCCCCATATACACCAAAGCTCAATAAGACATGAGCAGGAATTTGCAGCTAAGAAAGTAAGGATTTATTAAGGAGATGGTGCCATGACTGGAGTTACAGGGTCATTCTCAAGAATCAGGGTCACCTGGCTCCCTGATGACTTCTAGAGGATGGTTTCATATGGGAAGAACTATTAATCACGGCGACCAAGGGAGTTAGGGTCATGACCAGGGTCGTGGTTTCTGCTGATGGGTGAGTTCTAAGATAGGGGTTAGTTGATTATTGCATCTGGTCCTGATGTCGGCTGTGGTGTCATTTGTCTGGTTATGCAACATAAGGTCAGAGGTGTTGTTCTCAAACTGAAGTACAACTATGGCCTAGATATTAAGTCTAGCTTGCCCCAAACTCTGTGTGTGTGGTCAACAGACCGAAGTTTTGTTCCTAAGGCTACTGGATGCTGACCCAAAGTTCATTGTCTGAGAACTTAATGACTAAGCCAGGGAGAGGGAAATAGGTGAGTCAGGGCATTGGTGAGGCCAATCTTAACCAAAGGAAAACATCAAAATAAAAGGGCAGATTAAGAAAAATAACATTTCCGTGCAGTTACATTTTCAGGCTTTCAACTAATTGGATGAGGCCCACTTGCATTATTGAGGGTGATCTGTTTTATTCAAAGTTCACTGATTTAAATAGTACTCCAATCCCAAATCACCATTACAGAATCATCCAGAATAATGATTTACCATATATCTGGGCACAATGGCTCAGACAAGTTGACACATAAAATTAATCATCACAGTGATTAAGTGCTAGTTATCATTTATAATCATTTAACATCAGGAGATATTCAGATATCACAATAGAGATCTTTTGCTGCACTAAAATAGGCCTTGTATGTAATGCTTCTCTAACTTTTTACAATAACTTCATATGCTCTCTCACTTATATACAAGAGCCAATTTTATTTAGGCGTAGGTATATTTCAGTTTACTAATAGATTTGCTCCTAAACATCTGTGTGTACATGAATTGTTCCACATAATTCCCCATGTAATGTCAGACATGTTTCCTCTACATTTCTCATTGATTTTCAGTTGGATATGGCTCTCAGACTTTCAGCCCTAAGTCTTTAACCCTTTAAATTTCCAACTCATTTATACTAAATATTGAATAAATCTAAAATATTTTATCATTTAATGTTTTGGGTTTTGTTTTTTTAGAGAATTGTCTGACACTGCTACTAAACTGTGAGAATAGTTTCTGGGTTTTGTAATGTTAAGTTCATTGCTGAAAGCCTATTAGTTATTTAGTTACCAGCTTAATCATTCTTATAAAGTAGAGTGTACTGTGTAAAGTGAGATAAAACTTAGAATTCTTGTTTTTAACCAATGTTTTTATAAGATTTAAGTAAATGCAAATTATTAGTGCTCTGAAGTATGTTTTCCTTTATCAAATGATTTGTTTACTCATTGAAAAAACTGTTTATTGAGAGGCTACTGTGTGTCAAGAACTGTTCCAGATGCTGAGGATACCATTAGTAAATATAATACTCCCTCTTTTCCCCCAAATCAACACTTTGATAATGCTTACATATAAATTAGTCATAAAGAAAGAATAAATGCATGTGTAAACATGTAGCATATTTTAACAATTTTTGTGGAAAAAATAAAACAGGAGAAAATGAATAAAAGTTCAATTATAAAGTGGGATTTTAAAAAAGACTTATTGAGAAAGTGGTATTTTTAAGTGGTGGAAAGTGCAAATAAAAAGGACCTAAGGACCTCACGTCCCCTGCAGATTCTAAGAATTCCAGGTCGGCCCATGTAATGATTGACTGGTATAAATAATAGTGGCAGAGTAGCCAAAGATGAGGTCAGAAGTGTTCTGAATGAAGCATTGAGTTCTGGGAGCAAACTGTGGGGTCATGTTTAAGACATTGATTTTTACTCTCAATGATGTGGGAGAATATTAGTAAGTTTTGAACAAGAAGTGATATAAACTGACTATAATTTTCAACTTACTGGGGCCACAGGAAAAAAACACTAGTGTAATGCAGGACCACATGAAAAATGATGGTGGCTCAGACTAGGGTGAGAAAAATGGGTGGAAAAAAGTAGGCTTAGTTGGGGCTATATTTTAAAGATGGAGACACTGGATTGCAGAGAGAAAGTGAAGAATCAAGAATGGGTTTTGCTCTTCACAACGGAAAGCTAGGGAAGAGTGTGAGAAAAATAAATTCCAGATTTTTTCCTTTAACCAACACTTTTAAACACAATGGTAACATGAATAAGCATGCGTACCTTCTCCTGCTATTCTTCCTGCATGGGGAAAGCAAAGTTCCTGAAGCAATAATTGTTTTCGATTATACTGTTTCAGAGAAACACCGTATAAAATCGTATTCTAGTAAATTTTTTCTGTAATCTGTTTCTCCTGTATTATACTTTGACAGAATACATCAATACGGATGATGTCAGACAGTGGGAGGAAAACATTTTGGTGTGCTGGTTTTGTCTTCATAATAGCAGCATTGATCTGTGTTTCAGCTAATACATTGTCAGCAGCTCACAGATCGTCTTCCCATATCTACACTGGCACGAGCATAATATGGCGAATGTCAGCTGGGATCTGCAATTCACAGTAACAGCTCTGCAGCCTAATTATTTTGCCAATTGTGAATTCATCATTAATCTGATTTGTCCTTCTTTGTTGAGATCTCTGCCAATTGGCATGATAATGAGCAGCCACTTTTGGGTTTGCTTTCTTTCCTTTTGCCTGATTAAATAAACTATTCTGGTACTTGCATGGCTTGGGGATTGCCATTCTCTCAATTTTACAATCATTTCCTTAAAACAGATTATCTGCTTAGTGATTTTCATAATTTACTGTCTGCTTTCTTGGAGACTTTTTAGCATTCTTCTTTAAATAACATGAAGGCTTCCATCTTATTCTTAGGTTACAAACCATGTTAACACTAAGGAAGTGGCTTTGGAAATTGAATTCACTCACTTAACACTTAAACTCTTAGGCAAGTTACTGTAGGAATCTTCAAGTTTTTTACCTATGTTAGTGAGTTAAATATATTTATTTCATAGGCTTATAATGAGCATTTAACAAAATAATGTAGGTAAGTACCGCATAGTAATGGGGGTTCTGCTGCTCACCACCACCCTCTAGGCAAAATTCCAGAGGCAGAGGTTTGGTGAAAAAGGAAAGGAGTCTTTTATTCAAAAGCTACACAATTTTGGAAGAATGGCAGGCTTCTACCTTAGAGCCCATTCCTCTAAAATACCCCAAGAAAAACTTTGCCTCCTTTGCCAGATTAGATCAAGACTTTGCCTGGAATTCCTTCTCCGATTTAAAATACCATTCTTTGAACAAAACAGGTGGCTGCAGCAGTCATCCAGTCAACTTAGCTTGTACCGGGTGGCAGTCCAGTTTCAGACATCTTTCTGGAGTCTGTGTGCACACAGCCCATGCAACCACGCCACCTCCACAGCTCTCCACAGCTGGGCCCAGGAGCCCAGGGCCACTGCCAGACCATATGGTTTCCAGGGCCTGCTGGTCCATGACCCTCCAGCCCTGAGACCCTCCCTCCCTTTGCTAACCCTCGTATGGGTGAGAAAAAGGAGGGAGAAAGACTGAGGCTCTGCCCTCCGTTCATTTAAATTTTCCAGTCTCAAATTCCATGCACTCCAAAAGGGTTCAGCTCCTCAGCCAATCCATCCTTTTTTCAGGCTAGACTGGCATGTCTGCACCTGCCCCTGCCACCGTGTTCTGGAAGGGAGTAGGATCTGTCTTCAGTCACCCTTACTGTCTTCCTGCAGACTCTGTGCCACATCTCCTGCAGCTGCATCTCCTCATGGAGAGAGGAACCTGTCCTCACGTGCAGTGCTAGCTCAGTGGTGGGAGGAAGCTCTAGCTGCTGCTGCCCCACTGGTTTGTTTACTCTGGAAACACAGCCTCTTGCAGGCACCCTAGCCTGGGGGTAGGAAAATCTGTCACGATTTTCAAGCCTAAGAGTGGCTTCGGTTTCTCACCTCTGACATTTCCTGTGACCTTTCCCTCACTCAGCCCCTCTGGTGCCTGGCGGTCTAGTCAAATCTCCCTGTATCATATAGAACTTCTTAGTTTCTGCCAATTGCTTTTTTAGTGTGCCTGTAACTATTGGAATGGCAGGCATACTGTATGCCCTTTAAATGAAGTTATTTCCTTTCAGAGATAACTAAGGGCATGGCTCTCTGTGTTTACATACGGTATGTTGACTATGTTGATTCACACAGCTGGATATTTAGTCAAATTATTAACTGAATTTGTAATAGGCAGTTAGGCATAAGCAGAGCAAGGACAGTGGGCCAGGTATGGAAGGTCACCAGGGTGGAAAACCACAATGGGCAAAATTGGGAAAATAAGGACTTTGCCCCCGGGGTAACCTTTCTCCTTTAGCATATTGCTGGCCTTGCAGTCTAGATCCCTTGGCCTTTCGCATAGCTGGTCATTCAGATACTCCCCTGACATTTCCTGCCCTGGTATGTCACTAGTAATGTGGTAGACCCCCTTAGAGGAAGAACGAAGGGGACTGAGAATAACCTCCTGACTCCCATACAAGCTCTTTCCTGGCCACTCCCTTAAGCAGTAAGCCCTCAAGTAAATGAGGTTCTGTCCCACATGAAGAAATCTTAGGAACAAAGAAAGCCTTTGTGTCTGTTGACCACAGAGATAGAGTTTTGGTCAAACTAGAGGTAACATATGGGCCTTGTTTGTATTTCAGTTCTAGGCCCAGAAAAGCACAAAGGCCAGGAGGGAATGACATCAGGACTGGCTGCAATGACTAATGACCTCAGGTGCCAACCAAGCAGTGGAGACCACAACCCTGAAAGGTCACACCTGAAAAGTTGATAAGGATTCTATTGAGATTCTCCCCTGGTATTTCCCTAAAAAACCCCACCCTTAAAAGCCCTTAGGACAGAGGACCCAGCAAGACTATTTCTCCAGCAGGCCAAAGCCTTTTCCGGCCCCTTTCTTTCCCCGGTGCTCTCCATCTGAAGAGCCTTCCCCACCTCCTCATTCCCAAGGACATATATCCTTGCTTGCTTTCTTCTAAGTTCCAAGGGCCCTTCTTTTGCCTCTGTGACTTGTTTTCTGAGCCCACACACACAGCCTCACTTCTTTCACCTCTGTGACTTTCTAAATAAACTTTTGCTTGTATTTGACTCATGGCTCTGAATTCTTTGTTAGTCAGATACTCAAGCACCAAGGTTGCTGAACTAAAGTCCGATTGCTAGTAATATTCTGATGCGGTTTAGCTGCCAACAAATTGATTGTAAATCAGTACCATTCACTAATTGTCATTATGGAAGCTAAAAAAAGTTTTCTTCTACCTTCTAGTTCTTCTAGCTGCACTAATAATGGAATTAACATAGACATAGTAACAAGATAAAAATGTCCAAAGTTTATTACATGAATGCACATGTGGGGGTGTCATAAGAATGAGACCCAAAACACATTGAGCCATTGAAGCTTATTTGTCATTATGGACAAAGGAGAAAAGGGAGTGGAGGTCTGGGATTTCAAAGAGAATTTGTCACTTTACGGGTAGCCAAGCCTTTGATGAACAGGTAGGAAACAAATCCCTGTTAGGAAACCCAGGAACAATGGGGCAGGAGATGGTCACGGGAGGGGATGGGGATTCAGTTAACAGGTCCCTGCTTGGACACTTCCTGTGTAATGCTAAGATTCCCTTCCCTAAGCAGACCTTTCTATCTAAATCTCTTTGAAGGAAAGGGGGAGGGTCAAAGCTTCTTTCTCAGTCTTTTGTTTCTTAATAACCAGCTTAAAATCAATATCTCAAAAGGTACATTTTGGGGAGGCAAAACTTTGGTTCCCTTCAGCATATAAATGATTATATTAAAAATCATTATTATGCTTTTCAACTGACCCGTACATCTTCTACAGATAGAACCTGTAAAGAAAGCTGTGCATGAAAGTGCTTTACATTCCCTAGTTAAAAGCTGAGGATCTTTATATCACCTGGGGTTAAGGTTTTTACTTTCTCATAGTCTATTGGATGAATTTGCAAGCAGCTTGAAGTCCGAAAGGCTGTGAGGGCCACACTAGATTCTCACATACTGAAGTACGAGCTGGGTTTACAGAAGTTGTTCGAAGCAGTCTGGCTTCCCAGTTCGCGGGCACATGTATGACAAATAGAAAGTTAGACACGTGGCAGGTACAATGTTTTGTTTTTATGTGTTTAGATTTATGGCCAAGATTACTTTGAGAGTGCCAAATCACTACCTGAATTTAAAAGTAAAAAGGCATATTAGATTTTAACCACCTAGAAAATCATGTTATATCCTGGCTTAAAAACATCTACATTTAGCAGAAAAAGTAAAAAAAAAATTAAAAATTACCTTCCATTTTATAGGATTTAGACCTTGAGAAATGTCTGAAAATACTACTAAACCATAGGAATAGTTTCCAGGTTTTGAAATGTTAATTTCATTGCTGAAATCCTATTAAGACAAAGGTATAATTAAATGATTTAAGAGTTGGTGGTGATAAGTGAGAGTCAAATGTCTGTAAGATTTTTTTTTCTGTTTTAGTTTTTACTAGCAGTGTGGTTTCATGTGGATTTTCCACTACACACAACCCTTAGCTTTAACACAGGATGAAAAAGAAAGTTGTTTAAAAAAAAAACAACTTATTAAGGTAAATCAAAACTCTATACATTACACCTGACTCTAATGTTCACTTTAAAGAAAGCATAAAACAGCTCGTTTAAGCTAAACAAAATCCAAGAGGCAAATATGACACAGAATTCCACCCCAGGTAGTTAATCAGTCAGAATTTAATGGTAGAGCATGTGACTGTAAAGAAAACTGGTGACAAAAGAATCAGAGAAAATACTACACTCTACTGCTTGATAATAAACTGATTCTGTAAAAAAAAGTGAGCTAATTGGGCCAATGTCTAAAAAAAGGTGTTTTTGTCTTTTTTGTTACATTTTCAAGTGTATTTAAGCTAGCCAATTGGGACATGAATTTGGTTAAGAAAAGACAAATATGTGTGGCAAGGCGACTCGTGGTTTTGAGGGCTTCCATACTTTCGTTTCCTGTCCATCTATCTTCCTTCAAAGGTTATGCAACATTTGTTCCCAACAGCCCCCTTTCCATGCCAGACTTCTGTTTCTATTCAACATCCCCATGCAGTTATGCCTATTGCTTCCGAACTGTTCATTCAGACCACTTTCACTGGTCCCTGTTCTAAACCAATCACATCGATTTAGGGAGTAACAGCCTTGGGTCCTATACAAGTCATTTTTCCAAACTTTCAATCCCTTCCTAAATGCCTTCCAGTGGAAATCCAATGCAGAATTAAGTAGTCCTGGGGTGGCCCCAAGGTGTTTCCACTGAGACAGGGTATGAACTTTCCCTTCAATCCCCCACTGGTGTCCTTTCCGTGATGACTCTCTAAGTCTCTACTTATGAAAATGTTAATTACATCAGGCAATTTCCAAAACTGGGACCTACCAGAAATTGTGAACAATGGGGGAGATCTGTCACTTGCCTTGTTTCTCTTGCCTACACAAAAGCAAAATAACCTCAGCATATTATTCAGAATCCTTCTAGATTGGTCCCAAACCTCACTTTCAAGTCTCATTACCTGCCCCTTCTCCAGAACACCTTAACCACCTTTCCTAACGTTTGTGCTGTTATAGAACATTCTGTCCTTAAACTCTTTCCTCTGGCCGCTGTTCCTTTTCTGCTGTTTCTTACCCAGTTTCTCCTTATCTTTTGAATTCAACTTTAATATTGTCTCCTCTATAAAGTCTTTTTTTTTTCTATGAAGCCTCTAATTACTCACAAAAAGTAGTTATATCTCTTCTGGAGATGCCATAGTACTTTTAACAGCTCTAGGAAAGCCCTTAGGATCCAGAAGGGAGTTGCTCTGAATGAAGTTATCCAAGAATATAGTGGCAATGAATCATGGAGAATCTTGCCTCTACTCCCACCCCAAGTAATGCAAGAGATGGCCCGGAAGAAGAGAACAGACTGTATCTTATCAAATAAGTGACATTTACTTCTCAAAAAGGTAGGTAATTGAGATTCAGAGATTAAATAATTTCTCATACAAAGTCTTCTTTTGCATGGCTAGTGAAGGAAAATAAATGTTATAATATTGTACAAATATGTTTTAATTTTAAGTCTTCTTTTCTGAAATTGGAAAAAATGATCTTGGAAAACAGGATACACAGATTCTTGACAAAGAAGCTTTCTTGGAGCCACTCCAAGACATGGAGCAATGAGGATACACATATAGAAGAAAAGCCTACCTGTGTCCGTCTCAGTTCCGAAAACCTTGTTTCAAATTAACTAACAATAAAGGCCAAAGAGGTGTTAACATTACAGAGGAGAACTACTCTTCAGTGAAAAGACTGGCTGCAAATTCCATCACTTAGAAGTGCTGGAGTGGTGCTTCTCTGCTGTTTTCCCAGTCCCTCCAAGGGAAGTTATCATTTGCATTAGATAACTGAGTGAAACAAACAGACAACAACTATGGAGGATGGACAAAAGTAGAAACTAATGGAATTTGTTAGACAAGGAGGAAGGTTTGACTCAAGAAATGGGTTGAAAAATACTGTCTATGAGAGTCTTGGGGAAGAAGGAGGTGGCTTGTATAACTTGTAGTATCTGCTGCTCAGTATTGATCTATCTTGGTTGGACTAACAGTGAGGGAGATCAGGAAAATAATGTGGGGTCAAGAAATCAGCTCTGGCCCACTGCACCCAAGACAAGATATCGGAGAAAGGCTACCCACAATAGAACCCTGTCAGGTGATGCTTGAGAACTGGCCTCTCTACTGGGCAGAGCTGAGCAAATAAGACAAACTTTTGGAAAGTGAACAAAATGAAGCCGGGAAACTGACAGTCACTCTCTGCCAATACGTAGGGAGGCACTGTGCAGGACTAATGAGTGGACTGAGAATATCGATGGACACATTTAGATTCAACAAATGATTTTAGAAAAGTCAATGGGCTTATTTCACCACTAGAGTTGTGTGTTTACAACATAACAGAAAGGAGAAAAATTTAGTACCATTTATGTAAGATACTTACCACCTCCAGAGTGAATTCTTGTCTTTGGTCACCAAAAAAATGAACTAAGAATAAAAAATGTTTCAGCGTAGATAGTGTCTTTCTTCTGGAAAAATTGATAATAAGACCAATAAATGAACTGTCAAAGATAATACTGGATGAGTCTTGAAACCCATGGAATGATTTTGGTATTTTAAATTTGAAGTTATTTTTTCAGTTTTCTAAAGAACTCAAAATTTTCCTCATTTGTTTATGATCTTAAATATATGTTTAATTTTGCTTTTGAAAGGCTTATTCACAGTTTGCATGCTCACTTGAGCAATGAGATTTTTAAGTGATCAGGTCGATTTGTTTTTCTTTTTCTTACTACATTCCTGACCTCTCACTTTTTAGCTCAGCTTGTATCTGCGAACTTCTGATATGTCTAAAGGTAACCTATTCAATTACTTTCTTAAGGACTTTTGCTTCTGTACTGGATTGTAACATCTAGAGAGTGGAATCATTGCCTTTTTTCATTTGCTTGGCTCTAGCATTTAATACAGTGCTTCATATATAGCTACTCAGTACATATTCATTGTTTGATAAATGAATGCTTTAACTCATTTTATATAAAGTTGTGCAAAATAGAATAAACCTTTCCATACAAAATTGTGTAAAGTAGGCTGTTACAGTAATCTTTTCTGAGTAGCTTAAAGCAACACCATAATTTTGTGGGTAATTCACACCGGACCCAGCGGGGTAATGCCTTATGCTCCCATCGGTGGTATTTATCTGGTACTTGGGCTGGGCTCAGCTGATTTCCTTCCATTTACATGTAGTCTCAATGCCTGCATAGCAAGCCAGTCAGACTTTTGATATAATGCCCCAGGTCTCCCAGAAATCAAGATACAGACTCTCAGTTTCCTTGAAGTCTGGGTTTAGATCTGCAAAATATTATTTTAGTCATACCTCGTTGGTCAAAATAGTTACAAATCAGCCCTGATTCAAGAAAAGAGAAAATAGACTGTATCAAAATGGGAGAATTATTAAGAAATGATGAACATTTTCAATCTCATCCATATATGATGAGAAGTAGAAATTTGTTATATACTTTACTTTCATTTTTCTTAATAAAGATTTTATTTGTTTATTTTTAGAGAGAGGGAAAGGAAATGAGGATGAGAGGAAGAGAAACACTGATGTGAGAAAGAAGGATCAATTAGTTGCCTGTCACACAGGCCCCGAAAGGGGACTGAACCTGCAACCCAGGCATTAGCCCTGACCAGGAATTGAACCAGTGACATTTTGTTTTGTGGGATGGCAGCCAATCAACTGAGCTACACTGGTCAGGGCTAACCTTACTGCATTAGATCTAATTCCATGTAAGCTTGAATAAAACATACCCTATTGAAAAGATACTTGTTCATTTTGTTGCTCAAGGAATTTCAGCATAGATTTCTCTAGCCTTAATTAATTAAGTTCCTTCAGTGTCCGAGTTAACTCTAATTTATTCTTTGCAATGCTTCTGCCATTGCCTTTTACATTTCACAGTGAATGCTGTTAGCTCTCCCCAAAACTGGTCAAGCCCATGGTAGTCCATGAACTATGTCAATACTCTTACAAATAGGAGAGAGGAAAACAATGGTCAAGACCTCTAGAACCCTCCTCCAGGAACCCATTGCCCTTTATCCATGCAACTTTCACACTTTCTTTAGTTAAATTCTATATTATTTTTCACGTCCCTGCTTATAAACCTGTCAAAATAAGTACTAGCATTTTCCTTCATATCCCTATTAATTTATTTTTTATTCTAGCTTATTTTAAACATTCTAGGAGTCAAATAAAACACATTTAAGAATAAAGCATAGTTGAAACAAATAATAAACTAGTTAAATGTAAACCTAATTTAAACTGTGTAACCTGGCACACAAGAATTTTGCAAATTGGTTTTCAATTTATCTCATGAAAAATGACCCCCCTCAATATCTGCATGATATTTCTCAAAACTGTTGCAGTTTCCCAGATCTCTGCTTTGGCCATGTCCCTCCTCCATTGCCACCAATGGGACTCCTGTTATCTTTTGAGCCCCTACTCAAATATCACTATTTTTTAGGAAATTTTGACTCTCACAACTGGAAATTATTTGTTTTTCTAAATATTTCTAAACAGCTTTCATTATACTTTTTAATCTAGTTTTATACTATAAAACCTTGTAACAGTGATATTTTCAAAGGAGTTTCTCCATGCAAAAATAAAATGCTCCAGATGAGCAGAAACTGTGTGATTTGCACAGGGTAAAAACTCAGTAGCAGTTGGAATTAATTAATAAGTGCATGAATGGAAGGTTCACTAGTAGAGTATTTTTAATAGTTCTATCTTAATAATAAATACATATTAAATATAGTATAAATATTTGATATAATATAAAAATAGTAAAAAAATTTGTAAAACAATAGTAAAAAATAATATAAATATGGGCAAAGCAATTTTGAGGAAAAAAAAAATAACTGTGCAAAGGTCCAACAGAGAATCCAGACATTTGATTAGGTGTAATCACTCTCTATGTTTTCCAAAAGAGGTTTTTACAAAATAGTAGGTAATAAAACATTTTTTCTACTTTAGGATTCAAAATATTTTTTAAAAAATTATGTTGAATCATATTTGGAAAATTCAAGTGTGTTTTAGATTCTCAATGTATAAGCAAAATCATCTTACCACATCATTATCTGTATTTTAAAGCTCATTAAATCATAAAAGTTAAAAAATAAATACCTTGTTTTCTTGTACATTTGAATAGCTTGAGCATTAAAAATGTTTTTATCATTTGAAAATATAATAACAATGCACAATTTTTATTAAAGCTGATGTACAAATCACTTCTTTGAATATCCTAAATATTTGTTTTCCTAAAGTAACATAGTAATAAAGTGATAAAGTGATGGTGTTTTTTATACTTTAGGAAATATAGGCCTTTAACATCATATAAGAAGATAGTTCCTTCATTCTATTTTAAACAAATGATACTAAATGCAACTAGAGAATAAGTAGACCAAAATATCTATATTAATTTTGTTGAAACCTCACAAACATTTTAAGTTGAGTTGATTTTCTGTTCCAGTAATAGTAGTTACTAATTCACTTATGACTAACAAGCATATCATGGACTGCCTTGACTTAAGAAAGAACCGAATTTGGAGTTTTTGCATGGTTAGAATAGTTATGAATACCTTTAAGATATTATCAAAAGTCTTAAAACAGTCTTTAACATTTACGGGAATGTCTCACTTTGCACTAATATAACCTATTTTTAGTCTGTAAACGGATCAAATGCTTTTAGTCCTACATTGAATGTCTCTTTAGGAAGGTTCCTGGTCTCTCAATGGCAGTATATATGATGAAATGGAAATTTCAATGACATTTTTTCAGAGCTGCGGAACAATTTAGGAGTCTTCAGAAAATGAGTATCATTAGATAGCTCGGTAGCCACATGAAACTTGTTAAAATTTGGTCACCTTATAACTCCCTGTAGTTCCCCCTGTAAAAAGCACTCATATATATATATTTTAGAATGTCTTTTCTTTTTTCCCTTGAAATAGAGAAAATTCTCAACCTATATTGCCTCTTTCAATCTTTATATTGACTAGTTTTTAAATACTCATCATTTATTATCATATCTAGAATAGTGTTGTAGGATCAGGTTTCTGGAATGTTTAAAGAATAAAACTAAGAATATTCATGATAATAACAATACTAGTACCTATTAGGTTAATGCTTAATTAATGCATACCTAATAACTACAATATAGTGAACATCAACTATTCATCAAGTGCTGGAGTCACCCTTTCAAGTACGTTATTCATTCCATTTGCGATCACATGAAAAGGCAGTTTTATTTTCCTTCTCTCTAGAGGAAGAAATGTAGGCTCAAGAAGGTTGAGCAACTGGACTAATTAAATGCCAATTACATAGCAGAAATGAGATTCAACACAGGCCTAGGAGACCCCACATCATCTGCACATGTCCAGCACACATGTTATATGACCCATTAATTCATTCACTTAGTCATTAAAATCTCTTTCTAATATATATCCAGCTGAAAGGAAAAACAAATAAAAAGACAAGGTTCACCTTTCCTTTCAATTTTGATCGAAAGAATCTTACCAGTATTTACTATGGGCTAGTTATTGTGTGAGAAACTTGGGATAATTACTTAAATAAATAATTAGACAACATATGCCAAATTCAACACTGTAATATACTTAGGACAATATAAGTGGACAGAGAAGAAACAGGAGATAAAAAGACTTAATGAAGGTGTGGACATTGAGTTGAATTTTAAAGGACTGGAACAGTAGAAGGGTGACGGTGCTTCTGAAACAGTGATAGGGTATACAAAGACACAAAGGTGAGAATATGCACTAAGCACTTTATAATGCTTAACACGGGGCTTGAGATGAAGCTGGAGAAGTAGGCAGGACTGCGTACTGGAGAAACTTTTGTTCAAGTCTCCAAACTGCTGATTTTTGCTTATCAGAGGCTGAAGAGCCTAAGGCTTAAGATTATTCACTCCAGAACCACACTAACTAGGTTTGAAATCCCAATGTGGCCAATAACCATTTGAGTTTAGAGGCTAGTTTATTTATTTATTTTTAATTTACTCATGTATCATATGGTGTCAATTGACATTAAAGTAAATAATAAGTTATTATTACATTTCTTAAATCTCCAATCCTACATGAAGTTTTCCAACGATTCCTGAAGAATTAATTACTCACTTCTTTGTGTCTCTGCTTTAACATACTTGTGATAGATACTCAATAAAAGCAACTGAATAAAAGGATGGTGATGGTTTTTCGATATGTAAGCAGTGAATATTTCAAACTTTCATATTTTTCTCAAAAAATGAAATTAGCAAGGAATTTGGGTTATTCCTTTAATATCGTAGAAGTAACATATTTTATATAATTTATATATTTAGTTTTATATACACACAGATACAATGAAACAGTTAACAAAACTATGTTGAACTTCTATAAAGTAACTAAAAAATGTAACTTGGCTAGCTCTTTCACTTGGAGAGTAATTTATTATGTCTCCTACTATCATTTTCATAAAAAATAAAAAAAATATCTGATTTAATACATGAAATACTTTCCTGTGGAACTGTTTTTCATAGTCAAAGAAAGTATTATCCTTAAACTAACAGATGCAAGATTATACAATTCTAAACTGGCCAAAATCTCATTAAAATTGTATGAGGAGAATTATGTATGCCCCATTTACAATTTTTCTTTATAACAGAATATTAAGTAATCCATGATTTGAGAGCAAACTTTACTTTTATCCTAGACCTACTTGACCTGGTAAGTGTTTCTTGATTTTAAAGGATGACATTTAATTAAAACTGCCTTGCTGAAGTATGGTAATTATTGGTGCAGATAAAAGAGATTTACAGAAACCCAAGCCAGTGGATTGGTAAAAGCAACACAGATTTTTCTTAACATCATGATGTACCATTTACAAATTGTAATATACTATCTAGCTTTGTGTCATTTAAAAGCACATCAAGTTTGCTGGTTGAATTAGCAAACACAATTATGGAAAAGGCATTTCAATTAAACCAGCGTCAAACAGACCTCAAGAATTTTCTACCTTTATTTGTAATGTTGTGCATAAAATTATTTAAGCATTACATTGAAGAATGAGAGAACTTATGGAGTATGAAATCAGACCGAAGTCTCCCCCCTTAACAGATAACATCTTTGCTTCTTCATAGTTTGCTGCTCTTCAGTGAGTGACACTTAGTAATATGTATGAGTAATTGCTGAGTTTACTGCTCATTACCTCTTTAAAAATCCAAGGAAGTAATAAACACACTTTGATCCTTTTATGAAACACAATTTGCATTATAAAGGTTAAAAAATAAGTGATTTTTATTTATAATTTAATAGCTTAGCTACTTATGCTTTTTGATACCAAAATACTTACGATTACCCTTTTGATTATGTTTGTGTAGACTGTCAAAAAATAAAAATTAAAAGGACTCAAAAAAGCAATCTATTCTTTTCATACAAAAAAACCCATCATTATGCTTTCAGTAATACTTTATCATAAAGAGTTCTAATAAAAATTAAATCTGATTTATTTCCCCAGAAAGGCATGAGAGATATCCTTGGACACATATTTGTAAGTAAGTATATTATAGGAAAATCCTCTATGCGTATCAACTATACAAATTTAGTGTGGGTGTGAAACCTGAGATATTCTCCTAAGACTATATACAAAATTATTTGAAATAATTTTGACTTCTATGCATGAACCATATGTTGGTGGTTAATATCACTTCAAAAAAAAAGATAACATTTTAAACCAATTTTTAGTATTATTCACCTTATTTGATTAGTATTCACATGAGTCTATCTTAACAGATTCTGCATGTTAACATATTATAATATTGTGTAATCATTTATTTTTGAACCTAAGATAGCAGGTGTTTAACATATTTGTTCTAAACTTACATCAGTATATAATGAATTTCCTGGTCCCTGAGGCATTTAAGGGGTATTTTCAGAACCACCCTAATGACTAAGATGATAAATTGATTTTAAATAACTTTAGCTAATTGCACATTTTTATTTCAATAAAATGACTTATCTTAGTTTGCCTACATAGCTCCTAGGTTATATTTATTATTCAATTTGATTTCTGTAATTGCTAAATCAGATGGAAGTATACATTATTAAATTTGGGGGGTTCCTGAAGTAGTCCCATTACAGTATTTATCTTCTATAGGATCAGCTATTGATTTTATTTCACAACTCTTGGAGGCATGATTTTGCTTCCTAGAAAGGTGATACTTAATATTAAAATAGCCTTAATTTTATGTTATGAATATAACCATGTTGATGATGATGAAGACCATATTATAAGATATTCATAAAGAGCAATAAGCTTAGCTACATTGAGTTTCAAATTACATTTAAAGGGAGTAACCAGGATCCACATTTTAGAAAAATCTACTTCTTTTCTTAAACTTTTATAAATGAAGGACAGTTGAAAATGCAAAATTGTGCAATAAGAAATGTGTGGTATTCAGGCTGATTCCCACCCTCTTTTTCATCATAAAATACAAAGAACAATACAAAATACTTCAGCTAAAATATTTTTTTATACACATTGATTTAAGGACTTCTGTACACCTAGGGATAAGCTTCATTCAATTTTTATTTCTTAAATCTTTTAACCACATTCACATTCTAAACAACTTTTGGCTATAAAATTGCCCTTCTTTGATTCTGCCAAATAAGAAAATGAAGTAATGCATAACTTAATTATCTTCATATATATTTATAACATTTATTTTTGTTGTTTTTAAAATTAATATTTTAATATATTTATTTATATGTTTTACCAGTCTTTCAACTTAAAAAATGTATTTTTCCTATTTTTAGAAGAAGAAATTGAGATTCAAAGATATTACAAGATTTGAATATTGTCCTGTAGAAAGATTTTTGTAGCCACTCTTTTTTTTTCTTTTCATAAAGGATTTCTGGCAGCACATGGTTTACTGAAGATAAGAGAGAAAGGTAAAGGTAAATGTATAGGTTAAGGGGGGACTAGAGGGGAACCGCAAGATGTTTTAGGATAGAGAAAAATTGTGCAAACTTTTTAGTAATCTAAGAAAGAGAAGTCACTGAAATGGAAAAGAGGGAAGATACGGTAGAAAGAGAAGGTGATAGGACCTGATCCTAAACAGAGAAGATGGGATCAAAGAAAGTTCTTTGAGTAAAGGTCCTCCTCCGAAATATCAATAGAGAGGAGGAAAAGACAGGTAAAGGCAAAGAGACATATTCAGTTAGAAGGAAGGAAAATTAAGAGCACTTACAATGAAAAGAAAATGTCATTACAATGAAAAGATTGAGCTATCTGTAGAGATTAAGGCATTCAGGTATTGTAGAAGATTGAAAGATAAGGGGATCAAGTAGGAATGTTAAAATTATTGCTAAGTAGTATTGAATGTCAATTAAAATCAGTATCTTAAATATTTTGCTCTTCAACAGATTATATATATGTCTTCTAACAACATTTTCCCAGGGAAAGAACTGAATGGAAAAGAATATGTTCTTCCAATAATGAATCTTGAGGCTAAACAACTGACTTTTTAAATTAAATGCATTGGGTTGACAGTGGTTAATGAAATTATATAGGTTTCAATGTAAAATTCTATGATACATCATCTGTATATTGCATTGTGTGCGCATCACCCAAAGCCACATCTTCTTCCATCACCATATATATGACCGCCTTTACCCTTTACTATCCATTGCTCAAGCCTCTTCACTCGGGTAACCACCATAATATTGTCTGCATTTATGAGTTGTTGCTTGCTTTTCTTGTTTGTTAATTTGTTGCTTTCACTTTTATATCCCAAATATGAGTGAAATCATATGGTCTTTTAATAATAGTGCATGTAAGCTATTTGTGCTACTATAAATGTGCTTCTCATTCACTCAAGTATTTATGCTATCTTTATGAGGTAGACATTTTATTTTATAGATGATGAAACTAACATTTGAGATGCAAAACAACGTGTCCAATACCACATAGACATTAAATGTCAGAATCACATTCAAAGCAAATGTTAGAATATAGAGACATCTGACTGCAAATTTGGTGTTCTTCCCACTATGCGATACTGCCTCAGCCACAGGGATGTACCTCTCAAAACAAATAATGCTGTAAGAATCCTGCCAGTAGATTATAATAGAAACTCATTAATTGGGCAAGCAGGCTCTGTTGTCTACATTGATTGCTATAGAACTACCTTACTGTGTACAGGCAAACACAAACCCTGGTGTTGCATTTTGGGTCATGGAGGTTGGAAGAAAACGCTGTCTTTTCAATCAATAATGCTGATTTCTTAGGGTATTTGAGGTTACAAAAACAGCGTTAATTTTTGGTAAATTTTCAGGGATTAAAGTAGACTTCCCTTGGGCACCAGTAATCCAACAATGGACCTATAGAAAGATCCCTAAAATAGCAACCTGCTCTCTGATGTAGGTAACTCTTGATGCTTAACTCCTAATAGCTATATAGATTGACCTTCCAGGAACTCCAGCTGCTTGTTGCAAAAACTGAATTCATTTAGTTGTTTTTCTTGGATTATGTAGTTTAGA
This sequence comes from Desmodus rotundus, assembly GCF_022682495.2. Classification (NCBI taxonomy): domain Eukaryota; kingdom Metazoa; phylum Chordata; class Mammalia; order Chiroptera; family Phyllostomidae; genus Desmodus; species Desmodus rotundus. The sequence continues at coordinate 51,619,135 of NC_071389.1, forward strand.
TTAGAAGGTACACATTCCATTTAGGCTTCTAGACCCAACAAAGATAGCAGACTCCATATCACCACTGGAGAAGACCTGGGGAAGAACGTGATTTGGAAAATTCCATCAGTCAATCACTGATACAGATTGGAGATGGATTTAATGTTTCTATCAATCCAGAAGATTTTTAAAATTGAGGATACTAAATTTATGTCCTATAATTTAATTGTGAAAATTAGAATAGAGTTTATCTTTGTCAGACACAACAGGGTAAGTTGACGATGAATAAGAGAACCAACTCAGGTGATGAGATATTAGTAAATAATAAGAGAATTTCATCCTGGCCATTTCCCCAATTCTTAAAAATATTCTGAGTGGCTCAACCTTTCCGACCTCTAAAAATCCCAAGAAATCTCTATGAGAAGAAAGAAATCAGCTCAACAGATGTTAGTGAAAGACAGTAGTTACTCAAAATGAATGGTGGCAAACATTACAAATAAAAAAAAATGAATTCTGGACTTTTTTGTCCATCTGAGAAAACCTCTTGAGGAATAGGCAGGCCAATGTTGGGGAGAGCAGACCTAGCATCCAGAGACAAATTTTCTGTCTCTGGATGTTCCAATTGATGCTATGTCTGACAAGAGGGTTTCTATAATGGTGGCTTTGATGCTCCTAGTAGGATGTAGGTTGAAGGAAAATATACCATAATGTAAATTGTGGTAGGGTGTGGGTAGCAAATTAGAGACCTAGAAGCATTCGATGTTCCAGCATCAGCTGTAGAGCACACAGTACCTAAAGAAAAAAGCAGAAACATCAAGCTGCTAAGGAAGTAAGAAATACAGGTAAGAATCAGAACAAGAACTTAAGCAATAGGAGTCAAAAACTAGACAAGTACACTATAGCAGACATCACAACCAGGCTGGCTCTATCCTGAACCACTGTTGTTTCCAAAGTAAACTTTATCTAATGAAGATGGTTTGTCCCATGCTACAACATTCAGCACAGCTCATGAGATTTGTGCAATTTCACTTAGCATAATGCTCTCCAGTTCCATCCATGCCATTGCAAAGGGTATAAGCTCCTTCTTTCTCTCTGCTGCATAGAATTCCATTGTGTAAATGTACCATAACTTTTTGATCCACTCATTTGCTAATGGGCACTTACGTTGCTTCCAGTACTTGGCTATTGTAAATTGTGCTGCTATGAACAATGGGGTGCATAGGTTCTTTTGGATGGGTGTTTCAGGGTCCTTAGGGTATAATCCCAGCAGCAGAATTGCTGGGTCAAAGGGCAGTTCCATTTTTAGTTTTCTGAGGAAATTCCATACTGTTTTCCATAGTGGCTGCACCAGTCTGCATTCCCACCAATAGTGCACTAGGGTTCCCTTTTCTCCACATCCTCTCCAAGATGGTGAGGGACAAATACCATATGATCTCACCTTTAACTGGAACATAATCAACAAAAGAAAAAAGCAAACAAAATATAACCAGAGACATTGAAATTAAGAACATTGTAACAATAGCCACAGGGGAGTGGTGAGGGGATAGTGGGGAGAGAGGTCTATAGGAGCTACTATAAAGGACACAAGGACAAAATCAAGGGGGAGGGTAGAGGTGGGGGAGGGAGGTGGGACTGGCTGGGGTGGGGTGGAGGGAAGGGGAGAAAATGCAGACAATTGTAACTGAATAAAAATAAATAAATAAATTTTTAAAAAGAATTGTGCAATTTATTTAGGCATGTAAAGGAACTAGAGCACTAGAATTATAGACACATCTCAAAATAGTCTACTATTTATTTACAGGACAATGATTTCCCAAAATTGGTCTCCATCTGGCACATTGTATCTATGTCAAGGAATGCAGATACTTCACGTGCAATTACTCCTTAGATCTGTTCCAATCACAGCAAGTCTTAGGGAACATTTTCAAATGAAATAAATAAGCAACTCATTACAGTGGTACCTTGGTACTTGGTAATTTGTCTCAGAACTCATGATGAGTACTGAAACCAAGAGTACTGATCAATGAAGCATGTTCTCTTGATGGGTGGACTTGGTGCTTATACAAGTTCCAGCCAGTGCAATATGTCCCGAGCAAGGGCTGAATATTGAAACATTTTCTTTCTTGTCAAAATGTGACGAGTACAGGGTTTGACCAGTTCTGAAGCCTAGTGCCAAGGTATGACTGTAGTTTTTAATCCTCATCTCCTTTAGAGGAAGGCAGGGTAGGTATGGTAGAAAAAACAAGTCTTATGGAATTGCCCTCTGATATGAGTTCTGGTTCTGACAAGTAATAGTTTTTTTTTTTGTTGTTGAGTTAGTTGCCCTTCTGAGTTTCATGTAAAATTTAATAATGTATAAAATGAGACTATGTAATAGTATGAATACATTTTTGCTTTTTAACTGCTGCCAGATTCAAAGTGTTATTCTCCCTCTTCACCTTCTGCCTCACATCTGAGCAAGCCATAAAGTCTGCTTGCTTCTGCCTTTAGTATGGACAGGAAATACAAGCCATGCAGGATCAAATAACCTCAACCCCAAAGTCTAACCACCATGAAATCCCCATTTAAGTCTCCTTTCCTTGCTTTTCAGACAATTTTGAGACTTGCTTGGGACCCACCTTGTTCTCCCAGAAAGGCTCACAATGTAAGTAATAAACTTTTCATATTCCCTTTGTGTGCATGTGAGTGTAGCAGTTCAGTCTTTAGGGTAGGGGACAATTTCACTTCTATAAGTATGACCCCTCAACAGTCTAATTCAGTGAAACCCAGCACAAAGCAATAACTGAGGTCCAAAATTCTACCAAGTAAAATGCAGGGTTGTACTACTGCCAGATTACTGAGCAATACTTTTTTTCATTCAATCTATACTACAAGGCACAACACAAAGATAGTGAAAATAACATGCATGCAATTGATGATGCATTAAGAAAGCTTCAAGTGATTATGAAATTATGAATTCTAAACCCATCTTCCCCTTTTTAACAGAAAGAAGGAACATTAATCGTTTCCTTTTTTGAAGGACTGAGGTTGGTGGCCAGTTGAGTGTATTTGCATTATCGCAAGAATGTTTCTGTGGGAGTTTCCATGCTACCTCCCTTCTAAGAATGCTGCAAAGATTAAAGATGCAGTCTCTGATCAAAATAAATGTGTCAATAACATGTGTTTCCTCATTTCTCCTCCCACCAAAACCTAATTTCTCATAAGATATAGGCAATTCTGATTCTGCAAGCTCATCAATCAGGCTGCAGTAAATGAATGAGGAGCAGGTAACCAGTTAGTTTCTATTACTTTTAATAACAACTTCTAAATAAAGTACATTACATAGACTTTCATTTATAGTGGCTGTAACTCTATGATGATATTACTCCACAGAGGGATTAAGGAATTTAAATTTTACTAACTCTTTGAGGCTTAAGGGAATAGAGCAATAAAATTTCTACAGCATCTCTCTGGGGAAGGAGATACAAATTCATAAAAATCTACCCTTTGACTTTCCAAATGGCATTTGTCTTACCACTCTTTTTATAGGCCAAAGTCATGGGAATTGTCATAGCAGAGCAAAAATAGCTGATTTAAAAACTCTAATACCATTTGTTGGAGAATAAAATAGTGGTCAATCCATAGATGAATTAACAATTCATCTAAAACCCAGATGAATTAACAATTTATGGCATAGCAAGGCCTCAGGCTAGTGATATTTAATAATTTTTAACATATGATGGTCTTGTGATAGACATATAAGTGAATTAATTCATGAATACAAAATAATTTCATCAAATACATATTAAGCACTTCCTATACACTGTGATAAAACCTGGTAGGTAGGGTGGGATTTTAGACTCAATCCACAAGCAAGATACATTTAGAAGTAGAGGAGATTTACTGAATAATTAATACCCTAAAGAATGGAGTAAGTACTAAATAAAGTTATAGGCTTATAATGTGGACAAGAGAAGAATTAGCATTTAACTTAAGGTCTCAAGAGCATTTTAGGCTAAGGAAATGTTGCAAGAAAAGACCTATAATATAAATTTGAGCAAACTGATTTGGAATGATAAAGTGTGTATTGAGTGATAAGAGACGAAGCTAGAAAAAAACAGGGGGTGGAATGTAAAAGACCTTGAGCAACATACAGAGGAAGTATCTTTGTTTGCTTTTTTTCCTCTGAGTTTTGTAGGTAAAACTGAAATTTTCTGGTAAGAAAGTAAAACTTATTTTTGAAAGCTAAATCCAAAGTAGTGAAAGTAGTACCATTTATTGGGCATGTGGTAGGCCTAGCATGTACTAAGATCTTTGCCATTCTTTTGGAGGACTGGTCTCCTCAACTCCAAATGTTTCCTGTCATGTGTGTTTTTCTACCCCCTTCCCTTTTTTTTTTACCCATTCTCGCTTTTCTCAAGGGGAAGAAGAGATACCTGACCTGATTGGTGAATTTACAGAAAGAAGCTAGGCAAGTGTAGCCTAATTCCAGATCTCTCTGCTCTCCTGGAAGTGAGGTACTCATGGGACCATGGATTTTACTGTTTTGTGCCATGATTTTTAAAGGAAGTGTACACAGCTCATGTGGTGAAGACTTATCCACTCAGCATTATCTGTGATCAGGTGGTTAAGCCTATTTAATTCTGAGATTCAAAATTAGGAAGCCCACATGACCACAGACATATGTTATACTTATAGGGGTGTCCAACATTTTCGCTTCTCTGGGCCACACTGGAAGAAGAAGAGTTGTTTCGGGCCACACATTAAATACATTGCAACACGGAATCACAAAAAAATCTCAAATTTAAGTAAATTTACGATTTTGTGTTGGGCCTCATTCATGGCCGTCCTGGGCTGCATGAGGCCCATGGGCAGTGGTTGGACACCCTGCTTACAACATAAGAATAATAAAAATAAATGTGTTATTTCAATTCTACAGCTAAAGATACTGTGATTTCAAAATTGATCCTCATTGTGGGATGAAAATAGGGGCATTTCCCCTTCCGATACTCCATTACTTACTACTTTTGCAATAAATACATAGTGAAATACTTTATGTATTTGATGAAATGTAATGAGCCCTTACATCTCAGATGACAGATGATTCACATGCTCTTAAAACTGAAAGGTGTTTTGTTATTTACATGTGAGTTGACAATATTGAAGCTTAGAGCAGTTGTGTCATGTTCCAAAGATCACTTTGAGGGGTTGAAAAAAGACCAAAATTAATATTACTGACTTAAAACCAATGTTTTTTCACCATTAACATAAAATCCTTCTATACAATGAGGTCTATAGAGAAAAAGGCCAGCCCTTGTTTAATCTAACGACAATGGTCTACATGACACAGATGCAACCTAGCAGCCAAGGACAGTGGACTGGAATGCACATGCACAATGACAACTTCACTGTACTAGTCAGCGGGGTGGTAGACGCCATTGAGTGAGCACGTGTACAGTGTGGCCATTGCATTCAAAATGACTGAATGAGTAGAGCAGTGAATCTGCATCAAAATTTTTGTTAAACTTGAACATTCCTCCATGAAAACTATTCCTATGATTTAGAAGGCCACAGCTATGGGCAACTGGTGATTGGCAGCTTCATTATGACAATGCACCGGCTCATACATTGCGTCTCATGCAGAGTTTTTTTTGGCAAAACATCAAATCACCCACGCAGTTGACTCAGGCCCCCTATAGCCCAGGTTTGGCTCCTTGTAATTCTGGCTTTTCCCAAAACTAAAATCACCTTTGAAAGGGAAGAGATTTCAGACCGTGATGTGATTCAGGAAAACATGATAGGGCAGCAAATGACAATTTGGAGAACTGTGTGAAGTCTCAAGGTGTCTACTTTGAAGGGGACTGAAGTGTCATTGTCCTAAGTACAATGTTTCTTGTATCTTGTATCTTCTTCAATAAATGTCTCTATTTTTTATATTACATGGCTTGGTACCTTCTGGACAGAGCTCGTGTATCTGTAAAATAATCCATCTAGATAAGTAGGTTTTTAAAAAGATTTGGTAAACAAGAGCAAGCAAGTTATATTTCAATAGTGTAAACTTGAGAAATAAATTAGGGGCTAAGGGAAAAGGGGGTTAAAAAGATGGACAGAATATGAAAATTAAGGGTGACAATAAAAATGAGAATTACTGGTATGACATAGATAGCTAAGAATGAACGATTTTTGAGGCTGATAACCTTTATTGCTAAAGCAGGTGATGTCTATAACAAAAAGAATAATGATGATGAGTTCATCTGTGGGCATAGTGAGTTTCAGGTAATAAAGTAATACATGTTTGTCAAGTAAAAACTTAAATATGAATCTAGGGCTAAAATGGAATTTGCAAACCCTCATGATATGGGTTCACAGATCAACTGAAGTCATATAAATTAGAGTATCATAAAATTAAAAATATATAAGTATGTTTTGAGGTGCATCTGGGAATGGAGGTGTGGGAGAGCAGATGCTGTACAAGCCAAGGTAAAAGAAATGAGTCATGATGTACCTAAGAGGAACTGTAATCTAATGGTAGTTTAATTATGTTCTCTGAAGGAATTAGGTATGTTATTCCTCTGAGCTCTTGAAGCAATGTAAGTACTCATTCATTCATTCACTTAGCAAATACTTAGTAGTGTTTCGTTCTTCTGTGCTGTGTGTTCTTTTGTTGCTGTATGAAGATTGTAACACCTTCAGTTCTATAGTATTACAAAAGATAGACTAACGCTACCTGGTGTGGAGAATTTGGGGAAAGTTTAATGGAGTAAAAAATACACTAGTGAGACAGTTGGCAAGGGAAACATTACATGCTAAGGTCCAGAATGGCTTAAACAAATACTCAGAGTCATAAAAGTATGTGTAACTTTCCAAGCATGTCGGGATTTTTGGAGCATGAGAGCCATAGTGCGTATGTGGGCACGAGCAGGATACGAAACTAAATAGATTTCCAAGGGCAGAGGTGAAGAACATTTTATACAATATACAAAGACTACTGATATAGTCAGTACCAGAAAATCCTAATGATAGTAAAATATGGAAAGGTTACAATCAGATATGTTTAAAAAGACAGCTAGGAAAGCTCGGGAGAATGTGTATGAGCCAGAGAGACAGGCAAGATAATAGTTTACCGCGTTACTGCGATGAAATAGAGAAGAGACAGTTACCATCTGAACTAGGTCACTAATACTAATACAGAAAGGAGCAAGGATGAAGGTCCTTCTTTTAAAAATTATAAACGTCAATTCTATTTCTTGCGGAACATTCGAAACCTAAAAGTGTGATATGGATACCTATCAATGTGTTGATGACCTAAAAAACCATAATGAGTATTTTGTATAATTTGTGATGGTGTGTGCATGTGTTTGCATGCACATGTGTGACTGTATGTATGTTTGCTAAATCCAAAGATGATTTTGTACATGTTTTACATATATATTCCATATATATAAATGTGATATATAATGTCATTTATGATATATAAGTATACATATTATAAACATTTCCCCATATGTTGATATAATCTCAAAACACTAGGCATGATTTCATAGTATCACTGGAATATATCATTGGAATCTGGAATATCATAATATACCTATGCATTTTTAAAAATTTAGATTGTTTTCAATTTTAACCATTATTTAATATTGAATATCTTGATTTATACTGTCTATAGCTCAGCAGAAATATTATAGTGATTTTTATTTTTTCAAGCTATATATGAAATCCTTATTATTTCACCTTTAACAATTAGTAATGTCTTTTAACTATTCCCAGTTCAGATGATGAAAATAATATCTTGTTATTAATCATTTATACAGTCAAACTTTCCTCACATTTACTTGCCATTTATATATCAACTTGAATTAATTACCTATTCATATAAGATATTTTTATGTTTGTATTTTAAATGCTTCTGTATTATAGTGACTTTATAAATTGAGTATACATTTCTAGAGAATACTCTAAAATTTTGGTTGAGTAAATGTATTTGTTTTCTTCATAAGTGCCAGAAAGAGTTTCAAGTTATTTACATTAAATGCAGTGAGTATTTAATAAACTTCAAGTCCAGCATCAGCGATTTGCATCTATCAGCCATCCTCAGTTTTACTTTGTGAAACATCATGTTTACCCTCACTCACCTCATATGTTTTGGATGGCATTGGCCTAATTTCTCGTCACTAAAGTTAGAACATGTTACTTGGGAAAAGCCAACTGGCACATTCTATCTTTCTTGCTATGATTCATCGAGGAGGTGTACCAGTCCAAGTGAAGTCAATCTAAGCTAATGAGAACCGATTTTCTTTAAAGAAATCAAACTCTCTTGTCCACTTGGCTTGTTGATGTAAAACTGAAGAAATCTGAGGCAACCGAGTAACATTTGGGAATGGCAGCAGCTCAGCAGGAGCAGACAAACGCAGTTCCGAATGTGTGCACTTCCGAAGCCACATTCAGCCTTGTACTGGTTATGTCCGTTTATGAAGATTATGTTTCCCTAAGCTGTTCTGGATTTGATTTTTCTGTTATTTACAACAGTTTGAATTGATAGAGTAATGAAAAACTTATTCAACCCCTCAACTTTTTTATGACTACACTTACCAGTTATTCATTTAGCTTAATTTAGCTTGAAACCTAAGTTTCCAAATCCTTCAACATGAGAGTGTGTCTAGGACCTTGGATACTGGAGTTATTTATTTTTTTAGTGTAAACACAATATGATGATGTGTCTCAGAATTTGTCGTTTTTGGAATTAAGTGTGTTCTTATTGTTCTTGAAAAAGCTCCATTATAAATGAGATTAAAATTCATGAATAGGCTATGAAACAGATGAAGGGATTAACTCTATATATTTAGCAGAGTCAGTTGCCTCTGTCTTGGTGTAGTTCAAGGATTATAGGTGTTTCATACATTAAAAGGGCAAGGCAAAAACACACACCTTTAATCACGTTAATAAATTCCTGTTTTTAACTCCCAGCTTTCTTAGTTTCTTAGCTTCTAGAAAGTGATATAGGATTTAGGCACACTAATTTAATTATCAACACAATCGATGTGACTTCATTTCTTATTCCATTTGGAATTATATTATTGGTGGAACTAGCTTTTGCATTTATCGTATATTGGAGGAGCATTGATGAGAAATAAGATATTTTGTTCTTTGATCATGAATGTTTAGTTAAAAATAAAAGTGTTTGACATTCTTACTATAAAAAAGCATCAACCTCCTATTTTACCACCTGTTTTTCCTGTTTTATAATCTCAACATGAACAAAACTTGACTCATTTCTCTTCTCCTAAGCCTCATTATCTAGTTTATTAAAGACACAAGATAGAAACCTGGATGTGCCTGATGCCACTTTCCATACCCTCATTCAATGTTCACCATAACATTACTTCTACATTCTAACATTGACTGCAGACCTCTTTCCTTTCTATTCCTAAAATTTTAGGGGGGGGGTGACCTAATAATTTCATATTTGGATTACTGAAACTGTTTGCATACACTGTTTTTGTGATTCTACTCTTCCTGAATCAGTCAATCTGTCTTAAATCTGGTACCACAAGGATAATATAGTGATTTATCTAAAGCACAAAAGTTATCACACATTTGCTTTTCATTATAAGCGCATTTGGTTAGGATCTTGTGTTTTTTTTTTTTAATTATTATATTCAGAACTAACTTGAAGCTCCTAATATGACAGAATTTCCATGTCCCCTCACTTTTCCTCATGCTTCCATGCAAATTTCATGTTTTACCATGTTCTTCCATTCCCTCTTTCTTCCTTCCAGCCATTTAACCATTATATATTAAGTATCTGCTTAACTAATAATACATTTGATATACCCAATTCTCACATCAGTCTTTACAGATAAGGAAACTGAATGATGGGGGTTCCCAAGAAGAGATGGTAATACTTTTGCAATGGTTATCAGGTGAGAGATAGGTTGACTAACTACCCCTACACACTATGACCTTTAATTACCATCAGTTACTTTCATTCTAACAAAATGTGTCCTTCTTTCTCTTCCCTCTATGACTTTCTTCATAAAGCCCTCCTTCCTTCCAACCCACTTTAGTAGACATGCATGTAGCTCAATCAAGTTGAGTTGAATTTTTGATCCAGTATAGACAAAATGATGTTTATTTGATATGGAGCAAACCTGTATGACTTACTTTGTTCTTAATTTCAAGTGCTTAAGAAGCTATTCATGTGTTTTAAAAATTTTTAACATTTGAAGGGAAACCTCTATAGAATATTCCAACAGGTTTTTTTTTTAATTGCCCTTTCCAAAGGCATCATTTTAATGTTGTATTGTAAAAGTTTATGATCTTGTGATTTAGGTCAGAAGAATAGCTCTTTCATTAACAACCAGGAAGTCACAGCTATAATTAAAGTCTGTGAAGGGAAACTTTCTTATGAGTAAAATGAGATAATAAAGATATTTTCTTTTTAGTATTAGGTTACTGTGAATATTAAATGATATGGAGCATGGAAAAATAATCACAGTGCTTGCTATGTATTATTTCCTTAATAAGCGTTACATATCAGTTATGAATGTTATTAACTTTGCTGCTGGGCTTCCTGAAACTTTGTTTCCAAAATCTATTTGTTAAAACACACAACACGCTGATTATAATAAATGTGATGGTAATAACCTTTTCAGAATGTCGATATGCTAAGGAGACAGACATAATATTGATATGTAAAAACTGGTTGGATAGTTTTTAGTAATTATTTAGCCTTGCTTCTTCTCATCATCCTGCTTTTAGAATTCATGTTTACAAATGAAGCAGTCAGACTATCAAAAATATCTATTTAATGATATTATATGCTTCTATATGATCAAAGAATTTGAGGAAAATTTGAAGGATACAAGTAGTTATCAGTTAGAACACACATTTCTTGCAGTATGCCTGGATATTATTATTATTATTATTATTACTTCCAAACTGTCAAATTGTAAGAGCTAATAAGACACCTTCTAAAAACCTAAAACACCGAACAGGCATAATCCCTCTAAGGAAAGAAAAAAACTCTTTAACAATAGTGTAAATTATATGTAGACCTCCTGCTTAAACAAGATAAGTTATTAAGATTTTCTGAAGTGATTTACTATTGTTTTAACTGCTATTTGTATTTCAGTACAAGGGCAATGCACATACACATACTTTGGATCGAAGTCCAGAAGCTTTGTCTCTTATTATGGCATGTGGTAAGGCATTTTATCTCTCTGCACCTCATTTTCTCATCACAGTAATTAGCAACTTTGGATACATAATGTCTAATCTACCTTAGTAGCCATGCTGTGGTGATAGGGAAAGATCCTGGAATTGCATAGATCTAGAGATTCTATTATTTACAATTTGGGTAATTTGGAACATTACGTAATGTAATTGAGCCTCATTTTTTATCAGAAGAAAGAATATAATTATATTTACTTTACAAGTATGTCGTGAGGAATATACATTAACTTTTGTACTTTGCAGATAGTAGGCATTCAGTAAGCATTCAATAAATGTTAGCAAATATTAATATTTTATAAAAGCTTTCAAAATATGCAGTCTGTAATTTTCTTCAATAATGTTTAATCAAAATGCATACCCTTTCACTTAATTATCTGCGTACTTTTCATTTATTCATTCAACAAATATTTTATTAGGCTCGGACTATTTGCTATGCTCAGTACAAGTCCCTGGGTACACAGTATGATTAACACAATAGTCATGGGCTCTGCCTTCATGGAGTCATGTGGGGAAAAGGCAATATGCAAGTAACACATAGTGAGTATTTAATTAGAAAGCACGGCACATGACAAAGAGAAGCAGAAAGAAATTTATTGTGAGGGTCAAGAATGGAGGAAATATTTTAGATTGAGTGGTCAGGGAAGGCCTCTCTGAGGAAATGCTATTTAAGCTGTAAACTGACATTACAAAGAGAACAACTGAAGTACAGAGTAATTGCGTGGGTATTCCAGAAAAATAAAATGGCATGGGTTGCAGGGAGGAAGGCAGAGGGAAAGGAGGGCAGGCATGATGCTGGAAAAGAAAACCTCTCTTGGCTAAGATGCGTCAATGAAACACGATGAAGAGAAGCAAGCATTAAAGCTGAAGAGATGGGCAGGGCTAGCTTATATTTGGCATCACATAATACAAGTATTTTGAAAATTAATCTAAGGGTAAAGTGTTATCATGGAGGATTTTCAATTAGAAGAACAATATGATTCCAATTTACATTTTTAAAAGATCATTTCAACTGCCAACAGACGCGCATAAGAAAGGGGCACCAGTGAGAAAAGAGTGAAACCAGTTAAGTGACGTTTTAGAGGATGAGGCCTATTGACATGAGCTGGGGTTGCAGCATTGAACACGGAATAATGACAATACCAACCACTAAAATAGCTAAACTTTCCAAAGAATGTACAGTGTGCTACACACCATCCTACACCCATCTTCCCTCTGAAGTTTCCTCTGGCCTCCTAGCCTGGCCACCATTGATCTTTCTAGTGTCTCCATAATTTTGCCTTTTCCAGAATGTCATATAGTTGTAATCATACAGTGTTTAGCCTTTTCAGATTGGCTTCTTTACTTGTAATATGAATTTAAGGCTCCTCTATGTCTTTCCAGGGCTTGATAGGTCCTTTTTTAGTGCTTACTAATATTCCATTTTCTGAATGTACTACAGTTTATTTTTCTACTTACTAAAGAATGTTTGGTTGCTTCAAAAATTTACCAATTTTTAATAAGGTTGTTATAAACTTCTGTGTGCAAATTTTTTCTGTGGAAATACATTTTCAATTCATTAATGGCAAATATCAAAGAGAACAATTGCTGAACTTTACCATATGCTAAGCATATGTTTCCTAAGAAACTGCCAAAGTAGCTTCCCAAGTGGCTGAACTCTCTTGTATTCCCATCATCAGTGAATGAGAGTTCCTCTTGCTCCCCGTCCTTGCTTGCATGGATATTATCAGTGTTCTGGATTTTGATCATTCTAATAGGTATTCACTGGTTTCTCATTTTGTTGTAATGTGCATTTCCCTGATTGAATATTATGTGGACCATCTTTTTGTGTGCTATTTTGCCCTGTGTATATCTTTTTTGTGGAGGTGTCTCATTCTTGTCAGGTTCTTTGTTTTCTTATTGTTGTGTTTTGAAAGTTCTTTGTGTATGTTGGATACCAGTCCTTTTTCAGATGTTTTTAATAAATATTTTCCCCATTCTATGGCTAGTCTTTTCAGTGTGTTGTATATAGCAGAAGATTTTCATTTTACTGAAGCCCAGCTTAACAAATATTTCTTTCATGTATTGTGTCTTTGTTGTTAAATCTAAAAGGTCTTTGCCATAACCGAGGTCATCTAGATTTTCTTCTGTGTAACTTGTAGGAGTTTTGCAGTTTTGTGTTTTATACTTAGGTCTGTGATCCATTTTTAATTAATTTTATGAAGGTTGTAAGATCTGGGCATGCTACACACCTTACGCGTGAGTTATCATAACTCATATATAATGACAGAATTGTGGACGAAAAGGGTGCATATAATAAAACTCACAAGCTCAGGGGGGGGCTTACATGGTGGCCTTACAGACCTAAACTAGCCACATCTGATGGTCTGAAATTAAAACTTCCTAACTAAAAACAGGTCATGGCAGGTAGTCACATCCTGGGCCAGTATCTTTCTTGACACAGGTCAATCCCTACCTACCTTAACTGAGCATGTCCATTGTCTTTTAGCTTCTAGACAACATACCTTTGTCATGTCAAGGTACTTTCCTTTCTCCGGACCCCTCCAGATACAATCTCCCATCACAACAGGAGACCACAGAGCCCTGCACTGTTGTTACTATGTTAATTAACTGTTAACTGTTCTATACCCACCTGTGTAAAAGAAGTGTGTGCCTATTGTTTTACTTTTTATCAGTTTCCAGAGATTTCCCCTATTTTGCTTTCTGCCCCCTCCCTAACCTATCACCTATGAATTCCATGTAACTCCCTTACTCCTTCTTCTTTTATTGCAATGTATAGAATAAGGTACAAACTGCCACTCTCTGGAGCATTTGTTAAGATTTTGCTTCCTGGCAATTGTCATCAGTTTGGCTCAAGTAAACTCATAAAAATTCTTACTTTTAAGTTAAGTCATTTCTCAACTAAACAAAATACAGCCTGTAGAGGTTATCATTCCTGCAGATCATGTTACAGAAGAGACCGCGGGTGGTGAATGATATACTATTACCAAAAGGAACCCCCCTTTTTCTCCAGGGATTCCCCCTGACCTACTAGGTTCATTTTGCCTACAACCAGAGGAAAGACGTCTCTCAATGCCAGAGATTGGTGAAAAGGAAAGGAATTATTTATTTAAAAGTTACACAGACTTAGAGTAATGACTTAATGTCCTCATTAAAATTAACTAAAGTTCTTTAGAATACCCACAAACACACACAGTCCTTCCTTCTCCCCTTTGCCCAGTCCAGGGTAGGGGAACTGTATCTCAGGAAAAGAAGTAGAAGTCTGTGGTTCAGGCAGCCACTCGGTTCCACATTTAACTGTGTCACCGCTGTGATTACCAGTTAATCTAGAGCCATGTGGCACCTTCTCATGGCCCACCAGCAAGAGTCCTTTCTCCCCTATTCTTCCAGGTAAAGTCTCTCCTGCTGCCTAAGCCACATGACAAAAGGGAGTACCCTAAAGCTGCATGGTCCCAACCTACTCCACCAAAGCTGCACGGTCCTCTCAGGTGTGGCTGCCACACCTGGGCTTAAATCCCAGTGCCAATCTTCCTCTGCAGCCCCATTTCTGACTCCTCCTATAATCAGTTACACCTGCCAGAATTCCTATATTCTTCCAGCTTTACTGGGCTGCCATATTAAGTCCGGGCTGGCATGGCCCCATGGTGTGGAGCCAATCATCTCCAAGCTCTCACACAGGCGCTGTAACCAGGGGTAGTTACTTCCCAATAACATCCTGGGTTGAAGTCACTCCCATCCCCCTGGCTCAAAGTGTGGCCACAGCTATTTAACATATCGATGAAACCAGTTAAAGGTTATAGATGTGTTAAATGACCATGCCAGGGGTTAGCTGCACAGCTGTTGCTATGCAAAACAGCTCTCAATGGCCCTGCTCCATGTGTCCCATCCCCCAGCTCAGACTGGTGGGGGTGAGGACATCATATATATATATTTTTCTAATATTTCCTGAACACCCTGAGTTCTGGATTGCATTACAAATCCCTATTTGGGCCCCACCCCCTTGGCTGCACCCTGTTACAATCACACTACTAGTGATAGTAAAACAGGAAAAGTCAGTGTTTGTGCTGCCTATCATTGCCAGAACCAATAAGTAGAGACAAGGATCGAATTATTATGGGTGTTTTATTCACATGGCTAGCAACCTGAGAAGATGGCAGGTTATGTACCCTCAAAAACCATCTTTTTAAAAATATATATATTTATGTATTTTTTGGAGAGAGAGAGGAAGTGAGGTAGAAAGAGAGTAAGACAAACATCAAGGAGTGGTTGCCTCTCTCATGCTCCCTACTGGGGAGCTGGCCTGCAACCCAGGCATGTACCCTGACTGGGAATCGAACCAGTGACCCTTTGGTTCCCAGGCCAGTGCTCAATCCACTGAGCCACATGAGCCAGGGCATCAAAAACCATATTCATATCATACGTCACGATGACCTTTTTATAAGGAGAAGAAAGGGTATATAAGGGGCTTGGGAAAAAAATGGGATAAGAATTGAAGTCCTGCAGTGATTTTCCTTGTACTTCTTTATCTGTTGATCAACAATTCTTTATCTGCCTCATAAGCATTCCTTCCCTGGAACACAATAGCGCAGATACTGGCTTTTTGGCTTGCAGACCCCAGGGCACAAAGGTTGAATTCCTTGTCCAGCTCCTAGAGTCATGTGGTCTAGCATTCTAGTTCCTGGAATAACAGCATTAATCATTTAAGCTTACCAACTAAGGATAAAATCTTTTTTTACCCCATTTCCCTCCAATTACTCTCCCCTAACCTACCCATCCCCACCTTCCACTTTCTCTTATCAATAGGACTAATAGGCATCAGAAATCCTAATATCACAGCCCATGCACTTAATTATAATGCTATACTACTTCATTGTAAAACAGTGGTCTCAATATAGATGTCTTGGGTATGGGAGGTAGAATAGAGTGAGAAATCAAAGAACCAAATAGGACTGTGATATTTTTAAGTTGAAATTTCTTTGTATATTGTTGACAAAAATTGGACAAAAAGAACTCATGAGTATCATTTCTCATTTTTCCCTTCTCCTTCCAATAGAAGAATCCATGGGGCAATATTCTCATAAACAGGCCAACCGATGCTTTTATTCCCCATATTTTTAATTTTCAGGAAAAATGTGAATTCTAGTTTTGGTGTCATAGAGTACCTCTGTTGCAGGAGAAACTCCAAGAAACTCAGCTCTTCCCACCAGTGTAGTAAAGAATTCAAGATCAGCTGGTCTATTAGCATGCAATCAGGGTGTACTGGTGATCCGTTCTCATGGAAGAGAACTGGCCCAGCTAAGGTAGGGGGGTAGGGGTCTGAAACACATAGGTTCAGGGTGATGCAGAGTAAGGGCAGCGAAGGTAAGGGCATCCAAAGGCCGGAGTGGCAAGCGCAGGGGTGGTGAGGGAGAGGGTGGCGAGCACAATCCTGAGGCCAGGCATCCAGAGAGCCAGTAACGCCAACAGCCACAAGACCTTTATCCTGAGGGCTTATACAGTTGGTGGGATGGGGGAGGGTGAAGAAGTTACATATTGACTGACAGGTAAAGGTGGTGCTAGCTCTCAGGATGGCCCATGGGTGGTGGGGAGCATGAATACCCAAAGGTACTAAAGGGCTTCCTTTAGGCACCAGGACCCTTTTCAGACTTTCAGGCCCTGTGATGAAAGCACAGTTTCAAAGACGTTCTTCCCCAGCTAGTGGAAAAGATACATAGAATTTTAAGGACTGCTGAGTCAGTGGGTGGAAAATGTATCCCTCCTCCTCCCTGCGTTGGTTTGCTATCTATCCTACCTAACACCTCTTTTTGGTTTTGCGATTCATGTACGTATATTATTTTCAAAATGCTTTTGGATTTTGGAGAAGTTAGTCTCTCTAAGCCTTAGTTTTTGTCTATTGACTATTCTGAGGTGAGCAAATATAAATGAACACTTTACTACGAATGTTAAATTGATAACATATTTAATAAATGTTACTTAAAGGTAAATATTTAAAATTATAAATATAATCCATATATACAGAGACATAAACTGTATATATTAAATACAAACATAACTTTAAATGCTTTATAAAGATATTTAATAAAATAATTTATAATATTAAATATTATTTAAAATTAACATAAATTGAATGGCATTACTACTATGCTATTAATTTATACAGTGCACTCTTTTATGGCTGCCTAAACTTTTGTGTACCTGAGTCTTGCTTCCTAAACACGTCTGTAGGTACAGGAAGCCCACATCATAGTGATGTACTCACCACACATAGTCTCTTAAGATTTTTAAGTTTCGAAGTAACAGTCACTGTGCTTTGAATTCCTAATTATAGCCAGTTGAGCACGGGTAACAGAACATTGAACAAATACAGGCTTGTTCCCACCTTCCTGTGAAGGACGGGGGGAAGACAATTTAAAACTGAAGCTGTGTAGGGCTATGACAGAGACATGCGTATTGCCAAGGAGTTGTGTGACTGGCAGATTTTTAACTCAGAGTTTATCCAAGAAAACATTCCTGCGGCAAAGACAAATCAATACTAAGAAGGAATAGTCATAAACCAGGCAAAAAAGGAAGTACTCAATTTCAAGGGAGAAAATATCCAATCTGTAAAACTCTGTGGCAGGAGTAATCAAAAGGAGTTTGGGGACTGAAAGAAGCCATTGCAGCTGGGACAGAATAATCAGAGGGGCACAGAGTGGGGTGACATTAGAGAGTTTGACACAAGGTAGGCTGGGTAGGCCTTTCTAATCTTTTTACTCTCTTAAATTTTAATTTTCTTAATTTTCTTAAATTTTCTTAAATTTTCATTTTCTTTATTTTCTTAAATTTTGTTTTCTAGGAGTAATACAAACCTAGTGCAGGGATTTCAGGAAAAGGTTATCACATTAAAATCTGTGCTTTTATAAAGTCATTCTGAATGTGATATGAAAACGGTTTCCATGATGAAAGAATGTGAGGAAACTTGAGACAATTTCGGTAGTTCTAACAAGAGATGGGGAGACCAGTCTTTATTATCTCGGTCTGCTCTATGTTGAAGTCTTTTAGAGAGTGACCCAGGCAATTCACCCTTAATGGTATTTTCCTTGTCATTAGAAAGTGATAGGAGCAGTTCACCATAAGGACAATTGCTTCTCACCGTATGGCCTATCTCTTTTAATATCCCAGCTCATAACAGAGACTGCAGTCATGTGACAAGTACCTTGTTAGTGACAAAAACAAATTATGATCACATGAATTCTCATATCTCATCTTCATTTACTATATATTTGAATATGCTTCAATTTGTTTCGTAATGAGCTCTTACACGGTTCTCCTGTGTACGGTTGCTTCCATCACGGCTGTATTTAAAAAGAATATTTGGAAGGAATATCTTCAGATTACATATCCCAAAAAAGGCAAAAATTAAAATAGTGAGCACACACTGATAAATTCAAGGACAGTAACATATTTAAGACGGATTGTAAATATGATTCTGAGGGCGGGAAAATGCAAATGGCGGTTTCACAGTGCTGTTGCTAGTAGTGAGCACTCTTCTTGATTACAAGTGTGAAGTACAATGTATTTGAATTTTACCATAATGTACAAAACTTTGACTTAAGAGAATAATATTAAAATACATTAAAATATCAGGTCTTCCTCTAAGTGCAACACTAAAACACGATTAGCAGTTTCAGTACTTAACCTTTTTTGCCTGTGTTTTACCTACTATCTTTCCTCATTTTTGCTTTGTTTTCACTCTCTCTATACAGTCCTTTTTTACTTTTAACCTTTAGTTATTTCTGCAGTTACAGTTGACATACAATGTTATATTAGTTCCAGGTGAACAACATAGTGATTAAACATGTATATAGTTTATGAAGTCATCACTCTGATAAGTCTAGTACCCATCTGATACCATGCATAGTTGTTAGAATATTAATGACTCTAATTTCTATGTTATATTTAAATCTCCATGACCTTTTTGTAACTGGCAATTTGTACTATTTAACTCCTTCACTTTTTTTACCCAGTCCCTCAACCCCCTGCCTGTTTGACAACCATCAATTTCTCCTCTGTATCTGTGAATTTGTTTCTGTGTTGCCATTCATTTATTTTGTTTTTTAGATTCCATATAGAAGTGAAACAATATGATATTTGTCTTTCTCTGTCTGACTTATTTTTTAATCTTTATTGTATTTTTTTCCATTACCATTTAATCCCTTCATACTCTCCTCACCCCGGCAATCACCACACTGTTGTCCGTGTCTATGAGTTCTTTTACTTTTTGCTCCATCCCTCCACCCCAACCTCCCCCACCCTTTAGCTGTCATTCTGCTCTACATATATGAGTCTGTCCCCATTTTCTTTGTTAATTTAGATTATTCATTAGATATCACATATGAGTGAGATCATATGGTATTTGTCTTTCTCTGACTCATTTTCACTTAGCATAGTATTTCACTTAGCATAGTATTCTCCAGATCCATTTGTACTCTCATAAAGGGTAAATTTTCTGCTTTTTAGCTATGGCTTTCTCTATGTATAAGTGATAAGTAATGTTAGTTTCCTTGCGACGATGTGTTCTTTAGGTCCCTTCTTCCTTCACCTTTCCGTGGCCTTACTTACTCGTTCAATTTGCTTTTGTCCTGATGTTTGAAGTTTTGATGTTCAGATCAGAGGTTTTCAGCCCTTATTTGTAGGCATTATATGATTAGTCTCTAATCTATTTGGTTGTATATACTATGAATTATTTTTATTAATATGAAACAATTAAGAATTTGCTCCAATATTCTAAAACCAAATTTATTTCAATATTCAGGTATTTCTTTTCTATATAATTTAGGTGTTAGGTAAAATAACTACTGTGCATTTATTTGGTAAATAGATTAAATTAATGCCATAAATTTAATGGATTTTTTAATTCTTGAAAAGTTTCTTAAAAAAGAGACTTTTTAAGATATATCTCATTCCGTTTTACATGCAATTAAATATCAAGAAGCATAATCTTTCAGGCTAGTTTGCTTTTTTTGTTTAAATATCAAATATACTTAGGATATTTCTCTCAGTACACAATGGTACATTTTTATCAAGAATTTACTGAAGTATAATTTGCATGTTTCATATGCATAATAGCATAAACATCTCAAACTTCCCACTAGAACTTGATCTCTAATTTTGCAGGTCATTTTTAGAAAACAAAAGTTCTTCCAAACCATTTTCATCAGAAAAGAATATAAAATTTGTCATTCTGACTAGTTTAATATAACAATGATAATATAGCTTCTATTCTTTGTTTAAAATTTAAATTTCTCTCCTCCCTTTTGAGTTGACTGCCTTTAATAGAAAAAAAAATATGTTGATTCTTTACGTGTCACTTACTCGAATCAATTCTGCATGAGCTTCCTCTAGCTGTGGCAAAAGTTTAAACTGACTCTTTCAGAGATGCTTTTGTGAGCTACTTTGGAATTTCTCTCATCATGAGGCTCTCTCATCTCTACTTCATTGACATGCAGGTGTGACTCTTCTCACTGAACGTTCAAAATTTCTGCCTCATTTCTAGCCATTTGGCAAAACTCCCCCATCCTCTTTTTGCTGAGATCCATTTGCTCCGTCATTTGCCCCTCTTTGTAGGGTCTAAGCCAACTCTTGCCAAATTTCTTTTATGTATAGCAGAGGAAATATGCCCTTTTGACCCACAGTCTGTGGGAGTGTAGTTATTTCCATTACACCCTGCTTTTTATTTAGCTGCCCAGCGAGCAGCTTCCACCACAGACGTTTGCCCTTTAAAATTCTCACTTGTGAGCCTGACCTTCATCCAGTGTGTTACAACACTACTGGGCACACAGTCAAACCTGCTGACTTATCTCTTTCAAGCTCTTCTCACTAAGATTAAGGTCAGAAGATAGCCATCCCACCCCAATTCCCCTTGGGAAATGGGATTCACAGCATAGCTCTTGTCAAAAAAAAGAAAAACCTTTAATTCCCAACTTACCTCTCGGCTTTTCCAACTTCTCTGACAGACTGGAGATGGTTGGTCAGGTAATAGCAGTAAAACAGATAAGTTCTTGCCCATCTCCTTGGCAAGTCAATGTGTTCTTGAACCTCACATTAAAGTAGGGGTTTGATTCTGAGGTGTAGACAAGTTATTACTGGGACAGAGAGTCTCATTTTACATATTTTTGGTGTGTGGGGGTTATATGTGTGTATGACATAATAGGCTGTATTTTAATAAGCTCTGCCCATTATAAGTTACTAAACTGATGCATAATAAATGTTAAACTGCACATAAGAACACCCTGCACTGAAGTGGCACAGTTTCCAGTGGTGTCCTGTGCTTACAAATCTATGGGACCTGCAGATACCCTGCTGGTACTTTGCAACACCAGTTACAAGCAAAGGAATCTGCGATGGGCTTGTTGGGAACGCACAGGACACAAAAACACAGAGACTGGATAAATGGAAGGCGAGTGGAAGATATTAGCACACTTGGGTTCAAATTCTAAGTCCTTGTCTTAGTGTAAGATATAGGAATTTACTTAAATTCCTTGGAGAAAACCACCAACCTTTTAGAGATATCTCTAAGGGATAATGGTATCTGTTTACAGGATTGTTGTAAAGATTAAACAAAATAATGTAAGTAAAAGTATTCTTAGAATGCAAAATGCAGCCTCTGTGAACATTAAACTAAGAAATGTTGGCATGCCTTCATAGTCATGGAAGCCCCGTGGGAAATGCTCAATAAAGGAAGACACAAAATGGTAATCTGATAATGACATATTTGATGGATTAAAGTGGGGGCAGACTGGAGGCAGGCAAATCAGTTAGGAAGCCATTACAATATTTCACTTGTATAATAAAAAATGATAAACTGAAGTAAGGATTAGAGAGAAAGAAAATATTCCAATTTACTTATTGTAGTAACTGAAACTGCAGTACAGGACGGGATGTATAAAATTTCTGTATATAATGTATAATGAATGACACTGCCCAAATGCTCACGCTGTGTTTACGTATGTATGAGATGCAGCAATGGGAATGAGTAGACACGGTTGCTGTCCCACAGATATCCCTCAGTACTCACCGTTCTCAAATGTGTTTTTCAGCTTCTCGCTGGAGACTGTGGTCTGGATCTGTGAGTCTCTGTTTGACACCCAGCCGCAGGAACACGGTTGGTGTGGTGTGTGCTCTGGGTAGGTAGGTTGGAAGTGTGTAGGAGTCTGTGCAGCTTGCAGTCGCCCTCCACCGACGTTAAGAGAGTAACTGGTGGAGAAAGAGCCATCCCTCCTTTCCCCTTCAGCAGGTTAACTCAGAAACATGTCCTGGGCAGCCTTTCTGCATTTCCAGTCAGATTTGGGCCAAGATACCATGGCAATAACCTGCTCATCTAATGCAGTCAGTACTGGCTTCCCTCCTTTCTGGTCTCACTTTTTCATTCCCTACAAGTGCTTTCTAAGATTACTTCCTAAATAAACGAAGTACTTGCACCTGAATCCTGATCTTGGGGTCAGCCTAAGATAAGGAGGGATGACGGATGACATAACATAGTACTGACTTTAAGGTGTCTGTAAAACTGACTTGAAGAGAGCAACTTATAGTTCCTTCTATTATATTTAGATGCTCATCCATCCCAATAGATTTCAATCTTTTGGAGGGCAAAACTTAGGTAAAACACATCTGTGGCTTTTTTAGTGATTGGCGTATTGTACTGCCCAGAAAGATCCATAATAAATATTTGTTGAAAGGACAAGCCAGTAAAGAACTAAACAGCTTCTTTCATATAAGTACTGCTCTTGGTTGTTGTAATAACTGATAATCTCTGCAGTCAAACCTTTCTTGCATGATTTTCTTGCCAGGTGCCTGTACTCTATTCAGGAAATGGGTTTTATGTTTTCTTTTGAGTCTCGGCAATATTATTGTTAGGCATATGCAGTAACTCAACAGAACAAAACACACAACTGCTCAGAGGTAGGTGGGTAGCACATTCATCATAGCTCTTTTTCTGTGGCCTTTAGTGTATATTGACAAAATCATAAGTTAAATGCCAGACTTTCACAAGTAAAGCAAACTGTTTCCTATTACCGAGTAAACAATTGTTAAGCATTTCAGACTGATAATGTCTTTCACAGCAATTGGTATTCTGTTCTGTGCATGCAGTTTCAGGAATACATCCTGATTTGAACAGGAAAACAAGACTTACTGTGGTTTGAATGGAGCTGGAATTCTGTTCTCAGTTGAGGACACTAATGTGAACATAAAACAGATTTAGAACCCCAAATTGGCAGAAAGCATTCCCTGCAGAGTTGCTCAGTACCGTCTGCCATATGCAGCAATCTCTCAATTCACGTGTTCGCCGTGCTTGATTGAGAGCTGGCTGACGAAGTGGCAACAATCCAGTTCGTTTTATATGAAGCAAAGAAACACCACACATACAGGTATAGAACCCTAAGACATTCTTCAGAAGACTCTTTTCCCTTCAAACAATAAAACTGTGCTATGTATTTAGGAAAATGTGTAAATTAAAGTAGGAGGAAAAAATAGAGTTGAATATGACATGTAAGTTTTATTTAGTATGCTATAAATGCAACATATGTGTGAAATAATTATTTCTAATCACCTCATTACAAAGAAAGAACAATATTCATTTGTAGGCTGTTTCATGGTTAGATGACACTCTTTTAAGAAGCTGGCACATGTATAAACTGACAGCTTAACTTTGCAGTGGCTTGGAGAAATGTATTTTCCTGTCAGAGCAGATTGATGGGATTGGATGACCTCCATGATGCACACTCTGAACCCGTCCTCGTGACAGGAGGACCCGAAGAGTTTCTAGCAGTAACAAGCCCCTGCAGCTTGCTTTCCCACCCGAGAAGAAGCACAGGTTAGCCCCAGGCTAAGTGTTGAAGGGCCCAGGTAGAGCATCTGACTGGCTGTGTCCATAGTCTCACTAATGTGCTGTGCTCCTGGAAGTGGAACTGGGGGTCGCGCTCCTGCATCCCCAGGCTGCAGCCATTGAGGAACCACGCAGGGCTCTCTGCGGCTGGCTCGCAGAGCATGTGGGGTTTTTCCCCAACTCTTTTCATAAGTGCAACTGGCTGGAAAGTGAATTTCTCTTGCAGGCTGCATCCAAACAGAGCAAGTGGAGTGGATAAGGAGAGAAATCACCCAGTTGTCTGTAAAAACGTGGAGTATATTATCAAAGCTTAAACCCATAATTGACTTCTCTTGTCTAGTCTTTCTTAAAAGCCTTAACCTATCATAGTTAGGGCAAAAGGCTTTTATCCTGACAGAGGAACACAGAAGAGGAGAAGTATTATTCACAGAGGAGAGGGAAAAAGACGAAATTCTTCTGTTTCTAAGGAACACATTCTCCACTAAGGAATAGATTCTTCATTGTAGGAAACAGCACAGCCATCCTTTCAGTTCTCTCATTGTGAAAATGCAAAATCTGAGCATAAGAGATTTTTAAATGTCCAGTATGATACATGTGCAACAGTATCCAGCTGGCAAAGGCTAAAGTTTGGGTTCACTAGCATCTGCTTGTAAAGGGAAATCTTTCCTAGAGAATTATGTCCACTTAATGAAAGTGAAATTAAGAATTAATTTTGGATGGTGTAGTCAGTCCTATTATATCACACTCATAGTCACATCATTATTGAACAAAACAAATCTTCAAAGGTTATGTATTATAACTTTATCACTGTGAAACTTAGAAAAACATAACCCAAGATAATTAAATAATTTCCTAAGTAATTAGAAAACCAGTTAGATGTTCTTGAGTCTCAAACAAGCTTTCTACCCTGTTCTATCTAAACACAGAAGAAATGGTTGACACAAATGGAATGTAATCTTTCCTCTCACTTTGGTTGTAGAAATTAGAAACACTTTAGAAAATTCTGAATATCTCATTAAGTGGTAGGGATGAATTTCCACTTAGAATCTGTGTTGTTTGGAGATTGCACTGGAAATCGCAAAGGAATGGAGGCTTCTGCAGAAGCACACGACTAATCAATAAAAGCACAAAATCTTAGGTGTTATCTCTATGAATGTGTGAGCACAGAGACACTATTAGACCCAGTGAAAAATAAGTATAATGTAATGAGACTCTTAGACTAAAGATTGAACATGTCGTTCCAATTCCTGATACATCACTGATATAATTATGACATCTGCCCAACCTTGAATTTTCTAAGAAACCCAGATGGGCAGATTAGTCAAGTTTCCAAATCCAACCTGAGACAAATCTAGAGTCAGATCAGTTCACTTCTGCCTTTCATTCCAAATGTAGGAGGCCATTTATCCTCCAAGTTAGAATAC
This sequence comes from Desmodus rotundus, assembly GCF_022682495.2. NCBI lineage: Eukaryota > Metazoa > Chordata > Mammalia > Chiroptera > Phyllostomidae > Desmodus > Desmodus rotundus. The sequence continues at coordinate 51,644,614 of NC_071389.1, forward strand.
ACTGACAGATAAAATGTTTGATAGTTTTATTTTGGGCGTACAATGTGTACATCAGAACCAAAATACTGGAAATCTGTGAGCTGTGGTCACTGTATCTCCATACTGTGTTATGTGGCTATGGAACATTTGGTAGAAGATGCTGGCCCACTGCCAGGGAAAGAAACAGCATATTTTGTGGTTAGGGTGGTGAGGAGGAGCTTAGTGCTTCGCTGGTAAGATTGGTTAAGTCATTCTAGGTCTGTGTCCTCAAGTTTTTAACCTCATCTCCTTTAATTCTCCTCATCACTACTTTCCTGGTTCGTGGGCAGCTACCGAACATCTAAATTTAGAGTCATATATATTTTTTGTAACCCAAGAAATGTAGAATCAATAGAATCAATAAGTCTGCTTCTCTTTGGGAGATCTACGAGGTACTGGTCTAAAAAACTGTATGTCTAATAACCCCCTTTTTCCCCCTTTCAAAGTGGTGTGCTCAGTGAAGATGAGCACTACTCCAGGGTGTTTTTTACATGTGTCAAACTGCATCTTGTCCTACATTTGCTGTTCTGAGTACATTAACCCCAGTGTCATTAGGACAGCTGGTATCGGCCTGCTCAAGGAGGCCATCTACTCTGATCTCAGGGGAATTTACACCTTTTTAAGGGTACCACATGAGTGAGTACAAGAATTCTACCATCTTTAGCAATTTCCAAGGTGGTTTTCTGGTACATTGCTCACCACAGAAGAAACACAAAGGCACACACGCACACAAACACACAATTCACAGGAGCATACCAACACACACATACTAGAAGTAAATAAGTGTGTTTTTCCCCAGAGTGCCCCTCTATTATGGCAACTTGTTACATTATTAATCATAACTTGTTCTCTATGTCGGTTTTGAGTATACTTAATTGCCTTTTTTAGGGCAGTCCGCATAGAACACTGCCACTTGATTATAATAATGCATTTCCCCATGTATTAGAGTGAGTTAATCTATGTGCTATAGGAAACTACAGAATAGTGAGTAAAATGTATAGAAGATTTTGTTATTTCAAATAACTAATATTTGTACAGCTGCTTGCAGTTAATCTAATGCTTTGATGTGCAGAATCTTATCTAAAGAACCGGGGTCAATGAACAGCAATTACTCTGGGAATAAAGAGATACTGTTTGATATGATAACACATATTCTGTTAGTTTGCTTCCTTCCTTCCTTCCTTCCTTCCTTCCTTCCTTCCTTCCTTCCTTCCTTCCTTCCTTCCCTCCTTCCCTCCTTCCCTCCTTCCCTCCTTCCTTCCTTCCTGCTGTGATTTATTCACTGAAGATGAACACTGAACTTAAGTGTTTATCTGGCTTAAGTATGCCAAACTACAGTGCTCTTTGTTGTAAACAGCATCTTTAAAGGTAGCTTTAAAAGTCCAGGGACAGGCAAAGCACATACTGTATAGAAAAGTGGTGGCAATGACAGCTTCAAATGCTGAGATGTGGCCCCATAATTGGAATCACGGGTTTCATCTCAGTTTCATTTGCATGGGCTACTGGCTATAATTAATATCAAGTGGGATGACAAGATCACATACAAAAAGTCCTGCAGTATAATCAAGGCACCAAAACTGAAGCAAGCCTTTCTGTTTCTTAGCTACGCAAGGCTGAGTCTGAATGGACACGGAAAGCTGACTATGAAGTACACAAGGAGTAGCTGTGTGTGGAAAGGAAGTCGGGGTATAGTAAATTCACTGGTAAATGTAGTAAATAGGATTTCATTTTATTTCGATAGCCTTTCACTTGTCTTTCAAAGTGTGATGCCTAAATTCCGTAGTAACCTGGCTTTTGCCAAACTTATGCCAGGCACATAGGTGTAATATGAAACTCTTTACCAAAAATAAGATAAAGTCAATCTCTGCTTCTACGTCATCTCACTTTTCATTTCATAGGCAAGGATGCTTTACACGTGCTCCTTCCCTTCAGTAACTCCTTTTGTTCTCGTACTAATTCTTATTCGTCCTTTAATATTCAACCAAACTGTGGTCACTTCTGGGATGATTTTCCCAGGCAAGCTTTCAGACTCCGCCTCTATCATGGCGTTTATTACACTATACCATTATTATCTGCCTAAGTGTGAAGTACAAGTCCTGGAAATTTTTTTCTACTTTTCTATTCTTATTTTACACCACAATATCTGGCTCATATAAAGAGATTAATAAGTGCTTATGTAATAAATAAACGGCTCCCTCCCTCTTCCATAGTATTTTTATGTTATGTTAAACACCTGATATATGTTAAGTTCACACAAGTTGTTTCTACATCGTAGGTTTAATTTCCAAGTAGTACTCTTATTTTCAGAATTAAAGTACTAGTCTCTAAAATTTAGAAAGTTTAGAAAGTCTCTAAAATTAAAGAGGATATTGTTGGAATGGTAAGTGAAACTTGCATTCTCTTTGGAGGAAGAATTTCCAAGTTCTTCATTTTCTTTATCCATGAAGTAGAAGGTCTATTGCTATCTTTCTAAAAAAATGTTATAATTACTAAATTGAGATTGAATGACACTGTGTCCTCTCAAAAGCAATACCTCCTCAGAGGATGCCCGAGGTAATCTGTAGATAATTACCTCTAGCTGGGTTGGTCTAATCATATGCATACCTTGGGCCCCAGACTCTGAGCTCTTGAAATGCTAGTTGCTTCTCAAGAGTCTTCTTCATTGCTTTAATGGGATGTGAATGAGATTATCTCTCACAATTGCTCTTCCTGGTGCTGTATCCACATGCAACATAATTGAATCCACAAGTGGTCTTGGTAGATCTAAATCAAACCATAGAGATTTAGTGGGTGTGTATCTTACTACAATAATTGGCTGCCACGAATTCTCTGACAGTGATACGTGAAATTTGTTTTTAATACTTTTGTGACATGAAAAAGCTGTTTCATTGATAGGGTTCCTTTTTTAAGCCATGATGAAAATTAATTCAGTTTTGTCAAAAGATACTATCGGAGTATGCTTTCCACAAAAAGGAAGAACTCCAGTTTTTTTCTCCATATAAGTGATGGGTAGATATTCATCATTTTTAATAAATAACAAAGGGATCTTAAAATTATGTCATCACCATTCTGCATGCAGTAATAAAATTACGTGCCAAATCAATCATCAGCAGAGGCTACTAACAATACAAAGATATACACAGCACAACATTATGTGACATCTGATGGAAGTACAATGATGAAATATTCATGCCCAAGCAAAATCAAGCCTCAAGTTCTGAGGCTTGTCTATAATTATCACTTTCTGATCGTGTCTCGACTTCTAACCACCAGTGAAGATACAATAGATGGGAAAAAATATACCAAAACTTATAGATATAATCACTAAAGTCTAGGCCGTATGAATCTTTACTAGTAAGTAAAATATAAGATATCTTAATTTCTCCAGCAAATAAGTTGCAGAAATAGAATGAATAGAGAACCTAAAAGATAAACATTGTCAATCAGAAATAAAACACAAGTGACAAATGTAAGCCAGATATGTAATTTTAGATTTTGTGTTAGATACATTAAAATGTTTTTAAAGGGGAAATTAATCTTAACATATTTTATTTAAATGAATGTACATATACATGAAGAGACTTACTGTAAGGAATTGTCTCACAGAACTGTGAGAGCTTGCTAGGAAGGTCTGAACTCTAGGGGGCAGGCAGGCAGGCTGAAGACACCTCCTGACAAGCTGATGCTTTCATCTGCAGGGAGTCCTTTTTCTTCTTCAGGGAAATCTCAGTTTCCCTCTTAAGGCCTTACAACTGACTGGGTTAGGTTTACCCAAGTTATCTAGGAGAGGACAATCTTCTTTCCTTGAAGTCAAGTGCTTGCATATGTTAGTCACTTACAAGCCACGTGACAGCGGCCCTTGGATTAGTGCTTGGTCCAGTAACTGGACACTACAGCCAATTCCCATTGGAAACCAAAACAAACAAACAAAAAAACAGCCCACCCATCATACCAAGAAAATATTTATGGGAAGGTGATAATTATAGACTAAAATTGGGTTCTAGTAGGGCATATGGCTGTTGGATTAGTCATTGTTTATAGGTCCTTTCAGCAGAGTTAGGGAATACATATATCTTCAAAAGATAAAATACTTTATATTTACACTTTATGCTTCAAGTTCAGCATTGTGCTACTTTTATTTACTCTTACAACTTTTATTACATATTCTTGTCTTGTTTCTGTCATACTGCTATTCCCATTTATTGATCATATTATTATTAATATTCACTTCCTTTATCCAAAAATACACATTTGGCCTTAAAACCACTGTATCAACACCACCGCCAAGAATCTGATTACTGAATCTACTGTAAACTATTTGTTACAATTCCTTTACTACTTCAAATATATCTCATTATGAAAGTTCAGTTAAACTTTCTAAGTTAATAAACTTTCTAAGTTAATAAACTTTTTGGGAGCACTTTTAGATTCACAGCAAAAGTGAGAATTCCCATACAACACTCACTTTTGTGAGTGATGGTTCCTATTTAAGACCTGTCTTCATACACACACAGCCTCCCGCAATTTGACATCCTACACCAGAGTGGTGCATTGCATGCACTCAATGAACCTATACTGACACATCATTACCGTCCCGACTTCTTGGTTTTTATTAGGGCTCACTCCTAGTGTTGTCTGTTCTGTGGGTTTGGACAAATGTATAATGATGTTATCCACTATTATATTATCATACAGAATATTTCACTCTCTTAAAAATCCTTTGTGCTCCTCCTGTTCATCCTTCTTTTCCCCTTAACCTCTGGCAGCCACTGGACTTTCTACTGCCTCCATAGTTGTGACTTCTAGAATGTCATTGATTTGAAATCATACACTAGGTAGCCTTTCAGATTGACTTCCCTCACCTAGTAATATGCATTTAAGTCTCCTCCTTGTCTTTTCCTGTTGATAGCTCATTTCATTTGATCTAAAGAGATGTACCACAGCTTATCTATTCACTCACTGAAAAACATCTTGTTTCTTCCAAGTTTTGTAAATTATGAATAAAGTTGCTGTAAACATCTGTGTGCAGATTTTGTGTGGACATCAGTTTTCAACTCATTTTGAGTAAATATTAAGGAGCACAATCGCTGGATCTTATTGGGTGCTCAGAGTATGTTTAGCTTTGTAAAAACACTACCAATTTGTCTTCTAATGTGGCTGAGCCATTTGGCATTCCCACCAGCAAAGTGTGAGATTTTCTGTTGCTCTACATTCTTGCTAGCACTTGTAGTTGTCAGTGTTCCGTATTTGACCGAACTGATAGGAATGCAATATTTGCTCATTGCTGTTCATATTTTACTTTGCATTTCCCTGATGACATGTGATGTAGAGCATTGTTTTATATGCTGATTTGCCATCTGTGTGTACATCTTTTTTGGTGAGGTATCTGTTAAGCAATTCAGCCCATTTTTCAATAAGTTTGTGGGCAAACTCCATATTTTTGAGTTTTAACAATTTTTGTATATTTTGGATAACATTTCTTTATCAGATGTGTTTTTTTGCCAATATTTTCTTATAGTCTGTGACTTGTCTTCTCATTTTTTGACATTATCTTTCATAGAGTAAAATATTGTGATTTTAATTAAGTTCAGCTTATTAATTATTTCTTTTATGAGTTGTGCCTCAGGTGTTGTATCCAGGATGTCATCATCATATCCAACCACATTTAGTGTTTATTTCCAGTAGTTTTATAGTTGTGCAGCTCAAATTTAGGTCTGTGATCCATTTCGAGTTGATTTTTGTGATGGGTATAAGATCTATTTCTAGGTTTAGTTTTTTGCATGTATTAATAATATCCAGCTGCTTCAGCACCAGTTGTGGAACTATCTTCGCTCCATTGTGCTGCCTTCACTCCTTTGTCAAGGACCAGTTGCCTGTGTTTATGTGTTTCCGTGTGTCGGCTCTGTGCTGTGTGATCTGCTGTGTGCTCTTTCACCAATCCCACACTGTCTTGATTACTCTAGGTTTATATGTCTTGGAGTTAGATAACGTCAGTCCTCCAACTTAGTTCTTCCTCATTGTTAGCTCTTCTGGAGTCTTAGCTTCTCCATGTATTTTGGAATAAATTTGTCAATATCCACAACATAAATTGATGAAATTTTGATTGGGATTATGTTGAATCTATAGATCAAATTGGAAATAATTGACATCTTGACGATTTTCAGTCTTCCTATTCATAAATATGGAATTTCTCCATTTAGTTCTTCTTTGATATCTTTCATCACAATTTTGTAGTTTCCCTCATATAGATCTTGTCTGTATTTAGCTTTATTCCTAGGTATTTCATGGTATGGGCTACTAATGTGAATGGTAATGTGTTTTTAATTTAAAATTTCACCCCATTATTACTGGTCTTTAGGAAAAGATTCGACTGTTTTGTATCAATCTTTTGTCCTACAACCTTGTTGGGAATTGCTCAGGGACTCCAGGGCTTTTTGTATTATATTCTTTTGGATTTTGACATAGGCAATTTTGTCATCTTCAAACAAAGGCAGTTTTATTTCTTTCTTTCCAATCTGTGTTGTTTTTTTTTTTCATTTTCTCGTCCCATTGCATTAGATAGGACATCCAGGACAACATGGAAAAGCAGAGGTGAGAGAAGATATCCTTATCTTTAACTGACTTTAGTGAAAAGCTTTAAGTTTCTCACCTTAAAGTATTATATGAGCTCTAAATTTTTGGAAATGTTATTATCAATTTAAGAAAATTTTCCTTTTATCTTACTGAGAGTTTTTAGTATGAATGGTTGTTGGATTTGTTAAATGCTTTTTTCTTTTTGTATTTATTGATTTAATCATGTAATTTTTCTTCTTTAGACTATTGATGTAATGGATTACATTAACTAATTTTTGAATGTTGAATTTAGCTTTGCATACCTGGGATAAATCCCACTTGCTTGTGGAGTGTAATTCTTTTTATACATTGTTAGATTTGATTTGCAACTTTTAAGTGTTTTTGTATCTATGTTCATTAGATATATTGACTTATAGTTTTCTTTTCTTGAAATATTTTCATTTGTTTTGGTATTAAAGAAATGCCGGTCTCTGAATGAGTTGAGAAGCATTCCCTCTGCTTCTACATTCTAAAAGAGACTGTAGAGAACTATACTATTTCTTCTTTAAATGTTTGATAGAATTCACCAGTAAACCAACCTGGGCCTAGTGCTTTCTGTTTTTATATGTTTTTTTACTTATTGATCAATCTCTAATAGTCATAGGACTATCTATATTGTATATTTCTTCTTATATGATTAAATCTTTCAAAGAATTAGTCAAATTCATCTAGTTTATCAAATGTGTTGGCATAGAGTTGTTCATAGTCTTCCTTTGTTATCCTTTCAATGACCATGGGATGGATTTCTTTTTTTTTTTTTTTGGGGGGGGATGGATTTCTAATGATATCTCTTCTTTCATTTATGTTACTTGTTATTACAGTCTTTCTCTCCCTCTCCCTCTCCCCCCCGCCCCTCAGCCTGACTAGGCACCTAGTGATTTCACTAATCTTTACAGAGAATCATCTTTTGGTTACATCAATTTCCTATATTAATTTTTATTTTTCAATTTCATTGATTTCTGTACTAATTCTTATTATTTATTTCATTCTTTATACTTTGTTCTCTTTTTAAATCAGCTTTTTTTTTCTTCTGGTTTTCCTAAGATGGATACTTAGATGATTGATTTCAGATCTTTGTTCTTTTTTTTTAATAAAGATTTTTCTTATTTATTTATAGAAAGGGGAAGGGAGGGAGAAAGAAGGGGAGAGAAACATCAATGTGTGGTTGCCTCTCACTTGGCCCCTACTGGGGACCTGGCCTGTAACCCAGGCATGTACTTTGACTCGGAATTGAACCAGCGATCTTTTGATTCACAGCCCACACTCAATCCACTAAGCTACACCAGCCAGGGCTAGATCTTTGTTCTTGATAACATATGCATTCAATAGTACAAAATTTAAGCATAGATTTGCTGCACCAAATAAACTTTGATGAGTTATATTTTATTTCATGTTTAGTATAAAATATATTTTTAATTTCTCTTGAGGTTTTTTTTTTTCATTGAGCCATGTGTTGTTTAGAGGAGTGTTATTTAATTTCCATTTATTTTAGCATTTTACAGCTATCATTCTATTACTGACTTTAATTCCATTTTGTTCTGAGAAAAGACATTGTATAATTTCTATTTTTTAAAAGTTGTTAAGGCATGTTTTATGGTCTAGAATATCTATCTTGGTGAATGTTCCATATGAGCTTGAGAAAGACAGTGTTTTCTGCTGCTGTTGATTAAAGTAGTCTATAGATATCCATTATACACAGCTGGTTGATGGTGTCATTGAGTTCAACTATGTCCTCACTGATTTTCTGCCTGTTCTATTTCCTATTTCTATTAGAGTGGTCTTGAAGTCTCCAACTATAATAGTAGATTCATCTAGTTATCCTTGAAGTTCTATCAGTTTTTACCTCATATATGCTGATACTATGTTATTAGGCACATATGCATTAACTGTTGTTATGTCTTCTTGAAGTATTGTGTCCTCTATAATTATGTGTTTCTCTCATTATCTAGGATAACATTTCTTGCCATAAAAATTGCTACGTCTGAAATTAATATAGTCATGTGTCCTTTTCTGATTAATGTTACCATGGTATATCTACTCATTCCTTTACTTTTAATATATATGAGGCCTGTCCAGAAAATATCCAGCCATGTTATACAAAAAATAGAGATATTTATTGAAGAAGAAACAAGATACAATAAACATTGTATATAAGACAATGGTACCTCAGTCCTCTTCCAAGTAGGCACCTTGGGACCTCACACAGTTCTCCCTCCATCTCTTCCATTGTTCAAAACACTCTGCAAAATCTTGTTTTTAATAGCCATCAGCTGTTCCATCCTATTTTCTTGAATCTCATCCCTTTCGAAGGTGATTTTAGTTTTGGGAAAAGTCAGAAGTCTTAGGGTGCCAAACCTGGGCTGTAGAGGGCCTGAGTCACCTAGGTGATAGGATGTTTCACCAAATAACTGCATAAGATGTGATGCATGAGAAGGCACATTGTCATGATGAAGCTGTCAATCACCAGTTAGTTGCCTGTAGCTGAGGCCTTCTTAATCATCCAAATAGTTTCCATGGAGTAATGTTCAAGCTTACTGAAAAATTTGATGCAGGTTCATCATTCTACTCATTCATTTTGAATGTGACAGCCACACAGTACACATACTCAATGGCATCTACCGCACCCCACTGACTAGTACAGTCAAGTTATCATTGTTCATACATGCTCAATCCAGTCCACTCATCCTCGGCTGCCAGGTTAAATTGATATTGTGCAAATCATTCTCATTATATTAACAATGGCTGGACTTTCTCTGGCAGACCTCATAAGTCTTTGTATTTAAAGTGGATCTCTTATGAACAACAAATACTTAGGTCTTGTTTTTTCACTATTTCTGTACTTTAATTGGTGTATTTAGAACATTGATGTTTAAAGTGTTATTGATATAATGTCCGTTACTATTTACTATTTGTTGTCCTTCTTTTTCTCTAATATTTGTCTTCCACATAATTTCTGACTTCTATAGTTTCAACTGATCATTTTTTATTATTCAATTGTCTGTAAATTTTAGCATATCCATAATACTTGTTTTTCTTTTTTAATTTTTAAGTGGTTGCCCTAGAATTTACAGTACATATTTTACAATTATCCAAGCTCATTTTCAGTAAACACTATACTACTTCACAGGTAGTTCAAGTACATTATGACAAAATATTCCAAATTCTTCTCTCCAATATCTTATATCATTGCTGTCATTCATTTCACTTAACTGAACATAACCATATTTATATAACATATGCAATTATTAATAATCAAATACATTATTGCTAATATGATCAAATTGTTACCTGTTATATTATTAAAAATAAAATATTTATTTTATCCTCAAGTTTTAATTTTCCTATGTTCTACCTTTTCATTGTAGGTCTGAGTTTTTGACATATTTCATTTTCCTTCTCTGTGAGAAACTTTTTTTTTTTAGCATTTGGTAGTTGAAGTCTACAGGCCAAAAAAAAGCACATGTTCATTTTCTCTGAGAAAGTCTTTATTTCTCTTTCACCTTTGAAGGATAAATGCAGAGTACAGAATTCTACGTTGGTGATTTTCTTCTCTTATCACGTTAAATGTTTCATTCCCCTCTTGCTTGCATAGTTTCTATGGGGAAGTCTCATATAATTCTTAACTTTGCTTTACTACAAGTAAAGTGTGTTTCCATTTAACTTATTTTAGGACTTTATACTTCATTTCTGATTTCTGTAGTTTGAATATTTGGGGACTTGATGTATTTTGTTAGTTAATGTGCTCTGAGATTTATGGATCTGTGGTATGGTATCTGACATAAATTTTAAAAAGTCTCAGTCATTATTGCCACAAATATTGCTTCTATAACTTTTTATTTTCCTTATGGAATTTCATTAAAATGTACAGTATATCTTTTGTAGCTGTTCCACAATCCTTGGAAATTCTTTTCTGGTGTTTTTCATTCTTTTCTCCTTGCCTTTCAGTTTTGGAGTTCCTATTGTCATATCCTCAAGCTCAGAGATATTTTTTTATTAGTCATGTTGCAATTATTCATTTCTGTTACAGAGTGTTTTTTATTTCTAACATTTCTTTTTGATTTTTCCTTAAAATTATACTCTCCTTGTTAACATTATCCTTCATTCTTGCATAATGTCTACTTTTTGTTTTTATTAAAGCCATATAGGGTATTATTCACAGTTTTTTCCCCCTAAATTCCTGGTCTGATAATTCTAATATTCTTCCATCTCTGACTCTGGTTCCAATGCTTGTTCGGGTCTTAAACTGTTTGCTGCCTTTTAGCACAAACTGTAATTTTTTTTGAAAGGTATACATGATGTACTGGGTAAAAGAACTGTGCTAAGTAGGCCGTTAGTAATGTGGTGGTAAGGGGTGGAGCGAGAGGAAGCATTCTGTAGTTCTATGGTTATGTCTTCATCTTTTGGTGAGCCTGGGCCCTGGGCCTGGGAACTTAACCAGTGTTCTCCATGTCCCCAGCCCATTAGGTGAGACAGGGTTGCTAGTGGGGTTGGATATTTTGCTTCCTCTAAGTGAATTAGACTCTGATTAGACTCTAACTCAGCAGGTTAGAATCTGATAAGTATTTCTCCTTGTTAAGAGAATGCTCTGGTGTATTTCAAATGACTCCTTTCACTCTCTGGCAGATGCATGAAATAACTTTTCTTTGATAATCACTGTAAGGATGTGATAGATCTCCAGGAGGCAAAGCTCACAAAAGTATGGGACTTCCCACCAATTGGGTTCTTCTAGAGATATCTTCTCCCAAGTTGTCCGTACTAAGCCTCCAGCTATCTTTCATCAATTACAGTCCACGTGTTCCCATCCCAGTTCCAGTTCCCATAGAGGTTTCTGCTCAGGAGCTTCTGCTCCAGTAATGTTGGAATCTCCACACTCACCTTTGTGTCCAATTTCAGGGAAGTGGTTTTGCTCTGACCTTAGTTACCTGATGGTCTAAGAAGAGATGGCAACTTTTAATCCACCTATTAAACATGGACTGGAAACCAGAAAACCTCTCAAACAAATATAATAGACTTTATATTTTAAAGTCTATTGAAATAATTACTCACTTGTATAGTTATTGTAGTGTGACAGACTTTTAAGTGACCCTGATTATTCTGATTTCTGATATTTATCATTTTCATGATTCTCAACTCTTTAGTGTAGGAAAGACCAGTGACTGGCTTTAGCAATATAATATGGCAGAGGTGACATGCATATATGTTTATGTGTACATGAAATGTTACCTTAATGCATAATGCCAGCCTGCAAAGAGTTATTCTCTCTTTCTGATTTTAGGAAGCAAGCAGCCATATTAGGAGGCACGTGTGGCAAGGAACTGAAGGCAGCTTCCTGGTCTTGCTTACAGACACTGAAAAACTGAGGCTGTCAGTCCAACAGCCCACAAAGAAATAAAGGCTTCCAACAATCAAAAGAGTGGATCCATCCTTAATAGAGCCTCAGAAGAGACCACATCCCCAGGTGATAGCTCAGTTCCAGCTTCGAGACATCCTAAAGCAGAGGATGCCTAGACTCTCTAACCAAAGAAGCTGTAAGACAATACATATGTGTTGTTTTGAGTTTCCAAAATGTTGGTAATATTTTTACACTTCAGTGGCTAATTACTATAATTAACACCTCAACAGAAGATTAGAATAAATTGTTTAATGTGACAGTCAGCTTTTATGGTGTCAACCTACATTTGTGTTTAGACAGAATCAAGTCTTCCTTGATGAAAGGAATAACATGGCTATAGTACTAGTGTTCACCAATTATCCTTGGTAAAATTCATTAAGCAAAATCCTCTATGATCAAATTGTGTCTTGATTTACTATAGCTTATAAACATAGGAAACAAAGAACAAAACTCAATGCTTCAATAAAAAAGAAACTAATGTTCTTTGCATATAAGCAGGTCAAAATGTTCTTTATTGTGATAGAGTGATAATCAGGGTACCCCCCATGAGTGTTGTACCAACGAGGTATAAGTGTTTTGGCTCATACATGTCTAAAGTTCATATTTCTCATGTCAGGTTTGCCAGTTGTATCATATGTAGGAGGACTACAATTTACAGTGAGTTGTTTTGGAGAAAGTTGTAGGCTAAACAAGATTGCCATTATATTTACTTACTTCACTAATTTTATATTTGGAAATAAGTTTTTCCTATCTCTTACTTGTAGATTCTGAGTTAAAGGATTTTAGTAATCTTTATTTCCATGAAACAAAACAAAAACAAATTATTCAACTTGATTAAATGAGGTGATTTACTCAAAGAGATAGAAAAGCAAACTGCTTTTATTGGTATTGGCCTGCTTAGCTGAATACACTTAAAATAAATATTCGCTTTTTAAAAATATGTTTACTCAGTATTACTACTGCCACTGTCAGATGTTATTTGAACACTTACACAGAAATACTCCGTAACAATCCTGCACAATTAGGAAATCATAGAGGTTAAGCAAACCTATGAAGGACTCTTGAAAAAGCAGGCTTCATTCAACTTTTCTTATCATAAGAAAACCTGCCAGTTCTGTACACACTAATTTAATAGTTTGAAATAGGCTCCTGAAATGAACGAACAAACAAACAAAAGCACCTTCAAGGGCTGATGCTTATTAGTGTAGCATGAAAGAAAATGACAATGCAATAGCATTTCACAGTATGAAAGGTACAAAGTTGGATAGAGACAGCATGTACTGTCAACGGTTAATGTGCTAATGTTCACTGCCAGGGTGAGGCAACCAGGAGTGAACCATGAAATGATTGCATTCACCCTTTGATCTGCACGTCAGCAAAACAAAGAAGGGATGAGTAGTAAGCAACTTTGCCTGAGCCTGATGAAAGTACTCACTAGACCAGCAAAAATAACTTATTTAATATTTATATTTTATTAAGAGAGGGACACTTATGCTTTTGCATAATGTGACTTCAGGAGGCAGAGGCTGGACTTAATATGTAAATGCTTATTTTGATGTCACCATATGTAGCCCCTTATCTTTCCAGCTTGCTGGCCTACTGTCTCTTTCCTTTCCATTATATCCAACACAAAACTCACCAGGAAACTATTCCTAATTAACCATATCTACATTTTCATTACACAGTTTCATGGACTTTTAGACTCTCAGCATTGGAACAGACTTTATCAATAATTTAGTTCAGCCCCATTTGCCCCATTGGACATGTGTTTCTGGTTCTTCTGTATTAGTATACCTTTTTCATCAACAAATTATATTTTAAGTCAGCTGGGAAAATGTTTACTTATTCAATATTTTTTGTAACCTTGTATATTTAAGAAAATGTTATTGACAAGATAATTTGAAGAATTAATCATCAACTTTGTACTTTCATTTGTGTTGTTCACCTGATGTTGGATGCACCTCATGCTGGGAATTACTAAGGCAAATGTTGCAAAAGGACTGTTATATAATCTAATACAACCATGTTTTTTATTTTTAAAAATTATTTTATTGTTGTTCAAGTACAGTTGTCCTCATTTGTTTTTAATGATAAGTAATATGGCAGCCTCAGAAGAATGAGACAGAACAAGGCCTTAGGAAAATAAATAAATCTATGTATATAGCCTTCAATGTTCTATCAACTTCAAATATACCCTTTAATTAGATATTGGCTAATTTATACCTAATGCTGGGAGAACAACTTTTCTTCTTTCTAAGCCTAAATGTTTACCTTTGTCTATGAGATGTAAGTCAGGAATTAGATAATTGAGTGATATCACATCAACAATAATACCAAAAACTTTGATTATTGTTGGCTGATGTAGTAAGGCTCCATATGCATTATCTTCAGAAAAAAATGCTTCATGATAGGTAAGTTCATTAGAGATGAGCGAGCTGAGATTTAGGGGAAAAAACTTGCCTAAGAAATGAGAATTACTGGCAAATTGGCACTTGATACAGTAGTAGCTCAATGATGCTATCACTTGGGTAATCTTACCCATTCTATTCTTCTCTCCCATTGTATTACACAGTAACCAGCTCTAATTTGTTTAATTAGAAATGGATTTACTAAAAGATCTCTGTCACAGAGTCTTTGAAAGGATTGAAGAAAAATAGAAGTGTTTCCAGAATTAACTACCAGTACCACAATCTTAAAGAGGCCTGACGAAGTTGCATCTATTATTTGAAAGCTCTTTGTTCAGAAAAGCTGCCAGTTTTAGAACCATTCCACCTTTGCCACAAATCAACAAGCTGCTAAATCCAGAAGCTACTGATGTGGCTGAAAATTAGAATCCTATTAGCTCCATCACATCTAACATTATGAAAATCAATGATTCACATTCTTTTTCACCGAGCATTTTAATTCCAAATCTAAGTTCAATGTGGGTGTATCTGATTAGCAGAAGCTCTGTCATGATTCTGTACATTTTGATCCAGTGGTGGCAGGTCAATGCAGTTGTGGGGTTTACTGCTGTTAATTTCACTATGCATAAACCAGCAAAATGTGCAGAAAGCCTTGTCAGAATGTGAATCACCGTCACTGAGAGCTGTTTACTGAAATGTTTTACTGCAAATATTTATTCAGTGCCAAATTTTGTGTGTGTGTATGTGTGTGTGTATATATATACATATATGTGTGTATATATATATATGTGTGTGTGTGTATATATATATACACACACACACATACACACACAACACACACATATATAAAATTTAAAGATTCACACCTGAAAGATTCACACCTGATCCACTTAAAGAATAAATATTCAATTAAAGAATAAAGTGCATTGCTTATATTTAGTATGTTGGTCAGGGCCTGTGGAAGAGACTGGGGATAGAAAAACAATAAGACAACAGATCCAGTCAAGATGGAGGCATAGGTAAATATGGCTTGCCTTCTTGTACAACCACAGCAAAAATTATAACTAGACTACAAAACAACTATCACCCAGAATCATCAGAAAATTGAGCTGTACGAAAGTCCAACAACCAAGAAATTAAAGCAGTCACATTCATCCAGATGGGTAGAAGGAGAGGAGACACAGAGACACGTGGAGAGGCACAGACGCAAGATGCAAGATGGGTGGTCCCACACCGATGTGTGGTGGGTAAAAATCAAGAGGGATACCTCAGGAGGGATGGATCACAGCCCTACACCAGACCATATAGCCCAGGGTTCCAGTACCAAGAAGATAAGTACCCATAACTTCTGGCTATAAAAACCAGAGGGGGCTGGGGAAGTAGAAGAAACTGAACGATTCTCAAGAGTCTCATCTTAAAGGGCCTACAATAGACTTAGGACTTACACAGACTCACTTCTTCTGGGATGCAGCATGGGTGGAGCAGCTGGCAGGGCACCAGGGGCACATGTGAAGAAATTGACATATCTGGCCTCAGGACAAGTTCCAGGGGACACCATCTTCCCAGAAAAAAACACCAGAGACCAGGCAGCAGCATTGTCCCCTTTCTGAGCCCTCTCCCACACAGAGACACAGAGCAGTGACACTATATGAGAGACTCCATCCACCTGGTTTACAAGGGTTGTTTCACCCAGGTGATAACTTAAGGCTCTGCCCTACCCAACTTACTGGTGCACTTCTGTACAGTAGGCCACACTAGTAAGACAGGGAGTCAACACAGCTCTATCTAATACATAGAAACAAACACAGGGAGGCTGCCAAAATTGGGAGACAAAGAAATATGGCCCAAATAAAAGAACAGAACAGAACTCCAGAAAAATAACTAAATAAAATGGAGGTAAGCAATCTAAGAGATGCAGAGTTTAAAATACTGTTTATTAAGATGCTCAAGGAACTCATTGGTTACTTCAAGAGCATAAAAAAGAGCAGAAATGAAGTTTACATGAAGTGAAATAAAGAAAAATTTATAGGGAACTAAGAGTGGAGTGGATGAAGCTGAGAATCAAATCAATGATTTGGAACATAAGGAAAAAAAAAACATTTAATCAGAACAGGAAGGAGAAAAATAGTAAAAAAAAAAACAAGGATAGGTTTAAGAGCCTCTGGAACAACTTCAAAAGTACCAACACTCGATTCATAGAGATGCTGGAAGGAGAAGAGAAAGAACAAGAAATTGAAAACTTATTTGAAAAAAATAATGAAAAGAAACTTCCCTGATTTGGTAAAGGAAACAGACATACAAGTCCAGGAAACACAGAGAGACCCAAGCAAGATGAACACAAACAGGACCAGATCAAGACACATCATAATTAAAATGCCAAAGGTTAAAGATAAAGAGAGAACTTAAAAGCAGCAAGAGAAAAACAGATAGTAACCTACAAAGGAGTTCCCATAAGACTGTCACTTGATTTCTCAAAAGAAACTTTGCAAGCAAGAAAGGACTGGCGAAAGTATTCAAGATGATGAAAAGCAAGGACCTATAACCAAGATTACTCTATCCAGCAAAGCTATCATTTAGAATGGAAAAGCAGATAAAGTTCTTCCCAGACAAGATAAAGCTAAAGGAGTTCATCATCATCAAGCCATTATTGTATGAAATGTTAAAGGGACTCATTTAAAAAAAAAAAAAAAAAAAGAAGATCAAAACTATGAACATTGAGTGGCAATGAGTTCACTACTATCAAGGGTTGAATCTAAAAAACAAACTAAACAAACAAGCAGAAACAGAAAGAGAATCATAGATATGATGATTGTTTAGAGGGTTATCAGTTGGGAGGGAAAGGAGAAGAATGGGGGAAAAGGTGCAGGGATTAAGAAGTACAAATTCATAGGTACAATAGAAAGGGGGATGTTAAGAACAGTATAGGAAATGGAGAAGCCAGAGAACTTATATGTGTAACCCATGGACATGAACTAAGCAGACAGGATTGCCGCAGGGAATAGGGAGTAGGGAGGCAAAGAGGGAAAAATTGGAACAATTTTAATCATCAATAAACTATATTTAAAAAAAGCACACTAAGATATACCTTCTATCTCCCAGTATTTTGATGATGTAAATCAAGCTTACATCTCAGATTAATTAGTTCTTTTAAAATAGAGATTAATATATTAACATAATGAAAATCTTCTGTGCCTATCATTTTCCCAAATGTCATATGCATATATAAATATATAGACATATATAAAACACCATATTATGAGATTAATTCAATGTCTATATTGTTTAATTATGTATTGGGAAAATTCATATCAGATTGATACTATTATAATCGGATAATATAGAGTGCAAACAATGCCTATTCTTAAACAGAATTTTATTTTCATCTGAAAAAATGAAGTTGTTTGTTAAATATGAGAACAATGTTTTCTGTATTGCTTAAAGAAGTCATATTTCCCATTTAGCTTTTATTCACATTAACCATAATCTGGGTGGTAACAATAACAGCTAAAAGAGTGTTTGGGATTTACACATGGATTATCAAAATTATTAAATAACTTCTAGAGTAGATAACATAGATATTATTAAATGTTCGTAAATATTATGAAATATTATATCTATTTACTGCAAAGGAATTAAGGCAGGCGTGAGAGTTCACTCAGTCGGCTTGAGTTGATGAATTCCTACACATTCCAGGAAAGGGCCTGTCTTCAGGACTGGCCCTTAAAACATTCTGCTTGATAAGGTTGCTTTTGTATGCTAGAGGCCTTGGGCTACTCTGCTGTATCATTTATCCTAACAATGCAAATTGTGGTGAAGGTGGGTTTTTGCTTAGAAGGTAGGAGAGGGCTGGAATTAGAGTAATGGAGGACAGTAATGTGGGTTGATCCCCAGTAAAAATCCCTGCCCAACAAGATTTAGGTGAGCTTCCCCAGTCGGCAACACTTCACACATGTTACCACAAATCACCACTGGGAGGGTTAAGTGCATTGCCGTGCAACTCCACTGGCAGGGAAACCCGGGGATTTTCACCTGGTTGTTTCTGGACATTGCCCACTTGCCTTTCTCCTTTGCTGTCTTTAATCGGTATCTTTCTGCTGTAACAAAATGTACCTGTGAGTATAAAGGCATTTGAATTCTTCTAGCTTATCACTGAAGCCTGAGTATGCTCTTAGGGACTCTTGACCAAATAAGATGTGCTGAACAGCACCCAGTTTTCCAGGGTAATTATTGGATTTTTTAAAAAATGAAAACATCACACATTTTTCTTTTAGAGCATATCACTTTTACACATATGACAACAGTGTACTTTTTCAGAGCTGCAGGCATGTGTACCTTCTCCTTGGTAAAGTGTGAGCAGGGGCGACTTGCCTGTCACAGCTCACCAATATTGTCCTGCAGCGTTGGAAGACTCATTGCTCGTGAAAAGGAAAGCACAGCTGTGTTCTGTTAACGAGATATTAGGGACAAAGCGTGCTGTGTAACTTTTACTTTTTTATTTTTAAGAGACATGAGGAAGTACTGCCACTTCTGATACTTTCTGTTGGAATTAGGACATGTCCAGAGGAGAAAATACTGAGCCTTCTTTTCTTTTGTCTCAGTGGGCAGCTCTTTCTTTGGCTTCATTTGCAATCATCTCAAGCGGCCTTCTAGAGAGAAAGTGTCTTTGGTTTGGCACACTGCAGGTACAAAAATTGGGACCATCGCTTCACTCTTAAGTTTTCCTGGTTTGATTACTTTGTACTTACATCGTACTTAAGACATTATTTTGTAATGTGATGGTTTGCTCTTCTACATCCTTATTTGTTTTGATATCAAGAAGTCCATAGGATTGTCTAACATCCCCACAGTTGCTAAGATTTAGAAATACTTGTTAATTCAGAAGTCACGTTAAATCTGGACACTTCTTTGTTCTGTTTTGTAAATGTGAAATGGATTATACACATATCTATAAAATCATAAAAATGTATGTGTATGCATTTATATGAAAATTATATGTATGAACTATATATTTACATACTTGATGGACGTAATACTGCATTCTCTTAACTAGTGGAAATGACTACATATTTAGAAAGGAACTTATTCTATTTCTGTTGGTAAATACATTACTACATATAATAAAACTAAAAATTCATTGGTATAGTTGAAACTTCTTAAAAAGTTTTACTTCATTTTTGACTTTAAAATACTATATGCTACTTTAAGAAATTGGAATACTTAAGGTAATTTCAAACACTGGCAATCCACAAAAGGAAAGGAGAGAAAAATTCAGTAGTTCAGTGGGATATAAACACTGCAGGCCTAACTGGTAGTTATATTCCATCTGGTTCACGCTTATTTCAAGGGAAGGAACACAAGCTACACACAATGAACCTGATGCTTTTCCATAGCTGGCCAACAAGCTGTTGCATTTGAGACAGTTATAATATTCATATGTTATTCAGTTAGTTTTACTGTGAAAGTATTTTTCTAGTCTAATGAGATTTATGGATTTCCTTTTACATGGAGGTTCTCTACATGCTTTATATGCTTATTAGTATTGCCTTGTCTTTTTTTAAAGCCTTGCAAAATAAGAAACTATCATAACATACTATTTCTTCTGATTTTGACCATAGGGCATATGCATTATTCAAGTAGCAGACCAACTGGAACACAAGCATGGCACAGAAGTGTTTTTATTATGGTCATATAGGATTGTCTGAATCTCATTAGCTGCTGCTGGTTTGTGCCTGAAAGAAAAGCCCTTTATCACCATTGGAAACTTGCAAATTAGCATTCCCTACAACTGGGTGAAACTGAGATCTCTGGCTTAAAATGAATAGTTAGAAAATGGTATATTTACATATATACAATGCTGATAATTCATTAATTTATTTACTTTTTATTTGCTTTTTTATCTTATTTGAGGTAATATTATTTCATGGCAAAGTGCGCCCACTCTGGAGGTAAACTATGTAGGTGTGGATGCCAGCTTTGGCATTTTCTATCTAGGTTAGCTTGGCAAATTATTTTATCTCCCTGATCATCAATTCCCTTATCTGTAAAAAGGAAATAATAATATCTATCTCTCTGGACCTTTCTGAGAATTAAATTAGATAATGCAAGGGAAGCCTCTAGAAAAAACCCCTATTTTCTAGTTTTGTCTTGCTTAGCCTCTCTTTGTATCAGTTTTTCTAGCTCTGCATAATGGTTATAGAGCTACCTCACAAATTTGTGTTGACTTAAATACAATGCCTTAGCAAATGTGTACACTATAACTTTCCACGAGTATTAGATTTCACCCACAGATACCTAGATCTGATCACATAATGGGTACCTCCTCATTGCAGCCTTTCATTGTTACAAACACTTTATAGGTTAATGCCTAAACCCATTGCTCTTTATTCAGTTACATTACTGGTTGTTGTCTTTAGATTAATCATACTCGTTCTCCCCTTTTACTTCACCACGTTGGAATACTCCTAGTTCTCAGAGTAGGGCAATCTAGGCTTTGTGCTCAAACTGGCCCAACTGAATCTGTGGCTCCTACTTTCACCACCACCGGTTTTCTTTTGAGCCCCTCACTGGTCTGTGAGGCAGATAAAAAGGTTACTTTCTTTAAGAAGTCTATTTTGACTCCATGAACTAAACCCGTAGATTAGTTACTCTTCCTTTACACACATCTTCATTCATCCTCCCCTTCTTTCCTGCTCGCCATACATACAAATCACATTTTTCTAGAATATTTCTAGTTAGTGTCCATATATATATATATAATTTCTAGATATATCTATCTCTCTACCAATTCATACTGTAAACTCACTTTTCTTTCCCTGTGAAACTGTATGGACTTTGAGGGTGGAAACCTCCATTTCACATCCTCAGTGTCCACCCTTATTAATAAATGAGTTCCATCAAACGTTTTCTCTAGTTTTCGTCCCATTATTTTTTTTTTACTCACTTTTTAATCTACCCACCTAACACACCTTGAAAATAAGGCATCTCTTGTCAGAAAGACTGACTGCTTAAGGCGAGCCTTTAAGATGCATGGGAGATATAAGAATCCAAGGGAGCAGGCATATTTTGGAAAATTAGCTTATGTGACTTTAAAGTGCCTTCTGAGTGTCAAAAGATCAATTAGTTCCTAAACAGCAGCAACTAGGGCAGTGGCTAGATAGATTTACCCCACTTCCACAGATTCAGCTGGGAAGGAGACGATTAGCCTAAATGGTGTTAGACAGTGTATTCCTTGTGGTAGAGCAGGCAGCATGAACTTCATGTTTACATCAGTTTCCGGTGTCCCTCCAGTCCTGTCAGGTTGGTGTGCAGGTGGGCCCAAGTACAAGCTGTGCACCCAACGGGTCTGTTGCATCTCAGGAACTCAAGTTTGTGAGAGCCTCCTGTTATGTCAGTGCTTCTGGCAAACTCTCCTCCCCTCTTCTCCCCTCTCCTCCCCTCGTTGTTTTGATCTAATATAATTAATTACCTGCAGGTCGTGTGTTACTTTTTTGTGTTTAGGAACAGAAACCCAAAGACTATTTCTCTCATAACTTATAAGAGGGGAGAGAACAATCAGGTATCCAAAACAAGCTTCCAGACAGGAAGAGTGGCTGGTTGTATTTCATGGAATTTACAATCCTGCCTTAATTTATGGAATATAATAATGCAGTAATTCACTACCTCCCAAATTCAGGTAAATCAAACCCATGTTGGAGTGGCACTAGTGATAGACAATGGATAGGAAGTACACAAATTATATTTCTCTTTTTGCTGCACCACTCTTGACTCAATTGTCCTACTTACTTCTTTAGCAGTAAAATAAGTAATAACTTTTTGTATCATTCCAGCCACTAGCCTAAGAACTTTTACTAATTCATCTCACTTAATCCTAAAAATAAACCTATGAAAGATACCATTACTTTTTTTTTTAAGATTTTGTTTATTTACTTTTAGAAAAGCAGAAGGGAGGGAGAAAGAGAAGGAGAGAAAAAAATGATGTGTGGTTGCTTCTCACAGACCTGCTACTGGGGACCTGGCCCTCAACCCAGGCATGTGCCCTGACTGGGAATTGAACTGGAGACCCTTTAGTTCACAAGCTGACACTCAATCCGCTGAGTCACACCAGGCAGGGCAGTTACCATTACTTTCTAGATGATGGAATAACTGAATATCCGCTACACATAGTATAAGTTTCAAGAGGGCAGAAACCATGTTTATTTTGTTCATCAATTTATATTCAGCACCATGATACTTGACACATAGAAGAAACCAATAACTATTAACAAATAAATAAACAAATTCCCATTCTAATGTGAAGATTCTGGACTTTCATTTACCAAGTAAATTGTTTTTGGTTTCATAATAAAAAAATTAATACAATTAATTCACTAGCCCAAGCCTGTGTGGTAGTTCCAAAATTCATCTTTCAATCTATAATTCTAAGGAATCATCATAGCAAGCTTTGAAGAAAAATGCATTGCATTCCTCTTACCTTACATATTAGGAGGTCTGAAAATTAAAGAACACACCTTTAGTTTCTGAGACCTCTGCATATTGAATTTGTCTTGTTCAACCTTGAAGTATGAATTAAGTGCAACATGTCTACTTGATTGGCTGCAGACAATATGCTTGAGTAAAACAGTTGTGTCTATATTAAATGATGCTTCATTATTCAGGGGAATAAAAGGATATAACTTAATTGCCTGTGATCAAATAGAAAAATAATGGCCTGTCTCCAACAGCCCTACCAAAGATAGGTAGATTGATACCAAGCTGGACAGATGGAGGAGTAGTTTTATACTAGAGATTGTATCCAAAAGTTTCCTGCAGTTTAAATGTACATTTTATTATACTGCTGAACTTTCTTTACCTTTTCAGTACAGTGCCTGTCTGGTTGAATTTATGGCCAGTGACATGCACTTCGCTTTATTCTTCTGAATGTCTTTTAAAAGCATTCTAGAACTCTCCAAACAATAAAAAAAAAGCTAACTAGAGTAATGTTTTCTAAACAATAACTCATTTTCTAAATGGCCAATAAATACAAACAAGGCAAGTCCCCAATGTTTTCTTTGTTACTTCCTCGTGAGAAGAAGAAATAGGAAGAAAAACCCATGTGGCCTTGCTACATAGTGACAGGTATATGGATCCCTTCCCGGCCAGCACTGAACCCCCAGCCAGCTCACCATGGGCCATTTAGCACAAAATGGTTGGAAAACAGCACCTGGAAGCAATGGCTCATGTCTTTTAGGCCAGTTTATCTTCAGCAGTTCCACTAGGTGGGATTGGAATGGAAGGGGAAATTCTACTGATTTTGAAGCTAACTTGGCTTTTCCTGAATCCCGAGTATCAGGTCTCATATGATTAATAGTGAACATATAATTAATATTCTGAATCAGAACAACTTGAGTGTAAACGATGCTATTAATAATTGCACCAGGACTGGCTCAAAGAAAGATTCTCGTAGGCAAAGAGAGACCTATGCTCATATTAAAAATGACAGATTCTGACTAATTCCCATGTGTCCCTGGATCCCATGTAAATAACATGAATCAGACATCCCGAACACTTATGCACACATACAACGATAACATTTGCATGATCTACACCCTATCATAATCATACCTCTGTGTCATTGAAACCTCCCCAATAATTCCTAAAGAGTATCTAAAACTTTCTTTCCTCTATTCTTCAATGCATTTATTAGTATGAAATTGAATAGATCATTTATAGCCTCACAATATATTAAAGGCAATTATTCAGAAATTCAATGTTATTTTACAAGAAATAAAACAGGATACACTTACTTTTAAAAATAGTGAACTATATTTCTAAATCAGCATCTAGATTTTTCTCTTCAATTTTTTAATCTGGGAATCGTAAAAATGTAATCAAGTATTTTTTATTTAAAAGCATAAACATGAAGGCCTTGTTTGATTGCACATCATTATATGTTACCTAGTTGACTGATGGGTTCATGGCTCTATCAAAGCTTCATTTTCATAGGCAATGAAAACTATAGCCTTAGGAAAACAGCCATTGGATGACCCTCTGCCTCTCCCCAGGCTTGCCCGATCCAAGCTGGGGTCTGGAATATTTCCCTGGCTCTGTGTGTTTTCCTTGGTGACTCTCCCACTAAAGTGCAGTGGGCAAAAGTGGCTTTCTGCTTCTGACAACAGGCAACAGAAGTCTTTTGCTCCACCGTATAGGTTAATTGACTACAATGTAGAAAACTGAGCAGATACGTTTGATTCTGATTGTTGTACCCCTCCAGTTGTGTCCTAGAGATTGTATCCAAAATTTACCCACAACCTGAAGTTGTAATTCATGGTCCATTAAGAGTTTGAGCACAGATAATAAGCTTAAATTAGTACCAATACAACAGTGGAAACAAATTTTAATTCCCTACTAGGTAATGTTCTAGAGTTATTCTCAGGTCGTTCTGGAAGCATTTTTTTTTTTTTTTATTGGGCCCTTTTCTTCTTTCCTTCTATCCTGTCCTCTGTTTCCACACCCAGGGCTCCATCCTGGCTGTAGTTTCACCATGCTCCATGTGGTCAAGTCCAGGGACATCGTTCTTTCTTCGACTCTGTGGCTGAGTCTTGGGAGACCATTTAAGTGCCCCATCTTCTCTCAGCCAGTTCTAAAACTACCGTTGAACAGTGTCTAACTTGTTTTGGGCCCTAAGAAGATACTCATTTCTATCATTTATGAAGCTTATACGGACTTATATAATACTACAGATGGTGAGAATCATATTTATAGGATTTTACTTTAGTTCGGTTTAAAAAGATTCTTTTCTTTTTATTGAATTTATTTGAGTGACACTGGTTAATAAATATATATAGGTTTCAGGTGCACAATTCTACAACACATCATCTGTACCCTGTACTGTGTGTTCACCACCCCAAGTCAAATCTCCTTCTATCACCATTTATCCCTCTTTACCCTCCTTATCTCCCCCCACCCCCTTCCCCTGGCAATCCCACATCTAATAAGATGATCTAACAAGAAAAATAGGGACAGACTCACAGATAGAGAGCGGGCTGACAGCTGTCGGTGGCAGTGGGGGGAGTTGGGGAGCTGCGTGGAGGTGGTAGTGGAGAGACTGAGCAAAAAAGAGAAAAAAGAAAAAAGCTCATAGAATTAATAGGTATATTTGGCCAAGTTCTTAGAACTTTGTGAAGTTCCTTCCACTCTAGCCTCCCAGTATCTAGCCATTCCTTTATCAAGGATGTTAACTAACTTTGTGTACAGTGTTTTGTCCTCTAGCTAACTTGACTTGCACTTTAAATTAGAGCATATTTGCTTTTTACATTATTTAGTATTAAGCCATGGACCAAAGGTTTCCATTTTATTTAACATTTACAATGATTATGTAAGATGACTACTGTGATTGCATTTCTTTAATAAATAAGGAAGTTTTAGGGAATCACATTGTTCTAAGTGGGAGGGCCAGACCCTTGAAGTATTTGTTCTTCAATCTTCAAAATTCTGTACATATTTGACTAATTGCATATTCACCCATAATTTTCTACTAACAAGAACATAAAATTCAACTTCTAATAACAGATATTTCATTGAACTGCATATATATAGATAAGGGTAACCAGAAATTACAGCAGCTGACTTTAAACTTGACTTTATATTTTGGGATCCAAAATAGCATCTCATTTTAAATTTCATAGGTTCAATAACATCAGTGAATGTAATTTATTACAGCATTAACAAATGAATCATTTTTGGTAAATCACAGCTGTTTCTTCAAAGCATCTATAAATGCTGTTTCCTGAATGCAAAGCAGTTTTACTTTCAACTTGCCTCCAAGGTGCAATGTGCGTTACAGTGCCTCCTGTGAATGCTTGCGATGGCTCACGGGCTTTAAATTCTACTTAAGTGGATATTCCAAATTTTATTATGATAATAGGTAAGGTACAGAAAGAGAAAAAAATGTAAAATAAAACAGTTTTTTTAAGTATTAGAGTAACCTTGTGTTCAAATGTCTGAAGTTCACATGACAGTCGTGAGGAAAGGCTGTGCAAGGAAATCCTAGAACCTCGACAAAGAACTGACTCCCTGGAGGGATGTAGCTTTGGTGGGAGCGTTCACGATTTTCTTAATTCAATTAACAAGAAGGAGGCCTACGGTGGCAATTTCTGACTCTTTTCTCTTCAGAGATCACACATTTAACATTCATTCCAGCTGCTAAGTGAAAACTTCATCTCCTATTTGCTTTTCTATTCATAGATGGCATGAATGAGGGAGAAAGAAGGAGAAAATATATTACATTTCAAGGAAGATAAATCCACTCAAACTAGCTAACATGAAGGGGTTGGGGGTGTTTTAAGGATGAAGATTGACCTCAAGGAAATTGAGAAAACGCAGAGCATTCTCACATTACCAAGGGAACAAAATTTGACATTTTTGGACAGATCTGGGCAGCAGGAGTTTGTGCACCCATGTGCTAATATTGGGCAATTGACATTAGTCAGTTACACCCGATGGGTCTGTTTTCTTTTGTTTTATTTCTATCTTGCTTCTGAGTGAACACCAGTTCATGTACCTCTTAATTCAAAATCCAGTGAAAGAACACATTTATTTTAGACCAAACAATGAACTGGAGGCCCCGGCCAAGTAGCTCAGTTGGTTAGAGTGATGTCTTGATACGCCAAGGCTGCAGATTCCATCTCTGGGCAAGGCACTTACAAGAAGCAACCAATGAATGGTAAATAAAGTGGAACAACAAATCAATGTCTCCCTCTCTCTTTCTCTCACAAATCAATAAATAAAATAAAATAATGAATTGGAAGTACATTCATCTCTAGCTGGAAATAAGGGACCATGTGACATATAGAGTTGACGTGGTCCAAGGGTTATAAGGAGGGTAGGACATGCGAGGATAAGACGGGTGATAGACATGCCAGTTCCTTCTCTACCAGGTGTTCGTGTGATCCGTATTAGGGCAGTTGGTCTTCTCTTGACCACATTCCTTATCGCAAGTCATACAATTCATGTCCTTGCATCAGAGTGAAAGAACCAATGCAAAGTCCTCTCAGTATTAATGTTTTAAATTATCTAGAGCTCAGTTTTTAAACTGAATGAACAGTTTTCTTAATACCTCCAACAATCACTGTTCTTGTTTTCCATTTTAGAAATTCATGAACTGCTGAAGCTGCTCATCTCTTAGCATTGTCAAGGATTCTGCAAATGCTTCCTACAAATCACCATGTGAATGCCTTCATGGGACATACTCTCATTGTTTTTATAGTCTTCCTTGGGGTAAGTGGGTCTGTTAAATTCTTTTATCCTTATTCAAAAGTCCCGGATTCCGTATTTCCTGTCTTCCACCATGACAAAACACTTGGTCTTGTCTCTTCCAGGTTTTTTGCTGTTTATGTCTAATTCTATGTGATTTGCACTTGTTTCTAATTTGTATTACGTAAGAAATGTTATTTAAGATAATAATATATAGATTTTGAAATATTACTTTATCCTTATTTGAGCAGAATGTTATTGTAGAACTGCAGAAACTGATAATTTAGGGATAAGAAATAGAATTACTATAAAACATGTTATTTTGTACAGTGAACATTACTGAGTATAAACTGGAGAAGTACATTTGTCAATCTGTACTGCCAGAATACTGAAAAAATCCAAAGATCTGAGGTAGCTTATATATATGTATATATATAATATATAATATATTACATATATATTTTGTAAAGAATGAATTATAGCACTGACTTTGAAGCTGCCATTTAGTGCATTTCATCCTATTTATGTAACAAAATCAGAGGTAGAGTTATCACTTATTCTGAAATATGGTACTGTCACATGTCCCTGACTTATCAGTATCATAATTAACTGGGGAAATGATAGGAATATTAAATATGGACACATACAGGTACAGCCTCAGAAATTCTGATTCAGTAGGAATTTGTATTTCTAAACATCACCCTAATATATTTTTTAAGAAATTACTGAGTTTCATGCATTTGTTGTTGGGAGTTAGATTAACGCAAACCTAATATATAATACTGATTCCAAAGTTTAGTAGTTGTCTGATCATGGGCAAGATAAATACTTAATCACTCAAAGCCTCCATTTCTGCCTTTATAAAATTATATACACACACACACATACACACACATGCACACACAGTTATTTATCTAATAAGATATTTCATCTTATGGCCCAGTACAAATTGCCTGAAGCTCAGCATTTGATATTAATGTCATCATCATCAACACCCCCTTTTCATTAACCATTGCTTTAGAGACATTACAGGAATTTTCTGAGTCTGTTTCTTCAGCTGTAAATAATGATCAGAGAACCTACCTCATGCAACTATGGGGCAAATACATAAAACAGTGCTTTAAAGAACTAGCACATTACTTGGTATAAAATTGATGGTCTAATTGTAATAATTATCTCCAATGTCAGTGAATGAAAATAATTATTGTTCTTCTGAAACCTGGGAAGCTGTTAATTAAGTAAGGTGGTTATTGAGGAAACGGAGCGCAGCTCTTCCAGGTGGTATTTTACAAGACTAGAGAATCACATGGCTGCTCTCCATCCATGCCACTGTCATCAGCAGGCAAAGGGCGAAATGCCTCTTACTTTTCCTTGAACATTCAACAAGAAGCAGTCTAGAACATAGTGTCTCTTAAACAGTGTTGCCAGCTTTAAAATGGAAATGCAAGACACTCAAATGTGAATTTCAGGTAAACAATAGATACATTTTAATGTATTAGTATTAATATGCCCCAGGTATGCTTCAGTGTAAAGATATTCTGTGCAATATGTGAACGTACTTGCAGTAAAAACAGTCATTATTTATCTGAAATTCAAATATAACTGGACTTCTTGTTTTGGTTTTTGCTTTTGATTTTTTTTTTTCCAATCCTGCTCTCCATTGTAGTACTGGATATTTGTCTTAAACTAATTTTTTACTTGGATGAAAATGTTCCTGAAGGTTGAGCCCACAGGCCAACTGATCCCATCATATGCGTGGCTGACCCTCACTGTGGGCAGCCTCAGAAGGCGATTTCTGATTCTCAGTCCCAGAGAGTCAGAAACGTGGGCAGTAAATTGTTATCTATTTGACTAACCTGTAATTTTTCTCAGTTGGCTAGATAATGTCAGTCATTTAATTCCATTTCTCGGCGTACTCTTTTTTTTCTCTTGAGCTCTTCAGCATGTCACCCTCTTCACAAAGTAGAAGGTGTCTGTAAGGCATTCCTTATTACTAATTTGCTGAGTGCCCCTGGGGACCACCTGTCTGGGACTGCTGTCCTGTCAGCACTAGGGGCTCGGGGGTGACTACCAGCCTGAGAAAGGCATTGCTGCTCTTCTGGATATGGCACTTCCTCTCTTTTCTCAATTTTCACATCAAAACCAATTTAAAAATAGCAAGCCTTGCCTTATAAGTAACACATAATAAAGTCTTGTCCAGGACTGATGAAAAGAAAAGATTTCACATATTTATGCATTGCAAGATCAAGGGACCTAGTATTCACATGAAAAACTGGGTAAGAAACAAATAAGCCAAACTGCCAGTACAGAGGGCTGCTCAGGACCCCGCTCTAGTCCCCAACCTACTGAGTGATTTTGGCAAATGATGAAGGTACGAAGTGTATTTCCCTACTCAGTATGGTAAAATATCTGCTGAGAAATAGAAGTGTCTTTAAAATAATAACACTGTAAATACTTATCTCGTTTTATTTTAGATGTTGTATTGCATAGTTTCCAAAAATATTAGGTGCATTTTTCAAATGACATCTCTGGAGACTGCATAGCAAGATAATACCAGGTGAACTCTGGAGAAATGATTCTGCAGCTATTAGGGTTACCCGGCAGTCATATGCCCAGAGCAGGTCTGCTTCAGGCTGGCGGCAGTGTGTGGGTTCTTGACTTCACGTAAGAAAGATTTCACAGTACGAGTCAAGGTGGTTTTGAGAGTATGTTTACTAAAACCAGGGACCTTGCAACAAAGGAAGGACTTTAGGTAGAAGAAGTAACAGGAGAAAGCCTAGATGGTGCTCGGCTTTGGCTCCTTAGAAAAGTTACAAGAAAGGAGTGAGCCTAGGCAGAACGGCATTTAGCTCACTGGGAAGTCAGAGAAAAGGGAATCCCTGGAGACAGGATCGGGGGTAGGCCTGGGTCTCACTGCTGCTGCCCTCTGGTCCCCTGGCACAAGTCTTCTGGGGACCCCTAGAGTTTAGGAGGAAATAAAAGGCTCATGCCTGGAAGGGGCATGGAGGTGCTCTGGAGCAAGCACGTGCTGAGTCTTTGTCATGAGCGCTTTTTCTCTGTGGGTGAGAATCTTAGGGGAGGGTTTGAGCAGAATATTTGTCAGCTTTCCAGGTGCATCTTTAATGTGCTGATGTCTCAAAATGATGCACATAGTGGGGTTTGAAAATATTCTTTGGTCTGTTATACGGTTTTATTTTTATCTTGGATTTGTCTGGATTTTAATGGGGTTTTGTTATTTGTTTCCCTGACTTCATCTGTCCTTGGGTTCAGCTTGCACAAATGACATTAATTGGGTCTCTGTGATCTATTTCCCAGGCCAGGGATATTTAAGCTAGGTATTATTTGGTTAGGGAGGAGAAGTATAAACCATTTGCTCTCGAGTGTCCTTGGTTAGGGGAGATAAAGTCTGGTAATTCACCAGCTCAAACTGTTTGGCCTTGTTCAATTGTCTTGTCTCAGTTTCCTCCCGCTCAGGAATTTTCCTGGCTTCTTACTGTCCTGTCACATTAGGACCACAGTACTGAGAAACAGTGGCCTCGCTTACTCCTTTATTACAGTGCCCGCAGTTACAGCGCGGAGACTGAGCTGCGGCGACCTGCATCCGTCTTCTACAGGCTTTTCTCGCAACCTTTGTTCACTTCTCTCTCAGTCGCTGTCACAGAGTGCAGGTGCGGTTGATTCCGACCAACTGTCGCTTCAGAAAACAAATCCCACCTCTACGCAAAAATGGCACAAATCGCACCGTGTATTGAGGAGTTACATTCTGGGCACTGGAGGGAGGTCTTTCCAAGCATTATCTCCTTTATTTATCACAACTGTATGAGTTAGATATAATTATTCTATTTAAGTAATGTATTGCGGGTGACCCAGATACTACATATGTGAAATTTAAATTCAAATTGTAGTCTAAATTCAAAGCTTCTATTCTCTCTATTATAAATACCTGCGTTTTATATTAACTTTCTGCCCAGCGCTTTGCTTAGTGACTAACACAGTAGGTGTGGGATGAAAGATTATTGAATAAATTACTACAAAGTTCTATGTTCAAGACCCTGATTCTGCTGTTACTTCTCTTTAACTCTTAGATACTCAACACTTCTTTCCATTTTCTGAGAAAATGAGCAAGCAAGACCTGCCACTGCAAAAGATAGTACATGTTGTGACTACTTTGTTATAATGGGTGCAGTAGTAAAAACATTGATTGTGTACAGAATGTCTACACAGTTGTTAGAATAAATGAAATACTTATATAAATAGGAAACACTTTTGCCTTTCTGGCTGCAGGAAATTAATTGTCTCTCAAAATTCCAAAAATTAGCACTTTTGTTTAGAAAGAAATGAATTTTTTGTCAGCTATTCTCAAAACACCTTCAAAGAAAAATTAACACTCTACTTTTGCCATATCATCAATATATATACTAGTGAGTGTCAGTATGTGGAAATATACAGAGAGAGAGAGATAGAGGAAGATATCAAATACAATGTCTTGAAGGAAATAACGGTTAAGAAAAAAACAGCGAAGAAAGTGCAATTATAGAACCATGAGCTTTAAAAGATGGGTGTGGTACCAGTCTAAAATGCATTAGGAATATAACAAATGCTAGATAATGGAGATAAAAGTTGCACTTCTTGAAAAAAAGTAAAAAAATATACACGGCTCTGTGCCTATTTTTAATGCAAAAATATATCAAGTGTCAGGGTTTAGTTTCATTGCAGAGATAAATTAAAAAGAATAAATCTTCAACTTGAGAGCATAACTGAACCTATGAATTATTTTATTTTTATTCTTTCATATTCTTATAATTCTAATTTATTACATGATTTCCATTTTTGCGAAAGAGGTAAAATACCGCACTATGATGATGTTTCCTGAATAACAACTTCGAAGGCCATATATTCTACTTTTGAGGAAGCACATTCATTTGAGTACTCCAATCGCAATATTAGTAATATTTAAGGAAAGCTGGGAAATGCCTTTGCCCTTATTCTAAACTGCTCAATATATAACTTATTTGTGATTTTTTCCTATTGTTATTTGCTTGCTGACATTAAAATACTTATCAATCACCGATAAAGGTTGTTTTTTCTCATAACGTCTATGAGGAAATATAAAAAAAATAAAAATGCCCCTTAGTAATAAAATATGATGATCTTAATCATTTATATTTTAACAGTTTTTCTTAAATTCTGTTAAATCTTTGTCTTAGAAAAGGGTTTTAGTATTCACCATAACGTTTTGTGTTTTTCCTGGTACTTTTTATTTTAAAAGTATTGATTCCTTTAGTTATTAATTTGTATCTTCTATTTCCTGAGTAAAGGCACTGTCATAGTGTTCAAGGTTTTGCTTCTGAACAATTCGTATTTAAATTTAAATATTAACTGGCATTGCCATGTACAATATTTCTTGACTCCTCTGCCTTGCTTTATTAACAATCACTGTAACATTGCTGCTGAGGAACTTAGAGATAATTTCCAATAGTTCTTCCACAAAAGAATACAACCAAGAGGAAATGGCTGTGTCCTTTATTCATATAATTCACTATCAGCCAGCAGTGTTTAATTTCCCAAATCTCTGACCCTGACTTCACTCAGTTCGGACTTACCATCATTTTACAGGTTAAAAAAAAAAAAAAAAGGAAAGAAACTCCATCCATTTTTAAATGGAAATACATTTTCTCATTTAAACATTCTCCCAAAAGGCATAAAAAGTAATTTTCTACTCTTGAAATGTCTGTGCTTAACATTTTATTTTGTCTGATCTTAAGAAACGTGATACAAGCAGATTTCACTAGGGTTATGTGGAACAGAGAGTATTGAAAACAATTAGATCCTTCTTTCATTTAGTAGGCACCAAAATGAAACAAACATGGTATTCAAAATGATTCTGAAGAAAAAGAGAGACTTTATCACAGTGAATGCAATTTTATAAATACATTTTGTATGCATTTATTGTAAAAAGTATGTATCTTTTTATTTTAGAAGAAACATTGAGGAACATTTGATTGTCACAAAAATGTTACAACTTAGATACTAAAACATTATTATCCCTGCTTTATAGTGGAGAAAATTAAAGTTCAGAGATATTAAAAGATTGATTATGGGCCAAATAGCTAGCTGGAGCAGAATCAGGACCAAACAAAAAGCATTATATATCCAAATCCAGTGTTTTTCCTAGTATTCTATTCTGCTCCCATATACAAAACATATGTAGCAGACTATGGATAATAATAAAACCAATTGGGTCCATGACCCTGAGGGGTTTAAAGTATTTAGAGGATAATAGGCAAGTAACCTAAGAGTTAGAATCTGGTCAAAAATAAAAAAGTTATTATCACTTTGCTTCTTTATTGGTCATTGCTTCTCTTCAACTCCTAAAATGCAAACACCATGAATG
This sequence comes from Desmodus rotundus, assembly GCF_022682495.2. Lineage (NCBI taxonomy): Eukaryota > Metazoa > Chordata > Mammalia > Chiroptera > Phyllostomidae > Desmodus > Desmodus rotundus. The sequence goes on from NC_071389.1 coordinate 51,678,665, forward strand.
CACACATTTTTATATGTTTTTATTAAAATTGTATCCACAGAGCCTAGGACAAACCCTGATACTCATTTAGCAAATGGCTTAAATGAGTGAATGAAAGTCAAGATTGAAAATACCAATGAACAGATAAGAAAGCACTGAAGTGAGAAAATGTTTACTGTCCCACACTTGGGGATGACTTTCAGATACTGACAGACGGACGGACGCTGCCTCAGTCTGGGACCTTCCCTCTCCAGGTCATGCTCCAGCCTTCTCACTGTGCCTTAGCTCTTCTGCCTGCCCTGAGCTCCCAAGAGGAAGTAGCTAAGTAATCGAACACATCCTAGCACTTGCTACTGCCTCTTAATCAATTATTTTAATCTGTTCACTCTGATAGCTATTCCCACTTCTAAGGAATAAGCTACATGACAGCAAGGGTCTTTCTTTTCCAATCTACTGCCTTATTCACAGCACTTAAAAGTCAAATGCTGTAAGAGTTTGCTATTTTATGGCTGAAGAAATTCATATAGAGTCAGGATGAGTGTTTGGAGATTAGATTAGTAACCCGAGATATAGCTGATACAAAATTCTGCTGGAGCAGGATGTTGATAATTGCTGAGACTGGTAAAGTTCTTTTAGGAATTTAATCTGAGAAATATAGAGAGAATCTAATTCTTGGAAAAATGACACAAAAGGGAAGGAATTTGGTTTTGGAGACCAGCCTGAGCAACAATAACCGGAAACGTAGCCCCTGAGAGGGAAAGACAAACTTCATCTCTGGAGTTTACTAGGACCCGAATTACTTTCCAGGACGAGTTTCCGTGAAGGCCGACAGTACAGAGGCTCCTGGAGCTGTGACTTTCTGTTCCCAGATGCCGTGTGTGTTTCAGTATCACAGTTTTACTTAATGTGGTTTACAAAACCCGTTGTTTACAAAAAGGTGGCAACACAGTCAATCAGACTACTCCTTAAATATATCTTTTGTTTTCTTATTCGGAGACTATTGTCTTGGCTTACTTGTGTTAAATAACTTAAACAAGAGTCCATTACTCACATCATTTTATATACACAGACCGTGTTCTGTCAGGGCAGATAACTGGAACATAACCCTCCATCCTCTATCAGCCTTATTGGTCTCAGTTTCTAAAAACAGGACGATCTCAAGGAGCGCTGCCATCTCTCAATGTGGGGTAATGTGAAGGACACCCAAAGGATTGCCTAATGCGGCATACTTCCAGATATATCCTCCTGTGATTCCAAAATGTCTATTTTTTGAGCCATTTTTAGCAGACCCTCTGGATGAAAGTACATTTAAATACAGCTATTGCGTCATTATTTGTCAGTTTGTGAAATCTTCAATATTAGGAGTTACAATAATAAAATTGTAGAATATTATTGTGGGTGACTTGTAGGAAGAGAAATTGGTTTAAAAAAGACATTTTATAATTTCACAAAATATGTGGAACTTTAACTGTTCTGTATTATTTCTTTTCTCCCCCCAAAATTGCTGCCATTGTTTTACATTCTGATCTTAATACTATTTTGCTTCCTAAATTTTCTCCCATCTGAAGGAACGTTTCATATAGGTTTGAATGATTGATACTTAAATAGAATGATTATATACATATATCTCCTGGGGAATAATAGATCTCCTAGCTACATCTTAACTGCTTGTTAAGCTGTCACAATCTGATTCCTTCTTTCCAGTGAAGAAAAAAAAAATAGGTAGTCGCGGAAAAAAACAAATTCCAAGAGCATTCAGACTGATCACCTCCTATTTGAGATAAAGAAACTGATGACTTGAGAGAGAACATGACTTCATAAAGTCACTTGGAGGCCCCCTGGACTAGGTTAGTTCAACCATCCATCTATGGAAATAAGAATCCCAGGCAACAAAAGCCTCATAACCCTTTGAAAAGTGCATTAGTTCCATACTCTCTGTGGTACTTTGGTAAATATTTGCTGATTTTAATAACAATTATTTCAATGCAGTCACTTCATTCAAGAACAGCATTCATATTGATATTTTCTCATAATTCTAATTATTTCAGGACCTTGTATGTGCATTCTTTTTACATTTTTGTTAGCTTTATGTCCTAGTTTTTGTCCTCTCCAAGTAAATTTACAAGACAAACAAAATCCTGATTATGCACTTGGCCAATAGAGATTATAGTGCCGTTCTGTGATTACATATTTTAAACATCTGTATTATGTATGTCCTTTAAAGTCAATCCATTTTATTAGTTCATTATGTAATTAAAGCAATTTTCCCCCTGTAATATATTATGCATTTCATAGAATAGAATAGCTTCTTCAAAGCCATTCTGGTCTAACATATAATTAAGTAATTAAGTTTGAGACTCAATAAAGAAAATACTCTTTGAATAATTAGTGAAAAAAGACAGACCATGAGCAGTGTGTGATGTGTTTTCTTTCACTGGTTTATTGCTGAAAACATAATGCATCATATGATAATACATATTGTTGATTACCCTACTATGAAAATGGGGGAATGGTATCTCTGACTACAATGAAAACAATTCATCCATAGGCAAATATAATTTCCACATAGTAAAAATCTAGTGTGTTTTATAAAAATCTGAGATTAATTTGATTGTTAAAGAAATATAGGTGAATTTTTAAAGACAGTATTAAAATATTTTTATAGTTTCAAAAAACTAGAGAAATGGTTAAAAGTTTCCAAAAAAGGTAAAATTTTCTCAGAAACATATTATAGTCCTAATGTAATTGTGGTTTTTTTTCTAGACTTAACTTAAGTTTATATTTTAATAATAAATTAATTTAAGAGTTATAGATTAGTTATTAGGGGGTACCCCCCAAAACCAGAATTATCTTCTAGAGGGTGGGTCCCTTGTAGTATAGTCTTCTGCCTCTACGTGAGGTGGAACCCATCTGTATCAGTGTGCTAGCTGGTGTTGTTGTGAGAGGCTGCGTTTGGACTCCGTGAATGTTTTGAAGACTCTTTCAATGTGTTTGCTCATTTCATGATGGGTGATTTACATGTGTGCAGCTGCCTGCACTGCATTGAGTGTTCAGCAGTTTTTGACTGAAAACAGCATGACCCCATAGCCCACCCTCCCTATTCACTGGATATTACTCTGAACAACTTTTTTGTTTGTGTTCTGCAATGAAAAAAGTCCTCATAGGGAAATGTTTTACCAGTGTGGAAGAGGTGAAATATAAAACAGCAGAAGCACTGAAAGGCATCAAAATCAACGAGTTCAAAAACTGTTTTGAGCAGTGGAAAAAATGTCTGCATTAAATGGAGAGTAGTTTGAAGGTGACTGAAGTTTAAATATGTAAGAAAAAATACACAAATTATAATAAATAAATTCTGGGGCTTTGGGGTCCCCCTGATATGTTTAAGACTTTATTTTTAAATAATAATAACATTTTAACATAAGTGAACTTAGAGAATACAAGAAAAAATAGTTTATAAAGAATATTGCTATAATTTTTGAGTTTCTTTCTGAATTATTGCATTTTATAGATTACTGAAACCTAGATCAGAGTATATTCAGCTCTAAATATTAAGTTAAGAAAATTCCTGGATCATTTCATATTTTTCAGTGAAAATCAATGATTTTATTTTTGTAATAACACTTAGGATGGATAAGGCTGCTTGCCGCCCAGGGGCAGGTAGCCTCAGACCCGAGGAAGTCAATCAGAAACCTGACATCTGTAAACTCATTCTCAGCATTCTACATTTCTGCTGCTCGGTTTGGAAGAATCTTCAGTACAATATGATGAGTTTGGTTGTGGTCATGGCATAGAAAAAAAACTCAATAAATTGTCTCTGGGGCTTAGCAAAGACTTCAAATAAATGAAAATGACTAAGAGGGTTCCAGGCAGAAAACAAATAGGAAAGGGCATTATAATGAAGCAGACAACACCTGTAATGATGGACTATGATAAAGTATTTTGTGCTCAGGGACACTGCAAGTAATTTTATGTTGCAATTACGTTGAAGGGAGGTTGTCACCTTCAACAGGGTTGATGTCACCTATAACAGAGAATGAGGCCAGAACGTATGCAGAACCCAAATGTGGTTTGATACTTCAAGATTTAGAAAAAATAGAGAAGCAAGTAACCTGAAGTAAAGAACCCATTTTCCAAATAACAATTCAGAAAGAAAAATTAAATTCTAAAATAAAGCAGCAGTAAGTATCAAAGCAAAGGATACATGTTTCTGAGTTATTTCAGAGCCGCAACTGATAGAACAAGGGCAGATGGTGTACAGCAGAGAGTGAGAGTAGCTAGCCTTCAGGAGACCCCCAAACGATCCCCATGTCCCAGTACTCACAGCCTCGTGTAGATCCCTTACCCGCTGTAACATAATTGGTCTGTGTGACCATTAAATACAAAAGAATTAATGGTATGCCACTTCTAAGAAAATGTTTGAAAAGATCTTCCCAGTTGGGAACAGTCTCTCTATTGGGTCATTTTCTCTGGGGGATGCCAGGCATAGGTCATGGGGAGCCTGGTCCACACGGGCAGGGACTGATCTAAAGGCCAACAGTGTCGTGAACAACCCAGCCTGGACACAGATTTCCAACTTCATTTGGGTTTTCAGACAAATGGCAGCCCCGTGAGCAGTTCTGCTGTTACTTCCTGACAGCCCTGAGGTAGCAGCACACAAAAATAAAATATTCTTCACTATGTTTTAAGCCACCAAGCTTAGAGGCCATCTTTTTTTTTTATTATTATTCAGGAGACAACAATTGAAAAGGGGAACAAAACATGATGCACAATTTTATGCTTTGTACAAATAGGATAATGGCACCATAAAGGAAAGCATTTTATAAGCCAGAGTGAACAAGCATAAATAAATAAAAGAGGAAAAACTCATGGACATAGACAACAGTGTGGTGATTGCCTGGGGTGCAGGCAGGTGGAGGAAGGTATGGGTGGTAAAAGGAGATGGATGGAGACTTGACTTGAGGTGATGAACACACAGCACAGTGTAGAGATGATGTGCTGTGGAACTGTGCACTTCAAACCTGTATAATTTTATTAGCCAGTGTCACCTCAAAACATTTAATAAAAAGAGGAAAAGAAAGGAGAGAGAGAGAGAGAGAGAGAGAGAGAGAGAGAGAGAGAGAAGGAAGGAAGGAAGGAAAGAAGGAAGGAAGGAAGGAAGGGAGGAAGAAAGAAAGAAAGAAAGAAAGAAAGAAAGAAAGAAAGAAAGAAAGAAAGAAGAAAGAAAGAAAGAAAGAAAAGAAAGAAAAGAAAGAAACATACAAATCAAAGTGTATGAACAATGGCCAAGGGCATAAACTAAGTTGTTAGCTAAGAGGTTTTGTCAGTAAGTAGTTTGTCAGTTGACATAGGGCTCTAAAGAATGATCTCAACTGGAGGCAATGATTGGCCTACTTGATAAGCAAAAACTACGGTTGAGAAATAAATGAACTTTTCTGTAATTAGGTAGTTTCATAGCAGCACAGCAACACAGTTGTTATTGAATTATTTTAAAGGAGAAAAATTTATGACACCTCCCAATTATATGCTGACAATGTCTAAACTCATTGGGTCTACTTTCCTAGCATTATTTGCAGTTAATAATTTATATGTACCCAATTAATAATTTATCAAATCTGTATGGCTATTATCACAGTTTCTGACCTAAATTCTCTACCTCAGTGTTTTTCCTTATTAGGTCCCCTGCTAACAATCAAGTTTACCAATCAAAATTCTTTCTACTCTATATCCCCAATTCAGCTGCCATGTTTTTTATTAAAACCTCCCTCAGTCTCTCCAAGAGAGTGTGTTGTCCTTCCTTTGAACTCTCGAGCACAATGTATGCTACTGTTAAATTATGTATTACGTTTGGACTTATATCAGAGGTACTTGCGTACTTCTATAATTAGACTTTGGGGGTTACGGACTGTGTTTACTTATTTTAATGCACTGCAGAATTCAAGGATGTCTTACACATTGTAGATCTTAGTCTCCAAATGAATAAATCCATGACACGTCTCAGCTTCAGAACATACTGACCACACAGCAGTGGGTTATTTCAGTAATAGAATTTTACTTTGGAGAGGGTGTATCATGCAGTTACTATATTTTCTTGATTCTCAAAATTACATTTAAACAGATTTAACTTTTCCATTTTCTTAAATTTTATTGAGGTGACATTGGTTACTAAAATTATATAGGTTTCAAGTGCATTCTACAAGGCATCATCTGTATTTTGCACTGTGTATTCACCACCCAAAGTCAAACCTCCTTCCATCACCTTATATTTGTCCCCCCCTTCCCTTTACTACCTCCCTCCAATTCCCTAGATCATTTTTACTGTTGATGTCAAAGAAAATCAGAAGCTACTAGTCAAAAGAATACATCTGATGCCTTTATTATTGTCAACACATGTGAAAAATATTCTACTAGTTGTTCATGATTTTCAAACCTCATGATTTGAGTTATTTATCTGGGCAACATCCTAAAATAAGAGTGTTCACTAAAATGTGGAACCTACATGTTATTTAAATATTCTCAAAAATTTCACCCTGTATCTCTGCTCTGGAAAAAATTACCATATATATATATGTATGATTGGTTGACACATTGTGCACAATATGATTTCTAAAATTGCAAAATTTCTTATAATATAGCAGGGTGATTTTAAATAGTGGTAAGGCTGGTTTGACCAATTTATAAATCTTAAAGCATTACTCTTTAGGTACAAGCTATCCATCGATAGCTTCTGACTCACTTTCAAAAAAATATTTAAATGACAGTATCACGTAACATCTGTCACAGATTAAACAGGAAATATAGATAGAACCTCAATGAACTTCACTATGCCGCCAAAATGTATCATCAAGCTTCACAGAGCTCATAGACCCAGTTCACATGTTCATTGCTGTGCTGCACAAACCCAGGGAGTATTTTTCACATTATATAAACTGCAATGATGTATTTGAAGTGGACAATGAAAAGTGCTTTGCTCATGAGCCCAGTTAGAACACAATGTTTTATTTTGATGTTATGTCATCTCTGTGATCTGAATAATTTAGAAAAATATGCTAGAATCTGAACATGAAGAATGTGTAACTCAACCATTAATTCTATTCCTATCTTCACTAAGAAAGTGGTAATTTTACATGGAAGTACGTGCTCTTGGTAGTACAGTTTCCTGTGTATTAAGTTTGTGCAACTTCTGTTAAAAACGTTAATCTGTCCCAAGTCCATCTGTTATCACATGAATGGAGGAACTAAAATAACAAAATATTAGAGTGAGAATATGCAGTACTCTCAATCCAAGGAAGAATATTCTGCCAATTTAAATTACTATTGTATCTACTTATTTAAATAAAGGTCATCACAGAGTCTACAGCTTTCATTTTAGGAGCAATGACAGTTAAAGCATTGACTTATTATGTTTCTTTGATTGCTTTTGAAAGACAGTCAGGTAAATACAGAGCATAAAAATAGCCAGGCAATTTGAATGTGTACGACTACATAGATTTGGGAAATGGAGATTTTTCTCTCTTTGTCCCATTTTTATTTCATTCATAAGTGTGCATGTGTGAGAGAGAGAGAGCGACAGAGAGAATGTTACGAACAATCGGAGAAGGCACATGCTCTCAGAAAAAGTGAATTAGGTGCATTCACAGATTTGAAAGAAAATAGCTACTGAATTAATCAAGACCCAGGCCCTTTATTCTTTTATGAATGTAAAAAGTAAAAATAAAATCCTTATTTTTTCTTAATGATAAATGTCCTTATTTTTATTATAGTGTAGTTTAGAAAGGATGGGCAATTTCCTAGTACATTGAAGTTTTAACCATTTTTTGTTGTTGTTTTGAGTCATGTGTACAATTAGAGTATGTAGTTAATGTATTTGATAATACTTCTTATCTTAACTATGATTTGAGATTTGTGACATTCCATCTTTTCAGAAGTGTTGAAGCTGGTTACTTTACCTGTTGTTATGCTAACTGCACTGTGAGCCTTTAATAAAAAACTATTATTTTTTATTCCAAATTTTTTTATTTGTCTTTAGTGATTCTGTAATTAATCCATGTGCACTAATTGAATTTGATATGCTTTTTTCCTACCTGTGATATTTTGAGCTCGTCTTCTCTTCTGAATTTTTATTATTATTCATCTTTATTGTAGTACCCAATATTCTCTGATTTCATATAAAGTATTTCTGTAGACATTTTAATAACATTTTCTTAGAAACATTATTCAATATTAATTTTAATTGCTTAAAATTCTTCTGGACAATTCAAGTATTATTTATTGACCCATCACTTGGTGAAGGTTTATTCTTCAATGCAAAACTGAGTACAATTGGATTATGATCTGATAAATTTATTGTAAGAATATTGCATTTTTCTTTTTTGAAGATTCTCTCTTGGGCAGTAAACACTAATCAATTCCACTGTGTCATTTATTTATTACCAGGAATATGTAAAGCCTTTTTCATTAAGATGGGTTCAATCCTCATGATTCCATTTGCAATATAAAATTATATTTTAGTTGTTTATAAGTTGATGTGTGTTCCATTAGAGTATATCAATCTTCATAAATGACTAATGCACAAAAACAAATTTAAATTTGCAATGTCACTATTACAATTTTATATTCTTTAAAATATCCAAACATGTAATCACTATCCTGTTTCACTTGATAAGTGGTCCAAGTCAGAATAAGCATTCTAATGATTTCATGTTAAAATATATGCTGGAGTCATTACTCACAGGTGAATATATTTTTATTCTGATAAATGCCTGGGTTTCTCAGAATGACTGAAAGCAGTAAAAAAAAAATGCTTACTGATTTGAAGCAACACAAATTCTCATTAACAATCTCTAGTTATAAATTAGTGTCTCAGGAATAAGGTATTTTTATAAGGCCAGACAAGGAATGCAATGTAGGACCTCACACAGATTAATAACATGGTGTCTATTCTGAAATATTTGTCCAATCTATATTTAAATGAGAGGCTGAGTATTATATGAAGAGAAAGCAAGGAGGAAGGTCTACTGGTGGAAGAAAATTTTCTTTCATAGATCAGCCTTGCTATGGACTGAGCTGTGTTGCAACCCCTTTACCCCTGACCCCAACTCATATGCTGAATCTTTAACCCCCAATGTGATTATACTTGGAGATGGGGCTTCTAAGGAAGAAATTAAGGCTCGATGAGGATATAAGGGTGACACCCTGATGTGGTAGGATTTCTATCCTTTTAAAAAGAGAAGCCAGAACTCCTCCCCACCCTTCCCACTCTGCTGCATGAGAACACTGTCTAGTCGGCTACAAGCTCCCTGAAGAGAGCTCTCCTAGAAATGTGAAAAAAATCCATTTCTGTCATTTAAGCCACCCAATATACAAAGTCTGTCTAGAAGGTATCTAGCCATGCAATATGAAAAATAGAGACATTTCTTGAGGAAGATACAAGAAACATAGTACACAGGACAATGACACCTCAGCCCCCTTCAAAGAAGGCAACTTGGGACCTCACACAGTTCTCCCAGTTGACATCAGCTGCCCTGTCACATTTTCCTGAATCTCATCAATGGTCTGAAATCTCTTCCCTTTCAAAGGGGATTTTAGTTTGGGAAAAAGCCAGAAGTTACAGGGTGAAAAATCTGGGCTATAGTGGGGCTGAGTCCCGTGAGTGATTTGATGTTTTGCCAAAAAAACTCTGCATGAGATGTGATGCATGAGTGGGTGTGTTGTCATGATGAAGCTGCCAATCACCAGGTACTCAGAGCTGTGGCCTTCTGAATCATCCGAATAGTTTCTATGGAGAAATGTTCAAGCTTAGTGCAAAATTTGATGCAGAATTGTTGCTCTACTCATTCAATCACTTTGAATGTGACGACTGCACAGTACAATTGCTCACTCAGTAACAACTACCGGCCCCATAATTATCTGCCTCTTATCTTTTTTCACACAAAACTATCCATTCCCTTCAGCTAGAAACAGTGTTATATTCATTTTAATACCCTCAGAAATTAATACAATATCTGGTACATCTTAGGAAATCAGTTATTTGCAGAATTTACAAATGAATTAATGTATTATAAACTCTGCATACATATATTTTATCTTTACAACTCAACATATTATTAATTATTATGTTAGGTATGAAAAAACACATTGAAAGTAAGGAAATATATAAAGTCAAAATAACCTTTTATAGAAGCACGAATATTCGCTACTTACCCAAAAGGATGTGAAAAAGAGCACCACACACAGAAGGTGCCTGGCCATGTGATGCTCAAAGACCCCCAGGAGCTCTTAGGGTCCCCTCTGTCCACATCCCTAAGCATGCATTAAGTCAGCCTGCATTCAAATCACAGAGGTGGCATAGAGATAATTGTATTAATCTTATTAAAGTATTTGTAAATTAAATATAGAAATGAAGGTAAAGTCCTTAACCTAGGGACTAAATTAAAAATAATAAATATACTATCTTTATATTTCTTTAAAATTGCAATTACTGCCTTGTAAACTGCATTTAGAATGGAAATCCAATTCTTGAATGGCTCTGGGTAGTTGAAATGTCTAATTTATAAGTTCTTGAGAAGACGGGATATGCATTGCCAATTTATGTAATTCTTTAAAACTTAAATGCTCCATGTCCAGGAGTTCAGTTGCACTGATGGAGATAACTATATTTTTAAACAAAACTAAATTCATGATATTTTTATTCGTAGGATAATGAGATATTTAAAGCACCTTGTGTGACTCAAGGTTCCACCTCAATGCATTCTTGCCTTAAATTCCCTCAACTACATGGGTTAATAATAAAAGATTTTTTTAACAAATACAATTTTCAAACATAAGGAAAAAATAAATAAAAAATTATACAGTGAGCACCAATACATCATTACCAATATTTTTCAGTTATCATTTTGTAATAGTTACTTTGTGGCATGTTTATTCTATCCATTCCTCTTTTTCTTCAATGGCTTATTTGGTTATTTTTTAATCATTTTTTATTGTTATGCTATTAGAGTTGTCCCAATTTCCCCCCCTTTTGCTATCCTCCTCCTATTCCACCCCCGACTCCCACAGTCAATTCCCACCCTGTTGTCCATGTCCACGGGTCACTCATACATGTTCTTTGCCTAATCCCTTCCCCTTCTTTCCACCATTGACCCTGCCCCCCTCCCCTCTGGTCACTTTCAGTCTGTTCCATGTTTCCATGCCTGTGCTTCTATTTTGTTCATTAGTTTATTGTTCATTAGATTCCTCTTAAAGGTGAGATCATATGGCATTTGTCTTTCACTGAGCTGCTTATTTCATGTAGTATTAAGAGTCTCCAGTTCCATCATGCCATCACAAAAGGTGTGAGTTCGTTTTTTCTTTCTGCTGCATAGTATTTCATTGTGTAAATGTACCACAGTTTTTCATCCACTCATTTATTGATGGGCTTTTAAGCTGCTTCTAACATTTGGCTATTGTAAATAGTGCTGCTATGAACATTGGGGTGCATAGGTTCCTTTGAATTGGTGACCCGGGATTTTTAGGATATAATCCCAGCAGTGGAATTGCTGTGTCAAAAGGCAGTTCCATGTTTAGGTTTTTGAGGAAATTCCATACTGCTTTCCACAGTGGCTGCACCAGTCTGTATTCCCACCAATGGTGTACTAGGGTCCCCTTTTCTCTGCATCCTAGCTGTATTTTCAGGGATAATGTCTATAGTTCATTCCTTGTTGGATTTTAAAGTCACTTACAAATTGTAGTACAGTGAGCCCTTAAGAATGCATATCATGAACCAGAGAATGTGACTTTCTTAAGATTCTTCACATCTGGTGATGATCATAATGAAACATTATTTCTGTTTTCCAATTGTTTCAAACTTTTTCCTTACATGGGTCTCTGCTGGAACTTTACTTGTCTCTCTGGCTGGAAATTTATTTGTGTCTCTGCCTGGAAAACTCATATTTTTTGCTCTTCTTTATCTGTAAAATTACTACTTTTCTGTCAAATATCAGATTTAACTTAGTTGTTTTAGACATTTTCTTTATGTCCTAAGTCTAAATTATTAGATGTAGCTGATTTTTCTTTCTCAAAGAAACTGGTTATTTTCAGTGATGTACTTGTTATTTGTTAGTTATTTGTTCCCTCTGGATTCCCTCAGAAAACTATAAGCTTAATATTTTCCATTATATACTAGGCACCTAGCACAGTGTTTAGCACATTGTTCCTAAAATATATCAGTCAGATAAATATATGAAAAATTACAAAAATTGTAAAAAGCAAGTAATATAAATGCAGTGATGTGTTATGTGAACATGGGAAGACCGTGCTATTGCTGAGCAGAAAACATGCTTCCCTCATTTTTTCCAGATATATACAGGGTCTGGCACAAATAATGCCCCTTTTTATTACATAAAAATCTTTTATTACAAAATCATAATCAAGTAATTCTGTAACATGACAATATCACACTCAAGCACACCATATGACATTTTAGGTGAAATGTTCAAACTGCTGTCCAACTTGTGTGAGACATTCATGTCCCCTGCCAACCACACTCAATGATGTGACTTCTGCTGGACCTGGTACATGCTATGTGTGTATGTGTGTGTGTGTGTGTGTGTGTGTGTATATATATATATATATAATGTGTGTGTATATAACACACACACACACACACCCTGAATGAGCCCAGTTTTGTTTGTTTGTTTCCCATTTTGTGACAGGACCACGATTCATGTCTCTTCATCTCATGTCTCCAGCTTCTTCTCACAGCTCCCGAAAATATGTCCCTAAAAATGTCTCTGAATCTGTATGCAATCACTGAGGAGACAAATAACAGCAAGGAAAATCATCACAACCTGGAAAAAATGGAAAACGCTTTTTGTGAGCTGCAGAACTTGTCAAGCAAGTCTACTCCAAAAGATCTCCAGCAGTCTTAATGTCTAAAAAAATACTATCTGTTTTTGGAAAATAAAATGTAAAATGCTGGGTCAATGATGACATGATATTTTCATCATCTTCCAGGTATTACTTTCAATAAATATATAAATGAGAATGGAAGCCTAATCCAAACCTCCTACCGTATAAACATATACCATGGCCTCGATACTAAAGATGCACTGGAATAGGCTGGCATGGTGGTTTCCAACCTTTCCAAACAAATTTCATTAATTGAAACCCCAGGGTTGTAAGAAGGATAAACACTGGGGGAAGTGAAATACTATATCCTTGAATATTCATAATACAGACTAGCATTTTACAAGCTTTAAAAATTCTATCGTTAAGGAACACTGCTAATTCTAACATTTTCCAAACTCTTTTGACCGAATACTTCCTTGTTATGTTTCTTAGTAATAATTTTTAATTATTAAAATTTGGTAATTTTAATAATATTACCATAATCATTTATTATTGCATAATAGAACTTATGCATAATTCCATAAGTTTTGACCCATTTATGGGCAGCACATTGGTCTTGGAGTAATGATACATTTATATAATCATGAAAAGACCTAAAGTCATTTTTTAAAAAAGCATGTTCCCCGTCTGAAGCCAGTGGACTTGCCAGAGGTTTGAGTTCTTCCGCACACTGGTGGAGGCTGCCATCGTGATTCAGGGTGTTAATACTCTGGTAGTTTGGTAGAAATGTTGTGTCTTGGGCCTATATTGTCTCCTCCCCACGCTGTTTCATTTGCATTGCCACCTTATAGTGAGGTTATATTGTAAAACATCTCTATCACTTGGAAATTAATCATAAGGAAGATCTTATTTCTGATAGAAATAAATGCCCCATTTACAAGTACTATAATTCAAATTTCTCAGAGCACATGACCTTTACTACCATTAAGATGGACTATTCCAGAACTATATGTTGTTGTTTTTTTTTTTAATTTTTATTGTTATTCAATTACAGTTGTATGCCTTTTCTCCCCATCCCTCCACCCCACCCCAGGTGAACCCACCTCCCTCCCCCACCTCCATCCTCCCCCTTGGTTTTGTCCATGTGTCCTTTATAGTAGCAGAACTATATGTTTTCCTTGCTTACCAGAGTGCCTTTCTTCCTTTCACTGTCCAATATGTATGTGATATTTTAGAACATATAACATTATAAATACTAAAAAAGTCCCTGGATTGTCATTATATGAGATAAAGTCAATGGTTTTCTTTAATCTTACTTAGATTTTTTTTTTTTTGCTATAGGCAATATTTTCTGAAAAATATGGCACAAATTTTTCAAGTGGATACTACTAATTTATTAGGAAATGTCTCAAAATAGAAACAATTTTAAGAGAGATATGTAAGCGTCTAATAAAGCAATGCACATGCATGTAGAGCCTTTTGGTTGGGGAGTGACATGGCAAGGTGTTGGAACAATGACAGTTTGAAATAAAGTATAAATAACTCTAAAACTGTCATTATCAAAAATTGCCACTGTTATTTTCACACCATTCCCTATCTCAATTTTATATAGCTTGTCAGAAGTTTCCATTCAGGTTAAAATTAGTTGCGTTTTAATTGAAGAACTTTAAAGGAATTAAGATAAACTCACCCTTTTATATAAAAGCTCAAATTGTACTTTTTTATTTATATGATATTTTTATTTTTTATCTTAGCATAAAATTCTTGTTTAAATAATGAATACATTAGAAGGTGACATAACATAAGAATTGGGTTCTCATGCTACAGGAAAAATGTTAGATAACTTAGTACTGAAAAGTCTCTAAATTGGTTTCATCTCAAAATTTCCCTGAAGCTATACACATTTTTTATTAAATAAATAAATAAATAAATAAATAAATTAGAAAACAAGAACTTAGGAAGTCCCCTCAGCTGATTCAGAGAGGCCAAAATCTTTCTCGAATGGAGCCAGACATAATCAAATGATGATGGGTTCCCTGTTTTATATTTAAAAACAGGTATTGGAAGTTTCTGTCATAAAGCAGTTAGTATAATTTTAAAGATAATACTCTCTTTTTAATTCTGACTTATAGCATTTTACTTCCAATAATAGAAAGCCAAATCACCCTCTAAGAAAATTTGACAGACATTTAAAACATATTTTTGAAGTTATTGGGTGGCATATAAGAAAATATTAATGGTATACTGAATGTATGTCTTAAGAAAGGTAGCAGCTAAGCTTTAATTGATCTTGGTTGCTGATATTGGATTGAGGTTATCTGTGATTCCAGGTATCTATATGTAGCAAATATATGTCCTCTTTGGGAAGATATTATGTTAGCCAGCAGCTTGTTCTTAATCACAATTTTAATTTATTAAAGCAAACAAAGAAACAAGAACTCACTCAATAACATGAAAAGTCAAGACAATATAAATGAATAATAAAAGAAGCAAAATCAACAGAAACAGATACACAGGAGTCTTGCCAGTATTAATCAATTTTATTAGTCTTTTCAAGACAATGAACATTGAATTACGTTTCTTTTAATATGAGTTTGGTTTTTCATTTTATTATTTTTTGTTTCTTTACTGTTTTGTCCTAAATTTTTGTGTTTAATTTACCATATTCTAATTCTATAGTCCACAGAAATATTAAAAATATCAGGCACAGACTTTAAAATAACTAAAAATTCTTAAAAAACCTAGTGGTTTTTAGAGCTAAAATTTAATATGCCCTTAATTGAGAATTCAATGTATGACCTAGCTATAAATTAGACAAAACTGAAGAATTACTGAACTGGAAAGTAGACAAAATTTAAGACAAGGGAAATTTAGGAAGAAAGTGTGAGAGACAGACAAAATATACAAAAAAGAAAAAGAAGATTTAAAAAAATTATATTTTAAGTCCCACAGAGAATGGAGACATGGTATGAAAGCAATTTTCACATTGATAAAACTTGGAACTTTAAACATGACAAACACATTAGACTGTACATTTAGGAAATCTTAGGAATTCTAAAAAAAAAAAAAAAAGAGGGGAATTCTTACTAAGCATCCCTTAGTAAAAATACTTAGAGGCAAATACAGTCACGTGCCACTGAGTGATGCAGATACTTTCCCAGAAGTGCATCCATAGGCAATTTCCTCATTGTGTGAACATCACAGAGTGCACTCAAACAACCAAGATGGAATAGCCTACTACACACCTACCCTACATTGTATAGGCCATTGTTCCTGGGCTACAAACTTACACAGCATGCTACTGTATAAAACAACACTATGGGAAATAGTACAATCAAGAGATGCCATAAACAAATGTATTTTTAGCGTGCTAAAAGGATATAGATAGCTACCACACTGGAAGCTCATATCCAGCTAGCATATTCATTGGGAAAGAAAGTGAAATAAAAGCAACCTCAGGGGAAAAAAAAGAAAAACACTAAAAGAATTCATTACTTTTAGATTAGCACAAAATAAAATTAAAATGGAAGTTCTGTTAGCAAGAGGAAAATGATCTCAGATGGAAAATAAATCTAAATGAGTACTAAATGTAAATTCAATAATTTTTGTCTACTAGTTATTGAATTGATATATAAAACCAAAATGCTGTATAATTTGGGAGGTAGCATAAATGTAGTTATCTACAAAATAACCACGTGTTAGTCACTCAAGAACATCTCAACAAATAGCAAAGGATGTGATCATACAGCTGGCTCTCTCTGATTACAACACATTAAAATATAAATCAATTAAAAATGCAGCTAATTCTGATAGGTATACAAATGAAATAAATAACTAAATAACTGATAGGTCTAAAAACGTAATCATCCTATCACAAACTTTAAAAAGCATAGTAAATTAAACAGAAATAAATTTTAAAAAGGAAAGTAAAAGCAGAAATTAATGAAATAAAAAAGCAATATAATATTAAAAGGAAGAGCTTAGCACAGAGTTGGTTCTTTAAAAATCCAATATAATTAATTAACTGCTGGAAAAAGTAATCCCTAAAAATGAGAGATGACAAACTAATTAATATTATAAGTAAAAAGGGGACATGATATATCTTTCAGAGGTTTATGAGGATGATAAAGATAATAAAAATATAAACAATTTCATTCCCGTATTTTGATAATTAAAATAGACAATAAAGACACCTAAAACAATACAAGAAAGCCTGAGTTTTCTTTTTACTATGGAAAAACTGAATCTTTAATTAAAATATTTTCATTACAAAAAATCCTGGCCTGGATGGCTTCCTACATCAGTGAATTCCACCGAGAGTTAAGGAAGAAATTTTCACTAACTGTTTGGGACTAAAGAAAAAGGAATGTATTCCTAAACTGATTTTGGAAGCCAAATATAACCATTATATCAAACACTTAACAAGAATGTTAAGAGAATGGAAAATTGTAGGTTCTCCACACTTGAACATAGGTGAAAAAACCCTTTAAAAAGTCATAGAATTAATTAATTTGGATAATATGTCACAGACAAGCTGAATCTTCTCCAGTAATTTGAGATAAATACTATGTTCAAACATAATTGAGGTGAAAAGGCTTTTTCTTATTCAACTTTATTCAGAAAAATTATAAAATAAATGGTAACACCTATTCAAAAAAAAAAAAACTTTTAGCAAATATCCCTCAAAGGATGGTATAAGGGAACTTGCTTCTCTTCAAAATTATAAAGGGGGTTATACAAATTACGGCAAGTGCATATTTATTTTAAACTAGTGAAGACTTTTGCTTTGAAAACAGAAAATGGACAAAAATGTCTGCTACCATCTTATCAAATATCTTGTTTCATAAGGAACATGTGTAGAAGCCATTGTATCAGGTTACATTTGTAATGTTTCAATGCACCATTTAGTATGAAGTATGAAAAACCGATAGCAAAAAGAGTTGGCACACAACTAACTTTGTTAAAACAACACTGTTCACACTTAGATTAAGGAAAATTTATAAGATTTCCATCTCTTGTTATTGGTGAGTCATTGGTTAATTTCTTATGTTGTCAATTTCTGAATTTTATTATATTGGGTTGGACAAAATGTTCATTTAGTTTTTTTCCATATGATGGCTCTAGTAGTGCTTAGTTGTCTTTAACTTCATTCAGAACAACTTTTTGAGATTGTATTGTGATAGCTATGGTATCAATGTACATTAAAAAAAAAAACCCAAATTGGGGAATTTCGGTGCAGACATTTTAATACTGAAAGGTAGACATGCAATTGAAATGCAAGAAGTAAATAAATAAAAAGACTTGTGCAGTGTGTGGAGAAGGTGCTGTGATTGATCGAATGTGTCAGAAGTGGTTTGTGAAGTTTCTTGGTACTACTGACTTTCTGGCCAAATCTTTGCTGTGGGGCCGTCTGATGCACTGGGAGATGTTCAGCAGCACCCCTGGCCTCTGCCCACTAGAAGCCAATAGTGGGAGACAGCCAACACACTCAAAATACCCAAATTAATAAAGTTATTGGTGAACCTGAAAAATGTGTCTTTTATTTTATGGAAAAACTGAGCAGACTTTATGGCCAACCTAGTAGATTACATATTAAATGCATTATCAAATTATCTAATAAAATATTTAGAATTTTCTCTCAGTTTTGCATAAAATAATGCAACTTAAAGAATATTTAATTGACCAAAAAGATATCTTCTTGACAACTAGTACATGGAAAATTTCCTTTTATAACGTAACAAGGAGTTTTTCTTTACTCATATTTCTTGCTTGGGCCTTAACAATTATGCTTATACAATCAACAAATGCTAATTAACTATATCCTGGATCCCATTTTTTTTTCCCTTGAAAAGGCTCCATCTTAGTAGAAAATGTGTGGAAACAGAAATAGCAGTGATATGTTAAAGAAAATGAGAAGTGTCACTAGAAGGGAACCGAGAAAAGTGTTTAAAAATATTAAAAATGTTCTCTGATAAAGGGATGAGTGGGGTTTGTTAAAGACTCCATATTTAGATCTATTATAAGATAATATTTAATATCTTAGTTATAATTTTTGTCCTCTTCAGGGGAAGCGAGAACAAGATGGTCTTAATTAACTGTTCTTATAAATTCATAATATGCCTTTACTTTGATCTACTCTAATAATTTATTTTCCCTCAGATAGAGGTATGTGCCACTAGATACAATGTATGTGTTTCAGAAAGTTTATATACAAAATGTGGATTCATTGCATTATAACTTAGGATTTCAAAATGTTTTCAAGGTGTTAGGATGCTTTGCTACCTCCTCAGAGACCATTATCAGCAGCTGAGAAGGATGTACCTTATTGGCAGGGCTCCAGCTGTTCACTTCACACACTGACCTACTCAACTTTCACCTCTTCAACATATCCAGTGGGCTTCATAAGATTTCATTTTCATTTGGACAAAGGTCCCCAGTCAAAAAAAAAAAAAAAAAAGGAAAGGACAAAGCAGTCATATCTCCATTTATTTGCCACTTAAAGGAGATGTAATGATATCTTAGTTATGCAGGAAACGAACACCTTGTACTCCACGTGCTTTTTCTATTTCATCTGCCAGTTCTGCTTGAATCCCAGTGCTTGAAGTCCTGCTTTACCTTCCCAGTGTTATTAAAGTATCTGTTGATAGTCTCTCAATCCCAGAACATATATCATCATTTATTTATTCACTCAAGAAAAAGTTGTTTATTCCTGCTGTGTTTCAGGTATACATAATACATAAGTGGGGGAGAAAAAACTTTTCACTTTGTCCTTGTTTTTATGTTTTATTATTTTTAATCAAATAAAGTCAAAATTTTTATTTATTTTTAAGTTTATTTCTATTGTATTTTTCCATTGCTATTTTATCCCCCATAGCCTCTTCTATCTCCCCCAAGCCTCTCCCCGTCTCAATCACCATGCTGCTGACCATGCCTGTGAGTCCTTTTTTGTTTTTGCTTGATCCCCCACTCCCCAGACCCTCTGCAGAGAGCTGTCAGCCAACTCTATGAGTCTGTCTGTATTTTGCTTGTTAGTCCAGTTTGTTTATTAGATTCTACGTATGAGTGAAATGATATGGTATCTTTTCCCTGACTGGTTTATTTCACTTAGCATAATGTTCTCCAGGTCCACCCATACTGTTGCAAAGGGTAAAATGTTCTTCTTTTTACAGCCCAGTAGTATTCTGTTGTGTAAATGTACCTTAGTTGTTTTATCCATTCATCTACTGGTGGATACTTGGGCTGCTTCCAAATCTTAGCTATTGTAAATAACACTGCAATAAACATAGGAATGCTTATATTCTTCATAGAACTGGACAAATAATTCAGAAATTTATATGAAACCACAAAGGGCCCTGAATAGCAATAACAATCTTGAGAAAGAAAAACAAAGTTGGGAATCATGCTATCTAATATTAAAGTATATTATAAGACCATAGTAATCAAAATTGCATGGCACTGTCATAAAAACAGACACATAGATCAATGGAACAGAATAGAGAGCTCAGAAATAAACCCACACCTTCACAGTCAATATTTAACAGAGGAAGCAAGCACATACAATGGAATAAAGATAGTTTATTCAATGAATGATGTTGGGAAAATTGGACAGATACATGCGAAATGAAACTAGACCACCTTCCTAAACCACACACAAGAATAAATTCAAAATGGATTAAAGATTTAAATGTTAGATTCAAACCGTAAAAATCCTAAAAGCAAACATAGGCAGTAAAATGTCAGACATTGCTCATAGAAATATTTTTGATATATCTCCAAGGGAAACAAAAGAAAAAATAAACAAATTGAACTACATCAAACTAAAAAAGTTTTTCCCCAGCAAAGGAGACCATCAACAATATGGAAAGACAGCCCACTGAATGGGAGAACATATTTGCTGATACATCTATTAAGGGGCAAAACATTTCCCTGTTTTTAAACATTTGTTTTTACACTGAAACTGATTTTTGCCTCCAGCCACACCTGGTTATTGACTCTGTACATCATTTTTCTTGCTTTATTATTTCTGTTTTTGTTTTTTGTTTTTTACTTCAACCCTCTCACTATAGCCTTCCTTACTGCCTGGAATTTATTACTCTCCCCTTTCTTAAGGTGTTTTCGCCAATAGAGGCTTACATCGTCTCCCTTACGGTAATCGGTTTCTGCCCCTCCCACCACTGTATTTTTTTTTTTTTTTTGAAAGACTTGTTAAGACTCTCTGGGTGAACTTCTCATTTTCCTTTATTTCCTCAACCCATTTCAATCAGATGTATGTAAGTCACTTTGGTCAAATTTGCCAATTCCATCTTAACAAACAGAGAAGTTAATAATTTCTGATATTAGTTAACCTCTCTGCAGCATTTCCCCTGTTTATCTCTCCTTTTGCTTGAGAAGCCTTCTTTAACTTCTCTTTAGGGAAATGCAGTTTTCAGATGATTTCTTACCTTGTTATCCACCTTCAGCGCCCAATGCTGGATGGATATTCCTCAACATCACACTGGTGTCATGTAACAGCATTCTGTCCTGTTCTTATTCCATGTTTTACCTGAACGATATTTTTTTTAGTTAGTCGTTTCCTCCTGTCCCATGGAGTTAATACCATCCCTACCCTGCTTACTCACAAATTTACATGCCTGGCTGGGGCATTTCCACTGTGAAACAGACTGATACATACACAGAACTGTCTGCTAGATATCTCATAAACTGGCATGTATCAAATTAGCAGGTTTAAGATAAAACTTTTCACTCTTTCACCCATACCACACAAGCATAAAAATATGTGCACACTGGCATACACACACAAACACTAACCTTTTATAAGCAGGGTTTGTACCAGAGGACATGGAATTTATTCACCCAGTTCTCAAACTAAGACCTATCATCTTTTTTTTTTTTGCATTGTGGCACAGAGTTTATGTTTTCCAAACAAGTAAAACAAAAAGCTTAGCTTGAAAATAGTGAAGTCATATATATAAACAATACCTCCCTCCCCCAAATGCTTTTCTCTTGTTTCCCTTTGCAATAATCTATTTCTTTTTTTTTTAATTAACTAATTTATTTTTATTCAGTTACAATTGTCTGCATTTAGGGAGAAAATGCAGACCTATCATCCTGAATTCTCTTTTTTCATTGTGGTCTCTTCTGAGTTACCTTTAAATAACCCCTCTCTTCATTTTTTGCCTCACTCTACTCACTTTTATTTGTCATCATAACACATCATTATCTAAAATATTACATATTTTATAATTTATTTATTTGTTACCTCTACTGCTGTATTATAAACACCATGAGGGCAGGGACATTGTTTTACTTTTTTAATGTGTCCTCAAAACCTAGAAATTCTGGCATACTGTAGGCACTAAATAAATACGCATTGAATAAAGAAATGTGTGTGCAAGGAATTGGATATAAGCATAGAACTTTGTTGGCACTACTCACTCTGCTGGTAACATTTTCCCCCCGTCTCTTCTTCTTCCAGCGTGTTCAGGGTAAAATGTGCTTCATCTTTTGTCTATACTAAAATTGCCTCTTCTCATTTTTTCTTGATTTCCCCTGGAAGTTTTAAGTGCTTACCCTGCTGGGTTTCTCTGGTTCCTCGAACAAATCTCCACTGCAGCAATGTTAGCATATATTATAATTGTGTGTTTTTACACCTTTTTGATCTCTAGTTCATATGTTATTTAAGTATAGAATGTGTTTTTTAATTATCTTAACACACAAAAGACACTGATAGGTGTATATGGTAAACAGATGAAATTTAAAATATTTTATATTAATATTTATTAGAGGGGCACATTAGAAACTCATTTCACACTGAGTTTATTTTTTAAAGAATGTAAGTAATTTCCTCTCAATAGACTCTGATGACAATATATTATTTTGCTTTGAAACAAGGCTTCTACATTCCAATACAGGCTTGTTTTGTCCTCTGTTGAGAAAGGGATGTCTTTATAGTTTCTAAATTTTAATGTCTGCCCAGAGACAATTTCTGAATAAGATAAAGTACTTTAGTATATTGTGGGACAAGGAAATACTGAGAACTCTATTGTTCAAAAACAAGATCAAACTTGTCCAGAGGGTTGGTCCAGTCTGCGAACTTGGAGGATTAAGTGACTTGTGTGCTGGTCATTACCCATAGCTTCATATGTGTTTAGCTTTACAACAGGAACAGTAGTGAGCATATTCGATTATTTAAAAATTCATACAAATGCAGTTTTAGCTATAGAACATAGGATGTAGAAGTCCATGTCAAGTTATAGGAAAGCCTTCATTGTAATGTAACAGCAGGTAAATACCGAACATGATTTTAGGAGGATGGTGACAATTTTTTATTTGATTCCTTATAGTTCTATTGAGGGATGGGTATTTTTACTTTACTCTGTGACTCTCACTTTCCTTTTCATTATTTCCTCTAGAAAAGAAAGAGTAAGTTATCAAATTGGTAACACCAGGTATAAAAAGAACACTGTACCAGTTTGGCTCAAACAGTAGGCTCAGTTTATGTATCTTGCCTGCCATATTGCCCAGTAGATGGACCCTGAGCTCTTTGCCCCCAGTAGTAGACATAGTTGGAACTGAACCCAGGAGAAGTGTGAGAGATTATTTCCACCTTCTAATTTGACCTTCAAACCTGATGATAAGATATGTGGCTAGCAAACATTTCCCCAAATTTCCCCAAATTTTATGCAGACCCATTTCCTTCCCATGTAAGAACCAAGGGCTACTTAGTATGAAGTGTGGGTGGCTGGGAAAGGAATAGAAAGTTCAAGTTTTGTTTATGGTCTACACCGATTTCTTTATTCCAACTTTATTACTGATAAAGCTGGAGCAATATTTTAACCCTTATCTGGCATCTTACGCTCCTTCTTTTCCAACTTCATTCCAGAAACATAAATCAGGATGGGGATCTAAAGTCATGTTTAGTTACTTAGATTCTAAATAAAGATATTCCAAATACCAAATATAGGAGACGATATTCATAGCCACGAAGCAATTAGGATTCAATACGAAAGATAAGGTTGTAGAAGCCTGGCGTGTATAAGTGCGTTTTCACAAAGGAGAACTATTTGAATTCTTGCCCTCCTCACTGCACCCAAGCACATCCATTTTTCTAATTTCAACACCACAGATTAGTTGTTGTTGCTGTTATTTGTGTTTTGCTTTGTTTTGCAATGCACTTGCCTTTTTCTTTAGCATATTATAATAAAGTTGCCCCCTGGAAAGTGACAATTATATTAATATAAATAAACCTCCCACCTTTCTTTGGTTAAAGTTCAATGGATGCAAATTGATTACCTTATGTGTTTAAGTTTGCAAAGCTTGCTCAGGTTCACCAGAAAAGAAAGGAAAATATTTGAATAATATTAAAGTAATGTCTTTAAATCCTAGAAATATGACCTGTTGGGACTTGTTGTCTTAAAAAGGATGTATGTAATGGGAAAACACCATATCTAACAAATCCACATATAGACTCTGAGATGTTGACAAATTACTTCATCTCTGACCTTCAGTTTGCCATTTGTAAAATAGGTCTAATGATACAAAAAAACCACAGACCATAGTGAGAATTAAATAAGCAAATCCATGCAAAATCTTCTTAGTTATTTACTGATATTAAATGTTTACTTCTAAATATTTCAAATAAATCATCCTGATTTATTTGAAACTAAATATTATTTAGATTATGTTTATGACTGCTGTAAACTTTGTGATGCATATTGAGAAAATGATTGTAGAATAAGCTATGACTTCATGTATGAATATGGTTGAATTTAAGCATTTTTCTAAAATTTTAAATATTCTTCACTAGAAAAAGATTTTTGATGTTAAACTCTATACTAGGCACACAGAATATGTTTTCTTGGTTTCTGTAGAGTTTAAATTTTAAAAAGAATAAGCAATTCTTTGAGTTTTCCGTTTAAGGATTTGTCCTCGGAAGTCCTTTGGTGAATATTGTATTTATAGCCTCTGATGTCAGCACCTTCAAAATGCAAGACTTTTTAAACTGCCTCTTTCATTTGTGGCATTAGCGATGGTCAGAAGACAGGCAACACAAAATAGCATGATTTGCATTCAGTGCAGAGTCTGTAGAGCTACACTTCCAAGTCTTAATGAAAGGTCATAAAATCCTACAGTACTGACCAAATAGATTTCTTAGAACATTAAACCCCCCATGAATCCTCTTGTACCACTTTAAACACAAGTTAAAACTGCAAATCATAAATTCTGAACGCTTTCTTCCCTAATGTAAGTTCACTGTTGTAAACTTGTCTGGCAGAGATGCTCCACTTAAAGCTCTGTAACATTTTCATGATCAGTTCTATCTCTGAGGGGTTGGTAATGCAGCTGTTTCTGTTTGTAATGGGCTGAAAATACCTATACTGATTTTTCCTCTAAGTCAGCTGCTAGTGTAGCTCCTTTGGGTCTTGAGTTAAAACAAATGGCTTATTTTTTGTTTAGTTTTCAATTGCCTTTGCCACTGTTGTCCAGTTAAAAATATGATTCTGTATAGGGCATATATTTTTATGAATATATTATATGTAGAGTTAGGCTTCTTTTAGACTATTGGCTATCTCATGGTATGTACATATATGCATATAAATATATATGTATGATCAAATAGTATTTTCTCAAATTTTTTTTTTTTTTTTGTAGAAAGGAAACCTAAAACAAAAATCCCATTAAAATACATGAGAATACCTCTATAAATTAAGTTCTCTACTTGAATGGGAAAAGTAGATTCCTACTACTATAAAGTACACTTGAAGCCTACAAATGATTAAAACGTTCTGAATTATATTGCATTTCATGAAAGCAATGACTTCACTAGTCGATGAAAGTATATGAAATAGATTTTTGAATAAAATGAAATGTTAATCAGAATCAGTGTCGCTCTGTATTATGTGCAGGTATTTGCTAAACTGCATTCAGTTTTAGCAGCGTCAGAGGAGCGCAGGCTGGTTCCTCTATGTAGGAAACCTGCGTCACTGCTGCTAAGGTATTTTGAGGCATCCATCTGCCTATCAACAAACATGTAACGGAAAAAAAGACATACTGTATGGCACAGGAGAGGGCTCACTGAATAGATTCGTCCCTGACTTCATCTCTAAAACAGTCCATGTCTGTGTAAAAATATCTGTTAGCCACAAGATTCTTCGCCCCATTTTCACTGGCAGCTTAAGTTCTCACAGTCATTTACTAGAAGGCAGAGGATAATCGGACTTGCAGGCATTGAGAAGGTTTAATTGACCACTTGACATTCACCAAGACATTAGAGTCAGGCGATGACCTGGACTCACAAATACAGGGTGAGACTCGTTATTCCAGGATATTACGGTATGTTCTCCAGTCGTCTCCCAGTTCCACTCACTGCTGTCACCACAGAACATGCAGGTTAGGAGATGTTATTCTTTATGGTATCTTGTCCAAACATGATCTCATGCTTTGGTATTCTAAGTTTTACAATAGCACAAAATAAGTCACAGTCAGAGACTTGGGGCATCCCATCACATCCCCCAAATTTCAAATTATATAGCTTTTCTATGTTATATAAAAAGTATAAAATATTGTATCTTTGTTTAATTAACCCAAGGAAATATTCTACCAGACCTAAGTATACATGTTTTGATGATTTGGGAATAGAAATATATAACACCGTATTATATATAATATAAATAAATAAATGCTTGTTTTAAATATTTCACTTTGAAAAGATAATATTAGTTTCTATCAGGGTGGAGCTGTAAGAGATCCAAAATTTTCTGGGGAGCTTAATTTACTTCAATTACATTTGAATACCTCATGCACTTACTGTTACTCTTGGGCATTTGCCAGAGCAGGTCTCCTTTCTGTGGACAAATATAATTGAGCTTACGACAAAAGTAAATAGCTCTTGGGCTTCCAGTGGAAGACATTCTGCAACCTGATGCCACTTGAAATCTTTCCCTTCATGTATCAAGTAACAATTTAATTATTCTTTTTATTATTTCCACTGAAATACTTGAAACTCTAATAGATTCTGTCGTCAATGCAGAGGGAGTAGAAACTGGTACCAAGTCCAAAAAGAAGCAAATGGAATTATTAGGGATTCCTTCAAGACCTTTATTCACCCACTAGGTAGGTGAGAAAGGTCTTCACTAGGTCCCTTTAATCCTATTTGCCTCCACAACTCTGTCACTGGCATGTTAACTCTTTGACCCTGCGGTCCACTTCAGCAGCTTAGATAACTTATTTCATTCATTTTTTCTGTTACCTAGTTGCCTTCTGCCATTGCTATGTGCTCTGAACAAGGTTACATTATTAACTGTTCTTTTCTCTCTGAACTGGAAGTACCAGGCATTTGTGATCAGTCTGGTCTTTTTTTTATAATTTAAAAAAATTTTTTATTCAGTTACAATTGTCTGCATTTTCTCCCCATCCCTCTACCCCACCCCAGCCAATCCCACCTCCCTTTAGAGTAGTGATTTGCATTTTGGCTGGTTGCTCACCAGTCCTGAGGGCCTGCTGCTATGCTCAGCCATTATAAATTGTGAGTGTGTACATGCATGGGATATATTTGGCACATCATCTTTAATAATTGTAAGCTTATCACAGGTAGGATATATAAAAATAAGTCAGATTTCACTGACCTATGTTTCCCCTTTATTATCTTTCTTTGCAATTGTGTTGCCTCATTACAGAGATCCAGAAGACTTCCACTCCTTCTGGGTACTGAGAATGTCTTCCTTTGCTAGGCCCTGTCTACTTCTGACCAGTAGACTCTTGTTTTGAACTTCTATTTCCTGTTTACCCTGTTGCTATCAAGCCTGGTCTTACCTAGTGGAAAGAATGTAATGAATGTTTGGATAAAGAAGATGTGGTACATATATACAAAGGAATACTACTCAGCCATAAAAAGAATGAAATACTGCCATTTGTAACAAAGTGAGGTGGTCTTGAATATGTCATGCTAAGTGAAATAAATGAGATGGAAAAGGAAATATATACTCATATGTGAAATATAAAACAGAAAGTAACAAATGAACAAAAAAGAAACCCACAGACACAGAGAACAGTATGGTGGTTACCGGAGAGAAAGAGAGGGGGAGGATGGGTGAAGAGGGCAAAGGGCGTCAAACAGACAGTGACAAAGGGCAACTAATCTCTGGGGTACTGAGCACACAGTGTAATGTACACATGACATATTACAGAATCCTACCCTCAAAACTTGCACAATGTTATTAGCCAATGTTACCACAATAAATGTAATTTAAAAATATTGATGACTCATGATAAAATTTAATATCAAAATATGTTTATTTTTTACTTAGTACATGTTGCCAAAGGTAATGCTAAGTATTACAATATACTCAGTGAGGTGAAAGAGTTAAATATGAAAAGAATTAAATGGGAAAAAAGAATAAGTTAATCACGCAAGTAAACTATAGGTGATTTGTTTCCCTACATCTTCCTGGTAGATTTTTCCTTCTCCTATAACTAGTTTTTACTCTAAATCACAACTAGTATCTTTGCATTCATGGCAAACCAAATTTAGGAATTCATAACTTTGGGCTTACTAATATACCCTCCAAAATCATGTTAAATTCTTCTCAGGCTAGGCATATCACAGTTTAAGAAACTTTTCCTTATTTCTAACATGAATTCTCAATCTTTCAGGAAAACCAAGGAAGCCAGGGAAAAGGATTTAGATGGGCAGTAGACAGAGCCATAACCTGCGCAAACCTGAGATCGTCAGACGGGCACAGGAGTGTGGGACTGCAGGGGTACGGATCCGGGGACTAACTGACCACTGACCATCTTCCGGAGCCTAGTGGTGAGAAGAACAATGTGTGAGTGGACCATGAGCAAACACAGGCAAGAATTATGTGTCGCTTGGCTATGAAACATATCTATTTAGACCAATAGCATTTCCAAAACTATTTGAATTTTTAGAAGTTTTAAAAAAGAATTTATTTATTCATTTTTAGAGAGAAGGGAAAGGAAGGAGAAAGAGATGGAGAGAAACATCGATCTGTCGCCTCTTGTCCTGACCTGGAATTGAACCGGTGAACTTTTGCTTTGTGCGATGAACCAACTGACCCACACCGGTCAGGAAAGAATAACCGAATTTTCAAGGTGCAGTTGTAAACATCTGCCAAAGGTGTGTGGAACTGATGGGCTTTGACAACTGTCAGTTTTTAAACCACATTTTACGGGCAAACTCTAAGTTACAATGGCGTGTGTTATCTTTAATCTCCGTCAGCGTGGCTCTGTGCTGCTGAACCACATAGAGGCCTCGGTAAAACACGGACTTCTGGGACCCACCCACAGGGTTTATTACTCTGAAAGGCTGGGGTGTTTCCTGAGAATTTCCTTTTCTAACAAGTTCCCAAGTGATGCTGCTGCTGCTTGGTTCATGAATTACACTTTATACACACACACACACACACACACACAGAGATGCTGTTATAAAGGACATATTTTTTGTTTCTTTTCCACTGCAGTAAGTAAAATTACAAAGTAGCTTAAATTCAGTTTAATGGAGAAAAAAAGGAGGAAAGGACCATTCAAATAACTATGGTGATGGAATGGACTGAAAAAAATACCATTTCACCTAACACTGAAATATTATTGACCATGCTGTGATACTTATTGTATAATCACTCATCTTTATCTGAAAAACTCTGCTGACCTGGAAAATATCTGCAGCAGATTCTTCCGCTGAGGTTTCCTCTTCTGGGTACATAGACTTTGTGGCTCATGATTGCCTGTAATTTTCTTTTTTATGTTTACATAAGAAGATATCAGCTTGACTGTCAATAAGTAGCAATTAAAGATATAAGAAAATATTCAGCCACTTTCTGAAACAGGGAAGAATAGAAAGGTAACAATTATTGTTTACATATTGCATTAGTGATTCACTGTGCCTTGTGTTCATACCAGAGTTCTTTGTTCTGTTTATTTTATTTCAAGACTTCTCCACATGTAACTCTGAAGTTTGTTTTTTAAGGATGTAAAACATTAGTTATTTCAGAACACAATAACCAGATATATTTTGTTTTTTTTAAAACAATCACTGCAAAATTTAATACAACTTTTTAATTATTCAGAAGTAAATTATACAATGTCTGGAAAAATATACCTCTATCATATATATTCTCATATGTTTACAATTGTGGAGCCACTATGTTAGTTAATAACCATTCAGATAAATAGTGAAAGTAAGAGGAAAATGACATAAGAAATGAACTTCAGGAAATTCTCTGTAAACTCGATGATGGGTAAATGAATGTTTGTTCATTTTATTGATCTTATCTGCACACTACATACAAGGCATAAATAATACTTCAGTGTTTAAATATGTGATAAAATTAAGAATAAATTTCATGAGGACTCTGCTTTTGTAAGTGTTAAAGTAGCCATTATTTTTAAATATAAAAGACCTAAAGATTTGAATTCTATTTCATTATCCTTGTCATGCATATTAAGTTCTTTATGTCTTGAACTCATAAATGACCTTGAGTAAGTCATTTGCTTGATTGATGCCTCTTTTTCTTTGCCTGTAAAGATTGGACTAGATGATGTTTACATTCTGCTCGAAGATAACACACCAAGATTTTCTGATTTCCTTGTATCTGAACTTAAGCAATTGTTTATAGAGAGAAGCTTGAAAACTGGGCAACAGCATAAAAAAAATCTTCCTCTGTATATTTTTTATTAGAACAAGTGTTTGCTTCCTTTTCTTTACATTCTAACTTCTAGAATGCTTTCAAGCACCATATTTTTCCTATCCCATTTCTATCTGTAGGCTCATGTAGCAAGCTTTGGTGATTTTGTGTTGAGAGAGTGGGTAGTGAAGACATGAGAAGGAAGTATAGGCCAAAATAAAACAATGGGAATTAGAAGAATTAGAGCTCTGCTCTTTTCATGTGAGAGAAATATCTATTGTATTAGGCTCCACATTTTCCCAGGTATGCACAAAGGCCAAAGCAGTTTAGATTTTGTTAAGCTCTAACTGAGCGCCGGGTCGGTCTGAGCTCCAACTCTTTCCACTCAGAGTCCAGACTGGGTCCCTGTAATGTCTGGTAGCACAAACACTGAAGCCTTCCCAAGCTGATGATCTTTTTTTTTAATGTGTTCACTATGGGAAATATACTTATTAAAATATTCACATTGTTCAAACTTCAGATGAAATAGCAGGAAGAAGTGTTTCCTGTATCGTTTGTAATTCTTCTTTATCTCTGAGTGTAAGTAGTTATCACTCTCAGGTAGTGCCTGGTCTGAGTTATTAAAACACCATTAGAGACATAAAAAAATTTCCAAATTTTTACTTTTTAAAATGCAGATATACAAAGTGACTTAATCAAGAAGAACATTATGTCAAGTTATTTGACTGTTTCTTCTTCAGCTTATGGTATAAACTAAAAAATTATTAAATTACACATTTGAAATCAATCAATACTTTTCATTTTCTGGTGATATTTTCATGGAAATAAATGTAATTAGAAGAAGAAGAAAGAGAACTAACATTTTGTATATGTTCATTATACTCTAGGCACTCTGAGAGATTTATTTTTAATGAGAAATATACTATGATAACAAAATATAAATAAAGTTTGTGCCCTGAAGTTAGTTATAGTGTTGCTTCAAATCTTAAAAACTTTTTGGAAAATTAATTTAATGGAGATGTATCTTTGCATCTTCAAAGAAATACATATAACATACATAATATGATCAATAAGAGTAGTGCTAATAAATTATCTATCTTAGATAGGTAAATAGATAATAGATAGATTGACAAATGATAGATAGATAATTGGATAGATTTAGAGAGAAAAAGAAAAAGAAATTGAGAGAGAGTCATTTCTCAGAAGTACCAATTGATTGACACACTGACGTTTAAAATAGCCAGTGCTAGAAGATGGAAGAGTTTAAATTTCACTCTGGGCTCAGACAATTCCTTCCCTTAGTTTACATTGGACCTTCCATGGATATGTTTAAGAATATTACCTTTTAGTTAGACTGTAAGCTTCCTAAAGGAATATGTTATTAATTATATTACTGTGTTTTGTCCATGTGTTTGATTTATTCAAGAAAAGTGACATAGATTTGAGTGGAGGAGATAGGTGGGTCCCTGTGAGTTTGGTGGATATCTATTCCCTCTCCCTGTGCCTGACATATGTCTTTATCCTAATTGTGTTGTCCTACCTTTACCAATGATACAAATAAATTAACAATGTTCAGCATCTCAAACTTGATTTCACACTTCTTAGTGAGTTCATGAAATTTCCATGCTTCATCATTTCCAGCTACTCACAAAAAGTATGTGTGAAATAACTGTGAAGGCAGAGAAGCCAAACATAAAGTTGTAATAATTCATCTGTAAAAAAAAAATCTGTATATGGTATTTGAGCACCGAGAGGACTTTTTTCATTTGACATTCCATGCCAACACTATACAATTCTGCATCTGTCTAAGAAACAGGAAGACGAATATTATAGGGCTGCCAAAACAAGGTGACACTGTAATTATCAGGCATTTTTAAACTTCCCCATATTTTCCATGTGCTGACAATGGCTTCAGCCATTGTCTTATAATCTTGTCTTATCCAGTTGAATTATTTTTCCCCTTTTAACTAAGCTTTTTTAGCAATGCTTTGTTAAGCTTCAGCTGCAAAGTAATTTTAAAACCTTATAATTTATCACTTTCTACATCTTTATATTCAACTTATTGACAAATACTAGGTATGCAACTGCAGACACGGTTTTCAAAAAGAAGTATAATTGGCATGGTTATTTATGACTTTTCCTGTTATATAATTTACATTCCTCTGAATGGAACAAACAATACAGAGGCAATAATTCCACTTTTCCATATGTCACTATTAATATATCTGTAAGAATCTTATCATACTTCAGATACATCTATTGAATACTATTCTCAATGAGAAAAAATAAAAGCTTGATTATAACTATTAATATAAATTTTCTCCATTCAATGTCTCAATTCATCAGGAACTAATCACATTTCATTTTCTCTTTTTTATTCTTTTTGTGGTCAACAAATAACAGAGCAGCTGAGGTGTATGATAATCACAGAATTGTTCATGGTTGAATAAATTTAATACCCTTGCTTCACCAGTGCAGCATATTAAAAAAGCCCCCTGTAATATTTAGCTTAACTGGTTAAGGCATTCTACTGGATTTCTGATACTATAGATTTGGAATATAGCATTGGTGGGGCAAGGAATTACTTTATTCATCTCTTATATGACATTATAATTGAATAGAAATGTTTTTTTAAATAAATGCAAATAAATTAATAAAGCTGTAATCCACTCTTGGCTATGCTAGTGGATAAATAAACATTAATTTTCTTTTTACAAGGGAGACTACCACAGATAGCTTTAGATATTTGGGATTGTAAAAATAATCCAGTAGTTTAATACAAGAAAGTTTAGACATTTATTTTTGCAGAAATCTCACAAAAAAAACCCAAAACCTTTCTACCAAATTCTAAATGGATTGGCTATGGAGGTCTAAATTAATATGCATTTTAGCAACACATTATCTTTCTCAATGCCTCTTTGTTGAGTTACATAAATGCACATACAATATTCATTTTTATTTCTTAATCCACCTCCACAAGAAAATTCATGTTCTCTCAGCTTCCTTTGCTAGTGTTCTCTCAACTTTTATTATCTTGTTAAAATTAAAAAAAAACTAAACAGAAACAACCACAACAACCCAGAAAGGAAATAGTTTATCATGCCATATCTAAATTTTTTATAACTTTTATTCATATAGTTTACATTACCCTATTCTTCTTTCTGGATTAGAATTTTTTTGGAAAAAAGGAACTATGTATTTTACTTCTTTGATTCCCTAGTGTTTAAATATGATGTATGGTATATGATGTATGGCACATAATAATCTAAAAATATTGGTCAAATTATGCACATAGATAAATTTTAAGAGTAGGACATGACTTTCAGTGAAAAGTTCTAGGTATAATCTATGGTATAATGGGATGCCAGTAAGTAGTTGGTAATTATACTTAATAATTAAGAAAAAGAAGACAAGTCAAAAACATGTTTGTCAATTGCCTTAACTTGGTAACCTAAGGTAAAATCTAAAATATAAACTGTATTAAAAATAAATACACACATTTTCCCAATCAAGGGTTAATAAATTGTTCATGAAAATCTTAAGATAATATCATATTTGATATTTTAAAAACTTAGAATATAATGTAAGATGTTGGGAACCACCCTGCCTGGTTTCAGAGGCTGTAACCCCCCATGATTAAGGCTGAGTCAGAGTTGGGACCATAAGCCACTAAGGAGACAAAGCTTATCTCCCTGGCAGAAGTGCCACCTCTGCCCACTTCACCCTGCTTGGCCCTGAGCTTGGCCAGTTAGCCAATGACGGGTAAGAATTCTCAAGGGAGGATCAACCTAAGACAGGCTCTGGTCACCAGGGATAAGCTCCCAGGGAAGGACTCGGGGGGCTGTGGCAAAAGGGGGTGATGGACCCTCGCCCCTAGGCTTTGAAATAGCCTGAGTCCTCATTCTGTCTGCAAGAAGTCTCCTAATCTCTTGGCTGCTTTACTTCCCTGTCTGACTTGAGCCTGAAGCGATAACAGAGGGTGGTGCAGTCCTGTGCTGGGAGGGGCGTGGGAGGGGCGGATTCCCTGGGGAATCAGGCCTAAGGAAAATAGGTACCTTCCTGTGAAACCTATTTAATCTGTACCCTCAGCTTAAAAGATAAGGGTCCAGACTTGAGATGAGTCTGGCGCTTAAAGTTTTATGGCCCTCTAGCTGATTGGCTGTAGCTGAGACTAAGCCCTGGAAGTTCTCTATAAATCCTGTATTGTTTAATCCTTACTGGCTGATAATGACTGATGAGCTTTATCTGCATTCCTATGCCAATGAACCTAATAAAAGCCCATGGAGAAAAAGGATCAAGGCCCTTCTCCCTTGAGAGATTGGCCATCTTTCCTCCCCAAGCAGATCAAGTCGTGGTAGTCTTTTTCTTCATCCATGGTGGAACGGGGGGGGGGGGGGGGGGGCTGTGTTAAAGACCCCCCACAGTAAGATAAAGATAGTGGGCATAGATTTTTAAATTCTATAAATTTTTTTGTGAATTAATATTACCATTTTAAATGCATATTGTAACCAGAATTATTTTGGGGATCCAATTGGTAACACAATTTCATTCCTGTATCTCGAAGTTAATCTAGTTAACTTACATGTTTCTTAGATAAATATAGAGGTGTCAAATAGCTTTTGAAATTTAGCCAGCAAGTTGTATTAAACTTTATTTAAATAGGATATTTAATATCTTAATAACTAAAAGACAATCGGTGAAAATGAAGTTTAACACTGTGTAATCTTGTGCTGCTACCTTTACGGAGAATTTAGAAGTAAAGGTTTGAGTGTGTGTAATAGTGGTCTGTCACCTCAGGAAAAGCTAATTAGATACCTTAGCTTCCCTGGGAAATAAGCAGAGGGCGCATGAGAATGTATATAACATTGGTTCTAACCTGATTTTATTACAATCTGGACATTTAAAAGTAGTTTAAAATGATGTAGAAATATAACTGGAAATCATTTGGTTCTTTCTCTCTAATTAAACCTGCCTGGTTGGAGTAGCAATCCATGAAATAGGGACAAACTTAGTTCCGATATTATGAATCTTAAACATGTAACTGGTCCCCAGCATCTTGGTAATGATGCTGTTTTCCGAAAGATTACATCTTTTCATGGTGTGACAGAGGGCTTTTCCCCCCTCAGTTTGGCTCAGTTCTGTATGTATTACTTTTTAAATCTGGACTCATTTACCTGAAGCTAAATATCTTTAAGATATGCCTATCTTTGTGTTTTCCATCCACAAAACCCCGTTGGAGCAATGGCCATATTGCACAATTAGTGAATGGCGTTTTAAAACTCTTAGTGTTCCCAGACTGAGCCATGTAATGGAGAAGGTACAGGGTTAATGAATAGTTAAACTTTAGAATCAGGTTGAATGCAGTCTGTAGCTTGTCTACCAGTCTCTTGACTGGTTGACTGGACAATTTGCAGGTTTATCTTGTTTAGCCTCCTTTTCCTCATATATCAAATGCAGATAAAAGGTTACCTCATATGGTTTTTGTGTAGACTAAATAATACCAGTAAAATATCTGGCCCAGTATTATTTTTTTATTGTTAATAATAAGGATAATAACAGCAAGCAATTTGATAACCAACATTGTACTCTATTAAAGAGTAGCTTGCTATAATTTCTTTTTTTAAAGATTTTATTTATTTAGTTTTAGAGAAAGGGGGAATGAGGGAGAAAGAGAGGGAGAGAAACATCAATATGTGGTTGCCTCTTGCACACCCCCTTCTGGGGACCTGGCCTGCAACCCAGGCATGTGCCCCAACTGGGAATCGAACCCACGACTGTTTGGTTCACAGGTCAGTACTCAACCCACTGAGCCACACCAGCCAGGGCAAATTTGCTATAATTTCAGCTGTACTTGTTCTGCCAGTGGTAAATTCCTAAGTCTCATTTTTTCACTCTGAGATGTGCCCAACTAGAAGGTGAGGAAAATATTATTTCCCACTATTTTTCTGAAACTTATTATTATTTTTTTTATTTAACAAACATTCATATAGTGGTTAATATGTAAGAAGTATCTTAATAGGCACTTAAATATTACCTTATATAATTCTCATAAAGACTGTACTTCTCCCCATGTTTCAAAAGACAGAGCTGCAGCACAGTGACGTTTTATAACTTCCCTGATGTCAGTTAGCAGCAGAAAGTGTCAGAGCACGGATTTTAATAGAGACAGTCCTTGGTTTTAGAAAAAACTACGGGATCTGCTTGTCTCTCATATTGGATGGTGGGCACACAATGCAATACACAGACGATGTATCATAAAAATGTGCACTTGAAGCCTATATAATCTTGTTAATCAATGTCACCTCAATAAACTTAACAAACAAGTAGAAAATTAGACAACAAAATAAATAAATAAATAAAAATTAAAATTAAAACTATAGGATCTGCTTTTCTCTCTTACATGGCTCTACAGCACCAGGTTTTAATGAGGCTACTTCACACCCCACTTCCCTCTAGAGTAGCTGATGATGTTGCCAGCTCCTGGCCTGCTGCCGCTCGACTTTGCTCTCTTTCAAGCCCCTGTTGCTGACAAGCCAGTAGTCCTCTTCCCAGCTGCTTCCAGCCTCCAGCTGCTTTGAAGAGAGACACAGCTCTTTTAACCTTGGAACAAAGTAAATTTTTATCTTGTGGGTGTTAGCAAAGATAAACACTCTTATGTATAAATCTTGACATTCTCTTGCCTTCATTTCTATTGGACAGATTCCTGAATTTTGGATTGATGGATTCAAGAAAATACACACTTCAAATATTAATGAATCTTGACAAATTATATCCTGAAAAGGCAATGCCAAATTCTACTGCAACCAATAATATGTTGGAGTGCCTATTTCACCATATAATAACTGAGTAATTAGAGGCGATCAATGTTTTTAAGTGCTATTTTGTCATTTGGATAGATTGAAAATGTGTATCTTATTATTGCAGTTTGCAATAGGGTTGAGCATCTTACATTTATTGGACATTTTCTCTTTTATAAATCAATATAGGTGTTAAAATGTGTCCTTTGCTTATCAATATGTAAGGAATTTGTTTGTGTACTCAATAAAAGAGAGTTGGGAAAAGGAATAGCAAGAAAGAGTGTCTTCAGCAGTCTTTAAATCCATCAGCTGGGATAGGCAAGGATCACATACACATACAATGAAAGTAAGATCACTGCTGCCTACATGGATGAGTAGGAAAGCAGAGCATCGGGACTATGGCCTGCTTCCAGGCCTCTCCCCCATTCTCCAGAAATAAAGGGGAAGCCCCCAGAGACTAGTCATGACTATCCCTCCCCTTTGGGTCCTCTGGGACTAATCATATTATGTGCCTTTTTCACTGCCTGTGTCTGCTCCAAGAACAATCACGCTCCTGTGTCACCCGCCACTCATCTCCAACTTTCTATTCTTCCCCAGCCTCACAAAGCTCATAAAATCCTTCCCCTGGGCTCTGGGGAATTCATGGTTTCTTATCAGTAAAATCTGTTGTATCTTTACACTATTAATGAAAAACCCCACCACTGTTTTCCTCTTGAAGAAAAGAAGCTCTGCTGTAAAGACACAGCGTTCTCCGCACCCTCTCAGGGGGGTGATTTTTTTGCTTCCCTCAGCCTCTTACTATAGGCTGGAAGGAGGTACATGTCTTTGATCCCCATTTTGACTCTCACACTAGTCTTTCTTAACACCCTCCAGCTTTATATATTGTGTCAGCATACTATGCCACCCAGCACCCTTTATCGTATGTGCCACCCACTGACTCCCCAGCTCCACTTCCTGTTTTCCCAGTAATGTTCTCTTCATTCACAGTCATTTTTCTAAGACTATCCCACCTGAATCTTAAACAATTTTGACATACATGCAAATGATCCAATAACACCTTAAACTTTCACTTCTTGAAAGTTCTGCTCCCATTAGCAAACTTAATTTGATACATTCCCTCTCGATGACCACTGCCTTCATACCAGCTTACGGTTACCTCATACTCGATATAACCTGTTAAACCTCCAATTCATTGGCCATACCACATTTTCATTGTTCCTAACTCCTTTAATATCTCCACCCCCTTCCTTTGCCAGATTAAATTCTGTGGTTAATGTTTGTGCTCGTTGTTTGCATAGTGTCTCAATTTTCTCAAACACTTCTCTAGTTTCTTTGAAGTTTCTTGATACCAAACAATCATGAACATAGTTAAATTCAACCCTCTGCCTCCCCAGTCTTTGCCTTTTTTAGTTGGTGTCATTGGTTTCTACTGGATTGAGACACTGAATTCATTCATCTCACACCAACGTAAAACCAACTACCACCCTCTGCACCCACATACTTTACTTCCCCCTCCTCTTGCCATAAATCAGGGTTTCTCCACCTTGGCACTGTTGAAATCCTGAACTGGATAATACTTCATTGTTGTAGCTGCCCTGTGCATGGCGGGATGTTTTCCAGCATCTATGGCCTCTACCCATTAACTGTACATAGAAACTCCCTTCCCGGCTGTGACCATCAAACATGTCTCCAGGAACTGCCAGATGTTCTCTGGCAGGGGCCAGGGGATAAGCAAGTGACCTCTCTTTTTGTGAATGATATCTCTTTTTGAGAATCACTATCATAAATGAATTTTTGGTAGTCCTATCTAAAGCCAGTTTCTCCCGTTGCTTTCTCATCCTTTTTTATTTAGCTAAAGACATGGCTCCAAAACTTACATCTCCCTCGTCTCTCCTATATCATCTGTTTTTCACTCTCATTTTATAAACATGCAACATGTGCTCATTTCTTCCATTTAAAAAAAGGAAAATAAATAAAAGGGGATCCCAATTTTCTTTCCATCTATTTCTCTATTTTTCTATTTGTCCCCTCCATTTTAGAGCTAATCTAAAACAGAAGAAAATCACAGATAAACACATAGCAAAGCATGTGTAAACAGTGCAACTTTTCAGGAGAATTGGATAGCAGAATAAAAGGGTAAAATTTATTTTTCAAAATTTATACCATAAACAATTCTATGTGGAAAACATTTGGGTCAGTTTTAATGAAGAAGTAGATTTTCCTATTCTCAAAAACAAAACAAAACATAAAGAAAACAAAAAACAAATTATTTCAAATTTTCATGGCTTACCTCAGCAAGGCTTACCTCAGATGTCCTTACTGTTCATAGCCTTCTTGGAATGCGAAGCTTTCAGGAGTGTGAAACTTCTCCATCATATGTTGTATGGCAACTTAGACAAATGTCTGAGGCTAGGGAAAAGCTGTCAGATTTACTTTCTCAAAAGAAAAATTTCTGAAGAGTTGTCTGTACTCACTGTATCTCATTCTTCTTTCTTAGACTCATTGTAATCTGGCTTTTGCTCCCACCAATCCACTCAATCTGCTTTTGTTATGGTCTCTGATGACATCCACATTGCCAAATTAAATGCTCAATCCTCTTCTTGCTACATCTACTATCAGCATTTTTGATAACACATTTGATAACTGTTATGCATTTTCTTTCCATGGTTTCCATTCTATCAAATTTACTACATATTTTCCCCATTTCATTGGTTGCTCCCTGTCAGATTCCTTTGAAGGTTATTCCTCATTTTTGTGAACCTTAAATATTAAAATATACCAGAGATTACTACTTACTTTTTTTCCTTTTCTATCTGTACTAGTTATTTTGGTGATCTCAAATATGAGTTTTAATTTCAACTGTTAATCCGTGACTCCCAAATGCATTTCTCTAACACATCTCTCTCAGAAACTCCAATTCCTTCCTTGACATCTCCACTTGAACATCTAATACTTTTCTTGAAATTATTGTGTTGAAAGTCAAACTTCTGATTTGTAGCCACTCTACCTGAGGTTGTTCCAGTCTCTGTTATTGGCACCACTCTTCTTTCAGTGATTCAGGATGAAAAATGAAGTCATCTTTAACCCCTTTCTTTCTATGGAATCAAACACTATCAAAATCTTTCCAGAAACCAGACACCTTCCAGCCTCTACTACTACTCTCACTGGATTGAGCCAGCATAAGTATCATCACTCACTTGGACTGACAATAGCCATCGAATTGTGGTAGAAGGTATTATTATTCCTAGTTATCCACAGATTTATTGTCCTTCCCTTCAAGAGTATTATTCAGACCTGCCCACTTCCATGTAACTTGCAGTCAATGTCAGCTTCATGGGTGTGTGAACTTCACTTGGTTTTGTGCTCTGCTATTGTCATCTTGAAATGTCTAGTAATTTTCAAACAAGAGTTCTCATATTTTAATTTTGCACTGTAGTCTTCAAATCATATGGCCAATACTGCTTTCAGTGCTATTCCTTTTAGCAGAAACATTGACTAATGCAATGCATGGGATGTCAGGTGGCATTTCTAGAAGCTTAAAGAGCTGTTTTGTGGTGCCATGAGAATGGCATGTCCCAGATATGAACAATGCCTTTATCCTGGGTCCTAAAATGAACAAAGACTTGGGGAGCGAAGACATAGCTGATCCTAGCCAACATATAACATCGATGAAGAACAAATATTTCTTGTATAAGTACTGAGAATTGGGAGTTTTGCTATCTTAGAGTAAGCTAGTGAAAGCCGACAGATTTCTCTGCTTCATCACCTTGTGTAACTAACCACAGTATATTTTAGAACCAATAGTCAAACTGAGCCTTTTAACAATGTGGTTAAATCATAGCATTGCTCTGCTCAAAACACAGCAATGATTGGCTGTTTCACTGAAATGAGAAGCTGAAGTCCTTTCACTGACAAGTATAATTTTCTCTCTCACTACTCACTGTGTTGACCTCACCTCCTGATGTGCTCCCACATTTTTACCATTGCATAAAATACTATTCTCCTTGCTGTTTCTTGAATATGCCAGATGTGGTCCTTTTCTGTAGCAGTTGTATTTTTACAATGGTCTTCCTTCGGATATCTGCCTCGCTAACTTTGCTCAATCTTACTTTCCCAGTGAGGCAAATTTTGACCACTCTAAATTAGATACTGCATTCTCCTTAGCAAATTCGACCCTCTATTTCTCTTCTACTTTTCATTGAACTATTTATTTATTATATATATTTTATTTATACTCTGTGTTCTCCCATGAGAACATAGGCTTCATTGGGAAAGAGGTATTGTTTCCACCAAATTTTTCCAAGTTCCTGAAATACTGTGTAAAGCATAGATGATGTTTCATAATCATTTGTTGAATATTTAGAGATTGAAAGAGATCTACGTATGAATACATTATTTTAAATAATTTCTGCTCACAAGCCTTTAAGTCTCTTGCTCCTCTCTTATCTCCTCATATTCCTTTGGCAAATCCTAACTTTAATTAATCTGTATACTCTGTTCAGTGACTCTACATAGTAGCTGAATATTGCTGGAGTAAAGCAGACAAGTATGTTGGGTTGTCTCACTTCCCATTTAGGACTGACAACTTTTACTGGGCCCTTTGTTTTCCTTAATTCTACCTGGCAGTCATACTATATTTCCCTGTTCCATTCACTCTCCCTTTCCCAGATGAAAACCCTCTGTCCTTTGCTTTTGTTAAACATCCAACCTCTTACCTTTTATTCTAAGTCTTAGCTAAATTTCTTTCTTTTAAATTCCATGACAAAATGGAAGCTCTAAGAAGAGAACTTCTACCAGCTCCCATGCTTATAAACACTAAGAGTCCTACATTTTGGCCCACATACCATGCCACTGTTTCAGTTATGTTGGATAATCTCTCCACACTCATGTTAAATGTCAACCTTTTTGGTCATGTGGTGGGAATCATGTGTCCTTGCTGCTTCAAGAACTTATATAAGCTCTCTAAAGTAGTCCAAACCCTTTATTTTTCTAAAACTTGCAAATCAGAGGAGTCAGTTAACTTTGTAAAGTGTACACAGATTATCTAGTACAATTAATCTTCCAGTTTTTATTAAACTTTATTTTTAAGGGAATGTTTTATGAACCTAAGTTGACAGTATACCTCTGCCATATTACCCCACATTTAACATTGTTATTTCCATTCTTCCTCTATATTTAATCACCTATTTAATAAATTGTAAATTCCACAAGGGCAATAAAGGTATTTTTTCATATTTCACAATTAAATTCCCAGATTTTATTAAAATTTTATTTTTACCACCATGGATCCTCCTCTAGTTTCTTCAATTCTACCTCCATTATTAATAACAACTTGCTTTTATTTATCACTCACTATATACCAGCACCATGCTGGCTCTCATGCATATTAAATTGTTTATATATCACAATATGTCTTGTAAAATTATTACATTTATTCATTTTATGATAAATCCATAGGCCTATGCTTTAGTTAGTCATTGCCTACTGTAGTCCTTAGTGTCTTACCAAAGTCTTCCAGTGCATGCTGAAATCATTAGTAGGCATCTCTTCTTTCTACGAGAGTTCGGTAACTTTTCTCCAAATGGACCAAAGGGCCAGGGAACCAGATCATTTTGCTAGGGACAGAAACATCCAAAGTGCTTATAAGACTTTACTTCAGACAAAATGAAAGTAGTGTTTATGATTCTTCTCCTAGAGGAACCAAAATGTATTCAAACTTTCCCATTTTCTTTCAAAAACAGATTTACTTTTTCCCCCCTGCTTCTCCTTGTCTCTTTCCCTCAGCTACTTGTCTCTAAAATATAATTTAGGGCATCATAGTATATAAAAATATATCCAATAAATAAAATTACTCCTTCATTCTTTTGAATTGTAATTCATAAGATTGGTAATAGGGACAAATATGGGTTATTTTTTCTAAAAATGAATAAAAATATATTAAAAGATTATCATTAATTAATAATCATATAATTAAAGCAGAAATACAAAATTGCTTCTCAAAATGTAAAACTCATAGGCTTTTCCTTTATTTTATACTTTTTACAAGCTGAGAACTTTGTGACTTCTCACTTTATAATACTAACTAAAAAGTTGAGCTTTAAATTTAAGCTTTAACTTATATCTCTAAGTATTTGGAAAGTGTATGGAATATTAATGAGAAGAAATACAGGATTTAATATTCACAATATCCTGCCTTGTTTCCTCTTTTCTCTCCAGGAAACAGTGAGCTAAAATATTAAATACATATATTTGGGTAAAGTACACACACATCAGTGTATCTTGCTCTGTGTGCAGAGCATTATCTAGGTATAGGCGTGGGTGCATTTTTCTGATGGGTGAGAAAAGACAAAAGCCATGTCATAGAGCAAAATTCTTTTTCTAAATCTTCAGTGTAATCTCAGAAATTCTTGCTCAGTCAGCTGTTAACTGGCATTTGAACGGTCACACTTAGAATTCTATGAGCTTCAGCATCTTATTTAATTTTGCAACCACTGCTGCTGACCCAGAAATGTTTGCTTATGTGACTTCTTAGAAAGTGTTCAAATTGCACTGGGTAGGCCCTGGAAATACGTTACTTTTTTTTTTTTTTTATTCTTCAATTATAGTTGTCCCCGTTTCCCTCCATTACTCTCCCCCTGCCCTACCCACTGGAAATATATTACTTTGGAGTTCAGTGTTCTATAATTAAACATGAGACTTTAAGTAAATCATAATTTTGAATGAAAGGAAAATAGGGGAATTAGATAGACCTTAAAAAATTGGTTTAATTTATCATAACATCATGGGGTTTTTAGAATTAAAGGGACCTGAGGGACCATTCAGCCCAACCTTATTATTTTACATATGTATATTCTCAAAAACACTAGGAGGAAGTGATGTGAGGAGGACCCACAGCTAGATTGAGTCAGGTCTAGGCATACGCTCTGGTCATGAAAACATTGTTGGTTAATTAGCAGCATGGGTACCGAAGCTCAGTTGGGTTCAAATTTCTAGCTCTGACACCTCCTTGGACTCTGGCAATTACAAGTTTAACTTCTAAGCCTCCGTTATTTATCTGTACAATGTATGCTAAGCCTGTACTGGTCTTTTGTGAGAACCAGGTGAGATAATACATGTAAATACTCGACACAGTGCCGGATACGTGT
Organism: Desmodus rotundus; assembly: GCF_022682495.2. NCBI lineage: Eukaryota > Metazoa > Chordata > Mammalia > Chiroptera > Phyllostomidae > Desmodus > Desmodus rotundus. Next base: position 51,723,053 of record NC_071389.1, read on the forward strand.
TAAATACATGAGAATGATTTAAGGAAACTTATTGGGTCTATTTATTCAATAAATATTTCATCTTTACTTATACTAGTTGTCAGTGTTTATACCCAGGAATATTAAGGGCAGACAAAGGTATGTTTATTTAAGAAGGTGAAAATTCATAGTTATTAATTGTAAAACAAAACATAAGCAGTATTATTATATTTTTTAAATATTTTATTTATTTATTTTTAGAGATTGGGGAAGGGAAGGAGAAAGAGAGGGAGAAAAACATCAGTGTGTGGTTGCCTTTCACACACCCCCCACTGGGGACCTGGCTCACATCTCAGGCATGTGCCCTGACTGGGAATCGAACCGGCTACCCTTTAGTTTGCAGGCCCACACTCAATCCACTGAACCACACCAGCCAGGGCTCTATTTTTATCTATACCTGCTTACGGATTAAAAGAACAGTTTGCTTTTTTTAAGGCAACACTTAATTCCTTATGTACCTTTATCACTTGGAATGAAAAATTTTGAAACCCTTTATTCCAGGAACATATAAAAGTAGTTGTGAATGCTGACCATTAAATATTAAAGACATAGGTGTAGCTTTTGAAAACTGACAGTGATCTAGTTTAAAAGTGAGAGATTAAACAATAAATTCCAGACATGCCTTTTTTGTGCCCATAGGTTATTAGAAGGAAGGAAATCTGTAACGGAACTCTACAGTTTCTGAGCCTGATACTGATATTGAACTGACAATTACAAAAGGCAGCTTGAGGGGATGGAGTGATGCATGGGCATTGAAACTAGGGCATCTGTTCCGCTGCTAGTACCCGTACCATTTAAGTAAATATCAAGGGTCTAGCGTTTGATATGTATTCACGGCCCAGAACCCTCCATGTGTCATGACATTGATGCAAATGCTGTCCTCAACCATTTGAGAGAGAAAAGTTTAAAAATACACTATTGTGGCAGTGCATTAACCTGCTCTCAGCTGCTCAGCAAGAGACAATATAAGTGTGCTTCAGTTAAAGGATGACACAAACCTTTGCCTTTGAGCTAAAAGGGCTATTAAGTTAAAGACTGTGCTTAAAGAAAGGTATTTATTGTTGGTTTGAAGACTATTACCATGCCATTACATTCAGCTAATGAATTTTGTTATTGTAACAATAACTGAGGAGTGCAGAATTCTTTCCTGCAGGTTCTGAACTTTAGAAAAGCAACATATTAAACTTTTGAGTTCCCACAGTGTATCCTGATTCCCCTAGGCCTAAACTTCATCATATAATAACATCTCCATTTGGTAGATCTGGGAATAAGAAAGGACTTGCTCGAAGGTCAGAACCAGAAGGAAGGGCTTGTTTTTGCTCTCCTGTGAGTGCCAGCTGGCTTGTAGTGTGCTTTGCTCTCAACTTGTAGGCTTATCATTATGTTTAATAATAACTCTTTAAAACCTAAAACTTGAAAAGTCAAAGGAACATTTCAAAAACCAGCTGTGCCCTAATAGTAGACTGATTAACTCCTGATTCTCTTTAACATAACTAGGATAACTTGAATCCATTTCAGCTGAACATACACTGAGTTAGCATTTATCTAATAATGACCGTAATGGAGGAGGCAAATGTTACGCATTAATATTTCTGTAAAACTGGAAGGAGCTTACAAAAATCAAAGGCACTTTTTATTTTACTTTGAAGAAACAATCCTGATCTGGAGGCTTCCACAGAGCTGTAAGATGATTCAAACCTACTGCCTCTGTTTTACCACTGGGATGTCTTCTATGGGAATAATTATCCTTTTGATAGAACAAAGGCAGAGGGGAGCTGCCCTATTGTAAGAGACCTTTGTCTCATCTGGCTGTAGCCAAATAATTTTCTTTTGTAACAAGCCTATAGTACACTCGCTTAAATTCGCTATGGTATAATTTTTACACATAGGTGGTGGTAGGAATTAGATATTTACTAATGGTAAAACTGATTTCTGTTACCAAAAATATATATTTTTAGTAATCCTGGGATGTAGTAGAAGTGCATAACTAGAGGCTGGAACAAAATCAGACTTCTTTCATGTACAATTACTTTCTGCAATGTTTTATACTATTCATATAATTTAGAGTGTTGAGAATATGTAAAATAATATTCAAATACTCTAATACCTTCAAGATCATGTTCAGTACTATGATGGTTTTCCAGATGATTATAACTAGACTTAATTTTTATGAACATTGGACCTTCACATCGCCAATGATGCAGAGTTCATCTATGAATGTAGAGAGGAGGGTTGGCGCTTTAATTCCCAGTACATTAGTTACCATTGATGTGGAATCTAAGTACAGCAAGTCAAAAACTTTAAAAGCCTTGTTAAAATTATATAATTTTTCATGAAAACTATTATTGACCCAAATTTATCTCCATGTATTAAAGCTTTTTCTAAAATACATTTTTACCTAAGGATCTTATGCAAGCACCATAGAGTTAAATATATTTTGAGTACAATCACAATTATGAGCTTGGACATTCTGTGCCTATAATTCTCTAGCCTTTTAATTTTCTCCTCTATAAATCAGTGAACCGCACTGGGTGGTTTTCAGTGACCTGATACACAAAGGCCTTGGACCATTCTCCTCCTTATTATCATAATCACAATATTCATGATCGCTATGCTTTACATTTCTCTCGTCCCAATAGGCTTATTTTTTCCTGTGTCAGAGGCTAAAATAAATGTATTTCTTTTATCAGTCCATCAGGTTATGATTTTAGTACTAATTAATTAAGTATTGAATTTCTGAGGAGATCCTCAATAGTTGAGAATTATTCTGTCAATTATTTATGATGTGGTGATTTTAAAAATACTGTAATACATTGATACACATCTACTTTCATCCCAGTTAGTCAAGTGAATGATAAAGACTTTGTATTGATTTTAATGTCTCGGTTATACTCCTCTTCAAGCCTCATTTTCTCATGTAAAATTATACATGCACATAATTTATGTGTATACATATCTTTGTGCGTTTGATATTGCTATTGGCAATACTATGTGTCACAATTGCATATTCTGGACTCTCAAAGATAAATTTTATTCAATATTTGCATGCTTTAACTGAAGCAGCTGCTGGACTTGAAAATGTAGTATTTGTTTCTTTCTCCATTCATTCATCCATCCATCCATTTGTTTTTGAATTTCTCAACCATATTCCTTAGTGAGTAAAACTAATCCCTTTCTCATCCTTGGTGTCTTCTTAGTGTATTTTCCCTGTTGCTAGCTTCTTCATAAACTCAGTTCAAATTTGGTCTCTAGGAAGTCTTTCTTGTATATTATCACTGACATGATTTCATTTTGCTTTAACATGCAATGCCTATAATGTGTAGAATTGCCTGGTAATTAATCATACATTGGCTTGATATTTTCTGAATTGCTATTAACCTATTTCAGGATTATATGTTTTCAAATATATAGGCTTAATTTCTACTATATAAATTTTAAAATCTTTACTATCACAGGGTATAAATTATGCTTCTTCATATTCTTTTACTTGTAGAAACACAATAAGTACTGTGGATTAGTTTATCTGTAAACAAAGGCTGTGTACGCCATCAGTATCACAACTGAAAGCAGTGATGCCGTTAAGTAAAGATCTCTAGAAACTGAGACTTAGTAACTCCCAGGAACACTGATTCTTCCTTTCCCAATGTGGTCAGAAAATGCCAGATTCCACTTTCTTGTTAATAAAGAGAGACAACAGCAGCAGCAACAAAAAGTCTTACTTAAGCATGACTTAACAAAATACGGCTTAATAGGACTTGAAAACGTAGTTTGCCTCTAAAAAAATTTAATGAGACAGTTTAAATATCTATGTATGTACCGATGAGTACTCTAAAACATGTTTTGAAAAAAAAAAAACACTTATTTTAGCCTAAATTTGACTTCGCAGGCTGTGCCTTTTTTCTCTGTACCTATCTTCATATTTTTCTGCAGCTGCTGAAATCTCCAGGGAATATCTCTCTGCGGAGGCAGCCAGACAGCCCAAGTCTCTCCTCTGTTCTTGAGTTCCTGTTTTCAAGTAATGATTCGGATAAACTAGAGACCAGTTTCTTTTCCTGCAACTCTGGCAGCTGAAATGAATTCTCCAAAGACTTCTCTTTGGAGGCAAGCAGATGGTACACATGCACGTGTTTTAGTTTTGATTGTAGCAGTTCTGAATAATTTAAAGTTCAAATCTCTATAAAACTACTATATTCCCATTTCCCAACACATTTTTTTTCTTTTGCCTCAGAAATTCCTCCCTTGTATTTTGACATTTGGCTGAAACTTCCTTCGTTTTCTACCGGCTTCATTGTCACACACCTCCTGCTGTTCTTTGTTACAATTTTAGATAAGTATGGCTTTAGAAAACTAAGATGTTTTTAGAAACTATTCTGCTGGTGATTTTCCCCTTACCATTTGCAAAGAATTTTGTATACATAAACAGCACATTAGCCAAATGATGTTGTTATCACAGTTCCTGTTGGTCTGCATTTGGCTCTCGCTTTAGAATTACCCCAAATAAGTTTGCAGGGTTTTATAGTTGCATTATGAGGCACTCAATATTATGTATGAACTTAGGCATGCTTTTTCCCCTGCCATTTTGTTTGAGACACAGCCAGTACTATCTCTGTTGAAGATTCACTGCTTCTCCAGGTAGAATATGACAAGAAGGGAATATTCAGAACGATCTGCAGGTAGGTTTGTTTCATCATTTTAAATTGAGAAGGCTTGCCAAACATAGTCCAGAATTTTCTGTGAAATTTAGTGATTTGCACAGTTAACAGCGTCTGTGAGGTACTCATATATTTTTGCACACACACATGCTCACATATCTAGAGCTACCGAACTCAATCAGAAAGCTTTGCTACTATAGGTACTAAAGCTATGATTCAATTCTGGATGAGTTTTATAAGTTTTATTGGCCAATATCTCTTATCTTATTATGGGTAAGGCACAAGAATAACTATAAGATAGAGTGTACTATATTAGCACAAGAAAAAAGAAACTTAAACATATTAAGTCTGTCTAGAAGGTATCCAGCCATATAATATTAAAAATAGAGACATTTATTGAAGAAGATACAAGATACAGGGAACATCGTACGCAGGACAATGACACCTCAGTCCCCTTCAAAGTAGGTATTTTGGGACCTCACACAGTTTTCCCAATCACCATCAGCTGCACCATCATATTTTCCTGAATCTCAGTGACAATCTGAACTCTCTTCCCTTTCGAAGATGATTTTAGTTTTGGGAAAGCCAGAAGTTGCAGGGCACCAAATCTGGACTGTAGAGAGGCTTAGTCACCTGGGTGATTTGATATTTCACCAATAATCTCTGCACAAGACATGATGCATGAGTGGGCATGTCACAATGAAGCTGCCAATCACCAGTTGTCCATAGCAACAGCCTTCTGAATCATCCAAATAGTTTCCGCGGAGGCATGTTCAAGCTTAATGAAAAATTTGGCTCAGATTTGTTGCTGTACTTGCTCAGTCATTTTGAATGCAGTGGCCACACAGTACACATGCTCACTCAAGGGTATCCACCGCACCCTCTGACTATTACAGTAAAGTCATCATTGCTCACGCATGTACATTTCAGTCTACTGTCCTTTGGCTGCCGGGTTATATTGATTTCATGCAAACCATTCTCATTATATTAACAATGGCTGGACTTTTTCAATTTAGAATGTGATGGTAATCTTGACTGTTTAAATAAAAACATTGTTGATGAAGATATGTAATTAGCCTAAGTGATGTTTTTATATTGCTTTGTGGTTCATCCAGCCCTTATAAAAATTATGTCATTTTTGACCACCATATTATAAATGCAGAACCTAAGCCTCAGAGATTTAAGGGCTTGGAATACACAATCATATATTATAAAGCAGGATGCAAATACCAGGTAATATGAAAACCAAATTCCTTTTTTCCCACATAAAGTGAAACAAACAAGTAGCATATCATTTATAAAACACCCAAACACATTTTGTCTAGGATAAGTTTTTGCTGTTTTCAAAATAGAACCACTTAGCAGATACAATACAAAACACATTTTTGTTGTTGTTTTCTGTATATAAAATTTGGAGAACAGAAACTCAGAATAACAGAAGAGGGCCTCACAAATCTCATCCATTTGACAGAATACTTCCCTTAAGGACCCTAACAGTTGCTGCGCCGAATCAACAAATAAGTAACTTTCAGTGGTGTTTTCTCTCTTTTGATTTCAACCATTCAAGTTATATGACTCCTACCATTTACCTTGAGGGATAATTCCATAATCCAGCAGTTTTCACTATCAGGATGTTTTTCATGTATTTTAACCAAATTATCTTTCTCTAACTTTCATTCCATTCTCCACTGTTACATCACATCTGAGCACATCACTGAATGATTTCTCATTCCCAGTGAGGATTACTCTTTTAAACATTTGACCGTCTGATGTTTTCATTTATTTTTCACTTCCCCAAGAGTTACCTATTTACCTGCAACAAAGTTCTTTCAACTGTCATTCTCTCAACTGTCTTATCAATTTCATGCTCTTCCCTGATGAGCAGCCTCTACATTTGTTTACTAAATGGTTTGAAGTCAGACATATGAAGATTATGGATCTTTACAACAAAGCTATATTCTAAAGTTAATACAAACAAACAAAAAACCCAACAACCAGCTGGCACACCCCAAACAACTAAAATATTTGAAGCAGTGAGATTTTCCTTTTAGGGTCTGCTTTAATTTGATACCTTAGAGATCACTTCTTGTGAATCTGATACAGAAGAAGTATAATAACAATCTCAAAATCTCCAGGATATTAAGGTAAGATATATTTCAAAGGACAGAATATTGAAATAAGATATATTCCAGAGGATCTACTTCTTCATAGGAAAAGACAAAGAATGTTTCCATGGCTACCAGAGTAGCAGTTTATGCTTAGATAAAGACTGGTCTGTTAGTTGGCAATGGGGCAAGTGAATTGGGATTGTAATGGGAAATACAAGATTGATACTTTTCTTTCAAATGATATATTTAGAACCTTAAGGATATCATAGGTGATGGTTATATTCCCTAGTTTTCTTTCCTTCCTTAAATTCCAATTGCATCTGTTTTATTTTTCCCATTTTCATTATTTATCTAAGATTTTTAAAGACTATTTCCTTGGTCTTTGTACACTGTGTCTCTATGATTTCTATTTTTAAAATAACACTGATGACCTTAAATCAAGATGCTTACAGTGTGATTGATTAAGATTTACATGTATTAATTTTATGATATTGCTTAAGAATTCCATATCTTATACATATATATACATTTATATGTATATATGTGTGTGTGTGTGTGTGTATATATATGGTTGCATATTACAAAGCTCAGTACAACCTACCTTGGCATAAAATTATCCCATTTAAATGTATTTTGTTCAAAAGCAATTATTAGATGTCTCTAATGTTCAGGCAATGTGTTATGTTCTAGTTAGTCACACTTCTCATCCATGTATAGTGTTAGGGAAGATATGCGGGTAAATTTCAGTTATGTATTTAAAATTGTATAGTAGATTTCCATGCAAGGTATAATAGAAAGAGATTAAGCCTGTGATCAGGGGACAAGGGAGGAGGGATGGGAAATGCCTTTAAGGTGATGCATCATCTGAGTATTCAGTAGGAATAGCTTTTTACCAAACGGCTGGAAGCCCCTGCCAGGTGATAGAGCACTGTGAGTTCACATAGCACGAAACGACCTGTTTACGCCAAGGACTAGTCACAGTTTTGTATTCCTGCAGCACCAGATACAGTGAAGATTCAGGAAAAAAGACGTTTGAGATAAAGCTAAAAATTGAGAAAGGCAAAACATGTGTCACAGAAATACTTTGGACTTTAACTGAAGATTGCATCCAACTATGGCCTTTGTGTCCAACCTAGACTCACCTCCTCTTGTAAGCAAATATGTACGGGACACAGCCTCACCGTTTGTTTACGTTTTGTCTGTGACTGCTTTCATGCTACACCTGCAGAGTTGAGTGGCTGTGGCAGAAACCACATATCCTGCTAATCTTGAAGTGTTCTTTTTAAAGAAAACAGTGTTTTTACCTCTCTGGGCAATGTTGAGTCACTAAAAGTTTTGAGCCAAGAGGTAGCGTGATTGCTTCTCTTTTTTAGAAACCTGGGTTTGGTAGCAGTAAGATGGTAGATTGGAGGTTTCATAAAATGTGGAGTCTGGCATGTAATCAGTGCTTCCTGTCTGTTGTGTCTAGTTTCTTCCCTTTCCTTTTCTTTTCTATTTTCAACTTAAAATCTGTTAACACTGATGTCACCTGAGACTGTAGCCTTTTGCTTATTATATTAATTACTGAATATTTTACATACAGACTTAGAGGGAGACAGCAGTTTTACAAAAGCTGTTTCACAAGTAATTTACGATACATGGTTCCTATAAACCTGAATGTCTACTCTGGGTTATATGCATTTCCATTTTTATATAAAATCATCATCTGCAGCAGCAGTAGACATTTCTTGTTCATCCACTGTATATAAAGGCCTTTGCTAGGTACAGACTAAATATAATGGGAGTTCTTTGTGCTGCAAGACAATGTACTTGATCAAAGTATTGTTAAACAATATATTATTCTATCTGGAGGTATAGCTGCACTATTGATATTTTGGGCTAGATAATTCTTTGTTGTAGGGGGGCTACCTTGTGCATTCTAGGGTGTTAGTATGATCTCCAGTCTCTACCTGCTAGATGCTAATAGCATCCCCCACCCCAGCCATGATCAAAAATGTCTCCAGATATTACCAGATGCCATATGTCTCCTGAGGGAACAAAATCTGTGCTGGCTAAGTACCACTAAATTTTGCTCCTTTCTCTTCTGTGTTCTCACAGAATATAACTTTGGTGAAAATAACAAAAAAGAAAAAAACAAAGAAAAAAGCTGTATATGTATATATATATATATATTTTTTTTTTTTCTGCAAGTAGTTCTTTAATCAGAAAGTTGAGATCACAGGCTAGTGGTGTGGTGAGGATGGATTCCGTCTGCGCCGTGTACCCGTCTCCTCCTGAAAATTGACTTCGTGTTGTGACATTTTCAATTTTTGCACAAATCTTCGTCACAAAAATGAGGTATCAGATTTCAATTGTTTCATTTTTACATTCCTTCGCTGTAGTTTGTTGACCTTTTCAGTATTCTAAGCAAGACTTTGAAAGAGTTGACCATTTCCTTCTCTTCTTATTAAAGAGTATGAGTAACCTGTTGCAGAGACTACAATGACCAGCCAACTGAGATGAAGCATTTTAAAAAGGTCAAAATGGTTCAGCACATCATATATTTCACAGTGTTTGTAGCATTGTGAATATGTGTTTTAATTATCTTTTAAATAAAAATTAAATCATGGTTTAAAAAATTAGAGCACACTCTGATTAATGCTCTTCCTAAAGTTGGTCTAATTTTCTGTATAGCCTTTGTCTTATGGTCATCCTAGGAGATTAGGACTCAGATAACCCCATGTCAGAATGTTTGATATTGTGAGACAGCTATTTATCGTACTTCTCGGCCCTGAAATACTTACATCTCTGTGAGTCTACTCAGCTTTTCTGAATTTCCAAATAAAAAGGTAAAACTCATTCAAATAAGAGACATTAAATTTTCTGCTTCTTCAGCAACACTGCAAGAATTTTCATTTAACAAAGTGTCAGCATCAGCAGTGCTGTTATCAATGGACATCTGGTTTTCATTCTCATACACATAGACAGCAAATTTAAGGTCTGGTTTAGCATATTCAGTGAAGTAAATGTTTAGGAGTGGAATTAGGGGAGGTAGATGAGTTTTGGCACTCCTTTTTGAGTCAGAACTGAATTTGAAATTACTTAAATATCAAAAAGCCAAATTTATTAGAACACAAATCTTGTACTAGCACAGAAGCTTTAAAATATAATATTTGTGACACATGTAAATGACATAAATTCTTGAATAAAACAATCATGTAAAATTGCCTCTATTTTCTTTGTATTTAGTACCTGGAAGTACCAAGGGACACAGCTGCTGCCTGAGAACTCAACTATACAAATACTGAATGGAAACAAAAGGTAGCAATTAGATATTAAAATGCATGTTCTACTTGCAGCATGTGAAATCGGCTTACAGGTGCCATGGGACCTGAGGGAGAGGAGTGGCAAGAATCATGTGAACTAAAACAAAAATTATCTTGACACATGTTTAGTTATATGTGAACTGAAAATGACTTCACTTCAGATTCAATATTAAATATTTTAATAATGTATTTATTTTTGACCTACTGCATCTCTTATATCTCCTAAGGCTAGAGTTGCAGAGAAGCAAGTATGACCAGTACATAGTTTCTGTGGGGGAGTATACAAAGTCTAACCCTTAAACGGAATCCAAGGTAGGAGTCATATAACTTGGCTACAAATTTAACATCTGTGTGTCTTCAATTCATTTTTCTAGGTATATATTGGACCTCTTGGCAGGTTATCTTTGGTGAAATGATGTTGATAAAAGCTCCTTTACTTAAAAGATTTGTTGAGAAGATAGATTGAGCTAATAGCTTTATTTTATTAAATACTTGCAATCATCTGAGGACATACGTGCTGGAAGTGTAAAAGCTCACTCACTCATGCAAAAATGCTTTGTTAAGTATCTACTACCAATTCCACGTGCAAGGGGGATAGAAAATAGGCAATGCACTTTCTCTGTCTAAAGGCATAGCTGGCCTAAAAGAGTAGTTAAGACAAAATGAAAATACCCTGATGGGTAAAGTATTTTATAATTTTTAAAGTAATATTTAGTTATTTGGATATTTTAAATAAATATTTTCTTTTAATTATGAGCTAGACATTCTGGTTGGCCTATAAACACTAAATGAATGTCCTTGATTTTGAGTAATTTATAGTGTAACTGGGGATATGTAATTTCTAAGTGGTATAGATTTGATATAGTAGCAAGGATGTCACAAGGTACATAAAGAATAGACTGGTATTAATTTCAGATATGAAAAATAAGTTTAAAACAGCTAACTGATTACTCATGGACAAAAATCAGAAGACACAGAATTTGAATTCAAACATTTTGCTTCCCAATTAAAACCATTTCCAAGGAAAATCACATTTTTAAACTATATTTACAAATAATTAGGATGTGAGCTAGAAATGAGTGACTAAAATAATTAGGTACAAAGTGTAATAGGTGTTGAAAAGTGGAAAAAAGACAATGCTATTAAAACAAAAACAACAGTTTCTGGTCAAGATGTCATATAGGTAAATGAGGTGCTCATATCCTCCCACGACCACATCAAAAATTACAGCTACACTTCGGAGTAACCATAATGGAAAACTGCCTGAAATCTAGCTGAACAAAAGTCCTATAATTAAGGATATAAATAAGAAGCCACAGCGAGACTGGTAGGAGGGGCAGAAAGCAGAGTAAGCAAATAATAATCAGAAAGTATATCTCAGTTGCAGAACTCCCCCCAGAAGAGCAAAGGGTTCCAGCCCAAAACCAGATCCCCCAGGGTTCTAGTGACAGGAAGAGAAGTTCTCATAACTTCTGGCTGTAAAAACCAGCAGAGATTATGACTGAGTGAGACAGGGGGCTTCTGGAGTCCTAGGCATTCCTCTTAAAGGGCTTGTGCATGGACTTACTTGAACTAAACAGCTCTGGGCTCCAGCACTGGAGCAGCAGCTCAAAAGACATATTAGAGACATATGAGGAGGAACTGAATTGTCTGGCTTTGGTGTAAGAGCTGAGGGGCCAGCTTTCTCTCAGACAGAAGTGCTGACAGAGACCATTGTTCCTATTCTAAGCCCTCCCCCAACAGAACTGGCAGGTTGGTGTCTCTATCTGGCATCTGAGTCTCTATCAACCTAACTAACACTGTTAGAACAGCCATGGTGAATCCCTGAAACCCTACCCCACCCAACTTGTGGACCCACCCAAATTGTTTCCAGTGGCTTTTCCATACAAACAGCCAGTCTTGGCTCATGCTGCAGACTTTCCTAAAATCTATCAAAGGTTCACAAACTCTAAACAAGCAGCATCTGATTTTGGTGTTACCCAAACCTCTTGCTAAGTGCCCCCAGGACCAGCACTAGTGGTAACCAACCTCACTTCAAAGCTTGGCCTCTCCTGGGCACTTCTGAGCCCAGCAAAAGTAGCAACCATCTGCATATCACTTTGTTGCTCAAGCTGGGTAGACCTAGGTAGGGCAAAGGCAGAAACTGATCTTGGCATGTACCTCCTAGGAGGCTCCAGAGCCAACACACAGAGTGGACAGCTCTAAGACCATTCTTGAACATCACCTAACTGACTCAGAAACAACAGTCAATGGGTACGCTCATCTGGCACCAGTGCCCCACTGAAGTGCTCCATGGAGTAGGCCCCAGCACAGCAGCTCCTCCTCTATGGTCTCGGCTCCTCATCAAAGCTGATTGGGCTATGAATAAGTCCCTCCCATAGATGTGCCAACAGCAATCAATGCTCAACAGCAATGGGAGAATGCACACAACCCACAAAGGGTTGTACCTGGATCTCGTAGCTGAGGTGAACAGGGAGGCTGTACCATTGACTCTACAGGACACCTGCTACATAAGACCTCTCCACCAAGCCTAGGAGATATAGCAGTCCTACCTAATACATAGAAACAAAGATAGACGAGCAGCCAGAATGAGATGACAAAGAAATGAGTCCCAAATGAAAGGAACAGAACAAAAAGCAACAACAACAAAAACCTAAACAAAATGGAGACAAGCAATACACTAGATGCAGAGTTCAAAACACTAGTTAAAAGGATGCTCAATGATCTCAGTGAGAATTTCAACAAAGAAATAGGAAACATAAAAGTAGAGACAGAAAACATAAAAAGAGGTACCAGTCAGAAATGAAGAATACAATAACTGAAATGAAGAATATATTACAGGGAATCAACAATAGAGTATATGAAGCAGAGAATTAAATTGGCAAATTGAAAAAGATGAAAACAAAAACACCCAATCATAACAGAAAAAAATCCAAAAAAAATGAAGATATTTTAAGGATCCTCTGGGACAATTTCAAGTGCACTACCTTTCACATCATAGGGGTGCCAGAAGGAGAAGAGAGAGAGCAAGGAATTGAAAAGCTATCTGAAAAAATAATGACTGAAACTTTCCTAACCTGGTAAAGAACATAGACCTGCAAATCCAGGAAGTGCAGAGAGTCCCCAACAAGATGAACCGAAAGAGGCCCACACCAAGACACGTTATAATTAAAATGCCAACATTTAAAGACAAAGGAAGAATCTTAAAATCAGTAAGGAAAAAACAGTTAGTTACCTATGAGGGAGCTTCCATAAGACAATCAGCTGATTTCTCAACAGAAACATTTTAGGCTAGTACTGATTGGCACAAAATATTCAGAGTGATGAAAAACATGGACCTACAACCAAGATTACTCAGCAAAATTATCATTTAAAATAGAAGGACAAAGAGCTTCCCACACAAGAAAAAGCTAAAGAAGTTCCTCACCACAAAACAAGTATTACATTAAAAATGTTAAAAGATCTTCTTTAAGAAGAAAACAAAAGATCAAAAATATGAATAATAAAATGCCAATAAATTCATATCTATCAAAAATTACTTTAAGTTGAAATGGGCTAAATAATCCAATGAAATACATATGGTGGCTGAATGGGTAACAAATGAGATCCTTAACATATGATGTCTATAAGAGACTCACTGTAGATCAAAAGACACACAAAAACTGAAAGTGTAGGGATGACAAAATACTTCATGATAATGGACACAAACAAAAAGAGCTGTGGTAGCAATACATATACCAGACAAAATAGACTTTAAAACAAAGGTTATAACAAGAGACAAAGGAGGACCCATTAATTTCACTTCTGAGTACATATCCAAAAAAATCTAAAACACTAAATTGGAAAGACATGTTCACTCATATATTTATTGCAGCATTATACAGAATAACGAGGATACAGAAGCAACCTAAGTGGCCATCAAGAAATGAATGGGTAAAGAAGTGGTGCATAGCAAAATGGAATATTACTCCGCCATAAAACAATTGAATGAAATTTTGCCATCTGCAACATGAAGGGATTTAGTGATTATTGTGCTAAGTGAAATAAGTCACCGAAAGACAAGTGCCAGATGATTTCACTTATGTGTGGAATCTATAAAACAAAATAAATGAAGAAGCAGAATGGAAACAGATTCATAGATACAGAGAACATTTTGATGGTTGCAAGATGTGGGAGGTTGGAGGGATTGATGAGAAAGTTGAAGGGATTAATAAGTACAAATCTGTAATTACAGAATAGTCATGGGGAAGTAAAGTACAGCACAGAGGATATAGTCAATAATATTTTGATAACAAAGGTGTCAGATGGGCACTAGATTTATTGGGATGGTCACTTTGTAAGTTATATAAATGTATAATCACTATGTTTACACCAGAAACTAATATATTATTGTACATTAGCTATAATTGAAAAATCAAAATATATACTTAAAAAAGTACAAAATAATAAAACAGGTCAAATTCTTACTTATAGCATAGTACATGACAGTGATATTTATATTTTTCAACCCTTTCAAGACTACGCATGTGTATGTATATAGGTGTATGTTTTGCCTGTGTTTGTATACCCATGTGTGTGAGTATATATGTTAACATAACTAATGATGTTAACGCACGAAAGCAATTGTATTGTTTCTACAGAGACCCATTATAGTACACATCTAGTATGTTTTTTGAGTGGATGTGTATGTATATATGGAATCAAGGGCCTCTTGAAATAAGCCTAAATTGTCCCAAAGCCTTGATAAACACTTTATAGTATTGATAAACAAATATATAGTGTAAAGATGTATTATGTTAATACAACAAATAACTCTTTATATCATGCACTATAACTGAACGATAATATCGATATATTTCCTCATCATTTTTGCAATTTTACTTCAACTACTTGAGTCCCTTATTTCGTAAGTGATGAAAATCTAAAGAATGTGCTCAATAACTAACAATAGCCAATTAATTACTCTATAAACACATGATAAAATTTTTGTGAAGATTTTTTCTATGAGTCTGCAAACATTTCTGCAATTAGAGTTTATGATCAAGGAAGATGAGTTGAAAATGCCAGACTGGACTTCAGGTGATGTGTAGGTCAGTTTTTTCTCTAGAGCTCATAGACCTTCACCTGAGTCACTTTCATCTAGTCTGTAAAATAAGGAGGTTGAAGCCAGAGATTCCCAAACCACTTCTCTCTCTCACATTCACTAAACTCATAATTCTGTGAAATTAGTCCCTCTTCCCTCCACATACAGACACAGATTTATCATAATGATTGAATGCTTTTTTCCAAGTTAACCTATTAGGCCTCAAAAGTCTCAAGATATTTCAATATCTATATTAAACACAAATCACATTTTTTGTATCATAATAACATAAAATTTGAAATCAACAACACAAATAGCAAATATAAAACATTAAAAAAATCTCAGTAAGATCTGGGTTCTAATCAAACCATTCATTTTTTAGAAAGTATTGTCTTTTGTAATAGATACATATTTGTTTATTTTCTAGATTTAGTCCATTTTCACTTTGTTTTCTTTCTATGAAATTCACGTAAACTTCAAGTAAGCTTCAAAGCAAAACTATATCCAGGGCACAACAAATTGTTGGTTGCACCATGCAATATCTATTGATTTTAAAACTTACTTGGAAAAAATACAACTAGGTTTTCAATGGGATTTTTAATGGGAAATATAAGAGGCAGGTTCTCTCTCTTGTTCTCAGAGAAAAAGAGAATCTGGTTTTTTTTTCACAAACAAATGATTTATTTTCCTTCTGCTATACAGAAGATTCCTTTTATTAATTCACTTTCTGTGTACTCAACAATATGCTCTATTTTAAATAATACCTTGTATAATTGTGTTCTACTCAAATGACCTATACTTAACTAAGTTACAAATATATGGTATAAAGGTATATGTTGTTAATCGATTAAATACAGCTCTATTCATTCTATCCAAAATATTGTACAATGATGGTTTATCAGGAACTTAATCTTTTATTACAATATAATTAGAAAAATTGTTTCAACTTACAATACCTTCTTCCAAGTACATACCTGAATGAGGACTGCATGGGTCATATTTGAAATAAAATTGAGAAATGATTTAGTATTTTTTAATTAGAATGATGTCACTATAATCCAACATGAATCCAAGTTTTTCATGAATTCTTGAGTCATCTCTTTAAAAAGCTGATCGATTTTACAGTATTAACTTACTACACTAATTAACTGTACAATAAATAATTTAAAAGACCTTAAAGTAATTTTCATACAGATTTTATATAATTCATCACAATTTATAGACAATGATTACTTTGATATTTTATATTTTGATCTATTCAGTAGAAATAACTAAAATGAGCCAAGTCTTACCATGTAATATAATCATATAATCTAGTCCCAGAAAATGAAATTTGAGAGGAATGTTCTTTCTCTCAGGCCACAGGGGTACTGTTTAATGAACTGCCACTTCAGTGCGCTAAATGATGCCCCAATGGATTGAAAGAGAAGACCTGCTTCCAAAACTAATTTGCACTGTGGGAGCACTTTGCTCACCTGACAAGGGCTGACCTGATGCATCATATTCTAAAATGCCATCAGGGTTATGCAAGTATAATTGATGGCAAATGAAAGCTGCAAAAGACTACTTTTTTTCTTTTTTCATTTCCAAACATTAGGTCCCTAATTCACCAGTGTATGATTTTACAAAGCAGATGCTTTATTAGAGCACATGAACTTCATGTGACATTATAATTCAAGAGCTCTTTTCAAGACTTATGATGTGATATGACCCATTTTTTAATCAGTTCAGGTGTTGTCATTAAAGACAAATTAAGTTTCTCGTGAGCCATCTTTTTAAATAGACTTAATATCCTATACATTTTTATTTTAATACAATTTTTGAATGATGAATAGTTTACAAAATAGAGAAAATATGACACATTAAAAAGCAATGCAAAGTATTATGAAAAATCTAAGAACATATTTTGTCTTAAAAAAGACCTTTAGAAACTATTTTAGACTTTGCCCAAATGGTGACGAGTGCTGGACCATTAGCACTGTTCCAGCTCTCTGGAGAAGGAGTGCCATTAGTATCAATTTCCTAATGTGCCCAATAAGACATTTCAGTGTAATATTAAATATACTCTGACATATTCTTTTGGGGCCATTTTAGAAAATGTAAATGAGAGCATTCTATGAAAGATATAAGAAGTAATTCTGGTCAAGGCTGTTCAAAAGTTTGGGTCGTTCCAAAGGGACGATAGAAAAAGAAGTGCGCTAGGCAGGTGGCAATTGAAGGGAGGGTTGGAAAGGTTGGTAACAAATTCCCTTCGCTTTCCTTTAACCTTGTTCTAAAGTCTGTGTTGTTTTTTAATATAGTTCTTCAAGAACATATATGCATGACCCATGGACACGGACAATGGTGTGTGACTGCCTGAGGGAAGTGGTGGGAGTCTGGGTGAAGGAGGGCAAAGGGGAAAATATTTGGACAACTGTAATAGCATAATTAGGATATAATGGAAAAAAAAAACTTCTCTGTGTTTAGCATACTATGCAATTTCTAGTGAGTGGCCAAATCATAGCATTTTAAAGATATAAAAAGACATAAACCATGCAGTTATAATATCTCCTAATAAAGAATCTGCATCAAAGAAAAGAAAGAATTCTGGTAACTACTATCCTCTTAGACAATAGCAGAGCCAGAGCAGAACCAGGAATTTCTTTTTCCTTGAGCCAAATTATCTTTTAAAATATTCAATAATAGTTAGAGTTTAAAAACATGAGAAAAATTAAGATAGAAATCTTTACTTCTTTAACTGAGAGGATCCTATATTTTATTTAATAAATCTGGTAGCTACTTCAAGGTAGACACAAGTAATGGCATCAAAACCTGTTTTTTCTGCCCTGTTTAGCAATACTTTTAGGAATATTGTAGTTTTGGAATACGGTGATTTTACTAAACATTTTTAAAATAAATGGTCATCTAATGGGAATCATATTTGGAATGGAAAGCTAACATTTCTACTTGGAAGAACATTAAGCCCCTAATTTCCTCACGACAAAAGCAAAAATCAATCAACTTGATCATTCAGTAAGTTAAAACCAACAGCAGAGACAGTTCAGAATATAATACAGAGGAAATACTACTTACAGTATATGGGAAAATTCTCTCCCTTTGTTCTGTGAATTGTGGTGTAGGAATGGATTAGATACAGGAAGCAAGAAGCTCCAGATATATGTGCCAACTTCCTCTCTCTGGGTTAAAGTGCCAGAGTTGGAAAGCATGATATTTAAGTTGAGGAAAATTAAAGGAAGAATGATTTTCTGTCTGCCTTTCCATTCATCTACCCATCCATTTATCTGTTGGCATGGTGAATTCAGAGCAGACTACAGTGGAATATGGCAACATGCCAAAATGGGTGTGAATAACACAACAGAAATAGAAGGACATGTCTGGATGAACTTGAGGTATGTTTCTGGGACTCTCCTTTCTGTGTGTTATATTCAAGGGATCCAGAGGTGGTCACATGTAGAGGTGAGAGAATAGATAGCAAATGAGGGAGTACCTGGGCCGGTAGAGGACTGTGTTGACAATAAACAGACCTTATTATTTAATGATTTACAACTGGATGTATTGTTGAGGATGATAGTTTCATGATGTAGGTCCAACATAGCATAACCAAATGTCAGTATGGCATGTCACGTTGACCTGTCCACAGACCAAAGAACTGTACAATATGTGTCAATCCACCCGGCAGTGTGAACACCAGGTGCTCCTTTCTCCACTGTTGTTACAGAAATGCTTATACCCACACCCAAAATGTTATCAACTTAAAAGGAGAAGGGGGCATGGAAAATGGACCACTGAAAATTTACAGAAAAGGTAATATTTAAACTGCAATATTCTCTAGAGTGAAGAATCCTCATCCCAGGCCTCTCAAGATCCCTCAAAATTAGATTTTGTCAAATGTGATCTCATAATAGAATATTACCTAACACAACAAAAATATGCCACCATGAAATGAAGACAATAAACAGCAGATCTCTGAAGATTCAGCAGATTTCTGAAGACTTTGGCAAATATGGCAAATGCCTTTCTGAATATGGCAAATACCTTCTTTACTGGTGTGGCTCAGTGGGTTGGGCTTCATGCTGCAAACTGAAATGTTACCAGTTCAATTCCTGGTCAGGATACAGGCCTGGGTTGTGGGCCAGCTCCCTAGTTGGGGGCATGAAAAAGGAGGCAACTGATTATTGTTTCCCTCATACAGAGATGTTTCTCTTCCTCTTTTCCTCCTTCCCCTCCCCATTCTCCCTAAAATTAAATAAATAAAATAAAATTTAAAAAAATAAATAAAATTGCAAAGACCATTTGCACAAAACAAAATAATTGTCCATGAAACAAAAAGTAAAGTTTCTTCATAATTCATAACCTCCATTATGTGAATTTCTGATCTAAAATTATATGACATGTATAATTTGGAAAACTTTGTGTCAGCATTTATTGTAATATTGATTGACACTGCCACAGCAGCCTGATAGATGCAAACACAAATACTCTGGACAAGTGAACTTTCCAGTACAGACTTACAAAATTCCATCTGGAAGAAGTACTCACTCATAGTCAAAATATCTTACCTCTGCATGTGTTAACACACATATACACACCCTTACATACACAAAACCTCAGAAAACCATAGAGAAACAAGGTGTCATGAATGAGATCAACAGAAAAAAAATAACCAGCACAGCAATTTTCATAAGATTTCAAATTTGGGGATTATCAAAGGCAAACTTAAATAAGTACACTATTCAGTAAATTAGGAAGAGAGTAAAAGTAAGTAGAAAACATGATCTTTTAAAAAGTAATGCCCAGTATGGTTTAAAAATAACAAAATAAAACTTCCCAAAATGTAAAATATTATCATTCATTCACTCAGTTACAGAAATCTTTAAAATCTTCATATGCCTTATAGTTTTTCAGGTTGTGAAGACAAATGTGACCAGAAAAATACTTCATTTATTTGTTGATTTTATTCTAGTGTGTGTGTGAACAAAAGAAGAAAGTGTTATTAACACATGGTACTAATGCAGTGGGTGTGGAACGAGGTTCAAGATGGTGCCTAGGCTGAGAAGCCCCTGGGAATGTAGAGAAAAGGAAAAACAAATCCCAAAGCCTCCACAGCAGTGGCTGGGGTAAGGACGCACACAGACCAGTTAAGAGGTACTTTGCATAGCAATAACATCTGGATAGTTTCATAGTCGTGCTAAATAGTTTGCTTGCTTCAGGGGTGAGGGAGATGGGTTTGACTTTAAGCCCTTCATGCATGGAAGCAGAAAGAGGGTCAGCTCCCTGTCTCAGGGCCACACCTGTTGGAACTAACAATGGCAGCCAGAGAAAGGCAGAAGATACAGGAACAGACAGGTGTAACCCAGTGTGGGAGGAGTCATTAGAAATGGGGTTACAGAGGAGGCTGTGGGATTTAAACTAGGTGGCGGAGCCATTTCTCTGGTTTGGCCACGAGGCTTAGCAAGAAAAAGCACTCTTGGTCGTGCAGGGAGTAGTACTGAGGGAAGAGACCTGCTGTCTGTAGTAAGGGATTTTGCCTTGTGGCTTGAAAGACAGCAGCGAGAAGGGAGAAGTAAATGCTCTGGCTGATTTTGGAGCTGCGAAGGGCTCCCTTGCACGATCCTGTCCTGCTGCACCTGGATTTTACCTGGACTATTAAGACCTGTGCCTTTCCTGAGTTTCACCAAGATCCAGAGTAACATGACACATCTTTTTGTGGACTGCGATATGGAGAGTGATGGCAACGTATCCCAGATCCTGCACAGATAAGGGCATGGGAAACTTTTCAGGATGCTTTTGGCTAGTAGTGATAGGGGACTCATGAGTTGGAAAATTTTAGTTTAGGGTAAAAAGTTATAAGCCTAGCAACTAATGTATATGTTAAAGCTTTTGTTTCAGAAACTACAGATACATAAGGCCCATCCTGGCTCCTGGGAAAACAGCCGATCTCCGGGGGCACTGCTAAAGATTACCACCTGGGGACAAGAGGAACCATCCAGGCCATTGTGTTTCAGGCAGGGAGAGACAGACGAACACCCGCCCCTGGGAACAGCTAAGTGCCCAGGACAAGAATGTTGCAGTTTCTTTCACCTAATCCTCCCTGAACTTCAAAACCCCTCACTGCACCTTGTTTATTCCCTGCTAGATAAACCTTGGCCTGGAAAGAAAAGACAAGATGGTCTGTTAGGGTATGAACCCGGAATTTTCTCAGATTGCCGGCCATCTGAATAAAGCGCCCATAAAGATCCAACACTGTCATTGCTCACTGGGTTTGGTGGTGACAGGCAGCCCGAACGCCAGTGTCTTTTCTGGTTTCAGTAGCCTGGTGGGGAGCATGGGAAGTGCTGGGTCTCGTGGGAAAGGAGGGCTCAGATCTAAGGTTCTCTGAGCCCCCTCCAAGGTTGGAATGTTGCAAATAAATACCTGCCTGCCCCTTCCAGCATTAACTGTTGGGTTATTCACCAAGGCACCTTGTGAATGGGCCCTGGTCTGCCTGGTAACACTAGGAATATCAACTAATGAGATAATAAAGGAGTTGAGTCCATAGCTCACACGATACAAAGAAGTTAATTTCTAAAGGGTTAATTTCTAAATAATAAAATATGACTTTAATACTTCTAGTAGAGAATGTAAGAAAATATATTACTTCAGGGTAGAAATGACTTTCTTTGTCAAAAGCGAAAAGTGCTAACCATAGAAGAACCTATTCACAAAACCAACTGTGTTAAAAATTAAAAACTCAGTTTACCAAACAGCAGAAAAACAATAAATGGGAGAAATAAAAAAAGTAGAAGAACTTGTAACCCATTTAAAATAACCGAGAATTAGTGCACTGAATCTATAAAGAACTTATAACAGTGTGTAAATATATGCACCTGAGCATAAACTGAGTAAAAGGCATAAACAGACACATTCTAATGAGGAAACAAGAAAGATTTCTCCTCATTAATATTATAAGAAATCAAATTATCTCCACAGAGACACTATTTTTCACAAACCAGGTTGAAAAAATTAAGAAATTTTCCTTGAGGCTGTGAATCAACCGGACCCCAACACACTGACATCGAGAGTGCAAATGAGCACAGATATTCACAGGAGCTGTTTGGCTTGTAAATTGGACAACTGTGAACACGCAGCACTGAAGTTAGAGTCCTGGATACGCCTTCCTTTAGCTTCCTCTGGATGGAGACTAAGTCAAAGATTTCAGGAGACACCAGAAAGAAGGAAATTGAGATAGAGAAGGGAAGGAAGTCAGGACAAAGTAGATTATAAAGCAAATTACCACCCTGGGCAACTGGAACGTTATCATACTGGCAAACTCCTTGTGAGGTTATCTCATGTGGATGGGGTGAAGGTAAAGCAACAGGATATATTTATGCACGAATTCCCCTGGTCTTTGAGTTCTGCCAGGGACTTCTGACCAATGAGAGGCAGATAATGTTCCAAAAGCCAGAGGAAGACCTCAGGCAGAGGTATGCAAGAGCTTCTGTGTGGCAGTTAGATCCCCCTGGATAAAGAAGGGAAGGTGACTGCATGCACTCAGGGGGAGCACCAGCAGTCTCTGCTACAGTGAACACACTAGAGAATACCTTGCCCGTGTGCGAGCAGGAGTAGAAGGCTGAGAGAAGCATTGCTCCTGGTAGATAGCACACACAGAGAAGTCCATTCTCAAGTCAGACTCAGTGAATTAGAAATCTCACACAGTACCCTGTTTCACTAGTAGTTTCAAGGATACAATGATGAAGAGACTAAGATGAAGCAGGTTGAAATTCGGACATTAATAGCAGCTCTCCAGATGCTTTAGTGATTTGGGTGGAATAAAATCGTGTAACATATACAAAGTACTTAGGGCAGTATCTAGTGGATAAGAAGCACACAATATTTTACATTTTAAATAAATGGAGCATTATGTTAACTTTTAACTAACACGAAAAATCAGCAAATATCAGATAAAGTATATTATATCCCTGGTGTTCATTAATTTATATGAACTAATTAAATGATCTATATCTATAAATATGTAAACTCAATCAACTGGAATTGTGGTAAGTGGATCGTTTAACTTTTAAAAAGTTAAAATCAATATGAAGATAATTTTGATTTTTGGTTTATTTGAAAAGTAAATATTGTGATTTGCATGATTGCATGTAGCTTATACCTAAAATTAGCTTGTATAACACTGGCCATTTTGAAACCATATAACAAAACAGAAAATGCATAGTTTCTATTAAACTCTTGTTTTACCTAAAATTACCTCTTTTCTCTATCTAAAATACAAATAGATTGAAGTAACCTAATTTCAGAGTCATTATTTTGCAAATATGTTTTTTTTTCCTCCAGCCTGGAGGCTCCTCAGTGGTGTTGGTCACTCCACAATGCCGTGGAGACCATTTGGTTGCCATTGAAACTGCCTTTAATGTTTTTCTCTTTCTAAGACAACATATTCTGAAATCATTTCAGCAAGAGCTGGTGAGCAAATTCACTTCACTCTATTTCATATATAGTAAAGTATTACTTAAATAAATTTAGCAAATAAAGTGAGACTGCAATTAAAAAGAAGAAGACTAAAAAATGTAAACTCTTAAGCTCCTTTTCGTTTATCTTTGAGTTTCCAAATAAGGGAGACAGCAGCCCTGCTCCTCTGTCCTTTGTTCTGCATTGTGTTTCAGTTGCTGTTGTTTGCGTCATACTTGTTTCAGTGTTATCATGATTGTTTGACATAAAAGATTTAATAATGTACGTCAGGTTAATTTATACCTGGTGAAGACCCCTCAGAGCAATGCCATTTCTGTTGAATGGGGAGAAGGGTTCCAAAGCTGAGCAGGAAGTCTAAGGGGGTCATGTTGGAAACTCAATTAGAACAAGTTTGCAACTCCACTCCCTGGCAATCACTTTCAGGGCCTGCGGCTGGGGGGTGGTGCGTGCCTGGAGATACTTTATCTTCTCTTGGGTGTCCTATCTGAAAGCTAATGACTCTAGGGATCCTCTTCCTTAATGTCAAAATTTGGCAGTATCCATTTTTTTCTTCTGTTGGTAGACTGTTCTGTTAATTAGGTTAGGTTTAAGGGCACTCATTCTCATTTCTGCACATACACCAGAAATGCCTACATTTTTGCCGTGCTAATGATATTTTGCTGTGCTCAGTCATAGTGGCACACTAAAAACCACTCTTTGTAAATTTAGAGTGTTTCCCAGTGTAGTAAATTTCCTTATGGAAGTGAAGAGTTTCCTCTCTCTTTGAAAGAGTATGTTTAGTTAGGAAAACCTTTCATTTTTCTTTTCTTTTTTGGGGGGAAGGGTTATACTTCTAACCTTTAAAGAGAGTTGTTTCCACCCCTCAACCATTTTTGTTATTTTTAAACAAATAAAGAATTCCATTTGTTTCAATTTATTTTAGTTTCTATTCATCCTATAGCTTCCTATAATGTTAAAGTTATGAGTTCTGTCTGGATATTCCCATATCTAAACATACTAAATATTTTCTTAAATCTAGTACCAGAATGTCATATAACCCATGGTCTTAGAGACACTTTACATTGTGTTAAGAATTTAACACCATCAGAAAATGTTATTCCTCAACTGCAATATTATATATTTTGTGGTTTAATAATGGTTCTTAAATGAGTATAATACTGCAGTGTATTTTTCATGTTCTCTGGTATGGTTAAGTTCCTTAGCAAGCTGCATATTCAAACTTAGCAACACATAAAATACAGTAACCTGTTTCCTTCAATATGATTTCCAATTATAACTCAGAATATTCTTTGGAATCATTATGTTCTATAATCCTGCCAATTTGCATTATTTACAGTTTTACTTTCCCTTTGGAAGACACAATTCTTTACAAATTCACACTTCATTTTTGTTTGTAGAAAACAACCATACTGCCAGCAGTATTTTCTGAATTCCTTCTGTAAACTGCTACCTAAATATTGGCGTGGCCAAATGTGCATGGCTTTGGGCAAAGTCAAGAAGCATAATATATAGCCTAGTGCAAAGTTCCACTAAAGTATGTGCATGTATTTTGTATTTACACATGTCAAGTGCTGAATTGGTTTCTTATGGGATAAAAACACTCTGATTCTTATATATGAATTCTAGTAAATCCTGTAAATCTATAATGTTTATACGAGCACAGAGATAATAGAAATATTAAATTTAATTTTCCAAAAATAGTCCAATTAATAAAAATGTCTCAATTGTAATTATAATTTCACATATAATATCATAATTGAATGAGTCTAATATACTAAACATTGTATGTTAAAACGAATCTTTTTCATAAAACAATCATTATAATACAGCCATGTTGATTTAATAAGTATTAAAAAGCATGATTAATTTAGTGCTGACACATATAACAGTCCATCTAGTTTAAGTTAAAATTTAATTAATGTTATAATAGACTAGAAAGACAAATGTATAAGCTGTTAACAAGCAATATATTTTAATGTCACTCTCAAATCGTAGCCATAACCCTTTCTGTTTTTATTAATTCAATATCATGTCTCTAACAATAACCAAACAGAGATAAATATTAAATAAATACATATAAACAAAATTGTTATAGGACCTAGAATGGAGAACATAGTGTGAAAATTAGAGTAGTATTTCCTTTCATTTATGTAAAAACTAATGTTATTGTTTATATTTTACACTCTTATTAATACATATATAATTGTCCTTAGTGAAAATGTTTTAAAGAACTATTTGGAAGGATTAATTTTAAAAGTCAAACAATATGTCACAATATATACTTTCATAGAGAGGCACACTGACAAATCTGCATGGAATCTATCATGATACCTATCAGCTAGCAAGTTTTCCAGTTTTCAGTGGGCCAATCAAATATATTATACATATATATATATATATATTTCTTTTTTTTTCTGTCCAGAAAGAGTCCAGCCATTGTTAATATAATAAGAATGGTGAGTAGCTTCGATGTAACCTGTCAGCCAAGGAGAGTGGACTGGAATGCACATGTATGAGCAATGATGACATCACTGTACTAGTCAATGGGGGCGGTAGACACTGTTAAGTGAGCATGTGTAATGGGTGACTGTCCCATTCAAAATGACTGAGTAAGTGGGGCAACAAATCTGCAGCAAATTTTGTGTTAAGCTTAAACATTTCTCTAGAAAAACGATCCAGATAATTCAGAAGGCCACAGCTATGGGCAAATGGTGATTGGCAGTATCATCGTGACAATGTGCCCACTCGTGCATCACGTCTCTTGCCGAGTTTTTTGGCAAAACATCAAATCAGCCAGGTGACTCAGTCCCCCTACAGCCCAGATTTGGCAGCCTGTTTCTTCTGTTTTTTTCCAAACCTAAAATCACCATGAAAGGGAAAATTTCAGACCATCAATGAGATTCAGAAAAAAATGACAGGGCAGCTGATACATATTGGGAGGACTGTGTGAGGTCCCAAGGTACCTACCTGGAAGGAGACTGAGGAGTCCTTTTCCTATGTACAATGTTTCTTGTGTTGTGTATCTTCTATAATAAATGTCTCTATTTTTCGTATTACATGGCTGGATACCTTCTGGACAGACATATTCATTCTTTCTCTTTTCCACTCTCTTCTTCCCCTTTCCTTCCTCATCCATTTCTTCTCTTTTCTTTTACCTGCATTAGAATCTTTCTCTCTCTGTGTCACTTTCTCTTTCTCTCCCCCATGCTGCACCATCTTTGAGATTTACACGTTTAAGTATTTGTGAGGGCATGTGTGAACATGTGTGCACACACACACCATAGTGACTAAAAGCAGATTTTGAAGCAACATTGCTTGCCTTTGAATACTGGCTCTGGTTATTGCTAGACATGTGACATTGGGCAAATAACATACTGTTTATTAGTTCTATTATCTTCAAAACAGAGATGATAAGTTTGTTTACTAGTCCATTGCAAAAACAGTAATGATTAATACACTGGCAAACTAAATCTATTGCAATAAATATCTTCAAGTTTGCATACTTATTTGAAATGGGAGAAATTAAAATTCTATAAATATCACATCACAATTATGGGAAATGTGTATTGGTCATATATAATAAATTTGGGAAAATTTATGGATCCAAAATGTAATAATAGAAAATATTTACTAAACATTTATTATGAATCAAGTCTATTTTAAATATATTTAATGTGTTAATATATTTAATTGCAATAATGTATTTAATTCCCCAATAATTCTCAGAGGTAGATATTATTCTTATTACTATTGTTAGATGAGTAAATTGTGGTAACCATGTTAACTAACTAATAAGAAACAGAGCTTGAGTTTGGACCCCCTCAAAAAGACATTCCAGAGTCTATATTCATAACCACAATGTGTTGTGTTTAGATTTCTCTTTTTATCCTGGATTGAAATTGTTCATTGTTTAAATCATATACTTTATAAAAATTTTGAGTGTTTGGCTTTGACCAATGTGGCTAAGTTGGTTGGGCATTGTCCTGCAAACCAAAAGTTTGAGGCTTCTATTCCCAAACAGGGCACGTGCCTGGGTTTAGGTTCAGTCCCCAGTTGGGACGTGTGCCAAGAGGCAACTGATAGATGTTTCTCTCTCACTTCTCTCTCTCTTCTTCTCTCTCCCTCTTTCTCTCTCTCTCCCCATTCCCTTCTCTCTCTAAAATCAATAAACAAATATTTGAATGTTGGATCTATTAGTCTCCAGGTGACTTTTTAATCATTTGCCAAATATATATTTGTCAACTTTTCCTTGTCACTCTGTCAATTTTATACACACATCAATGCTATAGAGTTGGGTGTTATAGATTCAGAATTGATACTGCTTTCTAGAAAATACAATTAAATTTAATCATATTTAATTTGATTTATTTTTTCAGCATGTATCATGAAACCCACTCTTTTCTTTTGAGTTTGTCTTTTCTTTTAATAAAGCATTTTAAATAATTCTTTTAAAGACATTTCTAAAGTCAATCAGTATTTGAAAAAATTTTATTTTTATTCTTGAGTGATAATTGAGGTAAGTGTAGACATCCAGATTGTGAGTTATTTTTACTATTAATGTCATGTTTTTGCTTACTTATTGTTTTTACCTACTTACTGATTTCTAGTATGTTGTCAATTTAACATTTATTTTTTTTTAGAATACATATGAATATGGCTTAGTCCAGTTGTCTGTAACACATTATCATGGACTGGGTGATTTACTCAACAAACATTTATTTCTCATGGTCTGGGGACTGGGACAACTAAGACCAAGGTGCCCACAGGCCTACTGTCTGCTGAGAGCTCAAGTCCTAACTTTCAAAAGGCCATCTTCTTCTGCATCCTCACATGGCAGAGAGAAGAGAGAGGGAAGAAGTAAACTTTGGGATATCTTTTCTCATAAGTGCACTAATCCCATCAAGAGGGCTCCACGCACATGATCTAATTACCTCCCAAAGGCCTTACCTCTAATATCATTCCATTGCGTGTTAAGGTTTCAACAAATGAACTTTGAGAGAACACAAACTGTGTAGCCCCAAACTATGAAACTGTATAGTCACATCTCCATACCTGTCAGCTTCAGAACTCATCAAATTTTATACTCGTCACATTTTGACCAGATCAGCACTTAGAGCTTGTTTGGGATGTGTTGCACTTGCTAGAACTTGAGTCACCATGCTGTCCTGCGATAGAAAATGCCTCATCTCTACTCAATACTCATCGGTTTCAGCACTCATCCTGAGTCTGGAATGAATTAATAAGGAGTACCGAAGGGAACACTATATAAAAGCAGTATGGAGATATGTACTGTATGGATAAATATGTACATATAAATGATGCTTGTTTTTCTGGAATGTGTATTTTCTCCATTTTATCTGTGTTTATTATTTTTATCCCATTTCTAATATGTAATTCTTCCTAAATCTGAAGATTCAAATCTGTAATCAATCCTGGAAATTTTTAGTAATTCTTGTTTGGGATATTATTATTCCATTTATTCTTTCATCCTTTAACTCCTATTAGAATGATCTTGGAAATTCTTGCACTACTTCCTATGTCTCTTAAGCACTTCTTCATAATAGAAAAATGTTTATCTCTTTGTGGCACATACTGAATATTTGCTTTTCACATCACTTGATCTTTGTGTCCAGTACATTTCTTTTTCTTTTTTTAAGTATATTATATTGATTATGCTATTACAGTTGTCCCATTTTTTTCTCCCTTTTATCTCCCCTCCATCCTGTACCCACCACCCTCCATCATCCCCCGCACCTTAGTTCATGTCCATGTGTTGTACATATAAGTTCTTTGGTCTTCTCCATTTCCTATACTATTCTTAACCTCCCCTGTCTATATCATGCCTACCAATTATGCTTCTTATTCCCTGTACCTTTTCTCCCCCATTCTCTCCCTCTCTTTTCCCACTGATAACCCTCCATGTGATCTCCATCTGTGATTCTGTTCCTGTTCTAGTTGTTTGCTTAGTTTTTGTTTTTGTTTTTATAGGTTCAGTTGTTGATAGTTGTGAGTTTGTTGTCATTTTACTATTCATAGTTTTTCATCTTCTATTTCTTAGATAAGTCCCTTTAACATTTCATATAATAAGGGCTTGGTAATGATGAACTCATTTAACTACACCTTACCTTGGAAGCACTTTATCTGCCCTTCCATTCTAAATGATAGCTTTGCTGGATAGAGTAATCTTGGATATAAGTGCTTGCCTTTCATAACTTCAAATACTTCTTTCCAGCCCCTTCTTGCCTGCAAGGTTTCTTTTGAGAAATCTGCTGATAGTCTTATGGGCACTCCTTTGTAGGCACCTCTTTCCTTTCCTCTTGCTACATTTAAGATTCTCTCCTTATCTTTAATCTTCGGTAACTTAATGATGATGTGCCTTCGTGTGTTCTTCCTTGGATCCAATTTCTTTGGGACTCTCTGAGTTTCCTGGACTTCCTGGAAGTCTATTTCTTTTGCCAGGTTAGAGATGTTCTCCTTCATTATTTTTTCAAATAAATTTTTAATTTCTTGCTCTTCCTATTCTCCTTCTGGTATCCCTATGATTTGGATGTTGGAGCACTTAAAGTTGTCCCAGAGGTTCCAAAGCCTCTCTTCATTTTTTTGAATTCTTGTTTCTTTATTCTGTACTGGTTGGATGTTTATTTCTTCCTTTTGTTCCATATCGTTGATTTGAGTCCCGGTTCCCTTCCCTTCACTGTTGGTTCCCTGTATATTTTGCTTTATTTCACTTTGTGTAGCCTTCATTTCTTCCTTGATTTTGCAACTGAGCTCAATCAATTCTGTGAGCATCCTGTTTACCAGTTTTGAACTCTGTATCATATAGGTTGTCAATCTCCTCATTGCTTAGATCTTTTTCTGGATTTTTGATCAGTTCTTTCACTTGGGCCATATTTCTTTGTCTTGGTGTACCTGTTATGTTGTAAGGGGAGGAGACTTAGGTATTCACTGGGACAGGACACCCTCTTTGCTGCATTGTGGCATTGTCTGTGGGGGAGTATATTTCTTATCTTATTCATTAAATATTTTAATTTAGTATGTGGTTGTTTTGTTTGTTTGTTTGTTTGCAGTGTGAGTAGTCCTATTTGGATCTTTTTAAATTTGCCTTTTTCTTATATAGAACTATGCTATTTTTTATTATGCCATTTATTTTTTTTACTTTCATTATTTTAAGCTTAATTATTTTAAGAGTGCTTTTCATAATGTTCTATATTTTGGGGACACTGATTATTTAATTTGTTCTATTAACTGACTTTTCATAATAGTTATTGGTTTTCATTCATGTTTTAGTTTTCTTTAATTGTGAGCAGAGATGGCCTACCCTATATGCGTCCTATATGGGGAAATTGCTTTCATATTAAACCAATTGACACCCAGGGATTTAATAGTATAGACTGTTTTCATAATCTTATAGCTTATGAATTTCATGCCATGTAATTATTTTGAATTTTGTTCTGCAGTTTGTTTTGTTTGTGTAAACAAGTACTTTTTGTTTATTTTTATTTTATGTATATATTTTTTACTCTACTCAAAATCCATTATAAAGATTAAGGTTTCTTGCTGACTCTGAAGTCTACTGGGAAAGTTTTATTTTGTTTTAAGCTATTGAAAGGGCAAAGAAGTCTAATGCTTCTGGCTCTGGCTAAATCTGACTGCTATGCCTAACGTCCAAATCTAATCTGAATCCAGTTTGAGAGGACAAAGCATTGGAGTTCTCTTACCATCCTTGTTTTAAGTTATTTCTGACTTTCTATCATGCTGGGTTCCCTTTTTCTTTATGGTTTTACCAATTAATTTAGAACTGTTTTCTGTATATTTCATCCAGAATTTCTAAAGCTTACAAAGGAAATGTATCCCATCCTTTTGAGTTCAATCAATCATCTGCCATAAATCTGTTTCAAATATATTTTCTTGAAATTGTTATTAATTTTAATATATTTTTAACTGACCACTGAATTTTCTAGTGAAATCTGAAATGTTGTAAATATTTTCTCTTGAGTTTTCCAAGTAGTTAATTAAGACATCTAAAGATAATAATTGAGCTTTCTTTTGTATAGTAATACTTCCCATTTCATACATTATCACAGTGATTTCAGTTCAAAGAGGAAAATGAGTTAAAAATCATGATTACAATAGGCATCCTTGACTTTTTTATGCTGTTACGATTTCATTATTTTGTCATTTCATAATGATTGGTCTTATTTAAGATAAATACTTTTTTATTCAATTAAAAACAACTTTTGATATATATTTCTCTAAAAACTTATTTGTTTAAAAAATATTTGTTTGTATTAGATATTTCTATTTTTAAATCCATCTTTCACAATGATAGCTATAACTCTGTTGTATTCTTTACCTTTTAAGTATTAATATGTTAAAATATATTTATGCAATTTTCATTATCAATCAGTGTATTTGTAGAATAAATTCTCCTTGGTCAAAACATATTTATTATTTATTAACTAGTGTGATCCATTTACTAGTAATAAAGTTGAAATATAATGTTTCTACTATCGTGATTGGTCATACCAGTATACTCATGTGATTATATATGTGTATATGTATTTATAGATACATACAAAAATTTATATACATACACATATGTATTCATTTAGGATTTATGAATTTTAATACATATATATGCACTCTGGAAAAGTTGAACTAATTTAAAGGAGATATGTCCAATACCAGTGAGTTATATAGTTGCAATTATATAGTAAATTTTTAAGTATTTAAATATTTTACCATAAAAGGCACTAAATGTAAAGATCATTGGGGAGTTCACTAATCTCTGGAAAAATGAGAGAAATTAGGTTTTTTGTTGAAAGTCAGAACAACTTTCAAAATTATACAGCATCCTAGTTGCAGTTAAGAAATCTCTGCTGCTACCTGCAAATACTGGGTCCTTCCATCTGTTACCACCAGCTACACCTGTAGCACTCGACGACAGCCCCTTTCTCTTTTGCCTCGAGGACTCAATCCTCCTATAATTGAAATGGCCACCAGAGGGCTCTCTTCCTATGTCCAGGGACAAGGAGCGGTAAACAACTTATTCAAGTCTGGTGTGAAGATCTGATTGGTGGAGCCTATTTCACATGTTTAAGCCTTGAATTAAGAAAGGATGGTGAAATTGTTTCTGATTTTTTTTTTTAGATTAGTGAACTGTGTACTTTATCTTCCTCTAAAATACATAGTGCACACAATGGGTTCAGTTACTAGGAATCCAAAAGGAAAGACAAATTCCTAGGTTATTTTAAAGAAAAGACCTATAAAAGTTATATGGACCAGCAGAGTAATTGATGTGATGATTTTATCATTCATCTGATGAAAGAACCCACTTCCTCATGGATACAGGATTCCACAAATATACCTTGGGAAAATCATAAAAATCGTATCTCCATTTTCAGTCAGGCTTTCGTTTAAGATGGTCATGTTACCCAAGAGTGTTATAATAGAGTCTGATAATTCCTTTATCCTGATAGTATAAATCAATGAGTCTAAAGAGAAGCCATGGTTCCAGGCCACAGAAACAAGCAAGACAGAATACAGCTGACACTAGACAGGGGGAGGGGCAGAAATAGAGTCTTGGAAGCCCAAGCGCATGGGTATAGTCTCAAGCAGCTACCCTGGTTCCAATCACGTGAGGCAAATAAAATCTGTGGGTCCATCAGATGTTTTTATTTTTCAATTTGACTGAGTTTTTCTATCTTTTAGAAGATAGGACTTGTGGCGAACTTTTTTCTCTTCCATTTTCTCACAGGATTTTCATTGTTCAATAGTTTTTCAATCTACCAGAATTGATTTTGAAAATGTCTATGTTTTGCATATCATCAAGGCATTCAAGCACATTGCCACTGAGTTTTAACTAAAGCTTACACTTTAAAATTTAGGTCAATCTGAAGTTCCTTTTTCTAAGTGGTGCATGATAAGGCTTCTCTTTTTGGTTTATTTACTTATTTTTTCTGAATAGGGATAGATCAATTATTCAAGCACCATTTCTTGTAAGGTCTATATATTCTCCCTATGATTTATGTTGCACCTACATTGAAAATAAATTGACTATATATGTATGGGTTTATTTCAATATTTTCTGTTTAATTTTGTTGATCTTTTTTCTCTGACTACTTCAGAATTACTGAGCCTAGAAATATATAACTCTCTTATTTTATTTCTAATAATCATTTTTTGGTTGACATGTAAATTATCTTATTTCAATATATTGAAAAGTTTATTATTATTTTTATGCCTCATAATTTTCTTGAACATTTTTGTTTTTTTCTAGTATCTTACATTAAATTATTTTAATATCCTTTTTTGTTTATTATAAATACTTGAAACATTACATCTATGTAATTTCTCAGTCTATTTTTATCTTCTCAAAGATGTGATATGTTGTTTTCTTATTTTAACTCCTTATTAAATAATAACAATATCCATATTTTATTCTATATTTCATTGATTTATACCTATTGTCATAGTTTGATGTGTCTTTTTAACTATTTAGTTTTTAATTTTATTACATTTCACATTGCAGATTTAAATGTGTTATTATTTGGCACATATGGTTTTGAATGATTCATTTTCATTAATATCCAATGAAGTTAATATATGAACTTTATATTATTCCTAAAAATATTATTAATATCCATAAATGTATAAAAAATTAAATTGATCCACAAAAAATATTAACCATTACCCACCATCAGATGTCAGACAGATAGACCAACAATTGCAGTTTAAAAAATGGTAAATGGCATTAGAATTGATTATAACAGTCCATAAAATGGAAAAATAAGTACTCTGCAGTAGCTCATCAATTTTAAATATAGAAGTATATTTGCTAAGCTTAAAAACAGCTGTCTTGGCTTGTATAATTTCAAATGTGCCCAGAGACTTAAATATACACTAATAAATCAATCAGAGAGAAGACATCTGAATTTTGATTTGCGGAAGAGGTTTATGATCATTTTCCGCTTTGTAAGAAGAACATGCTGTCTCTAAAAGTACATTTTTACATATGACTTATGAATATCCATGCATGCTTACAGCAAGGAGAGTTTAATGGAAAAGCTTCTAATTTTAACTGAAGAACAAGTTTGTTTGCTTTTGATTAAAATGCCCTTCCGCAAGTTCTTGTGTCTTTTCTCCAGAAACTGCATTTAAGTACCTTTAATAAAATTTAGTAAAGTGCACCTTTACAACGAGTAACAATACACCCGGGGAGGCAAAGCCTGGGCCTTTCATGAGAACAGTATGACAAGGAACCATGCCTGTAAGATTTCCTATGTACCAACCTCACATTCATTTCAGCTTTCTCATTTTTACCCAGACTCACAGGATTTTGTTTTGACTTGAATTTAAAAATCCATCTTCAGAACTGTAATTTCCCTACGTGTGAGTGGCTCTTATTTTTCTATCTCGACAGTGTAACTGCAGACATTCACTCTTCAAATCCTCTTACACACACTAGAGTCTGGTGTTCTGCTTAGGCACTCGTGGCTTTTCAGCATTTAACTAATTCTCATGTTTACCTGCCAATGTAAGAATTGTTACTGTGCTCCTACGCATGATGCCTTATGTTGTTTTCAGCCTGCACACAGGAGATTGACTTAATTGGAACTTGACAGAACTTTCTAAGGTGATGGAATTGTTCTAGATCTTGTTGTAAATGGTTGTCATATGAACATTTGAAAAGAAGTGAATATTTTATTTTATATCAATTAGACCTCAAAATTTAAAAGTAATAAGAGAGTGAAATTGAAGTCCACACATATAGACTCCACTTTTGAGGAAGCTTCTTTTTGACCAGAGCAGATAACCAGTACTGATGTATTACATGAAGTCACAAGAGATTTCCCTTTAGATTTTATTTATCTATTTTTAGAATGGGAAAGGGAGGGAGAAAGAGAAGAGAAACATCAATGTGTGGTTGCCTCTCACATGCCCCCTCTCGGGACCTGGCTCACAACCCAGGCATGTGCCCTAGACTAGGAATTGAACCAGAGACCCTTTGGATCGCAGCCTGGTGCCCAATCCACTGAGCCACAGCAGCCAGGGCACAAGAGGTTTTTTTTACTTTTACATTGTAAGATGGGAGAAATAACAACCATTTTGTGTGCTGATGAAAATCATCAACAGAGAAAGAAATAATGAAGATGCAGGAAGACAGGCAAAAATGCAAAAACAGTTCTCCTGGGTAAGTAAGCATGGATGGGATCCAATGTATTTGGTATGGGTTGATCTCCAATAGAAAAAAAGACTATATATTAATAATAATTAAAGAGAAATCAAAGCAGAGGGATCAAGTGTGCTGATGAGAATCAACCAAAGTTATTTTTTGATTTTTTAAAAATCATTCAGATGGAGAAGCAGTTATTCAAGGTTAGAGGAAAAAGGAAAGCTAGGACAGACTAAAGATGTATTTACAAGGTTACACAAGCTGGCTTTGCTAATGAGTGAAAGAACACTCAGTGGAGACCCTAACTTAATTACTTTTATGTGTTCTGTGCTTAACTGATTTATTGATGATACTACAGAAGGTAAATCCAAAACTCTCAGAATAGAAATACATTTCTTAAAATTGTTTCTTCATGTAGTCATTTTAACTAAAATCAAGAATATCAGAGAAATATTTTCATGAACTTTTTTCAGCTTTTTGTGGAATATCAATAAGAACCAGAAATGGTTTTAGAGTAAGAACTTGTGTTATAATGTATTAAAGATTTATGGCTCTGTGAAAGTTACTAGGCAAGAGATTTTTAATTTCTAATATAGAAAAAAAGATTGTTTTTCCCTGGAGAAACTTTATTCTTTGTAAACTTAGGTGTGATGTTGTTGTTTCTTTTCAGTTGTGATTTCTGTCATTTGTTCTCCACCCAGAATGGGAATCTTCATCACTAGGATGCCACTACTGTTCGACTCATATCTCTATGATAACACTCATCATACTATCGTATTTTGCCACGTATAATGTGCACCCGTGTTTTTGGCCCAAACTTTCAGGAAAAAAAATGTTTTGTTTTAATTGTTTAATTAATTATTTATTTTTATTTACACACTTGTTTTTGTATTATAAAGAATTTTAGCATGTGTTTTTGAACATATAGGTATAAGAAAATGTATGTAACTAGAA
This sequence comes from Desmodus rotundus, assembly GCF_022682495.2. Classification (NCBI taxonomy): domain Eukaryota; kingdom Metazoa; phylum Chordata; class Mammalia; order Chiroptera; family Phyllostomidae; genus Desmodus; species Desmodus rotundus. Next base: position 51,759,814 of record NC_071389.1, read on the forward strand.
ATTATAAAACACAAGAACAGATACAAGATATTTCAGGTACTACCTATGTATACCGAGCATCCTATTTTTCCCTAAAAAATGTGGGCAAAAAATGTGCATTACACATAGCAAAATACGGTATATGATAATTATTTTTTTGTTTGCTATGTTTCTAATCAGTTTATGGAAAAGTGACCATTTTTAGTTTATTTTCTGTATCCAGAATATCTAGAGCAAGGATGTAGAACCAAAAGAAGCAATAACACTTTATTGAAATGAATTAAATCCTCTATCTTCTGCCACAAATAAACTGCATTTCAGAATGACCACTGGCCATAGATTTATTCTCTTTTTAACACATTTTTAAATCAAAAATAAAGTATTAATTCAGCAGCAGAACTGCCAAAAAACAAAACCGGTAAAAATATTTTGTTATTTTTTTAAAATACCAGGAAAATGTTTTCTACATATTAGTTTTATTGTAAGTAGGAATATTGTTTTCTAGAGAAATATATTCAAAACTCAGACATTAATGAGATACATCAGTACGTAAAACTATATACAATATTTTAACATCAGCTATGACTTTGGGATGCCATAAGACACCATGGGGCCGAACCGTTTTCACACTTTCAAATGTAATTTCATGGCGCTGAAGAAGACAAGTGCATTCAGTCTCAGGTGACATTTTACAATACATAGTGCAAATAATGGTATTTCTTATTTAAAACACTATATTTCCTGCAAAAATTGCCATGCGTTTAGTGTTTTCCTACTAAGAGCTCTTTTACTTTCTCTCTAATCTCTGAAATTCTTAGAAATAGACTTCAATTTCATTTAACTGGGTAAGAGTTTGGAAAGAAGCCACTAGAATAATAATAGCGACCAGGGCAACACTAGAACTCAGGGAAAGGAAATAAAAGTATAGATACATATGTCATGCATGTGAAAAGATTGGTATTATCTTTAGAGTGCCTGTACATGTAGATTTTAAGTTGCAGATAAATTACAAACCATAGAAAAACTATAGTAAAGTGAAAAAAATACTTGTAATGAGATATTATCATAGAAAACCTAAAGTATGATCTTGTAAGTGCTTTAACACGACATTAGAGTTTATTCCTGTAGATTAATAGTTTTGGTTGCACAAATTCCTATTGAAGTTGCTAAATTTTAGCTCCTCTGAAAATTATCCTCTCATTTTACCCCATGAATCAGGCAAAACCCAGGTCGAACCATTTTGTTGAGTGAATGACTCAATGTCTTCAGTCTTTGGATTAAAGTAGAGAGTACTATGTTTAAGGTAAAGTTAGATTGTAGCTCTACTCCTCTTTTTGGGTAAATATGTTTCCAAAATAAATCCTAAATACAACTGATTGCTACAGAATTTCATACGATTACCTATTTAAATAAAACCATTGTTGTCTGCATGTATGTGTAATTTTACTTTAAGAAACAAAACAAAACAAAACACTCTGAGTATTAAGTTTTATGTCACCTACAACAAAAAAGTCTCATGTTTGTGAAATAAGCAGCTGCCATGGGGAGAATTTAACTGAGATACAAGTTGCTCTTACATGCAATATTTCCAAATCAATAAGACAGCATCTATATGACCAGGGGGTCGGAACATTGTCAAAGGATTTACTAGCAGCATAAATATATTTTGTGCTTAGAGTAACCATACACTATTCAACAGATGATCAATATTCAAAAGGTATTCGATTTTATGATAACTATGATCCTATAATAAGCTCCTTTGAATGATACAAAGTAAAATAACCTCACAAAGAGCATGCATTCCAGTTGAAGAGATGACATACAATGCATTAAAATATGAACTGATAATGAAATGAAAACATGATACATGATTCAAGAGAGGTCATGAAAATATGTGGTATTCAAGGAGTGATAAAGATGATTAGACCTAAATGCCAAGTGGGAAAAACAACATAGAGTAGGTGAGATTAAGAAAAAAAAACCAAGTTTTTCAGGAATAGGTGAAGCTAGAATCATACAATAAAGAAGAGATAAGATTTGGAAAAGCTAAATGAAACAGGGCAAATATTGTTTTTTTTGGAATAAATACAGGGGATCCTAGGAATTCTGGGGCCTGTGGATTGCAAAGATCAGAACATTTTCATGTAGCAAAAAATAGCAACCTGAATAAACAGAAATTTGAAACAAGGTGAGATTTATTTTCATGGCCAAGAAGAAGTCTCATTGTTAAAACTGGGATACAAGCTGTGAGCAAAAATATGAAACATTATTAAAGTTATATGGTCAGTGGTTACATCCTTAACATTCTTATTCAGAGACCTTTTTTTATTGAAGTATAGTTGACATACATTATTATATTAGTTTCAGGTGTACAACATTACTAATTTGACTTTTAAATACCTCATAAAATGATCACCATGTTAAGTCTAGTTACCACCTATCAGCATACAAACTTGTTACAATATTATTGACTAATTTCCCATATTGTGGCACATCACATCTTCATAACTTATTTTATAAATAGAACTGTCTACCTCTTTTTCATTGTTTACACTATTACAGATGTCCCCATTTCCCCCCCTTTGCCCACCTCCACCCCCCACACCCCTCCTTCTTTCTGGCCTTCACCACACTGTGTGTGTGTCTGTGGGTTACACATACATGTTCTTTGGCTGACCCTTTCACCTTCTTTTATCCAGTACCCCCTCTTTCGTTTGACAGCCCTCAGTCTACTCCATGTGTTCATGCCTTTGGTTTTGTTTTGCTTGTCAGTATTTTGTTCATTAGATTCCACATGTAAGTGAGATCATATAGTGTTTGTCTCTGACTGGCTTATTTTGCTTAGCATAATAATCTCCAGGTCCATCTATGCTATTGCAAAAGATAAGATAATATACGCTGTGGCAGGTTTGAAGCCATTAAAGTAATATATAACCGAGTACTTGGAAGGGGTTGCATACTCCTTCAACTGTCAGAGCCAGCTTCACACACTGCTGAATTTCTTCCTCATTTTCATGACCCCATTGACCTCCTTAGTCATCCTCTACCTTCCTCCGTTTCGGAACCATCAGTTTGCTCTGTTCCTTTGAGTCTGTTGCTGATGCAGCCACCGGCCTGCAGTGTCTGTGGCATTGTAGCTGAGACGAGACAAATTCACAGGGACTACCGAGTCCTGTAGAGGAAAAGGGACGGCATGGCCAATCTCTCAAGGGGAGAGCGCCTCGGAGCCCCTTGGCCACTCTCTCAAGAGAAGACCACCCCAACCCTTGCCTTGACAGACTTTTATTTCTTTTCTGGGCACATTACATTGAGGATAGTCCGCATTTACTATACCAGGTTCTTTAGGCAGTTACAGAAAACAAAGGAGAGGATGTTGCTAATTACATAAAAGAGGAAGGATATTTGCAAATGTAAAGGGAAAAGTGGTTAAGCTGGTTACACTCCTCCTTGGAAGGTTTAGCACAGATTTTAGGAAGTTACTTTAAAGATATGCAGTAAGTGTTTGCTGCCTCAATTCAGGGTGGGGGAGTTTTAACAAAAAGCAAGTCTTAAAGCTGCCTAGATACAGTGAGGACCTGATTCCCCTCGGGAGAACCTATCCATGGGCATGGGTCCTGTGTGCCAGACCTCACTTTCCACTGGCCTTTCCAAGTGGGAGCTGGGCCCACGCCATGCAGAACAGTCTTTTATATTTCCCCCCTTGCTTTTAGTTAGGACTGCTATAGATCCCACAAAGCTTGCTACTTGCTGTCTCTCACACGACTCTGGGAAAATAATTTGCAAATGTGTCAAAGTACACAGAGCATTATTATAATCAGTAAGCAACCATGAATAATGTTTAGGCCATAATAAAGCAAAATGGAATAACAATATATCTTAGTCCAAAAGAAGAGAGAAAGGAGAGAAAATGTATATAAAACAAGCAGAATGAACTAACAAAAATTGTTATCTCTTAGGTATAACTAAACTTTTTCAGTATCTATAAGAATTATTTTAATTCTAAATAAAAAAGATTATCACAAGAGGTAAATAAAACAATACCTTTCTTACAACAAACAAGTCTTACAAATAAGTGCACAGAAAATCTGCAGTTGAAAGTATGAAAGAGGTATATTGTGCAAACACACAAAATCTGGCGTGTCCATATAAATATTAGACAAAATAGACTTTAAGGAAGAAATAGGTTGAGAGATATAGAAGATCTTACATTAAGATAAAAATGAAATAATAATGACAAATCTGTATACATTTAAGCATATAGCTTAGAAATACAAAGCAAATAATGGCATTATCAAAAGGACAGAGAGACATACACGTGCTCACAGTGGGAATTTGAACCCACCTCTCTCAATAAATGATAGAAAAAGCAGATATCAAGCATATAGAAAATATGAACAGAAAAAAATAAAATTAACCTAATTCATAGTAATGGACTATAACATCTGATGTTGACAGAATGTATGTTCTTTAAAGTGTACATGAAACACAGAAGCTGATCGTTGGCTGTGCCATAAAACAAGACTGATCTTGCTTACAAATGGGGGCCTTGAACAAAATCCAACTATTGTCAACAGAAACTCTGAGAAAAATCTGTAAAGATTAGCCATCCCTCTGCTGAAGTCATGTTTTTTCAGCTTAAAAGACTGTTTATATATATACTTAAATAAAGAAGTAGTAGAAATGTCCTTTCTAGACTATGACCATTGGATTCTAGAAAAATGCACAAGAAAGGATGGGAAAATTCTTTAGTAGCTGTGATCAGGATGAAGTAGAACAGAGAGATCTTCATGTGTCTTCATTTCTACTAGATCATATCTTGTCTCCTTTTCATTCTATTCTATGAGCTTGTTTTAGGTAAAAGCCTCAGAAAATAACCAATTCTATCTAAGCAATTTTTAACCTCCTGAAATGAAAAATATTGTTGAGGGAGAAAATAGGATTGGATATCAGTGATATTTCTGATATTTCTACCATATTATGGAGGAGAAGATTTCTATGTATTAATTAAGGGAAGGAAATTTAAAAAATTGTTAAAGTGGTCAGATCTCGATAGTGAGTTGAGCTCATTATAAACATTCTAATTCAGGATATCCTACTTAGAATCTGTTTTCGTTTGAAGAAAATATTTCATTTTCAGTCAGTTATATTCACAAGCCATAATTCATACTCTTCAATAATACAATGTTGTTGGTAAAAGAGGAGATAGACATGCAAACATATGATGTTTACTCAATATTATAAGTGAAATCATAGAATGTCTTTGATTATAGTTACTGGGTCTTATGTTTTTTCTTACTCTAAAATTTGCACCCTATCTAGTATGTAGGAGATAATAAACAAATACTTGTTAGTTTATTGGACTGAACAAAATCCCGTGAAAACAGAACAATGAGTAACTACGTAGTGAGGAAAAAATCTGTTTACTATTTTGGCTAAGAGATTGGTCATTTACAAATATAGATTAATTCCAAATATTTGCATAGCACAATGAAGTTCTTAGAAAACAAGTTTGATCACATTAACCCTCCAAAGAGTGACGAGCTCTAAAAGAAGTTACAGGGTGTCCTGGAGAGTATACAGTCTGGGCATACAGTCTGGGCAGTGTAAGAGCAGCAGTACTTGACACTGTAACGCTGGCCATGCCCTCCTGTTCTCCGGGCCCCGAGTCCTCCGACTAAATAGTGGAATCATTTGTTTGTAAGGCCATTCCACATTATTTTCAAGGTAAAAGGCAATCAGACAAGACAAATCTTTATAAGAAAAATATGCCTCTATAGGTATTTATGATATGTGTTCATAACAAATATAATAGATGCTTAATACTTCCCAAATTAAAATTATGGTTTGTAACAAATATACCCATGTACACCAAGTATACCATGTATTTATTTTAAACATATTTTATTGTATATGCTATTATAGTTATCCCACATTTTCCCTTTTGTCCCCTCCACCCCGCCAGTCCCCCACTTCCATGATGTCTCTTCATCATTGTCCATGTCCATGGGTCCTTCATATATGTTCTTTGACTAATCCCTTCATCTTCCATCAGTTCCCACCTCCCTCTCCTCTCTTATAGCTTTCAGTTTATTCCATGACTCTATGCCTCAGGTTCTATTTTGCTCATTAGTTTATTTTGTTCATTAGATTCCTCTTATAAGTGAGATCATATGGTATTTGTCTTTCGGCAACTGGCTTATTTCACTTAGTAAAATAGTCTCCATTTCCATCCATGCTGTCACAAGAGGTGAGAATTCCTTCTTTCTTTCCGCTGCATAGTATACCTTGTGTAGATGTACCACAGTTTTTTTAAGTCTACTCATTCACTGATGGGCACTTAAGCTGATTCCAAATTTTAGCTATTGTAAATAACACTGCTATGAACGTGGGGGTGCATAAATTCTTTTGAATTGATGTTTAGGGATTCATTGGGTATATTCCCAGCAGTGTAATTACTGGGTAAAAAAACATTTCCATTTTTTGTTTTTTTTAGGAAATTCCATACTGTTTTCCACAGTGGCTGCACCAGTCTACATTCCCACCAACAGTGCACTAGGGTTCCCTTTTCTCTGCAGCCTCGCCAGCACTTGTTGTTTGTTGATTTATTAATGACAGCCATTCTGTCAGGTGTGAAGTGATATCTCAGTGTGGTTTTGACTTGTATCTCTCTGATGACTAATGATGTTGAGCATTTTTTAATATTTCTATGGACCATGTATGTCCTCCTTAGAGAAGTGTCTATTCAGATCTTTTGCCCATTTTTTAATTAGATTGTTGGTCTTTCTGGTGTTGAGTTGTATAAGTTCTTTATCTACTTTGGTGATCAAACTGTTGTCCAATATATTGTTGGCTGATTCAGTTCTCTGCTTGCTATGGCCTGCTTTTAATTCCTTCCAGTATATTTCTCATTTCCAATATTACATTCCTCATTTCCAACTGGTTCTTATTCATAGCTTCTATGTCCTTTTTCCTGCTGGTGTAGTTCTCATTAAGTTCATTGAGTAATCTTATAACTATTACTTTCAATTCTGTGTCTGATAATTTGTTTGTTTCAATTTTATTTAACTCTTTTCTGGGAATTCATCCTTTCTTTCTTGTTTTGAGTGTTTTTGTCTTCCCATTTTGGCTGTCTCTTTTTGTTTGTTTGTAATATTAAATAGATTTTATCTGACTCCCTTTCTTGTGGAGGGGGCTTATGTGGTGAGTCCTGTGGAACCCAGTCATGCAGACTCCTTGGCCACTTGATCTGGATGCTCCATGAGTGTCCTTTGTGTGGGTTATGTAGGCTCTCGTGTTGTATTTGGGTCCTAAATGTTGTTGTTTGTCCATTGGTAGGGTCTCCCCTCAGGCCGGCTGACTGAGAGGGCAAACCCTCAAGATGTCTTCTATGCTGCTGTACAGGTGCTAGCAGAACAAAGCAAAACAACACACACACACACACACACACACACACAAGTAATCCTCCCCAACAGCAGCAATATCAATGACAAAAGATCAGAAAATAATAAAAGTTGAAAGATATGTAGAATATGAGGGAAAAGGGGGAAAAAGAAAAAGAATGAGAGAAGACCAAAAGACTGAAAAGTGATTATGGGAGGAGAAAAGGGAAGAGAGCAATTACAAATAATGAACTGAAAGAGGAACACAAGAAAAGGGGACAAAGACAAAGAATAACAACAAATAAGGAAAGGAAAGAAGGGAACAATGGAATAATAAGAGTAAGAGTAAAATAAGAGATACAAAAGAAAAAATAGAGCTATAAAAGTAGAAGAAATAGAAAAAATCCTATGAAAAAGAAAAAAATAACAAAAATAATGAAATATAACAAAGTGGAATTTGTCTCAGCAGATTCGTGCTTGTCTGCTGGGTTCTCCCTTTGGATACAGTTCTGTTGACGTCTGAGGCTGGTGTAAGCCAGTGTTACCTGCTGTTTACTTCTAGTCCTTGGCAGCCTGTTTTGAGCTATAAAATCTATTTAATATTAGAAACAAAAAACGCAACCCACAGTTTGTGGCTGTTTCCTTTAGGCTTGGCTACACCCAGATTTGGCCAAGCTGCTCTGCAAAGCGGGTCGAGGGGTGTGTCAGTAAATGACCCAAGTCACAGCAGGATCTGCCTCTGCCCGTCTCTGTCTGGGCCTGCTGTCAGCTTTAGACTAATGGCAGATCCGACTGCTTCCGAGAGGGCTTCTGGTAGAATCCGAGGGGATGGGACTTCTAGATCTTCCATGGCAAGTGCCTTTCAGACTTCAGGGAAAATGTTGGGTGCATTCCCCTGCTCCCAAGTAACTAGTGTGAGGCTGTCTGGGACTTTTTTCCCTGTACTGGACAGGGCAGGGCCCCTGGTAGGCTAATAGTTGGGGTCTCCAGAGCCCAGATTTTGGGTCTTCTGGAAAGTGGGAGGATGTTTCTATGGCACTTCCATGGGGGGGAAGCACCAGTCTATTTCCTGGGAAAGTGTATATTATAGCTGCTTCTTACAGCCCATCTCTGACAATCCCTGAGTCTGCATGTGTTGCTCTCTCCTCAGCAGGGGTTAAGATGTAGAAAGAAAGAAAAGAAAGAAGAAAAGAAAAAAATAAGATGAAAACCAAAACAGAACTAAACAAAAAAGGAAGAAGAAAAAATGCAGCATGGGTGAGGAGGATTCCAGAAGTTGTGGGGGGCAGTATCCCACAGAGTAAAGTCATTGATTTTCCCCTGAAAGGGGCTTGCTTTTCTCAAGAAATATGGTTGCTGTAGACTCCAGGTATATTCCTGGCACAGAAGTCTCCACAGCTGCTCCCCCACAACTCTCCCCAGTGTCTCCCACTCCAGACTCTCCTTGTGTGACTTCAGCCTGTGTTGTCCTTCCTTCGTTGGGACTCAAGTTGAGTGGTTGTGAACACAAACGCTGTGCTTTGGCGCCTTTAAGAATTAAGAAGAAAATAGTGGCTTTGTTTCCTGCAGGTGTCTTCTCTCCCCAGCAGAGACAAACCCTGCAGCCTTTCCCCACTGGATGCTATGAGGTCTGCTGACCGCAGGACTGGTGCTCTGTGCTTGGGAGCGTGGTCTGTGGCCCTGGCTTCTCTCCTTTCAAGGGGAAGCTCCCACAGCCATGCAGCTGCCTTGGACCACTGCCCTTGTGAACAAGCCAGTCCCTTTAATGACCTCACCCATCCTACCCATCATGGTGTTTTGTGTTTTTTTCCTGTCCTTGATTAAAAGTCTCTTTTTCAGGTAGTTTTTGGTTTATTTCAGCTGTCTGGCCTCTCTTTAGTCTCATTTCCAATTTGGTCTGGGAGGAGGTGCACCACATATCCTTCTACTCCGCTGCCATCTTGCGCTCCACTCCCAAGGCATTCAGTCTCATGTGCTGAGGTCAACCGAGGAAAATGGTAGTGAGCTTGTTTGCTTTTTTCTTTTTCCTCTCTTCATATAACCAACATTAGCTTTTCTCTCATTGGGGGAAAATAGTTTAAATATCATTGTAGTAACAGCATCTCTCAAAGATTTGAAAGGATTTAATATGTATTTACGACTATAATGCATTTAAATTTTTTAAAAGTTCCTAGGGCATATAACTAAATGATCTCATTCTCTCACAAATTAAGACCAACCATACAGATTTTTCCCTTATTATTATTGCCTATGAAGTTAATCCTCACTGAGCTCTCATAAAGATTTCTTTAAGCCTCCCAGGTGAGGGAGAAGCTGCCCTAATGAACATGAATCAGTGGCATTTGATCCCCATCACAGTAAAATGCCGACAAAGGTATCTTGTGCTCTTGCAAAGGCTTTTAACTCCTAGAATAAAGAACAAAAAATCTCCAACATCAGCAAGCTTTAAACTAGTTCCCTCTTCTATCCAACAGCTTACCCTCCATTATTTTGCAAAAATAAATCTGCAAGTGTTTTATGGGTTTCATTTGGAGGGAAGGAGGAAATTGCAGTAGAAAAGGGACCTATATTCCTTCTATTAGAGTCTCTGCTTCTTGCATTTGATCAGGGAAACTTTTCCTTCCAGGGCATATTGAGCCAAGTTGGTAAATAGAAAGAAATGAGTTTATACAATGTGTCAGTGAAGTTACCACATAAGTGTGGATTTATATATGAAATATTTTAGATGAATTAAGTGTTCCTTTGGGAAATATCTGGGAAGGACACAACACATAAGGCAAATAGGAACGGCGGCCATAAATTAAGTGCATTCTCATTACATCTTCTGGCCCCCTGACTAGAAACAATAACCTCTCCCCCAATAAGTACACAGTCTCGGAACAAAAGATTAGTGTACCCAAAGGGCAAAGCAAACAGATATATCTTGGTATATGTTCGACCAGTTGTAAAGCTGTACCTCTGGCAGATGATGGGTGGGATTGAATTAGAGAGGTCTAGGTGAATTATAGAGGCGGGAATCTTCTCTCAAGGAGGCCCGGCTGTCGGCCTCAAGGTGCCTGACCCTGGCAACAGAAAACAGGGGTAGCCAAGCAAAGAAAGCTGTTGCCGAATTAAAACAAAACAAAACAAAAACCCTGTGAGAGTCTCATAATTGGGCTTGGCTGTGGTAGGAAGTACATTGCACCCTCACATCTTTTAAATACAAGTCAGAATTGGAATCTCAGGACACTATTAAGCAGAGTCTCTAGTTTTACGTGTATTAAACACATATATTCACAATGCACTTCACACAATATTGCAATTAGTATAGAAATTGGATCTTTAAGGTTTTTTTCCCGTCTTAAAGACAAGCTGAGAGCTAAAAAAAAAAAAAAAAAAAGCACAATTACCTGAGACTATCTTCATAAACTTGAAGATTTCTTTCTCACACATACTCAGGTCTTTGTTCTCTGTGACTGCTCTCATTAAATGTTATACAACGGAAAACCTGAACGAGTCTGTGCTAAGTAAATGATGATTCACTTTTGCAAGGAAAAGGAGATTTATAGAGAAAAATCACTTGTATGTGACCAGCACTGACATCAGTCCTTACGTTACGGTAGAAGGAGCGGCCAGAGGGAAATAAAGTCAGGACCCGTACCGTTGCAATCTAAGAAAGGACTTGATACAGGAGGTTAAAAGCAAAGGCTGGACCATTAACCCAGCAATCCTGAGCCTAGTTCGATAAAGCTGTCGGGCATTCTAAGCAACATAAGCAAAACTATGATAGTGCAGGGGGAAAACCCTTGAAAGTCTGTGTGTATCATCTCCACTAGCTGGGCAAAGGAAAACCTTGAGACTGTGTATTTATCCCAAAGCCTAGAAGGGAGGAAGGGAGGGGGACTATGGTACTCAAAGAAAAAAACCCATTTAACAACTTTCATTAACTGCCCACTTCCCATCATGTACACAAAATGAAAAAATAAAGGCTAGAGCAAGATCAGGATTCAGGCTCACAGACCCCCCCACACACACATACCTACGTTTGGGTAGTCATGGCTCCCCAGGAAAGCAGGCACCACCTACATCCATCAGTCAGTAAGTAGCTTCTTCACCCCCACCCCACCAACTACATAAGTCCTCAGAAGAGAGGATACGCTTCATTTCTGGCCACCTGGCTTTTAGCCACCCAGTCTCTGGCCACCCCTGCTCTTATCACCCCTGCTTTTGCTTTCCTACTATAACTTAGCATTAATAAACTTTGCTTGTTTGGTAGTAGATCCACTGACCTGTAATTTTTTACTGTGTCCGTGAGAAGAACTGAATTTCTAGGAGTTTCTCCCATAACATTTAGTTCGTGAAAAGTCACTGGGGCCTGATAGATTTTTCTCCATTTATCATAAAGCTACTATTTTCCTTGTCTCAGCAATAAGTGATAAATGAATAATGTTCACATTGGTGTGAGGGAAAGAGAGAAAAATATTTACAAATCCAACATCAAATTATTAAAACAGTCAAATTAGACACCTGAAAATGTTTCACAGAATAATACTCATTCTTTTACAAAAAAATCTCTATTAAAAACAGATTTAAAATAAATACTTTTAAAACATAATCAACAAAAGAAAGAAAGCAAACAAAATATAACCAAAGACATTGAAATTAAGATCAATGTAACAATAGCCAGAGGGGAGTGGGGAGGGGATAGTGGGGAGAGGGGTCTATAGGAGCTACTATAAAGGACACAAGGACAAAATCAAGGGGGAGGGTAGAGGTGGGGGAGGGAGGCGGGACTGGCTGGGGTGGGGTGGAGGGATGGGGAGAAAATGCAGACAATTGTAACTGAATAAAAATAAAATTTTTTAAAATAAATAAAACATAAAAGATCAGTCCTGTTCAAGCTTTCAAAAAATAAAAATAAAAAATAAAAATAAAATTAACTACCCAAGTATTCCCAAATAGTTAGAAAAAATACAAAAATAGATCACTGATATTTGATTTTACTACTTAAAACAAACGTACAATACTTAATGGCTCATTTAATTTCTCATTGTCCATAGCTTTCCCTTTTAGTGGTAGCAGAAACAGTCCTATGATAAAACTAAATTATTTGTGTCAAACTTTGTTACTTACGCTTCTAGTATGAACTTGCATCATATTTGTCTAGGAAAGGGAGCTTATTATAAAGAATCATATTTAGTGGTAAGAAAGTTGGATACAATTCAAAAAACAGGGGCAATAAACATGGTAAGGTCCTTAGAATCCAGTTTCTCCAGAGATAGATTCTTGATTTAAAAGAATATAAGGACTTAGCAATAGCATCTGGCTAGAAAAACTGCCTCAGATGAATGGGAATCCTTAATATGGGTCTAAAGCTATCAAAACTGGAATGCTTTCCAAAGAGTGAAGCAGCCTAAAGCCTAGCCTTGACCACTCTCCAATACATATTTCCAAAGGCAGAAGAAGCTAAGTAAACGAGGGCACATAACAGGTGAAGAATACAACTCAAAAGGAAAATAATGAACTATACTGTCTGGCAGGCTGCAGCAGGTGCACTGGGGCAGAAAAATAAAAATTTAAAACAAATGATAAGTATTTTTAAGGAGATAAAGAATAAATGGTCATCTGAAATTAGAATAAAATAATATCAGTTTGAAATTTTCAGTTGGGTAGGTATAAAAATTATAGTTTAAAGAAAAAGAGAATCCAATAGGTAAGTAATTAATAGATAAAACCACATAATACAATAATAGTGATTAGGAAGAACTCAGTGAGGATCTCTTGTAGAAGACTATAGGGAGGAAACAAGACAGAAAATACTCCTTTTAAAGATAACAGATATGTTAGATAAAAGTTGAGGTCCAAAATTCTGGATTAATAAGAGTCTCAGAAGAAGAAAATACAAATAAAAATGAAGAAACATTGGAAGGAAAATGGATATAAACTAACCAGAAATAGAAACAGGTCATATATCTTGAATTTAAAACATATATAGAATGACAAAAGTTAGAGATTAAAAAATAAACACATTATAGCAGGGGTGTCAAACTTATTTTCGCTGGGGGCCACATCAGCCTCGCGGTTGCCTTCAAAGGGCCAGATGTAACTTTAGGACTGTATAAATGTAACTACTCCTTAACAGTTAAGCGAGAGCTCGGTGCTGCCCCCTGGTAGAAACAAGGTGCCTGGCCAGATAACACAAGGTGCAGGGCCAGATTTGGCCCTGCATTATAATGATAATTGAGATTATAAAAAATGATAAATTTCAAAGTTGTAGTGAATACTTAATTGTGAGACTTCTCAATAGCATCACTGGAAGCAAGATAACAATTGAGAAGCAATTTTAATATGTTGATTAAAAGGATGATGAAGTTATAATTTATATTTAAAATAATTTAATGTATTACAATATTACTATGAAATATTACCACAAATGAAAGTATGAGAGACTTGTTATTAGGGCCTATCATAAAAATACTTTCAGAGGTAACACTCAGATAATTAGAGAACTAAATCCAAAAGATGATGCAAACAATATAAGAGTAGGCATGGAGAAATAGCTTGTTAGACTCTAAAACGATAAAAAGAAAAAATAAATTATTTTCCCCACCAACTAGGACTAAAATTATATACAATGCATGCACACTGCAGTGAGGATAGAATATGTTTATACGAGGACTTATTAAAATGTGGCATTTTGTGTAAGTGTATATTAGTATGTGTCATAGGCTAAAAAATACCAAGACAAGAAAACTAAACATAACTTTTAAACAAGGAGAAAAAAGCTCAGTCTATTCAGCTTAAATCAATAACAAGAGAATAAGAAAAAAAAAGACACCAGTAAAAGAGAAGGCATATAATAGCAGAATTATATCCTAGCGTAATAGCAACTGCAGAAGTGCAAGTTAAAGGCTTTGTGAGATAAGTAAATATTTGTAATCCAAGTAATTTGCATTAGAACAAAGAAGTTTTACTTTAGGCTTATTAGATAAAAATTGTACAGGATAGACTGGGGCACTCATCAAGAAGTCATCCTGGCACTATTTATTCAAATTAAATATAATAGACTCTATGAACAAAACTGCAATTCCAATTCTGGATGTATATCCCAGGGAAATCTTATTGGTTTAGAAGGAGTTGGGCTGTAGGATGTTCATCGCTGCATGAACCTTGGTCAAAAGTTGGAGATGATCTCAGTGTCCACCGCATATCAAACGTGATGAACACATACCGTGGGTTCTTATGTGACACCAAGGAACACTGTAGCACAAATTAAAACTAAGCTGTACACCTACTGGCTGGATAGATATTGCAAACAACACTTAACTTTTTTTAAAGGAGAAAATGACATAAAATTCATGATGCTGAGTATGTAAATTAAAAATAACCAAACACAAAATGCTGGCATATATTTTCCAAAACATGTAAACATAAAGAAATGAAGGAACATCTTCAAATTGTTACTTTTGGGAGAATATGCCATGCAATTCAGGAGTATAGTTACATTAATATTTGTTCTTAAATTACAAGATGTAATAAATGTTAAAAAACATAAGAATTGAAAGGATAAAAATTGGAATTATAAAGATGATATAAGAAAGTATGGCTTTAAGATAGTAAAATGATCTATCCAACACTTCACTCCCAAATTAAATTTAATCACTTCATAGCCATTGACAAAGCCCACTGTGGGGACCTGTCCTTGTGTAGAATGCAAGTACAGTGCAGAACGTGTGTCTGTAAGTATATGTCAGAGAGAAGAGAAAAGGAGCTAAACCACTCCTATTCTGCTCCTTCTCTCAAACTTGGTCATTAGAAAAGTCACTTATTCCTGAGGGGAATGTAACTGGCAGGAGAGAAAGAGGGCAGGCATGGGTTCCCTAACGGATGTGCCTCCACAAGACATGAATAATGTCGTCCCGCCCAGACAACTATAAATATCAAGCTGTCCTTCAGGTTTCTCTTCTGAGAGGTGAAGCAGCCATCACCCAAATAGCTACTAATAGTGACCATTAGTATTCTACCATCCTATGCTATTAAAATGCTACCACCCTATGTTATTAAAATGCTATGTCACTCCATCCAAATATGAGCTGAAAAGAAAATAAATTCATGACACTGTTAGGCCCATAAAAAATCCTGCAACATAAAGAAAAGGGAACTTTGTCTTGAAGACTCAAATGGAGACCATAAATTTGAAAATAATTTACATAACAAACAAAATAATTTAGAGAACTACATGGAGTTATTAAAATAGATTATATTGTAAGGAATAGAAATGAATAGGCTGAGATTAAAATATAGTTCAAAATAGACTGGTTAAAATAAGTAAAAACAATGACAATACATAATGAACTCTTCATTGAAGACAGCTCAGTGCAAAAGAAATTGAAGAAAATCAAGTATATGATAATGAAAAAATTCTACCAGAATGTACGAGAAATTAAAGATGAGAAGAGGCTTATGAAAAAAAAATTGAAAAAAGTGACATAGTGACAAGAGTAATATTTTTAAGCATATAAAATACCAATAAATCATTAAAATATTGCTTGAAAAAATTAAAAAGAAAAATACATAGAGGCAAGTCTCAAAATTAGAGATGTAGAAAGTTATAATGATAAAAATACTAAAATAAAAATAATACGTATATAGCCCTGGCTCAGTGGATTGAGTATCAGCCTGAGAAGCAAGGGGTTGCAGGTTTGATTCCCAGTCAGAACACATGCCTGGGTTGTACGCCAGATCTCCAGTAGGCAACCACAAGAGGCAATCACACATTGATGTTTTTCCCCTTGTGTTTCCACCTCCCTTTCCCTCCAAATAAATAAACAAACAAACAAGCAAACAAACAAATAAATAAAATCTTTTAAAAGAAAAACTAAAAAAATTCATTAAAATAATATATATATATATAACTTAACCACTAGACAAAATACATTAAATTAATATAAAGTACAAAATTTACCCACAAAATAAAAAGGCTTTAAAAATGACAATCTAGGAATTTAAGGGTTTGGTTCGCATGTGTATCATCTTATATTAATATATATAATTTTTATGAACTTCAATTTGATACTATATTTAAAAAACCTTCTAGATTTACATACTCAGTTATTTATTTGTCTGCAGGCAGCCTATGACAAAGTTACAACCAGTGGAATTGATACACATAGAAGATGCTGACAGCAGCATAATATATAAAGTAAGGAATAGAAACACCAATGTATACAACAGATTATCTACATGGTAATTCATTATGCACTCATTCAAAATATTTTCAAAGACTATTTAATGGTACAGAATTTTTTCATGATACATTAAAATAGGTAAAAGGTATTTATTTTTATCTTAATGTCATTTAGTAATTTTGTATGACATGGTAACGTGTGATGTTGATAGACCTATGTACATAAAAAGAATGAATAGAAATTCTGTTATATGATGAAATAAGAGATTATATGTTATCTTTACAGTTTTGTTATTCTCATATTATCTCTATTGAGCATATAGATAATATAAGAATGTATAAACATATTTTTTAAAGAAAAAGTGTTAATTGAATATAAAAGATAAAGATTATAAAAAGCAGATTAGGAGAAGAGATGATTTCCTTGAACATATTGATTTTGCATTACCTGAAGACATTAAAAAAACGCACTTAATTGGAATTTAGAAGTCTTGTTGTTGTCATGGAAGTGTAGAGTAATCCGTATCAGGAGTCATTGAAACAGGGAAAGAAATGCTGAATAGTTTGTAGGACAGAAATGGAATATGCATACACCCTGGTGAATCCCGACTAATACAAGAAATATAATAAATAAATAATAAATTGCTAATATAATAAAAAGTAAATTAGCAAATATTATTAGATTTTACTCTCAGAACTTCTTTACTTTTGTTTTTTCTCACAATTATATTATAGTTTTTTATCCATAAAATCAAACGCTGATAAATCTGATGTCTAAAAGCAAGGATGTATGAAAACAAGCAGGTTCTCTTGGTAAGAAATAAAAATACGCTGAAAAGTGGTAAAAATTTTGGCAAAAATACACAGGATTTCAGCAGCGAATGAAAATACTCTTATGCTCAGAACTGATGATCATATCCATTATTTCCATTCAGGTCATTAACCAACAGCATTCAAACACATATGTTTAATATTGCCTTGTAAAATGAGCTAAAGCTAGCATTTTACCAAATGCATAATAGTGGGAGAGAAAATATCAACAAATATTTACTTCTATTCAGGATTATGAAAACCAATAATGCCATTTTTATTTAATTCTATTAAACAATGTTTGCACAGGTCACAAAAACATGAGTTGAATATGGTATACCCACTTTGGAAAATAGTTCTGTTTTACAAAAAGCTAAACACTTATAATACAACCCAGAAATCTCACTCCTAGCTTTACGTAAATAAAAATGAAAATATATGTCCATACAAGAATTAAACAAATGCTGAAAAAGCTTTATTCATAATCCTTAAAACTAAAAATTTATCAAAACCCTCATTAATTTCGAGTGAATAAGGTAGGGTATACATAGACAATGGGATAGTAATTAATATTACTTATTAATATAAAGGAACAAACTAGTTATTCTTGCAAAAACATGCATGACTTTCTAAAGTATTTTGCTAAGATAAAGAACTCAGAAAGAAAGGCCCACATACTTAATCTTTCCATTTATATAAGATTTTAGAAAGGAGAAACAATTGTGACAGAAATCAGATCTCTGGTTTTCAGAGACCAGGAATAGGGAAGAAGGAATTAAATACAAAGAGGCATGAATGAACTGTTACATGATGTTTTATATCTCAATTGTTAGGATAGTTACATAAATATATATACTTGTCAAAAATCATTGTCTTGTAAACTAAAATCAATGAATTATACTACATTTCAATTATACCACAAAAAAGCTGATTTCATAAAAAATCAACTTGGTTAATTCTGAAATCTGTACTATATATATGCTAATAATCCAAACATTGTCATATCCTTAGTCACATCCTAACGTGTATAAAAATATTTCTTGTTTAATTGTAACATCTGGGGGGAGAGTGCACCTGACACCACCTATATTTAATTAGAAATGAAAACTGTATGTGTATCGTGCAAACACAAGTTCCCTGAATCTGATCTCCATATCTTTAAAGGCATATCTTGAGAGCAATGCAGATAACAGGGTAGTTTAAAACCTTTTAAAAATTAGTCAGCTACAGGTTATCTTTGGAGAGAAATGAGTCTTGAGATATCACGGTGAAATCTTTCCAGTCTTGGTTATATCCATCTCACACATCTGTCCGATTATGAATTAAACTTTACGGAAAATATAATTGCTGGACCACAGTTGATTGTTTTAACTGATAATTGTCATTGATTTTGCCTAACTGACCTAAAAGCTGTACCTATTGTGACTGATGAGTAACATCTAGATAACTATTAAATAATGTATTAGTTCATGATATTTAAATTATGTATACAAGGATGTTTGGTAAGAAACAATTTAAAATAATGAATTTTTAAAGAATGTAAGTCAGAACTCAGAACATCAAATTTATTTCAAAAGAATTCACATTTTACCAAGTACACATGTAATTTAATATTTGTAGTACTCAGAGGAAAAAAAATGGTTATGCCTTATTTTAGTTTTTATTTAATTGATTGGGGAGACACTGGTTAATAAAATTACCTAGGTTTCAGGTGAACAAGTCTGTAACACATCATGTGTATATTGTATTGTGTGCTCACCACCCCGAGTCAAGTCTCCCTCCATCACCACGTATCCCCCTTACCCTCTCCTACCTCCTCCCACCCCCTTCCTTCTTGTAATCACCATACTGTTTTCTGTGTCTATGAGTTTTTTTTGTTTGCTTAATTCCTTCACCTTTTTCAACCACTCCCACCTTTGCACCTCTGACAGCTGTCAGTCTGCTCTCTGTTTATATGAGGATGTTTCTACTTTGTTTGTTAGTTATTTACAATAGCCAAGATTTGGAAACAGTGCAAAGTGCCCATCAATAGATGAGAGGATAAAAAGGTTGTGGTGCATTTACACAATAAAATACTACTCACCCATTAAAAAAAAAAGGCAAAATTATGTTTTGTGACAGCATAGGTGGACCTGGAGAGTGCTATGCTAAGTGAAATTAGCCAGTCAGAAAAAGGTGAGTACCATGTGATCTTATTTATATGTGGAATCTAATGGACAAGGTTGTGCCTTATTTTAAATGCATATAGAAATTCCTAATTGACTTCCCTAGAGAAGGAAGTATTAAAAAATGACTAATATTTTTAGTGCCTATTATGTGCCAACTGTTTTTGGCTCTAGTCATTCACTTATTCATTCATCAAGCAAATCTATTTTATGTTCTCAGCAATTACTAGAGAGTATGATGCATACTGGAGCTTCAATGACCAAAACAGACATTTTGACTTCTAGCCCAAGGTAGTAGACTGAGCATTTGCTTAGCCATTTATGGCAGGAATGGAAAGACTGCTAGATATCATCTATATCCCATCATTCCTTTAATTATTGGGAGGCACATTGTTGTGGAAAATCAAGGATACATTTGTCAATTGTCCTTGCAGTCAGCTGTGACCAGTTGGCAAAGTCTGGCTAATGAGGTATGTAGGCCAAATTCTTCAAAACACTCTCTGTGTCAATGAGTGGAATAATGAAAGTAACCCAGTGTCAGCTCTTTTAGCATAAATATGAGAACTTTTTAGAAGTTCAGCCTAAATACTGCTTCCTGTTTTCTCATCTGGACATATTTTCTTTTCTTTCCTTTTTTTTTTTTTCTAATATGGTTACCCTATGCTTTGACATATCTGTTCAAGTCTTCAGCTCTTCTTTTCTTCAGGTGTCCTGAAGCACCCAAAAGATGCAGCTTTGCAGGACCTTCTCCCACTCTTTATTCTCTTAATGCTGTCACTTGATGAACAGAAGTCCTTGTATTCCCCCAGAAAGCTCCTTTGTGCCTCTTTCTATCCAATGACCTTCCTTCATCCACTGTCCCCGGAAACCACAGATCACACTTCTGTCACCATAGTTTTGCTTTTTCCAGAATGTTATGTTGATTGGAATATACACGTTTTAGTCCTTTGTATCCTGATTCTTTGGCTTTTCTTTTTTTTACTCTTTTCCCATGCAACTTAGAAATCAGTAAACTCTCAACATTTTCTAGTTTTCTTCAATCTAATATAAAATTGTTGATCTTTAATCCAAGTGTATTTTTGTACAATTTTACTAATACATTGTAAGATTATGGTACCTTATAAATATTGGAAATAAATATTTTTAAAGGAAAATCAGCAGATATTTACCTAATGGCATAGCATAGGATTGATCAATCGAAAGCTATGTCTGATCAGTTAAATTGGCCCTGATCAATGAAGACAAGCATCATCTAAAAAGGCATCATAGTGCAGATGGGAGAATTATTAGTTTTTCTAATGTATATTTGTACCCATTTATGCATATTACATTTATTAAATGTCAATATTTTTTTAATCAAGGAAAGACATTGATCTAAATATTAGTAATCTATGATTCAGGAAGTCAAAACATTCTGCTAGCCAGTCACTGCATTTAGTAATCTCACTGGGTAACAACAACAATGACTAAACAGACTTACTTCAGATATATTTGTAAAGAAGGGCCTGGGAAGAGGAGATAAGAAAAATACTATATGATCTCACCTTTAACTGGAACATAATCAACAAAAGAAAAAAGCAAACAAAATATAACCAGAGACATTGAAATTAAGAACAATGTAACATTAGCCAGAGGGGAGTAGGGAGGGGATAGTGGGGAGAGGGGTTTACAGGAACTACTATAAAGGACACAAGGACAAAATCAAGGGAGAGGGTAGAGGTGGGGGAGGGAGGTGGGATTGGCTTGGGTGGGGTGGAGGGATGGGGAGAAAATGCAAACAATTGTAACTGAATAAAAAATTTAAAAAATTTAAAAAAATACTAAAATCTGTTTTTTGTCATTCATCTCAAGCTGGAAAGAGACCCTCGAAAAGGAAAGAGGACAATCATACACCTTACAAAGTGTTCCTCCCGTACTTCCAGTACCATTTCAGTGCCACACATAGTCAATATAATATTATTGACTACATTCCCTATGCTGCACCTTACATCCTCATAACTATTTTGTAGCTACCCGTTTGTACATCTTAATCTCTATAACTTTTTCACCCAGTCTCCCAAAACCCCTCCCCTCTAGCAACCATCGGTTTTTCTCTGAAACTGATACAAAATAATATCAAATACAAATTGTATTTGAAAAATAAATATTAAAAAAGGAAAGAAAATAGCTGCACCTGTCATGCAGATGCATTGTTATACTGTTGATCTTCATTATTTGCAGACTTGCCTATACGTTAATACGCATTTGTAACCCTCAAATCACAACCTGAGGCTGCTATTCTGACCAGCTAGAGATGCAAAACAGCAGAGTATTTGTGGTGACTGACATGCGTGTGCCCAGCGGAGGCCAAACAAAACAATGCTTTGCTTTCTTGTTGTGGCTTTCATACTGTAAACAATTGTTCTTCACAGCATACAGTGTTATTATTGGGGTTCTGTTTGTTTTTACAATTCTGTGCTCTATGTTGGTGATTTCATTGTTTAAAATGATCCTCGAGGTGGAGTGCTGTCTAGTGTTCTTAGGAATAAGAAGGCTTATGACACTATATTATGACAGTTTATTCAGTCCTGGGCTAGACTAGAATGTCATTGACCATGATTTAAAATAGTAAAAGATCAACAATATATATAAAATAAGATGTTTTAAAATAGAAACACACAACAATAAGTCTATATATTGGTTGGTTGGTAAAAATATTACACCCAGGGGCTCACAGGAACGTAATCTTATTTCATCTGAGGGCAAAAATTCAGTGTTTGGTAATTCAGTGTTCATGATACCAAAATGAATTGCATTTATAATCCAAGAGATTTCTTAAAACAGAAGCAAATTTTTTATAATTTTAATTTTTAAAAAGTAAACTAAGAATGATTGGAGGAGAAATTGGTTAACAACTTATACATAATATATTTGATTTATCTTAGTAATGGTCAAAATTAAATATTAATGTCATAGAACTATGTAAAAATGGAGAATTTGAAACTTCAGAATAAATTTGATGTTACTTAAGAGCTGATTTTTTAGTTATCTGTGTGCAAGCATCATGTAACTATAATTCCTAACCATTTAGCAAAATAAAACTTGAGCAGGCAATATGTACATATTACTGTTTTAAAAATTTACAAGTGACAATGATGATTGCAAAATGTCAGTACGAAGAAATACTTTCAATATCTAAGAATGTTGTCATTTGTTTCCTTTTAGATTTACTCACAGTGGCAAAATAATGGAGTTGAGTGATTACTGATTTATTCTATGAAATTTCAGTAATCTCAACAGTCAATAAAATGTCATGCTTATTCTGCAATAACTTTTTAATAAAAACAATCTAAGTACATGCTTCATTCCTAATTTTATGTGTCAAGACAAATACATGCTTTAACACTGGTTGATTATCAGGTTTCATAAATATCTATCCATAGTGGCCGTTGCCAAGTTTTCTCTTATTCTGTTTAGTTCCCTCCTGACACCAAAATATTTTTGACTTAGTGGTATCTTAGTCGAATCACTTATAAATACATTTGTGCCACTGAGGCCGCTTATGAGTTCTAAAATTTCTTAATTTTTCAAAACACACTTGTATATTTGATACTGTTAAATTATGGACCTTAAAATATTTTACTTTTTGAAGTCATCACAATGGATATTGGGAATAAAACTTTATGACTTGGTAGCATATGGGTCATGGGGCATGTTTAGAAATAAATGTAAACAACACAAAAAATACAATATTCCTGATGAGCTAACTTTAATGATATAAAGGTATATACTCAAGAGATATAAAAAGGTATTTATTTCAACCTAGGCTATAGTGGGAGTCTTTGAAATATATAAATATTACTCTTGGAGAAAAACAAACATGTATTAGAAACTGAAAAGTCTATTATTTTTAAGTATTATTTTTCAATTACAGTTGGCATTCAATATCATTCTGTATTAGTTTCAGGTGTACAGCACAGTCACTAGACAATCATATAATTTACAAAGTGAGCCCCCTGATATTTCAAGTACCCAGCTGGCACTACAAAATATGAAGGGATGTAGAAGATATTTATTCTGAAGAATACTGAATAAATATTTGTTTACAATTACAACTGTTTCCTAAATGATCACAGATTTGCATCCTTAAATGTTATATCAATTGTCCTTATTTCAGTGTTTCCACCCTGAGTCCTCAATCTGAAAGCCAGCCTTGGGAAGCACCCTTTAAGAGAAAAGGGTCTTTGGGTCGAAAGCCATGGATTCAAAAACTCATATCTACCACTTATTTGCTGTTTTTTATTGGGCAAGTTACTTTATATAATTAAGATATTTCTTCACCTTGCTTATTTCACTGTGTTTTGATTATTGTTCACTTATCTGCCCTAGACTGCAAGCTGCTTAAAAAAGTAGTTAAACAGTTGCTTACTTGGGTCTGACCATGAGTTTTCTCTAAGCTAATATGTTTACTGAGTATAAATAAACACAGTGAAGAGGCAGTGAAAAAGGGAATGTGTGAAAGAAGTATTTTATTTTCATATGAAAAGTAATATTATGTTATATTTTCTCGGTAGAGTAAATGTCTCTAGAACAGTAATTCCCATCCCCAAACACCATGATTTGTATATTCTTCTTAGAAGTGTCATTTGTGTATTTAAGTTTCTATATGCTACTTAAGAAACGATGTGTATTTTCTGGTATCTTATTATTCCTATCAAATTATGAAAGAATAAGAATTTTAGTCTATTTAGTTTTACTCTCAAACTTTACATTTATTGAAAAAAGTATGAAAAGTAATTTTTAAAACATTATCTTTCTTTGTTTTATTGTGTTTCTTCTATAAATGCTTAATTAAAACAAAAATCCAACTATTTAATATTTTTATGTAACACAAAAAGTAAATGTGATTTTAATAGTTGTAATGTCTAATGTTCATTTTTATGGTAATATTTTGATCAATGTAATGTGTTGGGCTATTTTTTGGAAATTTTGGAGAAATATTATTGGATTTTCCATGTAGACATTGTGGTTAAAGTTTATTATAAAATAATTTAGGTTTTAATATGCAATTTTTAAAAGATTTTGTATTTATTTATTTTTAGAGAGGGAAATGGAGGGAGAAAGAGAGGGAGAGAAACATCAGTGTGTGGTTGTCTTTTATGCACTCCTTCCTGGGGACCTGTCCTGAAACCCATGCGTGTGCCCTGACTGGGAATCGAACCGGCAACACATTTGCTCACAGGCTGGCGCTCAATCCACTGAGCCACAGCAGCCAGGACAAATTTTAATATGCATTTTAATTTATGCTATTTTCTGTGACTAATGCTTTGTTAAGTAGACTATGGTCTAAGCCACACACCAAAAGTAATCACCTTCTACGTGTTAAAATAAGTTTTAAGGAGTCATGCGGGATATGTTATGCTACTCTGTTGGTCTGACTAATGATTTCTCTTAATTCTTGTTCATGATGAACTTCAGTGACTACAAAGAGACTTCTTGACCTTGTCCCAGTGTCATAATGAAGAAATGTACTTATCATCTAAACTGCCTAAGAAGAGTTCACACTTTCAGTCAGCACAGCTGATTTTCCTGTTATTCAAGAATTCACACAGAGAAATAATTCAGATAACCCTTCCCATTTATTTGATCATTTTAGTAAAATAATCAAAGCTAACACAATTGGAGAATGAGGAAGAGTGGTGGGTGGGATAAAGGTAGCAGACTAAGCTTCTTCCAGGACCGACCTTTCCGCCCTCAGATCACTGGAAGTGACAGAGGAGTCCAGTGTGCGCAGCGCACTCACACACAAACATTGCTGCACACTCACACACAAACATTGCTGCACACTCACACACAAACATTGCTGCACACTCACACACAAACATTTGTTCCTGGTGTCTTTGCCTCTGAACGGGAATATCAAACCCACAGTAAGTAGATGATAAATACCACATCATTTTTTTTGCTGTTTTAAAATTTTATTTTAAATTACCGTTTATTTTTTATTCTTGTTTATTCTATTGCAGTTGTCCCAATTTTTCCCCCTTTGTCCTCCTCCACCCATCCCACAGTCAATCCCCACACTGTTGCCCATGTCCATAGGTCATTCATACATGTTCTTTGACTAGCCCCCTTCCCCTTCTTCACTCAATATTATTTACATTAGTTTTGGGCGTACAGCTTAGTGGTCAGACAGTCACGTACTTTCCACAGTGTTCCTCCTGACACTGCCTTACTCACTTGGCACCATACATAGGACTTCAATAGTATTGCCTATATTCCCTGTGCTGTAATTTAAATTCCTGTGACTATTTTGTAACTACCAATTTGTAATTCTTAATCCCTTCATGTTTTTTACCCAGGCCCCCCCTTCCTCTCTGGCAACCATCAATCTGTTTTCTGTATCCATGAGCTCGTTCATTCATTTTGTTCTTTAGAGTCCACATATAAGTGAAATCATGTAATATTTGTCTTTCACTGACTGGCTTATTTCCCTCAGCAGAACATCCTCTATATCTATCTGTGCTATCGCAAATGGTAACATTCCATTCCTTTTATGGCTGAGTAATATTATATTGTATGTGTGTGTGTGTGTATACACAAACATACCCCACCTGTATTATATACTTGTCTATTGGTGGACATGTGGGTCGCTTCTATACCTTGACTATTATACATAATGCTGCAATTAACATAGGGTGCATACATTCTTTTGAATTAGTGTTTGGGGTTTCTTCAGATAAATTCCCAGAGTGGAATTGCTGGGTCATAAGGCAAATCCATTTTTAATTTTTTGAGGACCTTTCATACTGTTTTCCAGTGGCTGTACCAGTCCGCATTCCCACCAACAGTGCATGAAGGTTCCCTTTTCTCCACAATCTTGCCAGCACTTGTTATTTGTTGATTTATTGATGATGGCCATTCTGACAGGCATGAGGTGATATCACATTGTGATTTTAAGATGCATCTCTATGACATTTAGTGATGTTGAGCATCTTTACACATGTCCGCTGGCCATCTGTATGTCCTCTTTGGAGTAGTGTCTATTTTGGTGTGGAATTGCTAGTACCTATTGTGTTGCTTTTTAAGAAACTGCAAAGTTGATTTCTAGAATGGCTGCGCTGTTTGACATTCCCAGAAACAATGCTTGACAGTTTCTTTGTCATCCTTTTAAGTATTCTCCTATGTCTGTTTTTTAAATTGTAGCCATTCTATTCCATCGTGATTTTAATGTGTATTTCTCTTATGACTAATGGTATTGGTTATTTTTATGTGTTTCTTGGCCATTCTTTTATTGTCTTTAGAAAGTATTTTTGAAAATTTGTTACCAATTTTATTCTGTTGCTTACCTTATTATTGAGTTTTAAGAATTATTTTTATTTTCTGTGTATATGTCTTTTATCTGGTACATATTTTGTAACTATTTCACAGTCTAAAGCTTGCCTTTCATTTCCTAATGATGTCTTTCAGATAACAGGTTTTTAGTATTTGCGAAGTCTATTTCTTCACCTTTTTTCTTTGTGAACCAAAGTCACAAATATTTCCTTTCCCCAATCTTTTTTCTAAATATTTTATAGTTTAACATTTTATAGTTAGTTGTATGATACACTTTGAGTTAAATTTTGTGCAAAGAATAAACTAAAGGTTTATAGTAACTGTTTTTTAAATACTTTTCATATTGTGTTTCTTTGGTAGCAGTTGTTCCTATGGGAAATAATACAATAATTAATAAATAATACAAGAATAAACTCTGTTTTGTGTACTCACAAGTGTAAACTTACTTTTGATCCACCCTGTGTCTGTGAGTATATTTATGTGTTCAATTTAAATTTACATGTATTTTCTTCATAATATTAAGTGATCTTGATTACCATATAACTTTATGTTAAATAATGAAATAGGGTAGAGAAATTTCTCCATCTTTTTTGCTTTAAAATAATGCTTAGAGACTTCTAGGTCCTTTATGTTTTTGAATCAATTTTCAAAAAAAAATCCCAAACCTGTCCATTTCTATAAAAATGCCAGCTGGGATTACAATTGCTATTGCACTGAATCTATAGATTGGAAAGACTCCTCATACTAACAAAATTGAGTCTTCCATGAATCCCTGCATTAAATCTTATTTAATTTCTCTCAGAAAACATAGATTTTTGTGTTGGGATGTTGAACTTCTTTTGTTAGATTTATTCATATGTTATATATTTTAGTGTTATTTTAAATCAATTGTCTGATTGATTACTGTGTAATTTTATTTTCCAGTTGTTTGCTATAGTTGTATAAAGTATAAAATTATGATATGTTAACATTATATAATACAATTTTTCAAAATTAATTTATGAATTGTAGCTTTTTATGTATTTTTATCAAATTTTCTATATTTACAATCATATCATCTGTAAAATGAAATCATTTTACTGTATTCTTTCCAGTCTATTTTTTTTCTTAGTTTTTATGCCTATTATACTTAAAATTTCTCATGCAATAATAAATACAACGAGGGAAGAATCCACTTATTTCTGCTTAGTTGAGAACAATTCAGTGCTTAATTATAATATGTTATTATTCTCATTTTGTTCATATATCATTATTCCAGTTTCCTTTATTTGTCTGTGTTATCCTTCAACTTATTGAACATGTTTATGATTGTTTTCTTAAAACCATTGTCAGGTAAATCCAAGGTGTGTGTGTGTGCGTGCGTGTGTGTTCAGAGCTGTTTCTGAAGACTGAGTCATTTGAATAGGTCAGATTTTCCCACTTTTTTGCAAAACATATAACATAAAGTTCTATACTTAATTCATCTTCTTTTTCGTAAAGCCTGAAGGAAGTTTATTTTGACATTGTTAATTATTTGCTTTCAAACTCATTTGTTCTTTTTATGCTTGTTTTCTTGCTTACACTGTCTTCTATTTTAATTTATATCTTTTAAAAAATGTAGGAGCATCACATTTTCTACTTACGTGTTTTTATTTTCACACATTTTGGTTTTATCCTGTTCTATTTTTCTTCAAAACATGTAATTAGTATTGTTCTATACTGTGTGTTCACTTATTTTTTCAGATATTCATCAAGTTTTACTTTATGATTTGCACATCTATTGTTTTTAATCTGACTTCACTTTTCTTTTAACTAGTGCAATCTTTATTAGCCATAAAAATAACTTTATTTTTTACTGAAAAGATACTTTACTTGTAAGTAGTTATAACCCTTCTTAATGTTGGCTATTAGAATATAGTTATGACCCTGTTCACATAAATTATTTCTCGACGTCTTTCTACTCCCAGTGCTGGTGTTTAGTACTTAGAAGCCTCCTGCCACTGTAACCCCATCAGGGTTAAACTGATTACTCTTTCTGGTTTCTGTGTCTTGAAGAACATGCTCTTATTGCACATTTTATTTTTGCCATTCTGGTGGGTTTCTTTTGATCTATCTTGGGAATTTTTGAACTTTCTGAATCTGTGAATTGAGAACTTTTGTTTGTTTGTTTGTTTGTTTTAGCAAATTCTCAGCTACTACCTATTTAAATGTAGAAATGTCCAATTTCCCAGTTTCTTTTTCTAAAAATTCTACTAAATATGCATTGTATGTTCTTGATTTTTTTCTTCCTTTACTGTAGACTTAATTATTTAATATTAAATATTTAGGAATATTAGGAAAGTTTAATGGTTTCTATCTATGTGTTCCATGTGGGCCTATCTCTTATTTTGCTGAGTATATTTTCAACTAAGTATAACCTGTTATTTAACCCATATATTGATTTTTAAAATTTCAGTTTCTTTTGAAATTTATATAAATTAATATTTTTATTCTCAACCATTTAAAGTTACTTGCTTCTTACATGTATCTCCAAAACCTTATGTTCTTCTCTTATAATTGCAATAAAAAATATAGGTCTCTTCTGTTTGTAGATATATAGAAAGAAATATATATATATATATATATGTATATTTTATATATGAAAATATGTACATTTTCTTTGTTGAGAATGATAAAAGGGACTAGAAGCCTTATACATCAGTAGCCAGGAGCACATTTAAACCCAGATCCACTAAAAGCATTAAAGCTAATTGGTTGAAACTAATTCCACGGCAGAAGCCAGAAAAGTACGTGATATATTTGAAATAATTTTGTGCTAGAAAAGTAATGGATTGCTTAATCTTATGAAAGAACATATCAAGAGGAGAGGGAAGTCTTCCTGACAACCTATGGGGCCATGTGAGCATCAAAATCAATAATGAAAATAAATGACCATAGTATTGAATAGAATAAATAAATGAATAATTAAATGAAGTATATAAATAATAGAGAAGTTCTTCCTTGGAGTAGAATGTCAAGTGAAAATACAGAGAAAAATTAATTCATTTAGAAAATCTTCAATGAACATCCATACTCCTGGGTTATATTTTGATAAGGACCAGTCAATATACGTGTTCTCAAAGTCAGGTTTTTTGAACATTTATCTGGTGAAATTTCAGAGGTTTGTGTTGAAGGTGAGGCCATCCTGAGAAATAGAATGGTGCTCCTGCTGACCTCTCAGAATTACTTTAAATATGAGATTACTTTTAAACTGAATTTTTAATCTAAAGTTTTCAAAC
Source organism: Desmodus rotundus (assembly GCF_022682495.2). NCBI lineage: Eukaryota > Metazoa > Chordata > Mammalia > Chiroptera > Phyllostomidae > Desmodus > Desmodus rotundus. The sequence goes on from NC_071389.1 coordinate 51,789,884, forward strand.
CACACAAATATGTGAATTTAGTCTGCAGACATATTTACAGGTACTGTAAGTCACAGCCTACTTTCTTCACAATTGAAAGAAAGGAAAACTTTCATTATCTATCTCTAGGTTCATGAGTGTGAAAAGGGCCGAAATCTGTGTTGTTTTTATAGCACATACATTCAGCAGTGGGAAAAATTGTTCTTCATAAGCTTAAAGTGCAGCTACTGAACAATATTTTGTTTATATTTGTGTCCTGTCAACCTGACACGGATTAAAATACACATATATGCTCTCTAGTGTCTATTTTATTTACACACACATGTTGGAAAGGTTCACAGTACTCCTCATACAATATTAATGTAAATGTGTATTAGTATACTCATAGGACCTCCAGATGATAGATAATTCAATATTATGCATCAAAAGTCTTTAAAAGGTTTACTACACACTCTTTGATTATGATTTCACACTTAGGAATTTATCCTCAGGAAATGAGGTTTTGCAGAAGAACTAGAAGAGGAGTCAATGCAGAATTATGTATAAATAGAAAAAAAATAAAGAAACCCCCCAGAAAATTAGAACCAACTTAAAAATTAAGCTAAGGGCACCATGAGTGTGCATTGTGGTATGTTACTGTAATGTGATACTCTAGATTTTATTTAAAATAATTTTTATAATATGAGGACATTGACATTCAGAAGTTTAAGACATGTGCCCCAGACCAATGAATTTGTGCTTTGCTCCCCACCCCACCACACAGTTTTTACATAGTGGAGCCAGGACTGAGTGCCCGGCAATGTGTTTCTAGAGTCCGTGTGCCTGAGTCCATTACCTTATGTGTTTTTCACTGTTATTATTTTTTACTGTATAACTTTAATATCTATGTCATTCAAAATCATTCATCTTAAAAGTTAATTTTATTATTAAGTACAAAATAAGATGAGCATAGAGTATGATTGCAATGTAATTGTGTGTCATTAAAAAAACTGGAAGGATAACACAGAGTTTTTATGTTTTGATGATTGAATTATAAAAGATATTTGATGTTGTTTCTTGTTTTGCTCCTCCCAGTTTTCTACAGTGAGAATATGTAACTAAAAGTAGGCAGTGAATTATATCTTACATTGAAATGAGAAAATAGAATAAAATAAATCACAGTAGAGTCTTAATTAATTAACCGAAACTCAAAACCCTATGAGCTGTTATTTTGTTTGCTTGTTTGGCTTAGTATTTCTGAAAAAGAACTTTTCAAAAAGTAGCAAAGTTCTGGAATTTCCCAACTGGCTTGTGTACGCCTGGTAAGGTTACTCTCTTCAACCCAGTCTGTTGCATATTATATGCAACTACATTATTATATCCTCATCAGATTAATTAAATGTTTGAAACTTTGACAATGGTCACTAAGAATATCTGAGTTAAAAAACAGGAGTAACAAAGGGTAGACTCTGCCTAAAACAGAAATTAAGGGAACTGGATTTCTCTCCTCATTGACAAGGTGGCTGGCTGATAGCTACTTGATCCCGCTTAGGGCACTCTGACAGCCTTGCTTAAGTGCAGATGGACGTGTTCTCTTTTTCTGGTAGCTGTCAATTTATTGCTTTGCTTCCTGCTAAAATAGATTTTCTTTCTTTGGTGGCCTGTAGCCATCACACTAGTTGTCACACTGAGCAATTGTGTGCCTTGAGCCTTGAGAAAGGTCTATAGTCGCTATCCTTTTTTATTTACTACCATTATATTTCCACCATTGCCACAGTGTTGTAAGAGTTAGGCACAATGCCGAAGACCATGCTGTGTTCCCTTCTCAGGGCTGACTCTGACAATTGGAGCTGGTAGCTCCTCAACTCCTTGCTTCTTTATTACATCAAAATTTGCCTTCATCGAATGCAGGATCTATTTCTGTCAGAGATATTTGGCCTTGATCACTGTGTGATGCTTAATGAAATATCAAAGTAGATTCACATTAAAAGCAATGCAGTATAGTGAATACTCATTTTTACCACTACCATTAACCACATTTTTTTTACCTTTGACATATTAAAATCTCTGGGTCTGTACTTTTTATCTGTGAAAGGTAAAACACTCTCCCAGATAAAAACAAGGGTCATAGCAATTGTGTTTACAATGGCCAAGTTCTGGAAACAGCCTAAGTGCCCATCAGTAAATGAGTGGATCAAAAAAACATGGTATGTTTACACAATAGAATTCTATGAAACGGAAAGAAAGAAGGTGCTCCTACTCTTCACAACAGCATGGGTGGGACTGGAGAGCATTATGCTAAGTGAAATAAGCCAGGTGGTGAAAGACAAATACCGTATGATCTCACCTATAAGTGGAACCTAATTTACAAAACAAACAAGCAAGCAAAATAGAACCAGAGACATGGAAATAAAGAACAAACTGACAGTAAACAGAGAGGAGAGAGGAGGGGAATAATGGGGGGGGGGAGAAGGGGAAGGGTCAAGTCAGGGATCATGTATAAAGGACCCAGGGACAAAGACAACAGGTGGGGGGAGTATTAAATGTGGGAGGTTGGGGGTGGGTAGGGCAGGGGAGAGTAATGGGGAGAAAATGGGGACAACTATAATAGAACAAAAATAAAATATAATAAAAGAAAAAAGTGACTAGACTACATTATTCTTTTAATTTCCTCAACAGTCTAATGGCTATTTAGAATGTGTTTAAGTATTGTCAGCTGTTTCAGAATGTTGACAGAAAGATATTTGAAAGTAAAGACCCAAAGAAATTATCTCCGAGAACATAGTTTAGGAAAAATACTTGCAGAAAGGGAACAGTAAGAAAATCATTCCTGGTACACTCATCATCTTCACTCAACTGACAGAAATTGCATAATGTTAAAAAGTATAAGAAATTGTAGAATTTGCTTATTGAATTACAAAGTGTCACTGCCCAGTGATTAGAAGATACCCTTGCACAATGGATCTTCTGTTTGCTATTAAACCAAGAGTAACATCAATATGAAAAGTTGTGATATTAAGATTTGACACATGAGGGTTTGCATCTGAACTACCTTTGTACCAAACAGGAAGTGCCATAGAATGCAATTTTCCTAGAAGGCTGTGAAGTTATACACTGTTTCACAGGGCTGGAAGTTATGTGGGTCCCAGTTGACATCCTGCATAAAGCACTGCTCATGGGTAATACATCATGATACATGTTCATGAAATCTCAGAAAGTTACAAAGTTACCGGCAATTTCATCCCTGCATTCAATATGCATTATGTGCATCTCAATGATATGCGATACATGAAATGTAATCACCAAAACATAAATTAGTCATGTGAATTCATTCTAATTCTATTCAAATCACTGGATCAACTTCATTTTCAGTATTGCTTTATAGAAACCAAGTGTAAACCATGTACTATTACTTTTACCCCTCAGGTGGAGTTCCATTCCCTGATGTTAGCTGGGAGAGAAGTGTGTTCCTATAACACTGTAGAAATAATAATCCATCCCGACTGATACTCTTCTCCCTCACATCACAAAGCAGTGATGTTCTTGTTTTTTTTTTAACTTAAAATGTTTAATTTTATGCCACTGATCAATGCCAAATGAACAGAAAATAAATGATATTGACTTCATTTTTCTAAAAAGTCACTAAAACAGAGACTGAATACTTCCAGGTTAATGAAATAAGCATGGTTGCTAGAGAGTCATAAGAAAATCAGTAGATTTCATGGGAAGTTTGCTTATTCATAACTTTCTTTTTATAAATCTATTTATTTATTTATTTTTTGATGTTTTTAATTAATGTTCAAATACAGCTGTCTCCATTTTCCTACCACTACTTCCCCCCTCCCTACCCACCCCCACCTCCCACCCTCAATCCTACTCCCCTTTGGCCTTGACCATGAGTCCTTTATACATGTTCATTTACAACCCTTTCCCTTCTTTCCCACGTTATTTCCCTCCTCCCTCCCCTCTGGTTACTGTCAGTTTGTTCTTTATTTCCACGTCTCTGGTTCTATTTTGCTCACTTGTTTGTTTTATTAATTAGTTCCACTTATAGGTGAGATCATATGGTATTTGTCTTTTACCTCCTGACTTCACTTAGCATAATGCTTTCCAGTTCCACCATGCTGTTGTGGAGGGTAGGAACTCCTTCTTTCTTTCTGCTTCTTAGTATTCCATTGTGTAAATGGACCATGGGTTTTCGATTCACTCATTTATTGGTGGGCACTTAGGTGGTTTCCAGCACTTGGCCATTGTAAATTGCCCTGCTATGAACATTGGTGTTCATAGGTTCTTTTGAATTGGTATTTTAGGATCCTTAAGGTATAGTCCCAGCAGTGGGATCACTGGATCAAATGCAGTTATATTTTTAGTTTTTTGGGGAAATTCCCTACTGTCTTCCACAGTGGCCACACCTGTCTGCATTCCCACCAACAGTGCACTAGGGTTGCTTTTTCTCCACAGCCTAGCCAGCACTTGTTTGTTGGTTTGTTAATGATGACCATTCTGACTGGTGTGACCTGATATCTCATTGTGGTTTTAATTTGCTTTTCTCTGATGGCTAGTGATGTTGAGCATTTTTTCATATATCTATGGACCACGTATATCCTCCTTGGAAAAGTGTCTATTCAGGTCTTTTACCCATTTTTTAACTGGAGTATTTGTCTTCCCAATATGAAGTCATATGATTTCTTTATATATTTTGGAAATCAAACTCTTGTCCGAAGTATCATTGGCAAATGTGTTTTCCCATTCAGTTGATTCCTTTTTCATTTTGCTGATTTTTTTTTAGCTGTGCAGAAGCTTTTTAATTTGGTGTTGTCCCATTTGTTTATTCTTTGTTTTATATCCCTTACCCTAGGGCACATATCAGTGAAAATATTGCTGCATGGGATATCTGAAATTTTCCTGCCCATGTTCTCCTCTAGGACTTTTATGATGTCGTGACTTATATTTAAGTCTTTTATCCATCTTGAGTTTATTTTTGTTTATGGTGTAAGTTGATGGTCTAGTTTCATATTTTTCATGCACCTGTCCAGATCTCTCAACACCATTTATTGAAGAGAGTATTTTTATTCCATTTTATGTTCCTGGCCCCATTGTCAAATATTAAGTGACCATAGAGACTTAAGTTTATTTCTGTTCTGAATAAGTTTATTTAAGTTTATTTCTGTTCTGTTGATCTATACAGCCAATCTCAAGAAAATTAGGGACTACATGGCAGGATCTTTCTTTCCCTTGACTCCAGTTTACACTTCGAAAACTCTATGTTTTGATGCCTCCATTTTAAATCCAGGCCCTGAGATTTAAAGACATTGCCTTAAGAATATGTCAATCAAATACCCTGATACTTGTGAGAGAAAAATGAATCAATTCACTTAACTTCTCAAGTAATTTAATGAAATATTTCAGAATTTTAGTGCAGTGAAATATTCTAGGATATCATGATAAAATTGCTTATTATCTACACCTATGTACTAATTTAAGAAACTAGTATATGTAATATAATTCAAAATTATTTGATCTAAAATTGTATGGAGATGAATTATATTTGTATTTTATATGTTTTAATATGGTACCTTTGAGCAAAAAAATATTCTTGCTTCTATCAGTTCTAAAATGATACTTCAAGATCATGAGGTTAAAACAAGTAAATGTTTAAATTCTAGATCTGTGACTATATCAAAACCCACTGAATTATAAACTTAAAAAGGTATTTTATATCAATTAATTATATATCAAGGAAGTTATTTAAAAACTAATGAGAAAAGAAATTGGTCAAAAACACCCATAAAACAAAAATTTATGACAAACATGAATTAATATAAGGTTTGAGATTTATATAATCAAGAATTTTGCTTTGTTTTATTTAGAACGCTCAGATGTGACAGATATTTTAAGTCTGAGAAGGAGTTGAATGTTATACAGAGAGAAGTCCAACAGCTGAAAGACAGATTTTTAATTATTGAACAATACAAGGTTAAGCAAAGTATATTGTCTCAGCTAATGATAGCAAATCGACTAATTAATTACAGCTTTCTACCTTAAGAGCTGTTGTTTCTAAGCCAAGAGTATGAGAAGGTTTTTAGATAAATTAGAGATGTTTGTCATCACCAAGGAAACAAGAATTTGTGAAGTGAACTAGCATTTGCTTTACTGATCTAAAAATTTAGTTCAAAATAAATATAATAGCTGAGATAAGAACAGCTGGATTTATTGAATTTTCCCCATGGTTCAAATATATTTCACTCAACACAGCAAATCTATGAGTTACACATTTTTTGTTCTTCAATTTTACAAGTGAGAAAATCTGCGGTGGTTTGAGATTTAAAATATTTTCTTAAGATTGGTTCCAGAAAAAGAATGTAGCATTTCAACGATCTAAGTGATTTTACTCCTAACCACTACACAACAGTAATACTAGCCGCCCAGCAGCTCAGAAACAGAAAGACAGACACAAAATATTATTTCAGCGGACATTGGGATAGTGTGACTACTTAGTAAGATGGTCCAGGAAGATAGCACAGATTTGACTCTGGATATTAGAGAGGCTTGTGCACTCAATCCTGGAGATGGAGGAGTGAAGACATCATTATCCTTAGCAGATTAAAGAAACAATGAACCTGTTTTAAGGGAAATAATACAGCCGTGAAAAGACTAGTTCATATTAATTCAATAAGCTTTAGAAAATGTGACTCTAATACTGAATTAAAGCATGGCCCAGGTATGCAATTAGTTTAAATATTTTGTTCTAAAATTACCATACAAACATAGGTGTGAGGCATGCAGAGAATGATGGACAAAATCCACACAAAATACACATTTAAAAGAAGACATCACAAAGCTCTGTTTGGCACCCTTGGAATAATGACATAGAGTTTTGCTTAAATATGTAAGTCTACATCTCTTTCATGGTGCCAGAAAAAAAAAAATACAGCAACCAGCTTTATGTACTAAACTCTTCTTTTGTTTTAAGACTAATTTTTACAGCAGTTTTATGTTACAGCAAAATTAAGAGGAAGGTGCAGAGATAACCCCCTGCATAACCCCATCACCCCCTGCCCTACACATGCATACATAGCCTGACCCTTTAACAACACCCCTATCACAGCAGTACATTTGTTATAACTAATAAACCAACAATGGCAAATTGTAATTTCCCAAAGTTCGTAGTTTACCTTAGGTTTCACTCTTTGAGTTGCATGCTTTATGAGTTTGGACAAATGTATAATGACATTATCCACTATTATAGTATCTAACACACACAGTTAGATTGTCGGTGGCCCTAAAAATCCTCTGTGTTACATCTATTCAACCATCTACCCTCCAATCACTGACAATTGACACTCTATTGTCTCCACAGTTTTGCCTTTTTCAAAATGTCCTGTAGTTGGAAGGAAGCATGCAGCATGTAACCTTTCCAGACTGGCTTTTTATTTTCACTTAGTAATATGCATGTAAGCTTCCTCCTTCTCATTTCCTGCCTTGATTGTTCATTTTTTCTCAGTGCTGAATAATATTTTTGTTGTCTGGATATATCACAGTTTATCTATTCACCCGCTGAAGCATGTCTGCTTCTGATTTTTGGCAATTACGAATGAAGCTGCTATTAACATCTATGTGCAGGTCTTCTGGGGACATAATTCTTCAACCCCTTCAGATAAATAGCAAGGATTATGATTGCCTGGCTATATAATAAGATTATGTTTAATTTTGGAAGAAACCACCAAACCGTCTTTCAAAGTAGATGTATCATCTTGCATTCCCACACTCAATGACAGTTCCTGTCCTTCCACATCCTCACCAGTATTTGATGTTGTCAGTGTTCCAGATTTTGCCCATTATAATAGGTACATAGAGGTATATTATTGTTGCTTTAATTCTCATTTCCCCGATGACACATGATGAGGATTATCTTCTCATATGCTTATTTGTCATTTGTATATCCTCTTTGGTGAGGTGTCTGTTAGGGTCTTTGAACCAATTTTAACTGGGTTTTTTTATTCCTTGGTTAACTTTTAAGAGTATTATTATATACTTGGATAACAATTTTTTATCAGATGTGTCATATATAGATATTTTCTTCTCATCTGTGGTTTGTCCTTTTATTCTCTTGACAGAGTCTTTAACATAGAAGTTTTTAATTTTAATTAGTTTCAGTATCAATTATTTGTTTTCGTAGATTGGATCTGTGGTATCATATGTGCAAAATTATTGCCATACACAAGGTCAGCTAACTTTCTTTCTATGTGATAGTCTAGGAGTTTTATAACTTTATATTTTTTATTTAGGTCTATGATAAATTTTGAGTGGATTTTTATGAAAGGGTGTATTGTCTGTCTGTAGCTTAGTTTTACACGTGCATTTCTAGTTGTGCCAGAATCATTTGTTGAAAATACCATCTTTAATTCATTGCTCTGTTTTTGCTCTTTCATCAAAGAACGGTTGACAATATTTATGTAAGTCTATTTCTGGGCTCTGTATGCTGATCTATCAAGCTATTTCATTTTTTCTTTCACTAATACCGCATTGTCTTGACTATTGAAGCTTTATAGTAATTTTTCCAGCTTTGTTTAGACATGATTTACATATCTAATTGTGTAACACACTAAGCTGCACAATATGATGACTGCATGCATATATATGCTGTGAAATAATTTCCAAATAAGGTTAGTTAGCATATTCATTACCTCACATACGAACTTTGTATGTGGTAAGAACATCTAAAATCTCTTTTAAGAATATAAAACAGTATTATTAATTTTAGTCACCATGCTGTTCATTAGATTCCCAGAACTTGTTTTGCAGCTGAAAGTTTGTGCACTTTGACCAACATCTCTCAGTGTCCCCCGTCCTCAGTCACTGGAAACCATCATTCTACCCTCTGTTTACTAAGGTTTGGTTTTATTATATTCCACATATGAGTGAGATTATATAGTAAATGTTTTCGGTCTTATTTATTTCACTTACATAGATGTCCTCAAGGTCTATATCTATGTTATAGTGAGTGGCAGGCATTCCTTCATTTTTATGCCTAAAAATATTAAATCCCCCCATATATATATATATATTTGCAATATATATGTGTGCATATAACTGTATATATATATATATTATCTATATTATCTGTCTGATATAGGCATATACATCAGACAGATAATATAGATAATTCCAAAATTTTTTATTCTTTCTTCTATCTATGGACACTTAGGTTTTTTCCATGTCTTAGCTATTGTGAATAATGTTGGACTAAACATGGGAATGCAGGTATCTATTCCAGGTAATAATTTCATTTTCTTTGCACATATAGTAGTTCAGTTACTAATTTTTTGAGGAACCACATTGTTTTCCTTAGTGGCTTTACCAGTTTATATTTTCACTAACAGTACTCAAGTGTTCTTTGCATCCTCGGATACACTTACTTTCTTGACTTTTTAATAATAGCTATTGTAACAGTATGAGATAATATCTCATTTGGTTTTGGTTTTGCTTTCATTGCTAGTTAGTGATGTTGAACATTTTCATGTATTTATTGTCTGTCTGTATGTCTTATTTGTATGTCTTTTTAATAGAGTTATTTGTATTTTTGCTATTGAGTAGTATGAGTTTCTTACATATTTTGGATAATAACACATTTTATAGGTTGTCTTTTTATGTTGTTAATTGTTTCTTCTGTTGTGCAGAAGCTTCATAGTTCAATATAATTCCACTTACTGATTTCTTATGTTTGGTCTCGGTTTTTGGTGTCCTATCGAAAATTTTTCATTAAGGGGTTTTGTTGTGGTGGTGGTGTCCTTTCCCAATGTTTTCTTCTAGTATTTTATAATTTCAGATATTATATTTAAGTGTTTAACTCACTTAGAATTAGAATATAAAGTCTAATATTATTCTGATGTAGTTGCACAGTTTACCAATAACATTTATAAAAGAGATTATATTTAGCTACTTTATAAACACGGTTTATATCTGAGCTTTTAATTCTGTTACATTGATCAATGTGTCTGTTTTTATGCTTGTGTCATAGTGTTTTGATTATAACAACTTTGTAATATAGTCTGAAGTCAGAAATTGTGATACCTCCATGCTTAGTAATTTTTCTCAAGATTATTTTATTTACTTGGGGTATTTTGTGTTTTCATATAAATTTTAGATTTTTAAAAATATTTTTGTGAACATGACATTGGAATTTTGATAGGAGTTTCACTGAATCTGTAGTAGGGGCATTTTAAATATATTGTCTTTTAAAATCATTTTTATTGTTATTCTATTACAGCTGTCCCAATTTTCTCCCCTTTGCCCTACTCCACCCACCACAACCCTGTTCCCATAGTCAATTTCCACACCATCATCCATGCCTGTGGGTCATTCATACATGTTCTTTGTCTAGCCCCTTCTCTTTCTTCCACCATTATTCCCCTCCCCACCTCTCTTCTGGCCACTTTTAGTCTGTTCCATGTTTCCATGCCTGTGGTTCTATTTTGTTCATTAGTTTATTTTGTTTGTTAGATTTCCATTATAGATGAGATCATATGGTACTTGTCTTTCACCAGCTGCCTCATTTCACTTAGCATAATGCTCTCCAGTTCCATCCATGTAAGAATCTCAAATCACCAATTCAAAAGAACTTATTGTGCCACTATATGCACAATTTACAATAGCCAAGTGCTGGAAACAGCCTAAGTGCCCATCAGTAAATGAGTGGATCAAAAACTGTGGTGCATTTGCACAGTGGAATACTACAGAGCAGAAAGAAAGAAGGAACTCCTACCTTTTGAGACAGCATGGATAGAAGTGGAGTATATACAGTCTTTCAATATGGATTGAAAGATGAAATATAGAACATGAGATACCTTTACTTGTGTCTTCTTCAATTTCTGTCATTAATGTTGCATGGTTATCAATATAAAGACCTTTCCCCTCCTTGGTTAAATTTATACATAAACATTTTATTAGTTTGGTGCAATTATGAATGGGATTGATTTTTATTTCCTTTTTAAATACTTTATTTTTAATGTATAGAAACTCAACTGAATTTTGTATATTGATTTGTGTCCCTCAATTTTACTGCATTTATGTATTCTATTTTTTTGTGAAAGATTTAAGATTTTCTAGAATAAATTATGTTATGCAAAAACAGAACCATTTTTACCTCTTTTTATCCGACTTGGGTGTCTTTTATTTCTTTTACTTAATTGCTCTGGCTAGGACTTCCAGTGTTATTATGAATAGGAGTGATGAGAGTGGAGTTCCTTATCTTGTTCCTAATCTTAGAATAATAGTTTCACCATTGAGAGTGATCTTAACTGAGGGATTGTCATGTTGCCTTTAATGTGTTGCTTATGTTCCTTCTGTTCCCAATTTGTTAAGAGTTTTTATTTTGAAAGGTGTTAAATTTTGTCAAAACCTTTTTCTGCATCATTGGTATAATCATAATCATATTTTAAATACTATTAATGTGATGTAGTATAATTATTGATGGGGTATGTTAAACTATTCCTGTACCCAGAGATAAATTTCACTTGATCTTAATGTATGATCCTTTTAATATGATGTTGAATTGGATTTGTTAGTATTTTTTTTTAAATTTTGCATCTATATTCACCTACAGAAATTACAAAACTACAAAAATACTGTTCTGTAGTTTTATTTTCTTGTTGTGCCCTTATCTGGCTTTGAAATCAGAGTAATGTTGGCCTCATAAAAAGATTTTGGAAGTGTTGCATCCTCCCTGATCTTTTAGAAGAGTTTGAGAAGGATTGTTGTTAAATCTTTCATTATTTGATGGAAGGTGACAGTGCAATCACCTCGTGTTGACATTTTCTTTCTTGGGAGGGTATTGATTATTGATTCAAACTTTTTACTCATAGTTGATCTGTTTAGATTTTCTGTTTCTTTAGTACTCATTCTTGGCAGGTTATATGTTTGTAGGTGTTTATATCTTGTAAGTTATACAATTGTCATATAGTTATTCTTATGAGTCTTTGTATTTTTATGGAATCAATTGTAATGTCTCACTTTTTTTTTTGGATTTTATTTATTTGAGTCTTCTCTCTTTTTTCCTTGGTTGGTTTATCTAAAGGTTTGCAAATTTTGTTTACCTTTAAAAATCTCTTAGTTTTAACTTTCTAAAATAATTTTTTGGTCTCAACTTATTTCTGCTAATGAAATTGGGTAATAATAGTCTTTCAACTTTTTTCTCTTCAATATTATGTTTGTAATGTGGATCTTTTTCCTCTCTTATAAAGTTTAAAGGCAGTTTGTTGATATTCAAAAAACAACTGTTAGGACTTTAATTGAGATTCTTTGGGTTTATAGTTCACGTTGGAAATAACTGACATCTTGACTATATTGAGTCTTCCTATTCAAAAGCAAGGAATATCTCTATATTTATTTATTTCTTGTTTGATATCTTTCATCAGTGCTTTATAGTTTTTCTTATATAGATCTTTTCAATATTTGATTAGATTTATACCAAAGCATTTTATATTGGGTACCCATGTAAATTATATTATATTTTAATATAAACAGTTGCTTGTTAATTGCTGGTATATAGGAAAGCAAATGAACTTGCTATATTAACTTTATATCCTGCAACTTTAGTATAATAATGTAAATGAGCCCAGGGTTTTTTTGTTGTAGTTGTTGTTGTTTGGATTTTCTATAGGTGATCATGTCATTTGCATACAAAGAGAGTTTTATTTCTTCCTTCTAAATCTTTATATTTTTTATTTCTTTTTCTTGTCTTATTCTAAATAGTCTTTAAGTTCTGATTATCAACCGTAGTACCAATGTTTGGTCCACATACTACTGAAATTAAAATAATATGGTTTGCAATATATGTAGTTATACTTTCATTTAATTTTTCCAGCTCAATTTTGATATTAAGTATATAATGTCTCTAACTCTTCTAATTTAATTTTGATAAGATTATTAGAAATGTATATAATAAAAAAGAGATTATCCCTCTCCAAATTCTCTTTCCTTTTGAATAGCCATAACTTTATACTGTGCCATTCTATTTTGTTACCTCAGTTTTTGAAAATTAGACTTGCAGTTATTTGTTTGCCGTAATTATCTAATAATGTAATTACCCTACAACTTCTAACTGACCCTTATCTTTGTCTTGAGATGAGGTAAATGTGCTCACGTATTTCAACTCTTACTCCGTAATGTGAGTCACACTTCTTACGTCAAGAGCCATAATTCTTGTGAGAAGAAATCCCACCAATCATTTCCATAGGCCCTCTACCAGTTCTCTCTTGAGATAAGCATGCTTGATGTAAACAAAACCTATGCTGCCCTGTAGTGGCCTACCAGAGGTTTTGGGTTGTAGAAAATTAGGTCTCACCAAGAAATAGGTTATATTTTTTTAATTTCCTGAGTGTGCTTTTGATAATTCAAAATATTCTGGGTATTGAAGAACTAACTAAAATTTTATGTTTCCCAACACTCAAACATAGTTTGATTAACCAGTCAGTGATCCTTAAATCTATGATCCTGTGTTGGTTTATTATGGTTTTTCATCTGTAATTATAGATTAATTTTTATCTGTATTTTTATATCAATGCTTGTGGCAGGGCACCACTTCTTAGGAACTGTGCACACGACATTAATATAGGTGATTTAATTATTGCCTTTTAAATTTAGAAATAATATAAAATTATGTCAATGTGCTTTTATGAGTTTAGCAATTTGTGTAAAGAGATCATTATTATGTTATGCTTAACAACTTGTATCCCTTAAAAGAGTATCTCATTTAATATCATTTAATGAGCCACACAATATATTCAAAATATATTATAATCATTTAAATGTTATGAAAAACATAAATGTGGAATATACATAGCTGAGGATGGTTCAACATCGTTCATAAGGCATAAAATGTTTTATAAGCTGCTACTCAACTGTATTCTTTACTCGCTAGACAGTCAAGACTTGCATTCTTCTTCCCATTGAGCTCTAGAGGGTGTGGCAAACTTTCCCACAAAGCTCCTTCTGGGGAACAGATTCTGTCCTTACTGTTTATAGTATAGGCCGAAGTTGAATCCGCTAGTTGTAAAAAATGTGGGGGAATACTTTCCTACTGAGATATTGCCCCCAAATTTCTTTTACCTGAGTCAGGTTGTAAGAATAATAATATTAATCGTGAATCACATTTATATGATTTCTATTAAAAAAAAAACAAAACCCTCTCAGACATCCCTGTAGAAGTACAGCAGCAGGTTTTACGCGAAATCTTTGCTTTCTTGTCTGAGATCAGTCAGGGACAGACATTTTCGCAATTTGAGCCTGAAGGTATTTATAACAGAGATGCATGCTTGTTTGCTGTTCTCTAGAAGATGGGGGAATGAATTTGTTTCAAGAGGAAAATATTATAGTTGTCAGTTTAGAAAGCTCAAAATGTATGTGCCAAGGAAACCTATAAAATGCCATATGCCTTCACCCCTAAAATTATGATAATAAAAATGCTAATAATATGTCTATTACACATAATTCAAATGCCTCATTTTCCCTATATGCAAGAAATAAGTGGGCAAATTTATCTCATCTCTTGGCCAGAGGCATTGTGAGGAATTAATTTCAGAATTATTTTTTCCTTCTTAGATGAAAGTTGCTAGGACGATAGCAATAAGAATTATGTTCTAAGACAGCCTTTATACTCCACACAGACTGTGTTTTGGAAATTGTACTCCTTGAGTTTTAAAATAATTATTTATGTCAAAACTTTGTTCCAGTTGTCTTTGACAAGCATCATAAATACAAAGAATTACTAGTGCTTTAAAAAAAATCCCTGACTTTGAATCTTTTAATACAAGCTTCTTAGTCACAATAGACTTGTTTCTACTTGCAGTGCACATAGTAATCCTGACTGCAGCTTCCTGCAGGGTCTGGGGTACCCTGCGGAGCTTCACATGACCGACATCATAACAGTACTGTTCGCAACCCACTGTGTGTTTACTTCATATTCTCAATTTAAGATTATTCATCTCTTTCCCCCAAGATGTTAGCTCCTGTGACTTTTAAAAATCTTCTAAACAAGGTCATTATGGATTTTCAGGTCAAGATGTTAGCCAGCCAGAGCTTTTCCAAACTTCCATTGAAAATAGAGAGAGAGTAGTTAGAGATACAATCGCAACTAGGAGAATTGGTTAAGAATCCATCACACCTTAAGAGGATTTCTATGAACCAAAACAGGCTGGTGTGGGATATTAGGACAGTAAAGCAAAATAGTAAATTAGAACCTCCTTTTAATGTGTTTCTTTGCATCATATTTATGGTTTATTTACTGATGTGAGGGAAGATAGCAACACCTTATGCCACACTGGATCTGCTTTATGAAGCAGGAAGGCAATAAGAATGAATTCATTTTCCTATTTCCCCCATTGGTATTTCTTTTTGTCTGCATCACTTATTAAATAAATTTCTCAGCAGTATTACTGGAAGGAGGAGTGAGAAAGCAGCGGGGCACTGCATCCTGGGATGTGGAACCAGTGATAGAAAATGGGTGGAACAGAGCCCTCTGGGGGTGCAGTTTTATTGTTTTCAGGAGAGAAAAGAATTGCAGACTGCTTTAAATTGTCTAAGAAATGCCCTCCTCATAAACTAAAGATGAGGAATTGTGAGCAGGCAATCTCTCCACCGTGCAGCAGAGCCAGCCAGGCTGATAAGTGACTGCTAGATACTGCAAATGTGGCTTTGGTCTGAAGCAACAGACAAACAAGCAAAATATCAGGGGCATAAGTGAAACTTCTAACAGCCCCTAGGTTGATGCTTCTCCGCATGTGATCCATGGACCCCCTGTACTAGACCCAGCCTCTCTTACCTCTTGCATTGGTCGGCTTTGTGCTTTCAACAACTCTAAAACTTTAGTGACTTAACAATAACAATCTGTTTAGAGCTCAAGATTGTGGAGCTTTGCTCTGCATGTTTTCTTGTCCTTGGACACTGAGTAAAGGAAGAGCACCTTCTGAGAGAGGTCAGCATCAAAAAAAAATGGATCCACATAATTTTATTTAGAAGGCATATTTGGTTGTGGCATCTGTTACTTAGGCTTACATTCTATTATCCAAAGCAAGACACCGATAAGAATGTACCATAAACCATAGAGAGGTGAGTGAAAATATATGTCTTTACAAGGAAGGGAGAAAAATGGTTATGGAAAATACTATAAACTAAACAAACAAAAAAAACAACACACACACAATAATGGCATATTAATGACAAAGAGACACAAGAGCCAATTGAAAGACCTCCCAATGACCAAAGCAGGAACAATGTGTGCAACAACATAAACTAGTATTGCATTATAACCCAAAGTATCAAATAAATATCCATTTTCTATCAGCAGTCAGAATGATTTTAATAAAAAGAAATCAGGTAATTTCCTCCTTATCCTGGCTGATAAGATATGTCTCCTGCCTCTTTCATCTCTGACTTTATCTTGTACCATTCCTCAGGCTATCACACTTCACACTTGTTTCTTCCTTTTTTATTTTTAATCATTTCAAATCTATGCATATCTTGAATCTTCACCCTGGAACGTTCCTCATAATGTTACTGTTCACTGTTTCATGTTATTCAGTTCTCTGTCCTCCAATATTACCTCAGTGAAATAGTCACGTGCCATTGAGTCTAAAGAATCCACTTGGTTATGCATTACCACATCACCCAACTTTAATAACTGCGTAGTACATGCCATTATTTTTGTTTGCTTCTTCTTCTTTATATCCCTCTACTAAAATATAATTTCCATCGCATCAAAAATTTATTTTCTCATCCTTGAGTTCTCAATGTCTAGAAGAATGCTTAGCACATGTTAGAGATTTAGTAATTATGGGTTGGATGAATGGATAAATAAATGAGTAGCAGTAATACAAATGCTTTGTTTGCATTGCTCACGTCTCCTGGGATGCATATTGTATTCCCAACCCCACTTCCTGTCTACTCCCATCATCATCATCATCATCATCGTCCAGTGCTAGATATTTCGAGGGTCATTATAATTATTTCGTGCAATGAACAATATTCTTTGGAAACCTGGAGTAACTATATATATATCTATAAAATATTTTGTTATTTAAGTATCATTATAGTGTGAACTCAAAACACCAAAAATAGCTCAAACATCAAAAGAAAATAGTTCTTTAAATCTATTGAATTGTTTTTATATGGCATATGGAACCAATGGCATATGCACATAATACATATCCTATAATCATATTTCTAATTATTTCAGATGTATAGACTTAAATGTTTTAAATATTTTCTGCTTTTATATATATTATAGAAACAAACACATATTTTAATAATTATTAATTTCTTTAAAAATCATTTTGAAGATCTTGAATATTTTAGTGAATTGAAATAATTTACCTTTGTTTTAAAGGGGTTGGGAGGCTGTGGGAGGAAAAGGCAGACAACTGTACTTGAACAACAATAAAAAATAAATAAATCAGTAAAGTGTCCACTAGAATTGGAGATGTGCTAATCACCATCTTCCTTTTTTTTCAGGGGGGGGTATAATTACTACTTTCAGACAAAGACAGGAGATACAAATGAGATATGATATTCACTATCCATATTATTACTTTACTTCCCTGAGTACCAGTTTCTTCATTTGACAAATGAACTGCTCAGCAAATACCATAAAATGTGAAGGATATGAACTAGTCTGATTTAGCCTGCATTGGATAGTTACCAGAGAGGGAATCTTTTAATAGTTAAGTTTGTGGGTTCTGTAACCAGAAGTCTTGGGTTTGAATCTGGATTCACTACTTTCTAATCCTGATCTTGAGTAAGATAAATTGTCTAGGGATCAGTTTTCCCATAAGTAAAATGGATTTATTATTACTACTACTACTATTATTATTATTAATTATATCCTGACTATTATGACAATAATTGAGTTAATTTAGGGGTATCACTTATACACTAGGAAGATTTTGTAAAAAGCCATGGTTCTTGTTCTTAGTTTAGTGGTATAAATGGACATTAATTTTTAAAAGAGGATTTCAGCTGATCATTAAAAATTGACTAGCTACAGAAATCACACTGAAGAGTTAGTGATTAATTTTGTCTGAGCTTCTCAGAAAGCAAGAAATCAATTTGTTCAAATTCTAAGGTTAACAAAACTAAAAAATACCTTCATTGAAATTTCAAACAGATAATTGGGAATAAATGAAAAATATAACTTACATAAGTCTGTTCCACATATCCATGCCTCTGGTTTTATTTTGTTTGTCAGTTTATTTTGTTCATTGGATTCTACAGATAAGTGTGATCATAAGGTACTTGTCTTTCTCTGACTGGCTTATCTCACTTAGCATAATAATTTCCAGGACCATCCATGCTGTCACAAAAGGTAGGAGTTCCTTCCTTTTTAGTGCTGTGTAGTATTTTGTTGTGTGAATGTACTGCAGCTGTTTTATTCACTCAGGTACTGATGGGCACTTGGGCTGTTCCCAAATCTTGGCTATTGTATACAACACTGCTGTGAATACAAGGCTGCACATTTTCTCTTCGATTAGTGTTTCAGGATTCTTAGGGTATATTCCCAGAAGTGGGATTATGGGGTCAAAAGGCAATTCCATTTTAAAATTTTTGAGGAAACTCCATACTGTCTAAAAGTAATAAAAAAGACACTAATATATATCTAATACATATCTAATATATATATATATTTTTTGGTAATAAACTTCTCAAAGTAGTAACCCAATTGTGATATTTAGATATATTTTATATCAATAAATATGTAAATAAACAGATACCTAGTCTACTTTAACTGAATAATTTTTACTCATGAAATTTCTTCTCATAACTTGGATTGAGATTGTATTCTGAAAAAACACCCTTGCACCTTCCGCCTCTGCCTGCGTCACAAACACAGAAATGCACTGTGGACTGACTTTAGATACGGCCCAGCACAGCAAGTGTTCACTTATATGACCTGCTCTCTTTCGGTTTTCTTATTGCTCACTGCACTCTCATTCTCTCACTCCTGTTCTATTGTCCTCCACTGTCTTATTTTGTCATATTCACATTGTAGAGGATGGACAAAGGGAATGTTGGAGGTTTTCCAGGTTAGTCTCAGGCATTTAAAATTGAGACAGATTTAGTTTGCTCTTCAAAGAGATGGGCACAAAGAGCAGATATTCACATAGAGATCTCAGGACTCTTTCCAGAGGGTCATCAAATGCTATAATACTGCCAGGTTTAGAGTTTAAAAAGAAGAGAGAAAAAATATATGTAGCAAAAAATTTCAATAGCTTCTTGGAAAATAACCATGCTGAAGACATTCTACTCCCAGCAATATTTTAAATTCTCCATAGAACTTGTAGCAAATACACTTTCAAAGCTTCATTTGAATGTTATAATTCAGTATATCAGGAATGGAGCTTGGGCTTTTGTATTTTTAGAAAATTCAATATGTTTAGAGAAACTCTGTTTTAAGAGGTGGAACTAGGCAAATACAGCTAGAAAAGAGATTTGAAAAAATCAAAATAAGTCTCTGAAAAATTTTCTAAAACATAACAGACAGAGAGATAAAAGAGAATGAGGATCTTTGAATAGGTCTTTGGAGTAGATTATTTAGGAAAAATTATGAGTTTTGCAAAATATTACTAACAATACAAACATGAAATTCCTGTAACTTAGAGGTTTGTTTTAATAGAAGAACAATGAAAAAAATATTTGTTTTCTAAAACAAAGTTTATGCTCTTGTAGAACAAACAGGTTAACGTGTTATGATGTCATATGAAGTCAGATACTGAAACCAGTATGATGGTAACTAACATCCCCTCTCCTAGTATTTATCAAAGTAAGACGAGTTTTATGAGACACACACGTAAAAAGTCATTGAGCTGAGAGCAGCAAAACTCAGTTCAGATATTGCCTTTGATTCTAATATTCTGTATGATTACAAATAAGTCACCTTTTTTCTCTTTTTTTTACAAATAAATCACTTTAAAAAATAAGAACCAGTCACCTTTCTCTGGCTTGAGATATTTTATTCCTCTTATTGGGGAAGGCTTTCTTTACACACAGCCAGATGAGGTATCTAAATATTACCATAAGCAGCTTGCCTGTTGGTTTCCCATCGAGTCATGAAAGGCAAGCAGAGCAAACAAGGCATTCAGTATCAGAAGCAAACATTAGATGGATAATTAAATGCAGATGTAAAAGTAAATAGCTGTAATGCAATGATAAATGTTAGAGGGAGGATAGCACATTAAATGTTACTAAGCACAGAGAAAGTAATAACTACCTTATATAAGCGTCATGATGGACATTTAATGAATACTTCCTAAAGGTGTTAGTACTTGATCCAGACATTAGGGTTATGAGAAAATGCAGGCTGGATATTATTGGAAATTTTATGGATATAAATTATACATACATATATATATATATATATATATATATATATATATGAGGTATGTCCAGAAAAAGACCAGCCATTGTGTGCACCACATTTATGTAACCTGGAAACCAAGGAGAGGGGACTGGAATGCACATGTGTGAACAATGACAACCTCACTGTACTCGTCAGTGGGGTAGTAGACACCATTGAGTGAGCATGTGTACTGTGTGGCCATCACATTCAAAATGACTGAGTGAGTACAGCAATGAATCTGCATCAAATTTTGCATTAAGCTTGAACATTCCTCCATGGAAAGTAATCAGATGATTCAGAAGGACGCAGTTTTGGGCAACTGATGATTGGTAGTTTTATCACAACGTTCCTGCTCGTGCATCACGTCTTGTGAAGAGTTTTTGAGAAAACATCAAGTCACCCAGGTGACTCCGTTCCCCTACTGCCCAGATTTGGCGCCCTGTAACTTCTGGCTTTTCCCAAAACTAAGTCACCTTTGAAAGGAGAGATTTCAGACCAACAATGAGATTCAGGGAAATATGATGGGGCAGCTGATGGCTATTGGGACAATTGTGTGAGGTCCCAATGTGCTTACTTTGAATGGGAGTGAGGTGTCATTGTTATATGTACAATGCTTCTTGTATCTTGTATTTTCTTCAATAAATGTCTCTATTTTTCATATGACATGGCTGGTACTTTCTGGACAACCTTCATATACCTGGATTATAGAAGTTGCAGAGGTAGAGAGATGAATCTGAGGTGAGATATACTGGTGCTAAAGATCCCATCGGACTAGTCACAGGCTTTTCTACTCTAGTATGAGGGACAATGGAGTCCTAACAATGGGGTTATTCTGGTTTCTATCTTTACCATCCATTATTAAATATTATGAGGCTAAGTTAGCTCGATTTTAATCATTTATGATTCCAGGCAATAGTCATAATTATCTTCCTAATTTGGTTAAACCTATAGTGTTCATAATGTATGTATTCTCTGGCTTTCAAACCTCTATGCCTAGAAAATGTTAAGACCATAAGCTTGGCTTCTATTCTGGAGGTATCAACTCCATAGCGGTAAAATAAAAGATGTATAGGAAACTTTTTGTAGATCAAAAATATTTTATTCATTGGTTCCCAAGTACTCCAGTCTCTTTAGCAGTGTGATGAAAATAAGAATTTGGGAAGTGTGAAAGGATAATCTCATGTAAAATGTAAGATTCAATAAATATTTATTCATTGAATGAATGAATTGGCCTATATAGAGTAACAAGTTAAAATGTCAGGGCTTTGGAAATCTGTATAATTCTGCAGTAGAATTTGGAACGTTTATGTAAATTATCATTTGTAAAGAGTTTAGAACAAAGCCAAGAACATAGTGATCTCATTAAGAGAGATGTTCTGATGATGGTGATAGTAAATATAAAATATGACCAAGATGAGAATAAACTGTTAAGTTTCACCATACCAAAGCTTTTTGATACTCAGAAACTTTTCTTTGATTATGAAAAACTATAAATTAATTGCCACTGTGGTAAATTGGGCAATAACTCCAACCTTTAATTATTCCTGGTATCCATGTCTTTTGTTACATTACTTCTGTGTGCACCCCCACAGAGACAAAATTTGTAGCAACATTGCTTGCTTTGAACAATGGGGCATGAAAATGCAGGACTGAAGAAGTGCCTTGGAAAACACTTGCACAATTTATCTTGCTTGCTATTATGTCTCTACCACTGTGATGAGAAAGACATATTTCAGTTAACCTGCCAGGAAGGGGTTAGGTCCCAGGAAGAGGCTGGAGAGCCACGTGGAGCCAACCCCATTTGATCCAGTACACAACATGAGTCAAACTGAGTTCCCCGGAGCAGTTCAGCTGAACTAGATCTGATAAGCTAACAGCTAATCAATACAGATTCCTAAGCAATGATAAATTATTATTTTAAGCCACTCAATTTTGGGGTGACATTTCATACACTAATATCTAACTGACCCAACTCTCCCAAAATTCTTTTTTTTTTAATCATCAAAAGTGATATAAACACCCTACCCAACTCTGGAACAACAACACAAAACTTCAAAAACTCTTCAGATTATGTATATAATCCTTTGAGAATTTTAAGGGCATTTTTCTGCCCACACATTAAGGGCAGAAATTAAATTAAAAAATGAGCATTTCTATAATACTATTGTCTAAATTGTGAGAATTCAATGAATACTGGCAGCTTATAGCTTTATGTTTTGTTTTTTTTACCCATGTGACCAGAAGGAAAACTTTAAAGACCACATAAGCTTGATTTCTACCTGAGAGTAAGAGAAAGATAGAGCATCATTTGAGCATCCTCAAGATTTTTTCTCTCAATCTCTCCAATATCTTTATAATCAGCTTTATATGTATTTTGAAGCAAAATACCTCTGCTCTTGTTTCCATACCTTTCCAGTTTCTCCCGTGTTTGTTTTTGTTATTCAACCTCTCCTTCCTCCTTTTTCCTTTTCTCCAGCTCTAACTATGAAAATCATGTAACTATAGCTTACCAGATAGATCTTCTTGGAGAAGGTGCTATAAACTATATACATTGTATGCAAAGACTAGTCCTAACACATGTGATATAAATTTACAGAACTACACTTTTAGATGAATGCATATAAACATCTGATTATATAGCCCCAACCTGCTGAGAGAGGGTAAGATAGAAGCAGAATCATGAACCAGTCACAAATGTTGACTTACTAAAAAGTAGAGAATACAGTCCTCTTAGGTTTCTGCCCCTTAAATATTTCAGTCAGAACTGGGAATAGTGATCATAAGTCTCCAAGCAGTTAAAAACCATGGTAACCATTAGTGATGTTAATAAGCATTCCTGGCTTTCTGTCATCCAAATATACTTCTGACACCCTTATGGATTAGTGGAGCGATATGACCAGTTTTGTCCAGTGAATTTTGAGTAGAAATGATTCATGCAGTGTTTTCTCAGAGTATGCTAAGTGTGAGGTCCTCCAGAAATCTTTCTTCCTCTGCCACTTTGGTCAGCAGTATTTCAGGTATTGGCTACCTCGTGAATCTGGATCTTGAAGTCAAGCTTTAGTAACCATTGTGTGACAAATACCTTGTCCAAGTGTACACATTAAGTGTAAGAACAGCTATATATAAAACAACTCGGGAAAAAATTCACCAAATGTTATCATTAGTGATTGTTGGATTGGGAAATTATATTCTTATTTTCTCTTGTTTATGCTGTTCTTAATTTTCCAAAATTATTTATTGGTTATAAATTATTTTAATGGAATATATAGTTTATTTTAAACACATATGCCCTCTTAATGTGCAGTTTGATTAAGTAAATAAGCATTATGTAGTAGATATCTATTTTATGTTTTATATTCTTTTCCATACTCTTTTAGGAATTGTTATCTACTTTAAACCATTTGTGGGACCTTTAATCAAATGGCTTCTTCTACAACCATAGGGAGTTCATTAGTCAGTTTCTAGAGAAATATAACCAATAGGAGATTTACACACACACACACACACACACACACACACAGACAAAGAGACAGAGAGATGAATGTATTTTAAGGAATTCACTGGCATGATTATGAAGGCTCACAAATCCAAAATCTGCCAGGTAAAACAGAGATGCAGAGAAGAGTCAACGTTGCCATTCACGTCTGAAGATTGTCTGCTGGTACACGACTTTCTTGCTCAGGGAAGGTCAGTCTTTATTCTATTAAGGCCTTTCACTTATTGGATGAGACCCAACCATGTTATCAAGGACAATGTACTTTATTCAAAATCCACCAATTTAAGTGTTAATTTCATCCAACAAACACCTTCACAGAAACATCCGGAATAATATTAGACCAAATATCTGGGCACTAAGGCCCAGCCAAGTTCAGATTTAAAATGAGCACTCATAGCCCTGATCCAAGTGGCTCAGTTGGTAGGGCATCGTTCTGCAAAGAAAAAGGTTGCCTGCTAGATTCCTTGCCAAGGCACACGACTGGGTTGTGGGTTCAGCCTCTGGTTAGGGAATGTTCAGGAGGCAACTGGTCAATATTTCTCTCTTACATCGATGTTTCTCTTCCTTGCTTGCTCCCTCCCTTCCCCACTCTCTAAAAACAATAAATAAATAAAATCTTTAAAAAATAAAATTAGCAATCACAGGTATCAACTTTGGTTAAAAATCACAACTATTTTTTATTGTTGTTCAATTACAGTTGCCCCCATTTTTCCCTCATTACTCTCCCCTCCCCTACCTCTCACCTCCCACATTTAAACCTCCCCTCCCTGCTGTTGTTTTTGTAGTTGGGTCCTTTATACATGTTCCTTGACTTGACCCTTCCCTTTCCCAACTTTTTAATCCCCTAGTAATTGTATGAGGAGTACATGTGACATGTCAACGAGAGTTCTTTCTTGGAAATTAGTGCGAATACCAGAATCTTCTCTGGTTCTCTTTATTTGTGGGGTTCATAAGCTGTGAAACTTGTAAAATCTAGAATTTGGCTTTTTCACCCTTCTCAGAGTGAAGTCAACCCAGCATGGTCTTTAGATACAAAAAGAGGAATATTCCTGACAACATTGTTTTAGCAGATAAATCCTTATGTAATTTAAACCACTGAAAAAGTGAGGCTCTTTATGACTGTAGCCTAAAAAGGCCAATCTAATATATGTTTTAATGATCAATAACCCTATTTTACATGCATTTGTTAGTGCCGGGTTCCAGTCATTTGTCATCATCAAGGAGTCTTAAATACAGCACTGACTAAATCTAACTCTCTGCCGTAATAAAGCCAGGCTAGAGCTAGTAGTCAGAACCTGATTTGGGCATTGTAGGATAAAATCTTCAACACTGTTGATCATGCCTGTCCCATATATACTTTCATTATTATGATATTATCATCAAATCCTTGCACTATTTGTGATACGAAAACAGTGGGATCTACCATTTGAATCTGTTTGTTCATGGAAAATACCAGAAAATCTCCATTTGAAAAACAATGTCTTATTAATTTTCTTTACAGCGTAAGATCTGGTCTTTCTATCACACAATAACATAAAAATATTTTAAATTATTTTTATTTAAAATTTCTACCTATTATTCCTAAGCAGCACCCACACATTCTGTATCTTCTTAAAATAAATGGCTTTGAGGAAACTGTTGATTATATTATGACTAGTCTCTAGAAACTGTAGTGTAACAGAACAGCAACCATTGCTACCTGCAGAGTTTGAGAATTAAAATATAGTGTGCTGGCTGTGTCTGATGATTTAGAAAACAATAGGCTAGCATATGCCAGTCATTAAGAAATAAAAGTTGTAAAGCACAGCATTACGCCAGAACCACCATGTAAAATATTATACACAAATTGAAAAAGACAAGTTATGGACTATTGATAATTATAAAAGCAATAACTTCAATAACAGCAATTAAACACCTTTTGATTACCATCATTCTCATATTTGTTATCTCATTTGACTCTCAACCATAACTCTATTTCATAGGTAAAGTAAGTTTCTTGCCTTAAGATTCTCCTTCCCTACTTAAAATTAATGTTATTCCTACCTACTCCCTAGAAACAATTCCGTTCTCAGCATTTGGAGTTGAAGGAACTCCAGTTCACAAGAAACGCTACAGGACCTCAAGTCAACCCTGCAGATTCCCCTGCTCCATGTCTAGTTCTACAATAAGACATTTATTCTGCACTTGTTACTGACTTCCTGTTCAACCGGTTCAATTTCTGGACTCCTGTCATGCCTAAGAAAGTAACATGGAAGCCTGCCGAACAGCGGGGTATAGCCTTTTTCTCGACTTAATTCTTAGGGGACTAAAGTCTATCCTTCCACGTGGGTTCTGCTGTTTGTAGCCATGTCTTGATTTGCACAGCATAGTGGTATGAAACATGGAATTTGGAATTAAAATAAAGTAGACTTGATATTAGACATTTAAACACACTCATCAGTTTCCTCATTTGTAAAGTAAGAGTCAGGTGTATTTGCCTCACAAATTTTTGAAGAAGATACGTTTCATGTTTCTTATGACAATTATTTTACTGTTTTGCTCTCTTTTATATGTTACCATGTTATATATGTTCCTTTATATTTGTCTTAGTGAATTATTATAAAGTAATATCATCTAGCACCACACTAATCCAACTCAGTGGGTATGCTACATTTTAAACTGTAGTTTCTTTGGACTATTTGATCGTCTCCTTCAAATTCAATGTTTATAGATAAACAAGAACTTATTTGTATAAATAGGAACTTTTAAAAGTGTTTGATGTACACACACTCACATACGTAGGCATATGTATATTAACTCATGTGTATTTAAGTTGAATACAAATGAGTTTAGAATTTCCCAGTATATTACTGTAGGCAGAGAATTGTTTTCTCTGTATTCTTTAATATACTGGAGCCTGCTATTTCTTAAAATACAAATCACAAGAAGTTAATAATTAACTTTAATACAAGTGGATAGTATACTGTAAACATAAAAGATAAAATATGTAACTTAAATATGTATCCTTAGAAATAATTTAGTCTCTTTAAAAAACAATACAATTATTATTATATATTTACATCCAACTATCAAATTCAAATCACTGATTAGTTTAGTTTATTTACATAGACTACTTTGTTGAATAAAGAGAGTGTAAATAGGATGCAGATTTGTGCACATTTTCTACGATGAATTAAAAGATATTAAAAGAAAATCCTTAAACTATATAATAAAAATTTAAAAATGTTTTAAGAAAGCTTTCCCATAAAGTCCTGGTATCTATTCCATAAGAGGCTGTTATAAATTTGCATTTATAAAGCATTGTCAGGGAATGAATTCGTCCTTATAAGTACCTCATTATGAACAGTATTTCCAAGTAATTAAGCTAAATTTTCTAAAGGCTCTTATTGTTGTATTTTGTCAATTTTTGTGGAAATGTTTCTAAAATATACTCAAGTTCCTGCTCTCAGAAACAATATATAACAAAGTTATCATGGATTTCCATGTAATTTTCTAGTACTATTTACCTCAAAGTGGGAAGACAGTTCTAAACTCTTTGGCCTGATTTATCTGTAGAAAAGGTACCCAATACGTGCCATAGCTCCTGGAGTACACTAGATGATGATTGCTCCATTAGTCTACCTTTCCCGTTACCACATAATGAAGTTCAGAGATACATCTGATGCACAGATGTGTACGGCAAATTGAAATTGTAGTTGGATAACTCAGAGTTAAAGTACCCTGCTTACTCACAGATAAAGCTTCAGCTTCTCAAATAGATGAGACACTATCATTCTCCTTCCCTTCACTTCCCAGCTGGTGTATTTCTTGTGTATTCCTAGGCCCTCCAGAACATACATTACTCTGTGATTTCTGCCAAGAAGTCCACAATCGCACCATTTATTGTCCAATTGCCATGTTCGCTGGAAAGATAGTCACAGGCACATGGCGCAGTGAAGCAATAGTGGGAATGCAACACTCATTGGAGATGACAAGTTAATTCTACTGTGGCAAATTCGTTTGGCCAGTAATGTTGTCATTATTATACATCATAGAAGCTTTTGTCAATTGATCATTCAATACCTGCCATTTATCCATTAGAAAGAGCACATAGATGTATAATTTAAAGTTCTAAAGCAACACTCTTCAAACTGTAAACTCAAACTAAATACCATGATTGATACTCAGGTAACTTGGAGGCAACAGATCATACTGACAATGTGGATGAAAGTACTTGCTCTGTTTGGCAGAAATCTAAATGTGGTGGAAGGTAAGTGCTGTTTGTAAAGTATGATTATCCATACAATATTTTTGTGTCCACTTAGGATATGTGTTTACAGAAGAAACAAAGATTGATGTAGTTCTGGTTGTGTTCAGAGTAAGAAAATGGCAGCTGCCTTCCTGTATGGCAGCCTATTACTGACTCTGATATAGGTGTCATGGGAATTGTCTTGAAGTTTGATCTCTCAAAGTTCCTACATTCAATATTTTGAGCAGGCTAGGATAGCAACATGGCATGCCCAAAGCTCTTGATTATATCACAATTCATAATTTCACCTGCCATCGCTACATGAGGAGATTTTGTCTCTCAGAATGTTTCCTGCTGATGCGGGAGAGCTGATACACACTCCCGGGCAGGTGTCTCCTGCTACCATGTGGTAAGATGGGCAAAGAGATCACACAATATTCATGTTAAATAACTTCTTGGGCATTATCTTTATGATACAATTGTAATGATTATTTTTATAGCTTTATTAAGGTAAAATGGATATACATAAGAGTGCACATATTTAATGTATATAATTTAATGACTTGGTATATATGTAAACACCCATGTTACTATCACTATGATCAAATTAATTGACAATTTCAGCACCTCCTAAAGTTTTCTTTCATCTGTGTGTGTGTGTGTTTTGGTAAGAACACCTAACATGAGATCTGCTCTCTTAATAAATTTTGTAATGCACAACACCATATTATTAACTATAGGCATTATGCCAAACAGGAGATCTTTAGAATTTATTCTTTTAGCATAACTAGAAGTTTATACCAACTGAGCAACAGTTTTCTGTTTACTCCATTCCTCAGGCTGAGGCAACTATTATTGTCCTCTCTGTTGTTGTTGGACTATTTTAGGTAACATATATAAGTGGAATCATGAAGTATTTGTCCCTCTTGGCTGGCTTATTTTACTTCTCATAATGTCCTCCAGGTTTAACTACATTGATACAAATGCAGGATTTCTTTCTTGTTTAACGTTTAATAATATTTCATAGTATTGTACATGTACATCACAGTTTATTATTCATTCATCCATTGATGGATATTTAAATTGATTGCATATACTGGTTATTGTGAATAATGTTATAATAAACATGAATACAACAGAAGCAATGCTATAAAGGAAGTTTATGACAGTAAACCTGCATTGTAAAAAGAAGAAATATCTCAAATAAACAATCTAACTTTACATCTCAAGGAACTAGAAAAAGAACAACAACTAAGCCCAAAGTTAGCAGAAAAAATAAAGATTAGAGCAGAAATAAATGGAATAGATACTAGGAAAAGAATAGAAAAAGCCAACAAAACTAAGAGGTGTTTTTTATTTTCAAAGATAAACAAAATGGACTTTTACCTAGACTAAGAAAAAGAGAGAATTAAAATTAGTAAAATCATAAATGAAAGAAATAACATTTCTTTTGTATCTGTGACATATTTATGCCACAGATACAAAAAGATCATGAGTCTACTATGAAGAATTAAACATTCCCAAATTGAATAACCTATAAAAAATGAATATAATCCCAGGAATATAGAGACAACCAAGACTGAATCATAAAGAAATAGAAAATCTGAACAGACCAATAATGTGAGTAGGGTGTGATTGAATCAGCAACCAAAACCTCCCAAAGAGGAAAACCCCAGGACCAAATGGTTTCATCAGTCAGTAATACCAAATATTTAAAGAAGAAATAAGAATCAATAGCAATCCTTCTCAAAGTCTTCCAAGAAATTGAAGAGAAAGAAATATTTTCAAACTACTGGTTAAATTTAGGAGTCAATTTGGTTAGGCCATGGTGCCCATGGTACTCAGTTTTTTAGTCAAATACCAGTCAAGGTATCACTATGAAGGTGTTTTTTAGATGTGATTAACATTTACATACATAGACTTCAAGTAAAACAGATTACCAGGTGGGCCTCACTTAATCAGTTTAAGGCCTTAAAAAAAAAAAAAGAACGACTCGGGTCTCCCCAGGAAGAAGGACTTCTGCCGCCAGAGGCCTGTAGACGCTGCAACATCGTTTCCTGCCTCAGCCTCCAGCCTCCTGGGTTTGCAGTTGCTTCTTCCCACAATCACGTGAGCCAATGAGCCAACTTCTTAAAATTCTCTCTCTTTCTCTCTCTCTTCTATTTACTGGACAATCCTGACAACACAACACCATGCTCAAGAGAAACTTCAGAGAACTTAGCATATAACATGCACAAAATGTAAGAAATTAAGAGGTCTGACAAATCTAGCACAGTAAAATGTTGCCTTGAATTAGTGATTTCCTGTTTCTAAGGAAGCAATGATTAGAAGTCATTCCTATGCCAATTAGGCCAGATTTATGAAACATTCACCACCCAGGCGAGAATTCTGCAGAGCTATGGTCCTTCTGGCACGGCCTCACATTAAATATTGTGTTCAAGAATAAATTTATGTACTATATTGCTTGTTCAATGTAGGCCAGGATCTTAGCAAACAGACAAACAAAAACACTTTTGCCTTTCATATAATATTGTAGACTTGTGTGATATCCATTTAAATAATTTAAATAAAGTATCCTTTAAGCAAGAGTCAATAATCAGGGTAGTCAGAGCAGAAAACTGGAAATAAAACTTCTAGGAGTATCTGGAAAATCCTCAATTTCTGAAGTATTTAATTGAGTTGAGAAGATAGAATATGATTTAGGGGTTCACCTCAGGGTTCTCAGATACACATTTTCTATATGTAGTCATAGAGGTAGATCCACGGCAGAGTCACAGAACGCTGCAACACATGAGAGGTCAGCATAGATGTTGGGCTATATCATTCACAGAACCATGACCCCTTTTCCAGGAAAATGTTCAAGATTCAAATGGAAGATGGCCAGAATATTCTAGAACCCCTCTGCTACTTTAGAGTACTTTGGTTTGCTAATAACTTGCTGAAAGAAAGAAAAATAAACTCTGCATCACCCCTACTAACCCCCAAATGGACACAGTTCTAAAATGTGACTATAATTTAATAGTGTGTTTGGTAGAGGATTTCAAAGGTCTTTTCATTAGA
The DNA here is from genome assembly GCF_022682495.2 of Desmodus rotundus. Taxonomy (NCBI): domain Eukaryota; kingdom Metazoa; phylum Chordata; class Mammalia; order Chiroptera; family Phyllostomidae; genus Desmodus; species Desmodus rotundus. The sequence continues at coordinate 51,821,015 of NC_071389.1, forward strand.
TAACAGACTTGGTGTTTTCTTCCAGGTAGAAATCCAGGCAGAGCCAGGCCAGGTTTTCTATTTTATTTTTAATAAAGCCAATCTACTGAAGAGATGAGGACCATTCCTTAGTCTTGGACTCAGAGGAAATACAATTGATTGATGGGGAAACAGGCTCCATAATCGGAGCCTCTGTCAGGTTGCGTTTATAGTGGTGGTAAACGGAGGTGGCAGTGGTGGCAGCAGTGGTAGTGACCCTGTGATATTCTGAGTAGATATAGGGTCAGCGCAGAAACTGACTCTCCAAAAATATACCTTATTATTTCATATGCAAGTTATTGTTTGCATGATAAAATAAAACATATTTACTGGGGATGAAAAATGGGAATATAATGGACATTTAATACATTTTATTCCCATTACAGAAAAAATGATTTATGAGGATTTTAATTAACATGACCTTTCTAAGTTTCCCCAAACTACTTCTGAACGATCACCAGAATTACAGAATCGCACATTCTGGTTTAAATTATGCTGTCTACAGTGTTACTGTCTCAACACACACACACAAACACACACGATGGTGCCCAATGATAGAAGAATTTGTAGTGTGCAAAATCAAAAAAAGAAAAGATTAAGTGGGGCTGTTTAACCACTTCTGATTTACATTGTCCACTGGTATTGAAGTGGAAATAAAATTCTTTGGTTTGCAAGATGATTTTTATAATATATTATAAAACTTACCATAATGTTTCTATTATTTTGTTTTCAGATAAATATGACAAAATTGAAGTAGGAGAATTGTGCAAGCCTGAGTTAATATTACACCACTGGGTTCAGGCAGAGCATTAAACTTTGTTTAATTCTGAATTTAAGTTAATAGCATCTGAAATTTCTCATTTAGCCAAATATTTCATGAGTTTCTATATATTTTTTAAATCACTTTATTTATTTTTCCATTTTATTTTTTTTTAATTTTTGTATTGTATTTTTTCCATTACTATTTAGTCCCCTCTTGCCATTTTCCCCCTGCAATCACCTCAATAAAATTGTTCTATATAGCTATTGTAAATAAATGCATTCAACTTTTTAATTGACTTTGACATGTACTACAATATTATACACCATATCTTTACTTCACCCTTTCTGTTATTTCATTTTCATGATCTATATAACTAATCTTCAAATTGATTTACTTTATGACAATTGGAGATGATAAAGTGCTATTTTCTTACTCAAATATATATTTAGCTTTTTTTCATAAGGATGTGTAATAATGATATTCAAACCACTAAAGTGAGGCTGCAGTTTAGAATTTCATCATCTTAAGGAAGTTAAATGATCTTATGCTAAAGCCAAGAAATTTAAATTCCAAGCAGCCAAATTTCCAATATAAGTCTGATATTCTATCTCATTATTTTCTGGACTTTTAAAAAGTTTTAAATGTTGGTAATATTAATGTCTTAGCCTGAGCTTAAATATCATTACTATTATTATTAGGCATGAGAAAAAGCAAATGGCAGATTCTTGATTCTTTTTATTAGTCTTATTTTTCTGTCTCTGAATTATTTGAACAAGGAGGAAATATAAGGTCTGTATTTTAACTGTAGAGGTAATTGTTCAAAAACAATATTGTGGTTGGGTAATTCGAGTGGATTAGTAACAAAATTTCTAATTTTTGTTATTTGCCCTTCGAAGTACTGAATGGGAAGAAAGTTTGCCTGATTTAATAACATGCATTTAAAAAACAGCATAGAAACAACAGCAATCTGCATCTAATCACTTTATTGGGATTGTAAGCAATTCTCTAGTCCTGTTTAAGTTGCACAGACTGCAGGTCTCCAGATGTTTGCAGGGAAGGGCATTTGCTTTCACCAACATTTTCCTAACCACAGGGGATTGCCATTTGGCTCTGGACAAAAACAAGAGAGGCAATTCCAGGGGTCGTGCAGCTCACCTCCAGAGATGCTGGGTATAGTGTGCAGTCTGCCTATTGCCTTTCTCATGAGCAGATTTCTTCACTGCACTCAGGCTATTTGCAGAACATGGCAATAAAATGTTTAAGTTAACATTATTAAGAATATGTAAACACTATTTTGATAGATGTTGTGAGTCTACTCAAAGTACAGAATTGGTCACAAAGGAATAGCTGGCTACTTACTGATTTAATAAGAAGAGAGAGAGGCTGAATACACTGTCTTTTATCTACTTCTTTCTCCAGTAGAATCTGGGGCTGTCCCTAGCGTATTGGTTCAGACACTTGCTGGAATAAAAAGAAGGCTCTGTTATGCAGTTAATAGATATTTAGAATTCAAATACAAGTTCTGCATCAATAAAGTCTGTATTTCATTTAGCTGACTTTGATCTCTAGTCTTTTATCTCCCTACTTGATGGAACTAATTATTTACAAATACAATCATTTTTCATGTGATGTTTTCTCATAATGCTAATCTCTAACTACACACTTGGCTCATGAAGATATTCAAATTTTATTCTCAGAAGACTGCTTTCATTTATTAGACATTTTTATTTTCATTATTACGATTGAACTGGCCTATTCTTTTTGAAATTCTATTTCCACTGGCTCATAAAGTTCCCCTTGGAAGGTCTAATCCTAAAGATGATTTTTTTTAATTTTTAGAAATATACATTCATTAATCTAAAAAAATCCGATGTTAAAACCGGCAGGTAAGTGAAACACTTAATTTCCTGCCATCACGCACACTGGCACTACGTTGTTTTCTCATTGGGCCGGGCTCCCTGGACCAACAGCCACCAACAGACAGATGGCTTCCATTCTTTCCCAGAACAGCTGAAGAAGGCAGAAAAGCTCAACCGTTTTCTGTGTTCTGTTTTCTGAAACTCAAACTTTAAGCAGGCTCTGAGCTTCATCTGAATGTAAGTTCCTTTTATCAGTTAGAAACAGATGAAAAGAACCAATCTGGACCCCATCAGGCTTTGATTAAAAGGTTACTTTCCGCCACTAGGATTTTTCTAAGACTATTCTTGTCTTTTGTCAGTTACCTACCACAACGTGCAGTGCTCTATTTACGGGCAATTTTGTTGGCTGATCTTATGAATCCTACTGTGCCCTTTGAGAAGTAGATGCTCTTGAGGCCAATGAAATACATTATAAGTCAAAGTCTATTTTATTTGCCTTTGAGAAACTATGGTGACCAGGAAATTAAAAAAAAAAAAAGTCTTGATAGCTTCTCACTTATATAACTCTTCGGAGAGTTAGGAAGTCTAAATACTGAGAGATATTGAGTGATGTCTCTGAATCACAACTCATTCCTGACCAAATGCCACTCAGCTCATCTGAAGCAGCAAAAACAGCTGGAATTTCCAAAACATAAAACATGTTTTCCCCATTGACAGACTCTATTTGTTCTGATGTTGCACCTTTTTATTAAAATTATTTGTTCAGATATCTCTTATTAAACTGTATTTGTCGATGTATTAGTTGGTTGGTGAATTATAGATATTTCTTCTTTTCTGCAAGAAAATCTTAATAATATTCTAAGGGTATAGAAGAGTTGACACTTTATTAGGTTATAAATACTTGTCACAATGGAGCATCAGATGCCTATATCAATATCTATATATGTATATCCACATCTACATCTTTGTATAGGTAGATAGATACATGGTAGACTAATAGATTGATCAATTAACATTGAACCATAAGAAACTGGAGAGCAAGAGCTGATAAAGATTATAAACTTGTACTATGCCTTATTTTGATGACAGGAAAGACCAGAAGGTTCAAGTATTTGCTTTGGCCACATAGCTTGTTACTTGCAAATTTGATATTTTAACTTGAATCTTACCATAAGGTCTATTGTTACCCAAGTGTCTGGATGTTTAATAATAATAATAATAATAATAATAATAATAATAATAACAACAACAGCAATCATAATGAAAACAACAATACCACCATCAACAAAAACTGTAACACCGAAATATTATGCTTGTGGAAAATTAGCTCTGTGTTCTGTATGTATTTTTTCAGTCCAATTATTAATTGAAAGAAGGAGGCTGTTTTCATTATAACATCAACATTATAGCAATGTGCTCTGTGGTATGAACAAGACTAACTTGTGAGTTTGGGGGCAAATCATTCTCCTCTGTGTATGGCTAGTCATCTTTAAAAGTAGGAAGTTTTGTCAGACATTTGCTGATATTTCTTTCCAGGTTCGAGCTTCTGCAATTCTCATGAGCAGATTTCTTCACTGCACTCAGGCTATTTGCAGAACATGGCAATAAAATGTTTAAGTTAACATTATTAAGAATATGTAAACACTGTTTTGATAGATGTTGTGAGTCTACTCAAAGTACAGAATTGGTCACAAAGGAATAGCTGGCTACTTACTGATTTAATAAGAAGAGAGAGAGGCTGAATACACTGTCTTTTATCTACTTCTTTCTCCAGTAGAATCTGGGGCTGTCCCTAGCGTATTGGTTAGGGACAATGAAGATCATTGTTGGAAGTGATCATCTTTCAAATGTTCACAACCTGTATTTAAGTAATTTTAATGTTTCACAAATACATTTAGGTTGGATAGCAGATCTATAATATGAGGGAACTAAAAAAATTGAAAAGCAAATAAGGACATCATGCCCTATAATGTTCAAAGACATAAAACATCTTTAGGTATCTTAGTAATAGCTCTGTGGATAACTTATGCTAAGTCTGTGGACATTTGTAGAATATAATTCTGATTGAATATTTAAGTTTGAGACAAATGACATCTTTCAAAAACCTGTAGCATGGCCGTATCTATAACATTTCTGAAAGATAAATGCCATAAATATTGAACAAACTAGAAATATCCAGTTGGGGCTATGATTGCCATGAATTACAGTTCATTATCTTTTTTTTAATTATTAAAAAACACAGTCGAAGTACACCTATCTGAACATCCAAATTTTCCATAGAGGGAAACAAAATGGAGTTTGTCTTTATCTTGTTATCTCATCGGGAAAAACCAAACCAGTTTTCTTAGCATAAGTAAAAAACAAACATTAAACATAAAAGACAAACTTTTTCTCTCTCTCTCTCTCTCTCCCTCTAGATAAATATCTATATAGAGACACATATAGATACTGAAATCATAAATATATATAAATATGTGGAGATATATATATAAATATCTATATATATAGAGAGAGCTAGATTGAGAGACAATCCAAATGGATATATGTTCATGTTAACCTTGTAGAAATAGGTTTCAATTTACTACAGAGCAGTGACTGATTGTACAGATTTCACTATACTATTATGTTTCAGAAATACAGTATAAAAACCAGATCTTTTGTGCCTTATTATACAACTATGAAATAGGTTCAAAATAACAGGTTTTTGAAAAATAAATTAAAGATTAAATGGATAAACAAACAGTCACCCTGATCATATCTCAGGCCTGATTGGATCTTTTAAAAATAACTATTTCTGCTGACCTTGTGGGTGATGTTTTAAAACTCTCTTGTCCAGATGAAGGTGAGAATCCTGTTTCTGATAGGTACAAAGAGAGGTAAGTGGTAAAAGATAGGCTAAAATATTCTGTGGAGGTTCTCAGTAGTGCTCTATAACACCTGTTAAAACCAAAATCACTACCAAATAAGTACACATAGAAGGGGCCTCATGAAATAAAAGCTTAATTTAGGGTTAGGAATCCCCATAATACCCATCTGTCATTGATTCTCTTTGAATTTCTATTGATCTCCCTGAAAAGAAAATGCATCTATTGGTTCAGACTCCTCTTAAATTCATATCCATAGAAGTTAACAGTTAAAATTTTTTCCAAAAGTTCACAGTAGAACTTAAAAGGTCTTTAAAAGCAACAACATTCACAGATATACACATTGCACTTTTTCTTTTCCTATTAATCTTTATGCTCACTATTAGCCTGATATGTGAGTTAGGGAAGCTCTGAAACTTTTAAACACTCACTTTAGGTTACAGAGCTGATAATATTTGCAACTTCAAACTCCATCCTCTATCTACTGTTGTGGGTTTCTTTTTTCACTTTATTTTTGGTCCAGCTTTAGTTAATTAAATCATAGTTTTCATTGTAGCCTGAAGGGCTGGATAAAAAATGAAATACCCTTTGCAGGAAGGGGCAGGTCACCATATGTGTAACTTGTCCCTGTCCACTTTGGATTTGGTAGTGACCATGGATGCCATCCAGTTATTCTTCCCCCCAAATTGGGAGAATTCCTCATTTTGTCCCTTCTGTTCCATTTGCTCAAATATATACTTAGAATTGTGGAAGCCAGCTGTCAAATGTGAGATCACCAGATGTTCTCATAGTAAGTGGTTACTATAGGCATAACAATTAAGTCTTGAGCTTGAATTTGTCTATTTGTGAAATATGAGTGCCATTATGACGGAGCATCACCTTGCTAGCATTCTTTTTATTGCTCCAAAGAGAGCATTAATGTCTGTGGAGACATATTCAGGACTCATGACTTAGATTATTCATATTTATGGAAGCATGGATTAAAATGTGTCTTCACCAGTTGAAGCTGTTATAACAGAATACCACAGACTGTGAAGCTTAAATAATGAACATGTATTTCTTACAGTTCTGGAAGCTAGAAGTCCAAGAGCAGTTTGTAGTCAGCCATCTTCTTGTTATATCCTCGCAGGGCTGAGAGAGAGAGTAAGAAAGCTCTGTGATGTCTCTTTATAAAGCACTAATATCGTCATGTGGGCTCGACCCCCATGACATATGATTACCTGCCAAAGGCCCCACATCCTAAGTCCATCCCTTGAAGGTTAGGGTTTCAACATATAAATTTTGGGGAGGCAAACATGCAGTGTATAGCAAAACACTTTTACCAGAAAATAAAAATGTGGTTGATTCCCATGAACAAAAGCAATATTGTGTTTTTTATTAGAGAGCAAGTAATATCTTAGAAGGTTAAAATGTAGGAGGTTAAATCTCTAAGAAGTTCTATCCTATATGGATGATAAGCATCTGCCTCATGGATCAGAATTAGTAGAAAATTCAATGAGAAGAATCAGTCATTAGTTAACTGAATCTTCCTTTAACTTCCTACTTGTCAGGTCCTAATATTCAGTTCAGTACACAGCAGGTGCTTAATAAATATTGGTATTAGTTAATTAGTTAATTCTATAAGTGTGAAACATAACTCATCCTTTGATATCAGAAGGGCATATAGTTAGTTGTATATTCGAAAGAGCCAATTAAAGTAGGGATTCTTTAAAAATGTGTGTGTGTGTGTATGTTAGGTGCTGTTGAGTTCACTCCATCAGCTGGCAACCCTGTGAATGACTGGCATCCAAAATATCCTGTCCTCAACAGCCCTACCCACCTACCCAGCTCCTGTAGACTCATTCCTATGGCTTCTTTTATGAAGTCATTCCATCTCATACTGGGTATTCCTCTTTTTCTGTTTCCTTCTATTTTTCCAGGATCATTGTCTTTTTCAAAAACCTCTGCTTCTCATGTTCCCAAAGTAGGACAGGTCAGCTTTTTCTTTTCTTTCTTTTTTTCTTTTTTTGCCTCCAGTGATGTTTCAGGCTTAATTTGCTTTAGGACTCATTTGTTTGTTTTTCTGGCTACCCAGGATATCCAAAGAACTCTCCTCCAACACAATAATTCAAATGAACCAAGTTAGCAACCTTCACTGTCTAGCATTCACGTTTGTGCCTAGTAATTGGTAATACAAGGATGTGGATGATTTTAGCCTGGTGTCTAAGGATACATCTTACCTCATAATAATTCTTCCATTGTTGCTTTTCTGAGTTTTAGCCTTCTTCTTATTTTTTATTTGGCTGCAGTCTCCATTTGAATTGATGACCCAACCACGATAAGCAAAATCTTTAATAATTTTGATATCTCCATTGTTTATATTAAGGTTATGTGTTTCCTCTGTGGGCATGACTTTTGCCTTCGTGATGTCCAAATGCAATCTTGTTTTGGTGCTTTTTTCCCACTTTTTTAGAGGCCATTTTAAATCATTGCTGCTTTCTGCTAGTAATATGGCATCATCTGTATACACTAAGTTATTCATATTTCTTCCACCAATTTTCACTCCTTCTTAGGAGTCTAGTGTCATTTTTTGTATAGGTTCTGTGTACAAATTAATCAAATAAGAAGTTAAATGTATACTTGTCTGACACCTTTGTCTGTAGAAAACCATTCTATCTTTCCATATTATGTCCTGATAGTGGCTTTGTGTTTTAATTATTATTTACAAATATTAATTCATTTGTCTTTAGTATGGGACATTAAATTGCAATAATATTGCACCTTGTATTTATAAAATAAATAACACTAAAAATGGCCCTAATTGTGATTTCATGTTAGGGGTACCTTAAGTTCAATTAAGAACTTAAAGATATCTGAGAGGAAACAAGATTGGAGACCATCTAGATTTTTTTGTACTTTCTAGTTCTTCGACAAGTATTTTGCATATAATGAGAAAAAACATTTTTAGTCATTTGCCCTTATCTAAACTTTCAAAACATGTTACTTTCTTTTTCATATATGGCATTTTTCTTCTTTTAATGCTTCATTATATAATTGAAGCTGAGATTACAATAACAAATATGTCCATCACAAACAGATCTGGGAACAAACACATTTGCTGTTGTTAAAGCCACGACTCAACTTGGGAGGACAGCAGTACACACAGACACACTACCCAATGGTTTGAGCTATACTGTTTCAACTTCTGCCATTAAGGGATAACTGTTGCTGGACTTGCCTCCCTGCTAATGTAACTAGGAAGTTGGACAAACTGTAAAACAGCTACTGACAATTGTGACAAAATGTATGGATCTTGAGATTATCATGCTAAATCAACTCATATGGAGAAGGATAAGAACCATATGATTTAATTCATATGTGGAACATAAATTGGAGAACAATAAATGAGCAAACAAAACAAGCAAACTCATAGACACAGGTAATGGTATGGCAAATACCAGGGACAAGAAGGTGAGGTTAGGGTGAAGAGGGTAAAAGGGGTCAAATACATGGCAATAGGAGACTAGACTTTGGGTGGTGAGCACAAAGACAAGATGATGTATTGTAAAATTGTACACTTGAAACATATGTTATTAATCAATGTCACCCAATATATTTAGTAAAATAAAAAGAAATTGGATGACAGGCAGTACAGGACTCTGATCCTCAGAGAAAGAAAATATAAGAGAAAATCCCTATGATCTTGTTGGTTTTCCGTCTGCAAGGAGGCAATCACAGGAAACCTGCCCAACCTGACGAGGTGAGGAGACAGAGATCAGAGTTTGGGAAGGCCAATGTGGCTGGAAGTTGTGGAGCACAGTGTTAGAAATGAAAGAGCTACGTGGAAAACTTGCTCCATAAGTTGGCATATGTTTGGCCTGATGGTAAACTGCACATTTATAGGAAAGGATACCACAAGGCTTGTCAATGAACAACCACAGAGCGGAAAAAAACTACGGGGCAGCTGAGAGGTGAAAAATCCTGAGAGTTCACACGTTTGAGTTCTGACCAGTCGGAGTAGAGCTCTCACTGACTCAATGGGGCACTTGGTATGGAGCTCAGAGTACAGAGTTTTTCAACTGTGATCAATTTTGCCCTTCAGGGACTATCTAGAGACAATTTTGATTATCACAATTTAGGCAGATACTCCTGGTATATAGTGGGTTGAAGACAGGGATTCTGATGAATATCCTTCCAAGGCACAGACAAAATTTCTACCATAAATGTTAAATGACAGAGAGGGAAAATATATAATAATTAAATAAAGTACCTTAAATGTAGTAACAATTTAAAAATAAATATTTGAAACAGAACAGTCTTTGACACTGGGTTTTTCTATTGCTGATTATATTATATCTTTAAGTGAAAAAACTTGGGGTATCTGTGTGTGTATGTGTGTGTGTGTGGCAGTATGCTTTGGATAGCTTTAAATTTCCCTGACTTAATTTTATCATCAGTAATATGTCATTATCAGCTCTCATTTCATGTGCTACAAAATTATTAGCCGTAGTGCTACGATTAAGTAAGAGAACTTTTGTCACAGATAAATAGCATAAGGGGCCAATATATCAGTGTCAATAATACTATATGTCTACACAAACCACAAAATTGAATACCTTGGAATAACATTACAAAGTGCTATGTTTCATAAGCATCAATTTAACTTCGAAAAAGTAGTTACAGAGGGGTTTAATTTGCATAGTATTTACATTGGCACTCTAGTCAATTAGGACAAATGTAAGCCAACTTCAGTAGATGTACGCAAAGCCAGCCTAAAGGAAGATTTATCGGGCTATTTTAGCTTCCATAACAAAAGACACACACACAGTATTGGGGAGAAAGAAAAAGTGGATCACACATAAACTTAAGATTTTGGAGGATGTCTTAAACATATCAGAACACTGATAATATGTATGTGTGTATGTACATACACAGACATGCATAGAAAGATAGATTGGTAGAGATATAGATACATATGTATATAGGTTTTCTCTTTTTCAAAGTTAAACCGAGCCTGTTGAAAATTACAGATAGCTTTGACTGTAAAGTTGCTTATTTGGATTTCTAAATATTGTTTAGGAAATTTCTTGGATAATTTAACTTTAAGTTTAAAGCAAAGCTCCTTTCAAATTTTGAAAATGGATCACTAAAATTATCAAAAATTGGTATGAAAATACTCAAATAAATTTTCGGCAACATCCACATTTATTTAAATTAGATTGATTTTTATATTCTGCAGGGAGATTTCTACTTATACAAAACCTTGTGTTTGATTTGTTGGTTCAATTTTAGAAACCTGTTTTTTTTTAATATTTAGTACAAAAGAGCAAGATTTGTCACTTGAAAATAAATTATATAGTTCTTTTTATTTTGTATTTTATTGTTTTATTTTTTTTACTTTATTATACTTTAAAAACTTTTTTTCAATTACAGTTTGTCCCCATTTTCCCCCCATTACTCTCCCCTGCCCTACCCACCCTTCATCTTCCACATTCAATCCTACCCCCTTGTCTTTGTCCATTGGTGCTTTATTCATATTCCTTGACTTGACCCTCCTCCTTCTTTCCCCATTATCCCCTTCCCCTCCCTTCTTGTCACTGTCAGTTTGTTCTTTATTTCCATGTCTCTGTTTTTATTTTGCTTCCTTGTTTGTCATTCAAAGCAGTTTACCTTCCTAATAGAAAAAAAATATAGAGCTTGCAAAATTCAGATGCACTATAATATTGAACACGGATTTTGTTTTCCTACAACATCATAAACTACCAACTCAACCTTGGCATTAAAATTTTATACATTTTCATTGTGCTTGATTTCTTATAAAGGTTTGGGAATTTGTATATATATAGAAATTGAATAGAACACTCATGACCCCAGAGCATTTTTAGGTTATTGTTACCCAAATTAAGAATACAGTGATATTACGTTCTACATACACGATTATTGTCTTATTTAGTATCAATAGTGTCAAACCAGGAATTCTTCTTACTTCCTCTGCCTATGTGTCATCTCTTTTTATTTATCCACCTTAACTTTATATAGATATCTTCAGGGCTAAGATGCAAGTTAGCAGTGGCTGCCAAATCCTTCTCTTTGTCTTGACTAGGAGCTGCCCACCAGCTCCTGTGCTACAATGTCAGCTGCTCAAAGACAAAGGCCATAATGTACCTTTATGTGACATACTGCTTTAAAGATAGACAATGCTCAGTACATATAATAACAATAAATAAATACATGAGTGAGTAAATAAACATAGTGCACTCCATTTATTTTGTAAATAAGAGAAATAAATTCGAGGTATTAAATAACTTCCCCAAACGTGTGTCTAAGAGGTGAAAAATATTCATAATAAAAGCCAACTTTAACATTCTCTCGTTTTAAAAATTTACTTTTCAAAATGTTTGATATAACCAACACACCAATGAATAAGTACAATAACATTTCACAAATTAAAACAATTTTAAACTTATAAAATATCTAAGATTATGAAACAGAAAAAATAATAAATATTTTTAAATCCCTTTCCCCAAAAGGTACATCTTTTCTGGAGTTTGTTTTCATCATTTGTTTGCCTCCCTCCACATTTTCACAAAATATACATATTCTTAAATAGTATTTTTAAATTTAACCTGATTTTGAAATATCTACAAATGAAATTCATATTACATTTTTGAGAGGCATTTATATAGAACTATAGTGTTCATAAATTTTCATTGCTTTATACTATTTAATTGTTTAAACATATCCCATTTTATTTATCAATTCTATTAATAGCTATTGTGGTTATTGCTAGTTCTGATCTAATATAAGCAATAATGCTGCGAACATTCATGTACAAATTCATGGGTACACTGTGCAAGGATTTCTCAAGATATTTTGTTATAGTTGTTACATTACATAATACTCATAGATTCAACACATACATGATGTTGAACTATGTTCTATAATAAATGTAAGTTTACATACCTCTGAGTAGTATATGATAATCATTGCTTTACACCCTTGTGGAGATTAAATATTAACAGACAATTTTTCTAGATGAAGGGTTATGATCTAGTATCTCATGCTTCTATTTTCATATCTCTGGTTATATTAATGTTAAATATCATTTTCTTTACTTTTTGGATATTAATTTTTCTCTTCTGTGAAATGCCTCTTAAGTATTTTGGCAAGTTTTCTAGAGATAAATGACTTAGTTGCAAACTTTGGATTCTGGAACTAAGTTCCCGCATTCTGTCATACTTTCTGTCTGTGGGACTGAGGCACAATTGAAAAATTTCACCGGTTAATGTATCATCTCTGAAACAAGAATAACAATAATATCTAGCTTACAACTATTGTGAGTATTTAATAAGTTAATATAACCCTCTTAGAAAAGTAATTACACGTCTATGCTCTGTAAGTGTTAACTATTATTATTTCTTCATATAATTCTGCCATTTTTTTGTTAATGTACTTTTAAGTTAGGTTATTTGGAGCATACAAATTTTTTCAAATGTTTTGTTACGTTTGGCTTCCCAGAAACTATTTAAATTTCCACCTATGTCAGTCATGTCTTAACTATATGTCTTTATATATTCTTTCAACATTGTAAGTGTACAGTACCTGGAGTAGTCTCTCTAAACATTTAATTCTCTGTACAAACATACACTCTTTATTCTCACAAGATACATCTTTATTTCTAAAATTATGTAGCTGGAAAATACCAATACTTACTAAGTATTTCACACAGTTTTATTAGAACATTTCCAGCACATGATTCATATCTGAATTGAATATAAGACAATAGAACCCATCAAAAGCAGGGTTATTTTAAGCTATATAACAGACCAGGAAGTAATAAAGCAAATGGCAGCTATTTATAGGACATGATGCTACATATGTATAAATAATTTTCTACCTTTTTTTTTTGTCTAGAGAACAAGACTTTTGGAATTGGGGAGAATGGTTTAAAACAGTACTTAGAGTATAGCTTACTAACCACAAATGACTCTATATAAATTTGTTTCTCCTATAATCAACTAGAAAATTTAAGTCAACAAAGGTAAAAGCATTAAGGCTGATATATCTGATTTTCTTTGAGATTGCAAATGCATAGCATATTGTATTCAAAACAAAAATTAAAAATCTAATGCACATTATTATGGCTATTTTAGCCACATATATGATAAATAAAAATGTAATAACTAAGTTTAATGCAAGAATAATGTGAGTATAGGTACTTCTAATGTTCAATTTCCCTTTATAGGTCCAATTAACCTTTATTTACTGAGAAATCATGGCATTCTAATTTGATTGGCAGTACTAGAGCTGGCTCCAGTAAGGGGAGTTCAGAAACTCTGCTGGAAAATCATGGTTTATTAATACATCATTAAGCACTTTAAATGGATTCCAATGGTGTATGTCTAAGGAAGGAAATAATTCAACATTTGTTAGTTACTGACACTGTACGAAATTGGAATTTACATTATAAGCCTTACGTTAAAATTCCTAATGTGCCAGCAATTGAATTACACATCATACAATGATGGTGTATGTCATCTCGTTTTTACCACAGAGAACTATAAACGTTAATGATTATATACTTTTATCCAGGCAAAAGTATATTGTTATTCAGTAATATGATCAAATAAAAACTAAATTTATTTGCAATATGCTTGTGATAAGGCATTTAGTCCATTTGTAACTTAAAACTAAATGAGAGATGTACAATTGAAGTATGCAATCTGAATTGTATTTTGCTTTTCATGAGCCCACAATCAGTAAGGATATCTGTGATTTTAAAGCACCATTGTATTTTTCTCTATGTTAACTTTCAAAATTGTTTCCAGGAAGAACAATAATTCTTGAGTTTAGAAAACATTGAAGTTTAATTTAATTTCTACTGTTAATTTAAAACAAAGTTTATGTGATAATTTATCACATTTATTCTTGAATCTATAGATAATCTTAGAAAAATCATTTGTGTATGTTTCTAACTAATTTATACTTGTGCATAAAAAATAAAAATACCTTCTTGGATATATTAACATTTCCAAATACTATTAAAATATTTTTTCACCAAATTTGGATACTTGAATGTAAATGGATGTATTTTGCATGCACAATCTGCATAGTATTATATAGATCCAAAAAACCCCTTGTACAATACTACTCTAAATACTCTTATTTTCATGTAAAAAATGGTATGTGTGTATATATATGTATGTATGTGTGTATATATATATATATATATATATATATATATATATAATGAAATATTACTTAGCCTTAAAAAGAATGAGCCTTACTATTTGTAACAGCATGGTGGTCCTAGAGGGTAGTATGCTAAGTGAAGTAAGTCAGTCAGAGAAAGGCAAATATCATGTTATTTCACTCATATGTGAAATCTAATGAACAAAGTGGACTAACAAGCAAAATGGAGACAGACTCAAAATGAAAAGCAGCCTGACAGCTCTGGAGTGGGGTTGGAGGGTGGAGAGATCGAGCAAAAATAAAAAAAGAGAAAGAGCTTGTGGACACAGACAACAGACTGGTGGTAGTCGGGGGGGTGGGGTTGGTGGAGTAGAAGAGGGTATGGGGGGGTAAATGATAATGGAAAAAATACAATAAAAATAATGTAAAAAAAGAGAAAAAAAACCCAAAAACTTTCACAATACTGCTCTAAATACTCTTTTTTGTGTGAAAACTGAACTGTCAACTTTTGTCTTATCTTTGTACATAAATATTTTGGATGCATTTAACTGATGTACCAAGAAGAGCAACCACAATAATTAAGATAAATTAATTATATTGATTAAGTCACTTGATCGAATCAATACTTCTCAAATTTTATAGCTTGATATTTAGGGAGATTGATCTCTGAGAAATTCCAAGGAACGCATTGTAGCAGGAAATTTGGGATTGTATATAGGAAAGTAGTGCAACTTGCTGCTCACATTTTTGTCAACACAACTCTCTTCTCTTTGTAACCACAGCATAAACTCTGATATGTGCTAACACATGACACATTGTCGCCTTTTATGGCTATATCCTATTCTTCTTCACTCAAGTGAGAACTTGCTAAATGAGGAGATAATCATTTCTGAAGAAAATTTTAATATTCCAATGCACAATATGGCAGGAGGTGATTAGAAAGGCATAGAAGACAATCTGCTTTTGATGTAGTTAGTGCCTTAGTAACTGACACATTTAAAGTAGAGGCATGGAATATTTTTTGACATCCTTTGCAATGTTTCCAAACAGTGTTTCTAATAGTTTAAAAAGCCATATTCCAAAATGAAATTTTCTACTTCTTCTTTTTGTCTTTTATGTAATGAGACTCTGGCTTTGAATGATCAGATCAGTCAATTTTGTAAAATTTGCAAACGCCACATTCCACATATGATCAAGTATGGGAGCCTGAATTTAAGATATGTGGACTTACACTCATACTTCAATGTGTTACCTCTTTTAAAAATAGTCTCATTTATTTATTGTTCTCTCCATGGAAATAAAGAACAAGTCACATGATTGTACAGCATGATTAACGTATTGATAAAAATATGCAAAATCTACTTTATGTCTTTATTACTTAAGATTGATATACATATTATGCTGATTTCTACATTAAGAATAGAAAGAACAGTAAAGGCTGCCAAATGGACTCGTAAGGGTTCATTCAGCATATCTACATTTGTTTCATTTATATTACATAACCTCTGCTTTGAAACATTTTTATGATTGAAAGTAAATAACTATGTGCAATAAATCTCTTACTATCACGTATCTGCAAAATAAGTACACAAACAACAATTAGAAAGTATGAATAAATTTGAATGATTCAACGACTAAAAACATCAGTAACAATAGCAGAGAAGTCAGGCATATTAAGTTGATTTCTTAGCTTTGGAACCAGGTTGCCTATACATAAAACAGTTTGCAATTTCCTGTCTACACAATATGTGCACTAGTCGCAGT
The DNA here is from genome assembly GCF_022682495.2 of Desmodus rotundus. Taxonomy (NCBI): domain Eukaryota; kingdom Metazoa; phylum Chordata; class Mammalia; order Chiroptera; family Phyllostomidae; genus Desmodus; species Desmodus rotundus. The sequence continues at coordinate 51,837,454 of NC_071389.1, forward strand.
CGATAAATGGCTACATTTTAGTGGACTCAGATGATATGTAAGGAAAAATAATAACAAAGCCTATTTCTGAAACTGTGGAGAACCATGTATCCATATAAACTTTTTGCCACGATTGCAGTTTATGAAAAAAATTTATACATTTTGTTAGGAGGGGATGTATAGAAGAAAAATGACTATCATTGAATTCATAGTTTAGATACGGGTAAGATAGAAAGTCAGAAAGACAAATGATCGAGGAAAAGGCAGCCAAAAGCAAAAAATAAGCTGTGTTTTTAAAATGAAAGTAAGAGAAAGTGAAACCAAAGGTAGATAGATATGATACTGAAAATAGAGTGTGATAAGGAAAACCAGAATCACACAGTCAGAGTCGATTTTACACCCTGCACTTCAGTTAGAAGTTGCAGGCAGGGAATCAGAAAACCAAATAAGGCCTGATAGAAATAGAAAATCTGACATAATTCTATGAAAAAATTCTTATATACATTTTAATTTTATATGAACACTAGTAACCAGATATGTATTTTAGATATTTTCTCCTTGGGATTTTTTTTAACATTAATAATCAACAATAAACCTAAACACTCTCTCTTCTTCTCCTTCTTTGAACTTGAAACACTATATTTTTGAGCTGGCAGGAGGCAGAATTGCATCTGCTATCTCATGCATTTTTAATCTTAAAATATTAACTCATCATAATGTCAGTTCCTTTTGTTTCTTTCTGTGTGTTTGGAAATTTATCAAGAGATGATAAGAAAAAAGGATAATACCCATTCTAACAAGTGTGAGGTGGTATCTCATTGTAGTTTTGATTTCCACTCCCCTTATAGCTAGTGAAGTTGAGCATCTTTTTATATATCTGTTGGCTATTTGTTTTCTTGGGAGAAGTGTCTACTAAGTTCCCTGCCTATTTTTTAAAATTGGATTGTTTGGGGTTTTTTTGTTGTTGTTGGGTCGTATGAATTTTTAATATATTTTGGATAATAACCCCTTATCAGAGGTGTTGTTTGCATATATCTTCTCCTATTCAGTCGGTTGCCTTTTTGTTTTGTTGTTGGTTTCTTTTGCTTCTCTGCAGAAGCTTTTTAGATATATATGGTCACATTCAATTATTTTTGCTTTTATTTCTCTTTAAGGTCAAATTCATAAGTTCAGTATCTATGTTTACTTCAGTGTATTTTATTGTTTCAGGTCTTATATTTAGGTCTCTGATCCATTTTGAGTTAATTTCTATATGGGGTGACAAATAGCAGCCTAGTTTCATTCTTTTGCATATGGCTTTTCAATCTTCCCGGCACCATTTGTTGAAGAGGCTTTCTTTTCTCCATTGTATGTTTTTTGGCTCCTTTGTCAGAAATTATTTGCCTACATACATGTGGGTTTATTTTTGGGCTCTCAACTTGTTCCATTGGTCTGTGTATTTTTCTGCCAATACCATACAGTTTTGATATTGTGACTTTGCAGTATAATTTTAGGTCAGAGAGTGTGAGTTCATTCTGTTTATTCAGGATTGCTTTGACTATTTGGGATTTTTGTGATTCTATACAAATTTGATTATTTTTGTTGTTCCATTTCTTTTAAAATTGTTATTATCAGGACAAGAATAAAAATTGTTGGAGAATTTGTGGGAAAAAGGAACGATTGTTTACTGCTGGTGGGAATGTAAACTGGTGCAACCACTATGAAAGAAAGTATTGAAGGTCCTCAAAAAATTAATAATATAATTACCATATGACTCACCTACCCCTCCTCTGGGTATCTATCCAAAAACTGGAAACACATGCATTTGTAAAGGTATATGTACTCCTATGTTTATTACATCATTTTTCACTGTGGCCAAGAAATGGAAACAACTGAGGTTTCCTTCAATAGGTGATTGAATAAAGAAGGTGGGGTACATGTATACAATGGAATAGCTACAAGAAAAGACATAATACTTCCATTTGTGACAACATGGATGGGTCTTGAGAATATCATGCTAAATGAAATAGGTCAGACAGAAAAAGAACCATATGATTTCACTCATACATGGGATAGAAAACTGAAAGCAACAAATTAGCAAACAAGACAAATAGGCACACAAAACTAATAAACAGACAATTAGATGTTGGTTAGAGAGGGAAAGGGGGTGGGGAGAGGTAGCACACAGTAAAAGGGGTCAAATACATAGTTTTGGAAAGGCATTTGACTTTGGGTGGTAAACACACAATGCAGAGTGCAGATGAGGTTTTATACAATTGTACAGTTGAAACCTGTATAATTTTACTAATAATGTCATCCCGATGTATTTAACTAAAAAAGGGCAGTAAGTAAGAACCAAGACACTTTTTGTTTTACAATTTGTTTTTGAAACTCCATAATGGTACCTGTTCTATGTATCTGTCCCATTCAAGGTCAGGCAGGTTCACATGGGATTCAGGCAGATGGAAGAAAATTTGTGGAACCATCAGGATGTCTGACATGCCTTTTTGGGGGGTGCGGCAATCCGCAAACGCTGCAAGCCGGGAGCCTTGCCCCAGGAAGTCTGGACTCCCTTATATACTAAGTGCACACAAAGTCGGCAGGGTGCCAATACTGACCTTCTAGTTGCATAACAGAGCTTCATTCTACACATGCGGGCCCCTTCTCAAGGCCACATGAACTCTGCCAAGCCACAGTCACCCGGACATCCGGATGAGGGAGCCTGACTGACTCCATTTCCCTTATATACCTAAGTGTAGACATTTAGTTACAGACTACTTTTACTAAAGAAAAATAATAAAAATAAATTTATAAAAAGGCTATTTTGCTTCCTGGTAAAGCCAATAGGTGACCCCCTCATAAAAACAGATTAACAAAGTAGACACAGAAAACAACATGTGTGTTCATGTGTGTACTGTATTTTGGTAATGACAATTAACATGCCATGGATATATATAAAGGATGAAGTAAAATAACAAAGAAGGGAAAGTTAACAATTATTTTAACAATTAACAAAGAAGGGGAAGTTAACAATAAAAAAAGTCTAAAACTTCCCAAACAACAAACACAATAATAACCATAACAAAATGAAACCTAAACAGTTGGAGAGCCAAACTGTCATTTGTTTATTTTTTTTTTCCTTGAGAAAAGAAAGGAAGGAAAGGAGGGAAGAAGGAAGGGAGGAAGGAAGGAAGGAAGGGAAGAAGGAAGGAATGAAGGAAGGAAGAAAAAAAAGAAGGAAGAAGGTGGGAAGAAGGGAGGGAGAAAGAGAGAGAAAGAGAGAGAGAGAAAAAAAACAATGTTTTCAAGGCTACAAAGCAGATGTTAATGTAACCAAAATAGCACACCTAGAACAAGGAAAGTAAGAGCCATGATAAAAATCCGGAAGGTGTTTTTATAGGAAGGCTAGACTTTGAAGGACTGGAGAAGACAATGTATAATACCGTGTAAAGAGAGATGGAAATTTGCTCCAAAGACCAAACAGATCATTTTGATTACAGAAATTAAGTAAATAAATAAATAAAAATAATTAATAAGAAGCAGCTATGTCTCAGGCAGGATACAAAAGGAGATTTAAAAATGAGTATGCACATGAAAAAAACCCACAAAAGAGCAAAGGCATTAATCATGGAAGATTATAATTACACCAATGCCAACAGGACTGACAATAGGAGAAAGCCTATAGAAGGTGGCACACTTGGAGAATATGTATACTGTATAGATAATATTTGTGAAGAAAACTTATCTGTATGTACACTGGAGTTATATTTTTAAAACAGCCTGGTAGAAGTTATAAATGTGGCTATTATAAGTAGAATCAATAGGAAAATGAATTTTAAAAAGTAGAGTAATGCACAGTGATTAAATACCAAGACAAGTTTATGAAGTAGTTCGACAGAAGAGATTTCACCATTCAGTAGATTTACTGAGCACCTACAGGGGCTAGAGCACAGAATTTTAGAGACTAACACAGAGATGAATAACACATAATCCTCATCCTCGAACCTCAGTTTGAGTTTATGAAGTATTTACAGGTGGTTAGTGAGTATGCCAGGTTTTTAATTTATGATAGTCTGTATCTAATTGGGTTGAAAATAACACCCACTTTTTTAGTGGAGCCTATTGATTCCAGTAACAGAACTCCACTAAGTTTAGCTGTATTAAAAATAGCTATATAAGTTTAATGGAGGAACATGCAGGCAAAAAGCAAGTGTGAAATCAAGGCAAAACACATGTAAAGTTGGACCAGGCTTCATTGATATTGCCCTACTAAGCAGAGATACTTGGTTCAGTGTTTTAGCTCAAGAAGTGAGGAAGCACTCAAAAAATTGCTTAATTGGCTTACTGAAACATGTACCAAAAGGTGGTATACACTAAATGACATCAAAATGCCAGAAATCCCTTGATATACTGTAGAGAAACACATCCAAAGGCTTAAGAAGAGTGGAATCTTGGAGTGTTTTATCACAGAACACCTGTCTGCTCAGACTCCTTAGGAAGGCCCAGGAAGACTAGTTTTCACTAGGACAATGAGGACAGTGGGAAAAGCCTCATTGTCAATAAAGGTCTCTGTGCTGGCCCATCTTTGTAGGTCAGCAATTAGTGGTAACAGCTACCATTCAAGTGAAATTCCTAAATGCAGTGAGAACAGTAAAATGCTAGGTTGACAGGGATCAACTCTTCCCAAAGACAAGGTGATCGAGGTTATCATGACGAACAATAAAGGCAACCAGCTATCAGGATAGTCATCAGCAAAACAACAAGCGAGCAAAATAGAACCAGAGACATGGGAATGAACAACAAACTGATGGTGACCAGAGGGGAGGGGAGGGGGGATAACAGGGGAAAGAAGGGGAAGGGTCATCAAGGAACATGTATAAAGCACCCATGGATAAAGGTAATGGCAGCGGGGAGGACTGAGCGTGGGAGGTGAGGGCGGGTAGAGTGGGAGAGAGTAATGGGGAGAAAATGGAGACAATAATAAAAAAAATAGTCTTACTGTCCCAGACTTTTAACACTGGCTATTTGATTATGGCATCCCTAAAATTAAATATATAAAAGACTACTGTGTTCTTCATGTGACTGTTTCATGTGACTTAAACATATCATGGGCATTCAGAGTTTAAAAAGAAGAAAAAGTTGGAATCAGAAATTTCAGGGTTTGACTTCTGCTACATTCTATTAGCCAACACAGTCACAGAGTGAGCCCATATTCACGAGGAGGGAAAGCAATCTCTGTTCCTGGATGAGGACGTTCACCCGGGGAGGGAATGGGTCTACTACAGGAGACCAACTACCACAGTTCACCCGCGGGTCACAATGATCACACCCCTCTTCTATATGTAATATATTCAAGTATCCCCAAATGTTTGATTAAAGCCTTGGTTTGCAGTAAAAGATCTTCTCCACAGATGTGGATGAAGCCCCTCAGATATAGCATCTTGGAAGCAATTTCTCAGGTGTATTTCCTCACTGGCAGACAAGTTATCTTCCCCTTAACATAGTCACCATACAGTGGTGTAAAAGGAAGAGCATAGACTTGCCAGTTTATAAAAAAGAAAATGAAAAATACAATACAGACAGTGGTACATAGAAATTTTGAAATCAGTTGAGAATATATTGCCATTTCTTCCAGCTCCAGAAACAAGGACTGTTGTCTGCTAGGGACTCAATTATTCTCTCTAGGACTAGTTCTCAATGGCTATTGACTCTTCCCTCTCTGGGATTTTGACTCTGCCCTCTGATTCATCCTTTATTTTCCACTAGAAATAACTCTTGTCTGCAAACAAGTAGCTTTCTCTGCTTGCACATAGGAGGACTGGGATCAAGTGATCTCCTTTCATGTTGAACTATATTCATTTTAGTCAGAAATGATAAAAATTCTTTTAAAATTCTTGAGAGCTTCTTGCATAGCAAATTATAACAAAATCTACTTACACCAGTGATTTTCAACCTTTTTCATTACATGGAACAATAAACTAATTATTAAAATTTTGTGGCACACAGTTGTATTTTTTTGCCAATCAGACAAAAGCAATAGGTATAATTTTGATTCACTCATAACAGATGGATATTGTTGTGTTGGTTGCTGTCATTTTTTTGACATCTAAGGGAAAAGAGGTCAGTGTGCCTGACTAATATCAGGTATTGCATGTTTAAAAATTCTTGCAGCACCCAACTGTACTGTGGTACACCTGTTGAAAATCACTGACTTAGACAAAAGTCTTTGCAAAAACATATTTGAAAGAGTAACCCTCTCTTTGCTTTAGAGTGAGATTTAGGGTGTTATAGGATGATAATTATAGAATTCTTAGAACTATTTCTGTCTAGATGAGATAATCTGTAAGGCAAATCATTAAATCTTGCCAATGTTTCAATAGATGTTCTTATATATCTGGTCACTACCATATCCTATACTAAGGGTGTGGAGAACCCAGGTGGGCTGCCATGGAAAGACATGCTGCCTGATCAGTGGCTCTGGGACAAATGCAGATGCATCTTTGGCCACCATGGCAAAGGTGGAAGCACAGAAACCAGTCCCCAGATGAACTCCCAAGAGATGCCACATAGTGGAAGAGTTAGATGAGAATATCTGTTGCTCCAGCCTCAAAATTCGGTGATTAGAGAATGGTAATGAGAGGCTGACCCTAAAAAAACTTTCTGAGTAAGGCACTCCTCAGACATGGCAAAGTTTTCCAACCTTAGACAGCTAATGCCTCTTCCTGCAGTAACCCCAGCTGCCCACCTCTGGCGATTACAACCTCAGCAATTCTGTTTGAGTCTTGCTCAGTGAGTAGCATCCTTCCACAATAAAAAAGGAATGGAAAAGAAGCCTCAGAACTTGAGGTTTGAAATGAGACACCACTGTGAGCATCCCAGGGCTGAAAGTGGCCTGGCAAGAAACCTGATGCTTCTCTGCTCAATCTCCAGAGTCCCATTTTGGAGAAGAAAGAAAAGTCTGCACTCTATGAGACAAGGACAATCCAGGAACAAAAGAGAGTGCAGAGTGGCAATAGCAGAGGCTCACCCAGTCTACCAGATGGACATCAGCCCCGAGTCATTGCCAGCAGCCACGTACACAAAAGTAGGAATATCTGGGCTTCTTGGAACTGAAAGAAAGAGTCAATGACAACACAGGAAGCCTCATGTCTGAAAGTGTAGAGCAGAAACCATTTCCCTCTTGCACTCACCTCCCTTGTACTCCCAGCCTTTCTGTTCTCAGTGGGGTTCATTACTACACAATAAAGCCACTGTTTTATTCAAAATCCAGTTGTCCAAGCTCAGACCCATAACCTTCCATGTTGCCATGAAGGACATTCCCATGTGAATTACCAGATCCTGTAGGACATTCTGCCTCCAAAGGAATCATGAATTTAGCTTATATGTGGCTCCTAAGATGAACCAGTGAAAACTGGGGCAGGTCTCAGGCTGAAACTAATGAGTACTTCCCTGAGGAGCATGTATGTGTATATATGCCTGTGTTTTTGTAATAGGCAAGACTGAGAAAAAGCTCTTTTCCTCTGTGAATCCACCCTTACATCTACAGATTCAACAAATATTTATTGAGCCGCTGTGCTTGTTGCCTGGGGTATTTGGGTAAGGAGACAACTGAAGCTCTTCTCCTCAAAGCATCCATAAGCAAAAGAAGGAGACAAATAATTCAAAAATATTATTCATATAACTATAATTGCTGTACAAAACAGTAACAAAGATAAGAGGATAGAAGGAAGAGGGGGTGGTAGTTTACACAAGGTGGTCAGGGAAAGCTTCTATGAGGAAGTAGGTGACTTGTCAGTGGAGATGTGAGTGATGGAGTGATGGACATGAGGAGCTGGAGAAAGAGTATTCCCACAGGACAACATGGAGAATGCAAAGACCCTGAGGTAAGAATGAGGCTGCCTCTTCCAGGACCAACAGAAACACCAGTGTGGCCAGGGAAGAAAGAGAAAAGAATGAAGATGTGATGGAAGAAGGTGACATGGTCCAGACTTTAGTGGACCTCGTGAGCCAAGGAGAGGAGTGTGGGTCAATTTTTAAGTGTGATGGGAAGTCATAGGTAAGCTTTGCAGAGCATAGAGGAGTGACCAACAATAGAGGATGGAAGAGGTCACTCTGCGTTCTGGGTGCCATGGCAGTGAGTGATGGCAGTTACCAATGGAATGTGTCAGCAGTTAAGGTGACAGTTGGTCCTGAGGAGTGGGGGAGGAGGAATTACCAGCAGAAAAGAAGGAGCCCAGAAATTGGGCACACCTGCCTCAGCAGCTCAGAAGGAGGTGCTATCAGCAGCTTGGAGCCTTTCCCACTGGGGTGAAATTGCCCACTCTGTGGACAGCACACTTGTCCACAGGGGCCACAGCAGCAAGATGGTGCTCCATCCCAGACACAGGCCCTCAAGGTAAGGGATGGTCCTGATCACTTAAGAAGTTCCCCCAACTTGGGTTAGAGAAAGGAGGAACATGCACTGGGGTTCCCAGGAAGTTCCCACTGTGAATCTCAGTTAACCCACAAAAGACAGCTAAAGCCTCTTCCTGCGGTCCCCCCACCCACCCACGGCCCACCACTGAAGATTAGCAACTTGTTTCTATCTCTGATGCTTGCTGTGACTGAGGCTGACTTGTGGCCACTGGCAGAGTAGGATGGGTTGGCAGTTCCCAAACGTGAGGCAAACAGATCAGACTCACTTAGGGATCCTAGGAGAATAAGATCAGCCTGCCACTCACACCAGTCCCGCTGAACACATTTGTAGGGCAGGGTCTGGGCATGTGCACTTTTGAAAGCTGCTTATTGCTACCAGTTTATAGGAAATGCAAGGGGAATGCAAACATGGGAAATGACACCATGGGATATATTCAGCAAATTCCAAAACAAAACTAAAGGACAAAGGATATGACCTTTTTTAAAAAAAAAAAAGAAATAAATTTCAAGGAAGAACTTCTGGTCAAGATGGCAGAGTAGGTAAACGTTGTACTCACCCTCCCCTGTTACTCCAGCAAAATTCAAATAAACTGCAGAACAACACCCTCACCCCGCTTGAGATCAGCCTGAAGACTTGCCAAACAAGAGTCCGGTAGAATCAAGGATATTCAGAAGAGGTCACGTTGATACTGGTAGGTGGGTTGGAGGTGTGGAAGGAGCAGACCCCACACTCACAGTGTGGCAGTCAAGAAATGGTGGTAGGGGCATACCTGGGGCTTTAGGGGCTTCAGCGACCCCCAACTCTAGGAGCAAGGGGTCCCAGCCCCACTGGAATCTCCTCAGCCCAGGGTCCTGTGCCAGGTAGGGAATTCCTATAACTTCTGGTTGTGAAACCTGGCAGGGATTGTGGCTGAGTGAAAGAGAGGGCTGCTTGCTGGTGTCCCAGGTGCTCCCCCGAAGGTGCAGGTGCAGGCAGTTCCTCGCTGACAGACTCACCTGCTCTGAGCTCCAGTGTTGGGGCAGCAGCTTGAAAAGTGCCAGCGACATGCAGGGAGGAACTGCATTGTCTGGCTTCAGAGAGAGGGCTGGAGGAGCAGCTTTTTCCCAGACAGAAGTGCAGGCAGAAGTCACTGTTGACCCTCCCCCGCCACAGCTTGCATTCTTATCAAAAATTACTTTAAATTTAAATCACCTAAATGTTCCCATAAATGCTGTAATCATAAATGCACAAATAGATACAGAAAAGTTTCCACATGTTCAGTGGAATATGAGTCATAAAAAAGATTTGAACTCTTGTCATTTGTGATAACATGGATGGACCTAAAGGGCAGTATGCTACGTAATGTAAGTCAGACAGAGAAAGCCAAGTGCCATGTACTTCACTTTTATGTGCAAGCTAAAACACAAAGTCAATGAACTCATAAAACAGAAACAAACTCATAGATAGAGAGAACTAATTGATATTCTCCAGATGGGAGGGGTGTTGGGAAGATAGGTGAAAGAAGTGAAGGGATTAAGAAGTAAGAAAGTGACAATTATAAAATTAGTCCAGGAGGTATAAAATGTGTTATAGTGAAATATGGTCTAAAATATTTTCATAACTATATATGGCATCATATGGATATTAGATTTATGAAGATCACTTTGTAAGATATATAAATGTCTACTCACAATATTCTACACCTCAGACTAATATAATATTGTGTCAACTGTAATTGAAAAATTAAAAAAAATTAAAAATTGCAATAATGAAAGCAGAGCATTTTATAAATTAAGAGATATAATGACCAAATGCAATGTGGAGGGATGGATCTTATCTACATTATAATTCAAATCAATTATTTTAAAAATCAGGCAGTCGGGGAACTTTGAACATGATAGGTACTTTATGATATTACAAAAGTATTGTTGATTTTTTGTTATACCATAATAGTATGGTAGGGAAGCGATTTTTCTGTATGTTATTTTATTTGGGTATTATGACATATCAGTTTCAAGTGTGCAACATAACGATTCAATATTTGCACGTATGGTGAAATGATCACCTCAATGAGTACATTTAGTGTCTGTCACCATATATCGTTACATTTTATTCCTTATAATGAGAACTTTTATGATTTAGTCTCTAGCAACTTTCAGCTATGCAATACAGTGTTATTAACTATCGCCACCTTGCTATATATTACATCCCCATGACTTATTTTATAACTGGAAGTTTGCACCTTTTGACACTCTCATCCATTGTGCTGGTCCACACCCCTCGGGAAGCCACGAATTTGTTCTCTGTATCTATGAGCTCAAGTTTGGTTTTCCATTTTCATGGTACATACTTAAATGATATCATGTGGTATTTATCTTTATGGTCTGACTTATATCACTACACATAACACCCTCAAGATTCATCCATGTTGTCACAAATGTCAAGATTTCCTTCTTCTTATGGCTGAATAATATTCTATTGTGTGTATACCACCTTTTCTTTATTATTCACCCATTGATGGGCAGATTGGTTGTTTTCATATCTTGGCTATTGTAAATAATGCTGCTTTGAGGAGAGAGGTTGTATAGGAGGTCTGTTCAGAAGGCATCCAGCCCTGTAATATGAAAAATAGAAACATTTATTGAAGATGATACAAGATACAAGAAACATTGTACATAGGACAATGATGCCTCAGTTGCCTTCAAACTAGGCACCTTGAGACCTCACACAGTTCTCCCAATCACCATTAGTTGCCCCATCACATTTCCTGAATCTTATTGATGGTCTGAAGTCTCTTCCTTTCAAAGGTGATTTTACTTCTGGGAAAAGCCAGAAGTTAGAGGGCACCAAATCTGGGCTGTAGGGGTCTGATTCATCTGGGTGATTTAATGTTTTGCCAAAAAACTGCACAAGACATGATGCATGAGCGAGCACATTGTCTGATGAAGTTGTCAATAACCAGGTACTCATGGCTGCGGCCTTCTGAATCATTGGAATAGTTGCATGGAGGAATGTTCAAGCTTAAAGCAAAATTTGATGTCGATTTGTTGCTCTACTGATTCAGTTATTTTGAATGTGATGGCCACACAGTACACATGCTTACTCAATCGTGTCTACCACCCCTCCGACTAGTACAGTGAAGTCATTATTATTTTTTTAAGTATATTTTATTGATTGTGTTTTTACAGTTGCCCCAATTTTCCCCCTTTGTTCCCTTCCACCTGGTACCCCACTTCCCTCCAGCAATCCCCTCCCCTTAGTTCATGGCCATGGGTAATGAATATAAGTTCTTTGGCTTCTCCCTGTCTATTTTGTACCTACTAATTATATTTCTTAATCCGTATATCTTTCCCCACTTTTTCCCCTTCTGCCTCCCCACTGATAACCCTCCAAATGATCTCCACGTCTATGATTCTGTTCCTGCACTTTGCTTAGTTTTTGTTTTTGTTTTTGTTTTTTTAGATTCAGTTGTTGATAGTTGTGAATTTGTTGCTTTTTTAATGTTCATGGTTTAATCTTCTTCTTTTTCTTAAATAAGTCCCTTTAACATTTCATATAATAAGGGCTTGGTGATGATGAACTCCTTTAACTTTATTTTATCTAGGAAGTGCTTTATCTGCCCGTCCATTCTAAATGATAGCTTTGCTTGATAGAATAATTTAGATTGTAGGTCCTTATTTTTCATGACTTTGAATACTTCTCACCAGTCCCTTCTTGCCTGCAAAGTTTCTTTTGAGAGTTACCTACTCCTTTGTAGGTAACTCCTCTCCTTTTCTCTTGTTGATTTTAAGATTCTCTCTTTCACCTTTGATATTTTAATTATTTGAGTCTTGGTGCAGTTATCATTGAGTCTAACTTGTTTGGGACTCTGTGATTCCTGAACTTGTATATTGATTTCCTTCATCAAATTAGGGAAATATTCTTTCATTATCTTTTCAAGTAAGTTTTCAATTTCTTTCTCTTCCTCTTCTGCTTCTGGCATCCCTATGATTCAGCTGGTGGTACATTTGGGGATGTTCCAGCATCTTCTTAAGCTCTTCTCATTTTTTGAATTCTTGTTTCTTCTTTTGGTTCTGGTTGAAAGTTTATCTCTTCCTTATGTTCCAAATCATTGATTTGAACCCTGGTTTCTTTCCTTTCACTGTTGGTTCCCTGTGGATTTTCCTTTATTTCACTTAGTGTAGTCTTCATTTCTTCCCTTATGCTTTTGCCATATTCACTGAGTTCTCTGAGCACCCTTATCACCAGTGTTTTGAACTTTGTATCTGATAGATTGGTTACCTTCATTTTGTTTAGTTCTTTTTCTGGGTTTTGGTTCTGTTCTTTGATTTGAGCCATATTTCTTTGTTTTCTCAATTTGGTAGCTTCCCTGTATTTCTTTCTGTGTATTAGGTAGAGCTGCTTCGACTCACTGTTTTGGCACACCTGTTATGTTGTATGAGGTGGGGCTTTAGGTAATCATCAGGGTAGGGCAACCCGATTCACAGCTTTGCCCCTCTGTATGTGGAGGGAGGGGTTGGAGAGAGGACAATGCTACTGCCTGGCTGCTGGAGGCTTATTTGGTACTCACCCCATTTCTGTTCACTTCACCCACTTACCTTATGTGACTGGCGCCCCTCTGTTGTCCTGGTGGTGGTTCCCAGAGTTGGTGGGTTTGTGTATGATCTAGAACTATGGGGGCCCTTTAAATGGACTCCCCTGAGAGACTGGCAGTTTATTCTGCTGCCCCAACCCCCACTGATTTTTACAACCAGAATTTATGAGGCTGTATTTTCCCAGCACTGGAACCTTGGGCTACACAGTCTGGCCTGGGGCTGGGATTGCTTGCTCCCCAGGTATCTCTCCTGATTTTTATCCACCACACATGAATGTGGGGCCTCCCATTCCTCCAGCTGCCACCACTGCTGCCTCACCATATCCTCTCTGCTCTGGCTCCCCATCTCTGCCCCTCCTACTCACTGGATGAATATGGCATCTTTAAATCCTTGGTTGTCAGACTTCCATACAGCTCAATTTGCTGGCTGTTCTGGGTGCTTTTTGTTTTGAGGTTAGTTGTGATCCTTCTTATGGTTGTGCAAGGAGGCAAAGTGTGTCTACCTACATCTCCATCTTGACTGGAAGTTGAAGTCATCATTATTCACACACACACATTCCAGTCCACTCTCCTTGGCTGTTACGTTACATCAATGTCACACAAACCATTCTTGTTATGTTAACAATGGCTGGACTTTTCCTGGACAGACCTCATATATCTTTTCTAGTTAGTGTTTTGTTTTCTTTGGATAAAAACCCAAAAGTGTAATTGCTGGATCATATGGTAGTTCTAGTTTTAATTTTTTGAGAAACCTCCATATCATTTTACCAACAGTGAACAAGGGTTCCCTTTTCTTCACATCCTTGTCAACACTTATTTCCCTTCCTCCTCCTCTTCTTCTTCCTCCTCCTCATTCTTCTTCTTCTCCTTCTTCCTCCTCCTCCTCTTCTTCTTCTTCTCCTCCTCCTCCTTCTTCTTTCTTCTTCTTCCACCTTGATAATAAGTGTGAGGTACTATCTAATATTCTAAAATGAGAGATGATACCACATTTTGGTTTTGATTTGCAGCATTCATTAGATTGAGAAAACTCACACTCCAAACTACCACACTGAGGACAAAGGCTCTCTCAACTGATGTTTTAGTTTATAGACTAAACAGGATGTTTCCTGAGGTTTGGCCAAAATTTTCACTTACAGGTATTTTTAAGTTGTTTTGTGGAATCCCCAGGTGAGTCAGGTGAGTCTCAAGCCCTCTAAAGTTGTAACTCATTTTTCTACGCTACCCTGCCTTCCCCAGAAGCCCAAGTCCTGAGATGGTATCATTAACCCTAGAAGATTGGAGAAATGCTCTCAGACAAGAAATCCCTCTGGAGCCTTAGAAAACCTAAGTGGTCTCTTGCTGGCTCACATGCCAGTACAAACTTTTTCCATAGCCATTTCCCTCACATTTTATCTCCTACCACTCCTCAAAGGTAGTCAATTTAATTAGTCCTGACTTTGTCCTTACATGCACCATGCTAATTCAAGCAGCTTAGGAGTGAAAGAAAGGGGTATGCTTCTCAACCAGGGTCACCCAACTTCTAAAATGGTAGCCTAGGCAATCTGCATCCTGGACACACCCTTTCTGCAACATCCCCAGCAAATAAATGTCCCATCTTTTCATGTCAGTGTCAGCAACCAGGATCCCCCTCCTAAAGAAGGCTGTCTATGATTGCTAGAAAGTTCTTGGCCACACTGTATCAAAGGGTGCCCCAAATATGATTCCTTTCTATGGGCCTGGTCATGCTAAGAGCAGAGTTGTTTATTTCCTCTTCCGAGTAGCACTAAATAGTCTCCTAATAGCACCTCCTCACAGTGTTGATCATGTTTTTCACTTGGGCTGGAGCCACACTCTCGTCTCATCTTTTCGTGGTGGTGACATGTTCGTTATTTTCCTTTTGGAGGGGGAGAGGGTTGTGTTGATTAGGTTGTCATTGTTTATTCTGGCATTTTGTATTCACTTTGTTTTCAATTTCATGTTAAAACAGGCCCATCATTCCCACTCTGTGAAGTCATCCACAACCCTCATTTTTCCTTGGAGTACCTTTAACATCTCTTCCAGTGTCACTTTGGAATGTGATGAGCTTGTTCTTATATTCCTATCAGCTATAAATCCAGAGACCCAACATGAAGCACGATGTTGAGAAGAATACCTCTCTACTATCTGTGTAAGCTTGGGTAGGTCACTGAGCCTCCTTTTTTTTTTTTTTTTTTTTTTTTTTTTTACTTTTTTGAGCCTTAGTTCTAAAAATGTGAAGGTTCTATGAATTGACATTTGAGGCAGGACAAGGTCAAGAAGAGCTTGTCTTAGCTTGTACTCTTCCAAACTGAAATGTCTTCCCTCTCTTCTCCATGGGTCCAAATCTCACTTGTCCTTCAGGCCCTCCACCACAAAGCCTTCCTGTTTCCCCAGTCCACACAAATCTCTGCCTTTCCAACTGTTAGATACTTAGGGTCAGTGCTGTAAACCTAGCTGTTTTAGGTTAATCTTGCTCCTCTTCTCTGCTCAGAATATGGGATTATCTGACCTTTCTGTGGTCTCTACAGCTGTGTCAGCCCACAGGTACACTCCACAGGGAGTGGCTACTTAACTAGGGCATGGGTGGGGAGGGCCAGGAGTAAGGGCACAGGCAGGGTACCTCGCTGCCTCCAGCCTGCTCTCCACAAAACCTTCAGAGTCTAAAATCACTGATTCCTTAAGTGACCTTACTTGGTAGTGATTACCTCACAGATTTTCCACACAGATTCCATGGTAGTGCAGCTATGCAAGTGTGTTCCAGGGGAGCCTTCCCTGCCCGTTCTCTGCCAGATACCAATCTATTTGGATGCCTGAGAGAAAGAGAGAGATTTGACCAGATATTCTTAAGTCAAGTGCATTTTGTTGGCAAATTATAGAGAAGTTTGAGGAAGAAGCTGAGTGCCATTCATGAATGTCTCTTCCAGACCCAGTCACCTTCACTGTCATACAGACATCGACATGGGTCCCCTCAGACACATCCCAGGCTGAGATGCTGAGTACTGGGAGAAAGGTGGGGCCACTCCATGGAAGCAACAGAAGAGCCCAGTGGAGTGATGAAGTGATTCTGAAACTGGGAGACTGAGGAAACGACGTCCCAGGTTGGGTTGATGTAAGCCTAGGCTTGTTATCCAGAACCTGGCTCTTAACCTCCTGGTAACTCTGCCACAGTGTTTGGCCTTTTTCTAACCTAGGTAAAAGTACAAGAGGGCTAGGGTTCAGTGTGGTTGACAAAAGCAGTATGAATGATGCCTGAGAGGATTTGGCAATATGGGAAAGTTTCTGAAACCAATTTATACTAGATTGTTTTCCAAACCTTGGAATTTTTGTAAAGTCTCATAAGTGAAAGGTTGTAAGATGTGAGAAAGATGGAGCAGATCCTGATTACAATTATTTTCAGGTTCTCATTTCTTTGGCAATGGGGAATAATTTCTGATATCCTGCTGCTGCCCTATGTCCCACAGAATTGCTTTTATAGCCAAAACCCTTTCCCTAGGGGATTCATAGGAGTGACGGGCCAAGGTTGTGTTTTGGACGCCAAACAAATTGGAAGGCTTCAGCAAGAACCTGGGAGAGACATGAGAGAGAAAATGTCTTGGCAGGACAGTGTACAGTACAAATGAGTAATCAGTTCTAATTTTCTTTCCAACAGCAGTGGCTCCCACCTTCCCACCTGCACCTGTGCCCTCTACCAAAGGAGTGGAGAAAGCCCCTCCTTTGTAGCCAAGATGGGCTACTTGGGGAAACATACTGCTTGGTCCGTGGCTACCAGGCCAATGGGGATATCCTTTTGGCCACTCCAGCAAAGTTGGAAGCAGAGAAGCCAGTCCCTAGATGAGCTCTCAAGAGATGTCACCTTGTGGAAAAGTCAGAAGACGGTCTCAGTTGCTCCAGCCCCAAAATTCAGTGAATGGAGAAGGATGGCAAGAGGCTGACCCTACAAAAAGTTGCTGCATAAGGCACTCTGCAGACAGGGCAGTGTTTTACCTTACACAGCTAATGGCTCTTTCTTCACTGACTCCTGCTGCTTGCCATTGGGTATTAAAACAAGAACCATTCTGTCTGAGCCTTCCTCAATGAGGAGTCTCCTTCTATACTAAACAGCCATGGACAAGGAGCCTCAGAACTTGAGGTTTGAAATGAGAGGCTGCTCTAAACATCACAGGGCTGAAAATGGTCTAGCAAAAAACCTGATGTTCCTCTGCTCAATCCTATAGAGTCCCTTTCTGGGTGGAAGAAAGAAAAGTCTGCACTCTGCGAGACAAGTACGATCCAAGAGTAAAGAAAAGGGTACAAGGTGGAATTAGCAGGGGCTCGCCCAGTCTGCCAGATGGGCTCCTGCCCTGAGTCATTGTCAGTGGCCACCAACACGAACTAGGATGAGCTGGGCATTTTGAAACTGAAAGAAGCTGTCTGTGGTAAACTAGGGAGCCTGTAGCTGGGGGCCTCAAGAGGAGAATAGAGAGACTTAGAAAGTTCAGTACCCTGGAAAGAGTAAAACAGCAACCCCTTTACTCCCAGTGCTTACCTGCTTTTTTTGTTCAGCCTTTCTGTCCTCAGTGCAGTCCCATACTGATCAATAAAATAATTTTCTGTAAAAACCAGTATTTTATTTGAAATCCAGTTGTTCAAGGTCAGACCCCAAAATCTTCATGTTGCCTTTAAAGGATATTCCCATGTGAGGCACCCGACCTTGTAAGGCCTTCCCCTCGAAAGAGGATCCTTGGGTTTAGTTTCTATGTATCTCCTTCAATGAACCCAGTGTAGAACGGGCAAAACTCAGGCTGAAACTCATGAGTACTTACTTCCCTGTGGACATGTATGTGTATATATACCTGTGTTTTTATAATAGGCAAGACTGAGAAAATGCTCTTTTCCTCTGTGAATCCACCCTTACATCTACAGATTCAACAAATATTTATTGAGCTGCTGTGCTTGTTGCCTGGGGTATTTGGGTAAGGAGACGACTGAAGCTCTTCTCCTCAAAGCATCCATAAGCAAAAGAAGGAGACAAATAATTCAAAAATATTATTCATATAACTATAATTGCTGTACAAAACAGTAACAAAGATAAGAGGATAGAAGGAAGAGGGGGTGGTAGTTTACACAAGGTGGTCAGGGAAAGCTTCTATGAGGAAGTAGGTGACTTGTCAGTGGAGATGTGAGTGATGGAGTGATGGACATGAGGAGCTGGAGAAAGAGTATTCCCACAGGACAACATGGAGAATGCAAAGACCCTGAGGTAAGAATGAGGCTGCCTCTTCCAGGACCAACAGAAACACCAGTGTGGCCAGGGAAGAAAGAGAAAAGAATGAAGATGTGATGGAAGAAGGTGACATGGTCCAGACTTTAGTGGACCTCGTGAGCCAAGGAGAGGAGTGTGGGTCAATTTTTAAGTGTGATGGGAAGTCATAGGTAAGCTTTGCAGAGCATAGAGGAGTGACCAACAATAGAGGATGGAAGAGGTCACTCTGCGTTCTGGGTGCCATGGCAGTGAGTGATGGCAGTTACCAGTGGAATATGTCAGCAGTTAAGGTGACAGTTGGTCCTGAGGAGTGGGGGAGGAGGAATTACCAGCAGAAAAGAAGGAGCCCAGAAATTGGGCACACCTGCCTCAGCAGCCCAGAAGGAGGTGCTATCAGCAGCTTGGAGCCTTTCCCACTGGGGTGAAATTGCCCACTCTGTGGACAGCACACTTGTCCACAGGGGCCACAGCAGCAAGATGGTGCTCCACCCCAGACACAGGCCCTCAAGGTAGGGGATGGTCCTGATCACTTAAGAAGTTCCCCCAACTTGGTTTAAAGAAAGGAGGAACATGCACTGGGGTTCCCAGGAAGTTCCCACTGTGAATCTCAGTTAACCCACAAAAGACAGCTAAAGCCTCTTCCTGCGGTCCCCCCACCCACCCACGGTCCACCACTGAAGATTAGCAACTTGTTTCTATCTCTGATGCTTGCTGTGACTGAGGCTGACTTGTGGCTACTGGCAGAGTAGGATGGGCTGGCAGTTCCCAAACGTGAGGCAAACAGATCAGACTCACCTAGGGATCCTAGGAGAATAAGATCAGCCTGCCACTCACACCAGTCCCGCTGAACACATTTGTAGGGCAGGGTCTGGGCATGTGCACTTTTGAAAGCTGCTCATTGCTACCAGTTTATAGGAAATGCAAGGGGAATGCAAACATGGGAAATGACACCATGGGATATATTCAGCAAATTCCAAAACAAAACTAAAGGACAAAGGATATGACCTTTTTTTAAAAAAAAAAAAGAAATAAATTTCAAGGAAGAACTTCTGGTCAAGATGGCAGAGTAGGTAAACGTTGTACTCACCCTCCCCTGTTACTCCAGCAAAATTCAAATAAACTGCAGAACAACACCCTCACCCCGCTTGAGATCAGCCTGAAGACTTGCCAAACAAGAGTCCGGTAGAATCAAGGATATTCAGAAGAGGTCACGTTGATACTGGTAGGTGGGTTGGAGGTGTGGAAGGAGCAGACCCCACACTCACAGTGTGGCAGTCAAGAAATGGTGGTAGGGGCATACCTGGGGCTTTAGGGGCTTCAGCGACCCCCAACTCTAGGAGCAAGGGGTCCCAGCCCCACTGGAATCTCCTCAGCCCAGGGTCCTGTGCCAGGTAGGGAATTCCTATAACTTCTGGTTGTGAAACCTGGCAGGGATTGTGGCTGAGTGAAAGAGAGGGCTGCTTGCTGGTGTCCCAGGTGCTCCCCCGAAGGTGCAGGTGCAGGCAGTTCCTCGCTGACAGACTCACCTGCTCTGAGCTCCAGTGTTGGGGCAGCAGCTTGAAAAGTGCCAGCGACATGCAGGGAGGAACTGCATTGTCTGGCTTCAGAGAGAGGGCTGGAGGAGCAGCTTTCTCCCAGACAGAAGTGCAGGCAGAAGTCACTGTTTGTTGACCCTCCCCCGCCACAGCTTGCATTCTTATCAAAAATTACTTTAAATATTAAGTCCTTAAGTACTTCAGTCAAAGGACTTGTTTCCATGGATACACAAATGGATAGAGAAAAGGTGGTACATGTGTGTAATTGAATGTTTCTCTGCCAGAAAATAATTGAAATCTTGCTATTTGCAACAACATGGATGGCCTGAGAGGGTAGTATGCTAAGTGACTTACGTCAGTCAGAGGAAGACAAGCACCATATAATTCACTTACATGTGGAATCTAAAACACACAACATATACAACTCATAGGTATAGAGAACTAATTGATGATTGTCAGATGGGAGGTGTGTTAGGGAGATAGGTTAAAAAGGTGAAGGGATTAAGTAAGAAACTGCCAGTTTTAAGCTTAGTCTAGGAGACGTAAAGTGCATT
The DNA here is from genome assembly GCF_022682495.2 of Desmodus rotundus. NCBI lineage: Eukaryota > Metazoa > Chordata > Mammalia > Chiroptera > Phyllostomidae > Desmodus > Desmodus rotundus. The sequence goes on from NC_071389.1 coordinate 51,857,729, forward strand.
ATGGAATATGGTCAATAATAGTGATGTAATAACTCTGTATGGTGTTAGATAGGTACCAGACTTATGAATAAGATTAATGGGTAAGATTTGTAAATGTCTAATCACACCTGAAACTAAAATAATATTGTATGTCAATTGTAATTAAAAATAAAAAGAATATATTTTAAAGAATTGAAAGGAGGAAAAAAGATACAGATATCCACAGATTCATGATGCAAAGATATCTGATCAGATCACTGGGAGGAGCAGGGTGCAGCCATAGGAAGAGCTTGCCTGAGGCAATGTTAAATGTCTAGGATGGGATTGGCTGAGAAGCTGAACACCTCCAGTGTGCATGGAATTATGGGCCAGAAGATTTAATAAAAAGGATGGCAGAGACTGTCTCTGGGCTCTCTTCCTCAAGGATGCCTGGATGATTGTGCTGTAGCTGCCTGTTTCTCAAAAGATGGCACTTTGTACGGAAGGAACTCGGCACAACCTGGGATTGGGCTGGGCTGGCAGAGGCTGGCAGGGTTATTCTTCTTTGGATGTTCTGGAGGGGACAAGCTCTGAAGCAGAAGCCTGTCATCCTTTCAGCAGCTTTTTTATCTTATGTTGTAGTTTGTAAACTAATCCTATAGAAATAAGGTAATTAGAAAATAACAGAGGGAATGATAGAGGAACTCAGGGGTTAACGAGTTTAACCTTAATTGATAGGCTTAAGTGATTAAATCTGTAACTAAAGCATGAAAGATTTTAGCGTAAATTGATAAGCTTAAGTGACTGAAGTGTGGGGAAAGCTGTTATTCCAAAATTGTGTAGCTTTTGAATAAAGACTCCTTTACTTTGTCACCAAATCTTTGCCTCTTGAATTTTGCCTAGAGGGTGGAGGCAGGCAGTTGGACCCCACTTGCTGTTCAGTAATATTAACAAATATAATGATCAAATGCAGTGAGTATGGGGTTGTCTTATCCATATTATAATTCAAGTCAATTATTTAAAGATCAAACATTCAGAGAAATTTGAACTTGATAAGTAATTTATGATATTAGGGAAATATTGTTGACTTTTTGAGTGCCACAGTAGAATGAAAGTTAAATTAATCTGCTTGTACTTATTAATTTATTTTTAACTGAATTTATTTGTTTGACACTGGTTAACAAAATATGCAGGTTTCAGGTGCACAATTCCACAACACATCTGTACACTGTATTGTGTGTGTACCACCCCAAGTCAAGTCTCCTTCCATCACCATTTATCCCCCCATACCCTCCTCCACCTCCCCCTACCATGCCTGCCCCCAGCAATCACCAAGGATACATAAGTACTGTTGTATGTATCCTTGAGTTTTTTCTCTTTTGTTTCTCTTCTTGCTCAATTCCTCCATTCAGTCATCTCCCCAATAGCTGTCAATAGCTATCCTCCCAATAGCTGTCTCTATGTTTTTGTCACTATTTTGTCACTATGTTTTTGTCACCTGTTCTCTATGATTTTGTCACTATTTTGCTTGTTAGTTCATTGGGTTCATTAAATTCTACATATGCATGAAATCATATGGTACTTGTCTTTCTCTGACTGGCTTATTTCACTTAGAATAATACTCTCCAGGTTCATCTGTGTTATCTCAAAGGGTAAGATTGTCTTCTTTTTTTATAGCCAAGTAATATTCCATTGCATAAATGTACCCCCACTTTTTCATCCCCTCAACTACTGATGGACACTTGGGTGTTTCTAAATTGTGGCTATTATAAATAATGCTGCAATAAACATAGGGGTGCATGTATTCTTTCAAATTTGTGTTTTGAGTTTCTTCAGATAAATTGCCAGAAGTGGAATTGCTGGTTCAGAAGCCCAAAATCTGCTTGGCACTGGATGTGAGTACTCACATGCCCCTGAGTGTATAAGACTCTGGATGTGTCTACATTTCTGTGATCAGCTTTGAATGGTCATCTCAAGGCCATTGCCAAGATTGCCAGCCTATCTAAGGACTGAAGAGGAATGCTACAGAAAATTTGGTGCCTAGCTAATCTACAAAGATGGTGCCTACCTTCTCTCGCTAAACACATCCTGTCTCCATTAGAAGAGTTACTCCGAAGTCCTGGGATGTTAAACATTTTGTCCCTTAAGGAAAACTAAAAAACCTCAAAAAGCTAAATCTTCCCTTTTCAGTCCTTCATTAGTAGCTGCCATTTATTTATCTGGACTCCCTGTCCTTCTTTTCCTCATTTTTTATAGGCCCCACTTCCTTTTTATCCACCAAATGCACAGTTTTGGCCTGGAGAACAGCAAATCCAAGATTTTGTCTCCACTCAGCTACAAGAGTGGGTGTGGGGGCTGCTGTCCAGCAATATGGGGAAGGGAGAGGGGAGGGGGAGGGAAGGGATCCTGGTTTGAGTTTGGGAGCACACGCCACCTAGAGCAGAGCCCTGCAGGACCCTCATTCTGCAGTGGGGCGGCCTAGAGAACCTTCTGCCTTCAGTAGACAGGGAGTAGACTCACCTCCCACACAGTGCCTTCAATTTGCCCTTCCTCCTGGCCTATAGGCACTGGGCAACATCAAGTGCACAATCCCTCACATATGCCCAAGATAGGAACACTTCCCCCCACTGCATAGCCCAGGACTTCCAATCCCTCTGAAATAATTTGGCTCACTTCTTTTGGGGGGAGATTTCTAGGGTCGTCAGTGCTCAGATTTAGGTCATTGTCCTTGCACTGGTCACTCCTATCCCCTGGGAAGGTTACAAAGGTGGAGCAACTCCAGGGGTTGCCAAGGTTCAGAGCAGAAACTTCAGAGGCTGGAGACAAAGGAGTTTGGGCACAGACCAGAATTCTCTCAGCTTCTGTGATAAGGCACATCCCCCATGTATGTGTGTGGGGGTGGGGGTGAGGGTGTGAGTGTGTGGGTGGCAGTTCTTGGAGGAGACAGCTAGGGTGAGGGTTTGGGTCTGGGGAATGGAGTGGGGCCTGCTGAGCAAGGACAAGGTTGTCCATTGAGGTTTCTGAGACAATCAGATCCAGAAGAGCCATAGGATAAGGTGAGTGTAGCCACAAAACCTAAGTATCAGGACTTTCTTTGGGCCCTATAGTTCTGATCTCTATAAGGCAGGGATTTCCACACTGAGGGAGGATGAACCCTGGCCAGCAAGTCAGCCAGCAGCTCTGGAGCAGATGTTTCTGTGATTGAAGGCTCTGCTGCCCTGGAAGTGACTCATTTCTTTCCAATCAACTAGCCTCCTCTGTCACCTCCTCCCTGGTGGGAACGACCTAGCCCAGCCCTCAGAGGGTCCTAGTATAGTCTGTGTGATGGTGTGGGGCAGGTAATGCTTGGGCTGGCCCAGGCCTAAAGGAATCCACCCATTTGCCCCTGAACTGACCTTGCCTTGACCTTCTTCCAGCTACAATGACTTCCCTAGGTCCTGAGGCAGTTTTCCACAACTACTACAGGATGTTTACTTGCACATTTCAGCCATGGCCAGACCAGCCTGGACAGTCTTAGGAATGGGCTACTGGGGACACAGGCACCATAGGGACAGGCAAGGTAGTGATGGCTAATGGGAAATATGGGGGAATATGGGAGCTCTAGAGACCACAGTAAGTTAGTTATGTGGGACTCACTTACTGGAGTGACCCCAAAATGTGCCATGACATGGGTGCTTGGGAGTGCCAGGGCCATAGTGAACCAGCTTGGTGGACATCCAGGTACCATGGAACAAGCTGTTCATTACATGTGGCCTCTGGGCCTACCAGGTGCTATGTGGACTATGGAGACTGTGAAGGGAGGAGCTCCAAAGCAGCCCCTGCCAAAGCCAAGCCCCAACCTCTCCCCAGTTTTGGTCAGCCTACATCCCATGCCAGAACCAGGAAGGGGATGCCCTGCACCTCACCCTGGAGCAAACTGACCTCATCAGTGTGTGCCTCCTATTCTGAGCTGCAGCTTGTGACCTTGGTTAAAGGTAGGCAGCCTGGTGGGGTGTACCTACTGTCAAGTTGTAACTGACTGAGTTACAACTTGACAGTAGGTACAACCTCCCCCCGAAAAAACAAAAATGGAAAGTACACACCTCACTTGTTCCCTACAAATAAATGCACATACATGTTTACCCCTGATTCCTTCTCCCCAACCTGTCCCTGCAGAAGGTGGTGGTGGAAATGAATCCCCTGGGCATAATGGCAGATTTCGCCCACATCTCAGACACCATGGTATGGTGAGTGATCTCCCACTCAGTTACTACCCAGGGGGTGTGCAAGAATGCATGGAACATTCTTGATGATACCCTTCAGATTCTGGTGAGAGACTGCCTTGGCCCTTGAACCTAAAGCAAGAGGTTCAGACCTGGAGCCCTTGAACCTGAGCCTCAGCTTGCTCCACTTCCTCAAACCCCAGGCTGAACATCTGCTCCACAAGCTCACAGTCCACTGCTGTGAGCTCTTGAACCTAGCATAGGTCTGTAAGTGGTAAATACTCCTTGAAATCCTCAAACCCAGGGCCAAGACACTACCAAAACCAGGGCTGAGACTCCTTCATTCATACAAACCAGAGAGATGAAGCCTCCTTTGACCTCAAAGGAGCCCAGGGGGTGAACAGGCAGGTGGTTGTGCTAGCGGGTGGGGGAGTTGAGTGTCCATTTGTCCATGAATGCAGAATAAAAATGGTGGCACCGTGATGGTGTCTTTGCTCATGGGGGGGCTGCAGTGCAACCTGTTAGTCAACGTGCCCACTCTCAAGACAAGCCTCAGCCTGAGTTCTGTGAGCAGTTCTGATTTGGACCTGAAGCTTTGATGGGGGGAACCTCAGAATAGCCAACACACCTGACCCACCCATTGCAGTAGATACAACCTCCCCCCGCCAAAAAAAAAAAAAAAAAAAAAGTGAAAATGGACAGTACACAGCACTTTGGGGCCACGTAGAACCGGAGTTGCAGAGTGGGTAGAGCGACACTGATGGTTGTAAGGGAGGCAGCCGGACGTGAAGCCTGCGTACCTCTGTACCATCTCCCAAAGCTCCCTGCCCCTGCCTCTGGCCAAGAGACTGGGCAGCCCCTTAGGTCTCTGAGGTCTTTGTCAGTTGTACTCTCTCATCCTTCACATACGTGGAAAGGAGCCCCTATGGGCTCTCAAGGAGACTTGAGGCAGGGTAAATCTTCATGTGAAATGACCCAAACTGGTGGCTGCAGGATCTACTCCAAGTCTGAAGCCCAGTCTAGAGCCAGCTGGGATCACATCAGGTCAAGGCTTAGGGCTCTCAAGTTGGCACACTGGGCACCAGGCCATGAAGTAGTTGGCCTGCATAGCCCACAGGCTGCAAGAAAAAGAATCAGCAGAGGCCTGTCCCCACTCCCTGAGCCTGCCCTGGAAGCCCCATTTTGCTGGCTCTCCATCCCCCTGATTACTTTTTCCACATCAGGGCAGTCATTGGATTCAAGTTCATCAGTATTGGCAGAGATTATGTTGGCGCCAGCCAGTGAGCGCTTCCCTATGGCTTATCTGGGGCTGGCTGTGCAGCAGTGGGGCCTTCGCAGCCTCCATGCCCACCACAGCATGGTCCTCATGGCCTTCAGGCCTTAACCACAGCCTCAGGTCTGCTGGCCCACCTGGCACCACCCCTCCCAGGGTTTGTTTCCTGTCTGTTTGTGGCCCATTGACCCCACTCCAGTCCATCATATTTGGGTAAGATGCTAGACAGGGCTCATCTGCCCATCATGTGCACCCACCTCAGTGCCTGCAGACCCACTGCCTCTGAGCAGACTCTTAGCAAAGTCTGGTACAGATTGGCCATGTTCTTTAGTTGCAGGTAGGTCCACGCATGCAGGGGTTCAACCCAGTTCTTTAAAAGCTTTTCTTCTTTTTATTTATAGAGGAAAAATTTGCATTCAGTTAAAGGCATAGATCTTAATAGATCTATGTCTATTGATCTTAGATCTTAATTCAAATGATTTTGATGAATATTCAAGGAGGTTTTGATTCTGAAAGATGAAGAGCAGGGATGAATTGTACACTCTCTTCCAGTCTCCATTTCCCATGTCTGACCAGGGCTGGGGTTCAGTGGACCCTGGGCATGTAGGGCTGTGGTTCTGAGTCAGGACCAGGGAACAGGTCTAAGACCCAACAGCTGCTCACCTGGCAGCCATTCAGTTTCCCTGAGGGGCTGGAAGACATGTTCGCATACCCAATACTGGTAGAGGAGTTGCTGAGCAGAGGCTGGAGTGAGGAAGAGCTCCAGGGTATCCTGTGAGGAAACCTGTTGTGGGTCTTCAGGCAGGTAGAACAGCATTCTGGGCTAGGTGAAGAGTAGCTCAGGAGTCTGAGCAGGTGTGTCTGTGGGGGCTGCTGACCACCAATGGCTACCTCCAGGTATGTGGGGGAGACAAGGGGCAAAGGCCCGTAGAGGAAGAGTTCCCCTATAAGTACTTGGGCAGCTCTTGCTGCTCCATCCTCCTGCAGCTGCATCAGAGACAGTATCTGGCTCCAGAGCAGAAACTAACTGGGACTCCTATGCTTTGGATACTCAAGTTGTCACATAAGAAGTCATCCCCCCACATGGCCCTGGCCCCAAGTCTCACAATTATTGCTGCCTTCCCAGTTGTCATTCTATGACTCTGGTGACCCAGCTAATCCTTGGCAGCCATGGATACCCACACAGTTCCTCCTTCATGCAGGCACAAACATTTTCTGAAAATAAATATTTTAGGCCAGAACCTGGCATGAGTGTCCTTCTCTGTGGAGAGTCTGCTGGCACAGGCTCCTAGTGCTGGCAGTGTGTGGGGGACCCTACAGTTCAGCCACCAGTTACTCAAGGAAGACCTGCTGGTAGTGGCCTGAGAAAACCCAGGTAATCAGGCTCAGCATTGGAAGAAGACAGTGGGTTGTGGCTCTGGCTGCATGCGGGTGGACCCGCTCTGGGTTCCCTCTGTGTAGCTCACCTTACTCCCCATCCTGACCCACTAACCGCCACCTGCGGATCTTTCAGGGGATTCTAGATCACATTCCCAAGCAGGGAACCTGCCTGGGTCACAGATGACCTTTGTTTCTATTTGGATAGAGCCCAGCATATCAGGCCACATAATGGTCCATGGCCCTCCAATGGCAGGACTGCCCCAGATATGGACCCTCCCCTCACAGGCCCCTCAGGGATTTCCTCTCCGAGAGGCCCAGGCTACTTTAAGCAACCATGCCATCTTACTCCCAGGCTATTAATAGTAATAGCAACTGCACTAGTAGCCAAAATTGAGTTTATACATTAAAAGTTAATAATCATAGTTAATAGTAAAGGTGATAACAGATAATGGCTCATAAAAATAATAATTAATAATAACAGTCTATGCATACTCCATGACTAAGTGATTTCACCCCTGATATGTATCTAAGTGGAATGCATGTATACACTCCCCCAAAGGAATATGAAATAATATTTATAGCAGTACTATTTATCATGACCCCAGACTGTGCATTTCAAAGTCAAACTTCAAGAACCAAAGACAAAAGATCATCTTAAAAGCACTCATATTTTAAAAAATCACATTAACCTGATGAATGAAAGTAACTACCAATGTTGAATTCTGTGTGGTGAAAATATTCTTCAAAAATGAAGGAAAATAAATATGTTTTCAGTCCTGAAACAAAATAGTCCCTTCTTTAGTCCAACTCTCTTATCTCTACCTTATTATACAGAACTAAATAAAACCAGTTGACAGTTTCACCATTTGATCTAGAAATCTGTTTGCAAGAGTATCAAATTAATTAGGTATGTTTTTATCAACTGTGATGATTAATTCAACATGTCAACTTGGCTAGATTATGGTACCCAGTTGTTTGGTCAAACAGCAGCCTAGACATTGCTATGGAGGAATTCTTTAGATGTGATTAACATTTAGATCTGTTGACTCTGAGTAAAATACATTACCCTCCATAATACAGATGCACCCCATTTAATCAACTGGAGGCCTTAAGAGCAAAGACTAAGGAATCCTCCAGAAACCATTCTGCCTCACGATTGTAACAGAGAACCCCTGTCTGAGGTTCCAGCCTGCTGGGCTGCACTGCAGACTTTGGACACAGACGGTAACATAACATAACATCAACTTGTGCTTAAATTCCAGCCTGCCAGCTTACCCTAAAAACTGAAGACTGGTCAGCCCCCTCAATCATAATTATGTGAGCCAATTCCTTAAAGTCAATCTCTCCTGCATATATTCTAGGGTGAAGGGTAATTTGCTGCATCTGACCCCTCCTAAAACCAAAAGAAAGTCACAATGTCTAGGAAACCTCTTTGGATTATGGAAGCAACATAGTCCTCTCTTGGGTATGCTAATATGGCTTATCTACCAAATGATCTAAAACCTAGTAGTTCTGAGTGGGGTCCAGCACCAAGGAAGGTTCTGCAACAGGCACAGGTTGCTCTGGAAACTGCTGTACCACATGTGTATGATCTAGCAGGTCTAATGCTGCTTAAAGCCTGAGGCAGATAAAGTTCTCTTTGGGCATATCTGCAGGCGTCTGTAGTTGATTCGCAGTGCAGATCCTTATCATTTGGGGGCAGAGCCCTGCCATTCTCTGTGCACAACTGCTCTGTTTTGAGAAACAGCTTTTGGCTTGATATTAGGCCTTAGGAGACATAATGTTAACTGTTGGCCCCTAAATTACTGTGCAACTTGAATGTTCCGTCATTAACTGAATGTTTTCTGACCCACAAAGCTATAATTTGGGTGCACATACCAGCATTCCATCCTCAAATGGAAGTGGTATGTCTGTAATTGGACCTGAACAGGCCCTGATTCCATAAGTAAGTTATGCGAAAAAGTGTCCCCAATGTACACGGCCCTGACTCCTGCTACATTAACTTCTCTTTCCCAACCTGCACCTGTATTAGTTTCCTATGATGATTTTTTTATTTATAATATACACACTATTGGCTAATAGTGAAGATAGCAGGTATCTCTTTCTTATCATTTCTATAGATTTATTTTAGTATTTCACCATTTATCGTGATACCTGTTTTTGTTTGTGGTAGGCGTTCTTAAGCAATGGCTGCGTCAGTACGTGGTGCCATTTCTCTCATAGTCAGAGTTCATGGGTCCAAAGATCAGTGTGCAAGTGACAGTATTACTATTCACTATTACCACTTGTGATTCAGTAGCAAAGTTCTCGCTCCCTGCCCCAGGAACCTTATGCTCTGCTCATCCAGAGGCACAGTCCGAAAGCAGGAAAGCTTCCCCAGTAAGCACAACAATGATTCCATTGATCTGGAAGCTAAGACACGCTGCTCAGTCACTTTGAGCAACTCATTCCCCTGAATCAACAAGCAAATGAAGGAGTTCTTGTTCTGGCTGGGATGATAGATCCTGACTGCCAAGGGCAAATTGGATGGCTAGTTCACAGTAAAGGGGAATAAGAGGTAAATAGAGAGATGTCTGGAATGCAAGATGCCCTCTAAAATGTCTCTTAGTACTACTATGCCCTGTGATTTCTGCCTGACCCAATCCAGGCAGAAATGAAGGTTCGAGTTACCTACTAGGTAAAGAACCAACCATGACCAACTGAGATGCTTGATGCAGGCAAAGGGAATATAGAATAAGTAATAGAAAAAGGCCATCATAAATACCAGCTACAACCACACGACCTGTTACAGAAAGGAGGACTACGACTGTTATATTTCAACCTCATTTCATTATAGATATGTTTGTGTGTGCACATGCACATGCACACTCAGGCAGATAAAACATAATTTTCCTTCCCTTATCTCCTTATCATATAACATGTGATGTACTAGCTTTACTATAATTTGAGTATCATTGACTTATCATAATATTTAAGTTACAGGATATCAAGCAGAAGAGTGAACATAACCTAAAGACTTCGCATCTGCTTCTGGGGAGTGGTGCGTTTTTGTCGTATACAGGATAGTTGCATCATGCTATGCAAACCTTGTTATCGTCTTTATCTCGAGTCGAAAGACGGCTTACACAGGTGTGCATCATTCTCAAGTTTATAAGGGGAGACCTGTGATGGTCATGGGTCCCAGTTATTTAGTTAAAGATTCTAGATAATTCTGTGCAGGTATATATTTTTTAGATGTGATTAACATTTAAATCAGTAGATGTTGTGTAAAACAGATTATCTCTTATCATGCAGGTAGGCCTCATCCATTGGGGTGAAGCTCTTAGGAGCAAAGGATGGAGTTTCCCAAAAAAGAAACCAATCTGTCTCCAGATTGCAACATAAAAGCGCTGCCTGAGATTACAGCCTGATGGACTGCCCTGCAGATTTTGGGCTCGAGACTGCATGCAACACCACCTCCTGCCCGAATCTTCAGCCTGCGGGCTTGCTCTATACATTCCAGATTTGCCAGTCCCCACAACTGCATGATTTTAGTGGCTTAAGACATGAACCATGTTATTATCTCATTGTTCTGTGGGTTGACTGAGGGAGCTCAGGTGGGTGATCTGTCTGCTCTACATACTGTCAGCTAGGGCCTCACACATCACTGCATCTAATTTTAAGAAGAAACTGGACAATTCTTGTGTTCGATTTTGGCCATATGAGTTTGAGGTGCTTTTATGATATCACAGTTGAATCAATGTACGAATGATACTTAAGCCATAAATACAAAATACTTTGGCTGACGTATTTATTGTCGCTGCCCAGAGCAGGAACTATGAGAAATCCCACTGATGCAGTCATCTGCAGCACCAAGGCAAACATTTTGCAATGGAACTCCTAGTTTAAAATATATATATATATATATACATATATATATATATATGTATGGAACCGGTGTTGCTGCATGTCACTGCTGGGGAAGATCTGATGGTTTCTTATTCCCTTTTGTCTTTCAGAGCTTGCGTATAGGGCTCTCACTGGAAACACGGCAATTGCATTCCGGTACCTGGAAGTGAAGCAGTCTGGCAAACACAGAGATCTCTGCAAAGCCATGATAATGGAGAAAACATAGGGGAGAGTGGTGATAAATCCCATTTTCGAGCTCAGATAACCCTTTTGGCTACCTTAAAAGTATCTGTTTTTTCAAGGTTTTATTTTACACTCAGGCTACGAGGTCATATTTTTATTTGCTTTCCCAACAATTGCTCTCTTCTTATAGCTGTGTCTATAGCTAACTTGAGAGAGAAGGGGTGAACAGCAAAACGAGGCTAATAGCAATCCCAGTTTGAGCACTCTTGACATGAGGTTGGAATATTAACAAAATATCCTGTAGAGGATAAGGGCTGAGAGGAGAACTTAGAAGTTCAATTCTACTACATAGAGGCCAATTACTGTAAGAGGTGGGGAATGAGGCAGTGCGCAGTTTAATGACTTATTCGTGAATCAAACAATGGCCAATGCTTATGTATTTCAGTCTTTCCATTAGTGCACAGTGCATTGCTGAAACGCAAATGGACATTTCCCCACACCTGTTTGACATTCATCTTACATGCCTTCAGCCTACACAGACCTCACAGAGCTACTCAGACTGTTCTTTATTTTAAAACAGGGCCGTGTACGTATTTCTGAAATAGCACTTTCAGACTTTCACTGTTTATCTATCCATATGTATGTTTCTTTCTTTAGACAAGAGCTCTTTGAAGGTAGAGATCATGATTTTTTAAAACATTTTGGCGAGCTCAATTTAGAATAGCAAGATCGAGAGTGTAAAATACTTAACCCATGGTAGAAAACCAGCTTTAAGAATTGGACTACCCAGCTTAGGGGGAGAGGAAAGAGAAGATAAAAAGAGAGGATGAGCGGAATTCAGGCTGGGGGTGTGTATGTGTGTATCTGTGTATAGAACAGGAAAGCAACAATTTCAATTTGCACAAACTATCTAGCTCATTGTTGGAAAGGCATGGACTTGTATAGGCAATCAGATTGAATTCACGTTTAAAGAATCTTTTCCAGCCTAAGACATGGACAAGCACTTCCTCTTCCTGCCGTAACGGGGCACTCCGCCCTCCCTGCTCTTTCACGGCACTCAACACTCGATAGCCTCTGCTGATTCTATCCTCCTATGTTCTGTTATATATTAAACCCCTTGCTTTTGTGGTTCACATGGACAGAGTGTTTTTCATTCATGCCTACCGTCTAGGTGCCCTTAAGTAAACAGAAGTTCTAATGGATGGTCCAACCATCTTAATCACCTGTCCCAGAAGCTCACTTCAGAACGTCCCAACTCAGAAGGAATGAGACTTCAGTTTTTAAGCCGCTAGATGGGACATGTGTAAATCATAGGTTAGGTACCATAAGGTGATGACTTGGAAAAAGGTATTTCAAGGTATTTCATAAGACAGAAAAAATGATTTCCCCCCAAGATTCACAGAAAAACAAATGACAGAGAATAAACACATGTGAACTCACAGTTTTGAAAAATACATCTTACAGTATTTTTAAAAAAACTTCTCTTTGATAGACTTCCAGGACAGTATATACAGGGTAGGGTTTTTTCAGAAGCAATCAGTATAAAAATATGGTATTTAAGATAATTAGGAGATCACTTTCAAATAAATTCAAATTTTCCAGCAAATTTCTCTACCTGTAATTCAGGTGACCTTTACAAGCAGCAAAACAGAGAATGAGTCTGTAAGCCATTTGATTTAGTAGCATGAGAGTTCTGATTTGTAAAGAAAGAATAATAAATGTACTTTTTGATGACACTAATGTACATTTACATATTTTTGCTAATATTTGTTCTTCATAATCACAATGAAAATATACAGAACTGATAGTGTTTCTAAAACTCAGGATGTAATTTCCAAAACTATTCTTTATATATAGTACAAATGTCATCAATAATATATTATTGATGTTAATATACATATGCATATAATAATATTAATACAATATTGTTAATATTGTATTAATCCAATATATATATGAGCTATTTAATTTTTCTGCATTTGGAAAAGCTTGGTAATGTGACCTCCTGGACATCTAGGGAAACCAGATGTTATACTCCACACAGTTTCTGATTCTCTAACTTTGATGGGGATTTAATGTGGCATCTCTATCTGACCTGTTCTTCTATCTATCCTTTTTCTTTCTATTATTTCTCCCAACTGCTGTGTTTCGGATTGGAGAAGCTGCGGAACGTGGAAAGGAAGGCGGACTCCAAATGTAACATACAACTTTTGCCTGCATCAAGCAATGTGAGTTTGCAGGGACAAAATGACAATAAGAACTAAATATATGTATATATATGTGTGTGCATGTGTGTGTGTATCAGGCTTGGCTTCCTCGTTTTTGTTACTATATACTAGATTAACAGACTTCACAGATGGGAAACTGGGAGAAGCCTCTTTATAAGTTTGAGGAAATCAGTAAGGTGTGATTATAGGGGGAAAAAAGGCCCTATGGTCATTTTCTACAGACAAAATTCTGCCTTTACATTTTCTTTTAAAAAAGTAAACAAGAAAGTATGAACACATTAACCCAGCTATCCATCCTTTAAAATTGTGAATGATACAGTTCAATAATCATAGTTCCCAAGAGCTTTTTTTTTACCTAAGATTATTGTAGTTTTCCATTTTGCACAACAGATAATTATGCAATATGAGATACTTAATATTTTGACCTTGCATTTTAATTTTAAAAGTAAATTTAAAAATTCTACCAAGGAAATTTACTCACTAATTTTTCATTGATAACAGATATATTAAGTACACTGTGAGAAAGAAGCATCCATCAATCGGTTGCTTCTTGTATGTGCTCCAACTGGGGACTGAACCTGCAACCCAGGTACGTGCCCTGAAGTGGAATGGAACTGGCTACTTTTTGCCTTGAGGAGTGACACCCAACCAGCTGAGCCACCTCAGTCATGGCCAGGGTTATGCAGTTTTCACTGAAAATAATCATTTTTATTCTTTCCTTTGTGAAGTCTCTTATCCTCTTTCATTCTTTGGCAATTTTCTCTCATTCATTAGCACATTCTATGATGTGAATTACATTGTTGCGTGTTTTGCTGTTGTTTCTCTGTCTCTGTCTCTACTGTGTGGTGCTCAGTGTCCATGACACCGCTTTTACTGTCCTTTACTTAGGCCTCTGCGTTTCACTCTACACGTCATCCTTTGTCCCTCCCTAGCTGAATGTTTGGGAGATCATTCTTGCAAATTATTTTAGGATACCATTCTAACCTTCTGTATCTTCAGATATTGTTTCCATAACTCTTTTTTCATTTGTCTGTTTTTATTTTTATTATACTTCTACACTGAGTGGAATCATTTATTGTTCTTAGCAAATCCTGTGGCTCTAGAAAGTTAGCAGAGTGAAGCTAGGAAGACCATTAACCATTGCCCAGCTCATCTACAGCATGAAGCCAAGTTTCAGACACTTCCTTTATTATTTCTTTCACATCATGACTTTGTCAGTGACTCACAGATTAAGTATAGAGCCTAAGTGTTGGGAACCGCCCTGCCTGGTTTCAGAGGCTGTAACCCCCCATGGTTCAGGCTGAGTCAGAGTTGGGACCATAAGCCACTAAGGAGACAAAGCTTATCTCCCTGGCAGAAGTGCCACTTCTGCCCACTTCACCCTGCTTGGCCCTGAGCTTGTCCAGTTAGCCAATGAAGGGTAAGAATCCTCAAGGGAGGATCAACCTAAGACAGGCATGGTCACTGAAGAGGCCCGCAGGGAAGGACTCAGGGGGGCTGTGGCTAAAGGGGGTGATGGACCCTCGCCCCTCAGCTTTGAAATAGCCTGAGTCCTCATTCTGTCTGCAAGAAGTCTCCTAATCTCTTGACTGCCTTACTTCCCTTGCCTGATTTAAGCCTGAAGCAATAACAGAGGGCAGTGCAGTCCTGTGCTGGGAGGGGCAGATTCCCTGGGGAATCAGGCCTAAGAAAAATACATACATTCCTGTGAAACCTACTTAATTTGTACCCTCAGTTTAAGAGATAAGGGTCCAGACCTGAGATGAGTCTGGCGCCTAAAGTTTTATAGCCCTTTAACTAATTGGCTGTAACTCAGAATAAGCCCTCAAGGTTCTCTGTAAATCCTGTATTGTTTAACCCTTACTGGCTGACAATGATTGATGAGCTTTATCTGCGTTTCTATGAGAATGAACCTAATAAAAGCCCCTGGAGAGAGAGGCTCCGGGCCCTTCTCCCTTTGAGAGAAGCGGCCACCTTTCCTCCCCAAGCAGATCATGTCTTGGTAGTCTTTTTCTTCATCCGTAGCAGACTGGGGGGCTGCGTTAAAGCCCCCTGACACCTAAGCCTGACTCTGCAGGAGCAATGGAGTAGGCTATGAGGGGTTATTTGGACAAGATTAAGTTGTTCTCACAAGTTGCTTTCAACATTAAAAGAGAGTGAGCAATGTAAATAATTTCCACAAAATATGTTTCACTCAAAATATTTTTGGCACTTGAAAAATAACTTAGGTAACTAACTTTAGGTGTAATACTGATAAAATTATCAAAAATGAGATATTTTTCTTCTCAGTTTACAAAGTTTTAAAGTATAAAAGATAAATCTGTCCGTCTGAAGTTCAGTTCATCTCATGTGTTATTGAGTGATATGTATTAGATATTTTCAATTTAAATAACAGAAATACTTCTAAGTTCAGAGCAGAAAGAAAGTCAATTGTTAGATAACTGATGCTAGACAGTGATAATTATGCTGAATGCTACATAGAAACTTCTGTGACATATCTTAGTCTCTTTCACGACCTCCTTGGTTAGATACATAAATTGTTGACCCTCAAAATATAGAGGAGACATTCTTTCGCATGAGGACTACAAAGGAATATCCAAATCAGTCTCTGGTTCTTCACTCTATCTTACCTTGGAATTCTATTATCTACCATCAGGAAGAGTAGAAAAGCCCATGCATTCTTTGTGAATAGCGTGAAACCTGGACCCTTTTCTAAAGATTATGTTATGTCAGTATAAGAAAAATAAAACATTCAGCTTCTGTAACCTCAATTACTCATATGTAGCATAAAGATCATAATTCTTACCTTTTATAATTATTGCAAAAAGAATAAAAAATGTTGATTGAATTGCTAAAGCACTTATCAGGCTGGATACTTTTCAATTTCCCCCTCTTTTTTACTATCTTTCTTGTCTCCTTTATTTATCATTCCCCTCATCTTCTCTGATCATGGTTCCTCACTTCTTTCAGTTTTTTAGGAGTTGTACCTTCAATCAGCAGCATTCTTAGCCACAAAGGCCACTCAATGCGATGCCAAAATAGAAGATCACTGTGGCATCAAATATTACACCTGTGTTCTTCATCCCTCAAGGAATAAAGTAAAGGTTTATGAGTGTATCGAATGACTTTTTATATGCTTTCATATTTTTATAATATATGTAAGTTATCTTCATAGAAAAATATATGACATCCCCATACATTTAACACCTTCCATATACCTTCTGGTAGAACTAGTTTATAGAACATAACAATTTGGCCCTGGAAAAATATATGAAACCGTGCAGGCAGTAGGAGGCGACATTAATAAAAGCAAACATAATGTCCCTTGAAAGAAAGGCCTCAGCCAACTCAGTTCAGCTCAACTCATCATATGGTCAGAAATGCCCGCCATGGGACTTGTCATGAAAGCATATTACATACCGATATTAAAAAAAAATTGTTGTGTTCTACAGTGTGAACCCCAAATACAAGGTCTGAGGCAATTATGATAAATCAGTATTATGGGCCTAGTGGAAAACTTTACCTTTTTTTTTTTAATGGAAAGTGAGAAACTTTTTAAAAAATTTCTGGTTTACTCTTTATTTCAGCTTCTACATAAGATAATAAGGGGAGACCGTAAGGACAAGGAGGAAACAATTTAATCCAGTAGCTTATTGTCAGAGATAACTTTGCATTCTCTGAACAACCAAATTTTCATGAGTTGATTTTGAATATGAATGCTAAAGCATATTATGAGTTTTTGAGAATCTTCTATAACATCTACAAAATCATTCTGGATAGACAGTAAGGAGTCAGAAATATGTAGTTTAACAATTTGAACAGGTAAAAATTCCTTGTGACCAAGACTCAGAAGGTCAGACATTGCCAGTTCAGTGCTGTTCGTCTCCGTGGCCCCATACATCATTGGCCCTTATTGGCACACTCAGATTTGTCTATGCATTGCATTCATCTCGTTTGTCGTATTTGATGATGCAAAAAGTGAGCACTGAAACTCATCACAGTCATTGTTTATCTATGTGCAACTTCCATTGTTATCTATTAAAAATACCTGTGTTAAGTCTCTCCACATCTGAATACATTCCTCCTCATTATTTACTATTATATTGCCCTCATCTTCTTTCTGTTGCTTGCTCATTTATTCATTTCTTACCCTTCATCTTCGAAATTTCCACTTGGAGCTATTCCACAAAATGTCCTTTAATTGATCATAGTCATTTACTGAATGCTGGACTTTGTCACAGTAGACAATTTGCAGGTCCTATTCATGACCCATTCTTTATATTAATCTTAAAGCACAGTCTTTTGAAAGGATGAGTAGTTTGTAATCATTTTTTTCCCCATACTGACAAACTTAGCTTTAATGCGGTTTTGTGTGCCACTGCAAAATAAGATACCAAGTACCCACTAGGGAATTTTACCAGTCTCTCTCTCACTTCGGTAAAAGCAAAGCAAACATGGAAAAAGTGGGCACCAAAAAAGCAGTCTCAGAGAAGGGAAGGAAAATGCCAAGGAGAGGTGATTTCTTGGTATGCTAATTGCAAGAAAACTTTTAAGCAATATTACTTCGAAGAAAGCTCATTGGAAAATGAAGCTGTACACATATTTCTGTACATGTAAATAGACTTACAGAATTGAGACAATTATCCAGGTAACACAAGCCCAAGAAGAATTTCACTAGAAACCCAGTAATGAAGCCAAATTATATGTGAATGTGCATTTTTACCCTTGCTTTTATTATCTGAACAATTTAAAAAATTCACATTATAGAAGTAAGTAAAACTTTATCATGAAAGAATCATTTCCATACGTTGTCATGTAAACCTGGTGAACACTCACAGAGCTCAAATTTAGGGGTCATTCTTCTCGCATGAGAAAGGGAAGTGCTTCATAGATTTTAATTTTCTGCCTTTAAAGTTCTTTGTTAATATTTTGCTTCTCCAAGGAGAAAATTTTAAACCACAAATAAGGGTCTTAAATTAGTTTTGTACATATCAAAGTGTTCACTGCTTTTCCTGGATTTAATTATGATTATGTCAATTTGTTATATTTACTCTATAATTATAATAACTGCTCTGCATTTATTTTTAGTACAGTTCAGAGAGGAGTTGAATAGGTTAATGACACTTTAAGAGCACAGAATCAGTGTGTATTTGCTCAGTGAAATTACACGTTAAGAAACCTCTCAGATATGGAAACAAAGGTAAGAAATGTGTTCCTAAATTTGAGTTGCAGAATCATATGTGAATATGGCATTGAATGACAGGAAATCCTATTTGCAACACAGTTGTCTTGTCTTGTTTGGGCAGTCCTTCTGGAGTACCCTGTGCCCTCCCTGACCCTTATTATGGCACAAATAGGTTGGTTACATAACATTCACAAATCAGTAGTACCTTGAATAAAGTAGGTCTCAAAACTATTTTGCTTCTTGGAAACAGAGGAATGGGCAAATTGTCTCACGTGATGGTCTCTGCTTCATTAGCACTCTGGTCAGAGTATGTCATTAAGAACTAAAGAAGGATACTGAATTCAGTCACCTCTCCTTCCCCAGGATATAGGAGACATTGAGTCCTTGGATGTTCTAAAATGAGAAAACTTAGGTCTTTAACTCAGATTGGTCCTGTGGGTAAGTAGAGTAAGTCATTGTCTATGTGATTTGGTAGTTGAATGTCTTGAGTTACATCTTGGTTAATTGGTTGAATTGTACACACATGACTTTTTATATGTCACTTTACATTCCTGAAATTTGATTTTCTTAGCTACAATGTTATGACACTGAATTATAATTATAACAAGCATTAAATAAGTCAATGGATATGAAATTAATTTATCATATACATTGTGAAAGCTGTGTAGATGAATTGCTGGATATTTAATTCTTAATTTCTATCAGTGGCTATCAATGAGATTACTAATCCATTTTCTAAAAACTTTAAAAAAATATAATTAACTTGTTTACTGTAATTAAAGACAGACTCCATTTTTCATATTTGACTACTAATACCTTTAAAGCTCCTCCCTTTCCCTTCCCTTCCCCTTCCCTTCCCCTTCCCCTGTTACTTCACAATTGAATTAACTTGTAAGAAAACTCTGCGTTCCTCCCCTTGGTGCTGGCAGAAAGTTGAGTGACGCGGCCTGCAGTGTATGCAGCGTTATGACTGAGAATAAGTCTACCAAGACATGATCTGCTTAGGGAGGAAAGGTAGCCGATCTCTCGAAGGAGAAGGGCCAGAAGCCTTTTCCTCAATGGACTTTTATTGGGTTTATTTGCATAGGAATACAGGGAGTGTGTGTCTGTGTGCGCACGCCCTCGGGGGGGGGGGGGGGTAAAGCTCATCAATCATTGTCAAGCAGTAATGATCAAACAATAGATAACATTCAAAGAACTATGAGGGCTTATGTAGAGTCAGGGTCAGATAGTTAAAGGGCCATAAAACTTTGGGGAAACAAACTCATTTCATGCTTGGACCCTTATCATTTAAATTGAGGGTATTAGCAAAGCAAGTTTCACAGGATTTTATGCATTATTTCTCAGGCCTGATCACCCCAGGGAACCCGCCCTATCCAGCACAGGGCCTCACCCACCTCCAGCATTGTTTCAGGCTTAGGTCAAGCAGGGGAAGTAAGGAGACTTCTTGCAGACAGAATGAGGACTCAGGCTATGTCAAAGCTGAGGTGCGAGGGTCCATCACCCCCCTTTTCTATAACCCCCCAAGTCCTTCCCTGAGGGCCCCCTCATGACCATGCTTATCTTAGGTTGTCCCTCCCTTGAGGAATCTTACCCATCATTGGCAAACGGTCATGCACTGGGGATCACGCAGGGTGAAGTAAAGTGGGCAGAGGCAGGGCCCCTGCCTGAAGATAAGCTTTGTCTCCTTAGTGTTTTAGGGTCCCAAGGGCTCTCACTCAGCCTTAGCCATGGGGGTTACAGCTTCTGAAACCAGGCAGGGAGGTTCCCAACAGTTCAGCCCATGAATATGCATATTCCAGCCTGCTCAGAGAACCTTCACTCTGACTGTGCCTCCTAACTACAATTAAAACCAGACTTATCCTTCTCTCTTGATCTTTCTTGTTTCTAGACCACATTTGAGCCCTGTCCTTGGGAATCCTACAGCTGTTTACTGTGTAAATAATACCTTTAGTTCATACCTATTGGTGTTTGTGTCATTCATCCCCACACCTATATAAATTCCTGGGGTGAGGATGAGGAGGTGGAGGTTAGGCAGTTATTCAACATTCTTCAGAATTAGGTACCCAAATAAAGCATGTGTTCTCTCTAGTCAACACAATAACTGGTTCTCCTTAGTGATGTTCCCTAGGACTTGGGACAAATCTATACAGAATTGTTTAAAATGCAGAGAAAATGAGGCATTTAAATCATTTTGAAATGCCAAACAGCTCACTTTTCTCTTGAAATCCTTAGGAAAATGGCTTATTTTTAGTGTGTTCAAGAAGGATGGATATAGATGAATACCTTGTTATTCTTACACCAAAAAGAGGTGCTAGATGTGTGTTTAATTGATTATCCCCCATTTAATAAGACTCCAATTGTCCCTACATATTAACAGTCCAGGAAAAAAAAAAAAAACTGTGTTATAGCTGACTAATAATTGTGGTAGGCTAGATATTTTATGCTATGCTATGGAGGTAATAATGGTGAACAAGACTAAAACTCTACACTTTCACAGTCCATGTGGTCTGGTAGCATAGATAGCATAACATATGATTAAAATAGTGGATGATTTATGTTAGGCTCTACGAAACCACATTAAAGGCATCTCACCTGGTCTGTAAATAGTGGATAGGTTATGGAAAGATGCATAGACTGTAACTAAGTAATAAAGCTAGGAATACGGGGGGGGGGGGTAGTCTACTCCAAAAGAGGGATGGCATTTGTAAATACCTCGAACCGGTAAAGAGTATAAAACGTCCATATGTCCAGATTTGGTCAGGATAATCTAAAGTTTCACCTGCTGTTCCCCTGTGATTAGTAATGGCTCCCTCATTTACTGCCAAAATGTGTTGGATCTGACAATAAAAATATATAGTTTCTGTAGCCAGATGAAAACATAAAGTAGTTTAGTATAAATTTAAATTTGTATATCAAATTTACAACTGTATAAATTTACAAATATATAAATGTGTATAAATTTATTTATCAAATATATAAATTTGATATATTTTTTCTCCTAACAATACTATTTACTATTCTTTTAATCCTAGAATAAAGCAAATTAAAAAATGTTCTGGTCAATAAAAGCCATGATTATAAATAAAATTTAGTAAAAGTCTAACATATTTCTATTAACCATAGATAATTTCCTCTCCTTCCTTTAGTATAAACAATTCATCTCCTAATTTTAGTTTCTTTTAGTGTTTGTCTGTGTTTATTTTCCATCTCTCTTATTGCATAAGCTTTTTCCTGGAAATTTAACATCTGACACAGTGCCTACAATTCTTATCAAAAATAACTTTGTTACCGGGGTGCACACAATGCCGCGTACAGATCCCGCGTCATAGAAGTGTACACCTGATACCTGTATGACCCTATGAAACGATGTCACGTCAATACATTTAATGAAAATAAAAACACATTAAAATAATTTTGTTACAATATTTCTGAATTATTGCAAAAGAAAAAATTAAGGAGAAAGGGAGAAAGAAAGAAAGAAAGAAAGAAAGAAAGAAAGAAAGAAAGAAAGAAAGAAAGAGAGAAAGAAAGAGAGAAAGGGAGAAATAGAGAGAGAGAAAGAGAGAGAGAGAGAAAGAGAGAGAGAGAGAGGAAGGAAGGAAGGAAGGAAGGAAGGAAGGAAGGAAGGAAGGAAGGGAGAAAGAAACCACGAAGTCTGTTACAATATTCTACTTTATGCCTGCTGACTGAGGAGTTAATTCAAGAGTTTGTCTTTTATTTCTACATTAAGTATCTTGAGAAATCAGTTTCCTGGCTGTAATTTCTTAGCTTGTCCCATCTTATTGTGATCAAAGGAGGAGGGAGCTGTTTCTTGAGAGAATTTTTACTTTGGAGAACAGTTAAAAATAGGGAAAATGCTATATGTTTCCATGTAAAGAATATGGTCCTGTGTATATCTAATCCTTTGGCCTATGTTCATTTTTAATTAGAGATTTACATGATGTTTATATATTAACATTTAAAACATGCAACATTTCTAAGAGTATGTAAATAAACTGATATTACATGTGTAGCAATGTTTCTTAATGTCTCAGAGATTATATGAAGGCTATAGCCTATAAATGGGATGAGAAAAAACAGTGCCTATATACAATTTAAAATCCTTTTATGAATCATTGGAAAATAAGGGTGAAATGAATAAGCAGTGTTGTCAAAATGTTACGGCATTAACATCTACAATGATACTAATAAGAGGATTAAAAAGACAGAAAACTAACTCACAAAGAGAATAATGAAATGAATTCCGTAAAAAGTAATTAAAAAGCTATTTTGGACATTTGCTGGTCTTTTCATGTTTATGTTTACTAGATGAATATAGATATGATTGAACATGATTGATGGGACTTAGAGACTGTAGAAATTTTACAGGCCCAATATTTGAATGGAAAAGTTTAGAGGCATGTAAAAAGGAACCCAGGTGTTGAGAGAATGGCATGATATGGATAGTAATTTAAGAAAACATGAATGAAATGAATAACCTTTTCATGCTCAAAAGCCTATTAAACATTGTTAGTGCAAAACATTTAGGAAATAAGCAAATCAAAGTGGGTGGGATACCTTTCATAGACTGTGTATTGAACATAAATTCATTTCACTTAAGCGTCATGGCGATCTTATGACTTGAGTCAAATATCTCAAAATATTTTGCTTGTAAGTCTTACAGATGTGTTCATTGGCCAGGAAGAATATTTTAACACAATTTTGGCATTGCAGTTCCTTTTGGCGAGGCATTTCCTCCTCGCAGTTACCATAGACAACCCCCCGTCTTCACACCTTTGGTCCCCACACATCCTCAGCCCCCAAGAACATTCATTGTGATAAGCATTAGTATTTGGTATCAGAGGCAGAGAAACTGAAACTCAGAAAATTTGAGTAGCTTTCTCTCAAATTCAAACAGGAAAAGAATTCAGCTGAAGAATTTTAGGTTCCCGTATGTTTACTTTTTTGTTAGTGTGCATTGCCATCTTTATTCCTGTGGCAGGAAGTATAACATCCCTCCAAAGATGTGTACATCCTAATCCCTAGAAACTGTGAACGTTACTTTGCTTTTTAAAAAAATTTTTAAAGATTTTATTTATTTATTTTTAGAGAGGGGAAGGGAGGGAGAGAGGGAGAGAAACATCAATGTGTGGTTACGTCTCACATGCCCCCTCTCACATGGCCTGCAGCCCAGGCACATGCCCTGACTGGGAATCTAACTGGTGACCCTTTGGTTTGCAGGCCAACACTCATTTCACTCAGCCACTCCAGCCAGGGCCTGAACCTGTTACTGTGAATGACAGAAGGGAATTCAGATTGCAGATAAAATCAAGTTGCTAATTAGCTGATTTTACAATAAGGAGAATAACCTGTATTACAGAGGTGAGATCAATTTAGTTACATGAGTTCTTAAAAGTGGGGAACCCTTTTCTTCTTGTTGGATCAGAGTAACAAGATAAAAGGAAGAGCAAGTTAGTGTAAAAGAAACTAGACCTGCACTTGCTGGTATTGAAAATGGAGGGAGAGTCAAGGAATGACCTCTAGGGGGAGCAATTGACAGCCAGGAACAAAACCAGGATCTTCGTTTTACAGCTTCAAGGAGCCTAATCTTATCCACAACAACTCAAATGAACAGCAAAAGGGTTCTCCCCTAGAACCTCCAGCAAGGAATGGAGGCCTGCTGATACTTTGGTTTTAGTATGGTGAGACTTGTGTTGGACTTTTGACCTAAAGAACTATAAGATAATAAATCTTTGTTGTTTGACCTTCTAAATTTGTGTTAATTTCTCATGGCCATGATGGCAAACTAATGCAACCACAAATGACAAAGAGTCTTACCCTGATTAGAGGACACCGACTAGATCACAACTGCTAGTGGGTGGTGTCACTGCACTAACATCTTAATGCTGGCTGTCTTTTACATTTTTTTCTGTACCAGAGTGTGGGGTAGGGGAGCACCGGCAAGATCCTTCCTGTTTCTAGTTTGCTCTTTCTCTGACTTACTTTGACCTGGGCCTATTTTAGCTATAGCTGCAATCTGAGGTAAAGTAAACCTATGAGGACAAGGGAACTCTGACTTTTCTTGTTTTGATAATGGGGTGTGTGTGTGTACAGGAGGCCCACATGGATAGGTAGTGGTGAAAGAACAAAGGTAGGTGCCCCTGGTTTTGAATTCTTAAGTTCTTTAGGCTTTACTACATAATATTTAGAAACAATGATATTCCTGGCTGTCCAAGTCCTCTGTCTTTGGTTTTGGGGGCTAAAGCCATGACTAATAATAAGAATGTATTTTTTTTATCTGAAACTGTTTCTTGTGTTCAATTCTGCTATGGAACCTTGTGGTTACCTTGTCTGATGCTGATTTTGAATACTTTGGGGTTCCTCGACCCTTATCCTAGTTTCTACCAGATTTGTACCTATGTGTCTCTAGATCTTCCATCCCAGGATTGTTACACAACACAGTGCTACCTACCCTACCGCCTGCTCCCCTATGAGAAATCAACAAGTTGAATAATTACCACTCACGGATCAATGCTCTAAAATAATATGGCTATTGCAGAGCTTCAATAAATGGAGAGTATAAAGGCAGACTTATTTCTAGACTCTACTTACATGATGAGAACACTTGTTAGCATGTAACAAGAAAAAAACTAAATCACACTTCCTAATAATACATCCTGATTTTATTTTATAAAGATTATTTCAAAGCAAGTACCATTTTCTAATAATAAAAAGGCAATTAACAATTTGACTTTAATATAATCTTATTCTAAGTGGTTTTGTTGCTATAGGCAAAATTTCTGCTATAGTGAACATATGAAGAGAAGGGGAATTTGGAAAGGGCACAGAGCACATTACCATTTGTCCAACCTTTTTAGGACCTGAAATTCTGAATTACAAATAGCATTTTCTTTAGGTGGGCTATGTTTTCAGAAGATCCTAAAGCTAATTAGCTGAAAGGAAATGTGGATTATCTGGGGCAGAAAGTGATGATGGTGTTTGTCTCCAAATGAGCTAGTATATATGCCTCAACGTTCAATAACCTCTTAAAGACTCCTTTGTATTTCTAATCTCTATTTAATAGAAATGCAATTGGTTAAACACAATTACCCTTTTCAAATGCTGCTGAACCCACAGATTCATTTGAAGATAACATTAAAATCTTTATTTTTTTAATTTATCGGGGTGATATTGGTTAATAAAATTATTTAGATTTCAGGTGTACAATTCTATAATACATTATCTGTATACGGTATTGTGATTCCATCACCCCAAATCATTGAGATCTTTATTTAAAGGGAAGACTCCAAAGGGGTTCTCCCAACCCAATGCCTCATGGTGTCAGTCAACTCTGAGCAGAAAATTATGATTTTGAATTTGTTGTCATCACAATTTTTGGTAATGAACTTACTTAGGAATACTTAAGTATTCCATGGTGCATATACCTCTATGCACCGTGGAATAAAACTGTTTTTTACACTTATTTCCTTTCTAATTATTTTTACCAATCCACTATCATAGGCACTATTTTTCCTATTTTCAAGGAAAGGGAAATGAGGTACGGTGATATTAAGTGACTTAACTTTTGAGATTATCTAGATAGTAAGTGACAGTTTGAGTTTCAATCCTGAGTGTTTGTCCCTTAATCCCATTTTTTAAATAAAGTGACCCACATTGTCCTATGTGCAAAATTTAAAAGGAAAGGCTACAACTGTAATATCAGTAAACAAATAAATCACTGTAGCTAGATGTGTGTGTCTACTTTTAAAAAAAAAATTCTGTATGTTTAATCTTGAAAGGATTAGCCTCCTGTGTTGGAGATAGAGATTATCTCCTATGTAGAATTACTTAAAGAAAACACGCCGAAAAAATTTTCTCCCAGAACGTAATTGATAATTAAAACACCAGCGTGACAGTTCCCAGGTTGTGAGGGGTGACAGTTCCCAGGTTGTGAGGGAAACTCTCCTCTTGGACGTGCTGAGCTGCCCCTGCGCTTTGTTTTCCCCGTGTGCCACGGACTACGTGAGTGTTACCTATCCATCTGCCCGTCCTCCTCGTGAGACTGAAAGACTTTTAGAGTGGGGTGGGGAAGGCACTCTTCATTTCTTAACATTACAGGAAACATTAAGTGCTCAAAATACCTGTTGAAAAATGAAACGCATTTCAGTGATGCAAGGCCTTCATCTAACATGAGCCCACCTCTAAGACATCAGAGATCTAAATATTTCTCAGCAATAAAGGACCTAAAAGTCTTAACAGCAAACCTCTGAAATAAATCTTTTTTTAGTTTTTAGTTTTTATAACTTTCTAGTGTCAAGGAAAATGCCCTTTTTAATTGCTCTCTGCATTTCTGTAAGGGGGTTCAGAACTCAGGGTGCTGGAGAATCTAGGAAAAAAATCCCACTAACCCAGCTTGGGGGATGGTGAAGCAGAGGATGGCCATTGAGAGTTACTTGGCAACTTGGCTAGCTTCATAATTACGTTAAATGGCTGTGCCTGCCTCTTTCACACTTGGGGCTAGGAGATGGGCATGACTTTAATCATGATGTAGCCAGGAGCTTGCTGGGCCTCTGGGAGAGCTTGGAGGCAGAACAGTCTGTGTCAGGGGGTCACGCCTGCCTGCACTAATACTGACAGCCAGAGAGAGTGGCAGAAGATAGGGAAACTGTCAGAATGCAGCTCATTGTGGAAGGGGTCGGAAATGGGGTCACACTGGAAGCTCTGGGTGGGATTTCAACTAGGGCTCCAGCCATTCACTCTCTTGGCCGTACGGTTGAAAGGGTGCAGAAGGACACCCACTGGCCCACAGTAAAGTCCAATGTGTAAGAACGTGCCAAGCGATTTTGGATTAAGTGCAGGACCAGGATGCTGAGCTGTGAACTTTTTTCCCCACTGAAAGACAGTACCTCTGACTGGCATATCGTGAAACTGGCCTGATTTAGCAAAAGGGAGGTAGGAGTGTGTGTGTGTTTGTGGGTATTATAAAGGGAGTGGGACTTAATGGCAGAAATTCCACCATTGCTCTAAATCTGTATAACTTTTCAATAAAGAATTCCTTTCCTTTTCACCAAACTCTGGCTTTGGGAGCCACACTTCTTGGCAGTGGGCATTGGGCCCACACATCCGTTTCGGAATTGCACAGGCTGGGATTCTGTAACATTTCCAGGATATCCTATGTAAATTCATGGTGTTTAATGAGAAGCAAGAGTTTTCAAGAGCTTTTTCTTACCAGTATACTGTGGTAGTTTTCCACTCTCTGTCATATTTTTCTGATGTTTTTATTATAATGTCATACCTATAGATATATTTTCTTCTACTTCCCTTTTATTTCTGTTAACCAGCCCCTACCCCTATCAAGAAACAAATCTATACTCTCTCCCCTTCCTCTCCTCACTGTACTCTGTCCCTCCCTCTCTCTCCTTCTCTCCATCTGGTTCTCTCTTTCTCCCTATTTCGACCAAACACATGTAAACAGTGTTTTCCTTATTTATTCCCTAGTGAGCATGGCCACGCCTACAGTAGTAAAAAGTTAGATAAAAGAAGCTGGTTTGTCTGGGCTTGAAATTTTTTATGAAAGAATTGGTGATTTTATGAGAAAAGAAAAGGGGATAAACATGTGAGGAAGAGGAGCAAGGGGATAGAACAAACAGAAGGGCTAAATCTAGGACTCTAAAATATTCATGAGTCCAAAACCCAATGCAGCAATAGTTTAAGTGAATGAAGTTTTCCATACTTTATTTTGCTGAGACTAAGAAAAAAAATATGATAGACATCTTGGCTAAATCATTTTTCCAATTAATCACTATAATTGTACACCTGCTTTATTTGATACTGTTACTGATTTTGTTCTAGTTAATTTTACAAAGACATTACACCTGAATTTCCCTAAAGGTAATATTTATTTCAGCATGAAAATATATAATTTGATGGAAAACATAAACAGAATAAATAGTTGATTTACAACTTGTTTTATATAACATTTTCAATTACTAAAATAATTAATGAAATTGAATTCAAAATTTTAAAAAATCTCAGCTTAATTGGGACTTGTCCATGAAGCTACTTTCTGACCCATTTTAACATATTACCTGATGAAATATTCATAAGAAAAGGGAAATTTTAGGCTTTGTATTTCAGGTGACTTTTTTGGGTCCACTTTCATTTTTAAAAAATTCATTCTCTCTTTTATTCCTTTCCCTAGATTTAAAAAAAAAACCTCTTGAACATATTAATACAAATTACTTTAGTTCATTTTCTTTTAGTGTCTGTGTTTCTTCAGCAAAAGATTTCAAGACCCTTTCACTTGTTGGACTCCTCTGTAAGAGATTTGTAATTTACCTTGCTTTTTTGGTGCTATTATGAAAAAGAAAACATTAAAATACACCTATTTCCTATTTAGGCAATGTGATTTGCTTTAAAATACAAACAACAGTTCTCTTAGGACAAGAGCTCATGGACATTGAAGAAGATCTGATCACCATCTGAAATGTCCCAAATGCTATTGTTTCTTTCTTAATTTTTTGTTTTTTTTAAATTGTTGTTCAAGTACAGTTGTCTCCATTTTCTTAGCACCATTTTCTGCCTCCCCACCCTTGATCGTTCCCCTCTTTGGCTTTGTCCATGGGTTCTTTATATATGTTCCTTGATAACCCTTCCATTTCTTTCCTGTCATTATCCCCTTCCCCTCTCCGTTCAGTTTGTTCTTTATCTCAATGTCTCTGGTTACAATTTGCTTGCTTATTTGTTTTGTTGATTAGATTCCACTTGTAGGTGAGATCATGTGGTATTTGTCTCTCACTGACTGGCTTATTTCACTTAGCATAATGCTCTCCAGTTCCATCCATGCTGTCACAAAGGGTAGGAGTTCCTTCTCACTTTCGTGCATAGTATCATAGTTTTTGAGCCACTCATTTGCTGATGGGAACTTTGGTTACTTCCAGCACTTGGCTATTGTAAATTGTGCTGCTATGAACATTGGGGTGCATAGGTTATTAGGATTGGTTTTTCAGGATTCTTAGGGTATAATCCCAGCAGTGGAATTGCTATTGTTTCTCAAAATGAACTTTGGCCATTAATTTGAGGTTTTCTGTAATAGAGACACTTATGAATTTGTGAAATAAATCTATACATAGTTGTGGGACTATTTGTAGCCCTTATGAAATTCAATTTAACACAATTTTATATGCTCAGAGAAAAGAGGACAAAATATTTTATATTTCCACTTTTGAAACATAATCATGATTTTCTTTGGAAAAGTGTCTTAGAATCTGTGTGTTTCTGTAACGATCAAAAGTCCTGTAGGAGAAATGTGTTAAGTGCAGAGTACATTTTACCTTGCACTGCTTAAAATGTATATGTAGGCCTGAGAAAATAGACTTGGAGAAGGCACACAGAGCCACCTGCTTTGTCTTATTTACACTTACGTGTTTCATTCTGTTTTATTTTTTAAAACAAAACAAGTGTGTTTTGTATTATAAAATGAAAAAAAATGAAGAATAGATCTTTTGTTTCCCTCTTTTATAAAATCTCACTTCCCTACCTGCAATGGCTCATAACCGCAAGGAGACTTAGGTTTCTGCATCCTTAATGGATTTCCCAAGTTCTTGTATAATGAGGGCAAAGGCAGACACAATTTGGGCTGCCTTGACTCCTCTAAAAACCTATATCCAAACTTTAAAACAATAAATCTAAAACCATCCTTTGGTTTCAGAAGGATCAAAATATCCCTAGTAACAGTCATAGCAAATAAGCTTAACATGGATTCCTGTAGCCCATCGTCTCTTATTCCACAAGTAAATTGGAAGTCACCTAGGACTAGGGCGGGGTGACACAGTCCATGGTAAATAATTTAAACTACAGTTTAATCCTAGAAACACAGCACTATAAATGACATCTACTACTCTTCCTTCTTGATAATGTTGTGTTTTACATCACTAAATGTATTTTTTTAGCAACATAAATTAGACAGAAAATCTTTTCATGTCACTTTGGTGATGGAGTCTGCATCTCTTTGTTCCACAACCTTGGGGAATTCCAATGTTTGTTTTAGTCTTAAATCTTGTGATCTTTCATAAGAGCACATAAAACACCCTACAGAGTGATCTCTTTGTTTTACTGGATATTATAGTCTAGACCCAGCGAGGTCCCAATGAAAGAGTCGTTAGTAGACAAGGTTATTTCTTAATAGAAAGGTCATAATCAGCTTTATCCAATATTCTTATGGTCTTCTATACAAATATTTATATTTCCAAAATTTATGTGCACTTTCATTCAACAATACCTATAGTCTATTTAATGTAAAGTAGCTAAACTGGGACACACCCTGACATGCCGCAACTGTGAGGGAGGGTTACATTTAGGACAATGGAACACTTCTGTTAGATGCTGTCTACACTTCAGTTTTCACTTCAGGATGAGGGTACGAATACCATATTTTGTCATGGATAACATGCACTTTTTTGCCCAAATTTTTGAGGGAAAAACAAGGATGCATGTTCTACCTGATATAATGATTAAATGGGTATGATAATAGGTATAATAATGTTGTGTATAATGCTCACAAAAGCATGGGTGCGCATTATACATGGCAAAATCCCTGCCCTCTCCAAAACTCAGTCTGGTAGGGTAGAGATATAAATAGATTATATTGCAGGGAGATAGAAACAATAACACAAAATGTTTCACAGAATCTATCTTACGTGTAAAAATCACTTCCAATAAATTGAAGTAAAGTGCTCATTTATTATTTTATACTCATTGATCATATGGTGAACAAAACCCTGCTGTTTTGAATAACAGTAGTTTTTTGCTGTTGTTATTTTTTTTTCTTACTATGGAACCCCTGCAAAGGATCTATCCAGCTGAGGCAAACACATGCTAGGAAGTAGTCATGAAAATTTATTGGCCCTCTTCCTTATTTCTTTCAGATCACTTACCACTGATTCTATTTACCTTTTATAATAATTTGGACATGCTTTTCTGACTTGACTCTTAGAATTTTGTTTTTGTTCCTAGTTCTCTGTTCCACAGTTGCAGATAAAAATCTTTTTCCCCATCCATATTACGGAGTACGTGGAAAGGAGCAATACTCTCAGTGATATGTTGCTATAGATTATAGTAAACATCCAGTCCTCTGGGAAAATAAAGCAAGCAGACCCGAGCTGTAGCATTTGCTGATTTCCATGGTGGAAAAACTCTCACTGTGGATGTTATCAAACCAAGATGATGTCACCGCACACTGTGCTAGAAGTTCTCAATTCTCAGAAGCCAGAAAAAGTCGACTCCTGCATAGCACTGCGTGAATATTCCTTTGGCAGCACAATTTTGATATGATTTTTAATTAAGTAGGTGTCAAGTATATGACTGAAGACCAAGAATTTGTGACACTTATTAGTCAAAATTAAAAGAGGCCTGGTAGAATAAAGAAGAAACAAAGTAAGAGCAGAAAAGAAATAGCTGTTCTTGGGCCAGGCATTAAAGGTACCATTCAGAATCTAACATACCAGAGGCTGTTCTGGTGTCACTTGATGAATTGTGATTAGAATTACTTCTCTCTTTCGTGCAAGATTTGCTTAACATAGGTAAAATATAATGTGAGCCCTGAAATATTAGCCAATGTCATCTTTTTCTTCATCAAAGTGTTCAGAAGGGTGCAACTTCTAGGTTCCCCTGAGGCTAAGTGTGGCTTAATAAAATGTGAACAGATGTGACGCCCCTGATCCGGGTGGAAGGTTTTAAATGGGAATGTTGCACTTTCTCCTTCTTTTTCTGCTGTGGTGATTGTCAGGCATGATACTGATACGGCAGTGATATGAGAAACCTGGACCAACACGTGGGAGGCGGTGGCTCTGGAGACTGACCTGGACATGTAGCTCAAGCTTCCTCAGTGAAAACTAAACTCCCCTCTGTTTAATCAATGGGATTTTGCGTGTTTATTACCTCACCCCAATCTCTCGGATCCTAGCTAATAAAATACATGTGCCTGAGTTCAGAAATACCGGTGGGGTCAACTTAGGTTCAGTCCAGTAAATTTCCTTACTGGATGTATACAACTCTGACTTAAAGGACTCGTCCAAAAAGTGTATGTAAATGAGTCCTTGTGATTTCCTTCAGGAAGATGGCATTGGAGGTACAGAAAGTGGCAGTTTGCACTTCTTTGGGAATAAAATTTTTAATGTGGGGAGATTACGTGCTTTTAATTTTATTGTGTGTGTGTTCTCCTGTTTTTCAAATCCACACTCAAGACTAAGTAAACGCTGCATGACTGCTGCATTGAACAGTGTGCAAAAAAGTTAGAAGCGCCCATTAAACAGTATGTTGATTGTGATGGACCACTTTCTTTTTTTCTGCTTTTCATATTTTCTGTATTTATTTTTAAAGAGAGGGGAAGGGAAGGAGAAAGAGAGGGAGAGAAACGTCAATGTGTGGTTACCTCTCATGTGCCCCCTATTGGGGACCTGGCCTGCAACCCAGGCATGTGCCCTGACTGGGAATCAAACTGGTGACCCTTTGGTTCACAGGCTGGCACTCGATCCACTGACCCACACCAGCCAGGCCTAAGGATCTCTTTCTAAAAAATCACTTCTTGCTAGTAATGAAGTTGTATGTTTTAATGCTGTTTTTCTAAAGTGAGCAGTGCAGTTATAGAAGAATAACTGAGACTATATTGCAAAGAAAGTTTCAAACTACATTCACCTGACTCCTCACTCCTAGAGACCCTAACATGTATCGACTTAGAAACCCAATATTTAAAAATATTCCTAGGTGATTCTGACCTTGTCTTCTCTATCATTTATTGGAAAACACTGGAGTAAAGATTACACATGTCTTCACTCTGTAACTCTCACGATACTTTAAGAGTTTAAGCTACTTAAACTATCAGTCCTGTGTGGAGTAGCTTCATTAAAAATATAGACAATGCCTCTATTTTGATGGTGTTATGTGAGGATGAATTAAAATAAGTATGAAAAATACCTGTAATATATGTTGATCTGATGATTTCTCAGACCATAAAAGCTATTCTAGTATTTTAAAGGTTAAATTGTTTTTTACCTTCCTCATAATTTCTATAATTTTATATATTTGAATATATAATTTTATATATTTTATATATTTGAATCACGTGACCTCTGTTTTTTCACCTTTCCATGAGGAGCTCCCAATCTTCAAACTGCACTGCACTGTGCCTTGTACCTGCATATTTTAAAGTTTACATTCATAATTGTTATCTTATTACACTGTAACACAACCCTGTCAATTAATTTGCAGAAGTTATTTACAATTAATTGATGAGATAATTAAGATTTGGGCATATTACCTGGCTGCTTAAAGGTCACAATAATATATCCTGTTTCTCTCTCTCTCTCTCTATATATATATATATATTTATATATATATATGTATATAGTCACTGGAGAGCATTTTTTTCATTGCTTTTTTGAGAGACAGAGGAAGGGAGAGAGGGGGAAACATAGATATGAGAGAGAAACATTGATTGGTTACCTCCCAAACGTGCCCAGACCGAGGATGGTACGTGTCTGGACCAGGGATCAGATCCACAACCTAGGTGTGTGCCCTGACTAGGAATCAAACCTTCGGCCCTTCAGTTACAGGAGGACACTCCTACCAGCTGAGCCACACTGCCCAGGCATAGTTTCCTGATTCTTTATTGCTCTTTCCATAAATCCATGGTGGCTACAGGATGATGCTGAGATAAATGAAGGATAAATGTATGCAGCATCTCTCAACTGTAGATTTAAGAACACCTGACAATCAGCAATCATTACCTCTTAGTAGCAAATACAATTCCTACCACAGTGCCTTTAATCAGTCTGGAAATTTCATAGCCACATAACAATAGAACAGGCATATATTTCTTTGGTAGCAAAACTGCTTTTTTGTATTAGACTCATATATACTAGAAAGTACCAATTATAGGTTGCAAAATCCATTTTTTTTCATATTTGGTATATTTTATGTTGTTGTTTCTGATGGTTGCCCACATTTGGTAGCTATAGATTCTGATTATTTGCTGCCAAATAGAGATTTCAATATATTATGCCTCATCTGACTCTTACAACTGTAAACATATATATATATATTCATATTCTACATATACACATGTAACATATATTTGTATAGTGGAATACAATGGTGAAGTGGTTGATCATAAAGGCTGTTGAATCAGACTGGAATCTTTTGACACAGCTCAAGTACCATCATCTCTGTGAGAGTCAATAATTCACTCTCTTCCTGCTAAGAATAGAAAGCACGAATCCTTTCTGCTCCCACGGAACCTCACACATGTCTGTTAGAGCACTTTCTACCCCACACGGAAATTGTCTTTGTACATATCTGTCCTTCCCTATTATCTTACAATGCCTTGAGAGTAGGGAGTGTACATATATTTTGCCTGGCTTATAGTGGTATTAATGTCCATTGTTCAATTTAAGGGTAAAATACAGGAAGTCATGGGGGCAAGAAAAAAGGGGCCTGCAACTACATATCCCTTTCTTTATGTTTCATGTTCATTGGCTGTTTGAACATCAAAACCCAGCCAACCACCTTTAATTCATGTTCCTAGTTCAAAGCTTATGTTCACTTGCTTGCCAGTGTAACCTTGTCAGTCTAAAAGCAGCTTCCGTGATGGTAAGATTCATTTCCATACCCAGAAAACACCTAGCATGGTGTTAGAATCAGCCAGACATTTCTTAGCCAAAGTTGGAAATTTCTCCTTTACCTGACCAGCAAAATAACAATTACAATGAAATGAAATAAATAAAAAAGACTATCAGAAGCAATGACATTTATGTAATGGCAATATTTGGTAAATAAAAATATTCAAATTTTGGATAATATGATGCTTCCCTGATGGAAGAGATGTGAAAATACAGTTCTAATATGAAGTCACATCACGAGGATAAAAATAATGAGTTCTGGTGAGATCTTGCATTGAAAAGTTCAGTTTACTTTATTGTTGTTCAATTACAGTTGCATTTACCCTCCCACCCCAGCCAAACCCACCTCCCTCCCTTGCTTTCACCCTCCCCCTTGGTTTTGTCCATGTGCCCTTTATAAATGTTCCTAAAAATCTTTCCCCCCATTATCCCCTTCCACCTCCCCTCTGGTTACTGTCAGATTGTTCTTAATTTCTAAGTCTGTGGTTATATTTTGCTAGTTTTTTCTTTTGTTGATTGTGTTCCAGTTAAGGTGAGATCATGTGGTATTTGTCAGTTTACTTTTGATATATTATGGTGTCTGTTTGTATATACCAATAGCACAATAGCATCAACTTTCCCTTGGGAACACAGGAAAACAACTATAAATTATGATTCACCTCCTACCTCTGGGCAGAGCCTTACCTTAAGGAAAAATAGAGTTAGTCAATATAAAATGATTTGAAAGGCGTTTCAGTTTACCCCTACCTAAATATTCCTTCTCTCCTCCTCCCATGTGGACAAAAGAGAAGATCTCTAACAAACGCCTTGTTGGGAATGGATAGCTAGAGGATTCTAGGGCATACATGTGATCTTTCAGACACATAGTTAACAGGTGCCTCCAAAGTAACCAAATTTATTTATATATTTTTACAAGCTTTGCCTGAGAGGATAGCATACATACTTTTCTTTTCAAATGTAAATGAATGTGAATATAGTTATACATGTTTTTATTTCTCCTTAACACAGTAGGATTTAATGGTTTGTAGTCAAGAGGTTACATTTTGACATTATTCCCATTGCTTTGGTTTAAATAGTTTTAAGATAAATTATTTCAAAATGCATACAAATTGGACCCTTTGGAAAGAACAGAGCTATGGGATTCA
The DNA here is from genome assembly GCF_022682495.2 of Desmodus rotundus. Lineage (NCBI taxonomy): Eukaryota > Metazoa > Chordata > Mammalia > Chiroptera > Phyllostomidae > Desmodus > Desmodus rotundus. The sequence continues at coordinate 51,893,829 of NC_071389.1, forward strand.
TGCTTTTGTTACTGTTTCACAGGAATTCATCTGCATTTTGTCTCTGGGTCTATGTTGTTTTGCACATATGGTGTGGAGAGCTGCCCATTGATTGGAGACCCCCTGGGATACAATGGGCAGCTGAAAGATGGCATTTTAAGATATTGTTGATATAATCCAGATTCTAAATATCATTTTTGTGGCATTGATTTATTTATTTGAGTTATTTTCTTGGCGTTTTAACAAGATATGTCCATAGTAATTGCCCCAGGGATTACTTGATTCAGCATTCAAAAAGAATGCATGAGAAATGGGGAAATACAATCCAAGTATTAGATTTTTCTAAAGAAAATGAAGATACATAATTACTGGAGCAAAATGATAAAGAAAAAATCAAAGAAAGTAATTTTGTTTTGATATTGTCAGTCATATGTTAACATGTGTATATGTCTATTCTCTTGGTAGCAGAAGAGATTAAAGTTTTTATCATAGAAGTTTGGTCATTGTTATTTTACAGAAATTTGCAAAAAGAAGTTGGGAAGCAAACTTGGGAGGGAAACTGAAACATGCACTACATGGATACCAAAATATAAATACTGGTTTAATAATAATGATGAGAACAATTAAGATTACAATTAAGTGAGCACTGGGGCTGTGAGTAAACACCCTACGTGGAACCCGGTGTCCACAGCTGCACACAGCTGACCAAGTCTATCTTTTGTGACCAGTCTTATGTCTCTGTACTGCGTTTATGATTTTTTTAAAAAATCATTATAAAAACATGATCACCATCCAGCAATTCCACTTTGATTCAGTGACCCAAACATAACCATTAATAAATAACACACACACACACTAAAGAGGCCTACATTCATATAATCATATAGATCAATGCACAGATAACCACGATCTTGGCAGGAGAAATTTGTAAAACAAAAAATGACACATGGATGTATTTTCAGAATCAGGAATATTGGCCAAGCAGACATAAAACTTCATTTACAAACATATAATCATAAGCCTATGTGAATAGATTAGGTAAGATAATGCGGAAGACGACAAATGAGATAAATGAACAGATAGATTATGGAACGGGGAATGGGGTTCTTTGAAAAAGCAAACATTCTGTGCATGAGAGAACTAAAAAGAGAGTGGACCCGTAGCTTAGTGGCCCGTGAAGGAGGTAGGGACTCCTGGTACTATGACTTTAAAATGATAGCAGCGAAATTTTAGTGCAGCATGTTTGCCCATGCCAGGGATAATTCAGGCGGAGGAACGTGTTCTTGGGGTTATGAAACTGGAAATGAAAGAAGTAGAAATACTGTATACTAAAATATTCATGATAAGTTTTATCTGTTCTAAGTAATTTTTAAGGCCTCAATGTGAAGAACATCGAAAGAAATTCATGCTCTCTATTCTCAGGAAGATTACATTTAAAATGCATTTTATATTCTCCAAGTTGCAATGGTGAATGGGAGGCAGGAGGGATACAAATGTACATCTACTGCATTGGGTTTCTGAAGAGGGTGATGATGCTGGCTCCTAATATTGGGGGATACAAAAGGCAAAAAGACAATGCATTTCCATTTTGTTACTGGTAATCACACCACATCGGCTTGCTTACTAAGAGGTATACATTCTTTGACTTCCTTGGAAAAGAGGAATACAGTCTTCCTTAAAATATATCAATTTTTAAAAATTTATTTTATTGTAAGCAATGCTGTCTAATTTTTATGTATATATGAAATTTATATTGTTCGTGTATGTCCTTTGCCAGTTTTTAAATTCAATTTATTGGGATAGCATTAATTAATAACTAGACATCAGGTGATGAGCACAGAATATAGTGCATGGATGTCAAATTATAATCTTATACACCTGAATGTAGTATCTATTTTTCTTTTTTATTGAATGTATTGGGGTGACACTGGATAATAAAATGATACAGGTTCCAGGTGTACAGTTATATAATGCATCATCTGTACATCATATTACATGTTCACCACCCCCCCCCAAGCCACATCTTCTCCCATCACCATTTATCCCCACACCCTCTACGACCCACCCACACTGGATTTTCCCTCTGGTAATTAACCATAATGTTGTCTGTGTCTATGAGGGTTTGCTGTTGTTGTTGTTCTTGTTTGTTTGCTTGTTTATTTGTCTCTTTTGTTTAATCACTTTTTTAAACCTAAATTGTCTCACATGCCTAATCTAGTAGCAAAATACACTTTTGTAGCTTTTTCCTTTGCCTTTACTTTTCTTTAAGTTGAATCATAATGCTTGAACTAACTTCCCATAATTTAATATGAAAGCATCAAAAACAATTAACCTAAGGAATGCAAAAGTCATACATGATGAAAGTAAATGATACTTTATAGACAGTCCACTTAGTCAAAAGTCCAGTGAATCAACCAGGAAGAGAGTTGATCTTTTTGAAAGATGCTATTCATTTGATGCCACTTTTTTCTGGTGCCTTTGCTGCTGCCAAGTTCTTACTGTGCTTATTCTGCGTCTGTGTGCATTCGGTCCCTGCCTTAAATGCTTCCAGATCCGATTATTATAATACCTTTGGTAGAACTTTGCCAAGAATGCTCATGTACGAATCTAAATCTCCTTTAACAGGAAATGGTTAGAAGAGGTGAACAAAACACTGTTGTGGTCCCGGTGGAACTGAGCCTCCGCCACCACCTGCCCGCGAACCCGCACCTGCTTACTGCGCTTCATTTACCCTAGCAGGGCCTTCTCTTCTCGGAGCTGGCGTTGGCTCCAGGAAATGGGATCTTGCGGATTGACTGTCCCCACAGATTCTCCTTTTGCAGTACGCAAACAAAGCAGGAGTCTCTTTTTTCCCTGTTTCACTACATATATTTCTGTTTCTCTTCCTATGGGAATATTTAACCACTCTACTAAGAATTAAAAACAAAAATCTACTTTCTATCCCCTAATATTGTCTTGTCAGTTCTCAAACCAATTTTTTCTCACTCCTTCTTTCTTTCTTTTTTTATTTTTATTTTTAAAATTATTTTTGGTCAAATGTTTGGTTAAAAATGTAAATCCCATACAAAGACATATCCAGAAATCTCACAAAAATCTTCTTGTGCCTCTGTTTTCTTCCTGAGTCAAATGTATTTTTAGCAAGCTAATTAATACCAGGAAGATAAAAATACCTTCTCATTTAATATGAAATATTTATAACCCTGAGTCTTTAATAGTAAGAAATATCTTATAGAATTAAAAAACAGGACATTAACTTGTTCAATGATAAAATATGAAGCTTCTAACTTGAGGAATCATCACTGTCCTCTTAAAAAGATTTTATTGAGGATCTCAACCCAGATGTAAAATAAGTAGATGTGTGACTATAAGCTTAAATGTTTGCATATAAATTGAAATTCAAAGGGAAAAATAGGCTTAAAAAGAACCTAATTTACCCAACTTCTTTAAACATTTAGATAGATTTGTAATGCATACCAAACAGGCAAGAAAAGATAAGTTACCTGTCAAATCTTGGACCTCTATCTCTGTAATTTTTCAAGATTTCTTTCACAAATACTTTTGTTCAAGAATGCACAATACAGATTTTAATTCTCTCTTTTATTTTCTCTCTCATTCTCTCTCCATGTCTTTTTTTGTCCCTTCTGCCTCATTCTCCAGATATTTTGAGAATACTTATCTTTCTTTAGAAATGTGCTGTTATACTAAGATGTATTCTTATTAAATACAATCACACAAAATAAAACATTTCTGTAAAGTTTGAGATTATGTAAAAGTAGAACATCTTGTTACTTTTTGCTGCTGCTCATATTTCTCTTCCCTTACTCAGATGTTATCTCAGACCTTTATATTTCTTTCACTTCTGCAGCACTGCAGGTATGTTTCCTTGAAATAAATTATACCTTAATCATTTAAAATGTGACTTGGGGGGGGAAGAGGAAAAGCAGAACAAACAAATGAAGGAGCAAAATGAAGGAAGGCGGGAAGGAAGGAAGGAAGGAATGAAGGAAGGAAGGAAGGAGGGAGGGAAGGAAGGGGGGAAGGAAGGGACTAGGTAATGTGTTGCAAATAGTTTTTAAGCAAAATAACTCATCAGTGTACAAACAAGATCTCTTCCAAGAAAAGTCGACATTGTTTCTGTGAGTACAGATTGCTGACAGGCGTAGTACTTGGCATTACTTGAGAATGGATGAGCACATGCTGGGGTAATCACAGAGCAAGGCATCTCACATGAAATACTATAGTATAAAATAATGTCTCTTGGGTTGAGATTCAGGAGACCTAACATATGGCCCCAATTCACCCAGGATTCTGGGGTAAACTCTCCTAGATTTTATATTTCTCATCTAAAAATGAGAGTTACTACACTTGCATTGTCAGCATGTGTCTAGCAAACACACTCCTATCATCTTTTAAAATATTTTGCTTTGTTGTGAGTATAAGCCCACCACCTCTCATAGGCTGGGCTCACAAACAAGTTCATGCCAGCCAGATTTTGCTACTTGTCTCCACTCTTTCTTCTTTTCTAATAGGTGCTGAGCATAACAGTTTTGTGTTCCTGGCTATCGCTGGTTAGCCAGGCAGATACTGTTGCTGCGTTGCTGGGTGCCTCAGTGCCCAGGGCACTGGACTCCACTCTGTCCTTGCTACAACCTGCACCTCTGTCTCCTGTGACACCAGGCACAGCATTTCCCCACTGGTGGCTACTGCTGCACAATAGCAAGAGTAGGTTCCCACTGGTACTGATTTCCTGAGCCTCTTGACAGGAGCCTGTGATGGAGGGCATCTGGCGGATAGAATCCAAGAACCATTCTCTGCTGCTGGAGTGTTTCCAGGCCATGTTGACTGTATAGTAACATGTCTCACACTTCTGTGAAATAGCTCATTCAGAATTTTAGGAAAATATTAATTACAGTGCGCCCGTACCTTTCATAGGTCTCAGAAATGAATATAAGAGAAACTGAGCGCACATGCAAATTCTACAGATCAATTCTGGGCAGAGGTATTATGCCCAGAACCACCCCTTTATCATTTGGACAGTGGTATTAAGTTAGTATTTTTACACCTAGTTGTCTTACCTAAAATGTGTTTTTTCCTGAGTAGCTAACTCTTTCTACTGCTAATAGGCTTCTCTTAAATAGTCTCATCAGGTTTCTGCTTTTAACCACAGTGTCTGAATCCCCCAAATAGGTCTAGTTCATATTCTTCCTTAGAAGGTTCCTCCACCCCACAGACAAATAGACTTCAATGAACTATTGTTATACATCTCAGCAAGTATCTTTAGACTGATCCGACACTTAGCAGCGGAGCAGGAGTAAGCTGGCGTTAGTGTTACGGGTGCAAACACAAGGCTCGTGCGGAGAGAGAGAAACGCCGACAGGCTCTACCGCATGCTGCTAACAGTGATCATTTCTCTACCACAGAGTTGTGTGTGAGTTTATTTTTTTACCTTTGTCTTTATCTGCGATTTTCAAGGGAGTTACAGTGACAGTGAATGATGTTTTAAACCTAAAAAAGAAAGAGAAAAAATAGTTTTAAACAATATTCTATCAGTTTAAACCAGGATGCTGGTCTAGTAGGGCTGTTGGATCACAGCCCTCAGAGAAATGGAAGAGAAATCCCAGAGAAACCACAGAGGGAGAAAAGGAAGAAAAGGAGCGCGTGATAGGAAATCCCTGAGTGATGTGTGGCTGCTTTGAGGGTGATGGGAGGAACAAGACCGACTGTAAAAGGAACAACGGAGGGAAAAAACGTGCGTGGTCCTCCCCTTGAACTTCTGTCACCACCGTGCTGGGGTGAACCATCTGCCTTTCCATCTGTGACAATTCTACCTCTGGCCCAAGTGCCCTCAAAAGTATAATCAAGTCAGCAGAGTAGACCTGTGTTTATCAGGATTTGAGACAAACAATATAGGAACAATTAACTTCCCTCAGTTTCTTCCCAGTCACTTAGGAAAGCTCTTCACCTTACCCTTGGGGCATAATGAATGAGGCTGTGATCCAAAGAATTGTCCCATGGCATGAGGAGCACTAATGGCAGGTCTCCTCAACCTCAGGGCTCAGTCCAGCCCCAATCCTTGAGCTCACAGGGTTTCAGCTTGGACTGAGGTCTTACCTTTGCTCACATACTGGCTGTGCAGGAAAAATTAACATAGGAGGCTGGAGACTGCATTTTATAAGTTTGGCCCTCAGCTTGTGTCTGGGAACTTGGCCTCTGAAATGTTTCCTAAATAGTAATAATATCTTGTGCCTGAGCCTATATTGTTTGCACAGACAATGTAATTCACAGTGAAAACCTTGACTGCTTTGCTTTCGAGAGCCTAAATCTTCATAGTCAAACAAAGAACGCCTATGTGACCAGCCCTCACTAAACACCCCGATTTCTGAGTCTCAGACAGGTTGACCAAGGCAAAACCATCACACAGGCCTCGCAGGAGGATGGGTGTACTCTCTGTGACCCCGTGTAGGAGGGGAGAAACCTTCACAGAGACTCGAGGCCTGGGTGTCAAACTCATTTTCACCAGGGTTCACATCAGGGTCACCTTCAAAGGGCCAAATGGAATTTCAACTCCTCAACAGTTAAGGAGTAGTTACATTTATACAGTCGTAAAATTACACTCAGCTCTGGCAGCCCTGCTCTAGACTCTGCCTGTTTCTTTATCCTAATTGATCTCTGTTGTGTCTCTAAATAAATCTCAGAAGTGAGTATGACCATGTGCTAAGTCCCCTGGGTCCTTCTAGTGAATCACAAAAAATGTGGGCAGTCTCAGGCCACTGGAATATTCACAAAATAACTGATAACCCTGGGAGATATGAGGTCTGAAGCCAAATTAACAGTTACCTTTGTGGAGCACAGCTATCTCAAAAAAATAAAATAAAAATAGTGCATGGACTAAAGTTGTTTAAATTATTTTAAAAATATTCTAAGAGAGAGAGGATATTGAAAACAGAGGTCAATGTGCAGCCCATGACATACCTCACTTCTCCTCATGTGTTCACAGGTAGTTTGCATGTTGTTTTTTGATACTATTTTATCTGTCTTCCTTGTCTTCAAGTATATTTACAGAAAATTAAGAGAGAATGGTAGCTAGCTTCCATTTCAGACAGAAATTTTGTTGCCCTCCTTTTTCAAGCATATTTCTACTCCAACTTCTTTATGTGTCAAAATCATAGTTTTCTTTCAGGGTTCAGCTTAAATTTCACAAACTGTAAATCATATTACCTTGTTCAGTTCTCTTATTATCAATTATGGGTCACGCTGCACCACATTTTTTTCCTCATAACCATATTTGTGAGGCCTTTACAGTCTTTGGGACCAGTGTGTGTCTACCCGGTACTCCATTTAGAGAAGAGAATCCATGGTAGTTAGGTACTCTGTGGTACTGTGCAAGAATGTATCGAAAGGCATTGTGTTAGTGTAACAGAAAGGATGTAATAAAAATAATAATTGCAATTGCTAGCATTTATTGAGTACTTACTGTGTGTCATTAAATTTTAAAGTTCTACTTTTATTAACTCAATCTTCATAAGAATTTATGAATTAAGACCTCTTATTTCCCCCATTTTAAAGACGAATTAACTGAAGCACAGGGGGATTGAATAATTTTCCCAAGATTAAACTGCCGCTAAATAAAATAGGCACGCTCTGAATTGACTCAGTCCAGCTCCAGACGCTGAAATTTTTTAATATTATGTGAAACTGCTTTTCATAAGTCCTGGTTAATATTAGGATTACCTGATTAAGGAAAAACAAAAAACAAACAAACAAAAACCCAAAATACCAAGTTGAATTTGAATTTTAGATAAATGACAAATCCTTATTACTAATAAAGATGTCTCAAATACTGCATGGGACAAACACTAAAATGGATTTGCTGTTTATCTGGAATTCTAATTTGACTGGATGTCTTGTATTTTATCTGGTAATGCTATGACTATGCATAATGATATATGAGGTCTATCTGGAAAAAGTCTAGCCATTGTTAATATAATGAGAATAGTTTGCACGACATAGATTCCACCTGGTAGCCAAGGAGAGTGGACTAGAATGCGCATGTGTGAACAATGACGACCTCATTGTACTAGTCAGAAGGGGCAGTAGATGCATTGAGAGAGCATATGTATCGTATGGATGTCACATTCAAAATAACTGAGGAAGTAGAGCAACAAATCTGTATCCAATTTTGCATCAAGTTTGAACATTCCTCCACAGGAACTATTTGGATGATTCAGAAGGCTTTTGGGGATGATGCAATGAGTGCAGTGTGGCACAAATGCTTCAAAGATGGTCGAGAATCTGATGAAAATGTCCCACATTCTGGAAGGCCTGCAACAAGCAGATCACCTGAGAAAGTGGAATGTGTATGGCTGCAATCAACAGAGATCAGCAGCTGACAGTGCTGGGACAACTGTGTGAGGTCCCAAAGTGCGTACTTTGAAGGGAACAAAGGCATCTTTGTCCTGTGTACAATGTTTCTTGTATCTTGTATCTTCTTCAGTAAATGTCTCTATTTTTCTTGTTACATGGCTGGACACTCTCTGGACTGACCTTCATGTATCTAAATAGAAGTACACTGACCTGTGTAATAGATAGAAGGATACATCACCCAGATAACCTTTAAGAAATGACTTGCTTTCCATTTTGGAGTGGAGTGTGAGCAGACAGGCTGTACCTGTCAGCCCCTCAGTGCCTGCTGGAGTTCCAGAGAGCTCCCTGTCTACCTAATCAAGCCCTTTCCAGGGCAGCTGATATCCATTTCAAAAGGCCCAGCCATTTTAATTCAATGCCAGGCAGCTCTGAGAGGCAATATTCACTCTGGAGCTCCTGCAGCTTGTTCACACCTTTTGGGGGCCTGCATTATACTTTGACTTCCTCCTTGGACAACCCTGCCTCTTCACCCTTCCCTTTCACTTGTTAACCCTTAATTAATAAATTATACCCCAGACTTTGTCTTAGTGTTTGCTTCCAGAGAACCCAACGTGTGAAAGCGTATAGATAACCAAGTAAGAGGACAAGAAGAACCCCCTTAAAGTTCCAACAAAGAACTTCTGTTAACAGAAAAAAAAAACATGTTATAAACCCTTTGCTGAACTAAAAGCAATACACCCTGGATCAGTTGGGGTTTCAGCAGGAAACAGAGGCACACTCAAAAGTGAAAATGAAAAGACTTTAATGAAGACACTATTGCAGTCATGTAGATGGGGTGAAGGAACCAAGAATGTTGTTCATAACAGGAACTTGTTTCCAAGAGCAAAAGTTGACATACAGACTGTGAAAGTCTAACCAACAATGCAGGAAGTCCTTCCTACCCTAGTCCCAAAACAATAAAGAGAAGAAATAGTCACTAGAGTCCAGTTAAACATGCAGCTGTAGCTGGGATAGAGGACCTTCGTCACAGACACTAAAAAAGTGTAACGATGGACCACTCATTGCCTGGGGTATAGGGAGCTGGAGGAACTCGAACACAGAACCCTCACTCTTCCCAGTCTCAGCCATTGCTGGTGACTCCCATTGGCTAAACCCAAGCAGAAGCCAAAGGACAAGATACAGGCAGAACAGCCTTCACACACAGAACAGGACTGAAGGGCAAAGAGTGAATCATGACAGATGGAGAATATCCAAAACTACCACACCAAGGTCAAGAATGACATGCTAGTAAACTCAATAAAGTAAATGCAGAACACCAGAGAGAGCAGGTCTCGGAAATTCAAAGACATGAGCTGTGCTATTCACATCCCCAACTAGCTTTGATATTTCAAACAAGTCACTCTATCTCTCTGGGCCTATTTTATCTTCTGTTAAAAGAGTTCCACAAACTCCAGGGTTTCTTTGAGTTTTAACAATTTGTAAGTGTACATACCTAAATTTCCTGTGCAAAGTATATAAATAGAATGAATTTGGGAAATGACATCCAGAATTATTTAAGAAATCAGGGTAATTAGCAGGTAGCAATGACCTGTTTAAAGAAAATTAAGAGAGCAGTGGGAAAAAGTCAACATAGGGTTTGTTAATAACAATGGATTATTACAAAGAGCAAAAGTTGGCACAAGAAGTGGCATGGAAATAGAATAATACAACAGAAAACAAAGGAAATCCAGATGGATTAATGAGTTATTATAATAAGCTTAGTGTAATATGATCTAATTCAAATCATAACAGACATAAAGAATACAAAATGCACATGCATCTAGTAGTTAGTTTTGTTTTTTTTTTAATTTGTAAATAAGAACACTATGGGTTAACCAAAAGAAAGGCGAATTTAAGATCAAAGTTCATGAACTCAGATTTTCATAGAGTACTTAGGAAGAGTAAATGAGATATTTATTTGAAACTGCTTTGAAAGCTTTAAATTGCCTCTTAAACACTATTGACCTTTTTGTAGGGATCAATCTATTGGAATCTTAATGGATTTTTAAAAATTGAATGAAAAGTACTTGAATTTTTCTAAGCATATATTTTTGAAAGCAGAATCAAGGTTCATGGCAAAAAAATGACATGGATAAAATGCAGTTCATTCGTATGGTAGGTCACAATATCCTTTGTCAAATATCCCAGTTTCTGCCCCTGTGGTGCCTCTTCACGTGAGAGGATGGTGCCCTGATGAACTTTAGAGCAGCTTTGAGATTTCCTGTGACTGATGAAATATAGGTGGAAGAGGCACGAGTCGCTTTGAGGCAGAAGTGCAAGAGCTGGCATGTGTCTTTCTCCTGTGTCATAATGAGTAGCATTGTACTGGGTAGAGGCTGCTCTGTGACCCCAAGCCCCAGAGTGACTACGACATGAAACAAAGGCACAGCCAACCCTAGATGGCCTTATAGTGTTAAAGAGAAATAAACTCTGTTGATATAAGTGACCAGGGTTCTTTTGCCACTTGTTACTGTAGCATAACTTAGCCTGTCTTAACAGACAGTTAGTTTTCCATTATATTTACGCATTCCAGTTTATATATTACCAAAGGTTCATGCCCTTGCTGCAGCTAGGACCTGTTAGTTTTAGGGTAGAAATACCTTACCTGCTTCCTTCACTTTTAAATGCATACAGATCTCAAGGTTTGTGTTTTGAGACTATAGAAAACCAAGGAATTACTCGATGTGTTAACCTCATGCCTCAGTCAGTCTGTGGGTTTTTCTTCTTGAGGCCAAAGAGGGTGTTTTGTATTTCTGGTATCAGTGCATTTGTTTACTGCTTATTTTTAATATTATTTGTTTAATTTGTTTCTTTGGACCTTTTTTCATCAGGCTCAAATTTAATATTTATATTGTTATTTTTTAATTTTTTTAAAGATTTTACTTGTTTATTTTTAGAAAGGGGAAGGGAGGGAGAAAGAGAGGGAGAGAAACATCAATGTGTGGTTGCCTCTCATGCATCCCCCACTGGGGACCTGGCCCATAACCCAGGCATGTGCCCTGACTGGGAATCGAACCAGCAACCCTTTGGTTTGCAGGTCAGTGCTCAATCCACTGAGCCACAACAGCCAAGGAAAATTTAATATTTTTATTTATTCAATATTTCACTGGATAGCATTTCAGGTTGACACTAAATGCTGAGTCCATTGTGGACAATTAAATCCATTAAACAGAGGCCACACCCTTATAGAAATTGTAGTGATTCCCATTGGCTGAACCCAAACAGAAGCCAATACTTCAACTGTATATAAATGTATTTAGAGAGAGACAAAGTAAAGAGAAGAGATGAGGTAAGACAAAGCATGGAGAGAAGAGGAGGGAGGAGTATCTTACGGAAAAGGAAGTAGAAATAAATTTTCATACTAGTTCAGGGCAGGGAGAGATTATGTCTTCTTCAAAGAAAGAGTTACAGTTAAATGGTAACGGCAGGCTGTGTAAAATACAGATCATGCATATGTAGCACAGACAGATTATTGAAGAGCCAGGTTTATTATGAAATGTATGAAATTTAAGCTTAAGATTCAGTCCTCCTGCTTGCACTTAATATCCCAAAGCCCTGAGTGGAGGGGTTTTGGCAAAACAGCATTTTCACAGGGTAAAATCTTTCTGTAATGCAATTTTGAACTTCTGCGAGAAAACTACTATTTTCTCTTCTCACTCTGATTTCCCTTTGTCACAATTTTTCTTGTTCTATGTCGTGCTGGAGCGAACATGCACATTTTTGGAATCTAGTTAAGGAGAAGTTGAATTGGGAATACATTTATTTGGGGTTTGGAGATATAACTGCACAGTGCACAGGCACATCTGTGTAAATTTATTAGTGAGTTTACTGCTGTAGAAATATATTCCAGAAATATTCTCCTCCCTTCAATGTATAGATAACTTAAATAGCATTAAGACATGAAAATGGACAGCCATTAATTATAGTAATATTTACATTTCCTAAACACTGAAGACTACAAGTATGTTAGCATAGCAGCCAAAGGATGCAGGGCCAGAAGACTGTGAAAATTTCTTCAAAACATGCAATAGTTGTGAAAATTTTTAAGTGAAAGATAATAGTTTACTTCAATGTACAGTTAGAATGAGCACTATATCCTGATAAGAAACTAATTAATAATGTGGTCTATATAATAATACAAAAACCAAACCAAGTTTTTGCACTTACCTTTACAAGACTTACATAAAGCAACATTTTTTTCAGGAGCACTCTGTTTGAAGAATCAAACTTTCAGCAGTACCATAAATAAAAATACATAAATCTGTGGTGTTGCATATTAAACTATGCAAGTCAACTTTTCTATTTTTTTATCCTCACCTGAAGACATTTTTTTTTTCAACGCTTTTAGAGGGAGAGATGAAGGGAGAGAAGAAAAGAGAAAGATCAATATGAGAGAAGCTCTGACTGGTTGCCTCCCATATGTGCCCAGACCGAGGATCTCATGTGCCTGTTGAGCAAAACTGCGACCCAGGTATATTCCCTGACAGGGACTCACACCCTCAGACATTTGCCTATGGGATGGAGCTCCAACTACTGAGCCACACCGGCCAGGGCAAACTATACAACTCAACTTCTAATAAGAAAAACTTCAGTCAATTATGCTAAAGGAAATATTTAATTAATATGTAATCTGTCCAAAAATGGTATTCAAAAGTATTGTCATATAAAGAGACGATGAAAGAGTAGATATCCAAGAAAGGTGAATATAAAAAAAAATATGTCAAGCAATTAACAAAAAGTATTACGCTATCATCCTGAAATTTTGATGTTTATAGTGTGTATCAGCTTTTAAAATTTCTATTATGTTGCCACTTCTTTTCTCATGCTAAAGAAATATCTACATTCATAACTAATTTTTAATTTACAATTTGTAGAATTAATTTTTAAAAAATAGGTCTCAATTTATAAAAGCTTCAGGACCCACAAAACCTAAATTTCTATATATGGGCAATTGAAAGTTATTATGTGAGGATTACAATCTAAAGAAAGGTATAGAAGTGCCAAATTTAATTAGCATTTGTGAGAGTAGATAATATTTGAATGCATGAATTGAGTTGGAGTCATCAAATACTGTTTAAATAACTTGAGTAATCCTTGAAGGCTATTACTGGACTAATAATCATCTTTGTAGCTCAGTATTTATACTTGGGCAGCACTGATGGTGAAGAAGAAGGATAATGAAATTAAGTAAAGGAAAAAAGATAAATATGTATTTAATAAAAAAAGATAGGTAAAATTACCAGGAGTTGAAGACCCATTCCATATGAAAAAAATATATATATACACACATATATGTATATACACACACACATATACACCATATATATGAAAAAGACAAACACCATTTGATCTCACTTATATGTACAATCTAGTGAACAAAATAAACAGGAACAAAATAGAAGCAGAGACATAGATGCATGGGACAGACTGACAGTTGTCAGAGAGGAGGGGGGAGGAGGGGACCGGATGAAAGACTGTGAAGGAACTAGCCAAAGAACATATTTGCATGACCCATAGACATAGACAAGAGTGTGACAATGGCCAGAGGAAGTGGATGCGAGGGTGGGAGTGAGGTGGGCCAAAGGGAAGGGAAAGGGGGACATCTGGAATAGTGTGAACAATAAAAATAAAGTAAAAAAAAAAGGTAAATTAGAAATGATACTGTTGTATCATCTCAAGGAACCTGGAAACAAGGCAGTGATAATAATAGTAATGTATTTTAAAGAAATAGGTTGGCATAGGAATATGTCTTGGGTATAAATTTGAAAAAAAATGTCACCCACTGTCTCATCCCTCTTCCAAATCAACTTCCCTGTCTCTCTTCCCCATTCACAGACCAACCTCTAGGAGGAGTTGTCAATATCCACGGCCTCCATTTGTGATACTGTTAATAACTTGTCAAGTATTCAAATTTGAATTTCAGTTCCCACCCACCCCTAAAACTGTTCTTCCAGACTACCAGAATCTCAATATTTCTTAACGCCAATTGATGTTTTCCAATTATTTTTTTACTAGCTATCTCATCAGCATTTGAAAATGTTTAACACATCTTCTTAAAACAATATTTCCCCTTGAACGTTTTTGTTTTTTCTCTCCATATTCTAACTATTCTTTCTATGCCTAGTTGTTAGCTCCATCCTCCTTTACATAACTATTCAGTATTTAAATACGAAGTTTCTGTAAGACAATTCTAGACCTTCCCCTTTTGTCACTGTATACTTTCTCTCTAGAAGATATCACTCAAACCTTCAGTTACCATATTTATGCTTTTGACTCACAAAGGTATAGCTCCCATCCAGAACTTCTTTCTGTACTCCTGGCTCTCTTTCCCTCTCTGAACACATATATTCTTATATCTTATTCTATATTTAGATTCCATATCTCTAAGAGTACAGATATAGAATTAATGTTCTAGAATACATAAATGATATATGCATATAGCAAGAATATATAAATGATATATATATACATAAATGTATACATATCAAAAATATATATGTAGATGATATATACATTTATGTATGTGATTATTCTTTAGTATCTAAAAGTAACTACTGTTGGAATAAAATGAAATTGAGTTTTCTCAATCATCCTTATCTTCTTTTTGGGTTTCCTAATGGAATTACTGGGTCTGCTATTTATCCATATGAAAAGCACATGATCTTTATCTTGGTCTCCAAGAAATAGTTTCAGAAACAAACAAAATAATCAAGGAAAATAGCTTATTTGGAAGGTACAGTGAACACCAGCAGGAAAGTAGGAAATTTATCCATTGAATACAGGGTGAATTATTAAACCAGATGTCACAGAGAGTAAACAGAACTTAATCTCATAGGGGAAAGATGTGAAATGGT
Source organism: Desmodus rotundus (assembly GCF_022682495.2). NCBI lineage: Eukaryota > Metazoa > Chordata > Mammalia > Chiroptera > Phyllostomidae > Desmodus > Desmodus rotundus. Next base: position 51,909,065 of record NC_071389.1, read on the forward strand.
ATAAAGGAGCACCAAATTATTTCATTTGAAGTGGCATTTTTATACCAACTCTGGCAAGTCACTGGGTAAGGGCTTTTCTGGAAGGATATTTATTTGCCGGTACTTCTGGCATATAGAGGAGAAATGGCTTCCATGGATCCAAACAACAACGGCAACGACAACAAAATGACCTGTCAGGCACTGGGATGCAGACATTGACAATTGGAAATAATTTTGATTACACCCAAATAGTGAAGTCTCAACGACGCACGCAGGGATCTCTCAGTGACCGCTGCAGCCCCCCTTTGTGCTGCTCAGGTTCCTGTGCTCCTCACATAACCTCACTCTGTCTTCTCATCGCTTATTCAGAGTATTTTAAAAACTGAAATGAGAGAGAAAAGTGGGACAAGCTGTTCCACTTGGTCTCAGGAACACAGCTGGTATTCGTTGTTCCATTCCTCTATTCTCTATTCTAGTATTCTTTCCCCTCAGGTTTACATCTGAAGTTCTGAACTCCAGCATAGCTCGTCTTTGCCAGTTATCACATTGTTTAGAAAGCATCAGGCAATTCCACTGTTACTCACCTGGGTATATGCTCCCTGTGATTATGTAGTAGCAATCTCAAAGCCTAATGATAATCATAATAAATTATCCTGGTCAACATCATTACTCTTTTCTTTGCCTGCTCATTGTACTGGCATAATAAGCCCAACATGACCAACCAAAAGTTATAACTTAAGATTTAGTGGAACTCTGCCCTGGCTGGTGTGGCTCCGTGAATTGAGTTCCAGTTTGTGATCTAAAGGGTCACTGGTTCAATTCCCAGTCAGGGCACATGCCTGGGTTGCAGGACAGGTCCCCAGTAGGGGGTGCGTGAGAAGCAACCACACATTGATGTTTCTTTTCCTCTCTTTCTCCCTCCCTTTCCTTCCCTCTAAAAATAAATAAATGAAAATTTAAAAAGTAAAGGCATTTAGTAGGAATCTTACTTGACTGAAAGTAAAAATGTGCCTCCTTTAGGAACAAGGACCTCTATTCTAAGAGATCCGAAACTTGTGGAAGCAGAAAGTACAACATTCTTAAGTGGATCATTGTGAATAATGTTGAGAAAGGTCACTTTTTTCACTTCTTGGTTATTGTCCCCCCCAAATAAACAAATACCTATTAGTATATAGCATAATATAATGCCCATTTGTTCAAAGTATACCACCCTATAGCACTCTAACACAGCAGGGTGGCACTTCCAAGAATATCCCTAAGCTCAGCTTTTAAAAAGTAATTCCAGCAATCTATCAGGACAGCCACTCCTGGATAATGGAGTATGTACTATGACCAGTGGGTACTATCAAAATGGGCCCATGGCCACATCTTGCTTCCTGTCAAGTGGATGCCTTTAATATTGTTATCTGAGACCCCATCATGATAAATCACTCTGTGATCCCTAGGAGTGTGAGCTTGTCTAAAACTCCATACAGATGAATCATTTCCTTCTTCCAGGATGGAATGATTCAATCAAATCAACTGCTCTACGTGGTTGGGTAGTGTCCTTCAGAGGTAGGACCATATCAAAAATGTAGTGCTGATCTTCGATGCTGAAAGGTCAAGCACTAACTAGATCATCCTTAGCGAGAATGATCCAATGATGTTACCCCAATGCACAGCCTTCATTACTGCAATCATCCACTGTGTAAACACTACTATGGCCAAGGGTAAAGGCTGGCTGACCTTTGCTAGGGGAATTATTCTGACTTCTTGTTCAGTGTTCTTTGGTGGGCCCTAGCACGAAAAACAGAGATTGTCATACTTCATAGCCATTCCCGCAGATAAATCTTCAAATATCTTTGTTTCCAATCCTTCAATTTTACTCTTTCCAGGACCTCAAACAACCAGTTAATCATTTATCTTTGTTCCAAAAAAATGCATATTATTACATGAAACTGTTTCTATTTTCATGTCTAGTTCATGGGCACTCAAAACTACCCATTGTGAAGATTTCACCTCTTTTTAAAGGCCACGTCTAAGTGTGAATAAAATGTGAGAACATTTTCAGCTTTCACTTACACATGGAGTCTACCCATTACGAACTGGGCCACATATCTGTGTAAGCTACATGTGCCCCGTAGTCTCTCTTAGACCCTCTCTTGAGTATGTTATACTCATCATAAGAGGGATTTTTGCTCCTGGGTCTGATAATACCGAGCTCCTTATGGGCAGTTCTGAATGCACAGGGATTTCATTCCTGTGGTCAAATAATACCAGGGCCTGGGAGCAAGCACAGGACAGCTTTCCAAATTCTGAAGAGTCTCCTACTGCAGACCACATGCTATTGATCTAAAATTCAGATTAATCACTGCAACCTTGGGAGGGGGGCTTCCCAAATAGTCTGCTTGGTAACCTTACCTACTACAAATACCTCCTGCAACATGAGACCCCTTGGGTCATATTACACAAGCAGGAATGTTTAACTTCAGCTGCTTCAGTGGCCTTTCTTGTTTTGGCTTCTCATCAAAATTGGCAGTTTTCTGAATCAACTGATAAATTAGCTGGATTGTTATTCCCAATCGATGTGCTGTCTTTATAACTCGAAGAGAGCTACAGAGCATTTGCATCTTTTTCTTTGGGAAGACATGACATACATAGAATGTGTTCTTTACCTTGGAGAGGTTTCTCAGAATACTACTCCCCTCTAATAAATTCCTAAAAATGCCACTGATTTGCCAGGTCCCTGAAGCTTTTAAGCTTTTATCTTCTATCCTTTGATGGATACGTGCCCTACTAGGGCATCTAAAGTATGATCTCCATTTATTAACAGAGTATTATACATCTAGTCAGACACTTTAGCATTGCATAGAATGTCCAAATAGAGTTTCTTGTGACAAAAGAAACAAATATTTTACTGCCAAGGGGCAAGGCCGTGTATATGTCTGGCTGTTTGTCTCCTGAATATAACCCACTGTCACTTTCATGTGAATTGCTTCAGATTCTTCTTCAAAATAGAAATTGAAAAGGCCACATTTGCCAGATCAATAGCTTCTGGTGCTTGCTTTGAGGCTATTGATGTGGCGGGTGTGCTCTCATTAATTTCTGCCATAATTGGCATAGTCTATGTTATCTATACTATAGATCTGTTTCTGTGCTTTCAAGATACCCAGAATAGCAGCTACAGTCCAAGCTGCCACTTAAGTCTATGATAGTCCCTCATCAAAGACACTGGCTTAGCCGGTTCTTGAAAAAAACAGATTGGTGAAATAAACAGAGCTATAAAGCTGACCACCCTGCTTGCACCTTTTAAGTTTTTGAAAGTGGCGTTAATGTTTCTATTATGGCTTCTGGCTTATCCTCTTTAGGGCTTGTGGGGTCAGAGTTACAGGCACTTTCCCTTGGCTTTTTCCTACCTTGCAGATCTTGTTTCACACCTCACATTCTTAGTTACTTGATGGAGCAGCAAGCTGAGCATATTTACCACTTGTCTGAGTGAGTTTGGGACGCTGTAACAAAAATAATATAAACTGGCTGATGTAAATAACTAACATTTCTCACAATTCTCAAGGCTAGGAAGTTCAAGATTAAGGTGCCAGCAGATTTGGTGTCTGGTGAGCCCCACTACCTGGCTTGCAGACAAAGACATCGTTGCTATATCCTCCCATGGTCTAGAAAGAGATCATCTTTATATGGTCTTGCTTTATATAGTCTCTAATCCCATTCATGAGGGCTTCACCTTCATGACCTAATTACTTCCCAAAGGCTCCACCTCCAGGTACCATCATTCTGGGGACTGAACTTCAACACCTGTATTTGAGGGGACACATTCAGTCCATGCTCCTCTCTGCTTACTATAGAGCTCTTATCTCATCTGTCTGGCTACTGATGCAGTTCCAGAAAGTTTTGGAAATGACTCTAAGACCAGTTGTGGTTTCAATTGTTTGAATTTGTGTTCCTTATGATGGAGACCCTGAGGTAAAGATTCAGTTTTAAATAGTTAATTTTGGAAGTGCAGGAAGCAAGAATAAAGGTATGGAAAATGGACTCAGAAAAGAAATGTCACTAAGCTAGCTACCTGTGGTGACTGAAGCTTAACCATACTGGGATACAATGTAAAATATTTCCTTTAGAATTATAAAATTGTTTAGTATTAGTTTATTCATTTCTACCAGTCATTGTTTGATAGCTGCTATCAAGGGGTGCTAATTCTTAGTCCCTCCAGTACCTCACGCATGTGGGGTAAAATTGTCTTCAGTGTTTCCAGACAGAAAAAAAAAAAGCCCTCAGGGCACACCAGAAAATGCTGAAGTCTGAGCTCGTGCTGCAGGGTCACTAAGAGTACTGACTCTGAGACGAAAGGCCTGTGCTGGGATTATCCTGGATAAATCAGTACATGTGCCAACTTCGTCTCACCTCAAATACACTGCCCTCCAGTGCCATTCTCCACACTGGATTTAGAATAATCATCTCAGGACACAAGTCTGATTGTCATCTTCTTATGCCCAACCCTTCGGTGGTGATGTCGTGGGAAGTTAAGACAGATACCTTCCTTGTCCTATCATATCAATGGCCCTGCAGTTTAGATTCTCTCACCTTTTGTGTCTACCAGTCATGTGGTAGACCTCTTAAAGAAAGAACAGGGAGTGAGAGAATAGCCTCATATGGCCCCCATACAAGCTCTAGCACAAACACACTGCCTTAAGCATTAAACCCTTAAAGATAACATCTAGGCCTCAGTTGTGTTTCAGCTCCAGGCCCAGAAAAGCAACAAGGCCAGGCAGGGGACACTATGGCTGGCATCAGGACCAGCCGCAATGACTAATGACCCTGGAAATGACCAATCAGAAGAGACCATGACCCTGAAAGGACACACCTGGAAAACTAACGGATATTATACTGAGATCCTCCCATAAGGCTCCTCCTGAAGTTCCTGTCTTTAAAGCCCCCTGAGGCAAGGAACCAAGCACGCCCTCTTTCTCCCTCTGGAGCACACCTGCCCCGCCCCCACCCCCTACTTGCCCCAGGGCAGCTCCCTGTCTCTGGAGCACACAGGGCCCGTCCCCCAATCCTTCCCCCAGGCATGTTTTCTTTGCCTTTCTTACTCCTAAGCTCCACGGGGTCTTCTTTTTCCTCTGTAACTTGTTGCCTGAGCGTGTGCAGCCCAGCTGGCTCCCTCCTTTCATGGCTCACTTCTACCTCTGTGAATTTCTAAATAAAATTTTCCATGTATTTGAGTTAGTTCTGAATTCTTTCTTAGCCAGAACTCAAGTACTGAGGTTGCTGTTTTGCTGTTGTTTGTTATGGCCAAAGGATGAGGTCAAATCTGTTTAACATGACCTACACCTTCTGATAGTCTGTTTCCGCCTGTCCCAGGGCTTTTGCAGATGCTGCTCTCTCTGATTAGAACACATTCCCTCACATCTTTCACACTTCCATTCAAGCATTACTTCCTCAGAGATGCTGGTGTGTGTATCTTACCTACTGGTGTCTTACTTTAGTTAAAACAATCTGCTTTATTATGTAGAATCGTGGGGCTCTATAGATTCTCTGGGTATCAAAAAAATGAAACATGTTCAAGATGTCTGAATAATTATAAAGCCACTTTCTCTTATATAATTTCTGGGTTCAGGTCAAGGAAGAAATGGGAACACTTTTTATAACCTAAGCATTCCTACATGTACCCTTTCTCCGTGCAATACCTCTGATTTCTTTCCTCTTGGATTGAGTATTGGCCTAGAATAGCTGCAATCTGTTAAAGACTCTAGGTACCTAAAGTGGTTGTCACAAACTCTGGTAGTGATGTAAACGTGCCTGGATTACAGCTTGGTGCAGTCATATAATTTCAAAGCAATATATGTAGTCTGAGCCTTGTTAGAGGTTGCAAAAGAATGATAGCATGCTTATTCAGCAATCCAGCATGCCATCTCTTATGCTGTCTGCAGTGGGGTGCTGAGGTTCCCACTGTCAACAGGGGCTTTCTTTCCTGCTCGGCCCCATCACATAGTCATGCTGGCTGGATATGGACCTTCAGTACACATCAGACACTTTCCTCCTTGGCAGCAGCAGAACACTGTACTGCAGTATGGATGTTAACTACCCAGAGTGAGCAGACTTCTCGGGTTAAGGGCAATGTCTCCCACAAAACCTTGTTCACTTTGGATACCAGCAATGTACTCATACCAGGGGGTCCAAGGCCACTCACACTTCTGATTACTGTCTACAACTTGAGGGTTAATGCTACTCTCTCAGGTTCAATAATTCACTAGAACTACTCACAGAACTTAAGAAAGTGCTATACGGAGAGTTTTATTTTAAAGGATACAAATTAGGACCAGTCAGGTGACAAGGTGCAGAGAATGAGGTTCAGCAGGTCCAGGCAGGTGCAAAGCTTTCATGTCCTCAGGACACCATCCTCCCACACATCAGTATGTATCACCACCCAGGACCCCCAACCAAATTTAGATGTCCAGAGTTTTTAGTGGGGCTTTATTACATAAACAGGATTGGTTAAATCATTGACCACCTGCTTGAACTCAGTTTTCATCCCCCTTCTCCTCCCTGGAGTTCAGACAAATACCAAGTGGCTCGAAGCCCCAAACCTCTAATAATATGGTTGGTCTTTCCAGCCTGGCCACTCTCCATCCTTAAACTATCTATGGGCCACTTTGAATCACCTCATTAGAGTAGACTCAGGCATGGTCCCAGGACCCACCACGAATATCACAGACGCTTCCATCACTTCGGAAAATTCCAAGGATTTAGAAATAGTCTTAGGAATCGGAGACCAGGACCAGATAAATTATTTTTTATGCAACAGATATTCATACTACTTACTGTCTGTGTTTACTGGAGTCACATTAATAAATTAACTCCTCACAACTGCTTTTTGAATAAACTGGCCATAGTCTATGTAGAAGCAAACCACTCTTAAACTATTTCTGGAATACAATAATCAGTTATTCAAATATTTTGACTACAAGAGACAGAAGGATATAAAACTGATCTACACCATGTTGATGATAATGTTTATTACACTTATGTTATTCTTTTGATTAGTGGGTCATACATATTTATAGTTTAACAATTATAGATTATTATTTTTAATATCATAAATGAAGTATAAAGCAGAAATAGAATTTTCACAAATAATTTAAGCATACTTCATTTTACGTGGCTCTTGAAAACTGTAAAACGTATTATACTGTGTATTCTTAAGTGCCACAAATAGAAAAATGTCATGCATTTTCTTCTGTGTGCAATTTAGCTCGTTGCTAAAATAATAGATTATTTCTTTAAAGAGTCACTGTAATTTAATTAATAAGATTACCTAATTAGTTTAATTAATATAGTCCAGTTACTTCAGCATTTGAATTCTAATATTCAACACCTTAGCCAGCCTATTTCTTTGATAACAAAACTTCCACTCATATTGAATGCAAAATACCATCATAGTCTGAATTCTAGTTTTTCCACTTGAAAAAAAAATACTCTAATAAATAGAAAATGAAGTCAAAGTTGCTGTGAGATCTTAAACAAAGAAAGTGTTCCAAAATCTTTATTAGCATACTGGTTCCCCCATGAAGTGTTAAACATGTCACTGAGTCTAACTTTACTTAATCATATTTGGATGGATGGGCCTGTCAGGACTGCCTAACTCTTTTAAGCCTGGTTTCTTTTTTGTCTGAAATCTTCTGAATTGCCCTGGGGTTGGGAAAAGAAGAGAGAAAATAATCTAAAGGGAGGGTGATAACAGTAGGAGTGAAACTTTTTATTTGTTTTGTTGGAAATATAATTTTATAAAACTCTCCTCATGTACTGAAAGAATATGGGCCAATTGCATTCCCAATGTTATTCTGTTAAATTATTCTTTTCATTAGATATTCTTCACCACACCAAATTACGCTACATAAAATGAGTTTTAACTTTTAAAGTATTAACCTGGGGTATTCTGAGACTAAATGTTTCCATCAAGTGTATATGAATCTTCCTGGCACTCAAGACTCATACTTCAAGAAATGGATTTGCTCATACAATTAAATATAAGCAATTGCAAGTTAAGCAGATTTCTATTGCCTCTTAGCAGCCAAACTCCAGTGGGGGTGATGTAGGCAGAGCCTTAACCTTTAAAATTGTGGCTTTCTGCCATGCCTATATTAAAGCATCTACGGTGCAGGGGGCTGGGCACATGTGATAATGAGAATTTAAAATCCCAAACTAAATATAGGGAGGGAAATTGTCATGGAACCTAATTAACCATATAAAGCCTACACCGCTCAGCTTTCAGGAGTAGTATGAGCACACAGTCACTTCAGAGAAAGAGATGGCATATTTGAGTGTGAAATGTTGCAAAGGTTTAAGTGGAATCGCTTCATTAGCTTACTGCTCTGGTTTAAACTTTTATGGGCACTGGGCTATCATGTTGCAAATTGTGGTAAAGATTTGCCTTGATTGCTATCCTAGTGTCGATTTCCCTGCTCTTTCCTTCATAGTTTTCAAATGGCTACCTGGGTGGGTGCATTTTCTAAGATTAACATATAATGGCATATATTTTTATACTCTTCAGATGCACCATAATAGCATCCAGGTGAACCATCATAAAATGTCTCCCACTTTATGGACAAGCCCTTATTTCCCTGTCCATCTTGATCTTAGACTATGGTGTGATTGTCTATCTATGTTTTAGGAGAATCCAGTGTTGAATTACATCTGTGTGCATGGTTGGAATAAACAAGATGCATAGTCAAGACTCCAATTCTGTATATAGGGTTTAGTTCTCCTTATTACCTCTTTGTTCTCTTTATAGGAAGTCAGGGGCAGGGAAAGAATTGAAGGGAACCTCTCCCACCAAATTGTTGCATCAGTAGCAAGCTCTTTATTTTTCTCAATATCTTATTTTTCCACACAGAATTCCTTTATTTGCTTAATGAAATCGTACATAATAATGTTGATGCTGAAAACATTCTTGTGGTCACTCAAACTTTTATTAAAATTCATTAGGTGCAAAGTTTTAAGCTATTAAAATATAAATTTATTCCAGCCTCAGAGTTTAAAATAAATATATTGTAATTTTAAGTAGTAACAAAATAATAGTTATCATTGGGGAGTTAGGAATAGATGACTGGTGAAGAATACGCCACCAGGTGGAATGATTGCGAAAATCTTCCCGATACAAGTCAATGTTGCTCCAGCTGAAGTAGTGATGCACACAGGTGTGTGTGTGTGCGTGTGTATTTGTGTGTGTGTTAGTAGGGAAAGATGTAAAGTGTTTAAATGAGAAAAATGGTTGGTAAAGCTCTTAAAGCTAGTAGAGTCTAGTGCTCCAGTACAAAGCAAGTACCTTATAAATTTAAGCCTTTGGACTACACATTTTAAAACTGTGTTTTATAGGGTATTACCATACTCTAGATGGTAAACTGTCCATCACTAAATAATTTTGAGAAACTCTTAATACTTTATCTTACTTCTTGGAAATTCAAAGGCACACAATACTACAAATATTCTTAGTAAAGCATCAAATAAATTAAGATGTTATTCATTTCTGTGGTTTGACTAGGATGTTTTTATTAACAGAAGAACTATTTATATTTTAAGGACATTAGATTTTTGGAGGAACAATCAAAGAATGATGTTTCAAACAGTAATATATCTTATTCTGATGCTCTGATTTCCCTATTCTGGTTTACTCCTGTTTAATTTTTTAAATTTTTGTCCATTTAAATATTTTGTTATTTAAGTTGTCCAGAGAATTCATTTTATTAGAATCAGTTAATCAACTCATGAGCCAGAAATATTTAATGGTGTGGTCCCTACCAGCCAGAAGCCTTTAGTCTAGTAGAGAAAAGGATTTTTTTTAAAAAGTAATAATAAGTCTTCCTGAGATGGCAAATTTTAATCAACCACATTAAAAGAAAATAAAAATAAGAAAAAAATGATCTTCTAATAACAGAAATAAATAATTATTTTGAAACTTACCTCTATAAATAAAGTAAGTACTCTGAAGTCTCAGAATATTTCTACATAATTTCAAGCTGGATATAAATTGAAAAATTCATCTGTATGCAAAACTAAATATTTATTGGCCATAATTTCAAATAGTTAAAAATTAGACTGTAGGCTAAAAATTTTTAACTTTTCTAGTTTCATGCTGTAGCATTTTGCAAGAGCCCCATCCTTGAAGCCATGGTAGAACTCTGTGCTGAGACAATGACCCTGTGGTCTTGACTGCCTTAATATCTACTGTCGATTTTTTTTAATAATATCGCTTACTAGTGGTAATGGTTACACAGTCCTAGTAGGGACTATATTGGAAAATTACCCATATAATTAATCAGAATCTAGCCCAGGCTAAAGATTTCTTTGCTTATAGGTTACTTACTGTCTAATTATGTCCTTTTTAACTATAGTGAGTTTAAGCTTCCCCTTTGTTGTGCTTGGGGGTTACTTTGCATTTTATTAACACAGAAATTGTGGTACAGCACTGTAATGGGGTTATTTGATGGCATAGGGAACACTAAATTTATCAAAAGTTATATTGAATTACAATCATTGCATTGTATTTAGTTGTAAGGCAATGGATAATTATAATTAGGCTGCCCGTTCAGTGGACAAATAAGTATTTGACTCTCAAATTAAGACAAAACAATAAAATAATTTAACAAGTTTATGAAGCAAAATACATCTAATTTGATACTTATAATGGTTCTCTGGAGTAAGCAGTTACATCTTATTGGTCACTTAGCCTAAAATATGTTGTTTTACTTTGCTCAATAACACATGGCTACAAAAGGAGAGCTAAAATTAGAAACTACTTCAAATGTCCTAAAAACATTTGTAAGTTAATACATTGTAATAATGTCTTCAGTGTTCTAGTTTCATCCCTGTGCCATCACGTAGGAACAAACAGCTATCACCATCGTCCTTCCTAGGGGCTTTGTGATGATTAATTTTACGTGCTAACTTGACTATAACAGGGAGAGACCAAACATTCAGTTAAACAGGACTCTGTATGTGTACCTGAGGGTATTTCCATATAGGATTAACATTTGAATTGGTAGATCGAGAATGCAGATTGCCCTCCAAATGTGGTGGAGGAGTGTCCCATCCTATCTGTTGTGAGCCCTAAATAGAACAAAAGGTGCAACAAGGTGATAGGAGAACTCAAGAGTAAAAGATTTTAGCATGAGCTATAGTTGATAGGCTTAAGTGATTAATGCTGGTGGAAAGCTGTTATTCCAGGAACTGGAATGCATGACCTACTTGATTCCAGGAGGCTAACAAGCAATTGAAGCTTTGAGCTCCACCCTGTGGTGGCGGGGGAGGGGAGAGGGCTGTCTGCAAGCAATTGAGATGGAATCAAAGACATTTTGTCCCCGGGAGGGAAGTCTGTGACACAGATAAAGAATCAGCAGATACCATCAGCAGTTGATCAGTAGATAAAGAAATGCTAGGAAAATCATGTGACTATAACTCTTACCTGATTAATCTTTTTTTTTTCCCCAAGCCCTTTAGCAAAACCTTTTCTTCTCCTTATAAAAAGGTTGGCTTGAGATGAGATGTTAAGATGGTTTGTAGGGTACATAACCCACTGTCTTCTCAGATCCCTAGCATCTGAATAAAGCATCCTTAAAAATTCAATCTTTGTCTCTACTTATTGGTTCTGTTAGTGACAGGCAGCACAAACGTGGCTTTCTTGGTTTCAGAGGGAACCTCTGAACAGCTATCTCCCTAGCTGTTTTTAAGTCGAGACATTGTCTTCTCCGGCACTCACACTGGAACTCACACCACTGGCTCCTCTGGGTCCCAGGCCTTCAGACGTGGACGGGAACTGTAGTAGGCAGTGAGGCATGAGCAGAGCAAGGATGACAGGCCAGGTACAAGAGGTCACTAGGGCAAAAAACTCTGGGTGCCTAGTAACAGGTAAAACTAGGAAAACAGGCACCTCAGCTCCAGGGTGTCCTTTCGTCGCCTAGCGTATTACTCCCCAAGGAGTTTAGAACCCCTGGCCTTTCATGTCAACAGTCATGTGGCTAAGACCCTCTGACTTTTCCTCCCTTGGCATGTCACTGGTTATTTAGTAGACATTCTTAGGAGAGGATCAAGGGGGACAGAATGGCCTTATATAAATCCCATACAAGCCCTTGCATGACCAGCCCATTAAGCATTAAGTTCTCAGTACAATGAGGTTATAACCCGCACCAAATGATCCTGGAAGCTGAACCTTGGTTCTGTTGATCACAGAGACAGAGTTTTGGTCAAGCTGGAGATAGCATCTAGGCCTCAGCTGTGCTCAGCTCCAGGCCCAGAAAAGCAGCAAGATCAGAAGGGGCAAAGCCATGAGTGAATCAGGAGAAGTTGCAATGACTAATGACCCCTGCCTTGGCATCAACGAATCAGTAGAGATCGGGACCTCAAAAGGACATACCTGGAAAGCTGAGAAATATTCTACCAGGACCCACCCCTGAGAACTCCAGATAAATACCCTCAAGAGAGAGGACCCAGTTTGGCTGTCTTTACAGAGCATGCCTTTGGTTTTCCCCACCCACTTCACTGAGGTGCATTTTCCTTGCCTCTCTCTTTCTGCTAAGCCCCAAGGGCCCTTCTTTTGCCCCTCTAACTTGTTTCCTCTGCCCATGTCTTCTACAGCTCACTTTGTCTACCTCGGTGACTTTCTAAATAAACTTTCTCTTGTAGTTTGAGTCTTGACTTCTTTCTTAGCCAAAACTCAAGTACCAAGAATGCTAAACCAAGGTGTGGTCTGGCTCACCTGGTTCTTGTACCATTCTAGCACTGTACCAACACCTGGTGCTCTTCTCCTGCCAAGAGGGCTACAGCTCAGGCTCTCCTGGCTCTTCAACTGATAATGGGATTCCTTAGCTTCCATAATTCAATGAGCTATTTTTTAAAATAATTTTTAGATTGATAGAGATATAGATGTATAGCTAGACATAGATGATATAGATATAGATGATATAGAGATCATATAGACATAGACAATATAGATATAGATGATATAGATACAGATGATATAGATAGATATAGATATGGATATACTCATAGATGATATAGATATGGATATAGACATAAATGATATAGATATCACCTAGTGGTTCTGTTTTTCTGGAAAACCTTGACGAATGCAAGCTCTGTCTTATCTTTGATGCAGCAAGATTTATAACAGCACCAACATACTCTGCATTATTTATTGGAAAACCAAGTAATTGAGTTTCACATTTTAGAAATACTACTCTCAAAAGATGGAGAAATTTATACTTTTCTGAAGAAAAATTAGAACCAAAAAAGTTAACAAATGAAGGTTTTAATGCAATTACATGGACATTCAAGACTGATATACTCTGGATTTTGGAATAGAATGAGAGAGACTAATAAGTTAAAAATATTTCTTCATGCTTGGCTTGTTTATTTTCTCTTCTGAGTTACTGTTATTATACTGCAACCTATATTCTGACAACAGGTGGTAAGGAAACTATAACTGAGGGAAAGCATATACATACAAGTTCAGTTATAAAATTCTGATTATTAATGTAGTTTAAAAAGTTGAAATATAGTACTCAACATGTAAATTGAGTAAATGATTTTATTATTTGGTGGTGAAAACAGAACGTGTAAAGGGAATGACTTGGAAATTAAGGGAATATCTGTTCTTGGCAGAATTTTGGATGCTGGCAAAAATACATGTTTATCTAGGAATGAAGGATTTAGTAACAAACTTTAAGAGTTAAAAATAGAGAAGAAACTATTTATTTTTATACGAAATACTTTTATTGTTAAGAAAATCTTGGTATGCTAGAATATGAAAACATAGAAAAGATGTTTGAAAATTTAAGATAAATTCAATGTAATATTAATTTTTTAATAGAATAAGGGGATCTAGACCTTGTACAGTATATGCATAAAGTTAACTTTTTTTCAAGTGGATCAAAGATTTTAATTTGAAAATAAAGCCAGACAAGTGACAGAAGTATACACGGGTGAATGCCTCATGAGTGAGTACAGAATATACGCTATTCTTCACCCTCTCGACTCTTCCAGGGAATCCTAGAGGCTCAGTTAGAATGTCAGCTAGATCAAAGCATGCAAGGAGTTCGTGTGCATAAGGGATGCATAACTGTTGTGTTAGACATTGCTTATACAACCTCAGTGTTTTCAAAGGCAATGATGGAGGAAAATGATTGTGACACTTACTGAAATTCACTGAAAAAAACTAGGATAATAACTACTGTACAAAGAAATAAAATTAAAACTATCAGAATTCAAGGCATTGCAGTTGAAAATGTACTCCATTAAAAAATATTACTTCATTCTCAACAAAAGAAAAAAGCAAACAAAATATAACCAGAGACATTGAAATTAAGAACATTGTAACAATAGCCTCAGGGGAGTGGGGAGGGGATAGTGGGGAGAGGGGTCTATAGGAGCTACTATAAAGGACACAAGGACAAAATCAAGGGGGAGGGTAGAAGTGGGGGAGGAAGGTGGGACTGGCTGGGGTGGCATGGAGGGAAGGGGAGAAAATGCAGACAATTGTAACTGAATAAAAATAAATAAATAAATTTAAAATTAAAAAATAAAAAAATAAAAAATATTACTTCATTCTGAAGCAGTTCTTTTATGGAAGTTAAGTAAAGAATATAATTACTTGTTCTGGAATTGCAAATTTACTCAAAAATTCTTGAAGTTTAGTTAAGTAGACATAAATATAAATATAAACTTTAAATAACATGCCATCCATTTCTGATAGAGTTGCTTATCAAAAAATATGGCCATATAGACTCTCAGTAATGATGTTAAGCCCTTTTATAGCAATATTGACTACTTCAGGAGGAAGGAAAGGTATCCCTTCATTTGTTGAGGAATATGGCTGTAAATGGTAAAATTTCCCACATGTTAGATTGTTAATGTGTGTGTTGCATGCAATTGTGTCAGCTCTGACTCCTGGCAACCCTGTGAATGAGTGATGTTCACGAGGTTCATTGGTCAACAGTCCTACTTGGTTCCTACAGAGTCACACCAATGGCTTCTTTTATGAAGTCAATTCAACTCATAGGTGATCTTTTTTTCCTTTTGGCTTCTATTGGTCCCAGCATTATTGTTTTTATGTGTCTAAAGTAGAATAGCTTCAGTGTTGCCATTTGTGCCTCCAATGATGTTTCAGGCTTAATTTGTTCAAGAACCCACTTATTCATCTTTCTGGCATTCCAGGGTATTTGTAGAGCTCCCCTTTAACACCATATTTCAAACATTCTTTACAAAATCTTGATGGTCTTTTATTTTTCATCTTTCTTCTTTTTGTACTTCATTTTGGAAAGTTTCTATTACTATATATTCAATTTCAATGGTCTTTATTTCTCTGGTGAATAATCTGATGTGAATCCCATATAATGTATTTTTCATCAGGGAGTATATATTGTATTTTTGGAAGTTTTATTTGACTCTCTTTTCTGTCTTCCATTACTTTCCTTCTAGGTTCAGTGTTAGTGTTGACACAGATTATAGAAGCCTGACTAAGTTGAAAAAACAGAGCTCTAAGTTCAGGAAAATGGAGATGGCTTTAATTTGTGAGACCAGACCACCCGGAAGAATAGAGCTCTGTAGAGGAAGAGCTCCTGAAATCTGCAAGGGAATCCTCCTTCGTCTGTTGCTGAGTCATAAGCCACGCATGTGTAAGTAGAAACATCCTTTGACCAGGTATAAAATGGGGAGGTTTAAGATACAAATTGCCAGAGGTCACACAAGGTTGAAAGATCTGAGATTTAACCATTAAAAGAAAGAAACTCTTCCTGAAATCTTTTAGACATGGAAGATATCAAAAATACCAAATGGTATTTCTATAAATAAAAACTATAATAAATGAAAAAATGTTAATGACTTAGATTAAATATTGCTAAAAATATAAATCATTATACTTGAAGTAAAAGCAATAGGAACCATCTAAAAATCACTGAATGGGGAAATAAAACAAAAACAAACAGATCTCTAGGGAAAACTTGGAACAATATCAAATTTAGTAATAATCTAAAAGAAAATTGTTGTAAACTGTAAATTTTCAGACTTAAGTAGTTCAGTGAACTCCTTAAGAAAATAAATAGCCCTAGGTAGATGATGATTCACTAAAAACAAAACAAAAGAAAAAACAGAACAAAAATAAAGCCTGTAAAAAACATAAGAAGTAAAAAAAGGGCATATGTGCAAAGAAGCAGAGACAACAGCACAGTTCTCGTTACCAAGTACATGAGATGAGAATGAAACATCTTTAAAGTTGTAAATGATTTTTTAAAAAATTGCCAATGTAGAATTTTATAACCAGCAAAGATATCCTTTAGAAATCAATGTAAAATAAATACATTTTTGGGAAAATAATGATGATAATATCATCACCAGCATGCCATATCATAAGAAATACTAAAGCATTATTTTTTAGGCAGAATGCCAGATAGAAAATTGAATTTGTACAAAGAATGATAAAAACTAGAAATGGTAAATATATAAATAAATAATTTTATTTATTTTATATTTTGAATTTATTTAATATATATTGGCTTTTAAAGGAAAATGGTAATGATCTTATTACAATGTTATTTTAATGCAAAATTATTTTTGATAGTTACATATACTATAAATGACATTTATATTGTTATATATATTTAAATCTATATAGCACATATATATGTAAAATATGTGACAGATATAGCTTATATAAAGGATGGGAAAGGGAATTTTGAAATGCGTCAATTTAACAATCTAAGATTATATATGACATTGTATAGTGCCATTTATTTAAATTGTGAAAATTTTAAAATGCACATGTTAAACAGAAAAACAAAAAATAAACATAAAAAATAAAGTATAATTTAAAAACAAATAAAAATATAGAAGGCATTTGACAAAATTCACAATCTGCTTAGTAATAAAATTCTTAGCAATAAAGGAATGAAAAGGTTTAACCTTAACCTGATAAAATGTATCTATAAAAAAAATTAAATCTACACTTAACATTACAATTAATGGTGAGAGATTAAATGTGTTTTCTCAAAGATCAAAAATGAGGCAATGATGCTTACTCTTCCCACCTCCATATAACATTAAATTGGAGGTCTTATCTAGTTAAATATGGCAAGTAAACAAGTAAGTAAGACAAACATTATGCAGTTTGAAAAGAAAGAAGTAAAACTATTTTTAGTATCTATTAACATGCCTGTGCATACAGAAAATTAAAAACTATGAAAAACAATGTAATGTAAGTAAATGTAACACACAGGATATGAGATTAATATACAGAATTATATTGTGTTTCTACAGATGAGCAATAACCAATGGGAAAACAAAATTTAAAATGATAATTTACAATAATATCAAAGGAGTCAAATACATAAATATTTAACATGTATTCAAAAACTACATCTTGAAAAGTATAAACTATTTTGAGATATTAAAGAAATACCAA
Source organism: Desmodus rotundus (assembly GCF_022682495.2). Taxonomy (NCBI): domain Eukaryota; kingdom Metazoa; phylum Chordata; class Mammalia; order Chiroptera; family Phyllostomidae; genus Desmodus; species Desmodus rotundus. Next base: position 51,926,487 of record NC_071389.1, read on the forward strand.
ATAAGCAGAAAAATATACTGTTTCTTAATTGGGAGATTCAATATTTTCAAGGTGTCTATTCTCCCTGTATTGAGATGGAGATTAAAAGCAATCCTCTTAACAAAATGATATCAGATTTTGCTTTTTGGTTTTTGTTTTTTGTAGAATTTGAGAACTTGATATTAAAACATACTGGAATATTAATCATCCACTGGTGTGTATTGTTACCACAAGCTTATCAGCTGTAAGCAATTTGCATTTATTAAATTATAGTTTCTATGGCTTAGAAATACAAGGACATTTGCCCTGGCTGGTGTAGCTCAGTGGATTGAGCGCGGGCTGTGAACCAAAGGGTTGCAGGTTAGATTCCCAGTGTGGGCATCTGGGTTGTGGGTCAGGTCCCCAGTAGGGGGCATGTGAGAGGCAAACACACATTAATTTCTCTCCTTCTTTTTCTCCTTCCCTTCCCATCTCCCTAAAAATAAATAAAGAAAATCTTAAAAAAAAAAAAAAAAAGAAATACAAGGACACCGTATCTATTCCCTGCTTCGTTGTCTCTATGGCTACAATCCAGTGCTAGCCAGTGCTTACCTGGGGAAAAATTTGCTTTCAAAATCACTTATGGGGTTGTAGGTACACTGAAATTTCCTTTTGGACTAAAGGTCTCAGTTGATAGTTGGCTGTTAACCAGAGGTCATCCTTGGCCTCTTGCCATTCAGGCTTCCCCAACTTTCATTGATCATTGAGAGAGATTCTGCTAGCAAGGTTCAGAGTCATGGAAATAATATACACCAATAGTGGTGTTTTAATCAAGGCCATGAAGAGGAAGTGAGGCCCATTGGGGATAATCTTTATGTATTTCTAGTATATACGAAAATGCAAAGGATTAATAATCAGCAAAAATATTATTTAATAGAGAAAATAAAGTGGGAATATTTCCAATATCTGATTTAAGAAGTTAATTCTAATCTAGATCAAGATAGTATGATATTGGCATATGAAGAGTCATATAGGTCAATTAAACTGAATAAAGATTACAGAAATAGACTCACACATATATGGTCAATTTATTTTATCAATGGAGTAAATATAACTTAATTGGGAAATGGTTGTCATTTATAAATCACTTTTTATTTTCAGTTCTAGTTAACATATGTTATTATATTAGTTTCAGGTGTACACCTCAGTAAGTTGATATTACATAACTTATTAAGTGGTCATCCTAATAAATCTTGTACCCATCTGACACCATAAATAGTTATTAAACTATTTTTGACTGTATTCCCTATGTTGTACTTGACATCCTCATGACTATTTTATAACAACCAACCTGAACTTCTTAATCCATTCACATTTTTAACCCATCCCCACCAACACCCTACCAATCTGACAACCATCAAAATGTTCTCTGTGTCTATGATTCCTATCTGTTCTGCTTGTTCATTTATTTTGTTTTTAAGATTCGGTTGTTGATAGATATGTATTTATTGCCATTGTATTGCTCATATTTTTTATCTTCTTCTTCTTCTACTTAAAGAAGACTCTTTTACATCCCATATAATACTGGTTTTGTGGTGATGAACTCCTAAAGCTTGTTCTTGTCTGGGAAGCTCTTTATCTGTACTAAATGACAGCTTTGCTTGCTAAAGTAATCTTAGTTGTAGGTCCTTGCTTTTTATCACTTTGAATGTTTCTTGGCAGTCTCTTTTGGCCTGCAAAGTTTCCTTTGAGAAATCAGCTGACATTCTTATGGGAGCTCTCTTGTAGGTAACTACTCTTTTCTTCCTGCTTTTAAGATTATCTTTTTGTCTTTAAACTGGCATTTTAATTATGATATGTCTCAGTGAGGGCCTTTTTGGGTTCATCTCGATTGGGACTCTCTGTGCTTTCAAGAGATTGTGTGTCTATTTCCTTTACCAAGTTAAAGAAGTTTTGTGTCACTATTTTTTCTTTATTGTATTTTATTTTTTTCAAAGCCTTTATTTTATTTTTTTTAATTAACAATAATCGCACCTCAGATAAACCTCATTGTCTGTGATAGCATGCCACTCTGCAAGGCTTATTATTTTTTGATTTAATATTTATTGTATTCTTTCCATTCTCATTTAGTCCCCTTATAACATCCCCCACCCCAGCAATCACCACACTGTTGTTCATCTCCATGAGTCCTTTTTCCTTTTTGCTCAATCCCTCTAGACCCTTACCTCCCCTCACTAGCTGTCATCCTGCTCTCCATCTATAAGTCTGTCCCCATTTTTCTTGTTAGTTCAGTTTGTTCATTAGATTCCACATATGAGTGAAATCATATGGTATTGGTCTTTCTTTGACTGGCATATTTCACTTAGCATAAAGTTCTCCAGGTGAGTCCATACTGTCACAAAGGGTAAATTTTTCTTCTTTTTTGAGGCTGAGTACTATTCCATTGTGTAAATGTCCCACAGTTGCTTTACCCACTCACCTGTTGATGGACATTTGGGCTATTTCCATGTCATGGTGATTATAAATGATGCTGGAATGAACATAAGGGTGCTTATGTTCTTTCAAATTAGTGCTTTAGGTTTCTTTGGATATATTCCCAGAGGTGGGATTGCTGGGTCAAAAGGCAGATCCATTTTTAATTTTTAAAGATATCTCTATACTGCATTCCACAGTGGCTGTACCAATCTGCTAATGTTTTCTTCTATGATATTTATAGTTTCAGGTATAATATTTAAGTCTTTGATCCATTTTGAATTTATTGTTGTGTGTGGTGTAAGAAGGTGGTCTAGTTTCATCTCTCTCCATGTATCTATCCAATTTTCCCAATACCACTTGTTGAATAAAACAATCTTTAGCCCATTGTTTGTGCTTTATTCCTCTGTCAAATATTAATTAACTATAAAGTTGTGAGTTTATTTCTGGGTTTTCTTTCTGTTCCATTGATCTATGTGTCTGTTTTTATGCTAGTACAATGCTGTTTTGATTAGTACGGCCTTATTGTATAATTTCATATTAGGTAGTGTGATTCCTCCAACTTTGTTCTTCTTTCTCAGCATTGCTGTTACTATGTGGAGCCTTTTGTGGCTCAATATAAATTTAGGAAATATTTGTTCTACTTCTGTGAAATATGTCATTGGGATCTGCATAGGAATTTTGTTGAATCTATAGATTGCTTTGGATAGCATGGACATTTTAATTATGTTAATTCTTCCAATCCATGAACATGGTATGGGCTTCCAATTATTTATATCTTCTATTTCCTTCAGTGTCTTATAATTTTCCTAGTACAGGTCTTTTACTTCCTTGATTGGGCTTATTCCTATGCATTTTCTTCTATTTGTAGTAATTGTGAATGGGATTGTTTTCTTAATTTCCTTTTCTGTTAGTTCTTTATTGGCATATAAAAATTGAAATGATTTCTGGATATTAATTTTGTATCTTTCTACTTTGCTGAATTCACTTATCAGTTCTAGTAGTTTCTTGGTGAAATCTTTGGGGTTCTCTATGTTTAATATCATGTCTTCTGCAAATAAAGAGTTTTATTTCTTCCTTCCAATTTGGATGCTTATTATTTCTTTTTCCTGTCTGATTGCCATGGCTAAGACTTCTAGCACCATGTTGGATAAGAGTGGTGAAAGTGGACATCCCTTTCTTGGTCCCAATCTTAAGGGAACACTTGTAGTTTTTGTCCGTTGAGTATGATGCTGACAGTGGGTTTGTCATAGATGTCCTTTATTGTGTTTAGGTATGTTCCCTCTAATTCCACTTTGCTGAAAGCTTTTTATCATAAATGGGTGCTGAATTTTATCAAATGCTTTTTCTGCATCTATTGATATGGTCATGTGGTTTTTACCCTTTATTTTATTTACATAGTGAATCATATTTATTGATTTCTGAAAGTTATACCAAACTTGCATTCCTGGATAAATCCCATTTCATCATGGTGTATGATTTTTCTGGTGCATTGCTATATTTGGTTTGTTAATATTTTGTTGAGAATTTTAGCATCTATGTTCATCAGGGATATTGGCCTACAATTTTCTTTCTTTGTGCTGTCTTTATGTGGTTTTGGAATTAGGATAATGCTGGCTTCATAAAATGAGTTTGGGAGCCTTTCCTCCTCTTGAATTTTATGAAATACTTTGAGAAGAAGAGGTGTTAGTTCATGAAATGTTTGGTAAAATTCACTTCTGAATACATCCAGTCCAGGGCTTTTGTATTCTGGGAGTTTTTTAATTATTGATTCAACTTCATTAGGTGTAATGTCTATTCAGATTCTCTGACTCTTCCTGATTAGTTTTGGAAGATTGTATGTTTCTAGAAATTTATCCATTTCTTACAGTTTATCCAGTTTGTAGGCATGTAGTTTTTCATAATATTTTATTACAATCCTTTGTATTTCTTTGGTGTCAATTGTTATTTCTCCCCTTTCATTTCTGATTTTATTTATTTGTGTCCTTTCTCTTTTTTTCTTGATGAGTCTGGTTAAAGGTTTGTCAATCTTGTTTATGTTTTCAAAGAACAAATTCTTGGATACATTGATCTTCAGTTTCATTTTTTTAGGCTCCATTTCATTTATTTGTGCTCTGATCTTTATTATTTCCTTCCTTCAGCTCACTTCAGGCTTTGTTTGTTGTTCTTTTTCAAATTCCTTTAAGTGTGAAATTAGATTGTTTAAGCTCTTTCTTTCTCCTTTCTTTCTCTCTTTCTTTTTCTCTTTCTCTTTTTCCCCTTCCTTCCTTCCTTCCTTCCTTCCTTCCTTCCTTCCTTCCTTCCTTCCTTCCTTCCTTCCTTCTTTCCTTTCTTCTTTCTTTCTTTCTCTCTTTCTCTTTCTTTCTTTCTTTCTTTCTTTCTTTCTTTCTTTCTTTCTTTCTTTCTCTCTCTCTCTCTCTCTCTCTCTCTCTCTCTCTCTCTCTCTCTTTCTTTCAATCTTTCTTTTTTTCTTTCTTCTTCTTTCTTTCTTTCTTTTTCTTTTTTTGATAGACCTGTAATGCTATGAATGTCCCTTTTAGGACTGTTTTCCGAGTGTCCCACAGATTTTGGATTGTTGTGTCCTCATTTTCATTTGATTCAAAGTATCTTTGGATTTCTTCCTTTATCTCATTGTTGACCCTTTCATTGTTTAATAACATGTTATTTAGCTTCCATTATTTTGTGTATTTTTCAATTTCTTTTTGTAATTGATTTCTAGTTTCATAGCATTGTGGTCAGAGAAGATGCTTGATATTATTTAAATCTTCCTAAATTTATTGAGATTTGTTTTGTGTCCTAACATGTGGTGTACCCTAGAAAATGTTCCCTGTGTACTTGAAAAATATATATATTCTGCTGGTTTGGGATGAAATGATATGAAGATACCAATTAAATCCATTTGATCTAGTGTGCCACTTAAGGCTCTGTCACATGATTTTCTGTCTGGAAGATCTATCCATCAAAGTCAATGGGGTGTTAAAATCCCCAACTATGATTATTTCTGTTGATCTCTCCCTGTATGTCCATTAAGATTTGCTTCCCATATTTAGGTGTTCTTGTATTGGGTGGGTAAATATTTATTATGTTTATATCCTCTAGTTGGATTTTTCCCTTTATCATTATATAGTGTCCTTCTTTGTCTCTTAGGATAGACTGGGTTTTAAAAGTCTATTTTGTTGGATATAAGTATTGTTATCCCAGGTTTGTTTTTTTTCTTTTCCATTTTCAGGAAACACTTTTCCATCTCTTTACTTTTAATCTGTTTGTATCTTTTGATCTGAGATGTGTCTCTTGGAGGCAGCATATCTATCTATCTGTCTTGTTTTCTTATCCATTCAGCTATCCTATGTCTTTTGGTGGGAGCATTTAAGCCATTTCCATTTAAGTTGATTACTGATAAATACATATTTAGTGCCATTTTATTGTTAGATTGTTTTCTTTTCTTTCCTCCCTTCCTCCCTTCCTTCCTCCCTTCCTTCCTTCCTTCCTTCCTTCCTTCCTTCCTTCCTTCCTTCCTTCCTTCTTCCTTCCTCTCTCTCTCTCTCCTTTCTTTTCTTTTCTTTTTTCTTTTTTCTTCTTCAAACAAGCCCTTTTATATTTGTGGCAGTACTGGTCTGATGTTAACAAACTCCTTTAGCTTTTCCTTATCTGGGAAGCTCCTTTTCTCCTTCCATTTTAAATGATAGCCTTAGTGGGTAAAGTAGTCTTGATTGTAGGTCCTTGCTTTTCATTTCCTTGAATATTTCATGCCACTCCTTTCTGGGTGAAATGTTTCTGTTGAGAAATCAGATGACAGTCTAATTGGTGCTCCCTTGTATGTAACTACCAACTTTTCTCTTGAAGCTTTTAGGATTCTCTCCTTGTCTTTAAGCCTTGTCCTTTTAATTATGATGTATTTGGGCCTAGGCCTCTTGGGTCCAATTTGTTTGGGACCCTCTGAGCTTCCTGGACTTTTGTTTCTTTTTCCTTCACCAGATTAAGGAAGTTTTTGATCATTATGTCTTCAAATAGGTTCTGTATCCCTTGCTTGCTCTCATCTTCTGTTATTATCATGATGTAGATGTGGTTGTGCTTCCTGTTGTCCAAAATGTTTCTTAAATTCTTCTTATTTTTTAAAAATTCTTTTTTCTTTTTTTGCTCTGCCTAAGTGTTTTATTTTTCCTATCTTATCTTCCACATCACTGATTTTCATCCTCTGCTTCATCCAACCTACTGTTTATTCCTTCCAGTGTATTATTTATTTCAGATATTACATTCTTTATTTCTGACTGGTCTTTTTTTATGGTTTCTATGTATTTTTTTCATGCTGTTGAGTATCCTTATCATCATTACTCTAAACTGTTTCTGATGAATATCTTAGTCCAATTCATCTAGTTCTTCTTCTGGAGAATTCTCTTGTTCTTTCATTTGGGGCCTGCTTCTTTGCCTTTCCATTTTTCCTGCTTCTTTGTATTCCACCCCCCCCCCCCCCCACCTTAGTTGTTAAACTAAAACGTGATATAGCCTCAACCTGTAATCAGCAGTCTGGTTTAAACACCACAGGGTAGGACAGATTAATTCCTGTGGGTGGGGCTATTGCTTCCCCTCAGTCTATACCATTCTGAAAGGGGTGCTCTGCCTGAGAAAGATGGCTTCTGCAATATGGAGAATGACTCAGCACAGGGATCCTGGCTGCTGTTCCTTCAGTTCCCTGCCCAGAGCATCTTAATGAGAGGTTTGCTGAGGCCAGATGCTGCTTGTTTGAGGGAATTTAGGTATATCTGAAGTATGAACCAAGAAGACAAGTCATTCATATGCAAAAGCTGCTGGGGACAGCTTGGGTGGTCCTAAAAGCTGGGTGGGGTAGGGCCTCAGGGAATCACCAGGTTCAGGTAAACAGTGTGAACCAAGTTGATAGAGTCTCAATATGGCACCTGCCTGCTGGATCTGTGCAGGAATGACTCAGCAAAAGAATAATACCCACTGCCAACACTTGTGTCTAAGAGAATGCTGTCCTTCCAAGTCTTGCACTAATGCCAAATAATTCAATTTCTCCACATATGTCTCTAGTGACTTTCAAGTTGCTTTTCCCATGCAAGGGCTCAGAGGTAGTGAGTCTGAGTAAGTTCATGTACAGAGTCTTTAAGAAGAACTTCCTGGGACTCCAGAAGTTTCCATCTTCTTCAGCCTCAATCCCTGTTATTTTTTTCAGCCAGATGTTATGGGGACTTCTCTTCCTGGCACTGGAACTCTGGGCTGGGGAACCTGGTATGGGGCCAAAACCTCTTGTTCATCATGGGGGACCTCCACAGCTGAGATATCCCTCTCGATTTTTATTCACCACACCTGAGTGGGGGACAAATTTATCCCATGTCTCTGCCACTCCTACCAGTCTCAATGTGGTTTCTATTTTAATTCTCTAGTCACAGGACTTCCATTCTCAATTTCTCATGGTTCTGAATGATGGTTGTTCTATAGTTTAGTTATAATTTTGATGTGGTTGTGGGAGGAATTGAGTTCCATGGTTACCAACACTGCCATCTTGACCAAAGTCTAAGGAAATGATTGTCTTTTCAACAAATAGTTTCAGAGTAACTGAATAGCCAAATGTCATAAGAATAAATAGATAGCCCTGGACAGGTGGCTCAGTTGATTTGAGCATTGTACCATGAACTAAAAGTTTGCAGGTCAATTCCAGTCAGGGCAAATACCTGGGTTGTAGGTTTGATCCCTGGTCAGAGCAAGTGATCAGTGTCTCTCTTTCATGTAGATTCTTCCCTCTCTCTTTATCTCTTTTCCTCTCTTTCCCTTCCTGTCTCTCTAAAATTAATAAACACATCCTCAGGTAAAGATTTATAAAAAAGAATTAATGGATAAAATACAAAAAGTGAAAACTAAAATTATAAAATTCTTAGAAAAAAATTTTTTGATGATGAGATAGACAAATATTTCCTAAATGGAACACAAAAAATACAAGTTATAAAAGTAAAAATAATAGTTAAGCTGGATTTCATCAATATTTTATAACTTCTACTCATTGGTAGACATTTTTATAAAAAAAGATATACTACAACCTTGGAGGACATATTTACAGTAAATATAAATTTTATTTAGACATATTAAAAACACCAATGTTTCAACAATAAGAAAAAATTACAAAATGGGAAAAATATTTAGATATTTTACAACTCACAAGAGAATGTGAAAATTATAATTAACGCATGAAAAGATGCATACTATTTTTAGTTATCAAGCAAATTCAAATCCAATTCATAAAGACATGTCATACACATCCACTAGAGTGGCTGGCACTGGGTACCAAATATTGAGGATGTGTTATAAATAGACATTCATATATTGCTATAGGGAATATAAAATTGTACAAGTACCAAACATTGAAGAAGAACTAACACTATTCCTTCTCAAAACTCTTTCAAAAAGTTGAAGAAGAGAGAACATTTCCAAATTAATTTCATGAGGTCAGTTTTAGCCTAACCAAAGTCAGACAAACACCCTGCCTTCAAGAAAACTGTAAAATCAATATCCCCAGTGAATACAGACGCAAAAATATGCAATATATTACTAGCAAATTAAGCAGTGCTGTATACATCCAGAACAAGTGGAATCTATCCATTGGATCCAAGCATAGTATAATATATGAAAATCAATAAGTGTGATATACGACAGTAGCATAATAGAAGACAAACTACTATCAATCATACAACTACTTCAATAGATGTAGTAAAATTTAACACAACTTAACCTCATCATGGTAACCGCACTCAATAAACTAAGATTAAGAGAAAACTACCTCAATATAATAAAGGTCACATGCAAAAAATCAGTTAACATTATTCTCAATGGTGAAAAATAAAAAGTTTTTCCTCTAAGATTAGGAATAAGATAAAGATTCCCACTTTTACCACTTTTCAATTCAATGTAGTATTAAAATTCTTAGCAAGAGTAATTAAGCACAGAAATGACATAGAAACATTCTAATCAGAAAAGGTGACATATAACAATCTCTGTTTACAGAATGTATGATTTCCTAAAGATTATACATACACACACACATAAACTCTTAGAAATAGTAAATTAATTCAGCAAATTTTCAGGATACAAGATCAACATGCAAAAATCAGTTGTGTTTCTATATAATAATAATGAATTACACAAAAATTGAAAACACAATTCCACCTATCCTAGCATCAGACAGAATAAAATAGTTAATGATAAACTTAACCAAAGAAGAAAATACTTGTAAACTGAAAACTCTAAATATTCTTGAAAGAAAATAAAGTTAAAAGAGTAAAATAGAAAGATATCTTGTTTTAAAAAGTTGGAAGAATTATTATTTTTAAAATTCCCATACTACCCTAACTCATCTACAAATTCAATAGAATTTCTATAAAAATCCTACAGGCAATTTTTAAAGAAATAGAAAAAAGTCCTCTTATTCATATGGAACCATAATGGATCATAAACAAATGATATACTTTCAAGAAAGAAAAACAAAGCTGGAGGCCTCATAGGTCCCAACATCAGAACACATTATAAAGTTACAGTAATAAAAACATTATAATCATGGCATAATGACACACATGAGACCAATGGATCAGAACAGAGAGCCAAGAAATAAATCTGTGTACATATGGACAAATAATCCTGAGACTATTTCCCCACAATAGGGAAAGGATAGTCTCTTCAACAAATGGTGGGGAAATAGGACAGGCACAGGCAAAATAAAGAAATTGGATCTGAATCTCAACACACACACACACACACACACACACACAATCAACCAAAAGGGGTTAAAGACCTAAATGCAAAACCTTAAATTACAAAATATACAGAAGAAATCAATGAGAAACATTGACATTTGTCTTGGCAATGACTTCTGAAATTTGACACCAAAGCACAGGCAACAAAAGCAAAAATAGACAAATGGGACTACATCAAGCATAAAAGCTTCTGGGAACAATAACAATAAAAAAATCACATATTTAAAAAGTAACATACAGAATGAGATAAAATATTTTCAAATCATGCATCTGACATGGCATTAATATAAGAAACTCCTGCAACTCAATCACAAAAACAACAAAAACCAGTAACTCAGTTAAAAAATGAGCGAAGGTCTTAAATAGACATTTTTGAAAAGAAGACATACAAGTGGTTAGCAGCTATATGAAAAGATGTTCAACACCCCTATTTATCAGGGAAATGCAAATCAAAACCACAGTAAAATATCACTTCACATCTGTTAGGACAGACATCAAAACACACATACAAACAAACCAAAACAAAAATACATGCTGGTGAGAATGTGCAGAAACTGGGGACTTGGAACTTTGTGCATTATTACCATGACTCTAAAATAGTGCAACCCGTATGGAAAACAATAGAGTGGTTCCTCAGAACATTAAAGCTAGAACTCCCATATGATCCAGCAATTCCGTTTCTGGGTATGATATTTATCCAAAAGAATTTAAAATAGGATCTTGAAGTGGTATTTTTACCCCCATGTTCAATTATTCAAGATAGCCAAGAGGCAGAAACAACTTAAATGTCTAACAATGGATGAACTGAGGAAGAAAATATGGTACAACAATACCTACAATGTAACATTGTTAAGTTTTAACAAAGAAGGAAATCCCGCCACATTGTACAACATAGATGGACTTGGAGGACATTTTGCTAAGTGAAATAAGCCAATCAAAAGAAATACTGCATGTTTCCTCACACATGAGGTAGCTAAAGTAGTCAAATACATCGAAGCACAAAGTAAAATGGTGGTTATCAGGGGCTATGGGCAGCTACTGTCAATGGGAATAGAATTTGAGTCTCAAAAGATGAAAAAATTCTAGATAATGTTCTTTAAAACAGTGTGCCTATGACAACAATATACTGTGCACTTGAAAGTTTGAGGGCAGGTTTCTCTTATATGTTTCTTATAGTAATAATAATAATCAGGATGAGGTTGATGATGATGTCAGTGAGGTAAGAATAAAATAATAAAGAAGATTGAGTGGTCATTTCAGTAAGAAAGAAGTGTGGTGTTCGAGAAGTCGATAGATATTAGTAGTTAAATAATACGTTAACCAAGATTAAGACTCATTCAGTTTAGCGACATGTACATCATTGGTGAAATTTAAAGGAGCATTTATAGAGAGAGTGAGGCTAAAGCTAATGAGAAGATGCTTCAGACATAATAGGAAACTGTGGGAAAAATGTAAGAAAGTGGTTATAATTTGAGTCAAAACAGTAGCAGCTCTTAGAATGGGAAGAAGGGTTTGTGATTAAGAGGGTATGATGGAGGATTTCTGAGTGTCTGGCACATCCTTATTCCCTGACATGTACAGTAGTTATAAGTCAGTTTGTGTTACAATACTTATGTAAGCCACACATGCACTCATTTTACATATTTGTGTTATACTTAATAAAATCTAAATTTTGAAACCTTACAGAAGAAGAATGAAAATAGAAGAGCAGGATAACAAGTTTTGCTGTTCATGAAAGCTGATATATAGTGCAGTAACTAGAGACAATTGTAGAGTTAAGAAAGGTTTTTATGTTCTTAAAGGAGGAACAAAACATATTTACCATCCGATATGAATGATCCAGCTGCAAATAAAAATTGATGATGAAAAAGAAGCAAGAGAATGGTGGAAGTATGTTCTTAAAAGTAGATAGAATCAAATATATATGTGGAAGCTTTGGCTTCAGTTAGGATCAAGGGCAGTTTATCTCTAATAACAGGATGATAGTTCAAGAGTGACCATAGATTTTAGCAGGTGGGTTAATGTAGGTGCAAACTTGTGGAAAATCTATTCTAACATCATTTTCTAACTTCAATAGTCTAACTTCGTTTTCCAACTTTAATAGACAGAAGGTCATCACATGATTTTGTGGTGAGGAGGAGGGCTGCATGTTTGATGAGATGGAAGAACTAAACAAATTGAAGTCTGTGAGAGTGGCTGAGAGACTGAAACAGGAAAATGAAATGTGATTGCTCACATCATTAAAGATCCACTGGAGGTTTTGGGTTATGATTTCAAAGTGAGAACAGTCAGCATGATTAATTTTTTTTAGCCTTATGGTTTAGACAGGTGAATAAGAAGTAGCAAGAAAGAGACAAGGAAACTGAAGTTGTCTGAAAAGAAGTAATTATAATATTAATCTTGTTTCAAGCTAGAAAAGAGGAAAGGAGGTAAAACAATGAGAGGGTTGAAAGGCAAATAATAAAGATGTGTGTTATAATGGAAATAATGGAGTTAAAGCACTTGGGAGAGTGAGGTATTAATAAGTTGTGGTCAGAAAAGAAACTTGAATTTAAAATAAGGGTACAATTGAGTACTAACATAGGAATGAATTGTTAAGGAAGGGAGGTAGACAAAATCATCAAATGCACAGAGATCAAGGTAATTGAAATGTGAATGTAATGGAAATATAATCTATTTGGGTATTGAAATTACTAAAAATTATGTTAGGAGAAAATACCAAGAGTGGTAGCAAGCCAGAATTCAGATTCTGCAAGGGCTCAGAAGTTGTGGTTAAGGTGTCTTTGGAGAATCACAAACTGGAACAGGGTGGTTTGATTTGATTAAAAAAATCTTCAGATATTTAGAGAAGAAACATGAAGACAGGTCTGGAAGTAATAATGAACAACAGGAAAGTTACCTATGTCACCTCAGGTTTCACAAACATGGGTAGTTGACATTGTTTTAGGGGGGGTTGGTGTGGACCTCGTTAGAAGCATGAAGAACTCTGAGACTCCTTTTCTCACTAGTTCCAATAGTGACATGGAATCTTAGAAACTTGAGATCTCATCCAAAGCACCTGCATTCCTGGAACTCCCTCCTAGTTCTAGGAGCAAGACAGAGCTTTAGCAGTGGGGGTTTGGATGCCAAATAACAGGTTGTTCTACCCGGAACGCCTGGAATTCTGTGGTCCTTTCTTAACTTCTTCCAGTGGAGACAATTTAATTCTGTTGAATGTGGATTATATCAACTGCACTTAAGGTGATTTACATGCAATAAATATTTTTAGGCCAAGGAATTTCATTTTAAATACTTTTCACTTATACTTTTAAAGTACAAGTTTATTAGTTCTTTTTGAAAATATATTTCTCTAGTTAGACTATATTCTTAACAGATAAGGTTTGCACATAATAGTAAAAAAAATGAAATTTTTCTTTACCCCCATTGACCTTGTAAAAATTCCAATTGAAGCAATAAATTCCTTTGTGCACTAGTGGTTCTGAACTCCTTTGAGGAATACCTTTTACTTTGTAAGTATAGCACTCAAATGAAAAGATCTGAGAAGATGTTGTTTGTCAGACTAGCAGGTAAGTTGATGTTTTCCAAAAGTATGTGTTTTATTTTTTTCTATTTCTTTAACTGTTTTTACCAAACCATGATGATAGAAGTGAAGAAGGATAATTGTTTTCACAGGTAATGATATTTATTGAATCACTATTCTGTGCCAAGAATTGTGCTAAATTCCGATGACACAACAGCAAGATTAGACCTTACTCTTCAGTCCTTACATGTTTTTTTATTTTATTTTATGGAAATAATGTCATAGAAATAAATTGCAATAAAAATGATCATTTGGTCATTCAGAGATGAAAATGCCATGCTAGGAAAAGTTATATGATTAAAAAATATGCCTAATTTACTTATTTAGTTACTAAAATTTGCTCTAAATAAATAATAAAGCCTGTTATCACTAATAAAAACTTCACTGGAGAGTTGGAATCATCTTATTGTAAGCTTTCTTTTAAAATTAGCATTCAAAACATGTGAGGTATTTTATGTACATGATCCTCAGAATAATTCTACAAAGTAATTATTCTTAATTTCATGTACTAATGTAATAATAGAAGTTTGGAGAGATGGAGGTGTTTTCTAAAAGTAATAAGCAATACAAATTAGTAGCAAAGGCTTTGAGATGACAGGGCCAATATGATTTCCACTATACCATACTTATCTAGCATTATTTGTAGAAACATGAGCTGATATGTTGCTTTCTCTTTTTGGCGTAGTTCTTCATACTTCCCTTGAATGTCTTTAGAAATGGAAAATACATGAGCCATTTGTAATTATAGATCTGCTTCCTGGAAAAGAAGTTAATGATTTAACTTATGCAGGCAAGCTCATAAGTTATTTACTATAGTACTTTGTCAACATTACCATAGTCAATACAAATTTAGGGCATAACATTCTATTCGGATGCGCAAGAAACTGCACTGCAACCATCTTCTCTAAATGTGTTTTCCAAAAAAGCAAGTTTGTGCTCCCACAGAAAACTGTACAAGGTAGGTATAATCTGTATCCTGAAATTTATTTTTTAAAGATTTTATTTATTTATTTCTAGAGAGGGGGGAAAGAAAGACTGGGATAGAAACAGCAATGTGTGGTTGCTTCTCGTATACTGCCAACTGGGGACCTGGCCTGCAACCCTGGCATGTGCCCTGACTGGGAATCAAACTGGTGACCCTTTGGTGTGCAAACCAGCACTCAATAGACTGGCACACACCAGCCAGGGTTGTATCCTGAAATTTTTAAATAATATGCAAAAAATATTCAGATTACCAAATGTGCTCACATGTGGTACAAGCATGGTATGCACTTGTAAACATATATTGCCACAAAGGCCAGACAACACATTTTTATAGTGTTGTGTAAGCATGCATGTTACCTCTATATAAATTGACATTTTTTCAAGGCAAACTTTATTCTTGCTATCAAAGATGCAAAATGCACAAGAAAGCTTTACTATATAGCACTTCAGTCTTCCAAAAATGAATTGTTGAGGTGCTCTGTCTAAATGCTCATATTTAGGGTAAGGAGCTCCAAACCTTAATCTTTTACATGTGTATAAATTAAATTGCTGTTTGTAAATGCAAAAATAAACTATGCATGATTCACAGTGGTCTGAATAATCTTTCCATCAAATATATCAAATCTTGTCACTTTCTCCCTTAAAACTTTTCAGTGGATTCTCACAATACAACTACTACTTTTCAAATTTTAGAATGGAATTTTATGCTTATCACAACTATTTTTCCCCCTGTTCTCACAACAGTTTTTTTAAAATTATTTTATTGTTGTTCACGTACAGTTGTCTTCTCCCACCCCTCTCCCCTGTCCCACTCAATCCCACCTCCCATCCTCAACCCTACCCCCCTTTGGCCTTGTCCATGGGTCCTTTACACATTCTCCCTGATGACCCTTCCTCTTCTTTCTGGGTTGTCCCTCTCTTCCCTCCCCTCTGGTTACTGTTAGTTTGTTCTTTATTTCAATGTCTCTGATTCTATTTTGCTTGTTTGTTTGGTTTTTTGATTAGGTTCCACTTATAGGTGAGATCATATGGTATCTGTCTTTCACCACCTGGCTTATTTCACTTAGCATACTGCTCTCCAGTTCCATCCATGCTGTCGTGAAGGGTAGGAGCTCCTTTTTTCTTTCTGTTTGTAGTATACTATTGTGTAAATGTACCATAGTTTTTGATCCACTAATTTACCAATGGTCACTTAAGCCATTTCCAACACTTGGCTATTATAAATTGTGCTGCTATGAACATTGGAGTGAATAGGTTCTTCTGAATTGGTGTTTCAGGATTCCTGCTCGTACAATCCCAGCAGCAGAAAATCTTTCACCTTTTACAACTGTTTTTTTTTTCTTCACTTCCCACTCCATCAATCTCTAAATTGCAAACAATCACAACAAAAATAAATCACTGTTTCTTATATATGTTATATATTTTTAATGAACGTGATTTTTTACATTTTGATTCCGTGCCTCCTTATTCAATGGAAAATTCATTTCCATCATGGCTCATTCAAGGTATTTTTTACATATATTACTTTCTGAAACACTTCTATGCTAATTTTCTCCAACACAGAATTACCTAGTCTGTTTCGCTTGCTCTGGAGCACTTTATTTATATGATTTATGCATCTGTGTATGTATTTTACTATCTTTTTCTAAGCTATGAACTACTGGAGAGGATAAGCCTTGTCATATTTTATTTCCCTAGTCATTAAAAATATTTATTATTAGTTGCATATCTTTACTTGCTACTAGGAATGAAGTAGAAACCTTTATATCTCACCATGAAAACAGTAACTGACATATGTCAAGAATCAGTAGCACATTTTGAATGAAGACAAAAATGACAAGCACTCAGAAAAATTTCTTCAAGACAATTATTTTCAGAAGTGATGAGGAATGGGAAATCATTCATCAGTTGCTTCAGATTATTTCCCAATTTTGAATTTCTATTTGAAAATTTAGACTGACTGAGGCTGCAACACTTTCATCCACTTCAGGGTTAATTTAACTCATTATACTATTTTCAACATAATCATTGAAATAAATACATTTACATAAAATGGTTCCTTTTAGCAACAATGGAAATTAGGTTGGTCTTGGAGGCCAGTAGATACTTTTTAAGTGGTTTGCCATATTCCCAGAATTTTTGTAGCTTTTGCTTTAAATTTTAGACTGATTATACTAGATTGACACCTTTTTTTATTCATTCTACACTGTTAAAGATAAGTACTGTAATATGTTTTACAAATTCACTGTGAATTATTATTTTTAGTAAAACCATCTATTCAAATCCCAGTAGAAGTCATTTAGTCTTCCCATAAAATCCCCACACTTTTCTTTAAATGTTCCTGCTAAACAATCATTAATTTTTTCTGTCATACTTTAGGTAACAATACTGCTTATGAATGTTCTATAATGACTTGCTGTTAAGATTGGAAATCCACTCAAACTCAAAGAAATTAATAGTGTCAGTGATATAATGCTATTTAATAAGTGTGGATGCATTTAAATCCTTCTGCTTACACCACACAAGTGTTTATTTCAAGGGACAAAACTTGAGAGTAAACTCTGAATGGAAGAAAGTGTAAAATTTGGTGAGGGAGAATGTATTTCTTTGAAAGGCCACTCTTCTCCATGATGAATAAAGGAAGTTCTGGCTATGAGTCCCTCATTTTCTGCAACCTGCAGTATAACCTACAAAAAGGTGACCAACCACCTCTTTACACAGGGTGGGGCACAAGTAGGTTTACGGTTTTCAGTACTCAAAGCACAGAGTTTATTCTTGTATCATTATTTATTAATTATTGTGTTATTTTCCATATGAATAACCATAAAGTGACTTGTGCCCCACCCTGTACTTATTGCTATTTATTGGGTTTTTCTTTTTTCAAAACAGTGAAATTCAATGCATGATCCTCAGGATTCCTGGGACTGCATAATCAGCTTTTCAAGGGTTGCTCATAGCAAACTTTTCCACAGCAAGTTTAAGATTCTCTTGTCTATTTTACTCTCATTCTTCTATAATACATAGTAAAAGTTTTAGAAGTCTACATGTTGTATATTCTTGTAACAGGTCAAATAAAGAACTAGATATTAAAATTCAGCTTTCTTCTGTTATGCCAGACATCAAAAAGATTGGAAACATGTAACACAGTGGCATTTTTATCACTATTTTAAAACATTTATTTTCTATGAAAATATGTAATTGTGTAATGGGGTTGGTATTGCTGTTTTATACAAGTTAATCAAAATATTTAAAAGATTTTTCCCCAATGCCTTGTATGTAAATATCAATAGATATAACTCTTCAATAGCAAGGCTGAGGACAACTTAGTGATCCTCATTTTTAAGAGTAAAGATGTCCTAAGTCCAAAAAGTTTGAGAATCACTGACCTAAGGAATGTGAGTTGTTTTGAGTATTTCTTGGGATTTTGTACTACTCTTCCACTTTTTGTTTAGCCAATATTATGCCTTATGTTGTATTATGCAAACATGATTAATAGGTCCATGAGTATTCTCTCATCTATACTGCTTTCCTTTTTGTGATACCTATTACACTACATAGTAATTTCCTGTTTATTATCTGCTTTCTTCCCATAACTCAGGTTTCACTACAGTATGTAATGGAAGAAAATTCATTATGGCATACTAATTTAATGAGATAATGTTGTTTTAATAGCTGTATGCCCATCCACTCACCTATACACCTATGTGGGCAAGTGTACCAACCACAAACATTTCTAGATTCATTTGTACTCCTTTGCCTTAAGAGAAAATATCTTCATCCTTTAGGGCTGTTATAACAAAATACCGCAGTCTGAGAGATTCATAAACAGCAAGAATTTCTCTCTCCCAGTTGTAAAGGTTTAAGTCCATTATCAGGGTGCTAGCAGAGTTGGATGTAGGCTCTCTTCTGGGTCAGAGACATCCACATGGTGGGAGGGACAAAGGAGCTCTGTAGCATCTCCTTAATAAGAGCACCGATCTTATTCAGGAGGTCTCCTCCTTCATGAACTAATCACTACTCAAAGGCCCCACAACTTAATAGCTTTCAAAGGCTGTATCTACTAACACCATCACCTTTGAGGGTTAGGATTTCAGTATGAATTTTAGGGGAATACAAACATTCAAAACTTAGCATTAGTTAAGAGATCAAAAGTATAATTTTCTTGCAAGTTATTTCTTTTCCTGCCTTATATTTTCAAAGCCTGAGCTCATGATAGAAATGGTGCTAAGGCACTCAGTGAGAAGAATTATATTTAATGACTGCCAGTTGGGAAATAAAGAAAATTGAGAGGGTGGGGGGAGAGAAAAGAGAAGAGAAGAGAGGTGAGGAGGTGAGGGGAGGAGAGGGGAAGGGAGGGGAGGGGAGGAGTACCTTTGACTTGCTACTCAGTCAAAAATAGCAAGTTAGGTGTTGGAGAAAGAGAAGAGCTTGGTACTTCTTGAAGTCTTGGACACAGGAAATGGTAAGACTTTACAGAGGCAATTCTATAGTAGGCATAAAGTTGGTAGTCTCTAAGTACTGAAGTACTCAGACCTGATATACATTTCCATGCATTATGTGACACAGAGAACAATATTCTCATCAGACTCCAAGGAATCACCCGTGGTTTGATAAGTGAGAAGTTCAGTAGTATGCATCTTAGAGACGGCGAATCTGATCCAATTGTCAGCACGCATCAGGATTACTCAATTTCCAAGAAGTCTCCATCATAAAAGCCTAGCAGGAATTCAAGGTCATATTAAATTACAGCTAAAACATATAAAAGTGGATATTTACTGCTCAGCTGAACTTGTAGAATATGGTTTACAATGCTTATACACTGAAATTAAGTTAAATCTCCATTCTATAGTTCATACTTCCTTCTGTTTGATTGGCAAAAAAATTTTAAATAAAATTGTCTACCCTGTCATGTCCCCTTAATGAATTATAACAATTCAAGAAAAACAAAACAGGAACTCCTTCAGGAGAAAATATGCACACTACAAATTTATTTTTAAACCTGAGGGACAGACATTAAGCAATATTATTTGTCCAAGGTTAAGACCTGCCTTTGGCTT
The DNA here is from genome assembly GCF_022682495.2 of Desmodus rotundus. NCBI lineage: Eukaryota > Metazoa > Chordata > Mammalia > Chiroptera > Phyllostomidae > Desmodus > Desmodus rotundus. The sequence continues at coordinate 51,946,298 of NC_071389.1, forward strand.
TTTGGTCAATCTTTTGAGTTACTTTGGAAACTTGAATCCCTTGAAATAACTAAGTTTTTATTATTAGACAACAGAAGCCTTGCCTCATGATTTACCCCTTTGTTGCTTTTTAGAAAACAGGGATATTGACTACTATAAACACAGGCTTGTAAAAGGCCAGAGAAAGGAACTATGTTCCTGTGCCAAGATACAAAATCCAAGTGTGAAATAAACTTCTTCTGTTGGCAAATCTTAGGCACACCTCAGACTAGCCCTTTGAGACATCCATTCTGTTTTACAGACTTTGTAGATTTAAATTAGAAATTTGAGCCTTCAAAGCTAATATTAGCAAACATTGCAGAAGCCACCCATGACATGTCCCTGATCATCTCTATTAGCATCCGAGAAACTTAGCTAGATAGACAGTCTTGATATTCTCATGTTTCAAATTATCTGTACTTTGGTTAAATCAGGAGGCAGAGATTCTTCTTGTACAATATAAACAGTTTTCTTTTGCTTTTATAAAATGTTTTAACACCTTCCATTTAACTGTTCTAAGTCATAGAATCTAAAATTTAAGAAACATTTTTTTTTACATTTTAAAGATCAACCTTATAAAACAACTACCCCCTGATTATTTATCTGGATTATTAATTTTAAGGAAAGAGTCCAATCTAATAACTCAACCTGAGCTGACTCTTGATGATATACTTGGATCAGGAAGTCCTCATTTATTTCCATAGGGGAGAATTTCCTTGTCTATTTTATTACTAATCCTTACAATAATCTACAATATAAAATCATCAGTCATTAAGCTATAAAATGCACAACAAAGGGAGATATAAAATAATTTCTATAAATACTTAAATTGCAGTGGGATTCAAACAACATAAGTATAAATTGTTGAGGTACACATGTTAGACATTCTAGTATCATGCATATAACAGTTGTGTACTGAAGCCAGCTTATATTAGTAGATGATAGGCAGTTGTTAAACTTTCATTGATGTCACATGTGTAGCTTGAAATCAGCCATGATGGAGATATTTACATCATAGAACTGAGAAAATGATATAAATCATCCCTCTTCTTGGTTGTTAAATATTTTTTAGCACACTCCTGTATATAAGACCAGTGTTAACAGTGAGAACATTCAATTTTAAAACAGCAAATAACATCTTTCTGTTAAAAGCATATATATGTATGCATGTATTTATACCTAGATATATGCATGCCCTACATATATGTATGTGTATAACCTGTAACTTAGATTAAGAGATGACTTAAGATACCTTACACATATAAACAATCTTTCAATCCCTTAATATTTTCTTTACACACAAAACACCTGCTTCATCATGTACCATGCATCATTTATTGGTATACCCATGGTCAAGTACAGCCTTGGCCCATATTGCTGGAGGAAAAATATTTTTTTGATTAAACACTTTTTCAGAATATTTTCACCAGCTTTTGATAGAACTTACTGATTGACACTGATTCTGTTTGTGCTTCCCTATTAATGAGCAACAGTACATTTAAGTAAAATAAATGTACTCAAATGTCATAATACTTGCCAACTGTTTATTTCATTAAATAGCTTCTCTTTGGTGAAGAACAAGATAAATGTAAAAAGTTTACCTATTAAATCCTTATATTTTTAAAATATCACATAACCATACACTGACATAAAGTACTTTTCTTGAAAATATGAGTCTTTATCATGAAAAATATTTCCTCTACCACAGTGTTCTTTGTTTTGAAGAAGATGAAATCCTAGTCATAGAAAAGTGTGATTTCTGTCACATTTTTGACTACTTTAGAATTGTAAGTCATGTACTGCTAAAAATTCTAGACATTTCTAAAGAAAATTCTTATTTTTTCTAAAACAATATACAGTTGTGAATTAATAATGGTATTACAATTTGCTTAATGTCATAGTATGTACACTTGTTCATATTTTTGTGTGATGAATTTTCAGTAGTGAAAATAGATGTGGATATAAAAAGACTTGCTTTTTTAGCTTGTCTAAAATACCACATTTATAACGGGTGACAGTGCGTTACAGTGAGAAGAACATGGGAATTTCAACAACTGTGTTTGAGTATTGGCTGTAACTCTTGCTTATAATATTACTTACATCACATTGCTGAGATTTTATGAGGATTACCATCTTATCCTGTAAAATGGACAATAAGTGTGAATCAGACAAAAATATTAAATTAAAAAGTGGAATGTTTCACAAATTTTAAGCTGTAAAATATATGTGAAAACCATATAATTACATATAAAAATTTTTCTACATCACATTTCTATTAATTCATTACATTTGTCTTTGTTGATATAGCTTATAGGTATTTTTTATAATGAGGGTTATGATGAATTACATTTGCATTTTATTTTCTCTGGATGACCATAGCTCTAGCTACTAAATATACTGTTGATACATACCCAACATTTGTGGTAATAATATTTCTTACCTGTCCTATATGATTGGTCTGCTTAAGCTTAATTTTGTTCAAAATTATAGATATTTACACTGTGAAATAAACTCTACTCATTTCTTGAACAAATACATTTTGAGTGACTTTACTGTAATTGAGGTCTGCTAGATAATGAAGATACAATGGTGAATAGGAGGCTGTCAAATTATTTTTCATAAAAATCAGAAAATAAAAAAATATGTAATAAAACTATATTGGATTGTAAGCACCGTGATAGTAGAAAATGTGTCCCAAGTTTGTTTATAACCTATTGAATACTGTGCCTGGTGGTAAATGGATTTACTGTTGAATGGCTGGGGGGCTACTTCTGGAAGAAGAGAGGTAACACAGCTGGTTTGGGACCTAATCTTTTCTTGCAGGTGCAGGGGGAGGTCACCTCAGTAAATAATCTAATAAAGCTTGATAAGTCAGAGACCTTATCTCTCAAGGGGATGCTTTTGGCTAAGTATATCTTTTAGTAAATGAAACCCAGGAGCTGTGACATATCACTATGTCACATAATGTAGACTACATAACAATCTGGGGGATAAAACAACAATTTCAGAATGTAAATTCCCACCTTATGTGAGTGATCCTATGAACCTCAAATACAGATTCTATCTATCCTAAGCCAAAGGGCCATATATCATGCATGAAGAATTTAGGAAAGTGTCTTTTACCACCTAGACTTCTTTGTGCTTTTTCTGAGCCTTTGTGTGCCTACATCATTGACATCATTTAGTTAAGTGTAATGCATGGTTACAATCGGACAATCTGATTGTATTGTAGGCTCAGCTCTATGAAAACTTGATTAATGAAGAGGAAATCAGTTAATTAAACTTAGATGTTTCTCTGTTCATAAAAAAGACAATTTTGCTCATTTGTGTGTGTATGTATGCATGCATTTTTTGATATACATATTCACTGCCTTTACTTGTATTTTTTAAATTCTTCTAGTTTATACATTCAAGAGTGCATTTAGAGTAGATACTGTGTGGCAGGTCAAGTCCACTGACATACCTCTATTTGTCCTGGGCATATTTGTTTGAGTCATAGATGAACATAAGAAATTTACTACCTGGGCAAAATTCAGACATCAAAAGATAAAATAAAAATCTTCTTGAGAAAATTAGGTATGTTGAAATTTATTAATTGAAATCAATAAACAAACAAACAACTAGCAGTCCCATATTTGTTATTTGTATATCTTTCCTTTTTAAGGTAAATACTGGCAGCAAGCCTATAGTACTAAGAATGACCTGGTGGTATGTTAACATATATAGCCAATGTGCACCATAGTGAAGATTTCACACATGAAAGTGAAAGATGATGGCTATATCTGTGAAATATGTCATTGTTATTTTAATAGGGATTGCATTGAATTTATAAATTGCTTTGGGTAGTGTGGACATTTTGATGATGTTAGTTCTTCCAATCCATGAACACAGTACATGCTTCCATTTATTTGTGTCTTCCTTAATTTCTTTCTTCAATGTTGTGTAGTTTTCTAAGTACAGGTCTTTTACCTCCTTGGTTAGTTATATTCTGAGGTACTTTACTGTTCTTGTTGCTATAGCACATGTGATATTTTTCCTGATTTCTGTTTCTCGTATTTTGTTGTTGGTGTACAAAAATGACTTCAATTTCTGAATATTGACTTTGAATCTTGCTGTTTTACAAAATTAATATACTAGGTCCAGTAGATTTTTTTGTGGAGTCTATAGGGTTTTCTATGTATACTATCATGTCATCTGCAAACAATGACAGTGTTATTTCCTCCTTTCCAATTCAGAGGCTTTTTATTTCTTTTTCTTGTCTGATCACTGTGGCTAGGACTTCTAATACTATGTTGAATAAAAGTGGTGAAAGCAAACATCCTTATCTTGTTCCTTATCCTAGTGAAAAATCTTTTAGTTTTTGCCCATCGAGTATGATGTTGGCTGTTGGTTTTTCACATATGGTCTTTATTATGTTGAGATATACTCCTCTACTCCCAGTGTGTTGAGTGTTTTTATCATAAATGGGTGCTGTACCTTATCAACTTCAAAAGAACCTATGCACCCCAATGTTCATAGAAGCACAGTTTACAATAGCCAAGTGCTGGAAGCAACCTAAGTGCCCATCAGTAAATGAGCAGATCAAAAAACTGTGGTACATTTACACAATGGAATACTATGCAACAGAAAGGATCTTCTACCTTTCGCAACAGCATAGATGGAAATGGAGAGCATTATGCTAAGTGAAATAGGTATACATGGTAAAAGACAAATGCCATATGATCTCACCTATAAGTGGAACCTAATCAACAACAACAACAACAAAAACAAGCAAGCAAAATATAACCAGAACCATTGAAATAAAGAACAAATTGATGGTAACCAGAGGGGAGGAGGTAAGGGGATAACAGTGGGAAGAAGGGAAAGGGTTGTCAAGGAACATGTGTAAAGGACCCATGGACAAAACCAAAGGGGGGAAGAATTGAGGGTGGGAGGTGGGGGTGGGTAGGTAGGGGGAAAGTGGTGGTGGGAAAATGGAGACAACTGTACTTGAACAACAATAAAAAAAGTAAAAGAAAATGAAAGATGATGAAGATTATCTACACCACATTTCTCTCAATAACCTAAAATGTGAATCCAGTCTGTTCTCTTTAACATCTGACATTGGTTGATCTTAAATGTATTGCTTCCAACACCTTGATATATTAACCATGAAATATTTGCTTTTCTCTTCATTTTTAAACTTTTATACACAAAAAACTTTGTGAAAAATATTTGCCTTACATGTCATTTTCCTTTCTAGACAACCTAATTTCTACAAATGTCATTATGGCATTTTCTAGATTTCTCCTGTTTAATATTACATAACTAGTAAGATCTAAGTACATGAAGACAGTGACAAATGTTTCTAAATAGGGAATGTCCTACTTAGGTCATTATATAGCCTGTGTAAAGATAGCTACCTACATTTCTTACCTGTTTATTTTTAATCCATTCAATATTTGTAATACTAAAATAACACCAGATTTGACCCCTATTAGAATACATGCAAAAGTAAAATTTCTACAAAATATCCTTTTACTTTATTATATAAAGTAAGTTTTGTTATTAGCTATGGGGAAATAAAGTTATAACTGATCTTTCCTTAAACAATCTTTCTCAATCACTTCAAAGTCTTTCTCAATTAGAGGTTATGGGTTTCATCCTTTCTGATTCTCAGCTTGTGCTGCCTTCTGTATGCCACACACGGCTGTCTATCTAAGAACCATCTAATATTATGCCAATTGTTTAAATATAAAAGAGGCATTTAAAATGTGAATAGCTTTAATAAAAATTATATTAAACACAGTTATTATTAGAATAAATGTGCTTTTTCTCAGCATGAATAATTTCTGGTACATGAATAGAATGAATTCAACTTTTATTGTTTGAATATTCAGTTTCCTGTTTTAAGTCATACCTGCCTGTTACTTCTCCATACCTCATTTTAGAGGAGAGCTCATATAAATGTGGGATCCTACACAGAATTATAGTTTTATTTGTATGGGAAGGAAAATAAAATTTTATTTTAATTATCTTAAAAAGAAGAAATATCTATTGCTAATTCATCTCCAAAGGAATGTTCTAGCCTTGAAATTAAAATTTTAATTAATGGTTAAAAAATACAGTATTTTCAGCCTAATTAAAAGAAAAAAAAGATAGACATACAAAAACTGAGATAATTTAAGAATTAGTAAAAGTTATAGTCTCACAAAAAAGGTACCTGAAGTTTCATTTTTCTGCATAATTGTACCCTGACATATGTTATCTCATTTTTGGTATTACTCAACTTTCTCCAATAAACCTTCAACTTGTAAAATTTCTAAGTAAGTATATACTTACTTAGTAAGTATATAAGTATATAAGTAAGTATGTAAGTATATAAGTAAGTATGTAAGTATACATTTATAAAGTAATATACTTTATAAAATTTATACTACAAAAACACTATGCCTTCTGATGTACCATCAATAGTTTAACAAAAATGCCACTTAAATAATAAAATTAATCATTTTCCCATGTACCAGGTACATCCCTCTTTTATTCTTGGCTGCTGGTTGCTTGTGTATGCAAATGACATCTTATTTATATGGTCAACATAAGTTCATAATTTGTAACTAGTAAAACTGTATTGTCATATTAACTATGTATTCTTACCTTTTTTGATAACAAATATATTTAATTTGTCTTATAAACATTAATTTGTTCCTTTACTCATATATATATTTATATATTCATAAATATACTTTTCACCTATTTAACCACTGATATTATTTTGTGCATGGGCTTAAATGATGTACAACGAGACTTCAAATAGAGATTTTTAGTAATCAGTAAATTAATTAATCAACATAAAATTCATGGGTTAAATACAAAATTAAGATTGCTAAACATTCCTTAAAAGTTCTCTAATAGTCAAAACAAGAGTGAAAGTAAATGAACGTGTTAGCCAATGCTAAAGTCATTCCAACCGTAAAATGCTATGCTCTCTTTAGTCTAGTACTGTAGAAATGTTTGTACAAATTAAACATAAAAGTGTATACCATAGTATGAGAAGACCAAAATCATAAAGGAAAAGTCATATGTTCAACTGAAAATTCCTTTAACTTAATACATATGACATTTTTAAAAAAGTTAGTTTGTAATGCTACTAATCTATTTTAATGTATTGAAAAGCTGTTTATTATAAAATTAATATATCATGCAGAAGCTTTTTCATTTGATGAGGTTCCACTTGTTTATTCTTTCCTTTATGTCCCTTGCTTTAGGGGACATATCTGTGAAGATGTTGCTGTATGGAATGTCTGAGATTTTCCTGCCAATGTTTTCCTCTAGGACTTGAATGGTGTTATGACTTATATTTAAGTCTTTTATCCACCTTGAATTTATTTTTGTGTATGGTGTAAGTTGGTGATCGAGTTTCACTTTTTTGCATGTAGCTGTCCAGATCTCCCAACACCATTTGTTGAAGAGGCTATTTTTGCTCCATTTTGTGCTTCTTCCCCCTTTGTCAAATATTAATTGACTGTAAAGACTTGGGTTTATTTCTGGGCTCTCTGTTCTGTTCCATTGGTCTATGTGCCTGTTTTTATGCCAGTGCTAGGCTGTTTTGATTACAGCGGCCTTGTAATACAGTTTGATATCAGGTATTGTGATCCTTCTTGCTTTGTTCTTCTTTCTCAAAATTGCTGCAGCTATTCAGGGTCATTTATGGTTCCATATAACTTTCTGAAATGTTTGTTCTATATCTGTGAAATATGTCATGGGTACTTTAATAGGGATTGCATTGAATCTATAAATTGCTTTGGGTAGTATGGTCATTTTGATGATGTAATTTCTTCCAATCCATGAGCATGGTCTTCCTGAATTTCTTTCTTCAGTGTTGTGTAGTTTTCTGAGTAGAGGTGTTTTACCTCCTTGGTTAGGTTATTCCTAGGAACTTTATTTTTCTTGTTGCTATATCAAATGGGATTTTTTTTCTTAATTTCTGTTTCTGACGTTTCATTGTCAGTGTACAAAAATGCCTTTGATTTCTGAGTATTGACTTTGTATCCGGCTGTCAAAAAACCCAGTTAAAAAATGGGTAAAAGACTTGAACAGACACTTCTCCAAGGAGGACATACAGAGGGCCCAGAGACATATGGAAAGATGCTCAGCATCACTAGACATTAGAGAGATGCAAATTAAAACCACAATGAGATACCACCTCATACTGGTCAGAATGGCCAACATAAACAAATCAACAAACAAATGTTGGAGAGGATATGGAGAAAAGGGAACCCTAGTACATTGGTGGGAATGCAGACTGGTGCAGCCACTGTGGAAAACAGTATGGAATTTCCTCAGAAAACTAAAAATGGAACAGCCTTTTGACCCAGCAATTCCACTGCTGGGATTATACCCTAAGAATCCGGAAACACCAATCCAAAAGAACCTATGCACGCCAATGTTCATAGCAGCACAATTTACAATAGCCAAGTGCTGGAAGCAACCCAAGTGCCCAACAGTAAATGAGTGGATCAAAAACTATGGTACATTTGCACAATGGAATACTACAAAGAGGAAAGAAAGAAGGAGCTCCTACCCTTCGTGACAGCGTGGATGGAACTGGAGAGCATTATGCTAAGTGAAATAAGCCAGGAGGTGAAAGACAAATACCATATGATTTTACCTATAAACAGAACCTAATCAACAAAACAAACAAGCAAGCACAATATAAATAGAGAATTTGGAATAAAGAATAGACTGACAATAACCAAAGAGGGTGAGGTGGGGGTGAGAGGATTGGGAAAAAAACGTACTTGAAAAACAATAAAAAAATAAATAAGTAAATAAATAAAAAGGTAGAAAATTTCAATTTAGAAAAAATTTGTTGGCAGGGGCTTATTTAGGAAAGAGAAGATAAAAACTATCAACAACAAATTTTCAATAAATACATATCTATCAACAAGTGAATCCAAAAAATAATCTAAGCAAACAAGAACTGAGACAGATTCATGGATATGGAGAGTCTTTTGATGGTTGCTAGATGGGAGACCAGTATGGGAGAATGGGTGAAGAGGTGAGGGGATTAAGAAGTAGAAATAGGTAGTGACAGAATCGCCATGGGGATGTAAAGAACAGTATAGGAAATAGAGTAGTCAAAGAACTTACACACCTGACCCATGACCATGAACAATGGTGCAGAAATTGTCTGAGGGGGTGGGGATAGCTTGGTGGATGGTGGAGCAAAGGGGGAAAAGTTGGGACAACTCAGAATACATTACTTATAGAAAATATATGCTCCAAATGGGTTTAAATAAAACGATGCATATTTATCTTCAAATACTTGAGATTAAACTTTGTAGTAGATTTACCTGTAATCTAATGGTATGTAAAGTTCAAACATGTTATTCATAAACCAAAAGGTACTTTTAGAAGTTTATTCCTGTGGAAACAACATAAGTTCATAACCATATATACAAATTTTTCAAATTAAAAATTTTTTCTTTGTGAAAATTCTAAAAACAATACTCTAATTTTGGAAATTCATAGTGAATAATAAAAATGTGGAAGAGTCTCAAATTTATATATATTTATATATATTATGTATATACATAAAATACAATATCAATTTCTGCATGTTTATTAAACTCATGTTTCCTTAGTTGTAATTACATTTGCCATGTGTACATACTACTGAAGTTACAGTAAGAAAGTGCATGCTTAGTTTTCCAAAGTTATATATATTCAGTGTTGTCCTTTTTAATTTCTAACTACATTTTGAAATGACTGGTTATCTGAAGTTGTAAAGTAATCTTGAAATGAACTGTTTCAACTTAATTCTCTTAATTTAACTCAAATCCTTCCTGGAATATGACATCTGTATTTACTGGTGCTGTACCTAAACAAAAAAAGTATATTTCATTGCTGTCATGCATATAGAATTATTTCTTGAAAATATATGGAATTTTAGTGATGCAAGTTGGAATTAATCTATCATTTACTGGTTTTGACATTATAGTAAGAAAACCTCTCTCTCCCCTTTCTCTCTCTCCAACTACTTTAGCTATTATGGAAAGCATATTAGCTATTTAAACATACTTTCTGATCTTCCAGAATGTTTTTGGAATTCTAAATTTGTATTGACACACTTTCTTTGGGTCACATACTTTTCTAATCAATCCATTAATTATGCAAGACTTTTTGCTTCATTATGGAAATATGTGGTGAAGTATGTTACTGAAATTTTATGTTACAGTGCACAAAAATGTACAGTTATATACAGCTAACTGTACAGTTGTATACAGTTTATATAGTTTGAACATGAGTTCATATATGATACATTGAGCAAATAACAATATAAATAAATATTTATTAAGTTTATAACACATTCATTCATAGAAAAAAATATGCCACTTCAACATAATATAATGCATAAGAATTATAGAAGAATTATCAAGGTTTGAGAAAAGTTTTACAGAGAATTACCTAGGATATTACATGTAAAATTATATGCATATCTTTATAGATGTATGAGATTACCTAACTAAAAAATCTTAGACAGAGTTTCCCTGGGTGAGCATTAAACAAGACAGTGGAAGCAACTCAAATGTCCATCAGCTGTTGAATGGATAAACAGAATATGCTATATACTTACAATAAAATACTATTCAGCCTTAAAATGAATAAAATGATGATACATGTTACTACAACATGAATGCTCCTTTAAATATTATGCTAAGTGAAAGAAGTTAGCCTCAAAAATCCACATATTAATTATATGATATCGTTTATATGTAATATAAAGAACAGACAAATCTAGGAAGATAGCATAGTAGTGGTTGCCAGGGGCTGGGGGAGGGATGAATAGGGAGTGACTTCTTATTGGGAATGGGTTTTCATTTTGGGGTAATGAAAATGTTGTGATATTGGATAGTGGTGATAATCACACAATATTGTGAATGTCCTAAAAGTCACTGAATTATGTAACCTAAAATGGTGACATCATGTGAATGTCATCACAATAAAAAAGGCACAGAAGTGTGAAATAGTGTGATATATTTTTATGTTACTATAATGTAGTAAATGACATAAAATAATCCCATTGCCTGGTATGTAAGATATTAAGCACACTTGTTTAAAAGTTAGTGAATAAGGAAAAGGAAAAATTTAGGAGCACCTGGACAAACTTGTTAAGAAATTTGAGCTAAGTCTTAAAAATGGCCAGCCCTGGCCAGGTAACTCAGTTTGTTAAAGGGTCATCCCAATTCACCAAGGTTGTAGGTTTGATCTCCAGTCACGAAATGTACAAGAAGAAACCAATGAATGCATAAATAAACAAATAAATAAATAATCAATGCTTCTCTCCCCACTTCTTCTCTTCCCCTACAATAAATCAATATATTTTTTTTAACTTGGAAAAAAGTGATTATGTGCCAGTGAATGTCTGTAATAAAGGAAGTGGTATTTTCTAATTTAGCATGTTGGGACTTTCCTTGTCACTAGAAAAGTGAGTGAAAAAGTCTTTGGAAAAGTAAAAGGTGGGGCATTATTTTAGTCAAGAGATGATGAGGAGGTCTTAACCTATAACAGAGTTGGTTTGTGGAGGAGAGTAAACTTACATGCAGGGAATCATCACTAAGGGCCACTGTTCACCAAATATTTTACCTAAAGCACAGAGCAGTCACTGTCGTTAAGGAGGTTAATTCTGATAAAAGAATGTCAAATGTGAAATTGCAAAGTACATTAACAAGTAACAAAAAACTGCTGATAATGTGGAATATTATATATGCATATATATGTATTATATGTACTTGATTATACTGCATATTATCTTCACATACAGAATTTTATTTATATACAGATATATACCCATAAATATATGGAATAAGATGCAACTAACAGCAACTGCCAATTTTCAATTGCTGAGAATACAGTTCAGCATCGATAATTAACTTTCACAATGTCACTCAACCAGAAAGATGATTAGTGGCACTGCTTTTTTCATTCTTATTTTAATTAATTTTATGTTTTCCAATGCATTTTTATTCTATTTTTCTGGCAAATATAAATAGGAGAATAAATAAATTTTAGAATATTTAGCCCTTCTAACAGAAAGAGTAAGAGAGAGAAAAAGTGGGAGAAAAATTACATTAAATCTACTTTGATATTCTGAAGGAACTGATGCAGAGTAAGCAATGTACACTCTTTGCATGGTTAGAATCAGATTTACTGACTAAAGATATTAAATAACCCTACAGAATTATAAATACGGTATCTTTCTGGGCATCTGCACATAAATGGAAAGCTAAGGAAATCTTATTCAAATGTATTAAATGCATTTTTTACCCAAGATGAAGTCTCTATGACATTCTATACTGTAATTCATATTTGAGACATCTGAACTTTGCCTTTTTACAAAACAAACTATCAGATGACAGTGATAACAAAATAAGACACGGTGAATAATACATCATCTTCCACAAAAAGAGTCAATTACTCCTAGCTTTGTCTATGAAAAAAATATGAAAATTATAACATCTTTTACCTGGCAATTCTGAACCAGCTAAGGAAAAACAACTGCTTTAAAAAAAAAAAAAAAAAAAACTTTTTCTCTTCAGAGAAGCAGAAAGTAAAATTTGCAACAGAGATTCTGTTTATTTATTAATGCACTTTTACTTGCGGGATGATATATTAATTTTATTTACTTCTATTTTTTAAATTTATTTTATTGTTCAGTTACATTTGTCTGCATTTTCTCCCCACCCCATCCAAACCTTCCTCCCTCCCTTGCTTCCACCCTCCCCCTTGATTTTGTCCATGTGTCCTTTATAGTAGTTCCTGAAAACCCTTCTCCTCACTGTCACCTCCTCCCTCCCCTCTGGCTATTGTTAGATTGTTCTTAACTTCAATCACTCTGGTTATCTTTTGTTTGTTTTTTTCTTTTCTTGATTATGTTCCAGTTAAAGGTGAGATCATATGGTATTTGTCTTTCACCGCCTGGCTTATTTCACTTAGCATAATGCTCTCCAGTTTCATCCATGCTGTTGTAAAGGGTCTAAGTCCTTTTTTTATTTCTGCTGCATAGAATTCCATTGTGTAAATGTACCATAGTTTTTTGATCCACTCATTTACTGATGGGCACTTAGGTTGCTTCCAGCCCTGGGCTATTGTAAATTGTGCTGCTATGAACATTGGCGTGCATAGGTTCTTTTGGATTGATGTGTCAGGGTTCTTAGGGTATAATCCCAGCAATAGAATTGCTGGGTAAAAAGGCTGTTCCATTTTTAGTTTTCTGAGGAAATTCCATACTGTTTTCCACAGTGGCTGCACCAGTCTGCATTCCCATCAGCAGTGTGCAAGGATTCATAAAAGTAAAAAGCTTCTGCACTGCTAAAGAAAACATCAGCTAAAGGAAAAGGGAACCAATTGTATGGGAAAATATATTTGCAAATGATACCTCAGACAAGGGTTTGATCTCCAAAATATATAAAGAACTCACAATGACTCCACTCCAGGAAGACAAACAACACAATTAAAAAATGGTCAAAGGACCTCAACAGACACTTGTCCAAGGAGGTCATAGAGAGGGCCCAGAGACATATGAAAAGATGCTCAGCATCACTAGCCATGAGAGAGATGCAAATTAAAACCACTATGAGATGCCACTTCACACTGGTCAAATGGCCATCATAACTGTTGGGAACCACCCTGCCTGGTTTCAGAAACTGTAAACCGCCCATGGCTAAGGCTGAGTGAGAGACCGTGGAACCATAAGCCATTAAGGAGACAGAGCTTATCTCCCTTGCAGGGGTGCCGCCTCTGCCCACTTTACTTCACCCTGCTTGGCCCCCTGTGCATGACTGGTTAGCCAATGATGGGTAAGATTCCTGAAGGGAGGGATGATCTAAGACAGGAATGGTCACAAAGAGGCCCTCAGGGAAGGACTTGGGGGACTATAGAAAAAGGGGGTGATGGACCCTCGCCCCTCGACTTTGACATTGCCTGAGTCCTCATTCTGTCTGCAAGAAGTCTCCTTGTCTCTTGGCTGCCTTACTTCCCCTCCCTGACTTAAACCTGGAACAATCAGGAGGTGGGTGCAGTCCTGTGCTGGAAAGGGTGGGTTCTCTAGGGCGATCAGGACTAAGAAAGACTATATAAAATCCTATGAAACCTACTTTACTAATACCCACAATTTTCTGATAAGGATCCAAGCATGAAATGAGTTTTTTCCCCAAAGTTTTATGGTCCTTTAACTATCTGACCCTGACGCAGAATAAGCCCTGAGTTCTTTGAATGTTATCTATTATTTGATCACTTCTGCCTGACAATGATTGATGAGCTTTACATATACACCCTGTATTCCTATGCAAATTGAACCCAATAAAAGCCCATTGAGGAAAAGGCTCTTGGTCCTTCTCCCTTGAGAGATCAGCGGCCTTTCCTCTCCAAACAGATCTTGTCTTGGTAGACTTATTCTCATTGGTGGTGGACGGGGTATGGGGCCCTGCAGGCAGAGCTCCCACACACATATCCAAATCAACAAACAAGTACTGGCGAGGTTGTGGATAAAAGGGAACCTTTGTACACTGAAATTTTCTTTCTTAATATGCTAAGTTAATAAAGGATATAAAATTTTTTAAAAGGTACTGTCTTCTCAAAATATAAATTAGCATGTTATAATTTATGTTATAGTATTGTAAACAATTTACTACTGATCATGTTGCTTCATTAAAAATAAATGTTTCATATAGGGTTACAATTCTTGATATGTAATAATGAAAACTTTCTTTATAAACACATTGGTAATTATGGAGAAGAATGGACCAAAAAGATGATTCCCAAAACAAAAGAGGGGATATGGTGAACCTTTGACATCTCAGTCTCCTTAGGACAGAATGGAGACTCATTATTATCTAAAATAAAAATCACAAATTATTTAGACAAAATTAAGTCCATGGAAAACCAACACCTAGCCAGAGAAAAATACAAAGTTCCTTCATTCAAACAGAAGTTTTTAAGAACTTAAGCACCAATCAGCCTGCTTAAGTGGCCCATGATTTGCAAGAGGCCTTGTAGGAATATATGTTGTTGCAAATGGTAGTATTTCATTTTTTCTTAGGCTTAGTAGTATTCTATCGCGTGTGTGTATATATATATGTGTGTGTGTGTACATATATATGTGTGTGTGTGTGTATATGTGTATATATATACACACATACATATACACACACTATATACACCACATCTTTATTCAATCATATGTCAAAGGACACTTAAGTTGTTTCCATGTTGGGAACCACCCTGCCTGGTTTCAGAGGCTGTAACCCCCCATGGTTAAGGCTGAGTCAGAGTTGGGACCATAAGCCACTAAGGAGACAAAGCTTATCTCCCTGGCAGAAGTACCACCTCTGCCCACTTCACCCTGCTTGGCCCTGAGCTTGGCCAGTTAGCCAATGATGGGTAAGAATCCTCAAGGGAGGATCAACCTAAGACAGGTTCTGGTCACCAGGAATAAGCTCGCAGGGAAGGACTCAGGGGGCTGTGGAAAAAGGGGGTGATGGACCCTCGGCCCTCGGCTTTGAAATAGCCTGAGTCCTCATTCTGTCTGCAAGAAGTCTCCTAATCTCTTGGCTGCCTTACTTCCCTTGCCTGACTTAAGCCTGAAGCAATAACAGAGGGCAGTGCAGTCCTGTGCTGGGTGGGGCGGATTCCCTGGGGAATCAGGCCTAAGAAAAATACATACATTCCTGTGAAACCTACTTAATTTGTACCCTCAGCTTAAAAGATAAGGGTCCAGACCTGAGATGAGTCTGGTGCCTAAAGTTTTATGGCCCTCTAACTAATTGGCTGTAACTCAGAATAAGCCCTCAAAGTTCTCTGTAAATCATGTATTGTTTAACCCTTACTGGCTGACAATGATTGATGAGCTTTATCCATATCCCTGTGTGAATGAACCTAATAAAAGCCCATGGAGGGAAAGGCTCTGGGCCCTTCTCCTTTGAGAGAAGCAGACACCTCTCCTCCCCAAGCAGATCATTTCTTGGTAGACGTATTCTTCATCCATGGCAGATGAGGGGGCTGCGTTAAAGCTCCCCGACATTTCCATTTCTTAGCTTCTGTGATTAACGCTACAATGAACATAGGGGTGCATATATCCTTCATATAAATGTTTTTGAATTTTTCATTCAAAATATCAGAAGAGGGGTTACTGGGTCATAAGGTAACTCTAGTCTTAATTTTTTGAGGAGTCCCCATATTGTTTTCCATAGTAGCGATATCAGTTTACATCCTGCCAGCAGTGAATGAGGTTTCCTTTTTCTCTACAACCTCTCTAACACTTCTTATTATCTTTCTTATAGATAATAGCCATTCTAACAGGGGTAAGGTGATACCTCATTGTACAATAGTTTTGATTTGCATTTCCCTAATAGCTAGTGAAGGTGAGCATCATTTTTATATATCTATTGAAAGAAACAAATAAACAAGAATCATGGCCACAGACAGTGGTACTGTGGTTACCAGAGGGAAGAGAAGTGGGGAGGTAGTAAAGGGGAAAGGGATCAAACATATAGTGATGGAAGAAGATTTGACTTTGAGTCATGGGCACACAACGCAGTATAGCGATGATGTGTCATAGAATTGTACACTTGAAACCCATATAATTTGACTGATCAATGTCACCCCAATACATTTAGTCTAAAAATAGTATATGAAACTAATACTTGTTCTTCAGAGTATGGAAGAGGTAGGATTCTTTATGCTGGAAAATGTGATAGCATTTTATTATGAATTTATTACTCTAGACAAAGAGTTATGAACAAAGTTTTTAGGGTGTTTTTACTTTATCTTCTCAATTAATGTTTATATTTAGGTAATTATAAACCCTAAAAATTATAGTTAATAAGAAAAAATAATTCAATATCAAGATCAGTCTTTAGTAATAACAACTTGGTCTCTTCCCTCCCTTCCTCCTTCTGACTCTCTGTTTCCCTCTCTCCCTCCATCACCCTTTCTCCCAATCATTCATTCTTACACTTTTTTTTTTCATTTATTCATCAAGGTGAATAAATGACTTTCCTCAGAAGGATCCATCTTTGTCTACATCTAAATCATGTGATGACCAAGGCAGACCTTGTCATCTTTTCCTCTTTAAGTTGTTTCTGATCTTATATGTATTTATTTTTTATCATGTTCCAAGAAAAGTGTTTGCAATTTAATATGTGTTAGGAAGCTTTACATTTTCCATGTCCATTAATCTTACAACAACTATCTTAGGTAATTTATATCCACTTTTATTCCCATAAGGAAAATGGAGTTTGGAGATATTTTTTCATAAAATTTATTGGGGTGATATTAGTTACTAAAATTATATAGGTTTTAAGTGTTTATAGCCTAAAGTTTAGCTTTAATCAGGCAATTTTAATCTGTCTTAGCGTTTTTGCTTTGGCAATCCTTATAGCTGTCAGTATAATTAGTATATCATGCAGATTTCAGAAATAAACAGCCCCTATCTAATTTATAATAGCTACAAATATTGAATGCTTACCATGTGTCATATAGCCTATTAAACGCTTATGTATATGTAGGGGATGTTCTATTCTATATGCTTATGTAGACTAGTTTTCCATTCTTATACTATATACATATGTTTTATATACTTGTATATGCACTTATATATTATCATAATATATAATTATGTGTGTTTTATGTATAAAGATATATTTATATATACTTATAAATACTTATAATGTTTCTGTGAGGTATCATTCATTAAAGCCTCAGGCACAAAGGGAATACATACATTGTTAAATTCCCAAGGCAGAAAGGATCTCAGTACTATATTAAACTGGTACATATCTTACCTGGGTTTAAACTCAGTTTTAATCATTTTCAGCCATTTTGTTTAGTGCCTAGAACATGGTTGGCACACAAATTAAATTGATTATTCTTCATAATGTCAAGTAAATTGCCTGACATATACTAGGAGCCTACAAATTGGTTTAAATTCTCAGATCTATGTTGTGAAATGTTCTGCAGAAAGTAAATTGAGATAATTACTAGCTTGTGATGGGGGAAAACACTTCTTTCAAAAGCAGGAATATTTAAATTTTATTCCTAAAATAAAAAAGGATAATATCCATTTTACCAGAACTTCAGTAATTACCTGACAAAGATGACAGTGATTCTCACTCCCACTAAATGTTTCTTTTTTGGTGTTTTGTTTTGAAGAATCACAGGGAGACAATAGTTGTGCTAAACCAAAAATCCACCAATGTATCCCACTAAGTTGCAATACCCACGCTGTTGTTAAGTGTGGAGAAGTACAATTGGAAAGATATCTCATTCCTTTTACTCCACTGCCTTTAAATTTGAGTAAATCTTTTGTCCAGTGCATTCTTTAAGCATTCAATTGCTATTAAATACATCTTTATAACATGTTAATCATATTCTCTTCTGATTTGAGATGAATTAGAAAATATTTCTCTCTATCATCTATCTAAAACCTTAGAGCCTGGTGATTGGGACAGATAATATTCCTTTTTTCTTCCTTGCTTTCCACTTTTTCCTCCCTCACAAATATTCTAATTTCACATTACTGTCTCTCAACCTTCAAAAGGAAGAATAAAAGTTCTTATCACTTAATAACTTGTATCAGTTATTATCATGCATAAGTTTTAGTAATCTTGAGAATATGTCAAAATTATAAGATTTTTTAGATGAAAGTAATAAACCATCACGTTAAAAGGTTAGTGTTTCCAGGTTCAGAAAAGGGTGAAGCAGGTGGTGAAATTTATTTAAAATTATCTTTTTTCACTTAGCATAAAGATCCTTAGGTCCATGCATGCTGTCACAAAAGGTAAGATTTCTTTCTGTTTTTAAACAGCCAAGTAGTTTTCCATTGTGTAAACGTACCAAATATACTACAGCTTTTATATTCACTAATCTACTAATGGGCACTTGGGCTGTTTCCAGATTTTGGCTATGCTGCAATAAACTTAGGGGTGCATATATTCTTTTGAATTAGTGTTTTGGGTTTCTTAGGATATATTCCCAGAAATTGGGTTGCTGAGTCAAAAGGCAGATCCATTTTTAATTTTCTGAGGAAACTCCTTACTGCTTTCCGCAGTGGCTGCACCAGTCTGCATTCCCACCAACAGTGCCTGAGGGTCCCCTTTATCCGCATCCTCACCCACACTTGTTTTTTGACAGGCATCAGGTGATATTTCTTTATGCTTTTAATTTGCTTCTCTCTGATGATTAATGACATTGAGCATTTTTTTGTATGTCTATTGACCATCTCTACATGGTCTTAGAGAAGTGTCTCTCAGGTCCTTTGACCATTTTTTAATTGGGTTCTTTGTCTTGGTGTTGAGTTTTATAAGTTCTTTTCATATTTTGGAAATTAACCCCTTATAAGATGTACCATTGGCAAATATGTTCTCCTTTTTAGTGGGTTGTCTTTTTTTTTGTTGATGGTTTCCTTTGCTGTGATAAAGCTTTTTAATTTGATGTAGTCCCATTTGTTTATTTTTCTTTTTATTTCACTTGACTGAGGAGATATATCAGAAAAAAATTATTGCTCTGAGAAATGGCTGAGATTTTACTGTCTGTGTTTTCTTCTAGGATCTTTATGGTTTTGAGTCTTACATTTTAAATTTTGACCCATTTTTAGTTTATGCTTGTGTATAGTATAAGTTATTTTCATTTTTTTGTATGTATCTATCCTATTTTCCCAAATACCATATAATCTCACTTACATGTGGAATTTAATGAACAAAATAAGCAGGCAGACAAAATAGAAACTGAGGTATGGATATATGAAACAGACTACTAGCTCACAGAAGGGAGGGGAATTGGGGCCTGGATGGAAGAAGGTAAAGGGATCGAGCAGACACACACACACACACACACACATAAAACACATAGACACAGACAGCAGGGTGGTGATAGCCGGAGGGAAGGAGGAGTGGGTGGTCAGTGGGCAAAGGGGAGGGATGGCAATTTAAAGAGGCTTTGCTCAGGGCTATGATCCGTGCCCGATGCAGAGTGCAGATGATGATTATTGAGTTGTGCACTTGAAACCTGTATGGTTTTGCAAACCACCATCACCACAAGAAATTCAATAAAAAATTATCTTCTTTTTCCTCAGCTTTTCCATTCAGTATTATTCTCTGTTGGTCCCCACTCTGAGTGTTCTGTGCTCTCAGGTATAATGAGATTGCATGATTTTACAAGAATCTCTACCTTGGGTAATCTAGCAGACCTCAAGTAACACAGTCTGTTCAACTACCCAACATACCCAAACCCTTCTCTCAGAATTTCCCTATCATGTTTGCCATTTTCCTGGAAATCTGTGATTCTCTGGGGCTAGAAAAAGAAGTTTGCTGTTTCCAGGTTAATACAAAATAAGACTGAAAAACATTTAATTAAAGTCTTATATAGAAGTAATGTGATAACCTGATGATGAGAGGGGAACCTTCCAATGGCTGGCTTCACATTGTTCTCCCATAACAGGACACGGGACCTGGATATTTGGGAAACTCAAGAAATATATAAGCCCAGGTTTGATTCCCAATCTCTTACCAGAGCAAGTTAACATTTCTATACTCAAGTTCTTTCTAATATTAAGGAGTTGATCTATAGGTGATTTTCAAATGTCATTCATTGGACAGCCTATTTAAACCAAACAGAATAACACAAAAGATTATTGCTTCAAGGCTACTGAATCACACTTTTATGATATCTATTATAAAAGTGAACTTTCCAAATTCTAACAAGAAGCTAGATTTGGAAACACTGTTTATCTGATTACCTGTTTCCTTTTCACAGTTTTGTTTTTTTTTCCTTTCTAGAGGTCCAACTCTAATACTATTAATTTTAAGTATCTGACAGGGGATGAAGATCCTGGTTTGGGGAAGGTGGGCAAGCTGAAGTCCCTGCACCCTAACACACAGGTATTGTGTGAGCCACCCTGTAGGTAGAATTGGCTCTGCACAGCAGAAATCCGTGTTCCATGGACTGCTTCCATTCCAAGGAAATGGTACATAAGATAATAGAGTGAGCATACTCTTTTGGGCCAGAAATGAGTTTGAATTCTAGTTTTGGAGATACATTTGGGGGAAAAGTGCTCAGGTAACAATAATTCTTCTCTTCTCACTAGCCCTGAGACACACAGGGTCCAGCCCTCTGAATTGAGAGCATCTGATTGTTTCTAAGGCACGATGAGATATTGATCTTAGGTACACATGATTGTTGTAATGATCTCAACATATGTGTTCTAATATTAGCAGGATGTAAGATCAAATATGGAGTATTAAAATTAAATTTGAATTTCAGATCAACAGCTGATCATTTTTAGCATAAATATGTCACAAATTGCATTTATCTGGGCATCCCATGCAGTATTGGAGACATATTAAAAATGATTGGTTCTTCATCCAAAATTAAAATATAACTGGGTATTTTTGATTCTTGTATTTTTTCTTGCTAAATTAGGTAACCCTACGTTAGGTGCTGCCTTTTTTTTTTAAGGAGACTAGTAGAGTTTCCAGGTAGAGATAAAAATTTTCAAAGGGATTAAGGAGGTATAATATCTTAAACACTTAAAAGTGGTAATATCTTGTCTATATACCAAGAAAAAAAAGACTAAACTGTTGCTTAGATAATTTACTCAAACAGCCACATTTTAAACAAATGTTATTTTCTTTGTATGTCTGCACATGTGGGCACATGTATGTTTGCATGTGTATACTCTGAACACACTTGCACTTTCTGAAAGCAGCACTGTTCACATGGGCTTAGGAGGCATTATGTGTTCAGGCCAAAAACATTTTAAAATTATAGCTACATCACATCAAAAGGGATATGAAAAACATCTATATTTTGAGATTTTAAAATAATAATTCACAGTTTGCAATATGGGGAGCTATATATAAATTATATTTCAACAACTGCTTGCAACTTCAACTTTTAAGGCTTCAAAAAATCTTTTTTCATTAAAGACTTGCCTATTGACAACATAATTGTCTTCAAACTGGATATGAAGAAACTTAGAATGAAACAGATGGTAGTGTGCGAAGTGATGCCTACAAAGTACAATTGAAAATCACTATTAAAAATAAAAACTTGGAACTTTTTCTTGAAATAATTGTCAAAAGAAATCTGCCTTATAAATTTAGGAAATGAAATTTCTAGTATTTATTTTTCATAATTATTAAATAAACAAAACTGAATTTGTTGATATATACTAACATTTTAATGTAAACTGTTATAAATTACAGTCTCTTAAATCACATATGTGTTATGTCAAACTCATTTTTAACTCCAACTTTTAATGATAATCCTCCAAAATCCTCACTAGCATATGAATAAAAGTAATTTTTCTATGCCATATGATTAATATTCTATAATTAGTCAAAAGATAAAAAGTTCTAGGACTGACTGCTATATTACCACATAGTTTATCTCACACATAGCCTGTGAATAACTTCAATAAAAAAGGTAACTAGAAGAGCTATTATGGATCAGTTTTACTATGATCTCAACAGAAAATGGATTCTACTGAAATGTGAGCAAAAAACATACCATATTGAGGAAGATGATCAAAAGATACAAACTTCTAGTTATAAAATGTATAAGTTCTAGGGATGCAATGTACAGTATACTGACAATAGCTAACACTGCTATATGATACATAAAAAGGTTTTAACAGTGTACATCCTAAAAGTTATCATCACAGGGAGAAATTTTTTCCACTTTTTTTAATTGTATCTATGTGACAAGATGGATGTCAACAGAACCTATTGTAGTAATCATTTACAATATATGTAAATCAAATCATCATGATTAGCTCTAAGGTTAAGGGGATGGCTGACAACATGGTAACACTCGACAGATGAGGTAGAGGATTGTTTATTAGTCGCATATACCCGAAAACCCAGAAAGGAGGATGCCACATACTATGCGAGGCCACACGGATGTTGTGCTCAGGACAAAGTGAACCACTAGGGAACTATGAGTGGTAAGCATTATAGTATCGAGAGGATGGGGTACCCCCTGGTTTCGAGGGGAAGATTTAATTGGCTTATTTAAATAATTTTGCAGGCTGACAAATAACTAAAACACATTACTCAGCCATAAACAGGAACTATGTGTGTTCCCTTTAATAAGGAGGGCTGTCTGGCTAAGGGACTTTATCTACAGGAACAGAGGTAGAAAGGAAACAATATGCGAGACCCTCCCAAATTCATCAGATACAGAAACAGCACATATTATTAGACCTTAATTTCAGGCCTCCCACCACATGCTCTAAGCCAGTTAAACGAGGATCTCTCATTGTGAGATTCATAGTGATTCACTGTTTTCAAGAGTTATGTACTTCCCAGCTTCCAATTACATTTGATCACTCTTTAGTGTGTTAAGAATTTTTTTATTATTATTTTTATGTTTGACAAAAAACTTGCAATTGTTATTAGGGGGAAATTTAATCCTCCATGGGTTTTGAAATAATATGTTATTGATTTATTATTCCTCAGTATTTTATTATGAAAATATTCAAACACATAGAATAGTTAACATGATATGTAGGAAACACATAGTCCCATTAACTGGATTTTAAATAGTTTGTTATACATCTATTTATCTATTCATCCTTGTATCTATCCATCATTCTTTTTTTAATGCCTTCTAAGTAAATTGCAAACATTAGTGTACTTCACTCCTATGGGCATGTTCTGAAGGTGAATTATACAACGTTAAGATGTAGGGTATGCAGAAAAGCAGAATCAAGGTTGAAACTACAGATTTTGATTTGACAATCTGGAAGGATGATGTAATTATTACCAAAAGAAGAGCAGTTTTCTGTGGGAATATGGGAAATACAATTTTTGTACTTGGAATACAATGGAATATCACTTATCTATAAGAAAAGATAAAACACTGCCACTTGTGGCCACATGGATAGATCTTGAGAATATCACGCTAAGTGAAATAAATCAGACAGAAAAAGGTAAGGACCATATTGTTTCACTTAGATGTTGATATAACACTGAAAGCAACAAATGAATAAACAAGATAACCAAACAAACAAAAACTTGGAGAAACAGACAACGATATAGGGTTTGATGGAAGGAGGTAGAGGGTAGTAAGAGGTAAAGGGGGTCAAGTATATGGTGACGAAAGGTTTGACTTTGGGTGGTGGGCACACATGCAATATACAGATTATGTATCAGAACTATATACTTAAAACTCATTCAATCTTATTAACCAATGTCACTCCACTAATTTTAATAAAAATATAAAAATAAAAATAAATTTGGTTTTATAATTGTATTGTGCATCCACGAGTTCTTTAGATATATATATATTAATAATTAACTCTAAATATCTAGCATAAAGGTATATAACTTATGCTTAAGTTTATGTCTTCATTTATTTTTCCCCAGTCTAAACACAGATCTGGAAATCTAGTGTGCATCCAAATTTTGACATATATGAAATGTTATTTTCATTTTATAATTAGATTTTTTAAATTAAAATTGTTGGGGTGACATTGGTTAATGAAATTACTAGTATGTAATTTTAAATGTACAATTCTATGATACATTATCCATACTAGTTATCTTTTTGTAGCAAGTATATAAACACCAGTATACTCTGTGATAAAAGGAGTGCAAATTTGCATAAAAAGTATGCAAATTTACATTTTTGTAAGTATAAAACTTGCATGAGGTCCGTCTTTCTATTTAGCCCTTGAGGGTAAATTTGACTTAAGCTTAAATTCCATTTTGTTTTTAGTTTGTTGCTCACTAATTCATTATAAATAATATCCTGAATAATATTGCCAGACTCTAAAATCTTTTTATTTTAGTATTTTAATTAATATTTTGTTATTAATGGAATAACTGGAAAACACTTCAGTAATTGTTGGCTATGTCCCTATTTTGACAGCTCTCCTAATTTTGTACTCAAGAGAAAAATAATACCTCATGTTGTCCTTTTTGCATGATTAATAGACAGAAAGTCATTCGTCATCTCTTGACTATTAATATGTGATGTGGTTAAGGAAATCAATCAGTATTCTTATTCTTCCCTAATGTCTGAACCTGACAAGAAAGAGTCCTTAACGAGAAGATGAAATTTGCCAGTAATGTGAGTGTTTGTTCTGTATGGACTACACAGAGCTGTTAAGCTGTTGGGATAGTAATTGCTTTTTTGGTATGGTGATGTTAAGGATATGCTTAAATGGATCCCCTGAGCATGAATCATTCTCTTTCTTCATTTCCAGTCATTCTTCAAATACACTGCAATACTGGCAATCATCAGTGCTATATTTTATAATATCCTTTAGCATAATTCAATGTCAGAATGCTTCACTGTGACTGACTGTCCCTGTACCATGGAAGGTGTAGGAAGACAGGTTTGCCTGTCTCCCTGGAATTCCTAGACATAGAGCACCTTCATCGTGTCACTATCTGTAATTTAAATTTGTAAAGGGTGGGTGACGAAAGCTTGTTTTTAGTATTACGTCTTAACTGAAAATACATTCAAAATCTGCTCTTGGCCACAAAATAACATGTTTTAAAATATTTATTTCTTTTTAGAGAGATGAGGAGGAAGGGAGGAAGGGAGGAAGAGTGTGAGTAAAACACTGATGTGAGAGAGAAACATCAATTGATTGCCTCTTGCATGTGCTCCAACTGGGGTCTGAACCTGCCACCCAGGCATGTGCCCTGACAGGGAATCAAACTGGCAACCTTTCAGTTCACAAGCCACCACTCAACTAACTGAGCCGTGTCAGCCAAAGCCACCAAATAACAATTTCAAGTAACCTATACTTGACCTATAGTGTTTTTCATAAAAGAATAATGGACTTGCAGGTTATTCACATCCAATTCTAGTGAAAATAACAATAAAGTCTGCATTATAAATACATACTAATTTATTTTAGGAAAATAAGATTAGATATTAAATTAGTATCATTAACATGATCAAAATTAATTTTACTGCATATTCAATCTTAATATTTTATTCATATAAAAATGGTGCTTTGAAAAAAAAACAGTAGTTTTGTTAAAAGTGTTTACCAATTAAGAACTTGTAACGGTGACCTGTTTGGTTAACTATAAAGTACAACAGTATTTATGTTATTTTTGAGATACTATATCTTCTATATCTCATGATATAAAAAAATTTCAGTTTGTAAATTAAACTGAAATATTTTTCCATTTATCATAGAGTATAAAATGGGCATATATCAGCTGGGTTATAGAGACTGAATAAAGCATTTTGATTGAAGAAATTCTGCACAGCATTGAACATATACTCCAAAAATTTATATGGAACCAAACAAGACCCTGAATAGCCTCAGAAATCTTGAGAAAGAAGTATAAAGTTAGAAGGATCACAATACCTGATATCAAATTATACTACAAGGTCACTGTAATCAGAAGAGCCTGTTACTGGCATAAGAACAGACACATAGACCAATGGATCAGAACAGAGAACCCAGAAATAAACCCAAGTCTCTATGGTCAGTTAATATTTGACAAAGGGGGCACAAGCATACAATGGAGTAAAAATAGTTTCTTCAATAACTGATATTGGGAGAACTGGACTGGTACATGCAAAAAAAATGAAACAAGACCCCAACTTACACCATATACCAGAATAAACTCAAAATGTATGAAAGAATTAAATATAAATAATGATACCATAAAGATCCCAGTGGAAAACATGGGTAGTAAAATTTCAGACACCCCACATAGCAATATGTTTGCTTATATATATCTTAGGGCAAAGGAAATAAAGGAAAAAAATAAACAAATGAGACTACATCAAATTAAAAATCTCCTCACAGCTAAAGAAGACATCATCAAAATGAAAAAAAGAACTAACAGTATGGAAAAATATATTTGTCAATGATACAGTGGACAAGGGTTTAATGTCCAAAATATACAAAGCATTCATACAACTTAACACCAGGAAGACAAACAACCCAAATAAAAAATGAGCAAAGGCCCTGAATAGACACTTCTTTAAGGAGGACATACATAAGGCCCATTGACATACGAAAAGATGCTCAACATCACTAACCATCAGTGAGAAGCAGGTTAAAACCACAATGAGATATCACATCACTCCTGTCAGAATGGCTATCATTATTAGTAAATTAACAAACAAATGCTGGCGAGCATGTGGAGAAAAGGGAACTCTCGTGTACTGTTTATGGGAAAGGAGGCTAGTGCAACCACTGTGGAAAACAATATGGACTTTCCAACCAACCATGGAACTGCTTTTTGACCCAGCAATTACACTGCTGGAAAAATATCCTAATTCTGAAACAGTGGTTCAGAAAAATTATGCACCCTTATGTTCATAGCAGCACTACTTACAATAGTCAAGTGCTGGAAACAGCCTAAGTGCCCATCGGTAAATGAGTGGATCAAAAAACTATGGTACATTTACACAGTGGAATTCTACACAGCAGAAAAAAAGAAGGAGCTCCTACATTTTGCAACAACACAGATAGAACTAGAGAATATTATACTAAGTGAAATAAGACAGTTGACAAAAGACAAGTACCATGTGATCTCCCTTTTAAGAGGAACCTACTGAACAAAATAAAGTAATGAGCAAAATAGAAGCATAGACCTGGAAACATGGAACAGGATGACAGTAGCCAGGGAATAGGGGGAAAGAAGGGGAATGGACTAATCAGAAAACATACACAAATGGCCCATGGACATGGACAATGGGGGTGTAATTCACGGTGGGAGCAGGGGGTAGGCTGGGTGAAGGAGAGCAATGGGGGAAAAACTGGGACAACTCTAATAGAACAACAGTGAAAAAATATAGAAAATGTTGATAATATTTCACCAATTTTATTCTCAAAAACCATCTTTCAAAAAATGTGTCTGTGTTTTATTTTTAAATATAGATTTTACTCCTGGAATTAATAATTTTTACATAAATTTTTTTGATAGTTCATGATACATAAAGATATGTGTGTGTATATGTGTGTGTGTGTGTGTGTGTGTGTCAGAAAAAAGGTCTAATCATTAACATAATGAGAATGGTTTGTATGACATTGATGTAATCTGGCAGCCAAAGAGAATGGGCTGGAATGCACATGTTCAACAATGATGATTTCATGTGCTAGCCAGTGGGTGTGGTAGATGCCATTGAGTGAGCGTGTGCACTGTGTGGCTGTTGCGTTAAAAATGACTGAGCTAATAGAGCAATTAATCTGGGTCAAATTTTGCATTAAGCTTGAACATTCCTCATGGAAACTATTCAAATGATTCAGAAGACTGCAGCTAGGGGCAACTGGAGATTGGCAGCTTCATCACAACAATGTGCCTGCTCATGCATCACGTCTCCTGCAGAGTTTTTTGGTGAAACATCAAATGACCCAGATGACTCAGTCCCTCTATAGCCCAGATTTGACACCCTGACTTCTGGCATTTCCCAAAACTAAAATCACCTTTGAAAGGGAAGAGATTTCAGACCATTAAAGAGATTCAGGAAAATACAATGGGGCAGCTGATGGTGATTGAGAGAACTGTGTGAGGTACCAAGGTGCCTACTTTGAAGGAGACTGAGGCATCATTGTCTTATGTACAATGTTTGTTGTATCTTATTCAATAAATGCCTCTATTTTTCACATTGCATAGCTGGATAATTTCTGGTCAGACCAATTATACATATCATTTGCTGTTTTGCCAAAAGACTCCATGGTTTCTGAAGGTAAATCAGCTGTTAATCTTTTTACTCCTTTATATAGAAAACATTTTTCTTGGCATCTTTTATGATTTATTTTTTATTGAATTTTAACAATTTGAACATGTTGTGTGTTGCTCTAAACTTCTTTGAGTTTATTTTAATGTTTCTTGAGGTTTGTGGATGTTTCAAGTAAGTTTTACAATTAGTACGGAAAGTTTACAGCTATTATTTTCATGTGTAAATTGGTATGCTTGATGGTGCACTACAGGTCTAAGGCTTTTTCAGTCTTACTTTTTTTTTACTTCCTGTTCCCCAAACTAATAATCTCAAATGATATGATCTCAGGTTTGCTCTTATGTCTGTTACTCAGACCTCCAAGGAATTTTTCATTGTAATTATACTTTACAACTCTGGAGTTTCTATTTGGTTCTTTCTGTAGAATATCTGTTTTTTTGTTCATGTTATCTAATGCCTGGTACAGATGTTATTTTCATCGGTTATTTTAATTATTTTGCCTTTCTCCTTTTTTTCTTCGAACATATTTATAATAACTGGTTAAAGTCTTCATTTAATTTGTGCAACATTTGGGCTTCCTCAGGGACAGTTCTATCAACCTTTTTCTATGTGCATAGGACAAGCATTTTATTATTTGGTGTATTTTTATTGTTGCTTAACTGTGATTACTTGAAATAGTAAAATGGAATGATTCTATAAATCAAATCCCTTCCCCTGCCTCACAAGATTTTCTCTTGTTGATTGTTGTGCTCTTTGTTATTGCTGTTTGTTGAATGAATTTCCTGGGCTAATTCTTTGTCATATGCATCCACTGAAGTCTCTGCCTTGTTAACCTAGTGGTCACTAAATTATTGAAAAACAATTTTTTAAAATGACTTTAATCAGTAAGTCTTGTTGAGTGACTTTGTGTGTGTTTTGAGATATTTTTATGCTCTAAAAGACAGTAGAACTCTACCTTCCCAATTATGCAGTACTTCAAGATCAACAATATTTATGAGACTAAGACCTTTTTAGGTTTTTCCAAGTCTTATGCACAGCACTGTACATACAAGCGGGGACCCGTAAAAACACAGAATTTATTTGTAAAAAATTGTGTATTTGTTCTTACATGTTTAAACTTCAGTCACCTTCAAAACACTCTCCATTTGATGCCATACAGCTATCGAGACTTTTTTCCCACTGCTCAAAACAGTTTTTGAACTTGTTGATTTTGATGCCTTTTATTGTGATTTTTAATTTTTTTCACCTCTTCCATGTCAATGAAATGTTTCCCCTTGAGGACATTTCTCATCTGGTGAAACAAAACAAACAAAAAGTGTCTTGGGGCAAGATTGGGTGAACAGGGAGGGTGAGGAGTGGTGGTTGTGTAGACTTTGTTCACAAAACTGCTGAACACTCAGTGTGGTGTGGGCAGCTGTGCTCGTAAATCACCCATCCTGAAATAGGCAAACACATTGAGAGTCTTCAAACAAATTCACTGAATCATAACACCGCCTCTCACAACAACGCCAGCTGGCACACTGATACACAGGGGTTCCTAGAAGACTCACCTCATGGGGGAAGCCTGTACTACAAGGGGCCTTCCCTCCAGAAGATAATTCTGGGTTGTTTGGGTCCCCTTTGTATGCACAGCATTTTGGATTCCCAAGAATATTTTGTAGACTTTACAGTCTCCTTATATCCATCCCATTATCAAATGTAAAAACAAACTTCGCTTTGGCCATCCTCTTCTTAATCTAATTAGTAACATCACCGCAGACATTGCAAAGTTAAATAATTCTTAGTGATTATTTTTGACAACTTCGTTGGAGATAGGACTGTTTGCACAGAGTCAGCTCCAAGTCAGATCAAGTGAGAAGCCCAGAGAATGGAGCTTCCCAGGAAGCTGCCAAGGCAAATAGTAACAATTCTCTGAGAATAGGTTCTTTGGGGAGCTCCAAACCCATCTGCTTCATCCAGATGATGATGGTAGGGCTGCTAAACTCTACAGCTACTATAATTGAGAGACTCTTACTTTTCAAGACATTACAAAGTTGAGGAGGAGAGAAGATTGAGGCAAGTTAATAAAGACCTACTGTTCTAACCAATATTTCATCATTTTTTAAAATCCATGTTTCCTGGATTTGTAAAAGCTTTTAGTTAATTTAAAGAGTTCTAAAAAGTTGATTTTGACAATTTTTCCAATGTTCTATTTATTTTTGTTGATGAGCTTACTTTCATAGTTTCTTACTTCATCACGATAGGAGTTTAAGACATTATACTAATATAATCTAATTAAAAATATTTTGGAGAAGGAAAAGCCTACTTAGATTAATAATACAGTATCTGAGAATGACTCATAAATGTTGAAAACATTAAGTGTAGTATGATTTGTTAAGCTTTTCTATTCATATTTTGCAATAAAAGAAAAATTCACAGATAATCTGTGGATTGTGTTTGAATAAAAGTTTACATTTGTGGGTTTCTTACTAAGTACTGATTTGTACATAATTAGGTCTTTGCACAAACTAACTCATGTAATGCTTATAATATTAAATTGACATAGAAAAGTGGAAGGAGAAGCACAGATAGGTTAACTTGAGCAAATTTTATTTCTACTAAGTAAGAGAACCTGGGTTAGAATGGGCAGTGTAATTCTAAAGCTCAGGAATATAGCCATCATATTCATTTCATGTTTGAAATATAAACAAGTAAAAATCCCTACAAATTCCCAGCCCACAGAGAAAGAGGCATTTATAGGTCGCGAACCATCTGGAAGAATTTCACCAAAAGGTGCTACAGGGCTTTTCATCAAGAGCTAATTGGACACAATCTTTGCCTGCTTCACAATTTTGTCATTAATTAAATCTCTGATAGGGACTACAGTTTACATAACTAGAATTTTAAGTGTGTACCAATTTAAGATATAGGCATAAGGAATTAAGACAGCTCATAAAGACACACACACACACACACACACAAATCTCGCTAAGCCAAGTCAGTTAAAAGTCAGAACTTGAGTGGATTAAATACTTATTAAAATATGGCAGATGGCCTCCTAGTATCTTATGAACTCTACTCAATTGCAATTTTTCCTTAGACACATTTTCTTAGTATCTACTATGGTACATAGCATAAAGAAGCCCCCAAATATTTATTGAATGACTACAACTAAAATTCAGTGTGTTATAAACTGACAATTGCATTGTAATGAAGAGTTCAGGGTTCTAGGTCAATGCTGAGCCCCTTCTTGAAAAATACTTTCGCCATTCCAGGTCTCAAATTTCTTAATGAAAAATGAAAAGTTTGGGAAGACCATCTTTAACATTCACTGCAATAAACACAATCTGTGTCTGCCAAATACAAAGACATTTATAACATAAATTCCTGTAAACCTAAAATATAATACCCTCAGTCCCTTGTGTGTGAGTGTATATATATATGTATATATGTATATATGTATGTGTATATATATAACAGATATATATATATCTTTTCAAAGATATAAAAGACATAGATCCTGCCTTCAAATATAGATAACAAAATTATGACAAATATTCAGATCAGAGCAGATCAAGAATAGTTTGGTACACTCTGAAATTTTATCATTAGCTATGTAGACAGTTCTCATAGTTGATGAAAATGCAGCTGAAGTGTAGTTTAATTGAAAATTTCTTGATTAGCCACTGTAACTCTAATGAATGCAAATTTTAGCACTTTCAAAATTATACCCTACTGTGTGAATCTTTTTTATGCAATCAACAACAAAACCAAGTACTGATTTACTAAAAGGATCTCAAAAGTTACTTCATTGTTAAACTTAATCAAATTTCACTTTCTATCGTTCTAAAATCAAGTTTTTCATATGCTTTTGTTTACATAACATAGTGGGACTCTTCTGAAATCTTTAAACTGGTAAAGAAAAATAAACTAGACATTAAATATATATTAAACCATTTATTTAAAAGAAACAAATCATCAGAAAACAATGCAATTTGCTGGTATTCCTTTTAAATTAATTAAACAATTTCTGTCAAGCACAGCACTTGGCACCAGTGGACATTTGCCTAAGACCTAGCCCCTTTTCCATACGGGCTCAAAAAGGCAGTACCATAATGCAAGAAAAAATATGTCTAAGCATTTTCAGAAATTTAGGAAAATACTTATTTTGTAAGCATTCATTCCTGAACATGGGATATGAGGGTTGGAAAAGGTTTCAAATCTTCTAAATCGGCTTTTTATTTATTTCACAAGAGAAAACAACACTCTACCTGCCCCACACAACACATCCTTCTGCAATTTATAAACTGCGTATTTAGTGCAGAGTCTGATTCAGATTCTCGAGTACCTGTGAGTGCTTTCGGCTAAACTACCATTATCTTGTGAAAAGTCAATTGGTTTTGCCTTGACACTAAATAAACAAAATATTGTAATGAGCCAACTGATAGAGGGGTTCTTCAAAGTTAATCAGAAATTTCACTCCCTAGCCTACACAGTAATTTATCCTTCTTTGCCAAGTGCATTTAAATATCCTGTCCTGAGCCGGTTTACTTAGGGAATACACCATAAGCATGAAGTTTCAGTAATACTTACATAAGGTATACTAATGTTGTGAATGACAATCACAAATCATTATGATATTGATTGAAAGTCATGACTCAAAACATTTGCCTAGAGGAATTTTGATTAACCCTTAATACAATTTTGAAATCTGTAGTAGCTGATTTGGATTTGATATGCACCTCTATTTTCAATTTCTCCACTGTTGGAACTCCCAGGATTTATAAAAACTATAGAAGATGTCATTGCTTCCCACCTCTGCATTTACCTGGAGCCAGTGAAGATAGTGTCCATGTTCACAACTTCTACCTGCTTCTTTGCTTAAGGGATTTTTCTAGAAACTTTAACTCTTGCTTAAAAAACAGCTAGAGGTTAAATAGAAGTGATGTCTCCAGAGATTATTCACAGCTGCTGAAAGACAACAGGTGAAGACCTCAGGCTCTTTCCCTTTTTGTGGGACAATTCTTGGACAATAGAAGACATAATACCTCCCTTGATATGTATTTTATTTTCCCCCCTCACTCTCCTGTTTCCCATTGCCCCTCTTGCTCTTCTGGTGTCACCTCCCAAGACGTTTCATAAGACCCTCATATGGGGCGATCAAAATTCTCCATTTTTAATTATTGAAATTGTAGAAATGAATCTCCTTCATTTTTCACAATTGTACTCATAGAACACATAACCTGTTTGTAGAGTGGTGAATGTGAATTACATAAAAGAGTACATGTAAACTGATTAGGTACACATTTCCATTTTATAGAACTTTAAAATGTGCAGAGCTCCTTGGAGTGTGTAGTGGAATAGTTCAGGCCTGAGCATGGAAGACATTCGGTGTTTCAAGTTCAGCAGGTGTCACTGCAATAGACTGAGGAGAAGGGGCCTTAGTTGCTGACTTGAGATTCCTCAAAGATGTATATATGTTTGCATCTCGAGTGCAATAACATTTCTATGAAAATGTTTAACAGTTTATCTCTGTTTTCTCCTTATTCAAGAAACTTTCTATGAGTTTGTGGTAGTGGTTTGACATGACTCTACCTCAGTTAAACAATAGACTTTGTTTGCATAAATATTAGACATTCCATTCCAGCAGAAAAAAATTAGAAAAATATATGGCTCAGTATTAAAAGTACCAGGATGTTTTAAATGTCAGAAAACTTGATATGAGTAGTTATTCACGATATAACAAAGAAAAGAGTCCCAAACTCATTTTTGAAATGACTATGCACTAGAGCAAATAAAGATCCAACATGAAAAACTATATTCTTTATAAATATAAAAACTCTTAATAACATTGTAACATGTTAACTTTATTTATGTGTGTATGTGTATATATACACACATACAAATATGTATACACATCAGTGTGTATATATACATTTCATTCGTAATAGTATATCCAGCAGAAATAAACTTGGTTTAACTACCAAGATCTAACAAAATATGCCAATCTTATTTACAAAACCATTAATTAAAAAAGCACACACTATATAATGAGAACTAGGCCTATATAACAGCTAAACGCATACATGTGAATGTGTTTGTGTCTATTCATGATAACATTTAAAATCTGCTTGTTTCTACTAACAGAATTTCTTGCCAGGGGCGTGCTTTATCCCAATCTGTGTGCATCTCTCAGGCTGTGACACACTTTTACATCTTCAACATTCATGCCCTACATCCGTACGAACTGGATACCACTCTCTAATTTTACAATGTAGCAAAACATTATACTTTCTTGTCCAATTGCTTTTCTTTATAGGTGTTAACATTTTCTTTTGATGTGTATACCTCCATTCAGTACATGGCAAAGTACTGACTCCTTTTCTTAATTCCTTCGGAAAATATTTCTATTTGCTTATTTCTAAATCAGTCAATGAACCTCTAGCTTTTCTGGATGCTGTATTATTTTTCTTTACCCTAAATCTATAATCAAATGGTGCCTGGAATGTAGTAATTTCACAATACTTATTTAAGTAAAGGAGATCAAAATTCTAAAGTGACGCAAGGGAAGAGTCATTTCCTAATTGATTCTAAGCTAAAAGCAACTTTATCTTTGGGCAAAAATAGCATGATTATCCTGAGTAAAACTATTTAACATTCTCTCCAGCTCCAGTACAGCTTCATGTTTTATCAATTAACCTCTTAAATGGTGCAGTAAAATTTCACTATACTTTCATTTAATTAAAAAAAGGGGGTTCTCTGAGGTATATCTGAATGCAATTTGGTTTGCGATTATTTTTCTTTTAATGTAACAATGGGAATTTGCTAAATATTAGAGGAGATTGATAGTGTGATATTTTAACATTAATTTATAATAATTATTTTTACTCAGTATTTATTTTACATGTACTCATATTTTAAAATTATTATTTCATTCACTGCTTAAGCTACAACCCCATGCTACAGATATTCCTTAATTGCCAAAGATTGTGCTAGATTCTAAGAATAATATCCTTTGTATCATTCAGAAGTTTAAAGTCTAGTAGTGGAGACAGTCAAATAATGGGACAATTTTAATATTCTATAATTGTTACAATACTAGGATAAATCCTAGCTTTAGGAAAAATACAAAAAGTTTTACTTAGACCATTTTGGATGAGTGGGGAGATGAGAATAGCTTTTACAAAGCGTAGCTCACCTTAGATATACTTAGTATATAGCTAGTTCGAAAGATGAGTGATATGAAGATGGAATGGGGTGAGTGAGATAGGAAAGAACATTCCAGTGAAAGAACGTTACAGATAAAAAAAGCTAGATACTAGAAAAAGTGGTAAGGACAAATTTTAATCAGTCATATGAGGCCTGTCCAGAAAAAGTCCAGCCATTGTTAATATAATGAGAACGGTTTGCACAACATCAATGTAACCTGGCAGCCAAGGAGAGTGGACTGGAATGAGCATGCGTAAATGATGACAACTTCACTGTACTAGTCATTGGGGGCAGTAGAGGACACTGAGTGAGCATGCGTACTGTGTGGCTATCCCGTTTCAAACGTCTGAGCAAGTAGAGCAATGAATCTGCATCAAACTTTGCATTAAGCTTGAACATTCCTCCGCAGAAAGTATTTGGATGATTCAGAAGCCTGCAGTTATGGAAAACTGGTGATTGGAAGTTTCCTCACAACAATGCCCCTGCTCATACATCACGTCTCTTGCAAAGTTTTTTGGTGAAACATCAAAACACCCAGGTAACTCATGTGCCCTACAGTCCAGATTTGGCAACCTCCGACTTCCAGCTTTTCCCAAAACTAAAATCACTTTTGTAAAGGAAGAGATTTCAGACCATTGATAAGATCCAGGAAGATATGATGGGGCAGTTGATGGTGATTGGGAGAACTATGTGAGGTCCCAAGGTGCCTACTTTGAAGGGGACTGAGGCATCATTGTCCTATGTACAATGTTTCTTGTATCTTGTATCTTCTTCAGTAAATGTCTCTATTTTTCCTATTACATGGCTAGATACCTTCCTGACAGATTTTGTATATTACTGCAGTACAAAGATTTTTGCATGAACTGAACCTAATTTTAATTTGTATCCAGATCACAAAGGAAGAATGAGGGAACCGAGAGGGTTGGGAAGGAGGTTCACTAGAGTGAGAGAAGTAAAATATAATACGAAACAAATGGGAGGGGATTTGATACATGTGAAACTCATCTGGGTTGCAAACTGGTCCCTGTGAGAGTTTCTCTTCCAAGGTCCCACAGAGACTGAGAGACAGGGGCCCAATTATCATGAGATGACAGCGAGGAATAGTAAATTCTTTGGGCAGCCTTCAGTTTTCCAGGCAGGCACTTTAAGAGGGCCTAGCATGATCCTGGGGACATAGCCTCGAGCTGTTAGAAGCTATGTTAGTGTTTTGGTCAAATCTTTAGAGGTCAAGGTTGAAGACTAATCAAGAAGGGGGCTCAGAGGAGCCTGGCAGGAGGTTGGCAAAAGAGAGAGTCTTTGTCAAGAGTATTGCATACATGATTCTACCCTCTCTTTAACAGGCCTTAGTCTGTGCCCACATTATCTTTTTAATCATGAAATTCCAGCTTAATCTTTACATTTCAACTTCCAATAACAAAGCTCCCTTTTGTTTATCAGATTGGGATCATCTAAACTGAGTCCAACTGGCTTATTCTAAATATAAAAATTTTACACTATAAAAAAAAGTATTGCATGCATACAACAAAAATGGTAGAAAAATGTAGGTGTTTTAAATATATTGAAAGTAGTCTTATTAGACATGATATACTAGGTTTTGAGGCAGTGACAAATTAATTAATAAATCTTAATCATTTAATACCCCAGAGGTTAATTTCTAATATATGGCACATCAGCCGGGTGTCCCACTGCTCTGGATGGTGACTCCCTTGCAAGGGGTGATGCAGAGTAAGGTGACTCTGCCTTGTCATTGCTGGCTTCCCGGTTGTTGCAGCTCGGAAGACACAACAGGAGGAATGTGCAAGGTACAGTCATTGCTTAAACCCAGAAGTCACCTTTGTTATTTCTACTCATAGATTTTCAGCCAGAACTAACCACATTGTAAATGACAGAAATCCAGTTTAAACTAGATTACATAGAACATGGGGATTAAATAGAACAAAATTTGTCTATTTTTTAAAGTGAAAAAAAAATTAAAGATGCTAGTCTTAGAGTAGGAATAAACCAAACATATATCTGAATACATCCCCAGCTGTAATTTACAGAACTTCTCTGACACAAAGGCACCCCAAAGAAGCTGAGAGGTGGGGAGTCATAAGGAGGCATCAAAAAGATGCTACAGGACATCAGAGGATTAGATTCAGCTAAAGCTATGATAAAACTGGAAATACTGAAAAGCTTTGCTGGAGCAATTATCCCAGACTTTCTGTGCCAAAAAAAAAAAGAGAGAGAGAGAGAGAGAGAGAAAGATACATTTTTATCAGCATAAGCACAGACCAGTTGCATCCCTGTGCAATGGTGTGAGTTAAACTTCCATGAATCTACACATAATCCCAATGCATGGGGCAAGTGGACCAGCTTCTTGAACTGATTAAATATTAAATGAAGTGACTAATAAATTACTGGAATTGAGCTAATTTGGCTGAAAACATCCAGATTAACATTTTAGCTTCAAACAGACTAGAGCTCAGAGTTAGACTTTTAAATCAGTACCAGAATAAAGAACTTTATGGAAACTTATAATATTATACTTTCTACATATTTTTCTAATTTGCACTAAAAAGCAGAAGTGATAGAGAATATATTAAATTTAAAATGGTGCCTTGAAAAATAAGATTGGACCTCCAGTCAAGATGGTCGAGGAGGCAGACATGGCTCGCCTCCTCACAAAACCACATTGAAATTACAGCTAAAATATAGAACAACCCTCACTCAGAACTGTCAGAAATTAAGTTAAACGTAACTCTGACAACTATGAAATTAAAGAAACCACATCCATCTAGACTGGTAGGAGGGGTGAAGATGCAGAACAGGCTGGCAAAAGCAGGGATATCTTGGAAGAAAGGAGTCCCAGGCCCACACCAGGTCCCCAGCCCAGGGTTCTAATGCCAGGAAGATAAATCCCCTGGCTGCAACTTCTGGCTACAAAATCCAGCAGAGATTGAGTCCATGGAAGAAACTTCTGGAACCCCAAGCAGTTCCTCTTAAGGAATCCACAAACAAACTCACCTACTCACACTCACTCCTTTTGAGCCATCAACCTGGCTAACACTGTTTGATCCACCTTGAAGATTCCCAGAGACTCTGCACCACTTAATTTATGGGCCTACCCAAACTGCTTTTCCATGTGAATGGCTGCTCTTGGCTCATGCTGCCCAACTTCCTAAATGCTCTCAAACAAGCAACAGCTGGCCTCAATGAGCCTGAGTCCCATCACTAGCAGTAAGCTTAGATTCGAAGCTTGGCTTCACCTGAGAATCTCCAAGCCAGCACAAGTAGCAGCCATTTCAGATTGCTTTATAGCTCAGGCAGGGTGGCCTCAGAAAAAACAGGTCTGGTCTGAATTTGACTTGCACCACCTGGGAAACCCCAGAGCCTGTGCACCCAGAAGACAGTTACAAACCATGCCAGAGCATCACCCTCTGCCCCTGTACAGCTGATCCTCCACAGAGGGCAGAGGTTGGTGGTAAGTGCTCACAGCCAGTCCTTGAAGTTCACGTCCCTGGGTAAATCCCTCCCATTGACCTGCCAACATCAATCAAGGCTCAGTTACAAGAGGAGAGTGTATTCAGACCACACAAAGGGTGCACCTTGAGTACCCAGCTTGTATGATAGGGGAGGCTGTGCCACCGAACCCTATAGGACACCTACTACATAATGCCACACTACCAAGGCATGGGGTCAAAGCAGCTCTACCTAATACATAGAAACAAACACAGGGAAGCTGCCAAAATGAGAAGACAAAGAAATATGGCTCAAATGAAAGAACAGATCATAACTCCAGGAAAAGAGCTAAACAAAATGGAGATAAGCAACCTATCAGATGCAGAGTTCAAAACACTGGTTATTAAGGTAGTCAAGGAACTTAGTGAGGACCTCAGCAGTATAAAAAATATCCAGTCAGAAATAAAGGATACACTAATTGAAATGAAGAATAATTCGCAGGGAAACAACAGTAGAGTGGATGAAGCCAAGAATTAAAATCACTGCTTTCTAACATAATGAACAAAATAAAAACAAAACAAAACACAACAAAAAACAATCAGAACAACAAGAAGAAAAACGAATCCAAAAAAATTAAGATAGTATGAGCAGCCTCTGGAACAACTTCAAGAGATCCAGCATTTTCATCAAAGGGGTGCCAGAAGGGAAGAGATAGAGCAAGAAATTGGATATCTATTTGAAAAAATAATGAAATAAAACTTCCCTAATTTGGTGAAGGAAATAGACATGCAAGTCCAGGAAGCACAGAGAGCCCCAAACAAGATGGATACAAAGAAGCCCCCTCCAAGACACATCATAATTAAAATGCCAGAGGTTAAAGATAAAGAGAGAATCTTAAAAGCAGCAAGAAAAAAAGCAGTTAGTTATCCACAGGAGAGTTCCCATAAGACTGTCAGGTAATTTCTCAAAAGAAACTGTGCAGGCTAGAAGAGATCAGGAAGACATATTCAAAGTCATGAAAAGCAGGATATACAACCAAGATTGCTCAATCCAGCAAAGCTATCATTTAGAATTGAAGGGCAGATCAAGAGCTTCCTAGACAAGAAAACAACTAAAGGAGTTCATCATCACCAAATCATTATTATATACAATGTTGAAGGTGCTTATTTAAGACATATAAGAACTATAAACAATATGAACTATATAAAAACTATGAACAATAAAATGGCAAAAATACATATCAATCAAAAATTGAATCTAAAAAACATACTAAGCAAACAAGAACAGAAACAGAATGATGGATATGGAGAGCATTGTGATGGTTGCCAGATGGGAGGAGGTTGTGGGGGAATTTGGAAGAGGTGAGGAGATTAAGAAATAGAAAATAGGTAGTTACAGCACAGCCATGGGGATGTAAAGTACAGTATAGGAAATGGAGTAGCCAAAAAAATTATATTCATGACCATGGACATGAACAATGGTGGGAGGTTTGCCTGATGGAGTGTGTGGGGGGGTGCTGAATGGAGGGGGAGGTCAAAAGGGGAAATATCAGGACAACTGTAATAGCATAATCAATAAAATCAAAGTGAAAAACAGAAAAATAAGATTAATAGCTTCTTAGTAACAAAAAGGAAGTAAAGAGAAACTGATATAAAGTTCTGGACTGAGAATCTAAAATAAATTTTGTTAAGTGCAGAATATAGGTTTTCTATGTAAAAGCTGAATGTACATTATCATTGACAGAAAGTTTTAACTTCATGTGATCAAAAATGATCAACAATGTGTGTGTATACACATGCAAAAACATATGTGTGTACATATACACATGTGAATATATACACATCATCTATGTGTACATATATAAGTCATCTGATTTCTTTAAAGTGTTTCATTGTTTGTACATTTTTAAAGAACATTCATAATCGATTTTTGAATTTAAGCGTATCTAAAACTAAGGCCTTAAGCATCAATGAGTTTGCTTTCAGAAGGAGCTAGAAAATTGGAATGGTAGTGTCCTTGTTTGGACAGCCTTTTGTCAGTGTCCCAGAATTTGTATTTTCAACATGTAAAGAGAATAGAGATGTGCAATAACATTTATTTTAAATTTTGCTAATTTTTTTTTGATTTTGCTAAAATAAGTACTATTCATTAATTATAACCTCCACAATGGTTTTAGGGATATCTAACATTTAGTTTATCACAATGGCATTTTAAGGACAAAACAATGTATCCAAAACTTGTAAGCATTTAATTTACACACTAAATACCAGCTCCAGATTTATATAGAAAATAAAATCCAAAGCATTAACTATTTAGTGTGGAACTTCATAGCTTATTATGTGAGTTTTAGCTTGGATTAAGCAAGACTCATTCATATTATACCTGCTGGTTGATGTGGAACACAGCAAAATTTACTAAATCTTACAATACTCGTGTATCTTATTAAGTGTATTATCAAACCTCGGTGGTGTGGGAAAGTTAAGAGAATAATGTAACAGGTGAGAAAATATCAAATTATTTACCTATACCTTCATCAAAGAATCCATGAATTCAATCATTGATTAAGTGTAGTGAGCACTCCATGTCAACTGCTTGTTAAAATCTAGACATACCAAGATGGATAAATGACAAGTCCTACCATGCCACAATGGCGGTGGAGATTGAAGTGCTGAACTGCAAGCCCAGGAATGCCAAAGGCCTCTGGCAGGTCACCAGATGCTAGGAAGAGCCAAGGACGGATTCTCCCCTGTAGAGTTCAGAGGGATCATTGTCCTGCCAAAGCTTTGATTTTTGAATTTCTGGCTTCCAGAACCATGAGACAGTAAATTTCTGTTGTTTTAGCTACCTAATTTTTTCATATCTTGTTATGGCTGCCCTAACAAATTAATACAATCCCAAATTTACTTTTCCTAAATAAGTCCTTATAAATAATAGCTCTCATTCATGACTTGCTTACTGACTGCCATGCGCAGTGCTAAGCACATTTTATGCATTTCTGTTTACAAAGAATTTGATAAAAATAAACTAAAAAACAAACAAAACCCTTGGAAGTATGACTCAATATTGATCTCTTTTGCCAGATTGTCAGTGAAGAATCCGAAGTTAAGAAATTTGCCTTGGATCACAAGTGTTGTAAGAGTGGCAAGTCTAATCCAAGGTGGGCTGACACTAGATCTGTGGGATTACTCACTATGGAAGTTAATATGTAATCAAATCTGTAATGTACTTTGAAAGTATTTTGTTTTAGAAATGACAGTTGTCTGTGTCTTTTAGATGGAAGCTTTAAGAAATATAGTAGAATATAAAGTTTGCACATTTGGGAATATTTTGTTTATTAATACCAGGTTTTAGTATCCAACATTAACTTATTTTAGTATATGAATTTTTAATGTAAATAATAAATAAATGGGTTTTGGAAGCAAGCAAAAAAAATGACAATAATTTTCCCCCTTTCCACTTAATCTTCATTAAGCAAAAGGTGAGCAGTAGAGAAGGCTTGTGAAATAATTGAAACAGTTTTCAAATTGTTCAGCAATCAATACTTTAACTGAAATAAAAATCACAGAAGTATATAATCAATTTAAAGAGTTAAGTCTGGTATTCTCCGACCTGATGGAAAAGATTTTTCTCTTTCTTATCACAACTATATTTTTGTGTGTGTTCCAATAAAAATAAATCAGTTTAAAACTTTTTTGTTAAGGCTAACACTTTTCATTAAAAAAAATGTCAAATACTTGGGATATAATGGAGTATTTTCTTCTGCTTTATTATGGAACTTTAAAATCCAAAAGCACTCACTTCATGATGCATATGATCCCCTTTGTTTTTTATCCTTTTTGCATTTTTCTGAAAATAATGCATAGTAATAAAAATATGGCTGCCTATATAATTACAATGGTATACCTAAATTACTGTTAGTGTCCTCCTGCAGTTTAGAATTATTACTACAGAATTTATGCTTGGTGTAAGGCTTAAAAGGAAGTTTCATTATAATTAGTAATTATTTTTATTGATTTAAAAATATAATTTTATAGGGATCAAATTAATAAGTCCTCAACTTCAACAGGTTTATCATTGTATACATATTTAGATACACATACAATTATGTATATATATTTATATATACACATTCATATTTTTATGTATATGTGTATACATTTCATTCCATTCTCTTGCTTTCATGGTTTCTGATCAGAAAGCCATTGTAATTCTTACCATTATTCCTTTATAGTTGTGTTTTTCCCCTTTTTGACTTCTTTCAAGCTATTTCTCTTAATGTTTGGTTTTTGGCAATATGCATCTGTATGATTTGTGGGTTTTGGGGGCGTTTTTCCTGTGTATCCCCTAGCTTCCTAGGTATGTATGTTGGTGTATGTCAACTTTGAAAAGCTCTCACACTTATTAATGCAAATACTTATTCTGTTCATGTGTTATCCATTTTGATATTGTCCCACAGTTACTGTAGATTTATTCTATTTCTTTCCCCTCTTTTTTTTCTGCCTTTCAGTTTCACAATTTTTTATGGACCTATTAGGTTATGGGCTTCTATCCTTGGTTGTTTCAAGTCTACTGATAAAACCCATCAAAAGCATTTCTGCATTTCATTGGATTCTTCCTTAGAGTGTCCATTTTTCTGTGTACACTAACCATCTGTTTTGCATTCGGGAAGAAGTCATCGAGAAGATGTGACTGCCCCTTGACCAGAGAGCTGGATCTAGGCAATTGGAAGCTCCGCTCCTCTTCCGTGTTGGGACTGTGCCCTCAGCTCATCCTCAACATTTCCAGAAGGGGCTCCAAGGACACAGCCTTGAGAGAGTAATCTGGTGATGACACTGTCTGGACTGGGTACATGCTGAACCCACTTAGGTCCCCTGTGAGCAT
Source organism: Desmodus rotundus (assembly GCF_022682495.2). Lineage (NCBI taxonomy): Eukaryota > Metazoa > Chordata > Mammalia > Chiroptera > Phyllostomidae > Desmodus > Desmodus rotundus. Next base: position 51,990,527 of record NC_071389.1, read on the forward strand.
AACTGAACCCAGTTAAGTGTCCTTATTATATGACTGAACCCAGTTAAGGCCACTATATAAATTTTAAGATATGGTGGGAGGTGCAGAAATCTACTACCCTTTCACCCATTCAAGACAAGCCTCCTAAGGAAGTTCCCTTGCTCATTAAACCTGCCATCTACCAATTTAGAGTGAACTGCCTTTTTCTTTTTGGTCTCTCCCTGACAGTTTCAGATTCCATCTGGGAGACTCAGAGAGGGGTAGCCAAGTCAAAATTCCCTGGAGAGTAGTCCACTGCTGTGCAGAAGGCTTTGGACATATTTTAGAATACTACCTCCCCCACTTTTTTTGTCTGTACTATGGAAGGATCTTTCTCAGACTCTCGTGATGAACACATTAAACTATGAGAGCACCTCTAAGACTGTAGACCCTGGGGGTTTATCATTTTCACTCTAGTCCCCATTCAGTCTCAACTCTTCAGTTTACATTTAAGTGCTTCTACCAGTTTATGGCTCCAGCACCTTCTGCTCCAAGCAAGAAGATGTTGGTTGCTGTGTGTCCCTTGAGGTGTACATTTTTTTCAGATTTGGGTGTGGCAGTTTTCCCTGCAACCTCAGTTCTCTTGTGGGCCCAACAAAAGTCAATGATTTTTTTTTATTAGAAGGATGAAAACAACGAGCTCCCAGCTCTTGAAATGTCAGAGCTGAAACCCCAAATCAGTTTTTTAAAATTTTATTATTTATTTTAATTCTCACTTAAGGACATTTCTTTTTAAGGGAGAAAGGAAGGGAGAGAGAGAAAAGAAGAAAGGAGAGAGAGATAGAAAGAGAGGGGGGGGAGAGAGAGAGATACAAGAGGGAACATCTATTGCTTTTTTTCTCATACTCTCCCTGAACCAGGGATTGAACCCACATTCCGGGTATGTGCCCTGTCTGGGAATTGAACCTGCAAGCTTTCAGTCCATAGTATGATGCTCAACAGAGTCACACCGGCCAGGAGCCCCAAATAATTTTTAATGGGTAATTTTTAGGTATCCTTTTAAAAATTTAAATGGTTTTAATTATTCTGTGCATAGTGCAAGGTAGAAACACAAATTTGCTCTCCTCAGATTTATTGGCTCATTATTTAGAAAGTGTATTATTATCCTGCACTTCAGAATCCAATCAAAGTAAGAGCAAGTCATTCTTTCTTTTTTTTTTGTTCTCTAATGTATTCCCATCGTAAAGAACAGTTCCTAACATATTAAGTAATAATTAAATATTTGTTGATTTAATGAATATAAATAAGGAACTACTTCTGAGCTCCCAAACTTTTGATTTACTGTTATTTTGGTTTATTTATATTTGCTTATGTCAAAACCAATATGTTAACAGTTTTATAAATCTTGATATTTGTAAAACAATCCTTCACATAAATTTTAGAATCAGATTAAAATTCCAAGGGAATCTCTGAGAGTGTATAATCTCATTTTAAAAAGCATCTATATACTTAAAACATTAACCTTTTCTATAAGAACATATCTCTGACTTTATTGTCTTTGGTTTGTTAAAGTTGCAGATACCCGAAAAATTCCAAATTATTTTAAACAGAACATGATTTAATCGCTTACAAATTGTGAGAGGAATTGGAGGAACAGTATTTAGGCTAGCTCTGCAGGAATGACTCCTTGGACAAAATCATACACCGACCTGCCAGTGAAGTTTCACCCTTGCCATAATCAGTGGCTTGGCACAGAAGTCAACAGTCCCTGCCGCTGGCTTTACGATCATGAACATTAGCCATCTTGTCTGGTCAGGAAGCTGCCGCCGCAAATGTTGTTTTCAGAACGCCAGCTTCCCTGTTAGTCAGAGGTCAGGAAGCTACTTCTAGAATTACTGGCCCCAGAACCACACTGGGCCTAATAGAAATGTAAAAGCAAGAATAAATACCTCATGCATTGCCAAAATTCCACGCGTAACTTGGTTCTAAATTCAAGTCCAAGTTCAGTTGGTTACACTTGATTGGCAGAACTTAAATTTCTTCTGGGTCCCACATTACAAAGGATTGTGAGAAATGTGGTTTTTGGCTTTTTGACTGGTGCAATATAAAAATGCACACTTAGAAGGAAGTTAAAAAGGTAGTGGTAGACCTAATTTACCTTTCTGCTACACTGTCAAAATTTTGTAATTCTTTCTGTAAATGTCTCAAATATCTTCGTTTTCTTGTGATTTTTTTTACTTTCTCCTATTATAAAATTAAATGAATTAAAATATCTTCTAATTCATTGTAACTTATTTTATAATGATTTAATATTCAGAAAATTGCATATCTTACTGTTTCTGTTGTAGCTTATATTTCAGTGTTTATGGAGGTAATATTTTATCTATAAATAATTACATTTTCTATTATTTTTGTATAATTTATTGTTTATTCATTTATTTACTTGTGGGGTTTTTTGCACTGTTTGTGGTTAAGGCATAAAATTAAAACTCTGTACTATGTTCTGCTTTTATAGCTTGTCAAATTGACACAGACTCAAATGGCCTAATTAAAGCTCCCCTCTCCTCTCTGCTCCAGTGAATAAGGTTCTGCAGATAAGATCCCCTAGCTACACTTTCTTTGCCAAAAGGAATGAACACAGTTCTTGCTTCTCCTTTAATAGTGGGTTTCAGTTCCCTACTAGTCTGTTCCTCCCCTAGGAACTAGAAAACTCCCTGTCCTTTCAACACTAAAAAGTCTGCCTCCTACACTTCCTGGTCGTTCAATCTGTTCCTCAGTGCAAGACCCATACAGCCTGTGTTTCCTGCAGTGTCCTCTTTCCCCCAAGCTATGAGTGCATGTGACTAGTCGATTTCTGTCAGTATCCTCTGCACAGAGCACAGTGATGTGAGTTTAGCCATCCCTATAACCCTAGGTCAAGAGTCCCTCTCTCAATAATAACATGAGTAAGGGATAATTAAAATATGGTTTGACCCCTAGTCTAACTTGGACAAATAGGATGAATGTACTTCTTTAAAAAAATAAATAAACTTTCCATTTTGAGTAACCTCCTTTTTGTAATCTTATTAATTTGTTTTATCACTCATAATTTACTCGATTCTATTCTCATTTCATTTACTTCTGAAGTTGTGTATCTATTTCTTTAATTTTCAAGATTTCTCATTTTCTAATATAAGAATTAAAGCTGCAAATTTCATCACATCTCACAAGTTTGGTATTTAGTGATGCTATTGTTCAATTTTAAACATACTTAAATTTCTATTTTTATAACTTTTTCACTCATAAGTTTTATGGAAATATATGGTGGCTTTTACTTTCTTTTATATTTGAATCAAATAGAAATTCTACTATGATCAGAAAACATTGTATTTTTATGATAATTAATCTTTGAAACTTGTTGAGACTTGCTTTAATGTTTTGTGTGTGGTTAAATGTAATTGTTCCATGTGAGCTTTAGAAACAATATGTTTCTTCCAATGTATACAGATTCCATATCTGTCTCTTAAATCAATAATAATTATATTATTCAAATGTTCTATACATTTGCTACTATTTTTCTTCTTTATTGGTCAACTAAGAGACTTGTAGAATTATCTTGATATGATGTATAATTTCTTCCTTATAATTCTATCCATTTGCCCCCATCTATCTTGAGAGTATAATTTTAATTTAACTTAAGTGAAGAATTATTATATCTACTTGGATAATTGAAACTATGTAGTTATTATATTCATATCAATATCTAAAGATAATTTTAGCTTATAGTTTATCATAATGCTACTTTTACTTTATTTTGCTGAAGACACCTGATATAGCTTTTCAAACATTTTTATTTCAACATTTCACAGTTCATATATTATAGATATTTCTCCCATAAACTGTGTAACTTACGGATATTTGTTTTATTTCAAACTAATGACTTTTTCCTTTCAACTGATGAGTTTAGTACATGATGAGTTTAGTACAAACTGCTAATCTTAAAAATTAAATAACATGAGTCTTCATTTTCTTACCTATAAAATGAAGAAAATAACCATTTATGACCACCTCATACACTTAGGAGGGTTCAATAAAAGATACATAAGAAATCTTATTTAGTAGTAAATATTTAAGAGTGTTTTTATAATGAGTGTATTGAACACTTATGTATAATATATACAATATGCTTATACAAGTTATATTTGTTTATATAATATAAATTTATGGTACATTTTACATTTATATATATTCATATGTATTTCAACCCATTATTTTTTAAATAATGAACTTAATGAGATATAATTCACATACCATGCAGCTCTCCATTGAAAACGCACAATTCACTGTTTTTAACGCAATCACAGAACTCTGCAAACAATACCATGATACATTTGGTAACATTTATATCACCCATGAAGAAACCCAGGATCCGGACCCAGTCATGCCCATTTTTCCCCAAATGCTCGTGCACTGGGCACCCAGTAATTTACTTTCTGTCTTTATATCTTATAAAGACAGAAAGTAAATTATATATTTTTACGGCCAATTAATATTCTATTTCATACATGTAGTATATTTTAAAATACATTCATCAATTGATGGATATTTGCTACTATGATCAAATTTTGTGTGGTTGTAACTGTATTTCCCTTAGGTACATGCACCTCGGTGAGGAATAGCCAGTTTATTTGGTAACTGTATACTTAACTTTCTAAGGAATTTCCAGCCTTCTTTCCAAAACAAGAGGCCATTTTGCATTCCCACTGGCCGTATATGAGATTTGAGCTATCTTCGCATTCTTGCCAAAACCTGAAATTATCTGTCTTTTTTTATTATGGATAGTGTAGATTGTGTGAAATGGTATCTAACTGTAGTTTTGATTTGCATTTCCATGATGCCTAATGATGCTGAGAATCATTTCACAAGCTCATGTGCCATCTGTATATTTCATTCAAAGAAGTGTCTATTCAGACCCTTTGACTATTTTTAATTGGCTTGTCTTTTTATTATTGCTTTGTACTTGTATGTACTCTAGATACAAGTTTCTCATGTGATCTATAATTTGCCATATTTTGCCTCATTGTGTTGTCTTTCCCCTTCCTTGATAGTATCCTTTGAATCACAAATGTTTATTTTTTTATGAGGTACACTTTATCAATATTTTTCTTTTGTCATTGTGCTTTTGGTGTCATATACAGGCAGACTTTCCCTAACCCAAAGCAACAATGATTCACATCTATATTTTCTCTAAATGTTTTATAGTTTTAGCTGTTACATTAAATCTATGATATTCTTTAGTTCATTTTTGTGCATGGTATGAAGAAGAGTCTGTTATGGATTGAATTGTCCCTGCAGGAAGCTATGTTAAAGTCCTAGCACCCAATACTTAAAAAGGGGATCTTATTCAGAATTAGGGTCATTTTGGACCAATTACTTAAGATGAGGTCAAACTGGAGTAGGTTGGACCATAATCCAATGACTGGTGTCCTTAGAGAGAAAAATCTCATGTGAAACAGAGACACAGAGGAAGAATGCCATGTAATAACATACACAAGAGACTGAACTTCTAAAATGCGTAATAATCACAATGATAAATTTCTTAGATAAGAAGGCATAGAAGAAATTTTCTCAGCCTAATAAAAATATAAAATCTTAAGGCAATCACAAAATTTAAAAAAATTGCTAATCATATATTCAACATAGTGTTTATATCTAAAGAACCCTTACAATCAACAATAAAAGACAAATAACCTACTTTAAAAAAAAAATGATTGGAGTGATGCAGCTTCAAGATGAGAAACCAAGGAATCTTTGCCATCATCAGAAGCTGGGAAGAAGCAAAGCAATTCTATCTAGAGATAGAGGAAGCATGGTCCTTCCAACACCTCAGTTTCAGATGTCTTGCTTCCAGACCAGTGAGAGCATACATTTCCACTGTTTTAAGCTAAAGACTTTGTTACTGAAGCCCTGAGAACTATTATAGATTTTGTACTGGGAATTATGGTGCCTGTAACAAATACTTGAAAATGTGGAAGTGGTTTTGTCATGGGGTAATGGGTAGAGGCTGGAAGAATTTTGAGGCACTTGATAGAAAAGCCTAGATTGTCTTGAAGAGATTGTTGGTAGAAATATAGATGTTAAGAGGAATTTTGGCAATGGTTCAAAGAAGTGAAGAAAACTTAGAAAACCTCTACAATCTTGGAGAATGCATACACCATCAAGAACAGACCGTTGCTAGAAATATGAATGAAAAAAGGTCCCTCTGGAGAAGACCCAGGCAGAAATGAATAACATGTTATTAGAAACTGAAAGAAAGGTTATCTTTATAAAGTGGTAAAAATACTGGTCATAATGTGTTCTGCTGTTCAGTCATGAAAAGTAGACTTTGTAAGTCAAAAGATAAGAAATTTAGCTGAAGAGATTACCAAGCAAAGTGTGGAAGGCCTAGTGTGCATTCTCCTTACTGCTTATAGTAAAATGTGAGAGGAAAGAAAACAATTGAGAAAAAGACTATTAAGTGAAAGGGAATTATACCATTTAATTAGTCTTCAGTTTCTTTCCACTACATTACGTAGTTTTCTAGTGTTCTTTCTTTTGCTCTTCATTTGTTAAATTTATTAATGATTTTATTATTTTGGTGGTATGGTAGTAAAATCCAATGGCTCATTTTTATTGTGTAAAATTATAATTTATATTTTACATGTTGAACTTATATTCTGAAAACTTGCTGAACTCATTTATTAGTTCTAAGAGTGTTTTTAGTGGATTCTTTAAGATTTTTATCTACAAAATTATGCCAACAACAAATAGGGGTGGGTTCACCTCTCCCTTTCCTTATCTAATTACAATGCCTGATTGCCTTGGCTAGAAATTCTGACAAGATGTTGAACAGAAACGGTAAGAACAGACATTCAATCATATAGTTTTTATGCATTGCCAGTTTTCCTAGATGTCCTAGGAAAATAGGATGAGGAAAATTCCTTTTTATTCCTTGGTTTCTCAGTTGTTGTTTTTTTAAAATTATGAAAGGATGTTGGATTTTTATCTAATGCTTTTTCTGCAACTATTAAGGTAAGTGTTGTTTTTTGTACTTTATTCTACTGATATTGTTTATTATATGATTTTATTTTTATAAGTTAAAATGACTTTACATTTTTGTTATAAATTTTATTTTTATATCCTTATTATATGTTGCTAGATTCAGTTATACAAGATTTTTGTTTCAATATTAATAAAAGATACTGTGCTATAACTTTTTATCTTTAGATGTCTTTAATTGATTTCAATATAAGTTAATATTGGTTTACAGAGTGAGTTAGTAAGTGTTCTTTGCATTTCTGTTCCTTGGAAGAGCTTGAGGATTGGTTTTATAGCTTTTTAAAATATTTAATAGAATTCACAGTAAAGTCACATGGACATGGCTTTTATCTGGGAATTTAAAAATTTTTATAGATTCTATTTTAAAGTTTCAATTTTAAAATTTTGAAGATTTTAAAGATCCATTCCAATTTTCTATTTCCTAAGTCATTTTGCATAGCTTGTCTTTCTAGAAAATTGCCTACATTATGTAATTATTTGAAATGTATTTGATCATAATTTTACCTTACAATTCTCATATATATGGAAGGTTAGTAGTGATGTCCTCTATTTCTTTCCTGCTTTAAGTAATTCATATATTTCTATACCTTTTTTATGGTCATTCCAGCAGAAGGGCTATTAATTTTGTTGATCTTTCAAATAACCTAGTTTTGGTTTTCTTGGTTTTTCTTCATTTTTATTATTAATTTTATTAATTTCTACTCCAATTTTTATTACTTTCTCTGCTTACTTTATATTTAGTATGGTCTTCTTTTCCTCATGTCTTAAGTGGCAGGTAAGATTACTGATCTGAGATTTTTATCCCTTTTAAATGCACAGATATATAGCTTCGAATTTCTTCCCGAGCAATGTTTTGCTACATCCCTTAACTTTGGGTGTTGTGTTTTAATTATTTTCATTTTCTAATTTCCCTTGTGATTTTTTAACTTATTGCATGTTTAGGAGTACACTTTTAAATTTCCACATATTTATGATTTTATCAGTTATTTTTATTGATTTCTCATGTTATTCCATTATTGGACAATAAGCTTTGTATGCTCCCAGTCTCTTCAAATTTATTGAGACTTTTTTTATGGCCTAACGTATTTTATGGTGTACACTGAAGAACACCCCATGTGCACTTAAGGAAAACAGTACATTCGGCTGTCATTGGGTGGGTTTTCTGTAGGTGTCCGTCAGGATCAGCCGGTTTACGGAGCTGATCAAGCCTTTCCTTCTTTCTGGGCTTCTGACTCCGTGTTCTTTTCTTTACCGGAAGTGTGATGTTGAAGTCTCCGATTATTATTTTTGAACTGCCAATTTTTCCCTTTCTTTCAGTTTTTGATTCCTGTATATCAAGGGCCCTGTTATAATTGTCATATTATGCAAAAGATTGACTCTTTTATTTTATAAAATGTCCCTCTTCATTTCTAGTAACATTGATTGATTTTAATGCCTAGTTTGTCTGATATTAGTATAGCCTTTCAATTGTCTTTCTTTCTGTTTCCATGATATACAATTTTTCCATCTTTTTTGTCCAACCTATTTGTATCTGGTAACAAAAAATATGTTTCTTACATACAGCCTATGTCACAACTACACATGCATATCTCTGCTCTATATTCTTCCTTTTCGTGCTCTTTAATCTCTATGAACCCACCAATATATTTTCGCAATTATTACTTTATATAATTATGTCATTTAAAGGAACTAAGATAGAAAAAACAAGCAAAACTATAAAATATAATTATATAGAATATATTTATTATATTAACCTTCACCGTTCTGGTTCTCTTCCTTTGGTCCTGTGGATTATAGTTGCTACCTAGTGTCATTTGCTCACTCCATACAGCTTTATTCCCGCTGCACCTCCTTTGCACAGTTACTGCCAATTACATGAAATTTCTGTATGTTAAGGCTCCAACAATGCAATTACATATATATTGTTTTTGACAATTGTTATTAAAATCAGTTAAGAGAAGAATTTTTCTCTGTTTTTCTGAAAGGAGAACCGATAAATGAATTTTGATACTTCACACAATGGAAATAATAAGAATGAATATACAAAAATTAAAATGAAAAGATCATTACTATACATAATTTTCTGGAAGAATCTCATAAAGAAGCAGTAATGAATAAATAAAGCCAGACATAAGAAGGTGGATATCATATTATTCATGAATACAATGTTCAAAAATAGGAAGCCTAATTTATACTAGAAAGAATGGAATTCTGAGGTGACCTGCAAAGTTCCCTCCCACTAGTGTACATTCATTCTGTAATCCCCATCCTCTGTGAATACGACCTGATTTCTCTTTTGTATGTTACATTAAATAGTAATGGTAAAAGCATTTTGCATATGCAATTAAGATTCTTAATAAATTGAGTTTATATTAATCAAAAGGAAGATTATACTGTGTGAGCTTCACCTAATCAGGTGAGCCCTTTAAAAGAGATTCTAGACTCTCACTGTAGATCAAAGGTGGAGAGATTCTTCTGCAGGCTTTACAGAAGCAGGTAATCATTTTGTGAACTGACTATGGAGGGGACCATGGTGCCAGGGTAGAAAACAGTGACTTTAGTCCTACTACGAGATGAAAGAGGACCCTGAGCCCCAGATGAGAACACAGGCCACGCCCAACACCCTGACTGTAGCCTCGTGAGACTCTGAGCAGTGGGTCCGGATCAGATCACTGTACTCAAACACCTACCCTACAGAAACTGTGAGATAATACATTTATCTTATTTAACACCAACAAAGTTATAGTAATTAGTTGTGCAGAAATTTAAAAAATGGATACATAAAACCCGGCAATTGTCTTCCCTGGTCAGTGGGAAGTGACGGCCAGGAACCTAATGTCATGGAGCTTCTAAAATGCAGGTGATATTTAATCTGGTTGTAGAATTAATGAACATTCACTTTGTCAAAAACCCATCCAGCTAAAAACTTATCACGTATATAGTCTACAAGTCACATTGTACTTCAACACAAAGTTTACAGGAAAAAAATTAAAAAATAAAAACAGACTGAATATAGGCATCAGGCTATATTATTTTATATGCAAAGTAATTTTAGTACATATATGGATCAAACTGCACTTTCAATAATTCCTTAAATTTAGTCATTAGGGTTTCTAGTAATCTTTTTCTGAATCTTTGCAGTCCAGCCATGATTTTTCTCTTTTTTGAATATTGTCTTAATTTACATTACTTTTATTCTCAATATGAGGAAAAAAGAAAAAAAAATAAGTAAAAGAACTGCAACTAAATTTTGCAATAGAATATCAACACTTCTATCTTTTAAAATATGCTGTGTATATTTTGTAAGCACAAATTAACACTAATTTATTTCCATATAACTTAGCCAAGTATATTGATGCTGTTTGGAAGTAGTTCAAGGAAGCTTTACATGAAAGAGAGCTGCTTTATTTTCTTGGCTCTGGTAAATCTGCCCAACCCTCTTTTGAATGTTTTATTAACAAGACAAAGATTCTCCATTTTCCACATCTCAATGGCTAGCTTCACATTTTTTGCTACTGAATGTACTAAATTATATTTTTTATGTAAGTTATGATGCATGCAGTGTTAGTGTTAATTTCCAATATTGAGTGTTTTTTTCCTTCTGCTATTATTTATTTCAAAGAAGTGTGCTATATTCTGGGAGGTGATATTTTTATATTATGTATGATCTCAGTGATCATATATCTATAGTGTGAACAGATATCTTATAAACCTGGGCCTTTTAGGGCATTAAAGCACATTAGCAATCAGTTGTCTATTTGGGCCACTTTGGATATAGCATAGTTGAGATCAGACCAATGGTAGGGAATTGGCCTAAAACTATACCTCCCGTCTCACTGACTGATTTGAGTAGTCAGTTTTTACTAACATATTTGTCATAAATGCAGGTGGAAATTTTAAAAGTCCAAGTTTAGATATGTACATGCATATTAGCAGATTTTTGTTATCAGATTACCAGTGACATCTTGAATATTGACATCAGAACAAGAAGATTTAAGTAAATATGAAAGATTGAACACAAGAAATTATGATCCTCCATTTATTTTTAACAATATAGAAGTAAACTATAAAATATTTAAACTCTAATTGAATAACAAAAAAATTTTTAAAAATATTTAAACAGATTTTAAAAATATAACCCTGGCAGGTGACTCAGTGGATTGAGCACTGTCCTGTGAACCAGAGGGTCACCAGTTCCATTCCCAGTCACGGCATATGCCTAGGTTGTGGGCCAGGTCCCCAGTGGGGGGCCCACAAGGCAACCATACACTGATGTTTCTCTCCCTCTTTTTTCCCTCTCTTCCCCATGGTGTAAAAATAAAATCTTAAAAAAATAACAAAATAAATAAAAATATGAAGATGATCTTGAAATCAAGAAAGAAAGAGAAAATACAAAGTTACAACAGTGCTGTAGTCTTGGGTGGAATTTAAACATTAGTTGCTGTCACAGGACCAGGAAACACACACATAAGTTGAAGCTGTAGTTTAGTGTAGACACAAGAGAGGAGATAAATCAAAAGATTGTTTGCACAGCAGGGAGCTCAAATTATATGAATCTAAGAATAAGTACTACTCTAATTAGTGAACAGAATAAAAAACAGATAAATAAGATCTGAATTACTGATTGACATGAGCCCCTTGCCCTAGTCTATGGGCTTGACAGTAGCCAAGTAACTATGATTAGAAGTTCTCGTTCGGAAATAGGTTTTGGAAAGGGAGCAGACAAGAGAGAAACAGATTTCAAGAGCTATCGATCACTAACAAAGCTATTTAAATATGAGTTTGGCATGGCGGACAACTCAATGGGCCAGAAAAGAGACCAGGGAGAAAGTCGTATTCATTTATGTTGCCTGTGACAAAAGTAATAATGTACATTAATGTTAACACATTATCATTAATAATATAAATATTAATATATACTACTGCTTCTCCTGGCATTTCATTTTAAATGGAGGAGAAATTTACCTACACAATTTAAACATTATATAGTTAAATCACAAAAGAGAATGTTGAAATAAACTCATAAAAATTGATATAAAAGAGTGTATTTCATGTACAAGTACAAATTAAATACAACATAAGAAATCATCTTGGTGTCAGGAAAGGTTTTTTTTGTCCTTTTTATTGCATTTTTTCCACTACTGTTTAGTCCTCTTATACCCCTCCCCCCACAGTGACACACTGCTGTCCGTGTCCATGAGCCCTTTTTCCTTTTTGTTCGGTTCATCCACCCCCACCCTTCCCTCCTTTGTTTTGTTAAAAAAATACACGAGGAAAAAATCAAAAGGAACATGTTACCATTACTCAATTAATATTTATTAAAATTCTACAAAGAGATAGGCACAGAACTACATGTTGAGGATATGCTGTGGGAAACATAGACCAAGTTCCTGCCCTCACACATAATATTAAGGGAAATGCAGAAGTCACATTGAATTACCACACCACAAAATAACCTCCACATGGCAAAAGACATTAAAAACAAAATTTGTAAAGTCTGAATACTCACCAAGATGATATTAAATTAAAGAAATACAGTAAAATAAAGTACATTCTCTATGATTTAACAATTTGACACAATAAAATAAATAATACACATAATATATAATTATGTAATAAATGTGAGAAATTATCTGTCAATCATTGATTTGGCAAAATTAATTTTTAACTAATTTATTTTGGTAACAAAGTGTTTCAATAATGTGTCAAAAATAGCATTCTCTGATAGCTACTTTTTTAAACCAGTCTGAAGAGTAATTTGAGATATTCAGGTCAAATTGTACGAAATTCAGTATTTTAGTAATTTTACATATTCAACCAAATACTTTTTAAATTTAAAATTTGCATGCATTACAACTCAGATTTCCACTTTTGAGTGTACAACTTAGAAATCTGTGGGACAAAGACAACAACGAAGGACGTAGAGCAGAGGTGGAGGAGGCCTGGTATTTGACATATTTGAGATGTTGCAGCCCTAGCTTAATCTCCTTAAAAGTTCTTGTTTTATGAGAAAAATGTAAATTTTTGAAGCTTTATTTATTAATGCCTTTTACCAATCATGTCACACACTGAAACATTGTGCAAGTGGCCCTGTGTGAAAAAAAGTGGGTACGCGTGGTTGGTAAGTTTCATTATAGAGACCTTTCTCTCACTCTTCTTATGGGTGAAGTGATATAAGACTTTTCTAATATTCTAAGGCAAGGTGTCAGATAAACAAACTTGCTTAACTTTAGCTTGGGAAAGACAGAGGAAATATGAACGCACGTTTTCCTGGTTCACAGGCAAGGAATCCATTATGCTGGAGTCGTGGTGCAATTGCGGAGTGAATGACCAGGTAACTAACATATAAATCCACGAGAATGAAAATGTCAAAATCTTTCAGTGTGAGCTTAAATGCATACTGAATGGCACAATGAAAAATGTTTAAGTCTTGTATCCTGGCTGGCCCTGTTTGTAATCTCTCATTAGTTGTCTGACTTAGTTTTATCAACCTCAGCTTCTCATTTATACCATGCAGTAATAAACTCTATTTCACAATTTAGTACATGGAAACCATATAAATGGTAGAAGTGTTGTTATTTTTGCTTAGCCCCTAGTAAATATTTTTATTGGATTTTTCCCTTTACGAAGAATTAGTTTTCCCAGAAGAGAATTAAAAAGCATGACTATTATGAAGATTAATTGAAGAAATTCTCACCTCTCTAGTCAAATATATTTTAGCAGTTCTATACAGCAAATTCTCACTTACATCTGGTTCTTTGTACATCTCTTAGACCTCCATGCAGAATGGACATGCAAGAACTTAAATACGTTAGATGCACAGAGGATGGAGTGAGTCAAATATATTTAAATAATATATTATCATATTGTTATAAAGAAAAATTCACATTGAATTTTCTCTTAGCATGTGACTTGCATGCATTCCTGTTTGATATTTAAAACCCTTGATGCTTCATGTATATAATAGCAGACTGAACCTCAAGTTTTAGTGTGAAGATTGATGTTAATCAATCAGAGATTAAGCTAAGTCTCAATGTGCTACTTTTCTAACCATGTCAGACATGGTCTTTTGATAATTATAGAGAAAAACTAAGAAGCACAACTAAGTGGAGCTCAATAAGAGAAATGATAGCAATAAACAAAAATTTTTCTTGATTCTTTTTGCCCAGGATGTTATCCATTGAAAGCTCAAACCAACAAATATAAATAGTATTAGGGATGAATAAAGTGTTCAAAAAGATATAAAAAATAGTGGAATTATTTGAAGTTAAACAAGATAGATACAAATGGAAATTAGCCTAAAGATTTCCTTTTCACCACAACCTGACCTACACTTATTGTTGGCTGACTTGTTTGTGATGGGCATTCTGACAGGTGTGAAGTGGTACCCTACTGTGGTTTTTAACTTGCATCTATCTGATGTCTAGTGATGTTGAGTGAGGTTGTGGAGAAAAGGGAACCCTAGTACGCTGTTGGTGGGGATGCAGACTGCTGCAGCCACTGTGCAAAGCAGTATGGAATTTCCTCAGAAAACTAAAAATGGAACTGCCTTTGACCTGGCAATTTCACTGCTGGGATTTTACCCTAGGAATCCTGAAACACCAATCCAGGAGAACATGGGCACCCTAATGTGCATAGCAGCACAATTTACAATAGCCAAGTGCTGGAAGCAACCTAAGTGCCCATCAGTAAATGAGTAGATCAAAAAACTATGATACATTTACACAATGGAATACTACACAGCAGAAAGAAAGAAGGAGCTCCTACACTTCACGACAACGTGGATGGAACTGGAGAATATTATGCTAAGTGAAATAAGCCAGGTGGTGAAAGACAAATACCATATGATCTCACATATAAGTGGAACCTAAGCAACAAAACAAACAAGCAAGCAAAATATAACCAGAGACACTGACATAAAGAACAAACTGACAATAACTAGAGGGGAGGAAGATAATGGGGCAAAGAAGAGGAAGGGTGGTCGAGGAATGTGTATAAAGTACCCATGGACAAACCAAATGGGGTAGGATTGAGGGTAGGAGGTAGGGGTCAGAGGGAGAGAGCTGTGGGGAAAAATGGAGACAATGGTACTTGAACAACAATAAAAATAAGAAAAAGAAAGAAATTAGCCTAAAGAGATATTTTCATTTCATTCAATGTCACTTAAAAGTAAAACAAATTTGCATGTGTTCCAATGGGCAGTATGTTCTAAAATCCAATTACACATAATGTGGGACTCTGTATAAAATAAACACAGATACAAGTTTGAGCCTCAATATTCCTTTAGTGAGATAATCATGAGAAGTGAAATGTGAGGTAAGAACAAAATCAGAGCTTGCTACCAAGGTCCAAAGGAAATAAAGGTATGTTAGTACACAGAGTGGTTATGGAAGATTTTACAGGTAAGGTTGACTGTGTTTGATACTGGAGAATGGCTACTTCTGGAAAGACAAGTTATCAAGAACTGTCTCTTTTCCTGATTTTATATATATATATATATATATATATATATATATATATATATATATATATATTTAAAAGCCATTTCCTTTTTGTTTCCTTCTAGAAACTTCTTGTTCATATCATAGTTTGGAAATAATTATAGTTTCCTGAAAAAAAAAAACTTGTCTAGTGGCAACAAAGTATATTCTGTAAAAAAAGTGTTACATTTAGTTAAGTTAAACATAAAACAAACAAAAACATTTACTTGACAATATTTTGAGAAATAGTTTGTCTCATTGGTTAAGGTATAGATTCTGTGAACTGACAGAACTAATTTTGACTCCAGGCTCTACCACTTAATGCGAAACATCTAGTATTAGTTATGTAACTACACATATATATCAGTTTCCTCATCTGCCACATGTGATTATTTTAAGTGTTAAATGAAATAATGATGTAAAATATTCAGTGTTGCTCATGGCACATAAACAATTCATAAGTCTAAAGGTTCACATTATTTTTCTTATTCTAACAGGAAAAGAAGCCTGTTTTCTCATACCAGTGCTTTGCTTAATGTTTTTCTCTTAATTATTTGGGTATCAATATTCCATGTTAAGAATATAACAGGGATAGCACATAATGCAAGCACAGATTTAAGAGAAAACAGTTCCAAATTTCCTATAAAATAGCTGATTAAAATTAAGATTGAAAGATAATTTTAAAATGATATCAGTTTCAGTCTTCTTTTTGTTTATGACAATTATATAACTTTATTGAGTGTATAAAGAAGATGGACAATAATAATAAAAGTTAGCATTTCTGTGTGCTTTATGCTAGGCCCTGTGCTCCATCCTTCCTTGTGTTACCCCCTTATTCACCCCCGTATCCAGGAAACAGAGAGGACTATAGCAGCTAGCACACGACTCTTGAGCCTGACTCAGCTTACTTCTCTGTGCTTCAGTTTCTCCATCTATACAACAGGGAGAGGGCCAATACACACCTTGTAGGATTACTGTAAGATTTAAATAAGTCACTGCAAATACAGTGCTGAGGACAGTGCCTGACAAATAATAAGCCCTTACTATGTATTAGTTAATTTCACCACTTCTTACAACCACCTCATGGCATAGGCACCATTATTAAAACCATGTTACAGAAGAAGGAGCTACTATAAAAGACACAAGGACAAAATCAAGGGGGAGGGGAGAAGTGGGGGAGGGAGGTGGGATTGGCTGGGGTGGGGTGGAGGGATGGGGAGAAAATGCAGACAATTGTAACTGAATGACAATAAAAAAATAAAATAAAATAAAGAATCCTATTCAGCCACTTGCTGGATAACATTAGAGAAGCCCCTAGCCACTCTGACATCACTCTCTTCTTTCAAAAATAAAATAATTATAGCGCCATTGTGATGCAAATCCAAACCTTCATATAAACAAAATTCTGCAGTTATTTCATTGTCATAACACGGACTACCCAAATAAGAGAGTAAAATATTGGTATTGTACTTAATTATTTAAATGTATGGGTGTGACATTAGTTCATAAGATTCCACAGGCTTCGAGTGTCCATTTCTGTGATACATGATCCACACACTGTGTTGTGTGTCTACCATCCGATGTTGAATCTTCTTTCATCACCATATATTTGACCCTCTGTACCCTTTGTTAATCCCGTCCCCTTCCCTCTGGTAACCATCATACATACCAAAGACTTCCTCAAAAAACTACTACAAACAATAAACGAATACAATAAAGCCGCAAATCTACTGCGTTCCTATATAAAAACAATGAAATTTCAGAAAAATAAATGAAAAATAAAAGAAAAACAGTTCCTTTTGCAATTGCAACAAAAATAAATATATACCTAGGAATAAACTTATTAAAGAACCTGAAGGGCTTACAAACTGAAAATTACAAAGTATTAAAACGGGCGGGAGGTGGGGAGGGCTGGGGTTTGGGCTGGGAGGGGGAAGGCAAAAAACTGTACTTGAACAACAATAAAATTAAAATTAAAAAAAAGAAATTGAAGGAGACACAATGGAATGGAAAAATATTTCATATTCATGGATTGGCAGAGTCAACACAGTGAAAATGTTCATACTCCCCAAAGCAATATGCGTATTTAATTTTTTTTTCTATTTAGTGGAGATATATAATTGCACTTGATCCGTTGAAATGAGTTAAAAATCTTATTTTAAGTGAACCACTTTTAAAACTTATAATGTGTTTATGGTGATTTTTGTGTAACTTGACTTGTTTAAAGCAAGCTATCATTGTCCTCCTTGTATCTGGAATTTTCTTGGTACCTAGTAGATGTTCAGTAAATATTTGTGAATGAATAAATGTTCAAAGGAAATGATACTTTGAAAATACTAAACTGAATGGAAAAAATACAACAAAAAGTATATGGAAACAAAAAAAAGGAAATAAATTACTAAACTGATTAAACTGATGGGTGTTCATTTCTTCAGTGTAAATAACATTCCAGGAAACTCTACTTACATCATGGCCCTAGGAATAGACAAGATGGAAATATCATCTCACATACAAAACACAGAGATGACATAAACAGTTTTTCTCTAGACATGTAAAGAAAACCTTTCTGATTGATGAGAAAATGTGGGAATGGAGATGATTGAGAAAACAAAGTGATCCAATTTTTATTTGACTTGAGCCTTAAATCCTGAAGGTGATGAAACGGGAGAGACAGGTTTAGAGAGTAGAGGATGATTTGCTTTGCTTCTCATTTGATAATTTTTGCAAAATAACATTAACAAAAATTCAGATTTTGTGGTTTCTAAATGCAACGGAATTACTTAGACATTTTTTTAAGTGTCTAGGTTCTATTTCTAATATACTAGATCAGAAGTTCTTGTCCTTGATTGTTCTATAGATTATTCCAGTGCATTATATTTGGGGAACAAATGGTCAATCAAAATAATAAATGTTGTGTAAAATGATCACTCTCTTTAAGTATTTGGCAATTGATATCAGTAAGTAGGTTATAGACATGACCATAAGAGACCATCATACTTCTAAACACATTCCCATTGTTTTTTATTTAGAAAATAAAAGAACTTGAATATTCACCTTTTTGATCAATAAATGCAAAGGTTGACAAATACAACTTTAGTACTCCAACTTTAAATTTAGAGCTTATTACTATATAATAACCTTCTTAGAATAGATATCCCCATACCTTATAAATAGATCACTCAGTCTAAATAGCAATATTTAGTGTAAATTATGTTGTGAAGATGTCTTAGTCAGTTTAGGCTTCCTTAACAAGATAGTCTGGATTGTGTGTCTTAAATAGTGAACATTCACTTCTGAGTTTTGGAGGCTGGAAGTCACAGTTAATGCTCCAGTTCTGGTTAGTGCCTACCTCCTGGCTTGTAGATAGGCATCTTCTCTCTATGATCTCATGTGGCCAACATATTTCTCTTGTGTCTCTTTTTATAAAGGCACTAACTTATTCATGAGGACTCCACTCATGTAATCTAAGTATCTCCCCAAAACACTACCTCCAAACACAATGGACATTAGGCTTCAACATATGAATTTTGGGGGGACACAAACATTCAATTCATACCAGAGAACTATTGGTGGTAATAGATTTTTTTTGTAAAAAGAATCTATGGCTAAATATGTAGGGGATATACCACAAACTAAATTTATCTTGGAGATAGTCCTACTGCCGATTAACATATTACGGGCTCTGTGACATCTTTTTGTTAAAAAAATAACTTTAAAAATAATATATGAGCTTCATTTTTTCCTTGCACAGTAATAAAATTCTAAGTGGACTTGAATGTTGCCCAAACACATTTTTGTGTACAATGGTTTATGCTATTAATTTTAAAACTATTTTCCAAAGAACATGGATTCTATGAGTCATTTCTTTGTTTCCAGGGAAGAAAGTGTGATGACCATGTTTATGTTTAATTTATAATTGATGTTTCATCTCTGATTTTCTTCAATATCACTACAGAAGGTGGGCTTCTGGAGCATAAAAAAAATGCCCAGCAGGGTGTCCAATTTCTGTAAGTTTAAGAGGCACTGGTGTAGAGGATGAAAGCTAGAAATCTGAGTTGTAATTTTAGCTCTGTCACTGAATATGCAATCTGAAATAATTAACTCATTTGATTTTATTTATATTTATAAGTAAAGTAAGAAAAGTACCTCTTTATCCCATCACCTTGTATATAAAGCTTATTGACATTTATTAAGATATTGCATATGTTGAAGAAATACTGACTAGTAAAATTTTGTAAGAACTTTGTAAATGGAAATCACTATGCAAACATATATTAAAGTCATTATACAGAAGGAGGTAATGAGCATTTAAATACAGTATGACAAGTGAGGCAAGTAAAATCCTGAGTTGTTCTCATATTTCATAATAAAAGAAAAATGTGCACTGAAACCCCTATTTAATGTTTGCTTAAGTGAAACATTAAACAAATTTTAAAAGTCACTCATTTACACAGCTTTTAAAGCATATTTTGCCTTCTAATGGATAATAATAATGCTAACAGTAATCATATGCCACATTTACACACTGTATTTCTTTTTCTGTGCTGGGAGTGCTTTCATAACATGGGTCTTATTTTTCTTTGGATGACATTCTTATGAGGTCAGCAGTACATGTAGCTCAGTCAGGGATATAAAACACAGACCAGAGGGCAGTGCAGATAATCACGAGACAGATTTCTACTAACACATCAAAAACTTGCTAACGTAACAGTTGTCTTACTTATAAACTCATGGAGAAATGTGTAGAATATATTTTATAAATTAAAAATGGTAAATATTTATTTTTTCTTTCACTTATTTGAAGTGATTTACTATTTTCATGTATCACTTGCCTTTATAAATAAACCAGACATTACAAGAAAACTAGAGATCAATATCTCTCAAGAGCATACATGTGAAAATCCTCAACAAAATATTTATAAGTTTAATCCAGTAATGTACATATATAATTATACATCATCACCAAGTGGACTTTATCTCAGAGGTTCAAGGCTGGTTTACCAGTTGAAAATCAATCAACATAATCCATCACATCAAAAGGCTAAAAAGAAAAATCAGGTGATCATATCTATAGACACAGAGAAACATTTGACAAAATGCAATATCTATTCATCATAAAAACTCTCAATCAACTAGAAATAGAGACAAAGTTCCTCAGTTTGATAAAGACTATCTGCAAAAAACCTATGGCTAACAAACATAGTTAATGATGAGAAACTTGAATCGTTCACACTGAGAACAGATGGAAAGCTGGAATGTCCACTCTTACCACCCTTTTCCAACATGGTACTAGACATCTTTGCTAATGCAACAAGGCACAAAAAGGAAATTAAAGGAATATGGATGGGATGGAAGACATAAACTGTTTGTATATGACCTCGTCATCTTTATAGAATATCCAAAAAAACCCACAAAACAACTCAGAACTAGTAAAAAATTCCAGCAAGTCTGCAAAATACAAATAGGATGCACGTGAATCAATTGACTTCTTACATATCAGCAATAAACTAGTAAAATATAAAATTAAAGATACTTATAATAGTACCCCCAAAATTAAATTATAAATCTGACAAATTATATGCCAGATCTGTTTGATAAAAACTTCAAACCTAAAGAATGAAATCAAAGAACTAAATAAATAGATACATTCTTTGTTCATGAATGGAAAGAATCAGTATTGTCAAGATATCAATTTTTCTCAATTTGATCTATAGGTTAAGTACAATCAGAATCAAAATCCCCCTAAGCTATTTATGTGAATATTGACAGACTGATTCTGAAGTTCACAGACTTCAAAAGCACAGGCAACAGACGTGAGAGAGCTGACACAATATTAAAGAAGAAAACAGGTACCGCCCAAAATCAAGAGTAACTACATAGGTGCAGAAATGAGACAGTGTGGAGTTTTGAAGAAAGAATGGACAAATAGATAGATGGAACAATAGAGAGCACAGCAAATGGTCCATAATGTAGGCAAACTTGTCTTTGTGAAGGAGCAAAGTCAATAGAATGGAGCAGAGATAGTCTCTTTAACATTAGTGGTGGAACAACTAGACATCCACATGCAAAAAAAACAAAAAAAGAAATCTATACACAGTCTTAACTTGCTTCACAAATATCAACTCAAAATAGATCATAGATCTGAATTTAACACATATAGTTGTGAAATGTCTCAAACATAACCTAAAATGATCCCTTCTTAGATATAATACCAAATGTGTGATCCCTGAAAAAAAATGTAATTACAAATGTCTGCTCTGTGAAGGACAATTTCAAGAGAATAGAAACACAAGCCATATGGTGAGAAAACACTTGCAAATGACAGGTCTGATAAAAGACTGCTATTTACAATACACAAAAACACTTAAAACTCAGTAATAATAAGAAAACAAAAAATAACATTAACAAACATTTCACCAAAGAAGAAATACAGATAGCAATTATGCATATGAAAAGATCCTCCACATCTCACGACATCAGGAAAATGCAAATGCAAACGACAATGCAATCCCATGACACACATATTAGAATGGCCAAAATCTAGACCACAGACAACACTACAATGCTGCTGAGAATGTGGAGCAATGGGAACTCTCATACATTCCTGGTGGGACTGCAAAATGGTACAGTCACTTTGGAAGACAGTTTTCTGGTTCCTTACACAAATGAACATACTTTTATTATAGAATCCAGCAATCACACTCTGGTGTTGACCCCAGAGCTGCAAATTTATTTGCACACAAAAGCCTGCACACAAGTATTTACAATAGCTTTATCAAAATTGTGTAAATCTGAAAGCCACTAAGATGTCTTTCAGTAGGCGAATGATTAAATAAACTGGTACCCAGATAATTAAATATTATGTAAAGCTAAAAAGAAATTTCTCAAGCCATTAAAAAGACATGGAGGAACATTAAATGAATATTTCTAAGTGAAACAAGCTGATCTGAGAAGGCTACATACTCAACTATATGGAGCCTTCCAATTATATGACATTCTGGAAAAGGCAAAAAGATGGAGATGATAAAAATTTCAGTGGTGGCCGTGGTGTGGAGAACTGGGGAGAGATAACAGGTAGAGCACAGTGCATTTTTAGGGCAGTAAAAATATTCCGTATGGTGTAATGATGGATATAAGTTATTATACAGGACCCGGCAGAAATAAGGCTTGCTTGAGCGTGGTTGGTAGGGTATGTGAATGTCTCGCACGAGATGGGCAGCAACTTGAACATTTCACCTAAAATGTCACATGGCATGCTTGAGTGTGATATTGTCATGTTACAGAATTTCATGTTTATGATTTTGTTATAAAAGATTTTGTAATAAAAAGAAGCATTATTTGTGTTGTACCCTGTGCACTGATTCAAGTCTATATGATATACTGTACCCAGAGTAAATTTTAAGGAAACAGGCAAACAGCAAACTCTGCATGATAATGATGTGTTAGTACAGGTGCGTGCCTGGTCAAGCATTCTGGTGAGCGATGTTGGGGATGGAGGGACCTAGCCCTGTGTGGGGGTGGGGTGTTTATGAGAAGTCTCTGCCCCTTCTCAGTTTTGTCATAAACCTAAAAGGCTTCTATAATATAAACTTTAATAATAAATACTCCACACAGAATTCCACTTCCACTAACCCTTCTTTTTTTTAGCCTCCCAAGTCTATCTCTGTGTTATCGCTCTGTGTCACTGTGCGCGTATGATCTCTGTTGCCCCTAGCATCCACCCAGGAAGTAAACAACTCCACGAACACAGTTTTTCCTAACTCCGTCCTCTACTTTACCACCTCTTCTCCTCCTTCCTCCTCTCTCCTTTTTTTTCTTCCTTCCTTTCTCCCTCTTTTTCTCTCATTTTCAAATTTGTTTATTAGTGGCTACATGAAGACTTACGGTGGAGCAAGTACTCCATAGTTACCTAGCTCATTAAGATTTAAATTGAGATGGTCATTGAAAAATATTAAATCATTTTAATTCTTCTATTATAATGATTTTATGTATTCTTTAATCAATTAATATTGACTTTGTGTTAATAAATTATATATGTTGTTGTCTATGTTTCTTGAAAAACATCCTAATTGACCTGCTATAATTTTTTTTGTTTTGCCTTTATTTTTTTAAGTGACATTTTACACAGAAATAAAATTTTGCAACTTAAAGTACAGAGATAAAGAAAACTAAGAAAAAAAAAAGCATAGATAGCCTTAGTGGACTAAGTGAAAATATCATATATAAATAAATATATATACACACATATATATATAATCATATAAATACCTGATATATCTCAAATATAAAGAAATAAAAATGCACATGTACACACACAAATATTTGGAATCCCAGGAAGACACAAAGAAGAGAAATAGAGACAAAATTGCAAAAGAAAATGACTAAAAACATTCCAAATTTGTTTGAAACTATAAATTCACAAATTTAAGGATCTCAAGGATTTTTCTGTGTTCTCTACTAAGTATCTCCTGGCTTCACTGAGGTCTCCTTTTGGCCTTTGGGAACTTGGATCATTCTAGCCCCTGATGAGTTGTTTTTCCTGCCCTCTTGAATTTTTATTCTGTGCATATGCAGATTATTATTCAGCCAAAAAGTCTCACAGGGTTGCCCAACTCATGGCCCACAGGCCATATGCAGCCCAGGATGGCTATGAATGGGACCCAACATGAAATTGTAAATGTACTTAAAACCATTTTTTTGCTTATCAGTTTCTGTTAGTGTGTGTGTGTACTTAATGTGTGGTCCAAAACAGCACTTCTTCTTCCAGTGTGGCCCAGAGACGCCAAAAGTTTGGACACCCACCCTGCTAGGGAAGCCCTAAGCAGACTTCTGGATCTCTTTCTCTGCCTCTGTATGATTCTTTGGTATGGTCTGACCTACAAAATCTCGCTCCTTCCATCTCTCCAAACTCTGATCTGTGTCTCTTCAAATCATCAACATTTCCAGATTTTGTCTGGGTTCTCTTCCTTTCACTGTGGTCCAGAAATTATCTCTAGACAGAAAGCTGGGGAGATTGCACAGCTTTCCTCCTTGGTTCTCTGTCTCAGTCCTATTCCGCCTGTTGTCTAGTATTTGAAAACAGTCATTTCATATAGTTTGTCCATTTATCCAGTTTCTTTTTACAGTGAGAGGTAATTCTACACTATCTTCCTCATCGTTGAAGGGTTATTTCAAATGTAATTGCAAATGTATCATTTAAAAATAATTTTTATAGGTAAAATAAATCCAATGAAGAAATCATACTTTGCAATTATTGTAGCTTTCATTATATATAACCAAATGGGTTTTGTTTGGCTTTTTAAAATACATTTCAGCTCTTAGTTTATTTCAAGAGACTGATTAAAACAAAGGAGGTTGGGGGAGGGAATGGGAGTCATCTGTAACAGTGTCATCAGTAAAAAAGAAATTATAAAAACACTGAATGGGGGAATGCATTTTCTTCAGTATAAAACCAAGAAATGGCAATTAACTTTGTCTTCTGCTAGCACTGAACACATGCCATCACGTAGGCCCAAGCAGGCATAGCTGCTTAAGCCAATATGCAGGAATAACAATACTGGTCACAAAAACTGGACATGCTGAAGGCTTCTCATTTTATCATTTTAAACTCTTAATTTTAGTTGTAAATAAATAAAATGGAAGTTAAATAAAAGTCATTTTACGTGACATTCTGCATCACCTATTTATTATCAACTAAGAGTTTTATTTTATAGTATTCTGAGAAATGTGCCTGATACATACAAAATATCATGTAATGACAAGTCTTTTTCCTTAAAGTATGCATGCATAATAAAACATGATGTTGGAATTCTATTTCAGATTCACTTAGCAACTGTACATTGCAAATATGAATACAGTTACACTTGAAAAATTTTCTGGAAAGATTTTAAGGAGACACTGTTATCACAGGGTTAGCGTGGAGTTCCACTCATCTGTGAGATAGTCGATCATAATTTTGTTCCTTCTGTCATCTTTCCAAGCTATGGCTGGATGGTTCATTCTACCCATATGTTATCAGCAGTACTGGAGCTAGAAATGTAACAAAACTCACCACAGTCAATGATGGATTAGAAGCAGGAGTTGTAAAGGGGGGAAGAAATGCATGGTGAAGGTAAGATTTCTTACCAAAATGTCATCTTTCTGGAAACTAATGCTGTTATCAATAGACATAGTTGAGCACACGAAGATACTAACATCTACTGGGTCTTACTATGTCATAGGAGCCCTCCAAAGTGAATACCTATATCTGTATCTATATTTCTGTCTATCTATCTATGTATCTATCTATCTATCTATCTATATTCTTCACAAAAACCCTATTAGCAAGACATTTTTATCTCAATTTACACTTGAGGAAACTGAACAACTGAGATGTTAAGTAATTCACCCAACAGCTCACAGCTGGTAAGTGCTAGAGCCATAAATTGAACCTCATAACGTAATAGTTATGCACTACTAAGAGCGTAATTTGGATTTTTTTTTAACCATCTTCACAACTAAGGGCTCTTTAGCCTGTTTGCTCAGCTCTCTTCAATCATGAATTATGTGAGCCACCCACAGTAGTACAAGGCTCGTCTTACCAGCATTCTCAGAGGAGAGCGGGAAAGTTCTGAGCACAAAGGAATGCTCCTCTCCTAACCAGTTTGCTGATGAGGTTCTGCAGCCAAAGTCACTTACTGGAGCTTCAGGGACACGGTTTATTGAACCCTATCCGTTAGGCCTCTCATGTTCTTCTTCCTTATGTTATCTCATCCAAGATTTTTTTTTCTTATACCCTCAAAAACTTTATCCTTATTTTCTTTTACAATAAAACTATGTGCATTAAAAACCAAAATCCCAAGCATTAGTAATTAAAAAGCAGGTTTTGGTTCTAGTGTGCTGAATAGTCAAACACTTTCTAGAAAAAAAAAAGAAAGAGAGAGGTGATGCAACCCATATTAGGAACAGAGCCTTCCTTCTGAGGATAAATTGAATTCTTCAATTATAAGGTCTACTTGGGCAAAAACTCTGCCGGCTCTGTTCACTAGTACAGCCCAGTTCCTGTCAGGTAGTGGTCACTCACTAGATATTTGTTGAATGAATAAACAAACAAACGAATGAATGAATGGATGGATGGATGATCAATGTAGGTAGTTAAAAACAGAAAGAATACAGGTAAGTATTCATAGTAAAAGAGGTTGACCATTCTCTGCTATAAGTTTTAGTTTATGTATTTAAAACTGTTTCTCCTCCTTTCCTTATAAAAAAAACTTTCAAAAATGTTTCTTGGCCTACCTTCTTAATCCATTCTCTGAGTAGAACACTTACATGTAATTAATTTTCTTTCCATTGAGGTTCTAAAAAGTGATAATTGAAAATAGTGATGAAAAATCCACCATTTGTTTTCATATTAGCTTTGAAAAAATTAAAGACGAAATGTAACATTGCAATTATAATTCTCAGTGAGCAGTGAAAATCTCTGGAGGAAAACTAAGATATCGTATGACCGAATGTCCCTTAGCTAACCAATTGCAACTTCAGAAAATCTCTTTGAAGATTTAGAAGACTTATTAATATCTAATTTCTTGTCTATCTCCCTCACAGTTGTACAATCCATTAACAGAAAGACTTAAGTTTCCTGTGTTTAAAGGCAGATGATGCAAAATTATTGCCCTCATTTGAACTGTGCCCACCTGTGAACATTGAAGAAGCTAATGGAAGCCTGATTGTTGGACTTTGAGAATTGCTTTCGCTTAAGGAACACAGATTCTCGTACCCTGATAGGAATAATCCATCATGTTTACTTCAATGCCACATTGAGACCTGCAGCCTGACATTCTCTTACAGTCTGTTATTCACAAGCCTACAAAATTACTATACTTTTAGAATGCTCTCTGCATTTTAAACACTGCACTCTCCAAAACAATATGGTTAAAATATACTGTATATTTTTCTCTTAAAGAGATTTTGTTTTACACTAGAACTTATGTGCTAGCCCTGATGATTTTTGAAATATTGCAAGGCTCAACAGTACAGAGAAACACAAAATAAAAAAATTAAAACTCATTTGTCCTCTTTAAACTTCTCCTTTGTACCCATTTTTAAAGCTAATTTCTCATCAAAAAAAGGATGACTCAAGCTTAAATGTAAAGGTTACACAAGAATGACAATTTGGGCAGTGACTTGTCATGTCCTCTGCTGGCACAGGTTATTCTGTTGGGAAGACTGCCATCTTGGCACCATTAAGTCTGCATTTGTAGGTAATGCAACAATATCTAGTCATAGTTGACCTATTGGAATTGAGGTGATTTATTGAGATAATTTTCAATAATGAGACTATTAATTTTTAACAATTACCAGGGACCATAGAACCAGAAAAGAGAATTGAGGGCCTACATATAAAGTGACTTTTTCTCTGGGAGGAGGTTAGGACCATTAAAAATGTGCTATGTGGAGGTTACCATGCAATTAACTACATTGTCGGAATGCCTTGCTTAATGCTTGGCTCCTTCTCCCATGTCACTGTACATGAAAAACGTTGGTAGGAACTAATTCATGGGAATGGTGTTGAGTTGGACTTGGAAGTGCCTCAGCGATAAAATGACTGTATTTCCTCATAGAAAACAGCTGGGTATGGACACGGTAAAATTTTAATACAACCTAGGCATTTAACTAAATGACAACAGCACATATTAGGGACACAGCAATGCTGCTGAAATAAAGATATGTAAGAAATCACTTAGGGCTGTTATTCATTATATTTGTTTTGTTTCAAAAGCATTTAAAAATAAAAGAATGTTGTTTTTCAGAATCACTAAAATAATTTTTAAAATTTTAATTGAAGCATGCTAGCTAATGTTTAGATATGTTAGCTAAAGTCAAAGTATTGTAATATTGTTTTCTGGTGGTTAGAGTTTAAATAATTTTAAGTGTGATCTAGGAGAGGTACAAGCGTCAAATACTCACAGTGTGATCTCAATGTGCCTGATGAGAAATTAAACTTAAGAAATGCTTCATTAGAGTGTCCTTGTAGTTATTGTATTAGTTCACAATCTTTTACTTTGCTGTTATGTGCAGATGTATCAAGTGTAATGGGCTTCATTCAGCAAACTATCCTCCTTATTGGTTGTGTCTCACATGGTCAAGGGCATGCTAAACACATTCTTGGAATGATTCCCTTTTTCAATCACTGTGTCAATAATCACTTAGAATATAAGTGGATTCTGTTTATTTAGAACAACCAGGTGGCTGAAGAGAGTCAGTTAATAAGTAATCAGCAAAATCAAAAGCAATAATGAAGCCCTTCGAGGTTTTGTGCTATCTCATCTGATACATAATCTCTATTATGTGAGTAAATATACTGCACGCCTAGCTGTTGAATGGCTGCTGATGCCACATTCCACTCTTTGTGCGTTTACTCAGCTTTGAGGCTCTCGCTGCCAGGAAGGATCTAACATCTGTTTGAAGGTACTATCTTCTGTTGTAGAAGACTCCCTGTTACAAAGTTGGGTTTTCTACAGATACTGCAGTTTTCAGTAGTGCCTGTCAATATACCTTTTATCTACACAAAGAAGTAAAAAAAAAACCAATAACCACAGAAACGGTATTGAATCTATTCATCTAATTTGGCAAAAAATAAAATGCACTCTCTAATTAGAAAGATTCTATCTAGAAGCTATGCTGGGACTTCAGATGTTAACTTATAATATTTTTCTTGCTCACCACAATCTACTTTGAGTGAAAAAAAGAGACTTAATCATGTTCTCTATTACTTCTACATAGATTGAAACATTACTTTTCTGATGACATAAGTCAATATTTCTTTTTATTCCCTTAATATTGTTCTTTTAGTTATATCAGAGCCAGTGTCAATGTGAATGAAACTCAAAGTCTAAATCAGAAAGATCTTCAAAACCTTTAAAATAGTCTCCATTTCTCAATTGCATTTATATGTCTTTAATTTAATTAGATTTTAATTGCATTTTATATCAAATAATACTTAATATTTAATGAAAGAGTTATAGGAGCCTACAGGCCCAGATAACATTCTGAATAAAAAAGCTTATTGTTTCTGCTGCTTTATTTTACTTCATCCTTCTATCTCTTTAAGTGCCCACCACCCACTTAACACAGAGAACCAATCAATGTTCTCATTTTGCTCTGTAATTTCAGAATTTCAAATTCCTTTATTACTATTGGCTCTCTTTTCTAGGGAACTCCTTATGACTGTACTTTTCTTCTTATTATTTGAATATCATAGTGTATGTACACGTGTGTCCTGGGAACAGTCGATTTGACTTAGAAAATATGCCAGAGCCTCATCTCATACAAATGCATGTACTCTCTCTGACATCAAAGAATCAATATCTTAAAGATTACAGACAGGAGAACGGCGAACAACACTGTGTGGGTGCGCGAAGACACTCCTCATTTCCTGGGGAGAGTGGGCGTGGTGGGATGGGAGACAGGCCTTGGATTCCATTTCCAAATTTGATACCAGGTGTTATGAAAACTTCTCAAACCTTCTCCATATGTTTACAGCTCCTGCCTCACTTTATATTTGACAAATTCTACATTAAATTATTCAATTTGTTAGTTCTGTCAATTTTCATCAAGAAATAATAAAGCCCCTCCATTTTGAACTATAAGGCCCACTCCATTTAATCTTTGAGAATACTTTTAATCCTACAACTTCCTCAAAAGCAAGTATTTTATGTTTCTTATTCTCTAACTGTATACTGGACAGCCCTTTAAGTTAGATAGACAACTTTGGTTTTTGTGGATTGTATCTAAATGCCAGTTTCCTGCTCTCTCTCTTTTATAAACTAAGCTCCAAAATTATTGTTGAAGTGGATAAAAATGTCTAATATTAAATATTTTGGCCCTACAATATTTACAATAGTTTTAGATTAGAAACTGTAACACATTTGCCAAGGAACTCCTATTCTTTGGGAATTAAATGGTAGATAGCTAGATAGTTATGGAGATATTACAAAAAATAAAAGTCCAATAAATTTGAGTAATGCTTTGTTAACAAAAATCAAATGGATTTCTTTACTAAATGGCTTATCAGGGTCTTTAATACATTTTCAGGCTTCTGAATTTCCAAGATTGGGAGTTAGTATGAAGCAAATATAACCAGAAAATGTTTCTTTGGGGGGAATTTTTGTTTCTTTGTTTTCTGTATATTCCATTATGTTCATTATGAATAGTATGGGCTTTGATAGAACAAGTTAAAAAAAGAAGAAATTTTCATCTTTCAGAATTTGGGGTCAACATTTGAGTTTTTGTATCAATAATTTATCCTCTATTAATGAACTTATTTCATTGAACATATATTAAAGTATCAATGATATAACAAGCAGTTATCATATAATTTTGCACAGCAACTATCTCCAATCATTTAGTAGCATTTTCTTGGTCTTGCAGTCACACTTTTGTCTCTTTGACAAGTTCTTAGAAAACAAAAGTTTTCTTTACCTGGTTATATCCAGGTAAAGAGAAGTACCTCTGTATGGTCACTACTGTTGCAAGACAATTGAAGGGGGAGTGGTCTAGGGAATAGAGAGAAAGTGAATTTGATCTGAAAGTTCCAGATTTGGTTCACATACACCCTGGGGCAGTGATTTATTTCTGTACACTGCGACGGCAGAGCAGCGACAGAACCAGTCTACAGCGATAGCATCGAAGATCGGCAGTGTTATCTTCTATTGCTATGACTCCTGGAAACCGGCGGTTCTGTTGTCAGAACTGAACAGAGACATAACTTGGGAGGGGAAATATGATTAATTCCATGAAGTAAGGCTACTAGAGGGGTGAGAAGGGACTGAGCAGATTAACTTACTTTACTTTTAAATAAGCACATTTAGGTCTATGTGATCCCTGAGCTAGCATCAGGAATGTTTTAACCATGCATAGAAATGATAGGTAGTTTTTCTACTCTTCAAAATATTTGAAAATAAAACACTCAACCATTTCAAGATTGCAATGAAGACAACTTGTCAAATTGATACATAATGATATGCCAATAAAAGGGACATAAAAGTCACAATTAGAAGAGATATTAAATTAAATAATTTGTTTCTTATTTTACTGAAGACAGACAAGCAAAAACAGACACTCTCTGAACATTCACATTTTTTTGGAATACATCCACTAACCTGTGTACATCTGCGCCCACATTCTCTGCCTTCACTCTTCTTTCACTGAATGAGCTAGTGCCCTCATTTATAAGATCAAACTTTCTATGTGCATACAGACCCATGTCCTGTCCCATTTTTGGACAAACTGCTCAATATATCCTTTCTCTTTCCTGCATCATTACCTTTTCCCCTCTCTATTGTATTATTATCAGCAGCACAAGAGCATGACATAGTATATCCCGTCTCAAATTAAAAATAATGTTCTTGACTCCACCTTTATAAGCTCTATCTTACTCATTTTGTTCATTTATATAACAGGAAAAAACTCTCCAAAACATTGATAATACTTATTTTCTGGGTGTCTTCTAGAATTTGCCATTCCACAATCTTACAATCGTTGAAAGTCACAACTGGTCACCTCGCTGTTATTCTAAAATCAACTCTTCAGCTTCATCTCTCTTGACTTTGACAAAGTTTGACACAACTGATCCTTCTCTCTTCTCCAAAACAATCCCACTCAGTGGCTCTCATCCCATTCTCATGGTTCTCATTGCGCAGGCTGATTCATCGTATCTCTGTGGGTACTGCTCATCTTTCTCGTATGTAAAACTTGGAGTACTCTAGGGGGCAGCAGCTACAATGGTGGGCAAAAGTAGGTTTACAGTTTTAAGTCCATGAATTAGTTTATTCCTGTATTATTTATTCTTTTATTATACATTTTTCAACTGTAAACTTACTTTGGTCCACCCCTGTATACTCCTCTTTATCCTTATAATTTTCCTAGGTAATTTCATTCAGTATTACAACTTTATAGCAATCTTTATATTGCTTATTCCAAAATAATATCTTTAGTCATGATCTTTGATCCCAAAACCTCCAACACTGTCTATAAATAAATTAATAAATGGAACTCCATCAAAATGTATATGTCTTGCTAACTGATAGATACTTTTAGGAGAATAAAAAGACATGCCACACATTTGAAGGTGTTTCAAAACCTCGTGGGACAATGAATTTGTATTCTAAATATATAAAGAAGAAAATATTGGAAAACAAACAAAACAAAAAATATTGACAAAAGATAGAAGTGGATATTCCACCAGAGAAGACAGAGAGATAATAAGCACATAAAGAGATACTTAATTTCAATAGTTATTAAGGAAAAACAATACTAATATCATTAGGAGATACATTACACACCCCTTAGAATGATAAAAATAAAAACAAAAACTAAAACCTGGCATTATTAAATGCTGGCAAGATTGCTGAACATAAGAACCTTATAACTCAGAATGTAAAATGGCACAGCTGTCTTGAAAATTTCTATAAACTTAAAAGTGTATCTCTGATAAAACCTGGTGTGCTAACTCCTTGGTATTCACCTATGAGAAATAAAAATTTTTGTTCTTGCAAAATCTTGTACATGAATATATATAGCAGTTTCATTTGTAATCACCAAAAATTGGAAAAAAAAAAGTCCAAATGACCATAAGCAAACTGTTATATCCACACACCTCTATACTTCCATAACTCAGGCAAAATGACTAGAGTCTTTGTTGATATCTGTTTTTCTTGGAACTATACATTCAATCCCTACAACAAAAATAGTTGTTTCACTTTATGAATATACCCAGGCCCTTCTCTTCATGTCTAGCTTATGTGACCATCATCTCTTATGTGGACTGTTGTGTTGGGAACCGTCCTGCCTGGTTTCAGAAGCTGTAATGCCCCATGGCTGAGGCTGAGTAAAAAGACCTTGGGACCATAAGCCACTACGGAGACAAAACTTATCCTCCTATCAGGGATGCAGCCTCTGCCCCCTTTATTTCACCCTGCTTGGCCCTGAGCCTGACTGGTTAGTCAATGACGGGTAAGATTCCTCAAGGGAGGGATGACTTAAGACAGGCACAGTCACGAATGGGCCTTCAGGGAAGGACTTGGGGGGCTATAGAAAAAGGGAATGATAGACCCTCACCCCTCAGCTTTGACATAGTTTGAGTTCTCATTCTGTCTGCAAGAAGTCTCCTAATTTCTTGGCTGCCTTACTTCCCCTACCTGACTTGAGCCTGAAACAATGCTGGAGGTGGGTGCAGTCCTGTGCTGGAAATGGTGGGTTCCCTGTGGTGATCAGGCCTAAGAAAGAATGCATATAATCCTCTGAAACCTATTTTGCTAATACCCTCAATTTAAATGATAAGGGTCCAAGCAGAAATGAGTTTATTTCCCCAAAGTTTTATGGCCCTTTAGCTATCTGGCCCTGACTCAGAATAAGCCCTCATAGTTCTTTGAGTGTTATCTATTGTTTGATCATTACTGCCTGACAATGATTGATGAGCTTTACCTGTATTCCTGTGCAAATTGAACCCAAGAAAAGCCCATTGAGAAAAAGGCTCCTGGCCCTTGTCCTTTGAGAGGTCAGCCACCTTTCCTCCCGAAACAGAGCATGTCTTTGTAGACTTATTCTCATCCATGGTGGCCAGGGGGGCCCTGCGGGTGGAGCCCCCCCATTGTTGCAATGGGTTCCATCTTGAACATTTGTGGGCTCAGCATCAAAGTACAAGCAAAAGCCCACATACAATATATCTAAATATTTAAAAGTTTAAAACATTTTAAAATGTTTTAAATGGTTAAATAAAATATGGCAACAAAAGAAGAGCCAAGATGTTTCCCTGGGCCTCTAGCTTCCAATTTTCAGCCTGCTTCTTTCTCTTCTTTCCTACCCTTCACCCTGCTCTATCCTATACATGAGGGCTCTCATACTAATGAATAGACAACCAAACACTTGAGTTTAATCTAAAACCTCTGAAAACACCATTTATTTGCCACATCTCAGAATTAGGATGAATATACCCTGGGGGGCAGGGAGGTAAATACTTTATGGATTTTAGTGCAAAATTAGAACACTAAACACCTTGTTTAAAAATCAGCAAAAAATGAAATGCCATTAAAATTACTAAATATAAAGATTTTTCTTTCTTCTATAGTCTCTCAACCTGTCATGTTTTTATTTGCTATTTAATGTCAATCTAAATGAAAAGAAATTAATATTGTCTGCTAGCATACCTCTTACCATTCAAGTTTATATCATGCAATTCTTATCTTAAATTCAAATAGAAGAACCTTTGTTCTTGTGTGCAGAAGCATTGAAATTATGGTTCACAGCTGACCTTGTATATGCACGTGCCTTTTGTTCTTACCCAAAACAGTGGCAATGCTGCATATACGAATTCAACATTTTATTTCACGTTTTAACACGTGTACAGTTCACCAACACTCTCTACCCTCAGCTTAGTGTTAAGTAAGAGGGGACTGAAAGGAGAAGAAACTATTGCTTCATTTTTCCATGTAAGTGGTTAGCTAATACAGAAAGTAACACAGTAAAAGAGAACATGATAGAGTTCCTTGGTTGTTTGAGGGTAGTTTTTTTTAAAGAATGTAATTTCTTTACTTCTATAAGTGAAG
This sequence comes from Desmodus rotundus, assembly GCF_022682495.2. Classification (NCBI taxonomy): domain Eukaryota; kingdom Metazoa; phylum Chordata; class Mammalia; order Chiroptera; family Phyllostomidae; genus Desmodus; species Desmodus rotundus. Next base: position 52,025,625 of record NC_071389.1, read on the forward strand.
CAAGTTCTTTGAACTAAGAACATGGCCTCTGTGGCTTGCAGCCCCCCTCCACTCTCCCCTTACTCAGTCATGAATGTAACAGGATTTCTGCGTCCTCCCTGCAGCCTGTTGCCCTCCCAAGCATTGTGGGCCCATTGAAATTATGTGTTCATGGGGTATCCTGAAATCTACATATGAACCCACTGGCAAGGAATGACTTACGTGCAGATTGCGTGTCTCTCCTTTGCTAACGTGCAAGCTTAATTATTCCACTGGACTTCACTTCGAAGCACAAGCTCACAGATAATAGTATGGAAAATTTTAAAACACATTCAGTCAAATGAAGGGCCGTTCCAAGTGCCAATCCCTGTGCCAGTGCACAGACTGTGGACCCATGAAGCCAGCCTTCCATCGGGCAGTGGGGCATCCTGCCCTTAAAAAGGAAAAGGAGAAAGTAGTCGCGATAGATCAGGGTGTCCAGGGTTCCAAGCACCTAGAGAATGGGAAGAGGAGATGTGGGTTCTCTGCTGTGGGAGTGGGAGGCACCTTCTCTGCTTCACAGGCTCCTCACTAAGAAAACGGTAAGAATGCTGTGCAGGGCAGGAGTTCCTCTTCCAGGTTTAAGAACAACAGCCTCCTAACTGGTTTTGTTGTTGTTGTTGTTGTTGTTGTTGTTCCTAACACTACTATCTTTTACCCACATGTCGTCGAGAGCAATCCTCTTGAAATGTATGTCAGCCCATGACTCTCCTCCAGACAAAACCATCAGCCACGCTCCAAGTCAGCATCAAGAGCACAGTCCTTAATGGTCTGTGTTCCCCTTGGTGACCTGCTGATGTTATCACTCACTTTTTCCACTCTCCACCTTCCCTCCAGTCACATTGGCATTTTATCTGTTCTTTGGATACATAACTAACTTCTGTTTGCTCTGTCTGTATCATTAGTGAGAGCAAGCTTCCCGGTCTCTTCAGATTGTCATTGCTTTCCAATCGCCGGACTTGATGCTGTGCTTGATATACTCTTAAAAATCACAAATTGGAGCTTATCTGTCTGCTCTAATACTTTTGATGTATTTTTACTATCTGTACTATAAAGTCCAAGTCTTAACATGAGGGATAGATAATTTTTTTCATAATAGCTGATACACATTAAATATTAAATTGGTAAAAGTCATCATTTCTGATGCCTTTCTGATATTTTGGCCCATCTCGTTCTTCCTCCCTTCCTTCTTTATTCTTTCTCTTCCACGTCCTTCTTTCTCACCCTCATCCTTGTTCAGTGACATTTGCAAAGTAACTGTTTAATAGTGAAATTGTCACAGATCTAGTAGAAAGCTCCTTCAATGAGTAATAAATTTGGGACAGTAATACTGCCCTATTAGAAGTAAAAGGGCTGATAATCAGCAATACAGATTAGTAGACACCTGCAGCCTCTGGGTGTGAAAGGAATTGAGTCTGGTCTAAAATCAATCAGACAGTAAGTAAGCTGTCACTAATAATGACAGATACACTAACCTCCAGTATTAAACCTGTAACTTTTTGGACTGCCAATACTTTCTGCTAACAAATGCTTTGGCTTTTGCCAGAGTATGTGGGTATTAGTGATGAATTAGTTGGAGTAACTACAATTATGCAGCTTTCCACTAGAGATTATATTATTTTCATATTGCTTTTATCATATTCCACAAATATCAATGTTTATATAATTTTTATGGTAACCTGAACACATTTTTGTAATTGATAATCATTCTTGCATAGCATACCTAAAATATCCTTTTTTTGTGGAAGCTATGCTATACAAATTCCAAATCACTTAACTTTTTAAAGTTGTATTGGAAGATTATTGTCATACACATTTTTAAACTGTCATATTTAGGAGACTAATTGAGATTCATTTTGATAGATATCTTTGGTGATAAATAGATTGCCTTCCACTATGTATTAAAGAACAGCTTGTTTCCTTTGGATTAAAATTTTATGGTAAAATGAAAATAATTTTTCATTTCTCATAATTTATGATATTATCATATCTTGTTACATAAAATGACACTGAACAAAAACACTCCTGCTGTTACAATCTGTGCTGAAAAGCTTCCTTAAACTACATTGTCTCCATTTCTATCTGCAGCTATAGCTGTAGGAGTTTTCTACACGGTATTTGCTGGATGATGCTAATACTTGGTTATAATAGGCACTAACAATATAGCATGCATTTGGTCAGCTCAAATTTTAAGCAGCCAAACCTCTCTGAATAAATATCATATACTTTTAAGATTTGTTCCTGTCTGTCAATGTTTCTAAATTATTACTATTAATAATTGATTCCTATTTTTATACAAGTGAATTTAATAGGCATTGCTATAATCTACAATCAGTAGTATACATAATCTAAATCTAAATATGTGCAGCTTTCTAACAATCACTTATGATTTGTAGGACTGTATTGAATTGGAAGAATAAAAAGTTTTTAAGACATGTAAGCACCTCAGAAACTAACTTTCTTTAGGTTTGAGAATGTTAAGACCTATAGAGTAATTTGCATATGGTTTGAATATTTTACATATGATTTGAATAATTTACATGTGTTCTATGACACTGGTACGAAACATTTGGGAATCTTGCGATGTAAATGAGGAGTTCTTCTTCCTGAAAACGTAGATGGTTAGATTGGGGAAATATAACATGGTGGTTTATAGTTCTAGGACTGGAGACAGACTGCTTGTATTCAAAGCTGGCCATTTCCAACTACGTGACCAAAGATCTCAGTGTCATTATATGCAAAATATGACTAAAATCGTTTATTAAAAAATTAAATGAGAAAAGCGGTATATCTAAAACCCTGATAATTCTTGTCATTTCAACAAAGCTCAATAAATACTAGCTATTGCCGTATTAAATAGATTCTAAAGTACATTTTTATGTCATTTCAACATCCCTGTAATAGGGTGTATATTGCAGTCTTCGTTTTCTTACAATTCCTGGAGGCCACGGTGCAGTCACAACACAGTTGCCAATATATAAACTTCAAAAGAAACAGCATTAACACTTAAAGACAGAAGGTGCATCTTTTCATTTTAACAAAGCTTTTTTTTTTTTAAATTTTTAGACAGAGGGGAAGGAGGGAGAAAGAGAGGGAAAGAAGTATCAATGTGTGGTTGCCTCTCATGTGCCCTCAACTGGGGGCCTGCAACCCAGGCCTGTGCCCTGACTGGGAATCTAACCAGTGACCCTTAGGTATGCAGGCTGGCGCTTAGCCCACTGAGCCACACCAGCCAGGGCTTGCAAGATCTTCTTTTAATTTCTCTCAACAATAATTTTAAATGTAGAGACTTAGAAATGTTTTGATATGACTTGAGTTTATATTTTGTGATGCTATGAAAATAGTTTTTTATTTTCCAATTTTTATTGTTAATATACACATGCATATATATGCATATATATGTGTGTGTATTATGTAGAGATAATTGATTTTTATATGGGCCTTATATCCTGTGACATTATAAAATGTACTGGTTGGTTCTAGTAGTTTTATTTTGTAGATTATATAGGATTTGCCAATCACATATTCCTGCAATCTTCAAATAAAGACAGTTTTATTTTTTTCTTGCCGATGTGTATTTTTAACCTAGGTTTACTGCAGTGTCAAGTGCATCATGTACAATGATAAGTAGATATCATGTCTGTGTTTCTAATTTTACAGGGGAAGTGTTCAGTCTTTTATATTTAAGTAAAATACTAGTTGTGAGTTTTCATAGATATCCTATATCAAGTTGAGGGAATTTGACTTTATTTTTAGTTACATGAAAATTTTTATCATCAAGGGTAGTGACCAGAGGGCAAGGGAAAGGGGGATAACAGGAGAAAGAAGGGGAAGGGGCAAGCAAAGGAATACAAATAGAGGACTCATGGGCATGGACAATGGGTCGGATTGACTGTGGGAGTGGGGTGGACAGGGTAGAGATGAGCAATGGGGTAAAACATAGGACCACTGTAACTGAACAACAATAAAAATGAGTTAATATGACTTTTTGGTACCCTAAAAAAAAAGGTACTTTTTCACGTAGCATAATGTTCTAACCAGTTCCATCCATGCTGTCACAAAGGGTAGGAGTTCATTCTTTCTTCCTGCTACCTAGTATTCCATTGTGTAAAAGTACCAGTTTTTTGATCCGCTCACTTACTGATGGTCACTTAGGCTGTTTCCAATACTTGGCTATTGTAAATTGTGTTGCTATGAACATTGGGGTGCATAGGTTCTTTTAAATTGATGTCTCAGGCCCTGGCTGGTGTCGCTTAGTTGATTGATTGAGCACTGTCCTGCAAACCAGAGTTGCTGGTTCAACTCCCAGTCGGGGCACATGCCTGGGTTGTGGGCCAGGTTCCTCAGTGTGGGGTGTGTGAGAGGCAATCAAACATTGATGTTTCTCTCCCTCTCTTTCTCCCTCCCTTCCCCTCTGTCTAAAAGTAAATTTAAAATATTTTAAAAATTAAAAATAAAAAATAAATTGATGTTTCAGGATTCTTAGGGTATAATCCCAGCAGTGGAATTGCTGGGTAAAAAGGCAGTTCCATTTTTAGTTTTTGGAGGAAATTCCATACTGTTTTCCACAGTAACTGCACCGTATGATCTCACCTATAAGTGGAAGCTAAACAACAAAACAAACAAGTGAGCAAAATAGAACCAGAGACATGGAAATAAAGAACAAACTGACAGTAACCAGAGGGGAGGGGGGAGGGGGAAAGAAGGAAAGGGCCATCAAAGAACATATATAAAGAACCCATGGACAAATACAATGGTGGGGGAGGATTAAGTGTGGGAGGTGTTGCTGGGTAGAGCAGGGGAGAGTAATGGAGGGAAAATGGGGACAACTGTAATTGAACAATAAAAAAAAAGTATTGAATTTTTTTCAAATTTAAATATTTTTTGCATATGATTTTTCTTTTTAGTTTATTGATATGACAAATTACATTTTTTGGTTTTTAAACACCAACCAACTTTACATTATTGAGGTAAATTCAAGTCATGGTCATGGTGTGGTGTCGTTCTATATACAGCTATATACAATTTGCTAATATTGGTTAAGAAGTTTTTGCATTGATATACACAAGGGCTATTGGTCCATAGTTTTCATTTCTTATAATGCCTTGTTCTGGTTTGATTATCCTGGTAATGTAGGCCTTATGTACTCAATTAGGTTGTATTTCCATTTTCTCATTTTCCGTTTTCAGAAATAGTTTAGGTAAGATTGGTGGAATACACCAACCTAGTCCTTTGGACCTATTGTTTTCTCTTCTGGAAACTGTTTAGTTTATAAATTAAGTTTACATATTCCATATCTTTAAAGCTAAAGTGTTACATTTTATATCACTTTTGAAGTCATTTTTTATTAATTTTTCAATTATTTAATTTTTTTCTAAATTGTTTGTTTAAGCTATTATAACAAATAGGCTAGGTGAATTGCAAAACAAAACAAACACTTATATCTCACAGGTCCATCGGCTGAGAATTCAAGTTCAAGATCCAGTCAAGTTGGTTCCTGGTGAGATGTTCTTCCTGCTTTACAGGTTGTATGCATCCTGTATCTTCCAATGGCAGTGGGAAAAATCATCTCTCCCTATCTCCAGTTGTAAGGATGCCACCCTCATGATAGAATTACCTCCCAAATGCCCTACCAGAAATGTACAGAACATTCTCTCCAAAGCAGCAGAATACACTCTGCTCGTGAGCACATGGAACATTGTCCAGGATAGATCATACGTTAGGCCACAAAACTAATCTTTGTAAATTTAAAAAGATTGAAATCATACGAAATGTCTTTTCTGACCACAACAGTATAAAACTAGAAATCAATCAACATGAAGAAAAATGGAAAACTCCTAAATATGTGGAGATTAAACAACATGCTAATGAACAACCAGAGGGTAAAAGAAGTAATTAGTAGTGGGAAAAAATATCTTGAGAAATATGAAAATAGAAGTAGAACTTACCAATATCCATGGGACGCAGCGGAGACATTCTGACCAGGAAAGTTTACTGTTTGTTAAGTGGGCACGCTAGTTTTCTATTGACGCTACAACAGCTGACCACGAGCCATGTGCCTTAAAAAAACACACATTTATTATTTCACTGTCTTTTGGGTCAGCAGTGGTATAGATCTCATCAGACTAAAATAAAGGTGTTAGTAGACTGCATTTCTTTCTAAAGTGTAGGGAAGAATTCCTTTTCTGCACATTTGGTATGTTAGAACTCAGTTCCTTCCAGATGGAGAATCAAGATTTAGATTTTCTTGCTGGCTGAAATCTGAGAGTCGTTTCCTGTATATAGAAACAAGTGCATTCTGTAGGTAGTGATCTCTCTCTCATCCCCTGTGTAATATCACTGATGGAGAGAGAGAAAGCTTTTTGCCTGAGTTCATCAATGGGGACTTGGATTCTATTAGGCTCGGAGCAGGAGAATACTGTGCTATTAAGGGGTGTGAGCTTATTCCAACTACTGATCAATACCATACTGACTTTACTAAGTGCTTTGAAATGCTCAAAAACAAACAAACAACAACAACAACAACAAACAGAAGAAACAGGCATGCAGGTAGATGTGATTGTGACGCTGAGAGGACTTGCTGTGCGTTTTGACCAGATCATGGCATCTGCGAACACATTGCCCCAAGGGACTCGCATCACCCCTTTGCCCATTATAATCAGCCAATATTTGACCTGCTCCAGCCAGGGAAGCACGACTTTCATGTGGACACTAGAATGGAATGTGATGTTGTGGCTTCATTACTGTTGGACAGCCTTGCGTTCAGGTTGTGACAAGGGTCAAAAGTGGAACCTCACAGATTTTGTACTCATTTTTGGAACACTAGTCAGCACTTCCAGTTCCTATGATGGATCTGGTGTTGTGACCATGAAATGGGCCACCTGTTCCTCTGGACCATGGCCATCGAAAACTGACCCAGGTCTATGCTAGAAAACGTACCATGTGTACTTGAAAAGAGTGTATATTCTTCTGCTTTGAGGTGAAATGCCCTGTAGATATAAATTAAATCCACTTGATTTAGTATATCATATAAGGTGTCTGTCTCCTTGTTGATTTTCTATCTGAAAAAAATCTATTAATTGAAGTCAATGGAGTGTTAAAATCTTCTACTATGGCTTTATTTCTGTGGATCTCTCCTCTTATGTCCATGAAGATTTGCTTCACATATTTAGGTGCTCCTATGTTGGGTGCAGAAATGTTTACTAGGGTCATATCCTCTTGTTGGACTGTTCCCTTTATCATTATGTAGTGTCCTCCTTTGTCTCTTACCATAGGCTTGGTTTTAAAGTCTATTTTGTTGGATATAAGTTTTGCTACCCCAACTTTTCCTTTTTCATTTGCATGAAACATCTTTTTCCAACCCTTTATTTTAGTCTGTGTATCTTTCATTCTGATCGGTTTTTTGGAGACAGAATATATATGGGTCTGATTTTCTTATCCATTCAGCTATCCTGTCTTTTGATTGGAGCACTTAAGCCATTTATATTTATTTATTTAAAGATTTTATTTACTTATTTTTAGAGAGAGGGGAAGGGAGGGAGAAAGAGAGGAAGAAAAACATCAATGTGTGGTTGCCTCTCACACACCCTTACTGGGGACCTGGTCTGCAACCCAGGCATATGCCCTGACTGGGAATGGAACTGGTAACCCTTTGGTTTGCAGGCCAGCACTCAATCCACTGAGCCACAATAGCTCTTTATTTCACCTTTAATTTTAAATGATAGCCTTGCTGGGTAAGGTAGCTTTAGTTGTAGGTCCTTGCTTTTCATCTCTTTGAATATTTCATGCCAATCTCTGCTGGCCTGAAATGTGTCTGTTGAGAAATCAGATGACAGTCTAATGGGGGATTCCTGATAGGTAACTAACTCTCTTGCAGCTTTTGAAATTCTCCCTTTGTCTTTCAGCTTCTGCATGTCTCTTCTCATCTAGAGCTTCCATAACTGCCTGTTTTCAAATTTAATAATTAGGTCAATGGTTCTTTTTTTTTAATGACAATACCAAAGAGAGTAATAAGGCCAAAGTAAAATGGTACAATTTTAGCATCTCAATCAGGAAAGGAACACTTTTCTGTATTACACAGAAGAATCAAATATTAATAGATAAATGAATTCAGTAAACTAGGATACAAAATTAATATCAAAAATCAGTTGCATTTTATATGCCAATAATGAAGTATCAATAAGGGAAATTAAGAAAATAATCCCATTCACAATGCTTCAAAAAATAATAAAATGCCTAACAATAAAAGTAACCAAGGATGTAAAAAACCTGTACTAAAAAAATCATAAAACACTGAAAAAGAAATAGAAGAAGATACAAATAAATGGAAATGAATACTGTGTTTATGGATAGGAAGAATTAACATCATTAAAATGTCCATACTACCCAAAGCAATCTATAAATTCAGTGCAATTCCTATCAAGATATCAATGACATATTTCATAGGGCTAGAAAAAAATATTTCAAAAATCTATATGGAACCACAAAAGGCCCTGAATAGCAACAATGATCTTGAGAAAAAAAAAAAACAAAACAAAGTTAGAGGAATCACACTACCTAATATTAAAAAGCTATATTATAAACTATATTATAAAGCTATAGTAATCAAAACAGCATGGTACCAGCATAAAAACAGACACTTAGGTCAATAGAACAGAGAGCTGAGAAATAAGCCCACACCTTTATATTTAATTAATATTTGACAGAGGAAGCAAGCACTTGCAACAGGCTAAAGACAGTTTATTCAATAAATGGCGTTGGGAAAAATGGAGAGATATGTGCAGAAAACTGTAACTAGACCACCTTCTCATGCCACACACACAAGAATAAATTCAAAATGGATTAAAGACTTAATTGTTAAACCTGAAATCAAAAAATCCTAGAAGAAAGCACAGGTTGTAAAATATCAGACATTGCTTTTACCACTATTTCATTGAATGTATCTCCTCAGGCAAGAGAAAGAAAATAAAAAATAAACGATGCACATCTTGCAGTCTGTTGGGCAGTTCTACACAATAAATAGCTGTACCCCCTGAAATGCTGGGAGTGCCCTCACTCAACAACACTGACAAACAGGGTCAGATCTGTACTGGGGTGTCTCCGTACTGCTTTCCACAGTGGCTGCACCAGTCTGCATTCCCACCAACAGTGCATGAGGGTGCCTTTTCTCCACATCCTCGCCAGCACTTGTTCTTTGTTAACTTACTGATGATAGCCATTTTGACATGTGTGAGGTCATATTTCATTGCAGCTTTAATTTCTTTTTCTTTTATAATTAATGACATGGAGCATCTTTTTGTATGCCTATTGGCCATCTGTATGTCCTCTTTGGTAAAGTGCCTGTTCAGGTCCTTTGCCCACTTTTTGATTGGATTTTTTGGGGGTGTGTTGAGTTAATTTCTTTATAATTTCTTTATAAATTTTGGATATTAACCCCTTATCAGACATATCAGCATATGTGTTCTCCATTCAGTTAGTGTCTTTTTTATTTTGCTGATGTTTTCCTTTGCCGTGCAAAAACTTCTTGGTTTCATGGAGTTCCATTTGTGTATTGCTTGTTATCTTTATACACTAAACATCTCCCAGCCCTGGTCACTGGAAAACCTAAAATGACTCCACACATTTCAAATTGTTTCTTAGTACTACCACTCTAAATATTAAGTGCATGTTCTAAAAGGGAAGTAAATGAAGTCTGAAATTACTACTGTTGATTTTTCATGTATTCATTTTTTATCATTTGTTTAACAAACATATGTTACATAATTCCAGAGTAACAAATTCTACACTGGACACTGCATATATAGAGCATAGAGTGCTCTTGACCTTAAATTCCTTCCATTTCTATGTTCCAGCCTCAAATTAGAGGAGCTACTAACACTGTTATTCAGATTGCAGGGCATTTATTGAGCCACACAGTGTGTTCTAAAATGACTGTTGCCACACAGTTCTGTTTCTTCTAAGTCAATCTTTCATACTTTATATCTTCTGGATAACCACTTCATTATATATTTTTTTATTTTCCACTCAAATGTGCCAAGTGACACATTTCCCTCAAGTGATAAATTTGTAGCAAGATTGAAAGAACTCTGGGAAGAGGTTTGACTTGAGCCTTGAGGTCACTACCCATGTTCTCATGGAACATTATAAGAAGTCCTGTACTAGGATAAAAAGACTATTCAGGCTAATACTTTACCTTATTTCTCATTCTCTGTGTGTGTAAATTCTTGGGGACTCCATGTGGGCAGTGATAAGGTTAAGCCAAGATTATACCCCTCTAATAGTATGATTCTTTTCACATTATAAACTTGCCATGATTTGCACTTCTTGAAGTCCTTCTTGTAAGCATAGGCAGCTAGGAGTTAACAAAAGAGAAGGCAACTAGATTACCTGGGTCTGATTAAGTCTGGAAGTTATGCTTAGGCTTAAGTGTAACTTCAGGCTTAAGTCTCGAAGTTCCAGCTTCAGATACCCCAGGGGATAGCTGATTCTCTACCAAAGACATTAACACCCCCTAACCGTCTAGCTTTCCAATTTCCCCAGGGTAAAACGAATCCACTTGCCCAGGTTATGAAAGGAGTAACAAAAAATAAAGGCAAAATTCCTCTGCTGAGTGCATGCACAGTAGAAACCAGATGATGCAGCAAAACTCTGGGGCACGGGCAATAGGAGCCAAAATGGTGAAATAAAGGGGCTGAACTTAGCCTGGGAAAAGAATCAGACTGGATAAGGGCATGGAATCCCAGAAGGGTCAGGAAAGGGATTGGTTACAGGGAGGGCCCAGTACAAGCCCGAGAAAACCCAGGAAGTAGGTTAGATTATTTGAATGAAAGCCGGCTGCTTTTCAGAAACCACGAAAATATATGGAGGGTTACCAAGGATATCTGAGCAGTTGCTACCAGGGCATGCCCACACTCTGCATCCCTGGAGGTATATTATTTCCCTTCAGCCCAGCAGATCTTGCCACTACCCTTAAACTTCTGCCACACATGTGCCCTTCGAAATTGCTTTCTTGTGACACTACAGAACCCATTTCCAACAACAACGCTTTCACCTCCCTCCCACATTGGTTTCCATAAGATAATGCTAATTTTTGAAATATGAACCTTCTTACACAGAAGGGAGGTAATAAAAATAATCTTGAACTCACACTAACAGAGACATAGAAATAGAGAACTAAACATCAAAGATCAAAGGCCTCAAGAGTCCACCCTGTATTCTAGAATTAGGCAGAGATTTTACAAAGAAAGGAGAGAGCTGTGGGGCATCAGTGATGGGAGAACACAGAAAACACCACCTCGGACTCCCTCCCTGTGGGGAAATACAGATAACAGGTGTGAGTGTTTGTGGGTCAGAGCTTGGGTTAAGAAGGATTTGAGAAAGAGGAAATTAGAAAGTGCCCGAGACAGGAGATTAGGGAAGGTATAGCCTCTAGAGGAGACCGAGATGTTGTGGAAAGGAATAGGTGAGCCTCGGATCTTAATAGTCAAAGGAAAAAAATAAATACGTTGAAGATAAGGCTACTATTGAAACAAGACAGTATCAAAAAATCATAAGAAGTTTAAAGAATCTTTACTCTTATTTCTAAAAGTGCTGATATCATCAAAAGGAAAAACACTCCTATTTATTCTATTTTTGAAGTTTGCCTCTGTTTGTCATCTCCAGGGTTTCCCCTGTCAGGAGCAGCAGTAGTTATAGGAAGGAACCTGAATACACACCGATATATTTTGAAACCTGCACAATTTAACCTAAAATACATTTCAGCTGTGGAGTGCCCTTGAGGGTGGAACTGAATTGCTCAGCAGATGAATAATGGGATTCATTACTATGACCAGTTGAAATGTAACATAACCCAAGGTATTCCCTTGCTGCTTAGCAGCTTAGAGATTGTGGAGAGTAATGCAGCCCCACTTCAAGCAATTTCTTATCCTACCACAGAAGCCATCAACAAAGGGGTATTTTCTTCCTACAGGATAGAGGTATATCTATTTTCATAGATACAGGGAACAGAGGCCACCTCTTTGCATATTCAGATGACCTTGTTTTAGATCATTTTAATTCTGTGATGCCAAAAAAACAAGTGCTTATTTATTAAGCAAGCTGTAAGAATAGATTTGATCAATACCCTAAGGGTATACATACTTACCTATACATTTTGCTTTTGTTAGTGTGTCCAAATAGTCATATGAATAATAATGTTAGGTCATCAATTTAGAGACACTCTTTGTGTTCTTTATTCTGTTATACATGAAAAATAAAACCTGCTATATAAAATGTAAATTAAACACTGTGAGGTCACCTTTTCCTTACAATGTTTTTCTAGATAATAAAAAAACAGGGTTTACCTGTCTTTATTTTTCTGAAGCTAAAATTTATGCAATCATGTAACTAGTATAGTGTAAAATTTAAAAAAAATTGTAAGTCCATTTTACCTATGAATATATAAAAATAGAATAAGATGCCCTAGCTGGTGTGGCTTAGTTGGTTGGAATGTTGTCCCACATACCTAAAGGTCGTGGGTTCAATTTCTGATCAGGGCACATACCTAGGTTGCAGGTTCAATCCACAGTCGGGGAGCCTGTAAGAGGCAAATAATTGATGTTTCTCTCTCACATCAATGTCTCTCTGTCTCTCTGTCTCTCTTTCTCTCTCTCTCTCCCCTTTCCTCTCTTTCTAAAATGTTCTTGGGAGAGAACAAAAAAGTAAGATAAGGTTAAAAGAATCTATATTTAGGAAGACCTGTTAACAGACAACTGTGACATGTAACAATGATAACAGTAACAACAAAACACTGTGACTTCAGGATATTAATGTTACTTGTCTTAGTCCTACTTATTGTCAATGTCTGAATCAGAACTCATATAATCTGATGGGGCAATTCTAGGTTTTCAAGCAAGCCACCTTGTTCCCATTCTACAACTGGGTTAGTTAGGATAATACATGCCACTATTAAAATGAACTCACAAGCTCTCTACTTTAACACAATTACAGTTTGTTTGTTGCTTACCTAAATTGACAAATGCTGAGAGCCTTCCATCTAGGGATCAAGAACCCCTGGGACCTACCATCATATGGCCCTGTGCTTCTCTAGGACCTCGGGTCCTATGGATGCAGCTGACAGACAGAGGAAGAGGGACAGAAAAGCACACGGCACAATGTATAGATGATGGACCACAGAGTTGTACACTTGAAGCCTATGTCATCTTATTAACCAATGCTGCCCCAATACATTTAATTAAAAAATAAAGTCAATACATGCATTTCAACATTAAAAAACAGAAAAGAAATGCTCATCTTCTTAACTATTCTAGCAAATGTAGCACTAATTACTTATATTCACATTCCATCACTGAAAAGCAGTCAGATGATTTCGAAGTCCCCAAGTGGGACCTGGGAAATCAAACCTCTAACTAATAGCTACACAAAGTTTGTGGAAAAATGATATCTCTTTATGAGACCCATACTGTGTTCTAATTTATACCTGTTGTTCTGTTTAAGACTGCTTATTATTATCCAATCTAAGACATTTTAATAGTGTTACCTTTCTCAAAAACATTCTGGTTTGAATGATAGATTATGTGATCATTCTATGTTCTGCTACAATGCTCTTAGAAAACTACAGAAGATTTTTACAATTGTGGTTTGATTTTGGTTCATTTTTAATACATAAAAGTAGATGAATATGCCAACATTATGATGTTTTGTTGTAGATACCATTAACATACTGTTTAATGTGTTTAGTTCATAGAAAATACTTAACACCTCTAGAGATCCAAATGTTGTAACTGTTTTTAAAATACATTCCAAACATATTTAATAATAATAACATTTTGAAATGTATCAAATTTGTGTCAGAAAAATATCAAAAATAAAATGTGATTTTTTTTGACCCTAGATAATACAGTTTTGAAGAAAATCATACATAAATAAGTGAAATGCAGCCAAATGTTCCAAGACACAGGGAATATTTTAAAAGCATGTTGGAGGAAAATTTAAATATACACTAAAAGTATGCCTAAAAGAAAGAACACCACTGAGGTACTCTGCGGCCTGAAGACAAAAGAATTGAATACATATGAATTTAACACCCCATACAGTTGCTTAGCATTACAATAAACCCTCCTGCACTGTACAATTTGAGTATATAAATTTTTAAAAAATGGTAAAGCAAGTGAAGATGTAGTAACAGACCATGTAAGCAATAACATGCCTGTATCCCCAATACTAGCATTCTGTGGTACCATGCCAGGTTTGCTTGTGAAAGCTCTCTGAAAAACACAGCTGACCGCGACAGAGTGCTGAGTTCCCAGGGTAAAGGTACTACTCCTTCTCGGGACATGTAATGAAGACTACCCTTCACGGAAGTGCAGTTGTCAGCTGAAGGAAAGTGACTGCTTTGTTATGTTGAAATCACACATACACATAGAACAGAACATGAACTGAAACAATGTCTGAGGCAGCAGCATGTGTAATTTCATAAGGCGTCTCTACCATGATATTTTGTAATAAAAATATTAGATATAACCCATTCAGCTTATTTTCTTCTAATCTGCCTACCCTTACCGCTATACCCTCTTCTCCCCAGCCCGTTCCCACAGTCAAATAAACACAGCTGCCAAAAGTCGATGTCACAGTGAAAACTTTATAAAATCTTAAATTTTTTGAACTCCAAAGTAACAGCCTGCCCAGTACATTCTGAACTGAAAACTCATAAATTCCTTTTTTAAAATATTTTTATTGTTTTTGAATCCTCACACAGGAATATGTTTATTGATTGAGAGAGAGAAGAAGGGGGAGAGAGTGAGAGAAACATCAGTGTGAAGGAGAAACATCAGTCACCTCAGTGTGCACCCTGACTGAGGAACAAACCTGCAACCCAAGTATGTTTCCTGAATCGGGAAAGAACCCACAAGGTTTCGGTGCCTGGGACGATGCTCCAACCAACTGAGCCACCCAACCAAGGCAGAAACCTCATAAACCCTTAATTGTACTATTCAATAACAAATATTCTGGAACTTTCCTAAAATAGCCGATGCCATAAAAAATGAAAACAAGAAGAAATGAATGTCTTTATCCTTTTAAATAGAAGACATCAGAAGTTTTTATTTGTAATGTCTATTGAAATGCGTAACATGTCACTTTTGAATGTTCTGGGCTATGTATATTTCCAAAATTTTATGGACTGTTTTGGGAATTATTGTCCATTACATTCACATTCATTTACAAACATGCCACTAATTTTCTTTTGACATCTAAGAATATTAATTAAAACTTTATTGTATTACCTATTAGCATATTGCCATGCCATAAAGAGCAACATATGAGGGGTGATTCTTATAACTTAATTGGAGTGTTACAAAGAAGTTTTTGTAGAAGGGACCTTAACTAATGTCAAACACAAATCACTAATTTTAAAATCAAAAATCACAAGAAGGTTAACTGACTTCACAAAATCACTCTAACTTTTGGTGGCAGAACTAAGGTTGACATTACAGTCACCAATTATTTCTATTTTAATATGTGTCCAACACTTTGTATCTCTTACCTGATTTAATTCTCACAGCACCCTGTAAAAAGGTTAGGATAATCATTAATAGTTCCACTTGGCAAAAGATGAAGAGATGAAGACACTGGCTTATGTAATCTACCCATTTTGGAAAGATATCCACAGACATGTAAAATTTATATACCGTTTATAGAATATCTCCTTTTAGGTATTTTATGTAATGTGTTTTGTAGCCTACTATACGGGCAAACTTAGTTTCCCTTTAAAGTTCTAAACATGATTTTTGGATCATTGTGCTACCCTGCTCAGAGACAGAAAGCTTTGCTCAATAAACCTTTATTGCGTATGTCACTTTGGTGTAAATAACCTGAATTTTTTTCTTTCTTTTTTTTTTATATATTTATTGATTATGCTATTACAGTTGTCCCATTTCCCCCCCTCACTCCACTCCATCCTGCTCACCCCCTCCCTCCCACATTCCCCCCTATGTCCATGGGTCATACTTATAAGTTCTTTGGCATCTACATTTCCTACACTATTCTTACCCTCCCCCTGTCTATTTTCCACCTATCATCTATGCTACTTATGCTCTGTACCTTTCCCCCCCTCTCCCCCTCCCACTCCCCTATTGACAACCCTCCATGTGATCTCCATCTCTATGGTTCTGTTCCTGTTCTAGTTGTTTGCCTAGTTTGCTTTTGTTTTTGTTTTAGGTGTGGTCGTTAATAACTGTGAGTTTGCTGTCATTTTTACTGTTCATATTTTTTATCTTCTTTTTCTTAGGTAACTCCCTTTAACATTTCATATAATAAGGGCTTGATGAACTTCTTTTAAACATGCTCATGTAACATGTAATTTGTAAATAAGTAACATCTTTTGGACAGTTGTCCACAAATGAGAAAGTCTTTGTGGAAGTCCAGATTTCCAGACAAGTTACTCCATTAAAGCAAAAAATGTATATGTTTGGAGGCATTGAAGTGGATAAAAGGAATATTTTGATAATGCCCTCATCATTCCTACACCAAGGCGGTATATCTCACTTAGGGTTAAAAGGGACTTTCTTAGCCAATGATTTTTGCCTGCAGTAGAAAAGGAGAGTGGCTGAGTGAGAGCCAAGCTTCCCTTGCTCTGCAGGTTGCTGTCAAAGAGAGTCATTTAAATATTCTAGAAATGGAAGGCCCATTTCCAAGGGACAGAGAAGATGGAGAAAACAGCAGATAAAATTCTAAGAGGGAATTAAAGGCACGTGTTTCCTGCTGACTGCATTGCAGATCCTACCAGGAAGCCTGTTTACAAGCCACAGGGTAAACCTCTACTGAGGATCTCTACAGTTGGCTTGCAGGATTTCCCAATGCTCTGTGAGCCTCACCCACACCTACCTTCCATGTGCAGCTGGTTTATGTGCAGGGTCCTAAGGTTCATGTCAATAGCGAGATTTAGTTAGGAAGCATGTATAGAAAGCAGGACAGGGTCTGTGGGCAAGAAAATAAAACATGCATTTAAGTTGTAGTGCCATTTTTGAGAAAAAAATAAAAGCTATCAACAGCTGGATTGATGTGTTGTAAAATCTGGCGAAAACTTACAAGCTTAAGAATTCTGCCACAAAAGATAGAAAAACATGTGGAGTAGGTGTATTCATACAAGATTTGAGAATCACTAGTAGAAGTAAAATATATATATATATATATGTGTATATATATATTATATATAAAATATATATATATTTTACAAAATATAAAATATATATATATATATATATTTTACCCTGAATACAGTTAGTAAAGATCAGAGAAAGTGAATTCTACTTCAATTGTAAAAATAGGAAAGCAAAACTCTAAGGAAACTCTATGAAAATTCAAGGGCATGTGACACCATCAAAAATCACAATAGTTTATTAACCAAAAACTAAGACATAGAGATTTATGATTTATCTGACAAAACAGTTGTTTTAAGGAAACATGATGAGCTACCAGAAAGTACAGAAAAGCAATTCAACAAAATCAGGCAAATGATGCTAACACAATATGAGACATTGAATGTAAATATAGAAATCATAAAAAAGAACCAAACAGAAATTCTAGAAGAGAATTTAATGAATGAAATAAAAAGTACAATAAAAAGCATCAACAGTAGACTGTATCAACAGAGGAAAGAATGAATAATTAAGAAGATAAGAACTTTATAATAACCTAGTTAGAGAAGAACAAAGAAAAATAATGAAAAGTGAAGAAGTCGATGTGACATACAGGATACCATCAAAATAAACCCCAATATGCAAACTATTGGAGTTCCAGAACAAAAGTTGGATTTGGGGTTGACATCTTACTTAAAGAAATAATGCCTGAAAATGTCCCAAACCTGGGAGGAGATTTGGACACTTAAATTTATGGAGCTAATAAATCACTCCATATTTCATCTAAAAGTTTTTTCTATCAAAATTTGAATACAAGAAAAAATTAATAAAACTGTCAAAAGTTAAATACAAGATGCTAAAAGCAGAACAAAAAATTGTAGCCTATACAGGAACCCCCATTCTGCAGTCAACATAGTCCTCAGCAGAAACCCTCCAGGGGCATAAGAGAGTGAGGTGAAATATGCAGTACAAAAAAAAAAAAAGTGGCAACCAAGAATACTCTTATCTGTCAAAGTTATCCTTCAGAAATGAAGGAAGATATGAAGACTTTCTCAGACAATCAAAAGCTGAGAGAATTCATTATCATTAAATCTGACTTAAAGAAATGATAAAAGGGATTCTTCAAGCTGAAATAAAAGAATATCAGTCAGTAACATAGACACCTATAAAAATATACAACACTGTGCTAAACCCAAACATATAGTCAAATTCAGAATACTCTAATACTGTAATATTGTGCTATGTTAACCACTTAACTGTAGTATAAAGGTTAAAGGACAAGAGTAGTGAAAATAACTATAGTTATAATATCTGTTGATGAATACAAAACATAAAAAAAGGTAAATTATGAGGTTAAAGGACAGAAGTTAGAATAAAAGGGTTCAGTTTTTATGTGTGATCGAAGTTATCAACCTAAATAGAATATTTTATCTACAAGGTTTTATATAAGCCTCCTGGGACCCAGAGAGCCAAAATCTACACTGTATTTCACCAAAGAAATCGACAAGAGAACAGAGCATACCGTGATAGAAATACAACAATTCACAGAAGAAAGCAGCACAGTGAGAGAAAGGAAAAGGGGAACTATGAAACATCCAGAAAACAAGATGGCATTAGTACATCCTTACCTGGAAATAATGACTCTAAGTGTAAATGGATTGAATTCTCAGATTAAAAGGCATGCTGTGGCGAGGTCAAAGCAAACAAGAAAACGAGACCCAACTCTATACCTTATGCCTGCAAGAGGCTTTTCCTGAGAGGTCTTCAAAACCAAATGCCGAGTTCTCCCAAATTCGAACATTCTCTTAGGGTAAAAAACATGCTTTCACTTTTAATGCTCAGCAACCCTTTTGGTTTCCTGCATTCCATCAGATTTTTTCCCAAGAGTATATTGTAAAGCTCGTAGGAGATAATTTTTAATCCACCATAAAATTTGTTCTGAGTAACCTAATCTATCCTATTTCTTACAACATATAAATCTTCATTTTAAAACAATGCATTTGAACAGTAACATATTCTAATATTTCTCCAAAAATAAAAAAGAAAAGAAAAAAATAAATTCAGCAATAGTTTTGTTTTTTGCATTCTTGAAATATTATATTATTATTTTGACTTTTTCTTCTCCCAGTCTTTTTTGTCCTCCCTAAAATTTTTATACAGTTATCTTCTATGTACACTTTCTAAATTAATAATATATTAAGGAATGTTGTTCATGCTACTTCCTCTTTATAAACACCATTTGAGATGGCTGCTGTGGGCAGAAAGCATGCCCTTTGCCTCGCCTCTGCTGTTGAACACAGCTACCCACACATATTAGCCATTCAGTAATGTTACCTTGAATGAGGGGCAGGCATTTTAAGTAGAAATCCTTTCTTGTGTAGTCAATTCTTTCCGCCACACCACCTAATATAATAATGTAGTTCACAATTTGGCATTCAATGAACAGTTGCTGAGTTAAATGCAGTAAGAATTTTACTCATGTTGCCACGTGAACTCAATAAAGAAGAGGATGTGGTATTTGACTTTTGTCTCTCATAAGCCCTGGTCTCTGCTGAGTTCAGTTTGGGGGATTAATAATAAATTCCAAAAAATGAATACATTACCTTAATTTTATTCCATATAAAGGATATTCTTTCCTTCACCTACCTGCCTTAACCTTTGACCTCTTATAACTAGTTCTCAATACAGCAGCTGGAATTGTCTTTTTAAAAGTCAAATAGATCGTGCCACTCTTCTCCTTACACCTTCCAATAACTTTCCATCTCAGAGTAAAAGCCAAATCCCTTAAAGATGTTACAAGCCATTACATAATCTAGTCATGTTGCCTGGCTGACCTCTTTTTCTTTCATTGTATGTTACTTGCCTTGGTTCACCCACACTAGCCTCCCCATTGCTCCCTAAATACACAAAGCATGCATTTCTCTCTGGGCTCTGGTATTTGCTATTCCCTTTGCCAGAAAACATTCTATTCTCTCCCTTAAATTATTCATTTCACCTTTCAAATATCACCTTATCCAAGAGGTTTTACCTCTCTTCAAACTGGTGCTCCTTGACCACTTTGCAACTTAATTTATTCATATGAGGTCTGTAGAGAAAAAGGCCAGGCATTGTTAATATAATGAGAATGGTTGGTGTGACATCGATGTAACCTGACAGCCAAGGAAAATGAACTGGAATGAGTGTGTGTAAACAATGACAACTTCACTGGACTAGTCAGTACGGGGGGAAGATGCTGCTAAATCAGCACGCGTACTGTGTGGCTGTGCATTCAAAATGACTGAGCGAGTAGAACAGTGAATCTGCATCAAATTTTGCATTAAGCTTGGATGTTCCTCCATGAAAACTATTCAGGTGATTCAGAAGGCTTTCGGGGAAGATGTGACGAGTGCAATGCGAACAAAAGTGTGGCACGAATGCCTCAAAGGTGGTTGAGAATCCGCTGGAAGTGATCCACATTCTGGAAGTCCTGCAATAAGCAGAGCACCTGAGAATGTTGAATGTGTGCGGGCTGCCATCAACAAAGATCTGTGTGAGGTCCCAAGGTGCCTACTTTGAAGGGGACTGAAGCATCATTGTCCTATGTACAGTGTTTCTTGTATCTTGTATCTTCAATGAATGTCTCTATTTTTCATAGCGTGCGGCTGGATACTTTCTGGACAGACCTCATACATATATGTCAAGAAGTTTGCGCTTCACACCAGGATCTTTTCTCCCCCCGCAAAGCCCAACTCCTTTCCTTTATATCATGCTGAGATACAAATTAAATGCAGATAACTTAACAATTTTTTGATAATTTTACAATCTAATTTAATGTTAGCTTCTGGGCTGTAGTTTGTCAGTGACATAAAGGTTAAATCCTTTGGCTAATGATCTTGAAATTCATATAGTACACTGTAGTAGAAGAAAATAAAATCTTTGAAATTCAAAGGGAAAGAACTTCTTTGTGAATATTTTTAGTGATGTTGGTATAGAAAATTTTTGCAGATATGAAGCCACTGTACTTGGGTTTTTTTAGGCCTTAACCTCAACAGCTGTTCTAACAGCACAGCAAGCTCCATATTCTGAGATGCATGCCACGGGGTTTCTTTGTAAGGAGTGCTTCCCTTTCATACACTTTCTTTTTGAATGCATTATTGAGCCTGCATGATGCTGAAATTAGTAGGGAATATCTCAGAAATAAAATCACTATGTAACTAAAACTCTAAGAGAAATCATACAATATATATAATATGTGCTTAGCAGATCATCATTTTTCTCTCTATGTCTCCTATATTTAGGTGGAGTGTTTGTCTAAAATTAGAGAATTAATAAACCTGAGCTTAGGGTGAGATACAGTTTCTAAACTCCATATTCTTGCAGTTCTTGTTGATTATAAAATGATTATAATATTTTTTAAAAAAGAATTTGTGTTTCCTTTTACATGATGATATCACGTATGCCTTGGCCATATGTAGGACAAGGACATTGAAAGTTTTGGTAGTACAACTAGGTTTTTGGTGATCCTGTTACAGAGAGATTGAATATATAGAAGATCTCAAACAGAGCTTCATTCAATACAAAAATACTTATTATTTTCCTAATATGTGTCAGATATTTTTAAGATGAGTTTAGTATCATGTGGATGGAGCAGAGAAAACTTGACTGATCCATACAGAAATCAAACCTAATTCTTTGTCCCATTTGCACTCTTAGTCTTACCAATGAGGACCAAATCATTGGACAATAAGGGTCTGGATTAATCTTATAAAGACGTTCTCAACTCCATCAGCAAGGCTAACTGACTCCAAACTAATTACTGTAAAATCATTGACACACATCGATTAGCACATGAAGTTATCAGCAACCTAGGAGAATATTCAAAGTTTGGGGTAAATAGCAGAGTGCTTAGTTCATCTGCCTAAATAAAAATCTTAAAAGCGTTAAATCTGAAGTACGAATTTTTCTGTTTCGACTTACATTATTAAGACAACATGATCCAAATTGTGTCTGTATCTTTGCACTTAATTTGACTTCTTTTGATTTAGATTAGCTTTTTGACTGATCCTCTACCCTCTGAGAGAAGATCTCAGCCCTTGACAAGCAGAAGGAGGAATTCAATTACTGCTGTGGTAAATCCATCCTCAATTTGACATTTGCCCTCAATCAGATATTTTCATTGGGTTAGAGACTCCATTAACCATTCCCTTCCATTTTCTCATTATTCACGTCTCTAGGTTTATTTTTAATTCTTCACAAGAAATCTTTTCATTTAAACAAGTTCAATCAACCACTGCAGAAGTTCTCTCTAGAAAATTAACTGGACTGATACTATCTTTGGTTAGATAATAGACATAATATTTAGCTTTTAATAATTTTAAAGGCTAAATAAAATAATATAGGAAAATCACCTTATAAAATTAAAAATATATAACAAAAGGTTAAATGTATTCCCAATGGATAAGTGGCAATATATGAATATTTATGAAACTCGAATAATTAGAAGACAACATGATTATATGATTTAGAAAATAGTTTTGGTAATCTTGGGTTGAAGAATTAATTAGTAGTAAAATATCAAGGGTTAGAGAAATGAACCATAGATAAAAAAATTATCTACGGAGGCAACCAAAAAATCATAAGGTGAAAAATAACTTGTCCAAGGTTACTCGTCATTCATTAATAAGTCCTTCATTCATCCATGTATCCATCTACACATCAATCACTTATTATACACAAATAATACAGTGGTGTAAATCAAGGACCATGTTTTCATGGCATTTACAGAGTCCAAGAAAGAGAGCAATGTCCTTCAAAACACAACTATCTACTATTAAGGAAACAACTGAGGTCCTGCAACCCAGAGGCATGAAATACCACACACAGAAGTCCTCAGTCTCATGAAGAGTGTATTTTAAACCTAATCACTCTCATTAGCTAATTAAGGTTCCTCTACCATTAATATAATTATATAGGTTTTTTTTCTAGCTATTAGGAGATCATTCTTTTTAATGAAAATATACCTTTCCTCCAACAATACAGGAAAACCTCAAGAGGCAAACTGTTTGTGAATCATTTTTCTCTTGAACATCATTTTCATTTTCTGAAGACACTGAAAGATGTTGTACTTATATACAAAGATTAATAACATATGACTCTTTTCCCAAGTGATTCAAAATCTAATAAGGAAGATAAATGTAATAGATAAGTACAATTGAATGTGACATACACAATCACACACATTTAGAAGGGAGGAATTCTACTGAAAAATGCCACAAAGACATTGCATAGAATAAGGCCTACTTCTAGAACAAGGTTTCAAATAATTTTTACGTCCAGTCTGTTCTGACGCTATTGTGGCACTTATTCGATATGGATCGAGCGTTCACCATTGGATACACTCTGTGATAATTACCAGGGGTATAACATAGAAAGAGACAGTCTATGGCTTCAAAAATCCCGTCTAGCAAGTCAGGCAAGGAACAAGTCCATTCAGCAAGTACTAGGTGGGTCCTTGCTACATGTTTCAGGCTTTAAGTAGAGCAGCAGAAGAAATAAAAACAAAAATGTTCACCCTTACAGAGGAACTTATATTCTAATCAGGTGAAATAGACATATGAAAAATTAAACAAGAAACACACTATTTTTTTAAAGATGATGATGGGGATTATTGGGAAAAAATTACTAACGTATTTACAAGTTGAAGTCACAGCCGAATAGCTATCATACAGAAAAAAATAGCTGATAATCAAAGACTTCCTGAGGTGAGTTTTGAAAGATAAATAAGAATTGTGTAATTGGTAAAAGAGGGAAAGAACACGTTTATTAGGGAGGCCAGCCTGGATCTTATTCAATTGTCTTTGTATCTTACAGTGACCTAAGAGGGGATAAAATTTTTTTTTTTCAGTGACTCCCAGGAGGAGCAAAGATATAGAAACGACAATTTTTAAAGCAATTGAAATGCTGGAGGGAGAGCTGTACGTAGTCACTACGGATGACCTACCTGACCACCAAAGATCATAATAGGAATGCAGATAAATGTTGGACAGGTAGTAGATGCAAGGCAAAAACAAAACAAAACAAAGTGAAAACAACAAAATAAACAGCCACAGAAAGTACTAGGAATAGTGTATGTCATTGCAGATAGCAGAATGACAACTGACCTGACACTCACTTTAAAGACGTTTCACCACATGAGATTCGTAGAACAGGAATGCTAATTTAGGGGGAACAGTAAGAAAACAGTGAAATTATAAGTTGGTGAAGTAGCTAGTTAAAAATAAAGACTTAACAATCTAAAAATATTGCTGCTGTGTATATTAGACTTATGAGATGTATCATTGGCAAATATGTTCTATTCAGTAGATTGTTATTTCATTTTGTTGATGGTTTCCTTTGCTGTGCTAAAACTTTTTAGTTTGATATAGTCCCATTTATTTGTTTTTTCTTTTGTTTCCCTTGCCTCAGGACATATATCAGAAAACAATACTGCTACAAGAAATATTTGAGATTTTACTGCCCATGTTTTCTTCTAGGATTTTTATGGTTTCAAGTCTTACATTTAAGTCTTGAATCCACTTTGAGTTTATAAGGAACATACATAACTCTATACTCCCAAAAAATCCAATTAAAAAATAGGCAAGCAACCTGAATAGACACCTCTCCAAGGAGGACATACAGATGGCCCATAGACATGTGAAAAGATGCTCAATGTCACTGACCATCAGAGAAATGCAAATCAAAACCACAATGAGATACCACCTCACACCTGTCAGAATGGTCATCATCAATAAATCAAAAAGCAATAAGATTTGGCCAGAATGTGGAGAAATCACTGGTGCAGCCACTGTGGAAAACAGTATGGGGTTTACTCAAAAAATGAAAATGGAACTGCCTTGTGATACAGTAATTCTACTTTTGGGTATGTATCTGAAAAAACCCAAAACAATAATTTGAAGAACTATATGCACCACTATGTTCATTGCAGCATTATTTCTATTAGCCAAGATGCGGAAACAGCCCAAGTGTCCGTCAGAAGATGATTAGATAAGAAAGCAGTGGTATATTTAAAGAATGGAATACTACTCAGCTGTAAAAAAGAAGGAAACCTTAAACCTTTTGTGACAGCATAGATGAACTTGAAATGCTTTGCTAAGTGAAAACTTATCAAATTTTGTTAAGTGAAATTTTGTTAAGTGAAATAAGTCAGTCAGAGAAAGACAAATACCATATGATTCCATTAAGATGTGGAATCTAATGAACGAAATGAACTAGTAAATAAAAAAGAAACGGAGTTATAGATACAAAGAATAGACTGACAGCTGTCAGAGGAGAGGGATGTTGGTGGGCTAGGGAAAAAAGATGAAGAGATTAAGCAAAAAAACAAAAACAGCAACAACAACAACACAAACCTCACAGACACAGACATCAGTATGGTGATTGCCAGAGGGAAAGGGGAATGGAGTATGTAGAAGAGGGTAAAAGAGGGATAAATAGTGACAGAAGGAGACTTAACTTGGGTGGTAAACACAATAAAATATACAGCTGATATATTATGTAATTGTACACTTGAAACCTATATAATTCAATAAAAATTTTAAAAAGAAATGGATTGGTACAGCCAGTGTGGAAAGCAGTATGGAGATACTTCAAGAAAACTAAAAATGGAACTGCCTTATGACCCAGCCATTCCACTTCTGGAAATTTATCCAAAGAAACCCAATATACTAATTTGAAAGAACATAAGCACCCCTATGATCATTGCAGTGTTATTTACAGTCACCAAGATGGAAGCAACCCAAGTATCCACCAGCTGATGAATGGATACAACTCTGGGACCTTTACAACAATGGAATTCTACTCAGTTGTAAAAAAAGAAGAAAATGTTACCCTTTGCAGCAGTATGGACGGACCTGGAGAACATTATGCTAAGGGAAATAAGCCAGTCAGAGAAAGCCAAATACCATATGATTTCGCCCGTATGTGGAATCTAATGAACAAACTGAACTAACATGTAAAATAGAAACAGACTCATAGATAGAGAACAGACTGAGGGCTCATACGGTGGGGGGCAGATGAGAAGGTGGAGGCATAGGGCAAAAATGAAAAGGGACTCACAGACATGGACAACAGGGTGGTGATTGCTGGGGGTATGGGAGTATAAGAGGACTAAATGGTAATGGAAAAAATAAAATATAAAAAACTAGGAAAAAAGAAAAAAATAAAAATATTGATGCTCTACTTAATTGGCAAAAGTCACTTATTGCTACTGAGTGAAACAGAGCAATATTTTTAATGGAAGTTGACTTATGGGACAATAAAGACATTAAACACTTGAGATATTTTGTATGTGATTATTAAATTTAAACATCTGTATAAAATAAGTGTTTTTACAAAAATATATTAACAAAATCTGCAGTAGAAAATAAAGAAACAATGCAAAAAACTAAGAAACACTAACATGGCTAGCAGAAACATAAGCGCTTTCACAGGTGAGTTATTTAAAATTTCTAATAAACAGAGAGTTAATAGACCACTAACCTAGTACAGGATAAGAAAAAACTCCTTAAGTATTAGAAGGAAAATAAAACCTCAGCACATCCAGTTAATTCCAGAAGGATATTGCAACACACACACACACACACAAAACAACATAGGGGTTAAAAATGAAATTGTATTATGTGATCACTTTTAAATTATAAAACTAACAATTTCACGTTTGAAATATCATGTTAGAATATCAACAAAAAATACTATAAATTATTTGGTTCAGTGACAACATAGAATTAGAAAAACTCAACATCTACTTTATCAATCTTAATAATTAGTAGTGTGACATTTTTTCTGAGTAAAATATACACCACTGTATAAAAATGCCCAATTTGTTTAACCAGTTTCCTGCTGAAGGACATTGTTTGCTTATTTTTTTCACTTTTTGTCCATTATTAATAATGTTCCTATCAGTAATTGAGTATAAGTGACTTTGTAGAATTTTTTTCCCATTGTGTAGATACCTAGGAATAGAATTGCTGAATTAGAGGGTAATTTAAATTGGACTTATAAGAAGTCATCTGTCTTTCAAAGCCTTTGTGCCATTCTAACTACTACCAGCAATGTATGACAATCTATTGCTTTGTATCCTGGTTAACAAATAATAAAATTGGTATTTATACATAGCCAATCTAGCAGTTCTACAGTTGTATTATTGTGTTTTAGTTTGCATTTCTCTAATATTAAATGGTGTTTATCACTTTTTCATGTGCTTATTGGTAATGCTTATAAATTCTTTAATAATGTGTATCTATTATTTGTGTATTTATTTTATTAAGTATATTTTATTGATTATGCTATTACAGTTGTCCCATTTTTTCTCCCCTTTATCGCTCTCCACCCGGTACCCCCCATTCCTTCCAGCATGCCCCCCTTAGTTCTGTCCTTGGGTTGTATATTGATGCAGACTCCAGCCCACAGGGTCCATGTGTTGCAGCTGTAACAAACAAATTCACATGGACTGCAGACATCCTGTGGAGAAAAAGGGATGGCATGGCCACTCTCTAAGAGAGAGAGAGGGCCTCAACACTTGTCTGGACAGGCTTTTATTGTTTTTCTGGGCACATTACATGGAAGATGGTCCTCATTCACTATGCACAGGTTAGTTTTATGATTACCTTTTACAGACAACAAAGGAAAGAATGTTGCTAATTACTTCAAAGAGAAGGATGTCACAGATCAAGGGGAAAAGTGGTTGAATTGGTTCCACTCCATACTTGGGAGGTTTAGCATAGATTTTAAGAAGTTACTTTAAAGATATGCAGTAAATATATGCTGCCTCAATTCAGGATGAGGGAGTTTTAGCAAAAAGCAAGCCTCAAAGCAGCCTAGGTACAATGCAGGACTGATTCCCCATGGGAAACCGATCTGTGGGCTTGGTTGCTGTGTGCTGACTCACCCACCCCCTCTCCACTGGTTTTCTGAATCAGGGCTGGGCTACTTCGCCATGCCACACGATAGTTTCCCTATAGTACATATGAGTTCTTTGGCTTCTCCATTCCCTATAATATTCTTTACATCCTCCAGTCTATTTTGTACCCACCAATTATGCTTCTTATTCCCTGCACCTTTTCCCCATTTCCCCACTTCCCCCTCCCTGCTGATAACCTTCCACGTGATCTTCATTTCTGTGATTCTGTTCCTTTTCTGGTTGTTTTCTTAGTTTGTTTTTGTTTTTTAGATTCTGCTATTGATAGTTGTGAGTCTGTTGTCATTTTACTGTTCATAGTTTTGAACTTCTTTTTCTTAGATAAGTCCCTTTAACATTTCTTATAATAAGGGTTGGTGATGATGAACTCCTTTAACTTTAACCTTGTCAGGGAAACACTTTATCTGCCCTTCCATTCTAAATGATAGCTTTGCTGGTAGAATAATCTAGGTTGTAGGTCCTTGCCTTTCATCACTTTGAATACTTCTTTCCAGCCCCTTCTTGCCTGGAAGATTTCTTTTGAGAAATCAGCTGATAGTCTTATGGGAACTCCTTTGTAGGTTACTCTCTGTTTTTCTCTTGCTGCTTTAAAGATTCTCTCTTTATCTTTAAAATTCAAGATTTTAATTATGATGTATCTTAATGTGGTCCTCTTTGGGTCCAACTTGTTTGGGACTCTCTGGGTTTCCTGGATTTCCTAGAAGTCTATTTATTTTACCAAATTGGGTAAGTTTTCTTTCACTATTTTTTCAAATAAGCTTTCAATTTCTTGCTCTTTCTCTTCTCCTTCTGGCATCCCTATGATTTGGATATTGGTACATTTAAAGTTGTCCCAGAGGTTGTTAAGCCTCTCCTCAGTTTCTTAAATTCTTTTTTTTCTCCTTCCAGCTGAATGTTTATTTCCTCCCTTTGTTCCAAGTTGTTGATTTGAATCCTGGCTTCCTTCCCTTCACTGTTTGTTTCCTGTAGATTTTTCTTCATTTCACTTTTTATAGCCTTCACTTCTTCCTTTATTTTGTGGCTATACTCAATCACTTCTCTGAGCATAATGTTTTTAATCTTTTGTGTGTTTTTATTTAATAGAGTTTTGCTTTAATAGAGTTATAGGAGTTCTTTATATATTCTGGATACAAATCTTTAGTTAGATATATAGATTGCTAACATTTTCTATCAATGTATGATTTGCCTTTAATTTTCTAGGAGAAACAAAACAATTTAATAGAGAAATTATGGCTGAGTTTGTCTGTTTGTTAAATATTTTGAAAATAGAATTACTTTTTCTTTGTTAAATATTTTCTATCTGATCTTTGTGCTGATTGTCATTATTGCAGGTAATAGTATTTTTAATACAAAAGTTGTCAGTTGCATCAAAATTTTGTCCTGTTTCTTTTGCACTCTCTTTAGTTGCAGATAATACCACTTTTGAAAAAATTTGGATTCACTGCCCTGGGACTCAGAGCTCACAACTCCACATTGGAAGGCAAGGTGGTTTCTTAAATTATTGATAGCAATCTCACTGACTACAAATGAAGGGTCTTCTTGTCATTTTTGTTTATAAATATTTGAGTTTCTCTAATATACTCATCTGAATAAGAAGTATTTATGTAATATTTTAATGTAAATTTAAATCTTTGAAAGGGACAGATTACATGACCTCAGGAACAAATACATATTACTGAAATCATATAGTTCACATTATTTTTTATAATAGAATTCATCCTAGAAATCAGAAGACAAGTTCATGTGAAATCTTTGCCTATGCTTCGCATGTTATAATAATTAATTTCCGATCTGGGTCAATGATTCGAATATACATCTTTGTTTTGGCTACAGCTTTTTCTTATCAAAAATTGCTTCCATGAGATTATTTGAATGAACTATGTACAAAACATATATAGTTCATAAATGTTTTAATAGCATGAGCCTGAATAAAGGAAATAAATTTGTCAGGGGTCAAAGTCCATTATACATTTATATAAGATAATAGTAGCTGTGGATAAATTGTATGGCTGTCTAAATTAAATGTTTACAACCCATATACTCTTGTAATTTTTCACATCTTATATACAGTATGAATGTATCATATATTAGAAGTACTGAGCACTCAAGTATGTTATCCATGCCTTCCTTTTGTTTTTATACATACTGTTTTCCACATTGAATGAAATCACACCTACCATATTGTATTTGAAAGATGTGTTTACCATTGAAATTTGTATTTTTAGTTTTTGAAATAGTGACTAACAGAAAATATGTTCACCCTGCAACTATGTGTGATAGATATATCCATTAGAAAAGAAGTTAAGACTCATAAAGATCAATTGCTTGCCCAAAGTCATATAACTAGTGCAGAATTTAAACCATCTGTCTATTAAGTCCTCGATATTTACACTACATCAGTGTTGTCAATATTAATAAAATGTGTTACTTGAAGTTAGACTTTAATACTAATAGGATCTAAATATTAGTTACCTATTTTATTATTTAAAATAGTATGATAAAATATATATAGAAAACAACCACAAATTATGGAACTCCATTTGAATTTGTAGAATGATTTCATGATTTTTCCTCAATAAAATTATTGTAAACTGTAGGAAAAAAAAACCCGTTCTATTATTTTAGTTTCAGAGTGCTCTATTTCAAGGTAATATACTTCATTATTATTCATTTTCTTTTCTTAAAATAACTTTGTATGCACTAAGCAGATGATGCATTTAGACCTTATTGATGCCGAGTTTAAGAATGAATGAGATTATGGTAGTGAAGGAGAAAAAGAAGCACTTTGTAGGTGAGACAAAGTCTGTCTAATGTCATGTGTTCCAGAAAGGCTGCAGGAAGAACAAACGGTGACAAATATTGAGAATTTCGTATGAACAACAAAACTCTTAGAAGCATCCTCATTATAAAATGAACAGAGTATAAAAATCAAAAAGTATAATATCCTCTAGGTCTATCCATGCTGTTGATAAGATTTCATCCTTTTTTATGGTTGAGTAATAATCCATCGTATTTATGTACCATGGCTTTCCTTTTTTTTAAATCCACTTGGCTATTGATGGGCACTTGGTTTACTTCCATAGCTTGACTACTTTAGGTAATGCTTAAATGAATATAGTGATGGATGAAAGTAATAATACAAAGTAATATTGAATGTAAACTATAATTGAAAATAATTTCTAATAAATAAAAAGTTCACCTTTGTTAAAAAAACAGTACTAACAAGTATCGATAAATAAGGAGAAGACTGCCTGGATAGCTTCCATTTGCCTCATCAGATGTGCTGTGCCTCCTCTCTCTGCTGTGGCTCTGTGCCCCAGGAGGCTCTCCCTGCCCACCACTCTGTGGACAGGAGGCTGATCCATAGGACTGCAGCCGTGGACTTCTTAACCTCTGACTTCCATTTGAGTGTGTTCAGAGAACATCACTGCAGAAAACAGGGTGTCAGCATTAGCTCTCTCCTCACTGTGTTTCTGCTGGTCTCTATAGGTTGAGATTCTTTGGTTTTTATTCATCTCCTAGTTTATCACCTACTTACACCTCCATCACCACCTCATAGGCAACCTACTTCCTCGGGCCAGTGAAGTTTTGCCACACTTATGTGACCAGTTATGAGTTCCAACTCTGACTTGTTCACATCTGATATCAAAAAATAGCACACCAAGGAATGTAGGACCTGGCTTCTGGAACACCCACCAAAGGGATCAGGTAACTATATCCATAATAATGGAAGTTAATGTCCCATGGAAAAAACTTGAGAGACAATTAAAGGAGGGTAAACTTTTGCTCCTTAAATCCCTTGAATGGACTGCTCCGAGGCATCATTACTAGAGTTGGTAGAATTCCTGGAGAATTCCTCCTCCAAGGCCAATTTTACTTTCTGAGCAATCACTCTCATTTTGGGGCTAATTGTGAAAAACTGGAAGGCAAGGTAATACATCATTTTCCATTTCTTTTCATCCTTAGACTTCATTGCCATTTTCTTTTTGTCTACTGCTATAAAATTGCACACCCAAAGTAGAATTAACATTTAATTCTTGCATGAGATTCTGTCTAATAAGGAAGGTAAGCAAAATATATATACATATGTAAGTATATATTATGTAGTTATATATGTATGTTATATTTCAAATATATGATATAAATTTTATATTGCATTATGTGTGTGTGTATATATATATATCATCATAGTAATGTCTTTCAAATTTCATTTCTGCTGTTGCTTATCTTTGTAACACTGAGGTGTATAGAAACACATTTTTTTCTTGTTTCAACAGCCATAGTCAGTATCTTTTCCCTTTCCCTCATTGTAAGATGACCCTTCCCTTCAGCTCTTCTGTCAAACTTCTCCTCCAAAATTCTGTCAACTTCACTTTCATTTTGTTCTTTCTTAAGGCTAACGCAATGACATTTTTCTTAAACCATGGCTTTAAGTTTAAATTTGATGCATGTTTTCTGTTGGTCATTAGTGAAATTCCATGTCAGGAAGTGTTGCTTATATCACGGTGAATATGCAAACATTGCTCACTACAGAGACAGTAGACTATTTTATTTTTTCCTTATACTACTTATTTTTCTGGAATGTAACTGCCTGATTTTATATTTCAGATATATACATACACATAAATATATATGTGTATGCTTTATATATTTTAAAGGTTTCCACTTAACTCTTTTGGGGGGTCTTTTATCCTCCTACACAATATTAAATTCATTAGTTTCTAGGTCTGCTGCATGCCACTTTAAGACTTTATTCCCAGCATTTTACTCTTTGCCTCCTTACATTAGTACTCTAGATTACTGTAATTGAAAAAGTCATCATCCATTCCTGGTACAAACTCTCAGGAAAGTAGAAATACATGGAAACTTCACTAATCGTTAATAATAACTATTTTGGAAAACTAATCTGGAAACAATTTAGCAGTTTATTAAAAATGTAGGACAGGCATAATAAGGGATAATGGGCGGCATCAAGGAACATGTATGAAGGACACATAGACAAAACCAAAGGGTTTGAGGGTGGGAGGCAAGATGGGGGGGCAGGGGGGTGTGGTAGGGTGAAAGTGCAAACAAATGTGCTTGAACAACAATAAAAAAAAATAAATAAATGTATGCACATTCCCACAATATGATCCAGCCATTCTACTTCTAGGTGTTTCTCCAAGAGAAGTGAGAGATGCCTCCATACAAGGGCTTACAGATGAATGCTTATGGTAGCTGTTTTATAATAGCCCCAAGCTGAAACCAAGTCAAGTGTTCATCAACCGTTGACTGGACATACAAACAATCCATACAATGGAATACTGCTTAGCAGTAAAAATTAGTGGGTTATTAATCCATGCTATAATGAGGAGAAATCTCAAAATAATTATGCTGGGTGAAAGAAGATAGAAAAGCTGGACAACTCGAATCTCTCCTAGAGATACTTCATTTGTATGTTATTGAACCCTAATGACCACATGTATTTCAACTTATTTTATCTATTTCTTTTCAATGTTCTGAGTTACTATATTTTAACTGAACTCCTGCTCAAGTGAGTAAAATGGTTAACAGCTTGCAAGATACATGCATAGATACAAATAGAATAAGATGACTTACAATATGAAAAAAGAGTAAAACTAGTTCATTTGCAATGCCAAATCAATAACTTGCTGTTTTATTATATAATACAGTAACAGAACTGTTTTGAATGAATAATTCATCTCAGAATGAATATTCAACTTGTTTCATAGAACACACATCAAAGAATGGTTCAAAGATAAAAGGTTAATGGAATATGGCTGCCAAGAAAATAGAACATTTTTCTCCTAAAAGAAAAAAAAAGCACTCTTGTCCAATTCATGTACATATTTAATTAATGAGCTGTAGAAATAAGTCAGGAAACTATTTCTAGAATTCAGGAAATTAAAAATATAATTAAGACTGCATATCATCCTGCTACAGAAGGATAGTGTATCTGTCATCAAAAAGTAATTTGATCTTTCAAATCTCCACTCATCTATATACAACCAAATAAACTTGAGGACCTGAGGAGGTATAACCTAGCTCAGAGGAGGTATGCATTTTGAAATTTCTGCAGCTCTCCACACACACCATGTACCTTTTGGTGAAGGCATGGGTAAGAAACACTTGATATTTGAATTTTAAGGAATTGTAGTGTTTTTGGAAAAACCTGGCTAGAAATTAAGAGGCAAATCAGTAGGATATTAAATTTATAGAAGACATAATAAAAAATGTTTTCCTTAACAAAAAAACTTTTAACAAATAAAATGTGAAACTCTTTTGGAATTAACATTTTACCTTTTAATGTTTTTTCCCCCCAAATACTGGTCCTCTTTTTCTTTGATCCAGGTACTCATTTTATCTCTAGTCTGTATTTTATTTTTTTTACTCATGCAGGTTTTCTGACTCTTTTCCTTATAAAATTAACCATTCCTCTGTGCCTTACTATTCTCACAGATCATCACTTCTGAATATAGTGGCCTAACACATTTATAGAAATACAGAAACATTGCTTCACCCCAAGATTTACCAAATCAAAAAATATATATTTTAATGGGATTACCCAATTATTTGCAAACACATTAAAGTACTATTCAATTCTGTTTACATTTACTTCTGTATTTCTTCACTTTTATCGTTTTGCTTAAATGTTTTTCCTATCCTCTCTAAAGATAAATCCCTGTAGATATGGAGAAAACACTGAAGTAATTTATCACCACTGCTTATTTCATTGCTCGTACATATTTAATGACTACTCACGGAATGAATGAAATGTGTTACCCCCACCAAGGTATCTTTATTGAACTAGCCTAGCCTCTTAATGTTGTCAACCAAGAGAAGAATTAAGACCCTTCACATTTTATCGCCTGTTGAGAATAGATACTCATTACTTTGATATGCTTTCACTGGCCTGGGACTTAAAAGGACTAGTCTTGTAACTAGGATGAGAAACTAGGGAAGAATATAACCATACTTAATGTTTTAAATGAATATTGATTATAGCTGAAATGGCATGGGTTCAGTAACAAGCAAAGAGGTAGCTGATGATAGCACCATAATGTTATGGGAAATCAACTTATAATTTTTAATTTGTGCTCAACCATTGGCTATATATATATATATATGTATATGTATGTATGTATATATATATACATATATATATATACATATATACATATACATATATATATAACCATGGAAACATTATTTATCATTTGAGAACATTAAGCACTTCTTTCAATTTTTTTTGTTGTTCGATTACAGTTGTCCCCAGAGTTCCCCCATTTCTCTCCCCCATCTTACCCACCTCCCACTTCCCACATTGCACTTTTTTATTCATGTGTAAAATAGGGACACGAAATATGATCTCAAATAATAATATTAAAATTTTTTTTAAAAATCAGAGGTTGAGTGCAAAAAGAATACCAGTCTCAGTAGTAATATGTTTCAAAAGCCAGAATGGACTCATGTCCTTCAGAGAGAACTCAGTCAAAACAAAGTATTTCTCATACTTTATTTGTTATGCTTGTGGTAAGCAAAGTGATGTGAAGTAAAAAAATGTGACTACATGAAAAATAAGAAAAAGATAAAGCTTATAGTACCCAGATGTTGGTTTCTAAAACCAAGTCTTCTCAAAGAAATGCTTAATTCTACAACTGCAACAGGAAATATACAAGATGAGTAAGTCTAGAGCATCCTGTAGTGCAGACAATAGGATCTGCTTAAACAAGCAAAACACAACAAAAACAATAAACCAACACTACCCTGACAGAGATATGTCAAAAGGGCACCAGAGCCAACTCAAATTGCTACCAAATGGCCAAGTGAAAACAATTTAAATAACAAAATAAAGTAGTATTAGATTATGTACCTCAAGCATACAATAAACCTCGAATCCATACTGATATAGGTAAGTGACTGAATAAACAAATGAACAAGGGAGAATAATTATTCTCCAACATAGAAGAATTTTTAAAAATTTATAGCAGTACTTGACTCTTAAGGAGATACAGCATAACTCCCCACTCTCTAAGTGTGGCTTGTACATGGTGACTTTATCTCAAAGAGTACAGTATGGAACAGGAAAAAGTGGAAATTTACAGGTGACCAAGGTCAACACCATCAGTAATATGCCATCTTTAAATATGGGCCCATGATGTGATATGTTGAAAATAGTTATTATCTCTTGGTGTTCCTCCTGAAAACCCATAACTGCAATCTAATTATTTAAAAAAAGGACATTAGGCAAACCTAATTGAGTCAGTCTACTAAGTATCAGAGCAGTGTTCCTCAGCTGTCAAAGTTATCAAGCACAGAAACCTAAATGTACAGCGTTTTCTTGTAATAGACTCTTTCTCCCTTTGTGTAGGATTCATCCCTGGAATTAGATTGAAAGTTCCTACAATAGAACTGTATTTGTACTTGAATATGTTACATATAGTCCCCAGAGTATTAAGTACATATATCGCCTAGCGTATAAATGGTTCTTAATAGATATCGGTAACATACATGGATATAATTGACCCCAAGAGTCTGAAGGCAGGTCTGAGAAAGATGTTAACCAATACGCTGATTCTAGGTTTAGTAAAAGGTACTGTAAGCCTAAGTAGGTGGATGGATAGCAAGGTTTGTAACACATCTTCTCATTTAATAATAATTTTTTAAATAATTTAATTCTAAAAAGTATCACTTAAGAAAAATTTAACTAGACTTGTTTTAGAAGCAGGTTTCCTCAATGCAAAGTAATGAAGAAACAGTATGTTGATAATAGGAATGTGTCTAGTTCCATATTGGGAAAAATGCTCTTGAAAATACCTATACATGTAACCTGTATCGAATCACACTGAGCAAGAATTATTCTTACAATTGTCCCTTCCCTTGGGTCATTTTAATGGTTTAAATTCCATTTAGATATTAGTCCTACAGAAGTACTATAATTACCGAAGATAAATGCCTCATCTACTTTCAAATCTTCATTAAAATTAGCTTTGTTATTTTTGAGATGCCCAATAGCACAGCTATTAGAGTTAAGAGTCTGTCAGCATTTCCATTTACAAACTCTGGGTTTTTTTAGGGTTCATTATCTTTTCTGTTTTGAATTGCATTAGCCTGAAAATTAGCTGTCAGCATGAATATGCATTATATTACCCAAACTCCATGTACATATCAGGTTAGCAATATAGAAGGCAGAGATCAGTAACTTCTTTCCTCCTTCTCCATAAAATCCTAAAGGTATATTTCCTGCTTGATAATCTCATGGCCAGGAACTGACTGAGCCTTTTAATTATGAACTTTTTCAGGGAATTGGTCCTTAAATCTACCCTAATCATTGTGACATTTAAAAAATCATGAAGAAGTCACATTGAATATGGACTGTACTTGCTTTTCAGTATACAAAGCAGTTTAAAGCTTCTGGATCAAATTGCAATCTTAGATCACTGGAGATCTAGGAGAGGTCCATTGTGCAAGGTGGGGGCATTGTATCTGTGATTTGTGCTATTTCAACCAAAGAGCAAAACAACAGTAACTCACAGAAAGTGTCATTTTGTTAGAGCCATTTCTTTACTTTCAGCTGCAGCACATGTAAAATGGTGCAAAAAGCATGTGGACTCCGGTCCACACGATGCACCCCTTCTGTCCTGAGTAAAAGCTACAAAGACAATTTTGTTGCTTGGTTCCTCAATCTCTCTTTCACAAGTATACTCCACATTTAGTTAATTTGTTACCACCTGTTTCAGCCCTAACCATCTTTTAGTTGTCACTTGATGTTAATCAGAACTTGTATCCCATCCACCATTTTGTCTCTTTTTCAAAAACCAGTTGTAGCTGGGAAGGGGAAGAAGATAAGGTAGTTGGAGTGGAAGAACTTGCCCTTGTACAATATTTAAATAGAATATTGCATCACACATAATCTGTCAGAATAAAGAATAAATTCTCCTAGATTACCATGGTCACCAACGAGGGGTACCAATATGAGAAACATATTGTCTCAGGTGAAATGTTTGAGTGACAGATCTATCAGCTGACCTACTTGTAAGAGAACTGAAAATTAAAGTGAGAAATGAAAGAAGGGAAGTCAAGAGCATTATAAATATTTTCCATGCCATACACCCATGTCTCAACCAGGGCTAAATAGAGACAGTGGCTGATGTCACAGAATGGAGAAATATGTTCTGTTTAAGGGCCACATACGCAATAATCCACCAAGTCTGAGGTTTTTTTCTCCCCAAATGTTGAAGCAGTAGCCTGGTTGAAAAAAATAGGATAAAATACTTTTGTTACATGACAGCATGTTAGATGGGGGTTGTCAGAATTTATAGCTGAAGAAACACATATGCAAATTCTAATATCTTATTAAAATAGCAGATCATATTCTGTCACTTAAATTATTAACTTTCCCAGTAGAACTCTAATTCTTGCATAATGGTCCTTTCCTATTGTCAGATATTAATGAGTGCTTATCATTAGGAATATCTGATCTATGATGAACTTTGAGATCTTCATTATTATAATTTCCCCTTCTGCATTTGACAGTTAAACTTACAAGATAATCCAAACAATTTGTAATAGATCTTCCATCTTTCCTCCATTTTAAGAGAACATATTGTAGTTGTCAAACAGTCCAAATTAATGCACATGCTTATTGGGCTCTCTATTTAAATGCCGATTCCTATGAATCCCTGTGCCCAACACTGCACTTTTGGGATCCTGAATAAATATATGGAGAAGTTACCACTGTCTTTAAGCAAAAGTAGAGACAAGAAAAAAACATAAACAACTAATTATAACAAGTCTATCAAATAACATGTAAGTGAAATAGGTCAAGTGTAGTTTTGTATAACCCTCAGAAAGCAAGTGATGTTTTAACTGCAATGTTAACTCTATTGTTGAGGG
Organism: Desmodus rotundus; assembly: GCF_022682495.2. NCBI lineage: Eukaryota > Metazoa > Chordata > Mammalia > Chiroptera > Phyllostomidae > Desmodus > Desmodus rotundus. The sequence continues at coordinate 52,064,628 of NC_071389.1, forward strand.
CAAAAAGGAGCATTCTAAGTTATGCAACTTGCAATTGATATATGAGTAATCACAACTTAATGAGGAGCAAAATAACAGCATAAAGAAAATATTGTTGAGGACTCATGTGCCTGCCACGTGTTATACTTACTCTCAAAAATTTTTTGCTTAATGAGTTAATGAGTAATAATTATCAAACTAGCATTTATGGCCACTTTGTGGCATGCATTTTTAAAACTGTTATATATAGCAGTTCCATTATATTGTTACTCCCATTTAACAGATGAAAAAAGTGAGCATGCATTATTTAAGCAGATAACTCAGCAGCACATAGCGATTAAGCTGTAGAGCAGAGATTTGAATATAGTCAGTCAATCTTCAACCAGTGTCCTTAATATACATTTATGAATTTTTCCTATATAAGAGGTAGCGATATTGGATATTTATACAGATATTTCTTAATCTTTATGGACAATGATTTCTTTTTCAATAAAAGCATTGTCAAATATGAAATTATTTCTTAGTATTTGTTTCTACTTATGAAGACATGACTTATGAAAATTATGAACATTTCAGGAGTCATAGGTTTTGTCTAAAATTTTCTTTAAAAATTGTATATGTTTCTAAGGAGTAAGTTCTAAAACCCTCCCTATGTTTGGCACATAGAAGATAAGTTTTTCCCTTTTACTAACTTCCAGTCTATTCTTTTGTTTATAAACTGTTAATTTTAACTCATAAATAGTGTCAAATTATTGTTAAAATGGAGAAAAAAATTTCATATTTTGTTGAATGATAAAATATCCCTTTCTTCTCATGGCATTTGACTCGTGGCAAATGTGGAGATATTTACTTCACTGCATAATCCCACTGAGGGTTGCCTATCTGATTTCCATCCCTTTTCAAAGTTCATTTCAAGTGCAACAAACTGAATGATTATTTTATTGGAAACTCGTCTCTTTCTTCCCCAAATTATAAAATATCTAACCAGTAATATGAATATAACTCTTAAGTATAACCTTTCCAAAACACCATACATATCTCTTCCAAAACATGTTGTTTGAGAACAAGGCATAAACCTGCCACCTCATTAGCACATGCTCAGGCTTCATAAATGCCTGATATCCAAACATAATGAGATTTAGTATCATATGACTGTAGGCGATGCTGGAGAATATATTTTAAAATATTTTCCCAGAATCAGTAACTGATCGCTTAGGAAGAGTTCATTTCTCTCTGGAATGTAGGTTTATTAAGGCTTTGCTGAAAATCCAGCTCTTGTATGACTTAAAAAAGTGAATTTTTAGATTTTCTTTAAAAAAAAAATATTATGGTGAGATCAATGTCTTTCACAATCTTGTCTGTGCTCTTTGGTAGCCAAATGCTCCTAAAACCTTTAGTGGATTGCCTTTTTTCTCTAAAATCCAAATTCTTTTTTGAATTGGCAAAAGGCCCATCGTGAGCTCCCTCTTACCAACTCATCCAGTGTCATCTTATTCAGTGACACTGCAAACTCTTTCTGCTCCTTGAGTTTGCCTTGTTGTAGATAATCATATCGCCGGAAACATATGGAACACCCTTCCATTTAGAGTTTGTTTGGTGATTCTTAATTATCATCAAGCAGCTCAGATGCCATCCAATCTATAGTATTTTACCTGACTCTCAAGCCTAAGTGAGGTGCCCTCTTTTTTCTCCCATAGCACCCTAAATTTTCCCTAGTTACAACTGATTATACTGTGAAATAATTACATGCTGTCTCCCTCTCAGCTAATCTATAATTATTTGAGGGTAGGGATGAAGACAATCATATTTACCATTTCATACGTAGTATATAAAATAATGTCTAACACACAATATGCACTAAATATATACTTGTTGAACCAAACTGGTTAACCGGTAAATGGGTGGACACAAAATCTGAAGTCTTAGGAAAGAGGAGGTAGTACAGGTTTGGAAATCAATAGCACATGGATAATGTGTTTTCATTTAGAAGTTATTCCCCAGACATTTTTTAGTAATTTTTTTCCATAAGAAATAAATAAAACTTAGACTGACTACCTCTCTTAGGCCTTCAAAGCAGGTAGATATAGCTATATGGTTAATAATTGCCAATATTATATAAACTGAAGTTCCCTGCATCAGCTTCTAAAAATCCATTTTAAATGATGGCTGAGGTATGCCCACTGCCCCTTCCGGTTCTACTTCCTCCTCTCTGAAATTCATACCTGGGGCTATAACAGCCATCTCAGATTATAATGTGACCTTGGGAGTTAAGCACTAAAGAAAACAGAATAACTCTTTGGAGCACAACTATCATAACACCTAGGAATTTGCTATTTATCTGAAATTTTATACAAGAAAGAAATTAATGTTGTGTAACATAATTTGAGTCACCTTTTACTCTAAATGAATGATTACTAAAGTCTGGGAACCAAGTGAGATTACTCTGTGAAAATGTGTCATGTGTCATTTCAATTAAAAAAAAAAAAGCCAATTTGTATAAAAGCTGAAGAGACTTATCTAGTGAAATGACCCAGGGAGTTTTCAGAAAAAAAAAATATTTCCTTTTAGGCCAGGTGAGAACTCTCCCCTCATGTCTGTAAAGTGACTTTCTGTGCTCTCAGAACACTCAGTGATTTCCTGTTCCATAGGAACATCCCCCATTGTTCTTTAAGCGTCCCCTACGAGGTCTGCCTCCACCACTATACTGTGAGATCCTTAAAAAGAGACATATAAATTGCTCTTTTGAAACTCCAGGGCAGAATACCAGTTTTGCAGAGGCTATCAGCAAAGATTGAGTAGATTAATAAACTCATAAAATTCTTTACCTCTTTTTTCAATGTCAGAGCCATTCAGATTAATCCAAAGTAAAATAGAGAAGAGAAATAATTTTCCAAATAACTTTTCCTTAAACTATCAAGGTCGTGCAGATCAACCTGCTATGTATAGCATGAAATAACCAGATAACTTATATTTTTATATGACTTTACTCTCTCAATGCCAATGTTATTCTTCTCCTTTGCTATTGATTTCACAGTGTTGCTTTATACAATACTTTGGCCCAGCAATTCTTTTAGATCACATTAATCTTCTCACATAAACACTTCCACTTAGAAATAAAAGTCATAACAATGCACTGAAACCACTACAATTCCTGGATAATGGATATGAAAGGGGGTTGGGCTAAAATAGCATTAACATCCTTTAACTGAAATCAATTTAGCACATTTTAATGCTCAGAATTTTTCATTCATATTCAAATGAAAATTCCTCAAAATGTGCTGTCTCCAATTGCAGAAAAAGTCATTATAGAGAGAAATGTATGATATCTATTCATATCTAACATATATTTTAAATTTCAAGACGTGACAGTATGAATATACTTTTTTCTTTTCCTTTATAAGTTATTTTAAAACGTTAAATCAAGTTTGAACTATAAGCATCATACATGTCTTTGTACTGCCTAATAAATTATGCTAGCTGTACTTTTTATAAAAAAGTATTTTTAATAAGTAAAGAATCTAAATGAAAATGAATCATAGCTTGCACCACTGCTGTCAAAATGAGTTTGCATAAAAAGAATATGTATTAATATTGCATAAAGTGACCTTTAGGGAATAAAGAATGTGGTCATAGTTTTTATAAAAAGAATAATTTTCTGAGTTAATCTAAGGAGCAGTTTTGTGTTCTTTCATTCTGTTATATTAAATACTACCACATTTAAAATGCCAAAATGAAAGGTTCATATTAAATTATTGCTTATCACATTTTAATGAACATACCAGTCTTTCACAGCCTTTTTTCAACCCTTCATCATTCTCTTTGAATGCGTCAAATGAAGATTAAGTTTCTTTGTGGTCTTCCTAGCATGTTTTCTAGTCTTTTAGGTTCAAACTCTACTCCTGCCATTAGCTAATTGTGTTGTACCATAAAAAGAGGATGGGCAAGATGTCAAAACATGTCACTTACCTTCCTCATTGTTTTCTTGGGGCAAACTTTCCAAACTTTGGACACTTCAAATTCTCTACAATGTAAAACAACTTCCAGTGAACTCAGTCTGTGAAATGTTGTGTTAATTAATATATTTGAAAAGCATATATTTCAAAATTATTATTATTAAGGAAGTAGAGATCTCTGAGTAGGCAATTTGAGGTAAGCTCTCCTGGATTTTCATTGGAGAATCGGTAGCAAAAGTGAACATTACTTTAGGCCACAATCAAAACCTTAGTATTCATATGACATCATGGAAGATGGTAAGGTATGAAGCTCCAAGAATTGGTTTTCCCACCAAAATAACTATTGCTGTCAAGGACTATTAGAATCAACTATTTTGGAAGTTTGCAGTCCACTCAAACACTTGCAGTCTGCAGAAGAATATTTGATGAAGGGAGAGGCTGGTACTATTCAGTGAAGTTCAGCGTTTCCCATGGCAGCTCTCATTCCCCAGCCTCACAGCGGGCAGCATGGGAGAGGCTAGCTTTCAAGGTGCAGCTCGTTGGTACCAGGGTGGGCAACAGGGCAGTGTTCTCCAAAAACTGTGAAATGCATGTTTTGGTCTGCTGGGTGGAGGGGACCCCAGAGGAACCAGCCCAGAGCCTGATCACTTTTTCAATATCTTTGGGCTGAAGAGACTTCCAGGTGGTATCTGTCCAAGAAATTTAAGGAGACGGGGCATTTTTAAAAAATGAGCTCAGACATTCAGACCAATCTGTCAGGACACTGGTTGTCATGGAAGTAGAGGAACAGAGATGTCAGTGATCACATGTGATGAGTAAGATAGTCTTTGCAAAAGTAGTGTGGAAAAGCCACCAAACAAAGGACTGCAGCCCTTGACAACAGCAACGGAAGAGAACAACACAACAATGCCCGGGAGCTTGGGAGAATGCTGACATCCAGAGTCAACTCATTACCCCATTAACAATGCCCACTTATGAAAAAAATGATCATTCATACAAAGAAACAGGAAACTGTGACCCATTAAAGGAAGGAATGACAGGACCAAATCTTGAAGAAACCCAGACATTGGTTTTACTAGAGTAAGACTTGAAATGAGCTGTCTTGAAAATGCTCAAGAAGTTAAAGTGTGTGGATTGTTCTTTTGAGGTAGACAAAATAGTCGGAAACTTGACAGAGGGCTAGTTTCACAACGATGTGAGTACAGGGCTACATTTTAAAGTGGTTCATTGTGTGCTATGTGAGTTTTACCTCAAACCCATCCTAAACAAATGAAACCTGGTAACGGAGAAGCTGCTACAATAGAATCAATTATTTATACTCAAAATTGAATTACAAATAATTATGAGGGAAGTTAATATTGTTAGATAAAAAATGAGCTCATACCAATTAACAAAATGGGTAGAGAATATGGATAGATGATTATAAAATAGAACAATATAAGTAGTCAGTATCCAAAATATTCAAATTCTCCCAATTAGGTAGATGTAAAGCCAAATATCAAGAACTGCTGATTTGAGGTGTTGTAAAAGAGATGCACTCAGATGCTGCTTGTGGGAAAATATTAGGGAAAAAATTTAGAAAAATATATCAATAATCTTTGAAATATTTACACCCTTTGACTTAATAATCCATTTCTACATTTCTAAACTAAATAAAGAAAGAAATTTGGGTAAAAAGACCTGCTTACAAAGATACATGACACTTATTTATAAATGACTTATTAGAAGAGTTATACAAATTATAACTCATTGTGTGATACAATATGAAGTTATTAAAACTATGTTTTAAAAGGTTACTTATGAAATAATAACTAATATTATGCTAGGTAAAAAATATGTCTACATAAGACTTTAAACGTATACCAATATGCCTGTAGTATTTCATATTTTAGCCATAAACATGTATGTGTACATAGAACAATGTTGAAAATGCATAAAAATACCACTAGTGCTTATTTCTAATGAGCGTAATAATGCAGTGATTTTTATATTTTTTCTTTTTAAATTGAGCATTAATTTGGGGTGGGATCAAATGCTTACAATCTTAATATTGTCCAAAGAAATACTTTTTTCTTTGTGACTGAAGTTTTATGAGTAAACACTAAAATAAAATAAATAATAATAATAGCTTGCATTTTTTTAATAAAAGAAAGCAGCAAAGTTTTTGTTTTCTTTTTTAAGTATATTTTATTGATTATGCTATTACAGTTGTCCCACTTATTCTCCCTTTGCTCCCTCTGCCTTGTATACGCCTTCCCTCCAGCAGTCTCCCCCCTCGGTTCATGTCCACGGGTCACATATAAGGTCGTTGGCTTCTCCATTTCCTATACTATTCTTAACATCCCCCTATTTTGTATCTGCCAATTATTCTTATTAATCTTTACACCACTTCCCCCATTCTCCTCCTTCCCCCTCCCTACTGATAACCCTCCAGATGATCTCCATACCTATGATTCTCTTCCTGTCCTGGTTGCTAGCTTAGATTTTGTTCTGTTTTTTTAGATTCAGTTGTTGATAGTTGTGAGTTTGTTGCTTTTTTAATGTTCATGGTTTTGATCTTTTTCTTTTTCTTACATAAGTCTCTTTAACATTTCAGGTAATAATGGCTGGGTGATGATGAACTCCTTTAACTTACCTTGTCTGGGAAGCATATTATCTGCCCTTCCATTCTAGATGGAAAGGCTGGATAGAGTGATCTAGGTTGTAGGTCTTTGCTTCTCAACACTGAATACTTCTTGTCAGTCTCTTCTTGCCTGCAAAGTTTCTTTTGAGAAATCAACTGACAGTCTTATGGGAAGCCCTTGTAGGCAACTGTCTCCTTTTCTCTTCCTGTTTTTAAGATTTTCTCTTTATCTTTAACCTTTGGTTTTTGACTTATGGTATGTCTTGGTGTGGTCCTCTTTGGATCCAACTTGTTTGGGATTCTCTGTGCTTCCTGGACTTGCATGTCTATTTCCTTTACCAAATTAGAGAAGTTTCTTTTTCATTATTCTTCAGATAACTTTTCAGTTTCGTGCTCTTCTTCTTCTCCTTCTGGCATCCCTATTATTTGGATGTTAGCACCTTTGGAGATGTCCCAGAGCCTCCTTATGGTATCCTTGCGTTTTGTTTTGTTTTAATTTGTGTTTCTTCTTTCTGCTCTGGTTGAATATTTATTTCTCCCTTATGTTCCAAATCTTCTGTTTGAACTCTGGCTCCCTTACCTTCACTGTTGGTTTCCCATGGATTTTTCTTTATTTCATTTAGCATAAACTTCATTTCTACCTTTATGTTGTTGCCGTACTCAATGAGTTCTCTGAGTATCCTGATCACCAGTGCTTTGAACTCTGCATCTGACAGGTTGGCTATCTCCATTTCATTTAGTTCTTTTTCTTGGGGTTTTGTTCTGTTCTTTCATTTGGGCTGTATTTCTTTGTCTGCTCAATTTAGCAGCCTCCTTATTTTGTTTCTGTGTATTAGGTAGAGCTGCTTTGACTCCCTGTCTTAGTAGTGTGGCCTATGTAAAAAAGGCACCTGTAAATTCTGTGGTGTGGAGCCTTAGGTAATTGCCAGGGTGGAGCAAACCACTTCACCACTTTGAGAGTCTGTGTGGGGGCCTCAGAGGGGACAATGCCACTGCCTGGCTTCTGGAGGTTTACTGGGCACTTGCTCAGTTCCAGTCATTTCACCCACTTCCTGTATGCAACTAGCACCCTTCCAGCTGCTCTTCTGGTAGTGAACCCCAGAGAGGGTGGGTTTGCATGTGTTCTAAGTCTGTGCAGCCCCTTTAAGTGGTGAAAATCTGGAAGTTTCTTCCAATGCCCCAACCTTTACAGCCAGAGGTAATGGGGATTTTTCTTCCCAGTGCTGGAACTTTGAGCTGTGCAGTCTGGTCTAGGGCTGGTGTTGGTCACTCGCAAGGTATACTTCTTGATTTTTATCCACATATGTGAATGTGGGACCATCTGGTCCACTTGCCAGCACTGCCTCTCCTTGCCTATCTGCCTCTCTGCCTGTCTGCCACTCTGCCTTTTCCACCAGTCTGGATGAATGTGGCCTCTTTAAATCTTTGGTTGTCAGACTTCCGCACAGGTTGAGTTTCTAATGGTTCTGGGTGTTATTTGTTTTGATGTATGATTGTAATTATTTCTATGGTTGCCCGAGGAGGCAAAGTGTGTCTACCTATGCCTCCATCCTAACAGGAAGTGGGCATTATTTTTATATTCTCCATTATCACCTAATGTATTTTCAAAAATATTTTATAATGACCCACTTTTACTTCCATGATCAGAAAATAATTAACAATATTTTTAAAACAAAGTTAAAAGCAGGGTTCTGGCATCCACTAAGGACAAAGTCGGTTGTATCAACTGAATCTCCCGCTGGTAAACAATACAGTCCCTGGGCAAGGGTGTCCAACAATGAACTGAAGTCACTGTAGAATGAATAAAAGCAGGAAGAGAGTTGGGGAGGCTCAATCCTTAAATGCAGGAATATATAAGAAATGAAAATTTTAGTTATATAGCTTTCCCTTTTAAACACTGTACCATTCATGTAGTGACCAAATAGAACTTGATTAAAACATGTTACAGAAGACATATTTCTTGAGGTGTTGAGAGATAAAATTTGGGGCTGCAGGAGGAGGCCTGGAATTTATCAGGAAGAAAATATCAGAATGGCAGGAACCACAGAGTAAGAGCTCCAAAATATGCATAGCTCCCATGAAGCTCCCATGAAATCCTTCACAGACTACTAAATTAAGCAAGAGTTCAAAATCTTAAAGAGGGAACAACAAATATAAGGTGAAAAATCCCAGCTCAGCTATCAGCAGTTACTCATTATAGAGAAGGGAGAGTTTGGAGTTTGAGTCCCACCAAAGCAGGGAATCTTGTTAACACGTTAGACTTTCCATTGTATTCCCATTGTATTCTTCTTACATTCTCATGTAAGAAGAAAAAGTAATGTCCATAAACTAAAATCGCAAAGGGACGTGTGTGTGTATGTGGAGTATGCGCATGTTTGTATGATTTACAGGAATGATAATAAAATAATCTGTCCATCTTTGTGACATTCAGCCAAAAGAGTGTTTAAGAGTAAATGTATATCTTTAAATGTTTATCATAAGAAATAAGAAAGGCATAAAATCAATAACCTAAGAACACATAAGTGAATGGGGAACCATAACATGATTATAAATTAGAAATCTTATGATAGCCACACTACCCAAATTAATCTATCAATTTGATCTAGTCCCAATCAAAATTCAGTATACCTTTTTGTAGAAAATTTATGTGCAAATTTAACATACCTGGAATAACCAAAACAATTATTGAAAAAGAACTTTCTGAAACACCAATCCAAAAGAATCTGTGCACCCCAATGTTCAAAGCAGCACAATTTACAATAGCCAAGTACTGGAAGCAACCGAAGTGCCCATCAGCAAACGAGTGGATCCAAAACCTATGGTATATTTACACAATGGAATTCTACGCAGCAGAGAGAAAGAAGGAGCTTATACCCTTTGCAACAGCATGGATGAAACTGGAGAGCATTATGCTAAGTGAAACCAGCCAGGAAGTGAGGGACAAATACCATATGATCTCACCTTTAACTGGAACATAAGCAATAGAAGGAAAAAGCAAACAAAATATAACCAGAGTCATTGAAGTTAAGAACAATCTAACAATAGCCAGGGCGGGGGTGGGGGGTGGGGGCGGGGACAGTGGGTAGAGGGAATTACAGGAACTACTATAAAGGACACATGGACAAAACCAAGGGGGAGGGTGGAGAGGGGGGAGGGAGGTGGGTTCAGCTGGGGTGGGGTGGAGGGACGGGGAGAAAAGGCATACAACTGTAATTGAATAACAATAAAAAAAAATTAAAAAAAAAAAAAACTTTAGGTGAGAAAAAAAAAAAAAAGAAAAAGAACTTAAGGACTTAACGTCATCCAAATTAAGGCTTACTGTGAAGCTACACTAATCAAGACAATGCAGTGATTTTGGCAAGAATGGGCATATAAACAAAGGGAACAAAAGAGACAGTCCAGTATATATTCATAGCTATATGTGTCATTGGTTTTACTCAGGTGGAAACACCAATGGGGAAATAGTAATAATTTTAACAAATGATATCTGATTAATAATAACATCTCTTTTTTTAAATTTCATTTTCAATCAGCTGACAACTTTAAGAGTAGTTCTTCTGTTTATGACCCAGTACTCTTCTCCTTATTCCCCTGTCTGGGGGAGCTGATAAAACAGCGTCAGGTGCTTCCTGCTTCATTGATATGAAAACCACATGCAGAAACCCTCACATTGTCTCTATCCACTAACGACTATACAAACTCTAAGCAACAGTGTTTAGGAAACAGAGAACACTCCCTTGCAAATAAAAAGCATTGTTAGTGCTGATGATGTGGAGTAACTGGAGCTCTAACCAAACCATCTTGGAAAACACTTTAGCCAAACCCTATGTAGTTAACTGTATTCTACCCTATGACTCCACTGTGAGATATTTATCAAAGATAAAGGAAAATGCACATCTGCATGTGGTCTGTACACAAATGATTATTTTGGGTTTATTCATCAAAACCAAAAATGAATTTAACTCAAATGTGCATCAATAGGTCAAAGGATAAACGAACTGTGATATACTTATTCAGCAATAAAAGGAACATACAACAATATAGATAAATCGCAAAAATTAACTCTATGTAGAGGTTCTACTTACTATACACCTATATTATTTCATTTATATTAGTTTCTAGAGCAGGCAAAATGAAGCTTTGGAGATAGAAATTACGTAGTTGCTATTGCGTGGGGTGTCTGAGATTGGGAGTGAAAAAGGCACAATCAACATTCCAGGGTGATGGAATGTGGATTATGCATTTGTCAAAACCAGTGCAAATGTACAATTCAAACTTGTGCCTTTTATTTATGTAAAGGATTCTTCAGTTAAAAAAAAACAATGAAAGATTGACAAAATAGCCTAAGAACACAAATAGATTATAATTTTTCCCACGAGCACTTGACAGTTTGGCAATATTTCCACCTCAAAAATATAATGGCGAGATGGTTAAAGGTGTGGCACACGACAAGGTTTAACAATGTAAGAAAGTTATGAGTTCCATCAGCTGTCTGTATAGGAAGGTTTGGCAGTAAGTTTCTCACCTGCCATGAATGGATTTGAATATTAACAAAATCCATCCTTTGAATACCTCACATACTTGATTACAATGGTGTTTGCCTAATTGTCTGCATTTTTCAAAGTTTATTCCTCCAGGTTTTCTTGTCTACCATTTTAAGAAGGTACATATTTCTTAAAGAGCGACCTGTTGGCACACTGACAATATGTACTCCGGCTTCAAAAACACCCATGTTGAGGAGAAGAAAAAAGAGAATTAGTATTATTTTCAGCAGCTTCGGGAAGTAGCTAGTGTTATCTGAGGCTTTATTCACAGCAGTGCCAGAGGTCATGGCCAGGTTCACTTTCTAACCACCCAGCCCTCCTAAATCCACTTTACCAAACTAACTCTTCTGTTATTTGCTTTTTATTGGGACTTCTCAAGAGATTTTCTTTGAGTAATAAACTCTAGTTATAAAAGCAAAGTCTATCTGTCCCTATACACAAAATAGATCAGTGGTTGCCAAAGGTAGTGGTGGAGAGATATCAGATAATTTGATATCTTGGCTAAAAAGGAGCATGAGGGAAATTTGTGGTTTATCAAAATGTTCTCTGCTTGATTGTGGGGTTCTTGCATTTTTCAAAATTCAAATAACTAACTGCACACCTAAAAACTGACGAAATATGTGAACATAACTTTAAAAAATCAAAGTTTGATTAAAGCAGATGTTCTGCATTCTGATGATAGTCTTCCCAAGAAGTTATATATAAAATGTCATACGTCTGTTTATTTTTACTATTGCCTATCAGCCTGGGAAATTGGTCGCTATGTATACAGAACTGGACTAGGACACGGGAAGACGTAGCTCAGTATCTCTCATTTTAAAAGTAAACACACAAGTAAGTAAATATATAAATAAATATATTCCCTCAATATCCTACTGAAAATTTCCTATATCATTCTTATATTTAGCAGGAAAACAATTATTTTAAGCTACACTGATATGTAAATTTCATTGAAATAAGAAATAATTGAATTTGATTTTTTGCCGAATGATTTAAAAAATAGAAATATAACAACACAAATAAATCACAGTTATATTGTTTAGCTTATTGCTAGGAATATCAGATTTATTACATATAGGGAAAAGGCTATACATTTATCCTATATATTAGATTTTTTATTCATAAATCAATTACCCTTTAAAACAGGTTTTCCCAATGTGTCCTATAAATTTAAGTATATTTGTGACTTTAAGAAATGCTGGGTTAATCCTAATTGAGCAAATTATCCTGAAGTTTTTAGTGAATAGTCCGGAGAGCACTATATTTTACCATACGACCATTAAAAACATTCTTACAGAGTATCTAGTAGTCTAAAGTTCTGTAAGACCATTTTCAAATTACCTCTTAATTACCCATCTATATTAATATTCACTAATACTCTTAATAGAATATTATTTCATGAAATTAATTAAGAAATTATTTGGCTCAGAATTCAGGGTAGCATTGTTAAAAAGGAAATAATTCAACCTTGGGATTAAATTGGAACTGGATCTAGTGGGAGACATTAGTTTTATTCTGAAGGGCTACAAGAAAAACGAAGAGGAGGTTTACTATATTTACATCAAAGTAATGCTGCATTTGAAGAGTAATAGGCAGTCATACGCAGGAAGAGGAATATCCATATTGGTTTGACTGGTATGATGTTTTTCCTTATGAAGTGATGCATTAGTGTAACGGTTGGCCAAAAAATAAAAAAAGAATTGCAGTGAAACTACTACATTTAAATAAATTGAATTGTTTCTTTATGTACTAAAAGAAAAATGAATCAAATAAAAATTCTATTTATTTTAATATTTTTCTGATGGCCTTTGATTTTACAAAGGTGCACTCTATCAGTTAGTGTGAGATGAGAGTGCTCTCTGCTCTCAAACTTTCACTTGAATTCTCATTTGCATGTTCAGCCAACATTACTTGGATTACTTGCACACCTACTCTGAATAAAGGTAATCAATGCCAAGCATTATAAATGGCAGAATAAATTACAGATGTCTTGGGGATTTTATCCTAAATTCCCTTGATTTAAAGCTACAAAATCAGACTAAATACTATTTCTATGAACTTTAATATTTATTTATCTAAAAGTCACAGGAACACATTCATCCTGAAAGTGTGTTATTATAAAAATTCATATAAGTAATGTATGTTTTTCAATTACAAAGTTCTCTTCTAATCTTGCTTTCATAATGAAATTTATTTAAGTCTAATATAAGCATAATGTAGAGTAATGTTTCTTCTGTATCACAAAATGAATGTGGAGAATATATTCATTATTTCTTCTTCAGCAGGTCTCTTTTTAATCTTGGACCTATAGACAGAGTGATTTTTTTCTCTGACTGCACTTATGAGAATTCCAAACTAATTTTCAGTCAAATGAGTAGTCTTTAAAAATATGCTTTTATCATATTCTGCAGCCTCCATAACTTCCCAAGTGTGCTGCCTTCTAATTCCCAGCGTTGCCAAATATGAGACAGAATATGCATATTGAAACTCTCGGAAGAAAGATATTTTATAAATATTCTTTATTTGCTGCAAACTCTTTTTATACAGCATTCTCAATTTTTACATTGTTTTGTACATTAACTTCAATTTTTATAGATGGAGCAGAAATATAATTCGATAAGTAAAAACACCTTCTCTTTGATTAAGTTTGAACTTCAACGACTTCAATATAATTTCTCATTTGTAGGACTAGTTCTTTTCAATATCTAAAAACTGGGTTGTTTAAAAATAATCCAGATGGCAATATAAGTATCTGTGGAGGAGGTAAATAGTTTCATATGTTTTAGAGACATAATGCAGAGAAACTTAATGGCAAATCCAAAATAAAAAGAGTTTATCTCCCAAAATGTGTTTTATATTTATTTAGCATTTTAATTTCTTTGCATTGATTCAGCATTGCAGTTTCTTAAATCTTTTTTCTCCAATTTCAACATTTTTGTTTTGCTCTCTTATGCTTTGTTTCTCCTCAGCACAGGAATCCCATAAAACATGATTACACTTAATTAAGATGTTAAAGCATGGAGTTTCCGACTCGCACTCTAAAAACCCTGTCAGGAGTCATCATACCGGTGATGTACACTTCAGGCCTTGGCTGGGCCCGGGTACTGCACTGCTCTCCCTGAGCCTTTGGGAGCACACAGGGCTACAACCAGGCTTGCCCCATGAGCGTATTTAATCTGGTAAGATTAACCTTCACATGGACTGCCAATGCAAAGGCGTGTATGTGTTGTTCTTAGCTTCCCACAGTTCTTTTCCTTTATTTTTTATTGTTGTTAAGTTGCAGTCGTTCCACCTTTTTTCCCATTGCTCAGTTCTATATTGTTCTGTAAAAATACATTTAAAAGCAGTGTAACAGTTGTATCAGCAGTTATTATTTTATGAGTGATTGATTAACCTATATAATTTTCTTTAAACAAAAGCTTTTTGAAGAAAAATATGATTCTCTTCTCCTTTATCCTTGAGAATAGTATTAGGTACTTTTTATTATAAAGGCATTTTATAAAAGCAATTGATAATTCATTTTTAAAAATCCATTTATTTTACAATTATGATAGGTTTAGATACATGTATTGGTGAATGTGGTCCTAAAATGTACAGTATGATACGTTTTGACAAAGGTATCCAGTTGTAAGTTCATATCACATTAAAATATAAAAATTTTGATACCCACACCCACAGTTACTTTGTATCTTTTTATATAGTCATTTCCTTCTCCATCTCCACAGTCTCTGGTAACCAACCATTGATTATTTTTCTGCTCCTAGTTCTTTTTTTTTGCTTTTTTCCATAGAATCATATAAATAGAGCTATACAATGTGTTATCTTAACATAAAGCTTTTGGGATGCATGAATACATAAAATTTTGTTTATCAAATGTCTGATGTTCATTTAGCTTGCTTTCATTTTGGGATATAATGAATAAAGCTGGTGTGGGCATTAGTATAGAGGTGAATGGATAGACATATGTTTACAATTTTTGGATGAAAATCAGAGTAGACATGCTGGACTGAATGGCATGTGATATATTTAACTGACTGAGAAACCCAAACTGTTTACCAAAGTTGTGTTGACATTTTGAATTACCATCAGAAATGGGTGAGACTTCCAACTGTTCCACATCATTTTTATCCATTTGGTATCTTCAAACTTTTTAATTTTAAATCACTCTAAAAGGGATGGAGTGGTACATCCCTTTTACAATTAAATACAACTGTATTATTGTATTGTGTTCCATTTCCTTAAAACTAATGATGTTGAGTATCTTTTCATGCTGTTATTTGTTATTTCTATATCTTATTTGCACAAGTTTTTGCTCAATTTTACTTTTGCTCATTGTTACTGAGTTGTTTTTCTTCTTATAATGACTTATAATAATTTTTTATATGTCTGGAAAAAACTTATTTTTCAGATATGTGTTTTGCAAATTAAAATGTATTGTTTACCTTTTATGCTCATTTGTTAGTATTTTTTTCAAAAAACAGAGGTTTTAATTTTCAAGAATTCCATCCAGTCTATCCTTTGATTTTTTTAATACAGTATGCTTTTTTGCATTATCTAATTTTCTAACTCAAGGTCATAAACATTTAACATGGCTTATTCTTGGCATTTTATAATTGTAGTTGTTCCATTTATGTCTATAATCCTTTTTCAGTTAATTATTGTATTGTGTGTGATGTAAGATAGGACTGAGATTCATTATTTTCTTTTAACATTTTTGTGCATTTTTCTTTACCATGCGATGGGCTATTCTTCTCTCATACAATTACATGACAACTCTTTCTGAAAATAAATTAACTAGATATGTTTGGGTCTATTCATGGGCTTTCTATTCTGTTACTATGTTATATTTTTTATCTATAAGTCAAAACCATGCAATCTTGACCTCTACACATTTATAGTAGGTCTAGAAATCAAGCAGTATGTTTTCCCATTTTATTTTTATTCTGGATCATTTTAAAAAACAGAACAATATACTTAAAATGATAATCTATGACAGGATCAAAGGAAAACAGAAAAAGTACCATTAGCTACATAAAAATATTGATGAATATAATTAAACATATAGTGTATATATTATTGATGGGTTAAAAAAAGACTATCATTCAGAGTTCTTCAGAGAAACAGCATAAATTATATATATAAATTGCTTAACAATTATATAATTGTCTATCATCTATCTATATATAGAGTCATTCTATATATAAGGAGGAGCACTCTATATGTAGATATGTATATATAATACATAAATACATATATAATGACACAGATATATACACATATATTTTATATGATATGTACATACTTTATATATTATCATATTATATAAAATGAGATTTATTATAAGGAACAGGATCACAGAGTTGTAGGCTAAGAAATCCCAAGATCTGCTATCTATAAGCTTGAGACCTAGGAAATTTGGTGGAGTATTTGGAAGGCTGAGAACTAGAACATAAGTTGTATGGATTTCAGTCCAAGTTTGAAGTCCTGGGAACCAAGAATGCAAGAAGTAGGTCAAGATTAATGTTCCAGTTTAACCAGTTAACAGAGAACAAATACTATTATTCTGCCTCTTTATTCTATTCAGCCTCAACAGATTGGATGATGCCCCATCTACAATTGGGAGGGCCATCTGCTTTACTTAGTGTACCAATTCATATGCTAATGTCTTCGGGAAATGCCCTCATAGATAGACCTAGTAATAATGTTTAACCAGATAGATATCTGGGAGGCTCAAGATAAAACCAGTTTGCCACAAAAGATACCGAAGAAAGTCACAAAATACAAATATAAAGAAGAAAACTATTGATAAGATTAAAGAAATATTTGAATACGCCAAGATAGAATTAAAGAACTACTAAAATTAAGGGAAGTCTATTGGGCCCTTATCAGGTTGGTTTATTAAATACCATTCAAAATACACAATGGAAACATGGAACAGACTGACAGCAGCCGGAGGGGGAGGGGAAAGGGGACGATGATGGAAAGAAGGGGAGGGGTCTAGTCAAAGAACATGTATGAATCACCCATGAACATGGACAATGGTGTAGGGATTGAATGTGGGGGCAGAGGCTGGGCTGGGCGGGGGAGGGCAAAGGGGGAAAAATTGGAACTACTTTAGTAGAAAAACAATTAAAAATTTTTAAAAAATGCAATGCAATATACAGATGATGTTTCATAGAATTGTACACATGAAACCTATATAATCTTATTAACCAATGTCACTATAATAAATTTAAGTTTTAAAAAAACACATAGAGAAATCAATCCCTACACTAGACCTCCATTATTGATATATGCACACATTCTCACCAGAATGTAATATAGTGTGATTTTGGCTATAAGTAACAGAGAATATAATAACACAATGGCCTTACCTATATCAAATTTAATTTTTCTGTATAACAAGGTATCAGGATGTGGGCATTTCCAGTGGTTTACTGATAATACAGGGTTTATTCATGTCCATGATATTTTTGGTTGGCCCTCATGGTCCAAAAAGAGCTTCCAGGCATTTTAAGCAGAATGAAGGTGGAAGAAAGTATCTTTTCTAGCATATTGTCCTTTATAGCTCATTGGTCAAAATGATTCATAGGCCTACCTAATTCAGCCCAATCACTAGCAGTTGCAGGTTGAATTCCCAGTAGCTGCTGAGATAGAGATTAATATGTAGGACCTTCATTATGGAGTGCTCTTGGGAACACTTATAGAAAGGGAGGGAGAGGAAACCAGATTGAACAGAAGGTGCAGTTGGACTCCTCTGACCCACGGCACATATGATATCCTTCAGAGTTTTCCAAAATAAGGGGAAGACTGTAGACTTTAATACAATCAGACAGATTAAGGATCAAAAGCACTCCTGCCAAAAGAGGTCTGACCTTGGGTAAGCCATCTGTCTTGAGCCAAAGCAACCCCCAAAGAGGGCTGCTAGCTGGAGTATCTATTAGCACTTCCAAACGCTGAGAGAACAGGTCCTTCATTTCTGAAAAATGTTCTGGGTTGTGAATCACAGAAAGAAAAAGAGAAAGAAATTATAATACTTGTGATTCATGCTCTGTGGCTACAATAAGGTACCATTTTCTTGAAAGGAAAAGCTCTCTATCCCATATATACTGCTGCAATTCAAGGGAGAAGTTGACTGCTTGAGAGTCCAGGAAACACAGAGAGTCCCAAAACAAGTTGGATCCCAAGAGGACCACACTAAGACACATCATAATTAAAATGCCAAAGGTTAACAATAAAGAGAGAATCTGAAAAGCAGCAGGAGAAAAGCAGTTCCCAAGAGACCGTCAACTGATTTCTCGAAAGAAACTTCGCAGGCAAGAAGGGACTGGCAAGAAGTATTCCAAGCGGTGAGAAGCAAGGACCTACAACCTAGTTTACTCTATCCAGCAAAACTATCATTTAGAATGCAAGGGCAGATAAGGTAAAGCTAAAGGAGTTCATCATCACCAAGCCCTTATTATATTAAATGTTATAGGGACTTATCAAAACCATGAACATTAAAAAAGCAACAAATTCACAACTATCAACAACTGAATCTTAAAAAACAAACAAACAAACAAACAAAACCCCTAAGCAACCAGGACAGGAACAGAATCATAGGTTTGGAGATCACATGGAGGGTTACAAGCAGGGAGGGAGAATTGGGGGAAAGGTACAGGGATTAAAAAAGCATAACTGAAAAAAATTAAAAAGCATAATTTGGTAGGTACAAAATAGACAGTAGGATATTAAGAACAGTATAGGAAATGGAGAAGCCAAAGAACTTGTATGTATGACCCATGGGCATGAACTAAGGGGGGTTGATTGCTGGAGGGGAGAGGGATACTGGGTAGAGGGAGGTAAAGGGAGAAAAATTGGGACAACTGTAAAGCATAATCAATAAAATATACTTAAAAAAGGAAAGACAATCTCTCTCTCTCTCCCCCCTCTCCCCTCCCCCCCACTACTAATACAGACTGAATATACTAAGTAGCCAGAAGCAGCTCTAAAACTACTGTACACAAAGCTTTATCGTTAATAAGGCCTGTGAGAGAAGCAGTCCAGAGCTGTAAATCACATTAGAAATCTGCCCACCCTGAGGTAAGAAACAATTAGAGAAAATTCGTATCACGTAATAACTCAAAACTTTACCCCAATGTAGTACTTTTTCATCAGTCACTGTAGCAATTCCACCACAGACATTTTCTAGGTGTTTGAATTTTGTCAAATTATCTCATATTTTTGTGTCTTTATATCTTTTCTGTTCTTCAGAACACAATACTAAATGGGTAGGATCATGGTATAAATAAATATATAATTACATAAATATATATTGTATCCCATACATACTATTCAAAACTCACTAAAATTAACTACCTTATCTTCCATGAAAATCCTTAACACCTCCATATATTTTTCAGTTTCTAGCACTGCACTGACTAAGATTTTTTTCCAAAAAAATCCAAATGAAATCTTTTTAATCTTCACCCAAGGATATGTTTATTGATTATTTTAGATAGAAAGAAAGAAAAATATTGATGTGAGAGAGAGCCATTGGTAGATTGCCTTCCATACGTGCCCCAACTGGAGATCAAACCCACAAGCTAGGTGTGTGCTGTGACTAGGAATTGAAACCAGTCCTTCAGTGCACAGAGCGATGCTCCAACCAACCGAGCCACCTGGCCAGGGTAGGAAAAAATAAATGAAAATTAAAAAATTATTTACTCATAGAGTATGTTCCTGTGTCTTATTTGTTCAAGCATTATTCTAAATTTGTCCTTATTTTTCCAACTGATATTTCCAGGATCCTTTCCTCCACCAAACTAGACATTTGTAACTGTACTTTCCATATTCCATGATTACATCCTTCCAATTTTTTATGTGTATTTTGATTCTCTCTTCTTTTTGTTCTTATTACTACTGTTCTAAGTCAGGGTGCACTCATTACACTTTTATGCTCTTGTAATAATTTCCTTACTAGTCCTTAGCTCTAGGATAGCTCTTGTTTCCCTTAAATGGTTTCCTTAAATCATTTTTCCTTATATATGATTATACACACACACACAATCCATGATAATTTTACCATATTAATTTAGGATGAAATTCTTCATTGGAATGATGTTGTGTATGAAATGATGTATGCATTCTTTTTTATTGAATTTATTAGGGTGATGTTGGTTAATAAAACTCTACAGGCTTCTAGTGTACAATTCTATGATACATGTTCTGTGTATTGCATCTTGTGTTCACTACCCAAAGTTGAGTCTCCTTCCATCAGCATTTATTGCTCCTTTACCCTCTTTTACCTCCCCATCCCTCTTTCAACGTGAGAGGTGAGAATTTTCATTTACTGGCCCCTGTATCTGTCATCAGTTTTATCTCTATTCTCTTCATCCTTCACGTATTAAATTTCAGCAATACAAATATTCATGTAATAACAAGCATATGCCATACTCTGTCTTTATCCTGTTCCTTTCTTCATAGATATTAATCTTATTTCTCATGAAATGTAAACAGACATAAACTATATGTGCTTAGGACAGTTTCAGGATGGTGTAGAGACATGAAAAGGACTTTCTGAAACCATTCGTGCTTAATTTTTGGTGAGTGTTCTTTATCGAAGCTAGTTAAGATGTACCTTCTACCTTTCTTGTATCTGCATACGTAATACAAGTTCAACTCTGAATTTTAATTGTCATGCTGTAGTTTGAAATATTTCTGCTTAGTTCCAGATACATAATGGAGAAGAAATATTCATAAAACAATTTATTTGAGTTGATTCTAACTTTAAGATTTGCTGCAAATTTTTAGTAACTAATAAATAACAGAGGGAACTGAATCTTCATATTAATCCTAAATATCTTTTTCTTATTAAACCTTGAGAGAAAGTACAGTTTCCAAACAGAAGGCAATTTAGCCCTTTTTGTACTTAGAATATTACCAATCAGTCTGGACAGGCAGCTTCCTTAATTGCTTTGATGTTAAAAAATAATAATAATAATTTATGTTCTTTTTAATGAGTTTAATTTTCTTTTAAGTTTTTCTTATAAAATCATGCAGCAGCATAGTAAAATCAAATGAATTATCCACATAGCAGACTCTATTCTTTCTTCTTTTATCAATAAAACTAAATCCCTTAAGACTCAGACTCAGCAAGGCAAATTGGATAGAAAATCATATGTCGGTGGAAAATTCAGAAAAGAAAAATATAACCTAAATTATAAATCTCCCCCTTCTCTCCCCAATAGTCATTTAAAATAAGGTAATTCTCTCAGCCTAAATTGTAAAGCATATGGCCTGAAAATACTACTAAAGATAATAGGGATTACGATGTATTTATGGTGAGTTTCATAGGTAACTTTAGAAAAATTTTAATGTTCTATTTGGATTTAAATGATTTTTAAAGATTTTATTTATTTATTTTTAGAGAGAGGGGAAGGGAGGGAGAAAGAGTGGGAGAGAAACATCAATGCGTGGTTGCCTCTCACGCGCCCCCTACTGGGGACCTGGTGCACAACCCAGGCATGTGCCCTGACTGGGAATTGAACTGGCAACCCTTTTGGTTCCAAGGCTGGCACTCAACCCACTGAACCACACCAGCCAGAGCAGATATAAATGTTTTTTTTTTTTTAATTATGGACATTTTTAAACTAACCACAAGAAAAAAAGCATGGTTTGATTTCGTATACTTCATTTTTACATAGCAACAGTGATAATGAGGAAAGAAAACAAAGTTGACCCAAAATATTAAACTTTTTGAATGATTCCACTTAGATGTAGTTACAGCATAAAAGTTTAGTTAGGCTCTATAATATGATTAGCTTATGACTAACACACTTTTTTAAATGTTTCTCGCTTTAGACAATTTTAATATTCAATGTGAAGGGAAGGAATCTCAATGCCCAGGCATGGCTGAAAGTATGAACGTTCAGAAACCCAATCTGTACGTTAAACACAAATGTGCCAGTCTATTGGTTTGCGCTTGCAGCCAAAACATCGAGGATGTATATCTGTCTGATACATGCTCTGCTCAAAAATTCCTAATGGATTTGGTAAACCTACATTGCTGTTCCAGGCGACCATGGAATAGTAACCTGCATTTCTTTCCATGGGAAAATGACATCCTTCAACACCGCTGGCAAAGCTTGAGTTTTATGTTTTGCCCTCACTGTAAATGTGTGGGAATGCCTGCATCTCCAAGGTTTTGCTTTCAGCTGGGGACAATACAGACCTGTACTTCCTTCACACTTTAAATTCTGACAGTGGGCTGGGAAATGTAAAACCTCGATTTGGCCTTTTCCAGATAATCCCTGGGGTCCTGCCTAAACTCTACCTTTCTCCATCCTACTCTTGCCAAA
Organism: Desmodus rotundus; assembly: GCF_022682495.2. Classification (NCBI taxonomy): domain Eukaryota; kingdom Metazoa; phylum Chordata; class Mammalia; order Chiroptera; family Phyllostomidae; genus Desmodus; species Desmodus rotundus. The sequence continues at coordinate 52,087,066 of NC_071389.1, forward strand.
AAAGCTTTTTTCATTTTAGTTTTTTTTTTTTTTTTCCCCACCAGGGCAGCAAGTCATGTATCTCAAATGGCATGTTCTTTGATCTCCTTCCAAGCATGAATGAGGGCAAAAATTAAGCTGGCAAAATGACTTATTAGGGAACTCTGCCTCTGAATTTGACACTTTTAGAGAAGCTCACGGCCCACTAATAAATCTTATTACACTGTGGAACTGATTAAAGCAAACTTGTGAAATGTAGCATTAACTAGCACTATTTTTATAATCTTTATTTAACATAATTGTTCAGGTTGCTTTTGCCCAGAGCATATGAAATCATTCTGCTTCAAGCTGCAAGCACTAAAACAAAGAGAGTAATCATTCCCCTTACATACCACACTCCACTGCCCTCTGCCCCAAGTAGAGAGTATGAGGGCAACAGCGGATGCCATGAATTCCCGTGGGCTGCTGTGTCTCTGAGAGAAGGAATTACAGTCTGGGTAGGGATTTTCATCACTTGACTGATGCTGAAACTGATTCAAAAACTATCCTAGAAACTTCTAGAAACAATGTTGGTAGGTCAACTTGACATTCAGCAATCAGAGTCTGCTAAACAAAGACATCAGGCCAGACCATGATTAAAAGAAAAAGCATGATTATAAACTAATTTTCAAAGAAAAAGCCACAAAGAACTTTAGCAACACCTTAAAGTAATTTGTAGCTAAACTTATGCACTGGCCAATATCAAACACTTTCTACACTTATTTCCCTTGCTAGTCAAAATATATTTGGCATTTGTTAACCTCTATGTTAGAATCTATTATACATTTTGTGAATGCAATTTTTTATCTTCCTGGGCACTGTTGTGTTCATATAGTATTGTTTCAAGAAATAAAATAGCATATTTAAAGATGTTCATTTGCAAATTCCCTTTCTTGTTATAGAGCAGATGAACAGCACCCACTAAATCTGTAAACAAACGCAGGTCCAGCTGCCGGCCACCACAAAAGTCCATACTCAAGAGGCAGGTGCTGATGTAAAGGAAAGTTATTTATTCAGATGCCCGCCATCTGGAAGATGGGGACTCACGTTGCAAAGCCTATCTCCCCATCTCCGTGGAGGTAGAGGTTTTTATAAGGAGGGAGGGGAAACAGAATAAAGACGTCACGGGAGGGGTTGAAACGTGCTCTACGTGAAGGGAGCACAGTCCATTCCGATAAGGCAAGTGATGGTCCCGCGTGCATCGCCCTGGTTTAGTCATCCTGGCTTCACATCATCTTAGCTCCACGATTGAAGGCCAGCAAATCTCCGGGAGCTGAGATTCTTGAAGGCTGGAGTCTGTACCTTTTAAGTTAATTCTTAGGATTCTTATACAAACATGCTGTTCATCTGGAAGCCGCACATCAGTCAGAGGCAGCACTGACAGAAATAATGTCAGAAGAATGGTGGGATGGGTTACAATTTCCCTCTGCTACAAATCCATGTGTTTATTCAAAGAATAATTAAAACATCACCACCAGTGGGAAATTGCCCTACATTTTTAAGGGAAAGTTTGATTACCACCTGAAATCTGATAATTGTATGATTATTAACCTGTATTAACCTTAGTTTGTATAACTTCAATAACATTCTTAAATAGTTTTCTTTCCCTTCTTGTCTTGGATGAATTAAAACATATGCATATTTTTGTTTGCAACTTCTCAACTGGGATTTGCTAGCAAAAGTCAGACTCAGGGCAGGGGGCAGGGTGTTATTACTGTAAATTCATGACCAAAATCCTATCTAAACTTTCAGTCTCCCAGTCTCTACCTTTACCCTGCATCTTTCTTCACTTATTACTTACATAATAAAGTTGGACTAACATCCACAAAACAACAAACATGACAAGACCTCACCATGATTGAAACACCACCCGATTGAAATGTATCACTGTTTTTCCTATGGAAGGGTTTATTGAATTGGTGCATTTCATTCTCATTTAATCTATATTTTTCCTTTTTTCTCCAAGGTTAAAACAGGGTTTTAAATATAGTCATTTCTATGGTAAGAATATAAGAGATGTGGTTCTCTCTTTCTACCTCCTGAATCTTCCTCTTCACACAGGCTTCTGTTTTGTGCTGCATCATGAAAGAGTGCCTTTCTTAAAATTAATGATTTGTGTGTGGCTGCTGACTTTATTTTACAAAGTTTGTTTTGAGTGGAGCAAGAATAGAGAAGCAAAACCTGCTCCCTTTTCTCATTTGAAGGACTTGCCACTAATTATTTATAAGATCATACCCACACAGATGCATGAATCACTTCATGTAGAATGTAATGTACTTTTACACATCATAGGGATACATTTAAATTGCAATAATTCATTCATTCACTCATTTAACAAATATTTATTGACAGTCTCCCTTTTGAAAAGCATTTTCCTGGATGTTGGGGATACAAAAAATGTAGTCTTGTACTCAAGTGGAGGGATGGGGAGAAAAGGCACACAACCATAATTGAATGACAATAAAAAATTTTAAAAAAAAGCTTAAAGGAAAAATCTACTCAAGTAAATCAACAACATAAAGAGAGCTATGTGTACCATGGAAATACAGGTGTAAGGCAGGGAACTTGTAGACCAACTTGAAGTATTTAAACAAGAGCCAGCATCACACACACACACACACACACACACACACACACACCCCTCACCTGACATGAATATTTAAATAAACTAAGTCTTTGAGTTATCTCTGGAGCCAAGCTGCTTGGGTAAACACTTCTAGCTGCTATGCCCAGGTTCTGTGCCCAAATTCTCTCATCTACAAAATGCAGTTTTTTAAAACATAGTGGTACTAAGGAAACGAGGTTGTTGAAAGTATACACTGTTCATGCTTAAAATAGCTCCTGGCACATGGTAAACTATCAATAAATATTAGCTGCTATTGCTTTTCTAATAATGCTCCTTTTTCTGACTAAAAAGCTATATTTATTGTTTTTAGAAACAGAAAATATAGATAAGCAAAATATTTTTAAATATGAAATATACTCCAAGATAGTTCCCATGAAAAATATTTGTATTTATCTTCATTTACATCATTATTCAGTGTTTTGCTTGTGTCTGTATATGCATGTTTTTAAAACTTATATGAATTGCATCATACATTACGGATTTTTTTCACTTAACAAGCTATTATAAACATTATCTCAAGTTAAAAATATAAATTTACAACATGTTTCTTAATTTCTGAAAGGCATTATGTTGACTAGGTATAAAAATTTATTAAGTGAGTCTTCTATTATAGGAGACCTATGATAATTATTTTCACTTACACAAAAAAAGTCTGTGATAAATATCTTTGTGTTGGGAACTGCCCTGCCTGGTTTCAGAGGCTGTAACCCCTCATGGTTAAGGCTGAGTCAGAGTTGGGACCATGAGCCACGAAGGAGACAAAGCTTATCTCCCTAGCAGGGGTGCCACCTCTGCCCACTTCACCCTGCTTGGCCCTGAGTTTGGCCAGTTAGCCAATGACAGGTAAGAATCCTCAAGGGAGGATCAACCTAAGACAGGTTCTGGTCACCAGGAATAAGCTCGCAGGGAAGGACTCAGGGGGCTGTGGAAAAAGGGGGTGATGGACCCTCGCCCCTCGTCTTTGAAATAGCCTGAGTCCTCATTCAGTCTGCAAGAAGTCTCCTAATCTCTTGGCTGCCTTACTTCCCTTGCCTGACTTAAGCCTGAAGCAATAATAGAGGGCAGCGCAGTCCTGTGCTGGGAGGGGCAGATTCCCTGGGGATCAGGCCTAAGAAAAATACATACATTCCTGTGAACGCTATTTAATTTGAACCCTCAGTTTAAAAGATAAGGGCCCAGACCTGAGATGATTCTGGCGCCTAAAGTTTTATGGCCCTCTAACTAATTGGCTGTAACTCAGAATAAACCCTCAGAGTTCTCTGTAAATCATGTATTGTTTAACCCTTACTGGCTGACAATGATTGATGAGCTTTATCTGCATTCCTATGCGAATGAACCTAATAAAAGCCCATGGAGAGAGAGGCTCTGGGTCCTTCTCCTTTGAGAGAAGCGGCCACCTTTCCTCCCCAAGCAGATATGTCTTAGCAGTCTTTTTCTTCATCCGTGGCAGACGGGGCGGGGGGGGGGGGGGGAGGGGGGGCTGCGTTAAAGCCCCCCCAACATCTTTGTAATTTAACTCTTACATGGTTAACTAGTGCCTGAGGATTCTTTATTTTTTAAGAAATTTGAATTGCTCTCTCAAAGGTAACATACCTCTATAAACCTGTAGAATATTAAATTTAAGCTGTGAAAAGAAGCTACTATAAAAACCATTCCAAATCCGCTCCAAAAAGGTTATTATAGTTGATTACCTAGAAAATTTTAAAAGTGCCAACAAATAGCTAAAATGTATAAAAACCTTTCCTACATTTGCCATACAGCCAACTACCACTCAACTCTACTTATCCATTCACTTCTGCAGGAAAAGCACGGAGAAAACCTCATCCGCGTTGCACAGGCTTGCCTCCCTTCCAGTGGAAAAGACCGTATCTGCGTGCACCGGTTATTTCCTCTTTGTTTGAGTCTCATGGATTCTTTGCACAAATTTTAACTCCGGGCTTTTTTTTTCATGTTTATGTTGGTCGGGTAGGGAGCAGATAATGGTGAAAAGGCTTTCCTGAAGCAATGAGGGAAGCAAATTTTATTTCTTTGTAGAAAATAGGGACATTTAGAACGAAACCAGTTTCTTTGTTCTCTGTTGAAAAGAAAATTAAGCTCCATAAATTTTAGTGGCTTTTTGAAACTTCATATTTTACATCGAATGCACAGTATTTTAAAAATTATTTTAAGTATATTTTTCTCTTATGGGTGTTGCATCTTTTACTTTGGAAAGTAAATACAAAATTGGATTTGCACTCATGAATATTTATGTGCTCAGGAAGTGTCTGGGAAAAAAAAAAAAACAATATCTCAAAGCAACTAACCTCAAAATAAGACTTTTCTTCATCTGCATGTCTGGCAAGAACAATGGGTCAGGCTTTTTCTCCGCAATGCTGTGCTCATCCCTGTTCTCAATATGATCAGCCCTAGTGAAGCCGAAGCTGCAGCATCTCAGATACATTCCTCTTTCCCTCCGCTGAGCACTTACACTCTATCAGGAACTACACCTAGTAATTTCATCTCTTTTCATTCTTACAACAGCCCTGTGATTTCAGTATTTTTATCTCCATTTTTTGAAAAGGAAAAAAAAAGGACCAGAGAATTGAGCTAAATTTTGAAACCTAATATCTTGAATTGGAAATCCCTGAATTTCCATTTCAGCTTGCTACTTATTTTATTCCTTGACTTAGTCCAGGGCAAATTTTTGATAACTGAGATAATGCATTCTGCAGATGAGCATAATGTCCCCAGGTGCTTTGGCTGCCAGGGCTACCAGCCTTCCCTCCCCTGTGCTGGTCCCCTAGCTTCTTAAAGTTTTTATATGTTGACTTTTCCTTTCGTCCCAAAATCAGTATAATATTCTTTGCAACTAAGTGATATTCAGGTTTTCATAGTATTTTGCCCACCCTAAACTATTTTTATAATTTAAAATATCCTGTTCATGTATCCTTCTAAAGAGGTATTTTGTATGTGAGAATCTACAAAGTGAGATTGCTGAACCAAAAATTATGCCTTAAAATGTATCTTCTATTATTATTTTCTGGCAAGGTAATAGAAACTCACACTACCACAGTGACCTATCAAAGGATCCAATTCTGTATATTTTTTTTGCCAGAATCAATAGCTTTGATTTTTTTATGTTTAATTTTAAATTTGATGATACAAGAATATTTGTTTTTGCATTTTACTTTCCTGTCATATAATTAAATAGAGTTCCTTTTAATTTGGTTATGGACCAACTGTGTTTTTTGTGAATAGCCTTTTTATAAACCTTTGACATTGTTTACTCTTGGTATTATCTTTTTTCCTATCAATTTATAGACGGCTATCAAATATGGAGGGAATAGTGAGTCCCCGTCATATGTACCACAGCTACATTTTCTCAGTCTACTTGTCTTTCATTTTGTTTGGCTACATTTGTCACACAGGCATTTTAATTTGTGTGAAATCAAATGTTTCAGCACTTCCTATGGTTTCCTGTTTTCGTGTCCTGTTTAAAAGGCTCTCTCCCACCACTAGGCATTCATATATTCTTCAACATTTTTCTAATATTTTATTATTTGATATTTCACCCTTGAAATGTATGCCCTAAATGCATTGTTCTGAGGACAGCAACTCATAGCCACCTGGAGTCATGTCATTAAATCTGGCCTTCCTTTTCAAGCCCCTTCCATTCGGTCTTGTATATAGCTCTCCTAGGAACTTCAATATATCCTAAAATCATGCTTTTCTGTTGTAATGTAATCTCCAGTTCTTTCCTTGTACAAGAATGATGAATAAGAGAGTAAGCCATTAATTCAATTTGTGCAAGTTCAAGTCATTTGTCTAGTAGCTATAATAAAATTGCATTTAGAATAAACATAATGACAATGAGCATGCCTTCTTTCTATCTTATTACCTTTGAGAGAGTGTTCTTCAAGGATTGCCACTGAACAGACACAAGCTTCTTGTGGATATATATTTATTGCATTACTCCTGAGCATTCTCTTTGTCTCCAAAAAAACAAATTAATTTTCATTTTCATGTGTCTAACTCCAACCCTACCCATACATTTCAGTCAAGAGGATGTATATGAATGTTAGTTCCCTTCCATCTCCAGCCTGGGTTATTATCCATAAGATGCTGTGTGAACTTTCTCATACACATGTTTTCACTGGTACTTCTCCTAGTCCAGTAGAGAGGGTTTCTTCATATAGCCCTTTCCTAGTGTTCCATGATCCTGAATACTTAGGGACTGGTCATTGATAATTGGCAGTATATTTTCTCATCTTTTTAGGCCAAGAATATTCTCATTGGATATCCTGAATTTTGCATAATTGGTTTGGGGATCCAGGATTGCAGAGCTATTTCATTCCTTCCTGGAAATATGACAGCAAAATCTTTCTTGATCAATGTTTTCCCAACCATCTATGGCTTCTTCCTTTTCTGCAGATAAGTAGTGAGGCATGAGGTTGTCTCCAGCCTCTGTGAAAGCATATATCACCCCCTGGGGAAAGAACTCAGGTAAATCTCACAATGAGGTATTGGATCAGTCTGTTATAAATGTGTCTAAACTAGGTGCTGCAAACAAGAAATGACAACATCCAAACTACTTCTTTTAACAGGACCAAATAAACATTATCAATTCGATGCAATGTTTGCATAATAAAATAGAAGGGTAGTTTTTTTTTTAGCACCTCATATGGAGGAGTGGAGAAAAAAACAACAGAGTAACTTAGTAAGGAGGGGTGGGTAGATCTTGAATTTTAAAAAAGATCAAGGGATTATTAAAAAGTGGCACATCTGTATTCCATTTTTTGATATTTGTTCTGCTAGTGCATACATTCCAATAACTCTAAAAGTAGCAATTCCTAGCACTAGAATTCATATACTGCATGCACAATATAATATAAACAATATATATGTAATTCTTATTCACAGCAATAGTTTTAAAGGTAAGTGACATTATCATGCCATATTTACATGTGTAGATTATGAACAGACAGTTTGAGTGATTTGCTGAGTGTCACACACGTAGTAAATATGAAGGTCAGATTTGAAACAAAGCAGTTTGATCCCTGGAGTCCACATCAGTGAGAGCACACCAAGTATTCTTTACAGGCTGAGTCACACAAAAAAGCAAAGGGGTATTTTTTAGGATGATAGACCTCAAATACAAAATTAAGTTCTATGCTTTTATAAATATGTAGCAGAACATGGACCATTCCCATGGAGTACTAAAGTGATTTCTCCATTGCCACTTGCCTAGTTCAAGACAAAATCCTACCTGTATGGACTAGATGGCTATATGTAATTTTCTATTGCTTTTTTCTATTTCCATCTTTATATTCCCTTCCCTTTAGTAACAGAATCACAAGTTTCAGCTGTGTTTGTGGCCACATGATTAATTCTAGCCAGTGAAATGTACACAGAAGTAATGTGTGTTAACTTAAAAGAGAAATTGCCTACCATCCATTTTCTTTCTTTTCCTGTTCTATGCTGTAACATGAACCTAATGCTTGTGAGCAGTGTCAATGGAGGTAATGGGGAGCATCATGGGATAAAAAAAGAGAGAGAGAGAGAGACAGAGGGAGGGAGAGAGAGAGAAAGAAAGAAAGAAAGAAAGAAAGAAAGAAAGAAAGAAAGAGAGAAAGGATGACACCACTGAAGCTACAAAAGTGAAGAATCTGGTTCCTAGAGTGATCCTTTGGAGGTGAAATGCCTACGTTCCATGGAACGACTGACTAGGTGAGAGAGAAACTCTTATCTTACATGCTCTGTTGATTTTGCTGGCTCTCTATTACAGGGCTTTGTCTCTACCCAAAGTATCACATTTTTCTACAATTCATTCACTATAGAGTGGCCAAATGAAACTTTGAAATACATTTCAGATCACCTCCGATCTTTGTTTAAAATCTTCCAGTGGTTTCTAATGTATTTTATTTGAAATAAAGTCCACATTTTTTACCATAACTTACAAAGCCCTTCAAAAACTAGAAGTACTTTACTTTCTACACTTTATCTTACTCTCTCTTTCAACTTGGCCTTGCTGACCTTTTTGCTGTTCCTTGAACAGCTTGTTCCATCCTGCTTTTGGTCTTTGACACTATGTTCCTTCAGGGTAAGGGCTTATTTCCTCAATGTTGTTTGCATAGCCAAGTTCTCTTCAGCATACAGATCTTCTAAGAGAGTCCTTCCATAAAGGTACTGCCACCCCCATTTCTCTTTCACATCACTAAGCTTTATTATGTTTATAACACTTTTCAATTTCTGAAAGCATTGTGTTTACATATTTGTTTGTTCATTGACTTCCTCTTCCTCCCACAATGGAAGCTGCTGGAAGGCAAAAAACTCTGCTTTCTTAGTTCTGTATACAGCCATCTAGATCAATGTCAGCCTACTTAGAAATATTCAAGAAATAAACATTTTAGTAGATGGAGGAACTAGAGGGGACTATGAGAATGTTCCATTCTTGGCCATCCTATGATAGTTTATAAAGGGAAAGAAGTAACATATAGAGTCAAATATGTATCTTAAAACACGTGGTAAACCCAGCTGACAAATGAGTTTAAAAGCTATATTTAATGAATATTTTATTTGAATTATATATTCAGCAAAATGTAAATTTGTGAAGAAATTGAGTTCTCCTAATGTAATCAGAATCTTACCTTATAGTTTAGGCACATAGAGAGTTGCTTGATTATATAGATAGGTAGATGAGGAAACGAGCTGCAGAAGCAAATGCAATGCAGACAATTTTGAATCATTTAAAGAATTTTAGTGTGATCTTTCGGAAAAAATATTTATAACTGACATCTACAATATTTAGTCTTTTTTCCCCAAGAGTCAACTTCTTACCATAAAGGCCAGACGGTGATACGCAACCAGGTTTAACTAGTGTTTTTAGAAGGTGGGAACTCCAGATACTTTGTTGAAATTTACAAAAACAAACTAAAACAAGAACAAGCCATAACCAAACCTTGACTAAAAGTTCGCAGAAACTCCACATAACAGCATAGTGCGATGAAAGTATGCATCATAGCAGGAAAAGGGTTAGTAGGCTTAGTAGGACAGATTATTTGGACATGAGAAGTTTATTTCTTTATGTTTTTTTTTAATTTTCTGGTTTTATAAGTGGTAGACTTTCTACTTTCATTGAAGCTATGGAGTAATGACTAATTTTTAACAATTTACATAGCTGATTTCATTTACCTTTGATGTTTCTGTCACATTTTCAAACATTATAATTTTTCTCCTCTCTAATGCCACACTTGTGCCCCTGATAACACTTCACATAGAGTTCTGCATATAGTAAATGCCTAAAAATTTTGTTTGAATAGATTAACAGCAGGAAACATATCTTACATGTGAATTATATTTTCTCAGAATCTTGTGTATAATAAAATATAACCTCTTGTCCACAGGAGCTTAAAATCCACACCTCTCCAACACTTGTTCTCCAAATTCAATAGAGCCTATATTGTTGTATTTGTGAAACCATAGTGTGTATGTATGAGTATGTGTTTAATATGTTAACTTGATATGACCTTAATGCTGGTGAATTAAAGGGAACCAGAAAAGAAACCAGGCTTGAAGCAGATATTAAAAATTCACACATCTGAGACTTCAACTGTTTAATTAGCCCTCTCAGTGTGATCCCTTCCAGGTATAGCATTGTTTAATTTCCTGGCAATAGACAGCTTTCTTGTTTTCTTTTTTGGCATTATGATTTTTATTGAACTATTTGATTCACTTTACTACAGAAAAGAAAACAAAGGGTCAGAAAATTTTGACTGTCTTCCCCATCATTTTAGTAGAAAAAGACAAAGTTCACATTTAAGTTATCTTTGAAACAGAAATTTTTCAGGGAAAAAACTACTCTGCTGTTTCACTTTATGCTAATGTGTTCTGGAGACGACTGTGAGATTCACTTTGAGGACGGCTTGATTTATGAACTGTGGTTCAGTTTCTTCACCTAGAAGTCTAGGGTACTCATGTACTTACTGTACCCACTATGCTAGTGGTCAAATAGAAATCTTACAAATTTGCAAGTGACTATGCAAAAACTGAGTCTGAGAGACTGACTTTTACAAGCTGGTAGCCAATGGGGTAATCCAGAAATAACTGGTGATTTTTGGACTACCTTTGGGAACTTACTGTGCAAATATCAGCGGCTCTCATTGGGCGCAAGGAGAAGAAACAGAATTGCTGACATCTTCCAGGACACGACATTATAAGGAGCTGAAAGAAGAAAATGATATCAAACCCTTTTCCAAATCTAAAATATTCCTATTTTACCCACACAAATAACAATAAACAACAATAAAAAGTAGGACTGAAAAGTGTAGAAAACAAAAAAAGAGATGAACTAAGGAATCAGTTGTGCTTTTCCCTATGGATTAGTTATGGGTTAAATCGCATCACCCCCCAAAAAAAAAACATAGGATGAAGTCTTAACACTGTGTACTTATAAATGTAATCTTATTTGCAAATAGGGTCTTCACAGATTTAATCAAATTAAATTTAGATCATTAGGGTGGGTCTTAATCCAATATGATTGGAGAAGAAGAGGTAGATTAGGATAAAGACACAGACACAGGTAGAATGCTATGTGATGACAGAGGCAGAGATTGGAATGACGCTTCTGCAAGCTAAGAAACAGGAAACATTGGTGGGAACACCCAGAAACTGGGGGAGGTGAAGCCCCATACTCCCTCAAAAGCTTTGGAGGAAGCATGCCCATGGCATTACCTTTTTCAGTCTTCTGGCCTCCAGAATTGTGAGAGAATAAATTTTCGGTTTATTTTAAGCCACCCAGCAACTGCTACTTTGTTACAGCTGCCCTAGGAAACATATAATTATTTTTACTTAGAATGCTATGTTAGTATCTGCCAGATTACCCAGGTAGTCCTCATTCCAATTATCTACTGTGAATAAGGAGGTATTTATACAAAAACCTAGGTCACTATTTTTTTTCAATCAATTGCCCTTGACTTGTGTATCTAGGACTTTTTGTGTTACTGTTCTTGAATAATTTTGTAGATACGTATCTTGCATGGATGTATGTTTACATTGATTGTTACATGCTATAACAAAAATAATATGACAATGAGTACATCTTTAGATTGTACATAAATACAGATATATTACCGTATATCAGCATTTTAAATGTTTATTAGTAGTGGCTCCTGACCCATGAGCTCCAACAAAAGATCCTTGATCAAACACTACATTTAATACTACCATTGGCTCATTCTTGACTTTTCACTATCTTCGTTTGAGTGTTAAATCTTAAACTTTCTATAATCAAAGCTGATCTCTCTTCTTTCTATAACCCATGATCAATCCTGACCTGCAGTATTCTTCTACATTATCATAGAAGTGATATGATTTTTTTTGAAAATCCATTATACTTCCCTTAACACTTTCTCACTGTTCCTCTCTCTCTCTTGCCCTACTTTGATGATGAAGCCTTTCCCTCTCTGAAATTCTACGTTACAAAACATTTCACATTTTGCTAAATGATTCTAACGGTCAGCAGATGAATTTCCTATAATTACATGAGATATATCTGGATATATCTGGATAACATTGATTATCCAGATGATTATCCAGATATATCCACCCACATCGTGGGTGAGTAATTGATTACTCACCCACAATTATTTACTGTATACAGCTATATGTCAGATATGTTAATAACTGCTGGAGATCAAAAGACAACTGAAATATAGCCTCTTTTTTTCTAAGAACTCATAACACCCTAAAGAAAGTGGATATGCAAATAAAATGCAAGCAGTATGGCATATGCCACCACAGGCCCCAAAACTGTGTGATCATCAAGAACAGAGTCAATATTTCCACCTGAAATTTTGAAGGATACACTGAGATGGGAATATTTAAGTTGTTTGGCAGAAGTTTTCTAAGTTTTCAACAATTTTTTCTGTGGTTTCACCACTGAGTCTTCCTGCTAGGCTGAATTTTCTGGGCTTTCATACTGGAAGATATCTGTGACTACTTCTTTTCAATGGAAGCAGGAATCGGATATATCATTTCCAGGAGTGGCCTTTAAAAATCTCTTAGAACATGTTTATTCTCTCAACACTTGATTGAGTGTAGAGGATCCACCAAGGCCTTCTTAGAAAAATCACAGTATTGAGAAAAAAGGGACCTGAATCCCTGATTTATTGTGAGGACAGCAGTCAGCCAAGTAGTGTGAAATATATCTTTTGCATTATATTTAGTCACTGAGATCTTATGACTGTTTTTATACATAACCATTAGTCCAACCTTGCTAATACAGTACCTGTACTATATCTACTGTTAATATGTCGGACATTGGAAAGTAAATGAGAGCTTTCCAGACAAAGAAGGACTGGGGGACACCATGGACCGACAGACTCCATTACGAAAGACAGTAGAATATCCAGAGGTCAGTGACCACCAGTGAGGAGTGATATGTCACCCTGCAGGAATGCACAGTGGGTCCTTAGGAAATGGGACAGTAAGTCACATGGATTTTAGCGGGCTTTAATGCCAAACAGAAAATTAAAACCAGGAAAAGAAAGGAATTTTTAAGGAGAAATAATGTCAATGACAGTAAAGGAACATGTATAAAGGACCCATGAGCAAAGCCAAAGAGGGGAAGGATGGAGGGTGGGAGGTGGAGGTGGATGGGGCAGGGGAACGTGGTGGTGGGAAAATGGAAACAACTGTATTTGAATGACAATAAAAAATGATTAAGAAATAAACATGTAGACAGACAAAAAATAAAGAGAAAGAATGCGAATGACATGAGCAGGTCTAGTTTTCACCTACCTCCCTTCCTTTCCTCCCTTTACTCTTTTTCTTTTTTCTTTTATGGAGGACAGTAACTCCTGACACTGTAACTTTATGTGATCTTAAAGGGAGCGAGACTGGGTGGCCAGAAGGCAGTGGCATACTGCTGAAGCAATTTAGAAAGATATGATTAGGGTCTGTGTATAGTAAGCAATATGGCCTTGTCCAAAGCAAAGTATGATGGTTGTTCCCAGTTCCCAGAAGGTGACCTCTTAATCCTTGGCATCTCTTCAGTATCTTTGTTTTTAATGCTACCTCCCTTGGACCACACCTGATATTTTACTCTAAAGAGAAGACTCAGGGTGGGATTAGCCACACTGTGTAGTCCTAGGGTAGGAACTGGCTACATTAGAAAGCCAAAAAATATAATTTAAGGTAGGGGCTTTGAATCTTGCAATATCAGTCAATCTAGACACGAGTTAAGTGTAATAACTGAGCCTATTTTTCAGTTCAACATTGTTATGTAGGCAGGATCAATCAGTTGTGCCTACATAACAAAGCTTCAATAAAATCTCTGGTCACTGAGGATCAGGTAAGCTCCCAGAGTTGGCAACACTTTGTGTGTATTGTCACACTAATGCTGGTAGGGCAGCACATCCTCGGGCCACAGAAATCTTGCATGTGGAACATTCCGAGACTCTTCCCTATGTGTCTCTTTATTTGGTTGATTTCCTGTGTCTCCTAGTCTAATGGTTATAACCATGAGTATGATAGATTTTGGTACATTCCGTGACACTTTCTATTGAATTATTAAACCTGAGGGTGGTTTTGAGAAACCTTCATACTTGAAGTTAGTGTCAGAAGTGAAGGTGGTCTTGTGTGTACTCTTCTAACTCTCTACTATTTGCAGTTGGAGTTAGATGCCTTGGGTAAGTGTGGAATTATGGAGAATTGTGCCCTTAACCTCACAGTTTGATGAATTTAAAGTAGCATGCATTAGAAATGGGAAATAAAGTTGATCTTTTGAGTCAACTCTAGTTATAATGATAGTGGAACACTTTCTCCCTCATCCTCTAAATAATCCTAGCTTCCCTGTGCTGTCTCTTACCCCTACCCAGGGAAGTGGACTAAGGAAACCTAAATACCTTGAGAGAGAAATAAACAGGGCCTCTAACTCAAACCATTTTCTCTTCTTTTTTTCTTTTCTGAGACAGCGTCCTGAGAAGGCAAACATAGGTTGCCTGCTCTCTATTTAAATTTTACTAGGCTGGCTGCAATGGGGAGCATGACTAATCCATTTTTAATACAGTACTCTGTCTACTTCTTAGATTCAGTATCACCAAGTCCATTGTTGCTGCACATCTAGGTTAGTTCCTCCTACCTAACATTGTTTATTAATAAAGTTGTAAATTGATTTCTACATTCTGAGTTTGTTCCTCTCTCAGTTAATCCAGAATTTGAGCAAGGTAAATGGAGTTAATAATTATGCCTCATTTATCTTGTCCAAAATCTCAATAACTGGAAGTAAATATCTAGGGACAATTTTCCTAATGAAAAAAGCATAGGCTAGATTAGTGCTATCTGCACAATGTTGGATGGCAAGTTGTTACTTGCCACTGTACCAGACACTTTGTAATCTAATTACTCTCACCTGCTAAGGCAGTGGCAATAAAGATATATAAGAATGGTTACACTTGGAAAACATTTTTGAAATTAGAATTAATATAATTTGAAAGCTACCAGGTTTGAGAAAAGAAAGAAGAATGGGAGTTTATAGCTTGGGAGATTTGCATTTAGTAAACTACTGAATTCCTTTGTGAATTTGGGAAGGTGATGATTTTACTTGAAACTATATTAATTTGAGGTTGTATATATAACATATTGATGAAATGTCTGGGAGGTAACCTAGACACCCAGATAAAATAGCTTCTAACAAAGACAAATACATCTGCAATTTTTTTAATCTTTAAAGACATGATTTCACATTCCTATCTCATGTAAGCAGAAGTCATTTTGACAATACTCCTAAATTAGAAAGAACTTACAGAGTTTTCCCATACTTAGAAACCAGGCATGTTTTTAAGTAATTTTTTTCTATCTATTACATGATATATTCGTTCTATTAAAGCCTGTTATCAGCACAACAGTGTCAGCAAGGTGGGGGAATGGGAGTTTCCAGGGCTTGTCTTCTCACAGAAAAATCCATTTGAATAACTGTCCACACTCAAAAACATCTTTGCATGAGTTAGGAATTCAGGTGAAAGATCACAGCAACTGATTTGAGTACAGAAGCAAGAAAGCATGTACTGAAGAGGGTTGAATGAAAATATCACATTATGCATGTCACTCCTCTACAAATCTAAGCAGTACAATGCTGAGAGAGACACCTTGTTATAAAAGGGGATGAAGTAAGTATCAGATTTTACTGTGGTCCCCAATTCCAAGCTCACTCCAGTGAACCTGATCCCATAACTCAGCTAGGCTTCCAGTTCCTCCCAGTAATCTGTGCTCAGTTGGCAGATCTCCTGGAGTTGCCAGCACCATCAGCTGTGTTGCTGCTGCTATCTCCAGTTCTTAATCCGAAACCATGTAGCACCTTCTCTTGGCCCACCAGCAAAAGTTCTTTCACCACTTTCCTCCTGCATGGTCTCTCCTGCATCTTCCAAGCTGCTAAGAGAAAGCTCTGCATGGCTGCTACATCTTGCTTTCCTGCTTCCTAAGCTGTGTGGTCAAGGGAGCCCCCTTTCTGCCCCCAAATCCACATGGTTCTGCAAAGCACTTTTGACACAGTTGACCAGTCACAGCATCTTCTCCATACACTGCACATCTTTCTTTCTTTTTTTTGCATTTCAGTTGAATTTTTATCTTTCTTGAAATAATAAAGCATAACATTCCAAAAATGTTGTGTATTTTCTTCCATTTTTAATATTAAAATGACTACACAAAATTCTCCAATTTTAATGCTTTTCTTTAAATGCGTGCTGATTTGAGAGCTGTCACAATACAATCTAACAAGATCATTTTAAATGAAGTTAAATACAACTAAGTGCTACTAGAGCTATCTTCCAGAAAAAACTAAATGAACGTTTTGGCCAACCCAATATTTAGCTCGAAGGAAAATCTATGAAGTGTTCATGCAATGTAGTTTCTTCTCTTTTCACAATCCATTCCTCTAGAAGTCTCATATTTTTCTCTTTTCTCTTAAGTTAATGCTACCAAAATGTCCATTGACAATAGATGAAAGCCCACCATTTCAAAATGTTTTTGTTTTCATTATGGGATAGCATGATAGAATAAGAAGACACACATAGATTTGGAGTCAGTTTTAATTTGTACTGTAAGGTCTCCAAATATTAATGGCATGTCTGTTTCATCCTGGGTAAGATAGCAATTCTTACTCTCAGATTTTTTAAAAAATCTGTATGGTAATGTATTAATAACTAACTCATATGAAAGTTTTCTAATTTAAGTGAAAAAAAGTCAGGTAAGACCCAATCAGTATATGACATTCAAGTAGGTATCCAATAAATGCTACTTATTGTTCCCTTGAAGCATATACAATTGCCAAATTATTTCAAAACTCAAAAAAAAAAACCAATTTGTACTGATAAAAAGTTTTAATGACAGTAACTGGAGGAGATACTTTGTTGAAAGAAGGATTGGCTTCTTTGGTCTTTTCCCCCTATTTATCTACACATGTATATATCAATTTTCTATCATTTTCTACCTAAAAAGAGGGAGAGAATCTACATTCATATACTACTGATTTCATATCTGAACACTGTGCTGTGAAGGCATATTTAGTACATATTATTTAATGTGACAATTCAACAAATATAAATTGAGTATATCCTGTGTGTCAGGCACAATATATGTATATGTTCAATAGCTTTTTGTAGTACAATAGATATTTTTTACACAAAAGAATTAAATATTTTGCCCTGAATGGTGTGGCTCAGTGGGTTGTTGAGTACCGTTCCCCAGATCAAAAGGTTGCCAGTTTGATTCCTGGTCAAGGCATATGCCTGGGTTGCAGGCCAGGTCCCCAGTGGGGGATGTGTGAGAGGCAACCTATTGATGTTTCACATATGGATGTTCCCTCCCTTTGTCTCTACAAATAAATAAATAAAATAATTTTTAAAAGAATTAAATATTTTATCCATATCATACAAATGAAAATACGAAAGATGATTAGAACCCACGACTCTCTGTTCCTAGTGGCCTCACTTTTCCCACCATGTAACTTCCAGTAACTCTAAACCAATCTGCATAAATCCGACCCTGGAGAGATGACACCAGGACTGAGGTGGCCAGACATGTTTGCCAGTCCAGTCAGCTCTCACACAAACTATTTCTGAGTTTCTCTTTTATTGATATACTTCCTTCACTCTGAGTGGTAGCATTAGGATACCGTATATTTGCCGGGGTACCAGTATTAGATCTATCATATTCTGAACACAAATTGAGCTCATTTTAAATAGCAGCACTGCTGCGATAAAAGATAATTGTTTTTACCTGATTCACTAGCCACGCAGATTAGTAAAGTAAATCTCCCGATTGCTCAGACTATTAATACTGAAGAACTCACATGTGAACAGATGGACCAGATTTGGCAGTTTTTTTCCCCCACAATCTTTAAAAAACATATCCTGACAGAATTTGTGCCACCCTGCCATACTCCGTTTCAGCCAGACTTGTTTCAGCTAATCAAGCTTTCCAAAAACCTAAAAGTGCTACTCAGAACTTGAAGTAAACAGAATATTTTTTTATAGCACAAATGGTATGCAAGCCAGTGGTCACATGTACTATGTACATACGTCCTATTAACACAACATCCTTCAAACACGGGCAAGAGCGTGGTTCAATGTTAATTGCTCTAAGTTCTGTTATTTTAGCTTAATAATAATAATAATAGTCAAATAGCATTTCCATTGCATTATGCATTATGCGTGGGGTCGTACATGGTCCTTCTCATCGATACTCATGATGTACTGCTCTTGGTCACTACATATGCCTCGTCAGCAGGGAGGCACAACACACAATGCAGGCATCAGAGAGAGACTTGCATCGATTATGAGGGACTTCTTAAACCATCTTCTCAGAGCACTCAAATATTAATTATCTTTACTGAGCGTAAGAGCAACATGCCTTGCACTTGGCAAAGCTATTTAAATACAGTATCCCATTTAATCCTCAGGACGACGTTGAACTGTTGGTATTTCTATACCCAGTTATAGATTAGGATAACAAAGTTTAGAATGCTTAAGTAATTCACCATTATCAAATAGTGCTTGTGAGAGCCAGGATTTGAATTCATTTTCTCTAAATACAACCCAAACTCTAATTCACTAAGCTATACTGTCTCTATCATTAAGAGTAGAAAATAGATAAAAATGGATGTTTATAGTGTCAGATGCTGTCTACTAGGATTTGTGCTAGAGGCTTTATGGCTACCCTATTATTTAATAAACAACCATATTAGGTTGGAAATATTGTTTTCATTCTGCAATCAAGAAAATTAAGTTTCAAATAAGCTTCAGTAATATATATATTTTAGTGAATGTTGTTAACAGGAGATGAGGCCACGATCCAAAACCAGGCCTGTTATTTTCTTAACATTTCAATGTCTTTCTGGTCCAACCAGTTATACAGAACTAATCCCAAAACAAGAGAGGAGCTTTTGATTTCTCTGCCTCACTCTCTACAGCCAAATAAAACCTAAATGCTCTCTATTTTAACTTCTAAAGAAGTAATAATTCCACTTTACCTTCCCCAAACCTTTAACCATTGTACTGTTTTAGCATCCACGTATCCCTGACCAGAAAATGTCCATTTGTCAACAGTATGGTTGGTATTTGTTGAACTTCTTATTTATCATTGTCTGCCTGTCCGACCATTATAAATCCCCATTCTTCAACATTTGTCAACATTCTGTTGACCCCAAATGTTGGCTGTAGCTCATGACTCAGGTAATTTGTCAGGAATATCAAGGTCTGTAAAAGATGGGCTGCTCTAAATTACTCAGTGATCATTTCCGTTATTAACTTCGGAATTCATGAGTAGAAATGTTCCAGTCACTTTTGGTAGAAGACATGGTAAAAAGGAAAGGGGTGTCATAACACACGGGGCAATGTCTCAGTTTCCCTTGGAGTTTGAAAAATACACTAGTGAAACAAGTTTTGTGGTGAAATGGACAGTACGAGCAAAGCAGTTCATCAGGCAGACAGAGTCAGACTTTAAATTCCAGTATGGCCTAGTTGCTAGAGTGGGTTCAGAGGCCAAACTGCAGAAGGGTACAGATGTTTGGACACAACATTACAGTGGAATTCTCACTGCGCACGTGAGTGTACTGCCGTGCGTGGCCAATTGCTGTCAGAGAACACATGCTGAAACTGCGGGAGGAAGCGGTGTCCTTTACACTACACGGATACCTTCACTCGTCACTGCCTTTCTGAAAACACGGTTTTTGCCTGACTAAAGGAACAATGGGTTTTATTTATATTTTAATCTACAGTATATTTTAACTGAAATTTATATTCTGCCATGTTTATTGGCAATTAGTATTTAATATTTTACAAATGACTTAAACTTGCCCATTTTTTAATTAAGTTATTTGTCATTGTTGTGTGTGTGTGTGTGTTATTGATTTTTAAGGTCTTGTCTATTAAGGACACTATTTGATTAATTTGTTACAAAATTTAATCTTAGCTTATCATTTTTTGGGTTGTTTTGTTTTTGTCCTTTGACTTGCATTTCTGAAGCTTCTACGTCAGGCTGATTTCAACACCCTTTTCAGAATTCTTACCAAAGTCAGTATGGTCCTGTTATCCTCAGATGCTGACTCTTCACACCTTCGGATTTCATTCCTCCCTTAAGACCAATGCCATCTGGCCCTGGCTGCTGTGGCTCAGTGGATTGAGCACCGGTCTGCAAAACAAAGGGTCTCTGGTTTGATTCCCAGTCAGAGTACTGGCCTGCTTTGTGGGCCAGGTCAGGTTCCCAATAGGGGATGCTTGAGAGGCAACCACACACTGATGTTTCTTTCCCTCTCTTTCTCCCTCCCCTCCTCTCTGTCTAAAATAAATAAATAAAATATTTCTTTTTTTAAAAAGACCAATGCTGTCTCAACAAGTAAGTGAAGGACTAGGGGTTTCAGGGTAAATTTCTCACAAGAAACCACAATTGAGTTGCTTTTTAATATTTTCTTTTTTGTTTGAAAAATAAAGCTGCTATTTAGCTACAGGGAAAACTAAAACTAGTTCTTTATATGGAGTCTACCAGGAGCAAAAGGAAATTTTATGTAATAATTTCATGTATTACTTTCAGTAATTTAATTTAGAGCCTAACATAATTGACACCCTAATCATCTGAAAGGTTATATGGAAGTTATAATAATATTAAAATATTTAATGAGTGAAAAAATGTATATGTATGGACCTATATATAAGAAATAAAATGTAAATAAATAATTACATTTATAATGTATAACATACATATATTAATATATAATTTCATATATAAGCTTAGAATTATACTTTCCCAATATTTTATTCTTTGCTACACCCCTACTTTCTGACAAATAGTTTAGAGACTTCAATGTCAGCCTTATAAGTCCTTTTTACTGTATTCTCCCTCCTGGTTATCAAGCCCTGTCTTCTCTATCCCTTTAAACATTCCCCACAGCTCCTTGTCATAAACTGAGTAGCCAGGTCACTTCTGCTGCCTGGTTACTTCCACAGCTTCCAAATTTGATTCCCTCCTTCTGCCTTGATAATAAGAACTATCTTCTTCAAACAATTCTGATCAGGCTGATGATCTTTTATATAAAAAACCCATGTGGTTCTCTCACGACCTTAGGATAAAATCCAAACATTTCAAGGTGATTATAAGAACTTCAAAAACTTGCCCTATTTTCTCCAGCATAATTTTGCCCTATATTCTTTTCTGGACTCTGTATCCCAAGCACACAGTGCATCTTTCATTTTCTCAAATATGCCATTATTTTTCTTATCTTGATTTTCCATAATTTATAAAAATAAAATAAAAGGACTTTAAGAGAATAATTTGAACATGAACGGTTTATTTGTGAGGTGATCCCAGGAAGCCAAAACAGTTAGTGAGCCAGTTACTGTAGGGAGCACCTGCCTGACCAGGGCCTCCGGGCAACTAACTGTGTTGTAGGAACTCTAAGTATCCTCGCCTGAGTGGAGAGGGGCTGCAGATTTCACCCACTGTGCCTCGTCCTCATCTTTGGGAGCTGCTCTCAGGGCTCCCTGGCAACGCTGGCTTCTCCTGACAGTGGGCCAAATCAGGGCCGACTTATAGGCTAAGCAATGTCTGCAGGCCATGATGCTTCTAGAGGCTTCCAAATAAGTGTTAACATCTTATAAAGAAATAACAAAAATTTAGCATAATACAGTGTGGATTATACTTGTGTTTATACTGACACATTTATAAGATATAATGTTTAGTATTCTTTTATGGAGAAATGAGCACCAATTAGCCCGGGGTCCACGGAGGTCACAATACCTCCCTAGGATAAATACACTCCTGCAGCGAGCATGCCTGCAGGCAGAAAATCATGGATGTGAACGGCAGAACATCACAGCATCTGCTATAGAGTCCTTGCAAGTGCTGAAATTTTTGTTCTTTGTGAAACACTCTATGTCACGTAGTCCACACCTTACCCCTGCAATAGTCCCGATATACACTCTCACAAATGCTTCTGATAAACTCTCTGAATTCCCCCAATCCAAGTTTAAAAGTCAGTGCATATGGGAAGTGTCTCTGAATCACATGTCCAAATTAGATGTAGTTTGTATGTACTTTGAGATCTCCTAACATGTCCTCCATCGCCATGCTTTTCCCATAGGTATTTCATCTTACTTGCGTTCCTCCTCTATACTAGATTGTGTGTCCTGTAGGTAAGGCCCATGTTTGCATGCACTTGCATCATGGAGGCACAGTGTTTGGCACATTGTAGGTAGTCAATGAATAGCAGATAACTTGGACTGATTAGTAGTCATAAATTTCTTCTTAAATTGTTGAGTTTGGTGTCAGGTTTGTTTAAGAAGATTGTACAGTATCATGTATGTCAAGGTAGCTGAAGCTGAACATTGTTCCCCAATCATTTTCCCTGGATACTTCTGGGTAAGAGGTAGCCAAAGGAGGGAAGTGCATGATATTTGGCAGAAGTGAATCAGCAACCATCACTCTCAAAAGGTTGTCTCAAGCAGCCAAAGTGACAGAAAGAGATGCCCAGCTCTTCCTTACCTTCTCCTGTTTCACATTCGGCTTATCTTCTTGACTGCCTGCCAGGCTAATCAACAGAGGATTCAAGGCCTCCATTAGGGGCTTGGCTGTAAACCTGCCACAGTGCTGGCTACACACAAGGGACAGCTTCCCCAGAGGTGGCGATTTCAATAGACTTTTGAGGGAGGTCCCTCTTCTCAGTACCTCTCTGGTGTCCAAATATACTTGGCTTTTTTGATTTCCCTACAAGTTTCAACTTGCTTTAGACATTGTGGATATTGGCTGTTTCTCTGATTTTCTGTCTCCCAATTTTCAGATCTTTGCTGCTCAGGTTTTTTCATGTTTGTTACGTGTAATTTCTGTAAGAAATCTACTATTTCCATAAAATGTTTAATGGATCTGTTTTTAGTCCCTGAACTCTTAGAGAGGCAGCACAGTATTTAATTCATGGATATACCACAAGATGTTAAACTACCCCTATATTGTCATATATTTAGTTGGTTCTCACCTTTTTAATCTTAACACTATAATGAAGACTCTTTCTTATAAATATTCATTAATATCTCTGCATATTTTTCAGTGTTGATTTTGATATGTATTTTAGGCTGTAGGATCTTTACTTTTCATGTGCTTTATTCTTTCAGTGAGTATTTTTGAAAAGGAATTGGAAAAACTGTTTATGTTTCGTTTTTATAAATGGTGTGCAGTAGGATGTCATTGTGAACATTTTCTATTGCTTTAGCTGAAGCAAAGTAACTAAAGAATTAGACAATTCAGTGGCAACTATTCCCTCAATCCAAAGTGAGGTACTGGACCACTGTTATCGGACCTACTAAGAATATAAGGAGAAAATGATTTTGTCACCACAGGTAACACAACTTAGTATTTAAAGATGTACAATGTGTTTCTTATATCTTTATGAGGTAGAGCAGTCTTGGCTTAAGTAACTCTCTTAGAGAAATTTTTCCTGAGTCTCCCTGCTACCATGAAGAAGATGAAGGATTACAGGGTGGTGGGTAGAGTCTTCCCATTCACCTTAAATCTAGTGAAAGGAATTTGCAGAAGGCCACATGAAGAATTTTATATTTATTAGCTGAAGTCTTTCGGTGGGAAAGGTGATAGGATACAAAAGCCAAAATTAATGATAAGTAGCCCACATCTAAAAGATGAGGATTACAGCTTGGGACTGGAATGGCCTCTAGTAGCAGAAGAGGAAAGGTGGCTGCACTGGAAAGAAGCTGTGTGTGGCAGACAACAGTAAGACCCACGAACTTGACACAGGTTACTTTCTAGAAGGCCAGCCAGGAATCATGTTCAGAGGAACTTTGCCCAGGAGAGTCACCTAAAGGGATGGCAGGGCTCCAGCAGAAAGGGATGTGTTAAACAGATTATAGGATGCCAAAAACTGAGGCCTGGAAAAGCAAGCCAGAAAAAAATCAAGCTCTCCCAGAAATTTCAGCTGGGTGTTCCTAGTGAGAAAATCTCTGAAAAATACACAGAATGTATTAGAGAAAAAGTCCCCTTTCAAATCCACTATTTGCAGTAGGCACCAATACCATAGCAAATAAACAGTAAAATAAGACCTTTTAGTCCTGTATATAATCTCTTCTGTTGTGCTCACAGCTATAAAGCCAGATTGAAAACCACAACTAGAGAATGGAGCAGAAGTACATGGAAAAGGGGTATCAGCTGTAAATAGAGAAAAATAAAAAATGAAAAGAGGTTGACTAGGCCCTTCTTCCACCCCTACAGGCTCCCGAGACTCAAACTATACCAAACTGAGGAGGTGAGAAGACACAACTTCAACAGATGTTCAGAGTTTTCTTATTAACTCTGTTGTGTATTGTAACAGCTAAATGGTAACTGTTTATGAGGCTAAAATGATCAAAGTAAGTTTAAATATTTGAGAATGATCATAAAATTATAGCAGACTGAGATTTCACCCAAGATGCAAAGAAAAGTAAGTCCGCAGATTTAGATTTAAAATGAAAAACACTACTTTTTAAGCACCATCTGCTCGTGGTGCTGCCCCCTGCTCCTCCTGCTGCCTCCCTGAGTCACTGACTGTGCAGCTCCGGGGCCTGGCTCCCCGTGCTAGCCTTCAATATTTGGAGCTCTTACAACATGGCAGACATTGACAACAAAGAACAGTCTGAAGTTGATCAAGATTTGGATGATGTTGAAGAAGTAGAAGAAGAAGAAACTCGTGAAGAAACAAAAATCAAAGCATGTCAGCTGACTGTTCAGATGATGCAAAACCCTCAGATTCTTGCTGCCCCCCAAGAAAGACTTGATGGGCTGGTAGAAACCCAACAGGACACATTGAAATCTTGCCTACGGTGTTTAAAGACGAGTGAATGCTGTCAAAAACCTTCAGGTTAAACGTGCCCAGATAGAAGCCAAGTTCTGCGAGAAAGTTCATGATCTTGAGAGAGAGTATGCTGTTCTCTGTCAGCCTTTATTTGGTAAGTGATTTGAAATCATGAATGCAATTTATGAACCTAGGGAAGAAGAATGTGAATGGAAACCAGATGAGGAAGATGAAACTTCGGAGGAGCTGAAAGAAAAGGCCAAGATTGAAGATGAGGAAAAGGACAAAGGGAAACAAGACCCCAGGGGAATCCCTCAGTTTGGTTGACAGGTTTAAAAACTGTTGCCTTGCTCGGTGGGACGGTTCAGGAACATGACGAGCCTATTCTGAGCACTTGAAAGATATCGAAGTGAAGTTCTCAGATGCTGGCCAGCCTATGAGCTTTGTTTTAGAATTTCCCTACGAACCCAATGAATATTTCACAAGTGAAGTGTTGACAAAGACATATAGGATGAGGTCAGAACCAGATGATTCTGATCCCTTTTCTTTTGATGGACCAGAAATTATGGGTGGTACTGGGAGCCAGATAAATTGGCAAAAAGGGAAGAATGTCACTTTGAAAACCATTAGAAATAAGCAGAAACACAAGGGACGTGGGAGAGTTTGTACTGTGACCAAAACAGTTTCCAATGATTCTTTCTTTAATTTCTTTGCCCTCCCTAAGTTCCTGAGAGTGGCGATCTGGATGCTGCTGCTGAAGCTGTCCTTGCTGCAGACTTTGAAATTGGTCACTTTTTATGTGATCATATAATCCCAAGATCAGTGTTGTACTTTATTGGAGAAGCTATTGAAGAAGATGGTGGTGATTACGATTAAGAAGGTGAAGAAGCGGATGAGGAAGGGGAAGAAGAAGATGAAAATGATCCAGACCATGACTCAGGGAAGGATCAGAACCCAGCAGAGTGCAAGCAGCAGCCAAGCAGGGTGTAATGGGCCTTGAGGACAACCTGCACGGTAATAGCCTAAACACTACTATTATTTACTTACAGACTTATCTTTTTGTATTTCCTTGGTAGACTCAGTAATTTTTATAAAGAAAAGGAACTGATATTTTAAAGACAATTTTGTTCTACCTTGCATTTTGACTTTAGTTTTTCGTTCAGATATGTTGAATGCAGAAATTCTCTCACACATTTTCATTCATTGCTACATAGTTTGATTCTTCTGGGTTATTTTTATCATGTAATTATAAGATTACAGCTATGAAAATAACGAATTGTTAAATCAAAACAAAACAAAAATATAAAATGAAAAGGTACTATTTGAGTCCTATAGAGGTCTGAGATTTCAACATAATGGCTACAGTTGATTTTACTTTTTTTAAAAAAGCGTCCAGCCTGATGATCATCAGCTCTACATGTACAAAAAGATCATGTGCTCCTTAAACTATTTAAAATAATAGAATTCACCAAAAGAAGAAACAGAAGACAGAGTTCCATAAGTCATGCGAAAAATCTTATTTTTACATAATTGCTTCATTTTATGTTTTTAAATGTACATAATACTCTTTTACATTTATGAAATTTTTCTAAAAGCTATCTGTAATAATTTGCCATATGATTTCTTAGCTAAAAAATAAATCTTTACTTCCATTTATACACTAAAGAGGTAATACAGGATGTAAGCTATGCTGTGAGAACATAATATAAATATGCAAAATGTTATAAATGTCCACCTAAAAAATAATGTGATCAATATTACTGTTGTGCAGTGACAAAGAGATATTTTGCATTTGTTTTAAACAAAATTATATTCAATGACCATCAACATAATGTGCCAAAAAGCATGCATTTCAAAATGAAGTACTTATCCATTTCTTGATAAAGAAAATGACTTCTCATTTCTATGAAAAAACGCATTGTATGTGAAGGGCATCATAAATTTTAAAACATATTCATGCATAATGATATTACTGAACACGTGAAGTAGAAAGAGGATTGGTCATAGAAGCTATTGGACTTAATCTAGTTTACTGACATAATAGCTGTTGGTCTTTGGCAAGTCATTTAATCTTTCTCTATATGGCACCTTATCAAAGAAAACAAAATCAAAACAGAAAAGTGTTAGAGGTCACTATAGAGTTTTAAAAATCCATTCACATAATATCTATTCCACTCTACTCCTGTTCAAGTACTATGTTATTTTATATACTTTACAGGTTTAAAATGTAAAGTTTATGTAGGTTTAGTGGTGTTTCTAGAGCCACATAGAAAGTTAGACATATAGTTAGGTTTTTTGAATATTCTGCTTACTTATATCTATACAACAACCTTGCCTCCCTACCTCCACCCAAAACTCAATGGCATGAAAGAACACCTATTTCGTTATCTCAAAGTTTCATGTATTGACTAGCATCAGCTGTTTCACATGGTGTCAGAGCTTCAATCATCTGGGGCCATTTGGGCTGGAATATTAAAGATGGCTCTCTCACATGGCAGAGCCGATATTGTCTGTTGACCAGCCATTCAGCTGCTGCAGAGAAACAAAATGTCTACACATTGTTTCTTCACATAGCTTGGGATTTTCAAGACATAGTGGTTGATTTTCAAGAGGAAGACTGACAAAAGCAAGAGTTCCAAAAGACCAAGAAGAAAGCAGCAAGGCCTTTTATGCTCTAGCCCTGGAAGTCAAGCAATGTCATTTCTACTACGTTTTATGTTTACAGAGGACCAGACTTGACTTAGAGTGGAAAGAAGCAAACAAAAGCATGAATACTTAGAGACTGATGTCCCTGTAGGGAAGTCTTGCAGACTAGCTACCACATCGGATATAAAGGCAATGCATCAAATTATTTTTGTTTAATAGTATCTGATCCAATTATTTCAAACTGTGGTTGATAAATATAAAATGGAAAAACAATTAATGACTCACTAAAGTAGAATAATTTATCTTTGTCTACTATACTAGCAGAACACTTTAACCATATGACACGTTCATAAGAATCTAAAGCAAATTATCTGTTTGCACATCTATCTGTCCCCCTACTGAAAACTATTTATATCTCAAATAGAGAGTAAGAATATAAATTTCAATATCAATTTTACCTGTGTTGAAGTCCTGACTTCATCAATTACTGGATGTGTAACTTTGACGTAGTAAAGGATATTACAAAACTTCAATATACTTGTTAGTAAAATGCAGTAATAATAAATGATTATAAAGTAGCTACTGCTCTGCAGTTGTGAACATTATATACCATAGTGCTTTGAGAATGCTTAATATGAAAGCTGAAAGGTAGTAAGTAGTTAAATAGAAGGTAGCTACTTTTATTACAGCTATAGCTGGAAAACACTTAAATACAGCAAATATAGTTTTTAGACTATACACTGAGGAAGCAGAAAAAGAAACTATTTTCTCTATGTGAAATGGAATTTGATTTTATTTCAAGGCTCCATTCTACAAGGGGTAGTTTTATTTCAGTCAGTGCAAAGGTATTTCAATAAATTTGTGCCCTTCCCACGTTTCCCTAAGGCAAAGTATAAGAGTGGGGGGAAGAGTTCAGTCCAAGGGAGGTGTGGATAGAAACCCTTTGCTTCCTCAAACAACCAAAAGGAGGATAACAACCAATCTAAATTCCATAAACAACCAGAAGTGCCAGAAAATCAAACTGCATGGAACTCCGACAACTATGGAATTAAAGAAAGAGTCAACCAGAACAACCAGACTGGTAAGATGGGCAGATAGAGACAACCCTTGTCGAGGCAGTGGACCTCTCTGGTGAGTCTGGCTGAATGGGAAACTGAGGCTCAGAGCTGACTGTGGACTACGGTGGGGTTGCCACAGTGGGAGAGACTCCCAGTCTCACACGAGGGTTCATTGGAAAGTGGGCTAGAGCCAAGCAGGTGAGCTGCACTGTTCCCTCTCTGGCCCCTGCCTACAGACAATGCCACAACCAGCAAGGAGGGTTGCCTTGCCCAGGTGAATACCTAAGGCCCTGCCCCCTTACAACTTAATAGGTGCTCCAAGACAAAGAAATAGGGACCCAATGAAAGAACAAAGCTAAACTCCACAAAAAGAGCTAAGGGATAAGGAGATAGCTAACCTATCTGATGGGGAGTTCAAAGCCCTGGTAATCAAAATGCTCACAGAACTGACTGAGCTTGGTCGAAAAATGAAGGAACACATGAAGGATACCCAAAGTGAAATAAAGCAAAATATTCAGGGAACCAACAGTGACAGGAAGGAAACCAAGACTCAAATCAATGATTTGGAATACAAGGAAGAAATGTTCATCCAACTGGAACAGAATGAGGAAACAAGAATTAAAAAAAAAAATGAGGAGAAGCTTAGAAACATCTGGGACAACTTTAAGCACTCCAATATCCAAATTATAGGGTTACCAGAAGGAGAACAAGAGCAAGAAACTGAAAACTTATTTGAAAAAATAATGAAGGAGAACTACCCCAATCTGGCAAAGGAAATAGACTTCCAGGAAGTCCAGGAAGTCCAGAGAGTCCCAAAGAAGTTGGACCTAAAGAGGAACACACAAAGGCACATCATCAAGTTACCCAAGATTAAAGATAAGGAGAGACTCTTAAAAGCAGCAGGAGGAAAGGAGACAGTTACCTACAAAGGAGTTCCCATAAAACTATCAGCTGATTTCTCAAAAGAAACCTTGCAGGCAAGAAGGACCTGGAAAGAAGAATTAAAAGTCACGAAAGGCAGGGACCTACATCCAAGATGACTCTATCCAGCTAAGCTATCATTTAGAATGGAAGGGCAGATAAAGTGCTTCCCAGATAAAGTCAAGTTAAAGAAGTTCATCATCACCAAGCCATTATTATATGAAATGTTAAAGGGACTTATCTAAGAAATTGAAGATCAAAAACTATGAACAGTAAAATGACAACAAACTCAAAACTGTCAACAAATGAACCTAAAGAAATAAAAGAAAGAAAAACAATGAAAACAAAAACTAGGCAAACAACTACAACAGGAACAGAATCAGAGAAATGGACATCACACGGAGGGTTTTCAGTGGGGAGGGGGAGGGGAGGAATAAGGAGGAAAAGGTACAGGGAACAAAAAGCATAATTGGTAAGCATAAAATAGAGAAGGAGAGGTCAAAAATGGTATTGGAAACAGAATTCAAAGAACTTATATGTACAATCATGGACATGAACTATGGGGAGGAATGCTGGAGGGTTGGGGGATGCAGGGTGGAGGGGGGATAAACGGGGAAATTGGGAAACGGTAGTAGCATAATCAATAAAATATACTTTAAAAAAAAGAGTGTGGGGCAAACAAGGAAATTTCAGATAACCTCATGGATATTAGATGAAATGGAGACATTTAAGCTACATGTTCCTTAATAGGTTCTGAGAAAATTGGTAGATGCCAATTTTTCTGGCCCCCAACTGCATTGTACCTGGGCCAAAAATGCTTAAGTTTTACCAGTTACCTCATGATCTTAGATTGATTTGGAAACATCAAATATTTCCCATGTGCTAGAGAAGAGTAAGGAAGTAGCTTAGAGAATAAACTAGAACAGTAGAGGCCTTGCACTTAGGTTCAGGAATTGCAATAATTCTCAGACCTGAAGGAAGGAATTTTAGCGGATGACAGTGTGGCTATGTGTCAGAAGGCTGGAGGGCCTCATCTGCCCTTCGTGCACCACTTCCTGAGCTTTCCAGAGCCAAAGGTAACAATCCTGGGAATGGAGTGATAAGGCAAAATACAAAGCTGATAGAGATTAGAGTTAGATGCCAAAAGTAATTTTCATTGACTTATAGAGAGACTAACATTTTTTTCTACATGAATTTCTTGCTTTTGTTTGCATTTGTACCAGTTGCATATGGAACCAAAAGAAATGTAATTATAAATATTTCCCACATTTTTAAAAGCAGAACAAATCATAGGTTTTATATCAGATATGGAGACCCTATCACAGCTTATCATAAAATCAGTTTAAAGAGTCATTCTCATTGTTAGATAAATTGGCTATGGTTACAGTTGGGAATGAATTAAATTCAACACTATTAAATTATTTCCATGTGTAACTTTATCAAAATCTGTGTCGTTTCATCTGTGTTTTTACTGTCGTTGTTTTGAGATGGACTCACTGAGTGATCAGAAGACAGAATAGAATGATAGAGTGTGAGTCAGCAGAAGTAGGCAATACTTACGTTCAGGATATCAAAACTTTTTAGAGTCTCTAGAGATCTTCCTGACAGTTGTTCAAAAGGCCATTGGCAAGTATGAAGGACAGCAATATTCACTTCTAATAAGTTTGCGTTTGTCCCGCCATGATGTGGGGCTTAATATCTCAAAACAATTGTACCACTGTGACTTAATATCTCTTTTTCTCTTGTTTTCCAAGTAGTATGGTGTTGCGTTTATATGGTGCCACGTCAAACTTTATAAATCAACCTCTGAGACAAGGGATAAATAGTCATAACACAAAAAGCATGTGGACAAAGGCTTGAGCTCACAAGTCACAGCTCACTGAGCAGCCTTCCCAAAATCATCCATCTCCGCTCTTGTCAGCGACTTGTCCAGAACATGCTGCATTTTGCATCTTTCCTTTCACCAGACTCACCCAGGCTGATGACATGCAATCAAAACTGCAGAAACAAATCAATGAATGTCTTACTGTCTAAGGTCTGTGTTGACTTGTCCGGTGACTGGTGACAGTGGACCCAGCAGCATCAGGACAGCGTCGCATGGCCAACCCATGTGTGTTTTTTTGTTTCATTGCTCACGGAACAGGATGGAGCAGCACAGTATTTCTAAGTTACTATGAAGAGTATTTTGTTGGGATATTGTACAAAATTGCACCCCTTTGAGTCACTTTGTAATTAATTCTTAGGAAACCCTTGACATTCTCATGCAAACATAAAATCCCCATGTCAACTTCTGACTTGATGTGGAAACAACCTGACCCACACCTGGCCCACAGTGGGAGAAAGAGATAGGGCCCAAAGTGGGCTGCACATGATGCATTCATATGGATCTTCAGCCACCGAGACAAAAGACAGTCCATATGAATTGAAATTTCAGGATTTCACAAAGGAAATAGTCTGAGATTCCTTCACATATGTGCTGCCAACTTCCTTGTGTCCCTTAGGGATCAAGGAATAGTCTATACCTTAGAACTAGTTTCTGAGGAGAAGTCAGATGTAATTTTTATCTTTGTGCCTTTGTAGGTAAGGTATTCTACTTTTTCTTTCTTTTTTTATTCAGGACTTATTCTTTCCTTCTTTATTCTTTACTTTGATTTTCTATGGTTTAAAACTGACATGCCAAGGTGTAGTTTTAGGGGCATTTATCATGCTTGGTGTTCTCTGAAATTTCTGGATTTGCATTTTGGTACCTGATACTAATTTGGAGAAATCCTCAGTCATTATTGTTTCAAGTGTTTCTTTTGTTTCTTCCCTCTTTCTTTTTTTCCCCTGACATTCCCATTACACATATGTTGCACCTTTTGTAATTATCCCACAATCCTTGGTTCCTGTGTTCTGTTTTTTTTTTTTTTTTTTCCAGTCTTGTATTTGTTTTTAGTTTGGTAAGGATTCTATTGAGATACTTAATTTTGCACCTGTAAAAAAGTTTAATGTATGTATAAACTGTTTAGTAATTGTGCATAGTTCACCCTAAATTACAGATTCAAACTTTTTTAAGAACAAAAATCTCAAATAGGTGGCCACTAGGTGAAAATTGCTGTTAAAATTTAGGATTTTCTTCTTAATAAGAATAGGCAAGCTATAATCTGAACATAATGGAGATATAGCAAGGCTTCATATTTTTTGCATAAAGGTATCATATTACACAAGGATACTGTATTTCACCCAGCACTTTCAAATATAACCCACCTTAGCTACCAAGAAAGAAATGAAAATTTGATAGTTATAGTGAATTCTTGAATCCTGAATGAGTTACTGAATGGATACCAGTTTTTTAATTACCTTCTTCTTGCAAGTTGATGCAGAACAAACATTCACACACTAAACATGAATTGTACAAGGGAAGACAAAAGAAGGTACACAACTGTATGCATGGAGAAAGTCATGCAGGTCATAATTACTACGGTAGCTCTATTCACTTTGTGTTCTGTGTGCTCACAACTAAAATCTACTT
The DNA here is from genome assembly GCF_022682495.2 of Desmodus rotundus. Lineage (NCBI taxonomy): Eukaryota > Metazoa > Chordata > Mammalia > Chiroptera > Phyllostomidae > Desmodus > Desmodus rotundus. The sequence goes on from NC_071389.1 coordinate 52,120,146, forward strand.
TTGCCCACCCTTGTCCTCATAGCACTTACAAATTATTTTTCTATCTTAGTGTCAAAAGAACATGTTTCCCAAGCCAACATTACCAAAATTGTTGCCTTTTTAAGTTTCATTGTAATGTGAAATATACACTTAATAAAATATAACTAAAATGAAACTTTAATTATAAAGTGAAGAAATTAATAAAAAACAATATTATTATAAGAAAAGGTTGCATTCAGAGAATGACTGCAGTAAAACATCTAGAGAGAAATGTTCCACCGACCACTGACTTCTTGCTGTTACTAGGAATTATTCCCTGGCAATTTCTCTCTTCTCTGTCTCTGTGCACTCTGAGTTATCAGGCTAAATACTTGATTTTAGTAGTAACCCCTTATGCTAAGCAGTCAGTGTAGCACAGTTCAAATAAGTATGTGGCATGGGCACACATTTGGATTCGGGTACAGTTTGGAAATCATCACCTAAACTAAAGTCTCCTCCCAGCTTCTTTGCCATTTTTCGTCCTCATCTAGAAACAATTCTCAGCCCTAATTCTTCACCTATTCATTTATCTAGCAAATATTTATTAAGTTCAGAGTGTGTGCCAAACCCTGTGATAACATAAACCAAATAAATGTGGTTGTAGCCTTATGAAGCTTAATGCAGTGATAAGTTTGGATGTTTATAAAGTAATTAAAGTTTTGATGAGTATTATAAAGTATACATATATACAGAGAGAGAAAATATAACAGAGTATCAGTCTCGAGGGAGACAAGAAATGGTGTTTTCCTAGACCAACATCGTGGTGAGGTTAGAAGCAAGTAGACAGAGGGCAGATTTGAAATATAATTTGGAAATAGGACTGACAGCGTAAATGGACATTTTAGAATGGGCACAGCAGGAGGGACAGATATGGATTAAGGTTTTTGTCACTAGGCTGAGGGACAAATGTGTTGGCAAATGTTAAAAATCCACATTTGTACCTGCTGTGTCTGAGACGCCAGAGGTGTGTCTGAAGTGGGTATTCAGAACTGAGATAACTGGGAGATATTTGACTATTCAAACCTAATGTATAGGAGAGATCCTAGACTGCAGATAGAATTCTGCAGTCACCGTTGTAGCAACTGACACTGTGAGACTGGATGACGTCACTCATGGAGAGTGCCAGAACAAGATACTTTCAGAAAACAACCAACACCCAGACTGCACAAACTGAAGACAGATGACGAGGAGGCTTCGCAGGGGCTATAAAAATGAATGAGACACAGGACTCCTGGAAGTCCAGCAAATGCTGCGTCCCAGGGAATAGGAGATTGGTCACTCTTGTCAAATGCCAGCAATAGGAAATGAGATATGGAGTTAAGTTGTATCCATTAGAAATGGTAACAAAGAAAATTTTGCTGATGTGGGGGTAGGATTTTTCAGTAAAATGATAAAAGATAAAGAGGATGTAATAGCAACCAAATTGATCCTTTAAATACACACATCATATTAATTATTCTCTTGCTTTAAAAACATGGTAGCTTTCCATTATACAAGAAATAAAATATTACCTCTCTGTCATGGTCTCCCCAAACTCATCCTCACCATTGTCTTATCCTTAAAATGTATCTCACTGATTTTTTCATATCCCAATAAAGCAAGAAATTTTTATTATGTTAAGATCTTTGAAATTGCTTTTCCTCCCTTTAAAAAAAAAGTCTTCACACTTTTATTTCAGAGAGTTTATCTCCTTATGATTTTAAACAGCTCTTTAATATATCTGTAGTAGATTTTCCAAGTGTATTTTAGAGTCTATATTATATTTTCAAAATGCAAACATTTTCTGAAACCTTTTAGACACCAATAGAAAAATGAAAAAGAAAAACATATTATGCCAATTCACAAAAACTCATTTGCCAAGGGCAAAGTATTATCTTATAAATATACAAATGAGACCATAACAAAGTTAGCTTAAATTTTTTCTGTGGGTTTTCATCGTACTTGGAAGAACATCTCACCACAGGCTAAAAGGCCCTGGTAATCTAGCCCCCTGCCTATGTCTCCCTACTCACCTGGGACCACTTTTTCCTCTTGCTTTCTCCTCTCCAGCTGCAATGACCTTCTCTGCATTCCTGAAACACACCAAGCTCACTTCTGTTTTTGTCTGAATTTAATGCTCCTAATTAACTTCTTTGTCACTCAGGTCTCAACTAAAAGGACACTCCCTCAAACGCTACCTTATTCTTTTTCTCAGAGCTTGCCTTCATTCTTCCAATGACATATTTGATTGCTGGCCCGCCCACCAGAATGAACTTTCATGGGGGCAAGGTCTCTGTTCTGTTCACTGCTGTAGCCTGTAAACATGGCACAGTGCTAAGGTCCACAGTTGTTTTCCTGAATGAATGAATTAACGGAAGAAAGAGAAAAGTACCTAAGGGGGTTGTAGCTTAAATGGAAGAACTTTTGTTTGTTTGTTTTCATTTGTAAAGTAAGAGATGTTTGAGTTGTTCAGTACTGTTGGGAAACAGACTCTATATATGAGGGCAGGTCATATATATATATAAAAGAGAGAAAGGAAAATTGACTGAATAAAATCTCTGGGAGATTTAGAACACGACATTATTCTCTACAGTAGCCTACACTTTCTATTTCATATAAGCTACTCATAGTTGCTTTAAGATGATGATTTTTTTTAAGCCCTGTGGTAACAGTTTCAAGACAACAATTGTATTTTGAAATATACTATTCTTGGGAGGAAAAGAACTCAACAAAAATCGGTGCTTGAAAATGAGGTCAATAAGAAAGACAATTTCTGAGTCCTTCACTCGCACTAATATACGTCATTCAGCATGAGGCAAATGGGACCAAGGCAATACCATAGGAACGCCAGAGAAAATTATTTCTCCAATTTACAAGAGCTAAAAGATGTAGGTATATTATTTCCTTTGTTGACTTTCTGTGCCTCTCATATCAAAACATTTTCAACAGCCTCTTGACTATGCTATAGCTGAACTGCATTTCTTTTTTTATTTTATTTTATTTTTATAATTTTTTTAATTTTTATTTTTAAGTGTTTTTTTAAATATATTTATTGATTATGCTATTACAGTTGTCCCATTTCCCCCCCTTCACTCCACTCCATCCTGTCCACCCCCTCCCTCCCACATTCCCCCACTATAGTTCATGTCCATGGGTCATACATATAAGTTCTTTGGCTTCTACATTTCCTACACTATTCTTACCCTCCCCCTGTCTATTTTCCACCTATCATTTATGCTACTTATTCTCTGTACCTTCCCCTCTTCTCCCCCTCCCACTCCCCTGTTGATAACCCACCATGTGAGCTCCATTTCTGTGGTTCTGTTCCTGTTCTAGTTGTTTGCTTAGTTTGCTTAGCTTGAACTGCATTTCTTAAAGACCCACAAATGACCCTGAAATTTCAACAAACACTCACTCTACTTCATTAAGTGTGCCAATCATCGATGGGGTAGTTAAAAAACATGAACTGTATGTATTTTCAGATGGTTGCCTAATGTCAATCTTCCTTTTTTACTCCATGAACCTAGAATTATTCTTCTGAAATATATGTTGAATCAAAGTAACACATTGATTTCTACCTTTCTGATTTTTTAAAATTTGAAACATCAGAGAGAGATTAACTTTGGGATTTTCAACTAATGTGTTTATGTTTCATCACTTATCTTTAAAGTATTTTGTCTGTCTCCCAGTTCTCCATTCAATGAAATTTTTATAACACCACCCTCCAATGTAATAATCCTCTCCTCTACTGTGTTCCCGTCAGCATTTATTTCAGGTCATGCATTTATTAATTTGTGACCAATATTTGCTCTTCCATTATTTACAATTAAATTTTTGTTTCATAGATGCTTATTTGATACAAATGCTATAATTAATTAATTACTTTAGTAAGTAAAACACTATTTTATTTTTAATGATATATTTTTATAAAGTGAAATGCACAGATTTTTAATAACTGCCAATTGAGATGTTTTGACAAATATGTACATTAAAATTTATATACACCCTTATTATGATACAGAATGTTTCCATTATCCCAGAAAGTTCTCTCATGCCTGGTCCCACAGACTTAACCACTGTCCTGATTTTTATCACCAAATTTGCCTATTCTAGAATTTTATATAAATGGCACCATTTATGTCCATCATCTTTTATTTAGAATAATGTGTTAGAGATTCATTCATTTAGAATAATGTGTTAGAGAATCATTCATTCATTCATGTATCATAAATTCATTTATTTTAATTGCTTAGTAGCAGCCAAATATCACACATGGCGTGGATGTATTTAAAACCTTGCATTCACACTGATATTTCCAATCCTTATGCAACACAAGTTTTAGTCTACCATCATTCCTCTTTTTCTTACTTCTAAGAAGTCTGCCCCCATCTTCGATGTATTTATAGTTGCTTAATCCTTCTATACATAGTTAATTTCCCTCCACACAGACTGTTTCTTCAGCAAAACTGAACTATCTCTGGACTGCTCCAACATACAATATTATTTGGCTCCAAACAAAATTATTTTGAAATAAATTGAAAAGGATAAAAGAGTCTATAATTTATCTTTTGAAGATATCTATTATTTCCATTTTCATTAAGTATATTGTATTTTCTGAATAATGTGTGTATACATGCACACATGTGTGATGGTTATAATTCAACAAGGTAACTTGACTTACGTATTATGAAATTTTAATCTGCATACTCATCTACAGTGTGTATTTTATTTTTAATTTTAATTTTTATTATTTTGCTTGTTTTCTTCCTGTTTGTATTTTTATATCTGATGGTTTTACATTTAATTCTTCAAATTTCTTAAAATAAAAAGACATTTTTTCAAGAAAAATAAAATATACACACAGCAATCATAAAAATAGAAAAGATAATTTGCAAAATAAAATTTGCCTCACAAGATAATAAAAGCATACAAGGAGCAATGATAAAAGAAGCAATAATAATTGAAGTATCAAATTGGTATAAGTACTTCCTGCATAGTATCCAAATGTTTTACTATGAAATATTTTAATATTATTGTTATACCCATTTATTAACTTTTATGATTATTCCTTTTTCCATAAGTTATTTTTACACATACATACATGTAACTGCTCATAATTTTTAGACCATGTTTTATTCCTTTAAACATAAAAATATCTATTTTATTACCTGAGTATCTCTGTACCAGTATCTGAAACATTTTGTGGGCTTGGCTTTATATAAACTATAGCTCTTCTTTATTGATAATTCAGTTTCCCTAGTGTTTCAATCTTTTCTTTCTTTTTATATTCGTATGCACAGTTGTAATTCCAAGTATGGACTCATAATACTGATGCTGCTTGTTCAGGAGCTGACCGAAGCACATTTGAACCCGAAATGACCAACCTCTCCCTCCTGGTCACTAGGCTCTGACCCTGAACCCTCATCAGCTTCAGAGACCTGAAGAACTCTTCCTTTCTTAAGAGTTTCCTCATGGGAAAATTTGGTGTCCTTTCTCTTAGTTTATCTCAGCAGTACAACTTGATTCCTTTACAGAAGCTCTAAAAATATTGCACCTCAGAAAGTCTATGTCAATTTGCTAATATACTTCATTACCCAGTTTTAAAAAATCCTGTTTTTGTCTTCTCCAAGGGCAATTGGATTGCACCTTTTTTCTATTTGTCACATTAAGAAGAGCACTAAGTAATTCTTTTCAAAAATAAAAAATGTTACAAAATTATTTCATGTCTCTATCTCAAGAAAGAGAAATGTATTCCTGTATTCAAAACTCACAAATATTGAGTGGTAGCTACTCTCAGTAAGAAAGATTTCAAGGAGGTAAGTAGTAAATATCAAGTATCTCTCACTGGATGCTCATTACTATAGAAGAAATTCTACAGAATACATTCAGAGATATAAAGTAAAGAAAACCAAAAAACGATAAACAACTTTTCATAGAAGAGATAAAACACTCTTTTTTAAATCCTTTTTTAATAAATGCTTGACTACCTCAATTTTTGTGGAAAATGTGCATAAGATTCACTCACAAACAAATCCTTTCGCATATTTTAGGCGTAGGCCATGGGTACGAGGAAAACCCTTAGCTATTCTTGTTATGTTTTCAGGAAAGAAAAAAAGGAAAGGGAAGGGAAGGGAAGGGAAAGGGAAGAATGAAGAAAGGAAGGAAGGAGAGAGAGAGGGACAGAGGGAGAGAGGGAAGGGGGAAAGGAAGAAGGAAAATGACAGAACAAAAAAAAGGAAGATAAAAAGAAAAGAAAAAGAAAAACACAATAAAAAACTTCAGGTTGTAAAAGAGAAGATGTTTTAGTGTTCATGGATTGGAAGAATTAACATCATCAAAATGTCCATACTACCCAAAGTAATTTATAAATTCAACACAACCCCTATTAAAATACCAATGACATATTTCACAGATAAAGAACAAACATTTCAAAAATGTATATGGAACCATAAACAACCCCGAATAGCAGCAGAAATTTTGAGAAAGAAGAACAAAGGAGGAATTGTAATACCTGATATCAAACTATATTACAAGGCCACAGTAATCAAAAAGAGTATGGTACTGGCATAAGAACAGACACATAGATCAATGGAAGAGAATAGAGAGCCCAGAAATAAACCCAAGTCTCTATGGTCAATTAATATTTGACAAAGGGGGCAGAAGCATAAAATGGAGTAAAAATAGTCTCTTCAACAAATGGTGTTGGGAGATCTGGACAGTTACATGCAAAAAAATGAAGCTTGACCACCAACTTACACCACACACAAAAATAAACTCCAGATGGATAAAAGACTTAAATATAAGTAATGACACTATAAAAGTCCTACAGGAGAACATAGGCAGGAAAATTTCAGCTATTCCACACAGCAATATTTCCACTGATATGTCCCCTAGAGCAGGGGACGTAAAGGAAATAAAAAACAAAAAGGACTCATCAAAATAAAAAAGCTTCTACATGGCTAAAGAAAACATCAAAAAAATGAAAAGAGAACCAAACGTATGGGAAAACATATTTGCCAATGATACCTCCGACAAGGGTTTGATCTCCAAAATATATAAAGAACTCACATGACTCCACTCCAGGAAGACAAACAAGCCAGTTAGAAAATGGGCAAAGGACCTGAACAGACATTTCTCCAAGGAGGACATACAGGGGGCCCTAAGACATATGAAAGGATGCTCAGCATCACTAGCCATCAGATAGGTGCAAACTAAAACCACAATGAGATACCACTTCACACCAGTGAGAATGGCCATTTTTAATGAATAAACAAATAAGTGCTGGCAAGGTTGTGGAGGAAAGGGGACCCTAGTACACTGTTCATGGGAATGCAGATTGGTATAGCCACCGTGGAAAACAGTATGGAATTTCCTCAGAAAACTAAAAATGGAACTGCCTTTTGACCCAGCCATTCCACTGCTGGGATTATACACTAAGAATCCCAAAACACCTACTCAAAAGAACCTATGCATCCCAGTATTCATAGCAGCACAATTTATAATAGCCAAGTGCTGAAAATAGCCTAAGTGCCCATCAGTAAATGAGTGGATGAAAAAACTGTGGCACATTTACACAGTGGAATACTTTGTAGCAGAAAGAAGGAGCTCCCACCCCTTGGGACAGCATAGATGGAACTGGAGAGTATTATGCTAAGTGAAGTAAGCCAGGCAGTGAAAGACAAATACCATTTGATCTCACCTATAAGTGGAACCTAATCAACAAAACAAACAAGCAAACAAAATATAACCAGAGACATTTAAATTAAGAGCAAAATGACAGTAATCAGAGGGGAGGTCAGAGGGGATAACTGGGGGGAAAGTGGGAAGGGTCATCCTCTAACATGTATAAAGAACCTATAGACAAAGCTAAAGGGGGGTTGGATCGAGGGTGGGAGGTGGGAATGGCTGGAGTCAGGGGGAGTAGAGGGGGTAAAATGGAGACAACTACTTGAACAACGATTTAAAAAAATAGAAAAAACACTTCAGGTTGTAAAAGAGAAAGTTTCTTAACACAAAAGCAACAGAAGAAACTAGAAAGAAATGATTAGTAGATTTGATTACATAACAATTCAAAACTCTGTATACCAATACAAAAAGGTAAATAAAAAATAATAAACTATTTCCAGATTAATAATGTTTTTACAACCTTGACATAGAAAACCTTTATTAAAATTGGTATATAAAAAAGATTGCAAAAGATCATAGGCAAGTGACATATCATGTGTTATAAGCTTATATAGAAATGTTCAACCTTATTATTAATAAATGCAATTAAAATTTATTGGTAATTTGTGTGATATAACATTTGTATGCAGAATTCAATAAAATAATGTTTATTAAAGTAATTATTGAGCACTTACTACCTTCCAGTTATTAAATGAGATGTTTTATGTAAAACAATCAACTATTTTCATGCATCAACCTTATAAGGTGAGTGTGCTTTCCTATGTTAAATGAGAAACCATGCATAAAATTTTCTGTCTTCCCAACTCCAAATCTGACTAATTTCATACCCTAGCCATAGCCACTATACTGTTACTCTTTTTTTAACTACCTAATAAGAAAATGAATACTTTTTAAAGATACATGTTAGCTAGTGCAATAAAATAAGTGCTATGATTAATTGTTGGGGGATTTATACATTGATACACTTCAAGAAACAATCATCCAGTCCATATGAAGATCACAGGTTAATGGAGACACTTTGACCCAATGTGTGTCCCCTTCTAGAATTCTACCCCCCAGACAATACAAAGACAAAGATTTACACCAAAGTAGATATATTGCTGTACTAGTCTCACTAATGAAAAATTGGAAACAGAATAAGCTAACGATATGGCAGCAAGGAAATCAATGATCAGATGTCTTGAAAATTAGATGCCAAATACTAAAAACCATACTTATGAATATGTAATCACATTTAAATTGACCCCAGAGGTAATATTGTTAGTAAAAATTAGGACAACTGCCATGTGCCTGCTTTTGCAGCGTCCTGTTTGCAAAAATGAAAGTGTTAGGAAAGGAATGGAAGACGAGAATGTGACTGCAGTAACACACTCCAGTGTAGGTCCGTTCTCTGTCGTCATTGGAGAGCTCCAGGAGAAACTACGATCCGCTTGCCACAATCTGCTGTCTTCACGTATTGTAACGTTTGGCTAAATTTTGTTGTGTTTTATGTTATACTGATCATTCATAACTATTATACTTATATTGTATTTCTACTTTTATATGTGTTAAAATACACATATACACACATATAAAAATAAGCCAGTTATTCAGTAGTTATTACTGGATGTTATCAATTATTTATATTTTTCTCATTATACTTCTCTGTATTTTTTAAAATTTTACAATGGCTATGAATTACTTTTATGTTTAGCATAAAGGGAACACAATTTTAAAGAGTACCACTATCTAATGCAAATTGCTATGTGGAGGATTCAATAACATAGTATGTATAAATAACCTAGCAAAGAGCTTACTATACAACAGATACTCAATAAGTAAATTAATTTTAGTAAATTAATTATAAGATTAGCAAATGCTTTTCCTTAAGATAATGTATGAACAGCTGTTAACTCTAAAATAGCCACTGGATATCAAATATTAGAATTTATAGATTCCTTTATAAGTTTTCCTTTGTGTGTTCCTATATTTCATATTCCAGGGAGAAAGCAAGGACAAAGAAACCAAGATTAAACCCAACACAAAAGATTATCCCACTGCTTTCTAATTGTTTAATGTTTTGGATGCAGGGGTTCTAAAGAGAGGTGAAACAGGGGAATATTACTCCCTGCTGTGATGTTCTCAATCTACATGATTGATGCCTGGTGGGGAAGGTAGGAGTAGGATTGGGAGAAGATCTTCAGGTAATTAGAATATAACTCTCCTTCCATCTTATTAAATAGATCTGTACAAGAGTTGCTAAAAGTAGATGTACACTTGTTTGGAAAATAATACCATAATTAATAAATAATAATATGAGAATAAAATCTGTCTCACATACTCACAACTGTAAGCCTGCTTTTGCCCACCTCCATTTTTATTTTTCTCTCCTTATGAGTCCATATTTGAAGCCATACAGAAGTCTTTTTTATTGGAGTTTGAGTTAGTGGGATGGGCTATAGTTTACCAGGTTGATTAGAAATGCAAAGGTGATAGCAGCAGAGGAAAGCCTAATTCTGTGTGTGGATCACCAATTCTGTTGTGACAGCTATTTAAAAGAGAGAGAGAGAGAGAGAGAGAGAGAGAGAGAGAGAGAAGGAGAATATGTTGTTTATTTTTAACTTCTACGTGATATGTTTATTTGATAGAGGCAAGTAGTGAATTAGGAAAGGGTGTTACAATATTATACTGGTGACCCTTACTCTTGCTCAATGCCTGGAAGTCCTTTCAGGTGCAGACCATGGAGAGTGACAGTATTTCCTTTATTTCAGCCCATTACAAATATATGGGAAGTTGGCGCAAACTACGTTAGCTTCCTCAGTAAGGTCATCCTGCAGTTCACTGACAGCTAGCCTTGGGTGGGCCTCTTCTTTCTGTTCTCCCTCCTTTATTTTCCTAGTCTCTCACTTATTCCCATGGTCCTTTCTGAGTTTCTCCAAGTCTGATTTACCAAACAGCCAGTACTCATTCCTCATTGTCAATTTTTAAGGAGGTATCCTTCAGATTTTTTAGAACAAAATCGACAAGACTAAGAAAGCTTACCACCTGCCCCATCTCCCAACCGCCACTAAAATTATTGCCTATTATCATGTATGAGGAGAACTTATGGCTAAGAAAATCTTTACTTTTTGTTTCACCAAAGTCTATTGCCATAACCCCTTAGCTAAGAGTGAGAAGCAGAAGAAAGAAAAAGATCAAGAGGATGTAATACCCAATCTTGCCACACAGATTATATTACAGCAAACCAAATATTCATCCCACAATCCAAAACAAGAGCTCCATATTCAACTACTGATCCTCTATAATTTATTAGAAAACCAGCTTTATGAGACTATTCCAAGTTATAGCATGGTTATTTCTTTATGAAATCATCCATTCTATAAGTTAATAATTACATTTTTATAGAACAACTATATGTTACATATGACAAGTAGATTCAGTGAACCAAAGACCTCTCTAATAGGCAGTGAGACCCTATGACTTCCTATGGATGGATTTCACCATTGATTATGTGTTATTTTAATTTCTGCTTCTCCATTTGAAAGTTGACATTGACTTGTAATTAAGCCTGTCTGGGCTTGCGGGCTGGGCGAACTTAAGGGAACTTTTGGCACTCTCCTGGTTCTCACTGTCACTGTTGTGAAGAGAGATGGCATGTGCTTAATGAGGAAAACTATGAGCTACAAAGCCACAATTAAGTCTCTCCCAGTGGTCAGTGAATAATCACGTGTGTGCCAATAGGAGCATTATAAAGGTTTGAGGCTGCCAGTGGAGAGGTGGTAAAAACAAATTTAAAGTTCCTAGTGTACGCATGATTAGCCATGAGAAAACATTTCTGTACAGTACTAGTGAGAGATGAGAGAATATTAATCAGCCAGGATGATTAGTATGAGAACGCTTAGTTGACTTTTAAAATACACTTGGCAATCCATATAAGACACATACATACACGTACCTCTTGTACACCTTGCTGTCCAGTCAAGAGTTGGAAAACAGCTGTTGTTACAATGCAGACATAGTATTCCAATAAGAGAATAGCAGTTTTAATTGCTGGGAACCCTGAGGGCAAGCTATCCTCAGCACTATGAATTAGCTGCTGTCGGACAAAGAGAGCAACTTGTGTGTGGTTAGGCCATCTGCACTACACTGATCTCGCCAAAAACAAGAAAATCTGCAATTGACATTACAAAAAAGATACTAGGACCTTGGCCCCTGTGTAGTCTTCCAGGCCATCTTGGGTGAGACAGCTTCCAGGCCTGGCTGGCAGCCAAAACAAGCAAAACAAATGCATTTCAATCATTCAGCTCTAAGTGCTTATGTGTTCTTGAGCAGGATTGCCTCCAAATAACTTATGCAAGGAAAGCATCAGTATATTTTGGATGGGATTAATGCTACTTTGATCTCTCTTCCTCCCAAAGTGCTTACTTGCCTTGAAATATGTTTAGTTTTCTATTACTGATATAAAGAAAATCATCACATATTCAGTGGCTTAAAATAAAACACTTCTATTATCTTGCAGTTCGGGAGGTCAGCAGTCTAACATTGCTTTCACGTGCTAAATTCAAGTTGTCATCAAAGCTATGTTCCTTCAACCAGTGGACCAAGATGGCTAAGAATGCAGCCCAACACAAAATCATAAATTTACTTAAAACCTTTTTTTGCTCATCAGTTTTCATTAGTGTGTGTGTATTTAATGTGCGGCCCAAGACAACACTTCTTTCACTGTGGCCCAGAGATGCCAAAAGGTTGGACATCCTTGCTTAAGGGAAGCATTTTCTTGCCTTTTATGGCTGCCACATGACCCTTCTGTCTTCAACCCGTCTTCCCATGATTATGGCTCTCCGACTGTAAGCCCTCTGTCTTCCCTTATAAGAGTCCTTCTGAGTACATCGAGCCCCCTAGATTATCCATTAATTTTCCTGTCCCAAGATTCTTAAGTCATGTTTGCAACATATTCCTGGGTTCCGGTAATTAGGATGTGAACATTTTTGACATGGGAGAGTGGAGGGACAGACAATTATTTGACTACAATAAACTACATGTTAATAGTTAATAGTTATGCATGTACAGGTACATCTACAGAAAAGGGGAAATTCAGTTGGAAGGATGCCAGAAAATACAGGAGATCCGGAAGAGACAAAAAGAAATACTGAGAAAACTCAGTTCACCTATAAAAATGATGTGCACAAAATACCTGTAGGTATCCTCTGAATAGGAAATGGATGTGGCCAAACTATTGTGAATGACATACTACTTAAACACCCCCTTCACTTGTGCAATCATGTAGGCATATTTGTCAACTTCAACTCTTCAGCTGGTCTTCCTTCTTATCAGGAACAAACTATAGCCATGCAGAGAATTGGCTGTAATGATGCTTGAGAGCACATCCATTAACTTTCGAGTCTCACCGCAGTCAGTTATGCTAATAAGTCACTATTGTGTAAAAAGTGAACATAGAGTTAAAACATTCAGGATTATATTTGTTTCTAATTAACAAGTATTTAATAAAGTGGCAACTGGAGTCATGGACTGGGACAGAGCTATGAAGGACCGAGAAGGAAGCCCCCTTTTATTCCTTACCAAACCAGTCCCATCTCCATATACCTACCCCAATTTCCAGAACAAATTATGTCTCATTCACATTTCTCTGCCTTTGCCTTGAGCCATTCACTCACTCAGAGTTCTTTGCCTTTTTTCTGTTTCCTATTCTGCCTTGCATTTCAATTCTCACCTCAAAGGCACGCTCTGAGGACTTTGCGTACATCCTCTCTAAGTGACATTAATCACCCCCCTTCTGAACTCATACAGTGCTTTCAGTGGTGCCACGCTACTCACCTCCGCGCCCTTCACAGCAATGCAAGTGTCTGAACACTTCTGATCAATAAATGTGATTACATTAAATTGGATTGATTATTTCATAACTGTACCTGTCTTGAAATAATGTGTCACTTATTACAAAGAGTTTCCTATGCAAAGAGAAAAACAACCAAATTCATTTATTATTAGAACAGTGACTTGAAAACATGCATATGGGCAAGTTGCAAAAACAGATTCTAGAGTTCCACCATCAGAATCTAAATCAGTAGGATGAAGGTAGAGCACAGGGAGATTCCTTTTAATAATAACTTTTAAATATGCACATCCAGGAAGTCCTGGATTACATTCTATAATGAAAAAGTAAATTATAATGCTCATGGATAGATATATTTACAAAGAATTATTTCTTCTTTAATAGTTAAATAAAATCCGGCTTTTTGTAAATAATTTGCTTAATAAATGGAGTCTCCCATAGGGAGTGGGGTGGAGATATAGGTGGGTGGAACCTGGATTTCCTGTCTTTTACCACATGCCATAATGGTCAACTTAGTGTCTTACCTATTTTGCTATACAGAACTCTTTAAGACAAATATAATTAATTTCTAGATGATAAATATTTAAAAGTAGGAATAGAAAAAAATAGAAGCTAAAGTGAACATCTAGTCTAACTACTTTATTCTAGCTAATTTTAATTTAATTGCAAATGTGGTACACATCCAGTCTCTGTCTCCTGTCCTTGGACCAGCATGGTTTTACTGTACTCAGTCATTCTTCTTCTTCTTATCATCATCATCATCACCATCATCACCACCACCACCATTTAGCATTGGTCTAGTTGTTTCTTGACCACAATTATACGTTCAGCTTCTTGTGAGACATGATAACATCTGATTCAGTATTTGGAACCATAATAAGAATGTATTCATGAGACAGAAAGAAAATGTAATTTTAAGAAAAAAATTTGAGATGATGTTTAAATTTCAAAGATATTTATATGTGGTTAATGTCCTACTCATGTATTTTGTGGCATTTACCTTTCATAAGGTTATATTCACACACAAACACAAGTGTGTGCATCTTTAGCTCATCTTGTCTTTAAATTACACTTTAGCTTATTACCTGGTGTATATCTTCTCATAACTCTTTATAGTTCCCTCATTTCTTCCTTCCATAGAATGTCTCCTTCCATAGTTGATTCACAATTTACTATACATAAACTTAATACTTAAACTTGATTTTGTTGCATATGTGCAACCCAACATCTCTCTCTCTATTCACATGAGCATTTATCGTCAAAATAGTATACACTGTCTCATTGCAAAAGTTGAGCTATTTCTTGCCAACATGATTTTCAAAGATATATCAGCAAAAGTAGTAACAGTGCTTTTGTCCTGTTTTGGCAAACAGGTTGTTCAGTAGCTAATCCCCCCAAGTGCAATACTGTTTACTATATTTCTTCTAAGCTACTTGGCAGAATTATTAAAGTGATTATTTTCTAACTCACTCCAACTCTTTTATCACACCCCTATAACAGACCGAACAACAACATAAATGACAGAAATATATTGTCACGTATCTACTCACCCTATGGTTGAGAACATTATTGATCTAATTTCCTACCTCTTTCTGTTTCAATATTATCATTTATAACAATGATAAAGAATTAATTAGTGTTTGCAAGTATACATTTATGTGGGGGGCAGGGGAGGCAGAATAGCGATAGAAAAAATGTGAAGTGTTTGTTCATGGACCATAAAAGCTCTTCATCTAAGAGGATAAATCTAACACGTACATGGTAAGTGCAATACAACACACAGTGTGTGTTACGTCATTAAGAGATTCAACGTGCTTTAGGACAAAAGAGATGATTTTTTTTAAGTTGCCTTATAAAATCAAGAAAGACATTCTGAAGATAGCATCTTAGAAGTGAAAGTCCTGAAAGCTTTTCAACGAGTGGAAAGTGGTGTGGTGAGTGACTTTTGGCAAAATGTGGAGTACATTTCGATGTGTGAAGAAAAATAATTTTTTAGAATAACTCATACATTGGGTTAATAAAAGATCTAACACAGATAAAGGCTCAAAATTTAAGCTTCAGAATTAAGTATACATTCTATAGGAATGTGAACCAATGCACTGTTTTTCAATGAGGAGCAGTAGGATAATTCTAATAGAATTGTGAATGAGGACAGAGAAAAAGGAAGACGTTAGAAACATTTGAAAAATTCCTCATTTGGCTAAGAGGGAATGTCAAGGCTCAGATTTGTTGTCTCATAGAAGCAACTAAAAATTAATAAACTATATTTTTAAAACATAGCACCAAAGGCATTGAAACCAGACAGCAAAGAAAGACGGTCCCTGACAGGTGGTAAAAGCCGTAAGCTCTACAACTGCACCAGCCTATCGCCTGGGAAAAGTTTCCAGAGCCCCTTGCATTGTAGAAATGGAAGAGTCCAGAGAAAACAAAGTGGAAACTGTTTGCTGAGCAGAGTGCTAGAAAGGAGAATGCACAAAAAAAGAGCTTCTAAAACCTGCAAAGAATTCCTATTAAGTATTTAGTTAACTGAAAATAATCATATGCATACACAGATATCAACTGTGCCCAGAGGGAGAAAAAAAAAAAAAAAAACACCTGAAAAGGGTCAAAGAAACAGCGCTTACCTAGCCAGGAAGAGTTAACTGTTCCGATAGCTGCGTGGGAAACCTCGTAATACAAGAGGCATGGTTAGAGGGCCAAGAGGATATTGTGCCAGTACTGAGGAACATTTATCCTAGACTACATGGTGTTCTCAGCTCGCTGACGTGTATCAGGTAGAATTCGGAAACACCCTCAAGATTTTTGCTCCCTCATGTGTATGCCTCGTATAATTCCATTTTTTTGAATATGGGCATGATCTATGCATATGATGAGATTTAAGTTTATACTAAATGACGAAAGTGAAAATATTTTGGATATAAAATCCCCAATGAGTATAAATAAATAAAGTCTTTTTAAAAATCCCCAAATAGATGATTTTGAGTTAATAAAAAGGAAATTAGGTGGGGTGGGCCTGGCCTAATCCAGTGCAAGCCCTTAAAGGAGAACCTGGATGCTCCGTGAGTAGTGCTTTCCCTACTGTCTTTGACCACTGGGCTATCATGCTTTGAGAAGGCCGATGAGAGACACACACACCCAGAAAAGGCAGAGGCCTCCAGGAGATGGGAGTGGATCCTGGAAGATCTCTAGTCAGAAAATTAGGGCCTCAGTACTGCAGCAGCAAGGACCTGAATTCTGCCAATAACCACGCCCGGACACCAGACAAGAATGCAGCCCAACCTGCATTGTAGACTCGCTGGACCTCAAAAAGAGACCCAGTTAGCTGGCAGCTGGCCACCTAACCCACAAAAATTATGAAATAATAAAAGAATTGTGATTTTAAATATCACTAACTTTGTGATAATTTGTTATGCGGCAATAGTAAACTAATATAGTAAATCTGAAATTAGGAGTCCAAAGGTGCAAACTGTTTCCAAATAATTTCACCATGTCTGTTAACTAAGTTTAAGGATATTTATATACATATAAGTATACCAAACTCACAAGAAGATAAAATTCTTTTTGAAAGATTTATTAATGTATGTATGTATTTTTAGAGAGAAGGGAAGGGAGGGAGAAAGAGAGAGAGAGAAACATCAGTGTGTACTTGCCTCTCATACACCCCCAACCTGGGACCTGGCCTGCAACCCGGGCATGCGCCCTAGACTGGGAATCAAACCGACAACCCTTTGGTTCTCCAGCCAGGACTCAATCTAGTGAGCTACACCAGCCAGGGCAAAATTCTTAATGTCCAACAATAAATAAAAGTTGCCAGTATTCAAAGAAGCAAGGAAATAAACAGTAAAGAGGCTCCTAAAAAATTTAAGAATAGAGTTACCATATGACTCAGCAACTCCTGTTCTGGATACCTACCCCCAAAATTTGAAAACATGTATTCGCAATGATATATGCATCCTTATGTTATTGCAGCATTATTCATAGTGGTTGAGACATGGAAACAACCAAAATGTCCTTTAATAAATGCCTGCACAAAGCAGATGTGGAACATATGTACAATGGAATACTACTCCACCATAAGAAAAGATGAAATACTGCCATTTGTGACAACATGGATGAATCTTGAGAATATCATGCTAAACAAAGTAAGTCAGACAGAAAAAAATCAAAAGCCATAGGTAGGATATAAAACTGAAAGCAATAAATAAATAAACACGAAAAAAACAAACAAAAACTTTGTAGACACACACAGTTTGGTGGATACCAGAGGAAGGGAGGGTAGGGGCACTAAAATGTAGAGGGTGAATATATGGTGCTCAGAGATTTGACTTTGGATGGGAGGGCACATAACACAATATATAGATGATGTGTCATAGAACTGTACACTTGAAACATGTATAATTTTATTAACCAATGTCAACCTAATAAATTTAATATATATATGTATATCACAATGATGAGAAAAAAATGAGTCGACTGACTTAAAATTGTAAAGATTACAGAATTAGTAGACAAACATATTGAAATATAAATACATTGTCATAAATTAATCATTTTCTGTATTTCTTATATTCAAGAAACTAGAAGTAATAACATGGAAGAGAGAAAAGAAATGCAATTCTAATTTACAGTGATTAGCTAAATAATATGTAGGCATAGTCCATGAACACAGACAATAATGTGTTGAGGACCAGAGGGAGGAGATGGAGGGAGGGGTCTAATTGGAGGTGGACAAAGTGGGGGGAAAATGAGGAACATCTGTAATAGTGTCAACAGAAAACTAAAACACATAAATAAATACACACATAAATGCATAAATAAATAGAAGAGAATTGGAGGTAGCCACAAATGGAGGGGACTCCCAAAATCAGCATATAAATCTTCCCTAAATTCTTGCATGACACCTGAACCCACACACACTGGAGACTCCAATAATCTGAAGGTAAGCAATAGTTAGAAGATGGAAATGTCAGATCTGAGATTTCAGCAGTTGCCCAAGGAAAGAAGACAAAGTGTGAAGTTCAAGTTTTGTCAAGACATAAGACCTTGGTAAACAGCTTGAACTTTCATGACTTAGAAGTAAATATTATATCTGAAGACTATAAGATTTTTTCTAAGTTTATGAGCAAAAGTTAAAAAAAAACAATTATATGTCCTAAAGAAGAATAAAATTAAGGTTCCATTTTAAAAGTACAATGTGTGCCTTGAAAAATATACTACATGGAATTAAAGACATATTAAACATTGCAGAAGAATACTGAAATTGCACACTTAACAAAAGTTAATAAGCTAATTAGATAACTGAAAAGAAATTGGAAAAAATATCAATGACCTAAAGAAAAATTTCAAAGAGCCAAATATATGGGTTATTGAAGTCCCCCAAAAGATCAGAAAAATATTTGAAATGTAATTGCCAAAAAAAGTCAAATATCATGAACACTACAAACACACTAAGGTAAGAATCTTAGTAAATCTAACTATAAGAAATATTTAAGAGCCAAAAAGAAAGAACAAAGCTAAACCTCAGAAAGAGAGCTAAGGGAAGAGGATATAGTCAATCTATCTGATGGAGAATTTAAAGCTCTGGTAATCAAAATACTCACAGAACTGATTGTGCTTGGTTGAAAAATGAAAGAACAAAAAGAAAGATATCCAAAGTGAAATAAAAGTAAAATATTCAGGGAACCAAAGTGACATGAAAGAAACCAGGACTCAAAGCAACAACTTGGAACAAAAAGAAGAAATAAACACCAACTGGAACAGAATGAAGAAACAAGAATTCAAAAGAATTAAGAGAGGCTGAGGAATCTCTGGGGCAACCTGAAATGCTCCAGTATCTGAATTATAGGGGTGCCAGAAGGAGAAGAACAACAGCAAGAAATTGAAAACTTATTTCAACAAATAATGAAGGAAAACTTCCCCAATCTGGCAAAGGAAACAGACTTCCAGGAAGCCCAGAGAGTCCCAAAGAAGTTGGACCCAAAGAAGAACACACAAAGGCACATCATCATTAAGTTACCCAAGATTAAAGATAAAGAGAGAATCCTAAAAGCAGCAAGAGGAAAGGAGACAGCTACAAAGGAGTGCTCCTAAGGCTACCAGCTGATTTCTCAAAAGAGACCTTACAGGCAAGAAGGGGCTGACAAGAAGTGTTTGAAAACATGAAGGGCAAGGACCTACATCCAAGACGACTCTATCCAGCAAAGCTTTCATTTAGAATGAAAGGGCAGATAAAGTGTTTCCCAGATAAGATCAAGTTAAAGGAGTTCATCATCACCAAGCCCTTATTATATGAAATGTTAAAGGGCCTTATTTAAGAAATTGAAGAAGACCAAAACTATGAACAGTAAAATGACAACAAACTCAAAACTGTCAACAAATGAACCTAAAAAAATAAAAGAAAGAAAGAAAAACAATGAAAACAAAAACTAAGCAAACAACTAGAACAGGAACAGAATCAGAGAAATTGACATCACATGAAGGGTTTGCAGGGGGAGGGGAGGAATAGGGAGAAAATGTACAGTGAAGAAGCATAATTGGTAGGCATAAAATAGACAGGGAGAGGTCAAAAATTGTACAGGAAACAAAGAATTCAAAGAACTTGTATTTACAACCCATGGACATGAACTAAGGGGGGTTGCTGGAGGGCTGGAGGGTGCAGGGTGGAGAGGGATAAAGGGGGTAAAATTGGAAAACTTTAATAGCATAATCAATAAAATATAATTGTAAATAAATAAAATGAAGCATTTGAAATAAAAAAGAAATATTTAAGAAAAGCACTGAGACATCATAAAATTGCTTAAGACAAATGATTCAAAAAAACTCAAAAAGAGCTAAAGAAAAAAGTACATTATTAGAACCAACGTGGAGGCATAGGTAGACACACTGCCCCTCCTCACACAACCAGAACTGACAGAAAACCTAACGTCAAGGAGGTACAACACCAAGTAGATTAAAAAGAGACATTCATCCATACCGGTAGGAGGGGCGGAGACGGGCAGCCAGGGTGGAGAGGACTCGCGTGGCCATGGCAGGACAAAGACTGGCGGAGTGTGGGACGAATGGGGCAGGCAGTCCAACTACTAGCAGACCCTGCAACCCCACATTCTCGCACAGATAAACCGAGAGGGCTGGACTCAGAGTGGCAGAGAACGGGTCCTGCAGAACTTGGGTAGCACCCGGAGTCCCCACATTCGCGCACAGATAAACCGGGATGAATGGCAGGGAGCGAAGCAGACTGCGCAACCCAGGGCTCCAGAGCAGGGAAATAAAGCCTCAAACCTCTGATTGAAAACGCCAGTGGGGGTTGGGGCGGAAGCAGGAGAGACTCCCAGCCTCACAGGAGAGGTCGTTGGAGAGATCCACAGGGGCCTGGGGCGTGCACAGGCCCACCCACTCGGGAACCAGCACCAGGGGGGCCCAATTTGATTGTGGGTAGCTGAGTGAAAGATTGAAATCGGTGGAGAGTGGAGCGGGCACCATTGCTCCCTCTCGGCCCCTCCCCCACATACAGCGTCACAGCGCAGCGACCAGCCTTACCCCGCCCAGGTGAACACCTAAGGCTCCGCCCCTTAAAGTAACAGACGCACCAAGACCAAAAAAAAAAAAAAAAAAAAAAAAAAAAAAAGGCCCAAATGACAGAACACTTAAAAGCTCCAGAAATAATTCAACTAAGCAGCGAACAGATAGCCAACCTATCAGATGCACAGTTCACTGGTAATCAGGAAGCTCACAGAATTCGTTGAATTTGGTCGAAAACTAGATGAAAAAATGAAGGCTATGCTAAGAGAAACAAAGGAAAATGTACAGGGAACCAATAGGGATGAGAAGGAAACTGGGACTCAAATAAACAGTGTGGACCAGAAGGAAGAAAGAAACATCCAACCAGAAAAGAATGAAGAAACAAGAATTCGGAAAAATGAGGAGAGGCTTAGGAACCTCCAGGACATCTTGAAACATTCCAACATCCGAATTATAGGGGTGCCAAAAGGAGAAGAGGAAGAACAAAAAATTGAAAACTTATTTGAACAAATAATGAAGGAGAAATTCCCTACTCTGGCAAAGGAAATAGACTTCCAGGAAGTTCAGGAAGCTCAGAGAGTCCCCAAAAAGTTGGACCCAAGGAGGAACACACTAAGGCACATCATAATTACATTACCCAAGATTAAACGCAAGGACCTACATCCAAGATTACTGTACCCAGCAAAGCTATCATTTAGAATGGAAGGGAAGATAAAGTGTTTCCCAGATAAGGTCAAGTTAAAGGAGTTCATCATCACCAAGCCCTTATTATATGAAATGTTAAAGGGACTTATCTAAGAAAAAGAAGATAAAAAATATGAACAGTAAAAATGACAGCAAACTCACAGTTATTAATAACCACACCTAAAACAAAAACAAAAGCAAACTATGCAAACAACTAGAACAGGAACAGAACCACAGAAATGGAGATCACATGGAGGGTTATCAATAGGGGAGTGGGAGGGGGAGAGAGGGGAGAAAGGTACAGAGAATAAATAGCATAAATGATAGGTGGAAAATAGACAGGGGGAGGGTAAGAATAGTGTAGGAAATGTAGAAGCCAAAGAACTTCTAAGTATGACCCATGGACATGAACTATAGGGGGAGAATGTGGGAGGGAGGGGGTAGGCAGGATGGAGTTGAGTGAAGGGGGGAAATGGGACAACTGTAATAGCATAATCAATAAATACATTTTTTAAAAAGTACATTATTTATGAGAAAAATAAAGATGACAATTGCAGATTTCTTGTAGAAACAATGTAAGCTAAAAGACAGTAGAACCACATTTTTGAAGTACTAAATGATATTAAATTAGTATTTTTATGCAGTTTGGCTATGTTTCAAAAAAACAAATCTGTAATAAAGTCTTCTTCACACATTAAGAAAATGAAAAGTTATTCACTAGTAGAATTGCACTATAATAAATGTTGAAGGAATCCTTCAGTCAAAAGGAAAATGATAACAAATTTCAGCACTAAAAATGATAAAGTTCATCCTGTTTTATAAATAAAATAGCATATACAAATGCTTTTGTTATTTAAATATTTTGAAAAAGATAAATCATGCTGAAAGCAAAAACCAATGTTGTGGGGCATGTATATATATTTTAAAGATGTTATTTATTTAGTTTTAGAGTGAGGGGAAGGGTAGGAGAAAGAGGAGAGAAACATCAATGTGTGGTTGCCTCTCATGTGTGTTCCACTGGGGACCCTGCCTGCAATGCAGGCATGTGCTGTGACTGGGAATCAAACCAGCAACCCTTTGATTTGCAGGCTCTTGCTCAGTCCATGGAGCTACACCAGACAGGGCATGGGGTATATATTATATATAGAAGTAAAATTTGTATTAACAATAACATAAAGACAAAGGGAGGAAAAGTGAAAGGACATATTTATGAGGTTCTTATACTATAAGTCGTACACTCTAGTATATCATCACTTGAAGGTACAGTGTGATGAATTTTCCATGTATCTTTTAAACTGTAAAGCAATCAACATAATGAGAGAAGAAGGAATTATAGCTAGCCCAACAAAAAATAAAGGAAAATAATAAAATTAATCAAAAAGTATGTTAAAACATAAAATGTGTAGGACAAATAGAAAACAAATAGCAAGATGATAGACACAATTAACAGACATATATCAATGATTACTAATAGTGATTACATAAAAAACCATGTAAATACCCCAATTAAAATGCAACACGTATCAAACAGGGTAAAGAAACAGTGCCCAGTTATCTGTTTCCTGTGAGAGTCCCTTTTAAATATAAAAAAATAAAAACATAGGGTAAAAGTAAAGAGTAAAAAGGTAAAAGAAATTGTACACCATGTTAACAGTACTGGAAAGAAACCAGAGTGGATTATATTAACAACTGCAAAAGCAGATTTCATAGCAAAAAAATATTACCAGGCATAATGAAGATTGTTTCATTATGACAAAGGAGTCTATTTGTTAGGAGGAGGAAATAAACAATGCTAAATATTTCTTGATTTAAAAGCAAATACACAAATAGTGGATGAAAATTAGCACAGAGCTATCACTAAAATCACATTAACATGCCAAAGTAAAAAGACTGTACATACCAAGTGTTGGAGAACATAGGGAACAACTTGAATTGTAGAAATGTAAAATGGTAAGATCATTTTGAAAAAAAAAAGAGGGAATAAAAATTAAATACATACCTAAAGAAACATGAATCTAGAGTGACAGAAAGCAAGTCAGTGGTCTCCTGTGTAAGGGGGAGGTATGGGAAGGGTGAGAAATAAGAATTTCAGTGGGTCATGACGGCATATTTGAGGGTGGTTGATGTGTTCCTTATCTTGACTGTGGTGATAGATTCATGTATACTGGATGATTCCACTTATATAACACTCTCAGTATTACAAAACCATAGAGATGAGGTCAAATTAGTGGTTGCCAGTGGACCGGAAGGGAGGTCGAGTGAAGGGATGGTTGAAAATACAAAAAGGCACCTCCAGGGCACTGTTTTGTGGTGATGACTTGTTCTGTGTCTTGATTGTTTTGATGGTTATACAAACTTATACATGGGAAAAATTGCATAGAACTGCAGAAACATACATGCACAAAAACAAATGAATGCAAGATAAAAAAATTAAATAAGGTCCATCATGAACTTAATGGTAATGTACCATAGTCAATTTCCTGTTTCTGATGTTGTGTTGTAGCTACACAAGATATCACCATTGGAAGAAGCTGGGTGAAGAGTTCATGAAACTATGTGCTATTTTTTTAAATTCCTGTGAGTCTATAACTTAACAAAATTAAATATCCCATTTTTTAAATAGGATATTTAAGTATAGACTTTCTGGATTTTTGTCTTTTATTTTGCATTTTTTAAACATAGTGGTTTAAAATAAACTACTATAAGATGCTTTGCTGGTTCTTGATTTATAGAAACTACTATGTATGTCTGGTATGGAGTAATTGATCATACTACATCCCGGGAAGAAAATCGTTCTCGGGGAATAATGTTTACATCTAGTATTTACTACTTAGATTATGTCAGCTAGCTGTTAAATTACAAAATTGCACTGTAAAGTCAATGACATTGGTTTATTATCTTTCATTGCTTAGCTTGGGGCACCTTCCTGTATATAAGCTTTTCTTACCCTAATCATAATCTCCCTTCAAATGCCACAACCAACCTCCTCCAATTGCCTTTGTAAAATTATTGTACTATTATTTCTTTGTGACTAGAGAATAACTTATATAATCCTCAATTATTATATATTATCTACAGTTATTTGATAAACATATCTTGCTATCTATGAACTATAGTTTTTTCCTTTGGCTCATTTACCCATTCACTGATTATTGCTGATTTTTTAATTAATGGTATTTTTTATTTATTTAATTGGTCTATTTTTCCAATTCTGTTCTCATTAATAAAATGATAGTATGTTACCAAGCTGAAAACTTTGGAATTATCTTAGATCCTTCCCTCTCTATCACATACATAGACACTCATTACATACTTTGCTTCTCTCTCCTGAGATCTCCAAAATATTTCTCCCTCTCACATTTTATCGCATGGTTATTCTGTCATCATCCTCAGTACTGCTACTCAATAGTCTTTTCTCTGTCTCTAGCCATGCCCCTCTCATCTATCATTTATACCACCTTTCTGACATATAAAAATAATTATGTCATTTATTTGCTCCATATTCCTTCACCATCCCACTGCCAAGCCTGTTTTTCATTGATTCTAAATTATCACCCACATTTTATTTTTGTATCACAAACTTGCTTAAGGAGCAAACTTGCTTAAGGAACTCATTTTCATGGTGAGAATATAACTAAGGTTCCGTAAATGCCATAACAGAAAGTCAGTTTTTCTACACGTGTGTCTAGAATGGAAATCATATCAGTAACTCTTCAACCAAAAGTGAAGAATGATATCACACCAATCTTTTTGCCAAAGCGTTTGCAACTAAATCGATCCAGCACTTACCAAAAGCTCAGATGAGAATCTAACAGCTGAGAGGGGCATGTTCAGTAAACTCTATCCTTGTATTAAGTTACATCACATATACAAAGTATTTTATGTATAACTGCATCCCTTCTCTGCAGAAATTGTAATTTGACATGATAACTTTATCTTTTTAATTTTTTTTAAGACAGGCAATTTATATTATATTTATAGAAGGTGATATATTATTTGTGAAGTGTTTGTGTATTTATAAAATATCACATACCTGGAGAAAGCCTGTATTATTGCAACTTACATAATGGTCATGTGTTCAAATCTCTCTAAGGAGATTCTTGGGGAAAATATGTTTTAAGACAAACTTTTTAAACCCAGAATATATTTTAGGTTTTATATTGACTGATAGAAAATTCTATTTTGAGACTAAATTTTGCCAATTCTTAATGACTAAAAGAGATATATTCTAGCCATAATTCTCTTCCCTCCAAATAGTTAATCAATTAATTGTTTCTTATCCCTTTTTACTATTTTTAGTTGATGATATTTTAACTAATTTTTTAGGAATATTGAAAACAAATCTGGTTCCTTCTTTTTTGGAAGAATAGGTGTCAAAGACTTAAGAATAACAATATTCATATCAAATCAATATTTAGCTTTTTATCATAAACTGCAAATTTCCCAAACTAAAATCATTATCACCACTAAACAATGACTTTTTCTTAGATTCCCAACTCTTATTAATAGCTTCAATATTGTTTTAGGAATCTAGAAACATCTCCTTTTTTTTCAGTATTTAATCAGGCATTATAATTTCCTATTTTCCCCATGGAATGTCTTCCATAGGTATCTCTTCTCAATTTTAACATCCATCACTCTGTCTAGGTTTAATTATTTGTAGTTTCTGCAAGAATCTCACAACAAATCTCCGTTATCTTCAATGATAGACTACATTCTAAATTCATTCTACTATTTTTGTCATAGTGCTTACTTGAAACACTGCTTAAATCATATTACTGCTCCAAACCTATACTGATACACTCTATTCTAGTTATTGAATCTGATTTTCAATCCTCTTCTAACCGTAGCTTTTAGTTTAGCCTGGCCAGTTACTAACAAAATAGGACATTTTAACATAGTCTTTTCAATTCAGAAATATTTGTCTTGGATGACTTCTTAAGACATTTTAATTTAAAAAGGAATTGGGGGGGGGAAGTCTGGGGATAAAGCAAGTTTCAAGGATCAGGGAAAAGGGGAGGGAAGACATGAGAAGTGTGATATAGGAATATGAGTTGCATATTTTGTTTGGTAATCAGTTTTGTAATCCAGTATCTTTTAGGGGGTAGAAAAGATGTAAAAATCAAAATATTTCTTGTACCAGATAGTTGCAAATGACCTTGTCAAGATAGCTAAGTTATAGGTCATATCCCATTTCCTAATGCTCTACCTACATTCCCCATGCTTTCTTCTAACGCGAAGCTGTATTTTATTATTCTTACGTGGTACTATCTTCTCCCAGTCTTTATTCCAAACTGAACTGTCCTTAAATCGCAGTTGAATCACTAAATTTCAGACTTAAAATTAATCTGTTTCTGTCAATTTCTATAGAATCTGTCAGAAACACTCATATTTCTTTTCAATCGTTTTTTTTTTTTCTTCTAGTTTTCACCTGAGGACATTTTTTTATTGCTTTTAGAGAGAAACGCTGATGTGATAAAAAAAAAAAAAAAAAAAAAAAAAAAACCTTTGATTGGTTGTCTCCCTTACGCACCCAGAGCAGGGACGGAAGCTGCAACCTAGGTATGTGCCCTGACCGGGAATCGAACCCATGATATTTTGGTTAGGGGATGGCACTCCAACCAAGTGAACCTCACACTGGCCAGGGCTTCTTTTTTATATCTACTTTTAAATGTGACACATCTTGATAGCGTCACCACAGTTACCTGAAATATAAAATAAGTGTGTTTAAAATTTTGTCCTGTACAGTGCTTGTCATACTGCTACATGTATCAATAGGATCTGCTAAATATCAGATGGTCGATGAACCAATAAAACATTGTGTTAATAAAAGTGGTCTGCAAGCTTTTCAATTTTATTAGTTTCTTACCTAATATTTTATATAATCAAAATTCTATTAGAGTGATGCATTGTCCTAATTTATTGGGAAGATACAGCATGTTATTTTATTTAATGTTCACACAAACTACTCAGAAGTTATGAAAGGTGTATTGTTAAAGACAAGGGGAAAAACACTAAAAAATTAAGGATTTGCCCAAGACCCTATAGCTAATAGTTTTGCAGCTGAGATCCTTCAAGTCACTATTTTTTCCTACTGGATACCTTGCTTTTCTTGGGCAAAATATATATCTATTACTAACATAGAAATCATTTCAAAAGCAAAGTAAAAGCAGTACTGGAGAAGTCTCCAAAGTTTTTAGATAAAACTAATGAAAATATCCATTTGAATAACTACAAAAATTCTGCTTATTATAAATTTCATGTGTATATTCATAAAATATACTTAAATTGTAGTAATTCTTTGTTTAATCAGTTGCTGTGCTCTTTTGTTCCTAAGTGAATTTGTATTCAGTAATCACAGTATCCAAATGATACTGTGTGAAATGTACTTCTATTTTTTATTACTTAAAAATCTGTGTGTAATGCAACACTGTCTTGCAGCACAAAAGTATGGAAATTCAGATATTTTATATGCATGGAACATGAACAGCCATAGTAATTAAAACAATTGGCAAAGATAATATCGGGGTCAGAGAATACAAGGAAAATGGATCGTGACTGACTTTATAATTGTTTTGTAAAGTGCATTATTAAATAATTGAAATTGTTACAGCATGCAAGCCATATCATCATATCTTCACCCATTCATACAATTTTCCACAAATATGAGTTGAGCCTGTACTACCTAAAGTCTCTATGGTTCATATACAGCCTTTCTTCAGAGAACACAAGCAATATAATTTGGTAAATTGACCAAAAAAGTAATAGGTTAAAAAAATAATAATCTTATTAGGTCAAAATGACTTTAATATTATGAAATGGTCATTTTATATTGTCTCCTAGAATAGCCTTATCTTATGATAAAAAATAAGCTTATACTGTTTTCCCTTTTACTTGGGAATTTTTATATAAAGACAATAAGCATAAAAGTTTAGATTATTTCCAAATGTATGTTTGGTTGTCTAACACAGTTTTAGGCAACCAAGAAGTTCCTGTTCCTAGAGTCATCATAGGGTCTTCCGACCTTCATAAGCATATTCATAGCAACCATCCCCTCAGTAGTGGTCAGTTTATGGACAGGGAAGCAAAATGAAACTGGGCTTTGAAGTCACACATACTGAGCTCACTCCCCAGTTCTTCAATTCACTGTGTGACACCAAGCATGTTAGTTGCCCACAACTGTATCTGTAGAGTTCATACATAGTGTTACTTTTTGTATTTGGGTAATGCACAGCTATACAAATACATGTAAAACATAGATAATAAAAAATACACATGGAGTTGTTGTGAGGACTGAACAAAATAAACATATAAGATGATTATCAGAGTTCCAGGGACTTGGCACAATTTAAACAATTGCAGTTATTACTATACCTTATTTTCAAATTTTCCTAATTTAATTTGCAATTATATACTTCCACTTGTTTAATGTTATTTCTTCAGTACTACTGGAACATATTATACATTACTTAAGGCTAGAAGTTGTTTTGCTTTGTATTCTTTTCATATTTATGCATAATTATTAACTTTGACTTATTTAATATTTAAAACTAAAATTGGCAACTTCACTGAGAAAGACTACTGGAGACATATTCATATTGGCTCATAGAATGTCATATTGTGTTTTTAAAAGATTGATCAAATTATGAGGTATGAATTAGAAGTAGATGAATAAATTTGCATTTTTAAAAAATAAGATGTTGACATTTTCAACCATTAAATATAGAATTAGAGTAAATCAATTAGGAAAATAATATATTGAATGAAATAATCACTTCTAAGCCTGACTTGTAGAAATTGAAGAAAATACACCTTGAAGAGTTAATATGGGTTATTTCTATTTTATCAGTCCAGCATAATTCCAAAAATAATACAAAAGAAATGGATCAAGGCTTTGGGCGTAATGAAACAGTAATCTTTAAAGATTAAAGGCCTAATAGAATAGAAGACTCTTTATGTGTGCTTATGTCATGTATTCTGTTTATACACATATAATAAAAGGAAGATACTGGTTATTCTCATTTTCAGATTTTAAATATGTTCTCATTTTGATCCAAATGTGTTCTCAGGGATATTTTTTAATGCACATCTCAAAAGAGTGCTTTCTAGTCATTTTGTGCCAACATTAAGAAAAAACACTAAAACCAGTTCCTAAAGAAAAACAAATGGCTTAAGTTTTCATGTATTAAGCTGGGAAGAAGACTCACAAAAATTGGTATGCCTTAAAACTGCATAAAAGATAACATAGTAATCCCAACTCCAATTCTGACGTGAACTGTTAGGAACAAATCATATGTTATATTCATAAATGTATTAAATACAGACAAGTGTCTCACTTATGTAAGAAGAGTTATAAATTATAATTTCCAGATTATGAATAGAGTGCTAATCAGAATTTTTAAACACCCTAAATTTCAAAAACATGCATATTCTGTGATATTTTTAGTATTTCAGTGTGAGTAAGCAACAACCAGTTTGCCCTGTGCCCTTTATGTCTAAAAGGCCACCTGCCAGCTCATTCCCATTTCCTCCTCACTGGGTTATCAGATGAATATAAATTAGTACAGTTAGGAGATTTTTGATAAAAGCTGTGCACTTCCCACTCCATCGTGAAATGGGTCACACAGCGGCACTTGCTCTGATCTCTCCATCGGATCCACAACTCGCCCACTGTTGTCCTCCCAGTGATTATCCCGCAGGGGCAGCATAACAATGATTGAGTGTCAGTTAGTGCTGACCAAAGGCAAACAGCCCAAACTGTTAGGAATTTATGAAACAAAACATGTGTTGCCAATTCCCCTTAATACCCAATTGGCAGCAAGTCACTGGGCAAAATCTGCTGTTTAGGGCAAACTGTTAATGTGTCTTTCTCAAAGGTAAGGAACAGATGTGAAAAGAGCTGGTCAAGAAGGAGAGCATACCGCATGCTGCTGCTGCTTTAGTTAACACAAATCAAACTCTTAATAGAGGTGAGAAATGCTGATAAATCTATTGTGATGGTTGTGTCAAACGTAAACTTTAAAAGAACAAGGAAGAATTAAGGTATTTCTCCTAAAAATTGGCATCAACTATTAAGAACTTTTTAATTCCTTGTCTATAATCATTAAAAGATTTTTAAGATGTCATAAATCCCTGTGCATTTTCTCAGTGCCTGCTGTTTTCTTTCCCAGGTTGCTTTGGATGTAGACCTACAAAATCATTAAAAGATTGGTGTTAAAAATAAAATCATGTCTCTAAATTAAAGGTGCAGAAAAGAACAAGCAGTGGCCTGATATGAAGAAATAGAAACGCTGACACTCTGCTCAAGAGGAGATACATTATCACAGGTGCTTAGGACAAAGCAGCTGTGATACAATTGAAGATGCACAGACACTACAACTGGATGTTCTACTCCTCTGGATACACCACAGAAATGTGTGCGTACTAGCGCTAGGACATGTAGAGCATTTTCAGATGAGGATTGTTAATTAAAGTCAAAAACTGAAAGTCTCAAAGTACATCAGCAACATAATAAATTCTTCTGTATTCATTAGCAGATATATTCATTTAATAGCCATGAAACATGTTAACTTGCATCGATATGGGTGAATCTTAAAAAATGATACAACATATATATTTAATAATTAGATTTACATAAATTAAAAAATATAAATTTAATCTACTTCCAGCCATCATTCGTATCTAGAGTAATCTAGATTACCTCTCTCACAGTAAAAAACCACAAAATAGACATATACGATGCTATTGATTTCAGGCATTAGTGGGCAAGCAGCTTAGACTCATTCCGGACAGAAGGGAACTCACAAGGTGAGCCCCATGATTGCCCAGCTGTGTGTCTAGGGAAATTTGCCAACTCTATTGCAGGGTCCAATTACAACACAATGGTTCTTCTGAGCTTAGGAAACAGAAACCAGAGTTACAAGAAGTTGAAGTTGCTGGAAAATGCAGAGCAGATCACTGGAGAAGAGAAGCTTCATAGAAAAGAGGGCAGAAATGTAATTAGGGGTTTCCTACAAGTTCTTGGCTGAGATTTGGACTATGCTTACCAAGAAGTTTACTAGAAATGGCTGATGAATAGCTACTACATGTTTAAGAAAGAAAAGAGATACTAAAGGTCAGCAGAGCTGGAGGATGCTGAAAGTACAACCCAGCCAGAGTGGAGAGACTTCATTAACCTCTGTGAGCAACAATTCTTGCACCCAACTGAGACACTAAGGAAGCCTCAATGTGAGAATAAAAACCACAATTTGGAGGAAAGTGTACCATAAGCCCACCATGAACAAATCTAAAACTAAGCCCTAAGGAGATCCTGAGGAGAGAAAACATTCATCCTGGGGTCTGGTTAAGTTATAAAAACATGGGAAATGACTTCCAAAGACATTCCAAAGATCTGCCCTAATAAAGCACAAAACCAAGCTTATATAAGTACAAAGTGATTAAACAATAAGTGATCTGCCTTTGAGAATAGAAGTCAATAACCTTTAAAATTCTTTACAGCATTTCAACAATAGCCATATGAGACAAATATTTATTAGACATAAACATATTAAAAACCAAACCAAACAAAAATATATTGCCCACAAAATTAAAATAAAGTTTTTAAAAGCAATGAACCTCTAGATGTCCCAGATGTTGAATTCAGCAGCCAAAGACTTTAAAGCTGAAAAAACATATCTAAATAACTAATAACAATAAAATAAATGAAAATAATGCCTTGATGAGTTAACAGATAATAGAATTTCAGCAGATAAACAGAAACAAAAAAAATATAAATGAAAATTCTAGAACTGAAATGTAAAATGATTGAAATAAAATATGATTAAGCAGATTTACCAGCAGATTGTATATAAAAAGAAAAAAGTAAGGTGAACATGAAGGCAGATCATGACCATCAGTAATAATCCAATCTGATTAACAGAAAACAAGAAATTATGAAAAATGAAAGAGATTCGGGGACTTGTAGAAGAATATCAAACAAGCTAACATGCCTGTAATGCTTCAGGGAGAAGAGAGTGAGACCAGGGCCATAAATAATTAGAATGTAGGAAATAATTTTTTCAAATTTGGTGAAAAATATTGATTTAAAAATTGATAACATTTAGAGAATTCAAAGCACGAATGTCCTTCTCCTGGAACATAAGCTCTGCTGTTGGCCCTAAAGAAAATCTCTGGGAAACAATGACAAAATTAAAAATACCCATGGATTTCCCTGCTGACCTTTGACCTCTGCAAATTCCCAATAAAGTTTCTTAATACTTTTATGTGATTTAGAATTTGTATTGGACCCTGGTATGTGAGAGTTGGAGAATGAGATAAAAGTCATCTAGCATGAAAAGAAGTTACTTACTTTGCTCAATAACAAGAAATAGCACATACCTTGTTTTGATTTGTTTAGTGCAAAGTTTCAGTTAAGTGTAAGGGAAAGCTTATAAAGCCTAAATGGAAGGTCAGTACTGGTACTAGGTAGTAAAGAGAACACAAGGTCTGGTATGAACTGCCTACAATTTAATGAAGAGAGGAGGCATATATATATATACCTTGATGTACGTTGCAGGAGTCTTCAAAACCTGACTTGAAACACTACAGAGTATGAAGAAAAAAGGGGAAAAGGAAGAAAGAAAAAAACACACCCAAAGCATAGCATACATTTACCTTATTTAATCATCCTTTCGGTGCACAGATAGGAAAAGGGTGATGATAATTTGGTGGGGAGCCAACAAAAGAGGCTTTTAAGAAAATGATTTTTAGATCTAAGTCAGATCAGCAAAAAAACATCAGCAGGCTAAGTCCAGTGCATTGATTGCTTTTAAAATTAAAGTTTTACTTTACAGAGCCATGTTATAATTTTAATATTGTCTATGGCTGCTCTCCTATTCAGGCCCACTTTCTGCAAGTTAGCAGGTGGTGCTGTCTGCAACTGAGGGTCTATAAGCCTGAAGTTGGGAGTTATAAGAGCAGGCTGGCGGGAGAAGCCCACGAAGGGGATATAGTTTAGACTGGTCTCCTCTGGCTGGTCCTGTTTTTGATCTCCAGCTTCCAGTGAGAGCCCATGCAAGAGATCATTACCCTCATGTTTACTTGCTTAACAATTGCTTTTCCATGAGAATCCATCATAAACTTCACTTTCTCAAAGAAGCCTGAAAACTAGGTTAGGGGGCTGTATTACAGGAAGTGGGATACTGCTATATGCTGTTACAAATAAACTCAAAAGTTGTATTAATATATTTGTTAAGAAGGCCCTTATTTGTCTATAACAGAATTGAATTGAATAGTTATAATAGAGACTGTACTGGCCACAAAGCCTAGAATATGTATTACCTGTCCCTTTATTGAAAACATTTGCCCATCACTGGTGTAAGTTCTTAAACATTAAAGAGACATTGAATAGGAAGAAGAAAGAATGGTGTCTGCAAGTAAGCAAAAGAAAGGAAATGGGAAAGTCTTATACTTTATAGAAGAAAAGGAGTTGGCACTAAAAAATATAAAAATGGCTTTGAAAAAATAGAAGATAGAAAAAATAAGAGGTGATAGAGAATGTTGAAATTCAGAAAACAGGAAAACCAATTTTATAAAACTACATAGTACATTGTTATTTATTCTTGATAATACTGCTGAACTCCATTAATAAAAGTGATTTGCAAGTGGTAGACAAAAGTAAACTATTTGGTATAATAACATTCATATTCCAAATTAGTTCTTCTGAAATCTATGATTAAAAACCAATGACCTTTTCTATTCTTTTAAAAAATAGCACTTCTATTTTGATTATAAAGTAAAATAATTTACTAGTCTATATGCTAAAGACCTGAACATAATTGAAGTGGGCCACATTCAATTAATGCTTTAAATATTTTTTTATGATTTTGCATATTCTGATGCTTTGTCGTAGTTGCTTGTGGATTTATCTTTGTTGAAAAGCTAGTCTTATGAGAAATAATATTTCATATATTCTGAAACAGAGCATATGTTATCATAACTTGGCAAACCACTTATTAGTTAAGAAAAACACTGAGGAGGAAAGAAATGAAACTTAAATCAAGTCAGTATACATTTTGTTGAACCATAATATTGTATATCTGACAAATGGTTATGCTCAGAATTTGGATTTCATGGATGTTATTTGTGAGAGATAGGTGTTTGGGAGACAAGAACCTTGACGTTTTGGATCAAATACTAGAACCTAGTTACTCACGTACTTTCTCAGTCGTTATTGTCAGCGCTTCAGGACAGAATATTAGATCTCGGGATTCTTTCTGACAGATCAAATGCAAAGTCTCACTATTCCCTGCCAAAGAATTTTGCCTAAAATCTTGATTTTTTGGAAATCTTAGAGTTGAATCTTTTCCTCTAATGCCAAATTGAAGGCTTGAACCTAAGTTACTCTCAAGTAGCATTTGTCAGCAAGCAAATTCTGCCACATTCAGAGTCAAAGGCACAACTGTCACGAAACTGTTCAGAGAGCACTTGATGACATTCAAGGCAAATAGAAATCAACATTTAGAGATTCTCTGAAATGTACAGTCAGGAAGCACCTCCTAAATCAGCAGCATGTAAGCAAAATTTTAGGTATGTTTGCTTATCATTTGTAAATGATTGACCAGGGAAAAGGGCAATTAGCAGCAAAAACTAACTGTAACCTGTCAGTTAGCAGTGCTTGAAATCTTTGGCTCCACTACTGTGGTTACTCAGTAGTTGTAACATATTTTGGCATGAGCAAATCAAGTTCATATATATTTTTCAAGAACCAGAAAACCACTTAAATGCCGTTTGGCTACACATCTTACTGGGGACAAGAGCCAATGTTTCTAGATCATGTATTTTAAAGCAGCATGTTATGAACTGTTGAATACAACTTCAGCGTTTCCTATAGAAACAAAAAGGGCATTTAAGAGACCATAGCTGTCTTCTCTTCTCCTTACAGACTTTAATGAGCAAAATATGGTTATGTTAACCTTTCATTTTTAAGTCATCATTCACCTTTTAATGATGTTTATATTTCTCTAAATTCCCTCTGGTGAATGTATGTTTTTTTTTTCCCTCTGCGTTGACATAACCTTTAATACAGTTTCACTTCTGTGTATAGGCTACAATAACTGTGCTGTCCTTTGAATAAAATATTCTTCCAGAATCTGGAATGTTTCTTGGGAATTACACTGTTTATAATGTTCAGCAAGAGTGCATGCACATTGTTATAAGGTCAGTCTACTCCTCCTTAAGTCTTCTGGAATTTAAGTATAGAAGTTAAAGTTACTGAGATTCTGCTATGTTCTCCTGCTGCACCCAGTAAGAGTTTCCAATAGCAGAGCAATGGCTGTGCGAAAACAACAGGTGAAGCTCCTGTACCCTCAGGCGCTTGGCCATCACCATCGCCCTTACCTCCAGCACCACCACCGTCATTCCCACGGTAGTCTCACCACCATCACCATCATCACCTCACTCTCACTGCAGAGGCAGCACATAATGCCTCTCCGGCTTTCCAGAAACAATACTCCTCACTTCCGCAATCAGGTAAATTAGCTTCATGGCCAGTAATCAATTCCTAAAGGGACCAAGAAAGAGAAAACTCTTTGTAATGCTGGTCAGAAGTATAATTGGCCATATCACATTCAGAGAAAAATAATAAAATCCATCAAAGAAGCAACTGGAGTTGGCTGACATAGTATCTTGAAAAGGCTATGTGATTTCATTATGCCCCAGCATTTTTCTAAAATGTCTCAGTCCACAAGTATTAGGTTAAAACTGTTTGGAACTTAAATACACTTTAAAATTAAATTCTACTTGGGACTTCTACAAGAAATGACTTACAACAATGATTAGTTTAGGGCTAGAGTTCAATTCTATGACTAAAAGGATAAAGGATGACTCCAAAGAGAAGATCAATGTTTCATACTGAAGATAAAGATTTTTTTTGGTTGCTAAGGTTGACAGATATCCATAAAGTAGAGAAATGATGCCATCCCATCAGACAGCTCCCTGGCACAGGGTTCCAGCTAAAGTCCTGGCTGTCTCATACATCGGCACAATAATACCGGCTTTCCGTACAAGGAATGAAATCTTGTCATTTGTACGGCATGGATGGACCTTGAGGGTGTTATGCTAAGTGCAATAAGTCGGACAGTGAGGGACAGACACTGCCTGATTACTCTTTTATTTAGAGCCTTAAAAACAAAACAAACGGGATTACAGGAACTACTATAAAGGACACATGGACAAAATCAAGGCGGAGGGTGGAGGTGGGGGAGGGAGGTGGGTTTGGCTGGGGTGGGGTGGAGGGATGGGGAGAAAGGGCATACAACTGTAATTGAATAACAATAAAAATTTTTTAAAAAGAACGAAAACCAAAAGGAACTCATAGATACAGAGAACAGATGAGTGTTGCCAGAGAGGAGCAGGTAGGGGGGTAGGCAAAAGGGGTGAAGAGGGCCAAGGGGCACAAACTTCTAGTTATAAAATAAATAAGATGCGGTGATGCAATGGACACAAACACACGCATACGTACATACTAGGAAGGCAATGTGCAACCTGCTGGCTGTAGTTAACACTGTTGTGTAATATACGGGCAGGCTGTTAAGACAGTATCTCCTCAGAGTTCTGTTCATTAGGAGAATCTTTTTGATTTCTTTTTATTGTATTTATAGGAGATGATAACTAAATCTATTGTGGTCATCATTTCACAATATATGTCAATTAAACCATCATATTGTACATCTTAAATATATGCAATAATGTATGTCGATTATTTCTCAATAAAGCTGAAATAAAAGAAAGTACAATACCATGAGAAACAAAAGTAATATTAGAAATCTGTATTTGTTCAAAAAATTCCAGGATATTTTAATAAACTGACTAATAAGCTACATGCAAACAAATCAAACAGTGGATTTTGGAAAAATAGATTATCTCCTTGTTTTTTATAATAAAGAAAGTAAGAATTTTTGGTAGCGTATGAAGTATTTTTCAAAGTTTTGATACCATTTCAAAATTCCAGAAGAAAATGAAAAAATCTGCAAGGATTATCATTGCAAAGCTTCAATCTAATAAAAATCTTGGCATAGTCTTCTTCAAACATAATCATAACATATGCCCCAGCAATCAAATAACTAGTATTTGTGCAAGAGAAATATATATCTCCAGACAAAATCTAATGGTGATATTTATAGCAGTTTTATTGATTACTTCCAAAACCTAGAAACAATCCACATATACGTAGTTGAAAAATGGATAAATGAATCGTGTCATGGCCAATTAAACAATAGGATGCTAGTCAGCAATAGCAACATGTTGATACATTCAACAAGGTGGGTTCATCTCAAAAGCATGTTAGGTGTAAGAAACCATACACAAAAGGCCAAATACTATATGATTCCATTTACACGACAATCTGAAGAAGGCAAAAGTATAGGTAGCTTGAAGGTTTAACTTTCAGATTATGTTTTAACATATTTTAAGAGGCAGATTTCAACATTTTTAGGTGAACACTGGTAAAATCAGCAAAGAATGCTTTCTCTATATAATACACTAAAACACATAGGTATTAATAACACTGAACTAATTATATTCCCCCAACTAGACAAAACTAAATACTAGTTGTCATATTTAATAGATACTTTTTGCATATAGAAATGGAATTAATTTAAATGTAAAATACACTTGCCAACTCCAAAATGCTTACCAAATACTTTTAAATCATGAGATACTAAAAAAAGGCATAAACATCAAATATACCTCATTATCAGTGACTATAAGTTGAATTAAGAGAATATATTAGTGTGCCATGCAGAGAAGATAAAGATCATGTTACTGCTGAATTTTTTACATTTTCCAAAGGTCAAAATTACTGCATCACATAAATTGTAATGTCACAAAGCTTATAAGCTGTATGCTTTTTATCGAAGTTCTGCACATACATTATTGGAAACCTTAAATTGCTGAAACATGAAGTGCCAAAATCAGGTCATGTTAGCTGTGATCTTGACACTAGCCCAGATATTATAAAATGGAATCAATTATCACTGATTATAATGTAAAATTACTTATGAAACTACTTGTGCTTGCCACCACAGTTGAAAGAGAATTGCATACACCCTTCTCGACCTGTTAAGAGGAGAGATGAAATGAACAAACAGGAAAAACAAACAAAAACAACTTATAGATGCAGACAACGGTATGGCAGCTGCCAGAGCGAAGGTGTGTGAGCAGCAGTAGTGGGTAAAGGGGGTCAATTGTACAGTGATGGGGGTGATTTGACTTGTGGTGGGCACACAGTGCAATACACAGACCATGTGCCATAGAACGGTACACTTGTAACCTATATCATCTTATTAACCAATACCACCCCAATAAATTTAATAACATAAATAAAATGATGTTTTTAGCTGTAAAATATTTATTTTGAAGTACTTGGATTTCACTGGGGTTTTGATCTTTCTTTGAAATTTTTAG
This sequence comes from Desmodus rotundus, assembly GCF_022682495.2. Taxonomy (NCBI): domain Eukaryota; kingdom Metazoa; phylum Chordata; class Mammalia; order Chiroptera; family Phyllostomidae; genus Desmodus; species Desmodus rotundus. The sequence goes on from NC_071389.1 coordinate 52,159,303, forward strand.
TCAAGTTGGTCTCAAAAATGTAGGTTTATATGTAAAATATTGTGGGATTTTACTAATTTATTTTAAGCAAAGTCATCGAGAAATTCCTGCTTTAATGGTTTTCCATGTGTGTTGTCTAAGAAAAGATTAACGTCAACAGTAGTAGAAATAGTTACTATATACTGAGGCCCCAGGATGGGCCGGAATCACACCTTCTGCCACCCTTTCACTCTGACAACATCCCTGTAAGGTTGACACTATTCCCCTTCACCAATAAAACTAATAGCTGGCATTTATTAACAACCCCATACCTCCACAAATTAACTGTGTTAGTGTCTACCAGAAACAGAGGTCCCCCAGTGCAGAAAGGAGAACTGTTGGTTGTTACTATGAAGTAGACTTTATACCTGTTTTATGGGTAAGGAAATCAAAACGCACAGATTTGTTAGGTGCCCGACCCACTGTCACATAGCTAGTGTTGGTTAAGCCAGGCTACCTCATTCCACTACTGCAGTTTTAATCACGATTCTGCCTGATATGCGAAGCAGGCAGGAAATTCTTCAATATCACCCAATGGAACAGCCTATCCAAATCTGACTCCTAAACTGAAATGTTTTCACAAAATATCACTGCCCTATTTCCTCATATGTGTACTGCATGATCTGTACATATTCATTCCAATATATTTTTATTAGAATAGTTAATGGACTACATAAAATGATGTAACATTTAGTATTTTTGTCTTTAATCCTGGAGTTTTCAAAACAGAACATATAAAATATGTGTACTCCAATCCATTTCATTTATTTTTATACAGCAATATGGAAACAAAAGTAAAAGTTATTGGTAAACATTCACTTAAGTTTTTGATAGATCCGTTGACATTCTGAATGATAGACAATATAACCGCAATACATATCACCATCATGTTTCTGTAGACACAAGGATCCTCAATGGCTAAAGTCCGTAGCTATCTTCTAACAGATGTGATATCATTGGTTTAAACCATCGGCTGTTTACACACTCAATTGGATTATATTTGACTGATCTTTTGTCAAACAACCATGTCATGTCATTTTTTTTAAGTAGTCAGATACTCTGCTTGATACATAAGTAAAGGAGATATTTACTTAGTTACTGGACACTTTCTGTTTAAAACATGGTGTTTTTACATTATTTATACATCCTCCACTAATAGAGTCTTTCCAAATATCATAAGGAAACATGAATATGTCTTTTTTCATATTTAACATTCTTTTCCTTTTGCATAATTGCTTATTCACATAAAATATAATTCCTATTATACATATCACACATTTTTAAATGGTAGAAAATAGTAACTTCAAATAAAATGTGATATACACAAATGTCTAGAACTTTAATAAAACAATTCAATTTTTTCAGTAAATTCTTAAAATTACAGGAACAAAAGAACTTATAGAACATAGCTTCCCATCATCCACCTTGGACTTGTACCATCTGAGTCACATCCCTGCAAAATGGCTCTTCAGCCTTTCTTCTAGTATCTCAATAAAGAAAATAATTTCTATCTTCATACCTCTCTGTCTATTGAAAAGGTTTTCATTACACTGAACTTACTTGCCTTAGTTTTCACTTTAAAAGTCATATATATCTGTAAACATATTTAATATAAAATTATGACCACAAAATATGTCACCTTTGTATAATAAACTTTAGCCCTCCTCTTAATAATTTGAAAAAAATGAATCTTTTTTCCCAATTAAAAATAACAATAATTGCCAATATCCAGATATTTTACAAGCACTCCAATGTTCTGTGGTAAAACTGAACTACTCAAGAGAATTGAAGTCATCTACAATGAGTTTTAGTGTTTTGTTCTTACCTTTTATGTCTCATTTCTTTGCAAGAAGAGAAAACTCAGATCAAGCTGATTTAAATATAACTAATTACTTGGCTTGCATAATGGCAAAGGCTGGCAAATCATTGACTGAAAAGCTCAAATAATGTCATCACAACTTATTTCTCATTCCTAGTCGGCATTACATATGTGTGCCTTATTCTGTTTTCAAGTTTAATGAACCTTAGAGTCTAATCTACTGTGAAGTCCACCCAGTGAAAAACTTTTGACTCCCAAGACATTGTATTTTTGAGGTCTAAAATTTTCTTTTGGTTCTCTATTAGTGTGTCATTTTAACTCTAAAATTCCCAATCTCTTTATCATTAGACCCACCCTTTTCTGAATTTGCTTTGAAGTACTTATAATTATTCTAAAGTACTTTTCTGCTTATTCCAATAACTAGCTTAGTTGTGATTTTCCTTCTGTTAATGGTCTTCTGTTGTCTGTTGATCACAGATAAAGTTTTAGTGCTTCTTTGAATTTTGTAGTTTTTGATATAGTTTAGATATGGTATAAAAAGGTCCATGAGGACTGAAGTAATATTTTTCTACAAAAATTAAGCTTTATCCCCTCTCCAGCAATTGATTTTATATATTGATTGTGTGTTTAGCAACTTAGTTAAAATTTCTTATTGGTTCTAAAAGTGTATCTATAGTTTATTGGAGAGTTGTCGACACAGAAAATTATATGATCTGCAATAATTTTCTCAAATTCTTACAAATTTTATTTCTTTGCATTATCTTACTACTGCATTAACATTGACTCATAAAATTTTATCTGGGGGGAGAATAATAACCAGAAAACACTTGGATTCTTGAAATTAAAGGAATTTGCTCCAATTTTTTAACACTAATAATATATCTGCTAAGGTGAGTTTGTTTGGGGGCTTTTTGTTTATTTGTTTGCTGTTGTTCTTATTGTAGCTTCCCTTAATGATTTTGAATATTTTTTTGATGAACAAGACTTGTATTTTATGAAATGCTTTTACTGCGCTTACTAATATAATAAAAAGATTTTTCCTTTTCCTTAATCTATTATTTTAGTCAATAATGCTAATCCATTTTTTATAATAAATCAACCCTATGTTCCTGGAACAAATCACAGAAAATCATTTACATAGCTGGATGTACTTTGTTAATATTTTATTTTATATTTTTGCATCAATGTTTGTCAGAAATTAATCCGTAGTTCCCCTTTTATGTCAGTGTCTGGTTTGGTGATCAATGTTCTCTAAATGTCATAAAATGAAAGCAGAATGTCAGTATGTTTTCACTTGAACTACTTGTAAACAAACGGAAAATTAATGCCCTGAAATAGCTCACAGAATTTGCCTTGGTACACTCTGGGCTAGCTTTCATGGTGGGAAGTTCAGTTACTGGCATGATTTCTAATAGGTCCATGACAATTAAGCTTCGTTAATAAATTATAATTTGTTAAAAATAAGTTTATTTTCAAATGTATTGGCATAGCTGTTATATTTTCTTACTTTCTGTTTTTAACCCCTGGTACATCTGTGATTATGCCTTCTACTCATTCCTGGTACTATATATTAATATTTTTTAGTGTTGGTTGTATTTGTCTTTCTTTTCATACACTTTATCTCCCTCTAAATGTCTGTTGTTAGTGGTGATGTCTCACTTTATTTTGCATATTTTCTATTTCCTTAATTTCTAACTTTATCATCATATATTTAAATTTGTGAGATTTATGACATACTTATTTTACTTATTTTATTACTATTTAAATTGGTGTTTTGACTAATTTGGATTTATTCTTATTTAATCTAAACATATATTTTTAAAATATTCCACTCTATATTGATTTATTTGTATATCACAAGCTCTATTTTTTCATATTTTTAAATATTAATTTTTCCAATTTGATGTGTTCTTTATCCCTGATTCAACTATAATTTTTAATTTAAAAATAATATTTTTCTAATTAGTTTTGTTTTCATTTTTGACTTAAATGTACTCTAGTACTAAAAAAACGTGTTTTGTGCAAAACATTTCTTAATATTTTTAGGATAACTTTAAAAGCTTAATTATGGTCTATTTTTATAAACAATTTAAGCATTTTTGAAAAGAATGTTCATTTTCCAACAGCTGGATACAATTTTAGATGCATTTATAAAATTGTGCATCAAGCAATTTGTGTTATTTTTACAGGTGAAAACTTCTACATCCTCATTGCTTATTTATTGGTCAGCCGTATATATAAACTGGTTCCGGCATGCGGGCAACCTGAGAAATTTTCAGATAAATTCTTCTGTTTGATATTTATTTGTGTGTTTGCTTGAAACACAAAAGACGTATACATTCAAACTCCAACTGCCAGCTAAGATTTGTGGTTTCTAATATCAAAGGGTATATTTTTCACTTCATTTTGTGTCAGAGTTAAAACAAGTGAGTTTCCTCTCATTTCACTCTTATTTGATTATGACATAGTTACACCACTTTTAGGTTTCAGCTTTATATGGAGATTCTACTTTTAGATCAGTACTTTAGGCTGATTTTTTACTTTATCCTCAATTCTTTACATTCTGTGACCTGTCAATGTGGAGTCTCTGATAACCTGGGTTTGTCACAAAATTTTAGGTTGAATGCAAGTTTTGAAACTCACCACCCAGGTCCCTTGCTTTCAGATGATTTTCAGGATTTAAGTAATTATCTTATCTTGTGCCAGATTAATGACCCTTTTTACAAAGATAATTTTAATATATTGTCTACCACTTTAAAATGTATGTGTATGTGTGTATTAGTTGGTGGCTTTCAGTCTGTTTCCTCACAACATGAGAAATGGAGCAACAGGAAGAATTTTTTCCCTGAGCAGTTTTGCAAATCTCATGAGGACAGATTTTGAGGTATCGTTTCACCAACAATTAAAATTTATCAGTGAAAATCTTGAGAATATCCACCTACTTTTTTTTTTCATTTTTGTGCTACTTTCATGTTCCAAAAGGGCTTTCCAATATAGAAATACTATTGGAAACCTCTAAAACTTGCTTTCATCAAAATGATACTTATGGATTTAAATGCATTGAGTGTATCGGCTGTCATTAAAATAAATGGTGCCAGTGAGTAAGCTGATGACAGCTGCTAGGTTTGAGATCATCTAGCTCACTTTGATTAGTTAAGATTTGAGGCACACTTTAGTAAAACCAATTGATTTGTCTTAAACATCACAGTAACTTCTGAGAGCATCTAGTTAAAACTTACTCTTTGGCAGATTCTCTTTCACCGTCTAAAGCCACAGGGCTTCCCGGTCTAAGTTCGCTACATTCAGAAAATGCTATGTTCGGTTTTGAAACACTTGCTTTGTTGAGATTGTGTAGCTTTTTAAACCTACTAATAAGAAGAGCATGAGCACATGTTTCATTAAATATCTTTTCACTTCAAGTTTTAATTAAACTAGATTATAAAATATGCATAAAAATGTGTCTCATTTTTCAATGAGAAACAAATAAATGGATAGAGGTGTAAGATCCAATCTGTTTTTTAGCTGATTTTGAAAGGGAACATTTTAGCAATGCTTTATTTATTTCCTCTTAATGAGTTAAGCAATTTCATTGTATCTGAAAATGTTAGAACTGCCCTCATAAGCTCTGAACACCGTAGAGCCCTAAAGCATTACTGTTTCATATGCAATGTGAAGGCTGGAAGGAGTAGCCTGTCATATCCACAGGTCTCCGCACATAGCCCACATAATCGCAGGTCTTCTGAAAATATAATCTTATGTTAGATAGATAGATATAGATATTTATAAAAGTATACTTACCCAAAATATATTCAGAGACCCCATATCTAGTGTTTTAAATATTTCTTTCTCTTTTAAGCTTCTGAATATTTTATTGATTTTTAAATTTCATCTTTATTGTATTTTTCCAGTACCATTTAGTCCCCTTATGTCCTCCTCCCCCCCCCCACAATCACCACACTGTTGTTCATGGACAGGAGCCTTTTCTCCTTTGTACTGGACCCCTCCACTGCCTCCCCTCCCCTCCACCCCCACTAGTTGTCACCCTGCTCTCCATCTATGAGTGGAACAAATTCTGCAGCATATACTGGCTTTCGAACTTCTCTGGGTTTCTTAATTCTCTGAATGGATAAGCTCTTCCCTGAATTAAGATCGTGTTTATGAGGGGAGGGTAAAAACTTGTCCCTGAATAATCTTCGTTGATGAGGAGGTTGGCCATATTTTCTATAATCAGCAAGACTCCTCGAAGAACATGAAACTCCATCCATATTATGGAAACAGCAGTGAGCTCCTCTAATATCAGTTTGATACTGATACTTACACAGTTCATTTTATTTTTATTAGACTATCTAAATTCCCATGTCCATTAAGTTAGAAGTCTTAACAAATATTTCTTTATTATGCTCATTCATTTATTTATATAGCTCTTTTTAATAGTTCTGCTTTTAATATAAAGAAATGCAGGGTTGGCATCTGGCAACAGAACACCTTGACTGTGGACTAAACACATTTAACACCATTTCATCACTACTTGCAGGAACACATGCTGAATATTGTCATCTTATATATTAAATAAAAGTGTTAATTAAATGCAAACAGTAAATGCGCATTTTCATACACCTCTACAGGGTTCATATTTTAGTTCACTTAGCTTATTACTAAACCTGTTACTTTTTACCAATTGAGCAATAGGTAACAGCAGAACCTTACAATATTTTCAAAAGATTCTTGTTGCAGAATTACTGCACATCAGTGCCAAGTTACTCTGGCTTGAACTTTCTCTCTGTACATATACATGTTTAAATCAACAATGAATGACAGCCAAACAAGAACTGACCTCTCAATAGGGGTGTTGTTAAGGATTTTTTGTGGTTTGTGCTTTTGAACAAAGTAACAACTTCCAGAAGCTCCTATCCAATGCCTACATTCATAGTTCTTTGATCACTTTCTTTTGTGTCAGTGACTTTTAGATGAAAAATATATATAATTTCAGCTTTAAGCTTTGCTCTTTTAATGCTTACAGATTGTAATACATATATTTTCATAACACCTACTAACGTGGAAAGGTGATGTTAATGTGACATGTGAGAAACAGAAAAAGAATGAATGTGTGAATAAGACATTGGATATCTTGAGGGTAAAATATATATACTGTTGAGTCGTTATGATAAGAAACTCCCTCTTGAGAGGAATGAATATTATTGTTCAATAGTTTTGGTGTCCTATCTTATTGTTTTCCCAAGGTTTGAAGATTTCCTACACTCTGTGTAATGTAATCCTGAAAGGCACAGGCAGAGCCTGTCAACCACATTCCTCCTTGAGTAATATAATGCTTAGTTTCTTGTATTTTAAATGTCAGTAAGAACTGATTTATTTAAATGCATGCAGGTACCATAATTTTTTGATCCACTCATTTGCTGATGGGCACTTAGGTTGCTTCCAGTACTTGGCTATTGTAAATTGTGCTGCTATGAACATTGGGGTGCATAGGTTCTTTTGGATTGGTGTTTCAGGGTTCTTAGGGTATAATCCCAGCAATAGAATTGCTGGGTCAAAGGGCAGTTCCATTTTTAGTTTTCTGAGGAAATTCCATACTGTTTTCCACAGTGGCCCCACCAGTCTGCATTCCCACCAGCAATGTACTAGGGTTCCCTTTTCTCCACATCCTCTCCAACATTTGTTTGTTGATTTGTTTATGTTGGCCACTCTGACTGTTGTGAGATGATACCTCATTGTGGTTTTAATTTGCATCTCTCTGATGGCTACTGATGCTGAGCATCTTTTCATGTGTCTCTGGGCCCTCTGTATGTCTTCCTTGGAGAAGTGGTACATTTACACAATGGAATTCTATGCAGCAGAGAGAAAGAAGGAGTTTATACCCTTTGCAATGGCATGGATGGAACTGGAGAGCATTATGCTAAGTGAAATAAGCCAGGCGGTGAGGGTCAAATGCCATATGATCTCACCTTTAACTGGAACATAATCAACAAAAGGAAAAAGCAAACAAAATATAACCAGAGACATTGAAATTAAGAACATTGTAACAATAGCCACAGGGGAGTGGGGAGGGGATTGTGGGGAGAGGGGTCTATAGGAGCAACTATAAAGGACACAAGGACAAAATCAAAGGGGAGGGTAGAGGTGGGAGAGGGAGGTGGGACTGGCTGGGGTGGGGTGGAGGGATGGGGAGAAAATGCAGACAATTGTAACTGAATAAAAATAAATAAATAAATTTAAAAAAATAAAAAATAAATGCATACAGGTAAATGTTTTTATTCTTTCATCATAAATTGCATAGTTGCTTAATTTTATTTTCTTCTGTTAAATAGCTGTAACATCACTGCAGTTACAGCAAGCAAAGATTCACATGTGCACATTTTATTCATCTCTTAAACAAACAGAAGGCCTGTATCCATGACAGTAAGATCCATTGGTACGAGAATAAGATGCATTTTAGCATTTTGTTGATTTCTTTAAAAAGTATGACATGAAGTTACTGAGAATTTGTGAATCTGTAAGTGTAAGTGCATTATATGTTGCTGAAATATTTTTATGATTTACTGGACCAAAAGCACTAGGAATGTTCAACCTCAAAATGACAGTGGCTACAATCAAAGATTTCTGTTTTTTGTTTTGCTTTTCATTTGAAAGAAAGGGGATTTGGGGATTTTTATTTTATTTTGTTTTTCTGTTTCTTGATGTAAGAGGAGGAAGTTGGAGGTAACAAATCCCTCAAATAAATTGTCAAAAAAAATGTGAGCATTACACTTTTGTACTCTTGTTTCTAAGGAGGAAAAACAAGATGGACTAAATTTGAATTATGCCAATACTTCAAAACAAAGCCAAAACTTTCCGTGCTTTAGCTGTTTCTATGACCCTCATTTGTTCACTCAAATATGCTCTACATTTAGCTGGTCTAGGCTAATTCTAGCTAATTCTATGGTAAAGTTGAGTACTAAATAATGCCTACTTGTACTCTTCTATGTAATACATCCATTTTATTTTTTAAGAAACTTTTTTGTATGTGTCTTTATATTAGTCCTACTTTCTTAGTTATTGTAAAGTATATGCAGCTCATGTTACTTTAATTCATCTAGTAATTTGGAGTAGGAATAGATCAGGGAATATTTATAAAAATAATAAAGACTATCAAAAGAGGCCAAATTAGTTTTATTTTTACTCATCGCTTATATAATATTATCTATGCTAACTTATTTGACCCCAGTCTTAAAATGTCACAAAAGGCTCTACCTTGACTATTGAATTTAAATTTTAAAAAGCCTGACTCTAAAATTCAGGTCACACATTTACTTACCTTGAACTTCTATTCCATTTTCATTTTCTCTACTGCTATACGCATAGCCTATATTCTAACCAAACTTGGTTAAAAATTTATAAATGTATTCCTCAAGTCTAACGCAATGACTGATACATACTGATAAATATTAAACATGTGAGAAATTTACATATCAGATCCAGCAAATCTTGGTGTAGCAGATCCAGTTGTCTTTTTTTCCTAATGTTTTTCTAATAAAAAATTTTCCAAACAACTGATTTAAAATTTTCATGTAGGAACTTCTACTTGGCCTTAGGTTAATGGTTGTTGTTTAAATGTATATTTTAAATTTGTTTTTACATTCTCCTCCTAACTTTATTCATTTCAATCAGATGTTCAAATAAAATCACACATAATTCACACTTTTCTATCCCAAAGAGAAAGACACTTGAACCTTAAAGGACTTGTGAGTGGAGGAACAAACACAAAATGCTAACGTAGATATCAATAGACCCTATGGGGTCACTTCATGAATGCAAAGCATGCTATGGAGACAGAGGGAGAATGAAAGACTGTCACAAAAAAGAAGACCATGGAACTGAAGCCACAACTAACTCATAGGTAAACCTCCAGAAAGAAAGAGCTCACCACTAAGTGCTAAATACTTAATATCGGTCTGAAGCTTTGTAATAGATGACGTTGACTACCAGGAAGATAATCAAATGTCAAGGACCAAGCAGAGGTCTCAGAGAGGCATCGGATTTGGGGAGGAAATAAATAGAGAAAATAAGGCATCTACTTCAGCTGATAAAAAAAAAATGCATACAACAAACCTACTATGAAGGGAAGAAAACTGTAACATAGCACTCCAAACAAAATTGGATATGATTTTAAAAATAATAAATATGAGGAAAAAATCTTGAATTAGATAATCCAAAAGAATAATGGGGATGAATAAAAATAGAGATACATAAAATAGGATTTTCTCAGACTAAGGTAGACAATTTATAAAAGAGTAAAACCATCTTAGTAATAAGGAATAAAATACAAGATTCCTAAACCAGAATATATTAAATAAAAATTTACTAAAGATAATTGAAGAAAGAATGTAAACATCCAAAAGAAAAAAATAAGTTAAAAGAGAAAAAGTAATGAAATAAGTCAGGCAAAGAAAGTCAAGCAGACAACTAATTGGAGTCACTAAAGCAGAAAGAGAAAACAAATAAAATAATGAGCAATAATATTTAAGCTGCAATTTTAAAATATTTTTCAAAACAAGAGTAAAAATAAATGTACATATTAAAAGGATCACATATCTGAAATAATTCATCCAAAACAATCAACTACAAGATACATTTTATAAAAAATTTAGACTTTAACGACAAAGAAAAATATTTTTCAGATCCTTTAAGAAAAAAAGATAAATTATAATAGTACATATATAAGATTAGAGTAATGATTCTTAAAACCAACAATTCAAAAAGTCAGAAGAAAACTAGCATTTCAAGACACTCAAAGAAAAACATTTTATATATCCAGTATATTTTAGACTATATAAAAAGGTTAAACATGCTAAAATTTGAGACATGCTGTACTGTGGAAACTTTCTTGAAAAATCTGTTGGAGAATGAAGTTATCCAACTAAGCAACATATGAGGAAGACTTCATGAAAATTTTGTGGGTGAGCATTTAATATATTTAACTATAGATAAATTGTGGATAAAAATAATGCTGGAACAGGCTGGAAGAGCAGAAATAATGAAAATAAGAAAAAGGAGGGAGTAAGGACAAAATATAACAAATTTACTCATTTGTAAAAATATGTAAAAGGCTAGGAAAGAAAGGATGTTAGGGTACTAAACTTATATAAATACAAAGGTAACCAAAGTTACAAAAATACAAACTTTCCTTAATATCAAAAGATATCAAATTTCTATGAACTGATACTTAACAAATTATACCTGCTAAGACACTAAGTGGGGAGAGGGAAGCAAAGTAAATAGAATATTACACACACACACAGATTTATATTCTAACTGTTCTGAATAAACTAAGAGAAAACCAGAAAACATGTGTCTGCTTAATTCTGTGGAGAGAAACACAGGATGAATGACCAATCCTGAAGCTAACCAATCCCGCTTGCTCACACAGAGAAGGTCCTGGAGAATGGGCTGGAAGACGTAGAGAGGAGCTGCATTTCTCTGCATGTTTCTGTATAGATTTGACTTTAGAATCAAATGTCCTATGCATTTAACACATAAAACTAAATTTCAAAGAAATGGAGAAAACTGTAACATGGAATACAAACAGAAACGTATGAATACAACTGTATTTCATATGAATCCTATAACTATGAAGCAGGGGAAATAATGTACTATCATGTAACTTTTGGAGAGTTCTTACCTGCAGTCTAGAGGAAAAAATGCTAACAGTCTTCAAATTTACTAACGTGTGTGTGTTTAGTGTTATTGGTATAGCAGTTCTGAAACCGTATCACATGTATTGTGAAATTATCAAAATAAATGTATTTCTTGATGTTTGAGTAGAGCCTTCTTAAAATGGAAAATAAAAATAGATACAATGTGAAATATCAAAGAAGTGAAAAACCAAAAAAGAATTTGTTGGTAAGGATAAAACAGAAATCATTAGTAAAAAATCATGAATGCCAAACACCAAGCTCTATCCTTTAAAAAAGTCTAAAGGCAATGAAAGACCCTCACTGCCTTAGAATTCTAACCAATATATGTAAAACAACTGTTACAGTCAGAACATCACCGTTTTAAGAGGCTCAGAATAGGTACAGCCACTATAGGCAACAGCGTGGCGTCTTCTCAACAAATTAAGAATAGAGCTACCATATGACCCAGTACCACCTCTTCTGGGTATCTACCTGAAAAGTTTGAAAACATTTATTCATAAAATATATGCACCCCTATGTTCATTGCAGCATTATTCACGGTGGCCAAGACATGGAAACATCTGAAGTGTCCTCTGCTAGATTATTGGATAAAGAATATGTGGTGCACATATACAGTAAAATATTACTCAGCTATGAGAAAAAAAGAAATACTGCCATTTGGGACAACATAGATAGATCTTGAGAACATCATGGTCAGTGAAATAAGTCAGACAGAAAAAGCTGAGAACAATAAAATTTTACTCATGTGGATATAAAATGGAAAGCAACAAATAAACAAGAAAAGCAAGCAAACAAAGACTGATGGACACAGACATCAATACGGTGGTTACCAGAAAGAAGGGATGGGGGACAAGAAAGGGTAAAAGGGGTCAAATGCATAGCGATGGAATAAGATTTGACTTTGGGTGGTGAGCACACAATGCAATACATAGATGATGTATCACAGAATTATACACTTGAAGTCTATACAATTTTATTAACCAATGTCATCCCATACATTTAATTTAAAAAAGAACCTCAAGTTGTAACAGAGTCAGGCTAGAAATATTAATAAATTTACAACTAGACATTGAAAGATTCATGAGGAAGATATTTATTATTCTATAAGATAGATTATTTTATGTAACTCTCATAAATGGAATCATGTAGTATTTCTCCTTCTGTGGCCACACTGCACTTACCATAATGTCTTTCAGGTTCATCTATGTTCGTTGTAAGTGGTAGAATTTCCTTCTTTGTTCAGGTGGGATATATTACACTATATGTATCTACCACATTCTCTTTTCATCTGTCAATGGACATTTGGATCATTTCCCTATCTGTGCAATGGTAAATAATGCTGCAATGCAAATGTGAGTGCAAATTTCTCAAGATAATGATTTCATTTTCTTTGGATAAATACCCGTAAGTAAAAGTGCTGCATCATATGGTAGTTCTATTTTCCATTCGTTGAGGAAACTCCATATTGTTTTCATAAGAGCCGCACCAATTTACATTCCAACCAAGAATGTAACAGGGACAGGGGCCTTTTTTCTCCACCTCATTTTCAACACTTGTTATCTATTCTCTTTTTGATGATAGATGTTCTAACAGTTGTATGGTGATAGATACAATGTTTTTAATTTTTATTTTCCTTAATTATTAGTAATATTGACCATTTTTCCTGTTTCTCCTACTTGTTCGTACATCTTCTTTAAAAAGAATGTCTACTTAGTTTCTCTGCTCATTTTTTAATTACATTGTTTATTTTTGCTATTGAGTTATATAGCCTATTGAGTTGGATATTAACCCCTTATCGGATATATGATTTGTGCATATTTTCTCCCACTCCATAGGATGACTTTTCCTTTTGTTAATTGTTTCCATTGCTGTGCAGATGATTTTTATTCTGATGCAATCCCACTGTTTTATTTTTGCTCTTATTGCCTTTGCTTTTGATGTCAAATCCAAAAAATATACTATTACCAAGACTAATGACAAGGAGCTTACCCCATATGGCTTCTGCCAAGGGTTTCATGGTTTTAGGTCTTATGCTCGAATCTTTAATCCATATTGAGTTGATTTTTGCGTATAGTGTAAGGTATTGGTCCAGTTTCATTCTTTCCAAGTGGCTGTCCAGATTTCCCAGCACAAGTTATTGAAGATACTACCTTTTCCCTGGTGAGTAATCTTGGACTCCTTACCATAAACTATTAAGTATCCTTATATACATATGCATATATTGCCTTTATTATGTTTAGTTTTGTTCCTTTCACACTCAATAGGTTGAGTTTTTTAATCATAAAAGAATGGTTCATTTTTGTCAAATATACATTATGCCTTTGATCAGATGATTTTTATCCTTCATTTTATTAAGGTGGTGTATTCTATTTATTGATTTGCATGTGTTGAAACATCCTGGCATCCAAGGGCTCGATCATGGTGTATAGTACTTTCATGATGCTGTTGGATTGTTTGTTAATATTTTTTGAGAAATTTGAATATGTATTCATCGGGGATACTGATCTGCAATTTTCCTACCGTGTCCTTATCTGGCCTTGGTATCAGGGTAAAACTGAGCTTATAAAATAAATTTTGATGTTTTATCTCCTCTCTATATTTTGGAAGATTTTGAGAAAGATTGGCATAACATCTGGCAGAATTTTCTTTGATGACATCTGGCCTGGTGTTTTTCTTGTTGAGATGTTTTATTTATTTTTTCCTGATTCAATATTAATAATATTGAATATTGAATTCAATATTATGAACATTCATAATTTGAATATGTTCATATTTTCTATATATTCATAATTCAGTTTCAGTAAGACATATCTTTCTGAGAATTTATTCATTTTCTAGGTTTCCAATGTGATAACAAATAATTTTTCATATAATTTTCTTGTGTATTTTTGTGGTATTGATTGTAATGTCTCCTCTTTCATTTCTGATTTTATTTATTTCATCCTTTTTCTTTTTCCTTAGTTTAGCTAAAAGTTTGTACATTTTATTTACCTTTTCAAAAGGCAACTTTTAGTTTCATTGAACTTTTAAATTATTTTTTGGCCTCTATTCCATTTATTTCTCTCTGATTTTGTTTTTTCCTTCCTTCTTCTTTGGGTTTAGTTTTTATGCCTTTTTCTTGTCCCTTAAGGTATAAAATTAAGGTGTTTGAGAGCTTTATTTCTTCTTAAGATACACATTTATTGCTATAAACTTCCCTCTTAAATTAAAAAAAAATGCCTTGGCAGTATCCTATGTTTTGATATGTTGTTCTTTTATTTTCACTTGTTTTGGGATAGTTTTTATTTCCTTTATTTAACTTTATTTCTTTGTTTACACTATTACAGATGTCCTCATTCCTCACCCCCTTTTTCCCTACCTCCTCTATGTTCTGGACCCACCTTCCCTCTGGCTATCAACACACCGTTGTCTGTGTCTATGGGTTAGGTTTATATGTTCTTTGGCTGATCCCTTTAACTTCTACCATTTTAATTTTGTCCCATGTCTTTTTTAGGAGTGTATTGCTTAATTTTCACATATTTTAGATTTTTCTAGATGTTTCTCTTTTTGTCAGTTTTAGTTTCATATCTCTGTGGTCAGGAAGATACTTGGCATGATTTCAATCTTCTTAAATTTTCTAAGATTTGTTTTATGGCCTATCATATGGTCTATCCTAGAGAAGATTCTATGTGTGTCCTAAATGAATGTGTATTCTGCTGCTGATGGATGGATCATTCTATACGTGCTTAGGTCTATTTGGTGCAAAATATGGTCCAAGTCCAACATACCTTTTTCAATGTTCTGTCTGGATGACCTATCCATTTAGCAAATGACGTATTGATGCCCCCTCCTATTATTGTTTGTATGTGTCTTGCTTACTATATGCAGGTGTTCTGATGTTGGGTGAGTATATGTTTTTGATCAACTTACATGGGCTATATTTTTCCATTCCTCTCTTTAAATCCATGTATCCTTAAAGCTGAAGTGAGCCTCTCTTATATGTGGCATCTAGCTGTTTTTTTTTAAATTCATCTAGCTACTCTATGCCTCTTGAATAGAGAATTCAAGCCATTTATATGTACAGTCATTATTGATAGGTAAGTACTTACTAATGTCATCTTAATTTCTTCTTAATTACTGTCAGGTTGTTTTAAGGTTCTATATTTCCTTTCTTCCTCTCTGCTGCCATTCTTTGTAAATCAGTATGTTTTCATAGTGGTATGCTCTGATTCTCTCTTCATACTTTGTGAATGTACTATAGGTGTTTGCTTTGTCTCGACCAGGAAACTTATATAGAGCATCTTCCAGATATAACATTCTATTTTACACTGATAACAGCTTAACTTTGATCACATACAAAAATGCAACACTTTTATTCCCCTCTTTTATCTTTTTAATTTCATTATTTGCCTCTTTTATGTTTTATATTCATTAACTAATTACTATAGCTATACTTATTTTAGTACTCTTGTTCTTTAAACTTTATACTATAATTAAGTGGTTAGCATACCAACATATTAAGAATCATAGAGATTATGGTTCAAACCTTAACTCATCTGATCAATATTTGTTTTAATTTGAGCCAAAAGTCAATTATTATTTTTGTGAGCACCTGAATTTTGATTTAAAATTCATAATTAAAATTATCAAACAACTGGTTCAAATATATTAATAAGAGACAACTAAGAAATCCAGGAACCACTCACTATTTATACGTTTAGTTTATTTTAATAATTAGATCAAACAAATAAACAACTAAGCTAGTTCACATTGAAGAGTGGTCCCTCAAACTTCAATATCAGCACATATCTTATTGCAATCTCCTGCTGTCAACATCTCATTAGTTCTAGTTAAGTGTGGAAATCTTACCTCCCTTTTCGTCTTGTAACCCTCTCCCATGGATAGTCTTACATGTTTCCTCTACGTACTTAGAGAGCCACATCAGAGAGTGTTGGCATTTTTGTTTCAACTGTCAAATAGTTCATTAACTTGAGCAGAACACAGTCTACTCTATTTATGTAAATGTTTGCTCTTTGCATGGGTATTCCTTCCTGATAGGCCAAGATTTCTTCTTTTATTTTTTTCCTTCCTGTTTAGAAAAATTATTTTGGCTATTATTTTAGGTTAGGTGAGCTGAAAGCAACTTATTTGCTCTTATTTTTGATTCCCCTTTTTTCCTGAATGATATTTTAGTAGATATAGAATTCTGAATTAAAATTTCTTTTAGCCCTTGAAAAAAGTAGCATCCTTCCTTCCGACTTTCTGGTTTCTGATGAAAACTCGTCTGTCATTAGATTTGTTTATTTGTTCTAGTTAATGCTTCATTTCTCTGTTGTTGCTTTCAAGGTGTTTCTTTGTAGTTTTAAGAAATGTAATAATGATGTGCCTTGCCATATATTTCTTGGGGTTTCTTTTTTCCCCTTTGGGACTCAATTAGATTCTTGAATCCATACGTTATGTGTTTTGCCAAATTAAAAAACAATTCAACCATATTTCCACACCACCTTTTAACAACACTTAACCCCTTTCACCTTCTCCTTTGAGATTTTTATGATAACAGATATGTTAAATCTTTTGCTATAGACCCACATGTCCCAAAGTTGGTTTATTTTAAGTTGTTTTATTTGTGCCATTCATTGTGTGTAATCTTGGTATTGGTATCTGGTGATTGTTTTTTCACATTCAAGTTGATATTTTTCTGGTTTTAGTATGATGAATGATTTTTTATTAAAACCTGCACATTTTACATATTACATTAGGCTCTGGATCTTATTTAAATCTTCTCTCTTATCAGGACTCTTCTGACAACTCTGGCAGGAGACATGTCACTCCCTCATTACTTCTAGGAGACCATGTTCCCAATTAGGCATTTTCTGACATCATCCAGGCAGGGAGAAGGAAGTGTATATATCTCATTACTGCCACTTGGTTGTGGAAATCTTGGTTCCCAAGTGGTTGCCATGGACACCATAAAAGATGGGACCTCCTTATCACTCAGTAGGGATGAACATTCTTAATCCTGATTCAGCCTTCTTTGACATGCTAGCTAGCACTGGGGGTGCTTTCTTATAGTCTAGCAAAGATGAAAGTCCTATTTTCCCATTTGACCTTTGCTGAGAAAGCTCTGAAATGGGCTACAGTTTTCTCTAGGGTATTTGGTTGGAGTAAAATGATTACTTTCTAATACTTTTCCATCTTGCTAGACAGCCCATTTATTGGATCATTTGTTAGCTCAGTAAGTGTTTCTTGTGGTTTTTTATTATCCAGACTCTGGCATTTCCAGGTTTGCCTGCTTTCCAGTAACCAGTTTAGATATCTGAGACAAAATGAAAATCCAGAAAACTCATTAACATTTTGTTGCTTATGTCCTGAGGTCTCTACCCACTCTTTCTTCTCAGAAAATATGGTACAGGAGAATGGACTAAATTATTTAAAACACAATAGAATAATAAGTGTTATATGGTTAAAGTTAAACACTAATTTGAAAAATAGAAAAGTAATCACTAATTTAGGACAAATTAAACAATACAGTATCTTGCAAAAATAAAGAATCACTACTTTATCACTACTTTAGATATTCAAGGTGAGGTTAAGCTATAATAATGCTTTAAGGATACAAACTCACTCCCACAGTAATGCTAGAGAGAAAAGAAAATGAGACCAGAAATACCCTCCTACTCTAATTCATCTCAGCTGTGGACCATATGATTTATACTGTTGATGTTACTTCTAAAACCACATAACAAAACTATCTGTTGTAGGGTTTTAAACATTAGTCCATTTGTTTGTTTGCTTGTTTAAAATGTTTGTGGAGGAAGGCAGGGAATGAGGGAAGATTTCAGAATGCATGCAATTCTACTGAAACGGGGTGTTCAGTTAAGGGCAATATTTGCCGAAGTGTGATCTCTAAACAAGAAGCAACTGCATGACCTAGAAAACTACTTAAGTGGCCAATTGTAAGCCTGACCCCAAACCTAGTTGAATCAGAAACTGTGGAAGTGAAGCCTCCAAAACCGGGCTTTAACAAGCCCTCTGTGTAATACTCATATATGCTAAACAGTTGAAAACCATCGGTGTACAATACCAGCTTCCTCAGTCCCAGCCAGCTGATGGCATTCATTTCTACATGCAATTCTAAAGAGACATAAGAGTCATATCCTGCAATAAATCTTATTGCATAAACCTGAAATATACGTTTCCTTCCATGGGCACCGGACACTCACATCTCCACTAACTCATCCCTCGTTGGTGAGCTTTACCCACCACCACTTCCTCAGTACTTTGTCTTTGCCCTATTAATGAGATAATCTTAACCACCTCCACTGGCAATCAATTCTTCCTCCAAACTTACTTCTTTCTTGAAACATTCTTCTTCCTTTGAATTCAGCCTCCTTGACTGATACTCTGTTTGGTACTCTGTCAAGACCCACCCAGTCTTGAACATTGGGTAGATTGTTGCCTTCTTTTGGTTGTTAACTATATGCCAGTCTTTGAAATTATAGAAGTAAACAAAATGTTCAAGGTTTATATGTTCATAGATTTAGTAATCTAAAGTAAATAACAAATATTGCTGAAGTAATTTTAAGTGTGAACTGTTATAAGAAAAAGTTGTTAAATTAAGAGATTGACCTAGGAGAATAACACATTCCAGATTGGAGGGTCACAGAAAGCGATTATGAGAAAGTACAATTGAAGTAAAATCTTACAGCAGGATGAGCAGAAATTTTCTAGACATAGGAGACAGAAGAGGGACATGTATCAATTTCCTAAGGAAGGAAGATGGGGTATTTTAGTATCAGAAGGAAGTTTAATTGGAAGAGAGGGGCATGAGGATGAAGTAAGGAAGGATATGCAGTTGCACAGTACTCAGCCTGAGAATTACATGCTCAAGACCTATAAACCAGGTCAAGAGTATTGAACCAAATCCCAAAGGCAAAAAAAAAATGATGATGAGTTGTATAAGGACATTTACTGTAAAGAAATATTGTGCAAAACATTACAGATAATGAATCGGGAGGGTGGAAAGAGAGCATGTGAGGATAGGAGCCAAGAATCTCTCTGAGTGAGGGGAGGGCGAGCTGATGACAGCCTGGAGCAATGATACTGGATGTTGGCCTTCAGATGCATCTGAGAGATGACTAACTTCTCCAAGGGAGAGTCAAGAATAAAACCCGATTTTTATTATATGTGGGTCGATAATATAGTTATCCATTTTAGTTGTCATCCATTTATTTAAGATGTATTTTCAACTACTTTTATAACATTTGAATATACATACATATATTTATGATCTCCATATACCTCATTGAAGAAGTCACCAACTTTTAGTAAAGAGTTAAACTCTTATCAATTGCTTAGCATTAGAATTGGCCTTCTTTAGGAAAACAGTCATTCTCGACATTAAATAATTATATTTAACTTGAAGTTAAAGGCTTAGGTTTGAATAATATTTATGGCTGAAATATATGTTCATATTTTAAACTTAATTATTATTCAACCACAAGAAAGAAAAATATCTTGCCATTTGTGATAAAATGGATAAATGTTGAGGGATTTAAGCTAAGTGAAATAAGTCAGACAGGAATAGACAAATACTGCATGGCATCACTTACCTGTGGAATCTAAATGTTGAACACCTAAAAATAGGCACTGGAATATTGGTTACCAGAGGCTAGGGGTTAGGGAATTGTGGGTAGCGTATTTAAGAGTTATCTTAACTTTTGGAACCAGTAGATAAACTTGGAACTAGTAGATAAAATGTGCTGGACAGCTAATGCACAGCATAGTCAACAATACTGCATTATTAACTTTAAAGTTTCAAAGACACTGGAAATTAATTATTCTCACTACAAAAAAGAAATGAGAAGTATATGACATGACAGGTGTTAGCAAAACTATTGTTAATAGTTTAACATGCAATATTGTTAATCATATTACAATATGTAAGTGTATCAAATCACCACATTGTGAACCTCAAACTTAAATAGTATTACATGTCAATTATATTTCAATAAGAATAAAAGTATGAATGTATCACCATGTATGTAACTGTAGAAAATCACTTGAAATAAAAAGCGTATATCTAGAATTTTCAACATTGTGAAAAATTTGTTTTTAATTTTATACCTTTAAAAAATCGTAAGAACATTCTTCCCTTCAAAGTAAGCTTATATCATATTAGAAATTAATTGTTTCAGATTTGTTGCTTATTTCTTCATACAGCACACTGAGAACTAACTTCAGTTTCCACAGTTTATATTTTATAATTACACAGTAATTCAATTAAAACTTAATCAAGGTCATGAGACATGCCATTGGCTACTAATTGTTTTCTATGACTAAGTTTAACTTTTACATCAATTATCCTCATTTCTGCTTTATAAATGGTATTGAATAACTTCTGATGCTTATGTATTTTTCTATTCTACTCACAAACAAATCAACTTAAAAGAAAACTTTTCCCTTATAAAATGGATTTTGAGTATTAAACTGAAAAATAACACTTTGAAGGTGACTGAAGTTTAAACATGTAAGAATAAATACACAAATTTTTTATAAATAAATTCTTTTGGGGGATGGTCCCCTTGTAAAATATGGTTTGGTTTTTTTTTTTTACCTAATACATACCAATGGCAAAGTTTAATTTCTAAATTAGGCACAGTAAGATTTAGTAACTATTGTTACTAATAACAATATTAGCTACAATATTGTTACCAACAAAAATAGCACTTTGATACTGCAACAGTCCGATAATCCAGACAGCTTGCTGAGTTGTGTAAACAGTGTAGTGTAAACAGGTAGTGTAAACAGTGTGAGCCCGCTGGACGAGGGGATGAATCACGTCCAGACACGACATGATTGGCACAATGAGATTTCACCATGCTACTCAGGATGGCATGTGGTTTAAAACCTATGAATTGTTAATTTCTGGAATTTTCCGTTTAATATTTTCAGACCATGGTTGGCCGTAGGTAACAGAAACTGCAGAGAGAAATCACGGATAGTAAAGGTCGGCTGTAAATAAATGAATAAAAATAAATAGAGGAAAAGGGACAAAGTTTCTTTATAGATGAATTCCAAATAGGTGTAGAGGAAATGAGGGAAATAGAAAAACTGCAATTAAAACACCACAGTGATCATTTCTGCAGGCAAGATCCACCAATGGATGATATAATTATTAGGCAAACTTTAAGAAAAAATAGTTTTATGACCTCAAAGTATCTCCCCACAAATATTTCTTAATTGCTCTGCTTTTTTAGCTTATGCCCATAAATTCTTTGATATTTCTGTCTTCTGGAGGTGGAGCTTAATTCACCTCCCTTTGAATGTGGGGCAGTTTGAGTGCTTTGCTCTAACACATAGAATACGGCAAGGAAAAAACAGGTGGTTTACAATGGAGAAACCTGGCAGACCTCACCTTATCCACGTCATCAAGGTTAAAATGCCCAGCAGTGGCACACTGATTTCATATACTGATGCAATGAGAAGGGCATTTCCACTCTGAAATAATCTCCCCCTAATCTTTAACCCCAGTTTAATTATGAGAAAACATCAAACAAGCCCAAATTGAGGACAATCTACAAAACAATTGACCAATACTGTTCAAAAGTAGCATTAAGAATGACAAGTGCAGACTGAGAAACTTTCACAGATTCAAGGAAAGTGAGGTGAAGTGGTGATAAATGCAACCTGCTGGACTAAACTGTCTGCTGGTGTATAAAAAAGCTATTAGTAAAAAAAAATAATAAACCATAGAAATTTGAATGGAGTATACAATCCAGGGTAATATGGATAATATCACTTTCTGAATACTATTTTCCCAGCTTTGGTAAATTTGTCATAGTTAGGGAGATGGAAGCTGTGGTATATAGGAACTTTCTGTATAATCCTTCCAAACCTTCTGTACATTTAAAAGATTTTCAAAATAAAAAGTTAAAAAAAAAAGTAATTCAACCTTGCATAGATTCCAAACATATGCCATAGGCTGATTCACACTTTTAATATTGTTTTAGACCACCCTAAATTTATGTATCTATTAAGATACATGTGGGCTATTAATTTTTCTTCTTTATTATATGCCACTGATATTTTCCTTCTATATTGTATGCCATGGATGACAAAGAGTGCTATTTAATAGAGGAATTCTGCCAACTGCTAATTCTGCTATTCTCTCCAAGCACATCATTCGTCTGGTTTTCTAAGGCGCTTGGCAGGAGTTTATCTCGTGTCTGTTCACGCTGTATGGAGTGCAACTTTCAATGGTTCTTTTATAGTTGATCTTTCATCTGTATTTACTGATAAAGCTCTTTTTTAACTGGAAAATATTTGTTGTATTTTGGAGAAAATAAAGTAATTTGGTTGGCTTATCAGAAAAATTACTATGATTAATTTGAAAATGCTGTCTAAAAATTGTGACAATATTTTGTAAAGACAAGGCACTGGACTGGAACAGACTAATCACTGTTTCACTAAAATTCTATGCCGAGATGTCTTCTTCTGTTCTTTCACACTTGCATTAAACCCTCGGATTCACTTGTCCAGCACAAACAAGCTCACAGTGTGTGTGTTTTAGAGCAGTTCTGTCCACTACAGCTGCAGCCTGAGTCTGAGTTCTAGCATTACACGGTACTTTCACTCTCTCAGTGATCCATTTTAAAGCCATCGGGTTTGTCATTGGGGATTGGGGATTTTATTAGTTTTCTATTGCTGTGTGACAAGTGACAACCACCTTAGGGGCTTTATAAAAGTCACATTTACTGTTTTATAATTTCCATAAATCAGGAGGCTGGTCACGGCCTGACCAAGTCCTTTGTTCTGGCTCCCATAAAGCTTTCCTCAAGGTATTGACTTGGCTGCATTCTCATAGAGGTGTGGCTGGTGAAGGATCCATTTCCAGGATCAGTCAGGTTACTGACACCGTTTATTTTCCTGTTATTGTATGACTCTTGGCTCTAGCTTTCTGCAGGGTGAAGGTTGCCTTCACTTCCCAGAGGGTCACCCACAGAGATCACCCACAGTCCCTAGACACATCCACCGAAACATTACCACATGGGATTCTCCTATGTGGTTGCTTCCTTCATCATACTTGCGAGGAGAGCTTCTATTCCCAGTTTATCCAATATAGAGTCTTATATAAGGTCAATTCATCATAAATGACAGTATATCACCTTTTTAATATTCTATTGGTTACACCCAAGTCATAGGTCCCATTAAACTCGAGAGGAGCTGATTGCATAAAAGCCTGGACACCAAGAAGTAGAGATTATTGGGAATCACCATAAGGTATGTCTGTTACAGTGAATAAATATAACAAATAATATCCTCACAACATGGAAATAAAATAAGTGAAAATTCCCAACTGCAAATCCTGTAAACTTAGGATCTTTGAGAATGTCAACTGAATGTTCGCTGAAAGAGTTTTGTAACAAATGCCAACCATTTAAGATGGTGAGATTATTAATAGTATAATGAGAATACATATATAAAAAGTATAACTACATTTACATATCATATGTATCCAGAAAAATTTATTTTTCTTTGAAAACTTTAAAATTTTTATCAAGCATCTAATAGCTCACCTGAGACCACCAGTACTCAGCAGATGCCCCTTTAAGAGGACTCAAGGGCACGGACAATGTGGCAGATGATTGGTTGCTGGATTGGGGGATGGAGTAGGGGTGAGCAGTGGGGAAAAGGCAGGACCACTGTAACTGAACAGCATACATTTTTAAAAAAATAAAAGGAAAGAAACAACCTCTGGAGGTTCTAATAAGAGATCTCTTATTAGACAATAGTCTGTATTTCTCATCAAGATAATGATACAGATTGGGGTATTTTTCTCTAAGTACAAAGTTTGCTTTCATATTTTTTTCTCTTAAATAAATTCCTTCTTGGTTACCATTTCAGTTAATGTAAAAATTGCAGTGAAGGTGTTGCAGTAAAAACATCCCATTGTCATCTGGGGAAATAACTTATGTGCAAGGCGAATGCACAGCATGTTTTTATACACATTATTATGATGGAGCTTCAGTTATATTGTGAAAATGGAGAGGGCTGAGTGAGACAAGATCCCAGACGTTCTGGCTACTTACGGCAGGCACTCTTACAGCGTGTCATTGCAACTGTCTCCAAAAAAGATGGGCAATACGCGACCTCAGAGAGAAAAATAAAGTTAATCACTTATTTCGAAGTTGGTTTGGGGTATATCCTTATAACTGAATTTCTAAGATCAAATATCATCTTAAGCAGAGTTGAAATAATA
This sequence comes from Desmodus rotundus, assembly GCF_022682495.2. Classification (NCBI taxonomy): domain Eukaryota; kingdom Metazoa; phylum Chordata; class Mammalia; order Chiroptera; family Phyllostomidae; genus Desmodus; species Desmodus rotundus. Next base: position 52,184,072 of record NC_071389.1, read on the forward strand.
AGGGAAGGGATATTTTACACTTGTAGGTCTTTTACTAAAGACATATTGTTTTCTGTGCTGACTGGCTCATTCCTAATACAGACTTTCAGTCAACTGCAATGTATTATATTGTCTACAGTTATTTCTTTTTCCTAGCCAACAAAGCCCAAGTATCATATTAAACTGCACAAGGAAACAGATATGAAAGTTATTAAAAATATAAATGGAGTACTTCAAATATGGCACTACAATCAGAAAGTGATGTCTCCTTTTTTTAGTCTTAGATGAAGCACAAAAGAAGATGAATAGAGCCTTAGATTTATGGAATGTTGCAGGAAGGTTTTTTTTTGTAAGTTCTTAAGATATAATTTTTTACCTGCCTTGAACTAACTACTATTTCAGGTGGTGGAACTATATAACATAACACACTATTTCATTTCTCTAGCTTAACTTTTAAATAGCATAAAAGTGTGTTTCTCTGAAACATTTGTTTGCTGTATTTGCTGTGTCCACAGCACTATCAAGACTGAAAACTTATTTGGATATGCTTAACTCACATTATAAAGACTTCTTACATATTCAGTTTTAGCTAAATTCAATAGCTATTTACAATAAATATCATCTGTGGCAGAAAATAAATAATTATGTATTAATGTTATATAATGAGTTTATAGTTAAATAAATTTCACAAAGGCATAAATCTGTTATTGTTATAAAGCAAACTTTCACTTTAACAATACTTCCATGTGATTATGTTAGAGATCAGATAAATTTTAATGCAGTATTTGTCCAATAACAACATAAAATTCATTATTAGTGGCATTATTCTATACACTTATCCCATTCTACATGCAAAATGAACACAAAAGAAATAGATGAACCAAATAGAAAATGTAAAATATGAAAAATGTATCACTTGAAAATGTAAACAGAGTGGGCAAAATAAAGAGAAGAAAACATGTGATGTCAATAGAGGAATATAACAAATACATCAATCTGCAACTTCACACTTTCAGTAAGCATTCGAGAGGGTTTGGGTGAGGCACCGAGGCTCTGCAATGGGAAGGCAGAGCTGTACCGTCATCTCCATCAATACACGTTGCTACTGAAGTGCAGAGATCACTTGCTTTCACCCGAAGATTTCAGCATTATTTCATTCCAGTAAACCAAAGCATTAGCTCGACAACTAAAGCTATATCTACCTAATTTACCTTACGTCAGAATAGAGTTGTTGCAGTTTATTTATAGATTGAAAGTGATCAATTAACCTCTGAAAAATTGACTCCTCAGTCATGTTGGATGTCATGATTGTGATTGCCGAACAGTATGTACTAACTGTTGGTTGAGACATTCTAACAAGGGTGGAAGCAACTGTGAACTACTTGTGTTACCATTACTCCTGTTGAGTCAGACCTTGTTTAGAACACTACTTATTTTATATGCTCCATTAAACCATATACAAGCTGATGCTACAGCTATTAGGCAAAGTTCTTTAAGAGCTTTACTTGCCTTGGATCTTCCGAAGCTGGAAAAATGTGAGGAGTGTGTTTCATACAGAAGAAATGCATACATTTGGAAATACCAATTTTCTTTAATTTCAGAACATGTAAGTCAAACGCCACATTATTTCGTCTCCTGTTTTGGCAAATTAGATTGAGATGAGTAAATGCATGCCTGGACATTGCATGCCTTTTACCCCTTTTTATAGCCTTCTGCTCCTCATCTTCATACACAATAATAAATTTCCAGTTTTAATAAGAACTTATTTTAATAAAGTTAACTTTCAGTTTTCCCATGAGGAACAGTATCTGTTAAATCTGTTTATTTTTATTCTGTTTCTTCTAGGCTTTGTTTATCCATAGGAAACACACATTAGCCACAGTTCCCAATTTTAGCAGTGTGATTCTCAGATAAGGTTTTAGAATAAAAAAATAAGTATATGCTATGCTAATATCTTCAACAGATGTAAGTTATGCAATTTGAAAATTAAGAGCATATTTCTAGTTCTCAAAATTACAGGGTTAAAAAAAGTAAATTCTCCATTTTAGGGCTTTTCATTAAATGATTATCTATTTGTCCTGGGATAATTTAAAATTTATCTTCCTGGAGACATTATCTTCCTGGAGAAAACATTTAGTGACGTTGTGCTGGGAATTTTGCTAGATGTTATATATGTACTTGAAAGATACTCTTTGTTCCATCAAGGAGCATATTTTCTACTAGAGAAGACAGAAAAGCATGCAGTGCTTTAAATACTAAGACTCCAATAACCATAAGGTACATGGAGCAAACAAGAAACCCCATCACATCGTTCAGGGCAAGCAGAATCAGAAAAAGCGCTCTGGTGAGACACTGTCTCAGTTACCGGCATTATCAGAGAAAAATAATGCTCTGAGTATTGGCTGCAATCTTCTACCTCTGTAAAACAGCACCGAGTTAAAAGTGATATAGCAAGTGTCGTTAGTGCAGGTGCATACTCAGAAGTGGCCATAAAACTGACAAATCTGAGCTTAGAAAACTGAGAAAGATCAAGAAAGAACTTAAATGGGTACCCATCCAGCAGGAAAAGGGTCAAAGACTAGTTGAAGTTGCGAATTTTAAGCACCTTTCTTCCTTTCCCTCTCATTGCCTTGCATTGTCCAAGGTCTAGGGATACAATGTGGAAAGTTTCTGCAGTTGGCAAAGGGTAGAAGGCATCTTTTCCATTAAACGTGAATATGCAACTTTTATTTCCCAGGCTGGAGCAGACAAAATGGTGGTGGTGATGGGGAGCATTTGTGAAGAGCACCACGGAAAGTCATAAACACGAATCAGAAGAACTGGCACTTTCCCGCATCCTCCAACACAATGGGTGTTTCCCACTGCTTCTTACAAGAGTAACAGCAAAAGAGGCAAACCAGAGTAGGTGCATGGGTAGGTTGGGAAGGGTGGTCAGAATACACCAACAGGTGCAGGCCAGCTGGCAAGTGTCTGCCCATGACTCATGGCCCAAGTCATGTAGCCCTAGCAGATGTGACATGTTAACTCTTCCTGAGTACAATGCCTAAAATTTTTAAAAGTTGAGCAAAGTTATGCTGAATTGTGAGGGAGTTTATTCCAGAGATGGCTGATAATATATGAAAGAATATCAGAAAATCAATAATACAAAAAATTGAAATAGAAAATAGAAAATTTCTAATGGAAAATTTTTGAGAGGGATAAAAAGAGATAATATATAAAAATTAAAATAAAATATAAAGAAGAAACCTAACAAACCAGTAATTACAATTATGTGTAGTACAACTTCCATGATTGAAAGATAAATGCTCTCAAATTGGATTTAAGCAAAACAGAATCTAGCCATATGTTGATTTTAGAAGAAACACTGAAGACAAATGAACACAAAAGGGAAGAAAAGCAAAGGGAGTAAAAAACTATAGCAGATAAATATGAATTGTAAGAAGATAAATATAAATTTCAATATTTGAAAATAATTTTAAAATACATACTCAGAAGAAACTAGTAAGAAAAAAAAAAAGCCTCTAGCAAAACTAATTAAGAAAAAAAAGACAAAACAGGAAATTCGGAATAGAAGCATAAAATGCCACAGACAAGCAGAATTTTTTAAAAGTACAAGACAATGTTATGAACAAATGAAAAGATTTTGAAAATATTAAAAATTTGACATACTTAAGAAAGCAGAAAATGCTAGCATATTCTATTAGCCAAAAAAAGATGGTAATTAGAGGAAACAGCATGAATAAATGCAGAAAGGCCCCAAATTATCATGGAGTCGGTTAGTGGAAGAAATGGATTTACTGGGAGAAAATAGGGAACCCTAAAATGTTTTAGAACCATGAAATAAAATAATCAAACTTAAAATTTAGGGAGATTCACAAACTGTCTACTCTGAGGTGACCAAGCTGCCTTAGTTTGGCAGACTGAGGGAGCTCCTGAGAGTCGTGCAGAAACAGAGAAAGCCCCAGATGAGAAGAAAAGACATCAGATAATGTAATCTAGGATCACTCTCTAATTAATGCACCTAAGTCCAAGGCATGGAGCTGTACTGACCAGATAGCAGTTAATCATTCCCCCAATAGAGAGACAAAATTCTAAGCCTGCCAAAGAGCTCTCTGCCCACTCTTCCTTTTCTTCATCTGCAATTATCTTTCTCCTTCCACGTAGAAAGTATAATTGCCATTAAATATAAAATTATTATATACCAGGGTAAGGCAGGGCTGTGTTGTATTTGAGGGTATAGTGTAAAGACCATGTTTTATGAAAGTCTGAGTAAGGGAGCTTTGCACACAGGAGACTGCATTCACTCTTTCGCCACACAGTAGTCCCCCTCCATTGACGGGGGCTACTACCCAAGGGCCTCAGAAAATACTTGGCACTGTGGATAGTACCAAACCCTATATATTTGGTTTTTTTCCTTCATGCATAGCTATGATAACGTTTATAACAGGCACAGTAAGAGATTAACAACAATAACTTCTAATAAAATAGAACAATTATAACAACATTCTGCAATAAAAGCGATGTGAATGGCTTCAAGGGTATTATTAAGTAAAATAGCGTTTACTTGAACTGAAACACTGATGCACAACAGTCAATCTGATAAGCGTGATGGCCTCTCAGTAAGTGACCGATGGGCAGGTGGCGCACAAAGTGCGCACTCTGGACAAAAAGGTGTCACGTTCCAGTAGGGACAGTGGGATGGTGTGAGATTTCTTAACACTGCTCAGAATGGCCTGCAATTGGTGAATTGTTTATTTCTGGAATTTTCCATTTACTACTTCAAACCATGGCTGATCACATGTATTGAAACCATGGAAAGTGAAAGCGCAGATAAAGCGGGGCTACCATATTCTCCAGACGGGACGGAGAACATGAAAGAGATTATTCAGCCCAGGCCCACCAGGCAAACGTTAAGAGCGTCTTGGTGGTTGGAAGTCATGACAGAGGCTCTGCGTACTCACCCTGGCTTTCGCTCTTCATTCAAGTGGGAGGAGGTAGCAGATGCAAGCGGACAATGACAGAAGCGTCAAAGACCTGACCTGTAAATAGCAGACCTACACATATCTTTCCCAAACTGCCGATGAACAAAGAAAAAAAAATGGTATTTATGAAGGGAAAATATCACAGCAAGAGATAAAAGATTACCAAGGAGTCTAAGAGCATATTTCTAAAAATAATATTTCATTTAAAAAGTGAAATTTTATAAGACAGCAATTAACTGTTCTAGGGGTGGGGAGATCAGGAGAAAAACCTAGAAAAAACAGCTTCTACAAAAGGTCAGAGGCAAAAATGGAGACAGAACAGTATTGAGGTAAAGTTGCAAAGGAAGACTATAGAAAAGTAGGAAATTGTTTAAGGTAACTAAAATGCAATAGCAGAATTGAATGTATATGTATTTTAACATAATATGTATTTTACACAAAAGAGGCAGAACAGGATTAAAAAGAAAATCAGGCCCTATGATCAGGAAACTTGACAGTCCTATCAAAATGAAAGGAGAACACAAAGAAAACAGTAAAGAAAGAAAATAAGATTATTTTCAGAAAAGGTGATACAGTGATAGTTTTCAGAGGGGGGAGGAATAGAACACATACAAGTCAATTTTCTAAATATAATGATGATGATGAAGAAGTAAAGGAGGATGAAGATTATGGTAGAAAATACAAAAACAATATCCATATGCTAAGACAAATTCTAAGTACAAGCAAAATTGTTCAATACTCCAAAATTTAGCACATATACAAATTCTCTAAAAAAATAAGTAAAGAAGTATTTCAAATCTCTAGTACTTGATATGGTTTTAAAATGTATATAAAGATAATTCAGATTTATAATTTTAAAAGTCTGAGAATTGTGAGGCAGGAGAACCAGAGGAAAATATATTGAATTGTCTATTCCACATGAATATGAGTCAAAAGTTATTTTGTTTTTTACTTTGGGAACTAGAGGTATCTTTTGAATTAGAAAAACTCACTTTATTTTTTTCTGGCTTTACCAAGGTATAATTGACAAATAAAGTAAAATATGTAAAGTGTAAAATCTAGTGATTTGATATATGTTCACATTAGGCAGTCTACTCTAAAAATATAAAGAAAATGACTAAAAGAATTAAAAATTGGACTTCTATCTTTTAAATCACTATAGAATCTGATTCACTTTCAGGTTCCCAAGAAGTGACCATCAAATATATGAAAAAGGTAAAAAATCTGAATAATTGCTGAAAACTAAGAAATAGCACATTTTTTAAATGAAAACAGATGTGATCATATTAAAGAACTACAAAAGACTTATTCCCACTCCCTCCCAGTTTAAAAGAGAGTAATATCATGAAGAATAAAAGTGCACATAACTCCCCTATCAAAGCCAAAATTGAAGAGTGAGGCGAGGTCCTGAGGCAGGCAGATAACAATGTAAACAGCTGTGCATTTCAGGAATAGGTAACTGCTTTAAGCAAAGCTTTAAAAGGAAACCATGGCCTGGAACATCAGCCATCAGAAATGGTTCACCAAGGAGCAAGACAGTGGAAGCACTCTGTCCTAGACCAGGGTGTAGAAGAGTGTGATAAAGATAAAGGAATAAAAATTATGTAGAGATAGGTATAACTAGATAGATAAATTTGCATATACATTATATTTATATCTGTTTATGTGTTTTATAACTTCTCTCAAAATTTTAAGTGAACAACAAAATATCAAATGGAAAAAGAAACTTTGTAAAAATCATTCTTCTAAATCTTTTCTGCAAGTATATTTGCATGTGCAGAGACAGATATATGCACAGTGTTGGACATGCCAGGTCTATGAATAATAGCAAATATCTGGAAAAAATCTACAAGCACATCAGTAGGCACTAATTATGTAAATGACAGTACACCTGTGTAATGAAAAGGGGTAGCCTGTAGGGTGAAAATCAGTTAGAAATTAGCGCTACAATATGTATGAGTAAGTGAAAAAATGAAGCAAGCTACAGAATAATGACAATGGTATGTTCCTGCATGTTCATTAAACATGAAAGGCATGTGTATCTATGCATGAGACATATCTGTATTGACAATCATCAAATTATTGAAATTATTTATTTTTGCATTCTTCCGCTGAGAATCTGGGACATTGGAAGGGTCATTTCCATTGGATCACTTTTGTATAGGTTGGATTTCATATGTCACACTTATTTTAATGTATCTTTTTTTCAAGAAAACCTCCTAACACTAAAATCGAGATTTGAGTACTTATGAAATGACTATGGAAACTGGAAACTGCATGTGTATTTTCAACTAACATGCCTATCACCCTGTACTAGCATTATGCAGTGCTACCTCGATAGAATTATAAGGAGGTGATTGCATAAATTGAAATAAAGCCATAGTAAAGATTTGAGATTATCTGTTGTCCACTAAAATTAACAGCCATTTTCAAAAGCACAATTCTGTCTTTCAGGAGAGAACCCACAGCTTTTATGTCTCCATTGCAGCCTCTACAGAAGCAATTGGCAAATGAAAGCAACTAGTCAATTGTAACTTGACTGTGTAAGCAATTGGAAGATGGGGACAATTGGAGACTCATCTAAGATGAGGTTGGGGAAAGTGGCCACAGATCTCCACATACTGTGAAACCTGGAGCACACTACGTACCACGGTGTGCTCTACGTCACATGGTGATAGGTATGACCTGAATGAAAACAGGAAGAGGACAGATCCTTTTCGGTGAGATAATTTTTACTAAAATAGGCTTTTGAATGATAAATGCATGTAAATATTGGCTATATGCCCCAGAAGCCTTTTCAGGTAGGCTTTGCTCCCTAAAAGTTAATATATATACATACATATTTGTATATGTGTGTGTATGCATTAGTTTTGGGGGGCTTACTAGAAACTCTTTACATTTATAAAACAGTGGAAAATGTCAACCCTTCAGTGGCAGACTGCATGTTGTCACACCAAATACATTAGCCCCTTCTACCACAGTAATGAAATTTAGTGGGGCATATGCCCACCCAGTTATTCTAACAATAAAGAAGCTCTTTTGCAATTCAATATGGTCAAATGAGTAAGTTCTCACCAATGGAATAAAAGAGAAATAGTGAAAAAACTGACACCTCAGATGCTTAATGGGAAATGGTTTGCCCTGGTCTTCATTTGTCTCCTTTTCTAGAGTCTGGAGCACAGATGTGGTATCAACATAACTGCAACTAAGATGTAGAAAATTACCTAAAAGATAGTGGGTCAAAAAGTATAAGAAACCAAAATTGCTTCTGAAACAAAATGTTTTTAATGAGAAATAAATTCCTATTGTATTGTAATCACTCATTTGGGGGTTCTTTTTGCAGAAATTTAACTATGATCCTACCTAATAAACGTTTTTTCTAAATCGAGATATTTAATCTCTGGTGTAGTGACATCACTAAAGGCAGAGGCAGAATCAGTAGTTGCCTTCAGCTCTTCTGAATACTTCCTCCACAGTCCTTCTCAATATCTGCGTCCCAGGTGCATTTCAACCCAGGTATTATTATGACTCTGGTATCTTTAGAATCACCATTTCCATACAGTACTACTCTGCAATAGTGGTTTCTAAGAAAATGTATGAAATGGTACATTTCCTAAATGACAGAGATTGTGAAGGAAAAAGAAAGCCAGAAAGCCTTACATGATTCCCACCTTTGAATCCTGACACACGTGTTTAGGTTTTGTTTCTGTTTTTTAAGTATGGGTGTGTTCCTACCATCAGAGCTACAAGAGCTGAACCAAAGTACTATGTGAAAGTACCTACTAGCACAGTACCTGTCACCTAGGGAGTCTCCTTAATCTAGTTACTCCCTCTACTCCCAATCTGATTGCCAAACATTTAATCCAAATGTTTTCTTTAAAAAAGTGGAACTAAAACTATTATCTCTATTTTATTTCTCTAGGGGAAAAAGAGAAAGTAAAATAGAAAATGGCAGATCCTATTAATTAATAATCTTCCTTAAAACAGCTCATAAAATGTTTTTAACAATATCTGGTCTGAATCAAAAAGTGAAACAGTAGCTATGGATACTGTATGAATTGACACCCAAAATAACAAAGATCTGCCTGCAATTGAATCTGAATATTTATTTAACAAATCCAGTCTTAGATTTGCATATTCAAAAATGTATGTTCCCCTAGCAATTATAATTCATCCATTACACGTGTAATGGATTTTACACATATAAAACCACATAATACATATCATATATGTATGTCATTAATAATTTATAATTCATTAATACTCAAATCATACTTAAATAAATCATACTTAAGTAAAAGGATTTATTTACTAACATGGTAATGATAATACAATATAGTGAATGCAGAGATAAAATTAATATGAATATAGTAGAATTCAAAATTCAAATTTACTTTTATTACTATCTATATTATAGATAAAGCACATTAGTAAATTCCAAGTTGTAGATAGATTGGGCATGAGGAATAAGAGTCTCCCTCTCCCTGATTTTATGCCACCTCTTTTTTTTTTTGTCATCTTTCCCATAAATCTCTTTTAAGTTACTACTCTCAAAAAACTATTCTGAGCGGGAAAAGCTTTTCTACCCTTCATACAAGAAAGGAGTATTTTACTTTGTGCATGTCCCCTCATTAGCCATTCTCACTGCTTAAAATTTCACGTTTCAATCTGTATCGAAATTCTTTCAAATCATTTTGTACCTCTACTTTACCACTAAGCCTTGCTTGCACATCTTTCTAGGACCAGTCTGGTGTTTCTTCTTTGAATGTCTCTTATTAAATATCATAAATATCTTATGATATTTAAACATAAAAATAGCTTTGAAATATTGAGGGTCAGACAGTGTTCCAGTCATTTGAGGTCTAGAATTACTATGCTTTAGGAAGTTTGCTGGTGAAAAGATTGAGTCAAAGAGCCTAATGTCACAAGTCTTGTAAGTGGTAGAACCAGAATTTTAGATCAGGCCTGTCTGACTTTGTTCTTTTTAATACATCATACTATATGCTTGAGGACAATGTCTGGGAAGTCCAGGTTAGAGGAGTGATAATCAGCATGAAAATTGCAAATGGAAATCAACATAGCATTTTCCCATAATCCTACCTATCAATGGCATGAAATAATTTGAAATATGTACTTTGACTGGCTTTGGGCTTGTAATTACAGGGAAAAGCACAACAATGAAAACTCTCTACCAGCCTGACATTTTATTATGGAGAGAAGTAGTAAACAAATAATGTGGTTTCAAAAAATGATAAGTATTGGAAAGATGAAAACACAGTAACATGGCAGGAAGTAACAGAGATTATGCATACCCTTATATTAAAGCTAAGAAGTCTCTCTGACTCCTAAATGATGAGTAAGATTTAGCCATCAAGTCACCTGGAGGAAGGACTTTGCAAGCAGAGGGCACAGCGAACACGAATGCCCTAAAATAAGAGCAAACAAGGGTCTGAGAAACAAGCAGGCCTACAAGTCCTTCACAAATCTTATGTTACATTCTCCTGTGTACCTGCAGAGTTCTATGTAAGAGCAAACTATATGACATGAGGTCTGGGACTGGGACTGCATCACGGGCCATAGCAAGGGCCCAGTAGCTGCTACGCCCGGATGGTCATGTGCTCCCTTGAGAGAGACAGCGCACAAACACATGAAGTGAGTGCCTCACTGGGTGGTCGAGGAAGAAAGAGAGAGGGTGGGGGTGGGAGAGAGCGAGCCTCTGTGTTCCCCTATTGGGCTACATATAATCCCCAGATTACATTAGTTTGGACTTGGAACAAAGCAGGTGCTTTTTCAAAAGAACCAATCAACTTCCCAAGCTTTCATTAGCTTTGGATGGGTTTACACCAGGTGGTTAGTCAGACAGGCTCCTATGGTCCAGCACCCCCCCCACCCCTGCCGTGCCCCTCAATGATCTAGTACCAGAGGAGAGGGGAAGTAGGAGTGCTAATCCCCTGGGAGGAGCAGTACTCTGATCCCCTGGGGAGTGAAACTGCAGCTTCCTGGCTAGGACAGCGTATTCATAACTCCCTGATTGTTAAACTCAATGTCTAAATTTCTTTGTCCCTCATCCTTATTAATAAACAGCTAAATATAAATGGTAACAGATTGAATGTTTGGGGGAAAGAATAGAGAAGATTTAGGAGGATTCACAGTCATACCGATTAGAAACAAATAAACTTGAACTCAAATTTGGGCTTTGCCATTAATTAGTTTTGAAATATTTTCAAGAGTTTATTTATTTTCAGAGAGAGGGGAAGGGAGGGAGAAAAGGAGGGAAACATGGATAAGCGAGAGATTTATCGATCGGCTGCCTCTCTCATGGCCCCCACTGGGGACCAGACTGGCAACTCAGGCCTGCGCCCTGACTGGGAATGGAATTGGTGGCCTTTCTTTCACAGGACGGCACTCAGCCCACTGAGCCACACTGGCCAGGGCTGGTACTGAAATCTTGATCAAGTAATTTGTCCTCTTTAAGCTTCATTTTCCTTATCTGCAAATTTAAACAAAACCCACTTTCAGATACTTAAGTGGATTTAGTTAAATGATGCTGGAATATTAACATAATGCCAACTACCTAGTAAACATTAATTAAAGGTAGATATTAGGATTAATATTATGTTTACTTCATAGTAAAAGCATCAATTAAATTGAGATTTTGGCTGAATTGATGACTCTTTCAAATTAGTTCCACTGTCTCAATTCTGTTAAAAAAAATTCAATACCATCCATCAAATATTGAGTGATCACTTAATACTATCAAAGTAAGAAATGTCCAAACCTGTAGAGAATTTTTTTAAGTTTATTTGAACCAAAACTGACAATAATTGCCAGGGAGCAACATCTCAAATGCTCCAGAGAATAAGTTTTGCAGCTTCTTTTACGAATTTAAGTTTGAGGAGGAAACATAAAGATTACATGAAGGTAGGGGGAATGAGGAAGGGGATTGGATTGTAGAGTGGTGAAGCCCAGGCTTTAGAAGGAGGGGCCTTAAAAGGAAGCATGTCAAAGGTGTGTTAGCCTAGATGTAGAGAAACAACGCACAGGTCTTGCTTAAGTCAAAGGCAAGCATTTCGCTAAAGACATTATCAGCCTGGGGCAGCCTCCCACCACGACCTTCCCAGTTACGAATGTAGGATCAGATCATGCTGTGAGGTTACTTTCCAAAACATCTCTCTCTCTCTTTTTTTTGTCTACAATATAAACAAGAATTGTGGAAAGCACAGGAAAATTAAAAATAAACAAGGAATAGTCCTTGATCTCAGAGATCTTAAATTCTAGCAGGGAAAACACACAGGTAAAACTTACTCTAACAGGAGCTGAATACAGCAGCATAGTCATGTATTACATATTCCTACGGTAGCACATATATGAGTGAGGAGGAGTATGTGTCTCTGCATAAGGAGAGAAATATTGGAGAGAGAGAGCTACAGGGAAGAATTTGGGGGGTCATCCTGTAGAAAAAAAAAGGGTAAAAAAGGAAAGGACATTCTAAAGTTGAAGGAACAGCATCATCAAAGGAAGTAGGAAGAAAGTACTGGGTATGTTTTCCAAACTGAGTAGCCCAATGTAACAAGTGCAGAGGGTAGAAGAGAGAGGAGAGAGGGAGGAGAAACGATGTAGGAAAGGCAGGGGCCCTGCTCTGTCCACGTATGCTCAGCTCTGAGGAAGGCGGAGGCAAGATTTGGGAAGGGCTTTGAAGACTATGCTTTGTAGTTAAGAGTTATTTCAGGCAACGAAGAGTCATAACTACCAGAGACTTTTAAGCATGATCAATTTTATATTTTTAAAATATTACCCTTTTGGCTTTTGAAACTTAAATCAAAATGAAAGCTGCTAGAGAAGTCAAATTAGACTGTGGGTTTTTTTTTTCTCTTTTTGTTTTGATGGAGGTGGAAATAGTACACCCTTGATAACTATTAAGCATATGGAATTTTTATTATGCTTTTTTCCCCTCATATTCATTCAGTCATAAGCTACGTAAAGGTCAAAAAACAAGTCAGGGATATAAGCTAAACCCCACAGCTCCTCCTTCTCAGTTCAGTACTTTATGTAGCTGAATAATGTGAAAATGTGCCTGGAGGCTGCCTGATAGAGGGACGGTTCCATTTTAATATGTAAAAATCACCTTTATATGCAAAAAATAAATTGTAAGGGCTGTGCCACTCTCATCAATCTGTGCTGCTGGAACGAGGCTCTCTAGCTATTAAAAGGCTCTACTTCCTGAGACTCCCTCATGCCACGCAGTTTAGTCATGCCTCCTTGAGCACACGGAGGCTTGAATAAACTTTAAAAGAAAAAAGAGGAATCTGCCTTCTCTGCTTTGTAAACACAGTAGCTTATGTGTTTGCCCTGAAGGGAGAGATCTGCCACTTTGTAAGTTAAGCCTGAGTGAACCTCAGGGCTTCCAGACAGATACTTCTTCGGAAATACTTCAGCAAAGTTTTAAAATAAAATCACTACCCTCCTTTCCAGAGCCCTGCACATAAGACAGATAGCTATTTGGAAAGAAAGGGTAAAGGTTCATACAGAACGAACGGTGTGTGCCTTCCATGATCATCTGAGTCTGCCCAAGTAGCTTCATACAAAGGCCTCTATAAATGAGGTTTTTAAAGTGAGGAATTGGAAGTAAAGTGTCTTGTTCAAGGTCAAACAGTTGTTAAGAGGAAGATCTTCAATCGCAAGTCTGGACTCAGGTTGGCACAGGAAGCGGATTTTTCTACCACACCACTCCACGTGTAATTAAACTGGGGGCAGGTGATTAGCCACACTTTCATCCTGTCTTCTCATTGCGTGTCCCAAAAAGTTTGCCTCTGCTGTACATCTGCCCTCCTCCCTTCCTTCCTGCATGGAGGAATGTAATGCATGCAATTATCAACTAAGTTTCCTACTAGTTCATCTGTTCATTCATTCACTCATCTATGAGCTAAGTGCTGTGGCAAACATCCCCAAGAGGTTCAGAATTAAGAGTCAGAAAAGAAGAGAGAGACATTAAAAATATTATCAGAGAGCATAAAAATATTTTAATGCTTTTAATGAACAAGAGGATCACAGATAAAATGCAATGTTTAACACAGTCCTTCCCTTGAAATTACTGAAAACGTACTGCTTAAGGTTTCCCTCTGGCCTTAAGAAACAGCCGGTGCTGGACACTGACATATGCAGAATCTCTTCCTAATCCTGATATAGTGAAAGGAGTATCATAACATACGGACCATGGGATGAGATTTGGGCATTCCTCCCAAACACCTGCTGGTCAGCCAACGTTTGAAATGTGCATAATTTAAATCAGTCAGTCAGTTATGAGACCACAAAAATAGCAACATTATTTGACAAGAGTGAATCTCAGTTAAAATCAAAGTAATTCACAAGCAAGATTCCTTATTTAGATTAACTTGTTGATAGATCTGACCCTTTGGACATTGATGATGAAAAAAGTGAGCTCCGTGAGCCTTTGGGATTATCACTAATTTCTCTTCAACACTCTTCCCTGGTGTCTTTAAAAGAAGTTCTCAGAGTAATAGACATATGACGAAGAATCTTTGAAATGAATAGTTTCTAGAAGCCCTGCCCTCTCAAGAGACAGAAAATAACAATGCACCTATCTTTTTCCTCAAACTATACAAAGATAAAAGATGGGTAAAATAAGCTAGTTGAATTTTTAAAAAATCCACTTGCCTCCTAAAAACAGGATAATGAAATATCATTTCAAATTTTATGCAAAGAACTTGCTCTGGCCAGATATCATAAAACTTTGAAGTTATGAATAAGTTACTATTTACCCATGAAAGAGACTTTAGAACAGCCAAGTCTTTCAAGATGTTTTCAATACTTTTTTTCTTCTGACTTTTTTCATTTAGGATGAAGTCAACAAAGAATAGTTTGTAAACAAAAAAATGTATTTGCCTTTTATGTCTAATATAATATTTAAGTTTATGGACTATATTGCAAATGAATTTAAAAAGATCCTTATAATGTTTTTTTTTCTTGAAAATCTTGCTTTTTTAAAAAATTTCAGTGTGTGCTATCTTCTTGAAAGCCTTCAAAGCCATAAAATTTCCATCCTTCGAGTTGCACAACAAAAGCAGGATGTTATATACCACATTTAAAATTAATCTATGGTCATTGATATTAAAAGTAGTGTGGTCTCTTCTCCAGTTTTAGGAGACTTGTTCAAGGCTGCTGATAGGTGTGTCTTGGAGGAGCAGAGGACTGAGGCTCCTGAGTGATGAGATCTAGTGCAGTATGCAGCATCTGAGCCTAGCGACTAGACATCAAGCACAGACTAGCACACATAAATCAAGTAGCACTGTGTGAGAATTTTTTAAATGCCAAGGTCAAGGTCGCATCATTACCTTTTCAATGTTTCTAACTCATCAGGAGCTCTCTTTGAAGCTGCACTCCCATGGCCCTATTCATTCCTGTCTTGTCTGATGAACCCATTAGCTTAATTACTCACTGTCTGCCTTAGCATTTTACGGACCTTGGGACTATCAAATGCATTTCACCATGTTGGGCTCACAACAGAATCATCTGAGACCCTTGTCTAAAATGCAGATTACCACAGACCCTCTGTCTGAGGATGGAGCCGAGAAGTCTTTATTTCAAACAAACTTGTAAGTGATATTTCTCCAAGCTAAAACTGGAGAACCACAAGACCACATTGAGTAACCACAGGAGAAATCTTTAGTCCAAAACTTAGCATCATGCTTTCAGCTCCAAATATGGACAATAATACTTATTGAACTCTCAGCTTATGGATGAGTTTTCTTATTTCACTTTTTAAGATACAGAAATGATACAACTATAAGTACAGCCTTCAAGGCAAAGCAAATTTAAATTCAATTTTCTTCAGTCTTTTCACTCATAGAAAAAAAATCAATGATACCTTATGAGGCTTAGTTATTGTCTGTCTACTCTAGGATGTAGACTCCGTGAAAGGACTCTATCCTCAGCAGCTTGGACAGAATCAGCACATAGTAATTGTTCAAATATCTGTTAGGAGTTTGTTGTTGATGGGGTTCAAAATTAGTCTCCCCAGAATGTGCCACTTTGTCATGCAAACTATTTTGAGATAAAGATAATTAAAGCTCAAAAGACTCAGGAAGAGCTATCTTTTTTAATCTCCCCCTTAACTGCAGTAAAAGAATTTCAATAAAGAAACTGTAGCTAAAAATAAGCTATTACCAAAGATAACATTTTATATCAGAAAGACTTCTCTGCATGGCATGGCGAACATTTGTTTATCAACCATTTGCTCTTCCCATATTTCTGTGCATTGTTTTACTTTTGTGAAGTCCTAGGTCCCTACCTTCTTCTCCTTTGCTCAGAAAGTTGTATAAGCTTCTATTGTTTGACTATCTTAGAGCTTCACATCTTTGGGGGTCCTGCACATGTGAAATTAAAATTTGTTTTTCTCCTGTTAATCTATCTTATGTCGATTTAATTATTAGGCCTTCCATAATACCTAGAAATAAAGAAAAGTTCTTCTCCCCAATGGTTTAGAAGTTAATTCAATTAAATGCATCCGTAAAATTATAATGAGACCTACAAACTAATCTCAGCTGTTGTTGTTTTTATTATTATCATTACAATTGTTGTAAGTATGAGAATGTTCAAAGTAAAAGAAATTATTAATAATAGACAGGGGACTCTGGTTATCTTAGGAAGTAAAATAAAGAAGATAAAATTTTCTTCAGGAATGCATGTCAGTTCAGCGTGTAAGAAAGGTAATTCTGACTCAAAGAAAAAAATCTGTCATAGAAATTTATAATAGAAATCATACAATTAGATTGTAACTTTTCTTGGAGCCATGAGTGCTTAGAAAAGCATACACAGAGCAAAGAAATTCACTTTTATGAATAGCTGATGTTTGGATTTAGAACTTCATTGAAAGTAAGTCAGAATGGTACCAACTAGCAGTTTATTAATGGCTTAGTACATTTTTAAAGAGAAAAAGAGATATGTATACCTTTCCAGATACGTATAGGGATACAGATAGGGATTCTCAAAAAGGGCCTAATAGTGGTCCTGAAAAAATAAATGTTTCACCCAATGCTACCATAAAGCCCACTTAATCTACGACCACATGCTAGCATCATTTCCCTTCGTCATCTCTGGAAGGTCTCTCTCCAAACATCACCTAATTAGAGAAGCCATTTCCGGTATTCTTCCATGGAATAACAACTTGTCCTTCACTCCTTTTACTGCTTACCCTTCTTTATTTTTCTCAATAGCATCAATCCTCATCCAGCATGCTATTCTTTTCTATTCTTTTCTTGTCTGTCTCCTCCCTCAACATAATATAGGCAGAAGACTTCGGTCAGTGGGCCACATAGTCCATAAGTAGACTGTTGGCCCCAAGTTTAGACAAGGTTATTAAAAAAGGCAAGACTTGGGTCTGATGAGGCTGATATTGAGGGGTCTGGATGGGCCTTTGTCAGGGATGGATTTATTGATGTGACTCCAGCAAGATTTGAATCGGTACTGAGAACCACATGAAAATATTCTATTTGAACATGAGAGTCCACGCTGGCATATCCTAAAGTGTGTTCTATTGTTTTCAAAAAGTAAGAAAAAGAACATATCATATATGTATGATAGAAACTATTCCTCCAAACCATACCATTTTTTGAGGCTTGATTTGGGTATTAACATAGCAAAAACTCTGAGAAATGTTGGAGCAAAGAACTCCCCTTATTTGAAAACATTCTGTTTCCCACATTTATTTCCTCAAGGACTGTTTCTTTTTCCTCCCATATCATATGCTTTAAAAATGAGTATGAAATAAACAGCTAAGGGGAATTAAGAATACAGTAGGTTTAGCCATGAAGGGAAGGAATTAAACTTCCTGGGGAACTTCAGTGAAAAACATTCAACAGTAACTTTGAACCCCCTTTCTTTGTAAGAACCTTAAGCTGTATGTCCCCACAAACTCGGGTTAGGAGTTATGACCCTCTCTGAGAGATTCAGCTCTCTCAGGGACTTCAATAGATACTTACTCTTGCTAGGTCTGTGTTTGGTTTCTGGATGGGGTCTTATAATTTCCAGTGACACCATCACGTATATTATTTCTTGTCTCCCCTGTGAATCACTGAAAGACTAAGGTCACAGTATTCAAGCTGAATCCAAATATACAGTGGACTCCCTGAAAAGTGTTGCAATTTATATCACTGATATGTACAACACATGGTTTTGACTCATGTTCACTCCAAAACCTGAGGGAAACCCAGGAAATCAAATTACACTTTTTTTCCAGTAAGTTATCTGCCGAAAAAGGCATTTTGGAAAATACCAAATTGAAATGATTTCTCTCTTGCGAGGTCCTGAAACTGAGAGCAGAAAAGTTTAGTATTCGGGGAGAGACCTGATCCTGGGCCAGTAAATGTCTGCCTTGGCCCTTCCAGGCCCTTCCCATCAACCTTGATGGGTCTTTGAAGTCAGCGTAGGAATGGAAAAGGTGCTGTGTTGGAAACAGCAGTAACCTGAGCTCCAGATGTTCCGACAGGTGGCCTCCAGGAAGGCTTCACAATACGGGCAATTAATATGGATGTGACCTTCATCTTGAAATAAGCCAAAGAGGCTTTTTGATATTTTCCACGTTTCAGGTCTGAGACTATTTCACAGCAGGCAAGATCAGGTAGAACAAGCCCTTTATAGGGTTCCCTAGATTCAAATGCAGAGTGTGCAGAGAAGAGAGAACATTTATCATGGAGGGCCAAACTATTTCAAGTTTGTTTCCCCTCTATCAGTGACAGAACTGTATCTTTGAAGCCTTCTCTATGCTCCTCTTGTTCACAGCAAACACACACATACCTCTACTATCTGCAATGCACACACATGCATGCACAGATGTACGTTTTAAACTCTCAGAATATAATAAATACAGTATACAAATGAATTACAATTCCATTTGGAGTTATATAACACACACCACGTTGTTCCTCAACTCATGGAGTTCACATAGAATATATTTACCCACTGTTTAACTTGACACATCCTACTCATATTTCAAATTTTGCCTGTACTATTACCCTCTCCAAAAAGCTTCCCTCACCTTACTTCAGAATGAGTTAAGTGATGCCTTATCCAGTTTTCAAGGCATCCTAAAACTTCTATGTCTCTTGGATCTTTTATTGTATTACATTGAAATATGATTAAGCATCTTACGGTCTGAAGATTTCTCAAAAGACAAAACCTAGTCTTGCATTCCCAGGACTAAGCAGTGTTCAACAACATCCTACATATTCCTAATACTACCTGTAGAATTTATCCTCACTTGAGCCTGTGTGCACGGGTAAGCTCTTATCTAACACAGACAAGACTGCATTACACTTAAGAGGAAAAAGGCAAGTGAAAATATAATGAGTCAATATATGAAGTGTAGTTCTCTGTGCAATTCTTAAACCTGCATTTGACTGATATTTATACATAGAAGTTGTCATCTGATCAAATATACTTAAAAGCAATAAACATAATTTACCATTTGTGGGGTTACAAATCGCTCACAATTTTTTATTGCATGGTAGAAGGTCATAATATTTTTAATCTAATAATTTAATTTTAGTTTGAATTAAGTATTCTCTTGATAAAACTTAAAGGACAAGAGCATAAAAAAGAGTGTGATTCCTGACATTGCTTTACATAATTTTGAACACAACATTTCAATCAAGGATGCTTGCTATCCCTGAATAAATACAATATTTACGAATGATTTGTATTTGGCTTGCAACCATCTTTTAGCATTTTGTATTCCTCTTACCTTAAAATACCCATTTTTTCTGAACTTTTTCCAGTTAAAATAACCACAGGCAAATCGGGACAGCCCTTTTGAGAAGTGAGATCATAAGATCAAGGCAGCTGTTACTAGGATTATGAATTTCTCACAAAGTACTTCTCTTTCTCATTATTGTCACACCTTAAACACCTAGTTGACTCCAACCCCAACAAGGACTGATTAAACTGTCACAGGCTAAAAACGTCTCCATACATGCTTAGGCTATTTTTTAGCCACACATTATTTTAGGCTCAGCTAATATTTTCTGGGAGCCTATTATCTAATACTCCATCTGGAGTTTCCTACCATCATCTAAGGTATTTACTCTCAGAGACAACTTAGTATAATGAGCAAACTTTACCAACTTAATATCTACTTCCTCTTCCAAATCATTAATAAACATAGCTTATAGACCATCGGCACCTCTAATCCGCTGTTGTTAAATAGCCTGAGGCTGATCTATTTTTCAAAGTTGCTTCAGCTGCCCTTCATAGTGTTGTTAACTACTACTCTAAGAGCAAACGGTCTCATCTTTGAGTCGGTTATTTATCACTAGTTATAAGAAAATGACCTGTCCACTTCCCTAAGGGAACAACACTGCACTGTAGAAACAAATTTATCATTTCCTAATCCCAGTGAAAAATGCTATCATCAGCTACTCAGTGTTACCCATCACAAAACTAACTGAACGCTTCCATTCTCCTTTCTAGGTACCAAACAAGCTATTTAAAGGAAGAATTTACGCATGAGAACAGGAAATTAATTCTTCCTACAGTCTTTCCAAATTCTTGTTAAAGTGGATAATTCTTCAATAATTAAGCTCATTCCCTATTACTCTCAAAGTGAGATATTTTGCTCCCTGTTGTTGTTTGATTTATATCCTTTGTCTTCCCACCTCAGTAAACTTTAACCACATATATTCTGAGTCTCCCCTCTCCTTCCTGAGATAAATAAAAACACATAAAATCAAAACACAATTTTCAAAAGAGATACATTATATAAACTGAGAATCATGCTACTTCGCTCAAGGTGGAAACTGGAAGATTAAAAATAAACCATTGGAGGATTAAAAAAAACATATCTGGGTCATCCTGTTTGTTTTTTACAACTATATGCATAAAATCAAAAGACCCAAGTTTGAAAACTATTCCTCTCATTGGCTGGAAAACCCAGCCAACACTTAAATTTGGGTTCTTCATCTGTGATGTGAGCGATGGTGACGGGGACTGACCTGTTTTCCTTGGCAGGCCATTGTAACACTCAAGTCAGATGACATATGAAAGAACTTTCTAAGGTGTGCAGAAGAATGCAAAACGGATGCAATATTACTGGTCTTCCTGGAAAATGAATTGTAGTGAAGAAACTGAAAATTAAAGGCAACGTCATGATTTTTTAAATAATCATGTGAGAGCATATTTTTTCTCCTTTCCCTGGATGTTAAAAGATAATATTAAAAACCAAGCTTGGCATGTTTAAGTTGAACTATTGTTTAAAATGTTGTGGCTACAGAAAGCTGTGATCCTCTTTAATGGAAAAAAAACCAAGCAATAAAAAGTGAGGCAGGCAAGTATTTTCCTGCAGGATGGAATCAAATGATTCTTTCCAATGAGACTCTTTGTAATGGTGACCATCCACTAGAAGGGGTAAGGGAAGCAAAGAATAACCTAGGAATTTAGGTAGGAACCCTTAAAAAAGTAATCTGGAACTGTTGTCTCATTATGTGTATGGCTTCAAATCAGTTAGAGAAACACAGCATTCAATTACAAGTCATATCAATAAACTCTGGTTAAAGAAAGCAGTCCAATGCCCCAGACATGAGGTTTAATGAGTTGTTTCACAGAGGATTTCAGTGAACTGGGTACTGGAAGCTGACCATAGTCAATAGGAAGAACTGATACATGTAAGAAGGGACAGAGCCTGTTGAAGGGTACCTTGGATAGTCAGGCCACGGTGATGAATCTGTTAATCTCTTCTACAATTTGTTCTCTTCTCCTAATTCACTAAGAACACAGTACTAAAAGAACTAAGACATAGTTAAATCTTTACCAGTAAACCGGCCTGCAGCCTTAGTCAAGACCCTGAAGCAGGACTCTGTTACTTGATCTATAACATGGGAAAGTCAGAGACTTCCAAGGTTTAGTTATATTTTCAAATAATACTTCTTATTTTATTTTATTTTTTTCTGTTTTTAATTGTTGTTCAATTACAGTTGTCCAAATTTCCCCCTATTGTTCTCCCCTACCCTTCCTACCCCTTGCTCCCACAGTCAATCCCAACTTGTTGTTCTTGTCCATGGGTCCTTTATACATGTTCCTTGACTAGACCCTTCCCCTTCTTTCCCCCACTATTCCCCTCCCCCCACCCCTCTCCTCACTGTCAGTTTATTCCTTATTTCCATGTCTCTGGTTCTATTTTGCTCATTTGTTTGTTTTGTTCATTAGCTTCCATTTATAGGTGAGATCATATGTTATTTGTCTTTCACTGCTTGACTTATTTCACTTAGCATAGTGTTCTCCAGTTCCATCCATGCTGTTGTGAAAGGTAGGAGCTCCTCCTTTCTTTCTGCTGCATATTATTCCATTGTATAAATGTACCATAGTTTTTTGACCCACTCATTTACTGATGGGCACTTAGGCTGTTTCTAGCACTTTACTATTGTAAATAACACTGCTATGAACATTGGGGTTCATAGGTTCTTTTAAATTACTGTTTCAACATCCTTAGGGTATAATCCCAGCAGTGGAATTGCTGGGTCGAAAGGCAGTTCCATGTTGCCACAGTGACCAAGCATTCCATTTTTAGTTTTTTGAGAAAATTCCATACTGTTTTCCACAGTGGCTGCACCAGTCTGCATTCCCACCAAGAGTGCACTAGGATTCCCTTTTCTCTATATGCTCTCCAGCACTTGTTGTTTATTTGTTAAAATGGCCATTCTGACAGGTATGAAATGATATCTCCTTATGGTTTTAATTTGCATCTCTCTGGTGGCTGGTGATGCTGAGCATCCTTTCATCTGTCTATAGGCTCTTTGCATGACCTCCTTGGAGAAGTGCCTGTTCAGACACTTTGCCCATTTTTTAATTGGATTGTTTGTCTTCCTGGTGTTGAGTCATATGAATTATTTATATATTTTGGAGACCAAACCCTGGTCTGAAGTATCATTGGCAAATAATACTCCTTCTTTAAAATGTTCTTCATGGATGTGCTAAGCCCTTCTGAGCATGTTTGCCCCTTTGTGAAATAAAATGATGGAAATACCTTATTATACGTTAGGCACACAATGCATCACACCCATCATGGGGATTGCCTGTGTCTTTCATACTTTTTCTTTGGCCATATGTTGTGCCAGAAGTTTTGCCTGTTCACTCTCCTTGTCTTCTTAGGATGAGATAACCTCAAGAGAGCATTTTGGATTCTCAACTCGAATATATCCTCTGTGTTAGAGGTGTCATTTGTCATTCAAGCTGCTCTGTTGAACGCTAACTTTGAGGGATTTTCTCCTTCTTATCCTCCTTTTTAAATTAAAGTTGGGATTGTTTAGCTAGTATGGAAAAAAAAGTCATTTACCCTAATGGAGCTCACATTTGATAAAGCCCCAGTTGTCTCTACTGTTGTACCTTCACCGTATTACCTTCATCAGAAATACTATTAGTTTAATTGATATACAAATAGAAGGTATTCCTTTGATCTTATATATCTCCAGGCATATATAAAAAGATAAAAGAACATGTGATTCCATAAATAGCTATTACTCCATTTTTCAGT
Source organism: Desmodus rotundus (assembly GCF_022682495.2). NCBI lineage: Eukaryota > Metazoa > Chordata > Mammalia > Chiroptera > Phyllostomidae > Desmodus > Desmodus rotundus. The sequence goes on from NC_071389.1 coordinate 52,207,571, forward strand.
CATTAGACCCATTGATTTAAAAAGTACTTACCATTGGATGCAGATGATGGTTGTATCTTTTAGCCAGTTTGAAAGTCATAATTTTCTTCTGGTAGATAGCAAATAATACCTATTTCTACTTTTAAGCCCCTATATTGAGCTGTTGGTTTTGTTTCAAGCAGTGTATATGTCTGTAGGACTACATGTCAATCAAGCTCTCTCTTCCTAGTAGAGGGCACTGCCCCTCTATTTTTGCCCCCCAAAAGCTCTTAGTTCAGTTAATACCAAATATAAAATAGAATGCTGCCTCTCTGCTCTAAATTCTATACTTTACCCTGAAATATTCCTTTTCTCTGGCATTTCTGGTGTCTTTTTCCCAAATGTATTGTGCTTTTCACCTTCAGCAAAGGAGCAACTTAAGCATAAAGAAATAAAGGCACTGCCCAATCTGGCTTGAGTGCAGAAGTCCATTTAAATTCTACTACTCTTCTCAAGTAGTTCCCAGGGTCCACACAACTATTACTTTTCTGAAAGATTCAAAAGAAGTCATAAGAAAATATGTATGTAGCCAAAAGAAAAGAACCTTTAATGCCTTTTGCAACTTATGCAAATCTATACCTACTAGAGCTCACCATTTAGGAAATTACCTTAAACCGTTTCCATTCCCACCATTAACCTAGCTTGATGGATGTCCACTGACTTCCTACAGTTAAGGCACATAAAATCCCTATTTATCCCACCAGCTAGTTTTTATTTTACTCAAAAGACTCCTGCCACCTGCAAAGGTCTTCAGCCTCCATGCAGAGCCTTTTCACTTTTGTTTTAGTTAAAACCTTTCAACAAGTACTCAGAATCATTGGCCTCAGAAACGTTGGCCTCAGAATCCCTTCCCCCATGCCTTATATGTATCACTGAAAACAAAGTCAAAAGACATCTTTTTCTCTTTCTTAATACAATTTTACTCTAAGGGCTGTTCAGTTTGGAAGCAGATTGATACAAATCACTTCTGATATGCAAGCACCCCTGAGTGATGCATATGTGTTTCCTGTTGGCATCTTTCTCTACCTGCTTGAGTTTACCTGTCAACTTCGAAAGAGGCAATGGCTGGTTTCCATGCAAACTCGTCTGAAAGCTAAGGCTCAGAAACAAAGTTTCAAATGAAGAAGGAACCTGTTTTGAGAACTTTCACATGATTCCCTGTTCCTACAGAAACCATTTTTTTTCCTTCTTTGCCCGACAAACCCACTTCTGTTCTGTCCTATGAAAAGCATGTGTGCAGGGGGCTGCGTGTGCCATGCACCTCGTTTTGCTTCTTGATCCTCAGAATACAAATTAAACCCTGATCATGTTGAAATGACATTATGTACATTCTATCCTTACTCTTTAGTCAGTAAGAAGGTTTGAATTTGAACTAAGGAGATTGGAGATGCTTTTAATATTTTAAATATTTTAATATTTGTTAACATAAACCACTCTGAATTTATTAATCTGAAAGGTAAGTACCATGATGCCATTGTGTTCAAGTTTACTGATATCTTAATAAGGAGATAGTTATTTTAGGCTTCACAGAAAGAAGGTAAGTGCTCTTTATAAGGTGTTCACAATTTTTATTTCTCCACATTTAAGAAAAGATGTTGACACCCATACACTTCAAGTGTATTTCATTACAAGTTACTATTTGGCCCTGGCTGGTGTTGCACAGTGGATTGGGCACCGACCTGCAAACTGAAGGGTCACTGGTTCGATTCCCAGTCAGGGCACATGCCTGGGTTGTGAGCCAGGACCCCAGTAGGGAGTGCGCAAAAGGCAACTACACAGTGATGTTTCCCTCCCTCTCCTTCTCCTTCCCTTCCCCTCTCTCTAAAAGTAAATAAATAAAATCTGTAAGACAAGTTACTATTTGTCTCAATCTGTTGTGCATTTGGGATCGCTTCAGAAGTTAGACTGCTTTGATCCTAAAGCGTCATCATCCCTCTTATCTCTCAGAAAAAGAATCTGTACATTTTTTAATGATTTTCAACAGAAGTGCCAGTTTCTGCAGATTCTCTACCTCACTGGAATAAGAAAATCAGCCTCAAACTGAAAATTTCTTTTTCAACCTACAATACCATATACTTTTTAAAAGTGTGGCTCCAATGTCAGTGTATCATGGGAAATAAGAAATAAAATCAGTAATTTATTTGCTTTTGAGATGTATTCCAAAATGCACAGTCTATCTCAGGGGCAACCCCAAATTTATTTTTCTCTTTCATTACAAAATATATGGGATTAGGGAATCAGAAAGTCATAAAATAATCATGCATTACAAAGAGGATCCTCTTCTTTATGGCCCCACTCCATATCAGCTGCATGAAATAATTACCTCATTTTTTGCCTTATTAATAGTACTTAACCATTTGCAAGGCATAGTCCCCCATGTTCATTCTCAGGCCTGTGTCTCCTAGGATTGACGCCACAGGCACACGATGAGAGGTGGGTGTGTTCACCATTCCTTCGTCTCTGCTGCCTCTCTAGTACAGCTATCCCTCAACAAAAATATTGTACAATTGAAGTGCTGTTTTTGGAAGTGACAAGAGAGCTCAGTATCAATCAAGTTCCCACTTTGGATCTGGTTTTCCCATGTCTGCTTTGTTTCTGTTGTTACTTTTTAATCATCGCTCCCAGCAGGCATTGCTTGCCTATTGAGACAGTAGCTAAATGGGTTGAGAATTCTGTCAGGTTTTGCATCAGCAGTGGGTACTGCAGACATTACCAACTCATTAAAACAACAAATTCAAAAGGAACAAATAAAACTTTTTCTCTCACATTGAGATACCCCTATCTAATAATGACTGTGGTGCAAAAGGCAGAGATGCAAACTAAAACTCCACAGTGTGCCGACTTGTTATTTCTAAACAACATGCATAAATGTTCAAGAAAATATTGTTGTATAATTTATTGTTTCATTACAGATATGGACATTATATGTCTCAAAGAGTTTAAATGTCCTTCTATTAGCCAATAATACAGCGGTTATTCTGAAAAATAAATTTTAATCAAACCACCATAATCTGGTATATTTTACACGTACAGTTGATTCTAGTTAAGACAGGGATAGAAAACCTAGATAATTGCACACGGCAAACAAAGGCTGAGTTTGGCACCAAGTTACCTTCTGCGCGCCTAAAGCTATCACTTGAGCCCACTGGAGAATGATTTTGATTGACATATTCAGTACCTTATTCTTCTATTCAAAATTTACCTCCTCCCACACAATCGTAAAAAAAGTGTTTTTCTATTGTCATCTGATAGCTCTGTTTCCATACTGACAAACTACTACACTTTCAAGAACTTTTACAATAAAAATAATTACAAAAAATATTGTATTTAGAATTATTATAAAATGAATTTTAGACAGTGTCCAATGAAGAATCCTCCAATCAGATGATAATTATAATGAAGTCTATTTACCTATATTTTTACATTGGATTAAACTTAGTGGTACTGTTCTATGATAAACAACTATCTACCTTTTAAAAATATCATAATGATGAGACTAAAATGACTTATCTTGACACCTGTATCAATTAACAACAAACACTTTACTTAAGCATTTCTATCTGAATTTTATTTCCTCAGGCATTAATGATTAGAAAAATATCAACAGTTTATTATAAAACACTCTTCTTAGCTCACATATTATACTTTTTTCCTTTCTTTAGTTTAAAAGTGAAACGTGCCAAGTACATTATTTGTAAATATAGATATTTTCCAAATATTTGCTATCCTTTCAACCCTATAACAAAATAAGACAGACCTTTCTGGAAAATTCTAATTTAATTCTTTAAATAAATTAATTTTTTGATAATGACAAGTATTTCTTATAAAACTTATTTTCTATTTTAGTGCAGTTTTAAAAAAATTTTTAAAAAGATTTTATTTATTTAATTTCAGAGGGAGGAGAATGGAAGGAGAAAGAGAGGAAGAGAAATATCAATGTGTGGTTGCCTCTCGTGTGTCCCCAGCTGGGGACCTGGCCTGCAGCCCAGGCATGCACCCTGACTGGGAATAGAACCTGCAACCCTTTGGTTCATAGACTGACACTCAATCCACTGAGCCACACCAGCCAGGGCTATTTTAGTGCAGTTTCACAACTATCACAGCTAATAATCTAATAAACAAGAAGAGAAATAAATACCATGCTCACAGTCTCCCAACCCTACCATCCAAGTCATCCTTAAAAAGTTCTGATTGATTTCCCTTGAAATGGTAAGCCTTCTTATAGCTTTTAAATATTTTTTTAAAAATGAATATCTTCTTAAAGAATCCATTTCACTATTTTAACCAATCCACCAAAATATTTACATGAAAATATATATCCTTCTCTGGAGTGGTTACCTTCAGAATCTGGACCTATCTCATAACATCAATCTGAAAACATTTTGGGACTGTTCCTGTTAAAGATTTTCTTCCTGAGAGGTGGCATGAAGAATGAATGAAAAGTCTAGGGTTTTCAGTTGAATAGTCCTGAGTTTAAGATCTAGATTCATTGTACCATAAGTTTTGTAAAAAAATTACTTAATCTCTCTATACTTTAGTTGTTGATTTGTAAATAAAGTCCATGATAATAGCATTTACTTCTTTATATTGTGGTGAAGATTGTATTTAACCATTGAATTTAAGAGTAAAACCATTTTATCAGGATGATAGAATGTAAATGTTATATGCCCAAGTAATAAAGAAATAGTGTAGAAATTATATAACAATTAAAAATAAAGAGAAGGAAAGAGAAAATGGGAAATAACTTAAGATAGCTGGTTGTGTTACCTGATAAAACATTAAAATGTCATTTTCAGCAGAAAAGTCAACTAAGTGTAATCTAATATATTCTGAATTTAAAAATAGTTATTCTTTTCAACTGTTTATGTAGCAGTTACCAAAATGTTTCATTTAGTGGGTACCAAAAAAGGTCTTCTCAAGTAGAAATAACATACAGACACACACACACATTCTCTAATGAAAATGGAATAAAATTATAAATTAATAATTAAACCACCAAGAAGCTTCTGCTGAATAGAAATTTAAAACTTCTTCTTAAGCATCTTATTTTTAAGTCAAAACCAAACACAAGGTGTAAAATATCTAGAAAATAATGTAAATAGATATACTACACACGAGTCTCTACGTGATGAAAATAATCTGGATAGCAGGAGCCTCATTCCTCACTTCATTTTGGGGTGGCCCAGTAGAGCTGGCGCAGCTGAAACGAGGCCGTGTGCAGAGAGACACCGTCACCTTTGTGTGATGTCGTCACTCTGACAGACGAGGCAGCTCTCAGGGCCCTCTGTGTGTATGCACGTCTCTCCTAATTTGCCTTCTTTGTGATGATGCCCCTGGATGCAGAGATATCTAATATAGTTCTTGTGACCTGAAGTGGGTGATGAGAATGGTGTTCCCTAGCCCCTCTCATGCCCCTATAAATATGAATCACAACGTGGATATGGGGCTTCTTGTTCCCACGGTGCTCCTGATTCTAGTCCTACTTGCTGGCAGAGGCAGATGCTGCTCTGCAGTTAAGTTGGCTGTGGTGCATACAGAACAGTTATGGTGTGGAATAACAAGGATTCAAGGACATTTTGTGCTCTGCTACTTCTTTTTGCACTTCTGTCTTTTCTTGATAAGACCTCTGGCATACAAGCATAAGTTTGTGCACAATGTGGGGGTTCATGTTCACAAAGTTACAGAGTTTTCCGCACCACCCCAGGGTTTGAAAGCTTTCCATCTAGGGAAATGAGAGGTCACCAGTAAGCTTAATAAACAAGTGTCCAGTAACCCAAGACTGCACAGTGTGACCACAGTGTCCATGGCCTCCTTAGCCCGGTATTCTTAAGAGTGGCTACTGAAGCATCATTAGCTTAGATCCTAGAAGCAGACTGAGCAGCCATGGGAGTCCCAAACTCAGGACCCCACAAGGTGTTGCAGATACCTCCCACAGATCCCAGAGGAGACAGAACAGTAGCTGCATACTGTAAGACACTAAAACCGCTTAACAAGCAGATGATCTGAAGGACATGAGGCTATGTCACAAAAGTAAAACCCCAGATGGTGACACTTTGGGTGGCTGGAAAATAGGAGGCAGTTTCTTTGAGGAGACATTTACACGTATATACATTACTTCTGAAGGCTGAGAAACTTACAAAGACTAGTGGAACAAGCTGAGTGCAGTGACTGCACCTAATAGCAATCGAATAGATGGGCCAGTACCAAAACTCACACTGAATGTCAGAACATTAAGAAGATGGGAAGAACAGGGAGAAGGATGAGGTCTGGAACCTGCCCCTGCACTCCTCTTCCAGGTGAACATTCTAAACATTCTTTAGCCTCCTGGTTACTAGAGTTTATATGGCTAGTATTTTATTTTCTTGTTTGTTTTTTCTGCTTTAAAAATGCTTACTTTTTTTCTTTTCTTTTTTTTTTATCCTCCTCTTTTGCCTTGATAAAGATGCTTTGAGCTCTTGAATGTTGTATTAGTTTCCTATTTTTTGCATCAAAATTACTACAAACATAGAGGCTTAAAACAACACTTATTTATTACCTCCAAGATCTATAAGTTAGAAGTCTAGGCACAACCTGGCTGGGTCTTCAGCTCATTGTCTCACAAGACTGCAATTGAGTTGTCTGCAAGTTATGGTCTCACCTGCAGTTCTGAACCTTCTTCCAAGTTCATTCAAGCAGCTGACAGAATTCAGGTTTTTGGCAGTTGTAGAATCGAAGTGCATGTTCTCTTGCTTACTGTCACACAAGGACTGGTTTCAGTTCTCACAGGGCACTGTGTCAGTTCCTTGCTGCACGGCACACTCTACCTTCCAAGTGAGCACAGAAAATGTCCCTCCTTTAAAATTCCCTTCATGCTTCAAATCTTTGACTTCCTCTTCCACCACCAGATGGGAAAATCTCTCTACCTTTAAAAGGCTTACATCCTTCAGTTAGACCCACCAAGATACTTCCCTATCTTAAGGTCAACCAATTTGGCACCTTCATAATCCCTTCAGAAAGGTACCTAGGTTAGTGTTTGACTAACTGAAAGAATGGCTGGTACCCAAGGGATTTGGAATCTTCGGGTCCACCTTAGAATTCTGTCCACCACATGCATGAACAGGTTGATTAGACACAGTAATTTGTTGGATTTGACAAGCAAAAAGAATGGCCAAGAATATCGTGTATTGACCCAGATTGTACAATTGAAACGATAACTCAAAGAGAAAAAAAAAAAACTACTTGGTCTTTTCAGAGGGTAGCTATTTCAGGCAGTTATGCTACCCATGTCATTTTTAAATTTCATGTCCCTGACTGGGGGTGAAAGTCATTGGTGCTTGCGGCCTTACTGTGGACTACAGAGGCTTAGACAAGGATGTCATGCTATTTTCTCATTTCCCTGACATCTTAACTGACTGCATGTACTCCCACTACTGGCATTCACTACCGAAGGTTGGACTTTGTTTTTGTATTCCTCGAGGGAGGAAAACAAAATCAATTTGCCTTTATTATAGGATATTAATGAACTAGACAATTTATAGTACAAATGTGAACTGTTGGTGGATTCATAAACCAAGTGAAGATGACTTGTTGATAACATACTCTGCTGAGAAAACTGCTTACATTGCACTGAATGCCATCTACACACAACTGACTACAGATGAATGGACTTTGACGGAAGACGTAGTCTAAGATTCTACCACCCAGTGTTCACCGTGGAAGCTATCTGAACTATGACCCAAGAATATGAAAGGTAAACTGTTAACAACTACTCAGGAAGTCTGACACCTGATTAGTCGCTTCGAGTTTTGGAGAGAGCACTATTATTCCCAGGAATATTAAGACAATCTCTACACCAAGTCAATAGATATATGGTCAAATGTAAGTGGAAGTGCTTATAGCAAGACACCTTGAAAGCAGTATAGACAATAAACTTTAGTTCAGACCTGGAATCCTTTATATCACTTCTTATACCGCAGTGAGAGCTAACTGCAACTCTGTTCCAAATCATCTCTCACCCAGATAATCACAATAGCTTCCTGTCACTCTGCTTTGCCTTTACTTTCTTATAATCTATTCTCTATTCAGCAACCAGTGTGATTTTTTTTAAACTGGAAGTCAGATCATCTCACGTTCCTGCTCAAAATCCTCCCTGACTTCCCATCTCATTCTGAGTAAAATGCAAGATTTCTATGCAGAGCTCTTACAACTTGGGACCTAATCAAGTATCTGACCTTATTTTCTATTTCCCCGTGCTCATTGTGCTTCAGTCACAAAGAGAACGAGCCAGGGCCAGGTTTGGGTTTTTGTGGAGACTGTTACTCCCTCCTGGGGTTCTTTTATCAGTTATACACCAACCTTCACTTCCTCACTCCTGCAGTTTTGTTTCCTTTTTTCTCAGATGCGACTTTTTCCATGAAGCATTCCACCTTATTTTACTTATTTTGAAGGAAACAGGTTTTTAAACTTTTTTCAAGAGTATATTTTAAATGTATAATCTTTATTATATTTTTCCATTTAAATAGCAGTACCACATGTCACTCAGAAATCTGTCCTCTTCCCTTGCCTTATTTTCTCTTTAGCACTGAAGAGTAGTCCTATCATGTGTCACCTTTCAGTTTGGAGGTTTGTCTCCTCCATTAGAATATAAGCACTCTGAGGGCAGAAAGTTTTGCATGTTTTTTGCCCTGACACATAGTCAGCACTTGATAACTATTTGTTGAATCAATTGAGTTAATAAAGAAAAAGTAGACTCTCCAATTAAAAAGGAATAAATGAGGTTGGCACAGCATCACTGTCATTTTAGAAAAATAAATTTGGAGCCTTACTGTACACCTTATAACATAATAATTTCCAGAAAGTCAATGATATAAATATGAAATAAGTAGCATACAATATTAGAAGAAAATTCAGAAATATATTACTTCATAATCTTAATGTGAGGAACTTTTTAAACTATTATATGAATTCCAAGAGCCATAAAAGAAAAGACTGATAAATTATACAACAAAATCAAAACTCTAATCATAGGACCAACATTACTATAAACTCAAAGAGTAAAGAACAAAATGGAAAAATATTTACAATTCACAAAGTAAAAAAAAGTTATTAGTTTCCCCTATATGTGTTTATAAATGGATGTGAAAATGACCAATCAGGAAACTTATGAGCAAAAGATACGAACAAATAAATCATTGTAAAGAGATAAAAAGGGCTTTAAATGTGAAAATTTCCTCAATAAAAGAACCAAAAAATACAAATATATAGGGGTTCAATAAAGACCTGACAGTTTGATAACAATTTTGTTGTCACAGGTGTGGGGAAATAGTCAATCTCACGAAATACTGATAAGGATATATATTGATACAATCCCTGTGGAGGAAAATTTAACAAGATCTATCAACATTATAAATCCATGTGTCCTTTGCCTCAGTAATTTAACTTCTAAGAATATATATTTCAGACATTCTAGTCCCTGAACCAAATTAGAATGTATATTTGAGTGTAAAGTATATTCATTAAAGCTTTATCTGTACTACAAAAATATTGACAACTTTTTAAATGAACATTAATAGAAAACTGGGTTAAATAAGTTAACCCAGTAAATAAAAAAATAAGAAAGGTCTTTATATGTAATAAGGTAAAATTTCCAACTAGAGAAGCCATTAGCAAAACAGAGGTTATGATATGTAATTATCTGTGTTAAGAAATTCAAAGGGGAAGGCATCTTTGTATTTCCTTGTGTGTAAAGTTTTAAAAACATTGCGAGAATATTCAGGACATTAAAAACAAGAACTACCCTTATGATCAAGTAATGAAGCAGGTCGATGAGTCAGGGGCAGAGAGGGGATGTTTCAGGGCCTAACAATGTTGGAACTGTGTAAGTCTTAACTCTTCAATTGTGTAAATTTTTCTATTTAAAAACATAACTCAATATTGAAATAATAAATAGCTCTCTACAAAGTTCAGATTAGCTGTTCTGATTATACTAAACCATGTGCCATTCTCCAACATAGGTCTCATGTGTTCAAGTAAGTCCCACAGGTATATTTCAAAATTGATGGTACAGCATGATATGAGCCAGCAACTCCTAGTGACACACTTCCAAAGTTCTACTCATCACCAAAATATCATAAACAGGTAAGGTGAATCATAGATACTAAAACAATGAAGACAAAATGCCAGAACTCTAGTAGAATGTCCACCAGCTATAAGAAAAAATGGAACTAGATTGAAAGGCAGACTCAGATTTTAATGTATGGCCCAAGAGAGCCTCCTCGTAAGTGTTAACACTACTTTAAACATAATAAAGATTAAAACACAATATACCAGAAAAACAAAGAGGGATAATAAACTTTATTTCAGAAACAAAACAATGGGCTAATATCTGCTAAAGGCATTGAGAATGCTGTTAGGTGCTCAATTTTCCTGTTTAACTGAAAACAAATCTCCCTTATCACATATTTTTATGGGTAAAATCAATAAATTCCTTCTCAACTAGACTACATAAAGGGAAATTATTAAAAATAAGATATTTGATATTTTAGCAAAATCATTACACTTTTCTAGGTCGTTTAATTTTTATTATTCCAAGCAGATTGTCCTGTAACACATTTCATTTGACTTTATGCCACATAAAAGGTTTGCATCCTCTGCCATCAGTATCTTCAGATAAATACTCATAACAAAAGAGGGAGGAGTTGCAGTTGGATACATGATGACTAATGCAGCCTTGGGTAGGAACTTTTCAAAACAGAACAGCTAAATTCACCATAATTATTTAGCTGAATTTGCAACCTTTTATTGTTTTTTATTTTTTTAATCCTCACCAAAGGACATGTTCTCATTGTTTATAGGGAGAGAGGAAGGGAGATAGGGAGAGAGAGAAAAATGTCCATGTGAGAGAGAAATATCGATTGGTTGTCTCCCATAGGCTCCCAGACTGAGTTTCATATGCACCCAGACTGAGGATCATACTCCCCTGGACCAGATCCAACCTGCATCCTATGTATACGGTGTCCTGACTGGGAATCGAACCTGCAACCTTTTGGTTATGGGAGGATGCTCCAACCACTTGAATTTGAAACATTTTAAAGCTGTTCTAAAACGTCCCAAAAAGCAAAGTTTTAATCAGATGACTGTAAAATAATCAGAAAACATAGAAGTAAGTTTTATGTCTATATTATTAAGACATTTTAAAATTAAGGATAAAAGAAACTGACATTTTGTTGAATTGAATTTTAGAAAGATCTATCATTTGAAAATATTTCCAGACATTTAACAAGCCCAGATGTGACAAGATTTATACTTTCCCAATTTAGATGTCTAATTTGACTAATGAAGGAAAGCTTTTCATTTGAAAATGTTTCCATTTTGGATTTATTTTGGCTTAATCCTCCTTAAGATCAAGGCAATGATACCCATTACCCATCATGGCATAACTTTCTGTCTTCTCTTGTCCTGTACCCAGTATTTTCTTATTTATTCATTAATATTGGGCAGCTGTGGCCACTGAGAATATTCATCAAAGGTTGAATGGTTACATAATCCATTTAAATATCCTGATTTCTGATTCTTGGTGTTCAACTGACATCATTAACAGAAAGTATAGTCCTTCATTTTCCTTTTTCCATTTTTTCTAAAGACGACCATTAGAAGTTGCCTGAGGATGGCCTCCAACAGAAGCAAGGAAAACAGGAATACAGACATAGAATAGCAAGCACCTTGCCCTCTTGTTTGATATAAATCGTAAATTCCCTGGGAAAGCCACCTTTTAGCCTCCCAGTGTATATTTTTTAACCTTTATGTAAGCAATGAATAAATTATAATGACAAAAATAATCTGTGGAAATAGCTACTGTTAAAAAGAAGAAACAGGCCCCAAATAAGGTCATTTGTGCTAAGCCCCATGTCAACAAACCAAGAATTAATAGCTAACATAATTGCAGTTTTCAACTTCTCTCAGAAATGTACCTTTAACCTGTCAACCTGGTGTGAAAAGTAATAAACAGAAACCTCATTTAAAATGGAGTCAGGAAGCCGGAAGAGGGGACTCTCAAACATGCTCCAAATCAATGCACACTACTGACCCCAACAGGAAGAGACATGCTTGCATCTCTGACGGGAAGTAATAGCAACATTACTACCTCAGCAGAAGGAAAAATGATCCCTCCTTGCCCAGTAGCAAGACAGTCAATGGGAGATGGCCATAACTTAGCCAATTAAACGTCCCTGTACCTTGAACTTGCAGTTTCCTCTAGTGGACTCTGTTTACAACAGCCCCTCCCCAGCCCACTGGAAAGCATTCCCCTCATTTGTTTCTATAGATTTGTACATGCTTTGCCAGTAGACCTCATGTCCTGAAATTCAATTCTGTGTTGCTGTATATTGTTGGAGAATTATCTGGCTGTCCATTTATTTAAGGTCATCTCTGAAATTACCTGGTCTGCACCTGTGAGATAATCTGCCTGATAGGCCCCTTCTGTTCCCCTTAGGAGGGTGACCTTGCCTGAAACAATGTGTTCTTTGCTAATAATTTCCTTTTTCTGCCCCCTTTCTGTCTTTAAATTCCTCCATTCTGTACAGCCCTTTGGATCTCCTTTCTATTTGCTAGATAGGATGCTGTCCAATTTATGAATTGTTCAATAAAGCTAGTAAGATCTTTAAAGTTTACTGGGTTGAATTTTTATTTAATACAACAATGCTGGTAATCTTACTGAATTGACAGCTCACCTGGCGATGTATTATTTCAACAAATGTAACTTTTGCATAATACACCCCCAGAAATGATTAGATGATTGGGAATGACGGCTGCTTTGAAAAGAAGAGTACAACAGGTTCAGAAGAAGGGAGCAATAGAGAACTCACAGCAGGACCAAGAAGGTCAGCAACGAAGGCTTCATCAGTCATTTCATAATCCATGGAGTGACTTCTACAAAAAAAACAGAAGAGAAGGAGAGCTGCTTAAATGTGAATCTTCAGGAAAAAACGGAGAAAATTTTGGGGTGGGGTTCTAAGCAAACATATTTACAAAGAAAATGATAGGTTTTGTGGTAAGCTGCTTTTAGCACACAAAGGTAAGTGACCCCAGCCCAAACTCGGCTGCTGCCAGTGCTTTCACATTCCCCAAGCAGTTTCTCTGACAGTGAGCTGATAGGCAGAAACACTTGATTCCCAGTTCATTGACAGACATTCATTAAAAGGGACATGAGAGACAACAGTCTCCAAGCCAAATCCCCACAAAACACAGGTAAGATAATGATGAACTGGAAATCATTGATATTGCCATTAAAAAAGATTACATATAGATCATAAAAAAGATTCATTACTGAGTTATAAAGTATTTCAAAATCAAGAAATGCAATGTCAACAATCCAGAATAATGCTGAAAAATGTAATGACCCCATGCCTGTGAGTGTCATTGGAAAGCTTATACATTTTCCTCTAAAATGAATGTCTAATTCATTACTTAAAGGATGACTGTGATTATTAGCTTTTTTATTAAGTATTTTTATTTTATTTATTTTTAGACAGAGGGGAAGGGAGGGAGAAAGAGAGGAAGGAAAACATCAGTGTGTGGTTGCCTCTCATGCACCCCCAACTGGGGACCTGGCCTGCAACCCAGGCATGTGCCCTGATTGGAAATCAAACCAGCAACCCTTTGGTTCACAAGCCAGTGCTCAATCCACGGAGCTACACCAGCCAGGGCAATTATTAGCTTTTTAATGAGGTACATATAATCTAAGGATGAGACCATACTCCTTATCTCACCAGAGATATTTAACAGTGAGAATGAAGAAAGGTGGCTTTTAGCTTTGAGCCTTCTATTCTACATATGTTTTTATTATGTTAGATTACTCACTGGGTTTCCTTTGTAGAATATGGGAAGGCATGGAATGCTGTGCCCAGACACATTCTGTTTTTCCATTTTATAATTGCTTGTTTGGTTATCACATAGCCCAGTGAGGCAGAGTGATCAATAGTTCATAAAAAAACATGCAGTTTTTATAGAAAATTGAGACACTAATGATATTTTATAGCATTAATAAAATCAGATTATTTTCAAACATTGCATTTTCTCTTGCAGAATATTACTTTGATGTTATGGTGAAAGCTCACTGGACTCAGACTCTAACATCGTGGGTTCAAATTAGTTATATCTCAGGAAGAGCTTTGTATCTTTGTGTACATTTTATCCTCAATTGTCTTAACCATAAAGTTAAAGCGCCCTCAGTTCCCCTTCCAGTTCTAGTGCCCTGTGATGTTACACGTGAAATCTGCATTTAAATCATGTGAGCTGTTTCATGAAGAGGGTAGTGGTGTCAATAAAAGACAAAGGCACATAAGGCAAGAAATGTGTGATTGTGATGGCAAGTGACTTTGTTGCCAGTTGTGATTCATTATTGTCATAACCGTAAGACTTTAAATAAGGGTTTTAAACTTTGTAGCCATTGATTTCCTGAAGTTTAAAATATGAAAGTGCTCTAGATCAGAGGTTTTCAACACTCAAGTTTACATATCATTTTCTACTACAAATTGTTAATTAGGAATGAATGACCACCATTAACATTTTGCAGCATATGTAAAGTATAGCATAACACATAGCATAGTAACCCTGTGTCATTAAGAAATCCAGGAATATGTATGGTCTTAAAATTCCTGTAACCATAGGAAATCATTAGAATCACAAAAATTTAAAACTAGGGATGAGTAGATGCAATTAATTTAATTACTTCAATCTATAATTTGAAAAAAAATCTGCTATATATATTCAAGATACACCCTCTTGGTTTGTCCTTGGCCTCATGTCAGTCTCCTCAGAGTCTCAACTACTACCTTAGATGCACTCTGCTAGGAATTAGATGAGTTGCCTTCACCTAGTCGAGCCGTCATGGTCACATAAGCATGGATTATTAAAGATTCATGAGCCATTCTTGATAAGTCCCTTTGCATGGTGTAGGGAAAGAGATTTTGAAGTTGTTGGTTGAGTTCACAAAGGTGACTTCTCCTGGGAGCTGTTGTGAATTGTTTCCAAGTTTCCTAGACAGATATTGTTCACTCCTAAAAATATTCATTGACTACTTTTAATATTCCAGTAATTTAAGGGTTGAGAAATTAGGAGGTCAAACTTTGGATAAAGACGAGGTGATAAACAATAAGTACAGGTTTACCATAGAGAAAAATCATTGAGTTAAAGGGTTTAGAGAGAGAGATTAGGTTCTTGGAGTGACTACGAGCTGAGTATTTAAACACATTAACCCAAGATGGAGCATGAGAAACAGATGTGCTGCAGTGGGAGACGGCGCAGAAACACTAAAAGCCACACTGTATTGTGTGGAGTCTCTTTCCCATGATCCTGATGGTAGGTTAATCCCTGCATCATCTGTATTGCTGAGTCTTTATAAGCCGCTTGTAGCTACCTTAAGAGACAAAGATGAGGTCAATGCTTGAGTCATACTTGTAGGGGCTGGTCTGGTAAATGTGAACATGAAGGGTCACCACAGGGGGAAACCACAGGATTCCTGTTATGGGTGCCTGGGAATGTGACTAAGGAAAAAAGTTCTATAAATGTCCACGTTCGTTCTTAGGAGACAATAAATCTCCGTAGTTAACCACAACGATTTAAGACTTTGATTAAATCCTGTCTCTACTAATCAATAGCTATAGATTTGGGGTCAAGTGACTTAGCTTTTCTGAATCTCAATATCTCACATGTAAAATGGAACAAAGAGAGTACCCACCTCACATGCTTGTCATCTGTCACGAGGTGGCTAGAACAGTGCTTGCAAAGCAGTAAGAAGTAAATAAATACTAGCTTTCACTTTATAGAGAAGTAGTGCAGCGTTCTCTGCATCCTCCACGCAAGTTTTGTTTGATGAAGGCTCTCTGGACTAAGTTACCTGGCTCTAGGTCCCTGTTAACAGCAGCCTAATGAAAAGAATAGTTGATGTATTATTTTAGTAATCTAGTAGTTACTTTATAAGGCACTATTCTTACAGAAACCAAGAATGTATTATGAATTCATTCCAAAGCCATAGCAACCACAATTGTGTGGCAACTGCTGAATTAGACTCACATTGTTCTCAAACACTAAAATCAAATTAAGTGGCTGTACTATTAATAGCACTACTTATTCAGCTCCTTTCCTCTTTAAAGTACTTTATAAACATTAACTAATTAATTCTCAAACTCTTATGAGATAGGTAAATAATTGTTAGCTCTCTGTTTGAGGAAACCAAGGTTGAGGTTAAGTGTTTGCTCAGGGCAATAGAGTGAGGCAATATTTGAGTCCCAAATTAGGACATTTTAATTTATATTCATTTATTTTGGACACTATTGATGTTTTAATGATAATTTATTATATTGTAGTGCACTAACTTATTTCTGTCATATAACAGATGGAAACATGTCATTCATTGCTGACTGATGAAAAACAGGCAGAAACTACTCAAGAACTATGGTTTCTTATAGCTCACTACGTCTCCAGTAATGTCTAGTCCACACAGCTGATGGGCCAGAAATCACCAGTCATTTCGTTTGGCGTCTTTACCTTTTACAGGCACTTGTGCGCACACACAGACCACACATTTAATTTCCCATAACAGAATGTAGACTTCTTAATGTGAGGTTTCATACCTTGTTCACCTTGATATCTCCAAAGCCATACTATACAAGGCTTGTCCTGAAGGTGCCCAGATATATAACATGAAAAATAGAGACATTTATTGAAGATACTAGATACGAGAAACATTGTACATAGGACAATGACACCTCAGGTCTCTTCAAAGTAGGCACCATGGGACCTCACACAGTCCTCCTAGAGTCTCTTCTGCTGTTCAAAACTCTGCAAAATCCTTTTGTTGGAATCGTCTGCCCTGTCATATTTTCTTGAATTTCATGAACAGTCTGAAATCTCTTCCCTTTCAAAGGTTATTTTAGTTTTGGGAAAAGCCAGAAGTCACGGGGCTATAGGGGGGCTGAGTCACCTGGGTGATTTGATGTTTTGCCAAAAACAACATCTTAATTTCTAGCTTATTTCTAGCCTAATCTTTACAAGATTAACACTTTTACAAGAAGTAATGCATGAGCAGGAGCAATGTCCTGATGAAGCTGCCAGTCACAAATTGCCCACAGCCATAGCCTTCTGAATCATCTTAATAGTTTCTATGGAGGAATGTTCAACCTTCATGCAAAATCTGATGCAGATTCATTGCTCTACTCGCTCAGTCATTCTGAATACGGCATAGCACCCACGCTCATTCAGTGGTATCTACAGCCTCCACTGACTAGCACAGTGAAGTTGTCATTGTTCAAGCATGCTCATTCCAGTCCACTCTCCTTGGCTGCCAGGTCACACTGATGTCACACAAACCATTCTTATTATATTAACAATGGCTGGACTTTTTCCAGGCAGACCTCATCATTTTGGTAAGATACTAACTTGTGGTATGGTATTTAAGTAAAACTTTTTTCAGTAACTTCCCAATTATTATTTTTTCTTCCACTCTCAAACTTCATCTTGTCTATTCTCCATATTGCTATTCAAATTATAAGTAACAGAACAAAATCATGATTAATCTTGCTCCCTTGCTCAAAGTCACAAATGCCTCCTCCAGGTTTCTGCCCCCACCTTCATGCCCTTCTCTGTCCTTTCAGAACAATTCTGTAATGTGGAATTCATTGAGACACATTTTTACTGTATTACTTAAAATCTTAGAATATAACTGCTTGCATGTTTCATGACTGTCCCACAAAGACAGAAAAGGCGTATCCCCAAAATGAGTGTTGTGTCTCAGTGCATGATGCGATGTAACCACTCAGGAACAGTTTGGTAAATGAAGAAATCGTGGTAGAAATTAAGATGCTGTGCTGCCTTCCTCAAGGCAAATTTGCTACTAGCTTATTGCTTTTGAATTTCCTCATGTTGAACTTTGATGTTCACAGAAGGAAAACCTAGCAGTTTTTTCTGTGTTGGCCTTTCTTATCTTCTTATTTACTTTGTGTTATCCATGTATCAAGAGAATCTCTGCCCTCCTATAATCTCACATGCAGCAATTTGCCTATATATAGGGTCAGGAGTTGGGAAAAAGCCCTGGCTGGCTAGCTAAGTTGCTTAGAGCTTAAAGCATCATCTACCTGCCAAGGCTGCAGGTTTAATCCCAGGTCAGGGCACATAAAAGAAACAACAAATGAATGCATGAATAAGTGGAACAATAAATCAATGTCTCTCTCTGCCTCTCTCAATAAACAAAACAAAACAAAACAAGAGTTAGGAGGAGAAGTTTGTGAATTGAAAGGAACTATTTCAGCAGAAATTGCTGGCACACCATCCATATGATCAACACTTTACCTCTACATGAAGCCAAACAGGTTCTTATTTATTTTATCTGCTTGTTAATTGTAGAAATAAATCAAAATATTCTTGAAAACCTAGACCTAAGTGGTGTGATATTTTCTCTGCTGCTCCAGAAGTGGCTATTTGAACTCAAAGCTACAGAGAAAAATTTTAAAGTCTTGTGAGGCTATGTTACTCCAGCCACCGACTTAGGAGGCCTAACTAATTCCTAGGCTATATTGGTGCAGAGAGGAGCAGAAATTTCCAGAGCCATTATTTGTCAGTCTATTGGGGAAGTACCAAGCCGAGTAAAGGGAGTACCAAGAGAATTCCACATAGAGACTTTTGACTGCAAGACAGCAAGACTGTTATCTCAAACCCTGTATAGAGGTGTGAGTACATAGTGTCCTCTCTGATCTACCTTTTGTGTTTATGTAAATAGTGACAGATGACAACGTCAGAATACATAGGGAGTAGATAGATAGCAAGGTGCTCAATGGAGCAGCCTGCAGTCCCAGTTGGCACAACATGGATACACGTGTTTCAAATGAGCCAAGTAGGCATCGTGCAAAGTAACAAGACTTCAGCCATCTTGTAAACACCTACTCCTGGAAGGGAAGACCTTTGCAGCTAGAGAATGTGTAATAGACTTCTAGGAAGGGGATCTCAAAAATACTGAGTCGAGACATTGTACATGAACAGAGCCTGAATACATTCTAGAGAGCCCGCACATGCATCCCACAGGATTTGCATTCCTTGCTGTAGAGAGGTGTTGGGGGGCCTCGCATGCAGGGTCCCCCCTTCTGCCATGGATGAGAATAAGTCTACACATGATCTGCTTGGGGAGGAAAGGTGGCCAATCTCTCAAAGGAGAAGGGCCAAGAGCCTTTTCCTCAATGGGCTTTTATTGGGTTCAATTTGCACAGGAATACAGGTAAAGCTCATCAGTCATTGTCAGGCAGTAAGGATCAAACAATAGATAACATACAAAGAACTACAAGGGCTTATTCTGAGTCAGGGTCAGTTAGCTAAAGGGCTATAAAATGTTGGGAAACAAACTCATTTCATGCTTAGACCCTTATCAGAGAATTGAGGGCATTCTTAGCAAACCAGGTTTCACAGGATTTTATGAATTCTTTCTTAGGCCTGATCACCCCGGGGAATCCACCCTTTCCAGTACAGGACTCCACCCACCTCTGTCATTGTTTCAGGCTTAAGTCAGGCAGGGGAAGTAAGACACCCAAGAGATTAGGAGACTTCTTGCAGATAGCAGGTGGACTCAGACTACCTCAAAGCCAAGGAGCGTGGGTTCATCATCCCTTTAACTATAGCCCCCAAGTCCTTCCCTGAGGGCCTCTTCGTGACCTTGCCTGTCTTAGGTTGTCCCTCCCTTGAGGAATCTTACCTGTCATTGGCTAACCAGTCAGTCTTGGGGCCAAGCAGGGTGAAATAAAGGGGGCAGAGGCAGCACCCCTGCCAGGGAGATAAGCTTTGTCTCCTTAGTGGCTTATGGTCCCAAGGTCTCTCACTCAGCCTTAGCCATGGGGGTTTACAGCTTCTGAAACCAAGCAGGGTGGTTTCCAACAGAGAGGGATGGGGGATGTTAACCAGAAAAACAGCACAGCCAATTAAGGACAAAAACAGCCTCCAAATAAGTAAATCTGAAAGGACCAACAAGTAAAACAATCCAGAGGGAAGGAAGAAAGAATAAAGTCACAGCTCACTTCCCATCATAACTAAAAAGAGGTGAAACAAAGCTTCAGTGGTCCATAAGGGGGCTAGTCTCAAGTGTTTTACCTAGCAATTCAAGTTCACTTATTCATCGAAGCTTTCTTCCTAGCTTACTACTCACTACGCTACATCAAGTCCCTCAAGCTGAAGTCTAGGCTGCACTGGGAAATGGGATGCAGTAATGACTAACTTGGATAGAAGACTGAAGTTCCCAACCCAGTGCAGAGTGGGCAAGACTGAAAATGACTGGAAAACTATGCTGTCTACCTGAAATATCACTAATGGCCCAGAGAGCTCGGTTTGACAAAATATGACTGAAAGTATTGATGGGCAAAAAATAAAACCACTTCACACTTATAGTGTCACTGAATTCACTCTGATCAGCAAAATGATTAGAACAGCATTTAGTAATCCAATAAAACTATTAATTAACCATTTTAATATCTAATTCTTTAACATCATATTTGAAGAGTAAGCCCCCTATAATGTTGCCTCTGTAATAAAGAATCTGAAAATAAAAATGTTTCAGATTCTTGATTACATTGGCATAGTGTTTTTCTTTACAATAAATTTTTCTTTTAGTTATTTCTGCTATTTTTCTTGGATGCTCTGCCATTAGTAAAGATTTAATATGAATGAGTGTGCGAATGCTCATTGAATATAAGATTACAATGGAATATTCATGATTGTCTAGTAAATTTTAAGCTACCTCTTTTCAGGAGCTGATAAAAGAGTCCTTCTGTGCTACCCACACCCAACAAGGTTCCTTTAAATTTCTTCCACACTCTTCCTACCTGTACACTTCCAATATTTCTCCTAAAAATTTCCATGATAAAGAAATAAAATATAACACTTTGTCACACAGAGTTCTTGAAGCCAACAAACCTGAAAGACGGTCTGTTGTTGCTCCCCCCACTATACATGCAGATAAGATTGTTTAATGCCCCGACCTCATTTTAACTCTATCATCAGCTCTACCATTGTTCCCTCGATTAAGTAAAAAATCTGTTTGTAACATCTGTATGATAGTTTTGTTTGGTTTTTGGACATTTTGAAATTATCAGTGCATTTATCAGATATGTCTATTCACAACTTGCTCCATACTAAAAACAGAGACATTCATACCATATAGCCAGCTCCCAGGGAGCAGAGTATGCTCGCTCCATAACCACTGTGCTGACCTCACAGTGTCCAGAATACCAGAGGGAGATAGAAATTGATGAAAATAGCAGTGATTATTCTTGAATAAATTTAAAAATTATGAGCTATGGACACGAACGAGCGTTTCCAGTAATCAAACACATGTTTTGTTATTTCTTAGCCCCAGAGTGATACAAACTCAATGCATTCAATTTTAGAAATCTAATTGCAGCAAATTCAAGAAGATACATATTTTTCTAAGCAATAAATAGAACCATTTTTTCCTCCTTTGAACGATAAAAGGGCTAGTGCTAGAAAACAGCTGCAACTCCAAAAAGATAGGCTCAGTATTTAGAATACATGGTTTGCTTTTTTTTTTCTCTTAAGTGGACTAAATGAATAGCCAGTTTTATTTCTCTGTCCACAGGAAAAGGATGCGAATGGAGCATGCTTTCAAACAGCTGCAAATATGAATGATTAAAGTGACTCAGACAATGGAAAAATGAAACCTGCATTTGCAGATGTCACCTTCAAAATAGTGTGGAGTTGACAGCTTTGTTTTTCTCTGCTCCCACCACCTAAGAATAAGCAAACTGATTATAAAATGAAGAGCCAATCTGTTCATTTTCAGCAAAAAATGCCAGCTGAGCCTGGACTCAGTATTTTTGTTGTTTATACAGAGGTCGATATACTGCAATGATATTCTTTTTCATAACTGTTTAGTTGATTTTGCCTTTAGCAGTCAACCGAATGCAAAGATATGTAAACAGACTTCTCAGTAATTTTCATAGGCCTTTGGTATCTCTCCATGATTACTACTTTAAGTACATTTTTTTCTGATTTTCAGTTTCATTTTTACAAGTTTCCTTTTTAGATTGTCCCATGTGAAAAATGCTGATAGTTATCATAATCAATGAATGTGTAGAAAAGTTCTGTTTCTACAAATTTTAATTCTCATTTTTAGAACAAAAGGGAGTATCTTGAGAGCACTGAATTTGTGACTGTGTATAGCAGAGTATTTTCACCTGTTCCTTAAGGTATCCTCAAGATTGTCTGGAACTAACTTTTCTGTGAATTCCCAATGTTTCTCTAATCTACGTCACTTCTATTTCTGGCTTATGTGGAATTCTTAGTCTCCATTTAGTATCTTACAGCTGTATACTTTTTTTAAAATCTCCACGCCCACACCCAATCAAAATAGCAGGCAGCTGTGTGTAATAGAGTTGTCATGGACTCTGAGATGTAATGGTTACATGGCAGCAAATGGAACAGAAAGTTGAAAATTAAACAATAGATATCTTAATTCTTAAAAAGACCCAGGGTTTATATCCATCAACTTGGGCTCCAGATCTAAAGTGTCTTTTGTCCCTTACTTCCTCCTTTCTTCTTTGCTTTTTTTCTCTTTAATTCCAAATTCGTCTTTATTCCTATGCAGAGTAGTGAGCTGTTTTTCCTTTAGCTCCCTCCAAAATATACTTTCAGTTGTTCACTTTATCTTTTCAAGAAAATTGATGGATATTTTACTAGACCAAAATAATTTTGTTTTCTTGAGGAACAGCCCTGATGATAATTATAGATACAATTTTCCTCACACTACACAACAAGTAAACTTTATCTTAGGCCGTTCTGTCTCACTCCTGCTATGCATTGGTCTTCTTTCCCTCTCTACGTCACACCAGCTCATTTCCTTCATGGACTCTGTGCACACGCCATGCTTTCCACTTCACCCATTGAATCCTAAACTATATGAGTACATGGTTTGCATTATCCTGTCATTCAAGTCTCACTTAAAAAGATACTTTCTTGGACACGTGAATTATGCTGCAATGAACAAAGGAGTACATATATCATTGTAAATAAATGTTTTCAAAATTTGGGGGGTAGATACCCAGATTTGACTGTGGGTGGTGGGCACACAATATAAATACAGGTGATATATCATAGAATTGTACACTTGAAACCTATATAATTTTATTAAACAATGTCACCCCAAGAAATATAATTGAAAAATAATGATGTGACTAAAGGGAAGTTTAATAATCTAAAAACAACACTTCAGAGAATATTGTTTGATCACTTAATTTAAAATACACTCCCATCACACACTCATATTATCTTTGTGTTGTTTATAGCGCTTATATTCACACATAATTATTTTGCTTTTTCACTTTTATCTAATTTAATTTTTGGAGATAACAGCAAAAGCAACATTGCCCAGGTTCCAAGGTCACCACCATTGCCACTGCACCCCACACTCTGCTATAGCAGGTGCATCAGCAGCCACCACCGTGACATACTCTTACTCCTTCAGACCCACGTGAGTCATGCCAGACCCTGACTCCAGTGCAAGAGTTTAGGGATGGCCTAGCCCTACATCACGTGCTTCCATCTTGGCTGTCAGTGCAATGACTAGACAAATACCAACAAAAGGGGTAATGCTATTCAATAGGCAAATAAAACATTGTGCCCACAATGCAAATGATTACTTTGTTTTCATTTGTGACTGGCTAAGTTGAGTAGTCTTTTCATGTGTATGACATGCTATTGTGTAACTGGGGTTGAGGTAAAGCAAGTATGTAGAACACATTGCCCATAGTTTGCAAATATATATATATATATATATATACACACACACACACATATATTTGTGACCTTTACTTCATAGCCATACTACCTTTGGGCACAAAATTCATTTTCTATACATTGAATTCAAAAGCACAGAACACTCTTCATCTTGTAAGAAATATTCATCTGTTCTACAGCATCCAACAAGAGAAAATGGAACAAACTTTTATGGGATCAGGAGAGTTTTTAGATGAAATCGGGCAAAAGCTGTTTCAACCCTAACCTGTAAAATCTACCAGTTTATAGATATTATGCACTGATAGAATTTGTGAATTGCAGTCATGCAAAGATCGCTGCAGATACCTATTATAGAAATTCCACCTGAACACCTCATTTGTATTCACAGAAGTTTTGGAAGAAAAGGGCTATGAGATTACTTGGTCAGATAATGGGTCCCCAGGGAAGAGAAGGCTAGTCCCTAACTCTGTTTTCCAGAGGTTTGTGATCAGTGTGTGATCAGGCCTAATTCTTGCTATTTTTCACAAATTTCTAAAGTTGTCTCTCATTCCTAAACTTTAGAAAGGTGGAGAAAACGCTTATGCACGCACAAAGGAAATGATCCTCATTTGAGTCTCCTTGGCTTGTGATTTAATATTTCTGTGCTGTCTAAAGTTATTAGGCTATAAGTATTTGAACAAAGACATCTGGTGTTTTGTTACCACATCCAGTTAAAGTTACCATTCTCTGTATTTTGGAATGGTGAAGGACTACCTTTGTTATTAGAAGTCAGTTTTTACTTATCTTGTAATAACAGGTAACATATATTGAGCGATTCTTCTGTGCAGGGTAGTTTGTGATTCATTAATATTCATAACATATTAATCATCACAACAAACTTAAAAGGTTGGTATTTTTCCTCCTATTTTAGAACTAAGAAAAGAGAAGTTTAGAAAGTGAAATAACTTATTCAAAATCATACTGCTAGGAAATGGCAGAGCTGAAATTTGGATATAGGCCTCACTGATTCCAGAGCCCATGGTTGAAACAGCCTGTTAAATTTTCAATTAAATAATAAACATCTTGCCTCCATTTGAGGTTTCATTCAACAGGGGCCAAATCTACAGGTCTTTCTTTAAATTTTTATAGTTCATTATAAGATTGCTGAATTTATTATGAGACATTGGGGAAATCATAAAGATAATTTTAAATGTTTGTATTTCAAACTTTCTAAATCATCAGTTTGTTGCATAGTAATCCAATTGAGGATTCCAGCAGCAAAGCCTCCTCAAAACCTCCAGAAGAAGGTAAAAGGAAGTGACCCTCCATGTGTTATTTTTAAACTCAATAATTCCATAAATGACCTCCATCTCCACTTCGCAGAACTTCTTGAATAATTCTTCATACAGAGCAACATGACCATTTGTGTGTCTCTTTTTTTTTAACAGCAACAACAAAAAAAAAGAGCAAGAGTAAAATAGGGAACAAGGAACAGTTTTATAAGTAGCATTTGCAAAACAATCTATAACTAACCTTTCTAATGATGCATTCAGGTATTTAGATACTCCACTATGAGTTTCTGAAAAGATGTACTTGGCTGCTAAATAGATGTATCAAAATCAGTATATCCAAAAAATTCTGATGACCCACCAGCTCAAACTTGCTCCATTGACAAGTCTCTATCTTCTAAGTCGCTCTGTCCAAACACCTGGAGCTCACCCAACATCATTTTTTTCTCCCATACCTTACATCCAGTTTATCAGTAAACTTGCAGTTTGTGTCTTCATAATACCTAAAGTTGTTTCAAGATAACCCAGGAATTGGAGAGAAGAGGAGAAATTGCTGGCATATAGATAAACATATTTGCCTGTGAGTTGACATTGAGCTGAGTGACAGGAGGTCTATTCACACTGTTTTTACAGTCTTTGAATTTTTCTCCTAAAGATTTTATTTATTTATTTTTAGAGAGAGGGGAAGGGAGGGAGAAATAGAGGGAAAGAAACATGGATGTGTGAGAGATACATCAATCGGTGTCTCTTGCACGACCCCAGCTGGGGGCCTGGCCCACAACCCAGGTATCTGCCCTGACTGGGAATCGAACTGGTGACCTTTAGGTTTGCAGGCTGGCACCCAAGCCACTGAGCCACATCAGCCAGGGCTGAATTTTTTTTTCATGATGTATGTGAATCCAATTTGGGTCATAAATAGTATTTTTAAGGATAATTGCAGCAGCCCTCTATGGACTATCCTTGACCCTTAAATTTTATTTTCAGTGGAGCAGAATAAATATTATTTAAAACATAACTTTCTGCTGAAAATCCTGCAATTGCTTCTCTTTTGACCCAAAATGAAGATCAAATTCTTTATCACATTTTTCCTCATGTCCTAGACTCACTATCATTCACTGAGTTAAAGCTGTTAGTCTTTCTGAATAAATTAATTAAAAGAGCAATACACAGAGATAAAGTTCTTCAGGCAATCGACATATAATAAATAAATGGTTAGAGAGGACAGAAGAATAAAATAACATGTGCACAAAGTGAGAGAGTCTTCAAGTTTTTATTATTAATTTGAGAAGTATGGGTACTACCCACATCCAGTGAGTAACAAGGTACTAGATAGACAGACAATCCTCTTTCAAATCAGCCTACACATGAGAGGAGCACACTGAGCTTAGCCTCTGACGTCACCTCCCCACACACAGAGGGTTCTGCCACAGGGCTGCTGTTCCCAGAGCAAACCTCCGTACCTTGCTCTATTCTGACTGCAGGCATCTACTTCCCAAGCACTCGCCCCATTTTTAAATTTCTCTCTCTTTCCCACAGTACATTAAATGTCTCAACAGTTAGAACATGGTATCTCAAAGTCTGTAAGCTCAAGCTCAGACTTAGTAGCCATCTGGAAAATGAACCATTATAAATATGAATTGACATCCTTAAGGACCAAATAAATGGGATGGAACTATGGCAACCACTATTTACACTTTTGTTATAATATATATGCATATGTGTATATGTATATATATACATATATATATGAGATGTAGTCTCCCAGTCTCACACACACACACACACACACACATACATATATATATCATATATATATATATATATATATATATATATGAGACAGTCTCATATATATATGATGCACTCTGTACCTCTGTACCTAAGGGATTATATGTATGTCTGATATCCAAATATTCTATTATCAAAAAAAGAAAAGATACTGGATACTGAAGCACGGTATCTACCTATCAGTGTGCATATATACATGTACACACCACATAAATACATAGATATATGCATATGTGTGTATAATATATACATGTGTGTATATATATGTGCACACGTTTTAAATTTCAGGAAACACACTTTCTTTAAAACACAGATATCTGTCTTATATTAGGGTTTATTTCCTTAGATAGTAGCAGAGTGTAAAGGACGGTATCAGACCGCTTGAATGTGAACGGGACCCTGCTATTTATCGGTTGCATGACTTTGAACAAGCTATGCACACTTTACGGGCCTCAGTTTCCTTATCTGTAAAACGGAAATGATAATAATATCCTCTTTATGGAGTTGTTAGGACAATTAATTAATGCATTTAAAACTCACAAATGTGTTTAAAATATATTAAATTATAAATAATTGTTAGCTAATAATCTTCCAGCAAATGAATTAGCTTTGGAAAGTCTGTGATTTTGTTTTTAAAGAGTATTGTAAAAATGCATTATGGTCTTTAATGTTTATCTGTATTGATACTCAAAAACAATATTTTAAATTATTTTATTAGGTATATACATACAAGTAAAAAGACTGAGACAAAAAATTTTCTAACAAGTTGTCTTAATGATTAACAATATAAATTGAAAACAAAAGTGTAACCCAAACTATTATAGTGGGTATTGCATTCAAGAGGGTGGAGATGTGTTTTTGGTGGCATTAAGCTTGTGGTTTGAGTACTGCAGCCTTAGAAAGAAGATGCAGCTGAATCTTGATACCTACTTCCTGATTATTGTCAGTGAACTGACATAGGATTCTGTATTCAGAAACTTAATGTTGTGAAACTGAGAGTTAGTATACCCTCAGAAGTTTAGAAACTGTAAAATTATTGTAATTTAAATAATGTATAATGATTTTTACCTGTTATGATAATAATAAAATTTTCTTCCATAAAGGAATGGACTTTGCTAAAAGTTTTGAGGCCCCAGAACTAAGGAACTTTTCAGTCCTGGAATCTGCATATTTACTTTAGTACAAACTCACAGGAGAAAGAGATGTGGGAAAGATCAAGTATTTGGGCAAAGTATTATTTGGAAACTTAACCATTGGACTTACTGCCCTAAGTAAGAAACAACAGTAACTTGAGCATATTGACAATCTGCACTTATTAAGGATATGTTGATTTTCTGGCTGCATTTAACTGTTGCAGCTCTAGATGTTATGCTTCTCTACAAGAAAATGGGCTGCCATGGAAGCCTGCACTTCTCCTGTTGGAGGGAGCAACTCTCCTCATCTATATTTGTCATGAAGGGTCAGGGAATCATCTCAACGTGGACTAACCCACCAGGACACTTAATTAGAGCTGTAACATGTGTGTGTCAAAACGAATCACACTTTGAGTTTAAAACAATCCCTCCTGAAGTAGAAAATTATATCTGCTTACTTTGTGATAATTTTGATGGCACTCTTGACAAGTACTCCTAACGTTCTCTTTAGGGACAGGTCTAAAGACAATTGTCCTTTACCAAAGAAAGGTTGATTTATGTCATTTATGTCATCTATAAAATAGGCCTAAACCTAAAAAATGTTCAATGTAGAATTTATTACCCGCCAAAGGCAAGTGTTCAATTTGGAACCAGTTTCTCCTATTAAAAGTAGATTTTACCTATTAAAAGAGATAATCTTTTTTTTTTTTAAATTTATTTATTTTTTTATTGTTATTCAATTACAGTTGTATGCCTTTTCTCCCCATCCCTCCACCCCACCCCAGCTGAACCCACCTCCCTCCCCCCTCTCCACCCTCCCCCTTGATAATCTTTAAAAACATTGTGACTAGTTTCAGAGTATCATGCATAGGAATTAAAACGTTCTTTCTTTTCCTAGACAAAGCAATTACTAGTCCCAACAGAATTCTAAGCAACTTTAAAATTAACTGTATAAAAATAAGGGAGGTAAGTAAAGAATAAAATACTTATTTGGAAATGCACATACACATTTTTCCCCTTTAAGACACTGGAAATTTTTAATGTAATATGAAAGAAATAGTTGGTTGTATTACTTGCCTTACTATGTCACCCATAAACCACTGCCAATTTACTGCTTCTAGAATGGGCTAGATGCAAAATTCAGAGTAATCATTTAAGGAGCTGTACCCTGAAGTTTCACACATACCTCTACTCACACCCCCTTAGCTCCAACTTCAATAAATCACTCAGAGAGTTTCAGTGAGAGACTAGAAGATGCAGTCTGTACCTAGGGGATTTTATGTATAGCTGATGTTCAAACATTATATTATTGAAAATAAGAAAGGCTATTGGATACTGAAGCACCATATATAGTTTAAACCTCATGGACTTTGAATTTTACTGGTTAACCAGCCATCAAAATTCCACAGGGTCATGAATTTCTCGTGGAGAATCATGCCTCTTTCACTTTATCTCTTTGAATTTTAATCTGGTTTTATTCCCTGACTCCAGAAGTGGGGAATTTCACTTAGAATAACGTATCAATTAGAATAGCGTTATCTTGCTGGCCTGCTGATTGGTTCTGGGATTGGTGTTAAACCAACCTACGTAGAAATATTTAGTCCTTGGTTCTGGGCAGGAACTGCATCATATTTCCACTTGTTGAGAACTAAAGGCACAATTCTTTTGGAGCTATTGGCATCCGTTTACAAACCACAGGGAGCCTGAGAATGAGGCCAATACAGAGAAAAGCCAACTCAAAAAATGAAGATATTAATTACGTTCCACGAGCCCTGTGACCATCCCCATTTAAACTTCCTCTGTTTACCTTTAGACTGTTTAGCCTGTGTAAGCCAACAAATGCTCTTCAAGATTCAGTTGATGCAGAGTATTACAAGGAAGTACATAAGTGTGAAATAAATTCATTTTGGTGATTTTTTTGTAGATGATGATTCTAAAATATAATAGAATACTACTAAAGTTTTACCTTTTGCACACTAATTCCAAATGTGCAGTATCTTTGACATTTCTTCATGGGTTACAAAAAGTATTTTCAGCACTGACACTTCTAGTCCACCTTATATAAACTTGAAATGTTGAAATCATATTTTTGATGATGTGGTAAATTGAAAGGATCTTCCATTTTTTTCTCATATTTGTGACAATTCTATACTATTGTGCCATATCACACAATTCTTCTGAGACTTTACTCAAGCAGAAAGCAACATTTCTGAGAAGCTCTCTGGCTCTTCTCTTGCTTAGTTATCTTCCCTTTTCTATGTTCTATGCATACCAAGTAATTATATTGAAATTACCTGTTTAATTATCTATCTTTATCATTACCATGTGCTTAATACATCTTTTACTCTCCAGGCTAATAACAATGTCGGGAACATAACAGCAGTTAAATTTTTTTATCAAATAGATTTTATGTTTTAAAAAAGTTTTAGGTTCACAACAAAATTGAGAAGAAAGTACAGAGAGCTCCCACATACTTGCTGCTCCCAAACTCACAACCTCCTCCATTATCCGCTCCTTAGGCAGAGTGGATGCTGGCCTAAGCCATAAGTGGATGTGTACAATCAGTGAGCCTGCACTGATGTCATAATCACCCAAAGCCCATAGATTACATTAGATCTAGTTCACTCTTGGGGTCACACATTTCATGGGTTTTGACAGATGTATAATGAAATGCATCTACCCGTACAGTATCATACAAAATAGTTTTACTATCTTAAAATTTTTCTGTGTTCTGCCTATTCATTCCTACCCTCAACCTATGTTAGACACTGATCTTTTTGCCATAGTTTTTCTATTTTCAGAATGTCACATGGTTGGAATCATATAGTTTGTAGACTTTACAGATTGGCTTCTTTCACTTATTAATATACAGGGTGGGGCAAAAGTAGTCTCACAGTTGTGAGTAGGCACAACACAGAGTTTATTTTTATATTATTATTTCTTTATTTTGTTATTATTTTCCTATTATTATTATTTGTATGAACTGTATTATGTTCATACAGGTAGATGAACAACTGTAAACCTACTTTCGCCTAACCCTGTATATTTAAGTTTTCTCTCTGAATTTTCCTGGCTTAATATATCAT
Organism: Desmodus rotundus; assembly: GCF_022682495.2. Lineage (NCBI taxonomy): Eukaryota > Metazoa > Chordata > Mammalia > Chiroptera > Phyllostomidae > Desmodus > Desmodus rotundus. The sequence goes on from NC_071389.1 coordinate 52,238,627, forward strand.
TTCTTCTTAGTGCAAAATAATATTCTATTGTCTGGATGCATCCCAGTATGTCAATTTACCTGCTGAAGGTCACTTGGTTTACTTCAACTTTGAGTAATTGTTAATAAAGCTGCTACAATCACATGCAAGTTATCGTGAGGGCATAACCTTTCCATTCATTTGGGGTAAATACTGAAGAACGTGGGTTGAACAGTAAGAGCATGTGTAGTTTGGTCAGAAGCAGCCAAACTATCTTCCAAAGTGGAGGTACCATTTGGAATCTGCACCAGCGGTAAATAAGAGTTCTTGTTTTACATCCTGGCCAGCATTTGGTTTTGTCAGTATGTAGGATTTTGGCCTACAAAAGTAAGCCTAAAGTAAGTATGTAGTGATATCTTGTTGTTTCAATTTACATTTTCCTGATGACATACAGTGTGAAGCATCTTTTCATATGCTTATTTTCCCTCTGTATATCTTCTTTAGTGAGGTGTCTGTTAAGGTCTTTGGCCCATATTTTAATCTGGTTGCTTGTTTTTTTATTGTTGAATTTTAAGAGTTCTTTGCATATTTTGAATAACAGTGCTTTATCAGATATGTCTTTTGCAAAGATTCTCTCTCAGTCTGTGGCTTATCTTTTCATTCTTTTACAATATCTTTCACATAACACATGTTTTCCATGTTAATAATGTCCAGCTTATCAGTTATATCCTTCGTGTATTACGTCTCGGGTCTTGTACATAAAAAGTCATTGCCATATCCAAGGTCCTCAGGATTTTCTCTTGTGTTATCTTCTAAAAGTTTTAACTCATGCACTTTACGTTTATGTCTATGATCCATGTTGAGTTAATTTTTGTGAAAGGTATAAAGTTTGTGTTTAGATTCTTTTTTTTTTTTTTTTTGCATGTGAGTATCCAGCTTTTCCAGCACTGTTTGTTGAGAAGACTATCTTTTCTCCATTGTATTGCCTTTGCTTCTCTGTCAAACATCAATTGACTATATTTAGGTAGGTCTGGTTCTGGGCTCTCTATTCTGTTCTATTGATGCATTTGTCTATTCTTTTACCAAAACATTGTGATGATTATTGTAGCTTGATAGCAAATCTTGAAGTTGGGTAGGGTCTTTGTCTTTTCCTTCAATATTGTATTGCCTATTCTGGATCCTTTGCCTCTCCAAATAAAGTGAGTCCAAAATAGTTTGTTTAAGTAGGAAAAAAAAACATTTTTTAATAGTTATGTCACCCATTCTAAATGGTCTTCAGGGAAGGAGACTAGACTTTGGGTGGTGAGCACACAATGCAATGAAACTTATATAATGTTATTAACCAATGTTACCCCAATAAATTTTATTAATAAATAGTCTTTGCAATAGCAATGGGCTTTTCTTCATAGAAAATACAAAAGACAATACTCCAGACTCATCATTAATGGAGCAATATAGTTAAAACTTTTGTGACCACTTTCTTAATAATATTAAAATAGATGTCCAGTTTTTTGTCAGTTAATAATCTTCTTTGTGCCTTATTCTTGAGGTAGTTGGCTGGGCTAGGCTAGAATCTAATTGGTATGGAGGCAAAGTAAAGAAATTGACAAGAATATGGATGGTAGCCTTCTATGCTAATAGAAGTGATTACACTTACAATTTAATTCTGTTTGCTTAAAGATAGCTATGGTAAATAAACTGGAGGGAAGAGAGGTCTTCACTTTCCTTGAGAAGACTCAGGTTCAGGACTGCCATCTCCTGTGTATTCAGCTGTTTGATCTCAGACAAACCACTTACCTATTCCCAAAGCAAAGTTTCTCTAGATACTCTCATGCCCTGGAGCAATGAGAACAGGCCATTTACCCCCAGCATTGAACTAGGTAATGTGTGTGAAATTGCTGCTCCTGGGTATCAGGAATGTATACATAGTAATAATTTTATTTGATTTTTAGTGATAATCCTAAATCCCCTGTTCTCTGATGAGATAATCTAGATTCTTAAGAGTAAACTCTGTTTCAATATATCCCAAACTCTACTATCTATTTAAGAGATGGCAAGAACTGGCATCTTAAAACAGAATGGTGGCTTTTTGCTCCTACTATCATTTTGAACATTTAGTTCCTGGAGAGAGTAAAGTGTATAAAATAGGTTTTAGTAGAATTTTGAAATAGGCTACTCTACTCGGGAAAATTTAACTCTGAAACTATTATTTGTATTGGAAAGATGTGTTCTTTTAAAAAGTGGTGTTTGCATGTCTTTCTCTGGGGTTTTGTACACTTTTTTTTAAGCTATATGACTTAATAAAAAGTGTACACATAAAAATAATGGCTTTGAAATCCTTTTCTTTCTTTTCTTATTTATACTTTTGATGATTTTTAAGCCATGGGTTGTTTATACTAGGTGTCTATTTTGGTTAGTGACTCGAACATTATGAGGAAAAGATTTTAAAAAGTGAGAAAAGTTAAGAGTTATATATTAGAAATTTGGCAATGCAATCCTTTGCATCATTTCATAAAATGGTGTATTTTATAATTTGTTACTCATGGAAAAACAAGTCATGTATTTAAAACGGTTTATTCAAAATACCAGATGGAAATCATTCCACTATCTTACTATTGTATGGTCAATGCTTTTCATTTTTTTTTAACTTAGAAAAGCACTGCCATTTCTCTTCATCAAAAGGAAAGGGCAGAATAGGTTTAAATATAGGTGATGAGAAGTAATGCTTTAGAAGTAACCTTCCAATATTCAAATAATCACTCATTAAAAATAAAACAACACATGGCAATTATCATCATACATTGTACTAAATATTTTACAGGTAAAAAATTGTTTCTAAAAACCAGATATGGAAATGTAAAAGAATATTTGTACCTAGGGAAATATCTTAAAAATTGTTTAAGGAGAGGTTTTGTGTTCAGGGGACAAAATATAGCAAATATGAGTGGCACCAGTAAAAGCTATAAATGGACATGAGGCTGAAAAAAGAAACCTAAAAAAACATGAAAGTCAGGAAGTTAAATCTGATCTTAAGTGGAACATAGAGACTCTGCAAGTTTTGGCAGATGCACTATATGCCTGCATACAAATTCGTATTTGGAGATAACAATTGGTTTCATTGCAAAATAGTAATAAAAGCCTGAACTAATTCATAGTGATAAGAATTGAAAGGAGAAGATATATATATATATCTCAGAGTAGAAGTGAGTAAATTAGGTGCTAGAATAGATATGGATATGGATGTTGGGGGAAGGGGGACGATGGCTCTAGAGATTCTAATTTGCCCCAACTGTCATTTGTTGTTACTTTTTTAAAAAGTAAAATCAAGTATATTAATGACACAACAAAGTTTCCTTTGAAAAGTTTGAAACTTCTCAAATGTTAGGTTTTAAGATAGGCTAGATCAAAGCCAACAGTAATGAGCAATGTCACAAGAAACTTGTAGCTAATTCTTTGACTGGATTATCAGAATTGACATCACCAAACAGGCATCAGGTACCTGCAAATATGATTCTCTAAAAAAGACACAAAAAAGCTATTGTAGTATTTTTATTGGAGAAGTATAACTAGAATCTAAGCATAAAAATACATTAAGCCATTTGTTTGTTTAAAGAAATTTGTAGCAATGTCAATTCAACTTATCCTATTTTCTAGTCTCATCATTAGAAACGCTTTTGGAGGGGAGTCTGGCTTTTCTCTTTCCTCCGAGAAGCAAGCATTTAGCATCACGCTGAATGCAGATGTGACTGGGTTCTGGAAGTATTAAGAATGCAAGGTAGCCGTTGCATATAATGTTCAAGGTATGTGATTTACTGTACGCCTTTTTCCCAACTGGGAAAATCCAAACTAGAAAATGGAAATATAGGTGTCCCTAAAACATAGCATAATATATGTTATGCTATGTTTTCTCATAAACATTTTCTCATTAATAATTGTTTCAGCGACAAAATTTTTGTCAACATTTGTTGGAGTGACTAGTGGATGTATAAAAAAACGTATGAGGTCTGTCCAGAAAGTATCCAGCCACGCAATCTGAAAAATAGACATTTATTGAAGAAACATTGTACATAGGACAATGACACCTCAGTCCACTTCTAAGTAGGCCCTTTGATACCTCACACAGTTCTCCCAATCTCCATCAGCTGCCCTGTTGTGTTTTCCTGAATCTCATTGATGGTTTGAAATCTCTTCCCTTTCAAAGGTGATTTTAGTTTTGGGAAAAGCCACAAGTCACAGGGCACCAAATCTGGGCTGTAGAGGGGCTGAGTCACCTGGGTGATTTGATGTTTCACCAAAAAACTCTGCACAAGTCGTGATGCATTAGCAGGGGCATTGTTGTGGTGAAGCTGCCAATCACCAGTTCCCATAGCTGCAGCCTTCCGAATCATCCATATAGTTTCTGTGGAGGAATGTTCAAGCTTAACACAAAATGTGATGCAGATTCATTGCCCTACTCTCTCGGTCATTTTGACTGTGACTGCCACCCAATACACATGCTCACTCAACCAGGACTACTGGCCCCGCTGACCAGTGCAGTAAACACATGCTCATTCCAGTCCACTGTCCTTGGCTGCCAGGTTACACTGATGTAGCACAAACCATTCTCATGCTATTAACGATGGCTGGAGATTTTCAGGACAGACTTCATATATGATTCAATCTGCCTGTCAAATTTATTAGTAAAATAATTATCCATCATGTGAATTAAAAAACAAAATAAACACCCATAAGAAGTGGTCAACTATATCTCCTCTTCAAAAATGTCATAGTCTTATCCACTGGAAAGGAGAATAGTATTGAAATAATTTCAAAAATATAACCATATCTTTCTAAATCAGTACTCTCGGGTAATTATTGGAAAACTGCCTACTTACTAAAGGACTATAAACTGCATTCACTGGCATCAACATTTCACCAATCACAGGAATCATGAGCAGAGAGTCACTTTCTAGCAAAATGCTCTGAGATAATATTCAAGCCACCTCATATTTTTCTGATATTGTCAGCCTAACATCTGCCTACATACTGATTCTCATCTCCAAGAAAGAACAGTGTTAGCCTTGGGTATCCCTACATCTCTGCACCTATCTGTCACTCATCTCTTAGTAGAAACATGATTAGGTCTTGCATGCTTGTTTCTTTCTGTGACTCTCACGCTTATTGTCATTGTCTCTTATTGCTGAAGAGTATAATTAGTGGAGCTGAAGAATCCAGCTAGCCTCTAACACTTAAAACAGTAACTACACTATGGTCTGGTAAGTTGTATGACGTGTCCTATTTAGGATCTAAATACTAAAATTGATCTGCTTAATAGGACTTTAGGTCCCATAATATATTTTTTTCTTTTGCTTTGGCTTCCTTAGAGCTTGTGATAACATATGTACTTGTTCTTTGTCTCTCTTCTTCCTATTATCTTAATTCTGAAATGGCACTGCTTATGCTAAGCTGGTAACATGAATTGGTGCACATTTCCTGAAGCTTACATATAGATCTTGTGCTGTAACATCATTTCTGATAGAAATTATCCATCTGCCCTAACTAAAAGTGAACTTTTAATATAGGCCACGCCTTCCCTTTCCTCACAGCAGTCACTTGCCCTATATGACTAGAACAATAGCATCTGTGTAAAACAGAAATGACAATTTATACATATTAGATGCAGAACTTCATTGCTTGCAGGTTGGTAACCATGGGAAGACTGTATCTTTATCTGTTTAATTAATGATGTAGGCTTTTATATTTCGTTTTCATGAGAAATCAGTTGTTGCTTGGTAACCGACTTGCCTGTGGGCTCCCAGAAGAAGCAGAGCTTTCTAAGCAAAGCACCCTGTTGTCTTATAAATAGCACAGTAAATCTTGCTCAGACATGCCTGAGGCATTCAGCAACTCTTTTACTGTACAAGGATCTGATTCTGACTGGGAAGGTCTTTTTGCCAGAGACACATTCAAGCGGTCAAAGGGAAAGTAAAAGTAAGACCCCTATTTCCACTTTAGCCTAACAGTAGGAACAAATAAGTGACCAGAGAGATATCTGCTCTCATTTCCCAAACTGAGGAAATAAACTACATTAGAGGAGAATTAATTAGCTGAAAATAAAAATCTATTATGACTCCTGGACTGTTTAGCTTCAAGACAAACCAAGGCACAGCAGGACAATGACAAAAAGAGGCACCAAAATGGAGACAATGAAAAAATCTAACCTATAAAAAGGATTCTACAAGTTATATATCCCTGATCATAAGGAAAGATATTGTTCAGTCAAGATAACTATGTTCTCTGTGCTGCCACATTAGAGCACTAGAAGCACTCTGTGCTTCATATTCCATATTATTACTTGTATAGAATTACCTTCCATTTATTACATACAACTCTTTTTTTTTCTTATGACAATACAAGCTCCAAAGCACAGGGTATTCCTCACTTACATTCACAACACCTAGAACCAAACGTAACACAAGATTTGCACCTAATTAATGTTTCCTGAATAAAAGTAAAAAAGTACTGTAAGTAATTTATGAGCTCTTTAAGGGTAGGAACAATGTTAACTTTTTCTGTGTGTGCATGGTTGTTTTCAAATGCAATTTTATTAAGTGAAGGTAGCATGAGTGAATGGATAAATGGATGAGATTGAATGAATGACGATAAATGAATTAGTGAATTAAATAAAAAGAAGACAGGAAAAGTAAATTCTCTTTAAAGCTACTGCCATGTAGCTGTGACTGAACACTGGTAGAGGAAATAGTCCAAAGTAAAGAGTGCTGAGGGTACACTTGGAGAAGCAATTCTGACAAAACAATGAAATGTTTGTGGTTACACAGAATAAAAAAATGCCACACGCATTCTAAGAATCAAGAAAGACATATTTAATCATTCACAAAGATATGCCCCATAGAATCTTTAACATTTAGCACTTGGCTACCATTTATCAATTGCCTACTCTATTCTGGGCACTTTCCTCCTACTATTCCAGATCATTAACGCATGCAAAGTTAGGCATTACCTGCCCCTTTCAACATGGAAAAAAAAAAAGAAGCTAAGAGACCTCTAAAAGCTTTATATAAATTAAATGACATATACTTATAAATTGAAGAAAAGCATTCTATATTTATTTACACGAGTTTAAAAATTAATACTTAAGGTCTAAGGTCCACTTAATATTTAGAGTTTATCTACTTAGAAAAATAAAGCATTAACTGTGAAATGACAAATCTTCCCTTACCCAGTACCCTGGAATATTTCGTCAAGAAGGGAGAAAAAAATCTTAAAAGAATTATACACTAGATGAGCAAGTTTGTTTTTCATTGTCTGTATTCTTATTTTTAATGAGGTCAGCAATGATACCAGAAAAAATCGTTACATTGATATTTCATTTGATAGAAACAAAAAAAAATGTGGTAACATCTATGACAAAAGTAGAGTATATAATATGAAGGGTTAATGTATCAATTTTAAAATGCAGAAAATTTTTGTATATCTAGCAATATAGAAATGCTACCTTTGATTCCACTGATTATAGCTTAGACTTCTTCAAGTAGTTATTAAAAACAAAAAAGGAAGGGAGAGAAAACCTTAAGAAAATAAATGTAAATAAGATATTATTGTTTCCATTCTGGCAATAGAATAATGATTTATATTATTATTACTTGGTTGTCCTTAAAGCAAGAATTATTTCTTGAAGTATATTTGTTTTCTTAGGTATACAATCGGTTCTTTGTTAAAACAGTGAAATTGAAAACAGTAAAAACCAAAACTCATTAAATAGAGGATATTTTCTCTATACTTGAAAATGAATAATTGTGTCACATAAGCTAGTGTTATAACCTGCACGAAGTAGCAAATAAAGTATAAAATGAATTGCTCATCTTTCTAGATACTTAGATTAGTTCTCCTCCCAAATAGCCATTTTGTTGCATCTGTCATTATGGGAAGCATGTAAACTTACTAGGAATGTTGGAGTGAAGAGTAAAAAACTGATGGCAAAGCAATTGTTTTGAAAATATAATGTTACAGTTGGAACCAAGTGTTACAGAATAACCCAACATATATAATGTGGCAAAACTAAAACTACTTTATATGTTTATCTCTTGAAATTCATACTCTTAATTTTTAAGCAAAACTATTGCTTAAACCTCATACCCTACAAACATTCACCCCTTCTTGTATGGGACTCTCTCTGCGTGTGCTGGACTTGGATGTGTATTTCCTTCACCACGATAGGGAAGTTTTCTATCATTTTTTCAAATAGGTTTCCACTTCCTGCTCTCTCTTTTCTCCTTCCAACACCCCCATGATACAAATATTGGTACATCTGAAGTTGACCCAGAACATCTTTACACTAGCCTCATTTTTGGATTCTCTTTACTTCTTGCTGTTCTGATTGGTTGTTTTCTGCCCCCTTATGTTCAAAATCACTGATTTGATTCTTGGCTTCCTCCACTCTACTATTGATTTCCTGTAACTTGTTCTTTATTTCAATTAGTGTATCTTTTGTTTCTGACTGGATTTTTTTTAATGCTGTTGAAGTCCTCACTAAATTCCTAGAGTATATTTATAACAAGTGTTTTGAACTCTGCATGTGATAGATTACTTTTGTCCATTATTTTAGTTCTTTTTTACATTTTTTTGAAGTGATACTTCTATTTGTGAAGTAATTCTCACTTTACCTATTTGCAAATGTATTACACACAATAGGTTACATAAATAGTGTCAGGAAGAAAAGAATGCAGAAGCAGAGTGTTTAATATTTCTGCTATTTCACTTTAGTAATGGTGATGTCTCAACACACAACATATTTCAGGCATTGTTCTCCAAGGACTGTATTATATCATCTTAGGGTTTCAGTTAGAATGCAGATCCCCGAGCCTCATACTGGAGATTTTCAGTCAAAATTCTTAGACTGAGGTTAAAGAATTGGGTTCATCAACAACCCCTTTATTCTTGTTTTAGAGCATTTTTAATTGTACTTTTTCCATAACCATTTATGCCCCTTATACTTCCCTCCCCGTGCAATCGCCGCACTGTAGTCCATGTCCATGAGTCTTTTTTCCTCAATCCCTCCACCCCGCTACCCCCAGCCAGAGCTGTCAGACTGCTCTCTCTCCGTGAGTTGTCTCTGTTTTGCTCGTGAGTTCAGATACATGCAGAAAAAGGAAACTAGGCCACCTTCTTAAACTGTACTCAAGCATAAATTCAAAATGGATTAAAGTCTTAAATGTTAGACCCAAAATCATAAGAATCCTAGGAAAAAACATAGGCAGTAAAATCTGAGACATTGATGGTAGCAATATTTACCCTGATATAGATCCTCAGGTAAGGGAAACAAAAGAAAAAATAAACAAATGGGACTATATCAAACTAAAAAGTTTTGGCACAGCAAAGGAAACCATCAACAAAACTAAAAAGACAACCCAATGCACCTGATAAGGGATTAATATCCAAAATTTATAAAGAACATAAAACTCAACACCAAAAAACCAAACAATCCAATTAAAAATGGGCAAAAGACCTCATTAGACATTTCCCCAAAGAGGTCAGACATACAGGTGGCCAATAGACATATGAAAAGATGTTCAATGTCACTAATCATCAGGGAAATGCAAATTAAAATCACAATCAGATATCACATCACACCTGTCATGACGCGGTTGCACCAGATGACACGGATCTCGGCCAGAAGAATCTGCTGTTGTGGCCGCGATATGCAAATACACACGGACTACAGAAATCCTGTGGAGGAAAAGGGGACAGCGCGGCCACTCTCTCCAGAGGAGAGCTCCCTGACCCCTGCCTTGACAGGCTTTTATTGTTTTTCTAGGCCCCTTACATCAAAGAAGGTCCTCCTTTACTATGCACAGGTTTGTTTTGGGTGGTTATCTTTTGTTTTGGGTGGACAAAGGAGAGGGTGTCGCTGAATACATCAAAGGAGTATATTTGTAATATAAAGGGAGAAGTGGTCGAAAAGGCTATGTTCCATACCTGGAAGGTCTAGCTCAGATTTGGGGAAGATAAAGATACTCAGTAAACATTGGCCGCCTCAGGGTGATGGAGTTTTAGCAAGAACAAGTCTCATAGCAGACTAGATACAATGCAGGGTGATTTCCCACTGGAGAACCTATCCATGGACGTGGGTCCTGCCCGCCAACCTCACTCCCCACTGGCTTTTCTGAGTGGGGACTGAACCACCTTTCCCACGCTTGGAACAGTTCCCCACACTGTCAGAATGGCTATCATCAATAAATCAAGAAACAAGTACTGACAAGGATGTAGAGAAAGAGGGACTCTTTTGCACTGTTGTGGGGAATGCAGATTGATGCAGCCACTGTGGAAAGCACTATGGAGATACTTCAAAAAATTTAAAATGGAACTGCCTTATGACCCAGTGATTCCACTTTTGAGATTTTATTCTAAAGAACCTAAAGAGACCTAACACACTAATTTGAAAGAGCATGAGCACCTCTATGTTCATTGCAGTGTTCTTTACAGTAGATGAATAGATAAAACAACTATGGAACATTTACACAAGGGAATACTGCTCAGTTGTAAAAAAGAAGAAAATTTTTCCCTTTGCAACAGCATGGATGGACCTGGAGAACATTATGCTAAGTGAAATAAGCCAGTCAGAGGAAGACAAATACCATTTGACTTCATTCATACGTGGAATCTAATGTTTTGTTCTTTTTAAAGTGTTCCACACTAAGACACATCATCATTAAAATGCCAAAGGTTAAAGACAAAGAGAGAACCTTAACAGCAGCAAGAGACAAGCAGTTACCACAAGGGAGCTCCCACAATTATGTGAGCTGACTTCTCCAAGGAAACTCGGCAGGCCAGAACGGACTGGCCGGAAACACTCAAAGTCATGAAAAGCAAGGACTTGAACCAAGATGCTCTGTTTAGCAAAGCTATCAGTTAGAATCAAATGACAGATAAAGAGCTTCCCAGATAAGGAAAACCTAAAGGAGTTCATCACCACCAAGCCAGCATTATATGACATGTTAAAGGGTCTTCTTTTAGAAGAAGACCAAAAATACAACAATAAAATGGCAATAAACACAATTCATATCTATCAAAGATTGATTCTAAAGAATAAAACAAACAAGCGGAACAGAAATAGAATCATAGATACAAGGAATGTTTTGATGATTGCCTGATGGGAGGGGTTCAGAGGAATGTGTGAAAAGGTGATGGGATTAAGAAGTACAAATCTGTAGTTAAGGAGTAGTCCTGAGGATATAAAGTACAGCATAGGAAATAGAGTAGCCAAATAACATACATGCATGACCCATGGGCATGGACAATGGTTTGGGGATTACCTGAGGGAGTGGGGGGCAGGGTTGGGTAGAGGGGGGCAAAGGAGAAAAGTTGGGACAACAGTAATGTCATAAACAATAAAATATAATTTTAAAAAATGTGCTGTCTCATTTATATTGGATAGCTCTTTAGAAATAGGAATCATTCTTATTACTTAAATTAAAACATCTGATCACTCAAATACATATCACCATCAATAAATAATTAATATGCATCCATCAAATAAGACAAAAGTCTTCAGTTTGCTTTCATTAAGCCCTTAGCAATTTATCTTTGAGCTGATAAAAGCCACTGCAGTGATAACAGCGCATCACGGTGGTTAAACATACAGACTCGAGAATCATACTGAGTCCTGCCAGCACGTGGTAACTCTGTGACCTTGATATAACCTCTCTGCACTTCAGTAGACAAATACAACTGAGATAATAATAGTACCTATCTCATAGGATATCTGAAAAAATTAAGTAATACCAAATAGATATCACTATTAGTTAATTTTGATAGAATCAATTTAAGTTTCCCAAAGGTAAGAACCATAGAAACATATGATTTTTACTTACTACTGACTCCTAATGCTTAGTGAAATTTCAAAAAAAACATTTAGATAGTGGATGAATGTCTGAATAAAGGGATGAAAGATTGGACAGATAGATGAGAGACAAAATGTGACCATCAGTTCACTAGCTAATATATTTTGTAAATGCAAAACTGGATATTCAACCAAAATTTTTTTTGTCCCAGTAAACTGTTCTGTTGTTTGGCAAAGCAAACAAGAATATTCTCTATGGTCTCTGGACATAATTGTTCTACTGTTGTAAAGTACAGGCAATTTTCCTCAGAAGTAACTTTCAATATTCCTTTATATTATGAAACATTTGGAATAGTATATGAAAGTGATGAAAATGGTTTTGACAACTTACAAAGGGCCCTTCCTCATAGTCAATGTTGTGAAGCTACAAAGGCACCCATTCAAATCTCCCAGGTGATACTCTTAGCAGGTAAACACAGTTACCTTTCATAGTATTTTAGGAGGTAGAGAGGTTGACTGTAATTGAGTGACTCACACCAAGACCTAGAGTCTTTAAAGCTTACTTATTTTGATTTTAAAAGGGCAAAGCGGAAGTAAAGGTGTTAAATTAACAGTTTATTGAGGAACTACTACACTTTGGGTTCTGCATAGTTATTTCCTATATGTTCTCGAACTTAATCACGAAAATTATTTTATGATTGAGGAATGAGAGGTTCCAAGTGATCAGGAAATTCACTTTAAATTAGATAAAGCACCACAAAAGGAAGAACGCAAACTCGGTTGTGTCAGATTCTGAAAACGATTTTTATCCTGCTGTCTCAGTTTTCCTTTAATTGTGTGCATTGCATTAGATGTAAAGGTAATATGTTCTAAAGTATGTTATGAGTAATACTAGTGTTCTTCAGAGTGCTGGCAAGTTAAAATATGTTTTTCAAAAAAATAATCTGTGTAAATTAATTTTAAGAAATACTGTACCCTAGAGTTTTACAGAAAGTTTTATTAATCGTTATACCTGCCTAGTACTAAAATTAGCAAATGAAATAAATGTATACTAAACATTTATCAAATGCAAGGATAAAATGTTTATTTTATATTCAAGTGGCAGTGGTAGGCAGGAGTAATGGCAGTAAGAAAAATCAATATCAGCATATAAAAAGTTTTGGGGTATATCCTACAGGAAATAATCTTACATAATTTCATCCAACCTAGATTTTGCAAAGGTCTAGGGCCTTGTAATTTCTTGGCATGTAGACTTCAATCAATAAACAATTTGGCAAAAAAATAATATGAGCTAGTTCTCCTGTACTCTAGACACTGTGTAGGCACATGTCCGGGGGCAATAAGGAAACACTTAAACTTGTGTTTTATTGCAGCTGAGCCAGAATGGGGAGCCCACTGTCACAGAAGAAAAGAGTTCAGATATGCGGAGCAACTGCTCTGCAGTCCGCTTCTCACAGAGACCTAGACCTCCCAGACCCAGGGAAAAACAAAATGCCGATACTTCGTACAATCTACGGAAGTGAAATAAAACCTACATTTTCATAATCCACCATGAATTAAAACATATTTCCTCCAACGCAACAATAAAATGCAGGGAACCAGACATACTTCTGCATGTTCTACATCTACTAAATTGTAACTTTAGAGGCTTATCCAAATTAAAGAGAATATTTTGAGAAGAAATATTTTATTCAATCCATAGTTAATTAAGCTTCTTCTCTAGCCATCTACAGATGCATTTTGGGGAAGTTAAATTCTTTTCAATTATCAAATCCTAGCTTTGAGATAATAACTGTTATTTACTGTTATTTAAGCCAGTTTAGTTGCGCGACACAGAGAGCTAATGGGCCACTAACACGCACGGTCTGTCTATTGTAAAGTTGTACCTGCGAATATCTCCCAGTTCTCCTGTATCTAGATAGTTCCTAGTGACTAATTCTAGCCAAAGAGGTATGAACAGATATGAAATATGATATATGATATGTGTCAATTCCTGGCTGAGAGATTAGATATACAAGCCCTTTCATTTTCTACAAATTTAGAAATCTTATTTTACAAATGGCAAATTCACAAGCTGGATGGAGCCCAAATTTGTGAGAGACACCTCATGGAGTGGGGCCACTGAAGTATTATTTTATAAGAATATTGGCATTAGAATTTGTATGAAAAAAAATTTATTGTGTTAAGCCACTCTAATTTGAGGCTTGTTCCTGAAAGAAATTAGCCTACTAGACTAATAAAGATGTCTAGACAATTCAGAGACCTTATAAATAATTTTCATTACACTTAAAAATTAATGAATTATTAACAGGAAATTACACCTGAGAAACATCATAAGAATAAGAGACCTTTCCTTTGATGTGAATTATCTCTAGCATCTTCCCTCCTTTCTGTGCCTATCTTTAGTCATACATTTTTTTTTTTTTTACCTTTTATTTTGTGCCGGGTAGTAAACATGTGTATACAGTCTTTACCTTCTAGGAGTCTAGATGGCACTTTAAATTATTAAAAAATATAATGACAGACGCTGGAAGTGCACACAAGGGGCATGGAAGAACAGAAGAATTGTTATTTCAGTTTCTTCACAGTATCAGGGAAGGTTTCATCGGTACTTAATTTAGAAGCTAAAATCATGAACAGCAGTTTGACAGATGGCCAACAAGGGTAGTGGATATTTCTGACAGATGGAACCGTATGAAAAACAGCACAGAATTACAAAAGGCATGGCGTGTTTAAAGCATAGAAGGAAGTTCAATAAGTCTGGAGTTCTGGAAAGGGGTAACGGGGGAAACTGAGAGATGGAGAATGGAGATACAGATGCCGGATCAACAAACTAGACTGGAGACAAGGTTGTGAAGTGGCATATGACTTACTAAAGTTTCCCTCTTCAAAGTCCTTTAAATCAACTCCTTTCATATTTCATGAAAGCTTGTGCTGTAACTATTTAGTTCACTTGTCTGTCTCACAATACGAGCTCCCTCATGCTAGAGGTTCTGAAATAATGAACTTTGTGTTCTTAATGATACACACGATGCTTAGTACATACTGGTTTTAAAAATTGGATTTGATGAGTCGTACAAATGAATTTTAAGATGGTCCAAGATGATTGCAGGGGTTGGAGTAGAGAGCTATTGAAATATGTGCCAAAATTCTATCAAAGGAGAGTGAATACCTTAGACACCCAAGCACATGAGCTAAGGTGACGAAAGTGGGAGGGGCACAGTCTTGTTGAATACATTTACAGTGGGGTAGTTATTTTAGAAGAAACTAAGTACTGACTTTGAAGTATCAGTAGCATGCCAAAAGACAAGTGAACTTTTTGTTGAGCCTGGAAATATTTTGGGGAGAAAAGTGAAGAGTAAAAGGAAGAAAAGGATCATCAATTTTGGCTTGAGAAAGTTACAAGTAAATAGGGATCATGTTGATTTGTTTGAAGTCACAGATTAGACGAGGTGCTCTAGCAAAAAAAAGATATATGTATATATGCATATATATACACATGTATACACATATAGTATGTATATGGAACTCATGTAGGTAAACCAGAAATTTCAGGAGCTAGAGTGAAAAAGATAAAGTTTGTTTCCACTGGCAATGAGTCTCTTCCAGCAACAGTCCTTGACTTTTAAGGAATCTATCATTTTGCAGCCAACTGTGTAGTGCGCTACGTCAAATGCCACCCTTGATCAGTGTGAGAACTTAACTAACTAACTGGACCAGAGACTAAATGACTAACTTGGACCAGAGACTAACTGGTCCAAGACCCTATATTATGTGTTTTTTTGTTTGATTATGGGAAATAAATGTTTCATGTTAGTGCTATGGTTTGCTTACACTATCAGATTGTGCCACGAGAACTTCATCTTTTCGTTAGACTGGAAGTTTTATTGAAAGCAAGGTATATGCTTTGCTAACTGTTGTCTACTTTTCAGATGAATGATGAAAGTGCTTTAGAGTTACTGGTTTTAATAAAAGTTTAATATAAAAATTTTAAATAAAATTTTATAAAATGGAAACCATTTACACTTCTTTCAAATGACCATTTCACTCTATAATGGAAAAGAAAAGAAATAGTTTGATCAATTGTATTGAAGCTTAGACATCTTGTTCATCCATTTACAAAGGTACTGCTGTCATTTTCTTCACAGTGAATGAAAATTTAGCCATGTCTACAGGCTAATTGCCATGAAATAGAACACCTGCTGCATCTTTCTAAAGTACAGGGGCATGATAAGCTAACCAGATAATTCAATTTACCAATGGTTTTAACACCATAAATAATGAATTCATTTTTTCCAGATGTTAGAAAAATGCTGAGGAAGTATATTTCTTTAAAAACAAATAACATGGAATTTGTATTATTAACTAATAGGACTGCATTTTCTTATATTGTATAAACTCTGAAATTCAGAAGTCTAAATAACATGATTGATAGGAGAATTAAATATAAATCTAACCATGTCTCTGCAAAGGTGACAACCTTGCTTCATTCAGTCAGAGTGCCCTTGGTTTTACTATCCTTTCTATCAAACAAGAACAAAAGATAAATAAAAAAGACAGTATCCAGTTTTATATTACTAATTTAGAAGCTATAGCTGAAGGTTGTATGTAAGAACGTGAGACAAAAACAGAAACTCTGATTAAGTACAATAGTTTAGAAATAATTGTTGAAGGCAGATTATAATGAAGTTGTATAGTAACAATTGACAGTATTATGAAATTGGTCTTGTTTTATTGTAAGTAGAAACACTCAGCCATTTATTCTCTTTTCTCTCTAAGGGCTATAATGAGATTGTTTTAAATCAAGGTATTATGTGGCAAACTCAATTCACAAGGTTACAGTTTTGACAACTTATGTTATAATAGCAATTACTATGTAATTATTAAACTAATAAACTAATTTCCCTTTCACATTAAAAGTTCTGTTAATACCCATGATATAGTCCTAACAAGTGCACATGTTTTCTGACTTAAATAATAATTAAAAGTAATAAACTATTTTTGTAATAACTTTTAAAGTTAAGTAATTATGTAAAAGAAATGCTTCTTGGTCCTTAGAAAGATGTAATTGTAATTTAACATTCTAATTAAGTACCAAGAGGTTTTAGATTTGAGAAATTATTAATACTATTGGTTAGAAATTAAATAATATTTTTTGAGAGTCCACTTTATCTATTAGCTCTTATTAAATAGATATTTATTAACTATGATATATGTTATATACATAAGAGAATATCAATTTTTATTTTCCAACATATAAAATATGGTAGGAGTTCACTACATCTACTTGTCTTTCAGGAATCAAGTTTTTAAATAATTTTAATGTAAAGCATGGAGGATAAAAAGTTGACAATTACTGATATTTAACATACAATTTAACAAGTATGATTATTTAACATAGTAAGTAATGATTGACAATAAACATTATCTTTATCAAGGCTGAGAACATCTCCAGTATGTCTGAATATTTCCTGGTGACCCCGCATCCTACTTACTACTTAACCTGCCCCTCAAGGAAGCCATATGTTCATGACTTTTACAGTAGATTAGTTTTGCTAATTTTTTACCTCCTACAAATAAAATTGTATGACAATTCAAATTCATTCTATGATGCCTGGCTTCTTTAGTTCAATATAACCTCTTTGAGATTCACTTCGTTTTTATAAGTGATTCTTCTTTATAGTTTTTATTCCTCTGTTGTGAGGTGGTTTTTTTTTTCATTTATTTCAAGCATGGTTTACTTAATATGACTGAATAATATAGTAATGGCTGCTTTAAAGGGTTCTGCTCTTAAATTTACTATGTAAGGGTAGGTCTTTATTGAATAGCTTTTATTTGGAGGATGGTTTGCATTTTACCATTTCTTAGTAAATCTAATAATTTCTAACTATATTCTGGACATGGTGAGTGTTATATCAAAGAGTTTCTGGATTCTTTTCTATTCTTCTGAATAATGTTGATTTTAGTTTTGGGTTTTTTAGCAGGCAAGTAACTTAGAATGACTCATATTAAAAACTTTGTCTTTTCTGGTTTGTTCTAACCATTGCTGGGCTTCTCAGAGTCTCTCTTACGTGCGCTGCAAACAAAACCCGTAAACACGTGGAAACTGCTTTACTCAAAGCGTTCTCTGTCCTGCAGATGTGAACACCTCCCCAGTTTCTTTCTTATTTTTCTAAGGGAGGGGTGGTCTAAATAGAACTACTTGGTCATGCCTGCACATTTCTAGGCCAATAAGATGTTTAGTAATTGGCCTATTAAATTGTATCTAATTGAGAGGCATAGGTCATGAAACATTTAAAGAAAGAATTTCACATGAAATACATAAACCAGATGAACCAAGAAACGGACAAATGAAACAGTAAAATAAAAGGTAAATGACTCAGAAACAAGTGAGAAAAATTCAGGGATACAAAAAAATGCCCAAAATTTATAACTAATATCCACAAAGATATAAGGAAGGTATTATATCCAACCATTTTAACCAATGTTAACTGAAAGATAATGACAAGTGCTAAGTCAGTGAGCGAAACAGATCAACATTCTACTCTTATGAGGCTTGTATTCTAGTGAGGGAGGCAGACCATAAACAAGATAATTAATAAATTATATTGTGTACTAAAATATACTAATTACTGTGGATAAAATAAAGCAAGAATCTGGGATAACTTTGAAATTTAAACAGGGTAATTAAAGAAGACTGAAATAGCACTTGACAAAGACTTGAAGGAAATGAAGGAGTGACGCATGCAGAAATCTGGGGAGGAGAACTCCAGGCAAAATGAACAAAATGTGCAAACACCAGTGGACAAAAGCTCACATGGTGTTTAAAGAATCTTAAGGAGCCTTGTTTGCGTAGAGTGAAATGAGCACGAAGGACATGCAATAAATAGGAGAGGAGGGTAGAGAAGTAACAGGCGCCCAAATTATATATGGGTTGGTAGGTCATTGTAAGGACTTTGGTTTCTACTCTGAGAAGGTGGGGAGTCATTAGAGGGCCACTAGTAGAGGAGTGATGTGACGGAAACATTCTGTAGAGGTCATTCTCCCTGATGCATTAAAAATGTACTCTAGAAAAGTAAGGTTAGATACCTTACTTTTAGAGAAACAGGTAGGTGACTATTGCAATAATTTGCGAGAAAGGAAAGATGAAGCCTGGGACCAGAGTAATAGCATTTGATTTGTAAAAAGTAATGAGCTCTATATACTTTGAGGATAAGTTGAAATATATCTTGTGATATGGTGAGTTTTAAGAGAAAGACAGAGTAAAGACCAATTTCAAGATTTTTGGTGTGATCCTCTGAAAAAATAGCATTGCCACTAACTAGAATGGGAAAAGTTATAGACAGAACATTTTGGAGATTAGGAAAAGGCAGAATTTTTAACTTTTGGTATGAAGTTGAGATATCTAATAGACATTCTAGTGGACATGAAAAGATGACAATCATTTGTAAAATGCTCTGAATTCAAGTGCGAGGTCCAGGTTAGAGATATACGATCAGAAAGCAACAAAGGGTAGTGGCTACTTAAAGTCACAGAACTGAGTGAGATCACCCATGGAGTGAGTGCCAATAGAGAAGAGAGCAAAGGACTGAGACTTCAGACACCACAATGTTATGCTCCTTAGGGAAATGAAGTAAAATCATTAAAGAAGGTTAATAAGAATCTATCAGGAGGAAATAATACAAAATGTGACATCCTACAAGCCAAGCAGAGCAAGTTAGTCAAGGAGGAGGAAGTAAGCACTCTGTCAAATGCTGATGATAGGTCAATTAAGATGAGGGCTACTGACAGCCGGGATTAGCAAAATGCAGGCTATTGACAACTTGACAAGAGCAGTTGTAACAAGTGCACAACGTGCCTATCAGCAACAATGGCCCAGTCTGCATGGGTTAAGAGAAAATGAAGCAATGAGCGTAGACCATTTTTCCAAGATCTTTTTCTCTAAAGACCGAGAAGATGCATGGTCAATTGGAGGAGAAAGTAAGATGAAGCCAGAATATTTAAGATGGGATCCGTTATATGTGCTGATAAGCATGATCCTATCGAGGATGAAATATTTATGTACGCGAGAGTTTTGCGAATTGCTGGAGCGGTGTCTTTGAGTGTGTGTAAGGACAGGGAGTCTCTGAAGCATTGGTAATCCCCTATGCAACCCCTGGCAGGAGAAAAGATGGCGGTATCTAAGTAAACGCAGTGCTAATGGCTTTTTAAAATCCTTTTTTTTTCTATTTTTCTTAGTAAAACACAAACAATGTCTTCCATTGAGCGTAGTTGTGGGAGAAAGAGTCTTGGAAATTCAAGTTTGTGTACAGGGATTGAGGAATTAATTCATCAGTTATGAAAAAAACAAAGTAAATGGATTAGGAAATCTAGTGTGAGTGCAGGCCATCATTAAGGACCTGGTGATCAATAGGATACATTAGAAACGGAATATGCAGAGAACAAAGGAAATTCTTAGAAATTAACATGATATAATATTAAAAAGGAAAAATCTAATTGAAGGGCTAGAAAGTTGAAGAAATATCCCCAAATATAAAACATATAAATAAATACTTATGAAGTAGGAAGAAAATATGTATTACAAATGTAGAGAAGGTCTAATATCTAAAAAACAGAAGTTCCAAACAGAAGGAAATGGGAAAACATAGAGAAGGGAATTATTAAAGATTAAATAATATCAGAACAGTTCCCAAAGATGAATAAAAGTGTTTTCCAGACCTAGAAAGCAAAACAGTAAAGAAGGCGGGAGGTGGGGGTAGAGCCATACCAAGGTCTCTCGGCTGCGATATGAGAATTCAGCACTGCAGGCCAGAGGGCAAAGGAACAAGTCCTTCAAAATTCTAAAGGGAGTCAATTCTAAATTTAGAATTATCTACTCAGTCGAGGTATCCATTGAATATGAGGCTGCAGCAAAACTGTTTTCAGACCTTCACAAACTCAAAAGTTATTCTGCATGGTCCCTTTCTCAAGAACCCACTAAAATATTCACCAAAATGGAGTTAAAAAAGAGGAACATTTTAGATAGTAAATAGGACATCGATTACAAGTGAAAAGCATCCTGCAGATGATGAGGAAAGAAATTACAGTATGAATGCATATATGTATTAAGCAATTTATTCAGATGTCTGAATGAAGTCAGGGAGCCCTGGCAATAATGATTAAAGAAAAATACAAAACCGCTAGAGTTTCTGGTGTGTGCGACAAGAGTCACCATATATCTCAGCTGAATTCTTTTAATTGCCTATTAGCTCTTTTTCCAGTTGCACCCTGTCTTCTCCTCCCCCTGCCCCACCCACACAAACACACCTCAAATAGTTTTCACTGTTCTCAACACTAGAGCCAAGGAGAAATCCTATTTTATTGTAAGAAGTAAGAAAAATAAAAGAAAAATTAGGATTACAAAATTTCAAAAAAAATGATAACAATTGACAGAGGGTTTTTTTGGAGAGAGAAATTTGGGGAAGTTGGGCCACGAAAGTATTATTTTTTCATAACGATTCTTAAAAATAATTTTTAAACTGTGTACATAAATTACCTCCCACTCATTAGTGCGGCACATTAGTAAGAAACTAGGAAAATTCCCTAGCAAGTGGACAGAAGAAACTGAGACAAAGGGTTTAACATAACAAAGGGCCACAACAGCTGAGCAATTAACATCTAGCTGATAATTCTATCAGCTAGACTCTATCCTCCCTGACCAAAGACATCTAAGATTAGGTGATTGAAATCACCATATTCAGGGAGGTAGGTAGACAACAAAAACCAGTTCCATTCAAGGTAATTAAAGATAGAGGAAAAAATGACCAGAGAACAACCCCAGACTTCCTGATACCATCATTATGAAAATTAACATCACAAGTAATAATAGAAGGGGGCCAAGGAGGATAAACTCCATGATACTTCCACAAGGAGCAAGACCCCTCCCTGTAACAGGGTGCAGCCAGGGAGCCCCCCAAAGAGGGATTTGTAATGGGGTCCAGGACTCAGGGTGGCCAGGAAATATTACAAATATAGGATGTCCTCACCCTTAGAAGTCTGAACTGGGGGATGGGACACAAGGAGCAGGGCCATTGAGTTATTTTGCATAACAACAGTTTTGCAAATCACCTCTAGAATGGTCATTTAACAAATCTATAATTTTTAACTGGTTTCATGGATATGTTAAATAGCTATGGCTGTGCTTTGAGCCAGGGAAATGGGAGTGACTTCCACCCAGGATGTAACTGGGAGGCAACTCCCCCTGGTTACAGTGCCTGTGTGCAAGCTTGGAGATGATTTGCTCCACACCATGGGGCCACGTCTGCCAGGATTTAGTATGGCAGCCCAGAAGAGATGGAAAAATATGGGAATGCTGGCAGGTGTAGTCAATTGTGGGAGGACTCAGAAATGGGGATGCAAAGGAAGATTGGCACTGGGATTCAAACCCAGGCAAGGCAGCCGTGAGGGTCAGAACCATGTGGCTTTGGGTGCTCCCTTTGCCACGCAGTTTAGGAAGCTGGAAGGCAACATGTAACAGGGATACAGAGCTCTCTCTTAGCAGTTTGGAAGAGTGCAGGAGAGATGCTGTGGGAAGGAAAATGGTAAAAGGACTCTCACTGGTGGGCCAGGAGAAGGTGCCACATAGTTTTGGATTAAGAATTGGAGATCTGGTGGCAACCACCGGAGCCATAGGAGGCCTGCCAGCCAAGCACAGATTACTGGGAAGAATTAGGGGCTACCTGAGCCACAGACTTCTATTTCTTTTCCTGAGATAGGGTACCGCAGACTGGGCAAAGAGGTGAAGGAAGGACTTTGTGTGTTTGTGTGTGTTTTAAGAGAATTTGGGATTTTAATGAAGACATTTGGTCATTACTCTAAGTTTGTATAATTTTTTAAATAGTTCCTTTCCTTTTCACCAATCTCTGGCATTGAGAGCTGTAATTCCTTGGCGGCAGGCAAGGTGAGCCTAGTATAGGGGGACCCCAGGAGAAGAGAGGTCCATTTGGTAATAGTATCTTATCTTGCCCCACTCCAAGGGTCTGTTCTGTAACATCCCAACAAGAAGACGGAGTCAGAATTTGGCACCATAAAGCTTGGAGACAATACCTCCCTCTTGAAACCACACAAAATACCAAGAACTAACTGACCAGGTCCACAAGTTACTCATAAGTTGGCTGGTGTCCACTCGGACCTTTACTTTCTGCTTCTTTTGTAGTGGTGCCTAAACCCTGGCCTCTGTCTTTTCCTCTACCTGCATAAAATTTGCTTTGTTCTCACTCCAGTTCATCTCTGAAAATTTTCCTGGGTGAGTCAACAACCTGGAGGCCACCTGACATGTGAAAAGTCCCCAACTGTACCAGGTAGAGCCAACACCCAGTTTGGAAGCTGTCTGGTAACATTATGATGGCTACTACTAAAAAAGAAAAAAGAACTGAAGACAAGTTTTTCAGAAGATATGGAGACATTAGAATGCCTCTGTACTTTCGGTGGGAATATAAAATGTTAGAGCCACTGTGGAAACCATGGTGGTTTCTCAAAAAATTGAAAAAGATTTACCATGTAATCAAGCAATTCCAGTTTGGGGTATGTAATCAAAAGATTCAAAGCAGAATCTGAGAGAGATATTTCTACACCCATGTTGACAGCAGCATTATTCACAATAGGTAAAAGATGAAAGCAACATAAATGTCCATCCACAGATTAATGGATAACTAAAATGTTGTATATACATGCAATGGAATATTATCCAGCCTTAAAAATGAAAGAAATGTTAACACATGCTACAACGTGGGTGAACCTTGATGGATATTATCCTAAGTGAAATAAGCCAGCCATAAAATGACAAATACTTTGATTCCACTCATATAAAGTAGCTAGAATAGTTAAAATCACAGAGACAGAAAGTAGAATGCTGGTTGCCAGTGGCTGGGTCATGCCAGATACTCTAACAATGACATTTAGGGTACAGAATGGCTACTATCTTGGTTTTTGGTGTTTTCCATAAGTACAATATTACACTGGCTACTTGGACTAATTTGACCAACAGAGCCTGGAACCAAACTTGTTCCATTTGTTTCATAGACCATTTAATTACCACTAACAATAGTGCCCCATGCCTCAGGATGAGGCCAACCTACAGTACTGACCTTAAGCATACTTCTTAATATCCCAGACCCCACCAGCATCACAAATTCCATAAACCATCAGGGTCTAACTTAGAAATCGGAGTGGGTTTTCGCTTAGGTTTGTGTCTTGACATTTCTAAGGTTTGTGTATTACTCTCTCCACTTGGCCCAAGACATCAATCCATGTATAGCAAAATGTATTAGCAACTGCACAGACTCTACACTGGCCAGCAGGGAAGACATTCTAAGGCAAGGTCATCTTCTGTAACAGCCCTAGCCAGTGAGTTGATGCTGACTTGAATGTAGGGCTGGGTGATTAAACTGGTTACTGCAGCTAAAGTCAGGGCCAAATTTCATAGCACTTTTTCCCGTTGGATGACCCCTGTTGTGTGGATAACTAACTCCATGGTGTACATAAATAATAAGTTACTTGCCCCTATAGGAAGCTCCCCCAAGTAATCAAGGACATACTTCTCAGTAAGATTAAGGGGAGGGGCAACAAAATTGTAGTTGAGTAAGAGTCATCTGGTAGAGTATGGTGAACCCAGAAGTCAGTTACATTTAAGGTTCTTGTAAAAGTTTGGGAGAGCCACACAGAGAATTTGTCATTAAAAATGTTGAGGGGAAAAGAGCTTGTGGAAGTCAAATAATCATTAATTTCTCCTCTTGGCCATACCCCCCAGGGGTTAAGCACCTTCCTGTGCTGAAGTGGCTCTCCCTCCACTACTTCAAAATCAGTGTGCTCCCTTCCAGTAGCTATAATTTCACCATTTTCCCAATAGTTCCCCACTCACACCAAGAACGTCTGCCCAGAATAGTCAGATGCAAAAGAGACAAGAACATTTTTATAAAACTCAATGAGAATTCAGTTGGAGTTCTCTATTCCCTTTTGGCAACTTCCACCTGGAAGGTATACCAGCAGGCTGCCTAGGGTTCCCATCAGGGGAAAAATAGTCAAATCATACCTTAAAATGGTCAGGATAAAATGCAGAATTTTCACCACCTTAATTAATGTATTTTTTTACTTTTATTAAATTATATTCTTCAAACCCATCCTTACCTGGCTAACCCCCACTCTTTCAAATTACAAGTATCTCCACCAGAAGTTTTTTTGTTTGTTTTGTTTTTGCCTCCCCCCCCCCAACTTTGGACCAGCTAAGGTGGTTTTCTATGTTCTTCCATAAAGTATTTGCCATAGTGTGTAAAATTGCCTACATAGATACCAAAGTTCCCTATTGCCTGAGAATGTATCTTATTCATAGCGTACCTGCATTTCACAGAGGACCTGACACATAATTGAATCTCAGTAAATAAGTGTAAAATAAATAAAATAACCATAAAAAGTAAAATGTTTGCAAGATAATTTTTAAAATTTTATTAAAATTTTCAAAGAGGAGAAACTAGATTTCAGCAGTATCCTCCATTTCAGAAATGTCCATACAGTTTTATACACATTTCTCTACTTATTACATTTTTGTTTATAATTTTAAAAAATTGGTTATTAGACATTTAA
This sequence comes from Desmodus rotundus, assembly GCF_022682495.2. NCBI lineage: Eukaryota > Metazoa > Chordata > Mammalia > Chiroptera > Phyllostomidae > Desmodus > Desmodus rotundus. The sequence goes on from NC_071389.1 coordinate 52,264,041, forward strand.
CAGTGGGAGAATTGTTGAATAAATTGTTATGCAGCTGTATAGAATGCCATGTCCCACTACAAAGAGTAAGTTATATCTCTATATATTGAAATAATGGGTCATCAGTATTAAAGGAAAAGATCATTATAAATTATAATGTATATCATGATCTCATTATTATTAAAAAAACAAAATGCGCATTTGTGGATAAAGAGATGAAGAAAGAAAATTAGAGATAGAATGAGATAGAGATGTGTAAATCCAGGGAAAGGGCAAGAATGTCATAAGTGTCTCGGAAAGGGGTAAGTTGTGAAGATGAACGGGAGGTCATAGGGAAAGGCCTTCATTGGTTCCTTTACATCATGCAAAACAAGTGTTGGAAACAAAGGCAGTTTCTTTTATTTTATTTCTATTTTTCCAAATAGCTTAAATACTAAATTTATTAGAGCAAATCTAACAAAATATTAGCAGTGTTATTTTTGTAAAATTGAATTGACATTTATTTTTCTAACATATTCATCTGTATTGTTCACTTTTCCTATGATAAGCTTATACACTAAATAGATGTTGTATAAGAAATTTTCTTGGCAAAACCTGTGAAAGCAAGAAAGATTATTGCTAGATCTGAATATGGTATATTTATATCTTCCACCCTATTCATTTTTAAAGTAAATAAATGGATTGCTATGTGGGTCATCATTTTTTGTTTAATTGCCCCTTTACATGTTTCTGGCACTGGAATCAAAATGAAGAAAAGGAAGAAAGTTTTTAAATCTTCTGTATAAATAATTAGAATTTCTCTGCCATCAGGGAAGATATTATATATATATAATATTTATTATTAATATATAATATCTTATATATATTATATATATATATATATATATTTTAACAGTGGCAGAACAAAAGAGCCTTTAATTCATGCAAACATGTAAGGAAGCTTGTACTTGTAACAATAAAAAGGAATGTCCAATAAATGCTCAGGTGAGCCCAGGTTCAAGAGGGGTCTCTAGGCATCTGACATTACTTTATAATTTCCACAGCATATTTAAGAATAATAGTGTGAAAACTCATCTTGTTTATCTCCACAGTGCCTGGGCTTGTGTTAGGCACACATATGTTTAATAAAAGTTTATTGAACATCAAAATGATTGAATAACTATAAAACTCAAATCAATTAAAAATAAAAGGGAAGTTTAATTCCCCCAGGGAGTTTTTTCTGAAATAAAACTTTACAGCCCAAGGGGAACATCCATTTTGGAGTTGAACTCTTAATGGCTGGAACTGCATGGGTGTGTGGTGATAAATATGTTTCCTTAAGGTTTCCTTTGTCTAACTGTTAACAATTCACCAGGTGGCCACAACTGTGGAAAAATATTTAGTTCTTTAAACATTTCAGTCAGTGCAGTAGTTATTTAAATAGTGACAAATATCAAACATTTCTCCATAGTTTATAGCCTTTTTCTCAGTAGGTTTTGCAGTGGGAGGGAGAGTTCCTATTCAGACATTTAGTCAATGTCGTATTTCTTATTACCCAATATGACTAATTTAAAGTGTCTTAATTTTTAATCAAATTACTTTTAACCACAGCATGACTACTTGTTTAAATGCATAGTTTCATATTTCATAATGCACTTAGTTGTTCAAAAACGGCTTTCCTTTAGATTGTGAATTTAACTTATATTATTGATTACCTGCCATGTTTCTGGTCTAAATGTATATTAAAATAACTGTCTTCTAAAGCTATCCAGTTATGTACCATTAATGCTTTCAAAACATTGACATGTGTGTGTTTGCCAACTCATTTGGACCTTAGCTTTCATCCTCTCCATCCTAAAAAAAATCTTCCTCTACTTGTTGAAATCAACCCAATCTGTAACGTTCAGTCAAAAGTCACTTCTCCATGAAGTTTAACTGTTTCTTCTTATTCAAAGTGATTTTCCCTTCCTTTGAAAACTCAAAATACTGTCATTCATTTACATTTGAATATGATTTTATATTTTCAACCTGTTTTCATTTACTGATTTTTATTCCCCTATCACTTATTTGATTTTACTAAATTATTCAGAAAACATTAATTGAATGAATGCCATATGGCATGTACCATTTCTGAGCAATGAAGTCAAAGGGAACATGAATGATTCTCAGTTCATAAGGAGCTTCCTATCTGAGTTTTACATTTAGTGTATTCCAACTATGCTAAAATAACTCTGGTCTTACAATTACAGAATAATATCATCTTGAGAAAAGAGACTTAGTCAGACTCATTCTTGGATACCTCCTTGCTTATCAGAGTGTGCTCTACATAATTACAATATCTATTTGATGAATGAATAACTTATACTTAGATAATGTTTTATCCTTTACCAAATACAGTGTAATAAATTATCTCTTTTAATCTTCATTAATACTGTAGAAGATATTTGTAGTTAACCATATGATAATGATCTTACTCAAGTTTCAGTGCTCATTTATTTGTACATCAAAGTACATACAAAAATTTCCTAAGATTTCTTACATAGTGAGAACTCTAAAAATGTGTGATTCAATGGTCAAGAAGTCAGAATTTAAGCCAAATATTACAATTATTTTTCTCCCTAAATAGAAAATTTGAAAATGCTAGGTAATTGAAATTATTTAGAAACAGGCATCAATGTCAGAAATCTAGGCATGTTCACAGGATTTCACACACACACACACAAAGTCACAAGGATGGAAATGGAAACTGCTAAGATAGATGTCCAATGTGATAAGCACTTGATAAGTATGTAATCACTATTATTATAAATATTTGAACTTGTAGTTACCACCCAACATATAGAGTAATAATAGTCTAACTTCTTTAACTATGTTTAAAATCTTCAGTGATGCCCTGGACAGTGTGGCTCAGTAGATTCAGTGCCAGTCTGTGAGCCAAAAGGTCACTGGTTCAGTTCCCAGTCAGGGCACATGCCTGGGTTGTGGGCCAGGTTCCCAGGAGCGGGCACATGAGAGGCAACCACACACTGATATTCCTCTCCCTTTCTTTCTCCCTCCCTTCCCCTCTCTCTAAAAATAAATAAATAAAATCTTTAAAATAAAACAAATAAAATCTCCAATGACTGAAGAACACATCCAGTGCAAAAGTAAGAAATTTAGTCATCAGGTTAGTTCATAGGTACAGGAATATAATTACTGGCTTTTTGAAATGAAAGAATATGTCTCATTCTTCTACGTAACCCATACCTTTCATGATGCTATGCTCTCTTGATTACATTTCATGGTCCCTGACATTTTCTTCTCTACCTCCTGTACTGGTCATTTCAGCCTTCCTATGACCATCGAATATTGAAGCTCTTCGGAGCTCTGCACCAAACATTTATCTTCTGAATTATTTTTCTACAAAATTATCATAATCACTCTCATAACTTGTATACAAGATCATATGTCTATAATTTCTAAGTTTCTAGCTCTAGCACTGGTTCATTTTTTGAGATTCAATTTTCAGAATGTCTTAGAGATAAGTTAAAATGCAATTTTCAGATAGTGCTTTCCAAAGAATCCTCTATGACCCATTTTAATACATATTCTAGTTGTATAAAGTCATAGAGTGCCATTAGGCTATTCTATGACTTTGGTTGTCCCTTCAAGTGAAATGGTGAAAGCAGAGGATTGATATAATATGACCTATGTTTTGAACCACTCATTTTAGCTGCTTTTTTGAGAAAAGACTCTGTGTGTGTGTGTGTGTGTGTGTGTGTATAGATATAGACAGGGAGAGATGAGTTCAAGAAAAGAAGTAGAGATCATCGAGTAGTCTAGCTACAGTCCAGAGAAGAGCTCATCACTGGTGTCCCTTAGACCAGAATGACAGTAGTGAAGACAGAAATAAGTGCTCAGACTCTACACATATCAAAGGTTGGATGGACATGGCTTGTGGATGTGTTACCAAAAGAAACTAATTAAGGATGAATCTAATGCTTTTGGCCTAAGTATCTAGAAATTTTGAGCTTTCATTTACTAAGATGGGGAAATTTGCAAAAGAAGTAGCTGCAGGGGTGCAACAATGAGGTTTTACTCTAGACTTAGGAAGTTTTAGGTGCATAAAAGATACCCAAGGAGGTGATGCGTAGGAGGCAGTTGAATATATGACTCCAGAGTGAAAGGGAGATAATCAAATTGGAGGTGCAGTTCTGGGAGTCATCAGATGGGTTTTAAAACCATGGGATTTAATTAAATACCTTTTCAAGTGAGGGTAGACAAGAAAAGTGAATCTGACTTCTCTGTGACTCAGCGCTTGACACCTCTCAGAACAAACTTAGACCAAACTATGCAAATACCACATAAGACAGTGCAGTTTTGACTGTTAATGTTAACTTAACCTTTTCCACTGCAAAAAAAAAAAAAATGAGATCTGGAGAAAGCCAGATCATAGTTCAATAGTTGAGTACATATTTGTTTTATTTATTGGACTAGGGACACCTTGAAGTTGATAATCATAAATTATTTATTTACCTGTGTATCAGCTATGACTGCTTCTTAAAAATAGTAAATGCCCAGTAATTGTTGAGTTAAACTGAATTCTAAAATGTTCCTATAGCAAATGACGTTGGTATCCACCCAGCTCACCTTTGCAGGCCTGTTTCCCCCAGACTTCAGCTGTTGCCGTGTTGGCTGCTAAAGTTTCAAACCAGCACTCTTCTGTGAAGGTTGTCCTTGACCATGGGAACTACTTTTACTGGGCAGTGCCTGGGAGATTATGCCCCACTCCTTCCCAAGGGCCATCAGTAGCCAATGACTGACTGATGGAGCCCATAGCAGCCCAGCACCTCTTTCTCTGTAGCACAGTGTAAGTGCCAGAACTCCCAGGAGGGTTAGGTCTGGGTTACATTTCTCCTGAAACCATGCATTTGTATAGCTTCTTCCCCTGCACTGTTACTCGGGTTTCTCCTGAAAGCACTCCTTCATTGAATCACTTGCACAAGGATTTCTACCACAGATGCTATTTCTTTCCTCCCCCTTTTTAATTTGAACTTATCGGGGCTGCCTTGGTTTGCAAAACCATACAGGTTTCAACTGTACAACTCAATAAAATCTCATCTGCACAGAGCATCACATACCCATGGCTCCAAACAAAGTCTCTTGTCCCTATTTCCCCCCTCTTTGCCCTCCTCCCTCTTTCTTCATCCTCATTCCCTTCCAGCTATCCCCACACTGTTGTCTGTGTCTATGTGTTTTATATATATACACACACATATATGTATATATAATTTCACCATTTTCCCAATAGTTCCCCATTCATACCAAGAACTTTTGTCCAGAAGAGTCAGATGCAAAAGAGTCATATACGTACATATGTATACATGTGTGTGTGTTTTGGTTAATCCCCTCACCTTCTTTCATCCAGTCCACCCCGCTACAGACCCTGTTTCTAAGTAACTGGACCTATAGTAATAGCCACAGATGGAGACATCTGATTCCCAAAACATTACTCCAATCTCAGAGCATTTGTCCATGATCTCAAAATTAATTAACCTTTCTAGTTTTGAGGGTGGAATTGACAAGGGTTTCTATACTGTATATTCTTCTTAGGTTTACATGTATAAATGGGACATCACTTTTTTTCTCCACCAAAATTCCATACTCTTCCTTTTTCCACAATAGATAGGTACACTTAGTTGAAAGTATAGATGTGTACACCATCTAAATTATAGCAAGAATAGTATATATAGAGTTCAGGAAATCATCGTAATGTTTTAATGCCTCTGGTGTTTACTTAAAAATTTGCTGTGCTGCAATAATACATATTTATTTTGGTAGGCAATGCCACTGTCATATGAGTCAACCCATTACTTTATCTTTTCTTTTCTCTTGGTAGATCATGGGTCAATATGGTCTGTCCACCTGCCCACCTGTTTTCACTTATGTACCATCCAGCCTGCGCCTCACTGTGCTTACAGAGTCATAGAAAATATCAGGCCCAATTCTTTCTTTATGGGGAGGGTGATAAGAAGGAACAGAAAGTGAGACAGAGAGATCAAGGAAGGACAAGTCAAGGAAAAGGTATGAGGGAGGGAGGGTGGCTGAGAGTTTTCTGGAAGGCCAGTATCTGAGGAAACTGAGTAATGGCATCTAATTGGGGGACTGTAGGAAACCCTTTCCCTTGACCCAGGGGATCCCTCTGTGGTCCGGAGAATGGCATAAACTAGAGATATCTACATTGGTTACGTAGATCATGTACGTGTCCCAAGGTAAAAGGAAGAAAACTAAGAGACAGCACGGGGATGGCAACTCGGCGAGGGTGGAATGCAAATGTTTTCATGTTGTTAAAGGTCAGGTAGGAACAAAGACTGGACTGGCAAGCCGAACAGTGTCGATAATTTTGCCGTCTGGCTCTGCCCTGGCGTGGCACTCTGTGCTGTGCCTGGGTGGAAGAGGCAGCTCTTTTTCATTGGGGATTTTTAGTCTCTGCACTGCTAGCGCAAAAGTAAACCTATTTTTATCTTCCCTGATGAATCTATTGATATTCAACGGCACACAACTCTCCTTTCAGTGCAACTAAAGATACTATTCCTCTCAGGATTGTGGGTTTTCTTTCTTTCTTTCTTTTTTTTTTTTTTTGTCACATCTGCACTGAACGATTAAATCATCAAAATAATCTTACACGGTTTTAATGATGGTGTAAATTTATTAGCATTTCCCCCTTCAGGTGGGAGAACTCAAAGTGAACTCCTCGAATCTCTGGAGAGAAACATTTAGCGTCTTTATAGACCAGCCTGCTACGCCCCAGAGTCACCCGTCTGCTATTCATTCTCTCTGTCCAGAAGATAAAATAACAAGCTTTTCTCTCTGTTGTTCTGCATATTGGTGTTCTGAAGATGGCATGCTGAGAGAACCTGCCCTTTCCTAAAGTAAATGTTAGAAGTTTCAGGAAAAGGTTGCAGGTCCTTAGAAACCTCAGCTTCTCTAATAAGGTAGGTGAGAGATGTGAAGAGAAGGTCGCCAGCAGCCCCCTGGGAACGATGTGTTTCCTCACAAAGAATTAATGGTTTCCCCTGGGACTCTCGCCTTCCTGTAACACTTATGCTGCAGTCAGGTTCCCACGAAATACAACATATGGCATACTTCATAAAAATACCCAATATTATTTCCGTAAAGAGTGCTGTCCCAGAAACTCTTCCAGGGCTCTCAAATGACAGTCTAGGAGGAAAACTGAAAGGCCTTGCCCTCCATTACCTCTAGAGCTGACCTAAGTCAAAAAGTCCCACCAGCTTTGAAATATTTCAAACCTAAAGGTGCCGCTGAATCGTCTTAATTCTGTAAGAGAAACAGAGTAACAAGGTTGCCTGTGGAGCATACATGTGCCTGAGGGTAGGCTCTTCATGTCTGGCCAAGTTCTTATGGTTTTTAACTTTACGGAGTATCCATGGAGGCAGAAGACAAGAACGTGTGATGCAAGGTATCAGAAGGGTGTCTTGCTCAATAGCCTTCGCTAATATTTATTGAGCCGCCACAGTGTTTCAGGCATTGCATACGCATTAACTCGCTTTATGCTCTCCTATTCTGACACAGATGGCATTATTACCCACTCTTCTACAATGTGAACACTGACACCCGCAGAGGATAAAGAGCTGGCCCACAAGCTCATGGAGAGCGAATGGCAGAGCTGAGCTTGAATCCAGAAAGCCTGGCTCCAGAGCCGTTTTGCTCAACTGCTAATTTGAGATAAAAGTTGTTACTTCTCTAATACAAGACACACTTTTGGCAAGTTGTATATTTTATCTTCAAAATTCATGCAAGCGAAATTTAAATGTGACATCTTTTATTGTTTTGATTTAAAAAATGACTTTATTTTGTAACTGACTTTTTTGGTTATTAGAGAAGATGCTGTTGCATTTTTTTTATCAGTTTCCAAAATGTTGCAGAATGGGAGAATGCGGATACTGCGTAATAAATCTTGTGACTGTTATAGCGCACAAACATGCACACCTGATGTGGAAAATGAAGATCCACTGGTGAAAGAACAAATGAGTGAGTAAGTGTATATATTCCGTGATCTTCTCTGCCCAAGTAGAAAGTGCAGCTTGTACAGAGAGACCAGTATCTTTTCTTTCACAATTCCACGTATCATCAAGGTCACAGAAGGAGATGGATGGCACAGTCCAAATGAATAATTTGAGAAGAGCTTAATAAAGGTACTGTTTACAGAAGTGTGTCCGCAATCAAGAAGTAGGATTAGCACAGTAGCCTGGTGATTTACCCGTGGGGCACCAAGTGAGAGAGATTACCAGACCTGTACCCAGAGAGCGATGTGAGATCTCTATGGCCTTTACCAAGAGGTTCGACCTACTCATAGTGTATCTGTAGGGAGCAGCTTTACTCAGTCCTCTTCCTTTCCCTCATCTCCAGCCAATGCTCCTGAGTGGTCCAGTGTCACAGAATCCAGGGAGTGAATAAGAAAGGTCATTGAGAGAGCTCTTTTTAAAGCTCTGCCTGCTGGGCATTGAACAGGGAAAGCTGGTGAGTAGATCTAGAAGTCCAAAGAGAAGTTTAGCAACACAACCTAGTTTCCAGTTGAGTCCCCAACCTACTACTGCTAAGGAGCCTTTAATTTCACAGGAAAAGATCATAATGAGCTCAGGTGAAGCGGTCATTCGCCCTGCTTCACACCCTTCCCCTGACGTCCATCACTGTGCCTCCACGTTAGTAGTCACTGTGTACCTACCAAGGTTGACAGATCCCGTCTGTATTTGCAAAGGCCCCATACCACCACCCTACCACTACTTTTTGCTTATTGCACAGCTTTTTAGAGTCAGGGAAGATGTGTGGTTTTTACTGCCTTTCCCATCGTCTAGAATATTTTTTTTATTATTGTAGCCTTGACTCCTCACCCTGCTCTATGGTGCCATCAGTATGTGGTTTCTCTGAGGAGATGGATTACACTCTCAATTACACCCAAACATTAAACTCTGGTCGCTAGACTGAAGTTCCATGAGGGAAGGATTCATGTTAGAACATGTTTTTGCAAGTTAAACTTTTTTTAATAAGTCACTAAATCTTTTTGAAGTAAAACTGAATATGAAATGCCCCTAACTCCATTTATTTTCACCTTTGATAGTGAAAAGAACTCACCCTAATGAAATGTCTTTGTATTTGTTTAAGTGTGGCCAAGCAACTTTTCACCCCCCTATCCAGACCCCTATCTTAATGTAACTGAGCAAACCGGGGCTTGGCCTTGTGGTGCCTTGAAACATGACCCAACAATTAATGTCGAAGGAAACAGGTTTTTATTAACAGGGTTCCAGTCTCAGGGTGCTGACAGCACTCCTGCTCAGAGCCCTTTTCTCTAATGAGATCAGGCAGTTCCATTGTTCCCCCAAAGCTTACAAGCCAAAACCATGCCCAGAAGTCCCCCATTTCCTTATCTGTTCTTAAGCCAGCTGTACAAATGGGTCCCCATCCTCTCTGGAATGCACTTGTGGGTTCCAGAGCCACCTTCCTCTCACAGCAGCTCTGTCCTTCAGGGTCTGGGGTGCACTGTTCCCAGGAAGATATGTGCTGTGTTACACTGGGTCATGGTGGAGTCCAGGGAGGCACGCATCCCAAGAGAGTGGCTTCTCTGTACCTCCTTCAGAGCAGAAGTAGCTCCTCTCTCACTACAAACCACATGGCTTCTCTTCGTGTTGGACCCTCTCTCCTACACCCTTTCAGCCCACGTGTCTTCCCAAGGTGAACTCTCTCCTACACAAGACAATGTAGCCAACTTCCTCCTACATGCTTTCAGCCCATGTGGCTTCTTCTCATTCGCTCTCAGGCCACCCTTATTTTAAATGCTTGGCCCAGAATTTCCTGTGTGACCTCATATCCAGCTCCTCCTATGATGTGCCATTTTTGCCAGTTTCCCCGTATCTTTTACCTTCTTTTGGCTGCTATCTTTCTTTAGTCAGGGCAAGAGTTCCCAGCAATAATCAAGGTGAGCATCTGCCCCTGCCTCTCATGCAGGTGCTTTATAAGCTCCCCAGGGGCTATGTCACAGGCCCCTGAATATTTTCAGAGTGACACACACCTTTCACCTTGGGCAACAGCACTCCCCTAAGAAAGGCACAGCTATGAACTTGCCATTGTTATGCAAAGTATCTTAAACCCAGTGTCATCCACGTCCCCTTTTCCCCAACCAAGGGTTGTGGGGATTTTCTATTCAGGGGGCCCTTGCTCAGCATCCTGTTACGTTAATACCAATTTCTTACAAAATAAAATTTGGGATAAAGACATACACTCTGAGTTTATTGGTAAGTAAATGCCAAGGGAGTCTGGTGAGAGAAAAAAGAAGATAAATCAAAGGACATGCATTTCCAAGATTCCCAAAGCAGTGCTGTGGTCACATGAAACGCTTAGGAGAGGCTGTTCAGAGTCATTGCACCTTAACAACAGTCGTCTGGGAAGAGAAAGGACAATTTATCACTAGAATTCTTAATTTTGTCTCCTCTTTCCCAGTGGCCAGCAGTGGCCGCAGGCATGTGAACTCTCCCAAACTTCCAGGCTGAGTCAAGTAGACAATCCAGAAAGCTGGTGCTACATTAGAACCCTTTACCTGAGCCCAATGGTGGGAGAAACTGAAGCCTCTCTGGGTCTGTTTACATTTGTCCTGGGCTCTTTCATCACTGCAGGTCTCATTGTATCGGTGCCAAGAGAAGCCAAGCCAGAAACTGACCTGTAAACGGGTTGCAAACACAGGCGGCAGTTTTAGTCAATTATGTCACAAGGCTGTTAGTGTGATGCCCTTCAGTTGTGGAGGGCAACCCCAGCTAATGAGTCCAGTTGCTCCTGGAGTGCTGCAAGCCTTTCCCCTGTTTTAGTTAATGACTCAGCTGTTTCCTGTGACAGACGGTGGTGGGTTCCTAATGAAGCTCCCCCTACCAATGCTCCCATGGCAGAGAGAATCCCAGTAAGTGATATTAGAGGAATAAGGGGTAAAATTGAAAGCTACTTATCAGACTTAGGAGTAGTCCTGTGGAGGAGGAGCTTGGGGTCCTCTGCCTGAGCACAGGAGCATGTGGTCCACCTTGCTGTTTGAGTCTTCTTTTTGAACAGGAACTTGAGGTCTTCTACCAGCTCACAGGTGTATGTGGAGTCTGGATCCCTCTGCTCGTCTGAGGGGTGAACCGGATCAACAGGAGCCAGTTTTACCCTAGAAATATGAACCCAACTATCGACCCCCCAATAGCTTCACAGCTTTTGGGGAACTCAGAACAACCTGGTAGGGTCCCTTCCATTTGGGGTCAAGTTGATTTGCAGGGGATCCTTCTCTCCAAGTTTTGAGAAGTACCCACTCTCCTGGAGAGATAGTGGTCAGGGCTTCTCCTTTGGGAGAAGGCAAGACTTTATTCCCATATTCCTGCCATGCTTTCTGTACCTACCCCAGGTTGACTATATGCTTCACAGCTTGACGGGTCTTGGTATCAAATATTAGATCCAGGGTTAGGAATGGCCTGCCATATAGCATTTCAAAAGGGCTGAACCTAGTATTAGTCTTAGGGGAGCCCGTTATTCTCATGAGAGCTATAGGTAATAATTTAACCCAGTTCTCAGAAGTCTCTTGACAGAGCTTTGCTAATGTTCTTTTTAAAGTTTGGTTCACCCGTTCTACCTTCCCAGAGGACTGAGGTCTCCAAGCAGAATGGAGGTAATATTTTATGCCTAGGACCTCAGAGACTGATTGAGTGATCTTAGAGGTTAAGGAAGGCCTGTTATCACTCTGCAGGGAGTGTGGGAGACCAAATCAGGGTATTATTTCCAAAGGAGAACCTTTGCTACCTCTGTGGCCTTCTCCATCCTGGTTGGAAAGGCTTCAATCCACCCAGTGAAGGTGTCTATTAAAACTAGTAGACACTTGTATCCTTTACAGGGGGGGCATTTTGGTAAAACCAATCTGCCAGTCTTCTTCTGGATAGGTTCCCCTCTGCTTAACAGGCTCCAGCAGTGGGGGGGGGGGGGAAGGGGGGGAGGGATGGCCTTTGTCCAGGGTTGTTGCAGGTGCAAAGTGAGCAGGCTTGGCAGATAACTCTTTATAGTAGTCGTCAGTCCTTTGCCTGTAAATAATTTTTTAACTAATGCTGTAGTAGCATCTCTTCCTATGTGGAAGGAGTCATGCAGGGCCTTCAAAACCTTCCATTGAGAGGCCTGGGGAAGGAGACATTTCTGGCCAATGTAAATCCAGGGCCCTTCTTGAATGCCCCCTTGCTCTATGGCCCGTGACTTCTCCTCAGACGTGTAACCAGGCTTCAAGCTAGCATTGTCTATGGATGGGAACAGTGCCAATTTTGTGATTGGCCTCTGAGCTGCCTTCCTAGCTTCTTGATCCGCCTTTCTGTTCCCCTTGATAATAGAGGACATATCCTTCTGGTGACCCCTGCAGTACATTACTGCTACCTGTTTAGGGAGTCAGACTGCTTCCAGCAGATGTCCACTCTGTACAAAACTGCTCCCATCAGTGAACCACTCTCCATCAGGGTTATCTAAGGGCCGGAATAGGTGAGATCAATAATCTCTGAGCAGGAATGAGCTAAATCTGGAGATGATCCTATAGGCATTAAGGAGGCTGGATTTTAAGGTATTACAAGTTTTTATAGTTATTTCAGGATTGTCCAGGAGAAGGGCCTGATATCTGATCAATCTATTTCCAGTTGACCAGAGATGCCCTTGTATTTCTAATACACCTTGGACTTAATGTGGAGTTAGAACCTCTAACTATTTTCCAAATGTCAGCTTTGCAGCCTCCTCAGTTAATGTGGCTGTGGCTGCTACTGCTCTAACGCATGGAGGTCACCCCGTTTCTACATTGTCCAGCTTTCTAGAGAAATGTGCAACACATTGGGGTTCATTTCCTAGTTGCTAGACTAAGATTCCCAATGCTATTCCCTGTTTCTCTACTATATTAAAGAGAAAGGTTTGTTTAAGTCAGGGATGCCTAGGTCTGGGGCCTCGACTAGAGCCTGCTTGAGTTTATTAAAAGCTTGATTATGTTCTTTTTCCCATATAATGGGTTCAATGTCTGGTCCCTTAGTAGCTTCGTATAGAGGTTTTACAATTAGTCCAAAGTTCGGAATCCAAATCCTGCAGAACCCAGCCATTCCTGGGAAAGAGCAGAGCTGCCATTGGTAGCAGGTGGTGTTAGCTCAGCAATTGCCTTTATTATCTCTGGTGACAGTTGCCTAGATCCTGGAGTTAAGATATATCCTAAATAGTTTACTCTCTGCTTGGAAATTTGGGCCTTTTTCTTAGAGACTCAATATCCCCGGCCCCCGAGGAAGTTCAGAGTTAGGATAGTGTTGCGATCTGAGGCTTCCTTCGAGGGGCTACAGATTAAGATATCATCTACATATTGTAAGACTGCTTCTTCTTGTAACTGTAAATCTCTTAGATCCTTCTCTAACACTCTCGTGAATAGATGGGGGCTGTCTCTAAACCCCTGTGGTAGCACCGTCCAGGTATACTGTTGATGGGCCATTGTTTTGGGGTCTGTCCACTCAAATGCAAACAGATACTGAGAATCTGGGACAGGGATACAAAAGCAGGCATCTTTTAAGTCTAAGATAAGTATACCACTGAGTATAGTCTGCTGCCTGGGTAAGGATAGCATAAGCGTTGGCCACAAGGGGATGTGAAAGGACGACAGCCTCATTAATTAATCTTAAGTCCTTGACCAACCAGTACTCCCCTGTGGGTTTAAGAACGGGGAGGATTGGAGTATTGCAGGGGGATTGACAGGGCACCAGCTGCCCGTGTGTAATAAACTTCTCTATGATGGGCTGCAGACCCTCTAAGGCCTCCCATTTGATGAGATATTGTTTCTTGTGGGGATGAGCTACCCCAGGCTTTAGGCAGATTTGGGCTGGTTGGGCTGTGCTGGCCCTGCCAGGAACCCCAGAGTCCCAAACTAGGGGATCTACTCCTTGTAAAATCTGCTCTGGGATATTATTTTCCTTCTTGTCTTCACAGGCTAACATAATAATTATAAGGACTTTATCTGGGACCTCCTGAAACTTCAGAATAGCTCCTAGTCTGGTCAAGAGGTCTCAGTCCTCCAGTGCTGCCATGGCCGTAGGAGATGACCCCTTTCCACTCTGGGAATGGGGGCAGTCTACCTTCCAGTGCCAGGGACCGAGGTTTCTTCCTTTGAACTTGGGACATGGCCCTGGGGGTTGCTTAGTGCATTCTCTTGCCCAGTGTCCAGGGCATTTGCACTTAAAGCATGTTTGATCCTTGTGCCCTTCACGCCTTTGTGGCTTTCCCAGGTTACCTCGAGGTGACTGGCCACAGCCAATGTTGCCACTAAGAGCTAATGCAAGTAGCTTGGCCTGTCTCTCCTCTAAGTCTCGATTGATAAAGACTGAGAAGGCAACATCCATCAGTTGTGCCAAAGGGGTTTGGGGCCTCATTTGTCATTTCTGAAGCTTCTTAAGGATATCAGGGGCTGATTGGGTTATGAAGTGTTGCCCTATTAATACTTGCCCCTCTGGAGATGATGGGTCTATATTAGTGTATTTCTGAACGGCCTCTACCAGTCTGTTGTAGAAGAGTGAAGGGTTCTGTTCCCTTCCTTGTGTTATTTCCTTAACTTTACCATAATGCACCGGCTTTTTCATACAGGCCCTCATTCCAGCCAATAAGCACTGTATCATGACGGATTTACTTCTGTTCCCTCCTGGCATATTAGTGTCCCAGTTGGGCTCATGATCTGGGACAGCCTCAGCTACAGGCCTCGCATTACCAGGGTCTTCAGTATGTAATTGATCTGCATGTTTGCGGGCCCTTCCCAAATTAGTTGCTTTTCTTCTGGAGAGCAACGCATAGTTAGAACTACATAAAGGTCCCTCCAGGCCATATCAAAGGCAAGGGTTAAGATATGGAAGTTATTAATGAAGCATGAGGGATCTCCAGAAAGGTTTCCTAGCCTTTCCTTGCACTGCTGCAGGTCAGCTATTGAGAAAGGCACATGTACCTGAGTAGGGCCTTCTGTACCTGCTACTTTTCTCAGAGGCAGGAGGCCAGAAGGGGCAGGGAGATATGAGGCTCCACTCCTAGTATGCCCTGCTGGACTGGGTTTCTCCTCCTTTGGTAACTTTGGGTAAATGGGTGAGTAGGGTGGAGGAGAAGTTGTACTTGTTGACTCAGGGGCTGAGGTCTCAGGGCTGTGAGGCCTGCTAGATTCCCTCTGAGAGGCGAGGAAGCCTCCTCTCTCTCCCCCTGGGAGACAGATGGGAAAGCCTCCCTTGCTTCCCTCCGAGGGACAGGGGTAGATTTTAAAGGGGGTCATCTAGAATGTCCTTGGGACACCCCAAGGCAGACGTTTCCTTGGACCCAGAACAAAGAGATGGAGCACAAGTTAACACCAAAAAAGCTTGTGTGTAGGGAAGCTCCAACCACTTGCCTAGCCTCCGACAGAATGGATGTAATTGGAGTATGGTCTTGTAATTGCTACTCCCATTTTCGGGCCATTTCTCCGTCTCTCCTAATTTATACTGAGGCCAAGCTGTGTTACACAAGAAAATCAGTCTCTTTTTCTTGAGACGCTCAGGGTCAAACTTATCCCAGTTTCTAAGGATGCATCCCAATGGGGATCCTGGGGGGATAGAGGGTGTATTTCCCATTCAGTACTTGGCGCGCTTAGAAAAAAAACAAAAACAAACAAAAAAACAACAACCTAGAACTCCTGAGCTTGGAGGGGCGTTCCCCGTCGCTGCACGAGGAGCCGACTGGTGGGATGTAGGGTGTCCCTTGTTTTTCCCACTGCGAAAGCACCAGACATCTCTGGCGACACAAAGCACGAACACTAAAACTCCTGGGCTCCCAAAAGGTGTCCGCCTTGATCACCCAAGGAGCCGAGTAGTGGTTTCCCGGGAGTCACCCATCTCTCCACCGCAAAGCTACCAGATGACTCAGGCGACACGAAGCACGATGCACTGGCCAGCGCGAGACCACGAGCTAAGCTTGCCGCGGACTATTTGTATCCCCTTTGCTAGTGGTGGAATCAGCAGCTTTGATTGAACTGGACCCTATCTGCAGATTTCAAGGCTTTTATAAATTTGGCTCCTCGCCAGCAAGGAGTCGGAGAGAGGATGGCTCTAGTCATTTGACATATTTCCTGCAAGAACTGGAGGCCGATACAATACTGTTTAATTCTTCAGTAAGAGAGGTCCCTGCTGTGGCAAAATATTTGCCACCTATGTGGCTCTGGGTCGCTCCCCTCTTGGGATCTATTGGATTAAAAACAGAAGCTGGGGGAGTGAGCTGGGAAGTAGGCTGAGATTGAAAACTCCGGCCTCAGGTGGCAGCTCAGCTGGAAAACAGCCCTATCTAGGAGAGGGGAAAACGCCATAAGCTGCAGTTTCTCAGCATCCCAAAAAACCCTGAGTGCCGGGGTGCTAGCAGCAGGACTGCCCTTAGGGTGCCCCGTCCCCTGCTCTGCTTTTGGCAGAGGCAGGAAAAAAAAAAAAAGGCAGAGATGTCAGGCTCAGGCCTCAGGCACAGCTGAAAAAAAAAACACCTGAGTTTAAAATGTCACTTTTTCTCATAGGATTGGAGAGGCAGGCACCCTGCTGTTTTTGAGTAGCAAGTTAATTACTCTATTGTTCTCAGAACCTACAGTAGCCCCTAGGTCTAGAAGTTGACAGTGTTCAAAAGACTTATTTCCTCATTTTTCTTTCTGAGTTCTACAGACAAGGAGGGGATGAGATTTTCCCTCTTCGTACCCTTGCTGCTAGTTAACAAGGGCATGGGGGGCCAAGCCCAATATGAAGCTGAAATTGAATGCAAGGCTTGGGTTAGGCAGGAAAGGAGTATCATCCCCTCCTGCTGGACAATAAAGATCAAAGGCATGATTCTAGGGATTAGATGGCTGCTTCGCTGGAAAACAAACACAGCAATTACTTGGTAAAGCAGATGGACCTGGGAGTGGTCAGAGATGTAAACGGAGTGGTCAGAGAAAGGAGAAAAGACTCAGGAATGAGGCAAATTTGAACAAAAAGGCCTAGTTAGGAGAATAGGGCCTGGAAAAGCCAGGACTTCCTACTACAGGCTAAAATCTTGCTCTCTCTTCTCAAAGACTAAACCTAAGTGGGGAATGTGCCGCAGGGATGGGACCGTGAATGCTTGTACAGTGTGCCTCTCGTTGCATGAACTTTTGCTTGCGGCTGGTGGGAAACCTAGTGTTCTGTCCTGATCCACATCCCAGCTTATCCACTCAGGGGTGTGTTTGTTGTGGCAAGTGCCCTTGTGGCTTTTAAATGCTTGACCTGTGCCCACAGCATGCGGCGATTTCTTGAGAGAAAGCAAGACATTTACCCAGGCAGACATAACATTGCCCACCCCCTTCAGTTTCTGCATGGGGTATTCAGATGCAAACTGAGTTGCTAGAAGTCACCTGGAGTGGAGAGAGATGCTGCAAGCTCACAACAGGCCAATGATTCAAACCGACTTTTCTCCTGGCTAAGTTTGGGGGCAGAAACGGCTAAGAAATCCAAATAGTGGCTCAAAGTGCGCTGCTTATGATCAGGGCTCCCAAAGGCCATTACCCATTTGGTCATCCCTAACTCTCTTACGTGTCTCAGTTTCCCCCTGTCAAACAGCCAGGGGGGCTTGGAGTGCTGGGTGACCAGCCCTTATTTTTCACATCCCCGATGAGCCAAAGTTTAATTGCCATGATTGGAGTTCCCTATGAGGCCCCTGCATGTCTCAGGGATTGACCCCAGACACCCCTGCAAGGCCCCCACTCACGTAGGGACACCCAAAGATTTGGGCCAGGGGGAGGAACTGCCTCTTTTCCTCGGATCCCGGGCAGAACCGGGGCACTCATTTCAGATCTCATTGTTTCTACCTCTGGACATAGGCCTAGCACTTTGAAATGCCCAAATCCCACAGCACAGCATCTCCTTGATCCCAGAAGTGAGAAAGGGAGGACAACCTTGCTGGTGAGACCACAGTCAGTGCATTCCAAATGGCTGGGGACAAAGGGTCGGATCCAAGTCAGGTTCCTGGTTTTCTGCATCAAATCTGTTGACAGGAGAGACCTGGTTCTTCTTGCAGATGCATGTAAAGAATTACAGATCAGCGAGTCTAGTAGCATGTAATCAGTTTATTGGTGGCCCGTTCCCATGGAAGAGAACAGGACTGGGTAGAGTAGGGGGTAAAAGGCAAAGTTTCAGGGCAAAGCAGGGCAACAAAAGTAAGAGCAGCTGAAGACCAGGGAGGCAAGTCCCTGGGCAGCCTGAGGTTGGGTGGCCAGAGGCCCAGTGGCCAAGGAGCCAAGAGTGCCCAGAGTACCCAGAGCCCCTCAGAGAGCCCAGAGACCTGAGAGACAGAGAGAGAGAGAGAGAGAGAGAGAGAGAGAGAGAGAGAGAGAGGGAGAGAGTGCCCTTTGTTCTGAGGACTTATATAGTTGGTGGGAGAGGAGATAAAGGTTACATATTGATTAATGGGCAAATGTGGTGCCAGCTTTCCTGGGGGAATGTGACTACCCAAACTTAGGTATGTGTGGGGGTCTGTTAGCCTGAATCCTTATCTTGCTCCAGACCCCATTTGTTCATCTTGTAAAACAAATTTGTGACAGGAGGCAGTTAATTAAAATTGAGGCACTTTCCAAAGTCATTTGTGGGCTCTTTCTGTAAGCATCAGGGACTCCCTTGTAAAACAGACAGTGACCAGAGGTAGACAATGAACCAAAGCTGTTCCATGGGCTCCTTCTTTGGGCACTGGGGACCCTCTCCCACATTCAGGCCCTAGGATGAAAGCACAGTTTCAAGGCTTTCTTTCTCAGATAGTGGGGATGCTACATAGAATTTCAAGGACTTCCCTTCTTTCTTGCTAACACAGTGTTTCTTGTGATGTTGGAACACCTGGCAATGTTATCAGACCAGGCTCAGGACTGCTGAGTTAGCATGTGAGACCTGTCTCCTTCCCCTGCTGCCTCAGTTTACTATTTAATCTACCTAATTGGTAAAAGGTGTTTCCTGACAATCAGGTTGCTAGATGCTGACCACTAACAGTACTGCAGTCTCCGAGTTCTTCCTATGCCGTCTCCTGCCTCAGAATCAGCAACAACCAACACAATCAGTACTGTTTTTGTGTACAGCTATAGAGGAGGTACATTTCAATGTATACTTTTTCATATCTTGACAACAGTAAAATAACTAATGAGCACACCTATCTGCGGTGGGCTCTCCCATGGCAAATGCTC
This sequence comes from Desmodus rotundus, assembly GCF_022682495.2. Taxonomy (NCBI): domain Eukaryota; kingdom Metazoa; phylum Chordata; class Mammalia; order Chiroptera; family Phyllostomidae; genus Desmodus; species Desmodus rotundus. The sequence continues at coordinate 52,283,233 of NC_071389.1, forward strand.
CAAATAAAATGGCTCTGACTGAAATAATCTTTGTTAGTCTCCCTACAGAATTCTTCCAAAGTTATAGAAACACTTGACACCTGGCCCAGCAACACTTATATTAACAGCCGTGTTCATGAAACACTTATCTTTCTGAATTGTAGCAACATCAAGGAAATAAAAAACAGTTTGGACATTCATCTATTTCCTAAAAGTCGTGATGCCATTTTTTAGAATTCTTTCTTACAAGTTCATCAAATGTTTTATTTTTTATATATTTTGTATTTTATTAATTGATTTAATTGTCTTGTTTTTCAGCACATGTAGTATGCCATGAACATTGCTAGAAAAAGAAGTACCTATTTATTATCCCTTCTTACTGCACTCTTTCTGAAAACCAATTTAATTCCCTCCAAACGAAATTAATCCATAATTTCATTAAAACCGCTATTGCACTAACGACCAGTGTCTTCCAGTTTTTAATCTGATCTTACCTGTAAATATCGGACGCAGGTATGGGAATGATTGTTTCTTCTTTTTAAAATGTTTTCTTCACTTGATTTCTAGGATATGACTCACCCCTGGCTTTATTTTTACTTCAAGAGCACTTCTTCTCAATAGCAGTAAAAGCCCCGCTCCTCTGACAACCCCCCAATAGAGTGTTTCAGGTGTGTCAGCTCTTCTCTTATCTGCCCACACTCATAAGCCTACCTGGGTAAACTCGCCCAATTCCATTAGCAAATACCATTCATAGTCTGATGAATCCTAAGTGTATCTCTCTGATCTGGATCTTTATCTTGAATTGTCTAGCCATATATCCAATTGCCTTCTCACATTTCCACTTCATATCTAAAGGGCATCTCACACTTCATCTTCCCCCAAACAAACAGAATGTTTTTCCTTCTGTCTAAAGCCCTCCTTCCTCAGTTTTCTGCAACAAATTCCACTATTTCCTCAGGCCAAAAACAGAGTCCTTAATTCTTCTCTTTCTTCCAAATACATTATCCCATTAATAAACAAATACTCATAGATTAACCCTCAAAATGTATCCCGAATCACCATTTCTTGCTACCACCATTGCTGTTATGCTGATTCAGGGCACCATCCTATCTTTTTTGGACTTCTGTACTGAGTTTATAATCTTGCCCAGTAAAGTGCATCCTCTGCAGAGCAGTCAATGACCCTTTAAAACCAAAGTCAGAGCATGTTGCTTTCCTGCTCTCAACCGCTTAATAGCTCCCATTATATACCTAGAATAAATCTAAAGCCTCTGGCTACTTCTCAACTCATGTTTTTCCCTTCCCCCTCACAGCGCTCTGGCCTTTTCACTCCCTTAGCTCCTGCCAAGGAAACCCCTACTTCAGTTGTCACTGTTGCTATCTGCCCGAAAGTTTCCTTTTTTAAAAACATTATTTATTTTTATTGTTTATGCCATTTCAGTTATTCCTGCTTTTTCTCCCTTCTCCCACCTGGGCCCAGCCCCACCCTCTGCACTCGAGTCAGTCCCCATTTTGTTGTCCTTGTCAATGGGTTGTGCATAAGTGACTATTTCCTCTCATTATTGAAATGTCAATTCCTCAGACAGACATCCCCTCACACCCTAGTGTAAATAACATCCTCCGTCACTTCCTATTTCCTTTTACTGCTTATTTGACTTAACAGCTTAATATTCTCAGTAAAAAGTATCACTAATTGGCATTATTTTTCAATGTTTTATTTTCTTTCTCCTTTGCTATAAGTTGTAAAAAGGCATTCCTGACGTATGTAAGTGCTCAGTAAATATTTCACAGAGGGATAAGTACTTTTAATTTGCTGAGTTCACTGTTGTAAGGATTGGTCTGTGGTCACTTTTGCTGAGATATACGTCTTGTCAGAACAAAGTCTTATAAAAAATATCCTAATTACAGTTGTTAGCAAGGTGATCTTTCTCTACCAATTAAATTTCTAAACAAAACCCCAGTAATATGTCAAACGTTTTTATGAAACAAAGGTACGACCACCCCCTTTCCCTCATTCACATCACTGTCATGACCCAGGCCACCTGCTCTCTGCTAAGACACTGGTAAATCAGTTCATTGTTGGATTCTGTTTACTGTTTCTGTCTTATAAAATTTTCTAAATTGTTTCTCTTCTGTAGGGCCTTTATTTAACAAAGAAGTTTAATTGGCTAAATTTTGCATTTTAAAAGTTTTACATGCTTATAGGACCAACTATAAAGCAGCGTCTAACTAGAGAATTTTCTGAAAGGTATCCAAGTGTTTTCTTACTGAACGTTTTAAGTACATAACTAAGCACATTTTAAACCTAGTGTTTTGTCATACTTTATTCACACACTGTGCGAGTTATAGAGAATTTGCATCTCAGTCAGTATGTGTAAATCAATTCAAATTAATGCAGTAGAAAGCATTATTTAAAGAATTGGACAGTGAATCCTATGGAAAGATATCTGTGTTTAATAAAGTGAATTATTAATTACTGAAACATACCATTTTGTTATTTTAAGTGCCCCATTTACTTGTGAGTTGAATATTTATCCTTGTCACTGCTGTTTCTGGCCTTCCTTGGGCCTTGTTGCCCTGCCTGGAACTGTTACCTCCATGAGTAACTCTGCGATGTGTTCAGGAATTCCAGAGATTCAAATCACAGCCCATCAGACTTGCTTACTCTTTGTTTTTCCCCTACAAATTTGTGTCATCTCTATAATGACTTTTTATATTCTTCCCATCTATATGCTAATCATTGGCTCTTTTATTTATTTATTTTATACTCACCAGAAGATATTTTTTCATTGCTTTTTAGGGAGAGAGAAGAGAGAGAGGAAGGGAGAGGGAGAAACACTGATGAGAGAGAAGCACCGATTGTCTTTCACGTGTGCCCAGACCAGGGATCGTACACGCCTGACCAGATACCGAGCTCACCGCCCAGGCACATGCCCTGACCGAGAATCACACCCACAACGTTTTGGTTACAGGAAGATGCTCCAAGCAAACGAGCCACACAAGCCAGGGGCATCATTGGCTCTTTTATTATAAAATTAAGAATATTAAATGGGAGGAGAAGCACTGCACAGGATGTGCAATTAAAAATTTATAATGAGAAAGAGAGAAGCAGAACTTAAGCTCAGTGTATTTTATTAATCCAGTTATTATGAGCCAGCTGTCCTCACTGCAGGAGCAAGCTCAGCAGGGCAGGGACTTGGGAAGACAGATTAAAAGTCTTCTGTCTGGGGTGGTACCAGCCAAGCCTGCAGGTTGGGGACAAGACTGGCCCTCGTTCCAAAGCCACATGGCTCAATGACTGTCTGAGTGTTTTGTCTGGTACTTCTCCAGAAAAAGAACGTACCAAAAGCCCCTGTTGGATGCAGCCAACAGACCTTTCTGCTGGACTCAAGCTCGGCAGGGTGGTGTCAACAGTAGTTGGAGGGCCAGGTAAGCACACTCCCCAGGATGGTGGTGCAAAAATAGGAGTGCTCGACCCCGGGATGATGGCACCTGAGGGTGGTGTGGGGTATTAACTCAAAACAGGGACCTCAGTGGCTTACCCTCCAGATCTCTCTTTGGGGGTCATGCTGAAGCAGGGTGCAGCCAAGAGGAGGGCCCCAAGAAGGGATTTGTAATGGGGTCCAGAGCTCGGGGTATCCAGGAAATATTAGAAAAATGTATGTAGGATGTCCTCACCCCCACAAGCCTGAGCCAGGGGGGATGGGACACATGGAACAGGGCCATTCAGAGCTGTTTTGGGTAGCAAGAGCTTTGCAGCTAACCCCTGTCATGGTCATTTAACATATCTATAACCTTTAACTGGTTTCATGGATATGTTAAATAGCTGTGGCCCTGCTTTGAGCCAGGGAGATGGGAGTGACTTCCACCCACGATGGGACTGGGAAGCAACTGCCCCTGGTTACAGCACCTGAGTGAGAGCTTGGAGATGATTGGCTCCATGCCATGGGGCCACACCTGCCCAGACTTACTATGGCAGCCCAGTAAAGCTGGAAGAATACGGGGATGCTGGCAGGTGTAGCTGACTGTAGGAGGAGTCGGAAATGGGGCTGCAAAGGAAGATGGGCACTGGGATTTAAACCTAGGCCCGGCAGCCATAGGGAGAAGAGACCACGCGGCTCCAAAGTAAATGGGGAGGACCACAAGGTTTTGGGGGAGAAAGAAGAGACCACGCGGCTCCAAAGTAAATAGGGAGTAGACCATGCAGCTCTGAAGGAAGGAGTGAACCACGAGGCTCTGAAGCAAGTAGATAGATAGAGGTCCATGTGGTTCTGAGGGGAAAGGAAAAGGACCACGCGGTTCTGAAGGAGAGTAGAGAGGACCACGGGGTTTTGGTGTGCTTCTTCTTGCCACGCGGCTTAGGCAGCAGGAGAGACTTTGCAGCCATAGAGAAAGGGGAGAGAGGACTCTTGCTGGTGGGCCATGAGAAGGTGCCCATGGCTTTGGATTAACTGGAGATCGCAGCAGCCACACAGCTGATGGTGCCGGGAGCCTGAATCACGGACTTCTACTTCTTTTCCTGAGACACGGTACCCCGGACTGGGCACAGGGAGAGGGAAGGACTGTGCATCTGTGGGTATTCTAGAGGACTTTAGTATCTTATTGAAGACATTAGGTCATTATTCTAAGTTTGTGTAACTTTAAAATAAACAATTCCTTTCCTTTTCACCAGTCTCTGGCATTGAGAGACGTCTTTCCTCTGGCGGCGGGCATTTCGAACCTAGCAGATGGGCGTGGGGGGAAGGAACCTCCAGAGACAGAAAGGCGGAATCCTTTCTGTAATAATTTATCATGAAGGAACCACCCCCCCTCTGCTCTGTAACAATGCCACCAAGATCTTTTGTTTATGATTCCTGTATGTCCTGAGTTACCTTCCCTCTAGTGGAACCCTGGTGAGTGCCCAAGATCAAGATCCTGTGCTTTGGCCCTTTAACCCTGCATAGGTCACCGCTGAACTGAGAGATACAAACCAACTCTTTTCTTAAATATTGTTACACAAACTGGGTGCATAGGTTCAAGATCATGACTAACTGTATATTTGCATGTGACTAATGTTAAGCCATAATGTTTAAGCTATCAGTTTGGTTGTAACACACATTTTGTAAAGCTGTGTGTGATATTCGATAGTAAATTGTATCTGAGAGATACTGCAAACTCTGAAGTCATTGTTAGTGTAGTTTTTTTTTATGAACTTCACAGTCAATGTTATATTTTTATATTTTTATTATAAAATATTTTATAATAAATGTTATATTTTTTTCCTTTACCATTGAAAATGGCTGAAAAAATATGTTGATTTGATAACCCAACAGATGTTGAAGAACTACAGTGAGTGCTACTTGAGTTGCTTATCAAAATATTTTTGTAAGTGTTGAGGGAAGTATTTGTGCCTCAAGCATAGCAATGTTGTTTGCGATGACTGTTACAAATGTTTTGCAAAGCCAACTATTGAACATTCTGATTAATTGATATTAAAGATATATTTTGGTTGCATTTTTAGCAACATCCATGTTTCATTATTTGAAAAGAAAAATTTTTATTATTTATGTTTTAATATTTCTTTTTAAAATTTTTATTGTTATTCAGTTAGGGTTCTCTGCATTTTCTCCACATCCCTCCACCCCACCCCAGCCAATCCCACCTCCCTCCCCCACCTCTACCCTCCCCTTTGATTTTGTCCATGTGTCCTTTATAGTAGCTCCTATAAACCCCTCTCCCTACTATCCCCTCCCCACTCCCCTCTGGCTATTGTTAGATTGTTCTTAATTTTAATGTCTCTGGTTATATTTTGTTTGCTTTTTTCTTTTGTTGATTATGGTCCAGTTAAAGTTTTAATAGTTCTTTAATAAATTCTAGATTGTAACTGCAAATAAATAAAAATCATGTATTTTGTTATATAAATGTCATAAATGCAAATGCACAGTATTTTTTTTTTTTTTCATTTCAGCACATACTGGTAATGAATGCATCTCTCAGATACATGCAACCTACACTGTAATTTTTTGTACTGCAACCTCTGCAGGAGTAAGAGAGCACCTGGGTTTCTAGCAGACGCCCTCCTCTTCCAGGTGGATGGAGCCCTGCTGATTTTCACTGCCTGATGCTATGCAGCCTGATGGTGTGCAGTACCTCTTCCAGGTCCTGGTGCTCAGGGTTGGGGGTTCTGGCACAAGGTTGAGACTCCACACTCCTCGGGAGGTACTTTTGCAGCCAAGATATTCTTCAGCTTCTCAGCTGCCACATGTGGGTACAGGGGCCAGCCCTCCCCACATCTCTTCCCTTCTTACCAGTCTCTATGTATCTTCATAAATCCTTGGTTCTAATACTCCTGTTCAGCTAGCCTTCAATTGGATATTCAGGTTGATGGCTCTATAATTTAGCTATAAATTTGGTTTGGCATCAAGAGGAGGTGAATGTAGCTTTCCCCTACTTCACAGCCATATTCAAATCCTAAAATATATTTTAAATTCTAGGTGTTCATTTATTGGTTTACTTATCACAGGGTCCTCTACTGCTCCTATTTTAGCCAAACGTGTCTAGATAGCTTGAAAAATATCATTTTTGTCTTGAACATTTATGTAGGAATAAATTATATTTACAATTTAATTAGTGCATTGTCTTAATCTGATTTAATGATTGGTACATTTTTATGACTGAAGTCTCCAGAAGGGTAATCCTATTTTCACATTTGAATATATTCTCAGTTATGATCTGACATACTTAAACTCCCCCAAATTACTTGTATTTTATTTTTATTTTTTACATTTTATTATTATACAAAAGTAAAGAAAATGTTTTATTTATAACCTGTGGTTCTCGACCTTGGTGACGTCGACATTTTAGACTGAAAGCGTCTTCATGTGCAGGGGAGAGGGAAGACTATCCTGTGCCTTTGAGCACAGTCAGCACGGTCTGTGGTCTCTACTCCTGGGTGCCAGTAGCCCCTGCCCACACATGGCAGACAAAAATATCTCCAAACCTTGCTGTATGTCCACTGGGGGACAAATTTGACCCCCCGCAGGAACTACTATAAAGCCCATCCACTCCCTCACCTACTAGATATCATATTATTTAATGAATAATTTTTTAGTCTATCTATGTAAGAATGATTTTATACATAATCAGGACACCATTACCACACCTCAAAATTTGGAACAATAATTGCTCCATGTCATTATATAGTCAGCTTTTTTTCAATTTCAATTGTCTCATAATTGCCTCATTTCTCTTTGTATATTCATTCTTTGTATCTTCTCTGTCTCCTCTTTCTCTTTCTCAGTCTCTAGATAGAGAGATGACAGGTAGAGAGATGACAAAAATATACGTATACTACATATGCACACATGCACACACACAACACACTCATATATGTATTATACAAGCACATGTGTGTGCAACTGTGGGTAGGAGTGGGTGGTTATGGATAGTTTGAATTAGAGTATAAATTAAATGAACTTATTATAATTAATTTTGAGACTTTTTAGATCTTTTTAAAAATTTTAATTTAATTTAATTAATTTGTAGAGAGAGGGGAAGGGAAGGAGAAAGAGAGAGAGAGAAAAAGAGAAGGAGAGAATCATCAATGTGTGGTTGCCTCTTCCAGTGCCCCTACCTGGGGACCTGGACTGCAAGCCAGGCATGTGCCCTCACTGGGATTCACCCTCACTGGGCGACTCTTTGCTTTGCAATGTAGAGCTCAATCCACTGAGTCACACCACCCAAGGCCAGATCTTTAAATTTAACCTTCATCATTATCTTGTTTTTCCTTGTAAGTTCCATATTTAAGAAATTGCTTCATTTTTGTTATAGAATTTTCCAAAGATAGATTTGTTAACTGTATCCCACAGTGTAGGTGATTTTGTTGTCTTCAGTAAAATGTAGTATCTGAATCTAGAGATGTGATCAGATTCGAGATAAAAAATTTTGATAAGCTTTCACAGAGTTTTGTGTCCCTCTAACATAAGGTACACAATGTCTAGGTGTCTCTCTTTACAGAATGTTAATTTCTGTTGATGCTTGATGCCTAGACCCTCTAGGCCAGGGGTGTCAAACTCATTTTCACCGGGAGGCACATCAGCCTCGAAGGTCCCTTTAAAGGGCTGAAATAATTTTAGGACTGTATAAATGTAACTACTCCTTAACTGTTAAGGAGGTGAAATTACATTCGGCCCTTTGAAGGCAACCACAAGGCTGAAGTGGCCCCTGGTGAAAATGAGTTTGACACCCTTGCTCTAGACATTAAAGATTGCAAAATGATGATATTCAAATTCTGTTATTTCTCCATTAATGTATTACTTAGAAAACTTCTGTAAATAGAAACTTCCTTCATCTGTTATTGGACTGATCTGGGTGGAGGATATACAGAAAAGGCAGGATAAATGATCAATTCTTTCACTTTATTGACTAGTTTGCAAAATAACAACCAAGTTCACCAGAACTTTCCAATAGTGACAGATTAGTTTTCCTTTTCTATATTTTATCTTTATGTAATCATGAATTTAAACGTGATTTATGCATTTTAATCCATTATAGTTATTAGGGTTTTTTAATACTTAAATTTTCCCATATTTTTTCTAGAAGGATCTTTTCAAACTGATTCCTGAATCTTTTTGACATGACCCAAAAGTCTCTGAAAACCTTCTTTATATTTTACATTTCACAGATGCGAGATCATGCAGTATTTGTATAGTCTCTCTCTAATGTCTCAGCTACTCTTTCAAAGATAATAGAGCATACATATTTATTGCAACTAAAATAATGATTTGGTATCTGTATCATAGTTCTGTCATATATATATATATCTCTATATTACATATATAGTATATATAGTAATAGTATATATTACATATACAGAGATATATGTTCAAGTCCTCTATCTATAAAATGTACATGATATATAACATTTACAAGTCATTGTTCATTTTTTTAAATCTCAAAATATGCTGATGAAAATTGCTAGGTCTGTGACCAGTCAAGCTACTAATGAATCTCTTTGAACCTGTTTTCTTCTCTCCAAAATAGTCATATAATGTTGATCTTATTTATATGTCATGATGGTTAAATATACAAGTGTATTTCACAATTCCTTGTGTCAGGGTATTTTTAAATGAATGGGTAAAATTATTATCCTTGGCTAGTTTTCTTTTTGATTTTCTAATTGACCCCTTTTTCTCAGGAAAATCTCTCTCTTGCCTCTCAAAACCTTTAGGGTGGAGTTATTTTGATGGCAGACATCATGTTAACTCTCTGCCCCATGGCAATACATTTTTTTTCTGGAACACAGAAACTGCAGATCTATGAGATTACTATAGAAAGGATAAAGAGCTGCACTATAAAAGAATGATATCTGATCATTCCTTTCTCTCTTGCTACTAACATCACCTATTATCTTGTTTACTTTCCTTTCCCACTGCCGTGCACGGAACTGATAGTTTCGGTGATTCCTTCATAATAACTTCCCAAACCCTTTTCCTGGTCAGTGTGCTGAATAATTCTTCCATTTAGCACCCTTGGCTTGATTTCCATCTCCTGGAGAAATGAAAATTCGTCTTGAACTCCAGCAGCCGTCTGCCTGTCTGGATTGTAAACCAGATGACTTATCACAGGGATCTTTAGAAGGAATGGAGTGGCTGTGATTGTTGAGGCTCACTATTATGCCCATTTAGATGGGCGAGACTACTTGCCCTGTGTTCTTATTCATTCCATCAATAAGAGCACTTTAAATGTTCTTGGACTAAGAAACATTCTGTGGTTGAATGACAACTTAAAAAAAAAAAAGCAATATCTCAGTTCAAAGATTCCATTGCTGAGAAAGAATTATAATAAAAAAGGTTTAAAAAATAAAACAAAACAAACCTAGTGCCTGTCTTAATGGGGACTCAGCACATGCCTTGTTCTCAGCCATGCACAAACTAAACAGATTTAATTGCTTTTTCATATGTCAAAACCAGGCTGTCCAGAGGGACACAATAAGAGAAGCTTGTACAGGAACATTTTACGCTGTATCTGCTCCTGGAGCAGTGGTGCTTGTGTTTCCAGGGCTGTCAATTAGGCACGTTTTTCTCCAGCACATATTCATTAAGACACAGTTGCCAACTTCATTGCCACTGCATTTTTTATTATATACATTAATTCTGGGTGAAGGACAATTTAGGAATGCTTTTATGGGGAATACAGAGGACCTCTGACTGGATGATTTTTCTATCATTTATTATATTATAATAGGAGAACAAAATGGCTCTGTGCCCCCAATGACACATTCTTATAGACTGCATTTAACTTAGTCTGATCTTTTGAGTAATGCTCTATCACCACAGAACTTGTTCAAACACACCTCAATTCATATTTATTGGCCTTGCATTGAAAATGTATTACTAAATATTAGACAGTGGGGTGGGAATATGCAGCATATGACCAAAGAAATTTTATAACAAAAGGGGATGTAGATCTACTGTAAGAGTCAATCAAGCTGCTTTGCCTAGAATGTCTAAGGAAGGAAACAGGACCAAAGAAAGAGAAAAGTGACCATTTTTTCAAAGAGAGAATATGATATCTAAGAACAAAGGTATAGGGATACCTTTGCATATAGCTGACAGTCTTTCACACCTGTCTCTATGGACTCCGTCTTAAGTCCTAAGAGAGTAGGAACAAAAGAACACTGCTTTCTGATGGCTTGTTAAGTAAATTGGGGTGCAGGGCAGCATCCAGCCTTACACTGGTGAATTATGATGCACAGAAGACAAGCGAGTAATGCGCAAAAATGAGAGAGCATGTGTACAGGTTTAAATTCAGAGAGTTATAATTCCCTGGGTGGCGAATCACGCGATTACTCAGGATTTGTTAGTTACTGTATGATAGTAATTGGGAGCCCCCATGGTGTTATCATCAGAAAAGGAAGAAGAAAAAGACACCACTAAGATATTTGGTTCTTAAGGATATGTAAAATATTCTGTAGCTTCTTGAATGTTTTCTTCGTTCTCATCGGAACCCTGGCTGTTGGAGCAAAGCAGATACCAAGACAGCAATAAGCACAAAGAAGGTTTTTGAGTAAGTGCTGTGGCATCAATACTATGAAAGGGAAGGGAAGTAAGCACGAGTGGGTAGAAGGGGAGATTAAACTATACAATTATCAACTTAACTGACCCTACAGGGGTTCTAAAAATAGAGTGGTGCTTTAGAATTATATTGGGAGTTGGGTTGAGAAGTATAGGTCTTTATAATCCCACACTGAAAAGTCATTTGATATGAGCAGTGAAGGGCTTATGATCTGGGGATCTGGGTGGGGCAATTCCCTTTGGTGGAGGCAGTGCCCCAAGGAGTCTGGAAGCTCTGGGGTTTATTTCTAAACAGAACTAAAAGAAGAAGGTGAGATTCTAGGTGCTCCATCACACATTCTACAACAATGGAAATGATGATAGTTTTCTGAATGCTGGTGTGATCAGTAAATTTAATCAACTTATTTCAGTGCATGGGGCATGAGCCAAGCAAATACAATTTAAACTCCTCCTTAAAACATGAACTAGGGGCTTTGAAACCTGTTGAAGTAGTAAAGATTAAAGAAAGGTATTTCTGCTACCTCATCTTTTTAGCTTCGTAGAGTTAGAACACAATTTTTTGGTATAATAATTATTTGATCTAACCTTTGTAATAACTTTGTAATATAGCTATTATGTGCATTCCATTTTTGAGCAATCTGAGACTAGATTAATTTTAAAATGTTTGCACAAAGTTCAACAACCAACTATAAAAAACAAAGGTTTTATATAATAGGGTTTTTTTCTATTCTAGAATTAGAATAAGACTTATAGTCAGATGATGTGTGTTAACTATAGAACTTCCTCTTATGAACTTTATGATTTGGGCAAACACCACTATTTGATCTCTATTCCTTAGTTTATGGATGCAACTTGCATTGTCATGCTGTGTGAGCTGTTTGTCAGGGGTTCTACCCACGCCAAGTAAGATGTGAAGAAATATTTTAAGGACATAGTAAAGAAATATGGAAAGAGTGATTCAGTTGTGGGTTGTATTGATATACTCAGATATTCGAAAATGGTTTACCAGGACTACAACATACAATATGAAAACATGAGCTTCCAGAGAGAAGTAAGAAAGGCTAGAGAAGAAAAAGATACTTTCAAGACTTAAAATGAAACTTGGATTTGGGATTTTAGATGATAACCTATTGAAGGTTAAGCAGAAAGTAGCTATATGAATATTAAATTTTAGAACTATCACTCTAGAAGCAGATGGGTACTAGAGGGAAGGGAAAAAAGTCTGGAGGTTGAAGCCCTACTTGAAATTCATTTAAAAAAGATTGACAAACTAAACTGCAAAGAAAATATGACAGCCCATATAAAGAGAAGGATTTAGGTTCAAGAAACATCTAAGTGATGAATATAACAGTAAAACTCAACATTTATTGGTTTAACAAAATGTTGTTAAGTACTCTGTTTATGAAAAGTTTGTGAACCCCTGGAGATTTCTCCATGTTTATATGGACAAAAATATATAAACGATTTGTCATTCTTATTATTGTTTTGAAGAAAACAGTAAAATGTATGCACTTAACTCATTCTACAACTCTGATTTACTTAATTGTCTGCTGTAAAAAGAACCCCTGCTTTATGATTATTCTTTCTTCTTTCTTGATGCTCACACTCACTTTGACATACTTTGTGCAGAATTAATGTCTGTTAATTTCAGTATTACGGTAATGCTAGCTGCTAAAAGAAATTAATCCCATAATTTCTCTGGCTTACCTCAATACGGGTTTCCATCTTATGTATGTAACAATCTAACGTGGGTGCTTCTGATTGATGAAAAGCTTTCTATTTAGATTCTTGCCAGGATCCTTCACCCTGTAGCTATGTTCACCTCTAGGCTCTCAGAGTTCTATGTACTCTGCATAAACAGAAAATAATCAAAAGACAAGTTTTAAAAGAGAAGGTTGTATAGAGCTGGATGGAAATAGCACATATCGTATCTACTCATACACCATTAGCTATGACTCAATCACATAACCATACCAAAGTACAAATGATTCTGGGAAAAGTCACTTATCCTTGTACAAGAAAATAAAGAGGTAGGTTTAATTTAAAAAAATTAACCAGTGTAAGATTAATGTTTAGAAAAATAACTAATTGGATAGATTAACCAGTACCTAGATTAATTAATACTTTAACTTCATTAACTAGTACCCAAAATATTACTCTTTGAGGGAGATCCTGGGAAGCCTGATAAAAAGCAAGAGATAGGATATCAAAGAATTATCAGGAGAATCTAGCTGCTGGAAACTGAAGGAAAGTCTGAGTTTTTTAATATAGCCAAGCTGGATAGAATAAATACCACTCTTTAGAAGATGAAAACACAATCCAGAAACACTACAACTTATCTTTATGATACCCATATGAAATCACATTCAATAGATGTGTAAAGAGATGGAAAAATATAATCTGGCATCAAGAAAAATATTATCAGGGAAATGCAAACTGAAACGACAATCAGATACTATTTTACATCAGTTAGAATGGCTTTTATCAAAAAGCAAGAGCTAACTTGTGTTGGCCAGGGTGTGGAAAAAAATAAATCCTTGTTACAAAAATGGTGGGTATGTAAATTGGTACAAGCATTATGGAAAACACTATGGACATTCCTCAAAAAATTAAAGATAGAATACCATATTATTTAGTAATTTCAGTTCGGATATAATCCAATGAACAAAAACTAGTGAAGAAAATAGAAACAAAGGCATGGACACATGGAACAGACTGACAGCTGTCAGAGGGGAGAGGGGTGGCGGGACTGGGTGAAAGAAGGTGAGGGGATTAGCCAAAGAGCATATACGCATGACCCATAGACACAGACAACTGTGTGGAGATGGCCAGAGGGAAGGGAGGGGCGAGGGTTGCGTGGAGGGTTGGGTGGAGGTGGGCAAGAGGGAAACGTGGGGACGTCTGTCCTAGGGTAAACAATAAAGATAAAGTTAAGAAAATGAAACTGATACGCCAAACAGATATCTGCACTCTCAAGTTCATTGCCGCAGTATTCATAACAGCCGAGATTTGGAAACAAACTGCCCATTCACAGATAAATAGGTAAAGAAAATGTAAAGAAAGTTGCTAAAAAATAGTCTATTAATTTTTAAAAGAATTTTTAATTTTTAAGTATTTTAGGCTTTTGCGTTTCTGAGATTACTTTTTGTAATTTATAAAATGCTGGTCTCCTTTGGTAGAACTAAAACAAATATACCTTTAGTACTACTTTGCACATCTCGAAAATCATATTTTTTTGTTTTGACTTTGAGTATTTGAGTGTTTAACTCAAATATTGGAGATTAGGCCTTCAAAGAGATCTATTCTGTAAAAGCAGAGATTCAGTACTGGTGAATAGGTTACTGGGACTTTCCTTTAATCGGTCCCCTTCTTTATTCTATGAAAAAGAGGATTACCTTATTTCCACGGTTTGATGTCTGGCTTGGGGTTGGTCTGTCCAGGTTTGTTCCCTGATGCTCTGAAAAGACACTCCTATGAAGATGGCCCCTGGAGGTGTGTGAATGGGAACAGCCCAGAGTACAAACACAGCTGGCAATTCCTTCCTCATTTGCCATTGTATAGAGGATTTTGCAAATGTGCCAAGATTTCTTAGGGCAAGTAGGAAGGAAGTACTTTGTAATCACTCAGAAAACATTGCAGGGTGCTTTGGGACATTGATCTCTTTCTCCTGTGGGCTGTTGCTAACTTGCCTTTTATGCTATTTTACTAAATGGTTTGTTCCTGTCGACTCACTCACATTACAAATATGAACATGATTTTTTTCTTCTTAAGGATACCTTAAAAGTAATGGAAAAGAATCCAATATTTTTGTATAGAAAAATACATTCAGACCAGAGTCATGACCTCATTGAAATTGTGTGTGTTCCTTTTGAAAAGATTAAATATGAAATTTCTTTAGCTACTGACCTAGAATAAAAATTAGAGGAAAAGTAATACCTCTTCTCTTCAAAAATAAGGTATCTAATATAAAAGAAGTATAATTATATCCATGTAGTGAGATGCAATTGTAAAAATTAGAATGATGACAATGTTACAATGTGTAAAACATTCATTTGGTGACAAATAGGTAGTTTACATACTTTATATCATTTAAACATTTACCAGTTACTCTTGAAGTAATGCATTATTATTTTACATATCAGATAATAGAGGTTTTACATCTACTGCTTTTGAGATCAAGGATGGCAAATTAATGACACATTAGCTAAACTGGACATACTAACAGCCCCTATCATTTCCTGTGAAGAATGGTTTTTCATGGACAGGTATCATGAGGTACCCATCTGCACATGCAGGGATACCTCAGATGTTAGCCTTTGATAAGAGTTAGAGATTTCTTGTATTCTTACGAAAAATTTCCTGTAAAAGTAATGTGATCCATTGTCTTACAATCTTCTCTACCAGCCCAGGGCCCACTTGAAAGATCTCTATTGCAAGACATTCTCCCTTTTCATATTTCCTGAATTGTTTTTACCCTTTCTCCTGTATGGGTAAAACAAGATTCATTTGGTTTATTAGAACAGGATATGATCAAAATAAGGATATTCAATCATACTTGTACTCAGGGTTTCTCATCATATTTCTTGGTATCTCCAAGAATTCATTCATCATTCACAACTATACATTTATACCAAGTCCAGATTGGTCAATCTGTGCAATCTGATCAGGTAAGAAATTAGAGGTCAATACTCTGCTGGTCTGAGAACACAAAGAATTCAGTACTCTGATTAGATTATTCTAACATAAATTTGTCTAATTCTTCCAAAACATTGATCTGTCACTCAGAAAACAACTTCCCCTTATACACCCTTTAGTTTAAGCATATGACATAATCATTTTTCTGACTGAAAGCAGGAGAAGAGAGGGAAATGATGTAAGGTACTTGATAAACATCATAGTTGTGAAGGATTAGCCTGGGACTGGTTTCTGACTGATTAAAAATACAAGACTGTTAGTCTAAGATGATGTATTGAGCACACATGGTTATCACATGTTTCATCTGAGACTCCAAGGAAATCATGACAAAAGAAAAAAAGTAATAATAATAACAAATAAAAGGAGAGTGGTACTCTATCGAGCAATTACTGAAAAATAGAACACAAAGAATTTCTGAATTAAGAAACTCAGGAAGAACACTCTGTCTAACAATATGTAAAGAAGAGAGCTGCAGCCAGGAAATAGGGCTGTGTGTCCTCCAGCACTTTAAAGAGGCCCAGAAACTAGGTACTTTAAGCATTTCAGAAAAAGAGAAACAGGTTGGTAGGATTGATGGAAGTAGATGGAAGAGTTAATCCCTCCAAGCCTTGTCAACTTCTCACTAAATAATATAGAGCAATCAGCCACTTATCCCCCAGCAAAAGAGATAGAGGTTTTGTTTTGTTTTTTAACTCTAAAGAAAACAACATGTAGAAAACTCTCTGTGAAGAACAAGCATTAGCACCCCAGAGCAACCCCTGGCAGAGGCGGACCCCCAGGGTTGCAGGGTGTGGTGGCCTGTGCCCTGCCCAAGGACCACAGGGCCAAGCTTTTTGGTCCACAGCTCTGTTCACAGACATGCAGAACACTAGTGATGTTGGATTGCTTCATTTTAAGGTAAGAAAATTTACACAGACATTTGAAGAAAGCTTATGACTGAAATTCATTTATTCAGAAATAGTATATATAGCATGACTTGTTTACTGATAAATATTTGGGTTGTTTCCAATTTGAGGCTACCAACATTTAGTTCACAAGTCTCTGATGCATGCCATTTTTCTCGAGTGAACACTAGGATTGAAATTGCTGGGTCATGGTAGGTACGTATTTAACTACATTAGAAAATACTCAAAGGTTTGCACCATTCTACACTCTCACCAACAATGTGTGAAAGCTCTCGTTGCTCTACATGCTCACCAGTACCCAATACTGAGAACCTTCTCAGTTTTAGCCAATTACATAATGTTAATGAAGCCCAGAATCTCTTCATAGAATTAAATTAATTTTAATTGATATTTTTTAAAATTTAATTAATTATTGGTAGGAATTCTTTACATAAGTCCCTTTTTAGGTACATGCATTGCAAATATTCTCTCCCAACCTATGACTTGTGTTTTCACTTTTTAATAGGCTTTTATAGTTGTTTTTATTTTGCTGACAGATTTATTATAAATGGGTTTGAAGTTTTCAAGTCATTTTCTTCTTCTGTTAAAATAATCAAATATTTATTGATTTTTAATTTAAAAATTATTTTTAATTTGATAACATTATGAAATAATATATTCTGTGTGATTATGCTATTTTCAAATATACTGAGATTTGTATTTTGGCCCAGTTTTTCAAATGCTATTGAAAATACTATGAATTATTTAGTTCATAATCTATCATTATAGTATTCTATATATTAATTAGTATATATTAATTGCATAGTTATTAATTATAATGTATATTAATTATAGCATTATTGTAATTGACATACAATTGTTATAATCACATATTATATGTTAATCACAGTATATATTATATATGCATTACATACAATGCATATATAATACATAATATAAATATAGTTAATATATGACATATAAATATATAATATATCATACAAAATATATTATATATTATATCAATATGTGTATTATATATAAGTGTACATATAATATATAAATATATATACACATATATAGTTTATATATATTTAAGTGATATTAATATCAATTACTTAAAGTGGTTAATATTATTGTTCAAATCTCCTAAAGTCAGTAACAAAGCTAGGACTTCCACTCTCACCACTTGTATTCAATATTATACTAGACTATCTGGCTATTGTTACAAAGTTACAAAGAAATTAAAAGCAAATAGATTGCAAAAACTAGAAGTTTAATTGTCTTTTACCTCAAATCATATGACCACATATTTAGAAAACACTAAGAAACTGTAGGGGAAAGAAAAATTATTTTCCCTTCCATCCTCCAAGCGTCTCCAGCTAGAGCTGTATAAATTGGGCTGACAGAAGACACTAACAATAGAAAAAATACACAGAAGTGAGTGGGTACATTATGTTTACACATGCAGGCATCAATGATGAGTAACTCAAAGTGGTGATTAGAATTTGGGTTTATATAGAAGCTTAACAAAAGAACAATACATTTTTAGAGAACTGACAAGACAACCAAAATTTTACTACTCTCTAGGGTGGTAAATTCAAGGAAGGCAAATATATGGGGAAATTAATTGACAATAAGCTCTAGTTTATAAGGCTTAATATGCAGTTTCCTATGGTGGCTTCTCCTGGCTAACAAGAGTTTAATGTTGTCTCTGGTGATCAATTTTGTCTTTCCCAGTAGAGAGGGGAAAGAAGGCATCCTTGCAAATTTATGTCCTACTCTTAGGCAAAGAGGGGGAAGGCAGATAATTCTTCCCGTATCTGCTACTTCTTAATTGTCTTAGCTCAAAACAATCCTTACACCAAAGTGGCATATATTGAGGTGGCTGCTACTCTATAGAATCTGCAATACCAATTTGCTAAAACTAAGTGAATTTAATTATTTATTGGGACGTAAGGTCAATATACAAGCATCAACTGTAATATCATATAGATATATAACTGCTAAGTATTATCTGACGGAAATAAAAATATTTGCCCACCCCAAAATATCTAAGTAAATATTCATTAAAGCCCCAATTACGAAATAGTGAAATTGCCTCTCAACAAATGAATGAATAAATTGATTGTAGTCTATACATACACCTGAATATTATTCAACCCATAAAAATCTACTGGGTATATTCCACAGCATAGGTGAACATCAAAAACACAATAAACATAAGAAACCAGACTCAAAAGAGTCCCACTGTATGATTCCAATTGTGTAACATTACGGAATAGGCAAAACTGAACTGAAGGGATGGAACGTCAGTGGTGGGATTGAGCTAGAGGTGGGGGAGATTAACTCTAAGAGACGTGAGGGAACATTCAGTATTGCTTCAAAGCTCAGAACAGGGATTGTGAGTTGGAAAGCATTGTACACTTTTTAATGAATTTGTTTCATAATTTTGTTTCTCATAATCTGCATTACAAGTGTTTAAAGTTGTTTAAGAGAAAGAAAAGAACTGACAGTTTTGTGACTTATCAGTACTTAACTTTGAAGAAAAATGTGGGTCTGAGTAAGTGACAAAAATTTTGTTAAGAGAAAGAATGCAGGCTGTGTTCTTGTGCTCTGCACCAGGTAAGAGAGGGCTTTTTGGAAGCCTATTTGGGCCTTAGAATGCACCCTGAAGCTAAGCAATAAAAAGGCCAAAGTGTAATTTCTAATAATATTAACCACTCCTAGAGCAAAAAGGCTTAAACATAGCCTATGTGTTGATTAATCAGTACTAAACAAATGTTCTTTAAACTTTTTAAATTGCAACCCAAGTATGCACACCAACAAACACACTCACACACATCTGAAAAAATTTTCACAAACCTTTAGTACTCTTAAATATGCAATATTTTAAATTCTATTATGTTCTAGAACATGCCATTTTAAATATTGGTTTATGGAGAAATCATCATGCCTGTGTTCTGATTTTGTAAATTTTATTTACAAAACAGAAAGCAGGCCAGATGTGGGCTGTGAGCCTTAGTCCTGCTACAATAAAGGATGAGTTTTATCTAACCAAATGGCGACTAGAAATAATTTTTTAAAAAGTATTTATGATGAGTACTTCACATATTTAATAAGAGGGCTAAGACTAAGACAACATTAGAGTCAGGGATTGAAATACATGATAATATACTAAAGGACTTCAAAATTTTCAAAGGGAGAAAAAAGAATAAGATCATAGATTATAGAATAAGAAATACATGAGAGATAGAGAATGTCATTTACTACTGACAAATCAGATAAAGTTAAATAAAGGGATTTCAGATTACTAGAGATAGTACTAGTACAAAAGTAACCACTAAATATAAAAATAGAATTTTCCTAAATAGGGGAATAAATTTAGAAAGCAAGATAGACAAAGAAACTAGAGAAATACATAAACATAATACGCACAGTACGTACAAAATAAGATAATGACAGGATTGAGACCAAGTACAACTTTAAATTGCCTAAGCAAAAAAAACCAAAAACATTCTATGCTCTGTATGAGATCTATTTAAAATACAGTGTTTCAAAAAGACTGAACAATAAAGGGAGAGACAAAGATCCACCAGGCAAATGCAAATAATAAGGAAACAAGGATTAGATTCCTCATATTTAACAAGTAGATTTTAGCCAAAAAGATTTAACCTTAGACATCTCTTCTCCCTGAATCAGAGCCCTCTACCTGCGTACGTAGAAACCTCCACTAAACAATTCCCTGGTGAAAGGTAACATGCAAACAAAAATTATAGAATAGTTTAAAATAGTTATGAGTGAAACACTACATACATATCAGAATTTAGCAAATGCATTTAAACAGTGAATAGAGGAAAATATATAGCCTTAGCATAAACACCAACAAAAATTTTAAAAATAACAAAATGCCGAATTACCAACTTAAAAAGCTTGAAAATAAACAATATAGTAAACCAAAGGCACATAAAAGGATATAGTAAGCATAAATACAGAAAATGAGGTGGGAAAAATCTCAGATTATACTAATAAATAAAAATCCTGATGCTGAATAAATATCAACATAATAAGCAAATCACCAGTTATTTTAATTTTTAAAAATTAGACAACACAAACATACAAAAGAAGAAATTATAGGAGTAATGACTATTGATATACAAAATTTAAGACAGGCTAATTTGCAAACTGCCATACACACAATTATTTTATTATGATTTCTTAGATTGTAAGTATATGCTTATATATTTATAAATTTCATACAATTCACAAGAGCAAAGAAAATTCAGTATTTGGTAAGAGTGTTAATTAAGGGGGAAAGCAATACAGTAATGATGCAACATTTTCAGAGAGTTAGACGCAGAGTAGCCTAGTTTTACCGGCATTTGCATTTACTTGTTCTAGAAGTTTGAAAGATACCAGGAAAACTGCCCCTATTTACTTCCTCAGGAAACCTTTTGGACCTTGCATGGTGTGCCCACCTCTGCCCACCAGATAACTGAATTGGACCTGTCTGTGCTTGCCCTGGGGGTCAGTGTCTCAACATTATCATCCCCTCAGGTCCTTCAGAAACAGCAAAAGACTTCTCTACCTCCCTGAAAATAAAATTCTTTCATATGTTCTGTAACTCCCTCTGAACTTTTGCTTACTCTTTACATGATTTTTCCCCCCATCTATGTCCACCATTCTGCATTTTTATCTTCTACTTCAAATCTTTTTGTTTCTATTCCTTAAATTCAGCTTCCTCCTGGTTTCCTCTGCTGACTCAGTCATCGTGTTCCTCCTGGACTTTCAGTCTCAGGATCTTTCAGTTTGTGCTCACTGAACAGCTCTGTTCTCTCTGGATTCCCCGATAGCACTCCTGAGAAAGAGGGTCTGGCCTAGGTATTCCCTACTCGCCATCGCTGCATTGTGCCCCTATGCCACTGGCCACGCCAGGGAAAGGGAATGTATTTGTTAAAGCATTAATATCCTCTCTGATGAAACGGATTTAAGTACAAGTTCCCACTCTACTCTGTAATTGCTGAGACTTTCACTAGGTTATTGAAACCATCTAATCCAAATTTCTTTATCTGTAATGTGGGCATACTAACCATTTGTTACAAGAATGTTTTGAGGATCAAGTGGGGTCCTGGACAAATTTTGTGTTTTTTGACTTTTGTTGTTGTTGTTACTATTGTTGTTGTTGTTGTTAGGACAGAGCAGCCAGGCTGGGGGAGATGCACTGCCCAGATGGAGTGAGAGTGCCCGGAGTTTGGCTAGATGTCCTGCCTTCCTAAGGTTGTCTAAGGGTTGAGATTTGGCTCAATATTCACTATGATTAGTAGAGGTTCTCAGTATTACTGAGAATGTTGTTTTATTATCTTCTATAGCTTTTTTACTAATATATCTTTCTAAATATGTTGACAATTGTACCACAACTAAAGTTATATAGACATGTATGTGTGTATATATTTTAAGCATCAATTGTATTTCAAACTTCATATTACCTTTTTAAAAAAATATTTTCTTCTTTCTGGTTGTATGCCACAAAACACAATAAAAATAACTGAAAAAGTAAAGCTTGCCAAAATTATACACAAGCTATTTTTCTTTTTCTAAGTTAGTTTTATCTAATTTCCACACTTTTTCATAGGAATAAATTGTGTTTCTAACTTGAGTACCATTGTATAATTTATTAAGTCAGTGTGATCCAGGATCAAATTACTTATGAGGTCCTATTTAAATATTAGTGATGGCTTAATTATACAAATTGATTAATGACCATAAAATGGTAGTGTTTCCTGATTATTTCTCCAAGATGCACAATAATTGTTTAAAATTTATGTCAGTATTTTAAGTTGATAAATCATTTGTAGATATCAGCTCTGCTGAATACACTTAGTGTTTAAAAAAACTCTTAGAAAAAGAAAAATACCTTCCTAGTACAATGAAGACCAGGTTATTTTTTTAGGCAACCTTATAAATGTCAGATGATGAAAGAGAAGATAAACCCAAGATAGTCATCAAATAAGTCTGTACTGTTAAACTCCATTTAATTGAAACAAATTCAGAATATATTGAAAACTGTATCTAAATATTTGTTAGATAAAATTATGCATGTAATGTTTTAAACTTTGTTTAATAAAGAAATTTCCAAATTTAAAAATAAATCTATGTAAAAATCTGTTAAATCTCCTAAGGGAAAAACTTAGTATGTTTTTAACTTAGAACTGAAAAATGGATAGTTACTTCTATCCAATGGATCTAACTTCTTTTCCTCTTGTCTATATAATCATTGTCTTAATGTGTAGACCTATCTCATTTGGCATTTGTTATTAGCATCTTACTTTTTTTTATTTGTAACAGCTAAACACCTTGACCAATATAGGCTCTGCAATGAAAGTTTATTGTGATAAAATATTCCACAATTTTTACTAAGTCAAAATATTTTCACACACATCCACTGAAATTGATCAGAGGTGAAATCGTATAATGTGAATTATTATTAAGTTCATGTATAGTAATAACAATATCTTAAATTTGTATCAACAGTTATAGTTTAAAAAATGCTTCCTCATACAACATTTCCCAAACTTTCCCATATGTACTTTTCATTCCATTAAAGTAAATATGTGTATTGGTTGCTTTGGTCATATAGGCTAAGCAACTTTAGCAAATATGATTTTTCCAAACTTCATATTTTACTTAAATATTTATGTAACATTTGCATTCTAGTATTATTTGTATGCCTATTTTAATATGAATTTTGCATGTCCCTTCATTATAACCACTAGTTTGTATATAACTTCAAGTCCCTTGTCTTTCTTTCATTGCATGTTCTCCTCTAGAATATCCCCACTCTGCTTATATCCATCTCTCTTCTCACTCTTGGCCAGCGCACTCTTGTGCAGGTTTTAAAAAAAGCAGGAAGAAAATAAAAAAGAAAGAAAAATTCCTGCCCCTGTTGACTGGTGTCATTTTAAATTCACAACTTATATATCTCAAGTGGGCTGTTTCCTGCAAACCACCCACTCACTCTTGCACTCTCACAGAGAAGGATCCACACACATTGTCTTCTCTCGTACTTCTAGTACATCTCAGCACCCGGAGTGCCAAGAGTCCTGGGTAACCGCTCCACCTAAGGCTGCTTGCACTGATCACATAACCCCAACAGGCCCAATGCAGACCCTAGTGTATGTACCTATGGAGAAAAGAAGGGGAAGAAAGGAAGAAGCAAAATTATTCTAAATATTTTCTCTTAGTTGAGAGCACTGTGGAGTATTACAACATTGTGTTGGGAAAAACTATGTGTCTCAGAAGAAGAAATGGTTGATGCTATGTTTACAAATTGTAGCAGATCAGTGATTTTCAACTGGTGTGCCACAATTTTTAAAACATGCAATACCAGACTATTTAGTCAGGGAAACTGACTTCTTTTTCTTTAGACTGTCAAATAAAAAAATGACAGCTAACAAAGCAATAGCTATCTGGTGTGAATGCCCTGGCTCAATCCATAAATATATAGGTCATGTAACAGAGTTGCTTCTTAATGTATATAAGGTTTCATTTGATTGGTTAATTCTTGGTAAGAGAAATTCTTATATACAAGTATGGGCACCTGACTTTTTAAAAAGTCATTTTGAAGCAAAAAGGGTAGGTAATTACTATTATTATTATTTTTTGTAAATCAATCAAAATTATACCAATTTTTGTCAGATTGGCAAAATATATATTTTTGGTGTGCTGCAGAATTTTAGCAATTAGTTTATGTGTGCCATGAGATGAAATAGGGTGAAAATGGTTGTAGTAGATTATTATGTTTCAATTAAGAGAGTGAATAAAGTGAAAGCAGTCATTAACAAAGAAAAAAGTGTTATATAACTTTCAATTAAGCAAAAGAAAGAAAACAAAACTAACAGTCATTTGATCAAACCACCAAAAATAGGAAATCACAATAAAAGTGATCAACAGTGTAAAATTAGTTAAAAAATACAGGGCTATCAAATTGGATTAAAAACTCAAACAATAAAAATACTGTTTACAATACACTTAAAAAAGGGATAAGTTAAGATTTAATGACAGATTACTGCAAAAATAACCCCAATTCTTTAAGCATGTTATGTTCATGTCTTTTGTCATGTAGCTTTCCAGCTTTTCTCACCAGGAGTGGAGTCTGTAACCTACCCCTTGGATCTGAGCTGTTCTCAAGATTTACTTTGGCCGTGTGAATTGGATAGAAGTGACAGTACTCCAGTCTTGCATGTTTCCGAGCTATCTCTTGGAACCTTCCCACTGTTTGGAGAAAGTCTAGACCAGCATGCTGGTGGAAGGGGACAGACGACATGGAGAAAAAGCCTAGTTGTCCCATCCAAGGCCAGTCTAGACAAAACTACAGACAGCTGACTTCAAACCATTCAAGAAGACCCATCACTGATCAGCAGAACCAACGACACAGCTGCAGCTGACAGCAGGCTTGGGAGCAGTTCAGCCAGTGCAGAACTATCTTGGTGTCTCTTTAACAAAGAAAATATAATTATTTTAAGCCACTAGGTTTTGGGGTGTTTTGCCAAAAAGTTTTGGGGTGGTTCGTATCAATAGCTAATTCATATATTTGAAAATAAAGAAATTTAAGGAGAATGCCATATAAAATAAGCAAGATTGGCAATATTAATGTTGGACAAGGTGAAATTTAAGTGTCAAAACAGTAAGTAGGATAAAGAATAATGTGATGATAAAAGGCACAATTTAAGAAAATCTAGTGGTTAGCAAAATGTAGAAATTAAAAAAAACCTCTTTCTCTACTATTAAGCTTATATATGTAGAAATATTTCTAGTTATGAAAAACCATCTAACTGGAAATTAATTGACAACTTCTAGGCAATATTTAGATTAAAGAGAAAACTTAAATAAAATTTCTAAACCATCTATTAAGAAATGAAATGAAGAGTCTTTTGCCACAAATCTACAGATTAAGAAAAAGCAGTATTTAGAAGATAAAATTATAATTTTAATTCCCATTATTGTTACAGAAGAACAAAAATTAATGAATTCAAAAAGTGAGGGGAAGTAAATAAGCCAAAAAAATCAGAAAGAATTAATAAGACACTAAAATTAATAAAATAGAAAAAAATAACATGTCTGTATATGAGAAGATAATATTGAAAAAACTAACTCAATATATTGCGGAAAGCATAAACCAGTTAATAAATGGTATTGTCACAATCAAATTTTTATCTGAAAGAAAAAATAACTAGATAATTTCCTTATCCGATATGGAAAAAAGTCTTTCAATTGAATTACAGCAAATGAAAAATAAAATTAACACCTTCCAAAAACAAAACAAACAGAAAACCTCCAAAGAGCTGCATGTATAAAGGATAACATACATTAGCTTAATCAATACTAAAACCAAAATATACCAGTATGTAAAATACAGACATAGTGTAACATAAAAATTTATGTGATGAAAGACACTAGGAACTTCAATAGAAATAAAATGGGCATAGAAAAATATTTGTATTCAAATTATAAATAAAGGAGTTAATATTTTCATGATGCTAAATGATCAGGAATAAAGAAAAATAATCCAAGAGAAAACAATGGTAAAAAAGTATAAATAGACATTTTATGTTAAGAGTAAATTGAAATGGTTAATAAATATGAAGAGATATTCAAATTCACAAGCAGTTATGGAAATTAAAATTAAATTAAAAATGAGAAATGATTTTACTCTCATTAGGCTTGCAAAAATTTTGAAAAGAGTATTAAAATTTATTGCTAGCAGGGATATGGGGAAAGGCATCCTCTCATACAATGAGGGTTAAAAAAAACAAAGTATTTAGCTTTGGGGGAAAGGAGTTTTTCCATTTCCATAAAGATAAAAATAGACACATCAAAAGGGTGAAGGGTTTGTAGGAACAATTATAAAGGACATGTGGACAATAACGGGGAGGCATGGAAACAGGAGGGAGGTGGGGAGGGCTGGGGGTTAGGCTGGGGCGGGGAGAAAAGTCAGAGAACTGTACTTGAACAATAAAATTAGAGAAAAAATTAGACATTTTATTCAACCAGCCAATTTCATTTCTTGGGATATGTCCCAAGAACTAAAATCATGTAAGGATATATGTATTGAATCATTGATTGTGGAGCAAAAACTAGAAAATGAATAAGTAATTATAAATTGGTAAATAAAATATGACATAGTCATATTGCGCACTATTATGAAGCTACTAAAAATGGATTAAAGTATGCAAGGAGACTAATCATATGTCTTTTCTTGTACTATTTATTGAATTTATTAAGCTGACACTGGTTAATAAAATTATATAGGTTTCAAGCACACAATCCTATAATACATCATCTGTATATAGTATTGTGTGTTCACCACCCAAAGTCAAGTCTCCTTCCATCACCATTTATCCCTTTACCCTCTCTTACCTGCCCTCACCCTCTTTCCCTCCAGTAATCACCACACTGTAGTGTGTGTCTAGGAAGTGTTTTTCGTTTTATTTTGTTTTATTTTTTGCTTAATCCTCTTATCTTTTTCACCCAGCCCCCTAACCTCTTCCCTTCTGACAGCTGTCAGCCTGTTCTCTGTATCTATGAAGGTTTTTCTATTTTGTTTGTTTATTTCACTGATTAGATTCCATATATAAGTGAAATCATAAGGTATTTATCTTTCTCTGATGGGCTTGTTTCACTTAGCACAATGCCCCCCAGATCCATCCATGCTGTTGTAAAAGGTAAGATTTCCTTCCTTTTTAGGGCTGAGTAGTATTTCATTGTGTAATTGTGTCACAGTTTTTTTTACCCACTCATCTAAGCATATTCCTGGTATGTGGTTTTGAAAGAAAAAAATTGAAAGGACTGAATAATATGATTCTCTTTGGGTAAAAAAAACCTAATTTTAAAAACCGTATTTATGTATTTGAGCATATAGGCAAAGATACTACATTATATGAGTTCTGAAGAGTATGCATTAAGGAGAGTATAGACTTGTGGAGAGAGAGACAAAGGGTAGGAGAAGAAACGAGAAGGCTGAAGGCCCATTCAACTATAGAGGCCTTTGTTGACATCCCAAATGAATGCAAATAGCATCACTGGAATTGTAAATGCCATAATTTACAAAGTTGTACATGGAGACTCAGATATGCACTGACAAAAGTTCTGTGTAGAGAAAAAATACCAACTTTATATCCATCTGAATTCAATAATAAAAGCTGCCTAAGGCTTCCAACAGTCTGCCATGGTATTATGGTCTGAATATTTGTCTCCCCCTAATCCATATGTCAAAGCCATAAACCCCAATGTGGAGATATTTGGAGATAAGTTCTTTGAAAGGTAATGAGAGTTGGAGAGTTCTTGAGAGTGGAACCCTCGTGATGGATTACTGCCCTTATGAGGAGAGGTATTAGAGAGCTCACTCATTCTCTCTCCATCCTGCGAGGATGTAGCAAGAGGTCGACCACCCGTGAGCCTGGAAGAGAGTCCTCACCAGAACCTCACCATTCTGGCATCCTAAACTCGGAATTGCAGCCTCCGAAACAGAGAGAAAATAATTTTTTATTGTTTAGTCTACCCGGTCTATGATATTTTGTGGTGGCAGACAAGTCAAACAATACGTGTGGTTTAGAGAAGACAGGTGGTGGCAACAGCATATCGAATTTCTTTTTAAATTCTGACTTAGGATATAATCACCATTTTTCATAACTATGTAGAAGAAAATATGTTCACAATTTTCATTTAACGCTTCCATCAAGTAGCTTATAGAGTACGGGAGAAGCAACATGCAACCTGATTAATTAGATCAACAAATTAATTGTGATCTAATGTGATGAATAATGAAGATATAATACTCTGCTATAGAAACAGAGAAGAAACTGGTTTTGAGTTGGTATTTAGGAAAAACTTCAAAGAAAGAATACATATTAATAGGCCTTAAAAGATCAATATTTTTTTTTAAAAAAGGAGAGAAGTAAGACACTGGAAAAAAGAGTGTATAAATAAAAGTGCACAGACTGGCAATGTGAGGTTCACTTTGGGGAAATATGTGCATTTTTAAATTAAATTTATTGAGGTGGCATTAATTAATAAAATTGTATAGGTTTCAAGTGCACATTTCTATAAAACATAATCTGTATATTGCATTGTGTTCCCACCCCCCAAAGCCAAATCTCCTTCTCTCACCACATACTTGGCCCCCTTCACCCTGTACTACCCTCCCAACTAAACTTCCCTCTGGTAACCACAATATTGCTGTCTCTGTCTATGAGTTTTTGTTTGTTTCTCTTGTTTATTCATTTGTTTCTTCCAGTTTTATATATTACATATGAGTAAAATCATGTAGTTCTTGACTTTTTCTGTCACATGGCTTAGCAAAATATTCTCAAGATCTATCCATGTTGTTGCAATGGCAGTATTTCATCTTTTCTTAAGGCTGAGTAGTACGTATTTCACTGGATATATATACCACATCTTTTTTCCAATCCTCTATGGAAGGGCACTTCAGTTGTTTCCATGTCTGTGAATAACGCTGCAATTATCATAGCAGTGCATATAGCTTTATGAATAAATGTTTTCAAATTCTGGGGTAGATAAGCAGAAGAAAAGTTGCTCAGTCATAGGGTAACTCTATTTGTAATGTTTTGAGGAACTTCTATACTGTTTTCCATAGTGGCCATATCAATTTACAATCCCAGCAGTGAATGAGCATTCCCTTTTCTCCACAACCTCTCCAACACTTGCTATACTTGTCTTGTTGATAATAGCCATGCTAACAGGTGTGAGGTGGGAAATCTTTGTAGTTTTGATTTGCATTTCCCTAATAGCTGGTGAAGTTGAGCATCTTTTCATGTATCTGTTGACCATTTGTATGTCTTCTTGGAGAGGTGGCTGTTCAGGGCTTCTGCACATTTTTTAACTGAATTGTTTTTTCTTTGGTGTTGAGCTGCATGAATTCTTCATATATTTTTATATTAACTTCTTGCTGGAGCTGTCATTTGCACACATCTTCTCCCATTCCGTTGATTGCCATTTTGTTCTGTTGGTGGTTTGTTTTGCTGTGCAGAAGTTTTTGGTGTGATATAGTCTCATTCATTTATTTTTGCTTTTACTTCCTTTGTTTTGGGAGTCAAATTTACAAAGTCCTCTCTCAGAACAAGGGCCATATGTTTAGTTCCTATGTTTTCTTCTATGTAAAGTGATACATAGTTCTGATTGAACTAGAGCATAGGCGGATGGATGAGAGTGGCCAAGAATGAAGTTGTGATGCTCAGTGTGAAACACCTTTTTCTTAGTGTGTGTTCTCCAGAAACAGACCCTGAGATAAGGGTTCAAACGCAAGTACTTTACTTGGAATGGGTACCAGTAGTGGAGTGGGGGAGTGATTTAGGAAAGAGAATGCAGTTAATGAATTTTCAATATTAATCTAGCAACCACAGGAAGTAACTGCTTGGCTAGAGCTTAATCTCATGGAGAAACTGTGGAAAATGATATAAAACACTCACCTCAGAATTATCCTATACAAAGAGTCAGTGAAATTTGCAAGATTAATTCACAGCTCCAAAGTGGCATTATTTGCGGGCTGTTCCTGGAGAACACTAATTCTCCTGCTATGCTAAATTGCTGTAAGCACCAGCAAAGCTGTCTTCCATTGTACCAGGAGAGAAATTCAGTGACAGAGAAACCAAGATTGACAGAGAAACCTAAAATGGTTAAGGTCTCATGGATACGGCAAAGTTCGTCCAGCATCTGATATGATCAGATAAATTCTATGCTAAAGAGTTGGAACTTTATTTTATAGATCACAGGGAATAAGCAATAAAGAAAATTTCATGATCACAAGTGTGTTTTGTAAAATAATTCGGACAACATCATGGAGGTTAAAGGGAATTGTAGGTGAGTGGAGCATGATGATGAAAGTTCAGTGAAAGATGATAGGGTTTGAACTATAGCAACAGGACAAGGGAGAGGGACAGACAGATGCCAGTGACATCCCTTTAGTTATAACTGCAAACTTGGAAAGTCATTAAATGTGTGAACCCAGGGACATGGAATACTTCAAAGGATTAGTAATGTGTTATTTGAGTAACTGGTTAAATGCTGAGACATTTAACCAGCTAGGAAATTTGACAGGAAAGATTGGTGAGGAATAAAGATTTTAACTATGACTGGAGGTGCACTTAATGATGTGGAAAGTCCTGTGCGCTATTCTGGTAGAGCTGTTCAATAAGAATTAAGAAGTTGGTACCGGAGCTCAAACAGCGAGTGGGAGTTCCAGAAAGAAGAGATGTTTAAAGTACTAGAGTTGTATGATTAAGCATATGTCTAACTTTCCAATTTGAGGTACTTTGAGTCAAAGTCCTTCCTTCTGGTTTCCATCAAATTTAAATTGATTTATTAGAAAGAAATTAAGACCTGAAGATATGGTTTTGATTCTATAAACTGTAGCAATGAATTGGGGGAACTTCAAAAGAATGCCACTAGAATGTTTGATAACAAAGGCCTGTGCTAGCAAATTTCCTGGAGGGGGTGGGTATATATAGATGACTGTGTTTGTGTCACGTTTTGGTAAAACAGGTCATATGATAACATAAACAAAAAAATAAAGTCTCACCTTGGCCAATCTATATGAGCAGGGTAAACAAATTCTAACTGCCAGGTTTGATGTCATGCCTTTGCCCAAACCATTTAAATCTCCAAATGTAAATTGCAAAAAGAAAAAAAAAACCTTTTAAATTGTAACTCCAAAATTTTATAAACATGGGTGATATACTGCCATATTCTGCCCATGGTGCAGTGTAAATGTATTTTTGAGTGATATGGATTAGGTTCGTATGTTTTACTTCTCCAGAGGAAATTAGCCCTGAGATATGTAGACAGAGTTTGCAGGGATTTGACATAGATGGAGAGCCCCGCACACTACACATGAAAAGAGTTCAGAGCTTTCAAATTGCACTATGTAAACCGAAGAGCCTGGTTAAATAACAGACCCATCCTTCTTCCTCTTTTCAAATAAATTGAATATAAATAAAATGCTGACTTAGTAAAAAGGTTGAAAAAGCACGTTTCTTGAAGAAACATGAAATTTAATTATTATTACGTGAAACTTACAGAGAAAATGTGACTATTAATGTTTTACATGAGTGAACAGGATGGTAATTTTGTGAGATAGTAATAAATATTCAGAAATAAAAAATAGATACTAGCGCTGTGATGGGTGACTTCCCACTGGGACAATTTGTCTATGTCTATTTGATAGGTAATAAGATAGGAACAGAAGAAGCACAAACTCATTTATAAGAGGCTGTCTTACACCCATCGACAAAGAATTTACTAAGGAAATGTATGCATTAAAAATGTAAGTTCAAAGATCCCTTTTTATATTAACTGGTATTCATCTCCTGTAAGATTCAATCTGCTCAACAGACTTCAACCGCGTTTTTACATGGCAACAATAAAGGACTACAATTAAAAACATTTTAAATTTGACTTTGCAAACTGTTTAAAGCTTTTCCAGAGGAAATAATGTGTCTTTTATAACAGTCCATTCTTCATTCTCTCCTAAATTAGCTGCATAATATGTGAGCAAATTTCCATGCCTAGTTAGAGCTCATTATTCAGTAAAGTCTCAGGGAATTAGGATTTTTTTAATCAATTTTTTTCCTTTGCCCTTTAAGCACTTTTCTAATTTAAACAGTCCCAAGGAACACTGATATCATTGTACCCATTAATTCCCACTTGTTTTGGTTAAAATGGCAAAGAAGCATGGATTTTTCACATTGACCATTTATAAGTGTGTGCATTTTAAAACATACTCTTTATTGTACAAAGATGCATAGCTTGGCAATTGTAAACTTGCAAATCTATAGAATGTGAAAATTAGGACTCAGGGAGGGTTAAACGTAGAATAAATAGCCAACAACATATAAAACAAAAGGGCTGGATAAAATGGAGTCTAAAATTGCCAATCAGTTACTTAAATATTTTAGGTTTCTTTTCTGGAGTAATTATTTTCTAGATTTGATTTAAAGATGTTTTAAGCATTGTTTGCAGCTGCTGCTTCAGTGCTGTTTGCAACCTCAATCTGTGTCCATGTCGAACCATAATGTGATACCATCAAATTAATAAATAGAAGCCTTTCTTTTGCTCATTTTTGTTTCCAAGATAACCAGATGCAACCCTGCCAATTAAGGAATTCGTATGGGGCATGTCCGTTTGATCTAAATCTTAGTATCTGCATATGATTTCATGTTTCCTACTAGTTTGCAAGGTAATTTGTAGCAAAGCAAGTGACCACATAAAAATACTTGTGAGGGTTTTTTCTTGTTGTTTTCATAAAGCAATGGCTCTTTTAAGCAGATTCAGCTTGGGTAATGATGTTTTGTTTCTCTCCGAAAAACTACATAGGGGCATTTCAAAGAAGCTAAGGAACATATAGCTCAGAAAAATAACATAGAGCTGGTCCTAAAGGGGTAAAAAGAAATTGTTCTAAATACATATTTGTCTACGATGAACCATTAGCATTAAGCACAATAAGAAAATAAGTCTGAGTTTAAGATTATGATTATAATAAGATCTTCTTGATCTTATATTTTAGCTTTTACTGATTTGTAGGATTGAATCTCTAGACACTACAATCATATCATTAGAAAAATGGCAGTATCATCTAACTCCAGAGAATGAAGGATTCAAAGTAATTATATGTAGAATGTAAGTGTTAATGTACTTAATGCCTTTCTCTTACTAAAGACTTCAAATGAGCATTCAAGTTAACTCATCATTTGTTATATTGATAAAATGCAAAAGGCAATAAACTTAGTAAACCTTTGAGGGTGCCATATCATGTGAACATGTGACATTGGCTGTTCTCAGGTTTTCAAATTCAACCTCTAAGATACTTATACTTATTGATTTTTAAGAAATAAACTGATAATCGAGGTATACTGCAACAATATG
Source organism: Desmodus rotundus (assembly GCF_022682495.2). NCBI lineage: Eukaryota > Metazoa > Chordata > Mammalia > Chiroptera > Phyllostomidae > Desmodus > Desmodus rotundus. The sequence continues at coordinate 52,316,779 of NC_071389.1, forward strand.
ACAAGCAGCCCTTTAATATTATTATCAAAAAATGCCAGAATCTAGCTCTAAGGTTATTGTGGTGTGTGTCTAGCTCTATCACTCGTAAAATCATAAAAGATTCACAATGTAAAATCAAGGGCAATGGAACGGACAATGAGGTTAAAATGCATGCTGGTCTCTATGGCTCTCTGTCTTGAGGAATACTATCTGATCGCTCTCTGCAAACTCAAGAAAGAAACTGCCCATGGCCAGTTGTTTCTTTTTGTTTCAATTGGAGCTTTGTTCAGGTATATTTCTCCTCTGAATTTTGAGAAGCATTGTTCTTCAAATTACCTTTTCTTTTCTATCACTACACTATTAACAAGCAATGGTTGCCTTAGCAACTCTTTAATAGGCTGCAATTCATAAAACCTATCTTTTCTGGAGAGATCGTTCAGACATGCTTCCTAATGGAACCAATAGCTCTTCCTAATAAATATGCAGAAGGATTTTTGATTGGGAAAAAATTATGTGGCTTGAATATTTAAAATATTTATTACACATAAGAGTTAGCAATATACACTTATCAAAAACTAAAATATTGTTTTACAAAATAATAATTGATCATGATTGTATGTACCATTTACTAAGTATTATATTTTCCCAATTATTTTTTTCAGTAACCTTAAGGGGAATGCAGCATTACTTTCTAAATTCATCAGATGAAGGACTAAAGTTTATAGTGGTTAGTTCAGAAGCATGCTGGTAAATATTTAACAACCAACATCCAACTCACTAAAAAGAAAAGTGTAAATACATATGTATAATTATATATATATTTTTTATTATAAATATTACTGAAACAAAGTATGTGTAGCACATAATTTTTAAAATAATAGTTACCTTTGTTTTTAATATAACGCACTTCATTTTGTGTTTTTGTCATTTAATTTTTAATAATGGCTGCGTTTAACATTTGGCATGAAAATTTCCTGAAAAGCAATCAGCTTTTGCAATTTAGTGCTAGTCTCCACATTACCTCTAGGTTAGTTACTTGCTACTAAGGACTAGGTTAGGCCACCCTGCTACTAAGGACTGTAATTTTAGATACAACAGAGCTTGTTAAGAAGGAAATTCAAAGAAGTACAGAGCTGCCTCCGAATTCCAAAGGAAAAGCTCCTGCTAAAGCACTGCCTACTCAAGTTTAACTCAGATTCTTGAGCATGTTTCTCTTTGCCTCTTATGTGCTTAGTAATTCACAGCTCAGAACCCAGCACTTATTTTTTACTATAATCTTCTGGCATAAATATATCTTTAATTTGTTCAATGTCAGTTTATGACCTAGTGCCCACTCCATCGCTGGCTTGAAAGTTTGCCCCAGGAGCTTTGACCCTGCCAACCACCTGGCTCTCAACAGGATCTCTGCTGAGTTTGAAGTGTTCCCTGGGTCTGTCTGTGCTGTTTCCATCACGGTTCTTTCCCTCCGCTGCTTGCCCTCACCGCCACCTTCACGGAAGATGGGTGCCCTTGGAGAGAGCACTGGCAGAAGGAGCTCCCCCCCCGCCCCAACCACCAGCACCGATACGCTAGCAGCCCATAGAATAAAAGCCTCACCCATCAGGGATTGCTCCTGGCACAGCTCTGAAGGAAATGAAACTTATTTTTGACACCTCCTTATCCCCCTTGAATTATTCTCTATTCATGTATTCTCAGTAGAGTTGGCTCCTCTTTGCCATTGAATTTCCTCAGCTTGGACTACTTTTGCCTGCAACCAGGCCCTCAAGGCCCAGCTCTCATGAACGTAGTCCATGAAACTTTCTCCTCTCTCCACCATCTCCATTAGTATCAATTGATCATTTCTTTGCCCTCTACAGAATATTGCTGGTGCCTGCATTATAATCAATAGCAACCCCTTCCAAGGGAAATTTATGCAGTGACTCTAATTAATGTACCTGGCACTAAAATAGGTGGTAGCAATACGAGGATAAATATAACCAGAAAATTCCTTGACCCAGAGGATTCTCTTTGGAGATGCAAAGACTGGGAACATAATTGCAGTGATGTAAGTGCTATAGTAGAGAAAGTTGTTTTAAAAAGAGTGTGAGTAAATTTGATCTTTGCTGATCCTCAAATCTCACAGCATGTGAACCCAGTCTGCTTCTACATACGAACAATCTTTTTGTGTGTGTGCATTTTTATTTTTATTTTTTATTGTTGTAAAAGCACAGTTCTCTCCATTTTTCCCCCACCGATACCCCCACCCTAGCCATCCCCACCTCTCACTCTTGATCCCACCCCTCTTTGGCTTTCTCCATGTGTCATTCATACATGTTCCTGACAACACTTCCCCCATTTCTTCCCATTCTCCCCCCCCACCTCCTCTCTGGTTACTGTCAGTTTGTTCTTTATTTCAATGTCTCTGGTTGTATTTTGTTTGCTTGTATGTCTTGTTGATTAGGTTCCACTTATAGGTGAGATCATATATCATTTGTCTTTTACCACCTGGCTTATTTCACTTAGCATAATGCTCTCCAGTTCCATCCATGCTGTTGTGAAGATTAGGAGCTCCTTCTTTCTCTCTGCTGCATAGAATTCCATTGTGTAAATGTACCACAGGTTTTTGATCCACTCATTTACTGATGGGCACTTAGGTTGCTTCCAGCACTTGGCTATTGTAAATTGTGCTGCTTTGAACATTGGGGTGCGTAGTTTCTTTTGGATTGGTGATTCAGGGCTCTTAGGGTATAATTCCAGCAGTGGAATTGCCAGGTCAAAAGGCAGTTCCATTTTTAGTTTTCTGAGGAAATTCTATACTGTTTTCCATAGTGGCTACACCAGTCTGCATTCCCAACCAACAATGTACTAGGGTTCCCTTTTCTCCACAACCTCACCAGCACTTGTTGTTTGTTGATTTGTTTATGATGGCCATTCTGATCAGTGTGAAATGGTATCTCATTGTGATTTTAATTTGCACCTGTCTTATGGCTAGTGATGCTGAGCATCCTTTCATATGTCTGAGGGCCCTCTGTATGTCCTCCTTGGAGAAATGTCTGCTAAGGTCCTTTGCCCATTTTTAACTGGGTTGTTTGTCTTCTTGGAGTATAGTCATGTGAGTTCTTTATATATTTTGGGGATCAGAATCTTGTCCAAGGTATCATTTGCAATTATATTTTCCTATACAGTTGTTTCCCTTTTCATTTTGCAGTGTTTTCTTTAGCCATGCATAACCTTTTTGTTTTGATGAAGTCCCATTTGTCTATTGTTTCCTTTATGTCCCTTGCTCTAGGGGACATATTGGCGAAAATACTGCTGCCATGTAATATCTAAGACTTTCCTCCTTATGTTCTCCTCTAGGACTTTTATGATGTCACGACTTATATGTAAGTCTCTTACCCATCTTGAGTTTACTTTCATATATGTTGTAAGTTGGTGGTCGAGTTTCATTTTTTTGCATGTAGCTGGTTTCATAGGAGAATTTTACAAAACAGTTAAGGAAGAGCTAACCCCTATCCTTCACAGACTATTCCAAAAAATCCAGGAAGAAGGAAGACTCTCAAACTCATTTTGTGAAGCCAGCATCATCCTAATCCCAAAACCAGATAAAGACACAAAGTAAGATACTACAGGCCAGTATTGCTGATGAACATAGATGCTAAAATCCTCAACAAAATATTGGTAAACTTCATCCAGAAATATATTAAAAAGATCATACACCATGATCAAGTGTAATTCATGCCAAGGATGCAAGAATGGTACAATATTCACAAATCAATAAACGTAATACAGCACATAAATAAAAGGAAAGACAAAAATCACATGATTATATCAATAGATATGGAAAAAGCATTTGATAAGGTGCAGCACCCAGTTATGATAAAAACACTCAGCAAAGTGGGAATAAAGGTAATGCCTCACCATAATAAAGGCCATACACGAGAGAGCTATAGCCAACATCATATTCAATGGGCAAAAAACTAAAAGTTTCCCCACTAAGATCAGGAACAGGACAAGAAAGTCTGCTTTCATCCCTTCTATTCAATATAGTATTGGAAGTCTTAGTCACACCAATCAGAGAAAGAAAAAAAAAAAAAACCCGAAAGGCATCCAAGTCAGAAAGGAGGAAGGAAAACTGTCATTGTATGCAGATGACATGATGGTGTATAGAGAAAATTCTAGAGACTCCACTGAAAAACTGCTTGACCTAATAAGTGAATTTAACAAAACAGCAGGATACAAAGTCAATATGCAGAAATCAAAGGTATTTTTGTACACCAACAATGGAATATAAGAAACAGAAATCAGGGAAAAATCCCATTTGCTAGAGCAACAAGAAAAAATGAAGTACTTGGGAATAAACCTAACCAAGGAGGTAAAAGGCCTGTAGTACTCTGAAAACTACACAACACTGAAGAAATAAATTAAGGGCGACACAAACAAATGGAAGCAAGTATCATGCTCATGGATTGGAAGAATTAACATCATCAAAATGTCCATAGTACTCAGAGCAATTTATAGATTCAATGCAATCCCTATTAACATACAAATGATGTATTTCACAGATACAGACAAATATTTCAAAAATTTATATGAAACCATAAATGACCCTGAATAGCTGCAGCAATTTTGAGAAAGAAGAACAAGGTAGGAGAGATCACAATATGTGATATCGAACTGTATTACAAGGCCACTGTAATCAAAACAGCCTGGTACTAGTATAAGAACAGATACATAGATCAATGGAACAGAATAAAGATCCCAGAAATAAACTAAGGTCTCTATGGCTAATTAATACTCGACAAAGAGGCCACAAGCATAAAAAGGAGTAAAAATACTCTCTTCAGCAAATGGTGTTGGGAGATCTGGACAGCTACATGCAAAAACCATATATTTAGGAATAATTGTAACATCTGCTAGTATATAGCAGAACCTTAATCTTACCACTTCCATAAAAAGTGATACTTTTTATCCATTATACTTCTCTTATTAATGCATCAGTGGTATTACTTCCAAGTGCTATTAACAGAGATGGGTTAAGATACCCTTTTCTGGATTAAAAGTATCCCAAAAGGAATTATATTTGGATTCAACAAAACATAATGGAGCATTTACGATGTGACAGGTACTAGGATGGTTGTTTTCAAAATTATATTTAATCTTTCCTACAACTTCCTATTTTATAGGCGAGAGAACAAAGTTATTTTATAAATTAGTCCTTTAGCTCCTGAGAGCTTGATCATGCCAACCGGGACCAGTGACACAAATATCAGTGTCCTATTTATGTAAGAGACAGCAGAATATAACACCATTAATTCATTGCTTTTTTAGCCAAATATAGAAAGTCATACATATTCACTGACAATGTCATGTGGGATGAATGCATTGTTGATTCAATATGGACAAGCATGTGTTTGTTGTTTTCTAAGAGAGATGATAATTTAAATTTTATTGTTATTTTTGTTCACTTGTTTGTTTATTTGTACAGAAAGAGAAGCACTGGGGACATGGGTTGATGCAGGTGAAGTCCACATAATTGCCTTGAAATGAGCATGGCATTACAATTCAACTTTAAAAGCTCATGAAATTCAAAGCTGGAGAATCTAGCATGAGGCAATACTTAGGCTTTAGCCCTTTCTCATCTTGTAATTGTTTGCTTTTCTTTGCTCTATGAATTCTTTATGGCTCAGAATATCAAAAATGCGCCAACAGTTGCAGTAGATAAAAGATCCTCTGCCACGTGCAATCCGCGGGGAGAGCGTCACTGGAGACCAGGGGAGAGGTCTGACCTTTCGCTGCACATTCACTCCATGTAGGAAATAGGATTTTCACACGAGTGGGGGCAGTCTCAGCACGAAGCTCCTCATCTCTGAAATATCTAGTCCTCTCAGGGTAAACTGTTGATGTCATTATTAAGTATCCATTAATCTAAAATATTTCTGTCTTTACATCCTTTTTGGCTAAGATTTTTTTATTTATATAATATAAACCTTAAAATCAAAGCTATTATATTTTTTTTACTTTTGCCCCATTTATTACATACAAATACCATACCTGTAATCTCAAAAAGGTTCTCTTCTGTTAAAGCCCTAGATATATGAGTTTATACTCATGAGTATATATTATATATACTAAAATATATCTAATATTTATGAAATATCTTCATACATTCTTATGATATGCTCCAAATATTTTAAAGAGTTTAAAATAATCTTAAAATCAGTGAACCTTCAAAATAAATATCAATTATCTAGATCATCAAATAAAAGGAAATATCTCTAGAATTGTGCTTACTCAGAACAGTCTTAAAGATATAAAATTTTTCCATTGTATGTGGAGTCCTTCCCTTCTAGGGAATCGTGAATTATAACTTATTTTGAATTTCTAGAGAGCGATGGATATGTAAATGTATAGCACAGAGAAAAATTAGTTATTTTCCTGGTATCTTAAGACATCAGAAAAAAGACAGGAGAAATTTTTAAAGAATCCTTCATATCTGTTTCCTTTGATTTCATAGCATTCTTTTAAAGAGATTGAAAAAGACTTGAATTCATTACAAGTCCTTAATTGCCAGTTTCTCCACAAAATAGATGTTTATGTGCAGGCTTCAGAATAGCTACCATTCATTTGAGGGAGATCTTGTACAGCCGAAGTTTAAATAAATAGCAATGTTTTACTAAGTTTGCAAAAGCGTAATTAGTCCTAGAGGCACAATATTTTTAAGCGTCAGACACTTGTTCTCCAGCTGTACTGTTTAGATCTGTAGTTTCAGAAGCAGCTTATAGCCATCTCATTGAAGTCCAAGCCTTTTCATGACTGACAAGCACTTTCACTATGCCTGTGCTCACAGAGACAGAACAATACATCGCCACTACTTCTTTGATAGAGGCATCTGCTACCTTTTTTTTTTTAGTTCAATGGTGCATATAAACACTTCAAAACATATTCCACTGGGGCCCAGTAGCGTTAATTTGTGTTTGTTCTGTCATGCAATTATATTAGAGAAATGAAATAACTGATTGGGAAATTCACAGGTGGGCTGAAATAGTATTATAGTTTAAACAGCATATCATTCCTACAATACTGTGCTGGAGTCTCCAGGGGTTCATAGTATTCATTTCTCTTTTCTCCAACAATACCCTGGTGGAAATCATTCTGAAGTATTCAAAGGTTTTTGTTTTTAAGTAGCAGATGTTTTATTTTTTTCATGTGTACAGCAAATAACAAAGACAGCATTTATAAATTATGTTCACTTTAAGAACTTTGTAGGTAATATATCCTTCTTACAGCTTGTTCAGTTGGTACTTTCAGGGGCTTAATGGGGTCACTGGCAATAGCACTAAGTGTTGACCCCATCTGAACCAGTAGAGTCTGTTCTATACCTTGGAATGTGTGTATGTACTTATAGCTATGTTCACTTAAAACCATACAGGTTGTGATTGTTCCTATAAGGAATCGAAATGTATACCGTATTGCTTGGTGCAAATCCATCACTCTACTTAAAGAAAAAATAAAACAGAAAATAGATGGATAGATAGATAGATATTAAATATCTAGTTTAACATATTTTATTGATTATGCTATTACAGTTGTCCCATTCCTCCCTTTATTCCAATCTGCCCTGTACCCCACACCCCCACCAGCATTCCCCCACATTATTTAATATCCATGGGTCATACATATAAGTTCTTTGTCTTCTCCATTTCCCATTCTATTCTTAACCTCTCCCTGTCTATTTTGTACCTACCATTTATGCTTCTTATTCCCTGTATCTTTTACCCCATTCTCCCCTCCCCCTGTCCCTACCCACCAATGACACTCCATATGATCTCTATTTCTATGAATTTAGTTGTTTGCTTAGTTTATTTTTGTTTTTTTAGGTTTGGTTGTTGATAATTGTGAGTCTGTTGTCATTTTACTGTTCATATTTTTTATCTTTTTCATAGATAAGTCCCTTGAACATTTCTTATAATAAGGGCTGGGTGATGATGAACTCTTTTTCTGGGAAACACTTTATCTGCCCTTCCATTCTAAATGAAAGCTGTGCTGGATAGAGTAATCTTGGATGTAGGTCCTTGCCTTTCATCACTTTGAATACTTCTTTCCAGCCCTTTCTTGCTTGTGAAGTTTCTTTTGAGAAATCAGCTGATAGTCTTATGGGAACTCCTTTGTAGGTAACTGTCTCTTTTTCTCTTGCTCCTTTTAAGATTCTCTCTATATCTTTAATCTTAGGTAATGTAATTATGATGTGCCTTGGTGTGTGCTTCCTTGGGTCCAACTTTTTCTCTGGGCTTCCTGGACTTCCTGGAAGTCTATTTCCTTTGCCAGATTAGGGAAGTTCTCCTTCATTATATTTTCAAATAAGTTTTCAATTTCTTGCTGTTCCTCTTCTCCTTCTGGCATCCCTATGATTTGGATGTTGGAACATTTAAAATTGTCCCGGAAGTTTCTAAACCTCTCTTCATATTTTTAAAATTCTTTTGTCTTCATTCTGTTCTGGTTGAATATTTATCTTTGTATATGGTAACAGTGCTTTATTTTCCCTCCTTTTTGCTGTTGCTTACACTTCTTCAGCTGAGAATTCCCCTTTCTCCTCTTTCCACCTACTCCCTCTCTTGACAGTGAACTTTTGAGAACAAGGATCATGTCTTTTTGCATTTAAATACCTTGTCTCACAGTTGATGCTCAAAGACTATGGAATGATAATTTTATCCTTATTCTATACTGGGAAAAAAAAGGGAGAGAGATGTTATAAGACCTCACACAGTCTGAATCATAGACCTCTTTATCATATCTCTATTAAAACAGTTTTTAAAATATATTTTAGGGTTCCAACAGAATGATCTCTACTCTGATTTGTGACAATATTTAAGATGATAGTAAAGGAATATTAAAAATATGAATCCACAGCAAAGAATAGCAAAGTATAGCAAAGAAGACAAAGTGGCCAGAAATCCAGTGGAGGAACAGACTCTGGTTAGGCAGTCAGAGACTCTACAGCTAGAAATACTGAAATCTAATATATGTGCAGAGGCAAATAGGGCTGTGGGATGGCAATGGTGTAAGAGTATGAGTTCATGTGTCTAGAGCAATTTGAAGCTATTGAAAACTTTATGTTTGGAGGATCAATAAAATCAGATCTACTCTTTGTAAAGATAAGTGAGAGCCAAGGATATATTTGGAACGTATATTAAAAACACAGGTTTAATAAACTCAGAATATGAGGTATGACCAGAAGGTGTCCAGCCATGTAGTATGAAAAATAGACATTTAATGAAGATACAAGGAACATTGTACACAAGACAGTGATGCCTCAGTCCCCTTCAAAGTAGGCACCTTGACACCTCACACAGTTCTCCAAATTGCCATCAGCTGCCTGTCATATTTTCCCAAATTTCATTAACAGTCTGAAATCTCTTCCCTTTCAAAGGTAATTTTAGTTCTGAGAAAAGTTAGAAGTCACAGGGCACCAAATCTGGGCTGGAGGGGGTCTGAGTCACCTGGGTGATTTGAAGTTTCATCAAAAAACTGTACACGAAATGTGATGCATGAGATGGTGCATTGTCCCGATGAAACTGCCAATCACCAGTTACCTGTAGCTGTGGCCTTTTGAATCATCCAAATAGTTTCTGCAGAGGAATGTTCAAGCTTAACACAAAATTTGTTGCAGTTTTGTTGCTCTACTCACTCAGTCATTTTGAATGCTACAGGCACACATGAGTGAGTACACATGCTCACTCAAAGGCATCTACGGCCCCCACTCACTAGTACAGTGAAGTTGCCATTGTTCACACACGCACATTCCTCTCCACTCTCTTTGAACGCCAGGTTTGCATCGATGCCCCACAAACCATTCTTATTGTATTAACAATGACTGGACTTTTTCTGAGCAGACTTATATAAAATGTTCTTGTAAATTCATTAAAAAAGTGAAAACACACATTAAAAAATAAGCAAAGGTTATAAAGACCTAATTCACAAATATCCATAATACAAATATCCAAATAATTACAAATATCCAGTAAATACAATGATGAAATTTTAACTATCAATGAAACATTTTTATCTATAAAACTTCATAATTAAAATTGTTAATATTCATGGTATAATACTCTGTAGCCATTAAAATTATATAGCTTAATTATATATATATATAGGCATAGAAAGATGTCAAAAATTCATGATTAATAAAAACAAGGGTTTCAACAAACTATTGCGTAATTCCATATTTTGTAACAGCTATGTATGCATGCAGTCACACACACATACATGTATAAAAGGCTGGAAGAAATAACAGCAACTAACTCTAAGTGGGAAAACTACTTTTGAAATCAGAAAATTATAAAACTATTCTCATTTTTAAATAAATGAATGTGTATTATTATTCAAAAAGTTTTAGTATGCTGAGTTCTGTCCTGGACTTAACACTGTGCCAAATGGTGTGAAAGGAAGTAAAGTTTGACATGTTGTTTGTTTTTGAGAGCAGCCACTCTAGTTAAGAGAACAGAGTAGATGTATTTAAAATTACTAAACCAAAGCAAACCATTGTTCATAACAAGATAAGAAATATAGGTTATATATGCTACTTGAATTCACAGGACAGATGACTTTCAGTTAGAATTCTCAACATTCACTTACTCATTTCACTAAAAATTGTTGAGTTTCCAATCTTCATCAGTTATTGGTAAGTCCTAGAAGTATGAAATATAAAATAGAATCCCTGATCTCAAGAATATCAAAAGGAAAAGACAGATGGTTACACAAAGAATGGCTAGGCATCCAAAACCACAACATAAACCCCAGAGCATCTTATCTGACTGGCAGGACTACACAGTAAGAATGCTGAGCTCAGCACTCCCTTGTTAACGCCTTGAGAACAAGACTGTTCACAGTCTTACCATTGGCCCTTACACACGTACACACCACACCAAAGGCCTGCACCTACTATAATTCACTAATTTCTCCCAGTATCCAATGCACCCCAACTTCCTTTATACCACTGGTAAGAGTGAAAATTTGTCCTACGTCAGTCTCCTGCTTTGCTTTAATTCTCAATTGGTTCAGTACTCTGGAAGGGGAAATAGAGACTGCGGTTTTCATTTAAACAGCAGGCCAAGATTATTGAGAAAGAGATAAAGCAATCTTTTTGAAGGTAATATGGAGTAGAATTGAACAAAACACATTTGGACAAAAGAAGCTACTATTATCTTTAAGCCATTGGCATATTTTTATAATAATAAGTAATAGTGACTTTGCTAAATTAGGAAATGAGCTAAGATCTCTCCCTGTGTTATTTAATATATTCTTTAGAAACCTGCTAAGAAAGTGCACCCTTTCTTTACAAATAAGTAGAGAACAGAGAGTGTAAATAAGACAACAAAGACATAGTAAACCGTCAGATTAAGGTTCAAAGCAAGTTCTGTCGAACATAAAATTGCACTCTTTCTACTAAACCACATTGTTTTCTTGTAACTTTTTTCCAAAAATGTCTCCTTTAATAGCATAAATATGTTAAAGCAGTTACTATATACTAGACTCTTAATTACTGGTTGTGAAGAGAATGATAAATAAGGCAGTCTCTTTATTTAATGATCTCACTTTCTAACCAATTACTGTCAATAGACCCTGTTATTTCCTTTCCCTATTGTTAGGATAATATCACCAAATAAATGAAACAGAATGACTTGTACATAAATGAATGAATAGATGTCAGGTACTCTAAGTTCACCAGACAAAAGCATTCCATGAGTTTAAGGTATTGCTATTATTATGAATTGGTGCCAAAAATCTCCATGACTCATTTTTTTATATACTTTGACTTCATGTTTCCAATATACCTTTTCATATGCCTATTTTGCTCACTTTAAAATTTGTTCATATTTTAGAGGTAAATCTAATACATAGATTGCCAGTTCACCTACTTTTAAGTTAGACTGAGACGATGTTCAAAGGCTGGTGACGTTTAGGAACAAGGAAGCAGGAGACTCCATAGCAGGACTTGTATACACAGAGGCAGACCGGTTCACTGCAGAGCTGCTCAGCTGCAAGTCTACACGTATTTTCATCTTGGCAGCAGGCACCTTCCTTCTTAGGCACACAATGCTGAGGAGCAAGGAGTCCACCCACGAATCAATTGTGATTTATTACATTGCAATTTAATCTATAAATTTTTGCACTCTGGGAAAGTTTGTGAAAACCTCAGATGGTAACAATGCACTTGAAGATAAGATCAAAGACAAACCACTTTTTGTAAAATAGTGTTTGAGTTTACTCTTTATTAGCTCTTATCTGGAGAGAGAAAAATAAAGTAATTATTTTCTTTATACACAAGAAATCTCCAAGTCTTTGCAGGTTTCCCTGTTTTTCTCCATTTCACTGATGTCTAGGCATGCATTTGAAGCTTTCTTTAGATATTTAAATTTATATTCAATTTATATTTGCATGTTACATTGGCATAGTAAAATTTCTGTTCAGAAGTAGCACAAACAACTGATAAGGAAGAACCACTAAACTTTTTCCAAGATCATTAAATTTGGAATTTAAAAACTAGGGTCATATTAAAACTGTACATTTTTTTAATCCTCACCGGAGGACATGTTCATTGATTTTTTTACTGAGAGAGAGAGAGAGAGAGAAAGATCCGTCCAATGCCTCTTTCTTCTGCACACAATCCAACTGTGGATCAAAACCTGCATCCAGGTTATGTGCCCTGACCTGAAATCAAACCCACAACCCTCTGGTGCAGGAACAATGCTCCCACCAACTGAGCAACGTGGTCAGGGTACCTTTTACACTTTGAGAACATACTTAAACAGAGAGGAATAGTCAAAGGCAAAGTTTTTAGGTCAAATGGCATCCTCCAGAGAAATAAATTTAACCAAATGCAAATAAAACCATTTGTGGCCTCTGACTATAAAGAAAGCCCTAAAATAGTATACGATAAAAGTATCAACTAAAAATCTCAAGGTTCTGCACTGGGGGACATAAGCACTATTAGAATAGCAAGATGCAAAGGAAAGAAACACAAATGCAATAAGAATAACAGCATATAGAAGAGGAGAAGAAAAGTGTTGGATTTTGATTAAAAAATAGAAAGAGAAGTGGGACAAATGTTTAAATAAATGAGGTTTTCTTTAACTTTGGTTTAACCAATGGTGTACTGACATGTTGAGATTGTAATTAACATGGTTTTGCATTCAAGATGGTGCAGGTGTACTGAATATAGTCAGAATATAGAAGACTTCAAAAAGTCTTGTATTTGGGAAACTGAGGTCTGTTTGGCCTAGCATTTCCCCCCAAATTAGTTACACACAGCTCTTTGCCATCTATGACTCAAATATGTAAAACGACATCAACTGTTATAAATGAGTTGATGAAATACAGGCACATCCAGGTGAGACTTTCCAGGTACCTTAGACTAAAACTCCCCCAAAGGAAGTTGCCAGGTCCTGTTTGGTCACTACTACATATTAGTATCACACACATTTGACACTTGAAAAAGTGCTCAGTTAATTATAATTAAATGAATGAATGAAGAATATAATAAATAAATGAAGAAATTAACATAGATTACTTTGAAATAACTAGCAGTGAGGACTACGTCAACAGGTTCTTTTGTAGTATTAAATGAGTTAATATATGTAAAGGTTTTTGGATAGTATCTAGAAATTAGTTTGTGCTCCAAGTGTTAGCTATAATTATTATTCATCCATAAGCAAGGTGGTAGTTAGGGTCAATAGGGGTGTAAAAGAAACTGACTCCTAAGAGTTCTTAAAGTTAAGGAAAAAAAAGTAGAAAACTCTTGTGGATTCTAGAAGGCGTTAGTATCCTCAAAAGAATCCACTAAAATTGAATGTCTGATTATGAGTCAATTTCTCATAAATATGTTTGAGAGTTGGCATCAATGGTTCCAAGCAGTTAAGTCCAGTTTCAGGAAGTATTTTACCCAGTGGCTGAAAACATACAGAACACATCAAGTTTGCGAACAACACTCACAATAGCATGGGATTGTCTTTAAAGGCTTTAGATTTAGAACAGGCTTCCCTGCAAAACCAGCAACGAAAACATGTAAACACAGCTCTGTATGTACAGTGCCATCCAGACCATCCTTTTACTCACCACTTCTGTCCTGCTGCCTATTCTGATCCATCCTGATGAGACAAATCCCTGGCCATCGGCCACCTAAGGGTAGCAGAGAAGGCTTATGTTTATGTCCTCTTTCTGTGTGCATTTGTTGAAACACGTGTTCAGCATCCAGGTCTGGTGATGTATGGAAGAAGAGGGGTATCTTTACTGGCAAAAGTGCAGTCTGTCAGTGTTGGCTTGTTGCACTTACTTGGGAGCAAGCTTGCAATTTCAGTGATGCGTTTTCATGATTCTTAGGTTTTGTTGTCATGCAAAAAGGCCCTGCACTTTTATTTTCCTTTCCAGGTGCCTTTGTTTGCCACTAATTTTTGGCCAAAGTATTTTTGGGAAAGAGGAGATTATTCTTTCTTTCCCACCTCTCTGCTGGCTTAAGAAACAATGGCATCGCTGGGTATCTCTTTCAGCGCTAATCTAAGGAGTGCCATTTTTCAGCAGTAGAGGGAAAGAGCAGAGCTTCAAAGAGTGTATTCATCATCTTTCAGCTGTTCTATTCTTGCTGGTTCCCAGCTCTCCAATTTAGGGGAAGTGTCATGAATTGATTTGTAAAGTACTCTTCTACTCTTTCCCACCCCATTTTACATCCCTCTCCATGAAGAGAGATAGATACGTATTTATTCTTCACATTATCTTTTATTTATTTTTAAAAATATTTTATTTATTTACTTTTAGAAAGAGGGGAAGGGAGGGAGAAAGGGAGAGAGAGAAACATCAATGTGTGGTTGCCTCTCACACAGCCCCTACTGGGGACCTGACCTGCAATCCAGGCATGTTCCCTGACTGGGAAATGAACCTGCAACCCTTTGGCTCACAGGCCCGCACTCAATCCACTAAGCCACACCAGCCAGGGCAGACATTATCTTTTAAAACATCCTTAAGAGCATATTTATTGCCCCATTTTATGCAAAAATAAGAAATTATTTTTTACATTTTTTGTAAACATGTATTTTGGTCAGCTTAGGAGAAGTTTTTGGATGACTATTTTTAAATTAATCACATGGGACAATGACCAATATATATTGCTGTAGTTTTTTTGTTCAGTAATTAGCAAAAACAGGCTAATTACTGAGCAAAAGTGATTCACACACATGATAGAAATCAGTTTTATTTTTATAAATATTATGTGGGTTTGATGATTGTGATAAAGCATATATAAACAAACAATTTTTAATTATGTGAACTTGGAAAAAAGGGGCAATGTACTAAAAGTGACAAGCTGGAGCAGATCATGGGCACATGGAAAGAAACCTGGGGACCAAAAGTAACCACACAGGATGATCTGATCACAGATTCCTAACTGGGCAGGTCATGGTGCTTAGTCCCATGACTAAGCAGGTCATGTCCCAGGCCTATGGTTTCTTTAGCAAAGGTCAATCTTTACCCTAAGTTGAGTCCTTCCCGTTATTATTATGCATCTTGGATAACACCCATTTGCAATGTCAGAGTAACTTCCCTTCTGGGCCCCTAGGAGATAAACTGCCAGCATCACAGCACAAGATCACCAGAGAGCAGGAGACCACAGAACTCCTCATTGTTACCTTGTCGCCTGCACACCATCTCTTTTTGCTGTACATGTAAATCATTAACTATCCTGTAGCCACCAATGTAAAAGAGTATGTGTTTCTCCACTTTGTTTTCTGTCTGATTCTAGAGATTCCCCTGCTTTGCTTTCTTCTACCTCCTTAATCTGCCACCGATGGATTTCATGTAACCTTCCTTACATCTTTTCCTTTGATCCTAAATGTATGAAATGAGTTGCAAAATTTCTATTCTCTGGAGCATTTTTCCTAATCAAGATCTTGCTCTGGGATCGTACTCAAAATTTTAACTCAAACTCTTATAAAATGTTTCTACAAGTTGGGCAGCCTTTATGTTACTTTTGTGTCATCGTAAATAAACATAGATAACACCATAACTAGAATAATTAGAATTAAAAGGGCAGGATGTAATAGCACACATCCAATGTAAAGGTCTCCCGCAAACTCAGAGAGGTTAGTATGTTGCATTGGAACAGCTTTCATTTTTAACAGCATTTTATTAACACTGTTCATAAAAAGATAAGCCAAAGATTGGAGAGGGATATTTGCAACACGTAAAATTGATAAAGTATTAGCACCTCTTACACATAAAGGACTTAATAAGAAAATAATAAATAAAATTAAAGTAGAGAACATACTAAAATAGGTATTTGATATAAAAGGAAGCATTAACAAACATGACAAATCTTTAAGAAGGACTCAACCTTGTGAGAAATGTAAAAATGAAAGTTAAGATGGAATGAGATGCCTTGTACACCTACTAGATTACTAAACTATTTTGACAAGTCAACTATCTATAAGATTGGAGGAAGGAGAACATTGCTGGTAAGAGTAGAATTTGTTTAAACAACTTCTGAAAACATTTGGCATAATTTGTTACTATGACATATGCTATATGCAGTGATTCCTCTTCTGTACATATACTCTGGAGAAATTTTTGAATTAGTAAACAATCACTATAATGCTTTCAATAGTATTATTCCAAGTAGCAAAATGATAGAATCAACTCAAATATCCATCAAAAGAAAATTGTATGAATAAATTGGGATAGGTCTGCACAATAAAATGGTCCATGCAGATGAAAAATTAATGAACTGTGGCTGTATCAACATGGATGAATTTTGGAGGGCGATAGTTGAGTTCATAAAAAGCAAGTCACTTACTGTGCACAATAAGCTGTACTTATTGTGATATCGTCTTGATGAAGTTCAAAAATAGCCAACACTGAAAATGTATTTTATTGATACTATACATTAAAATTAAAATATGTAAGTATGCATATGATAAATTAAAAATTTAGAGTAGAGTAGCTCTGTGAATAAAGGAAATGCACTGAAGGGAGGGTATATGTGTGAACTGGGAGATTCTTGTGTATTCTTCCAAAAATAAGACTCATCTGAAATAGGCAATGTGTTTATCACTTTCTTTGGCAAATCATACAATGTTCTATGCAATATGCTACATGTTTTTGCTTTTATTTATCAGGAGACCTTTCCATGTCAATTATTTCAGTTCTAGCTTTTGCTATCACAAACAAGACTGCCATCTGCATACCACATACATACATCTTTGCTCACTTGTTCAATGCACATCACACATTACTGTGCTTCCCCATCCCCCGAGGGTTAGTGCAGAGAAGGGGGAGGGGAATTCTCACTGATCAAGAGCGGAGTGCCACACGAAACTGTTTATTAACACTGGTCTGAGAGTAAACAAAGAAACCAGAGACATACCCAATCTTATTAACTCAGAAAGTTTTCTGAAGGAGGAAGCCCAAGGAATCCACCTACCTGTTTCATCCATGGGGTTTTCTGTTCTTATCTTCCCCCAGCCTTCCTCTCCACTCTGGTATCACCACCTACTTTGTCCTTTGCACTTTCCCTGCTGCGGTCCCATTAACTTTCTCTGAACAACATGTGCTGAATTACGCCTTTGATTCATATAAAATCATTTAGCACTTAAAAATGGTTAAATATTGGCAATCGCATATGTTCCAACTTACATTTTTGATTCCTTAATGCTGGGAGTGAAAAAACCTCTTCAGTGGCCATTACCATGCCCTCAGTCCCTATATACAGTTGTAGTCGTACGGTCCACGATAACATGAATGTGATTTCCCTCCTTCAGCCCCTGCCCCAACCCTGTCACTATCTTTCTACTTAACAGCTGAGATCCACTGTTTTGAACTAACCAGAGTTCTTGCACCACTGTTACGCTATTAGGTTTACCTCACTTGAAACATCACACGAACTGAAAACACTCCTCACACGCCAATGCAAATCCTAGGGGTAAAGTTAGAACGCTCCAGCTTCACCCCGTCCGCTCCAGTCCGGTGGGCGCCACGCTCCCTTGCACGTTACAGAGACCTACTTTGTTTTGTCATTAAGGGTAAACATTACTACATGAGGCAAGCTTTGGATTCTTTGCACAATTACTGGAGAAAACATTCTCTATTCCATGTCTCATCTAATAGGCCCAGGAGAACCCTCTGTTTTAGAGATTCTACCATGAGAAAACATGTTTTACTTCCGAATTAAATGTTTTCCACTATGCAACAGAAAAAGGCACGTTTCTTTTCGTCAAATAACAATTTTTAGCTTAGTGCTTTGGCCACAGATAGCGTCAGAGTATACTGAAGCTACAATAACTTCAAAGTCCCTTAGCGCCAAAGCTAACCCTAAGCCTAACTCAACTTTGTTGCATTCCACAACTATACTTACAATGGAAACTTCTACATTGACATTTTCACTGGAATTGATATTATTTAAGTAATTTTATGTTTTCTAAGTAATCAACTAAAATAAAAAATAAATAACTAAAAATGGGAAATCTACTATAGCATAATTTAGAGTAAACCCACACAGGAAAATTAAGGATCTAACAAAATTAATACAATTGTATTGAAACAGCATATAGATCATAACTATGTCATGATTTGTTTTTAAAATAAGCCTGGTGGTGTAGTTCAGTGGATTGAGTGCTGGCCTGCAAACCAAAAGGTTGCTCGTTCAGTTCTCAGTCAGGCCGCGCTCTTGGCTGTGGGCCAAGTCCCCAGTTGGGGGTGTGCAAGGCAGTGTGTGCCTCTTGCACATTGATGTTTCTCTCCCTCCCTTACCCTCTCTCGAGAAAGAAAGAAATAAAATATTTTTTAAAATAATTCACTATTATGAATTTCAGATACCTAAAATGGCTGGAATTCGACCAACATAAAATGTTTAAAAGAAATAGAAAATACTCTGCATGATGCTACAATGGAAGATACACTTATTCTAACCTGTAGAATGTACAAGTGTGACCCTAAAGTAAATGACGAACTTTGGATTGCAATGACATGCCAACGTAGCTTCATCAGCTGTGACATATGCACCACTGTGGTGAAGGACGTTGATGATGAAGAAGGCTGTGCCTATGTGGGCAGAGGGGGATATGGGATACCTATGTTCCTTCTTCTCAATTTTGTACCTTCTTCTCAGTTCTGCTCTAAAACAAATCATTTAAAATGTAAATTGAAAAGAATTAGACAAGAATGAATTTTAATTTTTATTTGGTATATGCAGAACTTTCTAAAGCCTAGAAATGATACATTACCTTCCATAGAAAAATATTTCTAACGCCATCTTTTGTTTAACACATTGGTTTTTGCCTTAGAAAGGTAAACATCTGCCTCAAATCTGAGTATATGTGAACAGTTTCAAAAATAAAATGTTTAATCAATACAATTAATGCTTTTGAGAAAAGCCAAACTAATTCCAATTCCTTCACAAACACTTATTATTGAAATGGAGGCAGAAGGCTTAATTGTAAAATATTTTCAAAGGTAACAATCACAGCATCGACAGCTATCAGTAAATGAACTTCACATTGATTTACCATTTTGTAACATGAACCTGTTTAGTATTTAACTGTATTTGTATTGTTTGTGTCTCCTTTATCAATAAAACATTATATATATATATATATATATATATATATATATCCCATTCCCTTATATTTTGTAAAGAAAATGACCCCTGACCCAATCAGTTACATCCTCATCTCCAGCTTAGTACATAGTGTGGTGTACAGTGTGCAAGGTGACAAAACAAGACGATGCGTTCTCATCACTAAAAATTTCAGAGTGGAAGAATATGAATTCTTATTAGGTATACTGGCAAGTAGCCTTGTATTTATGAATCAAAAATCTCAATTCCCACTGGAAGTAAGTAAAGGCATCTGCTACCACATTCTGTTTAAGTAAAAGTATGTGTTTCACACAGAGTTCCAAAAATCAAGTGTCGTATGCAAGCCCGTGCTTTGGGAGCCAATTTTTTCTCTAAAACCTAAGTGTTAAAGTGTATATACTGCATGTGATACCATCTATTATTTTAAGCATAATTTAATTCAGTTCATCTAAATAATGTTATATGTTGAACCCCAGCAACTCAATGTTCTGAGACTACTCTATTTCTCTGTGTCATTTATTGAATGGGTAAGTATATTAGGTTTTTCTTCAGTTCTGTCATTTGTAAAATGGGAAAAAGACCTACATCATTGTATTTTTCTGAATATATGTACTAATTGCTCCCCATTCAAACAGACACCAGGATTGTATCATTATGTAGGGAAAATAAGTAAGAGGAAAACTGCCCTGGTTGGTGCAGCTCAGTGGACTCAGTGCAGGCCTGTGAACCAAAGTGTCGCCCATTCAATTCCCAGTCTAGGACACATGGCTGGGTCACGGGCCTGGTCCCCAGTAGGGGCTGTGTGAGTGGCAACCACACACTGATGTTTCTCTCTCTCTCTTTCTCCTCCCATTCTCTCTCTAAAAATAAATAAATTAAATCTTTTAAAAAATTAAACAAAAAAGTAAGAGGAAAACTTTCCCCTAACTAACCAATTAACCAACCAAACAAAGAAAAAATGGTTTCCCTGGGTTGTAGGTAGAGAGAGAAATCTGTGACTCCTGGAGAATTCTAGGGGTTGCAATACACTGAAGAAAAGGAGGGCGTGTGGTATTTCTTAGGGGGGAAATCTATGCACGTCATGTGTATTCAGCATGAAGAAAGTTTTCTCTGTCCTGGTATTTCAGAAAATCAGTAGAGAGAACCCTGGCTCTGAAAGGGCCACATGATCAGAGGCAATGGATGACTCAGCAGGAACCTATGAGACAGGTGATGGATGATCAAAGGCTTGCCTATCCTAGTTCTGATATCATTCTGATATGTGTGTGTATATATCTTCATCTATATCTATATATCAGATGTGTGTGTGTGTGTGTGTGTGTGTGTATGCAGGTCCATTGATTTTAACAAATGGACCACTCTGGTGGGGGATGCTGATGATGGGGAAGGTCATACATGTATGGAGGCAGGGGGTATATAGGAAATCTCTGTATTTCCCCTTCAATTTTCCTATGAGCCTTAAACTGCTCTAAAAATAGTCTTCATTAAAACAAAAATAAAACCCTTTTAAAAATAGAAGAAAATCAAGATAGAAAGGTTATGTCCCAGCATTTTGCAGAGCACATTAAAGATCAAGTTGTGTTTTACTCAGTTTTGCAGGGTTTTGGCCTAGGAAGTAACATGTCAAGGCATTAATTACAAAATGTTGCATTCTTTTAGAAACAGTATCTTATTTTAATACAGAATAAGAGAAAGTTTTAATAACTCCTTCACTTGGTAGGATGAATTAGAATGCCCTAAGGAAGCAGATCCTAGGAAGAGAGCATGGCAGTAGCTGGGAAAGTTCATTGTGAAAGCAAAAAATATTGACACAGAACACACAGTGACCTGTGAAAGTTACTGCAAAGGACAGAAAGTAACAGCTTTCCCTGCAGCACAATAGAGTATGAGGATATGGAAGCCAGGACAAGAAAATTGTATAGAAAAGTATATAGTCAGCACAAGGAAAACTGATATCAGAGACAAAGCTATTGGACTCATATGAGGTCTGTCCAGAAGGTACCCAGGCATGTAATATGAAAAATAGAGGCATTTATTGAAGAAGACACAAGACACAAGAAACATTGTACATAGGACAATGACGCCTCAGGCCCCTTCAAAGAAGGCACCTTGGGACCTCACATAGTTCTCCCAACCTCCATCATCTGCCCCATCGTATTTTCCTCAATCTCATCAATGGTCTGAAATCTCTTCCCTTTCAAAGGTGATTTTAGTTTTTGGAAAAACAGTCACAGGGCGCCAAATCTGGGATGTAGGGAGGCTGAGTCACCTGGGTGATTTGACCTTTTGCCAAAAAATTCTGCCCCAGACATGATGCATGAGGTGTCGCATTGTTGTAAGGAGGATGCCAATCACCAGTTGCTCATAGCTGTGGCCTTCTGAATAATCCACTGAGGAATGTTCAAGCTTAATACAAAATTTGATACAGGTGTTTTGCTCTACTCGCTCAGTCATTTTGAATGTAATGGACACACGTACACATACTCACTCAGTGGCATCTACTGCCCCCACTAGTACAGTGAAAGCATCATTGTTCATGCATGCGTATTGCAGTCCATTCTCATTGGCTGTCAGGTTACATCGATGTTGCACAAACCATTTTCATTATATTAACAATGGCTGGACTTTTTCCAGACAGACCTCATATTTAGGTCAGGACTCCAATTTGCAAAAAAAAAAAAAAAAAAAAAAGTATTGATAAGGCCAGGGCTTGTCCTTCATCTAGAGAGGCTGAAGTAGAAAGTTGATTATATAACCAGAGTCATAGCCCTTTCCAAATCCATAAACCACTTCATTTCCCCCTCCTCCTGAACAAAATTAAAGGAGTCTTTAATCCACTCTTTGACTGTGTAAGAAATCCATGGGATGGCAGGGACACTGACGTTATTCAAAATGGACATTGAAGAATGACAACTCCTCAACCAAGCACAGAGATCCAATAGAAATTATATACAAAGTATCAAAGAGCCAGAGCCTTAGACTGAGAGATGTTGAATGCTATCAAAAAGTAACAACAAGACCTCAAGGAAGGCCAGAAGTAGACATTTTAAAGCTTCTTGAACTAGACCACACAGGATACAACTGGAAGAATAGGAGAGAGAGAATAATTAGGTGTTCAGATTTCATTTTCTCTGCTTCTGTCCTACCCAAAATTGGACAAAAGCACTTCTCAAGTTATGTGCAACCTAGGATAAATGCTATTTCTTCTCCCTAAGAACCAATGGTTCAAATGCAAAGACCATCACAAATCCCCAAACTCTAACCAGACTGGTGCTGAGTCACATTAAATCCTTGACCCATGTGGGTGACCACAGTGGCAGGAGTTGCTGCCTCTGGAAGAGTTAACAATACAGAGGCAGAGGTACTGAGAAAATCTCAGAGCCCACTTACCAAAACCAAACTATCAGCTGGACACTGAGTCCTTAGAATGATGCAGAACACAAACTTTCCAAATCAGGGAACATGTTTCCATTTTTCAGACATTTCAGGTATAAAAATACCTGGAAAGTTTAACATAGAAAATAAAATACGTTGTAGTTTATTTAGCATGACTGACCATATCAATGATGTGTCCATAGTTTATAAGCCGAGGCAGAATTGTTCATATGTGAAAGACTTTCTAGGGGATGTCTCTGCTCATACAATTGCACTTTCTATGTGAAGTTAATGGAGCTCAGAGCTGTTCAACCCAAAAGGAATGAAAACTAAGAACTATTAACTACAAATGACGTACCAAATAACATGCTTGTTATTTTACATCAATTAATTTATGCTCTGACAACAGTAGCAAAATTACATCATATATGGGAATGGTAGTGTGTTTTAATTTACATTATTATTAGAGTTATCAAAATGAGTAAATAAGCTTATTGGCAAGTTGTGTTTATTTGCTAATATGACAAAGTTTTCTAGAACTAAAGCCAAATATTTTTTAAAGGGAGATTTTGAAAATGAGAGAAACTATATCTTAAATGTATATAAGAATATAAAATATACATGTGTTCTAAGAAAGATGTAATTTAATTGATTCTTTAAAATTCACCTTTGTCTTCCTATAAATCAAATGTTTTCTCCTCACATTTTAATACGCTCATACCCTTAGCCTCTTGGGACATTCTGCATGCATTTCTACATCAGGGGCTTCCATCTTCAAAGCATTTATTGTCATCATTGAGTCTGGAGTTAAGTAATTTTGGTTATTTGTCTTCAATAATGTTCAAACTGATCATTTACAATGAAATACAGCTTAAAATTTATGAACAAGTTAGTAAATTAAAATAAATGGCAAGACAAAGTTGAGATGACTAACATTTATGCTTTAATTTTCTAAAATCAACAAAATAAATACATTATTTTGACAAGGACATGAGTAACTTGAACCTTTAATTTCAATCTAAAATTATAGAAGTAATATAAATATTAGTTTTTTTTTTAAAGTAACATTTTTTAATGGGCTATGGTAATGAAATGCTGGGTTTTTTAAAATTTAATATAGCAAAGGATACTTTAGCTGGAGTGTACACTTTCTTCGGCAACCTCTTAAATGACCTGGAAATTTGTGAGGGCCTTTAACATTATCTTATAAAAAAAACTTCTTTCTGAGAAAGCCAGAGAAAAGCTCTCTTCATTTAGAGAAAGTAGATGACTCTGTCATTATAATACTATTATAAATTAACTCACTGTGTAAATTTAGAATAAAATATCTAAAAGATTAAAAATATTTTTAGTTTTTGATCAGGATGACAACAAAAAGGATGAGTGTAAATACTTCCTTGTTAGAGGTTTTTGACAATATTGATTTCTTTGAAAGTCCCTCTAAAGGAAGGAGCTGGAAAGTGACCTTTTGCCCTCCCGTTTCAGACTATGGATCTGCACAACTTGAATCTTCTATATTTAATAGAGGGCATGCAATACTTAGTCTCGATTCGCTCCAGTGCAAAGATTACCCATATTTCTCTAATTGTGGACTCATCAGCAAGTTTTTGGATAGGTGGTAATGAAAGTTGTTTTGTCTATTGAAAAAATGTCACTACCCCCAAATAAGAATGCATGTTAGGAATGAAATAGCTGCCACAGAAGAAGACTAGATTAAATATTAATACAATGGCATTGGTGCAGCAATGATGTCTCTCTGGGGCTAGGAAAATAGTGACAATGGATAAAATATCTAATTTTCCCACACTTTGTGGCTCATCTTCTCTGGCTCTTCTTAACTTCCATGTACAATAAGGACTAGAAACACAATCACAGTAATGGTGGGTTTTTTAAATTTAATATAGCAAAGGATACTTTAGCTGGAGTGTACACTTTCTTCAGCAACCTCTTAAATGGCCTGGAAATTTGTGAGGGCCTTTAATGTTATCTTATAAAAAAAAACTTCTTTCTGAGAAAGCCAGAGAAAAGCTCTCTTCATTTAGAGAAAGTAAACGACTCTGTCATTATAATACTATTATAAATTAACCCCTCACCACCACCCCAGATAATTGAGATCTGTGTGGATCTATGTAGACCAGGCCATCTACAGACTCTTTCATGTACGGAAGAACCATGTACCACTCTCAGGGTCCTTGGATGCTATCTCTCAAGGCTCTTATCCCATATGGAAATAAATTCTTCATCCAGCCCTTTTAATTAGCAAAAAGACATTGACCTGGCTCCTTCGCATTATCTATCCTTATTCTTTGTTGCCAGCTGCTCGGCTACATAAAGATATCCAGGAATAAAGGGAATCTAGGAAGCATTTAAACTACTACTTACCTAGAACTTCTACCCTCTTCACCTTACAGAAGAGAAAAGTCAGCTTAAAATACTTTAAGAAGGAAAACAGGGACAGACTCATAGATGGACAACAGGATGAGAGCCAGTGGTGGGGAGGCTGGAAGGTGAGGGATTGGGCAAAAAGAAAAAGGATCATGGACATGGATAATAGTGTGGCAATTGCTGAGAGGAGGTGAGTATAAGGGAACTAAATGGTAATGGAAAAAAATACAATAAAGATGAAAAAATTTTAAAAAGTACTTTATATTCTTTCCACTAATTCTACTAGGCAATAAAATGCAAGCAGAGATTAGGACCAAGAGTAACTGGTTCCAGCTACCAGGCAACTTGTGTTTAACAAGTTCTATGGACTCACATCAGCTTCAATATCTAGGACAGGACAGTACAAGATAACAGTTTAGCTGTTGGGTCCACAGAAGCATGAGGCTCTGCAGATTCAGTTGTCATAAGTCGGAGATGTAGGAGAGAGGGATGAGAAGGATAAAGGGAGGTCCTACCACACACAATCTGAGACATGGCTATGGTTTCATCTTTGCCTTGACCTATTTCCTGTCGCCAACCTTAGGTGGAGCTGTGAGATGGCTGAGAGTCAGATTCCCCACTACTACATTGCTCGAAATCCTAATTGAAAGGGTCAAGTGGACCTGCAGGAGGGTAGATGAGGAGACCCAGAAGCCTCGATGTAACTTGAAGCCTGTATACATAAACACCTCTTCCTCTATCCAGGCCTTGATGTTCCTAAAGTTTCCATCTAACTGGAAGAGCAGGATTTCAGCCAGGTATCAGAAGAATGTGAGAGAAACTTTGGTATGATCAGTACTCTAAACAACCCAGAAAGACTGGCCAGGCTAACAATTTCTTATGGATACACTCAGCAAATCCACTTATACTGTGGGTCCAGACAAACAGCTGGGCCAGAACACACTGACCATCTCACACTTATCTAAGCCCCAAAGAAACCAACCATTCTGATTAAAATGACGGCCTAGATACTCAGGATGTTCCAGAGCACCAGACAGATCAACAAATCTTAATGCACACATGTAGGGTGGTTGAGAGTCACTAATTATCCTAATTACCCTGGCCATCTAAGGTCAGTGACCCAAGACAGAATGATGAACTGCATTATACCGCTATCTCAGACCTGCTGACCCCCACTCTCTTCCCCAATCTTTCCTCCAGCACCCAGGAAGTCATCTGCTCATACTATTTTGGATGTCTTTCTGGGTAATTAGAGCCAGAGAAGTCTGGAATTACTCAGAGATCCTAGTTCAGGGCCAATTTTTTCCTAAATTTCAGTGTGGTATGGTTCTCCCATAAACACACATTTTCAAAACAAAAATAAATACATTTTGTGAAAGGTACTGGAAACCTTGACAAACACACGTGACAAGGAGGTTGCAGTGAGTGTCCAGGCTTTGTATACTATCTAAGCTTGTATATACCTCTGAGCCTGCAACGGAGGCCAATAGTAGACATCTGAGGCATTCTCTAATCTGTTTGCTGCATCAAATATATGCTGTTCTTTCAAGAACGTCGCTATTGTATTTATTCAGCGTTATATCTGCACCATCTTTAAAAGTATAGAAAATGAACAAAATGTCTAATATTTCAGTGACATTAGTTAAATACGTTGTTTGCATATATTGTACTGTGTAAAGATCATTCAAGCTACAATCTGAAATATGAGAAAGAGAGAATAGGAAAGAAACCTTGGAAGTAGTTTAAACAAATAAAAATGCCTTGTCAAGGAACAAATGCCTTTGAAGTGAGGCCAACAGTTCAGCACTTCATTTATTAATATCTTCATACATAAGTTTTAGTTCTGTAGTAACTACTTATAAATTTCCTCTTTCTCTCCCCATGCTAAGTTGAACCTTGAGGTGGTAATGATGAACCCCATAGTAGTATAACTTATTGTGAAAAGAAATGTGAAATGGGGGGAGTCGGGAGAGATACAGCAGCGCTGCGGGTCTTGGTGAATGCTGGGTGGGTTGAAGGATGTAACTGCTATTTGGAGCACGACAATGGTGTATTATCCCTCTACATGGCAGTGGTGGGTCATGGGAGGAAATCCATAAGGAAGGGTATGGGGAAAACAACATAAAAAAGCAAACTGTGAGTCCATTTTGTCAGTTTAGTGTTTGTCAGTAGAGACTATTACAAAAATGAGAGAATAAAATTCTCAACATGGAAGAATGTGATGAACTCTTAATGCTGATTTGAGATGAAATTATATTTCTAAAGTTACATCTCTCTAGAGCTGTTATACAAAGGCAACTAAATAAATTATCTCTTGTTTAACAAATAAGTATCTTTCAAAATACAGATTTTATTTTTAACTTGGCAAAGCAGTTCTGCAGCTGTCAATGAATAACTCAGGAAAGTGTCATCAACAAAAGAGCCATTACTGGAAAAGGAGAAATTCCAGAGGAATAATAGAAGGCTTACTTAGGGAAAAAATAATAATTTCACTGCATTTCAATATGTATTCATATTCATCATCTGCATTTTTGTCTGCATAAATGAAATGACTAGTTTAAAGATTTCCATAAAGATATTATATGTACTGTTAATACTAAATCAATCAACAAATAAAATATAAACACCTTTACTGTGTTTGTTCTCAGTGAGCAAAGCAAGCCAAGGAAGTCCATTGAAAATCTTTTCTAATCATTTAAAATTTATGGGAACTGACATTTTCAAGACTGTGTTCACATCTGACAATTATAATTTGGTGAACCACAAGATCTTTGGGAAGAGCAGCCATCCTTTCCCCCTTAGTCTATGAAAGACCCCATTGCCAACTTGGTAACGTCATATATATGTGTGTGTACACACATATGCGCGCACACACACATATGCACACGCACATATGCACACACACACAAAAAAAATAAGTCTGCCCTCAGGTTGCCAGGGTTCATATTCTGGTGCTGCCACTCACTAGCTTTGTAAACTAGCCCTCTGAGCCTCAGTTTCTTAACTAAAAATGGGGGTGCTAATCACAGCACTCCTGCCCTATTGTTATTAAAAAGACAATGTAAATATATCTAGCACAGTGCCTGGCGTGTTCGACCTCCTACAAATGACCACTTCTTCAAGGTCTCATTCTGGAAAGAGTATTGATAATCATTAAAGTACCTAAGGACACAGAAATTCAAATGTAGAAGAGGCAAGGAAAAGGGGAGCAGATGGTGGGGAGACAACATGCAAAAAGGAAAGGGAAAAATAGAGAAAGGGGGCTCTGTGTTTAAGTGGCTGGAATAAGAAAAAAAAGACAAGAGATAATGTCCTTTCTAGGAAAGAGAAAAAGTGAGGGCAGTCCTTTTTATTAGAATTTGTATGGACAGATCATCCCTACCTAGCACTTCAGATACAAAGCTCTAATTACGCTAAAATTCAATAGAGTGAATTTACTCTGAACTCAGTGCATCATTTGATTCATTGTATTGTGTAGCTGACCAGCAGTACTTGAAGTATAAGACGACTCATGCCTTCCCCCGGCAGACAGGCAGACTATTTAACGGTGATTACTAAACATTTCCCAACAATCCATATAAAGGGAAGCTATTGGGTCTGAGCTGTGTCACACATTTTGAAAGACTGTTCACCATTTTTTCTCGTCCTAGTCAAGTAGTGGTCAGAAATCAGTCCATGCCATAAACGCCCACAGGGGAAAAGCTGGATCAGGAGGCTCTATGGCCAGAGTCGATCAGTGATGGCCTAGACACTGAAAGAAAAATCATAAAGTAGAAATACTACGGGAAGTTGGAAGGAGAATTAGGGAACATATGGCTATTTCATTTTTAAGTTCTGCAGTGTGATAAGTCTGCTGTAGATATCTGTGCTTTTATTATCAATGATGACAAAGAATGACTAGCAACTTCAGTTTGTAATCTATCAATATTAACTCTGTTGCCAAATTCTGGCATCAGGCAGTAATTCAAGGTAATTCCAAATTAAGACCTGAGTGCCTTTTCAATGGTGTAAGAGGGGTATTGTCTATGTGTTACTCAGTCTCTATGGTTTCTAGTTCTTTGTGGAAGGAAAAGCATCACACATCCATCCTTCATAATATTAGCACAGAGCTTGTTCTTCAAAATAACATTATCTCCTAGTTCATTGTGTGCCATTAAAAACAAAATATATGTATAATTTCAAATATTTCAAAAATAACATTTTATAATAATATAAGTGAGGGTGGAGCAATCGCTGGAATCACAGGCAAAGCCTGATGTGTGAAACTCAGGCTGATTTAAATCAGTAAACAACTGAGGAAGAGAAAATCAACAAGGTTCTTCAAATGATAATGCTTCACTCCCTGGCTGGCATAGCTCAGTGGACTAAGCGCAAGCCTGTGAACCAAAGGGTCACCAGTTCAATTCCCAGTCTAGGGCACATGCCTGGGCTGCAGACCAGGTTCCCAGTAGGGGGCACACGAGAGGCAACTACACATTGATGTTTCTCTCCCTCTCTTTCTCCTTCCCTTCTCCTCTCTCTAAAAATAAATAAATAAAATCTTTTAAAAAATGATAATGCTTTACACTTTAAAGCATAAAAAGTGGTTCTTGGGAAAAATGATGACACTCTAGTATATTTTGTAACATTGATCCTTTTTATGATTAATAAATTCAAAAGTCAAGGTTGAATTTAAGCTGTTATATGATGCTAACATGCCACTGCTTTGTCTAAATGTTAAAAAATAATGCTTAGACAATTCTATATTTAAGAACTGATTATTATGTTTACCCGAAGACCATATTTTGCTAATGTAGAATAAAATTACCTTTCATTACCTTAATTACCCAATATGCCAATGATAAGGTGAATTTTGGAGTTAGTGGAGAAAATATGGCAATAGCTGTGGTTTAGAGTACTAATATTAGACTGTTTAAATAATGAGTGCTCAAGCACGGAAATCATTGCATATACATCTGTGCTTAAATCCATGCTATCCGTGCTTAACCGTGGGTCCAAGACTACTGAGCTTCCTGGGTGAGTGACTATGGCTAAAAAGAAAGTGCTTTAATAAGATACATTCTTATATCCTTTCCACTTACATTCTAGCATTACGTTTGTAACTGGAAGCTCTCTACTGATTTTTTAAAATCTGTTATTTTTCAAATTTACTCAGTGCATCAAAAATTCTTTTTTTCCTGAGTAGCATCCCCTCCCTTCAGGAGACCGTGTGTGGACAGTCTATGTAGAGCCCTGCTAGAGTCGCAGGCCCATATATTTCCATCCAATCCTATTGGCCCAACAACAGTAAGGATAGAATGACCTCGAAGGTGTCAACGTATCTAACAGTTTAAGGTCACACAGCCAGCTTTGCCATTGTTTTAGAGAACTCCTTGTCTCTGGGCTTCACTGGAACTCTCGAAGTGATTGGGAGTTAATGGACATCTAAGACGGCTCATCTAGTACTATGCTAAGCACCTGGCAGCATACGTGGCTACAGGAGAGAAGCAAATATGCAATCGACCTGAATGAGTTGTAAGGCAAAATGATGAATAGAAAATAAATTGTATCTTTTATTTCTGTTCAGAGTAAGAATTTGATTCAACATAGACCCCCAAACAATTTGATATATTGTTTTTTTCCATAAATAGCAGTAGTGTCAGACAAATGAGAAAAAAGTTAGAACAAAAACTGAACCCCCAAACAGGCTCAGATAGACACTAAAACGGGAGGAAAACTCTGGCCCGTGCATCTGTGGCACACACAACTACAGGTAAAATGGGGGGGAACGGTCATATTCTTAAATTAGTAGGAACCTTTGGCAAGTAACAGAAACGTGCTGCCTAAGGCATTTAAAGAACTAAAACATCAAATTAAAATACATGATTTTAAAAAACAGCCCCAATAACTCAGGAACACCAGCTCCAGATATCTGGAAATAAAAACAAGTGAGAAGTCTCCTTGGGGCACCACCAACAGGGTCAGTCAGCTCAACCATTCTATTCTATTCTTTTTGGTTCTTAGCTCAGGAATTAAATTGTAAGAAGAAAGAAGCTAGCTGGCTCGAATTGCCACCCCTTTGCCTGGAGAAGGGCCCATCCCTTGATTAACAGTCACACAGCTTCCTATCCAATGCATACATCCCCAAAGCAAACTCACTGTCCTCTTATCAGATGTTGAAAATCCAAACCAACAAACATGCACAACCTACTTCTGCAAACTGAGAATAATTATTTTGGCCAAGAAAGCAAGACAAGGGAAAGTAAGTCCATTAATTTCATAGAGGGAACAAATTAGACATTCATTATCAAGTAATTCAACTTCATAAAGTCAGGTGGTAAAGTGTATTCTCCATGCATGTTTGTATTTCTAGACTTGGTTCATAACCAATAAACTAAGCAATAAAATTGCAATAAAAATTCTGATGCCTGATGCTGATAAACTGGATAAACAAGATCACTTACAGCATCCTTCTCTGTCTCAACTTCTTTCTGCCTGGCTGGGCTATCTATCCATCTGAGCTTTGTTTGATCACAGCAGCACTGTGACTTCATGTGAGGTGAAAGAGCTCTCCTGTCACTCAGCTACTACAGGCAAAACTAGGGCATGAACTCTTATGCATTGTTTCTAAGTTCAATTGTTCCACTGGAAGAAAACGGCCTCCTCTTTCACTCAGGTAGAAGAAAGTTACATGACCATAGAATAAACTCCAATGGAGGAATTCCACTGACAATTTCTACTGGCAAAAGGAAAAAGCAATTAGAAGATGTGCTTGACAACCAGAATAGGAAACCCAAAGTAGAGTCCCAACACAGCTGCTCTGTTTCTTGCTATTTGAATCCTAGCACCAACATTCTGCTAACTGCATGTTAATTGCACAGTTTGCAAGACATTATGTCTTAAAGACTACTGTTGGGTGGGTAGGTTGATCATATTAAATTGCTTTTCAAGTATAAAGCTAATTTCAGTGTTCTACAAAACACGCTATTTTCTCCTGTATTTAAAATTTCAAGATTTTTTTTAATATACTAAGCAACACTATAGTTATTACCATTCCCAGGGACCAAAAATTTACTCCTAGCAGAGCACTCTTAGTGCTGAACCATATCTCCACCTTTCCATTAACAAGAGAGCACTGACCAGGAGCAAAGCGGGTACAAGGAAATAGGACATTATTCCTGATTGAACACAGTTCTAAATGTTAGAACTCAAAAGGGGGCTTGTATTACTGCTAGAAGAAATGTCAAGTTTCTTTTCACCAAAGTGTGTGTAAGGTTTTTTTAAACAAGACTGTATGTTAAAATTAATACAGGGCACAACAGATTCACAAAAAGTGTTGGTCTGAGTCACAGGGACCTGGCTCACTGCTCATCAGGAAACACAGTGTCCAGGAGAGTGTGGCCTCTGGGTTCGGCTGAGTGGGCCTGCATCTCAGCTCTGCCAAGCATACTCACTGTGACTCTGGGCATGCTGTTTAGCTTCCCTAAGCCTCAGTTTTCTCATCTGTAAAATGGGAAACGTAAGGGGATGTGTTTGATAAAATATCTCATGCTTATAAAATGCTTATCACAGTGTCTGAAACATATTAAGCACTCACAAAATACTAGTTGTTATTTTTGTATGTTGCTAAACCTGTCTCAGAAGTCATTATTTTATTTGTAAATTGTTTTCTTTGCTAGAGTGCGATTAGGGTCAAATGCGATAATATATGTAAAACTTTTGTGAAATATGAAATAGTATTAAAAATGTTATAATAGTGAAATTAAATGAAATAGTGAAGTCTTAAAAGTAAACAGAGACTGACCCCTGATCTTTCCTGAATTACCTCTTTTATAATGAAGATAGAAAATATTATAGTAACAGAAATAAAGAAAGAATACATATCAGAAAGATATAAAGTAGAATTCCTTGTATTTGTTGTCTAGCAAGTCTAAACTGTCACCAAATAATGACCGATAAAATGAATCATACTTGTTTAAATATGAGAGGTCAAGGACATACATAGGGGGTACAGGTCTAACTTCAGAGTTTGGAAACAAACACAGATAAAAATTTCCTCCTTGCAACAATTGAAATGCTCAAAAATGAAATCGGCCATTTTTAGAAAAGCCTGAAGCTATGATTGTGTGTGTACTAAGTATATTGCATTACAGAAATATGTATCATAATGATATAAACAGAGTAATCTGAATCCAAGTTAGAATGGGATGTTCCTCAAAACAAAACAAGTTTGCCCAATACAACAACTTAACATGCAATGAAAATTATACCCTAACAGCAGGACTATGACAGAAAGCAGACGAAAAAAGGTAAGGATCAGTGGACCTCAACCCAACACTAATGCATGGAGACTGTGTCCCTGGCCTGCGGACAGTTTGCTGAATCAAGCTTCCCTAGGCTGATAGGAGAAGTCCTTCATACAATCTCATTTTTTTTAAAGTTCTGGTTCTATTAAACTAACCAAATGCATTTATCCACTGGAAGTGAACAGTAGAGATTTAATTAGTCATATATTGTGTATATGCAGGTCTATTAGGGATAAACCAACTCTGTGAGGATTAAATCACAGCACTTTTATTAATTTTATTTTCATATCTTTTTTGAGCTTAACAATAGACCTTTCTTTTCTTTTTTTTATTGTTTTTCAAGTATCATTGTCCCCATGTTCCTGCTACCACTTTTCCCCACCCCACCTACCCCCACTTCCCACCCTCAATCCTACCTTTGGCTTTGTCCATGGGTCCTTTATACATGTTCCTGACAACCCTTTCCCTGCTTTCCCACATTTTCCACCTTCCCACTCCCCTCTGGTTACTGTCAGTTTGTTCTTTATTTTAATGTCTCTGGTTATATTTTATTTGCTTGTATGTTTTGTTGATTGGATTCCACTTACAGGTGAGATCATATGGTATTTGGCTTTTACCACCGGGCCTATTTCACTTAGTATAATGCTCTCCAGTTCCATCCATGCTATTGTGAAGGGTAGGAGCTCGTTCTTTCTCTCTGCTGCATAGTATTCCATTGTGTAAATGTACCACAGGTTTTTGATCCACTCATTTACTGATGGGCACTTAGGTTGCTTCCAGCACTTGGCTAATGTAAATTGTGCTGCTATGAATATTGGGGTGCATAGGTTCTTTTGGATTGATGTTTCACGATTCTTAGGGTATAGTCCCAGCAATGGAATTGACAGGTCAAAAGGCAGTTCCATTTTCAGGTTTTTGAGGAAATTCCATACAGTTTTGCACAGTGGCTGCACCAGTCTGCATTCCCACCAACAGTGCAGTAGGGTTCCCTTTTCTCCACAACCTCACCAGCACTTGTTGTTTGTTGATTTGTTTATGATGACCACTCTGACAGGTGTGAAGTGGTATCTCATTGTGGTTTTTATTTGCAACTCTCTGATGGCTAGTGATGCTGAGCATCCTTTCATATATGACTCTGGGCCCTCTGTATGTCCTCCTTGGAGGAGTGTCTGTTCAAGTCCTTTGCCCATTTTTAATTGGATTGTTTGTCTTCCTGGTGTAGAGTTGTGTGAGTTCTTCATATATTTTGGAGATCAAACCCTTGTCTGAGGTATCATTGGCAAATACGTTTTCCCATACATTTGGTTCTCTTTTCATTTTGCTGATGTTTTCTTTAGTCATGCAGAAGTTTTTTTTTTTATTTTGATGAGTCCCATTTGTTTATACTTTATGTCCATTTCTCTAGAGGACAAATCGGTGAAAATACTGCTGCATGCAATAGCTGGGATTTTCCTGCCTATGTTCTCCTCTAGGACTTTTATGGTGTCACGACTTATATTTAAGTCTTTTATCCATCTTGAGTTTATTTTTTTGTATATGGTGTAAGTTGGTGGTCTAGTTTCATTTTTTCATGTAGCTGTCCAGATCTCCCAACACCATTTGTTGAAGAGACTACTTTTACTCAATTTTATGCTTCTGACCCCTTTGTTGACTATTAATTGACCATAGAGACAGGGGTTTCTTTCTGGGCTCCCTATTCTGTTCCATTGATCTATGTGTCTGTTCTTATGCCAGTACCAGGCTGTTTTGATTACAGTGGCCAGACCTCCACATCATTTCTAACCTGACTACTCATGGTACGATAACTGTCTTTCTATGCATTTTCTTTGTTCACATCTATGAAATGTGAAGTTAGTTGAACTAAGATACTGCTGCCAGCAAAGATATATAGAGGCAGCCCAGGTGTCTCTAAATTATTTTTTTATATCTTCATTGTACTTTTTCCACTACCATTTAGTCCCCTTACACCTTCCTGCCCCCAGCAATCACCACACTATCATCCATGTCCACGAGGCCTTTTTCCTTTCTGCTCAAATGACATTTTTTTGTGACTAATAAATGACTCACACCTGTGACATGTTACTTGAAACACCTGGGCTGCCTCTATATGTGTTTTCTGGCAGCAGTATCTTAGTTCAACTAAATTTTGCATTTCATAGATGTGAATAAAGCAAATGCATAGAAAGACAGTTATTATACCATGAGTAGCAGTTGAGTTAGAAATAAGCTGGAGGTCTCTCAGGCTTATTCTTTTCAATTCCAGAATTGTATAAATAAAATAATGGAGAAGGGGATGAAAGGATTGGAAGGGGAGGAGAAAAAAGAAAATAAGAGAGAAAACAAGACAAAATTAAGGGAAATACTGGGCTTACAGATTGGAAAAAAACTTTTTTTTACATCTTACTAAAACAAGGAGCAAGTATTTGAAATGTCTACCTATGTTCAGGGCACTCATAACCTTTATCCCTTTTCACTTTTTATTTCAATGTTCTTGCATGATTTTGTGTTGGAATTTGTTTTTCAATATTTTACACAAACAACCATATACAAATACACTTGAATAACTTACTGTTTGGAAATACATCACTCAGAGCACTGACATTTCTCTTCCTTCTCTTAAATATCTTGTTCAGGCAGCAAGGACTTTAAAAAATATTCAAATAAAATATGAATAATAAATTGTCAAAAATAACTGAACATGAGAAATGGATGAAGATCTAGAAAAATATCCTGCTAGATATGCTTTACTCTTTCAGATACAGGCGGCAGACCCGACAGCCCTACTGCGACCCCAGCGGCCCGCGTCTGCACGTAACAATCCCCACCCTTAGGGTGTGGTGGGTCTGTGACTCACTGGAACCAATGAAATATGGCCCAGGTAATGAGATGCCACTCCTGCCATTACATTGCCTACGTGTATTGATTGTATAAATATAAAATTATAAAATGCATATAATATAAATTATATATAAACTGCTATAAATTATATTTATTTGTTGTACCACTGAAGCTGTGAAATAATAATACTGTCCAGTTTTCATCTACTAATTTTGTGGTAATTTGTCCCACAACAACTAATACAGCTCTGTTCTATGGCAGCTTAGTCTAGTAATGCTAATGCATTTTCTCTGCAGTCACAGGATAGAACCAGATACTCCCAAAATAAAAGCCTTGGTACATCTGTATAAACAATTCAATTTGGGACAAATTACTTAATTTTTTAAGCTTCAGTTTTCTCATGTATAAGCATGGATATGATAATAACTACCTTTCAGGTGTAATGGGAAGGTTAGCAGTAACGAATATGAAAATGCATGGCATTCAACAAATAACAGTTCAAGAAATAGTACAATCTGGCTTATTGGTTGAGGCCATGAGAGACAGGACATATCTTATGCCACAGACTTACTTTCAAAGAGGATGTCGCCCTTCCAGATCTGGTGGTGAACACTGAGACCCACCACCTGCTTTCTCTCACTCTAGCCGACGATTTTCCTTATGACGTGGGCAAGATTCAGGCCATGGAACGGAGCAAGCCTTTGTAGGCTGCAAAGGTTCAAACATATACTCTGAGTTTAATCACATCTTCTCCTAACTCACAAAAGAACTGGCCACATATTGAAAAATGAAATTGTATAGCCAATAAATATCTTTTTCACAATAAAAAATTACAATCACTTAAAAGCTTAAAGTTCTTAGTTTAGCCCAATAAAATCACTTAGCAGATCTCAGCAATAATTATAGTAATTTAGCCTCTCTCATATAAGTAAGATTCTGGGGGAACTTTAATCAAAGGAGACTAAAGATGCACTAATACTGATTCTACTGTTTGTATGTATCTTTTTTAAATTTCTTCACATCTTTTCCCATTTGGTTTAGTTCAAGAGTACCTGGGTTTTAACTGCTAAAGTGCATACTCATTATTGCTAAAAATCAAAAGAGAATTACTCTACAGTAATAAACGTCATAAAAAACAGGCTATACCCTGGAGAAAATTTCTCCATGTGGGAACTAATAAAACCACAATTCTTCTTCAGCTAGAATTGCACATTATCAGGGAAGGGTGGTACAAATATCAAAGTTCTGACTCAGGGGGAAATCATTTTTTAATCACCATATAAGAGAATGGAAGTAGGACTTTAATATACTGTAATTTCAGCCATATATATACACACACATATATATACACACACACGTATATGTATTTTTTCTTTGTCTGATCAATGACATACAATAGCAAACCACAGCATATTTGACAGAACCTTTAATTTCTATCTCACTTGGTTTCTGCTTTAAACACATGCTGAACTTTTGCCAAGAAAACAGTCTCTGGGGGCAAAAGAAGCTATGAACTCTGGGAACCATTATTCTCCTGTGCACTCTTAATAATTCTGAAAGCTACATGGTGGCTAGGATAACCAGAAAAACCCAATATTCACAGATTTAGTTTTACATCACAAAGTGAAAATATTGAGCCACAAAAAACTATCCATTAACTAACATCAGTGTAAATGTTAACATTCTAAATCTTTAAGGCCTCAGTCCCACTATAAAACAATGAAATACTCTTGATTGCTCTTCTTACTGAGATTTATAAAGGGTTGAATGCTTTATATAGTTTCAATGAAAAAATCACTTTACAACTGTTCTGAAATTTAATGAGATTAGTGAGTATGAGGAATTTAAAATACATATTAATAAACTCAATGGTATATTCATTTTATTGAGTAAATCTGAAGTTCACATTTCTCACTCGATTCTCATAATTGTAAGTGACAGAGCCGTACATTTGATGAACTTCATAATTAAAACTGAAAATCCACCAAATGGAAAGTTGTAAGAATGGATTTTATAAGCATAATAAATATCACCATACACGTGATCTTTAGAATAAAATAAAAATTATGTTTATCTTTTATAGCCTAGAAAAACAGAACATGTAAAAATATTAGATACTTTTGCTAAAGTACCTAAATGCTAAAGACAGATGCTAAAGATTTCTGAAATTAATATATATACATATGTAATAACTTAATCCATATTTTTATGTTTACAAAAAGAAAAGACTCAAAGCCTAGTTCATTTTATCATAGCAAATGCACAAGGACTTCAAATAATATTGGAAAAATTGATAATGGTTTCTTAAAATTTTCTGTGTTTTAGTAGGCATCTTGGACTTCTCTCAAATATGTCTCACAACATTCTCCAAAAGTACAAATCAAAATTAAGGTGCAGTAAGAGGTTATGTGGAAAAAAGGCCTTATGCTACTCAGTTACACATGTCAAAACAAGGGTTTCTAACATCAGAGATCCAAAATGCCCAGAGTGCACAGGTTCACTAAGAAAAGAACATTATCTCACTCCTTGAATGGTGCAAGATAGCTTATCTTTTTATACATATCTCTACTCTTCCAGCAAGGTCTACATTAAACAATAATCTATGTCTCAGGAACTGCGTTTAACCTCACTGAAGATACCTATATAGGTCCAACCACAGTTACCCTATTTGCAAGTTCCTGAATGCAACCTGTACTTGTCTGCCACTGGCTTTCATCCCTTCCTTTCCTCAGCCTAGAATATTTTTCAAATGCCCTGTTTACTCACATTCCTAACTGGCCTTTTAAAATGCTGTTCATTCTTTAAAATACAGCAAAAATATGTTTCCCCTCTGATGTCCTCAATCACCACAGCAGGAATTAATCACTCCTTCCTTGGGGCTTCCTAGCATTGTGTTTATACTTAACTTTTGACACCTGTCACTTCAAGCATTTTGTTATGGCAATTTTGGAACACATTTTTCTCCCCCACTGTAAAATTATTTACATCAGGAGTAACAGTTTAGTAAACATTGGCTGAATTTAATTTAATTCCTAATGTTCTGCATGAAATGCACAGAAAACAATTAAAATCCTTCTTTGGCTCTTATTATTAAAATATATTCCTCCCAAACTGCACAATTATTCCCAGCAGTAAATGAACTCTGGGGTACTGTTCATGAACACGGACAGTTAATAAATATCTCCTCTAATTCGAGATTGCCTACAAGGGATGCAAAAACTCTGAAATACATTTTTTTTCTGAGCCCAGATATAGAGTCACAGTAAATTGTTTTCTTTACTACACCTTAACTAAATTTTTAACTAAATTAAAAAATTTATATAACCCTGTCTAGACTGGCAGTTATAAACTTTTTGGTAAGAATACCTTTCCAATATCAAAAATATCAAGACTCTACATCACTGGTTGTCTGCTGCTATGTCCCAGCACTTCGAACACCAGGAAGACAAACAATCCAATTAAAAAATGGGCAAAGGACTTGAATAGACACTTCTCCAAGGAGGACATACAGAGGGCCCAGAGGCATGTGAAAGGATGCTCAGTATCACCAGCCATCAGAGAGATGCAAATTAAAACCACAGTGAGATATTACTTCACAGGGTCAGAATGGACATCATTAACAAGTCAACAAGCAAGTGTTGGAGAGGATATGGAGAGAAGGGAACCCTAGTGCACTGCTGGTGGGAATGCAGACTGGTGCAGCCACTGTGCAAAACAGTATGGAATTTCTTCAAAAAACTGAAAATGGAACTGCCTTTTGACCCAACAATCCCACTGCTGGGATTATACCCTAAGAATCCTGAAACACTAATTCAAAAGAACCTATGCACCCCAATATTCATAGCAGCACAATTTACAATAGCCAAGTGCTAGAAACGTCCTAAGTGCCCATCAGTAAATGAGTGGATCAAAAACTTGTGGTACATTTACACAATGGAATACTATGCAGCAGAAAGAAAGAAGGAACTCCTACCCTTTGTGGCAGCATGGATGGAACTGGAGAGCATTATGCTAAGTGAAATAAGCCAGGTGGTAAAAGCCAAATACCATATGATCTCAACTATAAGTGGAACCTAATGAACACAAGAAACAAAAGAGCAAAATAGAACCAGACATGTGGAAATAAGAAATAAACTGAGGGTTACCAGAGGGGAACAGGGAGGGGATAATGGTGGAAAGAAGGGAAAGGGTCTCGTCAAGGAACAGGTATGAATGACCCATGAACATGGACAACAACAGCGTGAGGACTGACTGTGGGAGTGAGAGAGGGGGATGGGTGGGGCAGAGGAGAGCAACAGGGAGAAATTGGGACAACTGTAATTGAACAACAATAAAAAAGAGAAAAAAGAAAAACACTGAAAAAAAAAAGAACGACGTCCTGTTCATTGTTCTTCAAGCTGATTCCCTCCTGTCTTTTACCCTGATATCTCTTAGATCCCAGTAAAATCTTTAGTCAATTGGCACTACCACGGTTCACTGTCCTTTCTATGCACACCGTCCATGCTCTCATTTCTCTCCTTACTCAGCTTAGCTTCAATGACTCATCACGATAACTCTCCCTTCCATACATTCCCAACTCACTCCATTTCACAAGCCAGGCTAAATCCCAACCCTGATTAAACCCAACTCTCCTCTGAGTCTACTCCCACCTCTGAGCAGGTGAAGGTGGCTGCAGAAAGACACTCCCCTGTGCTGTGTGCCCACATTTTAATCATTTGTTGAGATGTATCACTAGTGAAGCCAGAGTTACACTGAGTAAACCTTCTCTATTATCCTCAATGGAAGAGCTGGCTTCATATTTCACTGAGATTAAGTACTTGCTCCCTGCAAATTTACCAAGTATCTTTCATTTTCACAATTGCCCTATGCATGTCCCTCTGCTGCACTGAACGAACTGTCTTTGCCCCTACCTATGGCCTATAACACAAGAGACAATAGACTCAAGAAGTCTTAGGGTTGTATCCATGAGAAGGGGTTAAGCATTTGAACTTGGACATTCCAGTGCTCATAAGTTCCCAAAATAGATGTTTATTTGCTTGGATGGCATAATGATACACATCATTAGAAGAAAAATTAGTTAAACAAACTTGGGTTCAAATTAGGACAATACAATTGACTAGTTCCCTGACCTGTCACATTTATCTAAGTTCTCAAAACCCACATTTCCTCATGTGTAAAGTGGGGATAATAATACCAGTGTTACAAATAAGTACCACTTCCTCTTCTGTTTATATAGATGTTGAGTCTTAGTTTCATACTGAGTAAAACATATGGCAGAAATGTTATAACTATGCACTGCATGTCAGAAAACAAAAAAAAGAGAAGCATTAACTAAAGCGTGCATTCTTGCATTCATTTCATTGCATTTTGAAATTTTAAATTTTATTGGGAATTACTATCTTAACCCCATCTGAGATATGAGCATAAACTGTAAAATAACTAATTTTATAGGACAACATATAGAAAGAATAGTGCACAAAGTACCCCATTATGGGAAGCCTGGAATTTCTTCCCATTACGGCCTATCATTGCTCCAAATGCTAACCCCAGCTCACAATACTGTGTGCCTATGTTTATTTCACTGTTGTTACTTAACTGTATAGTCATATGGTTTGCAAAGCAGCAGATTCCTACTTTCTCAGGCAGTAAGTACTAAAAGAGGCTCCTTCAAATCATGGCAGAGATAAAAGATAGGAACAAAGGCCCCCCACAGTGACACTTGAGAAGTTGACCACTTAAAAATGTTTTCAGTGAGGAAATTTTGAAGCCATCTTTCAAATCCTGATGCCTAGTGTTACCATATTGTGACAGGTAACTTAAGAAGAGAGAATAAATCTTCCAAGCTACTATTTTTTCCTGCAAGTTGCAGATTTATTTCTTCCTCAAATTACAGCCTTCACTCTTGCTTAATTTTCATCATCCTAATAATTCATCACAGTAAGCTTCATGTCAGCATGGCAGCGAGAAGGGAAGCTTTGCTGGTTCTCGGCAAATTCATATTTGAAGGAAGAATTTATTCTGAATAAGTAGCAAAATATGCAAGCCCAGATTGTCAGATAATGTTAAAATACAGCTATATATAAATAATGAAAGAAGGCTGCTTCAGATAAAATCCTATATTATCTATGATTAGTATTTAATTTTTCAATTCCAGATAATTTACCATTACTAAAATGTCTATGATTGAAGTTGACCTCAGTGTCCCACTTATTTCACTAAGAGCACAAATAAATATATAATTAAAAATGCCGAACACATCATCCTATTGATAGAAGTAGAAAGTTGATGATTAAATGACAGTGAATGATAAAATCTTTTTCTTTAAACCTAGTACATCCAGTCTGTACTCTAGTGCATAATTA
The DNA here is from genome assembly GCF_022682495.2 of Desmodus rotundus. NCBI lineage: Eukaryota > Metazoa > Chordata > Mammalia > Chiroptera > Phyllostomidae > Desmodus > Desmodus rotundus. The sequence goes on from NC_071389.1 coordinate 52,359,600, forward strand.
ATGAAGAAGTAAAGACTAGCAACAAGGAAAGAAAATTTGGAATATGCATCTGAATTCAGCTTTCACTGATACATCCTCGCTCTTTAGTCCACACAAATAAACTTTGTGTGCATGGACAAATGAAATAAAACAAAATCAAATAGTTTGGGGGAAGTACAAGATGCAGAACCTATGTTTCACTTCCTTTGGCATCTGTTTGACCTTCTAAGGATGTGCCTTTGCACACAACTGTGAAGGCAGGCATGTCCCCACAATAATCTTTGCTAATTAGAGTGGGAAGACCCTGAATGTGGGGGATTTATGATTTTACTTGGTCATTAGAAACATCATACACAAGCTTTGGTTTCCATTTGTCTAATGAAGGGATAGCAAACTAAGACAACTTCAGGTGCCAAACAGAAAATGTAAATGTAGGATCCAGAACAGTGGGCACATTTAGGAATAGAATAGGGCATGACCTTTGGAAAAAGTATTAAGATTAAAAAATATATTAAATACTCCAATAGATAAATCTCCTTTAGTCACCAGTTTTTTACATTATATTAATTTTATACCCTACATTACACTAATTTTATTCTCTACTAGGAAATTACAGACTGAGCGTCACATCCAGGAGCAATTAGAGCTGGCACGGAGCATGAAAGGTCAAACATAGCTCTTGGCATTTTCTCCTGGTCACTTCTTAAGGTTGAGTGAGCACTAAGATGTGCAAGCAGAGGCAGAGTTGCTAAGTGTTATGGGAACATAGATCTGTGAAGACAGAGGAGCTCCTCAGCTTACACGGAATGATGACATTCTCAATCCGGCCTCTGACTAACAGGTGTACTAGTCATAATTTCCTGATTGTCACTGAGTTCCAGTAGGTTACTGTTGTGGCCTCCTGAGTTCCTGAGTCTGTAGCTTAATGTAGGTGGTGTTCCAGGAATAGCTACCTGTAAATCCCCCAGAACTTCTGAACAAACCTTAGCCTAAGTCATTTTGGATAATCACCATACACTACGTACAGGGGGATTCAAATATTAAAACTTGCTTACACAGGACACAGTACTTCATCTTGCTTTAACATCTCTAGTAGCAAGTAAAAGTCATGACGTTCATCATTGTAAAGTGATCTCTCAGCATCGTGTCCACTCATATACTTCCAAGTTCCCCTCCAGGATGCTGAGATCTGCCTAACTGGTCCATCGAGTTGTGCAAGACCCCTTATTGTGCTTGTTCTCAAATTACCGAACAGCTGGGAAGAGGCCCTAGACCTCGGCGCAGCGATTTAAGTTATTATAACTGATAAGGTTGAAGAAGTGATTTCTTCTCGAGGATCCCAATATAAAAAATTAAATGCAAAAGTAATTCTTGTTTAGGGTTTGATTTACACTTTCCGTGTTTTCTTACCATGTACATGGTGGCTGTTTCTCAGTAACAACACACAGAGGTTTGGCTGATTGAGGATCACTTCATAGTTCTATGGATGGACAAATACTGCTACAAACACTTCTTTTTTAAAGCATAACTTTGGAAATAAACAACAAAAATCAGTCTCATTGTTTATTATGAATACAACTGGCAAAAACTATTCATGTGTTCACTAGATTTCTTCTTCATTTTTGGCCAGCTCAATTCAATATAAAATGAAGTGAAATGGAATTAATTTTTTGAAAAAAAATATGCTCTAGGAGTTTTGATAAGAAGTAATGATGCAAACCTGTCCCCTAAAATAACAAAAATGTCTAGGAAACATAAGATTTTAAATATAAATAATCAAGACAGAGAAATAGGCATCGGGGGTTATCTCAAATGATTCAATTAAAAACAGTCCAAAGCCATCTGTGGCACCATAGGAAGGTATTTGGGCTTCATCTTTGGTTCTTGGCACAGAGCTTCTAAACTTTTAAAAAATTTCATGTGTGTTAAAATTTCACACATGAAAAAGGTGATAGGAGTGTCTTTTGTTCTGTCTGAAATGAGGTGACTCTTGGTAGGGCCCCTAGTCCACTTCAGGATGGAGCTTGGTCTCCAGAAAGAACAGACCTTGTTTAGAAGTTTGGAACTTTCAGCCTCACCTTCCAACCTCCAGGTTGGTGAATTGGGCTGAAAGGTCTACCCATTGAGACTCTAGGAGGATGACTCTCCCAAAAGAAGCATGGAAACTCTGTGTATCAGTGCCCTCTCCCATAGCTCACCTCTGTGCCTTTTCTGTTTGGCTCTTCCTCAATTGTATCTTTTAGAGTAAACCAGAAAATATAAGTAAAGCATTTTACTGAGTTCTGTGAACCACTCTAGTGAATTCTCAATCTGAGAGAGGTTGCAGGAACCCCCAATCTACAGCCCATCAGTCAGAAGCACAGGTGACTCAGAACTTGTAATACGGATCTGAAATGGGGATAATCTTACTGCACTGAGCTCTCTCAGTTATGGGTGTTGGTGCCAACTCCAGGTAGATATTATCAGAATTCAATTGAATCAGTTGACACCTGGTTGGTGTCAGAGACCTGGAGAAGTGCTATGGGAACAGACACATGCATTCGGTATCAGGAGGAAAAAGAAAAGCTCACATTTGGTATCAGATGTGATGTGAGTAAAAACAGATGAGGTCAGTAAAGTGTTTCCAAGTTTAGAGCTCTCTCCCTTTTCCCAAAGGTGATAACAGAAGACTTCATGTTCCAGAGAACTCACAGCTTCCCTTTCACTTGCTTCCATAAAATAAATGTCTTCCTTTTTATTGAAAGCAAAGCCATCACTACTGTCACATATCTTTCCGCTATGCTGGTTCTACCACCAAGATAGTTGGTAGAGTTTATTAAGCTAATTCTTTTAAAACATATTTGTGGAATCACACAGTCTAATGTTCTGTAACAAGCTAGGGAAAATAAAGCAGTATAACCTCCTCTTTCCTGTTGAAGATGTGTTATTTGCTTGTTCCTTAATCCTAGTCTCTTTTTAAAGAATCATTTTGTTATTTTTACTTGCATTATCATTCTTTTTGTTATCATTGTTCATGTTCTTATTATCTTTAATAATGAAGATATCCAACTGTTTCAAAGGTGGCTGCCAACAAAAAATAACAAGGTTTTTAAAGAAATTAATCAAATGGAAAGGGAAAGCCACTTGAAATTTGTCTCAAGTTGATCGGCGGAGGAAGTATTTACACACACTGTAGAATGTCATCCACAACCTGAAGAGGATCTACTTCAACTCATCATCTCCTCAGTCTCCTTTCCAATCCTTTTAAACAGGACTCTGTACTGTGTTCCGCTGGCTTCATCTCTAAAACCTAGGAGCAGCAGTTAATTCAGACTCCTCTGGTGTTTCCTATCATTGAAACTCTACTTTCACCCTGGCCCTCAATAATCTAGGCCTCTGTAGTTCAAAAGTGAAATTGGACAATACTCCATTTTTACTTATAACTCTTCTCCAAAAAGGCCTGCTAATTAGTAACCTCATAAATTATTCAGAAATAATTTTAAAAGCACTCAGTTAAAAGCACTACCCATAGCTGCAGAGTAAGGCAAGAACTAATACTGTCAAATTTCTTTTTTTAAATTAATTAATTAATTTTTATCACCATTTATTCCTCCTATACCCTCTTACACTTCCATCCACCCGCTCCCCTGAAATCATCACACTGTAGTCCCTGTTCGTGAGTTCCTTCTTTTTTCTCTTTTTTGTTCAATCCCTTCCCCCAGCCCCACCCCCCCAGAGCTGTCAGTCTGCTCTCTATCCATGAGTCTGTCAGATTTCTATTGAGATGTTTTAAGAATTTTGGAAAAGAAAGCATGCTCCTATAAATTAAAACTGCAAGTCATTTTATATTTAAACAAAAACAAAATACATATATTTTAAACTCTCTCCTGGAGATTGTGCCCTAATGGCTACTTGAGCGAGTCAAGTAGAGGTAGCTAAAGACACGAGATGGAGAGGAGGGCCACAGAGTGTTTCAACTGTACATGACTTTATTGGGGTCCTAGATTCTGTGCCAGGAATAGAGGGCATAAATATCCAAAAGTACATGAAAAAATCCATAACTCCACACATAAATGAATAAATAAAGAAATGGGAGATAAAAAGAAAACCTCCTATGCAGAAAAATTCCAAATTATTTATGTGGCCCCTCTGCCCTCGGGGAGCTGGAACATAACACTCCTGAAGCATGAACTGCACAGAGTGACTTGCCCGCAGAGTGTGATGTGCAAAGGGGCAAAGAGTCAGTACCCAGTGGAGGAAAAGGATCAGCACTCTCTGCCTGGTGATCAAGGGCAACATCAGCAGTGAAAAGTCATGTTGGTAGTATGTACTCTTGCTATTTTGTAGTGAAAATATCACTTCGCCTCTGTGGCTTTCTTCCCAAGAATTCACAACACCAGTTTACTCACGAGAAAAACATCAGACAAATCCCAGCGAGTGACATCTGGCAGGTTACCTGGTTGTCCTCTTCCAGTCTATCAAAGTCATCACAAATGGAGTGAAAAACTGCCACACCTGCGACAGCTTTAGTTAGTAATCATGTACCAACGTTCGTTCAGTTGTTGCAAATACCCCATGCTAATGTTAGATGGTAATGATAAGGCAAACTAGTGCAAGGTATATGGGAACTCTGTACTGTCATCACAATTTTTCTGTAAATCTAATATTATTATAAGGTAAAAAACTTTATTTAGAAAATGCATGATCATTGCTTCCAAGTAGCTGATGGTAAGGAATGAAGACATTGGAAAGAAATGCTTCTTGGTCTCTCACGGAAAACTCTTTCTGCATGGCTGTGAAGAACATAACGTCAGAGTGCGTCCAGGAAGGTATTTAAAAACTTGACAGATCTGCTCATCTGATTTAGAACATGTCAAGTGTCTGCTTACTCCTAGTGGTAGACACTGATTTAAACTCTAAATTGTTCTTATGTCATTGACATAAGAATTAAAGTTTAAAAGACTAATTGTAATTCTTCCTCTTCCTAAGCTAGGAACACGGTTAAGAGAATGAAATCTTGATATACCATAACTTATTTTGGGTGATTACATCATATCTTTAAGTTTCCCCTTGCAATTTTCTTGTCATAAACATTGGGAAAAAATGAATCTGTATCTATACCCATTTACTTGAATTATCATAAACAAACAAAAAATCTTCAAGCACAAAAAGAGAAGAGAAAAATAATGTTTTTGGAAACTTATCACTCTTTCATCCATTCATTTTCCTAATTGGATACAGTAACAGGATGTTTCTTTTAAAAGGAATAGTAGATTTCTACAATTAAAAAAGGTTTTTACTGCTATTTGGATACCTTGTAAATGATGCTGCAACTTTATTCTCTAAATTTAAGTTACTGCAGCTTTTTTTCTCTCTAATAGTTTGCGTGTTTTCTATTTCATTTTTAGATCTGAGCCATACTAGAATTTATTTGTGGCCTCCGTAATGGTAAATTGGATGCTAGCTGTATAAAATGCATTGAATGGTTTTATCTGTTCTGTAAGCTATATAACAAATTATCCTAAAATTTAGCAGTTTAAGTCAAAGGACATTTATTATCTTCCAGTTTCTGTGGGTCAGCAATTCAGTACCAGTGCAGCAGGATAGTTCTGGCTCAGAGTCTGTCATGAGATTTTCTTCGTGTTTGAAACCAGGACTGCATTCTACCTTAAGGCTGGACTGGGGACGTCCTTCCAAGCTCACTCACATAACTGTTGGAAGCACTTAGACAACCCGCTTTCAATGCCACTCACGTGGAACTCTTCACAGTGCATGGTGAGGCAGCTGGCTTCCCCAAAGTGAGTGATGAGAGAGAGAGAATGAGAGAGAAAGCTCAAGATAGAACCATAGTACTTTATAACATAATCTTGGAAGTGAAAACCCAACATTTCATCTGTATTCCCCTTAATTACAAGCAAGTCAAAGAGTCCTGAGCACACTCAAGAGGCTGGCATAACCAGGGCACATTCCTAGGAGGCAGGGATCATTAGAAACCATATTAGAAGCTGCCTGTCACAATTGACAACTGGCATCTTTCGCTTTCTTCTGAAAATGTTATAAAAGCAATAAGGATATCACAAACAGAACATAACCAAACGAAACATGACACCTTTCTCTTTCCTCCCACCCCCGCAGAACTGAGAGACAAGTAAGCCATATGCAGAGGTGAACAAGAGTCGGTTTGAATTCAGCCACCTCAGGAGGCAGTGGGGCTAACCCAAGCAGGTCACTGAAATTCAGGGGCATTTACAGATTTTCAAAGACAAGATTGTGTAAATAATGAAGGCCAGCAACTTGAGCACTGATGAGATTGTGCCTAAGTGCCCTGTGCGATCGTGACTGTCTCTTCAGTTAATACAGCTTTTTTTAAAAAAAAATTTATTGTTATTCAGTTACAGTTACATGCCTTTTCTTCCCATCCCTCCCGCAGCCCCAGAAGAGTCTGGTTTCTTGTTCATTCCGTTTACTGGCAGACTTCTATTTATTGCAGTTACATGATTGTTTCTTTGCTGGCTATCATTGGAGGGCCATTTCCAGATTCTAGAGGTTGCTGGGTCCCTAGGCTCATGGCCTACTTCCCCCATAATCAAAGCCAGCAATGGCAGGTCAAGTCCCCGCCACACTTTGAATCTCTCTGTTGCCTCCTCTCCCCTGGTTGCATCTCTGACAGCTCTTGCCTCTCCTCATCTGTTTCTAAGGGCCAGTGTCATTAGACTGGGCCCACCAGAATAATCCAGGATACTCTCCCTATTTTAAAGTTTGTGGCCTTTCTATCTTCAAAGTCCCCTTGGCCTGGCTGGGAAAGACACTGTACTCACAGGAAACAATGATTAGAGTGTGGTTATTGTTAGGGGGGCACAGGAAATATCTGCTCAGATTTGTTTGTTGCATGGACAACAAAACTATTAAAAGATACTTGGGAAACTAAGAAAAATGGTAACGTGGGAGGAGCTATTGGGAACGGGGCAGTTGGCATAAAAAGGGAAATGTGATGGGAAATTTATAGTACATAGCTTTTCTACACATGCTTAGAACCATGTGGCTACATTATTCATTAAGAATTAAATAATGAAATTAAATGAGCATCTAATAAAATGATGAAAACAATATAAGCACACATTTATTGAAGAGTTTTAACCCTCTCTTCCTAAGTCTGTTTAAATTCTCACTCCATGCCCATGACGCTAAGCGTTCTGATTCCTAGTTGGCATTAGAGACGCTGACCAGTGTCTCAGTGTGGTCTGCATCATTCTTTCCTGGGGTGTCACAAAGTGCACCTCATTTTCCTTTCAAATCAATATTTTATTTTACTCAAACTGTTTTATTTTTAATTCTACAGGTCTACCCAGAAAACACTCTGCCACTAACCTTTGTTAGCGAATTTAATTTACCAACTTCCTATATTGAGGTGATATGTGAACAGTTGTAGGATGTGTTATTCATTTTGCAGTTTGCTTTTATCTGAACCTCTTTCAATTGATTTCCTTTTCAATGTTACATAGTGATTTAGATTCCTCTTGATTGCTATATCCATAAGCACCTGAGTTCAAACATTTTAGTTGCTATAAAACTGTTGCTGAAACACTCTATTAAGCCAACTGTATAGGGTGATATTTTAAAATGCACTTTCTTCTTCAAAAAGCCAAAATTTGCCCTAATTTGATTCTTACAATATTTCTACTGACCAATTCCATCTTCCCTTGGTTTGATCAATGTCAGCAATACCTTATGTAAAAAGGTGAAAATGCCTTGTGTCTACCTTTCAATTTATCAGGTGACTTTTCTGGATAGACTGCAGGTTGGGACGGTCTTGAGAGTCACAAAACTGAGTCGTCTACATCCATGAATCACTTTACAATGTTACCATGCAAGATAAATGGATGATATTCACTGTGAGTTTAATAGTTACTTTATTACACTATGGAATTGAGCGAGGATGAAAGAGTTCTATTTCACTTTTATGCTGCCATTCCCAGAACACCCTGACAAATGTTTTGTTTCATCTTAAGGACCTGAACACCTAGCACAATATGTAAGAATTAATAGCAACCAAAGGAAACACACACACACAGCCTTGGGTAGAAACTGTGCCTAATGGGGCTTTTAACAAAGTTATCAGTTTTGTATTTGAACTACGAAAGACGAAACACAGACAACAGTATGCATGAACTGAAAGACTGTTATACAACACTCTTGAAAATGTTATATTTACATGGCAACCAACTTATTATAGTTGCATGAACATCTGGTGCAGGTTCACTAAAATCTTAAAAACAGATGGACATGAAGAAAGAACTAGTAATTAACAAAGCTATATGTTGATTAAATCAGCATGTGGTTAATTTTAATGATTGCTGATCTTTATCAAGGGTGGTGAGACTTTTCAAAATTCAAATCTCTCTAACTGACATGTCAATTGACCAAGAAGGCAAGGATAACTACTCTGGTTATTAACATGCTATTTCAATAGTGTTACCACAAAACCCTGACTGCATAAGGCATAATCAGAGAAGTAAAATTTGAAAACTAAGATTTTATTGCCTTTAAAGCCCTCTGGTTCTCACATCTACGAAGGTGAGCTGTGCAGCAAAGTTATTATCATTTGAGAATAATCACATACAGAGATGTATATTATTTGAACACAATTTCCATGTTCTAAATCATTTCAGTAGACTCCTGCTGCCCTTCATCCATCCTTAAGACACATTGTATACACTTCTGAGCTCTCCAAATAGGCACTCTCTGGTTGCCAAGCAACCAGATTTTCAACAAGTAACTATGCTGTGTGTATTTAACCTGTCGTTGGCCTTTTTTTCTTTAACTTTTCAAAGTTTAGAAAAATAAATATATGACTGATAGGTAGAGCTATGTATGTTTTGAAAGAGGATACTGGGAAGTCAGAAATCACTAAAAAGAGCAGAACCCCTTTTGAGATTTTATGCCCATTTAGATCCCCTTTTTAAGTGCCTTTACAGATTTATTATGTTAACAGGATAACTAATTCATCACATAAATGACAATAAAATTGTGCCTTTTTCCTAAGATAGCAGATATTTTATATCCAAAACCCAGTGAGTCAATGACTGTCCGTGTGGTTTCCTTTCATGCACTTAGAACTCGGAGACAGGCGTACAGAACCTCGGTTCTGACAGCCCGCTTACAACCGACAAGCTCCAGCTCTGGTCCTTCTCTCCAGACAGAGTTTTCCTGGGTGGAATTTTCCTCGATTTCTAGAAACAGTTACTAAAAACTTGCTCACCAGCTGCTTTGAACACAATTTGAGAAGAGAAGAAGACTTCTGGAGAACAGATCCATCGCAGTCCTGGCTGTGAGCGAGAATGAGTCTTGGGGAAGACTTTGTAGAAAAGATTGAGAATTTAATCAACGATTAAAAAAATAATACACCTCACTATAAATTAAGTTTATCTTATCTAATATCAAATTTATATACATATTCTCCCCTTTATAAATGTTTATATTTCAGGACAAAATAGGCGATTCTATTTTCATCTTATTATATGTCTCTAATGGGGATCAGGACAAGCTATCCCAAAAGATGGCACTTGATACACTGACAATTATTAAGCTGAAGGTATTTGAGAAAACAGCAGAAACAGGAAGGGTACTCAGAGAAACCTTTCCCCTGTCCTTCTGTCCTGAAACATGTCATAAAGCCCTCATGTGAGAGGTGCCTTCCCTATGCCCAGAAGAAGCGTCCTTACCTCTGAAGAAAAAAGGGACATGAAGGGTCCAAACATACAGACCTTCCTAAGTCTCCCCAGCTTATCACACTTACCTCATATTCCTTGACCTATCATATTTCCTCACGACTGTCTGTTCTTCATCAAAACAAGCATAAAGACACTCCAGTTTAACCTTTTGGGGGGGTCTTCATTTCCTTTTGAACTCCCAAGTGATGTAAAACATGTTAAATAAATGCATATGCTTTTCTCCTGCTAATCTGTCGTTGTCCTTTTAATTTTCACACCCACTCAGGGACCTAAGAGAGTCAAGGAAGCGTTTTCCTCCTCTACAAGGGAGTTAATTATGTGAGGAAAGACTGGTTTGACAGAGTTATGAGAATTGGAATCCTAAGTAGAATTTTTTTCCAGGAAGTTAAACCTAATTGGGTACCCTGCGAATTTCAGAAGAGAAATGTATCTTTTTAGCCATTGCCCAAATGGTCCTTACTGTACAACCCGAGGCCAGGAGGACTCCAGAGCGATGCTGCTTGGGTCAGAGTCCTGGCTGCTTCACATACAGCCAGGTGACTTGGCCCAACCCCTCTCTGTGCTGTGCCTCAGTTTTCTCATCAGCAACAGGGGGAAGATAACAGTACCTACTTTATGGACAGTGCAAAGATTGCATGAGATAACAAATGTAAAGGACTTACTTCCTAGCATATTGCAAGTAATATACATCAATAATAATTATTCAGCTAGGCCCTTTTGATTCTGTTCCTGAATTAGTTCGGCAGGCTCAAATCTCCATTGTAAGAATATATCAGTGAAATTATCTTTGCTCTGTGTTCTATTGGAGGCCATAATGACACTGTCCCTCGCAGAAGCCCAAAATAAATATTTTGCTAGTCAGAGTAACTGGCATAACCCATAACCCAGCCGGTGCTGGGAGTGCAAACAGGAGCTGAGGGGAGGTCCCACGAGGGCAGCACCGAGTTGCCCTGGTAACCAAGCCAGCACAGTGCCTGAAGACAGACTGGCTGCCCCTGCGTAAAGATGTGGCAGGGGGAAGTCACTGTGCTGTGCGAGGCTAGTAAAATGTTTGGCAAAGGGAAAAGCTCTCCTACTCTTTCCAGTCCCTGGGTGGAGGTGGGACCAGAGGATGTAGACAGATGTATCTTACAGATCAAGATGGCATCAGGGGAGGTGCTGCGCTGGAGAAAGACCTGTCAATCCCATTTTTTTCCCAGGCTAGACTGGGGAAAAAATGGGATTGGTTGGGGGTGTGGACCCTCCTGGAGTGTGCAGAAGTTTGGAATGGGAGATACAGACTGAGAAAAGAGGGAGGGGGTTCTTCTTTTTTTGCCCACCTTGTGGGCATGCAGACTGGTGTTTTGAGGGACCTTTTGGGCCTTGGAAGCCACGTGGCCAATGGCAGCACAGACCACACTCCGGTGCACCCCAGGAAGGAGCCTAAAGCAGGACTGCGACCAGGAAGTAGCTAAGCCACCTGGGTGATCGTGAAGCAGCCACCTGCAGTTCCTGAAGAACCGTATTTTAAATGGGAGAAGAGACGCTGCGCACAGTCTTGGACTGGTCTGGCAGAGGGTGGCTGGGGTTTCACTGGGCATTCTGGAGGGGTTGGGCTTCGAGGCAGGAGCCTGTCACCCTCCCAGACTGGGAAGCTTTTGAATGAAAGACTTCTGTCCTGTCCACACCACACCTCTGCCTCTGGAATTTGCCCACGGGTGGTGGTAGGCAGCCGAACCCCACTTTCGTTTGCTGAAGGAGAGCTGAAACATGCTGCTATTGACACCCAACTTACAACCCATGTTTTCGTTAAAGTGCAGTTCTTGCTTTTTATTCTGGTATTGTTTGATTGAGAATTGACATGCTCACACGTCACTTGGTCACTTGGTCATTGTTCACATTTCACTTGGTCATTTAAGAATGCTGGCGATGTGGGTTAGGGATCAGTCAAGGTGCAGAATGACTGGGAAAAGTCCCAGTTACACAAGCTAACCTGGGGCGGGGGGGGGGGGGGGGCGGGGGGAGAGAAGCAAGGGAGAAAGAAGAAAGAGATGCAAACTGATGAGTAAATCTACTTGTTAGTATGCTTTTTACTTTTCTATACATTTGATTAAAACTCATTTGGCAACAAAATGTATAATGAGAATTCAACATTTCTGCTTATTTTAAGTGTTTTTCAAAGTTTGTAATTTTTGAATTTTCTTTCAAGTTATGTTGTTTTCCTGGCAACTAAATCTCGGAACATATTCTTCACTCTCCATGAACATCTCTTGTTTAATATTAATAGTTCTCTGTTCTCTGCCCTTTACCTATATGTTTTGCCCTTCTCTTGCAAATTTTTGTCCTCTTATATTTATTTCAGTGTTTAAAAGTAAAGGCTAAGAATGAATTATCAATCTTAAAAAATAATCACTAAATCTCAGTTGAAAATTACTGATTTAATTAAAAGCCCAAATTTAATTTTTAATTTTCTTTCTTTTTTTTTTTCTATCTTGAATAAAGCATAAAGGTGGGGGGAACCAAAACACAAAAATAGAACTATGTTCTGGAGGCAGGCCCCCTGTACTACAGGCTTCCCCTCCTAGGTGAGTGTTCTAGGAACCCATATAAATTAATGCGCCATCTGTCATTGTTGTGAGAGGCTGCTTTTTTGCCTTCAGCAAAAATTTTTCAGACTCTTTCAATGCCTATGTCCATTTCATTATGGGTGATTTATGAGTGTACCTGTCCCCACCATGCTGAGTGTTTGGCAGTTTTTGACCAAAAATATCATGACCTCCCTATTCACCTGATCTCACCCCAAGAGACTTTCTTTTTGTTTCCCCAGATGGAAAAGGGAAATGTTTGCCAACATGGAAGAGCTGAAACAAAAAACAGCAGAAGCACTAAAAAGCATGGAAATCAACAATTTCAAAAACTGGTGTGAACAGTGGAAAAGTGTCTTGCTAGGTGCATTGCATCAAATGGAAAGTACTTTGAGGGTGACTGAAGTTTAAACATGTAAGAATAAATACAATTTTTATACATAAATTCTGTTTTTAGGCCCCCCTTCATATATATGTCTCAATAACTTTAAAGAATAAAAAATAAGTCAATACTCAACTGAAAAAAAATTGAAGCCTTTGTATTATCAGTTAAATTTGGAGGGTAGTTTTCAGAAATGTTATAATCAAAAGTATAACAAATTCTTCCTAGTACACAATGCTCTAAATATGCTAAACACATACCACATTAAATCTTAAAGGACTGAAATAAATTTTTAAAAATTGGTTTTATATAGAACATTTTTGTCCACATGCAATTACCTTATAAATTAATAACAAACAGATAAAATAGTACTTTGGAAACTTTAGAAAATAAATTTTAATGACCTATAAATTACAGAAGAGATACTTATAAGATAAAAAAGAAATACTTAGAATACGGCCATCATAAACAAAGCAACAACAAGTGTTGGAGAGGATGCAGAGAAAAGGGAACCCTAGTGCACTGTTGGTGGGAATGCAGACTGGTGCAGCCACTGTGGAAAACAGTGTGGAATTTCCTCAAAAAACTAAAGATGGAACTGCCTTTTGACCTGGCAATTCCACTGTTAGGATTATATCCTAAGAACCCTGAAACATGAGTCCAAAAGAACCTATGCACCCCAATGTTCATAGCAGCACAATTTACAATAGTCAAGTGCTGGAAACTGCCTTAGTGCCCATCAGTAAATGAATGGATCAAAAAACTATGGTACATTTACACAATGGAATATTATGCAGCAGAAAGAAAGAAGGAGCTCCTACCCTTTGTGACAACATGGATGGAACTGGAGAGCATTATGCTAAGTGAAATAAGCCAGGTGGTGAAAGACAAATACCATATGATCTCACCATTAACAGGAACCTAATCAACAAAACAAACAAGCAAGCAAAGTATAGCCAAAGACATTGACATTGAGAACAGGCTGACAGTGATCAGAGGGGAGATAGAGGGGATAATGGGGGAAAAGGGTGAAGGGTTTATAGGAACAATTATAAAGGACATATGGACAATAAAAAGTGGGGAGTAGAAATGGGGGAGGGAGGTGGGGAGGACTGGAGTAATGGGGAGGAGTGGGGGAAAAGGCAGAAAACTGTACTTGAACAACAAAAAAATATTTAAAAAAACAAAAACAAAAAAAGAAGAACATAGTAATAATAAAGCATTAAAACTTGGCCACACAATTAAGGTATTCCTTAAAGGGAACTTTGAAATCTAAAATACTTATAATAGAAAAAAGAAAGACTGAAAATACTGAGGTAAGATTTTAATTTAAGAAGTTAGAAAACAATGACAAAATAATTTCAGGCAGAAGATAATGAAATTGGACTTTATTTCCTTGGAAGTAAGAATCAACACAGCCAGAATTCTTCAAGTTCTGTTAAACAGTTAAATCTGTGAGAGATTGGGAGTGGAGGAGAGGAAAGGCAAGAAAGAAAGAAATATCAATTGACTGTGAAAGATACACAGAAATAAGGGAATAATATTGACTTTAGCCAAACTACAACTTTAGTCCCAGGTTTGAACGCTGATAAGAATAATACCTCATAGTTATATCAAGTTGCCTTTACTTTATTATCAAATTAACAAATATAGGATGTGAGACATAAGGATACAAGTAGATATCTCACCTATGCTAATTTCTCCAGAATATGACCAATGCACTTAAATGAGTGAGAAACCCACTAGGTGTGAGAAGCCCAACTCAGGTATCGGCTGCCTCTTAGATCACTGGGCTGGAGGCGTAACCAAGTCAGTGCTCAAGGACTGACCTATTAACTATGTAAGGGGTTGGTTGCTGTGCCATACCTATATACACCTGTGCTATACCTATATACACCTGTGCTATACTTCTACTTTATTTCAAGTTTACAATGACATGTTCATGTCTCATGAAGATATAACAAATGTAGGACGGTAAATTTGAAACTTAAAGGAAATAGAAATAACCTAGAAGATTTTAACATACCAAAATGGACTCAACAAGAAATTAGAGAGATCCATAACCATTAACAATCTTGATGTAGTCATTAAAATCTATCATACCCAAGTAATTTTACATGCAATTTTGACAAAACCTTCAAGGAATCAACAATTCTGATATACACAAATTGCTCCAAAGAATAGAAAAAATAAAACTATCTCCTTTGGTTTATAAAGTTAGCATAATCTTGTTACTGAATGTAGAATAAAAGGGAACAATGACAAACCAATTTCATCTATGAAAGTAGATGCCAAATCCTAAATAAAATATTATAATAAAAATAGAACAAATATAAAATACAACCATATAAAGATGTTATTTACAACAGTAAATCACTGAGAAATAAATGTAATATAAAATATAAGAGATCATTGTAAAGAAAAATTTAAATTAAGTGAAAAATTTAAAATATCTATAAATGTATAACTATATATGACCATTGGTGAAAATAATATTATCAGGATCTCAATTATTCCAAAAATATGATACCAATCCAAGTAAATAGCATACCAATCAATATCCCGACAGAAGGTTTGAGGAACTTGGTATATTGATTTTAATGTTTAAATTGAAAAGCAAAAAATCAAGAATAGCCAAGGCATTGCTAAGTGGTAGTGTGGAGAAATTTTCTGTATAAAATATGAAAATTTATTATAAAGCTATTATAAATTGTGGTGTCAGCACAATAATAGCAATATCAAAAAAAATGCTAACTCAGAAACAGTCCTACATGTGTATGGAAACTTGATACATGCGGTGGAAAAGGACAAGAAAGACTGACAGGTAGCTTGTGACCAGAATTCCCAAAATTCATGTGAATGGTAAAACAATGAATAAACTCACAAGCAAATAACCAAATATAACAAATAAGTGAAGTCGATCAAAATAAGCAAAGTTACATGATGAATTTGCCATATTTTACCATGTATGATGCTCACTTTTATGCCCAAAATTTTAAGGGAAAAAAAGGATGCATATTATAAATGGGTAGTATTAATTCTGTATCTACATAAATGTTTTTAATTATTTTAATTTATTCTTATGCATTAAAAGTGTAACTTTAGAAAGCAATAAGGATATCCATATGCAAAATAATACTTTGGAATATGATCATTGGCTTTTTTCTAAATAAATATAAAATATTGAATTAAAAAATTAAAACAGCCCTGGCTGGTGTGGCTCAAGTGGACTGAATGCCAGCCTGCAAAGTGAAAGGTTGTTGCTTCAATTCTTGGTCAGTTCAGGGCACACGTCTGGGTTGCCAGCTTGATCCCCACTTGGGGGTGTAGGAGAGGCAACCAATTCATCTATCTCCCACACATAGATGTTTCTCTCCATGTCTCTCTCTCTCCGTTCCCCTCTCTCTAAAAATAAATAAACAAAATTATTTAAAATATTAAAACAAAAGGGTTTTTTTGAAAGCTTGGTCCAAAAACATGGGTGCACAGTATACATGGGAGTGCATAATACCTGGCAAAATATGGCATCTTTTCTGGCCATCTGAATATCAATTCAATAAACCAGGTCAACTCTATATCTACTTGACTTTTCACAGTGTAAACACAGACTGAAGACATTTTAAAGAAAAGGAGAATGTTGTGAGTAATTGACTTTTTCTCTGGAGAGGAAATAGTGGTATTTTCAAGCAGTACAGTTACAGCAAGCAGGTCACACTGAAGGAAGGTCACTTTTTCATTGAAAAGTTGAAGGTGGGAAGAACCATGGAAAAATTCATTTTCTTGTCTAGATAATTGGAAGTCTTGTGTAGAAAATAAAAGTCATGAAGCTTTTAAAGAGATCATTATGCTTGTTTCCTGAGCTTCAGTTCTATTTCACATCATATTAGCATAACATTATGCAGAAAAATTAATCTACCATCACGAAGATTTTGGGCTGTGAGCCTCTCCACCTTAACAACAAGGTCATCTGAACTTCCAGCGCCAATTCCCTTCATTCATTTTCAGCCACACTCTGTCAGTTTCAAGCACTATGAGCCTCATCATCTGTTTGAATCTCTTAAACATAGTATTTCAAGGAGTAAACTGAGCAAAACTGACCTTATCAGAGATGCAAAATGCAGCTCCAATTAAAATTGAACTGGAAAGGGGATGTTAGAGGGGCAATCTCAAGCTCGAAATGTGAGCTTCATAGATAAGGAATGCTGCAATATGGTACAGCATCTTTATTCTCATTCGGTGATTGCAGGGATCAACAAAACATTGCTAGAAATCATTTCAGTTAGCATGGATGCTACTGTTGAGATTAGATGAATTAAACTGATAGATCCCAAGCAAGAATCAAAATCATCTAATAACATGAAACACACAAAATAATGAGACAGGCAGTCCTGCCAAAAAGCTTTTCAAAGCTCCCACCAGCCTAGTACGATTGGAAAATCTACAATTTTGAAGACAAGGAAACAGAACAAATGACAGGGTGAGTATAAGCCTGTATAAAAGTCTGGCATTTGCCAGAAATGAGTTATTGGAACCAAAAAGAGCTTATTATGGCCAAAGAAAGATGCACAGTAAGTATATCTGGATGAGTTAGGCAGTTTCACTTTGACATTCAACCTAACAAAAAATAACATTGTGTCTTATTGACAAGTGCTTTATGTCTTCTTAATTGAATGCTATATAACTGACCATATACTAGGAGCAATGGACTAAGGATCTAGACACAGAAGGATTCAAATTATATCTGCAGCTAAGAAAGAATTCATGGTCTCCTGAAGTGAAAAATTAAGTTTGAAAATACACTGTGAAATCCCAAGGCATATTCTAATAACATATTAATAGTAAAAAAAAAATGACCCCTGCTGATTAGAATAAAAGAAGGAGAAGAAGGATGGAAAGAAGGAGGGAAGAACAACTGAGGAAGGAAGGAAGGAAGGAAGGAAGGAAGGAAGGAAGGAAGGAAGGAAGGAAGGAAGGAAGGAAGGAAGGAAGGAAGGGTTGATTCTTCTATAACTATTCTAGCTGGTGGAATATGCTTCATGTTCCATGAGGAGATATAAAACCCCAAAGGGAACTTCCTATTTTATAAAAGTCAATATGAGTCCAAGAGACTGCTTATTTTGTTTTGAAATCCCAGTTTCATTTGGAGGATCTTACAGGACAGTTGTACTGTCAGTTTCCTCAGAGAGATGCCCTGTGGTTTTCGTGCACTTTTGAGAGTAAGAAAACGATAGAATCTGTTTTCCAGAGCCAGAAGGAAGCTTCAAAACCATGTCTGTTGCCCAATGTCACAGATCACAGAAGGGCTGTTCACTTGTGGACCAATATGTTAAATATATTATTTACAGAGTGCTTTAAAAGACTAGAGAACTATCACAGGAGTAGCAAAGTGCTCCTCATATATGACACAACCCCCTGTCTAGAAATCAGTTTTCTCATAATATCTATTATTGATTCTAACCTTGGAAAAGCCTTTCTATTATCCTTGAAGCCCTGCTTAAAATGAGGTACTTGGGGTCATGAAAAAAATACCCACTAATAATGCTCAGACTCTGGGAATAAATGGGTGCAATTAGCACAATCCTTCACCTGGGAGATGGCAAGAACTCAGAGGAAAAAGTACCCAGGTTCAAATGATGACTTTAAGCATAATTTTCTGTTCTGGCCACATTTTCCTCTAATGACCAAGCTAATCTAGTCTTGATTAGCATGACCATGAAAATAATTATCATTTATATGCAATTTTAAATCTTAAAAACCTTTGTTAAAATGTTCTTTTCTGCTGTAGGACATGCAATAGTGACTAAAGTAATGAATTCATTATGGTGTTTCTGACTTTTTTCATGAACTCTATAAATGCACATCTTATAACATAACCAAGTGCCAATATTAGGACATAGGCTGTGTATTGAACCATTAGTGTGTCTTTTTGATAATTAATACCTTAAAATTTCAATATATATGTAATTTGACAGTGGTATGTGGAGAGATATTTCTGTAATGCATATATGTTTTAAACATTTTACATAGAAAATCGTACTCTTCTAGATCTTCCTTATTTCTTCACTTATATCACTCTTTTGTGTCAAGAAGGCAAAAATCACTTAGACTTAAGTACATATTGACTATTTTGTTTTGAAGATCTAAAAAAATGTGATTGTTCTCAATAAATAATTACATTGAATAGACTTACCTCCATTTTCTAAACAAATGGCTATCTTTCTGTGTTTAATGCCTTAGAATTATACCACCAATGCATATATGTGAAATATTGAAGCTATTCAAGGGCTTATTTAAACAAGCAAACTTAAGACTATTTTTAAGTGTTATATTCCACAAGTTCTTCTTAGTGAAAACTTAAAATACAACTACACAGATTCTGGAGGTAGGGCCTGAGTCAAATGAAAAGGATCTCCCAGTCTTAATGAAGAAGATACAACTTCCATATCTGCAAACATAACGTTTCTTCTTGGCTATAACTGTCAGAAATTTATGAGGTAATTTATTACCATTATAAGAATATGTCTAAGGAAATTAGTTATATGTTTTTGCTTAAATAATACAACTTAATGAGAATGTATGAGAATTGAGGTATAAAATAGCTAACTAAGCTACTAGATGTTCCAAAAATTTGTAATTTAATTTTTTATTTTATCAGTTTATTTTTTACAAAGTGAAACAAAATATTACTCTTTTAAAAATTTGTTTATTTCAGTTTCTAATCATTATTCAAACCAGAAGTTTCTGATACAACATTGAATGACATCTCAAATATAAATATATTATTCAAATCCAACATGACTGTATCCAAAGTCTCAGAATACACAAATATGGACTATATATAAAGGGGTACTTAAATAAAATATATTTGAGGTTTGTGGTAAATCCAATGAAGTTTTACATTGCACCTATATGTGAGTTATTATAATTTTTATATTTTTCCCACATTTTTTATTGTTGTTCACATAAAGTTGTCTCAATTTTTCCCCAACACCCCCTCCACCCCAGTCGCCCCCATTTCCCACCCTTGATCCCACCCAGCTGTGACTTTATCCATGTGTCCTTTATAGATGTTCCTGATAACCCTTCCCCCCTTTTGCCTGTTCTATGGATGTTATGAATAAGGGTATATAAGTTAATCTCTGGTTCTCAAATTCAAGAAGACTCACATGGGGACTACTAGCAATAATAGAGTTTCTAGTTCTATGCAGAGGATTTTCATATATCTCTGGGGTGGATTCTGGGGAACTATTTTATTAAGCACTTCGGGTACTTTGGAAAAAGCTATCTATTGACCTGTATGTAGGATTCATGGAATCGTTGAAAATGATGAAATTCAAAACAAGTTAACATGGAAATAAAAGGCATCCAAATTGGAAAGGAAGAAATAAAACTGTCATTATTTGCAGGTAACAGGATATTATGTATAAAAAACCTTAAAGATATACAATCATAAACTATCAAAAGGGAAACTGAGAAAACAACCACATTTAGAATTGCACCAAAAAACTTAATTGCCTGTGAATAAATTTAACCAAGGACATAAAAGACGTGTACTTGGAAAATTATAAAACATTGAAGAAAGAAACTGAGGATACACATAAATGGAAGCATATACCGTGTTCATGGATAAGAAGAATTAACATCATTAAAATGTACATACAACCCAAAGCAGTCTATAGATTAAATACAATTCTTATCATGATATCAATGGTGTTTTTCATTATACTGGAACAAATATTCCAAAAATTGATATGAAACCACAAAATACCCTAAATAACCACAGAAATCTTGATAAAGAAGAACAAGTTGGAGGAATCACACTACCTGATATCAAACTATACTAGAAGGCCATAGTGATCAAAACTTCATGGTATGGACATCCGGGCATAAACACAGACATATTAATCATGGTACAGCATAGAGAGCCCTGAAATAAACCTACACCCATATGGTCAAGTAATATTAGACAAAGAAGCCAAGCAAATACAATGGGATAAGGACAGTCCGTTCTATAAATAGTATTGGAAAAATTGGACAGATTCATATAAAAGCATAAAAATAGACCACCTTCTTACACCATACACAAGAAAAACTCAAAATGGATTAAAGAATTAAATATAAGACCTGAAACCATAAAAACCCTAGAACAAAACATAGGCAGTCAAATCTCAAACATTTCTCATAGCAATCCTTTTTTGATATATCTCTGCAGGCAAGGAAAGAAAAGATAAATAAATAAACAAATGGGACTACATCAAACTAAAAAGTTTTTACACAGCAAAGGAAACTATCAACAAAATGAAAAGACGACCCAATGAATGGGAAAACATATTTGCCAATAACACACCTGATAAGGGGTTAGTATTCAAAATTATAAAGAACTTATACAATTGAACTCCAAAGAAACAAACCAATTAAAAAATGGGCAAAAGATCTGAATAGACACTTCTCCAAAGAAGATATACAGATGGCCAAAAGAGAAATGCAAATTAAAACTATAATGAGATATCACCTCACACTTGCAAGGATGACTATCATCAATAAATCCACAAACTAGTGCTGGTGAGATGTGGAAAAAAGAGAACCCTCATGCATTGCTGATGTGAATGGAGATTGGTGCAGCCATTGTGGAAAAGAATGTGCAGTCTCCTCAAAAAAACTAAAAATGGAACTGTCTTATGACCCAGTGATTCCATTTCTGGATGTATATCTGAAGAAACCCAAAACACTAATTTAAAAGAATACATGCATGATTTTGTTCATGGCTGTGCTATTTACAAGAGCCAAGATTTAGAAGCAGCCCAGTGCCCACCAGTAGATGACTGGATAAAAAGCTGGGTAAATTTACAGAACAAAATACTACTGAGCTGCAAAAAGGAAGGAAATCTTACCTTTTGTGACAATGTGGATGAACCTGGAGTATATTATGCTAAGTGTAATAAACAAGTCAGAGAAAGGCAAAAGCCATATGATTCCAATTACATACAAAATCTAATGAACAAATAAACAAACAAAATATAAACAGATTTGTGTATACATAGAATAGACTGACAGCTGTCAGAGGGGAGAGCGGTTGACCTGGGTAAAAAAGGTGAAGGCATTAACAAATCACACTCCTAGACACAGATAACAGTATGGTGATTACTGGAGGGAGTGGCGTGGGGAGGCGAGGTAGAAAAGGGTAAAGGGAAGAGAGAGAGTAACAGAAGGAGACCTGACTTTACGTGGTGAACACACAGTACAATATACAGATTATGTATTATATTATTCAGCCACCAACAAAGGAAATCCTGCTATTTGTGATAATGTAGATGGACCTTGAAGGCATTATGCTAAGTGAAGTAAGTCAGACAGAAAAAGACAAATACTGTATGTTCTCACTTATCTGTGGAGTTTTAATTTTCTCACAGATACAGAGGACAGTTTGGTGGTTGTCAGAAGTGGGTGTAGGGGGTGGGCTAAATGGATGAAGGTGGTGAAAATTTACAAACCTCCATTTGTAAGATGAAGTCCTAAGGCTGGAATGTACAGCCTTGTGACGACAGTAAACAAAAGAGAAGGTCCATAAGTATTGTTGTTTTGTTAACATAATTTTGTTATAACATTGATGAGATACTGTAGGAACTTAATTCTTGCTCATATCAATTAGCCTCTGATAAGGTTGGTTTAATTACACGTCCTTTCACTTAAAGTCACAGGACCTATCGGTGATGTTAAGTGAGGACTTACTGTACGATATTGTATGCTTGAAAGTTGTTAACAGAGATCTTAAAAGTTCTCATCACGAAAAAAATACTTGTAACTATGTGTGGTAATGGATGTTAATTAAACTTATGGTAATCTTAAGTTTAGCATACATATGCATACATATATTAAAGCATACATATATTAAAGGATTATGTTGCATACCTAAAACTAATACAATGATATTTGTCAATTATATCTCAATAACGTTTTTTTAAAATAAAAGGAAGTGCCTTGAGACAAAAATAAAAGATTATTCATTTTGGGTATTGTAAAGCATTTCTGTTTTGTTTTCCAAGAAAGTGTAGAATTGTGGTCATTTCTCTAAAGACAGATATTTCTCTCAATCATGCTCAATTAATGTCACATTCTATTCTTCCTGAAACTTTCAGCATGCAAAATAAATTTTTGTTAAAATACTGAGTCATATTGAAAACTGCTTAAAGTTATTGGAAATGCAACTAAATCCAAACAAGTTATTGTTTTAAAATGCACAGTTTCAAGTTATATAATGATGATACTAGCATATATGACTGAGTTAACACACCACATCCTGGCTGGCATCTGGTTGCCAGCAGTTGTGAAATAACAGGGATTGTAACATGCCTGTCAGTACCAGATGTAATTCTCAGAATCTATAAAACATGATTATATTTACTCAAGTTCTAAGTCAAATTGTGGAGACATGAAAAGGATAGAAATTATAGAGAAGATTACTCAACTATAGAATTTTTTATGGGAAAAATCAACTTTTAATACATAGAAAATAATAGTACTTTTTGATAAAACCTAGACCATATTTTTAATATTCAACTATTGGATATTTATAATTTATACCTTACCAGAGAAATAGAATTTTTTTATTTAAAAAATATAAGCACACATTTTATAGTTGTTTTCTAAAATAAGCAATTGATTTCTATGAAAAGTTTGGTTAAAAAACTGCATTTTACAAGATTGCTGGGGATGAAAAGTTGTTAAAGTATTTTATATTAAATAAATCAGTTGCATCATTATAAACTAAAGAAAAGGAAACACAACACAATTATCATTTGCTCAAGAGTGGTGAACAGGCATGAACATTCTAAAATTGAACTTAACGTGGGTGTGAAAAAAACCATTATCATGGCAAAAATATCTAAGATGTGTGGAGGAATATGACTCATGGAATTAATAATATGTTTGCAACAGTAGCTAATCTAGCACCAAATTACATTTTTATGTACTTTGTAGTCCTGGTTAAAGCATTCAACCACCTTGAGAGATGAATCAATGCAATGATCTTTAGCGTATACAGGAAGAAAGATTCAATAATTAGCCATTTTCAGTGGAGCAAAGGGAGAAAGAGGGGGAGATAAAATTAACAAAAGATGCTTGTGGTGTCTGTCTGCGCTTGGTTCATCCTGACTCCAGGGTGATATTCGCCAAAAGTTGTTTCAGCTCCACTGCTGCCCTGCGCGGCCTCAATCTGACAGACGGTCTTGTGGGACAAAGTGCAAAACCAACCTGAAGCAAAGGGTGAACATTTGGGTTATGACTCAGGAAGCAACCTAAAGTCCCGGTGGGGGTTCCAGAGGGAAAGGATGTCAGCAGAAGCCCTGCCCTTTGATGTGGATTGTTGTATTGTGGCTGAAGAAGATGGAGGGGTTAAGCAAAATAATAATTAATAAGAAGATGAACTTATAGATGCTGACAAGAGTATGGTAATCACCAGAGGGGAAGGGAATGTGGAAGGTAGAAGGGAGTACAGGGGAATAAATGGTGATGGAAGGAGACCTGACTTTGGGTGGTTGACACACAATACCATATATAAATGATGTATTACAGAATTGTACACCTGAAACCTATATAATTTTATTAACCAATGTTGCCCCAATAAATTCAATAAAAAATAAAACTAGAAGCAAAACACTCAGGAAGCACCATAGCATCAGGGAACATAAGAATTTAATGGGGATTAAGATTTAATTCTTTCTGAATTTCCAGATATATCTAAGAAGCTACACACTTTCTAATAATTAAAAGTCAGGATTGAAGAGGACTAATATGGAATATTTTGTAAAATATTATTCTCATTTTTATTGAGAATGATTGAACCAGAAGGAAAATATATATTTCCCCTCCTTAGAATATGTTAAAATATCCAGACCTGAATCCCCTCTATTTTCCAAAATATCTCACTGTTCGCTTTATTCTGTCCATCTCTAACCTTCTTCAATCATATAGGAGATCACACATAAATTACAGCTAGACAAAATAATGGATTAATACATTTATATATATATGTACATGTGTGTTTATTTAACATATAACCATTTGCATCTCAGTTATATAGAGATTAATAAAAGTAGCCTATTGTAAGCAAAGCCTTATGAGGAAACAAAAATGAACACAGATAAGGGATGTATCTCTGGAGAACCATACAGGCTAGTAAAGAAATTACATCTAAGTATCTAATCATAGTAAAAATAGAACAGAGTTAAGTGCTAAGTAGAAGTTGAGATATTGTACTGTAGCAATCAGAAAGGAAATGATTAATTGCAGTTAAAGAGATCAATGTCAGTGACAGCTTTCCTGAGGTGATAGTACTTAAGTCCTTTATGAAAGACTTCAATACATAAGGTAGGGAAGATAATTTCAAACTTAGAGACTACATGAGTAAACACAAAAAACTTGGAAGATGTGTGTTGCTTTTGAAAAAGTGAGAAGAGTGAGTTTCCCAGACATAATGTAAGTTATAAGAAAAAACAACATGCTTCAACTTGAAGCTTCTGATGAGTTGGCTGGTTATTTGGCATTGGCTTTGTGCTATATCTTCTGCTTGTCCTTCAGTGCAGATTGTGGTTGAATGTACTCGTCATTTGCCAAATCTATTTTCTCTTCTGTAAATTGTTTTCCATTCCACATTCTCTTCTACCTTGTGACATTGCCACAACTCAAAGAAGCGGTGGAGTCTTATTTTCCTCCTGTTGACTCTGGACCATCCTTAGGAGTTGCTTATAAGCAGTGCCGTGGGGTGGAGGTGATGTTGCATGGCTTCTAACACTAGGTCAGAACAGGCCATGCGGTTTCTGCCTGGTGGTGCTACAACAAACATCCTGGGGTGACTCCTTCCTGGAACCCGGCTGATATGCTGTGAGCAGCACCAGTGATATGAACAGGACACTGATAGGTACTCAGGTCGGCATTATCATGCGATGTCAGCATGAATCATCCTAGCCAAGTGCCAGACACATGACTGAAGAAGCCACTTTAAAAATAAATCCTTTAGGTTTAGCTGTTTCAGCCTCCCTCACAAATCACCCGCAGATATTTGCATCTACCCTGCTTAAGTCTCAGACATTGTGGAATAGTGTAGCTTTTCCTACTGTATCCTTTCTGCTTTAATGGCCTAGAGAACCTAGGAGCATGATAAAATGATGTTTTATTTCACAAAGTTTAGATTGCTTTGTTATGAAGCAGTAATAACTGGAATACTTTTCCTTACTGTGTAAGGAAGTTACAGCTAGGACATGGTTGTCCAATTAGTCTCTGTATTTCACAGTCTCCCTCGTCGCTACATGGGGACATGTGATTATGTTCTAGACAATGGAATATAAAACAGAAATGAGGTGCGCACTTCTAAGCCTGTCCCATAACATCCTGCAGTGAACCGTTACATACTCATGGACAGTCCTGTGACACAAACTAACCATTAATTAAGAATAATGCCCTGTGAGACAACAAAGAACATAGCAGGAACCCAGGACTTTGAATGAATGATGCTCTACTTAGACTTGTAAGAGTGTAAACAAATATGTGATTTGGGGAGCTTTTTGTCATAGCAGCCTAATCTTAAACTAACTGTGGCATATGCAATAAAGGATTCCTTCATTTTCCTTCTAAAATAGTCAGAGACTGAAAGGCAATGCAAACTATAAGAGAATTGTGAGGTGATTGGTTCCAGACATCTTTTCTTCGGGCACTGTTTCTTAGTAGTGTGTGAAAGGATAGCAATGAGTACGAAGGTATTGAAGAGTTTAAATTCAAAACTCTCTCCTTTCAAGAAAAGCTTCCTTATGACCCAGCGATTCCTCTTCTGGGAATGTATCCAAAGAAACCTGAAACACTAATTCAAAACAGCACCCCTGTGTTCATTGCAGCTTTATTTACAATAGCCAAGATTTGGAAGCAGACCAAGTGCCCAACAGTAGATGAGTGGATAAAAAACACTGTGGTACACTTACCCCATGGAATATTATCCAGCCATAAAAAAGAAGGATATCTTATCCTTTGCAACAACATAGATGGATCTGGAAAGCATGCTAAGTGAAATAAGCTAGTCAGAGAAAGACAAGTACCATATGATTTCACTTATACGTGAAATCCAATGAACAAAATAAACTAATAAACAAAATAGAAACAGACTCAGAGAACAGTCTAACAGCTGTTAGAAGGAAGGGGGTTGGGTGGGTGGGTGAAAAAGGTGAAGGGATTAAGCAAAAAGAAAAGCAAAAGAAAGAAAAAACAACTCACAGAGACAAATAGTGTGATTGGGGGGAGGTAGAAGAGGGTGAGGTGGGTTACATAGTGATGGAAAGAGACTTGCCTGGTGGCAATGAACACACCATACAGGGTGCAGATGATGTGTTATAGAATTGTACACCCGAAACCTGTGTGATTATATTAACCCAGGTCACTCTAATAGAGTCCATTAAAATTATTTTTATAAATAAATAAATAAATAAATAAATAAATAAATAAATAAAACTAATGGGCTGAAGAAACATATACCATGCTAACATTAGTTAAGTGAATACTGGAGTAGCTATACTAATTTCAGAAAAAGCAGACTTCAGATCAAGGGTAAACATCAAGGATAAAGAGGGATCTTGTATAATAATAATGGGGTCAATTATCCAAGAAGACATAACAATCCAGAATAGATAAATCCATTGAAACAGAAGGCAGGTTAGTAGTGGTTGCTAGGGGCTGCGGGGTCGGGGAGGAAATGGGACTGACTACTTAATTCCTTTGCGGTTTATTTTCAGGTGGTGAAACGTTTGGAATTAGTTAGATGTTATAGTTGAACATTATAAATGTACTTAATTACACTTAATTGTATACTTTGGAAAGGTTAGTGCACTGCTGGTACAAATGCAGACTGGTGCAGTCATTGTGGAAAGTCATCCTAGATACAGAATTCCATCAAAAAACTAAAAATGGAACTGCCTTTTGACCCAGCAATCCCACTGCTGGGATTATATCCTAAGAATCCTCAAATACTAATTCAAAAGAACCTATGCATCCCAATGTTCATAGCAGTGTTATTTAGAATAACCAAGTGCTGGAAACAGCCTAAGTGCCCATCAGTAAATGAGTGGATCGAAAAAACGTGGTACGTTTCCACAATGGAATACTATGCACAAAGAAAGAACTCCTACCCTTTGTGGCAGCATGGATGGAACTGGAGAGCATTATGCTAAGTGAAATAAGCCAGGTGATGAAAGACAAATACGATATGATCTCACTTATAAGAGGAATGTAATAAACAAAATAAACTAACAAGTAAAATAGAACCAGAGGCATGGAAACAATGAACAGACTGACAGCAACCAGAGGGGATGGAGGAGGGGGGTGAGGGTGGAAAGAAGGGGAAGAGACTAGTCAAGGAACACGTATGAGTGGCCCATGGACATAGACAACAGGGTGAGGAATGACCGTAGGTGTGGAGGCTTGGCTGGGCAGAGGAGGGCAAAGGGGGAAAAATTGGGACAACTGCAATAGAATAAAAATAAAATATATTTTAAGAAGAGGTTAGTGCTTCATTTTATGTTATGTGAATTTTACCTCAATAATACAAAACATAGAGATGCAACACACACACACACACACACACACACACAAATAAGCCTTGATCTAACCTCAAACAATTGTGAAAACAGGTGCAGTAAAAAACGGAGTATCAACTTCTAGTTCCAGTAGTATTACAAACTTGCTGCCCGCTTACAATCTCAAGATAATGGAGTAAAGATAATTCTCTTCTCTTTCTCCACCTAAAGGAAGGACAAACAGAAGCAAAAACTATGCTTTAGTAAAAGGAGGAGCCACTTCCACAGATGAAAAAAATATATGTAAAGTTGGAAAAGAGAAGTCTATAAACTACTCAGCCAAGAAAAGGAGAGTCAAGCCTCTGAATAACGGGGCTTGTAGCGTAGGTGAAGCGGAAAGGTGGGTTGACTGCAGGCTTCTCAAAATCATGATAGGTTTGGGGAACTGGAAGAAACAGTATCTCAACAAGAGGGATACAATGAGGATTAATAACAGGAGAATAATTTGGAATTTTTTAGGAAAATTAAACCCTGTGGTCTCTACCCTAACATATAGAAATCAGGGGACCAATCCTAATGCACACCAGAGGCACTAAACCAGGGACTGTCTGCACTCTGGCCTCTGCAGCATCTGTCCCCTTTCCCGCCACCTCTAAAACGCTGTCGGCCAGGTCTAAAATCTCCAGGTAGAATACTGCAGACTATTGTAACTGCCAGCAACCAGGTATGGTATATTAGAAGGTTTCTTTCTCTAGAAAAACTGAATCTTTAGAACGAAAACATATTTATCCTTTCTGCCTTAATAGCCTACCCAATCTGTGAGTATAATAAAATGATGTTTTATGTCACAAAGATTAGAGTGCTTTACTATGAAGCAATAATAACTTTATATTTAGCATATATGAGATATCATATATGACATATATATCATATATCATATATTTGGTGATTTATAAAACTCTGAATGAGTATAGGAATTGTTGATCAGATGTTCCAAGAAAACTAAGCAAAAATTTGCCTTGGCCAGGTGGCTTCGTTGGATTGGAATTTTTGGAGTGTTGTCCCACACACCAAAAAGTTGCGGGCTCAAATCTTGGACAGGGTACGTACCTATGTTGCAACTGATTAATCTCTCTCTCTCCCCCCACCTCCTTTTCTCTCTCTCTAAAAATCAATAAACATATCCTCAGGTGAGGATTAAAAATACTATGCAAATTCAAAAATTAAACCTTAGAAAATGTTATGCTAAAATAAAATATAAGCAGACCATATACCTTGACTTAAAATATAAGTAGACAACATATCCATTAGCATAATGAAAACACTATGCATTTAACACAAACTGAATTACAAATATATTTGGGTAATGTGGAAAGAATGAGGAGAGTCAGGGTTAGGGGTACAAGAAAGTGGTTTTGTGGTTTATTTTTGCTTTAAGCTTTTTCAAGAGCCACTAGATATATTTAAAAATTATTTTACACTTAAATTATTTGCTTTTAATATTAATAAAATAAAAATTAGTTAAAATAGCTAACCAGAGCATTCTATGAATGAATACTTACATGTTTATCTCCTCCATTCCGAATCTCCAGTAAACTTGGGTTTCTCATGTACACATCCATTACATCAGAAGACAACTGGAAGACAACTGTATCACTGAGATGTCTTCGGAAGTTATAACAGAGATGTGTTCTAAAGGAAACTGCAAACTGCCTTCCAGAGTTGGCATCCATTTCTGCACTCCTTGATTTGTTTTACTTATTAATTAAATTTATTGGGGTGACATTCATTAATAAGATTACATAGGTTTCAAGCTTATAATTCGATGGCACACCATCTGTATATAGCATTGTGTGCCCACCACCCAAAGTAGAATCTTCCCCGTCATCACACATTTAGTCCCTTGATTTTGGGTTAGCCATACAACTTTCTCTGGCCAACCAAATGTAGTAGAAACAATGTTGTATGAAGTCTGGGACTCAGCAGGTTTTATGCATTAATGCTTTATTCTTGGGACCTTGCCTTTTGGACTAGCCTGCTGATAAAGATGACCTGGGCAGAGACACAGTCTCCACTGAGCCGCTCAGAGCAGCCAGCCCCTGGTGATGAAGCGGCTAACACCAGACACATAAGTAATCCCAGACAAGTCTGTTGCAGGTCATGCAGACTGCACCCTGCTGTCTCTAGTCTTAAAATAAATAAATGCTTAACTGCAAGCACCCAGTTTGGAATAGTTTATTAAACACAAAATTGTGAAAAATTCCAACAAAGATGAGAAACCCTTGACACAACATAGGTGAAAGACATCACACCAAAAATTGAGTTCCCCTAAGAAGATGCTAAACTGACCCCAGATCACAGGCAAATGGAACTGAAAAAAGGAATAGGATGTAGTTGGATCAATGGAAAAAATATAACTAAAGGACAGTGGTAATAGTCAGATCCGGCTGTTCAGAGCTTTGAAGGCTGGAAAGTCTAAAATCAAGGTGTCAAAGTGTTCGATGTTTGATGAAAGCCCTCTTGGTGGTGTGCAGAGGCTGCCTGTTTGCTCCACTCTACCCTCACATGGCATAGAGACAGAGAGAGAAGTCTCAGGTCTCTTTCTCTTCTTCTGATTACAATACATAATGGGAGCTCCACCTGCTTGATCTCATCTAACCTAATTTTCTCCCAAAGGCCCCATTGCTGAATACCATCACACTTGGAGCTAGGAATTCAAAATACAAATTTGGGGGGAGGGGCACAAACATTTGGCTGATAGATGAACGGCTATGTTAGCCCCAACATCTCGGTTTTGACAACACCTGTACCTGCATTCAAAGTAGAGCCCAATGAACAGCCCCTGAAATAAATTGTGTAAGGGCATCAAACAAGGCAGTGGAGTATAAGATTACAAAGTAGTTTTAGAGGCCAATTTTATCTAACATTCCTACCTTTAAAATGTATCCAGAAGATCTACACACATGTTCCGTTCCCAGAAACACTATTCCCAGAAACATTGTTAGTAATGGGCAGGGGTTCAGGGAGGGAAGAATGGGAAAGGAAAAAGAAAAGAAGGAAGAAAGAAAAAAAAAGGAAGGGAGGAGGGAAGGCAAGAGGTAGAAAAAAAAATATCCCCATTAACATTAGTAGTATTCACAGGAAAAAAGAAAAAGACAAAGGAAGGAAGGAAGGAAGGGAGAAAGGAAGGAAGGAAGAGAGGAAGGGAGGGAGGAAAATAAAAAATACATAAATGTCTGTCAATTAAAACTTAGTTAAGAAAGATATGTTCTCCATAAAAAGATGGCAATGATTTGAGTTTTAAAAAGGAAGCCACAAAATTGATAATATACAGAATAGAACCTATTCTGCAATAATGGAATTCAATTAAAAATAACAAAATTTTATGTACATATAATTCCTCAATTTCCTGAAGCCAAGAATTTCAAAAAGGACCATTGATTTAATAATTGAGAAGAGAAGAAAAACTAAAAATACAACATTAAAGGTACAAAACTGTTTTACTAATTGAAATAGCATGCATTTAACCATACAATTAGGCATCATTTTCTCATCCAAAATCATGACAAGGTTGAAACTACTAATCTAACCCAGTTTCCACTGATTCCTCGGAGTCACCTTCAGCTATCAGAAATTACACACAGAGACATGCAAACTGTTTATAATCTCTACTCAAAAAAGTAATGTTTCTTTTGCAAATGTAACATTCATATTTTAATTTCAAGATCTATCAAGAAAAATGAGGACATATTTAATATAACATCTGACTAATATCATTATGTAGGTGTTTTAAATTGCATTTTTGTATTAGAAATTTAAATATCGTTTCTTAAAATTTAGCACTTATGTGCATGTGAACAGAAAACAGTCAGAGGAACACATGCCCAACAACTACCAGTAGCTACCCTGGAAGAAGAAGAATAAAAAATGGAGGGAGGTTGGCTAGAGTTTCATGTTTTTAATATACTTTTAAATTGTATACTATAATACACTTTTAGTAATTAATATGCTATATAGTATTTAAATATACCTTTATAATATAACTGGGTATTTTATACAGGATCTTTACATAAACTTAAATTATCAAATAGAAGTATTTTTTTACACATGAAAGGGAGAAGGGAGAATGCAATTTGGAGCATGTGATAAGGGTAGAGACAATAGCAAGCATGAACATTTCTAAGAACTTTAAAATGAGAATTTAAAAAAATGGCTAGGTGGCATGTGATGTGGAGACTCTTGGGACCTTTACCCAAACAACTTTCTCCTCTTTTATGCCATTAATTCAAAAAAAAAAAAAGGACACATAATCAGTATTTAGAGATGCTGTATCTGAGAAATTTTTGGAGGAATGTAGATGAAAAAGTAGGCAATATCTATTTTCCCTCAAAGGGTCATGTAACAGTGGAGTCCATATGCTGAAAATTTGTAACTTGCCCATATCCAGAAAGAATATTTTCACAATTCTTTTGCTCCCCCAAACCCAACTCCCTTGGCTAGGAAAATTAAAACAAATGAATATTTCTCCTAAAGGCTTATTCCACTTCGTGATTTGCTCCCTCCAGGTGTTCAGGGCCCTCTCCTTTCCTTCAGCACTGTACCAGAATGAAATGAATACACTATAAGCCATGTCTGGAGATGGTTCACATTCTGACTGGACATACCTCAGTTTTATGGCCACAAGTACAGCAAGGAGGCAGGGAATACAGCTCAGTCTCAAGTCCAGGAAGAAGAGAACACAACTAGCCGTGAGCACTGAGAAGCTCCACCATGTTGCACAAACAGAATATGACCCAGAGGTTCTGATACCGAGGCTGTCAGGAAAGCCAGAGTTTTCTCTTCCCAGATTTCTAATAAGTCCTTCTGTATAATGACTGGGATGGGAATTAGAAAGTATCTCAAATGTATGATGATCTCTATTCATTTTGCCTTCAAGAGTATCATCTACCATAATGTTTTTTAATGTTTGGGATTAAGAGGGCAAATTAACACAAAATGACTTTCAACTAACTAATTCGGGAAATGCAAACATAAACCACAATGAGACACTAACTCACACATGTTAGAATGGCTGTTATCAAAAACACAAGAAATAATAAGTGTTTAGAAGATATGGGGGAAAGGGAACCCTCGTGCACTGTTGGTGGGATTGTAAATTTCTGCAGCCAGTGTGAAAAACTGTATGGTGGTTCCTCAAAAAATTAAGACCAGAACTCTTGTAATCCAGCGAGTCTTCTTCTGGGTATTTGTTCAAAGACTACAAAACCACTAATATGGAAAGATATGTGCATCTCTATGTTCATAACGGCATTATTTACAATAGCTAAGATGTGGGAAAAAATGTCCATTGACAGATGACTGAATTTTTTTAAAATTTGGTTTGTATATAATGGAATACTGCTCAGCCATAAAAAGGATGGAAACTTGCTATTTGCAACAAAGTGGGTGGACCTTGAGAGTATTATGCAAAGTAAAATAAATCAGGTGGAGAAGATAACTGCTGTATGCTTTCACTCATATGTTAAAAAATGAAAAAATAAAACAAAATAAACACAAACTCATAGATGTAGACAATAGTTAGTGGTTCCCAGATGGGAAGGGTGTGAGGGAGCATTGAAAGGATAATGTGGGTCAAGGGTATGATAATAGAAGGAGACTAGAGCTTCCGTGGTGAGCACGCTGTAGTGTTTTACAGATGTTGGGTTATAATGTTGCACGCCTGAAACTTATATAATGTTATAAACTGATGTAACCTGAATTCAAAATTGCAAAAAATAATTAAAAAGAGGGCACTTACAAGTAATATAGAATTGTAATAATAAGACATGTTTACAGAGATTTCCTTCAGAGACACAGTTATGATTACCTATGGGGCACAGAAATACAATCCAATAATTTCTAAAATACCACTCTCGTCATAAAGAAAGACAGAGCTCGGATGTTTTTCCCCTTAGGTTCTAGCACTCTAAAAGTCTTCTACAGGGAATAGACACAAGTAGTATACTAGTAATACCATTACCAATATAACATTCAGGCATTACCCTATTAATAAAGGACTAGGAATAAAACTTCTAGAATGCACGTTTAATACATTATTTTGATCATATATGGCTTGAAACAAAGTCATAAAATAAAGATAAAAAGAAAGCAATGATGATAGAAAGGGATATTTTTAACTGGGGCTAAGATAGGTGGATATTTCTCTGCTGTAAGTTTTTGAATGTTGTTTTTCCAAAACACTGTGGAAAAAAAAAAAGCTGAGAATTAGTGTGTCTCTTCTTACCTGGAAAGTGGAAGTGCCCACGTGGAAATGGGAATGGGAACTCTACTGCCCAGCCCAGCCAGAGGATTTGAAACAAATGAAACAACGCTGCCTGTCCAAGTAGAAATGTAAGGGGGAGTGGGAGAGAGAGAGAGCAGAGTACTGAGGCTTATAATCTGGCTCTCAAAATAAGAATTAAAAAATAGGTTTGAAAACCAGTCTTTGTTTAAAAAGAAAGTCTTTTGTAAATTACTTTGTATCTTAGTCCAGTTTGACTCCTATAGCAAAATACCATAGACTGTGTGGCTTACAAACAAGAGAAATTTATTTTTCAGAGTTCTGGAGACTGGGAAGTTCAAGATCAAGGTGCCAACAGAGTCAGTGTGTGATGAGAGCCTATTTTCTGGTTCATGGACCACTATCTTCTCATTACATCCTCACATGGTAGAAGAGGCGAGGGAACTCTCTGGGGTCTCTTCTGTAAGGGCACTAATCCCATTCATAAAGGTTCCTTCCTCATGACTTAATCACCTCCCAAGGGCTCCATTTCCAAATACCAACACATTAAGGGAATAAGTTTCAACATATGTACTTTGGGGGAACAAATATTCAGTCTATAGCACTTTGCCACCCTCTTAGTGTGTCAAGGTGTACTGCCGACTGATAACAGAATTTTACCAAAGGGTGATTCATCATCCAGATGGAGCTGAACGGTTACAGATAGAAAAAAATAATACAGAGAAAAGATAGCAGATGGTCAGGTCATTGTCCTAATCTGTGTGCTTGAGAGGTTTCAGGGGCAAATGCTGAGGGTGGACTTTGGCTGAGTTTCTGACTGGGAGCTCTCAGAAAACAGTGCTCCTGCCCAAGCCTGGGAGAAGGTGTATCTAAAGCAAAGAGAGCACTGCCTCGCAGGCAGGCCAGGAGCCTGACCTCTGTTCCTGTGTGAAATGAGCAGAGCACAGATGTTCATGCCTTTACAGAATGTCCGGTGGGGGAGTTCACAGAAGGGTGACCAGAGGCAGAGGCAAAGGGTCATGGCAGACAGTGCGCATCACTGCGTGTATGAGTTACAACCAATTTTAGAAGGACGCAAACACGAAACACCAGTGAAAGCTGCAGGAGGCCACTGGGTTTTTCTAATCTCCCAGGAGATTGTAATGTACAGCCAAGTTTGAGGATCACTGCCTTCCAGAAAACGTGCTAATAGTCATCAAAATCTCCAACTTCAAGAAAGCACTATATAATGTACTTTTATACATAATATGTTTAATTTTCATGCTAATTGCTAGAGTAGAAAACTTTAACCTTATTTAACAGGTCACAACCTTGAACCTTAAAGTAAATGTTTTGCCTAGTCAGCTGAGCAGTGGAGATGGGGTTCCAACTGAGTTCTCATTCAAAATTGAACTTCTCCTCATTGATGCGGCCTATAATGAATATTGTTTTCTGTGCTATCATGCTATCCTTGCATAGGTTACATAATTTGTGAAATGTTACTTTTGGGCATTCTCTCTGAGAAGGGCTTTCTATCCATTCGGTAATACCTCTGCTTTAGAGGTATAAGTGAATGTGTAGTTGAGGATATGACGGGGGGTTCTCAAGACCTCCATTGCCTTGAAATAGTATCAAAATGCCTCACCTCCTACTTTAATATCACTCTTTATGGGTGTTCTAAATTAAAAAATTTCTGTGAATTAAAAAGAGATGGACTTACTCTGACCTGTTAGTTTAAGCAATAAAACATTTTACTACAAATTTTGCTAAAAAGATGACATCTAGGAAGTCTGAGACATACTTGAGGTAACACCATATGCAAGAAGCCATCCCTGACATCAAGAAGTGCAATGTCTCATGTAAGAGGCAACACAACGGTGGTAAATCACGGTGTGTCAGATACCATACCAGACACTTTACATGCAAAGTTCCCTTAACCCTCAGAGCTGAATTACGAGTTAGGGATCATTATTTCCAGTTTGCAAATAAGGAAAGTGAGGGAAGAGAAGTTAAATTACTTGTTTGTAAACACATAGCTAATAAGTATAAAACCTAAATATAATATGATATATTTCAAGATAGTGGCAATAGATTGGATATGATCATCTTTTATTTAAAATAAGAGCAGGGAAAGCTTCAAAAAAAAAAAAAAACCTGACACTTGATGAGGTGTCATTTGAAGTCTGAGAATATGACAGACAAATTACATAGCACATGCAAAATATTAACATGATACATAATGTGTCTATCATATTACACATATTTTTCTGTGCCTTAATCTTAGTGATTCGTCTTTAAGATTGATTATTTAACCACTAAAATGCCAAGGTAAAATTAAATGTATACTTGGTACACAACCATAACTTCTTTAAGAAGGCATGTTTTATTTTGGGTGAGTGGGGGGAAAGGTAGAACAATTCTAGAGTAGGTCCTCCTACATCCTTTGATAAACATTTCCTAGTTAAAGACTGGATTTGTTTAAGAGGCACTGCAAGCCCTCAGAGGGGCCCGTGTTCCAGGTAGCAGTAGGAACTCCCAGGCTTCATTCCCATCATAGCAGAGTCCAAGCTAGATGCTACTTTGACTTTCAAACACACGATTCTTCTAGTTAACACTCTGTCTACCTCACAGTCAGCACTTGCCACATGTTATTACACTTATTCATGTATATAATTGTTTTAGCCACTACACGACAAACTGCTACCAGCCAAGGAATTGCATTCCACAGCACCTACATACAGTTTCTGAGCCCTAATAGGCACCCACTGTTTGATGTGGAACTAAACAGATACAATTCTACTTCCTGACAGCAATGATCATCCAAAACTATGACAGCCTATTCGCCTAGCCTGGAACACCAAATCACTCCCTCGCTCCGGAGGATCTACTCACATTTCCAGTGACTTGAACCAGAATGTGGTGGTACATGCCAAAATGGCCAGCTGTACTTCTCTATCCATTTTCCTTAGGCTTTTTAGGCCATATGGTTCTCACCATTCCTATAATGAGACTTTAGGAATAAGATTCAGAAGTCCATCATTTCCAGAATGCATAGCCCAGACACAGAGCTGAGACTATTTTTTCTCAAGTTAACTTGGCACTGGATCGTAGTGTGATGAATTTATTATGTACAGCAGCAGGCATGGTGCTTTTTTAAAGCAAAGTGCCAGAAACAGAAGCCCATTGATTAAAAAAAAAGTCAAAACTTTGCCAATTTTCTCCAAATATCATGAGCATAAACTATCATCAAATACCAGTAATTTTCCCCCATAAATAACAGCATGGAGCAAATGTATTGTATTCTCAACTCTTTTGAAAACAATTAAAAGTAACCTCAGAAAGCTGATCTAATTATCCTGCATATATGCAGAAACATGTGAACGTTGGAGTGTGGCACTGGCTAATTGAACAGCTAAGAATACTGGAGAACTTTCAACAGGAGATTCCGAGAGCACATCAGCTGATAGTGATGGCATCAAAAGGACGTACTGATCTTTGCAGTACAGTTTGAAGCCCATGGAGCATTGCAAATGGCAACAACTGCATCAGATGTGCAGATAAAGGTCAAACATAAGGGAACTTTGCCTCCAAGCATTTTATAATAATGCCACAAACTCAAGAAATTCCCTTTAATATTTTTGAAGAAACAGATTTGTTTAATTTTCTAACATCACACCTTTGATTACTATAAAATGTCTCTATTCCTATCATGCTCTAGTAAACCTAATTATACAAACATTTTTTCAATTTATATTAGGAGCATTACCATTAAAAGTCTGGTTTTAGTTGTAAATATATGTAGCATTTTACTATCAAACGCAAATGTTAGGTATGAAGAAAAATAAAATAGCATTGAAAATAAACACTGATTTCCTGTAAAAGTTGCTATGAAATTTAGATAGTTAAGAATCACATACCAGCACTGACAAAGTTTGAACACTGCCCAATGCTGTCCAGAAAATTAAACATTGAGAGCAAAGCACTGACTTTAAGGCAGACCATTAAGTGTAAAGGCAGAGTCTCTATCCTGGTATGAAATCCAAACTCTGACGCATCATTGGATTCCCTACATTAGACTTTTCCTTATAATCTAGCCGAAGACTTTTAATTATTTTTCTAAAGCAGAGTACTGTTTACTTTGTAGTAGGGAAAGAAAGCTGAGCCATTAATACCGAGAAAACTTAATTATACTTGACCTGTACCTACGTCTTTGTCCTACTTTCCTAAAAACATTAGAATTTTAAAAAACTATTTTCTCTACCAATGCCTCAAGTATGGGAAATAAAAGCTGGTATTTAACACTACTAGCAAAGAGGCATATTTAAAGTTCATGAAGAAAATATGAATGATGTGGAAAAGAAGGCTAGTCTGGAAGTATATATATAACAAGGGATATGTGGGATAAAAAAAATCTGCAGGAGATAAGATTGAATAAAAACCTACCACAAAAATCATACTAAGTTAGACTGTCTTATAATTGCAGGCAAAGATTTGAAAAGTAAAATTGAACTGGCTAAAATCAGAGGTAAGTTTTCAGATGAAAAATGTTTCAAATTGTAGGACTGTCTTGAACACAAATATATTGGAAACATAAGGTATATCGAGGTTTTGACCAAGTTCAGTATAAAAACACAGTCATGACCAATTAAAAATATAAAGCAATATGGCTGCTGGGGGTTTGGCACCCTGAGTTTATTGCAGATCTTGTGATTCAGTGACAGTTCTCTAATATCATAGGAAATAATATTATGACAAATACCTATGGCTACATAAAGATTAATATGCCCTAATTCAGTGCAGAGAAAAATAGATACTAAATGTCTAATAAACGGAGAATAAACTAAAATATTTTAAGATTATTTAATAATGTGAAAATATGTAAGTAATAATGTTAAGAAAAATGTATGAAAATTTAAAAAATTATATAGAGGAAAGATTAAGATGTACCTCAAGTTAACAAACTAATATTGAAAAATGAGAACATTCGTAATTTTAATTTTGTTCTTTGTAATTCCTGTACTTTCCAAATATTTAAAAATTTTTTGTAATAAAAGATACATTTTTAAAGTTTTAAAATCATCATAATTTAAGAAAACCAGAAATTGCTTTTTTCTTGTACAGCAGCAGCATTTTATCTAATTTTCTCTAATTTCAGAATATCCTTACTATTTCTTGGAAGAAATTCCCAAATCCTATGTTTTCCAATGTTCTCAAAGAATTTACTTTTCTATTTATTAAGAAAAATAAATGCATCTCATGGGTAGCGTGGAATCAAGGGACATCACTTGGGTCTCTAGGAATGAACTACCAGCTCTAAGGAGAAGGGGGATAGAAGAAAGGAGTGAGAAATTCTTTTCATCACAAGTTTACTCTTAAAGAGACACCACAGAATAGGTACAAAAGTCACCTGGTTCCAATATGGTTAAAAAGTAATATTTTCTGAGTCTTGTTATGTGACAGAACACACACCAGGCTGTATAGGTTTAAAAGGGGGACCATGAGAAGGACTGTGATCCACTTACATCTTTCAGCTCCAGCCCAGTCACGAGATATCTACTGATCCTCACTTGAGTGTCTGATGTGGGCACAGGGGAAACATCTTTTTATCGTTTGAAGTTATCAGAAATAACTATATTTTAATTGTAATTATGTAAAAGCAACTGTGACAGTTAAGGGTCCAGGGAAAAATTCACAAAATTAAATATGAATAAACAATTTTCTGAATCCACTTAGTCTGACAATGAACAGCCCAATGGAACATAAGTTGTGAATATCATCTTGTCCCCAGGGTGGTTTTCTCTCATACCCAAAAGACCTAAAGCCTTATGAATCCGTTTTGGTTCTATCCAATTTCAACTCGGCTAGCCTGGAGATGTTACTAATCCAATCGTGTGTGCGACCTGGCTGAAGTGGACAGCATAATAGAGCTGTAGCTGTTCTGAGAATGTTCTTTCTCTGATAGGTTCCAGTTGTGCAGTCTCATCTCTGATTTAGAAAGCCGGTTATCCATGGTTTAGTAATAATTCACCTGCTTTTATGATGCCAGAGGAATAAAAAAAACGCCTTGGGATCCATTCATGCCTTCCAGCTCTGTTTTAGATGTTTCTTATCACTGTCAGAAATACTGTACTCCACTTTATACAAGTCTTGACAAAGATGGTTCTTAAAGAAAAGACAGAGTTCAATTCAGATGAAACCAAAGCATGATCTATAGGAGAAAGGTTTTTAAAAACAGACTGAAATCCAACTCTTTTCATAACTGAGACGTAACACCACTTTTCTGTTGACTCGAGACCGCGAAGTTTGGCATAAATCACCTTCATGCTCTAGCCTTTCCTATATCTACCATCAAATATCTTGCAACATTTTGCGTCCCAGTTTATGCTCCAGCTGCACTAAGTTTCTTGAAATTCTTCAAGTCTC
Organism: Desmodus rotundus; assembly: GCF_022682495.2. Lineage (NCBI taxonomy): Eukaryota > Metazoa > Chordata > Mammalia > Chiroptera > Phyllostomidae > Desmodus > Desmodus rotundus. The sequence continues at coordinate 52,400,471 of NC_071389.1, forward strand.
TGTGCTCTCTGAGACACACTGTTACTGCTTTCACTTTCTCTCTGGTTAGTCACGATCTCGCATCTCCCCTACACAGCCCCAGACTTCCTCTGGATACTTCCTACTCACCAACCAACACTCAGCTTAGGCTGTAAAATAATAAATTCCCCTGTTCAAAAGGAAAATTTGGATATGTCTAAGATCCACCTGACTTACTCTCTCTTAGGCAATTCAGTTGATTAAATGATGTTTCTTTAAATATGTTAATAGTGCAGTAAAGTTGTCATGCATTGTTGACCAGAGACAAACCACCCTGGCATGGTCACTGACAAAGCCAGAATAGACAGACAATTTGGCACATGCTAACAGTGTAGAAGCACATGTACCAAAGAAAGAAGGTATTGACCTTTATATTTTCTATGGCTGTCTGAGCATGAATTCTTCAGGGAAATTTAAAATCACTGTAATTGATTAATTCCATATTAGTGGTATGAAATGCTCCATGGACCAGAGAAACAACCATAATTGATGAAAATTAAGGTTTGAAAAAATTAAGGTCTCCAAAAGTTATTCCAAAGGCATGCAGCAAGTTACGAAACATATATCCAAGAAAATATACCAATCTCAGGAAGAAAAGTAAGAATCTATTGCACTTACCGTCATCTCTTGCTCCTTCCTGGCCTGGACCTCGTCAGCATGATGAAAGCACAATCTTGACACATGTAACCGAGAAGACGGCACTCCCTTTCCCCCAAGCTCATGGTGAAAAGCTACATTAATTCATGAATGGACATGCCACCAGTGTCTCTCATAATCTATGTTAGTGTGATTAAATTCCAGACAAGTATAGCCAAGGGATTTGTACTCCCTTTCTTCACCCAGGTATTTCTTATAGAGAGACTGTGCCTCATCTGTGATAGAGAATACAGAGGCTCCTGCCCACTAGTAGAAGAGAGGTTCAGTGCTCGGAGAACAAACCCAGAAGGCCTAACACTACCACCTCTCTCCTGTGTGCTTGTAAAGGAGGAATGCCACTCTAGAAAAAAAGGACACTGTCCCACACAGAGCTCTGGAGCAGTGGCTCCAACACTTTGCCCAGGTTGAGAGGGAAATCATGAGAACAGAGAGCTCTGAAGTTCTCCCCCAAAGAACTGACTTCATTTGAAACAATGTAGGAAGGTTAAAGCCTGAAGTGTCTCAAAAACAGTGGAGAATTTGGTGATAAACAAGTAAGAGGAGGATGGTAAACAATCGGCCAGTTAGCATAGAGGACCAGAGAAAGGACTGCTAAGAAGAGTCCTCCTGGGGTCATAACTAAACTCAGACTGGTCTTAAAAACTAAACATGCAAAAAAACCAAAAACCAAAAAACAAAACAAAAAAACCTTCAATTAATTGGATCAGACTTGCTTCAGGGCATTGTCAAAACAATATTGTAATCAGACAGCAATTAGTAGAGCTCAACAGCTGAGTCGATGCCAATAGAGGCAGCTGGCTTAACAGAGTGATCAAATCAAGAGACAAAGAGAACTCTGCTAAAGAGCCGCCACCCCAGGGTGACTGCACCGGCAAGGTTTCCCCCTCTGAGCAGACATATCAGAGGTTCTGCCTGTGGGGGAAATAGACCTCATAAAGATAGTCAAACAAAGTCTCTAAACAAATAAACAAGCAAAGAACAACACGCTCTAGAGTGGAGGGAAGACTCTATACAATTTATTTTCTGGTATTCAATTAAAAATTATGAGCTGTGTAAAGAAACAGGAAAATATGACCAATATACAAAGGGGAAAAAAGCAGGCAAAGAAACTGTCTGTAAAGAGCCCAGACTTTAGATATAACAGAGACATCAAGTTAACCAATGAAAATATATTTGGAGACCTATAGAACACCATGCTTAACAAAGCAAACAAAGATATCATGACAATGTTTCACTAAAAAAAGAGAATACCAATATATAAATATTACATAATTAACAGAAATTAAATCATGAAATCATAACAAAAGAACCAACTGAACATCTTGAAGTTGAAAAGCACAATAACTAAAATAAAAATTTCACTAGAGGGGCTCCACAATAAATTTAAACTGAAAGAAGAAAAAAAATCAACAACCTTAACAATAATCAGCAGAGATTCTGCAATCCAAAGAACAGAGAGAAAAAAGAATGAAAAAAAATGAAAGTGGGACATTATTAAATACACCAACACACGCCCAATGAGAATACCAGAAGTAAATAGTGAGGAAAGAGCAGAAAATACTCAAAGAAATAATGGGAGTAAGCTTCCCATATTTGAAGAAAATCTTTAATCCACACAGCTAAGAACTAAATAAACTCCAAAGAGAGTAAATACAAAGTAATTCACAACCAGACACATTATATGAAAGCAAGGAGAAAATATTGAAAGTAACAAGAGAGAAGAGACTAGTCAGGTAAAAGGGAACTCCAATAAGATTAACAGCTAATTTTTCACCAGAAACATGGAAGTCAGAATGCAGTAGAAGGACATATTCAAAGTGCTAAATTAATTAATTAATTAACTAAGAATCTTATATCCAGCAAAAATATGTTTTAGGAATAAATAAATACTTTCTGAGATAAACAAAAACTGAGAGAATTTATCTCTAGCAGACATGACTCACAATAAATATTAAAGAAAGTTTTTAAGGCTGAGAACAAGCAGCGTGGACAGACATTAGAACACATGTACTACACACACACAGAGGCACAGCTAAAATAATTATGGAATTATGAAATACAACACAACACAAGTACATATTCATTTACCTTTCTTCTTGATAGTAACTTAAAAAGTAATTTAGTAAAACAATATAAATATAATTGTGCTGTTGGGATTATAGTATATTGAAATATATTTGATAAGAATAGCAAAAATGAGGTGGGAGAAAGCACAGATGCACTGGAGTAAGAAAATGACATCAAATAATAACTTGAATCCAAAACATAAATAAAACATAAAGAGAACCAGAAATTAAAATAAGGTTAATATAACAAACTCTATAAATGCATTAAGTCCTCCTTTTTATCCCCAAATTTCTTTAAAAAATAAAAGAAAATAAAGTAATTATTTTAACAACAGATTGTTGGTTTTGGAACATTGATAGATGTAAAATGTATAGTGATAAAAGCAAAAATGGTGAAGAAGGAATAATGTTATACAAAATTAATTTTCTGTCTCATCAGAATTAATTTAAGTCAAAGTGTGTTTTGATAAGGAAGCTATGTATGATAAATCCTAGAGCAATCACTAAGAAAATAACTAAAAATATACAAAGAAACACATATCAAATTATAAGAGACACATAAACAAATTAAAATTAAATATACTAGAAAGTATTTACTTAATACAAAGGAAGCATAGAGGATTAAGAGAACAATGGAGGATTAAAAGAACAATAGAAGAATAAAAAACATAAGATTTATTGAAAGCAAAATGGCAGATATAAATCCAACTATATCAATAATAGTATTAAATGTGATACTTTCCATTGTGTTATAATTCTATTCTAATTGTAATTATAAATTCATATAATTGTATTATCAATTCAATCAAAAGACAGAAATTTTCAGATTGGATATAAACTAAGATATATATATATGCTGTCCGCTGGAGACACACTTTATACTTGAAGATAGAAATAAGTTGAAAGTAGAGGTATAAAAAGATACATAATGCAAACAGCAATATAAGAAGGCTGTTGTGGCTACACTAATACCAGACAAAATAGACTTAAAATGTTATCAGAGATAAAGAGAGACATATTACAATGATAAAGTGACAATCAATCAGGAAAATGTAATAATTATATATATAATATGCACTTAACAACAGAGCCCCAAAATACATAAAGAATAATTGATGGGATTGAAAGGAAAATAGATCAGAAATAATAAAAATTGGAGACTACCATTGCCAGTTTCAATAAAGAATAGAATTAATTGGAAGAACAAAATGGAGATAAAAGACTTGAACAACCTTATGAACCATTTAGACCTGACCGACATTTGTAGAACACTCCACCAAAACCCAACAGAATACAAATTACTCTCAAGTGCACATAGTGTTTTTCATTAGAGACTGTAAGTTGACCTTAAAAGAAATCTCAATAAATTTAAAAGTATTAAAGTCATACTTAATATAGTATCCGACTACAATGGAAAGAAAAAGAAAAATCAATAATAAAAATTAAGAAAATTCACAAATGTGGAAATTAAGAAACACTTTTAAATAACCAATGGGTCAGAGGTGATATCACGAGAGAACATAAACTATTGAAGATACAAATTACAAATGTGGGATGCAGCAGAAATCATGTAAAGAAAGAAAAGTTATAGCCATAAATGCTGTGTTAAAAAATAGGAAAAGAAACATGTGAAATAAATAATCTATTCTTGGGAATGCCCACCTAATTGCTAGATTGATTTTATATTAAGAGTTCAAATTAAGCATCTTTTAAAGTTATGGTTGGTTTAAATAATGAAAAATATCCTTAAGGAGAACTGGAGTTGTAAGATACAGTATTCTGTCATAAAGGTAAAATAAGCCAACAACCTGTTACTGATTATTTCAATATTTAAAAAAATATATATAACAACTAAAAACTTGTTTCTGCTTAAAAAGAGATGTTTTGTTACCTAGATGTCCAACATTCTAGATTCCCCAAAGTTAAAAAAAAATTGTATACAAATGAGTTTTATATGACTTAATAAAAATATATGGCATAAAATGGATGTTACCTAATTCAGAAATTACTTAAGAAAACCAATTAGATTTTCAAATTAAAATAATAATAATAACAATAACCTAGTCTTCTAACTTAAAACACTGGAAGCCTGGCTGGTGCAGCTCAGTGGATTGAGTACTACAAGCCTGTGAACCAAAAAAGTCTCTAGTTTGATTCCTGGTAAGGGCACATGCCCAGGTTACAGGTCAGGTCCCCAGTTGGGGGCATGTGAGAGGCAATGGATCAATGTATCTCTCACACGTTGGTGTTTCTCTCCCTCTCTCTCTCTCCCTCCTTTTCTGTCTCTTTAAGAATAAGTAAATAAATCTTTAAAAAAACACTAGAGAAAAAAAAGAAGAGCAGACTGCTTACAGCAAGCAGAAGGAAGGAAATATAAAATTATGGTAAAAGTTAATGAAAAATAAATTATAAAAATGATAGAGAAAATAAACAAATCTGAAACTTAAGACTTTTAAGAAATCAACCAAATTGAAAACAAATTAGTTAGGCTAAAAAAAGAGAAGGAAAAACTGAAATTACTAAAATCAGGAATGAAAGTGGAAATATCATCCATGACCATTATATGGCAACACATTTATTTGGTAAGTTATAAAAATAGACAAATCTCTAGAAAACCATAAAGTAGAAAAATAATAATAAAAAGAAAATCTTAATACACCTTTAATAATTAAGGTGATGAAATTAGTGTTTTTAAAACTTATGGAAAAATCTCAGGCCCAGATAGTTTCACCTGTAAATTCTATCAAACTTTTAAAGAAGAATCATACCAATTCTTCAGAAACACACACACACAAATGAGGAAAACAGCCTTCCTAATTCATTCTATCGGGTCACTGTCACACTGAAACCAAAACCAGACATAAACATCACAAGAAAAGAAAACCATAGAGCAATAGCTATCATGAATAAAGACAGAAGTCCTCAACAAAACGCTAGTCAATATAATCCAGTAATGTAGAAAAGTTATCATACATCATGGCCAAGTATGATTTATACTAAGAATGTAATGTTGATTTAACTTCCAAAATTCAAATAGTATAATACATCACATAAATAGAAATAGGAAAAAATATCACACATTTATCTCAATAGTCACAGAAAAATCTTAGATAAATTCCAATATCCCAATGGGAAAAAAACATCTAAAAATGTAGGAATAAAAGAAAACTCCTGCAACCTGATAAAGGGCATCTGAAGATATCTGCAGCTAATATCATATTAAATAAAAAAGACTGACGTCTTGAAGACTAAATGCATTATTCCTAGTAGGAGCTAGACAAGAATATCTACTCCCACTGCTTCAACTCAACTCACACTTCCTGATTTCCAAACTTACTACAAAGCTCTAGTAGTCAACAGTATGGAAGAGGAATAAGGGTTAAAGTAAACATAAAATAAATAGAATTGAGAGTCCACATAAAAACTTTGGCTTTGATTCTCACTCAAAATAAATCTAAAGCCTAAACAGAAAAGATAACACTATAAAATTTGTAGGAGAAAACATTAATATGAAATTGGTGTCCCTGGATTAGTCATGGTTCTTAGCTATGACACCAAAAGAACAAATCAGTACACACACACACACAAAAGTCAATTGGACTTGATCAAAATTCAGTTTATTTTTCTTTTAAGGATACTATCAAGAAAACAAAAATAGAACCCACATCATGGGAAAATATTTGCAAATTATATCTATCTATCTATCTATCTATCTATCTATCTATCTATATATCACTGTATATAGAATATGTAACAGATTTTTCAAGTCAATAATAAAAACTAACCTGACTAAAAGGTTGACAAACCTGAATCTGAATAGACACTTCTCCAAAGAAGTTAACAAATGACCAATAAACACGCACAAAGATCTTAAACATAATCAGACAACAGAGAAATGCAAATCAAATCACAATGAAATTCTACCTAACACCCACTAGGATGGCTATGATGAAAAAAGACAATAACAAATGTTAGTGTGGATGTGAAAAAATTGGAACCCTTGTATTTTTCCAGTGAGAATGTAAAATGATACAGCTTCTTTGGAAAACAGTCTTGCACTTCCTCAAAAAGTCTAAACACAGAGTTACCGTATGACCAAATCCCACTACCAGCTATCTATCTAAGAGAAATGAAACTTTTATCTGTACAAAAGTTTTACACTGATGTTCATAGCAGCACTATTCATAATAGCCAAAAAAGTGGAAACAACCCAAATTCCATCAAATGATGAATAAATAAATAAAATGTTTTATATCCACACAGTGAAATATTTTCCAGCAATAAAAATAGAATGAAGTACTGGTACTGATGCATGCTACTAAGTGGGTGAACCTTGAAAACTTTATGCGAGGTAAAAAGGCCATTCACAAAGGCGCACACATTTCGTGGTTCAGAACCCGCTCTGCATACACACACAGAGTGCAAGGAGAGACCCAAGAAAGGCCAGTCACTCCAGAGTAGTAGGTGGTAGATTTAATAAACAGGGGAATTTACAAGTCTTTTCTTGGGTAGTCACAAGATGGGTAGATCTCTGCACCCACCAGCCAGAATCTTAAAAGTTTATACAGAGGACTTAAATGGGTTCAGTCACATATACCATCCAGAAGGTCTCAACAACACCTGACCCTCTCAAAGCTATGTCTGCCCTTGAAACAGTTCCTACCGTGGTAACAGTGAGAAGAACACACATTACCAGGAGGGGCTGGTGAGGAGCCTCTGATTCCCCAGGTGCAGCTCGAGGATCAACCAGCAGTCACTTCCTTTCAATGACCTCTCTTCCATTTACATGAAATGTCCAGAAGAGGCAAATTTATCTAGATAGAAAGTAGGCTAGTGTTTGCTTAGGGATGGAAGTAGGGAGTTGAGCAAAGTGGTGAGGGACTACTAAAAAGTACTGGATTTCATCTGGGGTTGATGAAAACATCTTAAACTTGATTGTGGTGATGGTTGGTTGTGGTTAATGGATTTAGTAAATATGTGAATATTTACTAGAAACCATTCAATTGTACCATTGCAGTGGGCAAGTTGTGGAGTATATGTTTTATGTCTCAGTAAAGCTGGGGTTTTTTTTAACCACTGTTATGTCCTATGGCCATATGGGCAATAGCAAGAATATCTTCCAGCACTTTAACAGTCAAAACTACAGAAATTTCTGAGATCAGTGAGGTGGAGCCTTAAAACCTGGGATTTGACATTGTTTCAATGTGTGCAGAACAGTATCACTAGAGAAGATATTTCCAACAACCAATTTGTTCTGTTTGAAACTTACAACAGAAATTTGACAAAACCTCTAAGAATCAATGTTTGAATTATTGAACAGCTTATGGGTAGAGTGCTTTTGCTTTTGAGTCTGTGTTCATTATTAGCCTTTTAAAATAGAATGTTTTGTAGTTACTGAACTACCTTTTGTTTTACTTACTGATTGTCCTAGCAGAAAATATATTAATAAAATCAGGTGAAGAGTGTTTGGAGAGAAAAAGACATGTGTAATTTTTTAAAGAAAAATACAACCTAAATAGAATTCATAAGCTGTTGAGAATTTTTTTACTCAGAAGTATAGTTTCTGAGTGTAAGCTCAATTAATTTAGCAATTGGAAAGGTTTTTTGGGGGGTGTGAATGTAAGAAAAACATTAATAAATAAAAACAATAAATAGAACCTATTGAAGTTGACCTAATTTTAAAGGTATGTAAGAAAAGCTCTTTATTAAAACATATTTATTTCTGATTATATAAATAATATATTCAGATTAAATAATATCCCTTTCAAACTACTAAACCCACTTGAAAATGGCTTTTATCTCATACCTATTTGTGTAATTTTTTACTCTTACAGAAAAAAAGTATCAAAATGTCTTATTTGTTTTCTGTTTTTGTAGCATTTGTATAAAGTAAATATTATTCAATATTTATGTAATCAATACATTATTGTTTGTAATTTTAAAATCCTTTCCTATGCTTTTAATTTAAATATGTGAATTTTATTATTTATAAATCTAGCAAATTTTAAGAATCACTTTAAAAAAGGATTTTATTTAAATGTACTTAAACATTTAATCCAGCATTTATAAATTTAGTATGTTGTATTTTACTTTTAAGTACCTTAATTGTCCAATAAACAAATCCTCCCATGTACTTATGTAGTTCTTATAAATATATGGATTTTAATTTATAATGTAGTCAATCTTAATTTCTTATTAAAATACAAGTGCTTTTTCACAAATGTAGAAAAATCCCATTATTTTGTTATAAAAAATTCACAACTACTATGATAAAGTTTTAATTGGAATTACAGCTTAATCTGTTAGAAACTTTAAATTGTCAATTTATACACTTAAAATGGCAAATTCTTTTAAATTTTACAAGGACTCACACCACCAAACATGCACAGATTATTTCCAAATATAACACAGAACTATAAATACTATGGATTTGATTTAAACTTAATGTTAAATCTTCCCAAGATTAAATGTGATCACTCACAAAAGACACAATACTGGGTTTTCAAGCAGTTTAGGTTCATCGTCCAATTTAGTTCGGGAGCTTCCTTGTCTAAAACATTTGGGGTTCGCTTCTGATCTAGCCGGTCGTGCACGTCACCCGCAGATTTGGATCTCATCGTTGGTACAGGCATGCAGGGCTGTCACCCCTACCTCAGTAAGGGACAAATAGGTGTCTCTCCTAGCCTCACTAAGCCATTATGTCCTTAAAATAGAGTGGTCTCACATCCCACATCCCTGGAACAACTGTACACGTTATCTAATTCCCAGGCACAATTATGTCTTAACCCATTATAGTTTCCATTCCTTGATTGAATCCAACTAATCTACTTACTTCAGATCCACGTCTGGAAAAGCCAGAACTCTTAGTAAATATTGATAGGTATTTAAATAACTTACAAGATAATTAAGAATGTCTCTCGTGGCCTTGCCTATCTGTACATTTATAGCACTAAAATCATGTTAAAAACAATGAGTGTTTTTCCCTTTCCCCACATTATTATGACGTCTTATTATACATTTATTTGACAAATCCCTTAAAAGAACCTACTAAGCACTAGGTAATTATCATATAGTGTTCTAAGTATGTATCCACATGTCACTTTCCAGCGCACCCACCAGGTTTTAGTCACTTTGTAAGCAGCACAATGCTTGGCAGGCAGTAGGCACCGAAAGCACGGCGGAATTAAGAATTGTGTGATATACACGGCTTCTCCTCCTCCTTCACCCTCTTCTCCCAACACCAAACAGAAGCTACAACCTTAGTCCAAGGCGGAACAGTTCCTGTTCATAGGGTCATACCTATAAAGTGCTTAGCACAGTTCTTGGCACATATGAGTTGTTTTTGAAGTGCTAGCTGTTTTGATAATACAAAGAACAATGGAACACAGTAGTCCCCATTTTCAAATAATTCATAGACTTAAGCAAATGAATACCAAAGTTTGAAAATTCATTCAGGAGAAACTATTGAGGTTCTAACACTCACTGCCAATGTACTAGAGACTCAGAGATGAAATCAATGGTTTTTGCCTCAAAATGTTGCCAGTGTCCTCTGATCAGAAATCTTCCCTATTTCCCCACAGCCTACTGGGAATGCAAAGTAAGCACACTGGAGGGCACTCCTGTTTGTAAGCCTATGTTGCAAAAGGTTCTATGTTGTATAAAACCAACAGCTGCCTGAATCCTTCTGGGCATTGCTCATGCTGTCCTCTCTGCCTTGATGATGACTTTATCTACACCAATTTACATCTTCAGCATCTGAATAAAATGCAACTTGAAATTTTATCTTTTGATTTAACATACACTTTTTCTTCAGTGGACCTCCTTTGGCACTACACATCTTTCTAGTAGCACTTCATTTATCCTGACTTGCAGTATGGATATTTGTTCTCCTGTGAACTCTCTCTACTTGACCTTATTTCTTTGTGTTTTATTTACTTTCGCAACCTCCAGGAGACCCCCCATGGTACCTTGAATGTTACACTACTCTGACGCGGATCCTGGCCAGCAGGATCTGTTGTGGTAGCAATATACACATACACACAGACTACAGAAATCCTGTGGAGGAAAAGGGGCTGCGTGGCCGCTCTCCAAGTTAGAGAGAGGGCCCCTGACTCCTGCCTGGACAGGCTTTTATTGTTTTTCTGGGCACATTACATTGAGGGCCATCCTCATTTACTATGCACAGGTTCACCACAGGTGATTACCTTTTAAGGAGGACAAAGGATAGGACACTGCTAATTACTTCAAAGAGAAGGATGTTACAGTTCAAGGGGGAAGTTGCTCACACTCCATACTTGGGTAGTTTAGCACAGACTTTAGGAACATGAAGATACTCAGTAAACATTTGCTGCCTCAATTCAGGGTGAGGGAGTTGTAGCAAGAGCAAGTCTCATAGCAGCCTAGGTACAATGCAGGCCTGATTTCCCACTGGAGAACCTATCCACGGACGTGGGTCCTGCCTTCCAACCTCGCTCCCCACTGGCTTTTCCGAGTGGGGGGCTGAGCCACATTTCCCACGCTTGGAACAGTTCCCCACACTATTCAATAAATATTTTTAAATAAATAAGCTGAATTGCTCTTTGTAGTGACTTTTTGATATGTACTGCAAATCTATCAGTCAACTTAATGCAAACTATTGTAACAAAACAAATCAGTGTAGTAAACCATCATTTGACTTTTTAGTATAGGTTGTGTGTGTGTGTGTGTCCTCTGCTTTCTGCTTCTCCTTCAACCCAAGTCTGCCTTAAAAAAATGTTGATGTGGATACTTGAACAAAAAGAGAGAGAGAGAGAGACAGAGAGAGAGAGAGAGAGAGAGAGAGAGAGAATTATCAGATAATGTAAGAATCGTTCCAAAAGATAAAAATTAATGAATACTGTTGAGGATTACACTTCAAATCTCTGTTATATTTTAATTAAAGTGGAGCCATCATTTCTAAGTCCCTTGCTTTAGACACAATACACTTATAAATGAGAAATATATAGATGAAGCAAATGCTTTTGTTAGGGCCATTGCTAATTTACTTAATGGTAGCCTATGAATATCTATTTTTTTTTGTTTTCCAAATCAAAATAAATTTTCTGAAATAAAGAACATTCATAGAGGAAATAACAAAAGACTGAACATAACCTAGTTTACCTGCATAAAAAGCCCATAGAAAGCACACTTGGAGCTGTGTTGTAACCTGAAATATAAAATGCACATGTATCTCCTGTTCCACAAAACCACTACATGATACAATGCATGTACTGTGACAATAATAAAATAAGGTAAGCACCTAGCCCATTTTCTTTTCCTAAGTGGCATGCTTTCTAGCAGCTCCCCTCTATAATTCCTTCAGAAATATTTACTGCTCAGAAGAGTCTTATATGCCCCTTTGATGATTAAAGAATATAGATAAAAGACAACATGGAGATGAATGAAGTGCAAAAATATGCACAGAGAGAAAATGGCATGTAAAACGTTAACCACCTAGGAAAACTGCATTATTTTAGAACACATGATGCACAGTTAGAGCTCAACAAATCTCTGATACCATCTCTCTCTCCCTCACCACTCCAAACATCAGGATTTAAGAATGTAGCAATAAGCATCCTTCAGCACAGCTTGGCACACAAAAGATGAAATTGTTTTCTGAGTGAGTCCTCACCTGGAGTTACTGTATATCTCTTGAAGTAAAAAAGCAAGAGGCTAGCAGAAAAGTAAAGTGGGAAGTATTTGAGTGTTGATGAAAGGAATGTCTCTCCCTGTGCTTTGAACTTAGTCCAGAAATCCCTTAGAACTCAATGTATTTTAATGTAATAGAGGTTAAACAGACAGCTGTTATATATTGCTCAATCTATGACTCAAACACATTGTGGTTTCCAGTGAGACAGCTGTTCTCTGACTCCTTCAAAAGTTCTAAAATAAATTAAAGGAAAAGCAAAGCCCAGATGATTGCCAAGTGGAAAGAATGTGTGAAACAATAAAGCTATTAAAGGAAGAAGTATGGGGAGGAGAGAAAGTACCCACCATATGTTGGAAATGGTGACAGAAGAACAACATCTAATACAACAAAAAATACAAGGAACATGTGGTTTTGTTATGTGATTATTAGGGAATTTAACGTGTTCACTGTTTTATTGCCCAGCCCCTAGTCTGATGCCTGCCATATTATACAAACTCAATAAATTTTTATTGTTTAATGACTAGGTGAGTGTCCCAGAATCCAGAATACTGGGCATTATTTCTGGGTTTTTCTCAAATGTTTATACCTCAAGTTATATAAATAAAATTCAAGCCAATAAATATTTATACAGTTCAAATAAGATATTTTACCATAACCTATGTGGAATCTGTATTTACAAGAGAATTATAGCTTGAAAAAAATGTTATGGACTGATACGAATAGGAGTGTTCTTCCAAAGACCTGTTTAAAAATGGAGGGGGAAATAACAATGACTTACTCTGTACCATTTATTTTGTATGTTTTTTTTCATTTAATTAATATAATATTTCTATGAGCTAGGTATCATTATCTATTTCATTGGTGAGGAAACTGAGACTTAGAGGAGTTAAATTACTTCTTCAAAGTAAAAGGGTGAAAAATGTGACAATTTTAGCTTTAAAACTCATTAATGTATGTCTCCAAAACCCAACGCTCTTTAACCATTGCACTACAGACTATAGAGACAAAACAAAGCAACAAATCAAGAGAAACTCTCCCCAGCAGACAAATCTTAACAGATCATTTTCCTGGATGGGTTCTCTATTTCAAAGCAGCAATACTTTAGAGTACTTATAAAACGTTACTAAAATCGGTGAGGAAAAGAAATTGCACTGCACTCTCCAGCACATACAAATTAGATCTTACCCCGTTGTCAAATTGTTTTCATGTGAGCATATGTGGCAGCATGTATTTTCCAAATATAGATAGTTAGATGGCTAGATGGTAGGTAGATGGGTAGGTAGGTAGATAGATAGACAGATAGATATTTCAATCCTATCCAGTCTGTTCTCCCTACCATGCAGTGCTGACACACTTCCATCAAGAGGTGAGTTCTATTTTTCTCCTCTTAAACATTACATGTAGGTGAAATGTTTAAGTGTCTCAACAATCAATGTGGCAAAGATAATGCCATGTGATCCCCAAGGAGAGGTTAAAATGGCAACATGGCGTCCGTCTCACTATCTCAGAATGTTTGCCCTAGAAACTTGCCACCTAATATGGGTCCCATGCATGTGTGGGGAGAGAGAAGTCCCATGCACGTGTGTTTGGCAACACTGTCAAGCAAGCCTCCAGCTGACATCAACCACCAGACCTGTGAGGGTACACCTGTTCAGGTGATTCCGGCCCCCAGACTTTGGTTCCTCCTGCTCACGCTCTAGATACCGTGGATGAAGAGAAGTCATCCCTGAAGTGCGCTGCCTGAATTTCAGAAACCACAAGTGATAATAAGTGTTTATTTTGTTTTAAGCCAATAATATTCAGAGTCATTTGTTACGTAACAACATAAAAGAAATACCAAGTGTTTTATAAAGCATAATTTTCCACAAATAAAATCTTATTATGGAAATATTAGATGTTCAGATACTCCCAAAATGTCTCTAGATGCATTGGCCAAGCTTACCTTTGAACCCAGATGAACAACTTGTTACATAATAAAGCTATGCTGTAGGAATGGGGATAACGTATTACAATAGAAAACATATGGGCTATCTGGTCAGACTCCCTAGATTCCAGTCTTAGCTCTACCACTGACTGGATGAGGCATTTGCTTCACTTCTCTGCACTCCACTTCCTCATCTATACGATGGGGTTAACGTAGTAAGTGCAGTTATTACAGTACTTCACTCCCTCTATCATAGCTATAAATCACTTCTACCTTATACGTCCTAATTTTTTAAGTGTCACACATGATTCCTGTGCTAATGCATATATGTGGGGAGGGAGTATATATTTAAACCACAGGGGCAGGGCGATTGGAAGAGTTTCAGTATAGCAGCCATAAAAATGCACCTCCCTGTTCTGTGGAGCATAAAAGACCAACAGCTCAGCTGCAGCACTCTGAAATCCATCTCTGCATTCACACATTTCCCATGAGCAGCTGCCCCTGACTAAGGAGTAAGCTTTGCGGGAATTCTGAGGCAGGTCAGGTGCTGGGAGATATGGGACTTCTTTGAAAGATGACTTTGGCTTGATAATCCCATCAAGTTTACTGAACTTACTAAGAACTGCATTGCTGTCTGAAATCTTTCATTCAACCTTCCTTCCTTCCCTGTCCCCCTCAAAGGTATCACACCTGCAAAATGGTCTAACAGTCTCCCAACCTCCCTCAGGCCCTTCATTTTTCCTCACAGGCATTTCCTACAAGGTGCAATATATTTCTGATACATCTCTTGGTTCTGTCGCTTTGGTGACCTCAAATTAACAGTCGGTAAGGAAAGTTAGAAAACTTTGGAAAAAGAAAAAAATACAGAGTCTTAATTTACTGTTAGAAAGCTAAAACCTAAAAGCCTGCATAAGAATGACAACAAGGTGCAAACCAGTTCAAGGCACACACCACTGAAATGTGCACAAATCAGAGCCCTGAATTATCAGGGAAGACGGTGCTTGGGATGTTGTGGGAAGAACTCCATCCCTTAGAATTCTCCCAGCCATCATGGATGAGAAATAAGTCGTCCCGGACACAATCTTGCTGTTCCAGGGGGAAAGGGGGTGGTGATTCCCTCTGGTGGAGAATACCCCGAGCCCTTTTCCCAAATGGCTTTTATTGGGAATGGTATGTGTAGGTATATACAGCATACATGGGTAGCTCATGTATGCTGGTAGCTCAATTAATGTTGAAAGGCTATAGTCATACAAAAACAGGTATTATCTACAGATAACAATTGAAGGAACACAGAGATTTGTCATAGGTCAGGGTCTGTGAGACATATGACACCGGAGGGTCCTTTAAGATGTGTTTCATGAGTTAAGGAGTTTACTCCTTATGCCTTGAACTTAAACATCCGGTTTATATCTACAGGGCTATATGAAGCAGAGCAAGCTCCAAAGGATAAAATGTACATTTTAGGGCTGATTCCCATGGGAACCCTCTGTGTGGTCATGTCTGCCACCTGCGTTAAGTGGTTTTCCAGGGGCTACCCTTCTAGAGGCTGCTCTAGGGGGGCTTCAGTCTCCAAAACTACTCAGAGTGGTCCCCAACAGGATGTGCCCAAAGCAGGACCATTGGTTGACAATCTAAATGAGGAGATTTTGTACAAGCAGATCCCATCTCCACCTCTTGCAACCAGAATACCCATCTCTGTCCCCAGAGGAGAGCGTGTGAACAAGGCGTTTAATTGAGACTGAAAGGGGTAAGATATTTTCAAAATGATCTTTATTTATCTGCCCAAGTTAAATAACAGGGTTTTACCCATACTGAAAAAAAAGGAGGTAGATGGAGGGAATGAACAAAGAAGGAAACAGGAGATGGAAGGCCAAAGGGAGAGAAGAAGGGGCAGAGAGGGAAGGAAGTTAAACGGAAGGATGGAACACTCTAAGGTTCTAAGTTTGGCAGATTCAGCAAATAAAAATACAGAATATATTTACATATCAAATAAACAACAATTTTTTAGTATAAATTGTTACATGCAATATTTGGGAAGTGTTTCTGTGAAAAAAATACTTGTTATTTATCTGAAATTCAGATAAATACAGAACTGGGTGTTCTGTATTCTATCTGCAGCCTCATAAAGTATACCACTGAAAAATTTCAAAGTATAAAAATAAAGAGAAGACTTTAAAATCTTCCTGAGAGAAATATATAATTGGGAATAGGGACAGCATTTGATGTCCCAAAAGCAATCACAAGAGATTTTTTAATTGAGTTATTTCTTTAAAATTCTGTGAGAAAAATTATATTCATCCTAGAATTCTATGCCCAGACAAACTAAGTTTGGGTAGGTATTCTCAGAAAGGTGAAGTTTCAAAATTTTACCTTTTCGCCATAATGATATAAATTGAGCACTGATCTAAATAAAATTGTAATATAACCTCATAAGACAGGCTGAGGTAGTTAAGGGAAACTGAGGCAAAGGACACCAAGAGAAAGAGTGCTGCACACATTGGAGTCCAATGGCCCTGCCTCATGGTATTCACTCCCTTGTGTAACTTCTCCCTCACTAACGTTTGTCTGTTTGACAAACAGAATGTGGCAGAAAAGATTGTGTGTCATGCCCAAGACCATGTTATAAAAAGGTACAGCATTGTTTACGACTCAAGAACACCTGCGCCCATTGTGTGCTCTGGGGTAGCCAGCTGCTTTGCCTTAGTGTCCTGTGGAATGGCCCAGGTGGCAGAGAACTGAAGCATCTTTCAAACAGCCCCACAAGCGAGTCTTTTTGGAATCAGATTGTGCAGCCCCACTCAAAGCTTCAAACAATGCTGCTCCACTTGACATTGCAATGGCAACTTCGTGGAAGGCCCTGAGCCAAAACCAGCCAGTTGAATGGCTCCCAGATGCCTGACCCTCAGATACTGTGAAATAATAAATATCTGTTGTTTTCAGCCACTAAATTGTGGGGCTTGGGGGGTAGTTTATTATAAAGTAATGGATTATTAACATAAAAGGTAACAGTGCAAAATCTTATTCTTCCATAGTATAAAGTCAAAAAGAGTAGTGAATGTTTATTTATCTTTTCTTTTTCTGATAGTATAAACACCCAAAGAAATATCTAAAAGATTACAAAGTGGTTTTATCTGTGGGGAAGGACTCAATGTGTGGTAGAGACAGGCAGAGGGCTATAATCCTTTTTTAAGGCCCCTTATTATAATTTTAATATTATTTTATTTTTAATACATACTATGCATGTGGTAAAATAGTAAATGGATAAATTTATTTACTACAGAAAATGTAGTTATTCAATAAAATGATTGCATTTAATTTTTTAACATGGTTAAATTTTGTTAGCTCCTACCCTAGAAGAAATTAATATGCATATGTATTGAAGAAATAAAGTTGAAATGATAAGAACTTATTTCTGGCCATATATCCAACATAGAGTAGGTGTTCAATAGATGCTAAATATCATTAGCATTTTTGCCACTAATATTTTTATTTTGCATTCTACAAAGTGGTGCTTGACTCAGCCAGCTGGGTTAAAGGGAGAGAAGAACAGAGTTCAATTCCGAAAGAACTGATGTCTCTCTATTATCAAGATAATCCATACTTCTTTTTTCTAATTTTTGATCACTTAGGTCACTTCCCCCCGCATCAGCATAGATAATTGAGCTGACTTCATGACAGGTCGAACCAGCACTAGCAATTACACAGAATAAATCATCATACTCTCTCTCTCCCTCTGGATCCTTGCCAAAACAATGCACTGATTCCCTGACTTCCTATTGAACAGTGAGCCTCTGAGGCTAGTTTAGATAAAGAAAAAAAAATTCGTATTTTGTCTGAAAAGTGATGCACCTTATACTATTTTAGTACAAATAGCAACAATATGCCTTTTAAGCACCCCGGCTAGACTCTTACATCTCAAGCCCGTGGACAGGCTGATCTCAGACATAAGCAGCATATACATCCATCCATCTGCAGTATAATTTAAGGGCACTGGGCAAATATTTCTGTTCAATTGTCTCCTCTCATGCTACCAATATTGCTGGTATTTCATTTTTGACATGTATATTGACTGAAGCCATTGTTCAAAGACTTCTTAGTAAAATGCATATATCCCTGGGAAGCATAATACTTTAACACAGGCGTCCCCAAACCTCAAAGTTGTACAATTATTGATGAAGAAAGAAGGTACTGATGGTTAAAACTCTGACTGGTACAGGGGAAAAAAAAACAGTATTGAACCAGCTGTAATCAGAAATATATGAGGAGCAGGGAGCTTATCAAAACTACAAGTGACCAACTACCAGCCAATCTTTTATTCTAACTAGGTAGATTGTCAATATGGGCTAGATATCTTATTTCTTTTTTTCACGAAAGTTCCCAGTTGATATTGTAGGGAAAAAGGGGGATCCAGTATCAACTGAAAGATCAGGACCAGAGGTTTGAAGACCATAGCCACAACACACATGCAAACAAATTCAAATAAAGCCTTTGTGAAAAGGCTTCCCCAACATCATGAAAGTTTAGTTCACTCCCTCTATAAAGCCACTTTCACCAATAAGTCTTAATTTTTAAAGTGCCACACAGCTTTGAGAGGTAAAGCAAATAATCCGATAAAACTTCACAATTTGGAATGCCAATGCTTTCTTTATTCCCACAGTGGCTTTTCTTAATTGTAAATTAACAGGTAGCCTGAGACCCCATCGTTTTCCCACAAGGATACATGTTATCCTGGCAGTGTCTCCTCTCCATCCAAAGGCACTTGAATGACCAGTCAGGGTCAGGAATGTCACTCTCTTATCTCTGACATCTTCTCCTATGCCCCCACAGGGAAGAGCTTTAAAGTCATACTGCTTCAATATAGAGGGAAAGCATTGAGGCCAATTTTGCAATCAATCTATTATATTATTTGTTTTTAAAAAACGAATAAATACCTTAGAATCCACCATCCAAAAGAACAGCCAAGACTTTGGCAACAACCTGTGTCTAACAATATTGTTCACCCATCATCCCACTCTCTTTCTCTCCAACCCAAAGAACCCATCATCCTGAATCTAATGTTCGTCTTTCCCTAAAATCTACTTTCCTGAATTTTTATTGCACATATGTAGTTACTTTGGGATTGTGTTTAATATTTGAGTTTTATTATGCAGCATTTAACCTTTGAGATAATTTCATTTATCCCATTGTTAATATTGATACACATAGTTGCGTGTCACTGTAAACCATTAGTTTCAACTACTGTATAATATTCCAGTATGTGGCTGCATTTTGCTTTCATATTTGTTTTTGACATGTTACCCCTAAAGTTGGCATTAAAATCAGCAATCCACACTTAGTAACTTTAACATTTCAATATGAAATACATCATGAAATAAGGTTTTCAACCAAATACAACTTACTCTCTCAATAATTACGTGGGCAAGACTGACATATTCACTCTCCACAGAAATATTCCCACAAAAGTTCAGGTGGAAAGAAGTTTCCTTGCATCTCCCTTTTGTTAAAAGTAATAACAACAAAAAGCAAAACTAATCAATTTTTAAGTAATTCAGTAATTTTAATATTAGGTTGTCCTTTGTTAGAAAAAAAAAGAGGTTAATTTTGCAATCTCTATTTCCTGAAATGTGGTTTCAGGCTTAAATAGCTGGATTTTTTTAATGGATTCCTCTCCATGGAAGCCTTATGGTTTGTAGGCACTGCGTTTATGAACACACAACTATGAGCTGCTGTTTCTGAGATGGCAGGTATTAAAAGGCTACACTGACCTCTGCCAGTGTAGGACCATTTCCAGATTCTTTTATGTGCCGGTGGGCAATGTGACTCCGTAGCCTAAATACACAGGATTCGAGCTCTCTACTATTGGAGAGTTAATCTTGCTGATCTTGGATACAGAACAAGGTCCCGTCAGGTCCTTCGATCAGATTGATTAGCATTTCTCTCTGGCCTGTCTTGTTAATTGAGATTTTATAGGCTATCATATTGGTCATCATTATTGAAAGAAGGACAGAGCCTTGGCTCTCGGTCCCTTTTCCTGACCCTGAATCACTGTACTTACAGAAATAGGCATGCCATAGTGCATAGGACACTCTTCACACACTTCTTTTTTTTTAAAGATTGTATTTATTTATTTTCAGAGAGAAGGGAAGGAAGGGAGAAAGAGAGGAAGAAAAACATCAATGTGTGAAACATCAGTCAATTGCCTCTCCCATACACCCAACTGGGGACCCGGACCGCAACCCAAGCATGTGCCCTGACAGGGAATCAAACCTGCAACCTTTCGCTTCACAGGCCAGTGCTCAATCCACTGAGCCACACCAGCCAGGGCTCTTCATACACTACTTACTGAGCTAAGTGTTTTCTACATTCCTTAAGGCAGGTACTGTCTCTCTGGTCTTAATTTTACTCTAATGATTGCCTGTGAATAGTGAGAGGGAGAAGAAGAATAGAAATTAGAGGAAATTCAAGCAACAGCAATGATAGACTATGTAGAATAGGGCAACTACACAGCCTAGAATTTGAATATTTGCTGTAGCCTTCGCCGTAGCCTTGGGGGCAGTGTCTAGCTGCGTGAGTTCTGAGAAAGCACTTACCACTACGTCTTACTTTCCTAAATGAAAAATCAGCAATGAGTGGGACTGGGTTCAGTGGGATGATTTATTTCATATCTATAGCCTAATTGGCCTTCCTTTAGAACCTTGACCATGAAATGCTCCTTCCTACCTGGGGCTTTCAGGGATGCTGCACCATCTAACTGATGTGTCCCCAAAACTCTTCCCTCACCTTGTTCTCACTGACAGTCCTTCCAATAATTAGTCCCTACTCATCTGTCAAAACTCAGTTCCAAAACTCCTTCCTATACAAAGATTTCCCTAATCGCCCCATCTCCATGCTCCTATCCTTCATCTTCATTGCACTTCTTATGCTTGTGGTATATAATCACTTGTCTCATGTTGACCCCCTCCGCTAGAAATTAAGCTGAAGGCAGCAGCCACATCTGCCTATACATACTTGTATCTTCTGCAAATAATATTCAGGCAATATATGTTTACAGAATAAAGTAGTACGTGTACATACACTAAAGCATTTTCTATAAAAATTCATGATATTTATAAAATCTCTAATATTTTTATATATTTCAGTGACAGTCTCTGGTGATTACTAAATTCATTTTCAGTTGAAAAATATGCCATATGTTGCACTAGAAACCACCCAAAAATGGGTTTAAGAAAAGATCAAAGAATAAGAAAATGTAAAAGAGAAAAGGAAATATTAAAAAATTGAAAGGAAGCCCTTGGAGAATTGCTGAAAGTTGCATGCCAACATAGATTTCAATTGCTTTCAGGAAAGAGAAGATACTAATTAGTAGAATAATCTTTGTTTCCCAGTTTGAAAGATTACTGTGATTGCTTTCCTCCAGTGCCCTGCCAGGTCTTAATGGTTTTAAAGATTAATTGACAGCATGTGAAAGCCAACTACCCAATTAATGGCTGCGTGTCACCTAAAGTGCCCTGAAGAATGCACGTTCACATGGCCTAGGATTGCACTTAGGTTTATTGCGTCAGTTTGTACTTGATTTGCTACACGTATCTTCTACATATCTTTTTCTCCTATATACACCAGTATCCATGTGTCAGTAGCTCCTCAGAGCTAATCTGTAAATTAACATTGTGTTTTAAGTTTAGTAGTGAATGTTCTACCTACAATAATCAAAGTTTCTAGCACTTCAAAAATTATTATATTGTCTTTTTATACATAAAATTCATTCTGTACATTAATTTCATGCCTACATTTTATTTATTTTATGGTGACTTACAAATAGATTAATTATATGAAATCTACTTATTCAGAAACTTGTATGGGTAACAAAACATTTGATCTCAAAATGCTTCCTTTTTAGAAAAGTCACAGAACGGTCTAGCCACATGATCAGAAAGAGCTGTTTTGAGTTTAAACTATTTTGTTTGCTATGGGCAGCATAAATCCTCTTACTTGTCCTATATTTTTCATACTCACAGAGAGCTGAAAAAACACATTTATGTCTCAGTTTTATTCACTGTACATTACTTTATAATAAACATTTTGAGGACTGCCTAATCCTGTTTCATTTTGCCAGCTCCATTTTCCTTTATGACCCCAATCGCTTAATTATTTTATTATCTTCTAACAAATGTTTGCCTGGAAAATGCCTGGAATTCTTTGGAGGAAAAACTTTGACATGAAAAGGAATGAATGGGTGAATGAATAGTAAATGCAAAAACATTTTTTGTAAGTAAATTCTCTCATTCTGTAGTAAAATGCACTAAAACAAAGGGGCAAACTCATTTTTCAAATTTTCATTTCTTCAGGTTTTTAATTCTCCTAAGAAAAATATTTTGAGCTTTTAAAAAGGTCCCAGGACATAAAATAATCATATGCAAATACCAGTGAATAACCATTGTAGCTGTTAATTTTAATATGTCAAAATATTAGATTTACATCTCTCTATGGATGTCAGCATTTTAAAAAGAGGAATGACATCTCCAATTTCATTCTATTAAAGCATTTAAAGTAAGCAGTCCCACACCGCTCCCTAATCACTCAGCAGAGAACAGGGTTTAGCTATGCAGGCACAGACTGAAATCCCTTGTTCCTCTCACCGAACGGCACTGCTAAGACAAATAGATGTTGGGCAGGCCAACCCCTGCCATCCTCTTTGAGAGACTTGCTATTTCTTCATGCAGTGAAGGGATCTCTGTATTAAATTCCACGTCCATTGTGGTTTTACCTGGCTACAACATTTGCTTGCCTTACATCTTTCTGTTGCACATTATTTGCCCTTCTTACTCATTCCCTCCAGAGCGAAGTGTCTCAGCTGACTGGAATAGCAGAGTCTTCTTTCCTGTGTCAAAGAATGAAGTCTCCAAATTATCATCCCAGGCACTGGCCCGTACAATGACTTCTGACACAGGCCCATGGAACACAACAGGGGTGAAGGGACCACCCACTGCTTCTACTGCTGGTGGTTACGAGCTGTGACCTTTGGGCTGTGGTTTAACTTCTCTAGGTCTCAGTTTCCTCACCTGTAAAACAAGAGGGGTTGGTCTACATGGAAGTCAGCAAACTCGAATGTGCATATAAATCTGCTGAGGATCTTATGAAAATGCAGTTCCTGGTTCAACTGATCTAAAATGAGGTCCAAGATCCTGAATATCTAACAGTCTTTGGAGGTGATGCTGATGTTGCTGATCTGGAAACTACATTCGAAGAGTAAGGGAGAGAGTCACAAAAATTCTTTGACTTTATTAGAACATCTAATTGGAAGGTAAATTATATAAACACATATGAGAATTCCACTTAATGTGTCTGGTGATATTTAATTGAACTTGGTTTTAAACTATTCTTTGTATTTCTCTAACACTCCCTCAGGAGAGGATAACACTGATGTGTATTTGAACATCATGTACCATGTGTTTTCTTCTAAAGTATCCTATGAATGATGAAACTGGTACCAGAGCGGTCACATATCCAGAGCTAGATTCAAATGCATGTCTTCTACAATGACATCTCTCGAGAAATCTGCTCAAAGAATGAACTAGGGGATTCCAACAAAGTTGCTTTTACCCAAACTCCAGTTGTGTCACTGCTATGTTCTGACGACCTAGAATAAACATCTTATTCAGAAACAAAGGGTTTAGACAACACATAGAAGAAATATAGGAAAGCAGAAATGCTCCAGTGGGCAAAGGACAGTTAGGACTTAGAAAAAAATGTCCTCCCCAAGAGTTCTGCTGGTAATTAAAGATGAAGGCCCACCCAGGGCACTTCCTGGATGCCTATGAGGATTAGAAAGTATTCTAGAAAGGACACCAGGGACAGATTCAAAACCAAGTTTCTATGGCACCTGCATTGTTTAGCTCTGACCCTCCTTAAGTGACCACATATCTGCTTCCATGTGCCAGTGAAAACATGTTTCCATAAATACAGGGGCGGGTAAAAAAGTAGGTTTACAGTTCTGAGTACGTGAAACACAGAGTTTATTCTTGTGTTATTGTGTATTATTGTATTATTTATTCAGATTACAACTATAAACCTACTTTTGCCAACTGTTGTATTATTTGAAAAGAAAATGGAAGTCTATATTCATAATTCTTTTAATAAATTCACAGGCCCCAAATTAAAATTCTATATATGTAAAAAGATTTCTGAGTTCCTTTTAACTAAACATGAGGTACACCGAGAAAAGCATCAATGGATAATGTACAAAAGCCTGTCTCAGTAGTAAAACTGCCGTTCTATCTGTAACTCCAGGACTATTCCTGAAGTGATTTTGTTACAGTAGGCAGCTAGTTAGATTTTAATACAAAGAAGAGGGAAGTCACACAGCTAATTAAGCCAGATTACCCAGGAAGGGGCAGCTCCATAGACACTCCAGGGAATTGCTGCATCTTAACCAGAACCGGAAGCTGAAACCCGAGTAGGCAGGAAAAACTGTCTTTCTAATTTCCCCAGGGAACTATCAGACTGTTTGCACAAAACAATGAGAGTGACATTACTCTGCTGAGGCATGCACTAGAAGTCAAGATGGCAACCATAAAGGGGAAGAGGAAAAAACTGCTAACGAGGGATTGGATAGGGGGAGGCACCAGCATAGCTCCGGGAAGAACCAAGAAGAGGATTAGATAGTTTGAAAGAAAACATACTCTGCCCAACCCAAGGAAATATAATCAAAGTTTAACAAAGGCCTGAGTGAGACATGCACACTCCTCTCCCTTCAGCAGCTCTGCAGGCCAAAGCACAGTGTGAATTGGGGGCTAGATAGGAACAGACTGTTCTGGACTACTGGAGCCCTGAATGCCAGGCTAACAGCCCTCCTGCTGGGCCTGGTACAGACAAGTGTGGGCCTATGGCTCCAGATGCTGGACTATCGCAGTGAGCCAGAGCTGAGCCACAGTCATGAATGAGACACTCCCTAAGCCCATTCTTTGTTTTCACTCCAATAAATCTTGCTACTATACTTCAAATCCTCCTATGCATGCATCCCTAAATGCATTTCCTGCAATACTGCTGAAGAACCCTATTTCCACCAGCAACAACTTCCCTGCTCTTCCAGTTCTCATCCTACCTCTGCCTCTATCAGCCTTGCTCCCTAAACCGACATCTCACAAACCTTCAGAGGCCACAGTGATCTGTGTGTGTTTATAGAGAAAACTCCTTTTCCTGTCCTTTCATTTATTCATTTATTTATCAAACATTTAACAACTGACTTTACAGCAGGTAATGTGCTAGGTACTGGAAAAAGGTTTGTCTTGCTTTTCATTGTTCACCAAGTGCCATGGCATAAATGTCATTTAATCCTCCTATGTCTTCATTAAACGGATGTTAGCATCCTCATGTGGCAGATGAGGTACAAGTTTCTAAAGGAAAGTGATCTTCTCAAGATCAATTTCTTCACAGTGGCACAATGTGAACTCTTACCTATATCTTCTAAACCAGACCTTTGTTCTTAGGGGGTCAAACGGTAAAAAGAAAAAAATTAAACCTCATATTCTTTCTACCTCACACACTGCATTCCAGATTTGAGAGAATTATGGTGTCTGTGACAAATTAAAAAATATATATATTTGCTGTTACTTCTAGAGGAAAACTGAAAAGTGTCTGAGAACTCCTAGTAGCATGTGATACTAGCAGCCTGAAGTAGCCCAGCTTTTCTTTGAGTTTGGAGCCAAAGGCAAGTCTGGGACTTTTCATTCCCTCTGTTCTGCATGAAACACACAGGAATAATTTTCACGTAAGACAGCATCTACCCTTTGGAGTATGTTGATATCTTTGCTAGTGAATCCTCCTCAAGCCTGTGAGTCTTTCCATTCTTACCTGAGTGTTCTGTATTAAACAGTGCAAAGTAGAGCAAACCTATACACATTACCTAGCCCACTTAGAATTCCCTAAAAAGCTTATGAAGATTTCTGGAGAGATGATTTTTATAGTTTAAGTATATGATGCCAGCTTTATCTATCAAGCTCTCATATTTTGCTCTCTGCAGAAAGCTGAACACAGAAAGAGGTGTCTACACTGGGACCCAGAAACCTTCACTGTTTGTATTGTCTTGGCACAGTCTGCTACAAAGGAGGTGGAATGTACTTTATTCAAATGAAGACAGCCTCGTCCATTGAGCATAAAGCACCAATTAAATTGATGTAATATCATGGTGTGCAAACACCGTCCACATATAACTAAATAGTCTATTCTGTAAGACAATACCTTGGCATAAATACCTGCTCTAACGAATTCAAAACTCCAGTAAATATTTGCTGAATGCCTACTGTCTGTCAGAAAATTTGTTAGGCTCGATAAGAACAAAAGAGGCAACAAAACCATAAAAGAAGACTCAAAAATGACTAAATGAGATAGCACATTGAGAACGCTTTATAAATGAGAAAAGTATGAGAACATAAGAAGTTATTTCTGCAACAGGGTTATTAGGCCTGAAAGGAAATAGTTTTATGCTCTACTTTATTGAAGGGAAAAATGTTTCAAGTCTTATAAAACAAGAGGGCATATTTCTTACACTTGTGACCTACCTGGACTTTCATTGTTTTAATTATTGTCTTGAAAACAAATCCATCTCATGCACAGCTACAATATTTTGTAGAATCGAATCTTTCTCCTAAAGAGAGAAACAGTCTTTGAATGCAAGATAGTCTTCAGCAGCAACATTCAACATGATGAAGTAAAATGCAAACTGGGTCTAATAGCTAAAGACTTTCTGACTTTTTAAGATGTTCAATTGAACATTTAAAAAATTTAGTCCATTATCAGTTCTGGAAAGGCCCCCTGGGGCAGGCTTAAGTGAGTATGCCATTAGGCACTCAGCTGCAAATTGCCTATTAAGTCTGACTGAAACTGTAAAATTGCTTTTCACAATGCAAATTAATGTAAATAAGAACAATTGGTTACACATATCACAGGCTATCAAATTACCCACAGATGATGCATACCCCCCCAACCCCCCGAATTAGCATTACTGTACATTTATATTTAGTAGGTCTTAACCGGCCTGGGTGTCCCTGTGATAAACTCCACAAATTTGTTATAAGCAGTACATGTGTCCTGTGTATGTTACCTATTATGTGAAATATAAACCTCTTTTTACCTATGTCTGAGGGCACTTATCTTCAGCTTCAGGGAACATACCACAAAATAATCCATTTAGCCTTAGCTCATAGGTTAGAGCTGAATCATTCAGTTACTAAACATTATTGAAAACATTATTTTTTTAACAAATGCACAAGAAGAAAAAAAATGTACAAGATTAGAAAAATGCCATCAGTCTTCTGCTCAGAGAAACCTTAATGCTATCATATTTATGATTATTATTTTTGAAATTGATCAAGTTATTTAACCTTTGAACCCTTAGTTTCCATATCTATCAAATGAAATAGTATCCAACTAATAGAAAAGAGATTTCATACTGTAATTGCAAGGTGGACTGAATGTGACTTGTCAGATGTCACCAGAAAAGGCATATTCTTAACCTCACTACCCTTCAGATACAACCTGTGACACCTTAGAGGGTTTGAGCCTCTCCCAACGCAAGTTCTTAAAAGGTTGTCTCGCACCTCACTACAGAATGGAAAAATACTTTCCACTATTGTTTAGTCCTGAATCTTTCAAATTCTCAGCCAAAACATGAGACAAAAATATTTTAATTTTAACATACTATTATAATATCTGTGAGACTATTTATCAAGCAGTAGCTATTTTAAGCACCTGTTATGCCATTATCACTTTATTCAAGATAAATATGAGACCAGTCTCAATTGCATTTCAAAAGAAAAGATATGAACACAAGTAACACAGAGCTATAAGCAAATGTCTGACCTCATAAAAAACTATAACAAGAAACACACACTAGCAGAAGAAAAGTTCTTCTCCTTGACATGGTGCAAATATCCACGGGAAAGGAACCTGCTGAACCGTATTTATAAGATCATTCTAATGCTATTTGCAAGAATGATCAAAATTGTTTTTGAAAAACAATTGATGTATAGTATTAATTAAAAGTGTATATAATTCTGAGAAAATGGTATAATTCAAGGGGGAAGATGGTTACAGCGAGGTTTTGTTTTCATTACTTCACTGACATTCCAAACTGAAGTGGCAAGCTTCCACCTGATATACTCACATGAAGTGTGATTATGTCACACTCATGAGTTTGTTAAACTCATTGACAAAAAGAACTGTCATACTGCATTTCAAAGGATGTCACATATGTATTTTTCTGTAATTTATATAAATAAAAACATAATGTATAAAGCATATGGAGCATAGTTTATATTTTTTATATTTTCTTTTAAGTATCTTTAGGTATTGATCATTAAGAGTAATATCAACTAGCAATGATTTATTCTGGAGCAAAAATAAGCAATCATCCAATCCCAAGTAATCATGAAGACATAACTCCATAGAGGCAGTATTCAACACACTTGCAAAAGTGACATTCGTGCATTAAAAAAATAAATAAAATAAGGAAATGGTGGGAAGGCCTAGCCGTACTATTTGCCTTGCGTATGGTTTAGATAAATCTGGATATATTATAGCTTTGATATTAAATTATTATTAATGATAATTTTTTGTGTGCTTTTAGCTTTGAAAATCTGCCATCAAATGTATTTCTGCATATGAATTCAACTTACCTTTATTAACCATCCGTAGAGAATACTGTGGATACATGTTAACAATGTCCCTTACAAGCAACTGCTATACTCTCACCCACGCACAGGGTGGGCTGGGAGTGCCATACAGTTAATGTCCCTGGGCCCAGGACTAAGGCAATTAAAGACGAGCATCGACTTCTGCTCATTGAATGTGACATCACCGAAGAGCATTCTATACCCTGTTAGTTGTCCACTGTAGGGACCTGCTGGATAACACAACCGAATTTCTTCCCATTCCTGTCTTACTTCCTTACTCCCCTGCCGTACTTCTGAGATGACTTCACAAATAAAACTCCTTGTATCCAAATCGTTTTAAGGAACCCAAAGTTGTATCGCACCTTTATGTACTGCCCGCTCTCACATGTGCTCTCTGCAGAGTAGAACAAAATTAAAATGCTTAAAATTGACTTCTTTAATTTAGTCTTTGCAATAATCCTAAAATAAAACTCTTATGTTCCTTTTTATAAGGAGGTTGAACCTCAGAGGGGACAATAACTTGCTGAAAATTCATGTACAATATTGAGAGTTTAAACTTTTCATTTGGACCCAAATCTACATGACTAGGTTGGAGGATTTCTATTTGGATGTGTTTAAGCAAAATCAGGAGGACCCGTTGTCAGTGATGTTGTAGAAATGTTTTGCAATGCTGTCATTCATATGTCAACCGAGGTCACTGGTAGTTTTTTTATACCATTCTACATCAATTTGTATAAGATATAAACTCTTTCAAGGATATGAGAGTAGTATTTTTTTGTCGTTGGAGGAAGCCTTATTATTTTCATTGAGTTTATCAAAGACACCATGTTTTCTGTAATAAAAGAAAGTAGAGACTAGATAGATAGGTGGATAAATGGTAGAGAAATAGATTAGGTAGAGGGTATATATACATACATGCATACGTAGATGATAGATATACATTTATGTATTACTGTTGTCCATTGTCTGTATTTACATATATTTCTCAAAAGATTCTGGTAAATTGACTTGCACAGAAAAGAAAAAGAGATAAAATTTGGGGTTGGTAATTTCATTAACCTAAATAAAAGATTTGAGAGTATGAAACCACACTGAAGATAAAAATGTATGTATTTGTAGAACAGAGGAAAAACTGTACTTGGGGGTTTTATGTTTAAACATCAGCCTTCTGTTTTCCCATTGTTGTTTGGTAAAAAGGGCATTTTCTAAGGACCAGAAACCCTTATTAAGAATCTATGATAGGGCCAGTCCCTTAAACTTAAAATCTCTTAAAACATAAATCTTTAACTTTTTTGTCTTTTTTTAAAACAATGACCCTTCTGCTTCTAGTCAGGAATCCATTCACATTACCTAAAGGAGAATTAGGATTGTCACAGAACAATCTAGGTTGTGGGGGAAAAAGTCTTATTCTCCCAAGTGAGACTATGAATGGGCAGCCACCAGGGGTGGCCCAGTGGGAAGTCAAGAATGGAGTTTCTATCATAGTAAAAAATAAATCAGATTGGGAATCAAACTAAATTTCACACCTGAATTTCGCAAATTCCAAACCCTCACGACACTCTTGCATGTAGTCAGAGGGCAGCCCTTGCTCTGGTGTGGGAGCGCGGCCGTCAACATCTGTCTAGTGTGGCCTACAGGTCACCCCAGAGAGTGACCGTGGCAGGGCCCAAGACTTGCTGTGCCCAACTGAGGAGCTGATGAACTGAGCCGAAGCAAATATTGCCCAGCATGGTCCGAAACACCCCGAGGTGCCCTCAAAATGGAACGTGGAAAATTGAGAACCACAGGCAAAGCAGGGCGAGAGGGAGAGAACTCCCGGGTCCTTGAGTGAGACAGCCCGGTGGTTTCCACTTCTAACCTTCTCACTCCTCGACCATATCACATTTTACTATTGTGGTTTTCAACGTAATGCACCCTGTACACAGAGGTGGGTTTGCCTCTGGATCCTATTCCAAAGACAGAACTGTGTTCCTTGAATCCTCACTCTAAAGCTCTCCCCAGTGGCAAATAACTCATTTGAATATGTCTTCCATTTTTATACCTAATATTTTGTGTCATATGATATCCTGATAATGCCTTTAAATGTTTCTGATGATTTTTAAGGCAATTTTCATTATACCCTTAATCTAATTTTTCTTCACTCTGACATTTCCATATTAAAGATATAGACTATTATTTATTATGTTGTTTTCTGGGGATAGTTTATTTTAAATTTTAGAGAATTTTCATTACTCCCCTTTACAAAAGGAGGTTTTATTCTCCCATGATAAATCAGGCTTTATAAGATCATGAAATTTACTGATACAATAAAGGAAATTTCAAGTAACTTACTTTTGTATATACATTCTTAAAAGATTAAAGACCTGAATTTAATCCAAAGAGCAGAAAATTATGACTGACACTAGTAAATCAGAAGTCAGTATCAATGTTGGTGGCATTTTGCCTCTAGATTATGATTACTTTTAAAACAAAAAGTTCTAAAAATTATTTGTACCCATTTAAATATAAAAATTGAAAATAATACTGTATCTCTTCTCATATTTAGAAAAGTTAGGAAATTTCTCACAGCTGTTTTTCATACTCTGAAAATTAACTAAATGCCATTCTACCCAATAATAACAGAACAGTCCAAAGTATTCAACATGCTGCCTATCGTAATGATCTGATCGGTTTCTCTGCGTTGTAATAGTCTTCGTGACTCCTCAGATTTAGCTAATTGCCATTATTAATGAGACCTATTTTGCCCTAGGCATTTAATTATTCCTCTTATGTGAACTGTTTTAAACGTAAGTAATGCATACTTTTATAGAAAATAAGGTAGTACAAAGATCGAAAAAGATAATGCTAACACCCAGAGGAAAACCACTGTTAATTAATATTGTATAAATGTATTCTATATATGTGTATAAATCTATAAATGTGTATGTATATGTATCTTAATAAATATATATATTAATACATGTATGTATACATACGTGGCAAAGTGAGATTAAGCTCTACATGCTGTTACCTTCTCCTCCCTTAAAAAATTCATTTTTATGACTTTCAGTGAGAAAATAAAACAGATGTATGGCTTCTAACAATATTTGGTGCTTATGATGAAATTCCTAAAAATTTAATTATTTCATTCAATTAATATTATACAGTAATAATATTGTGCTTTATTTAGTTTAAATATTTTCATGTAATATAAGTTATATAACAATGCTAAACAGCTCTCAAAATACAAATATATTAATTATATATTTCTAGATACTTAGTTTTATTTTCAAGGAAATGTTATTGAGAAATCTGTGGTTTGGTGCATTGGCCTGGCTTACCTGGTAGAGATTTCATCGACTTCCTCATCCCTCCGCATCCTTGGAAAAGACAAGTTGAGCAGATATCTTTAAACTGTTAATCTTTACCAATCTTTCAAATCTTTCAGTTCCCTTCAGTATCTGGAGACAGCCCTCCAAACTTTTCTTCTTCCCACTTAATTGGATGTCAGTGAGAACAAAACCTGACTATGTAGATCCCACTGGAACTTTATGTTGTCTTCCAGTTGCCCCGTATTTTTACAATGTTGGAGAGTCTTGAGACAGAAGCCTGGTGATCTTGAAGGCGTCACCACTGCAGCAAACCCGATGACTGGCGTCCTTCCTGTGTTACAGGGCAAGGGCTCACCGCCCTGAGTGTCTAGGAGCCAATACTATGTCTCATGCTTTTGAGGGGGAAAGGGTTTGTATTGCTAAGTTGACCCTTTGTTTCCATGGAGGGAGAGAGGCTTTGGTATTGGTTGCATCTGGAGGTCAAAGTTCTCCACTACGTGCATGCTTCGGCTGCATTACTGGTCATTTTAGACTGTTGTCTTTGCTTTTATTTTATTTTATTTTGATTTTTTATTATTGTTCAATTACAGTTGTCCCACATTTTTCCCCATTGCTCTCCCCTTCCCTGGCCATTCCCCTTCCCATTCCCACAGTTAATCCTTACCCCGTTGTCCATAGAGGACCCATGGGTCCTCTATGCATGTCCTTGACTTTCCTCTTGCCTTTCTTTCCCCCACTATCCCCCTCCCTCTTCCCCACTAGTCACTGTTAGTTCTTTGAAAAGCAACTCAGTGTCTTGTAATAAACAGGACAGGATCAGTCTGAGTTGGTTCCATGGTTACAAAGTCATTATTGGGACACTTAGCATGCTGGTGAAATGCTCAGGTCACGCCCTTACATAAACGTAACGAAAACTGTAGACCACTTCAACAAAAGCATTGACGTGCTAGTTTGAGAGCTTGAAGAAACTCAATAATCCGTGCTGCATAACCCAAAGATTTCCCTTCACCATCGTCTTGGAATTAACTAACCTGGTTATCTTCAGGGTTTCATTCCTGGCTCTTTAATATAACATTTAATGTTAATGCTTCTCCTCTTAATTTTAGGCATCCCTCTTCTAAAATATCTGAATTTCCTAAAACAGTTGAACTTTGCCAACACCTCTCACAAATGGTCAACTGGTTTTACAGAAACAACTCTAAAAGGAGCCCTCTGAACGCTATTTTTTTAAACCTCGTTTTGACCTAAGTAGAAGGTTTTTAATCACTTCTGAATTGATCAGCAACAAATGATAGTGGCCATGTGTAAAATAGGAGACTGACAACCTGAACTTTATGAGAGCTTAGTACTCCAAGGAAGATAAAACTGTTGAGAATTCACACACACACACACACACACATACACACACACCATTTTTTGTTCCAGGTAATGCTGACAAGCTTACAAGCTAACCGGCTACCTGCAAGAATTACCCTGCCATGGAATATTCCCAGATAAGAGCTACCTCCACCTTCTTCAATAACTCTGATGAGACCTCTCTTTATCTTTTCTCAATATTACTTTGTTTATTTGCCTCTATAATAGCTGCCCCCTTTTCTTTTCCTTGAGATATTCCTTAATAATGAATATTATCCCTATTGTGACCTAAATAAAATCATTTTGTTAATTGCTCAGTTCATTGTGTAATTTGTGGTCAGAAGCCCAAAGACAATATCCAGTTCTGCGTACAGTTACATGATTTTGAGTTTACACCAGGTACTAGATATAAAAATGTCACCTCAAATAGATTGTTTTATTTTAGAACTCACTTGCCTTGTCATCTTACCAAGAAAATGTCTTCTTCGAGTCTGACTTCCGACACTAACAAGAAAGAAGTATCCATTTGTCAAATGTACCCAGCTAATTATCAGATCTTCAGCAGCTTATTACTTAATATTAGTAGTCACCATTTATTAAATATGCATTAAATTCCAAATATTTTAGAGCATTTTCTTTGTCTTCATTTAAAAAATAGCATGAATATATGCTTTTTAAATGAAATTGAAAGAACTACAAATGTATTTCTGTTCCCACCCTTTTAAAACCTGATACGAACACATTCTCTCTTACTAAAATCTTGTTCATAACAAAGCCAATATTCACAAGGAGGCAGTAGGCACTGAGACTCAAGGTAGAGGAAGAGGCGTCGCTTTCAGTATAATAACCAAAGGGTTTTTAGCATGATATTACACAGGCAACAGACTAAAAGAGAATGCATCCGGGTAGGATTATAAGTCAAATTATCTTGCAAATGATCATTTTCATCCACAAAATCTAAAAATCTAAATGGTCTTCTAAATAATCTCATCTCTATCCTCATTTTAGGGCCAAACAGGGTTGAAGTGGCTAGAAATGAACTGGAGCTAGAGGTTAGGGCACATAACAGAAACACTCTAGAGGAGCAGAACAGAGGAGTTAAAGGAAAGAATAATATGAAGTCAAGTGCCATGAGCTGCTTGGGGAGTAATGGGTGGTGCTGAGCTTGATGATGGAAAGACTCATGAGGAGTTGAGATGAAAAAGTGAATAGAATAGAAAAGTCAGTTCAGAAGCTCAAGTTGCCTAGGACTCCTAATGAATAGACACCTACACCCCAAAACAAACAAAGCTATTCTGTATACTCTTCTGTATTTCTTGTGTGTGCTTTGCCAGCTAACACTAAAAGTGTTTAACAGGAAATAGTATCATTATTCCCTTTTATCAATAAGATTACTGATAGGAGATTTTCAGAGTCATGCCTGCCTCTACAACATGATTTTTTCATTCATTCTTTAATTCTTTCCCTCTTCCTTCCTTTTTGCTCTTTTCTTTTCTCCTCTCTTATTACTTTCTTCCATTCTTGCTTTTCTTTCTTCCCTTCTTTATGTTTTACTGTTTTATTTTCCTCTTTACCATTGTTTACTCCATCTTTTGTTTTAAGGAGTCAAGGGTTACTAAATAATGTGAATTCAGTTAAGAAGAAGGGAAGTCAGTAATCACATAAAACCCACAGGATAAATTCTATTAGTTCTCTTATGAAAAGTGCCCTGCAGTCCTTGAGATGCACATTTCATAGAGCAGTTTTCTGCACAAAGCTTGTGATATGTCAGCGTAGGGTTATTTATTTACAATCGGATTTCCTTGCTAAGGTGAAAGGTAACCAAGGAAGGAAAGCAATTATCACAGTTTTTTTCTGCTGGGGCTGTCAATGCAAAGTGCCCCTATGACACAGCCTGACACTTTTAATGAATTCCCAGGGTTATGCGACAATGCTACTAACACTCACATCTGTCACTTGGAGATAGGAGTTTTCCTTCTAATCTTGAGCTTGGATGCTGGTGTTCTTTGTCCCAGTTAATGAGGATCTGACTTTATATTCTGGAACAGGGCACTTTAATAATGTGTCTCTGCAGATCACATAGAACAAGCCCTTAGAGTGTGATTCAGTCAGAGCTGATTCCAAATACAATGTTTAATAATACATCAGTGGGACACACTGAGAGCCGTTTTTGTTTGTAGATGTAGCTGCATATATTGAGGAGTGGAAAGGCCCCTAGTTAAATTTACCACTTTTTCTTTACAACTGCATGGCTTTGCCTTAAGTCTATTGCTATTTGTTCACCTCTTTACTGACAGAGAGTTCGGAAAAATTGTTCTGTTGAACTCTGGCAGAGATGCATGGCTGCCCAGCACTCTTCAACCGGTCTATGCTGGGAGAGGAAAGCTGGCCTCTCGGAGTCATAGGCTTTTGGCTCCCCACTCAACCCAGATTTTAAAAAGTCTCTACTCAACCTTTTCAGTAATGAGACCAACAATAGTGATGGGCAAACATAGGAAAACAGAGTTTTCTGGGAATAAACTTGTAGTATAAGCACTGCGTGTGGGCTCAAGCAAGAGTTATAAAATAACTTCAGCATCTTAGGAAGAATGAGTCCATTTTGAAGAAGGGATCTGCTGTCTCAGAGGTCACAGGAAGCCTACAGTACTGGGGACACTCATAGGGGAGGTGGTGAATGCAGTCTTAGTTTGGAAAGGTCTAATTCAGAAGATTCATTGCAGTCGGTGAGGTGGGTCAGGGAAAGTTCAAGCAGTGGGTAATACCAACACAGATGTGCAGCCCTGGCCAGATTTCAAGTTTTCAGTCCACTCAGAGCAAAACAACAGCCAAGAGCTGGAGACATCGGAGCAGATAGCATCCAGCTAGAAAAAGCTACACAGGGTGTCCAATCAGCAAGTGAACTGAAGGCAAGAAGGGGGCTTCAGTAGCAGTAGAAAACTTAGGCACTACATTCCAGAACCAAATTAGAAGTGCAATGATGATGCCTCGATTAAGAAGAGACATGAGACAGTGTAGGGCAAGAGAGAACTGGCAAAGTGGGTTAAATTTTAAAGAAAGTGCCCACTAAGCAAACTGATCAGTAAGCAAACAGGTGTGAGGTTAAATGACTTTGGCAAAGTGGACTTATCCCAGGTGCAGAGACAGCAAAAGGGCAGGTTGCAATGTGCAGTGCCCACAGGCACCTGGGATAAAATCAGGTAAAAGGCAGCAACGTAAGTTCTGTGCCCCACTAGCTGAGATGCCAGTGATCTTAATGGGTAGCTTACCACTGTCGATGTTCACTCAGACACTGAGTGAAGCTCCATGTACAGGTGGAAGGCATTAGTAGCAGCAGCAGAAAGCAGCTGGAAGAAGGCTGTAACTGATAGGCAAGTGTATTCATTATATGAGGTTTAGAAATAAATTATAGTAAATCAGTTTAGCTTAAAACAGGAATCTTAAAGATATAGGTTCTGCTGCTACTGCCTTTAGGATGACAAAGACAAGGAACCTAATATTCCCTGGTATATTATATGTATATAATATATAATACTCTATATATTATATATCGTATATAATATATAACATATATATTTTGTGTGTGTGTATATATATGTGCACACACACACACCTTTAATGGTTCTATACTCATGCTGTGTTTATAACTTTTATTTTTCATTGAGAAAATCCAAGATTATCTTTCTGAGGATCCCACATCAGAGCCATCAGCTGTCACAACTTCTGCAAGGCAGTTTATAGACTTCAGCTTTTGAAAATAAACCAATAAGAAAACAATAGGAAACATTAAAGTCACACATTCGACACAGCAAAAAAAGCTACATTTGGGGGGTTTGTACCGTAATTGCAGACAAGTTTCCTACATTCCTCCAAACGCTGGCATGGGTAGCTGAAGTGTTTAGACCTCTTAGAACCCACTTTCTGAGTTCTGTTAAAGACACTGTCCCTCAACGGGTTCTTGAAATGACAGTGATGGTGAGTAAGGCAGAAACAAATTGACCTATTAGCCAATGCAAGATTTGGATATCGCTAAAAAGGTGGCAATTTGACATTCTAGGTGGAGAAGCTTGGGCATACAATTCCTACTTGAATAGAACTACCCCTTCTCAGCCTTCTTGCACCAACCCCATAATAAGAGGTTGAGTGTGATGGCAGTATATTATCACTAAAAGGCTCTGGACACCCTTGTGCTTATTATACTGGGTTTACTACCTACCAGCTGGAAAATCTTCGTACTCTCACACTTTAGTTTCCTCATCCTTGTCACACATATTATTTAGTCTAACTCAAAACGTTAGTGGAGGATCAAATGAGACATTATGGAGCGTCTAGTGCTACACCTAGTAGGTAGTACGTAGGTGTTCAGCAAATGCCAATTCCTTTTCCTTGACTCATTTTTGTTTCATAAAAATTACTTCAGATTTCAGCATGCTTGCAAATCTGGAAAGTTTTATAAGACCTGAAGCCTGGTGCAGACTTCCAGGTTAGGATCCTATGTTACAGGGTGAATTTTTCTGAGAAAATGTCCTTCCAGTCAGGCCTGCCCCGTATGGTGCAGTATGTACCCGGCA
Organism: Desmodus rotundus; assembly: GCF_022682495.2. Taxonomy (NCBI): domain Eukaryota; kingdom Metazoa; phylum Chordata; class Mammalia; order Chiroptera; family Phyllostomidae; genus Desmodus; species Desmodus rotundus. The sequence continues at coordinate 52,438,707 of NC_071389.1, forward strand.
GACAACATCATCACTGAAAGGGAACCATTCCCGTGATAGACCCCATCCATTTGTTTATTTATGACAGCGATTTCCTGGCAGATGGCGGTGTCCTGTTCCAGCAAAATCAGTATAACACAACAGCATTCCAACAGATGGAAGTGTCATGAAGAATGGGTGTTTTTGATGTCCAAAGGTGCTTTTTGTGCTAGCAGGGGCCTTGAACACCACTTTAGCTGAATGTTTTCATTTCCCTTTCCATCAGCCTAAAATTCCAACAAGATTTATTTGGTTTAATACACAGCCTTTAAAATGCATATGCATTAAAATTATTAACTTGAAGTCACTCATGTCTGAGGCATTTAGGCTTTATGTTTACCACCCTGTGATAACTCGGAGTGATATGTCTCTAATGATCTCTGGAGGGACATGTTATCTGTAGCTTCCAGAGTTGCTTGCTATTAAACATATGAGAACACTCGGACTGTGAAGAAACATGAGAAATCAATGGAAACTTGTCTCTCACAACCACCCACCATGAAGCCCTGCAGTGTAATAATACTATTACAGGAGAGTAAAAAATGGAGACCAATGATTTAATACGTTATACTCTGTCTGACACTTCTAGTAGGTTCAAATTAGATGACTAAGCCATAATATAAAAATGTATAAGAGATTCTATGGCATGCTAGTTTTAGAGCTCAAGTATAAACTGTTTTAACTTACCAATTATTAAAGCTATAATTAAATATAGTACCTGTACTACCCACTAAGCAGTATAGTGCTATTTTAAAATGGGCTTAGATTAGTTGTAAATGTATATAGCAACCTTTAGGGAAACCGTTAAAAGTATTTTTAAAAGAAACATAATAAATATGCTAAGAGAGGAGGGAAAATGTAATCATATAAACTGCTCAGTTAAAACCAGAGAATATGTGGAAGACAAAAAGAGAAACAACAGATAAAAAAATTGTTATAAATAAAATAGATTTTAAATTAACTATATCAATAATTATTTTAATTATTCACATTTAAAAAGAGATATCAAATAAAAGAGACTATCAAAAAAGACCAATAAAAGAGACTATCAAGGTGGAATAAAAAACGTAGCCCAACTATACTCGTATGTTGGCTATAAGAAACTCATTTTGCAAAACAAATCCGATTGAAAACTTGTATCCAAACTATACAGAATACTTTAAAACTCAACAATAAGAAATCAACCAAATTAAAACAGACATTTATAAACAGATATATCACCAAAGAAGATATATAGATGACAAATAAGCACATTAAAAGATGCTCAACCTCATATGTCATTAGGGAATTGCAAATGAAACACCAATGTAGGGAACCGCCCTGCCTGGTTTCAGAGGCTGTAACCCCCCATGGTTAAGGCTGAGTCAGAGTTGGGACCATAAGCCAATGAGGAGACAAAGCTTGTCTCCCTGGCAGGGGTGCCACCTCTGCCCACTTCACCCTGCTTGGCCCTGAGCTTGGTCAGTTAGCCAATGACGGGTAAGAATCCTCAAGAGAGGATCAACCTAAGACAGGCTCTGGTCACCAGGAATAAGCTCACAGGGAAGGACTCGCAGGGCTGTGGCAAAAGGGGGTGATGGACCCTCGCCCCTCAGCTTTGAAATAGCCTGAGTCCTCATTCTGTCTGCAAGAAGTCTCCTAATCTCTTGGCTGCTTTACTTCCCTTGCCTGATTTAAGCCTGAAGCGATAACAGAGGGCAGTGCAGTCCTGTGCTGGGAGGGGCAGATTCCCTGGGGAATCAGGCCTAAGAAAAATACGTACATTCCTGTGAAACCTACTTAATTTGTACCCTCAGCTTAAAAGATAAGGGTCCAGACCTGAGATGAGTCTGATGCCTAAAGTTTTATGGCCCTCTAACTAGTTGGCTGTAACTCAGAATAAGCCCTCAAAGTTCTCTGTAAATCCTGTATTGTTTAACCCTTACTGGCTGACAATGATTGATGAGCTTTATCTGCATTCCTATGCGAATGAACCTAATAAAAGCCCATGGAGGGAAAGGCTCTGGGCCCTTCTCCTTTGAGAGATCGGCCACCTCTCCTCCCCAAGCAGATCACGTCTTGGTAGACTTTTTCTTCATCCGTGGCGGACTGGGGGGCTGCGTTAAAGCTCCCCAACACACCAACAAAATACCTTTACACACCCACTAGAATGGCCAAAAGTCAGCACACTGACAACACCCAATGCTGTGAGGACATGGCTCAGCAGGCACTGTCGTTCATTGCTGCTGAGAACGCAAAATGATACAGCGACTTTGGGAGACAGCTTGTAAGTTTCTTACAGAGCTAAACATACGCTTAGCATATGATGTAGCAATAGTGCTCATATATATATACACACACACATATAATATATATGATATATATCATGAGTTCAAAACGTATGAACACACAAAAACTTGCACTTGAACATTTATATAAGCTTTACTCATGATTTCCCCAAAGTGGAAGCAACCAAGATGTCGCAGAATAGGTGAAGGACGAAATAAACAGCGGTTATCCATATGATAAGATATTATTGACTGATAAAAATTAAATGAGCTTTCAAGTTCCAAAACACATGGGAGAACATTAAATCCATATTGCTAAGTGAAAGGAATCAGTCTAAAAAGGCCGCATCCAACTATATGATACTTTAGAAAAGGAAAAGCTAGAGACTAAGAAAATAAATTGGTGGTTGCTAGGGGTTTGGGACTGGGGATGTGATAAACAAGTGGCACCAGATGTTTTGGGGGGAGTGAAATTATTCTATACGATACTACGATGTTGGAAACATGCCATTTGTTAAAATCCATCAAACTGCACAACACAAAGTGTGAACCATAAACTGGACTTTAGTTGATAATAATGATTGGTTCATTCATCATAATAAATGTACCACACTTATTGCAAGATGTTAATAATAAGGAAAATTCAGGGGGTGAAGCATAAGAGAACACTGTACTTTCTGTATAGCTTTTCTGTAAACTTAACACTACTCTGAAAATTAAAAGCTATCTACAAATTATATTATATGAATATATTACAAATAAGGGTCAGAGCTCAACAGTTGCCAAATAAAAATCCAAAATGTAACATTATTATCATTAATCCCATCTAGCAAACCTCAAGTAAGAGTTTATAAAATGTTACCTTCATCAGGATGCTCAAGCTTACCATTTTTCAGTCCTCTTTGGAATATGTGTCACATAGAAAGACATAATCTTGCCCAACTACTTGCTAAGTCCTACCTCAGGGCAATTGGTAAAAATGCTGGACAGAAATTATATGTAATGAGCATTAAGCTCTTATATGGCATATGGAAGGTAAAAATTGCATAAATTACTAAGCTTCAATTTTGTTCATCTTATTTTTGATGGCTGAAAAGATAGGGGGTCTTCTTAATCCAGCTGCCCAGCTGAGAGCCTTCTAGCATGGTGCTCTCACTGACTTCAGAGCTATAACTGCAAAAATTTCCTCTAAATCTTGTTTCATACCATTTTGATCCAATCATCAGCTTTGTGCTCAGCTATGAATAATGTCCCAACTCTTCCATTCACACACATAGCCTTAGACAAAGAAAAATTGAAAAACGGCAGATTCTTTCTCCTTCTGTTACTTTCTTTTAACCTCCATAAATATATTTCTTTTTCTATTAATGGTTATTTAATTATTTAGACCTATTTTACTTCTAGTTTTTGTTCTCTTGGAGGACTTCCTACCTTATCAATCAAGATCTTACCCCTATCTCATCCACCTCGTGGCAACCTCTATCTCAGAAGAACATCCTTCCCTCAACGTAGGACAGCATTCAAGCCAGAATAACCTCTCATTGCTTCATATCTACCTCCACATATGTTACACCCATGTGTTTTCATGTATACACATGTGTGTATCTACATGAAAGTGAGGACAATCCTGACTTTGTACTGGAGTGAACTTCAGAAATTAACTGGCACAATATTTCCCAAAAATGAAGCTTGGATTAAAGTCATGTGAACAGGTAATGATAGATCCTGGGTTATAATCATACATTATGTTTACCAATCCAATGTTTTTTCTACAAATGGCTCTGAAACTAAACTCTACATCTCTGTGTAGCAGAAGAATTGCCTACCCTGGGTAAAAATAAAGATTACTTCCATTGCCATTTTGCCTGAGGGATTTCAAGTAAAAGTAAGAGTCCTTTGACTCTTTCAATTTCTTGTACTTAAGCTTAATAACAGTTGGAAATAATGCTCTGGCATGATGCCATTCCTGGGCAGGGGGATGTTAAATCCCACTCTGGTACAGTTTGCATTTTAGTGTATTTTGTAAATAAATTCTTAACAGATGGACAGAGCAGCAGGAAGCCAACACCAGAGAGTCAGCAGGTGGACAGGAAAGCCAGAAATGGACTGGCACTGATCAGATTAACAGAACTAAAATATCCTGGGATTCACACATGTTGCCCACAGAATAAGTTGGCACTGACCAGATAGGCAAACTCAAATCAACCCTGAGCATGGAAAATTCCCATTACTTTGTTCCTAAGGGGTACCAAAGTCCCTCCCAGATGGTGACACCAAAGCTATAAAACATTCAGAAAAACAGTCTGTCTTCATTTTCTTCCCTTGAAGTTAAAATGCAGCGGGAAGTTGAGATACAAATAATAATTGTTAGCAATATTAAACTGCTCTTTATGTAAATGTACTAGCCTCAGAAGTAAGTAACAAGGGAGGGAGATACTATCACTGAATCTTATAAATCATTGGTATAATCTCCCAAAGGACATGAAAGATTTCATTGCCACTATAACTCAACACCTTCTACTAGCCAGTCCAAGGCATTGTTCTCCACAGTGTGGAATGCTAATAGTTTTATTTTAAGGTCTGCTGCCCTGCTCATACAAAGATGTGACTCTTGCTTTAAAAGCCTCCTTCCCATACTAAGATGTGCTTCCCAAGAGATCTCTGCTCTTTGCCTTTCACTGAAGGTGTTTTCCGGTGAGATGATGGCTGGCAAAACAGACCTAACATTTGGCAAGACATCCAGGGTGCTGGACACTTTTCCTGGACACACATCTAGGGGCTTCCAAATAAGTATCAGGGTCTCCCAAAGCTCTGTGAACACATTTGGAAATTCTGAAATACTTAATCACATCACTTAAATTTGTATGAGTTTTGTAATAGATGTAGCAAATCCTCATAGTCAAGACTTTGCCATTAACTACCTGTCTGATCAGGGAAAAGTTGTGTAAGAGCACTGAGCCTAACTTTCCTTACTTCTAAATTCAAGTTTGTGAGAACTAATCAACAACATCTGTATAAAGAATTCAGCAGAATGACTGGCATATAATAATGAATAAATAATAGTATCTTTCATTGTAATCATTTTTATTCAGAATTGAAACAGAGTTTGTGTGAAGGTTCTGATTTTAAAAGCATTCTTAGGGATCATTAATACACCTAGTAGAGGAGATTTGGAAACAAGCCACAATGATGACAAGGCTTCAGAAGGACAGAAATGTACAATGATAAGGTTGGGAAAAATTAGATTTGGAGGCTCAACCTGCCTGCACAAGAATTATGAAACTTACAAGGTTACAAGAAATGTAGTGAACCCAAGTTTAGACTAAACTAGTAATAAATAATAACAACAATAATAATAATAATAAACAACTAGACTAAACTAATATTCCAATTTAGTCCAACCTAAGTAGACTGAAATGGATAACAAGCTCTTCAGGTTACAAGGATAATTTTATTTAGAACCCCAGACAGCAACCTCAATAGCAGGGACACCACCTAACTGGCCTCCAATTATCAGATAGAAAACTCACTTGTATTGTAAGGCCAAAAATTTCACGTGCTGCCTTGCCATCTTTGAACCTAACAAGGTCCCAAAGATCTAACGGTGAGTTCCCCTACTCCCACCAGAAATGCCCTCACTGAGCAAGAAAGACTCCCACCTGGCTAGTTCCCCTGTCAGCTGGACCCTCTACACTCCTCCTGCACTTCACCTTAATGGGTTTCATTTCATTAACAGACCATAAAAGTATTCAAACAAACCAATATCATCTTCCCACAGGAACCAGCCGTCATCACACTCTCTTGTTCCTCCCACAACCTCTGCTTATTCTCTGTGCACCCAAGTGCAACCCATGTGGCCCTGCATTGCATTCAGTGTCCTCGACAGTTAGGCTATGAGTACATGTGACTAATAAATTTCTGTCAATCTCATGTTTCCTGGATTAGATGCTGTGTGTTTGGTCAGCCCCATAGTCTCAAAATGAGATCCTCCCCTTCACCAATGAGGTGGAGAAGAGGTGGACAAAGTAGGTAACATAGTCAGACAGATCAATTAAAGAACCAGTTTCATTTTCTGTCAGAAGAGAAGATAGAAAACTAATAAGTCCAATTGACTTATAATTCACAGCAAATGTTATACAGTCAGTTTAAGATAATATGGACAAAAGGGGAATGCCAGACCATAAGCTTCCTAATGCTCTACCTAAAAATGCAGTAGAGATAGTAGCCTTCATGGTACTACTTTGTCCTCGCCCCAACCAAAATTGTGTTGTCAGAGCTAAGGGCCACCTCTCATGCCAGTGGTACACCTAGGCACCACTTAGCATTCAAAAAGGATCAAAAAACCAAAAAGAGAGAGAGAGAAAAAAAAAATTCAATCTTCTTACAATTTACCATTCTCATAAAATGATAAAAAGGAAAAAGAAAGTAGGAAAAATAGTTTTATTATTTTTACATGCCCACTCCAAAAATTTACCTTTCTGTTGTTAGGATGTTGGTGGCAGAATATTATTTATGGTGATGTATTTAAACACTCACATTTAGCCTTTAAGATTTTTCTGTATAACCGTTGGCATACATGGTAGAGAAGGGGTGGAGGCTGAGTAGGCGTAGACCCGAGCTATGCTATGTATTAAACCTATGTATATGTTCTATTTCCTAGTGACATTTTTAGCCATGAACAGTACTTTATTTATGTTAACTCTAATCAACTAAGCTAAAAACCTACTTTTTAGACCTTTGCATATATTACTTAAAATATAGGTCTAACAGATATAGCTGAGATTATTTTTTAACCCATATTTATCTATATCTGTGAAAAACAGGGAAATGATGAGACTCCCAACTCTTTTCTCACAGATATACTAAAATGTTCCCTAAAAACCTTTAAACATCCCAGATATATTGTGAGGACTGGGTTCCTGTGATTCCTGGATGAAATGGCTGCATTGTGGATGATAGTTAAATTGTATGATTATTGATTTGGATACCAATGTTATCATTATGGAAATTAAGAAATAAACATTCAGGATTTAGAAACAGCAGAAAGAACTATTTTATGTGAAAGGTGTTTCGACACCTTGTTTTTAGTAACAATGAACAAATAAGGGTACTCTTTGTGTTAACATCAATGTAATCAATCTAATGTTTTTCTTTATTTGATCGATGATTTCTGTCTTCATTAAGGGCTATATCGGAGTGACTTGATTCCATTCCCTTAAAGTGGACCCTGAAATGAGGATCTGAGTACAAGCAGCTTATCTGGGAGCTGATCCCAGGAAACATCAATAGGGGGACAGCAAATGAGACAGGGAAGAGAAGGAAGCCAATAAAAGTTGCATGATCAAGCAAGTTACCACTGTGAGTAAATGGAGCTCAGAGACTGTGAACCCTTTGCTTTAAAAATGTCAAAGAAAAGGGTAGATAATTACTTTCCAAGATGACTTCAGTACTGCGCAGACTGAAACGGGAGGGAGAACCATATGCCCTCTCAAGGTCTCTTCCAATCTTACGATTATATGATTGCTCATTATCGAAAATTGGCTGGTAATTGGTTTGACTCAGAGAGGTCAGGATGTGAAGGGGACTGCACAACCTTTTGATTTTTAGAGTAAAGAACAATGTAGTTGTATCAGTCACATTTCAGAAGGGCGTTTTTAAAAAGTACCCAAAATGTGCTATGATAATCTTCACAAGTGCTAATTAAGAGAGATCACCTAGGAGTTGGCTATAATTTTGACAGGTAGAGATGGGGGTTTGGTAGTGATGAAAATGACAGGGACCCATGACAGACCCTAAGTACTACACAGGTATGTAGAGCATGGCTTTGGCTATTTGTTTGCTTTCAAACTACCTATATTGCTGATATGCAATCAGATACTGGTAAGAAAAAAAAGCACTTCACTTTGCTTGCTTTTAATTGGTAAAAAATCATCCTTTTACAAACAAATGGGGATCTAGTTATATAACTTTTTATACATAATTTTATGTAAAACTAGTTATCCCAAATGCATTTTAAATGCACTGGCTATGGCTAATTGGCCAACAGTGAATTTTCAAAGTGATCAGTCCAATTACTGTCTGCCCAGATGCAGAGATCAAAAACAGCTTCCCCTTTTTGTAGTTTGTAGAAAGAGATCATTTATCCTGAGGATACTTTTTTTAAATGCAGCAAACTTAATAAAGTTGGGATCTCATTTTAACTGGATTGAGGGAATGAACATAAAAAATATCTAAATGAGTAAAATCATCATTATATTAATTAATTAATTCATTAAGTAAAACCTGTAGCAATAAAAAGTTTTGGAGCTGAAAGAGCTTACAGAGACTACCAGAGTCCAATTTTCTTATTTTGTAGACAAGGTCATGGAGGCGGAGAGCAGTGCCACCCATTGCCAGTTTGGTGGCGCTAAGTACTCTGAGTTAGAATTTAAACTCTGGTGAAGTTTAAATTCTAACTCAGTGAAGTTAATGTTCTTTCCTCCACGTTGATCTAAACTGTGTGTTAACCTATTTCAGAAACATGTCTTAGACCAATCTCAGTTTGAAAACAAGACCCTGTAGTAAGATATGATGGGGTAAGAAATATTTTCCTATTATTTCCTTCACCTGTAAACATCATTCTGTGAATCTGCTGTAGATAAGCTTCAAAGGAGGAAAAGTCAAGGTCAGGAAGCTTAATGTTAAATTCTGGCTGTCATTTGAGACTGACACCAAAGCAACATTTTCTGGCAATTTGATTCTAGAATACCATAGAAATAGATTAAATTAAATTATCTATTTCTACCAAAGAAAGTAAAATATTTGCAGTTCAAAAGAAATTAATAGGTTTTCAATGACATGAGATGTCGTGTGTGTGTATTGGCATCGTCTCTGGATGAAGAGAGTCTATAACTCCTCATGTTTGCTTCAAAAAGAGATGATTTAAAATGGGAAAAAATGAGATTTATAATATTTCACAGAAATCTAAGAACAAGCAATAAAAAGAAGTAGTTTGTCCTGGGGCAAATATGATTTTCTCTTACCACTTCTAAGAAAGAGTAAAAAACTGAAAGCTATAAATGCGTTTTTATTTATTTTGTTGTAATTGTTTCAGTACTTCAACTACACTTCTATCAGGATGTGAGCTTCTTGAGAGTGTCAGCTATATCTTACCAATCTGTACATCTGTAGGGTCTAGCCTAATGCCTACTGTACAAAGGACAATAAGTGTCTGATGAGTGAATGAGTGAGAATCTGGTGTAACTAGCTAACATTTATAATAAAATCCACAACCACAGAAATAAGAGTAAGAAGACAGGGACAGGTGCTAAAGGGGAGGGAAGAGAAAATTTATATCAGAAGCAAAAGCTGAGAAGATATTATAAATGAGCAGAAAACAGTTCACAACTTCCTGAGGGCTGAAGTAAAAAGGGAAGCCTTATATAGATCATATGGCCTTAACAGTTAAAGAAAGAAAGAAAGAATGTCTGTTAAAATAATATTTTAGGATATTCTTACCATAAGAAACTTAGAAATAAAAACTCCATAAATATCCGTTAAGCACTCACTACTTTTAAGATATTCCATTAGGCGACGTAGAGCTATACAGAGAACAAGAACAGAGGATCATCAGCTCTGAAAAGGCTATCTGCATGAAGGACGCAACAAACACACATACGAACATGATATAGGACAAGATGCAGTGCACCATAGGGAACTCTGATGAGACTCAGAGGAGGAGGAATTACACAACTGCAGAGGCCATAGAAACATTTGTAATGGAAGTTTTCTTTGAGACAGGCCTTGACATGTACGTGTCGGTAGGTTTTTCAAAGTTGGAGGCATGAAAGCAAGAACATGATTTTCAGACATAAGGACAGCCTATGCAAAAGCACTGAATTAAGAGAGTGTGTTTTGTGGGAAGTGAACAGAACTTGTATTACAAGTTTAGCTTTCACAAAGGCTTTATGTCAGGAAGTAATAAGAGATAAAGCTTTATTAGTACTTGTAATACTAGTAGAAATCCAGTACCTCCCGAAGAGAACTAATTTCACAGGAATCCAATTGAGGATCCTTATCTTGATTCAAAACCCATCTTTAATTTCCACTCAGGGTTGAATCCTTTGGCATGTCTAATTTTAATAATTAAAGGACTCTTTGGACTACACAGAATCTAGTACTTTTTTATAATTCATGAACTTGGAAAAGTTTAATATTGTATGGATACAAATGAGCTTGCTAAAACAGGCTAACAAGCCATCTGCTTCGTGACACACACTTCCATAAATGTCATGAAACTTTATGTCACCATAAAATGTGGCAACCAGGAGGCGCCTTTCTGGGGAAGAGGAGTTCTGTAACAGGCATTGCAGAATACTCTGGTCCTTTGCTTGATCTGGCACATAGCAGCTGCACCAATAAATGCCCCTAATAGAAACAGAAGAAAAATTGGCTGTAAACATTCATAGGACAGAGTCTGATGCTTTGACCACCGTTTTTATATTCCCGCTCCAACAAAAAAAGGCCATTACTATCCAAGTACCTATGCTATTTTAAAAATCCCATAGGTCTTAAATCTTCTTGTTTAGAAGACTAAGATACTAAGCCAAAGAAGAGGGTTTATCTATTTTCTTTGTAATATATAAACCACAGATGTTTACTATTCCCTGTTCAGGGTAAAAGTAACTTTCTAATGTCTTTTCATAAACTTTGATACTCGGCTTAAACTGCCTGCTGAAGGACTTAATCCAGTTCCCAAAGATGAGGTATTTTATTTCTGGATTACAGAAAGGAGTGTTTATTTTGATTTTTTAAAGTACATTTTATTGATTATGCTATTACTGTTTTCCCAATTTTCCCACTTTGTCCCCCTTCAACTGGTACCCTCCTTCTCTCCAGCAATATCCCCTTTAGTTAATGTCCATGGGTCTGCATGGACATTAAGCTTTTTGGCTTCGCCATTTCCTGTACTATTTTTAACCTACCCCTGCATGTTTTGTACCTACTAATTATGCTTCTTATTGCCTGCACGTTTTCCCCTAGTTTCCCCCTCCCCCCTCCCAGCTGATAACTCTCCAAAGGTCTCCATATCTATGATTCTATTCCTGTCCTGGTTGTTTGCTTAGTTTGTTTGTTTTTGTTTTTTAAACTCATAGTTGTTGATAGTTGTGAGTTTGTTGCCATTTTAATGTTCACAGTTTTTATCTTCTTTTTCTTAAAAAAGTTCCTTTAACATTACATGTAATAATGGCTTGGTGATGATGAAGTCCTTTAGCTTTACCATGTCTGGGAAGCACTTTATCTGCCCTTCATCTCTAAATGATAGCTTTGCTGGATAGAGTAAACATAGTTGCAGGTCCTTGCTTTTCATCACTTTGAATACTTCTTGCCAATCCCTTCTTGCCTGCGAAGTTTCTTTTATGAAATCAGCTGAGAGTCTCATAGAAACTCCTTTGTAGGTAACTCTCTGCTTTTCTCTTGCTGCTTTTAAGATTCTCTCTTTATCTTTAACCTTTGACATTTTAATTATGGTGTGTCTTGGTGTGGTCCTCTTTGGGTCCAACTTGTTTGGGATTCTCTGTGCTTCCTGGACTTGTATGTCTATTTCCCTCACCAAATTAGGGAAGTTTTCTTTTATATATTTCAAGTAAGTTTTCAGTTTCTTGCTCTTCCTCTTCTCCCTCTGACATCCCTATGATTCAGATGTTGACACTTTTGAAGATGTCCTACAATCTACTTACACTCTCATTTTTTTTGAATTATCATTTCTTCTTTTTGTTCTAGTTGAATATTTATTCCTTCCTTCTGTTCCAAATCATTGACTTGAACCCTGGCTTCCGTCCTTTCACAGTTGATTCCCTGTGGATGTTTCTTTATCTCACTTAGCATAACCTTCATTTCTCCCCTTATGTTTTTGCCACACTCAGTGACTTCTCTGAGCATCCTCATCACCGCTGTTTTGAACTCTGCATCTGACAGGTTGGTTATCTACGTTTCATTTAGTTCTTTTTCTGGGGCTTTGTTCTGTCCTTTCATTTGGGCCATATTTCTTTGTCTCCTCAATTTGGTAGCCTCCCTGTGTTTGTTTCTGTGTATTAGGTAGAGCTGCTTTGATCCCCTGTCTTAGCACAGCTGTGTAGTTATATGAGGCAGAGCCTTCGGTATTCAACAGGGCAAGGCAACCTACTTCACTGATTCTTGGCTCTGTGTTGGGGGAGAGTTTGGAGAGAGGACAATGCCACTGCCTGACATCTGGAGGTTTGCCTGGTACTCACCCCATTTCCAGTCGCTTCACACACTTCCCTATGCAACTGGCACCCTTCCAGCTATTGCCCTGATGGCGATTCCCAGACTGAGTGGGTTTGTATATGTTCTGAGTCCATGTGGGCCCTTTAAGTGGATTCTCTTGAGAAACAGGCAGTTTCTTCCACAGCCCCAACCCCCACTGGTTTTTATAATCAGAAGTTATGGGGCTTTATCTTTCTGGCAACGGAAACATAGTCTGTGAGGTCTGGCCTGGGGCTGGGATTGCTCACTCCCAAGGTATCCCTCCTAATTTTTATCCACCACAGGCAAATGTAGGACAACTCATTTTGCCAATGCCACCACCTCTCTGGACTACACCATGTCCTCTCTTCCCTGACTCTGTGTCTCTTCCCCTCCTACCTGTCTAGATGAATAATGCTTCTTTAAATCCGTGGTTGTTGGACTTCTGTAGTTTGATTTTCTGGCAGTTCTCAGTGTTTTTTGTTTTGAGGTTAGTTGTATTTCTTCTTATGGTTGCATGAGGAGGCGAAGCATGTCTACCTACGCCTCCATCTTGACTGGAAGTCCCCCAAAATGGAACATTTAATTCTGTAGTCACTAATAGGTAGCTGCAGCTAATTCCCCTCTATATATGTCATACATAAACTCATCGATAAATTCACAAACTCCATAAGCCTATGGATTCGTTCCCGAGTGGTTTCAATGTCTTCCCTGCTTACACATACACACAAGATAGAAGTAACCAGTAAATAACAAATATACCATAGAAAAGCAATTCTGCAACAGTTCAGGTTTAAAGTTCTAATTTTGCTCAAATCCCAGTTTCTAGGATTCAGTGTACCGTATCAGCAATAATGAGTAAAACTACTGAAACTCATTAAAGAAATTACTAATCAGTATGTTAATTGAGGCTATCTGCCACCCATTATACAGAGACAAATTAAACAGGTTACAATGGTTCCCAGAAAACATCTGAGGAAATGTCAAAATTAATGATAAATAAAATCTAGCTCCCTTTGTGGTTGATTTTTCACACAGCTAAAAAAAGTGATATCAAAGAAAACTATTAATTATTTGTCAAATCAGAATAAAATCCTCAAACCACTAACAGTATTTTTGTTAGAATCTTTTAATCAGAGGTGAACAGACCTTAAAATAGCCACCTAATGTGCTACAGAGTGTGAATTGAAAAAAGAATGGTCCTGTGAAAAGAAATGTACCAAATATATAAAAAATGTATAGTGGGAGATAACTTTCAGAATAATGTGTCTTACAACATAAATCAAAATTATCTTTACAAAGGAGAAATAACTGGGTTATTAGGAACATTCCTTTCATCAAGGGTCTGCTCTTTGGCGAAATGGGAAGGTATTTAGGGCAACAGAGTGGAACACATAGAAAAACTGTAAGAGCAAAGTAAAAGGAAATAAAGGTACATATATGATATGTATATGTACATATATATATGAAAATTATACTATGAAATCTACCATTCTCCATTGTATATGTACTAAATTTAATATTACCAAGGAATGTCATCCTTCTGCTTAGAATTCATCAATAGCTTTCCTTTGTTCTTAAAATAAAGTTAATTTTTGTATATAAGACAGGGAGTTCCACGAGAAACAGCCTTGACTTCCCATATCCACTTCACTTTCCTTCATTCTGTCCTGATAGTGTATATATGCATGGTTCTCTGTTCTTGACCTGTGCCTCAGTCCTCCTAGACCCCAAGTTCTGCTTTTATGCTGTTCCTTCCCTGGAGGCCTCTCCATCCCAGCACCACTCCCATGCCTCACTCCTGGATATCTCCCATTTACTTTTTAGTTTTCAACCTCAATGTCATTTCTGTCTTTAAACTACAAAATTCAAATTCTATAGGTTTTCCTATAATACACTCTTATAAGAACCTCTTTTTTTTTTAACCTTTCAATGAACTTTTTATTGGCCTCCTGCCCTCCCAAGGAGTGCCCCACCTCTGCAGCCTTTAATGCCTCAAAACTTTGGTGTCATTGACCTCAGACCCACTCTGCCATCCACAGTCCTGCGGGTCATGGTTTTTTGGATGCTTTGTAAGGAGGGGCTCTTGTCCAGGGCATCGACAAGATTGAAGTCCTCCCCTTCTTCCCGTTATAACCTGTCTCTTTTACACACTTTTTAATAAAGCTGTTAATACACTTAAGTGATGAATATTTAGTAGTAAAATTGGTAAGATTAGTAGTTCAGTCTATATGGAAAATAATGTGTGAAGACAATGATGTCCAAATTTCTAGATTGGGCAACTGGATAAGGATGGTGCCATTCATAGGGAAGGAGAAGAAGAGTGGAGTGAGAATGGAATTAAGGAGAAGGGAGGTAAAAAGTTCAATTTGGGGCATGTTCAGACTTAAGTGTCTCAAGGACCTTCAAATGGAGATGTCTATCTCAATATAACATAAAATTAATGTGTAAGATATAGATTGAATACAGATTTGGGAATTTTCACTCTGTTGATGATAAACAAATTATGGAAATGACTGAGTAGAGAAATAAGAAATGAGATATAGAATACAACATGTATTCTAGCATGTAAGGGCTAGATACAGGGAAAGGAATGAAACTGAGAAGCAGCAGCTACAACGGTAAGAGAAAAGCCAAGAGAGTTGGAGTCAAAAGAGGAAAAGAAATTATTCAAGAACAGAGAGGTCAACAGTGCCCAATGTGGCTAAAAGGTTCACAAAGTTATGGACTAAAACTTATATTTATCCACAGTGATAACCTTGGCTGCAGCAGTAAGAATAAAGTGCTGGGAGAAGAATGAATGACAAGGAAGCAGAAAAGCTACAACAGTTTATATGAAGGACTTTGTAAGTGAAAGAGGAATCGACAGAGCCTGGACAGACTATGAGATGGAGGATATTTTTTCAGTGTGTGTGTTTTTTTGTTTGTGCAATGACAAAACTTGTTCAACTGCTTATGGAAAGAAACCAGCAGAGAAGCCGGTTTGAGGCTCAAAACCGTATTTTGTTTTATTCACACACTTTTTACAAAAAATAATTTTAGAATCTTTAGTGAGAGCATACAGGTTTTGTTTTACTATATACACTAACCACTACTTATTTTCCTACAACCAAAATAATTTCCCATTTGCACATTACATCTGTCTCATTACACCTGCCTCGCCATGGGTTTTGAGTACTCAGCACCTTTGTTGATTCTTTTTTTTTTTTCAGTGAGAAGAAAAGGGGAAATTTTCTGTTTGCATTTATTCTCAGTGTTCCAGGAAATTCCAAATATGACCTTCAGTGACTAACAAAGCTTGAGCGTAGTGGGTAGGATGGGCATGGACCTCTGTGTTAGTGAGAAATGAAACTAAGTTCCAACAGTACTCTGAGTTTAAGGCAAATTAAATATCAGTTGATATGGAATCTTCAAGCTGGAATCAATGAGAAGCTACAGAAATGATAGGCTAACTAACTGTATATTTAAATGTAGGATTTCTCGCGTAAAGCAGAAGTATGGTTTTCCTGTGTAAAATCACTTGTAACTATTAGTCCCAGGACACATATATTAAGAACAATGAGGAAAAGCACCATGACACACAGGCACTTCAGGGGAAAAAAACAAAAACAAGCAAACAAAAAAACTAAGTTGATATTGACTAATGACTTACCAAACCAGGTATGAATATCAATCAATGTTTTGTGATTTAAGCTTGTCACACAAAGGAACAGAACCAGCGATAAGGTTAGCCCCTGCAGAGGTATCAGGGTGCATCTTGTCTTCCTCAAACACATCTACATTATTCATTCCTTATAAGCACAAAAAGTAAGCCTATTTGTAAGTACAAAAAATAAATGTAAAGTGGTTTAAAAAACAAAAGAATATCAGGCAACACAGACAATTCTGGTAAATGAGTATACAACATTAATTATTTATTCATTCAACAAGTACTTACTAAGCACTATGCTAACCTGAGTAGTTAGCTAAGCACTGAGGCCTGGTGAGAAAAACAGAAGGAACTCTTGTTCTCAAGGTGCTTATAGTCTAGCCAGGTACTGAATGTAATGGTTCCAGTACTCTACTTTTTCATCATCCAAGAGTTAGAAAATAGCAATAGTTGAATAAGGGAAAATAATACAGTAAGCAAACTCACACCTGGAGACATTCAGAGAATGGTAACATTGATGTTATGCTGTATGGTTCATGCTCTTTCAAAGACCTAACCTGGGAAGCAAAAGCATGACTATGCCTTCTTTAAAAAAATTAATTTAACTTCAAATGAGATTCAGAGCTCAAAAACAGATTTGAACTTCTATAATATAAAACATTTTATTGGGTTGGCTAAAAAGTCTGTTTAGTTTTGTCCATAAAATAAAATACACACTTTTCATTTTTACCAATAACTTTATTGATTTGGATATTTTGAGCATGTCGGCTACCTCCCAAGTGGTATAACATTGATTCTTCCCAATCAACGTCTCAATTTGATCGCTATCAACTTCAACTTGTCTACCTGACTGTGGAGCATCATCCAGCGAGAAATCTCCAGAATGAAACTTCACAAACCACTTTTGATCAGTCACAGCACCTTCTCCATACACTGCACAAATCCTTTTTTTACATTTCAGTTGCATTTTTACCTTCCTTAAAATAATAAAGCATAAGATGACAAAAATATTGCTTATTTTCTTCCATCCTCAATATTACAATGGCTACACAAAAATTTACCAGTTTTGGTAAGTTCTTTTTTAAATGCACACTGCTGTGACAGCTGTCACAAGACTACCTAACAAAATTCTTTCAAATGAAGTTAAAGACAACTAAGCGCTACTAGAGCCATCTTAGAGAAAAAAAGCAAATGATCTTTATGGCCAATCCAATAAAACTCTTACCTCACTAGTTCAATAAAAATTGTGATCAACTATCATTATAAATACACAAAGCCCATATTTAAACAGGGGGATTAGAAGACTTTCTGAATTGAACTAGGCTGAAATAACACATCTAATATGAGAGGAAACATTTAATTGAGTAGGCATTGGCACAACTGTGGTGAAAGCTGCAATAGGGCCCAAAGAAATAATCCCCTTGAACTTTCTTTGGAGCCCCTAGCAGGTAGTTAGGTAAAAATGACCTTGTGTCAGGCATGGTGATGATCAACCTTTTTAGCAAATGCAAATGTCCCTCCAACATCAGGAAGTGTGACATTGTCTCCCACCTCCATCTTCAGATTCTGCTGCAGTATTTTTCCACCTAGTGGTTGGTACATGGCAAAAGGCCTGGTCTATTCATGTGCTTGATGGCCTATTAAATTGTTCACTAATACTTTTGATGCTGGCTCTGTGAGGCTTGTCATGACAGCCATTTCTGTTACAGATTCACTCTTTGCACAGCATCCCCTTTGACAGTGAGTAGCATAAAAAGGCATTGAAATTAAGGCTAACAAACCCCTCTGCCAAGGTTAAATGAACTTCCTGGGGGCACTTCAAGCACTCTATTGCACAGCTGAATGGGATGAAAGGAAGCAAATCCCGTTGATGGTCACTCAGAAGCAGCCGGATTGCCCTGCTGTGTGCCTTCCCCATAGATTGCCAATTTACCACTATTGTTTAATTTTCACAGAGGACCGATAGCATATAGTATAGTGTACAGGACCCCCTGAGTAGTCCAAGCCTTTGTGAGCGCTGATATGCAAGAGAGGTATGTGATGAGAAGACCTTCCTGGGAGACTGGTTTGTATTTGCCCAACCATCTGTTTTGTTTGTCGGTGAGCTTTATTTTGTTTACTAAAAAAATGGGCAGACCAGTTTTTCCCATTTGAGGACTGCCAGTACCCGAGAAGCTAGAATCCCTCTCATCATTAAGGGAGTGTGCGTAATGTAAAGACAGGATGTACAAATTAAGCTTGATGACTAGAGCAAATATTTCTTTCAATCAATTGTTTACGTATTTGTTAAATGTAATAAAGACTCTGACTCCATTTTAGATGTTTGATCACTGGCAGCTTTCAAGCCCTACAACTCTCTCTTCCTTTTCTGCCCTATATCTGAACTACAAACTAATAATGCAGCTCTTCCTTCTTCCGGCATTGATGGGAATTGAAACCATGTTGAAACCATGAGTATAATTGAAACCATGCTGAACCTTCATCCCGGACACACTACCTGGCCACCCTAGCTGTCACTTCCTGCTCTCTGGGACCATTTTTGGATCTACATAGGAGCCTTTTCCACTCTCCCCAGAAAGCCTTGTTATTTGAGTAGTAAACCTCTTTATATTCTGTAGAATAGGTGGCATCCTAAGTCTCAACACCCAAACTGAATTTTGGGTAGAGCGTAACAAATTTTGGTCACACAGTGACCACTACATAAAAAACTATCAAACATATTATATTAATTTGAATACAATGATTGACAGCATTTATTTATAGCTAGCCTCTTGGTTTACTCTTCTCCAAACTAAGTCCTGTCCTGTCCTAGACACATCGAGACTAAAGGGAAGGAGGGGATAGGATAGGATCCAGATTACTCCATAGGGTTGAAGATTTGCTGTCAATTATGAGTATAGTTTCTTCTGAGAAACTATTGCCTCGGTTTCTTATTTGAATTTTTACAGAGTAAGTTTAAAGATGTCAATAACTTTAGCAAATACACTCTTGCCCTCACAGTGATTTTCATAACTGTCTTAAGAAACAGAATAGGAATAGACTCAAAAGTTAAGTGAAGCTGGGCTCAGATTGGCTGGCTGACTGTCATTTGGTCTTTCTGTATTAGAAATGAAAAGAAAAAAAGATGATCTAACTAAAATTCAAACAGTGAGGTACCTTAGATCCCCTGAATACTGACCAGAGCAGCTGAATGAAAGGAACACTAGATGTGGAATAAAACAAAGGTTTGAATTGCAGCTCAGCCAATGACTGCATATCTGACTCACTTTGGACAGTTCATTTAACTAAGCCTGAGTTTCTCTTCCGTAAAAGGGTGATCAGATTCCTATCCTAGCTAATTCACTGATTTTTCTGACTATCAAAATAGAACAACATACAAAGAAGTCCTTGGTACATCGTTGTTGGGAACCGCCCTGCCTGGTTTCAGAGGCTCTAACCCCCCATGGTTAAGGCTGAGTCAGAGTTGAGACCATAAGCCACTAAGGAGACAAAGCTTGTCTCCCTGGCAGGGGTGCCACCTCTGCCCACTTCACCCTGCTTGGCCCTGAGCTTGGCCAGTTAGCCAATGACAGGTAAGAATCCTCAAGGGAGGATCAACCTAAGACAGGCTCTGGTCACCAGGAATAAGCTCTCAGGGAAGGACTCGGAGGGCTGTGGAAACAGGGGTTGATGGACCCTCGCCCCTCAGCTTTGAAATAGCCTGAGTCCTCATTCTGTCTGCAAGAAGTCTCCTAATCTCTTGGCTGCCTTACTTCCCTTGCCTGACTTAAGCCTGAAGCAATAACAGAGGGCAGTGCAGTCCTGTGCTGGGAGGGGCAGATTCCCTGGGGAATCAGGCCTAAGAAAAATACATACATTTCTGTGAAACCTACTTAATTTGTACCATCAGTTTAAAGGATAAGGATCCAGACCTGAGATAAGTCTGATGCCTAAAGTTTTATGTCCCTCTAACTAATTGGCTGTAACTCAGAATAAGCCCTCAAAGTTCTCTGTAAATCATGTATTGTTTAACCCTTACTGCCTAAGAATGATTGATGAGCTTTTTCTGTATTCCTGTGCGAATGAACCTAATAAAAGCCCATAGAGAGAAAGGCTCTGGGCCCTGCTCCTTTGAGAGATCGGCCACCTCTCCTCCCTAAGCAGATCATGTCTTGGTAGACTTATTCTTCATCCGTGGTGGACTGGGGGGCTGCATTAAAGTGCCCCAACACATTGTCAAATGGGACAGAAACATAACTGATTTTTAAAACCTATGCACCATACTCCTTAGTGAAGCCCTTACTCAGGACTCTGTGCAGAGACTATTAATTTTAATTTATATGCAGTTATCACAAACTTGCTAATCTCATTTTTAAGTCTTTAGCAGTTTAAAGGTAGAATATTGGAATATAAAGAGCTGCTTGATTTTTCATAACATTCACAATCACTAACATTTATTCAGCACTTACTATGTACTTCAAATGCAGCATTAGTTTACAGAAGCTCAGAGGCAGTAAAACAAAGAAGCACATGACCACCTAACAGCAGAGGAGGAAAAAGCTGTAATCACCAGCCACAAGGGTCCAAAACGTTCAGCGAGCTGAGAAATGAGCTGTATGTACCTTGACTGGTTTTGTTTAATTACAGCAAGATATGGGTAATCTTGAAGAAAGGACACATATTTTATAAATGTTCAGTGTATTTATTTAAGAAGATAGCAAGCATTATAACACTGATTTAGAGAAGTGTTTTTTATTTAAAAAGAAAAAAAGTTAAACCATTTGGTGCTTAAAGTGATTAAAAATAAAATAATTCTACTACTACTTTCAGAAAAAGAGAAGCCTATTAATTTAGATAAGCTTGATCGTATAAAATGCCTGGTGGCCATGTTTTGTTTTGTTTTTTTACTTCACCCAGGTTATAGAGAGACTCCATCTCCAGTCATCGCATAGTCAGCAATGGAAGAATCTCACATTACTACCCACATCTTTGTGACAACCCCCTACATGTATTAATCCTATCTCATGGCAACCCAGCATACAATAAACACTAAAGAGAATATTAATGCTGCTGTAAAATAATAGCACAATATTTCAAAAAGCCATTCATGACCTCATTTATACCTTCCCCCATTCACTGCTCTCTCTGCCTCTACATAGTACCACAAACTCCATAATTCCTTTTAAATCCTCTGGAACAAAAGAGCAAGTGATCTTAATATCCATACCCACCCCACTCCTCTGTCCACACAAACTCCCAGGACCCCCAGGGAAAGGAATAGTCTATTCTTTCTGCAAAAGGAAGGGTCAAAAACTGAATCTCATTGCAGGTACCTTTTGAGACACCTCTATAAAGATGAATATGAGTTAGCCAGGCTGGTGGTAAAGAAAATTATATGAATGTGACTTTTAATAATCTCTGATGTCTATTCAAACATGTGTTGTGATTGTTTTACAAATTGACTGCAGGAGGCTGGCTGGTCTTTAGACAGCAGCATAACCTTGGACTTGACTGCTTTAAATTACAATGTTTGTTTGCTTGGCCAATGGATGTGAGTCAGAACAGGGTACATGGCAGAAAAAAATACATGGCTGTCATTTATCTGAAGCTAAGACACAACACACACTTTCTGATTGAGAATCAGGGCCATTTCCTTAGTTGTTGAGATGGGGTGACCTGCCATCTCTATTGTTGTTACAGAGTTTTTGAAATTATAATCTTTACCTGCCCTTCCTGACACTCAGGATTCACTCCTATGAGAACAGCACCCTTGTTTTCTTCCGAAGCATCTTCCTCTGCCTCTCTGTCCCTATGTTTTGGGGCTGTTAACTCCTCAGGCTCTAGATATGTCAATGTGACCCATGGTTTCCTACTGACGGCCTTTCATACTCCAGGACAATGAAGTATTTTCTGGGATTCCACTTTCTCAGAGCTATGTGGAAAGAGGAGCTCTCTTTGTTTTGGTAAGTCTGTAGTTTCTGGTGGCCATCTTGCCTCTATGAAGTTGGAATCTACCTGAATGAGGTAAGTAAGACAGATCAGAGGAAGTTGGAACCAACATTTGGAGAAAGATAGATTCCCTACTACATAAATGAAGCATGTATTCTCACTGAAAATGAACCTAGCTTATTCGTTATTTGGAGCCAATTTATTTCTTTTGATTCTTAAGCCTGAGTTGGGCTGTGGTCACTTGGCATCGAAAGATTCCTCTTTAATATCTTTGTTTGCATGCCTGTTTCTCCTTCTGGACCGTCAGCACTTCAAAATCAGGGACTGCCTCAATATGCTTTCTGTATTTGGAAAGTATTAACCTATATTAATTACCAATCCAGTACTCAATAAATGTTTTTAAATGAGGACTAGAAAAAAATATTTAGATGTGCTCACACAGGAACTTGATGTTGTTGAAAGACAATAATATATTTGACACTATCCGACTTCAAAATTTGAAGTTGAAAATTTTCAGAGATGGAAGAACATACAGTCCTATGAAATTCAAAAAATACCATAAGTAGATCTAAAATATGAAGTTTTTAAAATTTCTCTTTCTCTTTTCTTTTTCTACATTCATTATTACTCATTTATTTATTTAGGTGGAGGTATTGAAAAGTATACAAAAGATCGTTGATTATATCTTCTGCATAGAAACTAAAAGCTAAATCAATCAATGGGGACAAGATGCAAGTTAACTAAAAATAACTTTTTGTAGTTATCAAAAAGTTATTTTTGTAGTTAGAGAATATGAATCATGCAAAATAAAGTATACATAAAATTTAAAACTAAAGAAACAATTGTTCAACTCCATTTATTGAAATTTCATTACCAGAGTTTACTTATTTGCAGGTTAGTTTTTTCTCTTCAAATCCTACCACACTTTAGTGAAAGAACAGTTTATTATGTCATTTGGAAACTCTTCCATAGTCAGTCAGAATTACCTTAATTTTAGCAGTCACAACCACTGACAAAATTTAGAAGTGAATGAAATAATAAAATGTTTTTTACTTAAACATATGTTTATATCTTCCTGTAACCATATAATAATTATATTTTTTTATTTGGCCACTTTTTTACATCAATATACAACTTCCTTGTGGTTCTCATGGGTCTGTCATGAGGCTAGATTATTTCAGAAATGATATTGTAGGGGAGCAAGATTTTGCCACCCCAAAATATAGCTCTTTGGAATATGGAACTATTTGAGGCTGATTATTTTTAAGAAACAAAATTCTCAAGAACTGAGATAATCCCCTTAATTGCCTAAAATAATTTAGATAAGGGGCCTATTACAGAAAGGGAGTTATTTCCAGAGATAACTAAGAAGAATATGGGCTGAGTGTGGTAGATTTGGGTAACTTACTAAGGCCTGCTAGTTCAAAGTCATCTCTGTGTCCCTTTGTCTCTGCCTGGCATGACAAACATTTGCTTTTCCCATCTCCCTGTGCATTGCTTTTTCCCCTTTGAAGTCCCAGATCCCTACCCCTTTCTCCTTAGCTCTGGATGTCATATGAGCCTCAATTGCCTGGTTGCCTTTGGGCCTCACATTCTTTATGGAACCCCTGTATGTGCAAAATGAAATTAGATTTTCTCTTGTTTTCCTGTCTCATGATGATTTAATCTTTAGGACAGTCAGAACATAGAAGGGTAGAGGGGAAAATTTCCCTCCCCTACAATAGTACTGAGAAGTCCTGGGAAAATCTAAGAGGAGAAAGGTACTTATTTAAGATCTTCTTAGTGCAAGGAATTATGCAACTAAACCATAATTCCATCATAATGTGCTTTTCTATATTTTCTGAGTCTAAGAAATGAGAGAAGATGACTGTTATTAAGTCATTTGTTTGCCACATCTTCCTGCAAAACACATGGCCGTGGACACTGCTATGGCATTTCCCCACTGTCCCTTGGCAGGGAGAGAAACAGACATGCGCGTTAAGGCAAGAACTAGATCAAGGACCTTCCTGCGGGAAATAATTTTCTAATTTACTTTATGAGAAAGTACATTTATTATGTTACAAAATTCAGTAGATTATGGAGTGTAAATCCTTCTGATTAAACATTAAAAAGTGTCTATTTATTGAAATACCCATAATATATACAAGTTTTAAAACAAACATTGACACTTTATTTTTAATATATTAAATTCATATGAATAAACTTTAAAATATGGTGTGATAAAGTAATTCATGCTACTTTTCTTTCTCTCTTTTTCATTGTTTATTTTGAAAATGATGCTACTGAAAATTGCTGTCTTCCGTTTAGTGGAAAGTTGCAAAATTCCACACATAGTCTGAGCTCCTACAGCTTACGTGTGTTCGATAAATTAAGAAATAAACAGAATATCACAGTGCAAATAAAAAAACTGACTTAATGTCAAAATTGTGGCATTAAGTGTATAAAACAGTGAAATGCATGAGATAATGTCCTCTTCCTTGGTGTCGCTGAGAGGCGTCTGGTCCGGAAGGAAGCTGCCTGAGCCCCCATGGACACTGGGCACTGTGCACAGTGATTCATGCGCTGAACCTGCCTAGCGACCCCAGAACCCTGCTTTTCTTCTCTTTCCACAAAAAGGGTGAGGCTCAAAAAGAGAAAAAAAATAAATGTTTACAGGGTCACAAAGATAGTAAGCAACTGTAGATGGATTTAAACCCAGTTCTTCCTAACTTCAAAACCTATTACTTAAGGATTTGCCTTTGGTTGACTGATTTTTCAAGTGAAAATAGTACTTCTACATAGCTGAAAAACCAGAACTCTTCTGCCAGAGGACTTTTCTAAAAGAAAAATGCCATCATTTTTCCCTTCTTCAAATAGTCTATGGAATTTACCTACTGATATATAGTTATCAGATATTGTTATATATTGTTATAGAGATACTTACACAAAAGAAAAATGTTTCTATACACCTTTTATTCTTTCAGCAATACGTCTAAGTGGTCCTAACTACTACTACTAATTAGTTTTATTATTATTTTCTGGTTTTATGTTTCAACCAGATAAATGATAATGCCGTTTCGATTGTAAAGCATCGACTATACCTTAAGTGCACACTGAGGGCCCAGGAAGAAATCCAGAGGCTTGGATCATTGGAGAGCACCCTCTGGGTCCGGCCCTGTTTTACGTATCACACATAAACAATTACACATGCAGTGTTTAATAAAGTGGTGGAACGCATCACAAAACCTTTAGGAATTTAGAGGAGATATTAAGGAAGGACATTTACCAGTACTGAAGTAAGAAAGTAGAGCATCTCAGATTTAGTAGTCTAACTATGTATACTGTGAAAAGTTATTCATTCTAGAGTGCACTAGAAATCATCATTTAAAGGAAAGCAAAATTTTCAACATGGAGGAAATTCAAAGGAAGAGAATGAGAATATCTTTGGGATGACTCAGCTAAAATAAGTAGAAAATCATGAACTGTTTTTCTTTATCAGAATTGGGGTGGGGGAGCAATATCTCTGCTGGTCTCCTGTGTTTGCTTACACTAGGTCACATATAGCAAGAGCTGTATTTAATAAATGGCCACAGCATACTTAATTACCTTCCTTAATTACTTAGAGATTTGTAGCAGCAAGAGAATCTCACGTGGACTCATTTTATTTTTCTTTCACGATTGGGCCTGTGACTAGGTTTTCCCTAGTTACAAAACACATAATCATAGCTGTAAACAAAAGTCACTAACAAGCAACCAAGGTAGTCACTTCTATGACCCAGAGTCTGGCGTCCAGAAAGACTTTTCTTTTAGAAAAACTAGTTCTAGACTTCCAGGTTCACAAGTAATCCTCCTCAGAATTAATCACATGTGTGGTCTAGGAGAAACCATGTGACTCTTCTCCTCTAACACTAATCACCTGAATCAAGGATGTCACTATGTAGTTAGTATGTGACTTCACCTGCTATAGCTAGTCGGCACCATAAAAAGAGTGAACTATAATCTCTGAAACAATGTGGCATTTCATTTTCCACCATGAATCACTCTCTGGTCAGCCTCCTGAGATTCATTTTCACAGTAAACTAATTTTTAGAGTGTCACACTGTGATTAGTGACAGACACATTTTACAGATTGGGTCCTCAGAGCTGTGCCTCCGAGCTGTTGCTATATAAAGTTTGGTAGAAAACTTGGTGATAATAGTCCTGGCGTTAAGAAAACTGTCATAAAAATTGAATATGTATCTCCTTACAAAACAAGATTTGACTAACATTTCACATCTAGAATAGCTTCTCAACAATCTGTATAATTAAATGGATTATAATAGAGGAACCAATATGTTTGGGGGAGTGGGGAGAGACTGACTTTGCCCAACAGTTTACTTTATATTTGCATGTTTGTGAGTTAAACACATTTATAGTTTTGGGTAGTATTTGAAAGGTCACAATCTAAGAAAAAGTTCTTGGTCTATTAGGTTTAAATATCCAATGCTCTGAATATTCTTAAAATGTTATTAACCTTAAAAACACAACATATTCTAAGAATACACTTTGCCAAACAGTGTTATATATAAAATAAGATTGTCTTATTTCACTTAGCGTAATATTCTCAAGGTCCATCCATGTTGTTGCAAATGGCTGTATTTCACCTTTTCTAAAAGCTAAGGACCAGAGGCTTTCACTCATACCTGGGGTATAAAACTGAAACTCATGAACACAGACAGCAATGTGGTGGTTGCCAGAGAGAAATAGGTAGAGGTGGGAGATGGGGGTTGAAGGGGCTTAATGCAGTATATGGTGACGAAAGATGGTTTGACTTCAGGTGGTGGGCACACAGTGGAATATACAGATCTAGTGCCATAGAAGTGTGCACTTGAAACATATATGATAATATGAACCAATGTTACAAAAATAAACTTAATTAAAAAGTAAAATTGTGAGGAAGAATCTGGGAGGAGATTTAAGATTCTGTGAAGGGCACATGGGTGAACCATGGCAAGTGGCATTATAAACCACCATGCACCTCTTAAGAATATTCATGGTTTGTGTGTTTGACCATGCATTCATAGTCTTCCTGCAACTTAGTAGGAAATTTGGATTTTAATTTGCTAGATGAAGAGTAAGCTGTTATAGGTAAACTCATGTGGGATCTTCTGTTAACCATCAACTTTTGTTCATCACACCAGAAAGAGAACTTAACTTTCATACTCAGGAAAAAAAATGAGTTCTTTAAGTAGTGAGAAAAACAACATCAGCAACAACTCTGAAACAGGTCTTTGGTAACCTCCCCTTTCCTCAAACAGATACACACAGCTATAGTACCAGAAAGTTTGCTCTCAAGCATACGGTCCGGGCATGGATTTTAATGTCTGTGGGAAGGGTGAAGGACAGATGGAGTTGTTTCGCTTTCTATTTGTAACTGTACTATTAGGAGAAAGCCTATAGGTCAGAATTGTCTGTGGTATTTTTCCATCAAGAATGAAAAGCCCAAAAATGCTCTATATTTTTACCCATCACTTGGAGCAAGAGTAACTCCCTATGATAAAGATTTAAACTTGGAAATATGGATTTACCACTTGTCTGATGCTTGTCATTAACACTGGAAATACAAAACTTTGGAATTGTAACACATGATCACTGAAAGAAAACTGTCTACGTCATTTGAAGATAGCTACGACTTTATGTAGCACTGTCTAAGTAATGTGCAAAACAAAAATGAATTTCATGTGACTGATACCCATCTTCTGCAAAACCTGCAGACATAAAAGTTGAGAAGCAAATTACAGCACTAATAAAGTTAACCTGGTAGAGTCCAAAGTGGCATATGCAGCAGAGGAAAAAAGCAAACAGAAAGAGTTCATGCTGTTATAACTGCTACAATTTCATTGGCAATTTAAATAAAATAATTCAATTGCTGCAATTAACGCACACATAGAATTCAAAGGATGGTGGGTGACCTCGCACAAAAAACACAGCGGAATCAGCCCTCCTCCAAAGAATTAACCTTCAGAAATCATTTGCCTCTAAAGGATGCCTGGCTTCACACTCAGCAAAAATTATCAGCATAGGAAACGCAAGGCCCCCAAACAGGAGAGTTCATCAACAATAAGTGTTGTGTCCTGGTTTATGTCATCTACATGTACAGAGGTCAGCTGTGTAACATTCACGAGCTCGCTGGCTGAAGGTAGAAGTGTGTGTTTCCTGCATGAGTGCCCCCACGCAGCTTAGGAAGAAGGGTTAGCAAGGACTACAGGCCGCTGCACTGCTGAGAAGTGAGTCAGATCCACGTTCACAGGGATTCCACTTTTACTTGAGCGCAGGGGCCCAAGATGGTCTTGTCTGCGGCTTTAGGACTGGTTAAAGGGCCTGTGCCAACACACTAGAGCACAGTAGCCGAAATTGTTATTTGACATGCAGGGAATTGTGTTCAATGTGTCTTCAGTCCCCTGAGACCAAATTTAAAACATTATCTGGGACACATTGGACACTTTTTCTCTTATTAGGTCAGACTTTTGCAAGCATCAAAAAACCAGTACCAAGAAAGGTGATTTGTTATCAACAATCAAAAAAGTAACAGTTAGGTGGGTGTAATAGGAGTGAGAGATGAGCTCTAAAATCCCTGGTTCTGAGGTCTAGGTCTATAAGACAACCCATTTGAATGACTGTCTGATACACAGAGCTCTGTGAACATCTGGAGTGTGTGATTCTTAATCCCTCACAAATAATCTCAACTCTGGAAGGTGCTATTTTAGATCACAAAACTTCTCTCTGATATTTTTGAGTTCACACATAGATCCTTTAACATACAAAGGGAAAGGAAGTATTGAATTACTGTATACCATTCACATTTTCCCTTAAAATTGTTATCTTACTAGTTCTGTGTTTGTACTTTGTGTAATTCACAGTTTGCATGTTTAGTCAAAATAATATTTAAAACAAGAACTCTCATGCTAAATTTAATTTGTATGATGGTTATGATATCAATGCAATACAAAGTGTGTAAAAGGATAGTTAATAAAGGGGATAATTCTGGTCAATTTGAAGGAGAAAGTATAATTATACCAGCTGTGAAAATGATAACTGTGCATTGGGAGGTAACTGTACCTCTCTTCAAGTTATTCACAAAAGTAATATTCTCTCAAATGGGGACAGCAAGAAACAACAAGAGTATTTATTTAAAGTGGCATGCCCTCTCCAAGGAGAATGGAGATCAGACTATCAGGAAAATTCTGTGAATGACCGTGACTATGTCCAGGAGCCTCTGGCAGAACCAAATGGGGGAAACAAATTAAAACCAGTGGCACTGGCAGAGGCACTTGCCTTGCTTGTAAAAAGTTCAAGTCCGATTAGTCAGGAAAATTTAAAAAAAGGATTGGCAAACTGAAAGGACAAAAACAGAATTTAAATCTAGAAACAAAATCAGGTTTGTTGAATACCAAAACTTTATATGCACATAAATAGAAATGAAAGCATGTTCTTTTCAAAATAAGTACTTTTTAAAAGGCTGCCAAAATCCGATTCTTAAATGGTTAGCTGGATGTTACTTGAAACTGCTTAAATGGTGCATGCTCAGGAATAAAAAAATTAGTAATTTATTCCCAAAGTGACCTTTTCCAGGCCATAATAAATCATCCATATATACTGTCTTTTTTCCATGAACCTTCCATTTAAAGAAGGCAAAAAAAAAAAAAAAAAAAAAAAAGGAAGAACTGCTGAGAGCAGGAGGCAGTCACTGACTCCACTGACTCCAGTAAGTGAAATTGGAGCACGGAAGCACAAATCTCATCCCTGGCTAAAATCCATCTCGGAAGAAAGAGCAGGTCTCGTCGCTACCCACCCAAAATAATTTCTCCTTTAAGCCCCACTTACTTTCACCCCGGTGGCTAGAAAGGAAAAGGACTCATTGTTCTCACTGTTTGTGTTCAAATGTTGAATGAGAAAAGAGGTTTAAAATAAATGAACAAAATGATTATCGAGGATTGTGTTTACCCCACTGAAACAGATGCCCAAGGGACTAACTTTTGAATTGAAGTTTTGATACTCAAAATATTCAGTATTATTCTCATGGGAAAACAAATGGTTTAAATCACAGTTATTATAATTGTAATAATAATGACTTTTCATTTTTTATGCCCTTACTCTTTTTAACTAAAGTGTGAACCTAATAACCCCAAGCTTTGTTTAGATTTAAGGCTGAATTTTAAGAAAAACATCTTTGGGAAAATCTAAAGCTTCTTTAGCATTTCATGTAACTCAGTACAACACACTGTACATTCTTGTTTATAAATTATGTGATTTTTCAGCTATGTTTATAAGCCTGAATAGTCAGCTTTTAAATCAAGAAGCACAACCATGAAAGTGGGAGAGTTACACACTTGACATGAACTTTTGTACTGTAAAATTTAGGTCAGTTATAGCCAAAAGAAACAAACAAGAAACTTAGCAGTGTAACCATTTTCCCACACAAAAGAGAGTTTAAATAAAAGATAAAAACACATTTGCCATTTTAAATGAATGATTGGATTTTAAAGTTTAAGTGAATGATACTTAAAATCCACAAGATATAAATGGTTACCCACAAGCCACCCTCCACCATCATTCTGTAATTTCAAAACAACACCACAGAGTAAGTGAGGTTGTAGTATTATAGCATCGTAAGTACACTGACAATTTGATGTTATACTCTGCATTAAAATATGTAACTATGTTGAAGTCTAAACACGTAGAATTTAAACAAATTCACATGTATTATTCAGCTTTAAAGAGTACTTTTGCTAAAGAAATATAGATCAGTAAATATGTGACAGAAAGAGTAAACCGTCTTGAAGAGAAATACAGATTTGAATCATCTTCATAAAGTACTGTAAATTTTGCACTATCTTGTGGGAAGAATTATTCAGATCACAGCAGGTCATACAGGCTTGTGCAGCCACTAATGGACAACTTATTGACATGTATTTCTGTGATAAGTTGCAGTGTTGGAAAGAAAAGAATGAGCCATATTCCATGACTCTTACTAGAAGGCAGTCTTTGCCTTGATCAGGCATATTGCATGCAGTCAACCAAAGCAGCCAAATATTTCTCAAAATCCATTTATGACAACTTGAATATAGTGGGAAAGGGGGGGAAATCCAAGAGTCAATATGAACTAGCTGTATTAGGAGAAATAGAAACTGAAGAGGCCATTTTTCAATTTGACCAGAAAAACAATTGGCCACAGAGAATGGTTAAGTAAACTAGAACAAAGCTGTCAAAGTTGTAAAGATAACCTTTAACTAGCTCTAGAGAGAACAATCATAGAACTTAGAATAAAAGTATTCAGTAACCCACTATATTTCCTGTTAATATTTTATTTTCTTTAAGGGATAAACTTCAGAAATCTTTTCCATGAAATGAGAGGAGCAGTTCTGCTCTTTTGAACACGGCATCTCTCAAACCATTACGTATAAATTATTTAACTTTCTCTTATGTGCTCACATAGGGAATAGTGATTAGGCAATAACATAAAAGGAGATATTAAAGTTCAATAAATAGCTTAGGCCTTTTTACCTTAATGTACATTTTACCAATAAGCAGCTAACTTCAGTTCAAAAAAAGAGTGTAAAGTGTGGGTATCATACCAGCAGGGCTTTGTTCCCACTTAAGGAGTATATTTTCAGGGGCAGATTATTTTAATTTACAACTTTTATCTGATTCCTTTTATCCTGGGGCAACAAACAAAAGCCTTTTTATTCAAATGACCAGGACAAAGCTGTGATAAAAAGTCTGCAATTAGGAGTCACGGTCTAATGAAACCTTAGTGACTTGATTTCACCGATCTGATGAGTCCATTGAAATTGCCATGCATAGCTTTCTCCACCTGCCCTGGGATGGAAAGCTGCCCCAGACAGCGAGGATTTAGAGTAATCAAGTATTATGATCAGGGAGCACTTTCACAGCATGATATAAATCTCAGTTTTTAAAATACTTTCTGAGATATCGATCAAGTACAATGATAAAAGAAGTAAAAACTAAGTCAGGGGGAGTGAAATGAACCACCCCAGTTCCACTGAATGGAGGAACTATGTCACTCAGAGTAGAATGCAAAAAACTTTGATTCCCAGACAACTGCTGAGACAACAGATAATGATTTTTCAAATGAAATTTTGTAACTGAACAAAATGTGGGTTCAGCTACCTGTTGCACAAAAGCCAAGCTTGTGAGGCTGATGCTGGTGCAAAAGGAAAGAGGATTTCTTCAAGTTCTGCATGGCCCGGACTCCCCACTCAAAGACTATCTCCTCTTTCTGCCATGGAGAAAGTCCAACCTTGTCCTCAGCAAGGCTAAGACAAAAACCAGTGTCCAGGGTTCCTGCTCCATTTTAAAGTGCAGTCCTTTGACACCTGCAGGCAGCTGCTAAGTTGTCTTAGTCACCATCCAGGTAGCTTAGCTTGTTTCCAGCTGCTGTTCATTTCAGGCTTCCTCCTAGAGTCTGCATGTAGAGCCCATGTGGCCATGGGCCACAGGCCACGTGGCTGCTAGGGCCAGATGGTCGTGTGCTCCCAGGTGAGAGAGTGCATGAACTTACAAGCTAGTGTATCACCAGATGGACAAGAATAAGAGAAAGGCTCCCGGCTAGAGGCCATGGGTTCCATGGCCATGAAGAGAATGGGAGAGTGCACCGTGTGACTGTAGGTTACAGCAAGAGAGAGCTTCTTTGTTCCACTGGGATTATGCTAGCTTGGGTGTGGGGCAGACAGGTAAAACATAAACGGGTTTATGTGCTTTAGTCTGAGTATATCTTTTTGAAATGTTTTTTATCATGAACTATAAAAGAAAACAAAAAGGGACACAACATAAAAATGGACAACTTATTGGCTTATCACAGAACTATCACCCACGTATCTACCACGTATGTTAAGGGGTAAAATTTCGCTCATAGAAAATCATGCCCCTACTCAAGGACTACACACTCTAACCTCCAAAGCAAGTGCTTCTGTGCCTTGTATAATGACAACTGTGAAGAGTTGCATGAACTAAGCATGCATCCATAAACAGAGAGCATAAACTGTGCCTGTTATTGAGTGTTATAGAAATGGAATCATACAGTAATTATTCTTTGTGTCTTAGCTGACAATGTAGTTATTCACTTTTAACATTTTTCCTCAGAATTGTCTTCAAGTTATTTGGCTATTTGTATTTCAATATCAATTTTGAATCAGATTTTTAATTTCCACAGAAACAAAACAAAACACTCCATTGGAATTTCATTAAATCTATTGACTAAATTGAGGAGAATTGACATCTTGACAATATTGAGCTTTCTAATCCATGATACAGTACATTTCTCTATTTCTTTAGCTCTTCTTTAATTTTTTTAACTAATATATTATGGTATTCAATATAGAGGACTTAAACATTGTTGTTAGAATTATTCCTAAATTTTTTTTATGCATTTGTAAATTGTATCCATTATTTTTTTATTTTTTAAATATTTTTAAATTTATTTTTATTTAAGTATAGTCAGTATACAACCTTGTCTTGGTTATACTAGTTTTATGTGAGCAATATAGTGATTTGACATTTTATATCTTACAATGTGATGTGATCACCCCACTAATTCCAGTAATCATCTGTCACTGTGTAAACTTATCACGATATTATTGACTATATCTCACCTTTTCCTTGTCATCCTTTGATTGCTATTTCTATGAGTCTGTTTTGTTTTCTTTCTTTGTTTTGTCCTGTATCCACTTTAAAGTTTCATTTTCTAGTAATTAGTTCCTAAATATAAAAATATAGTATTTGTGTATTTATTCATATCCAGGATCCTTAACTTCACCATTAATTTTAATAGTTTTTCTGTAGAATCTTTTTGGATTTTCTACGTACACAATAATATTGCCTATGAATAAAGACAAATTTGTGTTTCTTTTCATAATTAACTTCTTTCTATATTTATTTCCATGACTTACTGCTATGTCTAGTGCATTCAATACCATGTTGCATAAATACGAAAATAATGAAAATCAACATTTTGTTCCAATCTCAAAGGGAAAGGTTTAAACAATTCAAAATAAGGTTAATGTTTTGGGGGTTAGTGATGCCCTTTGTCTAATTAACAGAGTTTCCTTCAACACCTTGTATTAGAACTGCAGTCAAATACTAAATTTTATTGCATATGTTCTTCAATTAAATAGCTAATTATTTGTATTCGTTATTTTGCAAATATTAAGTATTATACTGACTTATATTCAAATGTTAATTTAAGTCAATTTGCATTTCTGTCCTTTATTGGGCCATGATATACCATCCTGTTTGTAAACCATCGCATTTAGTTTGCCACTAACTCATATAGAATGTTTTGAAATATGTATTTATTAGTAATATTGCCCTGTAATTTTTCTGTTGTATTATCATTAATTTTCAGTACTCCAGTTATTCTGACCTTATAAAACAAATGGAAATATTTTTATTTATTTCTATTTTCTGAAGGTTTTTAGCTTTATTTAGTAGTAAAACAATCTGGGCCTTGAGTTTTCTTTGTGATACATTTTTAATGTTTTAATTATAAATTCAATTTCTTAAATTTTCTATTTTCTACTGTGTTAGTTGTCATAAGTTGTCTTTTTGCAAGAATTTTTCAATTTTATCTAAAATTTTAAATGTCATAAGCTTTTCAATTATTTATCATTTTAACAGCATTAGGATCTGCAGTAATGTTTCATTCTTCAGTCCTTAGCAGAACATACACTTTTGACTTGTCAAAAGCTGATATTAATTTGCATGCTTACCTTTTTCCAGACAATACAAACAGCTTTGAACAGTTTAGTTCTACCTATTCCTTCTCTGACTTTTATGCCTTTCATAGCATATATATTTAATTCTACATACATTTTAGAACACTCAGGCCATGATTAGGAGTGTTTTATAAAGTCAATACCTAGATATTTAAATTTTTCATAATTCTTCACTTTTGCCTACATTTGTGATCTTCCATCTTGTTAGAAATTGAACGTTTGTGCCTGTCCTCACCCCCCAGAAAAAAACTCCTATGTTGAAGTGTTAATACCCAATGTGCTTGTATTAGGAGTTAAGGGCCTTTCTGAGGTAATTCAATTTAGATGAGGTCCTGCAGGTGGGGTCCTCGCGACAGGACTTGCGTCCTGGTCAGAAGAGACTCCGGAGAGCTTGCTCTCCGCACACGTGCACACACAGAGGCAAGACCGCGGAGTACACAGCGAGCAGACAGCCGCTGCAAGCAGGAGACAGCTCTCAGCAGGAAATAAATTGACCGGCGCTTTGACTTTAGACTTCCTAGGCGGTGGAACTGAGAAATGAATGTCTGTTCTTTAAGTCACCCTGCCTGTCGTATTTTATGATGTTCGCCCAAGCTGACTAATACACATCTGGACTGATTACCTGTCTGAAGCATATTCTCTATTATTTTTCTTAAATGTGAGTTTGCTAGTAATAAATTTTCTCAGCTTTTGTTCTTCTGTAAATGTCTTTTTTTTTTTCATCTTTATTCTTAAAGGATATTTCTATTTAGTTTTACAGTTTTGGTCAGCAGCCACTACCCTTCAGAACTTTATGATTGATATATCTTTGTTTTCTACTTTCCATATTCCAATTGCTAAATCAGTTCTTAGTCTAATTGTTGCTTCTATGAAAATATGTCCTTTTTTTCCTCTGGCTGTTTTAAAATGTTCTCTTTGTTTTTGTTTTCAACAGGTTTACTGTAATTTACCAAATGATTATTTATTTTTATTATTCTGCTTGGAGTTCAGAGCGCTTTTTAAGTAAATGACTTGAGTCTGTCATTAATTTGAGAAAATTCCTGGCTATCATCTCTTTTCCCTAACAGACTTTAAGCCTCAGGAGAGCAGCACCCATGTTTGTTCTGTCAGTCACCGATACATTATAGGACCCAAAGTGCTCAATGTGTTTATTTTCAAACAATTCTGGGAACCTTCTTGATATGCCCTTCTGACTCTAATTTCAATATGTTTTCCTCTGACTCAGCATCCTGTTCTTAAAATACTTTATCCTTACACTAAAACCACAGTGCTTCTGAATCACGGCACACATCTGTGGGTGCATTTCATTATGGTGCATGAGTAAACAAAGACATAAAATGAATGTGGCCCAAATTATGGAAGTATTTGGGCAGATACTTAAAAAATAAAGTTAAGCAATTCACCTAAGCAATTTGAAAAAACGTTTTAGGCATCACAACCACAAGTGGAATGGAATTAGGATGCTTCTCGAAAGCCATGGTCTGCAACCGTGTCCTCTGGGGGTTGGGTGCATATCCTCATGCATTTTATATGTTTTACCTATCAACTGTGGTTTTGACATTCTTTTGAAAAAACGGCTTAGTATGTAAAAGGAATCTGAAAACTACTAGAAGAGAATGCAAACTACACATCATTTATAAAAGGAAAAACAAAATGGCATTGGTATGAATGCCAAAGCATTCAGGCTACCTCCCCAAGTTCCATTCTCTCTTCACTAGAGATATTTCGGAAGTACTGTGTACACTGTAATTCAGATTTGAGTTGTCCATCTCGGCAAGACCTGCGGCATTGGGATGGCAGAACTTTTGCTCTTAATCATCTTCATATTCCCAGAGACTAGTACAGTATTTTTTAATGTAAGAAACGAATGAATGCATAAATGATATTTTATATTATAGTCATCTCGTGCCTCTCAGTATACCTTCCTTAGAAAAAAAGAGTTACTGGGTATCAACAAGCAACAACAAACACTAGAAAAGTCTCAAGAAAAGCCATTTAAAAAAACTAAAGTCAATGAAAGCATATAAAGTCTTTACTCATAAAAGGTAAGCACATCTGACACAATCTGTTTCAGCAACATTACTAAAGATAAACTGGAATAACTGACATTCTATATAATCATGTGTGTTAATATATTCACTCTAACACATTTTGTATCTATTTGTTTATCTCTGCATAAACAGCAGTGAAAGATCTACTGTTTGCAGGCTGCTCAACTTTTGTGACTGTAGCATAATTATAAGTGAATTGATAAGTAATGAAAACATTAAGTGTTGTGTAAAGATTATGACTCCAGTGCCTCGTACAGCAATTAAATTTGATGTTTGTTACTCTATCTCATGGAGAACAATGATGTGTTTTCCCCTGTGACTATGTGAATAGCTGATTGATAACAACAGAGAAGTGGTTATGAAGGCCAACTCTGCTCATCATTAGACATGTGACTAAGCAATTCACTTAACAATTAAGGTGACTCGGAGCAAACACGGTGACACGGTACGGAGGAGATCGATGTTGGACCTAAGTAAGTGCAATTTAGTAAATACGTTTTATTTTTTTTAAGGTTATTGAACTGTAATACAGATCAGAAATGGATGTTATGGGGCATTAGTATTGGCAAACTGTGTCTTGATTGCCAATACATTTGCCTGAGATCAACAAATAAATAACAACATGAAGTATAGTCAAAATTTTCAGAAACTAAAATCATAACAGTCCCAGTACATTGCACACCATATGCGTTCAGTGAGTATATGTTAACTTCAATGATTTTTTAAAATTGTATTGTTTGTTCTTAACTTTGCTTGTAGCAACAGTTTAAAGTAAATAAACCTTGTCAGATATTTTAAAGTCTCAGGTCTACTGTTATTTTCATATTTGACTCAAGAGTGGCAGAGTTACAATCAATAGCAGATATAAAGAATGAAGAAAACGGATAAGGACAAATCAGTGAACCTCTGCATTACATCTGAACCGCCCAATACGCAGACCAGGAATCTCCGGGAATGAGCAAAGCTGGGCACCAAAATCACTTTTGGAAAGATTCTCTACTTTGTAAAAGGCTTACATTAGCTATGACAAGAAATATCAAAATTGTGTTAGATTGTCTTAACTAATTTGATGATTTTGTATTGCTTCTGTTTTGAATGGCACCAGCCTGAGTGGTGCTGGGAGGTAACCAATTATTCGGCCTTTATGTCTCAGTAAGTCCCTGCCTTTCGTAAAGGTAAAGAGCTGCCTTGGATTCTGAAGAACACGATAAAACTCCACCCACCAGAATGATGAAATGGTACCTAAATTACATATTGTGAATTCCAGTTTCACAAGGCTGATAGAAGTGTTTATTGAGATCTAAACACACACGGGCTCCATCTCAGGCTGAGGCTTTGTTAGGGACAGAAGAATACAGCAGACAAGAGTTGGAAGATGTCTGATGGGTTGTATGGACAAAAAGGGCCACATACTAAACCTGACAGGCTCAGGGGACACTTGTGTTGTGACCTTACAAAATCAGAGACCTGGACTAACCACATAGTAGGGTCTGAAATTAAAACTTTTTCACTGAAAGCCACTATGGTGGGTAGTCAAGTCCTAGGCTAGAATTTTCCCTGACAAGAGTTAATCTTTACCTTAACTGAGCCTATTGTCTTTTGACATCTATTATAAACAAGCATTTAGAATGTCAAGGTAACTTTCCCTTTTCCAAACCCCTCAGGCACAACCACCACTCTGGAGCAGAGACCACAAATCTCCTCATTGTTATTGTTTCCATGTTAATTGTTGACTATTGACTATCCTGGACCCACCTACATAAAAGAAGAGTGTGTCTAGCATTTTACATTTTTAGGCCATCCCAGAGGTTTTCCCACTTTGCTTTCTCCAGCCTCCCTAAACTATCAGCAATGGATTTCATGTGACCCCCTTATGCCTTCTCTTTTGATAGTGTAATGGGGTAGGTCAGAGCAGAGGTCTCTGAAAAGCAAGGAACCCCAGGGTGGCAGATTAAAATAATAAAGCAGCTCGTGCCTTCCCAGCTGGGAGGGGCTGCAGAAGGAGGCTGCTGTCTAGAGCAAACTATAAGCAAAGACAAAATGGCTATTCCAGTGTGAGCCAGCAGTCCAGCCACTCCTGACATGGTGGGGGGCGGGGTTTGGGGAAGAGCTCATATAGCACCTGCGTGAGGGTCTCGGCCGCACAGCCCCACCCTGCACAAACAGAAGTTGGTGCGGCCGCATGTGGCTGGGAAACTTTTGCGCTTACTAAAAATGGCAGCTGAAAGAGTGTCAAAAACACGAGGAGCTGACAAAAATGGTGGAAACTGATGCACCAGCAAAAGCTGGACACTCCCACAGGCTTCCTGCATGCGTGGGATTTTGGAAGGAACTTTTTTTAAAGCAAAGGTGCAAAGAGGACACTCGCTTTGTTGTGGACTCTCTCACTTGGTTTGAGGCTCTCTCTTGCTAAGAGCTTAGTGCAAGCTCACTCTCTCTCTCAGCTTTTGGCGCCTGGATGATCTGGGTCTCTGGCCCTGCTCCCCACATGGATGTGAGCGCACATGAATGTGAGCGCACAAGGGATCAGGCAGATGCCGGGCCCACAGAGGGATTAGGCCCTGCATGTTGGAAAACCACTCTTGGAGGCTGGTTCCCACTCTGGGACGCGTGCCTCACTGGGCTCCAGCCTCTGGGACACTACGATCCAGGGCAGCGCTGGGCATGGGTCCTGGATTGCTGCATGGACACTGAGAGCAGGGCACCCCAGACCCGGAAGGAGAGCTGCAGCAAGAAGATGGGGACTCTGAAACCTACAAATGCACATTCCAGAGAGGATGGGGATCTGTTGGCGTGGCCAGCTTAAAGACAGATAAGGAAATGGGGAACTTCTCAGCATGGGCATGCTTTTGGCTCGCAGTCTTTTGGGGAGCAAGACAAGTTCTAGGAGTACTCTCAGCCCCCACACAATTGGAACCTTGTTAATAAAAACTTTTTTCCTTCAACACAAATCATTGGGTCATATATTAGGGTGACAAGTGGCTGAACCCCATTTTACATGATTACAATTGTAATGTATAAAATAAGGTGCACAATTGCTATTTTCTGGAGCATTTTCACAATCTGTTGAGGTTTTGCTCCCCAGCAATTGTGGTCAATTTGGCTAAAATAAACTCATAAAAATTCTTACAGGTTTGGATGTTTCTTATGTTGACAGTTGTATTATATTAACCTGCTCCTTGAATCAAAATTTGGCCCAACATTGTAAAGAAAACCCAAATTATCTAAAATTACATTGCACTGGTTATTTTATTACAGCCTAACCCTTTCATTTTCCTTTCTTTTTAAAAAATTCTCACTGCATTTTAGAGAGAGGGGAAGGGAGAGGGAGAGACAGACAGACAGACAGACATTGATCTGAGAAACACCGATTGGTTGTCTCCTGCACAAGCCCCAGCAAGAGATTGAACCTGTAACATAAGAGTGTGCCCTGACTGGGAATTAAACCAGCAACATTTTGATGTATGAGATGCTTTAAGCAACTGAGCCACACTGGCCAGGGCCAGCCTAGGTCTTTCTGAATCATTATTGTCTCTCATATTTTAATAATAACTTTATGAAACTCAGAAATAGGTTTCTAAAAGATACATGTAAAAATTATCATTTAAAAAATAAATTAGTAATTCTGGAACATGTTTTACTATCAAAAGACAATATTTACAATAACCACTGATCTTCTTTGCTTGCCACAATTAGCCATCTGGCAAATGGGATATAATTAGGTCATCATTTGGCAGTGTGATTTCAATAGACAGAATACTAGTAACACAATGAGCCAAGTTCCATAATCTAATTCATTATCATATCTCCAGCACTTCATTTTTGTTTTAAATGACTCTATTTGTTAATCATTTAACAACTCTTTGCTGAAGAAAAATAATGCAGCACAATCTCAATTGATAGGGAAACTAAAAAATAAACACAAAATAATTTATCCTCAGTCTGACAATTTCTAAAATGCCCATGTTATTAATTCAGCTTCTGATACCTTGTGACCCAATCCACTCAACACACCTTTACTGGATACAACCGTGGGTCAGCACTGATGGGTGACTCTAAAATCAAACACAAAGACAATGTAGGCCCTGACGTAAATGAGGTTAGAGAAAAAAGTAAGAAATATAAATTCAAGTTTTAAAGTAAAAAGAAATATAAATTCAAGTTTTAAAGTAAAAAGACAGTTCAGAATAATTAAATTTTCTGGGGATTAGTACTAGCCAGGAAACTCTTCATTAAATGGGTCATAAGGATATGTTCAAGTTTGTCAGGTGATCAAGTGGCTATGGGAATTCAAAAAAAATAGAAGCCTAGATCTTCCTTTCTAGACTTCCTGGTCTATCTTCCTTTCCTTCTTTTATCTTCTCTTCTTTCCTCTTTTCTTTTCTCTTCATTTTTGTTGAATTGACAATGTAGGTCGGGGGTGTCAAACTCATTTTCACTGAGGGCCACATCAGCCTTGCGATTGCCTTCAAAGGGCCGAATGTAATTTTAGGACGTATAAATGTAACTGCTCTTTAATAGTTAAGCCAGAGCGCTCTGCTACCGCCAGATATAAAGAAGGTGCTGGGCCTCCGAGATAATTTGGACCAGAGTCTAGCTGCTCTACCCACAGGCCCAAAACCTCGGAACCGAGTGCCGCGTGATTCAGTCCCAGGGCGGCCCCGCCCGCCCGAGAGAC
The DNA here is from genome assembly GCF_022682495.2 of Desmodus rotundus. NCBI lineage: Eukaryota > Metazoa > Chordata > Mammalia > Chiroptera > Phyllostomidae > Desmodus > Desmodus rotundus. Next base: position 52,480,295 of record NC_071389.1, read on the forward strand.
TCAAGCCCAGGGCGGCTGGATTGGGCCCCCAAGCACAGAGCCTGTGGCTCAGCGGGCTGCTCGCGCTCACCAAGCACAGGGCCGGCTGGGTGCCTGTTTTCTAAATACAAAGCTGCTGGCGAGTGTCCTAACCCCAAGGCGGCTGAATCCGCCACCTGCGCGCCAGCGTTCCAAGCCCTGGCGGCTCTATTGTTCCGCCGGCTGCGCGCTCAGGGCACAAAATAACGTCACAGACCCAAAGCGGCTGGATTCCCCTGCTGCGCGCGCACGCGTCACAAGCCAAAGCAGCTGGATTGGCTGATCAACGGACTGATTGACTGCCAGGGACCACACTTACAAAACAGCGAAGAGTGTGACCCAGGAAGAGAGAAAAGTGAAACCAATCCTTCCAAACACCCCCTCCCGTTGCACAGACAGGACACCAGCAGAAATAACCTGACCGGTTTAAAGCCAACAGAAGGTTTTTTTTTTTTTTTTTTTTTTTTTTATCCTTTTTCTTTTTTTTTCCTTTCCCCCTGAATTCCTTCTTCCTCTCTCTTTTTTTCTTTTTTTTCATTCCTTCTTCCTCCCATCCTTTACCATTTTTATGTCTTCTTCCTGCCTTCTTTTATCTATTTCTATGTTTTAATTTTTGCTAAAATTCCTTCTTATCTTGCCTCCGATCTTTCTTTATTCCTTCTTCCCTCCTTCCTTCCTTTCCTCCTTTCCTATTTCCTTTTTCCCTCCTTCCCATCTTTCTTTTGGTTTGTTTTGTGTGTGTGTGTGTGTGTGTGTGTGTGTTTTTTCCTTTTTTTTTTTTTTTTTCTTTTCTTTCGCCCCCCCTTTCTCTTTTTCCCACAGGTGAGACAACAAAACCTGGAGTGCTGAAAAGACTAGAGTTAGACCGTGTTAAACACATAAACGTCAGCTCAAGACCAGTGAGCACAGGAGAGTAAGGAGACAGCACCACCGAATCCCATTGGCATTCTACCATAGAAGTTCATATCATAAATCCAGGGAGTCAGAACAAAGCAATTTAAGACACAGAGGCCAACAAGAAGAACCTCACAAACAATGGGAAGACAAAGAAACAATTCCCAAATGAAAGGAAAGGAGGAAGTCTCAGAAAGAATACTAACCGAAAAAGAGGCAAGTCAACTATCAGATACTGAGTTCAAAGCAATGGTCATCAGGAAACTCACTGAGCTCTCTGAGCTCAAAGAGAACTACCAGAAACTACAAGGAAACTACAATGAACTCACTGCAAACTATATCAACATGAAAAAGGAAATAGAAAATATCAACAAGAGCCAAGCGGAAATGAAGAATACAATTTCTGAATTGAAGAACACAGTAGAAGGAATTAAAAGCAGACTTGATGAAGCAGAGGATCGGATCAGCGAGCTGGAGGATAAAGTAGAAAAAAACACCCAGAAGGAGCAAGAAAAGGAAAAGAGGCTCAGAAAGAATGAAGAGGCAATAAGGGAAATGCAGGACAACATGAAACGTAACAATATCCGTATAATAGGAATACCAGAAGGAGAAGAAGAAGAGCAAGGGATAGAAAACCTGTTTGAAAAAGTAATGATGGAAAATTTCCCTAATCTGAGGAGAGAAAAAGTCACCCAAATCCAGGAAACACAGAGAGTCCCAAGCAAGAGGAACCCAAAGAGACCCACTGCAAGACACATCATAATTAAAATGTCAAATTTCCAAGACAAAGAGAGGATCTTAAAGGCAGCAAGGGAGAAAAAGGAAGTAACATACAAGGGAGCCCCGATAAGGTTAGCAACTGACTTCTCAATGGAAACGCTCCAAGCCAGAAGAGAATGGCAAAAAATATTCCAAGTAATGAGAACCAGAGGCCTCCAACCAAGACTACTTTACCCAGCAAGACTCTCAATCAAGATAGAAGACCAAATAAAGAGCTTCCCAGACAAAAGAAGTCTAAAAGAATACAGCTCCACCAAACCAGCTCTGCAAGAGATGCTAAAGGGACTGCTTTAAGGAAAGGAAGGAAAAGAGAAAGACAGAGGAACACAGGTAGGAAATAATGGCAATGAATAACTACCTATCGATAATAACCTTAAATGTAAATGGATTAAATGCTCCAATCAAAAGACATAGAACAGCTGAATGGATAAGAAAACATGACCCACACATATGCTGCCTACAAGAAACCCATCTCAGGACAAAAGACTTACACAGACTGAAAGTGAAGGGCTGGAAACAAATTTTCCAAGCAAACGGACAGGAAAAAAAAGCAGGGGTAGCAATACTCATATCAGACAAAATAGACTTCCAAAGAAGGGCCATAAAGAGAGACCCAGAAGGTCACTTCATAATACTCAAAGGAAGAATCCACCAAGAAGACATAAACATTGTAAATATATATGCACCCAACATAGGAGCACCCAAATACATAAAGAAAATATTGGAGGATTTCAAGAAAGATATTGACAGCAACACAATTATAGTAGGGGATTTTAACACCCCACTATCAAAAATGGACAGGTCTTCCAAACAAAAGATCAACAAAGATATTGTGTCACTTAACAATACCTTAGAGGAAATGGACTTAACTGATATATACAGAGCTTTTCATCCCAAAGAAGCAAAATACACGTTCTTTTCAAGTGTCCATGGAACTTTTTCAAAGATAGACCACATGATAGGACACAAAGCAAGCCTCAACAAATTCAAGAAAATTGAAATCATATCAAGCATCTTCTCTGACCACAAGGGTCTGAAACTAGAAACCAACGCCAAGGGTAAAAACCCAAAACACTCAAAAGCATGGAGACTGAATAGCATGCTATTAAACAATGAATGGGTCAAGAACGAGATTAGGGAAGAAATCAAAAACTTCCTGGAAACAAATGAAAACGAACTCACAACAACCCAAAACCTATGGGACACAGCAAAGGCAGTCCTGAGAGGGAAGTTCATAGCAATACAGGCCTACCTTAAGAAGTTAGAAACAGTTCACACAAACAACCTAACCCTACGCCTACAAGAACTGGAGGAACAACAACAAAGACAGCCCAGAGCAAGCAGAAGGAAGGAAATAACCAAGATCAGAGCAGAACTAAATGACATAGAGACTAAAAGCACAATTGTAAGGATCAATGAATCCAGGAGCTGGTTCTTTGAAAAGATAAACAAAATTGACAAGCCTTTAAGTAGGCTCATCAAAAAGAAAAGAGAGAGGATCCAAATAAACAGAATTAGAAATGAAAGTGGAGAGATTACAACTGATACCACAGAAATACAAAGGATCGTAAGAAATTACTATGAAGACCTGTATGCTAAGAAATTTGAAAACCTAGATGAAATGGACACATTTCTAGAAAAATATAATCTTCCAAAACTGAATGAAGAAGCAGCAGAAAACCTGAACAGACCAATATCAGCAAAGGAAATTGAAGCAGTCATCAAGAAACTCCCATCACACAAAAGCCCTGGACCAGATGGTTTCACAGGAGATTTCTACAGAGCATTTAAGGAAGAACTAACCCCTATCCTTCACAGACTATTCGAAAAAATCCAAACTGATGGAAGACTCCCAAACTCTTTTTATGAAGCCAACATCATCCTAATCCCAAAACCAGATAAAGACACAACGAAGAAAGAAAACTTCAGGCCAATATCGCTGATGAACATAGACGCTAAAATTCTCAACAAAATATTAGCAAACCGCATCCAGCAATATATTAAAAAGATCATCCACCATGACCAAGTGGGATTCATCCCAGGGATGCAAGGATGGTACAATATTCGCAAATCAATAAACATAATACATCACATCAACAACAGCAAAGACAAAAATCACATGATCATATCAATAGATGCGGAAAAAGCATTTGATAAGATACAGCACCCATTTCTGATAAAAACACTCAGCAAAGTGGGAATAAAGGGAGCAGTCCTCAACATAATTAAGGCCATATATGAGAGACCTACAGCCAACATCACACTCAATGGACAAAAACTTAGAGCTTTCCCACTAAGATCAGGAACTAGACAAGGATGCCCTCTCTCACCACTCCTATTCAACATAGTATTGGAAGTCCTAGCCACAGCAATCAGACAAGAAAAAGCAATAAAAGGCATCCAAATTGGAAAGGAGGAAATGAAACTGTCACTGTTTGCAGACGACATGATAGTGTACATGGAAAACCCTATAGACTCCACTCAAAAACTACTCGACCTAATAAATGAATTTGGCAAAACAGCTGGATACAGAGTCAATACCCAGAAATCAAAGGCATTCCTGTACACCAGCAACGAAACTGCAGAAACAGAAATCAGGAAAAAAATCCCATTCGATATAGCAACAAGAAAAATAAAGTACCTAGGAATAAACCTAACCAAGGAGGTAAAAGACCTGTACTCAGAAAACTACACAACACTGAAGAAAGAAATTAAGGAAGATACAAACAAATGGAAGCATGTACCATGTTCATGGATTGGAAGAATCAACATTATCAAAATGGCCATACTACCCAAAGCAATTTATAGATTCAATGCAATCCCTATTAGAGTACCCATGACATATTTCACAGATATAGAACAAACATTGCAGAAATTCATATGGAACCATAAACGACCTCGAATAGCTGCAGCAATTTTGAGAAAGAAAAACAAAGCAGGAGGGATCACAATACCTGATATCAAACTGTATTACAAGGCCACTGTAATCAAAACAGCCTGGTACTGGCATAAAAACAGGCACATAGACCAATGGAACAGAATAGAGAGCCCAGAAATAAACTCAAGTCTATACGATCAATTAATATTTGACAAAGGAGGCAGGAGCATAAAATGGAGCAAAAACAGCCTCTTCAACAGATGGTGTTGGGAGATCTGGACAGCTACGTGCAAAAAAATGAAACTCGATCACCAACTTACGCCATACACGAAAATAAACTCAAGATGGATAAAAGACTTAAATATCAGCCGTAACACCATAAAAGTCCTTGAGGAAAACATTGGCAGGAAAATCTCAGACATTCCACGCAGCAACATCCTCACAGACACATCCCCTAAAGCAAGGGACATAAAGGAAAGAATAAACAAATGGGACCTCATCAAAATAAAAAGCTTCTGCATGGCTAAAGAAAACAGCACCAAATTACAAAGAGTACCAACAGTATGGGAAAACATATTTGCCAACGATACCTCAGACAAGGGCCTGATCTCCAAATATATAAAGAACTCACTCGACTCCACTCCAGGAAGACAAACAACCCAATTAAAAAATGGGCAAAGGACTTGAACAGACACTTCTCCAAGGAAGACATACAGAGGGCCCAGAGACATATGAAAAGATGCTCAGCATCACTAGCCATCAGAGAGATGCAAATTAAAACCACAATGAGGTATCATCTCACACCAGTCAGAATGGCCAACATAAACAAATCCACAAACAAATGTTGGAGAGGATGTGGAGAAAAGGGAACCCTTGTGCACTGTTGGTGGGAATGCAGACTGGTGAGGCCACTGTGGAAAACAATATGGAATTTCCTCAGAAAACTAAAAATGGAACTGCCCTTTGACCCAGTAATTCCGCTGCTGGGATTATACCCTAAGAACACTGAAACACCAATCCAAAAGAATCTGTGCACCCCAATGTTCATAGCAGCACAATTTACAATAGCCAAGTACTGGAAGCAACCTAAGTGCCCATCAGCAAACGAGTGGATCCAAAAACTATGGTATATTTACACAATGGAATTCTACGCAGCAGAGAGAAAGAAGGAGCTTGTACCCTTTGCAACAGCATGGATGAAACTGGAGAGCATTATGCTAAGTGAAATAAGCCAGGAAGTGAGGGACAAGTACCATATGATCTCACCTTTAACTGGAACATAAGCAATAGAAGAAAAAAGCAAACAAATTATAACCAGAGACATTGAAGTTAAGAACAATCTAACAATAGCCAGGGCGGGGGTGGGGGGTGGGGGCGGAGATAGTGGGAAGAGGGTATTACAGGAACTACTATAAAGGACACATGGACAAAACCAAGGGGGAGGGTGGAGAGGGGGGAGGGAGGTGGGTTCACCTGGGGTGGGGTAGAGGGATGGGGAGAAAAGGCATACAACTGTAATTGCATAACAATAAAAAAAATTAAAAAAAAAAAAAAAAGAAGGTGCTGGGCCGGATAAAACAAAGTGGAGGGCTGGATTCAGCCCATGGGCCTTGTGTTTGCCACCTGTGATGCAGGTGGTAGTTTCAATCAGTATGGCTAATTCATGAGAAGTAGCATATTGGGGAAAGAAAGTAATGAGTTCAATTTCTACATAACTGAATTTGAGGCATGATTTCATTTCATGAATAAAATTCACAAAATTTTGGCCCTTGCTGGTATGGCTCAGTTGGTTGGAGTGCTCCCATAGACCCAAAAGGCTGTGGCTTTGATTTTCAGTCAGGGCACATACCCAAGTTGTGGGTTCTGTCCCCATTTGGGGCACATACAAGAAGGCAACTGATTAATGTTTCTCTCTCACACTGATGCTTCTGTCTCTCCCTTTCTCTCTCTCTAAAAGCAGTAGAAAAAAAGTACTCGGGTGAGGATAAAAAAAATTCACAAAATTCATCTTGGTGTTCGGAAGCTAATAAAGACACAAGATAGTTGAAATAATGGGAGTAAAGAAGATGGTCAGGAAGAATTTATTGAGTAAAAATTGACAAGACTTGAGCTCTGGCTGGTGTGGCTAAGTGGATTGAGAGCTGGCCTGAGAACCAAAGGGTCACCAGTTTGATTCCTAGTTAGGGCACATGCCAGGGTTGCGGACCAGGTCCCCAGTAGGGGGTGCACAAGAGGCAACCACACATTGATGTTTCTCTCCCTCTCTTCCTCCCTCCCTTCCCCTCTGTCTAAAAATAAAATAAATAAAATCTTATAGAAAAAGAATTGACAAGAGATAAGAATGGAGTTCTGGGGCAATATTTATTTTATGTGATGAGGAGGGAAGCCAGCAAAGTATCTTAAATAGGAATTGTCAAGAGTATAAGAGAAGCAGAATGTAGCATTATAGAAACAAACAAACAAGAATCAGAAGAAAGGTGAACCAGTTTTTTTCTGCACTGATGCTGTACAACAAAACAAACAATATTATTGGTTATAGAAAATGTGGGGTCTTTGCATATTTATCTGTAGGTAAGCAGGTTGATTTCAAGTGTCTTCCATGTGACCTAAGTAGTACAGTTTGCCGACCACACCTTCACTGACTGGGTATGTCCTTGTCAAAGCATGCAGAAAAAGCACATAAGCCAAGCATACTTAACCCCCGTGCTTATCTCATATCCACTAACATTCAAAGCAAGACACATATCAAAGGATTAGAAAGATATATATTTAGATATATACTTTACCTACTCTAGTAATAGAGGTTTTGCAAAGTCATCTAGAAAAGGGCATCATGGATTTATTATTAACAAAGTGAAGAATGGGAAATTATCATCCAATCCAATTAACAACTGAAGAATGTGATCAACTGTCAGAGATCAAGTAGAATTTATTGTTATATGTAGCTATGGACTCATTTCCCATTATGAAAACTTGGAGAAAATAAGAATTCCCTGTGGCATTGATTCTCTATTTTGTAGAGAAATAGAAATGGCTGGGGAAATTCTTTTAGAAATACCTGTACATAAAACCAGACCAATTAAATCAAAATTTCTGAAGCTGAAATGCAGACATTTTAAGAAACTCTTTTATAGCTCCTCAGGTGATTCTAATGTACAAGAACAATTTACAGTAAATATTCCCCACTTTGCAGGAGATGTGAAAGGAAAATGTGAACAACTATAATGTCCCTTCACAACAGAGTTCCAATTTTGTGCTTATGCACGTGTGTATGTAGAGTGGGTGCTGTGTGTTTACACGCACCGAAAGGGAGAGAGACGAACACGGACATTGTGGTCATCTCTGGATTTGTAGAATGTAAACGCTGTTTATTTTGCTCTATTTTTATTTAAATCTTCTGCAGAAAAATGTGCCACTTATAAAATCTGTGACAGTAAATAAACATTACTAAATATAACTTCAGACTAACACAGATGCTTAGAGAGGAAACTGTAAGATATTAGTAATACATGAAAACAGAGAATAATCTTCTAGAAATAAGGTAAAACTTATGTGTTTTGGAAACCTGAAGGAAAAGAAGAAACTGAGAGCCGACTGTTTTCTTTAAGTGGTCAGCATATTCTAAAAAATCATGAGACAGGCTGAAATGTAGTGACACACTTTCCTTCGAATCTAAATGATTTCAAGATTTCAACCCAGAATTGTGGCATCAGGGCCTGACTGTACTCCAAAACATCAGATGACAATAAGATTGAGAATAAGTTACTGACAATTTGGTGTCCAATACACATATATTTCCACTGCCTTTCATGAAACTTAATATGTTAAAATTGATCTTTTCAAACAATGAAGTGGGATAATTTTTCATCTCAGTTTCATCTTATTAGGCATCCTATACCTCTCCCGTTGATGACAAAAATAAAGCATACTACTTCAATAGAAAAAAATACTGCAGAAAACTGGAATAAAATGGAGATGAGGGAAAAGTAGCAATTGCCAAAAGTTTGGATATATAAATATGCAAATGTAATATATCCTAGGCTCTAACCCAGTTGATTTGTCAAGCCTTCACTAAAGATATGGGCAAATTTATGGCCCATTTTCACACGTCTTTCTAAAAAATTATTTTGTTTCTGAGCACTAAAAGGGGAATACTATGTGCATTTTTGTAAATAAATGTTCCTGTGGTTTGTGAGATCTAGGCACATATGTTTCAAGTATAAATGTTTTCTACTGGGAACTCTATAGAAAACCTATTATCGAGAATTAGATGATTTCATGCCTCATAAGTTTAATACTAACTGGCAGAAGTCAAAAGAAATTAACTTTTTTTTGCAACTCTCTCAGAACTCCAAACGTTGTACCAGACATCCCAGTTTTTCAAAATTGACTGGATAGAATAGTCTATTTGCAGTTAATACTCATATTGAATTCCCAAATAATCATCGCTGTTCCTTTTATTATTGCTGTCATTATTGTTCTCATGATTAAATGTGAACCAAACACATGGTCCTTTGACTACAAAAGATAATCTACACCTGCTCATGGTGAAAACCAGTGTTGCAAAAATAACTTCTTCAATACTATCCCAAATACTCTATTATAAATATTAATATTACTAAAGAAAACAGGAAGGCTATTATTGTAAAATACAGTCACAAAAATGTTTCAAATAATACATATTTTCTTTCATAAGAAACTCTGAATATTTACAGTCTAATTAAATATGTTTAATGGCTGTGCTGAGCATGTTGATGACAGAAATGAAGTATGTAAATCCCCAACCCCACATCTCAAACATTGAACTACACTCTGTATCTTTCCTTTATCCAGAGGCAAGATTCAGGGAGTAGAGCCACATGAGCTCCCCCATAATACTACTAATGACCTTTGCTTAGTAGAGAGAACTTTCCCGTTACAGAGAAGTCATAAACCTGGAGACACCCAAAGACTTCCATGCCCAAACCCAGCTGCAAGTTCTTCCCTAAGGCCCTTTCAATCACTACTGGCCTCAAGGGAGAGAGCTGCAGCCATGGCGCTCAGCGTGCAGTAGTCCTACACTAGTCATGAAGCAGGAGAAGTGACCCTTCTCCCAGGTGAAACCTCAAAGGCAGGCCAAGTTCTTGTTACATTGGTCAGAACACCAGTATGGGGTAGCACCATTCACTGAAAAAGCAGTAAGAAAGTTTCCCATCATAGGAACTAGGTTCATTCTGACTTCTGAGAAACTTAAAGATTTGTTCACTTCCGCGTAGAGGGATATAGTTACCACTTCCTTAAATTTGCACAAGCTATTGAGACAGGGTGTATTTACTCAGGGAACAAGATTATAGTTAATTTCACCTAGAAAGTGAGTGAACAACAAAGATCTGTAGCCAGCTCAGAACAAGATAGTGTCTATGTGCTTTGTTGAGGATGAAGAAAAATCAGAAATTGCAAGGTGCCAAATATGATATTCAAACAATAAAACTGTTGCTCCCCTCAAGGTGCCCATGGGAACTGCTTTTACTCATTCACCACATTGCAAAAAGGCAGTTGTTCTGGGGCTAAGCTACTCTGCTCTACATTGCTCCAATTTTAGTCTGTGTGCTGCCCAAGCGAGCACCATATGATCTCACTTGTAAGAGGAATCTAGTGATCAAAATAAACTAACAGCAAAACAGAACCAGGCATGGAAACAAGGAAGAGACTGACAGCTGCCAGAGGAAAGGGGAAGGGGGAATGGAGGAAATAAGGGGAAGAGAGTAGTCAAGGAACATGTATAAATGACCCACAGACATGGATGATGGTGGGGTAGGGATGGACTATGGGAGTGGGGGATGGGCTGGATGGAGGAGGGCAAAGGGGGGAAAATGGGACAACTGTAATAGAATAAACCACAATAAATAAATAAATAAATAAATAATCTATTGCAACTTGAAGGTTTGATAGAAGAAATAACTGTTCATTGCACTGAAGCAAGCCTTCCCCTTTTTGAAAAATTCTAAATAGAAAATGCCACAACCATGTATGGCATTTAAAACACTGTATTTTTATACATTGGTTTTGAGAATAGCTATTTAATCATATTTAATAAATTGGAATCATCACTATAAATATAGTCTTATAAAATAGAATTTGTTTTGGGCTTCAGCATAGACAGGAGTATTTGTACAAACATTTTTTTCTGTAATTGAAATGTTATTTACCTCTTTCTAACAAAGTGAACTGTCTGTATGAAATGGTATTTAAAGGTAATGCTGAATTTTCATTTGCTCTATTCTGGCTGTGAATACCTCTTGACACGTGCCCCCCCTTTTTTCTTAGATGTTATAAAAGGGCAAACTCAAATATCCAGTGTTTTCTTAAAAATGTCATTCATCACATGGCTAAACCCATCCATTTATCGTAAATCAGTATTGAGAGAGGTTTAAGAAGAGGCTTAGGAACAACTCATATTTGACATTAAGTCTAAAAGAAACCCAACCTGCAATCTGCAGAAAGTCAGAGATACTACTTGCACTATGTATGATTTACAATTCATTACTTGTATTTCTCTTCCTCGAAATGTGTGCTTAGATTCCTAAATGAGTTAGAACACTTACTTAAAAAATTCATTCTGTTAAATTTCCATAGTGCGAACTGTTGACAACTTCCCATGAAACAATAGATCACACTTGGAAAGACCAATCCGATGCTAGCCATTGGACCTCTGAGTGGCATAACTTCCAGAGGGAAGTTTAATTATACATCCGATTCCCACTCACCCATTTAGCAGAGATTTATTTGAGTTTTGTTAAACACAAAACTTGAAAATCTGAGTATTGCTTTATCTTTCATTCTTTTTTATCAATCAAGAAAGTAGAGTTTGGAAGCTGAAATTCAAACTCTTACAGGTATAACTTCTCGTTCCTTCTTGCTTTGAAACTAACTTCATTCCAAAAGAGAAAATAGATTTTTCTTCTGAATACTTTAGGTCAGGTAACTTTTCCAAGAGTTCTCTCTGCCCTACTCCAGGCCCCAGGTAACACAGTGAGAAGACAGTCTCCTTACTAAGAACTTTTGCAATATTACCCATTAGATGCACAACTTTAAAACATTGTGGGGAAGTGCTAAGCTTAGGTTTAAGGATACATGAGCATGCGAACAATAGTCTATGGGTCCCAACTCTCTCTGACCCTCAGAGTTGAATCATTCATTCAATAATCATTTGAATATTCAAAGTGGTTGAGAGTATTCTATGACTTTCTGGAAGACTTGAAATCTGTTTGATTTGTGTTTGATTTGTCACTCTATGTGTGTGATGTTGTGCAAAGCACTGAAACACTTTAATCCCGGTTTTCTTATCTTTAAAATGGACATGATAATAGTAATTTCTCCCCAAATTTGTTGTGAAAATCAAATAGAATAATGTGTGTAAAATACTTAGACCAGAGCCAGACACACAGTAAAAGGAGGGTACATATTCACTCTGCAATGGTCCAGATACTATATTTATCTTTAGGGATCTAAAGTTGAACAAGTTGGTGCTTCAAACATTTCATAAATTCTTAATCTGGTGAGACACAGGCAAGAAAAGATACTATTAATAAATATAACAATTGTAGGGGAACAAGCAGGTTACTGCAAGAGCCCAGACAAGGGGGAAAACTCCAGCCCAGAAAAGGGAAAGAGGAGGCTGACAGATGGTGTCTAAACAGAAGCCCGAAATGTGGGGAAGATGTGGTTACACTGTTGAAAGGAAGATGGCTAGCAGAAGTAAAAGGGGAAAAGAGAATGCCTGTCATCCAGGGTGCCCCAGTGACGGAAGCCCCTGAGAAGCCAAGGCCTATGCGTTGGCAGCTATCCTTGTGTACTCTTCCCTTTGAGAACAGAGGGCAGACCTTGCCTTCCCTCCTAAGCCACGCACAAGGATTTCTTGGAAACCATACAAGTTACAGCCTTGGGCTTCTGTCCAAGCCTCACTAAATTTCCTCTTTCCTAATTTTCCTCTTACGGGGTATCAGGTAGGGAACATGAATGGTTAATACCTGCATAATACAATAATGATAAAATACAAATTTACTAACAATACTATTAGGTTGAAACTACAAAAAATATCCTTAAACATTAATAGTATCCTAAAAACATAATTCATCAACATTAAGTCTGTGTGCTGCCCATTGTCCTGTTAAGATGCTTTACATTTAATTTGCCCCTTAACTTCTTGGTTTCAATAAACCCGATTCATCTGTTAGGTAAATTTTGAGTGGTTTTGGAATACATTAATGTTACTGTCATGTTTAATTGCCCTTTGTATTGGTCCCTTCCAACAGTGGGAAACTATTATCAAACTATTTACTTTCAATTCAAGTTTTAGGACAGCTTAAATAATGGAAGAAAGTAATCTCTTGTTTTAGGAAATGTATCCATTTCCTTAAGAGTCATTTGGACTAATCTGGATAGTATATTTTCTACTAGAAATTACTACTCAGAGATTAGAAGTTTAGCCTTCAGCTATTGGTTTTACTTCTGAAACAGCATATATTTACATAAAATACTCCCTACCTTTTATCCTACATATACATAAACATACATAACAATAAAACATTACAGTTAAAATTAATATACTAATTTTTAATTAAAATGTAAGCTTATGTGTTTAAAGTATATTTTATCTTTTTACATAGGCTTCATAATCATAGATCACATACACACAAATCAAAACTAAATTACATGCCAATGTTTTTTAGGACAGTCTTGAAAAGGTAGTGATGAGAATGGGCCTGGAAACTTGCCCCAAATATGTCCTATAGCCATCACACTTCCAGGCATAAAGATATTAAATGTTATTTTTTTTCTCTCATTGACTTACAAAGAAACCTCCATTTTTTTTCAAATCCCTTCACTCTGAATTCCCCAGGTAATACAACTAACAATATTTACTAATGCCTTAACAATTGTATGATTTCTATCACCCTAAAGAATCACAAGCTACTCTCTAAAACTAAAACAAATTAATCTCATTATAGAAGGGTTGTAACTAATTTTCCAATATACCTTGAATCAAAAGTTAAAAATAAAAGCAACTTCAAGATTAATCTTACTTAGACACCATTTCATGGTGTATATATCTCCTATATGTTCATCTGATTATCAAACATTTATAGAGGTGTTGGGGTTACATCTATAAGAAAAAAAGATGCCCCTGACTGTCTAATCCTTATGTTCTGGTAGAAGAAAAGTATTATAATAAAGAATAAAAATGTGTAAAATATGAAATGTGTTACATAGGAATAGGAATAAGAAGTGCTGAGGACGTTTCCTCAGTAGAGGTAACATTTGAGTTAAAAACTAAACGAGGTAAATGAGGAACCACATGGGTACCTGGTGAAAGAACTTTCCAGGCAGAGATACAGCAAATACAAAAAAGAATGAAGCAGAGGGAGAGGAGTAGGAAATGAAGATTATTTAAGTAATGGATGTGCAAAGGCATGTGTAAAGAAATTTACTCTAAGTCAGATGGGAAGCCAACTGGGGTGTTGAGTGAAAAGATAACATAATCTCACAGTTCAGTAGGACTTTTATGGCTGCTCTGAATATGATGAATTAGGATAAGAACTTGTAATGCCCTGTAATTAACAACAGGGCATATCATCAGCATACAATTGACACCTAGAGCCATGATATCAAAGAAGATTCATCATGGACTAAAAAAAAAAAAATTCAAGGACCAAGAGGGAGCATTCTAATGTAAAGAGGAACAAAGAGATGAAAAGTCAACAGCAAAGAAGACCTAGAAGAAATAACCAACAAAGTGGAAGGAAAACAAGTGGTGGAAGGATCCTAAAAGCCAACTGAAGTAAGTGTTTAATGAAGGAGAGAGTAACCATCTGTGTCAAATATTGCTGATGAGTTGAGCTGGATAAGGTCTAACAAATAACCACTGGATTTAGCAATGATGATGCCTGTGGAGGGACAGAAGAAGGCCTAATTGAAGTGGTTTCAACTGATAATGGCTGGAAAGTAAATGAAGAGAGAGAGTATGCACAACTCTTATGAACAATTCTCCTATAAAGGGAAAGAGAGAAATGAAGAACTATCTGAAGATTAAAATGGCTTAAAAAAGAATGCTTGGAGAAATAACAGACTATTTATCCATATAAGAAATATCTGATAAAGTTGAAGAGTGTGGGGAGGTGAGGAGATATGAATATTCAGGAGAAAGGGACAAGGATAAATGGAAATCTACCATATAGGTGGAGGAGTTTGCCTTTCCTCAGAGCACAGGTACTTCTACCACAGTAATAGAAGGTTGATATAAATGGATGGTTAGAGGTGGTGGTAGGAGTCTTGACTGATTAAATTTTCCCAGTGAAATAGGTAGCAAGGTCTTAAACTGAGATTGAGAGTGAAGAAGTGTTGGTCCACAGTTTGAAAGGAGAGGAAATTATAGGAAATAACAATAAGAGAGAGCTGAAGGTGAATGTATTAGAAAAATCTAGTATAACTGTTAGGATTAAGAGTTTGCTTTTGGTTAGTGCTCATGAATTTGAAGTGAAACCACTCAGCATGGCTGTATGTTGTTCTAGGGCAACTGTTAAAATAGGATAGCAATTTGCAGTCAAGGAAGGTTATAACATTGATAAATGAATATGATGAAGCAAGAAAGGGGCAAGAGATGGAGGAGTGCATATAACAGAATGATCGTAGTAATTATTCATAGTATTTAAACTTGAAACAGAGGGTAGTCAAGACATGAAGGAATGAGGAGGAGAGAAAAGATGATAAAATCAATGAATCTATGTCCTGGTGAAATAAAATTATTGCTGGAGTTGGGGTCTTAGAAATAATTAGTTGACCAGATAGAGGTAATGTACAGGGAATTGAATGCTAGAAATTGAGGTGATGTCTAGGTGCTGCTGATGGAAGTGAATGGCTAATGCAGGTGTAAATTAAGGTAAATAGCAGAGGAAAGTTCAAAGTAATGAAAGTCCAAAGTACTTGAAGGATAAACATCATGGATGATGATAACCTCCCAAATTATAATAATGATGTTAAAGTAACTGTAATTCTATAGATAATGTCTTCAAGAAAGAGGATTAGATGATGATTACAAGAAGGTGTTTTGTTTTCTGAGGAAATTCCATACTGTTTTCCATAATGGCTGCACCAGTCTGCATTCCCACCAACAGTGTACTAGGGTTCCCTTTTCTCCACAACCTCTCCAACACTTGTTTGTTGCTTTGTTTATGATGGCCTTTCTCACCGGTGTGAAGTGGGATCTCACTGTAGTTTTTATTTGCATTTCTCTGATGGCTAGCTCTGACCCTCTGTATGTCCTTGTTGGAGAAGTGTCTGTTCAAGTCCTTTGCCCATTTGTTAATTTGGTTGTTTGTCTTCTTAGAGTAGAGTTGTGGGAGTTCTTTATATATTTTGGAGATTAAACCCTTGTCTGAGGTATCACTGGCAAATATGTTTTCCCACATGGTTGGTTCTCTTTTCATTTTAATGCTGTTTTCTTTAGCCATGCAGAAGATTTTTATTTTGATGAGATCCCATTTGTTTATTATTTCCTTATGTCCCTTGCTCTAGGGGACATATCAGTGGAAATATTGCTGCATGGAATATCTGAGATTTTCCTGCTTATGTTCTCCTCTAGGACTTTACTGGTGTCATGACTCATACTTAAGTCTTTTTTCTACCTTGAATTTATTTTTGTGTATGGTGTAAGTTGGTGATCAAGTTTCATTTTTTTGCATGTAGCTGTCCAGCTCTCCAACACCATTTGTTGAAGAGGCTATTTTTACTCCATTTTATGCTGCTGCCCGCTTTGTCAAATATCAATTGACCACAGAGACTTGGGTTTATTTCTGGCTCTCTATTCTGTTCCGTTGATCTATGTGTCTGTTCTTAAACCAGTACTAGGCTGTTTTGATTACAGTGGCCTTGTAATACAGTTTGATATCAGATATCATGATCCCTTCTACTTTTTGACCCAGCAATTCCACTGCTAGGATTGTATCCTAAGAATCCTGAAACACCAATCCAAAAGAACCTATGCACCCCAATGTTCATAGCAGCACAATTTGCAATAGCCAAGTGCTGGAAGCAACCTAAGTGTCCATCAGTAAATGAATAGATCAAAAAACAATGGTACATTTACACAATGGAATACTATGCAGCAGAAAGAAAGAAGGAGCTCCTACCCTTTGTGACAGCAAGGATAGAACTGGAAAGCATTATGCTAAGTGAAATAAGCCAGGCAGTGAGGGACAGGCAGATAGCATATGATCTCACCTTCAAGTGGAACCTAATTAACAAAACAAAAAATCAAGCAAAATATAACCAGAGGCATTGAAATAAGAACAAATGGACAGTAACCAGAGGGTCATGGGAGGGGATAATGGGGGGAAAAGGGTGGAAGGTTTTCAGGAACAACTATAAAGGACACATGGACAAAACTAAGGGCAGGTAGAATCAGGATAGGGAGGTGGGGATGGTTGGGATGGAGGAAGTGGAGCGGGAAATGAAAGAAAACTGTACTTGAACAACAATAAAATTTTTTAAAAAGTAAAAAAATACATGTTAATCTATGTTTTGAAAAAAAAAGGAGTTTTGTTAGGCATGGGATGGCATAAGATTCAAAGCTGGAAGTCTGAGTTAAGAGGTATGGATAATACACTGAAAGCAGCTAGGAGAAAAAGGAGAACAACCTATTCCTTGCTCTCCTCCAGACCGAGCAGTACAAAGAGACTGGAAAACAGCCACCACTTGAAACCTGTTCCAGGAAAGCAGTGAGAGGTATATTTCTGGTAGACCAAGAAGGTAAAGACAAAAGAGATTTATGTCATCCATGTGGGTTGCAGAGGACAAATCATGATGATTTTAGAAGTTAAAGAATAGTGATGTCAGAAATGGGAATGTAGAATCTTTTGGAGATTGGGACAGAGAAGAAGATGGAAAATGACAGTCACTCTTCTTGTAATAACTAAAATAAAAAGGTATCAAAACTGGTTTTATGTCAAATATATTCTTAAAGGACAGGGATGTAACTGTTGAGGCATCAGACTCTGGTAAAGGGAACCCGGCCTTTGCCATTGGACTTTTAAGCTTCGTAACTGGGGATAAACCAGTGCCTTTTTTGTCATGATCAGGAACTGGGATCCAAGCCTTATAGTTACAGCAGTATAAGACAGAGCAGAATCTTGACTTTCCATTCTACCCTGCTATGTGATTATTAATCGTTGGGTGAATACCAGCCCTTTCCCTAACATCACTAAGGGATTTTAGAGGATTCCGCTTCAGCAACAGAAAATCTGTATGCATACCAGTGGCTTTCAGCTCTACTCAGCCACCTCCAAACCAAGAGAGGATTACTTTACCTCTTGGTTTTGCCAAAGGCCATCTTCTTCTATGGGAGGCCAGATTGAGTAGGATTAGTGCTGATAAAATTACCCATAATTGTTAGGCTACACTCATGTAAAATACCCCAGTCTCTGAGCCATTGATATAATTTTTGTCCATTGGACCAGTGATACTGGTCCCTGACCATGGTTGGAGGACACGTGAATACAGTCAAGCCTATGAATATGAAAAGGAAGGATGTGAATTGTATCTGTGGTTCTCTACTAAACCACAAGCCAGAAGAGCCAAGACCAAGACAATAGAAGAGATACCATGTGCTTATTAAGACACCTAGACAATCATTCTGCTGTATCTGGAAGACTTTAAAAAAAAAAAAAACTTACTGAGCCACTCTGGTCAGGGCTGATCTTCTTTATCATTGGTATTAATCTATACATAGCATGACCATATAATGTATTGCCTAAACCGTGTCAAATTTAAGTGTCAAGGAAGGTACTTATTTAAAATTCTACTCCCATTCAACAAGTGTAAACCAGAATGTTCCAAGCAGACAAGAATATATTGTCACTCTACATTATTTCTGGTCAAGAAACAGACTACTGCTTGGCTGGTCAGCTAATAATCAAAAAGTAATTTAATTATCTAAAATTATGCTGACCAAGGAGTCAAGACTAATCTGTTACCTCTAAGGTTCACATTTCTTTGGTTATGTGGCCGTCCATAGCTGACAGACCCTCTATTGTCATTGAATTTGTTATCTTTTACTCAAGAATTACCCACAAATAATATCGTGGCCTTCTGTTACTCTTATACACCCTCTGTACCCAGGGATTGGCCATGACTCCTGGAAGGGAGCCCTAGAAAACTGAAAAACTAGGGTAATTGTTCCCAGGGATCAGCCCTTATGAATCCAAGACTGTCAGGGGAAAAATATCTATACACATAGGATAAATAGCTTGTGAGAGTCTTGTTATCAAGCAGAAAGAAGCGTAAATTGTTAAAAGGGTCAACTGTTCACAGGCTGTTTTTCCCATAATGTACACAAGCGTCGCATGTAGTTGAGCAAGGCTATTTATGGCTACAATGAATTAGAGAAATGCTGAGCAAGAGAGGAACATGTGAAAACGCGATGAGGGTCAAAGGAGGAACTGATCAATTCCA
Organism: Desmodus rotundus; assembly: GCF_022682495.2. Lineage (NCBI taxonomy): Eukaryota > Metazoa > Chordata > Mammalia > Chiroptera > Phyllostomidae > Desmodus > Desmodus rotundus. Next base: position 52,499,352 of record NC_071389.1, read on the forward strand.
GTGAGGAAAAGGTGCTTTACACAGGTCTGAAAGGATGTGGAAATTTTAAATACATGAGATAAACAAGTAGAGGAGGGCATTGTAGGCGGAAGGGATAAAGTGTGCAAAGATATAAAAAAATCAAATTTCAGAAAACTGAACATAATTCAGTGTGTCTATCAATAATAGTGATTACTATAATTCAGTATGGTCCATACTCTATACCACATCCAATTCTAAGAAATAATAATCTGACTCCACAAGTTTTTAAGAATGCTGCAGATCTTTCCTGAAAGTTCCTTTAAAAGAGAGGCATGACAGTTTTACACAGCACCTTGCAGAAGGAACTTTTAATGCATTCTTTTAGATGGTTCTCTCTCTCCACAAAGTTTCCCAATCTAGGAAGCTACTAAAATTCTCCTCACATTCTCTCTGTTGCACTCTCACTACCATATTGTCCCTCCCCCCATTTCCTATCTCCCTGTGTCGTTCTACATACAGGCTGTTTGGGGTGAAGGTAATCACCTGGACTCCTGCCTTGCCCTGTCTGCTGACCCAGACTCTCAGAAAGCACTGTAGTACCTAATGATTCCACAGTCCCTGTGAAGGACTCTTCTTCTTGCTGAGAAAATGTTCTGAGCCCTGGGAAGTAAGGTTTTATCTCTCTGCTCTTTTGCGGGGAATCAGTCCATTAGCCATATTCTTCACAGCGAGAATGAGCTCTGATCACTCTGAGTTGCAGAGGGCAAAAGACAATATGCAGACAGCATATTCCCTTGAAAATACAGTAGAGTAGGGAAGCAGGGAGAGGTTGTGATTATTGCATCTTAATATTTCTACTCTACTTTAATAAACTATAATAGTGATAACATTAGACATATCGTCAATTGAATGCTATGTGCCAGGCATTTTCCTCAGAGTTTGACTTCTGTTACTTAATTTAGTCCTAACAAAAATCCTGTGAGGTAGTTTATCTCCCTGTCTATGAGGAAACTGGGGAAACTGAGGAAACCGAGCATGTTGAGTAACTTTCCCAGGATCATATAACTCATGTGTGGCCGAGATACAATAAGACCAAGACAGTCTTGGTCCAGATTTCTTGCTCTTAGATATTCTGCTACTTCACTTAATCCTCACAGGAAACCCAGAAGATTAGTACTATAATCCCATTTTTATTTTACGAATATGGGAATTTAGGCTTGTGGAGACTCATTAACAGGCACCACAGTCAGTTAATGGCCGGGAAGGAGTCTAGGGCACACTTCTCCATTCCCAATGCTCCTGTATTTATGATCAGTCTGCTGGTATACACTGAAATGTCTGCAGACCATCCTGAGCTTAGGCTCGATGAGAAGTGGTATTATGTATTATCAAAGTTTTCCCGGCGTGATGGAGGGAGAATGAGAATTCTGATATGCAGACTAGGTTAAAGCGTGATGAGAGAGGTATCTGAAGAAATTAGGAAGCCTCAAATTTTCAATAATCTTACCCATCATTCTAAGGAATTTTGGTTTAACCTAAATGCCATGTGGAGCCATTAAGAAGGTTTAATCTAGGGAGTAAAGAAATCAGGTTATATTTTAGAAAACTCCTGCAGGAGTAGGACGATGTACTGAAGTTGGTATGTACTGACTGCATTCATGAGTTAGACACTTGCTGTTGTCTAACTTTGAATGGGCTCAGTGATTTCGGACCATAAATAACTTGTTACTTTGCTGACTCATGATCTGAAATCCAATGCCACATGAGAATGAAATGAACGTACCAGTGAGATAGCCTGGAGTGAATCTGGTCCTGCTCTGCGTCCTCACATCAAGAATCTCTGCCCCCAGTCTTAGTACCTGTATGAATCACATTATGCCTATAATAAACCATACATTTGCTGATGTTTTTCCTACTTCCAACTGCTCTTCGAGTCCCTCCTATATTCTGCAGTCCTATTAGTCTTCCTATAACTGCATGTTACTTAGAATAGTAAGTCCTTACATTTTCATTACATTTCACAACTTTCAAAAAGTTTATACTTACATTGTCTACTTCTTTCCACATGGCAATGCTGAGATAAAGATAGTATACAGTTTAGTACAAGTCTAGAAAAGTCTAGTGACAAATGGAGTATCAAACAGCAAAACAGCGATGGAGTCAAATAGAGTCTCTAGTTTATTTTGTGGACTCCGAGGTGTGATGGAAATGTTTTATATCTTTAGGGGTGTGGTAGTTTTACAAGTGTGTAGATCTGTCAAAACTCATCAAATTGATCACTCTATATAGATGCCCTCTACTGAACATAAATTATATTATAATAAATTTTATTTTCAAACACAGATCCATGTTTTTTTAACCTTAGTCTGAAGCTGTTTGTATTAAAAATCTATTCCATTTGGGGTTTTACCAAAAATTAAACAAACACTTTCAAAGCTATGTATTTTCTACAGCATTAAATTTGAACTTAAATGTTTCTTACATCCAGTTCCATATTAATTTTTCAGTCTAACTTTCCAACCATCTCTGCTCCTTATTTCTACTCTCATTACTCTCTTACACAAAGTTTCTCCTATAGCCAACTATTCCATTAGTTGTTCTCTGAATTAGTAGGAGGTCCCTGTGCATTGGTGAAATGGCTGAGTCTGCTTGGAGGAACCACCTTCCCTCCTCTTCATATACACTCAGATTGTTTATGTGCTGCTTTCTCATTCCTCTAGTTCAAGATTTTTCTGCTAGTCTTGCCTTAGTGATTATTCTTAGTGGTTATCATATTCATCGCCTTTTGTTAATTGGGACTTAGCTCTTTCATTCAGTCGCACATTCACTGAGTGTCTCCTGTGTGTCAAGGGTATTGTAAACATATGCCTGTGCTCCTCTTTCTCCCAGCAACCTAATTAAATTACAAATTACTTTATATTACAAAATTATATACACAATGATTTTTCTTGGGGTCCCCAGTACACATGAAATAATGGATGTACACGTAAGGGAGTATAATATGGTGCAAAAAGCCTTGGACAGGAAACCGTAAAACCTATATTCTGGGCTCAGATTCACTAGACATATGAATTATTAGTCAACTTTAAAAACTTGAATTTCCACACTTGTAAATGGGAAAACTATATTAATTATGCTATTCAGTTCCAAGAATCTAATGAAGCAAGGTATGTCTAAAGGCATTATAAATCACTGTGGACTTTACAAATTAATGATATTTTCAAACAATTCTTGGACATACTGTTGATGCTTTCTTTTTAGATAGTGAATAGTTTATTCCCCATCTGGCTGTGTGTTCATTTCTGCAGTTCATGGTGCAATCTTGTGTCAACACTTTCCTGAACTTTTACTGCTTCTTTAGATGTTTGACAGATTAATCATATGTTGAAGAGTATCCACACATAAATGCACTGATTCATACATAATTTACCCCACACCAAAACTGATATCCTCTCATGCACAATAAAATAATTTATACAATAAATAGATTACTCTCCTTATCCCACACAATCACACAGACTAATTGGTAGGAATGACCTGCCTAAAAAATATTCCAAAGGCTAGAACAAAATTCAAATAATTGAGCACTTCTGTTTTACAGCAGCAAAACTGAAATGTTCACTAAAGAAATTAGAAGTTATCCTGGACTAGCTAGTGCTGATTAAGATTCAGCAATACCATTATAAATATGTAATTAATGAAAATACTGACAGAGTGAATGGAATCCTCTTATGGGTCTTTCTAATTTGTATTTGTTTAAAGTATATAACTGTTCAGTTAGCTATGCAGTTTCTTCACCAAATTATTCATTCATTTGGGCCAGTTGACTCAGTCAAACAACTTAACTTTTATGAAAAGTTTCAAGTGACTGAGATAAAATGAAGTTAATTTCACTCTGAGATATTGGTCAAGTTTAACCATTTACCTGGTATCCCTGTACATTGGCATACAAAACCAAGTAATACGCCCATACTTTTTAAAAGAAATATGCTCCCCAAGCAGAAGAAGTCAGAAGAACTTCCCTCTGAAGCCATTGATCAGAAATAAGACAATTCACTGTGCACAGTAAATCTAAGTGGGCCAGAGCAGCCCTTCCTAGACTGGGAATGTGCTGGAGCTGCAAGGAATTCTGGTAGAGGAGCGAATGTGCTAAAGAAAAGAGTAAAATGACAGTGCCCCACCAGTCACATCTGGACCAGAATTTGAGTCCTGATGTGGCTGTTGACCAGTGTGAGAACATGAACAAGCCATTTTTCCTCAGTTTTCTCATCATCTCATACCTAAGAGTAAAAATACTTGCTCTTCTCATTTCCAGAATGTCTCTGAGCCTCAGAAGCAATTATATACATGACAGCAGGTTGAAAAGTGTGAAAGACTATATAGATATAAAAACATTATTTCCTGTTTCTATCCCCTCCATGAACTAGTGAATAACATTGCAAACAGAAAATGTGCAAGAATAGCTAGGTATTTTGTTCTTTAGATAAAAGATTTTATGACCTGGTTGGTGTGGCTCAGTTGGTTGGGTGTCATCCCACAAACTGAAAAGTCACCAGTTCGATTCCCGGTTTGGTCAACATTTCCCTCTCTCATTGATGTTCCCCTCCCTCTCTTTCTTCCTCTCTTCTCCTTTCTGTAAAAACAAATACAATATTTTTAAAAGGTTTTTTGAAGAGATTTAAAATTTTAATGACTATTTAAATGCAATAAACATTTATTGAGCATCTATATCTATATATAGAATACTTTGATGGCTCTTATAAGCAACAGAGAATACAAAGGTGATTAGATGACACTCCTATGTTCAAGGAAGCTTAAAAACTAAATGAAAGAAACATCGTGGAACTGGAAAGTTGCAAGTAAATTCTCTGAGACATTAGCACAAGCATGGAGGAGGAAAAATTTTTAACAGAATTTGAAGGATGAATAAAGTTTGATAAATGGAGAAAGATCAGAGGAAATAATTATATTGGGTATAATAGCAGCATAAGCACAAGGAAAGAAATGTGAGTTATAATGTACTGGAAAAATGAACAGAAGAAACTCTGAGACCCTGGATGCAGTGGGGGGAATGCAGTGAAAAATTCAGTACACCAGAGTGACATTAGAGGCTCCCAAGTACTTTGTTGTGTGCACTTGCTACCTGCCCACCAAAATACCAGTATTTTGGTCCAGGTAGTCAAATTCTAAGGTCCTGTCTTTCCACATTACATCCTGTTGATCCAACTTTACAGCTGAGCACTGTTGGAAATGCCTGGCCCCTATCTAGTTCCTAGAAAGTGTTCAGAGACAGTGCATCCAAATTAGATACTGCTTTGAACAAATTGCCATTGATAACATGTCATTTACCATATGAACTAATATTTACAATTTTGGGACATGTTCTTAAGTGTAGTCATTTGTGTACAAGAATTATATTTATTAAAACTACCTAGAAAGAAAATGATACTTCTGAATAAAATCCTTTGAAATGTCTTCAAAGCTTCAAAGCCAGTAATCTAGCCACTATTAATCTCCGTTCTAGGTGGCAGAATCATTGTCCACATGATAAGTCTCCAAATGCCAGGATTTCTAAAAATGCTAAGTATATAATCTACAACTTGAATTTGCTTCATACACTTGGACAATTAAGATATTTAGTATAGGTTAAAATATTACCAGACCAAAAGGAGCATAGTTATAGAATAGAAAGGAATAGAAGAACAATGGTAAAAACAGAATTTTCATAGTGGCAAGCTGAGTTGGGGTCAACTAGGGTATGCTTGATAAGTCATAAAAGGTAAATTTAATCTTAAAATAAATTCCTGGCTGGACTTCCCAAACCCTCAAAAATATATATATTTTTAAATTTATTAAGTGCCTTCTTTTGTATTAGACCTTCCAGATACTGAAAAACATCAGAGATGGCTACTGCTTCAAGAACTATATCCCCTGAAGTGGGATGACTAGCAGACATGGTAATAAACATGTCCAGAGATCATCAGAGGGGATGAAGTGGAAGAATGCCCCCAGCTTCAGGGGAGCAGAGTCAGAGTGGTCATGGGAAGGAAAACAAAGACACTCTTAAAAGATGAATAGGTGTTCATACTTTGAAAACTCTAGCGAAGATAGGATTAACTACTATTCTTCTTGGTATAAAAGTTAATTGTGTACATTTGGCTTGTATAATTAAAATAAAATTTAATAAATGTCTCTGTCCTTGGATATTTCACCATCCCACCTTTCAAGTTCATTTATTTTGGTGTGTTAAAAAATATACAGATAAATTTGAATATACTAATTTATCATTTAAATTGCCTTGAGTATATAAGAAGAAATCAAACTACAAATTATAATATTTAGTGACTGACCCTTCATTCATAACTGGAATATTCCTCTAGACCCTACCTGTGCAGAACCAGGATGAGTCCATTCATTGCACTGGCCAAGCAGACCAAAGGTGGAGTTTAGCTCCCAAATGTATTAGATCCTGAATGTAGTAATTGATCGTAAAAGAGATGGCCAAATGGGAGGAGTCATAGTAGGGAGTCTGAAATAAAGTGCACACAAAGCATGAAGGCCAAGCCATAAAACCAGGGTCAGTCAACAAACCCAAAGTACAGGCTCAGGTCAAAAACAATACTAAGACAAAAAGTTGCCAGTTTGAATGAAAAAGAGGAGAGGCTAGAAGGAAGATAGGGTTTATTCTTGACTATCTTGAGTGAAATTGAAGTATCATCAACATTATGCTTATTGTTAGCATGTATTAAATTGGTTTAGAGTTAAAAAATTTGATTGAACAACTTTCTGTAACAATTATTGAGCTAGTAAGAAGTCTTGTTTCAAGAAGAAACAATATCTCTGGTACACAAAGAAAACAAAGATAGAATTTATTAAAAGAATATTAAAGTAGTTAATATTAATAATATAATGTATTAGTATTATAATCAGAGAAATAGTTGAATAGCTAAGATTAAGTATAAAGAAGCAACAGCTTGGTCCAAACACCATAAAAGCAAGGATTCATGAACCCTTATTATGGAGTCCAGAGCACTACCATTACCTTGACAAAGCTCCACGGGTCAAGTGTCTTCTCCTGGGTCAATCAACTATGGCCAGTAGGTCAGAGTCATGTAATACAGAAGGAGAATCGGTGTGGGCTAAATCATCCCACAAGGCAACTCCTATATTTTTACATAGTCAGTGATTAAATACATATGTAAAAGTAATACTTTGTTGAAGAAAGAAGCCATATCCAAGTTCCAAACCAAGCAAACTGAGTAACTGTTATGTAGCACAAGACCTTTCAGATGACTGAAGCAAAACCAGTAGATTTCCCATATGCCTCTGCATTTTTAGGTCAGTGCTTGCTTTAAAAACTCTGTAAATAAAGCCAGTTTATGGTATAACTTTAAGCTATTTGTGCAGTAGCATTATGAAATCAGAAAATGGCATTGAGAGAAAATGGCTTTATGAGATTCCAAGTACCTACAACAGTGCCTACATATAGAGAGACACAATATTGGTTGGATAACTTTTTTAAAAATGAAGAAATGCTTTCTCTGGTAACTTAAAACTTTGATTTCTAGAATACAGCAGCCTTTTGACTGGACAATCTAGGCAGTGAATACAACTGTCTCAAGAAAACCTTACAAGGGCTTGTCCAAAATCAAATAAAGCTCACTATTATCTACAGGATCCTAAGTGCTCCTAGATGAGAAAGAATATCAACTTAGAGGAAGTCCAGGTATCTTCCTCGATCCAATGGAACCCCTGAGTCACAGGCTATGATATTGCTCTGTAGAGCAAGCAATCATAGTAAAATCAATTGTATGATGGTTTTATCCCTTATTATTACATTTCCCATTGCCTAGGGCTTTATTCTAGAAGCATTCTTTTGAAAATTTAATAAAATTATTAGTTCTATCCACTTCCTCTACATGGCTGCAGTACATATTTGACTTTGTTCCTACACTTTCTCTGCAGCTGGCCCTCAGGCACAAGACATTTCCTAGCATAACACAAGAAATAGTGACCAGACTAAGCCAGGACTTTTAGGGTACAACCAGTACAAACTTAATAAATTGAATTTTGCTTCTGGACAATCTTTTTCAATGCCACAGTTTAACTCTCAACATAGCATAAGAAAAGAACAATTCTCACTGTCTTCACAGTAAATTTATTAGAGATACAGAGAGGCTAAGAAATTAAACCTTTTCCCTACTATAAGAGAATCATAGCACCCAAATCAAGGGGGACCATTGTTAGAGCTCAAAGCTTGGGCAATTACAAACTGTCCATAAACCTTGTTTTCATTTTTCTTTCCATCTCTAGAAGCCCTTCTTGTTAAACAACTTTCAAAAATTGACTAAAGTAAAATAACGTACCTCTAGGGAGAGACTCTTTTATTTTAAACTCCTGGTACCTACCCACAGGGTAGATAGTAATCAATCGGCTAAGTTGCTTCTATTGTCCTCCCACTGCTCTTTCGAATGCCGTCAAAGTTAGCTCTCCCAGAAGGCATAGGTGATTCAATAATTGCAGAGCAGCAGGGTATAGAACCCTTTCCTCATGAGACATTTCATAAAGGGCCTTTACAGTCAACTTCCTTATAACCTGGCGGTTCTAAAAACTTAGAAATTAAATAAGTGCTTTAGCTATTAAAATTTTTGATAATTCATACACTAAAGCAATTCATTTAACCCAGAATTTTCCAAGGCATTGACCATGAAATTGTTTCTTTTGGAACACACCCAGAGGAGCATGTTACATGTTTGGGAAAATGCCATCAAGGAGGATTGCGATTGCCTAATGAAGAGCAGGCAGTTGGTGATCTCTCTGGAAGACACTGAGTGTCTGGTATCAGCGAGTTACCTTTTAGAGCTAATGTCTTGAATGTGACTCCCCCTGCCTCCACCTCACCAGGCCTGCTAGCCCATCATGACTCAGAGACCAGCAAAATCTCAGTTGACCAGGTGCGGTTATAAGTGAAGCTAAACAGTTTTACCAGCATGTCCCAGAACCTGTAGAATGTACATGGATTCCCGCTACCCCATTTGAGAACAGCAATGTATGATTTGTTCCTTGGGGAAGTAGAGGAGACCATCAAGATATGTGATCAATCTATGTATGTACCCCAGGAGCATATTGGAGGAGAGTATACTTTAGGAAGATAAGAAAGGAGGAGGGGGGGATAAGAAGGGGAATAAGGAGGAGATTAAAAAAAAAATGAGTTGAGAAGGAAAGAAAAAGACCATTCAAAAGAAGCCCACTGAGAAGCTTTTATCAACTTAACTTAGAAGGACAGATGTTTGGGCAGTTTGGATGTGTGTGGGGGGGGATTGCCCATAATTGAGAGAGTTCTGATCCTTTCATTCTGGGAGAACTGAATCCTGAATTTCATTAACCCTAATGAAGCTTTTGAAACACTATTGAGGCTGAAGAAAGCATTTCCTCTCTGTACTGATAATGTAGATAATAGAGTAAATCCACTGAGGAGGTTAATTTACAGGAGAAATAAGACCAATAACTATACCTTGAAGAAGGCTTTTAGTCAGAGTCACGCATTTCCGTACAAGCTCAATACAGAGTTTTGTGTTCCACTGTATGGAGTTACATGCCTCGTATACAACTAAGACCAAACATTATGTAACTATGCAAAATTGTTTAGCACAAATAGGATCCTGCCTATTCCCCTAGCTCATGTTTCCTGAAGTAATCAGAAAAAAATATTTTTGGAGCAAAAAACCAGAAAAATCACTTAAGTTGTGACTTGCATTGTGTTCCTCTCATTTAGGGCCCTGGACCTTCAGTTTCAGCACTTTGGGCTGATTCCAAGGGAGCTCCCCAGACACAGGGCCAGTAGGAGTTAGAGTCCTGAATTCTCACTCTGACAGCACCTACAAAAATGTCTTTTTTATAACCATGCCCTTTATTATACCCATAATTTCCCTCAATTTCTGACCCAATACATCAGCAATTTCTATTAGCTTTATCTTTAAACTATATTGTGCAGCCAACTGCCTCCTACCATCTCCATTGCTATAACTCTAGTCCAAGTCACTATCATCTGTCTTCTAGACATCTGCAATAACTTCCAATGATTTTTCTCATTCCCTGTTTTCTCACCACTCTTATCCCCACAGTACATTTGTTGGTTCACAAAGTGGCTCCCAGATACAGGATGTAAGAAGATAGTGATGAAAAAGGCAGATCACTCCAGATGGGTAGCTGGAAGGCTTAATAAACAAAGGAACTTATTTACAAAGCTTGTCCGGGGCAGCCAAAGACCAGTAAATCTCCACATCCACTCATCAAAACCTTTAAGGCTATGTAGAGGTTTTAACTGCGTTCAGTAACATATACCATCCAGATGGTCTCAACAAGTCGTTGTTCTCTCAAGGCTGCATCCTTGACCATGGCTCTGGCTGTGGAAGCAGTAGACAGAGTGTACATCCAAGGGCTGGGAAGTAGGTAAGGAGCCTCTGATTGCCTGGATCCTGCTCTCTGGTCAACTGGCAGTCACATTGTCTTGATAACCTCCTCTAACACTGCTCACCACAAAACAAAAATAGAGTTTTTATACCAAGTTTTATCTCTTCACTTTCTTTCAATGACTTTCAATTGCAATTAAACAAAACTCATTTTCATAGCCTATAATATCCTAGCTCCTGTATATTCCTTTGCATTATGCTCCTACACTGTCCCCTCTTTTACTATACTCTAATCACACTGGTCTTCACTTTGCTCCAGAGTGCACCATGTGACCAAGCTGATTCCCCTCCAAGGCATGAATTAGCCCTTGTTGATCTCTCCTCCTGGACAGCTTTGGTGTACCAGTCTCCTATCTGTCTTTTTCTCACCTTTCAGCTTCAAGTTCAAAACTCATTTCCTCAGACAGGCCTTCTCTGATCATCACCACACCTATCCTACCCATCACTCTTATTTATCTTATTTACATGTTTCTTGTCAGACTATTCATTGGAATGTAAGCTCTGTAAGTGCAGAAACCTTGTCAGCTTCTTCACTGATGTATTTTCAGTGTCTACAACAGTAACTGACACAAAATAGGTGCTTAAAATGTTTCCTATGGTGATGAATAAATTTTTAAAGTGTCACTCGGACTCAAACTCACCTTGGTCAAATATTACAACTACAGGAGTCCTAAACTAGCCATGACCTTTTAATAGAACTGTTGCTTTAGGCTTTCTCTTTATCCCCACCTTGAACATGACCGACAGAAGGCTCATTAATATTGAAGACTCCATGGAAGCTTGTATACCAAAAATGTGGTCTTGGGAATCAAGGTGATGAGGTTGTTTCTGGGAACAAAGGAGTTGCTCCTGAAGGCAGTCACAGAAGGGCTCCCAAGGATACTTTAAGTTATGTACAGACGTATAGTCTCTATCATACCTACTCTAGCGTGCTGGACTCAATCCCATCCTCTCCTCTGCAGGTAGCATAATTTATGACCAGCCCCCAACCAATCCTGTCTCCCTGTGTGTTTGCATGCATTGCACTACATCTATGGTTGTTATTTGTTGAGTAATATATTGTGTGCTGGCTTTTGTGCCAGGGGCATCATGTACAAGTTTTATTTAATACTCACAACCCCTTAAGACAAATACTATTGTTGTCCATATTTTACAGATGAGGAAACCGGAACTCTGAGACATAAGTAACCTGTCTGAAGCCATGTAATGTAGGACTCAAATCCAGGTCTTCTTGACTCTCAAATCTGAGCTCTTAATTGTTACACTCATGCCGCTTACAACAATAAATATAAGAACTTGATGCAACAAATAAAAAACAAGGTTTTATTTAGTTGAGTTCCTTCTTTATGTCCACCAGCGAACTACATGGCGGAGATAAAAAACTGAATTGTCATGGTTCTTGCCTCAAGTTACTCACGCTCTAAATAAAGAACCTGAGCCATACACGAACTCATTTTACAGTGAGGCTCATGTCATGGTGGTGCTGAGTTGTCTGCAACCTCAACTGCAGTAATCTCGATTTAAAAAATGTTTTTAGCATAAAGAATGCCTGTGCAAAGTTTTCAAAGTGAACCTATATTAAAGCTTGAACCAGTTTCATAGTGGTCAAGAACCAAGCCACAGCAAATAAGATCTCTGTTATTCCAAACGCAAGACATTTAACATCTAATGACAAATTTCTCAGACCCCCATAGCACATCTTGTGGAAGATCTCATGGTCTTCAAAATATTTTTTCAACTTCAGGGAACCTTACATGGTTAACTTTCAGCTTAGGATTCCTGCTGCCCTTAACTTTCTGTCTTCTTTCCTGAGTCTATTCCCTCATAGTAGCTCTGATCCCTGCCAAAACTCAGGGCTCTGCTGGTCCTCACCCTCCTGTTCCATCCAATAGTGCAAAGTTAACCACAGATATGGATCTGCAGAATGTTTGCTGAAATTTTGGGAATCATGGAAGACAGGTTATACCATCACATTAAGAGCAAACAAACTTTAATTATACACAATTGGTTCTCATTATTTGCAGTAGTTATTAAAAATTAAACACTGAACTACCAAGTATTAAATCATTGCTACTAGGAGAGAACAGGGTTAGGGTCCTGTGAGTCTGTGCTTACAAGATTTTTATCAGTCATTTAACACTAACCTTTGTTTTATGCGTATTTCTGTTTAAAGGTACTTTATTTAATATATATTAATTCATTAATATTGAATCCAATGGCAGCCAATGGCACTATCATTCCTGTGTAAATGAAGATTACCTAGCACAGCACATATTTTTCTCGGTGATGCATATCACAGCCTATTTGTACTTACAAACACAAGACAGCACTTAGCACTATGCATTGGGTCCATTTCAAACAGCAGCTATATTACCAACAAAAATGCAAAGAATGTGGCACTACATGTACTGTAAAAAAACCCCACACATTTGGTCACAGTATGAGAGCTGAAACAAAGTGGTATTGTTCATTACCTCAGCTGGGAAGAAGCTTGTCCAATGATTTTCTTTTTTTTTTTTGCTGTTCTGGCATGTCTGGGAATGACCACAAAATTGCTGGGAGTATGAATTTGGGGATTACAAGTACATTTTAGCAAGTAGGCAAACTCACAAATACAGAATCTACAGATAATAAATACCAATTGTATTAAACCCTCCCTTACTAAAAGCTCCATTAGCACTCTCTTGCTGGCTCTCTCCCCACCCCTTGTCTTTAACTGCCTCAGTCTCTTACTATGATCATCTTGCTTGTTTATTTCACTCCCTTAAATTTCCCATTTATTTTCTCATCCAATTCCCCAAGATTTCTACTCCTGATCTAAATTACTGTCATTCTGCTATGAGAAGTAGCATGTCCAAAGTCATCCTTCAAGATACACATCTAACAAATGATTACACAGAACCAGCAATGACTCTGAGATTATAGTCTTTCCTATAATATATTGTATTAGTTTCCTAGGGTTGCCGTAACAAAGTACCACATACGGGGTGGCTTAGAACAACATAAATTTATTGTCTGACAGGTCTGGATGCTAGAAATCCACAATCAAGGTGTTGGCAAGACTGAGTTCCCCCCAAACTTGTAGGGGACAGCCAACCATTCCTTGCATCTTTCTAGTTTCTGGTGGTTTGACAGCAATCCTTGTTCCTTCGTTTGCAGCTTTAGCATGTCAGTTTCCGTCTCCATCATCAAGTGGGCATTCTCCTGAATGTGTCTGTATCTCCGCACTCCTGATCACTTATCTACCGAGTAGTTTTCTCCTGAGTAAAGAGGGGCTGGTGAGACTGGTAGATTTCACCAGCTGGGGAATATTCTATCAACTTGCTGAGCTTCTTGTGTGCAGACAGCCAGGAGGCATTATACATTAACCATGCACAAGTATTATGCATTCAGGAATACTTTACAGTAACTACTAACTTCATGTTCCATTGTTCTACTTGAGAATTGTTTCCCTACTTGATGGTGCCCTCATCTAACGTTGGTAGGAGTGTGTTTCTTCAAGTGTCTCTTGAACACATGACCTCCCTCCTTCATTAAGAACTCTGCTTCTCTCCAAAGGGACAAGCCTCGACAGCCAAACCTGACATTCCCTGACCTTATGTGATTGGAGAAGTTGTGCACTAAGCTAAACAATTAACAACATCTCTCCTAGAAGTTTGTTTTCTTTATACGAGATAGATGCTAGTTATGCTGGTTAGTTGAATTACAAACAGCTAAATTTAGCAGCTGTAAGGAAATGACCTTCCAGTATATGCGCAGAGAAACAGAAAGAGAAAAAATCAAACAGAGCTGAAAAGAGAAGCCAAAATGAGAGACCAAGAATTCCAGAGAGAATGAGAGAGAGAGAGAGAGAGAGAGAGATCAGGGCATTGGCAGCCCCGGAGCCTGCTGATTCTCGTGTTCCATCCTGCTGAAGCCCCAAGTGCCCTTTCTGTAATTGCCTTCCACGGGGCAAGCCTGTGTCCAGACGGCATGCATTGAGTCCCTCTTTTTTACACTAATTTGATTTATTTCTGCTCTGGCAAATAAGTAGGCTTCATTAAAATGAAACCCAGACCTTTCCAGCATTTGTTAGTTTCCTGCACAAGCAAGTTGAGCTGCTAACATGAGTCTGGCAGGATTTCCTTTAACCTCTTATAAAAGTTATCTGACCAGTGATTATGACACATAAATGACTGAACGGCAATATCTTAATCATATAAAAAATGAGATATTTCTGACTGTGAATGATCAGACTAGTATAGGTACTCCATCTCCTATCCATTTTAATGAAATACACATTAATAAATTTGGGATAAACACTTCGTTTTAGTACATTGCCAGTAAAAGCGATTCCTATGTGCCTGCTGCTATGTTCTTTCCTATGGTCTGCCAAATTCTTTCTACCTCCTGCCAGAGGAGACAATACCTTAAAAATCTTAACGAAGAACTGGTTTGCATCCCAACTTCTGTCATTTCGCTCTGCAATTGAACTTACTGAGTTTCAGCTGTCATCATGTTGTTAAAAACAAACCTTATGTTCTAAGTATCATTGCTTTTTAATGACATTTTTAAGGTTTCCTAAAACTTTGTGTCATATATGACGTACTTGTCCTGCAGCATTTCTATCTGTACAGCTCTCAGGCTCCACAACAGAGAAACTCATTCATTCATTTATACTCCGATTGTTGTGGAATGTCCTCCAAAGGCAATGTCTTTGTGAGGCACCGGTGCTGCTTTCAAGAGTCTTACAACTTAGCAGGGAAGTTAAGTCATATACGTACATGAGCCTATTTAAGCTGGAAAACATAAGTAGTTTAAGAGAGAGTGTTCAGAGACCAAGTCAGTATTCCTCCTGGGTAAGCAGATTAGAACATATTGTGTAAAAGAATAAAATAGGAAATATGAGAAGTGTAAAAAGATAAAACTAGAAACAAGAAAAACAAAAACTGAATGATGGTATATAGAATATTTTCTTGCCATTTAAAAAGTGAAAATAAATATTTTCTTTTAAATCCAACTAAAATAGACATCTCTTTTGTTTTCACCGATTGATTCAGTGTTTAGTAACCGTATGTTTATCAGCAAATCCCGTGTTATTTTCCCCTTTGCTCAGAGCCTTTCCTAATGTAATCAAAAGTCTTCCCATAGCCATAAGGCCAGGAAGCCTCTTCAGAGTCAACATACACCTCGTCCCTTTACCGGGGTTTGCAGAACCTGTTGCTAAGCCTTCCAGTTCCTTGAAAATTTTGCAGAGCAAACCACTGCCTGGTAATGAACAAAACCCCAGCAAATATAACCCCATTGTGAATCAAAGTGTGTTCAACAAAAGAAGGACTTGAGGTAGAAAGGTATGAATTGCATTGAAGATATTTGTGTATACACAAAATACTGGGGGAAAAATCTTTTAAGTTCAACTAAGAATTCAGCTAACCTGTCATTGTCTATGTATGTTATTTCAAAGTGGTAAAAAAAATCCCACTTATTATTTTGTAAGTCTGAACTGAATATATCAACAGGAAACCCAAGAAAAAGGATGGCTGAATCCTCACCTTTAAGTTTTGTAAAAATAAAACATCCTTTGCCTCACAAAATTTGCAACATTTGAGGGGCAAAACAAGCAAAGTCTGCCTTGGTTTACAAGTAAACTCATGCAAAAGACAGTCTAGAGTTAAGCTATTCAATTCTATATCCAAATAAGATAAGTATGGGGAACTGATATTTAGTCCATATTTCCTTTTTCTTCTGTCATCCTTTTTGAAGGGGAAACATCATGCATTATGGATGTACTTTTTTGTTAGCTGAGAGTCTTCCCTTACCAACACTCAGTCCGCATCTTTTCTACCCCAGACAGAAATATAAAAGAACTTCCCTCACCAATGTGAACTTCCAGTGAGTACACTGGTAGAAACACAGAAACTAGCTGTGCAGATATGAAAAGGGAAGAATATATTTGATCCCCTAAAAGGAGCAAGGATTTCTCTTTCTGGAACTAGGAGAGGCCAGATCACCCTGACCTTGGCAGATCAGTTCACAAATCTTGAGAGGCCTTGAACACATGAACAACTTTATTTTAGCAAGACTGGGGTTGTGATCCAGAGCTACAATATAGGATTTTGCCATTGTTAACAACACAAAGGCATCTAGCTGAGAGGACAAGAAGGGACTGACATTCAGCCCAGAGGCCAGGTGCCATGACATATTGCTGGGATAAGGAGGATGTTTTTCTAATTCACACAAAAGCCATGTGCCTGAAGGACTTTGCTCTGATGGAGTGATTTTCCCAATTCCCACGGGGTCATGGTATAGGCTTGTATTGGCCTAGAACTGAATGCCAAAGAAAGCTATTTAATTTCTCCTATTAAGGAACAAATGATAATTAATATGAAAGGGAAATATAATAATATTTTAAACATTTACTATGCTGCTGGCACTCTGTTAGTTGTTTTCATGCAATCTAATTAAACTCCTTCCTAATCTTTATAAGGTAGATGCTATTGCAAAGAACCCTGTAAACATCTTTCACTTAAAGGGCTCCCTAAATCAATCAACATCCTCCTTTCTTTCGATAAAACATAGTAAGTCTCATCCTGCATTGGACACTTGTAGCCACTAGGCTACTCCATAATACTAAAGAGTACTGACATGTATTTATTTTTCCACACACCATTTGAGTTTTATGCTCCCAAGAATCAATTGATTTGGATCCTGAGCCTTTTGTCAGTTGTCATTGTTTTAAAATTACATTATTTAAATAACTTATAAGCCAAAAAGATAGAAGTTCCTAAAAATATAAAGTTGTTTTCTATAAACATTAAGTAGAACATTTTGGGAGCCAAATAAAGATGAGTCAATAAAAAGAATAGCTATTGGATTGCATGTTTGTGCAACCACTGTAAAGTGCTGGGAACAATAGAAATGGACAAAGATCGCACAGATTGCTTCCCACGTGTCTAGGTTCTCACTCATTTTAAAGAAACTAAGACTGAAAATCATAGAAAATATACAATGGGTGCAGTTAATACAGGAACGCGTGGAAGTACAATTGGTAGACCTATACTAAAAGAATTTGTTTTTTTACTTTTCTTCAATCTATTGGTAAGTGGGTATGTATTTGTTATAATCAAATGCTTAAGGTTGGATGCATCACTGTTTTTTTTGATTTACCACTAACTTTATTTTTAAGATTGTATTTATTTATTTTTAGAGAGAGGGGAAGGGAGTGAGAAAGAGAGGGAGAGAAACATCGACTCGAGAGGGAAACATCAATTGATTAGCTCTTGTACATGCCCCGCCCAGGAACTGCACCTGCAACCCAGGCTTGTGCCCTAACCAAGGTTCAAAACCAGTGACCTTTAGCTTTGTCAGATGACACTGAACTGAGCCACACCAATCAGGGCTATCACTACTTTTTAAGAAAGCTTCTACTTTCCCCAAAGGGTCATCAAGGAACATTTATAAAGGACCCATGGAGAAAGCCAAAGGTGGGTAGGATTGAGGGTGGGAGGTAAGGATGTGGGGAGGAAAAGGGAAGTGGAGACACCTGTGCCTAAACAACAATAAAAAATTAAAAAAGAAAGATTCTACTGTATTATTAACATTACAGAGATGATAAAATTGAGTCTGCTTGCTATGTAAGTTGCAAAAAAAAAAAATCACGGCAAGGAGACACAGAGCCAGGACTGGAATCTTCGTCCCCAATTTTACGCAGTCGACATACACCCCCAACATACACATTAAGGTCTTGATGATTTGACCTCTGCTCAGATCTGCAGACGCATCTATTGCCAGTGCCCCTCTCATATTCTGAACTGCAGCCCTGATTATATCTCTACGTTCTATCAATCTAACTTCTAAGCCTTTGAACTTGAACCTTCTGTCAAAAATATTATTTCCTTTTTATATTACCTCGCAAACATTTACTCAACATCCTGGAAGTCTCAAAACTGGTGTCACTTCTCCTGGGATGATGTCTCTAACTTCCTCCCTTTTTAGGATTAGAAACCCTTTTGATATAGCTCCTTTATTTAAGTCTTTTACACTTTTATCACACTAGTTATTTCCTGTTACTTATCCACCTGTCCTAATTAGAGCACATGCTGTTTTAGCTTAGGGATTCTGTACAGCTCATCAGTGAATATAGAGTACCAAACCTAGTGCCTCAACATAATTGGTGATGGATACATACTTGTGGAAGGAAATGACTCTGAGAGGATTTTAATAAATTCTTTTCAGAAGATCAGAAAATAATAGTGCCACCAATAGATTATAAGCTATAAGAGTGCAAAGCTGGTAGCAAAACAGTGCTACATATCCATGACCCCACCTTGAAGACTTGACGTCTTTCAAAAATCAGTTGATATGCACCTTGTACAAGTAATTTTTACTATTCCACGATTGACAAATTTAAAATTTTAAAAGAAACATGCTGAGAAAAGAGGTATGATACTCAGAAAACAGCTTTTATATACTAAGTACTTTTAAAATTTCCATATTGCTACGTGAATTGCATTATTTTCAGACTCTACTAATTAAAAATGTATAATTATTCAGTTATAGACTAGGGTGAAATTCAAGGATAAAAAATAAAATTTTTAAAGCCAAAGAAAAGTGAAAGAAATGAATTCAGGACAAATATTTATCTGATTTAAAAGAATTACTCAAGCTCATTAGAAGCCTTTATCTGCATAAAAGTAATCAATAGTATAATTGCAAATCATTGTCTTCAATTCTTTAAAGCAAGTTCCTTAGCAGGATTTCTATGCAGTCCTTTTGTTTTAACCTACATTAGGTTAACCAAAAATAATTAAGTTAATTTTAAAGAGTATGATTTTTATCTCTTGTAAATTGAAACTACCCTTCTATCTATTTCAAGCTACTTTCAACCTTTTTTTCTACAGTACACGTAAAGGAAAATCGCATATCTAGTCATTCACTTATTCATCCTTCCAAGTCATTTTATAAGCACTGACAACTAACAAAGGACAAACATATATGATCCGTCTTTTCATGGAGCTATATTCCTCTGGAAACACGGGATTTATACAGGGCAAGATGAAGAGTGGCAAGTGTTCTATGGTGAAAATAAAAGGGTGTACTCTGACATGGAGTTACTTCAAGTTGAATACTCAGAAAATATTTTTCTGAGCAGATATTTAAACCAAGGCTGAGCAGTAAGGAGGAGCCAGCCATTTAAAATTCTAGGAAAACCATTCCAAGATGAAATAAACAGCTAGACCAAGGTCCTGGTAGCATAGGAGGAAGGCACAGAATGAAATAAAATCAGTGAGATTAGCGAGGATTGGATCATGTAGAATTTTGTAATCTAATAATATGAATTTTATTTTAAGGGTAAATGTGTGTCATTAGAGATTTTTTTAGGATATGAGAGATAGCATATGATTCCAAGTTCCTAACATATCATATAGAGACTGGTTTAGTAGACACAATTGGGAGTAGGGGAACATAATGAAAATTAGTTACAAGCCACTTCAATTATCAACATTAGATTTACTGGTAGCTTTGGAGATAAAAAAGAGTGGGCAATTTTAGGATATTCTGAAGGAGGAATTTATAAAATGCAGAGATGTTCACCAGAGGTGAGAGAAAGAAAGGAATAAAAATTGAGTTCTATGTTTTGGGTTGAACCATTAAATGGTATTGACATTCACTCATATGGGAAAGACTGGGGAACTAATAATTGGGATTGAATCCTCTGTTCTGAACACTTAATAACTGAGATACTTATTGAGAATCCAAATGGAGAAGTCACAGAGAGTTAGCCCATGACACTGGGGTTCAGAGAAAAGAGATTGACGTGGAAACAATAGACTTAGGATTCACCAGCGAAGAGATTAAATCGAAAGTTGTAAAACTAGGTAAAATTACCTAACAAAAGAGTAGAGACTTAAAAAAAAGGAAAGAGAGAGAGAGGTTCCCAGAAATCAGGTGTATACAGCACACTGATTTTTTTAAAGGTCGGGCAAAGGTACTCAAAACTGCACAAGAGAAGCAGAAGTGATCCATTAGGAAAAAGTGAAAGCCAAGATATTCAGCACCATAGAAGCCAGAAAAAGAAAATGTTCCAAGAAGGAAGGAGTCATATACTCTGTCAAATATTGTTTAAATCTAGTGAAATGAAGACAGAAACATGGACTACTTTTGGCAAAATGTTGGTTATTAGAGACAATGCGATGAATAGTCTTAGCCAGGTGGTAGACATGGCAGTCTGATTTACATGAGTTTAGGGAAGAATGAAAGTAGAGAAATTTCACAGCAAATGAATGGTAACTTCAGAAACAACAATTTTGCTGTAAAAATGAACCACAAAAATGAAGATACAAATGAAGTGGGACATGACTTCCATGGAGGGTTGTTTAAGATTGATGATATTTAGGCATGTTTGAACTCCAATAGTAATGCTCCGGTTAAACACAGTGTGTTGACAAAGGAGAAAGGGATTAAAGACTGGAATTCTTGAAAAGGTGAGAGCCATATAGAGCACATGTGGAAGGGACAGCTGTGACTGTAACAGGGACATCTCATCCATTGTAACAGGAGGGAAGAAGAGTATGAAGCAGACAGATAAGTTGGTGAGATTGGTACTGAGAATAACAGTTACCTCCTGATTGCTTCTACCGTTTTATCATGACTGGGAGTGGAGGAAGAGTATGGGATATTTGAGGAAAGAGCTGAAAGGAGGAAAGAGGTGAAAATGGTCACCTGGATAGATGAAAAAGGAATGAATTGGGGTTGCCAAGCAATATTGGTAGCCTATTTGATTTTTGTAAATGTGAATTTAAAGTGAAATGCTTACAACCAATGCCACAGAAATTAGAAAAAAAAGATCATAAGGGATTACTATGAACAATTATATTCCAGCAAATCAGAAAACCTAGAAGAAATCAATAAATTCCTAGAAACTACGACCTACCAAGACTGTATCATGAACAAATGGAAAGCCTGAACAGACTAATATCAAGGAGTTGAGTAGGTAGTCATGCCTCCCCTCCCAAAAAAGCAGGATCACTTGACATCACAGGTGAATTCTACCAAACACTTATATTTTAAAAGATTTTATTAATGTATTTATGTATTTATATATGTGTATATTTATTTAGAGAAGGAGAGGGAAAGGAGAAGCGAGGAGGAGAAACATCAATATGTGAGAGAACGATCAGGCAGTTGCCTCTCACACACCCCCAACCACAGACCTGGCTTACAACCCAGACATGTGCAGTGACTGGGAATCAAACCAGTGACCTTTCTGTTGGCAGGCTGGTGCTTAATCCACCGAGCCACAACAGCCAGGATAATGACAAAACTCTACTAAACATTTAAAGAAGAGTTTCAATCCTTCTCAAACTTGTCAAGAAAATAGAAAAGGGAACACTTCCAAACTCAGTTTATAAGGCCAGAATTACTCTGATATGAAAGCTAAAGACACCACATAAAAAGAAAGCTACAGTCCAATAATCCTGATTAGCATAGATGCAAAAATTAACAAACACTAGCAAACCAACTTCAATAGCACATTAAAAGGATCACAAGTCATGACCAAACAGATTTATTGTGTGAGGCAAGGAAGGTTCAAGGTAACATAGATCAATCAATGTGCCCAACCATATGAACACAATGAAGGACAAAAATTACACCATGATTGCAATAGATGCAGAAGTAGCACTTGAAAGAATTAAATACTCTTTCATGATGAGCATTCTTAGCAAATTAGGTATAGAAAGTTCTTACTTCAATATAATATGGTCACATATGAAAAGCTAATGGCTAAGATTACACTCAGTGGTGAAAAACTAAAAGTATTTCCTTTAAGATCTGGAACCAGACAAAGATGCCCATTCTTCCCATTTATATTTAGCATAATACTTGAGGCCCTACTCAGAACAATTAGTCAAGAAAATAGAAGAAAACAAAACAAAATAAAACAAAAGCATTCAAGTTAAGAAAGAAGTTAAACTATCTCTGAAGATGATCATTTTAAGTTGAAAATCCTAGACTTCACCAAAACTGTTAGAACTAAAAAATTCAGCAAAATTACATTGATTTCTTTCATACAACACTAAAAGCACATGGAATAATGGCAAAAATAAACAACTGGGGTTATGTCAAACTAAAACATTCCAAAAGGTATAAGGAACACCTACAACATAATAGCAAAAAAGACCCAAATAACTCAATTAAAAAATGAGCAAAAGAACTGAATAGACAATTCTCCAAAGAAGAGATAGAAATAGTCAACAGATATATAAAAAGATGCTCAACCTCACTAATCATCAGCAAAATGCAAATCAAAACCACAATGACATATCACCTCACTCACGTCATGATTGCTTTTATCAAAAAAAAAGATAAATGTTGACAAGGATGTAGAGAAAGGTAACCCTTGAATGCTACCAGTGGGACAGTAAATTGGTAAAGCCATTATGGAAAATAGTATGTAGGTCCCTCAAAAAAATTAAAATAGACTTACTATATGATCCAGCAATGTCACATCTGGGTATATTCCCAAAGGAATTGAAATCAGTATCTCCAAGAGATACCATATTTTTCCGTGTATAATGTGCACCAGTGTTTTTGTGTGCATTATACATGGGACTATCATACCCATGGCATGTAATCATTATACCCATGTATAATGTGCACCCTTATTTTTCCTTCAAAAATTTGAGCAAAAAAGTGCACATTATACACAGCAAAACAGTATCTGCACAGCGATATCCCCTGCAACACTATTCACAATAGCCAAGTCATAAAAGCAAACTAAATGTCCATCTATAGATGAAGTAACAAAGAAAGTGTGATAAAATATAATTTCTAATATAATATATATAATTAATATAATATAATATTCAGCCATAGGTAAAAAGGAAATCCTGCCATTTATGCCATCGTGGTTGAACCTGGGGGCATTATGCTAAGTGAAATGAGCCAGAACAGCAGGGCAAATACTACATGGTACCACTTAGATGATTAATCTGGAAGAGCCACACTCACAGAAGCAGAGAATGGAGTGATGGCTGTATGGCAGCAGTGGGAAGGAGGGAACAGGAGGGTATTACTCAAGACGTGCAAAGTTTGAGCTATGCGAGGTAAGTCGTAGAGACCTCCTGCACAGCATAGTGCCTATAGTTAACAATGCAGTATTTCATACTTTAAAATATGCTAAGAGGGCATAACTAATGTCAAGTGTTCTTATCACAAAATCCTCACAATTATCATCAACATCATCATTATCATACTCATAAGCAAAAGGGTGACGGTAAATTTTTGGAGATGATGGATCGGTTTATGGCATAGATTGTAGTGATGGTTTTTACAGGTGTATACTTATCTCCAAACATTATGTACACATTACGTACAAATTTTTGTATCAAAAATTAATTTAAAAATGAAGAAAAAAATAATTAAAAAGATGAAGTGAAGTACTTGTCATTTTTTTTCCTAGCAAAGTTCAGTTCTTCTGGAGTAGGCACCAAGCAGACAGATGATTTTATCAGCACTGGATTTTAGCTGGCCAAGGAAGATCATTAAAGATGTGTGTGAGTGTCATTTTTGAAGGGTCAATAAAATATATAAAGAATTTCCAGTAACAAGGGAGGATATACAGTTTTAAATTCCAGGTATTTGGATTTTACAAACCACTTTTTAAAAAATGCCCTGGCTGGTGTAGCTCAGTGGATTGAGTGTTGGCCTGTGAACCATAGCATCACCAGTACCATTCCCAGTCAGGGTGCATACCTGGTTGTGGGCCAGGTCCCCAGCAGGGGGCACTCAAGAAGCAACCACATGCTGATGTTTCTCTCCCATTCCTTCTCCCTCCCTTCCCTTCTCTCTAAAAATAAATAAATAAATAAAATCTTTACAAAAAGTAATAGAGACTTAGGCAAGGGTCTGTCTTTACTCTTTCCAAGTAAGGACACTTAAACAAAAAGCTCTATTTATTATCATCATCATTTCATACTCCAAAATAAAGGTGAAAGTGTAGGAAAGATATAATTTTGAATAAAGGATAGCCTTACAAAATAAATTAAATTAAATTAGTTTTCTGGAAAACTCACAATATTGTTCTTATTTTCTTGTTTTATTATTGATACGTGAAAATTTATTCAGGGACCAGCACCGTGCAACTGGCCTGAATCTGGCACTCACCGGTGCAGAGCACGAGCGCAGAGTGAAAGACACCCAGTCCTGCGCGCCAGTCCTGATTAGGGCTCTCCATGTGATCTGGGTTCATAGTTTTTATGGAGATCTGCAAAATAAGAGATCTCATCTGTACACAGCAGTGATAGCTCTACCTCACAGAGTTTCTCTGAATATCAAATCGGATCACATGTGTGAAGTGCCCAGAATACCTGGGTTGTATTAAGCACTATTTTATGGTAAGTGTTATTAATATTTTCCTCTTTCCCTTCTGTGAAAATGCTATTAAAAATTATTTTCTTCCCAGTCTTACAAGGTAACAGGTTAAACATTCCATTAAGGGATTTGTCAATTTTCTGGTGAATCAGAGCAGTTTTCTTATTAATAAAATACTAAAGTAACAGAATGAGTCTATTTTATATTTGCGTCTAAAATGATAAGAACTCGATTTAATATTCAGAATTACTATATAATCCTAAATTTTGATTATATCTCTACCTCACCAGTATATTTTATTTTTAGAATTATTTTTAAAACAAAAGCATGCCCATTGTCTTTTATTCTGAGGTAATTATTATTTTTGTTCAGTTCTAAGAAATCCAAAGATGATAATTAGAGAATCGAAGAGCTGGTCTTTCATATATCAATCAGAATCTAGTTAGTCCTACAATGTCTTTTGTCATTTTCTTAAGTAAAAGTCTTTCTCAAAGTCCTCACAAAGTCTAATTCATCCAAATATATATTTACATAGTAATTTGTTCATTTCAGGATGGATATGCATATTGGGACTTTTTACTGTGAAAATGCAGCTAAAACCTCAAAACTCATTCAAAACTCAGCAGTAACATGTCCCAAGAATGCAATTGGAAGAGGGTGCCTTCACAGGCCACTGAGATGATGCTCTAGGAGAAGCCACTCACAGAACCTGAGGTTGTCTGCACATGTGCCTTTCCCAGCACCAAGCAGTTACCTGCTTCTCCAACACCAACCCTTCAGTTCAACCCTTGTTCGACCATTCAGTTCAGTTCTGACGCCGACTACCAAGTGTTAGCACAGACCTTACGGGTTAAGATCAGGTTATCTTATTAAATGAGTCCCTTTAACATTTTATGTAATAAATCTACTTCTGGCATGCCTCTGATTCGAATGTTGGTACGTTTGGAGATGTCCCAGAGGCTCTTTATACTATCTGTATTTTTTTAAATTCTTTTTTCTTCTTGCTATTCTGGTTGAATGCTTATTTCTTCCTTATGTTCCAAATTGTTGATTTGAATTTTGGCTTCCTCCTCTTCACTGTTGGTTCCTGGTACATTTTTCTTTGTTTCACTTAGTGTAACCTTCATTTCTTCCTTTATTTGCTGCCGTACGCAATGAGTTCTTTCAGCATCCTGATCACCAGTGTTGTGAACTCTGCATCTGATAGGTTGGCTGTCTCCATTTCATTTAGTTTTTTTCTGGGGTTTTGTTCTCTTCTTTCATTAGGGCCATATTTCTTTGTCTCCTCAATTTTGCAGACCCCCTGTTTTTGTTTCTGTGTATTACGTAGAGCTGCGTGGCCTATTGTAGAAAAGGCACCTGTAAGTTGTGTGGGGCAGAGCCTTAGCTAATCACCAGGGCAGGGCAACCCACTTCACAGCTTTGTGGCTCTGTGTTGGGGGAAGGTTCAGAAAGGGGACAATGCTGCTGCCTGGCTTCTGGAGTTTTGCCCAGCACTCGCCCTCTTTCTAGTCACTTCACTTACTCTGCATATGTGATTGGTGCCCTTCCAGCTTGTCCTGATGCATTCCAGAGAGGCTAGGTCTGAGTATGTTTTAAGTCCATGCAGGTTCTTTATGCAGAGTATCCTGAAAATTTGGCAGTTTCTTTCATCACCCTAACCCCCACTAGTTTTAGTCAGAAATTATAGGGATTTATCTTCCTGGCCCTGGAAGCCTGGGCTGTGCAGTCTGGCCTGGGGCTGAGATCACTTCCTCCCAAGGTATCCCTCCCAACTTTTATCCACCACACATGAATGTGGGACTCCCCCATTCCATCCCTGCTGCCTCTCCACACAACATTGCCTCTCCCCACCACACTGAGGCTGCATGCCTCTCTGCCCCTCCTATCCTTCTGGGTGAATGTGGCTTCTTTAATACCTTGGTTGTCAGAGTTCTATACAGCTCCATCTTCTGACAGTTCTGGGTATTATTTGTTTTGAGATCTAGTTGCAATTCTTTTGTGCGAGGAAGCGAAGAGTGTCTACCCATGCCTCTATCTTGACTGGAAGTCCCTCCTTGTGTCTTTACATCATCTTTCCTGTATGTGGCTCTGTTCCAGGTCCAAATTTTCCCTTTTTATAAGAACACAATCATATTGGATAGGGCCCACCTTAAGCCTCATATTAACTTTATCATCTGCAAAGACTGTATTTCTCAATGAGGTTCATATTCAACAACTTTTGGGGGCACACCATTCAACCCACAGCAGGGCTCCTCAGTGTTGTTAACACAGATAGATATGCCACCCCAACTCTAAGAAAAATATGGAAAGTGATTTTCTTAAAAATCTTTTCTAAGCTCTACTACCTTGTAACTAAGTCCCACGAGATTATTATTTTTTTTTGTTAAAAACAACAAAAACTTAAACTTTTGTAAGCCTGAGACTCCACAGTTCTTAAATGATGAGCTTGAAACAACCAAGGGCCATGTTTTGTAAACATATTTCTTACTCATCAAATGCTTGGTGATAAAAGTCAAACAAACAAACAAACTAAACTCCAAACCTCTCTACCAAGAAATTTGAAATTTTTAAAAAACCCTAATATTACTTTATTGAATTACTTGAAATTTAGTTAGCATTTCAGAGGGAAAGCAGACCTGAATGTTTATGAGTCCTTTCAGAGTTTAGTGAGTTTTATTTCTTAAGTAAACTTTTATTGGAGGAAATTAAGTTCTTACCAGAAAGAAAAACTAAATTGAAAGCTAGTGGTGTAGAAGGTTGTAACCTTAGACACAATTGCTTAATCTTTTTTTTGCCCTGTAATGGAAATCCATTACACTTTGTCTTGGAAGCTTTTGAGAGCAGACTCACCTGAGTCTGAAAATAAGCAATGGCTTGCATGCCTTGGAGTCAAATACTGATCTGGATCAGATCTAATGAGAAATGTACTACACTCCGCCACTCAGTTTAGTCTGTGTGTGCATGTGTGTGTCTTTCATAGTGACACACATAATAGTCTAGGCTTGAGGGAAAGAATGGAAACAAGAAAGAAGATCAATTGAAATTCTGTTTTTCCTCTTGGTAATTGGAATTCTACTCTTCCGTATGTATGCAAAACATTCTTGCTATTCCCTTCTATTTGTGGAAGAACAACTGGCTGAAAGCCTAAAACAGCTTCTCCTCTCCTGCTTCCCCCTCTGGCTTTGCCTCCCTCTTCCAGTGATGTATCTAGTGACGTGGCCACAGAAGCTAAATATCATCAGTGAAGGCTATGTTTATTGGAATCATCTCCATGTTTAAAATGTCAATCTGAATTCTACCTTCATCTTTGGAAATGGAGCACCCTTAAGTCCATAAAAATTATGCTAACACACTCAATTCAAGAAAGGTGTCCTATTGTTTTAATTATTAATGATTGATGTTAATGTTGTTATTTTATCTATTTTTTTTCCTTTTCACCTAGATTTGTAGAGCGTTGAAGCAAAGAGGGGAGGAGAATCAAGCTGGCTGGAGTAGGCAGGCTTCTTGATGTCAAACAAACAGAAGGTGAGAGGACTTTTCAGATAATCTATGCAGGATAATCTGCCTAGAAACATAGATCTCACTATATCCTTAGTGCAGCCATGTTGTAGCACAGCCAAGGAGCCATAGAGTCCTCTGGTTCGGTCCAACTTCCACAGATGAGTAATCTGAGGCCAGATTTTTGCAAGTAGTTGCTCTTGTAGAGTTCACTGATTACCCTCAACACACATTCCTCCTTCCTTATAGTAGTGAAGAATTTGGTTTCAAAACTAAAGACTATGTTTCACAACTCCCTGGATTATTTTTCCACTCCTGTCATAATGAATTATCAAAATTTTATCAGCTTAAAAGTAACACTCATTTATTATCTCACAGTTCCATAGACAAGAAACTCAGGTGGAAGCAGCTGAATTATGAACTGAGGGCACATGAAGCCCAAATGAAAATGGGGGCTGGGCTTGGTTTCTGCCTGGAGACTCTCCGGAAGAATCTGTTTCTAACCTCAGTTGCATTGTTGGCACAATTCAGTTCCTTGCCATTTTTAAAATTGAGGACTCTGTTTCTTTAATACATCACCCCTCTTCAAGTCAACAGTGGCATGTTGAATTTTTCTCCAGGCTTTGAACCTCTGACTTCACCACTGCAAAGAAAGATCTGTGTTTATAGGGCTCCTGGACTTATATGAGGCCCAAATAGATAATCTAGGATCATATACATATTTTAAAGTCAGATAATTAATAACCATAACTGCATCCCTTTGGGCATTTTATGAAACATTTTATTGAAATATTTTATTGAAATATTTTATTCATTGGAGTAACACTGAGGGCAAAGATCATAGATTCCAAATTCTACCTATTACATGCGTCTTGCAGTAGAAGCTGCCTGCCAGGGCTGCCACTTCCAGTAGGCATCACACACACCAAACACAATGCAAATGATGCCCCTTGGAGGTGTACAACATGGGAGACGTATACTATGTAACTAGTTTTTAGCCAATGAAACTTTTAAATTCAACAATGAAATTTTCAATCAATGAAAATTTTTAAATTCAACAATTAAAAACAAACAAATAAAATCAGGCACGTCCATTTTACATACAACATCAACATGAAGAGTAACTAATTTATTTTTTAAAAAAGTTCGTATCTAAAAGTATGCACTCATAAAATTAGAAGTTATCGACAATGCCTGATCTAAAAACAGCATTTGTCTATACCTGATGACTATATTTTTCTCCATATTATTCACTGAACAGCACTCAAAGTCTTTGTCGTGTTCCAGATTTAGCAAATTCATTAATCTGGCAGCAGCGTGGGTACCGTTCTGATGAGGCCCTCTCTGCAGAGAGAAGGCAGCCAATGTCTGTGATCTCTCAGCCCTTGGCATTCCAGCTGGGGACTTTTGTCTTGACTCCAATTGCTTTTACAGCTCTGAGCCTCCCTGAAATGTTACTCATGGTTTTTAGTCATTATTTATATAAAAATTAATCCTCAGAAAACATGTAAGTGCACGGGGTGCAATCTAAGGAAAATTGAAGCGTATAATGCCCTAAGTTAACAGGGAATGCAGATGATGGCTGGGAAACTGCCGTGTATAGTGCTGAACAGTTGCATATTAGGTTTCACCTTGACACTTGGAAGCACTTTTAAACCAATTAACAGTATGACTAACACTATAATCCTCACCGCACAAAAAATTTCTCTCAGGTATTACACTGTGTAACTATACAATTTATTTCTGTATTAGATGCTGCACTATAGCAGTAATGTAGATCTATG
This sequence comes from Desmodus rotundus, assembly GCF_022682495.2. NCBI lineage: Eukaryota > Metazoa > Chordata > Mammalia > Chiroptera > Phyllostomidae > Desmodus > Desmodus rotundus. Next base: position 52,529,422 of record NC_071389.1, read on the forward strand.
TGGCTGTGTCCTCATTTGTTTATATGTCCTTATTGACGGGCACTTAGGTATTTATTAGTTTTTACCCTTCCATATAGTGCTACAGTTGGCAATTGGAAACTCTTTGAGTACACATGCAAACATTTACCTATATAAATTAAAAGCCATCTTCAACTTCTTTTCTGAAAAACTCGTAACAAGATTTTATTGGAATTACATTGCATATGTTTATTATTTGGGAATAATTGAATCTTACTACCACTTATGAATATCTTTTATTTAGGTCTTCTTTTGTGTCCTTGTAGAGAGTTTAAAGATCTCTCCCAAACTGATTAGATTTCTTCTTAGGTTCTTTAGAATTGTGGTTGCCTATTTAAAATAGAATCTTACACTCCATTGGTTTTTCTAGTTGTTTCTAGCTCGATAGAGGAAAGTTTACTTCTATATGTTAATCTTATATCCATCATCTTGGAGGAATATTTTTTTAGTTCTAGTAGTTTGTTGAATTTTATGGCTTTCTATGCAAAGTATTATACTGTGTGAAAACACTGACTGACTAAGCTCTGCCTTCCGTAGCAGGCGCATATGGTACGTGCGCCCCCTTACTGCAAGTGACTCACAGGGGCCGTCTCCTTCAGAGGATGCCTCTGCAGTGCCAAGCTGCCTCACCAGGAGGTGCCTGGGAATTACAACCCTTCCCTCAAAGGGCAACACATACCCAAAGACTGATGATATGTGGTTCCCCCGCCTTAAATCAGAATGAACTTTGGTGCAATTTAAACTTCAAACCTCTTCCCAGGATCGGTTTAAAAGTAAACTTCATTAAAGGAGCTTGCCAGTCTTTCCCCATCCCCCGTTATTGGTCCCTAAAGAGACTGTATAGATAATTTTACTCCTAATCAACTCCCATGAAGTTTTGACACCACCGATAGGTCACCTCCCACCTATCTGTTTCTGGACGGGGGCCTTTGTACTATCTTTCGACTACTCCCCAACAGCCAGCTTTTACTCCCTTCAAGGTGATATTGTCCCACTGAAAATACAAAACGTAAACTATATTCTTGCTTAATTTATTTCCTTTCCCTATCTTTCATCCCTCCGGCTTGAACCTGGCAGGTTTCACCTGAGAGCGTTCCCCTCTATAAAGTACTTGTACATGAACACACATCCCGGGCTCTTCCTCCAGAGATCCCAGACTAAGACACCTTACATGTTTGTTCAGTTACACACAATTTACTCTTGGGATATAAGTTCCAGTTTTTCTTCTGTCTTGCTTATTTCTGAGCATTTGTTCTGAAAGAATTTTTAAATAATTTGTCAAGGTAAAAAATTTCTAATTAGAGGTTGATTTTTATTATATTAAACCTACAATACAACTTCAGACAAACTGATATTTTAATAACATTCAGACTTAGCATACAGAAATGTGGTATATTGCCTCATTTACTAAAGCATTTTTTCTCGCCTTTCAGTAAAAATATCACATGCATTTCTTTTTAAAGTTATTCCTACACGTTTTACATTGGCTCCTACTGCAAATGAAAGTGCATTATTATTTTTTTTATTTTTCTGACTGTCCATTGTTACTGAAGAGGTGACTGAGCATTTGTCTTTATGAATGACTTCAAGGATATGTTTAGGGATAATGCCACTGCGGTTTCAGTGGTGCTCAGCCTAGTAGATTGCTGAAATCTTAGGAACAGGTAAAGAATTCAAAGTTAACGCAAAGTAGATGGGAAAGAAAATCAGGATCATAAATGTGTGCACGTAATTATTTTTTTAAGGAAAGTATGAGGAGACAGCATGAGGTAAACAAAAGAAGACAAACGGACTGAGGTCACACTGGTTCATAAGTGGAGCAGAAATATAAAGGGTCTCGTGCTCTGTGAAACAAGCAACGGACAAGACGCTAGACTGTGTGTTAAAAAAGAAAAGGTCAAGCAAAGGCCTCAAATAATCATCTTTCTTTATTTAGCACGAACTGGGCCTTTGTTATCACACTGCATTTTTAGAAACCAACATTTCTACCAACAATATCTTCTTTCATAGCAGTTTCTTTTACTGAATGTGTTAGGATTATCAAATTATAAACCTTCGAGAAACTTGACAGTTTAAAGACTACCTGCTTATCTTCCTTATGAAAAATACAAATTTAAAAATGAGGAAGTTAAGCTCTGATTAGGTAAAATTTTATTTTCCCTCTGATTTCCCTTTTACAGTTAAAGGCTTCAGAGCTCATCCAAGCCAGAAGTCTGGGTAATCCGCACTTACCTCTCCTATAGCTCTTAACACATTTATATATTTATTTACATCTGTTTGTCCCATACAGCCTGTGAGCTTCTGTGAGGACAAGAACTATGTTTTAGTCATCTTTGTCTTCTAGTACTTAGTCACAGTAGGTGCTTAAAAAATGTTGAGTGAATAAGTGAAAAAAGAAATACATTCCCAAAGTTTTACAAATTAATGACAGAGTAGGTAGCAAAACTCAGACTTTCTGATTCCTAATCTAGTATTTTCCACAATCATTATTTAATTTAGTCTCCAAGTAACAGTTAATTTCCAAATCATAGGCCTGAAATCTAAAAGATTTAATGAATTTTTCGGGGTCACACTGGTAATATCGTAAGTGCCATTTTTTTAGTCATGACAGGCTGGTTTATCCTGCAGCAATGACCTCAAAAATTCCAAAGGCCTAAATCAACAAAGGCTTATTTGTTGCTCCTACTGTGGGTTCACCACAGGTGGGGAAGGAATTGACACCTCCATTCAAAGACAAAGGCTGACAGAACAGCCACAGTCTTAAATGTTGCTTATCTTGGTGCCAAAGGAAGAATGTTCTGGAACAATAATAGCTATGACCTAGAAGTAACTTTCCACTCACAACTGACTGAATAAAACTAGTCACATTGTCTCCACTCACCAATAAAGAGAACCAGAAGTGCAATCTCCCATGTTCCTCGCAGGGGGAGAAGTGGAGAGACTTGGGTAGCAATCATTTTCCATAAAAATGCAAGCTGGCTAGAATGATTATAGGGACTTACATGTAATAAGTATACTACAGATGTTTAAATTAAGTATGATTTTGATATCCAGCCTAATATTCTTTCTACCGAGCAGTACCGGGGTCTCCTCATCATAGAGAAGATATAATGGATGTGGGATATATTTTAAGATGATTCATTCAGATAAAATAAATGTGAAATTTTTCATGGAATTATACATCTTGGCTTAAAACCAAGATATCTGGATGAAAAATAGCTGTTTCCAACCACAGAGAAAGTAATTGATTATAGGAAAATCCAAACAACTTGTTCTCAGATTACTTATTATAAATAGGCTTAACGTCCATTTAAAATGTTTAGTTGGGTGATTTTCACAAGTGGTAAAAAAAGAAGTCATGATATTAAAAAAAAAAAAAAAAAAAAAAAGGACAGCCCTGGCTGGTGTGGCTCAGTGGATGGAATGCTGGCCTGTGAACCAAAGGGTCTCTGGTTCGATTCCCAGTCAGGGCACATGCCTGGGTTGTGGGCCAGGTCCCCAGTAGGTTGCATGGAAGGGGCAACCAAACAGTAATGTTTCTCTCCCTCTCTTAGTCCTTCTATTCCCCTCTGTCTAAAAATAAATAAACAAAAGATCTTAAAAAAAAAAAAAAAGGACATTATTGAGGTAGGAAAGCCCAAGATTCTAATTAGCTAATTGTTCCTGGGTCTTCTGTAGGCATATACCTTGCTATAAAAACTGAAAAATGAAAAAGATGTACAAAGTACCTGGCAATTTCAAGTTATTTGACCCATGTAAGTAAACTTGTCACAACTTGGGAGTAACTACTACAGTGATTAAGATAATAGTAACTGGTATAGCAACTACTCCCCAGAACTTCAATGACTTCAAATAAGATAAATTTATTTTTAGCTGCATACAAATATTCTAATCTAATAGGTATCTTTTTTCCACATTGTGACTGAGGGACCCAGGTTCCATCCATCTAATGAATGCATCATCCACTGGGGCCCCAAAGTTCTCGGCTACTAGTCAGAGAAAGCAGGACTGAGAGTAGAGAATGCACATCTGGAAGTGGTACCATCTCTTCTGCTCACCTGCTGGTGGGGAGAGTTCTCACTGGTGGGAACACACGGCTTATCTGGATGCCAGGGAGACTGGAGGATGCAGTCCCTAGCTGCACACTCCCCTCCCAGCACCAACTTCAGACCGTGGCAGCAGGGGTTTTCATTTTTAGAGAACATCAATCCATCTCTGCCACACGGTCTTTCTTGGCAGCCAGCTCCCTCCTTTGAAGAATTAATCACTCTTCTCTGTTGTTCCTCCTGTACACAGACAATGCTGTCCTGACCTTCATATCACATGGTTCCTTTAGGTGGTAAATAGGCAAGGGCAGGGGCCACATTTAGCCTTGTGCTTCCCAGTACATGGCCCTATTCCTGGAACAAAGCAATTATTCCACAAAAAATTTTGACTAAATAAATCTACTCCAAACCCTCTCTGCCTTCTTTGTGTTTCCACAGTTATGTGACCTTGAGCATCTTAAATCAGTAAGAATTTTATTATAAAATTACCAGAACTCAGTGATCCTGAAAAGTCATTGAGGGTATTGCATGGGAGAAAATATGCATTGCGTGTCTAGAGGTAAATGATGGTTCTCAGACCTGTCTCCCCTGGAAACCACTGCCCCTACAAAGTAGAGGGAAAGGAAGGTTCCTTTTATATTCCGATCTTAGGGTCAAGGCTTGAAATACTTCTCCATCCTTTCAGTTTATGTCCATAAACCCTGGGCTTTTAAGAGAAAAGAGTGTAAGTCATCACGGTTCCCCTAGGAAGAGAATAATTAGACTGTGCCCACTTACACCGTTTAGACTTTATAGTAAACACATGAGAATCATCCATAAGCAACAATGAAACATTTTGGGAAAATTCATTCTTAGGTAAAGTCTCACCTAGTCCAGACCAAACATGTAAAATGTGTAATGATATGTTTAATGCAGAATCCATGCCTTTATCCAACAAATGCTTATTAAGCACCTACTTTCACTTATTAGCCTAGATAATGTAAGAAAAAAATCAAACCATTTATTTTTCAAACTACATGGATAATTATAGAATGCCCAGCACTGGATATGCAGCAAGATCCTGGGGAGCATTTTTAATTATAACGTGTGGCTCTGTAAGTACAAAGCCCACGTTGTTTGAATTCCCAGTCAATACCTGTAGAATAAATTACTACCATAATAAACCCTCTTTTTGTTTTTCTTCGATCCCTCATCAGGAATTAATTTTTACTTATGGCCATGTTGCACTTGACCAGAATCCAGTGATTCTGGAAAACAGCATTGTTTAGAAATGAACACATCTTTTTGTGTTCCAGGCAGTGGCTTACTCCAAACAGTCTTCCCCCTGTGAGTGAAGTAAGGCTCCCCTTGTTTATCTATGGAAAGGCCAGGCAAAATCCCTCCAAATTCCCACTGTGTCTTATTAATGATTAGCTGAACTGCTTGTCCCCACTCATCAATTAGAACACACCGCTTACTAATCAAAGTTTAGGTAAGCCTCTCCCCTTCCACAGGCCCTTGAACTTTGACTCATCCTTACCCTGAGGCAGCATAAAACTCCTGCTTAACATTAGTCCTGCCTGAGAAAAGGCAGCCGCAAGTTAGCACTCATCTTCTCTCCAAGCCCACCTTTCAGCCACTTCCCCACTGTCTGTCCTTTTTAGCCTTGTTTACTTCTTCCTATAAATGGATACCCCTTTGTGTCTAACCTTTGAGTACTTTAGATCCCATGGTTCATTGCAATAGTTCCCCTCTTCTTCAATAATAAACCCCTTTCCCCCTTGCAATAATCCTTTACAAAAATGTCTCTTCCTACCAACTTCCAGATTTGTTTTTCATTTTATACCTACTTTAAAAAAGAAATACTCTCCCCCCTATACACCTAAATTAGTACACAAATGTGAACTAAATCTCTATTTACCAGACTCCTATCTTCACAGGGTGTGGTTTTCTGATTCCGACATGAAAATATTTACTATCATTCAAGTTGAATAAAAGCAAATATTTTGAACTAATATCAAATAAAGATAATTTTTCAAATAAGAGTTCTGGATTTTGTCCTGGGGTTTGGGGAGGACTTGTAGGAAGACGACCTGAATGTTACTGGCTACTCTGTTTTTGTAACAAACTCTTTCAATAAGATTGAATATGTACTGCCATCTACTGGTAAGTAGGGCAAAATCAAGTTAAAACAAACAGCACTGCTTTTCTCTACACAAATGCGTGAGCGTATTGGTGGAAAAGATAGACTTCCTAAATACGTAACACATGGAGGGTTATCAGCGGGGAGGTGGAGAGGGGAGGATGGTCCAGGGAAAAGGTACGGGGGGAGACGGTATAGGGAAAAAGAAGCACAAATGGTAGGTACGAAATAGAAATGGGGAGGTTAAGAATAGTATGGGAAATGGAGAAGCCAAGGAACTTATATGTACGACCCATGGACATTAACTGGGGGAGGGGAAGGGGTGGGAATGAGAGGGGGAGGGAGGTACAGGGCAGAGAGGAAAAATTGGACAACTGTAATACCATAATCAATAAAATATATTTAAAAACATAAAAAAGAAAAAATATGTTCTACATGCATTATTTATTGACCCACCATGTTTGAATCTTCTTTTGTCTAAAATTTTCTCAAAAATATTTTTTAGTTGCTAAAACATTTTTAAATATTCAGGGTTAAATAGGAACAAGTCTGATGGTTCACAAGTAGAAAAGGGTAGCACAGTTCGGTATAATACAGAGCTCTGATACAAAAGTGTGGTGTGGGCAGCAATAGTACCTGTACCATCTGGGAACCTGTTAGAAATGCAGAATCTGAGCATTCCCCCAGCCTTTTAAACAGAATCTGCATTTTAACAAAATCATTAGGTGGTATGCATGCACACTGAAGTTTGAGAAGCACCGGTACAAAGCATTGTATAGCACTGTGTGGGTTTAAAAAAAAAAACAAAACATTAGTCAGAAGGATTTTTTTTTTTTAAAGGGAGGCTCTCAAGATTTTAGTCATGGCCCCAGAATCATTTTTCATTTTTCAATCTTCAAATGGATTTCATCTTGCAATTAAACATTTTTGAATCACTGTAAGATCAATTGAAGCAGTCTTGAAACAAATTTTACCTCTGTTAAAGAAAGACAATTAAAGAACAATACCCTCGAGCTATATGTTAATATTATACATCTGAGCACATTGAGATTCATTATTCTGTTCAGCATCACTGAGGAGACTTTCCATAAGATTAATTACTGAGACAGTTACGCCAGCAGCCTCCCAAGAAGATCAAGGGACTGACAGTCAAGGGAGAGGCACAAACAAACGAAGGAGTTGAAGTGGAGAGAAAGGTCAATTCACATAGCAAATCACACGCACTTGCACACACACCCCCACTGACCACGGATCTCCAATGTCACGTTGACGGGCCATGGGAGTCACACTGTAATAGCTCCCTAGCTTTCCACAGATCCTGTAATTACATGTATTAAAAAGGGGTGTCGTTGCCTCAAGCATTTTCATTCAGTGTACCAGATGCCTCTTCCTTGAAAAATGAACACAGAAAAAAGTGAACATTCTACAGAATAAAAGGCACACATAGCCTCGGTTTTCCTTAAGTTAAGTAGAATACCAATTTCTTTGAAATTCATTGAGAATTTCTTCATAATTTAGCACATGGTCAAATTTTTAATGTTTCATGCATGCTTGAAAATGTGCATTTTCTAGTTATTTGGTGCTAAATAGATCAATCAAAATCATTAACTATGTTGTCCATATTTTCTATATCACTACTACCTTCTTCTTCTGCCTGACCCATCAATTAATATGAGTACATTAATATGTGCAACTATGACAATTAATTTAAAATTTATTTTGTTCTAGCAGTTTTTGCCTCTTATATTTTAAAGCTCTTTTACTAGACTATATTTTCTTCATAAATATGTTATTTAAAAGTAATATTGTGAACCACTACATTCTTAATAATGCTTTACATATTAAATTCTGTATGATTTAATACTACCCAAAGTAAGCCAAACTTCACAGGGTAAGGGTTGAGCCTTTCACAAAACTTCTCTTTAGCCCTGGCTGGTGAGTCTCAGTGATTGAGTGCCTGCCTGCGAACCAAAGGGTCACCAGTTCGATTCCCAGTCAAGGTACATGCCTGGGTTGTGGGCTGGGTCCCCAGTAGGGGGTGTACAAAAGTCAACCACACATTGATGTTTCTCTCCCTCTCTTTCTCCTTCCCTTCCCCTCTCTTAGAAAGAAAAAAAAAAAAAAACTTCACTTCAGACACCAGCCACAAATCCTGGGGTCCTGAGGGCCACCCTCACTTCTACCGGCTGGCTATGGAGAAGAGTTCTTGCATACCGCCCTCAGGTGGCATAATGTGATGGACTTGCTGGACACATTGCAAGTGCTGTACTTACAGTTGCAGCTTTATTATGGCAACAGGATGTAAAGTAGGGGAAATCCAGGAGGGTTCCAAACTCAGGCTTCTGTCACCCTCTCAGCATGAAAGTGTGGCGGTACTCAGAGTCCCGTCATTCGGGGAAGCTCACTGACCTTCAGTGTTCGGAATTTTTATCGGTGTTTAAACCTGTATGTAGGCAAGTCATTGCCCACATGACTCAACCTCCAGGCTCCTCTCCTTTCCTTCCTGACTGATATCTTGTAGTTCAAAGTCTCAATCTGTTAGTCATGTGATTGGCCTTCCCAGCTCATCAAAGACACTGCCATTACTTGGGAAATTCCAAGGGCTTTTGGAGCCAGGACAAAAGCCAGACTTCTCTTGGGTAATCAACTCCTCTTCAGTACACAAATAATAATATCGCTATCCTAACTTTCTTTAGGCTATAATTTGGCCACAGAACTCTCTTGCATTGCTGGTGGAGATATAAACTGGGTCAATTACTCTAGGAAAATGCCAGGCAATGTAAAAACATTTTGCTTCTGGGTGCATATTCAACGGAATTGTTTAACAAAAGACATGCACAAGAATGTTCACAGAAGCTTTCCTGGTGATAGCAAGAAAATGGAAATGACCCAGTGTCCATAGGGACAAAGTGGGTATTTCACAGCAATAAGAAAGAACAAGTTAATAATACAATGATAAAGTGGATAAATCGTATAAAATAATTTGGAAGGAATGAAGTCAGATGCAAAGGAGTAGGACTTGTATAATTCCGACTGACAGAATGTCCAGTTACCGGGAAATAGCTGCCCGTGGAAGACTGGCGCTGCCTCCTCTCCTGAACTGCTTCAACATCTACTGAATTCCCTTGTGTCTAGTCGGAGTCTTCCCTTTTTCTGGTTATATTAGTTGTGTATATACAGGATACTAAAACAAGGTATCATAAATAAGGTGACTTAAATTAAAAGAGTCTCACAATTATGGAGGCCAGAAATCCGAAATTAAGGTGTCACCAGGGCCGTGCTCCTTCTAAGGTTACTAGGGAATGAACTGCCCCAGGTCTTTCTCCTAGTTTCCGGTAGTTCCTTGTCCTGTGGCAGAATAACTTTGATATTCGCATGGTATTCCCTATCTGCATTGTCTCCTTTTCCCTTCTTACAAGACTACAGCTGTTAATGGAGAAATGGTACCAGATGTTAGACCTCGGTCCCTGAGTTCTGGCTAAAAAAGAATTCAGAGCCATGACTCAAATAAAGTAGAAGTTTATTTAAGTCACAGAGGTAGAAAGGAGCCTGCTGGGCTGCATGGAGTCGGGAAAGTTAGAGGCCAAAGAACGGGGCCTTGGAGCTTAGGAGAAAGAGAGGCAAAGAGAACACACCTGGGGGTGTGGTTGGGGGAAAGGTGTGGGCCATGCTCCAGAGACAGCCTGATGGGAAAAGTAGGGGTTGGAAAAGGTGCAGGTGTGCAAGTGAGCATTGGGTCCTTTATCTTTAGGGGTTTTATCTGTTTTCCAAAAGTGGGGACCCTAGGAGAGATCCCAGAATAGGATCTCAAGAGAATATTCATCAGCTTTCCAGGTGGGGCCTGTCAGTGTTGTGGTCTCTACTGAGCAGTGGACACTAAGACAAGGGGGTTCATTATCAGTGCTGCTGGTCCTGATGTCGGCCATGGCGCTGCTCTGTCTGATCTTGCTGCTTCGCTGGGCCGGGGGCTGAAACACAACTGGGGCCCAGGTGGTATCCCTAGTTTGACCTAAACTATCTCAGTGGTTAACAGTCATGAGGCCTTGTTCCTAAGATTATTTGATGTGGGTCGGAAACTCATTGTCTTGAGGGCCCAATGCTGTGTGGGAGTCGTATGAGGCTTCTTCCTGCCCCCCTTGCTCCTCCTCTAAGGGGGTCTACCTCATGACTAGTGACATGCCAGGGTAGGAAGGTCAGGGGAGGGTCTAAACTACATGACCAAAAATATGCTAGGGGAGGAACGAACACCCAGGGGGTGAGGTCCCAGCCAAGTGTTGTCCATTGCTAGGCACCTAGAGCTTTGTGCCCCAGTGACCTGTGTACCTGGCTTATCATTGCAGCTCTGCTCATGCCTGTCTGACCACCGACTGTATCACAGCCACAGCGGGTTAGGCCTTACCCCGAGGACGCCACCTTAACTTGATCATCTACTCTCATTCATTTGGACTGGAAGTTAGGACTCTGAAATCTTTCATTTTTTTTGGAGAGGCACAAAATTCAACCTATAACTTTAGCCTCCAATGTTCTTCGTGTTAATTCTAATACTACAATGTTCTTCAACTTTTATATTTTTATTGGGATGTAATTGACATACAACATTGTACTAGTTTTAGGCACAACATAAAGATTTGATATTTGTATATATTGAGAAATGATCATCACAATAAGTGCAGTTAACATCCACCACCACACAGCTATAATTTTCTTCTTGTAATGAGAACTTTTAAGACCTACTCTCTTATCAACTTTCAAATATGCAATATGGTATTATTAACTATAGTCACCATGCTGTACACTACATCCTCGTAACTTCTTTTTTCCTAGCTGGAAGTTTGTATCTTTTGCTACCCTTAGCAAACTTTGCCCCACCCCCTGCCTTCACCTCTGGCAACCACCGATCTGTTCTCTGTATCTATAAGCTCATTTATTTATTTATTTATTTTAGATTTTACATATAAGTGAGATCTTACAGTAATTTTCTTTCTTGTTCTGATTTATTTCACTTAGCATAATGCCCTTAAGATTCATCTGTGATGTCACAAGTGGCAATATTTCCTGCTGAAAAGTATTCCATTGTGTATGCATGTATGGTGTGTGCAATATACGTAATATATTATATGTATATATGTGTGGATACATAATATATGTGCTATATTATATGTCTGTATAACTTCTTTATATCATATCTTCTTTATCTATTCACCCATCAATGGCTACTTAAGTTGCTTTCATATCTTGGCTATTATAAACAGTGTTGCAATGAATATGAGGGTACAGTCATCTTTTCAAGTTAGTATTTTCATTTGATTTGGATAAATTCCCAGAAGTAAAATTGCTGGATCTTATGGTAGTTCTGCTTTTAATTTTTTGAAGAACCCCTATGCTGTTTTATTTTTATTATGCATTTATTTATTTTTATTTAGAGAGAGGGGAAGGGAGGGAGAAAGAAAGAGAGAGAAACATTGATGGATTGCCTTTGGTACTTGCCCTGATCAGGGACTGAACCAACAGCTCCGGCATCTGCCCTGACCAGGAATCAAACTGCAACCTTCTGGTTTGAGGGACAACGCCCGACCCAGGGCCCCTGTACTGCTTCAAATAATGGCTGCCCCAGTGTATATTCCTACCAGCAGTGCACAAGGGTTCCCTTTTCTCCACATGCCTCCCCACACTTGTTATTTTTGTCTTTTTGATGACAGCCATTCTACCAGGTGTCAGGTGATACCTCGATGTGTCTTTGATTTGCGTTTCTCTGATGATTATTGATGTTGAGCACCTTATCATGTACCTGTTGGCCGTCTAAGCCTCCTTTGGAGAAATGTCTGTTTGTATTCTCTGCCCTTTTTTAAAATCAGATTATTTGTTCTGTGTGCTATCGAGTTGTTTGATTTCTTTATATATTTTGGATATGAATTCATTATCAGATATATGATTTTCAAGTATTTTCTCCCATTTGGCAGGTTTTCTTTCATTTTGCTAATGATTCCCTTTGCTGTGCAGAAGCATTTTAGTTTGAGTTAGTCCCACTTGCTTATTTTTGCTTGTGTTACCTTTGTTTTGGTGTCAGTTGAACCTTTATGTTAACTGTTAAATACTGAGTCCTCCTGCCTAGGATTTCCTGTGTGGCTCCTTTCCTGGCAGGACTGAGATGACACCCTTCGTGTCCACACATAATCTCCAACCCATTCGCATTCAGTAGTTGTTCCAGCAATTCCTCACAAAGCATCACTTTCCAACACCAAGGATTCTAAAGCATCCAGAAGTCTAGAGATCCTGCCACAGTACAGATACAGGCAAAACCGCTAGTTAATCCCCAGTCCAAAGGAAGGTAGAGAGAGAGACATTGAAATGGTAATGTCTCCTCAACTATCCATTTCCTTCATCCCCATTCCATTACCTAAATTCAAGTCTCAAATTCTCCTGCCTGGATTTTTTTTTTTTAACAACCAGTTAATGGGTTTCCTGCCTCCAGCACTATTTCCATCAAACCCATTCTTCACCTAGGCTCAGAATGATCTTTCTAAATCACCCATTTAATCATGTCTTTCTCCTCAAAACCCTATGTTAGTTAACAGATGCTCTTAGTATAAGGCCCATTGTTGTAATAATACTTATCAGGCCCTTAACTGAATGAATTTCAGTTGTTTGAATTCACTCTGGTCCTTGTGTCCTGTAGGTCATTGCTTTTCCTTCTGTTTCTGCCTGGAATACACTTTTCACATCATCCCTTACATCTTGTGGCTAACTCAGCTGAGCCCTAAGTCCTTGCATCAGACTTTTCTGTATTTCCGAGGGCTAGACTAGGCAGTGCCCTCCACTGTCATCAAGTACTGCCATGGTATTACAGCAGGCATTTACTTAGTTATTAAATGTTATAGTAGGTAGTTACTCAGTTATTAAAGGGAGGGAGCAATGCTAATGGAATCAGACATTAAGCCTGATTAAGTTGGAAATGGCCGCTTTGGGGGTAGGTGGGGGTTCCTTTGCTGAGATACCCACAGCAGGAGCAGAACTGGCAACCATAAAGGGGACGTGGCAAAACTGGTAAAGGCTGGGGAAAAGATCAGATAGCGGCACGGAACCCCAGAAGATTGATGAAAGAGACTGGATAGTTTGAAAGAAAGCTTACCCCTTCCCAAACCCAAGGAAAGAGAGGGAAACCTCACAAAGACCCCAGTCCCGGCAGCAGCACAGTTGCGGGCGGAGTGGGAGCAGACACTGTGGTGGACAACCGGAGCCTTGGGTGCCTGGGTAATGGCACTGCAGCTCTGGGCCCTGGCCCTCCAGGTCCTGGTGGGCACTGGTGCAGGCCTGCAGCTCTGGCGGTCAAACTTCCTGCACAGTGAGACAAGGCTGGGCCACCTGGTTGTGGGTGAGGCACTCAACAGCCTCCTCAGAGGCCTCTGTGCTCTGCGCACCCTCCTTGGACCACCGCTTCCTTTTGGGGGGCCATTCTTTGCTTTCTTTTCTCCAAAGCTCTAAGGGTCCCCACAAGACTTTAAAGACTCTCCTTGGCCTCTGTAACTTTCCTTCCTGAGTCTAGGTAGCCAGTCTAGGCTTTCTCCCATCACTACGAATTGCCTCTTCTATGGGAAGACTATCCTTTGCTTCACTATACCTAGCTATAATACATATACTATAAATCTTGTCGCTTTTGCTTAAATTCCTCCTCTGCAACTGTCCCTGAAATTCCTTTCTTGCGACATGACAAGAACCTGTTTCCAGACCATGCCAGGGAAGACCCGCCTTGGTCCTAGTCTTTCTCTGGTGACAAAAGCCCTCGGTACTTAGCTCTTGTTAGGACAGCTATTATTCCACTATAATTACCTGTGAGCCCTTCTTTCCCAGCTACTCTCTGAATTCCTTCAGGGCCAGCATCGTATCTTGCATCGCTCACTTTTCTATTCAGCAATCGCCGCTTCACAAATTCACTCAAGTTTTTCTAAGTGGGTAAATGAGAAGAACAACCTAATTATTCAGAAAAAGATATTTGGTTGTTACTAATAGATTTCTGTGAATAGAACTTTCCCCCATACTCTTTTTTAGAGAATAAGTTCGCTCATCTTAATACACTGGAATATTGCTCTAAAGCTATCAGATACAAAGAAGTAATATTTTACATAAGATAAACTCGCACTGGACTTCATCCAGATAGAGTTAATTGCTGATGTCCCCAAAGCACTTCATTATAAGGTGACCAGACTTGAAAGGCTTGAAAGCCAAAAACGTCTACCTAAAACAGATGTCTCTCTCAGAGGGCAGGCCTTCCCAGCGTCAGAAATGCTTCTGCGCTTCGCTTCAGAGCGTGGAAGTGCTCGACACACAGGAAGCATGCGAAGGACAACAGGTATTTCTCAGATATTAAAAAAAAAGTATAGAAGTGAAGTTTTTGTCCATACTATAGAGCTCTGTTATTTTGCAAAACCAGTTTAATTCCCGTATACACAAATGGCCTCCAGGCACTGGAAAGAAAGTGTGAAAAAATTTTAAAGAGGAGAGAAAAATGTTGTACTCTTTCTCCCCTACCTTGCCAAACTGGAATCTGGAAACTGCTTAGCTCTCCAGAAGAGCTTATCACCTTGCAAGAGTGAAAACAAAACAAAAACCTAACATAATTTTGGTAAATAAAGAAGTATAAATATACTAATTTGGTGTATTATTGCAACTTAAGTATGCATTTTGAACGCTTCAAGAAATACAACATTGTTACAAGCTAAGAAGTTTTTCATTGTACCTACACATCAGGACACCCATCAAACACATGTCCAGTCAAGGAGTTGACATAATTTCAAAGCAAGGCCATTAATCTGGTGACAGTGCTCCATTAAACTAACTCAGATCATCATTTTTATAGAGGAGTGACATACTGGAGAACGAGTGGGAGCCCCGTTTACTGTCATCATTGACTAATTACAGCGTGATTGCTTAGCGATGGAGCCAATTTTTCGCATCATGTAGGAAGACAACAAAGATAAAGAAACTCCCACATGAGGTGACTCAGTGTTTAAGGGGATACAATTCTTCTTCTGACACTCCCCAGTAAATAGAGAGAAAGAGACTCTGTTCTAGTTTAGGTGAGATGGAAGGGAGCAGATTTCATTCAATGTTACATAATTATTATAACACATTTTATGCTATAAATAAACTATAAGAAAAATTCAATAGAATTCTGCGTAACTTATATCTCCACTTTATACACTAATAGCATTAAATATTTATCCCTCAAAAAATAAAATTTCTTAGTTTTGGTTTCCAGTTTAGAGAGGTGACAGTAACAGCCAGAAAATAGTGATGTATCTAAATGAATCCCATGTTTTTATGGTTTGTATTTACCAGCTTTTTAATTTAATCTGATCTTGTCATGAGGAAAACTCATGCGATGCATTTGGGATCATCCTCCCAGAGGTATACTCAATTTCTGATTATCTAGGATAGCAGACTAAAGGAAGTAGCAAAGATAACTAAATCTACGAATCACTCCCTTGCCTAAGCCTCTACTTCCAAATTTCACAAAGCAACTTCACTTCCAGCTGAAGTATTAATGATCAGGAAAATGACTACAAGGTGAACCGTGAATAAAAAGAAACACAAACAGAGACTCTGAAAAATATATTAACTGCATGATTAACTCTCAAAATACTCCCTTATGAGTCAGGCAGGGGGAGAAAAAAAAAGGCTTATTTCGTTGAAAAAAATGCAGGCCAAGTCATCTAGCATATAAACAGAGAATAGATGAATTGGATTTACGGGGTAGTGGAATAAAATGTCAGTTTCCGTAACCAGGAAAGGGGGCAGTAATTGGATAAGCATTTTTCACACAATTATAAAATATCCACTGAGGGCCTACAGGTGCTATGCTTGCTATGGGAACAGTGGTCAGCAAGGCGAACACGGTAACTGTCTTCATGAATCTGTTAGGACATCGGATGTTATAAAAGTGACTGCAATTAATTCATTAGTAAAAAGTTTACGAGGAGATAAAGGGTGTTAGGAAAATACAAAAGGAGGATCTGACTGAGTGTGAGAGGAAAGCATCTTCCGAAGAAGTAAAATGTAAGGGTCACGAAGGGGCAATGCAACTTAACGACCCTTTATGGAGCTGGGTGTAAGGTGCCACACTGTTCGTGCACTTCCGTGTGCGCGCAGTCCAACCCTCTGAGAATAAAATGTCATAAAATGAAGGAACGTCATGAGTCACAAATAACTACAATAGCAAATAGAATATATTTCCATCTAAAAGAGGTATTGATAAATTTTTAAAATATCAGAGAAATTGCTTTCTTTTCTTGATTAAAGAAAATTGAAGACATATTGCAATTAGATTACCTGAGTGATGTTCACCCTTTTTCATTTCATGGCATGCATATAATAATTACTAAAATTCTGTAGCACACCAAAAAAATATACTTTTTGCTGATCTGACAAAAAATAGGTATAATTTTGATTCGTTCACGCCGGATGCCTATTGTTGTATCAACTGTTGTCACTTTTTTTATTTGACAAGAGAAAAAAGGTCAGTGTCCCTTACTAAATAGTCGGGCATTGCACGCTTTAGAAATGCTTCCAGCACACTAGTGTGCCCACAGCTTGACAGTGGTTGGGTTATTTGAATAACAGTGATAAAAGACATACTTCTAAATGGCTTTGCAGCACCAGGAAAGGACAGCAGAGGCTGAATAAAGAGCTTGCCTGGAGAGAAGCCTCTCAACACTTCTTCCAAGAGCAGGCCTTATGACATGAAAACAATGGTCCCAAGGAGCCTCTAAAGCTGGGCTTCCTAGGGGAACAAAGGGCTGTAATTTGGGGACACGAAGCTCAAATTCTACTGGTTTCAAAAGCTTCCATTTTATGTCTTCTTATTCAATATCAATATTGAATCGATATTCAGCATCCGTATTCTAAGGATTGATATCACCCTTAGAATATGGGCTTATATTTAGGAAGAATGCTGGAAACCATTCAGGCTTTCTATTAGGCTGTATCAGTA
This sequence comes from Desmodus rotundus, assembly GCF_022682495.2. NCBI lineage: Eukaryota > Metazoa > Chordata > Mammalia > Chiroptera > Phyllostomidae > Desmodus > Desmodus rotundus. The sequence goes on from NC_071389.1 coordinate 52,546,595, forward strand.
GAAATCCTGAGCCCCACAAATCCAACGATGTTGCCTGTTTGGCTGGTACTTCAGCGCATGGGCCGGCTGGTGAGGAGTGGCTATGCAGAGCAGTGTCGGCAATCGGCAATGAACAGTACTGTTCGCTCCTTTCTTTGAGGAAGAAATCTCAGTGCCCGCCTAGGCAGATGATGGTGACCACCACCCCATCACAGCCACCCCTGTTTATTAAGTGCTTTCTATGTGGCAGATCCCGAATAAAGAATTCAACATGCACGGCCTCACTTCCATCTCCGGGAAAGAGTCTGCTGCTGCTCCTCACATCACAGCCCTTACAGCTGCAGAGGAGAGGGCTCCTGCCGCACTGGGCCTCTGCCACCTGCAGTGCGGAGAAGATCCCAGAAAAGCTATGCGCTGCTTTACTTTAATTTAAAAAGGACTTTTAAAGTGGTTAAGTACTAAAAGTCAGATCAAGAAGTTTATTTTCTATTCATCTGATTCAATGGTTATTTATTGCTATTCTCACGTTGTATCTCTTCTTTGCTGCTTTCCTAGAAAGTAGTTCTATTCCTTCTTTATTTTCTTGCCTCCAATATAAATGGTCCTATCATCACAATAGGTAAATTAAATCAGTAAGAGTTACTACTGTACGGATTCAATGATGACGTGCCAGGGTTAAAGCAAGCTGATTGCAACTCAAGCTACCAGAAATGAACAAAGCAGAATTGTTGCCATATGTCCATATTTACTCACTCAAGGAAGGAAAAGACATGTGGATGATGTGGTAGATTGTAGTGCTGACTTTTTCTGAGTTTTAGTTGCTCTCACATTGATAGCTCCAGAGTCCCATCTCTTCCTTTCTCTATTTTTGCACAATGTTCAAACAAATCAGTTCCTTATTCCTTTTTTTCCATTAAAATGAGAAAACATTTAAACCTATATATCACTGTGTTCTTGGTTTCCATTTTAAATACACCTACACATTTTCATTTGGAAATCTCATGGAATTCTGGGCTGAAGCCTCTGCGGATATTTGGCCAATTAAGCCAAAAGCTCAAGACAAATGAGTCCCCTCAGAAAGATCTAGTTTTGCACACAATGGAGAGAAAACAATTGATCAGAAAATAGATCATTATCCAAGTCTTGCAGATTTACTTTTAACAATAACATTGTTGATTTTTTTAACCGTATGAAAAATGTTCTACTATGACCTTCTGAAAATGAATATTTCTATATATACATGTATAATTTCAAGTAGGACAAGGTCATTGAAAAATGCTCTTGTGGTAATTTCTATCCTAGCCATTTAGCTAAGGTTAAAAGTAAACAATACAAGTAATTTTTATGTCTATTCAAGTGCTTGCTGCCTTTTTGCCATTAAATTTTATACAATCTACTTTATATTGTTTACCTGTTTTAGTTATTCAATTCATTTCAAATCCAGATATGCTTTCTCCCCACCCCTCCTTCTCTTTGCTCATTTCCAGTTTTGGGTAAACTCACAGGTATTTGGGGACAGAAATTGATACATTTGCTGCTGTTAACAACACGTGTCACTTTTCAACCGTGTGCAGTGTCAGGTTGCAGTAGGTTCTGTGGAAAGTTAAAAGGAGATGGATACTTTGCTTCTGTTCTCAGTGAAGTCGTAATTGAATGAAATTCATATAACATACTTTTGGAAACATAAGATACACTAGAAAATACATTACAAATATTTATTGTTCATTGGGATTTCATTGCTAGCAGTAGTAAGAACAATAGGTATCAAAAGGGCCAGCAAAGACCTAAGCATCTGTAATGACACGGTAATTACATTTTATAGAAGGCCAAGAAGTGACAAGCCCTGTAGCTTTACACACATTGTTTCATTTAATCCTCACAAGAACTCTGTTTACAGTGTTTATCTGCATTTTACACATGATATAACTGAGGCTTAGAGAAATTAAGTATTTAATCAAGACATATAGCTAATGATGGCAGAGCTGGGATTGAAAAAAAAAAAATTACTCTAACTTCAAAGCCCAAACTTTTCCCATTTCCCCACCCAGCTTCTCAAGCTTTTTCACCTAACCAATCTAATTTTCGGAACTACTTCTCCATGCTATATTGCCTATAGCTAGTCTCTGACCTCAGGTGGTTATGATCATCCCCCACCCCTTTCCTTTGCACCTTTCTCCCTGCACTGAACTGTGTGCTAGCAGCTAAAGGGACGCCACCACCACTGCCACCAGTCTCGGCTTCCTGAATTTCTGCACTGGCGCCAGCCTCGCAGCCTGTGCTTCTGGCGGCAGCAGTCAGCGAGAGCTGGCTGCCGGATGCTCCAGCTGTTCCTTGCACGCTTTCCCTTCTTCAACTCCTTACACATTCTTTAAACCCTAAACTCCCTTTACTCCCAAAATATATTTTGAATCTGAGACTGATATACTCCCTAATTTGTGAAGCTCCTATTTCTCATCTTCATTTACCTAATTGCAATCCATTTTTAAGAGACAATTCAAGGGAAAGGAAACTAGCATTAACTGAGCAGCTTGTGCACCTGACAATTTCTGCTGGGCCTTTTGCATCTTATCTGGTTTTACTGCCAGAGGTCTTTATACCTAAAGTAATTGCTCACTCTGCTGAGCATCTATGGTGTTTATGGACTGAATTTAACAAACCTTTACCAAGTGCTCATTATTTATCAGACATTGTCTGGGATACTGATAAGAAAATGATGAGAGGACAAGTCTCTAACCTCAAGAACTTAACAGCTAATGAGAAGAAAGTCAGTGTGCAAATATATCACTATGTGAAAAGAAAATAATGACAGCTAAGTAATGGGCCATATGCACACCCAGAAAGAATGCCATTCTCAGAATGGGAGTAGGAAGGGTGGAATGAGAAAGAAAATTTTCCTAGAAAGGTATATGTCTCCAATTATGAAAAGCCTCCAATTATGAATACGGGTAAGCCAAAACAAGTCGATGGCAGGGATGAACACGCCAGGCACAAGCGGCATCATCTTCAGAGTGGCTCTGTGTGTCCGGGACACAGTGTAGTAAAGGTCAGGTGGACACGAGGCTGGATGCAGGAGGAACTACATCTTAAAAGGCTTTCTGTGACTTACTAAATTGTCTAGATTTTAATCTGAATGCGATGGGAGGAATCCAGGGTTTATTTATTTATTTATTTTTATAAGAGGGTCTAGGTTTCTTTTTTTTAATTTTTAGAAAGATCATGTATCTGAGGTGTTCAGACAGGAAATCTAGGGGGTGGCGGGGGGATAGTTGAGCATTGCACTATATCCAGGTGAAAATGACCAGGCAATAAACTAGTGATGGCCAAAAGTACTTTGGTTTGAGAAATAAATTTTAAAGATTTTAAATGGAAAGGTCCTAGAGGGTTTTAGATGAAGGAAAGAGGGGAACAGTGAAACAGTGGTATCAGGTTGATGCTTTGGTGTCTGCCTTGGCCACGGGGACCCCCGGGGAAGAGCAGCGTTGGCGGGATGCAGGAGCAGATGAGGGTGCGTTTGATTTCATGCACCCGGACCTTTCAAATGGGTGTGCCCCGCTCAGATTTCTGCACGAACAGATTGGGACGTGTCCCTTGTTTTCCTTTATTGTCATTTCACCTCTTTGTGCGCATTCTTAATCTGACAAAGCATTTTTTTTAATTCTTTGAGCAAAGAAGGGGCATTGCCTTATAATTCTTTGCTTTCACCATGATCACAATGTATTACATACGGTAGGGGCCTGGTACAGATTTGTCTGATAAACAAATTGACTGATACATTGTTATGGGTTTATTGTAATACATACTGAGTAAAGTTTATTAAAGTTGCCTGCGAAGCCTTCATAAAGGTTGTAAGTATGAAGGTTAGAGGATAAGCATCATAGTATATTGATAAAAACCTTCTACCCTAAGTATTTTATGCACTTCCTAAGTACCCAGTACCCTAGAATATATATAATATACCTAGTATATAATATATATAACATACCTGGTGTATAATATACATAACAGAGTTATATATAAATATATTTGAGAACAATAGCCTTATTTGGTACTCATTTTATTCACAGCTAATTGCATGGCACATAACAGATATTAAACAAGCATTTTTAAAATAAATTTATGAACCACAATCACTAAGTCATAGTTTATGTACCAAGTTATGCTGCAACCACCAGGTCACAGTTTATATAAACAGTTATGTGTACCATTTATTTATATATCACCATTATGAAATGTGAAAGCCCAAATTTAATAACAGTTACATTAAATAATAGGAGGCGTTTATGTAACATTTTCTGTCCAGAAATCACATAGTATCTTTGGTTTCTATCTCTGTGATATATTTGTATTTGAAGTCTGTTCCTTTATATCTGAGCAATTCTGCCTCCATCTGCTAGTGTTGCCAGGTGGAGGAGAGGCAGGGAGACCAAGAGATTAATGAAGCAACTCATCAAGTTGTTCAAAAGGCAAAAATACATAAGAAAATAAAATCTGTTGAAATGCCCTTTCTGAAGAGTGATGATTGCAAATTGTATAAGTTTAAAGTTTCTGAGAGGAAAAACAAAAAAAAGAAAAAAAACTAAGGGAAAACTTTTGGAGATAAAACTGTTAGTGATTTGTAAATATGTCCATTTTGGAAAAACACATAGTAGTATCCCCTTCTCCCCAGTGTCTGTGTTCCACCCTAGTAGCAGAGGACATTAACTCTTTCCGACCACAAGGGTGAAATTAACTACACTGGGGAGAGCAGAGTCCATTAGTGGAAATGGTTCCCCTAGGCTCTTCATTGGTGATGGACTCAGACACCATGAAATAAGGGTTCAAGTTAGTCTTTTCAAAGAAAAGTCAGTACTTCAGACCAGGAATATTGCCAGTCATTAACAGGAGGAAGGGAAAGGCAAAATAAGGAGAACTCTGCTGGATCTTGCAATTCTTTAATAGGCAGTGGAAAACTGGAGGAGTAAAGGACTGTTCCACGCAAAATTGTAGGACAATTACCAGACCTTGGCCCAGTGGGAGGTAAAATAAAATGTCCTTCAAACAGTACTGTGATGCAATAAGCTATACTATACAACTCACCATATAAAATATATTCTGGTAGAAATAAATTAATTTTAAATGGTGGTAACATAAAATTGCATGACAAAAAATTGATACTGGTAATGTTACCAATGAAAAAAATATAGAATGAAAAAATATGTTTAAATAACAATCATAAGTACATAAATCTATACATCACCCAAAACAAATATCATTAATAAATTATGGAAACTTATTCATTAGAATTAGATAGATAATTCCCTCACTAAATAAAACTTCTATTTGCTCATCATTCCTTACCAGCTGCTTCTCAGGCAAGTGCCATGTCGATCTGTAGTTGGCAGTCAAATTCTCCCTGGGCATAACTTTACTTTCCTCTACATGTAACTTCTAAAGGTAAGCTTTTTGTGTGTTAAAGCATATCAATCCTAGTGAAAATTCTGTGTTCGGTTTGTTTGTTTTTTGCTAAGCTTGGCACACCTGACAAAAATAGAAGATTTTTGAAATGCAAATATTTTTACTAGTAAAAGTATCAATCAGGACAGATCTGATAGAAGATACAGAATTAAAACAACAGAGATAAGATATAGTATTAGGGATTTCTTGCAGGATAATGTAGCTTGCTGTTTTTTCCTTCTTACAGGAATTAGAGTCGATGTGAATCATTGATATTTGTCATTATTCCTTCATCCACTCGCTTATTCAACAAACATTTTTAAGGTCTCATTATACCAATCACTACACTAGCCTAATTATTAAACATACGTAGCATAGATCTTGAGTTTCCATTGTATGTATAAAGATTAGAAATGAAGTGTCCTTGTGACGACCGGTTCAAGAGAATGCTCAAATATTCTCCCTACGGTGAGTGAGTATGACTCTGTGTGTATGGAAAAAACATTTTATCTGTTCTTCTGCATTTCCTAAAGCCCTGTGTTAGGCAAGTCCACCTGAAATGTTCTGGACAAAAGGCTGTAAGCACATGTGATGTATATCATTTTAGAGAAAAGGCATTTAAGGTTCTGTTGGGACTACCTTCCTCCCGCCATGCTCTCTTACCTTGCCACAGCAGCCTTGGAGGTCATGTGTGACAGATGCTTATGCTTCGCGATGGTGGCACCTCTGTCAGTCCCATTGGATATGTACTTTCAGAAGAGATGAGCTAGTTAGGCTAAGCCACTGACATTTGAGAGTCTGTTACCTTAGCCTAATTATTTGGGGCTGCTAAGCATGAAGAGGTTTATTTTGAAATGATAAAGTGATGATATGAAATATAGGTGACTATAATATACCAATTCAAATATTTCTTAAATTCTAGAAATCACGCATATCAATTCAGAACAATTCTATGTCATATAAAAGTAACATTCAGTTCTTTCCTGGTTGTTGACCACCCCTCTATTCATAAAAGAAGTTTCTGCAGTCACATTTTCTCACGAGATTGCCAGGTTTTCCGGCTGTAGAGGAAGATTGACAATGAAAATAATGATGCTGAAGTTTCAGTTCCCCTTGTTTGATAGTCCCTCCCCAAAGTCTTCCGCCAAACTTCATATTTGTAATTTCATATATTTTTTTTCTAAAAGAGGACCCACCCAAGTTGAATAAGCTTCAGGTCTCACAAAAACCCTAGGCCCAGCCCTGCCTGGTCTTTTGTATTACTACCTATTATCTGCCACTCAGCGTTATCTTTCTGTTGTCTTTCTTTTTATTTATCTCACTCTCTAACAGTAAACTAGATAAAAAGATCTTCTCTCCTTCTGGTCTGGGAAATCATCCTGTATATTTCCCCACTTAGGCGATTAAACCCAAGAGATGCTTCCCTTGGCTGAATGTTTTGAGCCACTGCTTTCCCTAGCTTCACTGATTTTCAGTAGCTCTCATTTGCACATACGGATTGGCATCTGTGTATTCACATACACATGGAAACACATTCATAGCCCCACGACTTACGGACACACACAGTAAGTATATTTCATGATGTGTTGCTGTTTCGCCATGTATCAAGATGACTGTGTTTGACACCTTCGCCGCATGTCAAAATAAGTTGTGCAAGGTTGGTGTCTACAGATTCCTGAAACACAGAGCAGCTGCTTTTGACGAAGTCCAGCTCATCTCAAAGGCCAAGTGTTGCACTCTGAGGCAAATTAGCTGAACAATTAAAAACCCACACTGATGGTTATTTTGCAGTTAGCATTCCTTGACCTTTTATGTAGAAGAAAACCAAAGTCTGTAGGATAACCAGGTGGCTTTCCTCTTTTCCAAAGTACTTTACTTTGTGCATCATAAAGGTTGTGGCAGGCTGGTGGCTGGCCCTTTTATAGGGAGCCTGACACGATCTGTATTCTGGCAGCAGAATGGCCGCGGGAGGGGAGAGCGGATGCCAGGAACAGTGTAGTTGACAATTATGCACGCAGGTAGTGTTAGGAACTCTTTCCAAAGCTATGATAAAGTGCTTCGTTCTTTATTTAAATTCTCATAATCACTCTTGTTCTTTATCTGAAAAGCCACATTTTTAGAAGAAGCAAAATTCTAAAAAATGTCAGTGTTCAAGTTTGTTTTTTCTCCCTTTAAATGTGGGGAAGAAGGGAGAACAGGGGGGGTTTGAAATTACTATAAATGGGACTTTGAACCTAAAAGTTGGTTTCTAAGCAGAACAGTTGAGATAGTTAATTCAAACAGTAAGGCAGAAGAAAGGTTTCTTCTTGGTATTTCATTGCCAGGTGAGCCAACCGCACATATGTTAGGGATTTTGTGATGGCAGCCCCCTTAGTTGTGGTACAAAGTTTCCTATTGATTAAATCATGATTAGCTGCTGGCATAGGGTAATTAATGGGGCTACAAAGCCTTCACTATAATTGCATTTGCTTTTGGATTAAGTAAGAAACAAAAGAGATGTGCTTGATCACACTGCATTCAGTGGCTTAGGAGCGTATCTTTAACGTGTGGTTTTCAAGGTGGCCACAACACACGAAAGGTCATGGGGGTAGTTCATGGTACATACTGGAAGGCGTACCGATCTCTTGTACCCGGATTCCATGGGTCAGAATTCAGTTCTGGGACTCCATGAACTGTGCAAGGTGGGCTGGAAAATATAGACTGTGTCCTGGAGAAATAGAAAATAGGTCTGATGAAAGCCGGCCAGTCATGGGGACCTCGTGCAGGTAACATTGATAGGTCTTCATATTTGTAAGATGTGGTGAGATAAAAGAGGGAAGGACATCTTTTAAACTTTTAATATGGGAAACAATTTAGCTGGTTACAAATCTATGGGAGTTTGGGAATATTAGAGGAGAAGCAAGATTAGAGATTAGGGAATTATTTTTAAAATAATGATTTCCATAGTAACGTATGATTTTTTAAACATTTAAGGCCTTCAAACTAGAGATGTCGAGCATACATTTGGAAATGTAGGAAACTTATTAAAACTAAAGATGTAACCTAGAGATACAGACTTTTGATTCTTCAAAATATACACAGTAAGAGGCAGTAAAGGTCATGAGACTGACCTGTAACACCACAAAAATAGGGAAACAGAGCTATAAATGTAAAGGTACTAAGTGTAATATAATATCTGCCTCAGTACAAAGTAATAGAAACAGAGAGATGAGTAAAATGATCTTTGCCTTTAGGAAGCTCACAGTTGAGTGGAAATAATCAAGGAAATTATTGACAATCTGCTGTGCAAAAAGTTATAAAAGGCCCAAATGGAATGAGAGCATAGATTCAGGATGACAAACAAGCATTCGGTACAGGTACTGACTGAATGAATGAATTGCATGTTCAACTATATCACACACAGAATCCTGCTACTTCTTGATGGTTTCCCTGAAGTCTTACATGGAGAGCTGACGAACCCTCTGAGAGCTACTCAGAGAAAACACCCACCTCCACTGCTCACACTTCCCTCTGTTAAGTGCTTATTTTGTGGAAGGCACTGTGTCGCTTTATGTGTTTTTCTCATTTTAGTCTCATAACAATACTACATGACATGGATTATTATTTTCATTAAATTCCAAAAAATGTATGTATTCTTTCCAAATACAAAACAAAAAACTGGGGTAACAAAGATTATCTAGCTTGTTATGGGAACCTACACCTGTCACACTTTTTACCACCTCACCGTATCTCCCTTTGTTTTTTTTTTGAAGAATCATCAGAAATACTAAGATGACTAAATTATTAGCTATCTTCAGATTAACAGGAAAGTGGAAGCTGGCACCACGGACTTAAATAGATGGCTGTTGTTCTACAAAAAACTTAGAACATTGCTACCAGAATTTTTAGCGGTCAAGCATAAAACCACAACTGATTAACTGTTGTTACAAAACACTTTGTTTTGGGAAATTTACCATAGACTAATAAAATTAGAGAATTTAAAAAACTTCCTTTATAGTTGATGAGTATTAAAGAGAAATTTTGAATGGCATTAGATTTTATTAAGTGAGCAATGTCATAATAATAGTGACACATTTATTTACTAAATAAATGAAAACACTATTAAAAAGTGACTAAAAATTTACAAAATATTTTACATCTTTTTAATAATGTTCTTTATTTTTCCAATTTGATACCATGACAAAGTATTCGATAGACTTAAAATTAGTATGTGCCATTTCTGTATACTTCACGATCACAATTAGATAATTATATGTCTTCTCCCTCTTTTTGCTCCATATATGCAAAGGCAAACATATCAAAAATAAATATAGAAGGTCTTACAATAACTAAGAAAGTTAACCGGAATGTTTAACTTCTCTTTCATATTTTAAATTTTCTGAATGTAAGAGCATGAATGACTGCTGTAGATGTGAAAACTTTATTTTGAAAAACAATTCAGATATTGTTTTAACAAAATAAACAGAAAATATAATTAAATATATGCAAGCAGGTAATGAAACTAATGTACACAGTGTCTTAATAAAACTCAGCAGTTGGGACAGAAACAACTATGGTGACATTGCCAGGAAAACTGAAAACAGCTTACGAATTGCTCCACTCTGGATATGAAACAATGCAGGCAACGTGTTTTACAATAGTTCCTGCAATAAAGGAGATCAGTTTAATTGCTCCTCGGGCATGTGGATATACAAGGAACCTTTGGGGGGTGACAAGTCAACTTGATTCAACTTAAATTATGAACAGTAAGAGAAACATTTTCATTACTTTTTATATTTTAGAAATATTTATATACAAATCCATCTTGTGACACAGAGTATTTCTTCTTTCATCATATTATTTCAAAGTCTTTTAACCAAAAAATAATGGCCCTAATTCAAAATGACCCTGGGGTGTGAACTGGCATTGGTTCATTCTGTCATTCCACTGGGAACTTTTAGGAGTAAATTTGCTTTCACAACGGCTACTCTTGCTTTAGCATCTTGTAATCTTTCAGAAGCTTTTTGGAAGCCAAGCATATCTAAAACAAATTTTTCTTCACAGTGTCTTTTATATGCTTCTTGAGCCCTAAGAGGAAAAAGAAAGGTAATAGAATAAGACACTTTAAATTACTAAAACCACAACATTCAAATTGTTAATAATAATTCAATGTAGTCAAAATATACATATGCAAACAGGAAATAAGATAAAACTTCACTTATTTTTTTTAGTTTGCTGAAAGATTTAAAATAAATTTTTAAATATATAATATTTATTATATTTTTAGAACATTTATTACATACAATTTTGTTATAACATTCACTAATATCCGTGTTAGGTTAATATTTCTTTTTTTAACATTTTATTTATTTATTTTTAGACAGAGGGGAAGGGACAGAGAAAGAGAGGGAGAGAAATACCAATGTGTGGCTGCCTCTTGCACACCCCCTACTGGGGACCTGGCCTGCCACGCAGGCATGTGTCCTGACTGGGAATTGAACCAGTGACGCTTTGGTTTGCTGGCGGGTGCTCAATCCACTGAGCTACACCAGCCAGGGCATATTATTAAGTCAATATTTCTAAGATCTCTACTGGCTGTAATAGAATCTATACAAACTATGGCTTACATTCCCAAAAAGGCATCTAAACCAGACTATGCTGTGGTTTGCAGGACTTTTACTTAAGACTCACTAAATCCAAGCTTCTTCTAGGTCTCTGTTATTGACTGAACTGTGTTCCCTCCAAATTTACGTGTCAAAGTCCTAAATCCTAGTCCCTTAGAATGCGACTGTATTTGGAGAATAGGTCCTTTAAGAGGTAATTAAATTGAAATGGGAACATATGGGTGAGCCCTAGTCTAATATGAGAAGAGGAAGAGACACCAAGGATGTACACACGCAGGACAAAGGCCGTGTGAGGACACAGTAAAAAGCAGCCACACGCAGGCCCAAGAGAGAGGCCTGAGGAGCAACTGGACCTGTCAACATCGTTATCTTGGACTTCTAGCCTCTAAAACTGTGAGAAAATATTTTGCTGGACAATCCACCCAGTCTGTAGTATTTTGTTATGGCAGCCCTAGGAAACTAACACACACTCTAAGTTACAGAAAGATGAGCCAGGTCACACTGTCAAACCTGGAAATGTCAAGGGACTTAGAAGAATTTATTCATTCATTCTCATTCATTCAACAGCTGTGTATTATAATGTTTGGCATACTCCCTAGATGCTAGAAACATGAAGATTAAGTATATGACATGATACATGAAAAGCTTATAGAAAGAGAAGTGAAAGTATGTAAATACAAATAAAACGCTATAATACCATAACAAAAGCACTACCTAACAGGACAGAGTGAAACCTGAAGACATTAGAAAACATAGTCCGGAGGAGAGGCAAATGGAAGAGGAGGAGGCTCCAGGGTCCAATCAAAGCAGCGAGGGCATGCAGGGCGCCAGGCTCCCAGAAGTGCCAGCGCTCTACTGGCCTGGGCAATACAGTTCTGGTAAGAACAGTAGAGCAGATGAGCCCAGAAAAACAGAGTTTGACTAGATCACGGTGTTCTTTATCCATACTTAGGGGAACTCGGAATCTGGATTTGGGAAGTGAAAATGGGGCCGAAGTCTAGAAAGTTTAAAAATTATTCACTATGTGATTTTGGAGAAGTTATTTTCATTCTCTCTGCCCATTTTCTTCATCTTGGAAAGGGGGATAATCCCCCTCATAGGATTTAGTAAAGGACCAAATGAATTAACATATTTAAAATCCTTAGAGGAATGACTGACATTTTATAATTCCTTTTACTAGGCAAATAATAGTGGCATTCATCAGGACAGAAAACGTAGGAAGAACAACTAGATGGGGGAAGAGATGGGAGTTCTGTTTTTGTAAAGTGGAATGTTAGAAGCTCAGCTACCCCTGGGGTGACCCTAAGGGAGTAGAATATAGAGAAGCAAGGGCTTGTGTTGAAGAGAACAGGGAGTGAAGCCATTCTGCTTGGGTTTGAAACCCAGTTCTGCAATTTATTGATTCTGTGATTTTTGAAAAGTTATTTTAAGCTATGTCTGTATCATTTTCTTCATCTTTTAGATGGGAGAGTTCAATTCACAGGGTTTAGTAAGAAATAAATAACCTAGTACATTTAAAAACTTTAGAGAAATGCCTAGAATGTAACAATCACTCAATGAAAATTAGCTACAACTATTGGGTCTGGAGCTCTGGAAGATAATCTTGTCTGGACATGTAGCAAAGTAAGTCACCTCAAAAGGGACTTTACAAATGTAATTAAGGGTACTGATTAAGTCTAAAAAGGTATTGAAATAGCCCTCCCACAGATAACAATTATAAACTGTGGACAAAATGTAAAAAAAAAAACTATTTAAAAGAATTGAAGAGAAACAATAATTTATTGTAATTATATAGTGTATCAGGATCAAACAATTGGAAAATAAAATTATGAAATAAATTCCATTTATAATACCATCAAAAAATCCTATAAAATACTTTGACACAAGCTAAACAAAAATACACAAGGCCTATCTTTGAAGAATACATGTTGTAAAAGTAAAAGAAGAATTAAAAATGATAAAAGAATTTAGCCATAAGGAAGTATATAAGAGTTTCAAACTAAAGAGGTAAGGCAGTTCCAAGTGATGATGGTTGTTTTATATATTGATGGAAATTACTTTAAAGGTTGCTGGGATCCAAATGTGTTTAGGTTAGGCAATCGAGAGGGCTGTTCTCATGAATTTAGGAGTTAACCATGATTAAAGTAGAAGTTGGGGGAGAAAATCTTTATAAATCAAGATATAAAGACCACGGTGAATGAAGAAGGTAGTCTAGGAGGTCAACTGATGACCAAAATACAAACAAGCAGATGATGTAATTGGGTAACTGCCTCCTGTGCCGTTATCTTCACACTAACTGATGCTTGACTTCAAAACGGACAGCCTGTTGCTCTGCCCTGAACAGTACCATCCGTTTTTCAGAATATGGGAAACAATATTGTGGAAAACTTATGACCAGCTTAGCTGGTGCATAAGTTCTTTCAATTCAAAGTCTCATTTTAAGTCATCCTTAAATGCCCCTGTGGGTATTTTATCAATTTCCTAAACTAGAGATTTATAGTTCCCCTTTCTTCTTCCATTCCTGCTCACTCAATAGCAGCCACGGGGAGCCACTCTCTCAGTAGTGACTTTACTGGTTATTGACATTCATTAGAATGCTTTTAGGTAAAGTATTTGAACCAGAAAAAATTTTTTAAAAATCTAAAGTCTCTAGGCAGACTCTACTTTTTTTTATTGTTTGAGTCATAGCTCTTTTCTGTTTGCTGATATTCTAGCTTTATTTGAAAATATAATAAAACTTAATAATGCCTTTTAGGACAACACCATGTAACCTTATTCCTGTGTGCTTTCAAAGATAGTATCTTTGCAGCAGTTTACAAGGGAAGATAATTCAGTTAAGATACATTAGGAAGCTCACTTGACTCTGTATCTTCTGCAAATTAATGATGGCCAGACATTCAATTTGCTGTGATAAAACTAAGCTGATTAAATTTCCCTAACACTGACTTGTACTATATTTGTGTTTTAATATAAAAGTCTAGCTTTCATTCTCTTTTCCAAAATATTTTTATTAAGTTATAGGAAAATTATTTCCAAAAATCTTTCACACACAGAGTATACATTAATAAAAATTGTTTATAAAGTATGGCAGAGAAAAACATAAAACATTTTATGCTTAAAAAGGTATTATATAAAGTACCTTAGTAAATAGTTTAAAAATTGCTAGTTATAAACAGGAAAGGCAAATGTTTTCTTCTTGATGCCCCTTTCTAGTACAAACTATTTTTTTTGTAAATGATGGCATTTATAAATATAAATGAAATAGGCAGCTATAATGTTCTCAAGTATTTCTAGATAAGCTTGAAATATATGTACGTATTTACATAGTTTGACCACTTAAAATATAACCAGGATAAAACAGTTGGCTGTTGAGCTTAAATCTAATAGCAGGAAAACAATTGTGTGAGAAACTTTGAAAGAGTTAAAAAAAATACTGGGTGCACCGTCTAGTGTACCCTTCAGAGTTATCTGTGTATTTCAATCTCTTTGTGCTATTTTACAGCTCTGTAAATTGAGAAAAGCTACATGTAATGCAAATAATCCATGTCTATAGAAATGTAAAGGAGTTTTGTCCAGTTCAGTTACAATCAGTTATTGCCAGAGGATAATGACTAAGTTCATTTTTGATGTTTCTGACTGCCTGTTTATATGCCTGCTCTTAGAATTCTCACTTGAATTGGTTGTAATGTCTTACTAGTTTCTTCATTAATTAATGAGTTAAATAAAACTTTGCATGTTCATTTTATATTTATATGAGTCATGGTTTTATATTCTTAAAATATCCTTTGTAAAGAAAATGTGATGAGTTCATATGAATATCATCAGCCGTAAGAAAGAAGAAAACACTGCTATTTGCAATAACATGGTGGAAGTCGACAGCATTATGCTAAGTGAATCAAGTCAGACAGAGAAAGACAGATACCATCTGATGTCAGCTACATGCAGAATCTAAAACAAACAAACAAATAGATACAGAGAATAAATTGGTGGTTCCAGAGGTGGGAGGGTAAAATGGGTGAAGGGGGTTAAAAGATACAAACTTACGGTTATAAAATAAACAAGTCATGGGGATGTAATGTACAGCATGTGACTATAGTTAATAATACTGTATTGAATATTTGAAAGTTGCTGATAGAATAGCTCTGAAAAATTCTCATAAATAACACTCTATGGCATATTTAAAAGTGTTGAGAGAATAAATTTTAATAGTTCTCATCACAAGAAAAAATTTAATTATATATGGTTTCAGAAGTTTGCTAGACTTAATACGGTGATCATTATATAAAAATAACAAAGCAGTAAAGGACACATGGACAGAACCAAGGGGGAGGGTGGAAGCAGGGGAGGGAGGTGGGTTTGGCTGGGGTGGGGTACAGGGGTGGGGAGAAAATGCATACAACTGTAATTGAACAACAATAAAATAATTGAAAACTGAAAAAAAACAAAGCAGGATGCTATACATCTGAAACTAATATATTCTATGCCAACAACACCTCAGTAGAAATCTTTCACAACAAATAAAATTTAAAGTTACTACATGTAGGTTAAAGTATTTTGAATCAGTACAAAATTTTATAATCTCCTCATTTAGGTTTAGTCTAAAATTAAAAAATCTTCATAATGGAACAATTAAATATTTTTGCATTTGAGACATGTTTGTCCCAAGTGTGTTCTGAGGATTAGTGTTCTCAGATATTTCCTAAAAAGAAGGTTCTGTGGTAAAATGCATATTTAAAATGCAATGATTGTTTTTTCTGGTAGGGTTCTAATGGCCTTTACCATAAGACTGCCCAGTGGGATTTCGAGGTCCTAGACAATCCAATCTAATGTTTCTTAAGCACTCACACCTCAACTGCTCCACTCCATAAACCTTCTGCTGGGTAAATATAGGTAAAGCCATGTTTACTAGCTCATTCCTTTCCCTGTCACCTATTCTGAACTTTCCGATTTTGCTCATCCTCTCTGCAGATAAGGTTTTCCCCTCATATCTCTACTTTTCCAAATTCTAATCAACAATTGTAATTTTCCTTCTCTGCAATAATTCAAATGTATGCTTAAATTTGCCACTGGGCTGTGAGTTCTTAGAGGATCAAGAATATCTTCATAATTTTTGTATGGGGGGAGAGAACTAAAATGAATTGATAAGTTCATATTAAGCTTTCTCTTTGAAGGTTCCTTCCATTGCTCTCACCTATTTATTTAAATTTTAAATCTGTACCTTGATAGTTTTTATACTATTATGGCCTGTGTTATTATTTCACTCAGGAAGTCTTATTGCCTGGTGACCTAGATTTTCTGTTTCCTGTGGTCCAACGTTATGTCCCTACATCACCTGGCATGCTCAACAGCTGGGAGTGAATTACTATTTGAATGATTTGAAATGTAGGTAAGTAAGTACTCCTTTGTAGGAATGCCAGTGATTACAAAGGGTCAGAAAATGAAAGGCAGGACAAATTTACTGTAATAAAATTAAGTACTTGTTCTAAGATAGATACCTATTCTAATGACTAGTGAAGCTATTTATAGGTTGGTTAATTATATTTTAGTATATATTTAATAATTTTGATTATATATCTTCAGTTTACAAACATTTAGAAGAAATGCACACCATGGCTGGTGTGGCTCAGTGGACTGAGTGCCAGCCTGCGAACCAAAGGGGCACCAGTTTGATTCCCAGTCAGGGCACATGCCTGGGTTGTGTGGCCAGGTCCCCAGTAGGTGGCACTTGAGAGGCAAGTACACATGGATGTTTCTCTCCCCCTTTTTCTCCCTCCTTTCCCCTCTCTAAAAATAAATAAACAAAATTTTTAAAAAATGTATTGCTTCTCATTCCAATGGCTAAAGTATTGAGTGCAAAGATATAAAAAACATTTGTCCATACCAGAGGCTATTATATGGCCCAAATGGACTTATTGACACATACAACCATTAATTTAAAAACTGTGATTTTTATCTATTTTCTTCAATAAATAATTATTGAATAGACTTTTGGAAACTATTGTACCAAGCACTGAACTGGAACAATGGGCCAAATTATAAAGGTCTCCATAAGCTAACTTGATATAAGCCCTCGTACAACTACTTACAATTGAGATTTTTAAAAACTGCATGGGAGCAACACCAAATGCAAAGGGCTAACAGACTAGAAAAGCAGTTGGGGAGAGAGTGATAGTGAATGTACCATTTCAGCTGGTTAGATAATAAAAGGATAAATTTTGTCAGTGGTTGTCCAGCTCATGCCCTGCGTCACGGGGCAAAAAGGGGAACACAGTCACACTCAGCTGAGCATCAGCTACTACTGCTGTGCTTCCCCCTCACCTGTGGGCACTACCCCTTCACCAATCCCAACACTTCAAAATAACATTCGCTCAACAACACAGAGTCTCCGTTGCATAATATGTAGGCAACAGAGATATTATGGGCCTGTAGTGCTATTCAAGAGTAAATATTCTGAGGAAAAACGGGGATAGAATCAGTAAGACTTTCGGGAGAAGAAAGGACCGAGTTGAGTAGGGAGTGGTGAATGATGGGGTCTGTCTGCAGCAAAGAGTGAGGCTCGGGGAAGAGCAAGGAGGTCATAGCATACGATTTAGTGAGATGGGTCTCGGCAGACTGGAAGAGAGCACGGTGTCTGTCCTCTGAGTGGAAATGCCGCTCAGAGGAGATTAGATTTTGTGGACAATTGCAAGGTATCAACATATTTAAGAAGTAAATGACATGATAAGAACTTAATGTAAAAGATAGTTTAAGTTTGTAGGCTGGAGAACAGATATGGTTGAAGAACAGTTGGAGAATGGAGATAGGGGTCTCAACTGAAAGGATAATGTGAATTCTTAGAGGAACCATGAGAGCATGAATTAGTTTAAGAGAAGTGGGATTGAAAAAGAAGGATCCGCTTGATATTCCTTTTAGAAGTAAAATGAATAGGGAAACGTATTAGATGTTGGCAAAAAGGGAAACTGAGTTGCAAAAGACTGAGTTTCTGGCACTGGTCAGGAGGCTAGTGATCATGCTCTTTACAGTTAGAAGAAACGTTAATTAAGAAGATTTTGTTGGATAAGGGTGGGGATGGGGAAATATCATTGAGTTGTATCATCTTTGGCAATATATGAAGACATATTTGTCCATTTCTGTTTTCCAGAGTAAGGTATACCATGTTATAAAGTACAGTTTATTAGATCTCAACATTTAGTATGCAATATTCACATGAAATTGACTTAAACATTTCTATTATATCAAAATTGTACTTACCTAAATTCCTTCTTGTATTTAAGTAAATTCCTTTGATATTTTTCTGCTTCTACTTTTTTCTTAACAATCAGACGTTTCTCTTTTAAGAGAACTTCATTTTTCTTCAATCTGTCAATTTTAGTTATTCCTTTGGTCAAAACAGTGCGCTCATTATTTAATTGTAGAATTAGTAAACGTTCTTTAGCTTTTTGCTCTTTTTCTTCTAAAAACAAAGCTCTCCTTTCTCTAACTTTCTCAAGGTAGTTGACTCTGTCCTGCCAAAGTCGGTATAAACCAGCCTGAATTGCCCTCTCATCTTCTGCCCTTTGTTTCCTTGCAGCACACTTTTTCTTATACAAAGTCTCCTGAACGGTTAGGCTGGCTTTTTCTTCCGCAGCCTGAGCCTTCGTCACAGCTGTTACTTTTTCCTTATGGCTATCCTGCTTCTTTTGCTCTAAGTCGTATTTATCAATATCACAAAGTGTTTTGAGTTTTATGCTAGCTCTGTGTGCCGTAAGAAACTCTCTTCTTGCATTCTTCTCCAACGGCATGTGTGTTTTTTTAATTACTGGTTTTTGATCAGTGGTAGGAAATAGCTGGGCATATGTAGGAAAAGAATCTTGTTTTTTCTCTTTCAATACTGTAGCATATTTCAATGAACCTGAAGAGTGTATGGGTGGTTTCAACACTGATACCCTGAAACTGGCATGCAATCCTTCGTCCTCGGTTTCAGGTTCAGGCTCCTCACCTGCATCACGTAGCAGACAAATGCGGTACATTACACAAGGGTTAAGCACAGTTTAATTTCTGTCTCAACTGTTTTGAAAAATACATTAATAAAATCCACAAAAACATGCTATTTATTTGTATTAAATAAAGAAGCATTTATTTATATTAAAAAAGAAGCATTTTTCCCAACTGAAGTTCCTCTTCGATTTGTGATTTAATAGTGATTTTGGAAAGAAAAAATCCACTGAAACATTTTAACACAGAAATGCACTGATTCTTATGTTTCCTGCATTACCTTGTCTTTTTAAATTATTTAACTTGCACTGACTCAAAAGCAGTATCTTATACTTAAACATTCATATTATTTTTCCATATGGCTATTATCTCATAATTGCAGAGAACTCACAATCTGTTTTACCTTGTTTTTCTCAACTCTGGTGGAAACTAATAGCTGCCAACAACATTGTTTTTCCCTTCATTGGACACACAAAGGAACCAAATCTCTCAGCCTTCTTTGCTATCCTCGTGGCCACCAGACAAAGTCCTCTCCAACAGAACGTGGGCAGGAGAGGTATCTGTCATTTCCAGTCCATATCTATTAAGAAACAAATGTGCCTCCTCCTTCTTTCTTCTTTTGATGCACAGAGATAAGGATAGGGCCCTAGTAGATGGCAGATACACAAGTGGGGAGGATCTTGGTTCACTGAATCCCTGCTTGAAAAACTACTGACTGATAAGGATTACCTAACTTGGAGTCTAAGGAAGCCAGAAATAAAATCAAGAGAGAAGTGAAACTGTCCCTATTTGCAGAAGACATAATCTTATATCTAGAAAACTCTTAAGACAAAACGTACTTAGAACTAGTAAATTGAGTAAAGTTGCAGAATACAAAATCAACGTACAGAAATCGGTTCCATTTCTATACACTAACAAAAAACCATCTGAAAAAGATATCCCAGTATGATCGCATCAAAATAATGAAATTCTTACATATAAATATTACCAAGCAGGTGAGAGATCTTCACACTGAAAACATGAAGAGATTGATGAAAGAAAATGAAGAAGACATAAATAAATAGATATCTTGTGTTCATGGATTAAAAGAATCAATGTCGTTAAAAAGTCTACACGACCCAAAGCAATCTAAAAATTCAATGCAATCTCTATCAAAATTTCAGAGGCATTTTTTACAAAAATAGAAAAAAAAAACAATTCTATAATTCATATGAAACCACAAAAAACAACTAATAGATTAATCAGTCTTGAGAAAAAACTAAGAGCATAATACTCCTTGTTCTCAAAATATATTATGAAACTACAGTAATCAAAACACAGTAGTAAGGTATTGGCATGAAGACAGACATACAGGCTAATGGAAAGAATAGAGAACTCAGAAATGAATTCACACATAAGCAATAAACTGACGTCCGACAAGGGTACCAAGCATACACAATAGAGAAAGAATAGTCTCTTCAACAAATAGTGATGCGAAAAGTGGAATTCCACATGCACAAGAATGAAATTGGAAACTTATGCTGTACACAAAAAAATCACTCAAAATTGATTAAAGACTTAAATATAAGACCTGAAATTATAAAACTCCTAGAAAAAATATAGAGGGGGAGCACTATGACTTTAGTATTGACAATAATTTCATGACTGTGACACCAAAAACAGGCAATAAAAACAAAAATAGACAAGTGGGATTACATTATATTAAAAAGCTACTACATAGCACAGCAATCAACAGTGTGAAAAGGTAACTCACAAAATGGGAGAAAATGTTTTTAATATATATATTTATATTTTGTATATTATATATATTTTAAATATACATTTAACTGATTATATAAAAATATATATAATATATTACACATATATTTTTATATATTATGTGTATCATATATTTATATTATATTATATAAAATATATTTTTATATACAAATATATATATTTATATATATAAAATAAGGAGCTAATCTCCAACATATAAGGAACTCCTATAACTCAATGGTAAAAAAACTTAATATTCCATTTTTTAGTGGACTGAAGACTTGATTAAACATTTCTCCAAAGACACACAAATGACTATCAAATATGTGAAAAACAATGCTCATTGTCACTAATCATCAGGGAAGTAAAAGTCAAAACCACAATGAGGTATCCGCTCACACCTGTCACAATGGGTATTATTATAAAGACAGATACCACATGTGTTTCTGAGGATGTGGAAACACTGGAACCTTTGCACACTGTTGGTGGCAATGAAAAGTGATACAGCCGCTATGGAAAACGGTATGGAGGTTCCTCAAAAAATGAAAAATAGCACTACTATGTGATCCAGAAACCCCGCTTCTTAAATTTATAAAAAAAATTAAATCAGGATGTCAAAGAGATATTAACACTTTATGTTGACTGCAGCACTATTCACAATAGCCAAAGTGTGGAAACAACCTAAGTTTCCATTAACAGACGAATGACTAAAGAAAATATGGCATTAACATACTCCGGAATATGTCCAGTCTTTTAAAAGAAGGAAATTCTGCAATACATGACAAATTAAATGGGCTTTCAAGACACTATGCTAAGTGAAATAAGTCAGTCACAGAAGGACAAACGCAGCATGATTCCATTTATACGAGGTATCTAAAGTAGACATTTAGGGGTTTTAATTGCTATGTGTGGTCATATTAGAGTTTTCTATTTTTCTCTTTTCCTAAATTATTAATTTCTAATTTGTTTCAATTGTGATTCATCCTGATATGTTACTGATTCTTTTATTTTAATTTATTTTTGGATAACATATCTAGTATGTCTAAGACCCTGTGAACATTTATCCAATCTCAGATCTCAAGTTTCAATTTCAGTGTTTTACTAATGTAATAGAGACTGATTTCCCCTTATGGCAGATACTTAAAATTATATATGGTCTCAATGAAGAACTTTATAGCTCCCAGTTTCCTAGAGTTGTTTTGATTTATCCATCTATTAATTCATCTATCTCTCCATTTTTCCATATATGCATTTATATTTTAGTAGCTTGAAAATTCAATCAAAATTCAGTAATCACAACTATAAAATTTCTTTTTCAAACTCCCTCAATTTCTAATATTTTCCCTCTAAATTTTACTTTCCTTTTTAATTCTTCGAGAATTACTTGGTTTCTATCAATATTAACCATCTTTCTTTAATAGAAACATATTTCCTTTGCCAAACACAGGAGTCAGATAGCCAATATAATGCATGTGAAAATGTATACATATAACACTGAACGCTTGCTGTGTATAAGGTACATGTGTAAATGTGGGAGATGAGGCCCTATGACAGGCATGACCCCAGGTCTCAAAAGGATGACGATGCCATTTGTTGAGACAAGAAATACTGTGGAGAAATTAGATTTAGAGAACTAGGTTAAATAAATAGTCTACATATTACTATTTCTGAAGTTTACAGCTTTCATGTCCAAACAGAAGCTAACATTTTACTAATGTCATATTTAAATTCTTTAATAAAAAATTTACTTTTTAAATATAATGTCATTTTAAAATATGTAATTCTATAAATAAGAAAATCATTTTAAAGTAATACTATTTTCCATTTACAAGATTACCAATAATAATCAGGTAAAAGCTGAGAAAAAACACCTTTCTACAGTTTTTATTAATTATACCAGATGATTTTTGAGGTATAGCCATTATTTCCACAAACTGCATTCTTCAATACAGGGTATTTTTCAAATACAATTTACCTTATGAAAATAAATGTTTGCTGGAAAGTTATCCTTATATTTATACAACATATGAAGTTCTCTATTTAAGAGTGAAACAACTGGGCCACATTGTAATTAATTTATTCTCAACTGCCTGAACAGGTAATTTTAAAATAATTTTATTTATTTTTAGAGAGGGGGAAGGGAGAGAGGGAGAGAAACATCTATTGGTTGCTTCTCCTACAAGCCCCAACTGGGGACTGACTCCATAACCCAGGCATGTGCCCTCACTGGGAATCAAAATGGCAACCTTTCGCTTTGTGGGATGATGCCCAACCAACTGAGCCACACTGGCCAGGGTCAGCAGATAGTTTTAACTGTCACATAAAACTTTTAGAACTCACAGAAATACAGAAGCCAGTACCACTTGTGGTCAACAGAGCTTGTTTGGTTCTTGTCAATGTATCACAGATTTGTGAGCCATCTGTGAAGAAACAAATGGTCTAAGACTATTGAAAGTCAGTGCAAGCATGGTCTGAATGTGCACAATGGGTCTGAAGGAGTTGCTCTCTTGAGCAAAACTGCCTGACATCTTAACACAAGCAGATGGCCTTGTGTGGTAAGCTTTGGGGCAGTTTTGAGTTCAGGTGAAAAGAAGAATAGGAGGGAAAGGAAAAAAAGTAAATATAAACAAAAACAAGTTGAGTGACATCAACTTCTGTCATGCACTGAGTTTTCCTTGACTTGTTAAGAACCTAAATGTCATTGAAATTATGGTGACACAATGGCTATTTCCTCCATTTGAGATTTCCTTGCTAACGACACAGGAGCATCCGCGGTCCTGCCCCGCCCCAGCCATTACACATACGCACACGATGTGATATACATGGCCTAGGATATGATGCAAGGTCGTCACAAAACACAAATAAACTTCACGGGAAACTGGGGGCTGACTTACAGGATAGAAAGCTGCAGAGATATAAAGAAATTTTCTCCCCACGTAATACCATTAATGCAGTTCTGACAATTAGACGTATTGTGTGGAAATGCTAGCCAGGAGCCTATTTTTCTATGTTCTGCATGGGAAAAAGTGTAATGCAGGCCTTGCTAACCACAAAATCTTATAATTTCCAAAAATTGAAAAAAACACGGCAAACATGAAAGCAACAAAAATATTTATAAGTTTTGCACTAACATGTAAGATACTTAAAACATTGTTGCTTGAATATCAACTAAAGAAGTTTCTTCGAAATAACTGGGCGATTGCAATGACATGGTGGTGGTTGTGCCAGCAGCATCTCCGACAGCCATCCTCACCGTCAACAGCTAGCATGATGTAAAAAGGTCTATGTGTGATTTTTCTCAAGATCTTTATTGAGATATATTTAACTACTATAAAAATTCAACATTAAAGCATTAAACTGTACAACACAATGGTTCTAACACATTAAGTGCTGTGAAACTATCACCACCACATAACAGACATTTAAAACACATTCTCATGCCCAGAAGAAATGCAGTAACTGTTAGAGCCCCGCTCCACCCTCTTCCTGTCTACCACCACCCCTACCGAGGCAACTGCTAATCCGCCTCGCATCTCTCTAGATTCATGTATTCTGGACATGTAATACAAAATAAATAAATAATACAAGAGGTTTTAAAGATAGATATGTTCTTCTTGAGATTAGAATCGGGAATGATTCCAAATGGTTTCAATGATATATTTTAAAATAGAGTTACTCATCTCATGAGAATAAATTTGCTGTTTGCCCTGTAGAAATAGCTCCTATAAGAGAGATTTTAAAACATTAAAACTAAACATTTTAAAGAAATATTTATTTATTAATGCATAATACAATAAAGTCATTATGTTTTAAAATTAGTCATGGCATTATGACATATCGTGTACCTTAAGAAAAACTTCACTTTATATACATGAGAGAATGAGTGCATAAAGGATAAATGTCTTACTATTATGTTAAAAATAATTTGAACCGTGAAAACCTCCTGAAAGAACTGATGACCTATAGTGTCTAAATAACAGTGGCGACCTGAAGATAATGCATCTACAGTCAAGGAGTCGCAGACCATTACAAGATAGTCGGCACTACAGAGGACTTTCAGTACAACGCACCAATTAATTTTATTGTTTTTTTATATAATAATCTCAGTAAATGCTTCTGTTTGTATACAGTCGGTAAAAGATGTCACTAATTCTTGAAGTAGCTCATTTTAATTTTGAGTTTCTATAATTTTAAGAAAGTTTTTAGATTAAGAAATAGTCTCTCCTCCTTATTAATTACAACTCCCTATAATTATTCTTCCCTAAATGAGCTTCAGTTTGCTATGATGCTGTTAAAGAATAAATCATAATCTGAATACCAAGTACTAAGAGGCCTGCCATTAGAGTAAAATAAGAGGCTTTTATTTCATTCCAGATGCCATAATTCATAAGACCAAAGATACACCAGCTATTGAACAGTATGAAAATACACAGTTCATTCATAATAAGCTTCAGGTCAACAGAATGTCTAAGCTTATTTCACATGAATATTCTTTAAGTCATGTGTCCTTTAGTATTCCTTAAAATAGTTTTCTTTACATGACAGACTTATGCTTATTCTTATAAAATGTTATCTTTCTAGATTAAGCTTAGTCTCAATATTTATGATACTATTCTTCCATTGAATATGAGCTAACTCCCCAGCCTCATAAAATACATAATCATGCCTCCTGTACTTTATTCTAGGTCTCCTAAAAATATTGAAATAAAGAAGGTGATGCCAAGATGTTACATTAAAAACCTAATTCCAGGTTAACACTGATTCATTCATAATTGTTGTTGCATTAGAAAAAACTACCCATGTCTAAATATTTTCCATTTTATCCCAAAAGTTATTACTATCTCTTAAAGCTATTTTTGAAATCAAGATAGACTCTATAGACATTATCTAAATTACTGTTATTTTAACACTGCAACTGATAATAAAAATTAGACTTGTTTGATATAATCTGTATTTAGTAATCCACTATGGGATTCTATTGCTTACCACTTCTCTTTGAGAATTCTCAAAAACTATCATGCAATAGATAAATTTCTCAGTAAAACCACCAAGTAAATTTTTACAGACAAATGTCAAGCCTATGGGTACATGAAGTTTAAAAACAACAAAAACAGTAACAGCAGGTAGCATTTATGAACACTAGGTACTAGACATTTTACTATATGACTGAGTGTATGACATGTGCTAAGTCTTATGCTAAGTGTTACATAGGTATTGTCTCGTTTAATTTTTCCAGCACACTTGTAGGATACCTATTTAGTATACCCTTTTGACTAAAAAAAATGCAATCCTCAAGGTTAGTATAATTAGCACTATCTGTCACAACAGAAAAAAACTAAAAATCATAAGTTAACATAACAAAGGTTGATTTCTTGTTTATGTAAATCTAAGTATGTTGGGAACTGCCCTGCCTGGTTTCAGAGGCTGTAACCCCCCATGGTTAAGGCTGAGTCAGAGTTGGGACCATAAGCCACTAAGGAGACAAAGCTTATCTCCCTGGCAGGTGTACCACCTCTGCCCACTTCACACTTCTTGGCCCTGAGCTTGGCCAGTTAGCCAATGACGGGTAAGAATCATCAAGGGAGGATCAACCTAAAACAGGCTCTGGTCACCAGGGATAAGCTCACAGGGAAGGACTCGGGGGGCTGTGGCAAAAGGGGGTTATGGACCCTCGGCCCTCAGCTTTGAAATAGCCTGAGTCCTCATTCTGTCTGCAAAAAGTCTCCTAATCTCTTGGCTGCTTTACTTCCCTTGCCTGACTTAAGCCTGAAGCAATAACAGAGGGTGGTGCAGTCCTGTGCTGGGAGAGGCGGATTCCCTGGGGAATCAGGCCTAAGAAAAATATGTACATTCCTGTGAAACCTACTTAATCTGTACCCTCAGTTTAAAAGATAAGGGTCCAGACCTGAGAGGAGTCTGGCGCCTAAAGTTTTATGGCCCTCTAACTAATTGGCTGTAACTCAGAATAAGCCCTCAAGGTTCTCTGTAAATCCTGTATTGTTTAACCCTTACTGGCTGACAATGATTGATGAGCTTTATCTGCATTCCTATGCGAATGAACCTAATAAAAGCCCCTGGAGAGAAAGGCTCTGGGCCCTTCTCCTTTGAGAGATCAGCCACCTCTCTTCCCCAAGCAGATCATGTCTTGGTAGGTAGACTTATCCTTCATCTGTAGCGGACGGGGTGGGGGGGGGGTGCGCTGTGTTAAAGCACCCCCGACATAAGTACACAGAGCATGCCTCCTCCATAATGTAGCTAGAGCATCTGAAATGTGAGATCCCCAAGGACTCTGAAGCAAAACAGTGACAGAGTGGTGAGCTTAAGTGCCTCAGCCCAGAAGCGACACACTGACTTCAAGTCACAGTCCACAGACCAGAATTAAAGTGTGGGGTCCCGACCAGACTTCGAGGGAAGCTGGGAAATGTAGAGAAACAAGTGGAATATTTTGTAGGCACAAAAAAATCATTGCCACAAGTTACCAAATATCATTTGCTCCCTTTTTTCTAAACACAGAGCACACTCTTGAAGGGCGATAACTGAAGGTTCCATCAAGTCAAGAAGTTCAAGATGTGTGCAATACTCTCTTAATCAGGCTGGGTACGGTTTTCATCTAAAGACTAATGAACTTTAAAAAAAACAAGCCAACTGCATCCTGTGTCACCCTTCCATACACATATTGAATATACAAAGATTGAACAGGGAAAGACTAACTACAAATGGGAAGAACAAGAGGCACATATGAGTCACTGGTTTACCCTGTGACATTATCTTCAAGATATGGATGGATCCTGGATGAGTCCTTGATTTTGCTTTCTTTCTTTTTTTTGAGACATTCTTATGTTTTCTGGAGGTCCATCCTCTCTCATTATCCTCCTTGGCCATATCTCAGGCGGAGGAATTGCCTACCTTGGAGGCTACAAAAGCTTTCCCAGTGCACTTCCTGCTTGCTGAAGATTGCAGACCCAAATGTATCTTTAAGTCTTTAATAGCCAAAGGTATTTCAGACTATGATTCTTTAGTAATACCTTTCCATTAAAATTTCAGATGTTTATCTATTTTCTTCTGTCAGTTCAATGTGTCAGTAATTGCATTCAAAATTCTTTTGAAATTGAAGACAACTCAAGGAATTGGAAACATAGTCCATTCACATAGACTGGAAAAATGAACACTGTTATACTATCCATATAAACTAAAGACACAAATAGATTCAATGCAATCCCTATCAAAATCCCAGCAGTGTTTTTCACAGAAATAGAACAAGTAGTACTAAAGTTTGTATGTAACTGCAAAAGACCCTAAAAAGCCAAAGCAATTGTGAGAAAAATGAACAAAGCCAGAAGTATCTTATTCCCTGATTTCAAACTACGCAATAAAGCTATAGTAACGAAAACAGTAAGGTACAGGCAGGAAAACAGACATATGGATCAGAATTGAAAGCCTAGAAATAAAACCACACGTATACGTAAAGATACTTTACTACGAGGGAGCCAAGAACAAACAATGGAGAAAGGAAAATCCCTTCACGAAATGGTACTAGGAAAACTGAACAGACACATGCAAAAAAATAAAACTAGACCACTGTCTTACATCATACACAACATTAACTCCAAATGGATTAAAGACTTAAGTGTAAGATTTGAACGTATAAAACACATAGAAGAAAACATAGATGGTAAGCTCCTTGACATTGGTCTTAAAAATATATTGGTGGATCTAACTCCAATGGCAAGAAAAACAAAAGCAAATTAAACCAATGGGGCTACATCAAACTAAAAAGCTTGTGCACAGCAAAGGAAGCCATTAACAAATTGAAAAGGCAAACTACAGAATGGGAGAGGACATTTGCAAATCATACATCCGACAAGGGCTTAATATACAAAATATATAAAGAGCTCAGATACCTCAACAACCGAAAACCAAATAACCTGATTTTAAAAATGGGCAGAGGATCTGAATAGATAGCCCTCCGATTATGACATACAGGTGGCTGACATGGAACGATGTTCGGCATCACTCATTATTGGGGCAATGTAAATCAACACCACAATGAGACGTCACTCACATCTGTTGGAATGGCTATCGAAAGAAAGAAAGAAAAACAAGAAACAACAAGTGTTAGGAAGGATGCACAGAAAAGGGAACCCTCACATTGCTGGTGGGAATGTAAATTAGTACAGCCACTAAAAAAAAACAAAACAAAAACAGAAATCCCTCAAAAACTATGAATAGAATTACCACATAATCTAGCCATTCTACTTCTGAGTATCCAAAGAAAACAAAAAAAACACTAATTCAAAAATATATATGCACACCTATATTCATTTCAGCACTATTCACAACAGCCAAAATATGGAAACAACCTAAGCATCCACAGACAAGTGAATAGATAAAGAACGTGTGAAATACACACACTTACACACACAGAGGAAATCTATTCAGCCATAAAAAAGGTTAAATCTTGCCATTTGTGACAATTTGAAAGGATCTCAAAGGCATTGTGGTAGATGAAATAGTCATATGGAAAAAGACAAATACCATATGATCTCATTAACATGTGAAAAATAAAACAAGAACAAAATGAACAAAACCAAAACCAAATTCATGGAGGTAGACAACAGGTTGGTAGTTACCAGAAGGAAAGGGGAGTAGGGGGAGGACTAAATGAATAAAGGACTAGACGAATAATTGACCAATTATATGGTGACAGATGGAAACTAAACTTTTGGTGGTGAGCACAATGTGGTGTATACAGATATCAGATTATAATGTTGCACACCTGAAACATAAAAGGTTACAGACCAATCTTAATTCAATTATAAAATAAATTATTTTGAGTTATATGCAGTACCTAGGGCTGCTTTATTTTTTATTTTTTCTAATCTCTCTCACTCTAGAAATTTATGAAGTTACTATAAATCAACAGAAGAAAAAAGCAAACAAAATATAACCAGAGACATTGAAGTTAAGAACAATCTAACAATAGCCGGGGGGGGGGAATGGGGAGGGGACAGTGAGGAGAGGGGATTACAGGAACTACTATAAAGGACACATGGACAAAATCAAGGGGGAGGGTGGAGGTGGGGGAGGAAAGGGGGTTCAGCTGGGGTGAGGTAGAGGGATGGGGAGAAAAGGCATACAACTGTAATTTAATAACAATAAATTTTTTTTTAAAAAAAGCTATCTGGAACAATAGGTAGGAATCTCACATACATAATCCAATCTCTGCCCCAAGTTATCATTTTCTCTTTCTCATTTTTTATTTATTAATCATTAGATAGATATACAGAGAGAAATATCAATTTGTTGTTCCACTTATTTATGAATTCACTGGTTGATTCTTCTATGTGCCCTGACCACGGAACGAACCTGCCCCCTTGGTGTATCCGGATGATGCTCTAACCAACTGACCTACCTGGCCAGGATCTGAGTTATCACTTTCAACTAAGAGGTTTGGATCTTTGTCTCAACATGTTATTAAATTTGTATTATATTTATGACTATATTAAACATGATTTACTATTTGAAACTATAGAAGCAGACAACTTTCCACAGACGCAACACCACATATTTCTGAACTCTCCATTCTCTCTCATTTTGCCTTGAAAAGCAGCTGCTTTGCGGAACTCTTTTTTCTATTGGGTTACTTGACAAACACAGTCCTAGTACAATCAACACCCTCTTTTTCAACTGGCTACAACAAAACTTGGATGGCCATTGTTCCAGTCTCTGACATCACTTTTCTCACGTGATCACTAAGATGATACCATAGTTAAGGTTTTGGCTGTGGTAGCAATTTCTGTATCAGGAACACAATTAATTCTAATTTCTATCTCAAATAAATCCTTAAATTTCAGTAGCTTAGCACAATAAGGATTCACCTCTTTCTCATCTAAGAACCAGTGTGTGTCAGTGGGACCTCGCAGATATGCTAATGGATCACATGGCTTCCAAGATCCACATAGCAGGGACAGAAGGATGATCTTAATTGTTTCCACACAGAAGTGATATTTCACTTTTGCTCACAGTCAAGTGGACATAAATAATCACATAATTCCTACATAACTTCATGGGAAGCTGAGCAATACAATATATGACATTGTTGATTAGAATCCAAAAATAAATGCAAATGTATCTGACTCAGAAGTCTACTTTTTTCCATCATCTTATACTTACTTTATTGTCATATAATCTTCTGCCTCTTTTTATTCTTGGTAGTAAAAATATTAAAAAATATTTTAAACTAATTAGAGCAATTATATTGACATAAAAATATTTTTTGTTTGCTTTTAATTTTAAATCCAGCAACAACGATTTCTAGTTTTATATGCATGAATATGCTCTAATTGCTCATCTGAAGTAATTTAGTTTATATTATTTTATATTCGGGACTCAAATTCAGTCATTCTAGCAAACAGTTTAAGAGAAAAAAAAGCCACTGTTAAAATTGCCTAAAGCACAAGTGAAGTAAAAATCAGCAAGATATGATAAATTAGACGAATTTGAAAGAAAAATGTTGGAGGCAGAAAATATAATGTGTTTCAATGGAAACCATAAAATATCCTTTAGAGTCTTCATTTCAGACTCATGTGGCTTTAGAGCAAGACAAAGTATGTAATGAAAGCAAAATAGAAGATTGTATAAATCTGATCCTAGGCACTTTGATATAATGACCCTCAAATAACAAACCCTTTGACCTTACATTCTGAATAGGAAATGGCAGTTTTGTTCTCAGAAATGTGTTTTATGTAACAGTTGGCACTTTTTGTAAAGGATTTGTTTTTACTTCTTCATAACTATGTCTGAAATATAAATGTTGTTCTGCTATAGCTGCAGAGGATTGGCCCTTCTTTCACCTATACTTACTGTAAAGGGTTAAAAAACCTTAACATACATGCACTTTGAGGGTTATAACGTCTGCCTGGTATGATAATGTCATTTCAGTGTGAATCAAGGTAACTTATATGTTTAATATCTAACACTGAAAAAAAATCTCTTAAAGTATAAGATAAAATAGGCATTTGTGAAGCATCATGTATCTTTAAAACATCTCACCTGCAGTGACACATCATTTTCAGAAAGAAACAAATTAGAAGATTTGATTAGGCAATTTAAACTAAAAACTAGAAGGGGTAATAGCTCTAACTTAAGTTAAAGAAGGTAAGTGCATTTATTTGTTACAAGCTAATAATCAGTAAAACAGGTATTTTGGATAATATTTATAACAAAAGCAATCAACCGTACACAAAGTTAAAGAAGGTAAGTGCATTTATTTGTTACAAGCTAATAATCAGTAAAACAGGTATTTTGGATAATATTTATAACAAAAGCAATCAACTGTTAAGCTGTCAGGTATAATTTGATAACATAAATGAGACAATATAATACCTATCCTCATTCACAAGTTACAGGCAGGCTTTTTAACTTCATCTTACAGAAGTTCCACTGAAATATATCATATAATCGTACCACTCATATCCTCGCTCCACGAGGGAAGGGTTTTTATGTGCCTTATTTACTGTTAAACTTGAATGTCTAGAGCCGATAAAAATATATATGTAGTCATAACCTAAAATGTAGTAAAAAAAAAACAACTCAGTATACTAAAATTATCTCTAAATTTCAAAACCTCCTGGAGGGTTGGGAGGAAGGAGTTAAATTACCTGAACAATGATCCATTTCGTGCTGTTTATAAGGTGGATGCTCACGGGAAAAGGGACAAGGCAGGTACTCTAATCTAATCCCATGTCAACTGGAACTCCCAAAAGGTAGACAAATGATAGTTTCTAGGAGAAAGAGACCTTATCTTCTGAATGCCTTTAGCAGACTGGTGCGTGGCTAAAGGATTGTTTATATTAAATAAACACTCTGGAAAATATCCTATAAATTATATAACTCTCTAAAATATTAAACAGAAATGTTTCATAATGTAAATCTGTCTCTGTGTGAGGTAAACCCCTAAACCTCATTAGAGATTTCATTTATTTTGCTAGGCCGTAGACGCATGTTCTTCAAGGGAAGAAATAACCTGGAGAACCCATCTTAATGTCCTAGATCCCTCCCTATTTCATCTGAGCCTCTTTGATTATTTGTATCTTTTAAATTATTAGCACAGTTTGATACCAGGATAAGAGCTCAGATTTATGTAAATCTAGTTTGACAATCCATTCCTATTAAATTGGCTGACAGATGACAGAAATTAATGATGGTACATAATGTGTAATTATACATCATTCAAATTGGGACACATTCAAGACTGTTCAAGCTCTGTTTTTAATAATGACACCTGGACAACAGGCATTAATTGAGACTTTCCAGGGCAAAACTGAGGCATATAGTCATGGTAGAAATAGTGAAGGGTCCTTCATCCACTAGTGTATTTATTTATTTGATAAATATTTTTAAAGTTTTGCCAACTTGAATTGTCCTTGTGAGAAAGTGAATGGGGGAAATATGGCCGCATGTGGGGGTTGAAATATTCACCAACATACAAATTATAAATTATCTTGTCTGATACTGTAGTAGCAATATAAGAATCAGAAAAACATATCTGGCATAAGTAAATATTATTTCTAATTACACATTAGAAAATCACACATTACTGTTGTAGATAGTTTTCTTATTCACATTATATTTATCTGCATAAATATTAGTCTTTAAGACAGATCTTAAACTTGGAATTACGATAACAGATGATAACAATAGCACTTAGACTAATTTATGTTGTTTCAGAATCACTGAACACTTCATGGGCCTCAAGGGAATCTTATACAACTCCCAATGCTTAAGGGGTTGCTTAAAGTATGAAGATATAAAAACACACAAAATGAGTAACAGATGCTACCAGAACTATTACCTACTGGAGTAGACTTTTTCTGGAGATTTTAGAGCCAGCATAAAAACTACTAGTAAGCTAAATGATAAGATTCCTGTTTTTATCAACTAACTTAAGGAAGAAGAAAAGGGCTTCAAGTGGACCCATGAATCCCTTGAAATTATAAATAAAATGAATGTATATTCATATGTGCATCTTTGAGAACAAAGAGAAGTTAATTTTTTTATTATATGCTTAAATTTCATTATATTTGTACACTATTCTGGTTGTTTGCTTAGTTTGTTTGGGTTTTTTTTTTAAGTTCAGTTGTTGATAGTTGTGAGTTTGTCATTTTAATGTTCATAGTTTTATATCTTTTTCTTAAATAAGTCCCTTTAACTTTTCATGTAAAAATGGCTTGGTGATGGTGAACTCCTTTGGCTTTACCTTGTCTGGAAAGCACTTTATCTTCCCTCCAATTCTAAATGATAATTTTGCTGGATATTGTAACTTAGGTTGTAGGTCCTTGCTTTTCATCATTTTCAATACTTCTTGCCAGTCTCTTCTTACCTGAAAAGTTTCTGTTGAGAAATCAGCTGATAATCTTATGGGAATTCCTTTGTAGGTAGCAATGTTTTTCTCTTTCTGCTTTTAGGATTCTCTATCTTTAACCTCTGGCATTTTAATTATGATGTGTCTTGGTGTGGTCCTCTTTGGGTCCAACTTGTTTGGGACTCTCAGTGCTTCCTGGACTTGCATATCTATTTCATTCACCAAATTAGGGAAGTTCCTTTCATTATTTTTTTCAAAAAAGTTTTCAATTTATTATTCTCCCCCTCTCCTCCAGCATCCCTGTGATTCAGATTTGGCACTGTTGGAGATGTCCAAAACTCTGATACTTTCCTCATTTTTATGAATTCTTGTTTCTTCTTTTTGTTCTGGATAACTGTTTAGTCCTTCCTTCTGTTCCAAATGGTTGATTTGAATCCCAGCTTCCTTCCCTTCACATTTGGCTGCCCGTGAATTTTTCTTTATTTTACCTAGTATAACCTTCATGTCTTCCTTTATGTTGTTGCTGTACTCAAGGAGTTCTTTGAGCATCCTGATCACCAGTGTTCTTAACTCTGCATCTGACAGGTTGGTTATCTCCGTTTCATTTAGTTCTTTTTCTGGGGTTTTGTTCTGTCCTTTCATTTGGGCCATATTTCTTTGTCTCCTCAATTTGGTAGCCTCCCTGTGTTTGTTTCTGTGTATTAGGTAGAGCTGCTTTGCCTGTCTTAGAGCACCTGTTAAGTTGAATGGAGAGGAGCCTAAGGTACTAGCCAGGGTGGGGCAACCCACTTCACTGCTTTGTGGCTCTATGTGGGAGGAGTGCTCAGAGAGGGGAAAAAGATGCTGCCTGGCTTCCAGAGGCTTGTCTGGCACTTGCCCTGTTTCTAGACACTTCACCTCCTTCCCATGTGCCACTGGCACCCTTCTAGTTGTTGCCCTGGTGGTAACAACTAGAAGGGTGCCTGGGAACCTGGTGATTCCCCGAGTGGGTGGGTGTGTATTTTCTAAGTCCATGTGGGCCCTTTAAACTGACTCTCCTGAGGCACTGGCAGTTTCTTCTGCTGCCCCAACCCCAACTGATTTTTATAGTCAGAAGTTATGAGGCTTTATCTTCCTGGTGCTGGAACCTTGGGCTATGTAGTCTGACCTGGGACTGGGATCGCTCACTCCCACAGTATCCCTCCTGATTTTTATCCACCACATGTGAATGTGGGACTGCCCGATCTGCCACCACCTCTCCATATCACACTGTATCCTCAACTCCCCAATTCCATGACTCTGCCCCTCCTAACTGTCTGGATGAATATGGCTTCTTTAAATCGGTGGCTGTCGGACTTCCATACAGTTCAATTTCTGGCAGTTCTGGGTGTTTTTTTGTTTTGAGCTTAGCTGTAATTCTTGTGGTCGTGCAATGAGGTGAAGTGTGTCAACCTATGCCTGCATCTTGACTGGAGGACCCAAAGAGAAGCTTGAAAGCCATAAGAGAAAAGTGACTTATCATATACAAGTGATTTTCAAAATGACAATCAGGAGATATATTGGTAGAAACTTTGCAGGCTGAAAGGCAGTGGGATGATGGATTTATAGTGCTGCTATTTAAAAAAGAAACTGTCAACTGAGAATTATATATTGGGTAAAACTATGACAGTTAATTTTGTGTGGTACTTTGGTTAGGCCATGATACACTACTCTATAGATGTTTCTGTGAAGATATATTTTAAATGAGAATAACACTTAAACCAGTAAACCTTGAATAAGAAAGGCAAATAAGAACATTAAATGATATAATGGTCAATTCACCAAGAAAATATAATAATTATAAATACACATGCACCAAACCTCAAAGGTACAAAACATATGGTGTGAACCTTTACAGAATGAAGGCAGAAACAAAACATCTCTACAATAATAGTGGGAGATGTCAGTGCCTCACTTTTAATATAGGTTAAAACAACCAGAAAGAAGATCTGTAAATAAACATAGACTTGAACAGCACTATAGGGCAATTGGACCAAACAAGCATACATAAAACAGGAAGATGTTCATTTTTCTCGCATGCACATGCAACATTATCCAGGACATGCAGTATGTTATAAAACAAATCTGAATATATTTAAAAATACTGATATCATACCAAGTATATTTACCCATCACAAAGGAATGAATAAGGAAAACTGGAAAATTTACAAATATGTGGGTATTAAATGGCACATTCTTAAACAACCAATGAGTCAAATAAGAGGTCACAATGAAAATTATAAAATATCTGAGAAAAATAAAAATTAAAATACAATATCCTAATACTATGAGATATAGGAAAATCATGGCTATAAATGATTACATTATAAAAGAAATAAGATCTCTAACTACCTAACTTTATACCATATGGAACTAGAGGAAAATAAAACCCAACTCAAAGCTAGCAGAAGAAAGGAAAAATGATTATTAGAGGAGAGATCAACAAGATAGAGTTATAAAAACAACAAAGAAAACCAATGAAAACAAGATTTAGTTCTTCAAAAAAAAAAAATAAGATCAACACACTTACCTACAAAGACCCACCAGGAAAAAGAAAAGAGAGATGGTTATGCAACAATGTGAATGTACTTAACGTTAAAATGAAAAACTGTTAAAATGCTAAATTTTGTGTTATATAATATTTTACCTTAGAAATAATACAAGATAAATACCTAGAACCAAGGAATATTTTTAGATTGAATAGTCCCAATAAATTAGATGGAAAGAAAATTCACCTTAAGTAACACCCAGGCATCTATGAGACAAATCACCATGAATTTGCAGCACAGCTGTTATAAAGAGAAAATGCTAAAAGTTTCCAGGCAGAAGAGAAAAACTACAAACAGATGTTTACATACAACAAACTAAGAATTAAATAGCAATATACATCTCAGAGGTAACACTGGAAGCGAGGAGACAACAAAGCAATTAAAAATTTTTCTGAAAGAACTTCTACACAGTCAAATCATCAACCAAATATAAGTGTAGCATAAAGACCTGTTTAGGCTTTCAAGGTCTTAAAAAATTTACCTCCCATGTATAATCTCAATAAACTAATCAGCAAGACAATGCATTAAAATAATAAAATAAAACAAGAAAGAACAAGATACAGCATCCTGGAAACAAGGGTCCCCAACAAAGCATAGAGGCAAATTCCTGAGACCCCACTGAAGAAACAGTAGCTAGGTTTAGATAGTAAGCAGTCCTGAAGGAGTCAGCAAGACGAAAGTCTCAAGTAAAAGCAGCTTGAAAACAAAATATATATAATGCACTTGGGAGACTAGTGGTCGAACACTATGAGATTTTCATGCAAGTTTTTCAAAAAAAGTAGTATAAGGAAGCAAATATATTCTGTGGTGCAGGTATAAATAGTGTTTATATAGTCATAAATATTAAATCATTAAATATTAGTTAGTCCCCAAATAGTGATAATTCTATTGGGATAATAGAGGAGGAAGCATGTAAGCATGTGTATTAGGATGATTTATAACTTTCTGTATCTGTATATTTATAAAATGTTACATGAGGTATGGATATTTTATCTGGAGTGATCAACACATACTTCATGGAGTCTCATATTTATAGTTCAAAATTAACATGCTCAATTTCTAAAGAATTTAATCTTCATCAAATTCTGTTCAAATATAATTTAAAAATTCATATAACAAACCTTTTTGAATGAGATGCCTCAGTTTTTTGCCAATATCTTTTGGTTTTAATTCATATAAAGGAGAGGAAACCTGTTTTTTCCGTTTACTAGAATATTCTAAAGCAGCAGGGAAAGGTATATTCTGTGGAAACAAAAGCAATGACACCAATGATAATCCCATATATATAAAAATATATATATATTTCAGAGTTCTCAAAGGATTCTCACATGTATAATACATCACCACTGATTTTAATTTTAAAACAACCAAAACCTGTGAGACAGGCCACAGTTAGGAAAATAAAAAGAACTCCATTGTGTGTGATTTTGATAAATTGCTTTTCCTGTTGAGGAATATTTTCCTGAGTTGAGGATATACTTTGGATGATGCAAAAAGGGGGCCTTTCCGAAAGATGCCATGACTAAAGGAGTAAGTGGAGGAGAGGAACAAGGTATAAACAGAGAAGTCTTAATGTTTAGTGTTGCCCAGAAAGCCTAAAGGAAGATTCAGAGTAAGAAAGGAGAGGCAAAATTATGGCACAGAACACTAAAAGGTAGAAACATATGAAAAAAGAGAAATTGGACTAGAATAATCACAAGTGTTAAAAGTACAACTGGATTAGATATGTGTGCAAGGAATAACAAATGCGATATTGAAAGGAGCTTTGCAAAGAATGGGGCCACCGTCAGATGTAAACTGGACAATGTCTGTAATGTGGCTGGAAATGTTTTAATGATGCTGAGTTACCCTTTTTCTCTTCACAGTTCATCCAGGAGTGATTCAGAAGATCCACCAGGCCATCAGGACCCAGGTTCTTTCAAAATTTATCATCTCTATCTTACTGCGTCTACATGACTGCTGTACTTAATGTTGACTCTGAGTCAAGATAGCTGCTAGAGCTCCAAACACAATGTGAGCATATCAGTCAGCAATATGGGGGGAAGGGTAAATGATAAAAGGCAGGCCACGTGTTCTTAACAAACTTTCCCAGAGGTCCTTCCAAACAACTTTGGTTTATAGAAAGGAAAGGATAAGAAATATGACCTTTTTTCTAGGTACTTTGCTCTCTGGAGTAAAATTGGGGATCTCTTCCCCCAAAAGAAGAAAAAGACAAATATTGGTAGGCAAGCAAATACAGTCTGCCACAGAAAAAATATGGGAATCTTTTGTGAAGATATACATTTGTATTCTGAAAAACTTTCCCAAAACATCATGCTTTCCTT
Organism: Desmodus rotundus; assembly: GCF_022682495.2. Taxonomy (NCBI): domain Eukaryota; kingdom Metazoa; phylum Chordata; class Mammalia; order Chiroptera; family Phyllostomidae; genus Desmodus; species Desmodus rotundus. The sequence continues at coordinate 52,585,596 of NC_071389.1, forward strand.
GACAGGAACCACTGGTCTTAATTCTGAAGACTCAAAATGTGTTGTCTTCAGATAGATCTCCTTTCTGAAATGTTTGTTTTTGTATATTTGTTTCCAGAAAACATGTAAAGTACTTATCATTTGCCATTGTGTTAAAGCTCTGTACAGACACTCCCTTATGTAATATCATAACAACCGTGAGCTATGTTCGTTCCCCTGGAAAATGTCACAGACATCGTATACTCAAGACAATTCCTTTCCTTCCAACCGATTACTACTTAGTGCTACTTTTTGTGACCAGCACACTTTCATCCATTGAGAGGAAGGGAAGTTCACCTCAACTCTTGAATATGTGATAGCTGATGGAATTTTGAAATAGGGAACTCATTGTCACATTTCCCCTACCTTGACCTGTCCTCTTACATGAACATCCTTTACTCTGTAATTTAGCAGAGACACTTGGATGTGTGTCTTGGCCCCTGTATTTAAAATCTTCTACCCAAATCCCTATACCATATAATAGATATATATTTAATTAAATATCCTTAGGTTTCATTTTATCTTTTAAATTTTATATGTAATGTCTCTAATTTATTTATTGAAAATGATTTGTCTCTACACAGAGTTTTTGAATGCTCATGACAGGTACTAACTAGTCTTGGAGTAAATGTCAGTTTTTGTTCTTCACTAAAAAATTCTTTACTGATCTTATACAACACAATTTCTTGGGATGATATTTTTTCAGTATTTACATGAAAAAAATATACATTTTTAAGAAAAACAAATAGGTATTTTTGAGCTCAGATATTCTTCTTAAAGTTAGAAATTTTTCTTATGGTTGCCAAGAATAATTTTAATATGAGACAGTATCAACACTATTCAAATATGACTAAACAATGTTACTTCTATTTTAATGTGGGTTTAATTCTTTAATAGAAATTAAACAAAATATGGTTAAAATGTAGACAATTGCTTTGCAACCAAATCTGTAACAATCAATTTCAAATGCTTTTTCAACCTCAAATTTGACCATCAACCCTCTCCAAATTATATCGCCTTAACTTTTTATGCCATTATCTTGTATCCTCTTACTTCTAGAATTTTTCTGTATTTTAGTAATCTTTTTGTCTCTCCCTCCGAACAATGTAATTTATCATATATTAAAAATCACCTCAAATTCTATTTCAACCATAGAAATGGTTCTTCTAGATCTCAGACTTATACCCGACCCATGAGGAAATAATAAAAGTGGAATATAAGGGTATGTTCAACAGTTCCATTTCTACTAGTACTTATTCCTTTACCTTCCCTTAATAGAATAAAAAAAAATTAAAAGTTAAAAGTATACATCTGTCTGTCAAATCTGAGTATCCACTCCCTATCATAAATATTGTTAGTTATTTACAGAATCCTAAGATTTAAAAGTCCCCTAGTTAAACAAATAATTACTCTCAGCAAAAGATTTTTTTTAGCTTCCCCACTTATCCTTCCTCATATATCCATATAGCATCCTTTGTCATCGCTTGAAGTCATTTTCCCTTCCTTGGCTTTATAAAATAAGAAATCATAACAAAGGTGAATGTGTGACAGCGAAACAAATTTAGAGGGAGAGTCTAAAGCCCTGGATGAACGCAGGCTTACACAGGTTGCCAAGGTAGAGAAAATGTGCTTTTCTTCCCTATGTACTGCAAGAGGAAGAAGGAAGGCCGTGCCCACTCACTGACTGAACTTTGAAGTGACAGAGAAAAAAAGTTACCAGAAGCCTTGGAATAATCAAATAAATATCTTGTTTTCAATAACAGAAAGTATATTCTATTCACTAAATTACCTTAAAACAAACACCAGTATTCAATGATTTAAGAAAATATTTTATGGATGTTTTGTAGCACTAAGAAAAGGGATAATTAGCAAGGACCAGTATAAATTGACGACAAATAAATGATTTCTATTTTAACAGAGTCAAAGTTAATTCTGGTACAAATCTCCTTGATGTGAGAAACCTGCATGCCAGCAGCATTTAATAAGTGGTTTCACTACTTATAAAAAGGCAGTCTGACCAGGTGGAGTTCAGAGATGAGGAGTTATCACATGGGAAAGAGTAAAGGTTCCTCAAATGATGCCAAACTGGGGGGAGGTCTCTGATGCCATGGTATCTATTCTTACCAATGTTTATGTGAATGATTTGAATAAAAATATAAAGGAAATGCTTATTAAATTTTTATATGAGGTAGTAAAAGAACAAAATCAGTTAACACACCACACAGAAATTTAAAGTATTATCAACAGACTGCAGCAATGGGTCAAATTCAACAGATGAACTTCCATAGGAATACATATTGCAGTTGAATGAAATTAATTTTATATCATTTAATTAAAAAACCTGAGTAATAAGAGATTGAAATATTTTAGTTAAGAGTAAGTTAATTAGCAGTTCATTGTGTGATGACCTTATACTATGTGCTGTACTAAGCATTTCATCTAGGATACGGGAAACTGTAGTCTTACCGTATTCAGAACTATAGCTGAAGCACTATGTCAAGGCAAGACACTTTCGGAAGATTATGGATAACCTGGAACATGAAAAGAAAGCAGACTACCTGCTGAATTATTTTTAACGTGAGCCCTATCTGATTAAATCCAGAATATAAAAGAGGTAGCAAAGAGAGATTCAGGCTCCTCACCTTCAACTTTCATCTTCCTCATCTTCTAAAAGGATACCACAACATTTATGCAATTTCATTTGTTTGCTTGTTTGTATTACAACTTGTTTTTTTTGTATTTTTTTATTATTGTTCTATTACAGTTGTTCCATTTGTCCCTTGTCCCCCCGCCCTGCTGCACCCGAACCCACTCCCACAGTCATGATTTTTATCATGGTGATTTTAAGACATAGTCCACAAGGGCAAGGACTTTGCTTGTCTTGATTATGCAATGCTAAGAATGACCCTTGGCACTGAGCAGTTACTCAACAATTACTGTTAAATGTTGGACGAATAGTACCAAACAGAAGTATTAGGAGGAATATGTGGAAGTTTAGGAACTTTGCTTCAATATAATATAAAGTGAAACTCCATTTTTTGGAGAAAGTCCAACAACCAGACAGAATTTTATCAGAAATTCCTAGCTTATAATTTTAGAAGACTATTCCTGGTCTTCTAAATGTTGAAGAGATGGTCTTCAACACCTCAACCTTCCCTTCTTTTATTTTGAAATGTTACATCCACTGGAGTTACTCCAAAGTTTTTCACTCAGCAGTTCTTTACAGCCCTCATCCCCTTCTTCTAAGCTCTTCATCATGTATGTCAATGTAGACCTCATATTTTTAGTCTCATCTACTTTACCGTTCCTCAACATCCCCACCCCTGCACAAAAAACATAAATATAACCATCCTGTAGCAATAACGTCTTTACTCATGCACATCCCTTTATCTACCTATTCTGTTGATATTATATTACAATAAGCCAGAAAATGAAAATGGTAAGAAAAGAGCTCTCCACTGATGGTATTGAGTGAAGAAGTTAAAATATAAAACTCATTTATAATAGGTATGGAAGTGAGGAGAGACATCTGTATATTAATAATCGCATCCAATAATAATAGGAAAATCTGGTGTGTGGAGGTCATGCCATTTTTGGTCAAAAATTGCTGAACACTCGGGAGAGTGTGGGCAGGTGTGCTCATAAATCACCCATTGTGAAATGGACAAATGCGTTGAGTCTTTAAAAAATATTCACTGAAGTTGAACAAAGCTTCTCACGACAACGCCAGCTGGCACACTGATACAGATGGGTTCCTAGAACACTCACCTAGTGGGGGAAGCCTGTACTATAAGGAGCCAGCCATCCAGAAGATAATTCCAATTTTGGGGGGCCCCTCATAATAGATGAATGATATAACATGTATACCTATATACATGTAGATACAGTACATATACACATACTCAGGTGATATATATTTACACAGGCCTAGGAAAGTGCGATCACTGACCCTGGTAGCCAGCCTACAAGTTCTTCAGCCTCAGGACCAATCTAATCTACGTGCCCTCACAGTGTATTCCTCACAGCTCCCTTAACAACCTCAGCCCTACTGCTCTTATTGGAAATATTTCATCCATGGTCCAAATGCTTGTTATTTACATGAAGTCCAATATTCGTGTAGTTGGACAAAATGACTCAAAATGGCAGTTACTAAGAGCTCCCAAGGTACAAACAGCCTTATGTTAGGCTCTTAAACTATTAAAGGAGGGATTGTCTGAATCCTTGTATTTTATTAAACAAAGATTTAAATATAAAGAAATGTCTGCAATCTATTATGAGTCTCTCTGGGCTTCCTAGGTGAACACTGTGAGCAAAAATCCATTCTTAGATGGAATATGTCTAAACTAACTTAAACAGAGACCAGCAGTATAATTTAATAGTTAATATTTTCCAGGATACGGTACCTAAATTTGTTTTGCGAAAATTCAGTCCTATCAATTTCTGGATGAGTCATAAAACACAAATCTTTGTCACTCAAGATTTAGACCAATATTGAAATACATTAAAATTTCCACTCTCTCTTACCTTGAACAAACAAAAAATTCATTCTAAGTGGTAAAGAATGGTCATTTTATTGATTGTGTTATCTTTCTTAGAAAAAGACAGATAGCTTAAAAGGTTTTGCATTAGCAGTGTTTGAAAAGCAAATTTTAGATGGTATGTTTCACTGGATGTAAAAATGATAGAATTAGCTTTCTTATATGAAGAAGTAAATAATTTCACTGAACATTTTTATACAAGTTTCAAATTGTTAAAATATTTGGCATGGATGCACTGCTAAGTGTATTTCTCTTTTCAACTTTACACTTATCTTGTGTGTGCAGCTGATATCCCTAGTGTCCAATCAGAGACAGGTTTCATCCTGTGGTCCAGGGAATGATGTGCACAATTCCTTTGACACTGGTGAGAGGTGAAAACACACATCCAGCCCACTTACTTCAGTGAAAATGGACCCATATTTTTTTTTTACCCTGAAGAAAAATACAGTAATAAAGTTTAAAGATGGAAAAAATACAGTTAAATTCTTGAGGTGTACCATTAGTTAATGATAGTCAGCAAACATCACATTTTGCCTTGAGGACACTGAGTTCCAGATTTTCATTTAGGTGCTCATGAATTCTAATAATCATGGCTCTCTACATGATAGCAAGAAATCTAAAAAATACGAATGATAGGTTTTTCACATTTCAGTGAACTCAAAAGTTAAAACTAAAAAGGAAAGGTATGCTTTTTATATATTTTCTTCTACCTCTATTTTTCACTAAGATCTTTCTTTTGAAATAAGTATATGGATTTCCTATAAATATTTAGAAATTGAGAATATACACTATTTCACGGTAAAGACTTTGCACCTATTTTAAAAAGTGTGGATCTTGTACAAAACTCTAATGCTGCCTCTGAAATAGTGTTTCCAAGATTACATTAGCATTTCTAAGACTTGGGGGGGATGACTTGGCATCGTGTATCAGTACAATTGCCCCCAAACAACTATCCTAACTCTCTAATGGTAGCAAAAATAAACATGAAATGAAAAGTTAAGGCTATCCAGCAAAACATTTTTTATTTTCTTAATAACCCAGTAAGTATCTATGACTCATTAATTGACCTATGCCACTTATTTATATATCATCAGACTATGGCATTTCTGGAGTAATGAATTTTATTATAAAAACCACAGTATGTAGTAACCCCTTTACCTCCTCTATTTTTTGTGTCCTAAGTTCTATTGTAACAGTTCTGGCAAGAAAATCATTATATTCCATAGTTCATAACTCTGTAAGATCCTTTTGCACTCTATATTTTATTTTTGATTTGTATCTTATTTTTAATCCGTGTTCTTTCTATGAATATCCTAGTTCCTCTCACCTCACATATGAAAATATCAACAATTAGCAGGATTCTGTTAGCTACTCTTTTCATAGTATTGCAGGTTAAGATTTTCAGAAAATAAATCCATGAGTTATAAATTATGATGCAAAACAATCTAAGTGGAATACTTATTTTATAATCAATAAATAATATTTTATGTCAATAAATATTTGTTGAGTGCCTTCTATGTGCATTTTCACTGTGCTAGGTAAAGGGTACCAGAACAAATAAAATGCAGCCTGCCAGAAAGTGGCCTGTATTCCTACAGTCAAAAACATTCACAGAGAACAGCCACCTTCAAAGGAAGCAGGGCATAAATAAATGGTAATAAAAACAGATACCACAAAACAGTTAGTAGTAATATTCCAATTAATTGGATAAATTACATCCCCTAATATTAAAAAAAGAACAATTGTCTGTTCTTAGTTTCATCATGGATTTTATGCTTTTATTTCATGCTGCAAATTGAAGCGAAGAGGCAAACAGATAATGAGGTATAATTCTGGAAATAATCTCATTCATAAACAAAAGAACACAAAAGATCAGATTCTAAAAAGGTGGTTTTGGCCTTGGCATCCAAAACTTAATTTGAGATGAATGAAAAAAGGCATTTCAGTGCCTAATATGAGATGGAGATTGTTTGATGTCATAATTGTAGGAAAAAAAGGCAACATGCTGGGATGGAGATAAATTGGAGGGAGGACACTTAGTAGTACCTTTGTACTATATTAGCCCTCTCTGTGGAAAGGTAGATATGATGCTCTCAAATAATAGGCCCACTGGTTCATAGCAGCCAAGATCAAATATAGTTATTTTTACTGGGCTTAATTCTTTTTTTTGATATATTTACTGATTCTGCTATTACAAAATTGAAAACTTATTTGAACAAATAATGAAGGAGAACTTCCCCAGTTTGGCAAAGGAAATAGACTTCCAGGAAGTCCAGGAAGCTCAGAGAGTCCCAAAGAAGCTGGACCCAAGGAGGAACACACCAAGGCACATCATAATTACATTACCCAAGATTAAACAGAAGGAGAGAATCTTAGAAGCAGCAAGAGAACAAGACACAGTTACCTACAAAGGGGTTCCCATAAGACTGTCAGCTGATTTCTCAAAAGAGACCTTACAGGCAAGAAGGGACTGGCAAGAAGTATTCCAAGTCATGAAAGGCAAGGGCCTACATCCAAGATTACTATATCCAGTAAAGCTATTATTTAGAACGAAAGGGCAGATAAACTGAGCTTAATTCTAATACTGGAATCTCTCACAACATGCAGCAATGTTTTTCATCTGCAGGAAAAGCTGTAAGATATAATGCTCTATTCCTGTAATCATCTTTTCCTTCCTCTGAAGCTACTAAATATCCAACATACAAACTTTATTCTCCTTCCCATTCTAGGACCTAAAGCAGGAGATAATAAGCCTCTCCAGATCAATACTTAGAATTCCCTATTAATTTACCTTTGCTCATAGCCTACCACATAATCTTGGTAATTAAGTTTTTATCTCATTCTTCACTCTCCATCATTCTGTTATGCTTTTGCAATGTTTCCAGTTCTAACTTAACATCTTCCTTGGGTTACTTCCCAAGCCTCCATCCTAGCAACCCAGCCTTTAGCATCAGTTTTGTTCTTAAAATAATCCTTCAGCATAGCTCCTAGGCTTTGGCACCTGATGGCAGACAACATTAACGCCAACTTTCTATCTCAGCCTGGCCCAGTTTCAATGATGATGAACTTTCCATACCCTCCACCCATGTGTACAAATGATCACACAAATTGTACACATGGTCAGTTAGTGCTGGGCACATGGACAGAGCTTATACTACTTCTTGAATATGAAGCCACGTACCAGACTGACCACCCTTTGCTAGTTCCTATAACTATAACCTTTTACCTCCTGTAATGCTCCAATCCAAATTATCTCTTACCCTAATACATCTTGCTTCAATTAATATACCATTGCCTATAAATTATAAGATTAAAATTATGTTAAATTTATGATATTTTAAAAACTATTAAGTGTTATCAGAAGGTTGAATGCAACTAGGAACATGAATTAGACAGATGTAAAAAGATATTACAAGGGGGGACCCAAAAAAAACCCCATAGCGCATGCCTCCCCTGCTAGGTGAGTGTTCTAGGAACCCATCTGTATCAGTGTACCCGCTGGTGGTGTTGTGAGAGGCTGTATTTGGCTTCAGTGAATTTTCTTCTTGAAGATTCTTTCAATGTGTTTGCCCATTTCATGATGGGTGATTTACGAGCACATCTGCCCACACTGCACTGAGTGTTCAGCAATTTTTGACCAAAAATAGCATGACCCCTATGCCCCACCCTCCCTATTCATTAGATCTTGCTCTAGCAACTCTTTTTTGTTTCCCTATGTGGAAGAGGTAAAACAAAAAAACGGCAGAGGCACTAAAAGGCATCAAAATCAATGGGTTCAAATACTGTTTTGAACAGTGGAAATAATGTCTTGATAGGTGTCTTGCATAAAATGGAGAATACTTTGAAGGTGACTGAAGTTTCACATGTAAGAATTAATATGTTTTTTTATAAATAAATTCTGTGTTTTGGGGATATGTCCCCTTGTACTTTATTTACATAAGGAAAACAAAAGGGAAGCAGGTAAGAATGAACAAGGAGATGAAAACAGTGAAGATGCTAAACTGGCTGAGGTGTACTCTTTATAATAGACCATGAGAAAAGACACTGAAAGGTGAACTGAAACAAAATTTGAAGAGGCCCATAAATTACTGAAATCTACAGCCTCTATTATGCTTTTTCATCCGGACTCTGGAAACCTTCTTACATCCTCTGGTTATTTGTCCATAATATTTCACTATCCAGAAAACTTCAGGCTACTGGCTCTAAGATTTCACTCTTTACTCTACTTTATATTATAAATAAAACAAATAATCAACATTTGGTTGTTCACTATTGTATATAAAAGTTTGAATAACAAGCATAACTTATTAATTCTAAGTAACTTGATATGCATAGTTGCACTTTATTAAAATGTATAGATGTTTTCTTACCAAATAATCATTTTAATCCCCCAAGTGAAAATTAATATGTCTATTAACAGCACTATCCAACTTCAGTTTCCACAGTTCCTCTAGCAAATATCTCGGTATAGTGAGGATAATTTGCTTTCCATTCACACGTGTGCCAAGCTAATTCTCACCTCCACAACATTGGTTGAGCAGTTTTTATAAATTCTACCCTTAATCTTTTCTTTTCTGACAGTCACTTTCTTGCATGTTACACCACATGCATATGCTTAATTATATAGGCATATTGGCCATTATTCTAATGCTGCATCTCAACAAGAAATTCCTACAGAACAAAAGATTTTCTCTTCTTGATTTTCCCATAGTATCCTGAAGTAAAATATTAAAAAGCACTGAAGTTAAGAGCATTGAACTTGCAATTTAAAACAAAGTTTCAACACTCATAAAAATATCTATACTGACACCTACTTATATGTATAAACATATGTGAGTATATATCTACTGCCTTAAAGTATACAGGTAAAGCTGATGTGGTGATAAAGGCCATGAAATTTTGCACTATAACATGTGGTCTATATCATTGTTTCATGGATAGAAAAATCAACAAGTGTCTCTAAGGGTTTGAAAATTCTCTCCATTTGTCAATGCTCAGAAACTTTCACTCTACACCAGAAATTTACTACCCTATCATCAACCTTAAAATTACAAAATTCAAAACCTGGAGATAAATAATATATTTTTGCACATGTGGGAGGAGTTTGCGCATTGATTTTTTAAATTTGAATATAATTACATAAAATACAAATACAGGATAATACATTTAAATCTTAAGCATAACACAATAATCAAGTTATACTATGAAGATTTAAGATACTGCATTTTTTTCTTCAGTGCTATGTTGTGTAACAGAAAATGTGCAATGCCAAAATGATTGTGAGGGTAGACATATAGAACAATGGAAAAGAATTTAGAACCCTTAATAAACTCTTAGAGGTGAGAAAGTGAATTCTGATAAAGGCACTAAGATAATTAAATGAAAGTTTGTTTTTTATAATGGTGCTGAGCAGCTGGTTACACAAATATAAAAGAATTATGTTTAACCCCTATCTCCAACTATATAAAAATTAGCTCCAAATAAATAATAGCCCTAATTTTAAGAGCTAAAATGATAAAACTCTTAGGAAAAAAACCTTTGAGACCTCGTCTTATACAATAATTACTTAGTTGTAACATGAAAAGTATGTGACAAAAAAAGATTAATTGGTTTTCATCAAAACTTTAAAATTTCATGCTTTGAGAATACCATTAAGAAAGGAACAAAAGTAAAATAAAATAAAAGAAATTAAAAGAACAATCTGCATAATGGGAAAATATATTGAAATTATAAATGTGATAAGAGTTTTGTATCAAAAATATATAAGGGATTCTTACAACTCATCAATAAGAAAGACAACCTATTATAAAATAATCAAAAGGATTTGAATAGACATTTCTCCAAAGAAGATATCCAAATGCCAATGAATACATGAAAAGATTCTCGGCACCATGAGTCACTATGGAAATGCAAATCAATACTACAATGAAGTACTACTTCAAATCCACTAGGATGGCTATAATTAAAAACAAGCAACAACAAGTGTTGGTGAGCATTTAAAGAAAGTGGAACTTTCATACATTGATGATACAAATGCAAAATGGTGCAACTTCTGTGGCAGTTTGGCAGTTCCTCAAAAACATAAACATAGAATTACTATGTCATCAAGTAATTCTATTAGTAGGTATACACCCTGTAAAAACTGAAAAAATATGTCCACACAAATATTTGTACATGAATGTTCATAGCTTAATTACTAATAGCCATAAATTGGAAGCAATTCAACTAATGAATGGATTTTAAAATGTGATATACATATATAATATACATAATAAAATGAAATGTTATTCAGCCATAGAAATTAAGTACTGATACATGTTACAGCATGGATGAATCTTGAAAACATTATGCTCCCCCTGGCTGGTGTGGCTCAGTGGATGGAGTGCTGGCCTGCAAACCAAAGGGTCACCGATTTTTTTCCCAGTCAGGGCCCATGCCTGGGTCGCAGGCCAGGTCCCCAGTAGGGGGCATGCAAGAGGGAACCACACATTGATGTTTCTCTCCCTCTCTCCCTCCCTTCCCCTCTGTCTAAAAATAAATAAATAAAATCTTAAAAAAAAAACATTATGTTAAGTGAAAGAAGCATACTCATCTTCATCACTCCCTTTTTCCAAATGGGAAGTTTTTATTATGCTTATTCTACTTCCATGACATGTTATATATGGTGTATGTAGAGAACATGTTTTATCTTTTAACTTACAGTTTGCTGGACCATTAATTATTACATCTTGTTCAAGTGACCGGATACACACTAGTATCCCAACTAGAATTAAATTTGGCTGAGTAGTGACATATTCAATTTCATTGATTTCTGATCTGATTTTTACTATTACTTTCCTTTTGCTTTGGATTTAGTTTGTCCTCTTCTAGTTTTCTAAAGTGGAGACTTAGATGATTACTTTTAGATCTTTATTCTTATCTAACATACGCATTCAGTGCTGTACAGGTCCCTCCAAGCACTGTTTTCACTGTGCCTCACAAACTTTGTTAAGTTGTATTTTCATTTTCAATTAGAGTGGACCCTTGAACTATACAAGGGTCAGGGATCCTACCATCTCTCCCAACCCCCCACCCCTGCACATTTGAAAACCCATGTATAACTACTCATGAGCCCCCTGCATACATGGATTCCCAATTACTGATCAAAAATATTCTGAAAAAAATGTTATGTTTTTGCTGATGTGTACTATGTAATTAGGCCTATAATGGTTAGGTCTATATTTAACACATACACAGTTTTTATTGTCATTATTACATAAACAAAGCAGTGTAACAACTATTAATATAGTATCCACATTGTATTAAGTATTATAAGTAATCTCGAGATGATTTAAAATATACAGGAGCATATATATATGTATATGTGTGTGTGTGTATATATATATGTATATATATATATATACATATATATATATAGGTTATATAACAATATGTAAGCCATTTTATAAAAGGCATTGCACGTTCTTGGATTTTGGTCTACTTGGAAGGCCTGAAAACCAATCTCCCATGGATACTGAGAATGACTCTGCTATGTTTTTTTCCTATACATGCATGTCTGTGATAAAGTTTAATTTATAAATTAGGCACAGGAAGAGGTTAACAATAACAAAAATAATAGAGAAGAATTATAACAACATACTATAGTAGAAGTTATGCGAACATGGTCTCTCTCTGACAGTGGACCTGATAACTGAGATGGCTCCTGAATGACTAATGGGTAGGTAGCTTATACAGTGTGGATATGCTGGATGAGTGAATGATTCACATCCATGTCTCAGTTTAACTTGCTTATTTTCCTTCATTCACCTCAATGACCAAAGTATTTGTTATTAATATAAACACTTTATAGTTCCTATCCCTTTACCTTTTCCAGATATTATGCTATTATTTAAATCCTCTGCTCAGTTTTCTCCTTTTCTGGTGATCTCTCAGTTGACCTTGGCAACCCCTACAGTTTTATATCTCAGACTATGTATTAAATTAGTATTCACCTGCTGCTTTTCAAAACTAATTCTGCAATTGCTTGGCTTCAGATCTGGCCTATTCACGTCTATGGACCTAAGCATAATAAATAGTGTCACGGGCTGGATTTTCCAGAACAGAAATACCAAGACAAAGGTAAGTGCACAAAAGGTTTATTGGGGGGTAACACCCATTAAAGGAAAATGAAAGAAGAAGAATAAGCAGGGAGAGCCAAAGTTTCTCACAACTAACCAGGAGCTCTGGAGCAAAGTCTATCTACCTGAAAATCCCACACTGAGCAGAAATGGCCAGGTCCTTGTAACACTGCCTTACTCAGTGTTTGCCTGGAGGGTGCCTAGAGAATAGTGTGACCTAAACTTGAAAGTAGAGGTAAACACGACTCCACTCCAGGAAGACAAACAACCCAATTACAAAATGGGCAAAAGACTTGAACAGACAATTTTCCAAGGAGGACATACAGAGGGCCCAGAGACATATGAAAAGATGCCCAGCATCACTAGCTATCAGAGAGATGCAAATTAAAACCACAATGAAATACCACTTCACACCAATGAGAATGGCCATCATAAACAAATCAACAAATAAGTGTTGGAGAGGATGCGGAGAAAAGGGAACCCTAGTGCACTGTTGGTGGAAATGCAGGCTCATGCAGTCACTATGGAAAACAGTATGGAACTTCCTCAGAAAACTAAAAATGGAACTGCCTTCTGACCCAGCAATTCTACTGCTGGGATTATATCCTAAGAATCCTGAAACACCAATCTAAAAGAACCTATGCACCCCAATGTTCATAGCAGCGCGATTTATAATAGTCAACTGGAAGCAACCTAAGTGCCCATCAGTAAATGAATGGATCAAAAAACTATGTTACATTAACAGAATGGAATACTATGCAGCAGAGAGAAAGAAGGAGCTCCTACCATTTGCAACAGCATGGATGGAACTGAAACTGTAGGGCCTTATGCTAAGTGAAATAAGCCAGGTGGTGAGGGACAAATACCATATGATCTTACCTTTAACAGGAAGCTAGTCAACAAAAGAAAAAAAGCAAGCAAAATATAACCAGAGACATTGAAATTAAGAAGAAACTGACAGTAACCAGAGGAGAGGTGGGAGGGAATAATGGAGGAAGGGGGGAAGGGTTTTCAGGAACATCTATAAAGGACACATGGACAAAACCAAGGGGTGGGGTGGAAGCAAGGGAGGGAGGTGGGGTGGGGGGTAGTGGTGGGGGGTTAATGCAGATAACTGTAATTGAACAACAATAAAATAATTTTAAAAAAAACGTAACAGTTGGAGGTGTTGGCTAACTATATTCCTTGAGTCTGAGCAGCTTCAAATGGTATCTAGTGTTATCCTTGTATGCATCTGTTCTGGGCTTATTCATCTACCTCCAAGTCTTCTCCATTTAGTCTCAGTAAAATCTTTGATTAAAGGGAACAGAATTTATTTTATTTTTACTGCCAGTGAGGAGCAGATGGCCTGAAACTTAGAAAGCACATAATAAATACTGGAAAAACTTTATTAAATGGTTAAGTTTAGCCCTTTATGTGTTGCTGAGGTCATTAAGCAACAGCTTCAGTTCTAAGCCACCGTTGTTGCTTCTTTGGACCCCCCAAAAGGCTGAATTAAACATAAATTAAATTATTCTTAGCCTTTGATAGCCCCAGTATCTGCTCTCAGAATTCTTCTGATAAATAACCCATCTGTCTGTCTACCTGACACTAAGTGCTACTAATTCCCACTGGTGTTAAAATTTAGAAAAACTCCAATTTCTTTCATCAGCCCCATTAGATGTAGAAAATTGACTAGTCAGAATTTAAGTTTGTATACTCTTCGGAATTCCACACTTTCTATAATCAGCCCCTACTCAGTGAGCTTTACCTACTTCTTTCCCTCCACCTACAAGTTTCAGAATAAAATCTGCTTGGTTTCCATTTTTAAGGCCTTAGAGTTGATTACAGTGCTAAAGACATTCTAAGAATTCAAAAAATACCCATTTGAAGTGAACTGTATTGTCGATGAGGACCCAAAATGACTGATAGACCACAAAGGGCAATTTTTAGAAAAGATATAAACATGTCATTACAAAGCTACTTTCATGGAATTATGTAACCTAAAACACGACCTCAGAAGCTCTTTGATAATAAAGGTCAGTTTCTATATAAGGAAGCACTCTCACCTCACAAAAAAATAAAATTAAAAACATTAAAATACCTATCCATAAGTTTCTTTTTAACACCTCACATATTAAATTGAGGTGACTCATTCCACATCTTAATCTCATATAAGATCAACCTTCTCAATATTTCCTTAATATCACTTACTGTTAAACTAGATATATAAGAAGGCAAAAGTAGATTCAATATTTTGTGGCTTGCAATACTATAAAGCTGATTATTCTTTCCCTCTCCTCCATATTTACCTGAATTTAAAGCAAGTGCAAAAACCCCCCCTCAAATATGATTAGTTACTCGGATTAGAAAATTAGGACAACCTCGCCTTGCCATGAAGGCTTTGCTCTGCACGACTCTGGGGAATGTCTCCCACATAGACGGTGACATAAAAGGACTCATGCACTGTGCGATGCTGTGGCCCCAATTAGGTGACTCTTTCTCTTTCCTCTCCTACTCACAAAGACCATGTAATAAATCATCTCGTTTTTCTAATCATAAAAAACTAAATCTCATCAAAGAAGATAAATGTGTGAAAAGATGTTCAACATCATATGTCATTAGAAAATTGCAAATTAAAACATTAATGACATCCTATTACACACATATTAGAATGGCCGAAATCCAGGGCACTGACAACACCACATGCCAGTGAGGATGTGGAGCAACAGGAACTGTCATTCACTGCTGGTAGGAATGCAAAATGGTGCAGCAAATTTAAAAGACAATCAGGCAATTTTTTTTTACAAAGCTACACATGCTCTTACCATATGATCCAGCATGCATGTTCCCTTATATTTAACCCCCTAAAATTAAAATCTATGTCTACACAAAAACTTTCACATGAATATGTATACCAACTTTGTTCATAATGGCCAAAACTTGGAAGTAACCAAGATGTCCTACAATAGATGGATGAATAAATAAACTGCAGTACATCCAGACAATGAAATATAGTTCAGTGCTAAGAAAATGAGCTATTGAGCCATAAAAGGGCAAGGAGGAAACTTAAACACATATTACTAAGTGAAAGAGGTCAATCTGACCAGGCTACATACTATACAAGTCCAACAGTATGACATTCTGAAAAAGAGAAAAATGTGGAGACAGTGAAAAGATTATCGGTAGCCAAGGGCTGGGGAGGAAGCGATGTATATGCAGAGCACAGAGGATTTTTAGGGCACTAAAAGTATTCTGTATGACACGCTCTAACGGTGGATGCACATCATTCTATATTTGTCAGAACCCACAGAATGTACAACACCAAGAGTAAACCCTAATTTAAACTATGGACTTTGGGGGACAATGATGTGTTGATTTAGGTTCATAAATTACCACAAATGTACCACTGCAGGACAGGTTGTACTTGTGTGGCAGCAGGGAGTGTATGGAAACTCTGTACTTTCCATTAATTTTGCTGTGAACTTGAAAGTGGTCTAAGAAAATAATGCTTATGAACTGTAAAAGAGAATTGATTTCGTGGAATATGACACAAAACAGAGGTTGCTGAAGGCACTCTTTCTATATTGATATTATAAATAATGGAGGTATAATCATTTTATCCACAATGAAGAATCTTTTTTGTTTTACCATGTAAATAAAACATGATTTCTGATTAGAAATAAAAAGTAGAAGAATAATTACTTAATATTCTGACACCCACATAGCCACTATTAATATCTGCTTTCATATATTTCCATGCATATGTAGTATAATTAAAAAGTTAGATTATATTTTTGAAACCTTATTAAAATTATAATATATTAAAAAATAACAGTTCATCAGGTTTAAAAAGTAAATCTATAAATCTTCAGGAAAATGTATTTAATAATAATTAATGGAAAGAGTTCACAGGAGGATTGTGAGACATTTTTGTTCTATTCTGTTTTACAAAAAATGCCATGTTTTTAGTAATGAGAAAAATGAATCTTTGGAAAGAAAAAATGAATAAAATGCTCTAGAATTTAACCAAATCAGCAGTTCTAAAGCAACTCTTACTTCAGTAGGGATGACTGCCATAGCAGGGCTACGTGGTGTTCCCAGGAACTGTGCAATGCCATAAAGGAGTACAGGATGTACATATTCACTGCGCTACAAGTGGCGCCAAGTAAGAGGCCCCTTCCACAGAAATGGATCGGATTGCTCTACTGACCCCTTTCCTCATTTTGCTGATAACGAGGACGAACGCTGGCACCCTCTCCAGAAATGTCCACACAAAGCATGTAATGGCTCCAGACCATCACTCTTTCTTACCTCTTTCTCTCCTTCCTAACAAAAGATGACTAAACCACCTTAAGAAAGCATCAGATATGAGTGTGTGGGGCAGGAGGAAAGGGAACAATTAAGCTGCCCCTGAGATAAATACATGGCAAATTGATTTCCCTCTCTGAATCTCTTTCCTTTGGGCTCCAATGGGTGTGACATTCTCTCATACTACATACCTACTAAAATTCATGTTTGCAATAGAACAAGTAAGTAAAAGAGATGACTGAAGCCAACAAACGTTAGATAACAAAGAATACATCATCATCTAGCCCAGATTACTAAAATTGTGCAATGGAAATTTAGGCCGAACTGCCAGTTAGTAACTTCTTTGTTATCACTCCTTGTACATATTTTCCTTGTTACCCTTTGAGGAAAAGGGTTGACTATGCCAAAGAATATTTTAAATATTATTGGGAGTTCCCACAAAATCAATAATAATAATAATATAGATTTAGTCTCTAGATTTCCCTAAAACTCATTATAATAATATATGTTTCCCTAAAACTTGACCTGGTTACCACCATAATTCTCTGTTTTTGTTGGCCTTCTCTGCACAAACAGGCGTTCTCTGACCAGTAACTATGAACCATGCATATGCAGTGTTCCAAGCAACTGTTTCAGACCCTTAATTTCTTCTATTCTGACTGAGTTTTTAACAGGTTCCTTCTTCTTGGCTCCTGACTTTTGGTTCTGTATCTCACTTAGAGCTTATTCTTGAACCATAAACTCTGGGCTTTCCAGCACATTTCCTGACTGAATGTAACTTGAACTCACTCCTCAGGATCCTTCCAGGAATATGGAAAGTTTTAAGCCCTTTGGACAAAATATATTTCATCCAAAACAGAAGCGGATTCAGCAATTGATTAATTTTACTAAATACTGAAATTTGAATTCCATTCTTGACTAACCCTTTTCATTACTTTGCTGGGGGAATCTTTAAAAAAAATAAACTCTAATATTAAATGCCACTATTTTCTCACTCCCTCCCTTTTACCTAACCCTTAACTCTTCCAATGTTTCTTGGATGCTAGGTTCTCTTAAGCACTCTAGGGCATCAATTGTCTCACTGTAGTTTTTAATAAATCAAACTCCAAGTAACAAAGACCAGATATATGAGTGGTAAACATAGTAAAAAAAATTAAATAGTAGTGAAAATAGTAAAAAAATCAATTAAGTGAGCTGAAGAGAAGAAGACAAATAAAGCCAACAGAAGACGGAGCAACAATTTCCATCAAAGTGAGTGTTCAGAGATGAAACTTCAAATTAAAATTCATTTCAATTACTTTAAGAAGTTGAGTTGAAGGTAATTTCTGTAAAATTCTATCAATCAGATTTATAAACAATGAAAAATTATAGGACAATTGTACATATTTACATAATATGTATAAACAGTTCTTGATAAAAATGACATGAATAATGCTGTACTTAGCAGAATTATCAATAACATCAAAGACCTTTAGAAAACTTGTAATGGATATATTTTACCAAAAGATTCATAATACCCAAAATATATCTAAACCCCAATATACAAGGTCTGTCCTTAAAAAGTCCAGCCGTCATTAATATAACAAGAATGGTTTGTGAGACATTGATGTAACCTGGCAGCCAAGGAGAGTGGACTGAAATGCACATGCATGAACAATGACGACTTCACTGTGCTAGTCAGTTGGGGTGGTAGACACTATTGAGTGAGCATGTGTACTGTGTGGCTGTTACACTCAAAATGACTGAACAGGTAAAGCAACGAATATGCATCCAATTTTGCATTAAGCTTGAACATTCCTCCATGGAAACTATTCGACAACTTAGATGATTCAGATGGCTGCAGCTATGGGCAACTGGTGATTGGCAGCTTCATCACAACAACACACCTGTTCATGCATCATGTCTTGTGCAGAGTTTTTTGGCGAAACAGGAAATCACCCAGATGGCTCAGCCCCGCTACAGCCCAGATTTGATGTCCTGTGATTTCTGGCTTTTCCGCAAACTAAAATCACCTTTGAAAGGGAAGATTTCAGACCATCAGTGAGATTCGGGAAAATATGACGAGGCAGCTGATGGTGATTGGGAGAACTGTGTGAGGTCCCAAGGTGCCTAGTTTGAAGAGGACTAAGACATCATTGTCCTATGTACAATGTTTCTTGTATCTTGTATCTTCTTCAGTAAATGTCTCTATTTTTCATAGTATATGGCTGAATTCTTTCTGGACAGACCTCATACAATGATATATTCTATGTAACTGCATAGATATCAAATGAAATAACCTTTGTAATATGAGCATTTTACTCCTATTGCTGCACATAATAGTCACTTGCCATAATATAACTTCTATCCACATATAGTGATATACGAATATACAGATATGTGCACATGTATATATACACACATATCTGCATGAGTATTTCTAAATGTATTTCTAAATTCTGCATGAGTATTAGAAATGAGTATCTAAATGTACATACACGCAGACACACACACACACATATCTCCAAATCAGTTACTAGCATATTCAAATTGGTTAACAGTAAACAACATTCAGTGAAAGTTTTCTCTGTATAAAGCACATAGAAACAAGTGACATATGTAAAATCAGTGAGTTTGTATTCTACATAGAGGGCCAAAAGCCACCTCACACGAACTTTTTCATTTAATAAAGCATACTGTCATCTGGTGCAAAATAATACAGTGGCACTGAGTGCTCACGTGGGAAAACTTCTGAGCAGGCTGCCTTTGCCTTTTAACCCTATGCTGTTACCCAGTGGATAATATGACACTTAAGGACTTGAGGACATTTCTGTGCCGTATTTAGAATACATGCCCTCAATTACATTGAAAGGGACTAGTGACTGTCTGCACCTTTTTGTAAACCCTTCTAATCATGTTAATATAACAGAAATATTTGTAGCTCAGGCTACTCAGGAAGAGTTCTGCATATGACAGAGTTTATTTATCACAAAGAGTGCTTTACAAAGTATAAAAAGTTCAGTCTTGTTAATTATAGTACTGCATGTCTTCTTTCTACCATTCCTTAATGTCCAAATCCAAACAAAAAGCACACTCGCTTGCGTCAGAAGACCTGAAGACAAGTCCCAGCAATGTTACTTAACTATGCGGCTTTGGTGAGATAACTAGCTCCTCTGAGCCTTAGTTTCCCTATTTATAAAAACACCTATCTTACAGTGTTGTGAAAAATAAGTTACCTATTACATTCAAAATACCTAGCTCAGTGCCTAGTACACAGTAGGCACTCAATAAATATGCTGCTTTACTTCCAGTGTGTCCCCAAAGCGGTACATAGTTTAGCATCAAACAATGAATGAATATCATACTATATGAAGAATCATCAGCCTTTAATAAACTAAATATTTCCTTGTTTTCAACTACCAAGAAGTAATTTTATATTGCTATTAATGTCTACTTCCAATAATTAATAAGAGAAATATATATATGAAGCATGAATTATAATATTTGTGATGAGAGTAATTAATCAACCACAAAAATTATATTTGTATATTATGTCTTTTCTCACATCAAGAAAATCACAAGCAGAATATTAACAATGAAAGATGTTTTTAAAAGATTGAAGAAATACCTAACAATGTTACATAAATTATAATTATAGTATCTTAAATTATACTTACATGTTCCCATCGTGCAAGCTTTCCTATTATATTTGTTCCAGGCTTAAATATGAGATCCTTAAAAACCTTATCTTCACATCTTCTGTGTGCGCAAATCAATTTTGTTTCATGTTTCCTAATAAATTTTCCTTGATGTTTTTTATACAGAAACAAGGAGCTGAATAAAGGGGGGAAGTAGCCATTTATTATTTTGACAAACAAAGGAGAAAGAAAACATGGTGATAAATTTAATGTAATATTTGTTGTCATATTAATGCTATACAAAATTATTTAGGCACGAAGATTTGTTCATCAACATTCATCAGAGATAAATGAGTGCTGAGAAATCTGTAGTGATATAAATCCAGAAACATTTCCATATTTATATCTGACTCTGCATTTTATAATATAATGTCAGAAAGAACGTGATTAAGTTATCTAGAAAACTATAAGGTGACGTATCTTTATTTTTCCCATCCAGTGAGGAAGTAATTTTTGTATTCATCCAGGAAAACTGCTGTAGAGCAGCAGTGTTCAACAGAATATAATGTAAACAACAAAATAATTTTAAACTTTCTATTAGCTCCACTAAATGAAAAGGTTAAAAGAAAGGAGACAAACTTTAAATTTGTTTATTTAACCTAATATAGCCAAAAATTATGCTAAATGGAATAAGCAAACTAATGTCATATTTAATAATGAACGTTATAAAACTTTTGGCCCTTCACAAAAGTTTTTTCTGACCCTGGAAGGGGTCTTCTTAGCTGCCTTTTTTCCTAGTTTTCTTTGTTAAAGTTCAAGATTTGAAGATGGTGCGGGGGTGACCAACCTATGGCCCATGGGCCGCATGCAGCCCAGGATGGCTACGAATGTGGTCCAACACAAAATTGTGAGTTTACTTTAAACATTATGAGTATTTTTGTGATTATGTGTCACAATATATTTAATGCGTGGCCCAAGACAAGTATTTCTCTTCCAGTGTGGCCCAGAGAAACCAAAGGTTGGACACCCCTGGTACAATTTTGCTCTCTGCTCTCACTGTGCTACCACCTTCTCTTAGTTATGCATCACTTGCTGAGGGCAGGGGTCATCGGGCTGCGACTGTGCGGCTGTGCTAGAGCTTCTGCCCCACAAGTGAGGGCTGAGAAGAGGAAGAGACCCTAAGACCTCTTATCTTCTCTACCTGGAATAGATTCTCTAAAATATTTTTAAATTTCTTTTTAAAATGGATAAGAGCATGGAAAAATTTATTTCTCAATACATTATTGAAAACAATAGAGTATTCAGCTGGCAGTTAGTGGAGGCTAATCCTAGTTGTGACATCAAAGGAGTTTAAACAGCTTACCAGAGAACTCAGGAATGTGAGACGAACAAAGAGAACCCTGCTACAATCACTGTCGTCCCAAAGGTGGCTGAACCTGGCCAACAGTGTGCTCTCAAAGGAGCAGTATCAGAGGCTTCCCAAAGCAGAAGAAAGATTTCCCTAAAACAGCCCCGCCTAGACATTAAATAAATTAACAAGCAAAAAACAAGTCCTGGGGAAGTAATCAGTATCCAGATTTATTACAATGCATTATTTAAAATGTCCAGTTTTCAACAACAACAACAAAAAAACCCTATGAGACAGGCAAAAAAAAAGACAAAAGTGTAACCTATAGAGATAAAAAGAGCTGGCCTTTGAAACTGCTTTTGAAAGGGCATAGGTGACAGACATAACAGATAAAGACTTGAAAGCAGCTATTGTAAATATGTTTAAAGGAAATAAAACTCAAATAAGTAAAGAGAGGTATAATGACAATGTCCTTTCAAATAGAGATTATCAATAAAGACACAGAAATTATAAAAATAAAAGAACTAAATGAAAATTCTGCAGTTAAAAGTATAATTGAAATTAAATTTTGCTATAATAGTTCAATAACAGATTTTAATTGGTAGAAAAAAAGAATTAGGAATCTTGAAAAGATTGACAAAGATTATGCTGACAGAGAAAAAAAATACTGAGGACAAGTGACTAGACCCACAAGGAAATGTGGCGTATTATTAAGTCTACCAACTTGTGAATACTGAGAGTAACTTGTGAATAAATGGAGATCACATGGATGGGTTATCAGTGGGGAGGTGGACAGTGGAGAATGGGGGAAAAGAAGTATAATTGGTAGGCACAAAATAGATGGGGAGGTTAAGAACAGGGTGGGAAATGGCAAAGTCAAAGAACTTATGTGTACAAACCATGAACACGAACTAAGAGGGATGGGAAACGCTGGTGGGAGGGGGCTGCAGGCTGGAGGGAGGAGAAGGGGAAAAATGGGACAACTATAATAGCATAATCAATAAAATATAATTTTCAAAAAAGATATGCAAAGGATCACAAGAGAGTACTATGAACAACTATATGCAAACAAAATGGACAAACAAAAAGAAATGGAAAAATTATTAAAAACTTAAAAACTACCAAGACTAAATTAAGAAATATAAAGTCTAAAACCATAAAATTCCTAGAAGTAAACATAGAATAGAACTCCTTGGCATGGTTTTTGTCAATGATCTTTTGGGTATGACACCTAAAGTACAAGAAATAAAATAAAAATCAACAAGTGGGATTATATCAAACTGAAAAGTTTCAGTACAACCAAAACAATGATCAACAAAATGTCAAGATAACCTACAGAATGGAAACAAGTATTTGCAAACCATATATATTACAAGGGATTAATATCCAATATATATATATAAAGAACTTATAAAACTCTAACAAAAATTAAATAAAAAGTGGACAAAAGACCTGATTAGGCATTTTTCCAAAAAGGATACATCAGTAGCCAAAAGTGACTCAAAAGATGTGCAACATCACTAGTCATTAGGAAGGGCAATCAAAACAATGGGATATCACCTCACCCCCGACAGGATGGCCATCACATACAGATACGAGACAAATGCTGGCTACGATGTACAGAGCATTCTTTTCACTGCTGGTGGGACTGTAAACTGATACAGCCACTATGGAAAGATGTATGTAGGATCCTCACAAAATTAAAAATAGAACTACCATAAGATCCATCAGTGTCACTCTGGGAATATATTCAATGGAAAAAAACACAAACTAGAAAAAATATCTCTACCCCATGCTCACAGCAGCATCATTTATAATGGGCGAAGCATGGAAATAACGTGTCCACTGATGCGTGAATGAGTAAGTAAGTTGTGGTATATATTCACAATTAAAAGCCATTAAAAACAAACAAGGAAATCTTGCCATGTGCAACAACACGGATGAACCTGAGGACATTACATTCAGTAAAATCAGTCAGACAGAGAAAGACGATACTGTATGATCTCCCTTATATGTGGGAAAAAACACCAAACTCATAGAAAATAAAGTCAGATGTGTGGTTACTAGAGGAAGGTGTGAGGGGAGGGAGAACTGAAGGAATGTGGTAAAAGATACAAACTTCTGCTCTAAGATAAATCGGCATTAGGGATATAATGTACAACATGATGACTTTAGTTAATTTAACAGTGCTGTATGATACATATGAAAGTCATTAGAACAAATCCTAAGAGTTCTCATCACAAGGAAAAAAGATTGTTTTTCTTTTTTTGTATCTATATGAGATGACAGATGCTAACTATACTTATTGTGGGAATCATTTCCCAATATATGTAAGTGAAACACTTATGCACCTTAAACTTATACAATGGTATATGTCAATTTTATCTCAACAAAACTGAAGGTGAAATTTAAAGATTCCCAAATAAAACTGAGATAATCCATTGCTACCATATATGCCTTATAAGAAATAAAAGGAAGTTCTTCATGTTGAAGGCAAGTGACCTCAAATTCTAATTCCATCCAAAGAAAAAACAAATTGTGCTAGGAAGGGAAATTATGTAATTATAAACAATGTAAATTTATATTTCTACTCCTTTGTGCTCTTTACTAATTGAGAAAGCAACTGTATAATGCAGTATATACAAAATCATATTGTTCGGTCTAAAACAGGTAGGAGCAATGGTGTTTTGGAGTAATGAAATGATACCATACGGTAACTGGAATCTATAAAAAAAATAAAGAAAACTAGCAATGTGATAAATTGGATTGTTATCATAATAAATTCAGTGAATATATACTTGCTCTTTTTCTCTTAGATCCTTTAAAGGATGTTACAGTTTATAAAGTGATAATTATAATAATGTATTGGTGGGGTATAAATATAGTTGTCATATGTATAACATTAACAGCATAAAAAGGAGAGAGAGGAAATAAACATATATAAATGTTACATTTTTATATCTCATTAGGTATAAGTTATAAATCTGAAATAACTAAAATATATATTCTAAGTCCTACAAAAAATACTGAAAATAATTAAAATGTACAATTAAAACATCATTAAAGGTATGTAAGTGGTATACTATAAAATATTCACGTAATGCAAAAATAGTTGTAAAGAAGAAAAAGATAAACAGAAAGATACGAGACATTATCTGTGAATAATGTTAACATTTAGGTTATTTTAAATCAGTATATGTTCTTAATATTTTAGATTATTAAATTTAAATGCTCCTATTTTAAATATAATTTTGATTTTTAGTAAGTTTTCTTATTAAAATAAATTATCTTACTTAATGATAATTTTATAATTGCTCATGACAGGTAAATCCATAGAGTGAGAGGAAGGTATAAATTATTTCTACAATCTATTGACATTAAAACTTAATTTCCTTCTCATAGGAGTTATTTATTTATTTATTTATTTATCTTTTATTGTTGTTCAATTACAGTTGTCTTCATTTTCTCCCCACCCCAGCCAAAGAGTTATTTATTCATTTATTCTTTCATTTATTGCTCAAGCATCCATTTAGTCAAAATGCATTGTCTTAGGTCCTGGGGCTATATTGTAAAAATCCAAAATTCATGACTTT
The DNA here is from genome assembly GCF_022682495.2 of Desmodus rotundus. Classification (NCBI taxonomy): domain Eukaryota; kingdom Metazoa; phylum Chordata; class Mammalia; order Chiroptera; family Phyllostomidae; genus Desmodus; species Desmodus rotundus. Next base: position 52,611,117 of record NC_071389.1, read on the forward strand.
ACAGGCTGACGTTGGAGAAATTTCATGGTGGGAGATTCATTTTCTCTCATTAATATACATTTTAAGAAAAATACTCAGCCCTGGCTGGTGTGGCTCAGTGGATTGAGTGCTGGTCTATGAACCTAAGGGTCCCCGGTTTGATTCCCAGTCAGGGCACATGCCCAGGTTGCAGGCCAGGTCCCCAGTTGGGGGCATGCGAAAGGCAACCACACAATAATGTTTCTCTCTCTCTCTTTCTCTATCCCTTTCTCTAAAAATTAATAAATAAATTAAATATTCTTTAAAAAAGAATACTAAAAAATTATCACTTTTTAAAGATATCACTTATTTCACATCAAAAATATTTGCTTAATATTTCCTTCCCATCTCATTTTTACTTGAGGATTCCTAAGTAATATTTTTAATAGTAATTGACTTATCAAACTACTGGCCAGAGAACCTGAATTATCAGGTTCCATTAAAAATTAATATTCTCATTAGAAAATAGTAAATAACTCATGAGCTTAAAAAATGAGGTGATTATAAAAATTAGGTTTGCCTCTAACAAATGGATGTAGTAATCTGTTAAGATCCCTTTTTGGACAGTTAAAACAGTCTAATGTCTACAAGTCAAGGGAACTCACATGGTGGGGAGGGTTGAAATTTCCATAGAAGTATTTACATTGACCCTAATTTTCCAAGAATAAAGACTATAACATGGAAATAAAAAAGTCATGGCATACAGCAGCATTTAACTTAGGGGTCATGAACCCTGTGAATTATAAGTAAACTTTATTTGAATATGCATATATACATTACGCTAATTATAATGCCTATCAATTTCATCAGCTTCTCTAAAAAATCTGTGACCCTTCACAAACTAAACACTGGAACAGACATTAAAATAAACAAAAGTGTTCTAAAAGAGTAGTTATAACAAAATAAATAACAAGAAAAAATACAAGAAAATAGGCAACAGTCTTGAACATTTAAATTGCATAATGAATCAGCAAGATGGCAGAGGAAGCAATCCCCCTTCCCCCGGCACCCAAATACACCAATTCAGAAAAAAACTCACAAATTGCTACTGTGAGAAATCCACAAACTAATGGAAAGCATATTGCATCCTGGGTAAACATAAAACTAGACTCACCAAAGCTATTAGGAAGATCCAGAACATCCTCTCTCTAGAATCCCTACCCCTGACACAGCACAATGTGATCAGGAAGAGAACTCCTAGCTCCTAGATTCTCCCAAGGGAGGAAAAAAGCTGACTCATATGTCCAATGTCCCTAAGTATTCTGAGCAGACTCCTGAGAGGACAGGCTTCTGTCCTGCCAGTGCTGGAGCTCTGGTAGATCTGATACAACCAAGCTACCTGAAGAAGAATGCAGACAGCAGCTTGGGCTGATAGGTGCTGTAACTCCTTGCCCTGGCTCAGCCCAGAGTAAGCAGCCAGAGTTACCTGCACCACCACAACTTTTCTTGAGGCTTCCCAAAGTCCTGGCTTCTGACTTGCCCATGTCAGAGTGCTGACAAGACCTAGCATAACTTAGCTAACTTAAAATTAGTGAGAACAGAGACAAAAATTGGGGCTGGCAGTTCTAATCTTGGTTCAACACAAAGCAAGTAGGCAAAATCCCTAGCTCTTAGCTTCTCTCCAGAGAGGGAAAGAGTTGAACATCCAATGACCCAATTTTTTTTGGAGTCATTAAGGAACTGGATTCAGTTATACTTGTCCAGGTGCTAATGGAATCTGGCATACCCTAAACACCTGGGGGGAAACAAAGAATAGAGAAAAAGAACAGGTTGGGTTAACATGAAGTATTCAGGCCCCAAAAATTACTGCCAGGCTAATTGGTGGAGGTTTTCTTCTATATAAGTCCAGTCCATGAAGACAGGAAGACCTTGGCCACTTTGTCAAATGCGAAGACAGCAACACAGAGAGTCAGGGAAAATGAAGAATCAGGCAAAGATGTTTAAAACAAAGGAACAAAATAAATCCCCAGACACTGATTCTAATGAAGAGTTATGAGTTACCTGATAAAGAATTCAAAATAAATGTCATAAAGATAATCACTGAGGCCAAAAATAATGCATGAACAAAGTGAGAATTTAAACAAAAAAGCTAGAAAATCTTAAAAAGCACCAAATAAAAATCATGAAGCTAAAAAACAGAAACATTGAACTGAAAAAAAAAAAATTCACCAGTGTGGTTCAGTATCAGAAATGATCAAGCAGAAGAAAGTATCAGCAAGCACAAACACTAGTCATTGGAAATAAATCAGTAAGAAAAACAAAAAATTAAAGAATGAAAAGTAGCTCTAACTGGTGTGGCTCAGTTGGGTGGGCATTGTCCTGCAAAGCAAAAGGTCACCGGTTTGATTCCCGGTCAGGACTCAAGCTTCGGTTGCAGGTTTGGTCCCTGGCCAGGGAGCATTCAGAAGACAGCTAATCTATGTTTCTCTCTCACATCAATGTTCCTCTTCCTCTCTTTCTCCTTCCCCTTCCCTTCTCTAAAAATAAAAAAAGTAAAATAAAATCTTTAAAAAAAAGAATGAAAGGGTGTAAAGAAAGCTTAAGGGACTTAGAGGATCTAACAAATGGACCAACATATGCACTATATTCTTTTTTATTTTTATTTTTGAATCTCAAGAACTCTGTTGTTTTTAAAGATTTTATTTATTTATTTTTAGAGTGGGGGAAGGGAGGGAGAAAAAGAGGGAGAGAAACATCAATGTGTGGTGGCCACTCATGTGCCCCCTACACTGGCAACCCAGGCATGTTGCCTGACTGGAAATTGAATTGGTGACCTTTTGGTTCACATGCTGGCCCTCAGTCCACTGAACCACACCAGACAGGGCCACACTACATACTTTATATGCAATATAAAGGTACTGGAAAAAGGGGGAAAGACAAAGGACCGGAAAGCATATTTGAAGCTATAATGGTTGAAAGCTTTCTAAATCTGGGGAAGATAATGAGTATCCAGATCCAAAAAGCCTAATTGGTATGAAATAAGTAAAATTGTTCCTTTTTGCAGATGATGTCCCCTTATATATAAAAAATCCTAAAGACTCCATTAAAAAATTTGTTAGAACTAATAAACAAATTCAGTAAACTCACAGGGTAGAAAATCAACATACAAAAATCTATGGTGTTTCTATATACTAATGACAAAGTATCTAAAAATTAGGAATATAATCCCATTTCCAACAAGCCAAAAATTTTAAGAAATCATAGTAAATTTAACTAAGGAGCTAAAAGACTTGTATACTGAAAACTACAATTAAAATGTATTATACTAAGTCAAATAAGTCAGGCAGGGAAAGACAAACACTTACATGTAGAATCTAAAAATAAACAAATAAACAAACAAAACCAGACTCATAGAAACAGAGACAGAAAGGATGGTTACCAGAGGGAGAACATGGCAAGGATGGATAAAAAGAAGGAGAATATAGTCAGTGATATTGTGATAAGTTTACAACACTGTGACAGATGATTACTAGAGTTAGAGGAGTGATCGACTTTTAAAGTATGAAAATGTCACATCACTGTATTGTACCTGAAACTAATATAATCAATGTAAACCTGTGAACCAGCTTTAATTAAATTTAAAAACTTAAAAAAACCTGGTTAATGGAATTGAAGAATATACAAATACAAACGCATCTGTTTTATGGATCAGAAGAAATAACATTGTTAAGATGTGCAAAGTGATCTGCAGATTCATGACAATTCTTAGAAATGCCGACTGATTTAAAAAAATAGAAAAAATCTAATCACATGGAACCATAAAAGACCTTGAATAACCACATCAATCTTGAGAAAGAACAACAAAGTCAGAGGCATCACACTTCCTGATTTCAAAATATATTAAAAAGCTACAACAATCAAAGCAGTATGGTACTGGCATACAACAGATAAGACAAAGCAACAAAAACATAATGAAACAGAATAGAGAGCACACAGACTAGAAAGCCTAATGACATATACAGTCAATTGATCTTTGACAAAAATGTCAAGAATACACAATGAGGAAAAGACAGTCTCTTTTACAAACAGTGCTAGAAAAACTGTATATCCACATGTAAATGAAAAAAATTGGATTCTAATCTCACACTATACACAAACAATGAATTTAAAATGTTTTAAAGACTTCAATGTAAGACCTGATTCTGTAAAATTCTTAGAAGACAATATAGGAAAAAAAGTTATGACATTGGTCTTGGCAATGATTTTATGAATATGAGACCAATAGCAGTGGCTACAAAAGCAAAAACAGACAAGAGGGACTACAGTCACACTTTGTGTAACAGCAGGATTCATTCTGAGAAGTGCCACATTAGGCAAAATCATTACTATGAGAACGTCACAGCATGCACTTACCCAGTCTCACCAATAAAACCTACTATACACCAAGGCTATACAATATATAACGTAACTTATTTGTCCTAGACTGCAAACTTGTACAGCACATTACTGTACTAAATCCTGTGGGCAATTGTAACACAATGGTAAGTATTTGTGTATCTAAACACATCCAAACACATAAAAGGTACAATGAAAATATTGTACAAATGATAAATAGAGAAATACATGTATAGCATTGACCATGCACGGAGCTTGCAGGACCGGAAGTGGCACTGGTGAGGCAGTGGGTGAGTGGGGAGCGAGTGTGAAGGCCTAGGACATCACTGTGCCCTACTGCAGACTTTGCAAACACTGTCCCGCAAGTCCTCTCCCTGCTTCCTTCCAACAGGGTGAGAAATAGAACATCGAAGCTGTCGGCACCGCTCCATGAGAAGGGATGTTGGCTGATTGGTTGGAAATACAGAGGAAACACTAGATTCTGCTGTTCTTGCATGAAGTAGTCTAAACATGTCTATTACATACAGTTGACTGATGGTGTTGTTGAGTTTAATTATGTCCTTACCGATTTTCGGCCTGCTGCATCTGTCCATTTTCTGATTGACAGGTGTTGATGTCTCCAACTATAATACTGAGTTAATCTATTTCTCCTTGCAGGTTTATCAGTTTTCCATATGTATTATGATACTGTGTTGTTAGATGCACACATGTTAAAAATTGCTTTGTCTTCTTGGAGCATTGACTTTTTTATTGTTACATAATACCCCTCTTTAACCTTCATAACTTTATTTACTCTGAAGTTTTGTCAAAAATGAATATAGCTACTCCAGCTCTCTTTAGTGTGAGCCTGATATATTTTTCTCCATCCTTTTACTATTAATCTATATGTACCTTTATATTTGTAGTGGGTTTTTGTAGAAAACATATAGTTGGGTCCTGCTTATTGATCCAGTCTGAAAAAAGCCTGTCTTTGGTACAGTTAGTACATTTGGTACATTTGGTACAATTGGTACATTTAGACCACTGGCAATCAAAGTTACTAAAATTTGGATTACCATATTTATCATATTTCTTACTTTATTCTATTTGTTGCCCTTACTCTTATTCTAATTTTTCTCTTCCACACTTTTTCTTCCATCTTTGGTTCTAATTGAGCATTCATATGACCCCATTTCCTCTTCTTTCTTAGCAAGTTGGTATTTTTTTTATAAACTTTGATTTAGTAACTGCCCTAAAGTTTGCAATATACAGGGTCTGGCACAAGTAAGGCCTGCTTGACTGGTTGGTAGGGTAATAACATCGGTGTAATAATTTATAGTTTTAATTTGAACATTTCACCTAAAATGTCATATGGTGTGCTGGAGTATGATATTGTTATGTTACATAATTACATGTTTATGATTTTGTAATAAAAGATTTTGTCATAAAAAGGGCATTATTTGTACCAGACCCTGTATATTTATAATTAATCTAATTTCAAATAATGCTTTACAGGTAGTGTTAGTACCTTATAATAAAAAATGCAATGCTAATTCCTCCCTTCTGTACCTTGTGTTATTGCTGTCATTTATTTGACTTATACGTAAGTGTATGTGTATACATACACAGAATATATTGTTGATATTCTTCTTTTGAATAAACTATTATCTGTTAGATCAAAAATAAGAAAAGTAAGTATTTTACCTTTAATTATTTCTTCTCCGATGTTCTTCCTTTCTTTATTGTATATATGTTTCTGCTCTTTATCATTCTCCTTCTTGTTAAAAAATATTTTGAGACTAGTCTTGCAGGTCAGATCTACCCACAACAAATTCCCTCCGTTTCTATTTGTCTGAGAAAGTAGTTCCCTTCACTTTGTAAGGACAGTTTTGTAGTGTACAGATTTCTGAGTTGGTGGCTTTTTCTCTTTTGAATATTTCACTCCACTCTCTAATTGCTTGTACGTATTTTCAGGAAAAGTCAGATGTAATTCTTATCTTTGCTCCTCTACAGTAAGGTGTTTTCACCTCTGGCTTCTTTATGGATTTTTTTAAATTTTTCTGTACTTTGAATATGATAAGCCAATGTGTAAGTTTTCAGTATTTATCCTGCTTGGTTCTCTGATCTTCCAGGATCTGTGGTTCAGTGTCAGACATTAATTGGGGAAATTCTTCATTATTTTTGTTTTAAATACTTCTTTTGTCCCTTTCTTTCCCTCTTTTCCTTCTATGTGTTATATCCTCTGTAGTTCTCCCACAGATTTTGTACATTCTCTTGCAGTTTTTTTCAGTCTTATTTGCTTTTTATTTGAGAGGTTTCCATTGACATATCCATAAACTCAGAGATTCTTTCCTCAGCCATGTCTTGTCTCAAATAATACTAAGTTATATTTGGCAAAATGTTGGGTATATTTTCTTGCTTTCTGGAAAATGTGCCTCGTCTAATATTGTTTTTCACTATTGAAGATAAGCAGCATATAAATTGAATAGTAGCTTTATAATTTAATCCTGGAGACAGTGAACTGAGAATTATTACACTTTCCTCTAAAGAATTATCATTCTATTTTTATCATACTAAAAATACTGCTTCTCAAGTTCTTAGTTATCCTATTAAATGAGATAATCAGATCCAATTATTAACGCTTCAGTTCAGGCCTGATCTCCTCCTAAATGGATTCTCCTACTTTCACAAGCAAAGTTAATTATTGTACCTACTCTAAGAAAATGCTTCATTGTAATGAGACTATTTGACTTTGTTTAATAGACTGTCCTCTGAGTAAGTAATCAAAATCCATAGGTCACAGATACTCTAAAAGTTTGCTTTTAGAGTAGGTTAAATTTAAGCACCAAGTGAGCGTGCTATTTGTTATGAATTACATATTTTTAAAGGAGACTTGTTTCTGAAATGACAACAAATGCCCGAGTCAAAACTGTCTTCATCTGAATCCATAAGAACAGGCAGATAAAAGTGATCCTGCTACGATAGCTTGAAACATCAAGGTGTGGAAGCCAGGCAACGAAACTATTATTGTATCTCCTGAATTCTGCTGATGGTTGCGCTGTTCCCGTCCAAGTGCCAGAAGACCCACACAACGTTCGAAGGAGTCTAGTGAACTCTGTATTGAAGTCTGCTAAGGAGTCCAGTGAGGGGAAGAAGATGGTAACAAAGCTTGCTTGTTTGTCTATGCAGAAGCATATTTGTTTTGAAAGAAAGAAAACATAAAAAATATTCTATTTTTCACACCACTTGTAAAAAGGAAAACTAGTTTCTAAAAGCACTAATATATCTCTACTTTTTTTAATAGGAGTTTCAAAAATTCAAAACATTCTGTAAAGTCTTGGCAAAATTAAAATTATTCTGTGTAAACTTAAAAATAAATAAATCTGTCTAATTCTGACAACTTAATTAGAGGTATTATTAAACTCCTTCGGATGAATATAAGACCAGACACAGTTTATTTTATTTATTTTAAATTATTAAAATTGTTTATTCAATCATAAAATGTTTTCAATCTTTAGTAATATTTTAAAAAGATGATTTTTTGATTAGCAAATAATAGAAGAAAGCACATCTATGTTCTAAGATAGTATTAAACTAAGTAAATTTTAAAGCTACAAATTTCAGATAACATGGCTTGAATCTGTATGGTGTCTTTACAGATTATGACTAATAACCCAAACTATATGCAAAGATAAATTTTATTTTCAATCATTTATATCTGGCAAATTCACCTGACTAAAATTTTTTCATATGAGAGTTGACCTAAATTTATCTTTTAAGATAGGATTTACTTTGAAAACTACTATGCTACTTCTATCTTTAATATACTTAGTTTATAAGGTAAGAATTCACTTCATCTTCATTATCTATAAATAATGCAGTCATGTTTAACAAAATCAGCATTCAAAATTGAATAGTTCAGCATAACAAAATAACAAACTATTATATTTATATCGCATGATTCCGAAATGAGGAGTCCGAATGTATTCTGCAAGTAATATTCAATTACCACCCAAATAATAGACGTATTACCTAAAAGTTGCCTATAATGCTTTTATATAATGAAAGCATGCTAAGTATATTATACATTATATTTATTCATTTAAGCTTCATTTTATTGTATTTTCCCATTACCATTTAGTCCTCTTATTCCTTATATTTAAAATAAATTTGTTTATGATGGCCATTCTCACTGGTGTGAGGTGGTATCTCATTGTGGTTTTAATTTGCATCTCTCTGATGGTTAGCGATGATGAGCATCTTTTCCTATGTCTCTTGACCCTCTGTATGTCCTCCTTGGAGAAGTGTCTGTTCAAGTCCTTTGCCAACAAGTGTTGGAGAAGATGTGGAGAAAAGGGAACCCTAGTGCACTGTTGGGGGAATGCAGACTGGTAAGGCCACTGTGGAAAACAATATGGAATTTTCTCAGAAAACTAAAAATGGAACTGCCTTTGACCCAGCAATTTCAGTGTTAGGATTATATCATAAGAATCCTGAAACACCAATCCAAAAGAACCTATGCACCCCAATGTTCACAGCAGCACAATTTACGATAGCCAAGTACTGGAAGCAACCTAAGTGCCCATCAGTAAATGAGTGGATCAAAAAACTATGGTACATTTACACAATGGAATACTACTCAGCAGAAAGAAAGAAGGAGCTCCTACCCTTTGCAACAGCATGGATGGAACTGGAGAGCCTTATGCTAAGTGAAATAAGCCAGGTGGTGAGGGACAAATACCATATGATCTCACCTTTAACAGGAACCTAATCAACAAAAGAAACAAGCAAGCAAAATATAACTGGAGACATTGAAATTAAGAACAATCTGACAGTAACCAGAGGGGAAGTAGGAGGGGATAATGGGGGAATAGGGTGACAGGTTTTCAGAAGCAACTATAAAGGACACATGGACAAAACCAAGGCCAGATGGAATCAGGGCAGGGAGGTGGGGATGGCTGGGGTTGGGGAGAGGGGTGGGGGGAAAAGGCAGAAAACTGTACTTGAACAACAATACAACTTTAAAAAATGGAAAAAAATGAAATAATCTAAAGGCCAAAAAAATACAATAAAATAAATTTGTATATGAATAATTGGAAAAGAAGTTAATAATTTTCTGATTCATATACATCATTGTATTATAATGCTATGTTGAATATTATTTGATAATCCATACCTCTTTAAAAACTAGTGAAAGATTAGTATTGTATACAAAAAGGAATGCATTAACAGATGCTAATGTTCAAAGATTTTGGCTTAGAATCAACTATGACCTATTTATTCTTTACCTACCATGTTTGGGGGCCTTCAAGTTAGTAAATGTTGTTTGTTTTCTTTTCTCTGTAATAACGTGCTCTTAAGTTTGATGAACCAATTGGCCACTCAGTTGTAACCTACAGTCTAATCCCCTAGATTATAACCAGCATCTCTTTCTTTCACATGGAGCCTTATTTGCAAACATTTGGCATGATTCCAGGATACCCATATATCAAATAACTACCAAAAACGAACAGTATAGATGTCAAAGTTGGTTATCAGATCAGAATCTACCTATAACAAATTTCTTTAGTCTTGTGTAATATAAAGCAATCTTATACTTCATATACATTTTACAGCTCAGGAAAATTATATTGGCATTTTTCTACCAACCTAAAAATTGGGGAAAAATTTTTTTTTCACTTTCTTGAACACAGCTCCAAGCAAACGTTAAATTCAACTCAAAGACCAGTAACATACATAACAAAAAACAGCAACAAAATTATCTACACCATAAATTGAGTTAAAATAAAAATTTCCTCTGTGTCTTGAGCATAGCTTTCTATACCAGGGTTCAAAAAAACTTTATCCATAAAAAGCCCGAGAGTAAATATTTTAGGTTTTGCATACAAATTTGGTTGGTTGCATATTCTTTAATTTTTTTACAACTCTTTAAAAATTTAAAAACCATTCTTCTTGTGTAACAAGTCACATTGGATTGTGCCCACAAGCTGTATTTTGCCAAGCCCTGATCTATACCATATTCCAAAATGTGCATATACGTATATACACACGTGCAAACATTTTTCTCCCGTTCTGCCTTTCAGACATTTGGAGAATAGAGAAGTACATATCTACATACTTGTGTGTGCGTATGTATAAACTTAATTGTGAATTAAATCTAAAATAAGAAAAAGTTTAACATAAAAATATTCTAGAGATCCTAGAAAACATATCAGTCTTGTCTATTATGATAATATGACTATGTAAATAAAAATGAATTTAATGGACATTTAGTAAAGCTGCACAGCACCTGAAGACCCTCCATCCCGGCTGCCTCCAATGTGTGGATGCCTTAAGGGAACACACACTCCCTCTTTCATTCTCCTAAGAGCTAAGGCATTGTCACATAACTTAGCTTCAGCTAATTTAATACTTTCTCCCTGAATTTTTACGTTTTAAGGAATGATCCAAAAGCACAGGACAATGGAGAGTTGACGGCACCGCAGCAGAATGACGGGATGATGTGTAGCTAGTAATAACAGACAAATGGAGGCGCCCTGAGCAAACTGTTCCTCAGGTGGAGTCTTGGCTCTGCGCTGCCTCTCATTACTACTCATTTCTCCAGCCAGTTACTGCAGCTTCCTGATATTCTGTGAGCTTCACAGATAAACCTCCAACAAATTCTATCATCAACTAAGTCACTTACAGTTAGCTTCTGTTGTTTGCAGGTAACAACTCTACATGAAAAATAATCTATAATTTTCCAAATTTTATGCTTTAATTATTTTATGAAAGAAGTTATAATTAATGAGCTACTCATCAACACACAACTGGAAAACTACCACAAGTATATTATAATCCCCCTATCTGAGGCTGATGCTACCTATTAGGCCTACTATATAAATTTAAAGAGTTTTGAGAGATATTCTACTACTAAATTATGATGTATTACTTAGTTTTATTCTTATTATATTTGTATTAAACATCTAAATATAGTGCTCCCTCTTCTTTTTATCTACCTTTTCCTTGTACTAATCCTCAATTTGTCTCTATTACGGTATCTATGAAGTAATTATATTTACCTCTTATAACTGCTATGAGGATTAAATGACTATATTTAAAACAGATTTAAAACTTTAAATATGAAAAAAGCACATTTCAGTAAAAATAATGTAGTAACAATAAAGTCATTATGTTATTTTTATAGAGTAATAACTATATATAAATTTACTGTACTAGTATATACAAAAACACATTCTATTGAATACTATTGTATATGTGAAAATAAGAATTCCATTAGAATGTAATAAGGCAGTGACTTTGAATACTTTGGTCACTTTGTAGCTTCAGGATCTAGAGAGTACCTAATCCAGAGTAGGCACTCAATAATTTTTTATTATTTTATTCTACTTTACTAATTCATTTCATCTCATTTTGTTTTATTTTAGTTCATTTTTTAAAAATCCTCACCTGAGGATATGTTCATTGACTTGAGAGGAAGTAGAAGGGAGAGAAAGAGAAACACAGATGCGAGACTGAAACATCGACCAGTCGCCTCCCGTTATGTGCCTCCAATGGAGACGGAACCCATTACCTAGGCATGTGCCCTGACCAGGGATGGAACCCACAACCATCTGGGCAACCGGACAATGCTCCAACCAACTGAGCAGCCCAGCCAGAACTAATATTTTTTAAATGAACTACTTATAAAAACTAATACTTGTATATCCCACCTTATAACATGCATATGAGACAGGTAAGGTACATTTCTATAATTTTATAATTTGTACATGAAATTTTCTTAAAGGAATATTATTTCCCTTGGAGCATAGCAAATGTTAGCAGAACAATAAAAATATTTTATTTATCTCTGGCAGGTAAGATATAGACTTGAGTTCTGTATCTATAATTTAATATTGTTATAGCCCTAGGCAAGTTATTTATAGAATTGTTTACATGATTAGCAATCACATAAATGGGAGAAATTTGTCAGGGTTAGAAATAGACATGAGAGGACTAGTCACTTGGACCTTTAGGTTGTGGGAGTCCATAAGCACTCCTCAGCACAGCTTTGTATGTTTCTCAGTTCTTTCTGTTTGCTTTCCCATAGATGAATCCAGAAATACTTTGCTGATTCTAGCTTCTACAATCCCTCCATTTATTCATGTACTTATCTCTTAAGCAAATAGAGATACAGAGTGTGCAGTTCATCTGGAGATACAATTACACAGAAAACTCAACTGCAATGCAGTATAGTAAGTGCTTGTGACGGTAAAGTATGTGACGCATGTCAAAGGGCCGTATATCTGTCATTTGCCCTTAGCAAACTGGGAGCAATTGGGGGATTTTAAGTTGCTGACTACAATTAGATTTATATTTTGAAAGGATTACTCTGTGGGTACCATGGTAAATGTAATTGCAAGGGAGCAAGAAATCCAGGGAAAATGTTTCCCATGGAGTCGAATAATGCAGAAAGCACAAGACATAACAACCACCACCAAGGTGATACTAAAAAATAGCTCATAAGAACGGAGCATGCATATCTGCCAGGTGTTGTGCGCTCTATAGTCATGATCTCAGTCCCTGCACAGAAACAGTGAGGTGAGCACTGCTATTGCTCCTGCCCTCTACCATCTAACATGTAAAGAAACTCAGGCTCAGAGTAGTTAATGCCTAATGGAACAGCATTTTAGAGAGAAGTAATTCAAATGTGTCCGTCTGAACTTCTCTGATATATTTTTATTACTGACATCTCTGCCCACAAATCTCATTCGAATTCTGTTCATGCATGCTGAATTTTCAGATATCATTCCCATGCTCAAGGTTTTTACATCATGTCACATGCGTATCACAGAAAATCTTGACTCTAAGAGTGAAAAACTCAATCCTAGGAGCAGAAACTGAAGACAAGTCCCTTTAATTAGATGTTTATTTCATACAAAATTCACTCTGAATTCAAAAAACATAAGAGACAGAAATAATATTTTAAATAAATACACACCTATGAGCAACTGCCTGAACCTCTTCCACATCTTTTTTTTTTTTTTACGATTTTATTTATTTAGTTTTTAGAGAGGGGAAGGGAGGGAGAAAGAGAGGGAGAGAAACATTGCTGTGTGGTTGCCTCTCACACATCCCATACTGGGGGACCTGGCCCACAACCCAGGCATGTACCCTAGACTGGGAATCGAACCAGCAACCCTTTGGTTCACAGGCCAGCAGTCAATCCACTGAGCCACACCAGCCAGAGCCCACATATTTTATTCCTAATAATTTTGTCTGTCCCCACTTGTCAGCCCACTTTCTCTCACACTTCGACCTTGGTTTGAAAAGTATGTATGGAACCTCCTCTTCAGAAGTCGCAGGCACTGTATTATGGTCAGTCTGTCTCCTTGGCCCTCACACCCATTTCCCTTTATCAGGGCTACTGCCATCTGTGATTTAGCCACACAGGCTAATTCATGAGAACATCTTCTCTACCTCCCACGGAATGCTGAATATCATTTCGGTTAAACCTCCTAGTCTGCCTTTCTCGGAGAATGCCCATTGCCCGGCTCTAGATCTATTTTAATCCTAACTATATTTCAGGGCCAAATTTCATTTCTATTTTCTGAGCTCTATCATTTAGCATCTGAAAATAAGCTATATAAAAATGTTAATTTACTTTTTCACATATTTGATGTTTGGCATGACTAATATACGTAAATTGATGACAGAGTATCCTATCTTGTCTCACCAAGTTCAGTGTTCAGAGATTCTGCCAAGAAAAGTGATTCTCTATTTGCAAATATCAACTACTGGAAAGAAATGCAAGGAATGAAGAGAGAGAAAAAGACATTTAACCAAAAACTAATGTACATTGATATGGTAGTAGCTGTTTCACAAAAATTATCTTTATATCCAAACAAAATATGAAATCCTTATACTTCTTTCATGGCTTATATTTCTTTATCATCTCAGTACATGAAAGAAATTTGATATATGTTTCTGACTGGTGTTTATAAATTTAATAGAAAAACTATCATAATTACTCAAACGGTGATTAACAAAAACTTTATTAGTTACATATAATCAATTTAAAAGAAAAATAAAAGTGATAAGTTTTTATTACACCAACTATTATAAGATATTACTGCAGAGTCTGTGGTGTTTTCCTTAGAACTAGTTCAAGTCATCTATAATACAGATTTTGAAAGGGAATGCAAAAATGCATACTATTGGAAAAATGCTTATCACTCATTTTCCTATCACCTTATTTTAATATTCAAATAGTAAAGAAAATGAAACATACCTGAAATATTTTCTAACTAGGAAACCACGTATCCATCTTTGAATAATCAAAACTGGTGAATTATGAGCCATAATTTCATTAATTTTTGAAATGATATATTTGATATTATTAATTTCATCCTTATAGGTTGATCCCTGTATATAGAAAATGTGTGATATTTATATTTCATGAAAGTATTTCTAAATAAATTTTAAATTTGGAAGTCTAATGGTAAAACATTCACAGGTGCCATAAAGGCAGAGCAGTTAAATAATATACATTTTCATATATATTTGATTAGAACAGAAAATCAAGAATTAGCAGCACCAAATAATTTCAATTTTCTCATAAAATGCAAGATCCATGATGACAACTTCTTCCATTCCAGAGTCTTCCCCAAATTTGGTATGATAGACATAAATTTTAACCATGGTCATGATAATCTCTGAAAAGTAGTGACATGAATAGGTATCCAAAGAAACTAAAAGTACTCTGTAGATCCCCATCAAGGAAACTGTTATGTTGTATTCATAAAATAAAGTAGTTCAAAATTTTGTTGCATCTTAACTACAACGTTGGACACTTACTGGAACACAGCACATCCCCTGGGAAAAGATATTCTCTATTGCCTTTAAACAAATTATCTCTAAGATCTCTGTTCCTGAAAATGTTTAGATTTGGAAACATAGACTCCCTACATCCTACTGTTCATTTGACAGGACAGTAAAAAAGCCACTTTAGTTATGTTTTGAATGTAAGTAGTATACCTTAAAAACCTAAAATCTGCCTTGTTTAAAGCACAGATGGCAAACACAAGGCCCGGGACGAATCCCGCCGTCCACCTAGTTTTACCCAGCCGGCTATCTTGTTTCTACTTGGTGGCAGCACTGAGCTCCTTGTCCCTAGTTAAGGAGTAGTTACATTTATACAGCCCTAAAATTACATTCGGCCCTTTGAAGGCAACCAGGAGGCTGATGTGGTGAAAATGAGTTTGACACCCCTGGTAAAGGCATCTACCCTGAAAATTACCAAACCATCATGTTAAAAAACACTCCCCTTTTCTGCCCATACCTTCAATCAACTATGTACTGCTAGGAAAAAAAAAATCACAACATCTTGCAGATTAGTGCTACTTCATACCACCCCGAAACATAATTGTAGGAGTTCAAGAAATGCCACCCCAAAATATGCTGCTTTGGTATTTTAATTATTTTGAGTGGTAGACACTTGGAAAACAGGAAAGCAGGGATGGGATTTCTCTGAACTTCCCTTATCTGCCTCAAGACAGATCTTCCAAAAGGTATTCAAAATAAATGAAAACCAGGGAAGATGGTTCTTATTAAAGAAGAATAAATGAGAAGATTAGGAGAAGAGTTTAGCAGAGACCACCACACCCAGGTAAATTCTGTCACTAACTCCCGTCTCTTCTTCTAAGGGACAATAATTCATCTTTCCTAAAAATCATTTACTCTCCTAAGAAGCCTACATACCCCATTCCCTTTCTTTGAATTCAAAGCTACTTCAGGAGTTATTCATTTTTCCCTGGGTATCTCCTATGTACACATGAGGTAGAAATTGATACATTTGTTTTTCTCTTGTTCATGTCTTTTATCACGGGAATCTCAGTCAATAATTCAGAAGGGTTGAGAGAAAATTGTTTCTCCTCCCCTATAGCAGCTTGGAAGCAGGGAGCTGAGTGCACAGGGAGGAACACGGCAGGGAGCTTAGATGACTGGGCAGAAGGGCGCTGGTCAAGAGCTGCCGCTCTCACCGGCAGAGAACCGTACGTGCACACTGCAGTAAAGCACAGAGTCTGCTTCCCCCCGCAGCATGAGTCATTCCTTTTCTTTAAAAAGATAAACAAAATAATCACCTGTTGGCAGGGTTGGTGTCCCTGCCAGAGTACAAGTAACCTCTAGCTACACCCCAGCTTTCTGATGCCCTAACACAATTATTTTGTGAAATGCCAATAAAACTATTATGATAAATTTGAACAAATGCCATGATCTATTTGAAATTTGAAGACAAATAGAAATTTCCTCTTTCTAAAGGGCAAATAATGCATTTCCTTCACTAGAAAATGATGGCCTGGACTTAAATCCCAGTTCTACTACTTGCTAGCGATGTGATCTAGGGTAAGCAACCTATCTGTCCCCAGTTCTCCACCTGTAAAATAGAGATAACAATAGCATAGCTTCACTGGGTTGTTGTGAAAGAATATTAATAAAGAACTTGTTAAGTGGCTAAAACATTTCAAGCCTCCAAACAAAGTTATCCACAGTAGTTTCATAGTAACACTTAAAATAATATACAGTTTTAGAGTCTACAAAGAACCTGTATACCTTACCACATTTGATACTCAAAAAGTAATCTAGAGCAATTTACTAAATAATGTATCCAAACTTACATAATGTAAAATTATGAAATAACTATAACAGGCAATTAGTACTAATATTTTCAATCTAATACAAAGAATTAAACATTATTGTAAAATTCTGACAGGGAACAACATAAGCGTGGGCAAAAAAAACCTATCAACAATAAACAAAATAGATGGTAGAATAATAAAACATCTATAGCCTACCATTTGCTATTGTAATCCTGGAATGAAAATGGGGCTATTGCTAATCCTAGCATAAAACATGATGAAGCATTTCAAGAGAATATTAGAAACATTTGTAAATATGACTCATATGGAAGAAGCACTTTGGGGTCTAACAGGAAGAGTAGTTGAAAAACAAATTGCAAAACTATATTCTATTCATACTGTATATAATTATGCACATTTCCAATCAATTTGATATTTTAAATATATTTGCACTAATTTAATTTTTTCTTTCTTTCCTTCATCCATGCTTTAATTTCTTTTTTATGTATTTGATCCCTAAATTCTATCCTTTCGTATTCCATTTGTAAGTGGACATTATCTGCAAACCTGATGACTGGTTCTACAGAATCACTTTTCTACCTGAGCAAACGGTGCTCTCTGTGACTGGTTCCAGGGTGGGGGCAAAAAGGAAACCCTGAGGAGGTCCCATGAATTCAAGTAACACTGACAGCATATCTGGCTGCAGGGACAGCACTGGGACTTCACAGATTTGGAACCCCACTGCCCACCTTACTTCCCTTGGGCCCCTGGGACTGGGACGGCCAGATGACAGGGGAGGCACCCACCTACCAGGGAACACCACCTTGTGGAGAACTGAAAAGCCAGATAAAAGCGAGAGAGCTAAAAAAACCTTGTGATTTAGCACCACGTACTGGAAACTAATAAAACAGACATCTTTGTATTTATTTGCTAGAGAAGGGCCGCTCAGACACAGACACACAGACAGAGAAGAAATCCACCAAATACCATGAATAATCAAGGTAGCAAGGCAGCTCGGAAAAAAATTAAAGATTTCCATAAAATAAAGACATGGAAATATGTCATGTAAATGACAGAGAATTCAAGATTGAGTTCTCAAAAAGCTCTGCAAGAAAATACAGTCAGACAGTTTAGTGAACTTAAAAAACAAGTCAATGAACAAAACGAGTACTTTACCAACGAGACTGAAACTTCAAAAAAGAATCAAACAGAAATTCTGGAGATGAAGAACTCAGTAAAAGAGATTAAAAACAAACTAGCAAGCACAGAAGTATATTTATATTTATATATAATATATAAATAATATATATTAATTATTTATATATAAATTATATATAAAATATATATTTATATATTTATATTTGCTATAAACTAAATCTTTCAATTTTTAAAGGAAAACCTTATAAACAGAATATTGCTTATAAGCAGAAATAACAAATAGGGAGAGGTTAAGAATAGTATGGGAAATGGTGAAGCCAAAGAACTTATATGTACAACCCAGGGACATGAACTAAAGGGGGGAATGCGGGTGGGAGGGGGTGTGCAAGGCAGAGGGGAATAAAGGTGGGAAAATGAGACAATTGTAACAACATAATCAATAAAATATATTTTTTAAAAAAAGAAATGCAAAGGTAAAGTGAAAACCGTTATTCAAATATATTTACCTCTCCACAACTCAGGAAAACATTCTGCCAGAATTTGGCATACCTATATTGCTTTAAGATTTAGTCCATTTTTTTTACTTTCATTCATAATTTGCACACAATTTTTACTCAGTCATTGTCTTTATATTTGATCATCTTTTTTAAAATTGAAAGTTATATCCCTGTTTAAAAATATGTAGCAGTTATTACATCTCACATAAAAAGATCTATTAATCCAATTTCCTACAGCTGCCATTATCTTTTCTTTGTCCAAAATTCTCTCAGAAAAAGTTCTATACTTGACATTATAATTTCATATTTGTCCCTGCAAGTTACTGAAACTCCAAAGACTCAGTAACTTCAACACCATCAAAAAGGCTTTCAAACTAGTTTTGTATCACTGCTAATTTTCCTTGACCATTTAAAGCATTCTTCATTTTTAAATCAGTCTTTTCCCTTAACCTAAGTGACAATAAAGCATAAAGCATGCCTCTGATTTTTCTCCTACTTCCCGTGATCAGTACTCTCTTCTTCTCACCGTTTCCACTGCTTCCCACCCACAAAATGAGACTGTGACTGAAGGCTGTGTCCTTAGCCTTCAGCCTTTACTGTTCCTTACCTTTTCCTGTGACAGCTTAGTTTCCAGGATAACCACAAGCAAATACCCAATAGATTTACATCTTAGCCCCAGAACACTGTTTCTGAAATTAGTCCTTCATTTCCAAAGCCCGGTTGATAGCTCTACATCAATATGCTGCCTCAAATAAACCTGTCCAAACTTTCTACCAAAACTGTTCAAATGCCACCGTTTCTGTTAACTCGTTTATTTTTTGTCCCGGTTACTCAAGCTCAAAATACTAGAGGACTATTTCCTTAGTTATCCTCCCACTTTCAATCAGTTTTAAAAAATCATGTGAAATCTTTGCATTCTCTATCCCTTGTGATGTAACGGAGATCATAGCACTGTAAAACCAAGACAGACTTGAAATCCCAGCTTCATGACTGACTGGATCTGATATTGGATAGGTTTCTGAAACTCACTATACTTCATTTTCCTCTTGAAATAAGAGTAATACCTTCCCAAGTCAAAGAATATAATAATGAATAAATAAGGTACTTTTCAGAAAGTCCGCCTCATCCACCCTAGGTTCACCTTTATTCCTGTTATCGCTTTCTTTATTTTCTTTAGAAATTAATACCATCTGGCCTTCTATGGTTGATTTTGGGGGGAGGGGGAGGGAGGTGGCTTACACATTTATTTCCTGTGCCTTACCACTAAACTTAATGCAAGTAGGACCTTTGTCAGGATTATTTACTATTTAGTCCACAATAATCCCTCTCACCTATTGGGTGCTCAGTATATATTTGGTGAAGGAATGAGTAAATAAAATACATAAAGTGCTTACCACAATGGCATTTACTGCGTGTGTGTCCTCTACATTGTCTTCTTTCTTCTTTGCCACTGGCTGTCTACCTATATCAACCCTAATAACATCATTTCTGGCCTACGGTAATTGATCTCTCTGCCCTCATCTGCCCCTTGACCCCTATTAATCAGCTAGCATAATACTGGATTATCTTTCAAAAAAAAACTTTGTCAATACCATTTATTCATAGAGCACCAACTAGGACAGAATCAATCAAACCTCCCTGCTCAAATACCTTCAATAGATCTTCACTGCATTCATTAAGAAGTGTAAACTCCTTAGTATGTCATTCAAAGTTGATTTCACTACTGTCCACCTGAGTTCCCATTGATTCCTCAAATGAACTTCAGACATGATTGTCTTTAAAAGGGCTATGTATGTTCCTAAATTTGACTATACCATACCACACAACTAGAACACTTAAATTCTTCTTTTAGGCCCAGGTTAAATCACTCAGACATACATACTGTTTTATTTTTTATTTCCCTAATTTTTGAAACTGTTATTATAAAATAATTAACATACTTAAATATTTTAAATATCAAGAATCATGTGCAATTATAAAAGTCTTTCAACTTCCTAATCTCCATAACCAGTGTTCACTGTTTATTCACCCTTTTAGAAGTGATCACCACTTCTCAAATGATTTTCTATTTTTCATCAATTGTTAATGTATTTATTTGCAGATTTATATATACCTAGAAAATATTATAAACACTCTTCTGCAAAATACTTTACTTCCTACACTTTGTACCTGGTTTGTCTAACACTTGAAGATTTAACACTCTTTTGAACTATTACATAATGTATTTGTTCCAATATTATATGTCACGAAGCATTTTTTCTTATATTTTTATCTATCCATCTAAGGATTTTGTGACCTCTAATTAGATAAAGTTTCCCAATAATTTATTTCAACATTTGAAAAATCAATAGTGTGGTGACTGGGGGGGTTAGGGAGGGTGGAGGTGGAAGAGGGTATAGGGTGATGGAAAAAATTAAAATGAAATAAAGCTTTTGGGATGTGGGAAAAAATCAATATAAAATGTTATGAACATGTCTATGTCATCAAATTAATATTTTAAGAACCAAATATTTTTATACTCTTCATTAATAATCTAAATTGTCTTTTAAAGCACTGAAAAATAAACTATTTCCTAATGTATTCATTCAAATATGAAAACTTAAAAAAATCCACTTTCAATTAAAGACAAATATTTAGAATCAACAAAAAACTTCCAGAACTAATAAATGAGAATAGGAAGTTAGCAGGATATAAGATAAAATAAAAACATCAAGTGTAGTATATATATATATGTTTACTAGCAACAAAAATCCAAATATGAAATTAAGTAAATGATTCTATTTGTAGTATCAAATAAAATATCTAAAAAAATTAACAAAATAAATGCAAGACTTGTACAATGAAAACTACGAAGCATTTCTCAGAAAATTAAAGAACACCTAAATAAACTGAGGGACAATCCACATTTAAGAATGAGAATACTCATTATTGTAAAGATGGCGATTCTCCACAAATTGATCCATAAAATTCAATGGAATATTTATCACTATTGCAGCAGTAATCATTGTCAACATTGATAAGTTGATCCTAAAATTCATTTGTAAATGCCAGGGGCCCTGACTAGCTAGTGCAAGATTTGAAAAAAAGGGCAAAGTTGGAGGACTCAGACTCCCTATTTCAAAACTTAACTGTAAATCTACAGTAAGAAGATTGTAGTTGTGTGGTAATATCATAAGAATAGATATATACACCACTGGAAAAAATTGAGAGTCTAGAAATCAACCCTTATATTTGTGACCAATTTATTTTTGACAAATACCAAGACAATTCACTGGGGAAAAATATTCTTTCAACAAGTGGGGTTAGTGTAATTGAATATCAATAAGCAAAAATAAACTTAGACCCTTACTTCAGACTGTGCATAAAAATTCATTCAATGTAAAACACATAGATCTAAATTTCATAACTAAAATCATTAAATTTCTAGAAGAAAGATAGAAGAAAAATCTGTGACCTGGATTTAGGTAGAGTTCTTAAAATACACCACCAAAAGCATGATACATTAAAAAATTTATAAAATTGAAGCTCATAAAACTCCAAACTTTTCGGCTTCAGCAGAGACCAGTAAGAAAATGAAAAGCCAAGCTACAGAATGGGAGAAAATGTTCGTGATCCATATATCTGATAAAGGACTTACCCAGATGTTTACTCTTACAACTCAGTAAGACAAACAACCCACTTTAAATGGGCAGAAAAATCTCTATAGCACTTTACCCAAGAAGATAGATGACTAGTTCATAAACAGATGAAAAGATGCCTATCATTATTTATTAGGGAAATAAAAATTAAATCCACAAATAAAATACCACGTCACACCCACTAAAATGTCTATAGTGCAAAAGACAGAAAATACTAAGAGTTTCCAAAGACATAAAGAAACTAGAACTGGACTGGACCAGTGGTTTCCACTTTTTAGAAGGCAATTCAGTTTCTTAACAAGTTAAACATAAAATTATCATGCACCCCAGCAACTGCACTCTTGAGAATCTACCCAAGAAAAGCAAAAACATATGTCTGATACATGTTCGGAGGTGTTAATTCATAAGAGCAAAAATTGGAAACAATCCACTGTCCATCAATTGGTGAAAAGACAAAGAAAATATAGTATATTTGTATAATACAATGTTATTTAGCAATCAAAAGGAACAAACTACTAATTCGTGTTACAACAGGAATGAGCCTCAAACACATCACACAAACTGAAAGAAGGCAGATGCAAAAGACTACATGTTGTATGACTCCTTTATATTAAATGGTTAGAAAAGCAAATTTATGGAGACAGAAAACAGATCATTGTTACTTAGGATTGGGGGGGAGTGGGGATCAACTGCCAATGGGAATGAAGGAAACTGGGAGTGGTGACAATTTCTAACATTGGATTTTGGAGGTGGTTATATAGCACACTTAATTTATTAAAATAATTAAATCATATATGTAAAATGGGGGAATTTTATAATATATAAGCTACCTATCCTTACAACTATTAAAACATTTTATACACATACATATATATGTATGCATTTATTTCTCTATAATTTAGTACTTTTCTGCTCAATAATTATTTTATAGTAAATGTACAAACTTTTAAATAAATTTTAGATAGAACACATCATTAATATATTTACTAGTATAAAATATCTTATATAAGTGATGCAAATATTAGTTTTATATAATTTAGGTATGGATGGACCTTAGAAGCTAAAATTTCATTTCTGTAAATTTACTTAAAACAAACTCTAATAAAACCATTTACCTTTTTCAAAGCAGGGCAGAAATTAAAGAAAAGCCGGTGGCTATATGTTTTGAATCTTTCGGGAAGATGCCAGTTCTGAATGATTTCTTCATCAGAAATCACATGTTGATCCAATGCTTTGAGACTGCAGATACTGTTGACAAGAGTATGTCTATATCCTTTTTTAAGGCTTACTGGGCAATCGAACATAGTGAGGGCAACGAGGCTCGGACAGGCTGATAACACGCAGACATTCTTCAGCTTTGCAAACCCATTGTTATGGAGATAGAGAAGTTTTAGGTTCTTTAATCTACTCCAAAATTTGGTATCTGGTAGAGTCTGTACCTAAAATATTAATAATAGTATATTAAATATAAATATAAAATTTCTATCAATTGCATGGAAAATAAAATATATTAAACATCTTCTAAGATTTAGTATTTTCCCAAATGAAAATTTTCTCATTAGTAAAAACAAACATAATTTCTAGTTACCAAAATGATAACTAGTGTAAAAAACCTAATAATACCTGACATCTAAAATAAGCTACCATTATTAGAGTAATCAAATGAATAAGCACATATACTTCATTCAGTAAAAATTCCTTAGGAATAGGCTGACTCTTTAAACTTCTCTAAAATACTTTCTTTATATACATAATTAAAAGTCAAATCAAACAATGGGGTAACACCATACTGATTAAATAAAAGATAAAAATCATACAATCCTCTCAACAGAGGCAGAAAAAGCATGACAAATTCTATACCCAATTATGATAAAAACTAAAAAGTGGATATAGAAGAAAATACCTCAACATAATAAAGGCCAAATATGATATAAGGCCATAGTTAACATCATACTCAATGGTGAAAATTTGAAAATTTCCCTAAGATCAGGAGCAAGAGAGGAAGCCCACTCCAGCCTCTTTATTATTATTGGAATCAACATATTACTGGAAGTCCTAGCCAAGAAATTAAGGAAGAAAAAGAAATAAAAGGCATCCAAATTGGAAAGGAAGAAGTAAAGCTGTAACCATATACAGGTGACACCAAATATTATACAGAAGAAAAACAGAAAGTCTCCACCAAAATATTATTAAAACTAATAAATGAATTGAATAAAATTGCAGAATACAGAACCAGTATGTAAAAATTTGTTGTTTTCCATACACTGATAACAAACTATCATAATAAAAATTTTAAAAAATCCTATTTATGGATTTTTGCACCAAAAAAATGCCTAGGAATATTTTTAACCAAGAAAGTGAAGTATCTTTATAATGAAAACTATAAGACATTCTAAAAGAATTAAAGAAGATACAAATGAATGAAAATATATTCCATATCCAAGGACTGAGAGAATATTATTCAAAATATCCATACTAGACAAAGCATTCTGTAGAATCCATGCAATCCCTATCAAAAATTCCAATGGCATTTTCACAGAAATAAAACAATCCTAAAATTTGAAAGAAACCTAAATAGCCAAAGAAATTTAGAGAGAACAAAGCTTGAGGCAACATGTTCCCTCATTTCAAACTATATTTGAAAGCTATGGTAATCATTCAGTACGGTTTTGGCATTAAACCAGACACATAGTTCAATGGAACAGAATACAGAGCTCAGAAATAAGTGCACAAAAAAAAAAGAAAGAAATGCACATATATATGGTCATTTGATTTGCAACAAAGGAGCCAAGAATATACAACAGGGAAAGGACAGTCTCATCAATAAATGATATTGGGAAAACTGGAAAGACACATGCCAAAGAATAAAACTTGGAACAATATCATATATTACCTACAAAAATGGATTAAAGCCTTGAATGTAAGAACTGGAACCATAAAAATTCTAGCAGAAAAGATGGGCAGAGAGCTCCTTCAAATAGTTCTTAGTGATGTTAGCAATATATATTTTTAATACAAAACCAAGAAAAAAAGGCAACAGAAGCAAAAAATAAACAAGTGGAACTACATAAAAATTAAAAGCTCTGCATAGCAAAGGAAACCTTCACTGAAATGCAATGGCAACTGACCAAATGGAAGAAAATATTTGAAAATTGTATGTCTGCTGTGTAACAATGTGGTAATAAACGTGAAGTGGAACATTGTGGTGCACATTTCACAATATGGACAAATGTTGCATCACTGTGTTGTACACATGAAACTAAGATGATGTTATACATCAGTTATATGTTACCTAAAACAATAATTGAGAAGAAGTATTCTTAATCCAGACTATGGGTTTAAGAAATAAAACAAATCACAGAGTTTATTCATATGTGTTTCATTTAAAATGTTTGCTTATATTTGAACTTTGGTTTCTACATTTTGCATTTTATTTATTTAAAGTTTTTTGTTTATATTGTATATGAAAGCCTATCTGTGAGATATACTGTGAGTAGACAGTGCTTATTCAACATAATCTACTTTATATGAAAATATCTGGAATGGCTACTGCTTACCTGATTTCCATGGAGATCAAGTTTGACTAATTTTATACAACTCTGAAGCGCGCTGATATCTGTAATAAAGTTGTTTGAGAAGATGCATACTCTAAGAGAGACACAAGATTGTAAGTTTTCCATAGATTTTAAATGAAGACCATTGAACTTCACGAAAACAAAATCTTTCTGATCTTCTATTATGTTTTGATTATAGTGACTCCATTCTTCATGACTGATTAGCTCTTCTGTGATAGTTCCATGAAACATCTAGAAAAAATAATAAATTTCTTTCAAAAGGTTTTTCAACTTCCAAAAATAACTTTATATGAAAACAAGACATTTGCAAATAGATAGTGAGAGTAAAAATGGGTAGAAACTAAGTTAAAATTTTTTTTAAAATCTAATTCCCATAAAATCTATCTGAAGGCATCTTAAATGTCTAACATTTATGTAACAACTCAAAAATGTATTGTTGCCCTCCCCAATAAACTAACCAGTAAGAGGAAGAAATACTTCCTTTTTCCCAAAATACTTAGAGAAAATGGAATTCATTGAAATAGTTGATACAAAAACATCACATGTTAGCAAGACAACTAAAACCAACAAACAAGGAAAAGCATACATTAGCATATCTTGTATAATAATTTTTGTTAAAAGACATTTTAAATAAAGAAATGCTTTGAATTATTAATGCCTAAGTCAGGAAAGTGGTACTTTTTGCTGGAGGGGCTAAAAAAATGCAGCTAAATAAAATTAAGGTGCAATGCAGGGTTTCAACTGTAACAAATATTTATTTCCTCAAGAAATAATTAGCAATCTCATTATACATGGTAAGACAAAAGTAGGTTTACAGTTATTCATTTGGAAAATAATACAATAATAAATAAATAATGATAACAGAATAAGCTCTGTGTTTCACTTTCTCAAAACTATAAACCTACTTTGTCCCATGCTGTATTTGTTTGATTCTATTAAACAATTAAAACCTGGAATTCTAATAGTTTCAGATTTGACTAAGTTTATCTAAAACTTCTGGCTCAGTGCTTTTTGTTGTACTTTTATATATTATTTCTTATATATATGAAATTTCCCTTACTGTGGGTAATTTCAGCTTTCATAAAAGGCAGTCACCCAGTGATAGTTTGGAAGAGAATACATGGGCTCAAGTGACCAATCTGAGTGTTTGGTTAAGATTAACCACTTCCCCCCTGGAAAAATCTATTTCTACCATCTGGAGGTAAACTGGGTCAGCATAATCCAAATGAGAATATATGTGAAAATCCAGATAAAGCCTGGCACTCTATAAAAGGCTGGCTACTTTTCACATACTCGCCAAGGGCTAGAACTATAACTCTCAAACTCTAATCAATCACTTAAAAAATTAGTAGAAGCAGATTTCCTGGCTCTTAAATCACATCTACTTTATCAGAGTCTTTGGACTGTGGACCCAGGAATTTATACTCCCGCATACTCCACCCTCAACACACAATTTTCCTGTTAACACATTGCATTAGCGTGGTAGAAGTGTTACAAGACATCCAATCTTATAAAAAAAAAAGTAAATCATGGGAGGTAATGTACAGCTTGGTGCTGTAGTTAACAATACTGTACTGAATATTTGAATGTTTTTAACAGAGTAAATCTTAAAAATTCTCATGGCAACAAAAAATAATTTTGTAACTATATATGGTGACAGATGTGAACTAGGCTTTTTGTAGTGATACACAAATATTAATCATTTTGTTGTACACCTGAAATTAATAAAATGTTATGTCAATTATAATAAAATGTATAATAAATAACAATGGATATGAAAAAGATGACACTATGCAGGAATTCAATAAATATGGTATATAATAGCAAAAACATGATATGCCCTAAATGTCTTAAAAGGTGGTATTAACTAAATGAAATACTGTAATATAGTCAATGGGAGCATTTCACACTATGAAAGCATTAAACTGACCATGTAGAATACAGCAACATGAAGAGGTCTTGACAGACAACCAAGTTATTGTTTTTGTTTTAAAATATTTTTTCACTGAATTTACACTTTAAAAAGGTGACTTTTATGGTATGTGAAGTAAGCTTCAATTAAAATATTTATTCTTCAGTGGGACACATTTAAAAAAATAAGTAAACAAAAAAGTAAAGTGATGTAAAAAGACATACCGTGCCAGCACTAATCTAAAAAAAGCTGCTGAAGCTATAATGTTTCAAACAGAGCAGACTTCAGAGCAAGGAAAACCATCAGGGATGACGAGGGGCATTACAAAATGATAACAAGGGACAATTTTACAAGAGGCTTAACAATCCTCAATCTGCATGTGCCTGAACACAGCATCAAAGTACCTGACACAAAATAGAAAATTAGAAAGAACAAGATGAGTCCACTATTATAGTTGGAGACTTCCACATCCCGCTATCAGAAATAGATGGGTCCAGCAGGCAGGCAATCAGTACATAGTGGATGTCCACAGCACCGTTCACCACATGGATAACTGATATCTATCTATTACTCCATCCAACATCAGTAGGTTACACATTCTTCTCAAGCTCTCGTGGAATATTCACCAAGATAGACCACACTCAGGGCCATAAAATGTATCTTAAAAAATTTGTAAGAAGAGATACCATATAGTGTCTCTTTCATACCACAGTGGAATTAGAGTAGATAGGAATAATAGAAATGAAGCTGGAAAATCCTAAAATACAGTAAGATTAAAGCACACACTTCTAAATAACATGTGGGTCAAGGAAGAAATTACAAGAGAAATTTTAAAATATTTTGAACTAAATGAAAATTCACCTTTTCAAAATGTGTACCATGCAGTGAAAGTAGTACCTAAGGGGCAATTTATAGCATTGAATTCATATATTAGAAAAGATCTAAAGTCAGTAATCTAAGTTTGTGCCTTAGGAAACTGGACAAAGTGCAAATTAAATCCAAAGGAAGCAGAAGAAAAAATAAACGAACACATTTTCAATAAATATACTGGCAAAAATTATAACCCTGAATTATATTATCACATATTTGGGATGGGGACATATTTTGTCATTATTTCATTCCAGAAGTCTCTATAAATATCTGATTCTATGAAAATTAATATAACCAGATCATATGAAGGACATTTATGATAACAGCAACAAACTCTTCACTTGTCTTTCAGATCTTTAGTGAAGGGAAATGTGTCTCCAAACACTTTCTCTGGCTGCTTTTATCATACCGTAAGAAGCCTTACTCCAAAGTGTATCTCTTCCTTATCTGCAGGGTCATTCAGAGTGAATTTAATACTTAAACACTGAATCTCATCCCAGATTCCTGCAAATATATATATTTTTAGTTCCAATTAAATTATTTTTCATGTATTTTAACTTTTAAACCATTCTCAAATTTTTTAGTGTAATATGAACGCTAAAATATGCGCTCTTAAGATGAATCAATCTCTCATACTAGACTCATTCATATTATGTTCTCTATTGCATCAATATCCACTTCCACCAGCAGTATTTCTTTACCATTACATAACAATGGTAATAGTTTTAAAATTCCAGAATAGAACATTGTGATATGATATTGAGTTGTTGCTATCCAAAGGAAAGACAAACATATGATTAGTAAGTACACAAAAAACATAGTAGATCATTTCTCCACTTCTTTAAGAACTAGTATTCCACATTCACAATATAAAGTATGACTCAGTTATTCAGACTATTCAGTTAAATAGCCTGTCACATATCCCAACCATTTTGGATAAGTGGAAATGTTTCATATATTGTTTTATACTACCTCATGCAACATTAATTTTGTTTCTCATTTTTATTGCACATCAGAATAACTAGAATAACACAAATTCTCAGGCCCCATGGCATACCTACTGAATTTTATCTCCGCAACTATGGGGCCAAATAATTATACTGCCCACCAAGGGAAGCTAAAAACCATTGCATTTAGTATCTCCTCCTCTACCTATTTCAAGGCCTGCTTTCCAAGTGCTTCCAAATTTTATTTTTTTAAGATTTGATTTATTTATTTTTTAGAGAGCAGAAGAGAGGGAGAAAGAGAGGGAGAGAAACATCAATGTATGTTTGATTCTCACGCGCCCCCTACTGGGGATCTGACTCTCAACCAAGGTATGTGCCCTAGACTGGGACCAGGAGACTCTGGTTCGCAGGTCGGCACTCAAGCCATGGAGCCACATCAGCCAGGTCAATTGCTTCCAAATTTTAAACAATTGGCCATTAAAGGAAATCCAGTACTTCTGATTCTTTTAGATTTTGATAATTTTACAGTTATTTTGCGAAATGTTCATACAACTGTGTGCAACATAAAGTTTAAATATTAATGTAATATTCAAAAGGCAAACTTAGTTTAAGTACAGCAACACATTAGAGAAAGCATGAGGGTTCAATTACAGCTTCAAATAAGTTCTGTAGTTTAAAAAAATCAGTATCATTGTCAGTACATCTTTCATTAGTTTGTGTCAACTGAAGTACTCATTTAAATTTATCATACATTTTTAATCACACTGTGAAAACCAAGTTTTTCTAAAATACACTGTACATAATAACAAGTCTCACCTTTATTTCAAACGTATGCCATTTAAAAAATTTGTGGCAAATAGATAAAAGGGAACTATACAAGGTTATAATTAATGAAAAACTAAATTAAATATTGAAAAGAAAAACATATTTATTCTGTTTTTATTTTCATTATAAATTAATATACAATTAATATAAAAAGGAATTTTCAAACAAATATTTTGCTCACTATGTCAATGATCTCTATATGTCACGCTCATTCACTGAAATTTTAGATACTTAAGAGTAGCAATATCTTATTATATTAAGTTAAAAGTGTATTAAAATATAATGTTAGGTTTGATGGTCTATGTTGCAGTAACTCATTTTAAAAGCATTAGTTATGATATTATTAAATGGAATGGAATTCTGGGCCACGCACTCCAGAATTATCACAAGAGCCACTGAGATAGTGCATATAAAATAAAATCATGAAAAGGGAGTAAAAATAAAGTTTACTTTCAAAGATCTAACTTTAAGAATTATAAATAGTAATATTTCATATTTGTTTTAGTTTAGAATGTGCAATAAATTTAAGCCCATCATAAACATAGTAATTATATCTTACAAATACTTTTTATTTGGCCAACAGATTTGTTGAATCAATACCATTTGGATAAAAACTTGCCATGATTTTATATTACAGACATTTCTTTTAAAAACAAAGAAGAGGGATTCTTCTGGCAAGTGAAAACAAAATCTCATAGGTTTATAAGTTAAAATAAATGACCTTGATTTTTTGAAACATTAGACTTTCATGGTATATTCCACATGTTTTCAAATAACATGGAAAGTCTTTTGGAATAAGAAGTCAAGATTCACTTGTAATCAAGATATCTTATTTTTTTCCCTTTTAAATGTATTCACTTTCCAAAATTTAGAAGGCTACATACTTGTTTTACTAAAGCTTTTTTGAAAACACCAGTTTTCAAGTTTTATTTTTATTCCACATTTGTAGACTATAAAAACATAAGCCACACAAAAACTAAAAGGTGATGAGCCAGAAGATGGAT
The DNA here is from genome assembly GCF_022682495.2 of Desmodus rotundus. NCBI lineage: Eukaryota > Metazoa > Chordata > Mammalia > Chiroptera > Phyllostomidae > Desmodus > Desmodus rotundus. The sequence continues at coordinate 52,642,492 of NC_071389.1, forward strand.
ATACAACAATGAAAAGTACTCAAAACATCCAGAAAAACATCTGCACAGAAATCACAAGCTCTTAATAAGAAAAATTTAGAACAGCAAGTATGTGTTTCTTCTAACCTAAACAACAATGGTTAACATTCCTAAATCGAATTTTAGACATTCTAAAGTTATATTGTTAATATACTTTTATTAAAAGTAATAAACTGTATTTACTTACTGGTTATCCTAATTTATATTCTTCACCAACTGCCTTCTGAAAATAAAGTCTCATGCTAATCTTGTGATGAGTATATTATATTTATTATTGTACAGTCCAATTCAAATACCCTGAAAAAATCTAAGGAAGCTACAGGAAATAAAAGATAAAACTACTTTGTGAAAAACAGCCAGAAGAAAGACCTTTTCTACAAAAAAACAAAGATAAGAATTAGAGCTGATTCTCCTAGGAAACCATGGAAGCGGGAAGACAGTGAGTGAAATAAAGTGTTGAGACAAAAAACAAAAACAAAAAACTAGAATTCTGTACCGTGCAAAATTATCCTTCATAGTGATGAAAAAATAAACACTCAGACAGACAAACACAGCACATTTGTTGTTGGTAGACCTGCCTTGCAAGAAATGTTAATAGAATTCTTTAGAGGAAATGAATAAAATACAGTTCAGAAACTCGGCTCTACATAAAGTGAAGAAGAGCAATCGTTAAAAAATAAGTGTAGGTAAAATAAAATTATTTTCTTTTTTTATTCCTAATTGATTTACCAGATAACAATTAGTCAAAATACTAATAGCAAACAACATATGTAATTACCTATGCTCATGTCTACATCACATATACATACATATGGATGCTTATATATGTGAAATTAAAGACAGCAATTATATACAAGATGTAAGAGAGAAAATAGATTTATTTTCTTATTACAATATACTTACACTACCTGGGAAGGGATATAGTGTTATTTACATAAATGAAACTAAATTAGTTGTGAATGTGTACTGCAAACTTTAAGACAGTTAAAAAAATCAAATAAGAACTATAACCAATATGCTAAGAAAGGATATATAAAATGGAATAATATCCAATGTTCAATTAAAACAGAAAAAGTAGAAAAATAGCAGAAGACAAAAATAATTACAAAAAACAATGGCAACAAATAGAAAACTATGGAAAACAGGACAAATAATATTCCAACTATATCAATAATTAGTATGAACATCAGTGGTCTAAATGCACCAGTTAAAAGAGATATACTCAGAGGATACAGAAAAAAAAAGATCCAATTATATGTTGTCCAAAAGAAATCCACTTTAAATATACAGGCATAGAAATAAAGTGATGCAGAAAGATATACTATACTAACACTAGTAAAAAGAAAGCAGGAGAAGTTGTACTAACTTCAGAAAGAACGTACTTCAAAGCAAGGAATGTAATCAAGGACAAAGGCATTGTGTAATGATAACAAGATCGTTTTTTCACGAAGACAAAACATTCAATAAAGTTTATGCACCTAACAACAAAGGTAAAAGTATATGAAGCAAAACTGATAGAACTGAAAAAGAAACAGATGAATCAACTATCATAACTGGAAACTTCAATACCCCTCTATCTAAAATGGACAAAACCAGTAGGCAGAAAATCAATAGGGACATAGTTGAACTCAACACCACCATGAATCAAATGGATATAATTGAAATATATAAATTACTTCATGCAATAACAACATACATATTCATAAAAAGCTCACATGAAACATTTGCCAAAATATACCAAGTTCTGGGCTATCTTAATGAACTCAAAAAAATAGAAATCCTACATTGTCTGCTCCAGATCATAATGGAATTAAACTGGATACCAATAACAGAAAGATAGCTGGAAAGTCCCAAAATATGTGGAAATAATACATTTCTGGATAATACACGTACCAAAGAGGGTCTCAATATAAATTTTAAAATACTGATATATAAATAAAAATAAAAGACTTGTGGGATGCAGCAAAAGCAGTGCTTAGAGGAAAATTTATATCATTAAAGGCCTATGTTACAAAATAAGAAAGATCTAAAAGCAATGATTTAAATTTTCCACCTTAAAAAACTAGAAAAGTAAGAGTAAATTAAATCCAAAGTAAGCAGAAGAAAATAAAGAGAATGAGAGCAAAAAATCAATGAAATGGAAAACAGGAAATGAATAGAAAAATCAGTAAACCCAAAGTTGGTTCTTTGAAAAGATAAATGAAATTGATAAACCTTCAGCCAGGCAAAGAAAGAAAAGAGAAAACACAAATTATTAATGTCAGAAATTAAAGAGGAAACAATGCTTCAGATCCCAAAACATTAGAAGGATAATAAAGAAGTACTACAAACAACTCCATGTATACAAATTTGATAACCTAGATTAAAATTACCCATTCCTTGAAAGCTAAAACTCATGCAAGAATAAACAGACAATCTTAACAGGTCTATACATATGAAAGGAATTGAATCAATAACTAAGACTTCCAAAACAGAAAGCACCAGGCCCAGAAGGGTTCAGTGGGGAATTCTACCAAAATGTGAGGAAGACATTTTACCAATTCTCTACAGTATCTTTCAAAGTATAAAAGAAAAGGAATAGTTTCTAACTTATTCCAGGAGGCCAGCATTATCCGAATACTCAGGCCTGACAAAGGCATTGTAAGAAAAGAGAACTACAAAGATGGAGAGCAGGATGATATCTGGGGAAGGGGATTGGAGTTTGGGGTGGGGGGGAATTAAGCAAAAAGGAAAACAGACTCATGGACATGGAGAACAGTGTGGTGATCACTGGGAGTAAATAAAGGGACTAAATGGTAATGGAAAAAATACAAGAAAGATTAAATTAAAAATAGAGAACTACAGACCAATATTTCTCATGAAAACAGATGCACAAGTCCTGAAAAAATTTTAGTAAATCAAATCCAACAGTGCAGAAAAACATAATCACACTCCTTCTACGAAGTGAAATTTAAAAGGCTTAAAAAGAAAAATCACACGGTCACATCAATGAATGCACAAAAAGCATTTCACAAAATCCAATACACATTCATGATAAAAACTCTCAGTAAAGTAGGAATAGAGGAGAATCTCTTCAACTTGATAAACAATATCTACCAAAAATCTACAGCTAACATCATACTTAATGGTGAGAAACTATAAGCTTTCCCACTAAGATGAAGTTCAAGGCAAGGCTATTATCATCTCACCATTTCTTTTCAACATCATATGGAAAATCCTAGCTAACACAATAAAACAAAAATAAAATAAAAGTGTATAGATTGGTAAGGAGAAAACAAAACTGTCTTTATTCACAGAGACAATTGTTTATGTAGAAAATCGAAAAAAAAAATCAACAAAAAAATCTCCTGAACTAATAAATGATTACAGAAGGTTGCAGATTCAAGATTAACACAAGTTAATCATTACCCTATATACTAGCAATGATCAAGTAGAATTTGAAATGAAAAACACAATACCATTTATACTAGCACCCCACAAAATAAAATATTTAGGCATAAATGTAACAAAATATGTACAAGATCCACAGGAGGAAAACAGAAAAATGCTAATGCGTAAATTAAAGAACTAAATAGATGGCAAGAGACTTCATGTTCAAGAACAGGAAGACTCAATATTGTCAAGATGTCATATCTTTCCTACTTGATCTATAGATTCAATGCAATCCCATTAATATTTTAGCAAATTATTTTATCAATATCAAAAAACTGATTCTAAAACTGATTCAAAAAATTGATTTTTGCAGAGCAAAACATCCACAATATCTAACATAATATTGAAGAAAAAAACAAAGTTGGAGGAATATAACACTATTGCCAAGACTTATAAAGTTATAATAGTCAAGGCAGTGTTGTATTTTAAAAAGATGGATCAATGGAACAAAATAGAGAGCTCAGAAATAGACAGACACAATATAGTTAACTTATCTTGGCCAAAGGGCCAAAGGCAATACAATGGAGCAAAGATAGTCTCTTCAGCAAACCATGCTAAAACAACTGGACAACCACACGCACAACAAAATAAATCTAGACACAGGCCTTACGCCCTTCACAAAAGTTAACTGAAAATAGATCATACACCTAACTACAAAATACAAAATTATAAAACCCCTAAAATATAACACAGCAGAAAACCTACACGACCTTGGGTGATGACATTTTTTGATACAACACAATGGACAAGACGCATTAAAGAAATGACTGATAGGATAGTCTTCATTAAAATTAAAACTTCTGGTCTGTGAAAGACAATAGAAAGAGAAATAGAAGATAACTGGGAGAAAACACTTGCAGAAGACACATCTGATAGAAGACCGTTATCCAAAATATACAAAAAACAACCAACCTCTCTAAAACTCAATGGTAAGGAAACAAATTACATTTTATGATAATATTTATTTAATAAGAATAGATAATATTATGTTCTGATACTTGACAAGGCAAGTGTTCCATCATTAATAGTTTTTGTTAAAAATTCTTTTTTCCACTGTTTCATATGTTATGTTTAAAATTTTTTAAATTTTGGTTTATATTCAATATTATTTGTATTATTTTCAGGTGTACAACATAGTACCTAGACAATCACATACTTTACAAAGTGATCCCCCTGATATTTCCAAATGCCTACCCAGCACCACACACAGTTATTAAAATATTATTGACTATATTCTCTATACTATACTTTACATTCCTGTGACTATTTGGTACCTACCAATTTCTAATTCTTAATCCCTTCATGTTTTTCACCCACTTCTCTAACCCCACACCCCTCTGGTAACCATCAGTCTGTTCTCTGTGGTTATGATCTTTCACAAAGGAGCAAAGGCAAAACAATGGAGAAAAGATAGTCTTTCAACATATGATGCTGAAACAATGAGACATGCAAAAAAAAAAAAAAAGAATGTAGACACAGACTTAACAACTCCAGAAAAACTAATTCAAAATGAATCTATGACCTAAGTATAAACCACAAAACTATATCACTCCTACAAGTCACAGGAAAAAACCTAAATGACCTTAGGTATTACAATGACTTTTTAGATTCAACATCAAAAGCATGACCAATGAAAGAAAGATTTTACAACCTGGACTTAATTCAAGAGTATGCTTTGAAAAAGATGATGTCAAATGAATGAAAAGAGAAGTCACAGACTAGAAGAAAATATTTTCAAAAGATAAATCTGATTAAAAAAAAAACTTTGATCCAAAATATGCAAAGAACTCTTAAAACTAAATAAGAAAATGAACAAGATTTAAAAATAGGCCAAATAACTTAACAGATAATTAACCAAAGAACATACCCAGATGGCAAATGAGCATATGAAAGTTACTACTCACCATTTATCATCTGAGAAATGCAAATTAAAGAAATAATGAGATATCATTGCACACATATTAGAATGGTCAAAATCCTGAACACCGACATGACCAAATGCTGAAAATAATGTGAAGTGAGAGGAGCCCTGGTCCATTGCTGGTAGGAATGTGAAATGGTACAGCACTTTGGAAGACAGTTTGGCTCTTTCTTATTAAATTAACATATTCTTATTTTAAGATCCAGTAATTGTACTTCTTAGTATTTACCCAAAGCAGTTGAATACTTATTTTCACACACAAAACACTGCACATAATATATATAAAAGTTTTATTCATAATCACCAAAACCTGGGAGCAACCAAGATGACCGTAAGCAGGTGAATGAATGCACAAACTGCTACATCCAGACAATGGAAGGGAGAGGAGGAGGAACAGTGTCGATGAGAGGGAGAGGAGGAGGAACAGTGGTTATACAGAGGTGAAGCACGAATAGTAAGGGTTGTCAGGAACATGTATAAAGGAAACGTGGACGAAACCAAATGGGGTCAGGATCAAGGGTCGGAAGTGGGGATGGCTGGAGTGAGGGGGAGTGGTGAGGGGAAAATGGAGACAACTGTACTTGAGCAACAATTTAAAAAATGTGAAAAAATAAAACAAAAAACAAAAAAATAAAAATAAAAATAAATTTAAAAAATATCAGTTCTATCATGAACCAACCAAGCTATATGCTCCATGTGCTCCATGGTCCATAATCCAGGACCCTTTTCATTTAGCTTCAGCTTATTCTAATAAAGAGGGACAGCCCTGGCTGGTGTGGCTCAGTGGATTGAGTGACAGCCTGTGAACCAAAAGGCCCCTGGTTCAATTCCCAGTCAGGGCACATACGGAGGTTGCAGGCCACACCCCCAGGGGGGAGCAGGAGAGGCAACCACACATTGATGTTTCTCTTCCTCTCTTTCTCCTTCCCTTACTCGCTCTCAAAAAACAAATAAATAAAATCTTTTAAAAAAAAGAGGGACAAATAACATTTTAAGCGGATAAATAGTGATGGATGCAGACTTGACTTGGGGTGGTGAACGCACAATGCAGAGTACAGATGATGTTGTAGAACTGTGCACCTGAAACCTGTATACTTTTGTTAACCAGGGTCGCCCCAATAAATTCAATAAAAACTAAAAAATAAATACCAAATATTTAAAAGTAAAGGAAAAAATTTTTAATGTGAAGAAAAAAATGTTATTGTGCTTCTCTACAATTTCCACAAAGCAGTCATCATTACTCCTAGAATAATAAAAAACAACCCGACTTCCATTAGCTGTAAATGGGCACAAACAACCTTACTGGGTGATGAAAATGTTCTTAACCTAGATTGTGGCGATTATGCACAACTCAATTAACTCACTAAAAATCATTGAGTAAGTTCACTTAAAATTGATGAAGTTAATGGTATACAGAATATATCTAAACAAGGTTTTAAAAATTATCTCATTCTTCTTCATGGCACTTCAGATACTCTCATCCTCCCATAGAAAAAAAGCCAAACTGTCTCTACAGAGTATCATTTTTCAACTTATCATAGTTCATTATTCCTGATGTCCCTTTAAAAATGTGGAATCTAAGATTAAACACATCATTTCCATTATGTTTTACTTGTACAGAATAATGGGTTTACTACTTAGCTATACTAGCTTATTTTATCTAGTTACTATGCCTTATAATTGTTCAAACAATTATATCACAGTTTGATGATATTAAATATACAAGAGGGACCAAAAAGAACCCCTGAATTTATTTATTAAAAATTGTGTATTTATTCTTACATTTTAAAACTTCAGTCACCTTCAAAGTACTCTCCATTTGATGCAATACACCTATCGAGAATGTTTCCCACTGCTCAAAACAGTTTTTGAACTCCTCGATTTTGATGCCTTTTAGTGCTTCTGCAGCTTTTTGTTTCATCTCTTCCACATCAGCAAAATGTTTCCCTTTGAGGACGTTTCTCATCCAGGGAAACAAAAAAAAGTCCCTCAGGTTGAGATCGGGTGAATAGGGAGGGTGGGGCATGGAGGTCATACCGATTTTGGTCAAGAACTGCTGAACACTCAGTGCTGTGCGGGCAGGAGTGCTCATAAATCAGCCATCATGAAAGGGGCAAATGCACTGAAAGTCTTCAAAAAAATTTCACTGAAGCCCCACATGGCCTCCCACAACACCACCAGCTGTTACTCTGATACAGATGGATTCCTAGCACACTCACCTGGCAGGGGAAGCCTGTATTACAAAGGGCCCACCTTCCAGAAGACAATTATGGGTTTTGGGGGGGTTGCCCCTCATTAACTGAAATGAAATACCTAGACTTTTCCAACCCCTACAATCAAGTGCTGAGGAAATTTACTCTCACTCATATAGTACACAATATTTTTTTCATTCTTTACTTAAAAATTAAAATGATAAAAAATTAGAGAAAAACAGAAAAGAGGAAAGCCAAATACCATACCTTTTAATATGGTATATTTACTTCCAGCATATTTTATGTGAGTAATGTATTTATACTAGGCAAAAATAAAATCCATTTTATGGCTATCCTTCCCACATCCGAGAAACGCAGTGTTTAATATCTACATGATAGCCTCTATTACATCACCCTTTCTAGTTCCCTCACAGTTCTTGTCACTGTCTGAAATTTTCTTGTTTGGTTAATTTTTTATTGTTTAATTTAGCTCTAGTATGTATAGTTCCTGAGCATATAGGCTCTATTGATCTCTCTTCCCTTGAGATCTCATCTAACTCCACAGTTTAAAATGAACTCCACCTGTATGTCAACAACTCCCACAATTATGTCTCTAGCCCAGACATCACTCATGAACTCCAGACTCATATGTATAATGCACACACACACAATTTCATTACACATTCACTGCATACAATTACATCTGTTTCTTCTCTATGCCCCAAATCTAAAATGGATGTTCCCTACCCCCCCACCAACATACCCTATACATCCGCATTCCCATTTCAATTGATGGCCATTCTGTCATTCAGGCATCCCTGACTCCTCTTGCTGTCACATTCCACAGCTATCCCATGAGCAAATTACATTGATGTGCCCTCAAAATATTTCCAAAATATACCTAACAAACTTCTCATCATCTTCACTGTTACCATCCTGGCCAAGACTTTACCAAGTCTCACCTATATTACTACAGTAGCCAACAAACAAAAAACCAAGCCCGCCTCCTTCTGTCCTTACCCCACCATCCGTTACAGTTTATTTTCACCTGACGGAGTGATCTCTTTAACATAAGGCAAGTCACATCAAAGCATTGTCATGCCTGTTTCACTCAATAAAAATCAAAATCTTTTCTTTGGGATTCTGTCACCTCTTTGACCTTCTCTTTCCCTGTTGCTCCCTCTCACCTCACTCAAGTCTTCTGTATTTTCTAAATGTTCTTAATAAGAATGTATTGTTTTTTATTAGCAATTTAAAAAAACCTTTTCAGTGACAAAACTATGAAAGAGTAATCTCCCTTTTACCCAAATGCTCTCTCTGTAAGTACAGAATTAAGTAACAGAGTCTTTAGAAGAAAAATATAAGTCCATGGCAAGAGCTTGTAGGGACTTGAACGCCTATGTTCTTGATAAAGACTTTAATGAAGACAGGCTTCTAAAATAAATAAAACTGCCCGGTGGGGTAGAATGATTTCTGTATTTGGGAATCAATACCTTCCTAAAATCTTTTTTCCACTACTTACTAACTGTGCACCTTGAGTAGAGATGAAGAAATTAATCTATAAAAGTCATTATAAACTTAGTGCTTTACCAGAGAAACACTTATAAACCTAAGCCACCCAAAACACATCTAATAATTAGGCTGACATTCCCAGGTAGGTTACTGAAAGTTTTTGATTACTCTGCAAATACAAACGGATGCCAGAGAATTAACCAACATAGCACAAATGCTAAGGTCCTGGTTGCAGAATCAATAATATACAACTTCCAAAAGCCTATCAGCTCAAAACGTAGAGGGGTGCAAAGACTCACTCTCCAGGAACTTGCAAAAGCAAGGAAGCCACAAATCTAAGTATCCTGAAGAAGAATACAGGTTTTAAATGTTCAGACTGTGCGTCCGGACCTGGGATTGGGGTAGAAGGCTTTAGATGACGACCAGAGGAAGAATTAACTGTCAAGAAGTTCTTGGGAACGTATCCTGGCTGAAACAAACACGAGTCAGAAAAGACAAATGGCCACAAAGCTGGAAGTTAGGTTGCAGTTTCGTCGTCTTCTCCTTAGCGATTCAGTTGTAGCAAATTTGTCGCCCAACCTGTCCCACTCACCAGGCTAACCGAACTGCAAGGCCTTGTTAGTTAGGAACAAGTGGCCAGACCCAGCACGATCTGACAAATCTCTAGGTAGCCACCAGCTCCGGAGACCGTTGCTAAGGAAACGGGGGTAAGGCTCCGGGATCAACCCATGATGGTTTCCCCAGGGCTGGCCAGCCCTTTGGGGGGCGTGGTTATGTGATAGACGTACGTAAGGGGCGGGACCTAGGCGAAACCGACCAAGGGACGAGCTACGTTCCAGGGCGCATGCGTGAAGTGCGGTGCGGCGGGATACCTGGAAGTGTAAAGCCGGCGGTGAAAAAGGTGGGCATATGGCATCTGTAAATGGCCCTCCGGACGTATCTCTGCGAGAAGCCACCCAGCGAAAGTTGCGGAGGTTTTCAGAGATGAGAGGTACTCCTGTTCTCCCAGGCATTAGAAAGGGGGGGGGGGGTCCTCTGCGTGCCGGGAAGTTTGCAGGACTATCACTTCTGGCTGGTTTTCTCTCACCTGTGGGCCAGGGCTCTGGCCCAGGCATAGCTCATGCACCTTGATTTTTTTTTTTCTGCCACTGTCCTTTCTTTACTCTGTGTTTGTTACTTTCTTTAACTTTATTCTTGGTAAAATGCAAACATATAAAATAAGGGAAGAGGGAGAAAAGAAAGTTGTTAACCTGATTGAAGCTATAAATAAATACGTTATGCATTTGGTTTAGCTCTTTAACAAAAGTTATTTTAAATAAACCTGAAAAACCTCTCGAAAGCATAGTGTTTTGACCCTTACAAATGTGGTTTCAGCTTTCTCCCACCCCTCTCCCACCTACTTTACGAATTTGTTCCATAATGCTTCCTGAGTTAAAAACAAAACATGAAAGAACTATGGATTAAAAACTAAAAGGGGGGTGTATCAAAGATTTGTTTTAAAAAGGTTATGCCATTTGTCATTCCTTGTACAACTGTGTAATAAAGCGGTTGTATTTTTCTATGAAGCTACAGCTCTAAGAATACAGTCAATAATACTAAGAAGACAGTTAACTGTCAGGACTATTACATTATGGGTGACAAGTCCTGTTAACTAATATAAACAATTTTCATCTTGTTTGTTAATTAAAAAGAGCTTCCACCTGTCGCCCAACGGTTCAGTCTATCTTTTAATGAGTTCATCTGAGAGTTTGGAACTTTTCTTTTATCCCAAATTTTGTGTCTCATTCTACTAGCCTTTGTAAAATTGCATGGCTAGTTTAAGGTAATAAAAAAATAAAGTACTCACATTTATAAACAGCAGCATTGTAGCAGTGGATCCTTGTGTTGAATCTTTCTTAGCCAAGGAACACTAAATAGTTTTAATATGTGAAAATTATTTTCAAAGCTGGAGATGCATTTATTACTTAAGAATTGAGATAATCTTTAGCAAATCAGAAGTACTTCACTTAATAGGGAAACACTAGAAGTTTCAGAATATTTAAATAAATGGGTCTGTAGATCATAAAAGAAGAAAGTAATCCAAAAGAGAACAAAACACAGAATTTGTGAACAGTCCTCATTAGAACTATTTTTTTAATTATTTTATTGTTGTTCAATTACACTTGTCTGCAATTTCTCCCCACCCCTCTACCCCACCCCTCTACCCCACCCCAGCCAAACCCACCTCCCTCCCCTGCTTCCACCCTCTCCCTTGGTTTTGTCCATGTGTCCTTTATAGTAGTTCCTGAAAACCTTTCTCCCCACTATCCCTTCCCCCCTCCCCTCTAGCTATTGTTAGATTGTTGTTAACTTCAATGTCTTTGGTTATATTTTGTTTGCTTTTTTCCTTCTGTTGATTTTGTTCTAGTTAAAGGTGAGATCATATTGTATTTGTCCCTCACCACCTGGCTTATCTCATTAGAACTATTTTGAGTCACACTAACTGGCACCTAATTTTCCCTAACTCTGAAAAGCAGAAGATGATAATATTCTTTTTTTCCCACCTCTTTCCAAATAAGCAAACCTGTAACAAAATTCTGGTAATATTTGTCATTTCCTTGTTTGTTTGTTTCTTTTTTTTTTTTCTTTTCCACATAGGCAAACCTGTGGCAACTGGAGAATTCTGGGACATTGTTGCAATAACAGCAGCTGATGAAAAACAGGAGTTTGCTTACAAGCAACAGCTGTCAGAGAAGCTGAAAAAAAAGGAGTTACCCCTTGGAGTTCAATATCATGTTTTTGTTGATCCTGCTGGAGCCAAAATTGGTACGCATTCATGGTTGGACGTGTATCACAGGTTCTGGGAAGAAGAATCATTGACCCAAAGTTGTCCTGCGGCATGCAGTTTATAAGCTGCCTATCTTTCCACCATAGTCTTTACAAACTAAAATTTTTTATAGGAATTCACTAGTTTTTTTAAAAATGATAAAAGGCATAGCAACTTACGTGTTGGGACTTACCATGAAAAACTTCCAGAATATTATGTTATTGAAAAGCGAATTGTATCAGTTTTAATAAATTTACTCAGATTTACTCAGATGGTGAATAATCCTTTGGACCTTAGCAGTCAGGCTCTTCATTTTCTTCAGGATGAGGAGATCACATCAAGAAAAAGTACTGGTATGTACTATTTGACTTGGGACCACAATGCAGAATGCAAAAAAGCATAGTCTCATGGCTTGAGTATCATATTGACTTTAAAAATCCAATTTAAGTAAAGTTTGCATTTTCACCTTCCATTGCAAAAAAATACGTGCTATTTTTGTAGGGGCCATTTTCCATGTACTGCTAAAGCTGAAGCCCCTTGACACCAGACATAGGGCATCTATATCTGACCTTGAAGTTGTTCTAATTAGCCACTGTTTCTCACTCCTCAGAGCTAGCATTCAACACTCTATGATTCCCGTTGTATAGGTTAGACTCTGAGGCACAGAAAAATAACTTGCCCAAGGTAACTAGTAAGTGATAGTTAAATTTAAGATATTTTTAGGATACCAGATTCTAAAAAGCTTTTTAAATAAAAAGTTTAGTTAACTTTCATACTTGACTGTCACGTGGGAGAATTATTTAAATAGGTTTTCCAATATGTAATTTCAAGTGAGTTATATACTTAAAGTTTTCTAGTGTTACGGATTGCCTACTTTATCATTGTTTCATTTTGTATTAATAACTTTGGGAGGAGATTAGCCCTGTTGACCAGGGTCGATACCGGGTTTTCATTACCAATTGTTTGTTTCTTTATTTAATTGCTATGAAATGTGTATTTAACTTGATTCTTTTGCCTTTATTTTTGCACTTTGCTGAGTTAATTATAGCCAACAAGCCAAATCCTCAAATTTATCATAATCACAAAATTTTAGTAGGTTTCTGTGAAATAATATGTGCATTTTAACTTTATTTTTAAGGAAATGGAGGATCAACATTTTGTGTCCTTCGATGTTTGGAAAAGCTATATGGAGATAAATGGAATTCTTTTACCATCCTGTTAATTCACTCTGGTAAAGTTATACTTTTACTGATTTGCAGTTTCTTTTAAGTATTTTACCTTTGATATCTTAGGAACTTTTTCTCTCTTGCAACGACTTTTTCTTACTTTTTTGTCTTTGAAGTTATTCTGCTTTGAAAACATATTTCATGTTTTTCTTGATATTTTTAGTTTGTAAGTAGTATAAGGCTTTTCACATTTTTCACGATGTTTGTTGTATGTAGATCAGATACAATAACTATTCATGCGTGTTGTTTTCAGCATACATATACACAATTACTTTGTAATGGCTGACCTTATCAAAATGTGAACATTTTTCAGTAGTTCTTTAGAAGGGATTCTTGCTGTAGGGCAGAGGCTGGTTTAGCACTGTGATCACTACACCGTTGCCAAACCCTATATCACGCATTTTCATTTGATGATTGCTGGACAAAGTCTACAATCCTTAAAGGAGTTAACAGGGGACGAAAAAGGTAGTGTGACAAAACATGGAGTTGACAAGAAAGTACATGAGGGGAAAATTACACATAGAAGAGACATTTTAAAGTAGGAAAGAAATAATTGCAGAACAAAGGGTAGTTTTCTTTTGATTGGGTAAATGGAGTTGTAAAACTTCTGAGTATGACCACCTCTGTTACTTTCCCTGTGAATCGGGGTGACGAGCACGGGGTCATGGACTGCCACCATGGTTTTCAGTGCGCTTTCCATTCCTTACGAGTTGTATACAGAACACGGAGGTTTTTGTAAAGATGGTATCAAGTAAAGCATCTGAGTTCTGGTTTTAAGGCTGACTAAGAAACTTAAAAAAAAAAAAGTCAAATTTATAGATTTATTGCAGAATAAGTAGTATTATTACCAATTTAGTAAAAGTTAAATTAGATACCAGAAAATATGTTGTTAATTCTTATAATGCTAAACTTTACTATTGGCTAGTGTTTGGAAGAGGACAAAGTGGAAGCATTAGCTCTCAGTTGTTGAACAAACTATGTGCCAAGTGCTGTACGTGTATAATTGATCTCATAAAACGTGACAAGGCGAGTGTTATTCTACGTTTGCTGATTTGGAGTGAATCCAAAGATAAACAACTAAAAAGTAGTGAACCTGAGTTTGAACCCAGTATTGCCTGACTCTACTATGTAAAACAGCCTCTCGCTATAATTACTTAACATAAAAATGATGTAACTTATTTAGTTTGCTTAAGAAAACACACTTTTCAAGTAATTAAAAAGTCATAAGGCTCATCTTAGAGGGAAAGCCTATTTAAATTAAAGACAAGTATAAATTTTAAAACACTTTTACATAAATGCACTTTTACTTTAAGTGTATATAATAGAGGAAAGACTTTGCGTTTGGATATTTTGTTTAATAGATAATGTTGGAAATGGTACCTGTTTTTACCCTGTGGAATGGATTCTTATTGCAGGAATTTAAATATGGTTGAAATTTATTGTTTAAAATGTAGATATGAGGTCATATTTTAGCCCATAATCCATTTTATTAGCTATCCAGTGGATTCTAAACAATTCACATGCTCTAAAGTATATGAGAATTCTTTTCTAATCTAGAATTTTTAAAACTATACTATGTTAAAGGGCTACAGGATCATTTCTCTTTGAATTTGTATTCCGGAATTTCTTATTCTTTCTTGAGTTATAGTAATGTGTTTTATATATTAAATATTTTTAGAGGCATTTTGAGTTGCTGCTAATGCTCCTGAGTTTTTAAAGTCTTGTAAACAGTCATATAAACATTTTTAAATAGTTATTTTGTTTAATTCTATAGGTGGCTACAGTCAACGCCTTCCAAATGCAAGTGCTCTGGGGAAAATTTTCACTGCTTTACCTTTTGGTAAACCTGTTTATCAGATGTTAGAATTAAAACTAGCCATGTATATTGATTTCCCCTCACATATGAATCCTGGGATTCTGGTTACCTGTGCAGATGATATTGAACTGTATAGTATTGGAGAATCTGAGTTTATCAGATTTGACAAGCCTGGCTTTACTGCTTTAGCTCATCCTTCTAGTTTGACTGTAGGTACCACGCATGGAGTATTTGTCTTAGAACCTTCTAGTTGTTTAGAATACAAAGACCTTGAATACAGGTGTTGCCATCGTTTCCTTCATAAGCCCAGCATAGAACAGATGCATCAGTTTGATGCTGTGTATAGAGCCGGAAGTTTTTTTCAGCGGGACTTTTCTGGAGGTGACACTCCCTCTCTTAAATTAGAATCTGAGTATGTATATACAGACAGCCTATTTTACATGGATCACAAATCAGCAAAAAAGTTACTTGCTTTTTATGAAAAAATAGGCACACTGAACTGTGAAATAGATGCCTATGGAGATTTTCTGCAGGCTTTGGGGTCTGGAGCAACTGCGGAGTACACTACAAACACATCAAACGTCACTAAAGAAGAATCAGAGTTGGTAGACATGAGGCAGAGAATATTTCATCTTCTTAAAGGGACATCACTAAATGTTGTCGTTCTTAATAACTCCAGATTTTATCACATCGGAACAACTGAAGAGTATTTGTTTCACTTTACCTCACATAGCAGTTTGAAGTCAGAGCTTGGTTTACAGTCCATAGCTTTTAGCATCTCTCCCGCAATACCAGAATGCTCTGGTAACACATCCTGTATCATTCAAAGTATATTGGATTCAAGGTGTTCCGTGTCACCTGGCTCAGTTGTGGAGTATTCCAGGTTGGGGCCTGATGTTTCCGTGGGGGAAAACTGCATTATCAGTGGTTCTTACATCATAACAACAGCTGTCCTGCCTGCATATTCCTTTGTGTGTTCCTTAAGTTTGAAGATGAATAGGCACTTAAAGTATTCAACTATGGCATTCGGAGTGCAAGACAACTTGAAAAAGAGTGTTAAAAAATTGTCAGATATAAAGTCACTTCAATTCTTTGGAGTCTGTTTCCTGTCATGCTTAGATATTTGGAATCTGAAAGTTACAGAGGAACTCTTCTCTGGGAACAAGACATGTCTGAGTTTGTGGAGTGCTCGTATCTTCCCGGTTTGCTCCTCTTTGAGTGACTCAGTTACAACAGCCTTAAAGATGTTAAATGCTGTACAAAACAAGTCAACGTTCAGCCTGAAAAACTATAAGCTGTTGTCCATTGAAGAAATGCTTATCTACAAAGATGTAGAAGACATGATAACCTATAGGGAGCAAATATTTCTAGAAATTGCTTTAAGCAGAAAACAGTCTGATTTAGAGACATCTTAAACATTGTACACTTTGCCTTTCTTGATGAAGCAAGATTGCAAATACAAGGGTTTTCTGTAGAGGTTTGTCTTTGTTCTATTGAAATATTTAATGAAAATTATATTAATGTAATTGCTGCAATATAATATTAATAACACAAAAATACAGGTAAACCATGTTTGAAGAAAGAATATTTCAAGGATCTAAGTTCAAGAAAGGGATTTGGGGATGTTGATCACTGTTTTAATTTTTCTTTGAATTAGGATGGATTTATGGAGCATTGTTTTGTTCACATAATACTATAATAAGTTTAAAGGTCCCTTTCTAAACATACCTTTAGAATTTTGTTTTTATCTTCTTTTGGGCTTCAGTTCCAAAAAAGTTCTAAATATTTGTCAGTTTTTTCCGCAAATGTAGTAATTCTATTCTGAACTAATAAAAATAGCATACTATAGAGTCCTCAACACTGGAGGAATAATATAGAAATACATTTTCAGGAACAGACTTATAGCTGACATTCAGATTAGATTAGTGATTAAAATATTGTAATTATCTTAATCGATCAGTAATAAACAGCTCTGAAATTGATGATAAAAATCTGTCTCATTTATTGGTCTTATCAAAGTGAAACAAAAAGGACATGTATTATTTTATCCTTATAAACTTGAACATGTTTTGCATATCTTAAAAGTTACTCCCTCAATTTCCATGCATAGGAAAGCACACACAAAACTCAATTATCTGTGTGGAAGAAATGGTAGGAATAACTGGGACTCACTGATGATAATACATTTATTTTAGACATTACTTTCATTCTCTAGTTAATCCCTTTAACAAGACTGTTAGATCACCAGATGGACTGATTTTACTTTCCACTTCTTATGTTCTGTACATGCACTGGTGAGATGTTGAGAGGCAATAAATGGCCAAAAGGTAGACAGCGGAAAGGAGCAAGAAAACTAGGAAGACAAAAAATACACAGATGACAGCTTCAAGAAAATAAAAATTGGCTGGCATCCCAAGTTCTGTGTTCCTATTTTGGTAAAAGCACGTATGCTAAATGTCTTCGTGTCAAAGTCTAGTATTAGAGAAAAGATTCGTGAGAGGTTTGTGTTTTAACATGAGTAAGTTGTAATAAGAACTGGTCTGTGCCACTTTTATTTATATATCAAATGTCAAAATGAAAATAATTGTTTGATAAACCAGAAGCGACTTGTCTGCAACCCTGTTATGGTATTTGCCTTTTTTTTTCCCTTCAAGGTTCTTTCCAAGGACAAAATTAATTTATATGGTAGCTCTTGTTGAGCATTTACTGATTGACTTGCACAGCTTGCAGAGGATATTATGTGTTTACCATGTATTAAATGTTCAGTACTGTATTTCACAGTATAATCTAAATCTATGTAATCTTTATATTTAACTGTACAACCTATAGTGTCATCAGTTATTAAGAATCACCATTTTATGTTCCACTAAAAAAGAGAAAGCACTACCAATAAAATATGACTCAATACTTTCTTTGTTAAGTGAAGTTTTTATATTTATTTGTTGGAGATCTTTTAAGTGCACTTACAGATTTTTATCATTTCACCTGCTTGCATATACATATAAAGGAACGAAATGCAATGTGGACTGTTCTGAGACTTTGATTCAGAGTCAGACTTTTCTGAAGACTTTTCAACTTGGAAGTTAATTGACATCCATGTGGTAATTGATAACCACCCAGTACTGTCCTCTGTGCTATCACACTTACTGGTAAAGCTGCGTTTCCTAAATGCCCCCACCACATTAGTGTGGATTTTCCTTCAAGCTGTGGACACCAGATACCTGTTCTGCAAGTTTTTAATGCTATTGGACAAAATTCAGTTTCATTTTTGCCTCAATGTAATCATTAATTAGAGGACTGTCTTTTAGTCAGTGGGAGGTTTCTGACAAATTGGTGGTCACCATTTTAAACATAATTCTGTACAATGTGTGATTATAGTTGCTTTGAAATGTTACCTTTTCCAAGAACATGTCAGTGCCCCTTGCCTTGAGATGCTTGGTGTGTAGTATCATCTATTAATCACCAACAATGTACCTAACTCAGTGAGGTGGTAATTCCAAGCACATATAAGTAAGAAATTGGACGTTTCCTTACATGTATTATTTTGTTTAATAAAATTACAGCCCTTAAGTCATATACTCAGGGTTTGTAAAGGACGGCTATTATGTGTAACTAAATGTATTACATAAGCTTACTGGTGATTTAATAATTAACAGTGACCAAAAGGAGAATGGGAAAAATCCATTATTTGGTATTAATCTTCTACCTTCAGCATACACTCACCAAACTAAGCAAATAACCCATAGATGCATCAGTGTGGTGATGACCAGAGGGAAGAGGGAGAAAGTAGGGGGGAGGGGAGAGGTAGGCAAAGGGGGGCAAACGGGAACATCTCCAATAGTGTAAATAAAAACGAATGTATGAATACATATACTAAATTGATATAAAACTTCAAAAATCCAAGTGATATGCTGAAAATCTCAAAATTTTAATAACATGAGTCCAGTGTTTCCAGACCCTGTGGTGATCTATTCATCTCCTGAGGCTAAGCAACACTTCCTATGTTACATAAAGATGACCGAATTCAGCATAGATAGAAGCAAAATCAAAACTTTCCCCGCTGCAAAAGGCATGTATCCAAGGCTATCACAGCTGCTAACTGGTGCACTGCACAATATCCAGGACACCACACACCATGAGGTCCTCTGGCCCTGAGCAACTTGGAGGCCCAGAATTTAGGCACCTTGGATACCTCGATGTATGTAGTCTAGCAGAATTAAAATGGAAAGAAAAAGCCAAAAAAAACCCTAATTTGCTCAAAATTATCTGAAAGATTTTTAGATGTTCTTTTTATTTTTGTTTAGCTAAATGAAACAGTCTTCATTATGCTAAGAACTAAATTATTAAAAGGAAGGACCTTTTTAAATTCTACATTTTAAAATTCAGTCTGTGCAAGAGAAATAATTGAAGCGACCATTGCTTGCTTAACTTAATATTTTGTACCTCTAAAATTTTGTTTCAACAAAACCAATTTCTCTAGAGGTTGAGAACAACTTTTCATTGTTTATACTTAGTAAAATGGCATTAATATTCCTTGTATTGATTTTTGTCAGAGGGTTTTGTACATTCTCCTTCCCTCTAGTATCAATGTGCTAAGTTCTATATAACATACTAGTGTTCATGTTTCTGTTCATTTATATTCACATAAATTTCTGATTAGTTTTTTAATATATCATGAAGAGCAAATTATACCAGTATCTGGTGGGAAAGGATCAGTTCCTGTCTTCGACAGAGCTAACTCCATGAGTCACAACAAATTTGCCACATCCTGCCAGTTTGTTTATAGTAGAACACAATTTGGAGTCAGGTTAAAAATTGGAATAAAGGAATGGGAAGCTGCTGGTTTTCTACTGCATTGGAATTTGCAAGAGGTGAAGGAGGAGGATGCCTGTGAATTAGTCACCATTATCATCCACCTATAAGGCAGTTTTTGATTATTGACATTCCTGTCTAAAGATACTCATCCCGAGGGTATTATTGCACGTGCACGTAAGTGATTGAAACTAACGGACTTAATGTTTCCTCTGGGCCGGTTGGACAAACAGTCTATCTTTTGCAGCCTCTGGCTGAAGGAATCTAGTAGCCTTCCAAAGCATAAAATTCAACCATTCAAACAGCAATTTATCTCCGATTGCTGCAGACTGGTGCAATCCATCTGCTGTCATTTCCCAACTCCCTGTGCCAGAATTATATTCCTTCAATTGTGCTTCAATGCATCACTGAAACAATCTAAACTCTAATGTCTATATTCTTTGGGTCCTGTTCTATAGTGTGTTACACAGATCATCTTGTTCAATCTCCAGTCCTTAAAGGCTCTTAAAATATGTGCTACAACCACATTGTGGCTAAGTAATATAAATGATTTTTTTAAAAATTTTGCCTTCACTAGTAACTATTCTTTTCTCCCTACAGAACATTCAGATGGTTCAAGTTAGTTTTCATTATATGAGAGTATCATATTGCGCAGAAAAGAATTAAAGCATTTACATCTTGAGGCATTTTTTTAAAAAACAAGTCGAAATCAAATAAGTTGATTTCCTTGAATTCCTTTCATTTGCAGGTTGTGAAATGTTGCACTACTAAATGAAGTTTTACATGATTGGTTTCTTTCCTATTACTTTTGGCCTTGGGGTTTGAGAATGTAAATTATATTCACCAACATGCCGTTCTTCCAAGAAGTTTTAAACATTTTTAATGAAATCTAGTTCTACAAAACCTTGACTACATGAAGAAATAATTATGATCATAACAAGTGGTCCAAGTACAGATCTTAAATATATAGGCACATTGACAAGGTCATAAATTAACTTCTAAAATTCACTACTTATATATCACTGGGATCAATTTTTAATGAAATTTAGTAAGAAAGATCATCACTCATAATTGCTTAAAGTTGATACTTTCTAATTAACCATTATCCAGTCAAATCAAAGGCTGTGGGTAGAAGCTAGCCTTTGAGAAGAGAGGTAGAAAGTATAACATCTTAAAGAAAGTCTTTTTTACTTGTTACAACTGCAGCTGTTTAAATGCAAAAGAAATATTTGCTGTAAGTTTTCTGGAGAAGGAGCAATTTACAAAATTATCCATGTTTCTAGTACCTGCAATCTATCTCCCTATCTCTAGACTTCAAACCTGCTGTTAATTTCCCAAAAGATAAAAAATACAAGACAAACACAACTTCTTTTAGCCAAATTATATCATCAGGATACAGTCTCTTTTAGGTTTCATTTGCAATGATTTTGAGGGGTTTTTTATCTATCATGTATTAGCCATCATAATACATTCAACACTGAATTCTAGCATTGTATGGATATACATATATACCTGACGGCTTCATACTTCTCCCTAACTGAAAAAAATTCAATAGGCATCTCTATTCAGACAGCTCTGATCTTCTCTTCATCAATCCTGGTTATCTTCTCATCTACATAAGTATCCAAGTCATCCACCAAATTGTTCAAGGCAAAAACCTAGAAGTCATTCATGAAGCTTCACATACTTTTCCATTATCTTTTTCATTCAGTTCTTCAAGTCAGTGCTGTCTGCACATTGAAACATAACCAAAATCCTCCCATTTCTCTCAACCCTATTCAATATACCATTTACTGTTATATAACACCCTTTTATGTGCAGTCATGGCAAATTATCATGCATACTATAAGTGCATGAAAGTGAATTTGCAGAGAGACTGCAAAGGAAATATATTTTCACAGATTGGCATTGAGTTGTACTGAACATTGAGGGAAAAAGGAATATGGCGGCCATCTCAACCGTGTTTCACTGATTCGGTCTCTAAATCTTGTGGTGCTCCCCTAAACACTGCCTTTGGGAATGATGATCCGTACTCCTCACATGCTACACTTCTTTTTCTGTGAACTTTTACTTGGTGATAGTCTGCAGTCCCTTCACCACACATGTTTTTTGTTTTTTGGGGTTTTTTAACCTTTTTGTATATTTATTGTATATAAGCAGATGTCAGCTGGAATGTTGTTTCCCTTTTAGATATAGAGAACATTAGCTCAACCTCTATTCTAAGCCCCATTCATGTTCAGAATGTCTTCCAGATATCTGTGAATTCCTGGACTATAATGCCTGCACTCCATGCCTTTCTCCAATGCCTTTTCTCACATCTACCCTATAACCTGGTTCAATCAGGCTTTTAGCTCCCAGCCCCACTCCACTGGACTTGTTCTGAGGATTCCCAGTGCTCTCCATTTTGACAAATCCAGCACTGTTTCTTGTTCTCAACTTTCAGCAGCATTTGTCTCAGTCGATCACTCCTTCTTGAAATACATTTTCTGTTTAGCCTCAGTAAAGCCCACACTACTGGCTCGTTTCCTAACTCATTTGTCAGTCTTTTCAAGTCTCCTTAATTTGTTCCTCATCGTCATTCTTCCTTCATATCGTTGGAAGGTCACAGGTCTTTGGGCTTAGCTTTCTCTATTCACATTCACTCCTTTGGGATGTCGTATGTTCTCATACATCAATGTGGTATCAACTCTCGAGTCTATATTTCTAATTATCAAAGTATTTTTCTCAAAAATATTAAATATATTTATCTGTCATAAATTGTGAGTATGCATCAAAGTGTCATTTAATTCATTAATGATTAAATCAATAGGATGATGAAGTCGGCTTTATCTGGTTCCAAATGTTACAAGGAAGAAAATGTGTATCAGTATTAGGAATAAGTTTGTCCAATAATAGAGTGGGTTGCCTTATGAGATAATACAGTTTCATGATACCAGAAGTGTTTGTGCGAAGTGACTGAAAGACACTGAAAGATTTACCAAGAGCTTTCTCAAGAATTTCTTGTTTTCAGTAAGAGGTAGGGTTAGATAATGACTACAGGTTAAATATCCTGGAAAGTAGAATCTGAGATGGAGTTTGAAGTGCATTGTATTTCTTAAGGAGTACCCTGGGGCTAATAATTGTGCAAGGAAGGGAACAAAAGCAGGATGGCGCAGGAGGGAGAAATCAAACTATGATGCAGGCCCAATGATAGTCTCCAGGAGGAGTTCTGATGCTAGAATGGCACTTCAGCACTGTCCTGAGTTCAACCTGAGAGCCCACAATTTATACCACACATTAATCGTCATTGATGTGGGCACCGTGGGCTGGAGTATCTTGGGTAAGACAGCAATCTGTGGCTGAGGCAATTCGGGAATGGGCGTGACAGCTGAAAGTGCTTTACTGACAGTACTCCTAGCAGATGAGGTAATAAGTCTTTCCTGAAGAAAGATCTGGGGGCCATGTCACGGTGTCCACTGCAAAAACCTATTAGTTCCAACCCAATGCCAAGATTTATTTTTATTGCAACTATTTTAATGAAACATTGCATGTTACAATTCAAGTTGAATTATGATGACTTCCAAACCAAGCAATATTGTACATGCCTTAAGTAGACTCAATTCCATGATGAAAGAAACTATGCTTTAATAGATGTGTCAATCATTGATTTATAGAAGCAAACTTTTTTATAAGTACTGTCACAAATCTACATGATAATCCCAAGTGCCAGATTTTACTTTTGACTTGCTGAGCAAACTAAAATATTCATATATTCACGTAGAGCCAGATGGCTTCCCACTGAATATGCATTTGAATGATTCCTGTACATTATTTATTCCAAGAGGTGCACAAAATGCACCATCATCATAGCAGGGACTCCTGATAAGTTTGTTTTAGAAAGGATTCAAGGAAATATGCACCCAGTGCTAACTATATTTTGGGTTGAGGGTTGGTTCCATGTGTATTTGAAAATTACTGAGCAAAATATGGTTAAATCTCAGTAGTCTCTAAAATAGCAGGATTGTACAATAAGGAGCTTTCAGCAATAATGGCTAGCATTTGGTAAAGAAAAGAGTTCAACTTTGCAAAGATGTTTTTAAAATAATTTGCCTATATCTCAAAAATTCTTATGTATAACACAATAAAAAAGTTATATTGACTTTAAAACTTTACTGTTTAAACCTATATTTTATGTTCTCTTTAAACACATATTTCTGGGAATTGTTTTTATTTAGACATGAATAGCTATAACCTTTTTCTTTGTAAGACTTTACCATCATCTGTGCTGAACTAAAAATTCAGTATACAGGTGGCTTTCTTATTGATATAAAAATGACATCAGACACAATACTATTATATCAATCTGATTTAAAGAGAAGAAAGAATGTATGTGCTTAGCTACACTGCATAAACCTTTTCTTTTAAGGCATTTAGTGGAGAAATAACATCAGTAACAACCAAAATTTTTACATAAATGCATATTTTATAGCCCATAGTCAGACATTAACTAAAGCAATGAAACAATCTTCAAAGTTTTCTAGCAAATAAAAACAGAATATAATTTTCTAGTTAAGCATAAAGCTCAACATAGAGCAAAGTATAAAAATCGAACAGCACTTTAGCTCAGTTTCAGGTTCACTATAAACTCACCGTGATCTGCACTAAAACCAAAAGTCAAGATATAGGTCCAGCAGGGGTGTAAACTCATTTTCACCGGGGGCCACATCAGCCTCGTGGTGGCCTTCAGAGGGCCGAATGTAGTTTTAGGACTGTATGAATGCAACTACTCCTTAACAGTTAAGCGAGAGCTCGGCCCTGCTGCTGCAGAGTAGTAAACAAGGTGCTGGGCTGGATAAAACAAGGGGGAGGGCGGGATTTGGCCTGCGGGCCTTGTGTTTGCCACCTGTGGCGTACGCCAAAGGCCACTGGGCAAATTGAGACTGGAATGGTTGATAAAACTTACCAGAAAGCCTTTTGACATTTGAAATTTTTTTAAAAAAAACTTGTTTTAAGTTGGTGAGAATGTGCTTCCCATTCAGTTATGATACTTAGGAAATTTTATTGGGATTATTAAAGGAGCATTTAGAGAATATATGCGATTACCCTCTTTACCCAGGATAAATGGGTAAAGATATTTCATAATCCATTTCTAGATTTCTAAGAAAAGTTTTCTTTCTCTCACCTTTCTTTCACTGTATTCATGAGGTAGCTGTCAAACGTTGAACACTACATTCCAAATGTAGCTTTGATAAACTAATAAGCAAAATTCCTACGATTCTATTTATGAAATAATACCTCTGTTTAAAACAGTAACTTTCCTCAGTGTGTTTTTTTCCTTAATGTACCGTGAAATCATATGTAATTTGCGTATTCCTCTCACTGATAGAACACTGGTTTTTGCTATGCCCCAGGTGTTTCTGACCTCCGATAAATAGGGATTTTTAGCTTTCCTAGGCTCTCTTGATTTGACTTTCCTTTTTGCCTGTGAAATGCTTACTATCTATCCTGTTCTTATTTCTCACCATTGCTGCCACTCTATGTAATTTTTCAGTCATTTAGTATTTATGACTTTGCCTAACTTAATCTAATCAATTGTTAATCTCAAGAAAAAAAAAAAAAACAAGATGAAGTTTAAATTACTTGGGGCCCATCGGTTTCATTGAATTTGTTTTACTGTGTAGAGCAATAATAGGGCTTTTAATGAACATCATCGTAATAATTTGTCTGAATCCTCTGAAGTAATATAATTATTTAAATTATGTCCAAGATCTCAATTTATCATATGCTTAAGATTAGATAGTTATTTCTGTTCTCTTTAAGATTTTAAAAACTTCACAAATAGCAAGACCTATTTCAAGTCCGGTATATTAAAAAATTTGTCTGTAGCCAGCCCAACATAACCTTTTCCTCGTCTTAACTTATATAGTACATGGTTTTTGCACCATTCTTTTCACTCATCAAAAGCTATTCTGTAGAGTAAATTGTGTTTTCCCATACCAAATTAAATTATAAATTTTTGCTGGCAAGGATCCTTCCTCACACTTATGGAAAAGCTATGTCCACATCACTTCTGGAGGTTTGTTTTGCTTTTTCCTAAGTCGAGGGCCTACCGCCAGCAGATTCTGATTTAGTTGATCATGAATAGTTCCTGGTAATTGTAGTTTTTAAAAGCTCCCCGAAAGTCTGATTTGTACATTATTGCTATAGTATCCTATACCGTGTATAAATGACTAATGCTAGTAATGCCAAATACTGCAAAAATTTCTTATGATATAGGTAAATTTTAAATGGAAAATTAGGAAAATAAAGAGATTAAAATTATTTGAATTATCCTTCCATAGAATTTTAAAATACTGCTGTCTTTTGTCTTCAGAATTGCCAATGGCTTCATCCATATTTACTTTACCTTTTTTCAAGAACTTAGCAATATTTCGCTTACTGAAGGGATCGATTATGCTCAATTCAATTGGTTCAGTTCAATTCAGTTTGGTTCAGTTTAATTCAACTCTATTCAATCCAAAACAATTAACTTTTTTTTTTAATATATGTATCAACCTGGTACTATGCTAGGCTTGGGAATGCAAAAATAAATAAGACAATCCCCACTTTTAAGTTGCTCACAGCCTAACAGGAGATATAAAGACATTAATTCCATCTTCCTTAATAGGTGCTTTTCTAGGAGTAGGAATTGCATTCATATAGACTTAACTTAGAGTAGGACTTGAGTGTTAGTTTATTTTCTTGATGCTCTTGATACTATACACACACAGGATCCAGCACAAATAATGCCTATTTTATTACAAAATCATAACCATTCTGTAACATAACAATATCACACTCAAGCACACCATATGACATTTTAGGTGAAATATTCAAATCAAAACTGTAAATTATTACACCAATGTTATTACCTTACCAACCACACCAAGGAGGCATTACTTCTGCCAGACCCTGTGTGTGTATATATGATAATTACATATATAATAGTTTTCATATGTTTGTATATATACAACGTATGTATATGTAGGTATATATAATGTCTATGCACATAGATTATAGTACATAATCATTAAATATAAATATGTTTGGTCATCAAAAAGGAGTAGGGATAACCACCCTTAATAACATTAAAGAATGCATCCCTGATATATCATTTCAAGATGATTTTGTGAAATAGTACATATCCAAACTCTCTAGAAGAAATGGTATAATGGAATAGTTCAAAGAGAGAAGATATCGTCTTTAGAAGGCACACAGAAAACCATCGTTTTTAGCTAGTAAATTAAGTATTATGTAGCTCAATGAGATGAATGCCTTTCATCATCAAGGGAAATAAAAGTTTCAGGAAGATGATGAGGGCATTAATTTGTTAAAACCCTAATATGATGACATGCATTCATCTCTCATTCTGATACACCTAAGACTCTCACAGATTCCAAATATCCGGTAGCCCTTCACCACAGGCTCCGTAAGTCTCCCCCTGGCTGCGTATATGAGTGAGAAAATATGGAGACAGTTTAGGTACCTATTTGTGTAATCAGACCTCCGCTTCAACTTAGGAAACTCTGGGCAGCTGTTAGGAAATGGCATCACATAGTGAGCCAACCTAGAGACTTAGACTCAAGACTTGATTACTAAATCCAGTAGATTCCATCCTGACTGAATAAACCGAGGCATCAGAGATACTGAATTAGAAGTGTTTTGACATCATTTGCTTTAGATCTCAGGGCGCTGTGATCTTAAATGATAAGATTAGGACTGTGGGAAAAGTGGGGATCCTTGGGCAGGACAGAAGAGCTTCTAATACCTTTGGTTGCAGTTTCTACCACTCTGTAATTCGGAGTAATCCTCTCCAGTAATGAGAGGGGTTTCTTTTAGGCTTTTAGAGTGAGCTAAATCTACCAATTCACATTTTTCCATATTAATATGAAGCTCAATGACCACGATTATGGGTTCAAGAAACAAAGCAGGTACAGATACAAAAAGAACAAGGGAAAAGTTGTCGAAATAGTTTATAAAGTTGCTAAAAACTGCTTGGAGGTCCTAAAGTAGGCATAAAACTCTACAACTTTTTGTGGGAGATATGGGCAATAATAGTAGTACTTTTTCCAGACTAGGAAAGTATGATATATACTTATTGCAAATGCAGTGGCAATTTTTAAAAATGCTTTACGTGTATGAAAACAAGTTGTCCTGAAATTCACAATAATTATAGTCTACTCTTGATAAGCCATATTAAAGAAGGGGAGTAAAATTGTACCAAAAACATACATATCTATTTCACAAATTTTAATTGAAAACATAAAAACATATATATATATGATTAATAAACTTGAATACTGGGTGAGGAGGGAATGTTATTTGTATGCCAATAAAGTAAAAATCTATTAGGGCATTTGTTGACTATATAAAATTGGAAGAGCTTAACTTGAGTTTATTATTGAAAGTCTTCCTGGCATTAAGGATGCTCTTAAACGTGACTTGCTATAGTAAATCCCCTCATAATTGGCTTCAGAGACAAAATCCCTGCAGCAGGACATCAAAAAGCTGTGTGGCCCTACAGACTGTGACTTTCTGTTGAGTCACAGAAATGTATTGAGCACAACAGGGCCATGGGTAAAAGTTGAGTTTTTTGTACATCTAACAGCTTTATACTAATTTAATCACAGTACTCCCTTTAATTTCTGTTCAGATTATTCAGGTTTTACATACTATGATATCTCAGCTGCAAAGAAAGCCAGGCTATTCCCAAAACTAAAGTATAAAATGGATAGAAAACTCTACAACTGAGTCAACATCAGTTCTAATTGGTGGGATGCTTAGCTGAACCATGTAAACAGAAGGGAGATCATAAACCTTTGAGCACCTGCCAAAGGCTGATGCCATCTCTAACACTGATATGATACAGGGGGATGACAGGAGGGGGGCATGCATAAAGGTGTGTGGCATTATAGACATTTTCATCATTCTCCCACTTTGATATAGGAGGATATGTAAAAAAAAATAATGATCCTATGTTTGGGCAGACTACTTAATGAGATTGTTTCTGCTTAAAGGGACTAAACAAAGAACTGGTCATGTAGAATCACTCCGCAGGCTCACAACAACCACATGTTGTGTAGGCCCACTTTGAACCTTTAAATAGTTTGTCCCACCTACAACAAATTAGTTTTACTTTCACTTCGAGGAGCAAGTATTAAGTGGATAATTGGTAAGTGAAAATAAGACTAATTCGATGTAAGTAGAAATAGCTATTTTTGCTTTTCTCCTACACCCTTTTCTTTTAATAAATAACAAATCTTAGGCATGGAAATGTTGTTTGCCCAAAGACAACAATTAGTTATTAATTGAACTAAATTATAACACATTGTTATTTCCTTAGCAGGCTGACTGACTCTTTTTTTTTTAATTTTTATGGTTATTCAATCACAGTTGTATGCCTTTTCTCCCCATCCCTCCACCCCACCCCAGCTGAACCCACCTCCCTCCCCCACCTCCACCCTCCCCCTTGGTTTTGTCCATGTGTCCTTTATAGTAGTTCCTGTAATCCCCTCTTCCCACTGCCCCCACCCCCCGGCTATTGTTAGATTGTTCTTAACTTCAATGTCTCTGGTTATATTTTGTTTGCTTTTTTCTTCTATTGATTATGTTCCAGTTAAAGGTGAGATCATATGGTATTTGTCCCTCACCGCCTGGCTTATTTCACTTAGCATAATGCTCTCCAGTTTCATCCATGCTGTTGCAAAGGATATAAGCTCCTTCTTTCTCTCTGCTGCGTAGAATTCCATTGTGTAAATATACCGTAGTTTTTGGATGTACTTGTTTGCTGATGGGCACTTAGGTTGCTTCCAGTACTTGGCTATTGTAAATTGTGCCGCTATGAACATTGGGGTGCACAGGTTCTCCTGTATTGGTGCTTCAGGGTTCCTAGGGTATAATCCCAGCAGCAGAATTGCTGGGTCAAAGGGCAGTTCCATTTTTAGTTTTCTGAGGAAATTCCATATTGTTTTCCACAGTGGCCTCACCAGTCTGCATTCCCACCAACAGTGCACTAGGGTTCCCTTTTCTCCGCATCCTCTCCAACATTTGTTTGTGGATTTGATGCAAGGATGGTACAATATTCGCAAATCAATAAACATAATACATCACATCAATAACTGCAAAGACAAAAATCACATGATCATATCAATAGATGCGGAAAAAGCATTTGATAAGACACAGCACCCATTTCTGATAAAAACACTCAGCAAAGTGGGAATAAAGGGAGCATTCACCAACATAATAAAGGCCATATATGAGAGACCTACAGCCAACATCACACTCAATGGACAAAAACTTAGAGCTTTCCCACTAAGATCAGGAACAAGACAAGGATGCCCTCTCTCACCACTCCTATTCAACATAGTATTGGAAGTCCTAGCCACAGCAATCAGACAAGAAAAAGCAATAAAAGGCATCCAAGTTGGAAAGGAGGAAATGAAACTGTCCCTGTTTGCAGACAACATGATAGTGTACATGGAAAATCCTATAGACTCCACCAAAAATCTACTCGACCTAATAAATGAATTTGGCAAAATAGCTGGATACAAAGTCAATACTCAGAAATCAAAGGCATTCCTGTACACCAACAACGAAACTGCAGAAACAGAAATCAGGAAAAAAATCCCATTTGTTATAGCAACAAGAAAGATCAAGTACCTAGGAATAAACCTAACCAAGGAGGTAAAAGACCTATACTCAGAAAACTACACAACACTGAAGAAAGAAATTAAGGAAGACACAAACAAATGGAAGCATGTACCATGCTCATGGATTGGAAGAATTAACATCATCAAAATGGCCATACTACCCAAAGCAATTTATAGATTCAATGCAATCCCTATTAGAGTACCCATGACATATTTCACAGATATAGAACAAACATTGCAGAAATTCATATGGAACCATAAACGACCCCGAATAGCTGCAGCAATTTGAGAAAGAAGAACAAAGCAGGAGGGATCACAATACCTGATATCAAACTGTATTACAAGGCCACGGTAATCAAAACAGCCTGGTACTGTCATAAAAACAGGCACATAGACCAATGGAACAGAACAGAGAGCCCAGAAATAAACCCAAGTCTCTATGGTCAATTAATATTTGACAAGGAGGCAGAAGCATAAAATGGAGCAAAAATAGCCTCTTCAACAAGTGGTGTTGGGAGATCTGGACAGCTACGTGCAAAAAAATGAAACTCGATCACCAACTTACTCCATACATGAAAATAAACTCAAGATGGATAAAAGACTTAAATATAAGTTGTAACACTATAAAAGTCCTTGAGGAAAACATTGGCAGGAAGATCTCAGACATTCCACGCAGCAACATCCTCACAGACACATCCCCTAAAGCAAGGGACATAAAGGAAAGAATAAACAAATGGGACCTCATCAAAATAAAAAGCTTCTGCATGGCTAAAGAAAACAGCACCAAATTACAAAGAGAACCAACAGTATGGGAAAACATATTTTCTAATGATACCTCAGACAAGGGCCTGATCTCCAAAATATATAAAGAATTCACACAACTCCACTCCAGGAAGACAAACAACCCAATTAAAAAAATGGGCAAAGGACTTGAACAGACACTTCTCCAAGGAAGACATACAGAGGGCCCAGAGACATATGAAAAGATGCTCAGCATCACTAGTCATCAGAGAGATGCAAATTAAAACCACAATGAGGTACCATCTCACACCAGTCAGAGTGGCTGACTGACTCTTAAGGGGGAGAAGGAAGGATGAAGTAGGATTGGAAGTGGCCAAAGTCATGAAGTTTGGATTATTTCAAAGGTTTTAAGGCTTCAAAGAAATTTTTTTCTCCTTGGAATGTAGGCTTTATTAAATGCCCCTTCTCATAACCAATCATGCATATTGGTATCATAGAACAAATGGTTTATTGCAATTGCCTGTTTACTTGTCTATTCCTGAACCCCATGAGATTTTTGTAGTGCTTCATATATACAGTACATACTTATTAATGAATCAATCAATCAATCAAATCAATGAAGAGCTGAGCTGACAATTGAAAGAAGTCCGATCAGTTGGAAAAAAAGAAAAGTCTCAGCCAATGACAGATATGACTCACCACTGTTTCATTTAAACTACTTAATAAACTTTATTTCATGTTCACCAAGAAGCATAGGAAAGCCCAGCAAACATAACAATCTTTGCATTTTTAGTTGCAGTGTAAATTAGAAATAAAAATAGCAAGAATGTTTTATTGTTAATTTAATATACTGTCACAGAGATACTGAGAACACCTGTTCTAAATTACTGTGATATTGATTTTTTCACATTTACTTTGATTATTATACCTATACTCTCAAGTCCTATTCATTTGTAAGATTAATATTAATATTACCTCAACAGTGTTCATATTCATAACGGTGATTTATAGTTTTATCCAGCATACTATAAATATAGATATTCCAGTAGAAAGAAAGGAAACTTGTTTGACAAATAAGAATCTTCCAAATTATTCTCCCTATAATGCATAAATATATTGTTTAAAAAGAAATCAAAGAAGTTTTAAAGTTGAATACTTGCAGACCTCTTAGACAATCCTCAGTTTTCTTTTTGTGAAACTTGGTTTTAATATAATTTAATGTTTATTAAAAAGAAGAGAAAATGTAAACATCTACCAATCAGTAATTATTCCTAAGTATGTTTAAAGCAATGATTATCTTAATTGTTTGTCAACCAGATGTAACACATCAAAAATCTAAACTTCCCTCAAACTTGGAAACATGTTAATAACAACCCATTTACAATGAAAGAGTGATCTAGGATTTAAATACAAATGAACTCACACTCCTAAATATGATAAGAATTGTTCCAAGTGCATCATTCAGATTTTATGGGATACATGTCTTTATAATTTCTCTGTTGGATTCATAAAAGTGAAGAAGTATCAAGGTCAATTTTTATCTTTTTCATCTTGGAAGAATCCCTTTAAATATTTATGAAGAGACTAGTATAAAATATATATAGCAGATGCACACGTGTAGATTGGGATAAATAAATCACATGAACCCCAAATAAAGGAATTCAGAAAGAATGTAAATAGGCTTATTGAAGGAGTATTAGAACATGTCTATGTATGTGCTCGAGTAGTCTGATAAATCAGTTGAAAAGATGGAGGCATTAATGTTAGATTTAGGCAATTCCATAGAACATGAAAGCTGATCAAAAATGAATAGTTGAAGAAATAAGGTATTTACTAAATCTACCCTGACATTTTGAATGGACAAAAAATACCAAGCAAGTGCAAAAGAACAAAAACGCTTACTAGTACTTAGCCTCTTTAGAGAAGACTTTTTTTAATGCTATAAATATTCCTTGAAAAAATTCAAATTTTCCTGTTGAGGAATACTATTTTTGGTCATACTTATTTATTATTTTATATTTTCCTTAGTTTTTAAAAAACTTAATACACTTTTTATTAAAACAGTTTTATATTTACAAAAAAAATTGAGCAGAAAGTACAGTTACCATATATACCCCTTCCTTTCCCCACCCCACACCCTCCAGAGTTTCTCTTATTATTAGCACTTATATTTGTTTGGTACTTGATGAAACAATATTGATACATTAGTATTAACTAAAGTCTGCATGTTCTACAGTTCTACGAGTTTTCCCAAATGCATAATGTCATGTATCTGCCATTACCGTATCTTGCAGAATAATATCAGTAGCCGAAAGATTGCCTATGTTCCAACTATTCATCCCTTCTCTTCTCTCCTCCTCCTGGAAACCACTGATCTTACTGCGTCTATAGTTTGGCCTTTTCCAAAATATCATATAGTTGGTATTAGGTAACATGTAGCCTTATCCGCCGGGCTTATCTCATTTGGCATTATTCATTTAAGATTCTTCCATAACTTTTCTTGGTTTGGTATTTCATTTTATTTACTGTTGAATAATATCCTACTGCATTGATTATGTACAATTTGTTTGCTTATCCATTCTCCTATGAAAGGGCATCTTGGTTGCTTCTTCTTGTGAATCACCTCTAAAATATGGGACTGTACCTGCGCAGACCCATCAACTATTGCCCCAATGTTACCACAGGATAGAACTCTTTAAAAACATGAACCAATCTTCCTTTTGTCCTTACTCCAAGACTTTCTTCTCTTACATGGGATTTGAATGCTCAAAAACCTTGAAGTAAGTAGGCATCTCACATTAAGCAACCTTAAAATAATGTCCCTCAAAGTATGCCCCAAGTAACGTCTACATTGGAATCGTTAGTGTCCGTTAAAATTCAGATTCCTGAGCCCTACTCCTGATCTCTTCAATCAGAATTTCTGAGGATGGAGCCAAGGTTTCTGTTTATTTACAAAGTGTGTTTAGGTAGCAGCAACTTTTTCTAAAGTTTGAGAAGATACCTTTGTAATTAGGTTGTGTTTTTGATAATACATGAATTAAAATGTCTTCCACACCTCTGGAAGTCTCAGAACTGGGATGACTAGAATTCAGTTTAGAGCATATGGCCAACCTAGGGAAGAGAGAAGTAATTTTTCCAGAAATATACAGAGTATTGGGGATAACATTTCCTGCTCTCATGTGGATTCTCTCCAGCATTTTTTAGAAAGAAAAGCAGGAGTGTTATCCTAGATCATTTACTTGCTTCAGTCTTTGTTTCAGCTCACTAAACAGGACGATTAATCCCCATTCTTAAAATGGGTTTATAGATTTTGTGCCTTTAAAACTAGGAAATTTTTATATAGTTCAATGATGTTTAATATTTTAGGTATCAATATTATCATTTCGTACATTTTTATGTTGCTATTCTCCCTTTTTTGAGGAAAATTTATTGCTTCAGGGTGTGGAAAAACTCAATTGAGATGCTGATTGGATTTTCAAAATCACAGCAGAAATAAGTAGCTTTGACAACTAAAGCTTTCATCTGTAAAAGCTAACCTTTGGGGAGAAACAAAAAGATTTTTGAAAATCAAAAGGAAAAAATCTTAAAAATTTGTGTATCAATGTTTATGTTATGTCCCAAACAGGAAATTGGAAGAGACTATGCAAAATGGTATGAGCTAGCTTTTCCTTCATTGATAGAGGTGATACACACACGCACACAATACACTGGTGGAAGATCTTAGATGGTGGAGAGAGAAATGAGAAAGGAAGACAGAGGAAAATACACACACTTAGAAGTTGTCTGTCCTGCCTCTCATCCCTGTCACTCTGAATTATTGATATGAAAACCATGGATTGTTTTTAAGGAAATCTGAGGGAAGACATAACTTGTGAATTACTTTCCAAGATACAGCCTTGGGAAATTGCAAGCCTTTAAAAGAAAACTATCTAGTATGATCTTCAGGACAGAAAAGCATTGAGAAGTCAGGTGCCTAATCCAATGGTCCTGAGGGCAAAAATCCTGGGGAAAACAAAGACTCTCTGACCTAAGGAGATGGGGTCACACAGTTCTGAAAGAAAGCTGGTACAACTGAAGATGTCTGGCCTTCAAGCAAAGAAAATAAAAGGCATGGACCAAGTAAACAGAGACCCCCAAAGTATAGAAGACATCAACATCCAGGGCAGCATGTACTGATGAGGAGAGATAAGGAGAGTTATACCTAGGGGAGGACAGAGATTTCCATGAAGTCAAGATACCTGTTTCTCCAACTATACAAGGGAGTGTTAGGTAGCTGCTAGGAATGAGCGGCCAGAGGGGGAATAAAGGCAGGGCCCTCACCATTACAATCTAACAAAGAACTTAACACAAGAGGCCAGAAGAAAAAGGAAAACGTGTCTCACCAATTAACTCGGCAGTGCTGAGCTCAGTGTGATAAGCCCAAGCAATGGAAGCAGATAGCACAGTGGGAAGGGAGAGTCCTTGAGACTGTGCTGAGAAAGGGGCCTCTGTAACAATCCCACTAAGATTGCTGGGTGTCCTGAACATCACAAGCAGGAGGAAGGGGGGTAGTCCTTGAGATTCGGTACTGGGAAAGGGGGCCTCTGTAACAATTTCACTAACTAAGACAAAGAAATTCTACTGAGAAAAAAAACCTTGTAGTTGTACATTATTTCCAAGATTTAGAAGGGAAGAAGGAGGGGTGTCTCTAGAAGCCAGCTGAGGTACATAATCCCCAAACCCCAATAGTTGGGGCATTCAGATTAGTCGAGTGCCCACTTGTAGCTTTTGCTCAAGTGTATAGATAAACTATCTCATTTCCACTATACATTTGTCTCTTGCTTGAATTCATCTCTTGTAGCGAGACAAGAACTGAGGCAGGGATCCTGGCTCAGGTCTCTCTCCTCAAGTTAATAGGGGGATCAAAAACCCTGGAATTTGTTTATTAAAAAGTGTATTTGTTCTTACGTATTTAAACTTCAGTCACCTTCAGAGTACTCTGCATTTGATGCAATACATCTATTGAGACGCTTTTTCCACTGCTCAGCACAGTTTTTGAACTTGTCAATTTTGTTGCCTTTTAGTGCTTCTGCCATTTTTTTTCACCTCTTCCACATCAGCAGATCGTTTCCCTTTGAGGACTTTTTTCATCTGGAGAAACAAAAAAAAAGTTGCTTGGGGTGAGGTAGAGTGAAGAATAGGGAGGGTAGGGCACAGTGTGGTGGTGGCCAAAGGAAAAGGGGGACCAAGCCTTGGTGGAGGTGGGCAAACGGTGGGGTATGGGGACATCTGTGATAGTGTCAACAATAAAAATAAAGCGTAAAAAATAAGAAGTATTAAAAATCAGATAACTTTTGCTTCTGGGTTTTTCATTCCGTTCGCATGGTATCCTGAGCTTATAGTCATTTCCATTAGTAACGTGCCATAGGGTACGGGTTTTCACTGTTTGCATGGGAGTAAAGAGAGAAATTCTGCAGTCACTCTTTTCCTACTGCCACGACTTTGGCTCAGGAGAAACTGATCCTGAAAGAAGATGTTAGGTAGTTTTAATAGCTCTTTGTAGACCTTATATGTACCTGAACCACTTTCTACCTATTAAATAAATGGCCCATAAAGGTATATATGGTTAGGTAATCAACAGGTGGAGGCAAATAATTTTATTGAAATATTTACTATTTATTTGTTATACAGCTCTTTTAAGCAGGCTGATTAGTTGCCTTTATGACTTTACCCTTGAAAGTACACACTATTTTGTTCTTTGTCATTGTTGCGTGACATTCCATTTGGCAGTCTGCTTATTTTTAGCCAGACTATCAAAGTATTTTCTACTGGCCTGACACTGCACTTGAACTTGGAATCTTGTAACGTGAGGAACTGCACTGGGGAAAAGAAGAATCGTCTAACAAATGGGAAATTATAAGTCTAGACCAACCCAAACTTGCACTGGTAATTATTTTATATCCTTAAATGTAACATGGTTCAGTAACAGTTGTAGATAATTAACATTTCCTTAGAATATTTCTTAATTTTTCCATGGATGATAAAACAGTGTATCATACAAAAGTGTTGTGAAAACTGACTGAATTTAAAATAACTTTTTGAAAAGTCTTTAAAGAAAACAAACTTCTTACAAAAATGTATTAATAGTTCCTATGTATAATGTTGTAGAAAAAATTGTAATATTGCTGAATATAAGGATTTTAGAGTTATATCTTAAGTATCTCATATTTAGAACCTAAAAGCTCTTTTCTAGAAACTGGAGATTGCTATAATTAAAATGCAATTAAATCAAATGAAATAAGTCAAATATATTCTTTTATGTAAATATATTATCTTATATCAAATGGGTTCTTAATTACTACAATTCCATATGATTGCATTTTAAATATAAACATCTGCATTTTAAACTCGCAGTAATTTAAATTAAGTATTGTAGAATTTACCATAAGAAACAGAGTTTTAATTACTTCTATGTTATGATCTGTGTCTACATTTTGCAAAACACAGCTATAAATCTATTTCATTTCCTTTTAGATGAATGGAAGAAGAAGGTCAGTGAATCTTATGTCATCATAATAGAAAGATTAGAAGATGACCTTCAGATCAAAGAAAAAGAACTTGCAGAATTAAGGCACATATTTGGGTAAAGATATTATTTATTTGCATGAGTATCTTCATTATTTATCTTATTTTAAAGATATATCTCTATGTATTTAAAAATACAACCTTATTCAGTCATGTTCTAAGTCTTAAAATATAAAGTTATCCACTCTTGACTATTCATACATCCCTGAAAATATAACTGGATTATATACTTAAAATGTAACTTTTATATTCCCATTACTATGATTTAAAAAAGAAAAAGAACCTCACCCCAGCTTTTGAAGGCTGTTCCTGAAGCAAATCACCTTCTCTGGAATTAGATCATTCTTGTCAACCTGCCAGCAACGAACTACAAGATGTCTCTTCCCAATGGCAGTAGAATATTGGCCACACTGTTTTCTCTGGACTACTAGGCTAAGTTCAATTTTAACAAACCCTCTGGACTCCTGACCTTGAAAGGCTGCCCTTTAATGGAACTGAGTATTATTCTGCCCCTGAAAAATCATATAACAATGAGTTATATTGGCTTCCGGTTTTCAGTGGGTTTTGTTCCATGATAACAAGAGAAAAATAATCTGCTGTAGTGCCACAACTTTGGAAGGCACAAAATGTTCAGAAAAGAGGGGCAGGACCCTGATATACACAAGCAACCTTTTGGAGAAATTGAATCTGGCATTGAGAAACTAGATGCATTTGGAGGTTTGGTTTAAGTTCACTGCCTGACTGGGGAGAAGTTGCATGTGGCCAATTAGACGTCTTCACTTGCAGCTATGTTATTCACGTAGCGCAATTGTGACCGAGAACTCCCTCTATTTTTCTTGGAGAACAACATAAAGCAATGACATTATATTTTTAAAAAGTTTCAGATATAGTAAACATATGAAACTGACATAACTGGCAAATAAAATTTTCCATGTATGATACGGTTTATAAGAAATTTGTCAGTGGGTTAATAAAACCTTCATAAGCATCCAATTTTATGGTTTGGGAAGTGGATGATCCTCCTGTTATTCGGCCCAAAATTATTAACTCAGCGTTGACACTCGTGCTGAGATACTCTGGGTTGGGTTGACTGCTGCAGTTAGTATCACATGCTCAGTTGTGGGGAAACATTTAAATTTCTTGTAACGATGTGACCGGCACTTTGGTATAATAGATTTACATACACATATTTATTTTGTTGGAAAAGGATATGAATATAGAACTGAATCATAAACCCTCTGGCTCTTACTAACTCAAATAAATCTGCTGAATAA
Organism: Desmodus rotundus; assembly: GCF_022682495.2. Lineage (NCBI taxonomy): Eukaryota > Metazoa > Chordata > Mammalia > Chiroptera > Phyllostomidae > Desmodus > Desmodus rotundus. The sequence continues at coordinate 52,681,473 of NC_071389.1, forward strand.
AATGTGACCCCATTGAAGAGATTTTTCCCAAATTTGTAAAGTCAAAAATTTATTTATTTATTTTAATTAAGGAAACATTGTGCAAATATATCATCTAATTTAAAACAAAATACATTCTTTTAAGGATTAAGCAATGGGCTTGAGATGAAGGTGTTTTTCTTGCACCACATCTACAAGAATTTGTTTCTACAGCTCCTGCTAAAACTGACTTTTCCTACGTTTCCACTGCATGTGGTAGATGTGACCTCCTTTTTGTTGACTAGTATTAGGGGTGAGAGGCAAGAATCAGTGGCAGGCATATTATAGTTCAGCATTTATTGTACAAGCTGTATTTAAGGTGCTAATCCAGGTACATCAAATATAAGACATTATTTAATCCTCCCCATGACCATATGTGGGAGACAATATTTCTGGTGGATAATAAACTAAGGACTAGAGACATTGTGTTCCATTCAGATCATATGGTCAGTAAGTTCTGGAACAGTGATTTGTAGCAAGGTCTGCCTGACTCCATAGAACAGGGGTGTCAAACTCATTTTCACCGGGGGCCAAATCAGCCTCAGGGTTGCCTTCAAAGGGCCGAATGTAATTTAGGACTGTATAAATGTAACTACTCCTTCACTAGGGGCAGGGAACTCAGCACTGCTGCCGGGTAGAAATAAGGTGCCAGGCCGGAGTTGGCCCGTGGGCTCTGTGTTTGCCACCTGTGCCATAGAGAGAGAGTTTCTTACTCTAGCACCTGCTTCTTGCTCCAGGATTTCAAACTCTGGTTCAGGGGAAACATGTATATAGATAATTCCCAGAATTCAGTCTATGAAGAATGCCAAGTAGAAGGAAAAACAGTATGATTTTCATATATTGAAAAAGAAAAGATTTAGAGTCTCAATTTATTCACTGATTTTGAAAAGCATGCCAGATAAATAGCATACTTAAGTAAAGACAGATAAGCAAGAGTGGGTGCATAGCATGGAAAGTCCAGAAGAGGCAAGAAAAATGAATGCCTTGACCATTTTATGTAACTTGAGTAAGAATGCTGTGTCCGTCATTTTAAGGGTTTTTGCAGTCATGCAATCAGTTTTAAATCTAGTTTTTTCTATTCACAAACTTTGTATTCTTGGATATTTTACTGAATCTCCTGAACCTTATTTGCATTTGTAAAATGAGGTTAATAATCTCACAGGGTATCTATAAAATGATGTCAATTAAATGCTAAGTAATAATTGGAGGTTTCTATTACAATGATTGATTGGATAAATAGGGCAGTTTGAAAGACTGAAGACTTTATTATAGAGTGGCAGTAACAAATAATTAATTAAAAGTTAGGAGGAAAGAAAGTTAGGATAAAATATTTTTATACGGTGAGGGTGTTTTCAAAAGTAAAAAATGTAAAATGTTAGAACACTTCAAGATGATCCAAAAATCTGAAATACAAATTTTAAATATTGTGATCAGGAGGGATTTAATACTAGGGATTTCTAGTCTGAAATGCTAATATTTCAGACTAGAGCATTGGAAGTCTCATCCAAATGCATGTCAAATTTTCTGAGAGTAATGGTAGGGCGTGTTGTGGAGAGGAAGACTGTAGCCCAGTGCTAAAGCCGTTGAGGAAGCTACAGAAATGTTCAGTTAGCCAGAAGTGATCATATGAAGCTAAGCAAATTACCAGAGCCTAGAAACATTGTTTCTCCAGGCTCAGCACCTCCTACAGTAGAGTAGCGGCCAGTGTTTGCTAAAATTTTAGATTCCGTGACTTCGCCCCAATCAAACGAATCAGAATCTTTGGGGATGATTTCCAGAAACCTGAATTTTTAACAAGCTCCCCAGGTAATACTTTTGTATGCTAAAAATGTACTTTGGCTCAAGTTTGAAAACTGTGCTTTAGAAAGATATCTGAGTTACACTGAAAACTCTGCCCGAGGTGATATCAGTGAAGGAATGAAGAACACGAGAACAGAAAGCTGGCAACTGGTGTGATCTTCAGAGAGTTAATGGAGCTAACAAACAAACAAACAAGAACTCAGAGAACTGTGTGTTGTCTGATCTCATCAAGGCAGATAGCATCATCTGGGAAAGAAAGTCAGTCATGCCCAGGGCAAATTCGACAGAATTTTCTTTTCTCTAGAATAAAATGATGGATGACAAGGAAAGAAAAGAAAGGAGTACTGAGAATATAAATTGTCTCACTCACTGGCTCACACATAATCATTTTAAGAGTAGTTGGGAAAATAAAATATAATATTGTATGAAATCACATTTAAATGAGTATCTAGGATATTTTAGGTGTCAAATATGTGTTAGGATCTTTTTCTTTCTCATCTTTATCCATGTCTTACATAATGGAAGGAGTACTTTTGAGAGGAACAATTGTGTTATGCTGCCTGACATCAGGTTTTCTCTAAACACATAGATTTCATAAAAACTGTATAAGGTCCCCCAAAAGAAGTTTTTAATAGTAAAGTAACAGGTGGAGCATCACTGATGTAAACAGAGGTTTGTCTGGGGAGGGGGGAGGGGGGAGCTTTTGTTTTGCTTTGTTTTCATTTGCTGACAAGTTTCTTTATTACATTTATGGTAGATATTCATTCCATTCATTAGAAGAGAATTTTCATACCATACTGCACCAAGGCTTCTTTCTGTCAGCTCAAACACGCACTCTCGGTATGGCTTTCACTCACAACACAGTACAGAGCAATATAGCACTAAACGTTAGAAAGACAAAAAGAACTGAACCATTATCTTGTTTATGCACCTTTGGAATGAGAGCTTGATATGAGAAAGAAAAGGAATGGGAATGCAGTGTTCCCCATCTTCCACAATAACATCGCTGTCCCTCATGACTTTGAACATCTGTTGAGCTAAGGGACAGGTGACAGGAAGAGAGGAAGAAGAAGAGAGGCAGAAGGGAAGGCAGAAGCGGACATCGGCGGGCCATCATCTGGTTATTTCTTCCTCTGTGCTCTCTCAGGTCTGTCAGTGCAACCCCTATAACGGCACGTAACTCACGGTGCTGTTGTTATCCCTTTGCAGGTCTAAACATTAGTATATGCGTGCACTACAGGTTGCCTCTTTACCTTGTTTAACTTATTTCTACTTTTGTTTATTTGTGATACCTATTTGAAAGGAAAACAAACTAACAACTTACTGCCTACCATATGCTAGGCATGCTACAAGGTTTTTTAATATGTGTTAACTCACACAATTCTAAATGTATACAGGGATGGGTGAAAGTAGGTTAACAGCAATGTAAATAATACAATAATTAATAAGTAAATAACAATACAAGGATAAACCGTTTGGGGTACTCACAACTGTAAACCTACTTGTATCCACCCCTGCACACATTAGGTGCTTTAGCTTTAGTAACTTATGTGACTGGATCATGGTAACTACTCAGAAATGTTCACTAAAAGCTCATCATTATTGTTTACATGAACAGCCCTGTGAGGCCAGTTAAATGAAAATGAGAAAATGAGGCCAGTTAAATGAAACCGACTTAAGCAGCTTATACAGCTGGTACGGCTGTGCTGGGATTGCACCCAGCTACTGGACCTAATCCATGAGGTTTGATCTCCAGGACCCTGGTTCTCAACCTGAGAATGATAAAGAGAAAGGGGTCGGAATTATCTTTGAAAATTTTTCATTTTCCCCGAGCTACTCCACAGTTTTCCTACGTCCTGCGCATTATCACTGTCCCTGGGGGGAGGAGAAGAATGTATTTCTGCCCCCACGTCCCCACTCACTGGCAGCCGGCGTGCCTCCTGGTGACACAGGCACCCTTCCAGGGCCTTCGGGACACTCTGCAGGAGTGGCTTTCCCCATGCAACTTTTCAAAGGTTCCCAATTAAGTTATTTTGTTTCAATATGCTTTTAGTCATTAGAAGTTTTACAACTATGTTTTGCCAATTTCATTGTCAAGCCTACTTTTTATCTGTTTGATCTGTAATATGAAATTTGAACCTTTATGATGATATTCCAAAGAAGTTATAATTTTCCAAGATCATGGCTTGTCAACATAATAAAAAAAAACCTATTTTTTCTCATTTTAATCACCTTGGCCAATAATGATATCTTACTTTGAAATTGATTAGGTTTAATAAATGAACAAAAATAGAAAATGCTCTCTTTCATGGAAGAGCAACTGCGATATTTAGGGGGGGAATTTAAAAAGAGAAAAAAATGGAGGTGTACCTACTTCTGAGATGTAACGTTTTTCTTCTTTTCTCCCTGAAAAATTCTTTCAGGGCGAAAGAATTTCTCCCTGAAATTCTTTCAGGGCCTAGCTACAATCCATGATACTGACCCTCCAAATGAAATATGTTCCTAAAATCTACTTTTTCAGAAATATAACTAATTATGAAATTTAGCTATTATAAAATGAATAGCTCTGGAAATATGGCAGGCTGACCTTATCTAAAATGAGTGAAATCCCCTATCAAGGTGCTAAATAGAATATGGAGGGGGAAATTTCACCTTTATAAATAAAATAGAGTAAAAGTATTATTTGGCATGTTTGCTTATTGCATTGTGCTAATTTGCACCTAAACAAAAAACAAACAACAAAAAGAACTCAAACCAAAAGCAATTAATTCACTTTGCCCCAAGACTGCCTACCTTTCAAATTCTTTGTCTAAGTAAAATTATTTATAAATGAAGTTTTACAGCAATATCTTGTAAAAACCTTATGAGGCAGCTTGATTTCAACCTCTCTCTCTCTCTCTCTCTCTCTCTCTCTCTCTCTCTCTCTCTCTCTTTCTGGCTTGCTACCTCACTCTAACTCTCCTGTACTGATGGTCTTTCTGTTTCTATTGTTTTGGGGGGAAGTCAGCAGGAACCACAAAGAACTAGACGAAAACTTAAAACCAGGCATTTAAAACATAAATTATCGATTTGGGAACTGGATGATCTATAACAAATTTTTACCTTCTTTTTATCTTCTTAGCCTTTCCTTAAGTTTCAGCCAATGAATTGATTTTTAAAATGTGCCCACCTATCTGAATATTTTGGACAGTAATGTATTATTTTTGGCCAACTTTCAAATGTTACATTTTACTATGTTTCCACTTGTGGTCATGTCAGACAGTGTGTTGAAAGGATGAGGGCATGAGAAAGAAGTTTAATTGGATCACAAAACTGCATCCTTTTCTGGATAAAGAGTAAAGGCTAAGAAAAGAGTTCATTATGATACAAAAAAGAAAGTAACCTTTGGGTAGAGAGCTACCGTTTTTAATGATTAAAGACAGAATTAGAAATGTATTCATAATAGTAGTTTCATTTTAATTAGGAACTTCATTTCTGCCCCAGCAAGCACTATGAACTCATTAGGATTTGTTAAGTTACACTATGGCATGGAAGGAGAGGAAAAAATATAAGGGGAAATGAAAAAATAAATTGAGTGTAAGGTATTAGAGTACATAAGTGATGCTCAACTTGGAGGTGAGTTGGCATACACAGTTGCTTTAGAAGAGACAAAAGAAAAGAAAGTGAAATATCTCTCCTAGGAATGATTGCTTTAAAATATGAATATTTTCATTGCATGCATCAAAACAGAAACATTTGACTAGAAGTTAATGGGAAGTGAGAATTAGGATTCAAGTCAAGCTCCAAAGTAAATTTCTTTTTAAAAATTACATTCCAGTTATTAAAGTTAGGATAAAAATTGTACTATAAAAATTGCATTTGACTGCCAGATATTGTGGGAGTTTATTCTCTGTTGGCTCATTTTGTTGGCATTAATAGAAGTTGCACGAGTTCAAGGAACACAGAACTCAAGAGGAGAACAAAAGCAATAGGCAACAGCTCAGTTTTGAGCAAGGAGCTCTTTAGGGCTGTATTATACTGAGTCACTTAAGAATGGTCAAGTCTAGTTTAAGATTCAATGAGCTAAAGAACAATTATTGAATAAAAACTCATGAATATAATTCATGCTTTCAATTTTTTAATGTAAACAACAGATATTCACTTAGGGTTATCCTTTTTTAAAAAAAATAAAATAAAGCCATGGACGTTAGCATCTTATACTTTCTGTTTATTTAGTGTTTACCTTTACTGCAAAGCTGATCAGGGCAACAGAGGATCAGGACTAATGCTAAGGTCAGTTGCAGGGTTTGAGCAGTATATATATTTAAACACCAATGCACTAAAAAGATGCATGAATTAGTGAGTAGTTTACATCAAGTAGAATATCAAGCAGACTGTTTTCAACAGTCTGCAGGGAGTGTTAAGAACCTAAGTGAAGCACACAGTTGGTTTTCAGTAGGTATTGACCAGACCGACAGAATGCACCAGCAAAGTTGGATAATGGGTTGAGTCTGCCTTGTCAATAAAGTGATTTTCAACACAACCTTTTTTCCCATTTACATTTATTGTTCTTTGAATATCTCCAGGGTTGCAAATGGTTTCCCTGTTGCATGATATTGCTCAACTTGAACTAAAAAACTGTGATTCTAGTAGTTGCTCTGATCACTGATAAGTGCTAGGTGTCACAACAGTGAACTTGGCCATTTTTATTTCTTTTATTTTTTATTTTTGTCATATAAAGCAAGTCAATTACTTTATGATAGTTAGGTGTTTTCTTATAATAAATGTCATAGAATATCAAACAGTGAGGAATGAAGCACACCGTGAAGGCACAAAACAGGGTTCAGGGGACGTCTGGCACTCAGCACCTCAGGCCGCAGCAGCCCCCTTCTGGCACAGGGCAGAGCTGCTGGCTGACACCAGACATACGCAACTGTGACCCGCCCTCCCCTCAGAGCCAGAGGACGGCGGAGGACCTATGCCCCTTATAGGGTTCATAACATCTTTCTCCCACCCCCTCTCTACCTAAAACTATGAGAAAGTTACACTAATCTGATGTCCTCTCCACTAACCTTGGGTTTTGTTCTGCAGTGAGAGATAGATTCAAGTAACAGTCCCAAGAAAATACGTGCAAAGCTAACATGAGTGACTCCATAATCTTCCAGCAGTCAGAGAGGTCGGTTGTCACTCAGGTGCCGGGGCAGGGCCATGCGGGCACCCAGGGAACATCTGCTCTGGAGAAACATGAGACCGTGAGGTGAATGGCCATTTGTAAAATGTGAAGACAAGGTCAGACATTTTCCAGACGTCTGACTGAGAGTTACTGCGAGCATAAAATACTTATGTCTACAGAATCGGTTGTGAAAATACAGAAATGTTAGAGGTCATCAAATGTGAAAGGTCGATGAAGGTAAAACTTGGTTTGAAAATTGTGCTAAAATTTTGGATCACAGTGAACTTGATAATAATAGTAATAATCACAAAGTAACTAGTTATGACAACAATCACTTGCCAGCTTCCGCAGCAAGTACGCAACCTCATTTATTCTTCACAACAACACAATGACATGTGTATTATTTTAATAATTTTATAACTAAAGAAATCAAGGCTTGAAGGGTTAAATAAGTTGCTCGATTTCAAGAAAGAAAAAAAAATTACTTAAAAGGCAAAACAGGATAAGATTTTAGTTCTGGTGTGAATATAAGGACCAAGCTTTTAAGAATTCTCTGCACTGCCGAAATGATTTTTTCTACTTCTAGAACATTAACACATGGCAGATATTTCTGTATAATAGTAGAGGCACACATCAAAACCTGGATTTTCTCAAGGGTCCACTGCTACAGAGGAGCTCCTGAGCTTTTTCTCCTTTCAGTATTAAGTTCAGTATAGTTAGTTAAAGGAAGTGTGTCCTTCCCTGTTTTTCTCTTAGGCTGAAGTTTATGTAGTTCTTTATTTAACAGAAAACATCCCTGTCTTTCCCCACCCTGATGCTTGTTTTCTGTCTTGTGATCTTACTGTGTGTTTCATTTGCTGGATAATGGAAAGGCCAAAGAAGAAAAAGCCAAAGCAGGATAGAGCTTCTGAATCATTGCCAATCAACACCATCAGTGGCTAGTCACAGGTTTTTGTTGTTGTTGTTGTTGTTATTTTACTTTTTTATTTAAGGACACTGATGTCTTAGACACTTTAAGAGAAAAATTCAATGTGCCCAGCTTTAAAAACAGGGTTCAGCTTTTCAGAAAACCTGTGCTTTTTGAAATCATAACCATTTAGAAGACCTTTGTGAATGCATTTCCAAGTGTGGGCCACTGGGTGCTCTTTGTTTAGTACTACCTATTTTGAGTAATTTCTCTAAGACATCTATAATAGGATTGACTTTGAGAGGTTAAAGGTCAGGCTCAGAAAAGGCCACACATTTGCAAAAATCATATTATTTTGTAAAGTTACTGCACACATACAATTTATTTATAAGTAGCCTCATTTTAGGTAGACATTTAAAATAGTGGTATCTTCATCAGGAGTAATTTTTTCTTGCATTATTCATTGAGCTGAGGGAAAAGTATAGACAGAAATGAGTTCAATTGTTAACTTTTTTCCATGGAATTCTGGGCTCCTTGCTATTACATTACATTTGTAAAAATGACTCATTGGAGTTAATTTTACTTCCACAAATGGCATTCTAAAACAAGTTGAGGTGTTAGTCCATATGAGGTAGATTTGTCAAAAGTATGTCTGTGGATTGCTGCTGGGAAGTTGAACATGGAAAGCAAAAAAGTTAGGAGGGTGGGGAAGTTCTGGAATATTCCCAAATTTATGAAAACAACCACTGGCCTTGCCATTGCTAATTAAAGCATTTCACTGAGACCCTTCAATGTCCCTAGATTTAGAGACCCACTCTTTTTAGTAATGCCCTGGAGAATAACACCCTTTGTTTTTCTATTTCAAAATTACAATAGCTTTTGAATTTCTTAACTGGATGCATTGATGACAATATTCTGAATTTACAGTACTTTTTAAGTTTAAGTATTTTACAAATGATATGGAAGTCTCTCTTACCAAAGACTATGCCATCTCACTAAAGCTTCTAGAGATTTAAATAGGCAGGAGGCAGCTTGAAATTGACCTGGGAGGCCAAGGATGTGATCTCATTTCTACTGAAAAATTTCCTGGGAGTACCAATGACCTCAAGAGGTCAATAATTTTAGCTTTACATTCTGTTTCAAAGGCTGCCCATGGCTCTCCAGGGCCCTTCCACAGCAGTGGTCTTTGTTCAAACGAAGTCAAGGATTCCATTAATTAAACCACTACCACTACTCTCCTTACCCGAGACTCCACTGCACTGTGCTATCAGAGCTTAGGCCTTCTTTATCTGTGAGACCTGACCCAGTCAGTGTGTAAGGTACCTTTGCTTCAGGCAGAATTTGTAATACATCGGGATTGTGTTTCTTTGGCAAATCTCTGCTGCCTTTTTCCTTTTCTTTTTTCTTTCTTTTTTTTTTTTTTTGGAGTGAATTTCTTGAATTTTCCATAACTGTGATGTGAAATTTTGAGTGTGAAAGAAATACATTTACTTTCAAATTATCTATGCTTTCTGTATACACAAACATTTTAATTCATCAAGATGCCCTGATCCATTCAAATTTTATATAGAACAGAGAACTGTGCATGAGAGTGTTTAATTTAAATGTGGTCTCTTAAACTTTCAGGGATTGTTTTCTCTTGATTTTACTTATTCTTCATGTGGAAATATATTCAATATGCATTTTCTAGGTATACAACATAGTAAACATACACTTCTGAATTTATAATAACATGATTCCCTTTCATAAGTTTTCAAGTGAAAAACAATAAACTAAAAGATGAAATTTGTTATCATCTATACTTTTTTTTTCAGCTCTGATGATGCCTTCAGTAAAGTCAATTTAAATTACCGCACAGAAAATGGGCTGTCTCTGCTTCATTTATGTTGCATTTGTGGAGGTGAGTGCTTGAAACTCAGTATGTTATAAACTAGTTTTATATGTATATATATGTGTGTACATACAAACACACGTATGTGTGCACATACACATGAGCACATGTGTGCACACATGTAAACACATGATCGTGTGTGTAAATACACAGATATATACATGCACATATATAGTATTGGTGATTTGAGCTGCTTAACAGTCTATAAAAGAATTCTATTAATAGTCAATTTTCTCTTTTGTTTTGCCCCTACAGCTCTGATAACCTTTAGATGAAGCAGTAACTACCAGGCAGCTATTTCCATTGACTTCACTCTGAGTTTAAGTTCCATTGTGCTTCTACCCTGAACCAAGCCACTTGGCTGGCTGGGAAATCCAGAAAGTATTTTGCAGAATTGGGCACACTAGTGAGGGATTCTGTTCAACATAGAAGTACTTAAAGCATTCCCCAAAATATCATCAAGCAATTGCTTCACAAACTGCAGGGAGCTATGAGGAAGGTCGTGTTGTACAAACCAAGGATACAATCTCAAAGAGAAGATTGATCAAAGGGAAGATAAAGAGTTTAATTTGGCTTATGTTTTTTTTCTGTTTTATTCACTAATGTATCCCAAACGCATAGGATGGTGCCAGGCATATAGTTAGGTACTCAATAAATGTGTTTAATTAATGAGTTAATAGTTAATATTTATTTTTGTTAATTCAAGCTGGTATTCATTGAACTCAGCTTTTTAACTTTAGAGCACTAATGTATAAGTATTGACTGTCATTGGATCTCTTAACCATTCCTGTCAAACAAATTAATCAGGCTGTACTTAAAAGATCTTCCTCCCAAGTTTAAACTCCCTTCCCAACGTTGGTCATTTTCTCCAGATTGCTCTGGTCTAAATAAGCTCTACTGCTAATGATGTTCCGAGGAATCCTGTACAACTAGAATTTTATCTAAGCCTTTTCCCTCGTTGTCTATTTAGAAGAATTTTTCATGTTTTTTGTTTTAGAACCATCTGACGATGAGAACACTAAATAAAAAAATGTAACACAAATTCATTAAAATGCACAGCATTGATACAAAGTTTTATAAGTGCAATAGAAATGTTCACTACTAATAAGGCTGTCAATTTATAGAAAACTTTAAAAATGGAGGGCACAACAGCAATCTGGGATTTTATACATCACTGTGACATTGATCATTATGTCAGAAAGATTTTAAAGTCACTTAGTCTACCCCCTCAACAATTTAGCCTATTTTTTTTTATTTTTAAGGCAACAAGTCTCATATTAGAACCCTTATGTTAAAAGGACTCCGCCCATCTCGGCTGACAAGAAATGGATTTACAGCCTTGCACTTGGCAGTTTACAAGGTACATTTATGTTCCAATAAATATTATATTAGAACCAAGGATGTGTGTATCTTTAGGCTAGTTGGGTTGTTTTTTGTTTTTGTGGGGGGTTTTTTTTGGCAAATTACTCATGGAAAACATTCTATTGACCAGAATACTACAATACTCACAGGCTTCCTTCTCTTTATTGAGCAAACACATACTCTTCTTAATGCTTTCTATATTTAATTCATTTAATTCTCACAAGAACCCTGTGAGTGAACACTATTACCGTTAAGGCCGCATGGCTGGGCCGTGGTTAGCCAGGAGTTATGATGACCTGGCAGTCTGGTTCCCTCACCAGAGCTTCTTACCAGGAAACCAAGCTGTCTCTGTGCAGAAGAGGATGAGGCTGCATGTGAGGAATTCATGAAAGAAGCACATTGAAGCTGCACTCTTTTCCTGCATGTTTTCCTTAATCAGAATTTTCTCGAGAGTTCCCTTTACTTTCCTTCTTTTATTTCTCTTCTTTTGCTTCAGTTGTTTATTTCCTTACATCAGTCCCAGGCTTCAACCTAATCTCAGTATCCGATCAGAAAACAAATAGAAAAGTGGGTTAGAAAAACTGAGGTACTCTGAGTTGAGATAGATCTTCCAGATTGTCATAAATATAAGCTTATATAATATATAAATTAAATATATGTAACTTGTTCATTATCTAATTATAAGGTTCTACTTGTTTGTGTTTATTATGAGCTAAATATCACACTAGGTTTTATATTCATTATTTCTTTAACTGGTAAATAAACTAGTGAGTTGCATATTAGGTTTTATTTTAAACAAAAAAACTAAAATTAGATATCTGTTATAATAATGATTAAAATCAAGTACAGTTGGCTCATACTCCCTGACTCTCCTTGTTGTATTCCCCATTTCATGTGAATCTGTGGTACAATATTATTTCAGTTTTGTATGTGTGGGCATGGGGGGGAAGCTATTTGCTCATGTCAAGATCACTTTGCACTGTATCCCTTTCCCAGCCTTTAGAGACTTCATCACTCTGGGGGAAGAGAGCAATACTTTCCCATGATTCGGACTCACATATCCTGAGTCAGAGCTCAAATGCTCCAATGCTCATCCTTTTTTTACACCCTGTCAATGCCTAGTTGATTTTTCTGATTCCTTCTGACAGAAAGCATCAGTTCAGTGCTAAACAGTCTTTAATACCTCCTAATCGTTCTGCAAAATGGGAATAGAGCCGGAGGTCAGGGTGTAGGAAGGAGTGTCTGATGCTGGTTTTTCTGCTGAATGGATGGACAGGATGTGAAAAGAGAAGAGCTCTGATGAATAGGAAGCTGGCGATGGATAGTCAAGGCAGAATGTGAACCCATGAATTCTGAATCTGACTGTCTGGGATATTTTTTCCATATTAGTTCATTTTCCTAAGATTTACCATGGCACAACCACACAAATGGGTTCTGAATGAGTTAGGGCTACAGTCTTTATGAGAATACATATATTTCTCCCACCTCTGTTTATCAGCTCTAAATTTCAGTTTTTAGAGTTCTCTTTCCTCTGTTTCTTCTGTTTCCTTATATTTTACAGAAAGCTATATGAACTAAAAGTTTTCTTTAGCAAGTTTAAACAAATTTAGAATCGTAAGACATAAGGTCGTCAAGAATTCCTAAAAGGCCATGACAGGACGCATGCCCTACTTATTCCTTAACAAAGGTAAAAACGAATTTAATTTGCCCCCCCCCACTTTACATGCAGAAACAATATAAAATAGCCATTCCCACCATTATTGTACTAAATAGTTCTAATGATCCCTTCCCGGAGGTACTGCAACAGGTATATAATTCATTGAGGGTTCCATTTAATGTTATTTTAAAACTTGCTGGAATAGTATAAGAAACTCCTATACACACTTTATTCAGGTTGTCTCATCTCCATCATTATACTATTTTTTCCTGAACCCTTTGAAATTAAATGATATGCGACATTGCTTCATTGTTAATAAAAACTTCAATCTTTATTTCCTGAGAAAAAGGAAATTTACCAACATAATCACAATACACTGATCAAAATCAGAAAATTCAACGCTGATAAAATACTATTATCTAATCTAGAGTTCAAATCCGGATTTGGCCAGTTGTCTCAATAGTGTCATGTATAGCTTTTTACTGTTTTCTAGTTTAGGATCAATCCAGCATCATCTATTTTTTACTTTTCTTGTCTCTGTAATCTCTTTTAATCTAAAGGAATTGATAACAACTTTTAAATACGTTTTAATACTTAATCCTCACTTCAAGGAACTAGAGAACATTTATACTCCCAAGTTAGAATAATCATTAAGATGGATTTTTATGCTCACATTTATTTTTAGTAACCAAGTATTTCATAATCTTTCTAATTAACATGTTTTCAATAAACTCTTAATAGGATGCTAACTGATGTTAACTTATCCTTCAATTCTTATAGTAGACAGCACTAATTTCCTGGAGAACCTTCCCTGACCCAAGTCTGGATTGGGTGGTCCTCCACTGTATTCTCCTAAAACCTGTACTTACCTTATAATACTGTGAATGAATCTAGATTTTATTACCTGGTTACTTCTCTATATCTCTCTCCAGATTAGGGAGTCAGTCTTACATGCCTTCAGGAATGAGGCAGGTAACATAAATGAATGAATGTATTAGATTATATGGTGAAGTTAAATGGGAACTAACACTTAGACTCAATGTGTTTGAGATGCAGGAAGAGGTGGAGACTATGGCAAGTTAGAGAGTGCATGCCCCGATGTAAAGGGGGCAGTCAGTAATCAAGGTGAGGTAGTTATTGACATGTAGGAATGGCAGCCCAGTATTGCCCAAAATTTCAGAGAATCAGAAATCATACAAAGTTTCCTAATATTTAAATATTGGCTATTAATTCAAATTTTTAGTTAAAAATACTATTCGGGGCAGACCATATACATCTGTTCCCATTTATAGTCTCTGATAGAAATTATGAATACCACCAAGGCAGGGACTGAATCTAAACTGCTTATCATCTTGTTCTGAGCACTTAAAACAATTCCTCGTACATGTTCATCAATAAATCTGTGTTGCAGAAGTAAATGAATAAAATTATAAATCTTTGTTGACTAAGAAAAAGAAAAGTCCCTGAAAGGAAGAAGAATCATACTGATGTTGGGCAAAATATCATTTTATATTGGCCATTAGATTTGAAAATTGCCAGATATCTCTGAAAGGGATACTTTAGTAAATTTGGGGGAATAGAAAGTATAAAAATGGATTAAAAATAAATAGAGTTAGGAAATTGGAGGCTATGAATATTGATTGCTCTTCCAAAAGGCAAAACATTGGTCATTATTTTGAGGAGTGGCAGGATCACAGAAAAATTTTTACAACAGTGTTTTTCAATCTTTTTATTCTTGTCCCTTTGTATAAATATAAAAATTTAGCCTGTTTAATTATTTTATTCTAAAATAAATAAACTATAAGGGAAAACAAATTAAACTATAATATTCAATTTGCTTTTCAAATGGCATGTGTTTTCATTCTCCAAAATTTCCAGAAATTCTGATTAGCCCCTCCCTGTTAAATCATCACTATATTATTGAACAAGAGGAAAAGTATATTCCAAGGTCACTTGGAAGCAGCCCACAGGAAGAAAGTGGTTATGGGAAGCTAGAAAGTAGAATAGGAGGGGTCAGCAGTGGCAATGAGAAAAAAATACGTCAAAGGAACTCATGGACATGGACAACAAAGTGGTGATTGTGGGGGGCAGAGGAGTGTAGGTGGAATAAATGGTAATGAAAATATACGATTAAAAATACAGCATTTCAGAATAAAAAAATAAAGCAAATTTAGATGCTTTACCCTGGAAAGAGTACAAGCACTCAATCTAAGAATGTGTTCTTTTTTCTCCTAAATTCTAGCAAAGCCAAGTATTTACATCACACTAAAATCCTTAGTAATTGATATTTTTGTGAAGATACATTCAGAATTATTTCAACAAGAGGCATATGTAGGTGTGAACCTTCATGAGCAGTTATTTTTACACTGATTAATGGATCCTTTCATTGGAGATGTCTATGATGCACAAGGCAGCTCTAGTCCATTAAATTTTAATGCCTGGAACTGAGCACATTTCGTACTGAAGCTCTGCATCCTGCCTTGTCCTAGAATAAACCTGAATATTCTCTTGACTACAGAACTGCTTTTATTACTTTTTCCCTGACAGACACAAACAGGCTGTGACAATTACTGTTCTGGGTAAATTGGGTCAATGCAGAAAACCGCTTAGATAAATACATTATTAAAATATTTCTTTATATATCTCTATTTTCATATGCAGAAACTCAGTCTGCTTTCCAAACCAACTTCAGCTCTGCCTTGGAGCTTGATGGAACGCTTCAGGGAACATCAAAATATTAGAGGTAGTCAAGATATTACAGAAAACAATTTAGCCCAACCCTGAGATCATATAGGTGAAGAAATTGAGTTATTTCATGATTAAACATCTTTAGGGACAGAACAGACTGAGACACACGGTGAATATTTCAATATAGTTAGGTCTGTCTTGGGGGTGATAGGTTTAATATAAATATATAAACTTATATTCATAAGGATCTTGAGTTTACAAATATTTGCACATAAACAATGCAATTTTTATCCTTATTACAGCCTTATATAGCAGATATTAGATCCCTTTTTTTATGGGTGGAAAGCAAAGAGTTAGGACTTGCACATGAAAGGCAAATTATTGGGAGTAGAAGGGTCATTGGAGGTTGGGGGCAACATGTACTGAGAATAGCATAGGATTCAAAGTAAGAAGATTTAAGTTCAAATCCCAGTTAAGTTTCAATTTAAATGTACATGATATAGTATGCCAGCTGATTTCTTGAAAAGCAGACTCTTGAAGGGATTTAGGAGTGTATGAGATTTATGTGGAAAGATCAGCTAAACTCTATGGGAAGTCAAAAATGAAAAAAGGTCTTCGGAGTCAAGCAAACCTGACTTGGTACCTAGCTCCAGCTCTTACAAAATATGTAGGGTTCTACAACTAATTTAAATTCTTTGATTCTGACTTTCATCAGCTATAAAATAGACTTAATACAATTAACCCCTGAATAACATAAGGGGCACCTTAGCAGTGGAAAATTCATGTATGACTTTTGAGTCCTCAAAAACTTAACTAAAGTAGACCCTTCACATTCACAGATTCAAGCAACTATGGATTGAAAACAGCATTTTTTTTGGTTGGGAATCCATGTTGTGAAACCACAGTTACAAATGCAAAAATAGTGTTTTCTTCCACCATCGGCTGAAACTGAGGATGCGAGACTCTGTGGAACTGAAGGGCTGACTGTGTTTAATGAGAAAAAGTCACATTAAGTGGACTTGTGCAGTTCAAGCCCTGTTGTTCAGGGGTCAGCTATCCTATTCACCGTACAGTTAACTGTGAAGCTTGAAAGATATGATGTAGATAAAATATTTTACATGGTAGCTAAAAGCAATTAATAAGTAGCAATGATCATTTTGTTACATTCTTTTTAGCATAGCTTGGTAAGATC
The DNA here is from genome assembly GCF_022682495.2 of Desmodus rotundus. NCBI lineage: Eukaryota > Metazoa > Chordata > Mammalia > Chiroptera > Phyllostomidae > Desmodus > Desmodus rotundus. The sequence continues at coordinate 52,698,140 of NC_071389.1, forward strand.
AAAGTTCTATTTTTATAGTATTTACTAAAATAGTATTTAGATCAGTCAGAGGTCAACTTGAGAAATCCAACCAAGATATTACAGGGTAATTTAGTACTTTTAACTTTTGACCTCACCATTTGCCTATTCTAAAGGAATCATAACATAAACGCATTCTTTTAAATCCCACAAGTTTTGGCTAAATAAGGAGAAAATACAAAGCAGGAAAGGATGAATGTGTGTTTACTATCATCTGCCCAATAGATAAATATGTTTTGCTCCATGATTCACATATCATTTATTTTAATTTAGTTTAGTACAGTGCTTGCCATAAGGTAGACATTCATTAATAAATATTTGTTGAATTAAAGAGCATCCATCTTTCTTCTGATTTGTAAGAGTTCTTCATATATTAAATATACCAACCATTTGTCTGTTTTATATGTTGTATTTCTCCAATTTGTTATTTATCTTATATTGTTTTCAGTACTTTAATTTGCTCAGACTTATCATATTTCTGCTCTATTTTAAAAAATGCTTCTATGCTTAAAAAGACCTTCTCTGCTTCCCTGCATTTAAATGCCTGCCCATCTGCAGGGGAAAATATTTTAAGATAATGTATTTCCCATTTATCTCAGAGAACACTCCCGTCTTTAGCCCTCATCATTCAAAATTGGAGGTTACTGTGAGGTTAGAGTTAACTCCTGTGATTTTTTTGCTGGAGAAGGGAAAACTAGTAGACAATTTCTAACTTCTAGTACCAGTTCAAAGTGTTCCTATGTCTCATACCTTCAGTTATTTCAGTGCATAACTAGTGAGGTAGAGGAAGTGAAGTTATGGGGAAGAGATAAAAAAAAAAGGAGAAAGAGGAACTGAGATGGTGAAGTCAAATCACTGTCTGTTTTGGAAATTCCCACTGAGTGCTATATTGAGTCCCAGACTTCTCTGTCCAATAGTGATGAGTTTCACTGAGCATTGTTTGGCAGATATCTTTAAAGTGTTTTATATGTATTATCACATCAGTTGTAGGTACACAGTTTATGTGTATTAGATCAGGTGGATATAGTTATTCTCTCCCTTTTATAACCGAGGAAATTAGTGTGAAAGGGTTATGTAACTTACTCCCAGTTCACATAGTCATTCGTTGAGTTGGAATTCTAACCAGGGAGGCTATTTTAGCATGCATAGTCTTAACTGTGCATTTTAAGTATCTCAAACTTGTGAAAAACAAGTCACTTATTTCTACCTCAAAAACTATTTTTGAGTCTTCTCTAACTCATATAATGCTATTCCCCTGCTATTCCACTGGGAGAAAATTCAAACACCAAATACCATGCCCTGTGAGACCCCACAAGATCAGATGTCTTTGAACTCATCTTGAACATTACTTCCCTCCCCCTTTTTAATGTTAATCAGTGTTTCTTTTATAATTTTTATTCACTGAATAAAACTGTAGACATTTTGGGTGACTTATAATGAATATTGCACTTTATAGAAAGACTTGAGAACATTTAATATATTTTGAAAAAAACATAAGTCCTTGATCTTTTCTCTTTCCTAGGGCTACTTTCCCCTTTTTTAAAACCTTCTTTCTACTCAACACTGGCCTTCAACCACACTAAGTTTATTTCCATCTTAGGACTTTTTACACTAACTACTCCCTAACCTCGAATGTCCATCCCTGAAAATGTGGCTTGGATTTTTTCTTTTTGGCATTTACTATATATTTATCTCAAAGATTTCTCAAAGTGAAGCTTTCCTTGACTTCACAAATTAAAGTAGCCTGCTTTGTCATTTGCCTGTTTTATCTCAAAGGTATTGGTAGTTTATATTTTATATAACATTTTCTTATTTGTTTATCTTCTCTCTCTCTCCTTACATACACAGGAAAAATATAAACGCCATGAAAGCAGAGATTTAACTGTTGTACTCCCTGCAGTGTTTCCATGGCTCCAAACAATGTTTCACAAAGCGCACAGTCTCCATAAATATTTGTTGTGTGTACAAAAAGTTTATTGAAAGAGGGACTGATATAATCAAAACTGTGTGTATGAAACCTTATCTGGTAGCAATGTGGAGGCTGGACTACAATGAGAAAAGGGTTAGTCAAGGAGGCTATGTAAAATGGAAGAGGATGATAGAAATAAAAAGAAAAAATGTGAGAAGTATTCTCGAGTTAAAACCAGCAATAACTAAAGCTGATTGAGTTGAAGGAATTCAAGATAATTTAGTATAAGAAATTTACTTTATTAAAGTGCCATTAATATAAATAGGGATGCTAGGAGATGACATCACCCTGGGAAAATTATGAATGGTATTTTCAAAAGCAACTTTGAATTTCTAATTGGAGATGCCCTTGGTAGGCACAGCAGATGAGATCTGGGCTTGGCAGAGAAGTCAGCACTAAAGACGAAGTTACCAGATTGCGTAAGAATTACCAAAGGTGGCATTTAGAATGAGAAACAGCAAAACTCCTAAATCACTAACTTTTTGAAGACAGAGGCAAAGAAGAGGTAAAGAGAAGGAAATCAGGAATATATGGTTTTATGAAACCAAAATAAAGAGGGACTTCAAAAAGATCATCTGACTACAGAGATGAGGGGGATGATTATATCTGATTTGGTAACGAGGAAGTTACCTCTAGAAACTGAAGAGGAGAATTCAGGGCCATGGTGAGGTCTTAATGTCCCAACTGGAAGAAATATGATTGGTGCTTTCTCTCTTTTTTTAACTCCTCGGTGAGGAGATTTAAAAAATATTATTATTGATTTTAGCAAGAGAGGCAGGTGGCGGTGGGCTGGGCTTGGGGGGGAAAGAGAAAGAGAGAAACATGGATGTGAGAGAGAAACATCAATAGGCTGCCTCCCGTCCCCTGACGGGACAAACCGGCAACCTAGGTTTGTGCTCTGACTGGGAATGGAGCCTGCAATCTTTAGGCGTATAGGATGATGCTCCAACCAACTAAGCCCCTAGTCAGGGCAGCGATTTCTCTTGATAATACAAGGCAAGAGAAGGGATAGTATGAGAAAAAGCATATGTGTATGCGTTAGAGAAGAAGCAATTACTGAACTACCATGAAACAGTCCATTGCAGCCAGTTCAACACTGCAGTTCCTGGAACAAGACGTTTATTGGAGTGACCTACTTGTACGATTGAGTTCAATTTGCAAGAGCCTCACTATAGGCAAATGTCCCTTCTGTCTTTCATGGTCAAGTGGTGAAGGACTGATTGAGCCTGAATGGCTTTCTCATGTGGTCCTATGTTTCTACCATCTGAGAGCTGCTCTATGCAATCGCATGTGCCCTCATGCCGGAGACCACACGTAAGTTTTCTTTGGGCACCTATGCTGGCTGACAGTCAGAAAATCAATAGATCCTGTTGCACAGCATTCAAGCCTGCTATTAGTAGGAGAGCAACACTAAGGGTGTGTTTCCCTGCAGGATAGTGCAGAACTGATCACCTCCCTGCTTCACAGTGGAGCTGATATACAGCAGGTCGGGTATGGCGGTCTCACTGCCCTGCATATAGCTACCATGGCTGGCCACCTGGAGGTAAGTCACACCTTAGTCATCTGTAAAAGTCAACCTGCCTCTGTGTATTCTTGTTCATATCTGTTTTCAAATGCTGGCTTTCTGGAAGTTGGTTTATTTTTTACTATTGAACCCACTCATGTATTTTGGGGATCAACTTAAACTATAAATATTCCTTTGATAGTCAATTGAGTCTATTTTACAAAAGTGTAATCAAGTATTAATTAATATAAAAATGGCTGGATATGCAGAGGCTTCATAGCAATAACTAAGAGATTAGGTTTTGGAGTCAGTTCAGTTTCCATCACTTACTATGTTTACCTCAAGCAAGTTACTGTGCCACATGACACCTCTGTTTTCTTCACTTATAAAATAAAAATAGAAATGACCTATTGTAATGATTGAATTAGATAATCCATATAAAGTACTTTGCCAATTGCTTCGTAATGAATAATAAAGACTCAATGAAAGATTATTCATTCATTCATTCATTCATTCATTTATGCATTATTTGTTTTATTAATCATCTATTGTACACCAGATACTGTTCTCGTTGTTGAAGTGACATCACAAGAAAAACAGGTAAATCTTCATTATTTTAGAGTTTAGTTGTTGAGAATGAGACAGAAAATAAAGTAAAAGGTTTACAATGTTAGCAGTGAGTGCTAGAAAAATAATAAAATGATGAAAATTGAAAACATAATGGTGATGAAGTAGGCACCATTTGGAAAGTTATATAGTGAAGCTAGCTATATGTTACATATATAATAGCACATACGAAGACCCTGAGGTGGAAGGAGCTAGCTGTGTCTGAGGGACATGAGTGAGCCAAAGTTAGTGCAGTGTGAGCTGGAAGTAGAGGCATGGAGATGCGGTCAGGTGGGTGCTTACAGTCCAGATCACTGGGTGTTTTAATGGCCATGGGAAGGACTCTGGATCTGGTCTTAAACTTCATTGTTGAAATACTAATTTTATATACACAAAGCACTTTTATTTGCATCATTTATTTCATTTACTTCACAAATCCCCATGAAGTGGTTTTTATTGTTATTTCCATTTGATAGCTATCATACCACGGCTCTTGTACAGTGATTATCTTCACGAATGACAAAGCTATTGAGAGCCATGTCTGGAAGCCTGGTCGGTTTACCCAAAACTTTATTACCCTTTATTCTCACACTGCATCAGTTGTGGTAGCCACATGTTTGGTCGACAATGTGACAAGTGAGAATTCTTAGGTCTTCATTACTAAATAGTTATCTATTTTTCCCTTTTGGTCATGTTGCAAGTTAAATTGTACTTTCTTCATACACACACATACACAAACACACCAACTGCAACTGAGTGGACCTGCATATAAAATTATACATAAAACCTGTAAAATAGGTGTAATTCACATATGTTAAATGTAACTGTGAAGGGCTCTTGCATTCAATAAGTATAGCATATCTTATTAACAGCAAAATAATTTCCTTTATGTTGACATTTTCATTCTTTTCTATTTCATCTTATTTCTCACAAAATAAATCTTTTTTAGTGAGATTCATTGTAAATATAAGTGAATTTATGTTACTTAGGAGATGGGAAATCCAATTAGAATCACATAAATATAAATGTTTTATTAAAAAAACAAATGAAGATGAAAGATAAAAATTAAGGAGACTGAGTGGAAGAATTTGTGATGTAGACCTTAAGTTCCAGTGAGACATTCAAACACTGAATGCCAGGAAAATGACAGAATGTGTTTTGCCAAACAAAATTCTTTTTGTCTTGTGATAAGTTGATTACATATAAGAGTGATAAAACTCAAACAGGATCGAAAGCAAGGTGGTTAAGAATTTGGTCTCTTCATTTCCTATTCAAATAACTGTGTTCTTGTTTTGTAAAGTCATACTTTGGAAGGAACTATCATATTGATTCTACCAGCCTTTGGAAAAACTCTGCTAATATAGTTCCAAATAGGTCTCTCTCTTGTTTTACAATTCTCCATGGATTCACCAACTTCCTTCATTAGCTGTTGTAACACTTAATGATTTATAGAGTCAATCATTTATGGTGCATAAAACAAGTATAAGTACATTAGCCTTATTCCTTCTTGACTTATCTAATGGACTAAGTAAGTTACAAATCAGATTTTAAAGGAAAATGGTGTCCCAAAAACCTAAAAATGTAATATTCAAAAATGCAAGTTTTTTCTTTGAATTATTTATTTTGAAACTATTAATTGCAAGAAGTACCACTTTCAGTGTATTTCCTTTGTCCCCATAGTCATTCATCCATTTAACAAATATTTTTGAGCCTCTACTTTTTCACAGCATAGTCCTAGAATATGGAAATAATACAATAAAATATGAAATAGTATTTTCCCCTAAACACTTTATAGTGTAGCTAGACACACAAAATGAATATACAGGGAAAATTATATAAACAATTTAAAAGTAAAATAACAATATAGCCATAATTAAGGAAGAGGAAAGAGTAAAAAGTCAGAGTCAATTTAATAAATGGGAATAATTTGAAATATGATAATTACATAGCAAAGAATGTCAAAGAACACAAAATTACAAGTATCAGTTCACTAGGAATAGAGATCAATGTAAACTACAAGATTTAGGGAAAGATTTAAGAAAAGGGTTTGAAATTGGGCTGAACTTGGAAGAGTGGGAAGAACTGAACATGGTAAAGAAGAAAAAATCATGTCCAAAAATGGGAAGGAAGAATGAGATGAGCATGTTTAGGTGAAAGTGGATAGAATGACCACATGAGACATATCATGACGGGTCCCTGTAGGTAAATGTGATTGTTAGACATGGACCAGACTAAGAACTGAGAATAGAACTTCAAGGAGTTTAATTCAATTCAATAAGAAATTATTGTAGTTTAAAGTGTACAATTCACAACACTGGATGGTGTGGTAGATTAACAGAACACAGAAGCTCCCACTTTTTAAAGACACTTATATCCAACAGAATTTTTTCCAATAGGAAATGGGGAACCATAGAGATATTTTGAGCAAGACAATGACTGAAGACTTAATAAATAATGTGTTCAAGAGGATTTCTTGGACTACACTATTTTGTATGGAATCCAGAGTGATGATATGATGATTAAACAGAGAAAAAGGATTGGGTGAAGGATTCAATTTGGAGGAGTAATACCTTCGCTCCAGACATGTAAATTTGCTGTTGATATCCATATTTTCAGGTGGAAATGTTCTTTAATCATTTAGAAATATAAAACCGACATTCAGTGAAGAAGTTGGAACTTAATTTAACCTTTTGGAAATTATGTGTGCAGAGGTTATATTTGCAACCATAACAATAGCTGAAATGTATGAATTGGCTCTAATAAATAGCCAATGACTGAGCCTAAGGATTTACTGAATAGACATTGAGGAGATAAAGAAGGATTGGTCAGAGTGGTATGATGAAAATAAGGATACTATAGCATCACAATTATTTGGGGTATAGAGAGTTTCAACATATGAAGGATCCTGGATATTAAATGGTACAGAAAGCTTGAGTACAATGGGATTTCATATGTATATATAGCATTTATTCACTGTGCCAAAAATTTAGATGCTTATTCCACTGTTATTTTTTACTCTAAGTTAGGAGGGGTGGTGACAGTGGATCAGTGGGAGTTCTCGTTCACTGGGAGTCACTTTCTTTGATTGCCTACCTTCCTTTGTGAAACAATAATTGATGCTAAGTCTGACAGGTCTCTTTGTCTATACATATTGAATTCATTCCCTCCATTAATGTCTCATGTGTGTTTGTCCTCCCATAATTGTGAATTCTATTAAACAATTTTACACCAAAGTTTGCATTTACTCAGCAGCTGTCTCCTTCAATAATAGGAGAGACGTGCTGCAGGTTCTTAGGTATGCTGACTGCAGTCTGAGACTCAAATTTAGATTCACTATGCTTTGAAAAGCAAGCAAATACTGCTTGTCCTGGATCTCAATATTGGTCCCTGACTGATTTATCCATCTATCAATATATATGCATATGCTGCTTTATGCAAGGCCAGAGACCCTGTCAGCAACCCATAAACATGCGTTAAACCTTCTTCTCCACTTTGAGTCCAGGAGCACATGAGCCATGCGTTCTTTCTCACATAAAGATTAAAAATATTAGCTAACATGTGGCACTGCTTTATTATTCACATATATTTGTCATTTGGTTCTCCTGTGGGATTGCTACCGTGAGACTCAGTTTCTCAGTGAGGAAATGGAGGATTAGCGAAGTTAAGTGACTTCCACAGGGCCATTTAGACAAAAATAAGTCGGGTGGACAGGACTCAGACCTGATTATCTCGCTGAAATGTGTAGTCTTGTACATAAAAGAACAATTACTCCCTTATGACTCTTCTATGTTTTGCTAAAACAGAGCTTACACCTAAGGACACAAAAAAGGTATTCAGAAAACAAAATATAAACTGGATATATTACTATCTAAAGTCCATACATTGCTACACACATAGTAACAGCAACATTAGTTTTCAGGAATAACTTTATATGGCACTTAGTATATGGGCACCAAAACCCATGTAGTTATAAGGCACATATGTGAGCACAGAACACACATGGATGCATCCACCTTAAGTGTAAAACACTTTATACACAGGCAAATCACTATTTTAAAAGTTGCTATACTTTAGTATTTCATGCAGCAGTTTTCACAGTTATCAGAAGACAAATCAATTAGCTTTAGACAACTGTCAGAACAGCAACTAGAAAAAGCATGTTCGAAATGATGCGATATATAATGTGTAGTGGCCGTGGAGTATTTTATTTTTCACAGAAAAGCATAGTTTTATATATACTCTGTGCAGGTGAGAATATTATTTCATTGTTGAATTTATTCTATCCTATCTTATCCCACTTTCAGATCGTAAACATTTACCCAAGCACTTTTTTAGAAATGCTTCCCAGCTATTTTAGAATTGATTTCTGATTTTAAGGAAATGCAATTGATATTGTTCCAGTTCATTCTTAACTAAATCATATAAATGTTTCAAGAGAGAATTTTGATTACCAAAAAGTTTCTGGCTCTTTCTAAGTTATTTTTCATAAAGGTTTTAGTTTTCTCCCCAAAGGCAAAAACAATCAAATGCTTAGAATTATACAATGTGGTCTCTCTCTCTCTTTTACAGAGATAAGGTACTCATGAGTTTTGTAACTTCAACATATCAGTTCTGTCACCAATCATATGAATAAGCGCTAGCCCCTTATGAACTTTATTTGGGATGAGAACAAATAGGTTTTTTTTTAAGTTATATTTAATAGCTTTAAGAAGTTGTTGTACATCACTTTCTTTAAGCTTTGCCATTTTAATTGTGATGTATATTGGTGTGGGCATCTTTGCGCCCTCTTGTTTGGGACTCTGTGCTTCCTGGGCTTATATGTCCCTTTCTTTCACCAGGTTAGGGAAGTTTTTAGTTATTATTTCTTCAAATAGGTTCTTCATGCTTTGCTCTGTTTCTTCTCCTTCTGGTATCCCTATGATGAGGATGTTGTTATGCTTCATGTTGTCCCAAAGGTCCCTTAAAGTACTCTCACTTTTTAAAATTCTTTTTTCTTTTTGCTGCTCCGATTAGGTTTTTTCTACCTTGTCTCCCAAATTGCTGATTTGATCCTAACCTACTGTTTGCTTCACCTAACCTACTATTTATTTCTTCCAATGTATTATTTATTTCAGATATTGCATTCTTTATTTCAAACTGATTTTTTTATGGTTTCTATGTCTTTTTTCATGCTATTGAGCATCTTTTTAATCATTACTTTGAATTCTATATCTGATAAATTGCTTGCCTCCATTTCGTTTAGCTCTTCTTCTGGAGAATTCTCTTGTTCTTTCATTCGGGGCCTGTTTCTTTGTCTTCCCAGTTTGGATGACTTTTTGGATGACTATTTGTCTTTGTTTATGTATTCAGTAGATCTGCAAAGACTCTGGTTCAGTCCTATGCCAGACACCGTGACTGGCCCTGGGCAATCTGTTTGGAGCTATCAGGGACAGATCCATAGACTGTGGCTCCCTCTGCTGGGACTGGGTGTGTGCTGAAAGAACCAAGCTGCACACTAAGGCTGGCTTTTGTTTTGTTTTGTTTAGATTTTATTTATTTATTTCTATAGAGAGGGGGAGGGAGGGAGAAATAGAGGGAGAGAAACATCAATGTGTGCTTGCTTCTCATGCAACCCCAGCTGGAGACCTGGCCCACAACCTAGGTATGTGCCCTGACTTGGAATCAAGCCAATGACCCTTTGGTTCACAAGCTGGTGCTCAATACACTGAGCCACACCAGCCAGGGCCCAACGCTGGCTTTACCAGCACCAGGTACAAGGGAGGGTCAGCTAAAGTCTCTGAGCTCTTGGAGATCCACTTGCACCAGCAGGCTGCCTGTTAGGCTTAGTCACTAAAATTGCCTCAGGCTGTACTCCTCAGCAGGACTTAAACTACCCAGGGTGGGGCTAGAGGGATTCCAGTGGTGGAGCTATTGCTCCCATCCCCAGGCTGATGCCACATGATGGGGAGTGCTCTGCCCAAGAAAGATGGCTTCTGCAATATGGGGAATGACTGAGCAAATGGATCCTGGTGGATGACTCTTCAGCTCTCTCTCCAAAGCCACCAACCCCAGACAGATACATGCAAAAAAATTAAACTAGACCACCTTCTTACACCACACACAAGAATAAATTCAAAATGGATGAAAGACTTGAGTATTAGACTTGAAACCATAAAAATCCTAGAAGAAAACATAGGCAGTAAAATCTTAGACACTGCTTGTAGCAATATTTTTTTTTCTGACATATCTCCTCAGGCAAGGGAAACAAAATTTTTAAAAAATGGGATTATATCAAACTACATAATTTTTTGCACAGCAAAGGAAACCATCAACAAAATGAAAAGACAACCCACTGAATGGGAGAACATAGCCACTGATACATCTGATAAGGGGTTAAAATCCAAAATTTATAAAGAACTTACAAAACTGAAAACCAAAAAAACAAACAATCCAATTAAAAAATGGGCAAAGGACCTGAATAGACACTTGTCCAAAGAGGACATATTGATGGCCAATAGACATATAAAAAAATGCCTAACATCACTAATCATCAGAGAAATGCAAATTAAAACTATAATGAGATATTACCTCACACCTGACAGAATGGCTGCCATCAATAAATTAACAAACAACAAGTGCTGGCAAAGATGTGGAGAAGGGAAATCCTTTTGCACTCTTGGTGGAAATGCAGGCTGGTATAGCCACTGTGGAAAGAAGTATAGAGTTACATCAAAAAATTAAAAATGGATCTGCCTTATGACCCAGTGATTCCACTTCTGGGAATATATCCAAAGAATCCCAAAACACTAATTCAAAAAAATATGTGCACTCCTATGTTCATTGCAGCATTATTTACAATAGCCAAGATTTGGAATCAGCCCAAGCATCCATCAGTAGATGAGTGGGTAAAACACTATGGTACATTCATACCCTCTGCAACAGCATGGATGGACCTGGAGAACATTATGCTGAGTAAAATAAGCCAGTGAGAGAATGACAAGTACCAGATGACTGCACTCATATATGGAATCTAATGAACAAACTCAAGTAACAAACAAAATACAAACAAACTCATAGATAGAGAACAGTCTGACAGCTCTCAGGGGGAAGCTTAGGGGGATGAGGTGATCGAGCAAAAAAAAGGAACTCATGGACATGGACAACAGTGTGTTGATTGCAGTGGGTGGAGGTGGAAGAGGGTATGGGGCATAAATAGTAATGGGAAAAATACAATAAAAGTGACAAGTTATATTTTGAAATGATAATGGTGTACCAAACATATCAATTGTTTCCATCCTTATTTGGAATTTTATTTTCAAATTGCAAATGAGAAAACTGTGGCACAGAGAAGTAACTTGTGCAAGGTGACAGCTAATAATTGGGAAAGCAGGTGTTCACTTGCTATCTAGTGTCAGAACCAGGTCTCACTCACAATGCTATGCTGCCCTTCTAATGCAAACAACAACCTCTCAACCCAACTTACCAGACTTAGGTTGGAAAATAGTGGATAGGAGCTTAGAATGTAAATATCAGAGAAATGTGCTCTTTACTCAGATCTGAATTATCTCAAAGACCAAACACATCAAAATATTCTGGTGACTGTTTAGATGGACCCCATCCTATGTTTCTGCATTACGTTTTTAAACAGCTCTGTTGATATGAAATCTATATACCACATAATTCACCCATTTAAAACATACAATTCAATGGTTTTAGCTTATTCACAGAGTTGCATAATCACCCCTACTGTCTAATCATAGAACACTTTGTCATCCCTAAAGATAACTCAATGTCCAGGAGTCATCATTCCCATATACTCCTCTCTACCCAGATCTAGACAACTACTAGTCTAGTCTTCTTCTCTATAGATTTGGTGATTGACTTTCTTTACTTAGTGTAATGTTTTCAAGGTTCATTCATTTCAACAAGGTTGTTTTTACCAGAATCATGTTGTAGTTAAATATGACTTTAGTTAGAAAAACTTATAGAGTTTAAACACTAATGTAACTGCAGCTCTTTTAACTATTCCTCTATTTTCATTATAAATTGATACTGGAAGAAAAAATCTTCAACTAAAGCTTCAGGTCCTCAAACTTTATCATGTAGTCACAAGCATGTGCTCAAGTTTTCAGGCTAGGAGAATCTCCAATAAAGAAAGTTGTCAAGTAGGGCCTGTTACTGAATAGGCACCTCTTATGCAGGCTCTAGACAAGGCCCTTACCTGCTCAACATGGTCAATCCCCCTGCTGACCTTAGGCTCACTCTTGAGACTCTGAAGTCCTTATAAATTTTAAGACAACTCTATAAACATGCAAAATTTCTTAATGCTTGATGTTAACTTCTGTAGTTAAAATATTACAGTAATAACCAGCTCATACCCTAAAACCTTGCGATTTGAAATATGACCCATTGATCAGCAATGCAGGGTTTACAGGCAGCTAGTTAGAAAATAGAATCTCAGGTTCTAATGCAGACCTACCTAAAACCAGCATTTTAACAAGAGTCTCGGGTGATTTATGTACATTCCAAATTTAAGAAGCAGTGCCTTAAAGAGTATTAAGAGAAATTAGATTCCAAAGAGATATCTGAGGATCCTGGTCAAGATGGAGGCACAGGTAGGCATGCTTTGCCTCATCATGAAACCACAAGAAGAATTACAACTACACTTAAAAACATTAACACCCAGAACTGTCATAATATCGAACTGTTTGGAAGTCTGACAACCAAGCATTTAGATAAACCACATTCATCCTATGGAGGGTTAGAGACCCAGAGTTGGGGCGGAGAGGCCTGGAGATGTGGTGCGGCACAGTGAGGCAGCGGCAGTAGTGGATCAGGTGGTCCCACATTCATCTACAGTTGATAAAAGACAGGAGGGATACCTTGGGAGCGAATGATTCCAGCCCCAGTCCAGACAGCACAGTCCAGGGATCCAGTGCCAGGAAAATGAAGCCCTAGAACTTCTGGCTATAAAAACCAGGAGGGGCTGGGGCAGCAGAAGAAACTGTCGATTTTTCAGGTGGTTCCTTTTAAAGGGCCCCCACGGACTAGAACGTGCACAAACCCACCCATGCTGGAATTCAGCACCAGGGCAACAGCTGGAAGGGTGCCAGTCACATAAGGGAAGTGGGTGAAGTGAATGGAAACAGGGTGAGTAGCAAACCTCCATAAGCCAGGCAGCAGCATTGTCCCCTCTCCAAGCCCTCCTCCTACACTGACCCTCAAAGCTGTGAAGCAGGTTGACCCGCCCAGGCAATTACATAAGGCTCTGCCTCCTATAACTTAACAGGTGTGCTAAGACAGGGACTCAAAGCAGCTTGACATAATACACAGAAACAAAAACAGGGAGTCTGCCAAATTGAGGAGACAAAGAAATATGGTCCAAATGAAAGAACAGAATAAAACCCCAGAAAAAGAATGAAGTGAAATGGAAATAGCCAACCTATCAGATGAAGAGTTCAAAACACTCTGAGATCAGGATGCACAAAGAGCATGAGTACAGCAACAACATAAGGGAAGAAATGAAGGTTACACTAAGTGAAATAAAGAAAAATCCACAGGGAACTAACATTGAAGGGAAGGAAGCCAAGATTCAAATTAATGATTGGGAACATAAGAAATAAACAGTCAATCAGTACAGAATGAAGAAATGAGAATTCAAAGAGAGAGAGAGAATAATATGACTCTTGGACATCTCCAGAAGGGCCAACATCTGAATCATAGACATGCCACAAGGAGATGAAGAGCAAGAAATTAAAAACTTATTTCAAAAAATAATGAAAGGAAACTTCCCTAATTTGGATTTCCCTAATTTTCTTCCCTAAAGAAAATAGACATACAAGTCCAGGAAGCACAAAGAATCCCAAACAAGTTGGACCCAAAGAGGACCACATCAAGACACATCACAATTAAAATTCAAAAGGTTAAAGATAAAGAGAATCTTAAAATGCAGCAAGAGAAAAACAGAGTTACCTACGAAGGAGTTCCCACAGGACTATCAGCTGATTTATCAAAAGAAACTTTGCAGGCAAGAAAGGACTGGCAAGAAGTATTCAAATTGATGAAAAGCAAGAACCTATAACCTAAATTACTCACTCTATCCAGCAAAGCTATTATTTAGAAAGGAAGGCAGATAAAGTACTTTGCAGATATGACAAAACTAAAGGAGTTCATCATCACCAAGTCATTATTACAAGAAATGTTAAAGGGATTTATTTAAGAAAAAGAAGATCAAATCTATGAATGTTAAAACGGTGACAAATTCACAACTACCAATAACTGAATGTAAACAGACAACCAGAACAGGAACAAAATTATAACAATGGAGATCATATGGAGGGTTATCTGCTGGGAGGGGAAGAAGGAGAATGGGGGAAAAGGTACAGAGAATAAGAAGAATAAATGATAGGTACAAAATAGACAGGGGGATGTTAAGAATAGTACAGGAAATGGAGAAACCAAAGAACTTATATGTATGACCCATGAACATGAACTAAGTGGGTGGCATCACTGGAGGGAAGGGGGGGTACTGGGCAGAGGGGGGCAAAGAAGGAAAAATTGGGACAACTGTAATAGCATAATCAGTAAATTATACTCAAAAAATAAAAAATAATAAAAGATATCTGAAAGAATGATAGCTTGAAACAATAAATGATTAAAAAATGTTCCACTGCATTTGCTTTTTAATTTTGCTTTTGGCTAACCCTGATTCAAATATTTTAGTAAATCTTAAAGCAATATTCAGGGCATATTCTAGAGCCCAGGCTCACTGCTACTCACTATGCCTAGTACTATGACACATAATAGTCACTTCATGCATATCACCTCTCTTCTCATCTCGAACATATAACACTTTATAGGAGTAGAATTAGTATATTGAAATAAGAAGAAAAAATTAAATGTAATAGAGATACAACACAATAATTACAATATAAGTAACCAAATGTAAAAATGGAATAAGTATTTTAATTCACATTTTTCTAAAGAGGATGTAAGCACAAGAAAGATGTTTATCCTTAGTCATTCTGGAAAAGAAAATCAAAACTACAGTGAGATACAAGTTCATATCAAATCACATGTATATAGTAAAGACAATAACAAGCATTAGTGAGGATTTAAAGACATCAGAACCCTCATACATTGCTGGCGGGACTATAAAGTGGTACAACTGCTTTGGAAAAGAGCTTGACAGTTTCTCAAGTAGTGAAATACAGTGTTATTATAAGACCCAATAATTCCACTCCTAAGTATACACACAAGACACAAAAAAAACTTGTACATGAATTTTTATAGATTATTTATAATAACCAAAAGTGGAAGAAATGTCTATCAACTGAAATTTGGTATGTCTATACTACGGAATATTATTTGGAAATAAGAAGGAATGAAGTACTGATGCATGCTACAACATAGATGAACCCTGAAAACGTCATTGGCCTGTGAGTGCTTCTGAAGGAGGAGGGATGCAATAAAAGGATCTGTCTTTGAGCATCCATGATTATTCATGCTTATGTGTGTAGCTGGACAAAAGAGCATGTGAAATTTACACTTTGGTAATTGCTGTCAAAATCCTTCCAAAAAATGGATTTATTTACTTTTTTACAGTGTGAATACCTGCCTCATTTTGTATAAAATATTAATCTCTATTATTGTTGCCAATTTTAAAAAATAAAATCTTGTTAAAAATAAAGGAAATTGAGTACTTTAAAATATGATATAGTATTGCTCTTTTATATTTCTTTTCCTACAGACTTTCTTCTTGCCATTTTTTTGTTTTAATTTTTATTTCTTACTGACATTTAAGAGATCTTTGAATAATTAGGCTTTGCCACATCTATTGCAGCTTATTATATTAGTTTCTTCTTTTTTTTAGTATTTTTTGTAAGTGTTCTAATTTACGTGGCCAGATTTGGCAGGTTTTTCTGCTCTGTGGACTTTACTTAGAAAGGTTTAGTTTGCCTCAAGATTGTATAAAAATAAATAATAAATAATTTCAAGTACTTTAAATTTTGTTTTCCCCCTGTTTAGAGATTATATCTGGAATGCATTTCAGTACAAGGTATAAAGCAGGAGTCCAGTTTTATTTATGATTTATTGAACACTCCATATTTTCCCCTCTGTCTTCTGTTTATGTCTATCTGTGTATTCCTATGCTAATGCCAAACACAACTCCTTTATTTAGTGTGGACTTTGATTATATCATAATACCTAAAAGTGCGAGTACTCTCTCGCCTGGCACTTCTTTTTTCCAGAACTTTCCTGACTGTTCTTCCATTGCTGTTTTTCTATATGAACTTCAGTACATGGAGGTGCACTAGATTACAACAATAGAAAACGTGAACTCTAAAGCCAGACTTTCTACATTTAAACCCCAGAAAACTCCTATCACTTACTAACTGTATGCCACTGGGAAGTCACGTACTCTCTCTGGGTCTCAGTTTTCTAATTTTAGAAAATGGATTATATTCTTACCTTATTAGTCGTGTGTGTGTGTATTACATGACTTAACATACATTAAACCTTGGACACTCACTACCCAGAACACAAGCACAAAATAGCTATCATTTTTTTGTTCTATAATGTTTCTGATTTTATTGTTATATATTTTTTCTCAGAAAAAAATGTAGTGGCATCCTGACTAGGATAAATACTTATTTATAAATTCATTTCAAAAATATTAATGTCCTCATCATATTGGGACTTCCTATTTTAAAATAAAACATTTCCTCCTGCTTATTTAAATTTCATAGTAGGTCTTTCTGCAAAACAGTCTCCTCCTGGGTTTATTTCAAGGTATTTAATCTTTTTATTGCTAATGTAAGTGACATTGTACCTTCTAATTTTATATAGTTTGTATATAGAAAATGTATTAATTATTGATTT
The DNA here is from genome assembly GCF_022682495.2 of Desmodus rotundus. Taxonomy (NCBI): domain Eukaryota; kingdom Metazoa; phylum Chordata; class Mammalia; order Chiroptera; family Phyllostomidae; genus Desmodus; species Desmodus rotundus. The sequence continues at coordinate 52,715,098 of NC_071389.1, forward strand.
TTAATTTTATAATCATTGAACTTACTAATTTATTGTTTCTTAGGTGAGTCTTTTGGATATTTCTGGTTTACAATTAAGTATCCCAGATACAGTAATAATTCTTATTTCTTTTCCAATTGTTAAACATGCTGTTTTTCTCTTTTCTGATTGCACGGGCTGACACTTCCAGAGCAACTGCCATTCTTCAGTCGAACCATCTTGTACTCCCACAATGACACAGTTGGTGATGTCACCAACTGGTGATTATTCTTAGCTTGCTCTTGAACTTGCCTTGCTAATATTCACAAGTGAATTTGGTCTGTATTTGTTGTACTGTAATATAAGTTTTCTAGGGCTTCCATAACAAAACGCCACAGACTGGATAGCTTGAGCAACAGAATTTTCTGACAGTTTGAAAACCAAAAGTCTGAGATCAAGGTGTAGGCAGGTTTGATTTCTTCTGAAGCATCTTTTCTTGGCTTGCAGATGACTGTCTTCTTGCTGTGTGTTCACAGGGTTATAATTCTGTGGGAGCACTTGCTATGTGTTCACATGCTTATAATTCTGTGGGGATACTTCTGTGTCCTAATCTGTGCTTCTCATAAGGACATCAATCAGATTTTATTACCAACCATCCTAACTTAATCACTTCTTAAAATGTCCTATCACCAAATACAGTCACACTTTGAGGTACTGGAGTTTAGGGCTTTAATATATGAATTTTGCATGGGGCGGGGGTGGGGCGCACAACTCAGCCCATACCAATTTGTCAGCTTTCGGAGTAAGTGCTGTGCTGGATGTGTAAAAAAAATAGTTAGAAATCTCTCTCTGTCTCCCTGTCACTCTCTCTCTCTCCCTCCCTCCCTCTGTCCCTCCTTCCCTTCCTCTCTCTCAGATTCGGGAGTATAAGCCTGCCATTTCAGAGTATGAAGCACTGTTATCTTATCTCTGATAAGGCTCCCCAAATTTTGCACACAGTGAAACAAATCTAATGTGAGCATTGGTGGGCTACCACAATTCAGGTACAAAACACATAGCAAGGGCAAAATACACCAGCCAATGGACATCATCAGCAATTCTTGTTAAATATCCCTTTGGTGAATGCCATTAATGATTCATAGGTATTCTAAACCCTGTTCATTGGCACTAATTTAAAACTTGTCCTAAATAGTCATTTGCAGTTCCACAATGTCAAACTTTTATATACCTTCATGTCAAGTGGTTAAGTCTGAAACTAAAATTGTACACATAGTCTTAAGTAATTGAGAACTGATTTAATAATGTTACATCTTCTGCGGCATTTGAAAGTGATTTTCTGAGAAGCTGAAACCAGAGACTCCACACCCTGATTACTGAATGTATCCTGCGTTACAGAACACTGTTAATTAAGGCAAGGAGGCAGACTCCTACTGTCTAGGCTTTTGGTCTGGAGATTGAGACAAGATCATAGATCAGGCATCGTAATCAGTAATTTTCTGGTCTCAGAAGCAATGCTTTAAGCATGTATAAATTGTAAGAGTGATGTAAGAGTACACCAGCTTGAGTGTTGCTTTTTTTGGCACTTGAGTCTTTGCTAGAGATTCTATTAGCTATTATTGAACATTAAGTATTGCTTTCAGGGTGAGGTAAAAGAACAGAAAGCAGGAAAAGCTTTATAGGCTAATAAAAATGTAAATGAGATATTCATCAGCTTGTTACCCTGGAAAATGATGAAAGAAACATTACTGAGAAATTAGAATCGAAGATTATTGCTAATCAAATCAACTTGAATGAGAAATTCCTTTGTAACCATTCAATGTTCTGTGTGAAATTTCATCTCTATGCCAAACCTTGTATGCACTGAATTTGATTCCAACATCCTAGGCCCTCCATACATTAAAAAGAGAGATAGATATATAGAGGATAGACGATAGATAGATATTGTGATTTATATGTCATATATTATTTATATATTAATCATGTTATGCAATTTATCAGCTAGGCAGGAATAATTCCTGTGTTGAATATTTGTGACAATAAGAAACAGCTATATATTTTGATGCATCTGCACTTAACCTTTTTTCCCACGCCATTCTCCTTGCCAGGAGATTGAAGGCTGAGCTATGAATCAGGGTTTCTATTGCTTGCTCCAGTCACATCCCTAGAGTTTTAGAGCCTCCAAGCTCCTTATGTCTCAGGTGGGCAGGAAATTATTACTTTTTCTCCTTAATTAGGAATACATCAAAAGATCAATATTTTATACCTGCCCTTTGAATATAGTGGTAAAGTACACAGTGAGTGCTACTCACTTTTTCTCAGGGATGATTCACTCTGGGATGGTATTTAGGGAGTAGAGCCTTTTAAGTATTTTATCTTCTCCTCTGAACATCCTGTGAGTTATTCTCCTTGATGGCTCCCTTTGGTGGCTCTCCAAAGAACCTTTAGAAACTTGCTGAGGTTAAGGTAGTGGGAGTGAGAGGCGAGAGCCCCTATGACTGGCTCTCAGCAGCTGCCCTCTCTCACAGCATCTCTCTTATGAGGTGTCCTTCAAAGGCACTTAACACCTCTGCCTCTTATCGTTTATTCTTGCACAACTGCATATCAGATCAATTTAGCAATTATAAAGCATGGAACTAGTAAGGAAGGCACACAAAGCCTACCGGAGTTACTCTCAGAAGCATTTCAAGTGTAACCCCTTGAAGGATCTTTAACCTTGCTGTCCTTCCACTTTGTTCTGTGCCCTGGAGCAGGCTACCAACCAACTCCCGTAGCTCTGGGCCAATCCGTCTCATAATTACTGCAGATCTCCACACCTGGGCAGGTCCTGCCTGGGGTTGTGGAATCCTTCTCATAATTTCCTCCTGAAACGATATACATTGAGCTAGCCAAAAGACTTGGGGAAAATTCCAAATTAAATAAGACAAAGGACAAGGGCTGCCAATCTTTTGTCTAGGCCCTAGACAACATTTTTGGCACCAGAGACTGGCTTCATGGAAGACAATTTTTCCATGGATGGGGCAGGGGGCAGGGATGGTTTCGGGATGATTCAAGCTCATTGCATTCAAGCTCCCCTTTGCTGTGTGGTCTGTTCCTAGTAGGCCCAGACCAGTACCAGTCCAAGGCCTGGAGGTTGAGGACCCCTGGTCTAGGGTATTCCTAGTGTTTGCCAATACGTTGCTTGAGTTTTCTCTACATTCATACTGTCAGTATCCTCCTGGTCTTCATGCAGTAGTAGCATTCTGACTCGTGAGACCCGTTTTCCCATCTTTCACAGTCCACTTCAACCTACACAATCCTAAACACTCACCAGCTTCTCTGAAGCATGGTAAAGTCACTTCTGTGACCCAAAACCTTGCCGACTCTGCAATACACCCAGCAAGCGATTCACCTGTAACAATGTACCTGTCTTTTCAACCACAGGTGCCTGTGCTCTCCATCTTGCAACCAACGCTCTAGAGTAAATGAACTATTCCCCATGTGTATGTCCCTTTCTATATGTGTTCTTATCACACTATATTTTCTTCATAGTTTTCCTCTCCTCCACATTCTCAAACGTCAGCTGAAATCCCACCTTCGTGAACCTGCTGGGTCCCAAGTGTCTCCATGCTGTCACCAACCACAGCCCTTTATCCTGTTTTATAAACATGCTTTTATATGACCACTTTGTGACTTTTTTTAAATGTCACCGCATGTTAAACTGCATGTCAAAAATCTTTGTAGCCCTCACAGTTTCCGTTTTATGCTCTTGCATACAGTAGGTTTTTAATAAACATTTGCTGAGTGACTAAATCATTATTCAAGTCTTGTTTTTGAAATTATACATAATGAGGAAAGTTATTTCTCCCCCCCATAAAAGTAGGTGAGTTTATAATAATACCATTTATTAGGAAAGTTGCTTACAAAATCACAGGTAGTTTTATGAATAGCTTCATACAAATTATTCTTATAAAATCTATCAAATGAAGTAAGTGTACAACAAATAATGATCAAGTTTGTCGTGAAAACTTTTTCTCTGCCCATTCAAGATGGTTTGACCTACATAAAATATAAAGGAGGAATTAGGACATAATCTAATGATGAAGTTTAACCCTTAACAAAAGAGAGTACAGGGTTTAAATGTGTTCCACTCCACAAAAAAAGAGGTCCAACATACACAAAAGGGAACATTATTAGTCTCTTCATCTGACTCTCTGCCTCCCTCTGACTCGACTGCACTTTCCTAATCTCCATTGTAATCTTGTAATCGGTAATGTTGTCTTCAGTCCAACATGAGAATTTGCTCCATGGCATAGAATCAGTTACTGACTCACAGTCTTGTGCTATCACATGGTCTCAACATTGATAGCTTGTGATCCATTTGTGAACTGTTAAGATCAATAAGAATCTTCAGATTATTTATACCTGCTTTTTTCCTCCTCCCACTAACCTCACACTTAGGGAAATACTCTATGTCTAGTCACTCTCCAACTTGATTTTATGTCTTCTGGCCAAATATGTTGCCAAACTGAATACACAAATGATTATGCTTAGAGGGGTTGAAAATATGTTCTTTCAATAAGAAACAGTCACTTGGTTTAGATGCTGGCAATCTCATGGGCAGATGTGATAATGTAAAGCCTCGAAGATCCAGTGAAAAAGCTCTGAAATTATATTTTATAGTCAAAGCCTCTGGACTTTTTAGCTTGATGTCTTATTGTTTCTATTAGACAGTTGCTTCTAACTGTTCTGGTATCCCCAGGAAAGTAGAAATCTCCTGTGAATCGGGCAACCTCAGCAAATAACAGGTGAGCAAGCACACCTTTGAGCACCTCCCCCATGTGAGGTAATACACCAGGCACAGGGTTGCAGGGATGCCTTCTTAAGCTATTTTGCCATTCAACATTTCTTTTCTTTTTGCAAGAGACCAAGTCTGAGACCTCACTGGAACTTCTGGAATTGTTGAGATTGTGTCTAATTTAGGTAACCAAGACTTTTAAATCTCTCTGAGCTTATATAACATTTATAATGGAACAAAACCCAGAACCAATATGTGAATAATAAATTTACATTTGAAATCTCTCAAAATTATCATGAAAACTTTCTGCATTTTAAGCCTTAAAATTTTGCATATGTTATGATCCTGCAAATCCATTTCTAGAAATTTATTTTTGAAAATAATAAGATATTAAATTGCAGAGACGCTCATACAAAATAAATGAAAAAAAAATCTAAATGTCCAGTCATAAATATCAAATCAAGATTGTACATGGGTACAAGTGGGATACTATTCAGTCATTAAACCTGACATTTTAGCCCTGGCTGGTGTGGTTCAGTGGATTGAGTGCTGCACTGTGAACTGAGTGGTCACCAGTTCGATTCCCTGTCAGGGCACATGCCTGGGTTGCAGGCTGGGCCCCCAGTAGGGGGTGCACAAGAGGCATCCACACATTGATGTTTCTCTCCATCTCTTTCTCCCTCCCTTCTCCTCTGTCTAGAAATGGATAAATAAAATCTTTTTAAAAAATTATCAAAAAACCCCATGACATTTTACAGTATTATACATTGATATGGGAAGAGGCTCAAAGGACTTTGTGAAACGCATTACATATGTATTTCACAAAGCTGTACTGCTATATATTATGTACATTTCATATATAATGTGTTTCATAAGCTTTATTACTACATTTAAGTTTTTCTTACTTTATCTTATTATTAGAGTGGATACATTTAAAATAAAAGTTTGAGTTTACACAAATGGCTACACAGTTAATGGCTACACGCCTCTCCCACTCACTGCTACGCAAAGGTGACTGCTGCTGACATTCTGATGGATATTTTCTTTCACATTTTTTTTAAATGGGATCACAATGCTTCTATAACATCTTTAAAAAAAAACTTAACAGCTTTCTAAATGCGATACACTTTTAAAAACTGTTTTTATTGAGAAAATATCATACATACAGAAGGATAAATATGTAAGAGCTTCCTCATAAGAGCTTCAGGTGCTGTTCTGGTTTCATACCCATCCCCTTCCCCTGGTGTAATCACTCTCCCCTGCTGTGGGGGAGACAAGCCATCTGCCTTCCCCACACCCAGCACATAGTGGTGAAATAGCCAAAATCACCATAGGCATACCAGCTGAAAAAGTAGAAAAATGGAGGCACACAACAGACGACCTTGGTACTGGTGTCACAAAGACTCCAACACTGCAGTGTAGGCAGATAGTGAAAACGGTAGTGAATGGCTGTAGTGAGCTGTGAAGGGTTTTGGTCATTTATACAATTTGAAGGTAAGCATTTAATGTAAGAAGTTGCTGTATGTGTATGTTGTATTTAAATATGAATGTATACAAATTTATTGTTATAGTTTTTATAATGCTATATATTATGCTAATTTTTCTGATCATGCAACTTTGCAAGTTCAATCATCTCAAAGTGTAGAAGGATCATGAATCTGGACTAGATCAGGTCCTTGGTATTTAGTTAAATAGCCTTCTTCTGTAGCTTTCTCTCCTTTTTAATCTTCAAATCAAGTCATAATTTTATACTTACCAAGTTTGGGCCATAACAACTGAGGCTCTTCTCCCATATCCAGGGGTTAGAAAAAGTAGGCTTGTAGTTGAGTACAGAAAACACAGATTTTATTCTTGTATTATTATTTATTAATGACTATTATTTTCCATATGAACACCTATAAATCTACTTTTGCCAACCCCAGACTATATAGAACGTGCTTCACTTTATCTTATGTGGGAAACACATGAGGGAATAATACCTAAAATCACCTAAATAGTGCACAATTCAAGCTAATAAAATTTCATAACATATTTTAATTGTTTTAATTTTAATCCTGAAGGAATAAGGAAGTGTCCATTTTGGCTGTTGAAAGAACATCAGTATTTCCTCTAACAGTGCTATAAATAAGACATAAATTGACAGATTTATTGTTGATCTGTGTTTAATAAAACTTGTTTTTAGAATATAGGAAAAGTGGTGAAAGGAATCTTGGCAGCTCTGTGGAGATATATGGTCTGAGACTCCGTAGTATATCACTCATTTTAAATTAAGACTTGCTATTATTCTTTCTGAGTTATGCCAGGGGTGGAAAGAGACAGAGTGAGGTCCTGTTCTTCAGAGAAAGAAGATACAGAAATAAAGAACCTCTTGAATCATCAATTTTGTGAAACATGTTAAACTATTTGTCACCGTAAATGTACCCACCTCTATAACCTGCGGTCTCCTAACTGGGGGCAACCTCAGGGGCTTGAGTCCCCATGGTGACTAGGTTTGGCACATTTCTGACAGGACATCAAAGTTTATTTTTTATTTAGATAATTTTTAATGTAGATGTGTATGATCTGTTTATCTTGCCATTGTATCATGTTGCTAGTGGGAGCCCAGCATTTTGCGTTGTTATATATCAAATTAGTACAGTTTAACAATCTTGAAAGACTTTTTTTGATGCTTTAAATGTCCATAGTAGCAGTATGTAATTGGCTCAACTATCAAGAAGTAAAATATCACATAGACAAAGCCACTTATCTACGAAAGCAAGTTTTAACCAGCATGTTTTCAATATGCTGGTTATTTTCTAAACTCTTTACACTGATTTCCTCTTTATATTCTTGTAATAACTCCACAAGATAAGTTATATTATTATCCTCATTTTATAAATGAACATATTGAATGTGAGACCATTCAAAGTTGAGGAAACATTATAAAAAATCATAGAGTGTGCAGGAATAAAGCAGCTCTATGTATTGGGACTTTGAGGTTTAAGCTTAGGGGATTTGGGAAGATGATGTTGGTGAGGCAGGAAGTGGCTCTTTGATGTTGTGGCTTATATGTCATCTTACAAAGTGAGAAGCAAATATTTAGTATATTGTATTAAATTTAACTTTACTGATATTTTGAATATAAACAAATATATTGAGCTTAATAAGTATCAAATGGTACATAAAGTAAAATTTCATTATTTTTTTCACATTCAATTTTTTCCCCAAACTTTATAGCTAATTTTATTACTTAGAGTTCTATGTATTGGCTTCCACTTTGAATTCACTCTTTTGACTACAGAACTATCTTCTTTGTCCTATCCATTTGTGAGCAGGATTGAATGGAATCTCATAGTTTTCAGAAAGCAGAAACATGTGCAACCTATTGGACATCTAGGGACATGGTTAGAAAGAGAAACATTTCTGAAAAGACTTACTTGGCCAGAGACACATAAAATCCAGATTGTGAACCACAAAACTTGTTTTTTTGTGTGTGTTTGATAAATTAAATCTTACCTTTTTTGACAGCAGGGATGGGCCCGGAGATTATTATGCTAAGTGAAATAAGCCAGTCAGAGAAAGACAAATACCATATGATCTCACTTATATGTGGAATCTAATGAACAAAATACACTGATGAACAACATAGACACAGAGGCGTGGACACATGAAGCAGACTGACAGCTGTCACTGGGGAGGAGGTTTGGGGGCTGGATGAAAGAAGGTGAAGGGGACAAGAAAAGACATTTACATATGCACACATACACATATACACATGTGCATACACACATGTGTGTGTATAAACACACTGTTGTCTGTGTTTATATGTTGTCTGTGTCTGTGTGTCTTTCTCTCTGGCTATCACCAACACAGAAAGGGGATGAGGGTAGGTGGAGTTGGGCAAAGAGGGGACAAATGGGATGAAAAGAGACTTTGCTTTGGGTGACAGATGCACAGTACAGTGTGCAGATGTTTTGTCCAGTTGTACACTTGGAACCTCTATGGTTTTATAAAACAATGTCACCCCAATAAATTCATTAAAAGTCAAAATAAAGTAAAATACAATAGAATAGAATAAAATAATAATAAAAATTAAAAGACCCAGCCCAGCCCTGGCTGAGTGGCCGAGTGGGAGCACCATACCATACACCAAAAGGCTGTGGGTTCAATTCTCAGTCAGGGCACAAACCCAGGTTGCAGGTTCCATCACCAGTTAGGGCACGTACGGGAGGCAGCCAATGGATGTTTCTCTTTCACATCAATGTCTCTCTCTCTCTCTGTCTTCCCCCTGCCCTGTTCTTCTCTCTCTAAAAGCAATAAAGGTATCCTTGGGTGTGGATTAAAAAAATAAATAAAAGACCTAGCACATTCATTTCACAGTATATTTAAATAGCTGTATCAGAATGTTAGCTGTCTAAGGATTTCCTTTAGGCACAACTCAAACCTGACCTCCTGCCAATGTTAGTTTCTGTTCCTGATAGAAACTACTTGAGTGGAATTACATAATTATCATGTAGGTAGTTAAAGCTGAAGATTGAAGCACACAAATGATTTGCTAGAAGGCACAGTGAAAGGAAAATGCTTGGAGAGGAACATAGAGCTTAAAAATCTGAACCCTACTGCTTTGGTGCTCTAGGTTTAGTAAAGAGCATTCCTCCATCCAGATACTGGAGTAGAATTGAACATACTTATTCATAATTCCTATATCAGTTTTTAATAGATACCAGTCATGAGGCAGTATATCTATTGATTAAAGGATAGGTATGTTCTGGAAGCACGTTTTTATTTAAATTTGTTTTGCTATTCACTACCTGGTTGGCCTTAAGAGGCAATTGCTTTATCTCTAACCTTAACTTATTTTCCCTCTAACATAAAGTTAATAACAGGGTTTACTTTTTATGTTTTGTGAGGAATAAATGTGACTAAAGAGCCTTCTACCACGACTGCTATTGATATATGAGCATTCTGTTTCCTTCGTTCAGCATAAATTTGCGGATAGTGATGGTGAGTTCCTGTGGAGATGTGTACAGGCGCATTGTGAAAAATGTCAATGTCCACAAAGTACATTCACATTCCCTTTGTGACGTTTTGTTTACATTAAGAACACGTAACATGAGACCTACCCTCATAATAAAGGTCGAAGCGCGCAATCCCATATTGTCATCTACAGGCACTACGGTGAGCAGCAGATTTATTTCCAGGACTGATCTGGCATAACTGAAACTGTAACTGAAGCCCTTAAACACCAGCTCCCTATTTCTCCCACCCAGTGGCCCTTGGCAACCACTATTGTATTCTCTGTTTGTAAACGTTTGGATGTTTTTAGTTCTTTTTCCTGCCTAATTGCTCTTGGTAAGGCTTCCAGTATTACAGTAAATGAAAGTGGCCAGAGTGGTCATCTATGTCTTGTTCCTAAGCTTAGAGGAAGACTTCTCAGCCTCTCACCACTGAGTGCAATTTAAGCTGGGGGCTTATCGTACATGTCCTTTATTATGTTGAGGTACATTTCCTCTCTCCCTAATTAATAAGAGATTTTATCATGAAAAGATGTTGAATGTCCTCAAATGATTTTTCTACATCTACTAAGATGATTATATGATCATTACCGTTCCTTTTGTTAATGTGGTTTATCACACTCATTGATTTGCGTGTGGTATGTTTGACCATCCTTGCGTCCCAGGGATAAATCTAGCTTGATCTGTGGGAGCAGGGGCTGGGGAAGAGGAGAGCAACAAGGGAGAATTGGGACAACTGTAATAGAACAACAGTTTAAAAAGTTAAATAAAAGTTTATACATATAGCTATTATCATATATATGAATGTGACATAATAATATACAATAATATTTTTATATAAACATCTAAAACTGCTGTCGAATTCAACTTGCTAGTATTTTGTTGAAGACTGCATCTATGGTAATCAGGGATATTGGAATATAATATTTTTTGTAGTGACCATGTTTGGCTTTGCTATCGGTAATTCTTGTCTCATAAAGTGAGTTTGGATGTGTTTCTTCCACTTCAATTTTTTGGAAAAGTTTGAGAAAGACTGGTATTTGTTCTTTTTAAAGTATTTGGTAGAATTCCCCAGTGATGCCATCTGGTTCCTCACTTTTGTTTGCTTACTGATTTTTGATTACCGATTCAATCTCTTTACTCGTTATTGGATTGTCCTGACTTTTATTTCTTTATAATTCAGTCATGGTAGGATTTATAGCTCTACTAATTTATCCATGTCTTCCAGGTTGTCAATTCTTTGCATATAATTGTTCATGGTAGTATCTTAATGATTCTACATATTTCTGTGATATCAGCTGTAATGTTCCTTCTCTCATTTCTGATTTTATTTGAAACTTCAAGTTTTTCCTAATTAGTATAACTAAAGATTTGCCAACCTTTTATCTTTTCAGTAAACCAATTATTACTGCTCTTATTGTCTTTATGCTAACTTTGAGTTTAGTCTTCTTTTTCTAGTTCCTTGAGAAATAAAGTTAGGTTTTTAACTTGATATTTTTCTTTTTTCTTAATGTAGGCATTTATTGTTATAAAAATTCCTCTTCAAACTGTTTTTGCTGCATGTCATAATATTTGGTATGGCATGTTTCCATTTTCATTGATTTCAAGGCATTGTAAATATCAAGGAGTATAATTGCTGGATGGCACTGTAACACTATGTTTATTTTTGTAAGAAACTGCAAAATTGTCTTTCAAAGTGTCTATAACATGTTTTAGCATAAAATGTTATCAATGTATGAGAGTTCCTATAGCTCCGTATCCTCACCAGCATTTTTTGGCAGATTTTGGCCATTCTCAGGGATGTGTAGTGGTATCTCATTGTTGTTTGATTTGAACTTCTCTGATGCCATATGATGTAGTGCATCTTTTCATGTCTGTTGTGTACATCTGTATAACTTCTGTGGTTCTCTTGAGGTCTTTGGCCCATTTTCTCATTGGTGTTTATTTTCTTATTGTTGCATTTTAAGAGTTCTTTTTATACTTTATTAAAAAGTCCTTTATTAGATTTATTATTTGCCAATACTTTCTTCCAGTTTGTAAATTGTCTTCTAATTCTCTAAGTACTGCCTTTGCAGAACAGGAGGGGTTTTTTTTATTTTAATGAAGTCTAGCTTATCAATAATGTTTTTCATGGATTATGTCTTTGGCATTTTATCTAAAAGGAATCACAATATCCAGGGTCAAATAGATTTGTTTCTATGCTATCTTCTTGGAGGTTCATAGTTTTTTGTTTTACATTTAAGTCATAGATCCACTTTGGGGTTATTTTTTGTAAAGGGTATAAGGTCTATATCTAGATTAATTTATTTTGCATGTGAATATCCAGATAGTTCAGCAGAATTTGTTCAAAAGACTATTTTTTCTCTATTGTATTGCCTTTGCTCCTTTGTCAAAGATCAGGAGACAATATTTATGTCTGTTTATTTCAGGGTTCTCTGTTCTCTTCCACTGACTGACTTACTTGCTTACTCTTTAATCAATACTATACTCTCTTTGTTACTGTGCCTTTATCCTAAGTCTTGAAGTCAGGTAGCACCAGTCCTCTAACTTTTTTTTTTCCAGTATTTTTTTGGCTATTTTGAGTCTTTGGCCTCTCCATATAAACTCTATAGTAATTCTCTTATTATCCATAAGATAATTTCCTAGGATTTTGATTGGTATTGCACTGAATCTATAGATCGAGGTAAGAAGACCTAACATCTTGACTTCCTGCACATGAACATGCAATATCTTTACATTTATTTAGTCTTTTTTAATGTATTTTTATATTTAAATTACAGTTGATATACAATATTATATTAGTTCCAGGTACACAACACTGAGATTAGCCATTAGTATTACTCACAAAGTGATCAGCCCAATAAATCTAGAACCCATCTGACACCATATATGGTTATTACAATATTATTGATTATATTCCCTACCCTGTACTTTACATATTTATTCTTCATTATTTTGTTCATCAGAGTTTTGTAGTTTTCAATCTATATATCTTATATATGTTTAGTTATACTTATACCTAAGTATTTTATTTTTTGGATTCTAATATAAATGGTATTATGTTTTTCATTTCATATTCTCCTTGTTCATTATTAGTATGTAGGAAAACAGTTGATTTTTGTATATGAACCTCTTATTCTTCAACCTCGCTATAACTGCTTAACGGTTCCAGGGGATTTTTGATTCCTTCATATTTTCTACATAGATGGTGAGTCATCTGTGAACAAAAACAGTTTGATATCTTACTTCCTGGTTATTTCTTCTTATTATTCTTTTTTGTATTAGTAAGGACTCCCAGTACAATGACAAAAAGAGTGGTGGGTGGGGACCTTGCCTCGTGCTTGCTTTATAACTGTTCTTAGTGGAAAAGCTTCTAGTTTCTCACCATTAAGTGTGATGTTAGCTATAGGTTTTTGGTGGACAGTATTTATTGAGTTCAGAAGTGCCCCTCTCTACCTAGTATTCTCATAATTTGTGTCTTGAGTGGGTGTTGGATTTAGATACACAGCTATTGATATGATCAAGTGTTTATTTTTTTCTTTGTTGATGTAATGGATTACATTAATTTATATTTTAATGTTGAACCAGTCTTGCATATTTGGGATAAACTGTAGTTGATTTGGTGTGTAATTCTTTTTTGCTTTTGGGGGATTTGATTTGACAATATTTTGTTGATGATTTTTAAATTTATTTTCATGAGAAATATTGGTAGGTATTTTTTCTTTATAATATCTTTAGTTTTATAGTAAGGCAATTAATACTGGCCTCATATTATTAGCTAGGAAGTATTTCCTCTGCTTCTATCCCCTGAAAGAGAATAGAGAGAATTGGTATATATACTTTTTCCTTTAATTTTGGTAGAATTCACCTGTGAACTCATCTGGGTCTGGTGATTTCTGTTTTGAAAGGTTATTAATTATTGATACCATTTATTTGGTAGGTAAAGGCCTATTCAGATCATCTATTTCTTCTTGTATGAGTTTGGCAGATGTGTCTTTCAAGAGATGGGTCTATTTTATCCAGATTATCAAATTTATGGGCTTAGAGTGGTTCATAGTATTCCCTTATTACCTTTTTAATGTACATGGGATGTGTAGTGATGGTGTCTCTTTCATTTCTCATACTAGTAATTGTGTCCCTTTTTTTTCATGGTTGGCCTGCCTAAAGGTTGATTAATATTGTTGATATTTTTGAAGCACCAGCTTTTGGGTTCACTGATTTTCTCTATTAATTTCGTGTCTTCAATTGTATTGATATCTGTTATAAGTTGTATTCAATTTTTTCTACTAGTACTTTGGATTTACTTTGTTTTACTTTTTATGTTTTCTAAGATGGAGTCTTTTTTTAAAAATACATTCAACCAATCTATAGATTCAGTTGGAGAATTTAATACATTTATATTTAAAGTAATTATTGATAGGTGAGGACTTACTATTGCCATTTTGCTCATTTTTTTCTGGCTGTTTTATAGTTCTGTTGTGTGCTGGTCTCAGACTATTGATAATGATGCTATAGGACTAGAAATGCCTGGGGGCATCTACCTGGGCCATGATGAGCTTCTAGCAACGTTTCTTCTTTGGAAGCCAATGCTGTAGGGTGACTGGCTTTTGCAGTTTTTAACATGATTGAAAGAGGCTCCTCAGCAACAACCATTGGGGAACTTTGGGAAAAACAAGGTTTATTACTTACGAGGCCTGTAGTGTACACAGAATGCCTATGGCCACTCAATGAGGTTGTTGGGAGGGAGAGAAGGAAGAGAGAAAGAAGTAGAAAGGGAGAAGAGGGAAAGAAGGAGAGAGAGGGGGAAGTGGGAGAGAGGGAGATGAAGAGAGAGAGAGAAAGAAAGAGAATGGACCAGGGTTCTGTTTTTATTGGGGTCAAGGGTAGGGTACCTAGGGTTTTGTGAGTTCACTCTTTACTGGTGAGTTTAATTAAAACATGGGAAAGGAATAACAAGCAGTCAAATGCTCACTTATCCAAGTCCACCAGAGATCTCTGAAACAAAGGAAACTTTAGGGGTAGAACAACCTGGTTCTGTATCTTCTAATGCAGCTGGCAATTGATAGCTGTTTTTTAAGTGTATGCCTCAGCAATCAAAAGCTTAATGCCAGGCATTTGCATTACAATAAAAAAGCCCAACTGTCAGATGCTTACATTGCATGATTTCTCTTTTCTTCATACCTTGCTGTCTTCCTGTGTGAATTGATTTTTTTTGTATTGTTACACTTTGAATCTTCTCTTTCTCTTTTGTGTATCCACTCTAGGTTTTGGCCTTTTGGTCATCATCACCCCGATAGGAGGCTTAGGACAAGAAGAGACCCTGACATCCGGCCTTTTCACTGTCACTGATTAAAGCTTCCATATAGGCCAAGGAGGAATCTTAATGCAACTGAGAGTCAGAGAGTACTTGTGTGTTTTCTATCTCCCTGCTATTGTCTCCTTTATTACTGTCCCTATTTCCCTTACCCCAGTTTCTTTAGCCTATGCCTTCCTAGTAGTTCATCTGATCCAGCCCACTGAGCTCTTCTGAGAGGACTCAGTGTGTGTGTGTGTGTGTGTGTGTTTAGGACCAATCCAAACCTAAGAAAACAGATTCAAACAGCCTTAGCCACATTTTACCTGGTCCCCTCCTATGAAATTGAGAATGGTTCACTGTCCTGGACCCTAGAGCCTGGGATTAGTCTTTATATATTTGAAACTTCTTTTACATTTCCTTTGGACAGCTCCAGTGCAGCCTTCCAAGCAAAATTTAACCCAGGCATTTCTCTTTGGGGAAGTTGCTCCCCTCCATTGGGCATCAGCCTGTGAACTGAAAGGTTGCTGGTTCGATTCCCAGTCAGGACACATGCCCGGGTTGTGAGCCAGGTCCCCAGTTGGGAGCATTCGAGAGGCAACTGATCAATGTGTCTCTCTCACATTGATGTTTCTCTCCCTCTCTCTCTCTCTCCCCCCATTCCCATCTCTCTAAAAGTAAATAAATAAAATCTTAAAATATACATACTTGCTATAAAGGAAGTGTCATTACTTTTTCATTTGTCTCCATCTTACTTGTTGCTATTTCATTTTTTCAGCTCTGGTCTTTGGACCATATTATAGTTCTATCTATTGCTTTTTTCTTTGTTCAGGTCTTTTATATTATTGGTCTATTTTTAAAGAATGAACTAGTCAATTTAGTTTGTATCTGAACTGGCTACATAATTTGCAGCTCTCAATGAAACTAAATGGAGCCCCTTGCTTAGAAAAATTAAGGATAATTTCAAGACATTAACAGTAGAGCATTAAAACAAGCATGGAGCTATTCTAAATATGGAATACATTGTGAATATATAAGTTGCACAGTGTGATGTTGACTCTATTTCTCATACGAATTCTTAAATATTGTTGGAAATATTCTTTTGATTAAAATCAAAATTAAGTGAAAGACTGAGAGTGGAAAATTATATATATAATTTTCTCTGTGGGAGGGGGAGAAAGGGGGAAATGTACAGGGAATAAGAAGTATAAATGGTAGGTAGAAAATAGACAGGGGGAGGTTAAGATAGTACAGGAAATGTAGAAGCCCAAGAACTTACACATATGATCCATGGACATGAACTAAGGGGGGAGAATTTAGGTGGGAGGGGGTGTGCAGGCCAGAGGGGAATAAAGGAAGGAAATGGGACAACTGTAATAGCATAATCAATAAAATATGTTAAAAATAAATAAAGAAAAATAAAAAAAGAAAAATAATTTTTCTCTGTTCTCTTTAATTTGATTAGAACTGGGGGAAGAATATTTTTAGTTAAATAATAATAATAATACTTCACAGACCATTAAGCTGTATGTTATATTTAGCTAGATCTTAGAAAAATTATTTGGGTCATTCATAGCTTATAATTGAGAAATAGGTCAAAGGAAAGGAAATCAATTTGAAATTGTGTTTTAGGTCTCTGCCTCATTACTTGTTCAATCATGAAAGAGTCAGAAGATGCTGTTTCCTAAACCTCTACTAATTTGTCCAAAACACAAAAATATTAAAAGAGACTTCTGGACAGGTAGCACAATTCATTGAAACCTCTCTGCAATATTAATGCTGCATATGCTCCATACAAATGATTTGCATACAAATTGTGCATGGAAATAAATTAGGTTTTGTTTTGATTTCGTAATGGGAATGTGTTGAAAGAGGGCTCATACCAGCAATTTTACAAATAAAGATGTGTTTAGGGAAGAAAAAGTAACCAGAGACATTGAACACTCCATTACTGGTATAGTTTAATTAAATATTGTCCTAAATCTAGTGTTTAAAAACATATATTTTTATTTTTTTAACATTTTAAAAATATTTTAATATAATATAAGTAAATGTTTATTGTATATTATTGCTGCCTATTTAAGTCAACCAATTAATGCCTTCATTTCTATATCACGATGTTAGTAAACTGGACTGAGACTTGGTTTGGCAGATACTGTAACTGTGGTGCTCTGTGTATTTTTGACAAATATGATTCAGTTTTAGTTTTGTTTTTTTTTTAAATTAGATCCAAAAGAAAATAAGATTGCTCGCCCCATTACTGCTTTCCTAGAGGCAATTTTACAGCTATGATTATAAATAAGCTTCTATTATCCAGTCTTATTTCCCAGAAGATAAGGAAAAACCATCTCCCTTGTGTGTTCCATAGTTTCTGGCAACATGTAAACCTTAAGAGGTCACGTTCCCTTTTAAAGCTTATCTTGACTTTCTAGTGGTTTTCTTTTGTTTTAACACATATTTTTCATCAGGGAAATTTAGAGTGTAGAAGGTGTAAACAGTGACCAGGGAAAAGCAAATTGTTAGTAAATATTTGTTGAGCATATATACAAAAGAACATAGGCTAGCAGTGGTAGAACTTAAAGGAAATATAGAGCTTCAAATCTCATTTGGAGATTGCAATCTGTTATCAAAAATAGAAATATAACAATATACGTTATTTTCTTCATCCAATATTCTACAAATGAGGAACTAATGGGTTCCAACGTCTATGTTTGACATTGTTAGTTTAATGGTGAGTAATACTGCATACAGTTCCTAGCCTCATGAAACTTACCATCTGGTGGAAAAGATAAGCAATCAAATAATCACACAAACAAACCTAGAATTGCTGCCATGATAAGAGCCATGCAGATCAACATCATGCTGTGTCTAAAAGAGGGTAATTCGGTCTCCCTTCTTCTGCCCTTTCCCCCAAGGCAACCTGGGTGAGCCTTTTAAAATGTGTATCAGATCATGTCCTGTCTCTGCTCCAAAGGCTTCCCTTATCATTCAGAGGGAAACAGTACTCATTTCCTCTCTAACTGTAATTCTCACTGTTTTCTTATTCACTCCTTAACTGTAAGTTCCCCAAATATACCAGGCACCCTCCTGCCTCAGGGCCTTTGTACTGTTCTTCTATATAAACTCTTCTTTCTTAGTAACTGAATTTTTAGTTCCTTACTTCTTAAGGTCTTGATTCAAAGGTAATTTTCTCAATAAGGTCTTTCCTGATCATCTTACTTAAATTAAAACATCAAATCTCTGGAACTCTCTAATCTCTTCCTCCCTTTATATTTTTCTAGTACTGATCACTATATAACAGTCTATCACTTATTTACTTTGCTTTACTGTCTACCTCCTGTGCTAAATTATAAGCTCAATAAAGACATAGACTTTGTTGTTGCTGTTTTCTCTCTTATCCTTGCTTCCTAGCACAGAGCCTGCCGGCATGCAGTAGACACTCTATTAATATTTATTGAATAAGTACATCTGTCCATATTCATGAATGTTGGGAGAGAATCTCTGAGAAAGTGATGATTTGACTTACAATTCAAGGACCTAAGTAGATATTTAATCAGCTAAGGAGAAGAAGAAATAATGATAGTAGCAATGGTATTAGTAAGAATTACATTTAGTGTTATATACTGTCTTTTACATATATTAACTCGTAATCCTTAAAACAACCCTGCAAAGTAGGTAAAATTATTATCTCCACTAAAGAGAAGAGAAGTTGAGACACAGAGAGAGCTTTCCAGGAAGAGGAAATAATACATGTAAAAGCCGTCTGAATGTAGGAAATATGGTGAGAAGACTAAAAGAGAGTCACGGCTGGAGCAGAGAGAGCCAGGGGATGTGGTAGGAGAGGAGCCTGGAGAAGACAGTTTAAAAGCAGGTGATCAATGGACTTATTTGTAGGATGACATCATAGTCCCGATTCCTCAAGGAAGTTTTGATTTATGCTTGCTGGCCTTTTGGTCTCCAAATTTCCCTAGATTGGATTAAAAACTGAGTGAAGGAATTCTCTCTCTCTAATAAGAGCAATGAGAAGCCACTAAAAAGTGGTAATGTGATCAGATTTCCACTCTGAAAAAGCAACTCTGGCTGCAAAAATAAACTGAATTAGAAGAGTTTATGTAGGGATGTGTATTAGGAGACAATAATCTGTAATGCTCGCCTGGGTGTGAGTAGTATTAGTAAACATGGAGAGATAAGACCAGACCTGAAAGATATTTAGAGGGTAAAATCAAACTAATTTGGTGATTAATTACCTATAAGGGTGACATAGAAGAAGATGATGTCAACAAAAACCACAGTTTTTCTGGTGTCAGCAACTAGATAAAGGGTTTCCAGTTCATTGTGATAGGGAGCAATGGAAGAAAACCATATGTGTATGTAGGTATAGAATGGGAGGTATTGGGTTTGCATATCAATAAATGTGAAAATTTAAAATGTTAGTTCCATGATAAGTTATCAAATAAGATGTCTAATCAGTGAATAGTATTCCATTATTAAAATGTTCTACAGTGTTTATCCACCTGTTGGACTTTTGAGTTGTTTCCAGTTTTCAGTGATTGCATATTTCCTCAAACACACAAAATATAGGCTCACCTTTAGGTGTCCAACCTTTTGGTGTCTCAGCCACAGTAGAAGAAGAGTTGCCTTGGGCCACACATTAAATACATTGTGACATGTAATCACAAAATAATCTGAAAGCGTTTTAAGTAAATTTACAATTTTGTGTTGCGCTGCAGACCGCAGGATGGACACCCCTGCAAGTCTAGGGCAGCCCTCTGCAGATCTTTGTGGTTCTCTCTTTGCTTAGCTCTCTTGTCTCTGGTACTCTGTCTTACCCATTCTAGCCACCTTCGTTTCTCCAGATTTATCCCTGTTACTCCATATTGGGTCTTAGAGGAAGCCTCTAAGGAGCTTTTTTAATATATATATTTGTAGTATCTAGTGATTTGATTCAGTAATTCTAGGGAGGGTATCTGTAGGAAATTCTTTTATTTTTTTAGATTTTATTTATTTATTTTTAGAGAGAAAGGAAAGGAGGGAGAAAGAAAGGGAGAGAAAGGTCAACGTATGAGAGATACATCCATTGGCTGCCTCTCGCACACCCCCTACTGGGGACCTGGCCCGACACCCAGGCATTTGCCTTGACTGGGAATTCAGCTGGCGACCTTTTAGTTTGCAGACAGGCACTCAATCCACTGAGCCACACCATCCAGAGCAAACAATTCTTTTTGCAAGTGTCATTGTGACTCTAAAGTTATCAGGATATTGAATCACTTATCTTGATAATTAGTTCAATGATCCTAGAGGTTTAAAAAGATTTCATGAGGCAAGTAAACTTTGAACCAGCTTTTAAAAAGTGGTAGAATTTGGTAAGCATGTGTTCTGTGCTAGGTATTATGCAAGAATGGTCAAATATGTTTGAGGGATGAGAGAAATGATTGATCTTTCCTTTCTGCCTACTTCAGATCCCAGGCTCATTCCCCTCTGTAGTTTTCTGTATCTTCCTCAAACAGAATGTATAACTCATACCTCCTATATTCTGTTGGCTTATACATTATCTCCATTAAATCCATATTTTCCCTATATCTCAGTTATTTTGTTTTGTTTCTTCCATTTATTTGTTCATTGCTTTTGAGCAATTAATGCTTTTAACACCTAGACCTAACACGGTGCTTAGAATACCTAGAATATTTGTTGATGTGCTCTTGTGTTAATATTCACAAGTGGGAAGTGGTTAACTCTTTTAATGTAGAAGTCAGTTCTCACGTGGATGTTTTTACTAATGAATTAAGAGGTACAATAGTGTATTAGCTAACTATTGCTGCATAAAGTATTACCCCAAAACCCTGTGGCTTAAAACAACAAACACTTATGTTCTTATAGTATCTGTAAGTCAGAAATCTCAGGTATCCTTTGCGGGATACCCTGGCATCTCTTGCAAGATGTGGAGTGGGGTTGCAGTCATCTGAAGGAGCAAAAGGGGAAGAACCCACCGAGTGCATTCAAACAGAGTTGGAATAAAACCTACATGAAATGTTTGAAAAACTGGAATCTTAAAGAAATGGTTTGGGGCTATAATAGTCTAGTAGAGCATAGTGATTAGACATGGAGGATCTGGAATCTGCCTGCCAGGTTTTTTTGTATCCAGATTATGCCATTTGCTAGTCCTGTGATTGGATTTTGAAGTCTGGGCTTGAGTCCCATGCACAGTGGTTTCTTGGCTCTTTACTTTTTCTGAGGCCAAAATTACTTGGGCAGAATAGATGCTATGCTTCTTGTAATTTTATTGCAGGCCTCTGTGTTTAGCCACTCTGTGTGTATCTGTGTTTAACAGGACTAGTGGGCCACCATTATGCCTACTGTTTTCTGTCCTGATAATAGATTGCTGACTAGATGACTGTGTTCTTTATTTTAATAAACTCCTTCTCTAGAAAGAAAGGTATCTGTGATTGATTTCTGTGCCTGCCAGTGAGTAGTTTCCTAATCGGTTAACACATTTTCATAACTGTGGATTTACCAATGTCATTGTGTCACTTATTCTAAGTTCTGGCAGACCAATGTTTTCAATTATATTGTTAAATAAAGAGCCTAGAGGATACAATTGATTACCCATATCTGCTGTTTGAATATAAATTAAGATAGTATTTTGCAGTTCATCAAACATTGAGGTGAGTTAATTGGCTTAATTAATGAGGAAGCTCAAAAAAGGGATCCTTATATATTGCACACATGCTCTTGGAACAGGACTAACCCTTGAGCCTGAGGCTTATCTGTTGATGTCTCTTTTGTTTTTAAATAGCAGCTACTAGAAATTCATTGATCATTGACATAATTTTTAGGAGGATTCTTATTACTTAGCCTTGTCTAAGAGACACAATCTGTATGAGCTTCTCCTTACATTCTGTAAGTTGACTCTGACTCACCTTCAAGGTATAATTTAGCAGTTGATTTTTCAAGTGGAAGCAAAGCACTAATTTTCAAAATACTTGAAAACAAGTACTTCTTTTGAGACAATGGAAGTAGTTAAGAGGTAACTGGAGTTGGAGAACAAAGGTCATGAGAAAGCTGGTTGCCGGATAGTATCTGTTCTGTTCCTTGATTATGATATCCAGGGAGCATGCAGTATGGGGAGGAACATCAGTGAGAGGAAGTCTAATTTGTACCCTAATTTTCAAATCTCTACAGTTACAATATAGTGAAAAAATGTTGGGTCTTTGGCAAACTGAATAAATAAATCTCACAAGGAAAAAAATGTGGCTTTTGAAATACCTAGAACATGATGTTTTCGTAACATGGGGAACATTGAAAGCCTGTTTTCTCAGCCAGGGATTAAAAAATAAGACCCTCACATATAAGGAAATGCTATAAACAATTATATATATATATATACATGAAAAGAGCACAGCAAGGTGATGATTAGCTGGAAGGCTCAGAAAATTTTACATCTCTTCTCTTAAAAATACGTCTTCTGTGGGCTTCCTTAACAAACATTTCTTGTTCTTACTTTTCTTCTTAGATGACTCTTCTCTTTCCTTTGCTGGCTCCTTTACTTCCCACTTTTTAGCCAAAAATATCCCACAAATATCTCCTCTTACAGTATGGCAGTTGTTCTATCTCCTGTCTTCAATTATTACTTCCATAGAATGACGCCACATGTATCTCCAGCCCTGACCTCACTGCTTCTCATCACTGTTCTTCATCCATTGATTTCCACTTATGTTCTCATCATTTCCTGAGAAGTGATAAATTTATTGAATTGATGAAATTCTTGTATTATATGTGTATAAGTTAATATATGTTTAAGTTTTATTTTTACAACTGTAGAATATGGAGCTTCCCTTTAATTTATTTGATAATATCTTGTGGAATCATTTTCTGAGTAATTTTCAAACCAAATTTAATTTTAACCTGAGATAATAAGATAGAGATCACATAAGAGAACCTCATTTCTGTGACAGCCTGAAGAAACTATTTTCCAATAGGTTTTTGTACTCAAATATTTAATTAGAGCAATGTCAGGTTTTTTAAAAAGTCATTACAAAAATATTCAGCCAATATTGTAAGTGAAAAACTCTGTAACTACATGACAGACAGTTCTCACCTAACATTTGTAATGGGTATCGATAAGTGAGTATATGTATTTTAAAATAGAAAATTCTACAGAAAACAGAGCACAAAGTCAAGAGAAGTACTTATTAAATCTAAAAAGTACTACCATCTGAAATGCTTTCTAAGTAATATAAGCCTTCAATACAAATGGATAAGCAATTATTGGTATCTTTAATTGGCACAGGTTTTGATAGTTGTTTGAAAAATTGAGAAGAATTTTCACATCTTGATTGAGGGATTGGTCCCAATCAAAACAGCTTATGGTGTCAGATAAGAACACATTGAATGGCCAATGGGAATTGAAAATCCTTGAAAAGTAATATCAACCAAGAGCTATATCCTCTACAGGACTGTCTGAGATGATAAGACAAGGAATTGCTAGTTGGCTTCAAGTAACAACACAAGAAGAAAAATAGTATGGAATAGTATGGTTCTTTGGACTTCCATAGACCTGAGAATAAACTTCAGCATTTTTCCTTACAAGCTGAATAATTTGGAACTTTATTGTTCATATTTTCAAAATGGGGCTATCAATAACAATTCCAAAAGATGGTTGTGAGCATTAAATGAAATTGTTGTACTATTTTAGTTCATATAGATATTCTCATAGCACACATTCAATAAATATTTGTTCCTTTTACCTTCTAATATCTTGTTCACATTTATAAGAATCAAAGGGCAAGTAATAAAGAGGAAATCAATTCTGGGAACTGTATCAACCTAGGGTAGGAGTGGTTGGGAAATGGAATGGAAATACATGAGAGGACTATCAGTTGCCAAAGAAGATAGGCCCTGTGTTGGAGAAAATCAGGGAAAAACTGGAGAGGCATATGTGTGTATGCATACTATAGAAAAGCAGTAGTAGTAATAGTTATAGTTGGACTTAACCAAAGAATATATAGAACAAGAAATCTTAGAGTTACCACTTTTTGAATGCTTACTATTATGTACCAAGCCCTGTGCTAAATGCTTTTCATGCAGTAACTTAAATAGGAGTGAATTAAAACAGACAAAAGAGATCAAAAGGAAACACAGTTGTAAGTATGGAAAAAGCAACACTTAAACACTTAAGAGATGAACTTAGAAAGCAGCACCCCTATAGAGAGTAATAATAAGTTGATGGAGAGGTAGGAAGCAAACTCAAATAACATGATGTCAATCAATCTAAGAAAAAACAGTATATTAGGGAGCAAACAAATAGTAACAGATGCTAGAGAAATATTTTATTGTTCTTCCCCAAGGACATTTTTTTCATTGATAGTGGAAGAGAGAGAGAAAGAAACAGAGAAACACTGGTTGGCTGACTTCTCAGATGTGCCCCCAACTTGGGATGGAATCTACAACCTGGGTGTGTGCCCTGAATGGAAATCAAACCCAAGACCTTTCAGTTTATAGAATGATGCTCTAACCAACTGAGTCACACTGGCCAGGGAAAGAAACATTTAAGTAAGGAAAAGACTAAAAATGTCATTAGTATGGGCAGTTAGGAAGCTTTTGATGTCATTTTTCAGAGATATTTCCTTGAAGTGGTGAAGTCAGAAGCCAGATCATGGTGAGCTAAGAGTGAATAGATAATGAGGAAAAGGGACAGAAAGTGTAGACTACTGTTAAAAGAAAATAGTGTTCTGGCTGGGTGGCTCAGCTGATTGGAACATCATCCATTATGCAAAAATGTTGCAGGTTCATTTCCCAGTCAGGGTACATGCCTAAGTTGTTCATTCAATCCCTGGTCAGGGTGTGTTTAGGAAGCGACTAGTTGATGTTTCTTTCTCACATCAATGTTTCTGTCTCTCTCTCTTTTTCTCTCTCCCTTTCTCTCTCTTGAAAAGCAATAAACATATCCTCAAGTGAGGATTAAAAAATGGTAAAGTTCAGGAGAGACAGCAATTTTAACTAAGATTGATTGCAATTTTATTCCTTTGAGAATTTATTCTACTTTTTCTTCCATGGGACATTTAGTTTCTCTTGATATGGTCACTTTTTTCTTCTTCATCACTTACAGTGACTTTCATAAGATGAAGTGTAGAGTGGCAGATAAATGGGACCAAGCCTAACAAGCTAAAGTCAAACTGCAGTGGGGGAAATCAGCAAAAAAGAACGATGATGATCGTTGCTGTTACAGGCATTAATTTTAGACTCCCTAAAATTTTCAATGATAACTTCTGACTATTTCACTTACAAAGTTTAAATTCCAGTGCCTCACATTAAAAATCTTTTACCTGGAGTCAAATCTTCTTATTTTTCATTGAAACAACTGTAGAACAGGAAAAATATAGTTTAGAGGAGAGACCTCCAGTCAAGATGGTGGCGTAGGTAAACACAGCTCACCTCCACATCAACCACATCAAAATTACAACTAAACTATAGAACAACCATCAGTCAGAACTGTCAGAAATTGAGCTGAATGGAAGTCCTACAACTACAGAATTATAGAAGAATCCACAATGAGACTGGTAGGAGGGGCAGAGATACAGAACGTGTGGCAGATAAAAATCAGGAGTGAGGGGTCCCAGGCCCACATCAGGTCCCCCAGCCTAAGGTTCCAGTACCCAGAAGAGAAGACGTCATAAATTCTGGCTATATAAACCAGTGGAGATTGAGGCTGTGGAAGACAGAAACTGTTTGAATCCCAGGCAGTTCCTCTTAAAGGACCCATGCACAGACTTATCTGCACTCGCTCCATCTGAACTCGGGTGCAAGGGCAGCCAACTGAAAGGCATCAGAGTCATATGGGGAGAAACTGAATTGTCTGGCATGAGGGTGAGAGCTGGAGGGGGCAGCTTTCTTCCATACAGAAGTGCTGGCAGAGGTCATCGTTCCTTTTCTGAGATCTCCCTCAACAGAGCCTCAGAACTGGCATGCATATGCCATATCTGATACTTCATCAACCTATCACTGTTTGCCCCACCCTCGTGATTTCCTGGCCCTACCCAACTTTAAGGCCCACCCAAGCTGTTTCTAGTAGCTTTTCCTTACAAATGCCATGTCTTAGCCCATGGTTCAGATTTTCCTAAATTCTGTCAAATAAGCAGCTTCCAGTTTCAGCAAGCTCTATCCCTCTTGCTAAATTGCCCTAGGCCTGGCAGTAGCAGCAGCTGGCCTTGTTTCACAGCTTGGCCTCACCTGGGCACCTCCCATAACAGAAAAAGAAGTATTCGTGTGCAGATCACTTTGTAGCTTATGCTATGTGACCATGGAGAACACAGAGGGTGGCTGACCTTGGACCTGCAATCAAGGCTGAACTACAACAGAAGTGTGTAAACAGCCCACATGTTGGGCACACATTGAGTACCCAGATTGGGTAATAGGGGAGACTGTGCCACTAGAATCTATAGGACACCTGCTACATTAGGCCACTCTACCAAACCTGGGAGACATAACAGCTCTACCTGATACATAGAGACAAACACATGGAGACTGACAAAATGAGGAGATAAAGAAACATAGCCCAAATAAAAGAACAGAAAAGAACTAACAAAATGGAAACAAGCAATCTACTAGATGAAGAGTTTAAAACACTGGTTATAAGCATGCTCAATGAACTTAATGAGGACCTCAACAACATAAAAAAAGATCCAGTCAAAAACAAGGATATACTAATTGAAATAACGAACAATTTACAGGGAATCAACAGGAGAGTGGATGAAGCCAAGAACCAAATCAGTGATTTGGAATATAAAGAAGAAAAACACAAGTCAGAACAGCAAGAAGAACAAAAAAATGAGGGTAGTGTAAGGAGCCTCTGGGACAACTTCAAGTACGCCAACATTCGCCTAATGGGGGAACCAGATGGAGAAGAAAAAGAACAAGAAATTGATAACCTATTTGAAAAAATAATGACAGAAAACTTCCCTAACTTAGTGAAGGAAATACACATACAAGTCCAGGAAGCACAGAGAGTCCCAAACAAGATTAACACTAAGAGACCCATACCAAGACCCATCATCATTAAAATGTTCAAGGTTGAACACAAAGAATTATAAAAGCAGAAATAGAAAAGGAATCTGTTACCTACAAGGGAGTTCCTATAATACTCTCAGCTGATTTCTTAAAAGAAGCTTTGTAGACTAGAAGGAACGACAAGAAATATTCAATGTGATGAAAAGCAAGGACCTACAACCAATGAATTTACCCAGCAAAGCTACCATTTACAATTGAAGAACAAAGAGCTTCCCAGACAAGAAAAAGCTAAAAGAGTTCATCACCACCAAACCAGTATTATATGAAATGTTACAGTCTTCTTTAAGAAGAAGAGGAAGATCAAAAATATGAACAATAAAATGGCAATAAACACATATCTATCAACAATTAAATCTAAAAACAAAATAAATGAACAAGCAGAATAGAAACAGAATCATAGATACAAAGAACATTTTGATGGTTGCCAAATGGGCAGGGGTCAGGGAATGGGTGGAAAAGGTGAAGGGATTAAGAAGTACAAATTGGTAGTTACAGAATAGCCATGGCAATGTAAAGTACCGCATAGGGAATAGAGTAGTCAAAGAACAAATATACATGATGGATGGACAACAGTGTGGGGAATGCCTGAGGGAGTGGCAGGGGAGCTGGGTGGAGGGGTCAAAGGGGAAAAAATTTGGATAACTGTGATAGCATAAACGATAAAATTAATTTAAAGAAAGAAATACAAGAAAAAAAGAAAAAACATAATTTTAAATTTTATATAGTAGTGATTTACCCACAGTAATAATTAATGGAAAGATTAACTTGTAAGGATAAGTAGTATAAGCATTCAGAGAACAAAATTATCAATAGGGTAAAGTATTTGCAGAAGGTTCTCATGGAGAACACTGAACTCAGCTTGGCCTTGAGACTGGTTATGTGGCAGGCAGAGAAAGACAGAGGTTTTTTTTAGGAAGAAAGAGCAAAATGTCAGTAAGTGTTTAAATTGCAACCTGGAAATTGAAGGGACTTCCCTTGGATGTTTTGTTGAGTCAACTAGTAAATAAAAACATCTGTCAAGGGTAATTTATATAGTAATTGCCATACTATCAGAATAAAGACCTCTAATCCATTGTCTGTGCTCTTAAAACAACCACTTAATGGGAAGAACTTTATGGTGCTTATCTTTCCAACAGTAAATGGTACCAATTTTACTAACCTATATTGGAACTGTGGTTCTTACTGTGTTAATAATAATACTGCTATATATAAATCTAACTATTATACAATTCATTTCCTTACAGAGTTTAAGTATTATTAAGATAGCCTTTCTGTGATAAGAATTGTTTCTAGTTTACAACTTTGGTAGTAATTTTCTTGTTGTTTTGAGGAACAAAAATCAAAACTATGTATTTTCTTAAATATTTTTAAGGCAACAGAAATTTTATGTCCTACAAAATCTTATTGAGAAAATTTTGTAAAATTCCAATCACAGTTCCTGACACTTGGTGTTTGCCAAAGGTTAATTTGAAAATAATGATCAATAAATGTTTATTGAATTGTGTTATTTAAAATTTCTACTATATAATTAGTTCCTAACTGATAATAATTAAATTCCTCATGACTAATAGTAGATATACATTTCACTATTTTTTACTAGACATACTGCCTAGTTTAATTATTATTTGGGTGCCTACCATACACTTAGCATAATGGTGAATAAAATAGATTCAGTCTATGACTTCATGGGGCTTCCAACAGTAGCAAGACTGTGGGGTTTACTTACCAGTCTTTTCAGGTTCTAGAGTAGGAAAAGCGTGAGTGAAATTATTTGACATATAAACTTTCTGACCTAAATGTTAATACGTATACATTTGTCTTAGCTGTATGACTGGCATGTTTGTACACCACAATATATCAATCATATTCCCATAAGATCATTGGGAGATGCTCTCTCCATAATGACTCCAAAAGCCATAAAAATCAATAAATGCATTCTATTCTTATAAATAACATGTGAAATTATTCACATAATTCTAAAGTGATTCGCTAAATAAATATTCCCTTGAATTTTAAAACAAACTAAATAAAGCCCACAGTTCAATAATGACTGTATGATTTCATTAAAGCTTACATTTTGACAGTTACTCAGAAAGCCAATACTTCACCATTAATGAACATTCAGCCAAAAATTGAACTTCTGAATGACTGGATAAGTGCAAACTTAGGAGGAAAAAAATTGCTCTGGACTATTTATTGACGCCTAAGGGCTGTTATCTCTTAGAATGAAAGTTCTGGAACCATTCCTAAGAAATTGGCTCTGTATGTTAACATTTGACAATCCCTTTTACAATAAAAATTCATGCCGTCTATTTTATGCTATATTTAAAATAAGAGAAATTGTAAAAAGCTTCATTTACCTTGATCGTTAGTGACCTTTTTTTAAAGGTTTCTAAGATTGAACTCCCAGACATGTGAAGTCTAAGATACAAGCGCTTGAAATAAATGGCTCTGGCATTCATTTTCAAGTTGAATCTATGGCGCTTCTAACTGATAGAAAGCTTCCTCTTAGCTGAGATTGAGTCAATTAGTTCATCTGCTTAAAGGTTAGTGTTAATGAGATCAAGGTCACAAGAGGGACTTGATGAAAAGAAACTTTGAAGTCACACAGACCTAGATTTGAATTACAGTTCCGGCCCTTACTGGCTATCTGACCTCGTAAGTTACCTAACCCTCACAAGACTCAGTTTCTTCATCTTTAAAATGAGACAGCAGCACCTGTCTCGCTGTGTTTGGGGGTAGAACAGTTAGAGGACACTCCAGTTACTAATTATGCACTTAGTTCCGGACCTGATACATAATAAGCCCTCAGTAAATGTTAATTGTGGTCTTAATTTTTTTATTATTGGGTTGGCCAAAAAGTCTGTATGGTGTTTTCCATAAAACAAAAGACACATTTTCCATTTTCACCAATAACCTTACTGATTTGGATATTTTGAGTATGTCAGCTATCTCCCACGTGGTATAATGTTGATTGTTCTCAGTCAATGTCTCAA
Source organism: Desmodus rotundus (assembly GCF_022682495.2). Lineage (NCBI taxonomy): Eukaryota > Metazoa > Chordata > Mammalia > Chiroptera > Phyllostomidae > Desmodus > Desmodus rotundus. The sequence goes on from NC_071389.1 coordinate 52,745,176, forward strand.
TTTGATCCCTATCAACTTCAGCTGGTCTACCCAACTGTGGGGCATCATCCAGCAAGAAATCTCCAGCACAAAACTTTGCAAACCACTTTTTTTTTTTTAAATATATTTATTGATTATGCTATTACAGTTGTCCCATTTCCCCCCCCCACTCCACTCCATCCTGCCCACCCCCCTCCCTCCCACATTCCCCCCCCATAGTTCATGTCCATGGGTCATACTTATAAGTTCTTTGGCTTCTACATTTCCTACACTATTTTTACCCTCCCCCTGTCTATTTTCCACCTATCATCTATGCTACTTATTCTCTGTACCTTTACCCCCCTCTCCCCCTCCCACTCCCTTATTGACAACCCTCATGTTCTAGTTGTTTGCCTAGTTTGCTCTCGTTTTTGTTTTATGTGTGGTCGTTAATAACTGTGAGTTTGCTGTCATTTTTACTGTTCCTATTTTTGATCTTTTTCTTAGGTAACTCCCTTTAACATTTCATATAATAAGGGCTTGGTGATGATGAGCCTCTTCAACTTGACCTTATCTGAGAAGCACTTTATCCTCCCTTCCATTCTAAATGATAGCTTTGCTGGATACAGTAATCTTGGACGTAGGTCCTTGCGTTTAATCTTGGGTAATGTAATTATGATGTGTCTTGTTGTGTTCCTCCTTGGGTCCAGCTTCTTTGGGACTCTCTGAGCTTCCTGGACTTCCCGGAAGTCTATTTCCTTTGCCAGATCGGGGAAGTTCTCCATTATTTGTTCAAATAAGTTTTCAATTTTTTGTTCTTCCTCTTCTCCTTCTGGCACCCCTATAATTCGGATGTTGGAACGTTTCAAGGTGTCCTGGAGGTTCCTAAGCCTCTCCTCATTTTTCCAAGTTCTTGTTTCTTCATTCTTTTCTGGTTGAATGTTTGTTTCTTCCTTCTGGTCCATACCATTGATTTGAGTCCCAGTTTCCTTCTCATCACTATTGGTTCCCTGAACATTTTCCTTTGTTTCTCTTAGCATAGGCTTCATTTTTTCATCTGTTTTTCGAATAGATTCAACCAAGTCTGTGAGCATATTGATAACCAGTGCTTTGAACTGTGCATCCGATAGGTTGGCTATCTCTTCGTCGCTTAGTTGTATTTTTTCTGGAGCTTTGAAGTGTTCTGTCATTTGGGCCATTTTTTTTGTTTATCTTGGCGCGTCTGTTACTTTAAGGGGAGGAGCCTTAGGTGTTCACCGGGGCTGGGTAATGCTGGTCGCTGCGCAGTGATGCTGTACGTGGGGGCGGGGCCGAGAGGGAGCAATGGCGCCCGCTTCACTCTCCTCTGGATTTCAGTCTTTCACTCCGCTACCCACAATCAAACTGGGCCCCTCTGGTGCTGGTTCCCGAGTAAGTGGGCCTGTGCACACTCTAGGCCCCTGTGGGTCTCTCCAACAACCTCTCCTGTGAGGCTGGGAGTCTCTCCTGCCACCCCAACCCCCAGGGGCGCTTTCAATCAGAGGTTTGAGGCTTTATTTCCCCGAGCTGGAGCCCTGGGTTGCGCAGCGGTCTGCTTCGCTCCCCGCGGTTCTCCGGTTTATCTGTGGGCGAATGTGGTGCCGCAATGTGCTATCCGCCACTCTGCCTGCCCCACTCTCCGCCACTCTGAGTCCGGCCCTCTGGGTTTATCTGTGCAAATGTGGGACCGCAGGGTCTGCTAGTGCTCGGACTGCCTGCGCCATTTGTCCCACACTCCGCCAGTCTCAGTCCCGCCACAGCCACGCGAGTCCTCTCCACCCCAGTGTCGTCTCCGCCCCTCCTACCAGTCTGGATGAATGATTATTTTCTGTTTCCTTGGTGTTGGTCCCCCTTGCTGTTTGATTCTCTGTCGGTTCTGGTTGTGCGAGGAGGCGCAGTGTGTCTACCTACGCCGCCATCTTGGTTCTCCCTGCAAACCACTTTTGACACATTCAGTCAGTCCCAGAACCTTCTCCATACAGTGCACAAATCTTTTTTTTGCATTTCAGTTGCATTTTTACCTTTCATAAAATGATAAATCATAATATGCCAAAAATGTTGCCTATTTTCATCCATCTTCAATATTAAAATGGCTATGAAAATTCACCAATTTTGGTGTTTTTATTTTATTATTGTATTTTATTTTTTAAGTTTTATTTTCATGACACTGAAAATAATTTTAGATATTCCAACAAGTATTCTTTTGGACAATTATAATCAGTTCTAATACCATCCCAGGGATTGAATAATCTATGAAGATAATCATGTAATATAACAGTTTTAGCTAATATACGCTCAATAAATAGTATTTAATGCACGAATAAATGCATGATTGATGAATGAGCTCCTTACAACTATGGAACACCCAGAAACAAAGCTTTAGTCGCTTGAAGATTTTAGTCACTTCTTCAAGGGACTGAAGATTCACTTCCTTCTTGATAGTGACTTGCTGCATGACTTTGAGAAATTTTCTACTAATTCCTCTTATTCTTAATTTCTTCCTCTTACAAACATAGGGGTTTGATAGGCGATGTCCATGGTCCCTTTCTGGTTCTGAGGGGCTGTGATTCAAACAGTCGTGGAAATGACATAGGAGGCAATTTATTCGTAGGAACAGAAGAGGTGCTAGAGCACAAGTCATTTAAGCTCTTACACCCCATCTTCCTGATTTGTCTCCTCAGTCTAATAGACTTTTGAAAATTTTTCAGATATATATTATTTGACCAACTAAAAGATAAACAATGCATAAGGAAAATACACAATGAAAATGAACATATCTTAAGAAAAGTATTCTAATCACTTTTCCATAGAAGAGAGATTTAGAGATGGATCTTTGGGAATAGGAGAAACCTGAAGCATCAGCAGGTTTATTGGTAATCTATGGCTTTCTAAGAAGACAGGTGACCAGTAGCTCCTGGTAGTGTTTTTCCTTCCTTCCTTCCTTCCTTCCTTCCTTCCTTTCTTTCTTCCTTCCTTCCTTCCTTCCACAAATGCTTATTGAATGATTAATATTTGCATGGCTACATGCTAGGGTAGGATTATGAAGATGAATTTGATATACACTTTATCCTCAGAGCACTTTCCCTTTACTAGGAGTGATAAGGCATGTGTATAAACTCTTTAAATTTTCTAAATGGCATGAAAGAAAGTTATGTGAGAATTGCGAGGAAGGAAGACAAGTTAATTCACATTGAAGGAGGGGAAATCAAAGACGTTTTAGAGGAGATGGCATTTAGATTGAGTTTAAATGTCTAAACACCTGTATATTGGACAAAAGAGAATTCCTGGCTGAGGATGTAATGTGAACAGAGACTCACAGGAGCAGGAAATGAAATGCAGTTTGGCCATTCAATTGGATTTATGAAAGTGAGTAATGGGAGATAACATTTAAAAGGATACCATCACATCGAGAGGACCAGGAATACGGGGTTTGGTCTTTATTTTATAGGCAAAAACAAGCCATTGGAGGGCTTGGAGAAGGGAGGTAGAAAACAAATATGTTTCAAGATGATGATTCCTGGAGAAGAATTATGTGTGGTTATTTAAAATGAACATTCATAGGACGATTGCTCAAATAAAGCTCCTGAGCTCTCTTTCTTTCCCAGGCTGCTGACGTGCTGCTGCAGCATGGAGCCAATGTCAATGTTCAAGATGCAGTTTTTTTCACCCCATTGCACATTGCAGCGTACTATGGGCATGAACAGGTAAGTCTGACAGTAGTATTTCCAAAGGCTAGGGGACCACCTAGGTGCCTCAGGCTTTGGTTGAACTGTCCTAGCTTCAAAGAAAAGATATTTAAGATATCCTTTGCATTATTTTTGCCATATTTTTATCAGCTCCACCCTCGAGGAGTTTGGAGATCCATAGAAACATTGCAATTGTGGAGTTATTCATTTTTACTGATAATTTGAGTAAACAAGGGCGGCAGTGAGCACACTGGTAGATGTGTGTCCACAGAAATAAGTCATCCTGAGTTTGAAAAATTTATGGCCATGTGCTCTTCATCTATAGAATGAGAAAAATATTAACAGAACCTAACCTCAAAGAGTTGCTCTTATGACAACCTAGTAGTGTTTGGTAAAAGCTTAATAAATGTCACTGTGTTGATCTAATGACAGTAACAGTAAAACAAATCACAAAGTCCTTTCCAACAGTTCTCTGAAAAAAGGTATTATTTAGAAACTGGGTTTCCTTTTCTCCATTGTCATGGGATGTGTTACGCTCAAAACTGTCTCCCAAAAAATGTTCCAATTTCCAGGACCCATGAATGTACCTGAAAATGGACTTTGCAGATGTAATCAAGATAAAGGCCTTGAGACGGGGTCTCAAGTTATCCTGGATTAACTGTATGGTCCGGATGTAATCATAAGGGTCCTTATAATAGGAAGCAGGAAATCAGACTAGTAGGAGAGCTGGCAATGGAAGCAAGAGGTTGAAGTAATGCAAGAAGGGGCCACAAGCTGAGGAATCCAGGAAGCCTTACAAGCTGAAGATGCAAGGAAATGAAAGCCTGCTAATCCCTTGATTTTAGACTCCTGACCTCTAGAGCTATAAGAGAATAAATCTGTGTTGTTTTAATCCAATAAGCATGTGGTCGTTTGCTACCACGGTGATGGGAAACAGATATGTGCAATGACCTAAAGCAACTACAGAACGATCACTAAATGTGCTTTAAATATGTAATTTGCTTTAATATATGATTATACAACAGGCACATATTTATAAAAGTTGATATTATGTCATAAAGTAATATATATAGAATGCTTTAAAGTTTAGAATGTACCTTCATTTAATAAATAATTTCATTTGGCCTTCCCAACAACGTTATGAACTTCAGATGTGAGTTAGCTCAATTATAGGACATTCACTGAGTTAAGACCTTTATGTGAATTTTTAAAAATTTTGCCACAACCCCAAAATTAGCTGTCATTTGCCCCTTCTTATTAATGCTATACAGGGAGCTCACTCAGGTCAGGTAACATGCCAGAGTCATGCAGCTAATAATAGAAAGTCTGGAATATGTATTCAAGCTTCTCTGATCCCAAAGCCTATGCCACTCTTGTACTAAAAAGCCTCTTATCCCTATTATATTAGTGAACCAAATCATGAAGTACAGGCAGTTTGCCAAGTGGTCGAGCTAGAATTTAAGGACAAGTGCTCTAACTCCAAAGTTCATTGATCTTCATAATGAGAGACAAAATTTTTACACACTGCTTTCAAACACTGCCCTTTAGCTATCCACAAGGAACTAAATAGAATCAAATGAAATAGAAATACAAACGTAATTGGAAAATCAAACCCTAAGCATTCCATTGACATCCTATGTTCCCTCTTCCTTATTGTATATCTGTAGATCACTGGTCTTACTCCATTCTGGAATAGGATGATACCTTTGTACCATTGTACTGCCTGAGGATCCCAAGTTGAAAACCAAACTTACTTATGTGTCCGTGCTGTTCTAGTCATGCCGCCTTTGTTTCTTTTCTTAGCCGGCATAGGCTTGGACACTGTCAGACCTGTGAAGTGTGACCGATTGCTAGGGGAGATTGCTCATTTCATTGATGTGCCGCTCAGAGTGCCCGCAGTGCACTGCAGGGCTGGCCACTAAAAACGCTGTCTCAGGTACAGGGGCCCAAAGCCCAGGTGATGAAAAATTCCTTGCTTTTCTGACTTCACACACAGACAGGATATACACCATGCATATTATCTGTAGAGTCATTCTCCTTGGATGTTAACCTCATCACCCAGCAGAAACATAAAGAGCTTCTATGCATGTTTGGTGGAGAGCTAAATTTGTTTACTTCCCCTGAATATACAGTCACAGTCTTATAAAATTATGCTAAAATGAGGATGGCCCTTTTACGATAAGGGGCTCGCTTTTTGTATGCAAAGGCAGCACATAAGTAATTTATGGATGCTATTGTCATTTGCTAAAAAATGCTGACGGGAGAATGGTACATTCAATATATAAATGTGCCTGATGTGCCATGTTCCTTGCCATTTGTTTATTTACTTATTTTTAAGTAGAAGAGTAGATGTTTTGCACCAAGAGCAATATTTCCTAGGCATATAATAATACTGCTTAATAGACAATCGATTTTGAAGATAGTTTAAATCTGTCCATTATAAAGTCACATAATCAGAATATATGGAGTCTGTTTAAGTGGAAATATGTGCTTAGGAGTGCAAGGTTCTTGAGACTAAACTTCTACTGCTCTTATTACTCCTGAATTAAATATTGGTCTACCACTAGCCAACAAAGGGATAAAATACACATTTCATACTGGTGCTATCACTTCTGCCAACATTTATTAATAGGCACTTTTCTACGTGCTTTAGATGTAATAACTCCTTTAATCCTCACAACTCTATGATGTTGAACTATTATTGTTCCTATCTTAGCAATGAAGAAACTGAAGTTTCAAAAGATCAAGTAATTTATTTAAGATGGCATAGCTAATAAACGCAAGTCTGATTTTAGAACCTTGTTGCTTACCCACTACACTCAATAGAAAGTTTCCCCACATCGCACCCAGCTAAATGTCTTGCCTAGAATTTCTATGAAATATGTACCATGTTCCTGAGAAGTTTCTACCCAACACATATTTATTTCATGCCCCATAGGATATCAAAATAGTTTTAGAGCTTGAATTCACTTCTATGCTTACACCTCAGTCGTCAGGACCAGTGAGGGGTTCTCCCATACATGTTATTTAAGTGACACAGATGCGCCCTAACTTACCTCTTGGGAGCACCGCAATGACTTCTGAAATTCTCAGGGGAGGCAATTTCAGGTTTAGAGAGATTATTTGGAAGGTTTTTAAGTGAACATATAAATGATTTGAAGGAATCCCTATTATCTGAAACGACCCCTGACCGACTCTTAAGTTGTTTACTCCTTTATCTCCCTCTGTCCCTTGGGATATGATCTCAGCTCACTGGGGAAGATGCTGAGTGCTAATGCAGCTGTCTCCCCTTTCCAAAAAAAATCCAGAAAATGACCCAGAAGGTCATTAGCAAGATGACCATGAATGGCATGAATGGTAGTGCTTTGAAAATCAAGAATCAAGTAAACACTGTTGGCTCTAGACAGGGGACATTGGAAAAGATTTTCAGTAAGTAATGGGTGATGTTAGAGAGGATTATTTATGTAAATGAAGACCCAACCTTGAAATTGCTATGGTTTTAAACTTCTTAGGTGATATAATAATAAATTCTTTATTTTTAGGCCAGCTGAATTAGGACTTTCAGTTATTTTCAGGCAAAAATAACTTAAGAGAAAGCCTTAACAATATGTCTTCTTCCCTATTGCTCAAAATGTTGCATTACGTTTTGACTTTTGATACTAATTTCAAATTAATGGATCCTCCAGGTAACTCGCCTCCTTTTGAAATTTGGCGCTGATGTAAATGTAAGTGGTGAAGTTGGAGATAGGCCCCTGCACCTAGCATCTGCAAAAGGGTTCTTTAACATTGCAAAACTCCTGATGGAAGAAGGCGGCAAAGCAGATGGTAAGATTCTGTATTTAGAAGACCTTTACTATCCTTTCTTATTTACAAGAAAATACTCTTGAAGATGATTAATTCTGTACTTATGTACTAATTTGATCTGCAAGCTGTGATTTATAATTTTTAATATATTAATTAAACCCATGTGTTAATTCTTCTTTACACATTTTCTTTCAATTCCTAACATATTAGGTATGGCAGTAAAAAGTAAGGGGTTATCTTAGATAAATTATTCCTATTTGTAGTTATTCACTATTTTTTTAATTGACATGAAATTTACATACAGAAAAATTCTCAAATCTCAAGTAAATATTAAGTGAATAGTTACTTATGCGTATGCCCATGTAAAAACCACCCAGGTCAAGTTGTAGAATATTTTTATCTGGGAGATTGAAGATATTTCAACTGGAAAGTTGTACCCTGGAAATATCCCTTGTGCCTCCTTCTCAGTAAATAGCTTTCCCCACCAAGCATAATTAATATTCTGGATTCCATTGCCGTAAGTTAGTTACTTTTCTGTTCCGGCAGTTAGCATGATTTTGTGACTGCCTTCTTTTGATCAACACGATGATCTTGACTTTTATCCATGTTGTTGCATGAATCATAGTTTGCAATTTTAAATATTTTCTTATTTTTCATTTACAGTTGCCATACATTCTATTAGTTTCAAGTGTATAATTGATTAGACATTTATATAAGTAGTTTGCTATTTTTTTATTACTGAAGATTGTATGAACATTCCAAAATTTGTTTTTGATTCTCCTCATAATGGACAGTTGAATGTTCTCAGTGTTTGGCTTTTATGAATACAGCAGCCAGAAATAGTCATACTTAATTCTTTTTGTGTACATATATATTTATCTCTCTTGGTGGGGGGCATAATTCATACACACACATGAGTAGAATTGCTGAATGAGAGGGCATGCACATGTTCAATATTTGAGGAAATTTCAAACAGTTTTCCAAAGTGTCTGTATACTTTTTCCCTCCCACAACAACATGAGAGTTCCCCATATGCCCCTCAGTACTTTATATTACTATAATTTTTAATAGACATGGAGTTAGAGTGTGATAAGCCTGGGAAAAGAAGCCCTAGAATACCCTTAAAATTTTAAGATACAGTTAGAAGAGAATTTCCTGCAACTTCATATTTTTTTAATTATAAAATGAATTTTGAAAAATCAATTAAAATTTGAGTAATGAAAAAAGTTTTTTTCTTTCTCTTTCTTTTTCTCTTCCTCACAAACTTTATTTTGACACAGATTCACTCAGAGTTACATCTTGTCATTAAATTCTCTCAGGTATATCCAACATTCTTTCATTGACCCCCAAGAGACCTAATTAAAAGCTCAGCTGTAAGAGCTGCTGGCCTTTGCAGCAGAAATGATGCACATTTCCAAAAGGACAAGGTTGTCAAAGCTCTAGAACTTGCAGTTCCTTGGTTCAAAATTGAGGCCGATATTCAGTTAATAAACCTAATCAATGTTTTCATTTACTCATGAGGAAACACAAAGGCCCCCAGAGACAACTGTGAGGAGAGGCTAAGGCAGTTTCCAGTTTTCACATTGAAAGCAGGGCCATTTTATTTTGTAAATTTTGGGAAACGGAGTTTGGGTCATTTTCTATGAGCCAGTGTGCAATAACATAGACATCTCTACAGCATTATAATAAACAAGCTGTGTTGTCAGGACGCAAGGAGCACTGTTCCTTGGACCTTGTTTAAGTAGTCTCTTTGATTCTTTTAGTTTAGAATAGGCAGAGGTACACCTCTGTGAACCACTGAACACATAATTGTGATTTTGAAACCTCCTCTCTCTTCCAAGGGGTCAAGAACTGCGCACTTTTTTCCTTTTATAATCGATGTCATCCTCAGCTTTTTATTTATCTCCGTAACTCCGATGCTCACTGGTGTCGAATGAGTGTCATTTACGATCAGCACGTCTCCAGGATCAAAGGACTCTTGTACCAGAAGTGTTGGAATGTGTACTGCACCTGTATTCCCCTACATACCAGCCTCATGTGATATAATTATAAGTATTTTCTTTCTGCCTGACAAAAGCTCTACATGTCTCCTACTCAACCATTTACAAAATCGAGAGGCAGAGCATGACTCAGATTTTGAAGTATCTTTTAAATTTTCTTCTAATACACACTTGATATTTAAGTCCTGTTTGCACTTCAACCAATTACAAAGAATAAACCAGACAATCTGCCCTGCTGATGGATATGACAAAGGATTTACTGTTAGCTACTTCACTTATTCCAAAATGTAGCTAAGTCTCCAGATAATGTATTTTTACCACGGGCCCTTGTCTATGGTAAATAGACATAAGAGGAAGAATGAATGACCCCAAAAGGAGCTCAGTTTAAAATCTGGTAGTTAGTGTTTCCATGGTAACAAAATGTCACAAATGAAAATAAATTCAGGCTTCAAAATTAGCCAAAATGTAATTCTGAAAGCAACCTCTTCAGTTTAACATATTTGGGAGACTGACCTACTCAGTCATATATATTTTAAGTCTCCAGTCTTCCTTCTTGTACCTCTTAGGACAATGAAGAAAGAGAAATGTAATGTTCATTGGATGAGATTGAAAAAGTCAAAGTATTGTTGGGCTCCATAAGAAGAAAAAGGTGATACAATCCTTACAATATTTAAAATTCAGAATTTTTAAATTTGTTGTGATACAAGTATTAAATGTTACATATCTTTTAACATGAAATAATATTACAAAAAGTCACAAAAATGTCCAGAATATGGTCAGTAAAAACAAGTATTTTCTTTTTTAAAATATATCTTATCAGAATTATCACACAGAATTATTATTGAAAATTTATTTAAGACATCATTGGGAGTTGCTTTAGAGAGCTAATGGTATGTGCTGACATTTCTGAGTTAATATGAATTTTTTGTTTTATCTTTTAGATCTATAAACAGATATAAGCAAGCAGTAACATCTGTTCACCCATCCATTTATCCAATATTTCTTTCAAATGACATTAATGAACATGAACTCTCTTCAAAGCAGAGGCACAGGCACTAAATATTTTCCTTAGAATGATTCACATGTGTTCCTTTGTTTGAAATTTTACTTTATTTAAATATCTCAATAACATGTTAAGTTAGAACAACTAGAACACCATTCATACATCTAATTTTTCTCATATAAGATATAATAGTATATACTTTTTTGTTTTTGCAAATTGGTCCAAGACAAAATTAAATAAATCACAAGGGCTGGAAAATAAATGTAGGTATATACACATAAACTCTGTGTCTGATCTAGATTTCTCCTGACATTTCAGTTTGATTGGCATTTATATCTTCTTTGATGGGAAGAATATCTAGGCCACTTCAGGTAATTCACCAAATAAATAACTTACTTTGAAGTTAATCAGTTCAATTATAGAAGAACAATGTTGGGTGGGGCCAGGATGGCCAAAGGAAAATTATGAATTAATGAAAGATTGTGTTGCATTCTGCTTTACAATGTCCCCCTCTGGACCTCAAGAAATCTTAAGTGACCTCCAGATGCTCTGGACTCCCTACTGTTCTCAGCTTCGACTCACAATGTTGACTTCCCTGGCTTCCAACAGAATGGGAACAAAGGAAGAGTATCATAAAAAGGAAGATAATCAAAACAACCAGGAACATTCTTCTGAAGAAAGGGTGTTCTTCTGAGTCACTAATTAATAAAAAAAATTCAAAGATTTATTTTTCAGTAACAGCCAGGGGAGGAGGAATTCAGCGGCTTTGTTGAAGATTTCCCTGTGGCTTAAAATCTTCCAGGAAAATAAAATGAGAATCGTTATCTAAAAATACAGCCAGCTACAAGGCCTAAATTGGTGTTCATTAAAAGCGAGATGATTATAATAACCATAGGAATAAACTACTTGCATATTTTTTAAATTAATAATTTTTCTTTCTTTCTTTCTTATTTAATATCATTCAAAAATCCCATATACATGTACTTGTTAAGGGCTATTATATTCTATCTTGAATAAAGTACCCTATACAGATGGACAAATAATAAAACAATAAAACATTGTTTCATTGGCTATAGATCAGTTGATTCAGTTACTTTAGTTTTAAAAATTATGCTAAAGCAGATCCAGAATGTAGCAGCTTGGTGTTCAGTTATTCTTACTTTAGCCCTGTAATTCTTGACTATCCAACTAGCTTGTAAGTTATATGAGAGTATAGACTCTGTGCATTTATAGCTTATTGGTCTTAGCACCTAGCAAATTTCTAGGAGGGAAATTAGTAAAAGGGAGAGTGGACATTTTTATTAAGTGTGTAGTATGTTATAGGCATCATGCTAGAAGCTGTCCAATTATGCTCCCCCTTAATCCTTTCAGCATCCTTGCAAGGGTGTTATTACATCTATTGTTACTGATAAGAAATCAATACCTCCAACACCTAGCACAGTACTGGTGCATAGCGATTATTTAATACTTGTTGAGGAATGAGTATGTATCAGCCGGGTGTTCTCATTTGCAAACACTGGAAACTAACTCTTGCTAATTTATAAAAGGAGTATATTAAAGCATATCAAGCAAAATACAGACTCTTCCCCAAGACAGGGTTGGAAAGCTAGGTTTAGAATCCTCACGGTGAAGAATAATATTCAAAATCACACTTGAAAACTAGTCCTGTGAAGACATACTGCCACCCCGGCTAGGCACACACAGCAACCCTTGCATTCTGGCACCAGCAATGCAGGGCACTGGGTCTGCAGCTGGATTTCTACTGCTAGAAATTGCTTGGAGCTATCCCACCACTGCTACATTGCCCAGGAAAATTGGGCTCTGCTTTTTGTATCATCAACTCCAAAGTCAGAGTCTGATATAATGTGTTGGTAGCAGGACCCTATAGATATGTCCAAACCAGGGCATTATAGAGAGTGAAAGGGTTGCTATTAAACATTACACTAGGCCAACAGGCCTAAACCAGGACATAAGGTCACTCTCTGCCAGTCTCGTCCCTTAGCTGCAAAGGGAACTTGGAAATATTTCCAGGTTCTATGACAGAATATGGGTTTTGGCTTCTAATCGGTGCTTTTAGTATAGGAAATTCCCAGATGTCAGAATAGGTTATAAGGTTGGGTGGGTCAAAAAGGACAAAAGCCCATTATGGAGTGAACAATCGAACATTAAATAACTGTCTGCAGTAACAGGATTAATGAGGTCTGCCTCAATCTAAAGCTCATTGTGTTTGCATTATACCTCGCTCTGTGTACCATGGCATGACAATTCTCAGGTAAACGGGCAGCAGAACCTTCCCGACAGTGTTGTAAACATGCAGAGAACTAGCGCCCCCCTCCTAATTTGTTCAACCCAAATCTGTAGGCAATGGTGCTCTGGCCAAGATCTGTAACTTTTAACATTCTCCAGAGGGAGAAAAAATCAATTTGAAAGGAGATACTTGTAGAATTAAGGCCATGAGTACCTCTTAGGTGCGTATTAGTTTCCTGATCTATTCCATTCTGCAAGGTAGATTTGATTAGATGAGTTCCATAGAATTTATGGGAACTAGAAGAAAGCCTGTTTAACATGATAATGGGCAATAGAATATTATTATAACTTTTTAAATTTGTTGCACTTAATTTCCTTTATTGTCATTAACTGGTGACTGCTAGGAGTCTCTCAAGCACTTAGAAAAATCCTGGCACTGCCCATGAGAAGGCTAAGAATCAGAGGGCTCCAGATAACTTAGCTTCTTCTTTCTTGTCGACGACAGTGAATGCTCAGGACAACGAAGACCACGTCCCGCTCCATTTCTGTTCCCGCTTTGGACACCACGATATAGTGAAGCTCCTGCTCCAGAGTGATTCAGAAGTTCAGCCGCATGTCGTTAATATCTATGGAGACACCCCTTTGCACCTGTGAGTATTACGTGTAGTCCTATAGGCCCTCCAGGTATTTGTATGTTTTTACTATTATCAAAACATGTTCTTTAACTCTAGGGCATGCTACAATGGCAAATTTGAAGTCGCCAAGGAAATCATCCAAATATCAGGAATAGAAAGTCTGACTAAGGAAAACATCTTCAGTGAAACGGCTTTTCACAGGTGAATGAATATTTAAATGCAATAGTCAGAGGCAGACAAGTAACATATGATTTTCCTTGTATGTGGACTCTAATGAACAAAATAAACTAACACAGTGGAGACAGATTCCTGGATACAGAGAACAGACTGACAGCTGTTGGGAGAGGGGATGTTAGGGACTGGGTTAGAAGTGAAGGGATTAAGCAAAGAAAAAAAAAGGACTCATGGACACAGACAATAGTATAGTGATTGACAGAGGGAAGGAGGAGAGGTAGAAGAGGGTGAAGAGGGGATAAATGGTGATGGAAGGAGACTTGACGGGGTGGTGCACACACAATACAATATACAGATGATCAATTTTAGAATTATATACCTGAAACCTATATGCCTTTACTAACCAATATCACCCCAATAAATTCAATAAAAAATAAAAACAAAATAAGTGCAATAACCACTAATTTAGCTGATACCCTATGGCACCTGCAGTTGTGTACATAAAGCAAAAACAAACAGTGGCAGATGTTGCAATCAGAGAGCAGGAGCAGAAGGTGGGCAGAAGACGAGGAGCCTAAACTACATGCACAGAAGAAAAGGTAGAGGCAGATGCTGCAGTTAGTACAACAGATGGGGCCTGTGCCAGATGCTGCATTCCTGGCAGCAGCCACAAAGACAGGGACTGATGTTGCCAAGGCAACAGGCATATCAACATCTGTAAGCATATTGTTTCTATTCCATTTCACTCCACAGAAAGCTGCCAAAAGGGGCAGTGCCCATAGTCCTCCTCCTCCAAGAATCTCATTACCAGAATTCATCAGCATCAAATGTGACACTTTTTTCCTTAGTGCTTAAACCTTATGTGCAAATGTATCTACCTATCTAAGACATCCGTCTGTCAGCCTGTAAAAGCTTAGTTAGGGTGGCCACTGAGATACCTAAGAAGGCATTAGCTCCTTTCTAGGCATCTGTGAGAGTCCTTTACAGTATGTTTTTTGCTCTAGAAAAAAACACACTGAAAGGGCAGGTAGGTTTGGAAAGTTGCAACAAAAAAGGGAGGGAGGGAGCAATGGAGAGAGGGACAGAGAAGGTAGCTAAAACCTCAGAGCTACAACTCCCTAAAATGTCCAAAAAGAAGGCAAATTTTTATTGAATATAGAATTTAACACCCTCATTTTTAACAAGATACTATTTTGTTGTAAAAATAAAAACATAGTAATTTGAATTTAGTAAAAACTTGAATATAAGTTAATTTATTTACATGTTACAGATTTCTTGGCTAGTTTGCAACCTCAAAAAATAAACAAAATAAATGTGGCACTATACATTTATGTTGTTTACATAGTGTATCTATGGCACTGGTAAATAATAAAAATGAGGAGGCTCTTTTTCAAACTGCACTAAAGTTAAGCTTGTGCTTCTGCCTTAGGCATCAACCTGTCAAATTTCATTTAGATTTCCAGATTTTTCTTGTCAACCAAAAGGTCAGGAAAAAGGGAGGCAAAGAAAACTACCATATATGGACTGATGATATATACCAGATTATTTGCATCTAATCTCTTAACTTAATGTTCATAACCATTTTTATAAAGTTATATTTATTATCCCTCTTTTACAGATGAGAAAATCAACACTTAGGGAAGCTAAGTAACTTGCCAGGGATTCCTACAGCTAGAAAATCACGTAGCAAATGCCTGCCTAATTCCAAATCCCGTGTTTTCCTATATCTTCATGTTCTGCTACCCAAATATTTAGGCTGCTTTCTACACCCTGTGTAACAGAGCAGGCGCCAGAGCTCTCCTGACCGAAGCTTCAGTCAGAATGGGTAAGTGGGGCTTGTCACTGAGGAGGACGATTGGCAGAACCGATGTTACGGCTGCTGATGTTCTCTTTCCCCACAGGTCCTGCTTAAGGCACACACCGCAGGCTAGTTTTTAAATTATTCTGTTATTCTGTGCACATACATTAGAATCAACTCAAATCAGAAGGTGATTGTCCCTTCCAGAAGATTGTTTGTATGACAAGATTCATGAGGTTGAGTTAAAAGCATGTTCAATTGTTTTATTTTGTGCAAACCTGTGGCTGCTGGAAATAGCATAATGTGTTTATTCTATTCATTTTAAGCACAGATTTATAAACAAAATTTTTCTTTTACATGAAGAATTTACTCTGATTATGAATTTTCTATGTACCAATCACAGTGCTTTGCATGTAGTAAGCACTCAGTACTTTTATTTGTTACTGTTTTTATATGCATAAACACACCCATAAATACACATATGTATATACATGCATGTGTATATTCAGAACTTATTTCCTATAAATAGTTGCTTTGAAAAGAAATAATGAGGCAACTCAGACAGTGGAACATTAAAAATACAGTACTGTGAGTACTATTTATAATGCAGGAAATCAGTGCCGATAACCTCTATTGCAGTAAGATGGTAGCTTTTTACTCACTCAATTACTTATTCAAAAAAGGTTTATTGACTTCCAGTTAAGAGGCAGTGTAGACAGACACGGCTCGCCTCTTTGCACAACTACATCAAAATTACAACTAAAATATAGAACAACCATCACTCAGGACCATCTGAAATAGACTTGAAGGGAAGTCTGACAACTACGGAATTAAAGAAACTACATCCATCCAGACTGGTTGGAGGGATGCAGGTGCAGATCAAACTGGTTCCTCACCCACATGTGGTGGATGAAAATGCAGGAGGGATATCTCAGGAGTGAGGAGTCCCAGCCCCATACTAAGCCCGCCAGTCCAAGGTTCCAGTGTCAGGAAGATAAGTCCCCAAAACTTCTAGTTGCAAAACCAGCAGAGATTGATTCAGTAGAAGAAATTTCTGGAGCCCCAAGCAGTTTGTCTTAAAGAACCCACACTTGGACTCACCTACTCAGACTCACTCCCTCTGAGCTCTAGCATCAGGGTACCAGCTTAAAAGGCACCATTGGCATAAATGGAGGAACTGAAGTGTCTGGCATCAAGAAAGCAGAGGCCATTGCCCCTTTTTTAAGCCCGCCCGCCACAGAGCTGGCAAGCTGGTGCTATATCTGAGACTCTATCAAATGGGTTAGCACTGTTTGACACCTGCGTTGCAGATCCCTAGAGACTGCCCACCCAACTTTTAGCCCCACCCCAGCTGCTTTTCCACATGAATGGCTGGTCTTGGCTCATGCTGCACAACTTCCTAAATTCTATCAAACAAGCAACAGCTGGCCTCAGTGAGCCCTAGACTCAGCACTAGCAGCAGTCAGCCTAGATTCACAGCTTGGCTTTGCTTAGTGATCTGCAAGCCCAGCACAAGTAGCAGCTATCTCAGATAACTTTATAACTCAGGCAATGTGACCCTGGGCACAACACAGAAGGGGGGCAGGTATGACCTTGGCTTGTACCACCCAGGAAACTCCAGGGTTTGCGAACCCAGTGGACAGCTACAAACCACATTAGAGCACCACCACTCTGCCACTGCACAGCTGATCCTCCTTGGAGGACTGAGTTAGAAGGTAAGTGGTCATAGCCAGTCCTTGCAGCTGACTGGCCTAGGTAAATCTCCCATTGATCTGTCAACAGCAACCAAAGCTCAACTACAGTGGAGGGTTTCCTCAGCCCACACAAAGGGTGCACCTCAACTACCCAGCTTGGGTGATAGGGAAGGATGTGCCACTGAACTCTACAGGACCCCCACTACATTAGGTCACACTACCAAGACACAGAGTCAAAGCAGCTTTATTTAATACATAGAAACAAACACAGGGAGGATGCCAAAATGAGGAAACAAAGAAATACAGCACAAATGAACAAACATATCAGAATTCCAGAAAAAGAGCTAAATGAAATGGAGATAAGCAATCTATCAGATGCAGAGTTCTAAACACTGGTTATAAGGATGCTCAAGGAACTTAGTGAAGATCTCAACAGCATAAAAAAGATCTGGTCAGAAACAAAGAATACACCAATTGAAATAAAGAACAATTTACAGGAAAAAGCAGTAGAGCCAAGAATCAAATTAATGATTTGAAACATAAGAAGCAAAAAACAATGAGGACAACAAGCAGAAAAAGGAATCCAAAAAAATGAAGATAGTATAAGCAGCCTCTGGGACAACTTCAAGATATTCAACACTCACTTCATAGGGGTGCCAGAAGGAGAAGAGAAAGAGCAAGAAATTGGAAATCTATTTGAAAAAATAATTAGAGAAAGCTTCCCTAATTTGGTGAAGAAAATAGATAGGCAAGTCCAGGAAGCACAGAGAGTCCCAAACAAGATGGATGCAAAGAGGCCCACTCCAAGACACATCATCATTAAAATTCCAAAGTTTAAAGATAAAGAGAGAATCTTAAAAGCAGCACTAGAAAAGAAGTCAGTTACTTACAGGGGAGTTCCCATAAGACTGTCAGCTCATTTTTCAAAAGAAACTTTGCAGGCTAAAAGGGATTGGCAAGAAATATTCAAAGTCATGAAAAGCAGGGACCTACAGCCAAGACTGCTCTACCCAGCAGATATCATTTATAATTGAAGAGCAGATATAGAGCTTCTCAGACAAGAAAAAAACTAAAGGAGTCCATCAGCACCAAACCATTATTATATGAAATGTTAAAGGGACTTATCTAAGAAGGAGAAGATCAAAACTATGAACAATAAAAGAGCAACAAATACATATCTATCAACAATTGAATCAAAAAAACAAACTAAGCAAAGAAAAAGAACAGAGACAGAATCATGGACACAAAGAGCATTTTGATGGTTGCCAGATGGGAGGGGAGTATGCAGGAATGGGTGAAGAGGTGAGTGGATTAAGAAGTAGTGATAGTTACAGAATAGCCATGGGGATATAAAGTACAGTATAGGATATGGAGTAGCCAAAGATCTTATACGTGTGACCCATGGACATGAACAGTGGTGGTTGGACTGCCTGAGGGAGTGGAGAGTGCTGGGTGGAGGGGGGCAAAGGGGAAAAAATCAGGACAACTGTAATAGCATAATCAATAAAATATAATTTTTAAAAAGATAGATTTATTAAGTATTGCCCTTAAGCAGGGGTGTATCCATTACAATAACAATGTGGTAAGTGCCAAAGACCTAAATGGCAAGAAGGCAGAGGAGATAGCAATAAACTCAGACCTTAGTTCATGATCACCCTTTATAGAGGAAACAACAGTTCAGCTAGATGAATACTTGTGTTTCTTTAAAGAAAATAATATTTTATTAAAGAAAAAGAATTTGCGCATGACCATCCAAGGAAGAGGTGAGAGTGAGACCCAGAGTATTCCCTCTTCTAGAACCAGGTCTGGAATGGAACAACAGTTATTCTTTACTCTCCTACAATACTACTTTACTTCTGGAATACACCTGTGCAGTCTTCTGATTCTGTGTAGACATCAAGTGGGTATCCTACCATTCAATTCAGTCAGGTTCCACAGATTAAGGGCTCAGTCTCATAAGACTGCTCCCTACTTCAGAGGCCAATCACAAGTCCTGGTTATTGCCTTGCTATTGACCTATCAGCTCTAAATCAGAGGTTCTACCACCCCTTACTTGGACTTGATAATTTGCTGTAGCATCTCACAGAACTCAGGAAAATAGTTCACTTACTAAATCACCAGTTTACTACAAAAGGATATAACTCATGAACAGCCAATGGAAGAGAGATGCATAGAGCAAAGTATGCAGGAAGGGAGGTGGGGCCTTCCAGCACACCTGTGTGTTTACCAATCTGGAAAATCCTCAAAACCTGTGCTTCAGGGACCTTCTTGGAGGCTTTATAACATAGGCATGGCAATTAAATCATTGACCACTGGTGACTAATTCAACCCCCTTCCCCTTTCTCCTTCCCTGAGGTCCGATGGTAGTGCTGACAACCCTCTAATTCACAAGGTTGGTCCCCCTGGCAACCATCCAAGCATCTGGTAGTTATCTGGGGGCTTTCCAAAAATCACCTTATTAACATAAACACAGGTGTTGTTGAAAAGGGCCTATTATAAATAACATAAGATTCTCCTTTCACTTTTTTTGCTATTTGAGGAATCAAAGACAAAAGAACAAATATTGTAACAAAAGTTCTTCCAATTGCTTAAGAAATTACAACAGTCTTAGGAGCTCAGTGCCAGGCATGAAGTTGAAAATGAAATATTATACTTATTAGTATATGTCCCAATATTACAGAGTTTATATATCCTTCCTGTAGCCATTATTTAGATGGGCTCTGCCCAACATTTGCTCCTTCCAGCCACCTGTGACATACCATACAGATCCCTGGAGACTAGAAGTAGAGTGTTCCGAACGGATGCTAGCAAAAGAAGAGGTGTCAGGGGAACAATAGAAGAAACTTTGTGAGAATTACTATTCAAAAAATAAAATCTACTTGTTATTACTATGCCTGATGTACCTCACATGTTTTTTTTTCTATTCATCTTAGCTTGCAAGGTAAATAGTAGAAATCAGAATTTCAATTAACTACTTCAACAAATCTAATTATAAAGTATATCTATAAGAATTTTATTGGCGGGGGTCCTGAAACATGCTAATTTTTCCCACAAAAATATACTCCCATTAGGAAAGAACTGACAATGAACAGTCCTCCGGAGCTTATAATGTACTTCCGTAAGCATCAATGCACTTGAAATTTCAGCAGAATGTGGTAGGTAGAAAATTATTATAATTATTTTATAGGAGATAAAACTAAAACTCAAAAAGATCAAAGAATTGGCCTGAGGTCATCTGGCTAGTACCATGAGCCCGAGCTCTGGATTTTTCACTCCATTACCAATGCTCCGTCAGCAAAATGAAAGCTGAGATCATGCCCTCTGATTTAGAGAGCCTCTGAAGAGATAGTGCGTGTTTTTCCTACACAGCCAGGGAAAACATTCAGACTGTGACCTGAATATGACTGAATCTCTCGGGGCCCTCCTGGGTTCCCTCATTCAATTGTCCTGCAAAATGCTTAGGTCCTATAGCTAAAAAGGCATGGAACTCTTGCCATATTTTTCTTCCTTTTATGGAAAAGGATTAATAAAATAGGAAATATTTGTTAGGAAAATGTTAGAAAGTTTATACTTCTTTCTCGAAGGTCCAGATGTGAGAATCATCAGGATTTTATTCTATGTCTGCCTATTTTCCATCACCTCCTCTTCTTTCCTTCCCTGCTTCTGCCTTCTCTGTTTCTCTGATACTCCTACATAGAATGAGCATCTAGAATAGCCCGAGTCAGTCAGGGCCATATTCATTCTCTGTGGCTGTCATTATAAAATACCACACAGTGTGCTGCTTGATAATCAGATACTTATTTTCTCACAGTTCTGGAGGCTGGAAGTCCAAGATCAAGGTGTCAGCGGGTTTGGTGTCCTCTGAAGCCTCTCCCCTTGGCTTATAGATGGCCAACTTTTCCCCGGATCTTCACATGGATGTCTTCTGTTTCTGTTATCTGTGTACTATTCTTCCCTTCTTAGAAGGAATCCAGTCATATTGGATTAGGGACCACTCTAACGATTCAATTTTAACTTGTATTCCTTTAAATATAGTCACATTTTGAGGTTATGGAAGTCAGGGCTTCACCATATTAATTTGTCATGGGGTGGGGAAGGGGAAGGGGTGGCAGGCATATGATTCAATACAATTCAGCCCATAACAAGAGCCTTCTATTTTCTTATGGTGTAATTTTGCAGTGCTTGCACCTATGGCAAGAACATTGACCTGGTTAAATTTCTACTTGATCAAAATGTTGTAAGCATCAACCATCAAGGAAGAGATGGGCACACAGGTAAGACTGTGACAAGATCATCACTAGTTTCTGATGCATGTCAGAAATTGTCAAGGACAGTGGCAGTGGCATGCTCAAGAGGGAAGAGGGCAGCAGGAGTTGTCCACCCCAATGAGGAGAGATATTTTATCAGTTACATCATTTAGAATTGATGGTGCATGGTTACAATAAAAAGCTACTGACCTTGGGTCAGCACCAGTCTTGTGATAAATCATCAGCAGTTGATTATCCCTTACGGCTTGCACCAAGAACAGACTGGCCACACTGTCCTCCCCTTGGTTTGCTGCTGAAGAAAAATACTCGATTTGGGTCTTTGTTCTTTGATGTCTACAAAGATGTTAACCTTTGTTCTTGGCAATTACAGTGGATATAGGAATACTAGAAATTGTGCTAAAATAAAGGCAGTCTACAGAGATCAACTAGAACAGGATACTTCTTTTGCTTGAAGTACATCTTGTTTGTGCAATAATAGAATTAATTGTTTAGCAAAAAAAAAAGTTCTTCCTTGATACTTCTGGTAACAAGGTTATTATGTGGCAATGACTGATTGTCTTTTGAAAATTAGGGTGGTTTTCCTCTTTTTCTTTTGTACTCTCATTCTATTCCATTATAGGATTGCACTCCGCTTGCTACCACGGTCACATTCGCCTGGTTCAGTTTCTGCTGGATAATGGAGCTGATATGAATCTGGTAGCCTGTGATCCCAGCAGGTCAAGTGGTGAAAAAGATGAGCAGACATGTTTGATGTGGGCTTATGAAAAAGGTATATTTTTCATCATTGCACCTCTGTAGTAATACATGGAACGGTGAGCATAGATTATGGCATCAATAATTTCTTTGCTTGCATGATTTGTACACTTCCATTTCTCTGTAGATTATATTTGAGTCATTGGGGACTTGGATCAAAGCGTCCAATAGATCATCGCTAGGGAAGGAAACTCCTGAGCTGCAGATAAACTGAAGGCAATCTTTGTGTTGACACTTTGAAAAGAGAATGAACTATCACACTCCTAGGTACTAGAGAAACAAAACTCTGATAGGTAGTAATGGATACTTTCTTAGCATAGACATAGAGCAAGTCTTTATCTCTTATATGGGGGGAATTTTTTAAGATAGATTCAAAATTTTAAAAAAGAAAATAACACAAAAAAGAGAAGGAATGTTTTGTCAGATCTGCTGACAGTTCCTCCGCTAGAAAAAGTAAGGGAGCCAATGAATTATTAGAGCTCAAAGTGGGGAAAGCTTGGGCTTTGATATGAGAACACTTGGGTTTAAATCAAGTCAAGTGCTTTGATTGTGAGCAAGTTGTTAACTATTGCTGAGCTTCAGTTTCTTCATCTGGAAAATGAGCATAATGACAACTCCTGTTTTACAAGATTGTAAAGAGTAAATGAGGTAGTATGTGCAAATTGCTTACAACAGTATCTGGCACAATATAAGTGCCTAATAATTGGTATTTCAGTAATGATAACATTGATAATGGTAGCAATATAGAAATAAAGATGATTGATAACAATTTTTTAAGGGAGAGGAATCTTCAGACATTTAGAAGGTGAAATGGCATCTTTGCCATTGTTATTAAGATATATTGTACCTTAGAAGGGAGCTGTACATAAGTGATCTCTATACGCATGAGCTCCTGTGGAGTTTAAATTTCCAGATGACATGGAGCAATATGCATGTCATTGAAAACAGAGTTACAACCGAATATGGTAAAATATGTCAGACTTGGATGCCTGCATTGCCTTTTTCGGATGTTTAAAGTATGTAAAGAAGTGTTCTTATCTTTTTAAGTGCTAGAATCTTCGAAGTCCATATTAAAGAACGATTACTAAACTGGAAGATTTTTCAGAGTACCACGTTGATCTAAAAGGTTTTCTGCCTAAAGTAAGACAGAAGTTCATTAATGAAAGGAGAGGTGGAATTCGATGGGTAGAAATGGGGAGCTGTAAGAAGATATATGAGGAAAAGAAAACATAGAATTCTGAAGATTTCTAGTGAAAAAAAAGGTATAGGAGTTACTTTAATAGATAAAAGTGAACAAATGTGGAATAGTAGGGAATGAGTGAGATATAAGCGTGTTTTTTAAATTTTTTATTTAAGTATTGTATAAATACACACTCACATTTGCACATTGCAGTTCAATGAATTCTCACAAGCTAAACTCACTCTAGCATCCACATGAAGAAATGAATCCTGACCAGCATCCAAAATCCCTACTTACATTTTCTTCCGGTCACTCTCCAAAAAGGGTACTGCTCTCTTCTTGAGACCTATATTAGCTTGCCTCTTTCAGTATTTTATGTGAATGGAATTTTATGCTATATATGTCTTTGCATCTGGTCTCTTTTGACCAAGAATTTGTAAGATTCATTTATGTTGTTGCAGATAGTTGTAAATCATTCATTCTTATATAGTATAATGTTTTGCAACTATATCACAATGTATTTATTCATTCTACCGTTTAGGGGCATTTGAATAGTTTTCAACTAGGGATTATTAAAAACACTGCTGCTGTGAACATTCACACACATGTCTTTTGATAAGTATCTGTATTCATTTCTGTTAGGTATAATGACTCTGCTTTGTGTAGAAGAAATTTCGAGTATTTCTATATTTGAGTATCCATTGGAAAATCTTACATATTCTGAAGCTTCAGGAGGCCTCACTAAGTTCTAGTTACTCAACACGTTGCATTTATTCAAGTGGTTCTCAGTGTCTCTTAAGAAATTTGAGTTTCGGAGAAAGACTGTTTACAAAGTATTAGTCTTCCGGAAGACAGCTCAGAAATAGCTGCGCAGCTAGCTCTTCACAGGGGTTGGCTTTGTTTGTGTTTAGTTGATTGAGAGTGATAGTTGAAAACTGGTTTTACTTCATTTTTTCTTTGTGGATTCCCATACTTTATGAAACAATAAATCATTGTGTAGTCTCCTAAGAGTTTCTACCAAATGACAACAAAATCCTGTAGCTTAGAGGACTTAGCCACTGGTCTCTGCAATATATGCCATGCTTGTCACCCTTAAGTGTTCAACTAATGTGCCAAGCATCAGTGTTGCATTTCATTATTACTATGAATTTTAACAAATTGAATGTTAGTACTCAGGAGACAGATGGATATTTTGCATATGTTCTAGGGCAGAGCAAATCAAACTAACAAAATGAAATTGCTGTTATTTTTCTCTTGCCAGAGAAATGTTGCATCATTTTCATGTGTTCAAGGAGGATTGAGATGACCTTTTAAAAAACATTGTCAACAGTACGCTGTCCCTGTTTTATTTGGATAAGGAAATGCTTTCCTTTCTTGTTCCGAGAGGGATTCACCAAATTAGTGGACGTGCATACCAAGGGTTTTCCTGGGCGACTTGGAGATGGAGTTGAAGAAGTACTAAAACTTCACTTGGAGTTTCTTCCTTACAGATTAGAGATTACGTAGAAATGGCCCCATCATGACTCCCTGTCCTAGGAAAGAGACAAACCAGAAGGCAGCTCCATAACCAGCTTCTGCCTGTTTCTAAAGGAGTACTTTCGGATGTGCCCAATTTGAACAGCGTGTCCTAGTCTACCCTCTCAAGAGAAAATTGAGAGTCTTCTTCAACAACATTCATCTCTGAATGATTCTAAGACAAGTTTTCCCCCTGACCCAAACAAAATTTTTAACTGACTTTCTCTCTGCTGTTCTGATAAAGCAGAGTTCAGGGGCGCTTTGCAGTGCTGGAAGAGTTATCTTTTTTTAAAACACTTTCAGGAGAGAAGAGCTGACTTACCATGGCTCCCTGTGGGATGAGATATGAGAAATACTTTCGTTTACATAGCCCTTTTTATTTTTTTATTTAAGAATAGTTGATATACAATATTGCATGTAATACTGGTTTTGGGTGTACAACATAGTGATTCAACATTTTTATACCTTACAATGTGGCAATGTGATCACCCCACTAATTCTAATAATCATCTTGTCACCATGTAACATCATCAAAAGACTGTTGACTATATTCCCCTTCACCTTTTTCACCCATTCCTTCATCCCCCCCCTTCTGGTAACCACCCATTTGGCCTCTGTTTCTGTGAGACTGATTTTCTTTTGTTTTGTTTCTTTGTTTGCATAGCCTTTTTAACCTAACGGTATCAAAATCAATCTTAGAAATAATTTTCCTGGTGACCTTGGTTTTACACAGAAGCCTATTGTTTAAATATCAGTATTTCTCTGCCAGTCTGCTCAGAGCTCCAATTTTACAATATTTAGAGGGTTTCCCATCCCTAAGTCTGCCTTCTCCCCACCCCCTGCTTTTTTCCTACTATTCCATCTGAAAGTAGCGATAGCTGTCTCACTCACTTGGATTTGTTCTGCCCTTTCCCTGGGGTACAAAGGACTTGTATGAATCAATTTAAATTGGCCAGAAGAAATAGCCAGCAGCCTGCTTATGTTCAAATCCTCTGCCCTAATCACCAGTATGGAAAAACCATTGAAAAGACCTACACATAATCTTACATCCATTGCATTAAAGATGAATCTGCCAAATTGAAAAGATCTCCGCCAATTAGAATTGAACACATAGCTCAATAGTGTGTCTGGCAGTTAGATTTGAAAAGGCTGCCTTTGACAAAGAAAAGCTCTCCATTATGTCAGGCTGTTTAGGGTCAGAAAAATAACCCAAACTAGAAACAGAACTGAAACTTCTCTTTAGCTAAAACTTCTTATTTGCTTCAGCACTGACACCAGTTAAAGTAATTTACAGAGGGTCCTATTCCAATATCTAATTATCCTGAATACAATATTTGTATACAGCAGAGCCATTCTAATTCACAGTGACAGGGAGATGCAGTTGGAGAATTAGTGAGTAAGTGAGCAAAAACAATAAAAATCACAGCTCCTGTATCATGATATATACTTTGTTCATTTCTTTTGACAAGTGTGTTATATGGTGAGAATTATTTATAGTACACATACTATAGTGTGTTCTCAACAAGTAATGAAGTCTTACAGTGGTGAGTTCCTGCAGTTTTCAGCCAGTTAAAAATAACTAAGAGATAAGGGTGGAGGAGAAGTAGAAGGCAGAAGAAGTGGATTTGTTAAATATTTTCATAAATTTTTATCAATGGATTGTAAATGTTAAAGTTTCTTCTATACTGAACTCTTACCTATGGGGAATTAAGTGACCCTAGTTTACTGAGTGAATCGAATTTAGGGTGCTGGTGTGGATTAAGGGTGGGGTAGAGGAAGGAATATACAAAGGAGTTAAATGGTGGCTTTAAATTTGTATGTGATTTTGTGTATGCTGGTTATATTTCTACATGTTCAGTTACTCTATTCTTTAAAAATAAATAAAACAATACCAATTCTCATAAGAATAGGAAGAACATCCATTCTTTTAGGGAGATAACAGAAAAATACTTTTGAAACATAACTATGTAAGAAACCACATATATTAAAATGGATAGTGGAAGAGAACGTAGTCGTTAAGCACTTAATTACATATGCTTGTATAACTGAATTGTCAAAATAACTCTTTAAATTTGTATTATCGTTCTATTACAGATAGTTGGAGACTTAGAGCTGTAAGTCCTCCTTGCCCCAGCCCCGCCGCTCTGAAGGGCAGAGCTGCTGCAGCGGAGCTCTGGCTCAGGGCAGAGGGCAAGCCTCTCCATGCCACGCTAGACTCAGACAGATCTACGCCCACATTTTATCCTCATGAATTAATGATCTTGGATGAGTTATTTAACCTCTCTAAGTCTTAATCTTTAAACTTAAAATGAGTAAATTAATAACCACTTTACAGAATTCTGCAGGGGGCTAGGAATAAGGTGTAAATCTCTGGAACATAGCAAATTCTCAATAAAAATGGTGGTATCTGTTATTAAGTACATAGCAGAGGTTTAATCAATATCCACTTGACTCCCAAATCTTGTGGTCTTTCCTACTTCACAACATGCTTTAGTGTCTGGTAAGAGATATGACACATTCAGATAGTATTAGGATGATGGGTATCTTCTACAAGCCCACTAACGAAGGGTGTGTGTTCCTGCCAACACCACTGGGCCAACTTGGAATACATAAAAATGTGTCGTTTTGTTGTATTGATATCTCTTATTTATGACTCCAGGAATACCATTCACTTTATGTTTTTATTTTTTGAGGGAGAATTTTTATTACTTTTATGGACAGAAAACTCAACAGCGTACACTTAGTCCAGCTTTGTGGCCAGTTCTTCAGCCTTGGCCTCTTCCAGCTTGGCAATGTGAGCCACTGACTTTGCCTTCACAGTGGCAGTGGGTGTCATCATATCTGTCATTGTGATTGGTCCAGATAGCTTCCACCAGCATAGCCAGAGCTCCTTTGTCTTCCCAGGTAACCTGTGTGAAGGCAACAGTCATCAGATCTTCCTGCAGACTGGACGCCCCGGCCTGGCCTCCCCCTTGATGATGCAGTAGGGACCCCCATCCTCTGGCACAGGGCAGGCAGGAAGATGACCAGCTGGGTGGGATCCACATTGTATGTGGTCACTCCCAGCTCCTCTCGTATTCTACCAGGTGGTGACATTGTTGACTCCTACGTAAAGGACAGGTGGCCTCTTGTGGGGCCACCCCCTTTGCCAGCAGCTTTTTTTCTCATCCTGGGCCAACAACCTCTGCTTCTTCTCTTGCTCTGTCTCTGGTGTGTACTTGTGGGCCAACTTAAGCAACTGAGTAAAACCTCAGGACTGAAGTGAAATCATGAAGATTTTGAAAATCACTAATCTAAATATTATGAAAATAATCTAAAACAATTATTCTAACATTATATAACAATTATATATCTGCAAGCAAATATATAAAACAGTATTTAAAAACTTTAACACATATTTTCAAGTCTCTTTACTGCAGCATATTTTTCTCCCACAGTCACGTAGAAGCGTCAGAAAATTTGCAGCCATGTTTTTCAACAACCACACCAACTGACATGCTGGGTTCCTTTCTTTGGGGTTCTGAGGAGCAGGTAAAACTCAACAAGTCCACAGTAGAACTTAACACCTTTTGTGTCTCCATCAGCCATTTTCTCCTACTGTCTCCCTATTCGCTCTGTCATTTAACAACTTCACTGTCCAAAGTCACCATAGTTAGAAATCTGGATTGATGCTTGACTACTTTTTCTCTTCCAGCATCCTCCCCCTCCCATCCCATATTCATTCAGTGAAAATATACTGTTTATTTCACCTCACAGATGTAACAGAAACCCTCTGTGAGTCTATTGCTCTGTGTTCTTTTTGCTCCTTGCCAATAAGAATTGTGGTTCTCAGTGCCAGAGTTTGGTAGAAAGGAAAGGAACTATTTATTCAAAAGTTATACAGGTTTAGAATAATGGCAGAACCCTGCCATTAAATCTCACTCCCTTTAGAAACAAACACCCACAAACACACAGTCCTGCCTCCCCTTGCCAAAGCAGACCAGTCAGTGGAAAGAGATAGAAGTATGTAGGGTAGCTGCGCCGATTCCAATCAGTATTCTGACTCCTTCCAGTGGTCCGAGCTCCGCTAGCTAGGCTCCTGCTCTTAATCCAAAACCGCACCCTCTTGGGTGGGCCATGGAATCCTTCTGCATTCTTTCAAACCATGTGGCCAAGACCCCCTCACTGCTGCTACATGGTCAAGAGGCTTCTCCTTCCCCACCTGCATGGTCAAGATCCAGTGACAGAGAGAGCCTGTCACGGTCCTCTTACTCTCCTTCCCCAATGGTCCAGAGCTTAAGCCTGGCTGAGAGAGGGAGCATGTGTGTGGCAGAGAGAGAGAGAGAGAGAGAGAGAGAGAGAGCGAGTGAGCACTCTCTACTCCTACACCTCATAGGTAAGCCCCAGTATGGCTGCTACACCTTGGTTTAAATTCCGGTGCAGATCTTATCCTATTTCTGACTCCTCCTGTAATCCTATTTCTGACTCCTCCCACACTGGGTTACACCTGCCGGTAGTCTAGTTTATCCTGCCTTTCTTGGCCACCATTTTTAGTCCTGGCAAGCAGGGCCCCAGGAGGTAGGAGACACCCTCCAAGTCCCTCAGTCTACATCACATCTCTGGTTAGAGTCACGCCCATCCCTCTGGCTCTGAACCCAGGTACAACTTTTAACATTACTAAAACACTGGCCAAGTTTTTTAGACATGCAAAGTAACTCTCAATGACCCTGGTCTGCTTTCCCCATTCCCCAAGTGATAGCTGTGGGGTTTTTTTTCCATTTTGGTTTTGGTTTTCAGCACCCTATTACACAAATACATTTTGAACTCCTTCTCTCTTTATTTTTGCTATCACTGTTTTAATCCATACCCTGATCCATTTAGTAACTTCATAACTAATCTTTCTAAAACATCCTTTGAATCCATTTTCCAACTATAGTCTGAGCAATATATTCAAGGTACAGGTAGGACCATATCATTCCCCAGCTTAAAATTCTTCACCAAGCCACTGTCACTGAGACAGAGAGATCTGATCCAGATAACTCAGATCACTGGAGGGAAGGCCAAAGGAAGAGTTTGCCAAGCAATTGTGGGCAGTCTAGGACGGGATTGGCTGAGAAGCTCAATGCCTCCGGAGCAATGGAAGTAAAAATAGAGAGCTCTCTGGCCAAGGGCAAGCTCTCTGGCTCCTGAGCTGGTTTTCTCTCAGGCTCTGACTCCGGCTCTCAGGCTTGCTCTCCGGTGCTGCAGCTGCCTGCCTTTCCCAACTGACGGCATTGTGCTGTGAAGGAACTCCGGGCCCTGCCCAGGATACAGCTGACCTGGCAGAGGGTGGTAGGGTTATTCTTGGGGTGTCCCAGAGGGAACAGGCTCTGAGGCAGAAGCCTGCTATTCTTCCAAAATTGGGTGGTTTTTGTATATTATATTGTTTTTAGTTTGTAAACTAAACCCATAGAAACAAGATAACTAAAAAAACAGAAAAGATAGAGGTCAGAGTTTAGCCTTAATGGATAGGCTTAAGTGATTGAAGCTGTGACTTGATAGCCTTAAGTAACTGCTCTTGAATAAAGACTTCTTTGCTTTATCACCAAACCTTTGCCTCTGGTACTTTTGCCTTGAGGGCAGCAGTAGGCCGCAGAGCCCCAAGTGCTCTTCAGTAATACCACTTTTAGGAAAAAGTCCCAGTTTGTTATAATGGCATGCCCCATGCCCATGCTCTGTGCCGTTCCTACCTCTCAAACCTCGTATCAGTTACTCCCGTCACCGGGGGCGACCTCACATGCCACAGTCACAATCACATTCACTAGATCACCAACATTCCCTGGGCGTTCACTCTGTGCCAGGCATGTTGTAAACACTCCATACGCATTAACTCATCAAATCTGCACAATAACCCCATGAGCATCCAATGTTCCTAAGATGAAATGGTGGGGAAGAAAAACAACGTTATAGGGAAATAATGAAATCGGTACTTTTTCTTTCAGAATAATTATGAATTAAATCCTCTGTTGCATAAGTGACCATGACAGAAACACTAAACTGTCTTTGTAATAGCCCTTTGAATGGACAGATAGCCTTAAAAAAACAACCTAGCCTTAGAAAATAACCTAGGTTTTAAATAAAGAGCTATTCAGAAAGTCGAAAGCAAAAAGCCTGAGGGTTGGGGCAAGGGGGCAGGCTATGGAATCCCTCCAAGTGTAAGGAGTAAAGGAATATGAGAAGACAAAGGGAAAGCATGGAATTTGGGGGATACAGACAGGACTGAAAGAGTGGGGAGCAAGAAATGAAAGAGTATCCATTCGCAGGATAGCAGTGCAAAAGTATTTGTTGTTCCTACATATATCACATTATTCCATGTTTCCAAGCCTTTTCTCGTGCAGTTTTCTCTGCTTCTACAACCTTCCATTCTCTCCACCCCACTTCACTATTCACTTTTCTGATGTCTACTAAGCTTTCGAGACTCCATTTATGGACCCCCTCTTCCAGAAAGTCTTCCCTGACAGTCCAGCCAGTGCGCATGTCCTTTCTCTATGTTTTATTGTACCATGTGCCCGTCTCTTTCTCTGTATTTATCACTTCAGAGTGAAACAGTCTCTCTCCTACTAAACTGTAAACTTCTTGAGAGCAAGCATTTGAGCTAGTTTTTTGTCTTCCAGAAACGTAATGCAATGGCTGATTCCTAATAGCTGCTCAGAACATGTTTGTTGGAGTCAAACTGAGTATGAGCAGGTGTTTCAATCACAAAATTCCATCTCATTTCTTACTAAATGGCATCTGATCAGTCATAATATAGTTGATGTTCTCAACACTAATTACCACTATTCTGTTGTCTGCATTGATATTTCTTTAAATATAATAGGTTTATAATTAATTGCACAATCCTAATACTCAAATTAATAGGCAGAAAATTTTAAAGAATATTCCAAATAAAGCTCCTCTTTTTCTGCATTGGAACTGTGAAAATTTTCCCTCTGGCTGGAATGCTTTTCTTCTCCCTATTTGCTTAATAAACTCACACTGATCTTCCAAGTCTAGCTTAAAAACGATTCCCCAAGGAACTCTTTCCTGATTTCTCCACCCTGTTGTAAAATTGCAGTAACATGCACATTCACAGCATCCTCTACCTTTCCTTCCCAGAGCTTGGCTAAATAAAATTTGAGTGAACATTTACATAATTATTTATTCTTTTCTATTAGACGGAATTCTTTACAAGAGTAAATATTTCAACATTATCTTGTACCATTCATTCAAATGAAAATTTATTAGAAACCTAATATACAATAGACACTGTGCTAGGAACTGATGTAATGCAGTGAGCTAGACAGACAGTACCTCCCTGCTGTTAAGCCTACGTTTCTAGCAGGAAGACATAGGCTGCAAGCAAGAAAACAAATAGAAGCTACCAGATAATGACAAGTGCTATGAGTAAAATAGGAAATTCAATGGTGGGTAAAAAGTTCAAGGACACAATTTAAAATTGAGAAGTCACAGCGGATTTCCCTGGAAAGATGTCATTTGAGCTGGTTCCTAATGGGTGCTCAAAACTATTTGTAGAAGGAAGAGGAAGGGAAAAGAAGACCATGGGAAGGAGAGGGGGAAAAAGGGAAAGAGGAAAGCTAAGCAACTTGGTTTGTATATAATGTTCTTTTGCAAAAGCATTTATGCCTGTATATGCTTATCTCAAGGTCAAGGGCTAGTGGTATTCCTCTTTGGGCCTGGTGATTAAGGGGCAAAGATAATGGAGGGGAAAGGATGTGTGCTCCCTCTCTGGGATATATAACTAAATCACCTTTCAGATTTATGAGAATATGTAGCAGGTTTGGAATTTTTGTCACCTCTGATCAAACTGACAGTGTGTGGGACCAGGACGGATGGGAGGAGGGTGAGTCATAGAGGGGCTGACATCAGGAGCCACCCTCTGGTCCCATTTTTCAGTGCTTCTGGAAAGTTAGTTTTTCAAATGATGAGAAGAGAAGAAAGTAAAATGTTGAGCAAAATCTTATCTATATCATTGCTGTGAAAGTTTTATTCTTTAAGGCAGGTGTACAGAAAGACCCAGACTCCCCTTTGAGGACCTGGACTGTGGGATCTAGGAGGTCAATAAAAATTCCTTGGCTTCTATAATCAAGACCAAACTTCCATGTACTCTATTGAACCTTGGACACAAAGGGCCACAGAGTTGCCAAGTCAGGGAGAAGATTTTTGTAGTGGTATCATTTACCATTAATATTCAAACTTAGTTCTTAAAATGATCTTCATAACAAGTTTCTTCTATGTTCTTAAAATAAATTCTCTTGTCAATAAATAGCATCCAATGTTCCTTAGATGAAATGGTGGGGCAGAAAAACAACATTATAGAGAAATAATGAAATCGGTACTTTTTCTTTTAGAATAATTATGAATCAAATCCTCTGTTGTGTAAGTGACCATGACAGAGACACTAAACTGTCTTTGTAATAGCCCTTTGGATGGACATATAGCCTTAAAAAAAAACAACCTAACCTTAGAAAATAACCTAAGTTTTAAATAAAGAGCTATTCAGAAAGTTGAAAGCAAAAAGCCTGGGGGTTGGGGAGGGGTTGGCGGGCCAAGGAATCCCTCCAAGTGTAAGGAGTATAGGAATATGAGAAGACAAAAGGAAAGCATGGAATCTGGGGAATACAGACAGGACTGAAAGAGTGGGGAGCAAAAAATGAAAGAGACTTCAAGCCATCAGTAGCATCTCATTTGCCAAAACCTCAGGGGCTCCAATGAATAATACTCTGAAAGTGCAAAACATTATTATAACTGCATTAGGCTAATAACAGAGCAACCTCCTATTTGGGTAAAATACTTGGATGTAGATAGTAAGTTCTGAGATAGAGGAAAACATTTTATTTAATTAGTGGAAGTTTGATTATCTCCGGATGTGTTCCATTAGTGTGCCTTGGTTATCAGGGTGTATCCATTATCAAGAGCTTGGCTCAACAAGTCTATTTAGTGAGTTCCATGAGAGCATATTTCTGCTTAACTGCTTGTGGCCAAGTTTCAGGGATCTAGGCCCTCGCAGTTTTCAGGTCGCTTCACATACACTTCGGTAGTTCATGAGAGCAGTGCTAGCAGGGGAGAACTTCCCATACATGTGCGCCTTAGCCCACAGTTAGCAGGAGGTGAGAAATCAGGCAGAGATGCCTTCCAGAACTGAGAGGGCCTCTTGGCATTTCTCTGGCAGCCTCATGCTTATCATCAGCCAGAACCCAGGCACTCATTAGGCTCTTGATGAAAAGCATCCCAAAGAAAATGCCAGCAAATTGTGCCACTGTACTGGCAGGAAATTAAAACTGCTCAGAGCAAGTGGAGCCAAGAGAGCTGTTGAAATAAAAGGTAACATCCAGGGTGTGATCACTGACTTACACAGGCATTCAGGATTCAGGATGCAGCATTCTGCTTCGCTGGGGAAAGCAGGAGTTCTCTCTTGGCTTGTCAGCTGCAGTTAGTCCGGCAGAGGAGCTGAGACGGGCCAGGCGAGGAGGTGGGCCCAGTGAATTAAGCTCTGTTGTGCTTGAGTAAACGCTTGGGGTTTGGGTTGTTTTCTTTCCCCAAAGATGACTCTCCTAGGAAAAACAAAAATAAGAAAAAAAATTTTTTTGGTTCTGTTCCTATTCCTGCTCCCAAGCATTTAAAGACCAAATTAAGTGAAAGAACAACTCCAAAAGCACGACAGGTCCAGTAAAGGGCAGGGGGAGGCGGGGAGAGCAACAGTGTGGAGAGGAGCAGACAAAACTTCAGAACCTATGAATCCAGCAATGGGACAGATGAAGGGTTTTTTTAATACCAGATAAATTTTTTGTTGGTGATGTTACTTTCCTCCTGAGGCGAAAATGGCCTTCAGAGATGGGAAGAAAGGTAGGTGTTCCACACATAGACGAAGCACACTCAAATTGTCATCACTCTGGGTGCGGCAGGCAGAGTAGTGAAGCACTGTGTGTGCGTACCTGCTTCTCCAACCAACTCTGACAGCACTCTCATCCTCGCCTGCAATGTTCCGGCCACACTGGCTTTCTTCCATTTTCTGAATATGACCCGTTTGCTCCCATCTTGGGACCTTCACATTATCTGTTCCTTCTGCCTGTTAGGCTTTTTCTGTACAGATTTGCCTCTCGGAAACGGCATTTGGGTCTTGAGGTTTCCCTGGATGTGAGCACAGGAGAGTCCAGAGAAAGAGTGCTAATATTTTAATTTTATTATTTTATTTTAACTTTTATTTTATTATAACCTTTTTCTAACCCATTATTTTGTTATAACCTATGTTCATGATTGGAGAAAATCACAGATCCGCCTGTCCCATATAGGAAGCTAGAAAGCTGTGGGTGGTAAGAAAATGTCCAGTGTTGTTACCTCTGTAGATTTAATTTTCACTGCAAGTTGAAGCAATTGTAATCACAGTGTTCTGTTTTGTTTTTCTTGAAGAAATTGGTCCTGGGATGTTGTATTCGGAAACGCTTTTAGTGTTAGTAAATATCTTCCCTCTCAGGAACTCGCATGCTCTGTTAATTGTAATTCCTTTTGAAGGGAGGATTTGATAATCGTGCACACCTCTCAGCATATACTCCATATATACATTAGCTAGGTGTATTCTGAACCAGCACTAACTATGAACCCTGTGTTTGGATAAACAAGCTTTTTCAGTTCCTAAAGTTTGCCATTTTTACAATGAGTTCTTTTGCATTTCACAAGTCTCTTTGCAGGGTCTTTAAGGTTGCCTTTGTTTTCCCCTTGTATAAAATAGTTTCTGTAGATTATTTTTATAGTGAGAGCATAAAATATTGTTGAAGTTTAGTTCTATTTAAAATCATTGGTCTATTCTGAGGAGCACTTAGCATTTTTAATCATTCACAATAACCTCACGATTTGGGTGGTTATATGCAATAAAAATTTATATCTCAGTTGTGTAACAGTCCAGGGTGGGCATTTCTGGTCAGTGGATGGATTTTCCCTGTCCCCTAAAGCCTCAGAACCATTTGCACACAGCCAGCCAACTGGGAGTGTAGAGAAAACACACCAGTTTCTTAAAGCCCAAGCCTGGAATTCACATCAGTTTTGCTCAAGTTCCCTTAGTGAAAATTTGTCCCAAGACCATAATTAGATGCAAAGGGGATGAAGAACTGTTTTTCCTGGGTAGGCAGCCATGCCCAGTGACAAAATCCCTATGTGAATAGGGAGTACAAATATTGTTGAGTAGCCAGCTGTCTCCTGCCATAAAGAGTTATGTAAATTATCTCAGTGCCATGTGATGCTTCAGTTGTCAATCAAATGTGATGCTCAGTCATAGCAAATACATATCTCCTTCCTGGTTACCATGTGTGCTTTTCACTCTTACAATGGTCCCTTTATTATATACTCCCATAGCATGGGATATTTCCTTGTTTCCATGTTCTCATCACTTTTATTTGTTCAACTACAGTAGGCTTCATAAAGGTAGGACCATCGTCACCTTGCTCATTGTATTCCCCAGTACCCAACATAGTGCTTACCATAGTGCCTCATTTAGAAGAAACTTCATGAGTTATTTTGAATGAATGAGTGTACTAAATTTCCACTGCAATATATTATCTCTTAAAATATATCCTATGTTTCAAGCTCCCTCTGGTCATTTTTAGATTGGTTGGTAAGTTGAATAAATCAAGCAAAAATTAAAACCCTCTGTCCTTTTTCTCCCTTCAAAAAGGACACGATGCAATTGTCACACTCCTGAAGCATTATAAGAGACCACAGGATGAATTGCCCTGTAATGAATATTCGCAGCCTGGAGGAGGTACCGCCTTCCTTATTGTTTTTGTTGTTAGAACAATATTGTGCCTGAAGGTAAACCTGTATTTTTATTACTGTCATTCAGGGATGAGAAAGGAGAGCATGTCAGATTAGCTTTATTTGAAGAAAATTTATGGCTGGGTGAGGCTGCATATATACATACAGCCTCCACTAAGGCTGTTTTCTAACCCATCAAACTAAAGCTCCTTCAAGTTCAGCGTTCCCTGGACTGGGTGTTTGTGAGGTTTGTCCGTGACCGCGAAGGCCTGGGTAAGCTGAGAGCAGTCGTTTCCCATTTCAGTAACCTATTAAGGCAGGACAGAGGATATTCATATCCAGACACAAATTAAATCTGCTGCAGTCTGCTAGACCTTGGATTTTTAGTCTTTTTTATGTCGTTTCTAAATAAATACTTGCTGTACAGTTTTAGTATCCAGAGAAAGGCCTGGTTTTAAGCTGTAGTCTCACTTGGTTTTCTTAGCAAATTTGTCACCTGCCTTTTTCTCTATAATGTTTAGCTTTTATGTAGAAAAAAAAAAACTGATTGCTACTTTTAACGCTATAAAATAATTTGATTTCTAGATGGCTCCTATGTGTCTGTTCCATCTCCCTTGGGGAAAATTAAAAGCATGACAAAAGGTATTTTAATATGGTACAATTGTTATATTTTATTACCAAGGATAACTATTGCCTCAACTACGATAACTTTCTATTTCGTTTTACATATTACAAATGATGACTGTTTTGTACACATAAACAATGTTATCAACACACCACTCTTTCTGTAATTAACCTCATTTGCTGTTCTGTTTTGTATACTTTTCTCAGTTCATGACAGTATAACAGTGAAGATTGTAATTCAAGTAAAAAAATACAATTCTAGTTAGTTAAACTTACATTTGACTATGTAATTTGAAGTCTTGTAAAATTATTTTTTGTTTTTGGGTGTTTCCTCTGAATGATTTGTGTGCTTATTTCCTGACATCTAATTGGCATCCCTTTGTGGTCAAGTTTATGGATCTTTGGCTAAACTCGTTGTGATAGGTTACAGGGACTGACCAGATAAGACTCTTTATCATGATGGGATGTGAACTGTACTCTGGGATTTGCCAGGTCCTGCAGACAAGCAGGTTGTTGATCAGATCAGGAACAAACTCTTAGCCCTGATAACAAAGGTCCGTAACAGAGGGAGAACTAACACGCTTTTGATGCAGGGATCATTTGTAGCAAGGTTTTAGCATCACCTAGTAGTCACTTACAGCTAAAAAAAATAAGTGTTACTAGGGACTGACATTCTTGGTTAAACAAATTATATTTTTGCATGCATGTGTGCACATCTGGTGTGTGCTTTTCATTTTAAAAAATAAAATAATTCCTCTTTGCAGAGAAAGCAGATGTTCTGCTCCTGAGGGTTGGATTACCTTCACATTTCCATCTTCAACTCTCAGAAATTGAGTTCCATGAGATTATTGGCTCAGGTAACCTCAGAAAATACTAGTCTGCTTTAGTTTAATGAGCTCGAGATGATGTGTTTATTTATTTCTTTTAAACAATTTTAGGTTCTTTTGGAAAAGTATATAAAGGACGATGCAGAAATAAAATAGTGGCTATAAAACGGTAAGCAAGCAAATGAGAAAACTAAACATCCAGGTGGAACGGTGAACTTTGAGAAGGGTAGGGATGGTGAGCCCCTGGCTTTCGATTCATCCGCTTCCTGAGGATTTCCTGTTGCTACCATTTCCAGCTACCGAGCCAACACCTACTGCTCCAAGTCAGATGTGGATATGTTCTGCCGAGAAGTGTCCATTCTCTGCCGGCTCAATCACCCCTGTGTGATCCAGCTTGTGGGTGCCTGTTTGAATGACCCCAGCCAGTTCGCTATCGTCACCCAGTACATATCAGGGGGCTCTCTATTCTCCGTCCTTCATGAACAGAAGAGGTATGGGCCTCTTGTTCTCAGTTATTATTTTACGTGTCAGTGGGACTCCCCTTGCAACAAATGTCTCAGAGGCTTTCAGCTGGGGGTAAGACTTTGCCTTCTGAAATCTCTGACTACTGGGAAATATGGCATTTTAAAGATGGCTAATAATTTATGCCCAATAATTAGTGAATAGAAATACTTCAGTGCTTTCTTAAGTGAAATTCACTTGAAGATAACCAATTCAAGGAATTTAAGCTAGTTAACTGAAACTTACCGTCTTTAGGCTAAATTTGACTTATCAATAAAGCAGATATATGTAAAGTCAGATAAAATAATTGCAAGGGTGCCAGTGTTTATTTTAAATAGTTTTTAAAAAGAATGGTCTTATACAAGTCTAATTTGAATTCATTTTCTAGATCTATAGATACAATAATTAGATGTGATTTCACTCAGTGAGTATAGATTTCATTTTTATGATAGTACAAAGAAATTTACCATAGTATTACAAATATTATAAAATCAAGCAGAATATTTTAAGTAAAAGAGTTTA
Organism: Desmodus rotundus; assembly: GCF_022682495.2. Classification (NCBI taxonomy): domain Eukaryota; kingdom Metazoa; phylum Chordata; class Mammalia; order Chiroptera; family Phyllostomidae; genus Desmodus; species Desmodus rotundus. Next base: position 52,784,146 of record NC_071389.1, read on the forward strand.
TTATCTGAATTAATCTATAATTAAACACAATCTGGTGTACAAAAGCTATTTTTCAAGATTTGTGGAATTTTCAGCTTATTCTTTGATAAAGCCAAAATAGGCTGAAACTATACAGAAAAACAAATCACACACATCATTGATTTCTTTTAGAAATACATGGTGTTGGCTTTGACCATTTCGCCCTCTTTAAATGTTTTTCTTTACTTCCAGGATTCTCGATTTGCACTCTAAACTGGTTATCGCGGTCGATGTTGCCCAAGGCATGGAGTACCTGCACAACCTGACCCAGCCAATCATACATCGTGACTTGAACAGGTATTTTTTCCCCTTGAGTACTGAACTTAGAATTGCGTAACTGACTAGCAGTCTAAGACACATTTCAGGGAAGATACATTATAGATTTATTACAGATCAGGGTTTTCTGCTCTGTGGGTAAGGCAACAGGCTACCAGAAGCTTGGGTAATATAAAGTTTTGTCATTGTGTTTTACAGAAATACAAAGCTATGTAACAACCTCTCAGGGATCTTTTAAATCTATTAAAAATTTCCACAAAGGTAGTGATATCTGTAAGATTCACCAGCGGACTGGTTCTTAGGTCAGTAAATTCAGATCAAGGGTCAAAATCAATCACTATTATAGAATGTCGTGTCTTCAACAAAGTCAGGTGCTATAGAGGGATCTGATACGAAATTTCCTGAAACAACGCGTTTGTGCTACCACTTCAGTAGTTTTGTAATTGTAATTCAGCTAAAACACAGCGGGTCATTTACCGAGTTTTTAATGTGAAAATGTTTTCGTGTGGAATACAGGCTAGAAACAAATACAGAATCAGAGGGTTCCAGATACAGAATCACAAAGGATTTCAAAAATACTTTTTTTTACACAGTGAAAAGCGTTCTCTAAACAAAGTCCTAGAGGATGGCTGATAACGAAACGAAGCAGTTTTAGGTGAAGGCAGAGCGTAGGCTACGTCATTCTGTTTACTTACCGCTCCCCACTCCCAAGGGGAGATTCAAGAGCCATCACTGTGGAATCCCAAGGTGCTATGGGGAATAGCTGGATAACCACTGATCTAGTTTACGAAACAAATCAGAATATTGAAACCAATAACTTCGATTTCATGATTAGCAATCAGGTTCATATAGAACCCACATAAGTCTTTTGTACAAAGTCCACAGATCTAAAACAACTACATATTAATTACTTAAACAAATTACTCCACTAAGTCATTCCTTCAGTGAGAATTTAGGTAACTACTATGTTTAGAGTCTTTATACTTGGCGCCCTGGAGCTTGCAAAGTGAAACTGCCGCAGACTCTGTTCCCAAGGAGCTCCTGTGCTGCGGTAGAGGGAAAATCCTTACCTAAATACATTTTAGTTATAAAATAACAAGTTCTATAAAAGGGATAGTGAAACTTTTCAGAAAGGAGAATAATAAGTACTCTTGAGGACTTGAGAAGCAAGGTCATGGAAGAGGTGACATCCCTGAAGGAAGGACAGAATTTGGAGCCATAATCTAGGCTTAGGAAAGACAAAGAAAATAGAAGTTAGAAAGTTAAAGGCATATGGAGCAACGATGTATAGTTTCATTGAAATGTATAAATATGTACACATAGCATATGTAATGTATGAAGCAGACTATTGGGGAAAAAATCAGAAAAATAAATCAGAACAAGAGCACAGAAATCAGAAATGGCTCACCTGTGGTAAATTAGACTCTTCTGGAAGTGACAATGGGAACATTTGAAGTAGAAATCACAAATTTGGAACTGTACTATGGAAAGATTAACCCAGCATCTTTGTAAAAGGTCAACTTGAAGGGGAAGTTGAGAAACTAGTGAAGCAGAAGTTGCCGTGATCTAGATGAGAAGCAATGAAAAGCACACTTTCACCAGTGGCCGTGAAAATGAAAGGAAGAGATTGACAGGAAAGATGGAGAAAACAAAAGAAATCAGACATGAGAGTGGTTGAACCATAGTTATTGGAAGTAAACATATGAGAGACTCTATATATATTTACTAGATTTCAATTGAAAGTAATTTCTTCATTATTAGTCATTAGTTCTTTACCTCTCTTTTAAAAACATTTATGTTAATGAACATGTTGCATGTCAGTAACATTATTTTAGAAACCGGTTTAGATAATAAAGTAGCATAATGTGAACGAGTGATTTGTGGGTGTAGGAATGTAATCTTCTTATCACCCGAACCATTTTTGCATGTGGTATTAAAATAAATGAGTGATCAGTGAAAGTTTTTTTCTCTCTGTAAACCTTCATTTGCGGGGCAATGGAATATGCCCTGTTAGTAAGTGCGAGTTGTTACCAACAGGTTATAAAGCAGGACCAAAAATGATGTTGATTAAAAGTGAAAATAAAGCATTTACTATATAAGAGAGATAAGTTTATGTTTGCTGTTTTTCAATCTCTAACTTAAAGGATTAAATTATACCAAAAAGTCTTCAAAGTTTATGAAACATGACTTCATAAGTATCTTCAACCTCAAAATGTCCTAAACTATTTCATTTACTATTTGTGGACTGTTTTTGATTAATCTTTAATCTGGCAACACTAAAACTGTCTTTCAGATTAATGCAGATATAGCATTGCATATTGCCCAGGAGAGTGAGTGTAAGTCCTTCCCCTCAGAGCGCTTCCCACAGTCTCACTGGGTACATAGAACACATGCCCAGGAAGCAATTTAACTGCTACTGAAGGTAGAAAATGATAAAGGGCCAAAATGATTAAGCAGCAGTTTTCAAAGGATTTCAAGTAAGTCAAAGATCAAAGCAGAATGAAAAGCTTCTTGGAGGGTGGAGAGCTAAAACTAGGCTTTGGAGAACAGGGATGAATCTGTCCTCAGTCTCTGTACAACAGACTCAGCCTTGCATCCCTGCAATACTCACACAGCCCCACTGAGAGCGGTAGAGGGAAGGTGCACATCACAATGGGAGGAACTCGGACATATGTTTGTATTTGTATTGAAATGACCTTTTACATCCTTCTCTCCCTCACCACGCTGAGCATGTCAGGATTTCAAGGGGAGCTATCCTCTTCTCTGCCTCTCAGAGGAGATGTTCAATCAATGCATTTTTAAGTGAATCAAATTCTTGGAGTGTTTCTATGAATGTCATTTTAGGGAGCAATGGCCTTATTGGTACTAGACAGAGTCTAACTAACTTTCCCCATACCTTTTATAGTTCTAAAGGAAAGGGGCTATTCAAGTCTATTGATCAGTCCAGAGAGAGGAAATACTTTTATCTTTGGTTTCGTGGTTGGTGGTTTGTTTGATGGAAGGAAAAAACTCTGCCTTTCCCCTGGCAAGCATCTTATGAAACAAGACTGAAAGTTAATTTTCATCTTTAGTGTATAGGAAGGAGAAGTTCAAGGAATGAGTAAGGAAGTGGTTTTTCTACCATTTATTTAGCACTCAAATTGTGAAAGGACCCCTTCTCATGCATGTTATTTAATCTTACAACAATTCTATAATGTAGTTATTATCTCCATTTTACCAGTAAGGAAACATTAAAATGTTCAAGGTCGCATCGTTGTAGTTTTCTTAACGCTGTTTTATGCTGTCCCAACAACAACAACAAAACCCAGTCAGAACGGGAAGACAGAAGGATGTCGGTGATATGGATGAGCATCACCCTGCTCTTTGTACCTCAGTCCTTACCAAGCTTAATTCCTGCAACCGAAATCATTTTCTATATCATCTCCTTATGCTTCCGTGGTCCTGCTTTATTTCTTTTTCTAAACACCATGCTCCGTTACTGTGGAGCAGAGGTTGCATATGAGGCAAACAGATAAGTTTTCTTTGGCACATAATGTTTAAATACTTTTAAATGTATATAGCTAGAGGCAGGGATGTGTGTCCCATTTTGTTGTAGACCCCACCACCTGCCAACTTACTTACACCTGGCCCAATTTATACATTTATTCTGTGCCATTGGAGCTTGCAAAGCATGGTTTACAGCTAAAGGCTTTAACGATTTTTGCTTAATACCAGTAACTGTCTGTGTTTTCTTGGAAAAGTACATTTTCCAAATTGTTTGATCTTAAACCAAAACATCATTGCAAACATTTTTGGATCAAATGAATGGTCTTTTTTCCTGTGTAAGTATATAGTACAGCAACACTGTGAACAATGAAACAGAGATACTTCCATCCCAGGGTAAGCATGGCACTCCCTGAGAAATGTATATGAAAGCTTCTCAGAAGCTGTAAAGCACTATAAAAATGCCATTTGTTATTGCTATTAATGCCTCACTCGCTCTGATAAGTTGAGAATGGGAAAACATTCCACAATATTCTCGTACATACAGATATTTCTTTTTATATAACACAACTAATTAATCGGGGGTCTAGGGAGGTCTAGGTCTGAGGAAGACTCACTGTTGGTTTTGAGTATCAGCTCATTCGGGTGACTATAAAGGAAAATAATTAATGATAGTCTAAAAATAGCCAACTTACTGATGACAAATGACAGCTAATTTAAAACGACAAAGCTGGTAAGGGCTAAAAGAATTTTAATTTTGAAGATGACATTTAACTAAATTAGTGAAGATTGCAGAAAATAGCAAAGAAAAGTTATTGGTAAAAATTTTAATAACTGTTTTTAAGTTGAAGTGTGGATTTGCATTCCAACTGAATACAAAATATAAAAGCCCTGCATTTTAGAAAAAACAATCAAGTACAAATAAACAAATTATTAATTGTTTTTCTAATTACCTAACTCTTAAGTACAATTGTATTCCTTGGTTTGCAGAAAATCCACTCTCAGCTATGCCTTTCACTTGTGACTTTTCTACTAAGCAGTTATACAGAAAGCCTTTAACATTCACTGGCAAATACCATCTTACAGAAAATTCTGAATAGCAGACACAGACAAATTAATTGATTACATTACAATACTTATAGTAAGTCTAGAAAGAATACTCATCAAAACTTGTGAAACACTTCACAATTCTACTTTTGTAATTCTCTAGTTTAAAACCAATCACAGTGGCATTTTAAATTTTGTCAATTTTTAAAATTTATTTCCAGGTTAAAGATGTTAATTAATGAATGAACATATTTGAATGCTTGATATGAGCCAGAGTCTGTGCTGTGGCTGGGGAAACGGCTGAGCAGGACAGACCATGGCCCTCTTTCTAGCAGAGCTTAGAGCCCAGTGAAGTATTTCTCAAAATTTTCCAGTTACCAGAATCATCTGGAGGCCCTCATTAAAAAACAAAATTCAAAGACTCTTCACTTGAAAGTACAGCTTGAGAATGTCCTAAACTGGGCCTGAGAATCCATACTTTTAAGTAAGATTGCCAGCTAATTCTTATGATCAAGCAAGGAGAGGAAACATTTTTCCAGAATAGTGGTTCTCAACAACTCTGCTGCAGAGTAGAATCTGTGGGAGAACTTTAAGAAAACTCTGATGCTACTTAAATTAGAATCTCCAGGGGTGGGGACCAGGTATCGTGTCTTTAGAGAGCACTCCGAGTGATTCCAATGTGCAGGCAGCACTGAGAACAGTCTTCTAGTCTGAGGTAAATTACATCTCTTAACCATCTGCCATATAATATCATTGTTCTATGCTGCCAGAACAGAACAAGAATAGTGGGGAATCAAGTCACAATGTAATTCCAAATGCTTTGAGAACCATCTCTCTAAATACAGTACAACCATGCATTCTTTCACTCATTCATCCAATAACGAATGTAAAAGAGATCCACAGACCCATGGACTTATGGTGCAGAGTAGGACTCAAGACCCAGGCGCTTACGTGGGAGTTGTGCTCTACATAATGAGGCGTTTTGGATCTAATTTATACTTCATGGTTGGCACTAGAAAGGTTCCAGGAGTGTAGAATCTTCATAGGCAGCCAAGACAGCAATAAAAGTTTCAATATTGGACAATTGCAGTACACACAGTTCATATGGGTATTCAAGGATATAAAATTCTGGGAAATTGCAGAACTATATATAATAATAATAATAAATCAACTCCTATGTATAAAGGCTTACATGAATGTATTTATGTTTATTATGTACCAATGCACTATAAGTAATCCATGTTTTTGTGATGTTACTAACCTTTCTGAACTGGAGTTCTGAGGGAAATAAGCCCCATGAAAAATGATTTGAAGGACAATTTTCTCAGTTCTCCCAGGGATGAGACATAGCTTTTTACCATTTGTCATGCATAGAAGTTAAAGTGTTACATAACGCAGCTGCCTTAGTGTTTAGGGTCTAGGGACTTAAGGGCGGCTGTAGTTCTGAAATGTTTTATGTCCAAAATTGTGAATGTGACCTTCTACTTCCAAATAAAAAAAAAAAAGAAATTGGAAAAGCAATTAATTGCCGCCTGTGTCAACTTCATTACTGCTTTGAATAATGATAAGAAAAACTAAGCTATACAAATTTTTAAGACAACATTTGGATTTGTTAGGGTAGGTTATCTGCTGTAATAATGGGCCCCAAAATATATAATGGTTCCAAAACAATAGAAGTTTGTGTCTTGAGTGCATGAATACACAGGTGTTGGGATGGTCCCCATCCATGAAGTCACTCAGGATCCATTTTCAGTGTGTGGCTTCCAGGGTCTCCTTGGGGACCATCCTCATCAAAGTGAGCACAAATGGGGCAAGAGAATGGGAGGTGTGCATGGCACGGTTTAGGGGCCAAACCTTAGAGTAGTGTGCCTCACTTTCAGCCACAGCTCATCGGGAGGTACCGGGAAATAAGGTCGGTCCTTGTTCTCGGTGGAAGAGGAAATGAGTTTAGGTGGGCAGTCAGAGACCATGTTAAATGTACCCCGTTTACACCAGTGACGACAGGTCCTAGGGTCTGGGACAAGACAATAGTGAAAAGGCTGGTCTAGACGGTCATGAATCGATCGCACAAGTATAAATACTCATTGCAAACTAAACATATTTCATTTTTAAGCACAGTGCCACAGTTTATAAACTAATTGGGAAATGCAGAGAAAGTTACTTAATAAAGTGTATTATACATGGATTAATTTTGAAATAATTCTAATTCACTTTTGTTAGCTTTGTTAAAGACATGAGACTAGCTCTGGGAGTGTGGGGACATGTGTGCCTGAATGAAACAGAGTTCAAGAGTAAAAACATTGCTGTAATGAGATATAATGGTATGAAGCATGCTATATAAACATAAATTTGAAAACATAAGTCACAGTTTCATGCGTTCTGTGTCAGTGAAAACATACACATACACACATTTTTCTTTGAGTGAAAAATAAAACACAGGAAGACTATTATTATTCTACTCAAGTACCTTGCTGCCCCTTGTCCAGTAGACAGAGTTTCTCAGCCATTGAATTCAACAAATTACTCTAATCCTATTTATGAGCTTAGCTCAGGTGTTGATGTGGAGTCGTAACTTCCATGCCTATTTCTGACACTCCTAGTCTCCATGTAAAGTCAATCTTCTGGCCTCAGCTTTGTTGAGGAGGGGGAAATTCTTTAGTCCTCTTAATTTTTTTATGGCTGACCTAACAATGAAATTGACATAAGACCAGATGAATAAGAGAAGAGCCAATTTAATACATATACACAGGAGATTATAAATCATGCTCAGAAATTATTAAAGCAGGCAACTTTTTACACAAAGAAAACAATAAATTTGTGAGGATTTTAAGCAGGCAGCTTTTTAAACACTTTTTATACAAGAAAACAATAAATTTGTAAGGGTTTGACAAGACAAAGAAAGTTAGGTTTTGGTGCTCATTAGTAAAAAATCTAAAGAGAAAGAAGGCTTAGCTAGTAAATTAGTGAAGCAGGAACAAAGCTTGTTTTTACAGGCTTGTCGGCCCTGAATCCTTCAATTCTGGTGACAAGGGGTCTCACATAGCCCTCCTGCCTGCTGGAGCAAGAAGGGCACTTTTGCAGGGGAGATTTCTGTCCTACAACATTTCAAGGAGGAATGGAGGGTCAACAAGCCCTTCTTGCAGGGGTTACTTTTCAAGTAACTTTAATTCAAAATAATTAATGTGCCATTGTGGGATTTGGGGGGTCTATTTGCTTTGGCCCCTGAGAGTTCCCTCCTCTGAACCCTCCCTGGAAGTTTCACACATTAAAAGTTGAGCTCGTAGATTATGTCATCTCATTGAACCAATCTCTTAGTCCTGATGATATGTCAATTCAGTTAAACTCATTTTAGGAGATGGTGATCCACATGGGTCCCCAAAGTTAGGCCTCTAAGGTCCAAGAATCACATGTTTAATAAGTGGCATTTCTATGAAAGTCAAAGGAAAACAGTAGTTATTTCTCAGATTAGACTATAAATCTAGTCTGAGACTGGAGGGCAACCAGTGGAGAGCAGAGATTTCTGGATGTGGGAGTCGATGTATTTCTCACGGTTTGAATGCCTCTGATGGAGTCATTGGGGGGTCAGGTAGACTGTCTGAGGCACGTGCACATAGCAGGCGTGGAAGATGTCTGAGCATGAGTCCGGCAGCAATTTCCCTGACGGTTACATCGAGTCATTCAACTAGTTTGCGTGGCTTCCAAAGAGGGAGCAGTTTTAGTTGTTAGTGACTTCAAGCTAGAACATGGGAGAAAAATTGGAAATATTAGCTTTGAGAGTTATAGCCAAATATGAGCAAAATAGAAGAATTCAACATCTAGTCCAGCTCATAGGTAAAGAGCAAAGTCTCAAAGATAATTAATAGAATGAGAATATGATCTCCACAAATAAGTATTAGAGTTTCTAGTCACTAAAACATAATTTTCCTGTCTAAAATTCATCCAGTTTTTTCAACCAGAGCCAAATTTAGCCTAATTTGTTTGAAAAATAATCTAGTTTCAATAAACTTGGTCTGAGTATTCATACAAGTGCAATAAGAATAGCAATTGATCATATAACCTCTTTTAAATCTGCTTTGCTATTTAAAAGGGATTTTCAGATTGAATTTTAATAGTCTCCCAAGGCTCAGAAGCCAAGCAAAATATTTGTCATCAGACTTTTCCTGTCAACACCTTTAGATTCAGGTTCATGTCTCTCTTCTTAAGGTTTTCAAATCCTGAAGTTCTTTGTATCTGCCAGGAAGTGACCATCTTTACTCCGTAGTAAGGTTGCTAGGTAAGCTACAAGCAAAGCACCAGGCCAGTATTTCCAAGGGGCTTTATTTGATTCCACAAAGTCAACCTTAGATCCTTAGAGCTGTCTGGGTATATCTAAACTGATGTAGGTTTCTCTTGAACATGACATTTTGGTAAAAGCCTTGGTAAAATAACCCTTTTCTAATTGTATCCTATTAGCAGAATAGATTCTTAGTGAACTTACATGAATGACTATATTGCTGTGAAAATCAGAATGCCAGTAAGAGTTTTTGAATTTTGGAGGTGTCAGGTAGGGAGAGAAAGGTTTCAGTTCTGTTCACAAAGATATAATTTAACAAATTTCTTTAAGTCATAGATAGTTTAAGAGAAAAAAATTTAATAATTGGAAAACAAAGTTTAAAGAACCAGTAATATTCAAATAAAAATTTATAAACATTGAAATTGTACTCATTAGTTAACGCATTCCCATGTACTAATTCTCATTGCTCTCGATCTTTTGTTCACAGTTTTATGAATTCAGGTTTTCCTTAGTATTCTATAAGTGCTTATCTAGTTCAATGGTATGATCTGAAGGTTATTAGAAGCCTATATTCTAGTATACTTTGAATGTCTTTGAAAGTGAAGCACATTTGTAAAAGCATCAGAATAAAACAATTAACTGCCTGTACATGACAAAATACTTAAAATGGCATAGTTAAATATCTGGTTATAATGCAATTGACAAGGAAATTTGGTTATTTCTGTAACACACATTTTAAGATCGTGACTAGAATTATGACTGATAACATTATATAAGGACTTTTCAGGTTTTTAAGAATCTCATATAGTCTTTAGAACACTCATATTAATAACATTCACCCATGCAATGTAACTTAAGAAGATTTTTACCACTTATTCAACTATCCTTCCCATGTAATTTAACATACTAAATGACTATAATTAGTTTAATATCTTCCTTTTTATAAAAAGAGAGAACAAATCCTTTGAAATGTTCCAGGGATCCTGCAAAAAGAAATTCAGTTAGATGAGGTCAAAACGACTTCATTTAGAATTTGATTATAAGAAGTTTTTTTGAAAGTATATATATATCAAAAGGTTTTAAAACACTTAGTCAAACAGGACCATAGTTCACTGTGAAGCAATACTTAGTTATCCATTTAATCATGGTGGCAATTAAAGACTTCTCAGGCAAATACAGAAAGTTAAGTAGTTGTAAGCAAAAGTTCTTTTGACATGAAGACCTAAATGAAGACAGCATGAAACACGGTTGCTAAGAAAAAAATCTGTGCTTTCTAGGAAGATTACTTTAAAAGGTAAAGAAAAACCTTTTACAATCCTTTATCAAAAGTCGAGCAAAGTCCAAGGAAACTATGACCTTTTGGGAGATAAAATAAAATTAAGTTTTAGTTTTACATAAGTACACCATTGGCATTAAAGCTTACTTTTAATACCCTTATAATAAATTCATTTATTCTTATCTAGCTTGATCACATAAAGAAATTCCTGTCTCAAGATTCTTTTTTCACAAACCTTCTGCAGATTTTTCTATGTCCATTTTAGCTTGTCCCTCCTTCTCTTACGCATTAAGAAATGCTGCGGTGATTGCCGGTGGGGGTGGGGTAGACGAGGGGCGGGTGGTGATGGGCACACCGGACGGGGCCCAGACGACGTGCTGCGGACGTGTGCACCTGACACCTGGATAAGGTCATTAACCAGTGTCCCAATACATTCACTAAAAAAGTAAGAAAACACCACCTTTATTTTAGGACAAAATTACTTTTTATATTTTCCTCAAAAATGCATCCCTATAGTTCATACCTTCTTTTATCAACATATATTATTTTCTTTCATGTAGAGTTGTTTCCTTATTATTTCTAGTAGTCTCGTATTAATTATAATATTCTCACTTTATTTTTATTGTTTACACTATTACAGATGTCCCCATTTTTCCCCCCTAGCCCATCTCCACCCAGCCCTGGCCCTCCTTCCCTCAGGCCACCACCACACTGTTGTCTGTGCCTGCGGGTTATGTGTGTGTAACTTCTCTGACTAATCCCTTCACCTTCTTTCCTCCAATCCCCCCGCACCCCTCCCAGTGAACACTAATGATAAAGCCATTGTGAACTGTCCTTTTTGTTAGCATTCTGTGGATTGACACACTTGATACTTTTTATAATTTCCAGAAATAAGTGCGTTTTCATGGAAAATTTCTCAGTATGGCAAACAACAAGTTTACTAATAGACCCAAATTTGTCTTCTTGTTTCTCTATAATTAGATGCCAAAAGTAGACAAAACTTTGTTTAGTTATTAATGTTCAATATTTTACCTTATCTGGAAATGATCTATATATTTAATGAATTTTCATCATTTAATTAACAATAAAACTAAAGTTTCAATTTACCAAAAACATTCTAGAAGCTACTTTTATTTAAAAAGATTTTATCTCTTTATTTTTAGAGAGAGGGGAAGGGAGGGAGAAAGAGCAGGAGAAAAACTGCAATGTGAGGTTGCCTCTCACATGCCCCCTACTGGAGACCTGGCCCACAATCCAGGCATGTGCCCTGACTGGGAATCGAACCTGCAACCCTTTGGTTCACAGTCCAGCACTCAATCCGCTGAGCCACACCAGCCAGGGCTGGAAGCTACTTTTAAGTACATCTATTATAAGGCATAATTATTATAACTAAAATCTCTTATCTCATTTAAATTTATTTAATTTATTTGTTTTCAATAATTACGTTTTAGTTACTTATGAAAATTTTATTATACCAAGTTTGTTTGTGTGTGTGTGTGTGTGTATGTGTGTTTCCTAACAAACTTTGTAATGGACACTGCATAAACTGATCTATGGTCTGGCCATTGATGAGTAGGACCTATCAATCTTAACAGCAACTCAAACCAATAAGCCCATTTGTGGCTGAACCAGGGAGGCAAGAGGCATTCCCTAAGACAGGGGAGGCGGTGGGTGTGGGGGAGGCATCCACACACAAAAAGCAGCAGCCCTCACAAGATCCAAATAGTTTATTCCTAGAGTTAGCCTAAGAAAGAACTACGAGAAACCCTGTCATCAAACAGCCATTCTAAAACAGGGTGTTTCCTCCCATTGAACAGAGGAGAGTGTTTGATTCCCTAAGCTTGGACCCTCAGCCCATTCAACTGCCAATCAGAGGTATGTATATCCTCTGGCTGGTGGAGACCAGAGACAATAGTTTCACTGATCATAAAGAAAAAGATGAAAGAAAACAATGATCATTTGGGGGAGGAATGGAATCAATGGAAAACAAGAGTACTCATCCCAAGTTTTTACCAAAGTCACTTATACCCAAGGAACTAGCTGCACAAATACTTTCTGTTGCTAATCTACATTTATAGAGAGCCAAAGGGCTCTCACCACTGCTCATTTCCACTGGGTTCTGCAGACAGAGATTCCGGGGGCTGACATGGTAGGAAATCTTTCATCGTGCTGACACTTGTCAGATGTCCCTGGATCTCTTCATCTGCAGGATTTCCTGGGACAAAGCAGTTTTCCAGCCAGTGAAATCTCCTGCCTGGTTCACCAAAACTGTTATGGAGGCAAAAATGATCCCCTCTACGTAGTTCTTCTGACTGGACTAGTAATAAGATTAACACATGACCAGATTAACAGGAGAAGAACGAATTTAATGCATGTACGTGGGAGATGATAAGTGATACTCAGAGAGATGACTGAAGCAGGCAGCTTTTTATGCTCTTTAGACAAACGACAATGAATTTGTGAGGATTTGACAGTACAAAGAAACGTAGGTTTGGATTCTCACTTAGTAAGGAATCTAAACAGAAAGAGGGCTTAGGGTAGTAAACTAGTGAAGAAGTAAAAAACACATTGTTTATATACACTTTTGGGCTCTGAATTGGGCTTTGGCGTTAAGGGTGGCTCAGCCCACACCCCCAAACCCCCACCCTGCCCAAAGACGGCACTTTTCACAGAGGAGAATAATGTCCTGCATTTCAAGGAGACAAAGGAGGGTCAAGTGCTTTTTCTGTACTGGCTGCTTTTCAAGTAACTTTAATTCAAAATAATCAATATGCCATGTTAAGATATTTGGGGACTGCTTGCCCTGGGCCCCAACAGCTTCTCGAACCTCCAGATAAACAGAGAGTCCCCACTAACTCTCAAGTTCCTACACATTGTTTAAATAGACCCTTTACCATCTACCTCATCATCATCTTCTCTCAAATGGCAATTTGTCCCTGCCTCCTCACCTGATTCTCATAGTTCCCAGAGGTAATTTTCAAATGCTCTCAACACAGTTCATTTTGGTTCAGGTTCCTCAAAAATAGCAGGTCCCTTCCCCCCTGCTCCTCCACTACTAGAACGTCCTGTAGTCCCGAGTCTTCCTCTCTCTGTACTCTAATCGAAACAGCTAGTTTCCTTCCAGGCCCAGTTAAAATGTTCTTCCTCTTTCCGCTACCTTCATTAAAATGTCTCATTTAATTTTGGCTCCATCCACTAATTCTAAATATAGTCCTCTTACTTAACACCTCATTAAATAAATTCCCTTAGACACATACTCCCTTTAAATTAAAACAGGTATATTTAAATCAGAGGAAAACTCATTAATTCTACCCACACTAGCATATTGCTCACAGGAACCTGAGCAAACCTGCCACCTCTCCCTGTAACTTCCACTACAGTCTTTGCATCATCCCTGTCAGAAATCCCTGAATCTCATACTTCGGGGGCGGGTTCTAAGCCATTGTATGCCATTAGGGATGCTACCCAGGTTTGTGTGTGTGTGCAAAACATATGTACCTGTGAGTATAGTGGAGCATAGGAAGTCAGGGTCTGGCCAAAAACAGGAATTCTGGAATATCCAAATTCACTCTTGATTTGACAAAAATACTACGACTCCACACTGAAACCTGGACTCAGGATTTCTTATTCCAGTGCTTTTTGTAGTGAAGTGGTTCGCTCTGCTTCCTCTTTCCTTAGCATAGCACAGTCGTTCCCTGAGAAGTCCCAAACCCAGGGGACAGGGGTGTGTTCCTGGAACAGGCTTACCTTCTCTCACCCAAGGACCAACAGCTGAGCCCGGAGTGGTAGAAGTGATTCCCTTCTTGATCCTCTGAAACCTTTGACATGCTTTCCTGTGACAGATGGTGAACTTCCTGGCCTGCAATTTTCTAGTGTTACTGGTTCCTTACATTGCCATTTTTCCATTCTTTGGGGATATGGCCTGTATAAAGCTAGCTTTTGAAAATGTCAACAAAGGCTTTTCTCTTTTGGGTCTAATTTCTTCTCTGCTCTCATTTCTTGAGAGGCACCAGGAGTGCCCCTCTTGGCACCTTGCCAATTTCCTGAGCAGCTAACCTTTCAATAATATTAATGCTGCATTGTGGTTATCTGTGAATTTCTCAGTTCATCATTTTCAGACCTTGCTCGCTGAGATTCATTTACATTGTTGTGTTCTTAAGGTCCTGGAGTTTAATTGACTGCAACCTGACTAGGGCCTCAGGGCCAGAATTTCTAGCTAATAAATGAGGAACAATCTTCATGTAGATTTTTTCCCCTATTGATTGAATTTCCAATAGCTACACCCTGCATTTGGCCTAGAAAAAGAAATAGAGATAATTATAATCTTTCTGGCCTTGTTTAATATTTTCTACTTCAAAATTCTTCCTATCAGCCCTGGGAAGAAGCAGCTTTTCAAATACTCTTAGTCTTCTCTTCAGACTGCAGACAGCTCTGGAAAGTTGCGTGGTGTGGGCTCCCGCCCTACTGGACGGCCATAGGATGAACCAGTAAAGAGCACAGCCCATTGGGCCAGACCTCGGAGGTTCAAGTAGCAGCTCCTGTGTCCTTGGACGGTTTATTTAAGAACAAGTTTTTTTAATTTGTAAGATGTCAGTAATACTATCTACCTTACTGGGTGTAACTCAGAAAACACATGATCTACTATTGTCATTATTTTTCTTCTTTTTTTCTTCTGAAATAGTATTTTCACTATATTGTTGGATGACCAAGTTTCTTTATCAAATTAAGCATTTCTAGGGTCCTGTCTCTCCTTTAGACCGTATTACCACAAACTTTGCTTATAATATATCAGACAGCTAATTTCTTTCTGTCATAAATAACTAGGAGATAATGTGATTGTTTGACTAGATCTTTATAAAGAGGGGCCAGGGAATTCTAATCCTATATTTCAGCCTTCCTGGAGACCTCTCTACTCCTTTGTGATTCAGACTTGCATCAGGGATTCAGTCGGAGACCCCCGTTAGGTAGATGACGATCTGGAGCAGAATTTGGATTAAAAACACATCTGAGGGTTCACAGGGTAATCTGATCATTCATGATTCTTTTCTGTGATTCTTCTTCCTAGGGCTCATTCACAAAAGTTAAATGTACAACTTAAACATAAGCCATTCAATTATTCAACAATCCCTTGTTGGTGAAGATAATGGTACAGAAGGGAAGTCTCATCAGAGGTGCATCCCAAAGGTCATGTCAGGCAAAAAACCCTGAAGCAGCAGAAGCCCCAGTTTTGCAGAGGATGTATGGAGCACCGAGGCAGGCAGGCAGCTTTCCCTCCCTCGGCCCAAGTATCTCACCCAGCTCAGCAATTGTCTTTCCCACTAGAGAGAGCAGGGGGTGGTGATTTCAAAGTTAGCATTGAGATGGTTGTCCGCTGCCCTTCCTTCTTCAGTAGTCAGACAAAAGGAAGAATCATCCCATCACAACTTCTCAGTTCCTAAGAGACGATCATTTTTCTCACTACTCGTCCTGTATTTACTGTGTCACTCTTACTATGTCACGTGGCTTCTTCCTGCCTCGGGTTCCTCAATAGCAAATGAGATGATGTCTTCATCTACGAGTTTGCAGACATCCTTGTAGTTAGTGGGGGTGTCAGGACCATACATGGAACACTTTACAGAAAGATTTTACAAGAGAAATCCATATATCATTTCTATTAGTTGCATGAAAATGATTTGCCAAAAACATCTCAAAACAAGATTCATTTTGTATCCAGCTGCCGGATCTGTACCATTTGTTGAGTAGTCTGGATTATTTTCCTCCCACCGAACGTGAAAGGCATTGTGGTCACTAAATGGTGTGGGGAACAACATGCTCCTTTTCTGAAAGGCTTAATGTTACCTTGACCAGCATGGAGGAAAGATCGAGCAAGCCTCAGGAAATGATTGGAAGTCTTTAATCCCAGAGGGATGGTCTTTGTATCAATTACATTTTAAGCCTTGTGTATGAAGAACTGTATTCTCAGTCACTAAGCCCTCATTTAACGGCTTTAAAACCTACTGCACGCTAGTGAAAAGCACGCCTGTCGCCCTGGATGAAACAGCATTGAGCATTGATGATGTCTGGCTTCTTTTCTTCGGGGAGGGAAATCCCCTTCTAAATTCTTAAAATAGCAGTTGGTTTTCATTAAATCTCTTCAGAGTTAAGGGTCCAGGGATCTTGAGTGACCCCTTTTCTTGGGAATGGAGCCCATTTTAATAGGCTTTTTCCTGTCTGTGGTCCCTGAATGGTTTAGCTGCTGGCAGGCCTCCTGAGTTGCTGGGATTTGTCAAGGAAAGAATTGATGACATGCTTCTTCTAATTCTTTCTCTTTCTTTGATTTCTTTTTCCTATTTCATACAAAGAATGAGAAAGATATTCTAAGTTTCCTTCTGTTGAGATATGGTTGGCCTTAAGGGCAGACATTTTAGCATTGAACTTTTATTAACCTCTTCTGGGTTTGACGAAGTTCCTTCATTTTTCCTTCTTATATATGAGGCTAAAGAGCTGCTATTTGCCAAGCTGGTGCCTCAGCATTGTAAGCAGTAAAGAGAGAAAAAAAAAAGAGAGAGATTTGTTTTGTTTTCTTGGGCTTTTTCAGTTGCATTGCATTTACAGTCTCTATCTGAAAGGGTGAATTTATTATAGGTCTTAACACATGCTCTTCACTTGGATGGAAATATCCACCCCTGCGCTGCCTGCCTGCCGCCTTCCCCTCAGGACCCCTCTGGATCTCTTTTCTCCTGGCTAATTCCTATGTCTTCCTCCAGGAAGCCCACCTGTGTGTCCCCACAGTATACCCCGCTCTTGCTTATCTCAGGATTAGCATTCTATTAACATTATTCACGTATCTGAATATATTTCCTAAGACACACTAAGCTTAATTTTGTACCATTTTTATTCCTAAATGCTTAACACAGTCACTGGGTCCTAGTAAGATTTCAATTAATATTTGTCCAATGCATGCATGAATGAGTAATGTTTCAAGGAATATAAGAGTATTATATATCAATGTTTCTTTGTGCCAGGTAAGGCCCTCGCTGACTAAATACTCATAACTGCATCTGATGGCTTTTTTAAACAGGTGAGGATAGAAAGGCTTAAAGAAATTAAACAAATTATGAGGTGAAACAGCTGGTTAGGTAACGACAGACTAAGGTTATTACCCACGAGTACAGTCATACAGTCTGTAGTCATTTAAGTCATTTTGTCCCATGAACCAGGAGCAGCTCTGACTGAACAGCAACGTAGTGTTTGTCAGATGTCTTCACAATGGGGGCATAGTGTATAGAATTCATAGCAGAACCAAGAAGGTAGTTTTTACTTAATATTGAACAATTCAGTGCAATTTAATAATATGAAAGTCATTCTTTTGCTCAATCATTTTGCCATTCCATAAATCCCTTACATAGCTGTTCTGTGCTCTAGATAATTATTCGCATGCTGGTCGCTAAAGCCCGCCCATAAAAACAGTGAAGACAGTAAGACAAGAAGATATAATCAGTTGTTTGACTGCTCATTTACTCAGGTGAAAAGTTTGCCAAATAAGCTGCTTTTGCAATAACAGACATAGCCCAGGACTGTCTAATGATTTTCACGGAAACTACAACCCCCTGAAATGCTAGTGATTTCTAGACACTACTGACCATGTAGGTTTGAACCAATGCCTGCTTTTTCTGAATTCATTGATTTTCTTTCTCACAGGCAACATTTTTATTTTCTAACCTGCAGCCTTTCTGTGCTCGACTGGAATATTTTTGCATTTGATTAATGTTTTCATTTGACTTTCAATGAGGTCTCAAAACAGTTTGGCCTGTCACAGTCAAATTATTTAAATATCCTCTGAAAAGAGTATGTGGGAACTAAAATCAGATTCATGTGAACCTGAAAAACCAGTGGCGACATTTCATGAACTTGTTATATTTTTATGTCTGAATTAATCATTTCACAATTTTGTTTTATGATAATGCTCAGCTTCTTAAATACAGTGATTATTTGATGTCTTAATGGAAAAGTTTTAATTTTGAGCTGACCTAGAAGTTATTCTCTGGCAAGAATTTGTGTTCCTTTTTATTTTTGTTGAATATTACTTGTGGTTTTAACAGCAAATATATTATGCCTGCTACTTAATTAAAAATATTTTTGCTTTGGTTTCTTAAACACAAATACCTAAGTCATCCTTTTCACTTATCAGTTATTCTTCACTCCTAATGGATCAAATATGGATTTAAGTACGGTGAGCTTTCTGTCTACATCCAACTTATGTAAGGAAAATACACAAAACAGTACATACCATAAGATTTCATTTATATATGATTTTAGAAAATGCAAACTCATCACTACTGTCAAAAAGCAGTCAGCAGTTTCTCAGGGCTGCACTAGGAGAGGGGTGAATTGCAGGCGGAGCGAGGAACTCGGTTGGGGTAACAGAAACATTTGGTATCTTGATCGAGGCAGTGGTTTCACATAGGTCTGTTCAAACTCATCGGGTTGTATGCCGTCTTTAAATTGATGGATCCTTCCTTCTAATGGGTAACAAGTAAATTAATATAAATAGTAGATATAAAAAGTGAAATCCTTTTAAAGAGATACGCAAAGTAATACAAATTTGTACCTTTCAAATCATGAACAAAAGATATTTTGTCCTTTTAAAAACTTAAAAGGGAGAAATATTCATATGCCAAATAATCTCACTGAGGATTTCAAAACAAATTCTAGCTAAAGGGGAAGAATCGATGTAACTGAATTGGAAGAAAAAAAGGCTTACTCAGATGCCATCACTGAGTACAAATCCGTACCACGCTAAGGTTGAGTTAGCTGTCTGCAAATGTTAGCATTCAGTCAAAGGACCGCAGACATTGACAGGAAGGGAGATGAGACAGTGTTGGGAAATATGCCCTTACCCTTTATTCACTGTTGCCGGTTCTGGTCTGATGCAAAAGATATTCAGCACCAGAATTTAATCCTCAGCCAAATGTGAAAATGCATACACTGAATGGCAAAGAAAAGGCCCAGAGTGTTTATATATCCTAAGAAAACTGGTGGGCTGGAGAGCTCAAAATTTGCAAAGTGGCCAATACAGCCTCTGAAAAAGACAAGAAAAAAAAACTGCCCTAATGCCCTAAGTTAATTAAATGCAATGTGCTCCTAGCTATGCAGCGTACATGGTGGATCGTGGGGATGCAGCCAGAATAGCTTTTTCCATCTTCCATAAGTCACTTATGAGAGAAGACATCTCTGGGATCTAATGAAAATTGATGCCATGACTCATAAAATAATATATATCATAAGTTAATTTACTATCAAGACCATGGAACTGAGATTATATACAATAATACTCACATACAAGAAATATAAAATCAGACTTCCTCTCACCAAATGAAAAAGTATATGTCACATAACAGGTCTGTGAAAATGTTCTCATTTGCACTCTAATCTAAGGTAAATTTAGCCCAAACTCAGCAAATTAGATTGGATGATTGAAAATTAGTTGGGAAAAGGAAATGAGCAATGTGAATGTTCCAGCGTCAACAATAAACACAATGAAGGTATTTGTAATAAACTGTATCTTGATGAGTATAAATGACTCGAAAAGGTACAGCTCAGATGGTCTCATTTGAGCAGTGGTTTATTTATTTTGCTAAACTTAGCTGGCTACTCAACGTCACACATTCAGGGCAAGGCAGGTTTAGACATTTCAGAGAGTCATTTTACTTGTAAATGTTAAAATTTCTACAGATAAGCTACACAGTAGGTATCATCTATATTTATTCTTCCAATTATGCAAATACATTTAACAGTGTTTGCAACAAAAACAAACCATAAGAGAAGCTCGAATTGCCTAGCTTCAAAATCTTACCTTCTTTGTTCAAATGTCTCAATAAGAGACTACAAATACCTTATTTTAAGTATTTTTTCTACTTTATATTTATTTCTATTTTTATATTTACTTTATATTTTTAGACTGTTTTAAGGAAAATTATGATGAAAAATAAGGAGAATAAAGTCTAGGTGAAAGAAACAAAAAATAAGTAAATTAAGTAAATTAAACATTTTTTATTTTGAGCATTTAATCAATAAAATGCTGTCAAAATCGTAGATGGGTCAAATGCTTGTATAGCCTGCACATTTACACAACTTCATACTCAGGAAGTTTCTGCTCTGGAGGCCAAGGCCCATTTGTTACAAAGAGAGATTTGTTACAAAATGAGTAACTTTGAGACCTCTCCCATTGAAGCTCTTCTCCCAAAGGTTGGGCGTGGCTTGCCCTCAGGAGCATTCAGTATCATTCCTCACAAAAGAAGTTAGTATAGGTTTCGGCCAACAATGCAGGGATGGCAGTTTAGGAACAGTGGTGGGTGGTATGGAAGAGAACCTGTGTCCCAGGTATGGCGGAAGGACTGGGTGCTTTCAAGTCAGAGATATCCAGGCTTAGTCCAAGCTCTGCCACTTCCTAATGCGGTAATGGTTGACAAGTTATCTCTAAACATCAGTTTCTTCCTTTATAAAATAAGGAAGGCATCTACCTCATAGAGGGCTGCACACTGTGGACATTCAGTAAGTGTTACTATTTAGTACCTTCATCTGAAATGGTTGCAGAGGTAACTTACTTGCATTATGTTTATCAAAGTTCCAACTCTCATGTCTCCGCTGCAAATAAGAGTCACAAAGAATATCTCTAAAGACAAATACTTAATAATTATTTCTCTGTCTTCCCTTTCTGTCACTTAACAAAAGAAACAGAAAAGAAAAGAAGGAAGAGGAGGAGGGGGCAGGACAGGGAGGAAGAGGAGGAAGAGAAAACATGCTGAGGCAGTGTCAGGGCAAAGAAAGTAACAGCTCAAAGGTCGTTGTTCAAAACATGCCTTCTAACAGCCAAACCATAAATAGTCTCCATCTCTCCTCCTCTTCCATGTCGGACCTAACCTTAGCTCAGCCATCTGAGCTCTCGTTTGGTAAAAAGAAAATATTGGCTCACCATAAGAAATTCATAGATGGATAATTGAGAATTGACTCTACCCTGTTTTGTTAATAATAGTTTTATAAATCATAGCTTAGCTATTCCTACTTACCTAGAAAAAAAGAACAAGGAAAATGGTGCTA
Organism: Desmodus rotundus; assembly: GCF_022682495.2. Taxonomy (NCBI): domain Eukaryota; kingdom Metazoa; phylum Chordata; class Mammalia; order Chiroptera; family Phyllostomidae; genus Desmodus; species Desmodus rotundus. The sequence continues at coordinate 52,805,598 of NC_071389.1, forward strand.
ATATTTGGACATTTTCAGGGTATTTTATTAATTTGCTTTGACTCTTGGAGAATCTGCCTGCAAATCATAAAGACAGAATCCTATTCTGAACTTCCACACTGCCTGGAGTAGCATCTCGGGGACGTCTCACCACCCCCAGCCCTGCCAGTGGGACAACAGCCGCAAAGGCCAGGACATTGCAGGAGCTACCATTCTCGGTGGTAATTCTTGTTCCCTGTCTACGACACTCGCACGCTGCCTGCAGTAGGCAGCTAGTGCATAACTTTGATCATCCTCAAAGCGCTCCTGCCACTGTGAACACACTGTGGGAAGCATACACTACCTCATTGTTAGCTAACAGGCAAAGGGACGGGCCATGCATTCAGGACATCATGAGACACATTTTAAAAAAGCTCTGGAAATGTTAATAAAGAGTGGCTTAGTACAGGAGCAGTTGACATAGGGTAGGAGAAAGTTTAATTAGTCCAGAAGACATAAGGATCTGAACGAAGACAGTAGCAGTGGGAAAGCAAACACATGTCAGGATTATAGATCTATGGTTGAGGGGAAATTGAATGGATATGGTAATTAATTTGAAGTGAGGGTGATGAGGAAAAAGGATTGAAAGATAAAATTTCTGCTGGGTAGATGCTGATCACAAATCAATTTGCAAGGGTATTGAATCTGATTTCAACCATGTAATTTTGAAATACCATTAAAATAATCATCTCTACTGTGTAGCAAATTGTGGGGAATATAGTAAAAGGCATTTGGAAGTTGCCTGCATTTTACTTTCCTTTTGACAGCTATTCTGATTCACCTGTCCTCACAGATCAGGTTGGGTTTTTCCATTCTGTGCTGCAAGGAAACTGACTTCTTTCTTATCTTGGGCCTTAGTCCCCTTTACTGGAATTGCCTTTTTCATCCTGTCACGGCAGTTAGACTGTAGGCTTGGGGCGGGCAGGGACCGTCACCACTTGTCTCATCTTGAGTGTTAGTAGTGCCTTGGAATCTTTGAAAGTTGGAAAGAGCTAATGGTACATTTCAAAAGGGTTGTATCTATGGCTATGGGTTTAATTTAATTTATTTTATGGGATCCAACTATAAGTAGCAGTGGAAGCAAGAGCTGACCCAGGATGAGAGGCTATTGGAGAAGGGAGGAAGGAAAAGGCACAGGGATGAGGGAAAGGGGAGGAATTTTAGAAAGATGTCAGAAGTGCCAGGTACCTCCAAAAATCCAGGTTGTCTAGGGAGAGAACAATGATCCCAAGACCTTTGGCAGGCGGTGGACAGAGGAGAGCATTGGCAGAGCAAAAATAAAGGATGCCCATTATCATTTCCAAACACAGTTTAAGAAGAACACATTTAAAGAGAACATAGAAGTCCCTGTAATGATCTCTACAGTCACTGGATTCTCCAATTCAGTGTTTTCCTAAAAGAATTCTAGTCAAGTATGATATACCATGGTGGGGGTGGGGGTACCTCTTTGATAAAAGAAGTTTGGGTAAAGTTGAGAATTAACTCTCACTTTTAGTGATGCTAGTAATACATTAGAAGTTCTGTAGTAATTGTTCAGTTTCAACAAAGCATTTCATCAACTTCCCTGACAATTTACAACTCCTTATTAACATTACAAAGAAAACAATATTTCTTGGAATGTATTTTGAGATATGCTGCTTTGATTGTGTGACTGCCAACAGGTTTACATTCTCTAATTTCAAAGATGTCTTAGTGGGTAGTGTTAGTGTTTCAGTCAGAAGTCTACCTGGCTCAGATGACTGTGAATGTGATATACTCTTTGAGTGCATCGTGTAGTAGTGATAACATTGTTCCTTGACATTCTTCTATTCAACCAACCTTTACTGTACGTCTGCTCTATACAAGGCACTGCACTCAGTGCTGAAGACCCAGCATTAGACAAGTGTGAAGCATACAGACCAGAGACGGGTAGGGGGTGGGTGGCTGTGAGGAGAAACACTAAAAAATAAATAAGCAAGATCATTTCAGATAATGGTAAGTGCCATGAAATGCGTAGATGTGGTAGACGGTTTTGGGGGGTGGAGGCACTGGTTTTAATTGTCGCTCATGGAAGACCTCTGTGAGAAGAGCTGAGATCTGAGCGATGACACGAAGGAGCCAGTGTGGGGAAGGTATGAGTGGGGTACGATTCCAGAGACGCAGCAGGTGTGCGGTGTAGGAAGCAGTGCTATCAAAGGAGACTGAAAGGCCTGCCAGAGAGAAGAAGGAAAGGTGGGAGAATCCTCATATAGTGTCAGGGAGCCAAGAAAAGGGTGCATTTTGATTAGTGAGGAGTTATTAGCTGTGTTAAGTGCACCAGAGAATTTAGGTAAGATGAGGACAAAACAGTGGCCACTGGGTTTGGCAGGATGGAGTCACTAGACACCATGGCTAGAAGTTATTTTTTTAAGTATACTTTATTATGCTATTACAGTTGCCCCAATTTCTTTCTCCCCTTTATCCCCCCAACACCAAGCACCTCCCACCCACCAGTATCCCTCCGCCTTAGTTCATGTCCATGGGTCATACATACAAGTTTTTTGGCTTCTCTATTTCTTATACTATTCTTAACTCCCCTGCCCCCTGTCAATTTGTACCTACCATTTATGCTTCTTATTCCCTCTACCTTTTCCACCCCCCTATTCTTCCCCTCCCCTCCCCCACTGATAACCCTCCATATGTGATCTTCTTTTCTGTGATTCTGTTCCTGTTCTAGCTGTTTGCTTAGTTTTTTGTTTTGTTTTGTTTTTTAGGTTCAGTTGTTGATAGTTGTAAGTTTGTTGTTATATTACTGTTCACAGTTTTTGATCTTCTTCTATTTCTTAGATAAGTCACTTTAACATTTCATATAACATTACCAAGCCCTTCATATGATAAGGGCTTGGTCATGATGGACTTATCTGGGAAGCATTTTATCTGCCCTTCCATTCTGTTTTAACTGAGTAGTGGGGACCTATAATGATAAATGTTTCCACTTATTTTACACTTAGTAATAACCATTATGAATTCTACGCAATTTTTATTTCATTTCACTTGTAAGCCATCTGCTGCAGAGAGACATCAAATGACCTGTCTCATAGTTACTAAGTGGCAGTGCTGGGATTCGAACCTAGGGAGGCTGACTTCCGCATCTGAGTCTTGACTGCTTCACTGTACTACTTCTCTAAAACCTGATTGAAGTGGCTTGTGGCTGATAATGGAAGGGAGGACTATGGAGATAACGAACACATTTTGCAATAAGTTTAGAAGTGGGAAACTGAGAAATCGGTTTGTAAATGGAGGGGGGTGTGTGCCACGGAGGATTTTCAAAGACGGGAGCTACTAGAGCATGTGTGTATGCTGATGGGATAATGGTAAGAGGAAATTTGATGTTGCAGGAGAGAAGCACTTAAGTGTGTAAACCAAGTCCTGAACTAACCAGGGAGCCTGAGAGAAGTAGGAACTCAATATGAGTCTGCTGAATTACAATAAATTCCTTCACCCTGGCAAATAAATGAACTGGGATTTAACCCCAATCTTGAGTCCTGGTCCAGTTCTCAGACCACTAGACCGTGCTGTCTCATAGCCCTTAGTCTAGTCCACTTTTCATCTAAAAGTCGTTTTCTTCTGGTTCTGTCAGAAACCCCCCTGTTTTAGATGCAGAAGCCCTGATTCAATTTCTTGCTGGAATGGATTCTCTACAAATAGGGATAATCCTCCATTTCATGTTTACTCACTCGGTTGACTTCCTGTACTCCACACTTTTCCCACCACAGGCTCTGCAGTTTTTATTTTTTGAAACATTTAAGTAAATGTGAGTTGGCATTGTGACCAAGTACCTCCTGAAATGAAGAATTTCCCTCCTTTATCATTCTTGAAACAACTGGATGAATTTGCAAAGGAGCTACATTAATGAGATGTTTAACTTAAGGTTTTAATTTTGCAAATGTTGGGAAGCATAATTAATGTTCAGGCAGTCTGTTGAGTGTCTCCAGGATACCAAATAAACTATATTTTGCATCTAGATTTTAGGAACCTGTTCTGCTTAAACATAAACCTCTTATACCTGTTTTCCTCTGTTTCACAAGCACTCTGGGCAATGGGAGGAGCCAGAACATGCAGTCCTCACAGATTTGGCCAGTCCTTGATCAGCAAGGCTGTTACTGTGACGATCAGCCAAAACGGTGTGCTGGCAGGGGTGGGCCAGAGCAGAAAGGGAGGGGGCACCACTGGTTTTATGTTTCCTTTATTCTCAGAATGGTAGGGCAATTTTCTTCAATTATATTCTAGAATCTAAACTTTTGACATCTCTGCACCACACTGGAAGAAGAAGAGTTAGTCTTGGGCCACACAGTAAATTGCCACACATAATCACAAAAAAAAATCTCAGTGTTTTAAGTAAATTTATGATTTTGTCTTGGGTCACATTGATAGCCATCCTGGGCCGCACGGCTGCAGGTTGGACATCCCTCTATCTAGATAGTTCAGATAATTAAAATAGTGAAGAGATAAAGGAACGACTAAGTAGAAGGGGGTGCAGATAGGATGATGAAGGCTTCTGGGGGAAAAGGTGAGCACCAAACAACTTGGAAGCTTAAGGGGAAAAAACATGTATGCATGTATGTGCATTTCTCTGGATCAGCATACCACGTATTTATTTTTAAAGTTCTTACAAAAATGTGGTGCATCCGTCAAGATGGAAGAGGAAAAATAACTGAGCTTACTTGAGATGGTGAAGAAAGGGCCACTGGTGTTCAAGCATCTGAAGTGGCTGTTTCGGATGCAATGAAATTTTTTTGAAGACACCCATTTCGTAGTGGGTGATTTACCAGCACACCTGCTCACACCACACTGAGTGTTCAGCAGTTTTTGGCCAAAAATGGCCTGACCCCCTGCCCCACCCTCTCTATTCTTCACCTGATCTTGCCCCGAGCAACTTTATTGTTTGTTTCCCCAGATGAAATAAGTCCTCAAAGGAAAATATTTTGCCTGTGTGGAAGAGGTAAAACAAAAAATGGCAGAAGCGCTAAAAGGCATCAAAATTGATCAGTTTAGAAAACTGTTTTGAGCAGTGGAACAAAGTCTCCATAGGTGAATTACATCAAATGGGGAGTACTTTGAAGGTGACTGAAGTTTAAACATGTAAGAATAAATACACAATGTATCTACTGTACATGGATTATAGATTCAGGGTGCACAGATGTCCCAAATCAGTGGTAACAAAGCTTCTGAGGATGACCATTTCTTTTAGTACTGAAAGTTAAGCAGCCCCCAAGGGAGGCCATCGCACCTATAGAGTCCATCAGAGGAGAGGGCGCATAACCAGGTGGCATAGAGTCAGTAACATTTATAAACAATTCTCTGTATTTTATTTATTACAATCGTGTTCTATATATTTTAAAAATAATAGCATATACCCACACATGTTTGGTACATTTGTATTTGACCTAACAAGCTTAGTGCAAATTTGGGTTGATAGATGGTATTAGACAGGCCTTTTAACTTGCAATCTGGTTTAAGCAAAACAAAAATAATTTTTACTTGCATAACATGGTTAGACCTAGGATTTCAAATGATATTATCAAAACTTGTTCTGTCTTCCTACATAGGCTTTTGTTCTTATGGTTTTATTATTGTTGGCTTTATTCTTAACCTCCCCTGGTGTCTATTGTTGCAATGTAAACGGGTCTTCTAGATCCACCTTACCAACATATGTCCTAAAACTGTATATCATTGGCTCTGATGGCCTCATTGTGGCCTCAGTTTGGCCTCATACTTATTCCTGAACCAATCATTGTAGACAGAAAAATGTAATGTTCTGATTGGCCAGATCATTCACAAACTGCTCCTAGAATCCTAGATCAACATAATGTCATGACCTAAAAGTGAGGAGACTCCCTAAGGAAAATTAAGAAATGTAAGTGTACACTGAATAAGCAAAAGTAACAATTTGCCAACTGTGTAGTCTCCATGAAATAATTCCATTGCCACCCAAGGGGCCAGGGCACGTGAGGTAGGCATCACTGTACAATGAAAGATCTGTATCCTTGCTGTTACTGTACACAATTGGCTTGTGCATTTATTCAGCAAGAGTTTAGAGTCTTCTGTGTATTATGTTTTGTACTAGGGGATTCAGATGTGGCTCTAAACCTAGTGGAAAGACAAAATTCTTGAGTGATAAAACAAATCTTATGAAAGTACAGAAGAAAATGTTACCAACTCTGTACAAAGAACCTGAATGGGCTCACAGGCCCAGTGATACTTGAGCTGGGACATGAAGGAATAGGAATTTTCAATCAGAACAAAAGTAATAAAATGAAACATCAGTTACTAAAATAAGCCAGGGTAATTTGATGTTTCATTGGTATACCTAAGCCATCACTGCTATATGAGTTGAGAGAGTCAGGTACATGAGGTCAGGTGGGAGAACTTTGCATGTTCAAACATACCTCAGACACAGAGGCCAACAGGGTGAGGAGGGTTGGGAGCAGTTTAAATCATTATGGGGATTTAGAAAAAAGTCCTATACATCTCAGACAACTGCTTATAGTGCAACTTTTCTCAAGATCTATTTAGCGAGAGAAGCCAGCGAAAAAATTTTATGGGGATGGGGAAAGGTCTACCGAAGGCTTTTGGTGAGAGAGAGGAATTGAAAGAAATTCATATTATTGCAATGATGTCTTTGGGAGCAGAGAACCGAGCCATTTCAATCTTTTGGCTTATAACAAAAGGAGAAAACATCAGAAAAGTTTTGTGTGATTTTGCAATCTAAAAGAGAGCTGACCTTGGTAGCACTTAGAAACAGAATGTCAAGAATATCAAAAAATGTTAAAGTCTTAAATTCAAGAATCACTTTCTTTTCAAAGTTGACGATGAGCCTCACACTAAAAGAAATTTTTAAAGTAGCTATTCTGTACTGGCAAAGGGACTGAGTGAGCATAACCTCTGTGGGGTTTTTTTTTTTTCCTGTATAGATATAGCTTTGATTGAGACATAGAGATATTTCTATAACTCATTCAAATCCATATGTGTACATACATATGACACATTCAAGGCCATACTTAGCTGATTTTCCAGGTCATAGCAATTCTGGTACTTTGTACATTTCTTTGTGATGAGCTAAAGAAAAGATTTTTAATGCATTCGCAGCAGGAAGAAAGATTTTAAAATTTTTCTTCATTTATCAGTTTTTGTACTTAACTATATAATTCAGCCCTTTGTTATTCACAAGTGGTATTGAATTTTTAATAACACTATCATTGAAAAGGCATGTACCTGTCTGCATTTGGTAACAAAAAGGAAAATATATAAATAGGTTGTCATTGTTTGGTAAATTCTACTCTTCAATTATGGGGAAGCTAAATAATCTATACTCCATGTGAACAAGTTAGAAAAGAGCATTTAATGAGCTATAGAGGGAAGTATTTTCAAAGTACTGAACTTATTTTCATAAATGTTGCTGCAGAGGCAATTGCTGAAATACAATTCTCCCATTAGGAGGTTAAGAGAGATAATAAGAGCTTAACACAGACGGAAATAACAAAAGAAATAAGATATCAAATATGATCAGATCTGTCTTTGCCATATAAATTCAAACAATAAAATTGCTATGTAATTATTGCAAAACTCTGCTTATTTTATTTTTCAATATTGAATTTTTCAAACAAGGTTCTGCTGGTACATCTGGGCTTTGGATCACCCCTGGTATTTGCATCTGGAGTGGAATTTGTTACTTTCACATTAAAGAATGCAATTTCCGATCTATGCTTTTTACTGCCATCCTAAATGATACTCATAGAAATGATACAATGTTTAGATTGGTATATATTGAACATTGAATGATAAACTCAAGGTGGAATAGCCTATTTTCATCCTTTATATTTTTAATTTCTTTATTTTTTAATAGATAACTTTTGTTTCATCATAAAGAGTTATTCAAGTATAAATAAATGAAAATAGCACTGGGTCAAAAGACCTGACTTTTAAATTAACGCTGGAGAGTAATTATGGGATTCTTAGAAGTGAAAGAATGGGGCAGCATTAAGATGACATTTCAGTCATCAATCCTAAAGCCTGTTTTAATGGTGATTGGTGATTATTCTGCTCTTCCTTTGGAAGTCTCTAAGGAAAATTATGTGCAGAGATCAATGCAAAGCAAGGAATAGAAAGGAATTATTAGCTCAGAATTTGACCCTCAGTTCTACAGAGAAACTCGCTTCTGGTCTGGACCATATGGAAAACTCATTTTTCCCCGGCTCTGGAGATACAATGGAGTGTTGAACCATGGCAGGTCAGATCCAAACTGCAATCTCTAATCAATACCCCTCCCTTCTCCTGACATGGAGTAGTTTTACCTGTTTTTTAGCTTTTTGTATGTAAATTCATAGACAGTTTTTATATCTGGCTTCTTTTGGTCAATATTCTTTTTGTGAATTCACCCATTTCAAATACTCTATAGTATTACATTTCACAAATATATTTTTCTGTTCAAGTGTTGATGGATATTTGGGCTATTTCCAGAGTAAGAATAGGTTGTTCTCAACATTCTTTACCTGTCTTTTGATGGACATATACATACACTTCTATTGGCTATTTATTTAGGAATGGAACAGGAAGATTCCCAAAGGGAGAAATTGACTCCCCAGTTTTGGGTTTACATCTCTGAGTTTCCTTTTCCTGATTTTAGCTCCTTAATTCTGCATTTCTGAGCTGTGTTGTGCCTCTAAATTTTTTGAAACTATTTTGTATAGCCCCTCTCAGAATAGTATTTGATCTGCTATTACCCAAAGTGGAACTCTCAAGGCACAACCTCTTTTAACTGATTTTAACTTGTCAACATTAAGTTTCGGGTTCAATTCCATATAGCAAATAGGATTATGTTTTGTTCTGAATTTTCTTGGTTCTGAAGTAACATTGGTTTCTTTCATCTTCTATATCCCTGCCAAACTTTGGATATTTCATTGCTAATGTAACTGGACATTGCTGAACATATAGTAGGATTAAATAGACATTTGATCAATAGATTCAAAACAATGGCAAGTTACCAGAGAGGAAAAAGAACATTTTACTGGCTGTAACTAGCAAAGCATCTACATGAAAAGTAAAAATAAATCAGTGGCATTGTTTATACAATGCCAAATAGTTAGATTGGGGAAAATTCCTAAATAATCTACTGGATTTTTATTCTTACGTGAATCTTTGGCATCATGTATACAGCCATATGAAAATACGCGGCTTGTTAAGAATTCTTGTACACAGGTAATGAGGAACACAGCTGAAAGATTTGGCTGAAGTTCATGCTAATCACATGATCATGGCAAATGAAGCATAAACTGAGTGTTTGTTTTTAAAGTGCTATTTCTTGGTTGTCATTTTGCCTATATTTTTGTTCTCATTATCATCATAGGAATGAGGAACTAAAACTTCTTTAGTCTTATTGATGTGTTCTCTACTTAAAAACAGGTATTAGGTAAGACCCTGATCACTACCCCAATAACCTGCTATTTCTGTTAGATTGGCCACATCCTACCTATGCTTAATTCTCAGTTCTGGCTCTAAGTCAGGATATTTGGATAAGGATTCTATTAAGATAAACATCTCACCTAGGAACAAAAGATAATACAAATCTGAATCACTTGAAAAGACTTTATTAAATATGAATTCTTACCCCTACTTCTCTTATCATCCCCAAGAATGTATCAAAATGCACACTTTTCATTACCTTTTAGCCTATTGAGACCTACCACGTTAGAAAATATTGGCTCAATATTGCAGTCTTATTTGCTTTTGTTTTTCTATAACTAGTGCTCTATCTCTCTATGCCTGTTCAATTCCACCAGGATTGATAGCTTAACTTTTCATATCCACTGTCTATTAACTTTGCTCCCTCTTCCTTGTGACTCAGTCCCTTAGATATTTGACACAGCTTGCTGAACTTCAAGTTCCATCTAATTCTCTTGGCTATGCCAGTAATTCTCAGGCTACCATCTGGAGGGCATATTAAAGCACTTATTTCTGGACTTCATTCCCAGAGTTTACAGTAGTTTGGGGGTAAAGCTAAAATTTTGCATCTCTAACAAGTTCCCAGGTGAGACCAATCCTGCTGGTCTGGGAACTACAGTTTGAGAACCACTAGCCTATGCTGATTCCCCCCACAGTTTGGACTCATTTTTCCTAAGGTTGGCTCCCTGTGGTTCATCCCTCATGAATCTTCCATATGTTTGGTTCTAATTCTTATCTGTATTTATAGCATGTTAATTCCCTGCTAACTAACATCCTGGTCTGACTCTGGTTTTCCAAGACCTTGAACACCAGAGCTATGATAACTGATTTGCTTTATTAATTAAATGATAGATTGGTTCATTTATTAATTTTATCATTCTTCACACATTATTTAAAGCCCATTGACTAACTTCTGGTCAACATGGAGGTGTAAGTAGATACATTGTGATTCCTTGCACAACCAAAGAAGGACCACAACAAATTTAAAAACAAAAAACAACCAGAACTGCCAGTAAATCAAACTGGAGATCCAGCAACCAATGAGTTAAAAAAGAAACATTCATCCAGACTGGTAGGAGGGGCGGAGATGGGCAGCCAGGGAGGAGAAGATGCACAGCAAGGCAATGGACCAGGCAGTCCCACATTCACATGTGGATAAATCAGGAAGGACAAATGGGGAGTGGGACATACCACACAACCCAGTGTGGGTTCCAGTGTGGGAAAGTAATGCCTCAAAACCTCTGGCTGTGAAAACCTGTGGGGGGTGTGGTGGTGGGAGAAACTCCCAGCCTCACAGGAGAGTTTGTTGGAGAGACCCACGGGATCTGAGAATGCACACAAGGAATCAGCACCAGAAGGCCCCAGTTTGCTTGTGGGTAGAGGGGAAGTGACTGAAAGTGGGGCGAGAGCTGAGCAAACAGTATCGTTCCTTCTCTGACCCCTTTCCCACATACAGTGGCCAAAACTCAGTGAAGTAGGTTGCCCTGCCCTGGCGAACACCTAAGGCTCTGCTCCTTACAACTTAACAGGTGTGCTGAGACAAAGAAATATGGCCCAAATGAAAGAACAGATCAAAACTCCAGAAGAAAGAACTAAGTGACAAGGAGATAGACAACCTATCAGCTTCAGAGTTCAAAACACTGCACTTAGGATGCTCACAGAAATGATTTAGTATGGATGCAAAATAGAGGAAGAAGTGAATGCTATGCAAAGTGAGATTAGGAAAAATGTACAGGGAACCAACAGTGAAGGGAAACAAACTGGTACTCAAATCAATGATTTGGAACAGAATGAAGAAATAAGAGTTCAAAAAAAAAAAAAAAGGAGAGGCTTAGGAACCCCTGGGACAACTTTAAACATTCCAACATCAGAATCATAGGGGTGCCAGAAGGAGAAGAACAAGACCAAGAAGTTGAAAACTTATCTGAACAAATAGTGAAGGAAAACTTTTCTAATCTGGTGAAGGAAATAGACTTCCAAGAAGTCCAGGAAGCTCAGAGAATCCCAAAGAAATTGGACCCAAGGAGGAACACACCAAGACAAATCATAATTACATTACCCAAGATTAGAGATAAGGAGAGAATCTCAAAAGCAGCAAGAAAAAAGGAGACAGTTACCTACAGTCTCAGAGTTCCCATAAGACTGTCAGCTGATTTCTCAAAACAAACCTCACAGGCAAGAAGGGTCTGGAAAGAAGTATCCAAAGTCATGAAAAGCAAGAACCTACATCCAAAATTACTCTATCCAGCAAAGCTATCATTTAGAATGGAAAGGCAGATAAAGTGTTTCCCAGACAAGGTCAAGTTAAAGGAGTTCACCATCACCAAGCCCTTGTTATATGAAATGTTAAAGGGACTTATTGAAGAAAAAGAAGAAGATCAAAACTATGAACATTAAAATGACAACAAACTCACTGCCATCAACAACTGAACCTAAAAACACAAAAACAAAAACAAACTAAGCAAACAACTAGAACAGGAACAGAATCACAGAAATGGCGAGCATATGGAGGGTTATCTGTGGGAAGGGGGAGGTGTGACAATGGGGGAAAAGGTGCAGTGATTAAGAAGCATAATTGGTAGGTACAAAATAGAAAGAAGGAGGTTAAGGATAGCATAGGAAATGGAGAAGCCAAAAAACATATATGTACAACCATGGACATGAACTAAGTGGGGGAGAATGCTGGTGGGAGGTGGGTGTAAAGGGGAGGGAAAAAAATTGGACAACTGTAATAGCATAATCAATAAAATATACTTTGAAAAAGCCCATTGACTACAAAATGAGAAAAATACATTCTTTATTATTAAGTTTATACTTTAAGAAGGAGACATTATTGAGCCAGCTGATATTGTCAATATGATACAATGTTTTATAATATTGGCAAGCATTGGGTTCTACAAAAAGACAGAGATGAAAGATCTAACCCTGACTATATGGGAGCAGAGAAGGATTTTAGGAAGAGGGGTGTACCATTTGGAATTATCCCACTGATGAATAAAACAAGGCATCCAGAGAGTGCAGAGCATATATAAACAGCTGTGAAGAACTTAATCTCAGTGTAGTTGATCAAAGGATCATAGATATGAGTCTAAAAAGAACATAAGGCTGAAGAATTAAGCAAGGGAAAAAGTATACTGGGTTGTTTGGGCCTAGCAAATGAGTATGGGGCTATGGAATCATTCACGGAGGTTAAGCAGGCAAATGGGCTGATTCTCTTTGCATTTCTAGAATTAGAAAATGGTGATAACACTACTCGAAGGGAAATACGCAATGATCTAAGTGAATGATAATGAGAAAATAGGTTAAAGTAGTGAAAACTGATTTGCAGAGAACTAAAGAGATTGTTAAAACCTATTTATGAAATAACACTTATACAACTTTATGATACAGGAAAGTGTCAAGGAATATTTCACTACCTTATGGCAGGACCAATTGGCACACCAGAATGCAAAACTGTAGAAGCTAGTTAGACAAAAGAATGAGGGTTAAATAAGAAATTTTCTAGGGATAGAAAGAAATATTTCTTAGGAACTACTGGCTTCCCTATAAACATCTTTGAGTAACATTAGAATGAGCCAACTGAAGTAGTAGTATTTCCTCATGATTTTCAAAAAGTCAGCTGAGTGCTAATCTGACATTTTTACATCTGAACATTGACCTTTCGGTTTTATGGGCATCTTCACATTTAGCTTTATCTGTGTATTAGTTTCTGCTAATTAGTTACTGCTGTAACAAATTACCATAAATTTAGCCACTAAAAACAATATAAACTTATTATCTCACAGTTCTATAGGTAAAATTCCTAGTTGGCCTGGCTATTTGTTTGTTTGTCTGCAAAGAAACCAAAAAATCAAGATGTCCATCAACGAGGCCTTATTGGGAGGCTCTGGGAAAAACCCACTTCCAAGGTCATTCAAGTTTTAGGCAGATTCAGTTACTTGTGGTTGTAGGACTGAAGTTCATGTTTACTTGTAGGCTATTAGTTGGAAGCTTCCCTTAGTCTCTAGAGACCTCTCTCTGGTCTTTACCGGTTGGTCACTACATCTCAGAGACAGAAAGGCATGTTGAATCCCTATTATGCTTGGGGTCTCTGTCTGACTTCTGCCACATCTCTTGTGCCCCAAGGCTGAGAAAGTTCTGTGCTTTTAAGGGTTCAGGGGATTCTATTGAGCCCTCCCAGATAGTCCAGGATAATCTCCCTATTTTAAAGTCTGAAGTCTTAATTATAACAGCAACATTCTTTTTGTCACATATGGGAACATATTCACAGTTTGGGAATTAGAGTGTGGACTCCTTGGGTGGCCATTCTACCTACCACAATTCATATCAAGGTCTTCCTTTTACTAAGATTAACAGAAATCATAGCCCAGAGTGAAAGGCCTATGTCATTTACCATTGTCATTGAAGCATTTTTCTGCTTTTCCCCTACTTAACACAAAGAACCTCCCTAAATAGCCGACATCAGACTAAATCCTTAAAGATCTGTTCTTTCTTTCTCCTTTTTCATCACTCTATTGGTCAAAGTTAGGGTCTTTTGTACCAGTGAAAATGCATTTGTGTCAAAGCTGTCCACCATAAATCAGTTGTTGATTTGAGCTCTTTTGAAGCCAGTGAACACACAGGATTCACATGCATATTTAAAGGCATGGTGTCCAATGAAAGGAGAAGTTAATGGAAAAATCAGTGAAGATTATTTTTCTCACATTATTACCATCCCCTCCCCACTTAAAGTCAATACAGCATGAAAAACAATTCAGCTATTGATGATGTGGTTAATATACACAAGAAAGTCTACCTGGGGCTTCTAAATATGCTATTAACTCAGAACTCCTTGGAAGATGTAACTGCCTAATACTCTCCTAATACTGCAGTTATTAGGCTGCTTTGCCTTCTAGCAGAGATTTCTGCCGTGTCAGATATGTGGAAACGTGATTCTGACACCTAATGTGAAAAGGAAATGTGATGGCAGGTGTCAACAAAAAACTAAATTCGTATTAAGTTTTACTAAAATGTTGTTCAGAGAACCATTTTTAGGTCTTATGATTAAAGATTCACATTTTTTAATTTGGCACAATCACGAGTTTTATTTTCTTTATCTAAAAATACATACTGGAGTAGAGCTTAGGCTTGGATCCTTATGTCTTCTTCTCCCGACTTACACGCATTCTTCATTTTGGAATACTTGGAGTGTCATGTGTTACTTTATTTTAGTATTACTGAAAAAAGTGGAAGCACAAGCCACAATTCTTGGTGGATTCGAAGAATTTTAGCAAAATGGTTTTTAGAATACTTCTCCTACTTTGTTGGCTTTTCTCTAGTTCCTTTCATTTTAGTTTCTAGAAAAGAAGAAATTTATTCTCTGTAAATGTAAACTCTGTGGTGTCCAAGACTCAGAAAAATATTTGAGATGCCAGGGAGCTCAAAGGTGCTATGCCCCAAATCAAAGAGAACAATGCTACAGCCCGAGTACAGAAGGTGCCTTCTGATACCTGACAGCAATCTGGTCTCTAGCCTCCGTCCCCTTCCTGTTTTATGAGTCGTACAGGATGGTCCCAGC
Organism: Desmodus rotundus; assembly: GCF_022682495.2. Lineage (NCBI taxonomy): Eukaryota > Metazoa > Chordata > Mammalia > Chiroptera > Phyllostomidae > Desmodus > Desmodus rotundus. Next base: position 52,820,632 of record NC_071389.1, read on the forward strand.
CAGAGAGGTGCTTGGGGCTTTTTGCTTCTCTAGATTTGCTATAAGCTAATGAAAGAAGATGCCACTTATGATGCCTAAATAAGAATAAAGGTAGAATTTTAGCATTATAACAGCCGCTATGTTTTTTTTTTTTTTTTGCAAGCCCTGCGTGTATGTGCCCAGGATTATCACCACGTTTTTCTCAGTTCCATAGTGTCCCTAATTCTCCTAGATCTCACTCATGGACGTGAATTACTTTACACTCTGCTTCAGTCACTGCTTGTAGCAATGGTACCAATCCCATGGCCAACAATAGCCATCCTTCTCCAGGAAATCCCCAGTTTTAGAAAACCCTCCTCCACCACTTGAAGAACAAGATGTTTTCTCTCAACCTCACCACATATAAAATTGCTAGATGCCCTGGCTGGTGTGGCTCAGTAGATTGAGCACCGGCCTGTGAACTGGAAGGCCACAGGTTTGATTCCTGATCAAGGCACATGTCTGCATTGCGAGCCAATTCCCTTGTTGGGGGGGTGTGAGAGGCAACCAATCAATCTTTCACTCCCTCTCTTTCTCCTTCCTATCCCCTCTCTCTAAAAATAAGTAAATTGTTTTTGTAATGTATTTTTAATTGTTGTTCAGTTATAGTTGTCCAGCCTTTCTCCCTATCACTCACCCCTACCCTGTCCCCCCTACTCCCACAGTCAATTCCCACACCCCATTGTCTATGCCCACGAGATCCCTATTCTTGTTCCTTGACTTAACCCCTTCCCTATTTTCTCCTGTTATCCCCCTCTCCCCTCCCCTCTGGTTCTTTACTTCCATGTCTCTGGTTCTATTTTGCTCATTTGATTGTTTTATTGATTAGGTTCCACTTACAGGCCAGATCATATGGTATCTGTCTTTCACTGCCTGGCTTATTTCACTTAGCATAATGCTCTCTAGTTCCATCCATGCTCTCATGAAAGGTAGGAGCCCCTTCTTTCTGCTGCATAGTATTACGTTGTGTAAATGTACCATAGTTTTTTGATCCACTCAAAAAACTGATGGGCACTTAGGTTGTTTCCAGCCTTGGCTATTGTAAATAACATTGCCATACAAATAAATAAAATCTTCAAAAAAAAAATAAATTTGCTAGATATGAGAGATTTATATGTCAAAACAACCAGTCAACCATTTTTCTTACCACAAAATTCTATAGGTATGTCAGGGGCGCTTCAAATGCTAAGCTGATGAAAACTTTCAAGTACGAGGGGGGACCCTAAAAAAACAGAATTTATTTATAAAAAATTGTGTATTTATTTTTACATGTTTAAACTTCAATGACCTTCAAAGTACTCTCCATTTCTTATCGAGACTTTTTTCCACTGCTCAAAACAGTTTTTGAACTCATCGATTTCGATACTTTTTAGTGCTTCAGCTGTTTTCTTTTTTTTTTTGTTTCATCTCTTCCACAATGACAAAATGTTTCCCTTTGAGAACTTTTTTTCATCTGGGAAAACAAACAAACACAAAAAGTGACTCCGGGTGAGATGGGGTGAACAGGAAGGGTGGGGCATGGGAGTCACACCATTTTTGGTCAAAAACTAATAACACTGCATAGTGTAGGCAGGTGTGCTCATAAATCACCCATCATGAAATGGGCAACTGTGTTGAGTTTTCAAAAAAAAATTTACTGCCAATTCTAACACCACCAGCGGGCGCCCTGATACAGATGCATTCCTAGAGCACTCACCTAGCAGGGGAAGTCTGTACTACAGGGGGCTTGTTCTCCAAAAGAAAATTCCACATTTTGTGCCCCCCCATATAGCTAGCTCTTTTTGTGAACTATTGGCTTTCGAAAGGGGGTTATGATCACGGAAACTCATTTGCCTCTGCTAAGTAGCTTATGGACTAGATCGAGTAGTCCATTTTATTCATTCTCACTTTCTTCTCTAAAATTTGAAAGTAGTATCGCCATCTGCACAGTGTCCCTATGAAGAATAAATGAGGGTACGTTGGTAAATACATACCTTCCAGGTGTGTAGCAGACATGTAACAAATATTGGGTTCCTTTCCCCGGTTCTCTCTTCCTTGCTTTGGTGAGGTTTGCATTCCTATTTTCTGAGTCCTGCATTCTCTCTAGGCAATGTGCATGTATGTGACACGTTTTATCCACCCACAAAATCAAGTTCAGAAAAGATAGACACCCTAATTTTGTGTTCCCCATTAATCAAGTTAACTCAAGTTCGTCACAAGTCATGGGCCAAGAATGTTAAATCCTTCTTTATTTAGTGTGCCTTGATAGAAGTCCCAGCTTCAAATCCAAATGCAACATGGTGTTATATTTTTGAAGTTCTTCAGGATAAGGTTACATTTTGACATTCAGCTTGACAGTTTCATAACCCAGGCCTGTATAATACATTTTGTGATATGGTACGTTTTGTAAAAAACCTACTTGAACTCATTATACATATCCCTTAATTAGGAAAATCTCTTTATTATGTATGAATATAGAAGACTTCAAGAAAGATGACACTCATATAATGCCTCCATGTAGCCAGAAGAACAAAGGGTCCTCTTAGTACCAGAATTAGCTACTATTCCATCAAATAAAATTATACTTGCATAGTACTTTGCAATTTATAAATACTTTTCCATCTCACTCCTGTGATCTTCTCAACAGTCTGTAAGATAGTCAGGAAAGACACATTTATCACAAATCTGTATAAAAAAATTGGGGCTAAGAGACTTTTGTTGCTTGCCCAAGGTCATGTAACTAGGACGTCCAGGAGCCGGTGTTCAAACCCAAGTCTGACTAAGGACAGAGCCCAAGCTCCTAACCATTGTGACGGGGAGCCGTCCAAAATCTCCTTACTCAAAGTGCAGTGTTCTTTGCTTTAGTCCATGTTGCCACTTTTTAATCATTATTTTTAAATGTGAGGAAGAGTTCTTTAGTGCCATGGTTTTGCTTGAGGTCCCTTGCATGCACTTTGACCTATGTATTCTGCAACTACTTTATTTCACATTTCAGATTGCATTGGTGTATGTCTCCAGTTTTAATGAAAAATTTTATGCAGAGATTTTCCAAATAACTTTTTCTATTAATCTTTTGTTATTGGTGCTTAGCTAGCCTAGTGATTTTACCGTGAAAGTCAGTGAGTGAAGTTTTACCAACATTCTTTTTGTTGTTACTGTTATTTTTTTTTAATTGCTGACACTGTTACAGATGTCCCCTGTTTTTACTCACTTTGGCCCCCTCCACCCAGCCTCTGCCTCCCCTCTGGCCTTCACCACCTTGTTGTCTGTGTCCATGGGCTATGCCTATATGTTCTTTAGCTAATCTTTTCCAGTCCCCCTCTACCCCTCCCCACTCTGAGACCTGTCAGTCTGTTCCATGTATCCATGCCTCTTATTTTCCATTGTCAGTTTATTTTGTTCATTAGACTCCACATGTGGGTGAGATTATATGGTATTTTTCTTTCTCTGACTAGATTATTTTGCTTAGCATAATAATCTCCACATCCATCCATGCTGTCCAAAGGGTAAGAATTTCTTCTTTTTTATAGCTGCATAGTATTCCATTGTGTAAATGTACCACAGCTGTTTTACCACTCATCTACTGATGGGCACTTGGGCTGTTTTCAGATCTTGGCTATTATAAATAATGCTGCTATGAACATTAAGGTACACATATTCATTCTCATTGGTGTTTAGAGATTCTTAGGATATATTCCCAGAAATGAGATCACTCAGTTAAATGGCGGTTTCATTTTTAGTTTTTTGAGGAAACTCCATACTGTTTTCTATAGTGACTATACCAGTCTTCATTTCTACCAACAGTGCAGTAGGGTCCCCTTTTCTCTGCATCCTCGCCAGCACTTCCTGTTTGTGATTTATGGATGGTAGCCCTTCTGGCAGGTATGAAGTGATACCAGCATTCTGACTGATTTACTGATTACTTCTAGATACTCTAAGAAACAAGTCCTACGCAAATACTTCAACCCCTGACTTCTGCTAAAGATGCCTAAGCAAAAATAGTTGAGTAGGAGTGAAATGAAAGAGCAATTTTGTTTTAAAATAATCCCTGAGTGCTGAATACAGTAATTAGATTCTACATGATGAATTAGTTCTCATGAAATACATTAGAGGACCTAGGTTCCTAATCACATCCATAAAGGCAATTTCTACTTTTTTAATTGTATACTTCCCCTTACAGAATTTTACCTCAACATATAAAATTAAGGTAACTATTAACTCCCAATTTCTTATTTTAAAAATATGACACATAAGGCTTTCCAGAGGGGTTGCATTAATTTCCCCAAATCGTACATCCAATTAATGGTGAGTACAAGTCCGAACTCACGCCGCCTGACTCTGCCTCAGTCTAGTGTCTTCCCCCTTTCCTAGTCTCCCCCAGTACTCCCGTCTCCAAAACTTCATGTGAAAATAAATGTTGTGTCTCTTGAGAAATAGAAAAGTATATTTGATTTCCTAAAAAATAAGAAATTTGTATTCTTATCTGCATTTCACCGTGTACTTCAAGTTATACTATAGTTTCTTCACCAACCTGGTTTCAGACCTCACCCTGTAGTTTTTTAAGAGCTACAGATGAAGCCATGAAAGACCAGAAATAAACTTGACACATAAGATGAAAATGGAAAATAAAAACGAGCATTCCTTCTAAGATACAGTAGCGTAATAGCCAAGATGATGAGATAACTGTCAGAAGCCAATAGGGGCCTTGAATTGAGATTTATTCTTTGAAGGCCTGACTATGCTCTTATGGTGCTTTCAAAATCAGTAGTGTCTTCGGAGTGATCACAAACTGAGACTGGCTTTGAATGATCTCACCAAGAGTTTCAAACACACTGATTTCTTTCAGTGCTCACTCGTGTCCTGTGGGGATTAAGAGATTGTTGAAAAGAAAGGGTTTCTCCGCTTGACAAATGGTGGGTTATTGTAGAAGGAATTTTTTTTTTTTTTGCCTTTATGTAGTTGTACCTTAGAGCATGCATTGCATGCTAAGTTTCAGGGCTAGAAAGTACTAATGGTCTTCCACATTTCAATTTTATATCATAAACTTGAAGTCGCTGGTAAAATGCATAGCATCACTAACCCTATCAGCTCCTAGGATTTTATGATATCTATATACCATAGGTTTTTATATTTGACGGTTTCTCCATAAAGGATAATAGTGTGACTATTCCATTAAATAATAAGCATGGCTGTAAGGCCCCTGAACAGGTAAAGTTCTATTTAAATGCTAATTATCACCATTATAAAGCATTTGGGATGCAACTAAGTGTGGCTACCCTGAGATAAAACCCTTTTACTTGAAAGAGAGGATAATAACCATGGGTAACACTTGTTGGCTCTTGTACGTATCAACCCAAGACAACCCTCAATTATAATTTCTCTTAGTACAAAAGCAGCAAAAATGGTTCTAATGAGTATGTCAGATAAGTAACAAACTAAATGGTGTGCCTTAAAGGAGGACCTCCCCTCACCACACACACACACACACACACACACACACACACACACCCTCGCTCTGGTCCACAGTTAAAGAACTGTGACTACTGCCTGAACTCACTAAACCTTTCTTGATTGCCTGTTATGTATCCTGCTTGGGGGGGATAGAAGAATGAATACAAAACAATCAGTGTTCTCAGGAAGGTAGTAGAGTAAGTAAGGAAAGGACATTCAAAAGAAAAGAAGAACATAAGGGATACAGATATTAACTGGAGATATTAACATCTAATCCTAAGGAAGAGTGGGCATGAGGCAAGCAGAAATGGAGAAGGTGTATTTGAATCTGTCCTTGAACAACAGAAAGGATTTAGATGTGTAAAAGCATGAGAACGGCCACTCCAGGCTGAGGGTGTTAGGTAAATTAGAGAGTTATTCCCTTTTAATGTTCAAATACCTTTCGAACCTACTCCATCAATTGATGGCAGGTGACTAAAATTAATTGACTAGATTCAGCAATAAGACAGATAAGTGAGTCAAGGAGGGCTTGTGCCTCCAACATCTTTCTCGCTTCCAGTTTCTGCCTATGGGAAGTTTTTAAATGTTCAATTATTTCTTGTTCTTAGAAAATTAAAAAACAAAAGAAAAATAAGTTCACTGGTTCCACTTTTCCTTACAGGTATGGCAGTAGGTCTATCCCCACCATCAGCAAACTTCTGGCAAAAATTGGAGACACTGAGATATCTGTAATTCTTCCTCCATTCCCAATCCCATACTTACTGATCGGAATTTCGACCTTGATGACCCCATTGCAATGGTTTTTCCTCCAGGGGACTTCATGGCTTTAATGATGATCTTTAATTTTTGTCTTTGTCGCAGACCTCCCCTCTCTGCTCTAGATCTACTATAAATATCCAACCGCCTAGTTACTTTCTCCCCTGGGTAACTAAAAGGAATCTCGACTCAGAATACAAAGCACCAAACTTGCGATCATAGCATTGTTCTTGTCCAATGTTTCCTATCTCAGAAATGGTACCACCATTTACATAGGTGCACAAACCACAATTTTCATCATTTTGCATAATTCCTTCTCTCTCACACCCATATCCAGTCACACCAAGGCCTTTTATTTTAACTCATAAATAGCTTTTAAATTCACCCACTACCCCAGGAGTGTCAAACTCATTTTCAGTGAGGGCCACATCAGCCTCAGGGTTGCCTTCAAAGGGCCGAATGTAATTTAGGACTGTATAAATGTAACTACTCCTTCACTAGGGGCAAGGAGCTCGACACTGCCTCCAGGTAGAAACAAGGTGCCGGCCTGGATAAAAAAAGATGGAGGGCTGGATACGACCCCCAGGCCTTGTGTTTGCCACCTGTGCACTACCCTTTATCCTATTGCTACCCTCTTAGTTCAAGCTACTAACATTTCTCCCTTGGCGGCTGAAATAGGCTCTGAATGGGCCTTTTCAGATTTTGTCTTCCTAATATCTGATTAGTTTTCTACTTTGCATCTGGGGTGACAGTTCCAGCATATATAATCTATTATATTACTCTTTGGTGTATTGTTACATTAAACTCCTCCATCCCAATGAATCATGCCTCTTAGGAATCCATATCCCTATGTAGATTGCTCTTACCCCAACTGGACGCTTAGAAAAGTGACTAAATTTGGTCAAAAGGAAATCAACAAACATGACACAAGCAGAGGTTTAATAAGTACTTGTTCATTGAGACTTGCCGTCTGGAGCACTTACCATGTGAAGAAGAAGCACAAGCTAAGAGGTAGGGACAAAGTTGTAGATGTCTCCAGTGTCTGTGGTTCCTGAATATATTGGATATTCAGGGTCCCTACTAAATACGATCTCCTCTTGACTCAACAGCAGCAGACCACATAATTTTGTACTGTTCCTTGGTCGCACTCAAACTCAATTCCCTGTTTCTTAAATATAGGTCATGAGTTCTGACCTATATTTGGTCAGAGTTCTGAGTTAGCCACATAAAGAAATATAGACAATTCAGAAAATAAAACAGTTATTATGGCCAGAAAAAAAATTCAATACAAGTATTCTAACTATGATGTCAGATTGATGATGCCAGCTTGATTAATTAATTGGTTAGTTAATTCATTCATCCATTCATCTGTTAATTTTTCATTCATATAGTAACCATTTATTTAAACATTTATTAAATGTTCACCATGTGTTAGGCTTCCTAGGAGCAGAAAAAGGAATAAGACAGACTCCTCTAAAAAGCGTATAAATAACAAGTGGATAGGTATATGGATTACATTCACAATTGTGTTGGACACAGAGGAAAGTCCTAGCTGGAACTTAGTATACAACAATCAGTAGAAGATGATATTTATTTAACTTCTCTAGCCTGTTCTCAATGTAGTCACACAATACATTTCACTATATAAAATATATATCATACCTCATCCTAAACAATTTTGAGCTATATTAAGGAATCCATATCTAAAATAATGGTAATCAATTATAAAAGAGTGGTCTCAGGAAAGACACATATACTTGAACTTCAAGAGTATTGTCAAGTTCAGTTTGTTAATGTTCAAGAAATTAACTGATGTCCTCTGGTGAAATGTTTTTAATGCAAACCATGCATGTTATTATATTTAATGTAACTAAAAAAAAGTCAACTTTCATGGAAGTTAATTGGAGGCTCTTGGAGTTCTGTGTGAAGAATGTTAAGAGTTCTGTCTAATTTGAATGCAAGAAAATGCCAAAAAAGTTATGTTTATAGCAGGATACTACATCACACTTGGTGTTTTAGTGCACATCCAAATGATCTTACTTTTTAGTGTTATTACTAAAAATGCTCAAGATGCCTTTCAAAGAGAATTAAAAAGAATGTGTAAAATTGGAACAAAATATAGATTTGGGTAAAATCAGTTATAATCAGTTCTTTCAGCTACCCGATGGCAGAACACTTAAGATTAATAGATTTTGATTTTCATTTAAAATGCTTTAAAACATGCAGATGTAACAAGGAGCACATAGTTTTCAATGGCTATTTGCTATCTGGTAGGAGAATAGGAGCATTCTACAAGTTTTAGTCTCATCAAAAATTACTGTAAAATTTTTGCATTAATAATCACTGAGTGCATGAAGAGTAACAATTTTATAATTGAGCTGTGTGCTTACTATTATTGTGGTGATAGCATCTGAATTCACTATATTTAAAAATCCTTTGAAGGTTTTACTTGAAATGTTCTAACCACACGTAATAATCTATCCTGGTTATTTTACAACAACTTTGATTATATAGTACCAAATGTATTGTACCTTTTCTCTAATATTTATATTTTGACATTATGATGTAAGAGTCTAATAGCATTTTATTTTAAAGAGTAAAACATATGCATGAAGTTTTACATGAAAAAATTATGGTGATGAAAGAAATATATGCCAATTTGGTCCAGCACACTAATCTTAGCCTTTTTTCCACTTCCACTTTAGATTGTTATTCTGCTCATGAACATAATGTCAAGTAATGGACTGATAATTTTTGAACAATGTTGAGTGCATTTTACATTGTTCTGCTCCTATTGCCATTCCACAATGCCCATTTTTAAAGATCTGTATATAGAAATTAAACTTAATTTAAGAATACTGATTGTTTGTTATAGGGCAAATGTTAAGTTAGAGGAAAAAATCTAATAAGATCAATAATATACTTTGTCCTGTCATCATGGAACATAGAGTCTTATAAAGAAAACAAGCAAGCAGCTTAGCAGTTACAAAAGGAAAGTCTATCAACTCTCTTTTGAATATAGGTCCCAAATTAGACCATTTCTCACTCTATACACCACTACCATTCTGATGCAAACCTTTGTGTCTCTCGCCCAGACTATCCCAGTAAATCTCTATTTCTCTTTCCCTTCCATTCTGCTCCCTTCAACTCTTCATTCTATTTTCAAAAAGCAGCAAATGTCATTTTATAAAAGCCAGCTCATGTCAGTCCTATGCTCAAAATGTTCCAGTGGTTCCCCAGATCGCTTGCAGTAAAAGTTGAAATACAGTCACCTAAAAGGTCCTACATCATCTGGTCCCTGCTAATGATCTGACATGAACTCCTACTCTCTTCCTGGCTTACTGGGTTCCAATCACAAGGTCCTCCTTGCTGTTCTCTGACACTCCAAGCTTGTTCAACTGCAGACTCATGCGCGCTGCTCCATCTGCGGTACCATTCTTCCCCACCTTTCTACATGGCTAGCTCCCTGACTTCCTTCCTCACTCAAATACCCCTCATCAGTGAGGCCTTCCCTGACCATCCTAGGTAGGAACTGACCATCCAGACAGCAACTCCCACCCTGTAGCTTTTCCTGCTTTCTTTACTGTCCATTTTTCTGCACATCCCTCCTCAGTCTCTGCCAAGCCACTCGTTCATTTGTTAGATGTAAATTGTCTTGGCCCACTTCACCGAAACTCCTGAGTGCAGGTACTTGCTTGTTTTGTTCATTGTCAGTTACTGCCTGAAGCAGTGTCTACTTTTTTTTTAAACTTTTACCATTCCTTCTTTCATTGTTTTGCTTGTTATGTTTAACTGTTAAATCTTTCCTTACTTCAAAAAATCTTTCTGTAAAAAGCCTTGTTTCATAATACTGGTCTTAAACACAATTTCATGTGTTATCATAATGATTATTAGGCTTTACTACTTTCCAGGGTCTACACCTTTCCTACTTTACTGAATTTTTTATACTTTCTTGTTGTTTCCTTATGTCTTTTGCATTTGGAGTAAGCTTTTTAAATTTTCCTTTTCCACAGAGATTTGAATAATATACACCCTGTTCTTGTTCTGTGGTCATCTTACATTCTTATAAACCATTATTAAACTTTTGATCTCTGCTTATTATGAAGGAGGAGTCTTAGCTTTTGGCCAAGCTGTGACTACTGCTGATATGCAGCCCTTTCTGATGTTCCTTTCAGGGGAGACTGTGCTTTAGATGGTTGGCATGAGGAGTTCTGTGGACAGAAGGAGCCCCGAGGATCAATGGTATGGACTGGGGACACATCTACCGTAGCTGAGACTCAGTCTCATCACAGATTCTTTCTCAAAGACTCGGTCTTGAAATTTTTGGTGGAGAATCACAGTTACTCTTTTCACAGCAGCCTGCCTGTTTTCAAGTGTCCAAATGTAGTACATAATTGATCAGAGAGACATTTTCCTGCTTTGACATGAAGCATAGCCCAGAATTGGAATTCAAAGACCAGAGGAATTCAAAGAGCTGAGTCAAATTCTGAATTCACGACGTACAGCATGGCTCTTTGTTGGTAGTCACCTTGGATGACACTGTGGGTACGACCAAAGAGACAGTGGTGTGGTGCCTTTGAAGGACCGTGCTAATGATAGAGTGTAATGAATTAGGAACTTTTAAACTGGCATAGAGCAACTGAAAGGAAGTATTTGCTATCATATGTGACGTAGTTCTGAGCATCCTAGAAATTATTTGAGTATAATTTCCCAGGATTTAGAGGCCTTAAATTAGTAGGCGCAGTTATGGGAAGATACTTATAGTTCTAAGAACCACATTATAGCTTTGGAGTCCCCTGATTGAAAGCAAAGACCTTAATATACTTTTATTTTCTACTCCTTATTATTTTCTTCTCTCTGTCCTATTCCTTAATATTTTCTAATATGATATGAAATTAGATACATGGATTTATAGTAATACATTAGTTATTCTTATTGAATATCTTTCAAGAATAATCTTTACCTGTGTAATTAGATTTAGTTATATTCATCACTCTAATTTGAAAAAACCTATCTACTTTGCTGGCAGTAATGTTCTCTGGAGTTCTGTCTTACTACAATTTCTCCATTTCTGTCTTTTTTTATTTTTTATTTATTTCTTCTAGAGTATGTCTTTTTGTAAGATCCCATAATATGTGTATAATTTGAGCCTTTGAATATATCGTAATTTCCTACTATTTTTACTTTTAGATATTAATAAAAATTTGGCTAGGTTATCTCTATTTTTTTACTCTGCACAGAACTCCAGAAGCTTTTAGAAAACTGCCTTCTGATTATCTCCTCTTGAATGTTTAAAATATATCTGAGAATATATCAGGTAACACAGTGGTGTCAGCATGAAATTGCAGGACATAATGGCATTGTAGTTATGTAGAAGAATATTCCTGTTCTTAGGCGATATGTAATGAAGTATTAGATGTGGCAGCTGGAACATGATTGCTCCAGTAGCTGCTCTTCTTGATTCTCCCCTAAGTTCAAGCCAAGAAAACACATAATGTAAGCGTCTCCCAGCCAGTGACTGTGCACAGTCAGGGTAGTAATGGAAGCCCGTTCATGCAAGGGTTGGACTTCTTTAACAGGCAACTTTGCCTCAAGGACTTCCCATAGGCCTGGCTAAAACTTTCATTGAACTGTGCTGGTTTTTTAGACTCTTCCTCCCCAATCCTCCTTCCTTCTTCTTCACAGGAGTCTAAAGTCTCACACTGCCCTTTCTTGAAGAGGGTAAGAAACGGTGGGGGAGAAAAGGGGAAACAAATCTCTCAACATATTAAAAAGGGGAAAATCTAGGAGAATGTTATGTGGCTGTTTGTTGTACTTTCTTTTGAAGATATGATATTTCCTTTATGTAAACAGTAGGTAAAAGAGTAAAATAAAAATTACCAAGAAAAGGGTACCTGAAATTCAGCATGTCTATAGAAGAGGCAACTCTTTGCCTATTTTAATATTACCTCTCTCCAATTCTCCTCAGTAACATATCCTTAATTTTATTTGGGGTGCAATACATTGAGCTCAAAATTTCATTTCAATGAAAGCATCATCTAACCTCTAAGTTTCAACAATTGAAATGCAGGCAGGTGTGTTATGGGGGACTTTGGGGGCATGTTTCTAGAAGGGACAAGGTATGCCCCCTTTCTCTGTCTCCTTGGGGTTTCCTGACCTGTGGAAATGATGACTGGAGCTCAGGGTGTCTTAGATCATGAGACAACACAGCGGAGCGAGCAAAGCAGAAAGAAAGAAGGACTCTGCGGTCCTGACGTGTAGAGCTCGCACCAGAGCCCTAGACTTTCTGTCTCCAGGTTTCTCTACCATGAGAGGAACACAAACTCCTATCTGGTTAAAGACATTGTTATTTTTGTTGAATTCATTTAATTTAATTTAACCTTAAAGTAATGTAACACCTGAAGCCAAAGACTCAGTTTTCATTTTTACTCCCAAAACAACATTTTCCCCAATTCATTATGCTAGATGCTTAGAAGAAAAACCTAACAAAAATCAGTTTTCATTTTTTATCATTGCCACAATGAATTATCACAAACTTAGCATCTTAAAATAGCACCATTGATTATGTCCACAATTCTCTGGGTAGTCTAGGCATGATTTAACTGGTTCCTCTGCTGAGATTCTAACAGCTAAGGCTCTCAAGGCTGAAATCAAGGTCAGCTGGACAATGTTCCTTACTGGAGACTCACAGGGGTGTCCAACCTGCGGGCTGCATGGGCCCAGAATGGCTATGAATGTGGCCCAACACAAAATTGTAAATTTACTTAAAACTTATTTTTTGCTCATCAGTTTTCATTAGTGTTTGTGTATTTAATGTGGGGCCCAAGACAAGTCTTCTTCTTCCAATGTGGCCCAGAGAGGCCGAAGGGTTGGACACCCCTGCCTATAGTAACTCTGCCTGGCTTCTTTTACCTCTGATATTCCTGGTCACACCCTCCCAATCTCAGCCTCGGTCAAGGATGCCATCTTGTCCTCTCTGTGTCTGTTTCTCTGCCTCTTTGTCTCTTACAAAGGCACTGGTATTGGCTTCAGGGCCATCCAGATTATCCTGGATGACCTCATCTTAAGATTTTTAACTTAATTACATCTACAAACACATTTTTTTCCATAATGGAATACATTATTTATATTAGTATTTATATACATATAAAGTCTGAAAATAAAGTATCCATACTTTATTTCTTCCTTGTGGACTTGAAGTATAATGATGAGGCAGCAGAAACTCGGCCCTCTAGGGGACAACAATTGCTCTCTGTCCTTCTGCGTCTGGTCTCACAGATGTCGGTAAAGACTTGAGAGAGCTGCCTGTGGGTTTCCCTTCCGCTCCCGTCTTCTCCACCTGCATAACTTCCTTCTTTTTTATTGTATTTTTTCCATTACCATATACCCCCTACACCTCCCTCCCCACCACAATCGGCATCCGAAGACTAGAAGATAGACCTATCCATTTAACCCACTCCACTATCCATGCTGAAATTAGAGGTGTTCCCTTAAAACGATCAGCAAACCACTGGATCGTACTATGGTTTATTGTGTGTATGCCACAATGCTATTATGGAATTGTATACATATGTATTTGTGATGTGTGTGCACAGAGGTATGTGTATTTGGGAGGGGGGTGATACTTCAAAAGGAAGCTCAGGGATACTCAACAACCTGTGTCTGAAACTTAGATATTCAGGATATACATTAAATGATACAATCAATTGTTTTCCAAGGTTTCACCCCTGTTTTCTGCTATCAACTAGAGAATTTTAATAACCTGCATAGCATGTTATAAAGTAGCATAACAGATGGAAATGAATGGCAAAACTGAGTATTAATTCATTTATTCATTAAGCATACATTTCTTGAATGACTGATATATGTCAGGCACCATGCTAAGTACAGAGATAACTGAAACACATATATTGTACTAAAAGATTTTACAATGTCTTAGCAAGATGTGATATACTGTAAATGACTATACATCAAACCAGAAAATTATACGTATCCAAGACAAGAATAAAATTAAGTGGCATGGGATCAGAAAGAGACAAAAGACAAACATTTTAGAACAGAAAAAGTTAATAGACTACTTTTTAACGTAATTTTAGGTTCACAGAAAAATTGAGGGAAAGAAACATGCATAGCCTCCAGCATTGTCAACATTCCTGATCAATGTGGTATCACACATGTGTTAAAGTTGATGAATCTATATTACACATTATTATCACCCAGAGTCCACAGTTTATATTAGTCCACTCTTGTGTTGTACATTTTAAGGGTTTGAGCAAATTTCTAGTGGCATGTATCTACCTTCTTAGTGTCACAAAGAGTACTTCCAATGCCACCCCAAATCCGCAGTGCTCTGCCTACTCATCCGCTCTACCCTTACCCTGGCAACCACTGATCTTTTTACTGTCTCCATAGTTCTTCCTTTTCCAGAATGCCATATAGTTAGAATGATATGGTGTGTACTATTTTTAATTGTATTTTTTTCACTTAGTAATATGCACTAAAGTTTCCGCCATGCCTTTTTATGAATTGATAACTCACATTCTTTAGCACTGAAATCATTCCATTGTCTGGGTGCATCACAGTTTATATACTCATGCATCCACTGAAGGGCATCTTTGTTGCTTCCAAAATTGGAAATCATGAATAAATTTTTAAAAAATCTCCATGTGCAGGTTTTTGTGTGGACATAAGTTTTCAAGTCCTTTGGGTAAATACTAAGGAGCGTGATTGCTGGGTCTTTAGGGAAGATTTATATTTTGTTTTGTAAGAAACTGCCAAACTGTTTTCCAAAGTGGCTGTACCATCCCACATTCCCAACACTGGTGAATAAGAGTTCCTGCTGCTCTACATTCTCGCCAGTATTTGGTGTTCAGATCTGTATTTCGATCCTTTACCACATGTGTATGCAGTGATTGAATAAATATATTTGCATGCATTTTTATGCATGTGTAAGTACCAGAGAGGATGAAGTCTGTGTAAGTACAAGCCAGAAATTATGTGGAAGAAATCCTAACATATTTGGAAGAGTGAAACTGCAAATAAACATTTGTTAGACATTTTTTATGTTTAAATGTACACATTTAAAAATGGCCATTTGAAAAAGAAACACTTCGGATTTCCCCATGATCCATCTCTATGCATCTAATTGTTCAAACAAAAGAAGGGAAAGAACAATAAAGGATTCTAGCAAGCCCACGAGAGGCAGTTGCTGAGATCTGCTTCCATGAAATGTCTTTCTTGACTTTTATTTTGCCTTTGAGGATAGGCACAGGGCTTGAGAAATACTTCAAAGAGCTTTTCTGGTCAGCTACATTTTGCCAAACTGTTGTAGCTTTCTCAAAGTTTTCAAAATTATCAAATAGCAGCATACAT
The DNA here is from genome assembly GCF_022682495.2 of Desmodus rotundus. Taxonomy (NCBI): domain Eukaryota; kingdom Metazoa; phylum Chordata; class Mammalia; order Chiroptera; family Phyllostomidae; genus Desmodus; species Desmodus rotundus. The sequence continues at coordinate 52,836,208 of NC_071389.1, forward strand.
CTCCAACTATTACTTTATTAGGAAAAAAGACTGCAACCAGCATCACAGCTCTCAGAATTCTTTATCATGTCACCACGCATCTGCAGTCAAAGCGCCGTGCACTCAAGCTATCACGAGGCAACGGCGGCACGAAGATGTAACGTTCCGCGGATGCCAGCTTCAGCAAGAGCTGTAGTCAGTGTCAAAGGAGATATTATCACGTGGTAGCTCTTTCAAGTTGAATATGACTTCTATCAATCTTTAAAACTAATTGTTTGACTTCAAATGTACATGCCACCTTAAAAAGATGAGAGGAAACGGTGGGTTCTTCCTCATACTGTCCAGAGTTTTAATTATTCTCTTTTTCTTATCTTGAACATATTTTATCTCCATCCATAAGCATCATCAGTTATCCATTACCTTTTACATAGGAGCGAAGTTTTGGGGATTTTCTTGAGTTCCTATGAAGTTTAAAGACTCTTCCTGATATATGACAGTACCCTCAGCACTGCCAGCAGGATTAATGTCTAATGTCCAGTGTCTGAGAAAACAAAAAGTTGACCAACTTCTAATTCCTCAGGATTCAAAAGCCCATAAAGGATGGTTCTTGCTTTGAAGGTGCTTACAGCTGAGTGGGGGAGGCAGAAATATGCATAAAGGATGAATGGTTACATTTGTATAGTGTTTTGCAAATTACTAAAGTCATACAGATTTATTGTTTAATCCTTAGGATAACCTGACAAGATAGTTCTTAAAGATAAGAGAATTTCAGGCAACAAATAATGTGAGTGATTTTCCTAATCTAGTTCAGCAGAGCTGAACTAGTCTTGTTTTCCTGAATCCACTGTTCTTTCTACTACACTATAGCCATACAGCCATAAGAGTTTAAATTAGAAAAAAAAAGTGATTGTAAAGTGAGGAAATTGGTAGAAATGTCATAAGCAGTGACTGATTGCTAAGGATAAGAGGACTTACATCACCCAAAGAGCTGGCAGGAGCAAGGACATGAGTCATTTCATGGAGGTGGGCTTCCTCTGGAAGCTTCCTCCATAAGCACATGTGTGGGGGATGTCCTCCTCATCACCACTCTCATTCAGCAGCCTGAGAAAGCTTCTCTCCCACTGCTACAAAATCTGAAAGACCAAGAGGAACAGTCAGGAAAGAGACAAGAGCTCTGGATTTCTTTGCTTTTGATTTATTTAGTTCAATAGCTTCTTAGGAACTGACTCCTCCTAAGAAAGGGCTTTTTTTTTTTTTTTTTTTTTAATTTGGAGCCTAAATTAACCCTTTTGAGATGTTATCACTCATAGTCTTTGGAACCATAAAATGTTAGCAAATCTTCTGGAAGACCTCATAATGCCTTCGGGTGATTTCTACCTATTTATTTGTTCTTTTTCTTTATTTAAGATTGTCAACACATCCTTATTTACATGTCATAAAGTAAATATATATATATGTATTTTGTATTATTTAGTGAGGAATGTATCATTTATTCATTTGAATCCTCATCCTTATTCTGTGTTATGAGAAACCAGCTAATTAATTCTCTGATGCTGGCATTTTATTTTCTTTATTTCTTTATCGAGGAAACCCTATTTGGCAGGTTTATAATTGTAAATTTTTTTCACATGTATTATTTTATGTACTCTTTATTTTTTTAAAAGTCACAGTGCTAAAAAGAAATCTGAAGCTCAGTAAATTAATTTCTCCGCACCACGAAGTCATTAAGTTGGTTAAATGGCAGAGCTGTTATTCGAACACAAACGCTTCAGTTTCCCATCCCTCACTTGTCCCACCTTTTACAATGCTCTCCAACCCACCTTCAAGGGCCTGAGTGTGGGGCCGCTCCAAGTCATCATCTCTGGAGACCAGACACTCAAACTAATGTCTGCATTTGTTTCCTTGCTATGTAGGGTGTGTGGGTGACCTGTATAAGACTCTTGTTAACTTTATCATCATAAAGTTAAATAAAAGACCTTTACACAAATCAAAACCAAAACAAAAAAAACAACACTAAAATTTTTAGGATCAAAATGTTCTGTAATGCCGGGTAGGTGCAGAATACAAAGTGTCTACAACATGCAGGATAGTTTGCATGTGTCTTTGGAATACTAATAATTTGTCATTTCCGTGCCACATGCAAAGTCTGGGTAGTTGTTAGTAAACTTGATAAAATCACTGGGTGTATTTTGGCTTTGTTTCAGCTGGTAGATTCTTGGATTACTCAGTCACATAAAACCAACATCATGAAATATGCATGTTGTTGAACTATTGAGTCACATACCACATTTCCCATTAACACATTCTCATTAGATTTTCTAAATGCTATCAAAGCCATTCATCCTTCCATGCTTCAGCTTAGCTCCTCCTTCAGATCCCAGGTCCCCTCCACCAGCTCCACGCTTGCTGCTACGCCCCTCTTCACCTCTCCCACACCTCCCCTCTCTCCTTCCCTTGGTCTCTTTTTCTTCCCTCTCTGTTTCCAGTCTTTTCTCCTTGGTCATTATTGTTGTCCTGTATGGAACTCACTTTTTTTAACTTACAGATTTCACTATTTTAACAATTATCCTCTTTGCTTCCATTAAAAACAATATTCAAAATAAATGTTTCTAAATTATTGTGGCAGATTATAAATTTAGGCCCAACTTTTCTATTTAATTTTTCTTAAACCATTCTGTGTGACCCGGTCAAAGCATGTGTGGAGAAAATTAAATGAAATTTGAAACCAATTAGATGTGGATTCTAATCATAATTCTGACACTTTTAACAAATGTCTTAAGAAAAACATTTTAAGCTTCTCAGCCTCAATTTCTCAGCTGTAAGATGAACTATTAATACCACCATGTAAGGCTACTATGGAGACTAAGTGAGAGGAGGATTTCCAAGTATGGAGCTGTGTTACCGTGGGAAGTTGCTTACCCTTTCTGTGAGTCCATTTCTTCATGTTTCAGATAGTATCATAATTGCTACATCTAGCTCATTGGGCTGTGTGACTATTGAAGTGGTTAACATATGTGGCTTGGAACTATGCCTAACACATTGTGATGTACGTGTTGCTTACTATTATCACTTAATACCTAACACCAGGCCCAACGTTGAAAGGAGATGTCCCATAGGTAGTTGTTATCAACAAATGGGGTACCAAAAATATATCCTTAGAATATTGACTTGTCCAAAAGAGGTAAGTGCTGGATTTGTAGAAAGCATTACCAGACAAAGGGAGAACATATTAGAAAAGTTGACCAATAGGACATGGTGACCGATTTTATTAGGGAGTTGAAGAAGAAGAAAGAATCAAGGATGGCTCCCTGGTTTATTTGGGGGTAACTCAATTCATGGTGATATCTCAAACGAAGAGAAGAGAAGCAAGCTTTGGGTGGTAGGCGGGGAAGGAGATCACAGAATATTACGTGTATGGTACAAGGGCTACAGAGTCCGCTGCATTTAACAGCACAGAAAGTCACATTGGACAGAAGGTTTATTGAAGTGGTAGGGAAAGTGAAACTAGTGGATTGAAGAGGTATGGTCAATAAAGAAGTAGAAGCAGTAAGTGTAAGAAAGCCCTTCAAGAATATTGACTATAAAGAGGAAGAGAGAAATGGAATGCCGTCCAGAGAGTTACTTTGAAAAATGCAGGATGTTGTATCAGTTGCTATATCGATTATTCGCAACTGTAATGTTTACTTGAGCTGCCATAATTTGCCAAGTCCTAGGTGGCAAAGGATAAAAAGTGGCTTAAAATGGTTTTAATATCTGAGGAAATAGATATATAGAAAAAAAACAAGAAAAAAAGAGCATATACATGGAACTGAAAATAGTATTATGAGCACTCAGTCTCAGAGTCATCGGTGTGGGCTAGAATGTTTGGGTAAGATTTCAGAAAGGCAGTAGGAATTAAGCTTGTTTTTGAAGCAGGGCTGGGACTTCTTTGGGGGTGGGTGTAAACAGGTTGAGCAGAGCTTTAGGCAGAAGCTCGTGCATGCCAGTCAGTGATTAGAGGGGCAGAGCGAGCAATGTTTATGCAGCTCCTTTCCTTATCTGTACTGGAAAGGTGGTTTTGTTCTAAAGTGTTTTCTGTGTCCTGCACCATAGCCAGCAGCACATAGCTGCCAAATAAATATTAACCAAGTATTTGCTGGGTAAATGCTGGTTATATAGGAGGCTGATACATAAGAATTTGCCTGGAGAAAGACTTAAAAGGAAAACTAAGGTCCTAAGTCTCAAAGATATTATTTTGAGCTGCAAATTTGGATCTTTACAGAGAACATGAAACAACAGTTTGTTCTGAGTAACTACAGACTTCATTCTACGGAATTTAGGGAAAGTTACTGCTGGTTGTAACCATCCTAGAAAATCCCCTCATCATCCCCAACCCCCTTTTTTTGCCCTTTGCTTCTCTAATATCAAGAAGAAATTTTATTTCAATAAAAGTTTCAGTAATTTCCCTAGCTCATGAGTCTTGCTCCTAATCTTATAATCTTATTGAATACAAGCACTGTGAAAAGCAGGATAAGAAGAAATCAGTGGACAGAGTGATGAAAAATGGGGCTATTTATTTAGAGGAAATGTTGGAAGTGAATTTGAACTTGGATAAGACAACATGAACAAGGGGAAGGAGAGAGGGAAGAAGAAGCCAGGACGTACTGTGGGGATAGTCACACAGCATCGACAAAGGGTTAGAACTAAAATAGCCCTAAGCCGTCATGGTTAGTACCTTACATTTCTGTGACTAGCAGTTCTAGGCCACAGGGATTAGAGTGTCTAGTGTCTTGAAAAAAACCAACAGCTCCCCTTCTCAGCTGCTGAAGAGATACTGAATGTTTCAGTGAGTTTTTTAAAAAAAGACTCATTTGTTTCTTTGAATTTTCTAAGTGTCCTCGATGAAAAGCGTGTGGGGCTAAGTACATTTTTAACCTGCCCTTTTGCAGAGAAATGTGGGTCAGTCCCTCTGTGCTCACTGAGGGGGACAGAGACATCACAGTGAAAGCTGTAGCTTCAGAGTTGTCCAGTGGGTAAGCAATCTCCTTCCCTGGGTTACCTACAAACCCCTGCTTCCCAAAGGGCTGCAAACAAATTCCCCTGATGCCATACATTTTGAAACACTCACTTGTGACTCATCTGAGAGGTTAGAAGGGGAAACTCCGTAGAGGTTGAGCTCAGCAAGAGCACAGTCTCTGCTTGTCAGAGATAGAGCCGCCTCGCCGGCTCTCCCGGTGTCGCCCACATCCAAGGCTGCCCTGCTTAATGCGGAAAACCTTATTTGTTGATAAAGCTCTCCTCTCAGCTGTTATTTTTTAAGCCCAGCTCTCCTCTGCTTGACACATGTACACCTACTTCTGGGTCTTTTAACAGGAAAGTTGCTACATGAAATATCAATGGTGTCCACCATGCTGAACTCACAAGATTTCTCTTAACTTGTTTTTCATATATTTGCTCTCCTTCTCTCCTCTCTCTCTCCTGGTTTCTTTAGTCCTGATTAGTGTCTAGCATTTAATTTGATTATGCAGAGAGAGAAGGTTATCGCAGACCTTTTATGTCTGAGTGTCAAATAAATGCTCAGAAGGCCCGTAGCACGGTGGCAAAGAGTGAGTATTGGATTCAGTTTCTTCCGCGTGAATGAGAAGAGCCCTATGACACTTTTTGTTACAAATAGCTGGACTCTTTAGCATCTATATCTCCACACTTAACAGGGACTGGTGACATGTTTGAAGCCTTAGAAATCAGAGAAAGGAAGTATGTGATGCAGGAAAAACAGGCATTATTTGTCAGGAGATCCATTAGGTGACTTTGGCATAAAACAAAGCTCTTAAAATTATTACTTTATAAACAGATCATTTAAGGATTTCTAATATCCTTTTGAACTCTAAAATTTTACTTGCTACATCTCCTGTTGGTCTTAGTCTCCCAAGTTGCGGCTTCACAGACATTCATATTATTTTCCTGTTGGTGTTTCTTTTGGAAGATTTTCATTCTCTCATGAAATGTATTGAGTTGGCCAAAAAGTCGAATTTGAACCTCAGAGCTTTATTATTTTTAAAAATCAGTGTGATTTTTGAACAGTAAATGTTGGAAATGTCTTTGATGCTTTTAGTTTTATGACTTTATTTAGTAATAAGACTAGTTAATTATTACTTTTCACATTTGGGTGGCACATATTTTTGTCATTTTCTTCATTCTTCACACTTTGACTATGTGCTTTGTGGGAGAAAATTTCTCTGAGAAGTTTTCACTGTCAGCCTGAGATCCCCCCAAATATAGGTTTTACAGCCAGTGGTCTGAAGTGAAACCCTGTACTCACCCATGGTCCCAATGCATTAGGGAATGTCAGCTAGGCCTTGTGAAGCAAATACAGTCATTACAATGTTTCCCAATATCTTTCCTCTGCTTCTCAATTTTAAATGAATATAAAACAAGTGATGTACAATGACTACATAGCCGTCACGCCTGTGATATTCTCGATTGTCGCTTCAGCATTCAGAAGTGTTCCATTCTGCAGTTTGCATGCCTAAGAAAGATCAGCAATAACTGTAGCCACACATAGAAATTACGATTACACTTGCTTGTTGACTCTAGGGCATTAACTACTAGAATCCTCATAATCAATAATGTGTGTGAGTGTGAGTGTGTGATTGAGTCGGTCATTACCACTCTTCCGCTTGAATTTCATGGTGCTGAGCAAATAGGAAGTGAAAAGTGAGGAAGTTTTGTTCACATTACCCTCCATAAATGAGCTTAACCACAATACAAATCTCATAATCCACCTCTTCAATCGCACTGCAGTGGGACAAATCCAGTAGCTTTAGAGGTAAGCCTTCATATATGCTTCTCCTGACGGACTGAAATTTGTTTTAGGAAAAGTCAAGGATCTACAATCCTTTGCATTTATTGAAGTTTTCAGTTACCCTGGTTTCCAAGAGTTCGCTGGAATTAGGTTTTCAGTGTTTAGAAGTTCATGATGAGGGGCTTTGCTAAATTCCTTCTCTCTCACCTAGATTATGTTCCAAACCTGTATGTTGCTGTTCTAGACTAAGGGTGAGGACTAGTGCACTGTCGCTGTGGCCGTGCCCTTGCACCCCTTGTCTAAAGCGCCGAGGTAGGTGTCTCACGCCAGTCTGTGTAAAGCCAAACTAAGATTGCTTTCCGGAAGCATGCAAAATTAAAATTACAGATCTTTTGTGTGTGTGAACAACTACTTTCAAAGAGATTAATAGGGAAACTTAGGCTTGTGTTTCAGCAGCTTTTGGCAAAGAGGGGTGCCCTGAGGGAATAATATTAAAAACAACAGAGGTTCACAGGTTTTGCTTTTCTTACAAAAGAATAAAAACAAAAAAGATCCTCTGGTTGTGCTACTAGCCCTGGGATAGCTGGTGTCGAGCCCCAAAACCCAAAGGAAGGGTCAGGTAATAAGCACTGAAGCTTTATTTGGCTCTGAAGCAGAATATGTGGCTTGTGGTGTTACTATGCAGTTGTCACCAGGTTTCTGTGTGCGGTCCAAATTGTGAGGGACCCTCAAGCGGTTGCTGAGGGCCTAATCCCTATATAACATACGTAAAACAGAGATATCAATAAGGTCTATAAACCCAAATGTGCCATCCCCAATGGCTGGGGCTCAAACCCAGCACTCACTCCAGCAGTTACTCCTTATGAAGATAATGAGTTTTTAATCATTTTTTGTTACTATAGTGATGTAAGAAACAGAGATAGAAAGATACAAAGAGAGAGAGAGAGAGACTATGACAATATATCTCTGTATACAAGGAGCTCATCTAGATGACTTAAAACTATTTTTCGGGGAAAGGGTACAAATCTCCAAAGCAAGTAGCTGTGAATTCCTCTGCATTGCAGGGGTCCAGTTATCACCTTACATTTTACCTGAAACAAGCTGGAAGCAGTGCCGAGTATGGGGGTCACATACACAGAGGTAAAGAGGCCACAAGGAGCTTGGCAGGGCAAGTGCTCAGAGGGGTTTCCAAGGGTGGCTCAGGAGGAGAGAACATTGTGGTTACCTGCACTGAAGGTCAAGAAGGTGGAACTCCCAAGAGAGGACCACAGCGGGAGGAGAGTCCCGGGCCACCTCATGGCAATGGGGACAAAAATGTGGCAGCAGGCAGATCCAGGACTCCTCAGCGTTAGGTCTAAATGATTGCTTGCCAGGCAGATGTGTTTGTAAACTAATGACTTTCACAGTGTGATGAGATTGAAAATGAGGCCTAATTGCTTCCACCGATTTAACCCTTGGAATGCTTCCAGGCATGCCCATAGCCACGTGTCTTTAAGCATGTAAGTTAATCACCTTCGGGCGTGTATCAGAAAACAGGGGCTTATAGGAAGTCCGGGAGGCCCTACTGTTGTGTTATTTGGTTCCACTTCTAGGGCTGTCATCTGTTCAAATGAGGAGACTGAGAAGTTGTCCAGCGTGCCCTTAAAGTGGTGCTTGTTAGTAGCAAGGGGCACAGACAACTACATGGCTCTATTAATTCATGACAAATAAATCAATATTTATGCCATTTTTCTTAAGTGACCTAAAAAAACCCTCTTATGGTAGCAGAGTCAGAGGAGCAAGTCACCTTGATCCTGCTAAGGCCACCGTGAACTGTAGTCCAGCTCTGGAAGAAAGTCAGAATTGGAAAATGGTCTAATGATCGGGCCAGTCTGATTAATAGTGACAATTAGTAGTGGACGATAGTGCATAACCAACTGATTATGAATCATTTGAGCACTTTAGGTAAATTTTCAATACAGGCAATTAAAACGAAAGGACTCATGATGCTTACATAATGACTTCATTAAATTAATTCAGTTCTGATGTTAGAGAAAATGTTCTTTTGTTGCAAGGAACCAGCAGACTTTAACTTCCATTCCCCTTTGTTTCAAAGAGAACTGGAGAAAACACTTTAGAGATATGAACACACACACATGCGCTCACACGGCACGTTGAAAATGGCCTGTTTTTTTCTGAAAGCGAACTGTGCTGCTGTGGAAGAGAGAACTGAAGGTTAGAGCGTGGGCTGTATCCGCATCCTTATCTGAAATAAATGTTGCCCTCAGTTGTGTTTCGTATTCTGCTAAGTGCGTGCATTGTTAAGGTTAAGAGAACTTTACTGTGGAGTGATCTGAAAGGGACAGACACTCCAAAGAGATAAATACTCAATTCTGCTATATAAAGAATTGACTTGAATCATTTGCTTCATGATAAAAAACAAAGCTGGAGCCAATTCCAAATACAGCAGTATCAATGCGGTCAGCGGAACAAAGATTCCTTCAGGTGAAATGCAGTCATTCAGTCAAAGCAGTAATAGTTCTGGAGAATGAGGCAAAGGGAATGGAGGAGACTCTCTAGGTCTAAGAATGAGCTTTATACTTTACAAAGCGCATTTGCCTTTAAGTCATACAAACACTCTGTAACATAGGTCCATGTGTTTTAGTGATAACCAATACCTGTTTAGCAGTTTACCACTTACAAAATGTCACGCATTGTCTTCCAATTTCCTTCATTCCTCTCATAATTTTTATTTATTTTTTAGGATTTTATTTATTTATTTTTAGAGAGAGGGAGAGAAACATCAATGTGTGGTTGCCTCTCACATACCCCATACTGGCCACCTGGCCTGCAACCCAGGCCTGTGTCCTGACTAGGAATCGAACCAGCAACCCTTTGGTTCACAGGCTCTCACTGAATCCACTGACCTACACCAGCCAGGGTCCTCTCATAATTTTTAAAGATGAAAAAGGAAGACTGAAAAAGTTAAAGTATTAATAATGTGTCCAAAATCACAGGACTAGTAACAGCAAAGAACGGGTATTCTAACTCTAGCCCGACACACTACCTCCTGTCCCTCCATCTCTTAAGTCCCTTTCTTCTACTTCATTAACGACTTTTTTTCAGAATTCACTCTTACATTCATTGTACTCTTTTCTAGGTCTCTTGCAGCGAAAACCAGTTTAAATTCCAGCTTCTGTATGAAAATGTTCCTTCCTTTTAGTTTGTCCGTCATTCCCTGTCAGACCGTGGCCTCTGGGAAGGCACACATCGTAGTTCCAGCACAGAGCTGGGCCTTCACAGCAGGAAGAATAAACGTGTGCAAATCCCACGCTGGTCAGCTCTGCTCTAGTGGCCCTTTCCCCGATGTGGCAGGGTGACCGAAGGCAGCAGTCACTGCAAGGTTGACTTGGCATGTTCAGCTAAGTGGCGTGCTTCTGGGCTCAGGCCTCCCTTGACACAACCAAATTACAAATTAGCAAATAGCACGGACTTTCAAAATCCCATGCCCTTACATTAAATCAAAATCTTAAATTCAGAAACGCTAAAAATTACTGTAAGAATTAAGGGCTTGTCGACCTTTATCTTCTTCACTTCCTGTAACGGTTTTCGCCATTTCTCACAGCTATTAGGAGAGCATTCGTCAGGGGCATTCACTCTTAACAATGTTTCCAGAGCATTCAGAAGGCAGGTGTGTGTGTGTGTGTGTGTGTGTGCACAGCTTTTGTCTACATATTTGTATATTATAGTATCTGCTCACGGGTTTTCTTCTTTCTTGGATATAACCTACCTCTTCTCATCTCCTGCCCCTTACTTCTGGATTCTTTGCCCCCCAATGGTAGGACCTGGGCTGAGGAGCTAGCTCAACCAATTACTGACAAATTGAAAGAAAAAGGTCTGACTCACAGGGCTATTTCTACCAAATGTTACATGCGTGGAGATGCTCTGTAAACTGTCACATACAGGGTCCAGCAGAAGTCACACCTGCTTGAGTGTGGTAGGTGGGGTCATAATATATATGTAATAATTTACAGTTTCAATTTGAACCTTTCACCTAAAATGCCATGTGGGTGCTTGAGTGCGGTATTGTTGTGTTACAGAATTGCATGCACATGACTTTGTGGTAAAATATTTTGTAATAAAAAGGGGGCATTATTTGTGCCAGACCCTGTAAGACAAATGACTGCCTCTCCCCAGAATTTTATATAAAAGCAAACAGATAAAAATGAACATCCCATGTGGTCTTCTGGGCGAGAAAAAGTCTTGGAATGCCCATCACCTTTCTTTTCTTCCTCCCTTCTGATATTGATGACCGTCTTCTTGGCACTGACACTCTTCCTGTGCCTGGCTCCTTCCCAGGTCAGTTTGCCAGTTCTCTATTCATACTGACTGTGCTTCATTCACCCACCAATGGCATTATCAACCGCGCTCCGGAAGGGTGGAAGCTGAGTCTTCACTTGCTGTGTCTTGGTGGTACAGAGGTACAGTAGATTGATTTCCATGTAATTTATTGACTTCATCCTCATTATCTTAGAGTCATACTTTGAACACAGGCATTTTGGGCACTAGTTAGCAGGCCTCTCTTCACACAAGCCAAATTTCTAGAACTGCTGTCTCAATATCTACTTGTAGCAGTCCTGGTTCCTCAGGGGCTGCCTGGATGATGTGGGAGTCAGCTTCTCCTAAAAAGGGTAGACTATGGAGAATGAAAATTGAATGCTGCCTTCACCTCTCACCAGCTGTGATACTGGCCATCGATGTAACTGCCCTGAGCCTCAAATGTCTGCCCATAGACGAGATATGCTAACGCCAACCACATCGTGAGTTCATGAGGAGTGGAAAAGTACTGGGCGTGCCAGGGCCTGCCCGTAGGCGGCTGTTATGCAATGTCTTCTCCCTTATGTCTTCATGGCCACCCCCTCTCTGTTACTGCCCCACCGCTCCCACAATTTTCATTATCCTCACTCTTCTCAAAACTTGAAGATTATGACATAGCTCAGTAATACACTCTTGAACTCATCATTGATAGTAATTGTACCACTCCTATTGTCGTAGCTGGTTTCAGTGCCAAGCTTTTCCCTTTCCTAAGTGCTTGCAACCCCAATGCTGATAACCCAATGCTGTCACTTCACCCCTACCTGACCTCCTCCATTTATCTTACTCCAGATAGCGAGTATGGCTTAGCACTTAAACAACAAAAAAAGAGAGATGAATCTTAGAGGTAGTTCTAAAAATTCATTTTCTTTGTTTCCCAGTGGTCAGAAAAGGAGTAGACAAGTCCACAGGACTACCTCGAAGTGACAGAAAATTGCACTTTGTCCCAGCACTTCCCCAAGTGCTCTCCCTCTGCAGGGCCATTCCCTTCCCTCATTCGGCCCCATGTGCTCGTACAAGCTCACACTGTCCTGTGCTCCTAAATGGTCACTGCACTCTTTGTTTCACTTCACCAGCTATTGCTGGTTAAGGAATTAAGAGTTCACTTTGAATGTTACTTCAGTTTGATAAAATTAGTAGTTGTTTATCTGGTGAGTCCACTCTTGCCAAGCACATCATTGACTTGATTCAAATTGCTCAGCCTCCCAAGTCAGCCGCTGTCCTTTTCATAAAACCCCGCAGGGTTTGGGGCAAGACAGCCCTTTATCATTGGCTGTGTTATTGCTTCGGCCTTAGAACTCTAAACTAGAGACCTGGGAGGCCGCCCTTGCTTTTTGTTCCTTTTTTTATTCTCTAAAGCTAAGCTGCCCCAAGATTTAGATGTTTCTTTCAGATGTTTTGATAGATTCGCCCTATTATTTGTTTGTTTTTCATTCTGCCTTCTTACTTTAGTGCTTTGGTACGTGAAGCCTAAAATCGTTACACTCGTCCCTCTACTTTCAGAACATTGCACCTTGTACGTAAAAACCTGCCAACTCCTTTCTCCCGGCTTTCAAACTCCCTTGTAATCCAACACCCCCTCCACCCAATTTCCCCCCATTATTCTCCAGCGTGTCCTCTTTAATTTAGTAAGTTCATTGTTCTTATAATTCCTACTACAGACACTCCTATCTCTTGGCCTTTACCAAGATCCCCCAACCTGTTCTTCTTTCCTTCTTTGTCTCGGCCTCCTTCCCTCCTCAATACAAAGTATGCTCACAAGCTCTCTGCCTGCCTCATTCACCACTGCATCTCAGGGCATAGAAAATTTCCTAGCACGTGATCAGCTCCCAGCTGTATTTGTACACTTACTGACCATCCTTCAAGGCCTGCTCCCAAGCTAATTCTTTTTAAAATCTACACTGCTTTTTTTTTTTTTTTAATGCTTGCATTACCCACGTTCATCTTCATTTTCATGAGTGGATAAGTTCCTAGAAAATGGAGTCCATGACTTGCATCATTTGCATCTCTCAGAATGTCCTGATAATGTGAGAAAGTAAATGGGTTTTAGGGAAAGGTCTATAATTCTATAATGACACGAGGATAATTCATAAAATCAATTGATCTAGTTAATCATTTACTATTTGTCAGACATTGTTCTAAGATCTGAGATGGTGGCCTAGATGAACTGGGTTCTCTGTCTTCACTGCTACTTGTTGCTTATCTAACCTCTGTTGATGCACTTAAGTTCTCTGAGCTTTGGATAGTCGTCCAAACTGAGAGGGTTTAACTAAGTTAGTTTTAACGTCTCTTTCAACTGCAGTGTTATCTGAATTTTAAATATTTATTTATAGATTGAGAATGAATACGTAATACTGATTAACTAATACTATAACTTTTACCCTTTCTAATTTGTAATTGTGTATGTTCAGTTGTATTTAATTAATTTATTTGTTCAACAATGTGTATAGGCTACTCTTATATAATAAGCAGCATGCTAAAAATGCTAGAGGCACGGCAATGAACGTAATTCCTGCATCCTGAGACACACGGCCTCTCACACCATAATGCACTGGGCGGCCCAGTGACAAATGCACTTAAGTTTCTCTCACGGAAGAGTGAAATATTGCTAAGCACTCCACCCACCTTCAGCAAGCTGATAATCATTCTTAATAATGTAACATACCTACTTCGGAAAAATTTAAACAAACAAATCAGTAAACAAAATATTCCCTACAAGTGTACCTTATTCGGGGCTTCTCTAGAGCCACGGTTTTAAGCTATTGCCTCAATGACTGCTATTTTGGAAAAGATGAAGGTTAAGTAGGTGTTCTGTGAGCTTTCTGTATGTTTAATTAGAGCAGTTCCATCTGCAAATCTGTTTTATAGAAGGAGATTGTGCTACTAATTTTTTTATTGTTCAATTACAGCTGACATTTACTATTATATTAATTTCAGCTATACAGCATAGTGGTCAGATATTACATAACTTACCAAGTGACCCCCCTAATAAGCCTAGTACCCACCTGACACCACCCAGTTACTGCAATGTTGTTGACTATCTTCCCTGTGCATTCAGCAGGAGCGGTCAAAGGCAATCTCATCTCACAATACGCTTGTGCAATATCCCACAACTCGGTTCACTAGTATGTGGGACAAGTGACCTCTCTTTGGGTTGTCCAGCCTGGACTTACTTCTCCAAAGGGTTACTCTTAATTTAGCTTGAATTCTTGAAAGGAGATGCTAACGACCTTTAAACACTTTCCTTCCCCCAAACCTTCAAAAGTAATTTGTCTAGTCTCATCTCACAGGCCCTGAAAACACTCCTTTGTCCTGAGATTGTAGCAAGAACATATCGGCCGAGACATTTTTCATAGAGTCCTATTCACATCAGGCATTACCTTGAACTGTCCTTGTGCTTAGGGTTCCCGCAAGCTGGTTCCCCTGCCCCAGCTCTCATATGTTCACAAAAGCCTTTACTCGTTGCCTGTAACCACAACTGTGTTAACAAATGAGCTCCAAGGAGCTAAAAATCTGATCTTCAGCTGATGAGTCTTTGGACAACTTTAGAGAATTTATCTACAATAAGATATTTTGTATACTTTCAAAGTCAAGCATAAGATGATCACAGTTTTTAAATACTCCTTTTGAATTAGGGAGTCTAAGAAAGTCAGCGTCACTAGGCTGAGATTTCTGTTAGCCTTTGGGGCTAGTTTAGATCACAGTGTAAACAAATGACAACTGTTGTCCTCTTCCATGAGGGGCCAGTGGGATCAGGAAGTAAAGTTTACTCAAAGTCTGCTTTTTTTTTTTACAGTCACAATATTCTTCTCTATGAAGATGGGCATGCTGTCGTGGCAGATTTTGGAGGTGAGAGTTCCAGGAATAATACCCCTAAATAATATCAGTTTCTTTCTTCCTTCCTAGCTCATGCCTAGGATTGTATGACAGGTATTAAAACAGGTTTCACCCTGATAGATGTACTTCTCTGAGTCATTAAAATCTTACTGGACCTGATTTTTTTAAGTGTATCATTTATTTTTAGTTTTCCCCCTTTTATATCCTCAGCTAAAGGGAAGGAACTGAGAATTTAAAGAAGATAAAGTTTTCTTCAGGTTTCAGAATGTTAGCTATAATCTTTGACCTTGGTGTAAGATATTTCCTTTGACATGGGCTTGTTTCGTTTCCTCCAGAATCAAGGTTTCTGCAGTCTCTGGATGAAGACAACATGACCAAGCAACCCGGGGTCCGCGCTGCTTGCCCTCCCTATAATTATGGAACAATTAAAATGTGTAAACTCAGCCTGAGAGGAAGAGAGATGAGAGCAGCTTCCAGTGGAAGAAATGTCATTGTCCCAGGGGCAGGATACTATGTTTTATGCTTTTATTTTCAAAAAGCCCTCAAAAGAACTATTTCAAGTCTCTCCCCGAGAAATAGATTAGATATATACTTGGAAAATGTTATGGATAAAATAATGCAGAATTTGTTTCAAATGCAGCTGCAAAGTACATGGCAGGCATGGATCCTTACATCCTATAGTTAACAGTTAATAGATAACTCACTATAAAATGTGGAGTTCACCAGAATCTATTAACAACTCATTTTCCACTTTGTTTAAGTAAAATAGTAAAAGTGATAACATCTGAAGCAGGTATGATTGTACGCAAAATGTCTGCAATCAAATTCATCACCTGCCCTCTCCTTCATTCCCCCTTCCCCCTGCCAAAAAAAAAAAAAAAAAAAAGTACACTTCTTTTTCTGGACTACCTGTGTTATTAAATTACCCAAGTTTGGGGTAATTTTTCATCCCTTCCTTTTCCTGCTTCCACTGACACTTTACTCAATCATTTTTTCTGATTGTTTCTTTTTTTTTAAGTTCATCTCTACTTCTCTTTTTCCACGGACTCAGTTCAAGTCCTCATCATCTCTTTCCCAGATTATTGCAACAGGCTTCTAACTCCAGTCCTCTCTTCCAGTGCATTCTTTGCAAAGTCAGCCACATGTGCTTCCATAATTGACCTCCTCCTGTAGACCATCAACAATGCCCACTGCCCACAGGCAAAAAGCCAAATCCGGCTGCCTGGCAGCCTCCTGCCCTCCCCAATTTGGCCCCAGGCACCTCTGTGACCTGTCCTGACAAGGACTCTCAACTTCCCAGTGCCCCAGCACACAAGCCGTCCCCCAATCATGCCATTCACTTTCACGTCCCCGTGACTCTGCCCGTGTGGTGTGCACTGCACCCCACCTGGAGGAAGTCTGTATTTCTTACAAGGCCCAGGAAATTGTAACTGTTTTAATAACCTGCCCGCCCTTCTGCCTTCTCCCCATATGCTTTTCTCTCTGTTCTTTTGTAGCACTTCGCACTACTGGCTTGTAATTTTATTCACTCAACAAACATTTATTGAGGGCCTACCACATGTCAGGCATTGTGCAAAGGTCCAGCAATGCAAACTGTGAATAAAAGCTTAGTCTTTGATATGAAGGAGCCCATTTTCTAGTGAGGAAAACAGTAGTATGGATTTAAAGCAGTGTGAAGTTTCAGTGCTAAGGTGTGACGAAGAGTCACGGGAGCTCAGGTGGCGTGAATAGGTAGATGTACATCAGATGTGGGAAAAGCAGAAGGGGGTGCCAGGCAGAGTGAGCAACAGTGTGAGCAAAGACATAGGGGAGGAAGAGAAACACCAAACTTCCCGGCAGAAAATCATATTGTTTGGCATTGTTGGCATGTACCATGTGAGAAAGAAAAAGGGAAAGATGAGCGAGAGAGGAAGGCACGAAAAACCATGGACCAGGTGGTATCCAAGTAGGGTTATTAGATTTCACTCATTTGTTCAATACATATTTATGGAACACCTTCTAGAGGCCAGACGTTTATTTGAAACAGGGGATATTATACTATAGAGAACAAAATAAAGTTCTTGTTTTTATAGAGCTAATATTCTACAAGAAGGTAGACCCTGAAACAAGTTAACAAAATAAGTGGTGATACATGTTATGAAGAAAAAACAAAGCAGAGTGTATGAGTAGAGAGTGGTGGGCATGCAATTTAAATAGGGTGAGAGAGAAAGACCACATTCCACAAGAGATCTGACATGGGAGTAATCCGCGTGGGGAAAGAGCGGTGTACACAGGGAGACAGTAAGGGCGAAGGCCCTGAGGCAGGAGAGCTCTTTGTGTGTTCAAGGCCAGAGTGACTGGAGTGAAGTAAGCAAGGAGAAGAATGGTGGGGTGTGAGCTCAGGGTGGTGTGAGGACGGTGTCCTCTTTGACAAGACACAGAGACTTCATCTAGTACCTGGGACATAGAGGTGGCTAGATCAGTGGTTCTCACCCCTGGTTGTGCAGTTAAATCACTTGGGAAACTTTTCAAAGCATACTACCTAAATCCAATTCCCAGAAATTCTGATGTATCTGCTTAGGGTGGATTTTGGGTACCTGGATCTTTTCAAGGTTCCCCAGGTGATTCTAAAATGCAGCCAGTTGAGACTGTCTAAACAAACTTTCATTGAATGGAATTGAACTGCATTTCACCAACCATGAGTTATATCCTTTTATTGTGCCGCCTCGTCTTCAAGCACAGCACTACTCTAAATTTATTTTGAAGGCTATTTTGTTTCTTACCAGTTATATGGCCTTATACAAGTTAGCTAATTACTCTATTACCCTCCTGTGAGAAATTGGGCATACTGTAGGCCTACTCCCACTTAGGCAATATTGTGACACATAGTCTGCTACGTAAACGGAGGCTATTTGGAATGTGAAAGCTCATGTGGAAGAATTGCATGTGAGCACCATAGTCGGAATGAAGATATTCCTAGAAAGCTATAATTATGCATGATTTCAAAATAAGGTAGACACTTCAAAAGAATTACAAGCAGCCAGCACTACACACAGAATTTCAGTAAGAATATGCACTGGTTTCCTTCGGTGGAAATACAGTGAAGGCAGGCGTTTAGCAAAGGTCATCAATGTGATTATGGAGCCGTGAGGTTTTAGAGCTGGAAGGCTTTCCTCCTGTTTTGCCCTTGAGGAATCTAAACTCCAGAAAACATACAGCCTTGCCCAGAGAGGCCCCGATAGTGGTAGAGCCAAATGTCTTATAAAATGTTCAACTTCCAACTCCAAATCTAGTGAAGCATCCTAAACCACAAATAAACCATAGTTATGCACTTGCATTTCAGAATGGAAGCATACTTAAAACTGAAAAATATGTAATTGCAAGAAAAGAGAATGTAAATAAGGCCATCTAAACATGAGGATAGAACTTTGCACAGAAAAATGCAATTGTAACAGTTCGAGGGCGTCTTTCCTGGGATATTGCACAAGCAGCACTCAGAAGTAACATGTCTGGGCAAACAAAGGATATCCAAGGGACCTGATCCTGCCAGTGAGGAATCAGCTGGCAGGTATGTTCTGGGCACTCCCCGAAGGCCCTTTGTCTTCTCCATCACGAGGGCACTATTGAGGGGCCTGATCTGGTGATTTCCTAAATTACAACCTAAAGATCTAAAGCACAGGTGGCAAACACAAGGCCCGAGGGCCGAATCGCCCCTCCACGTTGTTTCTACCCGGAGGCAGCAACAAGCTCGAGCTCTTGCTTAACTGTTGAGGAGTAGTTACATTTATACGTCCTAAAACTACATTTCGCCCTTTGAAGGCAACCGTGAGGCTGACATGGCCCCCCGTGAAAATGAGTTTGACACCCCTGATAAAGGAGGGAAGATACCTCCCACAGTGTATAGATTCACTCCCAGGGAAACATAGATTTCCTGGATGAACCCATACCTGGCTATTCAGAAACTTGTAAGGCTTCTAGGGGAAAGATGCTCAGAGATAAACAGACAAACAAAAAATAAACACCGCTGCTGTGATTATCATTTCATAAATGACAGGGAAACGTGATGACTACTATTATTGCAATATTTTGGGAAAAATTATGGATTTCATGATCTTCCAATGACTAAAAATAATGCCCTTTGAAAAACTGAACAACAGTAAGCACATCATTCATGTGTAAACACACCAATTTTTGCACAAATTGAGGGTAGTATTGATGTTACTTTACATTTATGTTTTTTGAGAATATTGAAAGAACACTTAACTGATCCTCACTACAAAGCACACCGTTCTACAGCGGAAGAATGAAACACACGGTAAATCAATGACTTTCGGATTTTCTCGGCACACAGAACCTCCGCTGGATGGCTCCCGAGGTGTTCACGCAGTGCACGCGCTACACCATCAAAGCTGACGTCTTCAGCTACGCGCTCTGTCTGTGGGAACTGCTCACCGGCGAAATTCCGTTTGCTCACCTCAAGCCAGGTAAGCCATAGTGTAATTAAAGTTCCCTGTTTCCCTTAGTTCTGTGCACTTTTGCAACTTCAGGAAACTTTTTTTTTTAACTCAAAGTGATGATCCTTGGTGGGATGGCAGAGTGAGAGGTAAGTAAACAATCTCATATTGTTTTACGGTATGCACGCAACCCAGAAAACTTAATGACCTAATTCTGTGATTTTAGACATTGACACACAAAAGTGTAGGTATATTTTATTGAAGTTTAGGGCTTTGCTTTATCTGTTGTTAATAAAACAAGCAAATGGCTGTGGCCATGTGACATGTAGGCGCAAGGAATGTGGACAGTGCAATACTTATCTTTTGATACTAGATTATAGAAGTGTTTTTTTTAGTGTGTAGAGAGGGGTGAGCTCAAAGTAGCAACACATAAAAATAACCTGTCACGACTGCTTTCTGCTTGTTTCACATTATACAAGAGAGAATTGTTTTTCCTAAGAATTTTATGTACGTGTGTGGCTACAGTTCAAAAATGGAGCTTTCTGAGTGAGCCTCCTGTCGTTCATAACAGGCAATGTACTCTATGCCAAGGTAGATGGGGAAGGCAGGGAATTTAATCTCAGGACTTGCGGTTTAAAGTAAATTTGATTTGCATCTGTCTCTTCATTTTAGTTGCGTTTCTTTCATGTTTTGTCACATTGTTTACTTACTTGTGTCCACCATCAGGCTGGAAAGTTCTTAAGGACTAGGCATTCCCAAAACCAAGTATGCATGAAAAGTTGTTTTCCAGTTAAATCATAAATAAACTTTAAACAAATTATACTGTAAGCTCCTAGTGGCCACTCTGTCATGATCTATTAGAAGAATAAAGTCAAAAGTGATCTTAGGGAAAAACAAATCTTATAAATGTGCATACTCCTAAGTCAAAAGTCCTATCCGGGATCACAGTAACAATTAGTATTCGTGTGCAGAGCAAAAGCCACCTTTCATACCCTCTTTTCCCCTAAAACAGGACGGTCTTTAATTACATTCTGCACAGTGTCTAACAGGGAGCTTTTCACAAATTATATGGTCTTTACATACTCATTGAGTACAGTGATTATTTAATTGCCTTAATCTCTCTCTCTATGCTTTTCGTGTTTTAAATTTAAGTGATGAGATTCAGCCATTCCTATAGTGTGGACACAAGAGCTCCTTTTTGAACTGGACCGACATTGCTACTTGAAATGTCTAGCTCTCACACGCTGCTCTTTATCCCTTAGAACTTTCATTCTGATTAAGACCAAGGACTATATTAAAAAAACTATAATTCTAAAAAATCCAATAATTCTAGACATATTGTGGTATTTTTCATAAGAAAGAGATAAACCTTCTTATCTCTCATCTTTTTTGTCAATCCATTCACCTATTCTGTTGATTTTAAGTCCTAATACATCTTGGATTTATTCACTACCTACCCCCATCCACCACCATCCTAGCTTAAGCCATCATCTTTATCATTTATACTGCACAAATTTTATATAAATAAAATTTATTAAAGTAGAAATTATTACAGTAAAAGTTATCATTTTAGGTTAACAGATCAATGTTTTAATAAATATATACAGTTGTATATCCATAAATACAATCACAATATAGTGCTTTTCTATCACTGCAGAAAGTTCCCTGCTGCCTTTTTGGAGTTAATCCACTTTTCTCACACCCAGCCCCTGGCAACCACCAAACTCATTCCTATGCCTATAGGTTTGCCTTTTCTGGAATGTCATATAAATGGAATTATGTGTTGCATTCATCAGTAATTCTTTTTCATTCCTGTGTGATATTCCATTGTGTTAATGTATCTCAATTTATTTTTGCATTGACAAGTTGATGATCATTTGAGTTATTCTCATTTGGGGGCTATTCTGACTATGATTGCTAAAAATCACTCAAGCCTTTGAATGAATGTTTTCACTACTCGTAGATAAATACCTAAGAGATCTTATGGTAAGAGTTTTTCCAAGGCATTTGTACCTTGATGGGTTCCCACCAGCAGCATATGAGAATTTCACCTGCTCCATATTCTTGCCAGTACCATTTTATTATCTACTTTAAATAAAATATTAGTCACTAGAGTATGTAATGCTATATCATTGTAGTATTATTTTATATTTCTCTAATAACTCTTGATGTTGATAATCTTTTCATGTGTTTATTTGCTGTTCATATATCTTTCTTTGGTACAGTGTTTGTTCAAATTGTCTTTATTATTTAGTTGTAAGGATTCTTAGGTTCCAGGAAGAAGTCTTCCATCTGTTATGTGTTTGCAAGTATTTTTCTCTAGTCTGTGACTTGCCTGTCCATTTTCTTAAAGATGTATTTCACACAGAAGTTTTTAATTTCAATAAAGTCTACCTAATCAAACTTTTAAATCATTTTTTGTGTATCCTAACTAAAATATTCTTGCTTCACCCAAGGCAACAAAGATTTCCTCCCATGTTTTCTTACAGGAGACTTATAGGTTTAAGTTTTACATTTGTGAGATTGAGTTGAGGTTTTTAAAAATTATACAAGGTATGGATTGAGTTTAGAGTTCTTTTGTTAATTTATTGAGTTTTTTTATAGATTTCCAATTTTTCAGCATGACTAGTTGAAAAGACTGTCTCCATTAAATTATTTGTGTACATTTGTTAAAAATCAATTGACCAGATCTCTGTGCATCTTTTTCTGGACTCTATTCTGTTCCACTGATATGTCTACCCTTATTCCACTATCGGATTATGGATAAATTATAGCAAGTCTTGAAATGCAACATGAATCCTCCAACTTTGCTCTTCTTTGTTAAAATTGCTTTGGCTATGTCTAAAGTTTTTGCTTTTTCATATAAATTTTAGAATCAGCTTTCAATGTCTACCAAAAGAGAGAGAGAGAGAGAGAATATGCTGGAATTTTGATTGGGTTGCATTGAATCTGTAGATCAATTTGAGAAAAATTCACAACTTAAACATATTGAATCTTCTCGTCAATAAACACAATGATCTCTCTATTTATTTAGGTCTTCTTTAAATTTCTGTCATCGGTGTGTTTTAGTTTATATCATACAAATCTTACACATATTTTTTAGACTTATTTCTATGTATTTTTGTGTTTCTTTATGCTATTATGAATGTTATTTTTAAATGTTAATTTCCAATGGTTCTTTCCTAATATAGAGATATAATTAATTTTTAAATAACAATGTAGTACCCTATGAATTTGCTAAATTAACTTACCAGTTCAAGTAACATTTTTGTACATCTTTAGGATTTTCCACATAGTTGATTAGGTCACCCTGGAATAAAGAAAATTTTATTTTATTTCTTTCCAATCTACATGTCTTTTATATCTTTTTCTTGCCTGTTACACAGGCAAGGACCTCCAGTACAATACTTGTAGAGCAGTGAGATATTTTACTCAAATCTATCTACTTCTTGAAGTTTTATCCACTGCCACCCTAGTTTAAATTGCCACCTTTATCAAATTGCTGCAATAGCCATTTGACTGTTTTCCTTTTATTCCTGTTTCCCCTTCCTCTTCAGTCTCTACATATCCGCTGAAATGATATTTAAAAACATAAACTTGTGTCACCATTGTTTCAATTATCCTATGACTAACCATGTTCTTAGGATTAAATCTCAAAATCTGTAGCGTGCCCTACAAGACTCTCCATGGTTCTACATCTCTAACCTTGCTCGTATAACTTAACTTTTCGTGCTCCCGTCACTTGGCCTTCTTTGGCTTCTTTTAATATGTTGCCCTTTTGCTGGCCATTTCATCAGTAAATGCAGTTAATGATGACTCCACAAAAAAAGTGCTATGAGGATTAAATGAGATCACGTCTGTAACTGAACTTTGTGAATTGAAAACTCTGCAACTCTAAGATGAAAGATGAGGGCAAAGTGTCATACAGGGTCGAGGCTTCCTGTGACTCTGTACTTGAGTGGACCTCTCATTTTCAGGAAGCCCATAGAAACACTTCAAGTCATCTTGACTCCCCTTTTTCCTTCTTTTCCTTCTTTTGTCCTCCCTCACTTTCTTCTTTCCTTTGTTTTTTTTTCCCTTTTCTTATTTTCAGCCTCACTTTCTAAATATCTTAAATCTCTACACTTATCACCCTCGTCACTGCTACTTCCTCATTTCCCATGCAGACTACAGCACAGTACCATAAACGGCATCCTTGTCTCCAGCTTTGCTCACCCTCTTTTTTCCACCAATTACCATTCTGTAGCTTTCTAAAAAATCAAATTTCATTATCTGGCTTTCCTTACTTAAAATTGCTAATGTTTTTTTTCTTTTCTTTAAAGATAAAATCAAAATTTCTCAGAACAGTCTACACAGGCCCCCACAATGACGGTCTTGCTTTCCTCCCCAGATCTACCTTTTGCCACCTGCAGCCTCTCCCCTATGTTCCAGCCACAGGAAACTACTTCATTTCCTCAGCTTGCTGCATTTCCTCTCACTTCCATGTCTTTACAAATGGTAGTCATTTGTCAGAGACACTCTTCCCCACTTTTTATCATATTAACTGCAATTTACTTTTAGGTCTTAAATATTACTTCTTCCAAAAACATCTTCCCTAATTTTCCACTATCGAGTTAAGCTCAGTCTCCTCCATGCCCTAAGTCAACACTTATCATAATATTTATATTTCACTCACATAGTTTTGCTGTTTACTCTGTTATACTTTGCAAATTTTAAAATGAATATTTCAAAGAGATGAAGATCCCCTCTCTCATGTACCCACAGAAATATTTACTATTTTGGGAGAGAGAATATTATATAATAGAACAGTTAAAAATCTTGCCTAAAAATAACTTGATTCCAATATCCCAGATATTGGAATTTATACTGCTTTAGTGGAGAGTTTGTTTGTGATAGATGCTGATTTTTTTAAAGTTGGACGGTGACCATGCATCAAGTAATGAGACTGTTAATACCATTGCAGTGGTTAGGCAATCTAGCGTATGTTTAGCAATAAATCGTGTGAAGCATCAGATTCAACATAGACTACATATTAGCCATTTACAGTAAGTAACAAATCCATGACTACAATGTGGAGCAGCATTATCAATTATAGGAACTGCCACATTACACATGGCTCAGCTCCTGGGTTTAGCAGAATCCTGGCTCCTGGGAGAAATGTAAAAGTAGAACACAAATCTTAGCATGGACTCTTATGCAAATAATGGGTATGCATTCAGAAGAACCGGAAGTCAGGGTCTCCTTTACATAGTAGATCTTCAAATTAACCCTATAATTTCAGGGTTAGACAGAACTATGCCCACAGGGCCAGCAGAAGCAGACGAATGTTCAACACGGCACAACATGACGAGCAGGAAACCCTTTGCTCTGACTCAGTAGAACCGGGGCCACACAGCCCTGGCGAAACAGTGCCGTGAAGGAACATAGGGATGCCTGCTCACTGTTACCGTGTCAACTAATTTCTCTATGTTTTTTTTAAGTCTAAATTTTTTTAAATGTTGGTAATTCACTGTTAAGGAAACATTTTTTCAAGCTAACTGTGTATGGGCTAAAGAAAATTTGCATAATGTGTAAGGGCATGAGTCTTGGGACCTTATGCAAGCTACTCACCCAACCTATATTTCAGTACTTCAGTTTCTTTCTTTTTAAAGTAGGGATAATAATATGACCTATCTCAAAGGGTTGAAATGGTGGTTGTCGTTAGTAAGCACTCAGTAAATAAACATTAACAATTACTATTATTAATATTTTTAGGCTATTATTAAGTGCTCCTACAGTCAGGAATGGTGCTAGAACAAGAGGAAAACAAAAAGCAATAAGGTGTTGCCCAGGCCCTCATAGTAAAGAGAGAGAGTGAGAAAGGTGCAGTCAGCAGGGTGAGTACCAACTAGATTGAAGCACAGTGCTTAGGATTCTCCCTGGAGGGGTCTCCTGCTGAGACAAGTGCTGGGCAGAGGATATCAGGGGTGGACTCTTAGAGCAAATTATGCCTGAACTACATCTGTAAAAGATGAGTACTGATTAAATAGGTAAATACTGGGGAGACAGAGACGGCATCCCAGCAGAAAACGGTATGGGCAAGGTACAGGTGTAGGAAAGATACACAAATAATTCAGTAGGGATACATCAGAAAATACAAGAGACCCAGTAGCAAGACACATGCTGTAAATGTAAAACCAGAGCCAGATGGTGAAGGGCCTTGTGCCAACAATGCAAGTCACTGTAAGGTTTCAAGTGGGGCAACAGTGCAACTCTACTATTATTTTAAAAGTGTTTCCTCTTGCTACAAAGCAAAAGCTGGATTGGAGAGATTCAAAGCAGAGGCAAGAAAACTAGGTAATCAAGAAAAGAATGTATAAAATGTTAACTAGGGAAGTAGATTTAGAAGAGAAAGCAGAGGTTGGCTTTAGGAGATTTTAACAGGACTTGCTAATGGATTGAGGTGGGAGCACAAGGGAGAAGAAGAAGTTGAGGATGACTTTTAGGCTCCTGGTTTAGCCAGCAGGAGGATGATGGATATAGGAAGAGAACAGATTTGTGAGATAAATGATTAGATTAGAAGGAGAAGGAGCCAAGGTGTGAAGCCAAGCAGAGAGAGAAGAACCAGGAAAGATGAAAAAGGAGCTGGTGTGTATGACCTGGCAAAGAAGAGCTGTCCTGGATACATGTCAGAGAAAGAAACCAACACCTGCTTCTGCAATTTGATTTCTCTCCTGGGGCTGTCACATCTGATGTATCATGAAAAACTAATGGAGAAATCTGGGATGAATTAATCCATCAATATATATTTTATCCAATCCTTTTTCTTATAAGCAGGTACCAATTCTGTGGATCATTTTCAGATTATAGTTTGGGGCCAAAGAAGAAAGCCTCTGGTCTTCCTGTGCGAAGCCAGCTGGTTTCACAAGGAGACTCAACTCTGTGCCCTGGGATTCCTTAATGCCAGGCTCTGAGTCTGAGATGTGACAGCAAATTAAGAACATCTGCCAATTTATTCTAGCCAGATTTGGGTGAGACTTCATATTGAGACTCATAACTCAGAGCTGCAAACTGCAGTCCAGGAACCAAATATGGCTTGCAGACATTTTGATGTCTCACATATGGCTTTTAAAAATAAGATTTGAAATACATATAGAGAACACAGTTAAGTCATAGGTCTCATATTTGCAGTCATTTGCTACCCCTGCTTAAGTATTAGATGATTATGCTCTTCTGCACATATGATTCAGTTCATAACACATCTGCATATAATAACCTCAAAGGCCATAAGCACACTGATGATGTAGACTGTGCTTTGACAAGTGATAGGAAAATAGGAGTGAGCTGAAGTTCTGAAATCTTGTTTGCTGTGCTAACCCTTATCGGTTTTTTTACTGAAAAGAGTGGAGCCAGCCAATAACTACACAGATCACTGAAGAGATCAAATCGGTCCAATGGATGGTGATATTTCTATGAATATAGCTGATATTAACATTCCGATACTTCATTACACTGACAAAGATTGCAATGAGAACAGACAATGGTGCAAATTAATCTATTCTTCTGACAGTCTGTAATGAGAATGGGATGTGGTTTAAAAAATTAAGCCATTCTTAGTACAATCTCAAGATTGCAATCTCATGGTCTCTCTCAGATGCTATATGCTCTGGTGATACATTACTGAAAAGTGTCAGTTTAACAAAGAAAGTCTTCGCTCTTGCTGAGATGGTAGAATGAATTTGCTTTGTTTCACCACAGCCCTGCCTATTAAAAACAATGAAGTAGAATCAATTGTGTTTTTTTAGAACATGCATACACACAATCAAAATTGGAAAAAAAACATTCTGGCAATTTTATCTTAGTCAAAACTTACAAACAAAAAATGGTAATTTATTGTTCCTTTTTTATACGAATGCCTAGATCTACTTCTATAAAACATAAGAGAATAAGTGATAGATTACTTTAGGAATTCAGAATCTAGTAAGAATTTATCCATAAGCAATGTATAGCTAATTAAGTTCATCCTGGAGAACTATGTAGTCATCCTCTTCACAATAGGCGTATTGCATTATGAGGGGGAGGATGACAGATGAGGTGGTTTGTAGCCTTGGAATTCACGGTAACGCAATGCAGTGTTTTACTTGGTGTTCATACCCAAAGAAAACCTCAAAAGGAGCTGAGATTACTGGTCTAAACAGAACAGATAATATACAACAGTGTTTTTGATTTCTAGTTCTCTAGGTTCAGACTAAAAGACATTAGAAAAACCCTTGATATGTCGATAATAATCATAGCAACAACAACAGCTAACATTTATTTGGAATCTACGATGGACCAGATGCTCTAAGTACTCTGTCTCCTTCAATTCTAACAACAGCCTGTGGTTTGGGTCCTATCAGGGTAAAATATATATGCTCAATGTCACATGCTAGTGGAGGTATAGCCCAGAGTTAAATGCATGGCTCTCTGTCCCCAAAGCCCATGCATGTCCCTCTTACACTGTGTCCTCATTGCTTCATTTTAAATTTAGAGAAATTAATACTCACAGAGGCAAATTAGTTTAATTAGGATCTCCCAGAGAGTTAAAAGGAAAGCCAGACTGGAAATCAGGCCTCCACACTTCCTTGTAAAGGGCAGTTCTTAATAGTCATACTGTTTCAGTTTATTGAAGCCCCCTCCCCAAAGACTTTGGACAAAAGATAGTATTATGTACTAAATATGCCACCAGATCTCAATAATTGACTTAATTATATTTTCAGTTAATATTAAACTAAACATTATATTCATCCTGTAATGTTGCTTGATGAATAGGAATTATTCTCTGTCCTGAAAACATAATAATAAACAAGATATTAATGGACATTAATCCATCATCTTCGCTTGTTTGTACAAACACTATTTACTGAGTCCTGTATAGCACAATCTATATTATTTCCAGTGAAATGTTATTGTAAACTATCTCATTTATTGATTCATTCAGTGCATATCTATTAAGTGCTTAATTGCTTGTCACTGTGCTCTGCACAGGAGATACAGTGGTGAAAAGCCACAGTCACTTAACTCAAGGAACTTGTGATTCATTTTCAGAGGCAAGCCCTTAAATAGGTAATTAAGTGTAAAACATTGTATGCTATTATAGCACAGGGTGCTGGGTCAGGACATAGGAAGCACACCCAGAAAGAGTTCATTCAAACTATGACCTAAGTGACAGTAGGTGTAATGCTGAAAAAGAAGGTAAGGAAGAGGATACCAGAAAACAAGTCACATTTCAATATTGAACCATAAAAGACAACGAAAAACCCAGTGATTCATTTATTTATTAATTATGCATTTATTTACCATATTTTATTGAAAAGCATAACACATTTTTTTCTTAACTTATTATCATTCACATAGAACGTTAATACATCCTGTCACATGAATACATGAAGTTTATCACATGGTATTTTGAATGCCTAGTCTGTTGTTCACTGGCCTCTTTTGAGAGACAACGCTGACAATCTGTATTCATAGCTTTTCTTTTCTTGATAAAGTTTTAATAAACAATGAAGAACTTGAAACCACAAATGGACACCAGGGTTATGGAGACCCTTGAGGCTTACTCACACAGTTGTGTTTAATTCGACTCTCTTTGAGGACAGGGGGAGAGGGAGACGAGGCTGCTCTGGAACTGTGCTCTCTAAGACGGCAGCCACTAGCCACACACGGCTGTTTAAACGGAAGTTTATGTTAATCGAAACGACATAAAATTAAAATTTCAGCTTCTCATTTACACCAGCCATATTTTAAAAGCACCTAATAGCCATATCTTACCATATTGAACAGCACAGAATAATATTTTCATCACTGCAAAAAGTTCTGTGGAGACTATGGAATCAAGATGGAAGTACAGGTAGATGCACCTCACCTCCTTACTGGATTTTTCTCTGCCTTTTATGGTTCAATATTGAAATGTGACTTTTTTTTATCTGGCATCCTCTTCATGGAGAGAATTACAACTAAATCTCAAAAACAAATAACATCCTGAACCATCGGAAAATCAAACTGTATAGAAGTCTGACAACCAAGGATTTAAAGAAGCCACAGTCATCCAAACTGGTAGGAGGGGTGGAGACATGGAGACTCAGTATGGCACAGAGAGGTGGCAGTGGTGGCAGCATGGGCACTCCCATGTTCCCGTGTGGTGGATAAAAATTGGGAGGGATACCTTGAGAGCAAGTAATCCCAGCCCCAGGCCAGATGGCACAGACTAGGGTTCCAGCTCCAAGAAGATAAATCTCCATAACTTCTGGCTATAAAAACCAGTGGGGGTTGGGGCAGAGGAAGAAACTGCTGGATTTTCAGGATACTCCAGATAAAGAGTCCACACACTCTTAGAATGTATGCAAACCCACCCACTCTGGGACTCAGCACCAGAGCAACAGCTGGAAGGGCACCACTTACACACGGGGAATGGGTAAAGTGACTGGAAACAGGGCAAATGCCGGGCAAATCCCCAGAAGCCAGTCAACAGGATTGTTCTCTCCCTGAGCCCTACCCCACACAGAACCACAAAGTGGAGAAGCAGATTGCCCGCCCTGACAATTACCTAGGGCTCTGCTCCATACAATTTACAGGCGACTTTTCTACCCTAGGCCATACTACTAAGACAGTGAGTCAAAGAAGCTCTACCTAATACACAGAAATAAAAACAGGGAGGCTGCCAAAGTGAGGAGACAAAGAAGTATGGCCCAAATGATAGAACAGAACAAAACCCCAGAAAAAGAACTAAACAAAAGAGAGATAGCCAATCTATCAGATACAGAGTTTAAAACACTGGTCAGGATGCTCAAAGAACTGATTTAGTATGGTAACAACATAAAAGAAGAAATGAAGGTTACACTAAGTGAAATAAGGGAAAATCTACAGGGAACTAATAGTGAAGGGGAGGAAGTCAGGATTCAAATTAACGATTTGGAACATAAGGAAGAAATTAGCATTCAACCAGAACAGCAAGAAGAAATAAGAATTCAAAAAAACAAGGATGGCATAAGAAGCTTCTGAGACATCTTCAAATGCACCAACATCCAAATTGTAGGGATGCCTGAAGGAAAAGTGGAAGAACAAGAAATTGAAAACTTACTTGAAAAAATAGTGAAAGAAAACTTCCCTACCTCGGTAGGGAATGAAATAGACATGCAAGTCCAGGAAGCATAGAGATTCCCAAACAAGTTGGACCCAAAGAGGACCACACCAAGACACATAATTAAAATGCCAAAGGTTAATGATAAAGAGAAAATCTTAAAAGCAGCAAGAGAAAAGCAGAGAGTTCCAATAAGATAATCAGCTGATTTCTCAAAAGAAACTTTGTAGGCAAGTAGGGGCTGGAAAGAAGTATTTAAGTCATGAAAGGCAAAGACCTACAACCTAGACTACTCTATCCAGCCAAGCTATCATTTAGAATGGAAGGGCAGATAAAGTGCTTCCCAGATGATGTAAAGTTAAAGGAGTTCATCATTACAAAGCCATTATTACATGAAATGTTAAAGGAACTTATTTAAGAAAAAGAAGAAAACCAAAACTATGAACATTAAAATGGCAACAAATTCACAACTATCAACAACTTAATCTAAAATAAAAAATAAAAAACCTAGGCAAACAACCAGAACAGGAACAGAATCATAGATACGGAGATCATTTGGAGGGTTATCAGCTGGGAGGGCAGAGGGGGAAAATGGATGAGGTGCAGGGATTAAGAAGCATAATTGGTAGGTATGAAATAGACAGGAGGATGTTAAAAATAGTATAGGAAATGGAGAGGCTAAAGAACTTATATGCATGACCCATGGATATGAACTAAGAGGGGAGGGTGCTGGAAGGAAGGAAGGGTACAAGATGGAGGGGTACAAAGGGGGGAAAATTGGGACAATAGTAATAGTATAAGCAATTTAAAAATTATATATATATATATATATATTTAAAGTTCTATTAAACATCCCTAGCCTAGAAGCTAGATTGTAAGCTTTACTAAACTATTGATAAGTATTTCAGATAGTGCTGATGAAAGAATAGGTGCTGAATAAATAGTTTTCTGTTATTTTTAATTTAGCCTTATTCTCTTTTAATAGCAGTTTTCTCTGTAAAAATATAAATCAATATTTACATAAATCGTTTAATATATTTCATGTAGCAATCAAGGTAAAATGTGATTAATGGATTGACAGTGACATTTGAATCCGGAGTATCAGAAAGTTTCCCAGCTGCTAGTGTGGCATGGCCACTGAGGCAAGACGGACACGGCGATCTCAAAGGTGACAAATTTCAGTTCCATGACTCCTCGTGTTGCATTGCCCACTTGTCAGAGTTGCTCGTGAGTCGTGTCTCTGCCAAGAGTGCGCAAAGCAAAAGGGAGAAGTTGCCAAGGCTTTGCAGAATCTGCTTTGAATAATGAAGAATTGAATATCATTCATCTTAAACTGACTTTCCAGAAACAGTGCCAAGAAGTGAGCAAGTAACTTTATATACTTGATATCAGAGTCCAAGAGAGTTTCAGAGGAGATGTTGGGCACCTGCATTACTTAACTCGCTTTATGAATAGTCTTTCCCCACCCATTAAGAAATGTATAGTTAGCTTCAATGTGTTCACTACACTGGTTTATGTGATTATAGTTGTTCCAGCTAAACAATATCCAAATATTGTTGGTCGTAAGGTGAAAAAGTAGAGTTAGATCAGTGATCATTAAACATCAGTTTATTTGCTTATTTATTCACTGCATTCCAAAAAGAATTCAAAATAGTCAAGAGTAGCCAATGGAAGGAGACTTACACGCTTAGTTTTTTGTAACACAAAAGATACAATTTTATGAGTCATGTTAAGTTTGCAAAGTATGATTTGATCAGTCTTTTGTTTCTTTGTTTTCTCAGTGTTAGCAACCAATGAGGGCCAGTGGTGGCCACGTTTTGCCTTAGCCCTTCTTCAGGCCCCTGGGGGCAGAGTCTCCAGGCACGCATGCAAAGCTCATTTCCCCCATTTCCGGGGGGATGTGTCCCCCATACAGGGGGGCAAAGGGCATGAAGTAAGATTTTAAAGACAAATAATAGATGTTTGAGAAAACATTAAGCCTCACTACTCATTAAAGAACAAATTTTAAACAACAATGAGTAAGCTGATATATTCATCTCTCATATTAGCAAAATCTTTTATAAAGTGAGAAATTCTAATTCTGGTGCAGGTGTAATTAAAAACCTGCTTACACACTTGCCATTAAAAGTATAAATTACTACAATTATTCAGAA
This sequence comes from Desmodus rotundus, assembly GCF_022682495.2. Lineage (NCBI taxonomy): Eukaryota > Metazoa > Chordata > Mammalia > Chiroptera > Phyllostomidae > Desmodus > Desmodus rotundus. Next base: position 52,868,845 of record NC_071389.1, read on the forward strand.
AAACAATTTATCAGTATGTAGAAAAAGTCTTTAGTTATCCCCTTTGATATATTAATTTTACCTCTCAAAATAACATAGGTAGTTTGTGAAATCAAGAAAGTCATTGAAAAAGACATTCTTTGAAGTGTTTACACCCAAATTTGAACGTAAAATTGAGGAATGATTAAGTAAATCATACTAAATGAAGAGTCATTAAAAATATATTAACATGGAGATTTAACATTGGAAATGCTTATATTTAATTTAAGGAAAGAAGTATTACATAATTGTATACTAGAAATAAACTCAATGATATAAACATAAGAAACACTTAAAATAGGTTTACATTTGTTTCCTCTGAATAAAATTTTATTCTTTCCAATGCTATTATTTTCTAAAAGTTTACAAAGAATACGTATAAATTTTACATTTGGCAAAATTAGATACGAATTCTGACCGACCCATGAAGCAGTCTGTTAAGTTACACTGCATATGATTTCCCTGCACCAGATCTATAAACAGAACGTAAATGGAGCAAACTTAGATAGAGAGGTAGTGGCTGAGGGTTTAAGCTTTTAAGATATAGACAGATGCTTATGACATCACAATCTAGAAAACAGGAAGGAGCAATGCCCTGGAACTTGAGCCTCCCACTGGTGCAGAGTAATTTTTTTTTGAAGAATGAAGAGCTTCATGTGTCGTTCACAAAGTATTTTCAAGGTGAAGTGGCTGAAGAGAGCATGGAATCTGGAACAAGAGGCTACAGCAACCACTAGTTAGATTTAATTCTTTTGATAAATTAAAAACTCATTACACGCACACAAAACATAACGGTAGCACTCATACATACTTTTCATGGTTGTTAGGGGGATCGAAAAATTTTGTGTCTGTACAAACCATGATGCCTGATACAAAATGTACTTAATAAAAGTAGTAATAGGCTTGGTTTCCAAGGGAGTACAGAAATCACTGGTTGCAGAACAGAAAAATAATCAGCAATCAGATATCTGCAATGAAGTCCCAAGAATCATAATGCAGTAACGGGGAGTTGGAGATGAGCAATATTTAGAAATGCAAATAGGCAGGCAGCACTAGGGAGTTCAATCAATGAGTGGTATTAGATAAAAAGATGGATGTGAAGTCTCTGACAGAGTTTAGCAAATAATAACTACTTTATAAACATTAAAAATTAAAATCCTAACATTCTTGTAATAGTCATGGAATTTAAGCTTAAAAATAATATTCATTGCCCAGTTATTCAAAGTGAGAAGTTCGTGGCACACCGTGTCTTGCTATGCATAGTGTAAGCTCGTTAGCCTGAGAGTTACGGCATTGTATAGGCTGGTCCAATCTGTCTTCCTGTCTTTACTTTCTATAACATCATGTACCTACCCTATGCTTCAGCCACACACCCTAAATAACTTGCTATTTTCATGCTCCTTTGTATGTGCCTTTGTTCCTGTGCATAGTCCTTGTGCTCACTATTTGTTGAATGAACAACCAAATGAATGAATTTATAAAGATAAACTTAGAGTATCAAATTATGCAATGTTTGGTTTAAGTTTTTTAAAAAAGCACAGAGTTCTTTTTGAATCTCTCCTGACGATGCACAGATTGATTCTTGATGATCGTGGCCTGTTCATGTGTTTCTTAAAATGAATATGTGATTTTCAAAATGACATGACCATTTGGTTTGCAGCGGCTGCCGCAGCTGACATGGCTTACCATCACATCAGACCTCCCATTGGCTATTCTATTCCGAAGCCCATATCATCTCTGCTGATGCGAGGGTGGAATGCGTGTCCTGAAGTGAGTCATTTTTATCTCCTCTTAGATAATGTGTTATGGTCAAAATCTGTCACAAATAGTGTCACACCAAAGTCTTCTTTTAGTATGTATATTACGACTGTCAAGGCGGAAAGACTGATTTGCCTTCTGCTCTTCCATCTCTAATTGCCTCAAGAAGTCTGAGTATCTCATATTTCTTTGCTGCTGTTCTCTGATTTTGAAATGTTTCTCACAACTGATTAGTAAAAGAAAAACCAGGGTATGACAGATGACTCACACTCTCATCTCAGCTGCAATTTTATTAACTATACTTCAGCCATATTTAGCCATTTTCTAAAGAAAGAAATTTGGCCCAAGATGGGTTTGTGTGGGCTTTTTGCCATGAGGCAGGCCTGCAGGCAAAAGCCCCGTGACAGGTAGTCTCTGGCAGCACTGACTCCAGCAGGAGGCAGGAGACCTGGTCGTGGTCCTTCTCTAACTCTGAGTGGCTGTGATAAAGTGGTGAAGAACATAGGTTTAGAGCCCAAATGAAGGGATTGATATTATGGAAGGAATAAGCAAAGTATGGTATGTAAAGAGTGGGAAAGAACATTTTAAAATATGACCCTAAGTCTAAGAGAATAAAAGGAAATAGTCACATAATCCCCGGATGAAATCCCCAGATTGTCTGTGTACAGAAAAGGATTCTTCTTATTTGTACCAGATTGATGTCTACTTTGTCTTCAAAGACTGACAAAGGAGGAGATTCCACAACTGCTTTCCTAAGAGTACGGTTTAGCCCAGTGTCTAAGAGTCCCCCTGCCACTATGTTTTGCTGTCTATTGAAATCCTTGTGTCTTGACGTCAGTCCATATCGATTCTTTTGCTCTGAGCAGAAGGACTTAGTTCACATTCTTCACACTGGAGATCCTTATACAAAAAGGCCTAATAGCCCTTATTCACCCACCTCTAACCATCTTGGTTATTGCTGTTCTCTTTTTATAGGTCCTTGTTTCTGATCCTTCCCAGGCACTTTATCTCCCTTTGACAAAGAAAGGAGCAGATAAAGGGAGGCTATTGTTATCTCAGAAAGCATCTCACCACAGGAGAAATAGAATAAGCCATAGTCCAGACGTTTGGAAGGAGAAAGCTACTTACCTATTTTGGAAAGGCAAAACCCAGACGAAGTCAATACCCAATCCCACAAGAGTACAGGAAACTCTTATGAAGAAAAGGGAATATTATGATGGGACATGGATCGAATATCTCAAAAGAACCTCTACTCTTGACCACTTAATCTGAGAGATTACATATTTATGCGTAAAATCTTCTCTCACTACCAGAATGTTAGCTGCATAAAAACTGGGACTTTTTGTTTGTTCATTTCATTTTGTACTTAGTAAGTGCTCCAAAATATTTATTGAGTAAAGGAATGAATATCATTACTGCTTATCAGTGCCTCCAATCATCCTATCTGAATTTTGATGTGCAGAAAAACTTGTCTTAAAAATTACATGATTAAAATAGTTCAAGATAAGCTTTCCTTGTCTTTCCAATGAATCTCAGACATGTTTTCCAGGAATAAGAGTACCAAATACCTAATCCAGAATTTCCTTCTCTCTGTGGGATATAAAATGTTCCAAGGCATAGCATAAAGTGGCAATCCAGGGAACCCCTTTTGCTTTTGTGAACTGACTTTTCATGATTACAGATAAGGGATATAAGGAAGTTTTAATTTTGTAATAAAAAGCAAGTCATTGGAAGCTTCTAAAAGTATTTTGGGGGGTAGAGTGGATGCCATAAGTAACAGATAGGGAAATGATAAAGAAAACCAGAATAGGGCCAAAAAAGGGTACATTAAGATTTAGATATATAAATATAAACATATACACACACACACATACTAACAGGCCAAAATCAAGTACTTAGTGGAAAGGTTTTTATTGCTCAGCAGTGAAGACTCTCAGTGCAGGTCTGGCTGTGGGGATGAGGTTCAGGAAGAGAATGGGGAGAAAGCGGGGTGGGAAAGCAAAGTCTCTGATTGGCAACATCTGGGCTTGTCAGTTAGGTGGACCCTGGCTTGGTTGTGGTATCCATCTCAGCGTTATGAAAATGAGCTGCTTCTTTATGTAACACGTCTCGGTCATCACTACATGACCCAGTGAGGTCTTTACCATATCAGTAGGCTGAGTGGTGAGGAAAAAGGGAACAATGGGCTGGTTTTCATTATTTCCTTCAACAATTATTCTTTGAGTCTCTACTACCTACAGCCCCAGGAATAGGTGCTGGAATTCCTTGGACATATTCTCTCAGTGGAATTTAAGTCCTAGTGGTAAAAGGGAGATTAACTGGATAAATATATTTACGGTTTTATAATTACCAGCTAAATTGAAGAAAAACTGAATTAGATGAGAATGCATACTAAAGAATACTAGCAAGTGGGGGACACAGAGCTCATGTGGGTCAGGTAAGGCTTCCTGGACGAGTTGACACCTGAGCTAAGATCGTGAGCATAAACGGTAGTTTGCTGAATGAAGGTGGCTGGTGAAAGAAAAAAATCTGCAAAAAGAGAACATATGCAAATTTGCTGTAAGAATATACAAGGGAAAGACTTAGTTATTGAAACACTGTAGCCGCTGAGGGATTAAAGCTGTATACCAGGCATCATTTGAATCATTTAGATCTAAGACGCTACCATCATGTCACCCTGGTCACTATTTTCCAGATTATTGATTTCACTAATCACTTTTTCTTTTATGTCTGTTTATGCCTCACTTTTTGATTTTGAAACACATTACTGTTTCCTGTGTGTGTCATCTTAGTCAAGACCCATAAAGATAAAACTTAATCAAAACCTATAAAGGTAAAAGAAGACAATGAGAATACCAGCCTATCGGGGATGGAAAATGCATATTGAAAAACAGGGAGAGGTGGGTGGAAGTCCTCATGGTTAAATGGGATCAGATTTTGGAAAGCCTTGGAGACCGGAATAGGAAATTTGGACATGAAATTATGGGCAATTCTTTTTTTGTCTCTAAACCAGTGAAGAAATATGATAAAAGTAATTTTTGGAGAAAATTCATCTGAGTTTGGTGCGAAGGATTTATTCAGTTGAAGAAGAAGTGTATGTAGTTCCGCAGGGAGGCAGACCCTGAATTCTCTCCTAGAGTGCATTGGAATAGTTAAGCATTGTTTCTTAATGTGTGGGCTGCATATACATGCTCCAGACGACCCTGGAATGTTTGTTAAAACCAAGATTCGAGGGGCTGTGTTCTCAATCTACTACATCAAAATCTCTGGGATGGAGCAGGAACTTTTCATCTGAACAAGCACCCCAGGAAATCTGTGCCAGATACACACAGAGAACTAGTGGTCTGAATGGAAGCAAAAGGCACTGAAGACAGAGCATCCAGCTGGGCTGTTAGTAATCCAGTTGATTACAACACAAAGACTACAATGGTTACCATGGGGATTCAGAACCAGGGGTAAACCTGGGAACCACTTCAAAGGAAACAGAACATCATAAGGCGGTGAAAGACTGGATTTAGGGAATGGGAGAGAGAAAAGGGTCCTGGAGCACTGTCGCCCCTGACTCTTGAGAGGTCGCCAGTGACAGGAGCACTCATTAGGCCCGCAGATATCGGGGATGTTGTTGGCAGTGAGAGGAGAACAAAACAAAGGGCTCTGCAGTGAGGTGAAGGTGCTTAAAAGACAAGAAAAAGAAAGAAAAAGAGAGCTAACAAGAAAAAAGTAACCTGGTCTACAGAACTGAGGGAGCTGTCAGTTAGAATCAAGTTATTGTGCGGGTCATTATACAGGCTCTTCTCACCTTAAAGGTGTTTAACAAAGGAAGTGGGAACGGGGAGGCAGGCAGATGGCATGGGATTTAAGCTCAAGCAGAGAGTCTGCACAAAAATAAGAGGGGAGAGGAGTTGAAATTATAACTAAGACAATTGAATCCAGGGAGAAAAGAGAAAGAAGAGAGGTAATAAGGTTAGAGACTTTCAAATAAGAAAATTGTCAGTTGCTGGCCATTTTGAATGAGAAGGAAAACAGAAGACATGTGGGGCATGTAAGCATTATTTATTGTTCTAATAGTCTTCTAAGCTTTCTAATATTGCCAAATGTAGATATATAGATACAGATACCTAGACAGATAGAGAGAGAGGTGAGAGGAAGTTAGTTGTCTTTGCAACCTTTTTCTCCCCCCACTAGAAAATGTGAAATATTTTAAACCTTGACGGTATGCTTTCAACAGTGCGCTGGCATATTAACAAAATTGTTTGAGTATGCTATCTGTCAAATAAGTATGGCATTGAATGAACGACGTTTATTCTACTATTACTTGTAAATCTGATGTTTATAAGCACATTTAATTTCTGTGCACAGGAAGGAATGCTAACACCAAACAATAGTGGCATGCTCAACTCAAGAGATCAAACCTTGAAATCTTACATATTAATGTGTTATTTAGTTTTCAGCATCTGAAGTTAATAAAAATTGGCAATAAAGCAATAAAGCTCCTTCAAATTCCTTTTGTTCAGGATCCATTGTGTTGATCTTGAAGATTCATTTGTTCTCCTAAAATGATTGAAGCTGAGATCTCCACCTAGTGGATTTATAGGATTTTACAGATTTTACAGAAATCCTCGATTTTCTTCTTAGAAAATTAACAGGTTTGAAAGACTTCTACGTAAGACCAAGCATAATTGTCAACCAAACATTCTCAAATGGTTGAAATATACCAATATGCATATCAGCTAGACTACAGTTAACAAGCAAAGCTCAATTTTTATTTACATACCATGATTAGGAAAGCAGATCAGGCACAAATATGAATATATAATCATCTGTGTGGAAAGCAATATTGTAATACCACTAATTGAGATGCATATAGTAATTTCCATAAAATAAACATCAAGTGTAAATCTGCCCAAGTACTTTTTTCTTCTTCAATCTTTCATTTACTTAAAGCTTTTTTTTAAATTGACTTTCTTTTCCAGGACTAGGCAAAATTTTTCTTTCCCATTTCCCCATTCCTTAGAGAAGAAAACTCATTTGTGTCAAATATGTCTTGTGGCTCCATCTTTGATTTTTGCTTTATACTCAAACATGTACTTTTATTTCACTGATAACGAAGAGTTGCAAAGGACTTTTTTCTCCCAAATAGTGCATTTGAAATGCATGCAAAAGCTGAGGGGGTTCGTGTGTCCTTTTGAAGAAAGCTAAAGTAGAAAATGATTATTATTTGAGTTATTTGGTTCACTTTGTTCTGCCTCCAAAGGTGATATATTAGCATCTTCAGCCGATGGGGGTTGCAGTGTATGTTTTAGAGCAGAGTTTTCAGCTTCATTTATTCTTCTAGGAATTAGAGGCACCTTGTTTTCTGCCTCAAAACCAAATGTCTTTTACCTCTGGTAAGGGGGAAGTCCTTCAAGTGTCTCTGCTGCCACTGTGCCATCTCTCTGCGCCCTGTTGTCTTGATCTGGTTGAACATTTGGAGCCTCTCTCAAATCATGCATGTTACTATTTATTTGAAGATCTATTTCACTTGGAGGTAGTCTATTTTCAGTTTCATGAGAATTCATAACACTCAAACTCTCAGCTGTAATTGTAGCCTCAACAGTACTTGAACCACGTAATGTAAGATTTTTACATTTTCCATTTTGCCAAGTTTGCTGCTTTTCTTTTGTCGTGCCTTTTAAGGTCATCTGTCCAGTCTGCATTAACATACTAGCATTTGCCTTGCTTTTATTGGGCATTTTTTCCTCCTCTTTTCCTGCTATTTTTATCTCTAGTGCTTGGGTGCCTTCCTCTCTGGGCAATGCATTTGCACCGTCGGTTTCTTTTTCACTACTATTGGTTAGATGTGAGACGGCTTCAGTACTAAGAGAAGTACTGCTATCCTTGGGAAGTTCCATCCTATTTGGGGATGCAATAGAATTCATCTTCGTGAATGTTAGGTTGTCCTTGGATTGTGTTTGGGGAATGAGAGGGGAATCACATGTTTCTGTCTTAAGAAGTTTTTTTCCTACATCTGCTCCCTCCGCCATAATACGATTTTCCATAATCTGATGTGATATTTTGGGTTCTGTCACTAATGTTTTTTCTTCATTTCCAAGTCCTTCATGACTTGAGAGTCGCCCTGCATGTTGCAACATTTGAGTTTGATCTACAGTCTGTTCCTTGTAGGTGTCAGTCTCCGGGACACTGACAGGTTGGGTTGGATTTTCCAAGGACAAAGGAAACTGGGTGGGCAGGCTGGTCTCAGGTGTGTCCTGCTTGGTGTGCTCAGTAGGCTGTGTTGCCTCTTGGTCAGCAGCCCTCCTCGAATGGCAGGATGCTAAAACACCACTGACTGTATTTCCCCAAGAACTTGGTAAAGAACTAGAACCCACCAATGCCAGGTGAGTTGCACCTTCCTTTGGCTCAGTGGAGAATTGAGCGTGTGAGTGCCTGTGTTCGGCTGCAGGGGCTGTGAGTCCAGGCAATATTGCTGGGCTTCCATCAGAAATGAGGCCAGGAGGGAGACAGTTGCCTTCCAGGGAGCTCTGGTTCACTACAGATAAGTTGTTAGCGGTGGACAGAGGAGCCTTTTTCGTGTGTTTTTTGTAATATGGGGTCTGATTTGGCGCATGTTTGAGAGGCAGTCTCTCTGAAGTGAGTGCAGTATAGTTGTTACTCTCTGGCTGTTGGGGAAAAACTGCAGATGACAGAAGGTTTATTTTGGCTTCTTTCTTAGAAGCTTTGGATAATTTATTAGGATGTAACAATACTTGCTCGCATTTTGGAGGGAGTTCCGGCAAGGATTTTTCTGGGTGGACTCTGGCTTTTCTAAAAGGGTGTAAATTTAATTTTATCCTTAAATTTTGCTTTCTAATTTTCCCTTTGAGATCAGGTTGATCGATCCCCTTTTCTTTCAGAATCTGTGTATCAGTAAGCCATTCTCCTCCTTTGCTTCTCTCTCGCACACTGCTACCTTTTCTGAGATTCAAGGTGGTCAGGTGCTCGCTTTGATTTTTTTGATGTTTTGAACGGGTTGATGTTTTGGGTGACATCTCCAGCCTATTTTTTTCAACTAAACCAGGATCATGGAAGCTAACACTCCTAGGGGAATATGTTTTCTTGATATTTGTTGATAACCCCGATAACTCCATGTTGTCCTCACCCATAAGAAATTTTTCTATTGCGCTATAAATTTGGATTTGCTCGTTCTTGGACTTTGAATGTGCTCGACTATGTGGCTTCTTTTCTTTCACATAATCTTTAAATTGGTCATAGGGCACATACTTACAGATAAGAGAATTCTTTGGCTGAAAACACCGAGGCCTGCTCCGTTTGAACAGCTCACAAGGATCATCGTATTTTGATTCATGTTTTTGTAAGGTCTTTTGTACATAGTGTTCCTCAGGCTCATAAGGCTTGGATGATGAGCTGGTAATAAAATGTCGCTGCCTGTGAGGTTGTAAGCCATTGTCTTCTTTTTCTATTGGAAGCTGCCATGATTCATTTGTTAAATGCTTTTCAAGACTTTCTCTTGCCAAAGCTGAAGCTCCTGTTGCATATCTTCTACTAAATGTGTCACTGCTGATATCTGTGGAACAATAAATGCAGGAATTTAACACCGAGCAGAGTTTTATTACCCCAACCGAACAGATGCTGAGAAACCTTATCAAAGGGGTAAAGATGATTCTTCCAATTATAGCAATTCTTGAATATTTTCTAATTTTTTCGTCAAACCCACAAAGGACATTTGGCAATTTGCTGTATTTGCAATGACACTCCCTGTGGCTGCATTTTAATCAGTTGGGATGCTAACTTAAAGTTGTGGAATTGGAAATAAAAATGTTCAGAGTTGGACGTCTTTTGATTAGTTGTTTGTTGGTTAAGTAGCTTTAAATATGAATAATACTTAAATCTTTTTCAAATAACCATAGTAATTTTTTTTCTGCATTAATTTCTCACTTGGAGCTGAATATTAGAAAGCACATGATAAAATATCGAATAGTGTTCAATTTTCAACAACAAAAGAAAAATGAACATAATAATCTTGGATCCATAAAAGCAGAGATCATACCTGTTTTATGTCCCAACACTGATCATAGCATTCATTCAACATTTGCTAAATGAATAAGCACTTTAGTATATGGCCTGTTCTGAGTTCCAGAATGCTCTGTCTGGAATTTTTATGTGATGCAGGTTAATGGTACATGTTAAATAATATTAATGACAAAAACATAAACTAAGAGCCAGGCATTATGCTAAATATTATAGATTCATCATCTCACTTAATAACCACAAGAATCCTGATCTATTGGACAAGTCCTATTATTCTATCACTTTTACAAATTAAAAATTAAAAAAAGCTTAGGGAGGTGGAATGTTCCCCCCAGTCATGCCTGCTAAATGACATGGGCAAAAGTTGGCCCCGGTCTTTCTGACACTGAATCCTATCTGCTTAACCACAGTGCGTATTACATTTAAAATTGCATCTTATTAGTGAGCTTTCTCAATATTGTGGATTTGTTTGGCTTATCCAGACAAAGAAAGAATTATTTCTGCTCAACAATAGAAAGGAAGAGGTGAACTAAGCCTCAGAATAGCATCTAATATTATCTAAGACCTGCCTTTGACTTTCTGGGTGACCTTGGAGAAGCCACTTACTCTCTGGATATCAGAAGATTAGACTAGATGGAAACTTTATGTGGATATAACTTTATGTGGGTATAAAATTTATGTGGGTATAAAATTATTCTGGGGGAAAGAATATGTAGCCTTTATCAGATTCTAACAGAGTTCTGTGACTCAGAGATAAATATGAAGAACTATATGACAAGATTGTGGCTAAAGTCTCCTCTACCCCTGAAACACCAGCTCTGTGCTTCCAGTTGGAAGGTACCGGACAGTGCCTTTGGACAGTATCACAGTCATAGTGCCCCGTACTGACGGGGTTTCGGGAGCAGACGTGGCCTTGGTTGGTTTCTCCTCAAACACCTGTCCTCTCCAGCTGTAGTACAATGCCTGGCCTGTAGCAGGATTCCAAATGTTTCTTAAAAGTCTATCAGTTTGACCAACCAGTGTGCTCTGTATGAGAAAATGGACTGGGTTTTAAATGGTTAAGAAGCCATATTCCCTTCAGCGTAGGATTTTCCCACAGAGAAGTTAAGGCATTGGGCAAAGCTAAAATGAAGCATGTGCCTAAAGTATGTTCTATTGAAAGATTAAGAACTTGTTTTTTTCTTGGTAAACTAAACTAATCTGATCTGGTTTTTATGGCCAATGGTTATTTCCTTGGCCATTCCTTTTGAGTCAAATCAGCAGTCCCCAGAAACGGGTAAAAACTAGAGTCTGAGAAGGCAATGGTATAAATTCACATCCTGCTTATGCTACATGTGAAATAACATACAGTTTTATTCTTTTCCTATGGTCCCCAAGTCCGTCCTTAAGGCTGGATCCCCAAGGTAAGCATGCCTTGGTGCAGTACCTCTGTCACTCACATTCTGAAAGAAAGCTCTGCTTGTTGTAATCCAGTTCAAATAAATGACAGGAACCTCTTTACAGAGCAGCTGTCAAAGTTTTCACTGCTGAGCCTGAAAGCATAGCCTTACTATTCAGGAAGAAAAAGGAAGACATTTAATTCATTGCCTCCACCTAAATATTGACATCGCCCATGTACAGTGGGTAGATGTCACGGCCAGATTCGCTTGGCTCCCGACATGGGACAATGAATTAAGTCCTGACTTTCTCTGGACTGGGAAGTTATCATCCCTGACAGCTCAGCAAGCAAAGTATGTGTCTTGACATCATTCCTGAAATGAATCACTAGCATTAGAAGGCCCATTCTTCTAACATGTCATGCTCTGGGAAGGTTGCTTACTGCAGAATTGGCATTAGAGCTCGAAGGATGTTAGAATGGAAGCCGATACTCAGGCTCCCATAAATCTTAACAGCACTATTGCTATTTAAAAGGGTTCTTCTATTTTTTTAACATTGTTAGGTGTTGGATCACAAAGTTCACTTTACAACAGGATGCACTCTCAGCTCCTGAAGGTGGGGAATCTCCATCTATACCTTGCCCCAAAACACATGCACGCGCACTCACAATGTTTTTAGAAAAGGAATGGACTGGTGCTACAGTGATTTTTATTCTCCTGTTGAAGAAATTAAAAGAGGCTACCTCCTTCAGAGGGATTTAGAATGGGATTTTCTAAAACAAGACCACTCACCTATTGTTCTTGTTACATGCTGTGGCAGAGTTTGAGGTTGGACTTCCCCAAGCTCAAGCTTCCTCAGATTTTCAGCTGTCTTTGGACAGTATCTTGTGAGTAAGCCTGCTTCATTAAAAGCTGCCATCGTCCCAGGAGGGGCTGAACATCCCGACGGTAGCAATCTGCCACCAAGGCAGACACAAGTGCTGTCTGCCTCATGGTCCTTCCCTTTCAGGTTTCTAAGTGACATTTCAAGGGCTGTGGACTCAGAGGTCAGTGCTGCTTGATGGCTGCTTTCCTGTAAAAGTGCCATTTCCTTTCTGGACCCCACAATGGACTGGACCTTTATCTCGTTTTCCTGGGTTAAGCGGCAGTTACAGTATCCCTTAGCGTGGTGATTTCTTGCCTCGTGAGCACACAGGGTCTCACCACAGGTTCTGCAACAAAGGTTTCCTGATGTGTGTTCATTTGCTTTGCCTCGTTGGAGTTTCCAGTTAAATACAACTAAACCTAGGCAAGTGAGACCAACAGCTCCTGCGACAAACAGAGAGACCATTAAAAGATAACATCATAGGAAGAAACATATAAGCCACCAAACGTGAAATCCACAAATATCAAGGTTAATGGCTTAAAGGGCATCGGAATTGGTGGGAGGTCTATCACCATGCAGAAAAATAGCAATTCAGACAGAGGCTATATTATCAACACATTCTGTTTTCTAATTTGAACGTTTTTTGTGTGTTTATTAAAAACAATAAGAAACAATACTATCTGGAATGTCTTTAGTGGGAAAAAAGGGTTTTTTTTCATGGACTGAAATTCACTCACGATAAAATAATTCACGCATTAGAATTTTCTTTCTGCTTATGGGAAACCAGCTTAATTCCAAATTTCCTATTTCTTAATCCCATAGTCAATCCCCAAAATAGTCCACAGTTAGTATATATCTGAACTTATTGTATACCACACCTCCTCCTCAAAAAGAAAAATCGATTCTACATAGTACTGTTCTATTTTGAGCACCCCTAAAGATTCACCCCCCAGCTCAGTATACCTCCTTGGCTTCCCATTATAAAGGCCAAACTCCTCAATATCCAAGACTTGGTGCGATCTGGCTATGATCTCCCTTTTAGCCTTGTGTTTATTATTTTTTAGATTCAAACACTATGCTTCAAACTCTTCAATTTATTAGTCTAAAAAGGTACTTCTAAGTCTTTGTGCATGCTCTTAGTGATGCTTGTAATGCCTTCTCCTATCTCTGCTAATTTGAATTTTATTTACCCTCTAAAATCTAAATCATTACCTCCAAATTTATTGATAACTCTGCTGGGTTTTTTTCCTCAATCTTGCAAAGATCATCCCTTCTATGAACTTCCTCAACAATATGATTAGCATCTAAGTTTGGAATGCCTGGTATTGTCATTTCCTGTTCTATGAAGGTAGAGCTTATCCATTGAGTGAAATTGCAAAGGCAGTGTTTCTCAAACTCAAGTGCAGAGTCTAACCCATTTCTCCCTTGTTGTTTCCCATCTCAATAAATGACATCATCAACCACCTACATGTTTAAACCAGCCCCTGAGTTACACCTCAGCTCCCTCTATGTCACAGTGCTTTCCCTTTTTAACCTTAGCATCTAAAACAGTATAAAATTATTCTGTTTACTTATTAATTTTCTTGTTCACTGTCTGTCCTTCCCTGCTAGAATTAGGCACTGTGAGAAAATGGCCATCTTCAGTTTTGTTCAAAAATGTATCTCCCGTGCTCATAACTCAGGCACAGAGGAGGCACTCCAGAAATGTTTATTGAGTATTAAATAAACATAAGGAATCCTGTTTATGAATTCTAATCATGCAAAGTGCCGAGTGGCCTAATTTTACAAATCCCTAAAATGGTGACCGGGAAGACGTGGTGTCGGTATTGGTGGATGTAGGAACAATGTGTTCCAAGCCCAGCTCTGCCCGCAAGCTTCGTAGAAGCCTGGACAGGACAGTTCCCCCAGAGAATGCAGAGTGAGTGATGTAAGATGTGAATGAGGTGATGGCAGCACTCTAGGCTCATTGGTTGACTGCATCATGCCTGGTTCTCTCCACTGCAGACAACTTTAATGAAAACATGATGATATATTTTGAACTTGAAAGAAAAATGAAGGTTTCAGACATGGTTGTTTCATTTTTTCTGTTAAAAGTAAAGATTAAACAAAAATAATGACAGTTTCTGGTAAAATCCTCCAAACTTTGTATAGTTTACTAAATCTTGAGGTCTTATAAGTTCCCTTTAATTTATTTGACAACAATACATCTTGGAGAGTGGAGTAACATATTGAAATAATTTAATTTCTATTAAAGACACAACATTTTTTAAAAGTCGTACCAAAAGTTAGATCAGAATATTTTTATTGCCAGGTCCTAGAGTTTGATTTATTTCAAATGAGGGCTTTGGATTTTAAGTGTTTAAAATGTATGAAAATAATAAATTTTTGGAAACACGATCTCCCTTATATGGCATAAGAAAACTCAGGATTCAAAGCTTTATTCTGACAATTTTGTTGGGCAAATTTTCTAACCGCTCTGAGCCTTATTGTCCTCCTCTGACACATGGTGATAATTAATACCACCCAGAGATTAGATGACATAATATATGTGACATGGTTAACATAGCGTCTTGGTATAGTAAGCCTCAACGAATGGCCATGGGGGTGTATGCTGGTGACGCAGCTGCTGCTGTCTGGGTTTTGTATCGCCCTACTAGTACCTACAACACTCAGCTGCTAGGTAAAAAAGAAATTCTCAAAAGCAAATCAGAAAGAAAATTCTTTGTATGGTCGATGCAGGTACTAAACTAAACAACAAAAGAAAGAAATGCCTAAATTTTCTTAAATGCATGCATCGGCCATTGAAATGGGAGTAGGCATAATACGATTGTAAGGTAAAGTTTCCCCTCTTCGTGTGTCTGATTGGCAAGGGGAGCACTGTGGACATTAGAGCTATGCCCGTACCACATTATCAGTCAGGTGTGGTCGTTTTTCGTCTGTGCAGAGACCAAAGCTGCAAATGAAGCTTGTAGGCAGATTGAATGAGCTATTAAGAAGATGGTTGAATGTTCATTGCCATGGGCATTGTTGCTATTTTTAAAAACTGTTCTGACAATCATTCTGTTGGAAAACAGTTGGAAAAACAAAACAAAATAAAAAGCAAAATTAATGATAAATTCTCACTGAAGTATTGGAAATGTGTTCCAGCTTCCTGAAAGCTTTCTACTTTTATCCATCGGGTCACTCACAGAATAAGCAGTGTGGAGATGTCAGTGTGTGGTGCCAAATAAGTACTTATCAGTTTTAAATTCACTGAATATGATTATATTACGTTGAATTGTGATGTTTATCTATAGCTGAGGAAGAAAATGAAGTCAGAGGCCAAATTAGAGTTCCAGGCCTTTTTGCCCCTGCCTAGAGGTAGAGGTAAGTGACTTTCACTTCAGAAGGGGCAGAGTCTTAATGGAATGGATGGGATGAGCTGATGTCGTAAGCCAAGGTTTTTTAGAAGAGGAATCTCTTTTAAAACCTGTATTTTTAACAATTACTCAATGAAAGATACATGATGATGGTAAATGTGTGCACTATAACCCAACATGTATATAATTTTATTTATAAATTATTAGAACTTATCCATGCATATTAAGCATCCTATCATTTTGACAAATCTTTGGAGTCTTTTGAATTTCTATCTTTCTCTACACTAACATGGAGTTGTTAACTTAGCAAAATCTTTTCTGAAAAACATATAAAAGACACCTAGAAGATACTGAAAATTACCCTATTATAATATTTCCAAAACAATGTCCTACAAAACATAATTCAGTGAAATCCTCTGTGACAAAGAGGGTTTATGGTCAATAAGTTTGAGAAATGCTTTACATTATTTCTCCCTCCTGGACTCATAATGCTCATTAGCAAAGGAAAGGCAATGAGAAATTCTCCAGTGAAGAAGCCCGTTTCCCTTTGTCTAATCCAACATAGCCCACATCTGTGTGGACCCCACAACATACTGCTTATATGTGAATCTGTGTTTGTTTTATGCAATATCTATTAATTATCCCCCAGAACTAGTATTCAAAGAAGCACATTTAAAAGAAAAACACTATCTCTGCCCTATTGTTTCATCTTTTACAGTAAATTATTTCTTGGCATATATAATTACTGACATGGCTGCACAGTGTTTGAAACAATTCATCTTTCTGAGATGATTTGAATTGACTTTCAAATGAGTTTGAAAAACTAGTGGTAGTTCCTTTGCCTAGACCTGATGCTGGTCTCCATCTCTCCTGATTACATGTATAACTTAGAAGTTAGACATCTGATGTTCAATTAATTTGCTGGAAATCTGCTATGGAATGATTATTTGTAGTACATATTCAAAACGCATAATTTCATTTCTGGATGTGAGCCTCTGGCCTTCCAGCTTTGCAGAACCCATCTCCCAACACACATGCACGCATGTGTGCACACACATGCACTTCTCATCGCCATGGTTACCACAGGTGCAGAGAATTTTACCATGCACTGCAAGCATAGGGCGAAGCACACACTGAGGTAAATAACACAAGAAACCTCATGCAGATTTGGTCTTCCGCTAATGACACCAAGCATCGCTTGTACCATTCATTCAGTTAGGTGCAATGGCAGCTGATGCATAATTTCAATTTTTTTGAACTATCAAAGAAAATTTAAAGAGTTGAATATTATAACCTCCTTAGTCTGTGAAGGAATGGGCTAAGTTTTTGAAAGAGACAAACAGAAATGTTAGAATTCGAATCCCCAAACAAGAGGAAACCAAGGTGCAGAGAGGTCAAAGGACTTGCCCAAAGTCACACAGCAAGTAAGAGCAGAGCCAGGATCCAAACCTGGGCAATTCAAATGCAGAGCTCATGTGCTTCATCACTATGCTGTACAACCACCATAGAGTGGGATGCACATGATCGTCGTAACAGCACCTCCTCGTGCACTCGGTGCTGTTATGACAATCACTGATCCTTACTACAACACAGAGAGGCACCCATATGTGGGTGCTTTGAAGAAAGAGACAATCCATGTCTCATAACTTTTTTAATCCCTAACTCCCAGCATCTTAATACATGCATCAGTGCTCTTCAGCACATGGACGATTGATAAACTGTAGACACTATTCCTTCATTACAAACAAGAATGCTGAAGTCTACATAGCAATTTAACTTACTCAGAATCACAGTGATAGTTATACCAGGGATAGAGCTCTTGAATTCTGGTGCAAGGTCGTTTTCTTTATGTTATACAGCTTTTCTGCAACAGGATATTCTTGCAACCTGTACCAAATCAGCTAACATCCTCCTACATCTGCTTATACATTCCCCGTTCCACAAGCCTTGGCACATTTTCCCAGTTGCCAAGGAAAAGCATCATGTAGTGTGTGTCAGGGACATGGACAAGAGGAGGGAGAAGAGTAGAGTACGCTTCTTCCTGGCGTACCTGCAAAGCCCAGGACAGTCAGCAGGGCCGCATCCTGCCCTGGGAGGAGGGGACTTCTGTCCTTTAGAATCAGAGTGAGGTTGGAAGCCTTAGGGTCACAGTTGGTGTCAGACAGCCGTAGCACGCTCTTTGCAGCAGCCACAGCAGCGGTGGGTGGCTGACAATGTAGGGCTTTGGCATTTCTGAGCTTGTGAGCAGAGGACTTAATGTAGTTTCTTAAAAACCGGGCAAGGGGGTAGAGATCACAAGTACAGCTCCACTGGTTCTTATCTAAGCTCAGAAGGATTAAGTGCTTCAGTGGAGTAAAAACATCGGGCATTTGGGCCAGCCGATTTCGGGAAAGGTCCACTTCCTCTAGCTGAGGCAGGGGCCGAAAGGTGTCCTTCCCAATGTAGGAAATAAAATTGTTAGATAAATCCAGATGCCTGAGACTGTGGAGATTTGTGCCTCCGAAAGAACTGTCTGTCAGATTAGTGATCTGATTCCCATCCAGCTGGAGCCGGGTCAGGCCCCTGTTGCTCCTGAACCAGGACCCTCGCAGGGTCTGGAGGGCGTTATTGCTAAGCACCAGCACCTGCAGGCTGCGAAGCTTGCTGAAGGTGTGATCCGTGAGCGTGGAGCTGGATATCCGGTTGTGCTCCAGCAACAGCGTCCGCAGCTTTGAAAAGCCATGGAGGGCATCTTCCTGCACATCCTCAATGCCATTTCTGCTCAAGGAGAGCAGGGCAAGATTAAACAGGAGAGATAGATTTGTGCTCTCTACAGAGGAGAGGGATCCATCAGTGATGATCAGAACTCTTGTGGTCACAGGGGCTGCTGTGGGGAAGAAAAGCACAGACTAGAAGCAAGATACACACGAGTGGGCAGGGAGTGTGGTGCAGAGCAGAGATAATCAATACCCTCTGGAAAAATCTGATCACCTGGGTAAGAACAATAAACAAAATGAAACAAGTCTCCAATTTCTCGGTTTAAGAGGGAGTCAGGCTCTTTATCAGAATGATGGATTTTTATATTCTTTGTTACCATGACATGTTTATTTGAGAACAGAAACCCATCTGTTCCTTTACATGTCAAAGTTAATTCAGTGTTTGGGATTATTATCACTGATGTATTTTTTGAAGGTGGATTTTCAGGCTGCTTCTCTGTGAGCACTGACCTGAGCCAGCCCTGCTGGCCCAGTACAGATTCACCCAAAAGCCCAGCCTGCGTCTGAGCTTGCTAACCAGCTTCCCACTAGCAATGCCTATTTATGCTGTGAAGTCAATCATTTTTTCTCTCAAACATAAAGGTATGGGTTGGGGCTGGGAAGCGGGACCACGGGGTGGGGAGTGAGAAGGAGTGCTGGCTTCCGCTTTTTGGCTCCGGGCTAAAAGTTGGTAACTCGGCGAGGATCTATATTCTCGGCAGACAACCTGAGGATCTGTCAGTGGGGTTCTCGTTATAGTCTGGGCCATCTTGGCCTCCTGTCTGATATCTGCTCCCTCCGATGAAGTCCATCATATGATGACAGGTGGCACGCAGGGCTTCCAACTGTTAAATCCCTTCGCCATAATCACCTCAGAGCTATCACTGTTCTGTCATTAGAAATCAAAGCGTTTTAACTCAATAAAGATATATTATAATCAGGAGTTATTGTAACACATCTTTATCATGCTAAAATTGTTTTGACTGCAAATGACAGTGTCATAAGGGTAGGAGGGTCCATTGTCCCTGGGAGGTCTACAGGTGATATTAGCACAATCATCCATGAGGGAAGCAAGTCACGATTCCCTTATGAAATACAGACTGCATCACTGAAACAAAGAGATTTTAAAAATGTACAAGATAAAGGATTTTCACACTACCTTCTTTTTAAGACTTGTTCCCATCTCTGGAGCACAAGTAAGCTTAAGTCACAGTATTTTTAAAAAATACTTATTACTGATTATTTGAATTCTATTAATTCTGGCCAGTTCAGCACTTTATTTCATCATTGTTTTAATGAGTTGAGGGAGTTTTGTTTTTATGGATCCCTAGTCCTCTAGGGATTTGTCAACTTTGAGGGAACATACTATTGTTTCTGTCACTTACTTCCTGTTTAGGACTAGACAAACACTCCACTCACAAGTCATCCATTTCCTTCTTTGTGTTTATGAGATTTAACTTCACAGTTTTGGCACGCTGTAAATAAGAAGGAAGCTACAGAGGTATAGCAATGTAAATGAGCAATATTTGTTTCTTATAGATATCCGCTATCTCCAGGTAAAAAAATAATATGTATATATATATATAGACACATGCACACACACATATAGTGAAGTTAGGAATCCAACTGAGAGGGTGGCAGCATAGCATTTAAATGCTTTCAGTACTGATTGGGAGCAGTGTACAACTGACTTGAAGCTGTCTCTCTCCTGTCAGGGATGACAATAACAGCTACCTCTTAATTCCCGTAAAGTCATAGGATTTTAGAAATGAAAGAAATCATCTTCTTGCTCTTCATCTCAACTCAGACTTATTTCTGAAAAATTTTCATTCCTAGATTTTATAGCTTGTTTATCTCTTCTTAGATATCAGGATGTAAATCACATTCTCTTCAAATTTGTTAATAAGGTGTCTTATTAAATTGTTGACTTAAGCAAGCAATATGTAATGAATACAGGCAGCGTATCTTGTTAGCATTTCTCCAGCTCATTTACCATCAATAAAAAAGACTAGACTTTCAAAATTAGGTGCACTTTGATAATCATCTATTTTTCTGGTACATGACTTAATCTTACTAACGCTGAACAATTGCAGTGCAGGTTTCTGATTCATTGATATTTTTTCCAGCCAGTGGTAGAGTTCAAATCTGTACAAAATGTAGACAAAAATATAATTTAAGTAATCTATTTCTTTCTTTTATATAAAAAAATGTAGCTGCATAAAATGGTAGTATTGTCCTGTAATAGCAAAATGTCTCAATTACCTCTGAAAGTCTTTAGTTTTGGCTGAGACCACCAGGAACAGGAAAAGAACATAATGTTATCGGTCTTTAGTCACTGGGAATGTGACTAAAAACAGCTTGCTCTTTAAAGGTTTACTTCTTTAGGCTGAGCCCAGACAGCAGTCAGTGCAATGGAAGGCGTGACGGTGAATTTTGCAGACACGCTAAACTCGGCTTTGTAGGGTTATTGGCGGTATTACCTACTATATAGGTTAAGTGGTGACAGAGGGTTACATCTTCGGTGCACACGGAACATGACGCAGGGCAAGCGGCCACCAAACGCAGCGTGATGGCAGAGAGTATGAGCCATCCACCTGAAGGGGAAGGAAAGAATAATGCGCATCACGGTGTTGACACTTACTATCCATCTTTTCAGTACATTTAGTTCATGAGGCATTTCGGTGACTTTTGCCTTTTAATGAGCACCTTGGGTTCTCACAAGATGCCGGATAAATGGCTAAAATCCTTAATTTGTATAGAAATTTAAACCAAACTGTTAAAGCGTTTGACTCTAAATTCAGAGAGCTCACCTCCAGGACAAACTGGTTAGTATAGATTATTAAAAGATTAAGTTACTTTGTAAAAGACTTCACAGTTTTGTGAGCTTCAAACATACTTTCTACAATTCTTCAATGCTGCAACTCAGTTTGAGGTTGAGAAAACTGAAGCTCAGAATGGTTAATAAACTATCCAAAGTCACATAGTATTAGATACTTAACCTCAAGTCTTTTAACTCTCAATCCAGTGTTCTTTCCAATGTGCAGAAGCTACAATCTCAGGCACTGAATCTCACATAATTGCAACTGAACTATTCCTTATGGAACTGGGTGCCACACTTAGAAGGTGAGTATGCAGGAGCGTTGTGGGTGTTTTACAAGCGGGCCTGTCCACATCACGCTGAGTGTTCAGCAGTTTTTGTGAAAATAATGGCATCACCCCGTGCCCCACCCTCCCTATTTACCTGATTTCACCCCAAGTGACATTTTTTTTGTTTCCCTGGATGAAAAAGTCCTCAAAGGGTAATGTTTTGCTAATGTGGAAAAGGTGAAACAAAAATGGCAGAAGCACTAAAAGGCATCAATCAATGAGTTTAAAAACTGTTCTGAGCAGCAAAAAAACCATCTCAATAGGCTGTATTGCATCAAATGGAGAGTACTTTGAGTGTGCCTGAAGTTTAAGCATGTACAAATAAATACACAATTTTTATAAATAAATACCATTTGGGGGGCTTCCCCCTCTCGTATATGTGTTTTAGGATTATTTGTTCTATTTCTATGAAAATGCCATTGTAATTTTGATAGAGAATGCATTGAACCTACAGATTGCTTTGGGTAGTATGGACATTTTTAAACTATTAATTCTTCAAATCCATGAACATGGAATATCTTTTCATTCATTTTTGTTTTCTTCAATTACTTTTATCAATGTTTTGTATAAACATCATGTCATCCATGAATAGTGATAGTCTTACTTCTTCCTTTCCAATTTGGATGCATTTTATTTGGTTTTTTTCTTGTCTAATTGCTCTTTCTAGGACTTCCAATACTATGTTGAATAAAAGTGTCAAGAATGGGCATCCCTGTCTTTTTCTGATCTTAGAGGAAAAGCTTTCTGCTTTTCACCATTGAGTGTGATGTTAGTGGTGGGTTGGGAACACACTCTTAGTAGGCAACAAACAGAAGCAGCAAGGTAGTCAATTATAATAACACAAGTAAGAGATGTCAGTGGTTTAGACAACGGGCAGTCAGGTCCTGAATAATTTTTTAGTATCACGATGCAATTTAATATAGCAAATTTGGACTCAACTAAGCTATCTTGTACAATGGAACCTGCTAGGCATGCAGGAGTAACTAAACCATGCCTTACCCTCAAAGCACTTTCTACTTAGTGATATAGACATGTAAATACTTAGCTACAACATAAGGAAGAGTAAAGTAAATCTGTGTAAAGGTGAAAATTATTTTGTGGAATTACTTGGACATTTGAAGAAGGACATTTCTTATGAATTGGGCCTGGAGAGGGCAGAAGATTTCCACAGGCAAAGAATAAAAGTAAGATAATTTCAGTCTAAGAAAATAGTAAGAAAAAATACCTTGCATTGGATAAAATATCTAATCTCAGTTACTTCTTTTACTTTTTTAATAACTTCATTTAATCTTTTTTAACCTCTCTGGGCTGCTTAGCATCTGCACCATGTAGTTCAGAGGGCAGCCAGAGATTTAGGCAGAGTTTATAAGCAGATACTGGAACTCCCTCTTTCAGATGCTCTTCTTCCAGGACCTCCCCTCAGTTTTGGATGAACCCAAGATTCCTCTCCTCTGGTGTACTTGCCAACAATAACCCCCCCTTGAATTTGGGCAGAACCTGTGAATATGATGGTGAGGTGTTACTCCCATAATCATGCTTCCTCATATGGGCAAAAGGAGGATTATCCTGGTTAGATCTGACCTACCAGATTAGCCCTATAAAAGCAGAAAATTTTTCTCCAGTTTAGTCACAGAGGAAAAAGTTAGAAAAACATTCCCTTTATGGTCAAAAAGAAGCTAATGACCTTGTTAATAAAAGGCTTATAGGGCCCATGTGGCAAGGCACAGTGGGTATCCCTAGAAACTTTAGAGTCACCCCTGAACAATAGTTAGTAAGAGAACAGGGACCTGAGTCATAAAACCACAAAGGAATACATTCTAATAACCAACATGCTTGAAAAAGGTCCCTGAGCCTCAGAGGAGAACCACAAGGTTAGATGACACCTTAATTTTAGTCTGATGAGACCCTGAGCAAAGGGCTCAGTCACTCTGTACTGTGACATAATAAGTGGGTGTTGTTTTAAACCATTGCAGTTTTGATAATTTGTTATAAAACCATAGCTAGTACACTCTGGTTTCCATGAATTCTGTCCTCTGGTTCTTCAAGAAAGCAAACCTGTAGGTATATCATAACAATTTTAACTTCTCACTAAGATGCAGATGGGGTTTGCCTTCAGGAAAAATGTTGTTGTAATAATAATAATAACAACAATAACAATAATAATAATAATAAAATAGATGAGAAACTTATCCCATGCCCTTCCTTTCTTCCAACTGACTTTCCTCTAGAATCTGCCTGTGTTTGTTCACTCTACTGTCTTCTGGTAGCTATCTTTTATATTTTGTCCAGATTTTACATTTCTTAGGGGGGAAGGTTGGGTCAGTACATATACTCTTTTGTCCATTCAGATTCTGTCTACATTTGGACGGCAGAGTGACTATGATTTGCTGGTGGATTAAAAGCGAGAGTGTATTAGGGGGGTCTGGAGATTGCACCATGGTCCTGGGCCCTGCAAGTGAAAGGCTGGGGTTGCCAGTTGCAGAAGTGGGGAGACCGTAAGTACAAGAAATTGTATATGTGAGTTTAGATTTCAAGGGTGAATACTGGGCAAGATATAAACATTTAGGATTTGATTTTTTAAGGCCATGGGACTGAATTAAATCCTCAACAACTTCATTTTGAAAAGAGAAAAAAAGACCCCCAAAATGAGTCTTGGTAAATCCAAAATTTAATAATAAAGAGAAGTGAAACCAAAAGGGGAGACTGAGAAATAGCAAATGAGAGAGGAGAAGCATAATGAGAAACCAATGATCTCAAACCCAACTGAAGATGTTTCAGAGTAACTAAAGAATGATTATTTGTTTTTAACACTGTGCTGAGTGAAACGAGCATTGAGAATTAACCACTGGATTTAGCAGTGAGGAGGGAGGTCTGTGTGTCTTTAACAAGAGCAATTTCAGCAGAGCTACAGAAGAAGGCCTGATTGGGGTAGAGGACAAATAGGAGGAAGTGAATAAGAAACTGCAAATTTAATCAAGACTTTAGAGCAATTTTGGTGAACAGAAAAATAGAGTAATAGTTTAAGGAAGAAGTGGAGTCAGAGTTTTATTTTATTGGTGTTTATTTGTTTTTAACATGGGAAAATTTGTGGTATGTCTGTACATTGATGGGACTAAACAATAGAAAGGGAACATCAATGATGCAAGAAATAGAAGGGAGAATTATTGTTAGAGCAATGTCCTTTCATAGATTAGCAGGTACAAGGACTAGTACACAGTGAAGGAATTGGATAGAATCGGACGAAGTTCATCTGTAGAAAAGGAATGAAGTCAGATGATGTGGGTTTAGACATAGGTGGGTGGGTGATGTAGTAGTGGGACCTAGAGGTTTGGGAAAGAGGTGAAGGTACAATATCATCATCTGAAGTGTGAGAGATTGAGTGAGCCAGAAATATGGAATAGGCTCTCTAGGCAGTGCTGGGGGTCCATGCAGTGTTAGAGGGTCACGATTTCAGAGTAAGAACAGTCAGGATGTATTTAATCAACATTGGGATTTTTCAATAGTGTACAAAATTCATGATAGGGCAAAAGAGTTGAGGCTGTGTGGAAGAGACTGGTTGTCATTGTCAGTGACATCAAAGGTAAGGGATGAAGAAAAGGAGGTGAGTGAATGACAGTGAAAAGAAAGCAGGATGGACAAATCAACAAGGAACATTCATTAGAAAATAGATAACTATAGGATAGATAGATGATAGATAGATAGATAGATAGATAGATGATAGATAATAGATGGAACAACATTAGCAGAAATGTGGTTTTGAGCATTGAGTAATAGATACATGGGGAGTTATTGTACTATTCCTTTCAACTTCAGGGTGTATTTGAAACTGCTCATAATAAAAACTGTTCCCTATCTGTTGTTGTTGTTGTTTCTAACTGATAATGGTTTGTGTGGTTAAAGATTGTTGGCATCAGGGGTCCAGAAGAAGTCAGTTAGAAAGAAAGGATATAGAGTCCCTGCACATGATCTGGGGGAGATTGAAGGACAGAGCGCAAGGAAGGGCTGTGAGCATTATTAGCAGCAGGGTCCAGGGAGTGGCTAGGGGCTAAGTGAGTAGGGGAGGCAGAGGATCAGATAGTTTGCCTAAGAAGAGACAGAGGAATCCAGAGGTCAGGCCATTGTCCTGACTGTAGATAAAAGCACCAGTGGTAATGACAGAGAGCATGGCAGTGAGCACTGGTACCAAAACTTCAAAGAATGAGGAAGAGTGAATCATCAGAAAAGCTCGAAAAGCTGGTGGTTTTTAGAGGTGAAATCATGTGCAAGGAAGGAAGACATAGACTCCCATTTGCCCTGTTGTGTTCCCACCCAACCTAGAGGTGTAAGGAATATGCCACAGAAAACAGCTTCCACTTGGGAGGACTGTGGGAGGAGCAGTGTCCTCAGGGGAGGGTTAGATATTAAGGGAGAAATTGTTCTACTAAAAATCTCAATTAGTTGGTTACTGCACCAGAATGTTAAATTGGGTTATCTACCTCCTGGCAGTGAAAGTTTCATAAAAGGAGAATAGATAGCTTATGTCGTCCTTAGGATCTGACAAAGGAGGTATAGAATTTCTTCAAAAGAGACCCACATTTTCCAAAATTCCAAGAATTTTTCACAGATCCATTATTATTTTTATATTCCTAGCAACTAGAACAAAGTGTGAAATATAATCAGATTATAAATGTTTGTTTAACCAAACTCATCAGACACGGGAGCTTATAATAAACAAGGTCTTTACCGGCACATTTTGAAGATAAAATGCTTATCTTAAACCCATAAAATAGGGCATGGTCATGAGGTCTATCGATTCTAGTTTTGCATCTGAGATAGCATTTTCAAAAGTGAAGCTAATTACAAAATTAGCTTTGGCAGTTCTTTTCCTATTGATACATTGTACAATATAAGGCATGGAGATAGTTAATAGTTTTTAGTATTTACTTTATTCTTCCATTTTGAAGTGGAAAACTTGCCATTTGAAAACACACAAAACTAATTAAAGATTTTTCACTATTTTATTATCTGAATGTAGTTGCAAATTCTGACTTAAAACTCTTATCAGAGGGAGACAACATCCCTCCTTGAACAGCAAATGAGCATTCAATTAACACTTCAATGCAAGTGTATTTTAAATAAAAATATACATATTGTTAATCTCTTTCTTTACAAATGCAAATACCCAATTTTAAAATCCTAGGAGAATTGCCTCTCTTATATTCTTTTGGGAAACAAGTCCTTTCTTTCTTTACAGGGAAGACCCGAATTTTCTGAAGTTGTTACCAAGTTAGAAGAGTGTCTCTGCAACATTGAGGTAAGAAATTTTGCTTCTGAAATGTGTTCACTGAAAAAGCCTAGACCGCCATCCAAGGACACTGAGGAATATAGGTTAGATGGTGCTTATGGAAAGAATGTGAGCGTGGTCCAGAATCCCGTTCATATGTTACCCTGTTGACTAAGATCCTAGCGTGGAGCAAAATTGACTGCATCGATGGGGATGAAGGCAAATCAAGAGTGAACAAGCGGCCCTTTCAAAAATAATCAGGCAGGCAAATGGACACAAGCACACCCCAAAAAATGACCTGTATAAATGTGTAAATATAACAAATATGTAACAAGGTAATTATTTAAATCAATTTTTATATACACGTCCCTATGTACAGTGAAACATAAACTAAAATATTAAGCCATTGTTCATTTATGCTCAATGAGAAAAGGAAAAATTATTACTATAATTTGTGCATAAATTAATTGAGAGGATTGCTTTTATACCACACATATGTTACATAAAGTGATATATGTTGGTAATCAGGTTAATGGAATTTTCTTCCCTTAATATCAAGGAGCTGTTTGCTTTAATTTTCTCTATAATTGCCTCAATTTTCTATACACCTGGTAAGGAGATAGCACTTTAAAATGGGTAAGGAAGCCTAAACATGAGCAATAATTCAAAACCAGTAATATATTCCCCAATGCAAATGAGTGCTGTAAGAGAGGGGAATGGACACCACACATATAGGCCGACATATGCGTGTGCATTGAAGAGAAGGGGCATGAAATGGGGGGAAACAGCATCGACCCGAGACTATAACTAAATCTTAAAGTGGAACTAGTCAAATAAGGTTCTCTTAAAAAAAAAAAAAAAAAACTCAGGCAGTTTTCCAGTGACTCCAACTAAGTCACTGGAACCCAGTCTATTGGAAAAGCCTACAGTGATCTGCAGTGATGACTGTGTCTCATTAATATCTACTTCTTCTAAAAAAGAAGCCTCTTATGAGAAGGAAACTTCAGTCTGCAGACAGAAAACTTCCTTTCCCTTCTCTTCAGTTCTGAGACATACACCATGGGAAGAAGTAGTATGTTTGGTGGGGCTTCAGGTATCCCACAAACAAGACCATCTGCCGGAGGCCTTGGATGTTGAGAGATGCATTTAAGACTTGAGTTCCAAGTACTCTCTCACTTTGAAACTTTATGTTTGACAGCATAAGGCTGCTCCAAGCCTGGGGATGTATGCAGCCATATCATAGAGAAGCTTTCAGAAACAAGGACAGTGGTAAGATCTGCTAAACTAGCTTTTCTCGTTATATTGCCCAAGCCTCTTAGCACAGTCTCCTCTAATGGAAAAGATGAATAACTGTGGACATTATGCAAAGAGAATTTGCTGGACTGGGTTGCACTAATTAATGGACCAGGATCAGCTTTAAGGAGCTTGACGGGTGGAATTCCATAAGGCTCCATCCTCTCTACTCTTAAACTTTTTAGTCAGTGGTTTAGACCAAGGTCAAGAAGGCACAGCTTATCACATCTACAGATATAAGGAAGTTGAAAGAGACAGTAAACAGTTGGAAGCAAGAGTCTACAATATCTTGGGAGACAGAGCAATCGAACAGATCTAATGAGAATAAATATAACATCATCACACACAAAGAAACAATAGTAAAAATATCACATGGTGAATATATTGTTTAAGAGCATAATGAATGTAACTGGAGAAGTTCTTTGTGAGTCAGGCTATGAAGTAGCTGCCTTGCTACAGAATAAAGGGTGTGATAATCTCTTGCTGTTCTGAGATAACCAAACAAAATAGTACCCAGTTTTTCCTTTTATGTGTTTTAAAGATTTTATTTATTTTTAGAGAGAGGGGAAGGAAGGGAGAAAGAGAGGAAGAGAAACATCAATGTGTGGTTGCCTCTTGTGTGCCCCCTACTAGGGACCTGGCCTGTAACCCAGGAATGTGCCCTGACTGGGAATCGAACCAGTAACCCTTTGCTTTGCAGTCCAGCACTCAATCCACTGAGCCATGCCAGCCAGGACCAGTTATATCCTTTTAAAGGGATAATTAAAACTAAGACACAAAATTTACAATAGAGAGACGAAAATGGTGACTGGATTGGAAATCACATATTTGAGAACCAATTGAAGAAAGCAGGGATGCTGGTCCCAGAGAAAAGAAAATTAGGATGAGTCCAACAGCTGTGTTTAAATATCTGAAGAACTATCATATGGCAAAGGGATTGGCCATGCTTTTGATGGGCCAACAGATGGAAATCAAGTGCTATAATAGATCCGGTTTATTTTGAGAAGGAGGTTTATAATGGTTAGAGCTGTCCTAAGATAAATAAATGAATCTGGAGGCAGTGAGTTCCCCATCACTGCCCTAGCTGACTTAAACATTATGCACCGAAGACATTCAATCACAGAAGAGTCTAAAGGTTCATTTCAACCCTGACATCACATAATTCTCAGCGCTTTACTTAGAAATGTCTTGGCTACTATGGAGAGAGCCTAGAATTTACATATATTACTCTTTGAAAACCAAAGCCTTCTGTCTACATGTCTTATGAGATCATAATGTCAAAAGCACTAATGTTCTCCGTCAGGTTAGGTAGAATGTATAAACAGCAAGGTTGTCAAAAACTCAAGAAAACTACTCTTCTATTTTTTATTCTCATCTTTCTCATTTTTCCCCTCATACTTTTCTATTTTCTAGTCAAAGTTAACTATTTGTAACTATTTTTTAAAAGTCTTTCAGAACTCTATTAGTCCTCATGCTTGCCAGACATTAAAGTATCCTTCATTTTATACAATGAATGTATTCTTGGAAAAGTGTGTAAATCCATTGTATGTAAAGGGAGTAATTTCATATAAAGGGAATAATGTTAAGCTATAAGTTAAAGGAACTCTGCCATGAATCAGCATCATAGTGAAAAATTTAGAAAATCTTTTAACCATTAAATAAAAACCTTCTAAATATTTATTTCATGAATTCGATTTCTGAAAAATGAGCATAAATTTAATGGACCAGCTCTCAACATAGAACTAGATCAAAAAAGTAAATTAAGCAGCCAGATGTTGCCATCAGAGACCAAAAGAAAAGGCAGCAGCAAGCTGAGAGGAATAGAAATTAAAATATGAGAAATCCTAGAATAGAAAGTTAAAATAAAGCCATATCTTATTCTAGGACATTAAGCCTGTTGGATTTATTAAATAATTTAGACTGCCCCTCTTTTCCTTAGCTGATGTCTCCTGCATCGAGTAACAGCAGCGGTTCCCTCTCACCTTCTTCTTCTTCCGATTGCCTGGTGAGCAGAGGAGGACCTGGCCGGAGCCATGTGGCAGCTTTACGGAGTCGTTTTGAATTGGAATATGCTCTAAATGCAAGGTCTTATGCTGCCTGGTCCCAAAGGTAAGGGCAATAACCTAAGCAACAGTCTCACAGGCAAGGCAGATTCCAGAGTCTCGTCAAGACAGTCACCCAATTTGATTAGTATCAATGGGCCATTTACAGCCTTGTGACAAGCTTTGAAAGAGGAGTGTTTGAGCCCATTTTTAAAATAATATTATGACTAAAATTCGAAATTTTATTATCTATTCATTTAGGTTCTCTAAGTTTCAAGTAACAGAAAATGAAGCTAGCTTGAGCAAGAATTGTCTAGCTCTAGCCACAAAGGAAAACCATTGAAAGTATTCGGGGGTTATCTTATGTAATCCAAGGAAGAATTCCTTGTATGCAGGAACTAAGAAACAGTTTTGCACCAAAAGTTCAGCATTCTAGAATTACTATATGACCCAGCAATTCTACTGCTAGGTATATACCCCAAAGAATTGAAAACAGGTACTCGAACAATACTTGTATTAAAAATGTATAGCAGCACTAGTCACAATAGACAAAATAATGGAAGCAACACAAATATCCATCACCAGATAAATACATAAGCAAACGGGGTATCCATACAATAGAATATATTCATCTATATAATGGAATGATGTGCTGATACATGCTCCAACATGGGTGAACCCTAATAACATGCCAAATAAAAGAAGGTGTCACATATTGTGTGACCATATTTACATGAATATCCAGAATAGGGGTTTTAGTCAGTTTGGGCTGATATAACAAAATACAGGATGCTGGATGATTT
Organism: Desmodus rotundus; assembly: GCF_022682495.2. NCBI lineage: Eukaryota > Metazoa > Chordata > Mammalia > Chiroptera > Phyllostomidae > Desmodus > Desmodus rotundus. Next base: position 52,899,532 of record NC_071389.1, read on the forward strand.
AAACGATAGAAACACATCTTCTCACTGTGGTGTTGGGCACCGTCCTGGTGATAGCATGGCCGAGCTCTGGTGGGACTTACAGGTGGCCCCCTGCTCACCGTGCCATCACATGGCAGAAAAAGCACTGGCCTCTTTTCATCTTTTATAAAGTCACCAGTTCTATCAGATCAGGACTTTACTTTTCTGGTTTCATTTAACCTTAATCACTTCCTTAAAGGTACTATGTCCAATGGAGTCACATAAGGGGTTGAGATTCAGCATATGAATTTCATGGGAGAGGGACACAGCTCAGTCCATAGCAGTAGGCAAATCCATGAAAACAAATTAGATTGGTGGTTGCCAGGGGCTAAGGGGACAGGAGATATTAGGAGTAACTGCTTAGTAAGCACGGGCTTTTATTTTGGGGTGATGGCAATATTTTGAAATTAGATAGAGGTGGTGTTTGCAAAACATTGTGAACGTACTAAATGCCACTGAGTTGTTCATTTAAAGTGATGAATTTTGTTATGTGCACTTCCCTTAAATTTTAAAAAGCTAAAGATTTTTGAACAAATGGGCAAGTCAGAAAAAGAGAAAATATAGTTCAGCATTCTCTTGCACTGAGCCCTGCCGTTTACATGCTGTTCACCACAGACAGCCCTTTGCCTCTCCATTTAATTGCATACTTTCAAGAAGAGCTATATCCGTCATCTATTGCCATAATGCCTGTATGTAAAATCCATGCCAAAACTCAAGGATATATGAGCATAATGACTTATTTCTTCCTCATGTGCCTGTGGGTGGTTTTAGGTGGGCTTGCCTGTGAGCTCAAGGTTGTATCCAGGTCTGCCCCATGTGCCTCTCCTCCTCTTTTGACTAAAACACATACCTGAGGCATGTTCTTCTCATGGGCAAACATGAGAAACTCAAGAGGACAAGCCCAACTTCACACGCACATTTAAAGCCTTTGTTCAGTTTGCCTCCTATGACATTCCATTGGCAAGTCATATAGTTGAGTCCATCAACAGAGAGAGAAGATTCCTTCTACTCACCCTCTAGTGGGAAGAACTACAAAATCACATGACAAAGGGCATAGATACAAAAAGCATAAATTAGGAATAAATGCTGTCTGCTGCAAGAGAAAATGTGATTGGCTTTTCTTTTTGGATCAAGCAGCCACCTCCAGTCTAAGCAAATGTGGTTGGTGTGGAGGTAGGGTCATATTTTGTGAATATAAACTTGGCAGCCAGGGACTCCTGTTCTGGATGGTGGGCAAAAAAGGCAATCACTGTGAGACCAGTGGATACCCTGGAGAGCATGCACTACAGCCCATGAAAAATCAGAAAAGACTGGCTTAAAAATCTCTGTCCTTCCACATGAGTATTTATAAATGCAGAGTATTTATACATGAGTTGTTACCCATGTATGCACACTCACATACACCATCGTCAGAGTAAAGCCATTTATCTTTAATGTGGAGAAAGATTATCTGGAGTTAGCAAGGATCTGACACCATCTACAAACTGCTAATGTTGCCTTCTTAGCCATAGTTGTTATATTCCTGGTCTAACAGAAGATTTGTAGCTACAGCTTTGAAGAGAAAAGAATCTGAATCATGAAGCCTTTACTAAGAAAGTCATAAAATTAAGTATCAGCAAATTTGATTGATAGCCAGGCAAACTGGACACAATCCTTTATTAGATTCCTGTCTCTCACATAATTTCATAAGGGGCTCACAGACCGAGATTAGATTAGCTTTGGTCACAATATCATCTTCTAGTTCCATCTGATCTTCTTACTCTTTGCTTGTGGCTTTAAAATTAATTCTGGGAACAGTCAGGTTTTGATATTTTCAAAGCACAGCCACCTGTCTGCTTGAGGCAGAGGTTAAGAGGATGAGCTGTGGAGTCAGACAGATCAGAGGTTCAGTCTTTGCCTTACCATACACCAGCTCATTGGCCTTCGGCAAGTTACCTGTCAGCTCTTAGGGATGTTATTGGGAGATACAGTATTGTCACAGGAGTCAGTGATTGATTGAAAGATGCCAGCAGACCAAAGCAAAAGATACAAGTGTCTGTAATGTAGGTAAATCACACAGCTTACAGTACACAGACAGCAATACAGCATGGGAGGCCCAGTGGCTCTCCCAGTTAGGTGAGTTGGGGTGGAGGCAACACAGCTTCTTTGGCCTTTAGGAACCCAGAGAGGTATACTACTCCTCATAAAGCTGCTTGAAAGGGTGAGAAAAACCCATTAGGTTTTTTTGAGATGCAGCATTTGTTAGCCTCATAAGGTATTTTATGTCCTTCTGTCTCTTCACGACTGTCACGAAACTCTAATATCAAAGTGTTTATGTACTTGATTTGAATTTCTCTTAACTACCTCGTATACCCTGAGTATTTGCTATGAGAGTACATTGAAGGTCAGTTCACTAGTTGTGCCATCCTTCCAGCAAGCTCAGCAGTCTTTAGACTCTTGAAATTAATTCCAGAATAGGTAAAGCATTTAGCTAAAGTGTAAGATTCACCAAGATAAGAATATCTATTTAATCCATAACTGTATCCCTAGTATCTAGCCATGTAATTGGCATAAAGGCAATATGTAATAAATGTAAGTTTCATAAAGAATTGGATAAAATGACTTCATACATTATAATTATCATTAACTTGTACCATGATCAGTGAACAAGCTTTAATTATTTTCTCTATTTGTTCCATTTAAGTAGCTATCACTACTGAGTATCTACTGCATTCTGGGTATTATTTTAAACACTTTGAATTGTCAACTAAGCAATCCTTAGGGAATAAGTATTCCAATTTTTTTTAGTTTTATTTATTTATTTTTAGAGAGGAAGGGAGGGAGAAAGAAGGAGAGAGAAACATCAATGTGTGGTTGCCTCTCATGAGCCCCCTGCTGGGGACCTGGCCTGCAACCCAGGCATGTGCCCTGACTGAGAATCCAACCAGTGACCCTTTGGTTAGCAGGCCAGCACTCAATCCACTAAGCCACACCAGCCAGGGCTAAGCATGCCTAGAGGTGAGGATACTGAGACTCAGGAAGGGTGAGCAACTTTCCTAAGTTTGTGGAGGCAGAGTGAGAATTCTCACTCAAGACTCTCCTATGCTTTCAGAATTTCTCTGGCACAGGAGGTGGCACTTTTCAGAAGCTTGATCTATCTCACCAGTATTTATACATGTGTCTGCTACACTTCTTCCAGTTTCTTCTGGAAGTGGGTCAGAGAAAGAATGCAGCTACTCCTCCCAAGCTTTCTTTTTGAGCTTGTGTATATATGAAAGATAGAGCAACTGAGACCAGAGATCAATAGGTTCTTAAAGTCAAAGAGCCCGAGGATGCAGGAACTGATGAACTAACTCCAACAAGGCCATAAGTTTAACAACCTGGAAGACAGTGGCTCTCAGCTTTGGCTGAACATTAGAATCCTCTGGGGAGCTTTTACAAGCACCAATGGCCAAGGCCAATTAAACCAGAATCCATGGGGCTGACACCCAGACACCAGAATCTTTTAAACTTCCCAAATGATTCCAATATTCACCCAAGTATGAGATGCGTGCTAGAAAGGATGCTACACTGCAAACCTGCCAGTCACTCTGTGGGAAGGGGATGCAAGTGGTAGAGTAAATAGAAGAGGGAAATGAGAGCATTGGTGAGAAGGCAGCTGTGACCAAAGGAGAATATTGTGAAGGCCGATTCCTGTGTGGTCCCTCCCCAAAGCCCTTGCAATGTACTAGTAACCTCTGAGCTGAGAAGCATCCACACTATTTATTAAAATCACACAAGGTATAATTTTTAGCCTGGCATCATGCTTTTAAAAAATGAGTGCACGATTTGGCCTGGAGTTCCCAATTCTGAGCCTCAGAGCCCTCAACAAATGTCTTTAAAATAGTACATTTGTATTTTCCACTTTGTGAAGTTTATAGCTTATCATTTTGGAATGCTTGAGGTGAAGGGATTTGGGGGGTTTTGGTTATTGTTTGTTTGTATATTTGTTTTTAATAATTATTTTCTTTCATAAAATAAATGTCAAAGTGGGACATTGTGTCAGATATTTTTTCCACAGGTCATAGGCATTCACTAATTCCTACTGAAACCACAGAGGAAATCTGAGATTGAGGAAGGCATGTTTTAATTTCTGCCTCTTTTAAAATATTTTGTGTCTCTAGATATATTTGGAAAACTAAGCATGTGGCACTTGCTCCTCCCACAAGGTCTGAAATCTCCCATCTTATACATGGATTACATCATGTAAATTTAGAAATGACAAAGTAATACACAACCTTTCAGATGTGAAAACCAATTAGTGTTTGTGTGGAGCTGGACTCTAAGAATAGATTGCTATGACCTAGTTAGCTGTCCAGGAGAAGAAAAGCAGAGATGCAGAGACTGGAATTAATTTTTCACATTACAACAGGGCCCATCAAAGGGTTCCTTTAAATAGAAACTTTGCCCAGTGCACTTAAAATGCAATTCAACTTACAAAAGTTGAATATGTTATAAAATTTTAATTTTCATGTAGTTTTTCTGGAATGCAGCAAATGTGTAAGATAATAGCACCATGAAACTGATGTTCCTAGAAGGAATTAAAAAAAAAAAAAAAGACAGTCACTAGAGGATCCGGTCCATTTGCTGTTGTGGAGCAGGACGTTTATCAAGTAAAACCAGTCTTGCTGCCTCCTTATCATTAAAGGTCAGACACTCCCCTTTTACATACCACCTCCCCTGTGTGCTTTCTTGTACTGAAACTTCCCTTGTGCTCCTTAAATGTTTTCTTTTCTTTCAAATCCTCCTTCATGTCAAATTTATTACATTATGAGCTCACCACAATCAACAGTTCCAGCACTGTGCTCATGGTCCCTTTAAACTCCTCCCGCCTTGCTTCTCTTTTCTTCATTAGTTTTTTGTGGTTGTTGTTGTTTTCTTTTGTTTTTTTTAACAAAACAAAGTATATGTTTTCTTCCATTGATGAGGAGGGGAGAGAGAGAGAGGGAGAGGGAGAGGTGAGAGGAACATCAATTGATTGACTCCCATATGCACCTCTAATGGGGTTCAAACCCACAACCTAAGTATGTTCCCTGACTAGGAATCAAACCCACAACCTTCTGGTGTATGGGACAACACCCCAACCAACTGAGCCACCTGGCCAGGGCTTCATGAGTTTTCTTGTGACTTCATACAATCCATGACTTCAACATCTCTCTCTCTATATATATATATATCCCCCTCCCTCTCTCCCTCTTCCCCCCAACACACATACATACACTCATGCACACACCTTTATCCACCAGACATGTCCAACCTTGACTGATCTGCTTCCTTTGTAAAGTCTCTAACTTCTCTCGCCATCCAGCTCCCCCATGCCCTAATCCACTTACCCCTCTACTGCCAGCATGTTTTATTTCTATAGAACTAAAGTATGTCATTACCCTAGTTTAAAATAGCCAATCATTGTCCTTGCCTGGAACCCAAAATGGTCAATGATACATGTTTTGAGTTTTAACTCTCACTGAACACCTTATGTTCCATTGGTGCTAGACAGAGAATAATACCGACACTTCTGAAAAGCATTCCAAGATTTGGGGAACTATGCGAGGCATTTTTTGGTAAACCTAATGACAATGGAGGTGCTAGTGATGTTTAATGACCCCGAGGACAGAGTATTAAACTTCTACAATGTTTTGGACAACCCTACGAAATAAAGAATGATCCTGCGCAAAGCAGTAATAGAATCCTCAGCAATGTATTGTGTATTATAGACACTGTAGTTCTGCTATTTCCAGTACACACCCTATGCTTGACCAACTGTCCACCTATTCCTGTACTCTAACTTTTAACTTTATCCCCACTCAATCTTGTCAAAGTATTTATTAATCCGCCTTCAGTAATATCTCAATTAGCTTAAGCACTATGTCATGAGGGAGCTACCCCACCCCCACCCAGGCCTTACCAAGGGCCACAACTCTTTGTGCCACTTTGTGCACTTACATTGCTTTCTCTTATAATTATTTATTTTTATTTTCTCATTAGCTCACAAATAATTTCAGGATAGAAATGTTCTCCTTTTTATTTTTATTCAAATGCTGACAATATCTCATTTATAATTTAACTGTATGTGATATTAAAAATGGGTATTTATACTAAATTAAGGGAATCATTAGTAGGCCTATGAACGTTTTTGACCCTTACATTTCTGTCAGTTTCAAATCTCTTTTTTTCCAAAAACAATGAACCACCAGCTAATTCAAGCTTCTTTCTACCTCACTTCCTCACCAATAGAGCATTAAATGTTCTCCTGTTCCTTTTTAATAAAGAAAAGCATAGAATGTGGGTATCTGAAATGTATGAGAACAGAAATGGCTAACACATTCATTCCCTGTGTGTTTATAGGAGATAGTGCTCTGATCTGAGAAAAGTTTCATTGAAGAGGCAGATGATGGAGATGTCGTTCACATATAGAGAACGAGATGAACAAACATGAAATAATGATCATGAACACTTTTTCCTTCCTTCTCAAAAATAATTGGCGTGCTTTTTCCAGCTGATCTATAATAGTAATTTTACATATATCAAGTATCCACATTTAGATAGTTCTGTTTTCAGTTTTTCTATTCTGCTGCATTGGGACATTTGTTTATCCCTGTGTCTTTCATTTGATCTGTTCTTTCATTGGGACCATGTTTCTTTGTGTATTTGGGCAACATCCCTGTGTTTGTTTCTGTGTACTGGGTAGAGCTTCTTTGACTCCGTGTCTTGGTAGTGTGGCTTAATGTGTTAGGTGTCCTGTAGGGTCCAGTGGCACAGCCTTCCCTATTACCCAAGCCGGGTACTGAAGGTGTGCCCTTCATGTGAGCTGAGTACACACTCCTATTCTAGTTGAACCTTGGTTGCTGTTGGCAGAATAATGGGAAAGATTTACCCAGACCAGTCAGCTGCAAGGACTGGCCATCCACTGATCACCAACCTCCACCCTCTATGGAGGATCGGCTGTGCAAGGGCAGGGTAGTGGTGCACTGACATAGTCTGTAGCTGTCCACTGGGTTTTTAGGCTCTGGGGTTACCTAGATGGTGCAGGCTAAGGTCAGCCCCAACCTGTATTTTGACTGGGACCACCCTGCCTGAGCTATAAAACAATCTACAGATGGCTGTTACTTGTACTGGGCTTGGAGTTTCCCAGGCAAAGCCGAGCTGTGACCCTAGGATGGCTGCTGCTAGTGCTGGACCTTGGGCCACTTAATAAGAGGTATGGGGGCTAAGGGTCACTGAGGCCAGCTGTTGCTTGTTTGATAGGATTTGGGAATTTGTGAAGCATGAGCCAAGACAAAGCCACTGTTAACAGCTTGGGTGGGCCCATAAAGTGGGTGGGATGGAGCCTAGGGGATCTCAAGGATGGAGCAAAGCATGTTAGCCCCATTGACAGAGACTCAGATATGGCATCCGCCTGCCAACTCTGTGGCTATGTTGGGGGAGGGCTTAGAAAAGCAACAGTGGCCTCTGGCTCCCTGTGTACCACTGGTACCTTTCAATCTGCTACCCCAGTGGTGCTGGAGCTCAGAGTGAGAGAGTCTGAGTAGGTGATTACATGTGTGGGTTCTTTAAGGGGAACTACTTGGGATTCCAGAAGTTTCTTCTACTGACTCAATCCCTGCCATTTTTTGCAGCCAGAAGGTATGGGGACTTATCTTCCTGGCACTGGAACTCTGGGATGGGGGGTCCTGATGTGGGGCTGGGACTCCTTGCTCTTGAGATATGCCTCCCAAATTTTTATCTACCATATATGGACGTGGGACCAGCCCATTCCATGTCTCCATGTCTCCCACCCAACTAGATTGAAGTGGTTTCTTTAATTCTGTAGTTGTTGGACTTCCATTCAACTTGGTTTCTGATGGTTCTGAGTCATGGTTGTTCTATAGTTAATTGCAATTTTGATGTGATTGTGCAAGAAGGCAAACTGTGTTTACCTATACCTCCATCTGGACCAGAAGTCTCTTTCCTCCTTTATTGAAATATATTTTAGTGATATGGAATTTGAGGGGTTTAATTAATTCTTTCCTGAATGTTCAAAGTGTATTCCACATGTTTTTGACTTGCTGTTAAAACTTCATCTGTAAATCTAATTGTAATTTCTTTTATTTTCAATCTGCCCTTTCTAGCTGCTGTTAGAACTTACTGTTTTTGATATACTGTAATTTAACTATGTTGTACATAATTATAGATTTGCCTTTCTTGCTTTGAATTTGTTGGGTGTATAGAATCTGAGACTTGGCATCTTTCATAAATTCTGGATAATATTCAGCCACCACCTTTTCTAATATGTCTTTACCCTATGTTCTTTATTATCTATTTCTGGAACTCTAGAAGTATTTTATATTTTTTTCACTCTATTTTTCAAATTTCTCAATATCTTCTTTTCTTTTTTATTTATTTCCCACCTATACTTTTTCTATGCTGTTTTCTATTTCTTCAAATCTATCTTCCAGTTCATATATATTCTCAGTAGCTGGATCAAATATGTTGTTCTGCTCATTGAATTTCTATTTCAATTCATTTCTTATTTTTATGTCATTTGTAGAAGTTTAACTTTTTTCAACTTGACTGGACAGATTTGAAAATCTCTTTTTCCTTCCACGTGCTCTTAAATGCTTATTTTTATTCAAATATATTTATTTTATATTCTATATTTGAGTAGCTGATATTTCTAATATCTGCAGTTTTTATAAATCTAATTATATAATTTGTTGCTTCTGATAATTCTTGTTCCTTGTTTCTTTATGTATTTAGATATTTTTGTTTGTACTTTGAGCTTATATTCTTTAGAATTATATTTCTGGCATTGTTTTTCCTTATTTGGTGAAGGTGACTTCATAAACTTGTTTTTTCTTTTGTTGATTATCTAGAGAAGCTAACTTCTGAAGATCATTTTAAAACTCAACTTAGAGTTCTTTATAAAACGCATGTAATAATATTTTTCTTCTAAAACTTATATATGTGTGGTCTTATGGCTGAGACTTCTCAGGGTAAATATTTTATTTCTTTTTTGTCTCACCTTATCTGGAGCCAGGCATGAAATAGGGCACTTATCCTCTGCATCTCCATGTTCAGAGTGGATTTATTCTTTCCTAGTTCACCCTGGGGTTGTGCTTTGAGGATTTTAGCTTCATATCAGAGTTTCTTATCTGGCCTGCCACTTTACTTGGGTCCATGTTGTGCTTCCCCACTGTGGTCCAACAAAATCCAAGCTTTAGACCAACAAGAATCAGTATGAGAGCATCTTCATAGCATTCACATCCATCTGGAATTACAGTAGTTTTGGCCAATCATTTCATTGGTATCTACACTAACTTGTTAACAATGTAAGGGTATGAACTTCTCTCCTTTTTGATGTTGTATCTCCAGTACTTAGAACTGTGTTTGGCACATGGTAGGTGTTCAATACCTATACGAAAAAAATGAATGATCATGATAGCTCCTCACAACCATCGTGCCATTTAATTTTCACAACACTCTTTTTAAGTAGTACTGCTGTGTCCCATTTTTCAGGTTAAAAAAATGAAACTCAAATAATTTAAGTAATTTATATGAAACCATAGAGTGGAAAGTGGTAGTTAATTGTTGTTTCTGGTCCTGTCTGGTACTATTTTCACTATGCCATGCTATCTCTAGAGACTAAACTTGCCCAACATGTTCGAATAATCTTTAAGAGGCAGGAACTTCTAGGCTCTGGTTTTGCTTGGTGGATAATCAGCTCAGAGCTATCCAAAGTGCTGAACTACCTCACTCTAGCTGCACCAGATCCAACGGATCATAGTGCACTCTCATTCTACACAGTCAGTGTTTCCCTTCCCACTCTGACTACCTCTGATACTAGCCTCTTTCCTCAGCATATGCCTGCTCATAATAGGTCTTTATCATCAGCTGTCTGCAATGATATAAACCTGACCTGAACAAAACTCCACATGCGCTGCCTCATTCACCAGCATGCCATGGCCTAACCTGCCCTCTCTATCTCCTTGAATCATGTCTCTGGAAACCAGCCTCCCTGGCCATATCTCTAAAATGGCAAAAAAAAACAATTATAATATATTTAAAAACAAATTATTGGGAACCAGTTTTAAGGCTAACTAACTCTACTTTAGCATCATTTCTTAATGAAATACATTGCAAAACTGCATTTTTTATTTCCTCATAAATATATTTTCTACTACAGAAGTAAACTACATTTACTATATTTTTAAAAGAACATTTTTGCTGGTGTCCTGAGGCAACAAATAGGTTATCTAGTGATGGAGGATTTCATGAGTTTTTAAATCCTGGAAATAAAGAAAAATATTTCACATTCTAACTCATAAACATAATGAAAGCCCAGACTCTTTTAGCTGATTCTACACAGGAATGATGTTAAGATTTACAAATGTAAGGGGATAATAAAAATATAGCACCTTTGGCTTTCTAAATTGTTTCTTTACTTATTAAATATTGATTTTAAATATGACACTTACAGAATTTATGAAAGAGCTCAGTGGGCATCAAAGTATCTCATTAGCATTTAACTCTTACTTCAACAATGTCTTCTGAGCCTGTAGAATGAGTTTCCTTACTAACTCACTTGACTTAAGTCCTATCGGCCTTCCTCACAGTGTTTATGTAATGAGGAGAGCAAGACTTTGCTTGTCTAATCTAGGGACAAGACAGCTCTTTTTCTGGGGTAGTTATCACCTGAGGGATGCATACTTCTGTGTCACTCACTTGCTGAGGGTCAGATATCAAGCTCATTAAGGGTCTGCACTGAAAAAATATAAAAGCCAAAGGAGAGCAGCTGGAATCCAAGCAAGTGCCATGATGCCTGTCAGCTGCCTTTTATCTCATTCTTTTTAAGCTCAAATCTTCTGGAGGTTCCTATAATTTCTCTAATGAACAAAAGTAGAAAAATCCTTAATGTCGTGGGATACGAGTTTGAGAGGGGAAATAGCTATTCACATTGATGTGAGGATGTGGAAGTACTTGCTTGGTACACCTCCTCCTTATGTCCCCGAATGTGACCTAATAAGGAGGGGAAATTAAGGGAAGTGGAGATGGGTCTTGCAGGAAGTTAAAACTATTTCTCTGGAGGTCCAAAAAATAAGCATAGCCATCTCTTTATAGTTATAAAAATCTCCTCCTAATAGGTCCAGGTGCACTACAGTGAAATAAGCAAACAATTCCCATATGCTCATATACACACAAAAAAACAAAAAGACTAAATTGATTGCTAGTGCCCTCTGCTTTTCATGCTGCTGATATCCTAAAAATCATCAGAATTGGAAATAATCTATGCTGAATAGCTATGGGGCTCTATGTAAGAGCTCCTTTACAGCTGCTGTGGACCTAAGGCAACATTGCGGTTCTTTTCTAGTTGCTTTGCTCTCTAGCGCCACCTAGCAATCAGTTGACAAACCTCTCGTGGGGCCTACAGCCTCTTCTGACTGCTAATATTTAGAAAAGGAGAAAGGCTTGGAGATTTATTTCACACGGAACAAAAGGCGTTCAGCCTTAAAGTTAGGAGCATGTGAAAAAAATCTGTCTTTCCTTTCAGTTCCTTGACTTTTAAAACTACCCTTAGTTTGAAACAGGCTTTCTCCATGAAAAAAATAAAAGGAGAACATCAAACAAAACATTCTGTTCAGAAGAGGAAGTGATGAAAAAATGGGAAATTAATGGAAGTGAAGACATGAGAAGCGCTCTACGTGTGTAAAAGTGGCACCTCTTTTATAAGCTGCAAGGCACAAAGCTTTGCATGAAAAGAGTGAGTGACTGACACATTTAGGTTACAACATATGCACTTGAGAGAGAGAATGAGATGCAACTCTTGCCACGGCTATTCTGAGGCTATAATTTCATGCTCTTTTCTATCCTTAGTAGTGCTTGTGAGCGACCTAAAATGGGCTCCCTCATCACCCAAAGGGCCAGCCACAGTATGCTTTCCTCTTCAAGCATTTTGTAATACTAATTAACTAATTCCCAGCCACTTGCATGGAACCTGCAAAGTTTGCCAGAGGCAAACGGCTAAATAAAAGGTGACAGATTTCTCAGTTTCCAATTAGATGAAATGACATATTGGGACAACGAATAGCCTGACTTTCTAATAATGAGAGTTTTATGAGTTTTCCATTCCTGGAAAAGAAGAGCAGCTCTGGCCCTGTCTCTATGCACAACCAAAACAAAAGCCTAGACCCACTCTGTACATCAAAGCACACAGATCCTGCCTTTGGCAGTGACGGTTGCTGTGTGGACTGAAAGTAAGACTTGGTCCAAAAATGCTGCTTCTGAGACTGCTTCTCCTCGACTGAAATGTCTGACAAGACACAGCACAAGGACCAAAGAGAACAACCGGCCTAATTAAATCTGTACAGGCAGCACCGTGCGCTGTTCAACAGCCTGACTATAGCTCTGGCCCCGCCCAGCTCCCTCCTGACTTCAGTGTTTGCGCTGTGAATCTCTTGCTAGCATGGCAACTGTTGCTATGTTTGCAGTAATAAGAAGTGGGCTATGCTGGTGTCTCTGTAATGATTCAGATACAAGAGCAATGATTTCCAAATAGATTTCTGAAGCAGCTCTTACAATGGCGCTGCACAGTTTAACAGGTTTAATTCCTCATATATTCTTTTCTTCCTTTCTCGTTTAACATCTCCCATATGGACTAAATCTAATCCTCATATAATGCAAAAATGGCAACGTCCTTCTTTTTGCTTGCTAGTATTTGAAAGTGGAAATTTCCTATTAAAGAAGACATTCTACAAGTCATCATTTCTTATTATTTCCTGGAAACAATGAGATTGAGGAGATATATATATGTGTGTGTATATATGTATGTATATATGTGTGTAAAAAATACACACATATGTATAAAATACAGCCTGAAAAAATTTGAACCCAGCAAAAAATTAATTCTCGTATTAATCAAAGTGGAATGAAAACCATCTACCATTAATATTCATGATACTAGCTGAGCATTTTCTATTAATGAGCAGATGTTTTAAAGGCCTCGATTGCAAAGAAGTACAAATTCACTAGTGGATATATGTTGACCTTTCTGCATCCTCTTCCAAAAAGATAGTGAAAAATAATGAAATCTTTCTCTCTTTTTTTTTTTTTGGCCTTAATTAGGCACCTATTTGCCAGCCAGTGGGAACTGCCCCCCTACATGTCACGGAATGCTAACACAGCCTAGACTCCTGAAGGGATGTGATTAAGACCACATGCACTGAGGGCAATATTAACCTGGTCAAAAAGAAAGAAAAAGAAGACACATACATGTTTTTATCACTTACTATATTCCAGACACTATTGTGCATTTCTTGTATGCCACTCACCTTATTGACTTATCATAACTCTTTTACAAGGTAAGATTTGTTTGTCCATATTCTACAAATAAGAAAACTGGAGCACAGAAAGGATAACTGACCTGCCCCAGGCTTTTTAACTAGTGAATAGCCTAGAGCAGCCTGACTCCAAAGCCCACGTTCTTTGCACCCCTTGCTGAGCTGCTGTAGCGTGAGAGAGCTGCCCCTGTGCTAATCAGCCATGTGGCATGGTCAAGCCCCTGCCCGCCTTGGGTTTCAGGAGTCTCATCCACACCGAAGCATGCGAACTTGATCCTTGCTATTCAAGGTACAGCCCACAAACCAGCAGCTTCAGCTTCACCTGAGATCTTGTTAGAAACTCAGACTCCCAAGCTCCACATGGACTTTCTGAGTCGCAAGCTACACTTTAACAAGATTTTAACTGGCATGGATATACACTAAAATTTAAGAAGCACAGGACTTGCCAGTCTCTGTGGGCCTACCCCTTCCTGCTCAAGTATATGTAGAATGTTCTCCCTGTTATCTCTGTATTTCTAGATCCTACCTTCCCTCCAATGTTGAATCACTGCTCTCTATAAGCATTCCTAATCTCCTCCTGTACCTGATAAAATATGTTTCTCTCTTCTAAGAGGAGTCTTATTTATTTCAGTTCACTCCCCACTTTTTACTTAGTAGTATGTCTCTGTTGTATGTGTTCCTTGAGGGGGAGACCCATCCATGTAAAACAATTTTTTACCTTTATATCTGGTGGCATAGTGTATTATACTAAAGAAAGCCTATTGAAAGAAAAGTTGAATAAAACATTATCTTAATTTAGTTACAGATGTTATATAAGGCTCCAATTGTAAGATCCCCATATTCCACAAGCACTTTCCAAGAACTCTTTAAATATGGGAGGAAGAGGCTTGCAAGCAGTACACATGCCAAGAGTGGCTTTTAGATTTTTCACTGCGCCCCCATCTTTTTAGCACACAATTGCATGAAAGGTTCAGTAAAGACCAAACTCAGCTTCAAAATCTCCTCCTCTAGGAAGTCTTCCTAGATACCCTCAACTGGTTATATATCCGTCATGTTTTTTGCTGTGCATATTCCATAAAGGCATAGAAACTATGTCCTAATCATTATAATTATGTTAACTCCCCCCTTACACACACACACACACACACACACAGTATGTTCTTTGAGGTCTCCTGTCCTTCTTCGAATTCTTAATATTTACCACAGCGCTTGGCTTAGCATATAGTAAGTAAGTGGTAGATATATGCTTATGGAGTAAATGAATGGCTTATTCAAATGCAAACCTTTAGACTCCAAAGTCTCTTTTGTTGCTCCACATTAGGGTTCATTGACACCTAGGACATGGAGAAATACAGTTCTGTGGTGAGATTTAAGAAACGCTTGTTTCGGCCATGTTGGCATTCACTACCAACATGGACTTTAATTTACTGTCACATGAGCTAGTCATCTATAGGCACAGGAGCTCTGAGACTTAGGAACTCAAGTGCCTTTGGGATACCTAAGGTTGAAACTTGAAGCAGTGTTTTTTTTTTTTTTTTCTCTCTCTTAGTAAGTCAGACAACCATTTACTCAACAAACATTTACAGAGTGCCTACATCGTGCTAGGAGTTTGCTAGAGACTGGAGGTGTCAGAAAGAATACAGAGTATCATCTTTCCTACCTTTGAGTAGTCTACAATTAACAGTAGACCCCAAATGTGTTACAGGTTATGTTGAGAAAGTATTCAGCCATATGATATGCGAAACAGAGACATTTATTGAAGAAGATAGAAGATACAGAAAACATTGTACACAGGACAATGATGCCTCAATAGGTACCTTGAGACCTCACACAGTTCTCCCAATCGCCATCAGCTGCCCCATCATGTTTTCCTGAATCTCATTGATAGTCTGAAATCTCTTCCCTTTCAAAGGTGATTTTAGTTTTGGGAAAAGCCAGAAGTCACAGGGTGCCAAATCTGGGCTGTAGGGGGGGCTGAGTCACCTGGGTGATTTGATGTTTCGCCAAAACCTGCACGTGGTGCGTGAGCGAGCACATTGTTTTGATGAAGCTGCCAATCACCAGTTGCCCACAGCTACAGCCTTCTGAATCATCCAAATGGTTAATGCAGAGGAATGTTCAAGCTTAATGCAACACTGCATGAAGATTCATTGCCCTACTTTCTCAATCATTTAGAATGTGACGGCCACACAGTACACGTGCTCACTCAGCAGCATCTACCAGCCCCACTGGCTAGTACAGTGAAGTCGTCATTTATATGACAACTCGTGCGCATTCCAGTCCACTCTCCTTGGCTGCCAGGTTATATCGATATTATGCAAACCATTCTCATTATATTAACAGTGGTTGGACCTTTTCCAGAGAGACCTCATATATTACAATTTGATGCATGTGGTAATGGGCGCGTGACTCTCAGGTCAGTAAACACAGAGGAGGCACTATTGATTGTGGGCAGAGATAGTCCATTGGCCTACTGCCTGGGAGGTAGGTCCTGCAAGTCACCCATCTGTCCTTGTCTGGAAAGGACAGTGAATTCGTGGAGAAGGAACACTGGCTATGGATTGCCTGGTAGTGAATCTGTACACAAGAGAAAAGACAATAAAATCATAGAGTGAAAGATAAGGAAAGCTTGTTGGACAAAGCTTGTTAGCGGCACATGGTGTAAATTTAAACATAGTTTGTGGGAGAAAGTTGTAAACAGAGAATTATCCAACTGCATGCAATTCCTGAGTTCATGTTATATCTCAGAGTGGTTACTCTATAGGAGGATCCTATGCTTTTACTCTATATATTTAAAAAGAAAATGGAACAGGGAACATGTAGGTGACTGTCTCATGATAAAACTACCCCTCTGGGCTGAGAAATGGCTTTGCTAAGAAGGGGAAATCTCTGGACCTAGAGAGCCAGCCCTTTCCTGTCCTTCTGAAAGGGGAAGAGAAAAGGTTTGTCTCTCCCCACCATGGTGTCAGGGTAAGGAACGGTAAGTGGGAAAGGGGAAAGATCACGTCTTCCTTGCCCACTCGATACATTATTAGTTACCTAATACCTCGTTACTGAGCTTTCAGTGAACACTAATGTCTCCTTAGAAAAGTTTTCAGCTGAAAGTAATAGAAAACTCAATGAGTAATTGTTTCATAAATCAGTGGTGTGTTTCTCACACATAACAAGAAGTTTGTAAGGAGATAGTCATGGCAGTGGTTCTACTGCTTGTCAGGCCACAGGCTCATTTTCTTTCCTTCTCCACCTTCAGCACATTGGTCTGTGTTTATCACGTTAGCGGCTACATGGAAACAAAATGAAAGCTACAGCTCCATCCATGTTGTCTCCATTTAAGGCAGGAAAGGGGCTAGTGTGTACTGGCACGGCTTTCTGTGCTGTATCCTTTCACCAGGAAATCAAAGGTCTTCTGACAATGACTTCATTATCAGAACCTGGTCCAGGGAGAGTGCCCTTCAGAAGAGAGGCTGGGAAGGCAGAGGATGATCTGACGGCAGAAGTGGGAACTGGTGTGCTAACTGGAAAAGAGTATGCGCATCTTGAAGCCAGAGATGTTTGTGTTCCCAGAGTAAAATCCCAGTTCTCCCTCCTAAGAGCAAGCAGTATAAACTTCGGCCTGCCTGGGCTTGCTATAAAGTAGGTATCATGATATCACCTTGTCTGGTTTTTGCAAGGATTGGAGAAAATACATATAAAACCCTTAATACCATCCTTTGAAAGTTTGTGTTGTTTTGTTTCAAAATAAAGATAATTGTCCACTATTTCATAGTTCTACCCAGAGATGGATGAACACCTTTCTGAGGCTCAGATGAAAAAGCTTATGCCTACCTGGATTTCAGAACCCTAATTCAGGCACTCTCTCCTTTTTATCACTTACTCTCTTTGAGATAGTAGGACACTCCTTTTTCTCTTACACAGATGCTTTACCCATGGGTTTCTCATAGCTTTTCCTTACCTACAGACACTGCTCATTTGTCAAATTCAACAATGTTGACCATTCCAAAAAAACTGCCTTTTGGATTAAAGTCAAGATTTCTGTGTGTTTTCTACCAAGAAGCTATTTGCATGAAAATGACAGAAATTGAGGGAAATGACTTTTGAGGATTCAATTTTTCTTTCTTTGTAATCCTTGAAAAGAAAACTGTAGCTAATTGTGAATGTGCCTGCTAAGTGCTAGCGTACTACATGAAAATGGAGAGGATTGAAAGAACCGAGAAACAAAAAATCTAAGTGCATTGGCTTTACGCAAATGAACATTTTTCATTTTTCATTGAATATATTAAAAAAACAGGGGTTAATATTGTTCAGGGCAAGATGATTCTTACACTTTGTTCTTCAATACTATCTTATCAGATACATAGAGTAAAATTGTAGAATCATAAAAGAAGTAAAATAAACACTGATAAAAAATCATGTTAAGATGTTGGTTGTTGCTTTTAACATGACATATGAAGAAGAATATGGCATTTGACTAGGAAAGTACCTATGAACTACTTTTGGGTATTGAGTAATCTGAATTTCACTTTTTAGACAAGTTTTTTGCTGCTTGTATATTTTTTGACTCTTTCCTTGTGAAAGTGCAGACAGTTCTGAGTTTAAACACGACCTAGAGAAGTTGACTACATTATTCACCTCTCATATTTACTTACAGAGAGATCTTTAGACAAAGGGTAATAACTTCCCACCCTTTTTCTTATATGTTGACAAAAGTAGAAAAAAGAGATAATAAAAATATTATCGAGTTTCTTGTTTTGTTTTTTTTTCAACTACTGTTTATTGAATTAGGCCAGCACCTTATTCTATAATTTGTTCTAAAGTAGAAAGATCAGTGTGTTATATTTGTTTACATAAACTTTTTATCTTAGGCAAAGAAATATAGAAATGTGAGCAGTATACAAGGTTGCTTTGATACAGCTAGAATTGGAAAGCTCATAAAATTAATCAATTAACTCACAAATATGTGCTGAGCTCCTACTAACATATGTGGAACTATGTCTGGCCTTACCCAGAGAGGAGATATGTGTGTGTATGTATATATATATGTGTATATGTATATATGTGTGTATATATATATTTCTGATGGCTAATCTTCTATAAACACTCCTGGCAAACTGAAGACATTATCTTTTGTTCTTTCTTCCCTCTTTGTGTTTCCCTTATTTTCTCTACTTAAAGGGTAACAATATTTTACTAATAGATGAGAAAAACTCAATTTGTGGTCATGCTCTCTTAATACTGTAATCCCTTCGTTTTCTTGATTCTATTAAATCTTTCTTTAAGTTGTTCCACTGAAGATGCATTCATTTCACACTTATTAAGCATCTACTATGTGCCGAATCCTAGAGTGGACATTGGGAATACAAAGATGGGTAGCATACCTCCGTAGCCCTGAGAGAAGTCAGTGTAGTGAAGAGGTCAGAGAAGACAACATGAAGTACTAAACCAGGTGTAGGGTGTCCTAGGAGCCTCGGGAGAGTCAAAGGAGGCATCCTGAAGCCACTGCTGTTTCAGTGAAATATGGGAGAACTAGCCAACTAGAGAGAAAAGGAAAGGTACACCAGGGAAAGGAGCAGCAGGGGCAAAGGCAGAGAGATGGAAACCTATGTGGCACATCTGGAGAAATAGCAGAGTTTGGTGTAATGAGAGCAGAAGAGATGCATGGAAATTTAAAGTGGGCAGAAGTAGACATAAGAGAAAAACATGGAGACCAGTGAGCTTAGTGTCCAAGGGAAATTAGAAGAGAACGGCTTTCATTTATACAGCTTCCTTTCTGGTCACTAAGACCTCAGACTCCTCATCCAGGCAGTAAGCATGTGAGGCTCTCCGTGGGACTGGATATAGAAGCCAGTTATCTGTGCTGAAGTTGCACAGGGGCATGACTCTAAACTCTGACTGACAACAAATGAGCATGCTTTCTGCAGCTGTGCTTAGAATGGGTCATTGGAAAGATGCAGGTGGCTAGACAAAATATGGTGATAATGGTGAGACCCGAGTGACACGGGCACAGTAAAGTTCCACCTGGAACCCAAGATTGGCCCCTGAAACCGCAGACCTGGCTCTCGGCACTCAGCTAATACTGTATTGATGGCACCATTCACATGGTCATCTGTGTATGAGGCTATCTCTTTAAATGATGAGGAAAAGGAAATCAAGATAGAAAGATACAGACCTCATGATTTTTTTAAAAATGGAATTAACTTACCAAAAGGTTTCACAGCTTCTAGTTTGTTAGTCTCTACATTGAAAGGTGGATGATGAAACTGAGACCTATTGAGTTAACTGCCCAGCATTCAGCCATATGCCCTCTTTCTCTTTACATGCATCTCTCCTCCCGCATCACTCCCATCTGCCTTCTTTTTTAGTGCTTGGAATAGCACTTGGCACGTGGTAGTTCCTCATCAAAAGTTCATTGAGTGAAAGAACCACTGACAGAGTGCTACTTATACTGATCTGGCTTCCCTGTTGGGAGCTTCATACCATGTTCTTCAAAATGGGCATTTCACTGCAGCATGCCTCTCCCTCCATATGGAAAACTCCTCCCTTAACAAGCCTTACGACTGAGCAGAACGTGCGAGCACCCAGACTGGGCCCTTTCTGCATCTCGCCAGGTGAACGGTTCACCATGGAAAACCATAGATGTCTCTAGCCATCTCAAGAGCCTAATGACAAGACAGTTGAAGAAAAATCCACTCTTGGTTCCTTAATGTTGATTCCAGTTTTGGATTATTAACAAAGGCTTTGTCAAAAGATTTGGTTGTTAGATCAGCCGAGTACACAGGTTTCTCCGTCAGTGCTGCTTGACTGGCCTCAGCCGAAGTACCCAAGACGAGGGGCTGGTTGTGGAGAAAGTTGGCATGACCTGGCAGGACACATGTGCTTTTCTAGTGTGTTCACTGGGCTAACATTTTTGGAACACTTATAGAGAGATTTGGGCATGTACTTGACTGAAGCCCCATCCCTTCCCTCAATGAAAAAATAATTTTAATCCAATGCCCTAATGCTCTTACCAAAGTGAGTCCATGAGAAGGTGGAGGAACCAGGGCACTGCTAGGATTTGAGAGCCTGATGCCAACTCTCTTGTATTATAATACTCTCTCAGGAGAAAATGTTTGTTCAGCAAGCATATCTGCAATGTGTAGTTTCTTTTCCTTCCTTCTTTCTTCTTCTCTTCCTCCTCCCTTTTACTCTAAACCAAACCTAAGCAAGTCTGCTATCCAGAGGCAGCTGCTGCTGCAACGTGGGAGTGTTAAATGTTTAACATCTTGTCACTTGCAAAACTGATGGAGTCATCCTTTTTGTTTCAGAGTTTCGTGTTTAGGGGCTGAAAAGCTAGATTGATGAGCATTACCAGAGAGAAATATTTTTTGAGGAGTAAGTGAAGCTGATGACACTGTACTTTACAGTTTAGTGAAATTCAGCAAATCTAATTCTATTATGCTGTCAAAGTTTCACGAAAGGAAGACCTGAAAGCATATTTAAGAGGAATCTTTAAAGATTTTAGAAGCCACACCACATCTGCAAAAATCCGATGCATCTGGCCCTGACAGACCTTTGCTTTTTTATACAAGGGGAGTAAATAATCTTCCGAGAACTAATTAAACTTAAATAAAGTTATCTTGGTGATGCAGTGCCTGCCTCTTCTCCCTTGAAAAGGTTGGCATGCAGTAAACCATACCATGTTTTTTAATTCAAAGGCTTCTCAAAGTTTACATGGCTAGATTTATCTAGGCACACCAAAATAGAAGCTTCCTTTATGAATCATAGAACAGAGTACAGAGTACAGAAATGCAGATTTTATAGAGCTTTTAAAGCCAGATCATTTAAGCCCTTGTTTATCTTCATGATCACATAGGAGATATGGCCTAATAAATGCATTCTTACCAAAATGTCAGGAGCAATTGTTTTAAAGCATTTATCCACAACTCTGTGTTTTCATTTGAGGTTCACAGGCTGACAAACTGAAAGGGCTTTAGGATGCCATTGGCAGTCGGTGGGACTGAAATGTCTGTTATTAACTCCAAGAGAAACATTGATGTGAAGGTTCAATTCAATAGAAATTTTTCTCCGCTATTTAATAATCATTCATTGAAGAAAGAAATTCTCACTAGAATTTGTTGAGAACTTACAGTGTACTGTACATTAATTTGATATTCCTGGGTCGTAGGAATTTAATATTCCTGCAGGGTAGATATTCTCTCTATTTTGAAGGTGGCAAAACTGGTCAAAATATTTAGAAAATGTGCCCTGAGATAGCAAGTAGGGAAGCGGGGGTTGACCCCAGCGGGGTCGACTAACCCAAAAACCCACGTGTGCTCTGTCCAAGACAGCATAAGAAATTCTGTTTGGAGTTCATGTTGAAAACAAAGACAAGGGTATGGTAGAAATAGGAGGGGACTTTCTGGGTTGAATTGTGTCCCTCAAAAAGACATGTTGAATTCCCCTACTACCTCAAAGTGTGATCTTACTTGGAAATAGGGTTGTTGCAGACGTAATAAGTTAAGCTGTGGTCATACCGGAGAAGCATGGCCCTTAATCCAATATGACCTATGTTCTAATCAGAAGAAGAGAGAGGCAGCCAGGAGAATGCCATGTGAGGACAATGGAGGCAGAGGGGATGCATCTACCAGCCAGGCACATCAAGAAGCTGGAGATAGGCACAGAACAGATTCCACCTCAGAGCCCTAGAAGGAACTAACCCGACCAAAACCTTGACTTTGGATTTTTAGCCTCCAGAGCTATGAGAAAATAAATGTCTGTTGTTTTAAGCCGCTTGCTTTGTGGAACTCTGTTACAAAAGCCCTAGAAAGAAAACTAAGCCAAGGAATACTAGGGCTTTATAGAGCCCAGGAAGAAATCAAGCCCAAGACTTGATCTTTGGCCAGTGCCTTGCATGAGGAGCAACAGTCACTTGTTATTTTTCCTCCATCACTTGTGGTCCTGCGGAAAACCCACACTTAAACCAATAAGAGATGTGAAAGCCACATTATTGGTTCTTTCTACGAGAAAAACTATATATGCCTAACCAAAGTTACAGTTAAATTTTAACATTTTGTAATGCCCATGGATGTCACAACGACACTGGGAGAGGCCGTTTTAACTGAGGTTGCACCCGTGTCTCTCTGATGGTTGCTGTTGGCAACCAGTCCTGTAACGAGCACAGTGAGGACCTAATGAGGGCAGGAGTCAGGACGAGATTGCAGGTGATGGAGGTCAAACACAACTGAGGTCAGGCAGGTGACTGACCTCCGATGTAGTCAAACTAAGATCAAGTTCTGAGGCGGGCAGAGACAACAGGTGAAGGCTGGAGACAGAACCCTGATGGAAATAATTAAAAGCTGGATCTGACAAGGACGTTTGAGCAAGGTCAAACAATAAGTATGATAAAATCTAAGGTAAGTTGGAGGTTTTCAACTTCAGAAACTTAGTTTTCCTCAGTTGTCTCTTTCTTTAGAGTGATCTTCAGTTGTTAAAAGCACTAGAACTTACCCACGGTGTATTACCCAGCCTCATACACCATGGAGCCAGTTTACCTCCCTTATCCCCTCAGGATGCTCAGATCTGACTCGGTGGAGAAGGAGGAGTGTGCCTTTCACAGAGGACGTGAATGGGGAGCTGCACTGAGGTTTCTAGGAGCCTCAGCAGGAGGGGCAGGTGAGATCATCCACTTACCCACTGAGGAGGTCATCCTCTGGGGACCTTCGAGCTGGACCAGGACTGAGGACATGACCCTGAAGTTCGGATCATCCATATCGATAATTTTTACTGATGATAACCATGGTAATTCTTTGCTGTGGCATAGAGAGGGACAGGGGCTGCCTGCCTAGTGGCAGGAGAAATCAGTTTAATATTGTCAGAATCAGACTTGAGCTCATCTTGCTAGGTTTAAAGGAGGAATGACGAGTCAGGGGGAGCATTACAGGTGACGAGTGATAACGTGGCATCTACTCCAATATGAAGATGGCATTACATATTCCCCATCACTAATTCACCATTGATCCCTCCGGCTATTTTGATAATATTTATATTTACTACTATAAATATGAAATATTTAACTGAATATAATATATAAATATGATATAGTAATAATATTTATATTGCCATATGAATGTGCCCTCATACATCCACACTCTTTCCCCAGCTCTTATTATGACAGGGCAAAGCAGCGTACTTATGGGGTTTTCCCGTGTTAAAATATTCTGCATAGGTGGCATGCGCTTACTGACAGTCCTCACAAGTGATCTCAGTAATTGTTAACCACACGACAGACAGCATTCTCTCTAGCAACCTCTCTCCAAATGTGACAGAAGTCTAAAGGAAATATTTACGGTGTATGTTCCCATGAGCAGAGTTACAAGGAAACACTGACACTAATTCAGAACAAAACAAACATCATCGTCCCACCTTGGTTAATAGAGATTATTCATAGCTGGTCCCCATTTCTGCAGATGTGCCTCATTATTATGTATCACAGGAATCTCAACACCTGTGGCACTTTCTATGTGCAGTGACTCTGTAGGGGTAATTCTTTTGAAGGAGGTTAATAACATTAATCCCATTTCACAGATGGGAATACAAGCAACTGGTTTATCATATTTTCTCAGGTCATATAGTAAATCAATGCCTCATTAACATTCATTAAAATTTTCACTCCATTCAATTTCAAACTAAGCTCCTTCCCTAAGGCACTTAATTAGCATCAGGAATTTTCTGGCATTTGCTCCTCACTGATTCATATGCCAAACAGTGGAGCCCATACATGAGCAAGGCACAGTGTTAGTGGTACCAGGCCTGCCAGGAATGGTGAGTGGGTCAACTGAGCCAGCCTGTGGAAAGTAGTTTAGGATCAGAGTAGGGGTAGCCTTTAATAGTAATAGTTTCTAGTAATAGTGATGTTTATGGAGGGCTCTGTATGGGTAAGCCCCTGTGTGGAGCATTTGATTTGCTGTTTATGTCTCCAAGTGGCAACCTTAACTAGACCCCGTTTTTAAAATGAGGAAACTGCGGCCTAGAGAGTGACTTGTGTAAGAAATGCAGCCAGTAACCAGAACGGATTTGGGACGAGACCACCTGAGGCCAAGAGTTCATGGTCTCAATCACTAAGTTAGTGCTTCTCAAATTTCAGTGTGCATCAGAATTACCTGGAAGACTTCTTAACGCACAAATTGTCCACTCTCAGAGTTTCTGTGGGTAGGTGTGATGCAGAGTCAAAAATCTGTATTTTTTAACCGATTCCCAGGGGATGCTGAGGCTGATGGTCCAGATACCACATATTGAGAACCACTGCTCTAAGTGATATTGTTACTTAAAGTAATCATCTTTGACTGTGTCCAGCACACAGTAGGAAGCCATTCAGAGTTTTTGAGCAAGCAGTGACCTGGCCAGAGTTCTGCTTTTAAAAGATTAATCTGGCAGCTTTGTTGAGGGTACCAGAGGACAGACGGCAGAGCAGGAGGTTCTCAGCTCAGGCAAGTAGAAACAGAGAGAAGATAATAGATGTTGAGAAATATTGGCCCAGTGGAGTGGAGTGAGAGGATTTGCTGATTGATTGAGCAGAAAGGGGTCATCGGAGGTGACTCTGTACTTTTCGGTCGAGGTGCCTACAAGAATTGTTGAGCCATTAACAGCAATTTAGAGGACAGGAGGGAGATCCACCTTCTTGTGTATTTCATCTCCTGTTTCCACATAACTTCCTACAATTTGCTCCCTTTATTTATTGTTTTTTATTTATGAGAGTTCCACAGCATTTTCCCTCTTCTTCTTTACCTACGGGACCAATGTATCCAACGGGCAACAGACTTTCTCTCTGCTGAGATGCTGTTCTTATTTCTAGAAGTTGTCTGACTTTCCCCATCAGCTCCTGCTTCTCAGCACGGCAGTGTAGTTCACACTTTCTCCAAGGCTCCTAGTGGAGTTTACTAATTGTGACTAAGTTTATGGGTTCTGGGATGTACCTGGAGCCTATCTGGAGAACATACTGTCCATGATGGAAGCTTCATGTTCCAACATAAACAATGTTCAAAAATGTCTGTTTTTTTAAGTTCAAAATTATTACATTGTTTCTTGGTCTCACATTTAGCTTTTATGCAATTTCTTTTTCATAAGTATAAGATGGACTTTTAAAACACTGTTTACAAATATGCATCCTTAAGAGAGTATTTAGTCTTCAATTTAAAACAAATTACCTTACCTTAAAAGTGCAATATTTAGAAGTCCTTAAATTGATCTTTCTAAACTAAAATAATAGGAAAGCAAGAATAACAGGAAACTTCTGAGAATCTCTTCATAAAATAAAATGGTTTTACCAAACAATCCTGCAGAATGTACCTTCAAAAGAAAATTCAATGTTATATATGGAATTTTCCTAAATTGAGGGCAGAGATCAGGAATGAGGATATATTGTGGCTGACATATACCAAAGGTTAACATTTATAATGTTCACCATTCTACTGTGAAATGTTTGTTATCTATACCTGGATTTTGATTGACAATTTATTTTTTCCAAAAATTGACGGAACTAGGGTGTGAAAGTGTGACTGCATGACATTTAAATGCACTTACAGAATTCACTTGACCTTGCTTCAGACTCTTCGGAAAAACTCGAGTCCACCATTCTTCTTGGTCCCTCCAAAGCTCCCTGAAACGCCATGAATCTGCTTCTGTTCAGCTTCAAGCAGAGACTTCGTGCCGCTCCTGTCTGAGGCAGCAGCCCCCTTTCTCCCAGGCCTGGCCCCAGCCATCCAGGTCCCTCTCCCTTTTTCTTCTTCCGACCCTGCTTGTCTCCTTCGGGCTTCTCCTTCCCTCTTGTCCTCTGACACAAATTTTGTCTCACGACTTTAAAACAACAACAAGCTTATTATTCTGCTTCCATTTTTAATATACTGATAGCAAAAGAGAGTGAAGAAGAAAGGGAGGCTTGGAACATAAGAAGTGTACAGATCGTGGCCCCCTGGGTAGTGAAGAAGTGCTATAAAGGCCTCTTTCCTAGAGACCGCATCCAAGACACCTCAGGGACCTGCATTCTGCATCAGGACGCCACACTTCTGACCACCCACAGCCTTGGCCTCAGCACACTGCCCACTTTTGTCTTTTCAGTAAACATGTACAATTTCTGAAGAGCTCAAATTAGTCACCAACTTCAAGACTCAAGGTTCCCAAATTGCATCTATTTGTTATTCTTTCTTAAAATACAAAAGAAACCTCTTTTCTGGGTCTGGTGCCTTTGAGATCTGCAGCCAGCACTTGGGCTATGGATGCAGGGTGTGCCGGGTCACAGTCCCCTGCACAGGGTAACATGTCTAAGCAGCTGGGAGTGGGGGACTTGCAGGCAGGCTAACAAAAGACAGGGAAGCCCCTCACTGAACATAGATCTGGAAGGTCCGTGGGGGGCGGATTCTTCCCAGGGTGTTTGTTTGAGGTTTTAATTAGCTCAGTTGTGAAGGGTACTGACATGGGAGCGGAGATAAAGAGACTCAGGAGTAGGCGCCCGTGGTCCTGACGGCCGTGTCGGGGTCCTACCCCTCAGAGCACAGGTCTGGCTCCTCTGGTTTCTGGGTGCCCTGACTGGACAGTGTGCCTGCAGTGTTCTTCCTCTGGGCAGCAGCACTACCCCAGCTTCGCCTTAGAGCATTCTTAGAAAAACTTCCCTTTTCCATCACCACAGGACTTTGCAGAGGTAAAATTACACTCTGTGTGGAGGCTGAGCATAGCCGTGGTGAGGAGCACACGCTCCCAGGTGGATTGGCTGGGTTCATATTCTGGCCATGCCATTTCCTATGGGTGATGTTAGCCAAGCTAATTAGCCTCTTTATATTTGCTTCCTCGTCTACAAAATGAGGAAATAACAGTGCTTTATGATTATCGTGATGATTTAATAAAACAAACTATGTAAGTCACTTAACATAAAATCTGACCCATAGTCACTGCTCAATAAATGTTAGCTGCTATGTGAAATATACATTCTACTATAATAAATTCCTACCTTATCACATAAACAGCACTTATATTGTATTATGTTATATTATACTATATTATATTATACTATACTATACTATATGCTGTTCTCATAAAGCCTTTTTCATTTCTTTTCTTTTTTCCTTCCTAATTAATGAGGACTCCCTATATTTCAAGTAAGGGGGATATACTGTTCAGCCAGATGGACTCACAGAGTTGGGGAAGAGTCCTTTTCAGCAAGACATGGTATATTTTATGACATGAGGGGCACAGGACCAACTAGTAAATGCATGAATGCATAAACGAGTGAGTAAATGTTTCTAGCTATTCCTACTGAAATATTAAGTGTTTGGATCCTTGAGAATAAGCGAAATTTCTTTAAAATCTGTGCTAGTCTATTCACAATGTCATTTCTGCTATGAATCATAACTACTCCAAAGCCCAGAGTGATAGTGGGTATGCATCCAACTGTTGTTAATCTTCCGAGCAGGGAGCTGGGTTCTAGATAGAGCAAAACATCCAGGTGAGGAAGGCAGATCAATATCCTTCCAAACATAGATGGCAGGAAGTAATTACTATCTGCCTTAGCTCCTACCCTTGTCACTTTTCCAACTCTCCTCCTGAGATTCACTGGCCAGGGATTGTTCTAAAAATAAAAAAAATCTGGTTTAGCTCTATTGGAAACTTACAGCAGGTGAAGCATTCAGGCCCATGATGAATAGGGGCCAGACACAAATAGAAGGCTGTAGACTCAAGGGCTTCAAAGAGAGACATTTAGGGCAGTTCTGCGCTTGGAGCTGCTGCTTGCACTTGCTGAGAGCCAGACTCCAAAAGACACAGCTGCTGCAAGGGCGCATAAATAGGAGAAGCGTTGTTCCCAGCGTTCCTATGGGAACTCACGGCAGCTCGGATTACCCGTTCCCCAGACACGGTTTTCTTTCAGCTTGCTGTCTTATATTAAAAGGCAGACGAAGAGGTACACTTCCAGAGTGGTGCTTGGGGGATATTTGTAGTGGGAGTTGCATGACTAATGCTCCCGACCCAGTACAGAAGGCTTACTCCTGAGGATAGTGTACATTTCAAACGTAGCGTTAGAAAGAGGGAAAATCTGTCTTTTTTCCTCATATTCCAAAAATGCAAGTGGTTTATGTTTTAGTGTCTAAAATATGAAAGTGTGTGTGTGTCTGTCTACCAGAGAGAGAAGCAGAGACAGAGACAGACAGAGAAAAATAGTTCAGGAGGCAATCCCAGAATAACATATTCACTTTCTGATGGGAATATTGATGGTGTGATTCAAATCTGGATTAAAATTGGTGATTTTATAGGTTCAGAATGTGTTGTCTTTTTACCTTAGCTCCTGACTTTGGTGGAAACTTTGCCTATAAAGGGAATTCAAGATTAGACTGAGAACAGATAACACCCAGCACGGCATGATCCAAAGCTTCAGTGGGTTCATCGGCAGGAGCACGAATTCCTAACATCAAGTCCAGTTGTTCACTGGAAATTGAAAAATCCTAATTATTAATGAGAGGGAAGAACCCCAAGCGTTCTCTTCACTCTGGGAGATCACAAGGCTTGCTGTAACGCAGCAGCATGGTGGAGCAGGAACACAGTGAGCCCAGCATGGGTCTTCCCCCTCCTCCTCCCTACTCCTGGCCAGGTCATCTCAGACAGATCACCTGACCCTTTTGCCCTTCTGTTTCTTCACAATAATAACAACAATCCATAATAATCATAATACCTGCCCCACATGGTTGCTGTGCAGATTGAGTGAGAAATTAAATATATGTGAAAAAGATGTTCTAACACCTGCAATTTTAGAAAGTGCTTTTGTAGACATTATCCTAACTGACACTTCCGTGAAACTCATGGCTTTGTAAAACATGTATTACAAACTGTGATTGTCATATCTGAGTCTCGCTATATTCCCTAGGTTCCGTATCCAAGAGAACAAAGCGATTCTCCCAGGCCACAATTCCAAAGGCATGGTCAATTTGCCGCTCTTGCTTTCACTAGAGAATTGTTTTTGCAAAACTGGGCATTTGGCAAGAGCCCTACTATGGCCAGACACAGACACAGTTCAGTAATTTTTGCTGCAGTGTCCTCAAAGGCTCCAGTGAATTCTTCTGTGTGAGAAGTCTTTAAAACATACAGTAACTGTGAAGTAACTGGCCCCAGATAGTAAGTGGAAGCACTCAGAAGAGCCTGTTGGGTGTTCAGCAGCCTGGTCTCTGCCTCATTCACCTGGTTAGGGACACCTGCATAGGGGCTGCTTCTGTGGACCTGCCTCAAGGAGAGGGGCGTTGGCTCTTCCAGCAGGGCGGTGCCAATGCTCTACACCTGGCACTGCGCAGACTCCGGGGCTGCTGCCTAGTCCTAGTGGTTGCAGCCAGACCTGTGGTAGGGCCGACTGGTAACTCACTGAGGGGCCTCCACACAGCCGTTCTTATTCAAAAACTGCACAAGAAAATGCAGTAGCAAAAAGTCACACAACCTCGCTAGAAAGAGTCTCAAAAAAGATTTTGCTTTTTTTTTCTCAGACTGGGGGCTATGAGCATTCTTAAATTTAATGAATTTATTTATTTAGCAAATACTTTTCCAGGGCTTACACTCTAGGCTCTGCCATACAGCAACATAATCTCTTCCCTCTCAGAGCTTTTGTTCTAGCCAGGGAGAAGAGTGATAGACTTTTCCTTTTGAGCAAATCATGTAGTATTTTAGGGCAGGGATGGGAGATAAAGGAATGCAGAAAGAGATGTGGTCTGCCATTTTAAACAGAGTGGTAAGAGAAAACCTCACCCAGAAGTAATATTTCAGCAGAGATGTAAACACAGTGAAGGAGAAAACCACACGCCCCTGGGGAAGAACATTCCAGATTGTGGGAACAGTAAGCACAAATTCCCCGAGTGAGATGATGTCTGTGAACTCAGGGAACGGCCAGGACAGAGTGGCCACAAGGAAGAGTAATAGGAGACACAGCAGGGAATTGACGGGGTGGTGGACAGATTATGAAGGAGGTGCAGGCCGTGGGGAGAACCGCAGCATTTACTGAGGCTGGGGTGCAGGGCACTGCAGGGATCCGAGCAGAGAAGTGACGTGATCGGGCTGTTGGGTATGTGCGTGTGTGTGTTTTTTCATCACCATTTGTCCCCTTTAGCCCCTCTTCTACCTCCAGAAGCCCCTCCCCACCACAGTTGCCACACTGTCGTCCGTGTTCGTGAGTCCCTTTTCTTTGTCGCTTGAGGATCACTCCACTTGTTGTACTTCATGGCACTGAGAGGAATGGCGGGCGATTAGTTTGCCCTTTAAACCTACTTGCCTCTCATTGAATTATTTAATATTTTATTTAACATGGGATGTGGGCTGAGCCCTGGGGGAGACAGCAAGCGAAAAAAGCAGCGGTCCACACTGATAAAGAATGTACTGAAGAGGGCTGTGAGCCAAGTTGGGGAGAAGGAAGCCGAGGCCTGAAGATGAGCACACTTGCCAATGGAGGAAGAGAAGAGAAGAATGGGATAAGCAGAAATGGTCATAAGAAGGAGAATAATGTGCGCTAGGGATTCTTCTACATGCTTTACACGTGTATCAGTACACAATCCACACAGAAATCCTGCATACGTGATGGGTACTATTATTATCTTCCACTGTACAGAAAGCAAAACTGACACACAGGGAAGTAACTTGGTCAAAAGCTACAACTCTGCAGTGCAGGTGCCTGTACCGAACACCTGCCTCTGTCTGACTCAGGCCTTGTGCTCCGAACCGTTCGGCCAGCCTGCACAGAGGACTGGGGCTGGGCCATGAGGCTGGAGAAATGACCAGGAGTTCAAGTCTACCAAATGCATTATTTACATATATTTTCAGAGCGTACTCTGTGCCAGGCCCCAAACGCCAGGACTAAGAGATAAATAAGAAAGTGCAGCTGCCATTCTGAAGGCATGTTCACGGCATGCCACGATCAAGGCTTAATAAATACCACTACGAAAGTGACCGTGGAGGCCCCGCAGTGCAGAGTCTCAGAGCACTTCTTACAGAATCTCCAGTCACGTTCCCGCCGACACCGAAGGCAGGAACACCGGCCTGCTCAGCCGGGAACACCAACCCCTGGCTTGCCCCAGGGTTCAGAGAAGCACACAGCACATGACACCAAAGTGGGGTAAGACAGCCCCCACATTATTGGCAGGAGAAGAGTTTTTCCATGAGAACAAGGCTCTCTAGCAACATAATACCATTTTGTTATTCAGGGTCTGACAGCAAAGAATACACAGAGGGGGAGAGAAAAGCTTTTGTTGTGTGATGAGGCAAAAGGTCCCAGAGGTTTGGCATACATGCACTTAAAACAAACGTTGCTTGTAATTTGTAACCTCCTTAGGGTGTTTCAAATGGTTTGTGAAGATCAATGTTCTGCATGTTCAAAGAGTTTAGGGAGTTTTAAACCTTCCCATCCAAACTGGCCTGTCACAAAGAACAAAAGAATATGGAATTTCCTGCAGACATCTGAATTCACACAATGGAGCCTAGAGATATAATATCATCAAAGATGGACTTTGAACTTCCATCAAACCAAAAGGGGAAATGAATATGTACCGCTCTATAGGTGCCTATCTAGTTGTTGCTTTCATCTTTCATCAATAAAATTGGTTTTGTGATTTTTATTTATGTACCCACCCAGTGGCCATTATTATAAAGTAGAAGTTAAAAGCTCAGATTCAGGTGATTCTGAGTTCAAATTGGAGTTCAACCATGTGTAAGCCATGTGACCTTGGGCAAGTTACTTGGGCTCTCCAAGCCTCAAATGCCTTATCCATAGGATGAAAATAAGAATATCACCATCTATATAGTGTTGAAATGAGGGTTACATGAGAATACAATTTGTACATGTCTGATATATAGCAAACCCTGAATGAATGTAAACTATGTATAGTTTTCTCTTTTGCCATTAGCACATTTTAGTCTTCATTATTCACCCTGTAGATAAACAAAATGAAAGATGAGTGGAGATCGTATTTCCATTAAGATAGAATCGCTTGGCTGAGAGGTGGAAGGCAGATTAGGGAAGAAAGACTCATTGGGTTCACCCATTGCTCTGAAGGAGTGGTTGATAAACTATGGCCCACAGTCCAAATCCAATTCCCTGCCTGTGTTTGTTTTGGGGGGCGGTTTTCTATTATTATTTTAGTGGGACACAGTCTTGCTCATTTGTTTACATGTTGCCTATGTCTGCTTTTAGCTACAACAGCAGAGTTGGATAGTTACAACAGAGACCATATAATCTGCAAAGCCTAAAATATTTACTATCTGGCCCTTTACTGGAAAATTTTTCTGACCTCTGCTCTAGACACATACAAAAATCTACTAATTCCAAGTCACATAGCTCTGAAACTGCAAACATTGGAAACTCATCTCCCCATGGAAAAATATAAAGGCTACCTTCCAGAAGTCAACACATTTATGCTGACTAGTCAATGCCAGGGGCTGTGTAAGGCCCCAGAGGATACAAGAACCTGTAAGGGGCCCTCCCCGTGAACATTCCAGAGCCCAGTTGTGGATCAGATGAATAGGTAATATGAAACAAGCGCTGTGCCAATGATGAGAGCCAATGCTTGGGGCACCACTGAGGCCACTGAGGTCCCTTCTCCTTTTCCACACAGCCATCACTTCTGTCACAGAAGAGGGGAAGGTTTAAACCGAGACTCACTTTCATATCTGTAAGACTGCACGGAGAACCACTGAATGGGTGCTGATTGCTCTAACAGAGAATCCTTCTCAGATTTCTCTGGCAGTGATGTGGAGGGTGAAATGGGCTGGACAGGGAACGGGAACTGGGAGACTTTTGCAGAGCTCACTGCTCTAGTAGAGAACAATAGAAATGATCCCTGAAAGTATAGTCTTGAGAGCTCAGTGTTCTAATGCATGCACCAGCTGGTAGTACTGCCTGTCCTTGAGGATGGCTAAAGAAATGGAAGGAGGTCAACCAATGAATTAGAGGTAAACAGACAGATAAACACAAATAAAGTTTCAAGGGAGGAATCATCGTTCATTTATTCAATCATTTATTTCATACATATTTATTGTATTAAATACAATAGTATAAACTAGTACAACTAGTATTGTATTAAATACAGTACTAGTACAGGACAATTAGTTTAAGGCACTGGGGATCAAGACCCAGTAGTAAGCAAAACAGACAAGTTCCTACTGTTATGCAGCTTACATTCTAGTCAGGAGAGGCAGGCCATCTTAATTTACATTCCTCTAAAAACAGGCCATGACACAAAGATTTGAGTGTAAATTGCTTTTCTGGGACATGATCTCAAGAAGCACAGTGAAAGAAAGAGAAGAAAGGAAAGTAAATAAGGGTTATGTTAATGAAAAAGTCACTGCTGTGGGCAACCCAGGCTTAATTTCATTTTGTAACCTCTAGGGGTATAGAACATGCCTTAGAATTGTCAAAGGAACATTAACTCTCCCACCCCTCCTCCAAGGATGGAGACATGGGAAACTATGAGCGTGTATAGAAACTTCTGAAGGTGACTTCCCAAGTAGGTCAGGCCTGTAAACAGAACACTATATCCACCTATACAGGTGACAAGTGATGAATAAACACACAAGAAAACTGAGATGGTGATAAGGGCTGTGCAGAGAATTCAAACAGACTGATGGGATAAAGGAGTGACTGGAAGGCTAGTTTAGATGGTGTGATGAGAATGGTAAAAACAAGGAAACAGCATTTAGGAGAACTAAGAAGCCAAGAAGGGGTGGTGGTGTTAGGTTACTGGTGAGCATATTAATGATTTATGAGCCATCAAAGAATTAATACACATTTTCAGTTCTCACTGCATTTTTCCTTATTCATAATTCTTTGCCTAATTGCTTTTTCCTATGAAAATGGGGTTGCCGAGACCTTGGATGTCTGCCTAATGGCTCAAATAGTGCCGTGACCCATTGCCAAGTCTTTCAGTCCTTTTACAGCTTGGGGGCATTTGCCACTGAAAGAAAGCTGATGGCTTTGATTTTCCTGAAAGAGATATTTTGTACTGACCTCTGACCTCATTAAATACTTTGGCCATTGCCCATTTGCTGTAATGGGAGCAATAAATTTGCTTTAATTTAGGACATTATCAAGTAGGGGATATTGACGAAGACAAAATAATGTTTTGAAAATAGCTAGAATGAAATCATGAATAAATAAATATGCTGAACTTAGCTGATAAATTAACAAATGCTTATTCATAAGAGTCTGACTGGGCTATTTCAAACTTAGGCCAAAGGTGATCCCGTTTCTGATAGCGTTTTTCCCCCGTCAGGGCCAGAGGAAAGGTGTGCATCACAGAAGACATTGCACAGAAGGGTGTGTATCCCTCTGACAGATCTGTTTTCAATAGACCTATTTGTTTTCAGCTGAACGCCAAAAGGAACAGCCAGATGACTCTGGTAGCCTTC
This sequence comes from Desmodus rotundus, assembly GCF_022682495.2. Classification (NCBI taxonomy): domain Eukaryota; kingdom Metazoa; phylum Chordata; class Mammalia; order Chiroptera; family Phyllostomidae; genus Desmodus; species Desmodus rotundus. The sequence goes on from NC_071389.1 coordinate 52,934,271, forward strand.
TCTATGACAAAGCATTAATTTTCCTTGTGTAAATACCTATATTAGGGATCTCAGAGGGCTGTTTCTCCACCTTTTTGTATTAGTCCTATAGATTAGTGTCAAAGAACTGAAATTCTGGTTAGATGTTATTTGTATATGTTTGCTTTTCAGTGAAAGAAGTGACTCCTAACTTGATATATTCCTCCTGAGGAAGGGGGTAAGGGTGTATGTGGTACTGATCCTCGTGCTAATATTCTTATGTAGGAAACATCCTTATGACAGATGGCCAGGAGAACCAACAAACCACGAAGCACATTTGCAAAGCTGTGAGGCCTTGGATGATGTTGCTTTATGCAAAGTCCAAATGGCTAAATCACCCAGGGTACTGGTAGCCCGAGGGCATTTTCAGTTGCATCAAAACTAATTGGACCAACTTGAAAGGAAGAAAAATTTGCCTGTAGTCTTTAATCACACTAGTAACGGCATGGTTTTCTGTTCTGTATAGCCAGGACAGTGACTGGGGAGAGGCATCCATGCAAGATCAGCTTAGAAAAGCTCATACAAGATCGGAGACACACACACTAAACTTTCTAAATGAAATTGTTGGACAGGGGAAAGTATAATTTTTATAAGATCTAACAAAGCAAAACCCAAAGAAAGCTGATCTGCTCTCTCTGTGACAGACAATGAGGGATATTTCTCTAGAAGGAGTTTATAGGCAAAGGGTCTAAAACTCTGTACCCACCACCATTTCAGTGAGCTTCCCATATGGCAGCAGACCAACCGTTTGACATGAGCTGTGATTACATGTAGCATATTTTAGAAGAAAGAACGTGGAGCCAGAAGTTTGAAGATCTCTTCTTCAAGTTCTGGTTCTGCCTCTTACTAATTCTGTCGCGCACATTGTTCATACTTTCTGAGCCTAACTTCCACCTGCATAGAATGGAGGTAAGATTAATGCCTTCCCAGACACCTCACTTTTACCCCATAAAGTAAAAATGCTTTAAGCCAATCAATAGAAAAGTATGTGCAAGCTATAAAGCCCTTTGCAAATCTAAGAAATTATTATTATTACATCATTATGGTAGAATTTAATGTTCTAGGTCTTTATTTTTATGTGATGGTTTTAATTTCACTCTTGCTTTCAAGCCATGTGAACTATATGTATTTTTAATTCACCACATCAAAGTTCCCAGCTCTGCAAAAACCACACTTGGACAAATGTGATAAAATTGGTTCCTTTTGGACTATATGTCCATCTGAAGTCTTCTTAGGAATACAATTGAGTCAGAGGCAATTACAGCACTGACAAATATTCTGAGAATTCGTGAAATCCCACAGCCAAAACCATGATTGGTTACTCTAATACTGGAAGCGTTTGGCAGGCTGTATTTGGGGGCCACAATACCGGTCGCTTTGGAGGCTCTAAATGGGTCCCTGAGGACTCGGCGTGGTACTGCCTGCTCCCACCCACGGGAGAGATGGTGCCACAGTTCCCTGAAGGAGTGTCTTCTGACAGAATTTTCCTTGTATCCTCCCACACCTTGGTTAAAAACATACCTTTCTGGATTCATAGATAGCGTAGCGTTTTAGGATTTTCTCCACCCCTCAGGTATTGCAATGTGAATATTCCACATTAATCTTATATAAAACTTTGGAGGAAGTCTGGATATTTCAGAACCAACCATACACAATCTAACCTGTCATTCAAATCCCTAATAATGTATTTATGGGAAAATGATTTCTCCACACTTTCTCTTTGCTTCATCTTAGATGGCAATGTGGTTCTCCCTTTGAAACAGAGCACTGAAGTAGATGGTTCCTTCAGGCAAATGGCACAATTCAGCTCCTATATCAAATGAAATGTGAATACACAAAAAGCTACAAACACCACCTTGAGCTGTAGCCAGGTATGCTGCAGCATGAGTGTGGATATCTGGCATTCAGCCCTGTCCAGATGTCAGACACTTCAAATAAAGAAGATAAAAATCTTGCACATAAGTGCGACTGTGAAATCTTGCCCTGCCTTTCCAGAACATCAAAGCTGAGTACTTTCTACAGAACCAGAGACTGTAAGAAATAGAGGGATCTGGGACATCATGTCATGAGACCTCCAAGTGGACACTCATGTCCCTCTTGCAGCACCCCAGGCCATCTGATGCTCCAGCCACAGCTTGAACCGTTCCAGGGATTGGACAACTCAGTCTATTCCTGGACAATTCTAACTTTAGGATATAGGCTATTTTATTTGAACTACTCCTGACGTTTAAGGCTCAACTTAATCTTGTGGGTAATTTCACCTACCTGAAGTTTGCATGGGTTCTGGATATCAACCAGTGACAACCCAATCTAACCATTTGTCATCTGGCACAGCTCTCCCCTGCTTAGTTACAGAGCAATCAGGAGGAATTCTGTCCAGGATCTGCAAAAACCCAGATGTGTCTTCTAGTCTATGCTCCCCCTTTAAATGCATCCCCGCCCAGAGCAGCAACGCAAATGTAGCATGGCTTTTTTTTCCTCCTGAACCCATGATAGCTCCTAGTAATCAGTACTTTTTTTAAGTGTACAGAAAAACTCTATTTTAATATCGTTTTTCTTGAGTTTTTTCTAGAATGTACATTAACCCATTTGTCTGGTTTTCAGATTCTGCCTTACTCTTACTTTGCAAAATTGAAGTTAGCATTTTTCCTGTTCTTCATAGCTCTTCTGTAATCTTACATACACATGGATTCACTCCTCACTGGATATTTTTTGCTAAATGTTCCCATCATAAGCATCATTATCTCTGCATTCATTTCAGCCAAAGGAGCCTCATAGTTTAGCTTTGAATGCCCCTGCTGTCTTTGGTTAGGCTGCATGAGTTCATTTACAGACCAGGTGACTATGTGCAAACGTGCTGGTTTGTACAGGCCGAAGTAGCATGCACACACCAAAGTACAAATCACACACGTGGATTTAGTTGGGTGTGAGCTGTCCTAATTAGCAGACAATCTTCTAGGTAGTCCATACTAATAAAACATGGATTGAGAAGCAAGCAATATTTTTTTTTCTGCTTTAGTTCTGCTCTGCATTCTGGATAAACTATTCGTTCCCTAGTGCAACTTTGTAAGAGACAATGGCTGATGATTATGTTAATCTTAAGCTTATACGAACCATCGCAAAGCTTATACGAACCATTTATCCTAAAGCTTCTTTAACCCTAAAATAAGATGCATCACTGTGTGATAGTATTCAAAAACTAACCTAAAGACTATCTTATTCTTTTCAAGAGAGAAAATTTTATTCCATCCTCATAAAAGTATCCATAAAATTGCTCATATATTATTATATATTATTCACATATATGCTTCTGTATGACATATATTACCGTTTTAGCATAAAGAAGGCTGGCTACCCAGTTGAATAGTCATATAGAAATGCTGCACAATTGAGTGCCCTTCTTACCTGCCATTAGTTCACATTTACTTTCATTGAATTCATGGTGCGGCTGCATCATGGAAATGCCTGTTTCCACTGACCACAACTTCAGCAGACACAGGTCCTGGTGTTTCTGTTTAAACTCTGGGCTTCTGTGAAACTTCTGCGGAAGTTCGGATGCACATGGGTTGAGAACAACAGGTTCCATTGATTAGGGTCTGGTTTCTTCTACTTTGTTAGACATGGACGTGCTCAGCTTCCATCTGTCTGTCATCCTGTTCAGAGGGTCTGGAGCCAGACTACGTGCTATCTCTTGGGCAGGAAGGTTAAGTCCCCTGGCACAAATCGCATTCAGCAACTGAATGAATACGACAGCTTGGAGATGGGCTTTTATTCATAGGAAACCAGATAGCCTTTTTGATGATAAAATATTTATTCTCTATTATCTTGTTGTTGCCAAGACTACTGTGTGCAGCACATTTCTTAAAAGGAGCTAGGGTGCTTAAGAGGTTACAGGTATTAGTAGGGTATATTTTATTTTGAAAAATATCTTGAATGACATTCTATTGCCCAGAACTGAGTGTGGTTTGCCATTTAATTTTGACTGACATCACAGCATGTCCCACTTTCAATCAATACTTTTTTCTTCTTCTTTTTAATCATTACTTTCCTCTAAGAAAAAAAAAATCTTTCCTTTATAGCGTAAGAAAGTGAAGCCAAACACGCAGTCATTTTTAAGGCAGCTCAGTGAATTAATTGTGGAAGTTTAGAGAAATCTAACTTCACAAGTGAACATTTGGCAATAACGTTATTTAACACACTTGCATTATTTTAACTATTTACAAAGTACCAGCTAAGCCCTGTGGGAGATCCAAAGATCTTAGATAGGATCTCTGCCCCTCAGGCGTGTTCTGTTTAGGGGGTTCACCAGCACACGTATGCAGATCATTCTACACCAAAGCAGGCTCTGATAAGCCCTGTGAAAAGAACACAAAGTTCTAGAGCACATGGAATTCTGACTGGGGGTTTCCAGGAGGACTTCAAATAAATGCTGTTTTTGAGTTGGGCCTTGAGGAAAAATCAAAATACATAACATTTATTGAGTACTTACTAAATGCTAGTACTCTTCAAAGGACTTTAAACTTATTAATTCATTTAATTCTTTTGGGGGACCCTTCCTTTTTTTCTAAAGATTTTATTGATTTATTTTAGACAGGGGAAAAGGAAGGAGAAGGAGAGGGAAAGAAACATCAATGTGTGGTTGCCTATTGCACACCCCCTCCTGGGGACCTGGCCTGCAACCCAGGCATGCTCCCTGACTGGGAATCGAACCAGCAACCCTTGGTTTGCAGGCCAGCACTTAATCCACTAAGCCACACCAGCCAGGTCTTAATTCTTTTAATTTTTATGATTAATCTTATAAGTCTTGTTGTATTCCCATTTTTATAGTTGTATCCACTGAGGCACAGAGCAGTTAAATAAACTTGTCAGAGGTTATAAAGCTAGTAAATGATGGAGTCCGGATTTAAATTTAAGGGGTGTGGCACCAGAATGCTCTTTCTTATCCAGAACAGCATGCCGCTCCCTGTAAGAAATAAAAATGATATCACCAGGCAGATTCGAGTAGTGGGAGCAGCTCAGCTACCACCATGGAGGAGGGAAAATTCAGGTATGTTTGGAAAGTTCAAACCTATTACTGTGGCTTAAACTGGTTAAGAGGGGTCGTGTAATAGAAGATACACAGGAAATGCAAGCAGGGTTGGATTGCAGAGGAACTGGAATATCAGCCTGAGGAGCAGCTGTGGGGAGCAGCGCAGTGCCATGGGAAGATTTTTGTCCCGGGGAGACCTTGCGGAGGGGAGGACTGAGTGACTGAAGAGAAGGACATCATTTAGGGGTCTATTCCTTGATTAAATCATTTTCTAAAAACACTATCTTTTTAGCCTTTCCTATGTGCCAGGCACTGTTCTGAATGTTGAGTATATAACAGGAAACCAGGGAGGCTCCCAACCTCATCGAGCGAAAGGGTATGGACAGTATATAAGTAAATGGGTGTACCAGCAAGCTAATTTTATATAGTTCTGAAAGAAAAAAGTACGTTGATAGATGTGATAGAGAGTGACCCTAGGCAGGGGAATGGCCACTTTGGAATGCTGGCCCGGGAAGGCCTCTCTGAGATTGTGGCATGCCACCCAAGGCCTGCCTGGCTTAGCAAAAGCCAGGGAGTGGAGTACCTGTTGAGGCCCCATAGGTGAGGGTAAAGCTTTTGTGTTTTATTCTAAATGAACTGGGAGGCCAGTAGAAGGTTTCCAGTAAGTGAAAGGCTTAACCTATTTTATAGTTAGAAAAGATCACTCTGGATAATACACAGAGAATGGATTATAAGGAGACAGGAGTAAAAGTAGGAAGATCAGTTAGGAGCCATATTGCAGAGGTCCAGACAAGAAAGAGATAATATGGCCTAGACCTTGAAGGAAGAGAAAGATGGGTGGATTAAGGTTACATTTTTGGAGGCAGAGCAGGAAAGATTTGAATTAGGTGAGAGATGTGAGAAAAAGAAAGGCACCAAGTGTGGTTCCAAGAATGTCAGCTTAAGTATGAATGTGGTGCCAGTAATTGAGATGGAAAGAACTTTCCTGGGGATAGGCGTTTGGGTTCTGCCGTGGACACAGTGAAGACATTCTTAGGGGTAACTGGGGCAGCCTCCCTGAGGATGTTCAAGCGTAGGTGAGACAGATGAGTACAGGACAGACTACAGATATCGAAGTAACTCACTGATGTGATCAAATACCAGAGTGTGGACTTGGATACTTTAGGTGTTGAGTCTGAAGAAAGAGAAAGGTAGCAACACCATTAACCAAAATAATAAAAGAGTAGGAGGAGTTGGGGAGAAAGAAGGATTCATGAAGGCCAGGAACCTGGAATAAGTGGATAAGCACACCTGCTTTGGAATCTGAAAAACTTGGGTTTGAATCCCTGATGAGCCCTTTACCAAAACTATGTAACAAGTTACTCAGTTGCTCCATCTTCAGTTTTCTAATCTATAAGACAAGATAAATGATTTGGCAATGATAAGATAGTGATAAAGATTAAATGAGATGACATAGGTAAATGATTAATACATAGGAATCATGCCATGTATATTATTATCACTATCTCTTATAACTGCTATCATAATAATAATATAATAATCATATCTTTTGGGATGTATTTTTTAATCAATTATTACTAAGATAATAATGTTGTGGTTATTAGTTCCTTTTACTAAGGCTTGCAAGCATATTAACCCAGATTTTAGATTCAATACTCCTTACTGTTATATTTAACCACTAAAACAAACTCAAAAGTCATTTAGGTATTTGTCCAATTGAAATAAACTGCGGCTCAGAAAGGGTAACATGTCCCAGGTTACAGAGCTAGGAACTGTAGCCTACCTGGAAGAGCCAGGACTCACGCCTAGATCTGACTTACTCCAAATAAAGGAGCCCTCCCACCCTACCCCATCCTTATCCACAGGGGATTCATTCCAAGATCTTCAATGGCTTCCTGGAATTGCAGATAGTAGCAGCCCCTATCTATACTGTGTTTTTCCTATAGGTACATACTTATGATAATGTTTAAACCACTCTTGCACTTTGGGGCTATTATGAAGTAAAACAAGGTGACTTATAACAAGCTCTGTGATAAAAAAAAAATGTAAATCTAATAACCAAGACAGCTACTAACTGGCGAAGGAGTGGGTAACATAGTTTGCAGATGTGCTAGACAAGTGGATGACTCATGTTTGAGCAGCACAAAGTGTGATAGTGATAAGTGTTATCACACTACTCAGAGCGACACACAATTATAAATTCATGAGTTGTTTATTTCTGAAATCCTCCACCTAATATTTTCATACCGTGTTTGACTGCGGGGAACTGAAACCATGCACAGCAGAATCGTGGGCATGGGGGCTGCTCTTACTCTGAGCTTCCCCAACTCGTCACCTGTAAGACAGAAACACCTTTGCCAGTTCTCTGGGATCTATGCTGAGTGCATAAACCTGTTTTATGACAGTGTTATTAGCAAACCACCACCGTGGTTTTCACAGTGAGAAACCACGTGTGCCCTTGAATTTTCCAGTGCTGGACCATGCTCCCCTCAAGGCCTGTCTTTGGAGGAGATGAAGAGAAGACTTCAGTTCTCATCCATTGACAAATACAGTAAGTATGCACCTTCTTCAGGCTCATTAAGGAAACTGCTCAGGTAGGTGGTACTCTATTTGATTACGAGGAGGAAAAAATTCCATTTTGTAATAACTAGAAATGGATGCTTTTAAAACATTATAAAAGTTCAAACTTTGATCTTGAAGTTGTCTAATTCTACATTTATGTTTGAGTTTAATAATGTGTGATAGTACGTGTGTATAAGTGTGTAAGTGTATGTACAAGTATATTTTAGAATGTGTGCACATGGGAAAATGTACAGCTCCTATGAGAATAACCTCCTGCATCTCCTGACATTTCAAACACCTCGTTGCTGCCTTACTGAGTTCACTGCCTCTAAGCCCCACATCACAGGTATGCACAGAGGGAGGAGAAAGACAAGAAATGAGTTTCCACAGTTACATAATGTGCTGGGGAAATGCTCCTCTTTAGCAAGTACCCAAGGGTAAAAGGTAAACCTGGCCATTTCCTCAAAAAGCTGGAGAGCAAGTGAGGGTATCACTGATGGGATCCATCTTGCACAGGACTACTTTAAAAAGAAGTAATATTCACAAAGTTCTTTGAAATAGTTAACGCAGTTTTATGCAGGCCCCTCCAGCCAGAGGATGGACAATTGCCCGTGTCATCAGCTGCCATATTAATGTGCTAGGCCAATGATGTCCTCAGCCTGAGAGGCTCTCTATTTAATTGGAACTTTAGCACAATGGGCTCATTTATCCATGAGAACTTCCTCTGACAGTATGGATAACTGAAAACAGTGTATGTCATAAAGAGATCAGCTTTATCATAAGAACTGGGTTTGGGGGAAGAATAAATTGGAGGCTGTGTCCCGGGTGCTCTGAGTTAGGTGGCGATAGAGCCTGGAGACCCTCAGCTTTGGGATCCTCACGATTGCACCTCATCTGCAGAGTATCATCACCTAAGGCATTAGGGAGCTTTTAAGAAACAAAGGGAAAAAAATCATTCTGGACAGATGCAAACTACTCAAGAACGTATTAAAGAAAGGAAACTTCGGCTTCTGACTCCCAACACGTGTCTAGTCTATAAAGCAGCCCAATGCTTTATATCACCGGCATTAATACACAGTCAGCCAGTCCAGCCGCAGGGGGAAATGTGCTCGAAGTGTCCCATCATCACACTTGTCATAGATATCATTTTCTCACACCTCTACAGCTGTGACTGCGCAACCACGAACTGTAGGGCAGCCCTTGCAATGTGTGCGCTCATCAGCAGCCTCTCCTTTCACGGTGGAGTTTCAAGATGAAGCTTTTCTTTAGCTTAATCTGTTTCATAAAGGAATAAGACTTTGAGTAGAATTCCCTAAGAAGGAGAAACAAGACAAACTGATGCAAAAATATAAAAGTTGGGTTTTTCTATGCATATCTGTACGAAGGGTAAAAGAAAGCATGAGGTTGTTGGGACGGAGTGAGAGCCCCAATAGACAAAGAAGACAGATCTAATATCTTGTACTAGGAACATCACGTTGTACAGAAAGAACCCTTTAACAGTCCTCCATTTTCATTTCATAAACCAACTGTGGTATAACGGCAACTTTATGAACTGTTTCTTCTCCCCAGCCCTCTGCCCCAAAGAGCCCTGCTAGAGAATGGAGATAAAATCAAGTGCGTAGCTATTTTCTCTGTACTTGAAACTTTTCACCCTAAAGTAACAAAATGTGCAGATATGGTTCAGTCTTTTTCTTAAAGCCTGAGGTCACATTTCACTCGAGTGCCTCTCAAGCTGAGTGGCTACCCAAGTGCAACACGTCTGCCCTTCAACTCTGGCAACGATGGCATCAATAATAAATGCCGGCATCCATGCCCTGCTGATTTTGCTACACCTCCCTGAAGGAAAGCCTGCCCACGCTGGAGGGCCGGGCACTCACAATCAGATTTCCACTGGAGTGCTGTGGGGAGAGAGGCATGGAGTGTCGTAAGCCAATAAATCGCATGCAGTACATCAGAAGGTGGATTATAATAATAGAAGGATTCCAACTTTTTAAAGCATCTATCTATGCCTGAATGAAGTCACAGTTTCAAGATGGATAAAAGGAAATATTTTTGCTCCAGGGTATAGATTTTATTTGAGCCCACCCAGAATTAGGATTGGGGAATGTGTATCCCACTTCCCCTCATCTCAGCCTCCCCCTTCCTTAGATCTGACCAGGGCCAGGCCCACTGTAGGAGGGTGCTCAGCAGCATCAGCAGCATCAGCAGCTGTGGCATCTCCCAGCAAGAGAGTTTATGTGCTGCCTAAGAGATTCCAACAGAGAGCTTTCTTATGAAAATGAATACACCCATCCAGCTGCATATTGCTAGATGTCTTGATGAAAATGTAGAAGGCTGAGTTGCTGAAAACTCAGTATCAAAGAGGGAGCAAAAGCTATTGACAAATGTGCCCATCTTCCCAGAAGCAGTGAATAGCTTCCTTACTCGGAGTGCAAAGGTAACTGCTTCCCTGCACATGTCGTGAGAGTTTTCTAGCACAGTGGCTTCATCCTGAGCCACTAGCTCCATTTTCTGGACACGCTCAAGGCTATTGCTTCAATGAGCATCAAATATCACCGATTGATAGACCTAAGCATTCATGTGCACTTAAAAATTGGGCTCTTAGGTAGAACAAAAAACCAACTAGAGCCAACCTGCTCCAGAAAATGGCTCTTCCTTTTTTCTCTACTGCTATCTACACCTTCCTTTCTTTAGCCATCATTTTTTTAGCATTCACTATGTGTCAGACTCTGTACTAATTGACTTCTATGCCTTACCAACCTTGTGAGCAAGTACCATGATGTCTCCCATTTACTGGAAGGCGCAAGGCTTAGAAAGGTTAAGTTGACAAAAGTCCCAGAACCAGTAAACAGAGAAGTCAGGGTTTAAACCCAGGTTTGCCTGACACGGAAGCCCACGTAGTTAGCCATCGTGATATGACATCTTTCTAAACTGCACCCTTCTTCACTCCAAATCCAGCACGCCACCTGGCCCGCTTGGGTCCAAAACAGACATCCGTGTTTGTTGTGCTGGCAACTCTTGTCCTGACTCCGTTTACATGAGCCAGGAGAAGCTGCCTGGGAGCTGTACATTGCACCGGGTGAGGCTGGTGGAAAAGGGGAGATGGACAGGAAGGCCAGTAAGTAACACCTGAACTTCCTTTCTCACGCAGGCTACGTGTCTGATCCCATGAGCCCGATGCATCTTTATTCTGGCCGGAATAGTGGCGGCTCTGAGGACAGCAGCTGACAACGTTCTGCATAAACCTGAGGAGACTTTCCCCTAAACAGACACAACAATTCCAACCATGGCAGACTTGCTTCAAATACAATATTTTACCCTATAAATTCTCCTCAAATTTGCTAGTTTGTACTGGTTCTATTTAATTCCCTACAAGTCGAGCTTTGGGTTCATAGCTAAGGAAAGAAATAGAAAAAAAAAAAGACAGACTGTATTTGAAGAATTGGTTTTAATTTTGTGAATGAAAAAAATAAATTTGTTGTGTTCCTAGGAGAGGGAGGCCTAAGTCTATGGCGGGCACTTAATCATTACTATGTTTTCTTAGACTGAATGATGTGGACTGGTGTTTGAGAGCCATGAGTTTGCCTTCCTACAATATTATTTATTTTCTTATCTCATTATGTTCCTCCTCGTATCCAGCTTTGTCATTCAAGATTCTTTGGTGGCATACAAAATTGATTCAAAAGTGTGTTTCATTTCAACAGGACTTCTACTGAGCACGCCTTTTAAAGACATACCGGTAGGAAGAAAAAGCCATGACCCTCAGAGCAGGAAGCTCACATAAACACAGCACTTACTTGTTTGCCTCCTTTCTGCATCTTCCCAAATACTCCGAGCTCTGCTTGGTCACCTGCTGCTGTCAGCTCCAAGTGTCATAAATGCTATTGGTACAGTTGGGAAACTGGCCCACAAACACAAACCTGCCACTCGTACCCAGGTCCGATGCACTGCACTGGGAGGGTATCTGAGGTGGGACCTCTGTCCTCTATGCTCATTCAACCAGGAACACAGGACCGCTTCCACCGAGCAAAAGAGCTTTGCCATTGAAATACAGACTTGGAAAAAAACAGGCAGGAAACCTTAAGAATTCATTGTTTTCATTACTACTTTTAATCTCGGTAAGAGAAATGAAATTAGTAAAGGAAGATTGGGTACCCTCTAAACCAACGTTTCTAGATCTCAGCACTACTGACACTTTGGAGGGTTACTCCTTGTGGGGGCTCTTTGTGCACCGCGGGATGTTACACAGCTTTATGGCCTCTCCACTACCCACATGCCAGCAGCAGCTCCTCTAAGCTGCAGCCATCGAAAACGTCTCCAGATGTTTCTAAATGTGCCCTGGGGGACAAAATCGCCCCAGGTTGAGAAGCACTGCTCTATATCCTGAGAGGACAACTAGGGGCCTGAAAAGCAGCGGAAAGAACAGAGCCTGACTCTGGCAGGCTGTGGATAGGCCAATCTGCTTTTCCCTCCTGAGTAATGTGGACTCAACTGCAGATAGAACTGAATAGAAGTGCTAATTTCTCCTTGATTTCTCCTTGCCTTTGGCAAGCTCCTCCATCCTCACCTCCCCTAGACCCCATTAGAAAATATGGGATGGGACAAAAGTAGGTTTACAGTTGTTTGTGAGGAAAATAATACAATAATTAATAAATACTGATACAAGAATAAATTCTGTGTTTCACATGCTCACAACTGTAAACCTACTTTTCCCACACCCTCTATATTTCTTGATGGCAATTTCTGTCATAACAGCAACCCTCCTCTAAAATCCCTCTGAGCCTTTCCTTACGACCTGTAGTTGCAAAGTAGGAAGTCCCCGCCTGCATGCTCAGTAGCTCCGGGATAGCCCAATGTGACCCAGAGGTAGAAGTTAAAGCCAAGGTACTTCAGTTAGATTTATCCTTTTTTAGCCCCCAGCCTTTTCATTGCCCCACCCAATTATTCTGGAGTCACGGGTACTTGATCCCCCCAAGCAAGTTGCCAAGGGGCTTTATCATAAGCAGGAAGAAGAACCTGAGGTGGCCATACAGGCATAAAGCCTCTGGCAAAGAGGGAATGAGGAGCTGGGTTAAAGAGCACCCATGTCCACAGCTCTCCCTCTATTCCTCTTAAGGAATGAGCCTGCACCGAGCCTGGGACACTTTGGGGATGACACATCTGATGAGTTGAATTGAAAGGAATATCCTAAAAAGTTTTAAAAAGTAAGAATACATGCATACATTAATACTAGTTTTAACCAAAAGATTCACAGCAGATGGAACGCCAAAGTGTGTATAACCAGGACTGTGCTGAGATAAACCAGGCATCTTCCCAGGTCCCCACTGAAGACGGTCGTGTCCAGAGGAAGAACTGTTGGCTTCTGAAATACCCCTCTTTCAGAGGGGAATTTTGTAGAGAAAATTTGTCAGGCTCTTCTTTGTTTTCTTTAATTAGCCTTCTCCTCTCTCCACACTGTACTTTCTTATGTTGCCGCTTCCCTCTGGCTCTTGTCTTGCCAGGTATCTGTGAATCCTTAGACTAATGTGTATTGATTACTAAAAAAGGAAACTTTTTCACAGATGCCAACCTGTAGCTCATAAACCCTTTTTATTACTGCGCCTTTAATGGGGCCCCAGGATCATCTTAGAGCTTGTCTCGAGACCATAGGGGTTTTGTGTGTGTGTGCTTTACTTTTCCTCCTTGCTGAAGAGTGTTTCACTAATTGCTTTCTTTTTCTGCTGGCAAAATGAACTTCTATGATCATGTGTTTTGCATGCTTAGCACATTAAATTTTTTCCTATGTGCGTGCAGCACTGAGCTTACTTAGATGTTCAATTAGCTATAATTGTAAACCAAATTACAGCAGCACCAGGAGAGAGTTATTCCAATAGAGTGATTATTTGGGTTAAATCATTTCCAAAGCTGACATTTCCCTAAGAAAGAGAAAAAAATGAATGCTAGTGATAGAAAAAAAGGCTGGTGTTAGTCCATCTGAAATGAAGCACCTGATTTATTTCTGTCTCTTGCTGTCTTTGTTTCCTTAATTTCTTAACTCCTTCCCTTCTCCTCCTTCTGTCCCTCCTTTCCTTCCTTCCTTCCTTCCTTCCTTCCTTCCTTCCTTCCTTCCTTCCTTCCTTCCTTCCTTCTTTCTCTCTCTTGAACAATAATTATTGGCTTTGGAGTTACCCAGAACCTTCTACAAAAGTTGCGTGACCTTGGGCAAATCACTTACCCTATCTGAGCTCCAGTTTATCTGTTAGATGGTGATAATGAAATTTACTTTACAGAGTTGCTGTAAGGACTGTAAATGATATAAAGTGCTTTCTATAATTTCTGGAACACACAGATATTGTAAATATCTGTGATATTGTAGCAGATATTGTAAATGGTGTTATTGTTCATTGTTACTATTACATCACCATGCAGTCAAAGAGCTGGACATTTTTTTTTTCTTTTGGGGGAAATAACCACTGATATGTTTAAAAATTCCACCTTTGTAAATAACAAGCTACCGAGTTTATACTTCTGAGGCAGCTTGAACCAAGATCCAGAAGCCTCAGGTACCAATGTCTTATTTACATCTTATATAAAATCAGAAATCAAAGCCTTTAAATCAAACACAAGAACCAGAAATAATGCCCCAAACAACAGGGATGCAAAGTAAAAATAGAAAGAAACCACATTTATTGTGTATCTACTATGTGTAAAGAACTGTTTTAGTTGATTTTAAGTGAATTACTTCACTTAATTATCTGAAAATCTCTGGAAACAGAATTTTATTTTATTTTATTTTATTATTTTTCAAGTGAATAATGAATTCAAGCTAGTGTAGTATCGATGGTTTGTTCACTACATAGTACTGCTTTCATTGTAATGGAGAAAACAATAAAAATAGCCAATGTTCACAATCCAGAATTGTGGTAAAAGCAAACAAATCTGCAATCCTGCAGTCCTGAAGAAAATCTGGGAGTGACCCCAGAAGTTTCAGGGACCAGAAAAACAAACCTTTCTTGATTGTGATGTCTCCTTATTGCCAAGTAAAACCAAGAAAGTAATCATCATCACTTTCTCTGTTTTAATTATGGAAAAGAAGGGGCTGGAATGATCTCAAGGCTTAAAAAAAAACAAACATACATTGTTATTTTCCAGGCAGAAAGAACCAGAAATGATTGACAGATGCAAAACTCTCACCATGATAAGCAGAGACAAAATAAGTTATGAAGGCAAAGCACAGCAATTAGGGAAGCCAGAGAGTTCCACATTTTCTCTCGTCATTAGCATGCTGGGTGGGGAAAACAGGAGAGAGCTGGTAGCCATTGCCACTAGGATTTGAATACTTGATTCCTGCCTAGTTTTGTGTTGCTTGTAGTTCTACTCAAGCGTAGAGACTGGAAAGCTCCCCCTGATCAATCTGCTTCCATATTTCAAGAGTCACAAGGGCAAAGATGAGCCATTTGCCGTTTGCAATTTCTTCACCAGGTATCAGCTGAAGGCTCAGCTGCTGCGAGAATAGACTGTGGCGCAGGACTGCCAGCTCCATTAGAACTGTATGCAACAGATGATGGAGAAGCCAAGTTCCTCTCCCTCCTTGGATATCCTACCTTTTATGAGGCTAACTAGAAATAAAAAGCACAGGGGTTGCACATTTCTCCTCAGGCTAGAGATCAAAGGAAGCACAGCAGCCCACCCAGTGCAGGGTGCTAATTAAATTAGGCTCCTTGAATTAAAACGGGTGCGAGGCCCTGCTGATGAGGACGTATCTCCAAAGCATTCTCAGTTTAGCTGTATGTTTAATTAGTGAAATAAAAAGAATATCATCTCAAATATCTGTCTTTTTAAGCAATAAACTCATATGTAGAAAAAAGGTATCTTCAACCATCTTTAAAGAAGTTTTTAACACTCACTAATTTTACTACACTCCATGTCTTCTTTTATGTCAACTAATCAGAAAAGGGTAAGATTTCAGCAAGACCATAAAATGCAATAAAAATAATTTGAATGCTCATTTGCCCTTTAGTTTTTTACTCATAATAATTTATGGTCTGTTTGACATCACTTCAAAAATTAATCCATAGTGAAGAATATCAAGTTCTTCTTTTCAGGGTATCCCCCCACCCCCTACCAAACTCAAATTAGTCTAAGGAAAAAGAATCAATGTGAAGATTGCGGATAATTTGAGGTGAGCAGAATAAAACTGAGTGGGACACTAGATGATGTATGTTTAATCTGTTCCAACTATGAGACTGCAAGGGGCGGAATAGCAGAGACCAGTTCTTAAACACTTCTTAAACCCTAGTGTGTGTCAGAATCATTGAAGAGTTTACTGAAATGCAGATTGTTGGGCCCCAACCTCAGGGTTTTAGAATCAAAAGCTTTCAAGTGGGGCCCAAGAATTTGCATTTCCAACCCGTTCCCAGGGGATGCTGTGTTGCTGGTTCTTGGACCACACTTTGAGCACTGAGACAGCGGTTAAGAGTGTGAGCTTCAGAGTCAAGTTTCGGGAAGGTCTGGTTCCCCCCCTAATTGAGTGACCTTCCATCAGCATGTTACTTAGTCTCTCTGATCCTCAGCTGCCCCATCTGGAAAGTGGAAATAATGATTCTTACCTCATGGAGAGGATTAAGTAAAATAATGCATGTAAATCTCATATCACAGTGACAGGCACATGATAAATATTCCATCACATTTGGCCATGCTTGATGTAACATGTCTGAGAGAGGAATCATCCAAGAATCAAGGGCTAATCCTTTATTTCCTAGATTGTGGCTTGAGAAAATTTAAGTGTTTATAAGACAAATAAGCCTTAAATGAAAATCCTGCATTTGAGGCTACATAACAAATATATGTGTATTTGAGAATAACACTACAATTACAACATGGATAAAATTATGAGATTTGCAATGCAGTAAAATTAAACAGTTAATTACTTAGCAGCTCCAAGAAACATGCATGACATATTTCATAGTTGTCACCTCAGAGCTTCTTGGCCTCACCTAAGTCACTGGCCATTGAGTCACCCACCATCACCATACCCAACTTCCTGTGGCCACAACCTGACTGTGACAGTGGGGAATTACAACCCACCCCACCATTCTTTTGGCATTGTTTCTGCAAAAGCCCACTGTGACTAACATGTAGCTTGAAGACAAGCAACATGTTTGTATAAGGATCCTAGGGACTAACTTTGAAAGATATAGACTCTGATCTTCAGCCATCCCCCCCCTGAGAGATTTGCTGACCTTCGAATGAAAACCAGGATGACTAAACCAGGATGATGCACACTGGACCATCACCTGCCTTATTAGAATGGATTGTGCTAGTCTGCATGCAGAGAACTTTTCAACTCCCTCCCTTGATGTCCTTGTTCTGTTTCCCCTCTCCCTCCTTATAAAAGCCTCTGCCTGTACTGAAATGTGGAGATGGCCTTTGAGACAAGAGTCCCCCATCTTCTCCCATGACTGGTCTTCTCCCATGAATAAATCTCCTCCCTTTACACCAGCACCTGTCTCTTGAGTATTGGTTTTCAAAGCAGCAGGCAGGAGACCTATGTTTGGTTACAGGACCACAATTTGCCTCTTGTCAGGCAAGATGCCTATTGCCCTGAACCTCCCAGGTCACTGCCATAGAGCTTCTCTGTGGGTTTAGGAAAAAGATACCCTCAGTTCTCTAGGTCTTTGCAACTCAATCTGGCAGTTTACACTTGTAGACCTATGCAGTAACCCTTTGACCAACGGGAGACCAGAGCCAGGGAAAAAATTCTCTTCCTTCTCCACAACAATCTCAATTGTCTTAAGGCATAGTCATTCTCAGATCTTGAGAAGACAATTGATTGATGAGACTGACAATCTGGTACCAAACAGCATCCAGCTCATACTGCCCTCTATTAGAGGAACAGCAGGAGTGGCTTTCCCTCTCTTCCTTCCTTTTTCCCACTTTCCTCATTCCTGCCTCTGGGGGCTTGTCCTCACCAAAAAAGTAGTAGCATATGAGCTGTTGCTCTGGCTCTGTTTTCTGTGAGACCAAACTAAAATGGACAGCGTGTAAATGAATTAAATTTTAACCACTAGTCTCTCCTCAGTAAGGATTGTTTTGGGGAATGATGAAATAAGTGATTGCATACTTAAATGAGAGTAAGCATGATTTAATAAATGAAAGAAAGGGTACTGTAGGCAGCTAGGCAGACCTTGGTTTCTCTTAGCTCTCGTTTAGCCTTGTTTCTTTCAGCTCCTTTTAAGTTTCCTGTTGTCTTTGCTGTTAAAAGATAAACTGAGGTATATTAAAATTTTGAGTTTATTTGAGCACAAATATGTTCAAGTCAGACAGCACCAAAATAAAAGTGCTTAGGAGCACTCTCCTGCCAGGAACTAGGGTTTTTTGTTTTTGTTTTTTTTTTATGAGAAGACACAGAAGGAAAACAAACAAATCATTTGATTGGCTATAGCTTAAGGGGTTACCTTGTTTGGGAAAGACTAGTTGGCTGTTTGCCATTGGTTGGACTCAGGTTTTGATTTCTTACCTTTGATGCACTGACAGGCTTAGGTTTGATTTGTTTATCTAAGCTGCTGAGGTACTAGAACCCTCTCAGTCTAATGGCCTCTTTGTTTAACTAATTAAACACTGTTTTCACTCTGTTTCACAGTCTGTTGTTATACGTGGGATGTAGTACTCAGTACTACTATTCTTGATCATGTTCCTTGTAAGTCCCCCATTCAAATAAAAATTAATACTAGTACTAGGGCTTTGCTACCTTTGCTCTAAATTTCCATAAACTGATCTTTTTCTCCCGCTTTTTGATGCTTGCCATTTCTTTTGTCCTACTAATCTGCTTACTCATTTTCCTACTTTAACAGTATATTTGTATTTAGACTCATCATTACTGGTATTCCTTTTCCTTCCTAGTCACAGGTTCATTGTCTCTCTGTAAATTGGAAATGACTTTTTACCTGCCCTTCATGAAGTTCTGTCATTTGCATGAAAATGACTGGCTTCCTGGCAGAGCCAGGAAGGTACTAATCCCCAGTGTAAATTTTGTCTCTATGGTATTTCTTGTGCTTTCAGTTTAAGCATTCCTCACACCCCTGGAGGTCTAATGAACAAAATGCTCTTTGATTGCTTTTGCTTTTAGCTCCTCAATGCTCATTAAATATGGGCTTCACAAAGTTTTTAGTACCGGTCCCAAAAGAATAAGGAAGCAATTGCTCAAGTTTTGTTAGAGCAGAGCCCCACCAACCACATTACAGCCCCTCCTTAGTTACAGTTTAATTGCCTACCCATTCTTATGCAATAGTTGTTCACAAAGAGAACAGGGAAACTAAATGAAAAAAAAAAAAATCAACAAGGGACTGCTGGCTTAGAAAAGCACCAAGCAAGGTAAAGAAAGATGAGAATGAAAATCAATCGCGTAATAGCACAGACTGGGATTGTTAGTCCACTGCTCTGGCCCCAAATGTCTGAAAGTTATTTGGGCATCCACATGCTCACCAAAAACATTCCATCTCCCGGAATAGTCAATGTGTTTTGGGGGGCAAGTTCAACTGTTCAAATCTGTGCAAAACAAGCACATTTTTAAAAAATCTAGTAATTAAAATCATTGGCTAGCTAAGAAAAGACCGTCCTGGTTAATTGGTCTCCACTAAAGAAACATTACACTTTAGGGAGGATGCATGCTTAATAGAAGTAATAAGTTATTAATACAAATGGAAATTCTGCAAAATGTAAAATAGTTAGTGGAAACTGTTCAAGTTGCTTTCTGAAGCTTGATTAATTTGTTCCTTTCCCCCACCCTATCAATTAAACTATTAATTAATTTAAAATATTAGTGCAGCTCAAGAATCACAGAGAGACACCTCCTTATTTGCTTTTTTCCATCAAATGTCTTAACTATTGTTTCAAAAATGATTATTCATAATATAAGTATATATTGCAATTAATGAGAGCCATATTCTGACAAGAGTATTTTACACATGTTTATAAATATTCTTAGCTTTCTTAACTTGGTTAAAAAAAAAGATCTACCTTTATCCCCTTATATTTTTAAGTGATCCTCCTTAAAAGTCATGTTTTCTCTTATTTTTATAGACTCCATAAAGTTCATTTTTCCTGTGGTGTTAATTTAGGGTGTTGATTTGTAAACGCAGCAGTAATAACTAACAACTTAACACCGTGCATTTAAAGGGAACTATTCATTTTGTCTCCTCTGCATCTTCAGACAAGCTGCCTGTCACTCTGCTGAGCTCCTCAGGGATCTCTGATAACAGAGTACACAAGAGGCAAATGAATATTTGTTATCACCAGTTAGGGTGTTGCCCCGCAACCCTTTGGAGAACTAGGATAAACCAGTCATGGTCTATCCCACTCTCTTAGAGTCCTACTCAGAGGCAGCTACAGTATCTTCCTCACAGCCCTTGTCTTTTTATACCTTACTCTAGTTTCCACTGTGCTGTGCTTTTTAAATTTTTTATTTTAGATAATGATCAATTCATAGGAATTTGCAAGATGATTTCTAGAGAGGTCCTATATATTCTTCATTCAGTTTTTCTTCATAGGAACATCTTGCATAACTAACTATAGAGAAATATCAAAACCCAGAAGTTGACACTTGTCTACTCCCCTTTTTAATGGGGTCTGTTACTCACCTCAATGTGAAAAGAGGCCCTGAGCCCACCTTATTTTACCAGTTCAAGTGGAGAAGTTACAAGACAGTGAAAGATTTGAAAATCGGGTACTCAGAAAACAGCATGCTTGAATTCTTTGTTCCTCTACTCTAAAGCTTCATACAACCTAGCAGTTTCCTTGACCCACATGTGAACTCTTCCTTGAAGATGAAATAAGGGAAGAAATACCACTCACAAGAGCATTACAATTTTAAATGCCACTAAAAAGAGCATTACAATGTTAAGTGCCAATAACAAGTGCATTGTGATTTTAAAATCTCTTCACAACCATTTTAAGACAACTGTGTTAAATACCGTCATTTAAGAAACTTTAGTTGGGGAAAAATTTAGTTTCAGTGCTAGTATCTTCATAGTCGACGCAGACCTTATTCTGGGAACTTGAACTTATGAATATTTGACAAAATATATTGTCTTACTTTACTATCAAATGATGTGATTATTTTGAAGATTATGTTAAAAATCTGTCTTTTATAATATAGGAACTTGATACTTTGAACTGTTTTCCCACTACAAGTACCGGTAAGGCCTGCATAAAACTTAAATTTTTATTTTATTGCTGAACTTTCAGGGTATAAAGAAAGTTTTGTTTATTTAAAGTGAGCTAAAAGTCCATCCATGATCTGGGTAGGCACTAAGGAAAAGCGAGGTTGCTCTGAGGGCAATGGGATATTAGGACTGAAATCGGAGATTAAGCCTTGAGCCAATAATGCAGGAAAGATTTACTGAAGATTGGTACTTTAAACTGACTCTGAATGGATTATTCAGAAATTAAGATTAACACAATACTCACAAACAAATTAGAAACAAACTGAGACAAGCCAGTAAGCCAGGACAAGTGGAACAGGGAAACTGAGACAGATGGCTGAGCAAGATGGCCAAGCAATTTACAGCCAGATACAGAAGGTCAGTTCTCTGGAGATAACGCCTCGGCCTCAGCTGTATCTCAGCTCTAAGCCCAGAAAAGCAGCAAACCCAGGTGCAGGGAGCCAGGACTAGCTGCAGTGACTAAGGACCTCCTGCCCTGGCACTGAGCAGTCAGTAAAGACCACAGCCCGGAAGGGGCACACTTAGAAAACTGATAAATAAGTCTCCTGAAAGCCACCCCTGAAACCTTCTCTAAAATTCCTGCCTGCAAGAGAAAGATAAAAGCCTCAAGACGAAGGATCCAGCTTCAGTACTCTGTCTTTGGGGAGCAGCCCATGCCCTTCCTTTTCCCCTCTTCCATCACCTCTTCCCCCACGGGTATGTGTCTCTTAAACTCTAAGGCACCCTGAGACTTGCAACCAGAGAAGCAATGGGCAGTGGCAGTTCATCCCTGGCTAATCCTCTGAACCTGTCTCCAAGGCCCCCTTTTCTCTGTCTTCCCAGTGAGCTAAATGCAGCCCAGCCTAGGTCTCTCCTGTTGCTTCTTCTGTGATGAGCCCTTCCTTGTGTCAGTGTCCCCAACTTTAATAAACATACCCTCATAGTCACCTGGACTCGTGTTGTGAAATCTTTCCCATACGAAGTCAAGAACCCACACACTACCAGCTGACCCTAGGCCAACCCACTCAGGACCAGGTCCCCTGTTTCGTAACAAAATCACCATGAAAGAAAGTCCCCAGAACTGACAAACTACACATTCAGACCACCACGGATACCAGATATGAGAAGAATCAGTTTGGGAACAGAAAATAACTGCATACAATATACTTAAACTTTAAAATGAAATGACAAAAAGTAGGAAATAATTAGCAAGCAGCTTGGGGCCATCAAAAGTGAATATGTAGATTTGGATCAAAGACTACATACAACTTTAAGAAATGAAAAATAAAATGGTAAACTCAAGCTTAGTGGATGTATTAAACAGAAGATTAGACAAACAGTAAATTTTTGAAGAGATTTGGCAGATGGCACTGAGAAATTACACAGAATGCCACATTTAGGAACAAAAAAGTAGGGAAAAATCTCTCAGCTTTATTATTCTTCTGTAGCATAGGAATTAAAATGCTTGCCCTATCTTCTTCTGTTTGCTACTAGATTCTCCTTCATACAGGTTATATATGATAACCCATACCAATCAGGTGTAATTGAAACTACCTCTGTCCCTTTCCATCCCTTTTTCCCAGGCTACCCTTATCTAATTTGTATTTCTCTCCATTGGTTTTCTTCAAACCATGCCTGTTTATTATACCCAGGTTTACGTTGGACATAACTGTTGGGAGTCAAGGTGAATATACACTGATTTGTCCCTTCCCCCACCCCTGAGAATCAGCGGAGGCACTTGTTTCTCAGGTGTGAACCGGACGAGTGTGGAGCTATTACCACACTCACTAGAGGTGCTTGGTTTAGAGGAGACCCCTTGACTCCATGACTCAGGGAGTACAACCATTTTACACCAAGCCTTTGGAGACACACGGGTAGGAAATTGCCACTGAGAAGCAGCACTTAACACATAATGGCCGTCCAGAGGCTGCATCAACCACAAGTCTCCCTGGACTCCCAAGTCTTACAGTTTGCAAAGGGAGATTAAGATATGTAAACAAGAGAAACTATTGAGTGAAAAGCACTCCCCTCCAGAAGAGGCCTCAATGGCAAAGGGAAGGACATTTGTAGGCACCTTGTGGACTAGCAGGGTGGGTCTCTAAAACTGCTTCTCCGGTGACAACAATGAGCCCCGGGATTGTGTCTGCAATTGTAGGAGCAGAGTGCATGGACCCCTCCCCTCCATGTGAAGAGAGGGGTGTCACGTTTCAGCTACGAAAGTAGACTAAAACAGTGGTTCTCTGCCTGAGCTGTGCCAAGAGCTTTAAAAAGGACTGGGACCAGCTCCCTGGAGATCCTAAATGGTCTGGGATGCAGTGCAGCCCTGGCTGAGAACCTTCAAGAACAGAGGTTCCCACACCTTAGCAGACATCAGTATCACCTGGTGGGCTTTTTAAAACACAATTTGAACTCAAAGTTCTCCAAGTCAAGTCCTGAAACATGTGGGGGCTTATTAGAAATGCAAATTCTCCAGCCCCCCGTGGCCCTGATAGATGGGAAATTCTAGGAGTGGGGCTCAGCAAATTCTATCTAATAGGCCCACCAAGTGATTCTTGCTGAACTTTGAGAACTCCTGCTCTGGAGGGAGCCATTTTTTCTGGGTTAAATCCCAGCTGTGATACTTGCTAACTCTGTGACGAACATGTTACTTCATCTTTTTGTGTCTCAGTTTCACCATGTATAAAGCGGGGCTCACGGTGCCTTCCACACAGCATCGTGAGGCTTAGTGAGTAAGGAAGTGACAGAGTAAAAGAATCAGTAAAATAGTAAAAGCGTAGTGTCTTAAGATGTGTTATAAATTTAAGTTAGATTCTGAAATCATGTTTGTAGTTCACCTTTTACAATCAGTAGTTATTCAGACTGTGGTACAAAACCTTGGCTACATGTATTAATTGCCTGGGGAATTGTTGCTGTTTTTTTTTCCTTCAAGTTTTGACGCCCAACTCTCACCCTCAGAGATTTAAAAATTTTCCTCTGGAGAATTCTACTGCGCAGCCAAAGCTGAGAACCAGTGATTTAGATTTGACTTGTTAAGCCAATTTGCATATACTCAGATAGGTTTGTAATTTGTTGAATTCAAACGGAGAGGTCTGTACTAAGCAGGAAGCCACTAGCATTATGATTAGTTCAGTGGGGGGAGTTTCATTCATTCTCAAAGATTCTTTTCTTTAAATGACAGGTGTGTGTGTGTGTGTGTGTGTGTGCTCACGCATGAATAAAATAACTAGAATGTGGGATTTCTGCTGTCTCTAACTGTAAGCCTTTGCAGTCTCAGTGGGGATTGCAAACAGGCAATGGCAAACCTTGGGACATCTATAATCCAGAGAGCCAAAATGTTTCACTTACACTGCATTTGATATCTTGTATTTCAGTTGTTGTAAAGCAAGAACTGAATTAGCTATTCTTTTTTAAAAATCAAGCTTTAGAGAATGAATTTGATTAGAAATTAAGATTCTGTGTCTCTCGTGTGGGGCACCACTGTGAAGTAAAGTAAGCTCTAAAGAATCCTAATTTTGTTTTGTCCATAAGCAATGTGTAACCTATTGCTCAGGCCTGCTGGGCCTCTGCTTTTCCAATATGATATCCAAAAAGGCACTGTAGAATCTTTGATCTCTAATGTCCCTATCACGTCTAATATTTTATAAAAACATTTTCTCTTCAGTCAACAAATTCATATACTCCCTGAATCCTATCAACATCAATCATAATCAGGCTTAAAATTTTTTCAGGCCCTGACCAGTGTGGCTTAGTTGGTTGGGCATGATACTACAAACCAATAGATCGCTGGTTCAGTTCCCAGTCAGGACACATGCCTGGGATGTGGCTTGGTCCCTGGCTGGGGTTGTGTGAGAGGCAACCAGGCAGCGATCTCTGTTTCTCTCTCACATCGATGTTTCCATCCCTCTCTTCCTCCCTCCCTTCTCCTCCCTCCTAGTAAATAATCTTAAAAAAATAATTTCGGAACACATTACTTCAATCTTCATTGTAGCTCATTTAGTCATTCATTTACCAGACACTGACCGTGGGTCAGATACTGTTCTTGGCACAGGGAATTGAACGTGGGCCAGAATAGACCAAGTCTCTTCCTCATGGAGCTGACATTCTACAGTAGAGAGTCAGCCTGTGATACATGAAATGTAATTGTCAGAACTTGACGGTTCCTTCGCCTTATTCACAACATCCCACGCTTGCATTTTTAACAGATGTGTCAGAGAAGATGGTGGAGGGATTATAAACCTAGCTAGAATTTAATAGCAGTTTTAAAGAAAGAGAGATATTTTAATAAATTACCCACTCCCTCAAGGGGTTAACAAACGATTAAGTCCCTTGTACTAGTTGTTTCCAAATTTTCTGATTAAAGCATATTTTTGAAAACTAAAATTTTTGTGACATATTGTGGGGCAGGGCGTGAGAATTAGGCTACATAGTTACAGAAATCTTTGCTTGATTGCTTGTTAACACAGGTTGGCAAACTACATTCCTTCAACTAAATCAGGCACGTCTCCTTTTCTTGTTAATAAAGTTTTATTGGAACACAATCACACTCATTTGTTCAAGTATTGTCTACGGCTGTGCTTTCACTCTAAAATGGCCAGAGTGAGTAGTTACAACTCTATGTCCCACGAAAGCTAAACTATATAACGTTTGGTTCTTTACAGAAGGACTTTGCTGGCCCCTGCTCCTTAGCACTGAGCTTCTGTTTGAGTACACTGGTGGACTGCCCTGCCTGTGCCCTCACACCCACTCAGGGAGAATGCTTCCCCCCTGAAAAGCAGCCAGACATTGCACTCACCTCTGACTTCTCCCTTGTAGCAACGCCAAGCTGCATGACCCACTTATTTACTCTTCTGACAGGTATCCCTTTAATACTCTGTCGCCAAAACAAACTTTACCCATTAATCAAAATTTCAGTGACTCACTTGTGGCTGTCATGCCTTGTAGCTTGAGAAAGGCAGCCCTGTGCTATTCACCGTGTCCGTTTCAACAGGGCTCTTCACATCGTTTTGCTCACACACCACTGAGAGCTTTGAAGAACCGTCAGTATCCCCTCACCCATCTTTTACTGGCATCTACAAATTGTCCAATAAGTTTAAAATAGTAGTTACAGATACAATTTCTAGCATGTCATAAAATGGGATGTGTTAAGATAAAATGGTTACATCTCTTTCCTCAATGTATCCAAAGAAATCAAAACGCCATCATAATTTGGTATCACCTTTATCCACGTGTTGGATGTGGAGCGGTGGATCGGCACACCTCCTTCGCAGTCTGTGCCAGGGCTGTTGCTGCCTCACATCGGCGTCTTTCCACAGAAAGTGCTTTTGACTGAACAGAGCTACCTAGTTAAAGCTTATGATCCCTTCTGGGGAGGCAGCCAGCGGCAGCCGCTGGTCTGTGGAAGGGACACAGGGACCTTGCCCCTTACCTCATCTGTCATCCGAGCTCTGGAGCTCCCACAGGATGTGCTGCAGCTCTGGGGCAAATACATCAGAGCCCACCTTTCCCCAACCCATTTCCAATTCTCTCACTCTCCCACAGTAGAATGACCGAGAGAATGACCCGATAACCCTTCTGCATACAAACCTCTCTTCTAGAGTGTCTTCCAGGCCCTTGACTTACAATATTCATTTTCAAAGGTACATGACTACGCTCTTCTTTCACATGAGGAAATCTCACGTTATTTTGTCTTAACAAAAGTTTACCTTTTCATTCCACTTTGCCCACAGATTTTTATCCTATTGTAATATACTTTAATGCTTGAAAGTCTTTCCTTGATCACCCTTTGCCATATTTTTCTGTAACTATATTATATAAATTAAAATTTAAAATTTTCTCACGAACATAGGGTTCTGTGTGTTAAGTTCTTCTGGGCTGAGCAATCATTGCACTAATTAGGAATATACATTTGATCAAAGCAACATATTCATGCGTCATAAATTTTGATAAACATTACACAGAAAAATAAAAATAGGCATTTCTTAAGGTAGTAATTTCTATTTTTAATTAGTTTTTGTCATCTGTCAACAAATATCAGGTATTGCTAAGTGAGAGCGTTCTATGCCACCTTCTGTCTCATTGGTATCGAAGTGCGGAAAGCGTACCTGTGATGGCACCTCCGGGAGTGGGTGGGAACGGCAGTGGTTCACCGTGGGGCGCCGCGGTGCGCTTTGACCTCCTCTTGAGGGATTTACCAAAAATCACAGACTGATGAAATGCCAAAAATGATTTTAATGCCTTATCAGCTGACAATTTAATTAGGTCCTCATTTAGTTTTCTTGAAAACAAAGAATTGAAAACCATTTGACTTGCCAACCACTTACGAAGTTAGTTCCTTTTCTCAATAGGTACACCCTACTCCAAATTGTCCCTTTGTCATTTGTGACATCCCAGAGACGACACAGTAACATGAATAAATGAATGAAGAGTTGACATCTATTGTGAAGAGGGAGTGGGGAGCTGGCAAAAAGGAAGACCTTGAGTACAGGCCAGTTCTCAGGTCCATTCGATGACAAAGTGCACGTAGGTGGAGCCTGAATGATGCAACGCAGCCTTGCCGGTGAATTCCCTGAAAACCTTCACCTCCCGTGAGAGGCATAACCGCACCAGCCTGAAGGTTTCTGTGGCAAATTCATACCAAGCCCCTGAACAACTGTGAGAGAGCTCCTATTAATTTGCTTTTGTTGTTGTTTTTTTTAAATCCTCACCCAAGGATATGTTTATTGATTTTAGAGAGAAAAGAAGGAGGGGAGAGAGAGAAAGAGACAGAAACATGGATTGGTTATGTCTCAAATGCGCCCCTACTGGGGGGATGGAGCCCCCAGCATAAGTGTGTCCTCTGACTAGTTATCAAACCACAGCCCTTTTTGGTGTAGGAGACGACACTGCAACCAACTGAGCCACCCAGCCAGGGCTCCTATACTGTCTTTAACATAACCTTTAATTATAAATAGATATTTAATAAAGACCAAGATACATTTCACACAGGAGGCAGAGATCTGGTTCTTAAATAGATTTTGGTACCAGTTTGTCTGTCCCACAAATTTTCTGTGTACCCTATTTTTCCTAATAAAAAATGGGGGTATTGCATTATTCCATAATAATGTAAGAATTGCAAAGATTATTAAACAATCTGAGACCCTGGAAGGACTTTCAAAAAGAATGTGCATTCTCAAACATCAGCATTTTATCTCACAAAGTTTATATTTCCTATTATTTTGGAGAGCATAGTTTTCCTGTCACAGGGTATGATACAAGGCAAAAAAAAAGAAAAAGAAAAACCAACTTAGAAAAAAGAAGGGTGAGTTTGAGAATGACTTTTAAAGAATTCTAGCTGTATTTATTTCCTATTCTCTTGTACCTCTTGCTCCTGGGCATGGTGACAGGGAACTTCTTTTAAATGACACAATCAGGTGTTACAGAAGACTGGAAGGACATATTACCCAAGGTCACAAGTGGCCTTTCCTGGCCGTCCTTGAAGCTGTTGGAATATTTCATTTACTAGATAAATTTTCTTAAAGCTTTCTTTTCTTTTCTCAATCATTTTCTAAGGGCAATAACTGGGGCAAAATTATTAATCTTAGACGTGTTAAGAAACTCAACTAACTATACTTTAAATTTATAAATATATGCATTAAGAGTGCATAAAGCCATAGAAAAGGGTTAACGCAAAAAATTCAAGTAGCCTAATTCTGCCTACCTTTACTTTGGTTGTCCATTTTTTTCTTGAATTTTTAAAATAATTTACCATGTTCTTTGATTGAAAGCAGCGGGAAGTATTACTCTCTTCTTGTGGATACAGGATATATTAATTAGATTTCATCTTTCCCCTTCCATACCACCTGATTGTGTCATTTAAAAAACTTGCCTATCATCATGGCCAGCAGCAAGAGGTTTAAGAGAACAGAAAATAAAAACGGCTAGAATTCTTTAAAGTCATTCTCAAACTCACTTTTCTTTTTTTTTCCTTGTTAAGTTTTTCCTTCCTTTGATGAGTAAATGGAAGTATGTAGAGTTTCACACAGAGTATCTTAGCATGTATGTCTACACCTCTTCTTGGACGGCAGTGTATGTGACAAAATGGAGTTTAGAGTCAGGAGACCTGAGACTGACCATGACTTCAAACAAGCCACTTAATTTTATTGAGCTTCTGTTTACTTATTTATGAAAGGGTAATAATAATTTTCCTTGGTGTGACCCCGTGCATGTGGAATACACGTATGAATGCAGACAGTCAATATAAACAGATTCAGTCCAACGAAAGTCATTCTCTCTGCTCTGCTCTGTGGAGTTTACATTTTGTAGGGAAAGGACAAAGAAGATTTTTAAAAATCTAGGCACTTATAGACTAGGACCATTCACATGTCTTATCTGTAAACATATGGTTTATTTATGATTTTGGTAATGCAACTAGGAAAAATCAGTTCAGTAGAACATACGAATAATTTTATCAACACAGTATTTGCTGAGAAAGGATTCATTTAGTCAAACTATCACAACACAATTTCACGGTTAAACCCACATGCAGATTGTTGAATCATGTTACAGAATGTTTCGATGGAATGTGTTAAATATAAAAATAATCCAATGCAATTTCCATTTAACACATTGTACAAAACTCCTTCTTCAAGGGAATTAACAAGTTTACAATTTTTCCCATAAAGTGCTATGTATTCAAAGTGCTCTGTAGCATTGAGGTTGAGATCAAGGAATGAATACTATAGAGTTCCACAGCAGTGCAGCTCAGTAATAAATGAAATTGAATATAATGTAGGGGAAATTCACTCAGAAAACAAAGGAGGTCTGTGATGTGCCATGAGTGCCAGAGCCCCGATAGGGGGTGGGACCGAAGGACTTCACATACGCATCATTACAGTCATAATACAAATGAGTTTAAAGCTGAACTCATCACTCTCATAGTGAGTACCCTTTCCTAGAGAAAGAAAGAAAACTAGAAAGAGCAACAGAAAAAAAAACAGACAGACAAAGAGAAAGTTCACAATGCTTCTACAAGCTTCTACAATCCATCTTTCAACGGACACTAATCCTCAGTACAATCAAGTCCAAAAGAGCAGTTCCCAGACTTTAGACTGCAGGAGAATTACCTGGAGGGCTTGTTAAAACCCCCAACTGCTAGACCCCACCCACTAAGTTCCCGATTTAAGAGGTGTGATACGAGGGCAGGAAGTAGTATTCCAAGTGAGGCGCATGTCCTGATCGCATTTTGAGAGTCATTATGAGGAGCCAGTGTGGATTATATGATGATTTAGGGCAACGGTTGTTAATTTTGGCTACCTAGTAGAATCAACTGGATTAAAACACAAAACCACAAACTGATGCCTACACCCATCTAAAACTAATTAAATCTGAGTCTTTGAAGTGGAACCAGGGGTTGAATCATGCATGCGTTCATGAGAATGTCTCATCAAAGTCTAATGTGTAGTCCAACTGAAAAATCACTGCTTTAGGAGATCTTCCTTCACCTCCTCACATGGAGAAAAGATAGCCAGACATACGTGTCCTTTGCAGTGCTGGTGTTTGAACACAGCTGTCTTTGAGGAAATCAAAATCCTTGGTAGGTGCCCTGATACACAACTATTTCTAGCAATATCAGGAGTTATTTAGACAATGATTGTGACTGTTGATTTATAATGCATTCCAAGGTTAGTTCACAGGTTTGAAATAACAGAACTTGGAAGGTGAGTAGCATGCTAACTTAATCCAAGTTTCTTTCCCATTGAACTGCATCAGCACACGGTCCAGGGTCTAGAATGTGGGTAAATGTGCTCATGTGCAATGTTTACCTGCTATAGTCATTGTTGTTCATTTCACTAGTTAAATTATTTACTACTTGGATTAAAATTTGAGGGGCCCCACAAATAAGGCCCCCAGGGACAAAATTCCACAAATGTTCCCCAGTCTACTTCAGAAAGCAAAACTACAAAAACACAGACAAGAAACAAAGGGTGCTTTGAAATAAGATTTCCACTTTAAATTGTGCTTCTGGCATGAATAGAAGGAATGACTATTTGTAAGTGACTATACATGCCATGGAATCATTTTACAGGTCTGGAGCAGTCTCTAGCATTGAGTATACGTGGGAAGACCTTTAGACCGCATTTTCACAAACCAAGTCATTAAAGCCCCGAGTACAGATTTTAAATAAAACTCTCATGTATGACACTGGGACTAATTTTTGATTATAAATAGAAAGGAATTTAAACAAACCCTAAGTATCAGGACTGGGCCTTTCACGTGATCTTTGGTAAAACTCAAGCATCTGAACACTATCAGTTTGATTTGAATATAGACAGCCTAGCTCTGTGGGCTATGTACCAGCCTCAGGGTCCTCCATCAGGAACCATGGGCCCGACGTTCTCAAGGTGCTCGTGGTGCTTGCAACCAGCGCTGACATATTGGGAACCAGTTCAGACAAGCAGAGTGATTCTTTTTTTAAAGACAAAATTTAAAGTCCCAGCAAGATGTTTGGGTGACTCTTTCTCCTCAGAAGTCTTCCAGAAGACATCTTTAAAATACTCTAAAAAGTAATAAAAAAAAAAAGATAGAAGGACTATGAATATAATCACACAGGATAGTAGAAACTGGACACTAAGGTATGAGGTCATCAAGAAAATAGGTAAACAAGAAAATGCTTAAAATAATTTGGTCTTTTGTTAGTCTTAATATTTTATATATTTTATACTTTTTATATACCTTTAATATTTTATATATTTATGGCCATGTATGTTATACATACATATATATATTAAACTTCACAAAACTGCAGAAATTAAGGCATAAGAGCCCATTTAAAGGCAGATAATCACAGCCATTCTTTTAAACACTAAAAAGGAGATGAATTCTGAAACAGAGTTTGTTTCTTTCCTTCCGTGCTATTGTCCCTGTGGCCTCTTCTCCTCTGTGTTTCCCCTTTGGGGCCCTGTAAGGGAAATAGGGATCTCACAAATTCAGAGAGCTGTGCTTGCAAACTCAGAGGATGTGATTTAGAGTTGTAGAGGGAACAGAGGTGGTTCCCTGGGGGTGTTTTGGCCCCACCTCCACCTCACCCAACCTGTCCTGATAGGTTGGATGCTAAGCAGCACAGACTGAAACCTGTGTGCTTTGTGCATACAAAAGGACTGACCAAAGGGGAAGGGACCCCAGGTGGGGTATTTGTTTAATCCTGCAAATGATCAGGTCTAAACTCACCATCTGTTGTGAAGTCTCTTAGGCCTTCTTTTTGTTCAGGGAAACATCTATGTTCTCACTTTCTCTTTGCACTCTATGCTCTTCTTGCTTTTCTTGGATTCCAGGGCAATCAGCCTTTACAGGGAGTATTTCCACATCCGGTAGACTCTCTCTACTCTGCTCTGACTCTCTCTCTTGGGATAATCCTAGTCTGAAATCTTCAGCCTCCCCTGACTCCTGCGCCCCACCAGGGCTCCCCATCCTTGCCTCCGCTCCTACTTCCCCTTCCTTTTGATCTTGCCCTAGCTGTGGGGCCTTCCCTTCCAGGACTGAAGCTTCTCCTAGAGCCTCCACCTCAGCCTCTGATGCTTCAGTCACTGTCACCTCCCCAACTGCTGGCACCCCCTCCCCGCTCATTGCTATTTCCTTTGCCACCACCTTCTCTGCAGCTGCTGTTTTCCCTAGTAACTCATCCACTTTGTGCCAAGCCTCCTCGCCAGTAACATCTGAAAAGGAGGAGGCTGTATTTGCTTCTGTTTTTCCCTTGGCCGTGTTCAAATGTGCCAACATTTCTGCCTTCTCCTTGGCTGTTTCCGCTGCTCCTCCTTCTTGGAGGTCTTTGTCAGCCACAACCATTCCTCCCTGCAAGCTCCCACCTGCCTCCGTGTGCCCAGCCTTCATCACTGCTGTCCACAAAGTGCACTCTTTATCCACCTCCTCCTCTGGGTCCTCGTCCACCACTTCTTCACACAACTTTTCTGCCATCATGGGATCTCCCTCAGAAATATATCCTTGGGTCATTGCTGTGGCCCCTACTTCTTGTCGCTCTTGTAAAGGCCCCTCTTTTTCCCCCCTTTCCAGTCCCACGAGGTCATCTTGATCTTTGGCTGCAGACTCCTGGGCCTCGCCTGTGGCTGTGATCGTCACCTCAGCTGCCTGCACCTGTCCTTCAGAGTCAATTTCAAGAGCTCCTGACACACCCTCGCCCTCAGGGCTGGGTCTCTCTTCCTGCTCAGGCAGAGCCACATTCTCTCCGCAGAGCGGCTTTGGTTTGCCTTTATACTCTGTGTCTCCAGATTCTCCCAGTCTTTCCCCTCCTCCCTCTTTCCTCACAGCTATTACGTTTTCCGGTGACTTTTCAAATCCAGGTGCTATTTCAGACTTGGTCACCTCCCTCTCTCTCAGTGAATTTTCTTGCCACATTGTGTCTTCAATCAATTCAGAGGCCTCCATGAGTGTTTCATTCTCAACATCACACTCCATTTCATTTTGGGGGCCTTGCGTCTCTTTCTCAGTTCTTAATTCCTTCACAATTTCCACCTCTTGCCCTTTAAACTTTTGCTCTTCTTCTAAAATGTCTTCATCCTGAAGAGCGTTTGCCCTTGTCACCTCTTCTCTCTCAGATTCAGTTTCCCCCAGAGGTGCTTTTGGCCTCTCAGCTTTCATCCTCTTTCTTTCTGCATCTGATTCCTCAGGTAATGTTTCTTTCCTATCATCTTCCTTATTAGATGCTACCTCAGTCTCAACTTCCTTCCTTTTCTCATCTTTCTTACAAAGTTCTTCCAGGCTTTCCTCCAAAACCTTCATTTGGGTTGTCTCAGCTTTGTCAGAAGTTGAGGAGCTCAAAGGGGTTTCAATTCTCACAACTGCCTCCCTCGTTTTGGCTGGTTCCTCTCCCCCAAGTGTTGCCTCTTCTAAACCATCCTCTCTCTCAGACACAGTGTCTTGCCTGGGTCTCATGTTCCCTTGGTCTACGGGTGCTTCCTCTTCACTGTCCTCCACATTTGGCTTTTCAGACCCTGCCTCACTCACAGCCACCCCTCTCTCAGCCTCTTTCTTCTCCTGCATCGCAGAGTCTCCCAGGGCTGCTACCTCCGGAATACACTCAGACTTTGGAGCTGCAGCCTGGCTTGCAAACACCGCCTTCTCTGAACCCTGCTCCTCCTTAGAAGCTGCCTTCTCTGTCTCCAGCACTGTCTGCATCAAGGCCTGCTTTTCAGGAGCCTCTTCCCCATTTAGACCTTCAGAGGCTCTTGCTGCTTTTTTTCCTGTTGGGTGTAACTCCTCTGTACTCAGCTCTTTATTCCCTTCCACCTCTGCCCTGCCTGCTATGCCTTGAGGGATCTCTCTTTCCTCTATAAACAATTCTGCTAAAGCTGGCTGCTCCGCTGTTGGCTTCCACTTCCCCAAGGTAACCTCATCAACTCCTGCTTGTCCCCACAGTGTTGCACCCCCTTTTTCTTCTACTGTGTCAGCATCCCTTTGTTGAGGGACCTCATCTTCTTCCACTGTTTCTTCCTTCTTTGGCTTGGATTCCTTGTTTGAGTTGAGGACTATGCTTTCTTCCACTACTGAATTCCTATTCGGTGCTATAAAATAAGGTTAGAAAACAAGGTGATTTTAACCCAAGTGCACAGGGAGGGGATAGTATATGTAATCTTATGTAATATGAGATATTTTGTATGTAATATCAAGGGGCCAATGATTTTTTAAAAGATTTTATTTATTTATTTTTTAGAGAGAAGGGAAGGGAAGGAGAAAGAGAGGGAGAGAAACATCAATGTGTAGTTGCCCCTCACATGCCCCCAACTGGGGACCTGGCCCACAACCCAGGCATGTGCCCTGACTAGGAATTGAACCAGCAACCCTTTGGTTTGCAAGCCTGCGCTCAATCCACTGAGCTACACCAGCCAGGGCGGGGCCAATGACATTATATATAAAACATTTTCTCCATTCTATGATGCCATTGACTATAACTTGCTCCAAAATGGCTTTTCATGATGAAAAGAGATGCTATCAAATTTACTGAACACATTGATAATAAAGGAAAATTGAACATTAGAAATGTTGAAAATAAATAAAAATTTCATGTCTTAGAATAATAAAATCCTCCCCCTCACATACACACACACCTCCTACTTTCATTTGAAATATTAGGACCTGCCAAAAATTATGCAATAAGAATAATAATGAACATTTTATCTTCTTCGAAATCATTGTCCCTTATAGCACCATAATATGCTTGTCCAATGATCAGGTTTTCTATACTCCATGGGAATTTAGCAACACAATCATACTACAGTGTGAGCTCATTATTATCCCATTCATTACTCCCATGTTTTAAACTACTATAGCTAGACATAGTAATCAAATAATTTTGTAGCTTAAGGTAAGACTTTTTACTAAAGACATCAATTTGTATTATGGGTCAGGATGCCTCCCATCTGTGTTCAGAAACTGATTTGCCTTTGGCAAAACAGGATCACAGAGCAAGACAAGACTTTGTAGTCTGGGACAATTTTCAACATAAATAACCTTCTTGAAATATTTTGTAAGTTCTCATCCATAATTCCTTGGCAAATCTGGGTATACTAGCTATCATACTTCAATAATACAAGTTCAATGTTTTTCCTAAAAGGCTTCAAATTGATTTCTTACTAATAACAGACACATGTATTTCTGTTGAAATTACCTATGCAAAACAAATAAAGGCATTTCATTCCACACACCCAAAGCATTTGAATTTTCCCAGGGCAAAATAATACTTTGGAAGATACAAGCTTCTAAAATGGTCATCTTAATTTCTATTAATTTAAATTGTTTCATTTATAGAAGACACTGGACTAGATGTTATAAAATAAGTTATCATACCAGCGTGTCAACCTCTAAATTATGTAAATCTATAAAGTAAGCAAATGTGTCTTCCTCATTTCTTTTACTTGTTTGCTGTTTCACCTT
This sequence comes from Desmodus rotundus, assembly GCF_022682495.2. Classification (NCBI taxonomy): domain Eukaryota; kingdom Metazoa; phylum Chordata; class Mammalia; order Chiroptera; family Phyllostomidae; genus Desmodus; species Desmodus rotundus. The sequence continues at coordinate 52,969,983 of NC_071389.1, forward strand.
CTACCCCATTGCCAAGAATCTCTCAGAAACTTAAAGCTCTGATCTTATTCATGTCACTTCTTCTGTAGGAGGCTGCCCCACCCAGGGCTATCTTACCACTTCATTTCCTCTCCTAACACAAAGCATGGACACCTTGCATTCCTTTTGTCTCTTGCCAGCAATTGTAATTGATTTTACATTTTCCTTAAAAAATGTATTTGGGAGGTAATTTTTGACATCTTCTTTGAACAGAATAACGTAGAAACTTCAGGCCTATCAATAGGATTGGTATTGACTTTTGTAGGTGGTCCTCGGCATATCATAGTGGTTATTTATTAAATTGTACCTGGAAGGTGCCAGAGGAAAACGTTAAACCAAATGTTCACTGAGAGAGCATGTAGCCAATTCATCTAAAGGAATATGGTCCATTTTATTTCATTACAGATTATTACCTGATTTAAAAGAAAGTTAAATTAAAATGGTGAGAAGCATGTGTCGAGTCTCTTTAATGGTATATCTGTTATTCAAATTCCTATATGAAATATATTAAAAATCCAGTTATGAAATACATTTAAATGAAGTCCTCTGTTTTCTTAAACTGGTCTCTAAAATTATGGATTATTTAAAGAACTTTCAGGAAAACAGGGGAATAAAATTGTCTCCTTACCATGTAATAATACACTATGTCTAAATTCTAACAGAGAAAGTACTAATGGTATCCAGCTGAACTATTGTTTGGACACACAGTGCTGGGGAGTCAGACATGACATTCCTGAAGCAAAGGAGAGAGGGTAATTGAAGCCCTTCTGAGAAATATCACTACAAAAATATGACACATTTTTTGAAGGTACACATTTATGGGCTTCTTAATAAAAAAGAATATAGGAGAGCAAGCAACGTCCACAAACAGGCAATTTGACTTAGTGGAGTGAGCGAATGCTTGGGAGTCAGACACACCTGGGTGAGGATACCAGCTCTGCTACTCGGGAAACAATGCCTCTCTGAGCCTTCACTCTCTAATCCGTAAAATAGGAATAGCAATGCTTCACTCACAGAACTCCTGCCATAGTAAATCATAAAGTGATTAGCACAGTGCCTGGTGCACAGAAAACCCTAACAAATCTTTCTTCCACGTTTTATTCCCACTGCTTACAATATATTGTATGTTCTTGCTTAGTCAGATTTGATCTAACAACTACAGTGCCTACACTGCAGAACGTTTGGAGGACTCCTTGGGTTTAATGCCCACTATGAAAAATTTGAATTCTTCAATCTCAGGGTCCTTGTTCTACAGGTCAACCCACTGCATGTTCAAATGTCACCTGGACCTCTCCGCATTGCCTAGTGGGAACTGGAGCTCAGAGAACTGTGTAAGTGCAAATATTCTGGCTAGTGCTATTTTTGGCGAGTAATAAAGGGTTTTTTTTCTCTCTCTCTCTCTGAGCCAGGAGTCTTATATCTTTTACTAGCATCCATGAAACTATAGCTTGTTAACTTGTTCACTTGAAAATAGAGTAAAATCTCAAATACCTCATAGTGCTTGATGGCTATCATTAAAAATTAGAGGTAGAAGTAACAAGACCACATGATGGGCAAGTAAAACAAATAAATCCCCCCACCTCCTCACGCACATACATATGTTCCAATCAGGACATTTTTTTAAAAAGTCATCCTCTTACTATGGGGAATCCTGATGTCAAGGACACTTGACTAGACATACATGGAATCACACCTGTTGGGTCACTCTAATTGGCACTCTTGCAGCTGGAATACTCATTGTCAAGAGCCAGGTCATATGTTGATGGCAATAAATTCTTCCCTGATTGTAAAAATAGCTTAAATAAGTCCTTATGAAATGTACGTTGGCTCTCCACATCTCCAATCCTCCTACCTGGTCAATTAATTGGGAGGCAGGCTGTAAAACAAGACTGATCTGAAAACCCCTATCAATAAGTTCGATAATCCAAAGTTGTTTTTTTTTTTCATTTGAGTCACCTATGTATAAAAAAATAACATTTATATGTTACCAGCTTTAAATCTCTCCTTAAGCCCTCTCAACCACCTCCTTCTATCACATTGATTAGTTGAAAAGGAAAATGAGCTGGAAGAAGGAGAAAACAGGAATAGCAAGATAGAAATGGGGTTGTCTTTGGCAGATTTCTGAAGGGTTTTCCCAGGTACTGATGTGCCCGTACCTGCTCCTGTGTCAGTCTCCAGCTCAGTCAAGGGCTTCTCTCCCTCGTCTGCGCTGCTAACACCAGACTCAGCATCACAGGGGCTGTGGCAGCCAGGTTCCGCAGCTTCAGCTAATATTTGGCCAACTGATTGGAGATCATATAAAATATCAAGAGGTATAAAAACAGGTCACGGGAATATTGCTGAGCTATTTCACATCATTTCAGCAAATGGGGTTAATAGAAAAGCATTCACATTGGAATGTTACCTTGTTTTTAAAATCTATTAAGATTAAACAGCTTCCAAGCTATGATTTTTAAAAAAGACAATAGAAGATCATAAAGTAAAGAAATGCATGCAAAGAAATACTTGCATTTTTTTTAAATGACAACAGCCAGGAGCAGTAACAGATTTGCCAAATGCACATGCAATGAAGCAATTGAAAAAAGAGTTTGGTTACTTTTTTCTTTCTAGAAGTGTGTGTTATGGCTTTTATAACACCCATCACCACCGCTCTTTTAAATTGCTGAAACTACCGGAGCTGCCTATACTATGAGCATTTCATCCATTAGTAGATTTTAGTGATCTGACCTCAATACTCACTCCAAGTGCACAGAGCAAAAAGCTATCGCATGATTCCTATAAATTTGACAGGAACACCTGTTTGTACAAATTCCTGTTAGCTGCAGCTGATCACTTCAAGAACACAAAGACCCATACTCTTTGCTAACTGTGGGCAAGTTTCAGGCCCAAGCCTAAACCTCAGTTTACTCATCTGTCAAAAAGAGGTATATATCTACCCAATGATTATTGGGGGGATGAAATATAGGGATGGGCAAAAGTAGTATTCCAGTTGTGAGTACATGAAACACAGTTTATTCTTGTATGATTATTTATTAATCACTGTGTTATTTTCCATACAAACTGTAAGCCTACTTTTGCCCACCCCTGTGAAGTACTACATGTGGAGCATGTTTCTCTTTCACTGGTAGCAAGTGCCTAACACTTAATAAACAATAGCCACGATAATGACGATGATGAACGTGGCTGTTACACATAGCACCGTGCAATGTGGTAGGATTCTAGGCAGCATTGTAATATCAATTGCTTGTCTTTAGTTTCTGACATGTCCCTGTTTATGTCCCTTGCTTATCATCCAATTCCCTGACATCCACCATTATGCTACCTCCGGTTAACAAAGCTCATTCAAATAACACTAGATCTAGGTCCGCCCTCCTAGACAGGAACACAATGTCCCCCACATACCCTTTCATTCCTCCCTCCTCCCCTTCCCTTTCTTCTCCCTTCTCTTCCTCTCTCTCTCCCAGATCTCACTCCCTCGCTTCTTTTTTGCTTTCTTGCTTTCTTTCTTCTCAGATATTCTGATTCAGTTGAGGTACTTTGAAAAAAACAGAACTAGAATATGGTCTCTTTCTTGGTTTAAGATGAATTGCTAGGTTAGTTGCTTACTGATTCCTCTGTGTTTCGAAACAGATAGTGAAATATCTGCCTTATGTGGCTTTTGGGGAAAAATAAAATGACAACTATATTAATCTTAAAAGAACAAAAATGGAAATGAGAAGAGGTGCATCATATAGTTCAAATGTATTCCCTTTAAAAGTTTTTTTGAACATCAATTTTCCTCACTCATACAATATGCCAAATAGAAAAGTTTTAAAATAACAATGTAGAGATGACATCAACTTAGGAAAATTAGGTTATAGTTGGGCTTGTTATCAAATCAACCTTTATTTTAGGAACATTATAAACATAGAATGTATGAGTTAAATATTATCCTCCCCACTCTGGAATGTTATACTGCATAACTAGAGAATTTAAATAAGCAGTGTTTTAGGTCTTTTTGTATCAATCTGCTTGGCTGACTGAGCATTAAAATTCCCAAGGATGGTAGGACAGGTGGATGGGGGGAAGTCTGATTTGGTGGCAATCTCTTGAAGTTTTGTTTCCTCAGAGCCAACAAGACATCAAAGATTTTTCCAAGTACTCTATAGGCTATAAAAACATGGCTTATTATACAAATATTGAATCTTCATGTTATATACCTAGAATTAATATAATGTATGTCAATTTACCTCAATAAAAAATTTAAAGAATAAAGTTTACACTAATAATAACCAATAATTAAAATAAACAACTAGCAGCTATTGAACTAAAAAATTATTCTAAGAAGCCAAGCAGTACTAGCATAATCGGAAAATTACAACTCACTCAGAACTGACAATGAATTGTGTAGTCCCTCTGTCTCAGGACTCTAAGCGCCACTTGCCCGAGTCTGCTGGCTCACCTTGGAGGGTCACGCTTTCCAAAGAGATGAAAGCCTGTGCAGTCAGGTGTTGTCTGCTTCCGAGTCAGCAAGAATGAGACCCCAGCCTGAGCATCAAGGACTTATTAGGTGTGAGACCAGAAAATGCCTCACTTGGTCATGTTTTTTCAGATGTTCCTCTGAAACTGAGCCTTAAAAGCAAGAACTTGGCCACTGTCTAACCTGGACCATTTTTCTCCTATAGCAAAGGAGGACTGCGCCTGCTGGGACTCCCAGGCCAGCAACTTGACACAGGGCTTTGTTCCCTCTAGTTAGCCCTTCCTCCCTCAAGTCCCTCTCTTTTACCTTTCCATGAAGATGACCATGAAAAGCAAAGGTATTGTCAGTTTTCACAGCTTCCATAGCAAAATGACAGAGGCCTGTGTAGAGAATTTCTTAGAAAAGCATTTTTTCCACTCAAATGGCGAACAGGCATGGACACATGGAACACACTGACAGCTGTCGGGGGTGGGGCAAGGGAGTGCCGGATGAAAGGAAGTGAAGGGATTAGCAAAAGAACCTCTATGCACGACTCACACACACTCGCAACAGTGAGGTGACAGCCAGAGGGAAGGCGGGGCAGGGGCTGGGTGGGGATGAGTCAGGTGTGGGGAATGGGGACACTTCTAATAGTGTCAACAATAAAAATAAAGAAAAAAATAATAAAATACCAAAATATTCTTGTATTACAATGTTAGCTTTTTTCATTATGAAAACACATACTTTAAAGTAACATATACTGCATTTTCTCTAAATATGAAAGTAGTACGTGTTCATTAGCTAAATCTTGAAAATATAAAAAGTACAAAGAAGAATGGTTTTTAAAAATCCTAATTACACCATGCAGAAAGAACTACTAGTTAATAGTTTTATGGATTTCTGAGTATTTTTTTACTCTACTCTTACTGTAGATAGCACTTCATACCCCATTTTATTCATGTAGCAATATATTGTGACTACTTCCACATTCCATTAAATAAAAAAGATTCTTCATTAACTGCATAAAATGTTCTAGTAAGATTTTACTAAAATTTGATTAACCAGTGACCTGGTGTTGGATATTGTTTTCTCTTGTGTGGGGGAGATTATAGAGCTATTTCAAATACCACTTACAATGATTTTATACTTATTTTAGACTATTCCCTGAGGATAAGTTCCTGAAATTGGAATTTCTGGGTCAAAGGGCATGATATCTTTAGAAGCTTTTGATATGTCTCTACGTGTTCTACAGAAAAGTAGGTATCAATGAACAATTTTACCAATGATGCCAAGAGGCCTAATGTCCCGGTACTACTGCCGACAATGTCCCAATCTCCAGCAATTTGTTCTATATTTGACAATTTAGGAATTGAAAAGTGGTAGCAAGAATATGGTTTTCAATATTAGTAGACAAGCTTTCTAAATTCATTCCCTCTCCTCTGCTTGTTTTGAAACAAAACAAGCTATTCCACCTTAAAACCTGGTAAGATTCCTGAGTAATCAGGAATCAGAAGAAATATCAGAAGAAAGTCTTGCCAAGGACTTTTCATCTGAATTTTAACAATATAAAAAAGCCATAACAGCAAAGATATATCCACGCTTATTTGAAGTTCCTGGTCACCTTGAAAACTACCCCTGCGCTTCGATCTTTCTTTGTGTGGTCAATCAATTATCTTCCCAATGACTCACCATGACAAAATTCATAACTAACATCACCCACCTACACAATAAAGATGTTCCTGCGTTGCCTTTGGCATTGAAACATGGCCCACAACAACCTAGGATTAATTACAAACTCAAGACCACAGCTGTTCAACAAGTAACAGTTGCAGAAAGCTAAAGTCCATCCTCCACACAGTAGCTCCAATCGTCTTTTGACAACTTTCAGGTGATGTCATTTCCATGTTCAAATTTTCCCAAAGGCCTCTATCTCAAAATAAAATCCTCCCCACAGCATTTAAGTGCCTGCCTCTGGCTTCATTTTCGACCACTCTCTGGATTATCCATTCTTCCCCTGCTTTCTGAATCCTACACTCAGCAACCACACCTCCAATTTAGAGTCTTTGCCTTTGCTGTTCCCTCTGTTTCTTTTTTCTTCAGAGGACAGAGTGGCTTGCTCCTGCACTTCATTCAGGTCTCTGCTCAGATGTCTCCTCGTCAGAGAGGCCATGCCTAAAACGCCACCCCTCCCTCTGACCCGCACTCTGTCCCCCACCCGCTAGCACTTAGCCTAGATTTCATCTGTATTTTCACTCGTTAGGCTTATCTCCCCCTAGAATGTCAATTTCAGTACAGTCAGGGACTATGTTTTATTCACATGAAGAACAGCGTGAATTACGCAGAGACCTAACCTATAGTTATTGACAGAAAAAAAAATCAATTGGAACGAACAACTACAAAAGCCTCCCTATTTCACTCCGAAGTTGCATTTCGGCTGCAGATGGTAACGCGCGGCTTTCCTGTCCTTTCTCCAGGAGCACCCTTCCCTGCTTGCCTGATGGTAAGATCGCGCTGCACTTCAGCTGTAACGTTATTTCGGTTTGAATTGCCTGCTCGAGCCCCATGAATTCTCCTGATTCACATATAAAAGTATAAAGTGCCTCCTTCCATATACATTTCAGATTATATTTTGCATTGCAATGCTCTACTCTTAGTATTTTATTTATATTCAAAATGCATACATTATATTAACTTCACAAATTAATGTATCTGAATTGTTCCACCGTTAGAACACATGGCAAAGATCGTATCACGATGTATTAAGGCAACTTAAACTAAAAATAACCAAGGAAAATAAACACTCTAAAATAACACTATGCTCTTTAATACTAAATTAACCCCCAAGGACACTCTCTCGTAGTAGCTAGCAATTATAATCTTTTACATTATTTACTTCGCTGCATTCAACTCATCTTTCAGATCAGTTTACCTCAGCTTTTAGTGGACTAAACAAAGCCTAATTGAGACATATTATAAAATAATTAGAAGGAAAGTATCACTTTATGTTTTCAACCTCAAAGGCAAAAGGCATTGAGTGTAGTACTTTACTAATTTATCCACTGCTATGATCTTAAGTGAAAACAATTCAGATTAAGTTACATTAGCATAGATACTACAAAACACCGTTAATTGTATGTAATATTTTAGCTGATAGACCTATTTTTTAATATAATCACAGTTTTTATCCTGTCTAGTTTAAAAATAATTCAGCACCATACAAATATGAGAGATAATCTTTTATCGTGGGGAACCGTTCCAAGCGTGGAAAATGTGGCTCAGCCCCCACTTGGAAAAGCCAGTGGGGAGCGAGGTTGGTGGGCAGGACCCACGTCCATGGATAGGTTCTCCAGTGGGAAATCAGACCTGCATTGTACCTAGGCTGCTATGAGACTTGCTCTTGCTAAAACTCTCTGACCCTGAATTGAGGCAGCAAATGTTTACTGAGTATATTTATCTTCCCAAAATCTGAGCTAGACCTTCCAGGTATGGAGCATAACCTGGTTTCAAACATTTCTCCCTTTACATTGCAAATATCCTTCTTTGATGTATTCAGTGACACCCTCTCCTTTGTCTGCAAAAGATAACCACCCAAAACAAACCTATGCATAGTAAAGGAGGACCATCTTTGATGTAAGGGGCCTAGAAAAACAATACAAGCCTGTGAAGGCAAGGGTCGGGGCGCTCCCCATTTTGAGAGAGTGGTCATGCCGTCCCTTTTCCTCCACAGGATTTCTGTAGTCCCTGTGTATTTGCATATTGCAGCCACAACAGCAGATCCTGCGGGCCGGGATCTGCGTCATCTTGTACAGTATCTCAGGCCTCATTTCATTTCAACCTAAAAGTTTAATCAGAAATCTAAATAAAGGACACACAGTTCAATCTTCGCCAGCCTTCCAGTCTAATCCGTGTGAGGTGTGTTTTGCAGCATGTGTATTCATCTAAGTGGCCTTCATTTCAACCATGTAACTTTGGTCCCACCCCTCTCTCCCTGAGCCATTTAACTGAAGACTCAGCTAAGAAAGAGCAGCTAGCCATCATCTCTTTGCCTGGCAACAATATCAATATAACAAACGATGCAACCACAAGGTTGATTTTATCTAAAATAGTCTTAGAAATGTTTATTAAGATCTTTGAGAATATGTATGACTTCTTTTATGTTGTTATCTCATATATTTACATATTTATTGCATTATTTCCTTGAGTATATTTTAAAAACATCAGCACCCAACTGTTATAATCTATTCATTGTTAGGTTTTGATAGCATTAATCCTTCTACATAATTCTCAATATTTTATATGGTCGTTATTTCATTTTAACTATTAATGTCATATTTTCCATGTACTTTACAATACCTGCTTCTGGGCCCTTGTAACATCAGTTCTTGCACAAAAGGCAAAACATTTTAAACAAAATTTTCAAAGTTATAAAACACTAAGGTAATATAATGGACTAACATGTTTAGTAAATAAGAATAAAGTACAGTTATGTGTGTTGATATGAAAAATACCCAAGAAACAGTTTAAGTTTTAAAAACAAAGCAAGCTGTAAAACAAAACATATCATGTTTTTATCAGTATATAAAATAATATATGTGTATATAAAATATGGATACATTTATATGTGTGTGTGTATATATATATATGTATATATATATATATAATTTTCTGGAATCATGTATAAAAAACTATTATTTACTGTTCCCTCTCTGTCTCCTGGCAAAGAGCAGAGCCTGGACAAGGGAGACTGTAGCTTTCACTTTATTCTTGTCTGTTCTGTATTATTTTAACTTTTCAACCAATCTTTGGCAAGAAAAAAGTTTTTAGCCAAAACCTTAAAATCTTAATAATCTTAGATCCAGAAATTATACTTCTTGTAACCTAGCCTAAGAAAATAATCATAAATTTGAAATGACCTTCAAGTAGTAAGATATTAGAATAATAATAGTGAAAAAAAAGAAAAATGTAAATATCCAACAATATGGAAATGATTAAATTATGAGGAAACCACAGAAGGTAATAGTAAACAGATAGTAAACATATTCATAAAGATTATATAAAAACATAAAAATGCTTTGGTTATAAAGTCAAGAATAAAAGACAGTATGCATTTTATAAAAATATGACAACATAACTTATAAACCCTAACTTTAGAAATAAAAATCCTGACCAAGTGTTTAAAGTGATCTTTTTGTGTGATTAAATTTGTGTATAAATTTTTACAGTTACCTTTCTCTATTTTCTAAATTTTATTTCATAAGCTGTTCATGACAAATAAACACTAATAAAGAGACTCAGTACATATATTAGAGCTTAAGAAAGATAATCACAAAATTTGCAATCTAGTCTTGACTCTACCTTAATAAAAAAATAATAAAGTGTTTTAAAATTATAGATGCTATAAAGTCAAGAACACAGGGTTCCCAAAGTATTTGAGAAAAATAATAAATATACACACTTTCACTCCACAAATCCAGAAAAAAAGAAACCCCACCCTCTTCCAAGTGGCATCGTCCTAGCTCAGTGCCTCTGCTGTGTCATCTACCGCCTAGAGACACATCTGCACGCGTGCACCTCACTTTACAGAGAAGATGTCTATTGAGGAAAATCCAGGTGAACACTCTAGCTGACTGAAGTGGAAATGAAGTAATCATAATGTCAATGTTACTACTAAATTTTAATATCTCTACCTTTTTTGATCAACAGATTGAGCAATTTTTTCAGATTATACATTATGTGTTTCTGAATTGAACAATGAAATTGAAGATCAAAGATTTAAAGTACTTTATAATAGATTTAAAAATGTATTTTAACAAGAATCCTAACTCTTCTATGGCAGAATCCTTTAGAAAATGTTGGGGCTATTTTTGCTATAACCCTAGGGCAGAGGTTGGGGAACATATCCTGTAAAGGGCCAGAGAGTGAATTATTCGGGTTCTGTGGGTTGCAGAGTCTCGGCTGCAACAGCTGAACTCCGCCCTTGCAGTGCAGAAGCTGCCGTGAACAACGTGCAAATGAAGGAACACGGCTCCTTTCCAGTGGAACTTATTTTCTAACACTGAAATTTGAATTTAACACAATTTTGACATTACAACATACATATTATTCTTTTTTGATTTTTTTCCCAACCCTTAAATTAAAAAGAAAAAAAAAACACATTTAGTTCACAAGCATACAAAAAGAAAAGGTGGTGGACCAGATTTGACTCATGGGCTGAATGTTATCAAACTGTTCATTCTAGAGTTTTGGGTTTTTTTTAACTTATTTAAAGGTGATATCTTTGGCTACATCCTACTGTCTGGAATGCTTTTACCCTCCTCTATCCCACCTCCAAAATCTTATTTAACCTTTAAGGGCTTCCTCAAGCAAATCCTTCACAAAATCCTTCAAGTTGTCCTTAACCAAATGGGATTTCTCTTCCTTTGAAATCCCCGAGCATCTGTACCTTCTCTGATTTTATTTACAATATGGCTACTGAACTTTGTCCAGCTATTGGTATGCCAAGCCTTATTTCCAACACATTATGGGAGGGATCCTCTCTTACACATTTCTTATTGACCATGGTGCCTTGTACAAAATAGGAACTTATTCATAAAGTTCCTATGGAATAGGAACTTATTCATTGAAAAATAACTATTCAACATCCTCAATTCCTAGATGTAGGTCCCAGTGGTTTAATAACAGCTTTGAAGTTTCTAAAAGAAATATAGACATTGAAAGTATTCATAACTTTTAAAACACAGGTGGGTTTTAGTAATGTTTAAATGGGAAGACAAATTTTATCTTGGAATCAAGAAGAATGCTCAACATGTTGACAGGGGAGCCACATGAGAGCCAAAAACGATGGAGACGCGAGTTACTGGGCAGAGGGTGCCTGCTGTACGACCGCCAAACGTCTGGCAGGCACAGCCCGACTGTTCCCATGACACAGCTCGGGTTTTTAACTGTCCTTTCATGTGTCTAAGGAACTGGGGCCTGGTTATCCTGGGGCATGCCTCCCCTTCCCTGGCGAATGAAACTATCCTACACACCCAGGAACCCCTGGACCAGGACGCTACTCAGCTTTAGAGAAGAACTCAAAATAAAGTTTGGAGTTTTCTATGAAATTTTCATATTTTTACCTAAATCTGAAAATTCTTATAGCACAGATACAACAGGACATTTTTAGAAATCGGAACCACCCTGCCTAAATTCAAATCCTAAGAATGCTTATTACCAACTTACGTAACCTCTCTGAGTCATGATTTTGTCATCTGTAAAAAAATAATCATGCTGATAACAGAACCTAACTCATGGCAATGTCGAGCTGTGGTGAGGATTAGATGAGTTAATATACGTGTTTAGAACTAGCTCATAACAAGCACCTATTAGTGTTAGCTATGGACATCTTTAAATGCATATACAGCTGAAGACAAATAGCATTGCAGGTTATAACCTCTAAAAAGCCACACACACCCTTGCCTTCAAGGCACGTATTGCGTTTTATTTGATTCTTGAGATAGAATTACCATAGGAAGAAATGTACAGAAAATAGGAAACACGCTACATGAGAATTCTCAAGCAGTTTTTAAAATGCAACAGAAGGAAAACAGCAAGCTGAAAATACATGTATGATTATGTGATAAAGAGAGAAATAGGACAAAACTGAATCTTGTTGGCATTATCACAACAGTACTTCCCAAGCTTTGGCAGAATGCAATGATCGAAGTCAGCTTCCATGCATGGGGACAATGGCAGGCCAACTCAATGGCCACACTTACCACCTTTCTCCACCCTACAAGGACCTGCCATTTTGTCCTTCACCTTAGCAGTGCTTCCTTTCCAAAGTTTACGTGCATAACTTTCCTTTTCTTCCTTGGAAACATGTTCCCTGGACTTCTCAGATAAGCCCTCTGCAATCACTTGTGTTCCTTTCTTTGTTTCTTCTTCAAGAACATCCTCCAAGCTTCCCTCTGTGAGCAGAGGCTTGGTCTCCACATTCGCTTTTATTATCTTTTGGTCTTCAATTTGTAACGACTCCTCTATTGGAAGTGGTGGTTTTCCTGGCTCATCGGTTTCGCTCAAATCCTGAGAAGATGAACTTCTGACACTTAAGTTTGGACTGCCAGCAGCGTGTGCCTCCCTGTCCCCCAGGGCAGATTCATCTTCACTGCAGCTGGAATATGGGTGACTTCTGGATGATGATGACGAAGCAGTCTTTATATCTGCAAGTCATAAAAGTGATGATATCATTGTTTTCATAAAGCAGTTAGTTTGTGGGAATTATGTTAATATTATTCACACAAAATTGTTTAGTATAGTTCAGTAGATTCGATACCCTTTTCCCATTCATTCTACATAGTTGTCATGATAACAAAATAAAAACCTGTGTAATCTGTGAGTCTATAGAAGTTTTCAACAGTAAATTACATTTATCTAAAACCTAACCGTATTTACTTTTAAGAAAGCCATTCTATTGGAAAAGTTTTTTAAGTATACTCTGTTATAAAGGAAATTGAATAATATTTTACTTGTTCAGCAAAAGCCCTTATTTCACCATGATCTTGGATAAACACAGAATTCTCTGTGAATAAAATTTAAATTTTTATCTTCGTTAACACCCACCATACTACTATCCCCTAGTAGCTGAATATGGTGAGAAGACCTTGCGTTTGCATGATACCTAGACACAATTAATCTTTTGAGATGATATTCATGTGTGTGTGTGTGCGTGTGTGTGTGTGTGTGTGTGTGTGTAGAAGAAGATGTATTCTTTCAGGTTGCCCAGAAGCAAATGCTAGGATGAGAACGCATGTACACGTGATATATTAAGGACATAGTATATGCTCCAGGAGAAACTCTACCTGCGTGGGGGAGCAGGGCAGGGAAAGGAAGAAGTCAATCAAGAGAGCTGTTTCAAGAAACATTTAAACCTCAGCCTGATCCCACAGGCACCTCTGAAGTCAAAATTCTATTAGCATCTTTGCTCTCTCGAGGAAGGTGTTGGCTTTCATACTCTGCTCCAGCCAGACTTTGCAGGCCGCCCCAGGGGGACAGAAATTCCTTGGCACTTCCAGGCCCTTTGTGCCTGGATGTGAGACAACTCTAGGAGCTCATGGCTGCCCCCTGAACAGGGCAGAGGGTGCGGAGGGCAGGCACACAGAGTCCCTAAGAGAGGTTCCAGGAGCTCAGGCAGAACACTCATGTGACACCACAGATAAGCAGTCTAGGGGCTTATCAGACCAAAAATGATTTAGTAATTACTACCCCAGAAAAGCTTTTTTAAATCTCCAAGAAAGTGACATACACACCGAATCTCAACAAGAAAGAGTCTCAGCCTGAAAGTCACAGCATACACGGCTGTGGACCAGAGCACTGCAGACTCGTTTTTGAGTTCTTCCCTAACGAATCTGTGTCTGTAATTGGTTTTAATGGAATGTATTTTCAGATGAAGTGTCCCGCACTGACATGTTGCCCAGCTCTCTTATTTTCTCTTCTCTGTGTGCTTCTTACCCTTTTTTCTGTTTCTTTTATTTTTGCTTGGCAGCTACACAGATGGCTGTAGCAGCTGACGCAGAGATTAAGGGAAGAAATAACTGTCTGAACTCTTATCCTCTTCCCTCGGTTCCTCCAACCCCAACAGCTCTCCGTGACAGGGTTAGCATTTTAAATATAGTCTCAGGGACACATCAGAGTTTCCACAAAGATTCGAGAGAGGCTACACAGCAGTAAAAACCAAACTCTGAAAAGCCTGTGAGCAACAGAACCCCTTAAGTACAATTCCACTTATTTTTATCTCCCAACTACCTTGACAGATACCAGATGACCACTGCTTCTCAAAGGAATCAGGGACGTTAGCCTCTCATCTTTATCGCCCTTGTATGAAATCTGGGTGTGCTGCCTCTCTGTAGGGAACGCAGCAGATCACGGAAGGTTGCTCTCTATCTTATCTGCACCAGATCAGAAACTTTAGACACTGTCACCTCCCCTCCTCTTAAGCTTCTCCCATTTGTTTTGTTTTCCATGAAAAACAACTTCTGTTTGCCAGTGGTTTGATCAGTGGCTTTCATTAATTGTACAATTAGCTAGGGCACAATGTCATACTTGTTCTGAACTTCCAAAATTATTCATGTTTACCATCTTCATATTGTCATGGTGACTCCCCCTTCAGCTCTGAGGGTCGTTCACATAATAAAAAGTGAGTGCTTTCCTATATTTCTTTAGTAGCTTTTATTAATTGTATTGTTTTATTTCAAAAGGCTGAAACACACTCTAGTTCAATTTGGAGTCAATCCTTTACAGAATGAATGACCTCAAAATAACAAGGGTACCTGACCTTCTACCTAAACTCATTTCAGTTTTCAAATTTCTCTGTAACCTCATTGTGTAATTTTGTTTCACCCTCATTTCTTACTCTGATTTTCATACAGACACTGGGGCAAGACTCTGCCTACAAGAAAAAGCTCAAAATGCTTTAGGGCCATGGAATTGGATTTTCAACACTAATTTTGTTTGTCCTCTTGGAAATAAAAGCAAGCTTTATATAAAGGAGTTTCATAAATAAAGGAATTTTGAGGACATATAAGTAAATATTTCTGTCATTAGGAAAGAAAAATTATCTCAGAGGCACATTGGTAACCAACTCTGCCTCCCACCCAATTCCATTTGTCTCCCCAGTGATCCCTCCATGATGTTGAAAGAACCTGCTCTTGGTCTTCACGGTAAAGAACTGATGTGTACTTGTGGCCTGAGCCCTTGGCCAACGTCAGCAAGTTCAGTGCCCCTGACCCATGTCCTAAGCAAGATCTCTGACTTTTGTCTCTCTCCATTCCGTCAGTCACTAAATCCATTACCGTCTTGTTTTCATGTCATTGATAACTTCCTTCTTCTGTGTCACCACTATTTTACACAATGGGAGACTGAGAGAAATAATACGTTTTTCTGTAAGACAAACCTAGCTGTTTCAAACTTTGACCCGGCTACTGTTTAGCTTTGATTTTGGTGATACTGCTTAATTTCTACCAGCTTGGCTGTAAAGCTGAGGTTATTCTACTTGCTCTCCATAAGTCATTGTGGAAATTGCATGACAAAAATATGACCTAATCAAAGAATTATTTCTTATGACTTTCAGTTTTTCCCCTCTATAAAATTATACAAGTTAAATATAATTTCAATGAATTTCTTTCTTGTGATTTCACACTGTACATTATATTTAAGAGTAGAATTGTTGTTACCATTTATTAAGGAAAAAAGATAATAGCTTGATTATAATTATGTACCTATTTGTACCAAACAATTAGGTAAACACTTTATAAGCATCTTGTTTAATCCCATGGAATAGTTATTTATCTTCTTTTTATAGAGTGTTCTAGATCTTCTAGAACATAAGGCCAGAATAGTTAAATAATACCCAAGGTGCATTAGCTATAAAGTAGCAAGATCTGTAAAACATTTTGTAATGACCCATGTAGTAAAACCAAGGCCCCTCCACATGCCAAGTGGCCTTGAAACAGAGAAAACCTACTCTCATGGACCCACCATTGTTTCTCTTAGCTAACTTTCTACTGTTCCCACCCAAGGATGACAAATGAAAAATAGTTCTCTTCAAAACATCAGAATTCAGAATTCATAGTCTGTCCTCCTTTTTATAACTCTGGTAGTCATTCTTAATTTTTTAACTACTCTACAACCCAGACAGAGTCCATTGAAAACACTCAGAATATGAATATAAAGCAAAAGGTAGCTGTCAAAACCATTATTACTTATAATTCTGACCATGATACTTTGTGTATGAAGATTTATGTCACTTAGTTACTTGTAACTTAATACTGTGTGGGTAATCACAAAAATTACAAAGACACAACACACACACACAAAACAGAAATCTCCACTGTTGATATTTCCTTGTCTACCTAATTTGTTATACAACAAGTCCTGTCCAGATAAAGTCCAGCCATTGTGAATATAACAGAATTGTGTGTGCAACATTGATGTAACCACCAAGAAGAGTGGGCTGGAATGCTTGTGTGTAAACAATGATGACTTCACTGTACTAGTCCGTGGGAGCAGTAGATGCTGTTGAATAAACATGTGTACTGTGTGGCTGTCACATTCAAAATGGCTGAGCAAGTAGAGCAACAAATCTGCATCAAATTTTGTGTTAAGCTTGAACTTTCCTCCATAGGACCTAGGCAGATGATTCAGAAGGCTGCAGCTCTGGGCAACTGGTGATTGACAGCTTTATCACAACATCACGCCTGTGTATGCATCATGTCTCATGCAGAACTTTTTGGTAAAACATCAAATCACCCAGGTGACTCGGCCCCTCTACAGCCCAGATTTGGTGCCCTGTGAGTTCTGTTTTTTCTCAAAATTAAAATCACCTTTGAAAGGGAAAAGATATCAGACCATCAGTGAGATTCAGGAAAATATGACAGGGCAGCTGATGGTAATTGGGAGAAATGTGTGAGGTCCCAAGGTGCCTACTTTGAAGGGAACTGAGGCGTCATTGCCCTACGTACAATGTTTCCTGTATCTTGTATCTTCTTCAGTACACATCTCTATTTTTTATATTATATGGCTGGATACCTTCTCGACAGACCTCGTATACCTGACCAAAGGCACCAACCACCCAGGCATCCACAGTCACTACTACTCCTGCTCAGGAAATTTAGGATAAAGTCTTCTTTTTCTTTTCACAACTGAGGCTCTGAGTCGTCCTTCACCTTCCTGGCCATTTACATAGATTCACTCACTAAGTACATGTGGAGCACTTCCTACGTGCCAAGCAGTGGTCTAGGTATTGAAGCTACAGTGGAGGACAAGGCACACCAGGTGTGTCCCACTCCCCAGATGGACATTGCTTCCCTCTGCATGAGCCCCACAGATCAACTGCACGCGTTCACTAAGGTGTTTGCTCATCCGAACGGCGACTGAGGACAGCCCTCCCAGAAGCCGCTATTATATTCTTAACAAATTCAGAAGCCATATTGTCTTTTTTGAACCAATTATATGTCCTGACCTTAGCTTTCAATTATTTCTTCACCCCTAGCATGGACCATGGTTTTACCACAGTTTAAATTCACCGCAGTTACAGATTAAAGTCACCACTTCTTCCATCAGTGTCCTAATTTTAACCACTTTGTTTCTGGTTTACTAGCTCGAAGCCCATACAGACACCTTGATTTAAGTGTACAAACTCAAATACACAAATTCAGTTAAACATTTCGATCCTCAGTGACATACCATATGTCCCAACTCGGCGGACTCAACACTCTTCTGAGCTCAAGTATAAATTATGTCTCTTTCCCATTCCTTAGTCCAACGGTTCACAGTGAAATCTGCATAAAGGCTGTTCCCATTTTCTTCAAATTAACTATGACATTTCAATTTATAGTTACACTATTACTTGTATTAATACTTCTATCTTGATTATATTCATGTCCATAAAAGTCTGTTTACATTTTATATAGATACTGTGGTTCAGTCAGTATTTTCATGTACAATAATACCTAATTAGACAAGTGCTTTGCACTCAATAAATATTTTCAAATGAATGTATGCTTAATGAATATATAAATAGAAATCATGAAATTCCATCTATGAATATTAACTAGTTATTTGTATTACAGGAGGGCACATGTCCTCATACTGATCATTCATTACTTATATCATCAATGAGACAAATATATACATTACTTTGTAAGAATAAATATCTATAGGTAAATGTAGAATAGCAGGAAGAAGAGAAAAAGAAAGTTTAAAAGTTCCTCCATATTTACTTTTAATTGCTCTTTGTAAGCATTAAAACAAACACCTAAAATACTGAGAATGTAATCAAATCATGTGTCCCATGGTGCTACTGCCTAAGTCTTCTCACATTTATTCATTAATCTAGCCAATCAGCCTTGCATTCCACAGGATTCTACTGGGTGCCTGGCCAGTGTCTTTGCTATGCACAAAGCAGATTCAAAGTTATGAAGAAATACCTCATGGAAAAATAGATCATGTGGACTAAAAGATGATGCTGCATTTAAATATTTATGATGACTTCCCACTTCAGCAATTGAAAAGTAAATACAGATTAAGAAATTCTTACCATTAAGAAAAATTAAAGTTTGACTAATCATGCAAAAATCACACACATTGACTTTGGCCAGAAGGCCTCCTCCAATCTTCCCTTAATCTTTTCTGGCCCTAGGAGCACACAAGTTACCCTGAAGTTCACAGAGTGTGGTTTCATAGCCTGTATAATTTCACATAGAAGAAGCTGCCTTCTCTCCTATGCGTCTCTCTTCAAGCCCATAAGCCAAGAAATGAAGAGAGACATTTTTGCAGTCCGTACGTCAAGTACACAGAATGTTTTTGTGACTCTGGGATTTACATTTCAATTTGGCCTATTTCTTCAACTGACTGGAAAATAGCACAAGGGAAATGTTCTTCTTCGCTAGAAAAACATTTGTTTTAATTTTTAAGTTCTTTTCGTTGTATTCTGGGAACAAATTCTGTCTCCCCACTCACTCCCTACCCCCTCTCGCCCCTTTCTGTTGAGGTGCTCTATTTACTCTTTCCCTCTGACTCACAGGCGCTATCACCCAAACTGTCCACAGAGAGTGAAAGTATATTCTCAGTGACATGGCACTTTTCCCTCAACCTTATTAACATTCATCTGCGAAAACATATTTTCAACTGGTGCATTAGCAGCCGGAGTTGCTAACACAAATGCAGCGAAAAAGGAAGCTGTCCTTCTTTTTAAATGATGGGAAGTCTCACACATCATTCCTAAACCAGGGTCTTTTCTGAGTCAGCTCTCAGTCCCCAGCACTCTATCACTCAGGGGCTCTTCAGCACAGTGTATTCATCAAGGCAGGCACCACCATTGTAAGCTGGCAGTTTAAATGGGGCCAACTTGTCACAGGAGTGACAGTCTGGGCAATTGTTTGCCCTCTGGGAACAGGTGCGGGCAGGTTCAAATGAAATACATCCAAATACTAAGAGCAAGATTCTTAATCATGTCAATAAAAAGGATGTACCGATGTCTGGGCTTCAGTGGTCACAATACACCTCTTACACTTTTGAAGACAAAATTAGGTCTGGCTTTTCAGTACAGTTTTCCAAGGAATCTCTTATGCCATTATCATTTTTAATATGTGCTACTTGTTTGCTGGATGAAGTATATAATTCTGATATTCCATGTACTAAAATGTATGTTTTTAAAATAACATGAGGCCAGGTTATCAAAATAAATGGATGGAAAAATAAATAAGCCTGGGGTAGAGAAAAGGAAGAGCAATAAATGATGATATTTTATTTCAGAATAATGTCAAAGTTTTAAGGCAAATACCAAAGATGCAAAGGAGCTCTAAAACAGATAGCTTATTAACGTCATTATTGAAACAACAAAATAAAATCATTAACCAATTTATTGGCTCTTAAATTCATCAACACTTATGGACTAGATTTTATATGTCCTAATAGCTTTTATTACATATCTATTTAAAATACTCTATATTTTATATCTATTAATGCAGCAAAGATTGTTTCAATAAAATTCCAATAATCATATAACCTAAATGCAACTAGATATTATAGCACTAATAAAAGTACCTCAGTATTCTTGGTGTTAAAAAAATCAAGTAATTGCTTAATATTTATAAAATTTCCTTCAGTAATCACCTCTGTGAGGAAAAACAAAGATAACACACAACCCTAGATTTCATAGAGTCATTAATTTGTGCGTTATTAACTTGTACAATTAACTTGAGGAGGAAAATTTCACACGCATGAAGCAATGCATGAAAAATGAACTACTAAATGATGGAGTTTCATAAGACAAAACCCTCGGCAAAGGCCACTGAAGTAGAAGAGGAAGAAGAGGAGGGGCGAGCTAGAACTGAACAAAAGGTCTGGGAACAGACTGGACAGTCCATCCAGGGAGGAGAGAGATAAACTCGGGTAAAATTAGAAACTATCCATTTATAGTTTCTCTGTTTAAAACCAAACAAACAAAAAATAAATACAAAGACTACGGAACTGGATAACATAAAGAGCTCAAGATAAATGCCTCCAAAATGTTTATTCTTAAGCATGCATAATCCTTTTACTGGGGAAATTTGCTTTAATTTTAGGTAAGTGGAGATTTTTTGATTTGGATAAACACTATATTGTTTTTTCAAAATTCAGGCTCTGAAGTTGGGTAATGTTTGTGTCTTGGCTCCACCATTTATTGGCCGGGTGAGTTGCTTAATGTCACCACTTACAAGTTTACTTATTTGTAAAACAGAGGTAAAAAGAAAGAGTGCCTGCTTTTCCAGGTCGTTGGAGGTAAATCAGATAATTCATGTAAAACATTAAGCACAATGCTTAGCACAAAATACAGTCTTAATTAACAATAGCCATAGAATAGCTTTCCAAACACAGGGTTCCAATTATTTATATGCAAATGGTGTTCAGTGTTAAGTTTACATATCATTGCCAATTATTTGATAATTACAGATTTCAATGTTTCAAGTTTTCCCCCCAAGGAAGATCCAAGTACTACCTACGTCATCTGTTTGGATGTAAAAAAAAAAAAAAAATCACTTTATCTCAGAAAAAAATCCATTTGATCCCAAGAAAGCAAGGTGATTAAGTAGCACAAAAATAATCCCAGATGACCATATATTAAATGAATGTACTTAATCTTTATGAAACCAATGCTTGATAATTTCCCATCATTACTGAAGAAATTAAAAATTGAGTCCTTTGAATTTTGAATCAGTTACATTGAGATGCAAACCCATTTTCATTTTCAATCCTTTTCCAGGTTCAAGTCACTTGCATAGTTTCTTTAAAATCTGAGTCAGGTGAAATCACTTTTCCATAGACTTTCTAACTTTCTCTATGTCATACAGGACTACAAACTTAAATCCAATGTTCACATTCAAATTGAGGAAAGAATATATATATATTAGGCACCCTAGAAACATAAAATGTAATCATTAAGAGAATTTTTAGAAAAGGTCTAGTTTAAGACTTTACAAAAAGTATTTCAATGTTTTACCATTAATTTTGACTGGTTCTTTCAACTGCAATAAAAGTTAGAGGAAATCTTGTTTTCAAGTTTTCTGATGGATAACATTATAAATGTTTACACTGTGCTTCACTCGTTAGCATGTTAGAAAGTTTAGTTCAGGCACAGTCATGATCTTATCTATGGTTCCTAGTGAAATTGTCTTCTTTTTTATTCTAACTTCTGCCCCTTACTTTATCACCAGTATATGTGTGCCTGAAATTCTAGAATAGGTTTGCTTGAATTCTTTCTTGAAGAGAGTGGAACTATAAATATTTGTTTGGGTAATTACTTGATTACTTAGTTTACTCTTATATTATCTTAATATAGTCCTTGAATTCAAATTTTTGAGATTTTATATAGAAAAAATTTTGAGAGTTGAAAAAATGGGGAAAATGAAGAGTAATTAAAAATGATATAATGTGACCTCATTCTCTAGTTTAAAGTAAATGGGTTCCTTCTTTGATTGGACATTATTTTGGTGAACTAAATCTTTTTAAACGTCTCAAATTTTTGAGATATACCTCAGATGAGGATTTCTTTCTCTATCTGAAAAGATCTGTGTTTTTCCTTGTGACTCTTCAGATATTTTTGGGTTTGAAGATTGTGCAGAGGCCACCTTTGCCAAGAGAGTTAACCCTTTCATGAAACTAATATGCCAGCATCTTGCACTCAAGGTGAGTTGAGAAAAAAAACATGAACCTAGGACAGGAATCCTCAACTTTTCCTTTAGTTGAATATAAGCTACTTTTCATTTTTCCAAAGCCACAAAATGCTGTGTTTGTGCAAGTGAGTGTATGTGTACATATGTGTGTGTTGTGTAAAGAAGGACAGCTTAGGATTAAAAAATGAAAACAACTAAGTAAGCAGCAGCTGTATCACTGCAAGTTTTACCTGACATGCTGCTGAAAAATCTTAGCAAATTAAGGAAAGAAGGATTAAAGAGTGACTCTATAACTTGGTATCTACAGAAGACTGATTGACCAGCATCCTCTGGTTATAAAACCATGCTCTAAATATTCCCTTAGAAGGTGACCTCATTAAATATAAGGAAAAGAAAGGTAGTAAGCACACTTGTTAACAGCCTATGTCATATGATAAGCTGAACAACTTGCCTTGTTTATCCTCTTCCAATTCACTCTCAGAGCATCCATCGCCCTCATCTTTCACACTCCCGTCAGCCTCTGGTGCCTTGTGGGATGAAGTTTCACTTTCCTTTTCAGAGTCTAAATGATCTTTTTCATTGTCTGAGGGTGACTTTGACATTCCATCCATTTGATCATCAGCCCGTCCTTCTTCATTAGCTTTCTCATCTTGTTTCTCCTCCTCGACTTCAAAATCTTCTTCATATTCTGAGAAAGGAAAAATCTCTATGACAATGAAAATAGAATCCCTGTGCTCAACCCATTTCACCTTGATGAGAACTTTGACTCCATTATCCTCTTTTTTCCAGATCTTTCTTCATTTCTTTTTTAAATAATTAGTGGAAATGGAAAACTAACAGCAAATGATCAAAGAATGCAGCCAGTGTCACGTGTAAGAACACAAAAGACGTGAAGCTCCAAATGACGAGCCTAACAGAGTTCATTTACAACAGGACATCATCATCTAATAATAACCAAAATGGACAAGAGAAGAACTTGATAGAAAACAAAAAGCTAGAAATAAATTAAAAATGAAAGAACAGGATCATAATAATGAAAGTTAATTTGGAGATCCAGTGAGGTCATATTTCATATGAAAAATGTTCAAAATATTTGAATATCAAGTTAATGAATAGTGAAGTGGAAAAATTTAATTAATCAAGGCCAAAGGCCCTGAGAAGTAACACTGTGTAAAGCACATTCTTTGAGAACCAAATGGACATCAAGAAAAGGCATTATTAAGGTTCTATACCTAACTCAGAACTGCAATCATATAAATTATTCATCCTTACAATCAATGAAACACTTATATTTCAAGGGTAAAAATTAGTACAGCCACTAATTCGCTTCATTCCCTACAGAGGTGCAACAAATCTGCAGCAGAAAAAGAAAACTGTCACCTCATATCAACTCCAGCTGTCCCTTGTGGTTTTAAATTTTCACCTTTCATATTTAATTGTTACCCTTTTTCTTTCACCAAAAACTAACAATCTGAAAATGACAACATGCCAAGGATAGAGACCAAAAGGATTTCATGCAGAACCAATTAAGCAAATAAACAATTATCTTTAAAATGAAAATTACAGGGAAAGTAAAGATTTCCGTACTCTGTATGTTTTAATTATTAAATATTCTGGGTTTTTTTTCCAGTGGTGGGGGCCTCTCGGGTAATTACTCAAGATCTACCCACCCTGTCCAATGAAAGAAACTTAATTTAGAAATGCATGCTCTGGGCATATGAAGAAAGCTTTGTTAATGCAGAGACTGCATGAGGAAGATGTAAGAGGAAAAGTGTAATCAGAAACTTTAATAAATAAAGGCATTTGTCTATGTGTCCTTTGTACGTATTCTTGAAAACCCTTTCCCTTTTCCCCCCATTATTCCCTCCATGGACAAAACCAAAGAGGGGTAGGATCAAGGGTGGGCAGTGGGGATGGCTGGGGTTGGGGGGAGGGGTGGGAAAATGGAGACAACCGTACTTGAACAACAATTAAAAAATTAAAAATTAAAAATAAATTAAAAAAAACAAAGGCAAAAAGAATTCATCACAAGATTGTTTTCATGAAAGAGATTTAATATGAAGAACACTAAATGCAAATTAGTATTTGTAAAATAGAACTATAAAGTAAGCAAGAAAATGAAGAATTTGCTTTATATTGCATGAAAGAAACAGGAAATATAGTAAATAGAAGTATTCTGATTTAAATTTTCAGGTCAACTAATAAGATAATGCTTCACTTGGCCTGGTTACTTATCATCAATAAACCTTCAAGCAGAAAAGGACAAAACTGGGAGAGAACATAATCCTTGCCATCAAGGAATCTCCAGTTTTTGTTGAGAAAATAAGATGTATTTACAGACGAGATACAGTACTCATAGAAGTTTGTATATATGGTTCCCGGTAATGTTTGTTTCAACACTGCTGGGTTTTACCGTAATGGATTTTTGTATAGGACTCCATTCATTATGTGAAATACTGTCCAATGAATGGAGGGAGGGAGAGCAGAAAGTCATTTGGATGATGTGAAAAACTTTGTAAAAGAGGATTTTAAGCTAGCCACAAAATGTACACACAGGAAGAGATACACACAGGTATCACATTACAGATATTTGCTCCTGGTTGCAGGGTAAGCAGGGGGCTAGGCAGAACTCAGTGAGTTGCTGTGATTCCATCCATAGTATTAGATAGTATTAATTCCATCAATGGGGAAACAGGAGGGTTTTGGAGTCACGCAGTCATGAGTCAAAGTCCCAGTTTAAACACTCAGTAGGCATGTGACTTAGGTAATCTGCCTCACAAAGCTGTGGTATTAAAAGCACTAAACCCTGGAACACACTTAGTACAGTGCCAAAGGCAGTAGATGCCCAATCAGCATTAGGCATTAGCAGTAATAATGACTATATGATTCGGGGGGTAGAGGGAGCTGGTCATTGGACAAGAGAAATTACACACAGCATGTGCTCTATATACTTCAATGGAAGCACCTGATTAAAATCAGAGATGTACAGTATCCACAATTACAGTTGTGTTATTGAAGCAGAGCATAAAGCTGAAGGAAAATGTAGTGAACCACAAAGAATAGTCCCTGTTTCCTACTCTGCAGGAGCTTCTGGGTTTCTTCCCAAAGTATGAACTTTAAGGCTGCCCTGGCTTCATTTCATCCACCACTATCATCACATCTAAATATTAGTCTCCTATTAACCACACAGCAATCTATGAGCATTACAGCTCAAAACGTGCCTCCTTTGTGTCATCTGCTGGCGTGTTTTCAATATGCATGAATTGGTGGCATGCTTTCTGGATTCCTTTTCATGATTTCTTTTTCTCCCCCATCTCATCATCCTTCTTTCTGAGAATTTAATTAGTTTGCTGTTTACCATCCTCACTAATGAGGAAGAGAGTCAACACAAGGTCAACATCAATCCAGCTGCAACCCACCCTCACTGACCTCCACTCCAGCTTCTAGCTGCCCTTCCCATCAGCAACTGTTCTGCAGAGAGCTGAAGCCTAGCTGCTGCTGCTTCTTTCTTTTTTTTTAAATGGAAATGAGCAATTAAGGTCCATTAACTAGCCAACACAGAAGAAAGATCTTGGAAAAGCTTTATTATAGGCATAAAGTATGCTATTCAAAATACTGGCCATGTTGGTTTAAGAGATAATAAATGAAGAAAATGAAGAGCCTCTACTGAACCTGGCTTTAATAAACCTACATATCTTGAAAGTTAGAACAAATGAGAAAGCATCCCATTTGTTAATCTCTCTGCTATTGTTGTTGCTATAGATATTTCTCAATTCTCAGTCTAAGATGATAAAAAAAAAAAAAGACTAGAAGGGATCAGAGAGAGAGGTAACGGGGTCCAAGCATTATAAGTGAAATCCTTTTGAAGACAGTCACTTTTTTCCAAAATAAAGAGGCATAGAGTCCAGTGCTCCACCAGCTCTGTGATTACGCTCTTGGATTACTAAAGCCCTTGTGCAGCAACAAGAGGAGGTGAGGAAGAAGATCCCAAGGATGTGCCTTTCCCTGATGCCAGCTCTTTCACAGGTCACGGCTAACGGTCCTTTAGTCCGGCCTTTGTCTTCTGGGTATAAAAGGGGCACAGGCCGCTCCATTTCTGACCCTCTGGGTGTATCACCCACAACCAGGTAACGTCAAGGATAGCTTAGGCAGAACAGGAGGTTGGACAGTGTTTGGAAGTCTGGGCTTTGCATTAGACAAGCCTGGGTGTTGAAGAGTAGCAGAGTATGCCACCCCAAAATACACAATTTTGGTGTAAAGATTATCTTGAGCTGAAGGTCACTGAGAAGTAGTAATACAAGAAAAGCTTTCTGCCCTCCCCTATTTCCCTAAAAGCAGAACATGTATTTGTGAAGGTGTCTCTCTTGCTTCTCTAGCAGGAAGTACAGAAGTTAATCATAGGAGACAACTCTACGCCCTCATTACTCCAGATATCCACCAGAGGAATCAACATAACAAACCTCAATAAAACTAGACTTTATCAATCATTAGTTCCCCACCTAAGGTCCATCCAAAAAAATCCAGCCATTGTTAATACAACAAGAATGGTTTGCCTGACATGGATATAACCTAGCAGCCAAGGAGAGTTGGTTAGAATGCACCCCTGTGAACAATGATGATGTCACTGTACTAGTCAGTGGGGGTGGTAGACGTCAATGAGTGAGCATGTGTGTTGCTCTGTGGCCATTGCACTCAAAATGACTGAGCAAGTAGAGCAATGAATCTGTGTCAAAATTTGCATTAAGTTTAAACATTCCTCTGCGGAAACTATTCAGATGATTCAGAAGGCCAAGGCTGCAGCTAAAGGCAACTGGAGATTGGCAGCTTCATCACGACAATGTGCCTGCTCATACGTTACATCTCACACAGCTTTTTGGTAAACATCAAATCCCCCAGATGACTCAGCCCCACTACAGCCCAGATTTCTCACCCTGCAACTTCTGGCTTTTTCCAAAACTAAAATCACCTTTGAAAGGGAAGAGATTTCAGACCATCAATGAGATTCAGGAAAATATGACAGGGAGGCAGCTAATGGAAATTGGGAGAACTGTGTGAGGTCCCAAGATGCCTACTTTGAAGGGGACTGAGGCATCATTGTCCTGTGTACAACACTTCTTGTATCTTCTTCAATAAATGTCTCTATTTTCTACATTACATGGTGAATACCTTCTAAACAGACCTTGTATATTTGTCTTCCCACAATTCGCTGCCCCTAGAAGCTCAAAGTCCTTTTCCTTTGTCTTGTCACTTCACTAAAAATATATTGTTCTTTTGTTAACAAGCCATATATACTGGAGTTCTAACCACTCCTTTGAATTACTCAGCTCTGAGTGCTACCATGGGTGTGTGTGATGTGCACGCTAATAAATTTATGCTTGTTTTTCCCTTCCCTTGTGAATTTCTTTTGTCAATCTAATTTATAAGGACCCAGCCAATGAACCTACGATGGGTGGAGAGAAAACAGTCTTTCCTCTCCGACAGTTTGAATCCTAGTTTTGCTACTTTTTCTCTGTATATCTGAATTGCGGTTTCCCTACTTGTAAAGTGGAGGCAGTAATATCTACCACATGAAATGGTGAGAATAAAAGGACAGAGTGTATGGAGACTACCTGCCTTGACCTTGTATTACTGTTATTATCACTACTATATTTATGAATGTAAGTGTGGAGAGAAAGAGGGAGAGAAGAAGAGGAGAAAGAAGAAGGAGAAGAAAAAGGAAAAGAAGGAGAAGAAAAGGGAGAAGGAGAAGAACAAAAAGGAGAAGAAGGAGAAGAAAAGAGCAGGAGGGAGAAGTGAAGAGGAAGAAGGAGGAAGAGTAATGGATAGAAGAGTCGGGGGATTAGGAAAAGGAGGTGAGGGGAAAACAGGGGAGAGGTAGAGAGGGTAGAGGAGAGGAGAATAAGAAAACAAAAAGGTCAACAAGTAGACTCTAGGACCGACTCTAAGCCTATGTCAACTGCTTATATTTGTGGAATACTCTACCTCCATATAATCATACAGATTGTGCCTACCTAATGCCAAAGCATCAATATCACCAAAGCAAATACATTCAAATACAAAAAAAAAAAAAAGAGGCAAAATTCTATTTGGTCAGAATGGTCTCTCTCTGCAGAAGTGAATAGAGCTGCTGGCTCACACACACAGACACAAACTCCCCTTCCCCTCTTCCCCTTCACAAGCACCTTCAACCCTTCTAGAGGCTAGTGGCACAGGGCTCCATGCAAAACAGTGGAGGAAGGTGGCCAGGGATTCCTAGCATGGAACAAATTACCTAAACACCATAAATGAATAGTAACATACAATGCATAGTTTTGCAAATTTTGATAATTACATGTTAAAGACTTAAGCAAAAGAACAATAGCAGTAACAACAAAAGAACCCTGTGTCATTAGTTACCTTACCATATTTATATATATTTTCCTGGTCATCTTCCCAAATATGCTGTTTTCTTTTATGTTCCATTTCTTCTACAGCAGTTCTCACTTCTTCAACGCCTGTTTTTTCTTCTTCAGCTGAAAAAAAGCCTGAAGCAGAGCTTTTGCTCCCCGCCATCTCATTTCTTCTTGTCTTCGCGTATGCTCTATCCCTCCTCAGTCTCCCCTCACCCTTCTTCAGTTCCTCTCCTTTCTCAACACTTATTTGTTTCTTTAGTTTCGGTGAAGTTAGTTTTTTGTCAAGGCCCATCGCAATAATGCACCTATGAAAAATATAAAGATACAGTGTTTATCAACCTGTATATATAAACAATTTTTAAATCGCTTATCTCTACATATTCTTGTAAGAAATGTTATAAGAAATATTTTATTAAAGTATACATAATTAACTAAAAGTAAACTTTTTATTAATACTAAAAATCTTATAATGAGCAGAACAAATTCTTAATAATTTTACCCACAATAATAAACAAGAAAACAACAATAAGAACTTAAGTCCCAAAGAAAAGTTAGTGCCTTAAAGCATATTTTTAGCTTTATAACAGAGTTCAATACATGTATATCATTCAAGTCCTTAAATGAGGATTATGTAATAAAACAACATTCAGGTTTACAAACACAGAGAAACTAAGATAAAAATAATCAGAAGTAGAAAGATGCTATTCAGTCTTTGGTAATTCATTATTCCAACAACACAACAACAAAAGAGTACATGCAAGGCAGACTCTAAACAAACATGGTTGACTTTTAAAAAAACATACAGTCACATATTTCATGCCCTTTAAATAAACACCTCAGGAACCTTCAGTTTATTTTAATAGAACTGTCATTATTACTTTTAAAATGAGACAGAGAAGGTCACTTCATAATACTGAAGGGAAGAATTCATGAAGAAGACATAAATATTATAAACATATATGCACCCAAAATAGGAGCACCCAAATATATAAGGAAAATCTTGGAGGACTTTGAGAAAGATGTATACAGCAACACATTTATACTAGGCGATTTTAATACCCCACTGTCAACAATGGACAGATCTTCCAAATAATCAACAAGGATA
The DNA here is from genome assembly GCF_022682495.2 of Desmodus rotundus. Classification (NCBI taxonomy): domain Eukaryota; kingdom Metazoa; phylum Chordata; class Mammalia; order Chiroptera; family Phyllostomidae; genus Desmodus; species Desmodus rotundus. The sequence continues at coordinate 52,999,626 of NC_071389.1, forward strand.
CCATGGCACTGAGTAACACCCTAAATCAAGTGGACTTCACTGATATATACAGAACCTTTCACCCCAAAGAAACTAAATAGACATTATTTTCAAATATATATGGAACATTCTCAAAGAGTGACCACATGATAGGACACAAAACAAGCCTCAACAAATTCAAGAAAACTGAAATCATATCAAGCATTTTCTTAGATGGCAATCGCTTGAAACTAGAAACCAACCTAAAGGAAAAAACTCAAAAACAGTCACATTCATGGAGACTGAATAATATGTTATTAAACAATAACTGGATTAACAAGATCAAGGAAGAAATCAGAAAATTTCTGGAAACAAATGAAAATGAACCCACAAAAGCCCAAAACCTATGGGACATAGCAAAGGCAGTCCTGAGAAGGAACATAGCAATACAGGCCTACCTAAAAAAGATAGAAAATTTTTAAATAAACAACCCAACACTACAACTACAAGAACTGGAGGAACAACAACAAACAAAGTCTAGAGCAAGTAGAAGGAAGGAAATAATCAAGATCAGAGCAGAATTAAATGACATAGAGACTAAAAGAATAATTCAAAGAATCAATAAATCCAGGAACTGGTTCTTTGAAAAGATAAAAAAAATTTACAAGCTTTTTAACCAGATGAAGCCAATATTCAGAAATCAAAGGAAGCATATACTGTGTTCATGGACTGGAAGAATTAACCTCATTAAAAATGTCCATAACACCCAAAGCAATTAATAGATTCAATACAATCCTTATTAAAATACCAATGATGTATTTCACAGATATAGAACAAATATTTCAAAAATTTATACAGAGCCCTAAATGACCACAAATGGCCTCCATAATTTTGAGAAAGAAAAACAGAGTAGGCAGGATCACAATACCTTATACCAAACTATATCACAAGGCCACTGTAATCAAAACAGTCTGGTACTGGCATAAGAACAGACACATAGATCAATGGAACAGAATAGAGAACCCAGAAATAAACCCAAGTCTCTATGGTTAATTAATATTTGACAAAGGGGGAAGGAGATAAAGTGGAGTAAAAATAGCCTCTTCAACAAATGGTGTTGGGAGATCTGGACAGGTACATGCAAAAAAATGAAAATAGACCACCAACTTATACAACACACAAAAATAAATTCAAGGTGGATAGAAGACTTAAATATAAGTCATGATACCATAAAAGTCCTAGAGGAGAACATAGGCAGGAAAATTTCAGATATCCCATGCAGCAATATTTTCACCAATATGTCCTCTAGGGCAAGGTGTTTAAAGGAAAGAATAAACAAATGTGACCATATCAAATTAAAAAGCTTCTGCACAGCTAAAGAAAACATCAGCAAAATAAAAAGCAAGCCAACTGTATGGGAAAACATATTTGCTAATGACACTTCAGACAAGGATTTATCTCCAAAATATACAAAGAACTCACACGACTCCACACCAAAAAGATAAACAATTCAATTAAAAATGGGCAAAGGACTTGAACAGATGCTTCTCTAAGGAAGATATACCAAGGACTCATAGGCACATGAAAGGATGCTTAGCATCACTAACCATCAGAGAGATGAAAATTAAAACAACGAGATACCACTTCACACCGGTCAGAATGGCCATCATAAACAAATCAACAAACAACAAGTATTGGAGAGGATGCAGAGCAAAGGGAACCCTAGTGCACTGTTGGTGGGAATGCAGACTGGTGCAGCCACTGTGGAAAACAGTATGGAATTTCCTCAGAAAACTAAAATTGGAACTGCGTTTTGACCCAGCAATTTCACTGCTGGGATTATATCCTAAGAACCCTGAAATACCAGCCCATAAGAACCTATGCACCCCAATGTTCACAGCAGCACAATTTACAATAGCTAAGTGCTAGAAGCACCCTAAGTGCCCATCAGCAAATGAGTGGATCAAAACACTGTGGTACATTTACACAATGGAATACTATGCAGCAGAAAGAAAGAACTCCTACCCTTCGCAACAACGTGGATGGAACTGGGGAGTATTATGCTAAGTGAAATAAGCCAGGTGGCAAAAGACAAATACCATATGATCTCACCTATAAGTGGAACCTAATCAACAAAACAAACAAGTAAAAAAGAACCAGAGGCATGGAAATAAAGAACAAACTGACAGTGACCAGAAGGGAGGGGGAAAGGGGGTTAGGGGATAATGGGGGGCAAAGATCAAAGGGTAACAGTCAAGTCAAGAAACATGTACAAAGGACCCATGGACAAGGACAATGGGGTAGGAATTGATTTTTGGGAGCGGAGGTGGGATGGTACAGAGGGGAATAATTGGGAGAAAAATGGTGACAACTGTAACTGAACTTAACAATAAAAATGCATGCCAGGCACAAAATGTACAAAACATATAATTCCATTCATAAAAAAAATCAACTAAACAATATCAAATATTTTAATAAAAAAATTTTAAAAATGGTCTTTGAAACCTGTACCACAATCTTTGGTGATTTTTACTGGCAATAAGCTTTGTACTTTACAGATGGCAATAATTTGTAGAGGTCATAACGTTATTCAAAGTCAAATCTGGTGAACCAAGCAGATAATCTGCATGTATTAAGACATTTAAAAAATACTTAAATCAATTACAAGTCACATAAATAATTTATTCTATAGCTTTTATCTTATATCTCATTAATATCAAAATAAGAATTCCAATAATGACTACCTACATTAATAAAATGATAATTATAATAATAAGATTATAGAGCATTCCCTCTGTGCCAAGGTCTTTGCTATGTACCATATATGCATTATTTTACCAGATTTGTTACACCCAGACCGATAAATTAAGAACTATCATCGCATGGCTTTTCAGTGAGGAATCTGAGGATGAAAAGGTTCCATGACGTGCCCAAGCTCAGCCTGCAGGTCAGTGATGGAGCAGGATTCTAGTTCAGGACTGTTAAACCCCATGAACTCACATTAAAGTACAAAAATATTGCTAGATTACAGGTATAGTCCTCTCAGATGACTAGCTACAGAAGCAAATTAACAGAATCTGGAGAAGCTTTCACCGAGATCTAGAGATAATCCATGACCTGCAGAAAGGGCTTGGGCACGAATCAGTCTCCACACTCCTCCTCCTGAAATAACTCGTCTCTTTCTCTGCAGGTCACAGGATTATCAGGGAGAGGCAGGGATTAGAATGCAGTCCAGATTTGTTAGTCCAGGAAGATTAGAAATAATGTGTAAAATTTAAAAATTGCCTCAGTGTGAATCAAATCCAATGGCAATTTCTCAAACTCAAGATTCACTGAATTTCAGCTATCTCCAGTCTAGAAATAGCATAGGAATTAATTCTGCCAAGAAGCAAATATGAGAACTTAGTTACATCACTTCACTTTGGAATATCCCCCCCGTGAAACAAAACTAAAAGGATCTGCATTCAAAGTACCTGTCACGCTGTAAGAAATGAGGTAAGAGTGCACGTCCCTCACCCACTTTAAGCATGATAAATACTTGCCTACCACGATGATGTATTTAGCACGTTACTTTCCTTAAAATAAAGGTGCCATGAATCTTCACCGAATATGACTACCTGCATTGCCTTCTGTTCCAGCTGTTCCTCCTTTATCCATGGCAACACCAAATCCACTGATTTGGAGCCTCTGATACGCTGTTACTTTAAGTTTATGTTGTGAATGTGTAGACGCTTTGATGCCTCCCTACTGCATGCACGCACTTTTTATTGCCCATCTGCTTAAGGGAATTGGGCAAGCAAAGTGAGTAGCATCTGTGTTCTCCCCCTCACTGCCTACCTAGTTGACTTCGGAGTGTAATTCGAGGTGTTGATTACCTGAGCTGCAAGCTCTCTGCTTTCTATTTGGTGGGGCAATTCTCCTCCGGTGCTTCACTCTGGTAACTGAAAACCAGGTCTCTTCCAGCAGTTCCCATGACTTGGGGTAGGTGCAATGATTGAACCTCCACACTTTGGAAGGGACCACTGCTGAGCTTTTCTTGTTTTATGAGAACCGTAAGCAGGTCATTCCTAATCATTTTTAGTACTGGAATTCCCTGCTGTTTTATTTTATTATAATAAAAGTTCCAGGAACCACTACTTTTTAAATGAATTAAAATTAATTTCATTTTTAACAAATTGGAAGAATTAATGGACAGCCCTTAAAATAAGTAAAGATATTATCATGGATGTGACAATAAAAACAAAGGTTATACAACATTATATGTGACATCGGGCTCCTTCGGGGCAGTTCTCCACTTTCCCCGGAGCTCTGCGGCCTGGTGTGAGAGCGGTACCCAGCGTGGCAGAGCAAACAGAGCAAACAGGGGAGGGGCCAGCGCCCACCCACCCGCCCCTGCCCCGGTAAATCAGTCTGCCTGGCCTTTCAGCTGGTCTGCAGCAGGCACACATCAAACGACTTCACACTGTTCTACTTTGGACATTCACAGATGTCGTTTGAAGAAATGATAATGAAGCTAACAAAAAACTGAAAATGGGTGAAGGGAGTCAAGGGGTTGGGTTAAAACATTGTTTAGAGTTTAAGAAAATAATAATTAAATGTAAAAAGAAAACCAATGGCTATAAGAACTGTGCCTTTTAGTTGAGGGTAATAGGACTTCTCTTTAATATCATAGCTACTTGCTACTGTTATTTGAAAAGATCAAAGAAAGAAGCTAGAGGAGACTAAGTGAAATCATGTAAAGAAATGCACAGAGGCCAGTGATTATTGAATTGGAGAATAGAAGACATCAATCAGATTTTGTAATTGATTATTAAACCCCCACAGAAAGTGTTTAGGACCAAACATTTACAGCTTGGATTTACACAGCACCTCCCAATGAATGCAACATGTTTACACATGGATGATTGTATATATAAGTCATCAGCTTTCCTAAGAGTTTAAGAGACATTCATTATTAAATGGCTTGCCCACAATTATGCAGGAAGAAAATTTGAATTGGAACAGAGAAGCAACTTCCGGTGGGATCTAAGTGCACCTGGGCAATCCTGTTATGTCGTCTGAAACCATTCACTCTCCCACTTACTGTGACACCTTCACACCTCATCTCTCTCCTACACCCTCCAAATCCCTCCTCTTCCAGCCTCAACTTCACAGATAAATTCTTGTCTGACTAAAAAATAGAAACAATCAGCAGAGACCAGTTGGTCCAGACACGTCCACCAGCTTACCCCTCTCTCTATTCCTTATGCCGTTTTCCCTCCTGTTACTACAATGTTTCTCCTCCTGTGAGGCTAACACCTCTGCTTGAGCCCTGGATCCCTTCTCCTCTGGTCCACTCCAGCACTGTGCTCCAGCAACTTCTGCCTCTATGTCATGTTTCATCCATTTTTTTCCTCTAGAGTATCAATTTTTTCTTCTCTAGAGTGTCAGCCCTGTCTATCAGGATATGACCATATTATGCGAACGTCTATCTTAGAAAATGAAATGCCCCCTCAGACCCCAACATCCTTCCCTCCTCGCTGCCACCCAACTTCCACCCTTTACAGTGCAACCCTTTATAAAAATAATTATCGATATTCTCTGGCCTTCGCTCTTTTCCAATTATATCTTAAACCCACAGCAATGAAACTTGTATGCCTACTGCTCCACTATGACTTGTCCCAAGATCAACAATGACCAACGCATTGCCAAGTCATGCTCGATTCTCATTCTTCATTTGCTTAATTTATCTACACATTCAACCATGTTGGTTATGTCTTTCTTTTCATGTTTTATTCATCACTCTCTAATCACTGGCTTTCTTTCTTAGGCTTTTTGCTTGCTCCTCTTTATCCTCCTCATTTTTGAACTGGAGTGACCTGGAGCTCATTACTCATCCCCTCTATCTGCATTAAATTCTTAAGCAATCTCATCCCATCTTATGATTTAAATGTTATCTATATGCAAACTATTCTCAAATTTATATTTCCAGCTTGGACCTCATACTGGAACCTATGGATATCTTAAACTTAATTTGCTCAAAACCAAAACATCTTCATTCCACTTTCAAACCTGCTTTTTCCACAGTGCTCCCCATCATAGCACAGTTAACTGGACATCTTTCCAGTTCCTCAAGCCAAAAACTTTTCAGTCATCTTTGACTCTGCTCTTTATCCTATGACCTATATTCAACCCATCAATAAATGCTGTGAACTCTATCTTCAAAATACATGTTGAACACAATCACCTCTGTTTCTAACATTCTCTCTCTCCTCTGGATTAAAGTGGTTTCTATCTTTCCCCCAACCTCCCTCATTTGTTTTTGCCATAGCAGCTACTGCCAAATCATGATAGGCCACTGCCCGAAACTTACCACAGAGGCTTTGTGTCATTCTCAGAGAAAAAGTCAAAGTCCCTTCTCTGACCTTCAGACTCCGCATGACCCGGCCCCCTTGTCTCTCTGACCTCCTCCCCTATCATTACTCCATTCCTTACTTTGTCCTCACTAGTGACCTGTATCTCCCTTCCCCTGATTTGTGTTCTTCATGCTCAGGACCATCTGATTCATATTAATTAGTTTACTGGGATGGTATTTGCTCTTTCCCCATTAGAACGGACTCCATGGGGGGAGGTACTTCGGTTGGTTCACTGCTGAGTTCCAGCTTGGCAGATAGTCAATTGTTTATGATGACTTTCAGAAAAAAAAAAAAAGAAAGAAAGCTTGCAAGGAAGTCTCCTAATTTCAAACAGAATATTCAATATCAAAGTTGACAAACAACAATCAAAGCTGACTTTTATCATGCATTTATTTTATTATGCCTGAGATTAAAATTAGGGGCATGAGAACGATATTTGTGTCACACACAACATAGTCACAGCTCGAAAATGTATAACCTATACTATCCAACCTTATATGCCAGATGCTTGCACACACTTTGGGGTTCAACCCAAGACCAATTCCTAAGAGGGATGGGGGGAGGGAAATCCTTCTCTCTTTCACTCCAGAAACAGAACTTAAAGCATGATAAGGAAAGGGACAGACAGAGAAACATAATTTGAAACACCACCAGCTTTTATCCCCATTATACACTATATCTGGATGTCTATTTATATCCTATAGTTTCAAGTACAACACAGTTAAAACACCTTTAGCTTAGATATGGCAGTTTCTTAAAAAATGGTGCAGAGAAATGTATCAGTAAAAGCATCAGAAGAAAATGTAGCAAAACATGCCCTCTACCAAAGGACATTTGTCTCCATACTTGTAGCAAGGGGATGATCTCTCCACACACACAAACCCAAAGTAGCCTCTTTTGCCTCCAAGTCTGGAACCTTTCCGATGCTTATATTCGCAGCAGGAGCTCAACCTGTTCACTTGCATCCCGTTCAGGAAAAAGGTGAGACTGAAGGGGAAACCATGGTGTCTTTTGGAAATAAACTGAAAGGTCTCTGGAATTAAAAAGGAAATAAGTTAGTTAAAGCAACTGACTTCGGACTAACATGTTCTAAATCACATTTTTCTATTAGATAAGTACAATATTATTGTCTAGATCACCTTTTAACATGGGGACAATTTTTTAATCATGAAAAAACATTCTATTATTTTTACTTATTAAAAGACTCTAAGCCTTTATAAAAATCTTTGTTTTATAATAATAATGATTAATAACCATAATAATCATAATACCTATCATTTTATGAGCACTTACTATGGCCAGATGGCATGCTGATTATGCTGGGTGTGCTTCTCAACAACCACATGAGGTGGGAATGGGACTGTCACTAGTTTCCAGATGAAGACATTAAGGCTTAGAGAAGTTCAGTAATTTACCCAAAATCATACAGTAAGTGGGAAAGTTAGTATTTGAATCTAAACATCTCTCTCTGGATTCCATGCCTTTGTAAAATGCTGTAAACTCTATCTTCAAAACAGATGTAGAACACAATCACCTCTGTTTCTAACATTCTCTCTCTCCTCTAGATTAAACTGTCATCTACTAAAAAGCACATGACAAAGGGATAATGTGAGGCTCACATTAAGGCTTTTAAATAAATGGGTATTTTTAGCCAGGACGTGAAAAACCCTAATTTATACGTAGATGAGGCAGACTTACTGTGTCCAATCCATTCTCAATTCCACCTGAATCTGAGACCCTTTTTTTTCTGCTAACCACCCCAAAGTCCCACCAATACATTAACAATCATTGCTTGCAATTAATGGGTTTCCATTATTCCAAGTCTTTATAAGGCTCTTTGAAAAGATCTCACCACAGAGTTCCCAAACCCTGCATCTGAAAAACCATACTCTACAAAGTGGCTCGGAAACCTGCTACTCCTGACACTTCTAATGTCACTTACTACAAAAAGAAAGCCTCCCTGGATTCTTCTACTTCTAACTAGAATAGAGTTAAAGTAGCAATTTTTGCCCCTCAGCTATGTACACATTTTGTATGGTTGCACGTATCACACTATATTAAAATATGTCTAAAGCAGCAAATGTTAGTGTGCACCAGAATCACCTGGAGAATTTACTAAAACTCGTACTGCTGGGCCTCGCCCCAGAGTTTGTGATTAGTTAGGGCCCCAGAATGTGCATTTCTCTCAAGTGGCCGGGTGACGCTATGCTGTCGGTCCAGAACCACACTCTGAGAACCCTGACCTAGATGTTTGCTGCCCTACATGTTTGTGAAATCCGTGAGAGCTGAAATCGGTCATACTCACCTTCATTTTCCCCAAATCCCAGTACAACGGCACAGGAGGCCCCCAGTAAATAATTAGTGGGTTCTTATTTTAACCCATTTTTACAGTCATCTAGAAATACTGCTTATACCACATTATGCTTCTAAAAATAAACCTGACTAAATAAGTCTACTAAATAATAGACTTATTGAGAAGGTAATTCTGTCATTTATACCTTAGACACTATAGATTTTTAAATCCAATTGTCCTTATGAAATATGGGCTCTTTAGTGGTACACGGGAAGCTTTCATTAAAGAAACTTGAATGGGTCATTCATGTGATATGACCCATTCTGCCGCAGCATCACACCCCAAGCACCCAGCCCAGGAAGAGAGTGGACCCCAGGAAGTGCCGAGAATGGGCACAAGGGACGTCAACTTCTAGATGTGACTCCTCTTCCATTTGGTATTCACGTGACTGGAGAGCTCACCCACCTATTAGTTCCATTTCTTCCCCTCCCCAAACATGCTGAACAAGAATTGACACCTCTACCTTTATTCCCTTATTATTTCATAAATTTTAGCAACACTTCCCAACCCTGACTTGATGGTTTCTACCTGGAGTAGTAGAAAGAAAGCAGACCATAAATTTGCATTTCAGAATTCTTCTCTATGAAACAGAGGTGGCAGAAGGAGTGGGTGAGGGAGTGAGGTGGAGGGGGTGACCCAGTCTGGCCACTTCACAGAGCAGTCTTAATGATTACATAAGGTACAACATTAGAGAGCATTTTATAACATTTATATAATGTAGTTATTCATTGTTGACTGACAATGGGTAGCACTATTTTAGGCACTGAGGAGAAATAAAAATACTGAAAAAAAGGTCAAATGGGGTCCCTTCCTTTAAGAAGTTATAACTTAACAGGACAGAGACTGAATTAACACACCAGACTTCTGGAGTGAGGTCTCCCAATCCTCTCCCCTTAAAACGGTGTACCTGAAAATGGACCAAACATTTAAAATAAACTAAGCAGCAGTTATTCACGAAAATATACTGAACTTTTGGGAAGAACCGTGGAAATCTGAGGCACTCCTGCCTGAGGCTGCTCCTATCTGTCTCACCTGCCACTATTTCATCACTGAAGTTCTAACAGAGTAGGGCAGGCCATCAATAACCAGCGGCTTCACTGTCAGCGGGGGCTGACTTGATTTGGAACGGAAGACAAAAAACCTTGGCCAATGGCATTGCCACTGATAAGGAGCAATTTCAGAGGCAAGCTAACATAGAAGGCCAGAGGTTCTACTAGCCTGAAACTATAGTTCTAATTAGGGCAAGCAACAGCCCAGTGGACTAGCCAGAAATTTAACTGAGAGATACAGGTAATAAGGCAATCATAGATGTATTCATAGGGGAGCAAAATTTGCCATCCTGAGATGTGTCTTTTTGGCATAAGGATTATTTTAGGCTGATTATTTCTACCAAACAAAAGACTCAGGAAGAATCTTTGTCCTTCTTCCCAACTGCCTAAAAGAAGTCAGAGGACCTTCTCAGTAAAGGAACCTGTCATCATACATAACTCTAGCTTAGTATGAGCTAGATGTGAGAGACAGGGAGGAACCCAGCAAGGCCCATTTGATTAAAATTTTCTCTCTGTCCCATTGTTTCTGTATGACCCAGCAAATACTTGTTTACCAAACACTAACTTGTTTCATCTGCCTGTGAATTGCCTCAGTTCTCTTTGAAGTTCCAGACCTCCACCTCCTGCTCCTTAGCCTAGAATGACATATATACCCCATCTTGCCTACCTGTTTGGAATCTCTTACGTTTGTGTGTGTTAGATTTTCTCCTGTTAGTCTGTCTCATGTCATTTTATTTATTCGACCAGCCCAAAGAACCAAAGAAGGGAAGGGAAAATTTCTCCTCCCCCACACATTCAATTAGCTTATACACATCCTCAGGCACCTGGAAATGGAGTGGTTTAGAGTAGGCCCAACCTATTCACACATTGCTGGCCAACTGGGAGTTTGCATCCACAAATAAAGGACACACAAGGGAGTCTAGGGCAAATCCCAAGTTGGAGAAGACTTGGAAACTGCCTGAACTTTGAATGTACTCTTGAACTCACTATAGCACGTTGAACATTGCCCTCTAAAAATTCATGACCACCCAGAACCTCAGAATGTGACCCAATTTGGAAATAGCATTTGGCAGACATAATTAGTGAAGGATCAGGATGAGATCACCCTGGATTTGTTTTGTTCTAATTCCAATGACCAATATCCTCATAAGAGAAGAGAACATGCACAAAGACACACAGGGAAGCATGACATGTGAAGACGGAAGCAGGGATCGCAGTGATGGAGCTGAAAGCCAAACAATGCCGTGGATGACTGAGAATCATCAAAAGTTGGAAGAAACAAGCAAGGGTTTTCCCCTGAGCCTTTAGGGGGTACATAAACCTGCTAACACCTCGATATTAGACTTCTGGCCTCCAAAACTGCAAGAAAATAAATTTCTACTGTGTTAAGCCACCAATTTGGAGGACATTTTTATGCTAGCTCAAGAAAATAGAATGTAAAACAATCTGAGCAGAGACATCACTAGCTGTAAACCAAGGAGCGAGAGAATGAATGTCACAGAATTGTTCCAGATACATTACTAAACAAACCACAACAACAAGCAAGAACAACAATCTTCAAGAGGAAAAAGTCAAAGTTCAGAATCATAGTGGCTCTAATACATGACCTAAAATGTTCAGCTTTTCAACAAAAAGTCAAAAGATACATAAAGAAACAAGAAAGAATGACCCATATTCAGAGGGGAGAAAAGGCCATCAAACCCACTCCTAGAAATCTACTCAAGAGAAATGAAAGCAGATTTCTACATAAAAACCTGTATTTGTATATTCATAACAGCATGATTTATAATAGTCCTCAAAGTGGAAACAATACAAATGTCCATCAACTAGGAATGGATGAATAAAATATGGTACATCCCTGTGCTGGGAAATGTGTACTTGTACACAGTGATAGGAGGAGAGAGCAGCTATTGATAGATGATACAACTGGACGACTCTCAAAAACATTATGCTAAGTGAAAGAAGACAGCAAATACCACCTATTGTATGATTTCACTCGTGAAATGTCCAGAAAAAGCAAATCTGTACAGACTGAAAGCAGGGTGGTGGTTGCCTGCGGCTGGCTACAAGAATGGGGATTAACTGCTAATGGAAACTTTTAGAAGCAGTGGAGACGTTCTAAGACTAGTCTGTGATAGATAATGGCTGCACAACTCCACAAAATACCTAAAAATCCGTGAATTGTACTCAGAATGGATGAATGTTACAGAATGTAAGTTGTACCTCAACAAAGGTATTTCAAAAAACTAAAAAAAACCTGCATGTGATAACCAGATAAAAAAACAGTTCACGTAAGTCCCAGTATAATGAAACGTTTTGGTTTTACATGTAGCAGGAGAGCTGCAGCCATCAAGAGAGATGGATAATACAGAATAGGAGTCAGCTGAGAAAGTTTCACAGCCTCATTCTGAATCTTAAAAGATGGGGAAGATTTGAATTTAAAATTCTATTTTGAATTTGAAACCCATTGTCCTATTGCAGACAAAGGAAATGTCACACAAAAAGACAAGATAACAAAATGGGGGGGGGAGTAATGTGTAATGCACAAATGGGGACAATAGAATCAGGTCTAGAAATACAAGAAAATGGGGCAGGAAAGGAAGAGATTATAAGAGGGTCAGAAACCGGTTACTTTGTTCTTTGTATCCACATGAACCCAGGAGGCCAAGGTTTGCCTTGTGCGAAATGATGAACATGGCAAATCAAAATGCCTGTGAAGAACTGCATGCTTCACAAGTAGCAGAAATTTTCAGTGACTTCCTAGGTGTGCATAATAAACAATGAATGTGTGGCTTTATGGCAAGCCACGAGACACCATGAATTATTATGGGAATAAAGAATGCATTTGCCACATTGTTAAATAATTAATTTTATTGTTATTTCCCACCCAGAAGCAAGACAACTTAACAAATGCCACATTTTTAATGAGTTTACTGCTCCAAGCATAATGTTAAATTTTTTTAACAGAAATCTAAAAAACTATTCACATTTCACTGAATCTTGCACAGCTTTGATTTGTAAAAAGGGCAGGTTCTTTTTTCAGTTCAGCTAAATTGCTAAGATTGCTTAACCACAAGTCTACTCTGAGCCATTGCATTTTCCAATTTTGAATGCTTACTTTCCTGACAACCAAGGACAAGCTGAGACAAAATTATGGTGTGGACAAGATTCAATCATTTAAGTCCCCATTCCATGCTATTACTCAAGACTGTCCAATGACATAACAAAAAGACAGTCCCAGGACCAATATATTTGCAAGAAAAAACCCACTTAACCAAGTAACTCTCTTGTAACATTTGGTTTTGCACACTAATCACAGAGGGTATATAGTCTCCCAGAAACTCATTCGGCTAAGTCATGTTCTTTTTTCAGTTGTATGTACCATGTTTTCCAGCAGTCAGATAAACATGATATATGCATTTTCTTGAATAAACAGTGATCTAAGAGTTTTAGAAGGAAGAGTTTTATTATGTTAATTCCAACTTTACAGTATAACTAATTTCAGCAATCCTTCTAAATTAATGGTTGAAAGTTATACCGTTAAAATATAAGTGTATGTATCTATGCTACTATCATTCGCAGTTTCTGTTAGATCCGGGCAGGCCTAGGAGGAATGGAAATCACCAGGTGAGAAAATGGCACCGTGGGAAGCTGCCTGCAGACCCTACCCAGGAGATGAAGATTAGGGTCTGGGGTCGGCCTATTTGACATAACAGGAAGCAGCTTTCACCCAGAAACCACCTCTAGCCAATCAGACTCTAATGCCCCAACTGCTGGTTTTTGCATTTAAAAAACCCTGACCTAAGAACAACCGAGAGGGTCCCAACCTCCCTTGGTTGGCTCCACTTTCCCTCTTATTCCCTGCTAATAAACCCTGCTCTCCTTAGCTCACTGTGTCCGCCTGGTTTCTTGAGCAGCTCCGACCTAACAGTTTCATACTCATCATATTATAAAAATGTCGGAAGACCTTTGCTACTGAAAGTAGCTAACTGGGGATGGAGAGTGCTAAGCAAAGGCCCTGCACCTGGTCAGGGGGCCAGGCTCTGCTCTTGATCGTGCCCAGCGCGGCACGTGTGCCCTTGGGAAGCCTGTACCTCTAGAATCCTCTCATTTTCCTCACTTACAAAATGGAAGGAATGAACTCTCAAATGCTATAACAAAGTGAGACAAAGCAAATCATATTTCAGCCAAGTGCAAAAAATGGGGGAAATATTTCTAGCATTATTGAGCATTATTTTTATAAATGTTATATACTTTGTAAAATAAAATGTTATATTTTTATTTATAAATAAAATTTTTATAAGTAAAAATATAATTTATTTTAAATTAAAATTAACATTCACATGGTTACCCTTCCTTATGTTGGAAAGTTTTGATATTTAATTCCTAAATACATATGGTTTCTATTTAATTACTTGAATTTTTAAAATTAATATTACTGTTTTCTCTTTTTTTAAAGATTTTATTTATTTATTTTAGAGGGAGAGAAGCATCAATGTGTGGTTGCCTCTCACACACCCCCTGTTGGAGACCTGGTCTGCACCCCAGGCATGTGCCCTGACTCGGAATCAAACCAGCGACCCTTTGGTTTGTAGGCCGGCACTCAGTCCATGGAGCCACACCAGCCAGGGCAATATTATTGTTTTCTTGATGAGGGAAAACAGGCAAGCCAAAAGTAACAACTCCATGTTTTCCCTCAACTCCTCCCTTAACCCCTAAGTCTATATATCAAAGAAACCAAAGATGGAGGCATAGGTAAACATGCTTGCCTCCTCACACAACCACAGCAAACACTACAAGTACACTACAAAACAAATATCACCCACAATTGTCAGAAAATTGAGCTGTATAGAAGTCCAACAACCAAGGAATTAAAGAAGCCACATTCATCCAGAGGGGTAGGGGAGGTGGAGACACGCAGAGAGGCACAGATATGCAGAGACATGGAATGAGCAGTCCCACGCCCAGGTGTGGTAGATAAAAATTGGGAGGGATACCTCAGGAGTGAGGGATCCCAGCCCCACACCAGACCACACAGCCTAGTATTCCAGTGCCAGGAAGATAAGTCCTTCTAACTTCTGGCTGTAAAAACCAGTTGGGGTGACAGAAGAAACTGCATGATTATCATGTGTCTCTTCTTAAAGGGCCTGCAATGGACTTAGGGCTTACTCAGATACACTCTCTCTGGGCTCCAGCACTGGGGCAACAGCTGGAAGGGCACCAGTAGCATATAGAGAGAAACTGAAGCGTCTGGCATCAAGGTGAGTGACAGGACACAGCTTCCTCCTGGACAAAACTCCAGAGGCCAATCAGCAGCCATTGTCCCCTTTCTGAGCCCTCCCCCACACAGAGCCACAGACCAGTGACACCACTTTTGAGACTCCATCAACCTGGTTCTTACAGGATGCCCTGCTCTGGCGATTACCTAAGGCTCCACCCCATCCAACTTACCTGTGTGCTTTTCTACAATAGCCCACACTACTAAAACATGGAGTTAGAGCAGCTCTACCTAATACATAGAAACAAACACAGGGAGGCTTCCAAAATGAGGAAACAAAGAAATATGGTCTGAACAAAAGAACAGAATAAAACTCCATAAAAAGAACTAAAAAAAAAATGGAGATAAGCAATCTATCCTATGCAGAATTCAAAACACTGGTTATTAGGATGCTCAAGGAACTCAGTGGGTACTTCAACAGCATAAAAAGACCCAGGCAGAAAGGAAGATTACACTAAGCAAAATAAAGAAAAATTTACAGGGAACCAACAGTGAAGTGGATGAAATCAAGAATCAAATCAATGTTTTGGAACATATGTAAGAAAAAAGACATCCAATCAGAACAGAAAGAAGAAAAAAGAATAAAAAAAAAAAAAAACAAGGATAGGCTAAGGAGCCTCTGGGACAACTTCAAATGTATCAACATTCAAATCATAGGGGCGCTGGAAGGAGAAGAGAAAGAGCAAGAAACTGAAAACTTATTTGAAAAAATAATGAAAGAAAACTTCCCTAATTTGGTGAAGGAAATAGACATACAAGTCCATGAAGCACAGAGAGTCACAAACAAGATGAACACAAAAGGACCACAAAAACACACATCATAATTAAAATGCCAAAGGTTAAAGATAAAGAATCTTAAAAACATCAAAAGAAAAGTAGAGAGTTACCTACAAAGGAGTTCCCATAAGACTGTCAGCTGGTTTTTCAGAAGAAACTTTGTAAGCAAGAAGGAACTGGTAAGAAGTATTCAATTTGATAAAAAGCAAGGACCTACAACCTAAGATTACTCTATCCAGAAAAGCCATCATTTAGAATGGAAGGGCAGATAAAGTGCTTCCCAGACAAAGTAAAGCTAAAGGAGTTTATCATCACCAATCCATTATTATATGTGATGCTAAAGGGATTCATTTAAGAAAAAGATGAAAACTATGAACATTAAAGTGGCAATAAATTCACAACTATCAACAAGAACCTAAAAAACAACCTAAACAAGCAGAACAGGAACAGAATCATAAATATGGAGATCATTTGGAGGCTTATCAGTTGGGAGGGGGAATAGGGAAAATGGGGGAAAAGGTGCAGGGCAAGAAGTACAAACTGGTAGGTACAGAATAGACAGGGGGATGCTAAGAACAGTATAGGAAATGGAGAAGCCAAAGAACTTATATGCGTGATCCATGGACATGAACTGAGGGTGGGGGATTGCTGGAGGGAAAGGGGGTGCTGGGTGGAGAAGGGCAAAGGAAAAAAAATTGGGACAACTATAATAGCTTAATCAATATAATACATTCTTAAAGAGCAGGAAAAAAAGAATACCCACATATAAATATTTCTTTTAATAATGAAAATCTATTACTTTCTAAATAGAATTCCTCAAGCAGGGAAATCAAAAGTAAGGTGTGGGAAAAAGTAGGTTTACAGTCATACATATGGAAAAATACAAATTAATAAATAATAATACAAGAATAAAGTCTGTATTTAAAGTACCCACAACTATAAACCTTTTGCCCACCCTTGTATATTCCTGTAACAACTCTTTCTTTTAATTACTGTCCCACAGATTAAATATTGAAAAAAAGACTTTTGTAAAATATGTGAAACCCTATACAGAATATAAAAGTAATTTTACGCTAATGAAGGGGATCAGAGCTTGCCACCCCAAAGCACGTCTTTCTGGGATTTTGGTTATTTTAAGCTATCACCATCGATCACTCTAGTATAATATGAACTAGATGCGGTGGGGGAAACTCAGCAGAGCCTAAATATCAGAGTTCACTCTGCGTGCCCTTGTCTTGTCTCTGAACATCTGCTTTTCATCTCCACGTGGGCAGCCCTCCTACCCTTTGAAGTCCCAGATGCCTACTTCCCCTCCTCAGTTCAGAAAGGCATATAAGCCTCAACTGCCCAATTTGTCTCTGGGCCCATATTCTTATGGGATCCTCCCTATGTATGCATGAGGTCTGTCTGGAAAAAGTACAATCATTGTTAACATGACAACAACAGTCTGTGCAACATCAATGTAACCTGGCAGCCAAGGAGAGTGGACTGGAATGCACATGTATGAAAAATGGAAACTTCACTGAACTAGTAAGTGGAGGCGGTAGATGCCCATTGAGTGAGCATGTGTAGTGTGTGGCCATTGCATTCAAAATGACTAGCAAGTATAGTGAAACAAATCTGCTTGAAATTTCGCATCAACCTTGGACGTTCCTCTGCGGAAACCATTCAGTTGGTTCAGAAGGCCGCTGCTATGGGCAACTGGAGATTGGCGGCTTCATCACAAGGTGCCCACACATGCATCATATCTTGGGCAGAGTTTTTTTTGTGAAACATAAAGTCACCCAGGTGACTCAGCCCTCCTACAGCCCAGATTTGGTGCCCTGTGACTTCTGGTTTTTCCCAAAACTAAAATCACCTTTGAAATGTAAGAGATTTCAGATCACTGATAAGATTCAAGAAAATACAACAAACAGGGCAGCTGATGGCAATTGGGAGAACTGTGTGAGGTCCCAAGGTGCCTCCTTTGAAGGGGCCTGAGGCATCATTGTCCTGTGTACAATGTTTCTTGTATCTTCTTCAATAAATTTATCTATTTCTCATAGTGTGTGGCTGGATACTTTCTGGACAGACCTAGTATATAATTAAATTCCGTTATTTTCATTTATTAATCTACCTCACATCAATTTAATTCTTAGATCCACTAGAACTTAAAAATGTAGAAGAAAATATCTTTCTCCCAACACTAACAAACATGGATTTAGGATCAAATGAAAATATAAAGGTACTAAATGCATTTGGCTAAATTCTGCACCGTGTTATTTAGGTGTGATTCACCCTAAAGTTTATTGGATTTGTGATTTTATCTCAACATACTTCTAAAGAACAAATTGCTAATCTGGTATTTTTCTCTTGGAATAATGTATAATATAATTCACTACGGCAAGCCAAATAATTACCTTGTAATTTGGGGGACAGTTTATTCGTGCAACCTTTTAGTAATCATATATCTCGATCCCCAAATTAATCTGTTACTGGGTTAAATCGCTCCAAATTCTTTCTTTCGCAATCTGTAAGAGTAATTGCTGCTCCAATTTCAATCACGGAGCAGTAAGTCCTGATTTACTTTGAGGCAGCTGGTTCATAAATCCCTGGATATGCATAATTTCATAGAGAAATTGAAGTCGTTTTGACATCAATAACAGTTTATCTATAACGTGAACTGCAACCACGTAAAAAGAATTAGCATTTCCTGCGTACCTTTTTCAAGCAGTTTGCCTTTGTAGACGCACAGGTTTTCCCCACCGCAGTGCTGTTGATAAACTTTTATTTCATCCCGGAAGTCTGGGTGATCGTAAGATAGATGCACATTTTTCCCCAAATAGACCATGGTGATAACCGCATTGCTATGCAGTGGTGTTTTATTAATCCTCCTTGAATCCTAGAACAAAAAAGGGGGCGCTTATTAACTAATTACCTTCTAATCCGAGTGTGACGGCATTGTACTATAAAGAGCAGAAAAGGCTATTTTTAGGTACCTAGCAATAAAACCTTTATAAAACATCAGTCTACACAGTGCACAAAAAGTGAAGCCCGTTACAAAATATATCCCTCTAGCAATTGTAGCATGCGCATTTTGGCTTTGCATTTTTAATTAAGTGCTGGGAACTTGGACAAAATTCATCAGTTTTTATTTTGCATGTGCGCATGTATTTTACATACAACCGTAAGGTCAAGGATGCTGACAGGAAACTGCTCTTAGGTCTTTTCACTGGTTCTCAAAAAAAAAAACCCCAAAACCCCTTTAAATCACATTAATTAAATAAATGTTGGTGACATAATTTTGTTCTAATTTGAACTGACATTGATTGCGATTTAGCAGTTGGTTTTGAAACTGAGTGCTCTAGCTTTCCCCTTCAGCCCTGACACCTGAGCTTATTCCGATGCGCACACGTGAGTGATTCCTTCTGTGGTCATTCTGAGGAATGGGGTCGATGTATGTGCCTAGGACTATCATTCCACAGGAGGCATTCAATTCAATAAAAAACCAACAGTGTGATTTTAAACATCAAACATACCCAACAATTAAAAAATCACCTCATAAATCTGTCAGATATTCTCTGATGTTGACCAATTTAAAGAATTTATACACTAAACAAACTTCTATTCCAGAGATTAAAAGAAATGTCCTTTCCCTTACTTTCTACTTCATATAATCTGAAGTATTTTCACAATAGTGAATGAGCATAGTGTTTGCCTAATCTTTAGGAAGAAGATGAGGAAAGGCACATTGAAAAGGGAAAAGGAGGATGAGGCAGAGAACTAGGAATGGCTCGCTGAGAGATTTTAAAAGGGCCTGGTAAAAATATTTTGACTTTAAGTGTCATAAAGAGGCCAAGTATTATTTTTAACTTACTTCACTTTTCTAAAAATCAATGTTTAGCTAAATGAAAAATGTGAACAGACCAACTTTTAGTGAATGCAAGGCAATTATTTGAGTTTGATTTTATTGAATTACAGAGGCCTTGGAAGTATGCATTCATTTTTTAAGGATCACAAAGCTGCAATAAAAATTTCTGAAGGAACTACTAAAATATTTTCATCTCTAAACTCATCCTCTTCCATTTCAAAGATTTTTTTTCATTCAATTCTATTTCTCTGAAGTAAAACCCCGAGGAAGTAACTTTGATAAATGAAATTCTACAAATGACAGTCTGAACAGTGTAAATAGAAGGGGAATTTGAGGTTTAAAATTTCAGCCAGTCGCCTTGCCTGTGGACACACGGAGCCCCCAAACGGAAATATTTCGGGGGCATCAGGAGCCATGAAGGTAAATCAGGAAGCTGGATAATTCTTTGCAGATTAGAAGCATCTCCCCGAGTCACAGTTGAAAGCAAAGGGATGATGGCAGGCCTGGCTCCCAGCTGCAAAATTACCCCACGTTTCCTCCTGCCTGGGCAGCTGTGGAGCTGTGACGTGTGTGCGTGCAGCCTGGTGCACAATCACCAGCCTATGGCACATCCAGCGCCACGATCCCACTAGAGCATTTCATGATAAAAAGAATGACATAAAAGCATCCCCCTTTTGTTAAGCAATATTTTCTAAAGTGGGATGGATTCAGAGGCAGTTCTGTGAGCTTCCGGAAGATAAGCACTATATAAATACAATGTAATAGCGGGACTGGAGTGAAGGAAAGCCTGCCTCATACGTACAAAATGAGAACTGGAAGGAGGAACATTTAAAAATAAAATAAAGAAAGTGACAGCTCTTCACCCTTTTCATTTACTCTTATTCATATTCTTTTTTTTCTGCTAAAATGTATTCCTGATAGCAAATCTCTTTTCTCCTGGGTCTAGTTATTTCATTCCTTTTTAAAATATTCCCTTATTATTGCCACCAAATAGACTTTCCTGGGTTCTAACAGGAGGCCCAAGTGACAGCTCACGATTAAATGCGTGCACTAGGACACGAACAATTGTTTCTTTCAGTTGACTAAATTGCCTCTATAGTCACCATCTTCCAAGGTTATAATGACCCCAGACTGACCAAACTGTAACAGGCCTTCACGGCCCTTTCTGCTATCCTCAAGCGAAAGTCAAATCGTCTATTAAAATTCAGCTCCATGGTTTTTATTCCCAAGTAGAGACTTATTTATTAAGAATTACTTAGTTTCTGCATAAAAATCACCAATTGTTCCACACTGGGTTTTTAACACACATCCATTCTTTGGGGGTTCCTCTATTCACCCTACCACTTTCAAAAATGCAGCTCTTTCTAACACCAAGAAGGACAGTTAAGAATAGCAGCGAGGCCTCACAGCCCCACACAACTAAGGGTTACCTTTCTGACTTCCTTCTCCAGTTGCTTCTGACTCTCCTCATTTCTTTACAGATTTTTCAGGCAAGTACAATCTGAGGTGACAAACAGCAAGGCCACTGAGTGATTAACCAGTCAGCCATTATATATTTGTAATATATAGCATTCAATTGATATATTGTTTTCACTGGGACCCTGCCCAGGCCTGTGTGGGGTGGATATAAGATTTCTATAGATGTCCAAATACATGTACTTATTGATAATGTTGGGCAGCAATTTCTTTCCATCCACATAGCCAAGCCCTGATGACCTCTGGACGTCGGAGTCTTACCTGGACCACTGTAATAAACTTCTAGTTAGTAGGGTAACCATAGGATTTATGATCCAAACTAAAACAGAGTGAAAGAGATGTTACTAATAATTATGTTAGGAAAAAAAAAGGACATTAATTTGAACTGTTCCAGGGAAGCTGGGATGCATGCTTACCTACTAATCTGTCTCCCCACTTCTAGCCTGATATCCCTCAACATCCCCCTCCTCCTGCACATCAGAGTGATCTCCTGCCACTAAACGGACTATGGGGCTTTACTGTTAAAGTCCTCCAATGATTCCTGCTACCCAAGGACATGAGGTCCAGCATTCCTCAGGCAACATAAAATGTCTAATATTCTCTAACTCCCACTGTCTCTCAACTATTGCAGTTTCTTGTGTAAACATTAAAAAGCTCAGCAACCGAACTAATTATAGTGGCACACACACTACCAACCTGTTTTTAATCTTCAGACATATAACTCTGAGTCACATGACATTGACACTATTTCCTTATACTCCCCTCAGTAGACAAGGTCAGTGTCTTAACCATTTTTACGCCCCCAATGTCTTGCTAGCGTTGGTGTCTAATGTTGGACACATACATGGAACTGTTAAGGATTCCAGATTCTGTCCTTTGCTGAGACAAAGCTATTAGTAAGTTGACCCCACCCTAAATCAGAAGCTTTCTATATTTATAGGAACTTGATAAAAATCAGCACATGAAAACCATTTGAAGGCATCCCGTTAAACAGAATGACACCTTTGGAGATTAAGCCTTGATAAGATCAACAAAAATCCTGACCATAAAAAGTGTCAAGGCAGTGTCCATGTTGACTCTGATGGCCTTAGGAAGAAGAAAATTCTGACAGGAGCCAGAAAGAGAGTGTTCATTTCCTAAAAGTTCAGGAAGCAACTGGTTACAGTGGAAACATAGAGCACCCTCACTATGCTCATTCGGTTCTTCTCTTCTCCTTCCTCGCCGCCTTTTCCTTGTTCTCTCCTCCTTCCTCCTTTGCTTTATTACGCTTTCTCTTTCCACTCTCTTCTTGCCCATTTCTTACTACTGTGTAACTCATATCACACGCTTACTCCCTTCACGCTCACAAACACGGCAGTCCTTCTGAGGCATCAGAGCTCCAAATTTTGAGGATGTTGAATTCACA
The DNA here is from genome assembly GCF_022682495.2 of Desmodus rotundus. Taxonomy (NCBI): domain Eukaryota; kingdom Metazoa; phylum Chordata; class Mammalia; order Chiroptera; family Phyllostomidae; genus Desmodus; species Desmodus rotundus. The sequence goes on from NC_071389.1 coordinate 53,022,167, forward strand.
CATGTGCATGTCCTTCCTCATTTCCTTCAACAGAATAAATTCAGTAACTCTGCTAAGAGCTAGAAATTATCCAGGTGGACTTTGCTTCGGGTGAAAAGATCCCCAAATCTGACCCTCTTAGCAAAAAGGCATTCCTTAAGCTCCAGCTGCTGCAGACACCCAGCAGCATCTTGGCTCTCCCTTTTCCCAGGGCTGTATTTCACAAGGCCATCTGCTAAGATATTCGACTGTTGAATTGGATTTTTACACTGTTTTTCAAGTCTTTTTAGTTATGTAGTTGCCAAACTGCAATGCTAATTCTAAGCAAAAACATTGTTTAAAGTAAAGCATTTGTCTGAAATAAATCAACCCTCCTATGAGATATGTTGAATAACCATATATTAAAATCATGCTGATATTTTCCTTTTTAAATTTCAAATCTGAGTCCTCTGATGAGAAAAGCCAAGACTAAAACAAATCAAAATAATGCATTGGCTAGAATGGAAACTGAAAAACTATTTTCAAAATTAATTCAAACAGGAGAAGTATACAATTTCTCTAGGAAAACTAATAATTGTTTTACTTTACTTGGAGAAAAGGGGTCTGCATCAGAAAGGTATAACTGATATCCATGATATTTTCCTCAGATGAAAAGTATAATTGAGTTTGTTTTTCATACAAATAGAGCAATATCTATTAATGAATACAATACTAATAAATATTTGATTAAATGTAAATAAAATCAAATACCTGTCCTCGACAAGCTTCATAATCTAAGACTACAAGTAAAGAATAATAAATGTACTAAGCAGAACCCAGGAAGGGGCATAAGAAAAGTGACAAAGTCCTTTTGAAGAAAGGAAGAGGTGGGATCCTATTACAATGTACAGAAATACACTATAAAGTGCAAAGCCTTTGGGGGGCTGGGAACGGTATGATCACACATCCTTCTTATCTGTCAGACACTCACAGGTAATTCATAGAAAAAGGACATTTGCCTTCTTAATAGAAATATCAGTTAGAGGTCTAACTGGTGCCTGTGTTGAAGAAATGCCTGACTGGTTACAATTATTATCATCAAAGATTTGAGAGAATAAGTCTTGGAAATACATTCCATGTGACTGATTCAAGGATGACAATGCAGGCTGCCGGTGTCAGTCCACTGGGTGTGCATACTAGTCTGCCAGTAACTAGTCATGAGACCTTGGGCGGCTTATTTAAGCTTTCTTGCCTCAGGTTCCTTATTTTTAGTGTGAAGAAATGATTTTCTTTCTTGGGTTTATTGGGTGGATAAAATGAGAAAGTATATGTAGAAGATGGATCGAAATCCCCAGCACATGGTAAAGGTCGACTCAAGAAAAAATATGATTATTGTTGTCATCATCCAATAACTTCTCTATTTTATTGAAAGTTAACAAAAGACCAAAACATAATAGCCTATAATTAAGTGAAAATAAAAGAGTATAGATGGTTTACAAGTGGGTGAATTTCTGGCAGAAAGGAATAGCCAAAGAACACAGTGCAGAGGTGGGGAAGTGACGGACCAAACAGTTGAGGGTGTAGGGAGTAGTGAGTCCAGTTTGGCTTGGATAGGAACAGAGGCAAAGCTGGATAGGGGTAAAAATCTGACAGCCCTTGGATGCCAGTGTACCAAGCATGTCTTCGTATTCTGATATTTTGACATCTAGGGCTCAATGACCTTGGGGAGACTAACCCTTCCCAAGACTAACCAATTCCTGGAGATAGTAAGTGAACTTGCTTGGAAGAGAACTTTTCACATGCAAACCAGGCCAGAGCCCACCCCCATCTACCTCTTCTGCTATGTGACTCTTAGACTCTGGGCCAATATTCCACCCCACCCCTCCCCGCCCTAATCACTTCTGGACCAGGTACCAGACAACTCAGGACAGCTCTCACACCCCAGAGCCTACCGAAATTATTACTATTCAATCCTATAGCTGCTCACCCTGCCCCTTCTGCTCCTTTTCTCAGAAACCACAACAAAGGCTCTTGCCTGTGTTTTCTTCACACTCCCTCAGCTCCTGACTGACCCTCGGTTGGTTCTTCCCTGTACTGCCCTGTGTGACATGGTGTGATGGTTACTTTTACCTGTCACCTTAGCTGGGCCCTGATGCCAGGTACATGGTCAAATACTGTTCTGGACAGAACCCTGACTAATATACATGGCATGCCCCCTCCTCTTGGGAACTGTAAGTGGCAACGTGTCTCTCCAATGGCAATCGTCTCATCTATGGATCTCAATATACCTAGAACACAATAAAACCTACATTTTAAAATAGCCAGGCAGAAGAATGTACCTGTTCTCATTAGGAAAGAGGATCTGGTGAAGGTGTTAAGCAGGGGAGGAGCATGCCGAAAGCTATTCCACAAAGTTCAATTTAACATCATTATGTAGAATCTGCTAATACTAAGATGGACTTCATTTACCCCCACTTTCTGCATTTTACCCTCTGCTCCCGCTAACTTCCTACTTATCTTTCAAGGCCCATTCCAAATGCCACTTTCTTTCTGAATCACTCTCCAATCTCCTCATTCAGAATGAATATATCCTTCTGCTCTGTTCCCGTTGTGCTTTATTTATACCACTATGCTTGTTCTCATCACAATGCATCATGGTTAATTGTACATATTTCTGTCTCTCTTACTAAACTGCAGTCTTCCAAGAACAAGGATTTGGTCTTATTTATCTTGGTAGCCTCAGCACCTAGCAGAGTGCTTGTCATTATAAATAAAAGCTAAATTGAACTACTTGTTGATTTAGAGGCAGGACATAAGTATGTAGATGATTGCAATAGCAATAGCCTGGTTAAGAGTTTGGCAACAAGCATCTGAACCGAAGATGTAGCAGTAGGAACGAAAAAGGATTAACACACACATGAGCCATTGTTAAGGTGTCGTGATGTGCTGTCTGAGGCAGCAGCCACCTGCCATATTTGGCTGTTGGGCACCTGGAAGGTGGCCCATTCAAATGAGAAGTGCTGTAAGTATAAAATACAGAATTTAAAGATACAGTATTAAAAACTGTACAATAGTTCATTTTAATTTTTATATTGATTATACATTGAAATGGTAAATTTTGGATATACTTGGTTAAAGAAAATATACTATGAAAATACATTTCACACATTCTTTCTACCTTTTGAAATGTAGTTATTAGAAAATTAAGGTTGTTTTTCTAGCTTACAGTATATGTCTACTGGACATTTCTGATCTTTAGGATTTAGCAATTAATTTGATGTGTGATGAAGATGGAAGAGGGAATCCTAGATTTTGAGCTCAAATTACTAGAGGAAAGGTCCTGCTTTAGGAGAAATAAAGCAGTTAAATGGAGACTCGGGCTTAAATTGAAACCATGTCGAATTTGAGGGGCAGTAGGACCTACCAATCGGCATGTGGTCTTATTTACTGTGTTATTTACCATATTTTGCTGTGTATAATGTGCATCTATGTTTTTGGCCCAAACTTTCAGGAAAATAATCTCATTTTAATTTTTTAATTCAATTTTTAAGTACTTATATTTAGAAACAAAACCAATTATTGTATTCCAGGGTATTATTTTGCATATGGGTTCATTATTGCTTTCTAGAGTTACACTGTTAACACATAAGCATAAATAAAAGAATTAAAAACAGTTATATAGATGCAAAATTAGTACCATCTATCTATAATGTACATCCTTATTTTTCCCTCAAAAATTTGGGCAAAAAAGCACACATTATACACTGCAAAATACTGGCATCGTGGCAGCCTCATTTGGAGTCTAGGAGGCCAACCAGACCCAGAGAAAGCCCCGGGTTTGTTCTTCCTTGGAGAAGCTCATTGTCCTCTCTCTCACTAATCATATAAAAATTAAACGACTTGGTTTTTCTAGTTACTAAAATAACGATTAAGTAGGTTTTTATCTGAAAGTCTGCACTTTCACATTTATAAGCACTATTTATGGGACTATCCACCTCTTCAGTACACTGCTACGTAGAGTAGGTGGCAAGCAATCCTGAGTGAGAACACAAAAGTCTGCAGATGGATGAGATAAACCTCAGAGCAAATTCTAACTAATCTCATAGATTCTGTAAAAGCAGTGCAAAGCTCTGCAGGCCCTAGAACAAAATGAAACAAAGCAACAGGGCACAGACGCAATTTGCTGGGTGGTGAGACCTACCACCCTCATCCTTTGGCTCAATGGATCAACCCCCAGAGACACAGTCCACAGAATCCAGGGACCATGTTCTACACATTCATAGAGGAACCAGACTCCTACCTCTTTCTTTCCTTTTAAGAACACTTAAAGGATGCTTTGGGGTGGTACTCATAAAATAAAGAGTGAGTTTAATCTGTGAATTAGTCAAGAGAGCCACCTCCCCTTAAACAAATCATTTCTAGATCAAAATAAAATAAATCCAAGACTAAAAGTAAAAGTTCATGAGTCACTCCGTTGTGCCAATTTTATTCTCTACCCCAGGAACCAAGGGACAAATCCAAGAGACACCTAGAAAGCTATCAAAACCACGTGGTAAGATGACTACATCCTGAATAAAAAACAAGTATCAAGATCTAAGCCTATGGTGATGCCTAGCTTTAGAGGTGAAGAAGAAGAAGGGACACGAAAAAGCAAGGCAAGAGGTAAGAGAAGATGACAAAGAAGCATGAAAAAAATAGAGTGGCATGGAAGGCAAGAGGGGAGTTTCAAGCAAGAGTCAGTAAGAGCACAAAATCCTACTACCTAAGATAAACTATGGTAAGTAGGAAACAAAAGCTGAAATGATAGAAGTAAGCCTGATTATACTACTACATAAAATAAATGTAATTGGACTAAGCTCACTTATTAAAGGAACAGAGATTCTTGGCTTGAAATAAACACAGAGCACTCATATGTTGCATAAATACTTTAAAGCCTAAAGCTTAAATGTAAAGACATCAAAGGCTGAAAATAAAAGAAATATATATTAAATGCTAATCTAAGAAATAAGGAAAAATTAAATACTAATCTGAAGAAAATAAGGTAAACGACAATTAGCCAAAATAGATTTTAAGGACCAAAATAATAAGTAATAAAAAGGATCCTTTTTTAATGATTAAAAAAAATCACTTCACCCATAAAAAAGAGTAATCCTAAGTCTGAGAGCATATAACAAGATGTTCTCAACATTTACAAAATAGAACTTGCCATTTACAAAACAAAGCAAGGAGATATTGATGAATCTACAATTACAGAGAACAATCATTAGAATTCGGAAACTGGGAGACCACACTGATTTTTTAAAATGCTAAGTATGTAAAAATACAAATGACATAATTTACATTTCTTATCTATTGGGCATTTATAGAACGCTGATTCCAAAATTTAGAGAATCACAATCTTTACAGAAACTGAACATATATTAGCCTACAAAGCAAGTTTTCACAAATACCAAAGAATCAAAATCATACAGAACAGGAATAAGCAGCTTTTAAAAAGTAACATTCAGTGAACACAAAGGGAGTACTTAGAATTAAAATAAGGCAGTAGAAGAAAAATCTCAGCAGTATGTGTGGAAAGTAAAAGTGAAGAAATTTCCCAGCAAGTAGAATAAAAAGACAAAGAAGTAGAAAATGGGAGAGAAAAGCTAAGAATATTAAAGCATCAGTTTAGTAGTTCTAACATTCCCAAAATAGGGATTTCAAAAAGAGAAATCAGAAGGGGGGTTTCTTAGGGGTTTTTTTTAAAGACCAGGCCAAACTGAAGACTTGTGACTCAAGACATAGACATGCTAAGGTCTGTCAAAGCCAGGCTGCCTGCCGACGCCGTGCTGCACTTCTCCCCTCAGAATGGCCACACGAAGCTGCCTCCCATGCTCACCTGTGTTTCACTTGTCATGCCCCTGGGTGGAGAAGTTGCTGCTCTCTCCTCTGAGCCCATTTACAGGAGCTCATTCACCCAACTGTATTCCTCTTGATGTCCACTGTCTGGCCCATACCCTCTAGGACCTTCTAGATGCCCTGACTCTGGTGAGCTCCATTTCCTTAGGACACACTTGTGACCTGGCTTCTCGGACTTCCCCAGAAGAGGTTCTTAAAACTATTTCTAAAGAAACAGCCCTAGACCCTGACTCAAAAACTCCATTCAGTTTATTTTCTCCTGGAAATATTATCCTTTTGTTACAATGCCAGCTTTGAGTTTATTTCTAAAGTTTTATGCATATAAGTGATAGTACACCAAAGAAAAGCAGGGACTCCGTTACCACACGTGTTAGTACGGTAGTTGCTCTGGGAAGCAATAGGGGATGCGAAGGCTCAGGACCAGGGGCTCAGAATATGACGGTAGTCTTCTACCTCGTTAAGAAGTAACAGTGTGAACATGGGTGTTTGCTTGATTATTGTTGTTTAACTTGTACATGTCAATTTTTTGTATTCTTATGGTTTATGAGACATTTAAACTTAAAACTATGAACAGGTAGAGTTTATCTCAGTAATATATCTTAACATAAAAAAATCAAATGTTGCCAGCAAGTGAGGATGATGAGGAAGTCACTTTATGTGCTAAGTGGGTACCACATCCTTTGAGATAGCATGTTTGTGGGCCTACTACCAGCAGGCAAAGTGTTGAAAATAAGTTAGTAGATGTGGTAGATTCTATTATTGGTCCAAATATTCACTGCCACTGTCTGGGAGAAGATATTTCCCACTCTATTAATGTCAGGTTTGAGACTGGAGTTCAAGCGCAAGTGGCATGTGTCAGTTCTGAGTGGAATCTTAAAAGCATTCCATGGTTCTGCTGTCGTGAGGCCGACACAGACAGGGACAGCGCCTCAAGTCTAGGTCCCAGAATTTCAGCTGACCAACAACAGATAATGATGAGAACAAGAAATAAACCTGTGTTGTCATAATCTGAGTTGCCTGGGGTTGTTCGTTAGACTAAGTGACAGCAGACTACTCTTCAGAGAACTTTGAAGCAGCAAAGAAGAAAACCAGAAGTCTAAGGCTGCAGAATGTGAGGAAAGCATTTGGTTACTTTATATGAAGCCTAGGTACATTGAGAGACAGAGATGAATATTGGAGAGACAATAAAAATACAAATTAAAGAGGAGAATGGCAGACAATGTTAAGTGCGTGCATAGTGGAAAAGGATAAGATTAAGGACACAGAGCAGAGGGAGGGCCTCAGAGATGAGGGATAGAATGCTTTCTCAGAGACTGTAACAAAGGAAGAAAACTGGTGAAAATAGAAGTGAAAGCAGGAAATTTGAGCAAGAACAAGGAAGATAGTCCCAGTTTCTTCAGAAAGTTATTGGTGAGGACAGATGCTGAGAGTGAAATGCAGACAAAAAGTAAATAAAGCACTTAAGAGTGAAGTTGGTTACAATGGCATTTTTCACAAAACTAAAACAAATTATTTTAAAATGTATATGAAACCACAAAAGACCCCAAACAGCCAAAGCAATCTTGAAAAAGAAGAAAGCTAGAGGTATGATGCTTCCTGGTTTCAAACTATACTACAAAGCTAAAGTAAACAAAACATAATGGTATTAAAATAAAAACAGAGGCACAGATCAATGGAACAGAATAGAGCCCAGAATTATCCTACACATACATGAACAATTAACTTACAGCAAAGGAGCTAGGAACATACAATGGGGAAAAAATAGTCTCTTCAATAAATGGTGCTGAGAAAACTGGATAGCTACATGCAAAAGAATTGAACTAGACACTATCCTATATCATACACAAAAATTAATTCAAGATGGATTAAAGACTTGAATGTAAGACCTGAAACTATAAAGTTCCTAGAAAAAAAACATAGGCAGTAAAGTTCTTGATAAGCCCCTTGTCTTAGTGGGTTATTGTTATTATTATTATTTTTTTGGATATAACTCCAAAGCCAAGGAAAACAAAAGCAAAATAAACAAATGGGATTACACTAAACTACAAAGCTTCTGTACAGCAAATGAACCCATAAGCAAAACTAAAAGGTAACCTATTGAATGGGAGAAGATATTTGGAAATCATATCCAATAAGGGGTTAATACTCAAAATATATTTTTAAGAAACTCACATAACTCAACAACATAAAAACAAAAGCACCAAATTATAAAATGGACAGATGATCTAAAGTTCCAGTGGTGTCCAACCTTTTGACGTCTCTGCACCACACTGGAAAAAGGAGAATTGTCTTGGGCCACACACTAAATACATTACAACACATAATCACAAAAAACCTCATAATGTTTTAAGTAAATTTATGATTTTGTGTTGGGCCACATTGACAGCCTTCCTGGGCTACATGTGGCCCGTGGGCTGCAGGTTGGACACTCCTGACAGACATTTTTCCAAAGAAGATGTACACAGGGCCAGCAGGCACATAAGAAGATGTTCAACATCACTAATTGTCAGGGAAATGCAAATCAAAACCACAGCTACAAACCACAGCTATAGATTCTCATCACCTTACACCTGTTAGGATGGCTCTTATCAAAAAGGCATCAAATAACAAGTGTTGGAAAGGATGTGAAGAAAAGGGAACCCTTGTAAACTGGGACAGCCACTATGGAAAGCTGCATGTAGATTCCTCAAAAAGTCAAGGTAAGAACTACCACATCACCCAGCTATTCCACTTCTGGACATTTATCTGAAGATACAAAAATACTGATTCAAAAAGAGATATGCACCCATAGGTTCACTGTAGCATTATTTACAATATCAAGATGTGGCAATAACCTAAGTGTCCAACAAGTAACAAATGATTAAAGAAGATGTGATACAGACATGCACACACATAGAATGGAATACTACTCTGCCATAAACAGGAAAATTGCCATTTGTAACAACATGGATGGACCTTGAGGGTATTATGCCAAGTGAAAAAAGTCAGACGTACTAAGGCAAATATTGTATGATATCACTTGTATGTGGAATCTAAAAAAATGAGCAAATAAAGAAAATACATTCATAGATACAGAAAACAGATTGGTGTTTACTGGAGGGGATGGGTACTGGGGAGGAGGTGAAATGGTCGAAGGGGATCAGTTGTGTGGTGCTGGTTGGGAACTAGACTTATTGTGGTAAACACTATGTAGTGTGTATAAATATCTAATTATAATATACTCTTGAAATTTATATATACACATAGGGTCCAGCACAAATAATGCCACTTTTTTATTATAAAATATTTTATTACAAAATCAAAGCCTGTAATTCTGTAACACCACAATATCACACTCAAGCACACCATATGACATTTTAGGTGAAATTTTTTAATTAAAACTATAAATTATCACACCCATATTATTACCCTGCCAAGCACACTCAAGCAGGTGTTACTTCTGCTGGACCCTGTATATATTTATATGGATATTCTTGTATACCAATTTTGCCACATTATATATTTTTTCAAGGATGAGATTGGTTTTGAACAGCCAGCATGCCGCCTATGTGCGTGTTGGTATGACACTCCCTGATTCTCAATCAGGGAGATGTTCACCCAGCCACCTTCTAACAATCACGAAAGTTACAGATAATTGCAATTATATGTATATATAAAAAATATGTACATGTATACTGGCACACACACACACACACACACACACACTGGCCTTAGGACTAGTCTTCAGTATTTTGAAGAAATAAGTATAGCAAAGTAAAATATTTTCAAAGAAAATTGAAATAATTGTTTTCTAAATACTATACAGTGATTTGCCAATAATCATTAAAAATAAGCTTTAGTAAGATATTTTATATAGTATATTTTTGTTACATTTAAGTTTCTGAATTTTCATAAATTAAATGTTAAAATATTTTTGACATGGTTGAAAGAGCAAATTTAAAAAATAATTTCAAAATGAGTAGGGTACAAACTAAATTTGATCACACAAATCAGTGTATTTTTATCAATTGTGCAATCAGTTACTAAACTACTCAAATATTTGATTTCACATTCATTCAAGCTTATAATTACATTTATAAAAGTATTATATTTCTTTATGCAAGTCATTCTGCCTTTGATTTCCTTAAATTATTTTACTGCACATCTAGAAATTAAATAATGCAATGTAATCTCTGCTAAATTAATAAAAGAAAACTTGATTCCATAATCACCCTGGTAAAGACGGGTTCTAAGCTATTTGGAGCAGTGGTTGGATGAAATCTTCTCCTTCTCCACGTTTCAGATCTATTTTCCCTTGTGATTTTTCCATCCGGGGGAGGAGATGGAGGAGGAATAGGCATCATGTAACTGTTAATGTTCAGAAGCTGATATCGATTCATTCCCTGTGAATTGTCCATGGAATTCCTGAACTTCATCGCTGCCTTCTTGCCCTGGAATCACATTTCATGACAGAAGAACCAGTGAACAGAGAAGTGGTGACTCAATGTCATCCAAAATTAGAGACAAGGCTGTATGATTGGCATTGCATGCAAACACAACTGATAAAAATAGGCCAGCTCTGCACACTCCAGTCTGTTTGAAGTATCCACAGCAGATTAAATTTTCATGAATTTCTAATCTTATCTAAATATATTTTTAAACCAAATATACAGTGATGGTATCTCTATAGTACTTTTGGAATTTCCCCTCAACAGTCCATTAAATCTATGTATAATTAAACAATTTAGAGTTAAGCAGTTTGAAATGTTTACTTTGAAGCAGGTTTGAACTGTCCACTTAACAATGGGGTGTCAGCACTTTCTTCATATTTGTTTCACCCATCCAGGTGTTATAATATTCCTGGATAATATAATATTAAGGTACCAAATACAGATACTAACCTAAGACTCTTTTTAGCTTATTTTTCCCTAGAAATTCAACCCATCCAAATAAAGCTACCCAAGATAACTACACAAGTACACTGATGTAAATGAATGGATACACACATGTAACAAATTTAGTGGAGCTTTCAAGTCCATTAATAGGAGAATATTTAACTACATTTCATTTTGTTTTTATAATAGATTCTCACCAGCTTCAAAAAGAATAGGGTAAATCTATTCATCCAGACATAAAAGGACCCATGTGGTATAATCATACATTTCTTTTAAATAACTTATATATAATTTTGACAAAATTGAAAATAACTGGAAGATTTGAACATAAGGTTGTTATGGGGATTTGGATTATTGGGAAAGAAATCATTTTGCATTTTATAAATCTTTGTATTATTTGACAGTTTAATTAACATGTATTACCTTAACAATTACAAAGTACCAAAAGTTACCATTGAACATGTTACATCTTTCAGTTATATTTGAGTCTTTAAATTTTCACAAATTGTAATTTTTGTGTATCTGAGGTAGTTTTCCAAACATTAAATCATTTAAAATCATTTTTATCCACTTTATATCCATTTATTTTTTTCTGATTTTAAATCATTTTTTTATTTTTCAATTACAGTTGACATACATTAGTGTATTAGTTTCGGATGTACACCCCAGTGACGTGACATTATATAACTTACTAAGTGATTATCCTGATAAATAGCCTATCCACCTGACACCATACATAGTCACTAGAATATTACTGACTCTGTTCCCTGTGCTGTACTTTACATCCCCATGACTATGCTGTAACAACCAATTTGTACTTCTTAATCCCTTCACCTTTTTCCCCCATGCACCCCCAACCCCTTTCCTTTGGGCAACTGTCAAAATGTTCTCTATATCTATGTCTATTTCTGTTTGTTTTGATTTTTAGATTCAATTGTTGATAGATATGTATTTATTGCCATTTTATTGTTCATAGTTTTGACCTTCTTAAAGAAGACCCTTTAATATTTTACACAGTACTGTTCTGGTGGTGATGAACTCCTTTAGCTTGTTCTTGTCTGGGAAGCTTTTTTCTGTCCTTCAATTGTAAATGATAGCTTTTCTGGGTAGAGTAATCCTGGTTGTAGGTCCTTGCTTTTCTTCATTTTGAATATTTCTTGCTAATTCCTTTTGGTCTGTAAAGTTTCTGTTGAGAAATCAGCTGACAGTCTTAGGGTAGTGCCCTTGAATTAACTGATATTCTCTTGCTACTTTTAGATTTTCTCTTTGTCTTTAACCTTTTGAATTTTATGTGTCTTGGTGTGGGCCTCTTAGGGTTCATCTTTTTCAGGACTCTGCACTTACTGGACTTGAATGTCTATTTCCTTCACCAGTTTAGAGAAGTTTTCTGTCATTTTTTCAAATAGGTTTTCAATTTCTTGCTCTCTCTCTCTTCTCCTTCTGTCACTCCTATGATGTGAATGTTGGTACACTTGAAGTTGTCCCAGAGGCTCATTACACTCTTCTCATGTTTTTGGATTCTTTTTGCTTTTTGCCTTTTTTGATTGGTGGTGGTTTTTTTTTTTTTGCTTCCTTATATTCCAAATTGCTGATTCCCTGTAAATTAGTCTTTATTTCAGTTAGTGTATCCTTCATTTCTGACTGGTACACTTTTATGCTGTTGAGGTCCTCATTAAGTTCATTGAGCATCTTATAACCAGTATTCGGAAGTCTGCATCTAGTAGATTGCTTATTTCCATCCTGTTTAGTTCTTTTTCTGGAGTTTTGTTCTGTTCTTTCATTTGTTCTTTTGTTCTGTTCTGTCTCTTCATTTTGGCAGCTTCCCTATATTTGTTTTTTTGTATTAGATACAGCTGCTATGTCTCCTAGGCTTGGTAGAGTGGCCCAATGTAGTAGGTGTCCTGTAGGGTCCAGTGACACAGCCTCCCCTAATATACAAGCTGGGCACTCAAGTCATATCCCCCTCCATGTGGGCTGTGTACACCCCCCTTTTATAGTTGAGCCTTGATTGCTGTTGGCACATCAGTGAGAGGGATTTACCTTCAGGCTGAATAGCTAGCTGCAAGTCTGGCTGCAACCACTGACCTCCGACCAGCTGTGCATTGGGGCACACACCACAGAGCAGGACTAACTTCAATGGGGCTTTGGTATCTGCTGAGTCTGTCCCTTGAGTGTGTCACTCATGGAGGTGGTTGGGTGGTGATGCTTTGACATGGTCTGAAGCTGTCCACTGTAGGTGTTGCCTCTGGGGCTTCCTAGAACGTGCAGGCCAAGGTCACTTCTTTTCTGCCCTGAGCCACCCAAAATAAGCTACAAAGCAAACTGCCAATGGCTGCTACTTGTGTTGGGCTTGGAGGTGCCCCAGCAAGGCAAAGTTGTGAACTAAGGCTGGCTGCTTCTAGCGCTGGGCCTGGGGCCACTTATCGAGAGGTACAGGGCATGCTCAGGCCAGATGCTGCTTGTTTGGAAGATTTTAGGAAAATCTGAATCATGAGGCAAGATAGGCCATTAGTATGGAAAAGCTGCAGGAAACAGCTTGGGTGGGCCTGAAAGTTGGCTGGGACAGGGCCTCAGAAAATCACCAAGGTGGGGCAAACAGTGTTAACCAGGTTGATGGAGTCCCATGCATGGTGCCTGCATTTTATACCAGTTTATTTGGTATGGCTTTAAATTCATTTTCAGTCAATTTATTCTTTATTTTGATATGCTTAAGTAGTAAAAAGTAAATTTTAAGAAAGGGAATTCATTCTCCAAACATTTCTCATTATAAATAAATAAAAGCAGGTGAAGTAAAGGCATGTATAGTTCAATTTTGGTTGAAGCCAACACTTATATGAACAGAGAAGGATTTAAATAGATATTCACCAAGTTGTTTAGAATTGTTAGAATGGTTCATATTGCAGGTGTTATTTATGTTCTCGTTTTACTTTTTCTACATTTTCCCTTTGTCTGAGATGGTGTGCATTGATATTGCAATAAAATATAAATTAAAGAAATGAAAAAAATAACAATAAAATGAATAAATGGAAAACTTTTAGAGCTTGGGGAATTATTTTTTAATTTCTAGGTAGTTGTCAGTCAAATGCATGCCTTATTTGGAAATGGTTTAATAATTTTTTTAAAAGGGGCATTTTTAGCTCATGGCATCTTGAACATCTTTCCATACCAGTACAAATACCTCTACCTTATTATTGTAAACACTCTTTAATATATTACAACACTTTAAAACAATACCCTATTAAATTTCCAGGTATCTTGTAATTGTTCACTATTATAATAATAAATATTCTTGAATGTACTGCTGTCCACACACAAGTGTATCCCTAGGAAAAATCCCTGTAGGTTAAAATGCTTGAGCATGTTCATTCAAAGTGGTGACAGATGTTCCCATATTGCTTTCACAATAGTTGTACCAATTCCTGTTTCTGTCAACAGTGTATGAGAAACTCTCATTCCAAGGATAATCATTTCGATCAAGTCATTATTTTTACTCAATTGCATTTCAACCAGCCTGTTTGTTACCAAATTGCTTTTGCCTAAACCAAAGACCCTAACTCCTGATATTCACAAAGATCAACCTGCTTATGTCTGTTGGGCCTTCAAACAAGTCCCATGGGCACACCGCACCTTTCTTTAATCTTTAAGAAGGCAGTACAAATTTATCGGGGGCTCACTACATCCTCGTCAATCATGCGCACTATGAGTCTTTAGGACTTTCTTGTCTGACTTTATATTAAATCACTTTTATCATCAATGCCATTGAAAAATTATACATCTTTTCTGGCAGTATATTTTGTTTATGTACATTGTAGTATAAAGTTTCAGTAAGTTAGAGACTTTTGCCTGCCCTGATAATTTATATACCACCGATGCTTAGAACAATACCTCCGTGGTAGTAAGTGCCCAATAAATATTTACTGAGTGAAAAGTGTAAGCTTAGCTAGTTTAAATGAATATGGGATTTATCTCAATTTTGTTAGCCATGGAAGTTACCATTAAGTGTCTGTCCCTCAATCACTCACACCCCAAAACTTGAAAAGCAGAAAATATAAGGCCCTGTGAATATTTAATTAGTAAATCCACTCAGTGGCTCAAGGATGATTTGGAAAATCACCTGAAATAAAAAATACCTTCCTAGCCCAACAGAACTTGAATATTATCTGATTGATAGTATTCACACGTCTTACAGGACAATGTATCTATCAAAGTATATAGTACAATAATACTTAAAGGAGCTTAGAAAAATTATATAGTCACCTTGGCAAACATGGAAAGTGCCCATCCAAGTACTATCTAGGGTCGAGGATATATCACCCATTGGACTTTGAATATTTTCAGTCTTAATGGCAACGTTATTCTTAGAGCACACAGAGGGTTTTAGCCAGAGACCTTTGCGTTTTTAATGAGACGGGTGTATCAAGCCATCTTAGCCTGATGCCGTTAACATTCCATTCTACCAAATCTGCTCATTCTGATTCCATGCTCACCAGGCAACCTTCTCATTGTGATATGGCTTCCCGTGTGGGTCTGCCTACAGGGGGAGATGCACCCTTCCTACAAACTTCTATTGCTTGACAGCTGTGGTTTCATGGTCCCTCATTACGATTTTGTTCTGCATTCTGGTTTACTAGGCAGAGAAAAATTAGCTTGCTGTGAGTTATTTTCGCTAGTCTGAGACAGTGTCTCAGGATCTGACCATTTCTGAAACTAGCCGAAACAGGAAATGTCTGGGCCATGAGGCGACCAGGTCCTAGAAAGCGCAAACCTAATTGACTTATGACCCAGTAAGTTCCCTTTTCTGGGGAAGCTTTAGGCAGTCTTTAGGTTTAATTTCCCCTGCTTTCTGATAAACTACTATTAAGTTATAATAAGGCTTGTCAAAAGTGCTACATAAACTGTAAACCATATTAAATGGATTAAAATATTATCATTTTTAGTCATATTTATACTTTTATTGTGAAAAATCATTTATATGGATTAATTCTTTAGTGTTTGTCAATATTAGATAAAAATATTTTAATTTCATACATCTCATGTTTCCTAAAAAGGAACGGTATTAAATTCACCCATTTCAACCAATTACTATTTCACCAATTACTATTGTATTATGATACAGGTTCTTAAGCTGGTAAATGTTTCTTCTTTGTGTTAGAAATACAAACAACACCCTCCCTAGTTACTGAGTGTCTTAATTATGTTTCCCTGTTTAAGGAACTCGTGTTTTATAGTTGCTATACTTCCTTTCCGTGCTCTATTAAAATCACTGGAAATTATCTGAGACATAACCTTGGAAAGGAAGCAGAGTCAAGCTCTTGTTTGTGATTAATTCAGCATTTTTTTTAAAGATAGACATTCTTTTCCTTCTCTAGCCAACGTTCCCCAGAGTCAAACTTGAAGCAATTTCATACACTGATGGTAAAGTAAATCAGCATGCAAATGCAACCCTATTCTTGGAAAGTTTCATTTTCTAGGTTTCATGCATTCAAAATTTGGAAGCAGTCAACACTGGGTCTATTCGGATAGAAGGCATATCTGTCTGTAAAAAGTTCCTCTTTGTTTTTCATACAACCCTTCAAATTAATGAGAGATCACCTTATATTATTACAAATCCACTCCTTACTCTTTTTGCTCAATAACACAGAAATTATAGGCTATCCCATTAGAGCAAGATAATTAAATAGAACATCATAAGTGCTCAATAAGTGCACAATACAAATTTCACTGAGTAGATCGATTAAATCTAGCATCTTAAATACTGTGATAATCTAATATTCTAACCAAGAATAAAGAGATAGGTCCTGAAGAAGTAATATTTACCACAATGGGAAATGGAGCATCATTTTCCAGTGGCGAGGTTTTTGATCTGGACCCCGAAGGTACCTTTGGAACAGCTCCTACTGCAGGATTACTGGGAAGAGGCTGTAATCGAATTGGAGGCTGTGTAATTCCTGGGGCAGTGTATGGTCGAGGGGCTGTCTAGACAATTAAGGGAAAAAATCCACTTAAATTAGTATTTTGACATGTTTCCAGAACCAATTAATAACCCACCAAATTGACTAGAGTAATTAATGGTGCTTTTTCACGGAACAGATTAAACTTTAATTATGTCCTTCCATTATGCATACCCTTATGACCCAAAGTATTTGTTAGAGCATATGGCGTGGAAGTCCTCTACATCACTAAATGCCACAATTACAGAGTATTCTAGACAAAGGAGACGTTTGTTCTCTGTTAGGTTCCTGTATTTATTCATACGGTAAACTCGCTGACAATACCTAATTTACGCTGTGCACAGAATGACTTTGCTCAATTAAATGTTAAGTTGAATAATGTTCCTATTTTAGAGATCTAAAGAGATATGACTGGAATGGAGTCATTCCTATTTAAACGTTTTCAACATAAATTCTACTGAGAATCCTTTAAGTCTTAAGATTAGTGCTGAAGTAAAGCACTGTGATTCAAAAAAGAGGAAAGGTAAGTGCCTAACGGTAATGCATTGCTATTTAGTCAACTTTTTCCTTGAAATGTTAGGAAAACAAAAAAGAAAAATAGTCACTGGCAACTTTGGAAAACTGAGAAACTGAGATTTTTTTTGGCAGGCTGGATATTTTCCACTGGCCCCTCTTCTCTGCCCTGCTCTGGTCTCTGGGACTCATTTCTTTACGGATTACACCAACTCACCTCAGGATTCCAACTAGATTTGGCCAGTGAAAGGCACTGGTAGGAGATCAAAAGAGGAGGAAATGAGATCAGGGTCTTAATTCTCTTGGGCCCTTCTTACCAACGTCGTGATGGGCCAGCTAGGTCCCTCCACCAAAGTCCACAGCTCTGTCAGGAAGTCCTCTGCTGGCTTACACGCAGGAGAGCTTCTCTATGCAAATCCTACTTTCCCCTTGAGGCCGGGGTGGCATGGTTTCCCAGGGCTGACCCCAGCACGCCAAACATCCCTGGTTGTTTTCCCTTAACCCTGCCCGAATCTTTGTAAATAGTTTCTTTATTAAACCCTTCCTAATTACCCTATTTGTGTGAGCCATCTGTTTCCTGCTGAGACTCTGACTGATACACTTTCTAATCAAGAATATGCTGCAGAGAATACCAAACACGCCCGTATGGAGCATCAGCAGTGTCTGTTGTGGCACTGACAGAACATATGAGGTTGGTATAAAGATCAGCAATGTTACGAAAGTGGAAGAAACAAGACTTTTGGCCCAGCTGTTCTGTTATAATAAAATAGTGGAAAACCTGTTAAGAATAATACAGGCATATTTGGACAAGAAGGTGTGAGGAGAGTAGTATATAAATGACTCATAGTAAGGTTTACTACATTGACTCTGAAGAATGGTGAACAAAACATTCAACTCTGTAAAAGTGTAAATACATAAAAATGACAGGGCAGCTTCTGCCACCAAAGGTTGGTCTTTGTGCCATCCTGACAAGCGTGTCATATGTGCTAAATCTCTGGTTTTAGTAAGTCAATATTTATTGGATTCCAATTATAAGCACTATGAGGAGATTAAAAAGTAATTTTTAACATCTAATGGTGACACAAGACAATTAGTGCCACCGAACCACATAAATACTGCCAAAGAGAACATACAATAAAATACCTGAGAACTAACAGCACTTAGATCCACAGTTATTTGGAATAAGCCAATGAGACTGAAAAATAAAAGTTTCACAGAAGCAGGTGTGTTCTACCCAAATGGATGAGCAACAGAAGAAAAATGGAGGAGCAGAGAGGAGGAAGGGCAAATCTGACCATCGGGGTGAGAAGAGAACACAGGTAATACCCCCAACTGCCTTTCTCCACTAGTGATAGAATTTTTATCACGAAGCATGGCTACATTTTCCTAGCATCTCTGGCAATTCTGTGTAGATAGATTCCTCAGTTCAGACTAAAAGATGTGAGCAGAAGTGATACATGAACCTTCCAGGTCATGTGCTTAGCGAGAAGGAGTCAGCTTTCGATGGCTCTATGGAGTAGAGATGGCACAGCCGCTGGGATTCGCGTATGTGTCCTGGGGTTGGGAGCGCATCCTTAATGTTCACTGCACACGATCCTACATCCTGACCAACACCGGAAACCAAGTGGATTGACTAGAACAGCACTCGATTTCGTGAAACAGAACGTAAGCCTATGTAAGCCCCAAAAAGAAAGGCTGTAAAACCCACAAAGAAAAACGAAGAGGTTTCTGAACAAGGAAATCAGATCACCCAAAAGAATTCCTTTGAACTCTGGAAAACAAACATGCTTTAAGACTTTCTCGTGTCAAATAATCCAACTGAACACAAAAGCATTGAGAATCTAATGTAGGAATTCAAAAAAGCAGGTTACTATAAACTAGAACATGATCAATTGGCTGTTGTGTTCTAAATTTTATTTCTCCACATTTGCATACAGATATTCAGTTAGATGAATGTGGCAGTCGAATGTTTAACTGATTACATTTATCTCCAAAAACAAATCTGCACCATTCAGCTAACAGCTGTGAGCTACAAACTGTTGTAGTTCACATCAAAAGCCACCTTAAATTTGCTATATTTTAAATTGCTCATAATATACTTTCTTGGAATAAATATGTCACTCTAGCTTAACATTTTCAAATCTGTACCAGAATGTGAATCAAAATTGACTACCTGGTGATTATTCAGCTTAGCTGAGCATTTCTAATTCTTAGTGGATGATCTCCGGGGCTGAATTTTCCAAGCCTGTGCAGAATTAGTGGAATGACTTTCCAGAGTTTTAATGGGAACGATGCAGCTAAAAGCCTATATATTATTTTGAAAATCTAGGTGCAATTAGTGACCAATGCAATAACTATCCCCTGGATATTTTCCTTATTCACTCAAGAAAGTTAAAAGATAAAAATCGATGGCAATATCCCAAAAGGATTATTATCTTCGTCTCAATGGCACTTGGAGGTCAGGAGTCAAATGCAGAGGATATGTATCCAGGGTGAGAAAACAAAGCGGAGGACTCGAATGTCTGTAGAATGGGAACTACAATTCCGAGACCACAGTGGCGATCTTGTCCAGTGCAGAAGCACCGTAGGGGTGACCAAGGGAAGAATTGTGGCTTACCAGATAGAAAGGCTTCTGAAGTGCTGGTGTCAGTGTTTCCTGTAATTTTTAAATTACTTTCTCATTCCTGCCACATTAAGATCTCCTGGATGTATCATAAACTACTTATTGAGGGTGTTCAGCTGGAAAATTGAAAAGAAAGTCTTTCAAGGGTTTTTCCTCCCTGAAACAGGTGGGAAGATAGAAAACAGCACTTGATTGTTTCTTTTGTTTCACTCAGTTTAAGCGTTTGAGAGTCTAGTAAATTTGCCACATAAAAAAAGAATAATTTGTATACATATACATTTAAATGAAGCCTGGAAATATGGTAACAAGAAAGGGAAGGCAGTTGCTTTTCATAACCTAAGCTGTTCACCCAGAAATGTCAAAACGTATTTACCTTTTGCAGAATGTCAAATCTTAACACTGTTTGTGATGAACCTGCCTTAACAACCTGTGAAAGCACTGCAATTTCTCCATAAACACCGTGCAATCCAAAAAAACGTTCACGCTAACTAGGAAATATATCAGGCTCCACAAAGCAAGAATAAAGACTAATCAAGCAATTCATTTACAACTGAAACCATCAACCTCCAGCAAATATTTTACAGATCTTTTCTTGTATCTATATTGTTCAAGCTACCTTACCTTCAAGCAAATACCACCTCTAGGTTATAAATGAATCGAACTGGAAGGAGAGGTCGGTGTGCAATTTCTTTAAATAGAATCTCTACATATTTAATTATTTTCATCTTAGAGTGTCTGCACACACTTTTGATAAATGAAGCAAAAATGTAAGTATCTGGCCCCAAATGCTATAGAGTGCCACTCAATTTGTGTGCACACATAAGCTAGCTCTACAAGCAAGGTGAGAGTAGAGGGAACATCAAGGACAAAATGCAGAGATCAAAAACAGCACAAATATGTAACAACTAGTGGTTCAATTGGCTGCATCGTAGAATGCTAAAGGGTAATTGTGGGAATAGCTAAATTGAGTTCATATGGTTTAGGGTCTTAAATGTCAGGTGAAAGAGTCTGATTTTCTATAGGTGACACAAAGCAAGTGAAGGTGTTTTAACATGAAAATAACGTAAGTAATCTGTACTTAAAGCCAGCGGTCCCCAAACTTTTTGGCACCAGAGACTGGTTTTGTAGAGGGCAATTTTTCCACAGATAGCCTGGTGGGGGGCAGAGGCATGAAAAGGCAGGCTTGGCACGTCCGCATGTTGACGGCGCTTCTGCTTGCTTGCCCACCCACAGGAGGCTGAGCTCGGATGGTAAAGCAAGCAAAGCTTTGCTCACTCACCCACTGCTCACCTGCTGTGTGGCCCAGGTCCTACCAGGCCACAGAATGGTACCAATCCGCAGCCCGGAGTTGGGGACCCCTGCTTAAAGCAACTTATTTTAGCAATAACAACCAAAATGTATTCAACGGGAGTGATAATTGATTAAAGGTGGAGCATTCCATAGAGACAGAGTTGAACAGATACAAGACTATGTTTTTATTCAGTGGAATTCTTAGGATCATGCAGACATGTACCCAGAGAGCATTCTTTCTTATAATTTATAAGAAATCATGAATTAATGACTCGGGACAGTGCATGATGGTATTAAATATGACTCACCAGTGTTACTGGACTAGAAGATCCGTCCTCAACCAGACCACTGTGGCCACGACTAGCCTTTGGGCCCCCTGGGGGGTGGGGTGACAGGACGGGCATGCTTTTTTCTATAGACCATCTCATGGGCTCTCCCTAGAATAAGACAGTAAGTTACTACACCGATGCATAGTTAATAATCTAGGTCAGGTTCGTGCCTACCAAGTAAAAAACTACTACATGATTAAAGAAGTCTTTCATCATTACTTTCAAAATGTTCCTTCTCAGGCCTATCATCATGGTCAGAAAACGCTTCCACAGCTGGGCTGGGGATTTGGATGTGGCAGTGCAGGGCAGGAAATGAGCCTGCTTCATTCGGAGAAATAACTGTCCTCATAGAAATAGCTATAGGGGCGGTGTATCTTCAGTCTGGGCAAAAATATGTATTAACCGGCTTTAAGCAGATCACTGTAAGAAGCATGGTGTTCCACATTCCTCTGACCAGTCAAGAATACCAGAAAGTATTTCTTTTCTACCTTAAAAAATCATTAAATAATGACCTAAGCAAAAGGATTGCCTATTACATGAAAGAGGCCAAAAACAGGTCTTTCCCTAAGTGCAACTATAAAGCGAAAACTGTTACAAACTAAAAACACACAGGGAGGAACTGGAGTGTCTATCACAAGTCTGCCGATCCTGCAGCCGCCCGTCTATCTCGTCAGTGTGCCTGGCAGTCTGGGCGCCAGCGGACTGCACACTGCTTCAGGCAGCGCCCGTCACTCTTCATTTCCAGTAACCATTTTTCTCCATCAACACTTCAGCAGTAAGTTACAGAATCTATAACTCAGTCCTTGATGTAGGACAATATTGGCCAAGTTGAATTAACCACAAATCTCTGCACACTAACTCTTCTGATCTTGAAAAACTGGCCTGTCTTCTGTTATTTAACAACACTTTTGTAACGAGATTATCTTTTGACCGTGATAAAATAGACATATTTGAGTCTATCAGGCCAGAGGGAAAACTTACAGTCTTATATGGCAAGTGATGCTACAGAAGCTTTACAAATATTCATCAGTTTGTGAAAAGTGTCTTAGGCCTCACATTTGTAATATGACACAGAAAATAAAGAACAGCATGTGCATTTGAACGGCTCAAGGAACTGAATAAAACTGCCAACCTAAACGGAAACCTTTCAGACACACCTAATTGAATATCTGGTCTTGATTCAAATGTATGTATTTCATGCATTCCCTTCAAAGAAGGATGTCAAATACAAAATTAAAAAACAAACAGGGAATTTTGAAATGCCTCATGCAAAATGCCTAAACCTTATGCTGTTGTTTGTTTGCTAAGGTTTTTCCTACCACATATTCTCACGGGACACGTGCGAAAATGTGCCATTGGAGAATTCTTCAAATGCCCTGTTTCCCATCGGCTTGGGAACATAACCATCATTTTTACTTTCTTAAGAAAAAAACTCCTACAGCCTCCATCACCTATCAGTCAAGAAAATACAAAAACAAAATTCCAAACTTGAGAAGAATGTTTTCAAGCTTTTCTTTGAAAGGTTTATGCCTTCTAAGCCTATTTTGCACGGGCAGCTCCTCTTTTGTCATGATTTCCTGTAATAAGGGTGGCCAAGATTTAGGCGGAGTGAAACCAGCATCTGACCTCAGCTATGAGTTACCCCAAAGGAAAGTGCCCCAAGGAACTTCAATAATAGCACCACTGGCTTTCAAAATCATAAAATAATACCACGAAGTCAAAGAGAGTTATGTAGCTTCTTACCTTAAATCTCTGAATTCGCTCCTTTCTAGCTAAGGTCTCCAGTTTCTTTTTAATTTCAAGCTGATGGTAACGCTAAGCATACAAGAAAGAATGGAGGAGAGATTCATATCAATTACAGCAACAAATTGTTTAGAGAAAAATAATCCTCCCAGCTGACTGTATTCTCAATTACCCTTCCTGTCATTGAGATGGAGAAGAATCACCTGCTTTGGTGTGCAAGTGGGAATATAAATTGGTACAACTCTTTGGAAAGCCAATATAACATGTATCAGACAGTTAAAAGTGTCCCTACCCTTTAACCAGTAAATTTTACATCTAAACTTACGAGGAAATCTGATTTTTTTAATTAAAAAAATGCGTGAAGCATGAAAGTACTGTCTAAAAGGTCTACTTGTTGTTGGTAGTGTTGTTCTCTTCAAAGCAAAAAATTCAGAAGCCCAACAAACCTTAACAGAATAGTGAAGTTTTTGGTACATCTATATAATGGAATACAATATAATCATTAAAATAAGGTTCATAAAGATTTTGTTTTTAAAAAATGGAAAATACAGCCCTGGCTGGTATAGCTCAGTGGATTGAGTGCCAGCCTACAAACCAAAGGGTCACCAGTTTGATTCCCAGTCAGGGCACATACTTGGGTTGTGGGCCAGGTCCCCAGTTGGGGGCGTGTGGCAGGCAACCACACATTGATGTTTCTCTCCCTTTTTTTCCCTCCCTTCCCCTTTCTCTAAAAAGAAATAAATAAAATCTTTAAAAATGGAAAATATAGAAAAAAGGTTCGAGAATATAGAAGGATATAGAGAAAAGGATATAGAAAAAGGATAGAAGGACACAGAAATGCAATTTAACTCGTCAAGTTCATGTTGTGTGCCTGTTCCCACACTAGACACATGTTCCGTGTTCTTCATCTCCCCTTGAACAACCGTACCTGCTAAGCTATCTTATTTTACAGTGAAGAAACTGAAGGAGAGAACCATGAATTCGCCCCCAGGTCACACATCTCATCAGTGTTTGAACTTTGTTCTCTCTGACACTAACTTTCTATTTGTTTTAGTTAGTTTGTTTGTTTTTCACAAAATCTTGTTTCTCTCAAAATACAGCATGCTTTTTATTAATGTATAATATGAGTGGAGACTAAAAGCAAATATGAATATGTAAACAGCAGTTGTCTCTGAGAGGAGGCATATTTCCTTTTTATATTTTCTTGTGTTTTCCAAATTTTCTATAATGTATTATCATATAATTGAAAAGTAAAAATCATGTAAAAATAATCTGCTTATAACTCTAGTTGAAATCATGCAGGCACACTTAGGGCGTTTTAAAGAGTGATTTTTCTCTGCTCCTGAGCTGCTCCTGCCTCCCTCCCTAACCAGCACCCTCCCTTTCTTCTCCCGCCCTTCCAGCTCCCTCACCCACCTACCACCAAGCTTTATGAGATTCGGTATTAACCACCTTCCATCATCTATTCATTCCTCACTCCCCTCAGTCACCCACTCCCACCACCCTTCTCTTCCCCATCCCTGGAACTACTTCCACCAAGGCCACTAACGTCTTTGTTGTCTGGGTCAAACCTCATTGCTTTTGTCCCAGTACTCCTGTCATCAACCACTCTGCCGCTCTCGAGAACCTCCTGCTCCCAGGGCACCAACCATCAGGCACATTTTCCCACCACCTGCGGGTTCTCTTCCAGCCTATGCTGTTGCTCCTGATCTGCGGTGCACTCAGCACCCGCCACGCTGGAGACCTCCGAGTTCCTCTGGGCTCCCTCTCCTTCACCCTCTGCACTCGTCAGTGTCAGCCTCTCTCCTTCCCCGTCTCTGTGGACAGCTGCGTCTCCCCAGCGCTTCCACTCCCGCTGCCAGCCCACGCCCTTTGGCAACAGCTTCCTCATTGACCTCCCACCTCCAATCTTTTCCAGCTCATTAATCCATCTTCCACATTTTTAGCAACATCATCTTTCTAAAACAGCTCTGCTCATTTGTTTCACTCCCCTGCTAAACAATGTTTCTTCACCTCATCGCCTACACCCCAGTCCCAGCTTGCAGTTGAAGGCCCTCCAGAAACTGGGCGCCGACTTAGTGGAGAGTGTCCCATCCTGACACTCTTGTAACGAATGCACTGTGCTGGCTGACCTCAGACAGCTTTCCTTTCTGCCCTCTATGTCCTCTGAAATGCCTTTCTCATGTTTTCGTGTGGTGTCTCACTCAGTTTCCAAGGTCCAGTTCAAAGAGCAGGACCTCTGTGCAGCTTCTGCTGACTCTCACAGAGGCAAGGCACCAATCCCTTCTGTTCTGAGCTTAATCCATCTGTTCCTTTCTTCTTTTATTTCATCACTTTCTACAGTATTTTCTTAAAATTATATCTCACAGATATACATCACATAGCCTCATAATGATATATAGTAAGCCTGCAGTTAATGTCTGTTGTATGAATGAATTCATGAATCTTAATATAACTATATTAGTAAACAGCATCAACCTAAACTAAATTTGAGGCAAATATGGCAATTTAGAAATATTCCATTTGTTAATTAATTTATATATTATAATTATATATTATATATTACATTTCACCATTTATCTATGACATGTATTCCAAGCTTTAAGAATACACAAAGATGCTTAAATAATAGCATATTTAGCCATTATAATGTGTGAGTTATATGCAAGTTTGGAAAACCAAATTTCAAGGATCAAGGCTAATATAGAACTCTGTGCCTACTGATTAAGTTTGAAATTAAGTGTAGACAAATTTTACACTGTCTATTTTTTAATATTAGTTATAGAATTGCAACTAATACTTTTCTAAGCAAGTGAATGCGGGGGTCACTAATAATGATTCTATGTAACTCATATAAGCACAAAATGAATTCCTAAATTAACAGGCCATATACACCTTGAGTGAACACCACACTTGCTCAATAAATGGTAGCATAATTTTCAGTGGCACTAAGCTTAGCATCGGTTTACTGATGATTCTACAGTTGTTTATAAGTGTTTACTGTACCCACAGGTCAATGGTGATATGAGCCAAGTTTTCTGATTTATTGCTGTATGTTCAAGCCAAGAAGTGACATGCTTCTTCAAAGAGATTAAAATGCTGTTGATGCTTGAAACTACAAATTTCATGGAGCAAGGCTAAAATAATTTATCAAGCTAGCTAGATATCCTACTAAAAATGCCATGTCAGATTTTTTAAAAAGTTGTTGATGCTTGGATTGTAAATCTATGCTGACCAATGTGGCCTGAAGGAGGAGGGACAGCAGATGTTTCAATGCCTATTCCTCGCAATTTAGCATACGGCTGAGCTTCAGAGCCTTAAAAGAATAACAAATCTGAAATAATTCATGGCAGTGAAATTACTGATATTTAAACAGATGCCACTTTTTTTTAGCAAATGGAAATTGAGGTACAGATGGTGAGGACTGGTATGTTTTAGAGTAGCCATTATGGATTAAAATCTACATTTGTTAAATTAAATATCACGAAATATATAGCGGTGTCCATATTTTTCTCAAACTAGGAAGGAGGAAAGCTTACTTTAGTCTGTTGCCTCCTTGCTACCTCGAGAGATATAGAGCATTTCTCAGGCTACCTTCTTCCGTTCTTCTTAAATGAAATACAGGGAGAATCCCCCTGCCTGCCTCTGGATACAGAAGTACTACTAATTATCATATTAGAAAACATCAGTTACAAAGAAAATAGTAAATGTTTGTACCTCCATATCAAGAACCTTATGGAAAATAGCCTGGGCTAAGCACTCCCGGATATATCTTTGGTGATCCCTCTTCATGATATTTAGTTTGTATTCTTTTTCTGAAAGTATTCTTCCACTTCTTGTGATCTGTCATGAATAAATAAAGCACACAGAGAAATACAAAGCAGAAAATGTATTGTTAGTCACTAAAAAAGCAGAGGGAGGGAGGGAGGAGAGAGGGAGAGAGAGAGAGAGAGGCAGTCTCTTAAGCCTAAAGGAGTATGCTACTATGGTTGCTAAACTTTCACTTTTCATAAATATTGCATAAGGCAAAAAAAAAAAGAGAAAGGCAGTCTTATATATCCATCCCTGTGAAAACACACCCAGGTGGTGCACTTGTTGTTTTAAACACGGTTTTCATCAGAGTAGCCATTTTCCCTTGATGGAACCCAGGTGTTCTCATCTCTCGTTTTGCGGGCTTTCTGGAGGAAGCGGGGGGTGCCACCCTGGAACAGTAAGTAGGAGCAGTGATCACAGGACTGATGATTCCCAGGAAATAAACTTTGAAGGACAAAACATGGAAGCTACAGAGGCTCTCATCAGTCTGTTTTTAAAATAATTGGCTTCATTACTTTGTTTTCACACTGCTTTTTCTTCTTCCTTCACTCTCCAGCCCAGAATGTAATTTCATGTGTTGTGATTCAGAATTTTTGTTAGATTATGCAGTGCTGCAAATACAAAGTAATCAGTTGGTTTCAACCAGCAACACTGCATGTCCCAGGAATGGTAGTTTCTGTTTTATATTTACAGTTGACCCTGAACAACACGGGGTTTAGGGGTACCCACTCCCATGCAGTCAAAAATCTGCATATAATTTTTGAATCCTCAAAAACTTAGTTGTCCCTTAGTATCTATGGGGGAATCAGTGCCAGGATGCCTGATGATACAAAAACCCATGCTCGAGGATGCTCAAGTCCCCTCTATAAAATGACATAAGTCAATGCACACAGTTGGCCTTCAGCATGTGCAGCTCAGAAACAACACAGGTATTTATTGGGAAAAAATCCACATATGAGTGGTCCCGTGTAGTTCAAACCTGTTATGTGTTATTTAAGGCTCAACTGTACTTGTTTTCCTTTTCCTTTAATCTTCCCTATGGGTACATTATTTTTTTGTATCTTTATGTATAAGGGTGTTATTTTTCCTTAAGTTGGAAAAACCAGCCTAGCGGTTGTCTGATCTCTCCAACTAGACTAGAAGTTCCTATAAGGCAAAAGTTCTGAAACTTGAGACTGCATCAGAATCATATAGAAGGCAAATTGAAAAAAAAAATGGTTGGGATTTTGATGGGGGTTACATTAAATCAGTATATTGCTTTGGATAATATGGCCATTTTAATTTGGTACAGCCGCTATGGAAAAGCAGTATGGACATTTCTCAAAAAATTAAAAATGGCATTACCATATGACCCAACAACCCCTCTAATGGGTATCTAACCCCCAAATTTGAAAACATTTATTTGTAAAGATATATGTACCTCTGCAACCAGACGCTGCCAACAGTGCAGGCTCATTGTGTGGGCATGGGGTGAGCTGGGGCAACTTGTCCCCCCAGAAATAGCAACCAGAGGACCTTCAAGGGCAAAACACTGAAATCTCATTAATTTGGAGCCCCATCAGCCACCATGTTCCCCTGGGACCGGATCACAGGGGAGCAGGGGAGGCACCCACCTTCCTAGGGTACACAGGCCATTTTCTATTGCCTCACAGAGGTCTAAGAATGCCAGAGAGGTGCAAGAGGGTTTTTAAAAAACAAACTTGTGCTTCAGCACCATGTACTGGAAAACAATAGAAAGACTTGTTATCCATCTGCTTGAGAACTGCCATGCGTACAGAGATGCCTAGAGAGAGAAGGAACCCATTGAATATCATGAATAACCCATGTAATAATGCAGTTCGGAAAGAAAATGAAGACTCTCCAGAAAATAAACAAAGATATGGAAATGTGTGATTTAAATGACAGAGAATTCAAGAATACAGTTGTGAAAAAAACTGAACAAGATACAAAAACCCACAGATAGGCAGTTTAATAAACTCAGAAACCTAGTCCATGAACAAAATGAGTACTTTACCAAAGACAGTGAAACTTTAGAAAAGAACCAAATAGAAATTCTGGAGATGAAGAACTCAATAAAAGATATCAAGAATGAACTAGCAAGTATAGGAAATAGAGCTGACCAGATGGGGGAAAGAATAAGAGATATCAAAGATAGAAATCTAGAAATTACACAGAGGGGAAAAGAAACACTTGAGCAGAAAAAAAAATATGAAAGAACTCTGCAAGATCTAACTGACTCTATCAAAAAGAGCAATATAAAAGTAATAGGCATACTAGAAGAAGAGAGGGAGGAAGGAAGGGAGAGCCTATTCAAAGAGTTGAAGAGAACGTCCCAAACTACAGAAAGAGCCAGATCCTCAAATCCAAGAAGCAAACAGAACACCTAATTATCTCAATCCAAAAAGGACCTCTTGAAGGTGCACTGCAGTAAAACAAAAATGAATGACAAAGAACGAACTCTCAAGGCAGCCATGGAAAAGAAGAAAATCCCCTATAAACAAAAGCCACCAGGTTATCATCAGACTTCTCCACAGAAACTCTGCAAGCCAGGAGAGAGTAGGACCAAATATTTAAACTACTAAAAGAGAGAAATTACCAGCCAAGAACAATATATCCAGCAAAGTTATTCTTTAGACATAAAGAAAAAAAATGAAGGTGTTTTCAAACATATGGAAGCTGAGGGAATTTATCACCAGAAGACATTCATTGTAGAAAATACTCAAGGGGGTTATTCTACCTGAAACAAAGAACAAAAGGTCACAAAACTACAAGTAAGATCACCAACAAACTTACAACACAAACGTGGAAAATTTGTGACAACAAAAACATGAAATGGGAGGGGGTAGAGGTCTGAGTCTGTAAAGGAGACAAAAACACACAGTGGAGAGAAGAAAGCCTCTTCAGTAAATGGGGCTGGAAGAATTGGAAAGCCACATGCAAAAGAATGAAATTAGACTATGCTTTGCCCCCCCCATACAAAAATTAATTCAAAATGGGTTAAGACCTAATTATAAGATATGAAAAAATAAATTACATAGAAGAAAAATAGGTACTGACCTCATAGACCTCAGTCTTAGAGAAGATTTTTGTGAATTTGACCCCAAAGACCAGGGAAGTAGGAGCAAAACTAAATGAGACTATATCAAATAAAGTGCTTCTGCACAGCAAAAGAAACAGACAACAAAACAAAAAGGCAACCAACCGAATGAGAAAAGATATTTGCAAACCGCTCCAACAACTCATAAACTTAACACTAAGCAAACAAACAATTCCATTAAAAAATAGGCAGAGGACCAGAACAGACACTTCTCCCAAGAAGACACACAAATTCTCCACAGACTTACGAAGAGATGCACAACTTCACTGGCCCTAAGGAAAAATGAAATACTGCCATGTGCGACAACATGGATGGACCTTGAGAATATTACGCCCAGCAAAACAACTCAGTCACAAAAGCCATATGATTTCATTCACATGTGGGACGTAAAACTGACACGCATGGACAACAGCATGGTGGTTACCAGAAGGCAGGGGGATGGGTAGTAAAGCGTAAAGGGGACGAATATATGGTGATGGAAGATGATTTGACTTTGCATGTGGGCACACAATGCAATATATGGATCATGTATCATAGAAATGCACACATGAAGCCTATGTAACCGTGTTATCCCATGTTACCCCCAATATTTTTAAATAAAATTAAAAACTAAAATGAATTGATTGGCCTCACCCTATAGTTTCTGACTCGATAGGTCTGGGGTGGGGCTTTAAAATTTGCTTTTTCTAATAAGTTCCCAGGTAATGCTGAACATTGATGACTTAGGGAGTATAACAGGAAAACTTCTCCAGAGAAAGAGCTGTATCTTCCTTATTCGAGTTGCCACGCACATAACCAAGGTTCAATTAAGTGTTTGTTAATGATGTCGAGAAGTAAATGCAAAGTTCTTCCCATGTATACATGAAGCTCATATTTTATTACCCAGAGAAGTAATGTTAATCATAACCACAGTAATTACAACAACCATTTATTAAACATTTCTAATTGCCACAACGATCGGAGGGCTGGGGATCATTATCTGCATTTTACAATGAGAACGTTGGAGCTCAGACACTTAAATGATTTGCTCAAGAGTCTACGTCTTGTAAATGACAGAGCCAACTTTCAGCCAGGTCTGCCTGATAACGAAGCCATGGGAGACAAGACGCCAGCCGCTGTGAGACCTATCCAGCCAGAGTGCCAAGCACACACTTAGAAACGCAGCACATACCCTTTCAACTCCACAGCAACAAGACTTAAGGAAAACTGGCTGTGTTTTAAGAAGGTAAACAGCAAAACTCTTTAGTCACACTTTCTATAACTATACCCATTTCTTGCAATGGAAAGCTACAGTATTTTTAAAAGGTTTTCACATTACATTTAGAGGAATAGAAATTTTGTGGAAATGATAGTTTGGAGCTAGCAAAGTAAATTAATGTGTCAATAAGCCATCCCAGAAAAATGAAACTTTTTAAAAATCCAAAGAGAAATTTTGAACTGTTTGTGTCTGACGCACCAGATTCTCTGATTATTAAATACAATATATGTGTGTGTATATATATATGTATATATATATTTTTCCTAAAGACAGTAAAGTCCTTTCTATCCTTAATCCTTAATATTCTTGCTCCATCTACTCTGTTCAGTAAATATGTTGAGTAAGTGAATGGACAAAGAAGTGAAATATGATATTGGAAACTCAGGGTTTTTCCTCAATAATTTATAAGCTGCCTTAGTAGTTGTTGTGACCTCCTTTCGTCTCTTCTGAAATACAGCCTCAAAAGGATAAATCAGACCTTTGGAGATGAAGCAGTTTTTCTGAAATGGAGATCGGTGGGGAGATGCCACTAATTAGTTCAAAGAGAAAGCCAGAAAAAAGGAGAGAATTATTGGACTTAGTGAAACAAAAGGGCAGGCAGAAAGTAAACCAGTCTTACCAGCCCTGATCTGAGGAGATGCCGCCTTATCCTTGTATTGTTAAAATATCCAGCCAGGTGTTTGTCGGTAAGACTATTGTATGCTGCAAGTAATCTGAAACAGAAGAATGAAGCCATTAAGGTTTTATGAAGTGTTCTTGATAACCAAGGCAACTCTTGACTTTCTCCTCCCCACACTGTCCATAGCCTCATTCAGGCAGCCAGCCATTCATGTGTATGTTTAATAAACAGGTACTATTGAACATCTACTGTTTTCTAGGTTTTATGATAAGAACTGGGATATAGTCCTGACATGGTCTACCCTGAAGACAAGTATGAAAATCAGATATGAACAATTAAATTGGTGTAAAAAAATCCAACAACAGAAGGGTGTAAAAAGCCCTGGGGATGTGGAGCGGGAGAGCCTCAGTTGTCAGGAATGTCTTCACGGAGGAAGCTTGATGGAAAAGGTGGGGGTCCCTCAGGGGACCCTTCATTCTCCTGTTACACCCTACGTGCTCCCTCAATCTTACCTGCACTTCCTCAACATGCTTGTTCATGCCTTCAGGATACAGTGCACCCACAGTCCTTCCACTGCAAAGGACTGTCCCTCACCTGCTGGCTAGTGACCAATACCTGTGATGCACAAGCATCTCTCCTCCTGGGAAACATTTCCTGACACACTCTAGGTGCGCTACGGTACCTTCCACTCACTCCCCTATGCCCTTGAGTTGCACTACACGTCACACAATATGTTATTGTTTGTTTCTCAATCGCTTCTGAGACTAGATTTCAAGGTCGGGCGGTGCACTGTTCCCGGTAAGCCCGCTGATGTCAGGTGCTGTGCGCCTAAACCATGATGCGTTCAATAAATGAAGCCACGATGTTGTTTGGGGCTCGTTCTCACTGCTGTAAATCTCTCTCCAAGTTTGAGCTCGGATGTTTAGAAGCTTTAGGTTTCTTATAGGTACCTAGAAATTTCTCACTCAGAACCAAAACAAATCATTGATCACTTTGGATTCTTAGGGTCTTTTATTTTAAGAGTTAATAGGGGACAAACCGGTTCCTTGATTATAAGCTATACCTTGGTAGATGGTCAATTTAAGACTGTAAATAAAAGTTGGATGCTATTCTTCTGTTTTAACCTACACTTTATTACATAGTATTACTCGACAAAAGTACATACACACATAGGCATGTCTGTATATATGTATGCAAATGTGTACGTTCATATACATACATATGCAATAAATTGGTATCTACATGAGTGTATGTGTATACAGAAACAGAGACAGGCCGAGAACGAGAGCACTCCAGCCCAAACACAGCCCTAACGGAAAGCCGTCTTTAAAGAGATACATATCCTGTTGCCTTAACAATGATTTACAATCTGGACATTTTTTACGCAGCTGTTCCTTAACTTATTCAAAGACTAGAACAGGGAGGGACTCATATAGACAATCAAGTAAATGACATTAGCAACTCTTTTACTTAGCTGTTTGCACTGCCTTAATTACAAGGAGAAGGAATAGCGACCTTTTCCTATCTCTTTTCTCGTTAACGCCCCTCTCAGGAAAGTTTCATGTTGTCAAATGGTAAGGAAATTTTAATTTTGTGCACAAAAGAGACTGAAAAGCAGTTACAAACCCCAGAATTGCAGTTGCCACGTGAGGATTGCAGACATACGAACAAGTGTGGAAACCATTATTTCACTGGGTTTATGTAAAAAGACGACCCAAGGGCTTCAGTAATGCACATACAAAGCTAGCCCCTATAATGCTTTGAAACTGTCTTTTAAATGAACTGTCTTGGTGTCCTATAGTTCATCAAAGGTTTCCTGTCTCCAAAAGGTCAACATTGTATCCCTTACCCTTTCTGAATCTCAGAATATCTTTTCAGCAACTCATTTCAGAAAGGTGAGCAGGTGTCTCTCAGACCTAACAATCGTGATTCCACAGTTCACAGATTCTTAAGATAAATCATTAGAGTGATAGCATACACAGTCTTTTGTCTGCTTTTCAGGCTCAAGCAGTTTTTTTGTTGTCGTTGTTCTGTTTTTTTTAAGAATGGTTTTGGAATAGCTGTCCGTGCTAAATAAAAACCTGATTAAATGAAGTAGGCTCAAAAAGATGGGATTATACGGACCTCTATTTCCCTATAAACTGATAAAATACGCCCTTCTTTTAATCCATACTTTGTAACATTTTTAATATTTAGGTTTTAATACCAGTACTTGGCCAGCTTTGGCACCCACCTCATTTTAAGTCTGCTTGCTCAGCTCCTACTAAATGAACCTGTGCGCGCAATTCCCCTGCTCTGGTACTTAAAGGTCCAAAAGGCTCAGTTCAATGAAAACCTTTGCACACACCTGTTTTCATACCTATCCCTATTTCAGAACGATCGAGGGTCCAGGTTGGGATGCCATCAGTGAGGCCACTCCTTCCAAGACTGCCATCACACAACTGGAGGAACAATAACTCGATGGATCAACCCCAGCATCATTTCTTTATCAGACAGTGCCTGAATTTTTTTAACTGAAACTTTAGATTAATGGATTGTTTGATAACAAGAAATTGTACTAGAGTAAGTTATATACAGATTAGTCAAACGGTTGTTATGGACTAAATGTGTTTCCCCAAAAAAAACTTGTATGTTGAAATTCTACTCCCAGTGCAATGGTATCGGGAGGTGGAGCCTTTGGGAGGTGATGAGGTCAGGAGAGTGGGTGGAGCCTTCCTGATAAGGATTAATGCTCTTATAAGAGAGACCACACAAAGCTCCCCTGTTCCTGCCCCCAGTGAAATGGCCAAGAAGAAAATGGCTTTCTGTGAAGCAGGGAGGGGGTCCTTCCCACATACAGATCTTCTGGCACTTTAACCTTGAATTTACCAGTCGCCAGAACTCTGAGGAATGGATTTCTGTTGTTAAGCCACCCAGTGGATGGTACTCTGTTACAGCAGCTGGAACACACTGAGACAGTAGTCAGTACTACATTTCCACCGTACCCACAGAAATGCCTCGCCTGTTCTGACCGTTGACGCTCCTTCCCAGGAGACGGTAGCGCTCCTGTGTCCGAGTCACACCGAGGTCATCTGATCCTTTCCGGTCGCTCCTCTTCACATCACTGGGCATGGGCTTGCAGCCTCCCTTGCATTTGTTCAGTCACAGGAGCTTTCCTGACCCAGGCACAAACGTGGAGCTTTCCTGATATTTCTGCCTTTGTCCTCTCCAGTCCCTGCCACTGTTTTTCTTTCCCCCACCCTCCCCCTTTTCTTTTCCTATTTGCCCTGGGTTTAACCCTGGGCCACATGAGGTCACCTTTCTGGGCTTGGTGACTGCATTGCACCTTGGGCACTCCTCTCCCTCTGTAAGTCACCTTCAAATCTGTGGTCAAAGCTGGACTTACTGGTCACACTGCCTCAGCCCTGCCATCCTCTCCTGCTGCCGTCCAAAGGATCCACAACTGCATGCACCAGGCCACTGCGACCATGTCACTCAAGGCCATGCTATTCACACCGAGTCCCACAGCTAACTGGCCAGACCAGTCTAACTCGCTGGCTACTTTACGAGATGGATGAGACTCTTTACTCACCCCCTGTTCATTGGATGGAGAACAACCCACTTTCTAGCCTAACACCTAGGGAAAAGTCCTCCAGGAAACAAATGCACACCCCCCACCTCTGTGGTGCCGGAGGATTCGGGCTGTGCCTGCTGAGTCACTGGGGGGGCTGCCTTCCCAGCTGCAGCCTCTCAGCACTTAATCCTCATAACCCTGCCTCCCACCATGTTGAATATAGAAATGGGGCTTTGAAGTAAGGCAGTCAGAGATTCCTATCAAACCCTCCATCTGCCCCCACAGAGAGAGTGTCTACCCCATAAAAACCCCAACTAAAAGGAGAGGCACTGAGATATTAATCCCCTATGTGTGCTAAGTACTATTTTCACGGCATTCTATAAAGGCCCAGAGATGGCACGGATCCTTCGCCGAAGAGTCCCCAGTCCCGTGGGGAGGTGTGCCTGCTCAGACAGAGTATGTGTGTGATTGATTCCTTCCTGTGTTATGGGACAATTCATTCATAAATAGTTCCCGAGAGTGTCTGAGTGTCCCGACGTCAGACCCGTGGCCCTAAGCTGGGAAAGGAGTGCAATGTCCCTATGCCATTCTGAACATCACAATGTACTTCCACATACAAACTCTTAGTTGTTTTCTTCTAAGTCCCTGGAATGTGCATTATGTCTACTACAGATCTTCTCTCTTCCTAAAATGGAAAAGCTCCCAACACAAGATTACTGTTTAATGTTAAGTCAGTCCTAGGAACACCTAAGGTAAGGCATTATAGGTCAGAGGGATTCTTCTGGCCTGCCGCAGTCTTGAAGCCCAGCCTCCTCTCCCAGCGCTGCCTGTCCCCACGCTGACTGCCCTTGTGGAGGGCAAGGCTGTAGAGGCTAACACTCCAGCTCCACCTCAATCCTGTCTTCACCACTGCTGCATCTGTCACGGGGAGCACGGGACCAAACTCCCCTCTGCCTCGGTTCTTCTACCTGCCCCAACATCCTGCACACGATTATTTATGTATTCTCTCAGACAGGAAGCTTTCTCTCCACTCTCTCTTCTTCCTGAGCCATCACTAGAATCACCTTTATAGTCCCTTTGCAAACCATATATTTGAGAAAGAATTCATATACAAAATATATAAGACATTCATAATGATGGAAAAATATGAATCATAAAATATCCTCAGAGAAATGTCATGCTACCTAGTATAAAGATAGCTAAATTTTAAATGAGGTTTCTTACAGACAGAAATTAAAAAATATCTAACTTCCATTTCTAATTAGCCATAATATTAGCATAAAAACAAAGTACTGAAATCTTTAGATCTTCTTACTCTTAAATATATATATACATTTCTGCAATCTGCTCTACTCTACAAATTTCCTTAGCAAACTTGTTCAGAGAGAATATAAAAAATAATTGTTGACATTACCAGTTTTATTTAGCTCAAATTGTGACCTAGCCAATTTCAATTAATAAAGTTTGTGTAGTTTACTATTTACTGCTGCTGTATGAAATCAAGGCAGCAACAGGGCTGCCTTCCTGATGGGGCTCTAAGGAAGAAGTCTTTTTCTTTCCCTTCCCACATTCCAGAGGCTGCCCACATGCCTTGGCCCCTGGCCCTCTCCCATGCCGAAGCCAGCAATGGCAGGTCGTCTTTCTCAGGATGCCCTCCCTCTGGCTCTGGCTCCTCTGCCTCCCTCTTCCTCATTTAGGGACGGTTGTGATTACTTACATTGGGTCCATCCTGACTAGTCCAAGATAATCTTATTTTAAGGTCAGCTGATTAGCAAGGTTAATTTCCATCTGCAATATTTATGTGCCTTGCTATGTAAAGTAACGCAGTCACATGTTCCGAGGATCAGAACATGGACATCTTTGAGGGGCCATTGTTCTGTCTTCCCTAAGGTTTTTCTTATGTGCCAGTGCCAGGGAGCAGAAACAGCAGACACTGCGTGCAATGGCTAGTGGGCTGTAACATATACTGTCTAGTGCTCAGTCATGCCAGTGACCCCCACTTTCCAAAAAGACACTTCCCAGACAGAGAAAGACAGTTTTATTTTAATTTTTTTAAAGATTTTATTTATTTACTTTTAGACAGAAGGGTAGAGAGAGAGAGAGGAGAGAAACATCAATGTGTGTTTGCCTCTTGCGTGCCCTCCGCACTGGGGACCTGGCCTGCAGCCCAGTCACATGCACTGACTGGGAATCGAACCAGTGATCCTTTGGTTCACAGGCTGGAGCTCATTCCACTGAGCCACACCAGCCAGGGCAGAAACACAGTTTTAAAACCATACCCAGGTGTACAAAACAATTTGGAGCCTACCTGGCTGTTCTAATTTTTATGTGTCAAATGTGATCACTGAAACAAATGAAGTAGAGGTACGCGAGAAGCATTTCAAGCAATTTACCGTATTTTGTCATGTATAATGTGCTCCCACATTTTGTGTGCATTATACACGGGATTATTATACCCATTATAATGCATATCCTTATTTTTCCCTCAAAAATTTGGGCAAAAACGTGTGTGTTAAACCGGCAAAATATGGTACATTTTTCTCATAAGGACATGAGTATAGAGGTAACTTACTTTATCTAGTATGTGAGAACATAAATTAGTCCATAGTACGTAATTGTATTCATGTGAAATACCATTTACTCAGCAATTAACATATTTCATTAATTTCAAATAATTGTATGAAATGCTAAGTGAGAAGAAATTTTAGCCAATTACCCTGTGGCATGCCATTGATTGACAGCTGCAAAGGATTGTAGTTATATTAAAATGTGAAACTAACCACCTTAGTATTGATGAAAGAGGTTGCTGTATATGTTTGCTACTGCATGTATATAGACGTGTCTGGGGAAGAAAAAAAAGAAGCTATATACAAGAATATGGCAGGTTCCTCACTATTAAAAGCCTCAAAATTAGATTAGAGAGAAAGATTTAATACATAAAACAATTAGAAAGCATACAGAAATGTACTTAAAAAGCACTAACGGTGGTGGTTTGGAACTGGCTCATCCTGATGCCCATGAGATAATTGTTAGAATTTTCAGTCACTTTTCAAGCCATTGTTAGCTCAAAATGGGCCATCATGGGAGTATTTGCACCTCCAAAATTGGCAAACACAACAAAAAGCAAGTTTCCCAGCACACTACTGACTGGATTTAAAAGGTACGTGTCCAGACACATCACAGGGGACAAATAAGAGGAGTCATTACATGAGTCAATGTACAGAAGTGTGCTTTACATACTTCTAACCCAGGAGTTAATCTGGTACATACATGATATTTGACCAAAGGGGTTCACATACACGCATTCCATCCCCTATCCCTAACAAAAAGAATACAAGGACGCTGGCAAACACACGGACATTATTCAGTAGCATTTCAATCAAGAAATTTTATGCAAGATATCTCTTTACATTACCACAAATGACAAGTTTCAACTCACCTACCAATCTGGAAAAACTGATTACACCATTTTATGCTTAACGGAATCAAGAGACTTAGGTGAATGAGCATAGTTTTATTACAGAAGATGAAAAGCCTGATCGAGAGGTGCTTTGCATCTCAGAGGTCACTAAATCTGCAATTTGTAGAGAGTTTGATTCTGTTCAAGGAAAACCTACAGCAAACCTCCGCTACCAAGGCAGGCTTCTAGCAATAACAGACAGGTAAGTGTTTCTGCCACAAGCACTTGTACTGGGAAAGCAAGTTAAACAAATCACAGGTCATTGTGGCTTGATTGCCTTTACGTTACAGTTCACAGGGAATGCAGTTACATCCCCGACCCAAATACCTCTTTCAGTGAGCCTCAGAAGAGATTTGCAAGGGCCCATGAATTCCAGCTGTAAGGAGAAACTCATCACACTCCAGCCGCCCAACCAAACCTAAGGTTTTGAATCTCAGCAAGATTCTTAGCGAAGTTAATAAAATCTAAATTGAAATAAATTCCCCAATTAAAATATCTGAAAGCATCATCAACAACCAGGAAAAAACAAAGAAAAATTAAACTTTTTAGCTTTCCATCACTAAAAATTGCTTGTTGATGAGAAACAAGCAATCATCAATTGTTATTGATGAGAAACAAAATTGAGGAAATATGTGATCAGAGACCTTAATTCTTAAGAGGTAACGACTTTCCTGTAATTAAAGGCAAACAAATCGATATCAAACACCTCCTGCCCAAAGTAAATTTGATGAAATAAAAAAAGGATGGGATTTGAAGCCCTTACAAGATGGAGGAGGCTGAGGAGTTCGATATTCTTCCTGTAACAATTATCACCATGACATAAAATGTTGTGACTACTTCCTAAGTGGATAATCATTGGATGATAGAAATTCGTACGTAGAAATGACCACATAAGGTCTGGCCAACTCCCTCCCTGAATTTTATATTCAGGAAACTGAGGTTCTGAAAGTAGGCATGGTTCATCTGTAAACTCAGGTGAAAGGCCTCAAAAGCAACGTCACAGTAGCTCCCAGGAATTTTATCTGGCCCTTTCCTAGGGTCCTCGTCTCACCACCTCCCACCAGAACTTCTTTCATCCGTGCTAATCACTCCTTTAGAGTCACATAAACCCCCCCTGTGTCCCTCTCGTAAGGTATAGAATGGAGCCATGGCCACAGCAAACAGCCAATATGTGTTGAATGAATGACTAAAGCAGTTAATGGAAACAAAGTATATCAGTCCAACTCCTTGACACAAATCCTTTTTTAAAAATCTATGTGCAAGGATCATAACCTTTCTTCTGCTTCAGGATAATAACTGAAAACAATCTATAACAAAAAGAGGTTCAGAAGCATGCTTTAAATACATGGGCCCTTTTCAAACGCAGAATGCTTAGTGTGGTGACCGCGCTGACCATGTCGGTTTTGCTGTTCTGTTTTTGTCACACAGAGCCTTTGCAGTGTACATGGAGTTGCATTAGAAGGAAAAAATTCCATGGAGGCAGAAAAAAAAAGTAGCCTTTTCAGGAAACTTGAAGAAAGACCAATACAGAAGAGCAATTGACATTGGGGTCAGTTATTTACCAACCCTTTGTAAGAAAACCCTTTGCCAACTAAAATTAGACCACGAGTCTCTGCTGCCTGCCACTTGCTAGAGGGTGACCGAATTGGTATCATATAAATGATTTTACATTACATTCTTCATTCTTTTTTATTTGCATCCAAACCTGCCAGATCTCGGCAATTATGCTAAATATTGATTTACAATTTCCCTCAGCTTATTCTAATGATGCAGCCAGATGAGAACTATAATATTATTTTATTTATAGCCTTAATATCATGGCTCGAAGGAAAACCAAAGCCAGTCTTGAGCTGTGCTGACTGCTGGCAGGACTGGTTTGCAGTGTTCACTGAGGAGCCAACAGGAAAGCAGCGCGTGGGCCAGCTGTGGGCCCAGGCGCACTGAGCTTGCTGAGTTCCCTACAGCATGTGGTGGGGGCCTCCACGTTCTTCTTCAGAGACTGCAGAATCTTACATCCCTGACCAGAAAATAAAAAATTTGGCTACTTAAAAATATGCATTAATAGAAAAGTAGAATCCAAATTAAGAAAGATAATGAGGCTGTTTGGAGCAAAGGTGACATAGGGAAAGTTCTAGAAATAAATAATTTTCATCACTAGTACTTACTGTTCACTTAAATTTCTGTAGGGCACACAGTAAGCACTCTATATGACAAGAAATATATATTTTTTTAATTCTTAAAACAACACTGCAAAGTACTAGGATCCTCCCCCTTCACAATGAGTAAACTGAGGTGTAACTCACAACTTGTTAAAGACGGATCCAGAATTCAAATCAGGGCCTGTTCTGCTTTGACTGATAAACTTAATTGTGTCCTATGAAGTACAGTCAAAGGTCACACAGAGCTTAGCCTGGAGAATACATGTAAGGACCCAGGTAAGGGGATGGCTGCCTCGTGAAAGACGAGGCGGCAGGATCATCATAAACAATGAATGAAAGTATAGGGATGATATTTTGGCTCAATAAAAGGAAACTGTTTAAAGATCAAAGGGATGACCTGTAGGATGATATACCCGAAAGTCCTGGAATTGTATGATTCTATGAGAGCAATGAAAGGTTTTAAGCAGGGAAATGAGATGAATTAAATATTCCATCTCTGCTTTAGACACCTATATCCCCTTGCTGTGTCTTGAGGAGGCAGGATATGGTAGTTAGGAGTTTGACCTCTCAAGTCAAATATCCTAAGTTTGAATCTTAACTTTATTATTTAGTAGGCTAGCAACCTGGGGAAAAGTACTTATAGCTTCCCCTGAAAATGGAAATAGTAGTAGTGCTACTTTAGAAAGTCATTCAGAGCATTGAATAAGTCAATATGTATAAAGCACCTAACAATTTATTTAGCACATAGTTAATGCTCAATGAATTTTGGAAGTTATCATTAAGTATATACCTCCTCTTCAATTATCAATTTAAACCCAAACTGAAATAATACAATGCAAGTAAAACTAACTACTTCTTAAAGACTTCTAGTATGAGTGATTTCTTTTCACAGTTAACTTCCCCCGTGGGCAGAAAGCCTTCCTTGAAGGAGATAACACTTAAAAATCTATTTCTTCCTATTTGTTTCTCAGAGAGTGGTTAATCATTATCTTCTTAGGAAGAAACTCGTATAAATCTGAGCACTATCTTTTTGAAGTCAGAAAGTCATGTTCCTTAATTTTCTTTTTCTATATTAGAACCTCGATGAGCGCATTAACTTTGTCCTATTCACTAGGGCCTACTATTCCAGTTACACAGAACAATGTCTGGAATGCATTTTTTGAATGTAAAAATAAATATTGTTTCTTTTTTGATCTTCAAATGCCTTTCTCACTGTCAATATCCATTTTGAGTTAACAAGTTACAAAATTGCAGTCTTTTAGAGAAGCTCTGAAAAACATCCATGTTATTCTACTTATTTCCATATTTAGAGCTGATTTAAGCAAAATCAATAAGTAGGCGAAGATTGCCTTGCATACACCCAACCTTCCTTTCCTGTGCCTTATCTCTCTCCTCAATGACAATCCTATACACAGCGATCCTTGATATTGTCAGATTCTTCTTCCTCCTCCCCCACTCCTCTTTTTCCTTTTCCGCACTCAGCTACTCTCAGAAAGCAAATGTCAGAATTGTTCAGTACACATACTGAAATGCAGTTTAGGTGCAAGATGTTTGCTAGGGACCAACATTTGTGAACAGAAGAAGGTGGAAGCAGAATTGAGCAGAGGGAGAAGTCAAAATGAACACAGACCACACACAGCCTTGGCCAACCTGGAGTAGCCAAGCCTGTATATCCCTCCACACTCAGTCACTACTGAGGGCTGCCCAGGAAGGATGTGACCTCGGACAAGGTGGTACTCTGGGTCCAAGGAAAGGAAAGGAAAGGAAAGGAAGGAAAAAAAGAAAAGAAACGAAAAGAAAAAAGACCCAGCCACCAAAGAATACCACATCAACAAAATACTATGTGTGTTGGGTGAGGAAGATGAACAAATGAACCTCTTTAAAAATCTTCCCATTTTCCCAAATTGTAACTCATCTGTGCAGTAGTGAGATTTAAAATTGTAACGCCATCTGGTCAAAAGTGAAAGAGGTTGACTAAATTTTAAATTATCAATCATTTTTTAAAAACACCCATAGTATTTTACACCACTCTACCATTTGTCGGTGTCAAAGAAATGATGCGGTTTCCTGAGTTTGTCCTGAATTCTCAGATCAGATAAGAAGAATAAATACATTACAGAAATGTGAACACTCTGGATAATTTCATTTTCATCAGAACTCTCAATTATCCAGGTCATGGTTTCTTAAAAAGGGCAACCTCATTTTCGGTGGGTCAGTGCTAATTCTCTTTGTAAAAATACATGAATTTAAGAACAGGTTACCATTTTAAATAAATTAGTTTAATTGAACAAGAAAGTGCTTTATGGCCCGGAAACATTTCCTCATCTTCCCTCCTAATTAATAGTTTGGGATTTCTCTGCTTATTTTGAGCTGTATA
This sequence comes from Desmodus rotundus, assembly GCF_022682495.2. Classification (NCBI taxonomy): domain Eukaryota; kingdom Metazoa; phylum Chordata; class Mammalia; order Chiroptera; family Phyllostomidae; genus Desmodus; species Desmodus rotundus. The sequence goes on from NC_071389.1 coordinate 53,065,682, forward strand.
TTTTATGTATTTTTGGCTGATGTACTTTGAGAAATTAATCCTAAGGACAAGGATGTGTTAAGTACTTTATTGTGATAATCATTTCATAATGTATGAGGTATGTCCAGAATGTATCCAGCCATGTGATATGAAAAATAGAGACATGTATTGAAGAAGATAAAAGATACAGAAACATTGTACATAGGACAATGATGCTTCAGTCCCCTCCAAAGTAGGCACCTTGGGACCTCACACAGTTCTCCCAATTACTACCAGCTGCCCCATCATATTTTCCTGAATCTTATTGATGGTATGAAATCTCTTCCTTTTCAGAGGTGATTTTAGTTTTGGGAAAAGCCAGAAGTCACAGGGTGCCAAATTTGGGCTGTAGTGGGGCTGAGTCACCTGGGTGATCTGATGTTTTGCCAAAAAACTCTGCACAAGATGTGATGCATGAACAGGTGCGTTGTCATGATGAAGCTGCCAGTCACCAGTTGCCCATAGCCACAGCCTTCTGAATCATTTCAATAGTTTCTACGGAGGAATGTTCAAGCTTAACGCAAAATCGTATCCAGATTCTTTTTTCTGCTTGCTCAGTCGTTTTGAAAGTGACGACCACACAGTGTAGATGCTCACTCAACAGCATTTACCGCCCCCACTGACTAGTACAGTGATGTCGTCATTGTTCACACATGTGCATTCCAGTCCACTCTCCTTGGCTGCCAGGTTACATCAGTGTCATGCAAACCGTTCTTGTTATAGTAACAATGGCTGGACTTTTTCCTGACAGACCTTGTATATGTATATAATAAAAGCATCACATTGTATATCTTAAACTAAAACAGTGTTGTCTATCAATAGTATCTCAATAAAGCTGGGATAATAAAACTAAGATGAAAACTTTTTAAAAAACTTAAAGCAACATATTCTTTGCACAAACATCAAAAGAAATACACAATAGCTGCCATTTAGTGAGTCTCTAATATGTGCCAATGTTTCTACAAGAAGGGTATTTATTGCCCCCATTTTTGAAAGAGTAAAGGAAGGCACAGAGAAATTAACTTCCCTAAGTTAACATAAGGCAAAAACTGAGATTCAAACGTATGTCTTTCTGACTCTAAAAATATCACTCTTTCCACTACAGCATGCCTGTCTCATAATTTTTAATGGAATACTGATTTTCCTTTGGAATTTCATTCCATTTCATTTAGAAGAAAAAGAAACGAGATGATTCTCATACAGTTTCAATCCTTCAGACACTTCAAACTGCTGATCATGTCCCTCTTTGAAACGCTCTTTCTGTCTCCACTTCCCACCATGATTCTAAACGTCCCTGGGCTCCGTCTCCCAGCCTCTGTGCTGAGCTCCCCTGTGCCCGCCATTGGACTTTGGGGTCTGGCTCCTGCTCCATGCTCTTGCATTTGGCTCTGAAACTTAAGATTTTCTTTTTTTTTTTCCTTCCCTGAGCCAATCTCCTCACCAAAGACAGGAACCTCAAAATCCCTCTTCACAGACTGAAGTCTGAAGTCAGCTTCACCCACTTCCTATTCTGGAAGATTCCAGCCTAGGTCAAAGCTCGAAGTCTCAAGTTTTAGAGGAAAAAAGAATTTATAGGAATGAAGAATTTAACAGTGATAATTTCATGTAAATCCTTATGAATCATGATGAAATATGACAAAAAATAGAACTACCTATTTCCAGACTACTTGTGAAATAAATATGAGGGAGGACACACAAAAATCTCGGAATTTATTTACAAAAATTGCATATTTATTCTTACGTGTTTAAACTTCAATCATCTTCAAAGTTATCTCCATTTGAAGTAATTTACCTATTGAGTCTTTATTCCACTGTTCAAAAGTTTTTTTAACTCATCCATTTTGATGCCTTTTAGTGCTTCAGCTGGGGTTTTTTTCCCCCCCCACCTCTTTCTAAAACATTTCCCTTTGAGGACTTTGTTAATCCAGGAAAACAAAAGAAAAGTCTCTCAGGGCAAGATAGGGTGAATAGGGAGGGTGGGGCATGGAGGTCATGCCATTTTGTTCAAAAACTGCTGAACATTCAGAGTGTTGTGGGGCCAGTGTACTCCAAATCACCCATCGTGAAGTGGGCAAGTGCATTGAAATTTTCACTGAAGCCAAATGCAGCCTCTCACAACAATGCCAGCTTGTACAGATGGGTTCCTAGAACTCTCACTTAGTGGGGGAAGCCTGTACTACAAGGGGCCCACCCTCCAGAAGGTAATTCCTGTTTTTAGGGGTCCCCTTTGTAGTAACTGCTCTTATGGTTTACACCACTATTTGTTTGGTTTTCTGTTACTTACAATTGAACATATTCTTAACTGATACCATCACCTTGCTGCCCAAGGACAGCAAAACTCAATAAAGGTAAGAGACTTTGGATACCTTTTATAAACACTCACTATTCAGGTTTTTTCAACAACTCAAATGAATTTCTGGAAGACAGAGTAAGTGCTTAACATGGTAGCTTGGTGACCAGCAATAGAGGGCACTCAGTAAATATTAATTGAATAAATGAGCAAAAATGTGCTCTTGGGACATCTGTCTCACTAAGATAGGAGACATATGTCAGCAATTACTGAGCTAAGTTCAGGTCATTGTCCTGAAGACGCAGAGAGGCGTGGTCATCCCCGACCAAAGGCTTTGCGGTGTGGAAGGGAAACATAAAGACTACGGGAGTAACAGGAGGGAAGTGCCCACATGGTACCTACTGGTGTGCCTTTTAAAACAATGTGTCTTAGAAACACCTTTTCAAACAGTGTTCCTTCATTAACATAGCTTTAAAAATAGGAATAATCCAGAGGAAAATGGAAAAGAAAGAAAATGACAAAAGTGCTATGATAAATCAGTTGTGATGGTAGGATTTCAATTTTATTTTCCTCTTTGTATTTTTCTGCTTGAAATAGAAAATTTTCAAAATGTAGATAAGTAATAGAAGGAAAATAGAACACCACTTGTATCCATAGTACCCAGAAATTTGAGATCCTTTGTTATAATTTATAATATAAATTATTCTAATGTATAGATTATTTTTATTTGAATCTAAACAACACAAACAATATTATTATAAATATCTTGAAGCAAGTTATGAAGACAAACAAGTTCTTAATATGAAAGCCACATAATATTCACAAATATAAAATATTACAATCCATGGCATATAGAGAATGCCAAATTAACTGCTACCATAAAACAATATGATTCAATTCAATTGAAAATCCTTAGTTTTTAATGTCGTTTCATAACTACTATGTGCAATTTATATAGCCTGTTTAGTTCCCTGCTGTTTCTTCCCTTAATTCAATATTTTGCCCTAAGAGTCTCATTAATTTATAAGTGTTTGTTACTATTAGAAGAAAATAATAACAGTCACAGAAAAATGGATCACCAGCTCAAAATGTTCAGTTTTCTACCCCAACTAGTGTCTCACACTGAGAGATGGGGAATAATTTGATTACTAATCAGACTTAACAAAAGAAAAGTTCAATACTTACTAGTAGAGATCATTGACTTACTGTCTTAATTACTTCTCCTCACTAGTCCTTTAATTATATTTTCTGTTTGCTTTGATTTTTATCTCCCTTTTGAACTTTTGGCTTCCAATCCCCACTCCCCATGACCCTCATATTCCTAAATCATTTATTTTCAATGACTCTGCATCTCCCATAAAGACCATCTTCAGCTTTTGCAGGACCAAGTAATAAAGAGCCCCAGCAGTTGCAAATGCGTTGTACTGATGTGCTAGGGCTGCCCTAACGATGTATCACAGACCGGGTAGCTCCAACAGAAATTTATCATCTCACAGGTCTGGAGGCTAGAAGTCCAGAATTACGGTATCAGCAGGATTAGGTTCCTCTGAGGGGAGGGTCTGTTCCAGGCACTTCTCTCTGGTTTCCAGATGGCCATCTTCTGCCTCTCTGATCACAGTGGTCTTCTCTCTGTACATATGTGGTCCCTAATCTCCTCTGCTATTAAGGACACCAGGCATATCAGGGCCCAGCTCACTGACCTCATTTAACCTGAACTACCTCTTTAAAGACCTCCAAATAGAGTCATCTCTGAGGTAATGGGAGTTAGGGCTTTAACACAGGAACTGGAGGGGGGGTGGCACAATTCAGCCCTTATCACAGATATAACCAAAAATGTGGCCAATTTAAGTGGGTGGCATGGATTTAGACAGAAGAAACAAAGTACCTGGTCGCTGAGTACAAGGAAACCCAAGCTACTACACTTTGATTCTCAATGATCTGAGCTGGCAAACAGAAAAGGGGAGTTGGTGATCCATCAAAAAGAGGAACAGGTAGCTTCAGGATCTTGCCACATTCACGTGCACGGCTAGGATGGATGAATAGAGGCTAATGACGCTCTCCAACGCACGCCCCCAGAGTGTGGGGAAGGAGAGATTGCACTTCGCAGTAACCTGCCCGTACACCAAACACAGTTAACTGTACGAAAGAGACAGGGGACTAAGGTTGGGAGTGAAAGGACACCTGGAACAAAACAAGAAATTGCTAAGGAAACCAGAGTCATACATCTACATTTTAAAATGTTCTTTACTTTTAAAGTATCTTGCTTATATGTTTGTGTAGTTTTTGTATGTTCTTATGTTTCACCATAAAAGCAATGGCTTGACAACAATCCTCAAATCCTAATACCTGAGACGGAATTTCGGTAAAGATGATTTTTCAAGCTGCATCTATTGCCGTTGTCACATCCTTTTGTCTTTTCTCCAGAACAACGTTAATCCAGAGACGCAAGCTCTCAGGTAAATTACTTAAGACAGGTAGGTGTATTTTCTGATATAACAACATGCAGCCCTGTTGTCGTCAATGTTGCTGTTCCCTAATTGGGACATTTGCAAGAAGAGACTGATTTAGAGCCTTTGGCCAGTGAAAGAACAAAGTAGTTCCTGCTCAGCTGGAAGCCAGGGGGATAATGGGGCCCTAGTTAACATCTGGGTTGATTTTTTGGTCAGTGCAAGATACAAATATTCCACATGGTCAAAAATACCTTTAAAAATCATTAATTTAACCCGTAAAGTACAATACTCCTGCTTTTGGGTCTACCATTGTATACAGTAACCCTTTGCATGCTGAAGTTTGAGAGCCATGGAGCGAGGCCAAAGCAAGGAACTAAATAAAAATCAAAATGCAGTATCTATACACTAAAACAATTAATTTTCCCTCAAGGGCACAGCTCAAGTCTTCTTCAAAATGATCAGGACGATCATTTAAATGAAAAATTAAGTTAATGAGCTAACTATATAAAAATGTATTTAAATAGTTGAATTGAAAGCATAAATATAGGTCCACACATTATTTGTAGTGTCACGGGTTTTACTTTGAATGTGACTCAGTTAACTGTCCTCTTTATCCTTTTTTCTTTCTTAAATATAAATCATACTCATCTTATTTGGGATTTCAAGTTTAGGGAAAAGTGCAAAGATTTTTGCAAGCTAATATGAATATCAAATCCTAGATTTTTTTCTTTTTTATAAATTCTACTTTCACTTTATTTAACAGCTTATTTTTAAATGACAGACATAATGAAACCATTCCAAAGGACACACCATTTTCAACTATTTGTATGGAGAAGTGAGTAAGCCATTGGAGGGAAAGATCCAATAATCCAATCTCCATACAACTGCTGCTGCTCTACCCCGAAACTACTAACTAACATTTAAAATTTAATTGCAATATTATCTCCCAGAATCTAAGATTTTCAATGAAAATGACATCTACGGAAACATAAAGTCTCAAAAATACATATACCCCAGGTTGATTATTTGAGGTTGATTTTTGAATTGAAAACTGAGTCAGAGTAGATTTATTTTCTCATCCCCTGAAAAAATGTCACGTAGTAATTTACAACTAAAACAGGTTGGGGAGTTTGCACTGCCCCTCCCAGTTAGAGACACCTTGACAACCCCAGTGGGCGTCATGGACCATGAAGAAGCAATACAAAAACCTACAGAAGGGAAAATCCCGGGGTGCTTTTCCTAAGGAAGTAACGCATACATGCAAATAAAATACCTCAATGGACAAAAAGAAAAGAAAAGCAAACACGGGAGAGAGGAACAACGCTACGGTAGACTGTATCTGACCGCACCTGTTCTCCATACCAGATGTTCATTGAGTGGGACAGGCATACTCCTAGGCCTCCCTAAAGACCTTCCTAGGGGAACCCAGGCAAGGATACTTCTAAGGGAATCAATTTTGAGACCCTCAAGTTGCCTCTGTACGCTCCTAAAACTGATCTACCTGAAAAACGTACTTCCAGTCACAATGACCCTTCCCTTGCCTTTTCCCTTCAGAATCTACCTGCAAGATTCTGTCTTTACAATAGAAAGGCACACATCTCACCATCTGGTGTCTTATCAGGGTGCACCGAACTTCGAAAAACACCTGAGAAACAAGAGAACAATTTGAAGTATTGTACAGATGTTGATACAACAAATTACTTTCATGACTGGGCAACAAGTAGGACCGCAATCCTTTGTTTCCAATCCTTCGCTTTCTAAACAATTGAAGGAGGACCTAAGTGCCATTTGAAAGATCACTGAAAACATTTTTTGGAGGTAGATCATTATGTGGGTTTTGGCACGTAACTCCGAAGGAATTCAAAAATTTGAGCAGCATTGTGTAACAAATCTCTTTTCATTCCCATCTACTTATATGAACAAGTTTGCTTAGCAAATGGTTAGGAGAAGACATCCCTTGTATAAAAACAAAAGAGCAGAATCTCAACAAAATGTTAAGGGAGGAAGTTAAAAAAAGATGACTCCATTCAATTTACTTCATTTAACCAGAAACAGTTTACTCCTTGAAATTAAGTTGCTAATATTTGACAGACGTTTGAATAGGAACTATTCAATTTGAATTCAACTATTTCATGACTTCAAGTCTAAAGTTCTGCGTGAGGTATTGTAGTGGTGGGTGTGAGGGTGAGTGCAGACTAGAATGCTACACGCCCATTCAGAGCAGTAGGCTGTTTGCTAATGAGAAAGGCAGAGACAAAGGGCAACAGACACTCCCATTGCAAATAACAGGGCAGATCTGTGATTATTTTGTCACTTCTGGGTGTTCATCTTCATTATCTAAAAGTTGACAATTTTATTTGCAGCAGTTGTTACTTTACTTTTGATGTAGGGCTGAGTTATCAGGGAGTACTAAGGCTGTGTTGATTCTTTCTATACCACACTTCAGCGTATTATCACTACAGAAATACTTCTGTACATTTAAAAAGTATAAGTTAATAAGTCTAAACAAAAAAAATGCTTCTAAACCTTGGCAGAATATTCCCAAACATACAACATCTTGTGTGCTTTGATGTTGTCATAAATGATAATATTTCCCATTCTTCTCATTCCTCAAAGCCAATTTACAGACGAGTGTGACTATCTCTACTTAAAGGAGCCAAGGATTCAGAGATGAACCTTTCAAGGAGCCAAAAGAGTCGTATCATTTTATTGCCATGAATGGCTGAAGGTATAAAATTGCCATTCCATCTCTAGGAATCGTGTACAACCCCCAAACAAACAGCAACTCGGGGTGAGATTTAGCAAACCAAAGAGACTACCAATGGAAATTCTCCACTCTGCAACAATTTCACTGGAGATGACAATGCCAGGAATGGTGTTTTATACCTGCCTTCCCCCCAAATACAATGCAGCTCAGATTCAAAGTCTTTGTTACAATCTGTGGCAGAAGTTTTTAAGGCTATTTATATTTACTCCAAACTCTAAGTGAACAAAGTCCGCACAGGCCCTTTGCAATTTTTCTGTCCTGTTTCATGCTGCAATTAAGTAAGCAGTGGAACTCAGAAGGAAGCCCCAAGAGAAAGCATCAGGACATCACTTATTGATTGGTGGGATTTTAGGGATTTAAAATTTCTGTTCTATTGTACAACTGCACTTTATTACCACTTTATCCTTCAAATGTAATAAGTACAAACTGCTTCAGTAATGATGGAAAAGCTTTCTCAGCTTTAATGAAACCTTTTATTTGCTACTGAAACTTTTATTATTTCCAAATGATAGCACAGGCAAGAAAAATAATCACTACTTATACTGAGGGAAAACTTCAACAATTTGAATAATTTTGTCCTTGGGTGAATTTGAAGGCATTTAGAGTTCTTATGTTTATTATTTTCATTTATTTTTGATGAACCAAAAACAAAATGTATACATGAACATATACGCACTACAACAAAATTATTTTCTAATAATACATTAAAATGCTAGATATTTATGTGCAGCTGCCATCTGTACGATGTCAGTCTGATCTGGGTAAGAATTTCTACATATTTAGGGCTCCCACAAATCTCAGCTCTTGACCATGATAGGCAATGTAGTTGAATGGTTACGCCCACAGGCTCTGAAGCTGGAACACCTGGCTTTGCATTCCAGCCCTAAACTCTCCTTCCTGTGAGATCTGTAACACGTTCCCAGTCCTCTCTTTCCTTATGTGTGGAAAGAAGGGTGACTGGAACCTGCCTCATGGAGTGGATGCAAAGATTAAATGAGGTATTTCATGTAAAACATTAGACTGGGGTGTGATGCGTGGTAAGCACTTGATAGATGTTTAGCTCTAATACGGCTTTCATACGCGAATACATCCAGGCAATACATTCTAGACGATACCACTCACTCAACAAACATCTATTGAGCTTTACTTTATGCAGAACATTTGTCCTTGGTAAAGGGGGCACAAAGATTAATGAGATACGGTGCCTACTCTCCAGGAGCTTCCAGTTGTCCTGCAAAACTATGGGTGTGATCCTAATTTCTTTCTCGAAGAGTACCATAAAACACACTCTTCCACCAGGTCACAAAGTTTCCTTTTCCCATGTGCTTGCAACTAATGGAGCTTCAGAAAAATTTCACTTCGTTTCTGAAATCTTAATCGTGCACAATTTCATAAGCAGCTACAGGTTTTTCCACATTTTAAAATAGACGATTAAATGGTCTAATCAGATTCTAACTTAGCCAAAAACTTGAAAAACACAGGAAGACAACCATGGCTGACACCTTCATTTTCCCAAATGGGGCCCCACTGCAAACAGCAGCTGCAGGAAAGCAGAGCCAGTGACGGCCTACGTGACCCGCAGCCAACTCAGGCTGCACGGGAGGTCAGCGTCAAAACGGCACAGCCCCTGAACTCCATTCGGGATAAAATAAGAAGCTTGTTTGGTCATAACTACATCACTTTCCAGAAAGTTCTGAAACTGACTTCCAACGTGGTGCCTGACATGCCTTTAGTTTCTCCAAACATGTTTACGTCACGACACTCACAGAAGTCATTACGAAATAAAACCTTTAAGTGTGACTGCAAGCCCGACGCACGACTCCTGCGGTATTCCAGACGCCACAGACCCCAAGTGATCTTAAATAAGTTGTCCTCTGCTAATTTGCTGCTCTTGAAAATGGGCAACAAATCCAATTAAAAAAGAAAACATCTTCGAATTAGTTGCAAGATAGACTGGGATATTATCTACTTACTAGATGTATCATAATAAAAAAACTATCTAATATGCATGGCATTGTTTCGTTCAGAAAGAAATTGGATATTCACTCTTCCAGTAAAAAGCCCAAGATTATCTGAGGGAGTTGGGGAGGCTGGAAGGGGGGGTGGCGGGGAACAGCCCGTATTGGCTGTGTTAACTTTCTAGAATGGATTGAATAATTGCCAAAAACGTCTTCTGAGGGGTCACCCTGCCCAAAGCAAGGGGAGATCAGCGGTAAACATACAAGTACACAACTCCTTCGTTTCTCCTTCCTTTCCCGTGTCATACCACCTTCCCTGACCAAAAGGCTATTAACGGCCCTATACGTTCCTTTTGGGACTGGGCGGATAAAAACCCAGAGGTAAGGGGCACCCTTCCCAATGCAGCCCCCCCAGCTTTAAGTTAACTCACGCCTCCTTTGTACCCAAGACGCCACAGTGAGAATTTATCTCGCTCCCGTATCTGCAAACGAATGTGTATTTTGGTGACCTCTATTTTGCATTGAAACACACGTGTTCCACACCACAGGACCCTCTGGGTCCCAGCTAACATCCCCGCTTAATGTGTGCGTTTCTCACATCCAGTTTTTAATCCTTCCAGAGTGAAAATTTCAAAAAGGGTGAACGTCGGTGAAAATAAGAGAGCAAAGGGAGGGAGGAATGCAAAGCCTAGGATTTCTGCCATCCTTCTGCAAAACAGAATCCGTATTATTTTACTCCCCGAGCCCATCCCCCCACCACCGTCGCGCTCCCTTTCGCCCCTTCGTTCTGCAGCAGGAGGGAGGAGAAGAGGCCTCTGGCTGAAGCCGCCACCTGCCGCGGCGTGGAAAAGCTCCAGTTGTCACTTACCCAGAGGGGTGAGAGTGGCTCATTTTTGCAGGATCTTTTTTGGACCCCGGGGCAGGTGCGTGGGGCCCCCCCGCGCTCGCTGGCGCCGCGACAGCCGCGCTCGCGGGCGGCTCCGCACTGCGGTCGCGGGTTCGCGGGGCACCTGGGCTGGGCTGCTGCCGCCCCTGCGCCCAAGCTACTCGCAGCCTCCCGAGCCCCCACCCACTGGCGGTATCCACAGCCTCCCGGTTGCTAAGGGAGGGGGGGAAGGCAAGCGCCCAGGTTCCGGAGAAGCCAGGGCGCTGCTGGAACTGAGCCCGGGGAAGCTAGAAGTGAAGCTCAGCTTCTAGCCCTTTTTCTGGGCCCCGACGTAGGAGGAGACCCAGGCTCCTGCTCTGTTGCCCAGGGCGCGGGGTCCCCATCACCTGTACTCCGAAAACGCACACACACAACCGGTTTAGGCTGGTGTGTTTCCTGCTAGGCCCTGGGGAAGGGCTGAGGGGTGGCTGAAGCTGCTAGTAACAGCAGGGAGCAACTACAGTGTGATGCGTTGGTTCCCAGTTGTAAAACAGACTCCAGATTGCAAGTTCAAGGGTAAGAAAGAAGTCTTTTCAGTCTGCTCTGGGTTTTTATTTTGTTTCTGCATCTGCAAGGCGCTGTAATTGGTTCATTTCTTCCTTGTAAAATTCCCATTTCGCTCCTAGCTGATGTCCCCACTCCCAGCAGGCAGGGCCGGCAGTTCCGATGCTCAGAAGGTGGGGAAGATGCAGTTACTCGATAAAGCCTGCTGGAATTGTAGCTGCACTTGAATCCGGTATGTAGAACGCAAGGCTGTAATGAAGAAGCCTGGATTTCAATGAGAGGGCCTCGGGATGGAGGAATTTTAAGTCATTGGATTCACATGACTTATTCCTAGTCCTGTTCTTGCTTTGTTGGGGTTTTGCTGCGTGACTTGATCTCTGACCTCAGGTTCCTCATGTAGAAATGACTGGCTGGACACATGGATCTCTAGTCTAACTCAGCCACGCTTACAAGTGGGTGCCGCCTCGTTAATGGCTCTCAGCTTTCCCGATATCAGAAAGGCCCACTGAACATGTCAGAGCCCGGTCTTCTTTGCATGACAGTCAAGGCCTTTCATCATCTGTCCCAGCATCTTTCATCAGCCTCACTTGTGACCACTGTCCCCACCTCTACTGCCCTAAACTCTCGCAAAACAAATCTTGTGCTGTCCCTCGAATGAGAATACACTCCCACCTCTGCTACCCGACAAACTTCTATTCCTCCTTCAACTCAGCATAAGCACCACCTTCCTTGATGTCCCCAAGTCTACTGGTGACTCCCACCTCTGGGGCCCACACTGCCTGGACATGCCTTGGTTTTACACTCATCCCCCTGTACTGCACATAATGGTCTATGGCTGCCTTTTTTATTTGTCCATGAGCTTCTCTATTTTACGTTTTTGTATTCTTAGAAGCAAACAGCACTTCAATAACTATTTGAAGTATAAATGAAGGGGAAAAATTGTTAATGTCCTCAAAATGGGAGCATTTTTATTGAGTACTTTACTAAGTGCTCTCCTCAGCCTGTTAGTGAGCCCTTACTAAGTGTTCATTAGCTCATTTAATCCACATCTCTACTCTAGGAGGCAGCACTTCTCCTCCGTTTTATACCTATTCAAACTAAGACACAGGAAAGTTAATTATTTTGCCCGAAGCCTATAAGAGCTGCTAGGTGGAAAAACCAGAATCCACATCCAACTGTGTCTGATTCTAAAGCCTCTAAGTGTTTTTAACAATAACAAACTCCTTTTCCTACAGCTCCTGTGAATTGCTGCAGAAGGCACATTTTCTATGCTGTCAGAGTTCTCTGATCTGAAAGACCGGAGGCATCCCAGTATCCCAGTGTGTGGAGGGAGGGTGGGGAGGGGGGTTTGTTGGTGGGGATGGCGGGTGGGGGGGTCCTAGCTCAATAGTTCAGATTCCAAGGCTGGTTTGGGGACCAGATGACTACAGCTAGAGAGAGGCAGAGGTTGTCAAAGAAGGAAGATGTGAGATGTAAAAGTGGCATCTGAAGCTTAAACAAGGAAGCCCTATAGATACTTAATTATCGTGCAGCCATAAAGAGGACTTGGGCCAGCGCTTCCCCATGTATGCTTACCCCCACTGACTGTTCCCAGTTCAGGCTATCCTTAATGATCACTGTAACCAGATTTCACCTGGATAAAAATTGGGAGCAAGGGAGAAGGGACTAGGGAGAGATATTATAATTTGCCCGAGTGTTGCCAACCCCTAAGGATGGTGTAAATAATATAATTTTACATAGGTACTAGTTGTTACATATTAATTTATTTGTGAAAATAGAAAATGATATTCTCTCACTGGTGGAATGAGACAGGAAATTAAAATACACTAAATAGATGCCCAGGACTCTGAAGAAATGAATCCCTAGCACTCAACTGACGGCGAGGTACCCTCAGAAGCATGCATTAACTCAAAGACGGGGTTTGAGTTCTCCACCCCTCTGAGCTGCACAATGTCACGTCCCTGATGAACTCCACAAGGGCGCTACTAATTTTCACGTCAAAAAATGCTCACTGTGAAAATGTATTGGGAATTTAGCGGGAAGGAGTTTTTATGTGAATTTCTAGTATGGAGATAGGGAACGAGAAATATGAAATTAAACCATTTTAGAGACCAAATAGGCATCGGAGTCATTTTTGTTTTCTCCCAGGAAAACGAGTCCCCGGATGTTCTCAGTGGTATCATAAATGTATAAAAGAGCTCTGTTTTGTAAAAAGACCTAGGGAGTTGGGGGTTTGGAGGACAGGAGATTTACAGAGGTAGGAAAGAAGAAAAGACAAAGGTTACTCCTACAATGGTGGTTAGATCTCCATTTTGACTGAACAGGAGCTCGACTTAGAAATCACACATCATCTAACCGACCAGTGACCATCTCTTACATCAGGGGTGGAAAATCTATGGCTCAAGGGCCAAACCCAGGCCCCTGCCTCTTTTTGTACAGTGCACAAGAATGGTTGCTACAGTTGTAAATGGTTGAAAAAAATCAAAACAATAATATTATATGATACATGAAAATGTCATGAAATTCATATTCCATTGCCGATAAATGAAGTTCTACTGGAACACAGCCATACCATTCATTCGAGTTATCGATGGCTGCTTCGGTGCTACCAAGGCAGGACTGAGTAGTCGTCGCAACAGTGACCTGACGGCCCCTAACATCTAAAATATTTACTATCTGGCCCTTTACAGAAAACGTTTGCCGAGCCCTGGCCTAGGCTGTCACTGCAATCAGAGAGATAATTTACCCGCAAGGACTTTGGACACATCTTGCACCCTCCCATCCCCAGCACCTGTCACAGTGCCTTTCGCAGAGTGCTCACTACAGGGATGCGGAGTGAATAGGCAGGGGAGGAGGAAGTTTCCCCCTGGGTGTATCGTTCTCTTCCAGATAAGGGTCAAGTTATCAAGACTTTCTCCTCAGATGCAACAGACATGCATGATAATTTGATGTGACCCCAGAGCTGCCTTTTTTTATTAACACCACCTCAAACCCCAGTAGGAAGTAGGTAATGAAAGCATTTCCAAAGACCACAATTGTGCAGGTGGTTAAGTTTACACGAGAACTTCCTAGTACCTGTCATCAGCCAACATTAGCCTGGGTCACTAAAAGCTATAGCACTGAGAACCTGAAGAATGAAGAGAAAATGTACAAGGATTAAATTTCAAACCTGAATTGTTTTCCAGCCTTCTTTAATAAGCCTCCCTAATCAGCTTCATTCCAGTGAGCCATTTAGTGACCCATGGCATTAGGTGCAGGAAAGGCCGAGAGGACGAATGCAGTGGATAGAGGGACCAACTCGAAGGGGCATCCCGAATTTAGAGTTCTGAGTGATCGGAATAGGCAAGGTTTCTCCAGCTTCTATCCCTATTTCTGAGTTGGATAGAATCTGCAGACAGATCAGCTGGAATGAGAAAGTCAATGAACTTCTTTAGTGGCCATAAGGAATCAATGGTATTTACTATGCCTGAGGTGTCAGGGATGAACACGATTCCTGTCTGCCCTCAGCCTGAAGTCTGTACAGACATGCAGACCGCGGATGACAAAGGGATAAGAGCTGCGGTGGAGGCATGTGTAAGTTGTGATTCAGAGGTAGCTTCTGACTAATGTTCCCATCCTACACCTATTCCCCCCATTTCCAGCCGTGTACCCACTCTTTGTGATGCTGAACATCACTTCTCACTAATGGCATTATTTTTTTCTTCTGGACACCCTGATTTTTCCTCACCATCCTCTCCCAGGGATTCTACACCAGGCGAGGGAAGAGACTGGCCATGATGGAGAAGAGAGAAACATAGAGGCTGTTGGGGAGGCATAACCACTGAGAAATATAAAAGAAGAATAAAGGATATTTGTGTTTTTATTGTTTTCAAATAATTATGTTACTGATAAGTACATTTCCCCTTTCTACCCTTAAAGGTTTGTCCAGGGAAGTCAGGAGAAAACCCACAGAGGAGCCTTAGGAGATGTGTACGAGGTGGCTGGGTAGGTGGGGTTTGGGGTGAAAAGACACCTCAACAAGCCAAGACCTTCCCTTTGAGCCTCTCAAGCTGACAGTAGACTCTGCTGGTGTCTGGAGACCCTGTCCTGGTTCCTGCAGCCCAAATATTAATGATAGTTGCAATTTGGAACAGAAAAAAAAGAAAGAAAAGAGAAAACAGAGAAGAGGTAGGAGATGATGGCTTCATTAAGGAGATGAGATTTGAACAGGGCTCCAGTGAGTCAAATTTGCTGCGGGGTCACCTCCTCTTCCCACGTGTATTGTCTGCACCTCTCATGCTACATGTCATAGTCTGTGTTGTTTGTCTGCATGTCTTTCCGCCTCCAGCCCCAGGCTAAGTTTCTGCTTTCTCCACCAGTGCCAACCCCATAGCCATGAGCGAAGGTGGTATTTAGTAAGTGCCCATTGAATAAATGGTATAAGGAATGTAATTCGTATTTTCCTAGGCACTCCAATTGGAAATGGGAAATGGGAAGCCTATGGCTAAGAGTCATGAATAATTAGTTCTCTGGCCCTGGCCCCACCTACATATGAGTGTATTTGTTACATATTAACAAGCTCACCACATCTGTGATTATCCACCACTAGCAAAAGTGCTTTCTAAAGCACAGGCAATGAACTTGGGAAGAGGAACTGAGCAGAGCCATCATAATGACTTAGGCAGTGGGGGACTAAGTTTGTCAACTTGATCCAATGTTTCCTAAGCAGTTTCCTACGAACGTCTGACACTACTGGTCACCATGAGAAACAGAGAGCACACTGGGAGTGCTCAGAACTCCATGCAGGCTCCACTGGTCCCAGGATCAGAGACTCCTCATTGACTTTGCTATGTCCCAGGGGCTATGCGAAGTGTTCCATTCACGGAATCCTCACAGTTGTTAGGTGAGGGTTATTTTTATCCCTCTTTTGCAGATGAAGAAACTGTGGCTCAGATAAGTTAAGTACCAGCTACCAAGTGGCACAAGCTGAGATTCAAATCCCATTCCCCATGATTTGAGAACTCACTCTTAACACTTTGCTCTCTTCCTTCCCAGTTCCCAGAGGTAAGGAAGCATGGCCACAGACGGAGAGGGTAATAACTTAAGGTCACTAATCTCAGGGAAAGTTGTTCTCAGGTTTACCAACTCTTCTCCTCTCAACATTCCCCATGTACAGAGACTCGATATTGTGGCTGGTGAAAAGAACTTTATCGATTACCACACCTGTGTTTTCTGACAGAGGGAATAGAATATTCCACACCTTCTAGCCCTAAGAGCAAACGTTCCTAAAACATTTTACAGCCTGATTTGGTTTAAACAACACTGCACTTGGCTCTTCCATGAAAGCGGGACAGCCCTGACCTTCAAGAATTCTGGCACCATAAGCAAGAGGACTGTGAGCCCTTGGATTTGATCATGGAGACAAAAACACTGCACTTCTTAAACTCAGGTTGAGGGCGATGCATGCCTTTGGGCTGAAGACCGGGCTCGTTCATATGGGGGTGGTGATAGTCCAGCTCGTAAAACAAATCATCTGAACTGCAGCATCCATCTTTAAATAACAACATGGCTTCAGTTCGTCCATCGGACTCCACATGTGAGTGAAATCATACAGTATTTGTCTTCCTCTCACTGGCTCATTGCACTTAGCACTAACAAGCAAAATAGAGACAACTCACAGATAGAGAGCAGGCTGACAGTTCGGGGGTGGGGTGTGGGGGGGAGGGATTGAGCAAAAAGGAGAAAGTACTCATGGACATGAACAACAGCGTGGTGATTGCAGCGATACATGGTAGTGAAAAAATACAATGAAATATGTTTATAAAATATGTATCTTCATTACTTACAAGTTCATATTGTAACTCAAACTAGATTAAGGAAGTGCCTCTTGATAAGGTCCTCGAGAGGTAGATATTGACTAAAAACACTTTGTTAACTAACATGTAAATATAAATAGTTTCATATAAATAAGCACCCCTAGAGGAGCTTGAGTATGCTTTCACTAGTAACCATGTGGTCAACCCTCCTGCCTAATAGCGCAGAGGTTAAAGAAAAGTTTGGTCATTTGGGGGTGATCATAGATTCTGAATTAATGAGACTTGCCTATTATGATTTGAAAAACGGAGTGCAGGCCAACATCAGAGAACACACAAAGAGGAAAATACAATTCTGGAATGGGAGCTGGAGGGAATATCCACCAGCCAACTGCAGAAAAAAACAAAACAGTGAAAATGAATCCATAGGTAGGTGGATTAAAACAGCAAAACTATGAGCTCCTGAGCACTACAAATTTATCTGGAAACATATCTGGTGGTTGCTTGAGACACAGACCGTTTTGTAGCCACGTCATAAAGGGCGCATCCGACCCCACGTTTACGTGGAAGATGGGGGCTCTGGAGGACAGGGCTTGGTGCCCGCGCCGTGCAGTGCTGTCTTGGCAGCCACTTCCATCTCTGAGCTAAACATCAGGCAGGTGGGGACACAGCAGAAGTGCTCTGAGGAGCCGACATTGTGCAACGTTAGAAACAGAAGCACAGATTTTATGGCCTTTTCCCCCCAATGTGGTCCATAGTCACTCACAGCACCTGAGGCGATGTCCTCGGCTGTAAGTCAAAGCCGGGAAAGCAAAGCTTTAACACTGGAGTGTGCAATGGCGTGGAGAAGCACTTAGCGATCTGGGAAGAGAAGCCAAGAGGAGAAACACAGCTTTACTGACTTAGAAGGCAAATAAGTGACAGAGAAAAAGGCAAAATCTTAAATGGAAGGTACACAGTTTCAATTATTCACAAATAGAAAAAGCAGGAAATTGACAAACCCCCTTCATTTTGCTTGACATTATGATTTTTCTCTTGGATTTGAGTAGTCACACATATGTGATATTTGAATTGTGAGAATTTTTGTCAGATATACCATGATAAAGCACTGGTTTAGGAAGAGGTGACAGGGTCTGACTCCCCTATTTTGCCATATGCAAATCAGAGAAAGGGCATTGGTCGCTGTGGAAGGGGCTGCTATTCGCCAGTATCTGGTTCTTGTCCACTTTAGGTTATAGGAGAGGCGTGCACATCTCCGCCGCCTCGAGGTTCAGGGTGGCATAGGACTTGTTCTGGACAATGAGATATGAGTGAGGTAAAATATGGGTGTGCAAACTCTTTTCAGGATTTCCACAAGTCTAGAAGGAAGAATATATTTGCAGAGGGCATGATGGCCCAAGCTAAATAAAAATGTTTTCTTTATTTTTGTTTGTTATCAGAATTTATAATAGGTGGTCTCATATGGTACATTTGGGTTTCTCATATGAAGACACTATTTGTTATCATTCCAGAATAAAAATAGTCTTTTTCAAAACATTAGGCTTATAATGGTTGGAGAAAAGACTCACAGACGTGGACAACAGTGTGGGGGTTGCTGGGGGCCGGGAGTATAAGGGGACTAAATGGAGATGGAAAAAATAAAGACTAAATAAAAATTTTTTAAAAATTATATGTGTGCTGTTAATCACCAGTGTAATTATAAAAGGCCTTTAAAGACAATCATTTAAAAAATAAATACATAAAAATATACAAGGAGCTCTTGATTATGAAAAGGTTGTCAAATACTATGTTATATCCTAAATCTCAGCTCTTGCCCAGGACAAACCTAAATTTACTTTTTCCGTCTCTTTGCAACTTAGCTCCTTTGCACCTTGTCTCCTACAGTCCAGAGAGGTAGTGGGACGAAGCACCGCAGGAACCAGAGATGACAGCAGGGACAATGCTGAACAATGTGGTGTTAGTAGAAGGGCCAGAGGGCAGTGGGCTCACAGGAGCCCATGAGGGAAGCCACTCCTTTTCAGTTAATTTGATAAAAGGAGGAGCTGTAGGAATAAATGGAAGTGATGAGATGAAAGTCACCCTGTCACTTTGGGGGACATGGTCGGGAAACCTAGAATATGAAGGAGAATATATCTCAGAGGAAACGGCAAGAGGTTTTTGAAGGAAATGTGGCTTGAAACGAACAAGAGCCAGTCAAAATGGCATTCTGTGGCCATTCCTCCCCCTCCCTCCTCCCCCTGGAAACTGGCTACTCATTTTCAGGCCACTAAATTAATGGCAGTTCACTCATCCCCAGAGCAAGCACAGTGATTAAACTTGTTTCAAAGATACTCTTTGTCTACATTTCCAGACAGCAGTTATAGGCCTTATCACCAAAGCAAATTAAGAAACTGCTATAGTTGCAACAGAAGTAATGGCAGAAAATAAATAAATAAATAAATAAATAAATAAAAATTACTGAATATGTGCTGTGTGCCAGGCCCTGTGCTCAATGCTTTATATGACATCTTCATCTTATACTCAAATACTATTATTTCCCCCTTTTTACAGAGGAAGGTGCTGAGAAGCAGGGAAATGAAGTGATTTGCCCAAGTCACATGCTTGTAAGTGGTGACACCCATTTAGCAACAGCTCTCAGCTCCTGTGTCACACTGTCCCCTTCGGGGTGGCTGGGGATGAGCAAAACCACAAACTGAGGGGGTCAGCAAGGAGGCAGAGAGGAACCAGTGTTTGTGCAGAGCTTCCCATGTGCTGACCACCCACATACAATATCTCATTGAATTCTCACAGCTGGGATTGGGGGTGGCGTTATTCTCATGGTTCAGACGAGAAAATTGAGGGTCAGAAAGATTAATGGCTTGGCTAACTAAGTCGACAAGACACAAACCAAAGCTGCCTGAGTCCACCTTCAGTGACACTGCCTCTGCAGCAAGTTGATTCTGATTTAACCTCACAAAAATTATTTTTCTATATAAAATATCAAGCTATCTGAGCAAACTATGGTTCATATGAGAAATACTCGAATAGTTGCTTGCAAAGTCAACATGAGGCAATTTTGTGATGTGGCAACTAAGAACATCAATGTAACACTGATTTACATTCTTGGATGTAAAGTCCTACTGTGTTCAGATCATATTTAGTGATCTAATCACATCTGGAACACTATTCCCACATGATAGATTTATCTCTCAGGTACGTGTCAGCCACTGCATTCTCCAAATTCGGAAGCGAAGCCCAAGCTCTCTGAGTTGCGCTCTGAAAGCCCTCTACATTCGGTTTAAGATAAGGGGGAAGCGTTCCCTCTCACCCTTGCAGGTAGATGTGGAAACAGAAAACACATTTGCAGCTCTCTCCAATGAAATCCTCACGACCAGCTGCTTCCTCTTTGCCTGGTAATGAGCCGCAGGCTAGTGCGTATCCTGCTCGTGTGTCCAGCATGTCTCTCTAGGATAGGCCTGGGACGTCCGTGTGCGATCACACGGGCTGCGCACAGCCTGCGAAGCTGCAGGGTGAGCTGTTCACACAGACATGCTGTGAAGGGTGCCCCCACAGTCATGCGACTGGCAGCCCTATGGGCACCCATTGTTCTCTTCTCTGCCTCTGAGACCTCTGCTAAAATTAAGGTAGAAAAGCCTGTTTCACTTACCTCTGGGTATTATATTCAACATTCTAAAATAAAATAATTACATTTAAAAATGCAATAACAAGTATAAGTTTATTAAAATGGTGAACCAGAAATCATTTTATAGAAGAAACCATTGAAATAACCGGTGATATAGATACTAAATGTAGCAGGGACCATGGAAAGGGTCAGCGTCATCAAATATTGGAACACATTTTGTGCAGAAGAGAGAAGAGACTGAGAAGTTTCATGGGAGATCATTAGGAGAACAAGTCATGAAATGATTTTTGGCTCAATAAAAGAACCAAAGAAAAAATTAGAAATCCTATTGCAACAATTCTATGAGAAAGGACACACTTCACGCCCATGTTACAGAAGACGTATCCCAAACTGGAATGGACCATGTTGGATGGCAGAGTTCTTTATCCCTAGAAATGACCAAACATCCTAGAGGAGATCTTGTGCAGAGTTATATTGAAATAAATAGATTGTGAAGCTTCTCCTAGGAAACTCTAACCCTGCGGCTATATGATGTTGTGTGTACAGAGACCGTGACAATCCCTTCTGAACCTCCCCCAGCGCTGGAACAAGGACATCCCTTCACCTCCCTCATGGAAGCAGCTTGAGGCCTTGCATTAGGTATTTGAGCCAATCCTCATATGTGCCAATTTCAGTTTCTCTTAAGTCTTCTGTAGCTAAGCAAAAGCCACAGAGAGCATGTAGTTTGGTAAAAAGCACATTTTATTTTTTTATGCCCGGAAGACCCAAGAATCACAATTTGAAAGGAGTGAGGATGTTTGAGAAAAGTAAGAATAAAGAACCCAATGCTGCTCTCTGCATGTGAATGAGTTCTGCCAGCTCCGCTGTTGGAGAGGTGTCTGCTCTGGAATATTTTCCTGCCTCTTTTGGTCTTAAACCAGAAGCCAGAAACCCAAAGGAGGGAGAAAAACACAAGACACCGGGAGTGACAGGTTTGTAGTGGAGGAGACCACACAGCCTGTGGAAGAAGCTGAGCTCCTGGGCGCAGCTATGGGTTGCTTTTTAGAAATGCCTTCTAGAATTGCCACATCTTATTTTTTCAAAGAAGCTTTAAAAAACAGAGATAAGTTTGGTGACATTTTCTACTTTTTAGAACACTATGCGGGCCAAAGAAAAATTATCTGTGCTTAGAATCCTGCCCCCTGGCTTCTGGCTTGTGACTGCAGATTAGAACTTCACTGCCTCTGAAAAGGAAAGCCTGCCTTTCAGAGGAGGGTGGGGGGAAAGCCCAGGCAGGCATTTAGGTCTCCAGGTGAGCCCACAGATACCTACTGGGCAACTGAAAATAAAGAAAAGTATGAACAACTACACTGATGGGAAGATCTATAGAGACTCCATTAGGGTGGTTCCCCCACATGAGATTGCTCTGCAGGGTTTGAAAGCTAGAGGCCACCCCGCACTGTCCTGCTGGGGCTCCTGGGTGCTCATTCCTCTCTTGACTTGGTAACAAACTTGGGAGGCAACTGGACCCTCTGGCAATTCCAGCCCCTGTATGTAGAGAGTAGATATTTTTTCCCCAAAGGGCAAATTAAATTTCTCAAGGCCAAGTCTGAAGAGAAAGACATTCTTTGGAAGCAGCAGAGATCTTAGAAAGTTCAGCAAAGATATATCAGGTGGGGACCACCACCAGGAGGCCCTGGTAATAGCTTTAATTCCTTGGATGCTTTTTCCTCTCTGACTGGGTGAAAAGTCATACTTCCTATATAATTGTGTGTCTTTCCCCAACTAAAGCGTAACCCTTCAGTTCACAGCACATCTGACACCAGCCCCGGTTTTCGATGGGAGGTCTGACAGCTTGTTCATATTGATTTTAGCTTTAGTGCAAGTTTGATTAAACAACAGAACACTAGAAGCACAAATAAAAAATTTTAAAGAATAAATGTAGAAAGAACAGAGTTTGAGATATGGTTAGACTGTAAAGGTGATGGATATAATATGCAGACATTCTAATAATTGATTTTATAATCATGTGTGTTCCCTATAATTATAGGCAAATCACAGACAGATGAGTAGTTATGCTTTTCTAGATTGAGAATAAATGTGCTGAGCAACATCAGAGTTTATACATTGTTTCTTACTTAGCTAATGCTCGACACACTCAGCTATTCAGAGAAATCCATCACCACGGAGAGGCAGCCACCTGATGAAACGACTGGCCGAGTCAGGCCAGATGGTGTCCAGCCCGAACCTCCCCGTGCACAGATGGGTGTCAGACAAAGTCATCGGTAGGCCCTAAGCCATCCGCTTTTCCTGCGCAGTGAAGGTCAATGATGCAACAAGAACCGTGAACACCTGAGTGAAAGCGTGCCACTGCTCCTCCCCAGAGCTCCCGGGTCTTATCCGAGGTCTGGCCTCCACTAATGTCTTTGGGGCAGGCCAACCCTGACTGAGTGACTGGATGCTAATGACTATGAACTACAGGGTCACACATCTGAGAGTATATATCCAGTTGTCAATCATTTCTCAAATTTGGCACAACTGCATAGGCTGACAATTAGCCTGACTTGGCCTAAGGTGATGTTTTTAGTCGCCCTAGGCAAATCAGGCAAGCAACCCAAAATTACCATGTATGGTGTGGAGTTAAAAGCTATATCCAGTTCCCACTGCCTGTGTAGTCTGCTGTCTAATGACGAGTCCTCTGCTTTGCTTTCTGTGGTTTTCTGAGCAACCACCAGTACTGGAGCTCATTATCAAAACGAGGAATAACAACCTGTACTAATAACTCCAGCTTATTGAGTGAACTTGACAGACAGGATTTGTGGTGATAAAGCATCTGATTACAGATAAAGACCAAAGTGCAAGACTGCCCTGCTGTCTCCTTTGTGGATGTGGAATTTCGTTCATTACCATTACCTTCTGGAATAACACTGATTGCACTGTGTACAAAACATTGAACAGCAGTACTGGTAACCTTATCAAGGAATAGAGCCACTCACCAGCAATTGACATAATATTCGACCTGCCTTTTTAGTAACTGGCAATAGCCTTAGTTTAACAGCTATGGAAATAATGAAGTTTTACAAATGTGTACAAGAAAATCTATAAAAGTTAAAATCCATTGCATAGATTGCCGATATTCTGATAGTGTTTGTGTGATACTGATCCAGATGTCTCCAACTCTTGCAGGATGAAAAGTTTAATTCCTATGTAAAAACTTAACAATCTGTATAAAAGCCAAGGACACATAAAAGGAGAGGATGTTAGGCTCAGACTGGGGACACACAGCTGTAAGATTGGCTTTCTACACCTTACGCTAAATAAACTCTTGGAATTCACTTTCACCATTTTATTTTTTGCTACTTATTTCTTACCCAGCCTGTGTAAAGTTCATTAGAATAATAACACCCTTGACTCTAATGCATCTAAAAGTAAGAAAACGTGTTTCGCCTGTTTACATCCAATTATTTCTGAATTGGAAATTAAAAACTACTAAACAACTTACAATTCTGTTCATGTATTGACATCAATAATCTTAGAAATATAGATTGTTTATATTGCCAGATACAGAGATTAACTTTTTATTTAGTAAACATTAATGGAGAACATACCCAGAGTAAGGTTATTCCTGTTGTCTTAAAGTTGCATTTTCCAAAACTGATTTCACTCTGAAATGAAGAAAGCTTTGAATTAAAAAAAAAAAAAAGTTTCATCTTTCCATCTTAAAAAGGGTCTAAGAAGTATATGTGATCTCGATCTGATGACAAATTCTTTTACATCTTTTTCCTTCAAAAGAAATCTTCCACCAGGAATTTGTTGACAAACTCATCCAGCACCTCCTTAGAAGCACTAATTCTAACTCTCCACTACCACCAGGCAGCTGAAGCTGAAAACCACCAGTTACAATAAAGCTCACCCTTCCTGACAATTCTTTAGTGGTTAGGGACGGGGAGTAATATCTGTGATTTCCCTACTTGAGAGATGGTTATTGGAACATGGCGACAGGGCAAAGAAAGACAAGTGATGCGGGAGCAGGGAGCTCCGGCTGCAACTCACTGCCTAGGAGAGAGTCTTGCCCACATTGACTCTCTATGGGAAAACACAGAAGGTGTTGTTACATAAAATGCCCAGCACTTACCTGCCATAGGATGGATGCTCGATACATGTTTCCTTCACTTTCCTCCTCTAATTGTACTTCATGTTAATACAGCATTTTAAAGAAATGAAGTGTGTTTACATGTATTATCTTACTTGACCCTCAAAACTCCATTTGAGATAGATAGGTTTTATTTTATGTTTGAAAAATACGGACCATCTGAAGGGTCAGAGCTGTAAAGCCTTAGGTCACACAGCTAGTAGATTTTAGAATCCAAAACCCGGATTTGCTGATTCTCAGAGTCAATCCCCTTTACTGCTCCAGCTGCAAGTGGTCCGTAATGTGTATCTGCTCCCTTCCTATCTTATTTTAGAATTTTCTTCACTGCATAGATTTATACCTGCCAATCATTTATTATCTCCTTGTGTTTCCTTTTCTGTTTGCATCTTCCTTTCTTCTCATTCTCAGTTTGTAAACTCAGTGTTATGTGTATAATGTTATAGGTCCATATTTAAATGAATGAATATGAATGACATCAGTTCAGTGAGTGAGGTCAACCATATTATAATATTTCTTCTAACACAAGATTATGCAGGATCTTGAGCTCTTCAAAGTTAAAGACATCCTACAAACAAAGCCCGTTTTATTCTAGGCCTTATTTTTCCTTTTAGTGCTTTTCCCAAAATACCAAACACAATTTCCATTTTGCTTGTGAGATAGAAACAGTTGTGTGGCTATAGCTATTATTGTGCCATTACCATTCTGAAGTGTTGATTTTGTGCTTCACATTTTTTCTGTGTTCTGAACTTGACATCTTATCTTGAATTTTTATTTTGCTCTAATCAGTTTTTGAATTTGAAATCTTCCTTTTTACTTGGCAATTTCAGTTGGAACACTACATTTGAAAAAAAAGTTCACAGTAAAACTGAAGGTTAAATCAGTTTTATTCTGTAAACAGTGCCTAAATTATCATCTCTTTCCATAACAACTCAATTAATATGTTAGAGCAAAACTGAAAAGCCAAAAAAAAAAAAGAAAAAAAAAAAAAAAAAAAAAAAGCAAAGTGCTGAAAACATAGAGCTAGGGCGACACCTTCTGGTGTATAACAAAATGCATTTTGTCAAAAGCAGCAAAACCTAATTCAGAGGACGGTCTTCCTGCATAGATTTTATTCCAACAAACCTGGTTTGTGAGTATCTGTCATGTCTCAGGCTCTGTGACAGGCACCGGACCTACTGATAGGGCACGGTATGATCCTTATACTCAAGAATCTAATCACCCCCCGATACAATAAGATCCCAGTTATATTTCCTTAAGATTTAGAGACACAGTCTATTTTATTATAAAATACATAAACTGTTGAATGAAGGAATGAGTGAATGAATATGAATGACATCAGTTCAGTGAGTGAATTGAACTAGATTATAATATTTTTTCAAACACAAGATTACACAAAAACACTGTTATCTCCCATTGGATTATTGTGATGGCCTCCTTAGTGGGTTTCCATCGTCCATTCTCTACATGGTGGGCAGAGTGGTCTTGTCAAACTCAGTGCGGATCATATATTTTCTTGGTGGCCTCCTGTGTCTGCCAGCAGTGGATAGTGAGTGAATAGCCAGCGGCTGGATCTCAGCATCCAGTAGGGCCCCCTTCTAGTCTGCCTCCCTGCATTACAAACGCTAGAAAGCCAAGTTCTGTGGTAAAATCAAGTTGTCACAATTATAGGCACCCAGGCCAGGTTTAAATGACAGGAGTTAATGGGGCCATCTCCCTGCCATTGGGCCATCGCTGTGATAAGCAGCATTGTGGAGACCCTGGGGTTTTCTACATGTGCTTTGATGTTTAGTCACTAACTCTTTGAATGGCGAGAAGTGAAGGTGGTATTGCTGGTGGTTTGCTGATCCCTAGGTGGTAGCCAGTTGGTCCTCCGAAGTCCTCACCTTCTTGGTGGGAGCAGAGACAGCAACTCCCCTTGGCAGGCACTTTAAAAGCTTGTTCTAGGAGTCACTCCTGAAGGTCCAGCCCAGGCTCCATCACTCTCTCCCTTCCAGTGTTGTTCGAGTACTTACTCTCTGTATAAACCACTGCCTGCTTTATATGGCAGAAGGTCTTTACTTCTGCAGCCAAACCCTAATGGATACACTTTGCATTTATGGACACAGAACTTTCCAAACTCTGATGTGAAATATAACTGTTTCCACTGATCTGCAGGCTCTCGGCTGCCTTGCTGATGTCATCTTCTGTTACTCCCCCACTGCCTCATTCCACCCCAGTCAGACACCTTGGTCCTCCAGAAACACACCACGCATGTTCCTTCCTTAGGGCTTTTACACTCACTTTTCCCTTTGCCTGGAAAGCTCTACGTCCAGATGTCTATCTGCATGACTGACGCCCTCATTTCCTTTGAGTCTCTTGTCCAGATATCATCACCTGTATGGAGCAGCTTCCTTGACGACAGACATAAAATAACAACGGCTCCCAACACTCTCTTGCCCGTTACTTTGCTTTATTTCCCTGTACAGCTCTTATCATTACTCAGTATAGTAGGGACCTATCTATTTGTGTTGTCTCTCTCCGCTAAAATGAAAATACATGACGCCAGAGACTGTCCCTGATGTATAACCTGCCTGGAGAGCAATGCCTGGCTCAGAGTAGCTGCTCAACAAATATTTGTTACGTGAATGATGTGTATTTGAAGTTTTTTGAAAGGTTTTAGTCAGATGGGCAAGATAAAAGTTTTCCTGATTTCCCAATCACTTTCGACATGGCGGGAACTACTCTCTACCTCACGTGAGACAAAAGTCCCCCACCCCTGGGTGAACGAACGGAGCACTGGGAGTCAGACGAGTCAATAATAACTGGGGTTAGTTAAACCTCAGTAAAGCTGGCAAGAGTGGATGATTGTGATCCACTCACTCATTCAACATATACTTATTGAGCACTTAATAGAAGAGAGCTACATTTCCACAGGCTTTCTATATGTCAAGCACTGTGCGAAGGCATAATAGGACTTAATCTAATAGGCTTTTCATAACGACCCAGTAAGGTAACTAGTGTCCCTGGTTTACAAGCAAGACACTGGAGGCCTACCAAGGTCCAAGGTTGCCACGACAGTGAAAGGTAGATCCTCGACCCTAGTTCTGTCTGGCTCTACATTGTTATTTTGCTTAAAGGAAAATGAAGAAGAGCCATCTCACTGTTACTGAGGCCGAACAGCCTCCCAAGTAGAAGGGACACCTAAGGGAAACCTCCAAAGTAAAATGCTGCAACCAGGCGAAGAACGGAGGACGCGACGTGCTCAGCTCCATGAGTAAGGTGTGTGAGGCCAGTGGCTCCGACTTCCCATAAAGAAGGAAACACGGGTCCTCTGGACCTTCGTTTTTATTGATAAAATAGGTTAAATTTTGGCTCTCTGAATTAGTTACTAAAATACAATAAAAATATACCACACCCCACACATACACACACCCCACACACACGCACACCCATCCCATCGTAAACAATGGCAAAATGAACTTAATACATAGCTCCATCACACAATACAAATGACCAGCATGAAGGAATTACATGTAAACACAAGATGGAGGAAGGTTTAGATTTCATCTTGTAACAAAAGGGACATGATTGCCTATAAATGACATTTTCCATTTGAGCATATAATTAAATAACTTATGTGGCAATTAAATTACATGCCAATTAAATAGAATTGTAAGCTTTATAAGACTAGTTTAAAACAAGTGGAAGTTATTACTGAAGCACATAAATTGCTTTTTTTCTACTAAGTTGAATTGACACATTAAAAATTAATACTGACCGATGTTATGCACTTTCTGTGTTTAGAATATAAGAGTCAAGCTCTTAAAAGTTCTCAAGGTAAAACTTAAATAAGGTTAAGAAACTTTTCTGCTTTTTTAAATCCAAATAAAATAATAAAGGAAAATAAGTATTTTAATGGATTAGTTTTACTTTTATGTTCTTGGGAATTCTTCTTTTTTTCTTCTCACCATTCAAAGTGAGGTTTTCTTTGAAGCAAGATGGCAGGTACCCAGAGCTAAATTTCAAAAGCACATAAAACCAACTTTTCCATACTTGATGCAAATGCCAAATTTCCAATTTACAGTATATGTACAAACATGTATATACCTCCGTGTTCTTCTGTGTGTGTGTATGTTTGTATGTAAAATTTGACATTGAAAATTCCACATCTAGGAAAACCAAACCGATCATTATAATCCTTTACTCCTCAAACATCTGAGTCCTTCCCTCTACCAGCATTGGGCTAGAAGTTTAAATTCTAGGGCAAAAACAAGGTAAATCAAAAGAGGAAAATATTGACTCCGGATCAACAACTGCTTATTATATAAGCTTCAGCCACCTTACCTTCTTCCCCCTTGTGCGGTTTATAGCAATTTGCTTTCACAAATGGTTTGAGTGACATCTGGTGAGGAACTGCACCCACATTGCACCTACCTCCCAGAGAGAAAGATGCCTTGCTCATCTTCTAAGTACTGTGCACAAAGATACATACAGATCACCTTAAAATTAGTCAAATGATTCATTTCCAAATGTGTCTGGAGAAAGAGGACTAAATGAGGAATAAATAGCATGGACAGGAGAAGAAGCAGGAAAGTTCTGGGTTTGAAGGGCAAATGGGAGGAGAAAGCTGAGCTGCACCCGTCACATTTGATTGTCTAGAGTTTGGGCAGATCAAGGGAAGAGATAAAAATAAAGCTAGAGATTGGGGGTTGATTAATAGGCTTGATACAAGGCTACGTTTCATAGAGTGATTTTGTGGAAGGATGGTGGTTCGAGATAATTGGGGGTTTGTTAGTGACCACCAAGGCGTGGTGGACTGAGGGCTGGGCAAGGCCAATGGACTGAGAAGCAATGAGGCATCAAATGAGTGGGAGGACTGAATGAAGTCAAAGAGCAGGTATAATTAAAATAAGTAAAGGAAAAGGACTTTACCTCTGCTCTGGAAGCTGATCTCTCCTCTGTAGTCACTTTAGAAAGGTGTGTTAATTTAAATTTTCCCAGTCCGCACCACCTGGGGGCTGGAAGTGAGGCAAATGAGGTCCATGCACTAGTAATAACACAAATTCTAGGCTTCCAGGGAGTCCAGGGTCTGAGTTGGGGTTCCAGTTCCCTGAGTAATCTTCCCCCAGGCTATCTAGATCAAGTCTACTTTCCCTGGTCCTGTGGCTCCAAGAACCTGAGTTCTGCTCACTCCCTAGTGGGCACCTCAGTCCCCTAGGCTGCCTCTGGCACTCCCCCGGGAAAAATGAGCACTGCTAGGGTCCCCCTGGTTGCAAATTCCTTATTCTTTGGTAAAATCATCGTGTTCTGACATTTTAATTTTAAAGTTCATTGTGAGTACATTTTCATGCAGAAATTAAGGTATGTTCCACAACTCAGTGAATAATAAATATTTATTAATTTAATCAATAAACATTTCCTAAGTTCCCTCTATGGGTGAGGCACAGAAATGGGTTTAGGAAATGAAAGGCACAGTCCCTGTAATCAAGAAATTTACACCTCTCTAGTCTGGGAAACAGGCAAATAAATAGCACATTGCCATCGTGTAAAGTGTGTTTATTTGTTTCTCTTTGGAGAGTATGTGTATGTGCAGACCCATCTACCTCCAAAAAGAATTTAATACCCTTGGCAGGGTGGCAGGTGTTCAGATGTACTCTGGGAGCAGAGAAAAGTCTGCCTAACACTGGGTAGTGGTAGTCAAGGAGGACTTCCTGTAAGAGGTTATCATATTGCCTTATCACATCATGAGGCCTGAAATTTTATGTGCTGCCTTAAAGGCTCTGCTCCTAAAGGAAGAGCAGAGGGGAGGGTGGGAGGAGGACAAGGAACAGAGCAGCAGCAGGGTAGAAGCCAAGGCTAAGATACAGGCCTTTCGCAGTGTTCTTAGGACCTCCAAGGGCATTTGTTGAAGTTTGCAAATGTCTAGGCCCCATACTACCCCAGGATCAGAATGTCAGGAGGTATGCTTTGTGAATTTGCATTTTGAACAAGCACCCCAGGTGGGTTTTATACATAATAAACCATTTGAAAACCATTGGCCTACAATATGCTGGGTGCCAATGCCAGGATGCTGTCCAGTTTAACTCATTTATTTTTCAAGCTCCCAGGTTTGCCTAAGCAACAAAAGGTGGTAATATTTTAAGGTAATACAAACTCAGGGACGTGGTGCTTCTGGGATTAATCTCAAACACGGGCAGTTTTCTTTGATGCAAAATGGAGAAAATAACAAGAGAAGACAAGCCAATAATCATGGCAGCTAGCCTTTACCGAGCACTTAACCTTAAAAAAAATCAACCAATCAATAAAAATAAGGTTTAGCTCTGAATTTCCCTAGTCTAGCCAGATAGGCCCCCCACAGCAAGAAAGGCTCTCCGCTCACTTCGTTCCTCTAAGGGCTGGACTGACGACAGCCCATCCTGTCCTCAATTTATTGAGTCTTACCTTTCTGCCAGCCTGTGAAACTCTTCAACCAAACCAATCACCCCCCTCCCCAACTCCATGGGAATCAGGGGCTACCCTACCCTCTTGTTATTATAAAGCCTGCCACCTACAACCCCTTCTGACTTATTCTGCTCCCAAGAGCAATCCCCATGTGGCCTGCCTCCCGACATCCAGTGCCTGCTTCCCCAGGCTGAACGTGACTAATAGCTGTGGTCAGTCTCATCTGACCAGTGTTGGGTGTTGTGTGTTCGGTCATCTCACAGTGTTAGCCTGCAGATCCCTCTTTCCCCAACGGGGTGGACAGGAGCTGATCAGAGCAGTCACGTTACTTGAGCTGTGAAGGATGAATGAGATCTAGGTAGGTGGAGAAATGAAGAAAGGCATGTCAGAACAGAGTTATGAAAGAGGACGATGCGTTGAAGGAAGGACAAGCAGGTTGGTAAGATGGGGTATACTGAAGAGTGAGGCTAAAGAGGCCAGGCCTTCACGCAAAGCTAAGGAGTTTACGGTTTTTTCCTAAAACACATTAAGGGATTTTAATCAAGCATTTACAAGGATCAGGCTGGTAGTGCGTGACCAGTGGCTTTAGAGTGGGGTGAGGCTAACAGCCGAGCAATCAGTAAGGATGGCATCACGGGAAGCCACGCAGGAAGCAACAAGAGTGCAGACCCAGGCACTGGCAGTGAGTCAGGCTCTGTAGGTACAAGGACAACAGAAGCCATTCAGCCTCGTGGCCGGCTGGAAGCAGGGCTGGGAACATGGGAGAAGGAAGGACTGAGAATGACTGCTGGACTTGGATAACCAGGTACCTGTTGTCTTCATTCACTGCGATAGGAAATACATGAAGAAGACAGGTGTGTGATTGGGAAGCATTCAATTCTACACATATTGATTTTCAGAAGTTTGCGAAACATCCAATCAACTCTGAGGCAAGAACATTAGAATAGGGAACAAAGGCCTCAAACTCGAACCCTCTCCTCTGTCTCTGGAACATCACAGACGAGACCTTCACTGACCACCTGCTCCCCAACATCCCCTCCCCAATTTCCTGTGATTGGGAGGACTAAAAAGAAACCACTATCTGGAGAGGGACACAAAGACAAGTTGCATCAGCAGTCACCTCACCAGTGTCAGAAGCAAAGGGCCACCTTATCCTAACCCCTGCCTACGTTTAAGAAAAACCTTCCACGCAGACCCCGTTGGGTTTCTTGTTCTCCAAAGTCACCTGCTCTCACTTCTCCAGTGTGTACTATCACTTTAATAAATTTCCTGTGTTGCTAAATCCTTCTGTCACACTCTCGAATCCTTTCTTGTTCTCTGGTAAGAACCTGGATCGAGTTGAGGCCTCTCTTGGTCTCCCCAGGTGCTGCCTTGCCTCAGTGTCCAGTGGGCAGTCCATGCGGCCCCTAGAAGTTGCTGCAGACAAGGGTTTGAGAGCACAAAGGTGACCTGACACCTAGGTTATGAGGCCAGTTAAGGGAAATGTTTAGAGGACAGATCAAGTACAGCACACCAAACCAACATTTAAGCCGTGATTGCGAGAAGAGACGTTTGCAAAGAACACGGACAGAAAGCAAGGGTGTCAGAGAATGATATTCTGAAAGTCAGGATAGGACAGAAGTTGAGATGTTTATGTTTTTATGTAGATGATGAAGCTGTAGGACTCAGGGGATACATGATATAGGAAATTTCATGAAGAGGCTAGAGCAAGGGAATTCAAACAAAAGAGGGAAATTATGCTTAATAATAAGGGTCATCACGTCTGGTGAAAGAGCAGATTAAGACAAAAGGATGAAAATAAATGTGTAAGTGTGAATAGGGTTAGTATTTTCTTCATTGTGAAAAAAATTCCAGGTAACTGCCTACCACTAGGTGGAACAAACTCTGAAAAACAGTGTTCCTCATTTGGTTAAGCAGCAGGACGATGATAACATGGCAAGGAATCCCAGCAACTCAATAGTCTTCATTTATGTGGAAATGCAGTTTGATAGACATAAAAGAGAACGTGCTCTGTGAAGCACTGGAAGCTATGGCGACAGGTCTGCAGACAAGGGAATGTGAAATCAACTAATAAACTCAAAGCTTACTCCAGAATAAAAGAAACTGCAAGAAATGTAAAAACTCAAATTACATGGATAAACTGAAAGAGACTAATGTTCAGTGTTACGTCCTAAGCAAAATAATATTTCACCAAATAATACATGGGTACAATTCTGTTCAAATGCATTTGTCACACCTCTTAAAAG
Source organism: Desmodus rotundus (assembly GCF_022682495.2). Classification (NCBI taxonomy): domain Eukaryota; kingdom Metazoa; phylum Chordata; class Mammalia; order Chiroptera; family Phyllostomidae; genus Desmodus; species Desmodus rotundus. Next base: position 53,098,806 of record NC_071389.1, read on the forward strand.
TGCTTTGATTAGAAGTGGTGCTTAAAATTGGATTTCAGATGGATGCTGCAATCAAACTAAACATCCAAAACAAATTGATAAGTCTGAGTTTATCTTGGATTTTTTTATTAATCACGAGTTAAAAATGAGTTATTACTAGAAATGTAAGCACAAAGTTTTTCCAAGATCAAATAGTTCTCACCACTTGAACAATATTTTATCTTTTAAAAACAAAATAAAATATTTTCTAAGGACAATTTATTTTTTTGAAAACAAGAATGAGGATTGTTCTTAACTTCAATGTCTCTGGTTATATTTTGTTTCCTTTTTTTTTCTTCTATTTATTATGTTCCAGTTAAAGGTGAGATCATATGGTATTTGTCCCTCACCATCTGGCTTATTTCACTTAACATAATGCTCTCCAGTTTCATCCATGCTGTTGCAAAGGGTATAAGCCCCTTCTTTCTCTCTGCTGCATAGAATTCCATTGTGTAAATATACCATAGTTTTTGGATCCACTCGTTTGCTGATGGGCACTTAGATTGCTTCCAGTACTTGGCTATTGTAAATTGTGCTGCTATGAACAATAACCAGAGACATTGAAGTTAAGAACAATCTAACAATTGACAGGGGGGAGTGGGGAGGGAACAGTGAGGACAGGGGATTACAGGAACTACTATAAAGGACACATGGACAAAATCAAGGGGGAGGGTGGAGGTGGGGGAGGGAGGGGGGTTTGGCTGGGGTGGGGTGGAGGGATGGGGAGAAAAGGCACACAACTGTAACTGAATAACAATAAAAAATTAAAAAAATAAAAAGAAAAAAAGAAAAAAAAGAAAAATAAATAAAAAAGAATAAGGAGACTTCTAGCCAAGATGGAGGCCTAGGTAGATGTACTTTGCCTCCTCATACAACCAAAAGAAGGACAACAACAAATTTAAAAACAAAAAATAACCAGAACTGACAGAAAAACCAACTGTATGGAAGTCTAACAACCAAGGAGTTGAAGAAGAAACATTCATCCAGTATGGTAGGAGGGGTGGAGACAGGCAGCCAGGGTGGACAGGACGCCCGACAAGGCTGCAGCTGGTGGACCGGGTGGTCCCACATTTGCCTGGGGATAGACCAGGAGGAACAGCCAGACTGCTCAACCCAGGGTTCCAGTGTAGGGAAATAAAGCCTCAAAACCTCTGACTGAAAAAAACCTATGGGGATTGAGGCGGCAAGAGAAACTTCCATCCTCACAGGAGGGTTCATTGGAGAGACGCACAGGGTCCTAGAATGTACACAAACCCACCCACCTGGGAATCAGCACCAGAAGGGCCCAATTTGCTTATGGGTAGCAGAGGAAGTGACAGAAAGCCAGCTGAGAGCCGAGCAAGTGGCATTGCTCCCTCTCAGGCCCATCACCCACACACAGTGCCACAACCCAGTGACGTGAGTTGCCCTGCCCTGGGAAATACCTAGGACTCCACCCCTTACTACATAACAGGTGCCCTGAGACAAAGAAATATGGCCCAAATGAAAAAACAGATCAAAGCTCCAAAAATAGAACTAAGCAATGAAGAGATAGCCAACCTATCAGATGCAGAGTTCCAAACACTGGTAATCAGGATGCTCTCAAAAATGGTTGAGTATGGTCACAAAATAGAGGAAGTAGTGGAGGCTGTACAAAGTGAAATAAAGGAACGTACAGGGAACCAACAGTGAAGGGAAGGAAAGCGGGACTCAAATCTATGATTTGGAGAAAGAAGAAATAAACATTCAACCAGAACAGAATGAAGAAACAAGAATTCAAAAAAATGAGGAGAGGCTTAAGAATCTCCAGGACAACTTTAAGCATCCCAACATCCGAATTATAGGGGTGCCAGGAGAAAAGGAAAAGCAAGCAATTGAAAACTTATTTGAAAAAATAATGGAGAACTTTCCCAATCTGACAAAGGAAATAGACTTCCAGAAAGTCCAGGAAGCTCAGAGTCCCAAAGAAATTGAACCCAAGGAAGCACACACAAGGCACATCATAATTACATTATCCAAGATTAAAGATAAAGAGAGAATCTTAAAAGTAGCAAGAGAAAAGGAAACAGTTACCTACAAAGGAGTTCCCATAAGACTATAAGCTGATTTCTCAAAAGAAACCTTACAAGCAAGAAGGGGCTAGAAAGAAGTATTCGAAGTCATGAAAGGCAAGGACCTACATCCAAGATTCCTCTATCCAGCAAAGCTATCATTTAGAATGGAAGGGCAGATAAACTGCTTCCCAGATAAGGTCAAGTTAAAGGAGTTCATCATCACCAAGCCCTTATTTTATGAAATGTTAAAGGGACTTATCTAAGAAGAAGATGATAAAAAATGTGAACAGTAAAATGACAACAAACTCGTAACTATCCACAACTGAACCTAAAACACAAAAACAAAAACAAACTAAGCAAACAACTAGAACAGGAACAGAATCACAGAAATGGAGATCACATGGAGGGTTATCAGCAGGGAGGGGGAAGGGGAAAATGGGGGAAAAGGTACAAGGAATAAGAAGCATAAATGGTAGGTACAAAATAGACAGGGGGAGGTTAAGAATAGTATAGAAAATGGAGAAGCCAAAGAATTTATATGTATGACCCATGGATTTGAACTAAGGGGGGCAGATGCTGATGGGGGGGTGCAGGGCAGAGGGGAATAAAGTGGAAAAAATAGGACAACTGTAATAGCATAATCAATAAAATATACTTAAAAATAAAAAATAAAAACAAGAATAAAATAAATTGTTATTATCTACTTATTACAAATGTAATACAAATATACTATAGTTTTCATAGAGCATTCACAAGAATAAATCAAAATTACTAGCACAGGTCAGAACTAATTCTGAATATTATACAATTATATAGAGATATAGATATATAGATTTTAAAATGTAATGTCATTTATTTTTATTTTTGATATTAAACTCTTTAGAGCCTAATATTTATTATTTAAGAAAGTATTTCTCTTAAAACAGAATTTGGCTACTAATTTGTCAGAAATAACTTTTTGTTAAAAATATTGGAAAATAAAAGTGGAAGAAATATTTATAACTCATTAAGACAAAATATTTTACTTATTTACTTATAGATTTCAAGAGATACCTGGTATCTCTTCAAATGTATAAGTAAATGCAGACAATTACATACATGTGAAATTATGTTATACATATTCTGCATCTGCTTTTTAGTGTCTGCCATGATGAAGGAATGACTTCAGCTAAAGCTGACCCCATATTCTGTATCTGCTTTTTAAACATAATATTCTTAATACCATGCCTTGAACATCTTCCCATATTAGTAACTATAGATCTACATGATCATTGTAAAAGCTACACTGTATGAATATATTTGCTTTTTAATCACTCAATTGATGGAGTTTAGGTTGTTTCCAATATTTTATTATAAGCAATGCTGCAATAAAAACAATTTTGAAACATGTCTCTACAGATATGTCTGCTTCTTCAGGATAAATTCCTGTAGTGAAATTAATGGGTCAAAGAGGATTCATATTTTAAACTTAAAGCCATCTGCTCTCTACAACAGAAACTTTATACCCCCATGAGTGGGCATTTCTTGTATTGCTGATAAGATTGAACATCTCTTTCCGGAAATGCTGGCTACATGTACCTGTTTTTGCATGGATTATCTGCTCAGGTCTATCTCTCTGGTGGGCATTCATAATTTACTAATTAATTTGAAGAATTTTTTCGAGATTATTAATTGTTATCTGGTATTGGAGGTCTTTTTTATACTTTTCCTACTTTGCTCTTTCTTTTATACTTTTGGCTTTTGAGTAACAGTAAAGAGCCTTTTCACCTCTCAAATAGGTAGGCCGTTCTCTTACTGAATAATTTTTCCCCCACTGAAAAGCCATTTTTATTACTCACAAAAGTGAGAAGCATTTCTAGACTTTATTTTGTTCCAATGATCTAGCTATTCTTGGACTAACAAGGCTCTACTTTAATAACTCTAAGGTGGTAAAAATTTTCTAGTCACTGGGACTTGTTCCAACTCAATTTTTTCCTGAATTTTTCTATTTGTACCCCCTCCCCCTCCAAAAAAAAAGCTTCAGAAACTTTTTTTTTCTCAGATTTCTGAAATTTCCTAAGGAGATTTTGGTATGAATTACTTTGAATTTCTAGAGTATGAGAAGGAAAATCTTTACATGATTTGACCAGGAATTCTTTCTTTGAGTATTCTTTTATGTCCCCAGGAAAGTTTTAAAGTTTTTGTTTTCTTTTTCTATTTTTTAAAGGTATATAAATTCCATTTTATTGGATGTTGCCCCTTCCTTTAAAAAGTCAGATATAACTTAAACCATTTCCAGAAATAAGATTCCCCATAGAATCTAGAGTGTAGATAAACGTACACAAACTTCATCTATGAAACTGGCTGAGGGGTGGCCCTGTCAGCAAGCTATTTGGGGTGGGGGCACTCTGAGAGGCAGGACCCTACCTGCCTGGGGTGGCCTACCCGTGGGCTCGGTGTGAGCACTGTAAAGGCCTGCCTACATGGCTAGGGTCCCAGAGAGCCAGCTGTGCTATGTGGCTGGGCAGCCACTGGTGCCCCCTGTCTCTTGGATACCCACAGAACAAGGTAAGGTGACAAAGGACAAGTTCACCACCAGATTCCTCATGCAACCATGGTGGACTGGAGGCCAAGGGTGCATCAGGGTGGGGGGCCCAGCCTGCATGTCTTTGGGTTCAGGCAGGCCCCCTAGTTGCAGGGGCACCAGGGTGCTGTCTGAGGCCTCCAGGATAAAGTTTCCTTTTTCTTTTTTTAATCTTTATTTGTTGTTGTTTAGTTTTTATCTCATAAACTTAACTCTGCAATCCAGCTAGACCTGGAAGGGGTAAGGAAAACATGGAATCCAATGAACTGCATTGAGAGCATGAAGATGTATAAGACACTCAAGCAGATGGGAGTGAAGGGGTGCTCTCCTGAGCTACAGAAGGAATGGTCTGGTGGTTCAGATAAAACACAGGTCAAATGTATTAGAGTGGTCCACAGTCAGCAATGGTGATCTTCTGGCTGGTCCTGCCATTCCTGGACCCACAGCGGTCCACAGCTGTCACAACATCCATGTCTTTCTCCTGGCTGAGGACCACATGCTTGCCATCCAGCCACTCAGTCTTGGCAATACAGATGAAAACCCGGAGACCATTTGTGTCAGGTCCAGCATTTGCCATGGACAAGCTGCCAGGACCTGTGTGCTTCAAGATGAAATTCTCATCATCGAATTTCTCCCCACAGATGGAGATGCACTTGCCATCTCTGCCACCGTGGTGTGTGAAGTCACCACCCTGGCACATGCATCCCAGAATAATTCTGTGAAAGCAGGAAACTTTATAACCACATCCTTTCTCCCCAGTGCTCAGAGCACGAAAGTTTTCTGCTGGCTTTGGAACTTTGCCTGCAAACAGCTCAAAGGAGACGTGGCCCAAGGGCTCACCGTGGGCAGGGATGTTGAAGAACACGGTGGGGTTGACCATGGCTGAGTGCTGGAAGGTCAGGGAGACGGCTGCATCTGTAAGGACTGAAGTTTTCTTTTTAAAGGTCCTGTGTTTCTTGTAAATTTTGTCACATATATTTCACTGCTTTTTAAATTAGTAATAGTACTGCTATTGTGAATGAAATCTTCTTTCCATTATATTTTCTAACTGATCAACTGTTTTATTGACTTTTATATATTTATTATGCAATTAGCCACCTTTCTCATTTCATTAATGGTTTTTCCATTTGTTCTTACATGCTGTGGGTTTTGAGTAATATAACTATAAATAATGATTCTTTTGCATACTCCCTTCCAATATCTAATTATGTGAAACTTAAAAATTTTAAGATATGCCTTATTTAAGATATGCCTTATTACTAGTTTTCATTAATCTTGCATAGACATAATAAATAATATCGATGAATAAACTTAGCTCTTTTGGTTGGCTCAGCAAAGTTGGCTCAGCAACCTTTTATTTGGGGGTTTGGGGAAGGCACATTTATTTATTCAATATATTTCAAAGGCTGCATTCTCATTTTTCATTTGCTCTATTTTTTTTTCACCTCTTTTCTCCACATTTTTGGAGAGTGATCAAATTACCCATATGACCAATGATGTTTTCCATAGTGTCAGTTATGCTGATTCGTATCTTCTATGGTAATATGCATTTGGGGTTTCCATTTATTTTTTGCATATCTCAGGATACACCCTCTTCATTCCTCCTGTTTATCTCAACTTATTCTTTCTTTACGGCTCATAAAAATGAAAAAATAATCGTCTAAGCACTTCTTCGTGCAAGACAGAGTGCAAAGTGTTTTATAGACATTATCTTATTTACTTCTTGCACTCTGAGGTAGAGTTTACTAACAAGTTACATGTGAGGACATTGAGACTCCAGACGACTACCTACTTTGACCAGGCCCACAGCTGGTCAGTAGTAGAGACAAGATTTAAAGCCAGGCCTTCTTCTTCCGTAACCCCGGCTTTAAACAACGCTTCCACGGGGTTGTGTATGCCCTTGGCCCTCCTCCCTGTTCACAAGAGAGCTCAGTTCCTTTCAGATCTATACTTGGAGTGAGGTGGTCTCATAAGTACCTCGTGTCAGGCCTAGTGCCTGCTGGACTAAGGCATGAACCTCCCCTGCTCTGATTCTTAGATAATCTGGCTTTGCTAGAGTCTGGCAAATGTTCCTTGTACAAGTGCTGTACGCTCACCCAGCACTTGCTGCAATCCAGGGATCCTTCACTCTCCACCGTTTGCAAGACTTTCTCTGTATGGCTGTACATCCAAGGGAGCAAAGTGCCCGTACCTCCTGAACCTGCAGCTGTACCAAAAATTGAAATCTGCAGGCTGTAAGATGCAAGTGAAAGAAAGAAGCTGAGGGAATACTAAGGGATGGGCATAAATCTCTAGCTATCTCAAATATTTCTCGGCAATAAGAGGTTTGATTTTCTAGGTAGTGTAGCGCCTGTGTCCTAAGCACCTGTGTCCTTAGTTAGAAGCAGTGACTCAATTGAGGCCTTTTTTCCTGCCTACCTTGCAGCTAATTTCAGTCACTGTATCAAATGACTGACAATGGAGTTAGTGTAGATTCCCAATGGATTTTAGCACAGGGTTTCCTCATGTCTTTAGTTTCTAGTACGGTTGCAGTCTTGGTGGGTACTTCTACATGAGACTGGGAAAGGATAAATTAAGGACTGCTGATCTGTAGACTTAACACAGTTCTATGAGCATCTGTATCATGCAATTGGTTTGGGATTAGTGTTACACTCACTCTTAAAGTTCATGGCATATCCCCTCCGATACCTGTGTCACTGGTCACTGATGTACACCAAAGTGACTCTGAATTTCTTTTGATGACTTAATATTTCCTAGATTCTTTCCTTGAATGTAGAATTTCCAATATGAGCTATTCCTAAAGCTCAATGGATACATAAAACTGTCGTAAATTTCCAAATGCCATTTTAGAAAATCGCCGTACTAAGAAACAGTATTATTGGACAGAGATTTAAGGATGGAGCTGGGGTGTTTTCCTGTCTGTAAGACGTGGCTGAGGACACTGAGACAGCCAGGCCAAAGCGACCTGATAGGTTTTGCTGTTCTTCAGAATTATCTTGAACAGAAAAAATCCTCTTTACACTGTAAACTGTGGAAACCCCTTGGCACACATAAAATTTCTTGCCTCAGTAAAGCTGTGCTAAGGATATTAAGAAATCCTACCTGACGTTATTTTCCCTTTTGGAAGCATCCAAGTTCTTTTGTAGTTCTCTGGCCACAGCTACTATGGACAGAGAGCTAACAAATGCATCAGGGATATTAAATGTGTAACTGGAAATCCCAAGCTACACTAAGGGTCCTGCATTTGTGTCCCAGGTCACCCCCTGTAATTTTATGTTTAGAGTCACCGGTTGACTTGAAGCAGATTACCCTCAATAATGCAGGTAGGACTCATTCAATCAGTCAAAAGCCTTAACAACAAAAACTGAGGTTTCCCAAAGATAGAATTCTGCCTGAATACTGGAATATAGAAACCCCACTGGTCTGCCCTATAGATTTAGACTTGTCAGCCTCATAACTGCATGAGAAAAAATTTTTAAATAAATCTCTTTATACATGCATGTGTAATATACATATACACATATGCATGTGTAGTACACCTCTGTACATATATGAGTGATATGTGTGTATATGTGTAATGCCCTAAAAAATGTTTGCTTGGCTCTTGTCCCTACACAACCGTACGCTCTAGGATGTGGACTATACCATCTACATCTTTGCATCCTCAAGCTCTAGCATGGCGCCTTCTCAGACTCCTAAGCACTCACTATTTTGAACAAATGGAGGAATAAAATAATCCCTTCGTAAAAGTCAAACTAGAGATGAGTGACAACTGATGCAAAGAGACTATAAAGGGTCAAAAAATAGGAATCTCAGGAAAAATGAGGCTCAAAAGCAGGCAGCTCAACTCCTGCAGTCACCAGAGTCACAGCAAGCCAGGAAAGCCAGAGGCCTGGAAATTAAAATCCAGGTTCTTATACCAAAAGCCTACTAAGGGCCCGGTCTGGGGCAGCTCAACTGGTTAGAGTGTTGTCCCCATAATCCAAGGTTGAGAGTTCAATCTCTGCTCAGGGCACGTACAAGAATCGACCAATGAACGCAGAAATAAGTGAACAACCCATCAGTGGCTCTCTCTCTCTCTCTCAAACCAATTTGAAAAAAAGGCTACTAAAAAATGTTGGCTGAATTTGAACAAACTAGTCATGGGCCTTTTAACGTGTCCTTTCACCTTCTTAAGCTCAGGTGACTGACCTGTTTATCTAACTTTATATAATTCTAAGGTCAAAGCAAACAGGGACAGAAATTCACCCAGTTGGGACATGACATAATTCTTGTCGATTCCACAGGTTACTATTCTCTACTTTGTATCACGGACAGCACTGGTGACTGCTGGAGTAGCCCTTAGGCTACAGGCACCAACAGGGCAGTAAATACACTTGGCTCAAAACTGCGACTAGACTAGAACTGGACCACAAGGAGATGGTACAGAGAGCATGTGCAATGCTACATAACCATAAAGATGGTAGTTAATACATAGAGTTTGGCTACTAACTGAACTCTATAAGGGACTGAAGTGTTGAGTCAGCAGGGTGCTTCAGCTCCTGTAGAGGAGGAATAATTATTCTGTTAGAGGCAGATTTACATAAGAGATGGAGGAAGATAGAGAATGAGTCACTTCTACAAGATTTGAAACTTCCAGGCACTCTGATCCTCGTGGTCCAGAGGATCTGAGGGGTTGTAGGTGAACTTCCAGATGCCTGTGGAATCTTTGGATTCCAAGCTGCTCACAGGGCTACAGCCGTCGTATCTCTGGCCTCACAGAGAGGTGGGAGATGGGGCCACGGAGGGTCCCACAGAAGGGCCTGAAAGGGGCTGAGAGCCAAGCCCCTCAACTGGGGAACCAAAAAAAGGAATCTGACTTTTACAGAATAATTTACTCCTTTATCTTTTTGTATGGGATGCAATCCTTTATTTTAAGATATATAACATGCTAGTTTCTAGAATCATGACATTTTGTAACAGTTTTTTCAAACATGTTATTTCACAGGATGCTAATCTATAAAATAAATAGTGAATGAACTTGAAAATGCCAAAAGCAAAAACACTTCAGCCATGGCGCATGCAGCCAGAAGTCAACGAGATACCTCAATTATCGAAATTAGCAGTGCTGTCTGTTCACTAACCAGTCAGGACTCCCCATTCCAACTAGAAACATGATTGTCATTCAAGAGAACAAATCAGGTCAAGAGAATCAACCACATAATGCAACAACAGATAGGAGGCTGTGTTCTTATGAAGAAAAACAAGAACAAAATTAACAATCCAACTCGTTTCATTGGACATGATATTGATGTCAAGATTTCTAAGCAACCACTTCTTTATTTAGTTTAGATAAAGAGTTCCGGCATAGGACACTGTTAGGACGAGACCATTAGGAGCTATGTAGAAGTGAAGTACGGCAAGTGCGATGTAAAACTAGAAAAACTTAGTTTTTCATTTCCTATAGGAAAATTGCAGGTCACCACATTACAAAACAAAAGCAGATCATTCTTAGTGTGTCAAATTTGTTTATTTGTTTAAAAAGTATATGATCCCTATTGCACAAACAGATAGTTCTGAATCTAATTTGCAATCGGACCAGTCAAGAAGTCCCTACCTGGAGACTATGCGGCTAGTATCCTATTACACCAAGAAAAGGCCGCTGTCCTCACGGGGTATGTGGCTCAGCGGTGACCCGCCATTAACACGTGTTTAACAAAACGTTCTAGCACTTTGGTAAATACTGGAACACTGACAAGTGTGTCTGGACATTGTTCATCCTGCCCTCCCACCAGACTTGTTGATCCAGAGATTTATTTGGACAAAGCATCTTGTTTAAACCAGAAAATCTTCAAAGTCTAATATAATTCTGGGCTAATCAGGAACAAAAGAAGCTTTATGAGGAGAAGTAGGCTTGGAAATCAAACGGTCTTATTTTTCATTAGAATGTTTTAGTCAAAGGTATGAAATCAATGATCAGTCATCAGGAACTTTGGGAGTGCACCCCAATGCCCAGGACCACGACACTCTGCTTTCTGCTGTGGCCACTTGATCACAGGTGAAAGGCGTGAAGAACATTGCCAGCTATAACACAAATTGTGCGCCCCACACCCAGGATCTGTAAGGCAAATCTTATTTTTTAGTATAAGAAACTCACTGAGTCAAATGGATGCCAATTAAAGAAAGATTGTGTAAATAAAACTGGAGTAAGAAATCTCTAATGACACAGGAAATGCATGAAAGAATTAATCATGATATGAGAAGAATCATTTTTCCAGTGGCCCCACTGCTATGAATGATATTTTCATGAGCCTGGACCACTTTCTCCAACGGATACTGAGAACCTATGACCGGTCTCAACCAACCAACTTCCATCCCAGCTTGAAGGGCTGCTGCAAATTGCTGAAATTCTTCCTGTGTAAAAAAAAGGTGGGGAAGGGGGTTTCTGCAGAGAAACATATGAGCTGATTTCAGAAGCATTAAATCTTTTCAGAATCTAAGAAAGCATAAAGAGTTTCTCACAAAAGTGTGGCTTTTGTCAAATTGTCCAGAACAATATTAAAAGTAGCTCTTGATATAGTAACCATAAGTCCAACTTGTCTGAGACCGTATCAATTTGCAAAATACTTACTGTCCTGAAGTAATTACTAATACAATCTCCTTTCTCTCTCAAAAGTGTCCTCACTTGGGAAATAAATGATATTGCCGCCCTAGTTATCTTCTAGGGACTAATCCTGAATGCACACATCTAGTCAGATGACTAGGTCTAACTTATACTCGACTAGGCAAGTTGCCCCAATCAGAATTGCCTCTTTTCCTACCTTGGTTGATGAATAGAGAGCAAGTCCAATTATACTAGATTCCTTTGCCATGGTATCCCGTGGGTTTATTTCAATAGTACCTCTGCTGCCAACAACCTAGTATGAAGAACAACACATATATAGTTAATGATTCCTGCAAAACGTTGTTAAATTATGATAAAACTTCAAAGTGGTAAAACAAGAATACTCACTATTACCCGTCCTCCATATGCCAGAAGGTTCAAATCATTACTAAGATTTACATTAGCTAACATTTCAATAATAACATCAATTCCTTTTTCACCAACAGATTTCTATATAACATAAAAGAATGCAGAGTAAGTTAAAAAAACAAGTAAAAAATAGTTATCATTGTCCCATATATTACAGAAATGTGTTTTGAATGATATAAAATGCACATTTTTAAGACTAATAATGCAAGTTTTAAAATTATCTAATTATATAGTGATGATGTAATTCCAAGGTACAAGCCACAATATCTAAGATGATAAAGATTTATACAAAATAAATTGCTGTAACAAAATGAAATTTGTTTAGAATTTTCAGGTGCTTAGACTCACACTTGACTACAAAATACTTTTTTCTTAGTTGAAAATGTTTTATCTTTAAAATGTATTTTCATAGAAAAACAACTAAATAAAAAATAACCCCCTACAGGGCTCCCATTTGCACTAGAAAACGAAAGCGAACACTGGCTGTTCAGTGTGCAGGACTGGTTTGTGTGAGCATTCAGCTTTGTTGTACGTGGCTTACAGTCAGCGGGCCACACCAACTCCCTTTACTTGGGCTCTCGGATGTTAGGTCCCAACACCCAAAACTAGCTCTCAAATAAGCTATACATATCTACCTTCTATTCATTTTGTTTTAACAAAAAAATAAACACCCGTATCAGGTACTGTGCTCCATCCTGGGAGTTCAACGATGGAAACAGGGAGCTCAAAACAAAGCTGGGGAGAAAGATGGGCAGTACACAGTCACAGCCGCAATGTAGCGGCTCAGAACCACATCAGCAGAAATAAACTGCAGGTTATAATGAAAGAAAAAGTTACAACTCTGACCAGCTGTAATGCTCAAAGAACGTCCCACAGATGATAGGAGGTTCTTGAGCAAAAAGGAGGAAAGAAAAAGAGGAAGATACACATGAGGCAGAGGCAGTCCAGACAGAAGAAAGAAAAGCGAAGGTGTAGGGACTGAGTCGGGATTGGAAAGCAGCCCAGTGGGCCTGGAGCATGTATCCGGGTAGGCAGGGGTCAGGGGAGAGGAAGAGGTGGGAGAGGGGAGATTGTAATTTGGTGCAGGCTGTGAACACACACTGAATGCCGCGTTAAAGGGTTTGGATGTTAGGGGCAAGGGTTCATTAATTCTTGTGCCAGGCGCTGTTTAAGCTGGAAGTCCAGCAGGAAACGACAGAGACAAACATTCCTATCCTCGTGGAGCTCCCATTTTAGTTATTTCTAGAGACCTTTGTGGGTTTTTTTTCCTTTGTTTCTTTTTTAAGGAGAACCAAATGACTCTGGAGATAGTGGAGAAGATAAAAGGCTGTATTAGCTCAGCTACGAATAATAGTGGAGGCTGGAGAAGATGAAGTCTAAACTAAGTCCCAATGGTGAAAGGAACAGAGAAAAAGTGATATATTTGAAAGGCTCATCAGAGACGAAAATGATGTAATGAAGTGATCAACTTGATGGGTTGGCTGCAGACAGAAAAGTGACTAAAAGAAAGGAGTGAAAAATGAAATGTGGGTTTTGTCTTGGATGACCAGATGAATGGCAATGTCCAGCAGGCAGACCAGGCCAGACACAGTGCTGCACACCCACATCCCACAGGACATAGGTACTCACTGAGGCCCTGGGCATGTAACAGGTCGATCAGGTTGGAGGTCTAGCACCAGAGAAGATGAGAGGCCAAGGGAAAAGCCAGAGGAACACCAACCTTACAGTAATAAGAAGAGGACGGAGACAGAAAATGAAGTTAGGGAAATGATCAGAGAACCAGTTTGTGGGAGGTGTGGGCAGGGTCAATTGCTGCTGAAAACCAAACGGGATGAAGACAGAGACAAGAGCAGCAGACTGCCAATGAGGAGCGAGCTTGTCAGTGACTTCTGATTAGTAGAGTAAGAAGCTGGGGTGGAGACAAAATCGCAGTGGGAGGCAATGAGAGGCAAGGAATTAAAAACAGTAAGTACTACTTTTCCAAGAAGTTTGGTGGTAAAGAAGGTGGAGGGGGCATTACAAGGTTAAAAGAATGTTTTCGAGAATGAGAGAGACTAAGTGGGAGGAACCACTAGAAGAGATAGAAGCTACAAGGCCTCATGGTCTTAAAATTAGATTATCGCAAAAAAAAATATATTCTTAAAATAACTAACCATTTTCCATTTTTGTAAATACTCTTGGAAACTGGTATCAGGAGTGAATACTCCATTAATTTCAGGTTTGCTAGACATATAACAAAGGCGTGCCTCGACTCAGTTTTTGGCAAGATGATTCAGTGGTAATAAACTCTCCCTCACCCTTCCTCAATTTGTACTGACCTAGTTTACGTGGTAATCAGTACCTGGAAAACTGTAATTCTTTCTCAGCATTAGCAAGTAGTTGGAGAATTAGCGACGTAATCAGAGTTTAGTAAATTGCTGCTAGAGCACAAATGGAGAGCCTCAGAATCTGCTTGAATTCTAGTGCAGCCACGGGATATATGCAACAACTAATTAAACGCCACCTTACTACTCTGGAGGAAGCAGTGATTATCCCCTGGAGCATCCAGTTAACAAATAAGTGTGATTCCCTAGGCTAGACAGATCCAGTTTGTAATCTCAGGACACCTCACCTTCCATGGGAAAATTATACCAAAGAAATATTAAGAATACCTCACAGGTACAAATACAAAGCTATAGATTTACTTAAAACTATGATTTGCATTAAAAAATAAATTTTTACAGCTGTAAGACTTGAGAGGCTAAATTTTATTTGGTAAACATAAACAAGACAGAAATGAGAGGGAAAGTTTAAAATTAGACAACTCTAATTTTTAAATTAAAACATTAAAACACATAGGTATAAAAAAATAAGCATTAAAAAAAATACTTTGAGAGTGGTTGATAAAAAGAAGTTTTAAAAAAAGTAAGTCCCCTAAGAAACAAAATTTTACTTTTATAAAAGTGTAGAAAAATTTTACCTTAATTTTATCAATATAATTAACTTCTCTGTGATTAAACACTTCATGGGCTCCATTTTGCAAAACAGTGTTTTGTCCTTCCTCAGTTCCAGCTGTGCCCAAAACCTTTAAGCCATAAGCTCTGGCAATTTGGCACGCTGCTAGTCCTACCTGAAAAATAAAATATAACCCAATAGTTGTATTTGTTTTGGGGGGTGGTCCACATTTTTTTACTTGTTAATTACAGTTGACGCTCAATATTATTGGGTTGGCAAAAAGTTCATTTTCTCTGTAAAATAAGACATATTTTTCACCAACAATAACTTATTGATTTGGATATTTTGAGTATGTTGGCTATCTCCCGCATGGTATAATATTGATCGTTCTCAATTAATGTCTCAATTTGATTGCTACCACTTCAAATGCACCAACCTTCCCATAAGAAATCTCCAGCACGAAACTTCACAAACTAGTTTTGACATATTCGATCAGTCACAGTACCTCCTCCACACACTGCACAAATCTTTTTTTGTGTTTGTTGCATTTTTACCTTCCTTGAAATAATAAAGTATAATATGCCAAAAATTTTGTTTATTTTCTTCCACCTTCAATATTAAAATGACTATACAAAAATTCACCAATTTTGATAAGTTTTTTTTAAATGCATGCTAATATGACAGCTGTCACAATACAATCTAACAAAATTGTTGTGAATGAAGTTAAACACAACAAAACGCTACTAGAGCCATCTTACGGAAAAAAAAACAAACTTTATGGCCAACCCAATCTTTTATATTAGTTTCAGGTGTATAGCACAGTGGCGAGACATATAGAACAACTTACAAAGTGATCCCCCCAGTAAGTCTAGTACCCACCTGGCACCATCCATAGTTATTACAGGATTACTGACTATACAAGGTCCGTCCAGAAAGTATCCAGCAATGTAACATGAAAAATAGAGACATTTACTGAAGACAGTACAAGAGACATTATACATAGGAAAATGACGCCTCGGTCCCCTTCAAAGTAGGCACCTTGGAACCTCAGTTCTCCCAATCACCATTAGCTGCCCTGTCGTATTTTCCTAAATATCACTGACGGTCTAAAATCTCTTCCTTTTCAAAGGTGATTTTAGTGTTGGGAAAAGCCAGAAGTCACAGGGTGCCAAATCTGGGCTGTAGGGGAACTGGTTAACCTGGGTGATATGATATTTCGCTAAAAAACTCTGCAGAAGACATGATGCATGAACAGGCATGTTGTCATGATGAAGCTGTCAATCACCAGTTGCCCATAGCTACAGCCTTCTGCATCATCCAAATAGTTTCCGTGGAGGAATGTTCAAGCGTAATGCAAAATTTAATGCAGAATGCTTGCTCTACTTGCTCAGTCATTTGGAATGTGATGACCACACAGTACACATGCTCACTCAGTGGCATCTACTGCCCCCAGTGACTCGTACAGTGAGGTCGTCATTTTTCACGCATGCGCACTGCAGCCCACTCTCCTTGGCTGCCAGGGTGCATCAGTGTTGCACAAACTGTTCTTGTTATGTCAACAATGGCCAGGCCTTTTCCAGACAGATCTTGTATTCCCTATGCTGGACTTTACATCCCGGTGACTACTCTCTAACTACAATTTGTACTTCTTAATCCCTTCACCTTTTTCACCCAGCTCCACAATCCCCCTCCCATCTGGCCACTGTTAGTTTGTTCTCTTAACCCAGTAGGTTTTAGATTGTTGTATCCTTGCAAACATTTATTAAATATATATATAATATATATATAACTTTAGGTTCTTCTAACTCACACCTTATTGTTAAGGAACTTCAAGTTTAAATGAAGAAATAAGAACAATAGCTAACTTTTATTGAGCATTTATATTGTTCCAGGTTCCACACTAAATAATTTCTATGCATCTATTTACTTCATCCTCATAAGAAGCCTATGAAGCAGATATGATTATTGTCCCTATTCTACAGTAAGTGAAACCTATGAAATGTAAATAACTTGGGGAGAAAGGCACTTCCTTTCCGTCTGGCCGCAGCCATTAGATGAGCCAGGATGGGAGTTTATGAGTACATCCAGCAGGGTGGAGGAAGCAGCAGTTCGATGTGACGCACTTCTTTCTCAGGGTGCACTGCTGTTAGTGCCACCAGCTCTGCGCTCCACAGGGACCCCTGCCCCACCAGGCCCAATAAAGCACCCAGGCTGGGATACAAGGCCAAGAAGGTTATGGCATACATCGGATTTGTGTGTGCCATGGGGGCCACAAATGCCCTGTTCCTAAGGGTGCGACCTATGGCAGGCCTGTCCATCGTGATGTTAACCAGCTAAAGTTTGCCCGAAGCCTTCAGTCTATTGCTGAGTAGTGAGCTGGACCCCACTTTGGGGCTCTGAGAGTCCTGAATTCTTCCTGGGTTGGTGACGATTCCACATATAAATTCTCTGAGGTTATCCTCATTGATCCATTGCATAAGGCTGTCAGAAGGAATCCAGACACCTGGTGGAGCACCAAACCAGTCCACAAGCACAGGGAGATGTGAGGGCTGACACCTGCTGGCTGCAAGAGCTGTGGCCTTGGGAAGGGCCACAGGCTCCACCCCACCATTGGTGGTTCTCGCCGTGCCGCTTGGAGAAGGCACAGTACTCTCCAGCTCCACCATCACCGCTAATATGTGTCACGTTTGTAAAATTCTTACCTAATAAGCAATTTAGGATAGTCAAAAAATGTAAGTAACTTGCCCAGGTCATAAAGATGGAAACACACTGGACCGAAGCATACTACAGAGCTTGAGTTTTTAACCACTGTCTCAATATATTTACTTAGCATCTGTTTTATACAAAGGTACAGGGTTTAAAAATGATCAAAATATGTTCACTGACTTCGTATTTTACATATAAAAATATTGTATAACAGATGTAAGGCCTCTATCATTTAAGTGGAAGAGACAGGCACATGGGCAAGTTAATTTATTCATCTGTGTGACATTCATTGAGTGTTTACTCTGTGCTAGACATGGTGCTTCACGCAAGAAACTTACATTCTAAAGATGGGGGAAGATGATAAATACCTGGACAAGGTAAATTCAGAAAATAAAAAGTATGAAAAAAAAAAAAAACAGCCTATTGGGTTATAAAGAGATTGGGAGAGGAGTGAGCTAGGTCATCAGGAGAAGCTGCTCTGAAGAGAAAAGGCCCGAATGAAGTCAGGGACAAGCCACATGAAGGTCTGGAAAGCCACAGGGAGACTTTTGTAGGCAGCATGGTCATGGCTAACCTGGTGAAGTGGGAATGAACTTGGGGTGTTCAAAAGAAAGAGGGACAATGTGGCTTGAGGGGCACATGGGAGAAAGTGGAGAGAGGCCAGAGGGGCACAGAGAGGCCAAGGCACCCATGGCCTTGGGGGTGAACATTTGGGTTATATTAAAGAACCGTGCAGAGCTACCAGAGAGCTTAAGTCAGACATGATCTGACTTAGTCATTAAAAAGAACACTCGAATTATTTGAGAGGCAGAAAGAGGGTTGCAGGGAAATAAGGGTAGGAAGACCAGTCAGCAACTGATGTAATCGTCTAGGTAAGAGGTGAAGCTGGTTTGGACTGATGTGGCTGCACTGGAGAGAGGAAGAACAAAATCAGATGCAGTTTACAGGTAAACTGAAGGGCCTTCCTCACAGATTGTAGGACGTGAAGAAAAGAGAAAAACCAAGGATGTCTCCTAGGCCTTTGGCCAGATTAACTATGTAGATGAATGGGGTGAGGAAGTGTAGAGAGGATCAAGCATGTGAAAGCATCAAGAATTCACTTTGAACGTGCTGAGTTGTGTAACACTCACCAAACCAGTGATGTTCGGTAATCAGCTCGATGTGGGTATGGGCTCGAGAAAGAGTTTAGAGCTGGCGATAATGAACCTGAGGCTTGTCCGTGTACAGAAGGTATGAGCATGGGATTAGATGAAAAAATGAAAATAAACCAGGCTACTGGGTTGCCAGAAAAAAAATGTGCTTAATACAATATAAAGAAGAAATAAAAGTATTTTAGAAATACAGATATAAGCAATTATTTAAAATAAAATAGTAGGCCATACATGTTTGATTACATGCCAAAAGAACGGTACAGAAAATGGCACACACATGTAGAGCAGCAGTTCTCATACCCGGCACTGTCAGCATTTGGGGCCGGGTAATCCTTTGTTGTGGGGATACCCCGTGCACTGAAGGATGTTCAGCAGAGTATCTAGCTGCAACCCACGAGATGGCAGAACCCTCCACCCAGATGCAGTAACAAAGATGACCCAGACACTGCCCACTGTCCCTGAAGGTGGAAGAGGGATGCTGGAACATCACCCCTTGTTGACAACAACTGATGTAGAGGAAGGCAAAAGTCACCATGGACTGGGCATGACAGAAAAGAAGTAAAATGAAAAATGGTGATAGAACCTAATAAAACTTTTAACAGTATCACAAACTCCCAGGCCTGAGATGGACCTTAAAGATTATATGGCATGCGGGCACAATAAGCCTGAACTCAATGGGGTTATGAAAGGAATTTGACTTAAGCAAAGCAACATGGAACTCGCTGTCTGATGAGTGAGAATACTAGACACTATGAGGTTAGCAAAGTCAATCTTTACTACTTAATTTGCAATTAGAAATTTCAGTTGAAAAAAAAGACTTTTTAATAAAACCACATTTAACCTAAAAGCTAATGTGAATTTATCCCCTTATGCTCTAACTACTTTAAAGGGACACTTAATCGGTATTTTCAAGGCCCTGTTTACTCTATTCTTGTCAACAGTTACACTCGCCATACTCCCTCAGTAGATATGTCTGCCACTTTTCTTCTATTTATTTTGCTGACACTATAATAGGGCACTCCCCACAAAAGGATCTGGATAATAGCTGTGTTCATAAGTTGCACATCAGTTTAAGTACACAACATAATCCCAGAGGAATCTGAATTAAATGCGAACAGAACGTACAAACAGAAACAAGAAAAACCCAGCACTGTCTCCCTCCGACAGCGCAGGGAGGATCGGAAGCGCCTCACACGCCAGGTCGCCTGTCTATATCCCCGCCAGCGGAGGATTTAACAGCTCAGCCAGCTCCGAGAACACTGTGGGTTTGGCCTTAAAAAAAAAGTCATGCTGAAGTGACGGGGCTTTTCACAAGAGTGTAAAAGGGAATGAAGAGATTTCTCTCCCCTTCCTACTGAAATTTCAGAGTACAGGGTTAGCTCTCGAAAAGCCCAAGCGATTTAAATAAATCTATGTTTAACAGAGCCTTTAGTTATTTAGGGTTAAATTGAACCGCAAAACAGCCTCTTTGGTC
Source organism: Desmodus rotundus (assembly GCF_022682495.2). Classification (NCBI taxonomy): domain Eukaryota; kingdom Metazoa; phylum Chordata; class Mammalia; order Chiroptera; family Phyllostomidae; genus Desmodus; species Desmodus rotundus. The sequence continues at coordinate 53,118,697 of NC_071389.1, forward strand.
AAGGTAAACAATGGGAATTCTTGAAAAGGTATATTTGTCCTATTTTCTTGGGCCCCAGAAGGACAACCTTGGTGTTTCTCAGTAAATAGTCTGATCTGTGGAATCTTTCAGAACTCATCTATTTGAGATGCACAGGAAGCTGGGCATGAAACCTTGTGATGCATCTGTCCAAGGCACCAGACGAGGCACTGAGTGAGTTCTCTGTCGTACCTGGCCACCTTTAAAGGTAAATTCACATATTCAGAATGCCGCTTCTTATTCCAGAGACGATCTACTGCCCAGAATACATAGTGCTCCGAAAGCGTTAACCACCTTCCTCAAGGTGAGCCACCTGGCCCTCGTGTCTCCAAAATTTCCAAACCCTCTACTTGCAGGACAGAGGTCATAAGGACTTTTTGTTAAATTCTGCCCTCAGAGCTCTAACTTTTCTCTAAGCTCCTCAAAGGCAGGTTGACAGCCAGCTTCCTGAAGAAGTTTCTAACAGCTCTGCACTGGGTGACTCCACTAAAGGGCTTATTTTGTAAGCTCCAGGTACTCACTCCCCCACACCTTCCTATTAGCAGGTTAAGCCATGAGCTGTGGAGTTAAGAAAACAGCTGCATACTTGGCACTCCATGAATGTCATCAAAGCACAGCAGGCAGGCAGGGAGGCAGATAGAAAGGACAAAGAATTCAGTGTGGCTTTGCATGCTGCCTGGGGCAACACATGTAACTCTTTAATGAACCTTAGTTCTTTATGTAAGAAAAAATGGAATTAATATTCACCTTAAAGGACTGTTTAAAATTCTAAATGAATAGTCTTACAACATATGCCACTTGAAGGCAAAAACAAAGCCAGTTTATCCTGGACCACACTCAACACTGGTGAAAAACCTAATATGTACACATTTTGGTGGGGTAATCTGTTGAATTTATTAATAAAGAAATGCTAAACTAATGACAAAGAATCACCTTCAGAAGACAGAACTTAAAGAAGCTTTATTACATAAAGGGAAAATGCACCCTTGACTATATTTATAAAACTGACTTAAATGTAAAACCCACAAATGAATGCTCATTTAAAAATAAACTTAAAAAAGTACTTACTCCTCCACTAGCCCCATGAACCAGAACACTTTCTCCAGCTTTCACACGGGCGCTGCAAAAGAAAGCATAGGTTTGTCATCTCACTGCAAAGCTCATTAAGCTCACACATTTTTAATTATTCCCAAGGAAATTCTACCTGCAGTCCAGCTAACACTTGCCCAAAGAGGATATTCATGGTGAGATAGTCTCCAGGCTCCAGAAGATCGAACAATGATTCTTCAGAGCCACAGATAAAAGAAAACCTTAATTCATTCATTTCTTCGTTCATTCAACAAGTGTTTATTGGAGCCTGTTCTGAGCCTGGCACTGTGCTGGCTGCGGGGTCCCGTCACAGTGCTCCCTCGGAGAGGCTGCAGTCCTCGCAGGCAGGTAAAGTGGGACTGCCAAAGCCAGAGGGACTGGAGTTCCTCACTGATTCCCACAGAAAGCACCTCAAAACAGGGTCATTACAGCCAGTCTCGATTCTGTGGCAGAGAGCACTGCCCAAGTAAACTTGGCAGGTAGACTATTTAAGAAAACATTCTTACTTTTCCGTGCCTTCAAACATCAGGTTGCACCAGACTTTAAGCTCTCATTTCGGAAAACAATGCTCAGTCAGCAATGATAGCGTGTAAGAAATACAATAAACCCTGTCACGAAGGTTCCCGTGTCAGCCCTAAATGTCTAGATTTTCTGGTGAAATGACATACGTGTGTTACTTCTGGTTCACACTACTGCTTTTCTAATATACTGAAAAAAATAAAAAACAAAACAAAACAGTACTTATACAGAAAAAAAACCCCAAAAAACAAGGAACATTCAGCAAGACGGATAGGGGACCCTTTATTACTCCAGATGGACAGGCGCTAGCATCACAAGCCAGCAGCTGTGGCGTGGCCCAGATCGGACTCCCAGAGAGGATCTCCTACTTCCTAGAACAACAGGGGTGGCCACACAGACATGATGCTCAGTCTGGGGGTGAGAACACAGTAATCTGGAGTCGCTCAAGGCTGTGTGCCAGCAGCTTTGAGGCAAATGGCAAATGGCAGTTACGGGCAGGAAATGAAGCTTTCTCCAACTCTCTTGCTTGGGATAAGGGGATTGAAGGTAGTGAATTAAAGTGTTTCAAATGATAAACTGTGATAACTATTACTAAAACACTGTGACATTTTAAAAGGTAAAATACAAATGTAAGGGAACAGGTACTAGTGTTATACTGTAGGATATGAAATACTTCCCAATGAATGCTTTAAAAAATCTTATAAACCACCCCTCAAACACTATAAGCACATTCTCCTAAATCCCTGGGGCTGCAGTGGGTGGCGAATCTTCTGGGGGTACCCTCTCCTGGACCCCCACTGCTATGACCCTTCTATCCTTGTGTGGAGGCATTGTGATGGTTAATTTTATCTGTCAACTTGGCTGGGCCAGGGAGCCAGATTTTGGTCAAACATTATTTTGATCTGAATGTTTCTGTGAAGGTGTTTGTTGGATAAGAGTAACATTTAAAGATTGGTAGACTCTGAGTAAAGCCGATTGTCTTCCATAATATGAATGGGCCTCATGTAATCAGTTGAAGGCTTTAAGAACAAAAAACAGACTTCTCCCACAGCAAGAAGGAATTCCGCCAGCAGACTGCCTTTGGATTTAACTGGAACTCTTCCCTGAGTCTCCAGACCCTATCAGATTTTTTATTTTTAGCTCCTTGGGGCTCACAGTAGGGGCCTGAGGCCTTGGCCTGGCCTTCCAAGCTGTTGTCCCCTGCTCCCTCCTAGTCAATGAAACTAGTACCTGGCATGTACGCTTTTCCTTCCACCCCAAAGCCAGCCCGAATCTAGATTTCAGCATTCACCAGGCAGAAAACTTTCCATCCCAATTCCTGAATTCTCCTCCACATGAGCCATTCTCTCCCAGGGCTAAACCTAGTAACCACCTCCTTCCATTCTACCTGGAAAATATCAGGCGACAGTAGCCAATATTATCACAACAATCGCCTATCCTAATTCTGCAACCCACATTCTATCCAAACCTTTCCTTCAACTTCACAGCGATTGCTGTCTCTCGACGGATCTCTTTCTGCCCACTTGCAGCTGTTGGCCTCACTGACTTCCCTCATCAGCCTGGGCCCTGGCAGGTCACCCCAACCGCTCTTTCTCTCCAGTGTTTCCCTTTCCTTTGCACTATTCTATTTTGCCACCAATAGTATAGCCCTGAATTAATGTTGAAACCTAACTGCCTTAATAATTTGGCTAAGACTTGGAAAAAATCACATGACAATGTGCATTTTGGAGCCACTTTGCCTCCCACTTAGTTATGAAAAGTAAGACAATCACATATAAGTTCCTTCAACACTGCACCTCCCCTACCCACATGCTTTCCATAATTATACCATCTTTGTATCTTCTAGGTTTGATGGATAAGCTGTCCTTCAATATTTGAAGCCAATCTCTCTGCATACGTCCGAAGTCCTTTCCATCCTGCCTTATGAAGGATCTCGTTCCACACGCCACCCTCCCCCACCTTTCCAAACCTTTCACCTCTCCCCCTCTGCTGGACCCTTTGTCAACTATAAACACGTTCCAGCCTTGTCCATCCTTACAAAAACCCTTTTGTTCCCACACAAGTACTCTTCTACTCCCTCCTGTCTGTCTCCCCCCACTTTTTAAGAGTAGACTCCATTCAAGGAATCGATGTACTCTTTCTCCCTCAACCCACTCAATCAGCACCCGTCCCGCCGCTCCGCTGAAAATAATCTGACTGAAGTCACCGATGATCTCCTAATTGCTAAGCCCAACTGTTATTTTGTTTTCCAAACACACCTCACTGCTGCATTTGACAGCTGGCCTCCCCGCTCAGTAGCAAAATCAACTACTACCCCTTATACTACCCACACTGATTGAGTACTTACTCTGTGCCAGGCTCCATACTAGGAGGTATACATTACCTCATTTAATTCTTGCCACACCCCTCTGAGGTAGGTGCTGTTAGTTTTTCAAATCAGGAAACTGAAGCTGAGACAGAGAAGTAACTTGACCAAGATAATATAGCTAGTAGCAGGTGAAGACAGGTCTTTCTGTCTTCAGAGCCCGTGAGCTGAACAGGTGTTTGACAAACACCCTGACTTCTACACTCTCTTGGTCTTGGGATACACTCCTTTTGGTTTTCTTGGGACTCTGTCCACTACCTCGGACCACACCAATACATGTTGATGTTCACTAAGGTTCTATTTTCATTCTACTGTTCTTCCTACTCCCTGAGGGATTTCAGTCGTTTTCCTCATGCCAACTCTCACACATGCTGATGTCCCCAGATGTATGCCTCCAGCCTCCAAGCTCACGACTCTTCTCCAACAGTCTGCTAGCCTTCTCGATTAGGATGTCTGTCTTAATTTCATGTTCAAACTGAACTCAGCTTCCCTCTGAAACATTTCCCTCCTTTTCTTTGTCACAGATAAACATTACCCAGGCTAGAAAGCTAGAAGTATTCTTAAACTCTTCCTTTACCTGACTCTCCACATGCAGTCACCAAATATTCCTGATTTTATACCCTAAATGGTTGTCTTTTCCTCTCCACCTATTCTCCCATGATCCTTGACCTGGTCCAGAAATATTTTGCCCACATGATACTCGTATAAGACCCTCCCATCTCCTCCATTCCTGTGGTCAAGTCCATCCTTCGCACAGCTGCTAAGTGATATCAATAGAACACAAACACGTTCCCTCTCCTGAATGAAACATTTCGTGACCTCGGATCCCTTAGAGAACAACGGTAGAGCTCCGCAATCAGGCTTTCACAATCTGAAACCTACACATGCAGTGATGCCAGCTACCATTCATTGAGATCACCTATTTGCTGTCACTCTTTGTCTTAGAGTCTTCTATCCAGCAAAACCAAATTTCTACAGCTCTCCCAGATACTGTGATTCCCCTCCCCCCATTCCCATTGTCAGCTATTCCCATTGTCCAGAATGCCCTCTTCCCTCCCAGCTGCTTCCCCGGGCTAATTCCCTCTGATCACTTTCAAATACAGCTTTAAAATAACCCAAGCCTTACACCTTGCCAAGAAGACCTATCTCATCACCACAGGCACATCCCTTGTGATCCCATAAAGCCCTATGAACATCCCTATCGCTGCACTTTCCATATTGTGTATAACTGTTACCACTCCTACGTCCCCTCCCCTACTAGGCTGTGAGCACCTTGAACACAAAGACAATGTTTTGCTCTTTTTTGTATCAATAGTGATTAGAACACTCTCTCATATTAGCAGCTTCCACTTCATAAAAGCTTAATGGTAACTAAACGGTACCCTGAAATGATAGACAGATGGTAGGAAGAAAAGCAACCAACACTGCCCTCCTTTGTTGTCAGCTAGTTGGTCGACAGGGTGTTATTACCTGTGGAGCAGAGCTCGATACGCGGTAAAATATGGGATACCAATGGCAGCTCCTTGGTTAAAGTCCAGTGTTTCCGGCAGCATGTAAACAGTGTCACCGGCCGCAACAGCAAACTCCGCGTAGCCCCCCGAGACCGTGCTGGTAGTAAAAACTCTGTCACCTTTCTGGGGGAGGCAGTAAATGTATATGTGCGTCAGGGATTAAAAATGACATCAAAATGGGTACAATCTTTTTTTATGATCCTTCTGAACGCTCTTCCTCAAATACAGTACAATGAAATACAATGTCACATCAGCTGCAGGAGTACGACTTAGTGCGTAGACATTCATATAACGTATGAAGTGATCACCCTGGGCTGCAATCCTTTTTAATGCAATCTTTCTTATAAGAAATGAGTATTTACATGGTTTTCTAGATCTCAGGGTCTCACAAAAATAACTTCAAACTACTGAATATTTTAAGTATTTTATTAATGGAAACCAGTGAGAAGAAAAGTTATGAGAAATAGAAAAAGTAAAAGGAAAGCAAGCCTCCAGAACAGTATAACGATGACAATGGTAATGAACCTTTATTGAGAGTGTACTGCGCGAGGCGCTGTGGTAAGTGTCTTAGGAATATTATGTAATTTGATATTCATGACAGCATAAGAGGTAAGTACTTTTATTTTCTCTATAATTAACCCCACCCTACAAATAAGAAAATTGAGGGAAAAGGAAATTCTGTAATTTGCTCAGATCAAGCAGTTAGTAAATGGTATTTAATAAAACTATTTTTGCTCAAAATACTAGGGAGAAAAAACCAAAATGTAAGGTTTCACACTGGCCAGGTGGCTCAGTTGGTTGGAGCATCATCCGGTACACCAAAAAGTTACAGGTTCGATCCCCAGTCGGGGCATGTTAAGGAAGCAACCAATTGATGTTTCTCTCTCACATTGATGTATCTCTCTTTCTCTCTCCCTTCCCACCCCCACGCCCAACTACCCTGCCTCTCTCTAAAAAATCAAAAAGCATATCTCAGGTGAGGATTTAAAATAAAAAAGTAAGGTTTCCTTCACACAGCAATTACCTGTTCTAAATCCTTTCCGTAGATTTCTTCACCCCTATATTTCCTTCATCTGTCATGTGTACACCAAAAGCAGAACACTGTGCCTGGTCCTGTGAGAAGGATGAGCCAGCACTGGCGTCTTCACTTGTCCCAGCACCAGGAACAGCAAACTCTCAATCAACATCCATGCGGCCCTCACTACTGAAGAGCAGATGCACGAATGGGGGTGAGACAACGCACTGCAAAAGCATCGTAGGACTGCCCGGTGTGACCTGCACCCCAGGGAAATTAGACTGTCCATACACACAGCTGCCCTAACTTCTCTTCCTTAAAGAAAAAATGAAAATATTCCTAGAAATAAGCAAAACATTAAGACAGTAATGCTCAGAGCACACTTAAATCTGTCCTGTAATTAAGAGTCTGAAAAAGTAACAGCACTCTGCGGCAGGGCGTAGGCTAGCAAGACTCACAGGCATCTAGGAGTCAAAGACGAGCATGAACAGTGTCACCTGTAAATGGTCAGGTATGACTAGGTTAAGATTAAGCCTACTTTTACAGCTTAAAAACAAGTTGCATTAATTTTAGTATAATTCAAACACTGACCAAGAATCCACTATTCAGAAAGCATTACTTTGAGCTCTGTGAAAGACATTAGTAGCAAGACACTCTCTTTAGTATCAAGCATCCTTAACTCGAAGAAAAGAGAAGTAACACAGAAATAATTACAAAGCAAAGTAAATGTGATGAGCCATTAAAGATAGATACAAGAAAAATAAAGGAATTACTTCTAAGTTAAGAGAATCAAGAATAGAAGTTAATATTTGAGGTAGGTGTTGAAGGATAGAAGATTTAGGAGCTAGAATTGAGAAGAGTCGTTTTGGGTGAAGAAAACTAAGTAAGTAAAGGAATAGTGGCAGGAAAAAAGAAGCCAGCATTCATTCGCAAAGAGTAAGTAGTAGTCTAACGTATGGAATGTAATTGTTTGAGATATAAAAAGAAAAGAAATGAAAGTTGGAGTGTAAAATCTCTTGAACCCGTGTTTATAAGTTTCAGTTTAATTCTGCCAAGCAGAACAATCCATATCAACAAAGAAACAGAGATGAAAAAGCATGGGCTAAGCAGAGGAGAACAAAAAGTTATTACTACATTGCAGGGCGAGAAGGATGGGAGATATGAATGGAAAGATAAGAGAGAGCATAAAATAGTCCTCTTTTATAATATAAGCAATTTCAACAATGTCCTGAAATCTACACAAAATGAATGCAAGAATGAACTGTAAAACAATCAGAATTACATTTTAGAAAATACCCATACAGAACAAGGATAGATTCAGAGAGGAAGGAGAGAGGGTGGTAAGGTAAGGGTCTACTACAGAAGTAGAGGCAAGGGTCTAGGAAAGAACCTAAACCACAGAAAGTAGAAATGGAGAGAGAGAAAAAACAGTTCTAACGAGGGGGAACTCAGTGAGGAAGAGCGAAGAGACAAGCCTCAAACCCCAGAAGTCACCAACAGTCACACGAGAGAGGAGCAGAGATGAAGCAGGAAAAGACAAGCTCAGCTTCCGACACACTGAGTAAGGAGTTCTGGAGAATGACCATGTGGGTCCCGTGGTCTCCCACACTCTTTCTGTGAGGATGGAAATGTTCTGCCCCTGCACCGACCAACAGCATAACCACCGGACGCCTGGGGCTAGTGAGCAGCGGCAATGCTGCTAGTGTGACTAAGGCGCTGCTTCTTTTTTAAGTTACTACTGAATTTAAAACAGCCACTACCATTTAAATGTGCCTGCCGAGCTTAGTAGCTAGACTTACCTCGGGGATCATTTTGTAAATTATATGAATTTCTAACCACTATGCTATAGTGCTGAAACTAATATAAAATATTGACTGTCAACTGTAATTAAAAAAATTTTAAAGTGTTTATTCAATACAAAAAATAATAAAATAATAAAAATTTTTAAAAAGAGAAACATCCTAAGTATGAGGAAAATGTTCACTAGCTAATTAACTCATAATATGCCCCTTATGTACGAATAGGAAATAGTTCTTCTATGTGATTAACACTTGGTTGGGCTTAAAATACTGCCTCAGTAAAACAGTTAGACATTTTTATATAAAAAAATTCTAAGCAAAAAGTATCCATGTTACAACGGAAAATATGGGTGCGCCTGAGATCATCACGAAGAAGGCGCACAACACAAAACGCACAGGTCTAACTAAGCAGGGACGGGGGGTGCTGGGCAATGCGGAGATTCGAGATTCGAGGAGCACCCAGAGAACAAGAGGCTTGACAAAAAATGCTCAGAAAGGAAGGGGGGAGGAGAACAGGGGAACATGTCACAGAAGCTGCAGAAAAGGGTTTTTTTTAGAAAAAGTAAGTGACTGAGAGTGTCAAATGTCACAGAAAAGTCAAGAGAGATAATGACATAAAAGGGCCCATTAACTCCAGCAGTATAGATGCCATTAGTGACATTAGCAAGAATCACTTCAGTGGGGCGTGGGGGCAGAAGCCAGGCTGCCTCGGGCTGAGGAGGGGAAGCTGTAGAAATGGGCCTGGCTTCCTGTTCAGGGGCCCTGTTAATCATCTCAGTCTCAGTCCACTTGTGGGTAAGTGAGTGGCCAAAGTTGAGCAGGTCAAGGAATTATGAGGAAAGATGCTAGAACATAAATATACTCTCTCTGATTGAAAGTCCTTTGGCATATAAATAACAAAAGCCGTGACCATAACATTTTCATTGACTCCATCACCTTGTTCCCTTTGAGTCTGAGCTCAGAAAACGTAGAATGACCTTGCATTTTTTCATTTTTACTATTATTCCAAAAAAATTACATTCCCTTTACTTTGTGAAGCTAAATTTATAAAAAGTACTGAAAATGACATTGGTTTGTGCCCTCACCAGTGTGGCTCAGTTGGGTGGAGTGTCATCCTACAAACTGAAGGGTCCTGGGTTTGATTCCTGGTCAGGGCACATGCCTGGGTTACGGGCTTGTCCCCATTCGGGGCACATGCAAGAGGCAGCCAATCGATGTTTCTCTCTCACATGAATGTTTCTCTCCTCTCTCTCCCTCCTTTCCCCTCTCTCTAACATCTCCTCGGGTGAGGATAAAAAACATTATGTTGGCTTCCGTATTATCAAGAGTTAGAAAACAGTATAATTTTCTTGTTTTCTTTCCTTACATATTTCTGTTAAAACATTCATCATTTCATCCTATGGGGGTGTGGAGATACAGAAATGACCCTGCACTTACTCTCAACAACGCAAACAAGCAAGGCCTCTGGCTAAAAGGTAACTTCTTGGTTACTAGAGGAGTCCCCCAAGTGGCAGAAATGGTGTAATACGTAATACAAACACATTTGAAAACTATGTTAAAATATTTTAAGAAAAAATATTAAGCTAAAATAGAAATAATTTAAAAATGTAATACCTTGAAAGCAGATACATTATCTCCAACAGCTGCTATTACCCCAGACACATCCGAACCAGGAGTGTAGGGCAAGAGTGGTTTTCTACTGTAAGTACCAGAGCGAATATAGGTGTCCACCGGGTTCACGCCGCAGGCATGGACCTTGATTAGAACCTGCAATGACAGCGTAGTACTTACACAGGGCACTGCAGCATTATGCCAGGACTGTAATGGTTGGGGGAGCTGTAAAACGGAGGGGCAACCTTGCCTTCCGTGAGCTCACATTCCAGTTTTGCAAACCCACATATAAATAAAAATGTAAGACCGAATGGCTTATGTGCAATATTAAAAACATTTTGAGAAAACAGTGATGGAAATATTTGAGATGTGTGGCGGAGACCTCTATGAGCTCATAAATCTATTTCCTCCTGGGTACAGAGGAAAACTATTGTTTCCTGGCTCCTTCACAGTTAGGAGCAGCCACATGAGCGAGTTTCAGCTAAGGGAATGTGGGCAAAAGCGATGACAGCCATTTCCAGGCCTGACCCATGAAGACCATCCTCGGCAACCCACCGGGCTCCCGCCCTTTGAGGTGACCTCAGGGGACAAGTGCCCACAGAGGCAGAGCCACATGATGGAGGAAGCCTGGGTCCCTGAACCACTGTTGGAGGGGAGCTACCCACCAACATTTTAGAATTTTGGGATTTAGTGAATAAGAAATAATTTTCTATTATTGATTTATTGAGATTTTGATATTACACCTACCACAGAAGCTTATTTTACCTTAATTAATACAGAATTACTTCTGCTGTAAGAGTAAGGGAAGGCATTTCAAAGAAAGTGGTATTTGCACCAGGCCTTAAAGGATGAGCAGAAGTTCTCTGGGAATGGGGGAAAACTTATATTTCAACTAAAGGACTATTTTGTGCAAAGACAGAAGGAACAAAAGGGCCTCATGGAGAAACCGAATAAGGCTTGATATTATTACAGCGCAATCTACTGAGAAGGAGTGATAAGAAATAAATCTATAAAGATAGGTTATGGCCAGATTGTGAAAACTGTCATAAGGCTTGCTAAGGAAATTAGACTCAGGAGCCATAGAAGGTGCAGTAATAAAAATACATAATTTTTATTGAAAAAGTATATTGTTGAAGTCAGTGGAAATGATGAAGCTCTACATTTAAAGTCTCTTAAATCATATGTGGAAAATAGGCACAGAGAAGAAAATTGTTTTCCTAATGTACAAAAATAAAAATCAGGAAAATCTGCAATAGAATAACTATTCACAACTCCCTGTGACTCCATTCAGAAAAAGCCAACTCTTGTTCTGCACAGATGATTCTCAATTTCAAAAAACCCTTAAAACAAGACATTATTTCTTTTCTTAGATCTACTTCACTATTAGAATTACGTTACCTCTGTCAGAGCTCATAGATACACACAGTGTAAACTGTGTCCTAATTCAGTGTCTTTACAATCACTGTGAGTCTGTTTCTTTTGAATGTTCATTTGATGTGCTAGAGCCTCATGCTCTGTGATTATTGTCTATTTTTAAGTAATTATTTCCACCTGATGGTCTTTTGGAATTGGAACCGCAACATCCGACTGGAATTTCAGCACTTCTGGTCCACCAAATTCAAAAACTCTGATAGCTCTCATCAACTTCTGTCCAGTCGCCATGGTGATCTGGAGACTAAGGAAAAAAAATTAACATACTGTCCTATTGTATCTAGGCTATCACTATGTTTTCTTTCCCCTGGAGGGTCAGATCAAACAATTTTTCAAATGTCAATTTAAATCGCAAGCTTACCACTGATCTCATTTCATGTTTAAAAACCTTTCATCTTACAAATCCTTCAGCTACAAAGCAAAATACTTCATATTGCTTCCTGTCGTGATTCAATGCCTTCAACAGGGAATCAAACATGCAAACAAAAACATCTGGATAGGTACAATATAATGAATATCATAGGTGTCCTTTTGTATAAGCCTGGGCTGCATCATCTTGGAAACCTTAGGAGCTAATGTGAGCTTTAATAACATTAAATAAATAGATCTTCTTTTGTTAGATTATTAATTATTTCAAATACACAAAGAATTACAAAGACTATAATAAACACATTCATCTCCCACCTACCTTTAACAAATCTTAACATTTTAGAAACCAAAAACATTGTAGACATTACAAGCCTCTGGTACCCATCCCCAAATCCATTTCTGTCCCACCCTTCCATGAGGTAACTGTTGCCATAAACTCAGTGCTCACCATTCCTTCCCAGGCATGATGTTATCCCACTGTTACATGTGAATGTATTATCGAACAATATATGCTATGTTCTTTGCATGTTTTCAAGCTTTATTTTTTAAAGATCTTTTTTAATTTATTTTTAGAGAGAGGGGAAGGAAGGGAGAAAGAGAGGGAGAGAAACATTGATGTGTTAGAGAAACATCTACGGTAGCCTCTCGCACACCCCCAACCAGGGACCCGGCCCACAACCCAGGCATGTGCCCTGACCAGGAATCAAACTAGCAACATTTAGGTTTGTGGGATGATGCCCAACCCACTGAGCCACACCAGCCAGGGCTCAGACTTATTTAGACTGGATTACACTGTACTTGATTCTGCAGCTTGCTCTTTCCTCTTAGCATTAAGTTTTTGAGATTTATCAATCCAAAACACTTGGCTTTATGAAGCTCATTCACTTTAAAAACGAAGAAAAACATTGAAAACTAAAACACTGCTTTGCAAGCCTTCTTTTATAAATTGCAAGAGTAATTTCCAGTTAACCTTTCTGTCTTACCACCGTTAACGTTAAAATAAAAACTCAGAGTCTTTTTTTCAAAGAGTTGCAGAAACTAGGACTTGAGGTGAAAGAATTCAGACTTCCACTGTACTGAAGCCCAACACAGGGCTACTCAGAACAGAGTCCATGCTTCCTAGAAGATGTCTTTCCATGTATGGGGGAGGGGGGTCAAAAGCATGTTGATGGTGTTATTAATGGAAAGTTCTTAATGTAATTAGTCAAAAGTCGTGTCATTTTGAAAACCTTTTTTTCAAGTGATTTCATATAGTACCCAGCACAGAGGAGAAAGCAAAGTTTCCACTGCTGAAAGGTTGTTTAGCAATGACGTAATCCTGAAGGGCAGCCCTCCAATAAACCGGGGCAGAAGCAGGCGAAAGGCCTGAACCTAAGAGCAGCGCTGTGGGGCAGCTCCCTGAGGGTGAGAAGGCCTGTGCAGAGATGACTCCGCGGTCTCACTACTGTACTTCTGTCTTCACTCGGGCTGGGCATTTCTTACACAAGAAACCGAAAATATAAAGAAAACAGAACGGGGAAAAAGTTGTCTAGATCAGAGTTTTCCATTCTGGAAGTAAGAACACAACTTCGTTTTTCCTTCCTGTCTTCAGCACAGTGTTAGGAAAAGTGTGGGCTTTGAAATCTGACAGCTCTCAGTATGAATGGCGGCTCTATCATAACTGGCTATGTGGCCTTGGGCCAGGCAGTTGACTTCTCTGAGCCTTTTCACCTAACACTGCGCTCCCACCCAGGGGCAGAGACATGGCAGGCATCAACTACAGAACCTGGCCAACGTTCACTCCCATGCACAGTTGACACCCTTATTCCTTTCCCATCTATGTTCTCCTTTCCAATTCCTTTTCCATTAAAATATTCTTGATTCTGTAGTTCTATAATCATCTTTGAGTTATCAAAACACTATTTACAGGAGTCTGGTTATAAAAACAAGTCCTTAGCCCCAAAGAGTTCACAATCTAGAGAATGATTTAAACAAAACATTAATACCAAATACTGGCTGTCATTCATTCAACATTTAGTTCTTGAACATTAACTATAAGGGAGGCACTGCGCTAATCTCAGGGAACACACAGGGAGGAGAGAAAACGCCTCAGCCCCACCCCCAGCTGCTGCGCACCCCCACTCTCTCACACATGCACACACATACCGTGTAGGATTTCGAGCTCTTTTCCCACATTCAGTAGCTCCCCATTTCCTACCTATTCATTTCTTTCAAGCCCTCGCACCTGTCTGTTCACCAACAGACATCACTATCCTCAAAAAACTGGCAATAATAAAAGCAAAATTGCCCGGAAATAGAATCTGTCAAAAATATCTAGCACATATATTTTCCCCCCTACATTTTGACATTTGCTAAATTGGGAGAAAAGAACAAAGCAAGGAGGAGGCTCAGGCTTAATACTGGATTTAGAAGATACCCTGCCTGGACCCAAACTATCACATAACCCTGTGGTGCCTGTAAGGAGACAGCCTTGATCTTGACAGCTCTGTCTTCTACTTTGTTTCTGGAGATCTTATTTCCCACGGAGTGGTTGCCATTATGATTGACCCGGATCCAATCTATACGCCCTGCGTTTGAACCCCCTCAGCTACCCACAGGGTCCTGATCTGCCTCGTAATACAGGTGCTGTGTCAGAAGGTATAATAAAAAGAGTGAAATAACACACAACTGCAACTATGATTAATTCTTAAGACCCTGCAATACCCAATTTCTTCTAAAAAGCACATCTTTCACATCCATTGATATACCTATTTTCGCAATGGGTAGAGAAGCAACAGTTATTAACACTGTATGTATGTAAAATCATCCATCTTATGGATGAGAAAACATTCTAAGAGGTTAAGAGAATCATCAAGGTCACACAAAAGCAAAGCTAGATCCCAAGTGCTACACCCTAGATGTTGTTTCAAGATTTTATTTCCTTCCTATACAATCTTTTCACCTCACCCTTTGAAATGTTTGCAGAAAGGACCCTTAATTTCTTAGGAATGTCCTTTATTATGCTGATAGTGAGAAAGATTTACAAATATGAAATTCAACTAACCTGCAGGTAGGATTATGTATTTTATGATCAAGGTATCTGCTTACAATTTGGAATACCGTATTGTTCAGACTATAAGACACACCACCCCCCAATTTGGGAAGAAAATGAGAGTTGAGAGTGCGTCTTATAGTCTGAATGTAGCTTACCTGGCTGGGGGTGGGGGGAGTGGTAGAGCGGGGTCACAGGAAGCAAGAGCAGGACCACAGTTTTTGCTTCAAAAATTTTTTTCCTATTTTCCTCCTCTAAAACCTAGGTGCGTCTTATGGTACGGTGTGTCATTTGGTCTGAAAAATACGGTATGTCAAATGCCCTTAAGTTAGAGGGTCCGATAGAAATATACATGGCATTATCAGGAAAAGGCATAATTTCCTTATCTGTAAAATGGGCCCCGTAGTCCCTAGCACAGGGTCCTTGTGGAGACTAACAGCAGCAGTACGTGGTAAGCTGTCACAGGACCCCCAGCACGTAGTAAGCTCTGTGATTTCGAGTAAATCATGTGCAGTCAGCAGTCCTGCCACACTGCTTGTGCTTTTCTAAATTAAACTGTACGTCAAATAGGCTTTTCCATTTCTCAAATATAAACTTTTAAAATTTTTCACCAAGAGTAACTTGGTTTTAATTTTTACTTGTTAATCTACGAAACATTGCCAATCATACTTTGCAAATCTAGGAAATTCAGAATTTAAAATTCTTCCTGAAATAGTGATCTTTTTCCATGCTACACTTGAATCCTTTACGTTTAAATGAAAATTAAAAGGATAGCTCTGGCTGGTGTGGCTCAGTGGCTGAGTACCCGCCTGGCCTGTGAACCAAAGGGTTGCTGCTGGCTCAATTCCCAGTCAGGGCACATGCCTGGGTTGTGGGCCAGGCCCTCAGTGGAGGGGTGCATGAGAAGCAACCGCCCATTGACATTTCTCTCCTTCTCTTTCTCTCTCCCCTCCCCTCTAAAAATAAACAAATAAAAATTTAAAAAAAAAAGAAAATGGAAGGTTATTTATAAAAAAGAAAAAATCTTAGAAATTTATTTTCTAAAAATTAAGGGAACAGAGAAAATCTTAGAAATTTATTTTATATGCAATGCATAGATCAATTTACAAAGCCAGAGCAAAGTCACATTAGGAGAGAAAAGCAGAAGTAAAATTAAATAAAAACTTTAAGCAAGAAATAAAAAAATAAAAACTTGGAAAGGGAATCACTCATTATATAATGTGCTGCTGTTGATCCAGAAGGACTCGGGTAATCACATTATTTATTATTCCTAACGCAGAAGAAATTTAAAAAATTAAAAGTGAATAAGTCTCTAAGGATAAGTCTCTTCCTGGCTTGTGACTTCATCAGGTTGCTTGCTGCTCTGGACCTCAGTGCCCACTTCTGATAAGAGAGGGTGGAGGAGTTACTGACTAGATAATTCTAACCCTCTCCAGGTTCTCTGATGCAAAGATTGGATGGAATTGGTCAAATCCACTGTTGGAGAGCAGAGATCAGTGGGATTTGCTGCTGTTGCCCAGGCATTTACACAGCCATGTCCACTAGCTGCCCACAAACAGCCCGAACTTTGGCCTTTAAATGATTCAATCATTAACACACAGTCCATGGTCACTGAGATAAGTATCCTGGAGGAACTGTGTAGACATCCAACGATGTGCTAACTGGGTGTTTTTGTAATTTTTTTTTATTTGAAGATTATTCTAGGTGAGGGCGATCACAGGGAAAAGGTCAAAAAAAAAAAAAAAAAAAAAACCCTACACATTTCTCTTCAAAAGTAAGATGGCAAATCTGATGGCAAAGCAAAGGAGGTCAGCCAGAAAGAGCTCCGGGCCCCCTGCAGTTGCAGAAACTGAAGACAAACCAACTCCCACAGATGGGTGGTGGGCAGGGGCACGCAGCAAACGCGCGCGCACCCGCAGGAAACCCCCAAGCCTCGGCCTGGCCGTCCCCAAAATCTAGCGGGTGGTGGGCAGGAGGGTGCAGGGGCAGTGCCAACGGGCGCCCCGCGGTGTGGGGCTGAAACGCACATCCTACTAGAAACCAAGGCTGGACCCTCAAGCCAGATGGGTAAAACTCCACAGGTGATTTACCGAGGAGGAGCTTGCGGCCCCTAGAGGGGAAAGACAGAGGCCAGCAGCTCTTTATTCGCTGGTGCAGCGCGTAGCCACCAGCGCCGCCAAAATCAAGCTCGTTTCAGTCTGGACAAGCGCAGTAGAAGTGCACGGCTTGAACACGTAGGGGGACTGTTTTAAAACCACTTACCCTGTTCTAGAGTGGGGAATGAAAATCTGCGAGGGCTCCCACTGAGTCCATAGAAAAAGGGGGCGGACTTGGACAGCTACAGCATTTGCTAGCTCCGCCTCTCTCGCCCGTCTCTCCCCGCCCCCAGGAAACCACGCGAGAATCTCCAGTTCATAGCGACAAAGACGTGAGGAAGTTTGGACCACTTCGGCACCACTCGCTCCAATATGGCTGCCCCCAGGGGCAGGCGAGGGCTATAATGAAAGTCCAGACCCTAAATCCCTCCTCGCATGGATCGTAGCGCCGAGTTCAGGAGGTGGAAGGCGCAGTGTTTG
The DNA here is from genome assembly GCF_022682495.2 of Desmodus rotundus. NCBI lineage: Eukaryota > Metazoa > Chordata > Mammalia > Chiroptera > Phyllostomidae > Desmodus > Desmodus rotundus. The sequence goes on from NC_071389.1 coordinate 53,136,031, forward strand.
AGCAAAGCGGACCTCAGCCGCAAGGGCAGTGTGGACGAGGATGTGGCTGAGATTGTGCAGCTCCTGAATGGGCAAGAACAGTTTTTTACCACCAGTTCCTGCTCTGGCCGTATCATCCTCCTAGACGGGGTGAGCCTCCTCTGAGCCTGTCCAGCGCTTGCCTTGTAGTGGGAAGACCAGGAGCCCTGTCCCCACCCAGTGTAATACTCCAGTGCACCCTGTTTGTGTTGTCCTTTTTGGTGGGTGGTCTCAGTTTCTTTATCTTTGGAAACTTGAGAGGGTGAATAGACTTTAATGTTTCTACTAATCACCTGGAGATCTTTTAAAGTACACATTCTGATTCTGTAGGTCAAGCCTGATATTCCGCCGAAGCTGCTGGCCTGGGAATGAACTTGAGTTGTAAGGGCTAAAGACTCTGATTTTCTGAATATTACAGGAATTTAAAGACCTTGCAGCCTGAGGAAGCTGGTGACTTCAAGCGCTCTACCAAATCCTACTACCTAACTGAACTTCACTAGGGTTAAGGTGTTTACTACCTTCTAGCGGCCCACTTCATTATTACAGCTCTTGTGATTTTTACATTAGGCTGAAAAAGTACAATACTGTAGTATATAGTGTGAGATAGTAGTCACGCCCTCAGGCTTTGGAGTGATAAGGCTTAGATTCTAACCCAGTTATGGGAATTATTGGCTATGTGACTTTAGGAAAGTTATGTAAGCTCATCCACTCCCTCTTTCATGAACTGAGGATAATAAAAGAGTATCAGCTTTGCAGGGATTTTGTGTAGAGCAGCAATTTTCAAGAGGTGTGCTGTGGGAGGCTCACTGGTGTGCCACAAGAATATTTTAAACTGACTTCTTTTTCCTTAGATTGTAAAATTTAAAAAAATGACAACAACCCACACAACAATAGCAGCCCAGTGTGAATGAATCAAAATTACATCTATCTATTGTCAGATCAACATAAAATGTATTTTTATGTATATCACAAAATTTTATTGATTAGTTCATGTCATGAGATGAAAAAGATTGAAAATGGCTGGTGTAGAGGAAACAAGATAATTTATTTGAAACATTTAGTGTTGTGCCTGGCCCGCATTAAGAGCATTAAATTTCAGAAAAATTTAGCTGTTTTTTAATTTTAACATTAGTACTAAATTTAAAGCATGAAAGACAGAACACTCATAAGCTCTTTTCAGATCCCTCACTGATCTCCCAGGTTAGCAGGGCCTGTTTACTTTTATATTGCTTCTGCTGCCTTCGGAGCAGTGGCACTCCTGCTGGGCTTGCTCTCTTCCCCCATTTCTACTACATTGTTTTAGGTGGATTTCTGCGATGGTTTTATAAAACGTCACTAAACTACTAATTTCTCTACCTCAAACCATGTTACACACTGTTAATAAATTTGCCTTTCTAAGCACAGCTCTGTCAATGTCACTCATCCAGGCAGAAATCTTCTGTTCCACATTTTTCACCATCAACCCTATTTTCTGCTCCTTCTCTTCATCATTATCTATTTACTGAAAATGAATCTTCCCTTTTTCATCTTGTATTTACCTACCTTTGTCTTTGCTCGTGTTTGTTCTTCTACAGTGTTTTCCCCACCTCTGCGTATCTAAGTAAAAACTCCCCTCCCACCTGAACACACACACACACACACGTAATAACTGCTTCTGAACTGCCTTAGGCCTCTTTCTGAAACTTTTTTTATTTTATGTATTATCTTATGGGAGTATTATGTTTATTTTCATTTTGCCTTATTTCAGGAAGGATTTGGATCAACTTATAAAAGCAATACAAGAAGAAAAATTAAGAATAGAAATATCTGGATAAAGGGAGTACAGAAGCCAGTGATGACATTAATTCCTAAAACATGCCACTAGATTCTTTAAATCTAGAGGTGGGCCACATATTTGGCTCTACAATTTAGAGCATCTAGCACAAAATCAGATACAAAAGTTACTGAGGTTATTGAATGAAATCAAACCAGTTATTTAGGACAAGCTCAGCTCTTCCCATTACCAAGGCCACACAGGAAAGTCACCCGTGTACACACTGTATGCATAGTCACTTTGTAGAAGTACAGTGATTTAAAAGTGCGTATGGTTTCCTGCTTCCTCTTTCTAGTATCCTTAAGGGTAAGATCTGTTTATACCCAAAAATACATAACAGAACTTTGCAAATAGACACATTTTCCAGTTAATAAGCAAATAATCTGATGTTTAATATTTGCCTTCTTGAAATTTTGACCTTTTAGTTCTAGCTTTGCCCTTTGGGACTACATGTAAAGTCACAAATTTATAGAGACAAGGGACATATAAAGGTGTGAACAGCTCAGGTGACAGTAAAAAAGAGGTAGGGATTGTGACAGCAATGCTTTGTCACAAAAGCAGCTCTTTTTTTTTTTTTCTTTAAATATTGTGCCAGCTAAGTAAAACAGCTAGGGGAGAGCTCAGAGCCTGCTCCTGTACAACCCCTTGAGTAATCCTTTTCCGCCTGACAAAATCATGACCGTATTTCAGACAACATTAAGTTCTTTTACCTTGGTAAACACATTTAAAGATTTTTTAATTTATTTTTTATTATTTTCAATTATAGGTTACTTTTAATATTATTTTGTATTGGTTTCAGGTGCACAGCATAGTGATTAGACAATCATATACTTTACAAAGTGTTCCCCCTGATGTTTCCGGTACCTACCTGGCACGATACATAATTATTGCAATACTATTGAGTGTATTCCCTAAGCTGTACTGTACATCCCCATGACTATTTTGTAGCTACAAATTTGTACTTAATCCCTTCACCTCTTACCCAGTCTCTCAACTGCCCTTTCTCCTCTGGCAACCACCAGTCTGCTGTCTGTTTATTCTGTTCTTTAGATTCCACATATAAGTGAAATCATATGGTATTTTTCTTTCTATTTCAAGCATTCTGTTTTCATTTTTGTTTTTGGTAAACGTTACCCAAAAGCCTATGGAATTGTTCTTAGTAATACTTAAAAATCACCACTTGGGGTTATTAATTTAAGAAAGCCTACCATATGTTATGCATTGTACTTAATTTTTTATAAATATATGATTAAATTAAATTATGCTGTTTTTCATTTTAGAGCATAAGTGGCTTTGAGGTTCAGAAACAAAACTGTTGCTGGCTACTAGTTACACACAAACCTTGTATAAAAGAAGATGTGGTAAGTTTGTATTGATAAATTTAAAGAAATAAGCTTTTTAGTTCCTAGCCACTTTTAAACCAGATGAAAACAATAGAAAATTCAAGGTGGTTTATGTTCAAAATTATAAAGGGTGGAGATTATTCATGAAGCCTAAAGAGAATTCATTATGGCGGCATTCTTGAGTTGTGGTAGATAAAAGCAGAACTATTTGTGCAGGCATTGCTACGAATGCTCAGCAGAACACATCCTCCTGGGTGTAGCAGAGGGTTCAAGGACATTGGGCACACTGGATCCAAAGATTCAATTTCATTTCTGCCATTGTATAACTGTGCAGACTGGTACAAATTGTACGAGAAAAGGGGAGAAAGGGCGGCAGGAGTAAAAGATTAGCACTACTGCCAGCTTACTGGTGTGAATAAATTATCCATTACTTACCTGGATTGCTTCTTGAAAATTTTTCTATCTGTGCTGGATTATTTAGTTTCCTAAATTGAAATGTTTAGATAAGTTCATATAAGTTTGTATTAGCCAAGCACTTACATTACTGGTTCAGGTGCTCAAATGTTGTCTTCAGAGTACTCACTGAACCTCCATCCCCTTGTTTGGGTACTAGTTCTCTCTGCATATTTGCCCTTATTCTCTGCTGCTTCAGATTATCTTTGTGGCAGGAAAGGTAGCTACCGACAACCCCAGCAGAAAAGACTTCTTCTGAAGATCCATGTATCATTCCCAAAGAAGGACTCTGAATTGTACTGCTTGGGTTAGGCGTCTTCCCCCTGAGATCAGTTATTCTTGCCCATAAAATGGAATGCCATTCCTGATCAGACCTAGGCACTTGACATCTTTGATATTATGATAGTAGGAGTGATGAGTGACAGGGTCATGATGTACAGTCCCATGAAAATGAAATGGTGTGAAGGAGGGATTGTGCTGCCTAGGGATGTTAGGCAGACAGAAATAACGACTGCCTTATATAAATTCTAGCTCATACGTAATAGTACGTGTGTCTCACACCTCAATCTAACAGTGGAGTGTTTAAACAGACCTTCTAGTACAGTCTTCACATATTCCTTAATGAAAAATCTGTTAAGGAATTGAATACAGTAGTAACTTACTTTTTAACATAGGGTTGGAAAGAATGATGCAGGAATATATGGGAGAATTAGAAATCAGGTCTTTCAAAAGAATAAGCAGATCAATACGTTTCTGGCAAAAGAAGCCCAAGAAAACAAGAATGCAATTATTTTGGAAAAAGGATGCTGAAGGAGTCTAAAAGTTCCTGGGGAAAACAAGTTACATATCATAAAGGGTCGCCGAAGAAGAGGATCATTTTTTGTGTCTGATACGAACACTTTTCATTTATTTAGATTGTAGCTCTGAAAAACGCGAATGGTGATGCTGTTTTGAAATTTGAACCCCTTGTTCTTCATATACAGTGTCGACAGTTGCAAGATGCACAGATTCTGGTAAAACTTTGTAATTATACTTGAAATTACAGATATGTGGATAGTTTTAATTAAGCCTTAAATAACACCTACCAAAAATTAATGTGGTATTAGTTTAATCAACTAGTTTTTAATTTAATTATAGGTTGGGCATTATATATGTTTGTAGAGTTTGTAGAGTTTAAGAGTTTATCTGATTAGTCAGATTGTCAGAACTAAACAAATTTATTTTCTTACAGCATTCAGTGGCCATAGATTCTGGTTTCAGGAACTCTGGCATAACAGTGGGAAAGAGAGGAAAGACTGTGTTGGTAAGATACCTTTTGGCAAAGAGAGAGTATTGTATCCTCCTCATCCTACATAACCCCAAATTAATAAGCGCTGTGATGTCATGGAAAGAATCACAGATGGGGGTCTAAAGTCCTCTGCGTGATACCGGCTGGCCCCTGGCTGTGCTATATGACCTTGGGCAAGCTCCTTAATCCCTCAGGGTGTGAATTTTCTCACCCATATCAGAGGTCCAGCAAACTGCTGCCCTAGCACAGTGGGGCCAGATCCTACTACACCCATTTGATTAATTACTGTTTAAAGTTGCTTTTGTGTTACAGTGGCAAAATTAAGTAGCTGGGGCATACTGTGTGGTCCACAAAGTTGAAAATGTGTAATCTCTCTCCTTTCACAGAAAAAGTTTGCTGACCTCTGGACTGAATGATCTCTTAAGGCTCCTTCTCAGTTCTACATCCTCTCTCAGTCTTTTACTGGCCAAGCCAATCCCTACTGATTTTGCTCTGTTCTGATCTGCTGCAGTATTTAGTGATTGTGTTTACTCTTTGTCAGATTGTCCTCCATTTTAGCTCCCTAGACTTTCCTACTTTCTATTTTTACCAAATAGCCTATTCGACAAATAGAAGTGGATACCTGTAAAGCATCATTAAATAGAAAGGCAGAGCCCATGGTACTGGTCTGTGTCCCTATCTTGTTCCCTGCTGCACTTGGTGGCCCAGCAAGAACAGAGCTATTCTTCTACCTTCCTCTGCTTTGTCTTCCATGTTCCGTTAGTTTGAAGTCCTAACATTTCTGCCTCTAATTGCTCACACCTGAGTCCACCTCTCCACGCCTTCTGTCACTGCCTCTACTTACGCCCTTGTTCTGTCTCACTGCAGTCTTTACAGTGGTCTCCTGACTGGTCTTCTGGCTGTCCATCTAAGTCCCTCCAAACTGCACTATGAGAATCAAACCTTTTGAAAAGTCAGGGTCTCTAACTATTTTCCCCGATATTCAAGGTGTTACCCAAACTATTCTCCATCCACCTTACTTACGCTCGTCTCCTGCTGGCGCACTTACACTCCAGCCACATAGAAAACTATTAGTTGTCTCCCAGATGTGTCATGTTCTTTCATGTCTCCACGGTTATGGATAAGTGTTTCCCCCCGTTTTCACATCTGGTAAGATTGTACTTATCCTTTAAAATCCCTAGTCAAATGCCACCTTTCCCATAAAGCTGAAGCCTGTCTCAATTAGTTGAACCTCTTCTACATTTCCTTCATGTTTTCAGTGTGTGTACATGTGCACACAGGGACATGTCGTGTTATAATTTTTCATTCACTTGGTTGTTTCCCATCCTAAGGTGTAAGCTCTTAAAGGGGCCATGCTATATTCATCCTGTGTCTTCACACCTTGCATAGGGCCTACAGTGCAGAGGTTTAGTAAATGTTCATTGAATTAATTTTTATTCTTCGTAATAGTTTTTGTTGTTGTTCTTAAATCTTAACAGTGTTTGGATTTACTTGTAACATGTTGACTGTTTCATCGACAGGGTTGCTAAGGTTGACCCTAAAGCATTAAGGAAGCAGCCACTGTGTGAGATAGAGCGGGCAGAGTTTATTCTTACAGCCACACTGTGCTGAAGCAGCGCGAAGAGGCTCTTTCGAATCCAGTTAATTTGGTTTTCCCTTGAAGCTTCTGTTGAGATTTTATTTATTTCTTTCCTTTAAATAGTGTGTTAAAGCTCTTTAAGCTTTAGTGAGATCGAAACTGTTAAAGTTATTGGATTCTTTGATATTATCTCCTTCTCTAAAACACAATGTGTAGAATGACTTTCTTTAGAAATGACTTTATATGATGGGAAAATCTATTTAATCTCCTTTGATCCAACTGTGTTTAGCTAAATTATATCAAAGCATAAACCTAAATGCTGTAATGGAGCTCAACTATGTTTAAACACAACCCCGACTAGGGCTTTTCTTTAGTTGTCTTCAGCGTCTCCAGTACATACGCCATCGTGTCTGAACTGTCTGTTCCTTGCAGGCTGTCCGGAGCACACATGGCTTAGAAGTGCCATTGAGCCACAAGGGGAAACTGATGGTGACAGAGGATTACATCGACTTCCTATTAAAGATAGCAAATCAAAAAATGGAGGAAAACAAGAAGAGAATTGAAAGGTACATTAATTGGATATTTCCATATTATTTTAATACGCCTAGATCATCTATGAATACATCGATACACACCATCTCCAGTTTATATTCCCGACTACTTTTCCATTTGTAGCCTTATGATGAATAATAAAAAGATGATCAGAGGCACAGATGAAAGTAGGCCAGACTATAACACGTACCAAGTGGAGCATATGCTCCATGGAGGACAGGGGGACAAATGACTGTTGTTAATAGGCATAAAGGAGAGAAACGCAGTCACTCGGTAAGAGAGCCCAGTAGCCGCGGGTCCGTAACTAATCACGTTGCAGGCCGTCGGGGACGAGGCACGTGCTGCCGCTCGGATGTGATCTCCTGGAGACCAGGCTGCCTGGAGTCTCCTTGTGAAGAGGGTAGACAGGTTCATTTTTAGCCTGGTAAATATTTCACACCTCTGGTGAGTTTAATACCCATCTCGTATGGATTAGACCTAGGACTGCCAGAATTGTCCTAGTGGAAAGGATTATGGCTATTAATCCACATTTTTATACTTCTGTTCTTAAGTTTCACCTCATGGTAGGTAAAACTCTTACAGTGCTTTCTTTTTTCAGTTCTTTTCCAAGAAGTTTTTAGTATAAAGAAGTGACTATTATGTTGTTTTTCCTATATAAAGGTAATGCCACTGACCTACCACCAATAAGATGTACGTTTCTGAGTTATTCAAGTGGTGATGGACAACTTGATATCGTTTATAGTTTCTTCTTTCCCTTCTCCCCGCCCTCTTCACCACCTCTTAACCAGTCAGTCTCTGCCCAAGTGACGTGAGTCATTCTTCTCTCCTCATCCTTACTGGCACTTTCTTTATTCAAGACCATTGCCACTACTAGCTTGTCTCATTGTAGAATGCTTCCAGCGTGTCTCTGCTAAGCCATTATTATTATCCCTGTCAAAATCCTGTCTGTAAAACGCAAAGGAGTCTTACTGCTTACTTGCCAGTGAAGGCCAGAGGTGCCAATGGCAGCAGTGTTGCCTGGTGGAAAGAGGTAGAACTGGGTTCCAGAGCTAGAAACCAGTTCAAATCCAACTTCTGCCACAACGTACTCAACTCTCTTGGCTTCATTTTTCTTATACCTAACCAGGGGTGAACACTTATCTTAAGGAACAAAATGTCACAGGTGTAATGATCAGCACTAGCCCTGTCGCGGCATGGGTTCCCAGGGGAGGCGAGCCCTTCTCCTTCCTCAGTGACATACAGAGTGAACCAGCGATCACACCAGTGTCACTAGCCAAGCCTTTTCAACCAGGGCTCCTCGTTTGAGCAGCAGGATTTGCAAATACTCAGGTGATCTCCCTCAGTTCTCCCGACAATGGTACCATTCTAGATACGTTGGGGAGGTTCATTTATTATATACAGTGGATGCCTTAGTGCGGGAGGGCTTATTTTTTAACAGGCCTGTGGTTGAAGAAAGCCAGGGCATTACCTGGCCACAAAGTGCTTTGAAAAACATTCTGAATAAAGAGATAAAGTAAGCAGCTGAAGAGCACCCAGCCACTCCACCAGACTACAGAGTTTGAACTACATGCAGATTCCTACTGGTACCGTTCCAAAAGTTCGCCACACTTGTTATATAATATTCCAGTGAGGTTGTTTGTTAAAACGTAGGAGGTAGCAAGCAAATCAGTTTTTCTGTTTCCTTAACTTGAATTTCTACAAGATGATAAATATAGCCCAAGATCAAGTAACTATCCACCTGGTGAACTTAATTGAGCCACATTCACCAGCCATAAAATCAAATTATGCTTTAAATCCATTGACTCAAAGATATGTTTTGAGATTATAGTGTGTGTGCTGCTATCAAGGGAGTCAACGCTCATCATGTGAAATCAGTGAAAAATTAAAGAAGGGTAAAAAGTGTCCTAAGATGCTGATTAGAAGATTACATGTGAATTCAGAAGACTGTACAAATTAGGGAGCTCCTTTGGGAACAGCTGTACTTTCAGCCAAATGCAGAGAAGGAGTTACTTTTCTGATGCTGAAAAGAAAGAAAGCAGTAAAGACTGGAGGTGGTGGGTTCTGCAATGAGATATTCAGTACTAAAACTGGTTTGTCGTAGGACCGAAATTTCACAATTAAAATAGCTATAGTGAGAGCAGTTTTAACGTTGTCTAAATGACAAACATTTTAGCAACAAGAAATTTCCTGCAAATGTGAGCAGTCAAAGTCAAAGGGTAAAATATTTTCAACAGAGAAAAAGTTCTGTTTGTGACCACCAATTCCCAAGCCCACTTCTCAGCAGAAAGAGTAAGATAATTCTATGTATCATAATTTCTAGGTAAAAAATGGAAAGTTTGCATATCTGCTTATCAGTTACAAGAGGAAGGCTGTCTTTGATTCTGTTAATAAGCGATCAGGACTGGCGTGGATCAGAGGGAACCACCGTTTGGCTCTGAGTATGGTGAAAGCAGTCATGTCTTTTCACCAACTGTGTAATAGGAAAAGAAATGTTCAACAAAATACAGAATAAAATGGCGGAATATATTGGTATATAATATTGTTGATAGAAATGAAGCAAATTAGAAAAAGTAAATGAGTCTATTTCCAGTGGTTGGGTCTCTTCATTTCCTTCTTGTTGTTGTTACTTGTCTGTGGTTATTATTATAACAAAATTGACCGATGGGCCACTTTTAGGTGCACAGTCAGTGGCAGTGAGCACGCTCGGTAACTGCCCCTCACCACGGTCTGCCTCCAGAACCTTTCCATCACCCCAAATTGAAACACTGTACCCATTAAACAGCACTTCCTCAGTCACCAGACTCCTAGCTCCTAGAAATTACTGTTCTATTTTTACTTTGTATGAATTTGGCCATTCTAGATACCTCATAAAAGTGGAACCATTCAATATTTTTCTTTTGTATCTGGCTTATTTCATTTAGCGTAATGTCTTCAATGTTAAACCATGTTGTAGGATGTGTCAAGATTTCATTTCTTTTTAGTGCTGAATAAGTTTCGTTGTATTTATTTACCACATTTTGCTTATCCGTACATCTGCAAATGGACGTTTGGATTTTTTCCACCTTTTAGTTCCTATGAGTAATACTGCCCTGAATGTGGGTGTACAAATGTCTGTCCGAGTCCTGCTTTCCAATCTTTTGGGGTACCCCCAGAAGTGGAATTGCAGGCTCATCTCGTAATTCTATGTTTCGTTTTTTAAGAACTGCCACGCTGTTTTCCACGGGAACTGTATTGGACCATTTTACAGCCCCACCAGCCATGAGCAAGGCTTTCCTTTTCTCAGCATCCTTGCCAACACATGTTGTCTTCTTTTTGGGGGGGCGGGGAGAATAATGGCCATCCTGTCAGTTATGAGATGATATCTCATTATGGTTTTGATTTGTACTTTTCTGATGATTACTGACATTAAGCATTTTTTCATATACCAGTTAATAAGAATTTTCTTGTGCCAGACACAGAAAACAATGATTAATATATCACTGCTGCTTTCCTTCCTGTTTCCCTTCCTTCTGGATTTCTCTTACTATTCTGCCTGTTGGTTAAATATTGTTGTCCTCCAGGATTCTGTCCCTGTCCCATAGCTTCAGCTACTTCCCCATATACTGGTAGGTCTTCCGAATCTTTCCCCAGTCATGGGCCCATATATCCATTAACCTATTGAACATATGTAATTAAAATATCCCATCAGTCTTTCCTTAATATCTTTCCTAGCCTAGTCTCAACCCCATAGCTATTTCCTTGGCCCACATTCATATTATCATTTACCAGAATCATTATAGTTCATGCCTCAGTGCAAAACAGAAATATGAATCATATTGCTTTGCAATTATTTATGTGCATGTATATCTTTTCCACCACAATGCGGTCACATTGAAAATGGAACTGACTTCTCCCCCTCACCAAACACACACACACACTCACAAACACACACACACACTTTAAATATTTCTTATCCTTTATCTTACCCTATAACCTTATATAGTGTCTGGCTCACAGTAGAATGTCAGTGTCTATAGAGTTAATCATAAATAATAAAGAAACAAAAAGTAAAATACATTGAGTTCCCCAAAGGCAAAGACAGGTTCTTATTAACCATTATGTTCTGTGTCTGGCATAAGAAAATGGTTAATAAATGTTTGTTAAATTTAGTTAACTGACTTTTTCCATCAGCGTGCTGCTTTTAATGCTTCAAAGCCTTAAAATGATTATTCTAGAACACATGTAAGATGGCTTAGACATGGGGTGAGCAGGAGTGGGCTCTGGCTACATAGTCCAGGTAAAAAGTAACAGGTCCCTGAGGAACAAGGTAAATGGGAGTGATTTTACAGAATATGAACCAAAATGGAAACAGATTAGAAATGATAGAAGAAAAGGAAAAGTCAAGGATAACAGATGTCTTAGACTCCTCAGAGCTGCTAGTCTTATTTTTAAAAATGGAACTAAAGCAGGTAAATACATTATACATTTCCCTATACAATGAAAATCAAAAAGATAATGTAGAGTGAAAATACATACATTCTGATAATCCCTCCTTGGATATCCCCTCCCCTCATTGTCCCTCTCAGAATACCTCTCCCATCACCCAGCCAGCTTTCCTTTCATTCTTATAGTTCAGCCCAGGCATCGTTTTCTTTCCAGAGAGCTTTCCATGACCTCACCATGAGCACCCCCAGCGTACTCCCACATTACTGTGTCTTTCTATGGCACGTTGAATGTCTCATTGGAGCTCTGCAGCTCCCATTACACCCTGAGCTCCTGGAGGGCACAGGCCATGTCTCTTAGCTCTGTTCCCAGCATCTGGGACAGGCTGTTACATGCATGTTTTTAAATAAAAATGCTAGAGCTTAGTTAAAATCTAAATGCAGAGTATATGAAAATAGCCTTCTTTGTTATTTTTGAGTAATTGATGCCTAAAAGGGTATGAAGTTGTGCCTACATTTTATTAATGTTTCCTTCCTATTTCAGAAGTCAAAGAAATAAAAGCTTTCTATTGTGAGTTGTCCTGTAACGGACCCGAAAAGCAACAATTCATTTTCATAGCACGAGCCTGAGAGGTTTTCTCATGAAAAGAACTGAGTACAAGCTGCCCTGTGGCATGGTGATCTTGACGGCCGCGTAGGAAAACTGAGGACAATTTGATTTTTCTTTTGAGGGGAGAGAAGAAACAGTTGCCTGAGTATTCTCCAGACTCTTTATGTTGCCTGTGAGAGCTCAGAAAATGACACTTGGAGAATTGGACTTAGAATGCTGTGTAAAGGGTCACAGAATGAGGGGAGAACATGCAATTGGAAAACAAATTTCTGACTTAATGTGTAAGATAGTTTCTCAGTGGACTTTTGAAAGCTCCCTTAAAAAAGGAGAAAGTATTTAACGTTTTTATTCTGGGCTTCTAGTACAAAAAGGTCTGTGTTCCATTTACCAGTTGTTTTGTGGTACCCCAAGGATGTAGGTTTGAATTCTTAGGTTCTTTAGTGGAAAATTAAAGTAAGGCACCTGTTCCTCTTTAATTATCTTTTTGTGTGTATGATTAACAAGATGTTTTATGCAAGTTGTTAATTTGCTGTGTCCATAAAAGAGCAATTTAGTCTCATCTGTAGTTTTCTAGGAATAGAGTATAATGCAGAAACCAAAGACGTGGTTACCTGAGTGTGCAGGGCAGGGTTGGGTGGAGAACGGTAGAAGATGAAGTTGCTTATTATCATGGGTCGTCTCTTCGGATCAGCAAAGGACTGTTCACACCGTTCTGTGGCACACTTGGATTTATGTTCCAGATAAAGTGAGTCATTCTGTGGGGTAATTTTTTTAAAGCCATTCTTACTAGGCAGTTTGGGCAATGGGAAGAAAACCAGTCCTTAAAGTCACCCAGGATGATGGTAAAACTAAAAAGATCAAAGCGTAGAAGGTTTCATAAATATAAGGAACAGAACAGAATTTCGTCAGTTGACATGAGGGACAGATGCAGGAGTTTAGTCTTGGCAGAGTCTTAGAGAGCCAGCTGAGTTCTGACCTCATCTCTCAACTCTGTCGTAAGTGGGCTGTGAAAGAATAAGCCGCCTTCACTGCAGAGGAACACGGGGCAGACAGTGACTTTCTGGGACAGCCAAGTTTCCTTTGAAGTGAGGATGTACAGGGCCTGTTACATGATGAGGTTGTTACCATGGAACAGGCTTTAAAAAATTATATGTCAGTTAATATTTTTCAAAGCCTTTTGCGTGCATCTCTCACTGTACAGTTTTGCCTTTATTATGCACCCTCTTTGAGATTGACTCATTCCCTGAAGGGATATCTGTGAGCATGTGTTATATGGCAAGCACGCTGCTGGATATCAAGTTGTAGAGTGGTCAGCATGTAAGTTCTTCAAATATGGACAGAGTGTGTAGTAATCATGCTAAGTATGTATTGGAATTGTGTGCAGTATTTGGGAATAGGGAAATGTCTTGGGAAATTTTAGAACCTTTGCAAGTCAGATCCTTCTGACTTGGGACCTTTCTTGCTCAGTAGTTACTTATTCACGTATTTGGCATATTCTTACCAAGTGTGTCAGCCTTATACTATATGCTATGAATATAACAGAAAATAAGGTAGATGGGGGTCCTTGGTCTCATGGAGTTTATAATTTATGGATAATAGCAAATTTTGTAAATGAAGACATTGAAATGAGGGAGTTTGGAATTAGCCAACCCAGCATTCCCCGGATAATGTGCAGTGCCAGTACGAAGCACATGGAACACGCCAAGCCATCGTGATGCCGTCACGCCTGTGCTGAAGGCTGCTGTGCCAGGCAGAGATTCTCGTTAGCTGTGAATGTGGGAGCAGGAAAGAAATGTAGCCCAATTCTTAGGGAGGAGATGTTAATTGTATCATAAAATTAACACTAAAACTCCAGTAGAAAAATGAGTAAAGGGAAAGAGCAGTTCACATTAAAAAAATTTCAAGTAGCTAATGCAAAACACTCCATTTCACTTGCAAAAAGAAAATGAAAATTGAAATAATAAGATAGCATTGTCACTATCCAATAGAGCATGTTTTTTGATGGTAACGTTTAACATGTGGATGAAGTGGTCTCAAGTATTGCTGGTAGAAGTATGTATTTTAAACATACATTCTGGAAAACATATTTCTCAAGAACCTTAAAATATTTACACCTTTTAACCATGTAATTACTACATTTCTAGGTATCTATCCTAAAGAAAGACCTAAAAATTTAGATCACATTATTTTCAAATATGTTTGTCACATTCATGGTTTATATTAGGGAAAATTTGAAAATAAATTAAGACCAATGTAGATGACAATGTTATACTAGTATTAAAAAGTGTTATTTTGTATTTTGTTTAAAATAGAAAAAAATTTTCAAGAAATATTAAATTTGAAAAATCAGTATAAAATTGTGTATGTAAAATCCCAGTTGTGTAAAAGATGTGTGCATATATAAATACAGTAATTCAGAATACATCAATAAACTGGAAAGAATAAAAATATTGAGTGGCTCTTTCTAGGTAGTTTTATTGAGGATCTGTATTTATAACTTCATATATTTTCTAAATTCTCTAAAATGAGTTTCTATTACACATACGATTTTTTAATAAAGAAGACATTTTTTTTACTTTGTTTGACACCTACATTTGGAATAGAAATTGAAGTAGAATAGAAATTGTCAAGAGGCGATTCCAACCCTTTTTCAGCACTGTTCTTAAAGAACTGAAAGCAAAATTTTCCCCCTAATTAAACAATAATAAAAGCAAGAATCATACTATTTGTTGGACTCATTTCATATTTTAAGGTTACTATGAGACATCAAATTTATAGAATTTATAAGTTTTGTGTGTATTTCAGTCATTCGGTTTCAAAACACTGATATAACAGTAGTACTTATTTCTTTACAGGTTTTACAACTGCCTACAACATGCTTTGGAAAGACAAACTATTATTAAGTCCTATCCCAAAGAGAAAGTCAATGAGAAAAATAATTCATATTCTCATAAGAAAAAAAGAAACCGAGAAAAAGCACGTGACAGACGGATTACTGAAGAAAATGATAAAGAGCTTGAGGAGGATGGTGGTCCAGGCGTCAGCGCAGCTGTCTTCCCAGGGGATGACTAGGGTCTGGTTCTCAGGTGTCTTCGGTAGAATCGTGTTTCCCGTATTATTATAAAGCTGCTCTTTGTAAGAGCATTTTAGTTTGTTGAGTGTATCAGACATTCAGAAAAGCAAGATTTAATTTTCCTCTATATTTTAGAGACACTTGTCTTATAAACATAGATACCTTTTTAAAAATAGCTGTGTATTATGCTTGTTCATTAGGTACCATCTATTAAATCACAGAAATTCATTACAAAAATAAAATGCTGATTTTTAATGCATCTTTTTGATTAAGTTTTAATTTCTACTTCTGCAAAATAGGAGAACTGTAATACCCTTTCAAGAGAACCTGAACATTAGGAATATTTGAATAAAAATCAACAATATTTTACTTATTTTTACCTTTGAAACTTTCATCCTTTAAAGGCATGTCAGAGTTTTCCTGTAGCCGTGGAGTATAATGATGAGTTTCTTTTTCTCTTTTGACCTTGTGATTAAAACAGCTGATGCCTTTTTGTTCAGGACCAAATATCTGAATCATCTTCCCCTTTATTCTCACAAACCAGAGATTGTTGTTGGCACAGTCTTCATAAATCAGTGAGCATAGTTTTTCACTGAGCCTGCTCAGAGATGATAAGACACAGGGATCTTTAAAGAACACATGCCCTGTGGAAAATTGCAAGGAAGCAGAAGGCTTGGGTCTGAGTTCTGACTGCTGCACGGAAGTTGGAGGTCCTTGAGCAAGTCACTTAATTTCCAAGGACTTCATTTCTTTCTTATAATAGTTGTTGTAACTGTAGGAGTTTTGACAGGATCAAGTTAAATAAAAATGTGTGAGTCCATATATGTTGCTATTTCCCATTTATTTTCTTTTTTTATTATATTTTATCGATTATGCTATTACAGTTGTCCCAATTTTTCCCCTTTGCCCCCTCCACCCAGCACCCCCACTCCCTCAGGCAATCCCCACACCGTTGTCCCTGTCCGTAGGTCACTCGTATAAGTCCTTTGGCTACTCTATTCCCTATACTATACTTTACATTCCATGGCTATTCTCTAACTATGAATTTGTACTTCTTAATTGCCTCACCTCTTCACTCATTCCCCCTCAAACCCCCCTCACATCTGGCAAACATCAAAACACTCTCCGTATCCATGATTCTGTCTATTCTTGTTTGTTTTTTAGATTTAATTGTTGATAATGTATTTATTGCCATCTTATAGTTTCAATCTTTTTCTAAAGTAAGTCCTTTTAACATTTCATATAATAATGATTTGGTGATGATGAAATCCCTTAGTTTTTTTCTTGTCTGGGAAGCTCTTTATCTGTCCTTCGATTCTAAATGATAGCTTTGCTAGGTAGAGTAATCTAGGTTGTAGGTCCTTGATTTTCATCACTTTCGATTCTTCTTGCCAATCCCTTCTAGCCTGCAAAGTTTCTTTTGAGCAATCAGCCAACAGTCTTATGGGAACTCCTCTGTAGGTAACTAACTTCTTTTCTCTTGCTGCTTTTAAGGTTCTGTTTCTTTCACCTTTGGCATTTTAATGATGATGTGTCTTGGAATAGGCCTCTTTGAATCCATCTTGTTTGAGACCCTCTGTGCTTCCTAGACTTGCATGTCTATTTCCTTCACCAAATGAGGGAAGTTTTCTTTCATTATTTTTTCAAATAAATTTCCAATTTCTTGCTCTTTTATTCTCCTTCTGGCACCCCTTTGATGAGAATGTTGGATCTTTTGAAGTTGTCCCAGAGGCAGCTTACACTATTCTTGGATTTTTGGATTTTTTTTTTCTTCTTTTTTCTGAAAGGTTGTTTTTTGCTTCCTTATATTCCAAACCATTGATTTAATTCTCAGCTTCATCCACTCTTCTGTTGTTTCACTGTAAATTTTTCTTTATTTCAATTAGTGTATCCTTTGCTTCTGACTGGATCTTTTTTATGCTGATGAGGTCCTCACTGAGTTCCTTGAGCACCCTTATAACCAGTGCTTTGAACTCTGCATCTGATAGATTCCATTTTGTTGAGTTCTTTTTCTGGAGTTTTTATCTGTTCTTTCATTTGGACCATGTTTCTTTGTCTCCTCATTTTGGCAGCCTCCCTGTGGTTGTTTCTATGTATTAGGTAAAGCTGCTATGACTCCCTGTCCTGGTAGTGTGGCCTAATGTATTTGGTGATCTCTAGGGCCCAGTGGCACAGGACCCTATTACCCAAACTGGGTACTTGAGATGCACCCTTCATGTGGGCTGAGTATACACTCCTCCTGTAGTTGATCCTTGATTGCAGTTGGCTAGTCAATGGGAGGGATTTACTCAGGCCAGGAAGCTGAAAGAACTGGCACTAACAACTGACCATCAATCTCTGCCATCCATGGAAGATTGTGCAGGGACTGGATGGTGGTGCTTCAAATGGTCTGTAGCTGTCCACTGGGTGCACTGGCCCTGGGTTTTCCCAGGTGGTACAGGCCAAGATCAGTCCCCACCTATGTTCTGCCCAGGGCCATCCTGCATGAGCTACAAAGTAATCTGCAGATGGCTGCTACTTGTACTGGGCTTGGAAGTTCCCAAGTGAAACCAAGCATGAATCTAGGCTGGCTGCTACTAGTGCTGAGCCCGGGGCTACTTAGCAAGAGGTACAAGAGCTGGGGACTCGCTGAGGCCAGCTGTTGTTTGTTTGAGAGAATTTAGGAAGTTGTGAAGCATGAGCCAAGACCAGCCATTCATATGGAAGAGCCACTGTTAACAGCTTGGGTGAGCTCAAAAGTTGGGTGGGGTGGAGCTTCAGGGGCTTTCAGGGAGGGACAAATAGTGTGAGCCAGGTTGATGGAGTCTCAGGCACCTGCCTGCCAGCTCTGTGGCTCTGTGAGGGGAGGGCTCAGAAAAGGAACAATGGCCTCTGCCCACCTTTCTGACTAGGAAAGAGCTGTCCCCCAGCTCTCACCCTGATGCCAGAATCTTAAATTCCTCCCTGTATGACATTGGTACCTTTCAAGCTGCTACCCTGGAGCTGGAGCTCAGAGGGAGTGAGTCTGATTAAGTCCATGTGTGGGTTCTTTAAGAGGAACTGATTGGGACTCTGGAAGTTTCTTCTGACTCAATCACCATTGGTTTATGCAGCAAGAAATGGGGACTTACCTTCCTGGCACTGTAACCCTAGGCTGGGGGACCTGGTGTGGGGCTGGGACTCCTCGCTCCCAAGATACCCCTCCTGAATTTTTACCCACCACACATGGGTGTGGGACCAGCCTGTTCAGCATCTCTGCATCTCTGTCCCTCCCACCAGTCTGGATGGATGTGGTTTCTTTAATTCCCTAGTTATGAGATTTCCATTCCGCTTGATTTCTGATGGTCCTGGGTGATGGTTGTACTATAGTTTAGTTGTAATTTTGATGTGGTTGTACAAGGAGGTGAGCTGTATTTACCCACTCCTCCATCTAGACCAAAAGTCCTAGAACCTCTTGTTTTCATTTTAAAATGAAGATGCTTTCACAGTATATTTTCAGAACAGAATCAAATTATAAAAATTAAATATTTAAAGAGAAATTACTAGTCAATTTCCTGTTATACTATAACAAACTGTTACTTTCTAAAAGTTTTCTTTTGCTAGATTGTTCCTTTCCCAGTTCTTTGGCTAGAAAGCAGAGGCTTTTGTTGACTTTTTTTTGTCTGAGCCCATTGGCATTTCTGGATTGCCAGCTTATCTAGTGCCCAGTCTGGGATGTGCAAGGTAAAAGGAGAACCCTGGGAACTCACCACTGTTTTTGCTTTTTAGGTCCTGAGGGCCCTAGCTGGTCCTCCTGCCTCTCTTCAGCTCTCAGAGTCATCTTAATGTTTTTTATATAATATTGAGTATTTAGTTGTACTTAGTGGGAAGGAACAGGAGAAAGTATATATACTCCATCTTCCCAGAATTGAAGTCTGTATTTTTTAATTATTGACAATATCACAAGGTTGGGGTATGGTTGAAGACACTTCGGAACCCATCCACGTTGCCACAGATTGCTTTATTTAGTGCTACTCCCATCTCCCAGCCTGCATGCCCAATGGAGAAGCTTTGTAGCCCATGGTGGAGATAGGTGGGTGTTTCCCAAACGGCCTCAGAATTACCCAGGTAGGATGGAGCATGGGGGGCTGCATCCTAAAACGCTGACTCCTGGGTCCCACCATATATCTCTCAAGCCAGAATCTTCAATCTGGGGGTGTAGGAATCTTTATTGTTTAAACTCATCCAAGTGATTCTGATAAAATTAGCTCACACTTGTAGAATCCACTGGTAACAGAGTTAATCCTGAAGTTATTAAAGAGCAATTAAAGATTTTGTAATAAAAAGGGAACATGGTTGGATGTTGCCATGTACCTATGTCAAAGACTTTGTGTATACACATTATAGAAGGGTAAGCAGGAGCTTCCCATATATTCATCAGTGAAGTCACTGTCTTTATCCTTAGACAAGGTCTAAGGCTGTTGCCAAGAGGAATGGCAACAGGTACAGCTGTGTCAGTTGAACTCTGCACAACTCCAGGAGGGGACATTCCCCATTAATGGCAATGCGAATGACACACCGTGAACTTGTGCAGTGCACATTCTTACATACTAACATACACAGCAGCAGCCTTGCCAGAGGGACTTTGGCCAGGAAAGAAATCTTACAGTCTTAGAATGTCTGGAACATTTCTTCTAATTTAATGAGTAGAATATGGAAAACTTTGCAATTCAGGTAGATGGAAAGAGTACAGTAATGATTTAAAAATAAGCCTTACGTACATAGGACCTGTAGGAAAAGTGGTGGGGTGGGGGTGGGGAAAAGTGTCCTGTGGTGGAATGACTATGCATTTTGCTGTTTAGAAATATCTCTAAGGGGCTCATAATTCATTGACTTTCCTTCATTCATTTAAACTTATCCCTGAGGAACCTATGAATTCCAAAGTTCTATAGCCTGAGTACATGCATGAGAATCTGGAAGAGAGGAGCTGCCTCCTAATCCCGTTACCTAGGGTAACAGAGCTACCCTGGACCTCTTAGGCAGTAGATAAGGGAGACCAGGTGCTGGCCACCACACCAAGAAGATTTTGAACCCCACTAATTCCTTGGCATCTCTAATATATTTTATTTATGTATTCAATCCACATCAGTGATCAAAACTATTAATAACTGAAAGTGGGCAATTCAGTAATAATTTAATATGTAATATCACTTATTGAGAAATACTTTGTGGTTTATTTTCATTGTTGTTGATCTATCCAAAATAAAGAAATATTTTTCCTTGCCTAGGATGGAGGCAGGCATTTTGTTCAGAAGGCCTGGATTCTCCATTTCTCTGTACCACCTATGAGTTAACAATAGTTGATTTTTGAACAATGCAAGAGTTTTAGAGCTACCAACCCTCTGCACAGTCGAAAATTTTAATATAATTTTTGACTCCCTGAAAACTTAAATACTAATAGCCTACAGTTGCCTGGAAGCCTCACCAGTAACAAACAGTAGATTTAACATGTATTTTCTTGGTTATATGTATTATATACTATATTCTTATAATAAAGCAAACTAGAGAAAATAAAATGTTATTAAGAAAATTATAAGAGAAAATACATTTACAGTATTTATGGAAAAAAATCTAAATATAAGTGAACCCATATTTTTCAAGGGTCAACTGTACTTTTGTGTTCTAGAAGAGAAAAGAAAGAATTTGTCAGACTTGTTGAGAAATGGGGAGGGAATCTAAGAAACATGTTTTTGTTCTTGAAACTCTGAGCCAAGGTCATAAACTACTGGCCAAGGAATAGGCAGGCAGATGTGTTTTGTTTGGCCTACACTGAGAGTATTTTAACTAATTGAGCCAATATTTTAAAATATGATGACTTCATTTTTTTAAAATGTACATCTCTAGATCTTCTTTAAAAATTGCAAGATCTGGCTACCCTAGGCCCACATTCCCACACGACAACACTTAGCAGAGCTAAGAACTGGCTGTCCCTTGGGATAAAGCTTGTTTTCCTGCTCACCACAGTCACAGCACCCCCTACTGGCTCCCACACTTAACTGCTGCAATTATTCCACCTTCAATGCCTGGTCCTGTGGGCACCAGCATTAGCAACCCCACGTTAGAACGTTGGGGAGAATGAAACTATATTATGATGTTAGTATGTTATACAGTAAGTAAGATATTTGAGCAGGAATAGCTACATAATTTTCAAAGGCCAGTGCAAAATGAAAATGTGGGACCCCTTGTTAAAAATTATTTAAGAAATACAAAAAGCAACAATTGAGCATTAAGTCAAGTAGGGGGGAGGGAACGCTAGAAAGCATGGAGCCTTGTGCAACTACACAGGTTACACACCCATGAAGTGGTCCCGGATTGGAGGCTTGGTTCTTCAAGAAGAGGGGAATGGGTGCCAGGGTATTTAACCCTCTTCCCCCCATTAAGAAAGGGGCAGAACGCTGCGGGTTCTGTGATGTGCCCAATCTTGATTGGCGCTTGATTGCATGCAACATCCCTGAGGTGGCAGGACCACAGGTAGCTTTTTAAGAGCCTGCAAGAACTGAGTGTTTTGGAAGCTAAGGCAAAGGTCTCAGCAGCTAAGGTCTTTAGTTCTAAGACCTCAGTTCTAAGGTCTTCCCATAAAACAAGTGAAATGGAGTCTTCTTCAGAACCACCTAATTGCAAACAGAGCAATGTAGTAATGGCCACAATGTTTTGAACTGGCTTTAATTTGGTTGCTGGAAGGGGAATAAATCTAACAATGCCATGTAAGGCTTATTATAAGGAATATTTTTGGGTTGGGATTTTTGGCATTTAAAAATGGGCTTTGACCCTCGAGCCTCTCTCTCCTTCCTCTGCTTTAATGTACTCTAAACACGCAAGCTTGTCTCAATGAAAAAAATTTTAATACCCATAAATGCTTATGTTCTTAAACTCAACAATTTAATGTCTTGGATTTTTATGCACATGGTTCTTGCTAAACATTCATTTTTCAGCCCTTTTTCTTTTTGTTTTTAAAATGGTTCAATTTAAACTTTCACTTTAACCCATTGTACATGTTACCATTCATTTATTTAATTTAATAGATTGTTTTAGAGCAGTTTTAGGTTTACAGCAATATTGAGAAGCACAGAGAGTTCCCATATACTCCCCTTAAATATTTTCTATATATAAAGTGTCAGATGAAAATACTGACAGATTTACATATTTCTTCCTTCCCAATTTGAATGCCTTTTATTTCTTTTTCTTGCCTGATTGCTCTGGCAGGGACTTCTGATACTATGCTGAATAAAAGTGATGCGAGTGGACATCTTTGTCTTGTTCTTGATCTTAGAGGAAAAGATTTTAGCTTTTCGCTGTTGACCATGATGTTAGCTATGGGCTTGTTATAAAAGGCCTTTATTATATTGGGTGTGTTTCCTTTATATCCACTTTTTTTAGTGTTTATATATATATAAACACTAAAATATATATATATTTTATATATATATATTGACATATATATATATAATATATATATATTTATATATATATGGATGTTTAATTTTATCAAATGCTTTTTCTGTATTTATTGAGATGATCATATGATTTTTATTTATCATTCATTTTGTTTTTGTCATGTATCATATTGTTTGATTTGCATGCTGAATCATCCTTGTATCCCTGAAATAATCCCACTTGGTCATAGTGTGTGATCCTTTTTGAACTATTACAATTCATAAATGCATTGTATGAATGAGAGTTCAAGATCATTATCTAATTTATTGTTTTCCACACAAATGACAAAATTCCCAATCAAATTTATTACTATTCATTTCTTGGAAAAATATTTGCAATATGGTCAATAAAATTGGTAGTGGAAAAAAAGTTCAGGGAGCACTGTGTGCACAATATCATGCTTTATATCTGACAAAATATCCAAATTTCCAGACCCAGCATTCAAGGTTCTGAGATATACTTTGTGACTAACAGTGATAAGTTCTGTTTTTTGTTTGTTTTTTTTATGGCAAGCTTTAAAAAAACTACTTATTTTGAAATAATTTCAAATCTATCTATAGAAAAGTAATATATTTATAAACTTTTTTTCTGAAACTGTTAAAGGTACTATGCTTCTCTACTCTTAAAGATGTCAGGGTATCTTTCTTTAGACTGAGACTAATCTAAACACAATTATAAAAATCAGGAAATTCAACATTTATACAACAATTATATAACTGATGCAGACCCTGGCCAGCAGGGTCCATGTGTTGTGGCTGCGATGGACAAATTCACATGGACTACAGAAGTCCTGTGGAGAAAAGGGAGGGCAGGGACACTCTCTAAGTGAGAGAGAGGGCCCCAACCCCTGCCTGGACAGGCTTTTGTTGTTTTTCTGGATACATTACATTGAGGATGGTCCTCATTTACTATACACAGGTTTGCAGTAGGTGATTACCTTTTACAGATAACAAAGGAAAGAATGTTGCTAATTACTTCAAAGAGAAGGATGTTACAGATCAAGGAGCAAAGTGGTTGAACTGGTTACACTCCATACTTGGGAGGTTTAGCACAGACTTTAGGAAGTTACTTTAAAGATACTCAGTAAACATTTGCTGTCTCAATCCAGGGTGAGGGAGTTTTAGCAAAAGCAAGCCTCATAGCATCCTAGGTACAATGCAGGCCTGATTCCCCACAGGAGAACCTATCCATGGGTGTGGGTCCTGTGTGCTAGACCTCACTCCCCACTGGCCTTTCTCAGTGGGGGCTGGACTACAATTCCCCATGCCACGTGGGATAGTTCCCTATATATAACCTTCAAATCATATTCAAATTTCATCAATTTTCCTGAAGATGTTGTTCCTAGCAATTTGTTTTTATGGTCCGCTGTCCAATTTAGGAATGTGAATTGCATTTAGTTTTCATGTTTCTTTAGTCTCATTTAATCATCAATAATTTGATAAGCCTTTATCTTTCACAACCTTGACATTTTGAGAAATACCCAAAGCTTTTTTTAATAGCAATCAACTTATATTTTTCATGAATTTATCATAATTAAATTCCAGGTATGCATTTTTGTCAAGAACACTACATAAGTGATGTATTCTTGTCAATCACTTTGAGAGGCACATGCCCTCAGTTTGTCCCACCATTGGTGACACTGGGTTTGATCATTTGGTGACTGTGGTATCTGCCAGGTTTCTCTACTGTAAAGGTAATTTTATTCTTTTTGTATTAGTAAGAAATTTGTAGGTTGCTATACTTTGAGAATATGTAAATAACGTGTTCCTCATCAAATTTTATATACTAGTTTCAGCATCTGTTGACAATTCTTGTCTGAATCAGCTATTGCTATGATGACTTTGATTGCAAAATAATAATTTGCTATTTTCATTATTTCTTCCACATTTATTAGTTGACATTCCATTTTTAGAGAAAACTCCCTCTTCACCATGTGTGTGCGTGATCAGTATGGACTCAGGGATTCTCATTTCAGCCAATGGGTTATAATCCATCGCTGTTATTCTTTATTTTAATGCTTATATTTTCCCAGATTTGGACAGTAGGAGTCACTTCACACTGGCTCCTGTGCTCTTGTCATGCCCCCTTCAGGATGTGAGCATTTCCGAATTACTCCACACTACATGTTCCAGGTTCGTTGCAGCATAGAATCAGTGGAAGAGCTGTAGTCCCTTTTGTTCAGAAACTACATTCGGAACACTAGGTGTGTTCATGACAGCAAGTTTTTTAATAATTATGGAATGATTCGTCAGTGTACGATAATCAGTACGTGATAATTATTCAAAGGTTGGATCTTGCAGTTTACATCATCCTGTGATGTGTTGACAGAAATGACATCTAAGACTGTTTACTAAGTTCATTTCTCTGTGATGTAGCAGCAGGAATGTTCATATTGTTACATGGAAATGCTGTCTCATTACATTCATCTAATGAATTCCTTTGTTCCTCAGCTCTTCATGACTTAATACTACCCTCACCCATTTTCCAGGATAGGGTAAGACTTAAGTAAGCCGCTTGAAACCCCTTGGAGAAAAGCACTATACAGAGATCAAGAAATTCTGGCTAATTTTATTTTACTTAACAATTGCCAATAACTTACTCAAACCACCTGTTAATCTTGCAGCTAATCTGTACTGATACTTTAAAATGAGGTAAAAGCAAATGAGTAAGTCATGTGAACTAGCCAATGTCTCCCACAGCAACAGGCATGTAGTCAAATTGAAGTTCAATGTATTAGTTCTACAAAGGGAGCAAAGAAACAATGCCCCTACTCGCTGTCTAGATTTTTCCCAAGCGGCCACCAGGTGGCAGAGGACTACACACAGCAGACCGGGCAGAGCAGTTTGCACCTCCTGTAAGGCGGAGGTGGTAAGTGTGGGCTTTGGCTGGATTTACTTTTCTTACATAGCCAATCCCAGAATACTTTGATGTTTTTACTCTTAACTGCTATTTAGAAATAAAAAACTCTGCCACTTATTCTATTATAATTTAGTCACTTGGCATTTTAATAGCAAAAGCTATATATCCAGAGGTTTTCACCTTTGTTGTTCCAGTACGTTATTTAAAATCACAGTTTATCTAAAGCGTGAAATAAAATAAATATTGTGAATAAGCTTCACTTAAAATTTTTGGTAAACTTGAGTCAAAATCTAAATATAGTTAGAATGGTCATATCTAAATTTTTTCACAAATAAAATATATGTATAAAAATTCATAATAAAATTAATTTTTTGACAAATCCAAAAATGAATCTATATATTGGTTTATGGGTAGGCCTCTAAGGAAATTGCTGTATGAAATCTACAGGTGTTCTAGAAAAAGAATGGGTAATTGTAGTTACATTTATCAGGATTATAGTGTTCCATGTCAAATTTTTTCTTTAGAATTTTTAATGTTACTATTCCTCATGCAGTCCTATTTGTCCTTTATGTTAAATGTAATGTTCAATATTTAGACAGCTTGTAGCAAAATTGACACATCTACATTCAATCACCAAGTCTATATACAGTCTGTCGCGGTTGGTGTCGAGCAATCATTCTCACACTGCTGTTCCCTGACTCAGACGACAGCGTATTCTTGGTCCCGTACAGCCATCGACAGATTATCTGGGACCCCTTGATTCTGAGGGACTTTTGTGACACTGGATTTTCTTTATGATTGTGTGTGTAACGTGTAAATAGTACACTTTCAGTTTAGAGAGCCATGCTGCGAATTTCAAAATAAAGCACGACTGGGGACTTTAGCCTACAATTGTGGTTTGGTGGCAAAAAAAAAAAAAGTAGAAATAAAGTAAGAAAATATGGAAGTGAAGCTTGGTAGGAAATAGTGTCCCTTAATACAAAGATAAAGATCATCACATGCGGAGAAATTTTAGCAGTTGTTTTCCTGCTACTGCTATTCTGTGTTAGATGCAGTTTCAGTGACTTCCGGTTTATCCTGACAATCTCTAGTTTACACTTTGCACTTGAAAAAACAAAGGAACATTTTTCTTAAATATTACAAACTTCTGGAAGTACTTGGCATGTTTTCCTCTGTGAACTTATGTGTCTTGCTTTCTTGCTTGGGTCTCCGTTTTGGATCCTAATCTTAACTGTTTCCCCAGTCTTCTAAGTGGGAAAGGGTTATCTGTGAGGACATTTTTTCACTCCAGGAATGAAAAATAGTGCTTTAAAAGGGTTACATTTTGTCAGCTGTTTCTAGAGTCCTGTCTTTTTTCCGCCTTTCCATATTTTTAAAACTGAAAAGCTCCATGCGATGCCCGGGCTCCCGCTTGGTCCCGCAGTGGGCTGCTGCCCCGTGGGTGCGGAGCAGTCTAAATATAGGAATGAGTGCAGAGCTTGCATCGGTTCCAGTCTCATGCCTTGTGTCTATGGAAAATACACGATTCGATTTAATTACACAATCCGTCATTCTCTCAGACAGGGCTTCCAACAGGGCCAAACGATTCTGAAGCGGGTTCGTCTTTTCTCTCTCTCTCTTTCTTTTTTTAAAGAGGGCTAATCAGGAGGGATTTGTGATATTGAAATCACTGAGGTAATTATGAATGATTTTGTGCAATTCAACATGAAAAATTTCTCCCTAAAGCCCCAAATCTTTGAATCTATTTTGTTTTAAAATAATGGAAGTTTGTTGCTTTACTTACCTATCGTACTAGTGCTATGCATGGGTACCTCAAATGCCAAAAATGGATGTAGGTTCCTGCAAAGAAAGATGAATAGATTGCAAGTGACAATAAGACCTGACACATAATGTGCCTCTAGGAGCAGAAATTTCCACAGGGGAATTTATTCCATGAAAATAATGTTAATAATGGATTTCAACGCTGAGATTTTTCATTGTTTCTTTACAATCAGAGAAGAAAAACTTTTTCAGAAAACTTTCCATGGTCTGTTGGCATGAACATTATTTTTTGCTACTAAAGTAGAAACTAGTAATTACATTTTTTAAATGACACTCTGTAATTACATATTTTAAATATGAATCCTGATGTTTAATTAGGTCATATGACTGTAATATCAGCTCACATTAGCAGCAGATTACCAAATCCTAGCAATTCATCTTTAGAGAAATACAAGAAGAAAAGGCTGTTGTAATTGTGATACTTAAATAGAATAAACCATAATGCAGTACAATATTCTTTAAATATTTAATGTTTACTAATGTTATTGAGTAATGAAGTTTATTATCATGGCATATTCTTCCTATATAATTACTCTGCTTGCAATGAGCACGTAAGAAGCAGCACGGTGTTTTTTGCTTCCAGGAAAGCTTACAAATTAAGCTCAGAGTAGAATTCAAAACATATATTTAAAGATGGTTTTGTATATTTTTAATATGCATACATATGTAGTATTCAATTTTTTTCTGGAATTAATTTCATTGTGCTTGGATGTTAGGTAATTTTTATTTTTTAACTTATATCATAAATCTGTATTTTTATTAGCTTCTATGTTCACTTTTTTCTAATTTTCACTGATAAATAATGCAGTGCAAAGTAAACCTCTTATATTTAACATAAGTATCTATCATTTGCAATCAATAGTTTCTAAAGTGCTTAAACATATGCCTAGATTTTCGTATCTCAATGTTTGATTTTACATTTATTACAATGAATTTGGGTTTTTAGTTCATTTTTGTTCAAATCCCCCCTTCTATAAATCACACTGGCTGGTATTTATTAGTTTTATTTATTTGCCACAAACACAAAAAAAATGTCACAATAGAGTTTATTCATTTTTTAATCTTAATGCGATCCTCTTTCAGGAGTATTTTTCTTAGTAAAGAGACCCCTTTAAAATATATGTCTTGCATTTCTTTGATACCTTAATATTATTCCTTAATGTTACGTTTTCTCCCCCAAATTTACTCTTTAAGATACAAAATTTAACTGTTAAACAGCTACCAAATTCAATTGTGTAGATTTACTGATACAAAAGCTTTTGAATACTTATAAATATTAAAGCCTCCTTACAACGTGTCCAATGATTTACACAGTCAAAACAATTGAGTACTTTTCCATTCAGTTCATAAAAGCTAGGATTTCCTATATATACGTTACTTTACTGCTCAAGAAGCCAGTCTTGAAATTGTTCCACACACATTGTCTTGACAATGCTACCAGAATTTTTATTAAAAAATCCTGCCTTTCTCCCCTTGTAGCTACATCTGCTCTCATAGCTATAAATATATATTTTGTAATGAGAGAAAATTCCTTTCTGAATGACAAAAATTTAATATTGCTTGAGTGGATCTGAGGATTAGATATTTTATGTAATGGGCAAGAGAAGAGAGATTGACTTTATCACACACTTTGCATCTTTTTTGCATTTGATAAAGCAGCTAATTGTACTACAAACAGTGGCAAAATGTGTGTGCTAATATTACTATACTTATAAATGATATCTGGTGCTTGCAATTCACTCTAAGAAATCTATTTCCTAACACTAGGGGTCATTTTAGCTTGTAGTAATACAATAAGAATTTTAGTTTTAATAAAAGAGAAGGTCAGGAATATATTTCCTAGAAAAGCACTGTCCTGGAAAAACATTTTCCTGGGCTCAGATCCCTAATTTTTCCCCTAGTTGGACTGTGAATAGATTCCATTACTTGGTCTAATTTAAAAAATGTCAAACAAAAGTGAGCTTTGAGTTTCTTATCTAAAGTTCATTTTTGTTAATCCTACTAATACGCTCAGGCTACTTTTGAGGGCACAGCGCCACATATCCCATTTTTGTCTGTGGTCGCTCTTTGTCAGTTTGGGGGTTTGCTTGGTCTTTTTCTTCAAGACCATGTCCCAATCTTCCTGAGCCTCAGTGAAAGTCTTCTGTATTTTTCACTCAATTTCAAAATGCTGTGAAATATAGCAAATGCATTCATTAGAATGGAGCTTTTTTCTTCCCATAACAAAATGAATACTTTCTGTTATGCTATCTCAGATTTCCCTACTCTTAAAAGTTTTTATAATTTCAAGCTCCTTCCTAAAATACTTTGTGTTCCCTCTCTGGGACTTAATAACATCAATTCCTTATTTTTTGTAAAATTCACTTTAAGGCCATGGTGCTGGACATGAAAGATAATATAAGGAAAATGTGCGTGTGTGTTTGTTTTAGAGTAGAATTATGTATTTTAAAATGTACTATAGATTATGTAATATGAATTATGATTTTGTTTATATTGAATGGAGTATGTAATTGCAAGCTATAAATCATTTCTAGGAATCTGCAAAAATAGCTTTCTTACTCTAGTTACACACATAAATAAAGATAGTTATATTTGTTTTTCTAAATCCAGTTTTAAAAATCTGCTTAAAATCTGTTGTGCTTCAGAAAGGATAACATATTCTGTTTAACATTTTCAATTGAAAATCAAAGTATTTCCTTTGATTCAAAAACTGGGTATATTTCCTATTTTTAGTATTTGTTAGACCTACGGAAAATACCAAAAGAATGTTACTTTTTCTACTAAAAATGAATATATGATAAAAATGTCCATTAAGCTTGCATTGATTCCCATGGCATGGAGTTCCACTTTTTCTAACTTAAACTCGAATTGTGGCCTGATTTTAAGTGTAGACAGGTCAGTCACACTGCTCAGAGCCCCGGCTGCAGAGGCCCGCGTTCCCCCCACCGAGCCCTTCTGCTGGCTGCCTACCTGAGGAGAAAAATGAAAGAACAACACCATGTTTTGGTTCCACTCCTAATTGCCCATTCTGTTTTAAGTAATCGGTCTTAATTTAGAAAATAAAAAAGCATAAAGTATATTTTCAATAGGTAAAGTGTTAATGTTCTCATACTTAAGGACAAAAGGGTTCTAAACTACAGTTTTATTACCAGGTTAATAGAAAGTGGCAAAACATGAAGAAACAACATTATTGCTCACACTATAGGCTCAACGTCGCATGTGGTCGATGTGAAGCATATCCCATCACAAAGTCACTGACGTCTGCATTATATGAGGCTAACATGCCACATTCTTAAAATACCCACAGTTTAAAGTCATCTGGAAGAATGATGTTGCAGGAATAGGATATAAGGCCAAAGGTATGGTGGCTGGCGTAAGAACAGCCAAGTTTTCATTTCATCTCTGTCATTTACCTGCTGTGTGACCTTTACGAAGTTACTACCCTTTCCCAGCTTTTGTTCCTCACTGCACAATAATTAAGAGGCTGAAAACTGCGGTCTCCACTCACTTCCCTATGTTGATGATTCAACAAATCTTTCAGGCCTGTACTCTTAACAGCTAATTTTCTTTCCCAGAAAGCAGCGTGGCCCTGACCTCCGCTGCACAATATTACATTAGCTGTGCATGCTCGACTGCTTTGTAACGAGAATACTGTGTACATACTGTGTGCCCGTGTCTTGCTCAGTAATGTAATCCTATTAATCTCCAAATGGCACCTATGTAAAAGGTACCTCACTTTTATGGATGTAGCGTGTTAATGAAGTGATGAATATGCTTATATTCATATTCATATATATTCATAGTCGCATGAATATGAATATATATTCATTCTAATGTAGAAGTTCACACATAAGAACGTCAAAAATAACTCTTTGTTACTTTGTTTCTAGTCACAGAAACCATACCTGAGCCAAATCCATTAACTCTGAAACCACTGAAAGAAAAACCCAGTGGAGCATTTAACAGTATTATTTTTTATGAAGTCAAATGCTCTAAAAGGTCAAAATCATTTTAAGCCAGTGATACTTGAGGACACTCACTCAAACTTAGTTTGGAATATTATGGGTAAAAGTGCATACAAAAATCAACACCACCTCTTCCTCCCTTTTTCTCTGGAGATCCACAAGTCTGACCATATTGGAACCTGTGACGTTGCATAAAATATCACCATTTTTACAAAACATATTTCCAGTATATATTAGTTACTGTTCTAGAATGGCAGCAAAGGGATTTGATGTCGTGAAAATGGTAGCCCCGCAAAGAAACACATTACCAAAGCAACTCCATTCTACCCTCCTCCCTCCCCCTGAAATAATAACAATTTGCTAAATTGTTGGGAAGTTGTTATAATTCCTTCTCCAAATTATTACTCGCCCTTTAGATTAGAAATGAGGCCAGGGTTAGCAATCAGCTATAAATGGTAGGATTTTTCAAGTAAGAAGCACTTGTCTGATTGTGAAGTGGAGGCCATTACTGCCTTGATTGGGTCTTTTTTTTTTTTTTTCAGCCTGCTTGATTTGTGGTTGAGAGCGCACATTCACTCCTGTACTGTAGCAATCAGAGCCTCCCCCTCTCGTTTTTTGCTCAGCGATTTAGGGTCCACTACTTTGGCACAGCTGCCACCTTTTAGCCTCCATCATGCAGAATATATCCTTTTAAAAAAAGGATGGGGGATTGTAGCAGGTAACTGATGTACGTTTGGCTTCTTGGTGTGCCTATTTTATATTTTCAGAGAGAACTTTTTCACTCAACAACAATCATGTTGGAACTTGGACTTCTACACTCAATAAATAAGTTTGGACAGAGACTCGAAGCTTGTTAGAGCTTATTCTCTATTTATTTATCCCACCAGAAACAAACAAGCAAAAGCAGGCAGGGGGACACAAGCATGCCAGGACACAGGCGTTCTAGGGCACATTTCACTTCAGCACTGGCCCAGCCTGTGTTCTCTGGGAAATGATACAAAAACAAGAGTTTTTTTTCTTTGCTTTTGTTTTGGAGGTTCTTTCATAAGTTTTGCACCAGATTAAAGAGTCTGCAAAGAATATAACAGAATCTTGAGATACCTAGGAAGAGAATTGCTGAGTCATATGGTAAATCTATGTTTAACTTCAGAAACTGCCAGACTGTTTTGCAAAATGGCTGCATCATTTTCTATTCCCACCAGCAATGTACAAGAGTTCCAATTTCACTACGTTCTTGCCAACACTTGTTACTGTCCATCTTTTTTCTTATAGCCATTCTGGTGGGTGAAAAATTGATATTATTGTGGTTTCCATTTGAATTTCCCTACTGACTAATGATGATGAGAACTTTTTAATGGGCTTGTTTTCTGTTTATGTATTCCTTTTGAGAAATGTCTTCAAATCCTTTGCCCTTTTTCGTTTTTTCTTACTGTTGACCTGTAAGAGTTCTTTAAACATTCTGGATACAAGGGCCTTGTTGGATATGATTTGCAAATATTTTTCTCCCAGTCTGTGGGTTGACTTATCACTGTCCTGCTAATGTCTTTGAACCACAATAATTTTTAATTTTGAGCAAATCTCCTTTGAACTCTTAATGGAGCACAACATTTCATCAGTTCTAATGTAATTATTTAAAGAGTCAGAGAGGAAGAGAAGTGAAAGGTTAAAAACAAAATCAGTAATTATAGTTGGGTCAGTTTGAGAAAATGAAGAAATTGTTTTTCTAATTCCTTTCCTTTAAAATAATCTGAAAGCTTTCATTAGGAGAAAACATTTTGTTTGGTTTTTAACTCTTCATTGCTAACTTTATGTGGGTCATCGCAATCTTGTCTTAGCCAGGGAGCCAGCAATTCGAAATTCAGCCCTGCCCAGGTCACACATGGTTTTGAACGAGGTATGTATACAAATGAAGCCAAAGCTGCACGCTCTCCCCTTGTGCTGCCACCTCTGAGTGACGGTAAATCTCTGAAGGAAAAATCAGGAAGCCAAGAAGCTTATTCTCAGGCAGGAGACCCTGAGTTTTGCCCTCCCATGCCCACTGCTTCTACCTTATTTGTGAAATGCCTTCTTCTTAGGTTTACCCACACGAGTGAATATAACAGCAGCAAATTTACAACCACTGCGCAATGCCTTGTTTTCCAGACAAATTTGGTAGAGACATAGATAAAACTCGTAGCAATAAATGCCCACGTAGAAGCTCCTTTAGGGGACACAGTGGGTAGGGGAAGAAATCTCCTTGAGAGACAGACCGAGAACTTGTTTGTAACACCCATGGCTCAGCTCTAGTGCAGCACAGGCGACTGTACCTTGCTTTAACGATAAAATGGTAAGTATTCCAATACTTCCCAGAGACTCCAGTTTTAAAGTACCCAGCAATGAAACCTTCAGAAAATTAAATAATTAACTGTTAATAGGTTTACTTTGCAAGTCCAGATTTTCACCTGGCGTTCGTTGCGCATCGTAAACAAGGTACAGCCATAATGCAGTTTGGTTACTTCTCGCTTCTTTCCCACCTTTGTACCATTATGAATTTAAGCCACCGATATCCAAAGAGAACATACAATTGCAAAAATATTGAGGCGTGCTCTTATTTGGCTTTATAGTAAACTTCAGAGAGCTTTTTCAAAAAAAATGAAAACTCTAGATATAATTAAGAATTCAGGTACAACCATTGTTACATTATATCTTATAGAAGCAAATGTTGTGGCAAATATAGTGTTAAAAATGGCAAGTGGCCCTGGCTGAGTGGCTCAGTCAGTTGGAGCATTGTCCCCCAAAAGTTGTGGGTTTGATCAGGGCACATACTTAGGTTGCAGGCTTGATCCCAGGTTGGGGCACGTACAGGAGGCAACCGGTCGATGTTTCTCTGTCATGCGATGTCCCTCCCTCTCTCTCTCTCTTGCCCTCTCTCTCTCTCTCTCCCCCTTCCCCTCTTTCTAAAATCAATAAACATATCCTCAGGTGAGGATATAAAACAATGGCAAATGTTGTGTGGCCTAAATGTTCCTGTCAAATTCTATTGCACGCAGGATGTCATTATCTATATTTATACACAATTTAGCCTGTATATAACCTGGATGTCTCTTTTAAAAAGTGACTTTCAGTTGAGACTCCTCTAAGAATATAACTGAGTCCTAAGGACACAGTTAATCTATTTTTTGACAGAGTCGCATATTTGTTCAAATGAATACACTGAAAACTGAACTGAAGGTTAGTGAAGTTAAGTCTATTGATTGCAATCAACCTAGTGAAGTTGAAATGCAGTGATAATAAGTAATTAATTAGAAAAAATAGAAAGGCCTATTAAGTTCAGTCAAGCTTCAGCAGAAATAAAAACAGATGATTGAGAACAAGAAATTGTCTAGAAAATGTCAGGTAACTAAAGCAGTTCCCAGTAGCTTTATACAATGAAAACAGAAAAGGCACAGCCCCACACAATAAGCTGTGCTCTGGGAAGAAGAGAATGTCAAATAGAAGAAAAGACTGTTGATTTATCCCAGGAGCAAATGGAACCTCAGCAGAATAGCACTTGTGGTTTAGATCAATAAGATTTATTGTAAAACTAGGTGAATATTCTTTGCTCTCTCAAGAGACCGTTACATCAACTAAGCGACTTTATATCAGAAGGCATTAAGCCACTTCTGTCTATCATGAAAGTTCTGGAAAAATGGAAATAGGTTTGTTACTCTCAAAACCTGAGAGTAAGCATGCCTCATCACCCTATTTTATAGCTGGAATATTAACAGCAATCACCCAGGCTTCACTGTGTTTTTGCACACACATGCTCTGTAAGACCTCAGAACCCTGCAAAGCTCTCAGTATCTGTTCTTGGCATTCCCCATAATATAGTTTGTATTTATGAATAAATTGAGTTAATGACCTTGAGATATTTGCTATTCCACTGTTCCCTGGGGGGTTAGCACACTTACTCACCTTCACTGCTGCTTTTATTAGGTACCATAGTGTACACCCAACATCACTAATCTCTGCTCCCCTCATTCCTTTTCCTTCTTTCTTTTTAACTCACAGCCCGCTCTCCACAGAGATTATTTGGATATAGGTCTAAGTGCTGAGTACCACACACACAGTGCTCAGATTTGCTCCTCTGTCCCAGTTTGGCTCTGTTTTATAGTTTCCATGTGTGTGCTTAAGTTCCTCCTCTCTTCAGGCATGGTTTTCACCTTTTCCATTAGATCCTTTAGTACTGATACTATTGTTATTTAAAGTCCTGGTCTGGTAATTCCAACAACCGAGTCATCTCTGAATCTGCTTCTACTCACTGCTTCCTCTCTTGGGCACATTTTCTTGCTTCTGTGTGTACCTTGTAATGTTTTATTGTATTCCAGATATTTTTAAGCATATTTTCTTGATTACGTTATTACAGTTGTCTCAACTCCCCCCTTTGCTGCCCTCTACCCAGTTCCCTCCAGCAATCCCCCACTCCTTAGTTCATGTCCATGGATCATACAGGTAAGTTCTTTGGCTTCAATAAAAGAGCAAACGAGAACAAGTAAATATTATTTACCTCCAGAAAAGAGCATGCCCCGTATTTCTTGCCAGACTGCACAAATGACAAGGCGGTGCCGAGTTATTCTGACTTGTGCTTGACGTGGATCTTGCGTTTTCTGCAGTGTTTGTTTAAGTCAGTTCACTACTGGCTTTAAATGTTTGAGAATGGGATGAAGATTTTTCCAGCAGTAGGAGATAGGTTCTGAGCACTGATAAGATTACTGAGGTCTCTTTGTGCTTTAGAGCAATGCCTCCAGACTTCGGAACTCCAGAGGGTCCTTCTCTGCTGATAGCAAGGGTGCCAGATTTTGGAGTTCCTTGGAAGTCCTCTGCTCTCCACTTCTTGCTTAAGGATTTATACATGTGAAATCTCTCACCTCCTTGTTGCTCTGCTGCTAACTTCAACGGGTAGGTGCTCATACTCTATGAAGGTCCAGAATGCCTTGGAGAGCATTTTTTTAGCTCTCCTGCCCCACCCCGACATTGGTAGTGGAAATCCCAGAGGTCCTTGAATGGGTTCCTTCTATGCTCTTGCTCTGTCTCCTGCATTCTGGCAGCTGCCTGTCTTTGCACCTTCTCACCTCTCCTGCCCCCAACCATTCAGTGCAGACCTTAGGAAAGAGTCGGTGGGTGGATACAGATCTGTCTGTGTCCGAGGCTCCTTGGAATTCTCATCTGTCATACCTGCCTGTTTGCAGCCATCATAATAAGTCCTTTGAAAGTTTGGTCAGTTTTTCCTTATCCTTATTTCCGGTAAATTCTTCCTCCTCCTGCTGTTCCAGTAGGGATCAGAGCAGCCACGTGTCTCTTCTCTTCTACGAAGGCATGCTATTTCCTGGAACATGGTCAATTTAGGATTCTTTGTGTTCTTGCTCTACAATGACTTTAAATCTTAAAGTTTGTTTTGGTAGTTAGGTAGAGAGAACAATGGCTTCTTACAACCTATTACATCCTAACCAGAAACTTCTCCAACTTGATTATCAGAGGAAAAAATAATATTCTTTCACTTTCCTGTTTGTTAGGCTTATATAAAATTCAATTTAGTGATTGCTACAACTCCATAGCTGTCATGACCACACAAAACTGGTAGTAAAGAAACTCAAGCGCACCTTAGTCTCAAGTATTTATGTCATGGGTGTCAGTAAATACGTTTTTGGGTTATGGAGATGATCAGACAAGTCAAGAAAAGAAAGCAGATTCCACTGAATTACCTGTAACAAATTTGCCCTGTATAAAAACTGACATAAAAGTAGTGCTTTAAGTAAATGAAGACTCTCCATTAAGAGTGTTACCTAGCAAAGAGGTACAAAGTCTTTACTCATCTAACTCAAATGTTAGTTTATTTAGAATTTTTATGCTTTCTATATCTCTAAATTATTGTAATTGGAGTGTCTATTCTAAGGAAATTGATTAACCATATGTTGGGCTATCTTTTTCTGTCTTTCATAGCTGTTAACTAGCACATCCTAATTGCTTTAGTTTCTTTTTTATTTTGTAAACAATCTTAATTCCATTACTTTAGCAATTCAGTTTTCAGCAATGACTATTCTATTAATTGCCACTGATAATTTATCCCTTGATTTCATAATCAAGGGATAAATGATGTTTTTCATTTAAAAATCAATGATGTTTTAATTATCCATTTGTTTTCTTAGATATTCAGTGCCTCTCTTTTCCCATTTCCTTTGTATTCATAAGAAAATCAGTCTCATGATACACACATTCAAATATATTCAAATATGCATACACACGTGTATACGGATACTTCTCAAATTTGTATCTCTCCCCCAGATTTCTCAAACTCCACACTTATACATCCAACTGTTTACTTGACATCTCTATTTAAATGTCTAACAGGTATCTTAAACATAACTTGCCCCAAACTAAACTCCTTATCTTTCCCGCCCACCTACCTAAGCCTACCGGTCTACAATTCACCCTAATTGAATGAATGGCAACTCCATACCTTTCAATTCTTCACACCAAAACGTTGGGATTATACTTGACTCCACTGTTTTTCTCACACTCACAGCCAATCTTACAGGCTCCACCTTCAAATTATACCCAGCATTTCATCCCCTTTCCCGCCACCACAGCTGCCATCCACCATCCTGCTTGCTCCAAGCCACCATAATCTTTGGTATGGATTTGTTGTAGTAACCTCTTTATCTATCTATTATCTATCTATGTATCTATTATCTATCTACCTCCCTCTCTCTCTTGTTATATTTGGACATTACTTCTTTTCTGAGGTCTTGTGAAACGCCTTCCATAGGGTTTACAAAACTAGTTGGGGAGGGGATTGTGCCATCCTGTGCGAGAAACAGCGCAGGCTTTGTCTCACACGAGTGCACTTTCCAGACCGATCCTCAAGCAGGGTGGGAGGTGGAGGGCGGTTGTTTGGGAACCAAGGTTTTTTAGACTGTGCAGTTCTCCTTTGTGGTTGCTAGATCTTGAAGTGTGCTGACCGTTTTCTTATTTGGTTGTTGTAGTGGTGATTTTTTTTTAAGGGACACATTTCTCTGGTAGTTTCTATCCACCATCTTAAACTACTAATCTACCTGTACTATACATTTGGCATGTATTATCCTTTGAATTTCCACAACTTTGTGAAATAAGTAATGTTATTATTTTTTAAGAAAACTAGGCTCAGAGAATCTGCCAGACTCAAAATTAGTTTTTCTGATCTTAAACAACAGGACTTTTTTCTTTTGCCATTTTTCCATACTGCGTACATGTCTAAACCATCCTTTAAAGGGCCAGGTGTCTTAATGTGATAAGATGCCTGATACCCAGGTGCAGACACCCGCAGCCCTTCTGTTTGTTTGTACATGCATTATATATATTCATGGGATCTTCAGGTGATGAATGCTTTTCTAAACTAGACTCTAAGTGAAATAAATACATCTGACAACATAAAAAAAGAAAAATCACAATTGAGGGGTTTTTCCCTAAGAATAATGAAAACAGAAGCAATGCCAATATAAATGGAAAATGCCTACAATATAAATGAGAGATAAAAGGTGAGCCTCATTCTACATACAGAAAACATAGATGTATTCAATAGAAAAGGTTACTACCATAGGAAATAAGCTAAGAAAAGGAAAATTTCCAAAAGGAGAAATATAAATGGTTAATACATACATACATATATATAATGTATAATCTATTAAAATTAAAATGATATTTTGTTTGATGCTGTTAAAAGATAAAATGATCTATAATAACCAGCACTGGTGAGCTTGTGAAAAATGAGCACAGCTATTTGATAATGATGATGTAACTTGGTTCAACTTTTCTGAAAGACAATTTTCAATATATATTTTTAAAATCTTAAAATTATACATATTCTTTGACTCAGCAATTTCATTTCTACAAATTTTCATAAAGAAATAACCAGAGGTAAATTGAAGACAACCTAAATGGTCTATAAGATACTGACTAAATACATGTTTATAATTCAACTGATGAAACACTAGCAGACATTTTACATTATTTAGTAATAAAAATGTTAAATGAAGTAGAAAATTATCATGT
Source organism: Desmodus rotundus (assembly GCF_022682495.2). Taxonomy (NCBI): domain Eukaryota; kingdom Metazoa; phylum Chordata; class Mammalia; order Chiroptera; family Phyllostomidae; genus Desmodus; species Desmodus rotundus. Next base: position 53,175,324 of record NC_071389.1, read on the forward strand.
TAAGTGAAAAAAGAAACTGAAAAAATAAAGAATGGTACGATGAGATTTACTAAAGTAAGAAATAATAAAATAATATTTTAAATTAGAGGTTGCAGCAGAAGTCACACCCGCTTGAGTGTGGTCGGCAGGGTAATAATATGGGTGTAATAGTTTATGGTTTTAATTTGAACATTTCACCTAAAATGTCATATGGTGTGCTTGAGTGTGATATTGTTATGTTACAGAATTACATACTTATGATTTTTGAATAAAAGATTTTGTAATGAAAATGGGTGTTATTTATGTTGGATCCTGTACATAAACCAAAACAAAAGCTGGAATAATATAAACCAAAGTTTCCAGTGGTTATATCTCTCTGTAGAGGAAACTCGCAGGTGACTATTGTTCTTTTTTTAACTTAAAATTATTTTATTAATTTTAAAACAGACTCAAATTTATACAAAGACATTATCTCCTGCACTATTTGAGAGTCACTTGCCAGCATGTTGCCCCAACACCCCTAAACACTTCAGGATGTATTTCCTGCAAATGAGAGCATTCTTGTACAGAGCCACAATGAAACTATCAAAATCATAAAAATAATATTGATACGTTACTTCTATCTAATTCTAAACCCCACTCAATTTCCACTAAACGACCCCAAATGCCTACTAGAGCACAGCAAACCTAGTTCAGAAGCACAGGTAGCATTGAGTCCCCTTGGTCCCTTTGGTTTGGAATAGTTCCTACACCTTTCTTTGACTTTCATGACATTGGCGCTTTTGAAGCTTAAAGCCAGTGACCTTGTAGAGCATCTCCCAATGGGTGTTTATCTGGTATTGCCCCAGGGTTAGATTTTGGTTAAGCATCTGTGGAAGCGATTTTGAAAAGTGACCACACATTCTTCTCAGTGCATCCTCGTGATTTAGATTTAGTAGCATTACAGCAATGTTCGCTCTGATACTCTATGGAGCTCGTGTCTCCTCGTTTCTCCACAGTTGAGTTTCTCTTCTCCTTTATAATTAAGCAGCATTTTTGTTGGGACATATTTTTGGACTATATAAATATACTGCTCTTCATCAAACTTTAATTTTTTGAAATTTATGTCATTAAGGACTCGTTCCTGTTTTATTATAATTCATTAATATTTTAGTATTGATGCTTAGTTTGTCTCCTTTTGAGTAGAGGGAGCTGGTTTGGTATGTGTTTTGGCATTTCCCCATCATTCATTGAGTACTTCTTTTCTTTCTGTCACGGGTGTTCTGGGCTCATCTTTTACTTTCTTTGCCCCAGTCCTAGAATCAGTCATTCCTCCAAGAAACCCTGGGTCCTTTTAGTGGAGAACATAATACTTAAAAGCCACAATCTTGGAACTAAATGTGCTCATTGTCATTGTTATGTCACTGTTCCCAAGCCCTATCAATGTGCAGAGCTGGGGAACATGGGTATTTACATTTATGTTTACCAGTATATCTATCTATAGTTATTGTAATCTATGAATTCATAACAATGCCTTCAGTTCCAAACATCACAGGGTTCTGTTTCCTCCCTTTTCATATTTGCAAATCCCTTCTGACATCGAGGATCTTAGCTCCCACTATTCTTAATATGTTTACTTATATGAGTAACACCCCTTTAGCATAACCAATCTCCCGTCCCACAAAGGCTCTAACTCTCAATGACGGCCCACCCACATCCTGTTCCCCCTCTGCCCACTGGAGCTCTGCAGCACACGCTGGGCTGCCCATCCACAGGGATGCCCTCCACACCCTGCTCAGGCTGACTTCCTGTGCAGCGTGGCCCTTTTATGAAGATGCCCTCCTAATCCTTCTAGGACTCCAAGACGGTGGTATAAGGAAAGACCCTGCTCTGGGTTATGGCAGCTTTCCACCCCCAGGCACAGATGCCGGGTCTGCTCCACTAAAGGGCTCTAAGATCCGGTTGTTAAGGGAGGAGAAAAGAAAGAGGAATAGGATAAGAATTGAAGATTTTTTTTAAATATTTTGTTCATTTCTGATAATAAACCTATATTACTTGTATAATTTGCAAAAGGGTGACTTTGGGGGATATGTGTGTGTGTGTGTGTGTGTATATTAATTTGAAAAACCAGATTCTGATACATTACCACGGGCTAGCACACTTTCTCCATAAAGGGCCGGATAGTAAACATTTTCAGCTGTGCAGGCTATACAATGGCTGCTGCAACTACTCAACTCTGCCATTATAGAGAAGAAACAAATGGTCACATAGCTGTGTTCCAACAAGACTTAATTTACAAAAGCAGTGGGCTGTATTTGGCCCTCAGGTCACGGTTAGCCAGCCCTTGTACCTGTACGTAAGGTTTCAGGCAGTGAGTCAAGGTTCAAGCCTGAACCCTCTCTTTGAATATTTGTGAAACCTTGGACAGTTACTTAACCCCTCTGAGCTTCAGCCAAGCTTTTCATGAGGCTCTCATGGACTATCAGATGTGAAATACATTGTAAATAGTAAAGTGTTACCTGATACTTACCTAGAAATGAGTTCTAAGAGGGCGAGGTGATGGACAACTTTGTAACAGTTTGGATTTTATAATAGCTAGTGAATATCAAAGTAGAATATGAGGAAGATTAATTCAGTAGTAATTCAGGGGATGAAAACAATAAAGAGCTAAGAAGCGTGCTAGATTCTGGGTCTGATAATAGAAACAGGTCCAAAACAGACTAAGGGGGAAGAAGCTCTGGGTCTTCGTGAACAATACACCAAGGGAAACTATTAGTGAGGAGGAGAAAGGAGGGAGAGGAGGGAAGGAAAGAGAGTAAGATTGAGAGAGTGAATGGGAGAGAGAAGAAGAAGAGGGAGAGTGAAAGAAATTTTGTTACAGCACTTTACCAAAACTATTATTACGTTAACAGGCTGTGGCCAGTTACACTGAAATTTTTAAAATACTTAGGCTTAAACAGAACAACACACTTGCTTATCAAGGACGTAAGGCAGAAAAGATCTGCCTAAGAGTTCAAGGACATTTAGTTTAAAAGTCTCAAAAGCCAAGGGAGGAAACACCTACAGAACTCGGTGAGAAACGTTTAACATGGAATTGCTGTAAAGATAAGCAAACTTGCCTCTGTCTCTTGCTGCATTACTTTCTAGGGATCTAGAAGGGCTGACCAGTCTTGGAAACATCTAATTTATATTTTCCCCATTGTTTGTCCAACTAAACCTCTTCATGAACTTTGAAGCTCTGTAGCATCATTGGTCTTTGATACTAGTTTTTTGATGAGAAATTGATGAAGATGAGAAGTTTGCCATTAGCCTTTTCAGAGTTATTTTAAAAATTGTCACAAAATTTCCAATGAGACTAAAATTGGGCTAGGAATTCTTGACTTATTAAAAGAAATCTGTGCTGGCAATCACAAGATTTGGTTTTCAGTGCCAGCAAACATTAGATGTGGATCTCTGGCAAAAACAATGACCATAATGTAGTGGGAAAATACTTTGAAAAACTAAATTTTGTGTTCTTTCTTCTCCTCTATTGTTATCACAGGCACTGCCTGCCTAGGTATGGCTACCTTCTATCACATGGGGTTAATTGTCAAACCAGAACCAGAATGTGACAGAAAATCCTTTTAATGCTTAAAAGCAATGAGTCCAGGTGTGAGAAAAAAATGTTGGAAGTAAAAGCATAAGCCATTTTTCCTGCTCCCATATTTCTGGTCTTGGCTCTACTCCTTTTTTGGACCGGGGATCTTACCTTATTCCTGCTCTATTATAGGCATCAAGCACAGTGCCTAGGACCTGTAATTGCTCAGGAAGTGAATGAATAAATATAGGACCTTGGGTGATAATCTGGATCCATTTTTAAATTTCTAAATAATATTATCATTTTGATTTGATACAAGAGATAAATGTGCTCCAGTACTATTAAGAATGATGTTAACTTAGTGTGATCACAGCAATGAATGGAAGTTGGGACTGTGATGCACCCAGATTTCTCTGTACATTTGTTTCTTTTAAGGAATACCTGGACCCTTCCACCATCCAAAGTAACGGAATAGAAACAACGTATAAAAATCTGGAAGCAAGTCTTTTTCTCTAATTTAGAGAAAGAATGACATTCAGGTCCCAAGATAATCCCAGACCCAACATTCTTCTAGATGGAGTAAAGATGAAGAGTCCATTGGGAGAAGGGTTGAAACATCTTTAGGTGACGGAAGAGGCCATTAAAACTGTTCAAAACAGACAGAGATGGGGATGCTAATGGACTGGTTTGGCTCTTGCTTTGATGCTTGAACATAACAAGGAAGAGACCCAAAGTTACCCGATTTCCAGCCCAATGCTACAGCCCTTGTCACTTGTTATACCTACTCCTCGTTAATAGAGTTCTGACTCAAGGGTCTCTGTCACATGGGGATGATTTGGAAACATTTTAGGGACCCAAGGCTTATCAAAGTACTTAAATGGTCCTGGGATGATGAAAAGGAACGTGTGTGTTCAAATACAAATGAAGAATGATTTGAAGGTCGGGCGCAAGGGATAACAGATGGTAACTATTAATTATTAGCCTATTACCAAAACTTCAGTGCAGTAAGAAAGAAGGTATTCTATGTCTGACTCATTATCTTCTAACCCTTGTAATGCTTTGATTTCTTGTAAGAACAGTAAAGGAAGACATTCCCTCCCTCGGTTGATGCCAAGAGATCTCTCTGATGTTCAAGAGAGAATTGTATGTCCACTGATGGGATAACATTGCATTAAATTCCCGGACACACATACTAAAGGCTCAATAAACCACACACACACACAAACAGGCCAGAGATATTATTACTAATGCACCATTCTTAAGAAATTATTCCATATCTCTTGCTCTTAATTAGCACAGTTCTAGGACAGAGCTGGTGTATAGGGGGTTTGAGACACCCCCTCAGAGTTGTCTGCCCGTAGGTAGCCCGTAATAAGCGTGTAGTCAGTCTGTGCCCTGGTCGAGCGGTTTTAATAAATCCCTACAAGCATTTCAGATCTGAAGCTGGCAAGGGTGTGTGGGGGGTAATGCTAGACATGAGTTGAGCCTAACTTTATGAATGAAGTGCCTACACATCATTAATGTTTCAATAGGTCCCCTAACAAGGGTAATTGGGCCTCCGGGGAGCGCCTCCAAGCCTCCAAGTTAACTCCGCCAGTGGTGAGGATGCTCAAGCCTTGAAGGTAAGCGGAACCATTCCTGTTTTACCCTGAACCCAAGGGTCAAACAGGCCTAGGGGAAATAGTTTGGAACTGTCATTTAACATTATCACCAACATGTACTGTATTTCCAAGCCGCCTGCAAAGGGAGCCAGCGGCCTGCGTGCACGGCCCCGAGCTGCAGGGTGGTAGCGTGTCACATGTCTGGTAACAGAAGGGGATAACCATCCCGGTACGAACTTGACATATATAAATTGATTACATAAGTGGGCAGTGGTGGTCCTTTCAAGTACACTCCTTTTGTTTGAGCTTTACAGTAAAATTACCAGCAGCAGTTTACAATTAAGGGGAATAATAATAACTGAATATGCTTTCATCTGCACATACAATTACAATGAACTGCATGCCTTAATAGGATTGTGAAAAATCTGCGTTTGACCCATACAAAAAAGTAAACATTCTTGTTCTGGATACTATATCATTATCACAACAAAGAGAAACTCCTGAAATCTGATGATTTAAACATCTGGAGAATGTTAATCACTTCAAAATGACGGATGTTTTTTATTTCAGCTTTTGACAGACACACTCCTTTCATAGATAGATGATTATTTACATAAATTACATCATCAATGTGAAAAAAATCAGAATAACTTCAAAGGATAAAATGCTTAATTAAAAAGAGACTTGTATTTCTATTTTTCTCCCTTTCTCTGTGTTTTTCCTTCAAAGGAGTAAAACACCCGCTCACTTGGCAGAGCCATCAGTTCCTCTGTAGGTGAATACGAACTAAAGCAATTGTCTTTTTGAATTGCCTCACGTAGAGGACAATCACCTTTAAGAATAAACTTCTCTGTTGTCAGTGCCCTGAAACCTATTAATTGCTTTGAGTTCACTTCTAACTTCTAAAGTTTCCCCTTCAGTACAAATGACAGCTTGGAGTTCACTCCACCACTCCAGTGGATGAAACCAAACAGATTCAAACTCAAGGTTAGCCTGAGACTCACCCTGATTTCCCATTCAGACTCCCAAATTAGCCTTAGTGGATGGGAGGAAGTAAAGACGTTTTAAAGCAGCTCAGCTCTGAACCATTTCATTGTTAGTGGGGGTGGGGCGGGGAGAGATCAGATTCAAGAGCAGCCCAAAGAGAAACCTTGAAAATTCTGCTCTTCAAGGAGTGGCCTCAGGCGCAGTGGCCGTGGTCCCTCAGGGCGGGCCTCTGGCTGGCGGTGTGCTGCCTGATGCTGGTGGGTAGAGCTGGCGCAATTTGGCTGATCCACTACAATTTCCTCCTACACTCGGAGCTGATCTGCAGGCTGACCTTAGACAATTTGTCTTCTTTCAGGGAGAAATGTCACCCGAAAGGAAGCTATTAAGTCAAGAAGGTAATTCTCTCAGAACAGTCCACTGTATAAACAGAACTTGACCTCAGGTAATTTATTGCTGGTCTCTAACAAAGAGACTTAAGATATAGGCCTGATATCATTGAGATCTGAATCTGTCAATAAAAAGGGCAAGCCAGAACCTCATAAGGTTTCTTCTGAGTGGCCATATTTAGAGTACAAGCCAGATTAATATATTCTTCAAACAAGAAGAGTGGCATTTGGTCATTCAGAATGAAAAGTTTGTTAATGAATCGAAAGTTTGTGCTTCCACAGTGAAGATACTTATTGTCTTGTTCTTTATGTAGTTTCATTAATTTGTGTTAACATGATATACAAGTTATATTTTCTTAAAAACAGTAAGTTGGATTCAGCACTCAAACACAGGTATGCCCAAGATTGCTAAGAGATTGGGTTTTTATTTCAACACAGAGGGGCAGATGAAGAGTTACATTTTTGAACTGAGAGGAATGAATCATCTTCCTTGGGTTCTCAGGGAACCATGGATGAGGGCAGCTCATGGTTCGGGACCAAAGAAGGTTGGACTGCTGAGCCCAGTCTTCACAATATGACAGGGCTTGTGTTTAATGGACAGTAGGGAAGCTTCTAAAAACAAAGGAAAGAAAAGAAGAGAAGAAAGCAGGGAAAGAGAGGAGTATGTTTATTAGAAGAACCGATAAACTCACTTTTAAGCTCCTTGCTTTATGATTACTAAGGTGACATTCTCCATTTCCTATGCCCAAATGAAAATTTTCTATCTTTTTTCTTACAGTTCTAAATACCAGCACCTTAATTAATTAATGACTTGTTTTTAAAACACGCTTTCCTTTCTAAGGCCCAGTTTTCCACTCTAATGTCTAGTTTCATTGCAAAAAGCCGCCTCTGACCACCAGCTCACCACCCATAGACCTCTCCTCCCCAAGTAACTCTCTCCTTCTCCACTCCCTTACAACTCATTTGCCAGCTCCACCAGGGTCTGCAGGCGCTGGAGACCACCCACAGCCTACAAGCGGAAAAGTGCTGAAAATCTGTCAGCTACAGTTGACACAGAGTTCTTCAGGTTAGTTCTAACACTGTGAAAGTTTTTCTGAATTTTTTCCACAGAATGCTCACTGGTGTTGAAATTTGAGGTGTAGGAGGAGCAACTTATACTTATAATTTACATCTTGACTGGCACTCACATTCAAAGTGGTGGGCATGATGGGCAGAAAACCCTGGAACGCTCTGAGATCTTCATTTGTCCAGTCTAAAAATGGAGCTAACACCACAGCTGAATCCCCTGGACAAACAGCATTGCCTCCGCTGAATGGATAAAGTGCTTTGAGATCCTCACAGGAAAATTCTAAAGGAGGAATTGGAGAGTATAATGATGTTTTTCCAAATTGAAAGTGACAACCAGTATTTAGTGGGGGAATCAGAAGATAGAATTGAAAGCAGGAAGCCTTATATTCATTACAACAGATGGTTTAGTTTTCACTGGATGATGAGGAAGAAGCTGAGTGAATGAACAGCGGTATGTCCTTAAAAGATTCAGCAGCCATCCAATTACACAGGAACAATCTCGCAGTTACTAGACTCTTGGACTGGTCTGTATTATACAATATAAAGCATCCCTATTGGGTTTGACTTGAGCTGGCCGAAGACATAGGCAGTGTTTTACTATTAAACAACACTGGTGTAATTACTATTGGCACTGTTTTTGAAAAAAAAAAAAAAGATTTCGTTCAAATTCTTAGCACAAAAATAAGTCAGACAGCAAACTTGTAATAAATACCTGTTGAAAAGAGTAATAAATAATACACAGTTCAGGGAATTGCTTTCTGTCACTGCTTGGTCTTTCATCTCTTGCAAACTCTACTTTTCTTTCTTTTATAAAAAAAATTATGAAACATTTCATATGAAACATAAAATATTCAGGAAGGTATAGAACATAATATAACATCTCTTTTGTCCCATCCAGTTCAAGCAGATGTTAACATTTTTCAATATATGCTTGTTATCTCCCTCTTTCACAGACGTAAATATATCCTCACCCCTTTATCCGTTTCTCCTCACCCTTCCTCAGAGGTAAAAACTTGCCTGAAATTGTCTTGCATCATTTTTGCACATATGTTTGTACTTTTACTACATAAGTATATGTTCCTGAACACGACATTCTATCATTTTATTTGACAATTTCATACATGTCATTATGCTGTACTTATCCTTTTGCAACTTTCTAATTAACACATTTTTAAGATTTATTCATATTGATACATGCAGATTAGTTCACTCAATTTAACAACAACATAGCATTCCTTTATATGTACTTAACCCATTCCCTTCCTGAGAGACCAGTGCAAGTCCTCAGCAACTGCCAGACTGGCCCCATTTAATAAGATGGCAGGTTGCTTTTCCTAAAAAATCAATTATTTTCATTAACATACAATGTGTGGGAGTTCACCAAAAATGTGACTCCTAATGGCAGGCGTTGTGTGTTTGTTTGCTACTACAAACAGTGCTAGAGGGAGCGTTTGTGTGCATGCTGCCTTGAGCTCAGATGAGAGAGTATTCCTAGAGGAGAAAGCTGGGAGTCAAATTGCTAAATCCTATACAATGGTCATCTTCCTCCCTGTCGAGCATAGTCAAATTGCTCTCTAAAGTCATTGTAATTGTTGACACTACCATCATCAATAAACAAGAATTGCTATTTCTTTACATCATTATTAACCCTTGATGTTATCCCATTAATTTTTGTCCATTTAATGGTTGTAATATCTTTCTGAGGTTTTAATTTTAATTCTCCTGAATAACAATGACATTGAGAGTATTTTTTATCAACTATTTACATTTCTGAGAATGGTCTGTTTATATTCTGTACCCATTTCTCTTTTGGTTTACGTGTCTTTGTCTTCTTACTGTTGTATAAGGTATAGGTTGCAAAACATGGCCCCGTCTGCATCAGTCTTTTCTCTTTAATTATGATGTCTTGTTTTATGAAAATTTCTTTCATTTCAAAGTATTCAAACTTATTAATCTTTTATGATTTTTGCTTTTTGTATTCTGTTAAAGAAATGTTTCCTTTTAAAAAATATCATTCAGGTATTCTCTATTCTGTAATATTTTCTTCTAAAAGACTTAGTTTCTTTTTTTGCACTATTTGCAAACTTATTTTTGCATAAAATATAATACGAGAATCTGTTTTTATCTTGTCTCTGTGCCAAGTCTCCAAAATTTATCCTTCATCCAATTATTTGCAAGTCTTTCTCACAGAAGGCCTAAAACTTCTATGAAAAGCTAAAGGCCTAAGCTTCTAAATATACAAGGTTTTCTGTCTAGGTCTCTATCCAAGAGACTGATACCAATATCAAACTGTTTTATGTGATATCATTTCAAATCAGGTAAGTGGTGTGATAGGCAGCAAAATGGCTCACCAAAGATGCCCACATCTTAATCCGTGGACCCTGTGAATGTTACCTTGCATCACAAAAGAAAGTTGGCAGATATTTTTAACTAAAGGACCTTGACATGGGGAGATTATCCTGGGTTATCCAGGTGGGCCCAATCTAATCCACAAATCCTTATAAAAGGGGAAAACCTTTCCCATCTGAGATCAGACTGAGAGGGAGATGAGACTACAGAAGACAGGGAAGACACATCCTTGTCATCCTTGTCGTGTTTGAAGATGAGGAAGGAGGCCTTGAGCCAGGAATATCAATGGCCTCTAGAAGCCTCAAAAGGCATGGGAACTGTTTCTCTAGAGCCTCCAGAAATGCATGCAGCCCTGCTGGCACCTTGCTTTTGCCCGGTGAGACCGGTATTGGTTCTAATCTACAGAAATGTAAGAAAATAAACTTGAATTACTTTAACCCACCAATTTTGCAGTGGTTTGTTATGGGAAACAACTATTATTTACAGCTAATAAAATAAACACAACTCTTTCCTACTGCTTTTTTCTTTCTTTAGCTTATTTTTGGCTCTTCACTCTTTCAATTAATTTTTAGAAAGAATTATCAAATTGTGTGGAAAATGGAATTTTGGGGAGAACTGTACTAAATTCTAGCCAATTTGGCAAGAGCTTCCATTTTCATAATATTAACTCTATCCATAAATATTGCATGATGGTTAATTTTATGTGTCAAATTGACTGGGTCACAGAGTGCCTAGATCTGTCATCAAACGTTATTCTGAGTGTTTCTGTGAAGGTGTTTTGAATGAGATTAATATTAAATTGGTAGACTGAGTAAAGCAGATTGCTCCCCCTAGTGTGGGTGGCCATCATTCAATCAGTTGAAGGCCTGAATACAGGAAAAAATCTGACTGTCCCCGGAGGAAGAGAGAATTCTTTCCTGCCTGACTGTCTTCAAACTTGGACATCACTTTTTAGCTGTCTTCAGATTCAAACTCATACATTGTCTTTTCCTGGATTTCAAGTCTGCCTACCTTTGGACTAGAACTACACCATCAGCTCTCTGGGGTCTCCAGCTTGTCAACTAAGCCGGCAGATGTTGGGACTTGCCACCTGCCATCACTGTGGAGCCAGTAGGTTCATGTATGTCATATCTATTGGTTCTGTTTCTCTGGTGAACCCTGACTAATATACATGGCATATTTCTCTAATTATTCAGGTGATGTTGTCTGACTTTTCTCCATTAAATTTCTTCTAAATCTTTTATTAGATATATCCTTGAGTACCATATAGGTTTTATTGCTATCATAAACAGTACCTTTTTTATAACTTCATTCTATAGTGTGACGCTTGAATATGGAAACTACATATGGGAATTTTGAATACTGATCTTGTTTCCTTTAGTATAACTGAACTTGGCTATAATTTCTAATACTTTTGTCAGTTCTCTTGCATATTCTATAGGGACTATCACATTAGCAAAAAAATAACCATTTTTTCTACTTCCATTCTTTTTTAAAGATTTTATTAATTTATTTTTAGTCAGAGGGGAAGGGAGGGAGAAAGAGAGAGAAATATCAGTGTATGGTTGTCTCTTGTGCCCCCCACTGGGGACCTGGCCCACAACCCAGGCATGTGCTGCAACTGGGAATCCAACCAGTGACCCTTTGGTTCGCAGGCCGGTGCTCAATACACTGAGCCACACCAGCCAGGGTCATTTTTTCTACTTTCCAATCCTTATGTACTCCTCAATCTTTGAAGTGTTGGTAGTACGTGTATTTGTAAAAGTAGACTAAATGCTTCAGAAAACAAAATAAAACATTTCAATGGCTTAATATACCTGAATTCTCAATCATAGTCTAACCTGGGTTGTCAGGGGCACTTTGCTTCATGTGGTTAGTCCCAGACCCAAGTGCCTTACACTATGTAGCTCTGTCATCTTCTGGAACCTCATTCTCCTCAACATTTAGCTGCATAAAGAAAGAGAGAGCAAGCCTGAAGGGTTGTATGGAAAGTCTCTTTATAGCCCAGGACTTGAAGTGGTGTGCATAATTTCCCCACATTTCATTAGGAAGAACTCAGTCACATGACTTCGTACTTCTATGTAAGTGCAAAGAAGACTAAAAGATAGGAGCTATGTGCCCAGAAAAAGAGAAATGGGATTGGTAAACACATAGCAGCCATTAGTGGTATGCCAATTTTACTTTTGGGTAGCTACTTGGAATTATAACTGGTGGGCCAAAACATCTACATGTTTTCATGGTTTCCTATTAATTTTAAGCTTTATTATTGCATACAAAGATATTAATACAATTTCAAACTGCTCTGAGAAACTTTATAATAATATAGAGTTAGGAGTCATGTAAAAAGTGATGTAGCTATGTCCAAGTCTGCTATTTTCTATGAAGTTGTAGCGACAGCCTGTTATTTGGCTGTTAGTGTTAAAGAGAGCTTTTGTTTCTTATTCTTTGGTCTTAATATAAAATTTAGATTAATTAAATGTTTCATATACAAATTCAAGTTACCTAACTTTATCTGAACTCAGTGTAGGGTGGGACTGGGGACTCTCCATTTTTACCAAATACCCACAAGTGATTTGGCGTGGGCGCTGTTTGTGGAAGATCACACTCGGTGAGTCCTGCTTCCACCATCTGTCATTGCTCTCAGTACTACCTGCCACGTCACCAGTTTCAAAACCTCTTCCTTTCTTCTTAAATCCAACATCCACTATCTACACACCTTGCCTGTTACTTTACAGAGAACAAGATAATTAAGGTAAATTACTTCATTCCATCTCTTGACAACTACTAAGAATGTCCCTCTCTATTTTTCCCCTGAATTCATCTTGTAACTCTTCTCTTTCTATCAGATGAAAGAGAACCTCGTATCCAAGGCTGACAGTGCATCCTATGCCTGATGCCATCTGCAGTTCCGTCATTCAGAAGGCAACTTCCTCTGCTGCAATTCCCTCTCCCTCCCTCTGTGCCTCTCCCCGTCTCCCCCTCCCTCCCTTTCTCTGTCTCATCCTCTAACCTAGTAATTCCTTACCTTTCTTGTTGTCCTTGTTTTCATTGTTATTATTCATATGAAGACATCTCTCTTACAAACTAATAAGCTTCTTAAGGACAAGGTCCACATATTCATCTTGTATATCTACAAAGTACCTAGTTCAATCCTTTGATATACACTTGTTGAAAAAATGATTAATTGCTTCTTTCTCTAAAACAAAACCAAATTGAATTGGTTCTTTTCTTTGTGTGTGTTTCTTATCTGAGCGTTTTTCTGAATTATGGAGGACAATCCCCACCCTGGACTAAGGAACTAGAATGACAGTTGCATAGCTGTTCAGAAGAAACCAGCAACTTTCAGGAAATGTAATAAACTTTCTTATTCATGAGAGCAATTAAATCTTTAAAATGTTTAGAAATAACTTTCTCAAGAAATATTATATATAGGAAACCACATTTACTGAAACAAAGAAAATTTGAGTAATTCGGTATCTCTTTGGGAAATGAAGGATGAATATTGTAACAATGTCACTTCTTCCAAAATTACTTCACATATTTTCAGGCCATTAAAAATCCAATCCAGGCCGTGATAATACTTTTGATTACTTGGCCAAGGGGAGGAGACAGTTTCAGAAGCCTCCATGGGGTGTCTGTCACTTTGCTATCCCTTATCCCACAGGCCAAGGAACCCAGAAGAGGGTATGCGCATTTCAGTTATTCATCGGAGGCCCGGGGAGCTGGCCACTGGGTGGGTTTGTAAACACAATGGACTCACTATGAACAAGATCAAAATTAGGGCTTCACTAGGCTCTAATGGGAGACATTCCATCAATGTCAACTTGTAGAGTTGTGTCCATAGGCCTCCAGAGTTTCCCAAAGTATGATCAACTAAGTAAAAGGCCCTGCGTCCCTTTGGAGAAGGAGGAGGGAAATCAGTACCATAAACACTCGCCATGCTGTTCTAGCTTCCTTCCTCAAGGCGACAGATCCTCTCTTTTAGGCCAGTCTGAAAATGCCCTAGCTCAGGTCCAAATCGTGAACCACGCACTGGGGCTAGGGCCCTCAGCCCTCTCATCTCCCATCTTCATTTGTTTTGGTGAAATAAATTAAGCACACCCTATTGGCTAATCATCAAGTTGCCTGTAGAAACACCATGTTGCATTCACTATCTTTAGAGCTCTACACAGGTCAGGCCCCTGGTCTGTCTCTCTGAAATTGCTACTCATTATGATAATTCTACTCATTTTGCTTCTGATAGTTACTTGCTACCATTTTGCTTCTACCATTTCACCCCATTGCTAGTAGGAAGCCTAATTCTGGAACAGCCCTGAATTAGAGAATACAACCACTGTTAATCTTCTCAGTGATCCTCAATGCCCCTTTCCGTGAGCACATCCCGTATTGCAGAGTATCCTTCTTCCACCATCTCCCAGGCCAATTCTTGGCGTTTCTCCTGTTAGTGTGGGCTATCACTTTTTGTAAGCCTTTAACAGCCATTCTAGAAGCGTACTAGTGCTGTCTTCCAGCTTCACCAGGGCATTAAATCCTGTGTACTGGAAAAGTTCTCTTACTGATAAACGCCCTTTTCTTTACCTTTACATTCTAACCCCTTGATTCAGCACCTTCAGCAGTTTTGCTGGCTTATGGATGGAGACTGTTTTCTGGGAGACAGTGACCTTGGGAAAGTGGGTTATAGTATCCACTAATGATTCTTGTTGGAAACAATTGTTATTATTGCTGAAAGGAGGTTTTCCAGTTCCTTCCTTTCCGTAGTTTACACATCTTTAATACCCCAGTATAACAAAACAGAGAAAATGGAATGACAGATAATATTTAAAAGAGAAAATATGTGTGATCCCCAAAATGAAAAACATGATTACCTCTTCAAGAATCAATGAAATGTAAAATATGACAAAATATAATATTTCACTGAAAAAAATTGAAATCAAACTTTTTCAAGTACCATACCCATTTTTCACAAGGATGCAGTGAAATGTGAATTCTTATTGCTTATGAAAGAAGCTTGTACAAATAATTTAACTCTGTATCAAGAAACAAGTAAATTTTCCTCTAGGAACTTTCAACAGTTCCTTTTTGTTTCACTTTGCATTTTTTCTTTTATATTAAGATAAAATTAAATTTATACTTTTAATGAATAGTTTTCATACGTTTTAGTCAATTCAGGCTAACATATCATATAATAGAGCAGGAAGGTGGCCTAAACACAGAATTTTTTTCCTCAGAGTTGTGGAGGCAGGGAAGTCAAGGTCAAGATTCCAGCAAGGTCACTCTCCGATGAGGGCTTTCCTCTGGCTTATAGGTGGCCATCTTCTCACTTATCTTCACATGGGGGTAGGGGGAAGAGAGAGATCTTAAAATGTCACAGTCCTACTGGATTGGAGCCCCATGCTTACCACCTCACTTAACCTTCAGTACCTCCAGAAGATCCTATTTCCAGATACCATCGCATTGGGGGTTAAGGCTTCAACACATGAATTTTGGTGGGGGGCATAATTCAGTCTTTAGTATCACCTCTTAAAATAATTACCTCTAAATGTTTACACTAATATTGGTATATTTGCAAAGAGAATTTTCAGAAATAATATTTATTTAACATTCACTTTGGTGATTTCTGAATAGTAAGAATTTTTGGTTTTGGCTTTCCTCTTTGCATTTTTATATCTATTTCTTGAGTGTTTTAATAGTTACCTTTAAAAATTATAAATCAAAAGGACAGGGTCTTTTCAGCAGTACCCTACTTATTTGTTATCACATACAGTTAAGAGTGAGAAAAAACTTCATTATTGCCAGGCAGACTCTGTGCCTCTAATTCACTGAGTGCTTCTGAAAACTCCTTACCAAATACTCCTAGGAATACATCAAGAGATGAGGAAGAGTTAGGCAGTAAAAGGATTTCTGAGAGTGTAAGCAGAGGTATCCTATATCAAGTACAAAATTTCTTTGAAATCTTATATTTTAATCTTTTTTGTTAAATATTTTATTTATTCATTTTTAGAAAGAGGGAAAGGGAAGCAGAAAGAGAGGAGAGAAATATCAATGTGTGGTTGCTTGTCATTTGTCCCCGACTGGGGACCTGGCCTGCAACCCAGGCACGTGCCCTGACTGGGAATCAAACTGGTGATCCTTTGTTTCGCAGCCCGAGTTCAATTTATTGAGCTATTTCAGCCAGGGCTATTTTAATCTTTAAAGTGACTTGATTTTTCATTTTATTCCATACCCCATAACTGTGTGTTTCTATATAAAAATAATACCTACAATTACTTTCCTTTGAGTAAAATTTATGATCAAGGAAAACATATCATTTATTCTGGGGTTTGAGGTGTCCCTTCATTCAAACAGCTTACACCTGGAGGCACTTATGTTCCCATTTGTGAGGGGTGGGTCTAACTTAATTATTAAGACTATCATTTGACTGGACCTGTACAAACTGTAAAATACTGTCTACATAAATTATGTCATTGGGATTCTCAGTATCCTTTTTTCCAAGTTCAGCCTGCTTTACCTAATCTTTTTATACTGGAATCCCTCCAGGCTTAGCCCTAGATCCCTTTCTTTTATAACTTCATATCCTCTCCCTAGATGATCAGTTTTTTGACCATGGTTTCAATTACCTTGTACATACCAGTGATACTCAAATTTATATCTCCAGAGATACCTCTACAGCGGCCTGCTTGACATCACATCTTGGATGTCTCAAAAGCATTTTAAACTTTAAATATCCAGGTATGGAATTCATGATATTCCTCCAAATACTGTCCTGCTCCATTCAAAAGCACTACCATCCACCTAGCTGTGCAAGCCGGTATTAGCTATGACATCTCAATATCCATCACACACACAACCAGTGTTTATCAACTTTTACAAATGTCTCTAGTTAGTCTATTTCTCACAAGTTCACCACCACCTTTCCAGTCCAGGCTACCATAATTTTTTTCCCTGACTACTAAAACAGACATTTAAATTTCTATTCTGATATCTGGTAGGTACCGCAAAATTAAGATGTCCAAAGAGAACTCAACTATTCACTACATCCTGTTATTTCATAGGAAATGGCATCACCATAAACCTAGTTTCTCAAGTGAAACATAGAGAGTCCCCACCTTCTCTCATACACTATATCAAATTCTCTTTGTGTTCTACTGACTATATCTTTAAAGATACGAGGTCTGTCTGGAAGAAGTCCAGCCATTGTTAATATAATGAGAACGGTTGTGTGACATTGATGTGATCTGGCAGCCAAGGAGAGTGGACTGGAATGCTCATGTGTGAACAATGATGACTTCACTGTACTAGTCAGTGGAGGTGGTAGACTCCTGTTAAGTGAGCATGTGTACAGTGTGGCCATTGCATTCAAAATGACTGAACGAGTAGAGCAACTAATCTGCATCAAATTTTATGATAAGCTTGAACATTCCTCTGTGGACACTAATCAGAAGGCTTTCAGGGATGATGCAATGAATGAAGTGCAAATAAAAATGTGGCACAGATGCTTCAAAGATGGTCGAGAATCTGTTGAAAGTGGCCCACATCCTGGAAGTCCTGCAACAAGCAGAACACCTGCGAATGTCAAATGTGTCTGGGCTGCAATCAACAAAGATCAGCGACTGACAGTGAGAGAACTAGAAGCTGATTTGGGGATTCCAAAAGCTACTGGCTTTTACCAAAACTAAAATCACCTTTGAAAGGGAAGAGATTTCAGACCCTCGATGAGATTCAGGAAAATATGTCATGAGAGCTGATGCAATTCCACCAAAGTATTTTGCAGAGTGTTTTGAACAGTAGAAGAGATGCTGGGAGAACTGTGTGAGGTCCCAAGGTGCCTACTTTGAAGGGGACTGAGGTGTCATTGTCCTGTGTACAATGTTTCTTGTATCTTGTATCTTCTTCAATATATGTCTCTATTTTTCCTGGATACCCTCTTCCAGAGGTATCTAGGAAAGGATCTAGAAGGATGGCTGGATTCCTTCTGGACAGTCCTCAATTTCACCTCCTCTCTTTGTTTACATTGTCAACATCCTATTCTAAGCCACCAGCATCTCTCAATTGGATTCCTGCAGAAGCCTCCTAATAGGTCTTCCTGCTCCTACTCTAGCCTCTCTGCATTATACTCTCAATGGAAATTCTTCATAATACTGTAAATAAGATAACAGTGAACCCATCACAGAATTGCCCACACTTAGGAAAAATGTTACAAAATGTTATCTGGTCTGTTGAATTCTCTGACATCTTCTCCTACCAGTTCCTCTGTCTTTCACTAGACATATTGTTTGTTTGATTGTTTTCTGCCTCTGAAACTGCAAGCTTGTTTCCATATCAGAGCCTTTCTATTGGCATTTCCTTAGCCTAGGATGTATTTACACTAGTACCAGGCAAGGTTGGTTTCTTCACTTCAGTCATACCTCTGTTCATATGTCATTGCCTCAAAGAGGCCTAATCTAACCACTCTAGCGTCTCCTCCCAGTCACTTCCCATGCTCTTACACTGCTGTATTTTTTAGGAACCCCCCAATTAGATACCTTTATTTGCTTATAAGTTTATCAGGCATAATTCTGGCAAATAGTGGGTGCTAAGTAAATGTTTTTTGAATGAGTGAGTGAATCAATGAAAGAACAACCTTAAGAGTTAGGACTGATTTTAAAGTATACCTATTTGACAAGTAAGTAAGTGACAGAACTCATGTTCCTCCAGGATTTATACAACATTGTCTCCTTCCAAAGGAAATAGTAACAGTTTACATTACTGAGCTCTTACTGTATGCTTACCATCATTCTAAATGCTTTCTATCTGTGTCATTAATCTTCCCAACACTCTTAGGAGGTAGGTGACTATTATTATCCTCTTTTATTAATGAGGAATCTGTACGATGGAGTAATTAAGAAACTTATCCAAAACTGGTAAAGACTGGATCTGCAATGTGAACCTAAGCATTTTGACTCAGGAGACTGTACCCTTAAATATGACATTAAACATATTACATTAATGAAGGTAAAGCACTTAAAACAATGTTTGGCATATAAGTGTTTGCTAATTAGATATTAGTATTATGTTGCTTTGTTAGTGAAGTGTTCAAAAATTTTGCTCATATTCATTGGTTCTAACAGCTTATGTTGCTTTTTTGTTTTGTTAATGATGGTTTTCAAAGAGCAAATGTTTTACATTCTGAAGGCCAACTTTTCCTTTTCTGCTTTGTGCTTCTTTGTTTTATCTAGAAACCCTTTGCACAGGCCAGAGTGCACGGATTTTCCCCTGTGTTCATTCCAGAAACTACAGAGCTCTGGATCAACCTTCTTTCCCATGAAGATACTGAGTTGGAACGACACAATTTGTTGAGAAAGCTTTTCTTTTCTCCATTGAAGAGTTTTGGCCTCTTTGTGGAAAACCAGTTGACTGTATATGAATTGATCTATTTCTTGACTTCTCTCTGTTCTTTTGAGCCTTGTCTTTTTTTTTTTCAATAATATCAAACTATCTTGATTACTGTAACCTTATATTATGTCTGCACTGTTCAATACAATAGTAAGAAACTTGGCTATTTAAATTTAAACGAATGAAATAAAATAACAATTTTGGTTCCCTAGGTACAGGGGCCACATTTCAAATGCTTAACAACCACATGCAAATAGCAACTACTATCTCAGGCAGCACATAATTGGAGAACATATCCACAATCATAGAAAATTCTATTCAAGTACTGTAGAAAGTCTTGAAGTCAGACAGAACTTTGCTCTTTCCAAAATTGCTTTGGTTATTCTAGATTCTAC
This sequence comes from Desmodus rotundus, assembly GCF_022682495.2. Taxonomy (NCBI): domain Eukaryota; kingdom Metazoa; phylum Chordata; class Mammalia; order Chiroptera; family Phyllostomidae; genus Desmodus; species Desmodus rotundus. The sequence goes on from NC_071389.1 coordinate 53,195,017, forward strand.
ATCCACAGGAGTTCTAGAATCAGATAGTTAATTTCTCCAGGAAAGCTGGTAGAATTTTTAGTGGAATTGCATGTCTGATTCCCTACACGGACCAGTTTGAGGAGAACTGCAAGGTGACTGTCTTCCAGTTTACAAGCACAGTGTCCTGCTCCGTTTCTGGAGGCCTGCTCTGGTTCCTCCCAGCGACGTTTTGCGGCCTCAGTGCTTAGACATCTCTTACTATATTTATCATCAGGAATATTGTCTTTTGGCATAATTGTAAACAAAACTTTTAAAATTTCATTTCCAATTGTTCTAGGATATAAAAATACATTTTATATTAATCTAGTATTCTTAGAACTTGCTAAATTGATTTATTATTTCCATGGCTGGAAACGCCAGTGCTATGTTGAATGGAAATTTGGAGGAGAGCGTTCAGTCTGTCACCATTAAGCACAATATTACCTGCAGGGATTCTGCAAATCCACTCTGCCAAACTCCTTTCTGTTCCAGTTTGAGGACAGTCTGTTTTTTGTTTCCTTTGCACCAGTCTTGGGCATTGGATTTTGTCAAATGCTTTTTCAATATCTATTAACAGAATAATATATTTTTTCTTTTTAATGCAATTAATATGATGAATCACATGGACTGATTTTCAAATGTTAAACCAACTTTGCATAATTGTGATGAAACCCACATAATTATGCTTTAGTAGCTTTCTATGTATTGCTGTGAGTACTTTGCTAATACTTGGTAAGGATTTTTGAGTTTCAGTTTACAAGGGATATTGCTTTATACTTTTCCTTTAAATTTTTTCCTGCCTTTAGAAACAAAGTAACATGGACCTCATAAAATAAGTTGAGAAATACTCCCACCTTTTTGATTCTCTGAAAGAGTTTGTATAGAAGTGGTGTTATTTCTTCCTTAAGTATCTGATAGTTGGGTATTGTTTTTCATAGACATAAGGCACCAATGCATTTTTATATCTCTCAGTATATTAAAATAATTCATATTCTCATCAGATATTTTTTAGATCAGCAAACAACTTACTCTGATTTTTCCTAGAACTAGGAGAGGCCCACCCACTAATAGTGGACACCCTCAGAAAATTACTGAAAAAGGAAGAGGAGGAAAAGCAAGATTTCACATATACTGTTTTGTGAGCCCATGTACACAAACGGTTATTTTTATGTACCATTCATTCCAAGTTCAGATTTGAGTTGAAAGGCTAATTCCGTGAAATTGTCCTGAATCTACCTCTCCAACAGCCTCCTATTTGAAACACATCAAACCTGTGTAAACTGAAAAAGTGTTATTTGACTGTCAACATTAATAATAAATTCAGAATCAGGACCGAAAAAAGGATGAACACATGATCAATATTTCTTATTGTTGATTCTTATGTTTAATCTTGGAAATAAAAGAGTATATAAAGAAATTAAGGAGGTCATATTGGATGTTCAAACAAATATTTATTATTATAATTTATTGTAATACTTTCTATGTCATAACTTAATACTTTTATTGTTGTGTTTTATAGTTAAGCATTGAACCTCTATCAAATTATGTCTAAATAATTAAGGCAGACATTAATAAAAAATGATGGCTGGGAATAAAGATTGATGATTGGCTATTATGATCAGTTTTACTTTATTCCCTTCCTAATACCTACAAGTAAATAAAAATTACTTGCAGGTGTTTTTGGAGAAGTGGGGCAGAGATATAACTTCAAAAAAAAAACAGGAGAAAAAAGAACAATAAACCTGGCTTCAAAGCCTCCTGTCAATAGTGAGTCTTCCAGTCAGCTGCACACAATTCGCTTGAAGAGAACTGAGGTGCTGGTTTTCAAGCTTTATAGTTGGCAAAGTGCTTGGATGGCGAATTTCTTGCAGAAAACTCACATCCAATTTACACCTGGTGTCCTGCCCCTCACAATTCATTGGGCCATACCACATTAAAACACAAATTTCATGCAAATAATTGGGACAGCAGCTCTGAGAAACAAACACTGTATTGTAAAACAGCACGCCCCTGTGTGCTGTGATTGCCGTTCATCAACATGGTCTCCAGTGAGAGTGATTTTCCCAACTGATGCAGAGCTGAAAGCAGATCCTGTACCAAAACCCCTCCCATGCTGCGCCTGGCTTTCCCACCCCCATCTCTGCCAGCCCCTCAGCTGTGGAGGGCAGCCCAGGCCTGCTTCCTGTCACCAGCCAACCTGCAGTCTCAAAATCCCACGTCTGTGTTCTGGTTTCCCTCTGGGTCTTGCTAGAGGTTTATCGACAAAACGCAGGCTCCCGGTAATCTGTTTGGAAACCCCACTGTATTCAAGAGGAAAATATGATCGTCCGTCAGTGGGGAACGCCACGCTGTGTGTTGTCATGGAGCTGTAGATGTTCGGCAAGTGTGTGCATGCAAGGAAGTGAACTTGGGGGCGTGGGGATGTTTTCACTCTACTAGAGAAAAAAACTCCTCTCTGCCAAAATCCTAAAATCTGGTCCCCTTTGGGGAACTCTCTCTCCAGGCTTTACTTTGAAACCCATCTGCTCTCTCCATGACTATTGGCTCCCCAGGGAAATCCTAGACTCTCAAAATCTTGGCTTCATGTCTGGGGAATTCCATACCCAAGCTAGCCAAGACTTGGCTTGTCCTTCTTGGAGAGATTTTGCAAATCCAGCATTTTGCATGTGTTTATCCTCTGGGCCAAAAATTATCCAGAGATGAAGCTAAGCTTTCTAATTATGCAAATAAGTACCAAATACTCAATCATTCTCTCCTCTCTCTCCCCCCGCTCTCTTTAAAATAAAAATGCCTTATCATATAGCATAAATAATACCTGAATCTCCATTTCAGTTGTGCCAGTTAACCACCATATAGCCAGGGAGAAGTTCTGAATAAAATCCATGTATTGAATAAGCTAAATGCAATACGACATGAGCAGAAAACATAATGAAACAAAACAAAAGACAAATAAAATAACTATTCTTGTTCACTGCTGTCCCTTCAAACTCTGTGGGCTCTTCCTTCCTCACTGCTACAAGGAAATCATAGTTGAATCTTCTCAATATACTCAGATAATTCAAATACTCCAGTCATTTTTATGCCTAATCATAATCTCATTGTGGGACTAAACATGTCATAATCACTACTTCTCAGTCTTATCACTACCATCTCCTTTTTCCTCACCCTCCTACTTCATCTTGGTTTTGATTTAGGCCAGAAGTTCAGAATGATGGAAAGGCACACTTGGCTTCTCTCTTTTCTCCTCCTCTCACTATTTTTAGGTCTTTTCTGGGTCCATCAGGGTGAAGGTGGGTAATGAGGGAAGATAAGTAAGCAACAGAACATATCTTACTTAAGTAGTGTGGAAGAAATCTGTGATGGAAATCTCTGAGTGTGGCAGTGTCCCAAAGCTGATTCTTCCTTCCGTAGGATGTTTTATGAGTTTTTCAATGATATCTCACTGGGTCTTTCAATTGGAACTTCCTTGATACTTACTTGTTGCTTGCTGGCTGCTTAAAATTCTTCCTTCAGCCTCTTGAGCATGTGCCAATTAACTCTCTCATTGGGGTTCACCTTCAGGCATGAAGTTTCTTGGGGGTGGGAGGTGGGATTCAAAGTAGCTCCCATGTGGCTCATAGCTGATCCATAAGAAAAATCCTACATCAGTGAAAGAGCTTTTTGTCTTCAAGGTAGTCCTCTTTCTCTCTCTTCTACTGCCTTGAGCCAATCTGCCTCAACGTATCTTGCTATTATTATGCTTCCAAACTCAAGGATAATAGGGTGTGCCTTCCAAATAATTTCCTTGAAGCCTTTTTCTTATTTAGATCAAGGGGGAGGAGAAGCCACCCCTTCCATCCCACAGAAGTGGAAATGCACCACATACTCAGCTTTTTCCAGAATAACTCTGTCTCCCAGCCATTTCAGCTTCAATTTTATATATCTTCCAAGCCAATTATGGCTCAGGATCTCAAAATCAGGTCCATATAACTTCAATTCATGTACTCTGAATAATGAAAGATTAATAGAGTTTGATAGCTTTCAAAAGGTAAATTACCCTTGGTGGGGAGCAAAGACTTGTGACTAGATTCAGGTTGGGCACTTTTGGTTGGAATGACACAAGGATAATATATCCTTCTTAGTACATTATATCAAGAGGCACATCATGTCTGTTTTCCCTATTTCTGTGAAAGTTAAGTTTGGATGGGGGGCAGTCATGGTGGGGTGAAAATGGAGACAATTGTACTTGAACAACAGTAAAATTTTTTTTAAATTGAGTTTGAGCAGTAAGTGATGTGTGCTGGGTTTCTTCACTATAAAATTACTATTTCTTCTTTGTACTGATAAATTTCCTATGGGGAGATAGTTTATGATTATGCAAATATCCAGTTTTTTTTATCAAACTTTCACTGACTTGTTTTAGGATCCATCGATAATTTGTGCTTGAAACAATTATTGCTAATATCACTATATTAATTACCAAATGATGAGAAATTAGCATACTTTAATACATTAAGATACAAAATAAAGAAGTGACAACATTAAAAAAAGAAACTGAGAAAAATTTCCAGGTGAATTTGAAAAAGAACCAAAGAGAATGACTAGAAATAAAAGACAGCTGCATTTACATTAACAAGTCCATGGGTGAAGTAAGTACATGTTAATCACAGCTGAAAAGAGAATTAATACACTAGAACTTGGGTCAATGAAAATATTCAGAATCAGTCCAATGAGATAAAAAATGGAAAATTTAAAGCAAAATACAGAGAAATGGAGAATGGAATAAGAAGGTTACATATGTTTAATAAATGTTTCAGAACGAAAGTTTGACAGGTGTTCAGAAAGAACAAAAGGGAAAAAGAAGTAATTTTCAATAGATAATGGCTGAGAGTTTTCCAAAATTGTTGAAAGGCATGTATCCTCAGACTCAGAAAATGTAACAAGCAGGATAAATAAAACTAAATCCACACTAGCTACACCTTAGTGAAGTTGCAGGACATCAAAAACTGAGACAAATTTAAAGAATAAACTATTTTCTTAAAAAGAACGGATTTGCTACAAAGATTGAAAATTTAACTCACAGCAGACTTTTAGATACAAACAGAAGCCAGAAGACAATGGAGTAGTATTTTCAAGCTTAAAGAAAATTACCGTCACTATAGAACTTTATATCCAGCTAAATAATCATTCAAGAGTAATGTTTAATACAAAAAATACGAAGAGATTTTACCATTAAAAATTTCTCTTGTAAAAGAACCTCTGAAGAACTAGGTGGTAGGCAGAATTCTAAGGCTGCCCCCTAATACTCATCCCTGTTGTAAACATAACTTCTACTAGCTATAGGGTCAAACATTGTCTAAAACTGATGAGACTAAAGAATGTTTAGAAAGGTTGATTTGTATCCACATAACATTATATAAATTATATAATAAAATACTATAGGAGAAAAGATTTAATCTAAGTACTGCTGACAAGAGATTCTGCTGATGTACTGACATCCCCCAAGTCAGTTGATCTTAAGATAGGGAGAACATCGCACGAGTCCTTGGGATCTGGGTGCAGGGGTTAGAGACAGAGGTAGTCGGAGAGATCCAAGTGTGTGAGGTTGTGTAGAGAGGAACACATGACCAGGAAGGAACTGCGGGCAGCCTCTGAGAGCTGAGAGTGACCCCTTCTCCAACGTCTACAACAGAATGGGAACCTAACTCCTATAATGCTAAAGACCTGAATTTGCCAACATATTGAAATATCTTGAGAGTAGATTCTTTCTTAGAGCCTCCAGAAAGCCATGCAGCTCAGCAGACCCCCTGATTCCAACCTTCTGAGGAACTGAGCAGAGGTCCAGGCTTTTTGCGTGTGTCTGGACTCCTACAGAAGCAGAGGTAACAGGTGTATGTCGTATTGAACTACTAAGATTTTAGTATATTATTACACTGCCCCGGAATACTAATACAGTGTATTTTAAGAGGATGGAAACTGAAAACATAAAAAGCAGTGATTGATTCTAAATAAGAGTTGACAGTATATAAATATAAATAATAATAATAATTAACAATGCTAAAGTGACACTAAGAAGGTAGAAATAAAATGCTAGCGAGGATTTTATGTGAGACAAGAAGATAATCAGAGTTGAAAGTTGCAACTCATGTTGTTTGGGAAGAAGACTAAGATAATGATTAAATTATGTGAAATCAGGCATGCATGTTAAAAATATAAGGCAGCCACTAAAAATTGTAAATAGAATGTATAACTTTACTTTCTTTCCTTCTAGGTAATTTCTGAGAATTATTTTTCATACCACACATTGTTTCTCCAGCAGAGTCTAATCTGTTTTTTATTATTGAGGAGTTTTTTGTTTTATTTCATTTTTTTTGGCTTCATCTAATGTGTTTACCAAAAGGAAAACTTAGGGTATGTTTATTATAATGTTTAATGTAGAAAATTTTATATTTCTAGAAAAATCACAATAAGTCAACCAATATAATTCACCACTATTAACATTACTATACCCCTGTGGCTGCATATATACATGGTTATATAAATAAACATATAAAGATACCTATTTTTATATATTATATAAATGTATATATTATATATGTATAATATATAAAAAGTGTGTATACATATACATGCACACTCATGTTAGTTATAGAATTTATACTTTGTTAGGCAGTATAGCATAATAGTTTACAAAGACAAACTGTGGAATCAGAGAAACCTGGGTTGAAGTCCAGCTCCACCATTTATAAACTATGTATGTAAGCTTGGCTAAGTCATTTAACCATCTGAGCCGCAGGTTCTCCATCTGCTAAACAGAGAGGATGATGATATGAGTGTCCTCTGTAGAAGTGGTCATTGACTTAAATTTCTCTATTTCTTTACTTCATCTCTTTAACCACTTTAAATATATTTATTTTTTAAAGTTTTGGGAGTGGCTCTGTCTTTTCAGGTTCTTAGGGTACAAATTCTGCTTTTTGCTGTGTTATTTCTGCATTCTTGATGGATTATTTCTCTGCGTGGTTGACATTTTTTTCATGAGTAGTTTTAGGTTCTCTAAGTACTATGTCCGCCTGGCCCATGGCTGCACAGGGTCACCTGATTATCATGATAACTATTGTTTACTATTAATTCTAAAACATGTGAGTTACTCTTCTTATTTGCTATGTATTTAAGTTATTTAACCCAGTATTTATATGTATTTGTGTTGTCAAAACTGTAGGAATTGATTCCCATTTGTAAAATTTTTGACATGACGACCAAAACTGGGAAAAAATCAGAGAGGACACTTAACTTTCCAGCACTCTTAGATGATATCATGTAAACACCAACTGTTTCTAGCGAAGTGAAAAGTTGGCCTTGATTTACAGACCTGCTCAGTCATTACTTTCCCTCTCCTGAATCAAAAGCATACATATCATTAGTCAAGCAGTGGATTCATATTTACTCTGTGAGCTATAGGAAACGATAGGCAGGGTCTGGAGCTGTTTACAGAAGACAGGACATAAAGGCTACAGCATGAGCTGTTTTAATAGTCTGAGTTTTGAGTAAATCAAGAACTTGCAGGAAAAATGTATGTTATTTGTTTTCCCAGACTCTTCTCCAGAGAGCAATGCTTGGTGAGCTCCTAAGAGAAATGATCAAAGCTATTAGAATTGCGTTGTGACAACATGCAATTTTACAAGTCACTTTCTACACTAGAAACTTGTACTAGAGTAATAACCGTATTCTATTAGGTACTAAAGAACAATGTGACCATCGACCAATGGCAGGGCTTTTTATATAATGTAAAAACACACACAAAAAAGTAATATAATCCTCATGTACTACACAGCTGTAATATCACAATAAAGTCAGGTTACTAAAACATCCTGAACCATAAATCTGAAAATTACAGTGCAATTCAGACATTTCACGTTCACCCTGAGCCTGAATAGTCCCTAATGGTGGTATTTGCTGCTTCAGTTTGCAAACATGCTCCACGGCATCATCAGACTGTGCACACTTCAGGTTGGGAGCCCTAATCTGGAGCAAGAAAATTACACTGGGGACCTCAGACAGCGTATCCCAGACATCTCAGAAAGACCTTCTCGAATGCAACATTAACACGGGAGGCAATCACATAGAATCTGATTTACTTTCCAGCAAGATGGGAAAATGATCTGGTTTGGTGGAAGACTTGGCTGTTATCAGGCATACTACACTTAGTTTCATTTCCCTAAGGGGCCTTCAGGGGAGTAACAAAGTATATATTTTCCCCATCAAGCTAAGATATCATTTTTTTCTCCCCTCCCATTTTGCCAAGATTCAAATCCCAACTATCACTGACAAATTTCTTAACCACTCCAGGACTATTTCCTCATCCAAAAATGAGTATTGCCTACCTCGTGTGCCGACTATGAGGATTAAATGAGCTAAATCATAGTTGTTGTAAAACTATACTATAATATTATCACTTTTATCATTTTAGGCCCTCGGGGGTGAGGGGCAGGGGATGAAAATGATGACCATAATGAAAAGTTATTCACAAGAGACTTTATACAAGAGGCATCTATTGGGTACTTCTATTGTGCCAGGCAATTAATAGTTATTATATCTCGTTTCCCTAACAATACTCCAAAGGAAGCACTTTAATCCCAATTTTATAGAAGATGAAAATGTGGTTCAGAGATATTAAATAACTGTGAGCACGCAGCCAGTAAGCTGATTTGAAACCAAATTCTCCTGTCACCGAGAGGTCTGAGCTCTTTCCAATATTTCTATAGTTCTGAGGAAAACGTGACCTCAGTATAAAAGTGATTCTGGCCACTTCTTTTTCCCTGGGTGAAAGGCAACTCTGGTTAATATAGAGCACGGGGCATACATATAACTAATTACTGGAAAGAGGACTGGAAAAAGTTTCAGCACTTCCACTGACAGGCTATGTAACTTTTGTGAGTCATCTAGCCTCTCTGACACTCATTTTCCTCATTCATGGGAAGACAAACTTGCACTAGACTAGTGCACCTTCCCATTTAATATCTCTGAGTCTCAATTTCCTCGTCTATGAAACAGAAATGCAAGCTTGCTTGTCCAGGGAAATTTGGGAGATAAATGTGATTTTTAAAGTATGTTCTAGTTATCTATCGCTACACACTAACGCATCAAAACAATAACAATTATTTATTTTGGTAATGAATCTTGGTTTTGATAGGGCCCAGTTAGACGATTCTTGCTTGGGGATCTCTCATGGAGTTGCAGTCCAACCATGCCTAGGGCTTCAGTCACCTCCAAAGCTTCCTCTCTCACAGTGCCTGGGCTGAAAAGTCGCATGCATCTGGGCAGGGGCAGAGCTGGGGCTGTTTCTCTTTCTTCATGTGGCACCTCTCCTTGCAGGCGCTGCACAGCACAGCCTCAGGATAGCCACACCTTCTACAGGCTTAAGCTCCAACCCTTAGTCCCAAGAAAGACTAGCAGAGTGTGCATAGCCATTCCTAACCTAAACTCAAAAGTTACACAGCATCACTGCCTCCACCTTGTATTTACCAAGTCCTCCTCACATTGATGGGAGGGGTCATGGACTCCACCCCTTCGTAGTAGGAGTGTCAGAGAATTGCAGACCTCATTTAAAACCACAGCAAATTGCTATAAAGCACACTCATTGTTATTATTAACTTCGTCCAGCTGCAGATCCTTCTCTCTGGGGATTATTAACAGCCAATGTAAAACATTTCATACCAAGTTGATTCTTAGACTGCTTGCTCCAAATGTGAAATTGTTGTGTGCTCAGAAAATACCCACCAACTTTTATATTAGCTAAAGTAAAACATAACCTGGAAAGAAAATTCTCATAAAAGTATTATTAAGTGTAATGCTATCTCAAGCCAAGTACATTTTTAAAAGCTTATATGCTTAAAAATGATTATCCTGTATTTTTTTTTCTGCCAGTTAACATGGATAATAAAGAAGTGACTATAATAAGATTTGGGGGGCATTTGGTTACTCTTGAAAATGTTAGGGGTACTTTGAACTATGCTACGTTATGTGGACCTTTAGCTATGAGGTATGCAGCCTGTGGAGCAAGAACGGTGGGTGTATGATTTCTCCTGTAAGACTTAGCAAAGTCTTAGAACGAGAGCAGTCCCGTCACTCACTGAATGTTAAGTCCTGATGAGGGGTCTAAATGACTAGCTCAGGCTTTCGGGGAATTGTCCCTTTATCCGAGACGAATCCAGGTGTTCTAGCTCTTACCTCAGTGCCCGTTCTATTACTGTAAACGGTTTCTTACGATCCCTGCAAAGCTTGTGTGCTTTTCTACTTGGGTGGAAGATGCACTGAGAAGTGTAACGTCTCTGGATAGTGGTGGCATAATAAACGTCATGCTGATTGAACACATTCTTATCAAACTGACAGTGGTGCCAACATATCTTTTCACCAATAAGTTCTTCTGTCTTAGAAGAACAGTAAATATCCCCACTTTCCTTCACTCACTGCTACAAATCTACAGTCCACAAATGTATGTAAACCCTTCCTGAATCCGTTTATTTTTTAAGTTTGTATAAGTTGTGGGGACAATCACTCATTCTAGATCTCCATATCTATTAAAATAAACTCTTTAAAACTACAAGGGTACTCATAAAGTTTTTGACGGCTCACTCAGCTTTTATCTCTATGATGAAAAGATGTAAACTTATAAATTAGAGATTCTGTGTCCACCTTGAACATTGTGACTATTTCCTCATTCTCGTTCTGCTCCAACTCTTCACACATCCCGTGGAGAGTGCGCATTATGTGTTACAGTTCTCCACGGATTGTGATGCACACAGGGGCAGGTTACATTGCACAGGTGTTACTGGGTTGGCTAAACATCCATTACATTTTTTCCATCAAATAAAAGACACATTTTTATATTTTCACCAATAACTTTATTGATTTGGATATTTTGAGAATGTTGGCTATCTCTCGCTACTGGTTCTTGTGGGCAGAGGCCAGGGATGCTGCTAAACATCTTCCAATTCATAATATAGTTTCACAGCAAAGAAGTATTTGGCCAAAATGTCAATTGTACCAAGAAATGTCGCAAAGCACTTTTGAGATTCCATCGGTCACAGTACCTTCTGCATATACTACACAAATCTTTCTTTTTTTTACATTTCAGTCACATTTTTACCTTTCTTGAAGTAATAAAGCATTATATGCTAAAATGTGTATTTTCTTCTATCTTCAATATTAAAATGGCTACAGAAAAATTCACCAATTTTAATACTCTTTTAAAAATGCACACTGATATGAAAGCTGCCACAAAACAATGTAATGAAATTGTTTTGAATGAAGTTAAAAACAACTAAGCACTATTAGAGCCATCTTATGGAAAAAAAAACAAACAAACTTTTTGGCCAACCCCACGCTTGTCTCCTGTTCTGTGCTCCATCACGTAGCCCAGACATTGTCTCACAATCCTTCTGGACGTGGTACCATAGGTATCCACTGTTAAGCGACGAGAACAAGTGTACAATATGAAGCCCCTTTGAGACTTCTGGGTCAATACTGTAGAGTGACCACATGCTAATACCCTCATTCTTTGAGACCCTGGTAAGAGACAGTAAAGCAATTTGAAAAAATTAAAAAATAATTCTACAAGGGCAGAGGATTGGGGGGGAAATCCAAGAAGAGCTGCAAGTTGTCAATGAAATTTTTGGAAATCAAAAAAAGTAGTATCTGATTAAGTAGAGTAGGTGAAGCACAGAGCACATAGAGATGGGAACACAGCGAGAAAGCAAGTCAATGTTTCTCCAGAATTCTGGAGAGGCTCAGGACCTGGGGCTTGGGGCTGAAGAAAAGGGTACTTACTTATATTCTGTGTATGATGTCTTCAAACTCCTATTCTTCCATGGCACAGAACTCCCTGAAGCCAGACATCTCTCTTCCCATTCCTGCATTCCCAAGAGGGCCCAAGTTGGAAGGGTTCCTCTCTGCTGAAGTTGAATGCCTCCAGTGCAAAGACATCTTTTTTCTTACATGTGGAGACCCCTTGACGTAATGAACAGGTCCTTTAATCCGCTAACCTGAAGCATAAAAGTTCACAAGCCCTATTTTGAATCTAGAGCTCTAATGTAGCTTCTTATTGCCTCCTTCTTAAATATAAATTTTCAATCAAGACACCCCAGACATTTAAGAAAATGGTAGAACATAAAAAAACACAAGATATGCAAATAGGAAAAAATGCTAGAGAAAACTAACTTTTAAGGGAAAATAATTAATTTTTTAAAAATATACCTAATTCTAAACAAAAACAAAATATTATAAAAGGAACTAAGAGAAATAGAAATGGCTCTAGGAAGACTACTAAATATGAATGCCAAGATATCATATTATATATAGAAAACCATAAAGACTCCAACAAAAATCTAAACTATTGGAACAAATAAAAAATTCAGTGAAGTTGCAGAATACAAAATTAGTTAGCATAATCTGTTCTTTCTGTACATGAATAAAGTGAAATTAAGAAAACAATCCCATTTATAATTGTATCAAAAAGAATAAGATGCCTATAAATAAACTTAACAGGGGAGATAAAAACCTGTACTCTGAAAACTTTAAGACATTAATAAAAGAAATTAAAGAAAGCACAAACAAATGCTGAGAAAGAACAAATCTGAAGGCATAACACTTCCTGATTTCAAACTATATTACATACCTATAGTAATCAAAACAGTGTGGCATTGGCATAAATAAGAAAGACACATAGATCAATGGAACAGAACAGAGAGATCTTAGAAATAAACCCCCAAATATATGGTCAATTAATTTATGACAAAGGATCCAAAGATATAAAATGGGTAAATGGTAATCTCTTTAATTACTGGTGTTGTGAAAACTGGAGAGCCAAATGCGAAAGAATGAAAGTGAAACCCTATCTGTGTATGATGTTTTTGTGTAACATCATACACAAAAAATAACTCAGAATGGATTAAAGACTTGCACATAATACTGTAAACCATCAAACTCCTGGGAGAAAACATTGATCTTCATGATGTTCTTTTGGACATGACACAAAAAGCAAAGGCAACAAAGGCAAAAATAAACAAGTGAGACTACATCAAACTAAAAAATACCCCAACAACCAAAAACAAACAAAAATTACCCTGCACAGTAAAAGAAACCATTAACAGAATGAAAAGACAACCCATACAATGGAAGAACATATTTGCAAATTATATATCCAATAAGGGGTTAGTATTCAAATATAAAGAATTTGTACAACTCAATAGCAAAACAGTTTGATTAAAAATTGGTGAGAAGAACTTTACAGACACTTGTCCAAAGAAGACATACGAACAGCCAACAGATAACATGAAAAGAGGCTAAACATCACTAATCAGTAGGGTGATGCAGATCAAAACCACAAGATGTTTACCACCTCATATCTATTAAAATCACTGTTGTTAAAAAACAAAAACAAACTAAGGGCTGGCAAGCACGTGGAGAGAAAAAGGAACTTTTGTGCACAGCTGGGAATGTAAATTGGTCCAGCCACTATGGAAAACAGTATGGGGGTTTCTCAGTAAATTAAAAATAGAACTACTTTATGACCTGGTAATCCCACTTCTGGGTATTTATCCAAAGGAAATGAAAACAGAATATCAACAGATATCTGCCCTCCCATGTTTGTTGTACCATTATTCACTATAGCCAAGCTAGGAAAACAACCTGCGAAGGCATCGTCGAAACAAGTCAGACAGAGAAAGACTGCACAGTATCATTTCTATATAAAATCTCAGGAAGGGAGGAAGGGAGGAAGGATGGAAGGAAGGAAGGAAAGATAAAAGTCAAATAGTGGTTGGGTGATGGGCAAAGTGGGGAGAGGTTGCTAAAAGGGTATAAAATTTCAGCTATCAGATGAATAAGGTCTGAGGATCTAATGTAAAACGTGGTCACTATAGTCGACAACACAGTATTATGTAATTGAAATTTGCTGGGAGTAGAACTCAAATGTTCTCACATGCAAAGACATACACACACACACACACATATGAGGTGATAAAGGTGTTAATTAATTTAATGGTGGGAATCCTTTAACAATTACAAAAAAAGAAGATATTATGTATGCCTTCCAGCCAGTACAATGAAGTAAGAAGGACAACCACATAAAATGAAAGAACTGGTGGCTCGGACACAAAGAGAAATGAAGGGAAGTTTCAAAAACCGGCTTTGGAGAAGACTGGATATGAAGACTAATAAAATGCAACCCCTACCATCAGAAATAGATGTTACAGTGCAGAGGGGGCAGTTATTCTCCCTTAACAGATGATCGATAAAGCATCTACACATGCCAAGCCCTGTGCAAGCCATTATAGAAATACTTTATTTAATCATTATAACAATTTTCTCATGTAACTATTTTATTGCATGGCCTTTGTTCTTATTTTATGCAATACTAACATTCGAGTCTGACAAAATAATAATACATGACCATGCGTATTCTTTGTTCACATGGCTAATTATTGAATAAATGCACATTTTTTAAAAATATGTGCTATATTAAGAATCTCTTCTAGAAGAGAATTAAACAAATCATTGGGTAAAGAAAATAAATATCAAAGTAAGAACAATGTAAACTTTTATTGATTGTTGTTGGCCGTTAGAAAACTTCTGAACTTTAGCCAAGATGCCTATGTGAATAACCACATGGAAACCTGAGACCTTACATCTCTGGAGCCCCTATGCAATAGGCTTTTCTCTTCATGGCAGTGCATAGCCTCATTAGGTTATAATCATTGTTCTTAGGGTATGCCAAAGTCCTTAACCCTTTCCCTAAACTTCAGATGCTTATTTTCAGAGAAGCAAAAGAAGCAATATCTGCACATACCTTGCTGAAAGCCCCTTGCCTATCTATGAATTGTTTTTCTTGCTTTTTTAGTTATGTTTTAGCTACAAGTAGAGGAAGGAGAAACACGTACTTTGTCCAAATAAGGCTAAAAGAAGTTATAACCAAATGTTTCTACACCCACATTTTTCCTTAGAAAAAAGTCACAGAGCAATCAGAACATCTCACTCCTTTTTGGACAGGTCACTAGAAAATCTCTACTGGGTTCTAGCTAGAAACGTTTCATTCCCACCTGCACCATTAATAATCATGACCAGCTCTGAGATTTCGGATTATTCTGGTGATTAGGATTTCCACCTTTCTGCAGAGAACTGGAGGATATGTGGATTCTATCTGGAATCACAGGGCATTAAATCTCATCAGGGTTCAAGGCACGTAAAACCCTTTGGCTGATCTGCCTGTTGATATCCTGGTGTTTCTATCCCATTGTGATCAAGAGAGTGTCTGTCCATACGACACAGCTCTCAAGGTTTGGCAAGTCTCACCACACACAATGAAGAAGAGAAATGGAAAGTGAAAAACATTCATATAGCCGAGCACGTGCCACCAAACGGGGTGTCTACGGAGCAAAGACAGACGTTTGCCCTACACTGATCCAGATTATCCTGCCACACTCATTAAACTACACATATTACTTCTTTTTTGTTCTCAATTTTGTATATGTAAGAGGTGGGGTGTGAAAAGCTAACCTGAGTAGTAAAAGCTTAATTTTCAATTTTTTAAACCCTAGTACCTTTTGTGGAAAGAACTAAGCAATTCATGCCTTCTTCTGTTCAAAGCAGCATAGGGAATAGTGGCCTTCACTCATGGGCTGAAGGCTGAGATTAATCACTTCTTAGATCTAATAGCTTGTCCCACACTCAGACAACCTTTCCCTGCACATGCATGCACTAAAATATTTCTGGATGATGTTCACAGCACTTAAAGTGCTAAATAACAATAATCACAAACTTGGGCAGTGTGCCCTATTAGCACATCTTCACCTGTTATATGAACAGCCCCAAGCGAAAATCAGCCCATGGGGCCCCTCTCAATACTCTACTAAAAATAAGTTTCATCATCTCTCATTTCAATGTTCGTTAGGTCACAAGCATCTCATGTATTCCAAGTGGTTGTTATCTAAGTTTCTTTAAGCTTAAGAAGTTGGCATCTAAAAAAAAAGTCAATGTTTAGATCCTGATGGATTCCAGGAAATAGATTATCCCCATTAGGACTGTTAAACACTATAGCTTTCAGATTATGGATTATGCAAAATACAGTTATAAGTCAATATATTATAAAGTATTTCACAATGATATTCTTTTCTGACTTTTTTCAATTGCCTGCTGAACACTGGGATGGAGACTGTGTTCTACAGAGGCCTAATGCATATTTGTTATTATTGCTACAAATGCCAGACAGAGCCCATAACCAACAAAGTAGAAAAGAGCTGAGACATGCTCATCTCATAGTATAGTTTTGAGAGTTAACTGAAATAAAATAAGTAGAGTACAAAGCTTAGTAAAGTTCAAAATTTTAGCTGCTAATACTGCTATTCCTTGTCATCTACCTAAAACAGTCACTTCTTAGTGATCTCTTCATAGTATGTTGATTTCTCAAAACACTTGGGTTTTATTTTTTCTCAGCAGTAAGTCATATATATAACCTTCCTCAAGTAGAACAGAGTAACTTCTCTCCCCTGTCTAAATTACTATGCCTGAATTAAACTTCCTTTTTTTTTTCTTAGAACATGCCTCCATCGCTGAGACAGCTTGCAACATCAACCCTCAGCCACCTCTGCCAAATGCTAACCTGATTCTTTGGATGATAAGTGGATGTCACTGACAGATCAGAACTCATGAACGGCCCCATGTCAGCATCAAGTTCAGTGTTCCCATGCCAAGGCCTCCTGAAAGCAGAATGAGAGTGCCTCTTCCTATTTGTTCCTAACATGTTTCCTTCTTTCACTAAAATATCCAAAGCACCTAGGCACCTCTTTTCCATTATTAATGACCCATATTTCATCAGTCTCCAGGACTTCTTACTAAATTAATCTGAATTAAGTTAGGTGCCCTCATTTAACTGAAATCCCACAAGTCCAGAGCTGGTTGGAGGAAAACTAAAATATCAACCCCACATTGTTATAAATACTCAGGTTTACATATTTTCATCCACAGTTCATCTTGTTAATGTCAGCCTTCATAATTTATTGGCCATGTAGAAATACTTTAGCATGGAAAGTAGAGAAAATGAGTGAGAATAAATCATTCAGTTCTCTTCCACAAGCCACAGTGCAGCCCAGAAGACCTTCATTTTTAATTTTGCATTCAAGTGCCAGTGGAGACAAATTGGTTAGTGGTTCATCATGGGAGTAATTTCAGAGCTCATTCATTTAGTCTCTAAGGACTTTTCAACATCACCAAAGGCAGCCAACACATAGCGGGTGACCCCAGGAAGAACACGATACTTGGAGATTCAGAAAACTACAATGTATGCTTCAGCCCTTAAAATTCATCATCTAATTTCCTCTATCTCTCTTCCACTGTGTAAGAAACATCTGTCAACACATGTACCATTGGCCTATTATTCTTCTTAATATTGTTATTGATCCTGGCTCTCCACACAATTATTCCGACACACGTGAGGCACCATGGGTGATATAAAATATGCAAGGGCTAAAATCACCTACCTGTGCATCTACCTACGGGGAAAACTATGCATTGTTTTAAACAATATGACTCTTTCCCATAATCCTATATATTAGGAATTTACATTGTAAAGTTCACTTTATTATTTTTTCTAACAGAACAACATATGTTGTGCTTACATTTGAAAGCAATCTCAGAAAAAGGGCCTGCATGTGAATGCAATTGGCTGTGAGTTCACATTTCCCTTAGACAAGATTGTGAGCAAAACACATGTTTTTCCATCTAAGTTAGAAGATGGAAAATCGTGCATTATTTCTGAGGCTTTGGTGCACTGCAGTTAAAATCAATGCATATTTCTTCATGCACATTTTCGCAAATGTCTATGTCAATACATCCATCAGATCTGATGTCTTCAATCCCTTCAGCACCTGCAGAACTTTACTCTTGAAAGTATTTTTTCTTCCTAACTTTTCAGTTTGCTCCTGAGAATTGTAATCCTTTTTGACTAGTGATAAGTGAGAAACAGAACCCTCCATCTTCTTTTCCTGTTAAAGAAATAAGAACATTTTTTACGTGCTCACTCATAACTTCAGGTAAATCAAAGAAAGGCTGTTTCACTCACTGCTACACAATGACAATCTCCAGGTCCTCACAAGACTCAGGAAAGAAAGAGAAGGGAATTAGCCACTAACATGTCATAGGTGACATCAGATAATATGGTATAAGCAGGAACAACCTAATCATAAATACATTGCAAACCAACCAGAAGAGATCATTATTTTGTCAGACAAGTACTTCTTTCTCCTTGTGTTTAGTAAAAAAAAAGGAAAGCTTTTTCTAAAGTTCTATTTAAAAAAAATAAAATTTGGCTAGAAGAGGGAAATCGTAGGCCTTCATTTTAGCTATACACATTTAAGAATAAGGTTACCGGGAAGCCAATCAGACATGATTGGGAAGGAGGGAGAAAAGGACATGTCCCACGGTTAAAGCAATCTATTCAATATTAGGAATGGCAGCATGCCAGCAACAGTGCAGAGAGTGACTTCCCTCGATTTATGAGCAAGGGGTAGAGGTAAGTAGGTCATATGCTATTTTCTGTAAGTACCTAGAGAGATGTGGAGTTTTATCTTTAATTCTTTCAGGTATATGATTATTTGTGAGATGGGATAAACAAAACCTTGATCCACTGAACTGTGTAAAGAAAGTTGGAACATTTTATTCACTTACTCAACATTGGAGTAATTTAAGATGTAGTGACTTTTAAAATGAAGAAAATTTTATTTTGTAATAAGATGTAATTGATGCTGTCAGAATCAATGTCCTTTTATTTAACTTTTTCTGCATATCATTTCTCATGCCTTTGGTGAAGACCAAGTGTGGTGTTTGTAAGGTTAATGACTTTATACATATTAATAAATGACTTACATCGGAGAGCTAAGTATTATCTTGAGGCAATGGGGTCAGAGTAGTCTCTTGACCTATAAAGTATATTAAAATGTATTTCCTCTCTACTTCAGACTAAAAGACGAATGCACTTTTTTTAAACCACAAAATAGTTATAATGCATGTAAAATAGGTAAACAACTTAATCTTTATTTTAAAGTCTGTTATAAGCAAAAGGAGCACTATGATAATTAAATTGCAGTGGTGACTAGAAATAAGTAGGTAGCATAAATGTAAATACTTCAATACTTCAAAGGTTCAGTCACCAGCATTTATTCCAGTCTTCAGAGCATGAAATAAAATGAAGTTGGTGGAAACTAGCATTTCAAATTATAAAATCAGTGTTAATCCTTCTTTGGGCACAAATGTAAGGACTACAAATTTCAAATAGGATCAAGTATCTTTCTTTAACAATCCCTAAAGGTTTTTTTTTTTAACCTGAAAATATGTAACAACAACAAAAAGATTAATTTAAATGACTTGAATCCTTGCTACGGAGTAAGTGATATGCCGTTCACCAACATTCACCTTAAGTATAAACAATCACAGCAGTTTAAAGTCATGGACAGGCACATATTTGGTGTGTCTATCCATCGCTCATGAGCAATTGTTGAGGCTCTCAGCCTGGGGCGACCATACATTCCAATTTTGTCTGATAACGTTTCATTGTAATAGCGCACCTTTTTGTGGAAAGTTTAAATGTATTTATTTTTTATAGAGTCTATTGGAGTGACATTGGTTAATAAAATTATACAGGTTTCAGGTGTACAATTCTATAATACATCATCTGTATATTGTATTGTGTGTTCATCACCCCAAGTCAAGTCCCCTTCCATCACCATTTATCTTCCCTGTACCCTCTTTCACCTCCCCTCACCTCTCTTTCTCTCTGGTAATCACCACGCTGTTGTCTGAATCTATGAGTTTTTGTGTTTTTTGCTTAATCCCTTCACCTTTTTCACCCAGCCCCACAACATCCCTCATCTCTCATAGCTGTCAGCATGTCCTCTGTATCTATAAGTCTGTTTTTTCTTGTTTGTTAGTGTATTTTGTTCATTAGACTCCACATATGAATGAAGTCATATGGTACTTGTCCTTCTCTGGCTGGCTTCCTTCACTTAGCAAAATGCCCTCCAGGTCCATCCACACTGTCCCATAGGGTAAGAGGTCCTTTTTTACAGCCAAGTAGTACTCCATTGTGTAAATGTACCACAGCTTTTCTATCCACTCATCAACTGATGGGCACTTGGGCTGCTTCCAAATCGTGGCTATTGTAAATAAATCTGCGATGAACATAGGAGTGCATCTATTCTTTCAAATCAGTGTTTCGGGCTCCTTCAGTTATATTCCCAGGAGTGGGATCAGTAGTCCCCTTTTTATTCTCAGAAGGGTCACAGTTTAGAGTATAGATTTTATGGCTACATATCTAAGCCCCAAATTGTTGATATGGTGTTGCAAGGTATGAATTCTCTATTTCCTTGTTCTCTACATATCTTGTCTCTAGTTGGCACATACAAGTCAGGCCCTCCACACAACATAAATAACTCAATAAAGAGAATGAAGAGCTTATAGGTTTCTCTGTATGTAATTGCTCCAAGTTCAATCCTTCAAAAAGTCTTTATTCCTTTTCCATAAAGGTATCAGCATGTACATGTCTTATGCTCTTACTACTTCTGTTACTAATTGCTATCACTTACTATTCCTGTGACTAATTTCATCCAGATGCGAAGTTGTGCAGTGCAGTCTATAAGCTTCCATGATTTGGGGCTGCATTTACCTGCCTAGAGACTGCCCATCATCACTCAGGATCATTTTCCTCTACTTCTGCCTTCATCCACAATTGTCCGCCACGCCAGGGCATCAGCGGTTATGTTATTATATGTAATTAAAAGTGAACTCCAAGGGTAAAATACAAAGCTCTCCACCCAGGATAAACTGCTGCATGGGTGAGGCCAATGTCATGTACTTCCTCATGCCCAAGTTGGGTTAGTTACACCTGGAAGTCAGAGAAGATATTTGGAGCCTGAAGTAATACCTTGAACACCACAGTTAAGATGTTTTTGGTAGAAAGGAACAGAATTTGAGGTGCTCGGGCCCAATTCTGGGGTACTAACTGGTTCGGAGATACTGAGAGTGCTCGTATACAGCCCTGAGCAGTGTCTCTCACACAGTGTCAGCCCAGTCTTTGGAGATCTGTGTGCTTCAGTTCTTCAGCAGAGCCCTAAAGCCCAGAGCTAGGCTGGATCTGTAATCACTGTAAGGAGAAAGGCTTCCCTGTCCGAGAAGGTCCGGGAGGTGGGGATGCCAGGAGCCATCAGGATAAAGGCAGCGAGAAGTGAACAGCCATGATGACAAATCCCATCAGCAAAGCTGACAGCTGCGGTGCCTGTGGATTCAAGAGCTGGTCATCTCAGACATCAGCAGAACATGATGTCCAGGGCTGGATGGAACGGAAACTACAGCAGCACGAATAGTCAGAAATCATCAACTTTCACTAGTGGTGGCGCAATGGCAGGGATGGGAAGTGAAGATTGGAGTTTGGACTTAAAAGCCAGTAGATCAGATCTCTATCCTCTTGTCACTGAGCTTGGTGTAACCTGTAGAAAGGAGAATATTTAGGGCACTGATCAGTTACCTGCCTCACTGACAGCTGTTAGGCAGACACACACTTCCTGACACGGGAGTAAAGAAACGGTCCGTGCTCAGAGCAGCCGAGAGAGTCCCGTGTGTGTCTATCCCGTGGCTGTTGAACAACAATCGAAGGGAAAGAGAACATCTATTGACAGCCTTTAAAAATAATTACACAACTTAATCCTCACTTCAACACTGCAAGTTCTGTGATTATGAAGCCCATTTTATAGATGACTAAAATGGGTCTGGGGGAGATTCGAGTGGTTTGTCCAAGTACACACAGGTAAGGACATGGCTGAGATGCGAACAGATCTGACTGACTGCAAAGCCATTGTTCTTCCCTTTCCCTCTGCCGCCTCCCTGGGAGCCCGAGAGGAACAATGGAAACAATCACCACAGAGCCACAGCGCCACTCCCTCCCAGTCTACCTCCAGCCCCCCGCAGAGGGGAGCAGATGTGGAGCAAAACATCCACAGTTCTGGACTCTGAAACACTTCCATTCCTGAACCTGAATTTCAAAAACTGAGAAGTTGCTGACACTGCTGCTGAGCCCTGCCAAGTCCCCTGCTCTGAGGGCAGTTTGGTGTAAAGAATGTTGATAATCACTGTGAATGGAGGAGTGTGCCTCTCAGCCGGGAAATGAGGCTGGTGCGTAAGTACTTCTGGCAGCGGCATATAGGCTGTGGTACTGGGAGGTACATGCTATTCACATAGAAAATAAAAAATAAAAATAAACAGATTGTCTGGAACTCTTCCAGGATCCCCTCACCCCGCCTCCCCGTTCAACCCCCAAGGCTTACAACCCAGTATTCTCAGTCCCAAATGTGGTTTTCCCTGTTAAATGCTTGCAGGAGCCAGGTGAGGTATTGGCTGCACGGGTGGATAGTGATTATATCTCCAGAGTATTGGTGAGGCATGAGGGAGTGGTGTGGTTTTGGTTGCTGCAAATCCAAAGGGGAAAATGAAGTTCTTTCCGAGGCAAATAGCATCAGCAGCTTCTTGTGGAAGATGGATGTGCCACAGAAAGCTAGCCTTTCACAGAAAGGAAGATGGAGGGGAAAGTCTCTGTAAGCCCCTCACTGCTGTCGCGGAATGAAGCAGAATATGAGAGAATCGTGGGCACGGGAGGTCAGTTTCTGTCTTTAGCTGGTAGATTATTCTTTAGGAGTTTCAACTGACATCAGGGTAGTTTTCTCTAGTTTCAACAGGAATGAGGACTGGTTTGTTTTAAAAATGTCTTTAAACTAAAGCTACATGGAAGATCCCCAACAAATGAGAATCCATTTCTAGTATTTCTTTTTCACATCTTTTCATAGTTACATCTGTGGGAAAAGAAAATATTTCCATGTTGGAATTAACATTTATTGAGCATCTATTCTGTTCTGTTCTCTATGCTGGGCTTTAAATGTATTGTCTTGTCATTCTTCACACAATATTTGCAAAGTATTTCACAGATAACAGCTGATGTTTACAGAGTGTCTGCTCTGCACCATTATGGGTCATTGATGTATATTATTTAACTTAATCTTCCACAAAGTACATATACTTTTCTCCATTTTATGGACAGCAGTAGAAATAATAAGGAAGGAATACTTAGCTATAATAATATTAGTTATTATATGCTAAAACATTACTCAATGACAGGCTCTCTTCTAAATCCTTTTCATACATTAACTCTGTGGAACAACTACTGCTGTTACACCCACCTCACACAGGAAGACTCTGGCTAAGGGAGTTTCCGTAAGTCGCCCCAAATTACATAGCCAGTGAGGATGAAAATCCAGTCAGTCATTTCAACCTCTGCGTAATATTTCCTCACAACTTAGTAAAGTAGGGCTCAGAGAAGTTTGATAACCCATCTAAGATAGCACAGTTATAAAGAATAGGTAGAACCTAGTTCCAGAATTTTATTTGTTTTTGTTTTTTACGTCAAAGCTCATGTTTCTTTCCACTTCATCAGCAGGCTGCCTTTCTGTGGAGTATTTCTTTAGCAATAAGATTTGACAAGGCCCACAATACAAACGCTTAGTTATCAGCACCCACTGAGTTCTTTTGTGTATGTGACTTGGACGGGAGACATTCCTGGACCTGCGCAGTTTGTCTCTTAGGCCCACTGAGAGGTTGAAGACAGTGCTTCGAAGTTAAACAACAAAAGTGAAAGGCGTTATGAACAGTGAAAATAAAATGGAAACTTTTGGCTTAAGCAAAGGTAATATACTTGTATAGTTTGAAACAGTAATTTTTTGTCTAAATTTCACAACAGGATATAAAAATAAAGTCATGTTTTTTCTAAGAAACATTTCCTAAGTCAAAATTGAGTGGTCAAAGATTTGATCCTATCTGAAGTAAATTTTCAAATGATTTATTTTGGTATGTAAGCACAAATTTATAAGGATGGCAAAACATTTTTACATGTATTAGTATGTTCATATTATTAGTTTATAGTCCTGGGGTAGATCCAAAAATATGTATCCATTTGTATTTCTAAACGGACATTCTTAAATGGGACTTTCAAACCAGAGTCGGAAACGTGCTGTATCACTTACACGGTTTGTTTCGGCGTGAACCCACAAGTCACCGTTTATTAGTGCAAGCTGATTCTGAAGCTTTATTGATTGTTTTCATCTCCTAAAAGTCAGATGAGTGTGTTTTCAATGTAATTTGTATTCCTTCACTTGCCTTTCAAACCTTTGGTATTATTATCTGCGATGAGTTGAAATCAAATGTAAGGAGCCACTTCAGACAGGAATCAAAGCCGTGCCTTCACCTTATCAAGAAACAGACTCAACACCAATCCCTCAAATGCTAAAGTAACTTTCAATTTAAATGTATGCAGTCTTACTAATTCTGAGTTCAATCTAGCTAAAGTCAGATATAAAATATAATTTTATAGATGTAGGTTATCAAGACCCTAGTGTCCCATCACAACATCTATACCTGAAAATGAGTTGGCTCAGAGGGAAAAAAGATACTGTGAGTGAGAGATTGAATCCCATCTTTATTAGCATCTGCGTGGTCTGTATCCCCCTTAGTCCATTTCCCCTGTAGTTATTTACAGGCAACTGCTTAGACAGGTGAACTTAAATTTAAATACTTAAATTATATATACAACGAACACAATCAGCATTATGTTGCAATTATTTTCATACATACTTATATTTCTTATCATATTATAAGGTCTTGAAGGGTAGAGATCAACATCTTAAGCAACTTTGTCTCCTATATGGCACCTAGTACAGCACTTTGTACACAGTATATTTTAAAAAAAACATATTAAATAACCTCATAGTCGTTTGTTATTTGCAATGGGATATAACTGAATATAATAGAAAATTCAAAAATAACAGTGGGTTAAACAAAATTGAAGCACATATTTTTCATGTTAAAAAAGGTTATATAAGTAAGAAAATGCAGACAACTGTAATTGAATAACAATAAAAAATTTTTAAAAAAGGTTATATAAGTAGGCAATCCAAGAATGCTATGGTAGTTCCATATGTCTTCCTCCATCTTCCAGCTCTTACCATTTAGAGGGCATTGCCTCAGATCTGGAGTGGCTGTCTAAATTCCAGCCATCACATCTGTATTCAGGAAGCACAAACAAGAGGGGAAAAAGTGATGTCATGGTTCCTCCTTTTAAGGAAGCTTCCAAGGTGTCTTGCACCACCCTTTCATTTGGATTTTACTGAACCAACCTTAGTCACATGGCCACGCCTACGTGAAAAGGGAGGCTGGTAAATGTAGTTCCATAAGTAGATGTATTGGAGTCCTAAATGAAGTTTAGCTGATAAATTATAAAATTACTAAGAAGGACTATTAGGGAAAGCATATATCAATCTGTTGTTACAAGTACCCATTTAAAATGAACAAAGCTCTTTCTAGTAGAATATGTGAGAGTATACTCCAAGTCTTTAATATAAATTTCAATCTCCAGTTTTTTCAGTTAATTACGTCTCATCACCAAGTTATTAATCCCATGCTACATGTCACTCGCCCTTCTCGGCATTGGAGATATTTCCTTTGAGGAATCTGTAATTACAGTGGTCAGGGCAACTTCTACTGACAGTGACAGAAACCCTTTTAAATTAACGTTTGTTGCTTTTTAAAATCTATCATCTATCTGTCTATCTGTCTGTCTACCTATCTATTTATCTATCTATCTACATACTTACCACTATCTCCCTTCTTCTTTGCTTTGGAGATAGGTACATAGGTAGGTGGGTAGATAGGATACATAGATTTTGAAAACAGCATGTGTGTGACGTACTAGGCACAGTTCTGAATGCTTAATGTCTATTAACTCATTTAAGTTCACAACGACCCTATGTACTAAGCACTACTATTCACATCGGACAAATGAGGTAATAGGCACGGAAAGGTTAATAAAGATAAAGCTGGGGTCAAATCACATAATCTGGCTCCAGATTTCTGCTTCATAACCATATGCTACTCCGTGTTCTGGAATGAATGCTTTTTAAGCAACATATATATTTTTTAAAGTTAAAACTCATTATAATAACTCTAAGTGTAAAATAAAATTTAAACACAACCTATTGCAATCTTTTTAATATTATATTTACATTAATGTCTTTTTAATATTATATTTACAGTTTTCCACCTTTTTACTAACTTTCTTTTTTAGCATCATTATGAAAGCTTTCCCAATCCTAGATTCTACTTGTTTTCATTAATCATAATTATTATTCTCTTTGTGAAACTCAAATTGACCAGTGGGAGCCCCCCCATGCTGATGCCTTTGTAACTTTAACACTGCCCCCAACTTCATTGGATATATGCTTGCTTTCTGACAAGATATTCCAGACTCCTGCTAATTTTTTCAACCTTTCTGCTAACTGGAATGTGAACTTAATGCCTGGAGCTTAAGTAGCCATATTGTATCATGAAGTATAAGGCTAGCTTGAGGATAGAGGATGGATGAACAAACTAAAAAAAGTCTTGGCTCTTGTTCACAGCTGCCAAACAAGTCCTAGTCTGCTTACCACCAGAGTTAATTTATAAGAGAGAGAGAGAGAGAGAGAGAGAGAGAGAGAGAGAGAGAGAGAGAGGAGAGAATCTAATCCTAACTGTTACACTTAGGTCAGAGCATTTGGACCTCAGTACAAATGTGGCTGCTAAGACCTTGCAGGGCTGACGACTAGGGGCAGGTACCAAAGAAGAAGTTCTGGGTAATTTAGTCACTTCTAAAAATGTCCTATGCAAACTTACATATTGTGAAGTTTCTGATCAAGCATCAATTAGGTTATTACGCAGGATTTATTATGTGTCAGGGTGCAGCCAAGACAAAATTTAGAAACTACTCTGATTCTATCCCCCTGTGTTCCTACTAAGTGAATGTATGTGTGTGTGTGTGTGTAAATATAAATATAAACCCTATTCATAGCCATGGAAACAAGAGCTGACTAGTTTATACCACTACTGATATTTATTCATTCATTCATCAGAAATGTATGTAGTGACTACTATTCACTCTAGAGATGCAGCAATAAGTACAACAGACAAAAAGTTCTTGCTCTCATGAACTTGTATTATAGTGGCAGGAGAAAGAAGATACCCAATCAAAATAAGCAAAATGCACATATGTCAGAAAGTATTAAGTGCAAAGAGCGAATTAAATAAGAAGGGGGAAAGATCAGGCCCATCAGGAAGAGGGCAGTTTTAGATGTGTCAAGCAGGGAGGGTCTCACTGAGAATACGGTGTTGGAGGGAAGGGGGTGAGGCAGAAAGCCCTCCGACATTTGTCATGGTGCATTCTGGGCAGAGAGAGGAGAGCCAGTGCCAAAGCCCTGGCTGCTCTGTGAACAGATTGGGTGTGGAACAGGAAACACAGAGCCTGGCTAACCCGGGGGACAGGCGAGGGTGGTTTGGACCAAAATAGTAACGTTGTGGTATTGAAGAGTACTTACATTCTAGATAACTTTGGAGATAGTGCTGGCAAGATTTGCTCTGAGGGGTTATATGTGACTTTTGAGTGAAAGACAGAAAACAAAAATGGCTTCAACGTTTTTGGTCGGGGTACCTGTACGGATAGTGATATCATTTACTAAGACAGTGCAGACTGTATGAAGGAAAAAATATTGGAAAAAAGTTCTCAGAGTCTGGGGAATCTGGAAATATCAAACTTATCTATTGATATTCTAATTTCCCCCTAAAGCTGACCACTTAGACCCCTTCCCTGTGTTCACCCTTTAGGGGGCCCTGAGGGGGCCCTCCCATGGCCTCGCTTGTCACAGGGTGAGGCTTCATCAATGGAACCAAGAGGATGTGTCCCTCAGTCTCCTCTTCCAGATCATGCCATGTCGGGTTCTGGGATTCCCTGTCAAATTTTCCAGTCCTACATCTACCATCTCCGCAGATGTCCATCTTGCCAAGAGCAAGCCAGACTATCAACATATCAGCGCACGTACTCCTAGGGCACGTGCACAGCTAAGGGATGACTGGAGGTGGGGGGAGAGGGGTTTGGGATGGAGCGTGTGGTGAGATGTCCACACACGTCTGCGTTAGGCCCTTTGCAGAGTGGGACAGAATTGGGTGGGCAGTAAATGGGGGCAGGCAACCGCTAGTGGCTTTTTCTTCTCGGCCACATTGTGCCACGGAACTCTGAGAAGTCAGAATTTTAAATTTAATGCCAGCCTTACAGCCCATTATAAAAGTATATTCATCGAGATAAGAAGTACATGTTTTATTCACAGTTTAATAGCTTGACTTAAATAGTTAGATACACGGCACATGGGCCTCCATGTACACTCTCCCCTCAGGCACTGAAAATTACAGGTTTTGGCCTACATTGCTGAACACCCTGCCACTGGTATCAAAGACACATCCGCTTTTTAGACAGTCTGAGAAGCAGGGTCTGGCCTGCCTTCCTGTACATGATATCGCAACTGTCTTCTTCCGTGGCAACAGACATGGATTTATTTTTTCAGACAAGACCCCGAAAACAGTCTTTTCCGTTTTTTGCTCCCATAGAGCTCAGTTCAGGGTTGAGAACCTGTGCTGAGGGTTGGAAAACTGCAGACCCTCCCTGTTTCAGTTTTCACACCTGGAAAACAAAGAGGACTAGCGCCTCCAGGGCTGCTATGAGAAAAAACAAATAAGCAAACTGTAAAGTAAATAACTGAAATGCTAAGCATACTGCACCTCACCCAAAATGAGCACTCAACTGACTATTGCTGTTCTATACAACAGTATCCTTAAATGCATTCTTAAATTCTAGGAAAATATAAACAAGTGCAGAACAATGGAAGAATGTATTTAAGTGTTTCTCTAATGCCCAGTGAACTAACTCTCTCTCCCTTGGAAACCTAGCAGAATATTCAGATGCAGATCAATAACTCACGTTCTGTTTCAGTTGCTAGTGGCGGTGCTTACTTCTTGAGTCAAATACAGAATTCCCATTAGTGTTGATGGTAATTACCCCTGCAGAACAAAGCATGGTGAGTAGAGCCCCTGCTGAGGAATTATTTTAATGACTTTGAACTTTAAGAAAGAAACTTAAGAAAGCTACACAGGAAGACAACCTCAGAGCCTGAACCTCTGCTGCCTCCCTAACTACTATTTTCAGCTGCAAGTTCTGAGCTGGGCGCTTCGGGGGCCATGTTGTTCTTTTTGACCAAAAAGCAAGAAGCATATTCCAGAGAAAGTGGCGCAAGTTAGGAACTCAACATCTGACGGTTTATAATGGTACTGACTTCTACTGTGAAATGCCCCAGTTCACAATCCAAAAGCCAGTCTATATCAGTGTAGTAGCAGTGATAGTGGTATTTCTGATAACAGCAGCCACCTATATTACTATCATTATGAATTTCTGATCACCAACTTAAACTGGGGCCTCAACTCTCCTATCGTTTTTAGTACAGTCTTACTATGGTCCTGTTGTAATCTCATTCTCCCACTGACTATAAAACTTACACATCCTCTCCTCTTCACAGACTTCATTCAACCACACTGAGAGAAAGACCATATGGGAATGACAATAAATTTTTAATCTATTGAATTAAATTATACTAAATAAAACTTTTTTGTTAAAATTAAAAATAAAATTACCATATGATCTATCAATCCCACTTCTATGTCCAAACGAATTGAAAGCAGAATCTCAAAAAAGACATCTGTATATACCCAGGTTCACAGCAGCATTATTCACAGTAGCCAAGAAGAGGTGGAAGCAATCCAAATGCCAATCAATGGATGAATGGGTAAACCAATGGGGTGTGTACATACAATGGAACATTATTCAGCCTTAAAAAGGAGGGAATCCCGCCAGTGCTACTACATGGATGAAACTTGAGGACATGTTCTAAGTGATATAAGCCAGGCACAAAAAGACAACTAGCGTATAGTTTCACTTTTATGAGGTGTCTAAGAGTTCAGTTTATGTGTCCATGCCTCTGTTTCTATTTTGTTCTTCAGTTTATTTTGTTCATCAGGTTCTACATATAAGTGAGATCATATGGTACTTGTCTTTCACCAAGTGGCTTATTTCACTTAGCATAATAATCTCAGGTCCTTCCATGCTGTCACAAAAGGTAAGAGTTCCTTGAGGGGTAGGGGGGACTGGATGAAAGAAGGTCAGGGTATTAGCCAAAGAGCATACATACATAACCCATAGGCACAGACAACAGCGTGGTGATGGCCAGAGGGAAGGAGAGAGGGGTAGGGGAGATGGGCAAAGGGAAGGAAAATGGGGACATCAGTAATAATGAATACAGTAAAAATAAAGTAACAAATTTATCCATGGGACAGTTATAAGGAATGAATGAGGTATGTATGTAAATCACACACAAAAATAAAATAAAAGAGAGTCAAGGGGCAGGTTGCGGGGATGGAAAGGAGGCATTGTGTAATGGGTACCGAGCTTTTGATTCACCAGGTAGAAGAGTTCTGGAGATCTCTTTCACAACAATGTGAATATACTTAACACGATTGAACTATACACTTAAAAATGATTAAGGTGGCAAATTGTATGTGTATTTTATCACAAAAAATCTCTGAAAAAAAACAAGGAAAAAATTTTTTGCTTTGTGTTATAGTTTTTCAACAAATATGATTTTGGGCTTGCTGCATACCACATCCTGTGTAGGTTCTATACTTTGGCAGTATTTATTTAGCGATCAATATTAGGGAGTTTGGCATTTTAATAAAATTTAGAAATATAGCCTCATAATTCTGGCATTTTTACCTGAAAAACATTATGTGAAGAAAGGAATGCTCTCTATTACTAGGGAAATCCGGTGCTGATTCCTTCCTCTTACCTTTCTTGATCCTGCAAGGCCAAAACATCAACTAAATAACAAGAAGGATTTTGAATGGCCTGACAGGCATTCCTTGACCCGAGGTCACCTGTGCAAATTCTAGGAGGAAAGACCAATTTGGTGTTCGCCTACATACAAGAGCAGATGTATTCCTGAGAAATTGCTTTAAATGCAAAATTCTGAGTAGCAAAGCTATTTTCTCATTTATATTTCAGAATTGGAAAATTGTTTTTATGGAAAACATTTTCATCCTGAGACCTAAGTAGTGTTCTAATTACATCTACACAGGCAGTTTTTCAAGAATGCATCGACCATCGGCAGAGTTCTTGCCAAAAAGGCACAAACTTAGAAATTCTACCAGCAAATTTGTTGAAAAAGCCTGAAGATGACAGGCAAAACCCCTGGCACATCTAAGGAGTTACCAGTGAAGCCGAAAGACACTCAGAATTCTCTAACTTGGACTTCAAGTCATCTCACAAAACTTGAGATTTCAAAAAACTGTTTTCTTTTATTCTTTCTTTTTCTTCACCCTCCTTCCTCTCTCTTGAGATGTCATATGTCAGGGGTTGGCAAAAATTATCTTAAAGGGGCCAGATAGTAAGTATTTTAGGCTTTGGAGGACGTACAGTTTCTGTTACAAGAGTTCAATTCTGTCATTATAGCTCTAAACCAGCCATAAACAATAAGTAAATCAATGGGCATGGCCATGCTCCAATAAAACGTTACTTACAAAGACAGGTGGCACGCTGACTTTGGCCTGTAAACTCTAATTTCCTGATCCCTGTTTTAGGTCATAGTCAGGAATTTGGGTTTTAGTGTAATGGCAGTAAAAACTGCTGTGTAGTTTTAAAACAGAGTACAAATATGATCTTCCTTAGGCTTTAAAAATATCACTTTGGCTACTGAAGAGAGAATGGATGGGCGGGAGTAGCAAAAATGCAACAAGGAGGCCAGTACGATGGTGCAGGTGTACCTGAAGGCAGCTTAACTGAAGTGGTGGCAGTGAAGGTGGCGTGTAGTTTAATTCAAGGGAGAGGCCAGGGTTAGAGATAAAGCTCTGAATCAGCAACGTGGTGGTGGCATTTAAAGCCACAGTACTAGGTGAGATTACCCAGAGAGGAGGTGTAGGTCACAAGTGTAAATAGAGAAGATGGCCAAAGACTGAGCTCTGGGGCACCCCCACACCTAACAGTGAGGCAGAAAACTCGAACCCCTTATCCAGGGAGGAGGCTCCATAGACAGATGTGTGCACAGAACATTGTGAAAGAGGGAGGGCACAGGGCATGGTACATAAACTGGGGGACTGATAGATTTGGTGGTGAGAAAAATATAGAAGTTCTTTTCTGATTGCCTCTATATTCTCAGTGAAATTTCAAGTAAAATCATTAGGTCAGAGAGGGAGGAGCAGAAGGTTCCACAAAAAAAGAGAAAAAGATATAAAATGGTTGTTGTGGAAAATGGGAAAGTGCATTTAGCAGGGCTTCCTTCATTTTTTAGTGACTATCCGGTTGAGATTTTGGGACATAAATTTAAAAGGATGGTATAATTTTCTCCAGCACCACTCAGCCGCTCCAGCTCAGGAAAAGATCAGGTTGACAGTTGGGGTTAACTAGAATTGTTTTATTTTTGTTTGTGTGTTTGTTTGTTTGTACGTATGCTAAATGGAGAAAGGAGCAAGGGGGTGTGATTCTAGCCTCTACATTTTCCCTCTTAAAGACTTCCTGGAATAATGTTATAAAACCGTGATTGTGGGTAATCACTTGATAAAAGTGATGCCTTTAAAGCTGGCCAGTAAGACTCATAAGTGAGTATCTCCTATTTCACACCAGCTACTTTTCAGGGATTGCACTGGAATCATAAGTCATTGTTAAGTAACTGAATGCGGGCAGCTAACTGTCTGCGGAGCACCCACATGGACTTGCCCATGTGAGAAACACGACTGTAAAGGCACATCTGCAGCGGCTCAACAGGATAACTTCCTGTTTCTTTCAGGCAGCTTTCAGGGTTGCCCAAAATGAATTTCTGTATACCGTATAGGCTGTATTGTAACACACACACACATATTTAAATGAGCTTCTTGTTGACATATGATAAACTGCATACATTTAGATGATACAGTAGGGTAAGTTTTGACACATGAGATCTGTCCAGAAGGTATCCCGCCCTGTAATATGAAAAATAGAAACATTTATTGAAGAAGATACAAGACACAAGAAACATTGTACATAGGACAATGACACCTCAGTCTCTCTCAAAGTAGGCACCTTGGGACCTCCCTCAGTTCTCCCAATCACCATCAGCTGCCCCATCACATTTTCCTGAATTTCACTGACAGTCTGAAATCTCTTCTCTTTCAAAGCTGATCTTAGTTTTGGGAAAAGCCAGAAGCCACAGGGTGCCAAGTCTGAGCTATAGGGGGACTGTCACCTGAGTGATCTGATGTTTCACAAAAAAATTCTACAGGAGATTCAATGTATGAGCAGGGGTTTTGTCGTGATGAAATTGCCAATCACCAGTTGCCCACAGCTGTGGCCTTCTGAAACATCCAAATAGTTTCCACAGAGGAATGTTCAAACTTCACGCAAAATTTGATGCAGATTTGCTGCTCTACTCCCTCAGTCATTTGGAATACAATGGCCACACAGTACACACACTCACTCAATGGTGTCTACCACCCTCACTCACTAGTAGTACAGTGAAGTCATCATTTTTCATGGATACCCATCACAGTCCACTCTCCTTGCCTGCCAGGTTACATTGACGCCATGGAAACCATTCTTGTTATATTAACAAATGCTGCACTTTTTCTGGACAGACCTCATATGTATATGTAAGACCATCATTACAATCAAATTACTGAATATATATATATATATATATATATATATATCGCTTCAAAAAGTTTCCTTGTGAACAATTGTAATCTCTCCCTCTCATCATTTCCTAAGGACACACTTTCTGTCATTATAGGTTAGTTTGAATTTTCTAAAGTTTTATTTAATGAAGGAGCTTATACCCTTTGCAACAGCATGGATGGAACTGGAGAGCATTATGCTAAGTGAAATAAGCCAGACAGTGAGGGACAAATACCATATGATCTCACCTTTAACTGGAACATAATCAACAGAAGAAAAAAGCAAACAAAATATAACCAGAGACATTGAAGTTAAGAACTATCTAACAATAGCCAGAGGGGCGTGGGGAGGGGACAGTGGGGAGAGGGGATTACAGGAACTACTATAAAGGACACATGGACAAAATCAAGGGGAGGGTGGAGGTGGGGGAGGGAGGTGGGTTCAGCTGGGGTGGGGTGGAGGGATGGGGAGAGAAGGCATACAACTGTGATTGAATAACAATAATTTTTTTTAAGTTTTATTTAATGGAATCACACTATATGCCCTTTTGTTCTTGTCTGACTTCTTTAACTCAGCATATTTGGAGACTGAGTCATGTTGTTGCATGTAACAATAGTTCATTCCTTTTAACTGCTGGGTAGTGTTCCAATGTGTGGCTATACCATCGTTTGTTTATCCATTCGTCTTTTGATGGACACTTGGG
The DNA here is from genome assembly GCF_022682495.2 of Desmodus rotundus. NCBI lineage: Eukaryota > Metazoa > Chordata > Mammalia > Chiroptera > Phyllostomidae > Desmodus > Desmodus rotundus. The sequence continues at coordinate 53,229,390 of NC_071389.1, forward strand.
CTGGTTTCAGTTTTAGCAGATTACAAATAAAGCTGCTATGAACATTCATTTAAAAGCTTAATTACAGACATATGCTTTCATTTCTCTTGGGAAATATGTAGGAATGGAATGACTGGGTAGTATGGTAAGTGTATTTCTACCTTGTAAAGGAACTGTCAAACTGTTCGCTAAAGCAGTTTTCCATCCCCACCAGCAGTATATAAAATGTCCAGTTGTTCCACACCCTCATCAATACTTGATATGGTCAGTACTTTTTATCATAGAAATGTAAACAGGTGTGTGATGATATCTCATTGTAGTTTTAATTTGCATTTCCTTAATGACTAATAAAGTTGAGCATCTTTTCATCACTTTTTACATTTTATTTAAAAAATTTTTTATTGTTAATCAATCACATTTGTCCCCATTTTTCCCCCATTGCTCTCTCCTACCCTGCTCCCCCCTCTCCCCCCTCAGGCAATCCTCCCTGCCCCGTTGTCTTTGTCCATGGGTCCTTTGTATACATGTTCCTTGACCCTTCCCCTTCTTTCCCCCATTACCCCTCCTCTTTCCCCTCTGGTCACTGTCAATTTGTTCTTTATTTCCAAGTCTCTGGTTCTTTTTCACCATTTGCCATCTAAATATCTTTTTTTTTAATAAAGTGTCTGTTCAAATTTTTTGCCCTTTGTTAATTTTATTGTTTGTTTTCTTATTGTTGAGTCTTAGGAGTTCTTTACATATTCTGAATGCAAGTCCTTTTCAGAGAAATGGCTTGCAAATATTTTCTCTCAATCTTTGGCTTCTCTTTCCCATTCTTTTGAATATCAGAAATTAAGTCCAAATTACTGATTTGTTCTGTTATGAATTTTGTTTTCAGTGTTATACCTAAAAAAAATCTTGACCAACAAGATTGCAAAGTACTTTTTCTATATTTTCTTCTAGAGTTTTAAAGCTTGACATTGAAGCCTATGATCCATTTTGAGTTAATTTTTGTATGTAATTTGAAGTATGTATCCAAGTTATTTTGCATACACCCACACACAAACACACTCACACACAGCCAATTGTTCCACTACTACTTGTTGAAAAGGCTATCCTTTCTCCATTCTATTGGTTTGCACTTTTGTGAAAAATCAATTATCCATACATTTTAAGTGTGAGTTTTTTGGACATCTTATTCTGTTCCATTAATCTATTTGTCTAAGTTTATCCAATATAAAGATGTTTGATGTCTGTAGTTGTATAATAATTTTTGAAATCCAATAATGTTAGCCTCCATCTTTGATTTTTTATTTTTTTCAAAGTTGTCTATTCTATGTCCTTTGTATTTCCAAATGAATTTTTGAATCAGTTTGTCAAGTTCTAAAAAAATGAAAAAAGGTCTGCTGGGATTTTGATTGGGATCTTTCTGTTATGAATTTCAAATTTAATTTCATTACGGTAAGAGAACATGCTTTGTATGAATTGAATTATTTAAATTTATTGTGATTTCTTTTATGGTCCCAATATGGTACATCTTGGTAAATATTCTGCATGTACTGTACTTGAAGAACTTTGCATGTTGCTATTGTTTAAGTGAGTTTTGGCAAGTGTCAGTCAAAGCTGTTGACAGTTGTTTAAACATCTATAATATCCTTGTAGCTTTTCTGCTTGTCTTCTCTCAGTGACTGACTCCGATTGAGATGTCCCTATTTATTCTTGCAGTTCTATCAGTTTGCTTCATGTATTTCAAACTTATCTTATTATGTGTATAAACCTAATTGATTATATCCTTTTGAATAATTGGCATGCTTGAATTTGAATTGAGAGCTTCCTTATCCCTGGTAATATTCTTTACTCTGAAATCTACTTGAATATTAATGTAGCCATTTCACTAATGCTAGCATGGTATATCTTTGTCCATACTTTTTGTTTAACCTAGTTTTGCCTTTATATTTTAAAACGCACCACTTCTTTTAGGCTTCTTAGAATGAACTAGGAAATATTCTTTCTTCTTGTATTCATTGGAAGAGTTTGGGAAGAATTGGTATTAATGCTTTTTAAATGTTTGGTGGAATTTACAAACCATCTGGGTCTAGTCTTTTCTTGGTGGGCAGTTTTTAAATTACAAATTCAATTTCTTTACCTGTTATAGGATTACTCAGATTTTCCATCTCTTCCTGGGTTCATCTCTGTAGTTTGTGCCTCACTAGATATTTGTGCATTTCACGTACATTATCTAATTTGTTAATACACAGTTGTCCATGGTATTTCCTTATAGCCCATTTTATTTCTGTAAAGTTGGTAGTAGTGTCCTTTCATTCATATTTTATTTTAGTAATTTCAGTCTTTTTTTTTTTTTTGGTTAGTCTAGTTAAAGGTTTGTCAATTTTGTCCATCTTTTCGAAGAACCAAATTTTGGTTTCATGATTTTTTTCTATTGTTTTCCTCTTACTGATTTCATTGCTTTATGTTCTAATCATTATGATTTCTTTCATTCTCCTTGCTTTGGGTTTAATTTGCTGCTCTTTTTTCCGTATCTTAAAGAGGAAATTCAGGCTATTGATTTGAGATCTTTCTTATTTTTTAACATAGGCATTTATAAATATAAATCTTCTAAGCATTCCCCATAAGATTTGGTATGTTATATATTCGTTTTCATTCATCTCAAAGAATTTTCTAATTTCCCGTGTGATTTCTTCTTGTAACCCATTGATTACGTAGGGAAGTTTAGTTTCCACATATTTGTGAATTTCTCAAATTCTTTCTGTTATTGATTTCTACTTTTATTCCACTGTATTCAAATAACACTTGGTATGATTTCAACCCTTTTAAGTTTATTAAGCTTTGTTTTAAGGCCTAGCACATTGTCTGTCCTGGAGAGTGCTTCATCTGCCCCCAAGGAGATGGTATGTTCTACCTTTAGTATTTTACAGATGTCTTTTTAGTCTAGTTGGCTTGTGTTGTTCAAGTCTTCTGTTTCCGGATGGTCTTCTGCTTGCTTGTTTCATCCACTGCTGAAAGTGAGGTATTGAAGCCTCCAGCTATTGTACTATTGTTGAATTCTTTATATTTCTCTCTGATTCTGTTAGTTTTTTTCTTCATGTTTTCCCATGCAGGCACACAACAGACTCTCGGTTCCATCTCCTGAACTCAGGGAACCCTTTGGGCTCTGCCTGGGGTGCCCTGGAAACTCTCCCCGGCTACTAGTATGGGGCAATCATAGGGGTTACCTTGTTTGTTTCTTGTCTCTGAAGGATCACAGCCAAGTGCCTGACATCCAGAGTGTTGGAAATCATTTTCTCTTCTTCTCTCTCTCTCTCTCTCTCTCTCTCTCTCAATCTCTTTGTAATCTCAAATGAAAGGGTAAACCTGCTTCCTCTCAGACTCTTTTGGCCAGAAAAAGAACAGTCAGTTATATTTAAGTAACATTTTTGCAATATCTTAAAATAGGGTTAATAAACTTCCTCTTAAAGGGCTGGATAGTATATACTATTAGTAAACTATTACTGTTATTATAACGTTACTATTTTAGGCATTTTTGGCCACCCAGTCTCTGTCATTGTTGAACCCAAAGCAGCCATAGACAATACATAAATAAATGAATATGGCTGAGTCCCAATAAAACATTATTTATAAAAACAGATGCTGGTAGTCTGGCTATGATTTGCCAATCCTTTACTTAAAATGCTATCTTTGTTTTTGTTTTTTTTTCCTTCAATTTCCTTTTATGTGACCCTTCCTCTTGTTAGTCAAGTTAGGTAATCAATTAATTTGCTACAAATGGGATGCAAAGAAAAAAAACTGAAAATATTTTTTAACTGACAAAATTATTTCTTCAGAATTAAAACAGAAATTTCAAGGGAAGAAGAGCAGAGAGTTTCTGCCATAGTACCAGAAATAGAAAGGAAGAAGAAAAAGAGCCAGACAACCCCACACATACTCTTTCCATCTTCCCCACACTGCCCTCCCCCGAACCCTCACAGCAGTAGGTGATAATCACTGGAATGAAGGAGATGAGGGAAATGAAGATGTGATATTTATTATCTAGGGGGTGGGGTTGGAAATGAGAAAAGATGACAAGAGTAAAGCACACGGAGAAGACAGGAATGAGCACTGGGATGTTCTGATTACAGCCTAGGGTGAGTGCCAAGGACACTGAAAATCTGTGCCAATATCTACAGGCCATGAGTCACCATTTTGGGGAGCACATTACCTATTCCCTTTATTTCCGTGGGCTAAGGGGCTTATGTTGGCAGCTCCTGGCATAATACTTGGTACACTATCATTAAGCAGAACATTTACTCATTCACAGCCTTTGATGAGCTCTCTCCAGGCAGCTCTGTGTGGATATTCCCCCTCTTTAATAGCCAAACACTCTGAAATTGTCATCTTTCAAAACAGACAGTGTGATCCTTGTCACTTGGAAAGGGATGGCAGTATGAAAAGGAAAGTCCCAATAGATATTTGGGTGAAAAATAAAACTGTTGCAACCCATCTCTATTATATCAAACTATCCCAAATATATCCTCTAAGTTAAGTGAAAATCTATGTATTCTTTTCTGAGTGAAATACCCGATAGAGACTAATTATGTCCCATAGATATGACAGAACTTCAAGCTGGGATGAGGAAATACTCTTAACCACTGTGTGGTCCATAGTTGCTGATTTAGGAATTCAGTTTTCTTTTTTTAAATTTTAATTTTAATTTATTGATTTTTGGAGAGAGAGAGGAAGGGAGAGAGAAAGAGAGGAAGAGAGAGAGGGAACAAGAGAGAGACATTGATTTGTTCCACTTCATTGGTTGATTCTTATATGTGCCTTGACTGGGGATGGAACCCACAACCAGAGCATCAGTGTATTTGGGACAGTGCTCTGACCAACTGAACTATCCAGCCAAGGCCTAGAAATTCAGTTTTCTTCATCTTTGAATTTATTGTATTTTCTAGTTGTTTTAAGCTCTTTGTTATTTGCCTGACACTGATTCTACTAGTTAGCAGTTTTATCTACACAATTAATTAGTATCATTTAGGAATTGTGCAAAATTTTCTGTTCTGTGTCGACTCCTGTGATGGCACCCGCAGAGCACCATTATTAGTAGAATAACGAGAGTATTAGTGCTGGGAGAGCATGAAAAATCATCAATTCCAACTTGCACATCTGAGGCCCTGACAAAAGAAGGAGTATATCCAACATCACACATGTGGAACTAAAACTAAGATTAGAGGTTTTCTCACCCTAATCCATGTTCTTTTCAGGGTGACATGCCATGGATGGTGTCATTTAGTTGAGAAATTTCCTGGTGGAAATTGAAATATGTCTTAATAATTATCGAGATTCCCTAGGTTGGGGAAGCCCCCTAACAGCACAAAATAATTTTGCAAAATCAATATAAAGACAACCAGTGACTTACTGTGACACTCCACTAGCCTATCCAGATGTCACCAAAGACAATGTCAGTAGTGTAAAGCGTCAATCCCAGAGCACTGTGAACTACCTCACGCAACAACAGCCAGCTGGTTTCATTGATCTATTTCTGGTTGTTGTTCTCTCTTACCAGCACTCTTTTTCTTTACACTCAGGTCCCTCACAGTTGATTCAGAAACACAGAGCCATGGCCAGGTGGCTCAGTTGGTTGGAGCATCCTCACCATACGCCAAGGTCATGGGTTTGATCCCTGATTAGGCTATATAAAATTACTGCTGAGAAACAGCAGCCTCAGTCCCTTAGCCCGCATGCCTTACAGGTAAAGCACCTTTTCTAAAAAATTTGTGGGAACATAAAGTGAATTATTGAAATTCCTAATGTAACTGAGTATAGCAATAATGCTCACTGTCAGGATTGCTTATGTAGGTACAAAACTGTAGAATTTTTTAAATGCTTCCATATTCTCCGATGTTTACCTCACCTTAACCATAGACAAGGAGGCCAGGTGTCACTGATCACATTTTAGAGCTGCAAAAACAAACCCAGAGACTTTAACTGATTTATCCCAGCAGTAAAGCCAGATATTGCATCCAGGTTTCTTGACTTCCAGTCCATTCGCCCTTTCAATACCCACACCCACAGCAACCGGCTAGTGAAAGGAAGAAACAGTGGTGATGGAGTGGAGGTGATGACAGAGGCCAAAGAATAGGTAAATTGAGTAGCCATCTGACTATTTTAAAACTTGGTTCAGAGTTCTGTCATTCTATAAACTGATTATTATTCTTGGACCCAACTGTACCCGTTGTTTTTTTTTTTTTGCCCTTCCATGTGAATATACCAAATTATTTTAATCTGTGTTTTCAAATTTTACTTAACTTTAACTTCCTGTAGTCAGATTCCTCTTCAGGTAGTGAACCAGGAGTGACCTGAAAAACTGGCAGAAAATAATGTGGATGATGATAATAATGACAATAACAACCCAAGGCCCGTCATCTATAGGATTAGAGTTTCTTTTGAAACTGAGGAACAGCATAAAAAAAATGTGAAGACAGATGTTAAATATCTGCCACTAGATGAAAGAATTCCTTATTCAGTGATTGATATGACGTCTGAGGAACTAACTCCATGTGTTAAAACAGAGCAGAAAACGTGAGTACAAAGGTATTATGCAAACAAAGAACAGCATTTCCATGTGTATAAGTTTAACTGGCTCTGGCTGAAGTGAGCTCAGGGGCACCTTCCCCAACACGGACAAGGGAGTCTGGGATTTGTATCTAAAACATTTTCCACGGTTAGATCACTGTTCACACAAATGTAATGTGGTAGTTTCCAGTAGGGTATCCTGAGCAAGAATCTGCTAGTGAAGAAAATATGGGCAAATATTTTAAATGTTTCCAAGTTAGATGTGAACAAACACAAAATTAGTATGTGATGATAGCATCGGGCAACGTCAAGTAAAGCAGATAATATCTCCATGTCACGTTTCTTCCACATACAACTGCGCCATCGGAAAACACCAGGGATCGAAGCACGAAGAAACGCACCTACCTTCTAAACTTCAAACAGAAAAACCTATTCACATGCCTCTCTGTAGCATTTAAATTTAAATGAAAACTACAACTGATCTTGCTCCCTAAAATGTTCATATACATACTTTTAATTGAGCACTTTGTGCTCTTTATAAAATAGGTTGTATGAACTTTATAAAATGCCACACAGCCTTGAATAATGTCAATTACTACACTAATAATCCAAAAGAAGAACAAAATGTAGTATCTCTTCCCATCTGGGCAGTGAACATTTTTACAACTGCTAGCCTTGCTTTCACGTAAAGCTTCCTGTTTACGTCAGTACACGTAACTCTCCACTCCTGAGTCCCTGTTCCCCGTATTCCCCTCTCCCTACGCGATACCCGGGCTGTGAGAGTGATGGGCACACAAGGGAAGAAACACCCCAGCCGAGCTCTGAGGATACAGGAAAAGTGCCGGCCGACAGAAACCTCGTCCTTGGTCCTTGACAGCGGAAAGCTCACGATTTGGAATATGAAAAGAAACTATCTAAGAAAACTGGGAATTCCATGGGAAAAGGAGATAAATTAAATAGGTGAATGACAGTGAAAATAAGTGTGGCCCTTTCCCTCATTTGCCAGAAGGACGTCTATTGAATACGACGAAGTCACTTAATCTCTTTGAAAGTGAGTTTCGTGGTTTGCAAAGAGATTATTTAACTCTAGTTCAGAGGGCCTTTGAAGGAATTAAATGTAAAAGTTATTTAGAAATGTATTTTAATCTATAAAGCACTATAAAAATAATATAAATGGTCTTTTTTTATTCTTGTCTATTGCTTCTTTCATCATCTTCATTATTCTGTTCTAACTTCTCATTAACCTTTTTCTTCTTTCTTTATTCTGTATTTAACTTTAAAACGTGAAAGCTTTTATCACAATTCACACATAGTTGAAAACCCACTTGTCCTGGGTAGTACTTCAACTCACTGAAGTGCCAAGTTCTGTACATCTTTTGAGCCCAGAGTCAGACCTCTGCACCCCAGGCAGGGCCAGGCCTGTCTTTCACCAGCGCTGCCTCATGTGGCCAGTTACGGGTGAATGGAGTCTTGAAGCCCTTTCTCTTTTGAGTCTGGTTGGTGTTCAAAATGAACGAAAAATCCCCTGGTAGTGGAAATAATTATGGTTTTGCAGGGTCACTTTAAAAATACAAGCATCTTTCCTATTGTTTTTCTTTTCTTTTAAATAACCCAGAAGTAATGAGATTTCCCAGGGATTAACTTGCTCATCTGACCCAATCTGGCTCAACATCTTGACAATGTCTGGTGAAAAGATGTGACTACCACAAACATAGCTTCTCATCCCCTACACCATGTTTTACTCATTACCTGGCAAAGGTACAAGCCAACATTCTCGTAAACCTCCTGATTTCCCGTTCATAATTTAGGGAAGTAAACCATGGCCGAGAAACCACATGAAACTCCATTAAATGAATCTAAATAAATTAGATCTCTGCAAATGAATCACCGCTTACCCAAATTCCATGTACTGCAAGAGAGACAGGAATGGTCAATAAATACCAGACTCCCAATAACCACAGAACACAGACTCGATCTCAGGGACAATCCCGTAGGAAGTGCATGTAAAAAGAAAGCAGTATCTACAACTCCCAGTCACAGCTAGAGATGTACAGATCAAACAGCAGCCCCCATGTCTGTGTAACTGCCTCAGCACCCAGGATAACTTAGGGAAACTGTCAGAACATTAACACCAATGCCAGTTTTAGACAGGAGCAAAGAAGGCAAGATATTAAGTATTGAGGACTGCCTTGGAAGAATGCACATAAAGTAACTTAAATTGCACAACTTTTTCATGATTACAGTAAGGCCATTTTTCTTGGTAAAAGATTATGCTAGATTGTCCTTTATTCCTTAAACAAATGTTTGTGGAGTGTTTATTTGGGTTTCAGGGACTGTGCTGGGAACATAATAATCAACAAAATTATATTTCCTATTCTCAAGTGCCAAATGTAATCACTGCCTATTTTTCATAAATAAAGTTTTATTAGAACACAGTCATTTGGTTACATGTAGCCTATGGCCGGCTTTATGCTATGATGAGTCAGTTAGTTGTGACAGAGGACATATGGTGAAAAAGTCTAAAATATTTACAATCTGTCCCTCTACAGAAAAAGTTTGCCAATCCCTGGTCTAGAGGGAGAGATGGACAAGTATATAAGAAATTATAACACCGTTTAATAAGAGTTATGATATAGGAATTTTGCAGTCTCAAATCAGGATTGTAAGGATTAAGGAAAACTGAGGTAACATTTAAACTGAGGCCTAAAAATGAACAAGTAGCCACCAGCTGATGGGAAGAGAAAATATTCCAAGGGAAGGTCACGTGCAAAAACCTGGAAGCCAGAGACAGCATGTCCCATTCTGAGGACTGAACGGGCGGCATGTCAACTTGGCTACAATGAGGAAAGTGAAGGGAGTGGGGATGAGAGGTGATGGCAAAGGGAAAAATTAAGAACCAATCACAAACGTTCCTTTACCTCATCTGAAGAAGTTTGGAATTTTTTTGTGGGCTTAAGATGTGGAATGAAATAATTGAGCTGTATGAATCTATGATTTGGTATTTAGATAAGATTTATGATAAGGCTCATTTCTAATATAGTCACCAGGAAACAAAAGCAATGAACTTGGAAATTGAGATTCATGAGGAAATATAATATTCAAATTAATCTATTCTTTCATCCCCCACCAACCCATGGCTCTGGGAATGAAGTGGCTGCGACAACATAACATTACAATTTCCTGTAACTCTTAAGTCCTGCCCCAGTTTGGGCTGACAGTACAGCTACGGCACCTCTGAAAGAAAGTCAGTGACCGTACTAAGGATGAAGCCAACCTGCCCTGCTGGAAAACGGAGGCCACTGAGGCAATTTAGGTTGGCTTTCCCTGCAGAAAGTCTGTGTAATGCCTCATGGGTTTGCCCTCTCTCATTGGCTGCTCCATTTCAGCCTTATTTTCTTACTTTTTCTCTTTTTGACCTCTTAACTTTGAAGCGCCCCAGCACTCAACCTGCAGACCTATTCTCTATCTACACTAACTCATTTAGTAAGAAAATCAGAATTACTGCTTTAAATCTCGCCAATAAGCCAGTGGTTCTTAAATGTGTATGTTTATTATTTTTTAAGATTTTGTTTATTTTTTTGGTTGGGGAGGACTTTTTAATTGTATTTTTTCCCTTACTATTTATCCCCCATATCCTCTCCACCCCACAATCACTACACTGTTGTCCATGTCCATGAATTCCTTTTCCTTTTTGATTGACCCCTCCACTCCCAATGTCCCCCCATAGCTGTCGTCCTGTTCTCTCTCTCTGAGTCTGTCCCCATTTTACTTGTTAACTCAGTCTGTTCATTAAATTGCACATATGTGTGAGATCATATGGTATTTGCCTTTCTCTGACTGGCTTATTTCACTTAGCATAATATTATTATCCAGATCCATCCATGTAATTGCAAAGGGTAAAATTTTCTTCTTTTTTTATGGTGGAGTAGTATTCCATTGTGTAAATGTCCCATAGTTGTTTTATCCACTCATCTATTGATGGACACTTGGGCTGCTTCCATATCTTGATGATTGTAAATAACTGTAATGAACATAGGGGCGCATATATGCTTTTAAATTAGTGTTTTGAGTTTCTTTGGATAGATTCCCAGAAGTGGGATTGCTGGGTCAAAAGGCAGATCCATTTTTAATTTTCTGAGGTATCTCTATACTGCTTTCCACAGTGACTGCATCAATCTCCATTCCCACAAATATTACAGAAGGGTCCCACTTTCTCCAAATCCTCACTAGCATTTGTTTTTTATTAATTTATTGATGATAGCCATTCTGACCAGCTATGGTCATTGCCATATGGTGTGAGGTGATATCTCATTGTGGTTTTAATTTGAGTTTTTCTGATGATTAGTAACACTGAACATCTTTTCATATGCCTATCACCATCTGTATGTCCTCTTTGGCGAGCTGTCTATTCAGGTCCTTGTCCATTTTTTTACTTGGGTTGTTTGTTTCTTTGGTGTTGAGTTTTGTAACTTCTTTATACATTTTGGATATTAACCCTTTATCACATGTATCAGCAAATATGTTCTCTCATTCTGTGGGGTTTCACTTTATTTTGTTGATGGTTTCCTTTGCTGTGCAAAAGCTTTTTAGTTTGATGCAGTCTTATTTTTTTTTTGTTTCCCTTCCCATGAGGAGATATATCAGATAAAATATTGCTATGAGCAATGTTTGAGATTTTGCTGCTTATATTTTCTTTCATGATTTTTATGGTTTTGAGTCTAACATTTAATTCTTAAAATCATTTTGAATCTATTCTGTGTCGGGGGTAAAAAAGTGGTCTAGTTACATTTTTCTGCACATGTCTGTCCAATTTTCCCAACACTATTTATTGAATAAACTATCTTTAGCCCATTGTATGTGCTTGCTTCCTCTGTCAAATATAATTGGCTGTAAAGATGAGTGTTTATTTTGGGGCTCTCTGTTCTGATCCCTTGGTCTATTTATGCTGCTTTTGTAATATCCGTCTGCTTCATTCAGTCTGTTTTTATGCCAGTACCGTGCTGCTTTGATTACCATGGCCTTATAGTGTAGCTCGATGTTAGGTAGTGTGATTCCTCCAACTTTGTTCTTCTTTCTCAGAATCACTGTTGTTGTGCTGGGCCTTTTGTGGTTCCATATAAATTTTTGAAATATTTTTTCTATGTCATAGTTAGAATATCTTGAAGATTCACTAAAGCAAAATGTTTTTCAGCATAGAATGCAAGGGTTAGCATGTGCTAGAAAAGGACAAATGAGAAAAAATTCTCTCTGGACCTCAAAACCAGTTGGGACATATACCCTACAGTGCCACTTGGATTTGACAAGAGGACAAAAAATTACATGTGCCTGGCATGTCAGTTTCATAAATGATTATAATGAGAGAAAAGTCTAGGCAAGTAGGTCTGATTTTGCAACTTTGTAGAGTGTAAACCACTTCATGGAATACAGATGACAAGTTTTAAGATGAGATGAGACTTTGTTCAAGAGCTATTTTAGGAAGACTAATCAGAGGGAAGTCTGAATTGAGGGAGAGAGAAAATTGAAGGAAAGAGAAACTGGTGGCAGAGAGAGATTAGAGGGAGAGATAGAAGTTAGGGTTTATTGTAATAGCTGCAGCCTGAAGTGATAAAATCTTGAACTTGTATTGTTTGATCCTCCCAATTCCTGGACATTAAAGTCTGGGTGAAGAAAGCACTTTGGCCACGATTTCAAGATGCTCGTGGCTTTGCCAGACAGAATTATAGCCACCTGTGAGTTAAAACAGAGCTCAAAACACAAATCCAATTTAACCTGGTCTTGGTATGCTACGCATATTATAGGACAGACCTTTTGTCTTCTCTTCAGCAATTCACTGAAGATAACCTCAGGTCTGAGAGGCAGAAAATTGGATGCTACTGAAAAGGGCGGTCTGAGAGAGGACTAAGTACCTCACTGATTGTAATGGCTCCAAAATCAAGCTTGCTGCTCTCTTAAATGCAGAGGGGGCGTGTGTGGTGTTCTCTTATACAGTACTCCAGAATCCTTTTGCCTGTTTTAAAGATCATTATTCCATTCAAGTACAAACTGGACTTTCATGGGCATTAAACAATATATATCACAAAGCTTTGATGGATGTCAGTTAGGCTTGGGGAAGATTTTTTGCTGTTCTTGGAATTGTTTTCTCTCACCAAAGAGGAAGTTGGATTTCCAGTTTACGGTAGAACACTAACAAGATAGAATACTTACTGAGCCTGCCTAAAAATTTAGTAACTATTGAATATAGAAATAAATGTCACATGACCAATTATCTAGTAACTACAGAAAGTAGTTCTGGTCTTACGATTACTTACCTAACCTCCATTTTGCCCTAGAATGAAATTTATAGAGAGGATTATAGTCCAACTAATTTGACTTAAGAAATAAAGAAAAAGAGGATTGGATCTTTTGAGAGTCTAACATGTTCTCGACACTTTGCTAGGCCCTTGGCATATATTATTTCATTCAAACCTTACAACAACTTTGTAAGGTAAATATTACTATTATCATCTTAAAAATGAGAAAATAGAGCCTCAGAGAAGTAGTATCACAGAGAAGTATATAAAATGTATGGAAGTTGGGGTTTTACTCTATGTCAGTCTCTCAAATTTTGGCAATAATTGTATAGGAAAGTATGTGACCAATTTCCAAGTGAAATACAGTACATAAGAACTACTGATTAGCATTAAAAGAAAAGAAAGGAAGAAAGGCAATTCCAACATGTAAGGTACTTTATATGTGCTACCTCTTTAATACTAGTCCCATTTTATAGATGTGGAAATTAAAGACCTGGGATTAAATTCTGTCTTCCACTGCACAATATCATAGAAAGCTAGAATAAAAAGGTACCTTATCTCATCCAACATCTTCATTTAGCAGATGAGTAAGTAGAAGCAAATAGGTTAAATGATTTATCCAAAGGCAAACAAGTTGTCAGCAATCAATAGTTCTTATGATTGCTTCTGAGTTTCTTACCAAGCACACAGGCCCTGTGTTCTCCTAAATGATGAACACTATCACTCAAGGTCTAGCCTTGCTGAACTATCTGTAAGGGTTCTGTATCTTCAGGGTTGCTCCTTTGTTACTCCAAATACCTATCTTTCACCACATCTTTCCTGTTTAGAGCAATGATTCCTAACTTTGGGTTTTTAATAGTCGGTTTTTTTAAATCTGTTTCTGTTCAATTTATCTTAATTTTTTTGTGCATCCGTGGTGCTTCTATCCATCCTGTTGCTTGTGATAGAAAATGGAAACCACACTGAGTAACTCAGTCTGTCTCACCTGGCTCACACAATGACCCCATGGTCTATTTATGCTGCTTTTGTAATATGTGTCTGCTTCATTCAGTCTCCACTATCTGCCATTTATCTGGCCCACATTACCACCTCACCTAGCCCTATGCCGTCACCTCCTGATGGATATCCCCCACTGAACACCCCATCTCTCATCACTTTTGTTCTCTAGCTACCTGTTCTCCACAAAACCAGAAGTCTTTTAAAAATCTTTTAAAGTACTAATCTTATGTTTTAGATCTCTTTAAAATGCTTCAATGACTTCTAGTGCACTTCAGATCAAATTTAAAACTGTAAATGGCCTTCAAGTGCTTGTATAATCCACCCCTTGGCCTTGCTTTGCACCTCTCTCTTCTTCCATCACTACACTTCAAACCAATTGACTGCCTCTCATTCCTCAGATGCCTTTAGCACTGCTGTATTTTATCAGTTTAATTGTCATTTCCAGAGACACTTTTCCTGTTCCCTCAGCCTAAACTGGGTGTCCCTTTTTCATTCATAGAACCCTGTATTTTTGCTTTGTTACACTTATCTCAATTTCTAAATACCTGTTTACTTTTGTGGTTAATTGTTGACTTTTTTTCTCCCTCCCTAAACTGTAAAGAACATAAAGGTAGAGACTGGCTCCAAATCCTCTGCCTTATCAAAGCGCCTGATACATAGTAGAAGCTCATGAATATTTGGTAAGAAGATAAATAAGTACATGTTCAAGAATAACTCAATTATTCTAAGGTTTGCATTGGGATTCTCTAAAAATAGAATTTTTAATTTATTTACTTTGATTTAAAAAAATTAAGTTTTTATAGTACAATTGATAGTGGCCATGAGAATATATTTTACTTTCTAAAAAGTATTTAATGAATGACCACTTTCTTTGCCTACTCCAAGCTCATTTTCTTTTAAAATAATGAAAAGTAAGAAAGATCTGGCCTTAATCAATTTTCCCTCAATTTTACTGTTTCCTGATCAACCCTAGTCCTGGAGATGATAAAATGTCCACAGAGTAAGTGAAAAAGGATTCCTGGCTTACATGAACAAGGGCAGATACAGTAACCTACTCAGAACAAAGCACACACACACACACACAACAAGATGTGACATAAGACTGGTTTTATATACATAAAGCAGAAAGTACTAACTCCTCAAAAGGGATCTGCCTAAGAAATATATGACAATAAATAAATTAGAAGTTCTCGCCTAGCATTTACTGACTGGCAGACATCATAATTCAGTTTTATGCTTATGAAATATCTTTGAAAAAACTACTGGAAAAAAATTTTCTGCTAGTTTCCTGTCAATTAACTGCTCATACTGAGTACAGTAAACAGTATTATCATAAAATCTAGGTAATTCAAGAAAAAGCACATATGTATGTATGTGTATATTTCATACACATATACTTACATGTCAATGCTACTGAAGCAAGAGGGATTGTTCTTAGCATCTTGGGTTGCACACAAATTCTTCATGTAATTTTCCCTGTGTGGATACAGCCACTATAACATGTATTCTCTCACATAAATTCTACTTGAAGAATACAACTGAATCAACACTTAGAGCTAATTTCACTACAATTTTGACATCATTATAAGTAATAAATCAGTTCTCAATCAACTCTTCTGCCAAACTTCTTCAAACCTTTTGTAGAATCAGGTAGAGTAGAAGTATTTATATAAGTGAAATAACCTGCTAACTTTATCTTGCTTTGTGAATGTTATAAATAGGATCTCCTCTCAGATGCATAAATCATTATCCTTTGTGAGTCTGACGAGGCTTCTGTTTGCCAGATGGAAGTAAAAAGTGACAGTACACGCCGTGCGTGCTCCAAACCCTGCTGTCAAGGCTTTCGTGAAATGAGATGTCTCTAAACGTCCCATTGTAGTCCAGATGTGTTGGGCCTGGCCTGAAAAAAAAAAATTATAATAAAACAGCTACAGGTACAGGCAGGAATCTGTTCCAACTTCTTCAGGAAGTTTGCTTGAAATTTCTTAATGACAGTTAAAATAAAAGGCAGTGCAGAGCACAGAGCTAGAGAACATCATCAAGACCTGCTTGAAAATACTGGAAAATGACAGGTTATTCTAAGCCTCAATCACTATGCTCTGGAACCTAGGTTTAAAAAAAAAAAAAAAAAGTGCCTCCATTAGGTTACAGGATACCTCCTGGCCAGCAGAGGGCAAAATCAAGAAAACTGGTACTTTTCCCTTGCACTTCCACATACCTTCCTCTATGGCATGAGTGAATGCTTGCGTCCCTCCACAATTCATATGTGAGGAAAGATTCTTTCCTCATTACGTCTTCTAACATACCTTGTATTATATGCCATTGTGTTTTTTTAAAGCAAATTATCCAACACTTAAAATAAAGCAAAAAAATAGACCACGTGTTCTTTTAATGTTAGACTGAACACTGTCCAGCAGGTTTATTTTTAAGGATTATTTGACTCTTGGGGGGCTAGGGGTAGTGTTGTTTGGCTGCTGGTCAAAGGACCAAACCCTAAAGTTTCATCTTATTTTGCAGATTTTTATTTAGTAAAATTTCAAATGACTTCTCTCTGGGACAAAATGTAAACCCAAGGGCTATGGGTAGGCTCCCTAAGACATTAACCAGTTTGGGATATAATCTGGCAATCTTATTTCAACATTCTTTCCTCAATGCCTATAAGTACTCAGTTCTTCAAACATTTTTGGACTTGGTTTTATTATTCTTCTGACTCTCTTGTTAATGAATTAAATCTTAGCACATGTCGATTATATATTTGTATGAAAATTATGGTTTTGAATTTTTTAAAAATTATATGAGCACTATGTACTGTAGGTGTTATTATGAATTCTTACTTAGTTCCCAAACCAATCATATAAAATATTACCATTCCCAGTATAGAAATGAGGAAATACAGGCTTGAAATATGAAAATGAAGAAGGACAGAGTTGAAGGGATTTCTCTGAATTTACATAGCAGGAAAACTGCCAAGATGGGCTTTAACCTCAAAACTCTGATTTAGAGCCTGAGTCATGGTCACAAATACCCTTTTGCTGGAATTTCAGAGCATCCTGTATGCCCTGAGGCAGGGCCAAAGAGTAGCAGCAGAAGAGAGAATATCCATGAGCACGGTGCTATTTGTTACTATGGGTTCGTAGGATAGATTGATGAATTCTATTCATTCATACATTCATTCAACAAATATTAACTTTGGGTGGAATAAGTTAGAACTCATTATTGTCTGAAGCCACCAGGATGTAATGGCCTGAATTAGGTTTTAAAAAATGAATTATGCAAATATAGATGGAAGGGATCGAGTTTAATGGCAATTTTTAAATTGAGTTGAAAAAGAGTGGTAGTATGAGATGAGAATACTGAACAGAATTAATAAAAGTTTTAAAGTCTGTTGAATATTAGCAAAATATGCACTTCAAGAGGGAGGCGATGAAAAGCTATTCTCTGCACTGGTCAGATAATACTAGGAACGCTGTGTCTGTTTCTAGATACCATATTTGAAGGATATTAATAAACTAGAGGACGTCTCCTGAAGAAGGACCAAGATGATTAAATAATTAAAACTGTCATAAGAGGAATGGTTGATATTAGCCTGAAACATGAAAGCTTTCATCAAATATTTAAAAAGGCATTATGTAAAAAGAGAAATAGAATTATTTAATATTGGCTCAGAGATTAGATATTTGTTCAACAGATGAAAATTATAGAAATCCATATTTCAACTCAGTAAAGGAAGAACTTTTCTAATAGTAATTCAATGGGCTCAAGTGAGCCTCCGGGTTTGTTATTGTTCAGATTAAATACCCTGATAGGTGCCTGATTTGTTAATCTTATTTATTGAGGCATAACCTGCATAAAATAAAGTGCAGTGATCTTAAACGTACAACTCAATGAATTTTTATGTATGTAAACCAACATCCAAATCAGGAGATAGTACATTTCCAGATCCCCAGCCAAAGAGGCTGTGCTCCCGTGGAGTTTACAGTCTAGAGGAAAAGACCAAGATTCGAGAAGTACAACATAGTAAGACCATAGGGAAGGCCTAGGTTCTGTGAGCACATCTGACAGGGAATTGAACCTCATCTAGGGGTAAGGTGAGGTATGCCAAGGATGAGACGTTGAAACAGGTTTGAGAGATGATAAGAAGTTAACGTGGTAAAGGGTGAGTTTGTTTTGGAGTTTTTTGCAGGATGGGTACAATGTATGCAAAGTCTCACCCTTCAAAAGGCAAGTGAGTGAGCGTGGAATGTTCAAGAAACAGAAACAACTATGAAGGGGAACAGAATAAAATTTCAGATAAACATGCACCAACAAAAGAATATGATAGCCCTGACTCGTGTGGCTCAGTGAACGGGTTGGGCATTGTCCTGCAAAACCGAAAGGTTGCCAATTCACTGTTTCATTCCTGGTCAGTACACATGCCTCAGTTGTGGGCCAGATCCTCCCGAATCAATATTTATCTCACACATCAATCTCTCTCTCTCTTTCTCCCTTCCTTCCTCTCTCTCTAAAAATCAATAAGTACAATATTTTTTAAAGAGCCCTTAGGTGATGCCTTTCAAATAAATAATAATTCTATTAAAAATATGGCAATTTTTCTTATGTCTGAGTTTCCCAGAACCTTCTATTTATGCCAAAGGTCCCCTCTCCTAAATCTATCCTCCCAATTCTTGCAGTCTCCCCATGTTTTATTTCTTATACTTATGGTACCTGGTCTTTCCAGCTGCTTATTACATAAATATTTCTCTAGGGATTCTACATGTTTTAAGGTGAAAGACTTGATCCCTACTTCCTTAAGAATGAGAAAGGAGAGGAAAGAAGCCACTGATATTTTGTTAGGAAACATCTTCATGGGATAAAAATTAAGGGTCATCAAGGAACATGTATAAAGGACCCATGGACAAAGCTGAAGGGGGGCAGGATTGAGGATGGGAGGTGGGGATGGGTGGGGTGGGGGAGAGTGGTGGTGGGGAAAATGGAGACAACTGTATTGGAACAACAAGAAAGAAGAAAGAAAGAAAGAGAGAGAGAGAGAGAGAGAGAGAGAGGGAAAGAAAGAAAGAAAGAAAAAGAGAATTACAGTCACAACAAAAAAATTAGAAAAAAAAATTACATCATGTGTCTCAACCTAGACAAGCAGTCTCATCAAAGTGCTATTAATTAAGTATAAAGAAAAAATGTTATTTAAAAATACTAATAATTACTATAAATTAAGATATCAAACATTTTGGATAGTCTTTTCAATTATATCTACAGTTTTTGTGGAATGCCTTGATTTTAACTTCCTATAAATTGTAATAATAGCTAAATTAAATGTAAGTTCACTCTGAACCAGGCACTTGTAAGATCTTTCAATGTGTTTATTCATATAATTCTCACCATGAGAACTGTGAGAATTCTTCACTGTGACCTGAAGTACCTTTTCAGTCCTCTCCCAGCTCTGACCCACTTAGCTGCCCGTGTATGAACTAGTCAGCTGCCAGTCCCTATACCCTTGCTGTAGTGTAGTAATAAAGCATTAGATCTGGAGTCAGGGCTATCAGATCTGCCATTAGCTACATGACCCTGTGCAAGTCATAGAACTGCTCCGAATCTCAGTTCCCCATTGCTATAAGAAAATGACAACGTCCCACAGAATTGTCATAAAGAACTTTGTAAACGATGACGTACTGAGGAAAATATATTATTGACATGTAAGTCAAAACTGCTTTAAAGTAATCTTATTTCTGGAAATAATGTCTTAATACCCACAGGATGAATTTTTCTTGGTAAGATTGTCAGGGCAGGCAGGTAGCTCATGTAAGAGTTATGTGGGGACTGAAATGATCTTTCTGTGTCCTTCAGAAAAGCATCAAAACCAGGCATCTCTTCTTCCCACATAATTTAAAGTATATGTATTTACCATAAAAAAATTCCAATCTGTCAGCAAATACAGAGTCTGGATTGCTGAATGTTGCGAGAAGGTAGGCTATTAGACACTGCTTTGGTTTTGTGCAGTCGGGACCCGCCTCCTGCACAGTACATTCTTCTGCATGTACATCCTAAAACACCACGCCTCAGAGAGGTCCGTCCCACCGCCACTTCGGCAAGATGCCTTCATTTGGTACAAACCCCAGATTACTGCTGGGAGGCCGTTTTGTGTTTTGAATAGCTGAAAAATATACTACCTTTAGGACCGTAATTAACTATTGTTTTCTTAAGCGTAAGTCATTGGATTTGGTCATATGCCACCTCTGGATTTGTTGATATAAATTTGTATTTGGGACTATTAATAGCAGAGTATAATCTACAATCCTCATCCGCACTAATTGCAGAAAATGACAGTTCGTCAAATTGCTGTACTGAGAGGAAAATAGAAATGGTTCTGGATTTCATAAAGCAAACACAGTATTCCATAAATAATTACAGAGTTGTCACCTTAAAATATCCAGTTGTTTCTCAAAAGTGGTCAGTGTTAAATAAAGACATTTTCATCCCATGTTATATTTCATAGACTTTATAGTTACCAATCCCCCAATTTTTGGTATTTATTTTAGAAAATCAGTATTTTTTCTTTATTCCTCTGGGGGGAAGTGTAATATATAAAATAATATTAAATATTTATATAGCTACCAAAAATTCCATCCATAGAAAATTATTTGCCACTGATATTACATGATTTATGAACTAACAATATAATCCATTAACTATATAAAATTTGATGTATTTTAAATCCTAGGAAATAAAGTCAGTTGTTTGTTTTTTTACTCTTTATTTATTTATTTGCTATTGAAATAATGCTCTCTTAAACAAGCTAAAGTTATTAAGAAACAGGCTTTTTAAGCTTCCACCGTCCTATGTGAATTTTAGTTTTAATAAAACACAGGAGCCAAAAACCTGTATATCATCTCCATGAAGGGGTGACCGAGCAGGCTTCCTGCTGCTGGTGTGGGCGACATGGTGATTGGCGCCATCAAAAAAGGCCACCAGAGCTCAGAAAGAAGGTACATCCAGCGTTAGTGATTCGACAAGAAAGTCATACCGGCGAAAAGATGGTGTGTTTCTTTACTTTGAAGGTGATGCGGGGGCCATAGTAAACAATAAAGGTGAGATGAAAGGTTCTGCCATCACAGGACCGGTTGCAAAGGAGTGTGCAGATTTGTGCCCCAGGATTGCATCCGAAGCTGGCAGCATTGCGTGATTCTCTAGTGTATTTGTAAAGAAAAACATTTTTTTAATTATTTCCTCCCCCCCAAAAAAACCTCTATGCATACACAAACATATGTAAATGATCACACAACTATACAAGTCTCTCATATATGAAGTTTATATCAAAAAACACAGAGAACACACCCATTCTCAATATAAAACTTAAAAAAAAGCCCAAACCTTTAAAATCTATGTTTAGTCCTGAATAACTCTGAAGATGACTGATAAGATCTCCTTAGAAGCCAAAAATACAAAAACATAGAAATTAAAAATGCCCCCTAAATAAAATTGTAACCAAAATGTTTATCAATACAAGTCTATATAGGTCTCCGTTTTACTTCTACTTTGAGAGCTAAGTAGAAGTGATTCAAGTTTGATTCTAAACCTTTTATAATCATTTTACACCATTACACAACCAAATTTAAGTTCTCCAAAAGCTGATAAATCCTATAGTTAATGTTTTCAATCGTTTTATGTAAGCTCAACTTAGGAGGCACAAATCACACAATTTTGACGTTTAATGCTAATTTTTATTTCTAATGCTTACAATAAATTAAGTCAACCACTTTCTAAGTTCCAGACTGCCACACATGATCTAAACTGCTCTGTGGGGATAAAACACTTTAGAAGCTTATAATTCCTACAGAGTGTTTTGATTATTTTATACAAACTAAACTCAAACGGCAAAAAATTTCACAAGGGAAATTGTTGTGTGGGTTAAGGCCACATAATCTGGTTTCAACTCCTGCCTTTGCCTTGAGTTAAAGGCACACTCATTAACTTGAAACAATAAACTCAGACCTTAACATCTCTGGAAAGAATTCAATTCAGGACTTTGGCAGGATCAATGGTAAATATTACACACAGGCTCGATGTGATCTTACACAGATATACAGGGCACGTAGGTAATGTAGGCAATGCCAAAGTTTTAAATGAGCAACAGATACATTTCACGTCATTGCCTTATATGTGTGCACGGCCCTTGCACTCACACACACACACAAGGTTTTCTAGATTTCTCAGTACTGAATAATAAGCTGTGGCCATAACTTAAAACACTTATTTAGACTGAAAATGTAGGCTAGAGTGAGAGTGGTATTAATGAAACACCACATTAAGAAAACTGAGCCTTGCAAAAGTAGACTAAAAAAATAACTATTTAGGGTTGATAGGCTAAAAAGAATGATACAGGCTAATTAGCAACCTCCTAACAACTTAGCCAATTGTGATGGAATTGGATAAGGATTAATCAACACAGAAAAAAAATTAAAAAATGATTTTTTTAATGGGTAAGAGTTTTTTTTTTCTCTTGAAAAAACTAATGTGAGTTGAATTTAGGCAAAAGAAACAGTAGGATGCAGCATATGAAAAAGAGAAGGAAGAATTTAGGAATGAGTAGGGGGAAAAAGGCCTAGAGGCCATGAGGCTGAGGAAGGGAGAAATTATGTTCACATGTGAGAGCAGTCACAGCTCCACACACACTTTCCTCAGGTATGGCTAAAACATAATCAGAGAGTTTAACTCATTCAAACATAAAATAAGACTATGAACAAGAAGAGAATATTGGAACTTGGTGATTCCAAAAAAATGTTCAAAATTATAACTTTTCCACACTAGCTGCACATTTTTCTTTGTAATAGCAAGGTTGGGAATCACTGATTCAGACTGAACTAACCACTGTATATTTTTTTAAATTATCATATATTTACTCTTTTTTGTTAGACTACAATAATAACATAAACACATGATCAAATAAAATCCCATTTAATTAAAAATAGGTTTGCCAACAAAAAAGTTTTGACAAAGAGAAGCCTATCATTCCAAGCCAATCTCCCCAAATTTAGAGACTGATTTCAAAACTTTACTTGATTGTGAACAAAACATCTACTGTTGCCACCCTTAACATCCCACCCCCATGCCATCCCTTAACCCCCAATCACTATGAACTTTGAGAACATTCATTGAGTAAGCCCTAGCCCCATCTATATTGTATAAATCAGACCCATACTTACTGCATGTATGCTCGACCCTATGCCAAGCCCATTTTTACATGTCTTATTCTGTTATCACATCACTGAGTGTTAAGAAGTATAATGTTGTAGAACTATATATATATTTTAGTCCCTAAATATGGTACCATATATGTACCATAAATGGAACTCAGTTATCAACTCAACACCTTCTACCTGCTACTTCTCTACTGTATTCTTGTTTACCTACTCATTTACTTGACTGGAATTTATTGAGTGCCTATATAGTACCAGGCACTGGCACTGTAAATAAGACCTCCATGGACCCTAACCTTCAGGACCCTAGAGCCCAGCAGGGTATTCTGACAAGTTTCAATATAATATGGTAAATGCTAGGATATGGGATATCTAGACTATTACAGGAGCACATGAGGGGAACACCACATTAATGGGGTGTAAGGTGAAAGGCTGACACCTGGGGGAAGGAGACAGATGAAAGTTAACTTCTGTCTCCTAAACCCTTGCAAAATCTTACCAGTTTCTAAAAGACTTGAAACATTCTTCTAATTTTCCATTGGCTTAACTAAATCTCTTCATTACACGTTCTGCCTTAAACACTTGCTATTTTGATCATTATTTCAGTGTTCTTCATCTATCTAAAATAGTTTACCATTGCCCTTTGTCTTTTTTAAAAATTAATAGCTAACATTTATCAAAAGCTTACTGAAGACTGGGCACTCATTCTGTGTGTCTTTACCCACTTTATCTCAATAATCCTCCTGACAACTTTATGAGACAGGTAATATTACTGTCTGCATTTCACAAACGAGGGGACTGAGGCTTAGAGAGTTTAAGTAATTTAGCAAAGGTCAGAGAGCTGGTAAATTGTAGAGCCAAGATTTGAATCTGGGTCTCATTTGAATCCTTAACCTGCATTCTTAACCACTACACTATAATGTCTTCTTCCCCTTTGTTCCTTAAAAGTCCAGTTTAATCCCATCTCCACCATGCATCCCTTTCTGCAGAAGTCAAGGTGACTGCCACCAGGCACACATACACACACACACATACCTTTTCTCAACAAAAAATGTGAAAAAGTCATCCTCACCCTAATACCAACCAGACGATATTTAAAAAAATAAAAACTGTAGACCAATATCACCCATAGGCATAGATGCAAAAATCCTCAACAGCAGTGTAGGAGGCTTCCTTTTCCTCCAGATCGCCTCCAATACTTATATCTTGTCTTATTGATAATAGTCAGGCTAGAAGGTGTGAGGTGGTATCTTCCCCCCAAAAGTTAAGTATAGAGCTACCATACACCCAACAATCCCTCTTCTGGATATCTACCCCCCAAATTTGAAAACATTTATTTGTGAAGATAAATGTACCCCTATGTTTATTGCAGCAGTATTCACAGCAGCTAAGACATGGAAACAACCCAAGTGTCCTTAGATGGATTTTTGGATATAGAAGATGTGATACAAAATACAATGGAACACTACTCAGCGATTACAGCAAGGTGGCAAAAGACAAAGTGAATACATAAAAGTCACTCACTTTCCTATATACTAGCAATAAGCAATTGGAATTTGACATTCAAAACATGAAAGTGTTGACATTGTAGCCCCCAAAATGAAATATTTAGGTATAAATCTAACAAAATATGTATTTACACACAAAACCCCCCACACGGATGTTTATAGCAGTTTTATTCATAATTGCCAAAATTTGAAAGTGACCAAATGTCCTTCAGTAGGGGAATGAATACATAAACTAGTACATCCATACAATAGAATATTGTTCAGCCCTAAAAAGAAATGAACTGTTAAGCAACAAAGAATCTTAAACACAGCCCTGACCAGTGTAGTTCAGTTGGGTGGTTGTCACCAGTTCGATTCTGGGTCAGGGCACGTTCCCGAGTTGTGAGTGGGTCTCCAGTTGGAGTGTGTACAAGAGGCAACCTATTGATGTTTCTCTCTCACATCAATGTTTCTCTCCCTTTCTTTCTCCCTCCCTTCCCCTCTCTCTATAAATAAGTAAAATCTTTTTAAAAATTTTAAAGAATCTTAAATACATATTTCCTGAAAGAAGCCAGTCCACTACATACTATATGATTCCAACTGTATGACATCCAGGAAAAGGCAGAAATTTGGAGATTACAAAGATCAGTGTTTGCCAGGGGTCAAGGGGAAGGATGGGTAGAGTACGCAGAGCACAGAGGATTTTTAGGTCAGTGAAGCTATTCTATATGATTCTACAGTGATGAAGACATGTCACACTGTACTTGTCAGACCTGAAAATGTGCAACCCAATAGTGAACCCTACTATACACTGTGGACTGCGGTGTGTTAATTTGGGTTCAGCAGTTAAAACAAATGCACCACTCTGGTGTGGGATGTTGAGTGTGGGGGAAGCTGTGAATGTGTGAGGAAGGAAGTACAAGAGAACTCTGTATTTTTTTGCTCAATTTTGCTGTGAACCTAAAACGGCTCTAAAAAATAGTCTCTCTCTCTCTCTTTTTTTTTAAGTGTATGAACCCCAAAGGACAAAGAGAACAGGGAAAGTTCTGGAAGATGGAAAAAAGATGAAATAAATGACAACTGACTCAGTAAATCAACAATTAAAAAAAGAAAGAAAGAAAGAAAAATAAAAGAAAGTTGAAACCTAACTGCTTGGAAAGGGAGATGCCAATAAAGAGACAAGCCCATCTGTGCTGCTAAACTCTAGAAAGATTCAGGGACTATTGTTATGAGTGACTTTGAAGACTAAGGGGCAAGCTAGGTTGGGCCTAAGATTGATTTCTGAGCCTGTAAGAGGAGAATTCTGAGTTTAGATGCCCTCCTCCCCTGACTACACCACCTGGAGAAAACAGAACATTACTCAGGTAGAAATGGACTCGGTGAGGGTCTGGTACTGGGAATACTAATACAAAGACGTGCAATCCAGGTCATAGAAAATCTAAAATGGAAGAAATTATCTCCCGGATAATGATGAGGATGCTCCCAAGAAAACTACGGTATAGTAGATTTGGGAAGCACAGGTACATTGGATCAGAAGGATAGAGAATCCAGGAAGGCTGTTTCTGAGGGGAAAAAGTGGAATCATCTATTATCTATGAGGTATGAGAGTAACAAGAGGAGCTTTAGACTTTAGAAAGAAATCTTGGGGCTGAAGGAGGAAAAGATCATAGAAAGAAAACCAAGCAAAAATGAACCCACAAGTTAATTAACTTCAGGAAAAACAATCAGTAGATTTTTAAAATATAATAGATTATTATATGTAGATCACCTATGACCAAATTTATGTAGTTATAATAATAGAGACACAAAATTATCTAACAAAAAAATTAGGAGAATGTAGGTAGATAAAGTTTGTTTAGTCAGAAAGTATAAGAAAGCTAAACCTTGTGTTCTATAGTAGAAATCAATACAGTATCTTAAATTGAAAAATTGAGAATTTACAATAGTATGTTATTTGGATAAATAATTCTCAATACAATTCCTCAAAAAAAGAGTTCACAAATTACAATATTAAAAAAAAGTCAGCAAAACAGTTTTAAAATGATTCCCTCTGAAGAGCAGGAATTGGGGAGAAAGGAATAGTCTAGACAGGGACTATTCATTTTCATCGTAAGTTAGGCGACCATCAACCCCACTTTTCTAGGGAGTGTTCTGTTTTAAGCTTGTTTTCCCAGTGTCCTACTCAGTTAGCAACCCCCTTTCTTTTTTTTTAACACATTTTTAGAAAGATTTTATTTATTTATTTTTAGAGAGAGGGGAAGGGATAGAGAAAGAGAGGGAGAGAAACATCAGGGTGCGGTTGCCTCTCATGCACCCCTTGTTGAGGACTTGGCCGGCAATCCAGGCCTGTGCCCTGACTGGGAATCAAACAGGTGGCCCTTTGGTTCACAGGCTGGTGCTCAATCCACTGAGCCACACCAGCCAGGGCAACCACTATCTTTCATTCTCAATAGAAACACAGCAAATTAAATGTTCAAACTAATTACAAATTTGTCATTATTTTACTACTGAACTATGCACCTTTGTTACTGTTAAAAAATAAATAAAAGTGTTGCTTTTTTTTTTTTTAAGTAAAGCTCTGGAGTTGAATTAACTAGGTTTGTGTCCTATTGTGATTTGGGGGCCAGTTCCCAAAACTCTGTGTGGCTCCTTTTTTTTCACATCCACAACAGAAGAATTACAACAGTTTCCACCTCCTAGGTTTGTTACAAGGATTGAATAGACCACTTCGCACAGTGTTTTGCACTCAACTCAATAAGTATGCTCAATAAGTAGAGCGTATTATTCTATTAAATGCCCATGAAATTTTATGTGATTCAGAATGAATCCATTTCCTCATTGTGGATTTTCATCTCAGTTTTATTGTTATAATTGGAAATTAGTGACAAGTTTAAAGTTACATTCTTTTTGCTTAAATCTACAGAACATATTGAACAGGCTCTCTGCATGATTGTTTGAAGAAAAGCCCAAATTTGGAAGTTTTGATTACAAAGCAAAGGGCC
The DNA here is from genome assembly GCF_022682495.2 of Desmodus rotundus. NCBI lineage: Eukaryota > Metazoa > Chordata > Mammalia > Chiroptera > Phyllostomidae > Desmodus > Desmodus rotundus. The sequence goes on from NC_071389.1 coordinate 53,256,884, forward strand.
AGTGAAACTATAGCTATTCAGTTCATTTGGATATTTATTTAATCTTCAGATTATAATTAGAGAAATAAATATGTTACTTGTTTTCAGATCTTATTTTTCTCTATCTATTTACCTATTAATCTTCACTTACTAGTTGGGAGGACCTTCTGGACAAATAATCATGTGTGGGCACAGACTGCTGGCTATTGTGGAAGCCTCGCTGACCTTCTGAGCTGGACTGCGAGATTTTCTCGGTCACTACGTTCTCCAGGGTTCTGGGAACACCGCACTGTGAGGGATCTGTAGTCTGTGGGTTCGTCAGACATGTGAACAGTCTCAAGAAATGCATCTAAATGTACTAGGGAGTGCTGCCAACATTATTTCATAAGGCTTCCCTCAAAAGCTTAGCACGACTTTGCAGGTCAAAAAGGGTGATTGATTCACAGGTCACAGGAGGATTAGGCCATTTTTGTAACATTAATTAGAAGACTTGTATAAAATTGCCCAATATCCTTATGGTTATTTCCATAAATTGCTTAAAGATAATGTTTAATTAGGCAGCTCTTGTGTTTTAAATCCTACATTTTAATTGTTTATGTTCCCATTTCCCAAATTTTACACACTTGAAGTCTCACATTTCCCTGTGGCTTTTTCTAAGAATTCCAGTCTATATAATTTCCTTCCTTGAATTCAACTACCATTTGACAATTGGGTTTTGTGTCATTTTTGTATAATTCTTTTATAAATTATTCCAGCTTGATTAAGGTATAATTGACAACATTTTTGTAATACATTTAGTGTACAATGTGACCATATATATATATATATATGTATATATATATATATATACATATATATATATATATAAAGGATTTCCACAATCAAGTTAATTGACACATGCATCATTAACACAGTTACCTTTTTGGGGGATGCAAACTGTTAAGATCTACTCTCTTAGCAGATTTCAATTATAAAAAAAGTATTTAACTATAATCAGTGTGTTATATATTGAACCCTCAGAACTTACTCATTTAATAACTGAGAATTTGTGCCCTTTTACCAACACCTCCCCATTTTCCCCACCCAAGCCCATCCAGACCCTGGCAACTGCCATTCTACTCTCTGTTTCTGTGAGTTCACACTAACAATTGTTTTTATTCTGCCTTCAATTATTCTTTACAAATCTTATGTGTGTAAGTCTCACAAAATACTAATCTACCTAATGTCTGTGACCTTGTGTTTACAACATAACCACAAAACAACACAACTTTAATTTGAACCGAACATTCAGGAACACAATACACTAACATGAAAGTTATTTTCTTCAAAGTAGGCCCTTTGGGGTTCAGTCCCTGTTCAACACCACTGCCATCTGAAGCACCCTGAAGCCTGAAGTACAACACATTCTTCTGCAGAGCCTCAGTAACAGTGATTTTTTTCTTTGAAGATGAAATTTAATTTGCAAGACAATCAGTACTTATCTATCACCAGATCTAAAGATAAATGAGCAGGACAGTATTCAGACTGTTTCATAGCTCAAATAGTTCTGAATATAGTTCCTCAAATAGGAGCTCTTAAATATTTTTAACACAGTAACTTTTAGCCTCCTGTTGTTTTGACATTGTTGCAGACTTTACTTATTTTTATAGATTATTTTCAGACTGTTTGTTTGTTTTTAGTCTCCTATCTTCCCCTTGTTGTAGTCTCCTATCTGCACATCTCCTCGGTGCTACGTAAAATGAGGACATGTGGTGATGAACACTCAACGGTGTCTGTAACATTGAAACTTCTCTGCCCTTCTCTTGTGCAGGAGGCAACCAGCTATCAGACTGAGATGTAATGAGAACCACCTGGGCAATTCCAATCACCTCAGAGTCCCCGGATTGAAATTACTGGCTCCAATTCTATAGGAGACCGTTCTGCGTGATGTGGGCCCAGCTCCCACTCAGAAAGGCCAGTGGGGAGCAAGGTCCAGCACACAGGACCCACGCCCATGGATAGGTTCTCCCCTGGGGAATCAGGCCCTCATTGTAACTAGGCCACTTTAAGACTTGCTTTTTGCTAAAACTCCCTCACTCTGAATTGAGGCAGCAAATGTTTACTGCATATCTTTAAAGTAACTTCCTAAAATCTATGCTAAACCTTCCAAGGACCACTGTAACCAGCTTAACCACTTTTCCTTTTACATTTGCAAATATCCTTCCTCTTTTATGTAATCAGCAACATCCTCTCCTTTGTTTTGTGTAACCGCCTAAAGAGAACCTGTGCATAGTAATTGAGGATCATCCTCAAGGTAATGTGCCCAGAAAAGCAATAGAAACCTGTCGAGGCAAGGGTCAGGGCGCTCTCCTCTTGAAAAGAGTGGCCCTGCCGTCCCTTTTCCTCCACAGGACTCGTAGTCCATGTGAATTTGTCCATTGCAGCCACAACACACGGCAGGATCCTCATCATAATTCCATCAGAAATTGTTTTTTTGTTCGTTGCTTTTCTTCCTCTTTTAGAACCAAAGACACCCATTCTAATACCTAGTAAAAATTCTAGACAGATCTTGGTTTCAAGTTCCAGAAAACTAAGATAGAACTGCTGGAATACTAGGCCCCGATTCCCTTGGCTTTGCAAATAAATACATCCCGGTCTATCCTTGGCGAGGTGACACAGACAGCTGCAGGGGAGCAAAACCTGTCCTGGCAAAGGCTCAGAGGCCGACTCTCCCTGTTCACAGCTTTCGTCATTCCGACAAGTGGGTCTTGATGACTGACAGAATGAGGCAAGGGGTGGGTGAAGGGACCGAAGGTTTAAGCACACAGACCCTTGACTGAGCTCTGCTTCCAGATTTTCCCAACTTCTCAATCTGGTAACCTTCTCCACTCTGGCCCTAGAGATCCTTCTGAGAATGGTGGAATTCCCAAACCACAGTCCTGCAAATGAGGAGGGATATTACAGGATCAAATAACCCAGAGGTGGGAGGTAGGAAGAGAATAAGGAGAAGAAAAAGAGGTAGATAAAAATGGAAAGAAAAATAAATGTGATGGATAAAGGAGGAGGCAAGGGCAGAGCTGAAGGTGAAGATCGGATAATGAGAAATTAGTTTTTATTTAACTTGGGAAAATAGAGAAACAGAAAGAAAATAGCAAAAAAATGTATAAAAATTCAGGTGAATTCTATCAGTCACAGGAGAATTTTTCCAACCATTTTATATTCTCAGCTTCCCTTAAGGTAATGTGACCACACCCCTTTCTGGGTTGGGATTGAGAGCATGGATTTAGGAGCCAGATTTCTCTACATCTACCACTTCCTAAAAGTGTGGCAGTGACTTAACGTCTTTGTTCACGAGTTTCCCCATCTGTGAAATGGGAATGATTACAGTGCCTACCACATGAGATTGTCGTGAGCATTAAATAGTGCATGTAATACAAGAGTTTTAAGTAGTGCGTGACATACAGTACACACTCAACTTTTACTTGTTGTATTTTGACAGTACCAGTGCATAACTTCTAACAATTAAGTCACCTGGTGCAGGTGATCCAATACACCAGGCATAAGTATTTTTCTGTCCCTTTGTTTATACTTTTCCTATCTTGAAATGCCTATGTTTATCTCTTTATCTCAGTCTGTCGAAACATACTCATCTTTTAAGCGCGCATCAGTTTCACAAACACTTACTGCAACCTCCTCCATGAAACCATCCTTGATCTTGCCTGTGAACCACCACAATATTTAACATCGATAACCTTGGCACTTAGCAGTTCGCATAAGCTTCATCATCAACACACTATCTTGCAGAGCAGTGACTACTGGATAGCAATAATTCCAAATTAGCCTCTCATAGCCTGCCCTGTATTCAGAAGAAAAGAAGAGAATGGTTAAAATAAATACGTAAGAGCCTCCATGAACATATATTTCTTATGTTTTTGGCCACTGAAAATTATTTCAGGCCTCTAGAACTCTTGAAGGATAAAGTCTCTTTAAATGATGGTGAAAAAAGGAGAATTGATCTGGCACAGGTCCCCAAGGGAGACAGAAATACCCAGAATAACTCAACTATATCCTCAACCCATAATTATAACTACTAAAAGACACCACCAAGTGGGCTTTAAAGTCAGGCAGGACAGGGATTCTTCGTTGCCCTTCTATTGACTAGTTATTCTGTTCTGAGAAATGTATGAATTGCTGTGAGGTTCAATTTCTTCATCTATAAAATGAGGGTAACAACGTCTTCTTCGTTAGATAGATATGAAGTTTAAAGAAGTTACTACAGTGTTTAGCCAACCAAATAAGCGTTCCGAAAACATCATTGCCACTCCTCTTAACCAGAAGGGAAGTGAAGGTCGAAAACCCCAAGTAAAACAAGCCACTCCTGAACCCAGCGACTCCCTCTAGTCTGTAGCCAAAGTCAATTTCAACAGTGGGCCTTTTTAAGTTCAGACAGCCAAAGCCCCTGTAGTCACAGCCTTGACTGCATTAGACAGCATTCTGGAGGACTGCGGTCCCGGAGTGTCTTATCTCAGCAGGCAGAGTTAAAAATCACCCACAATATGTCAGAGAAAGAGCTGTATATTTTTTTCATTGTGGCTGTTGTTACAGTTTTTTTACTTACTAGCTTTTCACTATAAACAAGTTGTAGAATGTCGGGCCTTCAAATAAATTTGGTGACTTTTCACCATTTTCTTTTCTTTTTTTTTTTTTTTTTTTTGGTCTGTAAGTTTATCTAAGTGTAATGGAAGGAAAACAGATCAAGAATTCAAAGTTCTAATCTAACAATAGCGGGGGGGGAGGGGACAGTGGAAAGAGGGGATTACAGGAACTACTATAAAGGACACATGGATAAAACCAAGGGGGAGGGTGGAGGTGGGGGAGGGAGGTGGGTTCAGCTCCCAAGGGGGAGGGGTGGAGGGATGGGGAGAAAAGGCATACAACTGTAATTGAATAACAATAAAAATTTTAAAAAAAAGAATTCGAAGTTCTAAAATACTTTTTCAGTGAGTAGTTCCTTCTGAGCTGGGACTTAGTTGTCATGTCATTATACTGAGAGAGACTTAGGAACTATGAAACAGAAATCCTCTTACAGACAGTGTTAATTTGTCCCCTGTGGAAATACCACTGGTTGTACTTTTCTCTCGGAAAGCTAATACTTTACTGCCCAAAATAAGAGTAGTATATAAGTGGCCCTTTCCTTCTGTAGATGGATGAAATTAGTACTTATGATCAAACTTAAAGAAAACTGACTGATCAAACTCGTAAGAACCACGATACGTGAAAGTCAGTGGGTGTGTAGCAAAGCCTTGGAATCAGACGGACACATGACTAGGATAGCCCAAGTGGTCAATGTCAGCAGAAGAAAACACAGAGTTAAGTGATTGACATTGTGACCAGGCAGAAGTTCCTTAGAGGTGACCTGTGACCTTTGCTTATGGGGTATGTATCTAAAACACACACATCCTTGAGAATGGAAAAGAATCAAAAGAGCCCTGTAGACATGGTGCATAAATGTGTAGATACAGCAAAAAAGGAGAGCGGTGTCGTAAATGCAGGCTGGAAACAGGAGCAGCCTCTGCAAGAGCTTTAGGAACAGAAAGGAGTCAGAGAAGCGTTGCCTTATGGGAAGAAAACTTTCATTCTTTTATTCGTTCATTCACTCAACAAGTATGTATTGAGCACCAATCAGGTGTCAGATAAGTCTAAAAAGATGAAAGCCCTTGCCTACAAGAAGTGTAGTGGGGAGAGAAACGTGTTTGGTGGGGATTAGGAGGAAGACACCTTGCTCTGCCTGGGAGAACATTGTGTTTTTACTACGGCTAGATGGATGAGGAGTTTTCTAGGCAGGCAATAAAGTGGGTTCTGAAAGAAAGACCAATATGTTCTAAATTTCAAAAACGTGAAAACTAATCAGTGTCTGGGGAACTTAAATTGGTACAGAATAACCTGAACATGATACTAAAGGGAAGTAGTAGAAGATAATAAAGCTAGACTGAAACATAAGGGCTATGATTTGAAGAAACTTAGATGCCATACAGAGAAGTTTAGATTTTATTCTATCTATAGGTGTTTAAAAAAATAATGAAAATATTGGAGCAGAGTAGCAATAAGATCAGATTTTCATGGTAGGAATGTTATTCTGGTACAAGTGAAGATAAAGAAAGGGGATGAAGGTAAGGAAAGGGGGTTATAAAAATAGTATACGGGTGTTAATAGTCTGACCCAAATAACGCAGAGGGATGAGCTTGGGAAGATTTTAGGCAACAGAATCAATAGTATTTATATGTAAAGGGCAGTGAGGGGTCTAAATCTGTCCGGATTTCAGGAGTGGAAAACTGCTGGTACATGGAGCCAGGCACCAAGGAAGGAAATATTGGAAACAGGGAAACCAATGAATGAGTTTAATTTTCAAACTCTATGTTTACATGCTTTTGGACAATAAAGTGGTTTATAGGGCTATGCAGAAGGGAACCTGTAACCCCCCTACATGAAAAGGGAGGGGGAGGGATTGAAAAGAACCAGATACTGAAAATACTAAGGACTAAAAAGAGGATAGAAACAGACCTATCTGTACATAGTTCTTATCAAAAATGAAACAAAACAAACAAACCAAGAACAGAATTCACTAGAATGCACTCCAACTACATTAAGAGGACTCAATATTGGATATTAGGTGAAAGATTCTCAAGGTTAAAGAATAAAGCCCCCAGTTTCTCCACCAAACTCCCCCAACACCAGGAACCTGGCATTACTGAAACCATCACCAGTGCTACTGATGCCTCAGAAACACAGCCCCGCCAACACAGGCCATCACCATCACTGCTGCTCCTCCCACCTGCACCAGGCAAACCGAGAGCTCCACTTACTGCCTCCCGATCAAGAGCACGTAACTGAAGTGCAAAGGAAACTGGAATTTGAGTTCTGACATATTCCTTGGGGAAGAGGAAAAAGGGGGAATCAAACTGGACCAAAGCGAGCAACAGAATCAGTAGATCAGAGAGGAAAAGAAGAGACTAGGAGGCGATTTTTAACTCTATGGAGAGGAACTGGCAAATATAACAACAAAAATATAATGAAATCTATTGGTAGTTTAGCCACTCTTACATTCGAAGCACTGTATATACCCTACCTCTAAACTTCATAATAATGCTATGGGTTAGGTTTTATTACTGCCATGTTATAAATAATTAAACAGGAATCAGAGAAGTAAAATGACTAATATCAAAAGGCCAGCAAGTAGCTAAGCTAGGTTTGAATACGAGTCAGCCTAGCACTTTACCCTGCCCATGATATTCGTTCAGAATGCTGTCAACATGGAGTACCTGTAGTTAGGTAAACATTTATACATACATAACGTAGTAAATGTATTAATACTTTAACTGTATAGCTTAAAGGATTTTTAAATCCCTATTAATGACACCTGTCTTACTAGAATGTCTAAGTCCAGGCAAATGTTAATGAACAAGGAGTCAAGAAATTTTTCCACTCAAGAGGTAGCCACAGAGCAGAGAATGTTTCAAGGTGACTCTAGACATGGAGATCGAGGGGTTGTGTTTGGCCTTGGGAAGAGTGTGGAGGTACAGCCTCCTGAGAACGGGAAGACAGATCAGGCCAAAGTTCCCCTATTTTGTTCTGCTACAAAAAAGAAGGCTTTTCCTAGCCAAGGAGGCCCTGCTGAAAATTCACAATTAAGGGGTCCAGTCATTTTGAAAACTTCCAGCATGTTTATCATCAGAACATCTTTTTTCCTTGTGAATTGCCATTAATTTTCCTGCTAAAGAATTAAAAGATATGTGTTCTGGCTGACATATTATTTTGAAAAGGTTTATAAAAGCTCCTGATAGTAAACCCACATGGCAAGATAATTCTTTTTCTGCCACATGTCTGATTTGTCTGATTTTGCCACATTTAAATTTCTCTTTCTAATCATCTTTGAAGATTTAAATAATTCGGACTTATTTATGTATAATGTGTGTTGGTATAAATGATTCAGTTCCCATGAATAATCTTTTTTTTTCACCATCCAAATGAGAGTATAACAGAGCGATATATTTTAAATGTAAATTGGATCCTGTGATTTCCCTACTTAAGTCCCTTCCATTGCTTTTGTAGGAAAATGCAAACCTTGCCACAGTGAAAAAGGGCCTGCGTGATCTGGCCCCTGCCAACCTCCCTAACCTTTCCTGGCCTCACCTGTCTCTGGCACACTATGCCATACCTACATAGCCCCCCTTTCGATTTCTGAAACGCGCTGAGTCCTTGCCCACTCCAGGCTTTCACATGTATCGTCCCTCTGCTTGGAGTGCTCTTTGTCCACTGGGCGGCATGGCTGCCTCTTTCTCAGTCAGTCTTTGGGCCGCATTTCACATACTGCCTGCTCAAAAAGGCCTTCGCTTACCATCCTGCCTTAAAGGGCTTTTCCTTCCCTCATCACTTAAGACATTTCAATAAAGCCTAGACATTTCTCTGGCAGTACTTATCACATCAGATTTGTCTCTGTATTTATTTGTTTATCATCTGTCTCAATCACTAGAATACAGATACAGGAGGACAGGGATATCATCTGTTTGCAATGCTGTATCCTTAATACATCTGGCAGGTAGCAGCCACTCAATAAATTCTTACCAGCAGAATAAATGAAATGGTGGAAGAATATAATCAGCATGGCCTGGACCATCTATCCTACCATAAAGTTCTCTAGTTTTTCATTCCATGTCACGTCTTGGCTTCTAGCCACACATAATAAACATTCCTGTAGTTCTTGGTTGTTTTTTAAGGGCCTGCTTCTCCTATCAACAAGAAGGTCTTGGCCTAGTTTGACTCCATTTTCTTCAAGGCTTTTACATCAAATGCTACAGAGTCCCTATGCTGCCCCCAATTGTCCAGAGAATTCGGAGTTTATTCTAAGGTATACCCTCCATGCAGTTAGAACTCTGGGTTGTAATCTATTTGCTACTTCAATGTAGGCACTGTTAGCCATCGGTAAGGCCCCAAGTTTTCCCCAAAGTCATTTCACTTGTCACCCTGGGGCCAGAAATACGTCTCGGGGGTGCTTAGGAATGATTTACAGGCTCCTAAAAGCAATAGATTTGGGATTACCCTTTCTATTTATTTTGAATAAATTGGTTCCTTTGGATATGAAACCATCTAACAATAAGAAAATACAGTTGTATTCATATAGGTGAGAATTTTTTTAACAGATGGGCAAGAAATTCCTTCTCCATATGTCCTAGCCCTTTAAAAATTGATCACCGTGCCTGTAATACCAACTGTGAAAATTCCCATCAGGTAACTACAGCTTTTGTTAAAGAAAGAAATCTCAAATGTGATGGGGGAGAAGCCAAACTCAACTGTGCAGAGCAGAGACCGGCTGGTGGTGGTCCTTCTAATGCTTGTGTTTACAGGCACGTTGTGACGTTGTTTTTCATGTAGTGCAAGTCTTATTTTCAAAGGAATTTCTTTAGTTGTACCTCTATTTGGAAGTATAAAATATACTGGAGAAATGATCTTCTTATGCAAAACATGCCCAGGATAGGCCTTCAGCATCTTGTACGACGCTGACTCTCATGACGTGCATTCTTTACAAAATAAACTAAGGCAGCGTTTGAAAGAAACACTTCATCATGGCTGAGAGTGATTTTAAAATGGTTATCAGACAACTCAAATCTCTATTTTTGGAAGAAACTCAGTGTTTTCTGCATTAACCTGTGAGAGAAACACTAAATTGAAAAATAAAATGTATGCTTTTTAAGCATGTAAACTTTTATTAAGTATATTTGTAGCAAATAAGAAGTGTATTTTACTGTCTCTTATGATGATTTCCAGTACTGTCGCCCTAAAACATCCCATTTCTAGTCTAGCTACTATGAAAACACATCAACACATATCTAATACAAAAACTAAAATATCCCTTAAGACATTTTGCTCCTCAACCCACACACATTCCCAATCATTTACTGACCCCTTAATCTTCCAAACACAGACACAGTTTACAGCAGCCTGGGTGCATGTGTGTGCGTGTGCACGTGGGTGCATGTGTGTGCGCGTGTGTGGTGTCTGGCTGGATAATGATGAGCTCAACTTAATTACATCATTAGGCAGGAGGCCACAGATCTCCTGCTGCCTTCAGGGACTGATTGGAATTTTAAAATATTATTTTCACTTAGTGGAAATCAAAATTAAATAAATTCCATTAAAAAAATCTTTGGTACCTTTGCTGTTGGTTTTTGCCTGTTTATAATTGTGCTTGATGCCTAGGTACCCAATGGGGTATATATTATCTTCTTGCAAACATCTAATAATGATATTTAAAATATGACTAACAAGACTTCCGCTGTTGTCCCAAAATAGAGCATACTTACTTCTTAAAGCATCTTCCTTCTATGCACCTCTAATATAGTTCCCTAACATTATTCTGTACTTTCCAAATTATTGTTTAATATATGTCATTAGTGTATAATGTGTGCGGTGATGCTTTTGTTTATTTTTTATATATTTATTTCAGGGCAACATTTATGGCTCTACCCAGGCAACTGTTGCAATCAGAGGAGGCTGAGAACTGGCCTGTTCCACCCTGAGCTACTCTCAGCTAAGCTAGCAGAAAGGTGAAAAGATAGGAGAACTTAGAAATCTGATTTTTACTCCTACAAAGCCAAAAGCATTAGATAAGTCCTTTAGGATTCCTGTACAAATCAGACTTCTTCATGTAAGCAAGGTTATAAAATTGTTTCTCTCCTTCCTAATTAAAGACCTGAAAAGCATGAACTTTAGTTTGCTTAGAGAGCCCGGGTTGGGTTTGAGGCACCACAGGCCACCCAAGGAAAAGCCAGCTGCATCGCATTTGGAGCTGTCCTATCATAGTCTGGAAAAATGTTCCAATCTTTAAAATATGTCTAGACCACTTTATTTCATTCCTATGTGATTCTTAGGTGAAGTGGGGGATGGGGTGGAGAAAAATGGGTAAGATGGGGTCAGCAAGTGAGCACTCCATGAAAAGTCTTTTCTAAAAAGAACCCTTCCATCTGTAATGAAGCTGATTTACAGTTAAAAAAACCTGACGCTGCTGCTCACGTTTGTACGCCTGGCATGTCTGCGGTAGGCAGTTTCATGCACTGCTTACAAATAAGGAGCCTGCAAAAGATCCTCCTCAGTTCCGGTCTCAGCAATGCCCCCGGCACGTTAGGGGCAGGGTGTGGTACAACGGCCTCGCTCCCCACAGGCAAGCCCGTCCTTTTAATCCCTGTGTCTCCCCGATCCTCAGAGCTTCAGGCTCCAGCGTGTTGCCGTGAGCGTGGGTCTGTTCTCCCCAGCAGAGCCACCCCCGATTCAAGATACACCCATTCTCCACAATCTCTTCTCAAAACTTACCTGCATTCACTTCTGACCCTACTAGATACATGGTTAACATTTCTGTTTAGGGGCAAAAACAAACAAAAAAAAATGGTCTTGGGCAAAAGTACCACAGAACCTGAAAACCATATAATCTTAGATTTTTGAGGAAGAGGACCTCAAAGGTTATTTTACGGATAAGGAAGCCACATTCTCAGAGAAGCTGTCTAATTTCCCCAAGGTCATACAGCTACCTAATAATTTAGCTGGGACTAACCTCTATGTTTCTTAGTTCCTAACCCATTGTTTTTAATTTATGGCCCCAAGCTGCTTACTGTTTCAGCCTTCCAAGGAAATATTATCATTCAGATATAGGGTTTCTAATTCCTTAATCAAATGAATAAGATGGGGAATTTAGGCTCTGATACCCACTCTTAAGATGCAATGTAAGCAATCCTCTGAGAATTGTCTTTCTAAACAAACCTTTACACTCCACAACTTATTTAACTGAATTGGTTTAAATCTCTGCTAATTTGTGGCTGGCAATGCCGTCCCCTAAACACAGGAGATGGACTGCAGGAGCTTCTTCTAGAAATACTAGCAAGAGCCCTTCCCCTGGCCTTCGGTTAAATGGGTTAAATGGGCCACCTAATGGAGGAGGTAGAGACAGCCTGGATGTCCCCTTAGGCCGTCCCATTAACACACAGGAGTGCTTGAGTGCGGGAGGTGTCATTAGGGCAAATAGACTTTGTGCGGGGATTAATGCCGTTAACACTGCCGCCTGCTGATAGTAAGAGAAGGCAATCTCAACCTGTTAGACAGCTCACCACCTGGGAAGTTGAACTGCCCACAGTCAGCAAAGACTGGCAGGGTATCAAGAATGAGCTTCAAAAAAATTCTGAGCCAAAGGGATATCATAAAGAAAGGCATGCAGAGATACCTTTAAAAGAATAAAAAAAAGGATGGGAGAATTAACCAAATTAACATGTTTAGCTATCTTAGAAAACTTGGGAGTACTGTGGAGTGACTAGTTTTGTACTAAAGAAAGTCTTGGAGGCAGATGTGAAGTAGTTTGGATTTTCCAACACTCCTATTTTATAATTTGCCAATGTCACCTTGTTTGGGTTTCAAGTAGTTTTTATTATTATTATTACTATTTTTAATCCTAACCAAGAATATTTTATTGATTTTTTTAGAGATAAAGGAAGGGAGAGAGAGTGAGAGAAACATCGAGGTGAGAGCGAAACATCAGTTGGTTGCCTCCATATGCACCCTGGCCAGGGACCAAACCACAACCCAGGAATGTGCCCTGAACAGGAATTGAACCCACAAACTTTTGGTGTATGGGACAATACTCCAAGCAACTGAGCCATCTGGCCAGGGCTCAAGCAGTTTTTAAGTGACATTTTTTTCCCCAAAATATCTCTGTGTATCACTCTTAGGAATATATTCATAAAATAGATCTGTAGCTTTCTATCAGGATGGATAGAAAGCTACAGATCTATTTTACAGATATATATAGCACAGACTGTGAGCTCCTTTCCCCCAAATCAACCCTAGGGAAACTACAGACAGCAGAGAGAAACACAGGTCTGAATAACCAATATAAAAACAATGAGGACATTTGGAAAGAGACAGCTATGAAAGCCAGTGTGTAGCGGGGCAGCAGTCTGGGGCGAAAACTACTGTGTCTCAGCATTAAGGACTGGTTTAGCGAGAGCTTCCAAATTTCACTCTGATCTGGGAATGCTCATCATCTGTCCTGTCACCAAAGAATCCACAATAACAGTCCAGGTCACTGCCATGGATTAATATCAGGGCAGGATAAAAGTTCTGCTGGGGTGAAACTGTGTTCCCACCAACCAGTCACACACCATTAATCGCTCCTCTACTATTTCCCTATTAATTCCCAGAGCTGGTGAATTTTTGCCTGAGGGATTGCCTCTGCCCAGGAATACAAAGAAGGTGTATGGTGAAGTTCTAGTTAACCCAGCTGCTCTATAAAATTAGGTCTTAGTACAGGTGTTTATGATAAATTTAAATTTAGAACTACTTAAATAACAGAGATTCTCATGCTAGTTTTAAAAATTTTTTAAAGATTTAATAGCATGCTGTTTACAGGAAATACCATTAAAACAAGAGGATATATAAAGGCTGGGAAAAGGTAATCTGGCAACTACTCAAAATTCCAAAGAAAACTGGAATTGCACTCTTAACATCTGACAAGATTTATATCCATGGAGACAAAAAAATCCTGACCGACAAAGAGGGATATTATATAAACCTTGATAAAGGGAATAAAAGAGCAAGAAGATTTAGTCATCATGAACATAAATGCACCTAAGGATATAGGTAGATAGCTCTGTAGGGAAAAACAGGTAAATCAAACATTGTAATTGGAGACTTTAGCACACACCTTCTGAACAGATCAAGAGAATAGTATTAACTGCTAGCTTCTTAATTGTATTGCAATAAAACTAGAAGTTAATGAACTTTTCAATTTGAAATATCTACAAAATATGTACTGAATAGCTTTGAAAATGATAAGAGAACTGACAACGTATTTAGAATTGAATGATGAAATGCATAGTATATGTCGAAATTTGTGAGGCACATCTGAAGCAACATTTATGGAGAAAGTCCTAAGTGTGAATATATTTCTTAGGGCACAAGAAAGATTGAAGAAAAATACAGCTAAGCAAAAAAGTGAAAAAAAGTCCAGGCAGATAAAATCCTGAAAAAACAAGAAAATAATAAAAGAAAGTAAGCAGAATTTAAGTAAATAGAACGTTTAAAAAAATAGAGAGAATCATAACACAAAAAATCCATTATTTTAAAAGATCATATTAAATAAACTTCAGCAGGACTGATTGTAAAAAGATAAAAAGATGCAAATAAATATTATATAGTAGAAAAAGCACAAATAACTATAAACTCAACATAGACTTTTAATAACAATGAAATAGTATTATGAAAAATTATATTCAAGTACATTTGAAAATCTCAAAGAAATGGATGAACTTATAAAATGCAAAACTAAACACGAGAAGAAATAGTAAACATGAGTAGAAAAATTGACATTAAAGAAATTTAAGTGGTGAGTCAAGACTCCAAAATAGTCTCAGACCCATATTGTTTTACAGTTGAGCTCTTTCAAATTTTCAAAGATTATTTAATCTCCCAAATTGAAAGAGAAAGAAGACTGACCAGTTCATTTTATAATGCTAGTATAATCTTTATTCAAAAACTAGGTAAGGATAATATAAGAAAAAAAGTTATCATTTCATTGGTAAGAAAAATGCATGAATCCAACACTCTGTTTTTAAGTACATACAGTATCAGCACCGTCAGATAGAGTTTATTCCAGGAATGAAATTATGTTTAACATGAGAAAAACCCTTCAATGACAGATTAACAACAACAACAAAAAAAACCAAGATTTTTTTTCACTTTCAAAGCAGTCACTGTTTATTAACCGAACAAACTTAGTTCGTCCTTATAATAAGCCTATTGCTCTGGTGTTCCCTGTTACCAGCATCTCCACCTTCCACAAAATGGGTGGTCTTTTTCTTCATTCCACCTCTCAGAGAAGATAATTTGAAGGGCCACAGGAAGTTGTTTGCTTCTTTGAAGCGTTTTCTAACAGTATAGAAATGATCAGATCCTCCATGTAATGATGCCATATTTACCAAAAGATTGAGTAATCAATGTGTTATCTGTCAGAGTAATTCATTTTTTGTTGACTTTGCCACAACCATGCTTGTAGATCAGTTCATTTACTGACTTGAGGTTTGGGTACCCCCACGCATATATGGTTCCGCAATCCTCAGCATGTTAATCAAAGCCTTGTTGAGCTTAACGAACATGCCAAGGAAGGCCTGGCGAAGGGGAAGAAGCTGCAGCACCTTCCGGACCTTTGGGCTCACACCATTGATACCTCCGATCCTGACGGCAAATGCCAATTTGGGTTCCGCAGGTGCATAAAACTTGCCAGCTTTTCTTGACATCCCAGCCATTCAAATCTCAGTTCTGTACATCCGCCTACATTCCTTGTGATAGTGCTTAGCTTTTTCATAGATAAGCTTCCTCCTTGCCTTTCAAAGCAACTTTTGCACAAACTTCTTTCTTATCAGATACTTGATCTTCAGCTCTGTGAAATTCCTTTGCCTTCTCTTAAGGGTTTCTGCTACAATAGAGAACTTCTTCTTCCCTTGTGGACCCTCCATGGTCCCAACCAGAAGAGAGCAAACATCTTAGATTTTAAAATAAATACAGAAAAATGATAAGGATCAACATCTTAAAATAGGAAGTAGCAGAAACTTCCTTAAACAGGTAAAGGTTATGTACACATAATCTTTCAACTTTCTCTGCTATTGTTTAACATAGTATGTAGTGAAGTATTAAAAAGGAAGAGATAAAACTCTCATTATTTAAAGATCTTCCACATAGTATAAAAACAACAAAATCAACATATAATGATATTAACTACAAAAACATTTCAGCAAGGTTGACAGATTCAAATTCAACCTAAACAAAATCAATAATGTATATATAAACAACAAACAACTAGAAAATATAATAAAATTAAGAGACAATTCATAAAAGTAACAAAAAGTATAAAATGTCCATGTATTAAAAAGCATCCAACAGGAACTACTATAAAGGACACATGGACAAAATCAAGGGGGAGGGTGGAGGTGGGGGAGGGAGGGGGTTCAGCTGGGGTGGGGTGGAGGGATGGGGAGAAAAGGCATACAACTGTAATTGAATAACAATAAAAATTGTTTTAAAAAGCATCCAAAGTTTTATAGATAAATTTTAAGTACTGAAAACCATAAAAGAATAGAGAGCTATTCCATACACAGGTAAGGTAGTCTATACCCTTGCAATTCCAGTCAAAATTTCAAGTAGATTTTTTTAAAGTAAAACTTATTTTAAAATTGATTTTGAGGAATAAAAATCTGTAATTAGTTTAAGGCAACATTAAAAAAGAAGAGCAAATTTAAAAGACAGCATAGTGGAGTATGAAACAAATAGATTAATGAAATGTAACAGAAAACTCAAGGTAGACACATGCAAATTCAAGAACATTATATACGATAAAGTCGGCCCTCCAAACTGTGGTGATAGAAACGCACAGCTCAGAGTCCCTTTTGCAGAAACATAGTCGGTTAATGGCCCCAGATGCTCCTCCTCTGCACTCAGGACCACATTCATGACAAAGCCACTCCCTGGGGGAACTAATCCAGGCCCATTGCACAAAACGTGATACTCCTGTGACAGGCAACTTTGGTTTAAGGACTCCCCCCATTGGCCTGGCAAAAAGTTTCTTAGAACTGTACTGAGGTTTGAGACTATTCCTACCCAATCTACCTTCTCACCGCCTCTCCTTCACAGGTGTCAGACACCCATAGAAGTGTCTTCCAAGGCTCCCTCCCTTTTGCCCATCACAGGTGTCACCCCTAGTTAATCTCTTGCAAGTCTAAATCCACTTTGGCATCTGCTTCCAGGAAGATTTGAACTAAAATACAGAAAATAATGAAAGAATAGATTAATAAATAGATCTTAGAAAAATTGGCTAATATAAAGAAAAATATAATGGCATCCCTCTCATATCATAATTACAGGTGAATTCAAGATAGAATAAAAATTAAGAAAGAGATACACTACAAAGTTAAAAGAAGATAGTCATCCAATAGTAAAGATTTCTTAAACAAGACTACAAAGCATAAGTAAGGCAAGAGTATTAATTTGAGAACGTCAGACTTCAGGACTTGTGTTCAATGAAGGACAACGTGGCATAGACTACTAACTGTCCTCCAGAATCATTCTCCCCTGTCTCTAAACCTAAGAGAAGGCCTGGATTTTAGGCAGGGCCATGACCACCAGGATAAAAGATTACATTGCTCACCTTCTCTGTAGCTAGCTGTGGTGCTGTGACTACCGTCTAGCCAACAAAATGTAGCAAACTTCCAACAAGTGTGTGTAGCTTCTGTTTTATGCCCTTAAAACAAAGGGACTTACCAAACTCTTCTTCTTTTCCCCTGCCTTAAGGCTGTGAAATCCACACTGACCATGTTGAGAAAGGCAATATCCTAGAAATGGTGGAATATTAGACAGAAGGATCACCTCCTTCCAGACTGCTACTAGACAGAGGTGGGCCCTCTCTTGTTTGAGCTGCTGTTAATAAGGGGCTCTACGGCAAAGGCCAAAGTTACCTCCTAAACAATGTAAACACCACAGGAAAAGTTAGTGGACAGATGACAAATTGGGAGGATATACTGACAATGCCTAAAAACAAAAAGGTATAATATTTAAAATGGGAAAAAATCTCATGCAAGCAAATAAAAAAAGGGAAATCAGAAATGATTAAAAGCTATTAACATGCAATTCACATAAAAGGATCCAAAAGATTAAAATGCTTGTATTAGGAGATGCTGAGTTTTATTAGGAATTCGAGGTATAGACATTAAAATGTTGATGTATCACTATATCCATCAAATTGGCCAAAATCGAGTAATGCCAAGGGTCAAGGACATAGGGATGTAATGTAAGGATATAGGGACATCCTTGCACTTTGGGTAAAAGGCAGATACAGCCATTCTGGAAAGCGGTCTGACAGAGCCTAGTTAAATTAGGCATACATATGCTCCTTGGCCCAGCAATCCTGCTTCCGGGTAAACATCCCGAGAAATTCCTAAGCAGGTCCAAAAGGAGATACATAAAACTTCATTATAGGGCAGTTTCTGGTAGTAGGGAAATGGAGACACTGCAGTTCTGTATCATTGAAGGAATGGAGAGGTAAAATGTAGAATACTATGTAGCCATTAGAAACAAGGGATTTCTAATAGATATGGCACATAGATATTAAAAGCTGAGTGCCGAATAAAACAAAAAACAGAATGAGATGTATAGCAATAAACTAGGTTATTTTACAAATAAGAATGAATGCATGTAAAAACAATATACATTTATAACAGATAATAAGTATATATTTACAAAAACACATTAGAATGGTTGAGGAATAAGCATTAAATTGAAAATAAATGAACAAAACAAGAAAGGGCCATTGGGCAGACCAGTGACGACAGGGCACCATGCACTAACATAACTAGCTCAGTCTTCTCTACTCTTAAGTCCAAGAAAACAATGCAAAATTACACAGATGAATTAGTACAAAGTAATCTCTCCCTTTTTTTATTATATGTGTTATTGCTTCCTTTGTATATCCTTGAGGTATTTTCCTGATACCATAAGCAATCCTGTGAATCATGTGAAAATTAATTTTCACAGGTCTGTAATCTAGAAAGGAAGGGTGGTGGGGCTATGGAGGATATAGAAGAAGGAACTTTAAACATTGTCCATATGATCTCTAAAAAAACGTGAATATTGTAATGCCAAGGCTTATAGTATTATCTTCTCTTATCACCCTAGACTCAGTCGTAAATCTCTGTTCCTAGTGATAATTATCAATCCAACAAAGAAATGAAAAGAATTTTGAGAAGAGAATCAGAAGAGAACCAGAAGAAAGATGAAAAAAATGTGACTTTAAAAATAAGTATCTGGTTTTTTCTGTTTAATGTAGACATGTGTGTCCTTAAGATTAGGAGAATAAAAAGTAAGAACTGAGTGTGGAGCTAGGTCTTCACATCCATGAGACACCCAACCATTTATCAGAATGTGTTCGCGCTCAGTCTCCTTGGCCAGCTAACTTTCTCTGCTCTGCACGGTTCTCGGTAGCTGCAGGTCAGAACTGGTTGACCTTCTCCGTGTTGGGCAGCACTATCGGTGCCCATCGTTATTTCCTATCAGAAATGAATTTACAGTTTTATTTTCAGAGATTTAGCCTTGTAATTTGCACCTGGCTGCGTCAATTCTTTACTTTAAAAACAGCTTTGGTGTGCTAACAGCGCACCCTCCGGGCCCACAGCCTGAAAACTCCCCCAGGGTCTGTGCTCTCCTGCACAGATGGCCCCGTGTTCCATCACTCACCTTGAAACACAAACAAAACTAAAACTAATCCTTACTTCAGGTGAACGAACACAAATGTTTTCACTGAACTAGAGCAAATGAATAAAAAAGCGAACAACCATAGCAATAAAAACTGTTTAGGGGAAGGCCACAGCGTGGCCATAAAGTCCCATTATCTTCTTTAATAATACAAGTCCTGCTCCAGGTCTGTCCTCCTGGCTGCATGCCAGTGCAGCCTCACTGTATCTCACGGTCAGAAGGGCCCTGCTCGGTGTGTCATGTCTGGGGTGGCCATCCTGAAACTCTCCTGGCTCTGGCCCATCACCACTGCCACCTTGGTCCAGGGTACAATGTGAGTTGGCTGAAGGAGGCCACGTTTGCCTTCTGCAACCACCCTCTGCTCTCTCGCAGGGAGTGTCCAGGTCAGGTGTGTACCCCATTGCGCCTTGTGCTGGCAGAACAGCAGCACCTTCAGTAGGTGACTCCATGGGACCTCCCCGGATGATCCCAGCCAAGTGTCGAGTGGGGCCTAGTGCTGGACCCTGTCTGCAGTAAATTGGGAAGCATCAGTTCTGTGCAAAAGGGAGACTGACTGCCCTTTCCTACTGGGGGCCCCACATTTTTATTGGCCTTGAGTTCTGCAAATCATGTAGCCAGCACCAAGATCGGCACTGAAAGGAAACTTTCCTGGAGGGAAAAAGAAGCTTAGCAAGTAACATGACTCTGCTCCTCTCACTCGATCCTCTTGAGGGTCGCTCGCTGTGGTCCTGGTGGCACCACCAGGCTGGCCTCTGGGGGCACGCCTTCCTTAACTACTCTGCAGTCTCCAGTAATCCTCTTAGATCATCTGAGCCAAGTCTGACATTTCAGAGAGGACTTAATAAATAGTAAAATGCACATATCCCACCTACAGAATAAAAGTTGTGGTCCCAGGATAGCAGACTTGTTCTTAGGAAGCCCATGACTCAACAATTCGATATAACATCCCATTCTACTCCTCCTAGCTCTTCACAAATTGTCCCTTTAAATAGTTTTGTTTCAGATGGTCCTAGCTTCCCCACAGAGAGACCTAGCTCTTCCCAGGATGACTGACATAGAAACTAAGTCATACTTCAAAGAAATGCTGCATTCTCAAAAAAAAATATCCTTTAAATGTACTTTTAGTTTTGTAGGCATTCCAGGATACTGGTATTTTAATAAAGTACAAAATTATTTCATTTCTACACTGAGAAATTAGTGATATAGTAGTAGCAAGACTATCATGCCCTAATGTTGGAAATGTTAGGATATTTTTTGTTTTCATTTTAAATCCTCTACATTCCAAGAATGATGTGTTCTACAGGTTCCTCTAAAAAGGAACAGTAGTATCAGTGGTGCAAAGTGACGTGCTTAAGCTTCTCTCCAGAGCACTGACATTCCACTGCTTCTAAGAAGAGTTTTATGCTATTGTGGTTTTTTTTTAAGATTTATCACTTTAACCATTTTATTTTATTTTATTTTTAAGATTTTATTTATTTATCTTTAGAGAAAGCAAGGGAGGGAGAAAGAGAAGGAGAGAAACATCAGTGTGTGGTTGCCTCTCACATGCCCCAACTGGGGACCTGGCCCGCAACCCAGGCATGTGCCTTAACTGGGAATTGAACTGGTGACCCTTTGGTTGGCAGCCTGCGCTCAATCCACTGAGCTACACCAGCCAGGGCCTTATCCTATTGTTCTAATTCCTGAATGATTTTTTCCTGAAATCTATGTCGTAATTACAAGAATATTTGATGATTTTATTTTGCTTTGAGTGTCATAGCTGGCTATTGTTTCCATGTTCCTTCCTCATACAATCGGTTGGCCTGCGGCTCTGACGGACTTTTTGTACTAGCTCATATAACAAAAGACAAAGCTCTGCCAACTCACTTCTAACTTCTGTTGGGCTAGTAAATGCATTAACTTTTGCATTTCACAGGGTGGTATTTTTTAAGTGAATATGGAACCCACAAATGACTGCCAACTTTTAATTTTAACAAATAAAGACATTTAAAAGTTAAACTAACAATATTATTTCATGAAAGAAAGGACATTTTAATTCAGAAAGAAGTCCTTTACATGAACAAATTAAGCAACAGATTCACCACATTCTCATTTCTCTGGAGAAAACTGAAGAACTTCAAAGATCACCACTGAGCAACCTCCTGAATCAGAAGTTGGCAAAATTTTAAATTCTTAATAGATATTTTCCTCCAAACTTTTAAACTATTTTAAATATTCACATAAATTTTATGAACTCTTATACATTACAATACATGAGATTCAACAGTATGAAATCCATGCCTTTTCGAAGCCATCCCAAATCTACAAACCATTAAAGTAGGCATTTCATTACATTATTTTAATACTAAGAACACTAACCAGAAAGCACTCTAAAGTGCCAGTGTCTTCTTTGAATTGCTCTTTATATTCAAAACTTCATTTATAACACAATACAATGCCTCATGCCTGAGATATGCTATGGGCTATATTTAACACCTATGACTTTATAATTAATAACCTAATATGACAAAGTAGACTTATCGTCTCTTTGCTTAATACCAATATAAACATTCTCACTCTTTCTTTTTTTCAATGTTTAGTGAATTCTGAACTTTTTATTGGCCTCCTGCCCTGCCAAGGGATCCCCCACTTCTGCTGCCTTTAATGTCTCAGAACTTTGGTGTCATTTGGTGTCATTGACCTCAGACACCACTCTGCTGTCCACAGTCCTGCGGGTCATGGTCTTCTGGATGCTTTGTAAGGAGGGGCTCTTGCCCAGGGCATCAGCAACATTGAAGTCCTCCCCTTCTTCCAGTAGGCTGCAGTAAGTGACAGTCTCAGCCTCCAACTTGACCTTGATGTTCAGCAGGGCCTCATACTCCTGGGCCTGGTGCTGCCACTCTGCCCGGGTCTGGACCAGCTCTGACTCCAGGTGCAGCAGGATCCCACTGAGCTGTTCCACCTGCATGGTGTAGTGCATCTCCATCTCCCTCAGTCTGTTCTCCAAACTGACCTTCAGATTCCTCATTGAGTCTAGGTCAATCTCCAACTACTAGACCATAAGTCTTAGCTCCGTGACTGTCGTCTCAGCAGCACCTATCTCAGCGGTCAGTGGGGTGCTCTCCTTAGTCTGGTGGGCTAAGTACTTGTGGAGCTCCTCTCTGTTCTCCCAAGCCAGTTCATCACCCTGGGCCCAGAGATCCTCCATGATCTTGCTGAAGTCCTGAGATTTGGGGCATTCAACTGCACAATCAACCCAGAGTTGGCAATCATAGACCATGTACTTCCTCCTCGTGGGTCTTCTTCCTGAAGAGCAGCTCCTCCTTGAGAGCCTTGATCTCGGTCTCCATCTTCAGCAGAATGATCTTGGTGTCATCAGGCATCATTCAGAGCCCATTCATGTCACTCTCTAATGACTGGTGCATGGCCAGCTCCCTCTCATACTTGACTCTGAAGTCATCAGCAGCAAGACGGGCATTGGCAATCTGCAGAATGATGTGGGCATTGTCCACTGAATTTGCAAGGATTTGAGCCCTCAGGTCCTCGATGGTCTTGAAATAATGCTCCCAGTTTCTGACCTGGGGTCCCTTCTTCTCTAGGTTCCCAGAGTTTGATCTCCAGTCTCCGATTATCAGCCTCCAGGCTTCTCACCCTCTCCAGGGAGGAGGCCAGGCAGTCATTTATGCATTGCAGAGTCTTCTTCTCACTCTGGATGCCCCCTGTGTCCACCAGACCCCGGCCTCCCTGCAGCCAGGCCATGGGATTCCCAGCTGCTGCTCACGCTGGTGGAGTGGGACACCGAGACCTGGGGGCCCGAGCCCCTGGCACCTGCAGAGACACTGCTCACGCTGTTGGTCGTTGGACCCGGTAGCTGGGCGACTACACGGAGCCCAGGGTCTGGTAGCTTGTGGAGAAGCTGGAGCATGTGCTGGAGCTCATGTTGTTCAGGGAGGAAGGTGAGAAGCCGAGAGTCAGGTTGAAGCTGCAGTCCACTCTTTCTTAATTCTAAATTTAATTTCTCATGGAAAATATACTTCCTATACATGCACACAGATAAAAATGGGCCTTAGGAATTTTTTTTTATTCTGATGAGGTTCTTTGCTTAATAAAAGTTTCATTTCTATATGTACTTTAAGCATGCCTGTTTAGAATTTTTTGTTACTGCACAGACAGGAAAACACTGTATAGAATTAATAAACTCTAACTTGATCCTCACATTTCATTGCATAATAATCAGTGCAAGATTTAGAAGGAAGTTTTATACAGGGGTGGGCAAAAGTAGGTTTACATTTGTGAGTGTGTGAAACATAGTTTATTCTTGTATTATTCATTAATTATTGTATTATTTATTTGTATTAACTGTAAACCTACTTTTGCCCACCCCTGTAGTAAAACAAAGGACATTATTCTGATAGCTGTTGGGTCTAAAATGTAACATTTGACTTTCAAAGCAAGTAAATCAGCAGAGCTCCAAATAGGGAACTCAACCAACAAAGGATCATGAAGTTAAAAAGTCTCTGTTAATCAATGACAAATTTAGTACTTGTTGTTACAATTACAAAGATAATAGTTCCTTTATGTCAGTGCCTTTGGTTTTGCAGCTGTAAAATAGCTTTGAAATTCAGCATTTCAAGGAATAGAAATTAATAGGAGGTCATTTCTACCAGAGAAATTTTAGGGGCCCATCCTCTCTAATCATCATTACAAACTAAATCCGTAAGAGAAGAGGCACTTTACTGATTGTCAAGTGGAAGCTATTATTCATTTGATGAAGCTCTTGGCACCGTGCCATTGATTCTGCACTGGAGCCTGCTGCTTGTTCCCTTCATCTCCTGCAATCAGGGCTGTTTCTGCCTGCCAGGAGCTATTTATAGTGCAGGGGGGAGAGGGGGGAGCAAAGCTGATATGTTCTCCTCCTTGAAAAACAACTTTCAAACTTTATAAGTAGAGATCTGTTTTTCTTGTCACCAGACTGTCTACTTTTTCCGTCAATGCAGAAAATAAGGAAGTTGATTTCAAGACAACTGCCCTTCCTAATAAAGACTGGATTCAGTGGAGTCCCAGGCTACAAGCACACCGCATCTAACACCCCAGGATCAGTAGTCCTCAATACCTCACACAACTGTCCTATGTCCATAGTGTAAATTACGTCATTTCTACACTTCCGTGTTCCTTCCAGTCTGTATCTTGAAAATTTCTAAAAACTCTCTTTGCTTTCTTATACTTACTGAAAGCAAATACATTGCAGAAAATACACACACACACACACACACACAAGAAAACAAAATAAAAACCTCAAAATGTAAGTGTAGGAAAGTTTTTGCAGGCTCTGTTTTTTAGAATTTGGTTCAAACTATATGAACAGTTAGGTGTTGGTGAAACTGTTTGATCTCCCTACAATTGCAACATAAGTCAGAGTTTCAGAAATTTTTCTTAAAATTGGTTATCGCAAGGAACTGTATCTCTCTATTATTTAAATTTATCCACATGACATGGGCACGGCATTTTCAAATTTATCTGCAACTCTCATTGTCTTAAATTACAGTTGTGAACACTTTAAAAAATATTCAGAATCTTTATTTTTGGAAAAGTTTCAGACTTCACGTCAGCTTTAACAGTGAATGTACTGACATAAAGGGTTTTATGTCAAAATATCTACTTAAAAGTTCTATCCTTTAAAATAATATTAGAGAAAATAAAAATAAAATAATAGCATGCATTGAAAATACTTATCATTAAGGATAACAATAGCAATACTTCTGATTGCTAAAATTTAATGCCAAGGAATTGTATTTGTAAGAATATAAAATAACAAAACCGATGAAAATGTCAAAATCATTCATCTGTGAATGGCCTGATGTAGATTTTTTTTTTGAAAAATTTAGTTAATGATCCTATCAAATGTTGTTTCAAGAAAATGCAATTTTTTGAAAGTAGTCATAGAGAATTGCCAGCTAATATTTATTTTCATGTAGAACATTGAAGACCCTCTTACTCACATCAAAATACAATAGAGGGCCAGCCAAAGTAGTCACTTAGCAGAAGGACTTGAGTTAGCAGGGTGAGAGACAGACCAAGGACTTGTTTGTTTTGCTTTAACTGCATGGAAGACCCACATTTCAGCACACCCTTTGGACTGTGGTATTTCAGAGCCCGGGCTTGCCACAGGGACCGGAAAGGTATATTTACCAGTGAATGTACAATATCTTTTTTCTTCACACCTACATGCCTGCCACCAAGATGTTCGCCTAAAAGAGGCTAAGATTAAAGAAAATTCTTTGTTTAGGACAAAACCTATATAATATAAAGTAAAATTAAGTATTATAGATCCAGGTCTTTTAGCAAGCCAAATAGGATAATATGAAAATAAGTCCATTTGATCCTGAATTGCCCAAAATAACTCTGCATGGCCTGACCTTCTAGCTAATTTCCAGTTCCTCTTCCTCTCCACTTTTAGTTTTCAAAACCTCCTCTGTGGTCTTTTCTTCCATATAAAGAAAACACTGAGGTATTTTTAGAACAGCATTTTGAAATCTCTGCCATTAATTCAACTGATTACCATTGGGACTGGGAAGGTTGGGCTTGTGGAGCCGAACCCCGTCTTGAATATTTGATAATTCACTCAGCCAGTAGTTATTGAGCACCTATGCCCGGCATCATTCTAGTTGTCGAGAAACATCAAGGAACAAATAGCTTGAAACCTTCCTATCTCCATTTAATTGACATTCCAATGGAGCTTGGGCTAAAATAAAACAAAGAATTTTTAAAAAAACCTGCTTTCTTTCATGAACATAGTCCTATATTACTCACAATTGTACAACATTAAATTGAACAGCAATAACTTTGTAACAGTTAAAATTTCTTAAGCACTGACCGTACATGCCAGGAACCGTGTTAAACACTTTTTATGCATTATCCCATTTAAATGATCCCTTTTAACCCTAATCTTCAACAAATCTACACAACACAGATAGAGAAATGAATATTTAGAAAGGTTAATTAACTTGCTAAGGTTCCACAAATGAAAAGGGGCAAATTTAGTGCAGGTCTCTCTTATCTATAAAAACCATTATTTTAGGCAAGTTTTCAACTAAGCACTTAGTAGTGTTCATTCATTCACTCATTCAGCATTTATTCAGCATACATTAAAAGAGTGCCTAATACGCACCAGGCACTGTTTTAAACACATGGGATACACTATTGAACCAAAGAGGTAAATATCCCTTGCCCTTGTGTAACTTAAGTATTAGTGGGAAGAGACAAACAATATAAATAATAAATAAGCACATACATAATGTGTTAGAAGGTTGATACTAATTCACTGGAAAATAAATAAAGTCCAACTTTTTTCTAGCAATTTGAATTCTTAAGTTAAAAGGAAAGACAACTTAAAAATTTTTTTTTAAAAAAAGGAGCTCAGGAAACCTATGACTTAAGCATCCCCAAGAAGCAATGGCACAGCAGAACTGAGCGTTAGAAAGAAGTGACTTCATATTGGGGAAACTGACACCTGTTTTCTACTACTGTGGGGAGGTGAACTTGCTTTAAATCTCTGTTATTTTGATCATGAAAGGCTTGCAAATAAAGGGCATAGCAGGGCATCAGTAATTGCCCATCTGGAGTACAGCAAACACACGTAAATCACTGGAAAATCACGTGCGGTTTGATGACATTTATCCACTTTGGTTTCCACTGACTGGCATGCCAAACCCCAGACACCAAAATGACTAAGGTTGGGGAATAAATGCCAATCATTAAATTTCCAGTGGTTTAATAATTATCCCTCTTCCTGGGGACATGATTAAAACTCACACAACAGCTAAGCTCCAGCAAACTAAGTTGCTGGGCATCATAGGTGAAGAGAAAGTAAACAAAAAGAGAGAGAGAGAGAGGGAGAATAACAAAATAAATAAAAGAAATAAGAGAGAAGGTGAGACAACAGACAAGGAAAAAGATCTCTTTTGTGACTATTGTGAACCATCCTTTGGGCTAAGACCACAACCCACAGGCACAAAGTAACTAAGCAGCAGTTTGAACATGCACCTCACTCTCATCATTCCAGGGGACGGGCCACTTGTTCTAGTGGGAGCAAAAAGCGCAGTCCAAGTTCTCCTTCTGGGGGTAAGAATCAGGTAGATTCTTTTTTAGAAAGAAAATTGTAAATGTATTCTCTTCCTGGAGGTCTAACTGGCCTTGGTCAACATTGCTTTATTAGGAGATGAAAAATATATCTTTATTTTAATTTTATGGTAAGTGGTCCTAGAGTTATAATTGACCTAAACCTCAGTTAAAGTTCCTTGTAATGGTTAAAAAAACACAGAATACCTTCATATCCACGAAGTTTCCAGGCACAGCTTAAGGAAAAATTTCCAATTCTGACTAGAACTAAGGAAATTAATTGGCTAAATATGATGATCAATCCCATTTGAGATATGATACTAGGGATTATATATTAACTGATATCCAAAGTCAGTGTTCCTTAAGTGTGTTCCTGCTTAGTTTTTTTTCTATTTATAAACTGAAAATATCCTAGCAGCCCAACTGCAGAAACCATGCCTATATTCCTCACTATTGTATCTCTAATACCTAGCACAGCACTCAACAAATAATAGCACTCAATAAATATTGGACCAAAAAAGTGCAAATGAATGGATTTATTACTACTGCTTTTCAATCTCACAAGAATATGGTAGCATTTTATGTATAACTATTGGGATCCCTGAGTTAATTAGGTTTTTACTCTACAAAGTGCAAAATGACTCAAATTCATATTTGCATGTTTCATTATTTGCTTCTTATATTATTTTATTTTATCTTATTTATCAAAAATACCACATTACTCTCTGGCCAATGTATAGTAGGAAGGAAAAATAACTAACATATACTGAGGACTCGGAAAGATGGGCATGTGCCACATATATTCATTTACATTTTCTCATTTATTTCTTAAGGCACTCTGATAACATAGACATTATTAATACCTTTTTAATGGAGAAAGAAGCACAGGATTAGAGAGATGAACGAACTTGCCCAAGGTTAACAACCAGTAAGTAGCGGAACGCAGATTCAGACCCAGGCCCTTCCAACCTCACAGCTCAGACTCTCTTTCTGCCGCATGGAACTGCCAAAGGAAACCATGTTCGAACTGCAAAAGCAGCCCTCCGTCAGGCTTGGGGCGTGCCTCTTCCGGCACGTGTTCGTTGTCGTTACATAAACAATTGCAGCAAAGGAGAAAAGTGCCAATTAAGTCCAAACACCAAAATATCTTTTATTTAGAAATTTCATTTTATGATGCTATGCTAGGAAGTTCTTCTTTTTAAGGGGTAATTTCATAACAAATGTTTATTTCCTTCTAAGCTTTAGTTTGACTTAACCTCTAGTCAATCAGGAAAAATGCTTCAAAGAAAGTCACAGATGGAAGCAAAGAAAACATAGAAGAGAATTGGAAAGACCCTGAACAGCAACCTGATAAATCCACTGATGTCCACCCGGGAAGACAGGAAGAGCAACCCTTTCCTGATGAATACCAGTTTCCTGGAAGGGGGCAATTATGGTCTTCTCTTCCGGAAAGTTTCTTAGAACAGCCGGCGTGACCTCTGCCTAAGACGCCTGTGAGTAAGCTCTGGAAGACATCCATGGAAGTGAAACCTACATGAAACTGTACAACCCTGTGGCAAGTAGATCGATGGTAAATTTGAGTCTCAGGGGAAAAGGCCCAACATTTGTAAGTGCAGTAAACATTACTGGTGTTTTAACCATTCATGTCACCTGCACGTGTATATTTCACAGCCCATTGAATTAATAATTACAAAAATTCAAAAACAAGGACTTCTGTCAGTATCACTGTGCGTCACCCTAATAGAGAGAAAAAAATCCTCAGGAAAAATTGTGGCTCATTTTTCAAGAGGCCTAATACAGAAAAGTCCTTACAATAATGTGTTGAGTTCAAAAGGAAATTATTCAGCAATGTTAATGAAGAAAGACCAGTTTGATAAACTTATAGCAGCCTCAAATTTAAAGTATTCTGATTATCCGACCAAAGTTGCAGCATGGGTATTGGTATCTCTGTAAGACCTTATCAAAAGCAGATATTAGGCCATAAGCAATAATCAGAATCAGAATCTACCAAAAATCAGTTGATGTTTTCTTTTCATGTTACCCATCTGTACTGTCCCTAAGTCTTCTGTACCTTAAAAAAGAGATTGTAACAAATACTTCCTCTCTAAAAGAGATTATCAAAGCAGTTTGTATGCAAAAGAAAATATCTATGTAGTTTATTTTAAAGCATAGCGAAAGGTCCACATGTCTCCCAAATAGATCATCCTTTCCCACACACTAGTCCTCTCAAACTAAGAAACTCACCTGAAATGGTACTTCTTTGGACTAGGACATAATACACACTAATTGTCCATAAACACAGATGCCTTTCCTTTTAAGAGCAGAATTTGAGGGGAAAGCCAGAAATCAGGTTTATTTCAATATGGGAAAGCAAACAATTTGGAACATCCATGGGAAAAAAAATCAGCTCGCTAAATACCAGTATGACAAATAAAGATGCTAGAGGATAGAACGATAGAAATTTGGGTTAAGGGTAAATTTTTCTAATATAAAAACATAATCTAGCTCATCTTACTTAGAAAGATTAAATAATATAGGCAGAGCTCTCTACAATCCTTGAAAAAGAAGCCAGAGAAATACAGAAGATAATTATAACTACATCTCGTAAAACCGAAACAAGTCTTGGCTGAAAGCCCCATTAGTTCATTCATATCAGTAGACTACCATTTTGTAAAACAAAAGAAAAACAACAAAAAACCTCTGTGTGCTGGTAAAGGAACCAGAGAATAAAGTGCAGACTGCAAGGGCTCTGATTCCAGTCAGAATTTGACCTTGGCAGTATGGGAATCTGGCTCACATATTTCCCATGGGCATCTTTCAGACACTTAAAGGAGAAAGAGAAATAAGTTATCTCCAAACTCTATCCCTAACGCGTAGGGAATGAAAAGACTGCCACCTGTCTAAGCTTTGAGTTTCAAAGGCATTTTCACTGCATCAAAGCATCAAGGGACAGGCTTTGAGGACAGGCTTGACGCGATCAAGAGACTTGCATATTTTAAATAAAACACAAATATTACAACATACAAAGGATCAGAACTCCTCTTTATTCATGCACAAATCTGAGAGCCATTAGTGGGTTAGACTTGAAGTTATACATCCTGGCAAGGGTACTATCTTTAAAACGAAGTTTAAGGAGGAAATGTATTTCATGGGGGGTTTAAAAATTAATAAAAGTATTCTTCAAGGTGCTTTAAGATTCAGAGATTAAAAAAACTGTGAAGCCACAGGAACTACTATAAAAGACACATGGACAAAATCAAGGGGGAGGGTGGAGGTGGGGGAGGGAGGGGGGTTCAGCTGGGGTGGGGTGGAGGGATGGGGAGAAAAGGCACACAACTGTAATTGAATAACAATAAAAAAATTAAAAAAGAACAATCTAACAATAGTCAGAGGGGAGTGGTGAGGTGACAGTGGGGAGAGGTGTTTTCAGGAACAACAACAACAAAAAACCTGTG
Organism: Desmodus rotundus; assembly: GCF_022682495.2. Lineage (NCBI taxonomy): Eukaryota > Metazoa > Chordata > Mammalia > Chiroptera > Phyllostomidae > Desmodus > Desmodus rotundus. Next base: position 53,287,729 of record NC_071389.1, read on the forward strand.
AAGCCATATAAGGTTGTCACTTTCCTAGTGTTGTGAGAATATGAGTGACTTTTTTCAGCTGTTGTCATTTTTCCCTATTTATTCCTTCCTGGTGCTATCTATACCAATAGATGTACTGAGAGCAATAACATCTTACATTTAAATTAAGTTTTAAAGGTTACAAAGGGCTATTATATATGCTATCTTTTTTGATCTTTAGATATGATCTGGCAATAGTTATTTTTAATCTCAATTTTAAAGCCACTAAGATGACAAACATTTAGTGACTTGCCCAGTCTTAGACAATAGGTAAGCAAAGTAACTGAGTGTCAATCCCACGTCTTCTGTGTCCACGGCATTTACCCCACCAACCCAGAGGTACCTACCAAACAATAATAGAGACAATGCTGTTTTCATTCATTCCTGACTTCACAAGAAATACATTCCACTTAGACCTGTTAAAATAGTTGATCTTAGTATTACGGTAAATTTATAGGATTTTCACCACTAATAGCATAGCAAAGGTGCAAACTATATCTCTTTTACATGTACCACATCAAGCAAATTGACTGGCCATGTCAATTGTTCCTGGATTAACCTACAGATGACCATGTTGCTAATTCTAGACTTTCATGTGTGAAACTGAATCTGAGCAAATTTCAGGATGTGTTGATGCCATACACATGTAGTGTTACGAAAGCCTGCTGGAGCCACAGTCCCAGGGGCAGGCGGTTCCTTTCATCTTTATTGTTGTAAAGAAAATATCTGGTATTCAGACTGAACAAGTAACCCAGCGAAAAACAGGAAGGCATTTGTACAATGACATGAAATTTTTCTTTTTCTGTCTAAATCCCATTCTACCAGTAGTAATAGAGTCTAAAGAGAATCCTGAGACAAGAGAAAATGCTTCAGAGACAATTATTAGAGTGGTTCTTGTAACAGCAATAAAAATCGAGGTACAGAAACAAAATCAAGAGCAGCTCCTTTAGTAATAGCTTATGACAGAAATCCTCCATAGTAGCGTATTTCAGTTAGGCTTTGCTTGAGTAACAAACCATCCTTCAACTAAATGGTTTTTAAAAACACTTATTACTTCTCACTATTCTGAGGGTTTAGCTGGGTGGTTTTCTCCTGACCTGACCTGTACTTATCAATGTGCTATGAAGGGGGCCTACAGTCAAGATGGGGAAATAGACTTCACCTGTTGATGTGTGTGGACTCAGGGAGACATGATGCTTCGGGGTCCAGTATTATAACAATTAGTCACATGAAGGCTTTTGGTTCCAACTGTACATAGAATTATCTGGGATACTTTTAAAGATTTTTTAAATTTATTTTATTCCTAGATAGAGGGGAAGGCAGGGAGAAAGAGAGGGAGAAAAACATCAATGTGTGGTTGCCTCTCACACACCCCCTACTGGGGACTTGGCCTGTAACCCAGACATGTGCCCTGACTGGGAATTGAACTGGCGACCTTGTGGTTCACAGGCCGGCACTCAATCCACTGAGCCACACCAGCCTGGGCCATCTGGGATACTTTTAAACAGATAACAATGACTGGGCTCACTCCTAGAGATTCTGACTTAAGTGGTCTGGGGTAAAACCCAGTCTTCAGCATTTTTTAAAGGTTCTCTGGATGATTAAAATTAAGCCATATTTAAGAACAACTGCCTTATATCCTGTATAACTACCCCTCCTCTCTTTTGTTTTCCATCTGATATTTTTCTTTACTTTGAGCTTGTGTGTGCCCTTAAGCTGAAGTGCGTCTCTCGTAGTTATCCTCTAGTTGGGTCTTGTGCTACCCATTCAGCCACTCTATACTTTTTGATTTGACAATATAGGCCATTTACATTTCAGTAATTATTGATAGGTGAGAACTTACTAATGTCATCTTTTAAACATCTTTTAAAACATCATTAATTCAGTTGCTTTTTTTTTCTCTCTCACTCTATTAATTTATAAATTGGTGACTTTTCTCTAGTGGGATGCTTGGTTCCCTTCTCTTTGAGTTTTGTGTATCTATAGTAGGTTTTTCTTTTGTGGTTACTGTGATGCTTAGCAAAAAAAAAAAAAAAAATCGAATAGATAATAACAGTCTATTTTAAGCTGATAATAACTTAATTTTGATCACATACAAAACTCCACCCATTTCCTCTCATATCTTATGTTTTTGATATCATAACTTAATCTCTTTATATTGTGGGTCCATTGACAAATTATTATAGCTATAATTATATCTGATACCTCTTTCCTTTAACCTCTATACTAGAGTTAAAATGATTGACACACCATCATACCACAGTAGTAGAGTATTCCGAATTTGACTATATACTTGACCAGTGTGTTTTGTATTTTTATATGTTTTCATGTCATCAATATTGGGATTTCATTTCAAGTTGAAGAGCTGCTTTCATCATTTCTTGAAAGGCATGTCTAGGGTTGAAAAACTTCCCCAACTTTTGTTTGCTTGAGAGTCTTTATCCTTCCTTCATTTCTGAAGAACTGTTTTGCCATGTAAACTATGCTTGTTTGGAAGTTTTTTTCTTTCACCTCCTTGAATACATATATTATCCCCTTTCTCTTATCAGCCAAGGTTTCTGCTGAGAAATCTATTGACAGCCTTATGGAGTTTCCCTTGTATAAAAGGATATTTTCTTCTCCTGCTGCCTTTAACGTTCTCTCCTTGGCCCTGATTTTTACACAATTTTATTGTAATGTGTCCTGGAGAAGATAATTTTTGGTTGAAATTTTAGAGTGAGCTTCATGAACTTGGATAACAAAATTTCTCTTCAATTTGTAAAGTCTCAGCCATTATTTCTTTAAATAAGCTTTCTTCCCCTTTCTCCCACTCTTCTCTTTCTGGGATGCCAATAACACACCAATTATTTTCCTCATTGGTATCCTGAAATTCACACATGCTTTTTTTCACTCATTTTCATTCTTTTTTTATGTTGTTCCTCTGACTGATTTGAAATAACTAGTCTTCAAGACCACTAATTATTTCTTCTGTTTGGTAAAATCTGTTATGTAAGGTCTATTGAATTCTTGAGTTCAGTCATTGCATTTTTCAACTCTAGAATCTGTTTGAAATTCATAATGGCTTCTATTTCTTATTAAACTCATTTTGTTCATGTATTGCTTTTCTAATTTAATTTAGTTGTCTACCTGTGTTTTCTTGTAGTTTTCTGAGTTTCTTACAGAAAAATATTCTGAATTACTTACCAGATAGATCTCCATTTCTTTAGTGTCTATCATTGAAGCTTTATTAATTTCCTTTGTTGGTTTCATGTTTCTTGGATTATTCATGATCCTCTGGCCCAGAGTGTAGGTCAGTAGCCGTCAGCCTGGTGTTGGGGCTTGCCAGGAGCCTGGGCCTGCAATAACCAGCCCAATGTTGAGAAGGGTCAGGAGTCCACAGTAGCTAGTTTGGAGTCTATATCCATGGGGGTTGGCCTGGTGTTGTCGTGGGCTACGAGAGCTGCTTAGGGCCATTGGAGGTATCCAGGTCTTGGTGTGGACCAGTGCTGCAGTCCATGGTAAAGAGAGGAACTCACCTTACTCTTTCTCCCCAGAAGGAGGCTGTCTTTTTTTCATGCTGGGCTACCCAGGCTTAGGGAAGGAGTGATGGGGCAATGTGAAACTGTTTTTTCTACGCTCTTCAAGGCATCTTTTCATATTCTCTGCTCCACTCAGGTGCTGTTAACTGTCACCAAAAATCTTTAGCTGTTGTTAAAGTATTTTTGTGCAGAAATAGTTATTCAAACCTATGTTTCTGGAACAGCACATGGGCTAGAAACTCCCATACCACCATAGTGCTGACATCACTTTCAGGGGTTAAATAGTTTAAGGAGAACTAAGACTCAATTTAGAGAAATGGACTAGCCCTGTTTGGTGTAGCGCAGTTGGTTGGGCATCATCCCACAAAGCAAAAGGTTGCTGGTTAATTTCCGGTCAGGGCACACACCTGGGTTGTGGACCTGGTCCCCTGTCAAGGCAACTGATCAATGTTTCTCTCAAACATCGATGTTTTTCTCCCTCCCTTTCCTACTCTCTAAGAATAAATAAATAAAATCTTTAAAAAACATAGAGAAATTGGCTAGCTGAAATACAATGAGGAGGTCAGGATCCAGTCTTTGGTCTAGAATTCAAGGCTAGACTTCATATTCCATGGAAGAATAAGTGAACAGAAAGTGGGTAAAATAACCAAGTACCAGAGCTTGAGTAGGGTCAGTTAAGCCAAGGGCCTGGTCACGTGTGCTAGAAGTGATGTAGGGTTCTAAAGCACAAGACAGTGGCCTCTAACACATTAATCTCTCTCTAGGTCCTTAGACAATTGTAAGAGGGCCTTTTTCAAGTTCTGTGAAGGATCTGGAGGTTGAAAGGGGAGAGAGAGAGAAAGAGAGAGAAAATGACTCTAAATCTCACTGGACTGATAAGCCCGAAAATGACATACATAATTATAGACCATGGGCGGAATTAAGGTAGGCAGGTTCTAACAAAAGTAGTATTTCTTCTAAGCTAAGTGCTACCTAAAAGACACACTACCCACAGCTCAAATTCTTTTCTTCCAAGGTGGTTTTATGTCTCTTATTTTTTAAAGTTTTTCTTAACCAGCTCATCCCCAACTCTTCCACTGGTGGCTGAGTTCTTCGCTTTTTCACCACTTCATTCCCACGACATATAGGCTACAGAATTTGTTGGTGTTAAGACTGAGAGATGGATAAGAATGCAGAGCCCAGAGAGAAACAGAGAAATTTGCCATCAGAATAAGATGGAAAGAAAAATAGCAAGTGTCCACAGGAGGATTAAATTATGGGAACCATGGCACAGAAAGGTGACCGATACCTGAGATGTAAGTGTGTATCATAAGCTCTAAAGAGAATTTAGTAACTGATGGCTTATTTGGGAAGAATTGTCAAGAAGAGAAAAAATGTGAAAGCTAGCTGGACTTATAACAAAAAGCCTAATAAGAATCAAGAACTTTCACATACTATTTAGGAATCCATGATTATGTGGTTAGAGAAATCTTAAATTGCTACATGTCAGTCATGTGAAATTTTGGATAGATATTTTCTGTGGGTAGGAAATTTAAGTTCAAGTTTAACTTATGAGAAAAAATTGGCCAGATTTCTCTACCCTGGAGCCAAGAGAGGAATTTTAGATACGCTAGTCCGTGATGGTGTTTGTGAGAAATATGAATCTAAGGAATTTTAGCCTGTCTTCATATACTAAAGTCATGGACAGAGGTTACCTTAAGCGAAAAGGTAATGTTTTGTGTTTTATAACCTCTCATTTCATGTATGTTTGTATCTTTACTCCCATTACCCTTATTCCCTAACCTGGAGACCCAGGCCCTTCATACTTCAGTCCAAATCTGAATTCAGTAGAGGTACACATAGAGCTTCAACTTTCTTATGTATACATTTCATTTAATCTCCACGATAACTTTCTAAGACAAATAAGTTATTAACCCCAATTTGCAAATGACATAGTTGAGGTTCAAAGAAGTCAAGTAATACGTCTTTGTTCAAGAGATTTATTCAGTGCTGAGACTTGAATTTGAGTCTCTGATACAAAGTTCAGTGAGTTTCCCATTCAACAGTGCTAAGGACACAAAAATGATAACATATTGTTCTCTCCATCACAAATTTTGTCTGTTTAAAACCAAAGACAAATTAAGCCCTGGTTGGTGTGGCTCAGTGGATTGACTGCCAGCCTGAAAACCAAAGTGTCACTAGTTTGATTCCCAGTCAGGGCACATGCCTGGGCTGTGGGCCACATACCTAGTAGGGCACACATGAGAGGCAACCACACATTTGATGTTTCTCTCCCTCTCTTTCTCCTTCTCTTCCCCTCTGTCTAAAAATAAATAAATAAAATCATTTAAAAAAATGAAGACAGATTAAATAACAAAATATAGCAACATAGGCACTACAAAACAGTATTTTAAAATGCTAACTAAATCATGCAGGCAATAAGCACCAAAGATTCAGATTACTGGTCACTGAGAAACCACGGAAAGCTTCATGGAAGAGGCAGTCATTGAAATGGCCGTAAAAGATTAAGAGGATTTGGACAGGAAAGGAAGCTTTCCCAGCATACTAAATTACATAAGTAGTAACAAGGAACCCTGCCCGGTGTGGTTCAACTGTTTGGGTGCCATCTTGCAAAGTGAACGTTTGTCAGTTCAGTTCCCGGTCAGGGCATGTATGAGAGGCAACTGATCAATGTTTCTCTCTCTCACACTGATGTTTCCCTTTTTCTCTTCCTCCCTTCCCCTCTCAATAAGTAAATAAATCAATAAATAAATAGTAACAAGGAGGTAAAAATATGCATGATGTGTTTAAGGGAGAATTAGTAGAGTATTGATTTAATAGTTGCCATCTATTGGAAAGCAACATGACTCAGTGGTTAAGATCACGGCCTCTGAGGACAGACTCCCAGGACTTGAGACATGATTCTACTACTCATTAGCTGATAATATGGTAAGTTCATTAATTTTCTTTTACCTTTGTTTCTCATCTGTAAAATTAAGACAATTATATTACCCATTTCAGAGGATTGTTATAAGAATTAAATGAGTTTACAAAATATTTAGAATAGTGTCCAAACACTATGTGCATTGAGTCAACTACATAAAGTACTATAAGTATTATAGATAACTGTGCTCCACGCTTTGTATGAAGCACCTTATATTATTTCATTTAATCCTCATCCTTCTATAAGACATGTATTATTATCTCCATATTACTGGTGAGAAAAACAAAACTAGGAGAGTTAAATTTTGTAAGATCACACAGCTGGTAATTTCAAAAGCTAGGATTCAAACACAAATGCAAAGCCTGTGCTCTTCACCACTAAGCTATTCTTTCTGAGTGTAGGAAGCAGAGGGAAAATAAAGAAAAGTAGGTTGAGGCCAAATTATAGAAGGTCTTAAAATCACCAGGCTAAGATAACAATAATATACAAAGGCAGATGCCCCCCAAAATAGAATTATCTTCTAGAGGGCAGGCCCCTTGTAGTACAGGTTTCCCCTGCTAGGTGAGTGCTCTAGGAACCCATTTGTATGAGTGTACCAACTGGCATTGTTGTGAGAGGCTGCATTCAGATTTAGTGAAATTTTTTTTGAAGACTCTTTTAATGTGTTTGCCCATTTCATGATGGGTGATTTACAAGCACACCTGCCCACACCACGCTGAGTGTTCAGCAGTTTTTGACCAAAAACAGCATGACCTCCATGTCCCACCCACCCTATTCAACTGATCTTGCTCAGAGTGACTTTTTTTGTGTTTCCCTGGGTGAAAAAGTCCTCAAAGGGAAATGTTTTGCTGATATGGAAAACATGAAACAAAAAAACAGCAGAAGCACTAGCAGACCTCAAAACTGATGAGCTCAAAAACTGTGCTGAGCAGTGGAAAAAACATCTCAATAGGTGTACTGCATCAAATGGAGAGTACTTTAAAGGTGACTGAAGTTTAAACATGTAAAAATAAATACACAACTTTTCATAAATAAATTCCGAGGTTTGTGGAGTCTCCCCTCATGCTATAAACAGTGAGAAGGCACGGAAAGTTTCTGGGCAGTGATGTGTTTTAGAGAGTTGCATCCACCCACAGAATTACAGATAGATTAGAAATCTCTGGGCCACACGAGTATCAAGTAGACAAAAAATATCCCAAATGATCTTGCAGAAAGTAGGCCAACAATTTTTTGCCCTATAAAACTTAGCCATAAAGATCCATGCATCTGTGTAACCCCATTTGGTCTCTAAACCACAGTCAATAACAGCTTCAGCACTAGAAACCAAAAGAAAAGTTGAGACTTCTACTACCTGACCCCCAAATCCACCCTAACCAACAATGGTGTCACATTCCACTGCCTAGGCCTAGGTGCAGGCGGGCACATGTATCTGCAGCCCCTTTGTGACCTACCACCGAAAGGCATTTAGCAACTAGAAAATGAATCACATGTATAATTTCTCTTGATGTGATAGCCCAGCTGATCCCCCCAGATGGTATCCCCACCTAAAGACACACAGCCAGGGCTGCTGCTACAATAAGTACCTCCTTATTTAAGGGGGATATGTTCCGAGATCCCCCGTGGATGCTTGAAATCACGGATAGTACTGAATCCCATATATAGTATGTTTTTTCCTAAACATACATAACTATGATAAAGTATAATTTATAAAAAGATACAGTAAGAGATTAACAACAATAAGTAATAGTACAATAGAACAATTAGAACAATATACTGTAATAAAATTTATGTGAATGTTGTCTCTCAATATATCTTATTGTACTACATTTACCTTTTCCCTGAAAAGAAGGATTTTATGGCTACTTTTCAACATATACGAATTGCTGTCATCACTACTTTTACACTTTGGGTCCATTATTAAGTAAAATGAGGGTTACTTGAACATAGGAACTGAGATACCATGACCGTCCATCTGAGAGTGGAGAAAGCTACCGCGTGACTAATGGGCAGGTGGCGTACACAGCGTGCGTGCAGTGCACAAAGGGATTATTCCTGTCCTGCCCAGGACAGAGCAGGACGGCATGAAATTTCATCGTGTCACTCAGAACAAATACAATATAAAACTTTTGGACTGTTTATTTCCAGAATTTTCCATGCAATATTTGTGAACTGTGGTTGACCGTGAGTAACTGAAACCACGAAAAGGGAAACCGTGGATAAGGGTAGAAAACTAGACTATACTACAGATTCATGACCTGCAGCCTCAGCGAGGCTTCACATGCTCCCAGGCAACTCTAATCAAGTATCTCTCCTCTTCCACTCAGTGGCTCTTTCAAACTCTCACCACTCTTCAGCCTTCGACACCCCTTCCCCACCCTACCACTATCACCAACAACTCCTACTCCACTCATGCATGTCCAACAGATGACTTCTTTTCCTATATTTTGCTGAGAAAACAAATTTGAATGTATTCATGTAGAAATTTCTCAGCTCCTCACTTGCTGCCATCAGGAATTTATCTGTAAACCTACCTATTTTTAACATCTTTCCCTCCTGGATCAGTAAAAAGTTTTCCTTCCCTGTGCCCAAAACTTAATCTTTTCATCTGTACTCTGGACTCCCTCCCAATTCTATGATATCACTCTACTGACCAATTTCTCTTATTTCTAAATTTTCAATATTCCCTTATGTACTGTCTCTTTCACCTTAACACATTTCTTAAAACACTATTTAAAATTCTCTTTAAATATTCTCCCCCCAGCAACCTCCCTATCCTTCTTTCCTCTGAAGTCAAGCTACGTGAAAGAATAGCCTTGAATTCCTTGAATTCTTTCTTCGTTCATTCTTTTGATTTTTCCTTGGATCACATGTTCACACAGTGGGATTAACCGTAACCCTTGGTTTATGACACTCATCACCTCTTCACATATGCCCACTTTTAATTATTTAGTTGGTCAAACTACCCACTCTCTCTCCTTCTCCATCTTTTCTCATACTTTCCCTTACACGTTTTTCCTAAAGAGCCTTCCCTGAATAACTCTCCTGACCTGAATTCTCACCTGACCAAGACACCAAGGATGACAAGCAAAAAGATAAAAATAACCCTGAAACACTGGTGTAATCTTGGAACCACCAAACTAATCCTGGACTTTAACTCTGGGCTTCTTGGAATATATATTTAAAAAATAGCTTATTTGGTTAAGCTCTTGTAGTGGGGTTTCTTAGGCTTGTACTTGAGCACAGTCCTTAAATGATCCACTCCCAAACCTAGCTTCTTCCATCAGGATTACACTTCCAAATTCCAATACACACCTCTAAGTACCTTAGTAAGACCTCCATTTAGCACCTCAAACCCAACTTGCCCCAAATTAGACTCATAAATTTCTCCCAACATGTGTACTTCCTTCTGTATCTTGGACAACAATAAATGTTGCATTTATAAATGTTGCATAAATGTGCCCCAGGTTGATTCAGTCACTGAGTCCAGTCCTGTGAGTTCCAGCTCACATTTATCTCAAATCCCAAATATATTCTTCCCTCACCCTTCCTCCTGCCAATGCCACTGCTTTACATCCGACGGTCCTCAATACTCTGGCCTTTGATAATAGCCTCCTACCTGGTCTACTTGCTTTCTAGCTTGAGCCTCTGCGACTCTTTCCTTACCCACACTTCCGCCATAGGGGCTTCGGGCAGGAAATATATTCTCCTCCCATAAGGAGTCTACATAGTAAAACAGAATAAACATGAAGTGGTTGTTTCCTAAAGGATTAGGAGAGAAACAAAGAGGAGGAAAGGAGCTAAATTCTACACCTGGTGGGACAAGATGAAGATTAAGGATACGTGCAGAATAAGACGAGGATCCCTGTATTGAACTAATTCAGCAGAAACAGAAGCTATGAGCCAGAGGCCCTAGGAAATCCAACAACCCCCTTCCCTTCCCTGCTTTTCAGCCAAATCCCTAGAGAGGTGGAGGGATATTGTACTATTGCTGCTTGTGGTTTGAACTTCCAGCTGATTTCATTTGACTCTCACATGTTCTTGTACCTCACGGAGGGCTGAGATACACCCGAATCTGATAACACCATTCTTCTTAAACTTTTTCAGTGATTGTGTATCACCAGCTGGAAAAATGTAAACATCTCAGTCAAGCCCTGTGACCGGGCTACGGGAAGCCACCGAGTTTACTGCGCCCTAGCACCAGGGTCACATACGAAACGCTGCCACGCATTCGCATCCGTGGCCCCTGCTTGGCACCCCATTTTGTTCTTCCCTTTCCTCTTTACGGATGCAGTTCAAGCCCTTTCCCACTCACGGTCATTAGACCTCCCGTATAAGTTCCCTTCAGCTGGATTTCCGTATCTCTATACATAAACTTCTGGTTGAAGAATTTCCAGAACGATATAGTAATAATGAGCGATTAACTCAACAGGGGAACAAAGTACAACTACGTGTCCCCCAGGAAAACTCTGTGCCTCGTACAGAGAAAGTACCCGTTTCTCAAAGTTTGCTTAATATTTCTCTTTGCCACCACTTACTGAGGACTTACTATTTGCCAGGCTCTGTTATAATGACTTTATGTACAATTTCTAAACCCTCACAAAACCCCATGAACTAGGTACTATTACGAAAGTCCATTTTATAAACAAGAAAAGTGTACGTACAGAAGTTTAGTGATATATCCAGGTTCACACAGCTAGTGACTAAGCACCTGTCCGTAATCTACATCTCTACTGCAAATAATAAACGTGTGTAAATGTTTTGAAGTAGAAATGGCTCTATGAGAAAATATACATGTAAGAAAAAACTAGACTTATTCATTCAGCCAACATACATTTCTTAAGGAGAGAGAGGTAGAACCTGTGAATCCTACAACTATACTTTAGTTTTTCTCAGCAGTGTCTTGTCCCTTTAAAACAAATATAGAAAATTAAAAATAATTAACCCCCCCCCTTTTTCTTACTAGCTCTCATGATTTTTTCTTTTGCAAAGTGTGTTGCCTCATTTCTTTGGGGCTACCATGATTTTACTCAGCCTCTAGGCATGTAGGTAAAAGACAGTGTTCATATCTCAACCGAAGCCCTTCATAGTTTTATTGGAAATCAAATGCTTTCATTTATTTTTCAAAAATAGCTGGTGAAGAACAGAAAGAAAAAAAACACAACATGAGTTTCATCACACATGCAATATTTGCAAAAATAAGTTGCCATGTTAGACAACTAACTAGGAATGATGGAATGAATTAAAACAGAAAACAATTGTACCCAAATAAAAACCAAGTAAATTTCAAGCTTCAGACCTAAGTCCACTACTCAAAATAGCCCAACACCAACCAAAATGTATATCCACTCCAAATATACAGCAAGAAGTAGGTGCATTGAAGTAGCATTTAGTCTAACGCTCAGTGTTCATTTGCCATGCGGACAGGTCACTAAAAACCTGTACCCTTAGGTGTTTTCATCTGAACCTGAATTTTCACATATATACATTAGTTTCTGTCCTTGGGAAGACATGATTTCCTGTTTTCCAGAGAATGCAGTCTTCTAAAAATGTATTTAAAAGGTTTAAAAGGCTACTTGGGCATCAAATAGCTATTAAAAATAATATTTTGACTATTTAAGTGTAAACGAATCAGAAACATATGGATTAAATTTCCCTTAAATTGCACATACTCCAAACTGAAGCATATAAGCATGGGTGAAACCTGTTTTGGATTTCAGAAAGCCCCAAACATTTGAAAAATCATCTGCGATGTTCAGTGAACTCAAGATACAGCTGGATTCGCCCCTCTCGAATTCATCCCTATCCTGTACTTCTGGTCTTACCATAAGGAAGTGTGTAAGTACACAAATAACTTACAGGTAAAATGTCTAGACCTAAATTTTAGGTCATTTAAAAAAAGAGAGAGGAGTAAGTTTTCTAAAACTTTTTAAAGCCTGTGTTTAAAAGAAAGTTTTAAAGAAAATCTAAAACATTCTTTAGACTCTTTAGACAATTTTCTTCTGAGTCTCTTTCTAATTCAAGATTTAATTTATATAATTCTAGGATGGAAAATAAAGTAAACTAGCATTTTTTTGAGCTTCCATTATGTCACAGGCATTATGCTTAGCATTTTCCCATGCATTACTTCTTTAATCAATTATACCAAAAACCAGCCTCGGGGCCCGTTATGCACTTGGCGTTTGTATTTGTATTTTACAGAGGAGACAAGGCATTTGTATTTTACTCCATTTTATTCTCTTCACCTTGACCTGTCAGCCTACTTAAAATAAACAACCTGAGTCTAAAAGGTCAACTGAAAAAAAAATCTTACATTTTCCTTAACACATTACAGTGATGATATTAAGAACTGAAGTCCTTAGCTATTAGGATAACTATTGATACATAGACCTGGGAGAAAGCATAAAAAGTTATTAAGAGCACATGTTTTGGGATAGCAAATGACTTTGCCTTTTTGTGCTTCAGTCTTTGTACCTCTGCTGTCTAACTGGGGGAGCAATACCTTATAAGGTCATTGTGGATATAGAGTAGGAAGCTATGTGTAATGTGTCTGAGAGTATTAATAAATGACTATTACATAAGAAATATGTGTATGTTGATGTGCTCAATACTTACTTTCTCCAACAACCAATCAGAGCCAGATGGTGTCAGTGACTACAACCCTTCCCAAAATGAATCCCTCTGATCTCTCTCCAGACTCTCTACGATGAACACTTCACCAAGCACACAATGAATGGTCCCCAGACATCTTGAACAGGCTTGGAACTACATCCATTACAAGTTACCACTCTCCACCTCGTGGTGTGAGCTCTGTGGAAAGCCATGCTGGCTCCTAGAAGATTAAGGCTATCCCAGCACGTGTAAGGTCAGAAGTTCCCTGTGTCAAGCAGCGGGACCTGCCATGACCCAGCTCCAGTTATCGAACTGAGGTAGAGCACCACTGTTACAGGAGCCTCCCTTTTCCCACAAAATCCCAGCTGGCTCTTGCTATCACCAGTGTAGGGACTTAACTGGCCTGGAAGAAATCACTGCTGTTTCTCAAGTACCCTTAGCTCCAGCACTCTACTCATCCACTCTGCCATGGCTGGAGGAGCTGGCGTAGCCCAATGCTCAAATCTGATGCCAATGCTCATATTTAGGGCAGCTCCAATGCTCAAATCTGTTATCTATGATAAACAAGAAGAGTTGTTGACAGCCCCCTCTCCGCCTACCACTCTTGCTTTCCTATCTGGGGCCATGCCTCTGCCTCTCTATGAACTTCAACTTTTGCTCAGGGAGGCAGATAGAAATGGGTTGGCTAGAGACAGTTCCAGAACCATACCACAATTCCTTACATGAAAATGACCCCAAGCCCTGACCGGGTAGCTCAGTTGGTTAGAGCATCATCCCGATACTCCACGGTTGCAAGTTCAATCTCTGGTTATGGCACATAGAGTGAAGGCATACATAAGTGGGACAACAAATTGAGTCCTCTCTCTTTCTCCCCACCCCTTCTCTCTCTCTCTCTAAAATCAATGAAAATTTTTTTTAAAAATAAGAATGACCACAGAATATTTTTCTTTGACTTCTCCTCCACCTCTAATGCCTCCCTGCCTGCCTTCCCTGCTCCTTAGGAAAAGGTCTACTTCCCCAGCATGGCAGCCCATGAGGTTTTCAGAAAGTTCCTGTGCAGGTTTTAAACTTCTGAATAATATCAAACCTTGTCAAATGTGCCGGTTGGTCAACTTTCCATTGCCTGCCAGCAGTGCAAACCTGACCAGAAGAGGTGTTCTGACCATCGGGGATCCATGAGTCACTTAACTCCACGAGGTCTTAATGAGCTGCGTTAAGTGTAGTACTCTGACGAGTCCATATATAAGGTGACGGGTTATAAAGGCTGTGTGAGAGTCTGTACATGGAGTGAAGGTGTTGAATGTTGTGCGCTCACCACAGGTAAGAGTTTTAAGGGGCAACCTAATGGCTTGAGAGACTTCTAATTCTCATCAGGTCTTTCTTTGGTTGGGCTGCTCTTTGCTTTATGACGTCAGATGCAGGACCTAGCTTCAAATCATAGCTAAGAAGTTGAAAGTGACTGGTATTTAACAGATGGTCCACCCTTCAACTATGTGCTTTCTGGGAGAGGGAGGAAGAAAAATAATGAAAAAGTATGCCATTTTGGCAGCTCCAGTAATATTCAGCTGTAGTTCATACTTCAAAGCAGGGTTAGCTTGCAAAGTAGAATTCTGGGAGCTCCATTATCCACAGCATTATCATTTAGGCCAATTTGGGACAAGGCTATGGAAGGAGAAAAAGTCATTATTGGAGCTGCTGGCCGGCCAATAGATGACTGAGTGAAGACATAGGACAAGGTTGTGCCAAAGATCAGAGCAACCTCAGGCATAAGATTGTCAGTAGCAGGGGCACAGTTGTCAGACTTCACATGGCAGAGGGGGCTTGGCATGAATTTACACTAGTGTCCTGGGGTGCTGCAACTGTGATTTGAGGAATTCCGCCTGTATCTGAGGGGTCTCCAGTCAAAGGAGATGGTGACTGTGTGCTTAGTTCTAGGAGCACAGTTCTAGCCTTCAGGAAGACAAATGAAATGTCAGGGCCTTGCAACAGCCTGAGTTCAGGGGAGATGCTAGCTCTCTAGCAGAGACTGGAATACAAGGAAGGTAACCAAGTAGGCTACCAAGTGGGTAGTAGAGTCCCCTATGCCCCTCTCTTTTCCATATTTCTCCCTCATCACTGGCCCCAACATCCCATTCAAATGCCCAAAGCAGAAACCTAAGCATCAAACAGATACTTCCCTCTTCTGCCCTCTCATCTCCAGATCAAACACTGATCCTTTTGTTCTACATCCTTATTGTCTTTTGAATTTGTACCTTCTAGCCATCCCCATGATCATTTCCTTAGCTCAGGACACCATCATCTTTGACCCACATTACTACAATGACCTTCTAGTTGCTCTTTCTGCCTTCCTACCAATCTCACTTTCTTACCGCTATGTCCCTGACAGTATGCGCTCTAGCCTCTCCAGTTACTGTAGTCCCTGCACGTGCCTCGTTCCCTCTTGTTTCTGGGGCTTGCACGTCTTCACTTGGCTAAGTCTCCCACCTTCGCTTCCTCAGAGAGGGCTTCCCAGTTCCCCCAAACTGGGCTCAGGGTCCCAGTCTTGTGCCACCACGGCAGCCTGTAATACGGGCTGCGAATACTACATTGCAGCTGCCTCTTTCCTTGCTTTTGTCCTTTTGATCAACTGTACTCACAGCTCTTAGCACACTGCCTCGAACATAGGATGAAATCAATGAGTATTTACTTAGTAAACTGGATTCTGTGACTTGGGGGCTATACTCCTGATATATAAATTGTGAATTGAAGTATCTTTTTAAAGAATTATACAAAAAAATTAAAATAGAACTAACATATGAGCAGCAATCTCACTTTTGAGTATTTATCCAAAGGAAATGAAATCACTATTTCAAAGAGATATCAATATCCACTTGCTCACTGCAGCATTATTTATTCATAATAGCCAAGACAGGGAAACAACCTAAGTGTCCATCAGCAGATGAATAGATAAAGAAAATGTGGCATAGATAAAATGAAATATCATTCAGCCATAAAAAAGAAGGAAGTCCTATCTTTTAGGACAAAATGGATGGCGCTTTTTATGCATTAGTTTAAATTTTAAAAAGTCAGACAGAGAAAGATAAATACTGTGTAATATCACTAGTAGGGGAAATCTTAAAAAGCCCAACTCATAGCAGCAGAGAGTAGAATGGCGGTTGCCAGGGGCTGGAGGCTGGGAGAAACAGGGGGTGTTGGTCAAAGGGGCAGACTTCCAGGTAGAAGAGAACAGGCCTGGGGATCTGATGTACAGCGCGGTGATGACAGTTAACGATACAGTCGTATACACTTGGAAGTTGCTAAGAGAGTAGATCTTACATGTTCTTACCACATGCACAGAAAACGATAATTATGTGGGGTGATGAATGTGTTAACTAACTTTACTCTGGTCATCATTCCTTTATGTATCTGTGTACCAAATCACCACGTTGAGCACCTTAAAGGTGACACAATGTTGTGTGTCAATTATGTCTCAATAAAGCTGGGGGGAATTTTTAAATTTTTTAAAGATTTAGGGGACATACTAGATACCAGGAATTGTGGTTATGCCTCCAGATGCTGAATGGGAGGAGCGTGACTATACCCAAGAAAGAGACTGACCTTCTGTCAGGTTTGGTAGAGGGCTAGATGGGTATTTCAGTAACCCAGCAGTGAATAACTGAAGAATGAAAAGGTAAAAAAAAATCCAAAAACAAAACACCAGGCAGAGATAAGAATACTTCCTCACAACTATAAAGGACACACGGACAAAACTAAGAGGGGGTGGAAGCAAGGGAGGGAGGTGGGTTTGGCTGGGGGGGGACGGTGGGGGGTAAATGTAGGCAACTGGAATTGAACAACAATAAAATAATTTTAAAAAATAAATAAACAAGTAAACAAACCTGGTTAAAAAAAAAGAATACCTCCTCATCTAAACAGAGCTTCTTTAATTTTCTTTGGTGGCAGGAAATAGTAATGATATCAGAAACTGAACATTATATGCTATAATCTGTTGAGACACTTCCCTTGGGGATTTCTATTTTTCAGGAAACTTTTTCTGTTATTCCTTCTAAGACTGAGTCTAGACCAATATTTGCTTCAAGCTGATCATAAATTCTCCTTGCCTTCCCACCCCCCATACATAAATCCTACCTATCCCAAAAAAAGGCTATCCCAGGCACAAGAAAAACCAAGCATGGACCTTGATAACAAGTATAAAGATGTTAATTTCCTAAAATGAACTCATACCTCTCTTGTGCAGCCCTTTTATATAAAAAGCTGAACAAGTTAAAACAAAACAAGAACCAGGTGAAATAAAATAGCGACTTTACGTGACAATATGAGAAAAGAGCAAGTACAGTCGTGTTGCCTCTAAGACTGGTCAGAAAGTAAGGTTTCCTAATTCTGTTTTCAGTAATTAGCCAATCAAACACTTCCTGTTGATGTTCCTGATAGTCTGTCATGCACTGAGCTTAGCCAACACCTGCTAATCCTGGTCGTCGTCCTGTACTTTCTGTAAAGGACAGGCAGCTATCCTGTGTGACTGGCGCAGGTTGCCCACGGCATAAAGATGCCCGCCCAAAGCAATGCCTGGAGGCTGGCATCCAGCCTGAACTCTGCTCAACAGGCTTCATGCCCTGGCTTGAGCTTTGCATCACCAGTGGACAGGACACCTTTTTCTAATCCAGTCAAAGGTACCATATGGGTAATAGGGATCCTGCTTGAAAGGATTAAGACTCAGACATTATCATAGCTCTCAAGTAACACTAGATGATCAAACTTCTGAATTATATGTTCCAGAGGTCCCGAAGGCCCTCATCAATCTGAGGATATACCATGCTGGCCTCTAATCATCGTGACTTTGTGTCTGAACCATTAAATGAATCCATTCCAACCCTGCCCATCAGAACCTTTGCTTACAGTGGAAACTGCCAGAATTTGAAACCATAAGGAAAAACAACAAAGGCCATAAAAGTCAGCTTGAGGCTAGAGAGGAAGCCTTCTGTTTATACTTCAGACTTGCTTAAATCCAAGCTCTTTGAGCATGCTTGAGTCTTCGTTGGTAGCACATAATATCTCAGCTCTCTGGGAACCCTGTCTTTCTGAATGGGCTTCGGTCTCCTGCCCCAGCCTTTCTAACCCTACACCGCCCTGAGACGGACCACTAGTGATGAATGTGACCCCAGTCCCAACATTCAGCCCAAGTGGTGAGGCTGACGACATAGGATATTCTGTGGGCTCCGAAATCCCAAACTTCGCAAAAGATGTCTTTCTTTTTACACATAACTTCATTGTCTTCCTTAATTATTTGTCATAAAAAATATCTTCTCCAGTGAGACTGAAAGGGCTCATCATATCCTTATCTTTATTAATAGTAAAAATAACACATATCCAAAGACCACAGTGGTAAGTTCTAGAGAACAAAGATTGTAAAGCCCAGGCCCTCCCCTTGAACACTGCCCCATAAATACTGTATCATGTCTCAGAAGAACTGTCACCCGTGGGAGGTTTGGGCTCTAAACAGGATGCCAGAGGGACTGCAGGCCGGCAGCAAGATTGAGAAAGCACACCTAGGCTCCAAGGTACCTGATGGGAGGAAGACAACAGATGGATTCCCTAGCTATCAGTTTCTCCTAAGGCTGTTACCTGAACCCGCTTCTTCCCTTCGTAGGCTCCTTCAACCCTATCCCCCTTCACTGGCTGCAGGTCTGCCTCACCCACAACATCGCTCCTAATTCTCTCCTGAATGCCAGTTTGGTTTCTGTGCCTGCCTTTACTTTAAATGGGCCCTTTTCAACCATGGCTCTCTTCCTTAAATCCTAGAATAATTCCTTATTTTATTCAGGATAAAGCTATAAAATCTCTATAATCTTTTTCAGGACCATTTAACAAATGAAGAGTTTTCCAGAGATAGTGCCCAACACTCACTGAACTCATAATACAATGACAATTGCACAACTACAATTACACAACTACAATTGCACAACTTGGGTGGGGCCCAGGAAGGTCCAAGGTTTCCTGCCCTGCTGTCTTTCAGATGGACCTATGCTGACACCAATGTATATTTGAAGGTTAAAATCCAACTGTTCTTGACGTCACTATTTTGGCTGCATCACCCTGGCGATCTGCATGTTAATATCATCCATCTTGCCCTGCTATACGGTTCTAGTGGTCTCATAACTCAGTTACAGTTTCTGTTGTCTGAGGAAGGAGGATGAGGAAGGAAGAACCAACTGAAGACCAAGCTGATGCGATGAATGACAAAGAGAACAGGAAAAAAAAACCCTGGGTCCTTGATGATGTTTATTATTGTGGTAAAATACGTATAACACATGCCCTGACCATGTAGCTCAGTTGGTGGGAGTGTCATCCCATACACCAGTTGCAGGTTCGATCCCTGGTCAGGTGCGTATGGGAAGCAACTGATCAATGTTTTCCTCTCAAATCAATGTCTGTCTGTCTGTCTGTCTGTCTGTCTCTCCCCCCTCCCTTTCCTTCTCCCTCTCTCTCTAAAATCAATAACATATGCTGAGGTGATGATTAAAAAATACATATAACACAACATTTTCCATTTTAGCCATTGTAAGTGGACTATTCACTTGCATTAAGTACCTTCACAAAGTTGCGCCACCATCAACAAGCAGTACCGATTTCCAAAACTTTGGCCCCACCCCAAACAGAAACTTTGCAACCATTCAGCAACAGCTCCCATTTCCTCTACTCCCCAGCCCCTGGCAACCTCTAATCTGCCTTGTTTCCATAAATTTGACGATTTTAGATATTCCATGTAAGTGGACTCATACAATACTTGTCCTTGTACATGTAGCTTATTTTACTTAGCAAAGTGTTTTCAAGATTAAAGGTTGGTAACTTACGGTGCCCATTTTCAACAGTGTGTTCATGACTTGATTCATATCTTATATACCAGGTTATAAATTTTATGTAGCATTTAACTTGAAATTTAATAAAATACAACAGATCTGAATATGGTTGTGTGTGTTATGTGCTCACATTAGTTCCATGAGCCTTGTAAAACTGATTTTACAAATATCACATATAGACATAAATGTATAAGGTTTATTTCATTTACAAATTAATACATATATTCCTCTTATTTATTAAATCATTGGCATTGGTGTTACATAGCAATATTTGTAAAATGACTTCAGAAGAGAATTGAAATATTGCAAAAATCACAGCTTAATAAATATTTATTGTAAAAAAAGGTTCTTTAGAACTTCATTGTGTCAGAACTTTATTCCTTTTTTATTGTTGAATAATATTCCATTGCCCCTACATACATTTATTTATCCACTCATCTGTTCATGGACACAAGTTATTTGTACCCTTTCGCTGCTGTGAACACTGACGTTCCAGTGTCCGAGTCCCTGCTTTCCATTCTTTCGGTTATAACCTGGGAATGAAGTTGCTGACTCGATGTAATTCTGTGTCTAGCTTTTCGAGGAACTGGCAAACTGTTTCCCACAGCAGCTGCATTTCGCATTCCCACAAGCAACATATGAGGGTTCCAATTTCTCTTTGCCAATATTCATTATTTCATTTTTTTAAATTATTATTTTAGTGATGCTAGTAGGTATTTTTGGTTTGCATTTCCCTAATGCCTAATGATGCTGAGCATGTTTTCGTGTACTTATTAGCCCTTTGTACCTCTTCTTTGGAGAAATGTCTTTTCAAGCCCTTGCCTATATTTTAATTTGGTTGTCTTTCTTTGTTGTTGAGTTATAGTAGTTCTTTATTTATTCTAGATATAGATTTTTATCACAGACATGCTTTACAGATATTTTGTAGGTTGTCTTTTCACTTTCCTATCAATGTTCTTTGATTCACAAATGTCTTTAATTTTTATGAAATCTAATTTAGCTATTTCTTCTTTTGTTACTGTTGCTTTTGGTATCACATCTAAGAATCTATTGCCAAATCCAAGATCATCAAGATTACCCTATGTTTGCTTCTATGAGTTTTATGGCTTTAGCTCTTATATGTAGGTTGATGTCCCAATTTAAGTTAATTTTTGTGTATGGTATAAGGTAGAAGTTCAACTTCATTCATTTGTATGGGGAAATCCGGTTTGCCCCACCACCTCGGTCAAGAGAATACTCTTTCCCCATTGAATGGATTTGGTATCCATGTCAAAAATCAGTTGGCCTTAAATATGGAAGTTTACTTTGAGAATCTCAATTCCATTCTATTGGTGTATATATCTTACTTTGTGCCCTTCATGACTTTCTGCGTTGCTGAATTAACAAACCCTGAAGGCTACTATATTTTACTACTATAACAAATCACTACAAAATTGGTGGCTTAAACAAAAACAAATCTCTATCTTATAGTTCCAGAGGACGGAAGTCCAAAATGGGTCTCACAGAAATAAAAACAAGGTGTCAGAGGGCCTGAATTTCTTCCTGACGACTCAAGGGGAGAATCCGTTTCCTTATCTTTTCCAGATTCTAGAAACCACCCACATTCCTGGGCTCATAACCTTCTTCCATCTTCAGAGCCAAAGGGTACATTCAGCTCTTCTTGCACAGAATCACTCTTACTTCTGCTCCACCACCTGGCCTCCCTCTTCCACTTTTAAAGGTTCTTGTGATTACATTGGACCCACCCAGATAACCCAGGATAATCTCCCTATTTTAACGTCACTTTATTAGTGACTTTAATTTCCCTTTGTCATTCAATAGAACATATTCACAAGTTTAAGGAATTAGGACAAGGGCCCCTTTGCAGAGCCATTATACTGCCTTCTGCAGCCACGCTAGTTCTGGACTTACAGTCATTTGATACAGGCAATTTCCCTGTGGTTAAAGCCAACGTAATTTGAGGCTGGGCTTGATTTATTCACCATAGTCTCCCTTAGCACAATGCCTAAATTTAGTATCAGATTGATAAATACTACTGAAAGATGTATTTTCTGAATTTCTTAGTGCCCAGAGAGTTCGGGCCAGTGATTTTCAAACTAGATCCCACAGAATCCTAAAGTGGCACTGCTGTGCCTCAGGGACCACTCGAGGTGGGGGAGAGGGCTGAAGGCTGAGTTGGGCCCCAAGGGCTACCAGCTTCAGTCAATGCAATGTGCTTTTATCTATTTCACATTTTCAGATTCCATCTACAGTGTTATTCACAAGAAGGGGTCCTATGCTGTAGGAAGTTTAAATAACACTGGGATTAGGTCATTGACAATATAGCACAATTTCAAAATGTTTGTTTCAGGAAGATGTTGACTTTATGAGATAAACTGAACCAGCTGTCTAGGTGAGCTACCCCGACAGGAAGGACGTGCTTCACGTGGCGCCCAGCTGGACGTGGGCTGAGGAGAACTGGAGCATGAGACAGTCTCTTCACAACTCAGCATTCTAAATACAGTTTCCTGTCAGTCCCCAAATATTTTCTTCCAATTAAGCAATTCCTTTGGCCCTGCAAGTTTCACAAAGCTCCTTGGAATTCAGTTGGGAATGAAGAACTGCCTTTTCCAAGCTTACTGAGAGAAGAAAAACAATAGTCAGCAGTATTAAGTGCTTACTTGCTCCGTGTCAGGCACTGTGCAAAGCATTGCACATATTATCCCTCAGGTGTACGCAGTCCTTGCTATAGTCCCACAAAGGACACAGTATCTCCATTTTATTGGTAAGAAGCGGAAACTAATAAATATTTAAAAATCTGCCAAGGCCACAACATTTGGTGAGAGATCTTTTAATATTCCCCTATATGCTAGTCTTAAAGACACCCATGAGAATAAGGGACCATTTGTCTTGCTGTCCTGAAATGATCCCTTTACTTATATAACGTCCAGTGTCATTCACAGAGATTTCAGATTCATAATTGTGTTTCAGTGAAAAGTAAAGTGCAGGAACTGGAAAATCGGAGTGAAGACCACACCTTCACTAAGACGCAAAATTTCTTACTGACTTTGGGATAACTAGGAAGTTCTTTGTTGAAATCTCTACAGTAAGTCTAACATGAAAAAGTCTAACATGCCTCCTGAGTAAAGCAAATAAGCAGTTGACAGAGGCAGTTTAACAAAGATTAACAGCCAACTCTGAGGGCAGCCAGCCTGCCCTGGGGTTTAAACCCAGCTGTGTCTGTGATCCTTGGCAAATTCTCTACTCTGCTTGCTAAGTCATGTGCTCTCATATGTTAATTGAGGGTGATAATACAGACATTGAGAGGATTATAGGAGATAATGACAACTGAAAACATTTGAAATAATCCCAGTCATACAGTAAACAATAAACACTGGCTATCAGTATAATTGAGGGATTTATAAAGCTTTTGGATATGAATTTAAAATATTAGCTTTCATTGTACAGTAGCAGAAATAATTAGTAGCAATGATAATGAATCAGTAAAATGACAAGAACTGTTCCCTCTCTCCTGATCATTCATTGTTCCCTCTGCGGAAACAATCCCACAGCATCGAATCTGCTATAATATAATTTATCTTAAAAAACAACTCTCCTGTGTGCCACATTTCCCTCTAGTTATCATCCAATTCTTATGTTCCCATTCAATCAAAAATCTTCAAAATCCTGTTTATACTCACTATCTGTATTTCTTCTTCCATTCTCTCTTGAAACCACACGAATGAGGTTTTCTTCTCAACAGCTTGTTGAAAATTGCTTTTGTCTAGATCACCAGTGGCCTCCTCATTGCCAAGGCCAATCCTCATCTTTTTGGTCCTATAAGCAGCTTTTGACACAGTTGATTACCTTTCCTTTTTGACTTATCTTCTTCACTTGGCAACCAGAACACCGCTCTCTCAGTATTCTCTCTACTCTTCCTCCTTCTTTTCTTCTTCTCCTCGGTTCTTCCCATCTTCTCTACTGGTTTCTTCTCACCTTGCAGAACTTTTACTAGAGTGCCTGGGCCTCAGCTCTCTCTGTCCTTTAGCTAACCCCACTTTCTAGTGATCTTATCCTGTTCCATGCTTCAAATACTATATATAGACTAACAGCTTCTAACTATACATTTCTAACTCCAACCTCTTTCTTGAATTCTAGATTTGTATATCCAACTGCCCACCAGATTTCCTTATTTGGATGCTGAGTAGGTATCTCATATATAACATTTCCCAACCTGAAATCTGGTTTTCCTATTTCTACCCCCTACCTCCACCCTTCCTTAACTCTATAAATGGCAACTTCATTATTTTTCAGTTGCTCAAACCAAAAACTTCTTTCACACCTTCTCCCATCACTCTCAGTCTCATCCAATCTATAAACAAGTCCTATTAGCTCTACCTTCATCCTGCCTTCAGTTTAATAGTTTACCCTCCAATCAAAAAAGCAGCCAGAGTATTCCTTATTTTACAATTTACACCAGATAGTGGCATTCCTCTGCTTAAAACCATCCTATAAGAGCTCCCATCTCATTCAGAATAAAATATTAAGCTCTTGCTATGGTGTGCAAGGCCCATCATGATGTTGCCCCTATTTCCCTGATTTCATCTCCCAGTATCCCCCCCACCCCCAGCTCACTCCACTCTAGCCAGACAGGACGCTTTAGTGTTCCTTGACTACTCCAAGGCTTTGCACTTACTTGTCTCTCTGTTTGGAACATTCTTCCTACTTATTTCTATGCACCTTCCCCTTCACTTTGTTCCAGTATCTGCTCAAATGTTGCCTTATCAGAGAAGTCTTAAAAGTCATCCCATCTCCATCACTCTCTGTTCCTCACTTTGCCTCATTTTATTTTCATAGTAGTCATCACTACTGGAATATTAAACTTTTTAAATATCTGTTTTCCTCATTCTAAGTTTCATAAGGCCATGGAATTTGTCTTCATTATTGATTGCTACAGCCTAAAAGCATAGAATAGTACATGGAACATAGTAGAAGCATTCATAGATATTTGTTGAATTTAAAGCATTTGCTAAGCCCCTACCATGTCACCATTACCTTAGCCAATCCTTGTGAGTGAGTGTCTGGGGCTAACCCCTGGGGCACGGGTGTCAGAATGTCATGAGTCTGATGCTAACTCTTCTGCTAGTTGTTTCAAGTTGGACAAGTTACTTAGCCCCCCTACACCTCACTTTCCTTGTCTGTATGGAGGAAATAATATCTATTTCGTGGTATTGTTGTAAAGATTAATAGGGATAATGAATGAAGATTTTGCACAATGCCTAAAAGTTGCTTAGCATTAATACAGATAAGAAAGCTGTAAATAGCACTGCTGTGAACACAGGACTGAACAAATTCTTTTGAATTGGTGTTTCAGGATTCTTAGGGTATATTCCCACCAGTGGAATCACTGGGTCAAAAGGAAGTCCCATTTTTAATTTTTTTAGGAAATTCCATACTGTTTTCCACAATGGCTGCACCGGTCTGCACTCCCACCAACAGTGCACTAGGGTTCCCTTTTCTCCACAACCTCACCAGCACTTGTTGTTTGTTGATTTGCTAATGATCGCCATTTTGGCAGGCGTGAAGTGATATCTCATTGTGATTTTAATTTGCATCTCTCTGATGGCTAGTGATGCTGAGCATTTGTGCATATGTCTATTGGCTGAGATTTCAAAACAGCCTAAGTAACCATCAGTAGATGAGCAGATAAAAAAACTAGTACATTTACACAATGAAATATTATGCAGGAGTAAAAAAGAAGGAATTCCTATTTTTTGCAACAGCATGGATGGAACTGAAGACTATTATGCTAAGTGAACTAAGCCAGTCAGAGAAAGACAAATACCATATGATCTTACTTATAAGTGGGATCCAATGAACAAAATAAACTAATGAGCAAATAGTACCAGAGGCATGGAAACATGGAACAGACTTACAGCTGTAAGAGGGGAGGGGGAAGGTAGGGACTGACTGAAAGAAAAGGAAGGGATTAGTCCTATATTACAACATATATGAAGGACCCATGGACATGGACAATGTTGTGGGGATTGACTATGGAAGTGGGGAATGGGCTGGGTGGAAGGGGGTGAAGGGGAAATATTGGGGCAACTGTAACAGCATAAACAATAAAATATTTTTTTAAGAAACAGAAAAAAAACATAAGAAAACTGACAATCAGAAAGGATAAAAACCCAAAGTCAAACCAACAGATTATAAAAATAGAAAGTAGGCTAGATATAGAAAGTAAGCTAGAATCAAAGCTCTAGTGCGGGATGACTTGCTTATTTGTGTCTGACTGATTATTCTTGAAACTAAATCTAGACAAGCAGGTTTTTTCCCTCCATTTGTTCCTATATCTAAAAAGCAGAATGAAGCATTTGTTTTCAAGTTTTATGAGATCCTGTTGAGGTTTCCTGTTTTCTGGAATGTGTACTATCGTTTTTTGCTTTTATTTATTCACACAACAAACATATGACTAGGAATTTATAATCTACTTGAGAACATAAGCCATGTGTTTTGATAATAAAATTAGAAGAACTGAGAGAGTACTAAGAACATTCAGGGATGAGAGTCACACATTTATATTTTGTAGGTGAGGACTCACTCTTATCCCCTCCCTCACTCCCAACCCATATGGCAGTTTCTTTGTGGAGCCCTTGCCATGGAAACACAAATACATAAGAGTAAGTAACAAACACACATACTTTCCTCCTAAGTGTTAAGGATTCTTGTTTAAGTTCCTAACATCAATTTCTCAAAACAAAAATGCATAGATAATCTTTGAGAGAGTAAACCAGAATACTTACTATTCATCTCATCTGGTTTGCACACTCTGAAGTGGTGCCTCTGGGTACATAATGAAAAGAGCTTTAATTAAGAGCAAACATGCTTGGATTTTACTTATCTCAGGTCCAATAATCAGACTAAAGAGTTCATGAAGGGGGTTGTGGGAGACAGATACTTTTTTTTCCCCCCCCAAAGCTTTTTGTCTACTTCAGCAGGGTTTTTTTAAAGCCACATATATGGTGTAGGATCATGTACAACCTCTGGAGAGAATGAACATGCAGCACTAGTACGCATGGACACTGTCATGTGTTAGAAGACACGCACTTGTGGTGGGCCTGTAACTACAGAATTCTGAGGTTGAATTTCGGGGTTTATTGGGATAGGAGAGTTAATCATAGGGATGTTGATATTTTACCACTTTCTACTCAACATGGGAATTCAGAGATTATCCTAGGAGAAAGGAAGGGGAAAGCTATACATCTTAACCTTTATTTTAACAAGGGTGAATTTGTAGTGATGTTAAGAATTGGATAGTCCATTTGCCAAATTTCTGCTTTACATATGTTTTTTTTTTTTACTACCCTATTCCTTTAAAAAAAAAAAAGGTGCTGCCCAGAGTCATTCTTGTCCTGGTGTTTGGTGCCAGCACTGTCCAAACATGAAGCTGTTCAGTGTAAGAAAGAACTGGCTTCAGAGGCACAGATGCTGTGTTAGCGTTGGGAGCATTCCTGAGTGGAAGCCTCCGTGCTTCCCACTGAATAAAACTGTATGATATTTACCACCACTGACTCCACAGACCCTCCTCCTTCTATTTATGGTAACTGCACTGTGTTTTTTAACTACATCTGGACTACAAATATTAAAACTACGTCAGTTATAAGTAGGGTTGGGACAATAAGACAAAATCCTTGCCGTTACTGCTTTTAGTCAAAGGTTTGGGACTCTTGCTTATTATGATTCTGTCTCCCCAAACAAACCTCTCTAAGCCTCAGATTGAAAAATTAGAAAATAAAAGATCTGCCACAAAAAAAATTCCAAGATTTAAAGCTATAACTTTCATATATCATTTAACACATACAGCATAAGAAATATAAACAGTAAATGCTACTAGGAAGATAAATCAAGTGCAGAGGTTTGTAAGCTATCCTAATATCTACCGTGCTCTACCACTTATAAACTGTGCAAGCTTGGTCAACTTAATTTCTCTAAGCTCAGCTCCTTTCTGTTTAACTTGGAATGATATATTATGTACCTCATAGACCTGTGATAGGTGATAATACAGCTAAAGTTCTTACCATGGTGCCTGACACATTGTAAATGCTCTACATAATGGCCATTATTATTCATTCATTACTTCTTGAATGCTTGTATAAATAAAATATTCTAGCATACTTTCAGGAAAATATTCTGTGAAATAAGTTCATTTTCCTGTAAGAACAAAGATTGACATGGGGCTCTAAGTAAGTAGGAAGCATCTCTGAACTGAGTAGATCATTTTCAGACCTCTCAGTCTGGACACATCCATCCTGGCATGTACGCAAATGGCACACCGGATCCAAGTCCTAGCAAAAAGCCCACAAATTCTCTGAGCTTTCAGCTGTGTCTTCCCCTAAGATAGGCAAGTCAGCCAAGGGAAAAGAAGCTGTTATCAGGTTCTGGGCCTCAGCTAGTCCATCCTCTTGAACCAGTCCCTTTGGCTCTTTGCTCAACAGCTCTCTGAACCCCAACTTCCATGAAATTGTGTCTCCTTCTGCTGGAGCTACACTTTTGAACTCCAGTTCTCCCAGAATCCAGGGTCATTTTATCTTGTAGACATGCTTGTTTTCCTATCCCCAGTTAACTCTGAATAAAAAGACACAGACACACAAAAACTATCATTCAGTGCAAGTACACAAAGACACACCCTCCAAAGAGGCCCAATGCATGTAGTCAAAGCAACTGGAAAGAATTCACTGGAGATGCAGTTAGAATTACAACCCTTTCAGCACCTACAGCATTTTATGGTTGTTTCTGGGTTCAGTGAAGGATACGGCATAATGAAAAAAAATCTTTTTTGTGAGTAGATTGCTGCATGAAAATCAATTAAAAATATGTAAGTCCTAAAATTTTTTAAAAGGCACTTGATTCATCCATTCATTTTTCAACAAGTACGTGTTAAAATAAGAATAATGACTAATACTTATTAAGCATTTTCCTTACAAAAAGAGAGATTAGGACAAACTCAGACACAGAGAGAAGTGGATATAAAGACTTCTGAAGAAGGCAGCCATCTGCACGCCCAGGAGACAGGACTTCCGAAGAAATCAACTCTGCCAGCACTTTGACCTTAGAGTCCCAGCCTCTAGAGCTGTGAGAAAATAAATGTCTGTTGTTTAAATCACTCAATCTGGGGCACTTGGTTATAACAGCCCTAGGAAACTAATACCATTACCAAAGGAGGCCTCTTTGTGATGTCAGGATGTTTAAAATTAGGACTTGAAGCCTGGCTAGCTCAGTTGGTAGAGCATGAGACAATCAAAATTAGGCCTCAAAGAATGAAGGAGTAAAAGAAGAATTCCAGACAGAAGAAAAAGAGCAGGAACTTTCAGGTGAGGATTGAAAGCTTCAAACATTCTTTTACTTTCAGGAGTCATCATCGCCCCTTCTTTGAGTTATTACTTATAAAACACTTTATAATTTGGGAAGTGTTTTATGACATTGTTCTGTATTAACCATCATAACAACCACAGAGGCAGATTCTAGTGGCTTCATTTTACAGACGGAAACTAAGGCACCAGAGATGTTAAGTGACTAGTCTAAGGTCACACAAAATACAAGACTCAGAATTTACACCTAGCTCCTCTGATACCAAAGCCAACATTCTTTCCATTATATCACAGTTTTCTCCTAACCAAGAATATGGCAATGTTTAAAGGGCTTTAGGAATTATAAGGCCATATATACATAGAAAAAAGTAGATTAAGAGTAGAGAATTCTTCATTTCTTCATAGGTTTCACATCCCTACCTCCATAGCCCCCATCCGCTTGTCCTCAGTAATGATGATATTATATTATGGGTTTTTTTTAAAATCTGTTTTCATGAATCAAATATTTTAATTGCTTTAATCCCCCTTCACTTTAACTGGGTAGGCTCAAGAATTCTCTTCCAAATGGCTTTGAGTTTAACTGCAGCCTTTGCAAAATGGAACCTCAACAACTACCTACAGTGCCTGCCAGCAGGGCAGGGGGACACAGTGCAGACAAGGCAGATTTCCATGCAACACATACATTCTAAGTACAAAATTACAATAATTAGAGATGGCAAAGTCTGAGCAGTCTATCTCCAGGAAGGTCAATGAAAGATTATGAGAATGTTTAGTCTAGGCCTGGTCCCAATCTCCGAATACCACATAAAGTGAACAAACCATATATGCCTTTTCTAACAGACTATTACATGATCTAATCAAATGTAGTTTTAGCATATTTGTACAAAGTCACGACCCATGACTCTATCATACTTCACAATCACTTCTCCCCACTGAAGCATTTGAGAATCTGAACGTATAAACAAGACACACTGATTATCTATTGAAAGTTATTTAATAGATATTTTTGAGGGTCTGCTATGGTGAAGGCCCTCTATTAGCACTGTGAAGGCCACACAAATAGTTAAGAATCAGGCTATCCCTCAAAATGAATTTGTAAAACCCTAACACAAAGATGTCATCCTTACCTACATCTATAATTTAAGGCACAATTTATAAATTATGGAGAATGGGTTGAGGAGGAAGGGAAAGGGGAAACTTAGGTGTGAGCATTAGGGAGATTTTCATGGAAGAAAAAGTACTTTAGCCCCGAAAGGTGAATAGGCTTTCAACTGGTATAGATAACAAAGAACCAACTTTCAGATTAAGAAATAAAAGAGATTAAAAATAAGGAAAAGTGAAGCATTTTTAGGGGAAAATTTCATAAGGGTTTTCATATCAGGCTTAGAAGCAATGGCTCTGTTTTATAAGCAACACATAGCGAGCAGAGGAGCTTAACAAAAGGAAAGTCTCAGTGAATGCCTGTTAGACCAGGCACCAAATTTGACCTATTAATGTGAGTTTATACTTTAATCACCACAGTCCAAACATTTACTACACACTAACATGAGGAAACTGAGGCTGAGAAAGTGTAAATACAGAATCAGCAATAGGAAGGACATGAACAGAACAGCTCTAGGGTAAGTCTAGCGACCATGTAGCAGGAACTCTCATTTATTATCAGAAACAAGGTAGTGAGGAGAAGATAACATGCTGAGCTTGCAGTGAGTAAAGAACAACTAAGTGGAGATTTCCAAATCACATTTTTAAAGGTAAAGGTGGAATTGATTTGAGAATTCAGAGCTAGATGTACATTTGAAAGTCATAACTATGGAGATGATAAATCATGGAAAACACAGGATTACAAAAAAAGCAAATTAATAGGAGACAGTGGAAGACACAATTTTGGGAAGCATCACCATTTAGAAGGCTAGAAGAAGGAAGTATGCCAGCGAAGCACAGAAAAATGGGAAAGTAAATGAAATACTAAGGTAGAGAATTGCAAAGCTTAAATTTTCATTATATATTATAGTAATCACAAATCATTTTTTAAATTGTTTTTATTGTTCAATTACATGTGTTCCCATTTTCCCCCATTGCTGTCCCCTGCCTTGCCCCCCACCACATTCAATGCTTCCCCCCACCTTTGTCCTTGTCTATGGGTCCTTTATATACATGTTCATTGACTTAACCCCCCCTTCTTTCCTTGTTATCCCCTCCCCCCTCCTCTCTAGTCACTGTCAGGTTGTCCTTTATTTCCATGTTTCTGTTTCTATTTTGCTCACTTGTTTGTTTTGTTGATTAGGTTCCACTTGTAGGTGACAGCATATGGTATTTGTCTTTCACTGCCAGGCTTATTTCACTTAGCATAATGCTCTCCAGTTCCATCCATGCTGTTGCGAAGGGTAGGAGCTCCTTCTTTCGGTCTGCTGCATAGTATTCCAATGTGCAAATGTTCCGCAGTTTTTTGATCCACTGATGGGCATTTAGGCTGTTTCCAGCATAATCACAAATCTATCTACAAAGTTGGAGATGAAAGTGAAGAGAATGGAGAAAGATGAGAGTGAAGTAAGGGACTTAAGAAAAGTGCAGAAGATTTGGAAAAGGCAAGGAATGCAACAGGGAGTCAGTCTGACACGCATGACAGTAACAGCAAAAACAGCAATGAGGTCCAGCTACTGTCAAAGGAAGAGTTTACAAGGCAGTCAGAGAGAGACACAATGTTACCGTCTCTAGAGACACAGATAGCCTATGAACATAACAAAGCAGGTAGTGAAATAATAAGTGAAGAGGAAATGAGAATGGAGGGTTGTGGAACCCATATGGAGCCCAGACTGAGAGGAGAAGCAACTGAATTCTGCATTTCCTCACAGTCTCTGACAATCCCAATTGTGGCTAAAATTATTTTTTGTAATGTAAAGTTCAAAATAAGCATCCAAACCAATTTTGCTTCCCTCGGGAACACAGGTACATCAGCCATACCAAAGGAAATATAATGTGTACATTTTTCGACGATGTTGAATTTAGCCAAATTTCCTCCCATAATTACTGAGCTGTGAACCGAATTCTGACTTTATATATTCCTGAGTGGCCTTCTCATTATTTTGTGTGGCCAGGTAAAGAGGACTTAAGTTTGGAGTCAGAGAGACCCACAGGTAGAATCTTGGCTTTATCGTTTATTAGCAGTGTGGCATGAGGAGGTATGTTTCTACTCTGAGTACATTTTCTTAAAGACAGGATTATTATGAGAGTTCAGTAAAATAGTATATGTCAACCAACAAATATTTATTCTGACGATATTTATTATGTGCCTTTAATATACCACAGTTTATGTGAAAACTGGGATTAAAAATGAATAAGATACTAAAATAGAGTTCTATACTCAATGAACAGTCTAGTGGAGATAACAAGTGTGCATTTAAATACATTGATGGCAATAACAATAGAAGCAAGCAGAAGGTGCACGTGGAGTATAGAGGTGGGAATGAATATCTATTTTTAAAGGTGTGCAGAAGGGTAGGTGTTTAGGGAAAACTTCCTGGAGTAACATCTACCCTTCCCTAATGCTCAATAGATGTTCCCTCCTTCTGATACACATATTTATAGATAGGACCTCGAAAAACAAAAGACTACTACTTTCTTTTTAAATTTAATCTTTACTGTATTTTTTCCAGTACCATTTAGTCCCCTTATATACCCCTCAGCAGTCACCACAGGGTCCTTCTTGTCCATGAGTCCTTTTCCTTTTTGCCAATCCCTCCCCCCCTCTGCCCCCTTACCCCACCACTAACTGTCATCTGCTCTCCATCTATGAGTCTTTCTATGTTTTGCTTGTTAGTTTAGTTTGTTCATTAGATTCCACATGTGAGTTAAATCATATGGTATTTGAAAAGACCACTACTTTCAAAAGATTATTTCAGGAAGATTAAAAAAAAAGAGTTGCTTCAAAACCTGATTATAATCTCCATGTGCTTTCATTCTCTGTATTCTCTTCTAGAATCCTAGAATTTTAAAGCTGGAAAGAGCCACAGAGATCCCCATCCAAATGTCTAACTTTATAGGTGAGACAGTAAAAGTTCAGAAAGCACGGAATCACAATTACCTTCAGAGCAGCAAGAGCACCGCTCCTCTCTCTCAGGACCAACCGGGCCTTCCCTTCACCACATGTTACTGTAGGCCAAACTCTTTCATCCTCTGTCATTTAACCCTCAATTTCCTGAGAAGTGGCATTCAATAATACTAATAGGAAATGACAAATTGTCTCTTTGTTACTGCTGATGATAACTACTGTCCTCAGGTTATTTTCCCTTTTTTATAGATCTTTGGTGGACTCTAGGAAGTTTAGCAAATGGCACAGACAAAGCTCTGACGTGGACACACTGGGCTATGGAAGCATTTCCCATGCGATATTCGCACATTTTTAAATACAGAGAAGTGGAGGAGCCACTGGGGTTTTGCAGCAGGACACGTGAGGAAAAGAGACTACTATTTCTTTCTGTCAGTGGTTTGGTGGCTGAGACACCTATCTCATTGAAATGCAGGCCTCTTTGATAATGACACTGGCTGAGTGAAAACAAATCCACGATCCTCTTAGGGAATTATTATGAGCCAAGAATTTTTATTTTGTCTTTAAACTTCCCTTTCTCGTATGCAAATTATTTTTTTAATCTTACATTTGTCATTTTTTTTAAGCACAGCCTGCAATGAAAATAGGAGAAGGCTTATTTTGATTCTGCAAAGAAAACTAAGAAAACTAGGTAAAAGAGTCTAGAATTTTAAGTTAGTTAAGGCTAAATTAAGTGTGCTCTGTGGTGTATTTAAATAGCTGGGAGTTTCTGTTTTTTGTTTTTGATCTTGGCTAACACTGACTTTGGTTGTCTGCAAACCCAAATTTACTGGATATCTGTTACCTCTACAATTCACTATGTCATAAATATTTAGCTGAAAACATACACATGAGCCTTCTGAATTTGCATGATAAATTTATTTATGCACAGTGTAGATTCATGATGGAAAAGAAAGAAAACACGTGCGCAATTGGTCAACAGCTTTCTTCCATCTTTCTATAAGAGAGGCCTGAAAACGTGAACATCCTCTCTTTACTTATCTCAAGAGTTATTTTAGAATAAGTAAAAATTCCTAAGTGCAAGACTACAGAAATTCATATATTTTCAAAAGGAATGCAAAGGAACAGAAAATACTTTTGTTTTTCTCTTGCATGTTTGTAAATGTTTTTTCACAAGTGTGTATGTCGAACAGTATACAAGCATTATAATGAAGTGCTCCTTGTCTGTTTTATAGGAAATGATAGCTATTTACCATTTCCCAGCTGTCTCCAAGCACCTACTAGTTTGCTATGCAGTCATTCATAAAAAGGATTTCAAAAAAACCAAACATATATATATGTATTTTTTAAGAGTGTCAAAAAAAAGGATTTTAAGGGGTAAAATATCTGGTATTTTATTACTTAAAATACAAGGCACATTATCACAGATGATGAAAGATGGCTAAGGGAATGTAAGGCATGAAAAAAAATCCTCTATTAGTACAAAGGAAAAACAATGCATATTTCCTCAAAATAACAGGAATATCAACTACACCAAGTATTGTCTAATTCATAGCTATTAGAACTTTGGTTCTTTTTTCTTTTCACATCTCACTTCTAGAAAACGATCTATTCATAGTGGAGGATAAAGGTTACTAATAAAAAGGTTTCATAATAAAGACTATTATGAAAGGTATATAATTTAAAGTCATTATATCCTACATCTATATAATTTCTATAACTGTTTAGTATAAATAACAGAAAACTCTTCAGTATGTTGGCTCTGTGTGTTTCCCCATTATACCCTTTGTAAGTTACAATCATTCATTTTTAACCTAAACTTGTCTTTGTCCATGGTATTAAAAGCCATAGTCAAGTTATATCAAAGTGGGGTATACTTTATGCAAGGGTCATCTAGAAGTTTACACATACAAAAACAACCATCCCTCAGAAGCTAACTTACATAATTATTACTGTACTTTTCTAGCTTCCATAACTTGTTACTAGCATGCTATTTCTTACCTTGAAATTCTTGCTAAGCATCACTTATGTAGGGACCAGAAAATCTAACAGATGTTTTGTGTTTTGCCAGTGCATTGTTAAAATTCCTATTTCTCAAAGATATATAGCCAAAGAAGTTTAAGTAAACTATAAAAAAACCCCTAGCAATATGGAATGTGATTTGCCACCATTATATTCCACATGGCACACAAGCTGACTCACTTGTGAATTGTGCACCAGCCAAGCAAGACTAATTGAGAGAATAGTTCGTTTTAAAGACTACTAGAAATGCATGTGATTATCAGTAATATTCTAAATGCAGCATAACTCACAGAAAGTGATATGTCAATTAGATGTTATTGGGCTGGGTTACATAATGCAAACAGAGCTGAACCTACAGCAAAAACAATTAAGTTTGAGTCCTCCATTGATGGGCTGTGTGACCTAGTCCAAGTCACTTAATTTCTCTGTATCTAAATTTCCAACTGGTTTATTTCCATTATCAAATGAACCTGATTTTAAAATAATGTAAGGTAGGTGGAGAGCACTTGGAAACTCCATATGAACAGATAATTGCTATTGTTATTATCCAGGCAGTTCAAGAAAAAGATTCTTAGGTTGTGTTGTAGACATTAGCTTTATACATAGTTACAGACAATTCAAGAATTTGCTTAATTCATGGCTTGGGTTTTAGAATCATATGGAGAATTGCAGAACTTGCCCCTTCCAACACAAACCTATACAGCACAAAACATGGTAGACTATATACACTTGGATGTCTCTAGATAAACTCTAAACTCAAGCCAAGCTAAAACAACCTCACTTTCAATTAACAACATCTCTACATTTTGGAGTTTCTTGGTCATTGGTTCAAATTTCCCATTAGTTTAGGAAAGCTAGTCATCATTGTTCTGGAAATTCTCACCCTGATTCATTCTCTATTGAAAAACTTGGCTATTGTCTCAGTCTATTTGAGCTTGCTACAACAAAATACCATGAACTGAGTGACTGATGAAGAACAGAATTTATTTATGTTTCCCATTTCTGGTGACCGAAAGGCCAAGATCAGAGTGCCAATGTGGTCAAGTTCTGGTGAAAGCCCTCTTCCAGGCTGCAGTGGTAGAATAGGCGAGGGAGCTCTGGGGAGTCTCTTTAATAAGAACACTATTTCAGTTCCTGAGGGCTTTACCCTTACAACCTAGTCACTCCCCAAAGGCCACATCTCCCAACACCATCACAGCGGGACTTACAATTTCAACATAAGAATTTGTTGTGGGGGAAAGGTCATGAACATTTAGACCATAGCACCTTCTAACTAAACTGTAGTCATAACAAAAAGAAAAAAAAACTGAATGTCAGAAATTATAAAAACTTAGCAATGTCTCAGAACAAAATACATATCTGAAGATATTGTCCCCTCTTCTTCCTATTGCTAATACCATGTGCTAGCCAATTTTGTAAAAACTCAGTGTCTGGTTATATGTCATTATTCGACCTACCCAACAGAGTAAATACCTGCTGTGACTTTAGAAATGCAATATGGTCCTGGCTGGTGTAGCTCAGTGGATAGAGTGCGGGCCTTCTAACCAAAGGGTCACCAGTTTGATTCCCAGTCAGGGCACATGCCTGGGCTACAGGCCAGGTCCCCAGTAGGGGGTGCACAAGAGGCAACCACACATTGATGTTTCTCTCCCTCTCTTTCTCCTTCCTTTCCCCTGTCTCTAAAAATAAATAAATAAAATCTTTAAAAAAACATTTTAAAAAAGAAGTGCAATATGAATGAAAATTAAGAGATTGTAACTAGCCAGAATCTTATTAGAAACAGCAAACATTTTGATATACCACAAGTTACTTTAGTGCTCTTCGCTACATAATAAACCACAGTGATAGCCCCATGTTGTTAGGTGTGTATATAAAATTACTGGTAAATCTTCAGTGGAAGCTCGATACTATATGATTAAAAGCCCCCAAGAGAAACTGAACACCTCAAGTCCAGTGTAAGATCATACTATTGTTCTAATTCCAAGACCAAAAGAATGCTAGAAGTAAGTGAACTTGGTTTTCATGCAAAGCAAAAAGGAGATTGAAACGTCTTCTAGAACACCAACAGTCCTCTGTTTCTTTTGTATGTCTCCTAACACCTAACTGGAAATATATTACAAATTAACTAAATGGTTATTGCTGTGGTCTGAATGTTTGTGTCCTCTCACCCCCCACAAAAAATGCATATGTTGGAATCTTAATACCCAATGTGATAGTGTTAGGAGGTGGGACATTTTGGAGGTAATTAGGTCATGTGGGTGGAACCCTTATAAATGGCATTAGTGTTCTTATAAAAAAGACCCCATAGAGCTCTCTAGCCCCTTCTACCATGTGAGAATACAATGAGAAGTCTGCAGCTAAGAAGAGGGACCCTCATTCAATCATGCTGCCACCCAGACTGCAGACTTCGAGCCTCTAGAACAGTAAGAGATAAATTTTTATTGTTTATAAGCTACTCAGTGTGTGATATTTCGTTATAGCAGCCCAAGTAAACAAAGACAGTTACTGATGAAATAAAGGACACCATAGAGACTTCCAGCCAAGATGGAGGCGTAGGTAGACACACTGTGCCTCCTCGCACAACCAAAAGAAGGACAACAATTTAAAAACAATAAATAACCAGAACTGACAGAAAATCAAACTGTATGGAATTCCGACAACCAAGGAGATAAAGGAGACACATTCATCCAGACCAGTAGGAGGGGTGGAGATGGGCAGCTGGGCAAAGAGGACTCATGGCAAAACGGTGGCTGACGGATCCAGTGAGGAGGAGGATTGTGGAGCTAGGCAGGCCAGGCTGCAGCTGGCAGACCCCACAAGGTGGTGGGGTCAGACCCTGCGGCCCCACATTCATGCATAGATAAACCGGGAGGAACGGCTGGGGAGCGAAGCAGACCGCACAACCCAGGGCTCCAGCCTGGGAAATAAAGCCTCAAACCTCTAATTGAAAACACCTGTGGGGGTTGAGGTGGCAGCGGGAGAAACTCCCAGCCTCACAGGAAAGTTCATTGGAGAGACCCACAGGGTCCCAGAATGTACACAAACCCACCCACTCAGGAATCAGTACCAGAAGGGCCCAATTTGCTTGTGGGTAGCAGGGGAAGTGACTGAAATCCTGAAATCCGGCAGAGAGTAGAGCGGGCGCCATTGCTCCCTCCCGGCCCCTCCCCCACATAGAGTGTCACAGCGCAGCAACAGGGGTTGCCTGGCCTGGGTGAACACCTAAGGCTTCGCCCCTTTATGAACAGGTGCGCCAAGACAAAAAAAAAAAAGGCCCAAATGAAAGAACAGATCAAAGCTCCAGAAATCATTCAAGTAAGCAATGAAGAGACAGCCAACCTATCAGATGCACAGTTCAAAACACTGGTAATCAGGATGCTCACAGAATTGGTTCAATTTGGTCACAAATTAGAAGAAAAAAATGAAGGATGTGCTAAGTGAAATAAAGGAAAATGTACAGGGAACCAATAGCGATGGGAAGTAAACTGGGACTGAAAGCAACAGTATGGACCAGAAGGAAGAAAGAAACATCCAACCAGAAAAGAATGAATAAACAAGAATTCAAAATATGAGGAGAGGCTTAGGAACCTCCAGGTCATCTTTAAACGTTCCAACATCCGAATCATAGGGGTACCAGAAGGAGAAGAGGAAGAACAAAAAATTGAAAACTTATTTGAACAAATAATGAAGGAGAACTTCCCCAATCTGGCAAAGGAAATAGACTTCCAGGAAGTCCAGGAAGCTCAGAGAGTCCCCAAGAAGCTGGACCCAAGGAGGAACACACCAAGGCACATCATAATTACATTACCCAAGATTAAAGATAAGGAGAGAATCTTAGAAGCAGCAAGAGAAAAGGACACAATTACTTACAAAGGAGTTCCCATAAGACTGTCAGCTGATTTCTCAAAAGAGACCTTACAGGCAAGAAAGGTCCAGAAAGAAGTATTCCAAGTCATGAAAGGCAAGGGCCTACATCCAAGAATGCTCTATCCAGCAAAGCTTTCATTTAGAATGGAAGGGCAGATAAAGTGCTTCTCAGATAAGGCCAAGTTCAAGGAGTTCATCATCACCAAGCCCTTAATATATGAAATGTTAAAGGGGTTTATCTAAGAAAAAGAAGATAAAAAATAGGAACAGTAAAATGACAGCAAACTCACAGTTAATAACAACCACACCTAAAACAGAAACAAAAACAAACTAAGCAAACAACTAGAACAGGAACAGAACCACAGAAATGGAGATCACATGGAGGGTTTTCAACAGGGGAGTGGGAGGGGGAGAGAGGGGGAAAAGGTACAGAGAATAAGTAGCATAAATGGTAGGTAGAAAATAGACAGGGGAAGGGTAGGAACATATAGGAAATGTAGAAGCCAAAGAACTTATATGTATGACCCATGGACATGAACTATAGGGGGGGAATGTGGGTGGGAGGGGGTGTGCAGGGAGAATGGGAGTGAAGGGGAGAAAATGGGACAACTGTAATAGCATAATCAATAAAATATATTTGGAAAACAAAAGGACACCATAACCAAGACCTCAGAAACGCGGGTTTACATATATTATAATTAATGTCATCTGGAGTGGAGTAGTCTCATTAATCAAAGGTTTGGATAGAAAGGGACATGCATCCCAAACAGTTACTGCCATTAGTTAAATTATTAGAACATGTTAGAACTTTCCAAAATAAATTGGGTTTTTATTTGCCAGATACTGTTAAACC
The DNA here is from genome assembly GCF_022682495.2 of Desmodus rotundus. Lineage (NCBI taxonomy): Eukaryota > Metazoa > Chordata > Mammalia > Chiroptera > Phyllostomidae > Desmodus > Desmodus rotundus. The sequence continues at coordinate 53,327,791 of NC_071389.1, forward strand.
CTTTATATGTATTAACTAGCTTAAAACTTTTTACAACCTGTGAGGAAGATAATATTACCCCACTTTATAGATGAGAAAACTAGTCACAGGTTTTATAAGTGTTGAAACAGGATTCAAATCCAGATTGGCCTAACTCCACAGCTAATACTCCTGACTATTACACTATAACTTCCTCCCTTTATGGACTTGTATCTCTGAATACCAATTATCATGGCATGAAATGCTTAGCCGAAAAAACACCTGCAATTGACATAATGCTGAGCGAGTAAGCTTTATTGTTCCAAAATCCATGTCCCCTGTGTACAAAGGCTGGTGGAACAACCAAACAAAAAAAAATCTCTGGTTAAATCTGGCTAAATGAGGCAAACCCTGAAGCACCTGGCAGAGGGGCAAGTCAGAAAGTGCGATCCAATAACCTGCCTGTCTATAGCAGCTAATCTTCCAGCAAGATGAGCTGACTGCAACCTTGATGGGAGGCAGCTGTGCAAGGCTGCTTCTGGGCAGCCAGATTTCTATTATCGTCCTTTTATGAAAGAATGCTGTAAACTACCCTATGTTCTAAGGTCAGCAGCAGTCCTCACAGGACTTTCTAGTCACTACCAGGCCAGCTGTCTGGGGACACATGACTAAGAGAGCAAACTAAGCAACTTGAGCATTAGTGTAAGAGCTGGATGGAGTGCGTTGCTTGCAGGAATGCACATCCACCAGACTTCCAAAACAGATGTGCTAGCACACAGCCATACTACGAGGTTTGCTTTCTTCTGCTTTGCGTGTCGGCCAAGCTGAAGAATATGATTGCCAACAACAAACCAGCTACCACCGTTGGAATGTCCAGCAATTCTAATCTGAAGAAATATTTCAGAACATTTCTTTCACTCTTTGGTCTTTTTCCATTAGCTATTCAAGAGCTTCTTAGCTAAACCCCAATAAATACCTTAAAAATTGTGATAATATCTTCATCTGTTGTGAACTGAAACTTGAAATCTCTTTAAAATGAATGTGGTTTTTCCTTCAAGTGGAAGGAAAAACAAGAACATCAACAGGAGAAGAAATTCAACTTGGAATGCCACTCTTTAAAATATTAACTACCACTACATGACATCAATGCACTCACTAATGAAAACATGTTTGTTTAAATATCAATGAATGCATATTTTTAGTTAGAAATAAAATTTGCATAGGTATTTTTTACTTTCTTGAGCTTGGTAAATAGCTTTCAATTAATGGTTTCTCCAGCTATATAAATTAACTTTATTTCCTTAAAGTGGATAAAAATAATATCATATGTACATGAATATTTTATAAGGTTTATAGATTACAGCATTTTTATGTGAAAAATTTAAATAGGGTTATATGTAACAATGTAATTCCAAGTAGATAAATTTGCAATTACAAACATCACTAAGAAAATCATCATTTTCCTAAGGAAAATATACTTCTTTTTAATAACCATTACATCAGAAAATCAAGAAAAATATATATACCTTGATTTTAAGTGATTTTTTTAAATATTCCCTATAAACACCTTATTAAACATTTCTCATTCATTCATCTAGTATATTATATATTATGTGAAAGGTATATACTTAACATTTTAATTCTCTTTTCCAAAAATTACTATAATTATTCTACCCAACAGAAATACTCTAAAATTACAAATCCTTCTTACTTACATCTTTACATTTAAATCTCAAAACTAATGTAATTATTATATTTGAGGCTATGTGTCTGGATGTCTATGATTTCCCTCTGTTACTAGTCATCTTATTAACAAAGCAGCTCCAAAGATTTCTCATAGCCATACTGAAGGAAAGATCTGAAAAAATGAAGAAGGTACCCTTGCAGTGCCAAAAATGTTTCTACTGGGAATGTCCTTAAGAGATTGAGTCTGTTTCCACATTCCAGATTCTCCTATTCATATCTCTGTGAGGCAAAGATCAGCCAAATGCAGTCGCTGTGCTTGTCTCTGCAGTGAAACTTCTTGGTTTGAATACCACCAGCTTTTCTACTTACTTGCTGAGTGACCTTGGAGAAATTGCTTGACCTGTCCAACTTCAGTTTCCTCTTCTGTAAAATGGAACTAAAAACAAAGTAACAACCACATAAAGTTATTGTGAACATCAAATGAGATGATGCAAGTAAAGCACTTAATAAAATTACTGACAAATAGTAAATAATGACTACATTTAGATTTTATTATTATCTCTATAAGATGATTCAGGAGGGTTGAGGAAGACATATTTACATTAGGAGAAGTAGAACAGAAAGGAAGAATATTTAGGTTTAATATTTCTAATGGTATAAAGAAAGTATACTTCAATAATGTCATTCAAAAATGAATTCAAAATAAAATCTCCATTCATAAGAAGGCAATCTGATGTTCAGCTCCACAGACTTCAACAGCATTGCTGGAGAAATTGATGTAAGGAAGGTAGCCTAGGCATCCTCAGGGAGTACATTTTTCCATTAGCTTTGGTAAAGGTGAATAGAGAATAATGCAAAACAAAGTAGTTCTGGAATGGTGAAGTAAAGACCTCAGAAAATCCACTCCTTTATAAAAAAAAACAGACACACATGCCAAAACCAACTTTTCCAGAACTCAAATTAACTGAAGGTTGCAATAATCCAAGGAGAGTTTATTTTAAAAAACAGAACTTCACTGACTCCTAAGTCAACTGAGCAGACACTTGCTTGAGTGGTCATATACAATAAATACAGATTTTACAAAATTAATCCCAGAAAGTTCCTTAACAAACAAACAGAAACAACAACAATCAATAGCAACAACAAGAAACTCTGGAGAAGACAGGATTTGATTTCAAGAGTTTTCACATAATATTTTAAATGCCTACTTCTGTTTGGTAATCACAGAATAGTCATGGGATGTAAAGTATGGCATAAGGAAGAGAGTCAATAATATTACAATAACTATGTATGGTGCCAGGTGTCTATTGGAAACATCAGAGGGAACACTTTGTAAAGTATATGACTATCTAACCACTACACTGTACACCTGACATAATACAGAACTATATTGAATATAAACTGTAGTTAAAAATAAAAAATATAATAAATAAACATCTAGCTTTGAACAAAAAATTGTGAGACATGCAAAGAAATAGGAAAGTATGAACCACACACATAAGGAATAGAGTCAGCGATATAAATTATGCCTCAGGAAGTCCAGATGTTGGACTCACTGAACAAAGACTTTAAATAAGCTACCATAATTATGTTCAAAGCACTAAAGAAATGTCTAAAGAACTAAATTAAAATATTAAAACAATTCCTCACCAAAATAAAATATTAGTAAAGTTATAGAAATTATTAAAAAGAAACTAACAGAAATTCTGGAGTAGAGAAGTATAATAACTGAAATAAAAATCCACTAGAAGGTTTCAATAGAAGACTGAGCAGACTAGCAAAAGAATCAGCAAACACAAAGATAAGTTAATGGAGATTATTCAGTCTGAAGAACAGAAAAAAAAATGAGGAAAAATAAACACAGCCTTAGTGAAATATAAGAAGGACATCATCAAGCATACTAGGATATGCATAAGGGGAGGCGAGAAAGTTATAGAAAGATATCAGAAGAAAAAAAATCACCCAAACTTCGCAATTTGATGAAAAGCATTAATATATACAACCAAGAAGCTCAATGAACTCCAATTAGATAAACTCAAAGAGATCTACACTTCAACACCTCATAGTCAAAATACCAAAAACCAAAGACAAAGACAGACTATTCAAATAGCAAGAGAAAAATAACATCATAGTCAAGGGATCCTCACTAAAATTAACAGCTGACTTCTCAACAGTAACCATGGAGCCCAGTAGGGTGAGGACATATTCAAAGTATTGAAAGAGAAGGAATGTCAATCCAAATTTCTAAAAACACAAAAATTATCATTCAAAAATGAAGGAAAATTAAGAAACTTCATATTTTAAAAGACAAAAACAGATATTTTTAACTAGCCATACAAGAAATAGTAAAAGAAGCCCTTCGGTCCAAAATACATGGACACTAGACAGTAACTCAGATCCACACAGAGAGATAAAGGGCACCAGTAAAGACAACTACATTAGTAAATATAAAAGACTATACATTTGTGCTCCAGCAAGTGTGGCTCAGTTGCTTGGATCATCATCTTGTAAACTGAAAGGTTGCAGGTTCGATTCCTGGCTAGGGTACATGCCTAGGTTGCAGGTTCAATCCCCAGTTGGGATGCATGCAAGGGACAACCAACTGATGTTTCTCACATCAACATCTCTCTCTCTCTCTCTTCTCCTTCTCCCTTCCTCCCTTCCCCTCTCTCTAAAAATCAGTAAGTATGTCCTCAGGTGAGGATTAAAAAAAAGAATATATATGTTTTTGTGTGTAACTCTTTTTTTATTTAAAAGACAACAGCATAAAGCAATATGTGTGTGTCAATAGGCTTATGTGTAAAGGTATAATTTCTATGACACAAATTAGCAGAAAGGAGGAGGGAATATAGCATTATTACAGCAATGTTTTCGTATACTGTTAAAGTAAATTGGTATTAGTATGAACCAGATCATTTTAAGACAAAATAAGAATTGTAATCTCCAAAGCAACAACAAGAAAATGACTCTCTCTATAAAAGCATATATATATAGTAAAAAAAAAACAAGTAAATTAAATTGGAATGCTAGAAAATATCTATTTAACACAAAAGATTAAACAAGTAGAAAAAAAGAGGAATAAAGAGGGCACAAGATATATAGAACACGAATAGAAAAATATCAGCCATAATTATGTTTTACCCATCATAACTTACATTAAATATAATTGAATTAAACACTCTAATGAAAAGGCAGAGATTGACATAATGGTTTTTAGAAAATGATCTCACTGTATGCCTTTTAAAAGACACTCTTTAAATTCACAGACACAAATAAGTTGCATGTAAAAAAATGAAAATTATATACCATGCAAATAGTAACAAAAAGAGGACTAGAGTGACTAAACTAACAACAGACAAAACACACATTAAGATAAAAATGATTGCTAGATACCTTTTTATAATAGGACATTTTATAATAATAAAAGGACTGATCAATCAGGAATATGTAATAATTATAAACACATATGTACTTAACAACAGAACCTTAAAATACATGAAGCAAAACACTCACAAAACTGATAAGAGAAATAGACACATCAGAAGAATGGTTTAGGGACTTCAATATCTCACTGTCAACAACTGAGAAAACAATTAGAAGATGGGCAAAGAAATAGAAGACTTGAACAATACTATCAACCAACTAGACCTAAAAGTTATCTATGGAACATGCTACTCCTCTTTAAGTAACTAGAAAAATAAGAGCAAATTACACTGAAAATAAGGAGAAAAAAGTAATGATAAAGATTAGAGCAAAAGAAATTAAATAGAGAATAGAAAAGCAATTTTAAAAATCAATAAAAACAAAAGTTAGTTCTTTGAAAGGTCATCAAAATTGACAACCTTTGGCTAGACTAACTGAGAAAAAAGATTCAAATTACAGAAATAAAGAGTGAAAATGGGAAACTACCAACCTTAAATAATAAATGATTAAAAGGGAATACCAGGAAAGACCATACACCAAAAACTTAGATAACCTGGATAAAATGGAAGATTTTCTAGAAAAATACAAACTGCTAAAACTGACTCAAGAATAAACAGAAAATCTGAGTAAACCTGTAGCAAGAGATTGAATTCATAACTTAAATATTTGCCCCCCACTCCTCCTACACAAAAAAAGCTCAGGCCCAAATGACTTTACTGGTAAATTCTACTAAACAACTGGCCAATATATTTTATGAATAAAGAGGTAAAATTCCTCAACAAAACACTAGCAAACCAATTCCAGCTACATATAAAAGGATTATACACCAAATGAGATTTATTTTAGAAATGCATGTTGGTTTAACTTCTAAAAATCAATCAAGGTAATGTGCCATATTAATATAATAAAGGACAAAAATTGCATGATCATCTCGATATATGCAGAAAAATGAACAAAATGCAATACTTTTCATTGTAAAAATATTGGACAAACTAGGAATAGATGGAAACTTCCTCAGTGTGACAAAGGGCATCCATTAAAAACCCACAGCTAACATCATACTTGATGAAAAACAATACTTTTCATATAAGATCAGGAATAAGACAAGAATGTCTACTGTTGCCACCTCTATGCAACTTAGTACTTAATGTTCTAGGCAGGCTATTTAGGCAAGAAAAGGAAATAAAGGGGATGCATATTGAAAAGGAAGAATTTAAACTTACTCTTTTTGGAAATTTTTAATATAGAAAATCTCCATCAGTGCACTGAAAAAAAAAGCCTTTTAGAATAAATTATGTCAGTAAGGTACTAGATATAAGATCAATATATAAAAGTCAATTGCATTTTAAACATTAGCAATGAAGAGTCCAAAAATAAAATTAAGAAAATTCCATTTACAATAGTATCAAAAAAACTAAACACTTAGGAATAGATTTAACAAAAATAAGTGCAAGACATGTATTCCAATAACTATAAAACTTTGTTAAAGAAATTTAAAAAATCTAAATAGACGCACAGTCATTCGTCTTTATGGATTTGAAGATATAATTTTGTCATGATGACAATACTCACTAAGTATATCTACTAGTTCAAAGCAATCCCTGTAGAAATTCCAGCTTACTTTTGAAGAAATTAACAAACTGACTCTAAAATTCATGTGGAAATGCAAGAGACCCAAAATAGCCAAAACAATCTTGAACAAGAATCAAGTTCAAGAATTTATAGTTCTTAACTTCAAAACTTACTACAAACCTACAGAAATCAAGATGGTGTAGTACCGGCAAAAAAAAAAAAAAAAAAAAATAGACAACAGGTCAGTGACATAAAATTAAGAGTTCAGAAATTAACCTAAACTTTATGACCAATTTTTGACAAAGGTGCAAACCAAGACTATGCAATAGGGAAAGAATAATCTTTTCAACAGATGGTGCTGGAGAAATGTGTTATCCACACAAAAGAATGAAGCTGAGCTCCTACCACATACCATACATAAAAATTAACTCAAGATGGATCATAGACCTAAAAATAAGAGCTATAACTCTTAGAGAAAAATATCAAAGTATTTCCTTATGAGTTTGAATTAGGCAATGTTTTCTTAAAGGAAAAGATAGATAAATTAGACTCATTAAATATCAAACACTGTTTTTCTAAGGATACTGCAATGAAAACAAAAAGACCACCCATGGACTGAGAGAAAATATTTGCAATTCATATTGTTTGGAGAACATATAAAGAACTTTTACAAATCAATAATATAAAAGTAAACAACCAAAGTAAAAAGTGAACTAAGAATTTCAATATATATTTTTCTAAAGAAGACATGCAAATGGTCAAAAGCACATGAAAGGATGCTCAACATCATTAGTCAGCAGGGAAATAAAAGTCAAAACTACAGTGAGAAAGTACTTCACATCAACTAGGAGAGCAAAAAATAAAAATTAAAAAGAGAAAAAACCAAATGCTTAGAATTACATTCAAGAAAGTAAAACCCTTGTGCATTACTGGTGGAATTATAAAAGGGTCCAGTGTCTTCAGACAACAATTTGACAGTTCCTCAAAGCTCTGTGTTAGTCAAAGAGTCACCCTATGACTGAAGAGAAATAAAAGCATATGTGCACACAAAAACTTGTACACAAATGTTTGTGGTATCAATAGAGGAAGGAGCAAATGTAGGTTTGCAGTTGTTTGTATGGAAAAATAATACAATAATTAATAAATATTAATGCAAGAATAAACTGTTTCACATACTCACAACTGTAAACCTGCTTTTTCCCCACCCTGCATTCAAAATAACCAAAAATAAAATCAACACAAAGGGTCATCAGCTGATAAACAAATGGATAAAATTTGGTATATCAATACAATGGAATAAAAGCAAATCAGTATGTGATGCAATACATGCTACAGCATACATATTAAAACATGAATCACGCATGCTATGATATTGACAAATTTGGAAAACATTATGCCCTGTGAAGGATGCCAGTCACCAGAGACCACACGTTGTATCATCCTTTTATATGAAATGTCCATATTCGGTAAATCCATCAAAACAGAAGTAGAGCAGTGGTGGCCAGGGGCTGCAGTACAGGTATGAGATACGAGTGCTAATGGTTTGATTTTTGGACGGATGAAAATATTCTAAAATTAGATGGTGATAATGGCTATACAACTCTGTGAATATACTAAAAACAACTGAACTGTACACTTTAAGAGGGTCAATTTTATACTCTGAATTATATCTTAATAAAGCTATTATAAAAATAATAATACAACAAGGAAATACAGCTGTCACAATGGTTTCTTTAAAAAGTGAATAGGGTGTGGTTTACCTCTGAAAGGATAAATAGTTGTCACCTTTTGCTTTCATTCCTGGCCCCCTTTAACAAACAGTCAGACCTATATAGGTTAGGCCCTCACTTGACAAAAACAAGCTGAGCAAGGAAAAGTAGGAGAGTTGCACTGGAGTGAACAGCCAAAAGCATTTTCAGCCAAAATCTCAATCACTTGACAAACTCAGAAAACAATTTCTGGATCCATCCAATACACCTGGAATGAACAATTTCTCCCCTTTACCTTTTCTAAGAGAAATTCTGAACACGAGAAGACCACATTGTTCCCTACCAGAAGAGGTAAAAACACATTGTCCTAGGAAACAAGATTTGAAGGTAGCTCTAAAAACAAGATTTGAAGGTACTCTCTAAAAAGAGTAAAAGGACTAAAGAGTAATATAAAAAAACACAATAAAGATTAAAATTTTGAAAGGAGAGAGAGAATAATGGAAAACAGATTTAAGTTGTCCTGAAAGGTTTCAGGGCTGCTGTTAACTACAAAAATCACCTTAGCTACTATCTTCCAATTTGTAGTTATTGGACTCTCTTGTCTCAGCTCTGTGAATGGGAAGAGGCAGAAAAACTGGTGGGTTTAAACCAGGGGTGTCAAACTCATTTTCACTGGGGGCCACATCAGCCTTGCGGTTCCCTTCAAAGGGCCGACTGTAATTTCAACTCCTTAACAGTTAAGGTGTAATTACATTTATTCAGTCCTAAAATTATTTTGGCCCTTTGAAGGCAGCTGCAAGGCTGATGTGAACCCCCAGTGAAAATTAGTTTGATACTCCTGGCTTAAACCCTGAATCTACCACATAGAGCTGTGTGGCTAAAAGAATTCTTTCAATCTCTCTGGGCCCCAATTTCTTCATTCCTGAAATAAGGATAAGTGAGGTCTGGTCTGCCTACCAAACAGGGTGGTTTGAAAATCAAAGACATGGACAACAGTGTGGTGATTGCTGGGAGGAGGCGGGTATAAAGGGGACTAAAGAGTAATATAAAAAAACACAATAAAGATTAAAATTTTGAAAGGAGAGAGAGAATAATGGAAGTAGGGGTAAAGTGGGGGGCTGTAATGAGATACCTTTCTCAAAGAAGAACATAGCCATGTGACAAGCCAAAGAATGAAATGGACTATTCATGACACAACTTTTCAAAAAATATGTGCTTGTAACCCTACTCACCCAGATGTGGAAAACAACAGACCCTATGGCTTGTCTGGGGCCACTGAATTAGTAAAATTAAAAAAAAAAAAAAAAGGAAGGAAGGAAGGAAATCAAAGACAATGTATGCGAAAGAACTCTGTAAATTTTAAAATTCCACATAAAACAGAGTGATTAATATGAGCGCTGGGACTAAGGTATCCTGTTAAACCTGTACTTTGCTTTAATAAATAAAGGGAAGAAGAGAAAGGAATTTCTGCTAATCCTGGAAGGAACTGTACTAGAGCAGAGAGAAAAAGGCAGTGGGGACGCTTCTATGGAATTATTTATTACCACTGAGCCCTAGTGTGAAGGATTTCCCCACAAAGCTTCAAAAGTCATATTTTTCATTTGCAAGAATCAGAACGTCTACTTATACATCTCTGAACTCCTTTGCATTAGGATCTGAATCCATATTATTAATAATTCTTTCATTTAGAGTTCCTAAATCCATGTTTGCATTTATCTGGCCAGCCAAAGTAGACTGTGTGGTCCTTTACACTCTTAAATGTATCATGCACCTTTTATTGACCTATGTCTCATTTTATAATGAGATGTTCTAAGAATACTACGGATGAAGGAACTCGGTTGGACTAAATGACTAGAGGAGACCTGGAGCTCTGTTCACAATTTACTGTCTGCCTGTGGGCAAGTCACTTAATCCCTTTGTTTGAGTGCCCTTGTTCCTAAAACAGTAGTAATTATATTTCCTTATCTGCCTCATAGAGTAAGGATGAAAGTTATGTGAGATCATATATGATAGTAAGTTCTTTTGAAGAGACAAACTGTAAGAAAAATGAAAAGGACTAGTAATGTAGGGTAAATTAATTAATTAAGTTTCAGATATTAAGCATCACTCCACAAAGTTCCACCCAAGCATTCCTTGCAGAGCAATAAAAAATATCTTCCACCTGGCAGCCTTTCATTTATTCACTGTGCAAACATTTATTAAGCGTTATATGCAAAATGTGTTCCTTTATATAAAATTGTAATAGTGATTTTTAAGGGAAAGGTACCTGAGTTGCAATCCCAAATGTACTATTGTGTTACTTTAAGCGAATTACAAAATGTCTCTCACCCTCATTTACCTCTTTTACAAAATGGAAGTAATACAACCCGTTTTGCAAGATTGTTGTTGCATCTTAAGTGACATGAAACTGCCTATATATGAAATTGTCTAGTAGAGCACAGGCCAATATAACTGTTCACTAAATGAGCCCCTAGTATTATTATTTAAGATATATTTCCCAAGAATTCTTTCTCTAGATTCCATGAACCCCTTGCAATTACATAAAATTTTACATATATATGCAATGTGCATTATTCCAAGAGAAAGCTCATCACTATCATCAAATTCTAAAAACAGTAAAATTGGCTGCTTCAATGTAACCCTTAATTGTGATGTCCAGCATAGAACACAATATCGCAGAGGATGACCTACTAGTGGGCAAGGATGAAGTCAAGAGCTCCTTTAATACTTGATCCCTCCCACATTCATATAATGCCAATAAATCATGAAACTATTTTGCAATGAGCCTGGAAACAGATTCACAAATCTTATCAAAAGATAACCCTAGGGACTTCTGGTCAAACTGGCAGCGTAGCTAAACACAGCTTCCCTCCTTGCATAACCACATCAAAATTACAACTAAACTATAGAACTACCATCGTTCAGAACTGTCAGAAATTGAACTGAATGGAAGTCCTACAACTATGAAATTAAAGAGAAAACACATTGAGACTCGTAGGACAGACACAGACAGGCTGGTCCCACACACCCATATGTGGCAGATAGAAATAGGGAGACGTATCGCAGGAGCAAGGATTCCCAGCCTCAGGTTTCCAATGCCAAGAAGATAAATCCTCATAACTTCTGGCTGTAAAAACCAGCAGGGACTGTGGCTGAGTGCTTCTGGAGACTGAAGTCTTCTGGAGTCCCAGGCATTCCTCTTAAAGGGCCTGCACCAACTTAGACTCACTTGCTCTGAGCTCTAGCACTGAGGTAGCAGCTCAAAAGGCACCAGGGACATACAGGGAGGAACTGAATTATCTGGTATCAGGGTGACAGCTGGGGGATGGAGCAAATTTCTGCCAGACAAATGTGCCAGCAGAGGCTATTGTTCCTTTTCCAAGCCCTCCCCACACACAGGCACAGGGCAGACAACATATCTGAGACTCCATGAACCTGGCTCACACTGTTACCCCTGCCCTGGAGACTCCCTGAGACCCCAACCCACCCACTTGCATGCTCACCCAAGGGTTTCCAGTGGCTTTTCCATACAAGTGGCCTGGCTCATGCCTTAGACTTTCCTAAAATCTCTCAGACAAGCAGCATTTGGCTTCAACATGCCCCATACCTCTCACTAAGTGGGCCCAGGCCTGACACTAGCAGCAGCCAGACTTGGTTCACATCTGAGCCTCTCCTGGGCACCTCTAAGTCCAGCACAAGTAGCAGCCACCTGGAGATCACCTTGTAGCTTATGCCGGGTGGCCCCGAGAAAAACACAGGTGATTGCTGACATTGGCCTGCACCTCCCAAGAGGCCCCAAAGACAGTGCACCTGGTGGACAACTTCAGACCACATTGAAGCACCTCCCAACCACCTCCACAAGCAACTCACTCAAGGAGCAGACTCACTGGATACCAGAGCCTCACGATGTAAGTCCAACTCTGTGGGATGGGCCCCTGCACAGCTGATCCTCCATTGTAGCTGTAGTCAGTCCTGGCAGCCAATAGACCTGGGGGGTAAATCCCTCCCATTGACATGCCAATGGCAATCAAGGCTCAACTACAAAAAAAGGGTGTACACAGCCCACACAGGGTGGGGGTGGGGACACCCACCTGAAGTACTCAGCTCGAGTGAATGGGGAGACTTTGCTACTGGACCCTACAGTACACCTAGTACATAAGGCCACTCTACCAAGCGCAGGAGCAGCTCTACATAATACGTAGGAATAAGCACAGGGAGGCTGCCAAAATGAGGAGACAAAAAAGCATGTTCTAAATGAAAGAACATAACAAAACTCCAGAACTAAACAAAATGAAGACAAGCAATCTACTATATACAGAGTTCAAAATACTAGTTATAAGGGTGTTCAATGAACTTAGGGAAAGAGCAGATGAATTCAGAGAGAACTTCAACAGCATAAAAATGGACATGAAAACCATAAAAAACAGAAATGAAGAATACACTCACTGAAATAAAAAATACTTTATAGGAAATCAACAGTAGTGTAGATGAAACTGAGAATCAAATCAGTGATTTGGAATATAAGGAAGCAAAACCTATCAGAACAGCAAAAAGAAAAAAGAATTAAAAAGCTGAGGACAGTGTAAGGAGCCTCTGGGACAATTTCAATTGCACCAACATTCACATATGGGGGTGCCAGAAAGAGAAAAGAGGAGACCTATTTCCAAAAAATTGGAAACCTATTTGAAAAAATCATGATAGAAAACCTCCTCAACCTAGTCAAGAAAATAGACAAACAAGTCCCAGGAAGTAAAGAGAGTCCCCAAAAGATAGACCCAAATTAGCCCACAACAAGACACATCATAACTAAAATGCAAAAGGTTAAAGACAAAGAGAGAATCTTAAAAGCACAAAAGAAAAGCAGTTGCTTAACTACAAGGGAGCTCCCATAAGACTGTCATGTGATTTTTCAACAGAAACTTTGCAGGCCAGAAACCCAGCAAAGCTATTATTTAGAATAGAATGATAGAAAAAGAGCTTCCCAGGCAAGAAAAAGCTAAAGTAGTTCATCTCTACTAAGCCAGTATTACATGAAATCTTAAAAAGGTTCTTCTTTAAGAAGAAAAGTTATCAAAATATGAATAATAAAATGGCAATAAATACATATCTATTGAAAATTGAATCTAAAAAAACAAAGTAAATGAACAAGCAGAAAAGAATCAGACTCATAGATACAGAGAATATTTTGACAGTTATCAGATGGGAAAGGGGTTGGGAGCATGGGTGAAAAGATGAAGGGATTAGGAAGTGAAAAAAAGTAGAGCCAAAATGATCTTGTAATTAGCTGGACATAGGGCATGAGAGATAGATAATAGTTTCAAGATTGATACCCAGGTTTCTAATTTGGACAAATGAGTGATGATATGCATTGAGATGGAAAATACAGAAAGGGTAATAGGTGGAAGCTGAGGCAGGAGGGGAGTTAAGTTTTAATATATTAATTTGAGGTATCTTTAGGACTTCTGAGTGGAGATGTTTAGTGGATATTTGTATATATTTATCTGCAATTCAGAAGAGAAATCTTAGCTAGAGATACAGATTTAGCAATCATCAAAACATATGTGAAAATTGAGCCATGAGTGAGAGAGATGGATGGAACACCAACATTTAAAAGATGTTCCTAGTTTTCATGCTTTTGCTTTTGGTTTTCCAATTTTCCCAGCACCATTTATTAAAGAGGCTTTCTTGCTCCATTGTATGTTTTGGCTCCTTTGTGAGAAATTATTTGCCCATATACATGTGGGTTTATTTCTGGGCTCTCAATTCTGTTCCATTGGTCTATGAGTCTGTTTTTTTTGCCAATAATATGCTGTTTTGATTATTGTCACTCAGTAATGTAGTTTGAAATCAGGGAGTGTGATGTGTCTGATTTCATTCTTTTTTTTTCTCAGGATTGGTTTGGTTTTGGGGGGTCTTTTGTGGTTCCATACAAATCTGGTGATTTTTTGTTCTCTTTCTTTAAAAATTGCCATCAGGATTTTGATGGGAATTATTTGGTTCTATATGTTGCTTTGGGGAATATGGACATCTTAACTATGTTGATTCTTCCAATCCATGATGAACATGGAATATCCCTCCATTTCATTGTGTCTTTTTCAACCTCTTTCAATAATGCTTTGTAGTTTCAGTGTATAGGTCCTTCACAGCCTTTGTTAAGTTTATTCATAGATATTTTATTCTTTTTGTTACAATTGCAAAAGGGATTTTTTTCTATTTCTTTTTCTGAAATTTCATTGTTAGGATATAGAGACATAATGGATTTTTGTACATTGGTTTTGTATCGTGCAATTTTACTGTATTTGTTTTGTTTCTAACAGCTCTTTGGAAGGGTCTTTGTGGTTTCTTATACAAAGAATGATGTCATCTGCAAAAGAAAAAAGAGGAACTGTCATGCCATAAAGACCAACCACACTCATTCATCTTGTTACTTAAAATTAATTTTGAACACATATTAAAATGCCAGTAGTTGACTTGAGTCTTTTGAAATCTTGTTAAATGATAATATTCTCATAGTTATCCATTCACTTAACCATTTATCCAACCAATATTTTTTGGAATACCCATGTGTGCCATTACCCACATTGACTGTTAGCCAGCTCTTGCAGCCTTGAACCCTACATAAATTTAATTTATATACCTCTGAGTCATTCTCAAAAGTGATATGAAAATAAAAATATATACTATAATCAGTGTACAGATATAAAACAAAATACCCACAAATTTCCTAATTTAGGCCACTTCCTTGATAAAGAATTAATAGAAATATATATATATATACCGTATTTTTGGACCATAAGACACACCTAGGTTTTAGACAAGGAAAATAAGAAAACAATTTTTGAAGCAAAAAATGTGGTAAAATATTTTATAACATAAATAACGATATTTCACCAATGTAAATGTAAGCTATATTCAGACTATAAGACGCACCCCCATTTTCCTCCCAAATTTGGGGTCAGGAAGTATGTCTTATATTCTGAAAAATACAGTATATATATTTATGCTTAGTGCTACAGCTGGCAATTTATTGCCTCTCAGCTCCAAGTTTACATTTCACTGACTGTTCTGCAACCTGTATTTCTCCTTTGCCAGCTGGCACCGTTTTAAACTTTGTAGGCAGAAGGCACTGGAGGAGAAAGGGGTTTTTATACCTAGTTTCCGTGTGCTCCTCTTGGAAGACTCCTGCAGTGGGAACACCTACTATAGTACCCAGGGGCCAGTAATGTGTGACACAACCTGTGAATGACTCCCTTCAGTGGTCTCTAGGGTGATCTCTGCAGTGCTCAGCTCCTGAAGGACATGAGGCTCAGCAGTACCGGGAGCCAACTGCATCTGGCACCGTCCATGAATGGCAAGCCCAAGGGATCTCCTTGGATGGCTCTGCAATAGTTTCTGAAGCATGGTTCCTCCCTCTGCAACCCTTCCTGGGATGGCCCCTGGGAAGCTTTAAAGTAGGTTCTGAGGTGTCCCCCCTCTCCATGGATGGCTTTCTCCACACCTGGAAAGCACATTCTCATTGAGTCCTGATGGCAGAACACCTCAGCAAACTCTTCCACTACTTAGTGAACTGTAACTTCTCCAACAAGGTCTGAATCTCAGCCCAGAGTGGTAGAGGAACTCTTCATTGGATGCTCTATTTCAGCCCTAGAGATAGTAGCTGCTCTCTATGCCTGCTATTCCAGTATTCTTTAGAGGTTTCTTAAACCAATTCTAGTTATTAATCCAATTGCTTATTAGGGTTATAAATTCTTTATATTAAACTTATCTAATTGAAATTACCACATGGTTTTGATTTCCTGACTGGACACTGCCTGATATAGAACTAAAATAACAATTGGTCCAGGAGATAAACCCACAAAAATGGGACAATTTTTTAAGCTTATGCTTTCACAGAAAAGAAGATGCTTGACATTTGGTGTGTGTCCTTGGGCTTTAAAGCCACATTTATTGCCACATTTGGTTGTACTTTTCTAACCCAGTCATCAAATAATCTATTTGTATTTGAAGTATCTGTGGAAGAGAGGTATATGTACACTTTATTATTCCTCATGATTCAGAGTCAGGAATTTTCATAAGGCACAACTTTCTGTAAGAAATAAAAAAAACTACCAGTCAGGGGTTCAATCACAGAGAACTGAATTAGGAGACACACACATACACACTCAAAGATTTGTTATGGGGATTGGGCCTTATGTGACTGTGCAAGCTGGTTAACCAGTTTCTGTAAGCCTGTCGTCTTCCCATGTGACACCAGAGCTTTAAGTCTCCAGGGTAGAAAGTGCAGCGGGCAACATAAATGTGAAATGGGGAAGAGTAAGAACACCCTGGAACCCATATGCATAACCTGGAACCAATGAGTCCAGGCTAAAATCTCTGTCAGGTCTTATTAAAGAAGCTAAAAGAGGGTCCAGGAGAAGGATGTGGAGAAAAGGGAGCCCTAGTGCACTGTTGGTGGAATGCAGACAGGTGCAGCCACTGTGGAAAACAGTATGGAATTTCCTCAGAAAATTAAAAATGGAACTGCCTTTTGACCCAGCAATTCCACTGCTGGGATTGTACCCTAAGAATCCTGAAACACCAATTCAAAAGAACCTATGTACCCCAATGTTCATACCAACACAATTTACAATAGTCAAGTGTTGAAAGCAACCTAAATGCCCATCTGTAAATGAGTGGATCAAAAAACTATGGTACATTTACACAATGGAATACTACGCAGCATAAAGAAAGAAGGAGCTCCTACCCTTCGCTATAGCATGGCTGAAACTGGAGAGCATTATGCTAAATGAAGTAAGCCAGGCAGTGAAAGACAAATACCATATGATCTCACCTATAAGTGGAACCTGATCAACAAAACAAACAAGCAATCAAAATATAAATGGGGACATTAAAATAAAGAACAGACTAACGGTAACCAGATGGGAGGTGGGAGGGGGATAACAAGGGAAAGAATGGGAAGGGTTGTCAAGGAACATGTATAAAGGACCCATAGACAGAGCCAAAGGGGGCTGGGATTTAGGGTGGGAAGTGAGGGGGTAGGGGTGGGGGAGGGGATGGGGAAAATGGAGACAATGGTACATGAAAAACAATAAAAATAATAATAATTCCTTAAAAAAAGAAACAAAATCTAAGAATAATCAAAAACAACCAACTATGCTTTCCCAAATAAGGCAACCAGCTAAGCTATAGCCAATCAGATTTCTTGCTTTGCTCCTGCCTATTCTCTATAAAAGTCTGGCCCTTACCTCCTATTGCTGGGTGCTCCTAAACCACTCTGGTTTAGTGCTGACTGATTCAAATTAGTTTTTGCTCAAATAAACTCTTAAATTTTTAAATTCTTCAGTTTAACTTTTAACACTATATAACAATTAAAATAAATTAATTGCTTCACTATGGATAAATTTCAAAAAATAATATTAATGCATACAGTTTCAAAAGGATACATAGAAGAGCACAATAATGTAAAATTCTGAACACACATCAATAGCATCCATGCATATGTATAACACATGTACAAATCCATATATATTCTGGGTATATGCTCATGTAGTAAAAAATATATATGTATAAATGATAAATCCCAACCTCAGAATACTAATGTAGTTTCCTTTGATGTAAGAACGAAACGGAAGTGCTTGGAGAGGGGAACTTTAGCTATTTCAGTAACATTTATTTATTTTTAAGGGGGATCTGCTAAAATTTCTCAATCTGTAATCTGTGATGGGTACATGGATGCCTATTAAGTTATTTTCTGAACTTCTATATGCTTACAGTGTTTTATAATTCAAAACAATACAGTTTAAGAAAAAATAAAGGCACACAAGAAATTTCTCTTTCACAGTCTCATACACAAGGACTCTGCTCAACAGTTGAAAACCTTAAAAACAACAAAGGGATCATTTTAATTACTTACAAATTAAATCAGCATGGAAACACTTGTTAAGCAGACATGGAGAAAAGTTAAAATGTATACAAAGACTGGAAAGAATAAAGCAAATAATTTCTACTAACGCACAATGGACTTTGAGATCCAACATTGTATGTATATTTCGTGAAGGGTACACCAAAAACTAGTAACCAGCAGTTGTTTTGTTAAAAGAAACAGAGGAACCAGTAGGTAGGAGTGGGAGACAACTTTTTACTCTGCTTAATTTTCTAGTGCTTGAATTTTCTACCATTTGAAACTTTCCAAAGTATGCAATTTCATATATACAATAGAAAAAAGGCAATTAAATATTTTCTTCCATAGTGTCTTCTACTTTTAAAATGTAAATGTTCTGGGAAGAGTAGCACAATGAGTCTATAATATTTGGGGGTAGTTTACAGATGACATTAGTCTATAACAGAGTGGCAGATACGTACCACAGATGCCACCCCATCGCCCTTGACAGACATTGCTAATCTATGTGGCACTCCTTCCTGCCGAACCTAAAACTTCCCTGACAGGATGCGGCAGGCAGCAGCCACTGTCAACTGATGAAAGATGGCCCTTGAGATGGTACTTGCATACTTGATACTCACTCTGCTCTATGCTATAAAAAATTATAGACAAAAATGAGAGAAAAAATGTAACAAAATTTTGATCTTCAACAGAAAACGATGCGTTGTCTAGAATATACCACGTTAGGTTATCTGATTTTCGTCTTGGATTGTTTTTGAGCTATTCCACTACACTGTAAAGGCAAGTAACTAATAAAGATGCAAATTAGATCCTGTCAGATAGAGATTTAATGGACTTTCTTCTCCAACTCTGGAAAAACCAGTTTTGCCTTCATTTGCTTGTTTGTTTTCATATTCCTGATCTATAAATCCAGCAGTTTTACAGATTCTCTTTTACCAGCTATAACATGTGCCTGGTTGCCTCAGTGAATGGGTTAAATAAAATCTTTAACAAATTTATTTATATCTAAATAAGAGTCACGATCTTATAACATTATCTTTTTAACATGATCTTTTATAAGAATGAAAAGGCAAAAAAGCAGGAAAGACACCATTTTTAGGGCAAACTCCATTTACTGCAATATTTGCCTTTATTGAAAGATTTCCTGCCCTGCTACTCAAAGAAACATTCCAGCAGTGTAGAAAGCTCAGGCGTCTAAATTCAAGGGCATTTTTAATATACAAACTATATCAACAAGGATGAAGGAGAGATATGTGAACATCAGTCTGGAGAATAATCAAAATTAAAATTCAGAATCTTTTCTCTTATCCACAGGGGCACTGCCCAGTTTATCCAAATACTAGCTATATCATATTCACATACACAACCTAAGAGCATTGTTTTCTTATGAGATTTTTGAAATAATGGCTTATTTCTAGCAGGTTATTCCCAGATCAGCTCTGGCCATATAGCTTTAAGACCATTCACAGGATTCTGGGGTTAGGCTGAGAATACCAGACTCTCCAACTGGGAAAGTTTATACATGCCATCAAATGCCTTCCCCCACACTACCCACTGAAGCCATCCCCCATGCAACTCAAATGCCTTGTTTCAATATCAAGGAAATACAAAGGCGTGTGGTGTGTCTTTAGTTTTACACCAGTTTGGAAGGCATGTGACAAATTCAGTTTCTATAAACAACATTAACTAAGCCACAATTTTACTCAACACAGATTGACCTAGCTAGTTAAGATAAGCAAGCTAAAGACACTTCAAATGATTTTTTTTTCAAGAAATACATCTACAATGCTAGTCCTTAGTTTTCACAAAGTAGGTTTCTAATTAAAGCTTTTTGAGACTCTCTTCTACACCTCCACCCCAAGCCAGCTTCCCAGAATTACTTTTAACCGCAGAGCTTTCCCAGCAAATAGGAAAGAGGAAGGAAAGAGGGGATTTGTAAATGCACGGCCACAAATGTCTGAGTCATCCTTGGTGACTCCTGGGCTCAGCCTTGGAGAGGGCCCGGGCCAGTTAAGGTGACTGTAGAGGTCATAATCAGTATGCTCCTGCTGGGAAGTTCAGGAAAACATTTGAATATCAATGTATGTAGTATGCAGAATGAATGTTTAAAAGCCAGACTACAATGCTTACACAGCACAGGAAATCTCCTGACTGCTTAGCTTGTACGAGTGCAGTTCTGAATCCGGAAACAAAAGGAACAGTTAAGATCACGCTTAATTCGGTCCTAAAAGCAAATTTTCAAGGTGGAGCAAACATGATAAGAAAGTAGCAAATCAGCTTTTGGTAAAAATATTTTTACCTCTAGATTCTCTTCTTATTTTGCCATTCACTACCTATTCTCAAAGATCATTTAGTAATTGCTGAAGTTAATAATTGTTCTTTTCGAAACTAAACAAATTAACTTCATACCAGGAGTGTTGGGTGCATTCACATGTTGTTAATCTCATGTTTTAGATAGGAAAACTCACCCAGAGAAGGTAAGTTACTGGTTGGCCTACGGTCACAAATGACAAGGTTCAGGTTTGAACTGAAATATCATGTTTGGTTTTGCCTGTCAGAGAGATCCCGAAAGAAATTTTGTTGGCATCTCTTTAGTATTTCCCTTTTAGCAGCATTCATGTTTAGGAATGTTATCCAGTGCACTTAGCATTTTACCGTGCCTGCTACATAGGCAGTTGCATAGTGCCCCAGTAACCACTCTCAAAGTTATGCACTAGTCTCCATTTCCAAAACTATCACTCCAGTTCGAGACAAAATCATCTCTTAAATGAACTACTATAATAGATTTCTAACTAATTCCCCTATTTCTACTCTTCCCTTCCTTACAGTATATTTTCCTTAACATACATCAGATCACATAATGCTAGTGCAGAATTCTTGCAATGATTTTCCATAGCACTGAGAATAAAATTCAAATTTCTGACCATGACTTTCATGACCTGATTCCTGGCCCATTTTTCCAAGGTCACATCCGACTTTGTATTACTCTCCCACCAGCTTCAAGTACTGCAGCCACACTGGCCTCTTTTTATTCAGCAAAGTCAAGTCAATTCTTCTCAGGGCCTTTGCACTTGCTGTTTCAGTTTCTCACCAACATAAGTTATAGCTCATGTCACCTCAGCAGAGTCTTTAACAAGAGTCCTTGTTTTTGGTTTCTTTATAGTTTTTATGAAATCTCTTTCACATATTTTTTTGCTCATTTATTTTCTGTCCTTACCTTTTAAAGTCTGTCTTCTCTTATTCACCTCTGTATTCCTTTGTTATGAAAAATTTGGTTAATATCTATTGAATATATGAATGGGTGAATGAATGACTAAAGTTGCCATGGCTTCATTGGTAGTATTTCATGAATAGTTAATGTTGCTGGAGGATAAACATCAAGAGAGAGATTTTCGTTCTTAAAAAGGACGATTGTTTGTTGGAAACTTTTGAGAATCTGGTTATGCACAAATTTTCACAAGCAATTCTCAGAAGCTCATCCATGACTCCCCCTAGGCCCCCTGTTTTAGTATACTGTCCCAGTATATTATCACGGCTTACATGATGCTGAGTAATTTGATTTTTGCTTAGTTCTCCCTCCCCCTCTTGCATATCTTTGCAATCTAAACTCAAGCCCCACTAAACTAATTTCAGTTCTAGACTCCTACCAAGATTTCACTTGCCTCTAAATGTTTCTCTTCCCTCTACCTGGAATCCTCTGCAACACCCAACCTTCAATTTTATCTAACTCCCACTCGTTTTTTACATCACTACTTTAGATCACATCATTTCCTCTGGGTAGTTCTCCCTGAAAATCAGGCATGAGTTTGGAACCTTAAAAGAGCTTCCATGGTTTGTTCTGTACTTCTGTCAAAATGCTTCTTTAATGTACTATGATTATCATTTATATTATGTACAGCTGTCAATTCAGAGAATATATAGTTTTATTTGCCAAGGTATCAACAGTGCCTAGTATAATGCCTCACAACTAAGGACCCAATTAATATTACGGAATTAAAATAAAATTCTTTTTCTGAGTTTCCTATTTATTACTTATAAATGGTGGATATTTCATATCAGAAAATAGATAAGATTATTAATCATAGTTTATAGGACCTTCAAATTAGAAGTACCAAATTTGGTCACACATTTTGTTTCAGATTTTAAGAAAAAGCTTTGTAGAGACTAATACAGATTGTGTCAACATCTAATTGTGTATTTCAAATGTTTTGACATAATAAAATAAAAGGTAATAAAACAACACATGTAGTTGCAATAAAATAGAAGTGTCTCTCCTACCACATTCAGATGAATATTGAATTTGACAGTCTGTGTGGTGCTTACTGATATTTAACAAAAACCTGAGAGGCTATATAAATCAATCAGTCTGCTTCTAAAATAAGCCAATGAAAGACTTTCATGGGAAGGTAAAGGGAAGCAGTAATATAGCATGAATGTATATTGGGGAGATTGACAAACTGACGAATTAATAGTTCAGACCTTGTGAGGAATTGAGGGTAATAATAAATGTTGCTACTAATCTTCTCTACATGGCTTCCTCTGTGTTTTTGTTGCAGCAGAAACACTTTTAGAGGCAAAGAATTTTGATACTCTACTAAGTAAAGCTCTTAATAATACAACACTCTTCTAGCCCCATTCATCTCCAGAAAGCCTTAAATATACTCCCCTTTTCTCATTTCACATACACAGGAGGACCCCAACCAGAGAGTGGATCTGTACTCAGAGTTCCCAATGCAACAATTCTAGTATTATAGAGGAGAAACATTATTTTGGAATAACAAGTGCTATTTCTAAAACATCTCATTTTTTTAGTTTATACAAAAATCAGAGATGAAATATGAATATGAGGAAAAGAAACAGAATAACAAGTCAGAGATATGGCTTAGAAAAACAAAATAAAAGGATGTGTTTACATAAATTATAAGCACTCAAGTGCTGGGATATTATTCTTTCACCAACACTGTCAACCATTTATATAGCATTGTGTACAATTGTGGCAATATAAAATGAATAATAATAATTAATACAGTATGTTTGTTCTGAATCCCACAGACTTCTGCTTATCAGATTCCTGGAGCCTATTTTTTAAAAAGGTCAAATCTTAATTGACCATATGTATTTCCCAATCGTTGCTTGTTAGGTTTCTTTGTTTCTTAGAAACCCACTAGTGATTATTTCTCTTTTATAAATATATTTTATTGATTATGCTATTATAGTTGTCCCAATTTTTCCCCCTTTGTCCCCCTCTGCACAGTACCTTCCATCCCTCCAGCAATTCCTCCCTTAGTTCATGTCTATGGGTCATGTATGTAAGTTCTTTGGCTTCTCCATTTCCTATACTATTCTTAACATCACCCATCTATTTTGTACCTACAAATTATGCTTCTTAATCCCTGTATCTTTTCCACCATTCTCCCCCTCCTCCTTCCCAGCTGAAAACCCTCCAAATGAACTCCACATTTATGATTCTGTTCCGGTTCTGGTTGTTTGCTTAGTTTTTTTTTTGTTTTTTATTTGTTTGTTTTTGTTGGGTTTTTTTAGATTCAGTTGTTGATAGTTTTGAATTTGTTGCCTTTTTAACATTCATAGTTTTGATCTTTTTTGCTTAAATAAGTCCCTTTAACATTTTATGTAATAATGGCTTGGTGATGATGAACTCCTGTAGCTTTACCTTGTCTGGGAAGCACTTTAGCTGACCTTCTGTTCCAAATGATAGCTTTGCTGGATAGAGTAATCTAGGTTGTAGGTCCTTGCTTTTCATCACTTTGAATACTTCTTTCCAGCAAAGTGTCTTTTGAGAAATCTGCTGACAACCTTATGGGAACTCCTTTGTAGGTAACTCTCTGCTTTTCTCTTGCTGCTTTTAAGGTTCTCTCTTGATCTTTAACCGTTGGCATTTTCATTATGATGTGTCCTCGTGTGGTTATCTTTGTGTCCAACTTGTTTGGGACTCTCTGTGCTTTCTCAACTGGCATGCCTATTTCCTTCACCAAATTAGGAAGTTTTCTTTCATTATTTTTTCAATTAAGTTTTCAATTTCTTGCTCTTCCTCTTCTCCTTCTGGCACCCCTATGATTTGGATGTTGGCACATTTGGAGATGTCCCAGAGTTTTCTTATACTATCTTTGTGTTTTTGAATTCTTGTTTCTTCTTTCTGTTCTGGTTGAATGTTTATTTCTTCCTTATGTTTCAAATCATTGATTTGAATCCTAGCTTTCTCCCCTTCATTGTTGGTACCCTGTAGATTTTTCTTTATTTCACTTAGCATAACCTTCATTTCTTCATTTACATTGTTGCCATACTCAATGAGTTCTTCGAGCATCCTAATCACCAGTGTTTTGAACTCTGCACCTAACAGGTTGGCTCTCTCCATTCGCTTAGTTCTTCTCAGGTTTTGTTCTGTTCTTTCATTTGGGACATATTTCTTTGTCTTCTCAATTTGACAGCCTCCCTATGTTTGTTTCTGTGTATTGGGTAGAGCTGCTTTGACCCCCTGACTTAGTAGCATGGCCAGTTTTAGAAAAGGTACCTGTAAATTGTGTGGGGCGGAACCTTAGGTAATCACCAGGATGGGTCAACTGAATTCTTTGCTTTCTGGTTCCCTGTGAATGGGGGGATCAAAAAGGGGACACTGCTGCTGCCTGACTTCTGGAGGTTTGCCCTTCACCCTGTTTCCAGTCACTTCACCTACTTCCCATATGTGACTTCAGCCCTTCCAGCTGTTGCCCTGACGCTGAATTCCAGAGTGGGTTGGT
The DNA here is from genome assembly GCF_022682495.2 of Desmodus rotundus. Lineage (NCBI taxonomy): Eukaryota > Metazoa > Chordata > Mammalia > Chiroptera > Phyllostomidae > Desmodus > Desmodus rotundus. The sequence continues at coordinate 53,352,795 of NC_071389.1, forward strand.
TTGCATACATTTTAAGACCATGTGGGCCCTTTAAGTGGAGTTCCTGAAAATTTGACAGTGTCTTCTGCCACCCTAACCACCACTGATTTTTACAGACAGAAGTTATGGGGACTTACCTTCCCAGTGCTACAACCCTGGGCTCTACCATCTGGCCTGGGGTGGGGATCGCTCACTCCCAAGGTATCTCTCCTGACTTTAATCAAACACATGTGAATTCGGGCCCATTCTGTGACCACTACAGCTTCTCCAAGCCATATCACATCTCCTTGTCACTCCACCCCTCCAACTCCACGTCTCCACCCCTCCTACCTACCCATCAGGATGAATGTGGCTTCCTTAAATCCTTGGTTGTCAAGACTTCCACAAAGTTCAATTTTCTGACAGTTCTGGGTGTTATTTGTTTTGAGATTTAGTTGTAATTCTTTTTGTGGTTGCACAAGGAGACAAAGTGTGTCTACCTATGCCTCCATCTTGACTGGAAGTCCCCCCTAGAGATCATTTCAAACGAATATCTGCTATATCACTACTAGCAAGTCATGGACTTCAAAGAGGTGAACTTGAATAGTGTTGAGATCATTGAAATGTTGGCCAAGAGCTTTAACCTCAAAGGAGTGTGATTTCAATGATTTCTGGTTTCAGATGGTTCAGAAATGGAGAAAGGAAAATGGTGTAGAGGAGTAAAGAGAGAGGATAAACAAATTAATTCTGAAGCTATACCAGTATCATTTAAAATACCAAGACATCAAAATTCAAAGGTATATTTTTTTACCTTCTTAGGCATTTATTTGTTGAAGGAATCAACAAATGCATGTGGATAGTACTTACTGAATCAGCTTTCTCACTGTCTTCCTGACTCAAATCATTTTTTTCTCTCCAATCTATCCAACACACTTCTGACAGAACAATCTTCCAAAAGCACAGTTCTAGCAATAATTTTTCATTAATTTTAAGAGAAAATCAAGCTAATCACAGCCTGTACAATAATTCCTTAGCATAACCCCTAAAATCCAAGGACCACATTTCTAGTCTGTTTTCTTCTATTGCCTTCTGCCCACAATATCAATCCTCCCTGAACTCCCTCAAGCATCCCTTGCTCTTCGATATCTCAGTGCCTTTGTTTGTTACTCACTCTAAAACACTTCCTCATTTTGTGAACCTGAAAGACTTACTCCACACTCAGATGCAGAACAAATGTCTATGCTATCCGTGCTATCATGCCTGACTCTCCTCCTAGGTTAGTTGCTTCCTCCTTATCAAATCTCAGTCTATAGTATAAGATAACACAATTTCATGTTATTTTTTTTATGTGGTTGTCTCCTTCAAGAGACCACCTTCATAGACAGAGATGGTCTTCTTCATCCCTGAACAGAGATGATCTTATTCAACCCTGGGACAAGCATACTGTGTAACACATAGTAAGTACTCAGTAAATATTTGTTTAATAAAAACACTGAAATAAAATATGAAAATTATATATTCTTAGCAGATAACACAGTGAAACTCCTGGCAATGCAAATCACTCACTATCCTTAGCATTTGCCTCCAAACAGAAGAATAAACAATAACTATCTGGTAGAAACAACTAGCTTATCAAGCAGGTGCTGGCTCAATCCCTGAATACCTTCTATAGCTCCATTCTGGATTTCATTTAGTTTGTGAAGCCCAGAAATGGATTCCCACCCCCACTCCAGCAATAAGCATAAACAATACCAAGAGCTAAATCCAGCAACCTCTAAGTGCACTTAAGTCTCATTCAAAGTCAAGGAAAATTATGCATACATGAGAAGTAGAGAGAGAGCAGAGGTAAGAAAGACATCTTGCTACTTCTTAGAAAACAAGAAAAAGATCACAAAGGTTTAGTTCCTGAGAAAATTGTCACCTATTTGCCATCACTTTTTCATCTTCATAGGAATCTATTGGATTAGGAAAGACCTTTGCTACTCAACATTATCCTAAACTCCCAGTTGCCTTTGCATTAGTTAATGCCTGAGCTTCCTGGTTAATTATGGCAGGCGAGCAGCAGGCTGCACAGATGTCAGATGTCCTACTCTATCAGTGAAGAGGTTCCTGCCTCGGGCTGTTTATATATGGCCTACCAGGATTTCCTGCTGCATGATGAAATAATTAGGGGGCCCTCTGTGCAGGGAATAACGTTGCAAGTAAGTTGTAACAGCATTACATTAAAAAACAAAACTGGCCTTATCTTCACCAGAATCTTCCTAAGGTTTATTGTGAACATTCTGTTCCTTATTTTTATAATATTCACGTGGGTGTTAATTTTAATGTGCACTGGAGAACACAATGAGTTTAGCAAGGCTTTCTTTAATGCTTGTGCTGCAATTTGAGTCAAGAGTAAACAGGGTGGGGAGATGTCTTTTTTGTGTTTAATTTTCTAAATAAAGTTTGTCTTTTGCCTCTTATAACAAAGCAATTCTACAGACTCAGCAAAGTCTGATGGTCTTTAAAAATAGTTAGTAATATTTTCTAAATTGATATATTCTCAAATTGTATTGAATTCTGACTTCTGACTTTGACCCAGAAAATAAGTATATATCTTGACTATAATATTTTAAAATATTTTTATCCATAAGAGCACATTATATGACTACAAGCTCTTCTTACCCATATACAATTTCCATGAGTCAAGTGAAATGTCCTGTATACAAGTACAAATCAAGATTAAGAAGAAAAAGTCTAAGTGACTTTGATCACTAACATGAAAAGGTTAGCAATAATGTCATGAATTCTAGTAACACATCTGGATAAATGGGACAATTCAGACCAAGTTAAATGAACATGTTTTCCACTGTCATCCCATGCATCCCTCTACTTTAGTTAGCACCTTCTTTAATAAGATTGTAAAACCCTTGAGAACCATTTATCTCGTGCATTTTGGTATCTCCTGTTCCTAGTACAGTAAGTACTTGGCACAAGTACTCAATACATTTCTGTTGAACTGGATTAATCAGTGTGGAGTGAGGAATGGGGAAAAAGAGAATAAGAAAAAAGGTAATGATCTCAATGAATTCCTCACTTCTTTATATACTTTTCTTTTATAAGTACAATGTAATCTTTCTATGGAGGTGCAGTATCATCTTTATCCCCCTTAACATCTCCCCTGCTATAATTCTTCTACAAAAATTAATGTATCCCAGCCTCTTCCTCTAAACAGTAAGTGGGCTTATTTCTCAGTTTATATATAGGAGTATAATTCTTTTCATAAATTACTAAAGAAAATTAAAAACCATCTAAGTTTCATTGCCTGAAGATCATACATACACCCATGAAAGTGGCCAAGTAGATCTCTAGAAAACCCAGGAAACACAGTTTGGGGAGGTTTCATATTGCATTTCTAGGGAAGATTTTTTAAAAACAAGATTCTGTGAGATGCAAAGGAATAGCAAATAGTTTTTGTCAAAGATGTAAACTCTAATCCATTAATAATAGCTAATGCATAAAGAGGTATTGTCCAGGTTGTGTGATAAAGTGCAGCATTAATTACCGATGTCTGCCTTAGCCCTGGAACAAGTGACAACATGAGTACTCTCTGCCACCCCAGCAGCTCTTCCAAATAATCAAGAACATTGTCGTTATTTTAGGGGAGAACTGGAGAACAGAGAGATTTTCAAACAATAATCTTTGAACGCGAGCCAAAGTTCATTTAAGTACAATTATACTCAAGTGTGGCATTTTTTGCCTTGTCTAATAAACATTTATTGAGCACTTGCCTATCAAATAATATTCTTTGTCCTCGAGGAATTCATGCCACCTGTAGGAGTAAAGACAAATAAATAGGAAATTTTAATAGAAGGTGATTAATAATGTAAAAGTACAAATAATGTCAAAGGAATTCAAATTGAAGTGACTAATCCTTGCTTAGGTGAGGGTGAGGAGAGGGATGTCAGGAAATGTTTCCTAGAGAAAGAGATCATCAGAACCAGGCTTTCAGGATAAGTTAAATGTAGCCTTGCCTAAAAAGAAGAAGAAAGGGGAGAAGGAGAAAAAGGGGAGAAGGAGGGAGAAGGAGGGAGAAGGAGGGAGAAGAAGGAAGATGAGGAAGGGAGGAGGAAGGAAGGCATTTGGGCAGCATATGCTATTATGTTCAATGAAACATCTTTAGTTCAGCTGTACTGCTTAGCTCAAGTGCATGTGGAGGACGATTAGAGATAGAGCTAGAGAGGTAAAGAACAGTCAGAACTCAAAGGCCTTTCTATGTCAATCCAGAGATTGGAGAATTTTAAGCAGGGCAGTAACTTGCATCTCCTTCGTGACATGTATCTACTATCCATTCTCTACTGTTCCTTCTACTTTTTTCCTTTTTGGCATGTATAATAACATTTTTTTCTTTTTTTTTATTGTTATGCTATTACAGTTGTCCCAAATTTTCTCCATTTGCCCTCCTTCACCCAGCCCACCCCTGCTCCCACAGTCAATCCCCACATTGTTGTCCATGTCAAAAGAGTGTCAAAGGAATAGGTCGTTCATACATGTCTTTAACTAGCCCTTTCCCTTTCTTTCCACCATTATCCCCCTCTTCTCTCCCCTCTGGCTGTTCTCTGTCTGTTCCTTGTTTCCATGTCTCTGGTTCTATTTTTCTCGTTATTTTATTTTATTCATTAGATACCTTTTATAGATGAGATCATGTGGTATTTGTCTTTTACCTCCTGGCTTATTTCACTTAGCAAAATACTCTCCAGTTCTATCCATTCTGTTGTGAAGGGTCAGAGTTCCTTCTTTCTTTCTGCTGCATAGTATTCTATTGTGTAAATGCTCCACAGTTTTTGATCCATTTTGATCCACTGATGGGCACTTAGGCTGTTTCCAAATCTTGGCTACTGTAAATAGTGCTGCTATGAACATAGGAGTGCATAAGTTCTTTTGAATTGGTGTTTCAGGATTGTTAGGGTATATTCCCAGCAGTGGAATTGCTCGGTCAAAAGGGAGCTCCATTTTTAATTTTTTGAGGAAATTCCATACTATTTTCCAAGATGGCTACACCAGTCTGCATTGCCACTAACAGTGCACTAGGGTTCTCTTTTTTCCACATCCTCACCAGCACTTTTTGTTGTTGTTGATTTATTCATGATGGCCATTCTGACCAGTGTGCAGTGGTATCTCCTTGTGGTTTTAATTTTCATCTCTCTGATGGCTAGTGATACTGAGCATCCTTTCATATGTCTCTCAGCCCTCTGTATGTCCTCCTTGGAGAAGTGTCTGTTCAGGTCCTTTGCCCCTTTTTCAATTGGATTGTCTTCCAGGTGTTGTCTAATGAATCTTTATATATTTTGGAGATTAAACACTTGTCCAAGGTTTTATTGGCAATATGTTCTCCCATATGGTCAATTACATTTTCATTTTGATGATGGTTTCTTTACCTGTACAGAAGCTTTTTATTTATTTTTTCCCTGCCCCACACACCCCATTTTAATGAGATGCTAGTCCCATTTGTTTATTTTTATCCTGATTTCCCTTGCCCCAGTAGATATATCGGCAAAAATATTGCTACATGGCATATCTGAAATTTTACTTCCTATGTTTTCCTTTATGACTTTTATGGTATCATAACTTATATTTAAGTCTTTTATCCATTTTGACTTTATTCTGGTGTAAAGTGTAAGTTGGTGGTCTAGTTTCTTTCTTTCTTCTTCTTCTTCCTTTTTTTTTTTTTTTTGCATGTACCAGTCCAGTTCTACAAACACAATTTAGTAAAGAGGCTATTTTTACTCCATTGTATGCTCATGCCCCCTTTGTCAAATATTGACCAGAGAGACATGGGTTTATTTCTGGGCTATCTATTCTGTTCCATTGATCTATGTGTCTGTTCTTATGCCAGTACCAGACTATTTTGATTACAGTGGCCTTATAGTTGTAATTTGATATCAGGTATTGAGATTCCCTCCTACTTTGTTCTTCTTTCTCAAGATTGATGAGGTTTTGGGGGTCTTTTTTGGTTCCATGTAAATTTTTGAAATATTTGTTCTAGATCTGTGAAATATGCCATTGGTATTTTAATAGGAATTACATTGGATTTATAGATTACTTTGGGTAGTATGGACATTTTAATGATGTAAGACAGTGGAAGGAAGGAAATAATCAAGATCAGAGCAGAAATAAATGACACAGAGAATAAAAGAAAAAAACCAATTCAAAGGATCAATGAATCCAGAAGCTGATCCCTTGAAAAGATAAACAAAATGAATAAACTATTAACAGAACTAATCGAGAAAAAAAGAGAGAATCCAAATAAATAAAATCAGAAATGAAAGAGAAGTTACGACTGATACCACAGAAATACAAAGAATTGTAAAAAAAAATTACTATGAACAGCTATATGCCAAGAAATTGGACAATCTGGGCAAAATGGATAAATTTCTAGAAGCATACAATCTTCCAAAACTGAATCAAGAAGAAACAGAAGGCCTGAATAGATCAATAACAACTAGTGAAATCGAAGCAGTAATCAAAAAACTCCAGGCACACAAAAACCCTGGACCAGATGGCTTCACAAGAAAATTTTACTGAACATTCAAGAACTGACTCTTATCCTTCTGAAAATATTCCAAAAAATTCAAAAAGAGGGAAGACTCCCAAACACTTTATGAGGCCAGTATTATCCTAATTCTAAAACCAGGTAAAGATACAACAAAGAAAGAAAACTCTAGGCCAATATCTTTGATGAACATAAATGCTAAATTCCTCAACAAAATATTGGCAATCCGGACACAGCAATACATTAAAAAGATCATACACCATGATCAAGTGGGATTCATCCCAGAGATACAAGGATTGTACAATATTCACAAATCAATAAATGTTACACCACACAAAATGGACAAAAATCACATGATCATATCAATAGATGCTGAAAAAGCATTTGATAAAATCCAGCACCCATTTATGATAAAAACACTCAGCAAAGTGTGAATAGAGGGAGCATACCTTAACATAATAAAGGCCATATATGAGAAACCTATGGCCAATATCATACTCGATACGCAAAAACTAAGTTTTCCTCTTAAGATCAGGAACAGGACAAGGGTGTCCTCCTTTTACCACTCTTATTCAACATAGTACTGGAAGTCCTAGCCACAACAATCAGACAAGGAAAACAAAAGGCATCCAAATTGGAAAGGATGAAGTAAAACTGACATTATTCATAGATGACATGATAGTGTACATAGAAAACACTGTAGTCTCCACTAAAAAACTACTCAACCTAGTTCGTGAATTTTGCAAAATAACCTGCTACAAAGTCAATATTCTGAAATCTTTAAAAAAAACTTTTTAAAAATATTTTATTTATTTATTTTTAGAGAGGGGGAGGGAGGGAGAAAGAGAGGAAGAGAAACATCAATGTGTGATTTCCCCTGGAGTACCCCCTCGTGGGGACCTGGCCCACAACCCAGGCATGTGCCCTGACTGTGAATTGAACAGGCGACCCTTTGGTTCACAGTTCGGTGCTCAATCCAGTGAGCCACACCAGCCAGGGTTGAAATCAATGGCATTTCTGTACACCAACAATGAACTATTAGAAAAAGAAACTAGGAAAGAAATCTAATTTACTACGGTAACAAGAAAAATAAAGTATCTAGGAACAAATTTAAGCAAAGAGGTAAAAGACTTGTACTTGGAAAACTATACAGCACTGAAGAAAGAAACTGAGGAAGATACAAATAAATCGAAGAATATACTGTGTTTATGGCTTGGAAGAATTTACATCATTAAAATGTCCTTCTCTACTGTTCCCTCAACATATAAACACATTAATGTCTCTCCTCCTTGAAAAAGAAAATACCTTTGATTCTACATTTCTGTATCTTTTCCTGTATCTTTCCTTCTCTTCCCAACCAAGTAGACAAGCTTCTGAAAATAAAAATCTACACTAGACAAGCTTCTGAAAGTAACAATCTATACTTTCCATCTCCACACTTACTGTTAAACCTACTGCAATATGCTTCTGTCCCACTGCTTCGCCGGGCTTCACGAGAAATTAACCCTTGCCTACCTCAACAGACATAAGCTAAATCGGCCCTAAGTGACATCTGACTTGACTGATGTGCACTCCACTGAAGCCTTCTTCCTCTACTGCCAGGACTCTGGTCTCTCTTGCTTCCCCCTTTACCTCTCTGACCTCCCCAAATCTCCATTGTAAGCTCTGCTTCCTCTACATAGACCTTAAATGTTGGATCCCCCGCTCTGTGCCCAACCTCTTCCCTTCCTAATACAAACTTGTTCATTACTGAGTTCCTTTCCATTCTTTAAGATCCCACCAAAATACAACCTCTACTCTAACGCCCGCTCCTTTTGTTTACAATTATTACACATAACACACTTATGGGATGTCAGCCTCTCCCTGTAAACAGTGAGCCTTTTGAGGGCAAAGGCCATATGTTGCCCACTTTGTATCTACAGTGCCTGACATTTGGTGCATACACAATCCTTCCTCCTTGCAGGCAGGAAAGGTGGATTATTGTTAAGAGGAAACTGAGTTTCAGAATGGCAAAGTAGCTTACCTAAAATCACAGAGCTCATCAAGGACAGGTGTTCAAAATTCCAGTTTCCTGCTCTATTGCAGCTTCCCACCCCATTTTGTAAAACATTCAAATAAACCATATGAAAATTAGCAAAGTGTATGGACTTAATAGTTCTTAATTTATGTATAACTGAATCTAAGAGGAAATAAAAACAATTACTTTGTGCAAATTCAGGTACCTCGTGTTTCCCAGAAGCATGAAAGCTGAGCAACATCCTACCCTGCTAAAGATGAGGTAAATTTCTAGAAAGAACATTCCCGTGAGCTGCAGAAGCCACTGTGAAATGTGTTTAATCCGGTCAGGAGCTCCTCAGAAATGCAAATTGCCCACTTGAAATAAGAAGGCACCTATTGTTCAGCCTTGATTGCCTCTGCAGGCCTACAGCAAGGGGAAAAAAAATCCTTGAAGGATATGGGAGTCTAAGTAAACTGCACACATAGGGGAAAAAATAAAAATGAAGCCAAACTCCAACAGAGCTTCCATTTATCATCTACTAAGTGATCAGGGATTACAGAGTAAAAACCATTTATGATTCTGCATTCTTTTTAATGTAATTTTCTGTGCTCCTTTTTATGGTACCTATGTTCTCATAGATGTTGATAAAGCTGAAATTTTAATTTGCCCTACCTCACTATCAACAAATTCACAGAGTGATTACAATTAAATGTGTCTTCAATAATATAAAATACTTTAGACCAAGAGCTTATACTAACAACAATAAGAGAAATAATAGCTTTCATTTTTTCCTTCATTTAGACATGTCCCACATTTAGATTTTTTGTTCCTATCTTGCTTCTGCAAGTTCTTTTCTTTTGCCTTGGAGGAATATGCTGATTTTTATTTTATTCCTAACTCAATTTTATTCCTAACTCAATTTCTCTTTGCAAGAAAAGATTTAGTCACACACAAAAAAGTATTAAAACTTTCAAAGTCTGAATATAGAACATACTGAATCCTTCAGGAGAAAATAAACATGGTGTCTTTTTTTTTTCCTAAAATAGTTCTCATCTAACCTGTTTACCAGCTGAGAAATAAAAGATCTTGGTATTTAAACTTGAAAGTTTTTCATTTCTTTATCCCATCACTTTTTCATCTTTATAAACAGAAGTCTATAATTACTATACTAACAAAGAATACAGCTGAACTATATACAGGTTAAACCATTCTAAATAAAGTAGAGAATAATAAATAATAGAATAGTCAAAGGAGCTAGCATAATAAACACATAAAGAGCAACACCACATCCTAATGTAAGATGTGTCCCATTTCTAAGTCTTTTAAACTTTCTGAGTAAAAAAGACCATAAAGAGCATAAGCTAACAACCTATTTTCATGGAAACTAGAGAGATCAGATAGTCCAGTCTCTCAGCTAAATTTAAAATCTCCATGAATCACAATAATGACAGTGGTGGAGACAGTAGTTGTCTTCGTAGCATCAACAATAACCATTCATCAAACGATTTACAATGTGCCAGGCACAATGCTGACTGCCATACGCAAGCACCTTATCACATCTAATCCACACGACAGTGTGGACGAATGATTATTATCCCCACTACAAATGAACGAACAGGTACATTTCTGGCTGGTGGTGGGCAAGCGTCTGCTAGAGCATTTTTACTATTAGAACCTGATATGGCAGCCTTTTCTGTTTTAAAACATTTCTGATTGAAAACTTTTACCTCGTGTGGAGCCCAGCTGGTGTCATGAAGCCTCCAGTCATTCATCTTAGTGCTATTTTATGAAAATAAATAAGTCCAATATTTCCTCCAAGTGACAACTCTTCAGATCTTTTAACACTGCCACCATGATGTCATTTGCACTAACTGATCTGGTTTGGTGTCACTGCAGCTAGATTTATTACCAAAGTTAGTCTAACCAACTTAGCCCTCTCTTGAAAACAGTTTTGAGCCAAATTCAGCGACAAAACTAGCGTCTAACCAGGAGAACTATAGAGAATGCTGCAGCCCTTACCCTTCATTACAGCCAATTATCTCTAATGCTGGTCTTTTTCCAGTTTATGACTCTGGTCCTTATGACAAACCCCATCTTAATTTTGTTCCACTCTGAATCTTTGAGTGATCTCTAATAAGAAATGTAAGGCATTAGCAAATGCTCGAAAGCAAATAACTTAAGGTATCATTCTTGTACCCTTTAAATAGTATCTTGCTGGCATTACTCACTGTATTCTAAAATAATTAGAACTGAAGGTACAAATAATTAATATTTATTAACATTATTAGATAGTGAGCCTTGGCTGGTGTGGCTCAGCGAGTGCTGGCCTGCAAACCAGAGGGTCGCAGTTGGATTCCCATTCTAGGGCACATTCCTGGGTCGTGGGCCGGGTCATGAGAGGCAACCACATATTGATGTTTCTCACCGTCCTGTACCCTCTCTAAAAATAAATAAAATAAAATCTAAAAAAAGAAGAAAAGAATAGTGAGCCATGCACTTCACTTATATTAACTCTCTTAATTCTGGCAACAATCCTATGATATGAGTATGGTTATTATCACCATTTTAATAATGAAGAAACTGAGGCACAGAAAGAAGTTGGCTAATTTGCCCCAAATCCTATGCAGTTCTGTAGGAGCTGGAAGACAAATCCAAGAAATCTGGTTTTAGAACTTTTCATCACTACATCATGCCGCTTTCCAGTAGATACTGAACTCTTCCTGGGCTGGGGTCTAGGTGTTTTCTATAGCATGGCGCGTTTCAGCAATTTGCCAGAGAAAAGATCTATCTGGTGCAGCCAAGTGCTTTTCCTGGGCCACACCACTCTCTCTTTTGTGAACTCCCACATCTGTGTATTGTGCTTGTAAGGGTGGCCACGAGGTGAGCTGGGAGCAAGGAGACTTTGACTCAGTGTTCAGAAATAAGGAACATCGGCTGACCAACAAAAGACTCAGCATGAATCAGGCCTTCATGAGAAGTGAACAAAGGGAGATGCCACTGCTTGTAGTGGAGGCGAAGGTGAAGGTTATGATATATGCTACTGTGGCCACCACTGCCACATACACCAATGCTCTGAAATGAAGACCCCATTGGTCAGCTGTATCTGTATTAGGTTCAATCAGTATCTTTTCAGGTCTATTTGCTGTCAGTTCTACTCAGGAGATTAGGTCTGCTTTGTGGACTCGTTGTCCTGGATATGAAAATACAAAAAGCCAGTTTTGCTTGGAGTGGAGCCCACTTGAGCTCTAGAGCCAAGTTCCAAGCCCACAACTAGAGCTAGTAGAGTTGTATAAACTAGACACGTTTAACCTTATGGCCTTTCTTATCTAATCTGTGAGGAAAGAATATGAGAAGATGAAATCTGCCTTTCACATTCAACACAGTTATGGAACTTAAAGAAAAATGACTCTTTACAAGGATTTTTCTATTCACTATAGATTGAAAAATGAAAAATACAGCCACTTTTAAGATATCTCACCTTCAAGTGCAATTTTATTCACACTCAATTGTCACAAATTGTAATAACAATCTGTCTGAATAGTTATAACTCAAATAAAGAACGCTATCTATTTTGACCAACATAATTATAACTGGATGAGTGGTTCAGTCATCTCAATGGAAAGTTTATAGTGAGCTTTCCCACATACAGGCAATTTTAATATAAACCATTTTCTCAACTTAACTAAGCAGTGGAGGTACTTATTTCAGGATGGAATGAATCTTCCAGGTCTTGGCCCTGTCTTTCTTCGTTGGCTCCCTCGTAACTATTTGCAGCCTTGTGTTGGTTGCCTTTCCCCCACTCCCACACAACCCAACTCCTGCAATACAAATCTTTCTTCTACATCAGACTCCATCTGGCAAGCTAGACCACTGATTCAGGCTTCTTTTCCTGACTTAAAAACATCATTTCTCAGTCTTTCTGTCCCTAACTCCCTATGCCGTGATAGGGAAACATGAGGAACGTTTATCCTCCCATTATTTTTTTTAAAGCAAAACATGTCTAACTATCATGCACACACATGCACACACCCTAAATCCCACAATCTTTTCAAGTTTCCAACAGGATAATTTCTGTTTTGAAACAATACAAATAAATCTTCATTTTGGAAAGAGATGGGAACAATTTATCCACATATATCTTTGCTGCTGGTAAAAGAAGATAAAGCATACTGAGAAGTCACAAACATTTTCCATCCTTGTCATGTAATAACTCCAAGTAGGCCCAAAAAAGAGGCATTTTCACCAAACACATCGATGATGTAGCCTGGGCTACATGTGATCTTGTGATATTTTTTCATTCAATATATTATTTTTCCAAATAGCACCTCTCCACAAATTTTAGCAGCCAAGGGCCCACAAAATATTCCTAAGCATTTCAGTAGTTGGTTTCTTACCCAATATATACAAAGCTTATTTGTTAGCATTTCACCATCTGAAAAAAACAGAATAGAACAAATTCTCTGACCTGTGGGAAAGAATTAGGTTCATGAAAACGTGTTAAAATAAATCCACAAGCTTCTATGGGAGAAGGCACGCAGTAGTGGAAAATGCCGACATTCACCTTGGCTTCTCCCTTCTCTGTTGTATGCAACTTTCTTTGGAAATGGAACCTGCTCTGTTCAGTTATCCAGAAACAGTGTTTTGACCCTTTTCCAAAGTACAGAGGAATGATGGAGGTACTAACTAAGAAAACCATCTGCCATTGCTACATAATCTTGAGACAAAGCAGGACATCTGCCTAATGCTGTGCAGATCGTGCACAAAAGTAGCCAGCCAAGGGAGCAAGTAGTGCTAAAATCTACCTTTTCTTTTTTCAAGTAAACCAGCCCTTTGTTAGCATTGAGACTGCACCATAACAGTTTCCAGTAAATGTGCTGAACTGCAATGAAATGACAGAAGAAGGTGAGGTTCAGGTACGTGAATGGCAGGTTCTTATTTCTTCCACTAATTCTTGTAGTCCCACTTGGCAGAGAAGGCCTGGATCTGGCTGACCTTCAGGTCCAGCATCCTCCTGGTCTGCTTGGCCACCCACTCCTCCTCATAGGTGTGTGGGATGGGGCCACACACGGAGCGCTTTTCCCAGATCAGAATGAGGGCAGTGGAGCCCCTGAAAAGCACGGCAGCACTCACAACTGTCACTCATTCCTTCTCCTGTTCATTTCAGCGAAGCTCTCGTTGAACTTGATGTGATACAATTCAGCCTTTCCATTAATCCATAGACTGCTCCAAGGGTTCGTTCTCCTCTTTCCAGGATTTCTGGCTGACAGAAAGGGTTCTTGACGTGGGCCACATCAGGTAAGGGACAGTTGCGTCGATCCATGGAGAGTCAAGTCCTCACTCCTCACAATACTCCCGTGTGCTCGTATACACACCGAGGTGGAAGTTGCTCACTTGCCAATTAGGCCACACACTCTGGTAGTTGACATTCTGCCACGGCTGCGGACGCCCCCACTGCAGTCTGCAGTGCGCACCACGACTGCCCTCTATACGCTGGCGCTAAAACCAATTTTAATTCAGCTGGACAAACCCTTTACATTCAGGTTGTGACTGCTGAAAGGAGGGGCCTTTTACCAATTTGTGCAGAGCCACTCATGGGCTAGTGCTTACTCTAGAGACAAGGACCATACCTGCCTCATCCACCGCCACATCCTCAGCATTTTCAATACACAACAGCAACATAATAATTATTGGGGGAATGAATGGAGAGGAGAAAAAGAAAGAATTCTCTATGTGAAGTACCAATAAGTGTAACACTCTAGCAGATAATCTGAGAGTATTCCTTTCTTTGGTGTTACAATGTGCACTGTTGGACCTGGAAAGTCAGAGAGAAAACAAAAATGAGAGTCATACATTACTTTGGGGGTTTTATTTGTAGATCAAAAAAAATCATGACAAACGCAAATTGTATTGAAGTAAATTAATATATAACTTAATTTTTATCATCCTGACACCTTACCAGCCTAGCCAAAAATATTTTACTCCAAGAATATATGACTCTTAATAATTAAAAACGGAGAACATTTTAATATAGCGACCTATCACATAAACTTGTAAGACTGCAGTGCGCTCCATCGAAGTACCACTGCGTGATTTCTACCTGTAACCCAGTACTGAGAGAAGTAGTATGATTTCTCAGTTGGGGAGAAAAACACAACTTCTGTAAACCTATACTTACTGTATTAGTTTCCTGTGGCTGTTGCAAAAAATTACCACAAACTTAGTGGTTTAAAATAACATAAATTTATTCTCTCAAAGATCCAGAGGCCAGAAGTCCAAATTCAAGGTGCCAGAGGACCACACTGTCATTGGGGGCTCTGAAAAGAATCCATTCCCTACCTCTTTCAGCTTTGGGGCGAGGTTGGCATTTTGGCGTATGGCTGGGTCTCTCTCTGGTCTGCCTTCACATTGCCTTGTCCTCGGTGTGCGCATCTTCACCTCTGTCTGTTTTCAGTCTCCCTGCACCTCTCTCTTGTGTGATTGCATTCAGGCCCACTGGATAATTTAGGATAAACTCAAGATCCTTACCTTAATCACAACCTTTTGCCATATAATGTAACATTCAAGCATTTGGGGATTATGATGTAAATTTATGTTTGGGGATGCCATTTTTCTGCCTACTATTTTATCTGAATAGTGCTTATATTCTTAGTTTGTGTGGTTATATAAATAGAGTACAGTAGTTTCAGGAACTCTCTTGAAACAGCAAAGATTCCTTACTTAAAACACTAGAATTTGCCCTGGCTGGTGTGGCTCAGTGGACTGAGTGCTGACCTGGGAACCAAGGGCTCACTATTTCAATTCCCAGTCAGGGCACATGCCTGGGTTGCCAGCCAAGGTCCCCAGTGTGGGGTGTGTGACAGGCAACCACACATTGATGTTTCTCTCCCTCTTTGTCTCCCTCCCTTTCCCTTTCTCTAAAATAAATAAAATATTTTAATTAATTAATTAAAACACCAGAATTTTTTCATTCAAAATCTGAATCCTAATTCAATTACAATGCTTAAAAAAGATGCTTCACTTACATATAGTATAGTGAATCTCCTATACAAATTCTGAACTAGATAATTTTTTTACAATTCTAAAATATTTTCTTTATAGATATTATGATAAACTACTGTATTACATAATTATTTTTCAGCCGATGATGACAAAATACTAGGTAAATACACATCTGACAAACCACCCCTTGCTAGTTGTCAAATTCAGCTCACATCTCAGAAAAGTTTAATGAACTAAACCAACTAGTACTTTGCTACTGCCAAAATGGTATATCCGATTACAGTTTTATCAAATAACAGTGATGGTAAAATCTAGTCACTATATTGACAACTACAGTGTAATGCTTTAACAGGGGTGTCAAACTCATTTTCACTGGGGGCCTATCAGCCTTGGGGATGCCTTCAAATGGGCCGAATGTAATTTAGGACTGTATAAAAGTAACTACTCCTTAACTAGGGGCAAGGAGCTCGGCGCTGCCACCAGGTAGAAACAAGGTGCCAGGAGGGATAAAACAAGGTAGAGGGACACATTTGGCCCGAGTGCCTTGTGTTTGCCAGCTGTGCTTTAGAATGTCTAGAATAAAGTTAAGTGAGATATTAGGGATAAAACGAAAGGAGATGTGTTAGCTATCCACACAGGTTTAAAAGGAGCTAATCACGTAATATCTATATCTTCACACCCTGCAAGGTCATTGTTCATTGTTTTCAGTGCACCCAGAGTTGAATAGGTTCCCGAGTGCCGATCTTGGCGAGCTGAACTCACCAGAGGCTGACTCGTGAATGAAGCAATACGTTTACTAACAATATGAAATACTATGCATTTTCAAGTGACCATACATTCATTAACAATATGAAATACTATGTATTTTCATGGACCAGATTTATTATTCAGGGGTTGAGATTTTCCAAATCAAAATATCTAGAAGACTGACATAATGAGAAAGTAGCTTTGTAAGAAAGCAATGCAAAGCGAGTTTGGAATGGTATTTTATCTAAATCATGGATGATGTCATGCACACAATAACAGTTTCCACAGATGGCTAATCTCCTGTGACTTGAGTTTTACTTGCTTTACATTCAGAAAGTGGCCTTATTTCCAAGTTTTAGGGGCTTCTCACTTTGCTCCAGTGTACTGACTGTACATTGATTAGTTGGGTTGCAGTTGAATAACTGGGTTGGGGCTCTCTCATGCAAGTGTTGTGGCAGCTTTAACAGTAATTCTTGAGTGGCTACAGCAAGTAAGCAGATTCCACTTAAAGTTGACATGAAAGCTAAAATCACCCCCAGCTAATCCCAATAAATAGCGTTGATGTAAAGTAAATCTCTTACCTTAACATTGATTCCTTCCATCAATACAATCTTTAAAAAAAATGAGGCTAAATCTATACTGACAACAAATATCTTTGTTGAGGTGCAGGAAATGTGTAGACAATGCAGTAAGGAGTCCTCATGCTGAACCAGACATAAATCAAAAGATTCCCAAATGGAAGAAAGAATTATTTGTTTGTTTGTTTGTTTTCAAAAGGAATTACAAAATTCTGTGGTTGACTTTTGTAAGAATAAGAATAAAGAGGCTATCCTTGTCATATGGTCTTAGTTCAGTTCACAGAATTGTTCTTGCTCCACTTTCCTTTCTCACTGGACATAATATAGTTTTCCTTTTCATGATTTTAAAAAATATCTTTAGGACATTGGGCTAATGCTAGTCCAACGAAAGACAGACATTGTCCAATGGCATAGAGGCCATTCTCTTACTTGTTCACAAAATATTTTTAAATGGAATTAAATTTAAAAAATACAAAGTATTATTTCCCACTGGTACTGTAACTTTGAAATTTTAAGAAAAAAATAATTCCAGAATCTAGCAAAAAGACACACATGCTGAGTTCATTCATTCATTCATTCATTAAGCAAATATTTATTGTGTGCTAGGCAATTTGCTAGGTCGTAGGGATATAATAATATATAAAAATATATAGCCCCTGCCTTCATGAAGTTTATATTGTAATAAAGCACTAAATTCAAATTCTAGCAGATAAAAATATATGTCCTAGTCATATTTTGAGACTGTTTTTACAATAAATAGCACAGTGTCAATGAATGTTACCTGTAAGTAGCCTGGATCTTGGTATATGACATAGAGAAGGCAAGATGAAGTAAATATTTGAGGACTGTCATGTAGAAGTAGATTATTTGCTAAAGGCAGAAATAGATAGATTGCAAAATGTTACATTTTGACTCCCCATAAAATAATTAAAAACTAGAATTGCTCAAGAGCAGAGATCTCCAAGTAAAAGATAGACCATCTATGAAAAAACTCCAGAAAAACTGAGTGTGTTGGATGGAAGACTGCCTCATTGATTGACAAAGTATTTTCTAGTTTCACCACACTAGGGTTGGTTTTGTGAATAAAACAACAAAAGAAAACAGTTACTTAAGAAAACCCTTCATTTTTCAGATTGACTGTCTACAATATAAACATATATCATCTATCAGAAAATACCTTAACTCCACTTTCCATAGATTAATACAGTGTGCATTAACTCAGTGTTAAGGCTTTTAAAAATGGTTTCAAAATGCTTTTCAGGCTCAGGTTTCTGCATGAATTAATCTTCAACAAAGAATTGTTTAAATCAAAGAGGAAGAATTTTTCTTAATGTACCATTTCACTAAAATACTGAAATTCAACTTAATTCGATTTTCATTTATCACCAACCTATTCTTCACCATATATTATTTTTAGTAATAAATTGAAATATTTTTCCAAAAAGAACATGCAGACCTTGTTTTCCATGGCCACACAACCCTTATGTCTCAAGGCTTAAGATTATATTTCAGTAAAAGTATTTTCATTCTCTGACAGTTTTGGTTCAATATTCTGTCACATTCCATAATTGTCAACATATTCCTAATGGTCATTCCTACTGTTCTATGTTTAAGCAAAGGTGATTTACATCACTGAGCAGGGCTGACCTCGGTGACTAACATTATATTGCAGATGAGTATTGCAGCTTCCAGCCTAGGTTCTTCAATCACTCGTCAGGGAGCCAGCCATCATGTCCGGAGAGCACTCACCCAGCCCTGTGGATGTACAGGTGGGAAAGAACTGAGGCCTCCTACTGACGATTAGAACTAACGTGTCAGCCTCTTGACTGAGTCACCTGGGAAGTGAATGTGCCAGCCCTAATGAATGCTTCAGATGCCTGCATGCTAGCTGACATATTGACCACAATCTGAATGACAGAGCCAGAGCCAAAATCCTGAAACTGAGCCACTATTGACTTCTTGTCTGGGAAAAACTTTAGGAGACAAATAAATGTTTGTTGTTATTTTAAGTCACTAACTTTTGGGGAGATTTGTCCTATAGCAATATAGAACTGATACACGGCCTAGCCTATATCCCACATATATTTATGCCATCATTATTATTGAGAACATATATGCGGTCTGTCCAGAAAAAGTCCAACCATTGGTAATATAGCAAAACTGGAATGCACATGCATGAACAATGATGACTTCACTGTACTAGTCAGGTGGGGGTAGTAGATACCTTTGAGTGAGCATGTGTACTGGGTGGCTGTCACATTCAAAATGACTGAGCAAGTAGAGCAACAAATCTGTGTCAAATTTTGTGTAAAGCTTGAACATTCCTCCGTGGAAACTATTCAGATGATTCAGAAGGCTGTGGCTATGGGCAACTGGTGATTGGCAGCAGCATCACAACACACCCCCTCATGCATCACTTCTCGTGTAGAGTTTTTTGGAGAAACATCTAATCACCCAGGTGACTCAGCTCCCCCTACAGGCCAGATTTGGTGCGCTGCAATTTCTGGCTTTGCCCAAAACTAAAATCACCTTTGAAAGGAAAGAGCATCAATGAGATTCAGGAAAATATGACAGGCAGCTGATTGTGATTGGGAAAATTGTGTGAGGTCCCAAGGTACCCACTTTGAAGGGGAATGAGACATCATTGTCCTACGTACAATGTTTCTTGTATCTTGTATTTTCTTCAATAACTGCCTCAATTTTTCATATTACTTGGCTGAATATTTTTGGACAGAAATATTTCTGGACAGAACTCATTGTATTGCTCACTTTTTAAAGTTTAGTTTATGGTGTTTTTGTTCCAGTTATTGATTTTACTTTTTTATTTACTTTTTTCTTATGAAATCTAAATATTTTGAGGATTAATTGCCTAAGACAATGTTCATGATACAATGAACAAACTCTCAATACAATATGAATTACTCCATAACATGAATGTTAAGTTATGTCAAAGTGGTGGGATAGTACATCATTTTCTTATATATATAACAGTTAATTATTGCTGAATAACAAACACCCCCTAATTCAGTGCTGAAAACTATACAACTGTTTAACTGCTAACAGTTCTGCAGTATGGACTGGGCACAGTTGGGAAGCTACTGTCTGCTCCGTATGGTATTAACTGAGCTCACACATGCATAGGCTGTCCGCTTAAAGCTTGACAGGGGCTGAAGGATCCAATGTGGTTCCATCCGTATGTCGCAGGCCTATGCTGATACAGCTAGAATGGCGCAGGTCAGGCTGACTTTCTCTCTTTGTAGTCTTTCTAAGAAGGACCTCTCTTTCCATAAGACTTCTCATTCTCAAATAAATGAATCAGCATTCCTTATTTGGTGTCTCAGAGCAGAAAGAAAATGCTGCAAGGCTTCTTAAAGTCTAGACCTAAAACCTACACAACCCCATTTTCATCACATTCTATTAGACCAAACAAATCATAAAGTCAGCCCAGATTCAGCGAGAGAAGGCTACACAGGACTTGAACTCATGTACACATGGTTCACTGGTGACGTTTTGTAATGAATTACCACACATAATGTCTGTATTTTCCAATACTATATTTAAAAATAAAAATACAGAATTTTTATTTTAATAAAATAATAACTTTAAAATTCTGATAAATTTTTCTAAATTAATAACTATGCCTTTAAATTAATTTCTTAATAGAGAGTCAGTTGTAAACCTGGTTTCAAGGGAAATGTCTCTGACCTTCACTGTCTCATCTGGGAGCATAGGTTGATAAATGCTTTGGGTTAATGGAAACATTTAATTATTGTTCTTACAACAATCATGTTTAATAGGTATACATGATGCCTATTTTAATTTTTTTAATCCTGACCCAAGGACATTGTTTCATTGCTTTTAGAGACACAGGAAAGCAGAGAGGACGTGTGCATGAGAGAGGGGGAGGGGGAGAGCAACACGGATTGGATGCCTTCTTCTACACACCCTAACCAGGGATTGAACCTTCGACCTAGACAAGTGCCCTGACCAAGAATTGAACCCATAATCTTTCAGTCTAAGGGATGATTCTCCAACCAACTAAGCATACCAGCCAGGGCATGATGCCTATTTTAAGAACTTCCAGGAATAGAAGTCTTCAATCACTATTTTTATAGACTTCATTTTGTCTGCAATATTTACAAATGGTTACAAGCACAGTGGTTAGGGTAGGAATCTTAATTTTGAAGTAATACACACTGTTATATTTCAAGAAAGAGAGATGAAAGAAAGAAGAAAGAAGGAAAGGAAGGGAGGAAGGGAGGAAGGAAGGGAGAGAGGGAGGGAGGGGGGAGCCTCATGAAAAGTACAAGTCTTCAGGGGAAATAGGGATTTTTAAATCAATTAACTTTTATTTGAAAACTTATAAGGCAACACCCTAACTTAGGCACCATGAGGAATGCAAACAATAATCAGAAAGAGCTGATGAGTCCTAAAAGATTGCCACATAATAGCTTTGTAAAACATTTTGTTGACATAAAAATTATAAATATAACAATCAAATTTAGCAAATTCTGTTCTTCTTAAATAATAAGACTAGTGGACCCATGAGACATGGCCTTGGCAACAAAAAAATATGCTGGTCCCACCAGTTGTAATGGATATAATAATAGTACCAACTCTTGGAACAGCAGTGAGACTCACGAGCTGCCCTCTTCTCTTTTCCTTTCCTAGCAACAGGCCATTAACACTGTGCCTTTCCTGTGGACCAGAAGCAGCAATCCGAGTTGTAAATTTGGTTTCAGTAGGATAAGTATCCCAGAAAGCCAGCATAGTAAACGAGCACAACAACATCCAGCTTCAAGTCTGTTCACTTACCCTACACCATACACCAACCTACCACAAGATGACTGAAGTCAGCATGATATAATCAAGAAAGAGTCCTAGCAGAACTTTACATCAGAAATGAAGCATAAGGAGTTTATACTTTTTTTTCATTATAGAATGGTAGGAATTAAAAAGCTTAGAATAAAGTAATTATTATAAATGTTATAACAACAATGGTAGCCACATTTATTGAATTCCTGTATGTATCATTTATTGTACTAGGCACTATAACTACATTATCAGTAAGAATTCTGTGAGAAGCAACTTATTATTACAACACATGCTGCTTTATATATGAGGCTACGATATGTATAACTTGCCCAAGGTCGTACAGATTGTAAGTTGTAGAGTTGGGATTCTAACCCAGTTTGCCTGAGACGAAATCTCTTTCCCTTTATGCTATATAATGCCTTCTTAATTTAAATAGATAAGTCTCTTCTTTTCGTTTTCATTACAGTTTACATTCAATATTAGTTTGTATTAGTTTTGGGTATACAGCATAGTGCTTAGATAATCATACACTTTACAAAGTGTTCCTCCCAATATTTCTAGTACCCACCTGACACCATACATAGTTATTACAATATTATTGACTACATTTCCCTATGCTGTACTTTACACCCCACAACTATTCTGTAACTATCAATTTGTACTTCTTAATCCCTTCACCTTTTTCACCCAGTCCCCCAACACCCCTCCCCTCTGGTAACTGTCAGTCTCTTCTCTGTATCTTTGATTCAGTTTCAATTTGTTTATTTTGTTCTTTACATCCTATATAGTAATTCACTTGATACAAAGGACTATTCTAAACATTATTAGAATGTCAGTGACTCAAACTGACATTCTAACTTATTTTACTGGTTTCTTGGGCATATATACATTGCTTTTGTCAACCTGAAAACTTCACTACATTTTAGAGAGGTTACAACAGAAACTAGTTACCTAAATGTTTTCTATCTCCTATTTCTTGGTCATCATCAGTATTGTGTTTTATAACAACTGCTCTTATAAGACAAAAGAGTTCAATTAATATTTATTTATTGCATAAATTCTATCTTCAGATTTTTAGTAAAAAGTATCAACTTAAAGTACCATGTAAATATTAGTGATCATTACAATTACTTCAGTTAAAAAGTATCAAATAATTATGAGGTTTCGTGAGGTGCAAAAAAATTTTTTTTCACATCTAAAGATTTTTGAACCTTAATTTCAAGCCTGTTACAAATAATTTTGAGTTGCACATTGCAGGGGTTTATCTATACATTATCCTTCTATCTTTTTAATAAAATTACAAGAATCAAATATATTCAAACCCCAAATACATTTGAAATTATCAGCTTATAATGTTTTCTTATTGTATTTAAACTGTCTTTTTCTTAAACTGCTTTAATTATAGATTTACATATCTTATTGACTGGGTCTGAGGAGTAGTGAGTTCAGGAGATAAACCTGCTAGAAATTACCTTTAAAATTACTAAAACCTGGTGAAGGAGTAACTACAAGGACAAATTTCCAGGTCACAGAATTGATTTGACTGAAATGTTAGAGGACATCTACTCCTAGGTATCCAATTAATTAAATAAATGTAAAGACTAGCACTTGATATGTCAAGGGCACAAAGTTGAGGGGTGCAGTAGTAGCCTGTAGGGGCTGAGTCCTCTTTTTTTCTAGCCCCCTTTATTTCTGGGAGTCCATTACATCCCAGTTTTTTTTTCTGAGTTTGTCTCAGTTTTCTTCATTCAGCATATGCGTATTTCCAAGTCTTTTCTTGATAATGATTTTATTTCCCCGTCTCCCTTCTCTTGGCAACAGCTGACCTGGCTGCCAGCCCAAAACATGGTAAATGACAAATCACTACCAGATGAATCTGCAAGTTTTACACAGAGTACTTCCTCCAGGTTTGCAACAGTTTGAGGCCCAATGAAATTACTGGAATGACTCCGAATCACAGCGAGATCCATTTTTTCGTGGAAATCCTTGGTTCTGCTAGAAAACAAAGCACTAATGAAGAGTCCCATTAACTTTCAAAATAAGAAAATAGAAAATAAGTTGTGACAGGCCATTAAAAATTGTAACAGTGGCTAGAAAAAGTTATTAAATAATATCATGATAAATTCTTAGCTTTTAAATTATTTTTCTAGCAGTTTGTTCTTAATTTAAAAATTATTATTAAAAATTATGTGTGGTAATTTTTTATTGAAATATTAGGAATTAAACTCCTTGAAGGAAAAAAATTATACAATCTCATCACTGAAATGTTTAACTATGTCTCTTTTTTTAGTTTTGTTAAAGTTTTAATATTTCTCACCATACAGTATTGGTATATGATATGTTAATCAACAAATAATAATGTTTTACTGCTTAAAACTTCACTATTGGGTTTATAGACAGGTTTTTGAGAGTATGCTTGCAATAGCTTTTCTAGGATCTAATGAATTGAAATATAAACAAAAACAAAAAAATTTAGTCTACCACTGAATCTACACATTTAAATCACAAAAAGAAAAATCTTAGTAACTTTTCTGGATATTTATAATATGTAATGTTTCATCTCTTGGGAGACTTAAGAATCTATCTTTTTCAGTCTCCAACTGTAATTATCAAATTTAAAAATCTTACTGTATCCCACATGCTACATGGCCTGTTCTGAACAACAGTTGGAAAACCACTCCCTCGATATTTGTTGTAGAATGTGGGGGGAATAGTTTAGGCATATTGGATGGTTATAAACACAAGTAAAAATGTACAATGTCTATCAAATTAAAACTGAAGATTGGTAAAATGCTTTGTAAAAGAATGTTTTAAAGTTATAAATTAAATTGTTGGGCTTTAAAATAATGCCTAATTTGCCCTGTACTTTGCAGATCTCATTTATTCTCAGATTTAATGATGCTTACACAGGCTTAGCCTTCGGCAAATCTCAAGAAACCAAATTTCTCTGTAATTCCCTTCCCACTGAAGTATCCTCATTTAATTTTGGTGCAGTGAGATCTTGCAATCAGAATACTTAGGCTTTAAATTCTTTGACCTCTACTAACTATGCAAATTTAAGAATGTTACTAAGCAGGACCCTTAGTTTGCATACCTGGAAAAGTGAAGATTTGGTAATAGTCTTTTGATGATGGCTTATCTAAGGAGGATTATTTTAGGATCAAAGCAAAGCAAAATTATATATAGATAAAATGTTCTTTTAAACTATGGAACACTCCATAAGACAAGAAGTGTTTTTCTAAGACTGCGGTCTCTGGCCTAGCAATATTGATGCTGCGTCCTCTCTTCCATTTTCATTTCCCTTTGATGGGAATCTGTCCAAAATACCATCCTCCTAAGTCTGAGGATTCAATTCAATTATGTGATAAGAAACCTAGAGCACTACCTGAGAAATATAAGTGCATTTCCTGGGCTTTCTAAGAGCAATGTTCCCACTACATTGTCTAACTTATTAGTAAGTTTCCCCCTTGGAAGTAAGGCTTTGGAAGGGGAATGGTAAAGCACTACTTACAGAAGTTTTTTGCAAACTGACCACTTCCACACTTTCCCGGAAACTGCAACCCAGACAAGGCAGATGTGAATTTGAAGAGAACACCTTTTTCCCACAGCAGAAACACATGCAGGGTAATTACTGACATTAAAAGTAAGCAAATAAAATAAATAAAAAGTTACATAAAGTGAAACTATAAAGGTTATCCTTTTATCAGTAGAAGAAAGAAATCTAAAATTACTATGCAACATCCATTCTACCCACATCTCCCCTATCCTCCCCCAAAAGTACTGTTTGGCTGTGACACTGACTTCTCAAAGTTATTTGTTTTCTAGGTAAAAGTCTAAAGGAGTTTCAGGGTTTATCAAGGTTACCATTTCTTTAATGTTTACTTTTGATGAACAAGCCAAGTACTATGCTAACGATGGAAACATTAACCCCTTATCCACAATCTTCTGTATCCATTGGAGGGAGTGGGGTACATTGGGGGGATGAGCATTTTTTCTAAAATGGCAAACTTTCTCTTTTTTTGGAACTTTGCCCAACATACTAGTGTCAAGAGAATTTAACTATATTGTTTTATGGGGTTCATAAGAAAAAAATAAAAGTAAAACAATGCGAGCATTTTAAATTAGTTAGGAAGCTGGCTAGAGCACCATTCTTTTCTGTCATTATTGATTACTACCAGTTTTAAACTGCAAATTTGCAATGAATGCCCTGGTCCTCACAAATGCATGACGGAGATACACTCCCTTGGACCTTCCCAATTTGCAGAGTTGTCTTTGCAGCTTCTCCCTGTCTTCCCCTGTGTCCTGAAGCCACAGCTTGGGTAAGCGCCACCCAAAGCTCACACTGAATTCCAGGCAAAATGTCATAACCAGCCCAACTTCCCCTCTAGTACAGAGTACTACAGTAAATGGGTATAATAAAGCAGCATTGTCCACAGGCTCTGAGAGTTTAAGGTTGATGACCTCACAAAACAAAATCTCAGTGAGTTGAAGATGGAAGTAAAAGTAACTTCAAAGGGTCACATCTAAACGACACCTTCCTGTCTCGGGGAATTGCTTGATGCAGATGAGAGACAAGGAAAGCTTGTCAAACCTCATTGACCGTAGGTAATGGTACAGGGTAATTTCTTCTGATAATGTCACCCAAAAAGGAAATCCTACAGACTAAACCGATTAAGGCCTCAAGGGAAAGATCATATGAACAAAATTAATTTTTTTTGTTTTGTTTTCTGCTTTTGGGGGTCATGGAGAGGAGGAAGGGGTTGTGGATGGCATTTCTTAAATTGATTCTGGACTTTTTTTTTTAGAGAGACAAAGAAAATGCAACTAAATTTGAAAAAAAATTGCTGTGATATGTAACAACAGATGTGTCTTCTGCATGTTCCCGCATTAGATGTTTATGAACTCTTAAATCCTCAGTTCCCCACATCAGAGACCACGTCACTTTTCAAAAAGAATGGTTAGTTCTTTAAAAAGAAACAAAGTTGATATTGGTAACTTTACGGTTGTTTAAATCCTATTATACAGTTTTGAGATGAGATAGGAAGATATGGCTCGGTATCAGCTGACCTAATTTTATGTGAATATATATTTAATAGGAAGACATGTTTATAGCATGCATTTATTCATCTATAAACAGTGACTATAAAAAGAAATAAGCAGGAACATTTAATTCTAGTACTTTCAAATTAATATGCCTGATGTGAGTAAATGTCTTATATTTTTTATGGTATTGTATTTTTTAATATATCCTCATACATATTTTTATTTAAAATGGATGTTTTAAATGAAGACAAAAAGTTTTTAAATTATTTTATTTCCTCCTTTTGTTCAATTTTCCATTTTAAATGAATTTTTTTAAAAGCATGAGCATTTTAGTTTTTTATAATGACCACTGATGTATTTTGAAATACATGTGTATATTAATGGAATGTGCTTGACATCCCAAGATAATAACTTCTGATGATTCTAGCCACAGGGAGGTGAACAGGCTGTGAAATGTCGATCTTGCCAGCCATCCATGGTATGTTATACGGGTATTCTTTGTTAGAACATCTAAATTTTTCATGCTGTAACTAGTTAGCTAGTTACTAGGTAGCTAGTGGGTCAGGTGAGTCTATCTTCCTATTTACCACATTATCCTGCATTGTTTAAAAATAGGCTTGGCTATACCTTTTTTCTCACTCACTTTGACCCTACTGTAAGCACCACCGCTAATATCCCCAGGTGCTTTCTGAGGGCAGTGGAACAGCTACCTTCTACACCTTCCCCCATGAGACTGCACTTTTCTGCAAAATCAGACTCATGTATAACAGGCATGACTATTCCAAAAGTTATCCATGATGCTCTGGAACTTTGATTTACCGAGAAGCATGGAACCACGCAGTCAAGCACTTGCTAGCTTTCATGATTTGGTTTCCCACTTTCTTTTGAGTATATTTTTGAACAGTTTGACTCAGGTATCAAAATTCTAGTTGACCACTGATTATTTGTTACTAAAGAAATTACATGCTTTTATAAGAAAACCTCCCTAATTTAGGTTAAGAGAATAAATTTCTCTCCACTGCTAAACGGCTGGTTTGGAACTAAAAGTGGTTATTACTTTAAATTATTACTTTTCACACAGTGGAATACCACTTGGTCATAAAAAAAGAAGAAAATTCTACCCTTTGCGACAGTATGGATGGAACTGGAGGACATTATGCTAAGTGAAATAAGCCAGTCAGAGAAAGACAAATTCCATGTAATTTCACTCATATGGAATCTAATGCACAAACTGAACTAACAAGGGAAATGGGGACAGATTCACAGATGGAGAGCAGGATGACAGCTAGTGCGGGGGTGAGGGGGTGGAGGGATGGAGCAAAATGGAAAAAGGGCTCATGGACACAGACAACAGGGTGGTGACTGCTGCTGGGGAGAGAGTATAAGGGGACTAAAGATAATGGAAAAATACAGTAAAGATTAAATAAAAAATAAAACAAAAAATTATTGTCAAGTTATTACTTAAGTTATAAGTAATATATATTATTATTTAAGTAATTATTTTAAGGCTAACAAATTTCACCAAGAAGATATTTTTAAAATTTTGCTTATTAAAAATTCCAACTACTATGCTTGTTTCCCTGATTGAAAAAACAATTTGAGAAACATGTTGAAAATTTTTGGAAAAAGTAAAATCATTTAAAGAAGAAAAAAATCACCAACATTCTACACATTTCAATTCCAGTTTTCTCTCCTTATATTATTTTGCATATAGTTGAGATCACATGTTTATTTAATTATGATATATCATAAATTTCTTTCATTTGAAAATCTCTTCATAAAAATAACTTCATTACTATGTAATATTCTATTCTAGAAATATATTATATCTTTTTTGATATATTTATTGATTATGCTATTACAGTTGTCCCATTTCCACCCCTTCACTCAATTCCATCCTGCCCACCCCCTCCCTCCCACATTCCCCCCCTATAGTTCATGTCCATGGGTCATACTTAGAAGTTCTTTGGCTTCTACATTTCCTACACTATTCTTACCTTCCCCCTGTCTATTTTCCACCTATCATTTATGCTGTTTATTCTCTGTACCTTTCCCCCCTCTCTCCCCCTCCCAATCCCCTATTGATAACCCTCCATGTGATCTCCATTTCTGTGGTTCTGTTTCTGTTCTAGTTGTTTGCTTAGTTTTCTTTTGTTTTGGTTTTAGGTGTGGTTGTTAATAACTGTGAATTTGCTGTCATTTTTACCGTTCATATTTTTTATCTTCTTTTTCTTAGATAAGTCCCTTTAACATTTCATATAATAAGGGCTTGGTGATGATGAACTCCTTTAATTTGACCTTATCTGAGAAGCACCTTATCTGCCCTTCCATTCTAAATGATAGCTTTGCTGGATACAGTAATCTTGGATGTAGGCCCTTGCCTTTCATGACTTGGAGTACTTCTTGCCAGTCCCTTCTTGCCTGTAAGGTCTTTTTTGAGAAATCAGCTGACAGTCTTATGGGAACCCCTTTGTAGGTAACTATGTCCTTTTCTCTCGCTGCTTTTAAAATTCTCTCCTTCTGTTTAATCTTGGGTAATGTAATGATGATGTACCTTGGTGTGTTCCTCCTTGGGCCCAGCTTCTTTGGGACTCTCTGAGCTTCCTGGACTTCCCGGAAGTCTATTTCCTTTGCCACACTGGGGAAGTTCTTCATTATTTGTTCAAATAAGTTTTCAATTTTTTGTTCTTCCTCTTCTCCTTCTGGCACCCCTATAATTCGGATGTTGGAATGTTTCAAGATGTCCTGGAGGTTCCTAAGCCTCTCCTCATTTTTCCAAATTCTTGTTTCTTCATTCTTTTCTGGTTGGATGTTTCTTTCTTCCTTCTGGTCCACACCGTTGATTTGAGTCCCAGTTTCCTTCCCATCACTATTGGTTCCCTGTACATTTTCCTTTGTTTCTCTAATTTGCCTATTTTGGATATCCTGGCTCACTCCAAATAGCTTACTATTAAAACCAACAGAAAAGTTTGCAGTCCTTTGCATAAATTTGGGTGAACATTTAAGATTATTTCCTCAGGGTAGATCTCTGGACTTGTCGTTTCTGAGGCAAAGTGTATGGATGTTTTTTTAAGGCTGCACTTCTCTAATTTAAAAGTAAGATAATGCTCTTTGATCAGTAGAAGTAAATTAGAAAGCAGTAAGAAAAAATACCCATACCTTTTGTCCTTGTGCAACCACTTTCTGTCACACTTCCTTCGAGTCTTTTCTCTTTCATTGTAACATATATGAAATTATTCTGTATGTATACTTTTGTATCCAGTCCTTCTCATCTAGGATATCAGGAGCATTTTCATATGGCATTAAGAAAATTTATACTTATTATTAATGACTGCATTAAGTTCTATCATTTGAGCAAAGCATAGTTTATCTAACTCTATTCCTAAGAATTTAGATCGTTTACAACTTTTCTTGGTTTAAAAAAAAAGCTATGTCAAACATCTCTGAGTACAAATCTTAGTGAGAATTTTATATTATTTCCTTTGCATAGATTACAAAAAAAGGAGGGAGGCTATTGGATTAAAAACACTTTATAATACTTCTTGCTACATATCGTTAAAAGCTGAACAACTTGTTACTCCTAGCAAGAGTATAGATGACTTTTGCCCTCACCAGCATTATATATCTTTTAGGGTTTGCTAATCTGACTTGAGTATGAGTAATCTCATTAGCCTATTATTTGTATTTTTTCAGAGACTATTGAGGTTGACACTTTTCATGTTTTTTAACCATTTGTAGTTTCCATTTTATGAAATAGTCATGTTTTTTGTCCATTTACTTTTGGGATTTTGTATATTTTTTACTGAATTGTATGAGCCTTTATAAAACAAATTTGTGATTTGTCACACTTATTGAAAATTTATTTCATCCTATTGGATAATTTTTTGTTTAAATAATACACAAAACAAATTTTATTTAACATATTATATTTTATATGTAAATGGTACATCAAAACATTCCCTGAAATATTTTAAATGTTACTAAAATAATATGTGAATTATTCATGAGTATTCTCACTTAAGGAAGGCTAACTTCCATTTACATGATCATCAACTCTAAATTAGCAGGGTTTAAATTAATGAGGCTGTTCTGAAAGCAGACTCAGTGCACTACCTATCTTTTGTCATTCAAAGGCCTAGAGGTGATTAGAAAATGATAATGGTAATTTACGTGGGCTTTCCCACACAGGGAAGCCTGTCAATGCACAAAGACACCACCAGATCCAGACACTCCTGCAGGGATTTCTCCTGCAGCTATCCAACCCCAGAGTGTTTCTGGAACACATGAAACAGTGTGTAACATCACCTTCAGGTCCTCCATGGCAGCCTCAACTATGCAAGAATGAAATAAGTAAATAAATTTTCACATAATGTCTTTTCTTAAGTGGAGAAAAATCCAAACAAATTCGAAAAATTCATTTGTTATTGCATTAATAGTAAGAAATAGATTTTAGAAAATACTATTGAATTCATTCAAGATTATAAAAGAAAGTTATTGTTTTAATCATAATATTAAGACAATATATAGGCATTTGTCATGATTCAACAGAATTTCCAGTGGCAGATTGTCTTACTAATTCCACAAAGTCTTTTTGAATACTTTTATTTAATTACATTATATATATTTTAAATTATTTTGTAAATTATGAAAAGTTAATCAAATTAAACTTTATTCATGGTATATTTGAAGGTATAGAAAATTTTGAGTAAAAAACACATTTTAAAATCTACTTGGGAAGAGTTCACATCATTCATTTTATAAATTAAATGTACTGATTTCAATTTATTAGAAACCAAGGTGGCCAATGAAGAATAAAAAGTTCTACATAAGCAGCTCCACTACCCCCAAATGTTTTTCTCTTGAAGTTGAACCAAGCATAACATTAGAATGCATTAGGTAAAACCTTGTCAAAACAATCCAGATTATTTTCAGAAATAAAATAATTCAAAATTATTTAGATCATTTTCCTGGTTGAAAAAATATGATGCAAATTGAAGTTAATTCAGATATTCTCTATCAATAATAAATTGGAGGTAAGGGAGTGGGAAAGGTCACACACATGTAATCTAGTTTCAAGATGTGGCTCTTCCTAATTTCTGCATAAAAAAATTGAAAAATCTTCCATGACGTTCTTCACAAACATGCTCATACATTAACATTTTACTGGCTGAAAGCAGAGCCATTTTTCATTAACAATGAAATTAACAATATACATTTTAAGAACCTACATTTTTTCCATAGAATCTAACAAAGTGAAGAAACAACCTTTAATCATTCAAAATATAGCCCAGTCTGCATGTGAGATATTGTGTGGGCTATTTTATTTGTATGTTTAATATTTTAATTTTACAATGAACATATATACCAATTTGTAGTTAAAAAAATAGAAAAATTGTAATTAGCCTCAAGACATTTTTCTGATTTACCTTCATGGGGAAAAAAGTTTGCTTACCATAGCACTAGATATTTATACTTACTAGGGAGGAGAATGTTAGTAGTCTTAAAAATAATGCCATGAGGTTATCATATGTACTATTAAAATTAATCAAATCAAACAGTATATAAATAGCACATATTCTGGTTCACAAATGTACTTTTTTTAAAAGAACAATTACTATAAGTAGATGTCCGTGCACGGCTTTCTTCTCAAGCATTTCTGCATCCCCTAAGTACTTCACAATCACTCCTGTTCTTTTGTTATATAAGTCAGACTGAAAAAATCCACCTCGATTCACATACATACACTGAGCTTTGTGTCAAATGGTTTGGACATCAGGAAACTGCTAGAACCATGCCTTTGACGAAACAGATGGAATGCAGCTAAGAAAATAAAAAGTAAAGTTTCCAACTCTGAATGCACTGTTACTTTGTCTAAACATACCTCATTATCTCAAATTATAAAATGTAAAAATATATCTAGTGCTGGCATACCTTATGAAATGCAAAAGAAAACAAAATAACCGATGTTCTTCATTGTAGTGTCTTTGTAGTTTGATTGAACACATCAATTATTTCGAAATGCCTTTGTCAAATTTTTGGTATGTTTTTTTTTTTTCTTTGACATTGGCTTTGAACATTTTGGAGCAGATTCATTTTTCATTTGTGGTCAAACAGAGGAATTCATATAAAATTAATGCTTAAATTGTAACCCTAAATTTTAATGCCAAGGTATTTATAATAACCTGTAATTATAATTAATGAATATGCATTTTAATATTCTGTTAACCAGACACAAATATAATTAACGAAGGATTATAAATATTAACTATATTTATTATTCCCCCATATTTAAATATTGTGTAATATTACACAATTTAAGGATAATTATTTAAGTATGTTGGTTATGAGGTATGAAACTGCCTATTCTAATAGTGTTTACAATATAAACTAGTATATTAATATTTATTTTACTCTAAGAAAAGTTTAAATTTAGAAGCATTATTTTCTTAATACAAAAACCATTTAATATGTAATTTATCAGGACAAAAATAAACTTATAATTCTACAAAGTCTTTGTTTCTTTTTTAAATTTCATTTTAATAATAATTTCAACAGTCTATACAGAAAACACCGAAAGAAGTATGTCAAAATTTTTAAAGTGGTTGTTTTAATATCATTTTTCCCAGAAAACATTTTCCTTTGCTAATTTGGTAACAGAAGTTAATCTTTGCTGCTTTACTACTGTATTTCCCTTAACCATAATAGCAGCTTAACATGGAGAATCACTATGCTAGTAAAACAACAAAAAAACCTGAAATTCCTTGATATTTTACCTTGAATAAAGTCTCACTTTCCAAAGTCTTTATCAAAAATAAAGAATAAAATTGTACTTAGAACTAAGAGTCTTTTAAAGTCCACCTTATTTACATTCTAATTCTGATTACTTTTATACACTCATGGATAATAAGTTCAAGATATTACTGACCAATCTTCTTAAAACATATTTGCCTCAAAGCGGTTGTTTCCAAATCATTTCTCCCAAATTGAATAAATATCAACTCTATTTGTATAATTTACAAATGAAATTTTGGTTATTCCCCCTGTCATTTTACTCATTCATAAATCTTTACTTGGCATACCTCTTTGATAATTTAAGGCAATATGTTTTATCAACAGTATTATTTCAAACATTTTATTGTTTTCCAAGGATAAGAGTAAGAAAGAAATGCCCTAAAATTAGAGATAGTTTACTTGCAATTTAAATCTTGATTTGACTTTTGGTTTGGTGTTCTCCTAAAACAAAAATAAGGCACATGTACAATAGATAAATAGTAAAGCAGCTAAAAATAAGTGATGTTTGAATATTAAGGGTATTTTAATTTTATTTATTTTTATTTCTTTAATTTTTATATATATTATTGATTGTGCTGTTACAGTAGTCTCAATTTTCTCCCCTTTGCCCCCCTCCACCCAGTACACCCTAAACCCTCCAGCAATCACCCGATGTCCATGGATCATGCATATAAGTTCTTTGGCTTCTCCATTTCCTATACTGTTCCTAGCATCCCCCTGACTATTCTGTACCTAGCAATTTATACTTCTTAATCCTTGTACCTTTTCCCCCATATTCCCCCTTCTCACTCCCAGATGATAATCCTCCAAATGATCTCCATATCTCTGATTCTGTTTCTGTTCTGCCTGTTTGCTTAGTTTGTTTCTTAGATTCAGTTGTTGATAGTTGTGAAATTATTTCCATTTTAATGTTCATCATTTTGATCTTTTTCTTTTTCTTAAATAAATCCCTTTAACATTTCATATAATGGCCTGGTAACAATAAACTCCTTTAGCTTTACCTTGTCTGGAAAGCACTTTATCTGCCCTTCCATTCTAAATGATGGTTTTGCTGAATAGAGTAATCTAGGTTGTAGGTCCTTGCTTTTCACCACCTTGAAAACTTCTTGCCAGCCCCTCCTAGCCTGCAAAGTTTATTTTGAGAAATTGCTGACAATCTTATGGAAACTCCTCTGTAGGTTACTCTCTGCTTTTCTCTCGCTGATTTTAAGATTCTCTCTTTATCTCTAACCTGTGGCATTTTCATTATGACGTGTCTCGGTGTGGTCCTCTTTGTGCCCATCTTGTTTCAGACTCTCTTTGCTTCCTGGACTTGTGTGTCTATTTCCTCTACCAAATTCAGGAAGTTTTTTTTTTTCATTATATTTTTTAAGAAGTTTGCAATTTCTTGCTCTTTCTCTTCTCCTTCTAGCACCCTTATGATTCAAATGTTGGTACATTTGAAGTTGTCCCAGAAGCTCCTTAGCCTATCCTTATTTTTTGGGATTCTTTTTCCTTTGTGCTGTTGTGGTTGAATGCTTTTTTCTTCCTTATGTTCCAAATTATTGATCTGATTCTCAGCTTCATCCACTCCTCTGTTGATTCCCTGTAAATTTTTCTTTATTTCACTTTGTGTAACCTTCATTTTTGTCTGGGTCTTTTTTTATGTTGTTGAAGTACCCAATGAGTTCCTTGAGCATCCTAATAACCTGTGTTTTAAACTCTGTGTCTGATAGGTTCCTTATCTCCATTTTTGTTTAGTTCTTTTTCTGGAGTTTTGTTCTGTTCTTTCATTTGGGCCATATCTCTGTCTCCTTGTTTTTGGCAGCCTCCCTGTGTTCGTTTCTATGTATCAGGTAAAGCTGCTTTGACTCCCTTAGTAGTATGGCCTATTGTAGAAAAGTGCACCTGTGAGTTGGGATAGGGCAGAGCCTTAGGTAATCACTAGGTCAGGACAACCTGTGTGAACCAGGTTGACAGAGTCTCAGATATAGTGTCACTGCTCCATGCCTCTTATAAGGCAGGGCTGAGAAAAGGGACTAAGGCCATTGCCTGGCCTCTGGGGTTTTGTCCAGGAGGAAGCTGTCCCCTGACACTCACCCTGATGCCAGACACTTCAGTTTTTCCCCATGTGCCACTGGTGCCGTTCCAGCTGAGGACCTGGTGCTGGAGCCCAGAGGGAGTAAGTCTGTGTAAGTCCTTAGTCCATTGCAGGCCCTTTAAAAGAAGACACCTGAGAACCCTCCAGTTTCTTCTTTGCCCCAACCCCCACTGGTTTTTACAGCCAGATGTTATAGGTACTTATCTTCCTGACACTGGAATCCAGGGCTGGGTGGTCTGGTGTGGGACTGGGATCCTTTGCTCCCAAGATATCCCTCCCGATTTTTTTCCACCACATGTAGGCATAGGACCACCTGTTTTGTGTATCTGTGTTTCTGCCCCTCTTACCTGTCTGGATGAATGTGACTTCTTTAATTCTTTGGTTGTGGAACTTCCATACAGTTTGATTTTTCTGATGATTCTAGGTGGTAGTGGTTTTGTATTTTAGTTGAAATTTTTGCTATTGTTGTGTGAGGAGGTGAGCCACATTTACTTAAGTCTCCATCTTGACCAGAAGTTATATTTTTATTTTTGAAAAGATTTTATTTACTTTTAGAGAGAGAGGAAGGGAGGGAGAAAGAAAAGTAGAGAAACATTAATGTGTTGATCACATCAATTGGTTGCTGACCACATGCCCCCTACTGGGGACCTGGCCCACAACCTAGGCATGTGCCCTGCCTGGGAATTGAACTGGTGACCTTTCGGTTCACTCAATCCACTGAGCCACCCCAGCCAGGGCAAGGGTATTTTTATTTTATCTGCCCTGTCTCCCAGATGCCAAGAAATTTTTACCAAAGACAAAATGCTGATTAAACTATAATACTCTAGGTGGATCTAACAGTACCATTGGCTGAATGACACTTTACCCATTATATTTCCATTGAATCTAAAAGGAATGGACTAGTTAGTTAACTGTGAACATTTAAGATGTGTCAAATATAGTATTTAATTATAAATTGCTAGATTTGTAATAAAGCATTATCCTATACTTAAAGTTTTACTAGAAGGAAACAGGAAAAGATACTAGAGATCTAACCTAAAAGGATCAGCAATGGACATGTTTAACATTGCACATGCTACGTTTTAACAGCTTTCTTTAAAAACCACCAGTATTCTGGAAAGTCTCTGGAATTACCTACATATATGCCTTTGTTCAGTTACCTATTGCCAGCACAAAGGCTGACCGTCAGAGGGCCTAAGAGGCTGCCAACTGGTCAACCTTATTGAGCAAATTGTGAAAAGAAATTGAGTACCCATGCCCCCCCCCCAAGTGCCATGTAAGCCCAGGAGAGCCCTGCCCTGTAACTTGTGTGCTCTAGAACTCAGTTCCCATGCCGGAGAAATACAGACTCTCCCACTTAATCTCACCATCAAAAACTTTTTTAAATGAA
The DNA here is from genome assembly GCF_022682495.2 of Desmodus rotundus. Lineage (NCBI taxonomy): Eukaryota > Metazoa > Chordata > Mammalia > Chiroptera > Phyllostomidae > Desmodus > Desmodus rotundus. Next base: position 53,389,728 of record NC_071389.1, read on the forward strand.
TGAATGCATCAGAGTGATATTGGTTAATAAAATTATATGGGTTTCAGGAGTGTAATTCTGTAATACATCATCTGTATATTACATTGTGTGTTCACCACCCCAAGCCAAGTCTCCTTCCATCACCATTTAACCCTGTACCCTCTCCTACCTCCCCTCGCCCTCCTTTTCCTCTGGTCATCACCACACTGCTGTCTCTCTATGAGATTACAAACTTGTAAAACCAGAGTCGAAGCCAAAGAGAGGCAAACACCTGAAGATAGACATTCATTTTAAAGTTTTAAAAATGTACCCTCCCACAATGACCAAAACAGTGAGAAAAGTCTAGATTAGGGATGAATGGAATATGCATATATAATAGAAAGTTTCAACTAGCAGAGTTGAAACATGACTTATTCTAATTTTCTGACTGACAGGTATTAGCAATATATATATACCCTGGATTTCATCATTTCCAAAAGCTCTCAACTTGAGGTTTTTAATTCCCTCTTGGTTCTAGATAGGGAAGGTGTATATTTTAAGGAGCATTAACAGAAATAACCAGGAATTGAACTGGCAGCCTTTTGCTTTGCAGGGCAGTGCCCAATCAGCTGAACCACAGCGGCCAGGGTTCTTTTGCTTTTCCATAATCTGATTTGCTTACTTTGAGATTTTGGAGAATTCACCTCTGTCTACTTTCAGGGTTGAATTAAATTCTATATCCTTAACTACCAAACTTAGGGACCTTGAAGAAAAGAAGCAATGAAGTACTCTAAAGTTTATTTTGAAGGATGTAAAAAATTCGTTTGGAGAGAAAAGTTGAAAGAGTTATATTATGCTACATTAGAGAACTAGTTCATAAATATTTTTACACTGATATCTATTCCCATCTATGAGAAAAATTATTTGTAGAATACGTTTTTTAATGTCTTTGTCAGCCGTCTGCCGGTAAGAATCAAGGGATCGGGAAGGGCTGCGTCTGTTCTGTCCATCAGTGTGTCCCCAGTGCCCGTCACAGCACTCGGCACAGAGCTGGGGCTCAGTAAGTATCTCTTTAGTGAATATCCACAGGCTATCTTTTCCATTCTCTTGCTGTCGGAAGAAAGAGTGTACTGCTGCTCTGCTTTTCACGTAGGTTTTCTACACTCTATGTGTTTTTAAAAATTAGTTCTATCTACTGACTCTCCTTGGGAGAAGAAGAACCTTAGTGCCATAGCTGTTTCCTTCCCACAGAAGGCTTTCGGACTTTACCTTCCTAAAGACCTGGCTGTCAGAGAAGAGCAACAGTTGGGGCAAATTTAGGGGGAGAAATGTAACTAACATCTGCAGGAATGTAATAGTTCAGGCAGTGCCTGTCCCATTTGCCATTCCACCAGGACTTCCCAATGTGGTTTCTCTTAGGAAGTCTTTTTAGAGATCATATTATGGTATACACTCTTTAGAAAGTCCCCAGCAGTTCTGAATCCCTAGGCTGCACACTATCTACCAAAGTCAAGTCATTTGACTTTAGATATGAATTATGATGGAAGCCACTATGAGACTTCCTCATTATGGTCCCAAAGTGCTTATGAGCCTGTATCACTGTGGCTTCTTGTTTGTTTAAATGTTTGTTAGTTTGCATTAAGAATGTTTCCTACAATTCATGCTTTCAGAATTCATCTGGTTACCTAAGATTGTTTCTATTGCTTTACATTTTAAAAGCATCTCTGATGCTTTATCTCATTTGATCGTCACGACTCTCCACGTTAATCAAAGAGGCATTATCTTCATTTTCTAAACTTTAAACCAGCAAGCACAGAATGGCCACAAGGCCAGTAAGTAGCAGGCTTTTAACTCTAAGCTCAGTTTTTTGTTGTTTCTTCTTTTTAAGAAGAAGACAATGTTGGGATCTCAAACTGACAATCTTTATTAGTGTCTTGACACTCAAGTTTTGAAAACCAAAATTAATTTGAATGTGCATAAGCAAGGTGTGTCACAGGCCTACCACTCTCTGCTGTATTTTATCGGGCCCCTTGCCACATTCTTATCGTTATTATTTTCATCGAGATCCCATCAAAAACGACAGCAACTCATGCATGCATGAGTTCATTCATTTGTTCATTAAACACAGTGCAGCCAGTATTTGAGACACTAGGAATCTCAAGCTGCATGAGACATGGTCACTGCTCCCAAAAAGGGTCTAAGCTAGCGAGGAAGTCAGGTAAGTCCTTCAGGACAGCCAGGTAGCAGACAGAGGGTGTACAGAGTGCCAGCCAAATACTAAGGTTAAGTATGTACATCAGAATGAGGGATCAGCGCACGGAGATCATCGTTGTTGGGCTATTATGTCTCTATTACTCTTCTCACTCTGGTTTTCAAATGGCCTTCCAGAGTGCAGCTTTCAGGGTTTTAATTCTGAGTTCTTACTGACATTCTGTAATATGGAATAAAAACTATAACTTAGCTTCAGGGTAAGCTCAAATCATTACAAATTTGTGTTAAAATTGGTATTCATGTTTTGGAGGAGAGCCTAAGGCTACAATTCTACAACAGATTTAATATTTTTTTCAATTAGATCTTCAATATATAATGAAAACATAGATTAGAGAGATACCTAATTTTGATCAATAAAGAAAATTACAGCCTGTATTACAACTAGATTCAAGCCACTTCAGAGTTTTATTTATGTATACCATGCGTTGTAAGGAAACATGCTCTTATATCAAATGCAGGGAAGGCAAAAAGCTACATAACCAAAATTTACCTAAAAGGAACATATCTAGTTTTCTATGTATTATCAAATACTTACTAAGCCTCTGGATCTAGAAAACCAGAATTATATTTTTTAATTATTTGCTGATTTGTTAAAGGGGCTCTGGCTCAACTACAACATGAAAACAGCTTAGATTTCACAAGTCTTGGAGTTTTTACCAAAAACCCTAATTCAGTCAAAGGTTGTAGTCATGTGGTAGTTTTGTATTCGAGTCCTTACAGCATTAGCTTCAAGAATCAGTAGGTACAGGAAAAGAGCTAATAAATGTGCTCATTGTTCTTTGTTATACACCTTAACCCACTCTCATGATATCATTTAGGGCGCTCTTGGTTGAACCAAAAAAATCTAATTCCAGATATTTTAAGCCGCAGAGTTAAGGTAGAGCTACAAGTTAACACAGAGGCTGTTTCTCACTAATTTTCTCAGCTTTGCCCTCCGCCCCCTCCATCCTCCATGTTTCCGTCTCACTCGTGGGCGTTTTCTTCCTGGCCACAGCCGGATATATTTGCCACGTGCTCCCTAGGTTATATCTAGAGAAAAGAGGGTCTCTACAGCATTCTGAGGATCAAACAAAATTCCCAAAAGTCATTTTGATCAGACAATCTTGCCTCATCCATTCTTTGAACTACTATTTATTGATCACCTACTATGTGTCAGGCACATTCTTTGCACTGGAAACACAGCCATGAACAAAATGGATTCCCTATCTTTGTGGAGCTTAAGTTCCTGTGACCACCCCTCAGTCAATCACAGCGAGGACCGGTTTACCCTCATTAGTTTGCCACTCCCGGAGCGAGGGCTAGGGTCAATCCTAAGCAAACAGCATGGCTAGTGCACCATGGTGTAAGGAAGAGAATAGACGTCAGAAAGGCAACTGCATTATTTATCACTCTCACCACATAATATTAATAATCAATTAGATCAATTCATACACAATTCTATGTGAGTTGAATAAAAGATATATATACAGAATTATTGTGTGCAGAAATAATAAATATCTTGCAGTGAATGGACATAATTCCTTTCGGCTGTTAAATGGGCTGCAGATCCTAGCCAGGCAGGATGACAAAACTTCCGTTCTGCCCAGCTGCTATTGAGATGTTGACCACCAAAGGCAAAACAAACAAACAAACAAAAAACATGCCATGCCAAAGTTTTTACCATCATAATTAATGTCAGGAAATTCGTTGGATAACTTTTTTTAAGAAACATATATTTATTGAAAGTAAAGTATCACCACGCTCCAGATGAAGCTACAGTCTTACTTTCCCTTAACCTCTTCCACGCCCACAGTTTCATCTTTGCCTTTAGTCCACTGCCCTGCAAGTATCCACTAAGGAGACCTGAATAGAGAGGATGACCATTTCATTCCAAATTCCTTATGACTACCAGAAAAAACAGCATGGTATACTCATGATGGGAGATGAGTCTTCCTGAGGTAAAGTATCAACAGAATATGTTGAGTTTATTAACAAATGACCTATTAGATCCTGTTACCAGTTTCTGGCACTGCCTCATCGGCATCGGGGTTCATTTAACACCAAACTCCAAGGTTCAATCACTGAAAATAAGATGCCAGAGCAATAGCATAGGAGGCTCACTATCAGGTGTGAGCCTGATAGTGCAGTAGGTGGTAACCAATTAACCTAGCAACTGCCCAACTCAGTAAATATGGTTTCTCAAAGGAACAGAAATCACCTCTCGCCTGAATGAAAATGCTCAAGGGCAAGGCAGCGTTTCAGCTAGCTTGAAATGTTGAGGGAGAAGTGGAAGAATCAGGAAGCTTATTTGGGAATTTCTCACTTTGTTTGACTTGGATTCATACTGTGGACTGGAGTCAGACTTCACTTCTCTTAAGATGATTTTGTCTAGCTTTGGAGAAGGAACTGCTGCTGAATAGAGACCAGAGTTAAGCCTCAACTTGAGTTAAGCACATGAAACTATGACGTGGAAGTACTATTAACAGGGATATAACCTGAAGAAAAATTTCCTTTGGAAGGACTGTCATAACTAAGATTTCAAAGCTGGTTTGAGAAAAGCTCTTGAAAATCTATGAGTAGTGCTTTACCATTAAAAGCTAGGTAGATCTTTAATTATAACTTATTCCGATGACCTTTATCTCCCTCCACCAAAATGGAGAAACTGGGACTCAGAAAGTGATATGATTTCCCCCCAAGATCACCATGCAGGTGAAAATTAAATGCACTGAAACTGAAATACAGGTTAGCAGACTCCAACTGTAAGAACTTTCACTTCAACATTCTGCCATTCTACAAAGCAAGGGGTTAAGGAAAATGGAGAGTGTCAGAACTGAAATGTGTGCCCTGGCTGGTGTAGCCCAATGGACTGAGTGCCGGCCTGCAAACCAAAGGGTTACTGGTTCTATTCCCAATCAGGGCACATGCCTGGGGGACAGGCCTGGTCCCCAGTAGGGGGTGTGAGAAAAGCAACCACACACTGAGGCTTCTCTCCCTCTCTTTCTCTGTCCCTTCCTTCTGTCTAAAAATGAATAAATAAACTTTTCTTAAAAAAACTGAAATGTGTGACAATAGTCAGAAGGAATCAATTGATCACATAAACTGATATCTGATTATGCATAACATAGACTTGATCAAAAAACACAATTAAACAGAAGAAATTAAAATGCAATGTTTCCTCAAGGGTAAAAGATATTCAATGAATTCAAATTCCTCCTTTCTCTCCTGATATTTTTCATCAATGTATCTAAACAAAGAAAAGTATCCTTCAACCTCTAAAACTATTAGAAACTAATTAAATTTAACTTGCCTGTAATTCTTGATAATGCTAAAGAAACTTTACATCTACATTTTTTTTTAATTTAAATTCCCAACAAAACTTTCCACAAACAAAAACATTCAACTTTTTAAAAAAAATCTGCTAAACAATCCCCAATTTGTTTGTATGAAAAATAAACTCAGCCTTGTAGTTTGGGGATGATTAATTCCCAAAGCTAGCAAATATATGTTGGGAAAATAGCAAATACTGACTCCATTCATCCATTGTCTTCAATAGACAATAGTCTTTGTAGAATCCTCCTCTTTCAATAATCTATAAAAGTGTTCAGTCATAAAAATATAAAATTGTTTTGTAGGAGAGAGGGAGAAGGCAAGAGGAAAAGATTAGCTTAAGATTTTAGAACTAAACAAACCTCAAAAATTTTCTAGCTCTACTACAGCACCTCATCACTACTCTTTCAACAGATTCTACAACAGACCAAAGTAATAATTGTGATGCAAGATTCAAAAGAATTGAGCAGATGTTTCAGAAACTGCATGGTAATGCTGTCCCCTTCCCACAACTGGACAGGTACAGAAAGTGGAGGTTATCTCAGGAGCCTTGCAGCCTTCCAGGGGTAGTTCACTTTTGTTCCACACAAATGACAGCCTTTAAAATGTTAAAAACATATAGAAAGTATTGTGATGAGTTCATCTGATACTTTACTGATTCAAAGCCCAAAGAGTAGAACAAAATCATTATGGAATTGCAGTGATGAGCTAGTTGTACTTCTGCCAGTCTCCTTATTGAATTGGGAATTTTCTGAGAGCAAAGACCACCCATATCTTACTCTTCTTTGTATCCTCAGCACCTGGGATGTTGTAGGTGCTGGATGAATTGAACTCACAAAACATATGTAGTTTTCTTTCAGTAATCACTGACACTCATTTTGAGACTATCTCCCTTTTATACTGATATAAACTATGAAATGTTTTCTAAGAAAATGCATCTAGTTAATTATTCTCCTAATCCCAGGTTTTACATGAGTATATCTATGAACTAAACATGGGTAGGACACGGCATGAAACCTGAAAGAGGCACATGTAAAGCTGGAGCAGAACTCCAGATTGTCTAAATCAGGTTTGTTATTTTATCCATTAGTCTAAGCAGATTAATTGGAACCAGACATGTGAAGATTCATAAGGTTTGCTTTTTTTGTACCATCAGTTATTAAAAGAGAAATTTATAGGTTATCTTTAAGCACGTCTAAATTAACAGTGTGAGGAAAATATAGATCTTGATAAATAATTTTTTAGAGGTATATGTAAGCAGAAATGTTATGACAGGTTTCCTTTCTACAACCAGATTTGTCTCCCACTAAAAAGGTACTGTACTACATTCCAACTGTCTTGAATAAATATTAAATTACCCACATTACCATGGATACATTTATTTAGAAATTAAATACACTAAAACAAAGATTTGTTTTCCTAAAGAAACTAAGAGAAAAAGACTGTACACCCCCAAGTAGTTATCTGGTGGCCACACTTTTAATTACAGCATCTGCCATAAACGCCGGGTGCCTGCCGAGGTAACCAGTGAAAGAGTGGGGCAACTTGCTGTTGGCAGAACTCATTCAATGGAAACTACTTTGTCAACTGAAGAATACTGATTTCTGGGAATGAGTGTTAGAAGCTTATTAACCCATGTCAAGGTTTATATTTCTGGGCTTATAACTACAATAGTATGCAAAATTATTGTTTTAAGGCTTTATACTGGAGTGCACACATAGCACGGAAGCACAACAGGTCAATAGATGAACAGGAGCGCTGTGTTCTAGAAAAGAGGTTGGAAATCGTACAGCCAGTGTTCACTTTTTCAAGCCAATCCCAGCCTGTAGTGACGCCACTATCAGAAATGTACGCTCGGGTATCACATATAGACTCTCGAATAGTTTTTGAATTGTCACATGTAGCTCTACTTCCGAAGAGTTCAGAAGTAGGAAGCATTGCCTGAAGTTAGCTTCTGATAATACAGTGCAAACCCTTTATGAGTGGCTGCAAGATAATTTAGTTAGTTAGGTTCAATAATTAAGTTCATCTGTACGTTTTACGTTTAATATATACTTGATATAGTTACATTATGATGTTATTCTACTTTATTATTTTTTATAACCAGTTGTTACACCCTTGGGAATGATGTCAAAAGTATAAATTCCTAAGTTTAATAAATATAATGAAGAAATACATAAATCATCAGAACTATGAATTAACTCCCACTAGCCACATCCAAATTTCTGTGTGTGGGTGGGGGAGTGTGAAGGGGAGGGAGTGTGAAGGGGAGGGAGGATGTTTATAGCAGCTGTTTATTTGGGTAATTATTTGACTTTAATTTAACAGTTTGGTTTCCAAATATTTTTCTTTTTTTTTTAACATCTTTACAATTTTAATATTGTTCCTCCTATCCAACATTTGGCTAGTCTGCTATTGACCTGGGCAAATGTGTTGCTGATGTCTGTCAGCAAGTATAAAAGCATAATTTCATTAAAGTGTATTATATATGCTCAGGACTGAGAGAACATTATAAAATGAAGTTTGGCTAAAGTTCAACTGGGCATCAAATAGCACTGGCAGGAATTTCCTTAAACAGATGGTGTAAAATCTCGCTAACACAATAGTGTGTGCTTCAACACAGGAACAATATAAGAAGCAGATGTGCTACAAATGACCAAAGTACCAAACAGCAACAATAAACATGGGATATACATTAAAAATGACGCCCTTGCCAACTGAAAAAAAAAGAAGGAAAAGGAAGAAAGAAAGAGACTGAACAAATGCATTTCCTTGTCACATAAGAAACGCTACTGATATTTTTCCAGACCAAGGTTTGGCATCCAAGTGTTTTTCCTGAGGCTTTCTCTTATACATTGGTATTAACACTTTATCGGGGTGGCCAAAATCAAGAACATAATTTTTATGCACGTTAAAAAGAACTAATCATATAAAAGGAAAATAAGTCCTCGATTTAGAAATTTAGGGGATCTAAGGGCCCCTATGCATTATTTGGAACTGAAAATATTCTCATCAGCCCAGAAAAATCTTTCTCTCTCTCTCTCACACACACACAAACACACACTCATTTAAAAGAGCTGCATGCAAGTACCTGGTCAGTTACAAGCATTTACCCAAGTACTGCACACCTGCATTAAAAGCACCAAGGGCCAAAAGACTGTGGCTGGCAGAGAAGGTAAGGCCCAGTAAAAGACACTGGCATCCTAGGAGGGGCCCTCGCTGAGGCTCAGGCCGGACGCCCCCAGGCCCGAGCTGTCCGGCCCCGCCCGCGGCGTGGACGCTGCGTACGGGAAGGGGCTCTCGGGGCGCACGTGTCCCGCGCGGGCCTTCATTCCCGATGCTGGCACACCGAGCCTGTCCACTTAACGACGCAGCTCAGGTGCCCGGTCAGGCCCTCCCGCAGAGCCGCGGTTGCCCCGGGCTTGGGCTTGCGGTTCTTCGCTCTGAGACTTCTGAAGGCTTGAGCGAGAATTACCGACCTAGAAACGGCTGCGGGGGAGGAAGGGCTTGGGCGTCGGGCCTCCCTCAAAGCGCTTACTTTCTCGGGAAAGGGAGTCTGGACAGGCTCTGGAAGCCCATCTGATTCCAGAAGCCAAAAGTTCGCATTGAAGCCTCAGCCTCCGCCCTAGCGTCGCCCACGGAAAACACGAGAGGAGGGCGGTGGTCAAGCTCAGCCCGCCTGAGAGCCTGGCCTGGGGTGGGTGGGCGTCCGATCTTTCGGGCGCTGGGCGCGCCGGGCGCCCTCGTCCTCGAGTTTGGATTAGTGGTGTGCGGGGTCGCGCAGGGTCTCCCGCCTGCTTTCGAGCCACAGCACGTTTCCAGGGCGTGGGCCCTCGTGCCCCCTTTGGCACCAAGCGCCTCGGCGCCCAGAAGAAAGGCACAGTGCGCGCGGGGGTCGCCGCCGGCCTGCTCCGGGGCCGCGGGAGGGCGCGCCTCCAGGACCTCCAACGGCGGGCGCGCTCCGAGCCAGCCCAGGCCGCGGCCGGCGGGCAAGGGTCTCAGTCCCCGCGGGATGCAGCCTGCCCGCCTCCGCCTGGGGCTTGCGGGTTACCAAGGAAATGCAACAATATTTATGACCAGCGCGAGATGAGAAAATGTTCGCCCAGCACGCGGTCTACGTCCCTGCCCCTGGCAGCGTCCCATCTCTCTAGGCCAGCTCCTCCTCCGGCCCCACACGTGCGTCCGGCCCCTACAAAACCGACTGCGCGGTCAAGTCCCTCAAGCCTTCCCTTCCCCTCCCCCCTCTCCTGCCGCCCCCACTCTGACCTCCTGAGAGAATTCTCGCCTCTGGGACCTTCATGAGAAAGGAAGGAGCCACTCGTCCAGCCAGCGAGGGGCTGGGGTGGGAGGAGGGCGGGGAGGGCTGACGGGATACACACAATTCCCTTCTTACCCTGCGGCCCGGGTCACAAAATATCCTTTCTTTATAGCACAATGATTTAGACCTTGTAATGGGTTTGCATTCAGACTGTCAGTAAATTTGCCATGAGAACTTGGGCCTCGTCTGTGAGCCCTGTATTCCCCACCTGTGCATTGGACAGAATATTATTTAGGTCATAGGTGATTGTGAAAAAAATAGACGACATTTGAAATCAGGGGGATGCTAAACCATAAATGGCATCTCATATTAAAAGGTAACTACGTACACATACACATTCATCTCTAAAAGCACAAAAAGCCTTTTTAGAATAAAAAAGAAAAGGAAAGGTATACCAGGTTTGGGGGAGCAGTGGAAAGAATCAGGAATTTTGGCTCAGTTTACCGACTATTTTTTTCCACCCCGACCTTTAAAAGACTGCTTTGCACAGACTGATCCAAATATTTTTTAATATGAGAGGTCCCCCCACAACATTGCTAAAATTAATCATTGAAGCAGGGCAGAAGTATTTTGAAAGGAAGCAACTTTGAAAAGGTATTGTATGTATTAAAAGCTTCACAGGAGACTGTAGTCTATGGTTCCTGGAGACTTTGAAACTCAAAACAGTAATAAATGCAAACTGTAAAGCACGGAGCCAAGTCAAGGCGTCATTCCTGAAGGGCAGCAGAATATGAAGGTACCCTTTTAAAAACCCCTCCAGTCCCTCCAGAGGAAGGGGCGGCTATTCGAAGGGACCTGGTGATATTAAACACTTTTAAAACGAGTTTTGCCCCCTTGTATGCCTGCAGCAGCTGAGTTTGCAAACCTCCCTACTGCATCTGCCAAGAGACCCATGTCTTCAACATAAAGCCTAGTTCTTTCCCCCTTTACTGTCCAGGTAAATTCAACACCACAAGGGACGGTACAACTATTCCAGGTCGAGTGACCTCTTTCAGCCTTTTTCCAGGACCTTGGTCAGAGTCCCATGGCTACTGTTCTTGATTGAGACCTACTCCTGCTCAGGATGGACTGGGTCTGGATGGAACCACAGAGACACCCAGGACACATGGTTACGACCTGGCACAGAGCAAGGGATCTGTCCAGATGGAGACTTGATCTACACCTTTGTGTCTTCTCTGTGTTCCTCTGCTGCTTTGCAGACTATAAATAGTGATGCATCTGCTTTAGGCCACGGAGACCTGAGAACACCAGCATCTACCTCTGAGTGACCTCTGCTCCCATCCTGAGTGTCCCCCCATTCTTGGCCTGGGGCAGGTCAAAACTTATGTTAACTTATGTCTGGCCAACACACACAGCATTTCAACATGTGTAGCCAGAGTAGTCCATGGAGGCTTAGTCAGACTTCTGGGATCCAACACCTTTCTGCTCTGATTCCCAGTAGCCTCCCCCTCTATAACTGAGGTCTCTTAGAGTGGGTTTCCAGTTTAACTGCAAGCACTGGGGGCTGAAGAATTCTTCAGAGGGGCTGAAAAGAACTATTGGGCCTGAGGATTCATTGGAGGTTACAAGTCCTTTATCCTAGAAGAAAAATGGAGCCTGGGAATTTCCACTGGGATTTAAACTGTCAGAATCTCAGTACCCTTCTTGCCTCGCTCTTTCTAGATCTTAAAGCTTTGGTCCCCAGCAAGAAGGTGTCAATGTACAAAAGTAGGAAGCTAGAACAAAAAATACAGAGAAAGGTGTGAAACCCTGTGTACCCTGAAAGCACATTCTTTCATTCAAAAAGTCATCCTTTATTGCTCGATGCCAGGCACTGAACTAGGTTCCAGAGAATCAGAACAGCCGGATGTTCACAGCCTGAAGGTGCAGGAAGATCTGTTGGGGCCAGCTTGATTCACCTGTTTGTATTGGATAAACTATTCTAAAGATTTCTCTGTGGTTTGAATAGAGGGTACAGGGAGATAACCTGCAAACTGCCCACGCTGGGCACCAACCACTGCTTCTTCAGACTCCAAGCAGTAACCGAAATTCTGTTGCCAAAACGGAAGTTCCAGAAGTGAGTGTAGATCTTTGCACCACAAGAGGTATGGAGAGAGGTGGTCACTTGTTCAATCCAAGCTTTGATCCACTCACTGATGATTAGTCAGTGGATTCTGTAATTTGCAAAGAAAAGGAGGGGGAGAAAGATTTTTACTGCTGGTTTAAATGCTTGATTCCTTTTTCCCCTTTGTGGCTGTTTTATTTGACATGCCAAACCATTCTGTGTTCTTTGAAGTCCGCATAGCAAGAGTGGAGGTGGGAAGGGGGAGCTCTTTCCCTCTGGATATCAGATGCCTGCAGCTGGGACTGAAGCTGGCACAGGCAAGAGGCTGGCAGGTGGACCACCTGTGCTTGAGTCACAACCCAGGCCAACCAGACTATGTAAAGAACCATCCTGAGTTGGAGTAAATGAATCTATTAATTGAAAGTGTCTGTTTCTGAACTCACTGCAAAGAGGGCAACATAATGGAGTGGTTAAAAGGTGGACCTTTACAAAAGAAGGATGGGTCTGGGCATATTTGGACCCAGACTGGTAAGATGGCCTCAGGGAAGTTACTGAAGTAGGGTTATGCACTTCCATGCCAGTGGGGCTTTTGACAAATCATTGATAAATAAGCAAACAGCTATGATTACTGCCACTTTCACAATATTCGGATATTTGCACAAACAGAAGTCAGGGTATTAGGCTTTTAAGTGTGCCAGATTAACTCCCAAAGAAACCAGTGACAAAAGAAGAAAGTTGTCCATCCCAGGTGCTTGCACCAAGATGCCCTGGTAGAGGTGGCTCCCTGCTGCGCTGTCTCCTCCAGGGCTTCTGCAGCCCTGAGAGGCTCTTCTGGAATTGGAGACCAGAACGGGTGAGCTCCTACAAACAGCCAACTGGAGTTTTAAGGTCCATACTGAGGGCCACGGGCCTGTCCCCTTTTGTGATGCCTCTGCATCCTGACCTCTCTAGGGCAACAAAGAGAACACAGGAGGAGTTGAAGAAGATTGCATTCACTGAGAACCTGCTATATGTATGTTTGAACACATTGCAACATCATTTTGTTGATCTTGAAAACCATCTCCATTTTGTGGATGAAATCCGAAGTGTTAAGTTGTTAAATAAAAAAAAAAAAATCCATTCCAGGTTTGACTAACTTCAAATCCTATACTCTTACTGTAATAACACCTCTTACACCCTGAGCTTCCCCGATGGAAGGAAGGCAAGCAGGGAAGGGGGAAAGGAAGAAGGGAGAGAAGGGAGGAGAGAAAGGAAAGGAAGAAAAAACCACCATGGCTACCAGAACCAGTCTCCTATAGCAGAAATCCATATAAAAGTTCTTTAACTTCTAAAAGTTATGTCTCAAGATTATTTCGCAGACAAAAAGCATCATTTCATTAAATACATTGGATAAGCAACAACTGTTGCAAGGGAGAAACCCCAGCTCTGAGGTTGTGGGCGGGACAACTCGGGCTTGTGTGGGAAGCACTCACACTGGCTGCCAAGAGGAGCTGCGTGTTCCCTTATCAAAACCAAACTGAAGCCTGCAAACAGGAGGCCCACACAGCTAGCTCCATGCCACCACCACCCCTCCCCACTCCACCCAAGAAACACAGTCTGGTGCCCATGTTTTTGCATTCAGATCAAGTTTGGCTTCCTTGCTTCCCTGGCTGGGTTTTAGTTGACTCTCAGAGATCCCTGGGGAAGAGGGGGCTGGAGGAGGGGAAGCATTCAAGACTTGGGTTAATGTCCTCTTTCTAGATTAATGAGCTCCAGGCTAAATCCACCCAGAGAGCCTAGGACGCACAGGAAAACTCCCCGCAGGGGAAAAGAGGGTTACAGAGCCGCTGGGATTTTCTTTTCGGTTTTTCGTTGTGGGGGTTTCTTTTTGTTGTTGTTTTTCCCCTCTCCACCTCGTCGTTTGGCTTTTACAGAGTTGTGTGGGCAGAGATCTGTAGAAAGAGGTTAGAATCAGTTTTCTGCTGGTCCTGCCGTGTTGCTCATTCTGAACGATAAAATGCCATAAAATCAGCAGCTTCAAACCACAGGCGTGCTTAAGGAGGGAGTGTCGGCCTGGAAATGTCACAATGAGTAAACGGTGTAACGGACTTCCACGCTTTGAGAAGTGGCGTTTAGCCCAGGAGCGTCCCTGACTGCCCCCTGCCTAACTTTGGCCTCTGCACGCCTCTTCTTTTCCCACTATCACCCGTCCGGTCAGGAGAGAAATCCTTAGCTCTGTCCTTCCTCGGCTGCTTCCTGAGCGGGCCTGGCGAATTTTCTTCGGCTCTGGGGCGGCGCAGGGGGGAGGGGGCAGCAAGGGCACTGGCTGAAAAGAAACACCGAGTCCACTCCTAGATCTTCTCTAGAGCAGAACTTGGTTTTCTGTTTCGGGGTCTCCGGAACCGCTGGAGACAAAGGTCCCCAGCGGGCGCATCTGACAGCAGTTAGCGAAACAAAAGTCCGAGGCGGGGACAGAGAGCCCAGGCCGGGTCTGCGCGTCGCTGGGTTTCCCCAGCCCGGGGACCTGCTCGCTAGCCTCGCCGGGACACCCATCCAACCAGGGCCTTGGTGCACAGTGGGAGCGAGACAGTGGGTCCCAGACGAAGGCCCTCGACTCCTATGTCTGGGCGATCTCAATTGGCAGGAAAAAAAAGCGCGCCTTCCCTTCCCTCGGAAACTGGGTGACAAGGTATGAGAAGGACCCTGGGTCCTGGAAGTCCCAAGGTGAGCGCGTTTCCCGCTCCGCCAGCACTGAAGCGTGACGAGGGTTCTGGGCTGCGCAAGTTTGTGCAGCAAATTTCTGGGAGCTACCCCTTTCACTCACTTTCCCACCAATATTTAGTAATGGTTAGAAGGGGTGGGCAAAAGTCCAAGGACACTCTCTCCTATCCCCAAACCAAGTGTGCCCGCAGCAATTTTGGAGTGCGCTCTGCTCTGAGTTTTTACTTCCACAGGTAAAGAAGTCGCCCCAAGAATCAGCCAGTAGCTGCACCTTCTGACCAGCGCAGAGGTCTCCCCTCAACTCCATCTTCTGACAGTCCTCTGGCGCGGATACCTGGGGGGGGCGGGCGGGCAGTAAGTGAGGACCTTCAGCCCAGGAAAGCGCAGGGCCGCAAAGGCTGGTGCTGACCGAGTGCCGTCGGGCCCGGGAGTCCTGGACGCATCTCTCGTGGGGCCAAGTTTTCCAGGCCGCAGCGGTGCCTAACCCAGGTCTGCACAAGTCCGAGCCAGGCGCGTGCCCGAGGGCTGTTGGAGAGGGCTGGGAGCAGGTTAGGAATCGACATTTCAGAGGTTGCTTGAGTACCGCGGAAACTCCAGGTTGAGTTCCCTCAAACCTGTGGTTACTCACTGCGAGGAGCTCGGAGGCAAAGTGTTCAATAGTTAAGTTGGTGGGGACTTTCCCTACTTAAGTAATAATTTGCTAATTCGGATCTATTGCTTTTAAATATCGAGTTGCAGAGACCTCTGTCAATGCAGGCTTAATTTCATCCCACTGATGAAGGATGTTTATAAACGGCTCCTGTGGTGCAAGCCGAGTGTGAAAACATCACTTTTATGCCTTTTGATAAGAATTACCGAGGTGGAAGGCTTATTAGGCGATTACAAATTTCGCAGCTGCTCGCAGCCCAATTAGGCAGCTCTTCGAGGTGAGTGGAAACTGTGGGGGTCAGGGCGGGCTGGTGTTCCCGCTCTCCAGCCCCGGACCTCTAATCCAGGCCTCGGCTCTCGGGGACCCAGACTCCTTTCCGACCCCCTCGGGCTTTAGGGAGACACACACACAGCGCCTCCCAACTGGCCTGGGAGCCATGCAGTCGGGACAGGATGCACTCGGGACAGGATGCACTCTTAAGTCTCTCGGGCTGTAGTAACCTCGGCTTTGCAAAGAGCCCTGCCGTCCAGAGGTGCTGGTTGTCCCGCCTGGATGGACGTGCGATCTCCCACTTTCCCTTAAGAGAGAGGTGGTCATCTAGAAATTTCCAGTTAGGAGGTAAGAATGACCTCAAAGCAGGATAGCCCTCTACCTCCTGCAGACACGTAAGATGATGTTTTATGATTTGTCCTCTTGCTACCCAAATTGTTCTCAGTTGGAGTTTGGGCTAAACCCCCCCCCCACTATAATGTTTACAAAAAGAGTCCTGATTTTCAGCACAAGCACCTAACATAGGAAGAGGTAATGTGCAAAGCAGCAGTAGAACTTCCTTTGCCAGAGCCAGCGGAGGAGGTGCGTGTGTAAAAGGAGTGACACTACCTCCAAGAACCCGGGCAACTGAGCGGGAGAAATCCCCAGCTCCTGTGTTGGCCCCAGCCAAGTAGTCAGGAGGTCGTCGGGCCCAGGACCCGCTGGGCGCTCAGCCCCAACATTCAGAGCAGATACCTGCACATTCTCCTCCTCCCACCTCCACACATGGCCCCCAACCGAAGGCTTACACACCGCCAGGGACTCATAAATAAACTCACCGCCCAGAGGCCTACAGAGCAAGGCAAGGTGCGCGCAGTTACCCGGCGGGAAAGGTCCGCGTCTGGCCGGGCTCCGGGAGTAAAGCGGTCGCCAGACTGGCTTTTAGATCTTCTTTTTCTGTCTGACGACCATTCTTCTTTCCTAAGCCCAGAAGCCTCTAAAAATGAATCATTGCCTCCACTTATGCACTGATAGGAGCTCTTAGATCAAGATTAGTATTTTGAAAAACTGATTGAGAGCCGCCTGATTAGACGAGGGTGGGTGGAAAGTCCGCATAAACACGCGCGCCCCCGCCCCACTTCCCAAAACAGCTCCAGCGTTCTCTATCTCCAAATGACCCACGCGATTAATTCGCCCCTTAGTAACCAAGCAGTACCCCAAGTTCATTTTGAAAACCCCAACCAATAGAAACGGTAACTAAGTCTCCCAACTGGCTCTTTAATTCCACTTTCAATCCTGGATACACAGCCTGACAGAGCCCACGTTCTGCACGACCGTCTTTCCATTCGCAGGAGCCATCACAAGACGGGTGCTATTGTATGGAAAATGCATTGTGTGGATTTTGCCACAGAATACTGATTTTTGCACTTGATGAAAAAACAAGCCTCTCTGTTCTCCACGCACAGGTTAGCTTTTCGAGAACTCGGTCCTCCGCAAGCCCTCAATTCTGTAAGAGGGCACAGATTAGGCAGAGCCCTCCCCTCCCCCCCCCCCCCCCCCCCCCGCCAAATTTGAGCAAGATTTCCCAGAGAGGACCCGCAGGGGGTGGCTAATCTTAACGAGTGAGAGCTACGCAAAAAAGAAAACAATGGCGATGGGAAAATGCTCTAAGGACCCTCGTTTGTTTGAGAGAAAAATGTAATTGGGGAAAAAGTGGACTTGCAATCTTTGGTTAGATCGGCTCACTTCACGGGAAAGTTTACTTCTCTACTCACTGCCCCTCCTCTCGCCTGCTGCTGACTGGTTTGGACCAGAGTGCACCTCCCTCGCTCCCTTCTGCACAGATAAGGCATAGAGATAAGACATGTGTATTAACTGTACATCCGTCTAATTGGAGCAACCTCACAAGATTTTGTGAAAGGCCTTTAGGGAGCAGACTAAGTATTCTTATATTACTTATGGTTCCGAAGTTTGCTTTGTTTTGTTTCTTATAAAGGGAAAGCTGGAAATAAAAATTTTTGTTAAATAGTCTCTTACCAAATTCCCCTTCATACACTAAGTGATGAAGTAAAGTTTACACTATAAAGAAGCTATTTAAACAAACACATCCCCCAATCCTAATCATAATTAAGGTATTCTGAAGACCAGCCCCTCCCTCCGCAAACCCTCAGCCAAAAATTGAGGCAGAACCTGACCGCAGGAGGGCTTAAATTTTGTCTAGGTCAAGATGAAAGAGCAATACTTTTTGCCTTGTCGCCTTAGTTTCAAGTCTATTCGTAATCAGTAGCTTTCGCGCTGCTCAAAAGTTCCCTATTTCAATGAGAAAACTTTGCAAAAGGAGCGCCTACCGCTGGCCCAGGCAGCCCCCAGGCAGCCCCGGAGCGTTCGCGTTCCTCCGCTAGCCCGGAGCGCTGCGCGTTTCAGCAGAACGGCCAAAAGGTTCGAGTCACCCAGACCTCGGCTTCCCCTTAGGCTCGCTGCGAAACGAGATGTAACCTGAATCTTTGTTTAGGTTTTGGTTGGGAAGCGAGAATTAAAAAGCCACGGCAAATGCAGAGAGCAGGTTTTTTTTTTAAAGGGCCTTTCCCAATAGGTTTTTTGTTGTTGTTTTTGTTTAATACTAAATCAGGAGCAAGTTGGCTAGTCCTGATAAAGATCTTCACAGGTAGAGAAGGCGGGTTTTCCTGAAGGAGGTGAGATTATTCCTCCAGGAAAAGACTCCCGCCCCCCCCTACCCTTCTCTCCCTTTATGTAAGGTTCCACCCTCTGGAAAACAAACTTCTCCCCCCCCCCTTTTCTTTTCCTGGAGGGATAGGCCTCAGCGAAGTTGGGGGGTGGGCGGGAAATCTTAAGAAGAGTCCACCCGAGAACGGGTACGGCCACAGCGGCCTCTTTGGACGGAGAGTTACTTGTAGCATCCGTCCTCTTCCCGGCGTCACTTTTATTAGAGCGCTGCGGAGGGGGTGGGGGAGATCGGCCGGCGCGGGCGGCCTCTGACCCTCCGGAGCTGGTATGAGATAAGCAGCCCTCGCAGTGCCATGTATTGGAAAAGCGCTCAGATGTTTGTGTGTAAACTGGAAGAAAAGGACGTGCCGGAGCTGGCGGTTCCCCCCGAGAAGGTGAGCGAGCCGACGCCTGGCCAGACCCGCTGAATCGCAGTTTCCTTTGATCGCAAGCTGTTTGGGCTCCTAAACGGGGTTCAGAAATTACCTGTAACAGCCTCATCTTCAGACCTGGCTTTTTTTCTTTTTTTTTTTTTTTGTTACGTAGTAGCGTTAGTCGGTAATCATTGCCTCCCTCCCCACAAGCTCACTTAACCTGAGGCATGGATTTGGAGACTGTAATTTGGGAGCCGAAGCCTCGAGCCTAAGGCGCTCTCGGGTACATGTGAGTCGTGTTTTTGTTCTATTTGCCGAGGTGAGCGTGGCGGTCGGGGAGAGAGAGGGTCGGGAGGTCCGGAGGGCTGTCGGGTGGGACCGAACCGTGGCGCAGCTCCCGGCGCCGGCGGGCGGCGGGCGCTAGCGGGCCTCCGGCAGCAGGGCGGGCGGGCCCAGCGCGCAAACCGAAAGATGCGTGGCTTCGCGAAGGCCTCCGGACATCCCGGGGCGGCCGGGAGCGCTATTTTACTTAAAATTCCGAAAGAAGCAAACCCCGGGATACGAGTCACACCATGGGTCGAGGAAGTGGGGGAAACGGACAAGCACTCATCTCTCTCTGGAATTAGGACCCAGGAGTGTCTCGCATTTTAAGTTTGAAAATCAACTGGAGCCTGCTTGTGCTCCTCAACGGGACGCGCATCGGGTACCGCTGACTGTGACTTTGCTCCGACGCCGGCAAGGATTACCCGGCGAGCACGGGGCCTTTCTGCGTAAACTCTGTGTGCGCGAGGACTCGGCCTCCGCGGCTGCGCGGGGCTCCGCGTGGGGAGCGCCCCGAGGGTCCCGGCGGAGGGCCCGGGCACTGCGGCGTTGGAGCGGATCTCGCCTGGGGCTGCCAGAGGGAGGGACTGTGCGAGCCCAGGTGTCAGTGACGCAGAGGTGTGGGCCGCTGGA
This sequence comes from Desmodus rotundus, assembly GCF_022682495.2. Lineage (NCBI taxonomy): Eukaryota > Metazoa > Chordata > Mammalia > Chiroptera > Phyllostomidae > Desmodus > Desmodus rotundus. The sequence continues at coordinate 53,409,275 of NC_071389.1, forward strand.
GCCCACCCGCCGGCCTCCCACCCGGCACCACGGTCGGAGTTTTTGTAAAAGAAGGCAGAAAACGCCCAGAGAGGCTGCGCTTTCGTTTAAGAACAAAACTCCAGCAAAGGCTTGCAAACACTTGAGTAATGCGCGTTGTTGCTTTAAAACATTTTGACCGAGGTTGGGTGAGATTTTTTTTAATGGCACAAATTAAATTCAGCTGGATATTTTCCATTATTCGATACGCTTTTTGCGCTGGTTAAAAATAATCCTTTAGTAGCTCAAATGTTGACTTACTGAGCAATAAGTGGCAATTTACACCTTAAAGAAACGAGTGTAAATCACTCGCAGCTCTAATTGCTGCAAGTTTACGAAAGAGCTGCTGGCTCGATTTAATCTGAAGCATTTTCATTCAAATTGTCATCGGAACAAGCACCAGGCTTCTTAAATCCCGCTGTAATTAGCTTTCAAGTATCCTATTAAACCTCTTCACCTTTCGGGCTATCCAATTCAAAAAGCCCCCTTAAAAAAATGTCTTGCTCTTTTAATTGAGGTTATTAAAGAAATCAAGTTTCTTCCCCCATCCCCTCCTCAGTCCTCTTTTCTTCTCTCCCACCCTGCCTCTTCCCCCTCGTGCACCCCCTTTGGCCCCGCGATCCCCGCACCGCCGTGATTGACGTCTAGAAAGAAAATGCTTTGTGCCGGGATGATTGTTATTAACTTGTTATCCCCGGCAGGGGGGCGGGGAGCCGACGTCCTCCGGTGAGAGCTGGGGAGCCGGAGCCCCGAGAGCTCCGCCGCGCGCCGGGTGAGCCCTCGGCTCTCGGGTGGCCGCCTGGGTTCGCGACGCCGGGGCCCGGCAGCCCTGACGGGTGCACGCGCGGCCTGCGCGCTGGGGCCTTCATTAGCCCGCCCTGCGTGCGGGGAAGCCGAGGCTCTCGGCCGCGGGTGCGGGTTCGGGACTCCTGGTCTGTTTCTCCCCACTCCCCCCGCAGTGCCTGGGGCTCATGTCGGAAGAGTGCGGGCGGACTGCTGCCCTGGCGGCCGGGAGGACTCGGAAAGGCGCCGGGGAAGAGGGACTGGTAAGTGGGGAGGGACGCGGGTGCGGACGAGACTGGCCGTGCGTGGGCGGCGGCCCGGGAAGAGGGGCCGCGGTCCGTGCTCCTTCCCGGCCCAGCTGGCTCTCGCGGAGCGGGTGGAGAGAGGGTCTGGGGCGGGGCAGCGCCGAAAGCTCCGCTAGCCTGGCGAGCTGGGCAGGGTTTAAGGGGTCCTGGAGGTCAGGGGTCGCAGCCCCAGTGGGCGGTGCCTGGAGCTTGGACTCTGGACTCGGGGTGACGGCGAGAAGAGAGACCTCACCAACTGGGCGGGAAGGGGTGCTGCTGCTGGAGAAAGGGCGGGGAGTCGGTGGGGGCGCCCCGGGGGATCCGTGGGATGGGAGCAGGAGGGATCTAGAACCGCCTGCGACCTCGCCTCTTGGCTTCCTGCAGGTGAGCCCCGAGGGAGCGGGGGACGAGGACTCGTGCTCCTCCTCTGCCCCGCTGTCCCCGTCGTCCTCGCCCCGGTCCATGGCCTCGGGCTCCGTCTGTCCCCCTGGCAAGTGTGTGTGCAACAGCTGCGGCCTGGAGATAGTGGACAAGTACCTTCTCAAGGTAGGGAGCAGCCGCGAGGCCCAGGGGGAGCGGGCTACCCTAGGAGCGCTGGGAAAAGAGAAAAGTTTCTTTCCCCCTCTTTTCCACTCAAGTTCTCGCTGGAGGTTGTAGGCTTTCAAAGCAAAACAGACCAATCAAGGGCAACTCCTGCGGTGGGGAAGAGGAAGGGAAGAAATCTTACAATCTCCCGAGTTTCTGCAAAACAGCTCTTGTGTGACAGGTCTGGAAGTGCCCATACCCCGCCTGGGTGCACTGGAGTCAGCCGCCACCTCGTAGAGGAACGGAAGTGGAGAAACCCTTTTACCCCTTCTGAAGTACAGTCCTGCCTGATTCTTTCCACCGAGCCCCGGGCTAGGTAGCGCCTCTCCACCCCCAGTAGCACCCACACGCCGGGCCTGCTCCGGAGAGTCCCGGGCCGGTGTATGTGCACTGATTCCCCTTTGCAGTGTCTCTTTTGGGTGAGAACCACTAAGTGCTGTAACGGCTCTTTTTGGCCAGAATTTTAATATGGTCTTCTGTTTATTTACCTGAGGCTTTTCCAAAGTAAAAGTCCCTAGGAGCATTTAAATACAAATCATTTCAGTATCTTGCTCCTCTCATTAAGGTTTAATACTTCAAGGCCATCCAGTGCTTTTTTTTTTTTTTTTTAAATGTTATCTCCAGTGCTTGGGGGGAAATGGGAATTGATGTAAATTTACGAAGATAAGAAAGAAGCCTGGTACGAAGTGCTTCCAATGGTGGCGGGAGAGTAGATTGTCTTAATTTGTTTTACTTCTCTTAAAATATTGTGGGGGAGTTTTGGAGTGTAAATTCCGGCAGGCCACAGTTCTTCCTGTCATTGCCTGCAGGAGCGTGGTCCCATGTGTCTTAATCCTAATGCTCTGGGTTTGCAACTTCAATACCGCCTTAAAGCTACTATTTAAACTAATAATCTCTCCTACACTGAATTAGTAGCAAACCAGTTCACTTTCTATTCCCTCTCCACCAACCCTTCAAGCATTCCAGTTTTTCAAAAGAATTAATTATGGAGTGTATGAGTTCAAAAAGCAGGTTAGTGGGGTTCTTTAAATTTCTACCTCAGTGTACAAAGCTGCTTCATCTGTAAAGTGGAAATGATACCCTACAGATAAAACTGAGATAAAGCACCAAAAGATGTTTTGGTAAAAACATTAAAAAGTGACTTGAGTTAATCTTTATTGATTAGTAATTCTTAAAGTTGACAAATTAACTGGCTTTCTCATCAAATCTACGTTCTAAGATTCTCCTTTCAATGCTTCTAGACCTGGGCCTTTTTGGATATTTGAAAATCATCTTTTGGATCAAAAGTAGCTTATTTTCAGCACTTCCTCTCAATAATTAGCATAATGCTTAAGAATGTTTCTGAAGGGATCAATAAAGTCTTTAACACTTCATAGCAGAGAGGATATAGAAAAACTTTATTATAAAATGACTTTTAACACACCCTCTGAAATAAAGTAGTTTCTAATATTCATCTTGTATATGTTAAAATATGTTTATATATTTGTATGACATGGAATATGTAAGTTATTTAAGCTTTCCTTAGTAATAGGACTGGAGTCCTCCCAGGGAAGTCTTCTACTTTAGTCATATCCTACTTTCTCATACATATTAGTACATTAGCTCTAACAAAAGGTTATTACCATATGATTATATAAAAATTCTAAATTCTTAACTTTTTTTCCATTTTGATTCTTTATCCATCCAGATAAGTTTGAACGCACAGCACTGGGGGGGGGGGAAATTGTTAGACCTAGTACAGTATTTGAGGTTATAATTTTTTTAATATAGAAAATGCCATATCATGAGGCAATTAAAATGGAGTTAGAACAACAAAAAAAAGCACAAGATGAGGTAGATGTATCTATTGCCCCATCCAACACTTTAGTGCCCGAATGTTTGGGTGGCTTTCTGGCCTAGCCTTACATACACATACATATACAGATTGAATCACTTCCAGCCATCAGGGAAGGTTTTAATTCTTCAGAATTTTCTCTCTTCACCTTACTTTCCTCCCTGGAAAAGAAATGAAAGATGGAAGAGGTTTTTTATTGTTGTTGTTCGTTTTGTTTGTTTCTAGTAAACTTTGAGGAAATGTGAAAAATCAGGCATTCCATCTGGCTTTAGAGAGTTAGAGGGTGATCATATAACTCTGCCCTGAAGCCTGAATCTACCTTTGCTTCCAAAAGATAAAAATAAAAAATAAAGTAAAAACAGGTTAGATAAGATGGAAATGCATAAGAAGGCCCTAAACAGTGGAATATGAAAGACCATACTTAGAAGACCATACTTCTAATCTTCAACTTAACTGGACTCATTTTAGGAGAAAATAGAAGGGAAATATATCTATTTTCAGGACAGTATTCCCCATTGTTAATATTTTCTATTGCTTCTTTGCTATTTTACATGTTTTCTTGTATAGTAAACATGTACATCTTTTGTAACAAAAGCAAAATTTTTTAAATTTTACCAAAAGAAGTACATAACTGTGATTGGAGGCCAGTGAAACTTTTTTCCCAGCTTCGAAGTACCTTTTATCTGTGATGAACAGTAGTGCTAATCTGACAGAATCTTTGGATGGATGATCTTTGTTACAAAATAATGTAGCAAAGGGTATATTTAATAATTTCCCATTTTCCCAAGTTATCTAATTCTTATTTTAGGCATTTAGATCCATTTGTAGTGCGTAACTTTTGTTTTTGCATAACATCAATTTCAAATATCACTGCTGTTCTTTTACATGAAATTTAACTACGCATAAGCTTCATTCTTGAGTCAGTGTAATAAGAGCAAACTTGAGGAGTCTGCATTACAGGCAAGTTCAATCCAATACACGTCTGTTTGTGAAGGCTGAGATTGTGGGGCGTATACTATGATGGCCACCATTTAAGGTGAGGGTAGTTATGATTTGTTCCCTGAACTGATAATGATATTTTATATTCCTACTTAGAATATATAAAGTGCTGTGATGTATTAAAGCACTATTTTCTGCCTCATTTCTTGAAGTATAAATGACAAACAGGGCTTGGGTGCCTTTTTAGAACTACTTATAATTAGATTTACTTTTTTCTCCAGTAGCCAAATCATTAAGTAGGGTTAGCAATACTTTACCCCCTTGATCCTATTATTTAATTTTAAAAGGGAGCTGGGGCTTCTGCCACATCAACATTTAAATCTGCCTTAGCATTTCTATTTTGTCAGCAAAATGGATTGTCTGACTTCTTTACAATGTAAGTATCTTTAAAAACTTCATTTTCACTGTCTTTCTCTCTCATTCTAACTGGTGCACAATTTATAATAATTTGGCCAAAAATTAGATTGTGAAGTTATGTGGTTTCACTTCTTTAGCTAACATGTTTTATGGTGGGAAGAACTTGGTAAAAGAAAAAATAAACCAGTATATATAGAACTTCAAAGTGTTCAGGAATTTGCCCTGTGTTCATAGAAGTTCCATTTTTAAAAAAATGTTTTCAAAGAAATAAAATAACCTTTTTTAACACAAAATGTCCAATTTGTTACCGTGATTTTTCTGGTTGGGTCTAAGAGAATATGTCTACACACATACTTATGTAAATGACAGCTTTTCGATGGAAACAGAGTGTGTATTAAAATAGTAAGGGGCCAGCTTTGTGAATTGTGTAATCCACAAAGCCAGTGGATATCCTCTGAAGTCGTAGAGTGATTTCTCATCCCGCCTCTTTTCCCTTCACAGGTGAATGACCTGTGCTGGCACGTCCGGTGTCTCTCCTGCAGTGTCTGCAGAACCTCCTTAGGAAGGCATACCAGCTGTTACATTAAAGACAAAGACATTTTCTGCAAGCTTGACTATTTCAGGTACCTTGTGACATTTTGTTTTAGTACATGGATATTCCAAGAAATTATTACACAAAGAGAATTTTGTAAATAGGCTTTCTTTTCCAGTTTTATTTATTGAAGCTCAGATTTTCTTATATATTTCAAAATAAGAATGCTTTATATTTTTGAGGTATAATATGTATTAAACCAAAACAAAATAAGCCTGCTTATCTGTTTTAGGAATTCAGTGTACAAAACTAATTTTAAATAATTATTCCCACTTTGGCAAATGAAAGTTTTAGGTATTAAAAACAGGGATACCTCTTTGCTGTGCATAGGTATAAAGTATGGAATATAAAATGACTTATTGTAACAAAGCCCCTTGTTTGGGGGAAGGGTAAGCTGAAATAAGTATGGAGGGGGGAAATCCAAGTTCTGTTTAAGCTTTTACCCATTTACTGTAGAGTGGTCCCTACTCACACACCTATAAAATGCCTGCAGATTGGAGACTGATAAACCAAATTAATCAGAATTGACTATTGCAGTATAAGAAATATACCAAATCTAATTATTCTGCCTAAAAATCCTGCTTCTTTTGTCTGTTCTTTGACCTTTATTTTGTCAAATTATATTTGCCTAAGATATTAAATGCAACATTTTCTGTGTGATCTCTTTGTAATTATTGAAATGTACAGGGTTTTTTAAGTATAATTCAATTCTTAATGGATAGCTCTCTAGAAATTAAAATTGAAAGTCATTTGAAAGCATGACTTTAAAAAATTACCATATTTTTTCTTATTTGTATTTCCAGATAAAGAAGAATGTTCATTGTGAAATTGGGAAGTTAATATTATATAATGAAGTTTGTAATACTAATTGTGTTGTTTATACTCAATTTGAAAACTGATTTCAGAGAGTTTAGTGATTGATTTGAATAAATTGCTAGGTAATTTAAAGCACTTCATGAAATCCAGAGTCCTTTATTTTATAAAGTTACAGAATTTTATAATTACCAAAAATGTATATTTCTCATCAGATATACGCTTCATTTCCTCAAAAATAGTAGCAATGTGCCTTGTCTTTCACTTAGGATATATTAAACTTAACTTTACGTAATTGAAAGATTTTGTTTCAGAGACTTATTGAAGGTCTAGTTCCTCAGGACCTGTTTATACTTCATATTTTATCATGTTCTGAAATATTTTTAGGATTAAGTTTTTCAGAATTGTTTTTTAAAATGGTAATAGCTCTAGAGAAATATTCACGAATAGACACTGACACATACACTTCCCCAGACTGGTGTGGATGTATGCCGAGCCATGACAAGGTTGTGAAAGGGGCTATGACAAAGAGTGCCCAGTCACTGGGACTGAGGGAAAAAAGATACTATTTGTATCTGGCATTTTGTTATACAACTCATCTGCATTTAATGTTCAGAGGTGTCTTCAGAAGTTTTAGGTAACATTCCCTCCCCCTCTTCTGTGGTTAGCAGTGCAACAGTTTACTCACCAAAGGAAATAATCTGGTTTTTCTGCCTTTCCTTGTTCCCAGTGTGAATAAGCTCTGTTTCTCTGATTCTTCGATAATATCAATTTCACATGTTTAAAGTTGAAATTGTTTTAACTTTAAAAATGATATTTAAAGCATTTTCTAATTATCTCAACTTGGTTTTAAAAAGTCATTTACATCTTCAGTGGTATGCTTTTGCGTTTTTGGGTTTCAATCTGTAGTGTGTGGGCATTTGTATTGTATCTTTTGTCTCGGGTAATTTGAAATGCACTGATATTTGTTCCAGGAGAGATACTGAAACATATTTCATTTATTTTAAAAGGAAAGAATCCAATCTTTCTTTAAAGTAACAATGAGAAGTTTTTGTTCTATAAATTGGTTTGAATTATGACCATATCTTATCTTGATTGCTTTTTAGAAAAATAATTGATTCCTGTTTTATTTCAAAAGATTTAAATACTTAGCTCAGTCCAATGAGTAATATAATGTATTGGTTTAATCTCAAACTGATGAATATCTCACCAAGCATTCAAATTCTTACCTCCTGCCCTTCTATTTATGCAGAAGGTATGGAACTCGCTGCTCTCGATGTGGGAGGCACATCCATTCTACTGACTGGGTCCGGAGGGCCAAGGGCAATGTCTATCACTTGGCGTGCTTTGCCTGCTTTTCTTGCAAAAGGCAACTTTCCACGGGAGAGGAGTTTGCTTTGGTGGAAGAGAAAGTCCTGTGCAGAGTACATTATGATTGCATGCTGGATAATTTAAAAAGAGAAGTGGAAAATGGTAAATATATACTTAAAATACTTTTGAGTCTTTTGGAACAGTGAATACAGGACTAAAAACCATTTTTCCTTCAGGTCATTTGAATGCATTATTTTGTGCAGTGTAATTGTGGTAAAGCTCATTAAGCACTTTGCTGTTTGTGATGGTGTCCATCTGTTTATTTGCAGGGAAGGCCACGCCGTGTGTGTTAGCTTTGTGCCATATTTTTAGTCAACAGCCTTGAGTTTAGGATCTGGTTTTGCTTTTTGTAACTGGCCATTTCCCTGTCTTTGCCTTCTTAAGGATGAGCTTTAGATGTGTACTTACAACTTTTTGTACTTGTGACTAAGCATTCAAACCTACAAATGGAATATTCTACAGTTTTTTTCTAGTGTGTTTAAACACTTAATTCAAGGGGTTTGGCAATCTAGAAGATGTATACAATTTCACTCCAAGCCAAAAGATGTAAGAAGCCTGTTATTGTATGACTGGTAGACCCATCTGAGTTACAAACATGTGTGGTGTGTTTTTTAAATATAGGTAATGGGATTAGTGTTGAAGGCGCCCTCCTCACAGAGCAAGATGTTAATCATCCAAAACCAGCAAAAAGGGCTCGGACCAGCTTTACAGCAGATCAGCTCCAGGTAGACATGACAATGAATTTATAATTTTTGAAGCCCCTACCTACCAAAACGAACCAACCAAGCCAACCAACCAACCAACCAATCTCTATGCTGTCTAAAATCATTTTTATGTTTTCAAAAAGGCTAATCTGTGCTTTTTCTGAGAAATATGTTGGTGAATGTATGAAATATACTTTGTGCCCTAAAATATTGATCAATATTCCCAGAGTTATATGTACAAACCAGTCATTCAAGCTTTGTTTTCTGGGTTCTCTTGGCATTGACATCAAAGTGGAACCAAAATGGTTGTCTTTCCTGACTTCCTGATAAAATCACCTTAATCCCAGCACTGGCATTACTACATATAATTGTGACAGAAGACAAAATATTTTGGGACTCAACAGAGAGAGTCATACAATATGGTTGTGGGTCTATGAGACACTAATGTGTGAATCTTTTTAAAAAACTGCAATGAGTCTTTTAATGGAAAAGATTCTACATTTTCTGAGAAGGTTGATTATGTTCCCTGAAAAGGGAGGGATTATTTTCAGTTTAGTTGCCCTAAATATAATTGTCATAGGTTTGATTTATGTAATTGTCAAGAAAATTATTAAATAATTATTCCTTGCATTATATTAAAATCTACACATATAATGGTTCTTTCTGGCATTTTTTTAAGATAAAAAAGTCATGTTTTCTAAAAGATTAATGTGGCTGAGGTATTTTTTGTTAAGGTCAAGTGACATTTATTAAGCACCTACCATCCACTGCTGGGTGCTTTATACATTGTATCCATCTTAGCTCAGACTTTAAAGGACATTTATACAATGTTAACAAATAAGTGCAAGTAATTTTTGAAAAATCACATATAATATTCTAAGACCTGCCAGTATTTATGATGAATACAACTGTCTCAAGAAGAGAATTTTTATTTTGAGAATGATTAAGAAAGAAATCTTGATGGGACACAAATATTCCAAGGCAACTTACTATTCCAAGGTATTGGAAAGCAATCTAGAATTAAAACCTAAAGCCATTCTGAAAATTTTTCAAATGACTATTTTAAATTTCTTAACTTAGGAATGGAATAAATGGTCAATAAGTAATAAATGAAAGTTAAGGCATTGGAAAGAAATATCTCTGTTTGGGCCTTGCTTTTCTGGGTGCTTTATGGGAAGATCACATAAAGCCCTAAATCAGAAGATATGAGTACCTGTGAGAGACCTGGCAGAAAATGCCCAGTAGCTAAAAGATGTGTGAGAATAAATAAAGGTGCATATAAACAGAATCTTTAATTAAAAAAATATATTTTTGAAAAATTTTTTATTTAGAGAGAGGGAAAGGAGAAAGAGAGACATCAATCTGTTGTTCCACTTATTGATGCACTCATTGGTTGTTTCTTGATTGATTCTTGTATGTGCTCTGACTGGGGATCAAACCAGCAAACTTGGTGTATCAGGATGATGCTCTAATCACCTGAGCCACCCAGCCAGGACCACTTACTTTTTTTAAAAATAGGCCATTCCCATAAGGGCTGGCTATAGTTTTAATTATAAAACAGATCTAATATAAAAATTTATTATTACAATTATAATTATGAAAATTTGAAGCCACATTAGGTATATAGACAATCTCATATAAGAAGATAAATACTAATTAATAAAAAGGGAATAATATATGTGGTGGACTTTGTGTGCCAAGCCATATGATAGGCATTTTCTCTACATTATCTCTTTTAACCTTTACAACAATTCCTTGTTGTAGGTAGCCTCACCCAAGAGGTGCAGGAACTTTCCTCAGGGTAGATAGCCAAAGGAATGCAAGAGAAGAGATTTGGACCTTCCCTCCAAACCTCTGGTCTTTTCATTTTGCGTGGCCTCCAGAGAGACCATGAGTCTGTGCCTAGCAACCTTCCACTCAATGGTAGTAGCAACCGCTAGAACGGAAGAGTGAGACTCTGAATCCTGTAGATAGCCTTAATGTTTTAATTGCAGATGTGCACACACTATTTATTTAACCATGCTTTATTAAATGGAAATGTGCTGTGAATCATGTTTTTAAAAAAACTTGGAATCATAAGCTTTGAAAAATGAAGGCAGAAAGGATGTTTTCAGAGCATGTTCTCACTTACTCAATATTTATTACTGCGGGTTGACTGAAACAAATGGGACACCACCCGTGTCCTCGAATGGTTCTTTATAATTTTGGAATCTGGGATAGCTGTAGATTTTTTTAAAATTTGAGTAATTATATTTTGCCAGAACCTCTAATAAATCAAGTGATGTGCCCTCATTTTCAAATTGTCCTGCCTTCAATAAAATAATAAAATATGGTAGGTGATCAGTAAGTCAAGACTATTCATGAAGCACCTGCTTTAAAGAGCAGAGTTCAAATGGGAGGGAATAAACAAGATAATTTAAAAAAATTCTTCTTTGGAAACCTATGGAAGAAAAAGTGGTTTCTTTTTCTTCAAAGATTTTATTTATTTATTTATTTTTAGAGAGAGGGGGAGGGAGAGAGAAAGAGAGGGCAAGAAGCATCGATGTGTGAGAGGTTTGGTTTCCTCTCTCACGCCCCCCAGCTGGGGACCTGGCCCTTGACCCAGGCGTATGCCCTGACTGAATCTACCGGGCAACCTTTCCATTCACAGGCCAGCACTCAATCTACTGCGCCACTCCAACAAAGGCAAGAAAAAGTAGATTCATACTTACAAAATAAAATACTGCTTTGTGTTGGCATAAACATTTCAAATGCTGTCTCATTTGTAGAAATATTTAAGAAATTTCAGCCAATATTAATGGTTCCCTTACTGTATTTGGATGCATTTGCTCAATGACTATTATGTGCTAAGGTTAGCACGTACTGGAGTCCACTTTCAGGATGAGTTGGTTGGTCAGCTGCTACTGTGCAGAATCATGACGTTTCTGGCAGAATTTCTGGCCTTAAAATGATGAGTGTCTCTAGAGGCTTACTCCTTGACCATTTTAAAAGAGCTCAGAACAGGAGTAGGTTGGGTTTTGACATCATTAGTGATTGGAGAATAATAAAACTAAGTTAAAATTAGAAGCGTTTTTATTGTTTTTGATGTATTAAACATTGATAAGTACATCTTTTCCTTTAGCACAGTCCAATCCTAAACCATAAGTGTTGATTCAAGTTTTGCTTTATTTTTTGATGAGAAACTACCTTATCAAATGTAATTTGGTTTCATTATTAAACTTGTGAATTTGAAATACATTTTTGAAAAGCATGCTGTTTTTATTCTGTAAATTATCAATAGTGGATCTGAAAGCAAATGCTTTTCTTCTTCAAAATTAAAAAACAAAGACAGTCTGCTCATTCTTTTTTCTCCTTGAGATTTCCATGCTCAGGATTCTATAAACACAACTGTATTTGCATGTGAAATAATAACATGTGTGAAGCAGGAAAGGAAGAATGACGTGAACTAAGTGAAATTACAAAATTTTAGGTTGATTCTATCCATTTCTTAAAGCAAAAATACATGTGCTATTTACAGAGAGTGTGTGGACACAGTTGGACAGGAAGCCAGGAATACCTTATCCTAGAAGAGTCACTCATCAGAGAGAACTTACCTGAAAAACGTATAATTTGTAAACCTCATAAGTTTTCCTGGGACAACTTCGGTGTTTTTTCACCACACTGTCTTCAGATTTTCTTCACATCGTCAAGTTCATTATGTCACAAACACTATTGACAAGAAGGGGGATATGAAGACTGAGACATTCCCTTTGGCCTCAAGAAACTCACTCTGCTAAGGAGAGCTAGACTCACCAAAGAATTATTTAGCTCTCCTGCCAGCAGTGCAGCGGCAGAAGATAGTGTTACAGGAGGATCATAGTGGAGAATGGCATTGATATCACCTGCTGCAAGTGGTGTCTGGACTAGCAGAGCTGAAGGTCTTTAGTTAGGTTGGTGGCACCACCTCGGCCCCACGCCCACGGACATGCAAAATCAAGTTGAATGCCAGACTCCCTCTCTTATTCTTTATAACACTCTCTCCATATTTTATTATACTTCCCTCAGCTGACTGACTTTTAACTAATAAAATACAAATATCCTACTTGATGCCTATGGTTAACCTTTTCTGAAAGAATCCAAAAACCTTAGCTTGCGCTTTGTATTCTGATGCTCCCTCCCTCTCTTCATGCCTCTCTCTTAACCTTGTATGGTCAGTAGTTATTGGCATATCTGTATCTTTTTCCTGGGAAGTTGAAATCAGGGACAGTTTTTCATGGGTCACTATCTCAGAGTACGTACTTAGCACAGTGGCTCCAATCCAAAGGTTCACATCAGAATCACCTGGGGACTTTTTCAATATACAAATGTTTGGATTCCAGGGAATTCTCATTCAGTGAGCTGCTGGGTGTCTCTTTTAGATCCCAGACATTCCTTTGCACAGAGCAAGTACTCAAAACAGTGAATGAAGGAATGGTTACGGTTCCATGGAATACATTCGTTGTACTGTGTGCCATTTGCAGACTAATAAAAATGTAGGGGCCTTAAATCTGTTCAGCTCAGTAGAGGCTGAAGATAATTGTGATGTGATTTTTGTATTTTAAAAAGTTTTCTAATGCTAGCACTTTTTAACAGAATGGGAAAAAAACAGTAAATAGACTTAATACTATTTATGCATTTTATTTGTGAGTTGTAAGAATGGAACGAAAGAAAAGTTGAGACACAAGCTTTCTATATTGCAATTGATGATTTTTTAAAGTTCTTAACATAGCAACTTGAATGTAAATTTACAAAACATGCGTTCTTTTCCTTTATACATATTTCCCTATATTGATTTTCAATTAATAAAATACAAGTATCCAGTTTTCTTGCATGTCTTCTCTCTAGTCATGAAAATGCAGAAAATTGATTTCTTTTGGCCACTCACTACTCACGTTTTTTAAACAACAGGTTATGCAAGCACAATTTGCTCAGGACAACAACCCAGACGCACAGACCCTCCAGAAACTGGCCGAAAGGACAGGCTTGAGCAGGCGTGTGATACAGGTGACTATTTTAAACATTAATCAAGAGATACTAAAATTTCTATTGTAGGTCTTTATGAGTGTACATTGTTTTGTGAAGACTTGTCAAAATGTTAGCCTCTCATTATAGTTTTCTTCACACTCTAAATTTAAAAAAAAAAAAACAAAAAAACCCTGATAATTAGCCTGCTTGGCCTGGGCTATCATTTGTTAAATGACTTATTATACAAGTTACTTCATTCAGTGCTCATAGTGACCCTGAAAAGTTGGCTAAAAAAGACAACTGCGGTTCCAAGCTAGATCTGGTTCTGAGGTCAGTATTTTTTCTGCTTCGCTATGATTGTGTGTGTGAGTGACTCTGTGTGTGTGTGTGTGTGTGTGTGTGAGAGAGAGAGAGAGAGAGTGTGAGGGGTGTTGGTGGTCTTTGTTAAAGGTCCAGGTAGAAGGAGCAACCTGAACAAAGCTAGGGAGGGATGAGTAAAAGCAGATTTGTGTTTGCAGAGTGTGGAAGCAGAAGCTGTCGGAGCTGAGTGTGGAGAGGCCTGTAAAGGTAGAGTTCTTTCCTAAGCAGGGGAAAGCCATAGTATGTAGTTTTAGGAAGGAAAGTGTGGTGACAGTGCATGGGAAGAAGTGGAGTTGGGAGAGGACAGATGGAGTTAGACAGAGTAGTTCGGATGTCCAGGAAAGTTCTAATTTTGAAACAAAAACTAAGTGGTGCCGTGGCCTGGAATTCGAGGACCATTCTGTGACTGCAGTGAGGGCAGGTGCTGGATGCCAGAGAGCCAAGGAAAGGACCAGACACTGTAAGCGGGAAGCAGAGAGAAGTCAAAGTCCTCAAGGAAATGGTGCTACGAACAGGAAGAGTAAGGTCAAAAGAAAGCTGGTTTTGTAGCTTGGAGGGAGATGATTTCCACTTCTCTCTGCCAATTACACAATGATGGTGCCATTGACAAATAAATGGGTATTCTCAAGGATGGACAGAACTCACGCAAAAAGGTCTAATGCTATGAAACTGGGTAAGACCCTTTAGAAAAAGATTATAGACAGTAAAAAGTGAAGAACCGATCTTAGGGAGAGAGCAGGGTAGGAGGTGCTGCTGGAGTGAGACACAGGAGCAGCCGGTGTGAATGGGTGAGTGAGGGAGGAGCATCTTGCGGGCTGGAGGAGTGAGCTGGGCTGAGGACGGAGATGGTCAACTGTGACAGGTTCTTCTGGGGGGATCAGGGAAATAGAAAATAATTTTAAACAGCATTCAAAGCTCAAAAAATTAAGGAATTAAAGCAAGCAGGATCTCGTCTCTGCAAGGCGATGCAGAAAAAGATAGGTTTCACTCATGACATAGAACTTTCTCAGTAGGAAAGCCTACAAAAATGTCATGGTCTTCCACTGAAGGCAGCGAGTTTCCTATGCCTGGGAGAGAAGCTTCCTTCTTTGCTGCGGTCGGTCAGACACAATGGGCCGAGGCTTCCTTATAATCTGAGACTCTGCAGCAGCTGTCAGATTCATGACTAGTTTTGTGAGACCTCTTCTGATTCTCTGAAGAAGTAAGGACCTCAGCCAGACATCTCTCATGTAGTATCCATGTATTTCAGTCACCAGTACTATGAGCAAGTCAACTTGATTCCACGCACTACAACTTGGAGAACATATTTATTGTTGGATGGTGGCTTTTAATATGTGAGGATTGAAGGAGGTGGGCAGAGGTGGAGGAGGGTACAGGGGGAATACACGTGATGGAAGGAAACCTGACTTGAGGTGGTGAACACACAATGTAGTGTACAAATGATGTGTTGTGGAATTGTGCGCTTGAAGCCTGCGTAATTTTGTTAACCAGTGTCACCCCAGTACATTCAATAAAAAGGAAAAAATACACGAGGACTGGATTTAAGTATTTCTGATAAGACAGCAAAGGAAGGAATACCAGCATGCAAATATGTGTACACTGGGTGAGCACAGAAGTTTGACAGTTTTTTGTATGGAAAATAATACAATAATGATATATAACATAAGAATAAGCTGTGTTTTGCATACTCACAAATATAAGCCTACATTTTCCTCACCCTGTGTATTATTTGTATATATACAGGTGTGTATATAACTTAAATATATAGTTCTTCACAGTATTTTTGAAGAAGTAAGTGGTAATCATGACCTACTCGCCCAGCCTACTTCCTAGCTTTCGAGGACTTAAAGAAAAGAGTTTTAATTACTAGGCCTTGATTCTAAGATGCAAACTAGGTTATATGCAAAGATTAGGTAGAAACAATGGCCCGATACACAGAGACGATCTCACCTTCACTAGCTGAGTCTACTTAGACATTACTACAGAGCAGATTGTCATTGTACTAAGATCATAGAATAAAATGGGTGATTTTACTTGTAACACTCCTCACCTGGATAAAACCGCTATTCACATACCCTTTCAGGTAGGCGAATGTGTAAGTTGTGTACCTGCAGATAAAGGGTAAGACAGGGCTATTTCTTTCAGCCACTGTTCTGGGAATACCTTTTCATACGAAGAGCTACATCATTTGTACTGCTGTACATATTAAGGGTAGAATAATTTATTTAGTTTATTTCCAGATTTTTATCATATAAATGCTTCAGTGACCAACATTGTGTATATACTTTGCATGCTTGTTCAATTGTTTTGATAGGATAAATTTATAGAAGTGGGATTGTTGAGTGAAAAATGAAACATTTTTAGGGCCTTTAACCGAAAGCACAGAAATCACTTTCAGAAAGTTTCTATCAGTTTATTCTGCCAGGAGCTATTTCTGAGAGTTCCTCTTCCCCAACCCTGTGAATCCCGAGTGCTGTCATTCTTTAACATCCCTTCTGGTTTGATAGTGAGAAAATGTCCTTGTTTTTATATTTTTTCATTATCAGGGAACTTTAACCAATTTGCTTATTTTGTTTTACAAGTTGTTTTTTTGGCCCACTTTTCTATTGATTTGTTTCTTTTCTCACCATCTTTCTCTTACTAATTTTTATTTTCCATGTTAAATTTTTATAGTTTATCAATTTTCTTTTTATTTTTCCCCACAGGGAACTGTTTATATTTTTATGTATTCAGACTTTTCAATATGTTTTCTCATAGCTTTGGCCTTTTCCATAAACATGATTTCAGTTATTTACACCTGCACTTTATCTGGAATTGACTATTGGTTACACACTGGGTAGGGATTTTTCTGTATTTTTCCTCCCAAATAATTACCTAGCTTTCTTATTTTTCTATTTTTTTAATTTATTGATTTTTTTAAATTGTTCTTCCACTTACTTATACATTCATTGGTTGATTCTTGTATGTGCCCTGACCAGGGATCGAACCTGCAACCTTGGCGTATTGGGGCAATGCTCTGATCAACTAACCTACCCAGCCAGGTCTACCCAGCTTTCTTAAATCAGTATTCTGCTTCCCCAATAATTTAAAATTCTATCTTTTCATACACCAAATTTTTATATTTGGCTTTTTGGAGTTTCAAAGAGATTCATTTTATGCATTAGTCTTTTCTTTTGCAGATTGTCTACATGACCTGCTTTTAGCTTATATAGTTTATAATATAGAACTCAAAGCATGTGAAGTATATCGCCTGGAAGAAATTTTAACTCTTGTTAAAGATTTGCAAAGCAGAAGGGAGAACTTTTGTCAGTGAGGAGAGTCAGTGGGCTTGTGTTTGAATTCTGAAGCTAGGTAGTCCTCACGTCGGAAGTTAGTTTCTGAAGTCTGGTGTCCTTAGCTATATTTTACTGCACAAATTACATGACACTGTGTGTTTACAAACCTCTCTCTGCTGATTGATTCCCTGTTGATCATCTTTCCAAGGAGCTCTTTGAATCAGCATTAAGGGAGTGATTCTGCTGTTTATGTCATGCCTTCTTTATGTTTACTTCTAAAGCCTGGGATTTTTTAAAAACAACTGAGTAGGCCCCACCCAGTATATAATCTACTGGAGACGTAAGATGCTTTCGAGAAACTCTGGGAACCACAGTGTTACGTGTGTTAGGTCGTATGTAGTTCTCTGGGTGTGTGTCTTCTAGATACTGCCCAGGAACAGGCAGGTGGCAGCAGGCTTCTTTTATCAGTTGGAGAATGTGTGAGTGTATCTCCTTGTCTGGGTGGGTGACAGTAGTGGCAGAAGGAGCCTGTGGAGAGGGCTGTGACTGAAGACTTTGGGTATGGTCTCTATATGGGTGTCCACATTCCAGAAGAGGGAGAAGGCTGTGACTTCCACCCCTTTTCTTTGATATGTGCCTACGTCTTGCTCCTGGAACATTCCTTGGTGCTTCCTTTCAGCCACCTGCTCAGAGCTGCACACCCCATTCATTACATTTTTCATTTTTTTATGACTTTATTTATTTATTTTTAGAGAACGGAAGGGAAGGAGAGAGGGAGAGAAACATCAGTGCCTCTCACGTGCCTCTCACGTGCCTCTCACATGCCCCCTACTGGGGACCTGGTCCACAACTCAGGCACATGCCCTGACTGGGAATCGAACCAGCAACCCTTTGGTTTGCAGGCCAGCACAGGATCCACTGAGCCACACTGGTCAGGACCATTATTCATTTTTATTTCTTTAGTTTTAAACCTTTCAGTTTATATTTTACCAGCCCTCTATTTTTGGATCCCCAGGGCAGGGTGTGTCTTAGAAATCAAGCCAAATTTTTCATATAAATGTTTTTGCAGCTTCCTTCATTTCCACATTATTTAGACTCGATTCTCTTGTCCCCAGCCCAGGGCAAGGACTTATGCCCCCAGCCTTTCCTTGGCCTTTACCTGAAACCCCAATTTTCTTATCTTAATTTCCTTAAAGTTTTTATCCCTCCACTTCTCATTCTCCTTGGGACAGAATTGTTAGGTATGATGGCATGGAAACGCTATATTATTTTAGTAGAGTAACACTCTACAGTTAAGTTTTATCTTACGGCAGGGAGTTGAAACACAGGCGGGTGTGCTGCTAGACGCATTCTGGGCAGTCTAATCTTACCTGCCTGACCTGGATGTAAAACTGCTTGTCCTGAATTTGCTTCCTTTGTTTCTGTGGAAGAGTGGACAAGAAGGTGGTTAGCTCTTTACATTTTGTGAACTGTTTCACCATTGTTTGTATTTTATTCTACTTAAATATAACTGCCCCCCCCCATTATAAGCCTGACCTTAACATGCTTCCTAGGGAACAGACTATGTATACACCAGGAGAAATTGAAGCCAGCAGGTTAAAATATGCCTGGAATAACTGAATAAAGGGGCCTGTAGAAAGCTTTAAGTTCTCAGTAGGGATTTTAGTCATTCGAAAAAAAGATTTGAAATAAGTCCGGCAGGTGTCTAAGAATACATTTAGTAGTGTATTTTTTTTTTCTTTTGAAGTTCAGCTTAAAAGGCTCTTTCTGTTTCTTTTTTTGTCCCAAACACCAGTAGTAAAATCAAAGAAACTTTTTTGGAATTCTTGAGGACCCTTCCTCTTTTTATTTTGGAAGATGCTGATTTAGTATAGAATTGGTTTTTAAGTAAATCTTCAAATAGTTATTATTTGAGTGAGGAAATGGCCATTGGTATTTTTGTGAAATTATTTCTTTTCTGTCTACAGACCTTTTCAAAAGCTTACTTAGACTTATACTATGCTTGTACGGGAGAGTCGTGGAGGTTGCATCCCCTTTTAAACTGAGTTGTAATGTACTCAGAAGCTGATATGTGACGTGGCTACATTGCTTTTCTCCCTCAGGTGTGGTTTCAGAATTGTAGAGCGCGCCACAAGAAACACGTCAGTCCTAACCACTCCTCCTCTGCCCCAGTCTCTTCTGTCCCGCCCTCCAGGCTGTCTCCGCCCATGTTAGAAGAAATGGCTTATTCTGCCTACGTGCCCCAAGATGGGACGATGTTAACTGCGCTGCATAGTTATATGGATGGTAGGTATCCTAACATTTAACAGCTGTCTCCCAAGCGGTCAATAGCTGACAACCTCTAGTATTAGATCACTGATGAGATTCACTTTTTGAAATATTACCTCAGTAGTAGCTGTAAAACATTGTGCGAGGTTTAGTAGGGAACAAAACTACCCAAACGTTCTTATTTCTGTGACTGTATTTTAACACTCACTTGACAGCAAAAATACAAATATTGATATTGACTCTCAGTGCTTGATTTCTACTTAGGAAAAAATGTTTTGTTTGGTTTTTCACCTGATAAATATTTAAATAATTTATTTTCCTATGGTCAGAGAAAGTATTCACACTCAGATTTTTAGACTGGAGTCGACTTAGTTTTGTTAAAGAAACTTTTTTATTGAAATAAACACACATATAGTAAACTGCACACATAATAAATACACATGATAAATTAATAGAATGGACATATCCATGTAAATACTACCCAGACGAAGTAGCAGACCACAACTAGCACCCCGAAAGCCTCTCTTATGTCCCCTCCCAATCATTACCTTTTTCCTCCAAAGCAACATTGCCTTGACTTCTAAAATCATGTTGTAGTTTTGCCTTTTTGTGAGCTTTGTACAAATTGAAACGTACAGAATGTATCCTTCTGTGTCGTACTTCTTTCAACTACATTGTTTACGAGATTCATTTGTATTGTTGCAAGAACCAGTGATTTGTTTGCTTTCGTTGTTACGTGGGATTCTGCTGTAGGAATACAGCACAGTTTATCCACTCTCTGGGATAGACATGTGTGCTCTTTCCACTTGGGGCTTTTATGAAATGCTGCTATGGACTTTATCGTGATGGCCTTTTGGTGCACAGTAATTCACACTTCTATTTGGTATGTACCTGAGAATGGAACATAGGGTCATAGGCTACACATATGTTTAAATTTTAGTTGATTCTGCCAAACTGTTTCCCATAGTGATTGAAGCAGTGTTCACTTGGACCAACATATGAGAGTTCAAGGTGTTCTACATCCCAGCACTTGACATAGTGTGACTTCTTAATTCTAGCCAATTGATGGTGTGTACTGCCATCTCATTATTTTTAATTCGCATTTCTCTCAGTGACTGACGAAACTGAGCATTTTTCATTGGGCATCTTTATATCTTTTTTTGTAAAGAGCCTATTTATATCATTTTTCTGTTGATCTATTGGCTTATCTTTTTTTTTCTTGATTGGTTTCGATTCTTGTTATATTCCGCATATAAAGGGTTTTTTTTGAATGATTATATGTGTTGCAAATGGCCCCTCCTGTCCAGTGGCTTGCCTTTTTCTGCTCTGTTAAGGGGATGTTCTGTGGAGCGCCAGTTCCCGATTTTAATGTTGTTCATTTCATCAGTTTTTTCCTTCGTGGGCAGTGCTTGTCTGTACCCTGTTCAAGAAATTGTTCTTACTCAACAGTAATGATGATATTCCTGCAGTATCTTCTAGAAGCTTTTGGCATTTAGGTTTACAGTCCATCTAGGATGGAATTTTGTCTGTGATGTGAAATAGGGAGCAAAGTTTATTGTTATGTTGTCAAAAATACTAATGTCCCAGCCGCTTTGTGGCACCGTATTTGCTATACATCAAAGGTCCGTATGTGTCAGTTTCATTGGTGTACTTATTATATTAATACCTGATTGCTTTAATTATGCTAGGCCTGTAATCCTTGATATCCTGTAGTGTAAGTCTTCCTATTTCATTGTTACTCACATTTGTGTTGCGTATCCTCTACCCTGAATTTTACCGGCTGTCAATTTCTACCCCTCAAAAAGGAAAACAGTTGAGATTTTCTGCAGTCTATTGTAGGAAACTAGCATCCTAAATAGTTCCTAAATAGTTCCCAAAGCTATTGCAGGAAAGACTGGGTAACAATGTCTTTCATATCATGAACACTGTACGTTTATTAAGGTCATCCGCAAATGTTCTCACATAGTCTAGTAGTTTTGTACATCTTCTGTTACGTTTATTGATGAGTCTTTGTTCTGATGCACTTGTTACTGGTATTTCCTCTGTATGTGGGAATCTAGGTTGGCAGCTATCTTTTTCATCACTTTGAAGAAATGAGAACATTTTTTTCTGGCTTCCAGTGTTTCTGTTGTTTAAACTGTGCTTAGTTAATTAACCTGAAACCACTTCTTGGTAAAGTCAGCTGTTGCTCTTACTCTTGCTTCTTTGAAAGTAGATGCCTTTTTTTCCTCAGCATTTCTCTTTGTGTTCACTTTTCAGTTTTATTATAATGTGCTGTACTAGAGATGCTTCTTGAATATCTAGTTCGATATGTTCCTGCCCTTATGAAAAAATTTCATATTGTCCAGCCTTTCAATCTTCCATGCTTTAGTCTAGATGTTCCCTTCTAACCTATCTTCCAGTTCACTAATTCACTCTCTGATATGATGTAAAACTCGTCCATCAAGTTCTTAATTTTAGTTCTTGTAACTGCAGCTTTAGAATTTGTATTCCATTCTTTTATACAATTTCAACTTCCAAGCTGAAATAGTCTATTTTGTCATTTTGTTCCTTAATAAAATTGTTTCATTAATTATCATTATAATAATGTCCATGTCTGATAATTCCAATATCTGGATTTTGGGGGGTCTGTTCTACTGTTTTTGTTCTTTCCTCTTTGTTTCCAGTAGAGCCATGTTTTCTTATTTGCCTTGTTATTTTTTTGTTGTACTTCAGATATTGGATATGAAAAACTAGAAATAATTTGAGTTTCTGGGTAATGACCTTCCACCAGAGAGGATTTAGTTTCGCCTTTGGCAGGGAGTGCGCTAGGGGAAGATCAGTTTAACCCAACCAGGCATCCATCCTCAGGGGGGTGGTGTGTTTCTGGGTTGCCACGACTTAGATTTGGACTGTTCAGATCCCAAACAAAGCCTGTGTTGTTTATTTTATTTCTGTCGCTTTTAACTATGGCATCTCGTCAGTGCTCCCTGATCTTTCATATTTGTTTTCCACCACCCTGCCAAAGTCTAACTCCTGAAAACTCTGCTATACATCTCAGCCTCTCATGCATTTATTTAAAAATTGTCACTAGGGGAAAAGTAGCCTCATTTTATCTCTCTCCTCTTCTTGGAGTTGACTACGTTGGTCTCCTTCATATGCCTTCAGACAGATTTTTAAAAAATTTTGTCCAGCTTTCCTGGTTGCTCTCAGAGGGAGGTTATGTTTGAAGCAATGTAGACCTTGCTGAGGGTGGAATCTTCATTTTACGTTTGGTTAAGTAGAAAATCAGAACCTGTGTCATTGCAATCACTTACTTAATGCTAGCACCGACATTGGATGTGCTCGCATGAACAACTGTTGTGTTGCCTGAGTCCAGAGTGTTTGATCTCTGTGTAGGGAGGAGGCAGTTAAGCATTCACAAACGAGAATTTGGGAGGTCATCTTATCTACAGACACCTCCATATGAAAGCTAGAGACCTATCTGCAGACAAAGCACGTGTGTCTTTCTAGGGACAGGGTAAAGTGCAGTGAATGGGGTATGGATGGAGGGCAATAAAGTGGCAGAAGCTGGGGCATAAAATAAAGATTTAGGGGTGAACCATTCCTAGCTTCCCATTTAATAATATGCTCATGATGTTGAACAAGTTCGTTCTCCTGCTGAGGGCAGTGGAATGAGTGTAGCTTGGCGCCCGCAGCTATGAGTAATGAAAGCACATTGCCTTGGATTGTTTTTGTTTGTTTTGTTTTTAAATCAGTTTTACTCACCCTGCAAAACTGATCCACAAATTTCTTTCTATTTTATAGCTCATTCACCAACAACTCTTGGACTCCAGCCCTTGTTACCCCATTCAATGACACAACTGCCAATAAGTCATACCTAATTTCTTTTTTCAGGGATAGAAAGGATTAAGGATATAAACTTGTCATTTATTATGTGTAAAATGCCATTGAAAAGATTAGTGCTGATTTTTTATTTAACGCCCAAAGCACTTCTGACATCATCTTGCTGCCCAGGTACGTATCTACACTTGGCCTGCAAGACACTTTTATTGATTTTTCATTTTTCGTAAAACTTATGTTTACAAGAAGAAAACAAATCAAAACTTTTTTTTTGTATTGTCTGGAAATAGTTCACTCTAGTGTGTATCTGTTAATTTATTTGTCATCAAAAGAGCACTTTGCCTAAAAGAAAGGACTGACAAGTGTGCAAAATGTTTACAATCCTTTGTGAAATTGTAGTTTATCATTAGTTTGTATCTGTAAGTTATTGTTATAAATATTATCTGTATTTTTTTGTTACATACAACTTTATACTTTGAGGCTTGTATCTGTGAATTTGCAACTGAAATTTATTTTGCCAATGTTTTCCGATGAACTGAATAAAGCTTCTGTTGTAGCATGCCATGCAAACACATTATTGTGTTTGTGGTTGATGAGTTATGGCTGTAAATAACACTATAGTTTAAAAGCCCACCATTCTAAGTTTATTAAACATTTTCCATTATCGTGAAAGTTTCAGTCAATGTGTCCTTTTGGTGTGTGTTTTCAGCAGTAAGTTGACTTTAATGTCTTTCAAATATAACAACTCTTAATTTAAAAAAATTTCATTTTGTTTTGAGCTG
Organism: Desmodus rotundus; assembly: GCF_022682495.2. Lineage (NCBI taxonomy): Eukaryota > Metazoa > Chordata > Mammalia > Chiroptera > Phyllostomidae > Desmodus > Desmodus rotundus. Next base: position 53,433,105 of record NC_071389.1, read on the forward strand.
TGTTGGGAGTACATTTTAATAGGAAACTTATTTGTTGATCATTGCACTTACTCAACAAAAGAACACATGAAAACATCTAATTTGGCAAATTGTCTCTTTCAGACTCACTAATAAAATTAATGTGAAAGAAAAGGCAGAGCACTTTTCAAAACGATCTTTTGGGGTATCCCATGTCAGAAATGAAAAATGGGCCGTCAGCATGTATTTCTGCAGGGGTGACAAAGGAGGCCGAGAAGTCTTTGGAGTTTCTGAGCAACGTTTCTGGAGCAGAGACTCTGCTTTTTCCTCCTGGTGAACACTCTGTAGGGTTGTGACTCAGAGCCGAGACCGAGTTCAGCGCTTTATCCTAAGTCACAGCGGATGCTTGTCTCGGAATTAGAGAAGGAAGTAGTGCACCTTCACTCATTTATGCATTTAAAGAACTTAATCAGCACTCACTTCTTGTCTTTCATATACCAGTCAGGAAAAATAAAAAGGTAATGAGGAAAAAATCTTAAGAATCTTAAGTTTTTAAGTCTTTGTTTAACTTAACAGATTTACATCTGGCTGAGGACTGGAAGTAATAGTGGAGTATTTGTAATTCTATTCTGGTAATCATAAATGCAACCAGAAAGCACTCATGTGGACGTAAGTAACTTACTATCTGCCTCAGACCAGAAGCAACAAAACCACGTTTTACAAAGAGAGAATGAGGGGGGGAAAATGTTTTGTTTTTTTTAACCTGCTACTCGGCCAAAAACAAAGAGTGAATGTTGACTGTAGTCACTCTGTCTAATCTGGTGAAATTGATGCTAATCACTTTGGTTTTAGTCTACCTGTCCCAGGCACGAAGTGGTGCGGTCAGCTTTACCTTTACCAGATGTCCAGGAAAGCCCTTGTAGTCTAGCCAAGCTCTGCACTGTTAGCGGCTTATAGCCTTTCCCAGCTGGATATAATTGGCATCATTTAGCTCAGGAGGTGCTTGATTGTGAGTGCTCGTTCTCCTCTCTCTTTTGTCTTTTCCCTGGGCTCACCACCCTCTGACTGTTCAGAAAGTTTTTACAAACCACATCACTGCCCTTTCTAGCTCCAAAGATGAATGCCCAAAGTTGAGGCAAATCTTCCATAACAGAGAGGTTCAGAGCTGCCAAAATGAGGTTTATTTATCCTGCATCTAAAGTTGTTAATATTAATAATGAAATGAAAGTACTAAAAATTTATGTGATACAAACATATGACTATGTTTTAATTTCAATTGGTGGAACACAGAGGTCCTAATTTTATAACTTGAAATTAGGAAAGAATTGAAGTATTTCCATATTACTAATGGTCAATGTAACCATGTAGGCAACAGTGTTTATTTGCTTAAAATTGGGGGTGATCAAGCAATTTTTATGAGTATTGTAGGTAGACTTTTGTTGGCCTAGCAGAGCCCTGGATAACAAGTAGTTACCTCTTAGGCATTCAGAGATTCATGAGCTGAAAGAGGGTAAAATAACAGGTTTGCTACGCAAATCAATTGAATCACCAGTTCAAACATTAACACTGAAGTTACACTAAGTCAATACCTTGAATGATTCTTGTTACTAAGTAGCATAAACACTTAGCAGTAATTTCACATTATGCAAACGTCATTCTTATAAGGCCACATTACTTTTTCAAATGATAAGTACATCTGTTTTCAGTATCTCATAATAAACATGGTTAGAATCATAGTTCATGCTTTTAAAAATTGTTGCAGGCATTTGAAAGCTGATAGCCATAGTATTTCTTGAGTTGGTAAATTATGCATGTAATTACTCTAGTAGCATTGTGAGAGTAGATGGAATCTTGGGACTTTGTTATGGCATGGAGGGTTTTACCTGGTAGTTCAAGAAATGCTTATATTTAATAAAACAACGTAGAACAGGAGTCATTTGAATTTTCCTGAGCCATTAGCTCAGATAAAATTTTCAATGACTGCCCCCCCCCGTAAATAAAGGAATTGAAATTGACACTATTTGATTTTTGCTCTTTTGAAAGGGAAATTCGTTTGAGTTCAAAATAAGTTCAAGTTCACTAAATAATGTCTAAGAAACATCCGCTTGAATTCAATCACATAGTAAATACAATTTTATAGTCTGCTTTGCCCCTTTAATATAATAAACATTTTTTCAGGTGAAATATTTATCTGTAACACCATTTGAATTGATATATAGCACTAAATTGCTGAGAAAAAATAATATTAGATACGTAGGTTTTTTTCTAATCTTTCACTGTAATAATCTAACAGTGTGAGCACTTTAAGTATGCCCTCTCTGAGTGTCTTAGATGTATTTTGTTAAATATGTACAGCCACCTTATGAAACAAATTCTATTATGATCACCATTATTTTACAAATGTGGAAATTAAAAAGTAATATGTCCAGGGTCTCAGTGAGAATTACCAAAGCCTATATTTGAACCTCACAGCTCAGTGACCCCAGAGACCACGCCCTTGTGTACTTTAAGCATTCTCTGTTTTAGGTAATATCACAGGGAGCCTTTTCACAGCTACCTTTTTATTCACATTCTATATCCCACATACAAATTCTTAGAAGTGGAATGGATTTGCATGCATAGTTTTAAGATTCTTGAAAGTCACTAATTGCTCCCAGAATTCTGCACTAATTTGCGTCTCCACCAAAAGTGTCTGAGGTGTTTTCCAGAGTACTTGTCCATCTTGCCTCCAGTGGAATTAATAGAATCTTAATTGCTTTTCCAATTTGATGGTCAAAAAGATAACTTTTAAAGCTTTACATTTCATTTGTTACCTGATATGAAATTTTAATTTACATTTCAGAAAAATAATTTCTTGGTAAAAACTTATAGAAACACAAGCTACCACTTTTGTGATCTTTCTTCCTTCAGTTATTCTGCATTAGTGGCTAAGTGAACATTCTCTAGGATTTGTTCAGCTAAGGTGTCATTCACGTGATATCAGATATTTTACTTCTGTACCTGGCACTCAATATCGTCATATTTTATTAGCTTTGTTGATTGTATTGGTACCTTTATGTATTTACACGGCCCTTCACACATTTCAGATGCACTTCTGTATATCATCTTGTCTCCATTCAATGTATGAGGGGACTAAAATTCAAAAACCTTTGATTAACATAATTAAGCTTTTGGTTTTCACATACAAGAGTTCTCCATTGCACCAGATTATCTTTATAAATTTGTAGAGATCTCAGGAGTATAGGTTCATGAGTGTTTCCCAATTGCTTGGGTTTTATAAGCAGCTCTAAAAAAGAGACTCCCACGTGCTCAGAGGACGTGAAGACCCCTGCAGGAAACACCCTCCTCCTCCTCTGCACTGTGCCCACACGTGCAGTACTCAGCAAGAACTTACCAAGGACCTGTAGTTGGTGCGATCTGAGAGCAGCGCTTAGGTGCGGACGGTGTATGTGTGCGAGGAGGGGGGTATCACAGGACAAAAGGAGGCTGCTAAAAAAATAAGAGAAGAAACAGTCCTGGAAATAGCTTGCTTTCCATTACATTCCACAGTGCAGTGTGGTAAACACTGTTAGGTGAATGAGGTTGATAGGAAAATGATCAGAATAATGCTCATGCTTGAGCACCCTAGGATCACTTCAAATTCCCAAAGAGTTCTCCTTAAATTCTCAAAATATTATTTCTCCCTTCAGCAAATATCTTTTATATGCCTGTGGCATTTCGTTTAGCATGAGATTCAGGACACCTGGATTTTTAGCACATTCTCTGACACCACTGAACTGTGCAGCAAGGACACTTGGCCTCCCTGAATGCCAGCTTTCTTAATATTAAAAGGAAGACTCTGTTACGAAACTAAAGTGAGACAATGGAAGAAAAAGACACGATGAAAACATAAGCTATTAATGTAGGAGGATAGTAGCAGGAGACGAGGCAAGCTGAGGCTGGGCCATTGAAGCACCAGGAGTTAGGCAAGCCCAGTCCTGCCCCAGGAAACCCGGGAGGACAGCGCTTTGTCCATTTCTATAAATAAGTCAGAGGTTGCAGCATCTATGCTGGTAATGAGTTCCATGTTCTCAAATGAAGTTCTTTCCTTATCCCAACCTCAAAACAAATGGAAAACATGTATTTGCTGTCTACAGACTCCCATTTGGTCTTAAAGCGTTTTTCAGGCAAGTGGTGGTGTCAATCTTCTGTAATTTGGGTGTAGAAAAATCTCTCAGTTTGCAGAGGTGATTTGAATGTTGGCAAAAATAATTTTCTAATCCAAAAGATTTGAAAGGAAATGATTGTTATAAATTTAATTTTAAAATATTTACTTCTGGGAAACAAGGTGAAGTCCCTGGAGAACCAATACTAGTTATTAGCTCATTTCTTTCAGATGCACTAGGATGAATCTGCTGCTTTGCCAGTATGGTTCTGAACCATAAAATTTCATCTTTGGTTGAAACTCCTCCAAGCAAGGCCATGTGCAATTCTCCTAGTTATTATTCATCCTTTAGAACATGGACCGGTACAATTCATGAAATGATTAAAACATGTCTTGGGAATTTTGGTACATAAAGCTAGCTCCTCATCAGGGCTTGGAACTTGCAGAAGATCAGTAATAGAAGGAAGATGGAAGAAGGATAAGGAAAATTCTAACAAAGACATGGATCCCCCCCTCTGACAGGCTTGTGCTAATGTTAGGGTAGAAGAACAGAGACCAAGGTGAAGTGCATGCGGCCAGAGTCTGCAGGGAATTCTTGGGTTCTGCGGAGTGCTCTGAGCTCACACAGGTCTGGGGACAAGGTGCCAAGCACCAAAGAGGGCAGAGTTGGGGTGTTTCTGAGCTGGCCCAGGAGCAGGCCGGTCAGAGGCGGAGTTGCCACCTCTATGTGTGATTCACTCACTAGACCACTACTCTGAGAGCAGGCTTCTGGCTCTGAGAAGCACGACATCGTTCCGATCTGTTGTGGGTGCATATGGAAACTGTGGTGGCTCCAGGGCTACTGAAGCTGCATCACAGACAAAACCGAGATGAGGAGAAGCATCACAGGCTTTGAAATCATGTAGTTTGAATTCCTGGTTTTGCTACACCCCACTGGGGTGACTGTGGGCAGACTACTGAACTGTTCTTGTGCCTCAGTTTACTCATACACATAACGGAATAATAATAGCACCATTCCCAAACAGTTACTGTGACAATGCAGTAAGATAATGTCTAGAAAGTGCTTAGTAAGGTGTCTGGTACATAGTAAAGCCTGAATATTATCTATTAATTATTATTCTTTGGTAAACTTACTCTTCCCACCAGAGGGGGAAAACGCTACAGGCTTTCACATAGCCTTTCTTCTCCCTTCCTCATCTCTCTTTTCCTGGTGAATAACTGCTCATCTTCTAGGACCCACCTCAGGCACCACCTTCCTCCAGGAAGTCTTCCTCATCTGTTCCCCACTTCTCACCCCAGCCCAGTGTGGCTCAGTTGCCACCTTTGTGTCCCATCATTTCTTCAAAGGATATCTCTACTTCACACATTTTATTATAATTTATTGTTTCTCAAGTTTGTCTTCAGGTTAGTCTTTCAGAGACATCAGAATAATGACTGTTTATCTGACAGTCATTGACAGAGCAGGCTATTACCAAGGGTAACTGTGTCATGCCTGCTTGAACGCAGACCCCTGGGGGCAGCCTTTCCCCTGCTGGCTCCTCAGTCTGGGCTCCACCGTGGCCCATGGAGGGTCTCCAACTCAGACCTGTTTCTAGTTCTCTTCAACTAAGCAAAACAGACAGTTAGGCTATTACCGAGTAATACAGGCAAGAGAAGCAGCCAAGGCACATGTTTGTATCTGAGTTACCCAAATTGGCTGACACCCCAGCTTGCAGTTTCTGGGTAATTGCTCAATCTTCCACTTGGCTTTTGCATGTGTAAATGTGGCTGCAGAGTCCTTCATTTCTGTTGAGTGGCTCCTCCCATCGTCTACCTAACACAGCTTAAAACGTAAAATTTACCTCTCGCTATGTCCACAGTAGCACTTCCAGGCTGTCAGCTGACCTCGCTCCATTAGTATTCTGAGTGGGCTGAAATATTTGGATAGGAGGGTAATTTTCAATTGCCTTGAAGACCTGCATTCTGATTAATCTGCTGTGAACTCTTTTGGTTTGAGAGGGGAAGAGGCCACAGACATACGCATGCACACACACGCGCACACAAAGTCAGTCATAAGTTCACATGCTGCAGACTTTCTATACTTTGGCCCCAGGTTCAGGAAATCCCTTTCTCAGTGACTTGTCACCGTGGCTCACTGTAGTTAGGGAGTAAGCAGAGGGTTTGGTCTCAGATAGTAAGAGCCTCGTGCCAAGCCCAGCCTAGTCCAACCGTACTACCTATGTGACCTTGGGCTATTACTTACAATTCATTACATGCCATTTGTTTTACCCTTGAAATGTCTGTAGAATCCACCTACTTCCCCACAGCTTTCCCACTAACACCTAGTGCAAGCTGCCACCTCTCATCTGGACTATTAAAACAGCTCCACAACTGTTATCCTGGCTTCTACCCCTTCTCTCCCAAAATGTATTCACACAGCTCTATTTAAAACCCAGGACAGTGCTTCTCTGCTCAAAACTCCTCAGTGGCTTCCCCTCACATTCAGAAGAAAATTCAACATCCCGCATGGCCTTGAAGGGCACTTGTCATGAGGTTCCCACCCCCACCCCCACCTCATTACTTTTGACCTCATCTTCTGCTCTTGCCCACACTCACTCGCTTGCTCACTTCCAACCATACCAGCCTCCTGGTCTACAGGGAAGTGGGCAAGATAAACAGTGCTTAGAGATTTAGAACAAGACACATAGAGTCTGCCACTTCTGTATAACCCCCAGGAAAGCGGCTCAATCTCATGGAGCCGGTTTTCTCTTCTAAAGTGAACACACCACTACCTACGTGGCAGCGTCATCCTAAGGATTAAGTAAATATAAAGGAAATATAAATATATTCCTTTATATAAAGCAGTCAGCCCAGGAACTGGAATACTATTGGCCCTAAATCAGGAAGTGGTGGCTACTGGAGTGAGGGGTAAGGCAAGGACTTGGTGGAAGGGAGCAGGTGGTCTGAAGCGGGAAAGCAGCGTAGGAGTGTTCCCTAAAACACTGAAACAGAATAACACCCTTCCTCACAACCAGGTCTTCAATTTCAAGCCTAATTTCTGCTGAAGTTCAGCCCAAGCCATTTCTTTTGATGCTCTTTGCAGAAATATTTATACTCCTTCCTATCACTTAGCCATCTGAATGCACTGTTAATCTCGCCTGCACAGCCCACAGCTCTATTGCTCTGGCCTAACGGAGGCCAATCCCTGGAAGAATTTATTCTCTGAAGCCCGATTCATCTTGATTGCCTCTCATGCCCCGACTCCAAGTTCTTCATATCACTACTCAGCCGTGGGTTCCATTTAATAAAGGCTCCACTCATGCTGAGGGGGAGCTCTCAGTCTTTGCCAGTGAAATTGGCTCACTTATTTTTCAGGCTTCATGGAATCTGCCTGGTTTCACTGTTAAATGAACAATGGTAGCCTGGCGGCTCTGCCAAGTCTGTTTTTTGCTCTTTGAGCAGACACCGCATGGCCACACTTTTCCATTGCCAAGGAGGTGGCCAGGGTTTGCTGTTCAGACTCTCACCTTTCTTCTTACACAGATACACACTAGCCCAGGTCTGGTGCCTGCTAAATATTTTTCTTTGTTCAGCTGTAGGTTCAAGACTTCAGTGTTCCTGGGTCAAGAGTTTATTTTGAGCTACGGAGTCTCAGAATAAGTAGATGTTGGACCAGAATCTTCTAGAGTAGTTGGAATTTTATTAAGCTAAATGTGCAAATAATGTAAAATAATGTTTAATAGCTCAGCGAATTGGGTGAGTGCTGCCCATTGGACTTAAATAACAGCACTGAATTTGTTGGCCAGCAAGTCAAGGAAAAATATAAAGATAGCTTCCCTGTGAGCTCTCTTGACTGGCTTCGTAAATGTCCCTACACTGACCAGATTGTTTAATCTCCCAGAGGCTCTGTGGACCTCAGGAGTCAGGAACTGCAGAGAGTGCTTTAAACTAATTGACACATATGACCCATCTTCGAATATTTCTTTATACAGAAATGACTCAAAAAAGTAATGTTTTAATGAGCCCTCTAATTCAGTGGTTCTGTAATTTTAAGATACTCAAGAGTTATCCCGAGACTAGGGAGATGTTAGAAGCTCTGATTCCTGGAGATCCTGATTTGCCACATCCGAGATGGAGACCAGAAATCCGTCTCTTATAAGCACTCTGAGGGATTCTGCAGCAAATGCTTAGAAATTCCACTTTCGAAAAACTCGGGGACAGTGGGAGGAAATTGAAACAGTTTCATAATGAATGATTCCACCACTTCAGGTGCTAATTCACATAATGTTTGCCTCCATTTAGCTACTGTTCATTTATCAAGGTTTTCTGTGAGCAGAGGGCTGAAAGAACATTATGTTTACTCCTCACAACAACACCACAGGGTGACTTATTCTCCTTCCCACTTTGCAGATGATACGATTGAGGTTCAGGGTAGCAAAAAAAGTTTTCTAGTAGCCTGGAATTTGAACCGAAGTCTTAGATTTTTTTTTTCTTTTCCTAAACTAGCCTTGATGGTTCAAAACATTATAACAAACATTTGGGTCTATTTTGTTTATACCAAAAATTCGTTTTTGCTGAATTTTTTGAATTCCATGAAAAACTTTCACTGAGATGCTATTTGGCACTACATGGTTGCCAGAACGTGAGTCAGTCCCCCCGGTGCGAGCACTCGGTGCCCTGCACCCGCCTCTTCTCACGAGTTCAGACAGTTTGGCTAGTCACAGAGACACTGGCTGGAGCCTCGTTCTCCAATTTTTAGGTAGGAAATCTGAGTCACCAAGAGACAGGGCCAATTTTATTTTTTGGATGGGGGAATATATTTTCTCCACCTGGTATTGTAACCTGCCTGAATGTAACCACTTTTTCCAAAAATGATAAGGACCCAACATACTTGGTGTTGTGCGAGGTCATTATCATATGAGAATCTCTTTCCCAAAGCAGCTGACAGCGGGAAATACAGGGAGTTGGTGTTAACAGACCAGTCCTCTGTGCCTAAAAAAAAGGCCCAAGTTAGAGCCACAACATGAATGCTTTGATTTTCTTTTTTAATTAATTAATTTATTTTTATTCAGTTACAATGTTGCTGTGCTTTTAAGGTAGTGAAGCTGGGTATGAGCAGGAAGACAGCTCTAGCAGAAGACTGCTGTCTTGTCTCAGATTTCTGCTGATGTCTTATGTAATTTCTCTTCCCTTCCCTTCTTCTTGCCGCTGAAGAATGATAAGCAGGGTGACAAAAGCCATCTTAGAGTCTGAATGGCTGAGAGAGAAGGAACATGGTGACTCTGAGGCTTTACTGACGGACTAATAGATTAGCTTCAGCCCCTACATTGAATATTGAGCCAACATCTTGGCAGAATGATTGGTGTTTGTGTAGGACAAGAGATGCTGGACTAGAAACTTCAGGGATGCTTTGGGAGAATAATAGCAGAGATTTATACAGCAGCTGCTTGTCTCATCCTTGGACTTTTCAAAGCTTCCCCCATCTTTCATCTCTTGAAGCACAAGAATTCCTCTCGTGTAACAATACTTTAATTCCATTTTAATATCCTTATCCATCAAAGAGAGTTTTACAGTTTAATTTTATGGCCTTAGAGCACACTCATACTACATATTGCAACTATTTGAACTGCTTCATAGAGACATATGGGGCCATTACATTAGCCCTGAGATTTCCAGACAGTCACATGAATATAATTCATAAATTATTTTACCCTTGTAAGTCTGGGCCTAATAACCATTGATCAAACAGGAGATTTCAAAAGAGAGTAGGGATAATTTGATCGTAGCCACCGTTGAGCTTGTTCATCCAAATCCTTTTAAAGCTTCCTTTGACAAAACATAACTTCTAGCCACGGGGAAATGAGGAGAAACTGGCTGGATAGAGAAGCTTATCTCTCTGCCAGTGTAAGATTTTCCCCCAACCTCATGGACTTCATCTTATTTTCCAAACTCTGGGTATGAAACACATCATTTCCCTTTCCAGGGTATTTTGAGGCTCAGCAGGAATTTGGTTGGGACATATTTTCCTGAGCATCTGCCTGCATTCTCCTGCCTTAAATATTTAAAATCTCTCTTCTTTTAGTCACGCTCACAGCCTGAGCGCCTTGCAGAATGCTGGAACGGTCTTTAGAGATCACCTCATCCAATACCCTCATTTTAATCTCTGAATCCAAGTTTCCCTCTCTTCTAGCGGCTCTTTAGAAATGAAAACAAAAGGAATATAGTTTCAGCCCCTGGCCTGAATCTCCGAGAAACACCCTGGGCCCTGCCAAATGATTTGCCTGCCAGCAGCGACTCTGTGGCATCACCGAGCTGCTCCCCAGTCTTCATGACACTACCAGCTAGTACCTTAAAATAACTCGTAGCTGGAAACCTGAACGTCAGACTCTGAATTCCGGCTTTCTATTTCTTTTCAGCTCAGTCTTTTTCTTTTGTGAAAGAGCTCCATCACTAAGACTTGAGTGTGCGCATGCTCAGCCCCCTTCTCTAGGGGGCCCAGAGAAAACGAGGTGATGGTGCTACCTGGCAGTTAGTGAGCACTCGCTGTGTGCCAGGCGCTCTGCCGAGTACTTACACGTGTTGGCTTTCTGTAACCCTCCTCAGATCCCATGAGTTAGTTATTACCACTCCTGTTTCTCATTTGAGGGACTGAGAGTAGGTCACAAAGCTTTGTGAGGGGTACAGCCAGGATTTTAATCCATACAGTTTAGCTCCAGAATATACAGAGGTGGGCAAAAGTAGGTTAAGTTACCAGCCATCATTATCTAAAAGATCTGTCCTAAACAAGGATGTGAAATAACAATAATAAGAAGAAAAATAATACAAATAAGTAATATTGTACTGTAATTAATAAATTAATAAGTAAATATTGCCAGAATAACATTGTTTTATACGCACAACTGTAAACATACTTTTTCCAACCTCTGTATACTCTTTCTTTTTTTTGTCCTCACCCGAAGACCTTTTTTCATTGATTTTAGAGCGAGAGGAAAGAGAGAGAGAGACACTGATATGTAAAAGAAACATGACTTGGTTGCCTTCTTGTATGCACCCCAACCGGGGGTCAAACCTGCAACCTGGGTATGTGCCCTGACGGGGAATTGAACCTGTGAGCTTTCAGTCCACAGGACAATGCTCCAACCAACTGAGTCACACCAGCCAAGGCTACTCCTGTATATTCTTAATTGTCATTCTATTCTGTCTCCAAAAAAAGAAGGTGTAAACAAGAAATCATCTCACATTACCAACTTGGGTAGTTAAAAAGGAGCTGATTATTTTATATATGCCACTGAAATAACTGAGACCTTATCCTAAGCACAAGTCTGTCCTTCCTGCTTCCTATCATGCTAGCTTCTAGAATCTTAATTATATATCCTCAGTCCAGGAAGCACTTTGTTTGTATGGCCCTAAAGAGAGAACACTGGTTGTCTGTTGAAGATTACCATTCTTTTGGCTGCGGTGCTACATGGTTTCACTGAAACATTGGCAGACTAAAGGCTTGGTCACGAACCCCACCCAGCAGCCTGGTGGTCCTGGAGCCTGATACAATCCCTGCCCCTTAAGAAGGGTGGTGATATCAGGCTCCTGCTCCTGTCCTGGGGCAGCCGGGGGTTCTCCAGGTGTAGAAGCGAAGAGAGTGCCTCTTTTCAGATCTCCTATTCTGGGTGTACTCACCTACAGAATCTCCCTACCTCCATAAACTCAAGTTCACAGTCATTTGCATGCATGGTTGGTTCTATAGCTTCTCTGTTTTATACACATGCCCACATACACACCCGCCATAGCCATTTCCCCCCAGACACTTCTGCAAGGGCCTGGAGCCTAGAACCAGCCCCTCCTCCTAACTCGGCACTCTAGCCCTGAAATCTCAGCCTCAAAATCCATCCTATTTCCTGTTTCAGGATAAATGACATTTCCTCAAAAGAAATCCCCCCAACCCCTCCCTCACAACTCCTCATTCAAGGTAGGACATGATAACATGCTACAATGGTAGCAGATGGAATATGTCTTTGCCACTCCTGGTTTTCACGAGAAGGAACTTCCTTTAAACACTCTGGCTGATCTCCCCACCCCTTACTCTTCCCTACAGACATAGAGCTAGTAGGTGAGTTAGGTCAGGAGGAGTGCTGGAACCTTATTCCTCACTCCTCTTTCAGCTGACAGCCAGCTGCCCTTAGGAACAGGCATTCTGCTCTGCTGTTATTAGAGAACTTGGCTTACGCGTGTAAGCTTCCTACTAATGGGCCCAGAATTAGACAAATTGAGCCCTCAGTCACAGGCAATGCTGGAAAGCTTCAGCTTCTCACCAATGTGTGTTGCTCCTGCACAATTACTACATGGGGGCAGCAACAGCTAGAGTTGTCATTCGCCAGAAGTGTCCGCAAGACCTGTGCACTATCTTGTCCAACCCTCAAAATATCACTATGAAGAAAATTGGACTTTAGATTAGCCAAGTGATTTACCAAGTTCATACCATGAGTGTCTTAGCTCAGGTCTTTACAAAACAACACTTGGACAAAACTCACATACCAATACTTTATTGGGATCTGTGTGTGTGAGCAATTCCAGGGAGTTATAAATGAAGGAAAAGGAGAAGTGAGGCAAGGAAGGAAGGAAAGCAGATTCTAAATGGTGCTTTACTGCGAGCTTTTCTCCGCAGCTGTGTGCTTGGTTGCATGGGGTTCTCTGGAGAGTCTGAACATCCACGTGGAATGCTGCATCCGAGAATAACCCGCCGCAGGGAGTGTGGCACGCAGTTGCTCTGCAGGCCTCTTCCTATGTCCCATCTTTCTTTTGTTGTCTGTCCCACGTGGTGGTAATTTTCCGGCACTTTCAGCTTGTGTCACCTGTCCCCTCTTGGCAAACATTTTGGGAGGGCAGAGCCTCATGGATCCTGTCAGCTGGTCTTAGGTGCAGAAGTCACTGTGACTTCTGCTACAAAGGGCTCAATGAGGGGAGAGACCACTGGCAGCGTCACAGGGAAAGACCTGGACTTTCTGCGGCTGACTTGCCACGAAGCCTCCTGGGCTGAGCATAACAGGTGAGCCTAGGACAGGCAGTAAGTGGTGGAGCAGAGTCTAACCCATGACAGTGCTTTTCTAGATAGAGCCCAGTCTTGTGGCCACTTGTGCTATAGTCCATGTTCAAGGAATAACCAACCTCACCCAAGAAAAGTCAGTTCAACACTGTGCTGGTTATCGGGAGAAGGGCCAAGATGGGATCTTTATCAGGTAGGGCTCTCCAGAGAAATGACCAATAGGATAGATGTGGAGAGAGAGATAACTTTATTTTAAGGGATTGGCACATGTAACTATGGGGCTGCAAGTCTGAAATCTGTAGGAGAGGCCAGCAGCCTGGAAATTCAAGTAAGAGTTGATGTTGCAGTCTTGAGTCTGAAACAGGCAGGGTTCTATGTTGCAGTTTTGAGACCAAATTCTATCTTCTCAGCTTTTGCTCTTCAGGCCTTCAAATGATTGGATGAGGCAGCAAGACCAAAACCCAACAGCTGGGTACCATAGCCTAGTCAAGTTGGCACACAGAATTAACTATCACAGGATCCATCCTTCATCTGGAATTAGACAAGATTAAGAATTGATCCTTGGGGGGGACTGAGAGAACTTAGAAGTTAGTAGACCGAGGAAACCGCAGTTTCCAAGCAGAGTCTATCACAGTTGTTACTTCCTTTATCTTAATAAAGCATCCTTCCAATGCCTTGTGGCTGCTCTGCATTCAAGCTGGGGAAGACATTTCTAGGCTCTCCAGTAACGCAGTCTCTGGTCAGGTGTCTGCCCAGAGGGGCTCTTCGTGCCTATATTCATGATAAACGACTCTAAGGAAACTCTCTGAGAGGTTTAACTCGCTCACATAAAGAGTAGGAGAAGGAAATATTTCCCTCTATGGTGTTCCCTCGGCACAGGCACCATCAGAGCAAAGTCCTTCAAACTGATGGCATAGTAGACATGGTTCCTGGGAAAGAGGCAGCTTTGAATGGCCAGATAGTGATTCCCTGAGTACTGACAATGGCTACGACTTCAGGGTAGGCACTCAAGACAGGATTCAAACCCGTACTGCAAGATGGATATTTACCAGATGAGAAAATTGAAATACACAGAATTTAATTAACTCATCCAGCTTTACTGAGTGAGAAATGGCTGATCTAAAAGGAGCTATTTTTCACTGTAATTGGAATTGGAAACTGCCAATTAATTATGATAGCAGTTCTGAACACCTAAGGATTGGGGTGAGCCTGCTGAGACTGGTATCCTACTTAGAGTAGGCAGATGGGGGAATGGGCTTCAGACAAGATGTTTTCACTGGGTAAGCAGCCTTTTATTTGACAGCATGACCCCATTCACTGAAATCTTGTACAACTCCAGTTGATGAAGGATGGAGGAGCCTGGGCACCACCTGAGACACCCCTCCTGTCTCCGCCAACAGCCTCCGAGGCACTGTCATAAAATTGCAAAACAAGGTCAAAGTTTGGAAACTGCCACCTGCCCCCAGCCCTCAACTCAGCATGATCAGTGGTGTACTCTCTAAAAGCGTCCTCCCTTGGGTAGTAAGGTGTTAACATGAAACTCTTCTTATTTCAGTTTCTGTTCACAGTAAATGCCAAATTCCAAAATAAATTGTGAGGCAGACTGCTATGGCTTGTCTACATCATTTTGGGTACAAAAGGGCCAAATTGTTAGAGACTGGAAATGATCTCGTGTAGAAAAGTTTAGAAAGTCCCTTCCCTACCATCATCTCACTTCAAGGGAAAGCAACTTCAATGGGTTCACTTGGAGAGCTGGACACCTGCAACCTCTGATTGGCAGGCACAGGGAACCGAGGGAAGATGAAGTGAGGAAGGCTCGGCCCACTGCTTTGCCAGTGAAGCAGAGGAGAAATGCAGCATTGGGAAGGAACTGCACTTTCAGACTGCTTGTGTGTAAAAGTAAACCATGGTGGGGTTTTTTAAAAGATCTTCTTTATTTTTTTTTGGAGTTTTATTTATTTTTTAAAATTAATTAATTTATTTTTATTCAGTTACAATTGTCTGCATTTTCTCCCCTTCCCTCCACCCCACCCCAGCCAGTCCCACCTCCCTCCCCAACCTCTACCCTCCCCCTTGATTTTGTCCTTGTGTCCTTTATAGTAGCTCCTATAGACCCCTCTGCCCACTAATGGCCACCCAAAGGGCACTAAAGCCTCAGCAGAAGAGAAACTGGAGGAAGATTCATAAGGGCAGAGGCGACAGAGGCAACCATCAGACTAGAATGCATTTCCCCTCGATGGAGGGAATGTGGGCATAAGTCCATTTGCTGCAAATCAGCCAGCACAGCCTTTCTTGCCCCCCTATTCCATTTCCATTCCTTTGTTTCTCCTGGAAGGGTGAGAAGAGGCAGCGATGGAGCTGGAGGAGGAGAAGCAGCAAGAGGCAGTGGAACTGAGAAGGGCCACACCCCTTTGACATCCCTGGCGAGACTTAAGGCTGTGTTTTTGACTTTAAGTAGCTGCAGAACTTTCTTTTACATAAACAGATAGTCCTGGGCTTGTCCAAATTTCAACCAGGGTAGGGAAATACTACTACTCTCAAAGACCAGATTTAAAGAGAGAGTGTGGGATCAAAATCTACTTTTATTTGTCTGTACTCACACATTCTGTTTATTTAACACACTAGTTTTGTTATGTGATGAATTGTAGACTCTATGACTTCTTCCTACGTATTCTAACCTAACCTTCAAGAACTCACGGATCAAAACTTTCTGTATAACAGTTCTTGGAACATTTGACAAAAGCTTCTTCTGTCTCTCCTGAACTTCTCACCATGCTCGTTTCTGTGGACCATGGCTTCGCAGTTCCCTCGCCCCTGGGCTCCCTCCTCCATCCCTGCTGCCCTTGGTCTTGCCTCTCACCCATATGGAGCCCAAGTCTGTGTCTACCACTCCAACTGTGGAGGCTCTGTTCTCTTTGGTGACTGCGAGAAGAATTCTTAATGGTCTTCAATGGTAAAATGACCTTACTCTGAGCCTGTGAGGACTTCTGACCTTTGCTTTCTCTTCCCTCAGTCATCAAGCTCAAGTCCATAAGCTCTGCTACAAAAACATCTGCCAAGATCTGGGTACCAGTGACTGTGGCCACAGCTTTCAACTTTCTGTCCCATTACCAGCCAGTTTCACCAATCCCCCTCTCAACATTGCTTGCTTTTAACCGTCTCCTGAACCATTTTCTCCTCCTTCAAAGAGGATTTAATATTACTCTCTACTTATTTTGCATTGACTTTGGCATGTATCAGTGTTAACCGTTCTTGACATTTTGGCCTGTTCTTTAGAAAAACCCTTGTACAACATTTCAACAGGAACTACCCCCTAGAAATGGTATCAGATAGCATCTGCCATCATAGACAGCAACAGTGCTGTTTCCCAAGATATCTTTATGAGAAACAGCTGGCCCCTGCCTGCACCATCTGACAGATAAACGGCACTATCGAAACCTAAGTGGGCTTCTTTTTTCTTGGGATGGGGGAAAACAAAACACTAGTGAGTAAACAGAAAATTATGACACTTTCTTTTCTCTTGTTTTCTTTTACTTAATCAAATCATTTTCTAAAGAGAAGGTTTACCAACAAAATTTGAATGATTCGAATGCAAGTTAGTAGATGAGCTAAGCAAACCATTAATTCAAATTAAAAATCATTATAAATATAATTCAAGCCTTAAACTGCAGAGAAAGGGCCTAGCAGCCTATTCTAGTGATTTCAGTACACGCGGCACATGCAGCTGGTGTGCATGAAATGATTTATGGACTGGGTATCAAAAGGCAAGTTGTCAGTGTCAAGGCCATCGGCCCCCAAACTTCCAGAGATGATCGTATTTCACCGGAATCTGTAGAGTAACTGGTATTAGGTTGATACAGTAGTTTTATTTTTTCAAATACGTTCATGTAAGTTTAATTTAGTGCCAAATTCCAGAATGTAACAAAAATAGAAGTTAAATTCTTTTTGATGATTAGAACTTGTGTTACCCTCCCTGCATTAGCAAGCGCCACCCTGAGGGGCCTACCTTCCCTACTGAATGGTCTGTTCAAAGGCCACCATTTACCCAAGGTTGCTGACAGCATCAGTGCTGAGACTATTATGTGAGGCACTCTCAAGATGAAGGCTTCTTACAGCCTTGAAGAAAAATTATAGTTCCCTCTGAGTGTATCTGCAGTAGGGATTCCCAACTGTAATCGGGCAGTCCCTTCAGCTGTGGGCACTGTGTACCCTGTGGATCATGTCAAGAGGAATCTCAAAATTCTCCTACAAAAACTTGAAGAACTAAAATAAAAAAAAATAAATGTCACTTGGATCTCTTCTCTCCCGTTCCCTTCTCCCATATAAATTGCCATTGAACAAGCAATAATGAGCAGGAAAATCTAGAATCAAACTCAGCATCCTCTCTCTACAAAGTAGCTCTTCTTCCTCGATTTTGAGTTTATATTCATTGTTCCAGCATGTCTAACGTAGGAGGTGCTCAGTAATTGCGTCTTTGCTTGAATTGGATAACCTGTCTAATATTTGCAACATTATTGTATTTTAAAATTTATTAGCTTTTACATTTATTATTTAGGCCTCACAACATCCCTGAGGCCCTGAATACTGAGAAGAGAGAGATTTGTTAACATTTCAGGACATGGAATTGCTTAGTGGCGGAACTGGAGTCAGAATCATTGTCTCCTAACTTGAACTCATTTGTTCTCTTTCCCAGATTCCATTAATATCATATATGTATAAATACCTAAATATTTATATGTGGTAACAGTAACTCAACTAAGAAAACTCAAGAAATAAAAACATGTATTTTCTCCTTCTGTTGATGCCATATCTAGGAGCCCTTTGCTGGAACGAAAATGTCATCAGAGCAATGTTGAATGTTTCTAGTATCATAAAAATAATAAAAAATATATAACTGACTCGATTTAAAATGTGTTCTATCAATCAAGAAAAAAAACACCTTCACTAAGATTGATGTGACATATAATGCTCTTCTTCCTCACCAGACTGTAAGCTCTGTGAGGGCAAAGGCCAAAGCAACGTGCTCGTCATTGTCCTCCCCGCACCTCGCTGTGCCTAACTAACACTGTCACCCGAGAGAGTATGAACAGTGGCTGTTTAATCAACTGCTCAGTGATATTTGTTATTCATTTCTCATTTATAAAGAAGTGGATTCTTTACCCCTCTGTCAAAACAAGGGGGAATAAGACATGGCCTCTTCCTCAAGGAGTTCACAGCCCAACAAGGAAGAGAGGCTTATAAACAGATGTTTGTGCCACAAAACAGTCAGTGATCTAGGAGAGGTTTGAGCTGAACACGGATGAGAGGGTGTCTAACTCCACCCTTGGAAATCAGAAAAGCTTTTCTTTCTTTTTTTTTCCTGTTTGGAATTCTTTTTTTTTTAAATTGTCTTTTTTTTTTTTAATTGTTGTTCAAGTACGGTTGTCTCTATTTTTCCCCCACCCCAGCCATCCCCACTTCCCACCCTTGATCCTACCACCCTGTGGTTTTGTCTATGGGTCCTTCCTACGTGTTCCTGAAAACCCTTCCCCCTTTTCCCCTCATTATCCCCTCCCACCTCCCCTGTAAATGAGTGGATCAAAAAACTGCGGAACATTTGCATATTGGAATACTATGCAGCAGAAAGAAAGAAGGAGCTCCTACCCTTCGTGACAGCATGGATGGAACTGGAGAGCATTATGCTAAGTGAAATAAGCCAGGTGGCGAAAAACGAATACCATATGATCTCACCTATAAGTGGAACCTAATCAGAAAAGCTTTTCAGGGAAGAATTCCTTTTAGCTGGTTCTTGGAGTGTGAGAGGTCAGAGAGAGACACGGTGGAGTACACAAAGACTCCTCAATAAAGAAATCTGAGAAAAAGAATATTTTCTCTCAGGAACTTAAAAGTTATTATTATCTAAATGGACTCTTTGGGCTTTTGTTTTGTTTTGACATTTAGAATCATACAAATTATTCTCCATTAATCAAATTTTTCCCCTCCCTGTATTTTTTGGCTCCAAATACCAAGCTGCAGACCAATTGTTCCCCTTAGCTACATTCTCACGTGATGATTACTTTTTCCTAAATCTGAAAATTGTGATTTGAAGTGATAGTCAGCCTTGACTACATTTGTGTTCTTCTGCTTGTTTCATTTTCACAACATCGTTTTCCACATTGTAAGACGTAAATACCATTTATCAGCCGGTATCATTTATTTATCTTCTCCTAAATAAGTAACCACTCAAATGAAGAAATAAAACCAAGATTCTTTAAAACAAACAATCAAAACATCATTTATACTAGTCTGAAGGGAAAAAAGAAATTTAAAAGTACACTTGGTAAAATCAATTGTATTAGACCATGAAAATGTTGATCTTGTTCATTTATATCTGTGTATTCAAGAACTAGAAGTTCCTCTTTGAGATAAACAAAACATTGCCATGTTTAAAATGTCTTAATGAATAACATAATCCTTTTTGGGGGAAAACACCACCAAGTCTTGTGCTAATAATAGTTATGAGATGTTGTGTGAGCATTAGCATGTTTACTTAATATTTTGTTCAAAGGATCAGAGTTAAAGAAAAAGAACTGATTACGATGCTGGTTACATGACTGTATACATTTGTTATAATTCATAGAATCATACATTTAAAAGGTTAATTTTATTAGATATAAATTTAAAAAAATAAAATAATTTAAATTTTTAAAGAAAAGAGATGAGAGTGAGGGAGCAAACTTACAGTTTTATCATTTGGAGAAAATTAAACTCTGAGTTCTTCCCCTGACACTGCTCTGGACTCCTTTCCAGAAGGCAAACACTAGGTACATTTCAAGCAGAAAAATTAAAACCAATTACCCACACAGCCAGGCCAAGAATGAAGAGCAGAAAACTTGGGATTTGACAAGAAGGAAAGAGATCCAAGACAGGAAATTGACTTGGTCAGACGCGTGGAAAATCAAGGCAACCCACAAGGTCATTAATGGAGGTCCCCATAAGACAGCCTCTGCCTCTGCACCCCGCCCTGAGCCCTGGCGCTCTCCAGCTGGGAGGATTTATTTCAGAGGAGCTGTGCCAGCACCTTTCAAGGGAAACACAGTCGGAGCACGTTTTACCGAGCGATACTGCAAAGGAGGCACAGGTGGCATGCTGGAAGCGTCTTCCTTGGGAAGGAAAGAAGGAGGCAACCACAGCCAGTGCCCCCGATCTCGGTCTAAGGAAACTCAACTCCACTGAACAGATATTGCAGGCCCAAAGCTGAGCAAGGGAAAGCCCAGTTAAGAAGGCTTCGTTCTTTGAGAAAAATAGAAGCAGTGTCTTTTCCTGTCTCCCATTACTGAAACACAGTGAGAGGCAAACACATTAAGATGGTCATTAGAAATGACCTAACGATAATGGGACTGAAAAGCGTTAAAAAGGATATGGAAGTGGATTAACATCATTGGATAGAAGCCAGTGTTAGATCAAGCCTGCACAAGGATTAGCCAAAGAGGTTATGGATGAATGCATAACCCTAAGCCAAGCACTTCTGTGAGCCCAACAGTCTGTGCCCGGTTAGAACTGATCCTCAGAGAAAATGCTGTAGTTTTACATGAAAAAGAGGAAAAATACATATAGCCAATCTTCCAAGACAAAAATTAAAAATTGCTGCATGTTTGCACCCTATATTCCTATATATTTACTAGTGGCAAGATCTTAGGAGGTTATTTTTTTATTCGTGCCTCAGTTTCTCTATCTGTAAAATGGGTGAGAACGTTGTTGTATTGAGTGATAATATACGTAAGGCACTTTAAACTGTGCCTGGCACATAGTGAGTGCTATATAAATGTTAGTTAATGTGGTTGTCATACAATAAACATTCTAGATAAGAGTTGGTTTCTGTATGCCAGTTTTAAGATGTAAATATCATTTATCAGCCGAGTGTATTCTAAAATAACCCTAAAGCTGACCAAGGTCTGTGAACCATACAGAAGTTTATTTATAAAATTCCTGGAGTTTTCTTGCTGAGCCTTTTACTAAGACTTCCATTGGTTCTTTTGAGATTTTTGGTCCTGTCTCCTTTGAACCCAATTCCAGTATTGCTAGTTACCCAAACCCTTATTACTAGAATACCAGTCAAGTGGGATAAATCCTGGGCTGGCAGTCCGATTGCTCCATATCTAATTATTTGTCTGGGTCACCTGTCAGTCACTTCCCTTTCCCGATCACATGACTCCTCCCATCACAGAAGAGGACTGGATGAGGGTAACATCCGTGCTTTCTGTGAGTTGTGACATTTTCTTATTCAATTACACCATTTTAGGTGATTTTTACATTTTTCATTTGAATATCCTTGTTGCTGAGATGAAGTACAAGAGGACTTTGCTTGTGATTCTGATATGCTTCCGCAAGTGTCTTCTGGATGTCTTTACCTGGGTACTTATTCCCTTCAGGGCTCCTCCACCTCTGTTGTGAAAGCAGATCTTCGCCTTTCCTATCATCCCATGCACCCTACACCATTTCCCTCCTGAGATTCCTGAGAGTAACCCACTGTTCTCTTAGTGCCCAGTGCAAAGCTTCGGATGCCCCTCATCTTCATTGTCTCTACATCTCCCTTGTCCATCTCCTCTCTGTCATCTTTAAGCAGCCACCCACGTTTGGCCTTTTAAAAAAGAACTTTAGACAGAGGGGAACAGAGAAAGAGAGGGAGAGAAACATCCATCAGCTGCCTCCTGTGTCCTGACCGGGGATGAAACCAGCAACCTTTCACTTTTCGGGATGATGCCCAGCCAACTGAGGCACACCAGTCAGGGCTGTGGTCAGCCTCTTCCAGGTCTCTTTGACTAGTGCTTCTTACAGGTTAATGTGCATTTGAATCACCTGGGGGGCCTTTTCAAATGCAAATTCTGATTCTGCAGGTCGGGGACAGGCAGAGTTTCCATATTTCAACTAGCTCCCAGATGGTGACAAAATTGCCGGACCCCCACCACACTCTCTCGAGCAAGGCACATCTTCTAGTGAGAACCCCAGAATCCAGATGTTTTCTGTTTTAATCCAATTTTCAGGTTAGTGTTGCTAAGCTTTGATCTTGTTCTTCCTCCACCCCAAATGTTATGGCTTACATAATTCAATAGTAAATAAAATCTCTTCACAATAAAACTTCAACCTGTGTTTCTGTCACCTTAACATTTACAATCCCTAGCCTACATGTAATCTAATTTTTCTAACTAGCCTACATGTAATCTAACTGGTGGCTTTCAGCCTCTATCCTTGCTCAGGCTTGAAATGCCATCTTTCTCTTTTTATTTGTTGTTCAAAATTTTATAACTCCTTATATATACAAATACCACTCAGTTTCTCACAACATTTTTATTTCCTGGAATTCATCATCTATTTTAAAGGCCCATGGTGCTTTGTTTACTTTCTTTATGATAATCAGCATTCTGCTTTGTAATTTTATATATTTATGCATTTGCCACCTCTCCCATCAGACACAGGGCTTTTTAAGAGGATGCTTCAAAGCAGGAAACAACTGTTTAGAGCAAGTGGTTGGAAATACTCCATCACTAATTATCCAAACTCATACAGGCTGAAATATGAAACAAATTTTTAAAAAGGGCATAGACAGCTTCATAAGGCTTTGTACTATTAGCCATTATTGAGGGTGACTAGGTTAGGGGGCATGCCTCCTACTTTGCATTTATTTACCCTATATTTCTGAGTGCAGCCCCTACAGCAGACCCCATGCTGAGGGCTGTGCCAGGACCCAAAGGGTAAGGCCAATATCTTAAAGGCCCTTGCTGTCCGGTGGGAGCGACAGCGAGGGGGTACCGCTGAGGACTTCCACCATGAGGCACTTGGGCCCCTGCCTGAGGCAGGGTTCTGTACAGGAGGAGCAGGGAGTGTGGTCCCTGAAATAACTATTTTGTTCTGAACACCTATGGCTCTGGAGACAGCATACTTATTAAGCAAACGCCGTGAGGGTTTGTCTAGAAATATGTTTTCAATGTAATTCTGTCTCTGCATCTGACAGCCTCCCTTTCCAATGTTTATAGCCACCACCTGTGCTTCCATTTTTCACGCCAGTGTCTCCGTCTGAGGCTGACACACTTCACTTTACAGTAACGCAAAGGGAACAGGGAGTGTCTCTCGTGAGCCTCAGCCCCCTACTCACCCATGAGTGACTCTCCAGAGAATTGAGTCTCATGGGCACATCAGCTGCCTGTGTGAGGAAGAAGAGCAGTGTTGTCCTCAAGCTTATTGATGAGGCCAAGTGAAGACTAGTTCGCTAGTTCGTTCACGACTTCCGCCTCTCCTACAAGATCACATTGTTAAAAACCATAAATGTGTGATTCCCAAGCATTCCTTCTTATACTAAGACAATTAAAAGAATTTTAGAGATTGAAGGTAGTTTAGAGTGAGGCAAGTTCATTCCCTCATGTTTTTCCTCGGCGAGGAAACTGAGGTCCATGATTACACATTAGTTTAGTGACAGAGTGAAACCTTAAACTTAAGTCTTCTGAGACTAGGGCTATGTGGCTAAGTAGGAAGGGAGAATAATATAGATAAATAGGTAGATAGGTGATAGAGACAGAGTGGCTAAGTGGGAGGCAGGAAACCATATAACTTTACCATTTAGCTATCTCGCTAGCTATCTTGCTAGCCAACTTACTTACGTATTTCTATGTGTGTATCTTCTCTACATGTCAGGTATTGTGTGTTTAGTGCTTTAGATGCTTTATCACATTAAATCTTGATGATATTACCCCAATTTTAAGGGACAGGTATCACCCCAATTCTGCAGATGTGAAATCTGAGCTTCAGAGAGGTGAGGGGATTGCCAAGAGCAAGTGTATGGATGATGCGCCATGCTCCCAAGCCCGTGCTCAAGGGAAGACTTTACCTGGTGGCTAAAAGCAAGGGGCCCTGCCAGCTGATGGTATGAGAGGGGCAAAAAGGAAACAGTCTTTATCCTTAGATGATAAGGATATCCTTATTCCACCTTTTGCGTTACTCTTTCTTCTTTTTTCTGAATCTTAGGGCTCAGCCTGTGAGGACTCCACACCAAGAGGCTTCTCCAGCTCTTGTGCCTCCTTGCCTCTGGCCTCCTGGCTCACCTCCTCCGGGATGACACCCACTCCAGGACCTCCACCGTCCTCCTGCCTCAAACGCTTGCCATGTTATATAGCAACTCCTTGAATACCGTCATTTTGTTCAATGTAGTTTCATTATCACGTTGACGAGTTACTGTAGGAACTTAACTCTTGTTTATATCAATTAACCTATGATAAAATGGGTTTCATTCTATGTCATCCTGCTTGACGTTGCAGATCCTATCGATGGCTTTGTGAGGATTTAAGTATTTTCAAGCTGCAGCCCATTTTCCCAGCTGTAGGCACTCATCAGCAGTTGCCTGCTAGCACAAACTGATTTGTAGAATATGGGACTCACTTCTCTCCTACTCCACCTCCCTTTTAGAGTTTCCATTCCTTTAATATATTTCTTTCTTTGATATCTTATATTTTCCTTCACTATGCTTCCGAAGACAATGCTAATCCTACCTTCTCCATGAAGTCTTCCTCCCCCAGTTGATTCACTTATTAGAGACACGTTTGATGAGCACTTACCATATGACAGGCCCACACAGTGGAAAGTAAGACAAATGCAGTCTGTGCCCTCACGGAGCGCACAGTCTAGTGGGAGCTGTACATAAGTGACTGAGCTCTTGTAATGCTGCTCTGAAAGAAAAGCACAGGGCGGGGACAACAGACTTTTAAATCTTCCACATTGCCTCCCGTTATGAAAAACTTTAGAGCCCTGGACACAGAGCTCAGTTGGTTGGAGAGCCAGTCTGTGCCCTGAAGGGTTGCTGGTGTGATCCCCGGTCAGGGCACATGCCTAGGTTGTGGGTTCAGTCCCCAGAGGCAACTGATTAATGTCTCACTCTGTCTCCCCCTTCCTCTCTCTCTAGTATTGATGGAAACATGTCCTCTGAGAGACCAGGTGGCGGGATCTATTAACATGCATTTGCATCTGGGTCCTGTCTCGTTGCCAGTACTCTGGGATTTTGTGGACTAGGACTCCTCCTAGGTGGTTGATAATCAAGTGGTCAGTCCCAGGTGGGAAAAATTCTTGGAGCAGTTCTGCATGGATATATGAGTACATACAGCTTGGATCAAGGAGCTGCTTCTTTGGGGGCTGTCTGGATGGTATTGGCAGAAACTGTAATTTTCTGGAACTTGAATGAAATATACATAGTATACTTTAATATGAACTCAGCTAAAACCTGGCTGGGGGACAAATGACAGCCACGTAGCTTGCACCGCCGTGGTTGTGAATCTTCGCTTTGGAGATTGCCTCAGCGGGGCTTTTCCCTCCCATGTCACCCTGTGATGAACCTGGTGAGGGTCCTCCGTGGTTCGAGGATATATGGCAGAACAAACTGGGTAACACTTTAGACCAGCTGTTATCTCCGTTCTTAATATTAAGGTAATTTTGGTATCTGGCTGAGTTTCTTGTACAGAGATGAGAGATTGTATTTAGTATTTCTGGGGTAGTAGCAACAGATGAGGGTTACTCACCTACTCCCCCTGTGTGCTGGACCTACATAGCATACCACCTTCCTAACACACACACTTTTGCACATCTCATGCTCACATAGCCACAAGTACTGCAGGCACAGTGCTCTGAGGAAGGGGAGGGGGAGGAGGAGGGGGGGGGAGGCAGAAGAGGAGGAGGGAAATAGTAAGAAAGTATGAGAAGAGCTGAAATCTTGGTGAAGTTCCCTTTTGCTACTCAAAAAAGGGTGTCATCACTGACCCAAGAATTCAAGCTTTGTTAAATCTTATGTGGGATTTGGAACAAAGTTCCAGGGAAGAAGAGCCACCCATGCTCTGAAAACATTTACTCTGGCCTGGGTGCAGCGGTGGGTGGGAGGATGCTCCCAGTGCTTTGCTGCCTTTTACTAGCTTCTCAGAGAGGCCCAAATAAGATTGCTTCTGGGATAGGAGGGGGTGGTAACATCAAATCATCAAGGGTACCAAAAACCCTCAGTTAAGACAACGTCACCATGCACGAATATCAGATATGGGTGTCTCCACGTACCAGGCCCTCCAGACACAGGCACGATGCGCATGCTTCCCTGTCGTGTTCCCAGTAGTATTGTGAGGAAAGGGTTGGCTTTAGTTTTCAGCTAACAAAGCCTCTGAGAAATTAAATACCTTGCCCACGGTCACATAGTAACAGGGTGATTTGGAATCAATTTACCTGGCCTGGTTCTAAAGCCCATCCTAAGGGCCACTATTCTGTACTGTTGGGCTCCGTCATCTGCCTTTTCTGATGCCCAGGTGTTGCTCAGAACTCACACCTGAACATGCCACTTGATAGTACCACACAAGCTGCTAGTTGAAGCCATTGCCATTCTTCCTTTTCCTCTACCATCTCCATTTCCATCCAAAGATGTTATTAGTGCATATGGTATAATACTCTATACAGAAAACCCTAAAGATTCCACCAGAAAAACTACTAGAACTGATAAAAGAATTCAGTAAAGTAGCAGCACACAAAATAGATATATAGAACTCAGTTGCATGTTAACACACCAATAATAAACTATCAGAAAGAGAAGCTAAGAAAGCAATCTTATTTATAATTACATCAAAAAATACCAAGGAATAAATTTAACCAAGGGTATAAAAGACCTGTTCTCAGAAAATTATAAGACACTGAAGAGAGAAATTGAAGAAGATACAAATAAGTGGGAGCACATACCGTGCTCCTTGATAGGAAGACGTAACATTAAAATGTCTATACAACCCAAAGCAATATATAGATTCAGCACAATTCCTATCAAGATACCAAGGGCATATTTCTCAGAATTAGAACTAGAACTGGAACCACAAAAGATCCCAAATAACCACATCAATTATGAGAAAAAAGGACTAAGTTGGAAGAACCTGATATCAAACCATATTGCAAGGCCATAGTAATCAAAACAGCATTGTACTCATATAAAAACAGACAGATAGGTCAATGGAATAGAATAGAGAGACCAGAAATAAACCCACATCTTTATGGTCAATTAATATTTGACAAAGGAGGCAAAAACATACAATGGAATAAAGACAGTCTAATCAATAAATGGGGTTGGAAAAGTTGTACAGATTGTGCCAAAAAATGACACTAGACCACCTTCTTACACCACACACAAGAATAAACTCAAAATTGATTAAAGACTTAGATGTTAGACTCAAAACCCTAAAAATCATAGAAGAAAACACAGGCAGTAAAATCTCGGACATTTCTCATAGCAATATTTTTTCTGATATATCTCCTTGGGCAAGGGAAACAAAAATAAATAAATCAGACTATATCAAACTACAAAGTTTTGCACAGAAAATGAAACCATCAATAAAATGAAAAGACAATCCACTGAATGGGAGCACATAATTACCAATGATATATCTGATGAGGGGGTAATTCCAAAATTTATAAAGAACTTACAAGAGTCACCATCAAAATAAATAAACAAACTAACTAACAATCCAATTTTAAAAAATGGGCGAAGGACCTGAATAGACACGTCTCCAAAGAGGACACACAGATGGCCAATAGATATATGAGAAGATGCTAAATGTCACTAATCTTCAGAGAAACACAAATTAAAATCACAATGCAATATCACCTCACACCTGTCAGAATATCATCAGTAAATGAACAAAGAAGTGTTGACGAAGAGTGGAGAAAGGACACCCTTGTCACTGTTGGTGGGAATGCAGATTGGTGCAGACACCTTGGAAAGCAATAAGGAGATACCTCAAAAAATTAAATATGGATCTACATTTTGACCCAGTGATTCTACTTCTGGGAATATATCTGAAGAAACCTGAAAAAGTAATTTGAAAGAATATATGCACCGCTATGTTCATTTCAGTGTTATTTACAATAGCCAAGATTTGGAAACAGTGCAAGTGTTTACATCAGTGGATGAGTGGATAAAAAAGCAGCGGTACATTTACATAATGGAATACTACTTGGCCGTGTAAAAAGGACGAAATCTTATCCTTTGTGACAGCATACATAGACCTTAGAGAGTATTATCTAAGTGAAACAAGCCCGTCAAAGAAAGATGAGTGTCATATGATTTCACTCATATGTGGAATCTAGTGAACAAAATAAAACAAACAAACAAAATAGAAGCAGACTCATAGACACTGAGAACAGACTGACAGCTGTCGGAGGGTGGGGTGTCGGAGTGCTGGGTGCAAAATGTAAAGGGATTAAGCAAAGAAAAAAACCTCATAGACACAAAAAACAGTATGATAATTACCAAAGGGAAAGGGGGCTGGGGACAGGTAGTAGAGAGAAAAAGGGGGATGAAAGGTGATGGAAGGAGACTCGACTCAGGTGGTGAACACACAATGCAATATACAGATGATGTGTTATAGAACTGTACGCCTGAAACCTACATTATTTTATTAACCAATATCATCCCAATAAATTCAATTAAAATTAAAATTTTAAAAATCCTTATTATATGAGCATCAGTTTCTTACAGGCAAGGGAAAACGAAATAAAGGAGATTTTACCCCCATTTTTTTAATGGGGTAAAGGAAGTGAGAAAGTCTGAAAGGGAACCCAACCTGTCTTCACATTGAGAGGAAAAGGAGAAATACAATAGCTCATCGTGACAGCCAAGTTTTGGTTTTCATGCACAAGCAACGAGAAAAAAAGGCAGATGTTTTTAAATTCCTTAATCATAAATCATGTTGGGGCATTATTCTTTTCAGTTTGTTTGGGCTAAACACATCTATGTGATTAATTTTATTGTAACCTTCTGCCTCAATGTTGTTTATTGGAAGACTGAAAAATATTTTTGTTTAATTACTGGCTTCTAACTTGTTGAGTTTCTTGTTCTATAGATTTATGAGTCGCTTTCAGAAAGCGCCCTACTTTCTGTAATGTTGACCTCTAGGATCCTGCTAGAGATTCAAAACAAAATATTCTGAGCTTTTTCTGTTCTGTTCTTGGACACCACTGCTTTCCTGGCATCTTACCTTCATTTTCTCCTCTCCGTGTCCCGCAGACACACGTGCGGCAGTATAAATCCATCTGGCGGGAGGAATGTGGCGATTCCAAGGTCAATCTCGCAGCGAATCAAGTTCAGGCTCACTTTAATCGATATGCAAAACGGAAACATCTTTTTGTGTGATAAGCTTCTCCAGTTCTTGTTCACACACTGCGACGGCAGAGGGCCAGAATGTAAAGACGCCCCTGTGTGAGGGGCAGCCATGGAAGGGCATGGATTGTTCTTTCCCCTTGTTTAAGCTATTCTGAATCATACAGTATATGTAAAGAATTGGAAGACCCAAGGCATTAAAAAAAAAAAAAAGCTAGGGACCTCTAATAGTAAGATTGAATTGATTGCTTTGAAATGTGTCACATTGTCCCCATTCTTCTCAGCACAGAAGCCATTAGAGAAAATATTGCCAGGTTCTATATTGTTTTTTTTCTGTTTTCATAAATGAATGATTTCACGTTTGTTTTAATGGGTGTTGGCTTTGTTTTCTGGGTGATGACAGATTCACTGTGGACCAGAAGTAACTGAGCTAGGTCCTGAGAGAAGTCTCCAAAACCCATTTTAACCCCAAGACTAAAACCATGGTATATGGAAAATATCTTTGGAAAAGTAATTTACTCCTGCTATATTGGTAATATATTTCTTTTTATCGGTGATTTATTGAATTGTATTCTTATAATATAAAGCTGTATTAAAAAAAAACATTTGCAAATATCTAAGGAAGATTTGCAAGAAAATGGAAGAGATATCAGATGCTATTTCGTAGACCATGGTCTGCAATAATGATTTCAGTTCAGTTTTGTCCCATATCTTATGCCAACAAAGACTGATTCATAAAGCATGTTCCACAGTCCAGAACCAGATAATACTGGAGATAATTACCATGCCTGGTTAGAGTTCAAGAGCAATTTCCTGAGGCACCACTTGTAAAAGTGAAATAACATACATTGGAATGAGTGCTGGTCAGCTATATAGTAAAAAAAAAAAAAAAAAAGGAAAGAATCATTGCACAGAGTGTGTTTTTCAATATTAGCTTAAACATGAACTGCGTCCTGACTGATGAGCCCATGGAACCTTTCACAGTGTGATTTCACCGTGTGGATCCACAGACCCTTTTTAAGCTTTCTGGGCACACAGAAAAATCAAATCGAGCACAGTCCACATGCAAACAATTTATGCACAAGTATAGTCAGTGCTTTATCATTTAAAACTAAGAGTTATTAATATCTAGAGTAGACTTTGGGTTTCTTCTGGAAACCAAACTCTATTTTTATTTTAAGTAATAAAGGAATCATTAGGTATATTAGCCAACATCTTATTAGAGTTAAAACATCTCAACAGAAGACTGAAAACTGCATGAACATTGTTTTATGTTTTTATTTAAAGAAATCCATTAAATTGTTTTAAAAATTAAGTTTGAAGATATACTATATAATTCAATGTAAAAATAGATTCACACAGTAAGGTATCTCTGAACCTAAGAACCTAAGTGAACCAGGTTAAGTTAACCTGGTTTACTTTAAGCTTAAAATGTGGTACATTTAATCTTGTCTTGGAGAACTATTATTGATTAGGGTTCACATTTTTTAGGTTCTGTAACTTTATCCCTGCTTTTACAATGATGAGATTTGCTTCAAATGAATATTGGAAAAACCTAATGAGGGACTGAGTAAACCTGTGGCAAATTAAATCAAAGACCAACTAACCAATTTAGACTGTTGTTTGGATTTTTAAAAATCTATCCCTTATCCATTTAGCTTTGATTTATTTATTTTTTATAAATTATCATTTTCAGTTATTTGATTTGGCAATCAAATCACAGCTAGAGAAAAATGGATTTTTTTAAAAAAAGAGATACACTTTGTTGTTAAAAAAAAAAAAAAACCCTAGATATTTGATACAGAGAAGATCCTGTCATAGTATAGTGGGTTTTGAAAACTAAAGCTTTTTTCCCTTTCTAACTTCAAGAAATAAGCAGGCAGACAGTTTTTTCTTATCTAAATCTTTATTAGAAGAAAAAACAAACAGAATTAAAACAATGAGTAACAACAAATTTCATTAAAGATTAAATATTTTAGTTATCAAAGATATTTAGACAACATGGTCCTAATATTTCTGCACAGCAGAAACACATTGATCATAGAGCTCAGACTGCCACGTGCTCTTGTGAGTTTGCTTTTGACATAAAAGAATATCTAAAGTCCCGTGTAAACAAGTGCAAAAATAGAGAAACTGATAGCAACTTATTGTTGATTCTCGAAGCTGTCACAAATTATCATGTGTGACTGACATCCCTTTGGGAGAATGCTTTATGGATTCTTCCTATAACAAACTGAGTTCATTTTCTTTAGAGTTAGGAGTACTAGTAAAGTTAGTTAAAATTGAATTAGAAATTGTGTTCCTGTTTAGATTAGCACAGTAAAAATTAACATATGGTAAGTAAACTGATTATCAAAAGTTGGACAATGAAATAACATACATGGAACACTCCTTGATGGCAATAACAATCATTTAAAATGGAGCTATGCAGTCCAGGACATCCGGGAGCACCCTTTCTCAGGGTGAAGTTTTCCTTCATAATTTCTCAAAGTTTCCCTTCCACATCTGTGTAAAACACTGAGAAATGTAGTCTCATACCTATCGTATTTTCAAAGCTCTACTATAGAAAAGAGTACATTTTTAAACTTCTCACTTTTAGTAAAAAAAGAAGTCCGACCAGTGACCTCACAGCGCGTAGCACACATTCAAGAATGTCCAGGAGGCGCAAAGGAATTTGTTTATGCTGCAAACTGCACTCGACGTAGCGAGGGTATCAGACACACTGAAATGACAAATGTTTCCAACCAGTGAGCTAAGAGGAAAACAAATGCAAGAAGACTTGTTTTAATCACTAACATTGCAGGTATTTTTTTTTAAACAATGTTTGTAAACTTGCCCACAAAAGCTGGGTAATATTAAACAGCCAGTAAGGCACTTTGTCAGAGAGGACGAAGTAGTAAAGGCTGGATGATTGGCAATTTGCTTAATAGGAAACATTCTATACTTAGAGCAAAATCTGGAGCCGGGCGGTCTTTTACCAATTTACTGTCAAACAGGAGTGGGAAAAACTTTAAAATGTTCTGCTTTGCTTTGTGTACCAATTTTCCCTGCAGAAGTTTTTTTTAGTTGTAATTTTAAAAATCTATTAGGAGCTATCAATTTCAATAATGTATCGTTTTTCTATCTAATATTTAAAAGAATATTGACATATTCACCAGTATTTTTGAAACATCCAAGCCACTCTATTTAAAAATGAATTACAAAACAAAAGACCCTAGTATAAAAATGTTCCATGTTATTAACAATTCCCTTGTGACTTCTGATGGCTTCACATATTACAGTATAAGCTTTGGTATAAAACATGCAAACAAAGCCAACAAGGGCGTGAGTACAGTGTCCCAAACACAAAGCACTTATGAAACGAGTGTGGCGCAAACACAGCAGATGAGGAAAAGGTAACAAACACACAGCTGCAGATGATCAGAGTTTGCACTTCTACTGCTTCTCAGTTCGTGTGCCTTGCGCCTTCAAAATCTTCAGCAGGGAGTGATTCATGTAATAGGGTCTTTCAGTAGAACCATCGTTCCTTTCTAAATCTTCCACTAGGAGGAAGAACGGCACAGAATAAATATCAAAGCAAAACTGTAAGAGAAGTAACACCGCCACCTGCTGCATTCTTGCTTTACAGCAGTTAAAAATTTCTTTTTGAAACAGCATAGTTTGGCATCTACATTATTGTAAACATAACTATGAGAAAACAATCAGCCCTTGTTAGTATGTCAATAGGTATTATCTCACTCTGCGTACCAGGTCGGGTTCTGCCAATAGTTTACGCCTCTCAGCTGCGTGATTGAGGTAATAATGTTTACCCTTTTTTGGACAGCAAACTTAATTACAAAAAACCTAAAAGATTCAACGGGAATCTCTAAATTCACCTTCCAATTCCTTAGAAGTACTATGTTTGCAGTTTGCTTTCTAAACGGTCATATTTGTTCAAAATTTCTTTCGTTTGGCCGTACACAATTCAGATAGCATAGTTTTTAAAAATAAGATTTATAAATTTTAGTATATTGCAAATCCTTAAACTGCAGATTTTAAGAAATATTGCTATTTTTCAGTTATTAGCTTTTCTTTGTAAAAAAAAGTAGCTTCTAATTTTTTTCCTCAAAATCAATGCTTATTTTTACTCTAATACATTTCAATTACACAAAGAAGCTATTAATGGAGAATATTTTGCTGACTAGAAATAAACCCATAATATAGTTAAAACTTAAAGGAAAGAATTAGTTTTTTCCTTTAAGTTGTAAAGAAATTACTTAGAAATATTGAACAAAATTGCATTTCTTTTCCTATGATTTTGTGCCCAAGTGTTACATCCTTAAAATATAGCCAAGTTTAGAATGTACCTCCATATAGTTCAGTAAAAGCTTTTACTCTAGACAATTTTCTGGTCTAATCAGTAGATACAATGTTAAACATATACTACATTGGCCGCATCTGGCACCATGAATCTAAAACATCAAAGAAGCTACAATTGTTAGAAGTCTCCAAATTATTCTCAGTTTTCTTTCTCAATTTTCTACCTCTTAAAACAGCCATGAATATAAGGAGAAAATAGGCAAGTAGTTTTATATTTTGATTTATATTTCAATCAAGCGATTTTCCAACTTTTATATGTATCAGAATCAACTAGAAAACTTTATAATAATTCACAAGGTGCCCCACACCCAAACACAATGTATCAGAATCTCTTAGGGTGAGGCACAAGCATTTATATTTTTAACAAGTTCTCAGAGTGATTCTGATACACACAAAAATTAAAAATTGTTCTGATTCCTCATTATGAACTTTTTGGCTACTCTTTATCATTTTCAGCACTTAAGATGGAGGTAACTACGTCACTAGATGTCGCAATCCCTGTATTGCTGAATAGTAAAATAAGAGTAATAACCATCTAGAAAGACAGGTTGTCACTCTTCTCTGAATTATACTTCAAGGGGAATGAAAATGAAGAAGGCCCATTGTCAAACTGTGAAGCCAATCAACACTTCTGACAATCTCAGGAAAGTGAGCCAAGAACAAGATGGTGGCTGTTAGAAGGGCGAATTTTTTGAATATCTTCCCTATGCATTGGCTTCTTGCTTTACCTGCGATGGAGTCAACCGCAATCTAGGTTTTCACACTTTAGGATCATTAAATAAATTAGTATTTGCACTGATTCGTAACACAACGATCCAATTCTGGCTCTCTTCTTGGACACATGGATCACGTTCAGATCACAATGTCAGACCAGCATGTTCTTTTCTGTCAATACATACATAACCCTTATATGCAAGCTTAGTGTAAAAGCCAAAAGGATACTACTTGAGTCAATACTCCTTTGGGGGTACATTTTTACGTCGTTAGCTGTATCATATGCACTCGCACACAGGATGGGGAAGCAAAGTGTGAAAGGCTCACGCATGGCTGCCAGAACCCGGCTCCTTGGTCTGGCCAGCAGGCGGAACACGGCAATAACCGTCCTAAAGCCTCAAGGGATGGATTTTCTAACCCACAGTATGCCCCCAGGAGGTGTTTAGGGAGGACTGCGAGTACATTTCCTCGGGGTAAAATCCAAAGTGTCGTATCTTTTCTCTTTCCTCACTGAAAGTTGGGCTAAAATCAAGCCCTTTGTAGAACACAGCCAGTCTCTTTAATCTAGAAAACCAGGTATGGTATTCTCATGGAAAAATACAGTCACTCTTTCAAAAGAAATCCATACCAACTTCCTGCATGGTGGGAATAGGAACATAGGAATCTGTCTCTCTTTGGGTTGAGACAAAAGTCATGAGTTATGTGGACATTTCAGTTCTGTTTAGAATACTTTTATGGTGGCCAGGCATTCATATTATTAACAACAACATCGCAGAACTCAGATTCAACTTCACCGTAAATATATCACTAAAACAAAACGGGCTGTGAAGATTCCACAGTAATTCACCTAGCCCTGCTCTCTATGGACCCTGTAAGACATTGACATCTATATGTTTGTTATAAACTTGAATCACTTACTGAAATATACTTCCTAGGGAATCGTTAATACAAGTTTCATCACAGTTGAGCGAGTTGTCCACTGGCTTGAGCAGTACAAGCATGACCATAGCACCATATTTACAAACTTAGTACCATATGCTGGTTAACTATAAATCAGTCGTTTTATGGCTAATCCATTATACAGTTATAGCACTTTCAGAAATTGCCTGAATATCCTTTACAAATATACAAGTATAAAAAGAAAGGCTATCAAATTGCTGCGATGAGCAACAGCACGCCGAGTTATAAAAGTTTTTCAAATTCATTCGGCTACAGACTTTAAAAAAATGTGGGACATTTACAACGTGCCCTCCAGCTGGGGCTGCAGCTGGTCTATGGAGCACCCTGGTTCACAGAGACTACTGGTAACAGATGCCTCAGGTGGCACCAGGTTCTGGCTTTTGAGGAACAAGCGCAGAGATTTCACGTTACTCAAAAGCATCATTTTCAAGTTACAAATGACCTAATTTACAAAACTTCCACTTAAAAACGAGTGGCACTGTTTGAAGCTTTTCTACTCTTTCTGCTTCTGGGGAACTAGTTGCTTCTTGTTCAGCATCCCGTGCAGGGTAGGGGCTATGAAGTAGGGTTTTTCTGTAGATCCATCATTTCTTTCCAGATCTTCACCTGTGTATGCAGCAGCCAAAGCAGGCAAAAGCAGCGAGCAGCGGCAGAACAATTACATGCATTTTTATACATTGGAGAGTCGAACAGGGAGAAATCAGAGAAATCAGTGTTAGAAAGTCAAGTATAAGACAAATCAGTGCAGTTTAGTTCCGACGTTGGACAAAGCAAGGGGCTTCAACCTCTGCCAGGGAGCACTGAAATTTCCTAAATCCCACCCACTCCAAAGAGGTTTATTTTGATTGTTTAAAGGTAAATGAATCTTTCATGTGCTTTCAAAAGTGTTATCTTTAAGTTCTGTCACTATTTATTTCAGAAAGGTAAATTGCCACATCTTCTGAGACAAAGCTGAATAAAAAGGGTATTCTTCTTGTGATAAATGAAGAATAATTGAACTCCAAAGATCAAAGCCCCTTTTAATGGTATACCATACCTTAACAGTACATGTGAAAAAACTGAGACCCAGAAGTGTAAGATGATTCTCCTGAAGTCAGAAGGTCTCGGGCCCTCAGGGTTAGGAGTACCCAGTCTCTTGACATCTAGTTTGGTTCCGGTCC
Organism: Desmodus rotundus; assembly: GCF_022682495.2. NCBI lineage: Eukaryota > Metazoa > Chordata > Mammalia > Chiroptera > Phyllostomidae > Desmodus > Desmodus rotundus. The sequence continues at coordinate 53,469,551 of NC_071389.1, forward strand.
TGCTTAACGCTAGGACATTCTGTCCTGAATCCTTGCAGTCGTCTGCGATTACATTCTAAAGCTAATACCAGTGTTTCCTAACTTTCTAATTTACCTTCCTGCTTTGTCTAGGCTTATAATAAAATGTTGGGGTGTTCACTGTTGGGTGTAGGGCGGAAGTAGCAAAATGATGCTGAGAATTAAGTTTCCTGCAGATACATACAATTCACAGCAGATAATATCTATTAATAAATACATAAATGCAATTTCATCCTAAGTTTTGGCTAGCACATTTAAAAAGATTTGTTACTTACAGCCTTTATTTATTATAAAATAAAGGATAAAAATGTTACATAAAACCATATAATCATAGTTTGCGAAAAAAGTAATTTTCCATCACAGTCTTTGGAAATGGTTAGATTATTTGTTTAGTAGAGTTTTGTATCATTATGTCTCATAGTGACTTTCCTCACACAGAACATGAAAAGCTAAGGAGGAAAACACGACAGACACCTAACATTTTTGTTATTTCTTCCTGAAATTGCATACCCCATATCGCATATCACATGTCATACAGCGATGTCACTACCACCCTTGGGGTGTTGGTAGAAGACCTGGTACGGATCACATCAATAATCATCAGCAACTGTTGTTTTTTCCCATCCTGGGACCAAAACTCTCAGTGCCCTGGAATGATAAAAAGATGCTGTTTTCCTATAAATAAAGTGTTTGCAAATGGTTTGCATTTTTAAAAACGCCAGTTTTTCCAGCAGTCAAGATTTTAGGTATAAAAAGGTATATAAAAAATAAAAGGTACAGTTCCACACAGTCATAATTTGGCTTAGAGTATCACTTAAGAAGAATGTTTTCCAAAGTAAGGTGTTGCCCATAGTAACAGGTGAGAAGGGTAAAGAAATACAGTTTGGTTTCCCTTATTCTCTGTGCCTGAAGGGAAGAGAGGAGAGTCCCGGAAAGGAAACTATTCATGTTCAATACACAATGATTTGAATCAAAGACAAGAGTCCCTGAAAGGAGACTATTTGTGTTCAATACACAATGTATTGAATAAAGCTGAAATTACAGCTGGTTTCCAAGTTGGCCATTATTAATATGGAAGGGTGAAAAACACTTACTGCTCAAATTTTAAATCCTCTGTAAAATTTAAATTGCTCAAAATTTACCAAAGTTTCCAAAGACTGGGAACTAGTAGGTTCTGGACATTTCCTAAGATACACTTTGGGAAAATTTTTAAGTTTATGAGAATGGGGACTATCCCAGTGGAATCTCCCAGAATTGTTCCCATGACTAGTGTCCGAGGTGAGAGAAGAGATCTGGGAACGTTTGAGAGTTCTCTACTGTGTGGTAGGCACTGCCTTACTCCCATGCTTCTGATTCCAGCTCAGGTATGAGATTGGTTCAGTGGTATTTTAGTAGGTGGCTTTTCCTAGCAAAGCACTGAGGCACTAAGAAAAGATTAAACATTTCGGTTCCATTTACAGCCAGAGGAAGAGCTAAGTAGTACACAAAGTTCTGCTGACTTCTTTAACCAGTGACTGGAAATGGATTTTTAAATTTCAGGAAGAAAAAACAAAAATAAGGTCAAACCATTTTTCTAGGAGGTTTGCCTTGCATATTTCTCCCTATCGTTTTCATCTTCTCTCCTGACCCCAGCATGAAGTTCGTGCTGTGGGTTATGCTAAAAACACAAACTTAGTTTTGTATGGATGGAGTGGATCGCTCAGCAATGCCCTGTTATAGAATGTTTCCTTTATTTCTCTTAAGAGCAATATGCCGGAGAAATAATCTCTCAGAGGGTAGAGTTGTAGGGCTAACAAGTTCCATTCTTTCACCAGCCGACCTTACTTTCTCCAGGTTGAAGGTGAGAGAAGGATCAAACTCTTGAGGGCACTAAGTTCTCCAGGACTTTTAAGATGAAGTGCTAACAGAAAACATTCATTTTGTGTATGCAAGTTATACACGTCACACAGGGGCACCATGAATAAGCCAGTGTGCAAGCTCTAAGGCAGTGAATATTTTTACTCTAAACATTGGAATTGATCTAGCCATTTCCTAGACGTGCTCTTCTATGAATCCTTTCCATTTGTCCCATTTGTCATTGTGTTACCTAATGTGAATTCGTCCCTGTGTGTCTTTGAAACCAGTGTCAGCTTGGCTTTATCAGAATCTATAAAGGCTCTCTTCAAAGAGTTTCCAAAGCCCAGTTATGTCCTCAGTTCTGTTAATAAAGTACTACAGCAGCCAATCATAATAAATTCAAAAACATGGGGAAAGAAAAAAATCATTTCATGTTAACTCCATGCCATGAAGCTGGAGGTTCATTTCAATAGCTGACTCTCTGGTGCTTTGCAAACTCCATTCTCTCAGCCATTAAGTTTTAAAGAGCACCTACTAAACAAATTTGTCTCTTTATAAATAAACACTGTTTTGTGATTTCAGCCAGGTCATAGCAAATTCACAAGTCAGCTATGGACATGGGTCTTAATCTCATCTTTCGGTTTTCCACTGAAGAGGGCAAACACGTATTCCGGAAACTTACAGAAGCAGATGAAAAGTGTGTCGATACACATGGCATAGACGCTGAAGAACCCATGCGCAACTAGGTAAGACCCAACCACGACTGTCTGTGAGGAGAAAGGAAGAGAATGATGAGGTCATTACGTTGTCTAAAAGAACTATAGTTCAGCTTTGTAGGAAGGTCGGGATGAGAAAGCTTGGAAGTACTCTGTGTTGAAAAAGATCTCAATATAGAGAAAAAAACCTTTTCAATATAATGTTTTTCAGTGCTCTGTAGTGGGATTTAAACAAAATGTACTGGATAATTGGCCAATTTTCTTACCACTACTCCCAATCCCTACCAAATATATGCTGTATTTAGGATTCCGCACACGGAGGCAGTAGCATAGGAGTTCAGGGCACACACTGCTAAGGTTTCAATCACAGCCCAGGCTTTCACTCAACAAGTGTTGGTGGGAGAGGGGAGAACATGAATCACAATAATAGTATTTGTGACACACGGAATGAGTGAGTTAACATATGGTAGTAGACACCACAGGACTCCATCCAAGTCCTCCTCCAGTTCTGGGGAATGCAGGCTGCTTCCCTCGTACAGATTGCCCTCCAGGCGGGGAACTGCCTCAGCCTAGCTTACGCCCCATCCAGAGGGCAACCTGGCCAATGGCCGCTTCACATGGCATACGAAGGCTCAGCCCCCTAGTCAGAACTTCCTATAATTTATGTCTGAGGCTTCAGCTTTAACTGCAACACGGGTCAGCTTCTTCCTTTGCCCGGACCTGCCCCCTTAGCTTCTTTAAAAGTGTATCTCAGAAGACTTTCTAATAAACCTTTTGCATTCAATCCTCTGTCTCAGAGACTGTTTCTAAGGAACCCAGTCTTTCAAACGGAATGAGGCTTGGCACAAAGTAACACTGGTAACATTAGCTATCATTATTTCTCTTATTTCTTTTTTTTAAGTTTGCCATCTCTGATAAATCAGAGTAGATACTATGGAATGAATTGTGTCCCCTCTCAATTCGTATGTTGAAATCTAATCCCCAATGTGATTGTATTTGGAGGTGGGGGCCTTTGAGAAGTAATTAGGTTGTAAGGGTAGAGCCCTCAAGAATAGGATTAGTGTCCTTGCAAGAAGAGGCAGGAGAGATAATACCTCTCTCCACCATGTTAGGACACAGCAAAGAGGTGTCCCTTTGCAAACCAGGAAGAGAGTCATCACCAGGAACCAAATCTGTGGGCACCTTGCTCTCGGACTTCTCAGCCTTCAGTATATGAAAAATAAATTCCTGTTGTTTAAGCCACCCAATCTGTGGCATTTTGTTATAGCAGCCTGGACTAAGACACCAGCTCTTACCAGCAAAGGTACCCAGTAGTAATTTAAAGATGTTGGTCCTTCTATAATGATTGAGATTCTCTGTGTGAAGAGTAAAAAGGCCAGGACACCTACAGTGAAAAGACAGAACATATATGTTATGCATTAGTAAAGGACTATAGCTTTTTTGTAGTAAAGGAGTTTTCCTAAGCACCTCGTAAACTTTTATTATTATTACTTACCTATACACCCAGCAACGAGAAGTTTCCCCAGGACTAGTACAAAGTCTGTAACTTTATCCATAACGGCAACTCTAAGAATCAGAAAAAACAAAGCATGATTTCGTGTTTAAATGACAAGTGTTACTTGAAATTTATGAGAACCAATAATTCATCACTTCATTTTGATGGGTTTCGCTGCAACTTGATTTGGCATTGGTTAAATACAAGAACTGAAGTTCTGGGATGAGTTTCTGACATTTTCGATGACGTAAACAGAAGAAGGCGCTGCGGAGCTGTCCGGAACAGTGAGTGCTGTCAGCCCCTCCCTCTCTCCTGTTTGTGGCCTACAGACACCCCGGCCCCTAAGGACGCTGCATGTGTTCCCTGACTTTACTCATGGAGGCCCTGTCAGTGTGGAGGGGGGAAAGGTCAGAGACATGATGATAATGTTCCTGTGAGCGATTTCTTGAGCAGAGTGGATAATACAAATAAATAAATGCCAGTGGATATAAAGACATCAGTGGATGACAGAAGCAACGTTTCTAAGATATAAAAAATGATTGATGGGACAGAGAAGGCTTAAATCTATCAACTTAAAAGACGATATTCAAGTCCCAAATGACCACCACCACTTCAAAAACAACACGCGAAGCGTCTGATGCTCAAGGCTCACCAAATCTTCTATGGAGAGGTCCACCCGGTTTACTTACTTTAACACATTTCTGAGCAGCAGATCAAAAGCATCTCTTGCTGACCTGCAGAAATTTTTGCCATAGATTGCAATCTGGGGAAGACAGTTATTATTCCAGAGTCAGTAACATACTCTTACAAGAGCAAGAGACGATCCTATGACGGGAAGATGAATTCATTCTGTCACCTATACAGATACTCTCATTTCTCTTTCTGACATTTGGGTTTGTGGGAGGCCTGGGGGCTCGGTGTCCTCAACTCTGCACCGCACTCAGAGTCGTTGGCAATAAGGTCTGCTTCAGATGCTGTGTTCCCTTAAACTCTGAGGGGATTAGAGAACTTCAGACGGCAGGATTTTTCTCAAATCTCAGGACATGGTTTCTGTCTTTGAAATGTTTGACTAGGGTTTGTTGCCGAATGGGTTAAATGTTAGAGTTCATATTAAAAATTACTCTCCGGAAATCCACTGCCTTTCGATACACTTGATTTACTGGTTCCAAGACTCAGTACAGTGTTCTCGGTGGAAGTAAATCAGCGACGACTTGAACCTCCACCACTGTTTGAGTCACTGCTGCAGACCCCGTGTCACTGTGATAATAAGCAAGTGTAGTTGCTAAATTTTAGAGGACTTATATTTTTGGTTCCCCTATGTTTAAAAATTTCTTTAGAAGCCTCCGTATTCCCACAGAAAATAAGAAACAAATTTCATTAGGTACTCCCTTTAAAATTCATAAATCTCAGAAAGATATTTTCTTCTCAGAGTGAAACATAGACCAAGTAAGCTGTCCTTCCAATAACCTATGTCAAAGACACACAAAACCATTTTCAATCTAGCATATTTAAACACTTCGAAGGTAAGTCCTGGCTGCTGTGGCTCAGTGGATTGAGCGCTGGCCTGTGAACCAAAAGGTCACTGGTTTGATTTCCATTCAGGGCACATGCCTGGGTTGCAGGCCAGGTCCCCAGTAGGGGGTGCAGGAGAGGCAACCACACATTGATGTTTCTCTCCCTGTCTTTTTCCCTCCCTTTCCCCTCTCTAAAAATCAATAAATAAAATCTTAAAAAAAAAACTTCTAAGGTAAATAAATATTTTCCCTCTCCAAAGAGATACTGAAAGTCATACTGAAGTACAGTTGATATGCTGTCTCAACTAGGAAAGCAGAGCCCCGGATTATGCAGTGGATTTACAAATCCTTACATCCACATGGTGGGGGATTCAACTGCATGATGTGGAAGTGCTTTGAGATGGAAATGTAGACATGGGGCTTGAGTTGGCAAAGAAGTTTAATACATAAAAAACAATCTTCTTACCATAACATAGGCATTTCTGTTCAAAAACTTTACCACTTTCTCCAAACACCAAAAACAGCATTTCAGGCAGTGTTGCAGAAATTTAGATATGTTGTTCTGGGTATCTATGAGAAGACATTTAAATCTATTAATGATTTGAAACTAAACTCTATGAATCAAAAAATAAATTTAAAAAATTTTAGATGCCTTTTAAATTTAAAAAGTGAATTAAAATGTACACAGAATTTCCCATTTTAACTATTTTAAGTGTACAACCCAATAGCACTGAGTACATTCATAATGCTGTGCGTCATCACCATCCATTTCCAGGACTTTTCATCATCTCACATCCAAACTCTGTACCCACTAAAAAAGTAACTCCTCAGTCTCCCCTTCTCCCAGCCCCTGGTTAACTCTCTTATACTTCCGGTCTATATAAATTTACTTCTTCCAGGTACCTCATAGGAGCGAAATTATACAGTATTTGTCCTTTTGTGTCTTGCTTATTACATTTAACATAAAGGTTTTAAGGTTATCATTTCATTCCTTTTTAGAGCTGAATAATATTCCATTGTATGTATATGTCACATTGTGTTTATCCTTTATCTGTTAATGAAATTGGGTTGTTTCTACCTTTTGACTATTATGAATAATGCTGCGATGAACATTGGTGTTCAAATATCTGTTTGAGTCCCTGCTTCTGAGTATATCTAGAAGACTAATTATTGAGCATATGACAATCCTATTTTACTTTTTGAGAAATCGCCATACTGTTTTCCATGGTGGTAACACCATTTTACATTTCCACCAGCAATATACAAGGATTCCAATTATCTTCACCCTACAAACACTTGTTATATTCCATTTTTTATGGTAGCCATTCTAACGGATGTGAAGAGGTACCTCATTATGGTTTTGATTTGCATTTTCAGAAAGACTAATATTGAGCATCTTTTCATGTGCTTATTAACCATCCAGATATCTTGTTTGGAGCGATGTACATGCAAATCCTTTGTGGGAAAGCAAGATGATGACACAGGAGGCCCCCGAACTTCCCTCCGTCCACAGATGCACTGAATGTATAGCTACAACTGGAGTAATCTCCTTTGAGAGAAATCCAAAACTAGCTCAGTGACTCATACACATCAGGCAACCAAGAAAATACCCACGCGGAAATGGGAGGAAGTGTTGGGGTGCACCACCCCATAAACCCTACCCCCTGCACAACACCATACATTTGGGACGATATATTCAATTCTCAGCTTCTTCCCTCTGAAGAATGAAGGGTTTGGACAGCACACCTAGAATTTCAACTTTTAAGACTCCCACCCAAGGGAAAAGTCCTCAAAACACTTAACTCCGAAAGCCATGAAAGCCAGCAGAGTTTGCGTTCACAAGTCCCGTAGGACTTTAGAAAACAAAGCAGCAGCTATGCACAGGCACATGTGCTAGCACTCGCTGTGGCTGTCCTCCCAGGGCTTAGCACACTGAGAGCAGCTAACACAGCCATTCTCCAGTCTTTCTAAGGAAGGGTCTGGCTGCATACTTTATAACCCGCTGCCCGAGGGTCTAATTTGTATGCATCTAGAAGCTAACTATGGTGCTTCAGGGACCCGGGGAAGCTGGTGAGCACTTCCACCACCTCCTGTCTCTAGCTCACTGCATTTATACCACTAGGTCACCAACATCTCTTTGGAAGGAGCTTGTACACATGCCTGGTGCCACAGCACTCGCGGCTGCTGCTTGAGGGATGATCCCCATTTCTTCTGGCCCTGATAGCCAACAGGTCTTGCATTCAGGTCTCCTCAGGACTATGGCAAACAAAGAAGCAGTTTTTAAATGGTGCAGGGGCACACTCCCCACTCCCGCCACAAATAGCTATATACCCTGTCTCTGTGCAGAGGGAGCAGGCAAAAACACCCACCTCCCAGCTTCTCCCTGAAAAGGGCTAAACTACATGTTTTCCTAGCTACTGTCTGAGTGCCTGGCATCTAATCAGCCTGCATCTAGGCTTTGCCTGTGATGCTCCCCTTTGAGACACTGACAGGTCTTGGCACACCTTCAGTTATTGGGAGCCACCAAGAATAACGAAGCCACCAAGAATAACGACGGTGGCTAGGATAGTAAGAAAATTTTAAGAAAAGCAGAAGCTTGGACTGGGCTGATTGATGATGTTCATCTCCTGTATGAGACCAATCTGACATACTAGGAGAGGTGGTTTTTTTATTTAATGTACATTAACCAACACAGAGAGTCAAGGAAAAAAAAGAAACAAGGAAATAAGTTTCAAAGAAAAAATAACAGGATAAATCTCAGAAATTGATCTTAATGAAAGAGATAATGATCATACAATTGCTCACCAAGGTCAGGGGAGCAATGCACGCACAAAATGAGAATTTCAACAGAGATAGAAAACGCAAAAAAAAAAAAAATCAAAATAATTCATAGAACTGAAGAGTATAAAAATTGAACTAAAAATGCATAGAGGGGTTCAATATCAGACTAGATTAAGAAAAAAAAAATCAACAAATGCAAAGATAAGGCAGTGGGATTCATCCAGTCAGAGGAGCAAAAAGAAACAAAAGGTTGAAAACAGTTATCTATAATATCTAGTGGGGTACCATCAAGCAGACCAATATATATGTACTAGAGATCCCAAAAGGAGGAGAAAGAGGCAGAAAACTTACTCAAAGAAATAATGGCTGAGAACTTGCCCAACCTAGGGACACAGACACCTATATTCAGAAAGCCTAAAGAAAGCCAGAAAAAAATGAATCTAAAGAGACTCATACTGAGACACATAAAATTAAATGTTCAAAAGTTAAAAGGAAATTAAAGACAACAGAACAAAAGCAACTTGTTAGTTATAAGGGAACACCCATAAGAACATAAACAGATTATCTACAGAAACCTTAAGGCAAGAATGAAGTAGAATTATATATTTAAAGTGTTGAAAGAAAAAAAACTGCCTACCAAGAAAACTCATGCCATTGTTTGTCCTTCAGAACTGAGAGACAGAGAATTTCAGACAAACAAAAAGTGAGAGTTCATCACTATTAGGCCAGCCTAACAACAATTGTTAAAGGGAATTCTTTAAGATGAAACAAAAGGATGCTAATTAGTAACATGGAAATATATGAAAGTGTAAAACTCACTGGTAAAAGAAAATGTATAGTTAAATTCAGAATACTCTAAAATTGTACTGGTGGTGGGTAAGTTACTTACAACTCTAGCATGAAGGTGGAAGGGAAAACCATTAAAAATAACTCTAATGACAATAGCCTGTTGATACACAATATAAACATATGTAAATTGTGACATCAAAAACATTGTAGCCTGTGATGTGGGGGTGAGTATGAAAATGTAGAGCTTTTCATGTGTTTAAAGTTAAGTTGTTATTAGCTTAAAATAGATTGTTATAACTATAACATGTTTCATGTAAGTCTCATGATAACCACAAAGCCCAAAACCAACAGTAGATACAAAAACATAAAGAGAAAGTGACCAAAGCATTCCACTGCAGAAAAGTAACCAGATTACAAGAGAGGAAGAGAAAAACACACATCTCCACAACGGCCAAAAAACAATTAGCAAAGTGGTAACAGTAAGTTCATAGGTATCAAGAATTACACTTTATATAAATGGATTAAATTTTCCAATCAAAAAATACAGAGTGGCTGAATGAATTAAAAAAAAAAGCCTCAACTATCTGCTACCTACAAGAGCTTTACTTCACCTTTAAACACACACACAGACTGAAAGTGAAGTATTGGAGAAAGATTTTTCATGCAAATGGAAACAAAAGTAAAGCAGGTAGCCCTGGCCAGATAGCTCAGTTGGTTACAGCATCTTCCTGATATACCAAGGTTGTGGGTTTGATCCCAGTTCAGGGCACATACAAGAAGCAACCAGGCGATGCATAAATACATAGAACAAAAAATGGATATTTCTCTCTCTCTTTAAAAAAAATCAATAAAAATAAGTAAAGCTGGCATATTTATCCTTATATCAGACAAAAAAGTCTTTAGGTCAAAAACTATAATAAGAGACAAAGGTCATTATACAATAATAAGGGGTCTATTCATTAAGAGGATATAAAACTGTAAATATTTATGCAGCCAGCATTGGAGCACATAAATGTATAAAGCAAATATAAACTGTTATGAAGGGAGAAATAAACAGCAACATAATCGCAGTGAGGCATTTTAATACCCCACTTTCAACAATGGGTAGATCATCCAGACTGATAATCAAAAGGGAAGCACTAATCTTAAATTACACAATAGACCAGAAGAACTTAACAGACATTTACATTACATTCTATCCTACTACAGCTGAATACATTCTTCTCAAGCACACATGGAATATTCTCCAGGATAGCCTCAATAAATATAAAAAGACTGAAATCATATTAAGCATTTTTGCTGACCACTGGTATGAAACAAGAAGAAAATTGGAAAATTCACAAATATGTGGAAATTAAACAACATGCTACAGAACAAGTAATCAGTCAAAGGAAAAAATCAAAAGGGAAGTCAAAGAGTGTATTAAGACAAATGAAAATGGAAACGCAACATATCCAAAATATGGAAAGCAGCAAAGCAGTTTTAAGAGGGACATAATTGTTCGTAGCCATGATCGCCTATGTTAAGAAAATCTCAAACAATCTAACTATACACTTCTGGAAACTAGAAAAAGAACAAACTGAGCACAAAGTAGAAGAAAGAAAATAGTGAAGATCAGAGATTTTTAAAAAGATAAGTGATATTTATAAACCCTTAGCCAGACTAGTGAAGAAAAGAAAAAACAAAAACAGAAATGAAAGAGGAAATGTTACAACTAATACCACAGACATACAAAGAATCGTGAGATTACTATGAAAAATTTTACACCAACAAATTAGATAACTTAGAAGACACAGATAAACTTCTATAGACATGCAATCTACCAAGACTGAATCATAATAAAATAGAATTTCACCTGAATTAGTAATCAAAAATCTCCCAACAAAGAAAAGACATAGATGGCTTCACTCATGAATTTTACCAAACTTTTAAAGAAGAATTAATCTTCTCAAACTCTTCCAAAAAAATATAAGTACAGCAAGGTCAGCATTATACTGATACCAAAGGTAGGAATGACCCCCTCTCTTCCCTTGTATTCAGCATAGTACTGAAAAACTTAGCCAGAACAATAAGGCAAGTAAAAAAAAAAAAAAAGGCATTCAAATCAAAAAGGAAAAATTAAATTTCTCTTTGTTTGCAGATTACATGACATTATATATATATATATATTAAAAAACCTGCTGTCTTCACCAAAAAACTAGTAGGACAAATTCAGTAAAGTGTCAGAAAACAAAATCAATATACAAAGATCGGTTGCATTTCTATATGTTGACAACTAACTATTGGAGAGAGAAATTAAGAGAACAATTCCATTGGCAATTCCATCAAAAACAATACTGAGAATTAAATTATTAAATTCAAATGATGAGGTGGAAGACCTATGCACTGAAAACTGTAAACCATTAATGAAAAAAAATGAAGAAGACACAAATAAATATAAAAAAATTAAATGTTCATGGAATAGAATTAACATTTTTAAAATGGTCATATTATACAAAACAATTTACAAATTCAATGCAACCCCTATCAAAATTCCAATAGTATGTTTCAAAGAAACTTAAAACAATTCTGAAATTTGAATGAAAACACAAGGGTACAAATAGCCAAAGCAATTGAGAAATAAAAAAGCTGAAGTCATTGTACTTATTGCTTTCAAGCTATATTCCAAAGTTATAGTAATCAAAACAGTGTGGTAGTGATATAAAAATTGACCCATACGTGAATGAAACAGTAGAGAGAGCAGAAATACACTCATGAACATACAAAGTCTGTCTGGAAAAAGTCCAACCATTGTTAATAGAATAACAGTTTGTGCAACATCCATGTAACCTGGCAGCCCAGGAGAGTGGACTGGCATGTGCATGCATGACCAATGATGACTTCACTGTACTACAGCACGGACAGTAGATGCAGTTGAGTGAGCATGTGTGCTGTGTGGCTGTTGCATTCCTAATGACTGAGTGAGTAGAGCAACGAGTCTACATCGAATTTTGTATTAAGCTTGAATATTCCTCCATAGAAACTATTCCTATGATTCAGAAGTCTGCGGCTATGGGCAACTGTGATGGGCAGCTTCATAATGACAATGTGCCTACTCATGAATCATGTCTCGTGCAGAGTTTTGGTGAAACCCAGGTGACTCAGCCCCCCTACAGCCCAGATTTGGCATTCTGTGACTTCTGGCTTTTTCCCAAACTAAAATCACCTTTGAAAGAAAAGAGATTTCAGACCATTGATGACATTCAGGAAAATATGAGGGGCAGCTGATGGTGATTGGGAGAACTGTGTGAGGTCCCAAGATGCCTACTTTGAAGGGGATCAAGGTGTCATTGTCCTGTGTATGATGTTTCTTGTATCTTGTATCTTCAATAAATGTCTCTATTTTTCCTATTACATGGCTGGATACCTTCTGGACAGACCCTGTATGGTCAATTAATTTTTGACAAAGGAGCTAAACATACAATGTAGAAAAGATGGTATCTTCAATAAATAAAGCTAGGAAAAGTGGATATCTATACACAAAAGAATAAAATTAGACCCTTATCTTACACCATGTCCAATAATCAACTCAAAATGGATTAAAGACTTGAAATTAATCCTGAAACCATAAAACTAAAAGAAAACATAGGGGTAACCTCTTTGACATTGGTATTGGCAATGATTTTTTATTTTATTTTATTTTTATTTTTTAAGTATTTTTATTGGTTATGCTATTACAGTTTTTCCAATTTCCCCCCCTTGTCCCCCTTCCCCCTGCCCACCCCAACCCTCCAACATCCCTCCCACTTAGTTCATGTCCATGGGTTGTACGTATAAATTCTTCGAGTCCTCTGTTTTCTATACCATTTTTATCTCTCCCCATCTATTTTATGTCTACTAACCATGCTTCTTCTTCCTTGTACCTTTTCCCCCCATTCCTCCTCCCCCACCTTGAAATATCTCCTTGTGATGTCCATTTCTCTGATTCTGTTCCTGTTCTGGTTGTTTGTTTAGTTTTTGTTTTCTTTGTTTTTATTTTCTTTTAGGTTCATTTGTTGATAGTTGTGAGTTTGTTGTCATTTTACTGTTCATATTTTTGACCTTCTTTTTCTTAGACAAGTCCCTTTAATGTTTCTTTTAATAATGGCTTGGTGATGATGAACTCCTTTAACTTGACCTTATCTGGGAAGCACTTTATCTGCCCTTCCATTTTAAACGAAAGCTTTGCTGGATAGAATAATCTTGGATGTAGGTCCTTGCCTTTCATGACTTCAAATACTTCTTTGCAGCCCTTTCTTGCCTGGAAGGTTCCTTTTGAGAAATCAGCTGATAATCTTATGGGCACTCCGTTGTAGGTAACTGTCTCTTTTTCTCTTGTTGCTTTTTGGATTCTCTCCCTATCTATAATCTTGGGTAACTTAATGATGATATGCCTCGGTGTGTTCCTCTTTGGGTCCAACTTCTTTGGGACTCTCTGGGCTTCCTGGACTTCCTGGAAGTCTATTTCCTTTGCCAGATTGGGGAAGTTTTCCTTCATTATTTGTTCAGATAAGTTTTAAATTTTTTGCTGTTGTTCCTCTCCTTCTGGCACCCCCTTAATTCAGATGTTGGAACATTTCAGGTTGTCCCAGAGGTTCTTAAGTCTCTCTTTATTTTTTTGAATTTTTGTTTCTTCCTTTTCTTCTGGATGGATGTTTATTTCTTTCTTTTGTTCCAAATCATTGCTTTCAGTACTGGGAGTTTCTCCTGCTAGGGCAACCGCCGTAGTCCACAGCCACCTCTGAGTCTCAGTTTTCCCCATAAGTCAGCCCCTCCAGCACAGCCTGCCCACAGAGCTGGACAGCTAGCCCCGCCCCCATGGTCTGCCATGGTTTAGAGGTTTTTCTGAGTCAGCCTATGCTGGTCTGCTGCCTTACCGGTCTGGTTGTTCTGGTTGATTTTTTCTTTAATTCCTTGGTTGTCAGAGTTCCATGCATTTTGATTTTCTGGTGCTTTTGATTGTTTATTGATTTTATATTGGTTGTTATGCTCCATTTGGTTGTGCGTGGAAATGACGAGTTTCTACCTACGCCTCCGCCTTGGCTGGAACTCTGGCAATGATTTTTTAAACGCAAAGTCAACAAAAGCAAAAATAAACAAGTGGAACTACATCAAACTAAGAAGCTTATGCACAGCATAGGAAACTATCAATAAAATGAACAGTGAACCTATGGAACGGAAAATAATATTTGAAAACCATAAATGTGATAAGAAGTTAATACCTAAAATATACAAGGTCTCAGAATTCAACAGCAAAAACAAAAGAAAACAAAACCCCAAATAATATAATTTAAAAAAAGTAGGCAAAGAACCTGAGTAGACATTTTTCCAAAGAAGAAATACAAAAGGCCAATAGTTGTACTGAAAGGTAATCATCATCAATAATCATCAGAGAAATGAAAGTCAAAACCACAATGAGATATCACCTCTCACCTGTCAGGATGTCTACAGCAAAAAGACAAGAGATAAGTGTTGGTGAGGATGTGGAGAAAAGGGAACCCTGTACACTGATGATGAGAATGTAAATTGATGTGTCTGCTGTGGGAAACAGTATGGATTTTCCTCAAGAAATTAAAAACAGAACTACCACATGATCTAGCAACTCCACTTCTGGGTATGTGTATGAAAGACATGAAGCCACTGTCTCAGAGAGGTGTCTGTACTCCCGTGCTCACCGCAGCATTGTTCCCAATGTCCGATGTATGGAAACTTCCTACATTTCATTTGATGGATCAGTGGATAAAGGAAATATGGTATAGATACACAATGGAATATTATTCAGTTCTAAAAAAGAAGGAAATACTGCTTTTTCAACAACAGAAATGGACCTGGAGGGCATTACGCTAAGTGAAATAAGCTAGGTGAAAGACAAATATGCATGGTATCATTTATATGTGGAATAAAAAAGAAAGTTGGACTCATCTAGACAGAAAACAATGGAGGTAGCTGCAGGCTGAGGGATGAGGAAATAGGGAGAAGGTGGTAAAAGGGTACAAACTTTTGTAATAAGATAAGTAAGGTCTTAGGATCTAAGGTATAACATGGTGAATATAGTGATAATTCTATATTACATAACTGAAATTTGCTAAGAGAATAGAATGTAAGTGTTTGTACCGAAAAAAGGAAGAAGAAAAATAAAGGTAATATGTGAGGTGATGTGATGGGTGTGTTCATTACCTCAAATGTGAGAAGCCTTCTACAATCTATATGTGTACCCCCAAAAATCATCATGTTGTACACTTTCAACGTATTGCAATTTCATTTGTCAAGTATACATCTCAATAAAGCTGAAAAAATTTGATGGCATTAAAAAATCCTTTGCCCATGTTGAATTGGGTTTATTGTTGAGTTGCAGAAGTTCTTTATTTATTCTAAATAGTGGCCACTTCTCTATCATACAATTTGCAAATATTTTCTCCCATTCTGTGAGATGTCTTTTCACTCTCTTGACAGTGTCCTTAGATAATTATTTTCTATTATTTTGATGAAGTCTAGTTTTTGTTTTGTCTTTTGTTGTCATGTCTAAGAAATCATCATATCTAATGTCATGAAGATGTCTTCCTATGCTTTCTTCTAATAGTTTTATATTTTCAGCTTTAATGTTTAAGCCTATAATCCATTTTGAAATAATTTATGTATATGATGTAAGGTAAGGGTCCAAATTCATTATTTTGCATATAGAAACCCAGTTTTACTAGTAACATTAGTTGAAGAAACTGTCCGTTCCCCACTGAATGGGCTTATAATGAGCTATTATTTGCGGATTCTCTGTTCTATCCTACATCCATGTGTCTGTCCTTATGCCAGAGCCACACTGTTTTGATGACCGTATCTCTGTATTGTTTTAAAATCAGGAAATATCAATGTTCCAAATTTGTTGTTCTGTTTCAGGATTGTTTGGCAATTAATAATATTTTAAAGTGCATTCTAAACAGACTTTATATGTTTATAAACTACCTGTCATGTATGAAGATTTATGCCAATGATGCTGATATTTATATATTAAGCCTGACCTGTCCCGAGCCCTAGACTTGAAACTTCCAGACAACGCCAGCATGCTTCTCAATACCAAAATGTCAAAAAAAATTTTAATCTCTTCTTTGAAATTTACTTCTCTTGGTTTTTACGTTTTAGGAGATAGACTCACATGCTTATTCTCCCTTATTCTTTTTTATTTTATTTTATTTTTTTAAAAAGATTTTATTCATTTATTTTTAGAGAGAGGGAAAGGGAAGGAGAAAGGGAGGGAGAGAAATATCAATGTGCAATTGCCTCTCACACGCCCTCACCTGGGGACTTGGCCCACAAAGCCAGGCTTGTGCCCTGACCGGGAATCAAATCAGCAACTCTTTGGTTTGCAGGCCCACGCTCAATCCACTGAGCCACACCAGCCAAAGTATTCTCCCTTATTCTTCACCGCTACTTCTCTTCCCTGTCCCCTTCCATATTGAATCCTCCACCAAGTCCTATTGGCTTTTCCTTCCAAATATACCCCCGATCTGACCACCTCTGCTCTTGTTACCCCTGTTACAATCATCGTTTCCTGCAACCACTTGCCCCGCTCTGCTCTCTTCCCAGAGCTCAGGAAGTCTGAGAAAACATGAATTCTGGAATCTTACCTTTAAGACGTCTGTCCAAGTATTCTAGTGCTATTCTAAACATTTGAATTAATGCAAGAATTAAAGATCCAAATGCTAGGGATCCCGTGTGATATCTGGGCAAAGATAAAGTGAGAGTGAGAGTTAAAATATCTTTACTATTAACTAAAAGGATGTTAGTTAAACATGTTTTATAGATAAAAGGGATGTACAGGAGGACCAATAGCAGACTCCTTCTCAAATTGATAAAGGTCTAGAGATTTTTAAACCATACATACATATTTTGTCCTTCAGCTATCGAATTAACACTAATAGTCTGTCAGCATAAAATAGGATGTCAGAGCTGAGCAATGGTGTGGCAGAGCCAAGTTAATCCTTAATCATTAATGTGGTGCTTTCCCCTATCTCTTATCTCTAGTGACCTAGATAATGGTTTTTAGAAGAATACTAGCCTGGGTAGAGAGTGTAAAATTGTGGCTATAAAACCAGACAGAGCCAACGAACATCCGTGACTGTTGAATCATACCTTTGAGCTCATATATAGTTTGCCACTTGACTGAAAAGCACAAGATAGAGTTATAAGCACACTAAGCAGGACTTGGGAAACAGGTATAGGGTTGAACGTGGAACTTACCGTATGGCTCGTCCAAATGCAGTAAAAAGTGGATGTGGTGGGATGTCGTCAGGCTTCTTCAAGGCCCAGTAATAAGAAGCAAAGGCACCAGCAAGGGCACACTGGCCCAATGCAATGACAAAGTTTATAAGCCAGAGAAAGACAAATAGATTGAATATCTGGAAGGTAGTGATGTATTGATGGTACAGGCTGTTTCCACCATAGAAGGCAAAGTTACACTGAGCACCAGGGCAAGCTTTGGAAATTCCAGTTGTGTTAAAAATCTGCACTCAGAAAAAAACAACATGGATAATATTGTATTAAATGCTATTCCAAGATAACACCCTCCTTGCCTTCTCCTTTTATGTAGCCCCCCCAATTGCACGCCCTGTGCTTTTTCCATGAGCTTCTGCTATTTCCGATCACAGCACTTTATATAATTCTTTAATGAGCTCTGGAAAGTATACTGTCTCTTGTTTTCCATCCTGGGTTCATCCCTCTTCACCCCCTTCAGCTTCACATTTATTAGTGCTGTTGTTGACGATGCCTGCTTCTTGGGTACATGATAAGACAAATGAGCTCAGGAAATAATAGAGCGTTCTCTCTATTCTCCCACCATGTTCTGTGTTTTCCTACTAACACCTGACCAACTCTCCTTCTCTAGGGTGGTCCCTGTCCACACACAGGGCCTCTATTTCAGATGACTCCTGCAGCTTCTAGAGGAGATGTAGTGCAGCTCTGTATTGAAGTAAGTGAAAGAGAGTTCCTTTTACTTACCTCTGGGTTACAGGTTCTATTTTCATGTTTACACTGTCCATCCGGGGTTACGATTTTGTATATGGGTACCCCTGATGTAGCCAAGTAACTGAGTAAACTCTATTAAGGATAAATTATTTGCTGGTAAGTTTAAAATACATAGACATGAAAATAATGCAAATAACTTAAAATTCCTTTGAGAGATTAACTTCCAAAAACTTCTAATCTTTTAATAATTTATCCATTTTTCAGGCCCAAGGTAATACAACATGGGTCAGCTGCACTGAGAAGCCTCTTTAAAAACAGTAAAATATATTGAAGCTTTTTAAGGTTATCATGGGGGAGAGGTACCATATGTGAAGACAAAATAAAACTAATTCTACCAAATAATCTAGACAAGGGGAAATTTAATTAGTACATTGAAACTTTTTTTAGAGCTTAGTGGGAAAAAAAATCATCTGTTTCTTCAGGACGTTCCTAATCTCCCCAGGACGGAAAACACTGCAGTCCGGGGTCTGGACCAGTGCCGGGAACCTGAGGTTCAAGGAAGGAAGTGCTGAAGGATACACTGCTGTCACCACCCAGTAGCAAATACAGATCGAGAAGAAAAAGAACGTTAAAACTGGATAAATTAATGTACTGGGAACATATCCAATGGCTCTGAAATAAAACAAAGTGTTGAAATTCAAAATGATCCAGTGTTATAACTTCTCAATTAAAGTTTTATTTGTTTGAACTAGAACTGAGTCTTAGACTGAATTAATTCGAAGAACAGTGGTAATAACCATAGACTCTTTTTTGCTGATGATGCTGGTATATTCTTAGTCATTAAATTTTATTTATTGTAAGTTAGAGACATTATTTCAATGCTCACGTTTGGTTCCTGCCCAGATTTCCCCAAGCTCTCCCCTTTGCTTATTCTGACTCATAAATATTTGATATATTGTAATAATATTTCTTCCTTTTGTTTAGATTCTTAGACTTTAAAATTGGAAGAGATCTTGACAGTTATCTCATCAAATGTGAGAATCCTTCCCTAATTCAGGAATCTTCTGCACTGTCTTCAAAATATGCTCATAAGGCCCTGGTGGCCACATTTTTAGGACTTTTTAGAAGACACAGTTTATTCTATTTCTTACCAACATGTTAGAAATTTCTTTCTTATCTGCCTGCCTGTAGTTCACATCCACTACCTTCTGGAAAAGAAATGACCACCTTTTCAACACAGCAACCCTTCAAAGTAACTCATTCTTCTATTCTGCAGGATAATCATTCTTTTAATATTTCCTCATAAGACATGGTTTCTGAAATGGTCACCATCCTAGTTGCCCTGTCCCTAAACTACTTTCAAATGTTCTTTTTAGCATATGACACTGGATTAAATCCCATACTCTCTGATATAGACACTGAGAACTCTCTGATGGAACTATTCCACTCCTAAGGAGTGGACACATCTCAGATTCCTTTTGAAGTTGTTACCTTCTTCACTTCACTGAGCTATGCTGTTGTCTCCTTTCTCCAGACACTGCTGTTAAGTGAATTATTGAGCTTCCCACTGTTTACCTTGTATTCTCGCACCCGCGTACTTCAATTCTTATTTTCCCCGAAGCACACTATCAACCTGTCACAGCTGCTTTGGCCCTTTGTACGTGCACATACACACACACATGCGTGCATGCCCTCATACACATATTTAGAGGCATAGCAGTGGGGCACGTGACAGTGAAAAGCACAATATCATATTACTTTAACAATCCAGCAAATCAGTAGTTTTCCGTGGCTAATGATAGGGCTTCAGTTATTGTGGGAAGGACAGAGAGTTTAATTCAACAAACTGCTCGTTAGCCATTTAAACCATGGGCTTTGGTAACACTGTTATATTATAAATTATAATTTTCTTACAATAATCCTTAAAGACTATTTAAAGTAATTTGGTCATTAACAACTTAGTTTCTGTCATTCTAAATGGAGAGCGTGATCTGTTGTCTTTATAGTAATGCTTCCTTCGTTTTTTCCGTGCATTATTCAAAAATGTAAAGTGTTATCCTGGGGTGACCTTTTGGAATAGTCTGGAAACTGTAGTTGTTCCTGTCTCCCAGCATGAGTTTATGAAAAATTTAGTGTTTATTTTATAGTATTTTAAATAAAAATGGCTCAGGGTATAAAGTGTTTCTGAATTAAGAGGTGCACATACAAAATATATAGTCCGGGGCTGCTAGGATCAATTCTTCTTTCTATTGGCAAATTTTGTCATTCATATAGAAATTGTAATAATATGCAACTGACTTCATAGAATTATGGTGCTTTAAAGTTCTGTAAATGATCTCAACCATTAATATTAACATATGACTCAGTATGGGAATAATAAAACATGTAATATAACTTCATTACTTACTTTCACATACATTATTCTCCTAACATACATTTCATGTTTTAAAAAGTGCTGATATGTAGACAGACAGGTTTTAACCTTCCTTTACCCAATGATCACTGAGGTTTTAGGGATACTGAAGGACATGTTAGCATGACCTTTCTAATAACTGGCAATTTAAACGTGAACAAGTCTTGTTGAATAGAAAGCAGGTTTCTTTAACAAGTCTTCTTAAAGGGAAAGCAGTCTGGGGCATCTACACAACAGGCAGGGGCTGACCGGACTAACATACACACTCAGTGAGTTTTCCCGTCGGGGCCTTACTTGCTCCCTTCCTTCAGCAGGGCAATGGAGATGCGGATCCGGTCCCTAAGGAAAATCAGCATGAGGATGACAAGCACTTCCAGGATGCAGAGCATTACCACTTCAAACAGAAAAGAAAAAAATAGTGTGTGATACAAATCAATCCAAAAAACAAACTTTCTCTGCAGAAGTTATGAATGAACTTCATGATTATTGCTGCCAATTCTGACACCTGACGGTTTTAGCCAGTCTTTGAAATTTACTTTCAGAACCTTCAAGAAATGCTAGGGAATCTTGATTAAAACCTTTAGCTAATGTTTGACCACCTCAGGTGGACGGACAGGCTTTGTCTGTGGAAACATTTCAGGCCATCCGTAGAAATGGGAAAACAGGCAAGGAAGGAGGAAGGGCTGCTTTAGGCAGCTCTTAAATGTTTCACTTTTTCTTCAGTGAGTAAGAGAATTGTTACAGAAGAAAGTTTTTGTCTGCCCTGCTCACAATGCCGCTTAATGAACTGACCTCTCAGCGGGGCCTTGGCTGCCCACGTTTTCCTTTTGTGACTCCACACTCATGGCCACTGACGATGGATGGCATCAGGGTTTAAATACAGCCCAAGTTGTCTAATAGAAGTCTCAGAATTAGAACTCAGGTATTCTAGGTCAGTTTTGAGTTTATACACTTTTTATAAAGAAGTTTATACACTTCTTGAACTAAGAGTTAGACAAACTTAATAAACTGCATCAAGATTATCTTCAGGAGGAGTAAATAAATCCACAAAGACAGGATAAAGTTTATGTGTGAAGAAAGAGAGAGAGCAAGGAGAGGAAATCTTGGGTTCTGTTTGCCTTTTGTTTCCTGGATTTGGGTACACTTTGAAAGTCCAGCTGCTTTCCTGTTTTATTTTTGAGTTTCGTGAGACACTTCTATATTCTAATCAAAATACCTCTGCCTTGGCCCCAGCTTGCTCCAATTTTCTTTTCTTTTCAGCTAGCTCGAATTAGTTTCTTTTTACTTGAAGCCAAACAGTCCTAATTACTGTATTTCCTCAATTTTAAAACATACCTTTAACTTAGTAGTATCTGTTTAGGAAAAATAAAGAAATCCTTCATTAAATAGCTATTCATTAATTATAAGATGCATCCTGACTTCAGAGATGTTCACAAGTAAAAAGGAATGATCTGGAAATTAAGGAAATATACCACTGCTAATAACAATCTAAAATTACAAAAGAACTTAATGGAGAGTTAATTAAATTTCCACCGGTGAAAGAATCCATTCCACAGCCTGCTTCCAGGATAGTTATCCTGCTGATGCGTGAACACTTCCACTGCTAACTGCTAGGGTGTGCACCAATTCATCCTATCGTTACACCGCCGAGACCCGATGTTGCGTCACATGTCATTTAAGGTTTCCAAGTAAGCAGAAGTCAGTTAGCCCAGAGATGTGGGAGGATTTCAGCAATGTGCCATTTTGCTACTCTATCTACTTTTAGTTAAACTGTGCATGTATGTTTTCCTGCACATTCGATTCCCTTAAAACATAAAATTGAGCCCCAAATCATGGAGTATATAGTCATATTAAGCTAAAATCATTATCTTTTTTGGATGAACCTAAGAATATGAGATATACTAGATTTGCTTTATATTCTGAAATTGCATTGATAAGAATATTGCATATCAATCTTCTATCTTTATAAAATTACAAGTTCAAAATGGTAGTATTAGAGAAATGTAAATGCCTTTTGAATTTACATATTATATTCCTTCTTTGTGTTTGAATAAAAACAAACAATAGAATTTTTTTAGGACCTTCAAGAGAAGCTGGTATACCTACAGCTTCACATAGGAGGAGACGGGGATAATTAATAACAGAAATAAGAATAGGCCTGTCTCTTAACACAATCCAAGACTCATAAAAATGATATCAATGTATACATGTAACTCTGCTTATTTTTGGTGTTTCTGTCAATTAATGTAATCACATGTATGCACTTGTCTTGGGAGCCTAGAATTTGGTCCAAACGGTGCAAGTAATCAATTCATGTCTGATAAATGGGTTGTAAATATAGGAGACCGTTCTGCGTGGTGTGGGCTCAGCTCCCACTCAGAAAGGCCAGTGGGGAGTGAGGTCCAACACACAGCACCCAAGCCCAAGGATAGGTTCTCCTGTGGGGAATCAGGCCCTCATTGTACCTAGGCTGCTTTGAGACTTGCTTTTTGCTAAAACTCACTCACCCTGAATTGAGACAGCAAACTTTACTGCATATCTTTAAAGTAACTTCCTAAAATCTCTGCTAAACCTTCCAAGGACCAGCATAACCAACTTAACCACTTTTCCCTTTACATTTGCAAATATCCTTCCTCTTTGATGCAATCAGCAACACCCTCTCCTTTGTTTTCTGTAAGAATCTGTGCATAGTAAATGAGGACCATCCTCAATGTAATGTGCCCAGAAAAGCAATAAAAGCCTGTCAAGGCAAGGGTTGGAGCGCTCTCCCCTTGAGAGAGTGGCCACGGCGTCCCTTTTCCTCCACAGGACTCGGTAGTCCGCGTGAATTTGTCTCTTGCCACAACACAGGATCCTGCTGGCCAGGATCTGTGTCATGTAAAAGCTGAGGCTCATTTGAGAAAAAATTAGTATTTCTAGACTTTAAAATAAAAGCAAGCTCTGTATTTTCCTCAAAGCACATCTCTTAATTTTCCCATAGCTGATTATCTCCATGATTTGGGGGTGAAGCTCCTTAAGAGACAGCAGTGGATGACCACAGAACCTGTAACCGAGATTCCTCAGAGAGTAAACGAGAGGTCACAATGCATCTTGGATGGGATTTGTCATCTTTAGAAATGATAGCTAACAGTAAGTGGATTGCTGAGGAGATAAGAAATCACTTCCAATTCAGGAAAAGTGATTACCTGAGGATGCCAGTTCCAAGATGTCTGATTTTTAGAGTTAAAAATGGCTGTAAATGAAATAATTCTTCTGCAACGTATTTGAAAAAATAATGTGTTTGTTATGTGAAGAGAACTAGTCTGACGGGAGCAAGGATTGGGTGTTCTGATCCAGTACTATCCAAGGAAAAGAGAACAACTGAATTCTGTAAACAAGGGCATCTGGTGGGGCATCTGTGCAGAAGGCCCAGGTCAGCAAGCTTGGCACGAGCCTGAAGAAAACATCCCTCAAAACTCTCTGAGGCCCTCTGTGGAAAAGGCTCCTCCTCATTAGCAACCTTGTGCCTCACATGCTTTGATCCCAGGAAAGCAGTGTCCTGCTTGGGATACGTCTGCATTCTGGTCAGGGAGAGTGTAAAGCAAATAGTGTACCCAATGGCGTAAAACTGATAGTGTAAACCAATAAAATGGCACTCCGGTGACATAATGTGAGCCTGTACCTGAAAATCTGGTGACTTTTGGGTGAAGTGACAAAATCAAGTTTTCAAATTCATGGGGATGGAACCCATCCCTGGAATCACGATGCCCCCCAAGATATCCATGTCTGTGCGGCTCTGCTGGACTCCTGCGCCAGGCTTCCCTGAACATGTCTCACCTGGCTCTCAAACTTCAACAATATGGAGGTGAATTTTCTTTCAAAGCAACATGTAATTAGAGATTATTTTTTAAACTTGATTAGAGAACATGAATCTCTGTGAATTGCATGGAATATTAAAATAAAACCATTCTAGGAATATAGGTTTAAAACCATCTCTGAAATCATCTTGCTTTAAACATTTTGTAAATATTACCCTTAATTAACTTGATAATCTGAATAAAGAGTTCAAAATACAAATTTATTTTTAGGGACTTATTATCCAATTCCTATAATAAATAATTTAAAATTCCTGTTATAAAAATTGTTTCTTATTTTTTCCTTTTTCTTTTTTATAAAACAAGTTGAAATATTAAGCATTGTTTCCTTTTAAAACACCTTTCTTGGATAACAGTTTAATGGCTATCAACATCCCCACCCAAAATATTTTAATTTAAAAGCAAAAAGTTTGAAATCATTGTAAAATAATGTTTTCTGAGATTATATAATAAATTCCACGCAATGACTTTTCCACTTACTAGCAGGATTATGAACACATTTACTTTAAGGATATTAGCGATGAGTGTGCTTGACAGGTTACAGCAACCCAAGCTTTCCTTCAGACAAAAGGATGCTTTCTCCTTATTACAATTTTAACAAAACCAGTGTTGGAAAGCCACTCACTAAATGCGAACCATGTTTGTTTCAGTTGGAAGTACGCGCTTATGTTGGTCCGAATCCCAATGTCGTAAACAGTTAGGTGAGAATTTGGGTGCTCCCGAAGGTTGCTGTACTCCTGGTGACAGTGCCATATTCCTTGAAAAGGAGAGAAAAACAAACTAATATTAAATGTTGTTTTCTGAAATACAAGCTGTGCCCTTATCACGTGTATCTACATGTACTTGATCAGCATGGTCATTTCTACAACGGCAAGATTCCTACTTACATAGGAAATATTTTATGCTGATCGATAACAGCCTTAAATGTGCTACTGTATTCAATATAAATGTTTTCAATATTTGTCTGGACGCCTGTGGCAACACTTGGCTTTAAGCGTCCTTTTGACTAGAAACCACCTTAATGTCCACCCCTAGGGACTGGTTAAATGCTCGTGCAGTGGAATGCTATATTTCCACATAAGAAGGAAAAAGACTAGTGATATTAAATAATTTATACGATATTTTGTTAAGTAAAAAACGCAAGGTACAAAATGACAAATAAGTATGCTGTAATTTGTATAATAAGAACAATCTTTGTGTATATTTTCTTGTACACTCATAAAGTATTTCTGTAAGGAAACAAATATAATATTTTGTGCTTTCAGGGATGGAAACTTAGTGACCTGGGAACACAATGAGAAGGAAAATTTTAACTGCACAAACTTCATACCTTTTGAAATTTGAAGCACATGAATGTACAACCAACTTAAAAAGCAAATTTAAAAATTCATTTATATCGCTAAAAAGCCATTTTCCATTTTTTTATGGTGAAGTCATGTATTGGTAGAATTACCCAAAGCCTATTCTTATCAAAGTTTGTGTCTAGGCAAGGCAAATATGGACCAGTTGCATTTTGCCCCAAACTCTCTATTTCAGACTACATAATGCCTTTTTACACAGTCTTCAAGGTAGTAGTAAAAATTACAGTTAAGAGGTCTATCCATTTTAATGACCAGTGGGTCTGGATTAGGTCTACTGGAAATGTTCCAGTTTTTTAAACTGATAGGGTTTTGTTTGGTTGGTTGGTTGTTTTTTTTTTTTTTTTAGACATAAGGTGAGGATGAGGCCTATGGAGAGAGAGACAAGGCTAGACTGGAAAAGACATTTCAAAAGCATATTACAAATCTCTGTCTTTCAGCCCCTGCTTTCCCAGTGTATTTTAAAATTTTCCTTTAAAAATACTTTATGAAATATTTGATACATAAAAATTATATGTAATACAGAAGTAGGTTTAAAGCATAAAGTAAAATGAATACATATGAATGCATCACTTAGCTGAAGATTTTATCATCTCAATTTTGCTTTAATTAAACAAATTAAAATTTGTTATTCTACTCTATGTCCTATCATACCTATTTGCCTCTTCCTGCCACAAAGCAATTATTCTGAATTTTGTGCTTATTATTCTACTTTAATAGAAAATTGTGTTGAAATTTCCCCCTAAGGGAGATTTATATCTCATACAGATTTGTTATTTATTGGCTTAATTATTTATTCTTGTAGTACTATGAAATTTGAGGATATTTCTTTAGATGTTTACATATTTAGAATTGGCATATCTTTTTAGTAAATCAGATCCTTTTTATAACTAATAATGCTTTTTATTCTAAAATCTATTTTGTGTGATATTATTATGGCCACTGCAGGTTTATTTTTTTAATGATTGCTAGTATATTTTTATCCATGTCTTGATTGTCGAATTCTTTATGTGTTGTATAACTTTTGCAAATAACATACAGCTCCAACTTGTATGTATATATTTTAATCTGACTTGAAAATCTCTGTATTCTAATTGGTGAGTTTAATACATTTTTATTTGATGTATTGTTATATTTATTTTTGTTACTACCTACTTTTTGCTTTTCCTGTTCTACTTTGTGCCTACATTTCTTTTCTTCCAATTTTTTCTTTTAAAAATGGGTAAGTTTTCATTTGTCTGTCTGTTTGTTTATTTATTTACTTATATTCTACTTCTCTACTGGTTTGGAAATATCTACCGTATCTTTAGAATAGATTACTCTTGAAAATTTGCTATGTGCTCTTAATAACCAAGTTTGAAGTCAGTATCTTAACAAGAAAATATAAGGACCTTAGAAAACTTAATAATCACCTCACTATGATTATTATCCTGTATTTTGGTTATGTATATTTAGACCTCAAAGAAGTGGGTATTATTACTATTTTACACAAAGCTTATTTAAATTTACCTACACATTTGCCACTTCATTTTCTTTGCTGATAATTTTTTTAAGATAAGATTTTATTTATTTTTAGACAAAGGTGAAGGGAGGGAAACAATGTGTGGTTGCCTCTCATGTGCCTTGACTGGGAATCAACTGGCTACCCTTTGGTTCAACCCTCCATCCACTGAGCCACAGCAGCCAGGGTATAATTCTTTCTTTTATGTCATATCTTTTTGTGTAATCATTTTCTTTAGTTTTGAAATACATCCTTTAGGATTTTTTTTAGTATATGTCTATTAGTAAATTCTAGTTTTTTGCTTACCTTAAAATATTCTTATATTACTCTCCTTATTGAAAGATAGCTTTGCTAGGTGTATAGTTATAGGTTGACAGTTATCTTTTCTTAGCTCTTTGAAGTATTATTTCACTTCTTTTGCTGCTGTTGAAAAGACTGCTTCAGCCTAGTTGTTTATTTGTATGTGATCTGTCTTTTCTCTACTTTTTTTTTTTAATCTTTTGGTTATTGGTATTCTGAAGCTTCATAACAATTTCTTCCCTGCATCATTAATTTCTTGTTCTCTGGTATATAAACATTCCAAAAAGCATATAAACATGTTGTTCTTTCTCCCATCTTAAAGAATAAAACAAAAGAAATTCTACTTTTGATCTTTCCCCCCTCATTGAATTTCTTGTTCACCATTAAAACCAAACTCTCCAAAGTAACCATTTATATTTTTTGTCTACAATTTCTCTCCTCCAACCCTTCCTCAAAATCTCCCCTAAACAGGTTTCCCACTCTCATTATTTTGTCAGAACTGCCCTCATCAGATCACCAGGCACCTTTCTGCATTTCTAAACCAGTGCCAACTCTCAATTTTCATCTTTCCTGACCTATCGGCCATATTTGACATGCCTGATCACTCCCTTCTTTTTTCACTTGGCTTCAAAAACATCACCTGCTTTTGGTTTAAAAAAAAAAACAACCCAAAAACCAAAAACCTGTTCTTCTTAATTATCTTTGCTGGTCCCTTCTCTCTCCCCGACCTTGTAAGATTGGAGGGCCTCAGAGCTCAGTTCCACATCTCCATCGACATTTTTCAGTGATCTCTTGGTGATCTCAGCCCGTCTCATAGCTCTACTGCTCCTGACTCCTAAATGTGTCTCTCTAGGCTAGTACACACACTCTCTCTCTAATTCCAGGCTAAATATCCAATGCTTATTTGACATCTCCACTTTAATGCCTAATAAACATCTCAAACCCAACATGCTCAAAATTAAAGTTCTGATCAATTCCCTTTTTACATCAGGCTTGCTATTCTCAAACATCCCCTATCTTAGTTGATAGCAACTCTTTTTCAGTTGCTGAAGTGGAAACTTCATTCTTGACCTCCTACTTTTTCTCATGAGCTGCATTCAATTCTTCAAGAAATTCAGCTGTTTCTATGCTAGAAATGTGATCTGAGCTTCCCTAATTTGGCACATGGATTACCAAAGTAGTCACCCCACTGGTCTTGTTGCATCTTCCCTTTCCTCATGACAGTCTCTTCTCAACTCAGGGACTGGAGCAATTGTCACTTCACATCCCCTTCTCTGCTCAACACTCTACAATGCCTCCCCATTTCATGCAAGTAAAAGGCAAGATTTTACAATAATCTATAAGTCTCTTGCTATCCCTCCAAAAATTCTATGACTTCATCTCCTACTATTCTCCCCTTTACTCAGTATACCCACCCACACCAGCCTTCTAGCCATGTCTTCAACACACTCCTATCTTTGGGCATTTCCTCTAGCTGTACTCACTATCTGGAACTTTCCTCTTATCTCCAATGGCGAATTCCATTGCCTTTGTAAAGTGTCTTCTCAGATCTCTCCTCAAAAAAGTCCACCCTACTAATATTGCCCTATCATGATACACTCAATCCCCTTTTACCTGTTCTGCTTTTTATTTTTACCAGAGAAAATATAATTTTCTCATAGATAATTTGCTGAAGCTGTCAGCATCGGGATAGCAAGGACATTTGTCTGATTATTGTTTTATCTCAAAAGCCTAGAATAGTGCCCGTACACTGTAGCTGCTCGATTCCTATTTGGCAAATGAACAAATAAAAGAATACGTGACTGGACACGGATGCTTTTTCCCTTGTTCTCGCTGGTATAATCAGAGCTTCTTGAATCTCTGAGTTCATATCTTTCATCAGTTCTAGAAAAATCTCACCCAATACATTTCAAATGTGACTGATATATGTTAGGCCCTACTCAAGCTACTCTTTCTCTTAACCACAAGGTCGTATTCATCCTCTTGCAACATTCTGCTGTAACTTGGGTAACTCACATTATCTTTCAGTTCATTTTTCTCTAATTTGCAATGTAACTTAACAATCTTATTTTAATTTAACAATTTTTTTTTTATTTTGAGCACTTCTATTTGGTTCATCTTCATGTATGCCTGAACATTTTTGATAATTTCTGATTTTTAAATATTCTATCCTTAATTCTTAAACATTTTATAGTTATTTCATGTTTTATATCTACCAATTCCCACATCTAATTTCTTGAAGACTGCAATGTGATGTGTATGATTTTTTTTCTCACAAAAGATCATTTCCTTGCATGTTTGGTAATCTTTGATTGCGACTCGTGCTTTGTCCATAGTGATCTGTGGAAACCTGGTGATCTGAATCGAAGATGAATTCTTGTACAGGAGAACTGTGTTTGTGTCTGGCAGCAGCCAACAGGCACGACCAGACTGGGGTCACTTCGGGTGATTGCCAGGATCTCAGCCTTACTCAAGCAGTTTCAGCTCTGCCCCGCTGCCCTGCTGCTGGCTCTGCTCTCAGGCCCCTGCTGGCAGCACTCACACAGGCTGCTTAGCATTGCTCGTGCGCCTCCTGCTCACTGCCCCACTTTCTTAGCTCACGGGTTTAATTGTTGTTTCTGTAGGGAGAGTGTCCTCATTTCCTGAAATCTCATCAAAACGATGCACTATATAATACAATACGATATTATTTTTATGCCATTATTAGCAAGCGAGTCCTTCAGACTATTTAGTTCCTTCATGATGGTGGGTGTGAAAGTCTCAGCAGTGTTTCCCTATTTCTTTTGATACTGTTTTATTGCTTTGTTTCCGTCTCTCTCTATATGATTCCTGGGCTTCAACTCCTCCTTCCTCAATAATATTCATGAATAACAACAACAGATATATTTACTGAACAATTACCATGTGGTACGCAGTTTTCTAAGTACTTTATGTACATTATTTCTTGTAATACAGATTCTTACTATATAGTTGAGGAAGCTAAAAATTCAAGAACCTATGTACTTGCAGAGGATCACATCATTAACATGTAATCAACCTGTAATTGTGCCTCTTTCAATCTCCAAGCCAGTGTTTGCAGCCGTATGGCCTCTCCTGTGGAACTCCTAACTTACTCTGGCCGTGGAGAATCGTCCCACTGCTGTTCATGGGCATTTGCCCAACAATAGCCTGACTTTTTCTCTGGTCAGTGTGACACATCCACACTGTTCTCTGCCCTAGTAAATAGGCTGCTGTCGGTAGGAAATGGCTGGTTTCCCATGATATATCACTGGTCAGTTTTCTAAGACAGCAACAGATGTCAGGTACACACAGTATCACTTACTTACCCTTCCCATTCTAGTTGGATATTTCTCCACCCAATGAATAGCTTCAAGCTTACTTGCCACACCATGAATTGCTGAGTTAGCACTATGTGGAAAGTCAATAGGAAGCTAAAATTCGTTGCTTTACCTGCACTTTTTAGATATTCATCGTCTTTCTCCCTTTTGCCATTGTCAAAGTTGGACTGTAGGCAGATTCCTCTTGCTCGTTAAGACAAGTCAGTGAAATCAATAGCAGACTTTACTGCCCTTCCCTTCCTGATAATAATAGAGTGATTGAGTCACATGCTCGGGCTCTATGTTGGCAAACAGCAGAGGTGATTTTGAGCTCCAAGCAGAAACACACACACACAAAAGGCTTTTAAACAAAGAGGTTTCTTGAGAGTTTCTGATTAAGGGACAGCAGTTCTTCCAATAGACCGGCCCACCTCTTTGCCAGCAGCCGCACAGCAGGAGCAGATGAGGAACACCTGAGAGACCAGACTGATTGTCTAGAAACGCAGTAACCCGGTACCCAGAGTGCTTACTGTGTTCCAGGCCTGTCCTAAGAGCTTTATACTTATTGTTTCATTTAATCCTCACAGTCTTGTGAGATAGAGATGTTATTGCAGTGATATTATAGATAAGGAAACTCGGTTTTACAATCATTAAGAAACTTTCCCAAAGTTCCCCAGTTACACATATGGAGCCAGCTGGGATTAGAATTTAGGCTAACTACAGAACCTGGGGATGCAACTGCATTCTTTTTTTTCAGTTACAGTGGACATTCAATATTATTTCACGTTCATTTCAGGTGTACAGCATGGTGGTGAGACATTTATATATTTTACAAAATGATCCCCCCCAGTAAGTCTAGTACCCACCTGGCACCACACACAGTTATTATAATATTATTGCCTATATTCTCTATTCTGCACTTTATATCCCCGTGTTTTGTAACTACTAATTGGTACTTCTTAATCCCTTCCCCTTTTTTCACCCAGCTCTCCAAACCCCCTCCCCTCTAGACACTATCAGTTTATCTATGAGTCTGTTTCTGTTTTTGTTGTTGTTCATTTACTTTATTCTTTCGATTCCACATATAAATGAAATTATATGATATTTTTCCTCTGTATAATTTATTTCACTTAGCATAATACCCTCTAGGTCCATCTATGTGGTCGCAAATGGTTTGATTTCATTCTTTTTACAACTGAGTAATATTCCACTGTATTTTTTTTATCCAATCTTTTATTGATAGGCATTTGGGTTGCTTCCATATCTTGGCTATTATAAATAATGCTGTAATGAACACAGGGGTGTTTATATTTATTCAAATTCATGTTTTGGGTTTCTTTGGATAAATACCCAGAAGTTGAATTGCTGGGTCATAAGGTTCAACTGCATTCTTATGCTGATATGTGTAAAGCTCTTCTTTGAGTGACAGAAACAGGAAATTGTTATTTTTGTTTATTTAATTATATTTTACCAATTATGCTATCACAGTAGTCCCTTTGTCCCCTCCCCTGCACCTAGCACCCCCTACACCCTCAGGCCATCCTAGCCCCATTGTTCATGTCCATGGTCATGCATTTAAGTTCTTTGGCTACTCCATTTCCTATACTGTACTTTATATCCCCATGGCTATTCTGTAACTACCAATTTATAATTCTTAGTCCCCTCACCTCCTCATCCATTCTCTCATACTCCCTCCCATCTGGCAACCATCAAAATGCTCTCCATATCCATGATTCTGTCTCTGTTCTTGTTTGCTTAGTGAGATTTTTCGATTCAATCGTTGATAGATATGTATTTTTTACAATTTTGTTCATATTTTGATCTTCTTTTTCTTAAATAAGTTCCTTTAACATTTCATATAATAATGATTTAGTGATGGTGAACTCCTTTAGTTTTTTCTCATCTGGGAAGCACTTTATCTGCCCTTCAATTCTAAATGATAGCTTTGCTGGGTAGAGCAATCTTGGCTGTAGGACCCTGCTTGTCATGACTTTGAATATTTCTTGCCAATCCTTCTAGCCTGCAAAGTTTCTGTTGAGAAATCAACTGACAGCTTTTAGGAACTCCCCTGTAGGTAACTAACTTCTTTTCTCTTGCTGCTTTTAAGATTCTCTCTTTGTCTTTAACCTTTGACATTTTAATTATGATGTGTCTTGGAGTGGTCCTCTTTGCATCCATCTTGTTTGGGACTTTGCTTTCTTGACTTGCATGTCTATTTCCTTCACCAAATTAGGGAAGTTCTCTTTCATTATTTTTTCAAATGCATTTCCAATTTCTTGCTCTATCTCTTCTTCTGGCACTCCTATGAAGTGAACGTTGGATTGTTTAAAGTTGTTTCACAGACTGCTTACACTATCCTCATTTTTTTGGATGCTCTTTTCTTTTTGTTCTGAAAGGAAGCTGTCCTAAGTACTATACTGTTTCTTGGGAAAGACTTTAGTTCCTTTTTTAGGGTTCACATTGTACTAGTATTGTTTTTGGGGGGGATTGAGTTAGTGATTGGAGTTCAGCCTTGAAATAAAGTTAACTGCATCTAATAAGCGTAATTCAGAATGCTTGCCTCTAGAGGGTGATGTGTCATTATGAAGCATGGCCTAATTATTACCGTGAGTGACAGTACCTGGATTAAAGGTACTTATTTGAAAGAGAAAAATAGATCACACTTCTGTAACTGTGCAGACATGGCCTTCAATCAAATAAAAAGTTAAGGGAATAAAAGAAGTTGTCTGAAATGTTTTCCATTAACCTAAAAAGGATTGTTTTTACTTCTGTCTTAGTATCCATGAAACACGACACCAAAGGTTGCTGGTGAAAAAGTAGAATATATTGAAAGCACTTTTTTCATGATAAAGAAGAAACAAGTTATACAAACAATGTGTGCAAAATTAAATAATTGTTCTAAATTTAACCCTTTTTGTGGGAGCAAAGAAAAATTAAATTTGCTGCAAGAAAATGTTTTCTGCTCATTGATAATGGCAACTGAAAAGAAAAAGGCAATTTTGACATTTGGCAATTTTAAGAGGGGTAATACCTACCATAACCTATAATTCCAATAACACCCAAAACAAAGACCCAGAAGAGTAATCCAGCTGTGAACCTCAGGAGCAGCAGAAACATCCAACTGAGGAGCATGGCGATTGTCAGGCCGCTGGTGGAAAAACACAAGACGAACACAGGGTCAGGTGTGCTAACATACCATAATGAGAAAGCAAGACGATGCTCTTTTTCTCTTAAAAATAATTCTCAGATTATTTTATTTTACCTAGCTATAGAAACACTTATAACATTAAAAAGTACAAACAATGGTTTCTGTTAAGACTTTGTGTGGAAGAGTAGGACCAACAGGGAATTTATACATGCCTCATCTTCACGTGCCAAGCGAAAGGGAAGGCCAGTGCCAATCACTGTTCAAGGAGAGATACAATTTCTCCAAGCTACAGTGTTGGCCTATCTGCTATAGTTGCCATGTTCTGTTTTTTCCCTCACGCCTATCCAGTAACTGTTAAATTGCAAAACCTATCTATGATGAATGTGTGTTCTACCTACCTGGGGACTAATGGAAGCCTGAAGTTCAAAATAACTGTCTAGCAGTAAGAGAAGATTCATAGGAGAGAAAGACAAAAAAAAAAAAAAAAAAAGGATCTATCCCACACAGATCTTGAACTCAGGATTTTTATAGTAATTTTTTAGACCCTTTCACTACGAACTAATTATCTCTAATAGTTTGTACTATCTGACATCACCAGATATCTATTTCAGGTTCCCACTGATCTGGAGACCACCATTTGGAACCATGATAAGGCTTCTGTGTCTCCTGGCCCATGTGACTTTATCAGGCAAGTAACAGCATGACTATTTTCCTCCTGTTTTAATTTCTTCCTGGAGTTTGAGTGAGCTAGTAGAGATACTTCTTTTACCCCACTATACCCAAGTTAAAGTTATATTGGATTTCTTTTGGTAATTTTATCAAAGAGAACTCATTAAGACTGGAAATTTGGCTGATGCTTCTTTAAGAATGGATACCTCTGGTGCTACCCACAAGTTTCCAGACATAGTAACAGATAGAGCCTGGTAGTTTATTGGCTTTATTGCCTTCAATGTTATCTTTACAAACAAAATTAATCAGTTTTTCTTTCTTTCTCCTTTCTTTTCTTTCTTTCTCCTTCCTTCCTTCCTTCCTTCCTTCCTTCCTTCCTTCCTTCCTTCCTTCCTTCCTTCCTTCCTTCCTTCCTTCCTTATTTTTGTCTCTTACACTATTACAGATGTCCACCCACCCCCACCCCCTCCCTTGGACCATCGCCACACTGCTGTCTGTGTCTATGAGTCGTGCATATGTGCTCCTTGCTAGTCCCTTCAGCTTCACAAACAAACCGAATCTTAGTACTTTCTGTCACCTCACCGATAACAGCGTGGTATCAAAGCAGCTTCTTAGGGCGTAGTCTTGCACAACCTTTGGTTTTAACTTCCTAAGCCATTTCCTTTTAAAAATCACAAATACTTTAATGTTTAAATATTCAATATGGTTGAAAGATTATCCTATGGTGTAGTCCTAGAGGCATATTTAAAAAGATCAGAGGGGGGAATATATAGATGTTTATTCTGTGTATTTTAAATTCTTACATAAAACTAACTGAATAAACTAAGTCACAGCATTCAGGCTTTTGCTTTATATTCATTAAGTAGACAAGAGCAGAGAGTTGAAAATAAAGGAAGGTGCTTATGTACTAGTGGTGTGAGTGGGGCTGGGGTGGTGAGGAGGGTTCCAGTGTGTGTGCTGGGAGGGAGGTGGGCAAGAGAGTCCATCATAATGTATGACTCTTCAGACAAGAGTGGAGAAGCCAAGGTAAAAGAAGAAACATGGAAATTATCTAGTGATATTTGGGTCCTACAGCAGCAGGTCAACCAGTTGACTATCAAGCATAGACTATAATCTCTTCTGTGGTGATATATTCCAAAATCCTGATGTGTACTGACAATAATTATTGCAATTATTTAAGACAAGCATTAAAATCTCATAAAACTAATTTTGCAGATCTAAAAATTACTCCCTAGTATTTTACACAAAATTTGACTTTATTGAACACCTAAAAGTTGTGTAAATCTATCTTGTTCCCCTAGTGGTTTTATAAATTTTGCTTGACCTCACATTTTCAATGCATTTTCTATGTTCCAAGAACCATAATAGGAGTTAGGAAAATAAAGGTGACTTATACATAATTACCATGGTAAAAAGTTCAGTTTATCAGAGGGAAAGAGCCAAGGGAATAAAACACAAAATGGCCGGTGCTATGTAGAAGACAGGTATGTACGTGAATGTGGGTACAGGTATGTGAACATATGCCACCACGGGTATGAGGAACACGGAGGGGGGAATAACTAATTATATCAGCAGAAGTCAAGTAGGACTTCCTAAGTGACATGGAAGCGGATTTTAAATAATGAGATGAAGTTGCACAGGGCACAAGGAACAACAATGCTAGGAAAGAGAACAGAATGTGCAAAACCATGGGCATGCTATTTAATGTGTTTAGAATATAGGGTTAATCAAAAAACCTGGGTGGAGATGAACCTGGAAACTTAGGTTGGGCTGGGTTGTAAATGGCCTTGCAGGTATCTAAAGAAGTTTTCACTTTATTCTTTGACCAGTAGGAAACCATAGATGCTTTTAAGACCTGAGAAGGTGACACAAGAGCCAGATAGCAGTGACATCCTTGGATAAATCAGACCCGTGTACCTCTCCAGCAGTGTGACTACATTTTCAGGACTGCAAATCTTATGTTTGAAAAATTTTAACTTCCTCCTCTCTTTATATGTTTTTTCATAAGTGACCTTTGTGGATGATAACAATAAACATTATGTGGAAGGGACATATTAACAAAATAAGAATAATCTCTTGGAAGCCAACGGAGAACAAATGGGAGAACAGACCAGAGAAATAACACTGCATCAACTAAAACATGCGATGGGAAGCAAACATATCACAGATGCTGCCTCCACGTAACCTGAAGAATATGTTTGTAAGAGTATTTTAAGGAATACAATGAAAATTTATAGTCATAATTTTCTGTTAACACTGGACGTATTTCTAAATTTCTTTGTCCCATTTTTATTCTATATGAAAAAGAAAATGGCAGGAACTGGGATCTGAGCCAACCTTGAATTCATGATTACATAGGAAATTTGAAGCAAGAGTTCTACAAAGACCAAATCAGAACAGGGCTGGGGAAAACCATCTATGTTCTCACTTACATGAGAATCCAATACCAAGTTGTCGTATAGTCTTCAAACACTCTCATTCCAATTGCCTTTGCATCGAGGATTTTATTCATATTACTGAATTCGAAGAAGAGAAAAATCAATCATTTTTCAAGTACCACTAAACAGACATGTTCCTGTTAGGATAAAAAGAATGTTGCAAGCTGCTGCCCAAAGCATATTTGGAGAAACCATTTATCAGCCTGACTCTTTTCCTAGACACAGCAGCTCATGAGATGTCACTTCAGTAAACCTACAAAGGTGGCTGTATCTACACACATTAGAGAGCCTGGCTTTCAAAACGGTGAACAGATTCTTTTCTCACATAGGGGCATGCCTTCAATGTTGCAGAGGGCTCACTCTATGAAATGAATTTAAACGGAAAGATCAGTTTTTAACTCACAAAATCCAGAGAGTCAAGAATGAACACCATCACTAATTCACCTTCCTAAACCTCGTATGACTCTGTGGCAGGGAGGCTCGTGGGGCACAAACAGAGGAGTGAATGCATCCTCAGCGTCCGGTTTGACGAATGTCAAAGTGAACACACTTTTGTAACTACGGCTACGTCATCCCTTTTCCAACGTGCTCCAATTACAATACCTCCCTTTCCCCAAAAGGAATCACATCCCAACTTTTGTGATAATAATTTCCTAGTTTTTTTAAATTAGTTTTAACTTTTATATATGCACCACAGGATAATTTAACCTAGTGGCGCTTACTTTTAAATTTTATTAATGGAATTGTATTACTTCACACAGCTTTATAATTGTGAAGTTTGTCCATGTTGCTATTATATTTTAAATATGCAGAAACTTCACTGTTCTATTTGGACTGCTAAAGTCTTTCAAGAAGGAGAAATTATGCTTTAGGATATCTTTATATTGCATTTTTAATTCAACGACTGAGCAATGCAATGATATTCCGTGTGTCTGGCTTGTGCACACGAGTGTACGCACCCTGGGAATCACATTTCCCAGTGACATGGAATGCCGGGATGTGTGCAGCCAGTGGGAACAGTGAATTCACTTCATTGCAGTTAGTGTGTGGAAATTTGGTCCAGCACTGAAACGGCACTGCCACGGTCGTCTCGCCTTCCTTAAGGCCCTTTCCCTTAAAACATCAGGCAGTTTCATTATTTCAGTAATATTTTTTCAATGCTACTTTAAAAAGCATAGTTTTTTCTTAAAATTATGTTTATTCAAAAAGTAAATTATATGATGACCTTTTAGTACATTTCCTGACGTCTCATTCTATACCTAATGATAGTGAAAGATTTAACCACTTTGATAAACATGGTTGTTCTTTGTAATTGTTCTGATTTCTCCTCTCGATGTTTTATGAACATATACCAAGCTCTCCAATCCACAGGGACATGTATATCTCATAATACATAATTCTTCCTGTACGGCAACCTAATGGAAGCTGTAGTCTTGGGTTCAATAACAGGATGCATCAAAAATGGGAACGGGAATGTGAACACACGTACTTGGCAGCTGCCCTGAGTTCCATAGCGTTTCTTGTCCTTCCCCTCCCATCTTCGAATGTTGTCTTATTTCCTATTGTTAAAGTGCCATTTCTAGTTGAGAAGTCAGGGAAACATCTCCGGAGAACTGTAAAAATAAAATGGTGGTAATCGCTTTTCTACTCTTTCCTACATGATGTCTTCCCTTTGTTAAGCTTTCAGTTACTGAAAACCAAGTTCTTGTTAGACAGTGTATTCAGTGCTCGGTATGAATAATTGCCCATTGTTTGACGATCAGAAAAGTGTCTGTTCTAAGACTGACATAGAAAGCAAATATGATGACAATCTGAAGTTACATTTTAAACTTGATTGTTCTGTACATTCATAAAGTCAGAAACACAGGTGGTTAAAGGATACTGACAGTGTATCTCTCATGGTAAAAACATTGTTTTCAAAGGCTCCATTTACTCGTATGAGTGGATGAGTGTAGCTTTGTTATTAAAAAAAATCTTCGGTACTTCTTGAGTGAATCCTTGAAAATTAGACATTAGTGAATAATTTCTTGGGAAATAAAAAACAGCTCAAACTTTAGGTTCTTGTAAGACAACAACATTTTTATTTGTAAAGCCTCAATAGTTTGCCTTCCTTCCACCTTTCTCACTTGCATGTTTTTAGAGTACGGAAATGGGGATACTGAGGCTATGAAAATGGCCCACACTTTGTACACTAGCCCAGTTTCGGAGAAGAGTTAACTCACTGGCCAGCCTTCTATTTTGATTAAATAGAATCCTTACCCTTTTACAAATCTGCATTACTAAAAATATTTTAAACCCCAATTTTACATAAAGTGAGAAAAGAAATCAGAAATAGATCATTTTTATATTTTTTCTTACAAGAAGCATGTTGGTTCATAAGCCTGGCTGGGAGCTTCCTGGGTATAAATCTAAAATGAGCCCCCAAATGTGGAGGGCAAGGAGAGACTGAAGGAAAAGGCAGATCACTCCAGATTGGAAGATGACAGGTTTAATAAGCAAGGGGGTTTATGAGGCTTGTTTTGGGCAGCTGCAAGATGAGTAGATTTTTGTACCACCTGCCAAATAGATATATATAAATATAACACTTATAAATATATAACATATTTTATACATTGCCAGGTAAGAACCAGAGGAGCTACCTCCATGCTAGTGAAACCGCCTGCTGACTCCTTAGGGCTCAGTGCAAAAGAGGAGACCATCATAGCCACCAGGGGTGGAATGCTGGGGAAGGATATCAAAAATATGTGACCCTTGGTTTGAACCACTGGCTGCCCCCAGGCAATTAGAGTCTCCTCACTCTGTCTCTGTGCTTGAAGCGTGCTCTCTGCTTGCCTTTTCCAAGCTTGAAGCTGCCCCAGGACATAACCTTGAGCTAGAAATATGGTGATGAGAGGATCTGGACTAAACCCTGTTAAGACCTCCTGTGACTGGCTGACCCCAGTGAATGTCTATAAGTAAACTTTTACATTTTGGCGGGTGGGAGCAGAGAACTCATCTTGAAGTTGTCGAAGATATGCCTGCTAAGTAATATCCCTTGCTTATTAAATCTAAATTTCCTTCAGTCTCTCTCTGTCCTCTGTACATGGGAATTGGTTTCAGATTTCACTTGGGACTTTTCCCAGGAGGTGGTGACCCAATAAAACATTACAGATTTGCAAGGGTTCATATAGAGTTTAGACCTGAACATACTAAAGCAGTTGATGCAGGAAAGGAAGAAATATGTGTCTATAAAGCTTTCCCTGACTATCTTGGCTGAAAGCAATCTTTTGTCTCCCCACTTCCATCTTCCGTAGCACTTTCACTAACCTCTCTTTCTTTCCCCTCCCACTCCCTGGCATAATTGGCATTGTGGTCTCTACCAGCTGCTTCTATTCCCTCTTACCCCAATCATGTTTCTGTTCCCCAGCACCAAGTGGAAATTATCTTCCCAGTGATCCCAAAGACTTCTTAATTGCCAAAACCTACCATATTTTTTAGTCTTCATCCTATGTGGAACTCAGTGAGTATTTGCTGTTGAATGAGTTAACTTCCCTGAGTTTTTGACACGGTAGACAACCCATGTCTTTCAGAACTCTCCTTTCTTGCCCAGATTCTTGCCCCGATTCTCTCCCACCCTCCCTCGCCCTTTCTCTACACTCTTTCCCTTCCTGCTCTTTAAACAGGACTGTTCCCACCTACAGTGTTCCCCAGGTTTGTCCTAAATATTATTCCAGGCAATAACTCATCTGATCTGTTAGCTTCAATCACTAAATATGCTCATTATATATTTGGAAAATAGAGAAAATATGAAGGAAGATACAAAACTACACTAGTTCTAGCACCCACAAGGAACTATATTTTGGTGAATTTCCTTTCAGTCTTTCTCCAACGGGAAATTTTTCTTCTTGAGTTATAACCATACATTACTTGCAGTGTTTTCCCTTTTTTTATTTTTTCTTTTACTATTGCTCATTTCCTTATATAAACCCTTTAGTGAGTAAGTTTTATTAGCTGCCTACTATTCTATTAAGTAACTATACTTAATCCTATACTAGGGGGAATCCACATTGATTGCAATGTATACCTTAATGTCTCCTTCACTGGCCTGTGATGGACTAAGCTTTTTCCATTTCTGTATCACCAACGTGCATTTTATATTGTGAGATTTAACCAAATGGTACTTGTAAGGGCAGGGACTATGTCTTACACTTCTATACCTATTATATCTTCAGTGACTAATGAGTCATTTTTACCTTTTTGTGTAAAAATTTATACTACTACTCCTGCTTACAGACACTTGCTGCCTAGGGCTCCCTGGTAAAATGTAAATGCCTGCAAAACCGAGGTCTTTGTTTGAGTCTTTGACAACCTGGAGGAGAGTGACGGGGTCTGTAAGACACTGTGTTTGGTGGTAGCTGCTTCAGTTTGTGCCCGACTTCCCGCTCAAACCTCATGAATGAATACTGACTTTCTTCCATTTTAAAAGACATACACACTCATTGTGGAAAAATGGAGAAATAAAAAAAGAAGAAAGACAAGGGAAAATACCCAGTGTTTTGCCATCTCCAAAACAACCACTTAATATTTTGGCATATTTCTTTCCAATCTTTTTTTTTGAATATTTTTTAAGAGTTTATTTATTCACTTTTAGAGGGAGGGGAAAGAGGGAGAAGGAGAGAGAGAGAAACATCAATGTGTGGTTGTCTCTTGTACACCACCAACTGGGGACCTGTCCTGCAACCCAGGAATGTGCTCTAACTGGGAATCGAACCGGCAACCCTTTGGTTTGCAGGCTGGCATTCAATCCACTGAGCCACACCAGCCAGGGCTGAATATTTTTTTCTTTATTTTAATTTACACATGCTTGTCATTCTAATGCATATAGAATTTTGCATTTTATTTAACATTATAATATAATATTTATAGTTAATAATTCTAAAATATTTCACTTGAATATATCATAAATTATTTTAGCATTCTCTTGCTCTTTGGCATTACTGTATTTCCTTTTTCTTTCTTTTTTTGAGGGAGTCCTATTGGATAACATTGTGGTGAACATCTTTATGTAAAGTTTTTCTCTATAGTTGGAATTATATCCATAAGAAGAAAAATGAGCGATTATTACATTTTCTTCTAAACATAGTTAAATAAAGTTTATAAATTTTAAAGATATAAAATATTGATTCTTTCAGGAAGCACACAAATATCTCAAACTTCAAATCTGAAATATTTGAAATAAAGACAAGTGTATGTTCTACCCTCACTCCCCAAACAATTTCTGAACACTTTGTCTGAATTCTGGGGTCGGTGATAAGGGTATGTCTTTTGGGGTGCACTTATGTGAGTTCATAGAGCACCAGGTAATTGATCTGATTGGGCTTTGAAAAATCAATTTTCAGTCTTTTTTTATGTGTATTATGCAGCAAAACCCCCGAATGCACGCAAGTCCAGTGGAAATATCCCTGGCCAGTGTCAGGGCATTGGGCTTTAGCTTTGGCTTCCTTCCTAATTACCTCTGGGATCGTGGGCCAGTCACAGCACGATTCTTGGCCCCAGTTTCATCCATTGTGAAATGAGGAAATTGAATTAAATAACTCCTTCACAGATTCTTTGTTTCTAAGGTAAAACAATAATCACTTACAAGGTTTGCTTGGGAAGATCGCCGTTGGACAGTCATCATCCATCACTATTTGTGAGAGAGACTGAAATGGAAGGAAGAGTACGTTAGCGTTTCAAAGGCTATGTGATGACAACTTTTACCCTCAATATAGAAATTTTGTCCTTTAAAAATTCAGTTGCACAATAATCTCATTATTCAAATTACTCCCCTAATAAAAATAACTGCAAGATTATCTCACTCACATACAAATGCTCTCAGATGCCCTAAGTGCAATTAAGTCAAATCAACAATAATAAAACCGGACCCTCTGCAACCAGGGCACACCGTAGAAAGTGTGTATTTTTATCTTGGTCACATCCTGAGTCTCTAATCCTTAAATTTTCTTCTGGAAAAACAG
This sequence comes from Desmodus rotundus, assembly GCF_022682495.2. Taxonomy (NCBI): domain Eukaryota; kingdom Metazoa; phylum Chordata; class Mammalia; order Chiroptera; family Phyllostomidae; genus Desmodus; species Desmodus rotundus. The sequence continues at coordinate 53,512,667 of NC_071389.1, forward strand.
CTCTTCTCTAATTTGGAAGCCATTAATACTAATTTATATAATAAAGCTTCAGAATTCCCTTATAAATCTTAACCTAAGTAGGATTTGGGGATTTTTTTAATGAATAAGTATGAACTGGAGTTGGAAGTAAAATTATACTTGTTACTAAGTAGTCATTGGGCTTCATCACTGCATTAATGAAATGGTGACTGAAAATGACATTAGCTATTAACTCTTTTCTTTAACTGAATTTATTGGGGTGACATTGGTTAACAAAATTATGTAGGTTTCATGTATACAATTCTTTATACATCATCTGTATATTGTATTGTGTATGCACCACCCCAAGCCAAGTCTCCTTCCATCACATTTATTCCCCCTTTACCCTCTCTCTCCTACCTCCCCCCACCCGCATTTCCCTCTGGTAATCACCATACTGTTTTCTGTCTAAGCTCTTAGCTCTTGACAGCAAAAACATCCATCCAAGTAGAAAATTTGTTGATGTCATCGAAGAGTTAAAGCTAATTTACCAGACTTAATCATCTTGCATAACCCCTCAAGTCTACAAAATGATATACTGTAAATTGCATGTGTGTTTTTGTATGTATACATGCCTTTGTGCATGTTTTATCAGAATGGTTCATTTAGTAATCATTTCCTACATTTGGGAGCTTTTTCCAGTTACAAATGTTCATGTGACACTTGAGGTTAAAACAAAAATTAATTTTTTTCTAGATTTATAAACTTAAACACACGTACCTTTGCAGGATGAGTAATAGGGGACTTGCAGAACTGGCTATAATATTTCTGGGAGTTTTTGTTTCTTTTGTATGGAAATTGCATTTCCACGTAAGTTAAAAATTTTTCTGGGCACTTGGAGACGCAGATCTGTGAAGGAAAGGAACACAATGGTAGGAAATGAGTCGAACAATCCAAGGAATTATCTATAAGATTAGCCTTCTAAATCATCCACCATGATAAAGAGCAAGCACGATTTTCCATCTAAGAAACCAAATCAACTTTCTAATCTTATTGTAAAAAATGAAATTTCATATACTAGTTATCAGTCTATAGTCCTTGCCCTTTCATACTGATGTTCTGTTAAAACAATAAGATGTTTAAAAAAAACAATAAGATGTTATACAATGATAGACTTACACATATTTTTAACTTCTGACTTTCAGATAATTGTAGGTCTACATGCAGCTGTGAGAAATAACAGATTCCACATACCTTTCACCCAGTTTTGCCAGACAGTAATAATTTGCATAACTATAGTACAATATCACCACCAGGAATTTGATTATGTTACAATCCATTAGCCGTATTCAGATTTCACTAATTTTTGCCTGTGAGTGTATGCATTTTCAGGGTTAGAATCTTGCTTCCTTTCCTATATTTGAATAAAATGGCGATTTAAAAACTTCTGAACATTAGTAATTTATGTATGCCATTAATAACTATTAGTTTCAGTGAATTCTCAACAATTCTCAAAACATAATTGGGGTTTTATTACCATAAGAAACTAACAAAATGAGGGCCATTGGTGGCAATCAATCATTATTACAGTCTTTTAGCAACACCAGTCCAGTGTGGGCAGAGAGGTCACCGATGCAATTACTTCGCATTAACGAACTTTGGAGACCTATTAATGCCAAACCAGATCCCTTTGCTGGTCCACAGGGCCATTCTGCAGTGGCTGAAATCCAATTAGTAACTCCACAGAGAGAAAGCAGATTCAGAAAAGATGCATTCTATGGGTTTTGCTTTTGTTTGAAAAAAAATCGTATTAAGTCATAAGAGTTGCAGTCGATTCTTGTACATTCTTCTCTCCACCTTTGGTTCCTGCTTGTGAAAGTGCCCTCCGCTCTGACTTGCTCCATCTGCCGGGTGTGCAGTTTGCTGAAGATTCTTACTGGCCAGATTCTAGCTCAACCTCCGTTGGCAGTTAGGTAGCAACACTGCTGCTGAGCTCACATCGCATTCCCATCTTCGGGTCATGTTTCTGCTGTACCCAAGAACATTTGGTGTTGACCTTGAAACTAAGGCAGAAGGTGGGTAACTAAATGAACAGCTTTGACAGTTTACTAACTGACTTTGAAAGACAACTAAACTAGTTCCCCTACTGGATACATTGAAATAGATTAAAAGTAAATACTGAAAATACTGATGTTTCTCAGTCTTTAAAGATGGTAGGAACTACTGAGTTGGGACCATGATGATTCTATATTTACAAATATATACACATACAAGGTACACTCTACATATAAAACCCCTGTGTAAATAACACATAAAAGAATAATTAAAATGGCATGCAAGTAAAAGTGGTTTGTGAAAAACAAGGACATCAAATTTCATTCCAGACACAAAATGAGCTGTTAAAATCCAACATAGCAACTGCTCTTTACTCTCTCCTTCTATCAGCCCAATTTGTTCACTTCAAATAGGATGCTGATTAGTAGCAATCAACATATGATTAGCCAAAAATGAAGGCCACATTGAGGCTGGGCATCCTAATTGATCACACTCTGTCCTGTAAATGTGTGCGACATGTGTCTGGACCACGCTGACAGTAAACAAAAAACATAACACATACAAATACGGCTTGGAGCACATAGATAAACTGTCGCCTGGCAAACTAAAGTCAGTCTGCACTTCTGGCAGCTAAAATATGTTCTGACTCAATTCTGCTTCTTTGAGTAACCACAAAGGAGCACTTGATGTAGTTTATCATGAGCATTTTTATTACATTTTCAATTCATATAGGTTTAACATTCTAGTGCAAATTAGAATTTGGTGAGTGGAAGCGAGAGTTATATTGAAGGTTAAAACGCTACATTTGTTATAACGAAAGAATGATCTAGTAAATAATTTATGGAACAACAAAAAACATAATGTACAAGGATTTATTTCATTGTTTCATAGTGGGGCTTCCTGATAGATTTGTATAATAGAGCAGAAAAATTCTAAGACTGGGAGTAGGAAGATATGCCTTCCTTCCTTCCTTTCTTCAACAAACATTTGCCCATCCCCTATTCTGAGCCTGTTCTAGCGGCTGGGGATACAACAGTGAAAAAAAGAAAAGATAAAAATCCTTGCCCTCAAGCAGTTTACCCTCTAGTAAGGGGAGACAGGTAACAACAAATAAAGTTGTTTGTTATAAGATGGTAATAAATGCTATGAAAAAAATACAACTAGAAAGGAGGTTGGAGGACAAAAGCTGTGTGGGATTCTGATTTTGAATAGGCAGCCAAGGAAGGCCTCACTAAAACGCTAAGATTGGAAGAAGACTAGTGATCAAGCCATAGTCACCTGAAGAAAGACGACTGCAGACAGGGAGAAGACTGCAGACAGGGAGAACTGCAAAATCTACGGCTGTGAGGTAGGTGCTTTCCTGGGGCCTTTGAAGATGATAGACAGCCAGCAGGATCCCAGTGCAGTGACCAGAAGGAGAGTAACAGCCTATGTGGTCAGAGAGTCTGGCAGCCAGTGAATGATCTTGTAGGTCCTTGTTAGAATTTTGGCTTTTAATCTGAGCAACTTGGGAAGCTATGGGGTGGCAGTCAGCAAAGGAGAGACATCATGACATATTAACAGGATCATACCGGCTGCAGGATAGAAAAAAGACTGTAAGAGGTTGGGGTGTGGGGGTCAAGGACAGAGGCAGGAGACCAGCCAAGAGGTCACTGAACTAATCTCAAAAAATAATTATGGTTCCTTGAAAAAAAGATGAGGTAGTGAAAAGTAGTTTGGTCCAGGTGAAGGGGTGTTCAACCCATTGCCCAGAGGCTGCAGGGGGCCCAGGATGGATGTGAATGTGGCCTGACACAAAATTGTAAATTCACTTAAACCTTTTTTTTGCTCATCAGTTTTCGTTAGTATTTGTGTATTTAATGTGCGGCCCAAGACAACTCCTTCTTCCAGTGTGGCCCAGAGATGCCAAAGGGTTGGACACCCCTAGTCCAGGGTATGTTTTCAGTGGAGACCAGAGGAATTGGCTGGCAGCTCAAACTTGAGCGTGAAAGAAAAAGGAACCAAAAATCTTCCATGGTATTGGGAGTTGTTCTTAATTGAAATAGGAAAGACTATTGAGGTGTGGAAACAATTTTAAGAATAAAGTGAAAGCTTAGGAATTGAGTTTTGGACATGTTAATTTGAGATGCTAACTAAATGTTCAGGTGCAGACATTGCTCAGGTGGTTGGATATAATGATTGACCAGCCTTTCAGGTGGCTGGAAGAAATAACAGCGTGTTTGCTTGTATAGGTCAGGGAACAGACTTATTTGGATATATAAATTAGGGAAAGCAGCATACAGTGGTGTTAAAACCACAGGACTAGGTGGTTTTAATGAAAAGAGTAACACTTTTAACACTAGATGGTTTAGATAACCAAAAGAGTAAATGTAGATTTCAAAGAGGAATGAGTTTGGTGGAAGAGAGAATGCCACTGCTTAGAAGATGTTGGAAAGATGATGAGAAACCAGCAAAGAAGACTAATAGGGAGCGACCAGAGAGTTGGGAGGAAACATAAAAGACTGCTGTGCACTGGAAGCCAAGTGAACAAGTATTTTAAGGAGGAAGGGTTGGTTAAACCATGCTGTTAGATCAAGTAAATAGGAGTTGAGAATTGACCACTGGTTTAATAATATGGAGGTCAATGGTTTCATCTGGAGGAAACTGGAGTAGCAGCAAAAGCCTGAATGGGAGTGAGAAGGATTTAGACATATACTTTTGACAAGTTTTAGGGGGTAAAAAAGGAGGCACAAAGATAAAGAGCAGTAGATGGAGAAAGATGTGAGATCGAGGAGATCATTTTTAAGATAGAAGAAATAACAGCATGTTTGTATACTGATGGGAATGATTTAGTAGAGAAGGAAATTGGTAATAAAAAGAAAAAACCAGGAAATTTCTGGAGTGGTGTGCTTGAGTGTGTAAGAAAGATAATTTCTAAGGCACACGTGGATGTCAGTGTGGGAGTTTTCAAAAGTCATCCTCTGAATGTTCACACTTTCTCAGTGAGAAGGGAGACTGAGGCAGAGTCTGCCGCAAATACTGGCAAGGTCTTGGAGGTTCGAAGTGAAAGGAAAAGGTGTGAAATTGCTTTCTAAGGCAGTAGGCTAGCAAATGGACAAGGGGTCTCTAGTGTGGTTGTGGGACAGCAATGAGGATGCCCTCGAGCTCAGTGGTCCTGAGTTTAAAGGACTGTTGTGTGTATTTTCCACAAGAAAACATGGCTGCCTGGGTTCAGGCATGGAATAGGCAGAGAGCTGCATTTAGCCAGGAATGAGGTTTTGCCAGGGAAGTACAACTAAGTAACTAAGTGAGGGGGACCAAAAAATTGAAGATTTACACAAGGAGTGATTTTCAAGAGGGACCATGGAGTAAGGTGAAGAGAGAGATGAAAGCCTGTGGGAACTGAGGGACACTGTGGAGGGGTTAGGATCGGGGTTTGTAGGTCCTAGTGAGGTAGATGAGTCTTTGGAATGTTATAGAGGAACTGACATGATGAGACAGTGGGATGGTTAAAAGAGATTACAAAGGGTGGTAACTTTTGGTACTGACAAGATCGAGGATTTGACCTTGGCAATGAGGGGCTCTAGAAGAAAACAAGGTCTGTTGTAGAGGTGGAGGTCACAGAACTAAGATGTCAATATCCAAAGTTGGTTTTAGTCTCAGCAGGAAATAAGATATCAAAAATTTCTGAAGGAGATGAAGGGGGGGGAGAGAGGTAAAGGGAGGAAGGGAGGGAGGGAGGGAGAGAGGGAAGAAGGAACACAAAAAGAAGTGGAGGAAAGGAGGGAGAAAGGAAGGAAGGAAGGAAGGAAGGAAGGAAGGAAGGAAGGAAGGAAGGAAGGAAGGAAGGAAGAAAGGAAGGAAGGAAGGAAGGAAAGAGAGAGAGAAAGAATTACAAACATATTCTAGGAAAGATCTCTGGGTGTGGTTTACTATCACATGGAACCAACAAGAGGCAAGTCAGTAGCTTCGAAGTTTTTGAGGTAGTTGTACTGCCAAAGAGTTCATGAGTTAACCTTAAAAGACCTTTGACAAAATGTTTGAGGTGTTAAACCTTGCACAACAGGAAGAGAGCTTCAAAGCTATATGGTCCCCAAGAAGGCAAATTTCCAGTGCTCAGCAATGGTGTGGCCTTGAGACTAATAAGCAGGAAATAACCTTTCAGGTAGTCGAGTGAAGGACAATTGGTTGGAATAGATGAGAAAGTTCCTCTTGAAGAACACAGTCCAGATCGAATAAAGGGCTCTTCTCCAGTGCCACGCACCACACTGCTGTGTATTCATCACTCCTCCCTTTCTGAGTGGGTGTTTGTACTCTAATTGTCTTAACCCCAATCCCCATTGTGCATTAAGTGTTAAGACCTGACAGAGAGACAACACATCACCCATAGACCATGGACTTGGGCAAAAGACAGTGCCACATGGGACTCCTGTTGTCTCCCTTGGGAAGATGGATGTTCTGGACAACAGCGGGTTAGACTCTGGAAGACACTACTAACTGCCATTGAAATCTGTGCCTCTCCTTCCATTTGTTCCGTGGCACAGAGGAGGCTGTTCAGCCCACAACTACCTTGCTTGACTCCTTTTCTTTTGCATCTAGACATGAACATATATGTCTCATGTGCCGATGGCATATGAATAGAAATGCAATGGGTGACACTTCTGATCCGAGGTTTTCAAGAGCGGGGGTGCTTCGATCATCCTCTTTGTTTCCTTCTGGCAGCTGGATGCAGATACTGGAGAGAACGGGATGGCAGAGCCACCAGATGAAAGGAGCTGCAGGACAGTCCCCACTGACCACAATGCCTTATACTGTTCAATGGCCGAAAAGAAACTTTATTGTGTGAAGTCAGTGAAAACCTGAGGTTTATTACTTACAGTAGCCAGCTTTACTTCTTGTAATACTAACCTGGAGAAAAATACCTCCACTTCTCTGGGCAGTAGTTTGCTCATTTATCAAATTAGGTACTTGGACAAGGTAATCACAACGGTCTTTAGTGATGCTAAATGGATTAGTCATTGTTTCCTTTTGACTGTATATGAACCAAGATGAGCTCATATTCATGTCTTCCCACTTCCTATTAGTTCATCTTCAACAACCCACAGACACAACGCAAAAGAAATTTCTAAATTCTTTCATTGAGAAATAATTTAGTGGTCAAAGTGGCTGACAACACCAGCGAGACATTGTTTTTTGCCTTACCTGTGTAGTAGGGCACTGTAGGTTTATCAAAACGGAGGGACTGGTGCAGCTGAAAATGTTAAAGTAAAACAAAATGCTCTTGTTCCTGTTAAGAAAACAACATAAAATAATCTTTTCAGTGAGTGTGGAAATGTTCCATATTGTTTCAGACCCTGTACACTGTTATGTAATATGACCTTTTAAAAATTGGCCTCGTTTTCTTTAGGTAGCTGCAGCATACTTTGCAACTTCCCTTTAAACTGCCTAACATTTACAGTAACATTTGGTAATAGGAAAAAGTTGAAAAAAAATCAAATAGTCCATCAAGGGGATTGGCGAAGTAAAAATTTTACTGCCATAAAATGCAAGACTGCATTGTCACTGTAAATAGTGTTGAAGAAAATGTTAAATGGATGGAGAAGTTCCCAACATATTAATTTTAGGAAGCATGTTACTAAAGAGTATTAGGATATGACTTTATTTTAACTTTGCAAAAATAGGTATAACATGATATATAGAAACAAGTTATTATATCTGAATGGTGGAATAATGTTTGTTTAGTTAATTTTTTTGTACTTCTATGGATCTCCTGAAATAAACACATATTATTTTGGTAATCTGAGAAAAGATAAGTAAATTGAGTAACATTTCCACCGTGTTCCAAATTATGGGTAGTGGCGTAGTTATAGGACAGGTTGACATTCACTAGCACTGAGAGACACGTTGACTCTGCTGTTTGGCAAGCAATGGTTCACTTTCGAACTTCGATTTCCTCAGCAGTGTACGGGAACAATACCAGCCTGGCCCCATTCGCAGTGCTGTTGGTAGGACATAGAATAGCCTGTTGTGAAGTCAGGACAAGTGCTTGTCCAACTTTAGTATGTGTCAGTGAAATGTGTAGTGTTTGTTGAAAATCGTGATTCCTGACTCGTTCACAACCCTTGAGAGCCCACATCTCTGGGCAGGCCGCGTAGGAATTGAGATTTTCCCCCCTATGCTCCCCAGTAGATTCAGATACAGGTGGCATATAAACCATACCTTGGGAGAAGCCCTAAACATTTGAGAAGAATGTTCCCAGCACCTTGTCAAGTCCTCAATTAATTAATGTGACTACATACATAACCAAATATATTATAGGTTGTTTGATAATACCTTTTCTACTTAGAATCACCAAGTAGGATCCAAATCTAAGGGCAAAGAAAGCTCCCCACAAAAAATGTGGGCCAAACCCTTGTATTACTTCTCCCCCATTCTTGCACAGGTACATAAGCAAAATATGGGGAGAATGCGGTGGGTTGGAGATGGTGGGGTTGGCAGGATACCATGATCACAGTTGAGAGGGTTTTCCATCCCTTTCTCATTGAAAGGGTGATTGTTTCCTCCAAACGCCAAATCACAGAGGGCTCTGAGAGAATCTCTCATAAAGACTGGGGGTACTTGTAAAAAGGGCAGCCCAGAGTCTCATTTTCCAAGTAGACCCCTCTTAGGTGGGAGCCTTATTAGTCAGCCCTCTGTGCCCATTTTAGCAGGGAGAAATGAGACCCAGAGACCACAGAGACTTGAAAAAGCCAATGGGGCAGGGAAAGTGAAGTGTTGAAGCAGCCTGTTATGGGAAGATATGAGTGGGCTTGCGTAACCCTGGTGGCACCTCATCTGACAATAAGAGGATGGAGGTGAATCACCAGAGATGAAACTGAAGGGGTTGGGAGGAGGGCAAGCTAAGCTGATCTCTCAAATCACAGAACTATTCAGTGAGGACTTCCCCCAGAGAATTTCCACTTGGACACCATGAGAGAACCAGGCTTTGGATACTATCCCAAAGAGAATGATTGATGGCTAGTTAGTTGTATCTTAGCTGCAGGAGCAACACCATGTGGCCAAAAAAGTGACAGACAATCCTTCTCTTTCCATCCCTCACAACACAAAGAAAGAGCTAGAACCAGAAGAGAGGGAAGAACAGGGATATAGTAGACCAGGCCCTTTCTTCCACTGTACATTCCCTTACAGAGTTAAAACCTGAGCCAGGAGATTAAAAGATATGAGATTCAAATTTTAGTGTAGACTACATTGAATTTGCTAACAACACAGAGTGTCCAGAAAGCACTGGAATCTACCTGAGATGCCAGAGTGAGAAGAGAGATTTGAAACAACATTGTTAAAGGCAATGACGGGGGAAATAAACACATTTCATATTTGTAATCCTATCACGTCCACATGGCTCAAGATCTGCTTATAAATTAGGACAAAATCCACACAAGGCTACTTCAGGGTTCCACAAGAGTCAGCTTGGCTCTTTCGCCACCCAAGCAGCTGTATCATCCACATAGTCTCATGGTGCATGAGATTCAAATTTGCACCTGAGCAAATGAATAAATTAACGCATGTCATCGATCACTGGAGTCTCTTAGGAGTGGTTAAAACTGTGAATGGTAAATAAGTGTCAAGAGTCCCCTAGGGTAACATTGATTTATAACCTGCAAATGCTACATAAACTAAAGTTATTCACTAGATTATGTTATTCTTAAGGGTAAGGTTTGTATGTTATTCATCTTTATACCCCTACCTTACTAACACCGCCTGGTACTTGGCCCTTTCTAGGTATTTATCAAATGTAGAATGAATGAAACAAATTCCACAAGTTTTTCCAAAATCTTAGAATCCTTAAAATCCATAGTTTTTCAGCACAAATTCATTATCATTTTATTGTAGTCTGACTGATATCCTTAAACATCAGTGGACCTCGGATTCCTTAGGTACAAAGTAGATGGTGATGGTTGGAGCTGAGTCATTCTGTGGAGTGACTGAGAAAGTAGTTCATTGTTTAACTTGAATTATTTGCCACCCAGGAACAACAAAATAGAAGCAGCTGCAAACTACTCATTTAAAATAACCTGCCATGCACCTCAGCCCATCTTTCTTCTTTCCTGAGACTTACGAAAATATAAGAATAAAATTTTAAGGAATAAACTTCACTAGTCCAGCTGAGGATGTGTGTGTGTGTGTGTGTGTGTGTGTGTGTGTGTGTGTGTGGCGGGGGGGTGGTTCTGCTCACAATTACACAAGAGAGTTCAACAAGTTTGGAAAGATGGAGAGCATCTGAGAGTGTGTTGGGTGATGGAGGCACCTGACCACAAAAAGGGAGGGACATGCTTTTGCCTGTTAGGAATCATGAGATATTTTGGACTTAGAGTTAATAGAAATCTGACCAAAAATGAGAAGATTAATTGAACATTTATATACAGATCTATGGTGCAAATCAGCATCTCTGTGCTTCTCCTATACATGTGCAGTTAGAATTCTAGCATCCAGGAAAAGCAGGCAAAAGAGAGACTTCTTTTGTTGAATTAACTTTCTGGGGATAGCGAGGGCTTCTACACCATTTTGAAAGCTGACGCCCGGCAGCCAGTTTCCCACCAGCTCATGCTGTAGTGAAATCTGATGGCCAGCACGGCCCATCACCCTGAACAGGACAGTCCTCCCTACACAACTGACTTCCCCACATAGCAGCAGAGAAAATTCCCGCAAGACCTGGCTCATCTTTCCTTGTAAGACTGGAAGTGTTGCTTCACTTAGCTGCCAAACTGATGCAAAACCTAAATGGAAGAGCTTTGCTCTCTTCATCTTTCCTGTTTCTCTATCTGAAAAGCTCCTACTGGGTAATTGTGCTGCCTTACACAATGTTCAGATGTTTTAACACAATCTTTAAGTTGAAATTTTTGTAGCAGCCAGAAGGTGGCATCAAAATCAATCAAACTCACTTTTTAAAGGAAATCCCAAAGAAAAGGACCATACCCAAGGATCATGAATAACTTCCCTGAAACTCAAAATGCAGAAAAAAGTCACACGTCAACAAAGCACCCCATTTTCTCTTGAGAGCTCTGTTTTATCTATTTTGTCATTTTAGAAAACTCCCAGTACTTCTAAAATCTCCCAGTTCTTTAGTTAGGCATGGATAAACAAAGCAAAACACGGCCAAACTCTGATCCCCAATCCTACAACACCATCTCCAAACATGAGATTTAAGCTCAGCTACGAATGCCTTTGAGAGCTGAGAGTTAGAGGGTCACCTTAATTACATCATGGTACTAACAAGCACAAATACTCCAATTGTTACAGTCTCGCAACTATTTCCTGGATTAAATCTTTTGGGGTGCCTAAATTGCTTACACATCCTGACAAAATACATTTCATTTTGGTCTGCGAACACACACTCATTTATTTATTTACTGTATTTTGTCGTGTATAATGAACACTTTTGCCCAAATTTTTGAGGGAAAAATAAGGATGTACATTATACATGGGCAGTACTGATGCTGTATCTATATAAATGTTTTAAATTTTTTCATTTATGCTTGTGCATTAAAAGTGTAACTCTAGAAAGCAATAATGATATCCATGTGAAAATAATACCCTGGAATGCAGTAATCTATTTTGTTTCTAAATATAAATAAATAAATAATTGAATTAAAAAATTAAAACAAAAGATTTTTTTCCTGGAAGTTTGGGCTAAAATCATGGGTGCACATTATATATGGCAAAATACAGTATTTTTACTTAATGACACTTTTCACCAGTTTACATTCAAGATCTTTAGGACTGGATTAAACATGCAACATGGAAAACTGATTTCGCTGCAATTCTATCAATGCGTGGTCTACAGAGCACAGGATTTGGGGTTAGAATGTGCTACTTTGGCCACTTAGTAGTCTGTTAAACCTGAAGAAGTACTTTAACCTTTGTGAATTTCAGTTTCCTAATTTTCTACATGAGAGTAATAATAATGATACCCACTAAGCAGTGTTACGAGAATTTGATTAGGTTTGTACACCGACCTCCTCCGCGGGACCAAATCACTCTCTTCCATGTGCTATCCCTTTAGTCTCATTCAGTTAACAATGAATTTACTGAACACCCACTACAATGCCAGTGTTGTAGAGGCTGAGGACGTAAAGAACAGAAAAGACAGAGAAAGTCCGTGATCTCTAGAAAGGTTGTCTCTAGTAGGGGGAGATAAACAAGCTAACAAATTTATAATCAGGATAATTGAGGCAGTGGGTAAATAGCAAGACAATAAATCAGAGTCTTGTGCCAGAAAGTGACTAGGGAAAGAGATAGTGGGGGCGAGTGAAATGCTTCAGGCGGGACTGTCAGCAACACGCTTTATTCTTAAAGTAGCACACTGCACCAAACACACTGGATTGAAATCCATGATTTCTCTTGTTATTGTCTAGTTCCTAATTTAATTTTTCCAGTTGTATTGAGATGCAACTGACATATGACATTGCATTAGTTTAAGATGTATAACATAATGATTTGATATAGATCTACAGCAAATGATTACCACAATAAGTTTAGTTAACATTTGTCACTTCATATAACTACAATTTATTATGATGATGAGAACTTTTAACATCTACTCTCTTAGCAACTTTCAAACATAAAAAAAAAAGTATCATTAATTATAGTCACCATGCTGTACATGACAGCCCCAACACTTAGAGCTGAAAGGTTTTTTCTTTTGCTCACCTACATCTATTAACCACATGCCTCACTCCTGCATCTGGCAGTTACCAATCTATTCTCTATCCCTACGGGTTCAGTTCTTTCAGATCATACCGACAAGTGAGATAACAGTATTTGTCTTTCTCTGACTAATTTCACTTAGCATAATGCAATTAAGGTCCATCCACGTTGTCACAAATGGAAGGATTTCCTTACTTTTTGTGGCTAAATAACATTCCATTATATATCATATTTGCTTTATTCACCTATCTGTGGATGGACACTTAGGTTGTTTCTTGACGACTTTAAATAATGGCGCAGTGAACATGGAGGTGCAGATATCTCTTCAAGATAATGACTTCAATTTGTTTGGATTTAGAGCCAGATGTGGAAATACTAGGTCATATGTTAGTTCTGTTTTTAACTTTTTAAAAATATTTTTTGTTTTTAGAGAGGGGGGCAGGGAGGGAGAAAAGAGAGGGACAAAAACATTAATGTGTGGTTGCCTCTTGAGCGCCTTCTACTGGGGACCTGGCCTGCAGCCCAGGCATGTGCCCTGACTGGGAATCAAACCGGCAGCCCTTTGGTTCACAGGCCAGCACTCAGTCTACTGAGCCACACCAGCCAGAGCCTGTTTTTAACTTTTATAGGAACTTCCATATTGTTTCCATAGTGGCTGCACCAGTTTACGTTACCAGCAACAGCGCACAAGGGTTCTCTTCTGTTCGCATCCTTGCCAATACTTGTCTTTTTGGTGATAGCTATTCTAATAAGTGTGAGGTGATACCTCATTATGGTTTTGATTCCCTTTCTATGACAATTAGTGATTTTGAGTACCGGTTCTGGCACTTGTTGGTCATCTGCATGTCTTTACAAACATGTTTATTCAGTTCTACTGACCATTTTTAATCAGATTGTTTTGTTTTAATTTTGTTACTGAGTTGTATGAGTTTTTGTACATTTTTATATTGCCCACTCATAAGATACATAGTCTGCAAATACTTTCATTCACTATGTTGCCTTTTAATTTTGTTAATGGTTTCCATTGCTGTGCAGAGCTTTTCAAGTTGATGTAGTCCCACTTGTTTATTTTCGCTTTTGCCTGTGCTTTGGGTGTCACGCCAGAGCCCAGACCAATGCCAAGGAACTTCCCACCTGTGTTCTCTTCTAGGAGATTTAGGGTTTCAGGCCTTCAATCGTTCATAGTAGTCTTTTATGATCCTTTGTATTTTCATGACAAGCAGTAATGTCTCTTTTCTCTCTCTGTTTTGATAAGTCTAGGTTTGTATAGGGGATGGTTCCACCTGGCATGGGGAATGTAGCTCAGCCCCTGATTCAGAAAACCGACGGGGAGCTAAGTCAGCAAATAGGACCCATGCCCACAGATAGGTTCTCCCATGGGGAATCAGGCCTACATGGTACGTAGGCTGCTTTGATGCTTGCTTTTGCTAAAACTCCCTTACCCTGAATTGAGGCAGCAAATGTTTACTGCATATCTTTAAAGTAACTTCCTAAAGTCTATGCTAAACCTCCCAAGTATGGAGTGTAACCAGTTCAACCACTTTTCCCCTTGATTTGAAGCCTTCTTCTCTTTGAAGTAATTAGCAACATTCTTTCCTTTGTTATCTGTAAAAGGTAACCACCTACAGCGAATGAACCTGTGTGTAGTAAATGAGGACCATCCTGATGTAATGTGCCCAGAAAAGCTATAAAAGCCTGTACAGGCAGGGGTCGGGGCCCTCTCTCTTACTCAGACAGGGGTCATGCTGTCCCTTTTTCTCCACAGGACTTCTGTAGTCCGTGTGAATTTGTTCATCTCAGCCACAACACACAGACCCTGAAGGCTGGAGTCTGTATCAGGTTTGTCTATTTTTTTTTTTTTTCCAAAAACCCAGCTTGTGGTTTCATTGATCTTTTCCATTTTCTTTTAGTCTCTATTTCATCTACCTCCACTCTGATCTTTGCTATTTCCTTTCTTCTAATAAATTCAGGATTAGTTTGTTCTAGTTTTCTAGCTTCCTGAGGTGTAAAGTTAGGTTATGTATTTACTATCTTTCTTGTTTCTTGGGATAAGCATTTATCGCTATGAATTTTTCCTTAGAACTTCTTTGCTGTATCCCAGAAGTTTTGATATGTTGTATTTCCATTTTTTTAGATGTTATTTATTTATAGAGAGAGGGGAATGAAAGGAGAAAGAGAGGGAGAGAAACATCAATGTGTGGTTGCCTCTTACACGCAACCCAGGCATGTGCCCTCACTGGGAATCAAACCGGCAACCCTTGGGTTCATAAGCCTGCGCTCAATCCACTGAGCTACACCAGCCAGGGTTACATTTTTAATAAATATATAAAACTCTTTTAAAAACACTCTTTGATTTCCCTTTTGATTTCTTCTTTGACCCATGGGTTGTTCAGTAGCATGCTTTTTTCATCTTTACATATTGGTGAATTTTAAAATTTTCTTCCAGTAATGAATTTCTAGTTTCATACCATTATGGTAAAAAAATGGTGTGTGATATGATTTCAATTTTTCCGAAATGTATTAAAACTTGTTTTGTTGACTAGCATGTGACCTACCTGGAAAATGTTTTGTGTGTGCTTGAGAAGCGTGTGTACTCTGCCATTCTGCTGCTGTTGGGAGGAACTTGTATACGGGCCTGTTAGGTACCTGCTCTGATGGGTTAAGTCCAGTGTTTTCCTGGTGAGTTTCTGTCTGGATGATCTCTCCACTGGTGTCATATAGAAGAGATTTCTTCACTCTGCAAGTCTGTAAATATACCCCTGCATTTTCTTCTGTTACTTTTATTTGGTCATATATTTTATATACAAAGTCTTCAGTGTTTTAGTATGCATTGGTTGCAATGTATGAGGTAAATCTCTAATTTTATTTTATATTCATAAATAGCATTTCAGTTAATTCAATACCATTGGTTTAATAATACATCTTTTGGTTACTGACTTAAAATCCTATCTTCATCACATTTAGAATTTACAATGAGATTTATTTATTCCTTCCCAGTTCTATTATAGTTCCACGCTGTTTTGATGACTGAAATTGATTTTTTATAAATATTTTCCCTTACTATTAAAAACTCTAAGCATAATTTAAAGTAACTTTTGTGTTAAAATTTCAAATTAGCCCTGGCTGGTATAGCTCAGTGGATTGAGCATGGGCTGCAAACCAAAGAGTCGCTGGTTCAATTCCCAGTCAGGGCACATGCCTGGTTTGCAGGCCAGGTTCCCAGTGGGAGCCACATGATCAATGTGTGATGTTTCTCTCCCTCTCTTTCTCCCTCCCTCCCCCTCTATCTAAAAATAAATAAATAAAATCTTTTAAAAAGTTTTAAATAAATATACTTTTACTTTAAGAATTAAAACAATTGATAGTTTAAAGTATATATCATAATAGCATAGAAGGCTCACAAATGAATACAATCTATAAATTTATAATATGGTAATTGTGGTATCAGAAATCAGGGGGTAGGGAAAAGTATATTATTTATCAAACTATTCTGAGAAAATTGATTCTATAACTGGAAAAAATGAAAGTGTTACTCCTACTTTTTTCCATATACAGAAACAAATTCCAAATGGATTAGAAATATAACTATAAAAAATGAAACCATAAAAAAAAGTAGAAAAATATGGGTGAGTGTAGTTTTCAGGATTTTAAAAAAAAGACCAATATGATCATAATACAAAATTGAGAAACTGTGAAGGAAAATCAACAGAATCAACTCTTGATAATATAAAAATAATTTTTAAGAGCTCCCTTATATTCCATTAAACAGGCCTTAATTTACTATTGTCACATATTTTTATTACATGTAATGTTTTAATGAGCATGTTTGCTTTATGCTAGGATTATCTTTAAATGATTTTTATGAACTGATGTTATGGTATGTTTGTTGGAAATAAGTGGGTCATTGGCTTAGGACTGGAAAATTTATTGTTATGGGGCCTTTTAAAAAATAACCTATTTTAAAGAACTACAGACTTAGAGATCTGTATGATTTTTCACCACCTGGTGCTCTATTTGTCCTTCAAAATGTAGATTTTGCTGTCAATGTCTAGATTTTTTAGTTACTGAGGTTAAAGTAAAAATTACCACTCTAGGTCAGAATTTAGTCCAGTTGTCTCTAACAGGCAACCGGGACCTTTTGTAGAAGACAGTCTGTCCATTATAAAGTCAACCTGACCTGATGAGGGTTTCTCCCCCACCCAGACTTTGTTCTCTCTTGATTGCCTGTAAAAATTCTACATCATGAATTGTGTTAACCACTTCCTGAATCTATTTTTTAAATCAGTGTATCTCAAATAAGAAGCTCCACAGTTATGGGCGGGCATCACAGGACCAAATCCAGTGTTCTCAGCCTTCGTGGCTGCTGTGGGTAATGGTAAGGGCTGTTGAGGCTTTGGCTAACACCCACTCAGTGCCAGCTTTTACAGAAGCTGAATTGGTCACAAAGAACCAGATCTAGTAACAACCCCAAGTACTGACAAAAGAAATGGGTTAGTGAGAAAGAAGGGAAATTTTTCTTACACTGTAAGATATATATATTTTTTAAAGTAAAGAAATAAAAACCTTGTTTTCAGAAATGGAAGCTTCTGTTATGATTAACATTAGAAAGGAATTTGATGGAGCCTTTGTCCTTGTTTGTTTCAGCCAATGGGCCCGAGTCCACTTGTGTGCAGAAGCTGAGTTGCCCTGAAAAGTCTCCCACACACTGAAGACTTTCTGGGTGTGTTCCTCGCGCTGGAAGGTGGAGTGATTTATCAGAGTGATTTACCTGTGGCGAACCCAAGTCTCACGACTGCCACATCTAGCTTTTTAGCAGCTGCTCAGAACTCAGCCTTCCACAGCCATTTCATAAGACATTTTAAAATATGGCTTCTGATAAGATCACTGGGTCTATTCATCTGTTATATTTTCATTAATCAGTATCTTCATGCAATCTAATAAAATGCTGCATGACAATAATATCTTGTCTTAAGTCATAGAGCGTGAAATTCTCCAACTGCTTATAAACTGTTTCTAGGAAAAGGAGAGGGAAGGCCTTCCTTAAGAATTTCATTCTTTTTTTAAAAATATATTTTATTGATTATGCTATTACAGTTGTCCCATTTTTTTCTCCCCTTTATTTACGAAGTCCAGTAAGATTAAGGTAAAAGTGCTTTCTAGGTTCTAGCTTAACCAGTAAAGTCAGACAAAGCAAAGGTGGCCATACTCACTCATTGGGGGTGCCCTTCTGGCCACAAAAGTGGCCCTTGCTGTCTGTAGGATAAGCCACTCTTCTGGGGTCGCCATGTACCCAGGCTGCAGAAGCAAGAAAGGACAAGAACTCCATCAGCTGGCTGAAAGCAGTCTGAGTTGAGAAATTAGAATGCACCACTGCAACACACTAACCTCTCCCCTCAGTCACAGAAGATTATTGATTTTCTCCAAAGAGTAATTTCTTAATGAAAAGTAAAATAAAATATGGATGAATCGGTCAGAAGGCACATTTCTCTTATTCTCTCAGCGTTCGTCTGGGTTAAAGCCAAAACATGAGGTAATGTACTTAGAAAACGACATTTATTAAAATGTGAATCAGAGGGCACTCTACAAAAGCTTGCTGGGCTAGGAGTCATTTTTCCTAGGGCTCAAAACTAAATGACTTCATAGTAGAGCTAATAAATTTACAGTAAATAACATGATGTAATGTTTTTGGGTTATGCGTAAGTTAATATCCCTAAAAATTCAAAGAAATGAAACTATAATGCCCAATGCAAGTTGACTGCTTCTTTTTATGATTCCATGTGACATTAAAAAAGGTAAACAGTAGAGACTTCAGAGGCAATATAACAATAAATATTTACTGTACATTTTGTCTGATAATCTCAAAGCTTACTAAAAATATCAACTGTCCACAAACTTCATGAAAACCTAAGGCTCAGTTCTATTTTCTCTGAAGACACTCAGCTCAATCTCACACAAACTCATCACTCTAATTTCCAAAGATTATAAACTTCACAGCTAGACTACCTAACCACAGAACGCAACATGCATTAACTAAATTGGGGAAAACTCCCTAATTCTAACTGAGTGCTTCAAACTGCTTCAGTTTGACTAATGTAGATTCTAAAAATCCAAGAGATGCATGGCCATCTAATACTTCTGCATGGAAAACATATCTCTTTGTCCTTTGTCCCTGTAACATTTACTCAGCTATCTCCTTACCCACATTTATTGGATTTGACAGTTCATGTTATAATTCAATAACCCTTACATAAATGGACAGTGGGACTTGGAAAGATAAAAAATCAATTCTCAATGAGAATTTTAATATGGTAGAGAAATTTTTCTCTATAATTTTTCTCATCCATCCAATACTTTCCTTTTAGTATCTAAGTACCCAGGAAAGTCCCCTTTGTCTAATTCTTTCTTAAATGTCATAGAGGCCAAATTGGCTTCATCTTCTAATACCTTCTTATACAATCTGACTCATTCACAGCTCTCCACTGCCATATCTTCCCATTTTTATTTCCCAGAATAAAGAAAGTGGACTATAAATAAGTCATTTAAATGACATCTAAGCATTTAACATCTATGTCTCCTGACACTATTTTATTACATTCTGTTTTAAATCTTAGTTTATCACATTTTGGCTAAACCAAAGAAAGAGATCTAATTTTACCTGACTTCACTTCTTCTATTATGTTTAACTTTACCTTGAAATGTTCTGTTGCTTTTCCATATAATTATTAATTTAGAAATAGGCCCTTAAGCATTTGGATTGCTAGGTTTGCTACTTAATATATTTATGACCCTGAACAAGCCCCTCAATTGTTTTGAGTCTTGGCTTTATCATTTGTTATAAATTATGGAAATTGGGTAAAAGAATGCCGAGCCTCATAAGAATGTTGAGAATATGGAAGAAGAGAGTGAAAACAGAATGCCTGACATACAACGTGAACTCGGTAATGTTAGTTCCTGTCTTATCTGGGTTGGACCAAAACCAAACACCGAGACAAGGATTTTGATGAAGGTAGTTAATTTAGGAAGTGACTCCAGGAAGCTTCAGTGGGAATGAGGAAAGGGAGCCAGAGAAGGGGCGAGGCCAATAAAGGACATGCTAATGAGGAGGGTGCTGCTGTGGGCAGCACTGGCTCCACCCTGCTGGGACCTGCCAAGGAACCGGGTACAACATGCTTGTCAGTGAGAAGGTACAACTGTCTGCCATAGCCGCCAGCCAACTCAGAGGGGCTGGGGGGGAGGCATCAGCGGCACCTGCTATTGTTTTATTTTCCCTTTGCATCATCCACCCGTTAATCAAAGAACTTGACATGACAGGCATGTATCCTGTACTAGAAGTCAATCCCAGAGGAGTTACCTCAAAGTTCTCAAGAAACACATAAAAAGGAAAGAATAAAGTTTGTAGAAGGCTTAGAGAAGAAGTGGGATCTGAGAAATACTGAAAAAATGCCTAGGATTTAGACAGGTGTCCGGGAGTAGGGCAGAATTATAGATTGAGGAAATAGTACACTAGTAAAAGCTTCAATTTATTTAATTGCCCACAATGTGTCAAGTACCATGCTAAATGTATTAAATCCATTGTCTCACTGGAGTCTCACAATAACTCTAAAGCAGTCTCACAATAACCCTATGGGGTAGATAACTACATTTTATAGGTAAGTGCAGCTCAGAGTTGTATTTACTTCCCAAGATCACACAGCTTTTAAGTGGCATAAAGAGAGCTTAAAGTCAGGTTTGTTGCTCTCTAAGGCCCGTGCTTGAATCACGAGACTCCAGTAGCTCTAATGCTGCCCACTAAAGGATAAACTAGGACTGAGCTTGTTAACAGTGGGAAACGACAAGGATATCAGCTACATGAGGATCAGCAGTATGTTGGACACATATGCTAGGAAAGGAGATGCCACAGGTACTCTAGGAGCCTTTGTCATTTGAAAAGAAGAGCTTTGCACTTAGCTGGAGAGGGAGAGTGATTAGGAGGGATAGGATGCCTGGGAACACAGGAGAAGGAGACAAAGATAGAAGTGTCGAAGGAGGAATGATCCTTCTTAATTTTGCAGTTTTGAACCGTGGCAGGTGGCTGTGTTTACTAGCTGCCGCTGCACCTCTCCACACAGCCTCTGGCAGAGAAGTCGTACTGCAGATGGCCTGTGTCTGAACTGGAACGCCGAGTCTCTGATCTGAAAGCTGCATGGGCCAGATCGGCCACGTCCCCCAGTCACGGGTATGCGGTTTGCTTTCTCTGCTCCATCAAGTCTACATCTCATCCACCTCCACTGGAGGAACATGGCAGGAGGAAAAAAAGATGTGCCATAAGAGTTATTATGTCCATTAGTAAACTATGGGGCTTTCCACATGAATCTAAAGGACCTCTTACATTTTACTGCCTTTCTTCGAAAGTTCCTTTCACGAAACTTCTAGAACTGTGTTGTCTAGTAAGGTAGCCACTAGCCACGCATGTCTACTGAACACATACATGTGGCTTAGCTGAACTTAGACCTGCTGTCACTACAAAATGCACATCAGATTTTAAAGACAGCATGAACAAAAAATGAATGAAAATATCTCAATAGTTCTTTCTATTTATTACATTTAAAATGATAGTTATAGCTACTTAAATAAAATATATTATTAAAGTTAATTTCATCTTTTAAAAATTGTCCTTCAAAAGAGCTACTAGAAAATTTAACTTACATGTGTAAGGCACATTATGCTTTTCCTGGACAGAGCTGTTCCAGAATATTTCCCCCCACACGTCGAGGTCTCTCACATGCGGTGATTAATAGCATCATAACATCGTGAGTTTGTCCGTCAGCCCTTCTCCACCCCCACCATGTGCCACAAATATTTTTATAACAAATATTAACAATGCTCCTTTTATAATCTTGAAATAGTATGCACATATACCATAAGCCATCCATACACATAATTTCTTTTTAAAAATCAACAAACTGCCGTAACTATAATGCAAATAAGAAATAAGAAGGGAATAATGTTTAATTAAGCAGTATGCATATAAATATGTAAATGCTCACTTGTGATTAATCTAGAAGACAGGGAAACGAGTCGGGTGTTCGCACCTCCCGATAGAATCACTGAGTGTGGCGGCTGTCATTGCGGGGGGTGCAGGGGTAGAGTGT
The DNA here is from genome assembly GCF_022682495.2 of Desmodus rotundus. NCBI lineage: Eukaryota > Metazoa > Chordata > Mammalia > Chiroptera > Phyllostomidae > Desmodus > Desmodus rotundus. The sequence continues at coordinate 53,534,494 of NC_071389.1, forward strand.
GGGAGACTCAAATAATACAAGTGCTGTTGTCAACAATATCATTTTCTAAAGCGACACATTTTAATAAATTCTAACAAAATGTACAATCTTTCTTCATATTATTTTGATATTTATCAAAACTATGCAAAAATAACATTTCTAATTTTAACACAGAAGTTCTAGATTTAAATATTTAAAAACACGTCACCTACATGAGTGGAACATGAGACATTCAGGCAGGAAGGTCAGCAATTCTCGGCTGTGCAGAACAGTCCCAGGTTCTGCAAGACATCTGCCTTCCCTGGCTTCCCTCCACTGAGTGCCAGTAGTGCCCCAAACATTGTGAGAATCAAAAAGTCACCTCAAGTTTTCTGAAAAGGCCTCCTGGGCAGTGATATTGCTTCAGTTGAGAGCCACTGGCTTATTCATACTCTTAAAGCTGTCAAAAAATACACAGTTTTTTATACAGACAAAATATTGTCTTGTCTTGTCTCCCTGATTTTTTTGGAGTATTCAAAAAAAGTGTTCTTTATTGTATTTTAATCCAATTTAGTATTATTGAGCTTATCACCATTGTTGGCAAATATGTCCATAAGTGATCTGCCATTTTTCCTTCAAAAGATGGTGCTTAAGTCCCTGTCCTTTGAGTTTGGACTAGACTTAGTGACTTGCTTCTAATGAGTAGAATGTGGCAGAAATGACATCGGGTGACTTCTCAGGGTAGGTCACGTACAGCATTGCAGCTTCTTCGTCTTCCCGTCTAGATCACTAGCTCTGGGGGAAGCCGTCTGATGTGAGACAAGACAGTCCCGCAGAAAAGCCCACGTGATTGTCAGCAGTCAGTGAGAACTGAAGTTTCCCGCCAACATCCGTGCCAGGGAGCCCTCTTGATTGCGGGCCTGAGGCGAGCCTTCAGTGGGCGGCAGCCTTGCTTTACCTCCGCCTGCAACCTCATGAAGAACTCGGGGCCAGCGCCAGCAGGTAGGCTGTCCCCAGGTTCTGAGCACACACACCGACGTAACACGTTTCTTTCGCACTGCCAAATTTCGGGGTAACCTGCTGTGCAACAACAGACAGCTAATCAACCCATAGTTTTTAAAACATCTTTTAGGTACTGGAGGGAAGCAGTTGAATCATCTCTTTTCAGTATAAATATTCATAAATTTATTTGTTTGTTTTACAGGATTGTACTGTATTTATTGATACCCTAAGTTTACACCACCTGTTTATAAGCTGGATGGTCTATCAGAGCCTATATCAGTATTATCTTACATGATACAAAATGCTGTAGATTTGTAAAAAAATATTCATAATATTTAAATCCTCTTTTTCTCTTTGTTTTATGTTTTAACTTATAGCTATAATTGTTGAATTTTAGTAATTTTTGCTTCTTCACTGTATAATTTAATATGTATTGCCCTTGTCTTGATTTAAAATACTCCTTAGGGCCTAACCAATTACAGAGTACCTGATACCTATATACCTTAATTCTTAAAGTTAACACTAAAGCATTATCTTACAGTACCAGTGTAGAATACGGTCAAGTTCCTAGTCATTCATACTGACTTGTTCATCATCATCGTCCTATTCGTGGCCTTTCACTCACTAGGCCTTCCCTGTGATAGATACACAGAGACTCTGAGGATGTAGAGATGACCACATCAGTATTTAGTATAAAAACTATTCTGTAATTAGCACATTCTCCCCCAGGGAACTATATTATCCTGCTGGTTGGTCAGTGCCAAGGGCAATGGTTTCTGAAGAATGATAGTGAGTTCCCTCAAGCTTAACCAAGCCACGACCTTAATTTTAGCTGCTTTTTAAGTTACAGTCTCTGTATAAAACAAATAAAAGCAGCCTCTGCCACCTTGGATACAGCAGATTATCTAACAAAAACTCAGCCCTTCCCAATAAACAGAAAACACCAGGGGCATTTACTTCACCTGGCAGGGAGAGTACGCATCCTTACTATCTTCCCTCAACTTTGTACGACCTCCCAGCTCTTTGCCACAATTTAGTCTGCAGAGGTTAATAATAGCCCTACTCCACGGGATACCACACAGATTCTTTACACGGACGGCATCGTGTAGATAAGATCTGGAGACCGCTGGAGAGCACGTAATCTTCACACCTTAGACAAGCCATGTATGTTACTGGGTGAAAAGTGAATCTCATGAAAATACAAGGGTCTTCCAATAAAGACCTGAGGAGCCCAGTGGTGGTATCACCTCCAAAGTAAATAGTAAGTTGCTGCACCTTTATTTGCTGCTATTAAGAAAGAGGCACAATACTTATTGCCTGCCTGATTGGAGCAGGACCCAGAGAAATAAAATGCTTTTCAGATAATACTGTACAAGCAGTTCTGCCACTAGGTCTATATGGCAGAATGGACTCAATGGTGCTTAAAATATCTATCAGAGAGCAGAATGCTGTATGGGGCCTGTGGTAAATGCCTATTACAGAATCACAGTTGGCGGTCCCTGGGATTTTGGAGAAAACCCATGTTCTTTCAGCAAATAACTGTTCTTTTGAGAAGCAGCTCCTGGACCCTGAGTGATCACCCAATGACATAAGAAGCCCATCGTGAACTGAACTGAGTGTTATCTGATCCATCAGTCCTGAAGTCAGTGGCTCCCAGCAGCACATCAGTATTGAGCCAACGTGGTATATTCATTCAGTGCTTGTGAAGGTCAAAAAGGCACCAGTAGTTTTCATTAGGAGACTGCTCACAATAACAGTGTGTTGATTCCGAGGCACTGCTTTAACACAGCCCTATGGCTCACGGAAAGGCCCCAGATTTATAGGTGGCTAAGGAGGATCTGTTAGCACTGATCGGGGGACATTTTTCTAGTTACTTACTTTGACGGGAAGAAGAGATTACCTGAATCGCTTATCTGTTCATTGACAGAGGCCAATTGGTGGGCCACATTATCATAGACCAGAAAAGAAAAATATTAAGTAATGAATGGAAAGAAAATTTGCTGAAAAACTAGAAGGACTAACCTCAAAATGACCCCAGAATATGAAGACACTGATGTCTCATGTGGTCGCTTATTAAAGACCCTTCTATAGAGGCATCTTAGTCACCAGATGGAAAAGTACTTGTTCAATAATTTTATGAAAAAGTAATTGTGACCGCAGGAATGAGATTATGACTGGGTTTTAATAACATGGACTTTTACTCACAAAGGCTGACCTGGCTCCTGACAAGGCTTGCATGACAAATTGGCAGAAGTGGAGGGCCAACACTGACCCCGACCCCCAGAAGCAGCCAGCTTTGTGGGACAGGAGAACTCCACATGAAGACCTAGTTAAAGCACTACTTAGGCAGCAATACCTTTGGAGGACAGGTGGCTCTTGTCTAGAATACAGCAAGGTCGTGGCAGGAAACACATGTTGTTTGCCATGCATAATAATTAAAGAGAGTTTAATAGAGAAATATTTACAAAGATATGGGTAGAGTTTGGGGACACACAGCAGAGCTGTGCAGAGGCTAGCGACAATGGGGAGCCATTTTCAGGCCTGAAGGGGTGAGGGAGGAAGGAGGTGTCTGTATCCAGGGAGACGGGCCAAATGGAAAGAGCCAGCTGACAGGACTTGGAGCCCTAGGTAGGAGGGTGTACCGGCAAAAGTCAGGTGAATAAACTCCACAGACTCATTCTCTCACCCTTCCATCTATTGTCGATACCTCTCATGGATCAAAACAAATTAGAAGCCACAGGACAAGAGAACCTGTCATGTAATCCTTATAAATTATATGCCAGTTTCTCAGGGGACAGAGCAGGGTAAAGAGAGGGTAGAGAGAGATGGGGGAGGTAATGAAAAATGCTCAGCCTATATTCTGAACAAGAGGCCAGCTTATTCAAGGGTAGAATTTTAAATATGTTCAGCAAGACATATAGGACTTTATTAAAACAATAAACAAACATAAAATAACTAGAGATATAGGATTTTCAGATTCTTTTTTCTCATGATTTACTGTCACATAGGATAGCAAAAAAAAGAGCAGAAAGATACACATTCTAAATTTTGGAGTCTGTGAAATAGAAGGCAAAATATGGGACAATGTATATTTTTAAAACAGATTAATAAAAAATAGACATAGAATTAAAAGGAAATGGGCAAATAATCAAATAAACCAAGAAAATAAATTAGGCTTTTTATATCTTTGTTATTTTATTACAAGACTGATTCTATGGTGATTATTTTAATATACTTCTTTTTTTTAAAGATTTTATTTATTTTTAGGGTTTTCGGGAGAGGGGAAGGGAGGGAGAAAAAAAGGGAGAGAAACATCAGTGTGTCGTTGCCTCTAGTGCACCGCCTACTGGGGATATGGCCTGCAACCCAGGCATGTGCCCTGACTGGGAACTGAACCGGTGATGGTGATGCTTTGCTTCGCAGGCCCACGCTCAATCCACTGAGCTATACCAGCCAGGGCTGATTACTTTAATATACTTCTTATTCCAGTTATTCTAAGTTGATATTAGTCTCTCTCTATTCACAACCTGTTCAAGCTTTTATTCACGTTAGAAGATAGTATTTTTAGGGTAAACAGGTGTTTGGAAATAATGACAGAAATGTATTCATTCTTTTCTTCATTCATTCTACAAATATTTTTGAGTCCCCACTATGTGTCAGCATCATGCTAGACACTGTGTATATAAAGGTCCTTGCTCTCCCAGAGCTTACAGCTTATTGGGGGAATTGATTTTAATGAATTATTTGCACAAATGTGAAATTACAATTTTGACAAGCACTACAAAGGAGCTATATATACACAGTGCAATGAGGCAAAGGACCAAATGAGAGAGGTCAGGGATGATGTCCCTAAAGAAGTAATGCAGGAGCAAGGGCCTGACAAATAAACGGAGGCACGACGAGGCTTCCATCGGAAGGGCTGTTGGACAAAGGCCTTGTGAGGGGTGGAGGATGATGGGCACTGGGGATGGAAAGGAAACCCGTGTGGTGCATGCGCAGGCTGCAGGACGGCTCCAGGTGCAGATGGAGAGGCAGTATCTTAGGTATTTTCTTAATGAGCTACAGGAAGATTGTTTTAGCATAACGTTGTTGTCAGTGCCAGCCGTGCAATCCACGGAAAACGTTTTGTTCAGGTAGGTCCTTCTCTGTCTATTCAAATTTTCCTTGAAAAACTCAAGGTCATCACACATCCTGTGTCACTCATCTTAGTGTTTATTTGCTTCATTGTAGCTCTAGACTTGGCAACACTTCCTTGATTTAAATGAAAAAAGAACTCTCATCATTCCTAAAAATGGATGTAATTTATTATATCTGAAAATGCTACGTGCAATATTCATTAGTAATATCTACTAGTAAACACACCCTTTTTAAAAAATGATCCATAAAATCCTTTGAAATCTTCCTGGCCAAGAAAAGCCCAAAGGAGCTACTATCTGACCTAATTTTGTTTATTCTATAGTAGAAACACTAACTGAAGGAAGCACTAAACCAGTATTAGTAGGTGTGGATTATCACACAGGATGTGCTCTTCTCTTTAGTGGGTACATAATACAGGCTAATTCTGCAAACAATTACTGAGTGTAAACGACACACACGTACACACGTGGGGCCGAAACTGCAGCTATCAGATTGTTTATGATTTTTGCTTGCAAAAGAACACCTGCTCCTCACCTACACCCCTTGTGCCATTTTTTGACACTTGCTGCTTTAAGCCAACTCTGTGTGGAATTGGGGGTAGAGGGAGTAAAAGGAGGGAGAGAAAAGTATTAGCCCCATATCAGGGGGTTCTGGTCTGCGTGTTCTCAGTGACTTTCGTTACTTAAAGAATCCCCATTCATCTTCTTTAGTAAATAGAGGCAGGTTGCACAGGGGTTAAGAGCACAGGCTCTGGAGTTAAACTGCCTGGGTTACTGGTGAGTAAAACCAAATGGACAAAGTTGTGCAGCAGTCAGAGCCAGTAAGGACTGATCATTTTATCCCTTTAATTTTCGCACTGTCTTAGAAATAACTTGAAGAGAACACTTAAACTGAAGTGTGTAAGAATGAAAGAAAAGAGAAATGATTGGTAAAACACTCCTATTTGGGTAATCATAGCATATAAGCAAAGATTGGGGAGAGATGGGTAAAAACTTTACTCAGGCAAATCTTCCTCTTGCTCTTATCAAGGAAATGGACATCACTGAAGTACCAGGAGCAAGTATCATTATCTAGTATTATCTCTCATTTTCAAACACTTGCAGAGCATGTTCCTGTTGTGCTCTGGGGCCAAGTCGGAAGTTGGAGCCATTAAAAGGCCCTCTGTCAAGGAGAAAACGTGATTGGACCAACTGCGTGCACTGACACTTAAAAATTAACTGGAAATCTGTTTGGGGCAGCTAAGGCATTCCCTAAACACTTGCTGGCTGGGAATGTTGGCTTTCAAATCATTATTTTGTATCCCTTAAAGGTACATTTTAACTGTTTTAATATGTGAGGAACAGGCCTGCCAAATTGTGCTTATGGCTTTTTAACACACGCAATTTACAAATGCAATGAAGCAGATAATAGGACACACGATAGCGAAGTTGAAAATCTGTGTTGATGACCCTGCTGCTGTAGAAGCATTTTTGGAAGCAGCGCTGTACCCGGTTGCCTGGATAAGAAAAATGGTGTTTATCACTTCACAGGTGGCCTCTGCCACCCAATGGTGAGGTTAGGGTCGTGTCCTTGAGCACAAATCCATCTCTCTCATGCTAGCAATATTCCACTTGAAATCATCTGGACTGCATGTATTCAGCAAAATACAACTAACAGTAAAAATCTCACTCAGCACTGAAAGAAATCTGTCGAAGCAACAGTCAAAACAAAGTGCTTCCTTTTTACAATGAAGACTTCCAAACTCAAAAGAAGTGTAGATATGTAGTTTAATTTGTAAGCAATTATATATTTGGAAAGAAGGCAAAAGGACATTTAATACTGGCTCCATTATCTACAAATATAATAAATTATTCAAGACGTTGGCTAGAGCAATTTAAAAAATGATGGAACCAAAGTTCTTTAAATTTCTTACTTTTTTATTGGGAGAAATTATTTTACTTTGCTAAGTCAATGTTTCCAAGCTGGAATCCAACAGGTAGGCTCATGTTATAGTCCCTAAGCAGACTAGAAGCATAGTGTGCCCTGATTGGTGTGGCTTGGTGGGTTGGGCATTGTCCTGCACAGCCTGGGGTCACCAGTTTGATTCCTGGTCAAGGAACATGCCTGGGCTGTCAGCCAGGTCCCTGGTTCAGGTCTTGGGAGAAACAGACAGCTGATGTTTCTCTCCCACATTGATGTCTCTTTTTTTAAACATTGCTTTTTTCCTTTTTTAAAAAAATATTTTATTTATTTATTTTTAGAGAGGGGAAGGGAGGGAGAAAGAGAGGGAAAGAAACATCAATGTGTGGTTGCCTCTTGCGCACCTGCTACTGGCACCTGGCCTACAACCCAGGCATGTGCCCTGCCTGGGAATCAAACCAACAACCTTTGGGTTCACAGACCGGCACTCAGTCTACTGAGCCACACCAGCCAGGGCTGATGTTTCTCTCCCTCTCTTCCTCCCTCACTTCCCCTCTGTCTAAAAAATAAATAAAACCTTAAAAATAAATAAATAAAAGCACAGTGTGTGACTTCCCACCATAGTCACTCTCCATCACCACAAACTACATTTAAAGTGACATTTAGAATCATAACACCAGGCTCACAAACTACAACAACACGATGCTTGGTGAAGCACAAATTAATTTTTAAAATTATATTCATTTGTTTATTACAGAAACCTGTTAACTGCTTCTCTGTATAGACAGAATCAAAAAGTCATCTTGGAGTTATCTGTGTCCTTCAAAAGATCATCTTTACGAAAGTATGGTTTGTCCCATTCTCATATCCCTTGAGATGGGGAAAACCAATTTGCTCTGAGAAGGAAAATATAAGAACCCTAACTTTTCTCTCTGAGATTTCAATTTAGGACAGAACAGACTGACCCTGAACTAGAGCAGTAGGCCAAATGAAATACAAAAGCCTAAAAGGGAAGTTGCCTTGAAGGCAGAGACGGGGCTGGGACCCTGGCTTCACATCAGGGCCAGAGAGTAGGGGCTGCCTAGCCAACACTAGAAACGCTTTAGGGAGTGCTCGCCAAGCTTAGTGCGAGGACGTAAAAAGTTACCGGCTTGGATCCTAGTGTAGAAGCCACTGCAGTGGTGGAACGATCCTGATGAGGAATCAACTAAGAAATGATACCAATGGCATCAACTAAAGTGTCAGAGCTCCAGTAGACTAGAAGGTCTCTCTCCCCACCTAGAACTGGAAATAAGACTGTTCTCTCCTTAGTGTTTTGGGGCAACTTACATCAGGGAGGAGAATGAAATGCTGGGTTTCATTAAGCAATAAATGGAAAAGTAGACATGTGACTGTATTATTACCCCCAAAACAATGAACATAGTCTTTAATACCAGAAATGACAAGGTCAAGTCTGACCACATTTGATTACCATTTTAACTATTTTCTTTATTCTCCCTCATTTCATGAAGTATTTAAGACTGAATTATGTAAATTTACTTCTTTCCGTACTTGGTACTTTCAGTCGTACTATTTCCAGCTGCCCACGATGGCCTTCTTTAGTTCTTCACACTGATCTATAAATTACCTGCATGTCAAGGACCTTTACTGGTCTGCTTTGTTTTGGCTCATTTCTCTTTTGGGGAAGCAATCCCAAGCCTTACCAGATTCAAGGGGAAGGGGCGCAGACCCCACTTCTCAAAGGAAGGAACAGGAGAGAATTTGCAGCCATGTGTTAACATTACCAGAGTCCAGCTCCTGACTAGAAGTGTTTTGCATCCCCGTCACAATCCAACACACTATGCTGACACCCTCCCAAGATCCTCGGGAGTCAGGCTCAAGGTCTGGGTCTCATCGCCTCACCTAAGTCAGGTCTGGTACAGATGAAGCCCCTCAGGCTCCGTTCCTCTCCTAAAAATGATCTCATCAGCTAGATCGCTGAATTCATTAGGTACATTTCTTATTTCCCACATTACCATTGGCAACAGTGTGCCAAACATTTTACAAATATGTAGCAAGATGCCCTTCCCTCCTGCTTCCAATCCCATTTTCCTCCCTTTCCTTTAAATTCTCTCAACAGTCTCCTCACAACCCAATGGGCTTTCAAACCTGGTTTCAAAACCATGCCTATGTTTAAGTTTTGTTAAACCAGGTACTAAATTTTTGCTTATCTATTGTCCAATAGATAAGCTGTTCTGCTTATCTATTGTTGCTGCATACCAACCCCCCCACCCTGCCCACCGCCGCTGACACCCAATCTACTGGTTTAATACAACAATTCTATTTTGCTCATGGTCTTGGGAGTTGGACATTTGGGGAAGCCTCAGGTGGGCCCCTTGGGATCTCTCATGCAACCAGAAGTTCACTGAGGCTTCAATCGTTCAAAACCCTACAGGGCTGATAATGATTATCTACCCCTGGGAGCTCAGAGGAGCGTGTTGACCAAGACCCCTACACATGGCTTCTTCAGGTGTCTTGGGCTTCTCATAGTATGACGACAGAGTTCTAATCTAGTCTGCACTGATTTGCTTTTTTGTTAACTTCCTGGTGTCTCAACTAATAGTGATAATTATTCCTAAGGAAAATTAAAAAACAAAAACAAACTTTGGACCTGAACTCCAAGTGCTTCCTAAGTAAATACAACAAGGAAATAACTCACTCAACTGGAAATTCATTTGAAAAGAAAAAAGAATTATTGCATGTTAAAATTGTGCTATTATTGTATACATAATGTTAGCACAAGGATAGCAAGGAACAATTTGCATAAGAAATACTCCTATTCTTTTTTTCTAGTTAGCGAATAATTGAATAGCAACCATCAGTGAAGCAGGACAAAAAGGGCTATTATTATAAATGTTTGTTAGATCTTTCAAGGAGATTTGATTACCTTCTACCCATAATCCACTTCACTCACTTGAATAGAGGTTCTGCTTTTCATCAGTCAAATGTCAAGTGCCTTTGTTGCATGCTAGCTAGCCATATTCCACAAGAAGGGCAAAAGCCAGTTTTTCCTCAGCAGAATTTGTGAGAAACATAGCTGTTTTAAGGTAAAACAGGGACTCAAGATAAGCCTAAGAAGGTCCTGATCTAACAAAATGGCTAAAGATGCCAAACAACTTATAACACCAGTGAAACTGACTTAGCATCATCTTTCCTGAGGTAAAGGTATATGTTCCTTCATGTTAAAAAATTCTTTATACTCCTGGTGACCTCTGCCAGTTGTTCTCCTTCATTCTTCTTTTAGTCCAACATTGGACATAGCCAAACAGCTAAATTCATCTTAGGAACAGTCTTGTAAGGCTATTTGCATTTCAGATAAACAAAGTATATATATATATATGTAGTAAACTGGGTGAGCCACTCACTTTCATCAGTGGCCTCAGGATTAATTTGGGGGAATCACTAAATTAATTCAGTGTGGACCACAGCTTTGCTTTGAGAAACACTTATCCTCTAATTTCCTTGTGTGAGTTAGGCATTTACAGATCAAATCTGGGGACGTTAAAGAGAAAGGGGCATTTCTTATCTTGTTCCAGAGGGGATAATGGTAGCACTCCCAGCCCTTCCCTCCCCTGTCTCCACAGGACACAGAGTGGCAATGGCTTTCCCGGCTCTTGCAAGGGCAGAAGGAATTTCTCCGTGGATTAGAGCAGACCGGCTCTGAGATAGAGAGGAGACACTTATTTGATTATGGCATAAAGCCTCCTAATGAAAAGATTCTGGGAACAGTATGAGATCCTTATGAAGTTCCTGTGTGCATTCAAACTATAATAACCAAAATTATGGGTTGCCATAGAAACAATAGAGTAAATTACATTTAAAGGCAATTTATTAAAATTCAGAACCACACGGTAGCAAAGGTACTGTCTAGTACTATTATGTAGCATTATTGGCGTACCTGAATATTATTTCATTTACTTCTCACAATAGCTCTGCAAAGTAGGTAGTGTTTCTACATTTCACAGATAACAAATCTGAGGTGAAGAAAGTAGCCCAAGTCTGCCAACTAATCTGAGGAAACCCTGCATCTGCCTGACTCCAAATCTTCTTTTTCTCATGCAACTGATTTCAATTCTATGGCAAAAAGTAAAAACAAACGAAAAAATTACATTGACAAGAAAGATGTGTCCCAAAGTTAAAGAAGCTAAAATTCCATTAGTTGCATAATAAGAAATTTCATTTTATTAGAACATTCAATTTATGGATGGTGTATTATGCTAAAACTACATTGCTGTTTAGACATTAAAATAGTTTAAAGAAATATCAAAGGAACCTTCTAAAGGCCTTAGAGTACATTAGTTTTGTGATTTATGTTCCTTTAGTCTTCTCTCCCTCCTTATCTTCCTGCCGCGCTTTTTTAATTCTCCAATTCAGAGGAGTTTTTGCATTGTATTACTGAGATGATCTTCTGGAAATTACTTTCAATTGCTGTTCCCAAAGAACTTCTCTTATTGGAAGATAGGACTGGAAAAGCAGGAAAGAGTATTTGCCATTGTTCCCTAGGTAGGCACAGCCTTCTTTCTGCTAATACATTTTATCCACATTAAGTCCAGGCATTAGTTATTGGTATTAGAAGCTATTATCTGACTTTTATAGCTCCCACCCTAATAATAATATATTCAAATTTCCTAGGTCAACTTCCAAAGGAAAGAACTTAGGGTCTCTGGGGGAAAATGTAATAAATTCATATGCACTTGCAAAAAACTTTTCATAGAAAATATTCATACGGTTCCTTTGGCAATTTAAAAAAAATCCAAGTAAAGAATCTCTTTAATTTTTCCTTTTTATTTTTACTTTCATAGGAAAATCTTTAACCTAACAAAAAACACCAGGATATCTCTTTCTGGTAGGCCAAGGCAATAGGATTTCTCACCTGTCAATACATTATCTGATGAAGTTCTTTTTTTTCTTTCTGCTTTTTTATGCTGCTACATGACCTTTAGATTTATTTCATCATATCACAAAATATTTCTCTTTGAAAGAAGACTGAAATTACATTAAACATCTTTATCACTATTTCTTTACATTTCAGACTCCCCTTTCTATTACCGTTATCATAATACAGCCCTCCCTCCACATCCCCGGGGGATTATCTGCAGGACCTCCACGCACGAGAAAACCCACGGACGCTCAAGTCCCATGTACAAAGTGGGGTATTACTTGCATATAACCTATGAATATTCTCTCAGAGTCTGGTAAAACTCTTAATAACTTCCTTTTAATTTTCCTACAAAAAAGTTTATCTATTACCTCAAATGATCTAGGCCCTAGTTCTTATTAGTAAATAGTAACATGAACACAGTTAGCTGCTTAATAGCATTTCAAAAGTAAAAATGATTTAAAAGAAACCATAGCTCTTCCTTCATTCTTTATCATTGTATTTACTTAACTAAGTTGAGCTTTCCTTGGAAAAACTACTTTGTGATTCTTTTTCACTGCATCTGCTACGCAGTGAGTCCTGGTGAGCCACATTCTCTCTAGAAAAGATAACAGTTAACAATAAGATGGCTTTAGGAAGAAAATGGTTAATGGTAAAAGTATGACACTGACTTAGTTATTCCATTGGCAAAGGTTAAAAATCTTCTATACCTGTATTGACTCACCTATCAGTCCTAAAAGAATGTAGCCAATGATGAACAGTATGAAGATTATGCAGCACAGAACATCTGTACAACCCCTAAAGACAAAGAAAGGATAAAGAATTAAAAGGCGTCCATGATGAATTCTTGTTTACTGCACAAAATATAACAATATGCCATTTTATATCCAATAATTCCGAAAGGTAGATCGCAATGTATTCCTGCGAGCAAAGACTCCACAGCAATTCAGGGGTCATAATTTCGTGACTAAAGAAGCTCCCCCAGAATTCTTAGTATTTGTTCTCTTGGTTTTTATTTGTAAAAATGTTTTTAAAGATAAGATTATACCAACATCAAGCAATGATCTTTTACCTGAAGCTGAAATGTAAACTATTTGATGTCATGATTTTCCTCTTCATGCCTCCCCAACACATGGTATGTATATAAAATGATAGCTCTTTTCCATTCCTCCCTGTCTCTATGTTTTCCTACATACACACTTAAGGACACTATTATTAAATTAAGGACTAACTACATAAACTTTCTATGGGAAGTAAAGTGACAACTATTCTTATGACTCAAAACTGTAATTTTCACAGCTGTCCTGTAAGCTAGATATCAACAAGTTAGGTATACAGAACATTTGGCTCATAGACATTCGGTGATCTGCCAGGATCCAGCAGGGATACTTGAGGTTTTCAACAGAAGTATTTCCTATTCCCAAATTATAGCTTGTTCAGCTTTTAAGTGGGCTGGAAGGTAAAAGGTATGTCCTGAAAGTGAGAAGCTATGCTACAATTCTGTATTTGAAACTTAATGAAGGATCTATTAGTAAAGAAAAAAAACCCCAACCTATTTGACAGGATTAAAAACTGCACTTGAGAACTCTCATAGCAAAAGCTGGCTCTTCAGGGCGAATGGATACGCTCTACTAATTTAGCACAAGCAGGTTGAAGTTACGTACTATTTTTAGCGGTGTAGTACTAATAATAAATAATAACTACACAGTAACAGACATGGTGATATCTGACATTGATAAAGCCCTGTTATACCTTTGCTGCGTTCACTGTAAATTTTCTAAGAATACCGCCAGGTTGTTCATGGCAGTAAAGTGAGTTAACTTACCTAAGGTCCGAGAGAGGTAGTTACAGAGGCAGGCAACTGTCTAGGTCTCCAATGCCAAACCTTTTTCATTTAGTCGTTATGATTAAAATTTTTTGTAAAGATTCAAGTTAGCCATAGCTGAAAGTCCACACACATCCCTACTACCCCAAAATAGGAAATGCACCTTTCACAGAGAAAGGTATTTCTGTCCAGTGCATACACAAACTATCATTTGTTTAAATCCAGCTTCGACCCAGGAATCTGGGTTGGATTTAAAAATTATAAGAATAGTAATAAAATGAGAAGAAAACAGAGCTCCAGTGAGGGTTTTTGTTGTTGTTGTTGTTGTTGTTAACAACTGCCGAAAGCAAAAATCTGCACGGGGATGAAAAAGGTATCTCTGGTTCACGTGCGTTCTGACACATCCTAACCAAGACCAGGTTCTCGCCCTGTCAGAACAGTTGTTAAACAGCTCGGTACCTAATAAGAAACGCCTGCGGGTGAGGAGCTAAGGAGAGAAAACTAGAACACCGGAGTGCTTTAATTAGAAGTCTTCTTGTTGCCAAGGCCCTTGTGTGTGATCATAACGACCAGGAAGGGGGAGAGAGGGATGAGACCAGACACGCCAGCCAGGTTATGTATCCGCATGTTCACAGTTGTATACTTACATTATGTGTAATATACACTGCAATGCGTATTCGTAATGACCTAATTTTACATAGTATTGTAATGTTATATATGTGTAATGTCATTCTGTATTAAGCACAGGAAGAGGTAAACATGCATACTAGGAAGATAAATGAAAGAAACTTCGCCAATTTTGGAAGACTGAGCACCAGGAAAGCAGCAGGGCCCAAAAGAAAGTTGATACAAAATAAAACCCACACTCCCCCACCACAGGCACTGATGGATGGGCCCTATTTGCAGCTTTGGTTCCATACAGGGTATCACACTACTATTTCTACCTCTTTTTGGTGCCAAGGACGCAGTACAGTACCTGGACTCCTGGGCGCCTACACTACCTTTCCCCCCAGCAGTCTCTCACAATGGTGGGATAGCATCTCTCAATAATTCACACACGGAGGTGTCTGAGATTCTGTTATGGGGCCAGGGAGGATGATGTGTTCAAGTCTGTTTTGCTTTTCAGGCGCACTGCTTTGGAAAAACAGCAGACCATACCCCATGGCCAGACTGGTTCATTTTATTTTATTTATACAAAGAAGAATGTTCAGCAAAGTGAAATTATAAATACAAAATTCAAGTGTCTCAAAAATCAGAAAGGCTTTTCTAGATAAAACATTTGTGTTTCTTATTTTGTTCCTCTAGTGATTTGATTCCCTTTGTTACTTTAGAATTTTCCTTTTGAAAGTAGGTGTGTGTGTGTGTGTTTACTTTCAGGTCATTACCATTAGTGGCCATTTTCTCCATTAATTCATCTGTTCCTCCCCCTTCCCATGGACATATACCCTTCAGAAATTTTTTTTTGCTTAGAATATTGAATTTGAACAAAATCTAAAAAGTAGCTTAGGCACCATTTTGTGAGTCGGGAACATAGCAGAAGCTTAATTCAAGTTTTTAGAACTTGTGGCACCTTATCATTGTTCCCTTCCTTTGATTTCAGGGCATCTGTAACAATCCTGTGTGTTCTGTAAGAAACGGGTTATTTTTTAAAAACAAGAATTTAATTTGGTTAAATTTTCAAGTCTCTCAAGACAGCTGTTGAGGCAACTGAGGGATACCCAGCACCTGCTTGAAAATAATTCAGAATCATATCCAGCTAGAGGCTTGTCGTTGTTTTACCTTTTCCTCAGGTAGACTCATTTTTCCTTTCATAGCAGGCACTAAGAACCATTGTACCAAGCTAAAAGTGGGTTACTGCCTTCTGGGTCCCAGAAAGAAGACAGAAAGAGTAAGTTGTAGAGAAATATGCCCTGAAACCCCTCCCTCTCCCTCCAAATCAAAGTCCACTTTTTTCACAATAAGCTGCTCACTCCCTATTAAAAACTTTTATTCATATTAAGCTGCCCTGGCATAAAAGCATTTGTAAAGTCAAACTGTAAAACTACCATTATTACCTTATATTTATTTTTCCAAATTACACTAAGAATAGGATCACAATTACGTATTCATTTGCATACTTCCCTTCCCCTCCTCTTTCTAACCCACAAATATAGAATGCCTTTAGTCACCTCAAAGTAAAATCTTCGGAGCTTCCTTTGACTTTCCCTTTTTTAGCTTATCTTTTATATTCAATTGACAAGTTCTTTTGACTCCTCTTTGATGTGTCTTCCATTCATCCCTTCTTTTCTCTTCCTACTGCCTGGACTCAGTCCAGATTCTCTTATCCTCTCTTCAAACTCCTGCCACAGTCTCTTAATTGGGCTCCAGCGTACAGTCTCTGCCTGAGCCAAGCCATTCTGCACATCACGGACACACCGATATGGATGGCGTCACTTCATTGGTTAAAAACCGCTGTGTCTCTTCACTGCCTATTGAAAAATCTCCAAATGTCTTAGCTTTCTGTTTAAGAACCTACAAGTTCAATTCCACTTCCAGTTCCAGGCTATCTTTCTAGCTTCATCTCCCTCTATTCTTCTCAATATATTTCAACCAACTTGAACTTTTTATTCATTGAATACACCATAAACTCTCCTGTGATGGCACTCAGGACTCTCTGCTCCTGGCCCCTTCAGATTCTGCCTCTGGAATAACCATAAGTTCCAATTTCTTTTTTTTTTTTAAGATTTAATTTATTCTTAGAAAAAATGGAAGCAAGGGAGACAGAGAGGGAGAAAAACATCAGTGTGAGAGGGAAACAATCATCAGTTGCCTCCCTCATGCCCTGACCAGGGAGGGGGGTCCACAGCCCAGGCGTGTGCCCTCACTGGGTATTGAACTGGGACCTCTCGCTTTGTGGGTTGACGCCCAGCCAGCTGAGCCACCCTGGCCAGCGCCATGTGTCCCCATTTCTAAGGGACAGCCAGGGTTTACACTATTGTCCTGCTGTAATCATGAACAAGGAGCCCTTTTACTCTCAAAAGCGCCCCAGTGTGGATGTCCACCCCATCTACTAAAATCCCATTCTTCATGTGGTAGGATTCCCTTCTTTTTTAGGGCTCATACCCCACTGTATGTATATGCCACATTTTTAAACCCATTTATTTGTCAATGGACACTTAAGCTGCTTCCATATCTTGGCTATTACAAATAATGCTTTAATGGCTGTGGGAGTGCAGATATTTGTCTGAGATCCTGACTTCAATTATTTTGCATGCGACGACATGGATAAATCTGGAGGACATTAAGCTGAGGGAAATAAGTCAATCATGGAAGGACAAATACTGCATGATTCCACATACTTAAAATAACTAAAATAGTGAAGCTCAAAAAATAAAATAAAACAGTCACATTCATAGAAACAGAGAGTAGAATGGTAGATGCCAACGGCTGGAGGAGGAGCAAATGGGGAGCTAATGTTCAATGGGTATAAGTTCCAGTTACACCAGATGAGTAAGTTCTGGAGGTCTGTAATACAACATGGTGCCTACACTTAACAAAACTGTATTGAGTGCAGAAAATCTGGGTGAGAGGGCAGGCCTCATATTAGGTGTCCTCACCACAATAAAAAAATACACACAGCTTGATAAACATAATAAACTGTTCAATGTCACATGTTATATGAATTTAAAATTGTGGGTATCAAATAAGTGAATGTAAATATTTTAAAAAGTGTAAAAATTAAAAAAAAATTAAAATACCATCCTTTAACCAATTCAAATGACACCTCCTACATTAAGGTTCCAACTAAAAGAGATCCCTCTCCTCTCTGTAGACTTACAGAAATTCACTTGTACATGCTGAAGGCAATGATCTTCCATCTATTGTAACCCAAAGGCAATTAGCTTTTATTTATTATAATCTGGACTAGCAAGTGGCAAACTGCGGCCCATGGGCCAAATCTGGCCTGCTGCTGGTTTTTGTATAGCTTGACAGCTAAAAATGAATTTCACATTTTTAAGTGCTTTTAAAAAACAAAAGAATATTTTTGACACGGGAATTATACAAAATCCAAATTTCAGTGTCCATAAATGACATTTTTTGAAAAGAGCCACACTCATCCATGTAGAAAACATGTGGCTACTTTGGTGCTACAGCAGCTGTTTTCAGCGGTTGTGATACAAACCGTCCGGCCACAAAGCCTGAAACATGTACTACCTGGGCCTTTAGAGAAACGTTTGCTGATCTCTGACCTAAGCCATAGAGTGCCCTATGGCAGCATGTAGCACAGAGCCTTACATGCTAAGGTCATACAGACATCTAAGTCCCATGAGTTATTAGTAAGCACACCTCTAGCTGATCGGCTAATGCATCATAAACAGATCCTGCTGAAATTCACAGTGCTGTGTTTCAAATTGCAGATTTGGGGGGAAGAGAGGCCTTATATGGTAAGTGTTTTCTCCAGGGAATTCAGTTTTTGGTCAAGCTTAAACCTGCCATCTGGACTTTACTATCTCCAGTAAAATCACCAAAAGAAAAAAAAAGAAAGAAAAAAGAAAAGCCATCCGGTTCAATTCAGAGGTGGTAAGAGCGTTTTCTCTGTTAAGTACATGATTCAGTTCCACATTAGTTCTTATTCTCCAGCAACTGTCATTCTGCTTCCTTTCAGGGACAGCTTTTTACCTTCATTCAGAAATTGATTCATTTACTGGTTTTCTTTCTTTTTGGCAGATGAAATTCGAATGATATCAACCTTCCTGAAAGGTCATTAATATCAAGCATTAGGGCAAGAATAGCCAAGTCCTAAAAGTCATTATCCCTGACAGAACATCCATTCTGCCTAATGAGTCACTTTAGGAACTGTCCACTGCTAGTGATTCTAGCGGAACAATCTCCTCTCATTTGGAAGTTCTTGGTGTCACCTGGGCGCACCTGTCTACAATACGGCAGCATTTATAATCCACAGTCTAGAAGAATCGTTCCTCTGTGGTTTTCTGCTGGCACCTGCCTGATGCCATTGAGTCATTTGTTGCTGCTCAGGTTCTTAAGGCAAAAGTCTGCTCCAGCATGTGGAATGATTGCTTCACTTCCCAGAGGCTTCATGAGAGGACAGTGCACCGTGGGGCCCTCTTCCAATCTTCACCGAAATACACTTGGCAAACTAGAGTGTGCCTTGAATTGGACAGATTACCTGAGCTGATGCTAATTAGTCAGCAGACTAATTAGACGAAAGTAGACTAAGTAGACTAATTAGACTAATCAGACTGAAAATGTTTGGGGGATGTTTGAGGGTAAAGTTCTATGTAAGTTTAGAAAATACTGAAGCTCTATTCTATGGACTAGTAGTGTGGACAATCTGGTGATTTTGTGACGTTCTCTAAGAGCTTGTATTTGAAGGGTTAATTGTATCCCTTCTTGTTGTCTCCAGCTTCTCTTCTCCTTCTCAGATACACTGTCTAAAAGTACCCAGGCCCTGGCTGGGTAGCTCAGTTGGTTAGAGCATCATCCTGATAGGCCAAGGTTGTGGGTTCCATCCCCAGTCAGGGCACATACGAGAGGAACCAGGGAATGCATAAATAAGTGCAATAACAAATTGATCTCTCTATGTCTAATCAATAAAAAAAACACAAAAATTTAAAAGTTCTCTATTGTTCTGTTTCCACAGATTTAGATTAGGCCACGTAGCACTGTTGTGTCTGTGGAATCTGAGGTTTTAGAAATAAGTAAGTTACACAGGCTATTTCCACAAGTTTAATAAGAGGTTAAAGATTACCTTGAAGAATTTCGCTGTAACTAGAATCAGAAACTTAATAAGACAGCACAAATGAGCTTTTGATAACATGACCTTGTATTTCCAAGTGTTCAATATTAATGCAGGTTTTCCAAGTCTCTTAAAAAATTTGAAGGATGACTTCAAGGTTGCATGTACCTTAGAAGATGACTCTGGCATTCAATCATTGAGAAAGAAGTGTTAGTTTTGTGGAATTATTGATTTTTAGCATATTTAAACTGGTGCTGAGAAATAAAATATACCAAATAACTCCATACCCTAAAAATTATAGGATGTTAACGTTATTCAGATTGATTAGGTCATATAATGATATGTGAGTATTGTACCTGTGTTATTAAGCTTTTCTGAGTAATTGGACTTTTAAAGCTTCTCTACCCTCCATGGTTATTTTTTTCTTCTATCCTGTTTGCATTTGGGTTTCCATTGCCTTGAGAAAGTAGGGGTTGTGATTTATGTTTTCTATTTATAAAGGGGAAAGACAACCTCATTTTTTTTACATAGAGAAGTTTAAGTGATAGCCATACAAATGTCTCTTTTGTTTAAAACGAGACTAGGTCAAACAAAATCAGGCTTACTATGTTATTCATCATCTTTGTAAAATGTGCACAGTATTCAAGAACCTAGCAGTGGGTGGACACTACTCTGTCTATTGCTAGGAAAGTGAGAGCTGGGTCACAGTTTTTACCCAAATCACACCTGCATCAAATTATAGGAGAGGTGCTGGGAGATCCAGCTTAGAACAGTGTTGGGACATCAGTCCAAAGTTACTAAGTTTGCAGGGAATGCAGATCAACTTAGAGTGCTCTTCGAACTTCTTGGAATAGATTAGAATTCTTTCTACATAGAAACATGGAGTAGGTGCTCAAAAATATTTGTTGCAATAATGAAGTTCTAAAAATTGTCATGTCTGGGATGGCTTTTGAATTTCAGCTGTTAAAATTAAAATACTCATGTCTCCTAATAATCATATGATAAAGAGTTAATATCTTTACTAATCAAAGGTATCCATATTAAAGTGAGAAAATTACTATTTGTTACACAAAATTTTTAAATAAAAAATGTTTCCAACTTACAATAAGAGACTTAGAAAGCCACATGTCATGTGTTGTAGTAATTTCTAGTAATTTACACCATGAAAACATGTAGAGATGTAGCAAGAATTTATAAGAATTTTAAAAACTGTACTGCTTATAACAAAAGTTGTAAACAATTTTGAGAATAATTATATAAAAACATGTTCATGATAGAGTAAAAAATATATTGAACATATTATAATATGATCATGTGTTCATAATGTATGTAAATTATTAACAAGATAAAAGAATATACACAAATATTAGTGGTCATTAACTCTGGGTAGTATGATTTCATATGATTGTTTTTCATCTTTTATTTTTTCTGTTTTTTCAAAACTTCCACAATGGATAGTAATTGCAATTATAAGAAGAACAAAAATCTAAGACAGATGACATTTAACAACTACAAATAGATGGCTGAGTTTTCTCAATATATTAATTTCTTTCTGATACCCTCAAAATATAAGTTAAGAATTGATCTTCTAGAAATACTTATATCAGAAAAAAACATACTTTAAAACAAAAGCTATAACAAGAGACAAAGAAGGACCCAGTAATTCTCCCTCTGGGTATTTATCCAAAGAAACCCAAAACACTAATTCTAAAAAAGACAGATGCCTCCCTATGTTCATTTACAAAAGCCAAGATATGGAAGCAACTTAAGTGTCCACCACACATGAATAGATAAAGATGAATGGGCATATGTATATTATCCAGCCATAAAAAATAATGAAATCTTGCCACCTGCAACAACGTGGATGGACCTGGAGAGCATTATGCTAAGTGAAATAAGTCAAACAGAGAAAGGGGATCAGGAAAACTGAGTGTGGCTTTAGAGCTTCTGTAACAGAACAGGCAAGAGAAAGATAGCGGGCAATGAATGTTCAGGGAGACAAATTACAGAGTACATCACAGCCATTAGTGAGATTTATTTAAACAATCATGAAAAATAACATTTTCCTGTTCTAATAATTTCTAGTCAGCCCAAATGGATTATGCCAAAGAATGAGTGTTTTTCTCTGTAGCTATTATTATTAAACATTAAACATTTTATAAGATTGAAATAGAAAAACTAAATGTTGTATTTTTTTACAGAATTTAAGGCAAGCTGAGATTCATTTCCCAGAGAAAGATATTCCAGAACAAATATAAATAACGGTGAAGTAGCAAGTTGTTAGGCCTTATATCTGAATAATTTTATATTTCATATTCAATCTACTAAATCATTCTTGCCATTATTTTTCAGTGGCATGGAGTTTGAAGTTTAAATGTAGCTTTATAAATATATACAATTGCAGTTGTCCTAAGCTGAATAGTGAAATATAAGTAATTCTTAAGTTAATATAAATCTTTGTAAAATCATTAGACATAAAAAATATCACAAAATATGACAGTAAGTCTCTTTCATTTTAACACAAGATACTCAGACTAACATTTTATTTTTATTTTTAAAGATTTTATTTATTTTATTTTTAGACAGAGGGGAAGGGAGGGAGAAAGAGAGGGAGAGAAACATCAATGTGTGGTTGCCTCTCACACGCCCCCCGCTGGGGACCTGGTCTACAACCCAGGCATGTGCCCTGACAGGGAATTGAACCAGCAACTCTTTGGTTCTCAGGCCAGCACTGAGTCCACTGAGCCACACCAGCCAAGGCCAGAATAACATTTTAATAGTTAATCTGGGAGTCATTAGGCCATCATATAATTTCATCCAAGAATGGTCCCAGATTTTTTTAATAACTAAGCACTGCAATGTAATACACACAATGAGTCCCAGTTCCTGACATTGTGCTCTTTCCTGCCATTCTGAGATGTAAGTTCATGTGGAGCCCATGTTTTCCAAGGCTCACCTAGATGTAATTTTCTCCTTCCAAGGGTCTCACAAAACTTCTTTAGCAATTTCTCCCATGGTTAGGTGTGTACTATTTGCTACTATGGTAAGCTGTATGCATATAAAAGAGGGAGAGGGAAGGAGGGAGAGAGAGAGAAGAGGAAGATGAACCAAATCAAGACTGAAGGGCATATAAAGCATAAAACCCAAATACTCTAATTTCTAAATCAGAAAAAGAGAAATGCTCTTAAAATGCTAACGTTAAAAAAATAAGTTTAAAATGTAGAGGTAAAAATAAGTACCATGGGTAGGAAGGATTTAGATAGTTAGAGTGGAGAAAGTTCAGTGTGAGTTGGAGTATGTGAGACACTTTGTAAGAAGTGGGTTAAAGTTCTGAATCATGGAGAAGATTGGCGGAGAAGAGAGGTCCGTTCTAGGCAAAAGGCAGCACAAGAACAAAGGTGCAAAATTAAATATGGCTGATGGGAAAGAGAGACAGGGAGGTTGGCTAAAATTCTTATTGGGTAGAAACTATAAAACAGATAATATTAGCATTGTGGAACCAAAATTTCAACTCATTTTCTATTTACATAATATTTATTTGGTCCCCATTCTGTGCCAAGTATTGTGGTACATTCTATACAAACAGTGGTGAACCAGACAGACAATATGCCTATTCTCGTGAGCCTGCAACTTCGTGTGGCAAACAGAAGATAAGTGAGTAAAGATAAACAAATACAGTGATGACAAGTCGTACAATAACTGCTGGGAAGGAAGCTCATATGATACTATGAAGGAGACTAACAAGGATAGGGCACGTAGTGAAGGGCTCTCTAAAGAGGTGGAGAGTACCTTACTGTTTTGATTCAAATTCATAATGTTAAAAGTAGAACTATATAATCCAGCAATCCCATTTCTGGGTGTAAATCCCAAGAAAATGAAACAGGATATTGGAGAGATGTCTGCATCCCTTGTTCTTTGCAGCATTATTCACAATAGCCAAGATATAAAATAACCTAAGAATCTGTCAACAGATAAGTGGAAGAAGATGCATATATATAAAACAATACAATATATATTACATTATATTGTATATAAACATTATATAATAAATATTATATACTGAATATAATGTGTTCTATTACGTATAAAACTCAGCCATCAGAAAGAAGGAAATCCTGACATTTCTGATAACACGATTAGACCTTGAGGACATCACGCTAAAAGAAATGTCAGATAAAGACCGATAGTGTATGGTATCCTTTACGTGTGGAACCTAAAAACGCCAAATTCATGGAAAGTAAACAGAGTAGGGGTTAGGAAGGGCTGGTGGTGGGGGACCTAGAGATGCTGTTCAGTGGGAAGGGGAATAAGTCTGGAGAGCTAATGTACCACATAGTGATTACAGGAAACCATACTGTATTACATACTTCAAGTTTCTAAGAGACTAGATCTCAAATGTTCTCACCACCAGTAAGAAATTGCAATTATGTGATTGGCTAACACTACAGTGGTCATCATTTTGCAATACATGTGTATCAAATTAACATGTTCACCTTAAACATATGAAATGTTGTATGTCAATTGTCCTAATAAAGCTGGAGAAAGAAAGAAAAATAAGGGGGTGGTGAAGGTTGTGTTTCAGATAAAAAACAACGACAATGCAAAGTTCTGAGGACAGAGGAGATTCGAGGTGCCCTAGGAACCAACAGGTGGTCAGCGTGAACAAAGCGGAGGTGAAAGGAAGACAGCAGCGCCAGGGGAGGTTGGTGGACGGAATGCCTGCGCGGTCCTCAGTTCGGCCGTGCCTGTCAGGGAGGTCCACAGTTCCACTATTCTATACTTTAAAGGACTGCACAGTGCGCGACTCTCGCCGACGTATATCATCATCCCATTTGTGGGAAATCCTGCCAACTCTGTGCAGTTGATACAAAAGCTGTCACTAGCAAATCATTTTGCAAATTAGGTAACTCCTGACCGCAATTTCAGCTCATTTGCTACTGAAAGTTCTTGAACAGAGGAGTAATCTATCAAAAGCAGCATTTTAATTAAATTTATTGGGCACTGTGATGGAGAACAACGTGGGACGAAGTGTGTGGTGAGTGCAGACAGATGAGAGTGAGGGAATGAGGGCTGAACCAGGATGCTGACAGGGGAGAAGAGAGTGAAACCAGCGCCAGTTCCGCTTCAGCAGTGCCCCGGTGCGCGTCCGTTCTCCTGGGGTGCCAGGAAGTCGTGCAGATAAATGTCACAGAACCGAGAGAGTTTACAGCTCCACAGAGATAGCTCGTGGACTGGAATGAATGTGATGAATTTCTCTTCAATGGTTTTAAACACGGAGGGGAAAGGGGACACGCCCCTATCATCTGAGCACCAAATTTTGTATTTATCTCCCCTACAGCCTTCAGAGCACTCTGTTCCACTTTTTTTATTACATCAACTTGATAAAAAATATTTTTTCTCTGAGCTTTTGGAGATCAAAGATCCTATTTTTCAGTTTTCTGTGATGAGCGTGGTTAGCCGACATCTGTCTTTTCTGTAATGGACATGAAGGGTTGCTCCGTTGTTGGTTTCAATCCTCAAGGGACACATCAAAAGAGAGCCAGCCTGGAATCCGCCTGGATGTAGACTGTCTATTATTAACAATGTACATGACAAGTCATTGAATGGTGCTGTTTCCAGCTCTCGTCAGCTGCACAGAAGTGGGCAAAGGCAGGGTAAAGGACAGGAAGGGGAAGAGAAAAGTGGCAAAAGAAGGCAAGCCAAAACCCAGAGAGATATTAGCTGAAAAGAGATTTAAAGAAGAAAACACTGAGAGGAAGAAGTAGGGGTCCTGATGAAAATCCGATGTAGTATGGTGAAGGTTGAGAAGGAAAAAGACAAAAGAGAAGACATCAGAGAAAGAAGATCAAGAAAAATGCAGAGAAAGAACCATTGATGGAGATAAGAAAAAGAAAACAGAGGCCATAATGGAAAGCTTACTGAAATCTGTTCAGGTTTGGAGAAAATCTAAAGGCAAATACTCGCATTCAATTATAAAAGTAGTATTTATAAGTTTGTCAAAGGACATAAGGTGGGTGATAGTTATTAAATAACTTAGTTTCTCTACTTGTAGTTTATAGTTTAAGTGATTCTAACAGTCAAATAACAAAGGCTGTACACTAGAGCAAAGTCCAAGGGCATCTGACCTCTGTAACTTAGTGTTCCCCTCCTTAAACATTCATAGTTAATTTCCATCTAGTACAACTATTGTTTGCCAGCTACCAAAAAGTCACTCAACAGGCCCATGTATCTCTCTCTCTGTCTCTCCCGGTAACACCGCACTTGGAGAATCTACCCAGATTTCATGTCCCTGGAGCCTGTTCCCAGAAGGGGCCTGATCAGGGCTACCTTCAGTCGAGTGCTGACTCATGCTGGGCAACAGGAAACGTGCCAGTATTATCTTTCACACTGTGATGCAAAAACGATGTGAGTTCAGTAGCAGTTTTGTACTAAAAGCTGGAAGATTTGCAGACCTTTACCCTTGCTTTATCTTTTAGTTATTGGATTAACATGCCAAATTGTGGGGAAGAGCAGCCTGCCTTTAGATTTAGCTGGCTCTGGGGTGGCAATAGCAGCGATAACAAGAGCTAACATACTGTCTACAGACTGGAGGAGAGTCAAAGTGAAATATGCTGGGTACAGAAAAGACATGAGTTTACCTTCATAAATGCAAATATTTGGAAAGGCAGCCGGGACTCTTAAGACTCTCTTCTCAACCACCAAGTGACTAGGAACCATCAGTCAAGGAACTAGGAGCCATCCCTAACGCTCGGTCATCATTTCTGCAGATCTCAGTGGTAGCTTTACAGAGTCTTGACCCATTAAATTGCATCTTAAATTTAGACAGAAAATTAATATGATTGCTCCATCTCAGGTTGTGTTCACTAAGAGTTTTCCCGGAAGAATAGTTTTAATTTTAAGTAGTTAAACTGCAGCTTTTAGTCACTCTTCTCTGCCTCACCATGCTGTAAACGGAGGTGAAGATACTCAAAATATAGTGTCTTCTCAGTCTGGGCTTTCTCCTTGAGACTAAAGATTGCCTTGAGAGTCACAGTCTGGGAATTTAGGTTCTATCCATAGTTAACACCTGGTAAGTCTCTTAACACCACTTTACCTTTGGTTTACAGCACAAAGGTACTGTTTTATCCCAAACACAGAGTTGAGCGATAGAAGATGAATTAGGAAACATCTGTAAAGCAGATGGAACTCCCCATAGAAAAGGGTGAGTTAGAAGTGTGTGTTTCTGAATGTATATTTAGAAAAGCACAAAAGAAACTGAAAACTTGGAACTCTGGCATAGACTGAACTGTAAATTATCACCACTATTAAATATATATCCATTTACAGAAACTTAAATAAAAAGCATTAGGGCTGGAAAGAGTCTGTAGTGTGAAACATCCTTTTTCTAACATCTGAGGTCTGAAATCTCCCATTGACAGTTAATAGTGATTCTCATTTTACTAGGCAGAAGACTCCAACAACTGATTACTTTCAATTAACCCCAAACATGAATTGCCCAGGAGATCATAATTATCGGCCACTCCATCCTTGAAATTCTCTATCTGGTCTTGCAGAAAAATCCTCTCATATGCACACCCCTTTCATCTCTTCTGCTTCTTCTCAGTCTTCTTTATGGACTGTTCGTTTTCTGCCTGCACCTTAATGTTGGTTCTCGTCAGGGTTCTCATCTGACTCACCTCATCTTCCAACTTTACCTGCCAGTATGAGCTGATCTCATCTATATCATGGTTTCCACAGCTTCAGTCATGAACAGCCTAACCTTTTGCCTCAATGTCAGCCCCTTATTTTTACACTCAAATGTGCATAATTTAACTCACAACCTATTGCTCCCAGAAGTCCAAAAATGTACTCTTTTCCTTGTCTATTTCCACCCACCACCCACTCCCTTACCCAACCTAAAAATGCTGTCATTCTTGATTCCTCACTCGTCCTTCACATCCAGTTGATTGATTCCTGCTGATTCTCCATCCTGCAATGTTCTCTTCCTTTCTCTCCAATCCCTCTGCCACTGACTAGGTTGCAGCCTCATCAATCTCCTATCTGTACTGACACCACAGCCTCCAAACAGCCTTTTGTTCTCTCTGACACATCATCCACACGTTGCAAAATACATAACTTGACATATAAATCCCTTGGTCAAAACTTTTAAATTCTCAATTGCTTACAAAATAAAACCCAAACTTCTTAGTCTGGCTCTTACCAAGCTGCTCAAAATTACTTTCTAACCTCTATCCACCCTTACAAACAACTTACGCTCTTCTAAATCTTCATGGCTTTGCATTCAGTGGAACCATCTGAAATTGCTCATATTTAACTGCTTTTGACCTTAAATATGGAAATATCATAAGGCTCA
This sequence comes from Desmodus rotundus, assembly GCF_022682495.2. NCBI lineage: Eukaryota > Metazoa > Chordata > Mammalia > Chiroptera > Phyllostomidae > Desmodus > Desmodus rotundus. Next base: position 53,562,323 of record NC_071389.1, read on the forward strand.
ATTAATAATGCTTTTCTGTCCACCTTGAATGTCTTTTCACCCTTGCAACCAGTGAAAAGATCAAGACCCAGCTTAAACTTAGCCCTTCCATGAGGCAGGCATCAGGCACACTCGGGTAAGGACCAGGTCCCCCCTCTGTGCCCTTCCTGTGTTGTCACACTTCTGCCACAGCACTGTGTTTTCATGACTTCTCTCTGCCACTAGAATAGGAGAAACTAAGGGGAGAACCTGGGACTTCATTGTCTTTATAACTTTACTTCTACTACAATGTCTACTTAAGAGCTAATAAGTATTTGTTGAATGAATGTGTGGACTTCCTTCTGAACTTTAAAAACAAAAGAGCTGGTAAATTTCTTTGGTTAAAAATAGGAGGAGGATGAACACTCCGATTTAGTATATTGGAGAATACCTCTTTCCTCTTTTTGTGTCTCCTTCCCTTTTCTGTTTCTTACTGGCGAATGTATTACCAGGTAGATTTAATGTGGCTATGAAAGAAATGATTATATGCTATATATACTACCAGAGTACATCCTTGCATTGAGCCCTGTAATGTGTATATAACCCTGTTATGTGTACATAACATCTATAAAAGTAGGCGTATGAAATTCAAACAGCAAAACTCCAGGAAGCAACAAGCAGACATAGGAAGCAGCAATAAGGTAAATGAGTCTTGAGCTATCTTAAGACTGCTTCTGGTAACATTAAAACCAAAATTGTTTTCTACCCACCGAAAGCCATGGGGATCAATGAAACCCCCCCCTAAAAATGCATGAGGACAGTCACAGGCATTGTGAAGTGTGCAGGAGACATTTCAGAGCAGACATTTTTGCAGAGCCTATTTCTGTTGAAAGCAGTGGCACCTCTAGCATTTTACAAATTTGTGGAATTAGTGATTCAGCAAAGAAAATCGCAAGAGCAATAAGAATAGAAGAGGTAAAGTCTGGACTTCACATATATCTGGAATATTAGATTGTCTCAGTTAGAACTTAGAATATTACATATTCAAAATATGATTTTAGGCTGAGGGACTTGAATGCTCTGTTGTTTCCAATCATCTGTGATAGCGAAAAGGTAGCACTTAGCTTGAATGGGTGCAGGTGCAGGTACAGGACAAAGCAGATCCAGGGAAGACCCCGGAAGGACCAGGACCACAGCAAGATTTGGGCCTAGAGTGGACTTCATCCAGAAGCAGGACAGAGACCCTTTCCCAGCCAGGCTCCCCAAATATTAGAGAAAAGGAATTGGAAGTTCAAACCAGAATCACAGTGCTCTGATGCCTATGTATAAGCAGTTGCTGAAATGGATAAGATTAGTTAGAAATTGTATATAGCAAATTCCTTACTTGGGTTCAGTCACTTACTCTCAATTAATGTTTGTTTCGATGGTTGTCACAAAACCCTTTTTACACACAATTAAAATAGATTCCTAAACAAGCGGGATGTACACGTCATTTAAAAACACCATTCTGGTGGGTAGAACAAGCAGTCAGGTGTCTCAATCAACTCAGGTGCTACAACAAAATGCCACAGACAGGGTGTCTAAAGCAATCAATAATTATTCCTCCGAGTTTCAGGGGTTGGGAAGTCTGACATCAGGGTGCCAGCATTGTTTGCTTCGGGAGAAAACTCTCTTCTGACAAGCAGACAGCTGCCTCCTTGCTGTATCCTCATAGCCCAGAGACGGGAGAGAGAGAGCTGGCCTCGGGACACTTTTTTTAGGGCACTAACCCTATCACAAAGAACTTACCCTAATGACCTCCTCTGAAACTCATTACCTGCGAAAGCTCCATCTCGAAATACCATTGGGGGCCAGGGCTTCAACACACACATTTTTAAAAAATATGTTTTATTGATTATGCTATTACAGTTGTCCAATTTTTTCTCCCCTTTATTCACCTCTGCCCTGTAACCCCTCCCTCCAGCATTCCCCCCCATTGGTTCATGTCCATGGGTCATACATACAAGTTCTTTGGCTTCTCCATTTCCCATACTTAACCTCCCCCTCAACATACATATTTTGAGGGACACAAACATTCAGTCCATAACATCAGGTAGATAGCATCTCTCATAATGTGATGCTAGAATAGAGCCTATTCCAGTTTGGGTGTGCTGTGCGGTTTTATATATTAAAACCTCTTTCTAAAAATATAGTAGAAAGAGGCCATTTAAATCTGCCACACAAACTAAAAGTAAAATACATGTTTAAACATTTGAATTTTGTGGATATATATTTAATTTTAAGCAAGATAATCCAGTAGGTTTTATGTGAAAGCACGGGTAACTATGTCATATTAAAATGGAGCTCCATGACATGCATATATAGGTTTTGTACAGTGACATGAGGCTGCACGCCCTTGACTAGCAGAATTAATGAAATCCTGGAGGAGACAAAGCTCTGGCAGATCCAAACGCCAGGTTAACCCGTATTGTCCTCTGGCTTTCAATGCAGAAGCATCACCCTTGGCTAGCTCTTGAATATTTTACTCTAAGCTTTTCATTTTGGGCCCAGAGCTTTAGCCAGCATCAGTCTCTTGGCTCCCCTGTTGCACAGTCTCCTCGGTATCCTGGGCAGCTGTCTTACATGGATAGGTGAGCACTAGAATACAGTGAAGGGCAAAAGCCTGCTTCCTGTTCTTCAGTGCCAGTATTCAAAGTTAATCTAGCCTTCTTCATTCTAAATACACAGTCCAAATCTCACTCCCCAACTCACACCTCCCCATACCACATTTTTTAGGCCTTTCTGGATCTGTAAATCTGCAGACCTTTACAGATGCATGCTTAGTTGACAAAAGCACATCAAGACTATCAAATAAGAAGGCCCTCACAAAAGCTAGCAGAGCTGACATTTAGATGCTAGGCTGGTAAACAGTACATTATGTTGATTTTTACAATATTTAGCTCTATATGATTCTGTAGAGACTTCTGTCTGCTTTGGGAAACATTAATATTTGTACAAAAGAGAAAAGTAATCTTTCCTTTCTCTTCCTACCCCCAATCCCTGGACAAACACATCTCTGAATATGAATTACTGACAGGACATAGCATTTTTTCTAGATGCCATGTCAACCCAGTTGATAAGAAAAATTGTATACATCATCCCAGACTGATAGGTTTCAGGAAAATGTTATAAAGCCTTCTTAGTTTGATTTTATTTGTAGCTGGAGTCTCAATAGTGCCTCTCAATCCACTCCTTCTCAGAGATGATACTAACATATGAAGAAAATTCTCAACTTTATTAAAATATTTTTATTATAGATGTATTGAAATCATTATCAATTCTTTTAAAACAGTTAATGGAAAGGATATTAGGTCCAAGACCCAAGACCCACCCTTTAGTCTCTGGAATTTTATTCCATAGACCCCAAAAGACGTAAGCATACACGCGCATTCCTGCCTCCCTGCTGCCACCCCTCTGGCGAGGAGGGTGCACAGTTAACTCTCACAGTGGCTTCAGTCTGAACTGTCTTGGATGATGCATGGCCCAGCTTTCTCACACTAGCATGGATTACAGGGAATAGAAGGTAGAATAGATTATGCATTACAGAAGGCTTCCAAAATATAGTGGGTAAAATAACAATGTATCCTAGAAAAGGAAAGATATCTTTAATAAAGGAGACACATGATAAAATAAATTACTTAAATTTAGAAAACACTTTAAAGCTTTCTCATGCCATCTTCCTTGTAAGTTTGTTAAAAGTGTGGCTTTTGCATCTGCGTTGGGAAACCTACTCCCTTCTGTTTCCCAAGTCCCCTTCTCTGTAGCATTTTTTCTCTGGTCCTTTTCAAGGGTTTTTGACTCTTCTAGCCAAGAGAAGAGATATTACTTATAAACAGAAGAAGAAAATTAATTATTTGCCATTTAAATATTCTGGAAACTCAAAAATGTATGGCATCTAAATCCCAAGTACTATAGAGTTTACAGAGAAGTTTATATTTACTTCAGTAAAAGCTGCCTACCAATAGCAGCAAAGAGAAATAGATGTTTGAAAACATAATAGAGAATGCTGCCAAGCTATATTTGATGAGGGAAAAAATCCATAAGAGTGATCAAAGGAATTCATAGAAAAGAAAATAACAATAAATGACAGGGGAATTCTTCATGCAAAACCTAGAAATGATATTTTAAAAGCATGATTTTATAATTCATTTGCCCTGTAGCAAATATCAATATTATGTGAGAAGTCTTTAGGGACATCACATTAATTTGTATGGAATGAAATACCCATATTTTGTGCTCCAAAACACTATGCCAAAGAAAAATCCAAAAATATATTCATTTTTTCCCTGGTAAGTTGAGGGAGGTCAAATCCATTCTATATGCCTAAAAACATAAGTTTATGTTTAAGTTATAGCCCAAAGGCTAAATATTAATAGTTGCTACCTTTCCCTAATGCGAGAAATATTTTGAATGACAAACTGATATTCATTAAACACTATGGATCATTTAATTATATGTGTGTCTTCCTATCTGCTTAATATTAGAGAAGTGTGTGACTTAAATAATGGTTTTGGGTAGGTGACCTTGTACTTAAGTGTCTCTTTCTGTCCAATTACTAGGCAAGCTTTTTATCAGGCATTCAAAGATTTAATTCACAAATCCCTTAAGAGCCTTCTAGTATGAGGTCAGGGCAGCACCAATAAGCTAGTGGCACGTGACCTTGTTTCAGAAAATCAGCCTGGGATTCTAAGTGATTATTCTTATTTGTCATTGTTCAGTTGCTACAGGAAAGCAAAAAAAAAAACATGTGTATATATTTATCATAAATATATAGGATAAAAGGCAAATTAGAATTTAGCATTATATGATAATAAGATGCTTATTTTTATCTTTATGACATGACAGAAAGCCTTTATTTCTCAGAAAGGTCACTTGCTTTATTTACTGGCATTTTGTCCCTAGTCAATACATGTTTCATTCTTCATAAGTTTACTTTTTCCATTTCATCATCTTGAGACTAACAAATCCTATCTTTCTTCAAGTACTAATTTGATAATTGGATTATCTCACAGGAAAAAGTTAGAGAGAAAGTACTATATAACTAATACTCTAGCTATAAATGTATGACAGTCTTCCATCTTCCCAGTGAGAGGATTTAAAAAGGGAGGGGGATTCAATAGAAATATGATAAAGTGGATAAAATAATCAAAGATGCACTTTTAGTATTTGACTTACAGGTTTATTTACACATGCATTTGTAAAATCATACATTATATTATACATGATATATTAATTTGGTAATAATGACTTTTTCCTTTTAAATTGTACCAAAAAGTTATTTATTTCATCTTAAACATCCCCACCTTTGTCATCACTGGATTTCTTAGTTACTTGGTCTGGTTGTCTGGACCACACCATCTTTACTTTTAAATTGTGTAAGATACAGACTTTTTGAATCCATTGATGATGCTTCCATAGGAAATTTATTTCAAATTTCCCATTTGTGATCACAACATAACTACTTGCTGTAATATTTTTTTAAATTGATCTTTAAAGGGTTCTTTTTTCTTTACCATAATGTCCAGTATCTCACACAGCCAAGGGTAACAAATCTGATTCTTGACTCCTCTCTTGTTCTGCTCACATTTCATCAGGCGGTCTCTCTCACAATCCCACGTTCGCACAGTGATTGTTACTTGCTGATGCGTCTTTCCCCAATAGTACCTAACTCTTCTAAGGGAAGTAATTGAGAAAGTACTCAGTAAGTAGAAAACATTCTTAGTACCCCAAAAGAATTCAGCACCAGGAAAGAAAGTAGGAATTTGGGCCATTTTTGAGGCAAATCTGGATTTAGAACCATCTTCTTAGTCAGATGAACTGCTTTTATGAAGAGTATGTTGAGGCCGCGAGACTCCCTCTGAAGTGAATTGTAGCTGCTGCTGAGGAAAGACCCCCCTGCTGGACAATGCAGGAACCCTGTTACACGGAGTTCCAGTTTTCTTCATGGTTTCTTAGAAGAGCAACAGTATTTTTAACTCCTAATGAAGTCTTGATCTGCATAGCTTGCTTTTATCAGGGCTCTATCTATGAGATTTTGAAGACCAAGGCTATTCAGACAGGCCATGACTTTGGAGCCAGAGCCACAGCTTCCCCATGAATGAGCTGTGTGCCCTTGGACAGCGACTTGCTGTGGGCAAGTCTAAGCTCCAATCTATAGATGGCAGTTAGAAATAAGTACTTCGTACGTTGTCCTGAGATTAAACTGTCCCGCAGATCAAGTACCTCATACGTACCCTTTGCAAAGAAGTAGTCACCTTATATTTGATTTGAGTCCCAACAGATTTCAACAGATGTATTGTGCATGTATCATAGGCCAGACAATGTACCTGATATGACGTACGTAAAGATGTGACAGGGAACAGGACAGACCCGTGGCTCCCTCCTGTAGAGCTTATAGTTTAAGCAGAAGCTTAGTGAAATATCAAAAGCAGGTATGTGTGACAGTCCTGCCACTGGCAGCCTGGGCTCTTGTCCCCACCCACCCAGAGGTCATCCTCAGCATTTGAGTCACAGCCGTCAAAGTGGATCCAGCTCCACAACAGTGCCAAGGAGCAGGTGTTTGCCCAAGGGGTCATGGGGATGCAGAGAAGAGGACGTGCACTGTACAGGACAGGCCAGAAACACAGGAGGCTCTCCAATATATGTTTTGGTTCTTCCCCAAAAGTTCTTCCACATTCTCAGTCACTCTCAACTCTTGATCCTCTGCCTCCATCTATTGCTTAGATATGGTTTTCCTCTCGCCCCCAGGTTGCTGCCTCACTCATCCAAAAGAAAAACAAACAAAATACACCTATGAAACTAAAACTGACAGATTTACTGAAAACTGGTCTCAGAGGATTACAGAAGAAAGAACTCCATATATGTACCCTGGAGAGCTGGACTCAAACCCCAACTTCGTCACCAAATTATCCAGTGATCTTGGCTAAGCCTTTTCACTTTTCCAGGCCTCTGTTACCCTCCCCAAAAGAGAATGCTGAACCAAATAAACATGGCTGTTTTTTTTCAAAGTAAAGGGGTAATCATTATGCTCCTGTTTCAATAAAAGTACTACCTAATACTAAACCTTCTAAATTCTATCATCAAATTCAAGGGATAATGAGATATAGTTAGATAGTTCTTCCTACTCCTATTCCTGCTCCCTTAGGTTTGGCTCATATTTTAGTTGCTTAACATATTAATATCTATGTTTATCTGTAAGCTTTAGTCTTTCTACAAAATCAGCTAATCTTACTTTGGGTAAAAAAAAATGGCTATTGAATGTGTTCCACATGCTAATATTTAAAAAAAAAAAATAACAACTACCCTAAACTGCCACTTCCATTGTCTATTTTTCATGTTAGGCTAAGAACAGTGAAATTTACTGATGTTTCCCTAAGCCAAGCTTCCCTACTGTGCAAATAAACAGTGAAGCAGAACATTGCAAGAACAGTTTCATTTCTGACTCTAGCTGTACACACTTCCCGCCCCGGCGACACAGAAGGATGCGCACTTAAAGACAATGCATTTGTTAGGGGCTGTGTACGTCTTTTGACTAGAAAAAGAGATAACAATCATCTGCAGTACTTTAAATAGCAAACATCTGTTTTCCCTAACATATTTCAAATACTTTGAATTTCCTGATTAGTTGTGATATGAGAACTGTATTTCTGCAAAACATAATGAGGCGGTTTAAAGACAAGTCTTAAATGATCTTCAAAGCACACTGAAGAAAAATGCTCATGCTCTGGGAAAGGGTGGTTAAAGCAGACCCACAAGCTCCGTAATGTGAACAAATAAAAATAATTCTTTCAACTATTTGCATTTACACCAAAGTTCTATTAAATAATGCAAGCGAAGGAGAATGATATAAACGAGCAGAGCAGAGATTAATGAAAACATAGCACTGTAATTTTATAGCATGGCAGCAAAATCCATGGTGCTATTAAAGTGGGCTTTGCTTGACTAAGACAAACACGAAGTTCTAAGTAATGAGATGAAGAATCTTTGTGAGCACTGCGCAAGTGCATACATATATCATGGAGCGGGTTCCAGAAGTGCGCATGCGAACACAGATACAGGCGATTGCTCTGCAGGCAAGTACTCCAGGTCGGACGTTGCAAATTTATTTTGGCCATGTCGGCCTTCCCTCGGCCATTTGTAACATAAAATGAGGAGGGGATTATTTATTTTTATCATAAGAGTTTATAAAAAGGTGCATTGTATAAATATTTCCAATGGCTTATGTGTTTAATTATTTCATCCACAATTATTTTTCTCCTCCATGGTTGAAAAAAGTTACTGTTGGGGAGATAAGGATTTCAAGCCAAATACCAAAGAATAACAAAAACAAGAAAAAAATTGTAGACTTTATAAATAGTAAAGGTTAATGAACTCACATTGTTTTTTAAAATCAGGCAACTGTGTTTTCAGCACCTATTATATACCAAACTCTCTACTATGGAATAAGAATCCAGAGAAAGAAAGCTTCCAGGAAGTCACAATCTATTCATGGATTAGACAAATAAATAAGGGAAAAAAACCCTCAGTATGAAAAAGGTCATAAATGGAGTATGTATAAAGTATTAGAGAACACAGACAAGGGAGCAATTAATACTGTCAAAGAGTAGCCAGCACTGAGAGTTTGAAGACAGACATGTGGGCTTGACCTGTGCATGTGAGTAGAAGACAGAGAAGGGTGTTTAGGGCATTATTTCTTAAAATTGTATGAAGAATAATAAACTTTTGCAAGTCTAATATATTTCCTTCCAGACTTCTCCTCAAACTCCTATGATTGTATATGATGATGAATTGATTTCCCAGATACATTGTTAGGTTTAAAAAAAGTGTAGAATGCTATGATAGCGTGGTTTTATTTATATAAAGAAATGACTGTCCAGATCTATAGATCTATATGCATATATGCACACACAAATGTACACTTTTATTTTTCTTTAACTATATAGGTCTCAAGTGTATAATTCCATAAAACAAACATATACTTTTTAAGTTCATACATTTATTTGAAAGGATATACAAGCTATTGATAAGTCTTGCTCTCTCTGAGGCAGGATTTTGTAGTTCTGGGAACTCTATGCCTTTTCAGTACTTTTTGCATCATTTACTCAATGTATTACCTAATTAAATAAATAAATAGATTCCTTAAAACAAAATCCTCTCTAGGACTGTTTCATCTAATAAATAGCACAATCTCATTTCACTCTGAACATTCCCACATGTGCAAAAACCATTCAGCATGTGTTACACTGACTTCTGATTTTCAAGGAAGTTAAAATTTAAGTCTCAGACCATAAGATTGTGGCCAAAGGACTTCTGACAGTTTGGCACACTCAGGCAACAAAAGTTAATTAGAGATATTGAGAGAAAATGCCATGCTACTCATTAAGCATGCTGCGACTATGTCAACTCGATATCAAGACAGTTAGTCAATATGGTTAATCCAATGAAAGACTGGGCAAGTTCAAAGCAGGTACAACTCAGTCAAGCAAGTTGTTTCATCAATAATTGGGCCCAGCTCCTAACACAAACCAATGTCCCTCTCTCTCTCCTTCTCTCCCTCTCCCTCCCTTTCTCTCTCTCTTTTCTCTCTCTCTCTCCCTCTCTCTTTATCCCCATACACACACACACACATATACATCAGGAAGCTTACTAGAGATGAAGCCCTGTCTGCAGGACTGTATTACATGTGCTGAAAGAAGACTCCTTGCCTTTATTACTGTTGCTTTCTAAACTCAGATTATTTGGTCCTTTTCTTACTCATTTTACCCATCTTTCCAGGCTCCATTCAAAAGCTGTCTCCTGCATTGAATCTGATCTTTAGCACTTAATTCAGCTCTCTCTTCTATAACTGGAAATCCTATTGCTCTTCTAATCCGCCACCTAGTTTAGTGTATACCAGTCTCTGAAGTTTATGTGTGTCAATTTAATTCCCCAATAGAACTGTAAATGATACACACGGCACGTAAGGTTAGGGAAGTAGATGTGGTTTACTAATCCAAAATAGAGGACAGAGTCAAATAAACAGCACACCAACACTGTCATAAGCTAGTTTAGGGAAACCAAGAGCATTGAGTAAACTGATAAATGCAACACAAATATTATGCACAAACATCAAAGCCAGGGCTTTAGAGAAGAAGGTGATGACAATATGACAGGAAATCAAACCTCTTCCAGGAAGGAAGAGATGGAGTGTCACTCCTTCTTTTATTGAACAGGAGACGATTTCATCGTGGATAACGCACAGATGGACTAGGTGGTTGTAATTTCGGTACCCCAGATCTGAGGAAACAAGTTGGAATATCAAATGTACGACTGGAAAATAACAGTACCTTCTCCACTTACTGCACAGGACAAACTTTCCCTTCTAGGCAAGAGGGGCCTATAAAGCACAAATATTAGGTAGCAGCTAGGACTGAGTGGCCGGGGGGAAATGAAGCAGGGTCCCCACCCAGTGCAATCTAACAAAGAACTTAAAACAGGAGACTAGAATCAAAAGGGAGACATGTCTTACCTGTTGATTCAGCAGTCCTGAGCCCAGTCCAATAAGGTAGCCCGGCATTCTGAATATCACAAGTAAAACTATAATAGCCAAAACTATGATCACACAGGAGGAGGAGAGCCCTTGAAATTCTGTGTGTGTCATTTCCACTAGATGGGAAAGAAAGCCCTTAAAACTGTGTATTGATCCCAAGGTCTGGAAGGGAAGGAGGAAGGGAACCTCGAAGCTGACTAGAGTATATGACCCCTGAACCCCAATAGTCACCACACGCATATGAGCTGAGTGCCCACTTGTATGGAACAAACTTACTAACAACTTTATTTCCTCTATACGTGGGGCATTCTGACTAGCTGGGTGCCCGTCCGTAGTTTCACGCTCAAATGTATTTCATACATAAACTTGCCATCTCGTTTCCACTACTTGTGCTGTCTCTCGTCTGAATTCTTCCCTGTGAGCAAGGCAAGAACAGAGGAGGGAGAGTCCCTACCTTGGGTCTCCCCAGTAACATTAATTCCCATGACAAAAGAGTGTTTTGGGGAAGGAAATATTAAAAAGTAAGGCCCATGGAGACCATTGATTCTAGTGTGATATTTTTTTTTTTACTTCAAATTTTTAGCAGACCTTACTTATTTTCTTTTAATGTTCAGAATGGATCTTAAGCTTTGTGTTTTGACTGTAACAGAAAGGACCCTGTGAAGAATAGACAACAAATTACAAAAACCATGAAATAAGTAATAATTCACAGGGCTGCAACTTTGCCAACATGAAGGAACTGTTCTTGACGACATTCGCCAAATAAGTAGGAGACTTCCGGGATGAAATGACTTCATAATGACCTAAGTTCAAAAGTCCAGAGCACATACCGTGACGCCGATGGTTGTAAATCATGAAACACAACGACCTCGCAGATAAATTTTCAACAAGTAACTGAAATCGAAATGACAACATAATATGTATTGGGAAGTTTTTGTCCAATTTGATCACGTCCAGAGTTTTAAAATGTAAGGCTGTGAAGTTTGTTGTCACTTTCTCCATTTGGACTTACAAGGCTGACAGCACTAAATGGCTCCTTCACTCCGAGACCCTGCACTGGGGGTGCGGGCTGTGCCTGGGTGCTGGCGCTCCATGGTCAGAACAGAAAGGCACCTCAAGTGTCGCACCCACTACTCATATAATGATTCTTTATTGAACTAACCAGGCAAAATAATCATTTAAAAACTAATATGCAATTTGGAAAAGATCTAAATTAAATACCAGTACTCAGATAAAATATGATATAGTTCTTCTCTAAGTTTTCCTCACAGGCTAACCAGAAAACAGCCTTGACATCAAAACGCTGCACAGTCATCACATTAGGAAAAGCAACTAAAGTGGTTTTGCTGGTGAGCGAAGCAAATACTTCCAGGCCTTGCCTTTCTGGTTTCTGTCATGCTCTCTGTGCTCTCGAATCCTCTGTGGTTCGATTTAGGCTCCGCAACCTGGCTCCACACTGCTGCTTTCTGAATGACTTAGAAATCCAATAACGGGATGCTGCTACTCGGATTGCCCCCAGAGTCCTCATTTCAGACTTTACAGCCCGGTCACAAAGTGAGCGCGGCACCCCAGGGCACGAGCCGTGGAAACGCCCGCTGCCTCCCACCCCTGTGCGCTTTCCAACTGTGCCACTTACTAGTCCCCTGTTCCATCTGAACGCAGACGACCTGTACTTTCTAAATACAAAGAAAAAGTCTCCCTTCCCATTCCCACACCTAAAGAATTCACATTTAAATTATATATAGTTATTAATTTAGAGCAAGTAAAAACCAAATCCATTAATAGCAGAACAGACTGAGCATAACAATACTGGAAGAATATATGGTAACGTATTCTTTTGACACAGTTATGGTTTTGTTTTTGTTTTTTTTTTAACAGGTATATGGTAACGAGCATAAGTATTAGCTTCTCCAAAAAAGAGAGGATATGGGTCTCTTAGAGACATTTTAGTTGTTGTCATAGTAAAGGTGAAGGGTCAGATGTCTGTGCTGGATGAACCATGAAAGACAGTGTTAGCCAAGAATAAGAGACCCAAACAAAAATGGACACAATGTAATGTATGGTTTATCTCCTCCCCTCGCCCCACCAAATTCATTAAGTATCAATTGCTGCAAAGAGGTTTTGCTGCCCCAGGTTCACTGCCTGGAGTTCTCCCCTGAAAGCAGAGTACCAGATGATCCTATAGCCCTACTTAAATCCCTTAACAAGTCTCTTAACAGGAAAAAAAAAAAAAAGCCCCAGATACTTACTATGCCTTTCAAGCCATAATTTCAAACGATCTCTTTGGCTTCATGCCCAAAGTTTCTTTGCTCCAGTCTCTGTTCCAGCCCCTCTGAAGTTTGATGGGACATGCCTTGCACTCACACGCTACAGTCCACACAGGGATATGCACAGGGATATCCAACTACGGTGTGTGTGGTCACTGACAGCCACTAGCCACATACATCTTCAGGATCTGCCCCAGTTGCTCCCCCCTGGGTCATGGCCTGCAGGACAGCTGACAAACCAGGGGCTGAGCCAGGTGGGTTCATACAGGTGTGGCCCTTTCAGAGTTACCCCAGACCCCTGGGTAAGGCAGTACTCACTCCAGGCTCCCTGCAGCGTGGGCTGACGCGCTGTGTGGTCTGGTATCAGACATCTCCCTCTGTAATCCCACTTCCTTGCCCTTCTTTTCACAAGTGTTGATCCCTAATAAAGAGTTTGTACCCCAGACTCCATCTCAGCATCTGCTTCTGGGGAAGCCAATCAGTAACATGCCTCAGAGAATCTGATTCTCTTCCTCATTCTCTATGCAATTCATTCTCCCCCTCCAAGGTCCAGCTCAAATAATACCTTCAAGAAATAGTTCTTGATCCTTCGAATCAGGAATAACTATTCATTTTACTCATTTTACTCTGTCCCCCAAATGATGCTTGCATCTCTATTCAGCAAGCCATTCATTTTTTATATTAGTCAGTGGCTTAAATTTTAAGTTTATCGACAGCATAGTCTGTCTTAATCATTTCAGTATGCCCACGTCCATAACAGATAAGAGTTATGAATGAAGGAATAAACTATGATCTGGAATCCGTCTACACCTCTTTCCCTTCTCTATTATAACTGAAACAAAGTCATGCCAATATTTCATACGCCTGCTCAGCCCCCTTTCCTCTCAGCGATATGTTGGTTCTAGCCTCTGCCTTCCAATCTAGCTAAGCAAATCTGCCTGGCTTGGTAGATGCTTGTCTTGTCTTTATGTCGCCACATAAGAGACAGCAAAATCCTTCCTTCTTAAAGAGTGTTCAGGGTCCTTCTACTGTGTGCAATGCCCAGGGTATTGCCACCCAACTCTAGCTACCTCAGAATCTTCTGGTTCACTTAATTTAGGTATCTAATTTGTGTCTAAAAATCATTATGCTCCATCAGAACAGTGGCCAGTTTTTAGGTTCCCTTAGGTCTCTTTAAGACTAGAATAATATTTTTATATAGGAAATATGTAATGTATATATTCTAGATTAATAATATATTTATGTTCACTTCCTCACTTTCCATACTGATTGCTTAATACCTTCTCCTCTTAGTCCGCATACACCTGGGCCGCCCACCACTTCCACCACTTGCCACCCTTATCTGACAACCTGACCTCATAATTCATTGAGAAATTAAAAGAAAGCCATAAGAGCCTGTCTTGTCATCACGAGAACTATTGATACTCAGCACCTCTATCCTATTTCCTGCTTACCGCCTCGCAGCACGGACTAGGGGTCCTTGTTCCTGCCAAAGCCCAGACTGTCTGACTATGTTTTGCATTCCATCGTCAGGATTTTGTTTCTTTCTTGTTGTTGTTACTTTATTACTTTTTTAAAATTTTTATTTGTTATTGTTGTTTGAATACAGTGTCTCCATTTTCCCACCACCACTTTCCCCCACCCCACCCACTCCCCCCTCCCCCCTTCAACCCTACCTCCCTTTGGCTTTGTCCCTAGGTCCTTTATACATGTTCCTAGATGCGTTACCCCCTTTCTCTTGCATCATCAATGCATCATCTCCAGCACCACTCACTACCATGTTCTAGTACCTTCTTTCTTCAGAAAACTATTTTGATCCCAGATCCTCCTGATCCTCTAACAGAACTTACTGGCCACCTCCAGGTGCCCACTTTGTCGCTGAGATGGCTTTGGATGAGGTCACTGATGACTTTCATGTTGCCAGATCCAGTTGTCACTTCTCAGTTTTTATCTTGCTTGACTTCTTAAAGTAGTCAACACAGTTTTAAACAATACAACTGTGAAGATAAATAAATAAAAAAAGAGCTCTTCTTGTAACACGCCTTTCAGCTTCCACAACCTTTCATTCTTCAGATCTTTCTCCAAACTCACTGGGTGTGCCTTCAGTTTCCTTGGCTGGCTCCTCCACCTCTGCTTGACTCCAAGTGTTGTCAAATCCCGAGTTTTGTCCTTGGCCGCATCTCCACACTCCTACGTGGTCTCCTCCAGACACTTGGCCTCATACGTTATGTATATGCCGAAGACCCCCAACCCTCGATCTCCGTCCCTCACCTTGGTCTTCACTGAGCTTAGGACTGATGTATATAGCATCGCCACAAACATACCATTCGACATCTCAAACTCAACATGGACAAAACAGAAGTCTGCACCCAAAAATATGCTTTTCCCCCAGCCTCTTCATTCTTCTCATAGAGGATGATCATCTGCTCAGGCGTTCAAGTCATAAACCTAACAGTTGTCTTTGGCTCCTTTCTTTCTCACACCTCTTATATCAGTAAGTGCTGAGACCTCTACCACCACAGCATATCCGAATCTATCCGCATCTCTCCATCTCCACCACCATCACCCTGGTCCAGGCCACTCCTTCCCTTAGTTGACTGCAAATGTTTCCTGCTCCTGCATTTGACTCTTAAAAAACATGCTCCACCCAGCAGTTAGGGTGAGTCTTTAAAACATGTATTAGATTAACTCACTGCCCTACTAAAACCTTCCCATGGCTTTTTAAAATCACACTTACTATAATGTGCTCACAGGGATCTCCCAACAACCCACTCCCCCCGCCCCTTCCCCATCCATCAGGCTACACACACACTGTCCTTTCTTTTATAAAAGTTCTCTCCCAAGGATATATTTACTGATTTTAGAGAGAGAAGAAGGGAGAGAGTGAGAGAGAGGGAAAAAAACATCAGTGTGAAGCAGAAATATAAGATTGGTTGCCCCCATGCATGCCCCAACTTGGGGTCAAACCCAGAACCTTTTGGTGCATGGGAATTGTCCTCTAACCAACTGAGCCATCCAGCCAGGGCCACACTGTCCTTCTTTCTGCTCCTTGAGCATACTAAGCTTGTTTCTGTCTTAGAGACTTCACATTTTGCTGTCCCCCTATTTGAAAAGCTCAATCTTTTCATGGCTGGCTCCTCTTAATCATTTGAGTTTGATTTCCATTCTCACCTCCATAGAGACGTCTTCCATCACCACCAAATCTGAATTAATGCTCTCACACAAACACCCAGCTAGACACTATCACCTCACCTTGTTTTATTTTTTCCCTTTGTACTTATGAAACTGGCCTGTTCATTTCTCAGATGTCGTCTGCCCTGTCTCTTCGCTCTTCCAAGAAAACATACCTTCTCTATCTTGCTCCTCACTGTGTCTCTAATGCCCAGAGGGGACAGGGCAGGTACTACATGGTCAACAAATATTTGTTGAATGAGGATAAATGACTGTTAATCTTCGGAATGGCTGCCACATCCACTGCTGAGAGCAAACCCTTTGTTCTCTCTCCCATGCCTATCCCTCCCTTACCGAGCTGGAAAGTCTCTTCAGTTGTCTGTCTCTCCTATTATTTATTCATTCCTGGAGGAAAAGGATATTCTACCAGGGATATTGTATTATTACCAACTGGCATAACATGGTATAGAGTAAGGTGTACCATAAATATTTTCTCAAGGAATAAAGGAAAACAAGGATGAGGAGGAAGGAGTGTGACATAACCTATGAATACATACAAGAGTGACCCTCAAAAGAGGCTGTATAATGGCCATAGCACTAGCATATTGGAGGCAAAAGAGTGACCACATATAAGTGAAGCTTCACTGACAGGTTTGAACTCTAGAACTTTAAAATTGTTATTTAAAGCTCTTGCTGAGGTGTTACCCAAATCCTGTACCATTTTCAGATGACATCCGTGTCATATGAGCATTCCAAACCCCAAACGTGATGCTCAGCTAATAGGAAAGCAGTACCCGCGTTGTCTGAACTATTTGCATTGCTAGGGCTTACGGAATGCACCTCATACTATTTTTCAATCCAAGTGTCCCCAGAGGGCAGGATGCTGTACGCAGTGTGGAGCCGAGTATGCTGTGTCCAAGCAGGTCGAAGACTTGCAGATCCCAGTTCAAAAAGTTCTGCTTATTCTGTTTACCTCATTCTCTCCATGTCAGGGCAGTCATTACAGTGCCATGGCCATTTATTTGCTTGACCCGAGATCCAAGTCTGGGAAAATGAGGTTCAAATTGCTACAACTGGCACCCTGTGATAAAGGCCACGCATTATCTTCTCGGGACATGGAAATGGCATGCATTTGTTTATTTAATTTTTTAATAGAAAAACTCGCCTGAAAGAAGAGGCAAATAAAAAGTATCTTGACATTTTAAAGCACATCCACAGGGAACAAAACCCATTCTCTACAAACAGAACGCCATCCCAGGAGTACGTGCCCTAACTAGTGGTGCACTGATAGGGGAAAGAAGCCCGCCTTCACCGTTAAGTACGCACACATACACCGAATGCTGATCTCTGTCCTCCAAGGGGATTACAAAGCAGATGACAAGACAGTACACGAGTACCAAAAGCCAGAAGGAAATCGCAAGTAGCATGTACTGTATACCATCCACAGCAAAAGCTGCAGGAATTGAGGGAGGGAAGGCACTCTGAGGCTAGAGTAGGGGAGATGTAGATGCTGAGCAGGAGCCTGGAGCAAGGAAGACTACCATTTCGTGTGACGGTAAGGTGCTTCCCCAGAACTTAGAGAACGGAAAGTGTTACTGCTTTCTGAGGGTTCCACTGTGACATCAACACATAATTAACGCAGAGATGTATATAGCCACCTCGCAGAGACTAGGAGCTTTCTAGTCCAGTAAGCCTTGACTTTAAACTTCTTGAATTAATTAAATGTAAAGAGAAGTGCAAATGATGATCAAGCCTCCACGCTCTCTGCCATCCAAGCTTTCTCTAGATTGGGCCTCAAGTCAAATTACTGTGAGGATCCTGCTCTGTTAATAGATAGAACAGGCTAGCAAAACCTGATGCCATTAGACATGCCACTCAGGTAATCTCCTTCTCACTATACACTCATCCAGCAACATTTTGATAATTAGATTTCTTGTATAGTTTGCCCAAAGGGAGCAATGTGCTTGTCGGGCCAACAAGAACACTAGGCCTTCTCAACAATTAAATTTCTCAATGTAAATGATCGCATTGGCATTCCAGTTTTATACATCATCCTCTTGTGAGCTTTGTTAGTGCCAGTCGTCACCCTTGAGTTGGAGTAATTCTAGGGCACTGACAAAATCAATTTTCAGACCCTACAAAAATGTGCATGGCTAGTTTGGCTGAACAGAGTTCATTCAAGGTTTAGCAACCCCAGAGAGAAAGAGCCATTGAGGCAGATGTTGTTAAGACAATTTGTGTAGGGATTTTATCATATTAAGGCATTTGGAGTTCATTTTCAGGCAGTGGGAACTCATTGGTGAAATATGAATGGGGCTGTGATATGATCAGGACTGCTACTCATGGGTCTAGTATGCGCTGCTCTGTGTAGCAGGGCTCATGGTTTAATTAAGGAGCCAGCCGAGCAAACAGTGAATTACCACACACTATTATAAGTGCGGAGAGCGCTCTGGGGGCACAAAAGAAGGTACCTACAGTTTACTCCAGAGATGATCAGAGAGCATTTCTCAGAAAAGAACACTTACATATTTTAAAATTAGACTTCAATATTGCTTCAGGTTTCCCTTCATTTGGATACTTTTTTGGTCAAAAGAAATATATCAAAATTTCAAAGAGCTTCAGAAGTGTATTTCTGCCTTTCTATTAAATATTCCTACTTAGATATGCCATAAGCATCCCAAGAGATTTAAAATCTAAACTGGTGATATTCTCTGCCCTTCTTAACCATTCCTGACATTCCCCATGTGCGCCTACCTTGGTGAATGTAACCATAATCCATGTAATTATTAGACACAGTTATGCCGAATTTTCCCTTCTGCCCCCAACATACAATCAGTCCTAAAGCCTTGTAAATTTTTGTCTTATTACCTCCTCAATTTCTTCTCTCCCAGGGCCACTGCCTTAGTCCAGGCTTTAATCATTTTTCTGATGGATTAGTGAAATAGTTTCCTACATGGCATCCTTCCTCCCTTCCAACTGGCTCCTGTAGTTTCCAGTGTATTCCTGTTTTGAAGCTGGGATGATAGTTCATTTAGTCATTCAAAAAAGGCATATTACATGTCAGGAACATTTCTAGACCCAGGGGATACACTGATGAACAAAACAGACAAAGATCTCATTTCTCATAGGACATTATGTAATTAAGTAAGCAGAGAAATAAATCACTCAGTTTTCAATATCGGTAATACTTCAAAGTGAATAAAATTAAACAATGTGATAGAGAGTGACCGGGCATCCGGGCTGTCATAAAAGGGTTTTGGGCAACGACAGTCAAGAGCTGGAAGATAAGAGGGAACCAGCCACGCAAAGGACTGGGGAAGAGCATTTCAGACAGAGAAAAACAGTCGCCAAGATGGACCCAAGTTCAGAAAGTCCAAGAAATGGAGAGAAGGCAAGTATGGCTACGACAGCAGCGCAAGAGAGAGAGATAGTAGGGGATGTGGTCAGTGACTTACACAGAGGGCGTTTCTGTAGGACCTGGTTTGAGTTTGAGTTTTAATCTGAGTGCAATGGGAAGTTATTGAAAATATGTAAGTAGAATAGTTCAAGATTTAATTTATGATCTGAAAGCTCACTTAGGGTGTTGTGTGAAAAGTGGATTCAAGAAAACCAGGAGTAAAAGAAGAAAGATTGTTCTGGAGTCCAGTGCAAAACTACAGCTAGGACATATGGTTCCATGGAGGAGGGTGGCAGCAGGAAAGGAGAAGCGGTTGGCTTGGGGGTACATTTCACAGCTGCCGAGAAGATGCTCATTGCTGCTGGATCTGCTGGAATGTATGTGGGAGATGAGAGAAAAGCAGAAAGTAAGGATCTGTAACCTGAATAAAATAGAGTGGATATTGGTCCCATTTACTTTTCTGATAGAAAAGACTGTGGGGGAAGTTTTAGAGCTCTGGGTGGGAGTAGAAATCAAGACTTCTGTTTGGCCAAATTAAGTTTGAATAAGTATTATGAATTCAAATAGTGACATCAAATAGGTAGTTGAATACAGAAATACAGAGGTCAATGGAAAGGTCACTGGTAGCAATGTAAGCTTGAGAGTCACTGACATATAAATAGTGTTAAAAGTCACTGGCCTAGTCTAAAAGGAGACTAGAGAAAGAGAAGAGTGGAAGGCCAAGAGCCAAGTCCTGTAGCACTCCAACATTTGAAGATCCTGCAGCGGTTGAGTGGCCAGAAAAGGAGATTGAAAAAGAGAAGGAATGAGGTGGGAGGAGCTCCAGGTGAGTAGGATGTCAAGGGAGCCCAGAGAACAAAAGCATTTAAAAAAGAAGAGGGTGGTCACTTTTTTCAGTTGCTACTGCAAGATTAAAGCAAAAAATGTCACCCACTGAACTGGACCAGAGGAGAGCCGTTGGTGACTTTCTCAACATCAGTTTGAGGAGAGTGGTGGCGACTAAATCTTTGCTGCAGAGAAGGTGAAAAGAAAAAGGAGAAATAGGGGCACAACTGGAGCAAATGCACCCATATTTTGCCGTGTATAATGAGCATTCTTTTGCCCAAATTTTTGAGGGAAAAGTAAGGATGTACATTATACATGGGTAGTACCTGAAATACTTTGTATCTGTTCTTGCGTTTTGTAATTATTTGCTACATAAAATTTCTTTAACACAATATGTTAAAAATAAATCCTAAAATTCCTTTATAATATAAAAATAAGTATCTAAATATAAATAAGTAAAAAAATTGAATTAAAAAATTAAAATGAAAGATTTTTTCCCTGAAAGTTTGGGCCAAAAATGTGAGTGCACATTATACATGGTAAAATATGGTTACTAACCCCCCCCAATTGAAAGTCGAAAAAAGGGCTCAGCATTCATTTGAAGCCCTTTAGAATAAATTCAAAGTCCTTACCTTGGGATACAATGCTAGCATTGTGGGATACAATGCTCACTAACTGGGTTCTTGCTAAGGAACTTTACCCCCCAACATCACCCTTACAGGCACTGGTGGTACTCTACATGAGTCAAGCAGAACCTCTTCCTCCCAACGTCACCTCTCTCTGGGTTACTCTTTGCTCCTTCCTACATGAAGCAAAACTCTTACAGGTTCTTCAAAGCATTATCATATCAGGCAAGCAGAACCATCTCCTTGCCACATAGTTTACGCTCCTCCCAGGGTTGCCATTGCAGCCTGCATCCCTACATAGTGTTTACCTCACTACATCGCAGTCTTTGGTTTCACTGCAACACTGCCCTCCCTCCCTCCTCCCACACATGCATACACATCAGGACAAGGGCAAATTTTTAAGCTTGGGATCCTGTCTAGGGGGCATGTGTCCTTGGTTCTTGCCATAAGATCTTGTACATAGTGTTCTCTCAGTGCTTGCTAAGCAAAAGTTTCTAAAATGCGAAACTGATTCTGTCAGTTTCTTACTTAAAATTCTGTAATGTCTCCTCAGAGTCTACAGAATAAAATACCAAACACGTTGCTGTGTTGTATAAGGCCCTGGTTGTTGTGCCTGTTCTCACCTCTCCCGCACCACTTCCCCCGACCTGAGACTTATCCACATGCCTCCTACTGCTCTCGCAGGCGCACACTGGGTGTTTGGCTTACACCAAACCACTGCCAGGACGATTGTTCTCAGGCCTCTGTACTCTGATGCACACTGCTGACGATTCTTGGAACGTCTTTAAAAACCAGCTCGAGGGTCACCTCTGTCTGGTCTGAAGTTTTTTCATATTCCTCTTTCCCCACTCATAGCAATGCTAAACACATTCTTCTTTGTTACAAGAGCTCCTATCAATAATTCTATTATTGCACTTACCACATTAATCCCTTTATTATCCCCTTTTCCTATTGGACTGCAAGTTCCATTGGGCAGGAACGTTGCTTAGTTCATCTTTGTACTCCTAGCACCTAGCACAGTGCCGGGCACACAAGAAACACTCAGTTAATGAATATTTTTCTTTAAATCCTTTGATTTAAAGGGCTTAAAGTTTAAAATATTATTTTTAAACCTTGTATCATTATTTTCATCACTATTACAAATAGTTTAAAGGTGATGACTTTTTAAAGTGCAACAACATAGAAGAAGAGCAAGTTCACATATTGAGGAATATAGGGACAGGCTACAAATTTTAAAGATGTGTGTTTTTCTACATCTCCCTGTGAAAAGGAGTCATGCTGCTAAATAATTGATTACATTAGTTTGGCCATTTATTCCATTCAGAATGAGGTGAGTAATTGCCAGGTTTAGAGCATATATTTTCAGTTCACATTTGCATTGCAAAGAATTAGCCATTGAGGCAATTATTTTTTTTATTTTTCTCAATTCCCTCCATACTTTGAGACTACTTAAAAGTTTTCAAAAGAAGGCCTATAAATATAGGTTTCTTATGTCAAATCATTTTATAAGTCAAAATGATTTGTAGCCCCTCCCAGACATTTTTACATCATAGGATCTGCATTTTTTCTTGAACTTTGCATGCTTTTTCCTATAACCTTTTCCTCATATTTTCCCACAATAACAGGCCTCATCTTTAGATATTTAAGTCTTCTCTACAATGACAAGAAGCATATTAATTACTTCAGCAGGAAGCAAATAGGAGAACAGCATAAACTTAGGAGACAGCATTGTGTCCTCAATAATCTGAGATGTCCCCGTGACAGGGACACTTGAGGACTCACAAGAGCATGTGGTGGGCATCAGCACAGTGCTCTATGCGTGTCACTAGGTCAGAAGCTGAACTCTCCCTCCTGTGCTTTGGTATTAAAAGTTGAATCTCAAAGTCATGGAATTTCAAGGTTCAAAAGCACACAGAGGTCATTTAGTCTAGCTCCTTTATGCGACTGAATGCCCTCTACAACACTCCTAATACATGCCTCTTCATTTTCTCCTTGAACCTCTTCATGTCCGTGACTTCCCACCTCCCCCGAAAGCTCCAGGTAAAAATAAATGCACCTGGTTACACTCTAGACAGATTTCCCATCTTCTGTAACAATAGTTATTTCCATCACTGTGAAACATACCAATGTGTTAGTGTGAGTTATATGTCTTCCATCGATTTTGTATAAGGAAAGGGAAAAAGGCAATTATGAAATAAGCAAGGCTTTCATTTCTATTCACCTGTCTACCTACATGCTGCCTCTTTCTAGAAAATATCTTAAATGAAATGACTTAAAACACCTGGATGCAACAGAGTTATTAAAATAGAAATAGAAACCCAAAGTCCTGAAAAGAAATTCTTGACTCAAAGGCTAATGCAGTTGCTGGCATTGAAATTAAATTTATCCATGGGCTTCCTACAAGTCAATATAAAAGGAGAAATATAGTGGATTGCACAGGAGAAAGTATACTTATCTGACAGAAAAAAAGTATACTAATACGTGAAAATTTTTCTGAGGATCAAGTAACAAGAGGAATTTCTCATGTAGCATCTTATAGAGATTTATTTCTTAGTTTTCTATGTGCATTTATTTTGCACTCTAATGAAAGACTGCTCATAATAGTGCTAAATAGTCCCTTAAACAATTAAAAACATACTACCTCAACCCAATATTGACCAATGCTTTAAAAAATTCTGTTAAATATAGGAAACAAAGCATGAGCACTGGATAACTACTTTTCCAAAAAGGGCTGGAAAAATACTTAAACTATCACAATCCCCCCCTTTTTTGGTCAGCATTATGGGGCAATAGTTCCATAGGCCCAGTTTTTAGTATAAGAGAACAAATGAGAAACTGAGTTCACCTGTCCCGTGGCATAACCATCATCCCTTCACCTCTCTTGGAAACGACTACAGTCGGGTGATCATCACGCACAAAATGATGTCCTTGTACGCTTAGAGAGGTGTGGAAAACATGGTGGGTGGCAAGCGGAGAGTGCAGGGAGGGTCTGCCTGAACATCTGATAAGATTTGGATCTCTTAGAAGGAAACTGATATTATGTAAGCAAAAGGTGTTACTAAGGCTGGCCTTACTGATGGAGGTTATAGGAAAAATCTGGAGTTTCTCACTTGCTCCTTAAACACCCCAATTTTCTCCCGGGAAGGACAGTATAGAACCCTGTAGCCTGAAAAGTGAGCATCTTCTGTAGTTAAGCCCTGTGGTTTTACAGTACTTTCCCCTGCTCTTGCAGTGAGGAGTGTGGGAGGAATGGCCACAGATTGACCGTTTCACCTCGGAAGGCCTTTGTGGTGCCTAGCATCACAAAAGGCCCCAGATAAAAGTAAATTACTCTCCTCACAGTGATGATCACAATTGTCTAGACTTTACCTGGGCTACCTCGTTCCATCATTAAGTTCTAAATATCTGAAGACAGAGAACGCTCACCTCCTGGCCCATACGTGAAGCCAGCCAGGCCTAACTCTGTTTCCTTCTCTTTGTTTAGAAAAGGCACATATGTGACCTGTATTTCACTGGTCCAAATGTGGCAGCTCATTTCTTCTTCTTCTTCTTTCTCCTCCTGCTAATCCTATTATTTATATTGTTGTCATTACTGCTGTTGAAGAATCTGGATTCCATCTAGAGATCCCTTGTGGCCAATAAGCTATATTCCATTATCACCCATTAGTTATTGTACAATGAATGCAAGCACAGTAGAAGTAACTTTCACATTTAATGAGGCTATTTGTATACTGGACAACAAAATGTATACATGGTGTTACCATGGAGAGAATGAGAGAGATTTCAGACTTATTGGAAAGAAGGCATAGGAACAGCTTTAAATGAATAACCCAAATCAAATGACCTGGGTTTTTACAGAATTAGAATACACTGAATACACATTTGTTTAAAGCTGGGATGGCATAGGGACATAACAGTACATGCTACTGCACATGCTGATGGTTGGCAAATGCAAATAAGCATGCTGATCATTATTTCACATCTCAGTTTATTATGACATGTAGCTGCCAGAAATCAATGTCAGAGCCAAGCAAAACCCAGCTACCAACAGCGTAATTTTCTCTTCATTTTTAGCTATTCTATCCTACAACCCCCATTTTGATTAGCAAGAAGCCTGGGAATAGAGGATAAATAAAAATAAAAGAGGCCCTTGAGTTATTATATAATTTTTAAATGCCGTGCAACCTTGAGGGAGAATCATCAGTTAAGTACGTATTTCCCTAAGGGATTTTAAATGACCCTAAAGCATGCATGATGCCTTGGTGAATGGTTGTGTCTAAGAAAGAGCTTTGCTTTTGGAAACCAAGTAGCACAAATACCTGGCGTGCAAGAAGTTGGCGTAGCAACTCTGCATTTGGTGAATCACAGAGTAAACAGGTACATAAAACTACTACTCAAATGTGTTTACTTCTCCACAAAGTGGTTAAATCTTATAAAGCATTTTTTGGCTTCTCTTTTTTGAAAATATGAACTCTTTGCTCTCATAACTTAAAGCAGCTTGTTTGCTGAACAGGAGAGGATACGCATGACTCATGGAAAGATTTATTCTCTGTACTTTCCCTGAATAAATAAGGTGACATTTAGGCTAAAATTTCCTCCTCACAGTAGACATAATTCTCCATTCACTGGCAAACAGTACTAAAAAACAAGCTTTTCTTTGTTTGTTAAAAGAACATATTTCCAGGAAAAAAATTGCTTACCTGTTGGCAATAGGTCCCTTGAAATCTGGATCAAATGTTGAATCACCTGCATTTAAAACAAAGAGATTCTTAAGCATATAAACCAATGAAATGGCAAATAAATACAGAAAATATTAGTAAAGGAAAATCTACTCCTTGGCTAGTCCACTGCTCAGTGCAGTGTTGAATTCATTCCTCGGTCCACTGAGACTATGGTTATGCCTTGGCTATAGCTGTCAATCTGTCTCCCTCCTTCCAGCTAGAAGCAAGACTAAACAGAGTGGCGGAGGACCGTATTCTGTGCTCCCTGTACTCATATCCTCTCACTGTTCTGAGTAGCAATATTATAGAGTGCATACTGAGCAGTGAAATTTGAAGCCCTTCCAGACTGCAAAGTCGTTTTACCATCTGTCATCGCCAAGGGTTGCTGAGTACTTGTGAGGTGCACAGTATAACAGAGATGCCTGCTTATCCCAGTTCTCCCTGTCTTCTCGGGAGATTAGGCTTTGCTTCAAGAAGCTGGAATATTCATCACTGTTGTTCTTTGTCATGTTGACTGCATGGCACATACAAATCATTATTATAATACATAAATGTCATTTTTATTGCTTTTTTAAGATCTACTACCAGACTTCATGCCATTGGGAATATGCCTTAGTCATTGATTGTTGCATCACAATTGCTGTACATCACCCTCGTCTTTAAACAGCACGAGGTACTCAGGGAATTCCCCCAACCCCCACCGCACATATACAGCATGGGCAAACCCAGAAATAACTTCTATCAGATAATTTCTGGCCAAAGGTCTGCATTTTGCAACCCCCAATTCATGACTCTTCGCCCCCACCCTAAGCACTGTTACCCCTTTCTCTAAGACTTTGTCCCTATGTGAAGGCCTGGCACTGAATTAAGGATGGAAATTCGAAAGGGACTGGAAAAAAGGACCCCCCATGCCCTCCCCCAATGTCAGTAACCTAACTTTGCCTGTACCCTATGGGGACAATAGGCCAAGGACTCAGAGGCTCTTTAATGAAATCAGGTTGATGGGAAAACACCGGGGAGGAAAGGACAGACTTGCAACGTAAATCTAACAGCCAGCCAGTCATCAAGTCTTCACAAAGAAGCTCTGAGGGTTACAGAAGGCAGATCAGGCACAGTCCCTGTCTTAGAGACCTGGCAACTGGTGGGCAAGATCCACATATTGATTCAGTCAGCAAATATTGTTTGAGAATATTTACCTACCAGGCCTTGTGTTATAATACATGAACAATGAGTATACCATATGAAACACTTAATAAAGTACTAAATTGCATGGTATTGGCCTTCGGTATTACAAGAGCTCTGAGAAAGTAGGTTTCATCAAAGACTAGAGGAGTCAAGAGGGCTTCATTCCAAAAAGGAGATTTTATTTTTTGGAAAACACTGGAATGAAACAAAAAAGACAGGAGAAACATTCTGAGTGCGTGAAACTAGAACTCTGTTAACTTCAGTAACTCTTCACTGATCACCTGTTGTGTGCTCTACACGCTGTGACGCACTGCAGGGGGTGAGGGTCTGGGGAAACACTCTGTCTTCAGCAAGCTAACAAACTGGGGAGCACAGAGAAGAATAAAAAGTACACAAATCACTATAATACAATGGTAAGAGGGGTACAAAAAAGGTGTTAGGAGTGTTCTAAGGAAGGAAAGGTCCCATTCAGTTGAGATCAGTCAGGAAGGGTTCCTGGAGCCACAATATTTTGAGACAGGTGAAGTTCAGGCCTGTAGAGATGAATGAAGTCACAGGAATGCACAGCACATTTGTGGGGATGGGGAAAAGATCAGCCTGCCTGGGGTACCGGACAATGGGATAGGAGGAGGAAAAATAAAGCTGAGTGGATAGTATGGGATCAGACTACAACGAGCCTAAGACCAGGGCTGGAAATTATTTTACACATTTTAGGCTCTAGGGAGCCAGAGGAGGCTTTGGATAAAGGGATGACATGGTAGAAGCAGTGCTTGAGGAAGAGCCAGCTCGAAGCAGTATGCAAGTTGTATTACAAAGTGCAAAGTCAAGGAGGCCAGCTAGAAGCGCACTGCAGTAACAGGTGAATTAATGTGAGCTGCTGTCCAGTGGTGGTGGAAGTAATAGGAAGAAAGACTCTCGGTTCATCACAGAGTGGGCATGTGGCTTAGGGACCAGGAGTAAAGGCATTAGAGTCAGGCTATCTGTTCTCTGTCACTTACCATCAGAGTGACCCTAGACAGACCATTTTACTTCTCTGAGTCTCAGTTTCCATATTTGAAAATGGGGATTATAATAGTGCCTATGTCATAAAGTTGTTGTGAAGATTAAATGAATGATACCTGTAAAAGTGCTTAAAAACAGTGGCCGGTACTTAGTATGCTGCCAATATTAATTATAAGTCATATAATTACATATAAACAGAACTAGATGAATATTAAGATGTGGGGTTTAAAAGACAGAAGTCAAAGATGGTTTCAAATCAAGGGACCACAAACCTAGAAATTTTGTTTGTCGATAACTTCTGGCATTTTACCTTGGTTTAAGGAAAGGTCGATGCTATTAAAACAGTTGGGAATCTTAATGGGTGGAAGAAATTATAAAACTGTTCTAAGAAGAAAGAGCATGAGATTGATTTTGCTCTTTTTAAGTTTGAAGTGTCATCTAATTGAAAAGTCCAGCATTCAACTGCAATTAAGAAACTGGAGCCTTGGGTCAAGCCTTGAGAGAAATATTTGGAAGTCAGTAAGTTTGTATCGTAAAAAGTGATGAGCTCTGTAAAGAAGAACTTTGAGCCCTGACCAGTGTGGCTCAGTTGGTTGAGCATATCACCCGGCAAAACGAAAGGTCACCAGTTTGATTCCCCAGTCAGGGTGCATGCCTGGGTTGCAGGCCAGTCCCTTGTTGGGGCGTGTGCGAGAGGCAATCTATCAATGTTTCTTTCACACATCGATATTTCTTTTAACACAATAATCTTATTACATAGGTGGATTGGAAACTATCATTAGCCTCATTTTACATATGTAAAAAACAAGGCATAGAGAGGCTAAGGAATATGCGCACAGTCTCACAGTTGATAAATGGCCCACCTGCAATCCACACCACCCAGGCTCGCTGCAGCACAGCAGATCCCGTTAGTCGTGCCCTGTAAAGCCAACATTGGTTCCTACTCCAAGGGGAAGTGTGTAAATTGTTTCCTGTGTGAGACAGTCCTTATATACTTCAGTGTCGAGTTCTCTGACACACTGTCAGCTTCTCTTTTAGTGACTGCTTTTCTGATTCCGCTTCCCAGCAACAAATACACTTCAGGGTGTCTAACCCCCCTTTCTGTGGGAACTGACCTCCTCTCTAATGCACAGGAGGGAGTCTCTATCTGCCAAGTTTCTCTCACATGCCTGTTCCCTGACAATCAGCGACTGGATCTGGTTTGGACACGAGACTCAAGCTGGGCCAGTCACTCCTGGCCCAGGAATTTACAATTAGAAGGGACAGTGAGTTGGTTAGTAGAAGATTGGAAGTGCAAAATATAAAGCTTGAAGATCAGAGAAGCAGAGAAAGCTGGCTTTCAGAAAGAAATTACTGAAGCAAATATACAAACAGAAGCAGAGAAGATAGTCCTGGTGGACTTCAGCTTCTGGTTTCAGTCCCTACCTGAGGCCAAGGGTTCAGCTTAATGAGATTACCTGTATCCTTTTACTAAAGTTCCCTTCCTTGATTTTTTTTTTTTTTTGCTAGTTATGTCAGTTATGGGCATCCGAAAAGTCCTACTAATAGACTCACTCTCTCAGCTCAACTTGGGTTTCAATAATTCATTTTAACAGCATTCATTGTATTCTTGCAATAAACAGGTGGGGGGTATTCAGGTGGGGGGTATTCAAGGATGAATTCTTGAGATGAAGCTGGCTTTCACGAATCTCACAGTTGAACAAGAAATACAAACTCAAGACTAATTCCTACACCATGTGGTTGCCATGACAGAGACATGCGGAGGGTGTCACACATGGGGCACGGAGAGACTCATAAACGGATAGGTGTCTCTAGTTCCTGACTGACACTGGACGTGGACTTCACTCTGACTTGCCTCTTCCACTCTGGTGTGGACCACTAGTGCTGGTATTCTTGCTGGTCCAGATTTCAGTTCCCCAAACTAGCTGAACAGCTAAAATATCTCAAAATTTTTTTTGGTGGGGGGAGTACAAGTTTATAGGCCCTCCACACCAAATACTACATTTCTGTAGGTCTGGGGTACACCTGAAAATGTGTATTTTTAAGATTTCCATCAGATAATTCTGATGCACAGTTGGACTTAGTACTAGGCTACCTGATTTATTCTGAATTTCACTCTTAACCTCTTAGTTCATACATAGTCTTTAAATCTAGCTTCGATTCATAACAGAGCAAACCTGGCAGAATAGAGAAAAGCTGGTCATGAAGATGTGTGTGAGCTTTGGGGAACACCGCGATTAAAGGTAGGAGGTAAAATGGAACAGTTATAGGAAAAGAAATAGAAAAGTGACATTCAAGAAAGCCAAAGAATTTCAAGAAAGAAGGAAGATTGTAAGTTCCCCAGAAAAAACAAGGAATAGTAAGTGAATGCTTTCTTGTACCAGGGTCTGCTGGGAGTGCTTTATACACAGGTAAGCCATTTTGCACCATCCCACACAGAACAATGTGAGTTATCCCCCCTCGAACTGGGTGGTGCAAGAGCAGTGGCCTATTCATGTTATGTAATGCTCCCAATAATTCTGTGATGCATATAATTACTATCATCCCATTTTACAGGTGAGGATGTTGAGGCGCAGAGAGGTAAGCAAATTTGCCCCAGCTCACTCGGTTAACAAGAGGCGGACGTAGAATTGGAAGGCAGACGATCTGGACCCCAAAGCCTGCGTTGAACCATGTGGCAGTAAATTTCTCTTTAGTGATCTTAGAGAAATTCCTCAGATGAGTGGGGAGAGAAGGTATGTTGAAAGGGGTTAGAAACTTTTACTGATCCTGTAATTATTTGCTTTTCACATGAAAGATAGGCAAAGCTGGTTTAAAAGTATCTAGGCTGGCTCTCCATTTTGGTGTGATTTGCAGGCCACCAAGTGCAAAAGCAGACTGCAGTGTAAATAACATGCTATTGTCAAGTCTGTCCGAAAGGCGGACACGTTCTGACTGTAAATCCTGGCTGCCTTGTATTTCAGTTAAAAATACGCTAAAGCCACAGTCAAATGGTAAGATTTAGCTGATTCCATAGAGTAATGACAGCTGGAAAGTGATGACTTCAGCCTGCCCCATATGCTAGCAGAATTTGTGTTGTTATGCCAAGTCTTATCTCCTCAAGTCAATACAGAGCGTCACTTTGTCAGAGCCCTCATGTGCTCCAATCGCAACTCTGGATACCAGAATGAGCGGCCAGCCAAGTGAAAAAAGCCACAATGCTTCACTGTCATAAAGCTTAGCTAGTTGAATATAATTCCTATTTCTCATTTAAAAAAAAAAGAAAATACAAAATTAGGTAATTATATTAAAAGCTTCTTAAGTTCATGTGACTCTTTGATCACCAAAATTCTGTCTTTAGAATCACTAAAAAATATTCATATGAGACAGTGACCCATTTGTTATTGGAGTGAAAAGTTTGTATTGCACGCAGGTGATGTAATTATTCTTACCAGAAGTAACTCATGGAGATTAAGGACCGTAGTCCAGGTAACTAATTCAATTCATGGTGCGGTTCATGACTCTGTTGGGTGCAAAAGGCAAGAGAAAGCAGCCAGTCATGCTTGAAAGACTCTTCTCTTTGAGAGCAATCTGTTTCTCAAAGAAAATGACAATGTAACCACCACTGATTTTTTTACAAAAAGCAGAAATCTGAAACATTTAATTTTATTCCTTTAATATATTCTCCTTCAGAGAATCTAATGTGATTTGAAGAGTCAAAGGAGAACTAAGGTGGAGCAAACAAGTATTTTAGTGCTCAGAACTATTATGAGCCAGCAAGTCAGATAACTTCCACCGAGCATGGGAAAATGGTGTATTACAACATTACATCTTAACAACAGCCACTGGAGAATTGAGAATAATTAAATACTTGTTTGACTTTGTTTTTCAAATGTGTTTATGACTTTGCGTCTATAAAAGAGGCACTGCCACTTCATCCAAGGACAGGTTTCCTTTTCTCCCGTCTCAACTAAGAATAAGAAGCCATGTTCTCTGCCTTTTCTTATAGAATAGTGTTCCTACTTCTCAGCCAGGCACACAAGGCCTTTCATGATCTGGCCTCTCACCAGCCTCATCTCCTACCACCCCTCACTTCAAATTTGATCTGCCAGCAGTCCTGTACTGCGTTTCCCCTCCAAAATCAGATGTGTCACACTGTGCCCTCTGAATTATATGATTTTTTCATCTGGTTGCCTTGGCAATGGCTAAAATAAGCTTACCATTCTCCTTACAAATTCCCTGCTCATCCTTGAGGGAAGAATAAGGACCAAGACATCTCACTAGCCACTGTGCCAGTGGGTGGAGCCTACTTGATTGGAGACCAACATTGAGAACTTTCATGTAACCCATCCCAAAGCAGCTAATTCCATTGCTCTCAGAGATATTTATACTTCTAGTATTTGCACTGTTGCACTTAGTGTCACAAGGCCTTTTTACATGCTGTGGTAGAAAGATATCCATATGCTAATCCCTCAAATTTGGGAATATTCTACCTTACATAGCAAAATAGACATTGCAGATGTAATTAAATCGAGGGCCATGAGACAGGGACATTATCCTGGATACCTGAGTGAGCCCAGTGCAATTACCAGAGTCCTTAAATGGAGAAGAGGAAGACAGAATAGTCAAAGGACGGTATGTGGTCACAGAAACAAGGTCAGAATAAAACAACCCAAGAAAACCTCAACTGGCCATTGCTGGCTTTGAAGATGGAAGAGGGTCATGAGCCGAGAAATGTGACTGGCTGCCTGTCAAACTCCTTTCCACTGGGGGCCACATCAGCCTCAAGGTTGCCTTCATAGGACCGAATGTCACTTCAACTCCTTAACAGTTAAGGAGTAGTTACATTTATACAGTCCTAAAATTATTTTGGACCTTTGAAGGCAACCGTGAGGCTGATGTGGTCCCCGGTGAAAATGAGTTTGACACCCCTGCTCTAGAGGCTGGGAAATAAGTGAATTCTGTTCCCCTAGAGTCTCTAGAAGGGAACGCACCACGGCAGACTCCTTGATTTCAGCCTGTTGAGATGTATTTTGAAGTTCTGACCTCCAGAATCATCAGATAATAAATCTGTGTCATTTAAAGCCTCTGTATTTGTGATAATTCATTGTAGCAGCAAGAGGAAACTAATACATGTTACTATTTCTCCTACTGAAACAATAGCTCCTTTAGAGTAGGAACTAGACCTTGGTTATTCTACTGCTATTGCCTACTTTGCTACTGGTGTATACTTGACAGGTACGGAATAAATGTTTATAAAGTTAACTCAAAAAAATGTCAGTGTAATTTTGAATTCTTATATCTTTAATTTAAGTTATGAAAATACAAATAGAAGATCAATTTTGACAATTACCGGGTAATTATTTTAGATAGATTTCAACCTGGATTAAAGGCAAGTTAGTAGACTCCTAGAATTGCATTGATGTGAAAAATAGTTAGGGTAAGAAACCAACCCTAATTCAGCAGCCATTTATAATGTCCAGATAAGTAAGAGTAAACAAAGGAAATAAGAAAGACAGTATGCCATACTGGTAAATTAAAATTGGATATTAAATTACCCTGTATTAAATGTCATCTCTGCCACCTACAAGCTCTATAATCCAAGGCAAGTTACTTTTTTTCTCTCTGAAATTCCATTTTATCATCTACAAAATGGTAGATACTACTGTAGGGGTTCAGAACAAGTTGCCTTAAAATGTACCTCTCTGTATGTGGATTATTTTGAGCTCAAGGCAACTGAGACCCTTTGGGCTCAAGAGAAACTTCTGGCCTGCCCCCTCACCCCCATCCTAGAAGAATTTAAAATAGGGGCCTTGCCCATAATAAGAGATCATCAGAGATAACTGATTTGGCCTATCTACCTGGCAGGCCAACTACTAAGTACTGAACATCTGTCCTTCTTACTGTCCTGCAAGGACCTTCCTTCCCTCCAAAACCCCAAGGCACCTGATCTCATCCTCAGCTCAGGGTGCCATATCTACCTCATTCTAACTTTCTGCCCCCGAACTTCTCATGTATGTGAGAGGTCTGATCTCTCCTATATGTGGGGTTCCCATATGTACATATATAATTAAATGTGGTTATTTTTTCTTATGAATCTATCTTATATAGATTTAATTATTGGAGTAGCCAAAAGAACTTGAAGGGTAGAGAAAAATTTCTTCCTTCCCTACAGTAGCAAAAAATAAAAATGGAAAAAAGGGGGAACCAATTTCTGCTTTCAGACTGACCATGAGAAATAGCAATATATATGTAAATTACCATCATATCCAAAGTAAATCAGTGTAGAACCAATGCAATCCACCTTTAGCTGAATTGTCACATTGGTTATGGGTGACACCGATAAATCAGAAAGGTTTCAATAACTAAGCTTGGCATGGCATTTATGGAATAATTTTTTGAAGGAGAGAAATTTTGAAGATGCTTCAAGGAAAGAATGTGCCTCATGAGAAATCACATGGTTAGCCACAGCAAAGGCTACACCTAGGGCAGGAGGTATGAGAGAAGTTAGGAGAATGGCGCACATTATTGGGAGGTAGAATAAGACTTACAAAGCCCCTCAGGTCTTCTGCGGAAGTACCACAATTTTCACAAGTCTGTTTCCGTTTGATACAGAGGAAATAGAAGAGTTAAAGGCAAAGAACCAACAATAAAATTGTCGTAATTCAGACATGAGATGGTAGGTTCCTGACTGAAGCTGTAGAAAGGATGAGGCACTTCCAGAAGCATCTCAGAGGTATACTATAGGAGACCGTTCTGGGTGGCATGGGCCCAGCTCCCACTCAGAAAGGCCAGTGGGGACTGAGGTCCAGCACACAGGACCCACTCCCATGGATAGGTTCTCCCATGGGGAATCAGGCCTGCACTGTGCCTAGACCACTATGAGGCTTGTTTTTGCTAAAACTCCCCGACCCTGAATTGAGACAGCAAAAGTTTGCTGCATATCTTTAAAGTAACTTCCTAAAATCTATGCTAAACCTTCCTAGGATGGGTGTAACCAGTTCAAACAGTTTTCCCTTTACATTTGCAAATATCCTTCCTCTTTTATGTAATTAGCAACACCTTCTCCTTTGTTTTCTGTAACCGCCTAAAGGGAAACTGTGCATAGTAAACAAGGATCATCCTCAATGTAATGGGCCCAGAAAAGCAAAAAAGCCTGTCCAGGCAAGGGTCGGGGTGCTCTCCTCTTGAGAGACTGGCCTTGCTGTCCCTTTTCCTCCACAGGACTCAGTAGTCCGTGTGAATTTGTCTCATCTCAGCCACAACACACGGATCCCGTGGGCCGGGATCGGCATCA
This sequence comes from Desmodus rotundus, assembly GCF_022682495.2. Lineage (NCBI taxonomy): Eukaryota > Metazoa > Chordata > Mammalia > Chiroptera > Phyllostomidae > Desmodus > Desmodus rotundus. Next base: position 53,597,318 of record NC_071389.1, read on the forward strand.
GTATACATTCATTCAGTGGGGGTGAAAGGAAGGGCACCGTGCTATGCTTCATCACTTGACGGCAGCAATTCCTCAAGCAGAAAATGATGTGCATTCCAGAACTCATCTTTGGCAGAAACATGACCCCCCATTGGACATGACAAGATTAATGAAAATGCGAGACTCTTTCAGCACTGATTGAAATCAAACAATACAGTGGTATCATGACCATATGATGGTTGTTTTTCTCCCCATTTGAGTAACTTCTAAACATATGGGAATGATAAATCACTCTGTTACATCAAGAATGTCAAATCTGCTTTAAGAACAATTTTTTTCTAATCACAGGGTTGTTTTCTAAAGAGTTTGCATCATTATTTGAAATACTCCACCATATACCAACACAAACCACTAACATTTAGTTAGAATGTCAACCTTAGAAGTAATACCTTGAAAGAAGCAAGCTCAACTTCTGAACAGATGAAAGAAAACATACATAAAGCGCTCGGGGTGCTTCTTAATAGACTGATTTTATAGGCAATGCTGAAAGATGCATGTTTACGGGGCACTGGAGATGAACTTCTAAAAAGATGATTTTTCTTGACTACTGTGACAAAGCAGTGAATTTGTGCTTTAGAACAGCCATGAATTATTAGGTAATCACACATGCTCAGAATAAAAATTCTGAATCAATATTGATTCAAAAAGAGAGTCTGGAAGCAAACGAGAACACAAGTCAAGTTTGAAGGTTATCAGTGTGGGTTTCCTAATACTATTTTCTAAAAGACCTGTGACATACTCTAATCACATTGAAGAGGCTCCTTGTTTTTTCCAGTTTCATAGATTATGCATTTCACTGTCATGCTAGTCCCTATTCCCTCACCCCCTAAAAAATATAAGTACAATTTCACAACCAGACATAGAAAATGAAGAGCGTAGTTACACACCCTAAGTGTAAAAAAGTGACTCATCTTGCTTTTCCATCCGCATATTTCAGGCAATAGCGCAGTAAGTGAATAAAGGTTAGGGAAAATGGTACTTTTGAAAATGACCATTACATGAATACAAAAATTAACTTTTGTAAATAAAGAACAGATTGTTTTTAAAGTTATAGTTGAGTAAATCACTTTCCATTCAACTTAAGAATAAATACTACTAAAGAAAAATACCAGGAATGTGTCAGTTTATCACAAGTGCATAAAATAGTTTGGTAGCTAGTGATAACATCTCTCCTACTTCCTTGTATTGCCCACCAGTTATTAATGAGAACAAAATTAAACTGCTTATCAACTCTGACTTTTGCCACAACTCAAGAAGGTGAATCATAACAATCACTGGGGAAAAAAACCCTACTCATGGGTCTGAAGTGTAGAAGAGAAAACAATTTTAGTGCATACTTTTTACCCACAAGGCATCATGATCAAACACATAAAAACTGCAGGGGCAGTACACTATTAGCATCTATATTACAGGTACGGCCTTTCACCAATGGTTCAGACTAGTTACTTAGAATGAGAAATGGGAGAATAACAGACAGCAGGGATACACACAACTTACGGCATGACCCACCCTAAACAGTTATTTCAATCTGGAGAGAGAGAAAACGAGAGAGAATGAGATTCTTTCTTCTTTTTTAGGGCTGGGGGGGGGAGGTGGGGAATGAGTGGGCTCTTGTTACAGAACAAGATAATCTCTTGGAATGGATGCCTGAAGTTTTGCCTCAGCTCCTCCAGGAGTCCTGTGTCGTTGGATCAAGTCAAGGATAAAATAACTTGTAAATTCTATGAAGCTAGCCTATGTGAGGGAGAAATGCTGATACATTTTTTCTTCTCACAAAACGGATTTTTCACAATGAGATTCAACATGGTAAGTTCATTGTAAAAAAAAGAAAAACCTTTGGGTTTATTTCTTTTACATTCTGCATAGATATAAAGGAGTGAATGAAAGACTAGGAAAGGGAAATCTAGCACTCAAGGCAAGAGTTTGCCTCACAGTCTTCCATAATGGTAATAACATAAAACTGTGAAGATAAATCTGTAAGTAAAAGTTTACCTGTAAATCCAATTCCAAAAATGTGAGAGGTGCACATCTCTCTCTCTCTCTCTCTCTCTCTCTCTCTCTCTCTCCCCCACTCTGTGTGTGTGTGTGTGTGTGTGTCTCTTTCCAAAAACAACTAAAAATTCTGGATACCTAGCTTAAAGAACATCTTCTTAAAATCACTGAATATTTGACAAACCAGAAAAAAATGCCAGGTCACTCTAACTGTGAGTAAGAACTCAGAGAAGAAGATACCACTGAAGGTGCAAATTAACCAATTTAGTATTATCAAGGAGCAAGGGGGACAGAGGCCCCACCCCAGAGGCTGCTCAGAAGTGAAATAGGAAGCCTCCCTACATAAAGTTGAAACTCCAAAGGGCTATACCTCAGAATGAAACCCACCTCCCCCTTAAGAAAGCCACCTTCACACTGAGCAGAAAGATGGAAGAAACACCTTCATTTGAACTTTCAGTGTGTGACAAGTAATCTAAAGTGGAGTCAATCCATAGGTGCTGCTGGGAAAGGGACAGATAAACAACAACAGGCTCCTGCTGAAATGATCTATATTCTAAAAATAATCAAACATAATTTTCCCCCCAAAACGTGCATCTTACAAATAGAAATTTACATAAGGAAACAAGACAGTATAAAAAATTAGGTAATCAATGGACAAAAATAGACTCTCATAGTCTTCAGATATTTAAATGATTAGCCCTAGATTATAAAACAACTATGCAACTATGCTTACTGTTTTTCAAAAATAAAAGAAAACTTAAAAATAAATGTGAAGGATTATTAAAAATTACCTAGAAACTTCAAAAATGAAGAAAATTTCACCTGGAAGTGAAAAAACACAATAAATGAAAAATGCACCTTAGTAAGTTTGATCCCACATGAGACACAGCTAATGAGACAACTGGCAAACTAGAAAGTAGGTCAATATAAACTTTCCGGAATGCAGCACAGATAAGCTAAGAGTGAAAAATATTAAATAATAGTAGTACACTGGGTATAGAGTGAGAAGTTTTAATTTAGCAAATCAGATTTCCAGAAAGAGAGGGCAGTGATGAGGGAGAGAAGCAGTGAAAGAAAAACACTGCCAGTGTAAAATCCTATATTTAGTGATGATATGTTCACAAAAAAGAGGTGAAATTAAGACAATTTTAGGCAAACAAAACAAAAAAAGAGAATCTGTCACTGACAGGGTCTCATTAGAATATATTAAGTAAGTAGTACATATTCCTGAGAGAAGAAAAGTGAACCAGATGGAAGGTCTTTGATGAAAGAAGAAATACAGAGTAAAGAAAGAGAGGAAGGGAATGATCACCCGCTCTATAAAGCAACAATAATAAAGTCTTATGGGGTTAAATAAAACCAGAGAAAATTACGACAGTAACAGAATATAATCCAAGAGTTGAAGCAGTGTAGGTTTTTTGTATTGTGTAGGAAATGGTGGAATATTAATGAATTTTAAACTTTTACAAGTATGCAGGCTGTGATTTTAAAAGAATAGATCAGCATATATTATTTCAAAAATATTATAGTAAGGAAAATGGAATAAGAATAATTAGCCAATCCAAAATCAGGTACGAAAAAGAAGAAAAATAAACAAACAGTCAGGGGGATGAAAAAGCACGGATGAAGTGATGTGTATTATTATGAACTGAGTATTTATGTCCTCCCCAAATGCATACGTTGAAGTCCTGACTCCCACTGTGATGGTATTTGGAGGTAGAGCCTTTGGAACTAATTAGGTTCAGATGAGGTCATGAGGGTGGGACCTCCATGATGGTATGAGGGCCCTCACAAGGGGAGGAAGGAAGAGTCCAGGGCTAGCTCCGTGCGCTCTGTGAGGACACATGGAGACGGCCTCCTCGGGAGCAACTTTACAGAAAGGTCAGCACCACTGTGTACAGGTAAGTGCATCAGGCATTCTGAACATAACTCAGGTAACAGCCCGACCAATTATTCCCAAGGCTTTGTGATTGATGGGATACCTGACTGAATGAAGGTAGCTAGAAGAGCTTACAAAATCAAATGATCAGCTGGTGGTCAAACTAACTTGAGTTCTTAACTAAAGCCTCCTAGGTTTTCTCATTTCTCCAGAAATTCTCCATTCATTTTTGACTCAGATCTATCAGGCAGCCCTATGTTCTCAAGTAAAAAGGAGCTCTGGGTGTTTCTTCCCAGTCCCGATGACACCAACCCAAGGAGAACCCACTTCCATTTAGGCCAACATCAAATCAGTAGAAGACTGGCCAACACTTCTCCATTCCTGCTGAAATTTACTTCTATTTCTTGTTGTCCATGTTTCCCTACTCTGTGATCAGAGCCACAAACGAGGGGTTAGCAAGATGGGCTTATTTATACAGTAATACCCATTTCATCAAAACTTTTAAATCACGGTGTTCTGTGTTTAATGAGGAAAATTTTTCCACTCACATTCTACTTCATGAAAGTTTCACAACAAAATAGAAGTGTTGATGCACACGAAGAAATAAGAAGTTCTTGACAATAATGGAATGTATTATTACAGTCTATTGAGTTGGCCAAAAAGTCTGCTTAGGTTTTTTCTATAAAATAAAAGACACATTTTTCATTTTCACCAATAACTTTATTGATCTGGATATTTTGAGAATGTTGGCTGTCTCCTGCTATTGGCGGGTAGAGGCCAAAGGTGCTGCTAAACATCTTCCAATGCATAAGACAGCCCCACAGCAAAGAATTATTTGACCACAATGTCAATAGCACCAAGAAACTTCCCAAACCACTTTTGACACGTTCAATCAGTCACAGCACCTCCTCCACACACTGCACACATTGTTTTGTGTGTGTTTCAGTTGTGTTTTTGCCTTTCTTGAAATAGCAAAGCATAATATGCCAAAAATGTTGCTTATTTCCTTCCATCTTCAAGATTAAAATGCCTACACAAAAATTCACCAAATTTAATGTTTTTTTAATGCACACTGATATGACAGCTGTCACAATACAATGTAACAAAATTATTTCAAATGAGGCTAGGGACAACTAAGTGTTACTGGAACCATGGTGAGGAAAAAGCCAAATGAGCTTTTTGTCCAACCCAATATTATTAATGTATGTAAAATGTACATTAATGTGTATATTAATGTACATAGATGTAATAATATGTTACAGATATGATAAAATAATACAGGGTCCAACAGGAGTAATGCCTGCTGGAGTGTGGTTGGTAGGGTAATAAATAACAATTCACAGTTTTAATTTGAATATTTCACATAAAATGTTATATGGTGTACTTGAGTGTTACTGTTATGTTACAGAATTACATGCTTTGACTTTGTAATAAAAAATTTTGTAATAAAAAGGGGCGTTATTTGTGCTGGACGCTGCCTATTACATTCAATGTAATATTGTTGGGTTTATAACACATAAATATGTTGTAGAAAGGGAGCTGAACAAGTAATAGAAAGCTTATATTTGAGTCCTACTTATTAATTCAACATGTAACCTTGAACAAATTACTTTACCTTCTTATTTCTTAGTTTTTGTTAAAGAAAGGGTATGATCCATACACTATGTCAGAGCTAGAACATCAAATGAGATCATAATATAAAATCATTTATAACATTCATGAAATATTTCCATAAATGTGAGGACGTATTATGTTAAATAACATGTGAAATATTTGACACATCATAGGTTCTCAATAAAAAGTGTTCTTTTTTCCTTCCCCATTCTCACCAGCTCACTTCTTTTATTTTGCTAGTGAGAACTGAGAGAAAGCAAAGGATCAGCTTTACCTCTTCCTGCCTCGGCTTCAGCCTCTGGTGCCTTTCCAGCCTCTACAATGACCAAAAGTGCGTTCACATATCTCATCTCCAAAAGCTCTGGAACTCAGAGGCTCAGGCAACCTGTGATACTGTTCACCGACAGAGAGCCCTTGAAATATGAACATGTCCTGAGCAAAGACTTCTCATTAGGTTAACTTCAACCTCCAAACCGTTTTCTGAGTATCGAATAGGACTGATTACATTTCACCAAGCACGTACACTGTGAGACGCCAGCAAGAACACAAAGATGAATAAGAAACCACGCCTGTCGGGATGGAAATCTCAGTGTAGGAGTGGGAATGCGCAAATACTGTAACAGAAAGAACTCCGGGATGCTCAGGGGAAGCATAACAAAGTCCTTGGGAAATGTGAGAAAACAATTTCACATTCAGCAGAACAAACCAGGAAAACTTTCAAATTAAAAAGGTGGCCTGTGAACTAGACTTCGGAAGATGGGTAGAAACTGGGCCTAGCACGTGAAGAAAGGAAAACTTAGGATGGAGAAATTCAGTGGGTCGAGGAAATAGTGAATCACACCAGAGAAATATAGGTAGATATGGTCACAATTAAAGACTTGTTCAGATCGGCTAGTTTTATCTTTCTTACTAATTTGAATTCAACCTTGTTCTCAAATCTCATCAGTAGAGCCAATAAGTATGATTCAATTATAATATGTCACGCATTGCTTCCAGAAAACCCATGCCAGAACTGCACAAGTTTGGAAAAACAACTTGCCAAAAAATTTAATATAGCTTTTGCACTAATCTTTCCTCAGTCCTGTGCTTCTACAATGTCACTTAAAAAAATTCTGTCCTATTTCTTAGGAAATATTATTACTCCATAAGCTGCTACATTTCGTATTAGGAACTATACCTGATTCAGAGTGTAAGTACTTAGCAACATACAAAAAGCAGAACAGAAAACAAACACGAGTTGGAGCAGTCAAGTTTCTCCAGCAGATACTTTAGAAAATAATGCTTGAAGTGATGTCAATCAAGATGTAGTTAATATGCGAAGCACAAGGGAAACTGTTACGAATTGCAGAAGTTTGACACGCATGCAGGTCATATCTGGTATATTTAACTTACTGTTAGCAGCTGTGGTACTAATGCTATACTTTGTATATTTAAGACTAAGGGTGGGTGCATTACATAAAAAGCCAAGTTTTGGCAGTGCATTCTTACATTATATTTCTTATGCTTAAAGAATACATTGGTTTGTAATTTTGCAAAAGAACATTTAGCTAGGCTTATAAAAGTTTAACAAATAACTCACAATTTTTTGGTCAATATTTACTTAGGCTGGTGTCACATCTCTAAGGCAGGTATTGGCATAAAATTCCAATATTATCAAGAAATTTTGCTTTAACTAGAATTATTCAACAGAGAAATCAATGAAGAAATGCCCCCTGCTAAGTACCACACTTAGTAAGACCATCTGACCACTTAGGACAAGGTGCTTATCACGACCACTGACTCGGGTAATTATTCGTTCTACAGACCCTAACAGGGCTCTGACTTAGGTGGCATCGACTCAGTCTTCCTGGAAGATAAGTTTGTAGAGACTAACTGGGTACTTTGATATCATAAAAAAATCTACTGCGGTTCCCTCTTTGCACACACACATGCATATACACACAACATACCCACAAATTCAAAACAAATTGGTATTTTGAATGCTTAAAATCAAACACCGGTGTCCTGAAAATGTATTTTCCAAGAAATGCTTATTACCATCAAAGGGAGTTGTGCTTCCTGAGGCATATGCAAATATGAGAATATTCTGTGTGTTTACACACTCTGCCTCACCTACTTGAAAACATAGAGGCTTTTTTATGGAACATTAACACACAAACTAGTCAAATACATATTAAAATTTGTCAGCAATACTAAACTACAGTCCAATAAAAATTTTCCCTGCAGGCATACATCTCTCTTACTCTTATGGCTCTATGGGAATACACCCAAAGATAGCAAAAGTGATTCATTCCTTCCTAACATACTTACACGCTTTGATGTAAAGCAAATACTCTGCTAAGTATTAAGTCAGAAAAATTTTTAAATAATGTTAATTTCATATTCTGAATTTTAAGGATAATTAAAATGTGCAGGGGCTCCCGACATAAAGAGAAGAAACACTAGTGTGCAAGAGCTCTTTCCAACGCAGCAACTCAAACTGTGATGGTCACGGTGAGTCAGAGAGAGAATCTGCCGTGAGAGAACTTTCTCTTCTGCAGGGATATTATTGTTTTGTTTTTGAAAACAATTTAAATCAGTCTCCAAGTAGAGGTTAATTTTTAATTTCATAATAATAGGTTGGCACATAGTTAATTATTTAAAATAAAGTCAGAATTTATTCATCCTTTTTTGACATTTCCAATGAAATGTAGTCCTGTTGTTTCATCAATATAAAAATCGAAGAGTTTTCCTTCTCAGTAACTGCAGAAGTTAGCTAAGCTTGTAAAGAGAGGAAAAGTAAAACTTCACCAGAAGAATAAATAGTAAAGGGGAACCGAGTTATCTACCAGGTTTTTGGTTTCGTGCTGCTTTGCCACGTAACTGCTTCCAGCTCAGACTCTCAAGCCCCAGTTACAGCTTCCCATGCAAACAAGCCACTTTCTCAGTGGGCTCTGAGCTGCCAAGATACTATTTATCTATATTTAAAAATAAAATTGAAGAATTTAGGGTTTTTTTTCCCTGTAAGGGTGATTCTGACTAAATGAAGGGCTTTCTTCAAAGAATAGAAAACATATTCTTCAATGCTCCACACCCTGCCTTAGAGCCAGGCCTGGTAATCTGGCAAAGAATGTCAACCTCCTAAAATTAACATTGTAGACTTTCCTTTAGTTCCAGGAGGAAAGAAAGAATTTCTGGGCTCTTTGTAGTCATAGACCACTAACATATACCTCTCCACATCTGAAATAACTATTGTAGCAAGAAGAATATCACTTTAATGATTTGTTTATCAGAATTTCTTTCACTTAAAACAATTCCACTCATTTGTAATTCCTTCATCTCTCCAACTACTGGAACTACTCAGGCTTTGGTAGCATATTGATCAGAATATTCCCAAGTATGATCTTCTATTGAGAAAATGGCCAAGTAGGTGTGTGCATATTCACGCCTAATGGGGACCTCTTCCATGCAGCTTGTATAGACTAAATATTCCTGGCCTCTTGCCCTTGCGCTAAAGTGTTCTGCTCCCTCCTTTCCCCATGGGAGCAAACTACACTGTGATGAAATGTAAATATGTAGCCGCAGAAGCAGAAAGAGGCAGGCGGATGGAGACTTGTTACTACGCAAACATATGTCATGAATCTCTGATTGGAAATGTAAGGCAGGAATCTGGGTCCATTTTGCACAAGGCATCCTTGTTCTTAGGTTACAAAAGCTAAGGGACACTTGTTAACATTTGAGACTTTTAGGGTAAATTGAAGAATATTATAAATGCCTGGGTACAACCAAAACTTCAAAAGTGTAACAAAGCATGGTGTTGATGGAGCACCGATTCTAAGATCTCGGTCTACTCCAGGCCCAGCGTTGACAAACTGAGTGACCTGGGCAGATCCTTTAACCCTTCTGAGCTTTAAGTATAAAATGAGGTGACTGAGGTGATCCCCATGGCTCCTGAACAGCTGACATGTGATCAGTCCTGCATACATGCTCGTTGAATAAAATGCCGACCACTGCTGGAGACTGCAGCGTACAGCCTGCCCAGACTGCTCTGATACCAAGTGGAGAGAGTGAAGAGCCACCAGGGAACTTCAGAGTAGGTGTTATGGGCTAGAGACAGGGGGCAGAAGCAATAAAATTTCTGAAGCAGAAAGCAGAGCAACCTCAGCAGAAATTATTATATACAAGCTGTGCTAATAACATTCAACCAAAATTTGAAGGTGTACCTTGGTTTCCTGCAGAGATTAAACAGGAAGCTGAGCACCACCCAACAGAGAAGCTTTGGTATAAGGTCAGAGTGGGAATAGGGCAGGCTAGTGAGAAAAATCAGTGCTGACAGAGAAAAGTAAGAACGAGGGGGAAGAAGTATAATTTCCCCTGTTCAAGTAATAGAAAACCTCGCATTTAATAAATCTCAGCTGAGTGCAGCTTGTCCTAACAAACAGTATGACCAGTTTTGTTGTTATGTGAAATAACATGCATGTGCCAAAGGAAAGAACCAAACTCAGATGCACGTGAGGAAAGAGGAGTGAGCAGAATGGGGGTGTGGTCTCAGTCTGATGTGGAGAAAGCACTTCAGGTTTCCTGTTGGATTTGGTAGCCACCAAACACGCCGAGGGGCTGAATCCAGTTTTAGCAAACACTTCGAAGTTCATTCTCTATCTGTTGATGCACAGAAAGGATATATAATTGGGAAATTAGAGGTTCACCCCATTTCCTAAGGTGAGATATCAAAAACTGGCTTTCAATTATAAACAAAGTACAAAGTCTTTTTAAAAATAGAAAATTATGCAATTGTGTCAGATCCTCACTGGACTTGTTCAGGTTAGATAACCACTCTATGCCTCAGTTTTCTCATCTATAAAATGGGAAAATGGAAACAACCGCAAAGAGCTGTTGGATAGATCGAGTAAATTAGCATACTTAAAGCATTAGAATAGTTCCCAGCAGATAGTGTTACATAAATAACTACTTTATTGTTGTTGTTGCAGTTGTCACAACACATCCACAGAACCGGATAGCTTCCTGTGGTGCATAACATTTAGCCTTCCTGATTCTCAAAAATAATAAGAGATAAAATAAAATGGGAAATAAAACCAACTCCAGTCAAGAGAGCCAAATTTATCTGTTGTGACTAATTTTAAAGAGTAGTCAGGCAAGGTCCAAACCACTTCAAGAATCGGTACTGAAATCTACACACATTCCTTCCAGTCACTTACACCAAGCTACCAAAACCCAAAATGTGTCCGATTTAACACGGTGTCCTACTTAACACAGTGGAATATTTGATTGTGATGTTCCATTCCAAGAGGCAGTCACTGCTGGAGAGAGACAGACAGACAGACAGACAGACAGACAGCTGGCTTGGATTGCCAGGGCAGGTAAGAGCTACTAGGAAGGCAAGAGGCCTTTCCTAGGGAATAAGGAGTCAACTTTATATAACATGGTTTACCTGAACAACAAAAAAAAATCATTTTTCTCCTTAAATTTACATTTTCTGCCCAAAAATGTTTCTAGGCTTTTTGGAATTTCTCTTTGGAGTCCAACCTGTTTTCACAGTAATTTTGAATGGCTACAGCTCTAACTAACATTGATATCATGATGAAGAGAAAAAATAAGGAGCAATTAAAATTAGAGCAGAATATTTTAACCCTGGCATTTTACAAAATACAATTTGACCCAAAGAAAAATTAGATTGATAACAAATTATTACGGCAGAATAAATCTAACAATGGTAAAGATGTGCTGATATACATATATATACACATACATATGAAGTGTTCTTTTCCCTTTCTGCAATAAGAAAAAACAGACTGAAAAACACATATTGTTAGTAACTTTAAAAACTACAAAAAATAACCTTGGAAAAAATTAAGCTTTTAGAGAAATCATTTATAGACAATAGAATTGACAATAGCTAAAAATTCTCCTGTTAGGAATTTATTGACCAAAAATTGATAAAAGAATGATGTTGTCTAGCAAAATTTGATATAGGAACACCGGGTGGGCAAAAATAATGACCACAAAAATATTCAATGAAATTAATGAATCTTAACATAGACAAAACAATCAATGAATCAAATCTTTACTTTAAAATTGACACAGAAAATGTTGTAGTCTGAGTTAAATAAATTTAGTAGAATAAAAAAGAGCAAAATTATCAACAGTTTAACACTGCTATAAAAAAATGAAATCAAGTTAATATTATTTATTATCCCCTACCCCCAAAACACTATATTGACTCAAATTTATTGTTGTTGGTATAAATCTGATTTATATGTTGGGATTTAGAAACCATCAAAATACACTCAGGTTTAAATTGGGTCAAAATGAAAAATCAAAATGTGGGGGTCACATTAAGATCAGGAACAAGACAAGGATGCCCTCTCTCATCACTCCTATTCAACATAGTACTGGAAGTCCTAGCCACAGCAATCAGAGAAGAAAAAGAAATAAAAGGCATCCAAATTGGAAAGGAGGAAATGAAACTGTCACTGTTTGCAGATGACATGATAGTGTACATGGAAAATCCTATAGACTCCACCAAAAAACTACTTGACCTAATAAATGAATTTGGCAAAACAGCTGGATACAAAGTCAATACTCAGAAATCAAAGGCATTCCTGTACACCAACAATGATACTGCAGAAACAGAAATCAGGAAAAAAGTCCCATTTGATATAGCAACAAGAAAAATAAAGCACCTAGGAATAAACCTAACCAAGGAGGTAAAAGACCTGTACTCAGAAAACTACACAACACTGAAGAAAGAAATTAAGGAAGACACAAACAAATGGAAGCATGAACCATGCTCATGGATTGGAAGAATTAACATCATCAAAATGGCCATACACTACCCAAAGCAATCTATAGATTCAATGCAATCCCTATTAGAGTACCCATGACATATTTCAGATATAGAACAAACATTTCAGAAATTCATATGGAACCATAAATGACCCCGAATAGCTGCAGCAATTTTGAGAAAGAAGAACAAAGCAGGAGGGATCACAATACCTGATATCAAACTGTATTACAAGGCCACTGTAATCAAAACAGCCTGGTACTGGCATAAGAACAGATACGTAGACCAATGGAACAGAACAGAGAGCCAAGAAATAAACTCAAGCCTTTACGGTCAATTAATATTTGACAAAGGAGGCAGGAGCATAAAATGGAGCAAAAACAACCTCTTCAACAAATGGTGTTGGGAGATCTGGACAGCTACGTGCAAAAAAAATGAAACTCGATCACCAACTTACTCCATACACAAAAATAAACTCAAGATGGATAAAAGACTTAAATATAAGTCATAACACAATAAAAATCCTCAAGGAAAACATTGGCAGGAAAATCTCAGACATTCCATGCAGCAACATCCTCACAGACATGTCCCCTAAAGCAAGGGACATAAAGGAAAGAATAAACAAATGGGACCTCATCAAAATAAAAAGCTTCTGCATGGCTAAAGAAAACAGCACCAAATTACAAAGAGAACCAACAGTATGGGAAAACATATTTGCTAATGATACCTCAGACAAGGGCCTGATCTCCAAAATATATAAAGAACTCACATGACTCCACTCCAGGAAGACAAACAACCCAATTAAAAAATGGGCAAAGGACTTGAACAGACACTTCTCCAAGGAAGACATACAGAGGGCCCAGAGACATATGAAAAGATGCTCAGCATCACTAACCATCAGAGAGATGCAAATTAAAACCACAATGAGGTACCATCTCACACCAGTCAGAGTGGCCAACATAAACAAATCCACAAACAGATGTTGGAGAGGATGTGGAGAAAAGGGAACCCTAGTGCACTGTTGGTGGGAATGCAGACTGGTGAGGCCACTGTGGAAAACAGTGTGGAATTTCCTTAGAAAACTAAAAATGGAATTGCCCTTTGACCCAGCAATTCCGCTGCTGGGATTATACCCTAAGAACCCTGAAACACTAATCCAAAAGAACCTGTGCACCCCAATGTTCATAGCAGCACAATTTACAATAGCCAAGTACTGGAAGCAATCTAAGTGCCCATCAGCAAACGAGTGGATCCAAAAACTATGGCATATTTACGCAATGGAATTCTATACAGCAGAGAGAAAGAAGGAGCTTATACCCTTTGTGGCAGCATGGATGGAACTGGAGAGCATTATGCTAAGTGAAATAAGCCAGGTGGTGAGGGTCAAATACCATATGATCTCACCTTTAACTGGAACATAATCAATAGAAGAAAAAAGCAAATAAAATATAACCAGAGACATTGAAGTTAAGAACAATCTAACAATAGCCAGGGGGGAGTGGGGTGGGGACAGTGGGGAGAGGGGATTATAGGAACTACTATAAAGGACACATGGACAAAATCAAGGGGGAGGGTGGTAGGGGGGGAGGGAGGTGGGTTCAGCAGGGGTGGGGTGGAAGGATGGGGAGAAAAGGCGTACAACTGTAACTGAATAGCAATAAAAATTTTTTTAAAAAATGTGGGGGTCACAAGAGTGAGGTCAACCTAGCCAATATCCCAACTAGCACACCGACCACCAGGCTAATCTACTACTTGTTCTTGTGACGTGTCCTACGTTTATGTGCAATTTTAGACAAACTAAAATTGACTAAATTAGTACATTAAATAAAGCGAGGTGATAGGGAAAAAAGTACTACTAAATCATCAGTATCTGTGCTTCGAAAATTTAAATAGCAGTTTGTTTTTTGCTTAGTGCACTACTTGATTTCGGGAATAGAAGTTGATATAAACGGATTCCTCTGTGGAGGATGACTTATGTTAAAGAAAGCTTAACTGTGTTTAGGGCAATAGCTAAAGCATAAAAGCAAGTTAAGTGGCTATTTTGAAGAAGAACAGTAGCTTGAATGGAGTGATGCAGTGGAGATGAAGAGACTAGAGCCCTTCTCAGAAATGAGAAGAGAGGGAGACAGGAGCAGATTTGGTGGCATATAAATTGCGTAAAGAAGCCTGAAGCGGGACAGAGCGATCAGGGTCAGAGATAAACATTTAGGAGTTAACAGCATGTTTATGCTCTTTTTAAAACTATGGGGCTGGATGAAATTACCTAGGAGAGTGCAGAAAGAGAAAACGCATCCTGGGGCAATCCAGCCTTCAGACTCTAACTGTTAAAAGACTGGGCAGAAGAGGAGGCGAGAGACACCCCAGAGACAGGGGGCAAACAAGTGGAGACCGGTATCATAAAAGCAGCAGAAGAAAGTATTTCAGAAAGGAGAGGAGGTAAATGTGCTCAGAGCTGCTGAAGGAGAACAAGGGGAGAAAAAGAATAATTCTCCAGTGGGTGAGCAGGATGTAAGTTTTGGGAAACTGGGATCAAAAGCTGTTTCATAAAGTAGTGTAGATACAATTCCATTTGGTGTGGGGAAATAGGAGGAGAGCAGGGAAGAAATTGGAGTCAGTGCCTACAGACAACTCTTTTGATGAGTTTTATATGAAAGCAAGCAAAGAAATAGGGTGGTTGGAAAATGATGAGGAGATCAATGAAGGCTTTTGAAGAATTCAGAGCCTGAGATTAAAGTATGTTTACATGTAGATGGGAATGGTGCAGGAGGAGAGGGGATGATTTCATAGCAAGGTCCTTGAGGAGCTACCAGCCTCAGAGGGGACAAGGATTCTCCTTCCCTGTTGGAGCAGAGGAGGTGGAGCACGTGGGATCCAGTCACCAGCTTTCCTGGGCCTCAGCTTTTCTGGAACAGGAAGCTGTTGAAGAATGCTTTTCTAATGGACTAACCTCAACAATACTCCCCTTCTCCCAAGCTCACCCACATTGTTAACAGTTAAGCGTTCTTTAACATAGGACTCTTAAAAAGAAGTATGAATGTTGAGTGATGGGACCAAAGACAAAAATGGCACCAAATCCACCTGCAACACCTTCGGCCCATTTACCCCTCACTCCTGAGTGTAACACTCTTAGGACCTGGGAGTGTTTCCCCCAGTATAAATGCATTTTCAGGGGAGGCAAAACCAACAGTCCTTCCTGGGCCATGGTTCTGCTGTGAATTTTGCTGTATATACCTTCTCTTGGAGAAAGGAAGTTACACAGGGTCTCAAGGTAAGTGTGACAAGGTTGGACTGTTTCCCTTTGGGTGACTCCTGTCCATCTCAGCGGAAGCAGTGCTCAGTGGCTGCTCGCCCCACAGGCTACAATATCAAAAATGGAGTGCTTATCCTTCAGTGGCTCACTTCTCTCAAAAATCTTGTCTGAAAGGTGAGGATTTCTTATAGGCCTAATTGCTTCATCCTAACTAAGTAGACAAGGTTTATGAATGAAAATATAATTGATCATATTGAGCAATAAAACATGATTTTGAGTCATGGTACATTTTGAGTTAGATAGCCCAAAAAGGTTTGGCTTCTACTTTTTTCTCAAGATAGGAAAAAAAAAAAAAAAAACCCCTGCTGATAACATTTTTCATTCCTAATGTTAGAAAATCACAAATAGAAATTTACGAAATAACTTCTACACAACATTATATTACCTACCTTGTTACCTTATAGGGTCATATGTTATCAAATAAAATCTATGTGAAGGAACTTTGAAAACTACAAAATGCTGTATAATATAAGAACAAATCACAGAATCTACATAGGTACCATTAACACAAGAGTCTACAAATGAGTTTTGAGAACAGAGGCGGGAAAGTACATACATAATTTTAGTTGAGGATTTGGGATCCAAGTAATATAGGAAGTCACAGCAGAAAAACACTTACTTATATATCCCAGGAGCAAAGAAAGTGCATAAAGGAAAAACAATTCTTTTTATTTCTCTTCTATTTTTTTATTTCTTACAGCCTTATTGAGGTGTAACTGATACAGAAAAACTGCATGTATGTAATGTATATACGATGTGATGAATTCGGGCAGAAGCATACACCCATGGTACCATCAGCGCAATCACGGTAATAAACAGATCCATCAGCTCCACAAATCTCCTTGTGTCCTTCTGTTTTCGAGCTTTTTCAAAATTTTTAATTCAGGGTAAAATTAGTATATAACATTATATAACTTTCAGGTTTGCAACCTTATGATTTGATATCTGTATACACTACAAAGTGATTACTACTAAAGTCTAGTTACCACCCTTTAGCATATATTTGACCTCTTCACTTATTTTGTACCCCCCCCCAAACCCCTACCTCTGACTAATACCAATCTGTTCTCTGTATCTATGAGTTTGGTTTCAGTTTTTATTTTTAGATTCCACATATAACTGAGATCATACAATAGTTGTCTTTCTCTGCCTGACTTATTTCATTTAACATAATGCCCTGGAAGTCCATCCATGCTGTTGCAAATGGCAAGAGTTAATTCTTTTTTATTAGCTGAATAATATATATGATATACAACACAGTATATGATACATATTATATCATATATTATATACAATATAGTAACATCAAGTCAACACAATATATATTATAATATATAATTATAATATGTTATAACAAATATATTATGATATATAACATATATAATATAATCATATTTATATATAGCATATCATACACATATATGTATCACACATACCATACATATATCATATGTGATATATCTCTCCTCTCTCACAATTTCTTTATCTATATACCCAATGATAGACACTTAGGTTGTGTCCATAACCTGGCTATTGTAAATGATGCTGCAATGAACATGGAGGTGCAGATACCTTTTTGACATAGTGTTTTCATTTTCCTCAGTTAATACACAGAAGTGGAATAGCTGGATCACATGATTGTTCTATTTTTAATTTTTGGAGAAATCTCCATACTGTTTCCATAGCAGCTGCACCAATTTACATTTCCATCAACAGTGTACGAAGGTTCCCTTTTCCCCACATCTTCTCCATCACTTGTTTCTTGTCTTTTTGATAACAGCCATTCTGACATGCATGAGATGACACCTAACGTAGTTTTGATTGCATTTTTCTAATAATTAGTGATGTTAAGCCTCTTTCACGTACCTGTTGGCCATCCATATGTCTTCCTTGAAAAATATGTTCAGATCCTCTGCCTATTTTTTAATTAGTTTAATTATTTTTTAATTAGGGTTGTTTGTTTTTGAGTTCTGTGAGGTTTTTTTACATATTTTGGATATTAACCTCTTGTTGGATGTATGATTTACAAAAAATCTTTTCCCATTCAGTAACTTTCCTTTTCGTTTTGATGATTGTTTTCTTTACTGTGCAGAAGCTTTTTAGTTGGATGTAAACCCATTTGGTTATTTTTGCTTTGTTTTCCTTGCCTTTTGCATCGAACCCACAAAACATTGGTAAAACCAGTGTTAAGGAGATTATCACTTACATTCAAGTCTTCAGTCCATTCTGATAGCTGGGTTTGTTTGTCTGTTTGTTTTTTGGCATAAAGCGTAAAGTGGTACACTTTTTGGTAAACCACTTTTTGGTAAAGTGGTTTAGTTTTATCCTTTTGCATGTGGCTGTTCAGTTTTCCCAACACCACTATTGAAGACACTGCTCTTTCCCCATTGTATGTTCTTGACTCTTTGTCATAAATTAATTGTCCACATATGTGTGGATTTGTTTCTGGTTCTCAATTATATTCAATTGATCTGTAAGTCTGTTTTCATGTTAATATGATACTGTTTTTGATTATTACAGCTTTACGGTATAGTTTGAAATCAGGGAGATAATATCTCCAGGTTTGTTCTTTCTCGGCATTGCTTTGGTTACTTGAGTTTTTGTGGTTCCATACAAATTTTAGAATTTTTTGTTTTAATTCTATAGATAAAATGACATTGGAATTTTGATATGGATCACACTGAATCTATAGATTGCTTGGGTAGTATGGACATTAAAACAATATTAATCTCTTCAATCCATGAACATAGAATATCTTTACATTTATTTGTATCTTGAATTTCTTTTATCAGTGTCTTATAATTTTCAGTGTACAGGTCTTTTACTTTACCTCCTTGGTTAAATTTATTCTTAGGTATTTTTTGATGCAATTGTAAATGGATTCGCTTTCTTGATTTCTCTTTCTGGTATTGTTATGAGTGCATAGAAACACCGCAGATTCTCTATATTGAATTTACATCCTGCAACTTACTGAATTTGCTTGTTCGTTCTAACAGTTTTCGCTGGAGTCTTTAGGGTTTTCTGTATATAGTGCCATGCCATCTGCATCATCTGCAAGTAGTGACAGTTTTACTTCTTCCTTTCTGATTTGCATGCATATTGTTATTATTATTATTATCCAGGAAGAACAATTATTAAAGCCAGCACATGACTTTCATTTCAAACTTTCATTTGCACATGAATCACTTGAGGATTTTAAGCAAATGCAGATTTTGATTCAGTAAATCTGATACAGGGCCTGAGATTCTGCATTTCTAACAGGCCCTTGGTGATGTCCATACTACTGGTCCAGAGATCACACTTTGAGTAGCAAGACTCAACTATATGGAACTAACTGAGGAGCAAGCCAGGTGTCACAAAAAGAAGGGGATTGGACAAGATACTCATTGTTTGAAACAACCAAGAAGCCTGACAGTGGAGAACTTTATCAGAAAGAAAAAAAATTGAGTAAGACACATGTGTCAAGGTCATTGGTGAGATGAAAGGATAGGAACAAAACAAGATGTTTGGGGTGAACTGGGGTAATGACATATTGATAGCTATATGATGTTTCTCCTGGGGGATTCTTTTATAACTTTAAAGAAGGAGAAATAAGCCAGTTGACAGTAGGTGGGAAAAATCAGCCACTTGAAAGAAGGACCCAAGAAAGACTTCATCAGCAATTCGTCTTTACTAACCAAACATTTAGGCATTCCTAGACTTTGAAAGATCATGTATTTTTTAATAGACTGTAGGAAGGTTTCTTAGACTAAGTTAGCACTTAATACTCAGACTATGATATACCATATTTATTGTCCTTTAAGTAGGAGCCAGGTGGTTCTTCTAGGAAAAAATCACGAAGCCAACATCTTTATTTGTAGAGGTTGTTGACTCTGGGGTTCCATACCCATCCCTCCCCTTCCTAAAAATCTTAGTCCTTACATTAGAACATGGAATAATATAAGG
The DNA here is from genome assembly GCF_022682495.2 of Desmodus rotundus. Classification (NCBI taxonomy): domain Eukaryota; kingdom Metazoa; phylum Chordata; class Mammalia; order Chiroptera; family Phyllostomidae; genus Desmodus; species Desmodus rotundus. Next base: position 53,616,878 of record NC_071389.1, read on the forward strand.
TCAATTGGACTGACTGAACTGATACTTAATATCCAAAGTTACTGATACTGAGCATTTACTCTTAAGAAGTTAAAAAATTGCATGAAGGTGCTGGAAGTAAGAGGTTTGGGTGTGGGGGAATGAAGCTATTCACTCTTCCATTTTTACCCACACCCTGCACAATGCAGAAAATATGCACAGTCATGAAAAATTCAGCACCAAGAAATGAAGCACTTCGTTTACTTTCACTTTGTGTTATTGAATAGGCCTCGTAAAACCCCTTAATTATGAAAAACTTTATATGCATTAACTACCTTTAATTACATGCAGAATAGCCAGTGTAGATTAGAGAAAAGAGATGTAGTTTGAATTCAGCAGCCACCATGCAACTACACATTACGTGTGGACTTTTGTTTAACAGAAGCTCCCACATGATAGTTGTTAAAATAGCCTATTCAATTTGGAAGACATTATTTATGTTTATTTTGGGTGGGGGAAGGTGGCAAGCTCCATAGTGATAGCACCTTAAAGACTTAAGGTCAAATAATCCCTACACATGTGAAACAAAAATATTAATACTTCCTGTGAACACGCTTTATTAGACTCATCAACCCATTAATGAAAGCTGCTGAGGAGAATTCCAACTATAGACCTGATGGGTAGAAATTACACCACTAGGCATCACCGCTTCTCATCAATCTAACAATGGTAAATCATTGAGTCAGAGTTGGAGTAAAAGTTCTAGGGAAAGTGAACATTTGTAAACTGTGTTCCCTTGGGAAAAATAATAATGATAACTAAAATAGCAATTTGAACACTTACTATGTATTTGGTGTCATGTTTCACTTTCATTATTTCATTTAATACTCACAAAAGCCCTTGCCATAGTCACCATAATCAATTCTCTTCTGAAAATGAGCAGCTGAGGTTTCCAGAGGCAATGTGAACTTTAGGGTCTAATCTTTGCTTGCAGTGGCTCTGCTAATAAGTGGGGGATTGGGCTTCAAACTTAGGTCTGTGTGGCTCTAAACTTGACTCATAACCAGTACAACTACTGGCATCTAGAACTATCAATTTCATGACAAAAATAAAGATTATTCATAACATTTTCCAGGATGTCCCTGTCCCCTTTAGAATAGCAGTGCTGGATCGCCTTCATTGGGATGCTAAACACTATGTGACTTCCCAGCTCTTTGATTGGGGACAGATAGGTTATAGACTTAACATCTGGAAAGCCAACTAAAGCCCCTCAAATGTCATAAGATTGACCATCTCTCATTGTTTTATTAGACTATGGGCATGTATGTGCAAGGCTTCGTGTCTGAAAGATACAATAAAATGTCAGGATCCAGTTCTCACTGCTTCATTCCTGTTCCTGGGCTCTTAGTGACTAGACTTACCTTTAATATCCAAATGTACTAAAAAAACAACAAAATTTGAGGTTTGTGGTCATATTAAAAAATGACATGTCACAGTGCTTTTTATAAAAAGCTCTACGGTGTGCCATTCTTATCAAATGCTAGCTTATACAATAAGAGTGGGTCATCCTGTCCCAAGCCCCTACTCTGTCTGACCTTCCCCAGTTTCCCACCCACACCTCCTGCCCAGTTTGATATACTAATGAACTCTATCCATAAGCCCCAGCCCATCAGGAATTAGTGCTGGGCAGAGTAGAATGCAGAGTAGCAACCCCAGCCCTAGCAAATGAGGGAGAAGGGAAGTGGGTACTCACTGTAATAGAGGTGTTTTACAGACATAGTTTGGTCCTCACAACAACCATACACTGTGTCATTATCCTCATTTAAAGATGGGGAATATGGAAACTCAGAGGCATGAAAGTACTTGACCAAGCTTTAATGTTTAACAAAACAAAGCAAAAAAATAAAGCGGGACCTAGGTGCTGGTTTCTTATTTCCAAAACTAAGTATTATGCAATATAATTTTGACTCTGTCATCCCAGATTTTGCACAGTGAATGAAAAAAAATCAAGGTTCTTTTTTGGTGTGATCAATTGAAGCTTATTTCTTTTATTGAAAGCTGCTGTGAGAATATTCATATCTTATTCAAGCTGCCTTGTGGTACATACAGACATCAAAGCCAAGTGACACTGACCCTGGCAGCAGCTGCAAAGACTGGAATCTAAAGTGAAATAAGCTTCTGCATATGCATTCTGCCTACTTGCATCTAGTTAGTAGGAAAAATATGCAGTTAAAGATGGGAGCGGTGGGCTCCCTTTCTGAGTCCAATGCTGTGCTGTTCTGCTACTTTTATTCCCATTTTCTTTCTTGCTTGAAAGGTGCTTAGGGGGATGCTGACTGGTTGGAGATAGGGGCAGAGGAGGGAATAGGAGGGCAAATGGACAACTGTGACTGTCACATAAAAGGCTCAGATTGTTCCCCACCTAGAGGCCCTTATAGAAATACATGCTCGAGCACCTACGGTCTGAGATGGACCTGAGGCTGCTGAGTATCATCTGTAAACTTCTACGTTCTCCCCACAAAATCGCTGGAATTGCTGCTGAGTCCAAAAAGGTAACAGTATTCTGGGCATCACGGTCGGGTCCGAGAAACGAAACAAAATTCATTATCCCATGCATCAGTAAACTTTTTTTTTTTTTTGCAGTTCAAGTAAACACAATTTTAAGAAAAAAATATATAGTGGAGTTAGAGAAGGTCCAGAGGAAGTTAAGAGAGAAAGGGCCAGAAAACATGGTCCATACATAGAGTGCTTCACACAGGGAAAAGTATGTGGTGGTAAAAATGGCCCAAGTCTATGAAACCCAAAGCTACATAATGGTTGCAAGGAAGAGGAAGTTGAACACTACACTTCAGTAATCAGAAATGGTGTATGTTTTATGGAATATAGAAGGTTTGAAAACTTATGGCCTGAAAAAAAATAGGCTTCAGACAGATGAGATTGAATTCTGCCTCCTACATGGCTAAGATGGAGTCAGAGAGCCTTGGCCAGGCACTGTCCCCCACTCCCTCTGTGACCTGGGGCAAGTCTACTGTGTCTGTTTCCTCATCTGCAAAGTGGGCGAGGCTCTCTCAGGGCTGCTGTAGGAGTAAATGAGAGGATATGACATGCTCACCACAGCATCTGTCATATGATACTCAGTGAGTGCTAATGCCCTTCCTTATAGAACACAGAGGAACTCCAAAAGATGCTGCCACAAGAAAATAAGAGATGACCGATAAAGAAAAGATTGTTTTTTAAATTAGTGGTATTTTGTAAAATAGCTTGAATTATAAAGAAACATGTGCACCCCAAAATAGACCCAATGGTAGCCTTCCAAAACCACATTACATTAGATGGTCATTACTATGTATGTACAGCAGGAGTCTCCCAACACTCCTGTAAGCAGCGTTGGCTCAAGGCTGTTTCAATATTTACCCACTCGATTGTTTAAGTGCTGCTGCCACTATGGTGAACGTCCTCCTACACGTAAATGCGTGCATGCACCCATTAGCCACATAGGTTGTATATACTTTTCCCAGAAGTCTTAAACTCATTTTCTTCACCTGTCCCTCCCCTTAAATGCTTTCACCAGTTAACTCATCCTTGTTCCAGATATTCAGAAAGATGCAATGTGTCCCACTCAAAATCCTCTTGTAACAGATACCTTTAATGTTGTACTGTGAATTAGTGTAATATGCTACATATTTTAGGATTAAATTGTATAATTTCTCCATATGTATAATAACTGCATTTTAAAAGATGTCCCAAAGGAGAGAAACCTAAAGCACAAATTCCTTGCATAACCGGTGGCACCCAGGTAATGGATGGCAGACAAGAAGAGGTAAAGCAAAGAACAGATATGGCAGTAAAATGGTGTCATTTCTGAATTCTTCATGTAATTAATTACCTGTTACACTTATTTATGAGGCAAGTCACATTTCTCAACATATGCTTTCTATTTGTGGTTAAGGAAAAGTCATTCTCTCTGTGTCCCTCCCTGAAGGCCAAGTGTTCATTGAATGAAGAAGATTCATATGATATCTCAAGTGATGTCATCCTAAAGATCCATGCCTGTAGGATTCACCTCCATTTTCCAGGTTAGCATAATCCTTCAAATACGGAACGTTGCCATCTCTTTCCACATCAGCCTCTATTTTATGTCATAATGATATACGGTGGGGCAGGTAAGGAAAGAAAACGTAGAAATTGAGTAGAAAACAGAACCTAAAAGCTACACACAGAATCACAAACGTAAAAAGGATTCTCAACAATTTGTGGAAAACTGACATCATTGGTTTTGCTAATTCCTGTATGATGTTCTGGAGGAGGGAGGTTGTAGAAATGGTGCCTGTTACATTTATGTACTATTTTAAATTAAAATTGGTTTGTATTGTTCTTGTTCATTCAACCGAAATTGCTTGAGCACTTGCTTCTCGCTAATAGTGTGGCACTAGAGCCAGAACGAAATAGCAAGACCCTGTTTTTCTCTTGAATAATTTGCAGTCCAGGAAGAATAAGAATTTTACCATGTTTTTTGAAGCAACGACAGTATATAGGGGTGTCACCATTATAAGACATGGGTGAGATGTTTGAAATACGGAGTATGGAAGTTACCAACTTTCAGGATTCAAGTTTAACTGCTGACATAATGGTATATAGCCCATTTTCAAATGTCAGAGCATAGTCAATGTCAGAGTTTTACCCAGGTCCATGAGACTAGAAAGCTGGTTCAAATTTTTTTTTTAAATGGTGCTCAACAATCCTAACTCATCCCATTCCATTATCTTAAGCATCTTTAAGATAAGATGCTTATCTTAAAGGGGATGGACAGAAGAGGAAGAAGGTCCCAAGTGCACTGAGGTTAAGTAGGGCCCATGAAGTAGGTCAGGCAAAATTTGTCTGGTGCTTAGACACTTGTCAATTTCCTAACCTTCAAGAGGCATCTGAAGGTTAGTCTAATGATCACGTCACATAGATTCATTCATCTGCCTTTGGAGAATGTCCAACGAGGTTTATACCTCTAAAGATCAGGAGCAAGACAATTGCCATAGTTTAGTCCAGATAGTGGATAAAGAGAAGAAAAACAGTGCAAGCTAAATGAGCGTAGGTTACCAAGTCTGTGATGTACTAAAGATCAGAAAAGGATTAAACAGTCACAAAATGGGAAAGTGAGGGCTTCTCTCTTTCACAGTCACTGATGCCACCGCACCCAGTCACCACATACAAAGAGAACAAGAGGATGATCCTCATGAGAGCAAGAAAACTAGTCTGACCAGTGGGGCCAGGGGGGTTGGCAGTGAGGGAAGAAGAGGAAAGAGGAAAATAAAAGCAAAGCAGTACAGAGAGATCGTTACATACGCACAGACACACTCTAAATACAACAGTTTTTCTGGACTACTTTCTGCTTCATTCTGAACAGCTGCCAACCACAACGATGTATTTCACAGTTGTGCTGCTGCTGCTGTGGGGGTTTGGAATGTGTGCCAAAGTATCAGTGTTAGTTCAGTGTAGCCCATATGCTAAAATGAATATTCCCTGTTGGATGACAATTCACTACGATTTGTAAATTTTTAAAGATTTTTTTTTCATCTTGGAATCCAAATGAGTCAAGGATGACAGTTTTCAGCCTACCTTCAGTATCAATTAAATTGAGCAGATTTTATTCTCTATGATTTGATAAAGAAAAAACAGAAATAAAAGGTAACATTTCACAATACTGTTCAAACAGAGAGGCACGGCATTTTTTAAATGCAATAACTTTGTAATTTTATTTTACTCGAATGTAAGTTCTTTAAGTACAAGGTTTATACACTTTTATCTTTATATCTCCAGTGTTTAGCATAATGCACACATCTAACCATTCAATAATTGCCTGCTGAATCGATGAATAAAATAATCTATTTCAATGAGCTGTGGGGGTAAGTTCTGTTACCAATTTGCAACATGAGAGCTTCCATGACGAATTCCTGGACCTGTGTCAAACACTTCAATCACAGTACTCTACACCTTAAGCCGAGACACAGCCTCAGAAGGTTTTTCAGCGCAGAACTCCAGACAGGTACATCTTATTAAATCATAGTTGGCATTTAGATTGAAATCTATCCCTTTCCCTGCAATAGAAATCTCTGTCATGCAAACCATAAGCAGGGGAGGTTTTTCCTAAATTTCTCCTCTGGTATCAACGTGCATAAACAAGGCTAATAATTATTACATCCATGACCATATGTACTTGTTGTCTCTTACTCTGTCTTCTTCTTCTCTTACAGGTTACTGTGTGCATCCATACATTTTGAGCAGACCACCAATCCAGCACAAGACAGCCTTTGCTGATATCCTTTTTGTAAGTAAAATTAATTTGTGCACTTAGATTATTATTGATATTTATAAAATTTGACATCTTTTTTGTTATCTGAGGTGCATATTTATTTATTGATATCTGTCTAGATCACTATGGAATCACTAATGCCTGGCACATATGATGTGCTCTATAAATAATTATCAACTTAATTATAAAACTTTCAGGTCCTACAACTTTCTTTCTCTCTACTGTAGATACCTACCCTGCTATGCATGACGATCTGGGACAGTATCTGCCTGTCCTGAATGCCGCAGAATAGCCCACAAGAAAATCTGCTACCCACAAATTACAAATTTCACTCCAGGAAGGTCTCTGGTTTAATGTGACCCGAATCCAGTGGTAAATTTTTTAGAAATCTCTTTTCCTCTAGCAAGGCAACAGGTTGGTTCTGAGAATACTCTGTTGCCCTAAACCAATAAGCCATATAGCTAGGAATAAACAGAGTCCCAGGCACCCTACATGAACTGAGAACTACACGGTCCTTAGCTTTCCACCATATATGGCCAGTTTTACTTTTCTTCCCTTATCTGTTATCTTAGCATCTGCTTTGTGTCCACGTCAATGCCACCCACTTTGAACATGATTAGTGGAGCACAGCAATCAGAAGGAAATCCTGATTCTTTTATCTTTATTCTATCAGCTGATTTTCTTCCAGGGTTAGATCCTGATTCATTACTCCATCAACCTCCTGGCTTTTAACCAAAACTCAGAGTTGTCAAAAGCATCCTGTGCACAGAATGTCTTTGCTTCACCCAATTGTCCTTGATCCTCTCTACTCTCTTCCAAAACACACTCTCATTGACCACTGACTTGGTCAATATCAGGTTTGAATTAGTTATACCGGCTTGGGTGTTTGGTTTCACACTGCATATTCCTCTCTGTGAAGGCAAGACTACACCAGTAATCCTTTCAAAGAATTTTTTACTCCAAAAACACTTACTAAGTACCCACTGTATTCATAACACTGTACTAAACCCCAGAACTAACAAGGAATAAGATAGACACATCCTTGCTACCATGGATCTTATATTCTAGTAAGAAAATGATATAACCAGCTAATTTACAATAAATTATTGAGTTACAATTGTGTTGAGGTGCCATAAAGAAGAAGTATAAGGTGCTATAAAAGCATAAAACAAGGAAACCTGGCTTGTTTCAAGAGTTAAGGAAGGCTTGTGTTAAGTGTTGAAAGACAGGCCAGAATTAAATAGGTAAAAGTTTAGGAGGAGGAGCGTTCAAATCAGAGGGAACAGCACATATGAAGCTTACTAGGAAGAAGAAAGCTTGCACATGAGTGGACCTGGTAAAAGTCTAACATAATTGGAAAGAAGAAATGAGCAAAAGAAACAGTGGTAAGAGAGAAGGCAGGAACAATAGCTAGAAGGCTTTATGTGGGTCCTTGTAGGTTAGGATTTTCATCTGTACTGAGACATCAGTGGGAAGCCATTGAAGAGTTCTAGGTAGGGGAATAATGTGTATCTTTAAAAGATGAGTCTGGCTGCAGTGTGGAGAATGAAGGGAGGAAAAAACAAGTCATTCCAAGAGACCAGTCAGGATACTGAAGCAAGAGATGACTGCAGCTCAGATTAAGAAAATGAAATGCCAGTGGAGATGGAGAGAAACATATTGATACAGTAGGTATTAGATCAGTAAAAGTGATAGAATTTGATCACAGTTATGAGGAGTGGAAAGAGGAGCTCAGGATAATGTCTGGATTGAACAACTAGGCAGATGATTGTACCAGCCACTGGGATTGAACACAACAGGAATGGAATGAGTTTGGAAGACTGGTGATGAGTTTGTCTCTGGATATAAGTCAGATCTCTAAGTAGAGGTGTAATGTTGGTATTAGATATATGTGGCTGGGGTCCACAGAAAACAAGAATTATAACTATACATTTGAAAGAGAAGCTGTGGACAAAGGTAAAGAGGGCTAAGGAAAGAGACCCAAGAGAAGGGGAAAAAGCCAAGGCTAAAATCTTTTTTTTTTTCAGTGTACATCAATAAAGTTTTATTTTTTTTAAATTGTTGAGTACAATTCTCTCCATATTCCTCCCACCACTACCCCCATCCCAGCTCTCTCCACTTCCCACCCTTGATTCTACCCCCTTTGGTTTTGTCCATGTGTCCTTTATAGATGTTCCTGAAAACCCTTCTCCCTTCCTCTCCCATTATCCACCCCCACCTCGACTCTAGTTACTGTCAGTTTGTTTTTAATTTCAGTGTCTCTGGTTATATTTTGCTCGCTTTTTTTTGTTGTTGTTGATTAGGTTCCAGTTAAAGGTGAGATCATATAGTATTTGTCTTTCACTGCCTGGCTTATTTTACTTAGCATAATGCTCTCCGGTTTCATCCATGCTGTTTGTTGCAAAGCGTAGGAGCTCCTTATTTCTCTCTGCTGTGTACAATTCCATTGTGTAAATGTACCATAGGTTTTGGATCCACTCATTTACTGATGGGCACTTAGTTTGCTTCTAGCACTTGGCTATTATAAATTGTGCTGCTATGAATATTGGGGTGCATAGGTTCTTTTGGATTGGTGTTTCAGGATTCTTAGGGTATCCCAGCAGTGGAATTGCTGGGTCAAAAGGCAGTTCCATTTTTAGTTTTCTGAAGAAATTCCATACTGTTTTCCACAGTGGCTGCACCAGTCTGCATTCCCACGAACAGTGCACTAGGGTTCCCTTTTCTCCACATTCTCCAACACTTGTTGTTTGTTGTTTATGATGGCCATTCTCACCAGTGTGAAGTGGTACCTCATTGTGGTTTTAATTTGCATCTCTCTAATGGCTAGCGTTGTTGAGCATCTTTTCATATGTCTCTGGGCCCTCTGTATGTCCTCCTTGGAGAAGTGTCTGTTCAAGTCTTTTGCCCATTTTTTAATTGGGTTGTTTGTCTTCCTGGAGTGGAGTCATGTGAATTCTTTATATATTTTGGAGATCAAACCCTTGTCCTAGGTGCCATTGACAAATATGTTTTCCCATACAGTTGATTTTCTTTTCATTTTAATGCTGTTTTCTTAAGCCATGAAGAAGCTTTTTGTTTTGATGAAGTCCCATTTGTTTATTCTTTCCTTTATGTCCCTTGTTCTGGAGGTCATATTGGTAAAAATATTGCTGCATGGAATATCTGAGATTTTCCTGCATATGTTCTCCTGAAGGACTTTTATGGTGTCACGACTTATATTTAAGTCTTTTATCCACCTTGAATTTGTTTGTGTATGGTGTAAGTTGGTGATCAAGGTTTTTTTTTTTTTGCATGTAGCTGTCCAGCTCCCCCAACACCACTTTTTGAAGAGGCTATTTTTACTCCATTTTATGCTTCTGCCCCCTTTGTCAAATATTGACCATAGAAACTTGGGTTTATTTCTGGACTCCCTGTTTTGTTCCATTGGTCTATGTATTTGCTCTTATGCCAGTACCAGGCTGTTTTGATTACAGTGACATGTAATACAGTTTGATATCAGGCCGTGTGATCCCTCCTACTTTGTTCTTCTTTCTCAAAACTGCTGCAGCTATTTGGGGTCATTTATGGTTCCATATTAATTTCTGAAATGTTTGTTCTGTATCTGTGAAATATGTCATGGGTACTTGAATAGATAGGGATTGCATTGAATTGATAAATTGTTTTGGGTAGTATGGACATTTTGATGATGTTAATTCTTCCAATCCACGATCATGGTACATGCTTCCATTTGTTTGTGTCTTCCTTAATTTCTTTCTTCAATGTTGTATAGTTTTCTGAGTACAGGTGCTTTACCTCCTTGATTAGGTTTATTCCTAGGTACTTCATGTTTCTTGTTGCTATATCAAATGGGAATTTTTTCCTGATTTCTCTTTCTGATATTTCATTGTTGGTACACAAAAATGCCTTTGATTCCTGAATGTTGACTTTGTATCCTACTGTTTTGCCACATTCACTTATCAGGTCGAGTAGTTTTTTCGTGGAGTCTATAGGGTTTTCTATGTACACTATCATGTCATCTGCAAACAATGACAGTTTTGCTTCCTCCTTTCCAATTTGGATGCCTTTTATTTCTTTTTCTTGTCTGATTGCTATGGCTAGGACTTCCAATACTATGTTGAATAGAAGTGGTGAAAGCGGACATCCTTGTCTTGTTCCTGATCTTAGTGGGAAAGCTCTAAGTTTTTGCCCATTGAGTTTGATGTTGGCTGTAGGTCTTTCATATATGACCTTTATTATGTTGAGGAATGCTTCCTCTATTCCCACTTTGCTGAGTGTTTTTATCATAAATGGGTGCTATACCTTATCAAATGCTTTTTCTGCATCTATTAATATGATCATGTGATTTGTGTCTTTCCTTTTGTTTATGTGATGTATTACATTTATTGATTTGCAAATATTGTACCAAATATTGTACCATTTATTGATTTGCAAATATTGTACCAAATATTGTACCATTACAAATATTGTACCATTATTAGCCCCACTTGATCATGGTTTATGATCTCTTTAATGTATTGCTGGATGTTGTTTGCCAATATTTAGTTGAGGATTTTAGCGTCTATTTTCATTAGCAATATTGGCCTGAAGTTTTCTTTCTTCTTCACGTCTTTATCTGGTTTTGGAATTAGGATGATGCTGGTTTCATAACAAGAGTTTGGGAGACTTCCAAGGCTAAAATCTTAAGCCCACACTGAAAAGGATTGGAAGAGGGTAATGAACCAACAAAGGAGACTAATATATACCAGAAAAACTTTTTTTCATTTTCTAAATATTATTTTTTCTTGCCCAATTTGAAATATTATTTCTTTTTATTTTTTATTCTATTACAGTTGTCCCAATTTTTTCCCTTCCCCCCTCCACCCAGCCCACCCCTCTCACACACAGTCAATGCCCTCTCTATTATCCATATCCATGAGTCATTCAGACATGTTTTTTGACTACACCCTTCCCCTTCCTTCCACTATCCTCACCCCCTCCTACAACTACCAATGTGTTCTATTTCTGTTTTTCTCATTAGTTTATTTTGTTCATTAGATTCCAGTTATAAGTGAGGTCATAGGTATTTTCTTTCACCGACTGGCTTATTTCATTCAGCATAAATAATTGTCTATGCTGTCACAAAAGGTAAGACTTCTTTCTTTCTACTGCACAGTATGCAAATTTAATTAAAATTTCATATAATAAATAAAATCAGTCATCATTATTTTAAAGAAAATGAATCAGAACATTCATGGCAGGTCTTAATTGCCATATTTCTAAAACAATAGATGCTGGGGGGAGGGCGTATAAGGGGACTGAATGATAATGAAAAAATACAATAAAGATTAAATAAAATAAAACAATGGAACTATAGCAACTAATAGTGATAAGCACAGACAACATAACAGTACCAGAAAGTGACATTTTCTTTTGCTTTTATCCCTTACATCTATCTTCATGTGGCACTGAAAATACAGTAAAGTAAAGGTGTCTTCTTGGACCTGTACTTTTTCCTATTAGTAATGCTTGTTCCTTATCTCATGACCTGTGAGGTGAAGAATTCCCCATTAACCAGCTTGTACCACAGTCTGTCAACAAATATCTATTGCATGCCTACTATGTGCGAGAGCTTAGGATGCAGGACGTACAAATAGCCATAGTCCTTGACATCTTGGAGCTTACATTCTACCAAGTAGATGGACAACTGAAAACAAGTGCACAAATAAAAAGATAACTACAAATTATGTTCATTGCTGTAAAGGAAAACTACAAGATGCTTTGACAGAATGTAACATGAAAACCTAATCTTTTTTTGCATGTGGGTGGTGAGGGCTCAGGGAAAAGAATCACTCTAAGTGGCATTCAAGCCTATGTATAAAAAACGAGTTAGAGGTACCCAAGAAATGGTCAGGGGAAGCACAGCAGGCAGAAGCAAGAACATGCATGGACCTCTCGGGAATACAAGGATTGAACCAGTACCATGGGAAGGTTTGAGTGGAGGGAAGGGCAGGAGATTGTGCACCTACAATGGAAAGCAGAGGCTGATCATGCAGGACCTTTAAGCCAAGGAAGAGAATCAGGATTTCATTCTAAATGCAATAAATTTTTCAATAAGATTCATATATTCTAATTTATATTTTGAAAAGATCAGTTATTTAAATAATTTTATGAATTAAAAATAAAGCAGGGGGAACTTCTGTCCATGAAGGATTAACTGCTATGGGAATTACCTTGCTGCCATAAATTACTAGAAGATATATATATCTCAGTGGATTTCAGAGCATAAGACTGTGATCTTTATGGAAAGGGAAATAAACCAGGTGAGCCCTCTGATTGCCCCAGAAGACTGTCTGAAACTACTGTCCAGGACACAGCTCAGAGAAGGAAACCTAAACAGAGTCCAGTGATTTCACTGGTTATAGGAGACAAGCAATCAGAGTCTGAAAGGGCAGAGATGCCTAAAGTTTATGGGCAGAATATCAAAGGACACCATAATATCAAGTGGTCTGATACGTATCTAATTATAGAGTTCCAGAAAGGGGGTGAAGGGTTAGAAAAAAATACTTAAAGAAATAATGGATGAAATTTTCCCATATTTAATGAGAACCATAAACCTACAGAGCCAAGAATCTCAACAAACCACAAGCAAAATAAACATTAAAAATTATATCAGAGACCATCCTAATCAAATTAATGGAAAAAAGCAAAATGGAAAATAATACCTTAAAAGCAGTCAAAGAAAAACAATACATTTACAAAAAAAGAAAGATAAGAATGAGTGACTGTATACTTTTTATCAAAGATCTAAGACAATGAGTTTTAAAGTGCTAAAGTAAAAAGCAAGTACTGTTGGAATAAATTCTATATCCAGAAATAAAACCTTTCAAAAATGAAGATAAAATACTTTTTTTCAGACCAGCAAAAGGTGAGAGAATTCATAGGCAAAAGATTTGTATTTATGTTAAAGGAAGATCTTTAGCTTAGAAGGAAAATGATAGCAGATAAAATGTTGAATCTGCACAGAAGAATAAAAAGAAATAGAATTTTCAAAGTACAGGTCTTTTACATCCTTGGTTAAATTTATTTCTAGGTATTTTATTATTTTTTGAAGTGATTGTGGATGGATTGTTTTCTTAGTCTCCCTTTTTGATAGTTCATTATTGGCATATAAAAATTCAATTGATTTCTGGATATTTATTTTGTATCCTGTTACTTTACTGAATTCATTTATGCATTCCAGTAGTTTTTTTTGGTGGAATGTTTAGGGTTCTCTATATACAATATTACATCATCTGCAAATAATGACAGTTTTACTTCTTCATTTCCAATTTGAATGCCTTTTATTTCTTCTTCTTGTCTGATTGCTATGGCTAGGACTTCCAGAACTATGTTGAATAAGGGTGGTGAAAGTGGACATCCCTGTCTTGATCCCAATCTTAAGGAAAATGCTTATATTTTTTGTCCATTGAATATGATGTTGTGGGTTTGTCACATATGGACTTTATTACATGGAGGTATGTTTCCTCGATTCCCACTTTGCTGAGTTTTTATCATAAATGGGTGCTGGATTTTATCAAATGATTTTTCTGCATATATTGATATGATCGTGTGGTTTTTATCCTTCATTTTTTGTGTGGTGTATCACGTATATTGATTTGTGGATATTGTACCAACTCTGCATCCCAGAATAAATCCCAGTGGATCATGGTGTATAATATGTTTAATGTATTACTGGATCCAGTTTCCTAATATTTTGTTGAGAATTTTAGCATCTGTGTTCATCAGGGATGTTGGTCTATAATTTTCTCTTTTTGTAATGTCTTTATTTGGTTTTGGAATTAGGATAACGCCAGCCTCATAAAATTAGCTTGGGAGTCTTCGCTCCTCTTGAATTTTTGGGAATAGTTTGAGGAGTTTAGGTGTTCTTCTTTGAATGCTTAGTAAAATTCACTCTAGAGGGGTGCAAGCTAGAGTCCAGCGGTTAAGGCCATTGATTTTGCCCAGGCTGATGCCATAGGGAGTGAAGTGCTTCACTCAAGAAGAAGGCATCAAGAATGACTCAGCACAGGGATGCTGGTAGCTGTTGCTGCAGCTCCCCAGAGCCACTAACCCCAGATTGTCTTCACACAACTCTAGTTTGTTCTTCCCTCTCTCTGCTGGAGCACACAGTGAGTGGCTGCAAACAAAATTTTGTGTTGGCCCTTTACGAGGGTGCCTGTGTCTCTAGAGGACTCCTGTCTTTTCCTGGTAGACAGAAACCCTGATGATAGACAGAAAGCCGGATGTTATGTGGGTGCCTCTTCCCTGCTCTGGTGCTCTGGGCTGGGGGCCTGACTTGGGGTTTATATCCCTTTTCAGGAGGAACCTCCCACAGTTAAGCTATCCCTCTGGAACCTCAGCCACTGCCCATGGAGCAGGGCCAGCCCTTTTCATATCTCTGCCCTTCCTACCAGTCTCAATGTGGTTTCTTCAGTAAATCCTTGGCTATAAGGCTTCTCTCCAGCTAGTCTTTAGTTGGTTATTCAGGACAATTTTTCTATAATTTAGTTGTAATTTCAGTTTGGTCCTGGAAGGAAGTGAATTTAGCTTCCACCTACTCTACCATCATCTGGGACCTTCCCCGAGACTGTGGATTTAAATAAATAAAAAAACAAATCTCAACTACCTACTATCCATCGAAACATAAATTCTGGGTTTGACTAATTTTTCAATAAGGTTCCTCAATTTCTTAGTCTTTGAGTGCTTTGAATAGAATCTGTATGTTTTTGGATTATTGTGATGTATAGAATTTTCCTCTCTTAATGAAAGGAAATACTATCTGTTGCTAAATCAAACATATTTTTTTCTCAATAATTGTACAGACTAGTTTAGGCAGGAATTACAAAATACAAGCATACCCAAGGCTAAGATTTCTATTCCCATGCTTTGCTTTCATCTATCACTCTCTATCAAATGGAAGACTTCATGGCCCATTGCTGTAGGATTACTCTCAAAATACCAATGCCTTAGAATTTTCTTCACTGACTCTTGCCTGTTATAAACCATAGTTGATAAAGACTATAGAATAAATTTATGCATTTTATAAACATAAAAATGGCAAGTATTTTATCATCCAAGAAATGGTCTCACTGGAATTTAATATAGTTTGTCTGTTTCAGAGGGAGAATTGTATTATTTTACTCACAGGACCAAACATAGTATGGTCCACTTCAAATCTTGCCCTTTCAAAACACAACAATTATTTACCATGAAATAGCTTAAAAAATGGGAATCATATGCTGTCAGTATAAACATATACCTATGTGTTTTAAAATCGTTTTCTATCATTTGAATTAGCATAGACTGGATGTGATAAGAATAGTGACCCTGCAGGTCCCTACAGCAGCCACTGTCATCTTGAAGACATCCTATTTGGCAAACGCACTGCAGACTTGAGGAGGAAGCAAAGGGCCTGCTTCTCATACCATACTGCATAGAGAACGGTACGGGCTGGTCAGAGGCTCCAGTACAGGCCACTAGCCATGTGTGCAAACAGTTAATGAGTGACAGACCTAGTTATTCTTCTCATTTCAATTTTTCTTTCATCAGGAAAGGATCGCCAAGGGCACACTGCACTGTAGTGAGCTGTGGTTCTTTTTGCTGACTACATGTAAACATTGTTTCAAAATTATACTCAATGGTGCCCTTGTGGTCTGAGAAATTTACTAAGGCTTTCTTCTTCTTTCATTAAGATCACCATTTTGCATATAGCTCTTGAAGGGCCAATTACTGATTATTCATTTTATATATGTCATCAGTTCATTGCTGCATAGCTAAGGGGGATCAAAACATTATTAGAGGAAAGGAAATGTAGATGAAAAAAAGCTTTTGTTGTGTAAACTTTGTCTGCAACTCATAAACTCATATAAGAAGGCAAACCTTTTATTCTCCAGAAATCCTCTTTAGAAGAAAACTTATTTGCTTGGAGAAAGTACTTGGGTGAGCCCCTGGGGGTGTGGAGTCTACTGTGTATCCAGGATGTCATAAAACGGCCACCCATGTGATAAGGAGAGGAATTTGAGAAGAAAGCTGTGAATATACAATGTGGTCATACTCTGTGACCCCCTGAAGTATCCAATAAAATCACTAGACTCAGGAAATGTTTGGTGAAAGAGAACTCGGTGTGTGTGTGTTTTACAAAAGAAGCAAGACTTTTTACCCAGAGAGATATGCAAAATTTGCATAGCATGTGCGGAAAGGTGAATGCCCTTTCTGGAGTGAATGCTGCTGTGAGCTGATGCTTCCACATTTGAGTGTCCTTCTGAGAGCTATGCTGCAATCAGGGTCAGCTATGGAGCACTGAACCCTCCACCGGGCCGTCAGCTCGCTGAGGGCCAGGAGAGTCTTCATGTCCTCATCCAGCTGTCCGCAGTGCAGACAAAGTGTCCTGTGCTTATTAGCAGGCCTTTAGTAAATGGTTGTGCAACAAACAAATGAAAACAAGCTCACTGTGTTGTACCTTAAACATTTTGTGTACGGACAAATCCAAAGGGGGTAGGTTCGAGGGTGGGAGGCGGGGATGGGTGGGCCACGGGGGACAGGGTGGGGTAAAATGGAGACAGATGTACTTGAACAACAATGAAAAAATATTTGTGTAGACAAAAAGTTAGTAAAATTTAATTTCTTTAGTTTAGGCAAATAAAGAGTATCCCAAGCCAATGGATGCCATACAAAACAGTTGTGGTTAGAGATGCGTTGGCTGGGGGAAATGTCAATGTCACTAACAGAAATAGGGAAGTCAAAACCAGAGATATTGAGTGTGGATCAAGTTTTACATGTTAAGAAGCTATTAAAATATTTGGCAGCTGTATAACATCCTGAGTGTATAAGGGAAGGCTTATTTGTTCCATTTGCTGGCAAGTGCTGTTAGAATCTCTCCATGAAGCCCAATGGTTAGTGGCCAGACTGGATCTTGGTCCTACATTTTGACTCCAGGTACAGTGCTCTTACCATTACCCTCAGTGGCTATCTGCTATATACTCGGACTTAACAGACACTGGCCCTCCTACATTTCTGCTGCCTTTATGTGCTAATCAAAAACAAACAACAAATAAGTAAAACCTTCATTCCATTTTCTCTGTTCCAAGAATTCCCAAGGTTCAAGCTATTTTTATTCATTGACATTAAAACCTGATTCTTTCCTCAAATGTATCTTTTGCAAGGAATGGGAAAAAAAGTATTCTCTGGACTGGGCTGCATTATTCTGAAATCAGAAATCAGAAAGAAATCAGAAAGCTATGTACTCTCTGTAGAATGAACACACCTGTAGCAATTTCTCATGCACACAGCAATTTCATATATGCAATTTCATGGATATGATGCTTATTAATCTGCTTTGTAAGATCACACCTTTTCAGCACACAATGAAATACAAACATCTACTGCAGTTTCCTATGGCCAGTAGAAATAAAATAGATGGCTGTCTGCTTGGTATATGAATCTTCTACCAATTCAGTTGTTGCCACCAGAAATATTGATCTAACACAGAGCAAGGAAGCTAATATCTTTAAATTATTGCTTGGCCCTTGATTATTTCCCTTAAAACTTTTTTTAAAGAATTTATTTCTTTTGTAAAATGTGTGTTGTATTTTTCCTGTTACTTTTAGTCCCCTTATACCTCCCTCACCGCTGCAGTCACCACACTGTTGTTGTGTCCATGAGTCCTTTTTCCTTTTTACTCAGTCCTTCCACTCCCTAGCCCCCCTAATTTATTTCTAACTCAATTCCTAACTAAAGTCTATGAGTTTGAACTCTAAGAAATGATGCTTTTGCATCATGTTTTGCTATGTTACTAATATTCCCTTAAAGAACGGAGAAGCAGAAAAGTTCCATGTTTGCTGTGTTAATATGTTCCTGACTCTGTTTGACCTGCCTTTTTTGGAAATTGCTTCTGGCTCGACTCCACACTCCCTGCTCCCAGGACACCCTTATCTGTTTACTAGCTGTCAAAGTAAATTTATAGGACTGAGTGACACCGCTAGAAAGCTTAAAAGAGGGCTTGCTGAGCACACACAGGTAGACTTGCATACATGTCAAGTTGAAATTTTGCCAAGAACCTATTAACCAATCCTAATGAACTGCTGTTTTCTATTTAAAACACCATTAGTTTCCTATGGTTTGTTGCTCAGGGTATAAGCAGCAAAGACTCCATCAAGTGGTGAGAAAAGGTGCTGCTTTACGGGAAGCACGTATGTCCTCGGAGAATTTGAAATTGGCTTTGGTATGACCCACTTTCTTTCCACTCCTGGAAGTAATCAGGCATTCCAAGTGTTTAGGACCCCAGAATAGAGAGGGATTTTTTAACACATCTCATTGCTTAAAGGTTCGGGGTAATTCATTTTGCTGCCTGCTGTGCAGGGGCGTTTTGCTTCTAAAGATTGTTATATAACACTGATTATATTGACAACTCTCAATCTGTAACTCCACATTAATAGACTAACAGGGTCCCTCCTCTGTGTTTCTGAAGTTCTTCCCTAAAATGGTTTTAAATATTTAATGATTGTCACACTCTTTAATGGCAAAGTCCTTTGTAATAAGAATCAGGGTTCTACCGATAATGAAAACAGCAAGTCAGTACAAAAAAAGGTTTCTGGATTTGTGAAGCTCGCTTTGGGTTTGAATATCTAAGATGAAAAAAGAAATGGTAAAATGTCAAGAAAAATTTTTTTTGTTTTATTTCATTCTCTGTAGCACATTGCAAGGAATGTGAATTTTTAAGTTACAGTATATCACTATAGTGTCTTTCTTGGAAAGAAGATGCAAGTTAGTAATTTAGGGAGCCAATTGTACCCCTCAATTCAGCAGACAACAAAAACATATAAATATGATTCATTTGAAAAGTACAAGCAACTTAAGAAATACTAAATACATTTCTCAACAATAGGAAACATTTGTTGGTAGGTAGCATTAAAAATAATAGCACTCTTCCATTAAGTTTATTTTTTCATATGATCTCAGCTTACTTTCCAAGTTAAAACTTTTATCTTTATTATATTAAAGCTCTTTAAGCACAACTTGTCTTAAAGATGAGACAAGAATCATAAACCTAATTGTACCGACCAGGTGAAAGGTGAGAAGAAAGCCAACACAGACCAAGAAGTATAAATAGGTAATTACAAAATAGTCCCAAAGATATAAGGTACAGCGTAGGGAATGTAGGCAGTAATATCATAGTAATTACTATATGGAGCCAGGTGGATACTGGAAATATCAGAGAGATCATTTTGTAAATTACATAAATAGCTACCCCCAATGCTGTACACCTGAAACTACTACAAAATAAGATTGAATGTCAACTGTAATTGGAAAATAAAATTTAAAGTTAGGTGGAGGGGAAGAAGCTGCTGTGCTCTCCAAATATTTCCAGCGCTCTGTGAGGCACTCAGTAGGAACATCAGTAAGCATTTGGTGGTTGATCAGTTGCATAATAAAAGACTGATAAATAGTAAAGAACTTTGTAAACTAGAACAATTAAAATCAGAAATCAAGGGCAAAACTAACTGTGTGAAAGGGACAGATGGTCGGCAAAGTCGTGGAGACCGGAAGTCTATGAGCTTGCAGGGGCACCATCTTTTCAAGGAACGCTGTCAGCAATCAAGGGGCCCAGACCTAGCAGAACAAACAGAGGCTGCACAGATGGTTATCTTCTCAGGAACCCAACGGTTGTCAACCAGACAGGCCAACTTAAGAAACTTGTTTTAGACCTGCACAGTCTGGCCTCGCCATTCTTCCGGAGCAGCAGCCCCCGCGTGGAAGGATTCCACCAGCAGTAACAGTGCTGTCTGCTGAATGGTCTGAACAGGCCAAGCTATTGGTCCTTCTCAGTCTCAGGCCTCACGGTTCTACCAGCACTGAGGAACACGAGCAGCACCTTGAGTAAAAACACCGGAGCAAGGACAGGTCTCACTGCCAGCACTCTCAGACCCAGCCAGCCTTCCCTTTCCTGTCCCTCTTCTGTTTCCTCCAGGGGCGTTATCTCATGCTTTCTCCTCTAATTTCATTAGTCTTTAAGAACTGACCTGTGGCCCTTAGCAAGCAGGGAAGGTGTCTGGGTGGCCGATACACTTAACTTCCTCCTGACACACCTCAGCAGAAAGGAGAAAGGCTGGTGGATGAACAATACAGGATTGTGGGACTCAGATGATTTAGCCAGGTACATTGAGGAAGAGATGGACTGGACGCACTCCTTCTGGTAAGCCTTAGCAGGCAAGATAAACTGTAGGAGGATTTAGTTGATTGAGGTGACTATGAAAGTCACCCATGTGTGGATTGATTTTGCTTTCATTTCTCTTAAGTGTTTATCTTAATTTTCTCATATATTTATTTAATTTTCATTTTACTTATTTTTGTAGTTGTTGAAGTTCATTAGCAGCTTGAATAGCAAGAAAAAAACTATTGGCTACTGGTGAAAAGACTCATTTAAATGTTAGTTCTACCTACTATTTTTCTAATCTCCAGTTTCTTAATATTTAAAGTGATAGCAATACTTTCTCTCAAAGTTGTGGTAAAGGTTGGAAATAGGCATGAAAAAGGTTTGACACGTGATAGGCAGTCAAATAATGTTAACAATTTGTTACTATTTTAGAAAAAAAATCCCAATATTACTTCAGAAGTACTAGTGAAAAAGGTCATTTTTTACAGCTAGACCGGGATAGCAAGATCCAGAAAGGAGTTGATAGCACCCTGAAGTGGGCATCAGGAAAGGGCCGGTCCCACTTGCTAATCTCTCTCAAGAACTGGATGTATATGGCTCTTGTTAGGAACCTCTTTCTAATTTTAGTGACCACATACAAAACAATCACTTCCTTAAGTATAATAGGTGTACTATTTCTCACATGCATTCCTTTCCCTATTCTCAGTGCTACTGATTTCTTTGAGGGCCTTGATATCTTTGTCCTGGATTATATGATATCTCAAATAATTTCTCTGATTCTAGTTTTCTTTTGTATCTATTCATTTTATGTATTATTGCTAAATTGATTTTTCTAAGTCACAGTAGAATTTTTGTCACTCCCTCTGCTCAAAAACCCTCAATAGCTCCCTAGTACCTATAAACTAAAACTCAAACTTCAGTCAGTAATCCCAAAACATCCATGATCTAAGTGTGATGCATCTTTTCTGCCTTTCCTCCATGGCCCTCAACCAAACAACTTGTTCTCTAAATAGTCACACTTTCTTTTCTGGTCTTTTCCTCCATAAGAAAGGTCTGTCCATCTCTGCATGTCTACTTATCTGCTCGAACCCCCTTTCCTGTTGAAGGCTTTTCTTGTCAGTCTCTGTTCATCCTAAATTTAGATACCACTTCCTTACCCCTCCACAATTCAGTCTGAGCAATAATGAGACAGGGTACGTTTTTGTAACTCAGTGCCTAGAAAAAGGCTTCCTGTGTTATAGGGAACCAATAATTATTTTTAACTCACTATATAAAGGACCTTAAATCTCTAGTTATACATCTCTGTGAAAGAACGCAACAAAATGGACAAGGGAACAAGGATAAATTTTTCTGATAAATCATATAAAAAGATAATGCAAAAAGTCAAACCCAGCGAGTTATAGTGGACATTTATCCTCCCCTCGCCCTTTTCTTCCCTACTGGCTGCTCAGCATCTGAGCCCCCTTTCTCTGTTTGGAGAATGCCCCACATATGAAGAAGGAAGAGTCTTCCACCCACTCCACAACTTCAAAGGAGACTGACTTTCCTGCTGTCTCTGACAACGAGAGCATAGCACCTGGCCTAGGCCAGGCCAAACAGCCGAAGCCTCTTAGGACTTTGAATGTGGAGCAGTTGGCACAAAGAAGAAGGGATGGAGGAGAATCCACTCTGGTGGCTCTGATGGCAGCAGCAATGCCGAGTTTCCAGGTATAGCAGTGGCACCCATGCCAGCAGGACAAGCTGTAGCATTCAATCCTCAGCACTGGTGGCAGTGATGCCTTTACAGGACTGGTGCTCACGACATTGGCTGCATTTCTAGGGATTAGCTCCTCTTCGTTCTGCCTCTTTCCTGGGGCTGGTTATCCATCCAGCATTCCCAGCAGCTCTGCCAGCTATGCCGATTCCATTCAATAACTCCATTTCCTGCTTATGTCAACCAGGGTCCGGTCCTGATGCTTGCGCCCCTCCCCCTTGCCAGATGCACCATGCTTGCAAGGCTGTTGGTGGACCCTGCGACAGCACAGCAAGATTTTTCCAGCTCTGTTTGCATCCTCATTATTCTCATCATTTAAAGTTAACAGCCCTACGTGTTACCTTCACTAATTTTTAGGCAAATGTGTTTTAAAGTTAGATTGCACGTTGATCTCTATAAATAAGCTATCATTTATTTCTTCTAAACAAATCTGTCTAAATTAGAGTTTGCCATCAGGATACCAGTCATGCTTTGAAATTCCAAAGTATACCAAAATAGAAAACTGTTTCCTATAATAAATGCTCTTGGGCCTGGACCACTTCTGTTTTTGTGAACTTACAAAATACTAGCAACAGTTAGATTTTACACTTCTGAAATGCCTACAAATTCTGAATTTCCGTAGCACATGTGTCATTAATTAATCATGTCGCAAGAAAACCACATTATTTATAAATAATCCAGATATAGGACATGGTTTTGTGGTTAACAGCATGGACTCTCCTGCCTGAGATCAAATCTCACACTGCAGTGGGATCTTGGACAAGTTACAATTAAGTCCCGTATGCCTCAGTTTTCTCATCTTTCAAATGGGAATGACAAAAGGGTTGTTGTGAGGATTAACGAAGACATCATGCACACAAAGTGATTAAAATGGTACCTGACTCCTAGTAAATATCATTGAAATATCTGCCTTTTATTATATTCTAGAATTCTGCCTGCACAGGGAAGTTATTAGAATGCAGGACAGTCATTTGTGCTATTAATCAAACAAAATTCCCGTTCTCTGAGCTCATGGCACTCCTTCCCTCCCTCATGGTGGGAAGGGGCCATGTCTCTGTCTCTGGCCAATGAACCAGTTGAACACACTAGAGTATTTAAATGGCAGTATGATATTCTCCAGAGCATTCTCTTCCCTTGGCATTGTAACTGGGAATGTTTGGTATGGTGGAGCCTGGAGGACTAGAGTAATTAAAGTGAGCAGAGCCTCTCTACTGCCCTGAGATGAATGTGTTACATGAGTAAAATATGAACGTTTGTTGTTTGAAGCCACTGGCATTTTGGGGTGTTCTTTATACAGAATAATCTTGACTGCCCTAAGTGATGCAGAAAGCAAGGTGATCATCTGGAAATTTCAAGTAAATACAGTATTCTCTATTCAAGTGGATGGCCTCCTCAGGATAACCCAGAGTGGGGTCATTCCAGTAAAGAATATTCTGAAGAATGCTGCCTAGGTCTATCACGTCCCCAATGCCTGCTTGTCTCAGACTTTCCTTCGGGGCCTGAAATTTCATCCTGAAGATATTTGGGGAGTCACTGTCAAGCCGCTTCTTTAAATAAGGCAAAGAAAAAACCTCTTTACATAAATAATAACATCTTTATGCATCAAGTGAATGTATTTATTCAGTCCATCTCCAGGAAGAATCGGGCAGCATAGATTATGCTGGAAGATAAACTTGGAAGGTCTGTCTTCCTGATATATAATTTAAAAAAGAACTATATGTGTGGGGGGAAATCATGGATGCTGTTTAATTACGGAAACAATTATCTGAGATCCATGCTCACTTTATGTTAAGTCAGACCCAGCCAACTGCAGGATGTACTGCTAAGTACAGACTCAGTGACCTGCTCAAGGCCATTTGATAAGTTATTGCAAAGGTCTTGTCTCACTCCTGTGTCGGGAGTTTAACCACTCTCCTGCTGTGATGTTGACAGTTCTAAGGCAAGGAGCCAAGAATAGTTGAAGAAAGACTCAACAAAGACATACAGAAAAGAGAAGAAATAAGGAGCAGAGAGAGGGAGAGCGGCTCCCTGCCAGAAGTCCAATCCCAGTACTGTCAATGGGTCACATGAGAGAGCCCTGTGTCCTTTCTTTTGTTTAAGCATTTTATTTAGGTGTATACCTTTTACTTACCATCAGGAGGCTCCTAACTAATTTATATGCTTAATTCCTAGATTCACCATGTACTAGCTATTTGAAATGGGGCAATTTACTAAACATCTGTGTGCCTTGGGTTTCTTCTCTGTAAAATTACAATAAGGGATTACTGTTACAATTAACTAGGACAATGAATGCCAAGTGCTTAGCTCGGTGCCTAGTATGCAGCATGCACACAGCAAATGTTAGCTGCTGTCATTATTTTTGTCGTCTCATTTTCAATCCAAATGAAGTCTCTTTGCCAGGGCACCCCACAGGCACTGGCAGCTTTGTGTCCAAGAGTGGGTAAAAATTAGTCATGGAAGATTTTTCAAGTTAAGGGGAGCAAGTCTCCATGCTTCCTACAGTTTTGTTGGAATGCCAAGGTAACAGAGCAGTGGCTCACCTAAGCGGTTGCTAGATTTTTAGATCTTCCATATAGTTAACCTGACACTAGGTTAGTCCAATCTTCAAATAACAGATTGAAGGCTGGACTTGAGCTGGGTGCGGTGCAGAGGAGTATCTTAGCAGGTTTTCAGTGCGTCTAGAAAACCTGGGTTATTTTCCTTTCTGCATAAACCACTTCAGTGCATACTTAGAAAGCCACTACTTCCCACTCATATGGCCCAGTACCTACATCTCCATGATTTCCAACTGTAAGATGCAATGAAATGAATGTTTCTCCAAATCTTTCTTTTCCTTGTGTATTCTAAAATCCACTTCCAGTCACAGCTACTTCTCAATGACCAATCTTTCTTGAAAAACAAACTGACCTATGTAGTCTCTATTCTTCAGACTCCTAGGGCTGGATTACTATTAGATCTGGCTGTACCTGGAGGAAAGACCTTGAAATATAGTGACCTCAGGTAAAAATGAGAAAATTAAAAGTCACCAGTTTTCCATTATGGGCAATCACCTTGTTTACACCCTCCCTATTTCTGCATTATTCTTCTTAGTAACTCAAGGACAGGCAGTACATCACATGATACTCTTTATATCTCAGAACTCAGCACAGTGCATGATGTACCAGTTGGAACTCAGGAAATGTTTGCTAACCCAAATTAAGCTTTAGAGTATAAAATGTGATTCCATCAGATGTTCTCACTGTGGCAGTTGCTAATCCATGTGACTTTGGAAGCTAAATTAGCTTATCCAAGAAGGTACTATTTAGCATAATAAACTAAACCTGACAGGCATTCCCAGTGCAAGCACCAATTTAGAATGATTTATTTAGGAAAAAATAAATGACAGCTGCCACAAGGTACATATACCACCTGTGTGTGCAATGCTGCTATTCCAGCCTCTGATTTTATCTTGGTTTATAATTATAAGGGTATGAAACTGTACAGTTGTCAGGAATCTGAGAGATTATCTACCCAACACCCTGCTTTAAAGATAACAGAATTAAAGCCCATGAGTAATAAATAATTGGCCACCAGCACAAAGTGAGTCACTGCCAGAGGTAAAACTTAGTTTTCCTGGTTTTCCCACAATACCAAATAGTTTACAGAACATACACATAATCCATAATCACAGAAGACATTATTTTGCATGCAGTGTAAGTAGTGGTTCAACCCTGGTTGAACATCAGAGTCTGCTCTGCAGCTTTTAAAGGGAATGCATATCTGGGCACCATCCTTAGGGGCTCTGACAGTGGAGAGGGGGCGTGGTGACAAGTCATATTCCCTGCCAATTTCAGTGATAACCATTACTGATATTTCTAAAATAACCACTTCTACAAGAATGTCCAGAATTTTTTGTTGTTGTTAGGCGGTGGTTCTTGTTCAAGGAATATACCCTAACAAACCAAGGAACAGGCTCCAGGGTCAGTATACCTGGATCCTGACTGCACAACCTAACTTTGTGTTAAAACCACATCCAAACAAAACAGCAGAAGATGGTTCCATCCTTCTTAGGCAAATGAGTATTATGATGTCTAAGCACTGACGCACCTAAACATTCACTGAGCAACTACTGGGTGCTGGCACTATGCCAACCACTAAGAATACAACTGTGAAAATACAGTGTCATAGTCCTTACGGAGCTTACTGCTTTTGCAGAACTCCCTGATGCAAAGGGACCTACAAGAATTGTCAGGTGAGCAATTCTGGGCAAAGTCACATACAAAGACAGAGGATCTTGAAATAGCATGATGTGGAGAGAAATGCAGGCCTTTCCCTTCTGATCAATGTTAGCGTGTGGGAGTGGCAAGAGATGAGAGACAGCACTTCAGGAGGGTTTCTGTTTTTGCTGTGTGTCAGGATCTCAGAGGTCAGGTTCTCAGACTTCATAAAGTCCTGAATCCTGTTAGAAATGCAGATTTGCAGACATGTCCAGAGAATTTGACTCAATCGGTTGGAATAGGGCCCTTGGATCTGCCTTTTTAATAAGCACACCAGGAAATCTCAAACAGGTGGTGAGAAACTCTGCTGCAGAGGAAACAAGATAGTCTCAGGGGCAGCTACACGTTTTAGAAAGATTACTTGGTCTTGAGTTCAGTTCTATGCTCCAGCCGGATTCAACTACTGCTCTCCTATTCCGCATCACTCCTCCTGTAAGTCTTGTTCAAGCACCGAGTTCCATTCCAACACCCAGAACTCACGCCGGCAGCGGCAGCAGTGGCAGCAGCAAAGAAATGAGAGGAATCATTACCAGTAATTAAGAAGTGGTTTTGTCTACACTACACAGTCAAGTCAGGGGAGGACGGGGGCATCACTGAAGAATTCCATGGGAAAAACTCAAACCTATTTTATTAAATTGGAACATCTCTCCAGTGAAAAGAGTCAATCCTACAACCTTATGTAAGCACTGGCTTAAAAATAATACACACACACACACATATATACATACTGCAATTGAGTACATAAATTTCTGTGGCTTAACATACTATCAAGGAAGAAATGAAGCAAATGCTTGGAGCATCAATAAAGCCATTAAAAGTGCTGGTCACTTCTGTAAACCCTTAGTGGTTCGGTTCTTTTTTGCCCCCCCCCCCCCCCCCCCCCGCTCTCATGCTTGCTATCCAGAGCAATGAGCCGTGTTCCTACCACTAGAGGAGCCGCCAGCCTACCATGGCACGCTGTGTTGTGGGATTGACTGGGTTACAATATTTTAAAAGAATGTGAGGTACCAAGTCATTATTTTGATATTGTTTAAAAATTAATTAGAACTTTTCAGAATTGTTTTAGAATGTCAAGGTTTAATTAACTTATTTATATAATAGACCCTTAATGTGACCCTCTTTGCAGAAAGCCTGTGGATTTTTCAGTATTTAGTAGTCTGGTAGGGAGGACGAAGAGGGGATTTTTGTTTTTATTGGAGAACTGAAATCCACTCATTGTCTTCTTTATCACTTTAATAGTTCTTTGTGTTGCAGGTAAAGCATTATTAATTCATGTCCAATGAGAAATACATAAGATTTCTGATGATGTAGCAAGAACTAAACAATAAAAATGGCCGTATGAAGAGAAGGAGATGAATGGGTCAGTACTTTAGATGAAAACATATAATTCAAGTACAATAAATGGTCAAAAGTATAGCTTGTTTATTTCTTTTCTCTTTTTTATTACAGAAGAAAAAGAAGGGCCCATGAAGCTTAGGAGAAAGTGAGGCAAAGAAAACGCACCTGGGGGAAGGTGAGGGGGAAGGGCAGGGGCATGTGAGGGGTGGGTGGAGAGAGAGAGAGAGAGAGAGAGAGAAATATTTTTTTTCTTTTTTTATCCCCACCCAAAGAAATGTTTTTTTATTGATTTTTAGAGAGAGAGAGGAAGGGGAAGAGAGAGAAAGAGAAAAACATTGATGTGAAACAGACCTCAGTCAGCTGCCTCACACATGCACTGGGACCAGGGATAGAACCCACAGGCTAGGTATGTGCTCTGACCAGGGATTGAACCTGCAACCTACTGTGTTGGGAACTGTCCTGCCTGGTTTCAAAGGCTGTAACCCCCATGGTTAAGGCTGAGTCAGAGTTGGGACCATAAGCCATGAAGGAGACAAAGCTTATCTCCCTGGCAGGTGTACCACCTCTGCCCACTTCACCCTGCTTGGCCCTGAGCTTGGCCAGTTAGCCAATGACGGGTAAGAATCCTCAAGGGAGGATCAACCTAAGACAGGCTCTGGTCACCAGGAATAAACTCGCAGGGAAGGACTCGGGGGGCTGTGGCAAAAGAGGGTAATGGACGTCCACCTCGCCCCTCGGCTTTGAAATAGCCTGAGTCCTCATTCAGTCTGCAAGAAGTCTCCTAATCTCTTGGCTGCTTTACTTCCCTTGCCTGATTTAAGCCTGAAGCAATAACAGAGGGCAGTGCAGTCCTGTGCTGGGAGGGGCGGATTCCCTGGGGAATCAGGCCTAAGAAAAATACGTACATTCCTGTGAAACCTACTTAATTTGTACCCTCAGCTTAAAAGATAAGGGTCCAGACCTGAGATGAGTCTGGCGCCTAAAGTTTTATGGCCCTCTAACTAATTGGCTGTAACTCAGAATAAGCCCTCAAGGTTCTCTGTAAATCCTGTATTGTTTAACCCTTACTGGCTGACAATGATTGATGAGCTTTATCTGCATTCCTATGCGAATGAACCTAATAAAAGCCCATGGAGGGAAAGGATCTGGGCCCTTCTCCTTTGAGAGATCGGCCACCTCTCCCCCCCAAGCAGATCATGACTTGGTAGACGTATTCTTCATCCGTGGCAGATGGGGGGGGGGGGGCTTCGTTAAAGCCCCCCCGACACTTCTAATGTACAGGATGACACTCCAACTAACTGAGCCACCTGGCCAAAGCTTGTTTATTTCTTAATAGTCAAAAAGGAATGTGTCTGTTTCAAATTATATTCCTCTTTGGGGGAAATGGTTTCACAATATAGAATTTCTGGAGTATTTTGTTTTTATTTTATTCTTGCCTATGTGTAGACAGTTATTGTTTGGGATGTGAATGTCAAACCAGTTCTTGGCAGTAATGGGAACAGGATTTCCTCTCAACCCATCCCCGTTCATGTTAGCAAGCGACGTCTATAGCACATTAAATCGAGGCTAAGTTTTCTTGTCCATTCTGCTCTGTCCTTTGCTCTAACCCCTCTCAGGAACCCGTTTCTCGTGCTGCTTGATGACTCTTCCTGAAATGATTACTTATGAAATAACACCTTACTAGCAAAAGCAATCATGATGCAAAATGAGTCAAAGTGGACATATTCTCTACAATACACCCAGCTTCTTTTCATCCCACTCCCAACTAATCCCCTGCAAGCACGTTCCACAGCCACCCGGGAAAACAGTCACCCTTGCCTCAAGGTGTAAACAAAGGGAAACTCCTCTTGTGCGAGGCTATTCAATACTCCAAACGTCTCACTGGTTTATGAATAAAAACATAGATCATTCCTTATGCTCTCGAAAATGTTGGAATATTATGTATATCATTACACATTCAGAAGCTGACGCCACCATTATTTTCCATGACTGCCAATGGGCCCCAACAGCAGTCATTTCCGGAGAAGGGCCATTATGATCTGCATAGCAAGTAAATTATTGCCTGAGAGATGGTTTCTGTGTGGCTGCACGCCTGGAAATTATACCCAGCTCTATTTTGTAAGACTGACTTAAATGACTAGGTGGAGCCCTAATAACACTGAACCCCTAGTAGTATTTCAACTGCTGTCCAAAAAGCTCCATTCACCTGAAAAATGTGATGATACACCCCTGAAGAAAAATACTACTGTTATGCCATTTCACAAACATTATCACAAACAATAACAGCTGCAGAGACAGCAATTGTTAGTGTGGATTAAAATTGAGAGCTCTGAATGTCACTTTTCCCCACCCACCTGAACACTCCACCCTAGGCCCAAGTAAATCTCTCCACATGTGCTATGAGCTCCTCTCCTCCTCTCGGCTTTAATATTTCTTCCTTATCGTTTAACCTTGGTCTCTCCTCCTGCACTGCCTCTTCTCCTTAGCTAGAGGCCTTCCCATTAAAAAATAATCTTCCTTTGACCCTGATTTCCCTTTAAATAACTATCCCATCTCTCCTCATGCCCTCACTTCACAAATGAGAGGCAAATGTTCAATAAATATTTATGGAATGAGTGGGTGAAAAGAAATCTATTTCCCTGTAGCTTCATCTCACATTTACTCGTCGTTTCACTGCAATCTAATGAAACTACTGAGCCACCCCTCTATTAAAACCATTCTCCAGAGGTGGCCAGTAACTTCCTAATTTGAAAAATCCATGAGCTTTCCTTACCCTTCATTCTACTTGACCTCCACACTGCATTCTACATTGCTAAGCAACCCTTATTGTTAATACTCTCTTTCTCAAGTTTTCTTTCAATATCCTGTCTCCTCTTATAGCACTAATCCTCCCACCACTCATGGATGACCCATGTTTTTCTAAGCCTCTCCTCTTTTGACTCTAGTCTTCTGTAGTCTTCCAACAGAAGATCTCAGTCACTGACAAGTTCAACCACCTCCTCGGTCAGCATCTTTCCAACTATAATTCTGGTTCTCATTTCTTGTACCTCTCAGACTTGCCTTTCTAAATTCCTTTGGTACCTCTCTTCATAGATGTCCCATTGACACCCCAAACTGAGTAGATCCAAACAAGATCTCAATCTGCCCTCCCATCCCTAAGCCTGCTTATCTTCCTACCTTAATGGAGAGAAGAGCCATCCTCTCTCTTCATTACCTAGTTAGAAACTTTAGAGTGCTTTCTGAGACAATCTACTCCCTTACCTGCAACTTCTCCTCGCTTATGTCCTGTTCATACTTCCCTGAAATGTCTCTTGATTCTGCCCCATACTTTCCATTCCCCGTGCTATTGTCCTACTGTAAAATGTTGTCTCTCAGTGAAACTGTTATGGAAGCCTGTAAGCTGATCTCTCTGCTGCCAGTCTCATCCTTCTCCAATCCATATTTTTTCCAAAACACTAGATCAAGTTCTCTGAGAGGAGGATGGCCTTGTCATCTTTATATTCTCCTCACAAGCACTCAACACATGTTTGTGGAACTGAGGTCTCGCTGCCAACAGTTATTTTCCTGAAACACAGATCTGGTCCAATAAATTCACTGCCCCCAAATCTTCAATGACTCCTGCTACTGAATAAAAGGAAAAACTCCTTAGTGTGACTTTCTGAGTCCTCTGTGGCCACTCTGAACCTACTACTTTGTCTCATCTCCCACCATATGTCTCCCATATGCCTGCCACTCTAGCACAAACACCATTCACTGTTTCTGCTTCTTTCTAGAATCTCTTCACTGTTACCTGCATCTACAATTTGGGATACCTGTTTTCTACGTTTGCCTTCTGAAATCCTACTTAACTTTTAAGGGCAAACTAAAATTCCACCTCTTCAATAAATTTTTCTCCAATTCTTCCTGTAAGGAATAATTGCTTCCTGCTCAGTGAACCCTAGCACACTGCACTTTCTTCTGGCACACAGGGCACTATCCCCTGCACTATGGGTATGGACTCAAAGGCGTTTCCCCACCAGAGTGAAGCGAGCTCTCAAGGACATCATAAATCCCCTGCTACGCTAGGCCAGTGCCTCACAATAGAGAGCATTCAATGTAAGAAATGCTGAAGTGAACTAGGTCACCCTTCTTTCTGTTATTTGATTTTCCAGGAGCCCAGTTTAATAATTTCAGTACTGTCTTCTCTGCTACTGGCACATTCGATCCAAAATAGTTAAATGTATTCTGTCCACCCATGCAACCTGCATCCCCCCAAAGCATGGCTAATACAAGGTCCTAGAATTTTAAATAATTGAAATACATATGTCAGTTAACTATTTTAATATATTAACCAAAATTTCTATGTAAACCAAAGATATACATGTAGTTCTAACATGGAAATTAAGAATCTTGTCGAGAATCTGTTTTTGAAGCATTAGTCATTTACATTAGTATCACTCTTGGCGCTTGGAAGGAAAAGGAGCCTCCTTTTCTAAGGTTTCCATTCCAAAGCACCTACCATGAGCTCTGATTCCAGTTTCTAATACACCAAAAGGATATCACAAGGGTGGCTGTTACCCATGCTTCATGCAGTGAATGATCCTACCTCTTTCTACACAACAAAGAGTGTTTCCTAACCAAGAAAACTAGAAAAGTTCTCAAAATTCTATTAATTAATCTCTTATCTTTGCATTAACATCTAACTATAACACCTATATTCTCACCACATAGAGGCCTGGGGACAAGTGAGGTAGGGTACAGCTATCGGTGACTCATTTGCATTTTAGACATGGCCTACAAACTATGCTGGCCTTCATGTTCCCCCTATGTAACAATAGAAAAAAACACCTACTTCACTCCTCTGTTGGGTAAATACACAAGCTTCCTTTCTTCAAGAAACTGCTTCATACCTAGCATTGAAATAACTGGATTCTATACTGCTTACTTAACACAATACAATAAAATAACTAGCAATGTTTCTCAGCCTTCTTTCAAAAGATGCGTCTTTGTATTTTATCTTCCTTCCCCCCAACTTACACTTGTACACACACACCTGCTCACAGAAATACCGCAACCTGATCTGGCCTTAACCTCAAAGATTTAAACTTTTTGAAAGCAAGAAGATAAAATGCTAAAATCATAATCACAGATAAGAGTGCTATTTAAAATTAAGTGTCTTACAGCATGTTTTAGGTTATCTGTTACTCGTTTTCTACAAGAAGGAAAAAGTAGATTTCCTATATCAGTTTTCATTCTGTATCACAATCTTAAAGGAATTCAAAAACGTAAATGGAGATATGCTATATTTTACAAAATTATGTTTGAACATGATACTGACTTTTAACAAATTTCTCTGACTATAAAATATCTAATTATCATGATAAAAATAGTACTTCTTTAAAAATGTAAACTTATCCACCTATGCCATTAAAAAGAAATCACTTAGTCATCTGTGCAAAAGCCTCTTAGTTTGGTTAGTTCAAAGGGAGTGACAGCTAATATTAAAAACTAGCAAAATGAATGCAAGTGATAGAACAAATGTGGCTGCCCTCTGTCACACATGGACTATTTTAGGGTTCACAACTTCTATACATGTCAAATGGCAATGTTCTTTTTCTATCACTGATCACTTTAAGTTTTATTCTTCCCTAGAGGACCTTAATCATCTATGCTACTGATTTTTACCTGACTATAAAATAACAAACAAAAAAAAGAGACTTGGAGTCACTTGCCCTCAAGACAGCAAACCAAGACGTAACTAGCAATTTTAGTCCCTCCCAGAAATGTGACCTTAAACCAATCAGTCTGGAGTTTTCTGATCAATACTAGTGAGGCAATCTGCCTGTAGATCCATGCCACCCTTCCCCCAACCCTGAAACAATCCTTTCCTCCCTTTTAGTAATAACTTTCACATGCCATCCAGTTTTTGCCTATAAAAACCTCCCATCTTGTACAACTTCTTGGCACTCACTTCTACTTACTAGATGTATGATGCCAAATTCATGAACAATTTAATAAAGCAAATTAGATTTCCAATTTACTCAGTTGAATTTTGTATATTTATTTTTTTAATTTGTTTTATTTTAGACAGAGGGGAAAGGAGGGAGAAGGAGAGAGAGAGAGAAACATCAGTGTGTGGTTGTGTGTCATGCTCCCCCCATTGCGGACCCAGCCCGCAACCCATTTGTGTGCTCTGACTGGGAATTTAATCTCCGACCCTTTGGTTCGCAGGCTGGTGCTCAATCCACTGAGCCACAGCAGCCAGGGCAAGAAGTTTTGTTTGTTTGTTTGTTTTAACACAATCCAATCAAATCAATCCAATCCAATCAAAAAATTCACACAGATATGTGCAAGCTCCAAAAGTTTATTTATTTTAGTGGATATATGAATTTGACATTGGTTCATAAGAAATAAGATATTTGCTTCTTTTCAATTTGTATTAAAAAATAAAGTTAGAAAACAGGAGAGACCAAGTCATCTAGATACTTTTACTCACATTTGTGTCTTCTGACCCTAGCAAGTTTCAAACATACTGTAGGCACACAATCATATATACAAATCAATTTATAAAGCAATTAGGTTTGGGGTTTGATGTTGCCTTATATTTAATTTATGCGTTATAAAAGCAATGTGGCTAGTTTAAACAAAGCTAATAGACAGCACCAGAAATTAATAGGTATTCAAATACACGCAATTCCCCATCTTTCATTCAAACAATGAACCAGTGACATAATCTAATCTCAAAATTGGCATCCATCCTGACTTAGAGGATTTATAGGACAAAAAAAAAATGTTATCCTGAATCCATCAGTCTTTGAAAATATTCACGGAAAGAGCTTGCCTTTGCTGGGAATTGTAAAGTCTCACCAGGGGTTGTTTCCGTCACTACAATGACATAATAACATGCAGGTTAGGGTTAGGGTACAAGGGCCTCTGGGGAACCGCAGCAATGATAAAATAGAGTGGCACAAAACACCGGAATCATTAGCATCATCTCTAACACCAGCTGATATTGGGAGGCCTGCAATACTTTTATAATTTTCTGAAATTTTACCAGAACCATTACAAAGGAAGAGTAATTATCTTTTTCTCTGACTCCTCTACTTCTGAGGGAAGATTGTCAAAAAAGTTTAATCTTCCTTGTTATGTGTTAGCCAAAGGGAAGGAGAAATTCTGTGACTATAGTGGCTTTTTATTAATGCAAGTTTCTTTTGATTTATTGTTAAGTCCTACACTTGTTCTTTTGAATTCCTGAAGCGTGTTTTGCAGTAATCCTGAATAGGATTAGCCCCCAGAACGGGCCATTGTTGAAGATCTACTTAACCACCTTCTTATTCACTATAATACAAAAGAGGTATCTCAGAACATCAAGCAATTGAACAAGCAATTCAAAGCCCAGATGTTCAACAGGTTATGTGAAGGGATGTTAAAGTTGTCAGTCCAGAGCTGCTAAAAGATAGAGAGAAATGAGAACTGATCATTGGACTCAGCAATCCCGAAGTTACTGATGAGCGTGACAAGTTTAGTTTTACTGAAATGATGGTGAAGAAAGCCTGATTGGAGTGGATTTAAGACAGAATGATGGCTTCCACAGAGTGGTAAACCAGATTTTCTGAAAAAGCCATTTTGCTACAAACCAAGTAGCTCATGAATAATACATACTGTTTAAAGAAATGCTGGCTTTGCAGGAACTAAGAAAAATACTCAAGCATCTGTACCACCCCCGCCAAAACACAAAACAAGACAAAAACCCCCGAGAGCTAAAACTATGAATGCCAAATAAGAATATAAATAGGGTACGCTAAAGGCAAACAAATGCTGATACCATCAATACTATCTAAGAATAGGACTTGGGCTGGTTGTAACCACATCTTGCAAAGTACTTCAGCCCCTCAAATCAATCCAAAAGCCTTAAAAGGACTGAAGTGGTCCCAGGCTGAGAATGCCCCAGGCTATGGGCAGAAGCAAAGGACAGTTCCTACTAAGGAAAGCAGCCCCAGCTTAGACCCACAGCACTCCCACAAATTAAGATCAAACAAATATGAGGTTACATTAAATAAAATAAAATTTAAAATTAAATTAAAAAATCACCAAACACCACGAGCAAGAACCAGTCAAAACAATAAGCAATAGTTTGACTCTAAAGACTGCAGATATTGAGATTAACAATTAGAAACATAAGGGAAAAAACTGTATATATATAAATTAAGAAATAGGTGAAAGCATAAAGTAAGCAGGTGGTAAGAGGTCATAAAAATGACCAAGCAGATTGGAAAAAATAACTAA
This sequence comes from Desmodus rotundus, assembly GCF_022682495.2. NCBI lineage: Eukaryota > Metazoa > Chordata > Mammalia > Chiroptera > Phyllostomidae > Desmodus > Desmodus rotundus. Next base: position 53,652,922 of record NC_071389.1, read on the forward strand.
TAAAATTTCTAGAAATTGAAAACCATAAACCATACGAAATTGCTAACATTTGACCACTATTGGTTTTTAAAATGGCAATTCCCTATGATTTACTTAATGTTTTCCTTAAAGTATTGTTTCACAACTCCCCACAACTTTTGATATGCAACATTTTATTAACAGTGCCAAGTTTTAAATTTTTATTATGATTTTTTTCTTCTATGTGAGTTATTTGAGGTATTTGAGAGTATACGTATATATGTTTTAAATATCCAAACTTATGGGGACTTAAAACTTTATATTTTTGTTATTATTATTATTGACTTCTAACCGAATAGCGTTGTGTTGAGAGAATGTGGACTGTGTTAAAGAGAAAAAATTATTCCTTGTTGTTAAGGACAACAAGGAAAACTTTATCCAAGAAGAGGACTACTGCAATGGCGTTTTGCAATAGGGAAGAGAGATTGGACTCAACTCCGAACACGGTAGGAATAAGTAGACAGAAAATTAGTAAGAGGCAAGGGGATTTGGGCTAAATCAACTTAACAGGATTCTTGCTGAAGGCAGGCCAAGGTGGTAAGACATTGGGGGACAGGGATGGGAAATCAGATCAGATACGGACGGTGGGGGATTCTTACTAAACTGCCCCAGCAGCATTCTTGAAAACACAAGACTGAGTGGACCAAGGGCATAGCTCAAGGTAGAATCCCAGCGGAGAAAAATCTTGTTAAGTTGGTTTAGCTGCATGATGATGATGGTGATTATGGAAAAAAAGTGTTCTTTAATTGTTAGGTGTAAGAATACATGCACACATACACATATATTGCATATATATGTTATGCACATATATAATATAATATAATTAATATATATGATATGCATTGCATATACACAACCCAAATATACATCAACAAGGGAATGGGTAACTATACTGTGGAATAGTCACACAATAGAATATCTTATAATAGTGAAAACGAAAAACCTCTGCTGCCTGGATGAATCTTAGAAGCACAACAATAAAGTGAAAAAACATAGGGTGCATAAGACTCCACATAGTTTGTAACATTTTCATAAAGCTCAAAAATAAGCAAAACTAAATATTTATGAATATACATGTGAATATATATGAATATACATGTAATCGATATGAATATATTAATATACATATAACTACATATGAATATATATGAGATAAAATGGAAAAATGGGAAGATAAAATTACAAACAAAACCTATAGGATAAAGGTTACTTTGGAGATGGGTAGAGGGGCAAAATAGGGATGGTGCAAATAGGTAGATGCAACAATATTAATCATTTTAGTTATTAAATTGTGCACTAGGTTTTCAGATGCTCATTATCATGCTTCATATATCATATATGTTAAAATTATCTTTTGTATATATCAAATATTATATTATAAAAACTTTTTTTTAAGAGAGAGAACAGGAGGTGAGGACATTGAAATAACGAATGCAGACAATTTACCTAGAGATGAGAACAGAAACAGAGCAAGAAGTGGGAGGGGACACGGGAGTAAGGAAGGACACTGGGTTTGTTTGTTTTTTTTTGGTTTTATTTTTATTTTTTTTAATATGGGAGATAATACAGCATACTTCTGACGCTAATAGGGATGATAGAAGCAACAGGGGAATGGTTGATGATGACGATGATGATGATGATGGGGTGTGTGTGTGTGTGTGTGTGTGTGTGTGTGAGAGAGAGAGAGAGAGAGAGAGAGAGAATAATTACAAGAACAGAGTCCATGGATAGAAAAGAGGAAATCTGACCCAGTTTATCAGTGCATCAGTGGATGGGTCCATCTTAGAGAAAGTTTACTTATTTAACAGACGGGAAGGCAGAGTAGATACAGCTAACATTTGTTGGTGGGAAGATCGTGAAGTTCTCTTTTGAGTAGCTCTATTTTCTCTGTGAAGTAGGTCAAGGTTATAAGCCAATAGTGAGGTGGGGTGGGTAAGAAAGGAACATAGGAGATTTGAAGAGAGAGGAGAAAGTGGTAAATTGTTACCTTTGAGAGTAGGAGAGCAAATTGAATAAGAAAATGTAATGGGACATCCTCCTTCTTGATGGATGCAACTTCTCTTTTTTTCCCCCTACCTCACTAACCAATCTTTATTTTTCTCCCTTGCTGGATTTCCCTCCTCTTCCTGACCTCTGAATAGTGGAGTGCCTGAGCTCAGTCTTCAGATATATTCTGTTCATTACATTCCTATGTGGGCTCACCTACTGACTCAAACTGATATCTGAAGCTCCCAACTCTGCCAGGAACTCGACTTGTATGTCGATTGCCTATGTGATGCCTACACTTGGATACATGAAAGGCATCTCAAGTTTAACATGTCTTCAACAAACTATTTTTCTGCCCATTCCTCTTTCCAGTCAGTCTTCTGCAGCTCAGTGGATGGCATCACCATTCATCCAGTTGCCCAGAGCAGAAACTTGTTTTTCCCTGATTTATCTTACTCTTATGCCTCACATATAATTCAGGAGCAACTTGTATGAGCTCTACTTCAAAATATACCCCAATTCTAATTCCTCTCTCAATCTCCACAACTACTACTCTGCTTTAAGATACCATCACCTCTTTTCTACATCATGGCAAAAGCTCCCCTGCCTCCACTCCTACCTCCAGAGGCTCCACTCCTACCTCGAGTCTGTTCTCCACATGCAACCAGAATGATCTTTTAAAAACATAGATCAGGTCACATACTCTCATGATCAAATCTTTCTATTACGTTTAGTGTAAAACTCAGAGTCCCCACTGAGGCCTATCTGGTCCTACACCATCTGGCCTTGGTTGGCTCTTCAACAACTTCACCCCCGTGCCCCCCCCCCACCAATCACTGCTCAGACACATCAGGACTTTTACTGCTCTTAGCAAGTGTCAAACTCATCTCTACCTTTGCATCAGCTTTCACTGGTGGCCCAGCAATTTTTAGGTTATTCATTCCTTTCATTAGAATCTCAGTTAAATATTGGCGCTTAAAGCTGATATTTTTATCCAAAGAGCCCTGCCTTCTTCATCTCTTTATTCGGCTTTATGTCTTTTCTTGTTTCTATGGATGGCATTTCATTACGTATCCTTTTTGTGTATCTCCCCTACGAGAAGGGAAGTTGTACAAAAGCAGAGACTTTGTCTTACTCGCTGCTGTGGACTGTGAATAGTGGCTGGCAGGAAACTTTGTTGGTTGAATGAGTCCAAGCCCATTACAAATAGCTTTGGAAATAACAACTAAATTCTCTCTTTCTAATTGCCAAATCTATCTTCTAAGTCATTTTGTTTGCATCAAGTTTATGGATTTATGGATTACTGTACACTCTAAAGTCAGCTTGCTTCCTAGTAGAAAAATAATCATTTCTTAAATTGATTTTCCAAGGTTTAAAATAACACTGAACGATTTGAAAGTACCTACAGAAATCACTATTTAGATGCAATTAGTTCATTCACCAGCATCATTTCAAATAGATTATAATATCCCCTAATTTGATAATGAACTTCCAGAATTTACCATTAGAAAGCATGGTCTTGTGGAAGGTATCCTGGACTGAACATTATAACATTTAGAGTAAATTCCTTATTAGTGTCTTTTTTTAAGTATATTTTATTGATTATGCTATTACAGTTGTCCCATTTTTCCCCTTTACCCCCTCTACCCTGTACCCCCTCCCTCAAACGTTCACCCCCTTTAGTGTCTTATTAATATATAAACCTAGAAAAGCTTCGTTACATAATAATTGCACCACCTCATCCGTTAAATAGGAATAGCTGCCCAAATATAGTACTTCTAATGAATTCTCTACACATAAGCATAAAGGAGTAGAATTGTTCAAATAGGAGCTATAAAGTATTCTTCTAAATTAAGATTACTGCAAGAATTATTGAGATCTGTCATTGATTTCTATTTGAACTTATGGAAAATGTTCATCTTATTCCAAGTGAGATTAATGTAATTTTGTAAGGTAGTGATAATTTTCATAATAATATACCTCTTATTTCACTTGGTTCTAGCTTCTAATAATTATGCCCCTGGATCAACAATATAGAAAGTATTTTGATACAATATTTTTTAGTAATATTTGAGACACTGTAGAAAACAAGAGAAGCTAAAAATCTGCACATGGCTATCTTGACTTTCAGAAGAAAAAAAATTCATTCTAAATATTGAGTGTGGCTTATATCTCATACAAAATTATTAAATGGATTATTAAGTGTAGAGCATATAAAACTTCCTTTAAAATCAAACTGATGATATCTAAAGACCCTCATAGATGAACTGGAAAGTAAACTCAAGCTAAATTAACCTCATTTTCTCTCCTTTCTCTTCACCTCTCCATTGAGATTTCTCTTGCCTTGTTTGCTCTTTTTTGCTTGTTTATCAACACTGATAGGTCAGCTCAAGGGTATAGAAATGAATATACCTAAGGTTCAGCAAGTTAGATTTGCTTTTCATTATACCTTAATAATGTGAAAAATATGAGCTGGCTGATGGCACAATTAGATAAAAATTATAATTGGCAAAGCTTAATCTTATAAAAAGGAATGAATCTGTGACAACACTGGGAGCAGTATCTAGTTTTGAAACATTTTTATCAATTACTCAAATTAAGATATAAAAACAATATTTAATCAAATATGTAAATGACTCAAAGCTGAAAGATATGATAAATGTTTCTCATCTCAGTCAATGACATCACCATTCATCCATTTCAGTCCTTCCCACCATCTGGAATAATTAGACTAAGTTGCTGAAACAAAGAGATCCAAAAATACAGTGTCTCAACCAAGATAGAAAATGACCTCTCTCATGTACAAAAATGCAAAAGTGAGTAGAATCAAGCCAGTGGGAGGCTATGCCCCACAAGGTCATTTAGGAACCTAAGTGTTTTCTATCTTATTTTTCTTCTGCCAGCCCTTAAAATGATGTACAAGCCTTCATGGATGGCAACTGGATTATCAGCACCCTGTCAGTGTTCCAGCCCATGGAAGGTGCTTACAGCCCAAGGCAAGTAGCCTTGTCTTTCAGGAGACAACCTGGATATTGGCCCAAATCGAGTTCATGGTCACATCTGACTAAAAGAGAGCCTGAAAAATGTAGACACTAGCTAGGTGGTCATGTGTATGGCTCAGAGGCCTGTAGGGTAGGTGGTATTATCTCTAGAAAGAAGAAAAAAAACCAGATACTAGGGACAATTAGTGGTTTCTGCCATGTGTCCTAAAACCCAGTCCATCACCAGGTTAGGTCTATATGCCTCCTATACATTTCACAACGCTTCACATTAGCCTCTTAACCTGCATCTCCACTGTCACAGCCCTTGTCAGTGGTATCATCATCTCTCACCTGTTTCACTGCAATAGTTTCCTAACTGGTCTCCCTACATTCACACTATCCTCTGCTCCCAAATCAACTGTCTTCATTATAGCCAAAGGGATCAGTTTAAAATGCGAATCTAAACATTATAACTCTGATTAAATCTTTCAATTGCTTCCTCTTCCTCTTAGGAATCATTAACAAGAATGCTGAAGTTCTACATATTCAACCCTCTCTTCCTCTAGTCTTACCTCTCATTACTCTCCTCTCTCCATCCCACTCCCATTCGCTGTACTCAAGTCACACGTGCCTTCTCTCCTTCTCAAACACAGAACGCTCTCATCTGCCATAAAGATTTTGAACTGGCTTGTACTTCTAACAAGAATGTCCTCCTTCATTTGCCTCACTGACTAATATGTCAGTTCTCAACTCAAACTGCTTTCTCAGGGAAAGTTTCCCAGAGCCACACACAATGTCATATCCTCCATTGTATGCTGTGATACCTCCCTATAGTTTTGTTACTGTTTGTAATCATGCACTTATTTTTGTGATTGCAGCTTCAAATGTGCCTTGTTGTTTCCAAATGTTGTCTTCCCATGTCTGTTGTGTCTCTTCCTTCCCTGGGTACATATCCCCTCTGTACTTTAGACATTGACAAGGTGGGCCTGGCTTACTGCAAGGGACCTTAAATTACAGACTCTCTTATATTAGCTTCCCTTATTCATTCCTTTACCCAACCTCAGATCTAGCCATTTCCCTCAGCTAAGATTCTAGGTCAGAGCTAACCAGGAGAGCTAGCCTATGGGGCTCCCCTCTTTGAACCACTCCCTTGGGGTCTTGAATGTGGAACTAGACCTGACCTTGGGTATAGAAATTGGATTCCACAGAAATTTTCCCACTTCTATAGACCTTTCATGACCCTATTTATATTCACTTTAATAGAAAGATCACTGAATGGGCCTTTCTTGTCTGTGACATTTATGTTTATAGAAATCTATTCCACCCAAGGTCAGAGATGGTTTATTTTGGCTCTCAGTGGTCTCACACATTTGATCCAAATTTCACTATATTTGGCTGACAGTCTTCCTAATTGTTTGTCCTTTTTGTTTTCACTTGAACATAGAGTTTTCTTTCCTGATTTTTATTCTTTGGGGGACTTTGGAGAGGATGAGTTTTGGGGTGTTTTTGTTGTTGCTGTTGTTTTCATTAGTGTCAGGGAGGAAAGTGGCGTTAAAATGGCTTTCTTGCATCATCTTTAATTAGAACTATCTGCAGCTATGCGGGAGTGTTAACGTGCCAGGAAGATGTGTCTGTTTATTCTGTGGCTTCACACCCCCAAGAGAATGCTTGCCCCAGTTTAAGAAGCACCTTATAGTCTTTTTAAGGGAATTTCTCCTCTAATATAAAAGAGAATATTATAAAATAAACTAATTAACTGTGGACTTCCCCCATAGGTTCGCACATTTTCCAATGAGAGTAACTGCCTTTTATAACATACATGGGGAATACAATGTAGATCCGCAAGCCTATGAGTAAGCACAGAGCTCACATTATGAAACTGCAAACGCTTTCTGTTTGCAAAGTTTCTTGCCTTCAATTGCTTTTCTTCAAATATTATATAAACACCTGGCATAGGGACAGGTATATTGTAGGTTCTCAAAATGTTAATTCTCTCTTCCTCCTTTAAATGCAAGAAGGAAAACATGCTCTAACTTTATGAAGAATGCTTTGTAGAGGGTCTCTTATATGGTAGGCACAGTGATAGGCACTGGGGGTCTCAATATAGTGGGGGAGAAAGACAAGGAAACCCAAAAGGACAACCAGTACAAACAGTGCTGTGATAGCAGAGGATGTTTTAAGAAAACAAAAGTCAACCTTGTCATCTTATAAAATAGGAGGGTTGGGGAAGAGGAATGGGAGCTTCCTAGAGGAGGAGATGCTTAAGTCAAGCTGTCAGACTTAAAAAACAAATAACCACCACAAGGAGGAGCAGGAGGAACAACATCTTCTGAGTCAATTTGCAAACACCTATCATGAGCACCTACCACGTACCACACACACTCAGAACGCAAGGACTAAGACACAATCCCCACTCTCAATAAATTTGTAATCTGATGCTGACACATAAATGGAGAATTTCAACATTATGTAACAAGTAAAAATCATACAGAAAGCCACTTCACTCACCCCAGGAGAGAAGAAAAGATTCATATTAGCTGAGTAAGAATGAGAAGACATAACCAAAGGTTGGTGTCATAGGAATTAGAAAAAGTATTTTTGGCAGAAGAAAAAGTGCAACTTTTTTGTGATAAATGGCATGTTATATAGGATATAAACTAAACATAAGTAGTCCAGTGTTTCTGGGGCACAAAGTATGCAACAAACATTTAGTCAAAAGAGGAAAATTAATGTTCTGCTACGAAATTTAAGCTTAATCTTATAGGTGATGCAGAACTACTGAAGAGTTTTAATCTGCAAGAAACATACACTATAGGTTGATCACTCTGATAAGAGTATTAATGATGCATTTGAGGGAGACAGGTCTGGACGTTTGGAGGACAATTAGAGGACTATTGCAATAGTCCAATAAACTCTGAAAGCTTGAACTAAAGTAGTTATATTAGAGATGGAGATTAGCTTGAGAGATGGTTAGGAAGGCAAAATAAGGAGAGGTTATTGACTGGGAATGTGCAAAAATGAGGGAAAAGGAATCAAGGAGGACAGTTAATTTTTAAAAATTAAGGAAGGAAATACCTATTATACATTGTTGAGCTTATTTGTTTAAATTATATTTACTTCTATTAGTCTGTGATCTTAGTGAAGGAAGAGGCTGTTACTTACTTTGCATTTCCAGGAGCTAGTTCAGTACCTTCATAGAGCATGTAGTCAATAAACACATGAGGAACCAACAAGAAAAGTAAAGGACTGATGGAAATGATTAGCTTGGTATCGAACAGAGTGAGTTTGAGGATGTTGAAAAATCCAAGCAGAAATTTCCAGTTGAAAGAATACAGGTTTAGAGCTCTGGAGAGAGGCCCAAGTGAAAGAGAATTAGATGCCATCAGAATAGTTGAAGCTGTGGGAATGGATAAACTCAGAGAGTGAAAGGAGGTATTGGCCAAGGTGGGTGGACTGAGGATGTCATGTAAAAGTTTCACTTCATTTGACCGAGGACTAGGAATGATGAACAAATTGTGAAGATCAAGACCTCTGAACAATCAGGACATCCACTCTTGCACACACTTTCTCAACAGGGAAACCTGTTATCTTTTAGAAGTTACACGACTCGGCAAAGAAACGTAGCCAGCACCCAAGCCCACGTGCTTTGATTCTAAGTGGAATGCCTGTCCTTCCACACCTGCAGTGGCACATTACCAGCATGCCATCATTAGAATATGCAACGCCCGATGCAGGGGCAACAGTTATAGTCTATAAGGTGCCTAAGACCTTTTAAATGTTCGACCAATATCACCGTAACTGTAACTTAAAAACATTTTTATGTACAAGTAGTGTTCAAGCATTTCTCTTAAACCAACAAGTATAAGTAGAAACTAATTCCTGAGAGAGGTGATTTTATAACTGGATTATTCAGGTAGCAGGTGCTCTTCAGAATAAGGGCAACTCTATTAAAATTAACAGCTCCATATGCATAGAACATAAACTACACAAATCGGTCTCACTGAGTACACATTCTCTGTGCTGTTCTCTCCATAGGAATGAGCGCTACTGCGGCAGCTCCGAACATCTGCTCTTGAATTCTGGAACTCTGGTGACAAATGGAGTTTGTAACATTATGATAATGAAAAGTCGTATTTTAAAAGAGATCATTATTAAGTTGCTGTGCCTTAATTTGGGGTTGCCTTCCTATTTCCGCCCAACTTTATTTGGGATGAGTTGCAATTTCTAACCTACTACCAGTAACAGAAGCTCTGTGTGATTAAGACAATAAATATATTCACAAAATGTAAACGCAGCTACTGGGACTTTAAACATCTGCTCTGAAAGTAAAACTTTTACACACACACAGTCATGGGCAAAATAAAACCTTTCTTCCAAGACTTTTTTTAACGGAACTAAAAGGTCTGAAACACAAATAATGGTCTCTTTCCAAACTCAACGTGCAGATTTAAGCTAATTCACGTGTGATGTTGGTCAATTATATGAGTCTTTATACAGCTGCAGGGCCTACTCATAGCTCCTTGCACTGCTTTAGATAAAATTACTCAATGGGGCTAAAAATCTACCTCCCAGATTTCAGTGTAACAGGATCTGGAGATTGAAATATCCCAAATCTCAGATGGTTTTATTACTATTTCTATTGCCAATATTCTCACAATAGGAACCACCTAATGTCAATATTTAGTAAACCTTTGCCCAATTTATTTTTTTTGTGCTAGAAATGCAAGACAGAATAGGTAACCACTTATATTCAACTCTTTCCTATTTCAGTAATTCTTCAGATTCAGCCAAGAACTTACATGGTGTTTCTATTCTTACATAAATGTACTATCTCCTTTTTTGTAATTGTTTTTATTTTTATTTTTTATTGAATCTGTTGGGGTGACATTGGTTAATAAAATTACAAGGTTTCATGTGTACAGTTCTACTACACATCATCTGTATATTGTATTGTGTGTTCACCACCCCAAGTCTAGTTTCCTTCCATCACCATTTATTCCCCCTTTACCCTCTTCTACCTCCCCCCTACTCTCTCCTTTAAAATCAGTCTGACATTCTTAGAAATTACCTGAAACACGGGAAGAGTTTAATAGATATTTATGACCATAGCATTAATAATAGATAAAAATAGAAGCAATCTGATGCCCAAGAATAAGATGATTATATGAGGGCTGATAAATTGATTAAATATAAAATATTATATATCATTTAGTAGAATGGTTACATAAATTATATAGCTGGGTGAAAATTGTTTCTGGCATAACAAGCCTTCACATAAACCAAAAGAAGCCCATTCTCTGATACTTCAATTGAATCCACAGATAACTGAGCCACATACTATTATAAATCATGTTGAAAATAGTTTCAAAAATTTTCCCTGACAGTCTTCATTTCTGACAGTTTTTACCTGCACTCTTTTCTCCAGATGACAATATTATTTAGGTTACCTCCTTCCTATGTATTATTTTATTGAATCCACATAAAATCCAAAGAGGAGTGGTTTAATCCCAAGATGTTAGATATATTTAATTGCCTTTGGGGATCCCATTCCTATAAGTCAACCAGTCACCAAGTTTTACTTGCTACAGTGACTAAATACCTCCTTTTCTAGCAAAAGAAAGCAAAAGTTCTCCATATTCAGATACTGTCTGGACCAGTATTGCCCAAAAGAAACATAATGCAAGTTATATATGTGATTTTAAGATTTCTAGTAACTGCACTACAAATATTTTTTTAAAACAGATGAAATTATTTTTAAAAAATTCTACTAACTCTTTGAAGTGTAGCCTGTGTTTTACATTTACAGCTCATTTGATTCAGACTGTCCACATTCCAGGTCATTCCGACTGGCCACATGGATCTCAGTAGCCACAAGAGGCTAGGGACTACTGTCTTAGCACAGAGGAAGACAGTGATTGTGAGAGAACATTGAAAATACTCAGGTAAGATAGATTATGACATAATAAGCCCTGCTCTGTAATACCATGTGCCACTTACAACAATAATACCATTTATGTAATTCGGGTATGATTGTATTACCTTTCCTAGCTGAAAGCATAACATTTTCTTCCGTTTATCACTCTAAAGCCAATATATGTGTAACTTAGTGAAAAACATTAGCAAATGTTATGGAGCGTAATGGAATAAAAACTTTATGCCATTGGGTAAGACGTCCCGGTGATGAGACAAAAGAAAAGTAGTCAATAACCTGTCTTGCCTCTCCCAGTGAAATTGCGGTTCCAGGGGAGGAGGCCTTCAAGGGGGGCTTGCATGTGTTCTAAGCACCAGAAACTCTCTTCAGAGGTATCGCCACCATTTCGTTTCACGTGGCACAAAAGGTATTTCACGGTCTACGTCTTTCTGTAAGAGTAACTAAGCAATGACCCTGAAAAGACAAGGGCTTTTGATAGCAACTAAGCTTTCAAATCGATCCTCGGGATAGACTCTAAACAAAAGATTGAATGAGGTCACAGTGAAACAAAGTTTCATTGAAAAAAAAAACAGGTTTGTATTTTATAGCGGTTTTAAAAACATACCCAAAGATGGAAGTGAAAACAAATTAATATACAGTTGTGCCCCCATACGTGTTCCTCACCTACTGCCACAGCTGAAACGGGGCCTCCAAGTTTAAAACAATCTTTCCAAAAAAGCTAGTTTATGTTATGAGTCTTCTTCGGGAGCATCACGAGAGAGTTTATGGTCTAATGAAGATTACTCCAGTGAAGTAAATAGGCATTGCAATAACTATATAGCGTGATGGCTGCCGCAATATAAAAGGCACTGTGGAAGTCCACTGATGGGGGTGAAGGCCAGACTGGAGGGGGAACATGTGAAATGAGGTCAGGTTCCTGGAGAAAGAGAAGCCTGAGCTAAACCAATACCTGCGTAGGTGTTAGCCTAGTGAAAGGAGTTTGAAGCAGAGGAGACAGGGTGTTGCAAGGCCAGCGGTGGGAAAAGCAGGCCCTGCCAAAGAACTGGGAGAATCATTGAAGTTAAGAACAATCTAACAATAGCCAGGGGGTTTGGGGAGGGGGCAGTGAGGAGAGGGGATTACAGGAACTACTATAAAGGACACAAGGACAAAATCAAGGGGGAGGGTGGAGGTGGGGGAGGGATGGGGAGAAAAGGCATACAACTGTAATTGAATAACAATAAAAATTTTTTAAAAATCTTCAAAAAAAAAAAAAGAACTGGAGAATCAGGGGCGGGGCAGTGCTGGGAGGAGAGTCAGGTAAAGGGCAAGTTCTGAGGCCTCTTGTAAACTAAGGACTTAATCTTCAGAACAATGAAGAGCTATTAAAGGCTTTGGGAGACTGCTTCTGCCTTGACCCCTTACCTTTCTGGAGTGTCTGGCTCCATAATCCCTTGAAAACCTTAGAACTAAGGCATTTTTAGAAGAGTTTAGGGAAAAAGAAAAAAAGTAAATACAATTGCTTCAAATACAGCAGAGAGGAAAAAGGAAGGCTCAGTGAAATTCATTCACTGAATTTAGAAAGTCAGTGTTTTCTCTCAATGATTCCTAGAAGATTTGTTCTTTCCCCCCTTTTTATGGCCTGGCTGTGGTTTCTTTAGAGTTTCATAAAATTAATGGCTTGGAACATCTCATTACAGGGCAAGTCTAAGGGCACCTTTCTCATCATGGCCCAAATCCCTGCTTTAAAAGGGGTCCCCAGGATGGAAATTTTTCTGAGAGATAGACCATTGTTCTATTGAGGGCTTCCTTTCAACCAGGGAGGACTGTTTCAAATCCCTCCCTCTACCTAACACACACACACCGACACACACACACACACACGCCATGAACTAAATCTGAACAAGGGCAAAAGGAAGGGAGGGGGAAATGGCATCAGCAGCTTCAGAATCACAGCCTCCACCTGGCCATGCTCTTTGTCTCCAGTGACGAACAGGACGGTGGAATCCTCAGTCCAGCCGTCATCCCCTTGAGAGTGTAAAGACACACCTAATGCCTCTTTCTCAGAGACTTTTGGTTTCCCTTCTCTAATTTGTTCAAGGTATTTCCCCTCTCTGTCGTTCTATGACTTTTTCTCGTTAATTTTCTTCTGCTGCGTGTCTCAGACTGGCAGCTTTTTCTCAGCTCAGTTTCTAAACCCTTGAAGTCATTGCTTAAGGCCATTTGCTCTTATTCTCTCCTCAGGAAAGATCACACAAAAGCTAGTTACCAGCCTCTGTCCGTAAATTCTGCACATTCTTAAAAACCATAACCAAGAAGCCACTAAGTCTTTTCTTTTCCCCTCTGATGTGTCTGTGATACCACTTCCGAACCATTTTTATTTTTCAGCCCCCAATCTCTTCTGTGGCATGTCCTAGAAAGTCCTCTCAGGTTTTCACACCCCCACTAGGTAGGTTTGGGAGAGATTAGAAACCACATTCTAGTAGGGCTCTGGCTTCATAGGGCAATAGGCAGAGCACAGATCCCTGGGTTTAAAAAAAATAGTGAAACCCAACATGATGCCAAAGGGAATTGAATAATGAACCCTATTGGGCATTTCTTCTTCCTACTCTCATGCTGGGAATAAAGGTCTCAAATAAAGACAAGGAACACAACTAGAACAAAAAGGCTGCCTAGCAAAATGAAGGTATCTCTAGGATTAGCCATGCAGGAGGACGGGTACCAAGCACCTTCCTGTAGTACATTTCTGACTAAGTCTTTAGGAGCAACTTAATTCACTCTTCTGAGGAGAAAGCCAAGGCATTTTTAAACGCAGAGCTGTTTAGACTTGCTACTCATTCTGCAAAGTTAATGACATTTTTGAGGGTTCATTAATCTTGACAAGCTTGAAAAAAAATACATTTTCATGTTCTTGCTCTCCAACGATCATCTTTACAGTATATTTTTACATAAATAATTGGTTATGGCTCAAATTAAAATAGCTTTGACAATTACCAAGCAGGCTGAGGGATTCTGAGCTTGTTCTGGGCTATGAGATATCAGCATCCTCAGGTGCCTGGAGACCATGTGTTATCTTATGATAACGTTCAACTCATTTCTTTCTAGGCTCATAAAATACAAGTTTTTTATCTAACAGCTGAAGCGACTGTGTTCTGCTTAGATAATACTCCCTCACTGAAAAAGTAGTCTCAATGGAATTTTTTACTCAAGTATAGAAGTGGACGAGGATTCCTGTCCCCAGCGACCTGTGCGTCCTCAAAGCATGGCCTACCTGTCTTCGTGTCGCAAGGCCTGTAATGCTGCACAGACTACTGCATCCTCTCTATTCAGATCTTTCCCTTCACAGACTAGTAAGTGGTAAGCCTTCATTTCTACACAGATTATAATTTTTCTTTGTGGCATGCACTAAAGACCTCTGGTGTGATGAATTGTCATCTCCTTCAACCTCAAAGCTAACTGGCTATAAAATTATTTTATGTTCCTAGTATTCCTAGTCCTCCAGTAAAAATAGTAGCTGTAATTCAATGATGACAATGTGGCATTATTCACAACGCATTCAAACTGTACTTTCCAGTTTTAGAATGCCATCAGAGCTGCCTGATTGAAATGCAGTCTAGTACTAAACTGGGCATCCTTTTTTTCTGCATGATTCTGCATGACTCACAAGCATTTCCCAACATTTCCACGGGCTGCACGGAAGCTCCAAAGGGAGTGACACTGTACAATCCTTCACAAACTTCTACAGGGACATTCAAGAGCCAAGAATTGGATAAAACTATTAAAATTAATGCTGGTTAAAAAATGAAAACAAACAAACAAACAACTCATGTAATGAAAATATATTGGTAGTTTTCCAAAGAGAAAAGGTGATGTCTGAAGATACAATTCAATTTCACTGGCTGGTTTCCAAAGCAAAATTCCTAAATCGATGACATGGACTTAGACTAACAGTGCCCATTTTAGGGAGGTAGAAGGGAGGATGGGGCTTTGCTTGCTTATTTATTGGAGAGTCGAACTTGTTTTGTGCTGTTGCTAAAAGCACATTTATATGCCCCAAGCAAAATCCGTTTATGCATAGATGTCTCATTAATCTCTCTTCCACAGTTTGGAAACGTCTCTATATTTAGATTCAAGAGACTATAGTTTTACAGTGACTTTCTTTATTGTATTCCGCCTCTCTGACTCTAGCACACAGTCAGACATTTTATTTTACCACCTCTTTTCTCGGTCTTTGCCTTATTTCATTCTCATGTATTTCCCATAATCTTTTCCTCTACCGTAACCTTATAAGACTTTGCCCAATGGCAATATGCCCAACCCAGCTGGCAGTGGAGTATTCAATACTAAGTCCTCTAAATACAAGCCCTCTGGCTCTGCAATATAATTGAGCCACACAGAAAGTCCACATATTTTAATGCTGATTCAGCATATCTAAGACATACAGACATGAACTTGATTTACACCTGTATCTCAGACCTTCTTTCCTTTATACTTGTTTTGTTTCCTCAAGACTACGCATGTAAAATGTGAGCAGATTTGCCACCTCATTGAATATTTAACACTCACTCATTAAATCACTTTACTGTCAATAGATTTGTCAGCAGATTTTGTTCTAGGACCCAAGGGGAGGAAAATGGCAACAATCTGATAGCTAAAAAAGGCAACCTCCAACAATATATATCTTTATTTCATTATTATACATTGTGTGCCTTCCACCATTTCCCGAGCACTTATCGTTGCTAGAAAATTAGTGTAATCTAGACCTATGAGATGCATTTTGTGTTTCACTATTAAATAAAGTCATTTAACAGTGTATAATAAAGCTAAATTAAACATGCCCCAGGATAATTATCTTTAAGTATACTTACACTCATCCGGAGAACACATTATTTTCAATCTTATAATGCAACTTCTTTCAAATAGACACCTAAATGCTAATATTCTCCTCTGAGTTTAACATTTCCTGGACTGATAATCAGCAAACTGGAGTTATTGTCATTCATAAAATTAGGTCATGTAGGTCATTGACTAATCTTAATAGTAAGACATTATGTGTAACTTTGGACTAGAATGTTTTGTTTTGTTATCACCAATTGGTAGGCCAATTTAATTGTTTAGTTTGCTTTCTGGGACCTAGGATTATGTGGCCCAAGCAGATTTTTAAAATGGCAATACAAGAGAGAATCATAATCAGTGTAATTTTATACTTGTATTTCCCTTATGTAAATACACATTTAATTCATGACTTTAGCACTTGCCGTAAAAAAAATTCAGAAACTTCTACTTTGCACTAACCTGTGCTAAACAATTTAATTGTTCCTTTTATGTAATTTGGTTTATTCCTTAGGAACCAGAATTATCAAATAATTCTGGACTCTTCCAAAAGAGACACATTAAGATGGTCCTACTAAGACCTCTCGTAAGAGACTTCTGGCAATTCTGTGACCTGCATGAAATACCAAATGGCATAAAATAAAAATGTGCATTGCTCTGAATTATCCATACGTCAGCAGGAAGCTAGATAGAGAGATTGAGTTCTGCGTCCTTTCCTACTTGCCCTCCATGTCATCAATGAAAGAACCCCTCATATGACAAAATAACAGCAGCAATAATGGTTTTATGCCTCATCTCTTAAATATTCACACTTCAGCAAGAAAGCAAATGAAAAGAGTGGTTTTTATGTGCTATGTCTAGGTGTCCTTCCAATATCATTTGAGAGAACCTTTCAAAAGATAAATAACAATCACAACAGCAGATCTATTTCAGAAGAGGGAAAGGCACCAATGAGGAAGGTGTCTAATAGAGAGATCCACAGATGAGATTTGAAATTATCTCTTGCTTGCCTCTAGTCTTGGGAAGGACCACCTCTCCCACACCAAGGACATTAATGTAAACTTGTCTGAACAGATATCATTTCACTGGCTACCTAGAAAGATCTATTTTCTTTCAATAATACTTGATGATTGCTGGTTCATCCAGAATTCCACATTACCATCTCTTCTCCTAAAATACTGCTTATGTCTTGCCCTGGCCAGGGGCCCAAATGGTTGGAGCAGCATCCCATAAACCAAAGGGCTATGTCAGGGCACATACCTAGGCTTCAGGCTCAATGTTTCTCTCTTTCTCTAAAAAAAAAATCAATAAACATATCCTCAGGTGAGGATATATGTGTGTGTGTGTGTATAAATATATATATGTATGTATATATATATATATATATGTATGTATATACAGTCAGTTATATCCTCTTCTCATTTCAGCATTTCGGCAGCTTTACCAGCTTCCTTTCATTACTGTTCCCCACTGTTTTCACTGTCATTGTAGGATCCATTTCTCACTTAGAACACACAGCCAACCATCTCTAAAGTTTTCAGAGAATAGGATCATGGCAACAAAGGATTAGGAATCAGGGCTCAGAAGATCTTGGCTCCAATCAGAGACTCAATATAGCCCATGAGTGGAAGAGGCTCAGCGAGGTTAAATATCTTGACCCAAATCCCAACTTTACCACTTTCTGGCTGTGTGAAGATAAGAAGCTCATTTAACCCGTTTGGGCTTTTACTCACCAATAAAATGGGATAAAATAATAGGCACATACCTCAAAGGGTAGTCATCAGGATTAACAAGGCAAGACATGAAAAGTATTTAGAATCATATCCAATATTCCAAGTGTTGCATACATGTTGGTTTTACAGTTGTGAGTATGTAAAACACAGTTTATTTTTGTGTTATTATTTATTAATTGTTGAATTATCTTCCATATGAACAACTATAAACCTATTTTCGTCCCATCCTGTACACACACATACACACACATAATGCTAATGGCAACAATCTCTCACGTTTCTCTCTCCTTGTCTGAAAAATGAAAAAATTAAAGCAGACTTCTCTAAAATTCCTTCTGGTCTCAAAATATCAAGAGTTTGAGTCCAATACAAACCCTTTTTCTTTAAGTTTAAGGTTTTAGTTTGCACAGAGGATGAAAGTGGAAGATCATAAGAAACATGTGACAAAGTTCCTGTCCTCAAGAATCTTAAAATCTTTTGTCTTAAAGAGTAAAACTAAGTTTTATTGCCCCTCAGACACATAGTCTCTTTTTCTTATATTACTTGATCAGATTCTCAGGAAAATGTGAAACAGTAAGAAGACTCATTTATAGAATAAATGGTATAATATATTATGAAATAACATAAAGTCACACAAATGTAAGTTAACCAGCTAGAAAAAGTGAACAATTGAACAATAATATTTATGGTGAAAATAAATTACATTTGTATTTATATTCAATTAATATTTACTGAGCATAAAAATAAATTATAGAAACCTTTAATATAAATATTTAGAAGAGGGGAAAGGCGATGAAGTGACAAAGGGACACTGCACTGGCCAGACAGCCTGAGGGAGGCATGGTGCTTCCTTGGAAGGAGATTAATCAACCTAAATTTATGAGGTAGAGTCTCCCTAGGTGTGATGAAAAAATAATCAAGATTTGGTTCCAAAAGTGGCATATCATTTAGAACTACAACTACTGCCATTATTATCAACATCCTAAACCTCAAAAAAAGCTTAAAGACATCTTGTTCCTTAAACCCACAAATTATCTAATGGCACTTAGGATAACTTATTCAAAAGTCCTCAAGAAGGAACAGGTTTGCTCCAACCAAGATCTAGAAAATATGATAAGAAGCATCCAACTGGGGACATATATAAGATCCTGGAATCAAAAGTTAAATGTTCAGAGGAGTAAACAACCCTTTCATTTTTAAGAGGAAAAAAATTTTTTAATTATTTTTACTAAAATACACTTATTTATAAGTTTTTCTTTCAAAAAAGGATATGTAAATACAAGTTAATTTTATTACTATAACAATAATAAGTAAGAAATGAGGGTATTGGGCTAGATTGTCACTAAGAAACCTTCTAATTCTAAAATTATGTAAATTGGTTTGTCTAGAAATAAAATAGTAATATGAAAATGCTGGTACATTTTCAAATGTGGTATTGCCTCCACAAAAGAAACCTTAAAAAGCTCTACTCAAGACAACCAACAAAACACCTGTGCTAAGAGAACCTGAAAATTTTTGACATATCTCTCTGATATAGACAAGAAAATCATTTCATAGCTAGGTCAATGAAATAAGTCTTCAAGATAATTCGTGCTTGGAAGAGTGTAGGGTAGGGCTGTGTGTGTGTACATGTAGAAGGTATGATATTGAATAATCAATTTTTATTTTTACTTTTTAATGAAACTAGAGCTTAATGAGGCTGAATTCAATAGAAATCAGGTCTACCTTTACACTTTTCCTATTAATTTTCCAAAATTCAGAGGAAAGAAACACAAATAAATGATTTATCTTTGAAGAAGGTAGCTTTCAACTTTAGAGTCAATCAGTCTTTTGGAAAAGCAGAAGCTTTTTAACTGTCAAATGAAATTGTCATTTTCTGTTCAGCATCCTTCTATGCTTGAGGTTGTATTGCATATTAACAATATACCTAGAGGGGCCTTAATTACTTGCTTCTTTTATGCTTCCCAAATATAACATGGAAATGACACATTGGTTGAATTAGGCCATGTGCAGGCTTATTTTCTACAATTACAGATTCAATATATTTTGTAGGAAAAGTGTGTAGTGTCTAGAGTACAAACAGTAGGATCCTGGAGAGCTAGGATTCAATTCCAGACCTGATACCAGGATCATTTATTCTGTTATCAAATATTTATTAAACACCTACTATTTGCCCCTGTCCCTCTGAAGTCTTCAATCCCCAAGAGGTGGAAATAAGGAAAAGACATAGACTAAATAAATCCTCAATTATAAGTTGTGACAACAGAGGAAGAAACAATGTTTAAAGAGAACGAATAACAGGAAGAGGGATTTTCATGGAGTGGTCAGATAATGGCCTTTACAAAGTGATGATACGTGGCTGTATGAGAACGAACATTCACATAGGGCAAGAAAAATAGCTCCAGGCAGAAGAAACCACATGTGCAGTAGTCCCGAGGCAAGACAGAGTCTGGTACTTTCAAAGAATTTGAAAAAGAAAAGTGTGAGTCAAACATACTGCATAGAAAAGGATATCTAAGATTAACAAACTACCCAGGTCCTCACGAAATAATCCACAGGAGCTATTTATAGAGTTGACTCAGATCCCAGTGGATTGTGATCACTTGTACAAGGTCTTTGGGAGTAAGGTACTCTGCTGATTTCTGGCCAAGTCTAAGTAAAAGTAACACAGTGCTGAGCAATTGCTGTATGAATTTAGAAAGGACTGTTCAAATGATTTTTTAAAATCCAGATTATTTGAACAATAATCATTCTCATCTCTCATAGTTAATCCAGGTTCATTCTTGTTAAATTATGTACTAAGGTGTTGGCAGTACCCAGAAATACTTGAACTTTTACCCTTTTCTTTAGAATAAAATTACTTCTTCTACGACAAACTCTGCCATGTGATAATGAGATGCATTTGACATTTCCCTGCAATTACGGCACTAATTCATACGTTCTGTGGTGAAATGATCTGATGACAAACCTACAACTTGCTTAAAAACGTATATAATTAGATCTGACTGAGACCAATTCCAAAGCCATGAGAGCTGTTCTCCAATCCAAAATGAAAGCGGCCTTCATTACTAAAAATAAGCCCAGGATTTATTCTGTGAAATTAGAGAGTAGAATAACAATAATAAAAATTCTCGTGTGGGGTGGAAGAGATGGGCCAGAGAGCTTTCGTAGTATGAAAATAAATATTCTCAAAATTTCTCTCCATAACTCTTGCTCTACTGTCTAGAGTGTGTTTACAATCAAAGAAGTTGCATGAAAAAAAGAGACATCTAGCTCCCAGGTCTCTGTGGTCATTTGTGCGCACACCGTGACCACGGGCTACAGAAGCCAGGTCTACGGCTAGGGTGGCCAATTGTTTGTTTTCAAGGCAGGGGCTGTTTTAGCCTTAAGCACCTGAAAAAAACAGAAGCAGCATCAAAGAGGATCACCTATGTTTTGCCAGCTAGAAATTTCAAACAAAATGGCCTGTGCCAGCAGTCTTGATCACATCTCCTTTGGTGATAGAGTGAATGAATGAATGGATGAACGCAGTACATTTGCAAGGCAAGAAAACATAAGGGAAAAACTTGTCAAAGAAGCTGACATGAGAAGATTCTGATATTCAAGGAAGGATATTGAAGAATCAATAAACTTAACTCTCCAACTTTTTAAACAGTAGATTTATCCACTTTTAATAAGCAAAACTAATCATTTGAAATTAGTAAAGAAAGAGTATTAAAAGTGAAGGAAAGAACAAGAGGCCACATACATTATTACATACTGAATCCCCCTTAGGCATTGGATCTCCAATAAGAATCCTAAAATTCACACTATTTATAACTTCATTTCCACATGAAAACATTAAACTGTAAAGTGTTTTTAAAAATAAAGAACAACAAGTCGATAAAACATTGAGAAAAATGGACAGTGGGGTAGTAATGCCTCTAATATTCATCTACTACCTTAATGAACATTCTTCCTGTAAATCACTAAAGTAAAGCTATAACCCTCTGATCTTTCTCACATCTCAGATAAAGGAGGAATGAATTAAGTATAGGTTAAGCTAAGAATATGAAGAATCATTATCAGGTATAGTAATTACTGACTTAAGTAATTAAGAGCATTTGGGGGTATCTTTATCATTTACATGACTCCTTGTGTTCACCTACAAATGGCTTTTTTTCTTCTGGGATTTCCGAAAAAACACATCGGGAAAACAGCTTGTGTGTGTGTGCACCTGCGTGTGTGTGTCAAAAGGACTGTCTATGGAGGTAAAGTTTACTACTTTTGAAAAGAGCATTTTTCTCCAAACTGTTTCAGGTTACACTGAAGTCAACACCTGAAGGACACTGACTGAAACCAGTTACTCGAACCCTGCTTCATGCCCACTGTCCGCATCTATCTCACCTCGCCACCATCGCTCACTGAACAGATAACAATTTCCGAGAAATGCTTTAAATTATTTTAAGGGTTTTGTTCTCTCCCAGATCTAAGCTTGTGTGTCCCCACATGTTAGAGTGAAGCTTTCTCCCTCTTGGTTTCCATTGTTTTCTCTCTGCCCTTCAACACTCCTGACCAAGTCCACTCCTGACCATGTCCACACCGTTATTCCAGTCTGTGCTTCCAACAGACAGAAGGCAGAGGCCAGAGAGACAGGATGACACAGCCTTAAATATTGAGATCTTATAGGTATATTTTCAAAAACAATTGAGAAAGTATTGTTACTGACACAGGAGTGTATCTATAAGGAATCACAATGCAATAGTGTTAAATAGCGCAGTCTATTTTGGTGAGACTGTGCATGCAATTTGGCCAACAGAGGTAGAATGGGGTATAAACAGGGTGTAACATTATGGATGAACTACAAATAAAACATTAACACTAATTTAAGTTCAAACAAAATAAACAAAATGCTCATTCAAGTTCATGCTAGGAGCACAGAAAATAAAATTATTTCTACCCGGGGTGGTCAGGGACACGCATATTCTAGGTGAGCATAGCCAACACCAAGGATGATCTGCCCGGAATCCCAGTTCCCTTTCTTCGTTGCTGGAGAACCCTGATTTCATCCAGTATCTACCCTTCTCTCTTATTCTTCAAAAGTAAATCCGTTTAATGTAAGGCAACCACAGTAATCCCTTTCCCCTTCCCAGGGGGTAATTTAGTCAGGGGCACTACAGCTCACTCCTGGTAAGTGAACTGTGAGAGGAAGTCTGCTGAGCTCTATGGGGAGGATTTCCCCACTCTGAAAAACAGACCTGTGGGAAAATATGTATCTTTTTCAGCAGGACATTGTTATGACTGGTTGTGATGCTATCTTGCAACCACAGAATAAATCAGCTTGAGGTAAAAACTGATATACTAGGATTCAAAGAGTTTTCAAATGGCAAGAACCTGGTTTCTCAATGATGTCAATGAGATTTCAATTAACCAACCCCAGAAATGCTAGGTTCCATAATACATTTCTCTATTAAGTCATGTGAGTTTGGGATTTTCTGTTACTTGCAGAGAAGCATGAGCATGAATTCGGTATAAAAAAGGGGAGGGGCAAAACAGGTATAAAAAAGAAGATACATAAAGTCAAAAAATGAGAAAGAACCCCTCAATTGGATAAAACTGAATGAATTAGTACAGTTTTGACTCTTAAAGAGCTTCCTGGCTCTAATCTATGATGCTATATTTTTCTCAAAAGTATACACAGCTGTGCTCAGAAAATGTGTAGCGTTTAAAGTGTTACAGAGTTTAACAAACTCACGTGCACACACGCACTCGCACACTTACACAGTGTTAACTAGGGTTTTGGCAATGCCACAGGGTCTGGAGGAAAACATCAGCTTATATGAGAATATGTCCCTTATCTCTAAAGAAAAGTGATTTTGTCCTAAAAAGGGAAATATTTCATTCCAGTATGTTTTCTAGAAGGTAGACTATGGGGTTTTTGCTTCTTCCATTTTTTATTGTACCTTTTGTTTTATTTGTTGTTACCCTGAGAAACACTGGACTTTATTTTAGTGGCTTCACAGTGTTAAAAACGTGTCTCAAGTAGTCAGTAACTGACTGGACCCAAGGGGCATGTTACTTGTTTTAATGAAACTGGAGTGTACCAGGCCCGAGGTTCACGTCGCAGCGGAGGGGATTTTTGGCCTGCTTCGCTCTTTTGCCTCATCCCTCAAGTATCACATGTCAAAACACCACAGTGAGGAGGCTGGCCTGCCAAGCCAAATTTTTCCCATTGAAATGCACATCATGCGTAACATTCCAAAGGTCATTCTCTAGACTTTGTGCTTTTAAATGGTAACTGAAAAATGAAATGAAAGCATCTAGTCTGTCAAAACCTTAGTAACATAAAAAACATTTTCTGAGAATGTATGAGAAGGTTTATTCAAGAAGGCATTTATTGAGGTCCACTATTTGCCAAGTGGCTATCACAGTATCTGGCACAAACTAAATTAGTTGAATAAAATTAGTTGAATAAACAAAGATTATAAAAATGAAAAGGAAACAGTTCCTTACTACAAAGAGAGTATAGTCTAATAAGAGAGACATGCACGGATGTAACTATAAGACAAGGTATGAATTTTATAAAGGAAATACCTAGTGCTAAGAAATACAGTTACTAAGTACACATAGCTAGGACTAAGGCAGATTTAGCCATAAAGGTCATAATAGGGACATATTGTAGAACAGGATTGGAATTAAGGGTGGATCACGCTCCCAATCTGGGAGAGTAGAAAAAAAAGGTGTATTTATTTATTGTTTTTATCTGTTCAGTATCTCTTCCTCCTTCTTTTGGCAACAAATCCCACCTGTGCCTGCCTGACTGCAGTGTCAGCACATTTAAACAGACTGGGTCAATAATGCTACCCATCCAGTTAGGCACAGTGGGCTGGATGAAGGATGGGCAAATGGTCCAAAGTTGGAAGGATCAGAACCCTTGTCTAGGACTTTTGTATGTGGAAATAGCAAAGTAGTACCCCTTATTATACGGTTACAAACCTCTTCATGTTTAAGTCCTGAAATGCCAAAGGCTATGTCCTTATCATATGTAAAGACCTGTGTGTCATAGAAGAAAATAAAGTCAAAATGGGAAAAGAAAAAAAAAAAGGAAAAAGTATTATGGAAGAACCGAAATGGAAGAAGTTATCTAGGTTCCTGATTCCATACCCATCCAGCTTCATCATTGCCCTTCACAGTTACTTGACCTAATAAAGTCCGTTTTGTTTGTTTGTTTAGGCTACTTTGTATACATTACTGATTTTTGAAACTGAAAGAACAATAATACATAGAATACCAAAGGATCTCAAGCATTTGTCTCTCTTGACAATTTTTTCCTTATAATTAATCCTGGGAAGCATTTAAACTTTACATATCCAAGCCAATTGTCAGAAAGGACAAAGTATAATGATATACCAGTTAGTATATAAGCACTATCAACATATATGTATCCAGCAACAGAGCCTAGAAATACATTATGTAACACTGACAGAACTGTAAGAATACATGATCAATGAGCAACAATGACTAAAACTAGCAAAGAAGAAACACATATTAATTGCAAGAATACAGCAATAGATTTGCAACATAATGGTCAGCCACAAGACCAAAAAGCAGTGTACAATATGTAGCTCTTCAAAATCCCGAGAAAAAAATAGCCTTTAATACAAAAATTTATACCGAGCTAAACTGCCCTCTAAATATAAAGATAAAGTACTGATATTTTCAAAAAATACTGATATTTTCAGATATGTAATGACAAATAGAATGTAAAGCAAACTACCCATAAGTAAAATAATTACTTGAGAATATACTTTACCTGGGAGAAAAGAAAGCCCAAAGGTGTGGTTTACAAGAAACAATGAGAACCACAAACACTTTTTTTGAGTATTACTATATTTAATTATTAATGACTACCAAAAGTAACCTATTTTATGTGTTTAAGAATAAAAAAACTAAAATTCTAGACAACAAAACCAAGAAAGAAACATGAGAAAAAAGATGCTAATCAGTGGGTATTTGAAGCAGCTAAGATTCTTGTCATGTTTGGGGGGTTGGATAAGAATACAATCTAACTTTAAAACTGTTAGAAAAAACCCTGACTGGTGTGACTGAGTGGATTGAGCACCAGACTGTAAACCAAAGGATCACCAGTTCATTTCGCAGCCAGGGCACATGCCTGGTTGTGGGCCAGGTCCCCAGAAGGGGGTGCCCAAGAGGCAACCACACACAGTGATGTTTCTCTCCCTCTCTCCCTCCCTTCCCCTCTCTAAAAATAAATAAATAAAATCTTTTTAAAAAAGTAAATGTAAAACCGTTAGAAAAAAATCATGATTACCTATAAATTAAGACTTCCATTTCTGACAATACGTTGAACTGAAAAACCTGAAAATATACTATTTGTTCATTCAATAAGTATTACTTAAAATGTAGCTCTGGGCCCGTGGTTCCCAGCAGGTCACATGTAATGAAACATGTACATTGCACATACTCAGTGTGTGAATTTTCCCTCACCCACACATCTCATCTTAAATATGTCTAAGTCAAGGAACCAACAATAAACTTCCAAAATAAAACTATTGAAGTGGTAGTACCATTTTCCTAGAATATGATGGTGTTTCAGGCAATTTAATCAAAATTTCCTCTTTACAAATTTGAGTATTACATTGTACTTTTAAGCTATGCATAGAAAAAGAGAGCATTATTATACTGTCTGTCTTAAATCTCTACTTTCCTTCAAATAATAGTAATTTTCATGTTTGATGCTAACATTTGCATGTTAGTACAGTTATTTTTACTTTCATCTTCGAAAATATTTTCTACCTTCATAATGCAATTGTAGCAGTGCAATCAGTCTAGGTTTTTGCACAAAGGGAAAAAAGTCAGACATGCTCAGTGGAAAAAAGTAAATATTATTATCAAAATCATATTCTTTAAACCAGCAGGCATGTAAATTTTCCATGACATAAATTTAATCTAGTTATAAATTTGTACTATTTTCAACATGAGAGAACTCATTCATAGTTTTACACTTTCCTTCTCAAATGACAAAATTACATGCGGTATATAAAGTCAAATTTTTACTATCAGCAAATATAATCAAAACAGTTTTGCCTAGTATTTTGAATATTTGGCAATATATTTTATACACTCAAATAAGACACAGGTGACTGCACCTGTAGCTAGGCAACTTTTTGTTGTTCTACCCCTCTTTCTGCTTAAATAATGGCAAGAATATTTTTTAATACTTTTTCAGTTCAAGTGAACACACGCAATCCTTTGTCAAATGTACAGATGTGGCTGATGTAAAAATGCTTTAAAAAATCGTTACCCATGACGGTAAAGAATATTTACCTTTGCCCCTTCTTCCTGGGCACACAATGATACTATACTTTCCAGCCCCCAGTAGGTGTGGCCGTAGGACTTAGATCAGGGTTGTGGAATATGCGCAGAAGTGAGAAGCCCCTCCCATAAAACCCTCCCATCCAGTATCTGATTGTCAATGCCTAAGTGTTCACGGAAGCTACCTGTTGGAGCCCGCAAACCAATGGATGTCAAGATGTTTGAATGACTGTGTGGAACAAAGTACCCTTCGCCCTGATTTTCCCAACCTGGATACCATTGTGAACCCACATTGCTGTTATGTGAGCAAGGAATATACTTCCACTGTGTAAACCCATGACAATTCTAAAACTTACTTGGTATAGTAATTAGACTATTGTAATCGATACAGAAAATCATTCCTTCAAATGGGTTATTGCTGAAACATCTAAAATATGTCATTGGTTTTATAGCCAGGCAGTGGATAGTAAGGAAGTAATAATGTCAGAGGCTAAAAGAATGGAGGCTCTTGGTATACAGTGGTAAAACCTTTGGTGAAATCATTGCCTGCAAAAACACACAAAATAAATCCAGTGCCCACTGAATCTGCAGCTCTGCCCAGCCAGAGATTCCATGTCCCAGTCCCCCTTGCAACAGCATAGAGGCATGGAGCTCGCTTTCCCCAGAACAGGAGTGAAAGTGATCTCTGCCATCACTTTCTTCCTCTTCATGTCCTTTCTACCAGCGCAATCTTGGAAGCTACGTGTTTAAGATGTGGGATCCACCAAATGGAAGGCACCTAGGTGTCCAAGTCACTCCCTGGAGGATAGACAACTCCATCAGTTATAAATATGGGGTTTTTTTCACTTTCTTTGAAAAAGAAGCATTACACAGTTTTAGAATTTTTGTTACAGCAGATACCTTAACTGATAAAACACTCTGAGGCTAATTTGTAAAAATGAACTGAATCATTTCTACTCATTAACACAATTATTGGTGAGGAAACTTGAAAACATCAAATCACTAAGCATTTCATTTCAAAGTCAGTATGGTGGGTACAAGATTAAAGCTCTACCTTTTACTAGTGGTAATATTGCCTTGAACAAATAGATTTATCATCTTGGAGCCTCCTTGTTCTCATATATAAAATGGAAGAAACTGCCCTACTTTGTAGAGTTACGATGACAATATTATAACATACACAACTGCTTAGGGTGATGTTCAACATTAAGTAAAGTGCCTAGTTGATTCTCTTTCCTGTCCTGTATTAATTTCAAGGTATTAAATGTACCCTTCAAAATTAGTAGTTTATATTAGTATACAAGGTCTGTCCAGGAAAAAGTTTAACCATTGTTAACATAATGAGAACAATTTGGGTGACATCGATATGACCTGGCAGCCAAAGAAAGTGGACTGGAATGAGCATGCATAAATGTTGAAGACTTCACTATACTAGTCAGTGGTAGGTGGGGTGTGGTAGATGCATGTGTACTTGTGTGGCCATCACATTCAAAATGACTGAGCAAGTAAAGCAACAAATCCACACCAAATTTTGCATTAGGCTTGAACATTCCTCCGTGGTGACTATTCAGATGATTCAGAAGGCCGCAGCTATGGGCAACTGGTGATTGGAAGCTTCATCATGACAACATGCCTGATCATGCATCTTGTCTTGTGCAGAGATTTTTGGGAAAACATCAAATCACCCAGGTGACTCAACAGCCCAGATTTGATGCCCTATAACTTCTGACTTTTCCCAAAACTAAAATCACCTTTAGAAGGGAAGAGATTTCAGACCACCAATGAGATTCAGGAAAATATGACAGGGCAGCTGATGGCAATTGGAAGAACTATGTGAGGTCCCAAGGTGCCTACTTTGAAGGGGACTGAGGCATCATTGTCCTATGTACAATGTTTCTTGTATCTTGCATCTTCTTCAATAAATGTCTCTATTTTTCATATTACATGGCTGGATACCTTCTGGACAGACCTTGTATAAGGTAACTCCTGAGAAAAGTTAATTTAGTAAAAGACTCCAATCACTGGATTAGGTGAACATTAGTAACACAATACAAATACAGAGTAAGAGAGTGAAGGAGGGACAAAGAGTCAGTCATCCCACCACATCTCTGTGACAGTCCCTCTGATCATTATTTCTCTCTTACCTCGCCATCCCTCTGCCCCTCCTCAGTCTCATCACAGCCTCCTTTGCCTATAGGCAGTAGCAGAATAGATAATGGATCAGATATTTTTTTGTCAGCTGAAATTCTGTTACTACATTCCCCCAACTTGCACAAAACTAAAGATACCAGATCTTGCTCCCTTTTCAAATCCATCTCACTTTAGGGTGAGCTTTCTGGCAGGCCTAACCGATCGTGATAGCAATACTTTAATGTTGGCTAAGCATTCTATAAGGTTCAAAGTACTTTCACAACCATTTTCTCATTACAATGAAGGAAACATAATGAAAGAATACGCACTAGGAGTAAAACCCTGCAGTCATGAATTTCACGAGCCAAGAAGAGATTATGGCGGTTTTGTTAGTCACCGATAAGTGGCCACCTCACCCCAAACATAGCTGAAATAGTTTACACTCCAGGTTCTTACAGAGAGTATTCTTGCTGAGTAACTGTGCTCCTCTGACAAATTATTATGTGAATCAAAAGCCCCAGGCATAGAGAAATGACAGATGTCAATGAAGAATGCCATAGCCAAATGCTTAATAAAACAACATTATAGAACAAAATAACTTTTGTTCTTTTAAAAAAGCCTTTCTCTCTAGGCACGCATGTGCTGAAAATGCATATAACAAGCCCCAGTTGTACATACAAAGTTAATCATTTAGATACAATGAGAATAAAATTACTAAAGTCCTTTGTGATGAAACAATGCATAAGATAGATTCAAGTCTTAAAAGCAAAGTGTGAAAATCAGCACATGATACTCAGTGAAATACCAACAATGCTTTGTATCACCAAAAGCAACAGAGGAAGGGCAGCAATTTTGATACACCAAATAAATGGCCAAGTTCTGTACTGACCACGCCGCCTCCACCTCCCCCACCCACCATGGAGCTTCTGAGCACACAGCTTGTTTCAAAATCAGTGGCAGTTCTGTACCTGTATGTCTTGCTTGCCTGCAGAGGGAGGCAGAATTGGCCGAAGGAGACTAAATAATGCTGATCAAAGGACAGAAAGATATTCTTGCCTGTACATCTGACAGCATGTTTTTAGCCAGCAGCATTTTACTTTATCATTGCCTCGTGGGAAATCTGAACTCACATGAAATTAGTCAATTATAGTGCCAACCACCCTGTGGACCCTCGGTTAATATTCATGCATGAGGAAGATAAAGATAAATTTCAAGATCCCTACTGTTTTAAATAGAAATTCAATTTTTTTGAGGGGGGTCTTCAAACTGACTTGGAAAGCATTAGTTTCAACAGTGGCTCAAAGGGGGCTTTCGCATATTTTTGAACAAGTCCAAACACTGTAACGGGACAAGCCTGGCACTGGGAGGTCAGGAGTGGGGCTTGGCGTGGCCGACAACTTGCTCAGCTGGTCCTCCAACCCCTCATCCTCTCCTGAGCCCTAATTTCTGTTTCTGGTTCACACTCTTCTTGCCCATCTCATAGGGTTATTTTGAGGATTAAAAGAAATAAAAGTACTATGCTAAAATTAGAAGTGTTATGTATCACACCACTATGTTTTATTCAAAGCAACGCTCAGCCACAGGAATAGTTACAAAAAACACATGGGCTTCCGTGAATCATTTCACAATATCTTAACTCCTTAACATCTCCTCTCAACTAATGTCAATTAATTCTTCTCCTTAATAATGTTAGCACATATTAATATTTTTAATTGTAGACACAAAATCAATATTTTAATCACATTCTCTTCAAAAGAATGCATCAATTCTTATAAGTCATGTGTTTATATATATGTGTGTGTATATATATACACACACATATATATATGTTCTGTTCAAACATATATATATATACATATATATATATTCTGTTCAAATTGCCCATTTGTGAAAGCAAGTTCTCACACGGTGACAGAATTATTAACCTGCCATAATATTTAGGTTACAATGAAAGAGAGAGAGTGTGTCTATCTGAGCAGCCACAGACCCTACTCCCCCATTCAGCCAGGCCAGTTCCCCACGGTGCATGACACAGCAGTACTCTGAGTCACCAAAGGAACAGCAGTCAGTGGACTCTAATGTGTCTATTGAGGGTACACTGGAGATGTAGAAATCCGAAAGAATATACAGTATTCTTAAAAGAGAGAGAATTTTTTTAAAAAAACACTACATTTTGTTTCTCAGAATGTCATATATTGTTTCCCTAAACACTAAGGGGAAAATATTTGCTCTATTCTTTTTTTCATTTCCTACATCCCAATGGTTCATTTTCAATACTTTCAAGAGCCAACCAAGCCATACAGAACATTCCTATGACCCTAAATTGCCAAAGTAACTTGACATATGTGTTTGTGTGTGTAATATAGTTCTCAATATAAATATAGTTAATATGTTTCCATGTCTCCCAAGGTTTCTCCTATTCCACAAATGGGTAATTCCCATGTTTATCATTCTTGTTTTGGGTTATATGAAAGTGAACAAAAGTAACTTTGGTGTTAGAAGTTAAAATAATAGCTACATTTTGGGTAAGTACTAGTAATTGGGAGAGGGTATTGGAAGAATTCTGGAGGGGCTGAAAATACATATTTTTTGATGTTAGTGGTGATTACATGAAAGTATTTATTTTGTGACAATGTATCAGCCTTCGCTCTTGTAAAATGTGTACTTTTCTATTTTCCATTCTATTCTTGATAGAATATATGTCAATAAAGTGTCATTAAAATAATAGTTCAGAACACAGAAGTACTAAAAATTGGTTTTGCAATCAAAATCCTGACTCCACATCTATATTAGCTCCAATGTTTTACAAATAAAATGTAGAAACCATAAAAATACATGTTTTCTTTCCCTTTTGTTTCAACTAAAAAATCTAAAATTTCTGTATAAAGCACAGAGTAAAGTAAGGCAATACCATAACCTAATGTGAAGCCAGTACATGTGATGTCAATGCGGAAACTTCCCTGAGGGTTAGAAATTAGTGCTAACGCGTTCTCTTCCTTGCTTTATACAGCAAAGCAAAATTTTTCTATCACCAGAGATCTACCATTCTGTCCCTCAGTTTATTAGAGGGAATGATCACTTTCTCCTTCAGATAAAGAAAAGACTACAAATAAGGGAATAAAATATTCTGAGAATCAATTATTGTTGAAGAAGCGTTAATCAAAAGAATTTAAAAATAAAAAGAAGGTAAAAAACCCTAAATTGCATATTTTAGCTAGGCCACACCTTTGAGACTTTGACCCTCGGTTTCCCTGGACCCTCTGAAGAAACCTGACTCATCCTGGAAGAGTTCGAAGAAAGCATATGCTACAATGGCAGTGACAAGCTGCGGGCGGTGGGTGGGGGAGGAAGTGGTAGGGTACCATTTGGTGTGGGGAATGGAAGCGGCTTGGACAGATTGACACAGACCTTCAGAGACTGTTAATTTTTCCAGGACACACCAATGAACCATGCCTGGCTCCTGATATTTCTCAGTGAGATGATTAATATCACTAATCATCAGAGAAATGCAAATCAAAACCACACGAGATATCACTTCACACCTGTCAGGATGGCTATCATCAATACATCAACAAACAACAAGTGCTGGCGAGGATGTGGAGAAAAGGGAACCTTAGTACACTCTTGATAGGAAAGCAGATTGGTGCAGCCACCGTGAAAAACAGTATGGAGTTTCCTCAAAAAATTAAAAATGGAACTGCCTATGACCCAGTAACTCCATTTCTGGGAATATATCTGAAGAAATCGAAACACTGATTCGAAAGAATATATGCACATCTATGTTCACTTCAGCATTATTTACAATGGCCAGTATATGGAAGCAACCCACATGCCCATCAGTAGATAAGTACATGAAAAAGTCATACTACATTTACGCAATGAAATGCCACTCAGCCATAAAAAAGATAATCTTACCTTTTGTGACAGCATGCATGGACCTAGAGGGTATTGTGCTAAGTGAAATAGACAGAAAAAGATAAATACCATATGATTTCACTTATATATGGAATCTAAAGAACAAAATAAATGAGCAAACAAAATAGAAACAGACTCAGAGATACAGAGAACACTCTGATAGTTGCCAGAGAGGAAAGGGATTGGGGGCTGGGTGAAAAAGGCGAAGAGATTAGAAGAGTTTATGCAGTACAAATTGACAGTTACAGAATAGTCACAGAGATGTAGGTTACAGTGTAGGGAATATACTTAATATCTTGATAACTATGTATGGGGTCAGGTACACACCTGAAGTATCAGGGGAAGCACTCAGCAAAGTACATGATTTTCTAAACATGTTGCTGTGCATCTGACACCAATACAGAATTATACTGAATGTGAACAGTAACTGAAAAAAATTTTTAAACAGTAAGGGTGGACTACAAAGTATCTATACTGACAGAAATTTTGAGGATTTGGAAATCCAGGTTTTATTTTTAACTCAGATGCAAAGTTTGAGTTTGAAAAGAGAAAAGAGTAAGAGAAATGGATGATTACAGGATTACGGAAGGTGATTTGAATTTCTGAGACTAAGATATCAAAACGATGAAATCTGGAATTGGGACAAAGTGCTCATGTCACAAGAACTGGAAGAATCATGTTTGCCCAGAAATTTACAGCTTTGCTCAGGGAGCTTTAAATGGAAAAATCAAAGCAGTGAGGTAAAAGTGCTCAGTGACAACTATAAAAGTAGGGTGGTTCCATTGGAGGACATGAATATGGGAAGAAGATTTGCAATGGACGAGATGCTCAGGAATTTACATGAGAAACCCATTTGCAAAGGAGCAGCAGAAATAAAAGTTATGATCCGAGGTGTCTATACTCCAAAGCAAAATGGGTAATAAATTTGAGATACTAACTCAAGGAAATAAATACAATTTTATTTATTGAATCAGTAAATATTTATTGAATGCTGATACACACTAAGCCCAGATTTACAGATATTTAAAAAAAAAAAAGTGACTGAGAACTCCAGTGGCGGAGACCTACAGTCAGTGGATGAGGCAGATTAGGGAACCAACATTTATAGTATTTTAAGTTCTGCTAGAGATACATGTGGATTTCTGTGAAATAAGGGATGAAGAACAACAAACTCAAGCCCAGGGTTAGGAAAAGCTTAAGAGTAGGTAAACCCTGAACAGAGTCTGAAAGGGCAGAAAGGGCAATGGTGTGTTAGGCAAAGGAAAGAGTGTATTTCTAAAATTTGATAGGTTAAATTTGCAACCTGATTTCAGAGATGACTATGTGTATCTCACAGACTGATGGCTGCCAGATGGGAGTGGGGTTGGGGGACTGGGTGAAAAAGGTGAAGAAACTGAGAAGTAGAGGTTGGTAGTTACAAAATAGTCACAGGGAAGTAAAGTACAGCATAGGCAATCTAGTCGATAACATTATAATAACTATGTATGGTGCCAGGTGGGTACTGGAAACAACAGGAAGAACATTTTTAAAGTACATGATTGTCTCACCACTATGCTGTACACCCAAACTAACATAAAATAATATTACATGTAAACTGTAATTGAAAAAAATTAAAATTAAAAAAAAAGAAAAGAAAACGTATACCTAAGTGAAAGCAAACCTGGATTGGAAAAGGAGCAGTGCTGTGGATGGAGAACTGGAAAAAGCATAAAAGGAGGAAGGAAGAGAACTGAGACTATTCAGAGCACATGCCACAGGCCATTTGGCCATTTGGAGAATGTGAGGGTCACAGCCTGATCCAGACCTTTTAAAGGCAAAAAGGAAATGAAAATGTAGACTTACTGACCATCTACTGTGTAGCTGCTCCACACATTCACGTATACTATCGAGATATGGTCATGATGGCGGATTTCACATATCTGGGCATCTCAAAGACCCCTGTTCGCTAAAATCAATGCATCTGCTAAATTCTCGGTCTGCCTTGATAAGAGTTCCTGTTTGAGAAGTTAGAAGACAGAATAAAGATCCCTGCTCTCTGAACCCAGTTCTACTCAACAAATATCAGAAAATTGGTTAATGAAATAGAAGTGGTAGAAACACTGAGGAAAATCCAAAATGCTATCTTAGATCTTATTACAGTCAGGGAGAGGAACGCTCTCGGTAGCCAGACTGGTGTTCTAAATAGAGTCAAACTGGTAATTGGACAGTACTTCCTAAACCTGTCAAGTATGTGGACTTCTTTTTCGACATAAAACATTTTACAGACCTTTATAGGTTATCAGTTAATTTAAAAAATATGTAAAGACTATGGGT
Organism: Desmodus rotundus; assembly: GCF_022682495.2. NCBI lineage: Eukaryota > Metazoa > Chordata > Mammalia > Chiroptera > Phyllostomidae > Desmodus > Desmodus rotundus. Next base: position 53,688,057 of record NC_071389.1, read on the forward strand.
ATATGGGAGCTGTGGTTAAACAAACATCGCTATCATAAAAACAAATATGGTTTTTACAACTTGCTCAAACATTTTTCCCAAAAGTAATTAGGAAGGTAAAACAACATAAACTTCAACCATTACTGCTATTTATTTTTTATTAATTTTTATTGTATTTTTTCCACTACTATTTAATGCCGTTATACACCCCTCCACCCCACAATCACCACACTGTTGTCCATGTCTATGAGTCCTTTTCTTTTTTTGCTCAATCCCTCCATCCCCTAATCTGTCCACCCCGCTTAGCTGTCATCCAGCTATCTATGAGTCTGTCTCTGTTTTGTTTATTAGTTCAAGTTCAGTTTGTTCATTAGATTCTACATGTGAGTGAAACTTGGTGTTTGCCTTTCTCTGACTGGCTTATTTCACTTAGCATGACGTTCTCCAGGTCCGCCCATACTATCGCAAAGGTTAAAATTTTCTTCTATTTATGGCCAAGTAGTATTCCATTGTGTAAAAGTACCAATGTTGTTTTATCCACTTCTCTACTGAGGGACACTTGGCCTGCTTCCATATCTTTGAGATTATACATAATGCTGCAATGAACATAGGGGTGCCTATGTTCTTTCAAATTAGTGTGTTGGGTTCCTTCAGATATATTCTCAGAAGTGGGATTGCTGGGTCAAAAGGCAGAACCATTTTTAATTTTTTGAGTTACCATCATACTGTTTTCCACAGTGGCTGTACCAGTCTGCATTCTCACCAACAGTGCAAAGGGGTTCCCCTTTCTCCACACCCTTGCCAGAACTTGTTGTTTGTTGATTTATTGACGACAGCCATTCTGACAGGTGTGAGATGGTATCTCATTGTAGTTTGAATTTGTATTTCTCTGATGATTAGTGCAGTTGAGCATCTTTTCTTATGTCTGTTGACCATCTATATGTCCTCTTTGGAGAAGTGTATATTCAGGTCCTTTGCCATTTTATTAATTAGGTTGTTTGTTTGTTTGTTTTTGGTGTTGAGTGTTGTTTAAGTTCTTTATAAATTTGGGGTACTAATAACCCTTTATCAGATGTATTGGTGAATATGTTCTCCCATTATGTGGTTGTCTTTTTATTTCGTTGATGTTTTCCTTTGCTCTGCAAAACCTTTTTAATTTGCAGTAGTCCCATTTGTTTATTTTTTCTTTTGTTTCCCTTGTCTGGGGAGATATATCTGATAAAATATTACTATAAGCAATGTAGAGATTTTGCTGCTTGTTTTGCTGCTAGGGTTTTTATGGTTTCAGGTCTAACATTTACGCCTCTGATCCATTTTGAATTTATTCTTGTGTGTGGTGTGAGAAGATGGTCTAGTTTCACTTTTCTGTGTGTATCTGTCCAATTTCCCCAGCACCATTTATTGAATAAACTGCCTTTAGCCCATTGTACGTGCTTGCCTCCTGTTGAGTATTAATTGTCTCTAAAGGTGTAGGTTTATTTCTGGGCTCTCTATACTGTTCTATAGATGTATGTGTCTGTTTTTATGCCAGTACCATGCTGTTTTGACTATTATGGCCTTATAGTATAATTTCATATTAGGTAGTGTGATTCCTCCAACTTTGTTCTTCTTTCTTGGGATCACTGTTGCTACATGGGGCCTTTTGTGGTTCCATATAAATCGTTGAAATATTTGTTCTAGTTCTGTGAAATACATCATTGGAATCTTGATAGGAATTAAGTTAGATGTATAGATTGCTTTAGGTAGTACAGACATTTTATTTATTTATTTATTTATTCTGAATGATTTTCTGCTTTTTGTATTTTTTTCTTTTTTTAATTTTTAAATTATTTTATTGTTGTTCTATTACAGTTGTCTGCATTTTCTCCCCACCAGTAGTACGGACACTTTAATGATGATAATTCTTTCTATTCGTGAACACAGTGTGCACTTCCACATATTTGTATCTTCTTCAATTTCTTTCTTCAATGTCTTATAATTTTCCTAGTACAGATCTTTCACATCATTGGTTAGGTTTATTCCTAGGTATTTTATTCTTTTTGAAGCAATTGTGAATGGGATTGTTTTCTCAATTTCCTTTTCTATTAGTTCTCTATTGGCATATAAAATTGAACTAATTTCTGGATATTAATTTTGTATCTTGCTACTTTGCTGAATTCATTTATCAGTTCTAGTAGCTTCTTGGTGGAATCTTTGGGGTTCTCTATGTACAGTATCATGTTGTCTGCAAATAAAGACAATCTTACTTCTTCCTTTCCAATTTGGATGCCTTTTATTTCCTCTTCTTCATGTCTGATTGCTGTGGCTAAGATATCCAGTACTATGCCAAATAAGAGAGGTGAAAAAGGACATTCCTGTCTTTTTCCCAATCTTAAGAGAAACACTTGTAGTTTTCACCCATTGCTGTCATAGGTTTGTCACATGTGGCCTTTATTATGTTTAGGTATATTCTCTCTATTCCAACTCTGCTGAGAGTTTTTATCATACATGGGTGCTGGATTTTATCAAATGCTTTTTTTTTTTGCATCTATTGATGTGATCACATGGTTTTTATCCTCCACTTTGTGTATGTGATTTGCAAATTTGTACCAACCTTGCATTTCTGGAATAAATCCCACGTGATCATGATGTAAGATCTTTTTGATGCATTTCTGTACTAAGTTTGCTAATATTTTGTTAAGGATTTTAGCATGAATGTTCATCAGGGATATTGGCCTATAATTTTCTTTTTTTTTGCAGTGTCTTTATCTGGTTTTGGAGTTTGGATAACGCTGGTCTCATGAAAAGAACTTGGGAGCCTTCCTTCCTCTTGAATTTTTTGAAATAGTTTGAACAGGAGAAGTATTAGTTCTTTTCAGAATGTTTGGTAAAATTTACCTGTGAAGCTATCTGGTCCAAGTCTTTTGTTTGTTGGGAGTTGTTTGGTTTTTTTTTAATTACTGCTTCAATTTCACTAGGTGTAATCTGTCTATTCAGATTCTCTGATTCTTCCTGATTTAATTTTGGAAGATTGTATGTTTCTAGGAATTTATCCATTTCATCCAGGTTGTCCAGTTTGTTGGCATATAGTTCATAATATTTTCCTCCAATCCTTGGTGTTTCTTTGGTTTCAGTTGTTTCTCCTCTTGCATTTCTGATTTTATTTATTTGGGTCCTCTCTCATTTTTTCTTGATGACTCTGGTTAAAGGTTTGTCAATCTTGTTTATCTTTTCAAAGAATCAGCTTTTAGATTCATTGATCTTTTGTATCATTATTTTAGAGTCTATTTCATTTATTTCTGCTCTGATCTTTGTTATTTCCTTCCTTCTACTCACTTTGGGTTTTGTTTGTTGTTCTTTTTCAAATTCTTTTAAGTATAAAGTTAAATTGTTTATTTGATTTTTTGTTGTTGTTTTTTTGAGATAGGCTTATAATGCTATGAATTTCCCTCTTTGGATTGCTTCCCTGTGTCTCACAGTCTCACAGATTATGGATTTTTGTGTGCTCAGTTTCATTTGTTTCAAGGTATCTTTTAATTTCTGCCATGATGTTGTTTTTGACCCATTGTTTAACAACATGTTATTTAGCTTCCATGCTTTTGTGTGTTTTTCAGTGTTCTTCTTGTGATTGATTTCTAGTTTCATAGCATTGTGGTCAGAGAAGATGGTTGAAATTATTCCAGTCTTCTTAAATTTACTGAGACTTGTTTTGCATCATAACACGTGACCTATTCTAGAAAATGTTTCATGTGCAATTGCAAACTATATATTCTGCTGCTTTGGGGCAAAATGCTCTGAAGATATCAATTAAATCCATTTGATCTAGTGTATCATTTAAGGCCACTGTCTCCTTGTTTATTTCCTGTCTGAAAGATCTATCCATTGAAGTCAATGGGTGTTAAAATCCCTGACCTCACTGTAGTTTTGCCAGTCTCTCCCCTTATGTCTGTCAAGATTTGCTTTGTATATTTAGCTGATCCTATGTTGGGTGCATAAATATTTACTAAAGTTATATCCTCTTGTTGGAATGTTATTTTTATCATTATGTAGTGTCCTTCTTTGTCTCTTACTGTAACCTTGGTTTTAAAGGCTATTTTGTCAGATATAAGTATTGCGACCCCAGCTTTTTTTTCCTTTCCATTTGCATGAAATACCTTTTTCCATCCCTTTAATTTTAGTCTGCGTGTATCTTTTGATCTGAGATATGTTCTTGGAGGCAGCATATATATGGGTCTTGTTTTCTTATCCATTCAGCTAATCTTTGTCTTTTGGTGGGAGCATTTAAGCCATTTACATTTAGGGTGATTATCAATAGATACATATTTAGTGCCATTTTATTGCTAGAGTATTTTCCTGGGTTTTCTTCTTTCTCTTCTTCTTAAAGCAAGCTTTCCCTCAGGCTAATACCACTTGGAGAGGAGTGCTCTGCCTGAGAAAGATGGCTCCTGCAGTTTGGGGAGTGACTCAGCACAGGGATCCTGGGGGCTGACCCCTCAGATAGCTCTCGCCAGAGCCATCAGCCCCAGACTCACCTTACACATCTCTAGTCCACTCTACCCTCCCTCTGTAGGAATCCAGGGTAAGTGGCTGCAAATAAAATTTTGTGCATTGGCCCTTTAAAGAGTCTCTCTGCTTCTCCAGCTGTCTCTCCATGGTGGACAGAAACACCAGCTGCTTTTCACAACTGGATTTATCTGGGTTCTTTTCCCAGCTCTGTGCTGTAGGCTGGAGAGCCCAGCTTGGGGTTTAGAGCCCACACTTCTCAGGAGGAACCCCCAGGCTGCTGAAATATCCCTTGGGAACTTCAGCTGCCACCCGTGGTGGTCCAGTCAGCCCTCTTGCACCTCATCCATGCTCCCTACCGGTCACTATGTGGCGAAGTGGTTTCTTTTTTCTGTCTTTGGTTATAAGGCTTCTCTCCAGCTTGTGTTCAGTTGGTTATTCAGGATGATTTCTCTGTAATTTATTTGTAATTCTAGATTAGTTCTGGCAGGAGGTTAGTGTAGCTTCCGCTTACTCCTCCATCATCTTCCATTCTGGGTTTTTAAAGAACCATTACTTTTACACAGTATTAATATAGTGATGTGACTAACATGCACATCTGTGAAACCTACTCCTGTATAGTGCTATATAAGGTAGAATTCCTGCTCTTGCCAGCAAAAAGTGAACAGTCTCTCCCTTTTGAGAAGAACATTTCATCTTTGAGGCTAACCCCAGGTCATTTAGTAAATTATCTTTTCCAAGCACTAAATAGCTACTAGTTTCTAGGAGTCAATGAACCCTTTAAAAAGCAAGTGATTTACTTATTTCTCTCCAGTGAGGTCAAGCAAGTCTATTCATTAATCCCTTCATCATTCAAGTTAGTCAGGGAAGAGACACATATTATAATCCCAGTTACATGACCAGGACATTAAAGTCCAGAAGTGCTTACTGAGTGGCACAAGGCCACTGAGAAGTTATGTGCAGAGCTGGGACAGGAACTCATAGGCCTATGGGTCCTGCGCTAAGTCCACTGAGTAATCTCCTTGATGTGCTGTGGCATGGCCTCAATACATCTGAATGTGCTCAATGTAAATAAGTGCAACTCAAGTGAAAATAAAAGCTTTAAGATATGGATTTCTCTCTGAAAACATAATTCTACTTTAAGGAATTATTTTATAAATAAAGAAAAATTGACTCAAGATTTATTTAGAAGCAAAGGATTTTCAACATCTAAGATGACTGACTGAAGTTCAATAAACAGTACTAAAACCAGAAATCCTTTTCATGTAATATTAAGAGAATCAAATTTGCTCTGAACCTAGGGCTCCAAAGATGGCAAACCACATCTGGGTTTAGAACAAACATAATTAGTCCAAGTTTAAGTAGAATGACTATTCCTTCATCTCTGCAGATTACTGTGTTGAATTTTTGAGCTGTACTGAATGCAGTTTTTGATTAGTGATTCAAGCTGATTTATAAAAACATATTAACAGCAGAAAGTTTTATGCAATGATGACTTGGTGCCACACACTGTGCTGGTGTGCAGGTATGTAAACAAGACAAATTCTGCCCTTCATGAGGCTTATGACTTACTGGGAGAGACGATCAAATATGTGCATGTGTGGGCATTACAAAGGATGATGTGTGCCATGTGGGGCGATTCCTATGAGCATTAAAATTGTGTGATGGAGGGAGAGCATGATTACCCACTGTAATGTGGAGGAGAAAGCAGCTCAGATTCTCCTGGGAAAGTGGATCAGATTCTCCTGAGAAAGACTGGAATCAACCAGGCAAAGAAGGGTGAGGAGGGCAATGAATAACTATAGGATCATATTCAATATTTATATTTTCCATGTATTATTTTATGTCAGTAATTTCATTCTGTATTATTAGAAAAATAAGAAAATTTTCTATTAAAAAGTATTTGGTAACTTCTCTTACCTTACCTTTATTATTAATTTACTTGGGATGTTTACAGTATTCAGAGATCTTTTATTCATTTTTATTAATTTAATTGATTCTCACAACTCTACCAATTAGGTAGAATGATACCGTAAGGCTCATTTCACACATGAGAATCTTGAGCCTGATATGACAGGACTTGCTCACTGCAACATGGTTAGTAAACAGTGAAGCCAGAATTGAAACCTCAATCTTCTGCTGGCAAGTTACGTTCTATTAGAGACTTCAGTCTGAACTACACAGATAACATTAAACAGAAGAGAGTTCTATAGCAGCTTGTGTAGGTGGAACAACATTTATAATTTTGATTCAAAACTCATCTTAGATCCTGACTCAGATAACTGGCATAACACATTTCCCAATGTACTTGCCAATACATAGTATTTTAATGAAGGAATCATGTTTATCAGAACCCAGTCATTTGGCTTTTCAAAGTCAGATTATTGTTAGATATTTTATTCACAGAGGTCATAGTCTAAGGATGTTCTAAAGTGCATTTTTTCCCATGACCTTATCCATTTTTACTAGATAACAGGTAATATAAACTACTCTAACATAAAAGTTTAAATTAAAATATGCTGAGTTTATAGAAGAAATATAAGAGTGCTAATAGTAAGTTTAAAGCTTATCTCAAATAGTATATATATACAAGCAAATATCTATGTTTTTGTGTATGTATCTAAAACAATTCTAGTTAGGTTTAAATTCCTAGTTAAATTGGTTTCCCAATCACTCCTTTGAAAATAAACGCTATACAACAATACTGATCATTATATAATTAGAAGTCCAGGAGATGTTCCAATCCAACACACAAAAGGAAGCCTTTGAAGGGAAAATTATACAAGGTCTGTCAGGAAAAAGTCCAACCATTGTTAATATAATGAGAATGGTTTGCACAACATTGATGTAACCTGGCAGCCAAGGAGAGTGGACTGGAATGCACATGCATCAATAATGATGTGTTTATTGTACTAGTCAGTGGGAGCAGTAGCCACCATTAAGTGAGCATGTGTGGCCATCACATTTAAAATGACTGAGCAAGTAGAGCAACAAATCTTCATCAAATTTTGTGTTAACCTTGAACATTCTTCCATGGAAACTGTTTGGATGATTCAGAAGGCCACAGCTACGGGCAACTGGTGATTGGCAGCTTCATCACAACAAAAGGCCAACTCATACATCACATCATGCAGAGTTTTTTGATGAAACATCAAATCACCCAGGTGACTCAACCTACCTACAGCCCACACTTGGCACCCTGTGACTTCCAGCTTTTCCCAAAACTAAAATCACCTTTGAAAAGGAAGAGATTTCAGATGGTTGATGAGATTCAGAAAAATATAGCAGGGCAGCTGATGGCAATTGGGAGAACTGTGTGAGGTGCCAAGGTACCTTCTTTGAAGGGAACTGAGGTGTCATTATCTTGTGTACAATGTTTCTTGTATCTTGTATCTTCTTCAATAAATGTCTCTGTTTTTCATACTACATGGCTGGACACCTTCTGGACAGACCTCGTATTTTCCTATTGCCTCTTCTCTTCATTGCACAGTAAATATGTTGAATCTTATTCTAATTTTTAAATCATTATCATATAAAGAACCACTAAACTATCATTTTCTATTCAATTTCATCTTGTCACTAATAATATGGAAAAATCCAATGTATCCTGCTTGGTTCTTGTGTACTGTCTCTTCTGTAATAGTTATTAGAACCAAATATCACTAGCTAAGACTTCATTGCTCTATACTTCGAGCTTAACTTCTGAGCCCTTCAAAGCTGATCCACATTCTTCTATACTTGAGTTTCCGCCAATATTTTTTGTCATGCCACAATTCTGAGGATGACAACAGTTGTTAAAAATGTGTTGCAGTTCCTGGATAGTCAATACAGCCATCACGTAATGTACTCAGATACTCCGCATGTGCTGAAGGAGATGCTGATGTGCCCAAGTGTAAAAAACAAGATGTAACAAAAGGTATGAGTTTCTTTTGTTTGGACTCCTTCCATACACTCTAATCTGAAATAACCATTTCAAGCTCCTTTGCCGACATAAATTTAATTTGAAACAGAATTATTTTTTGGTACTTAATTAGGTAACTAGTATTTTCAAACATACAGTGTCATAAAACATACTGACTACATCATCTGAGCAGTTATTTCAGACTATGCAAAGGTAATGACTGACTTTTGATTTAAATATCATATTATTAATAAAGGTGAATTATTTACCATATTTTTCCATGTATAATGTACAGTTTTTTCCCCAAATGTTTGAGGGAAAATAAGGAGGAGTATTATATACATGGGTAGTACCTGAAATACCTTCTATCTGTTCTTGTGTTTCATAATTACTTGTTACATAAAATTTCTTGTACCATAATATGTTCGAAAATAAATGTTAAAATTCCTTTATAATACAAAAAAACCAAGTATCATAATATAAATAAATAAATAATTGAATTAAAAAATTAAAGCAAAAGATTTCTTCATGAAAGTTTGAGCCAAAAACATGGGTGCGCATTACACATGGCAAAATATAGTAGATATAATTGATCAAGGCTGAAAAAATTATAATGATGTATAAGAACAAGCCAATACCATATATCCATTACTATTTGAAAGCACCTGTTAAAACTGAAATGAAAATGTGGTGTTTGAGTATAGAAACAATAATTTTATATTGTCTGAGTTATGTAAATGTCTTTTAGGTATACAACTTGTTGATGGAGAGCAATTAATTGATTAAATAGACATGGAGAAAATCAGAAAACAATGTTTTTAATAATTGAAAAGGGGTTTTAGAAATTATCCAATCAATATTCCCATTTAGTATGTAGGACCACTGTGAAAAGCTGTTGGTTGTTTCAAAAATTTTGAATCTATCTGAAATCTGAAATTTTGTATCAATCTGAAATTTACATACCATGGTATATAATGGTTCTTACATACCAGTCTTTCTGTATGTAAAATGTGAGTTCCCAAATCACCTGTCCAAAGCACGAATTCCCAATGACAGTTAGCACACTTGGGCAGGAAACAACTTGAGATCAAGGACTATGACTTCGTTCATTCACATTGTGTAAACAAGAGAATGAACTGATAAAAGAGTGCAAGCTCTGTTTTACACTGTGACCAGAACAGCTACTATGTACGGCCACTCACATGTAAGTTCCCAGCATTCAACACAGTGTATGACACGCAAGAGCCCCACAGTGAATTGTCAAATTGACTCTCTGACTCTCTCTTCTGCAATCAGGGGTAAGAGTGCTTGAATAACTACTTTTGTCTTAGGGGTTACTGAGGGGTTATTTCACACATATCAAATGTATGAAATTTTTAAAACCATTTCAAAGGGGCTTTAAGCAGTTGACTTCTAGAATAACTCCCCCATTACGAGTCTCTAAAATAGTAAATTCCATTCATGGGGAAAATTGTACGTAGCTCTATAATCATACTTGGAGGACCAGCCTATATTTAAAAGTCTTCTTTCAAAATTATGAATCTCTGGACTTAAGCCAAGGAACTTCTATTTTTTTAATTTTTATTTATTGGTTTTAGAGAAATGGAAGGGTTGGAGAGAGAGAGAGAGAGAGAAAGAGAAACATCGACTTGTTGTTCCACCTATTCATATATTCATTGGTTGACTCTTTTATGTGCCCTAACCAGGGATCAAACCTGCAACCTTGGCACATTGAAACAATGCCTTAACCAACTTAGCTATAAGGCCAGGGGAGGAACTTCTTAACAGGAGGAACATACTAGTGAAATTTCCTTCTTTAATTAGTCCCTTTTCAAAGTAGATATACATTTAAAGCTGCTGTTGTATCAGTGACTACAACAGCTTTCCTTTCCCTTTCCTTTCAATTTCTCTGCTCTCCATGAAGTCTACAGAGGATGTGTGAGAAGCTATGGCAGAGATTCAGGAGCGTGAAGGAGCAGAGCCAAGGTGAAACTCACATTAAATACATAAAGAGAGAGAGAGAGAGAACAGAAAATACCAACGCACAATTGAAGGAAAAGAAGCAGCTACACTGCTGAATAAAAAAGAAACTTTATGACTCAAGAAAGTCAAGAAAGGGCAGAGATGGAGCATACAGTCCAAGAAAACAAAGAAGTGAACTCAGAAGTGTGAAAGAAAAGGGCAACACACGGAGGGTAGGAGAAAAGTAAGAGGGAACTTATGGTCAAGATGTCGGTGTAGGTAAACATGTCTCACCTCCTTGCACAACCACATCAAAATTACAACTCAGCCACAAAAAAAACACCATTCAGAACTGGCAGAAATCTAACCTAATGGAAGTCCTACAACTACAGCATGAAAAGAAACCATACTGACACTGGTAGGAGGGGCAGGGATGCAGAATGGGCTGGTCCCACACACATGTGTGGCAGATAAAAATTGGAAGGGATATCTCAGGAGCAAGGGGTCTGAGCTCCACAACAGGCCCCCCAAGCCAGAATTCCAGTGCCAGGGAGAAGAGTTCCCATAACTTCTGACTGTAAAAACCAGCGGGGATTGAGGCTATGGAAGACAGAAACTTCTAGAGTCCCAGGCAGTTCCTCCTAATGGTCCCACATACAGACTTACTCAGACTCACTTCCTCTGAGCTGACGGACTTAATCAGACTCACTTCCTCTGAGCTCACCGACTTACTCAGACTCACTTCCTCTGAGCTCAATGTAGAATCTAAAAAACAAAATAAACAAACAAGCAAAACGGAAACAGAATCATAGATAAAGTTTTGAGGACTGCCAGATGGGAGGGGGGCCAGAGGGGTGGGAGAAAAAGGTGAAGGAATTAAGACGTACAAACTAGTCATAGGGATGTAAAGTACAGCACAGGGAATATAGTAGCCAAAGAACAAACATGCATAACCCTGGACATAGAAAATGGTGTGGGGATTGCCTGAGGGAGTAGGGGGGCAGGAAAATTGGGACATCTGTAATAGCATAAACAATAAAATATAACTTAAATAAAGAAGAAGAGGAGGAGGAGGAGGAAAAGGAAGAAGGAGGAGACGGAGGGGAAGAAGAGACCAACAGTATTTATGTTTGGATAACTCAACTCCAGTAAGACAGCTGACAATAGGCCTGACCTGAACATGAAAAAAATAATCTCAGATAAATAGAGGGCTGTCCTACAAAACAAGGTGGGAATATACAGAAATAAACATAAAAATGAGAAACAAAAAATTGAAAAAGGAAAAATGAAAGACAAATAAATAAAAATCAAAAAGAATACTTCCCAAACATCGATGACTGTAGACTCACGATCTCTTTAAAAAGTTGATTTTCAACAATATCTTTTTCTGTTGCTAAGTTTCCTCACAAGAACCCAAATACTTATACTAAGTCCAGAAAGAGCTCTCTATTTGCAGTCAGAGGGGCAAGCTCAGCAGTCATTTTTGCCACCCCTTCTACTGGATTTCTCTGAAATTTCCCAAATATCTTAAAGTGAGAGTGGTGATTAAATCAAGGGGAGTACTGCAACCACCTTTTTACCTCTAGGAGCCATAAGTCCTAAGTTCTGATTCCAGGGGGATCTTAAAGCAAAAGGTACAGAGCAGGCATATATTGAAAAGAAGAAATTAACTGGCAGGTCTTGGTTATAAATTCACATACTTTCACACATAAGCCTTTGACACTTTAAATCCCAGGATAAATGCCATTTATAAGCAATTTAAATTCCAGAACTGTTCAAATTTCTAACACATTTGGTATATCCATCCAGTAGAAAATTAGGGAGTCATTAAAAATAGCATTCTTAAAAAATATTTAAAGAAATAGGAAAATATTCACAATACAGGTTTTTCTTAAAATGGTACTAAACTTTGTCAAATGATCCCAATTATTTAGAATACATAAGAATATATTACATATACATAGGCATATAAAATAACTTCTTTAGAAAAATTAAATTAGGTCTGGGTTGTATAGGATAGACAGTCTCTACTTCTCATTTATAGCACTCACTACAATGGTTATTATTTATTCCACAAACAACACTAAATTGCTCATTTTCTGTAATTCAGAATGACCAGTGCCTAGCTCTGGGATTGATCCATACTGCGTACTCAATAAATGTTTGCTGAACAAATTAATGAATGAAATAACAAATAAATGGAAAAAGACTGTAAAGAAACAGACAAAAATGGTTTAAAGTTGTTCTCTCAGTAGTGATTTGATAGAAGTGGTATTAATTTTCTTAAAAAATCTGTTAAAAATTCTAAAATTAGTACCTTGTATAATCACAAAAAGTTATTAATAAAAGAAGTCAATCTCCAGAGAGAGCAGAGTGTATGATTCCATTTTTATGAGAGGCCCACAACTGGCAAATCAATAGAAAAGAGGGATTAGTGGTTGCCCAAGGGAATGGAAAGTCAATGCTGGGTATTTCTTATCATGATGAAAATGTTCTAAATTTAGATTATGATTGTTACACAATTCTGTAAATATACTAAAAATAATTGAACTATACATTTTAAACAGAGTTTTATTAAATGTAAAGTACATCTCAAGAAAGCTGTTTACTTATTTTAGGTATTTTATTTTTTTTAATTAACTTTATTTTTATTTTTTTAATTTTTATTGTATTTTTCCATTACCATTAGTGAAAATTATTTTATTACAAGATTTTTTTAAAAAATTGAACCAACAAAGAGGTCTTCAGTGTTGTACCTCTGGATATATTCCTATATTTTTTTCTTTTCTGGTAACATTTTGACAAAAGGCAACAAAGACAAATTTAGCATAAAGTATGAGACAACCCATATAAGATGTATTTCTTGAGTCGTAAGCTAGGTTACTTTAAGTAGAAATCCTTCTGAATTTCCTATGTTAGTTGTACCCATCCCCCAACACACACACACAAAATTCTCAATAATAAAACATAGGAAAACCTATTACATACTGGAAAATATGCAGTATATTCTACAAACAATAAACTCATGGAACTGAAAACTATTATTTCCTCTTTTTGCCTTTAGTTTACATGTCTCTGACCATCATTCCTAAATGATAGTTTCTCTATCATTTAATGGCTCTCCAGCCACTCGGCTGAGTGACCTAAGTTCCTCATGATGCCTCTTGTGAAATAAAATGGGGAGGTGCAGTTTTCTCTTAGGAAGTAAGACATCTCTTTGGATTGCTGAAGGAAATCTCCCTGGCTACCTGTCATTTTCCTTCAGAGACTAGAGCATAGGACGACCGTGAGGTAGATGGCAAGAGTGCCACAGACTGAAGGTCATGGTGCTAGAAGCACTGGCTCCATCTTGGGGGAGGAGGGGGAGACATTGAAATGTTGCAGCCACTGAAATCGTAAAAATCAATTACTAAATCATCTCAGGATGGACACAGAAAATCATTTTTATGTATAGTCTGAAACTGACTTTGAATTTCAATCTCTTAAGCAAAGACTTCTCAGTTCTTGACACTACATAAAGTCTGATAAATTATGAGCACTTGGCTATATGATCATACTTCAAAGATAATAACATTGTGATGAAACACTCAAAATTGAAGTGAGCAGATCAATTCCAAGCTCATAAATTTGCTCAATGTAAGAATACTTTTAAAGTTCAAAATTTGAAAATATGCTGTTTTTGCTACTACACATGTTAAATATGGGCTTCCCTATTACTAAGAGAACGAGAAGAGATGGATGGCTGGATGATGGATGGATGGATGGATAAAAATAGAGAGAAGAGGTGAGGAGAAAGAAGGACCTAAGCATGGAGGGAGAGAGAAAACACTGAGCATTTCAAACTTGCAATGATAAGCCACATGCAAGAAAGCTGCTTATGACAGAAGATAATTTGGGTCTAAAGACTACTAAAAATGAAGACTACAAAGTAGTTAAGATGTATAAATTAAAATAGCACATGATAAAGTTGGGAAGATTGTTTCGCCACTTTATATTAAGCTTTAACACATTGTGAGCATTTAAAGACAACAGGGAACCAAGGTGAGAGATTTTATGTACACATTCTTTTTCAAATATGCATCACTTACTGAAAAAGAAATTCTTACTCTGGCCTATTGTAGACAACACTGCTACATGTTCACGTTTGCTTGATAGAGAGAAAGCCAAGGGCTCTTCAATTATGACTCAGCAATATATCCCCAGGCTGAGTTGTCCTGACACAAGGTCACAGGGGTTGAAACACAATAGCCAACCCATTAAAATAAAATTATAAATTCAAAATGTAATATACACACAGCGATAAACTCTGCTCAGCCTTACACAAGGACATAAAAGAGGAAAACATAAAAGTAGAGAGTAAGGTAGCACCAACTTTCAGACAACACGATAGGCATGCTGAAATGTTGCATTGAATTTGGGGAGAAAGCAACCACACAGCCATTCTTTTAAATACTATTTGCAGATAAACTAGTTTGCCAGCAAAAGAAAAAAAGCCTAAGAGCAGAGAGCTGGTGTAACCTCTGAAACAACACATGCACTGGGGTGAGGTAGAGTCAGCACTGAGGGAGGTATCCGGGATCCTCCGTCAGTCCTAATTCTATTACGCTGGGAAAAAAAAATCACAATTTCTCTGAGTTTCATTTCTTCCTCTGAAACTCGGATGTCTACCTGACTTGCCTCTTGAGGTAGTCAAAGAACTAATACTTGTGAAAATGTTTTAAAAGCCATATAGTACTATAAAATACAAAGTCTCATACTCAAAATTTAAGAATACCTTAAGAACCAATGAGAACTTCCTGTATATATATTTTAGGTCCAGATGTCTTTTTCTTTCCTGGTCTAGTATCTTCTAGGGGAAAAGCGATTCTATCATAGGTCCTTTCTGCCTCTACAATCAGTAACGACCACCATTTAGAATGAGAAAAACCTAAATAAAACTGGCTGGAGTCCAGCCATGCTTCCTGAGATTGTCATATTTAAGGTTCTAAGTTGAGCTTAGCTGCAAAACTTGAGCCAAACCTGCTCCTCCAGGGTGAGGATAGACTGACTCACTCCTCTCCCACCCCATCATCACTCAGGCATTAATTGGCAACAGTGCCGCGCTGACTCCAGCACAAGAATGTGTGGGAAATACTCTCTCCAGTCTGGTCTTCTCCCTACTCACTAGTCTTACGTCCATGTCTTAGAACCTGTCCCCAGACAACCTGAAACTAAGTTATATATGCAGCATTCTACCTCCAGAGCTTAAGATGATTTTCTTATTCTGAACAAATAGCTTTTGAGACAGAAGATAAAAGAAGGACCAACATCTCTTTCAGTGACTTAAATTGTACTTCCTTCACTTGTCCACAGTCTGTTCATTCGTTTGTCTCCTATTCTGTCCTTCAAAGTGCAAGTCATCGACATCAAGGGGAAATGGGGAGAGCAACTTTTGAAAGTAGAAAGAGGGAAAGGTGATCAGCCTCTCTTCATTTGGTTCATCTTTAAGCCCTGCAGACTCGTTAGCAAATGGCTATGATAACCTAATGGAAATATAAGTGGAAGCTAGTACATATTGAGCACCTACTGTGTGCCAACACCTAAACTAAGTGTTTCTATACATTGACATCACACAGCGAATGCCACTCACAAAATGGTAAAAATAAGTAAGAACTATGTTGGTAACAATCAAACAGATCCCAAATGATTGCCCAGAAGTCAATGGAGAGAATATACCTCTTCACCCGTTGTTTGCTGTCTCGCAATGGTGAGTATGCGACAGCGGCACTTACATGTGCCCTTCAGGTGGCAGGACACATGGACAAGACTCTGAAAGCAGACAGACCTGGGTCCAAACTCCTACTTGGTCACTTTTGGTCCTGTAATCTTGAACAAGCAACTTTTACCATTTTCAGTAAGCTAAATAAATAAGAAATTGTTTTTCATACTAAAAGACCCCACAGTTTAAGACAAATAATATAGAAAACGTAGATTTGCTGTTTTTATTCCACATACATGTTTCTAAGCCAGTGGTACTCACATAAGGACATTTGGCAATATCTGGAGACATTGTTGATTGCCGTGACTGGGGTGGGGGCGCTATGGCATCTGGGGGGTGGAGGCCAGGGTTGCTGCTAAATCTCGCTGCAGTGCACAGATAGCCCTTCTGTGAAAGGGACTATCTGAGCCAAAATGCTAATAGTGCCAGTGTTGAGAAACCCCTCTCAAAGGGAACGAAACATTCAAAGTAGAAAGCAGATAGACTGGTTGAGTCCAATTTAACAGTACAGCATCTTATTTATTTAACAGAAATACAAGCAGGGAAATATGTAGATAGAACTTCAAAAATGGTCATACACTTTGATCCAAATTACTACACTTTTAGGAATTTGCCTTCATGAAATCATAAGAAATGCACTCAAATATTTCTGTAAGACTAAAAAGATTAGGAGATTTAAAATAGCAAATAGTCAATTACAGACAGGGTGATTATAGACAAAGTGACTACAAATCTGTCTTCCAAATGGGATAACTCTGGGAGGAAATGGGTGGTGTTTTAATAATTTTTCCAGGATACTAGTCATAAGTAAGGACTTCCCTGAACAAATCTGGATATGTTGGTTCCCAGATTGCAAGGGAACAGGGAAGTAAAGTTTGCTACAAACTTATTTTAAAATGGTGTATAGCCAGCAAAAACATTTTAAAGAATGTTTAACTTCACAGTAAAGCAATAATATAATATTAGCTGTGATTTTAGTCTCTATGTCATTTGCTTCTGCTCTGTTTTGGTTATTTCCTTCCTCCTACTTGCTCTGGACTGTCTTTCTTGTTGTTCCTCAAGTTCTTGTAGATGTAAGCTTAAGTTGTTTGTTTAAAATGTTTCTATCTTTTTTAGGTAGGCCTGTATCACTATGAACTTTCCTCTCAGGACTGCCTTTGCTGTGTCCCATAAGTTTTGGACTGTTGTGAGTTCATTTTCTTTTGTTTCCAGAAACTGTTTGATTTCTTCCCTAATCTTATTCTTGACCCATTCATTGTTTAATAGCATGGTGTTCAATCTCCATTATTTTGAATATTTTTGGGTTTTTTTCCTTCAGGTTGGTTTCTAGTTTCAGTCCTGTGTGGTCAGAGAAAATGCTTGATATGATTTCAATTTTCTTGAATTTGTTGAGGCTTGTTTTGTGTCCTATAATGTGGTCTATCTTTGAAAATGTTCCAACTGCCCCTTGACCAATTTGAAAAGAATGTGTATTTTGCTTCTTTGGGATGAAAGGCTCTATATACATTGGTTAAGTCCGTTTGATTTAGGGCATTGTTCAAAGACTTAAATAAAGTCATGACACCATAAAAGTCCTAGAGGAAAACATCAATAGGAAAATCTCAGACATTCCATGCAGCAGCATCTTCAATGATATGTCCCCTAAAGCAAGGGATATAAAGCAAAGAATAAACAAATGGGACCTCAACAAATTAAAAACTTCTGCATGGCTAAATAAAAACAGCATTAAAATGAAAAGAGAAGCAACTGTATGGGAAAACATATTTGCCAATGGTACCTCATACAAGGGTCTGATCTCCAAAATATATACAGAACTCACACAACTCCACCCCAGGATGCCAAAAACACCCAATAAAAAATGGGCAAAAGACTTGAACAGACATTTATCCAAGGAAGACATATAGAAGGCCCAGAGACATATGAAAAGATGCTCAGCATCACTAGCCATCAGACAGATGCAAATTAAAGCCACAATGAGATATCACTTCACGCTGGTGAGAATGGCCATCATAAATAAATCAACAAACAACAAGTGTTGGAGAGGATGCAGAGAAAAGGGAACCCTAGTGCACTGTTGGTGGGAATGCAGACTGGTGAGGCCACTGTGGAAAACAGTATGGAATTTCCTCAGAAAACTAAAAATGGATCTGCCTTTTGACCCAGCAATTCCACTGTTGGAATTATACTCTAAGAGCCTTGAAACACCAATCCAAAATAACCTATGCACCCCAATATTCATAGCAGCACAATTTACAATAGTAAAGTGCTGGAAGCAACCTAAGTGCCCATCAGTAAATGAGTGGATCCAAAAACTATGGTACATTTAGACAATGAAATACTATATGCAGCAGAGAGAAATAAGGAGCTCCTACCCTTTGCAACAGCATGGATGGAACTGGAGAGCATTATGCTAAGTGAAACAAGCCAGGCAGTGAGGGACAAATACCATATGATCTCACCTTTAACTGGAACATAATCAACAAAAGAATAAAGCAAACAAAATATAACCAGAGACATTGAAGTTAAGAACAATCTAACAATAGCCAGAGGGGGGGGAGGGGACAGTGAGGAGAAGGGTTTTCAGGAACTAGTATAAAGGACACACGGGCAAAACCAAGGGGGAGGGTGGAAGCAAGGGAGGGAGGTGGGTTGGCTGGGGTGGGTGGGCGGGCAGTGGTGGAAAAAAAATGCAGACTACTGTAATTGAATAACAATAAAGTAATTTAAAAAAAATTAAAAAATATTAGCTGTGAAATGGTGACTATAAATTTATGTATCAAACTTTATAATATATATACTTATAGGCTTTAAAAAATAATAGAAATAAATGCATCCAAGTGATCACAGTGGTTCCACAGCTGTTAAGATCACAGGTAATATTTCTGTTTTTCTCCATATTAAAATTGCTATAATAATTTTTAAAAATCAAGAATGTGTCTTGTTCAGAAACAAAATTATGTCCCTATTGATTAGGAAAATTTTATATTTAATTATCTTAGGTGCAGTGATGGTATTTTGGTTATATAAAATGTTAACAGTGAATAATACCAGCATATCTGCAACATTTCAAGGCATTCAGGAAAAATATACTTACAAATAGTTACACAAAACAAATATAGCAAAATATCAATGACTGTTGAACCAAGGTAATGAGGATAGAAGTGTTCACATGGTATTATTCTTTCAACTTTTCTTTACATTTGATAAATGTTTATATTTAAAGTAATAGAATTATATTTGAAGTAGCAATTACATTTAAAGTAATATAATTACTTATCCCAGAGTTAACCATTGTCTTTCCGGGACCAGATATATAACAGTTACATGGAATTCAAGAACCCATACAGCCTTCCTCTCCCTCCCCATTGCTGTAGACCCACACTTGTGTTCCACTTGCATGATTCCCTCAGTCCCTGTGATATATTTCAATGGCCTGTCTACCCTCAGGTGCTACCACCTTCTCCACTTACTCCATATTTTTTGGTCCTTGTCCCCCCAAGAATAATGGGAATAGAGTATAGACCAACCAGCAACTAACTTCCTTATTGTAGCAAGATTTGGACTCAGTGCTTACCTGACTCTAGAGCCCAAGCTGCTAACAACTAACTTTTGCCACCTCGCAGGGTTAATTATGCTCTAAGAAAATATAGAGAACCAGGGAACCCCAGCTGGTCCCTTGAAGCTAAGTCTCAGGGTACCTTCTTCAGGCTCAGTCTTGCTGCTATACCTGGACCCACAGCCAACATCCATCTCCCCGTGATAATTGCCATTATGTACTCTATGTCCCCAAGGCTCTTTGTTTTTTCTGTCCTTGAAAATAGGCAAAAGAAAAATCGCTTTTTGTTTCTTTGTTTCCTTTGCTTTAACGGGTTAATTTCTAATCACAATGGAGACACAGACCCAGGGAAACTGAAAAATGGAACAAATGTAGAAAAATTATACCAACCTTAATATAGTACTCTGTCACTATTAGACTAAACTATATGAAATCACCATTATTTAAGTTTATGCTACAAAAACACTTTCATATGAAATTGATTCTGAATCCTTTCTGAGAGGGCAACTTAAAGCCTCTTTGCTTTTGCATCAGGCATGCCCATTCTTTGAATCCGGCCTTCAACGTGCTATTAAGAAAGAACAATTGCTTCCTCTTTGGAAAATGTGTATCTCTAAGGATACAATGGACTGTATGCTTGTGTCCCCCAAATTTCCATGTTGAAACCCTAATCCCCAGTGTGATGATGTTTGGAGACAGAGGCCTTGAGAGATAATTAGGTGTGAGAGTGGTGCCCTCGTGATGGGATTATTCTGTCTGTCTGTATCATGCGAGGATGTAGCTAGAAGGCAGATGTCTAGAAGAAGCCGGGAAAGAGTCTGCTCACAAATCTCGAACTCCTTGATCTCCAGAAATGTAAGAAATGCGTGCTTGCTTTTTGAGCTACCCAGTTTGTGGTATTTTTGTTATAGAAGCCCAAACTGACTAAGACAAGGGATTTTCTCAGTGAGGAGTAGCCATTCCTCCAAGGTCTTACTTCACACAAGTACATTTCCTCAAACATAAAAAAGTTTACTAAGTTGGGAAGTTCTTTCGATCAAACTTCTACATGTCCTTTTACCTAGTAAAGGCCAGATGGATTATACTCTCACACATACACAGAAAGCCAAAAAAACCTTGAAAATGGCCTACAGTGGGAGATTTGGGAACAATGCAAAAAGGGTAATACTTTTTTAAAAGTATTTCTAAACCTTAGAATGAATTAGACCTTGGACAGCACTGATCCTAGAAGAAAGAATATCTGGTGCTACACAAGAATTCAAATTTCTCAATTTCTTTAGCACCTATTGATTGTCAACAAATCCAAGAACAATTGTACTTCTTTCATTTTAAATTGATTTCTCTTTTCAGCCAGACTGTGCTTTCTGAGAGCACTGAGGCAAAGAATTCATATAATTTTATTTTTTAATCAATGTTCACAAGGACGTCTCAGTCAATGCATTACCCTTGCTCTCCATTAGACACCATTCCAAGCTGTTCACTGACCTTCTGTGTCCCATGTAATATTGCGGCACTTTTAGCCTTACAGAAAATGTTTTTGTCATTTTCCACCTTTGCTCTTTCTGTCATTTTTAAATGCCAAACTTTGTTCTGTAATTTCTCAGCTTCTCTTTTGAACTTGACATCCATTATGTGCCTTCTGCACCCTTAATTACTTTTTGTACTTTGGGGTTGATCCACATTGGTCTTTTCTAATCCTGCCACACTGATTGCTGTGCAGCAAGCCTCTTCCCCTCTAAAAATGTCTTTACATTTTTTTTTTCATTCCAATGATGACAGCCACTAAATTATTTTTTTATACTAGCCCTTTCCAGGAAATCTCAGGTTATCCATAGTTGTGGCAACTAAGATATATTCAGTAGGATCGTAATTAGTTCTTCCTCAACATTAACTCTGTACTCCAGTTTGATAGAGAAACCACAATTATATGTGTCAAGAGCAGAAAATAAATTTTCAGGAGACTATTTAGGAAGCAACAAAAACATGATAATCTATATAGACACAATAAAGAGGAAACAAAGAAAGCATTCTGGAAGAATTATAAAGTGGAAAATACTAAGGTAAAGAAGCATGTAAACAATCTTATAAAAAGCGAGGGTAAATAACGTTAGTGTTTAATATGTCAGACACAAAAGCACAAGCTATTAAGAATGTCATCACTTGTCAAATACAGGTTGTCACATGTCTTATGTAAACTTCTGCAATAGTCTCCCCACAGGTCTCCTTCTCTCCAGTATTATCTCCCTGCAACCCATCCTCCAGAATGCCGCCAGAGTCATTACCTCAAAATGCATATTTATTCATTTTTTGGCTGGAAACATTTTCAATGGCTCTCCATTCCATCTAAAAGCAAGCCCAAATGCTTACAAAACCCTTCACGTCTGGACTCTTTGCTTCTCCAGCCTCATTTCCAGCCACTTCTCATTCCCAAACTCTGTATCTCCCAACAAAGTATTCTTTATAATCTTTCTCTGGACTTTTACATATGCCCCCACACTCCCCCCACCCCCTGTCACCCGTGCAGAATGCACTTTCCTGCCCCATATCTTCTTGGTCTATTGGTCAAAGCCTATTTGTCCTTCATGTAGATAGATGCCTCTTCTTGCCTGACTCCTTAACTAAAAGTCCAGTACCCTCTTCTGTATACTACCATGGGTCACTGTGTTTCTCTTATCAGAGCACATAATACACCATGTTATATTATCTTATTTACATATCTGCATCCCACTCTAGTCGGCAAGCAGTATGATGGCAGTGATGATGTTTAGCTTTTCGTGCCCTGGTATTCCAGCACCCAGCATAGAACCTGGCATCTGATGATGTTTGATAAGTAACTTATTGAATAGATATTGTACAAATATTTCAGTGATGGGATCATCTAGTAACCCAAGGATTAATTTGAACCTCTAGATCCAATCCTTGTTGAAAATCTTTCTAGAATAAATATTAGCAACTGTTTGCATGTATGTTAAATAAAGCTCATTAGCAAGTTACTTTTGGCATGTGAGACAATTGCTGCCTCTCTTTTCCCTTCCCTTCAACCATAAGGGCTTATAGTTGATACAGGCTACCCATACTGTCCAAAATTCAACAGCTGGTGTTCCCATAGCACCCACTGGCTCCCTTTGCCTGTTCAGAGGTAGTCTTCCAGCTACCACAGTCTCCCATGTCCCACTCCACTGAAGAGTCAGCGTGGCCTAGTAAACTGTATCTCTCACACTGTTAGCCTGACAGTGAGGCAGATAAGCATCTTAATGCTCCTTCTAAGGACTGCCAATCTCTATATAGTCTACAATGAATCAATCTGCCCTCTGTCTTGTAAACCTAGTAAAATAAGAAAATCTGAATTTATTTGAGATGGCTTAGCAGCTTGTAAGATCTTAAGATCATTATTTTAATCATAGTGTCTGGGAACTGTAGATTTTAGACTTGGAGTAAAGTCAGCTGAAACTATATTAATCCCCTCTAGAAGTTTCTGAAATCAAAGACTACTTAATTCAATATATTCTGCTTGATTTAAAGGTTTTTTTTTCCTTCTTATCAAAATTTCTCCTGAAAGTGCAGGAAATACTATCAACTAAGAGTACAATAAAGAAAAACTGAATTGAGTCAGATTTGAAAGGTTTAAATATCCAAGTTTACCCATTAAAGTATTATCACATTTTTCAAGAGAAAAATTCCTACAAAAAATTATACTGATATCATAGCAGATCTAATAATACTTCCTTCATTTTGCAGAAAAATAACATTTTTTTAAATATCGGGAAAATAAAATAAAAAATAAATCCTCTGAGCATTTGAAAGAACAGATCCAAATCAAAAATACTTTCCATTGATTTATTAACAAAAAGGAAAAAAATTATAAGTGGCGTGGCTTACTGCCCAAAGTAAGGGTATCACAGAGGAAGTATATTCATTCCTCTTCTTTCTAAGCATAGTCAGTATCCTGCTTACAAAAAAAAAAGTGAAATTTGATGTCCAGGATACAAGAGAAAAACTGTATGGTCAATATAAAAGGTGCTATCCAAAATATTGGTGGTAATTTATCGGTGACTATAATTTAAAATCAAATGCTTTCCAAGTTACAAAATGTGGGATCATCAACCTGCCACCATTAAAATGGGCCATGAATTTTCAAAAGGGCATCAGTGGAAATAAACTGTAGAAAAGCCACTTTGGACTGCTCTAAGTCTAAAACA
This sequence comes from Desmodus rotundus, assembly GCF_022682495.2. Classification (NCBI taxonomy): domain Eukaryota; kingdom Metazoa; phylum Chordata; class Mammalia; order Chiroptera; family Phyllostomidae; genus Desmodus; species Desmodus rotundus. The sequence goes on from NC_071389.1 coordinate 53,711,894, forward strand.
ACCTCAGTTCCCAATGCATCTGTTTATTTTTCACTATAAACTTGCTGAAAGATGTTGTGTCTCACAATTGTCCATCACATTTATGTGTTTCTTCTGTGTTCACCCAGTAATTGTTCTCAGTTATACCTCCCGATTTCACTCCTAGTACAAACTAAACTTTGGCACATTACCAGTGACCTTACATTTACTAGTGTCTCCTCCTCATTTCCAATAGACACCATGACCAGCAACTAAGTCTTGAATGTTTCCCCCAGACCAGCACTGACAGAGCCCACAGACCTATCCAATGACGCTATGCAAATACAGCTCAGCCAATGAAAGTGAGTCAGAGGTAGAGTCACACACCTGGACCATGATATTGTAGAAAGGTTGAGCATTTGAAGAGAGAAGTAATGAATATTATATTTAAGAAGTGGAAGGTGGTTTCCTTCCCAGGGGCTAGAATACCTGCTAAGTCTGGAACCCCCAAAAATCACTAAGAGCTTGTCACAGCTTTACCAAGATGTGCTCCACTAAATAGTAACATGAGAAGATAAGCCCCCAACAGGCTTCCATGATCAATAAGTGTAGAAGCTACCTAATACAGTTTTTGTCTTGGAGATTCAGCGTATTAAAAGATAAAATAAGTCTAGTTGTTAAAAAAAAAAGAAAAAAAACCTGTTTAGCATTGTTTAACCTGGTATTTGCCAAACCTTTTGACCACTGATTAAGTACTGATTAAGATACCAGAGAACCAGTATCTCGCCCAAAGAATAGGCTTAAGGAAAAGCTGACATGCTTCTTTCTCGATTCCCTAGGGCTACTACCTAAGTCCTGGCATTGGTAATATGATGTCCTACAACAGGGCCTCTTAAATGTCTAAGTGCACACAACTCACAGGAACTTGTAAAAATTAGTCCATCCGGGGTGGGACCTGAGAGGGCACGTCTGACAAGGCTGCGGGTGACACGGACGCTGTTGGTCTTTATCACAGTTTGAGTAGCGAGGGCCTACAGGAACACGGCAGTAGGAAGATCACATCTCCAGTCTCTTTATCTTACCCTTCTTACAATGAATCCTCCGAAAATATTACTTTCAAAATGCACTATGTCACTTTGCTGGTCAAAATTTTTGGTAGTTTCCTATTCCCTTCAACATTAGTAACTCGATAACAAGTGTTTTTTGAACCTTTATTGTGTAGCAAATAGATTAAGACAACCCCAACCTTATAAAGCCAAGAACCACATGGGTGAGACACAATGTGCAGAATACCAGGAGCCAAGACAAGACGGGAATAGTTCATTTCTTCAGACCTTTTTTCTCATCTGTAACACAGGGGTTAAATTAGACCAGTGGTATTTAGTTTTCCATGGGCTCTGCAGTCCTGATAGAGCCTCAGCCCACACCAGTGAAATGCAGGCTCTCGGTACCCACTGGAGTAGGGCACAGCAGTTCCTAAAAACTCCCCAGGTGATTCTCACACACAGTTGGGTTTGAGACACCCTGGACTAACCAATGATTCCCAAAGTATTACCCACTCTATCAACATTACCTGGAAACGTGTGAGAATGCAAATTCTCAGGCCTTACCTCAACCCTCCTGAATAAAAAATTTAGGGGTCTGAGTCCAGAAATCCAGACAGCTGGTTGATCTGAAAACCACTAGATTTCAGTAAATTTCTCTTCAGCTTTAACATGCTATTATTATTTTTTACCTCCCACAGCCTTTTAAAAAATTTTGGTTTTTGAAACTTTTAGACTAAAAGTATGAACTCTGGAATTAGGCTTCCTGAATTTAAATTGCATCTCTTAGACATCCTGACAGGGCAGTCCTGATGAGTTTAGTTGTCCGTGTTTCAGGCCCTCATCTGTAAGAGGAGGGTAACAATGGTTCGCATTCTCATAGAGTTGTGATGGAAAGTTAAATGATGTCATATATATAACTCACTCAGTATTTCATCTCTCAATCATTACTCTCCTAGTGAGGCCTTCCCTGGTCACTTTATCCAAAATTACAAGCTACCCCTACCATTCCGTTGTTCCCTCCCCCGCTTTATTCTTCTCCTTTGCAGTTTTTACTTTCTAACATATTACATGTCACTTATTGCTTTATTATCTGTCTCTTCCCCCTAAGGTATAAGCTCTATAAAATCAAGGATTTTCTCCATTTATCTAAGAGTTGTATCCTCCGTCAGCATCTAGTACAGAGATTGTCACACTAGAAGTACTCAAAACGTATTAATGGAGGAAAGGAGTGAATAAATGTTAACTATTAGCAATATTATTATTAGCAATCCAAACTTTTCCTTATTGCAACCTAACAGTTTATACTTCCTGCGTATTGTTTCAGTTGTTCTTTTCTCTTACTTGTGTTTTATTCAAATTCCATCCCACATCTAACAATGCCTTTCTGTCTAATGGCAGCCAGTTTTGGGCCACACTCCAGTTCTGCTTATTCCTTTAATATTCCCTGATGACTCTAGCTCTCCAACTCTTTGATTATCAGTGTTTACTATCTATACTATGCACCTTGACACTTAAATCTTAATGTCACTGGAATGACTAACGTCTAAGAAATTTACTGAAAAAAGCTACATCATTCATGCAACAACCTTTACATGAAAAATTAGACAGGTAGGGGGCCCCAAGGTAAACAATGGAAAAACTTGCTATTGATTAGCTATGCTGTCCTCATATAACAGAAACAGTGCTCTATATTTTACACAACGCTTTTATACACATCAGTCTACTTTTGACTAGACGATCTCAAAGACTTTGTCTCCTTACTCTCAAATTTTCAAAACATCTTTAAAGTATGGAGAGACTATTTATTGAGGTTAAAAATTGAGACTAAATCATAAAATCATAACAGAAGTATATGAGGTCTGTCCATAAAGTATCCAGCCATGTACTATGAAAAATAGAGGCTTTTATTGAAGAAGATACAAGAAACATTGTAGCCCTGACTGATGTGGCCCAGTGATTGGGTGCCCACCTGCGAATCAAGGGGTCGCCAGTTCCATTCTAGTCTAGGGCACATGCCTGGGTTCTGGGCCAGGTTCCCAGTAAGGGGCGCACAAGAGACAACCACACATTGATAGTTCTCTCCCTCTCTTTCTCCCTTCCCCTCTGTAAAAAATAAAATAAATAAAATCTTTTAAAAAAAGAAAAAGAAACATTGTACACAGAATAATGATGCCTCAGTCCCCTTCAAAGTAGGTACCTTGGGACCTCACACAGTTCTCCCAATCACCATAAGCTCTCCTGTCCTATTTTCCTGAATCTCACTGATGGTCTGAAATCTCTTCCCTTTCAAAGGTGATTTTAGTTTTGAGAAAAGCCAGAAGTTGCAGGGCACCAAATCTGGGCTGTAGGGGGCTGAGTCATTTGGGTGTTGATTTGATGTTTCATCAAAAAACTCTGCAGGAGATGAGATGCATGAGCAGGCACATGGTCATAATGAAGCTGCCAATCACCAGTTGTCCATAGCTATAGCCTTCTGAGTCATCCAAATAGTTTCCCCAGAGGAATGTGTTTAAGCATAACATAAAATTTGATGTAGATTCGTTGTTCTACTCAGTCATTTTGAATGCAAAGGCCACACAGTACACATGCTCACTCGACAGCATTTACCACCCCCACTGACTAGTATGGTGAGGTCATCATCATTCACACATGCGCATTCCAATCCACTCACCTTGGCTGCCCTGTTACATCAACGTTGTCCAAACTATTCTTGTTATATCGACGATGGTTGGACTTTTTCTGGACAGACCTCATATAATGGCCAAAAAACTTGTTGAATTCAGGTATGACAAAATAAGTGGCTTTCTTGTCCCCATTCTTCCTGTCAACCACAGTCTGGAAGAGGCTCACCATCATCCCCAATGCAGCCCTCTAGGTAGACATGACCAGTTGATCAGAGCGGGCAGACAGGGGGTTACCTGTTTGCCGTCCTAACCTACTCTAACATCTTCACTCTAAGAGCAAAGGAAACTGATGCTAAGAAACTGAAAGTGACTTGTCCAGGCACATACATGGTAGCAGACCAAGACCAGAACCAGTCTCTTCATTCCTCTCTGGGACTCTTTCCACTGCTCCTCCTAATTCATTTCTGAAATTCAGTATTTAAATTTCCATTCTAAAGCAATCATAATGCAAGAAGCAAATCTTTGACAGAGAGGTTTCATACTGATGCTCATGAATATAACAAAGAAATAAAAAAAATGACAGCTTTGGGTTGAATGATAGAGTTGGATAGTCTATTATTTTTCAGGTGGGTTTATTTACTTAGGCCTGGAATGTGTCATGACTGGGAACAGGCAAAACTGAGTATTTTAATTCCACCGTCCTAAATAAATAAAAAGGAAATAGTTTTCTTTAACAGGAACTGGGCTCTGGTGATTGGGGCTGGGGTGGGGAGAGGGGGAGGGGAAGGTATAAAAGGGGGATAAATAGTAATGGAAAAAAATAGAATAGAAAAGTAAAAGAAAACAGGAACTGGGCTCAAATCCAGTCCCAAAATAACCTGAATCAACTTTTTAAAGGTGACATTTTCTCATTCATGGCAAAGCATTATTTAAAAAAATGGCTTAATCCCTCAGTTTAACTTCTAAGAAAACATTTATATAAAGGAGTATGAAAAAAGAGATAAAGGAAAGAAATAAACATCTATTTTAATATACATAATGACCATTTCCTCACCATGGAAATCATATTTTATTATTTTATTTTATTATTCCTTTACTTTTTAAATAATTAATTTCTTTTCCCATTACAGTAGACATACAATATTGTGATAGTTTCGGGTGATGTACCTTATGAAGCGATCGTCCTGGTGCGTCTGCAGCCACGTGACAGCGTGCAGAGTGAGCGGCATTACTGACCACATTCTCCACGCGGGGTCTACATGCGCGTGGCTATTTTCCTAACTGACAGTTTGTGTTATGCTAAGTGAAATAAGTCACACAGAGAAAGACAAACACCGTATGATTTCACTTACATGTGGGCTCTAAAAAATAAAATAAATGAACAAACACAATGGAAACGAACTCATAGATAGAGAGAACAAACTCATGGTCACCAGATGGGAGGCAGTTTCAGGGAATAGGTAAAACAGGGAAAAGGGTTAAGAACCACATTTTAGAATTGTAATTTTCCAGAGCCTCTCTCTAAAGCACAGTTTCCATATATCATAGTCACCTTTGCACCTCAGTTGGAATAAAACTGACTTGTCAATTTTTACCTAGCGAATTGATAATTCTGTCTTGATTAACTAATTTCAGGCAAACTATAAATGAATCTGCCTTTGGGGGGGGGGGTAACCATCATCTGACACAATTAGAAATTGCCTCTGGCACTGTCTGCATTACCCAAGGAAACCAGGATGACAACTGGCAGTTCTGTTACTTCACAAAGTTAACCCAATTTAGCAACTATGTTACTCAGTTACAAGGAACGAGCGGTTGGTCCAGTAGCCTTTCTTTTCACCCTGAGAAGGGGATCCTGATGCATATTTGGGACTAACCAGAGGAAAGCAGCACATACACAGAATCTCTTCTCTTCAGTATGCACCTGTGACCACGCAGGCGGAGGGGTAAGAGGAAAGGTGGTGTGGCTGAAACAGCCAGAGAAGTTCAGGGACTGCACTGTCCCTGCTCCACAAAAAAAATGGGCAGTCAATCCAAGGGTTCCTCTAGGGTCTGGATACACATGGAAACAATCCCACTGGGCCTCAGAAAAATCTCCCCACAAAGTGATGGTTATTGAGAGAGCCCTAGATAACTGGAGTGATTCGCACCTCAACCCCTTTTGTCAGTGGAGGTCAGGTGTGCTCCATGAATTGGGTCAAAACAAGAACGAAACCAAAAACTCTGTTCAGACCCCATCATGCTAGCCCAGGCATGGTCCTGTAGGCAAACAGGAAAGTGGACCAGTCCTCCTGAACTATGTTTGTCGAACACTGGAACACTTTGCTTTCTGGCCTGGTCATTCCAAAACTTCAGAGATGTCTTCTCTTGCACCACATCATTGAGTCATTTGTTTCCATCAGCCCACTTACTCCCCTGGAAAAGGAGGCCAGTACCCCAATTCACTTGGCAGAAATGTTTTTAGAATGGTGTCTTAGCTAAGACACTATTCACAATTATGGAAAATCCTTTCAAACACCACTATTTACATAATAAAAACCCAAACTCCTTGAAAACTGACTATATACTGGCTAACCCAACATAGTAAACAGAGAATAAACTTGAGAGTTGGAAAAGACTTGATTTAGAAATCAGTTTTGTCATTTCCTAGCTCTGTGATCATGAGTAAATTACTTATTATCTTTCAGCCTAAGTTTTCTTTTTTTATAAAATAATCTTAATAAAATTTATTTCACAATATAGTTCTGAAGATCACATGAAAAACATAGAAAAAGGCATAAAAATGCCTGACTCATGATAGAAACTAAATAAATATTAATTTCCTTTCCTCACTTTTTGCTAGTAAAGAAAATATCTGTTAAAATGCTTTCAATGTTGTATATGGTTTAAAAGCTAAGTAACATTCTAATGTTTTATATATGTAACTGTACTTTATATTGTTAATTTGAAGCAACTACTATTTATGTGATCATACATGAAATATGAATGAATTACACCTCTGTGTAGTCACCTAGTTTAATAGTTTGAATTGATACCACAATCTGGATCTCTTATTCCAGAAATGTATTGCAACTTTATTTCTCTTCTGAACAACCCCACTATGATAGAAGAGAAAAAGAGAAGATCTTCCCCCTTCAGTTAAATAATAGCAATATTTTATGGCCTTTTGTTCCATGCCATGCTTTTGTTTTGTGTTAGATACGACATATCTCTCCAAATGTTATCTGCCTTCCAAAGTCTGCTTATAGTGTCAATATTGCAAATATAGCAAGACAGTGTTAAGGGAAAAGTATGTACGGGGGGATGGGAGGAAAGGCATGTTTGATGCATCTCAGAGAGTAGACAGAAACAGTCTCATGGCCAAGAACAACAGCAGGCTTGTCCATCTGTCCATCACCAACCTGAGTCGCGCCCACTAGTTATTAACAGAAGGTGGCCGTGTGGGCATCACACTAAAATAGACTTTCTGTCATCAGGAAGACACGGTGAGGAGGGAAGAAAAGGATTAACTGTTTCGGAATCAATTTGTGGATTAGCATGATGTTTACAAAGAATTTCTGCATGTTTCTTACTTATAGATTATAAGGCTTCTATTCATTATTTTGCTCATTCATTAAATATTTCCTGGGTACTTTTTAGAAGCCAGGCACATGCCAGCCATTAAGGATACAAAGAATCATTTCCTTGTTTTAGAGATGCGGTTTCATGAGAGGGACAGACAAACAATTATAATACAGCAAGATGACAACCGATGTGTATATACAGTGTGTCATGAGAACCCAAAGAAAAACGTAACTAACTATGCAAAAATATGACCACAAATCTGCATTATCTTTACACAGGGCCTATGCTAATTTTCTCTGTAACATTGCAGTGTTGTTATATGTGCCATAGGAGTGAGACCAGCCACAGAAGTAGAACAGAAAATCCAAGAACGAACAGATGAATCTTGATTAGCTATGTTTGTCTTAGGATGTAAGAAAAGTATGGTTGCCTTTACATTCACTTACTGCAGTCTTTTTTTAAGGATGTGTGAGTTTAATTTTATATGATTTTTAACCCGGTTAACTCCATCTAAACATGTGAATTCCTATTTTTTATGATATCAGTATATTTGAGAGTGTGATCAGTAAACAATACAGGTAGATGTAGATATGGGTCTACATGTAGAAATAGATACAGATATAGATGTAGATACAAAACAGATGGCTTTTGGCTTCTGGAAATATTATGTATGACAAATTTGTTAAATTCTACAATGAAACATTTTCTTTCAGGCAATTTCCTAACAGAAAAGTGAATATAAGGCATAGCATTTATTGGCATTTAGCACAAGTAAGATGTTAATACAAATAAATCCTCAGTGCTTTAAGACATGTTATAAAGACTTCCTTTCAAATGCAGAAATGAATAAAGAGTGAACTGAGGCACTCCCATTGAAGCTCTAGTACAAAATCTGTTTAAACTGTCAGCTTGAAAATCCTGTCCAAATGTTTACTGGCTGTGTAGCTCGTGTCCTCAGAACCATGAAACTCACCACAGTCTGAGGTGAAATGTATTACTACTCTCTGAGACAGTCTGCCCTGGTCACATCTTGGCTGTCTCTAGCATTGGTGTTCCTCTTTGTCGTCCCTGAAGCCAGGCAGTGCCCTGGAACTACATGCTGCTTGACCCCTCCATGAACCCTCCCACAGCCACAGGAGCCAACGGCACATTCCGAAATGTAGCACAAGTCTTCAGCTCGTCTCAGGTGCTAGCACCAAGCTGACCCAGAGTTCGGTCAACCTGGAAGAACCCACTCTAAAGAATCAGCCATCACTCTCCCTACCTCTGTCCTAATGTCTTGTCCCAGTGGCCACAGAACTGAAATGCTTTAACTCAAGGGACCATAGTCACACTGTTACTATTATGCATCAGCCTAACAAGACGTTAGAGTCCTACACTTTCTCTCTAATCTTTATTTCAGTCACATAATTAACCTTTACCACATGACAAAATTTCATTTGTACTTTACTTATACAAGGTCTGTCCAGAAGGTATCCTGGCATATAATATGAAATATGGAGACATTTATTGAAGAAGAGAGAAGATACAAAAAAACATTGTATACAGGACAGTGATGCCTCGGTTCCCTTCAGAGTAGTCACTTTGGGACCTCACACAGTTCTTCCATTTGCCATCAGCTGCCCTGTCGTATTTTCCTGAATTTCATCAACAGTCTGAAATCTCTTCCCTTTCAAAGGTGATTTTAGTTTTGGGAAAAGCCAGAAGTCACAGGGCACCAAATCTAGGCTGTAGGGGGCAGGGGCTGAGTCACCTGGATGATTTGATATTTCATCAAAAAATTCTGCACAGGACGTGATGCATGAGCAGGTGTAATGTTGTGATGAAGCTGCCCATCACCAGTTACCCATAGCTGCCTGCGGCCTTCTGAATCACCCGAATAGTTTCTGCAGAGGAGTGTTCAAGCTTCATGCAAATGCTGATGCAGATTTTTTTGTTCTACTCCCTCAGTCATTTTGAATGCGACAGCCACACAGTACACATGCTCACTCAGTGGCATCTACCACCCCCACTGACTAGTACAGTGAAGTTGTCATTGTTCATGCATGCTCATTCCAGCCCACTCTCCTTGGTGGCCAGGTTACATTGCCTTCGTGCAAACCATTGTCATTTTATTAACAATGGCCGGACTTTTTCAGGACAGACCTCATATATCATAAAAGCCACAGTGTCCATATGTAGATATTTCCTTAACTTTCTTATTCTGTCCATCCATAAATTCTATATAACTAATTCCTGGTCGCTGTTCTCAATATGGTTCTCGCATTACAACACTTCGCACAGTTTCACAGGCAATTCCACATGCACTGAATATTTCCTATTGCCAGTGGCGGCACTTGTAGTGCTGCATCTGCCCTCTTCTACAAGTGTCCTATGAATGGACGTGTTTTTCCCAAGATCTATCTTATTTTCTTTGATTTTTCTCACAGATTCTAATTATCATGGTTTTTTCATTTATTGCATTTGAAGATTTGCAAAGAAAAAGTGATGAAAAAATTTTAAAAAGTAAATGTCCTTAGAGAGTGAGTTGAGTAATGACTCAAGCCCAAAGAGTCTGACTTACAAATGCTATAAAGGAAGTCATTCATTAACTTAAGGCCAAAGGCCTGTGCGCTACTTGGCATTAAAGGGAGGCCAACAGGAGCATCAATTAGTGGGAGTTCTAAAAAAAGCAGATATTACTGTGAAAGAAATGGTTTCTTTCTGATAGTGAAAGTTGTGATATCTCTTCTAGGTTTTCCAATCACCAATATACAGAAAAGAGAGATAAACATTAAATAAATACCATGGAAAAGAGCTGGCTAACACTTTAATTTATGACTGTATCATGGTTCCCAAACTCCAGGAGCGTGCCAGTTTGTACAGTTCTGAGAAATGATTTTCCCTTAAAGCATTGGTAGACACGGTAACAGTGCTCTGCTCTCTGCTCACAAAAACTAATCTAAGGTACAATGCAGACCTCATAACTCTACCTCAAATACACTTAACCATTTGTAACACACTTCTGAATTTCAGTTTATGAACAAAATAAAAACCGTCATTTATTCAGCATGTACAAAATACTTGGGCACCGTGTCAGTGTAATCCTGACTTCAGTCTGTGAGATAATTATTCTCTAAGAGAGAATAACAATAGAGGAGAAAACAGGCCTATAAAACTAATCTGCCCCAGGCATGAGTACTTTAATAACACTGTTTATTTGCATAAAAGATTTAAACCAGTCATTCCCTGGTTTTCACACTTGAGGAACAATTGCAATCCACACTCAGAGGGCAGAGGCTCTGGATGCAGAATTTCCTTAACACACTCATAAAAGATGCTCAGCATTGGGAGCCGTCAGACAGATGCAAATTAAACCACAATGAGATACCACCTCACACTAGTGAGAATGGCCATCATAAACAAATCAAAAAACAAGTGTTGGAGAGGATGTGGAGAAAAGGGAACCCTAGTGCACTGTTGGGGGGAATGCAGACTGGTGCAGCTACTGTGGAAAACAGTATGGAATTTCCTCAGAAAACTAAATATGGAACTGCCTTTTGACCCGGCAACTCTACTGCTGGGATTATATCCTAAGAACCCTGAAACACCAATCTAAATGAACCTATGCACCCCAATGTTCATAGCAGCACAATTTACAATAGCCAAGAGCTAGAAGCATCCTAAGTTCCCATCGGTAAATTAATGGATCAGAAAACTATGGTACATTTACACAATGGGATTCTATGCAGCAGAAAAAAAGAAGGAGCTCATACCCTTTGTGACAGCATGGATGGAACTGGAGAGCATTATGCTAAGTGAAATAAGCCAGACAGTGAAAGACAAATACCATATGATCTCATCTTTAACTGGAACCTAATCAACAAAACAAGCAAGCAAGCAAAATATAACCAAAGACATTGAAATTGAGAACAGGCTGACAGTGACCAGAGGAGAGAGGGGAGGAGATAATGGGGAAAAGGGTGAAGGGTTTACAGGAACAATTATAAAGGACACATGGACAATAACAAGGAGGGGTGGAAACAGGGGAAGGAGGTGAGGAGGGCTGGGGTAGTGGGGAGGGGTGGGGGGAAAAGGCAGAAACCTGTACTTGAACAACAATAAAAAAAACTGGAATGCAAAAGAAAACTCATCAATCAATCAATAAAAGCAGTGTGCCTGTCAGGGAGAGCACACAGGGTACAGGGTGTTTGTACCTTCCAGAGCCTACGTAGGTTAAGGCACTTTCTTGGCCCTTTTTAAAGAGTCATGTTAGACCTATACATCCTATTTCTAATAACCCTTTTAATCTTTTTAAAACAGCCAAAGATCAAAGCTGTTGCTTAGCTTTAATCTACATATCCTATATCTTCCATTTTAATTTGTACTTATGCAACCTTTTACTTAGCAAGAAAAACATTTCCCTTCGTGAAGGAATAAAATTTGCCCTTACGGAAAATAGTATTCATTTTCAATAAACATCTACCAAGTAACTACCTCTTTGAAATTTAAAGACTAAGCCTGAGGAGGGTAGAAAAAGGTGCATGAGGCCTGGTCTGTGCCTGCCAGAGATATGAAACTTAATTATGGAGACAGAAATAGTGGGAATCAAGGTCAAAATTTAAAGTGGAGTCAAATGGTCCCTCCCCAAGGAACAAATTCTGATCATGTTGCTTCTCTCCGAGCAAGCTGTGGCTTCCCAATCTGGAAGAAGGGCCTGAAAACAATCATCCTCGAAGAAAAATGTTAAAGAATTATTGCTAGCAATAACTCTTAAGGTGGAGGGTGTGAGGCAGGAGAAAGGAGGCAGTTTCAGAATTGACTTGAGTACGCATTGGGATGTACATGCTTTTTACAAACAGTATAGCCCCTGCTCGCCACGCCTTCCCCAGGATCACTGCTACAGGGAGCTGCCATGCATAGAAGGGAGGAAGGATCTCACATATCTAGAGGTTTTCAGATAGGAAAAGACTGAGAACCACAATGTCTAACATGTGGCAGTTTTTCAGGTACAGTCCTACTGGCCCTGTGGTGCATATTCACTTTTCTACGTGTCCTTATTTAATATTGAACAAATAATATTTTACGTAAAAATGGAGATCAAGAGGGACTTAATTTGAGTAGCTGATTACCTTTGTCACTCATTAAGATAAAAGGCTGTGTCTTCAGAAGAAGGCCTGAATCACCACAAAGTTGAGTTGCTTAGAAAGCAGTCTGCGATAAAAAAAACAAGCATGAAAATGGTTATCTAAAGCGAATGATTTTAACTTATTAAAAGCCAACCTTTTGGGAATACTCCCATTAGCTACTATGGTTTATGTTCCCTAGATACCCAAAGAAGTAGCCTAATTCTCTTCTAACATAAAATACTGCAGGTATCTACTCTTTTCAGAAGACTTCATTCTCGCCTTTACTACTAACATAAAATTCCCAATGCACAGCCTCCTCAATCTATCTCAGCCCTCACTTTTACTGCCTACTCTCCCACTTCACACCCACCTCTGAAATGCACTCCTACCCAGCTGATGGGTCTGTCTTATCCTCCACCCATAGACACTCTTTTTCCAGCATCCACATTTACGTTTTTATATTTAGCTGCTATACTGCTCAACAAGTTGGATCATGGTAGATGGCTTCTTTCTCTTGAGTTTACCTTTCCCCCCTAATTATAGGAAGAGGTTTGTTTTCTTTTTAAATGCTTATAGAACTCATAAAAATATGTTACAAAAAAGTATTTTTAAAATGAAAGGGATAAAAGCTGCTTTATTTTAACAAATAAATATCATTTTAAATTTTATTTTTCCCATCAGTAGTTTTTCTATGCATGTTTTTCTAAATTTTTATTTTGAAATATTTTTGACTTAGAGGAAAGTTGCAAAATTAGTGCAGAGAGTTCCTGTATACTCTTCACCCAGCTTCCCCGACTAATAACATCTTTCATTACCATAGTATAATTACCAAAATCTATGTACATTTTCACAAGTTTAAATCACACTTTTTGTTCACAACTTCTCATATTTAATGATAACATAAGCATTTTGATTATTTAAAATTTTGAAAAACATTAATTTATTGTCCAAGTAATAGCATACTACATCAATGCATTTTTAAAGCTATTTACACACTGTTAAATAATTAGATGGCTTGCAATTTTTCTATTATTAAAAATCCTCACTAACACATGTTATCATGTTTTGAAACACCTACTAATTTTATAGGTCAAAAAATGTTCTCTCATTTTAAATTGCTGTTTTTAGTTATTTTTGTTTCTTTTTATTTTTGTTTATTTATTTTTAGAAAGAGGGGTAGGAAAGGAGAAAGAGAGGGAGAGAAACATCAATGTGTGGCTGCCTTTTGCGTGCCCCCCACTAGGGACCTGGCCTGCAACCCAGGCATGTGCCCTGACTGTGACCCTTTGGTTCACAGGTTGGCACTCAGTCCACTGAGCCGCACCAGCCAAGGCTGTTTTTAGTTATTTTTGAAGGTGAACATTTTATGTGCTTATTAATCATTTTTATATAATCTTTCATAAATTATTCATTTAGGATCTTGCCCATGTGCTTATGGGTATATAAATGTAGTATTAACAATTTTTGTAAAACTTGCACATTGAGAATGTTAAGCTTTGGATTCAATGGTTGCCAATATTATTCACTGTTGGGATATTAGGTTTTAATTATTTGGTTTTCATTTTGATAATACAAAATAATTTTATCCACTGAAAACACAATATCTCTTTTATAGTCACAATTCGTAATGGAAATGACATTTCATAAATTTCAACTTTGATCCACTAACTCAGTGTTTCTCAAACTGAGACCCACCCTCACTGTTGGGAGTTAAGGAATTTTTTTTCCTTAATAAAAAATCCATACGTGGCCCTGGCCGGTTGGCTCAGTCGGTTAGAGTGTCATCCTGATAGGCCAAGGTTGTGGGTTCAATCCCTGATCAGAGCTCATACAAGAAACAACCAGTGAATGCATAAATAATTGGAACTACAAAGTAAAACAAAGTGATGTTTGTCTCTCCTCCTCCTCTTTCCCCACTCTTTAAAATAATCAATCAATAATTTTTAAAAGGGTCCAATGCTATTCACATTTGACAAAAACTATTATAGGTACAAGGTCAAAGGAAAAATCTCAAGTTATAATGGGATGCCATGTCATACAAAATAAAAAGGATCAATCTGCATTTTATTTCTCTAGTGTTAGTTATTTAATACCACTTTAATGTCTTATATTTATCACTAAACAATACTATACTAAAAATTATTTATTTTTTATTATTATAAACTAGAAATCAGAAAGCTATATTACACTTCAGCAATTCCAAGTTACTTCAAAGTCCCCAAACACCCTAAGATTTCTTATAATTACTTAACTGCTCTCTTTGCCTGAAACCATTATTACCGCATCCCCACCAAGTGGAAAACTCCTGGGCCTCATTGTCATTCCCTTCCACCCTGCCACCCCTTCCTCCCACCCCAATACTGTCTTAATTAATGCATTCTCCACTGACTTTTTCTCTAGGTGTACACTTCCTGTTGCATACTAAATTTGTTTTTACAGCTTTGCCCTCCCTGTCAGTAACCTGAGAATAGGAGACAGTCATCGCCTAGGCCCAGTGCCTAGCAAAGTTCCTGACATATAATAGGAGACCCATTCATGTTTATAAAATGAACTGTGTTTTTCACATAATGTAAAACACTTCTGGGAGACTTTTAAGAAACTTGACTTTGTTTTCTGAATTATACTGATAAATAATACTGCAAATTCATCTACCAACACCGCCATCAGTTTTGTCTCATGGAGTCCACACTTTCAATTCAGCACTAACAAATGCTTTCCATTCAGTTAGAGTGACTCAAGGAGAGAACACCTTTCTCAAAAATGTGATCAATAATCACTCATTTTAAAAAATTATTTCTGAACTTCCAGTTGAGTTGGTGGCATAGGCAGACATGGCATGACGCTTTGCACAACCACACCAAAATTACTACTAAAATATGGAACAACCATCACTTAGAACCATCAGAAATCGGGTTGAATGGAAATCTGACAACTATGGAATTAAAGGAACCACATCCATCCAGACTGAGCCAGCAAGCTGGTGCCATATCTGTGATTTCACCAACCTGGCTAACACTGTTTGACCCACTTTGGAGATCCCCAGAGACTCAGCCACACCCCACTTACGAGCCCACCCAAGCTGCTTTTTTGTATGAATGGCTGGTCTTGACTCAAGCTTCACAACTTCCTAAATCCTCTAAAAAAAGTAACAGTTGGTCTCAGTGAGCCCCATGCCCTGCACTAGCAGCAGCCAGCCTAGATTCACAGCTTGGCTTTGCCTGGGAATCTCCAAGCCTGGCACAAGTAGCAGCCATCTCAGGTTGCTTTATAACCCAGGCAGAGTGTCCCCAGGCAAAATACAGGTGGGGGCAGACCTTGGCCTGCACCACCAGGAAACCCCAGGGCCAGTGCACCCAGTGGACAGCTACAGACCATGTCAGAGCACCATCACCCTGCCCGTGTACAGCAGGTCCTCCATGGAGGGTGGAGGTTAGTGGTCAGTGGCCACAGCCAATCCTTGCAGCTGACTGGCCTGAGTAAATCCCTCCCATTGATCTGTCAACAGCAATCAAGGCTCAATTACAGGAGGAGGGTGTACTCAGCCCACAGGAAGGGTGCACCTTCAATACCCAGTTTGGGTGATAGGGGAGGCTATGCCACAGGACCCTACAGGACACCTACTACATTAGGCCACACTACCAAGACACGGAGTCAAAGCAGCTTTACCTAATACATAGAAACAAACAGAGAGGCTGCCAAAATGAAGAGTCAAATAAGCATGGCCCAAATGAAAAGACAGATCAAAACTCCAGAAAAAAGAGCTAAATGAAATGGAGATAAGCAATCTATCAGATGCAGAGTTCAAAACCCTGGTTATAAGGATGCTCAGGGAACTTAGGGAGGACCTCAGCAGCATAAAAAAGATCCAATCAGAAACAAAGGATACACTAATTGAAATAAAGAACAATTTACAGGGAAATAATGGTAGAGTGGATGAAGCTGAGAATCAAACAAAATTATGGAACATAAGGAAGCAAAAATCAGCCATTTTTGGTTGGGAGAAATATCAGAACAACTGCAATAGCATAATCAATAAACCATAATTAAAAATTTTATTTGTAATGCTGAAATACTTTCAAACTTACAGAAGGGTTGGAAGCATAGAGCAAAGAGCTATTGAATACATTTCAACCAGATTCACTAATTGTTATGATCTTGCCACATTTTATTTCTCTGTTTCCACACATATCACAAAATTTTTTCCTGAATCATTTGAGTTACTTGCAGAATCATGTTCTCTATACCTACATACTTCAGTATTCATTTCCTACAACATTCTCTTATGTAGCCACAGTACATTTATCAAATTCAAGAACATAACATTTATACAACACTTTTAGGTAACATACAGTCTTTTTCATTTTTATACAATTATTTGCCTAATGTCCTTTACACATTTTTTTTTCTGATTCAGGTACAAAATTACACATTACATGTGGTTGGCATATCTTATTGGTCTTCTTCATCTAGAACAGTCCTTCACACTTTGTTTTTCAAGACATTGAAAGTTAAGAACAAACTAACAATAGTCAGGGGGGAGTGGGGAGGGGACAGTGAGGAGAGGGGATTACAGGAACTACTATAAAGGACACATGGACAAAATCAAGGGGGAGGGTGGAGGTGGGGGAGGGAGGTGGGCTCGGCTGAGGTGGGGTGGAAGGATGGGGAGAAAAGGCATACAACTGTAATTGAATAACAACAAAAATTTAAAAAATAATAATTAAAAAAAAAAGAAAGTTTTCAAAAGTCCCTTTGGGTCTGTCTGATGCCTCCATGTGATTAGGTCCGGGTTTCATTTCAGCAGGAATACTATATAAACCGTGTTGTGACTTTCTCAGCACATCACGTCAGGGATCAAATTTCAGTTTATCTCTCATCACTGATGGTATTAATTTTGATCACTCGATAAGGTGGTGTCAGACAGGTTTCTCCATTGTAAAGTTACCATTTCTCACTTTGGAAATAATAAATCTCTGGGGAGATGCTATGGTAATACATCAATATATTCCGTTCCTCTTAAAACTTTTAGAATCCATTGATTATTCTCTGAATCAACCACAGTGGTTGCAAAATGCTAATTTTCTACCTCTACTATTCCTTCTAAATTTATTAGTGGGTGTAACTGTTCTTTTCTCTGAAGGTTCTTTTCCTTGATTTGTATTCCTTATAAGAATGTCCAAATTAATGATTTTTTAATAGTTATTTTTAAATCACTTTGAAAATATTATCACATTTTACTTTATTTTATTTTTTGAATTGTTGCTCAAGTACAATTGTCTCCATTTTCCTCTCACCACTCCCCCCACCCCAGACACCATCACTTCCCACCGCAACCCCATCTCCCCTTGGTTTTGTCCATGTGTCCTTTATAGATGTTCCTGAAAACCCTTCCCCCCATTATCCCCTCCTAGCTCCCCACTAGGTACTGTCAGCTTGTACTTCATTTCAATTTTTCTTTAATTTTGCATTTTTCATTATTACATGTTAAGAAGCCCAGAGCTGACATTTCATATTGCTACACACAACCATTTTTCTACTTCATAAAACTTTGCTTTAAACTACTAAGTCTTGCTTCAAACTTCTAATTATAATCCAATACTAAACTCCCAATCTTCTCTGTCTTGCTGTGGCAGAATCCGCAACTGGCCGTGCTCTGAGGCCTAGTAACACAGAAAGAACAGGCTGCTTGAAATAATACTCAGATCTCATAGACAAAGAGGTATAGTCTTGTGGAGAAGGCACATTGTGTTCCAATAACTAAATGACAATTTTCTTATTAAAAGCATCCAACTCACTTTCTTCTAATTTTATACTTGTTTGGCATTCTTCCGTGCTTAATTTTATTTCCAAAGCCTTCTTTCCCATAGGAAATAAAATGTGCTGACAAGTTGACATAACTATTTTAGTCTACTTGGCAGTTAATTTCCTCATAGAGACTTGCAAATTGATGTTGTGGTTTATAATCAGATTCTTGTAAGTTTGTTTAGGAGTCAATTTGCCTGGGCCTGTTAACTCCTGGGTGACCACATAATAACCCAGCGCCTGAACCTGAAAGCTGTGTGGCAGACTCCGGACAATGACGGCCACTAAGGAATGGCATGTACACCGTAACACCAGGCAGGAATGGCCATTCAGATTTGACAGTACGATGTTTTACGAAACAGTTGTGGATACTACATGAGTAATATGTGTTAAAGGACCTGGAATATGTTGTACTCTCCATAGACTGTCCTGAGTTTATCTTTTTTATGTTTTAAACCTAATGTAACTGAACAGGAGGAAAAATCCAAGTCAGAAAAATTTCCTGACAAGCTGAAATTATCCTAAATTCTTCCCCACTACTTTCCGGTTTATCCCTGACCCTTCCTCCTTCAAAGAGTCTCCTTTTCAGTGTTTTCTCATTTGCACAGCTACCTTTTGCCATTGTCTGTCTTCCTAATTTATTATTCAGAAATGCTTAGGGAGAGGATTAATGCAAACAAAAATAATATCTAAAAATTACAATATTCTGAGGAAAAATGTATAAGATCTGTGATCTTGGACAAGTTTCTTAACGTTTCTACAAGACTGTGTCATTAGTCAGTAACTATGTCTCTTGGTCTATCCTATCATCTCTCTTGGTGTCCCTTCCATCTCTAATATCTATAAACTATTTCCCTACTGAATCTTTAGGACTTAGCACAAAGCATGGGTTACATTAAAGTTGAATGATTAGATAGGTGCATTTAAGACTACTACTTGCTCACAAATACCATAAATAAGTTCATTTTTTACAATAAAGAAAATGAAGATCAGTTACTAATTGCTGTCTATAAAGTTTAAAGTTCTGGTTTAAAGAAACATGATTGACAAAAATAAATTATTGACTGATGGTAATAAATAGACACTAACACAGGCTTCTTATGTTAACTTCAACACCATTATGATAAGTGAGTGAGTGGATCAATTGATAAAATGCTTTATTCGTACAAAAATATAGCTTGCTAATTTTTGTAGAGCATAAAGTCTTGGCCAGGTTTTTCTATCTGGGTTTTACTCTCTACCTATGAATGTCCAAACACCTTGCTCACAATAAGTAATTTCAAATATCTATCCCTCTGGAATCTCTGTCATTTTTAATAAATAATGATACCTTTCAATATTGATCATAATCACAACACATAAGAGAAGCTTCTATTTGTATCTCTTTGGTTTTATAGTGGCACATTTACTTTCTAGAAATTATCCTTAGCTTCCTATCTCACCCATTCCACATTTGTGACTAAAAAATCATTATAAATGATTGCTTTTCCATACCTTTCATTTTTGTTAAATAATTTAACAAATTGGGATTTTTAAAAATTCAATTGCAATCTATTACTGCAGGTATATAGCAGAAACCAGGACAACAGTTTGAAAATTAACTACTGAGTCAAGAATGGAAAAACTTGAGCTTACAGAAAAAGTTTTATTGTCTTTTCTACTAAACCTTACTTTTCTAGAACTATATCTCTGTTTTGTTTCTTCCTTTATCTGCAAGCACTGACTGTCCTAAATGAAGTTATTCATATTTCCTAGACTTCAGTTTCCTCAATTCAACTTAGTGCAGTTAAACAAACATTGCACACTACTTACTGTGGGCAAGCCACTACACTAGGTTCTTAGGAGTCAACGATTAATAAAACATATTTTCCGACTCTCATGAAGTTATAGCTTAATTAGTACACTGTTTTTGCTTTTCAAAGCCTCTACCCTCATAATCATTTAGATGTGCTTTGCTTTTACCAGTTTTATATTTTGATATAAAACTTTATATTTTGATATAAATATAAAACTGGTAAAACTGATAAATATATCAAAATATAAAACTAGGGTTTGATATATTTCTGTTCTAAGATGTTTGAAAAGTCACTGGTCTGGAGGAAGCAACAGACATTTAAATAATTACGATACAGTGTTATCAAGGTAATACACGTACAGTCTCAGCCTGGGTTCCTCAGAATACAGAGTCTGATACACAGGATCAGAATCTGTGTGATTCATGGAAGAACAGTTAGGAAAGAGGGAGCAAAGTAGGAAAGGGAGGAGCGTCAATCCAAGATTCACTATTGAATTGGCTGGCTACCCATACACATGGCTGTGTATTCAGTCTTAAAAATCACCCTGATAATCTGCAAGGGAAAGAAAGCTGGAAGCATTTATATGTCACTCTGTTCTTCATTGGTCAAGGGAATCCCCCAGAACATTAACTCTTCATCACTTCTGGGTTTTCATATGTTTGAGGGATGAAAAAATTTCCAAGGGTGTCCCTTGCTACTTCACTATCAAGTGAAGAATCCATGGGTGTAGAGTGAGGGAGTGAGAGGGATACTGCACAAGCCTGAGGCAGGCACTGTCAGTTTGTAAAAATGGGCAGCATCTTCACAGAAAATGTCATTCCAGTGTGGCTGGAATAAGAGGTAAGGCAAAGAATATCTGAAGTGGAGCACAAGAAGCATCAGATGTAAATAGAATAGAGTAGAGAATGATTAATTCTTCCTGGAAGAAAGGAGGCAGGAAAAGTTTCACAGACATACAACTCCTCAGAAAAACTCTTAAAATGGCAAAAGGAGAAGTGTATTCAAGGCAGACATGGAGGTTTCAAACACCATGATGTATTTGAAAAATTATAAGAAAATCAGTATTCCTGTAGTTGAAGGGCCAATAGGTGAGGTTAGAGATGTGGACCAAGCCCTAAACATGGTGGATTTAAAAAGCCGTATTAGGAATTTAAATTTGGAACCAGAAGAATGGACAGTTATTTGAGTGATTTCAAATGAAATTTGGGAAAAGATATAACAGAATAATACTGATTAACATTATTATATTTGTGAAATGAGAGGTAGGATGTGTGAAAAGGAAGTAGGAAATACAAAAAGGTAGAATATTGCCTTTATTTATTTGTTTAAATTATTTTATTGTTGTTGAATAACAGTTGTCTGCATTTTCCCCACACCACTCCCCCCCACCCAGCCAACCCCACCTGCCTCCCTTGCTTCCACCCACTCCCTTGGTTTTGTCCATGATAGAAGTTCCTGAAAACCCTTTCCCCCATTATCCCCTCCTACCTCCCCTCTGGTTACTGTCAGTTTCTTCTTAATTTCAATGTCTCTGGTTATATTTTGCTTGCTTTTTTTGTTATTGTTGATTAGGTTCCAGTTAAAGGTGAGATCATATGGTATTTGTCCCTCACTGCCTGGCTTATTTCACTTAGCATAATGCTCTCCAGTTCCATCCATGCTGTCGCAAAGGGTAGGAGCTCCTTATTTCTCTCTGCTGCATATAGTATTTCATTGTCTAAATGTACCATATTTTTTGGATCCACTAATTTACTGATGGGCACTTAGGTTGCTTCCAGCACTTGACTATTGTAAATTGTGCTGCTATGAACATTGGGATGCATAGGTTCTTTTGGATTGGTGTTTCAGGGTTCTTAGGATATAATCCCAGCAGTAGAATTGCCGGGTCAAAAGGCAGTTCCATTCTTAGTTTTCTAAGGAAATCCCATACTGTTTTCCACAGTGGCCTCACCAGTCTGCATTCCCACCAACAGTGCACTAGGGTTCCCTTTTCTCCATATCCTCTCCAACACTTGTTGTTTGTTGATTTGTTTATGATGGCCATTCTCACCAGTGTGAAATGGTATCTCATTGTGCTTTTAATTTGTATCTCTCTGGTGGCTACTGATACTGAGCATCTTTTCATATGTTTCTGGGCCCTCTGTATGTCTTCTTTGGATAAGTGTCTGTTCATGTCTTTTGCCCATTTTTTATTGGGTGTTTTTGGCATCCTGGGGTGGAGTTGTGTGAGTTCTTTGTATATTTTGGAGATAAAACCCTTGTCTGAGGTACCATTGGCAAATATGTTTTCCATTGTAGTTGGTTCTTTTTTCATTTTAATGCTGTTTTATTTAGCCATGCAGAAGCTTTTTAATTTGTTGAGGTCCCATTTGTTTATTCTTTGTTTTATGTCCCTTGCTTTAGGGGACTTATCAGTGAAGATGTTGTTGCATGGAATGTCTGAGATTTTCCTATTGATGTTTTTCTCTAGGACTTTTATGGTGTCATGACTTTATTTAAGTCTTTGAACAATGCCCTAAATCAAATGGACGTAACTGATGTATATAGAGCCTTTCATCCCAAAGAAGCAAAATACACATTCTTTTCAAATTGGTCAAGGGGCAGTTGGAACATTTTCAAAGATAGACCACATTATAGGACACAAAACAAGCTTCAACAAATTCAAGAAAATTCAAATCATATTAAAAATTTTCTCTGACCGCAAGGGACTGAAAGTAGAAACCAACCTCAAGGAAAAAACCCAAAAATATTCAAAATCATGGAGATTGAACATCATGCTATTAAACAGTGAATGGGTCAAGAATGAGATTAGGGAAGAAATCAAACAGTTTCTGGAAACAAATGAAAATGAACTCACTGCAATACAAAACTTATGGCACACAGCAAAGGCAATCTTGAGAGGAAAGTTCATAGTGATACAGGCCTACCTAAAAAAAGATAGAAACATTTCAAACAAACAACCTAACCCTACACATATAAGAACTCAAGTAACAACAACAAAGACAGTCCAGAGCAAGTAGAATGAAGGAAATAACCAAAATCAGAGCAGAATTAAATGACATAGAGACTAAAAGCACAATTCTAAGGATCAATAAATCCAAGAGCTGGTTCTTTGAAAAGATAAACAAAATCAACAAGCCTTTAAGCAGACTCATCAAGAAAAAAGAAAAAGAGGATCCAAATAAAGACAATCAGAAATTAAAAAGGAGAGATTACAACTAATACCACAGAAATACAAAGGATTGTAAGAAATTACTATGAAGAACTTATATACCCAGAAATTTGAAAACCTAGGTGAAATGGACACATTTCTAGAAAAACATAATCTTCCAAAACTGAATGAGGAAGAAGCAGAAAGCCTGAACAGACCAATATAACAGCTGATGAAGTTGAAGCAGTAATCAAAAAGCTTCCAACACACAAAAGCCCTAGACCAGATGGTTTCACAGGAGAATTTTACAAAGCATTTAAGGAAGAGCTAACCCCTATGCTTCACAGATTATTACAAAAATTTCAAGAAGATGGAAGACTCCCAAACTCTTTTTATGAAGCCAGCATCATCCTAATCCCAAAACCAGATAAAGACATAACAAAGAGAGAAAACTTCAGGCCATTATCGCTGATGAACATAGACGCTAAAATCCTCAACATAATATTGGCAAACAGCATCCAGCAATACGTTAAAAAGATCATACACCGTGATCAAGTGGGATTCATCCCAGGGATGCAAGGATGATACAATATTAGCAAATCAATAAATGTAATATATCACATAAACAAAAGGAAAGACAAAAATCACATGATTGTATCAATAGATGTGGAAAAAGCATTTGATAAGGTATAGCACCCATTTATGATAAAGACACTCAGCAAATTGGGAATAGAGGGAGCATTCCTCAACATAACAAAGGCCATATATGAGAGACCTACAGCCAACATCATACTCAATGGACAAAAACTTAGAGCTTTCCTACTAAGATCAGGAACAAGACAAGGATGCCCACTTTCACCACTTCTATTCAACATAGTACTGGAAGCCCTAGCCACAGCAATCAGACAAGAAAAAGAAATAAAAGGCATCCAAATTGGAAAGGAGAAAGCAAAACTGTCATTGTTTGCAGATGACATGATAGTGTACTTAGAAAATCCTATAGACTCCACCAAAAAACTACTTGACCTAATAAGTGAGTGTGGCAAAACAGCAGGATACAAAGTCAATAATCAGAAATCAAAGGCATTTTTGTACACCAATAATAAAATATCAGAAATAGAAATCAGGAAAAAAAATCCCATTTGATATAGCAGCAAGAAAAATAAAGTACCTAGGAATAAACCTAACCAAGGAAGTAAAAGACCTGTGCTCAGAAAACTACACAACATTGAAGAAAGAAATTAAGGAAGACACGAATAAATGGAAGCATGTACCATATTCATGGATTGGAAGAATTAACATCATCAAAATGTCCATACTACCCAAAGCAATTTATAGATTCAATGCAATCCCTATTAAAGTACCAATGACATATTTCAGAGATACAGAACAAACATTTCAGAAACTTACATGGAACCATAAATGGCCCCAAATAGCTACAGAAATTTTGAGAAAGAAGAACAAAGTAGGATGGATCACACGACCTGATGTCAAACTATATTACAAGGCCACTATAATCAAAACAGCCTGGTACTGGCATAAGAACAAATACATAGACCAATGGAACAGAACAAAGAGTCCAGAAATAAACCTAAGTCTCTAAGCTCAATTAATATTTGACAAAGGGGGCAGAAGCATAAAATGGGGTAAAAATGGCCTCTTCAACAAATGGTGTTGGGAGATCTGGACAGCTACATGCAAGAAAATGAAATTCGATCACCAACTTACACCATACACAAAATAAATTCAAGGTGAATATTGCCTTTAGATAGATTATGTTATATTAAGGAAATATGACATAAACCACTACTTTGAAAATAATAAAAGGTATATAGTTAGACTGCCAGTCAAGATGGCAGCATAGGTAAATACAACTCACCTCCTCACAAAACCACATCAAAATTACAAGTAAACTACAGAACAACCATCCTTCAGAACCATAAGAAATCAAGCTGACCGGAGGTCCTACAACTATGAAATTAAGAAGAAACCACATTGAGACTGGTAGGAGGGGTGGAAATGTGAAATGGGCTGGCCCCATGCTCATGTGTAGCAGATAAAAATCAGGAGTAATGGGTTCCAGCCCTACACCAAGCCCCCAGCCTCTGATTCCAGTGGCAGTAAAATAAGTCTCCACAAATTCTGGCTATAAAAACCAGTGGGGATTGAGGCTGTGGATGACAGAAACTACTGAACTCCCTGGAAGATCCTCTTAAAGGTGCCCACAGACTTACTGAGACTCTTCCCCTATGAACTCGAACATAGGGGTAGCAGCTTGAAAGGCACCAGAGACATATGGGGAGGAATAGAATTGTCTGGCATCAGGGCAAGAGCTGGGGGTATAGCTTGTTCCCAGACAGAAGTGTTGGCAGAGGCCATTATTCCTTTTCTGAGCCATCATTCCACAGAGCTGGTAGGCAACCACTATATCTGAGACTCCATCAAACTGGTTCACATGTTTGGTCCCATACTACCGATTCCCTGAGGCCCCTTCCCACTCCACTTTTAGGCCCACCCAAACTCTTTCCAGTGGCTTTTCCATACAAACGGCTTGTTTGGGCTCATGCTTTAGATTTTCCAAAATTCTTTCAAACAAGCAGATCTGCTCTCAGTGAGCCCCATACCTCTTGGTAAGTGGACCCAGGTCTGGCACTAGCAGTAGATGGCTTGATTCACAGCTTGGCTTCACCTTGGCACCTACAAGCCCAGCACAAGTAGCAGCCATTTGCAGATCACTTTGTAGCTTATGCTGTGTAACCCAGAAGAGAAAACAAGGGATTGCTGACCTTGGATGTGCCAACAGCAATCAAGGCCCAACTATGACAAGAGGGTGTACACAACACACATGATGGGCACACCTCAAGTACCCAGCTTGGGTGATAGAGGAAGCTGTGCCACTGGACCCTACAGGACACATACTACATTAGGCCACTCTAGCAAGCCTGGAAGACATAGCAGCTCTACCTAATACATAGAAACAAACATAGGGAGGCTGCCAAAATGAGGCAACATAGAAACATGGCCCAAATGAACGAACAGAATAAAACTCCAGAAAAAGTACTAAACAAAATGGAGATAAGCAATCGATCAGATGCAGAGTTCAAAACACTGGTAATAAGAATGCTCAAGGAACATAGTAAGAACCTCAATAGCATAAAAAAGAGTCAGTCAGAAATGAATGATACATTCATTAAAATAAAGGACAATTTACAGGAAATCAACAGTAGAGTAAATGAAGCCAAAAATCACATCAGCAATTTGGAATATAAGGAAGCAAGAAACAACCAATCAGAACAGCAAGAAGAAGAAAAAAGAATCCAAAAAAATAAGGATAGTATAAGGATCTCTGGGACAACAGCATGCTACCAACATTTGCATCGTGAGGGTGCCAGAGGAGAAGAGAAAGAGCAAGAAATTGGAAACCTATCTGAAAAAATAAGGACAAAAAACTTCCCTAACTTGGTGAAGAAGAAATACATACAAGTCTAGGAAGCACAGAGAGTCTCAAACAAGATGGATGCAAAGAGGCCCACTCCAAGACCTCTTTGAAGTTAAAATGCCAAAGAGACTGAATATTTAAAATGCCAAAGAGACTGAATCTTAAAAAAGTTAGTTACCTACAAGGGAGCTCCCATAAGACTTTGAGCTGATTTCCCAAAAGAAACTTGCAGGCAAGAAGGGATTGTCAAGAAAAATTCAAAGTGATATAAAGCAAGGACCTACAATCAAGATTACTCTATGCATCAGAGCTGTCATTTAGATGGAAAGACAAATAAAGAGCTTCCCAGACAAGACAAAGCTAAAGGAGTTCATCACCACCAAACCAGTATTGTATGAGATGTTAAAGGGTCTTCTTTAAGAAGATCAAAACTATGAACAATAAAATGGCAATAAACACATCTATCAATAATTGAATCTAAAAAACAATGTAAGCAAACAAGCAGAACTGGAACAGAAACAGAATCATAGATACAGAGAACATTCTGATGGTTGTCAGATGGGAGGAAGCCTGAGGGTTGGAGAAAAAGGTGAACGGATTAAGAAGTACAAATAGGTAGTTACAGAACAGTCATGGGGGTGTAAAATAAGCACAGGGAATATAGTGGCTAAAGAACATATATGCATGACCCATGTACATGGACGATGGCATAGGGATTGCCTGAGGGAGTAGGGGATGCTAGGTGGAGCTGAACAAAGGGGAAAAATTGGGACAACTGGAATAACATAATCAATAAAATATAAATTTGAAAAAAGGTATATAGCTAAGAAGCCAATTGAGGTAATAAAATGAGACACACAAAAAATATTCAATCAACACAAAAGTCAGGAAGAAAGAGCAACAGAGTGAAAAAAAATAAGGAACAGAAAGAAAAAATAGCAAGACAGTATATTTAAATCTAAACATTTTAATAATTATTCTAAATGGAAATGGACTAAACACTCACAATTAAAAGGACAAATTAATCCAATATGGTTGAACCTCACAGATATTATGCTGACTGAAACTGAACACAAAAGAGTACATAGTGAATAATTTAATTTACATGAAAGTTAAAATCAACTTTATATTGGTAGAAATTAGACCAATGGTTGTCTGGGGCAAAGGGTTAAAGCACAAGACTGACAGTTTGAGTCAGTCGCAAACAGTAAAACGTACAAGAAGAAAAGGGGTATAGATGGGAGGCCAGAGGAGCGAACCATTCACTTCTGCCACCGCTACTAACAGATAGAGTCAGGATTTTATCTAGATTATCTCCCAAGCCATAACTATGATGTCATATGATTGAGTTTTCCATAAAACCTTCCAAAAGTCCTCTTAATATGCCAAGTGAGGGGGAGAAATTTCACCTGAGCAACACGGACTTGATATGAGTACCACAGGAAGCAAGTGGATATTTAAATAACACATTAGCTTCTATTTTTCCTTAAAATAGAAGGAGTGAGTATGGAAAGTGAGGGGTGGGAAATGGTGATCTATAGCTGAACTTCACATATTTTCTCTCCAATATCTTTGCCTTTTCTGTTGCCTTGTGATCTAGCACCAGTTCCTGAATATCTCATGTCTAGAAAGTTCTCCCGTGTTTTGTCAGGGTAATTTTCATGTTCTTCGAATGTTATCTGTGTATGAAGTTGAGCAAGATAGGCAGAATATCACTTCTAGAAACATGAAGTTTGAAAATGAGGAAAGAAGAACATGGTTCATGTATAGCTAGCTGAAGTGTTTCCACAATGACTAAAGCCCAAAACCCACACTCTATTCATCTCCAGCCATGAGATCGAGCAAGCCCATACACATTTATTATGTACATAGTGTGTACCCAGTATTCTGGTCAATTAGAATGGATGTCATTCACTTGCTGAAGAATTCACTAGCTGGTAAAACATTTTTCCAACTGTAAAATGTGACATGAGTGTTAATCACTTTTTATGAATCTATTAATATACAATTTTTGGTCAATGAGTCAAACATTAAGAATTCATTGTAATGTAAATATTAAAGCTTCATTCTATATTAGCCCACTCCAGAAATATGGGGGTAAATTCAGCAATGGTTTATTGAGCACCTACTATAAGCTATGTATTGTGTGTGCTAGGTTCAGAAATGAAATAAAACATAGTCCTTGCCCTCAAAAAAATAAATAATTCACAATCTAATGATGACAGTTTGCTAAGGGCCATAGTAGATGTGTGCAACTGGCACAGCAAATGTCCTTGTGACCTGGTCTGTCTCCTTCACATTTTTCATTTTCATCACTTCTTAAGAAGTAAACAGCAAAATAGTTGAGCAAGATGCTCAAGTAATAGCAAGAGCCCTGTGGAGTTTAGGCCTGACAGATTCTGGAAACCTACTCCCTAAAATTTTTGTCACTTGATAAAATGTAACACACAGTTTCAAATTACTTTGCCAAAGATCAAGTGTGTTGGTTACAGAGACATATCAGTTGTTTTCTGCTGGAGATTTCAGGCTGCTGCCGGTAAACTAGCACGGATATTGTACTGTATACTAAAACCAGAAGTGGGTATTCCAGACAAGCACAGTTCACTGACCTTTGTCATCTAGGAGCACAGCAGTTGCACACTGTTGATTTGCCATTCCACTCAAAAAAAAAAAAGCCACGTATATAAATACTGTCTTAATATTGTTGGTTGGTTAGCTACTTTTTAAAAAGAAAAAAATTAAAGATAATATTTAGATTATTCTCAAACTTACATACAGAACTACAAGACACAAACTATATAATTTCCTATTATCAGTTTTGTGATCTTTTGATGTAAGTCCTGAGACTTCAATATTGAGTCATTGTCATAAAAACCAACACAATCTGATTACACACACACGTTCATGTGAAATATCAAGCTCATCTGAAGAGAAGAAATACGCAGAGTGATCACAGTTACACAATTCTGCCCAAATCAAAAAAAGATAGTATAGCTTATTACTGTTATTGTTATTGTTATTAAATAAACTCATCTCACTGACAGAGACTCAGATTTCCAAAGGAAGTCAGGGTATAAACACTAAGTGCTCACTGATGGGGAACATAGACTTACAATAATTACTCCATTATCTACTGAGAAGAAAAGTCTTATGAACACGATGGCATGAGAAAATAAAAGTGCATATTCTTAGTGTTAAATTGAACTGTACAAAGCATTAGAAACTATAGTAAATAAACAGGTCCTAATAAGTATGACTTGTCTGGCTCAAAGAAGTGTAATAGAAAATAGTGATGAGTAGTCAAGGAAAAGGAAGAACTGGAATAGGGTGTTAAATGATGAACAGAATATGAATAAGAAGAGAGACCACTTTAAGCGCTAGGAACTGCACAAGGAAAAGCACAGTGCTGGAAATGCACACAGGCTGTGGTAGTCGGTCGGGTCACGCAAAGGACAGCTCTGGCTCTCGGGGTCACTTAGCACCAAGCACTGGGTATAATAATTAGACAGTTAGGTTTGGAGCACTGAGTACTATTTTGAGAAGTTTGAATCTCATCTAGTAGACAATAAAGAACCATTGGAAGTAGTAAAGAAGAAGGAAGTGGTTAATATACAGATGAAGACACCTAGAAGAATAGTAGGTCTCAAGTCTAAGGGGAAATCTGTGAGCAAGACTCTAAAGCCTTGGTGGGCATGAGAGAGTGAACAAAATGTCAGTAAATTATAGTGAACAGAAAGGATACGGAGTGGTTTCCAGAGAGCATGCAAGTCAAATGAAATTTGGTTGGGGGATCTGTGATACACGGAGAAAGAAAGAATGAGAAGCACCCACTTTGGGAAGTCACATGGGAAAGTGTTCTTTAGAAAGAACCAGGTTTCTGAAACATCAGGGACTGAGTTGGTGGAGGAGTTGGATGTGAGATCTCAGGAAAATTAAGTGAAGTAATTAATGTAAGGACTTGACATATAAGTGATTATTTGCACATCCAGGGCCAGGGTTAAACCTCATTGCCACACCCTTACAGGAAAGTACTTCGGGAAAAAACAACAACAACAACTATTTAAGGGTTTAAGAGGTGATTGGGAGGAAGGGGAAGGAAATCTTGTGAGTCCTAAAAATACCACTGCTTCCTTGCATTCCCACCCCTATGTTCACCGAGCGGCTTGATCAGCCCACTTCAAATCACAGTAGTTTCATGACCATTTAGCCCCTTATCACAAATCATCCTCTCAAATATAATGAAGTTATTCAGGATGATTTATGATGTAACTTCAGAAAAGCCGCCAATCCCTGTACTCACTCGTGTTTAGCACTAGTGTAGTGCTTAGCACAAAGTGTTTATTGACCACACATTCAAATGTTTCTTATATGACATCAAAAGCACAGTGAAAAAAGAAAAATAAGTTGAATTTCATTAACATTAATGTTTTTTGTGCTATAGATGATACAGTCAAGAAATTAAAAAGACAACACCCAGAATGGGACAAAATATTTGTAAATCATACATCTGATAAATTACATATACCCAGAGTGTATAAAGAAATTTAACACAATATAATGAAAAGACAGATAGCCCAATTTAAAAGTGGACAAAGATGGAAGATGTATTTCTCTGAAGAAGATCTACATATGGTCAATAATCACATGACAAGGTGTTGAACATCATAGTCATTAGGGAAATACAAATCAAAACCGGGACACACCACTTCACACCCGCTGGGGTAGCTAAAATAAAAAAGACAACGGCAAGTGCTGGTGAGGGTATGGAGACCCTGGAATTCTCCTGCGTGGCTGAGAGGAATGTAAAATGGCGCAGCCATCTCGGAAAACAGTTTGACAGTTCTCTAGGCCAGGAAATGTGAAGTTACTGTATGACCCAGAATTCCACCCTTTGGTAAATATACCTCCCCAAAATGAAAATATACGTCCACAGTAAAAGTATACACGTGTGTTTATAGAGACATTAGTCATAATAGCCAAAAAGTAAAAAGTGGAAACAACCCAAATGTCCATCAACTGATGAATGGATAAACAAAATGGAATATTATTTGGCCATAAAAAGACTGAATGAAATGTCCAGAATAGCCAAAACTATAGAAGTATAGAGTAAATAGATGATTGCCTAGGTTTTAGGGAGTTTGGAGGAATGGAGAGTGACTGTTGATAAAATTGAATGAGGACATTCAATTTTAATGGGGACAAAATATTCTAAAATTAGATTGTAGTGATGGCTGCACAATCCTGTGAATATGCTGAAAAATTAAATTGAACATTTAAAATGGGTGAATGATGTGATATGTGAATTACATCTACAACAAGAAAGTATTACAAAAATAAAGTTTTTAAACTCTATTGACCCAACAAAGTTGTGTGTGGTGGATTTGGTTCTCTACCTTCCTACATCCCAAGACTCAGTAAACCCTCCAGGGATAGAAGTAACCCCAGCTTCTGTTCCCTTAAACAGACTAATACCTCAAAAAATGTTTATTTATCACATACTATGGATCACCTACTATATTGACAAATGGGCCTACGTCTTAGATTTCTAATTTAGTTATGTTTTCAATGTATGCTTTCAGTGACCAAAACCAAAACCAGATTGATAAAAAAGTTGTGTACTGAATCCTACTTAGCTACACCTGCTGTAAATATTTTAATGGGATTAAAAATCACTCTGATTAAAAGTACTTTTCTCCAAGACTCCCACACATCTGTTCATGGGCTAATTCAAAACTCTGCTAGCTATTTAGTTGTGGTTTCTGGAAGCAAACAAGATGTCAGTCTTTATTTCCATGGATCATTTTTATCTGCAATCTTTTCTCTGCATAATCCAAATGCACTAGAATCATAATCTATTCTTTGTAACATGGGGAAAGTGTAGAAATGAATTATGTATAATTAGACATGGAGCATCAGTTTATTATTAGTAAATTTTTGACAACATATAAAGCAAGAATAGAAATATTTTATTTCAATGAAGTTATTCTTGGGTAATTTGGTCGAACTATTCTTACCCTAAAAAAAATTGTTCTTACTCTACTTAATTTTTTTCTCAGTCATATTTAATGCAAACTGGCATACTTTACATACCTTTGTCTCTTTTTTTAGTTGTCTTTATTCTTCCAGGGGAATGTAAATACGATGAGAACCTTGACTTTGGTGTTTTTCACTGCTATATTTCCAGCACCTATAATATCCAATGCTGAAGGGCTCAACATTCCAATATTGTAGGTGATGGTATTCACAAAATCCCTCCAGTTTCCCAAGGACCCTATCTCTGGTGTATACAGAATAAAGATTTGGCATTTTCAACAAACACCGTGAACAAAATATTTGAGGTAATCATTTACTATCATATTATGGTTATTTTAAATTTCATTATTGTTGTAATTTACCATGAAGTAATGGCTATAATCTAATTTGCATTGGAACAGGGGAAATAAGAAAATTTTACTTGGAGCTACAAGTTACCTCTTATCGAGAGCCAAATTAATGTAGTATTTTTCATTATAACAAACACAACTTTAGGATCTTCTAAAAAAATTTTTAAATAATCTTCTTGTAGATAGTCATTGGAGACTATTTCCCATGCTTTGTTCATATTTTCTTTCTTCTTTGTCCTTTCCCATCATCACCCACTATAAAAAATATTTTTAAATTCTAATTTTTATTTTTGTAAAACTAAATCCAAAAATTATATTACCATTTTTGCATAATTGTGTTTTATGTTATTTTTACAAGTCACAATTTTGAAGTAATTACTAATTTATGGAAGTTTTCCTTAATCTTTACTTTCTGCCAACTCAAGATCTGTATCCTCCCAGAGTCCATTTCTCTATCAAATGAGTGATAGCACCCACTTTTCTTAGTTGTCTATAATTTTTTGCTCCCCCACTTTGTTCTAGCTATCAAAGTCATATTAATCCTCAATATGAGAAAAAACCTCAAGAAACCATTCATAGGAAATCACTGAAGTTTTCCAAATATATATTATAGTTCAGAAATTTTTTCTGTTCTGAGACTAATTTGGGTCCCTTTCAATGACTGAAACTCCTATTTGTTATTCTTTCCTCTTTGATAGACAATAATTAGATTCTGTGGAATGTGAAATATAGATTACATATATCTTAATACCATTAAGATAGTATAGTTTAATATAGTTTAGTTTTATACAAGAACATTCCATGACAGTATGCAAATAAAGGAATCCTTGCTTTGGTAACAAACTAAAAAAACAATTTGGATGTAAGTAAAGTTTTACAGTAAAATCTCAGGGATAGCGGGAGATACAAAACTAAGGTAAGCAGTTGTTAAGACTAACAGTTTAGGATCAATTACCTTACCAACTCATCAACACTGAAGAAAAGTAAAAGATGATAAGTACAGATTATTAGTATTTTTAAAATGAGTACATGGCACACCTGAACAACAGAAACCATTCTGTAAACGCAGCTTATTTGTTCTAGCTATTCTGAACTCCAAACTCTTAGAGGAAAGTTACTTCTCTTATCTCAGTTCAGATACTATCTTTAACACTATTTGGAAAAACCATTTTTGTAAAATATTTTAAATGATGGCCAAAGGATGGATTAGTTAAGAATATTTGACCCAATAATGTAATATTATATAGAGAGAGCCAAACAAATAATTTACGGTATGGTTTTATATATGGGTCTGAAGGAATTTTAAAGTCTCGAGAACAAACTGACAGTAACCAGAGGGGAGGTGGGAGGGGACGGTGGGGGGTAAAAGGGAACGGTTTTCAGGAACATGTTTAAAGGACACATGGACCAAACCAAAGGCAGGTAGGATCAAGGGTGGGAAGTGGGGCTGGCTGGAGTGGGAAGGAGTGGTGGGGAGAAAATGGAGACAACTGTACTTGAACAACAATAAAAAATGTGAAAAAAAATAAAATAAAATTTAGATGCAGATTCAAGAACAAAAAAAAGAGATATTGGAGAGCTACTGATGAACTTATATTGTATCATAAATATCATTTAAAGTACATCGATTGACAAAAGACCTAGAATTGTACTTGTACTTATGGGAGTGTAAGGAGTTATAAATATGGGAAAAATATATTCTGCAACAGAAATGAATTTGCACCTTAAAAAAAAAGAAAGAAAAGCCAGAAGCATTTGCTATAAAATGTAAGGGAAATAGTTATACGTATGTGAACTCATCACCCTAAACCATATAAGTGAAAATAACATGATTGTTCCATTATATTATATATCAAAGCATTTGACTATTTCAGTTTTCATACAGGTGTCTGCAAATCACACAAACAGCTCATGATTTCCAACTGTTTCAAACCCAATAATAAGAACTGTCTTTGAAAAGTTTGATTGAAAAATATTCAACTTAGTAATAGAGAACATAAAGCAAAGTCTTAATTACACGAGTGAAATTTAAAATCTGTACCCTGTAGCATGTAGAAAAAAAATACTGGTTTATTACCCATGTCTTTACATGTTTCAATGATGTGAAATTACACTAAAAGATTCTCGCCATCAAAAATATTAAGATATATTTCCGCCTCATTCATCAGAACACAATCCAAATACACGCAGGCTCCTTGTTACAGCGAGAGTATGCTCGACTATCTTGACCCAGGAACAACATGAAAAGTACCATAATCTACTGACACTAAACTCAGAGAAGCAGGGCCGATAGCCTCTACAGGAAAACCGGAGCCGCTTCTCCTTTGGGGAGAATTAGTTCCAAATTAAGCATTCTAATTTTACGCTGAAGCGATCCACTGGGGTGATTTTCAAGCATCAGTAGGCACTATCAAAAGATTATCAATTGGTTAGAGGGATTTTGTGAATGGATCGCCTTCCTCTCTTAATACCCCCGGAAAGAATTTCAATTTTGAAAATGAAAGAGTGAATGATTACTTATAATTTATAAATTGTTGTCCATTACAAATGTTTACCCGAAGTCTCTACGTCAGGTTAAACCTTAATGAGGTTGCCTAACCACCAGCGTCACTAAGGCAGCCCGTTTTCCCAGACCATGACTGGTGAGAGTCTTTGCATCTATTTCCATCTGAATAGTCTCACATTAAATTGTGCTGAAAAAAAGCATTCACATTATTGGAAGGATGCAAAATGCTGATTAGTTCATCCTCAAGATGTTTAACAAGATCTCAGCCGAAGATTAAGGGAAGTCTAGAGAGAACAATCAAGCTCTTGCTAAATAGGAAAACTCACCTAGCCTCAGAAAATTGCCATTAATGTACAGAGTTACAACAGCAATAAATATGGGCAATGCTGTACCCTCATATGGGAACAAAACTCAGAATGAAAATTTCTATCATAGTATTCTATAGGAGTGGGATCATCCTATGAAGGGGTTCAACGTTAATGTTTGCCATACCAAGGTCCAGCACGTTTTGTATTAGAACTTGGCAGAACTGTCCTTCCAGATGGTCACAGCCATTTCTATTTTCACTTCGCGCATTTCTTTCTCCTTCACTGCAGGCAGTGGAGTGGAAAGGTGGATGTCTTTGGTGTCAGGCCCAGGTTCAAGTCCTAGCTGTGCACTTAATAGTTTTGCAAATAATATAACCTCTTTGACACTCAGTTTCCTCCTCTATAAAATAACGATATTAATTCCTGCCTCCTAGAGCTATTATGAGAATTAAATAATACAATTTATCTGAAATGCCTGGCACTGGAAAGCAACTAAATAAATATCAGATACTTTCCCTACCTGGTATGGATAGAGCTTTATAAGTAGTAAAGTAGCATTTGAGACACAAACTTTTGAAATTTTTGTGGAATTCAATTTGGCTTCCAAAACTTAATACTGAAGGTGCTGTTTTTCACACTGATGCATTATTCAAATGTAAAAAAGAAAAGGAAAAAGAGAAACATCGCTGTCTTGAAATAGCATATCTTCCACTTCAGGCTATCTGTTCGTGACAATGAACCGGGAACATTATGCGGTAATGAGGCACTTCTGAAATCAGTGTCTGGGGCCTGCGAGAACAGGGAGAAAAACAGAATGCCACAGCACCACATGATTAGAGCTCCAGCTCATACAAAATTAAAAGGGGTGAGAGTTATCCTAGTACTAGTTACAATAAAAATATGCGTGATAGTCACCTCGAGTTTACTTTTAACAACTACAGTTCTTCTATGGGATTTAGAAATCATTTTGATAGGATCAAAATATAAATAAAAATGCCTTTATTTTTCAAATGCCTGCGACTGGGTCTGTGAAAAAAAAAGTAAATTCCAGCTACAGTTAAAAACAGAATATGTGTTGTTCTTTTCATGGAAAATAGCACTGGCCCAAAGTCGCAATACCAGCGTGAAGTAAATCATGCTGCTAAAAGGTAGACACTTTTATCACCTCTAACCACCTTTTAATTAAAGCCTTTGTGAAAATATAGCTAGATATTTTTAAAACTAACTTAGACATGGTTATCCATGTGAATGACATGTAAATTATGCTACCCAGTCAAACTGATACAACGCAAAATATAGCAGAAAAGATTTCATTCAAAAAGCTGGACCAACAGTGCATTTCTTTGACTATAGTCAGTAAAAGATTTTAATAAAAAATCAAAAGAAACGGTCCTTCTTGTTCTGAAGGTAAAGAATAACAACAACTTACATTTATTTAGTAAATGTAAATAAATATAAAGGGGCCTGGAATATCTTAAATACATTTAGTTAATACATTTATTAATGTATTAAATGTATTATTAATTAAATGTATTTATAGTTAAATACATTTATTTAAGATATTCCAGGCCCCTCACTTAATGTCAACAATGCTATGGTGTAGGTTTTATTAATACTCCTAGCTTACTTCTGAAAGGATTAAGGCAAAAAGAGGTTAGTTAACTTGTCTAAAGTCATGTAATTGTAAGCAGAAGATATGGACTTCAGTTTTGGACTCCACAGCCCACACTTTTAGCTACTACATTATGTTGCTCGCTCTCTACCTCATATTTGTACTGGTCAAGCCCTGGACGGGAATGTTGAGTGAATGCAAGGGGGGTACTCAATCTACATGGTCTCGTTGAAGCTCCTTAGTCTAATGACTATACGATCCCAGAAGTGTGTGAGTTTGGAGTCATACAACTTCTGCAGGTATTAAGGCCTCCTGGGTTTCTTCAGGATGTTGCATTTTCTTCCAAAGCTAAACGTGGAACAGAAAAGGTGCTACCTTCTTAAGAACAGCTTCACCCCATATATGACAATCTCAGAAGTTCTCCAGAAGACGTACCTCCCACTCTGGCATTAGAACCGTTTGCATAATTTGTTAAGCAGAAATATCGAACAGTAATGAAACAGAAATATTTTAATTATATTTCTGTAGATTGCAAGAGATGATAAATTTGTCAAAAGAGCAGGTGAGATTGGAAAAGAAAATGTTCTAGAGGACGTGGGGCATTTGGGAAAATTGCTCATTTCTAAATCCTAAGAAAGCAGAATTCCTCTAGGGTAGCCTGCTCCCACGTTGTTAGATGACCAAACAAACAAAACAGAAAAGAACCTCCAATGTAAATTACTAATAGGTTAAAGTGTGGAAACCCGAAGAGTGTGATACCACACGTACTTGTTGCTAACAGGAAAAACAGTGGGAGGTGACCTTGAAGGGACATGGGACATAAAAAAAATCCTTGCAATTTATGGTCTGAAACAGCAACTAATATGTTAGAATAATTCTAAGTGCTATTTGATGAGGTTGGGGAAGGAGAGCAAAGGCCAATTATTAGATGATTTAAGCTTTCCCACTTCTCTAAGACTGTTGTTTTCTTAATTAATTTTATTTCATACAGATATCCAAGGGAGAAGAAAAATAGAACATAGGCTGCTTATTATTGGTAGAGCAATTTCTCTGAAACAGTAGCTCATAACTTATTAATGTGCAGTAATGAGCAATCTCTTCAGCAATAGTTAAATACATGTAGCCAGACACAGTATCCTTCCACACTAATAATGTTAATTTATGGATTGGTGCCTGAGAAATCGACATTGTGGGAAAGCAGTGAATTCTGTTTTGTAATTTTTCTCCATAGAGGAAATCTTCACATGGAAATCAGTAAAATAACTGTTACGACTACAACAGTAAATCAGTTTGAGTAGAAACTCTAAAGTATAATTTAAATATTCTACAAGCCTTCCAGTTAAGCTCAAGATTTTATCATTGATGAAGAATGTATTACTTTTTATTTTTAAAACTGTTCCATTGAAACCCCTGTAGGGGACTGGTACCAAAAACATTT
This sequence comes from Desmodus rotundus, assembly GCF_022682495.2. Taxonomy (NCBI): domain Eukaryota; kingdom Metazoa; phylum Chordata; class Mammalia; order Chiroptera; family Phyllostomidae; genus Desmodus; species Desmodus rotundus. The sequence goes on from NC_071389.1 coordinate 53,750,629, forward strand.
TTTTTTTTTCAAAATAAACCCAAACTAAACCTTCGATAGATTTATACAATTCCTTAACCACTCTTCTGGGGACACAAATGGTTAGAATGAAAGATGAAGCAGAGTTCTTCCCAGTAAACTACCTAGTTTACCTTTTCAGTTCTAACTGGTCCATACACAAGCCCTTCTCTCTTTATTCTCGCTACTATCCTTCCCACTTTGAGACATATCCAAGAGCTCGACCTCTTCCTTTGAATTTTTCCTTGCTTGCCCATTCTCCATACTTGTTTTGTTCTCCCTTTGGCAATTCAGCTTTTTCCTCCATTTTTCTCAAATTAGCCCTTAGATTCCTAATCACCACCAGCCTTCATTGGCCTCTTCCTCATCTCTATTCAGTCTATTCTTTACAATGTTTTCCCTTAAAGAAGTTTGCAATTTCCCTTCACAGAGGACTCTGATGGCTCCCATTCATTTCCCACATCAAAACCAAACTCCTAATTATATGAATCATTTATCACCAATCTCTATCATATGAAGGCCTCCCTACAATTTTACATATACAAGTATAGTGTGTTTTTACACGTCCTCGTGCTTGTTTTACTTGATTTTTGTTCTCTCTCAGGAATGCAAGGCTTCTCTTGAGTCAACCATTCCTCTTCACACGCCTCTTGGAAAGGGTTTATGTTCATTCTGTTTGCTCCTGTAGGAGTGACCAGCCTCATCATTCTGTTTTCCATTCCATTTCCCTCTTACCCAACTCAAATCTCATCACCTCCTCCTGCAGTCGTCCCAGATCACCGCTCTTCAAATAACTTCTCGTGCCTGCTAAGGCCCCATGACACACACATCTCAGCCTCTCAACAACACTAAAACACTCTACCGCGCGCACTGTCTGCTCCACAGGACACAAGCTCCTTGCAGGCAGAACACATGTCTAATTCACTATTCTACCCCTCAGGAAAAATGCCTGACACACAGAAAATACACAACAAAATATTGATTAATCAGATTCAGATTCAATATAATAAAAGAAGTACTCAAAGTTATCTGCTCTTTTAACCTGGGATTTCATTAAAATTACAATTAAGAAAAAAAACTAACTCATGTTATCTCCATTTGGGTTCCTCAGAACAGAGTCTAGATAAGTATTTGAATACAAGCACTTTATGTGAAAAGTAATCCCAGAAAACTTTAGAAAAGGAGTGGAAAAGTGAGTCTCAGAATAGAGGAGAGCTAATAAAGGACTCACTATTGAACAAGATATTATTAGCAACTGGGCTTACCCCGCCAGGCAACTCTGGAGCCAGTGTAGAGCTCCTCAGAGTTATCCCAACAGAGGCAAGGGAGCTGGGGTGTTTGCTCACCAATTCCTGGGAGCCATCAGTTGAGGGCTGGTGGGAGAGGACATTCTCTGGCTTCTCCACCCTGCCGCACGGGCAGCACAGCAAGCTCCGACACTCAGGTGCAGGCAGTTGAAAAGGTGGGATAGAGACTGGGAAATTGGCTATGATGGGAGGAAATAGGTACCAACGGCATCTACTACACACAATAACAAGAAGAATGTGGACGAAACAATAAGTGGACATGAATTTTCAACAGATTCTTGGAAGGCAGAAAGCAGATGGAAAGCTAGTGACTGAGAAGTCAGAAGAAACACAGCCCAGAATACACAGAGAGAAAGGCTTTCGCCCTGTGAAAGGGTGAAAGGTGGTAGATGCAGTTTGGCTCAAACTATTTTATAGAATCCCAATCCCATACAGGATTGAGACTTAGAAGTTGAGAGTGAATCATAGGGCAGACAACACAAAGATTAACTGCAGGTCTGTTTTGCTGGGATTGGCAAACTACAGCCTATCACCTACTTTTGTAGAGCCAGTGAGCTAAGAATGGTTTTCACATTTTTAAAGTGTTTTAAAAAAAACATAGAAAGACCATATGACAGAAATTGTATGTGGCCTACAAACCTAAAAATTACTGTGGGTCCTTTACAGAAAACATTTATGGACCCTTGGTACGCAGAATAGTCAGCAGATGCACAGACACCTTCCACTTCCCAGGAAGTGAGACTGACTGAAGACAGGCATGTGCCCCTACACAAAAAATATCTGAGCTAGCTTGGATCATACTCGAAAAAGTAAGCAACAAGTGTTAGTGTTAATGTGCTGATTAAAGGATTTCTTGGACTGCTATTTAGAGATTCCTAAGATTAACGGCCAGCGCCGCAATCACAAACCAAAAAGCAGAGGAAACCACTCAGAAAACCATCTCATGTACCCAGAGCACCCAGTTTCATTCTTCCACAGGAACAGCCCACCAAATCACCAGACATTTGAGTAAAGAAAGATACAGATGAATTAACAGAAAAAAAAAATGATGCCATAAGAAAAATGATAATCCAGGGGATTTGGAGAACTTTTTAAAATCTCAAAATATTATTCTCAGAGAGATTCCAGAAAACTTTGAATCTATAAAGAGAAAAGATATTATGAAAAAATACCAGTAAACAAAAAAGTGCTTTTAGATAAATAAATATTTTACACACACACACACACATATATTCTGTCTCAGAGGTTCCTAAGCCTCTCCTCATTTTTTTGAATTCTTGTTTCTTCATTCTGTTCTAGATGGATGTTTATTTTTTCCTTTTGTTCCAAATTGTTGATTTGAATCCTGGTTTCCTTCCCTTCACTGTTGGTTCCCTGTATGTTTTGCTTTATTTCACTTTGTGTAGTCTTCATTTCTTCCTTCATTTTGCACCTGAGCTCAATCAGTTCGGTAAGCATCCTGACTACCAGGGTTTTGAACTCTGCATCAGAGAGATTGTCTATCTCCTCCTCACTTAGCTTTTTTTCTGGGGTTTTGATCTGTTCTTTCATTTGGGCCATATTTCTTTGTCTCAGTGCACCTGTTATGTAGTGAGGGGCAGAGCCTTAGGTATTTGCCAGCGGGGGGGGGGGGCAACCCTCTTTGCTTCGCTGTGGTGCTGCCTGTGGGGGAGGGGTCAGAGAGGAAACAAGGCCACTCGCTCAGTCCACTCTAGCCCCACTTTCCAACAAACTGTCCTGTGAGACTGGGAGTTTATCCTGCCTTCGCAACCCCCGCAGATTTTACAGCTAAAGGTTTTGAGTATTTAGTTTCCGGGTCAGCCAGCCCCTCCTCCCCTTTGCAGTCTGCCACCTTGCAGCGGGTCCTCTCCACCTGCCCAGCTGCCTGTCTCCACACCTCCGACTGGTCTGGATGACTGTTTCTTTAACTCCTTGGTTGTCGGAGTTCCATGAATTTTGATATTCCAGCATTTCTGGTTGTTTATTGTTTTTAAATTGGCTATTATCCTTCTTTTGTGCGGAAGTAAAGCATTTCTACCTACACCTCCATCTTGGCTGGAACTCCTCTCTTGATGCTTTTAAGATTCTCTCTTTATCTTTCACCTTCAGCATTTTAATTATATGTGTCTTGGTGTGGTCCTCTTTGGGTCCAACTTGTTTGGGACTCTGTGCTTGGACTTGTATGTCTATTTCCTTTGCCAAATTGGGGAAGTTTTCTTTCATTATTTTTTCAAATAAGTTTCAATTTCTTGCTCTGCCTCTTCTCTTTCTGGCATACCTATGATTCAGATGTTGGTACATTTGCAGATGTCCCAGACTGGCCTTATACTACCCTTGTTTTTTTGAATTCTGTTTTCTTCTTGCTGTTTTGGTTAAATACTTATTTCTTCCTTATGTTCTAAATCATTGACTTGAATCCCAGCTTCCTCCCTTTCAGTGATGGTTCCCTATGGATTTTTCTTTAATTCACTTGGTGTAACCTTCATGTCTTCCTTTGTCTTCCTTCCCTTCCATTACGGCTGTTGCCTTACTCAGTGAGTTTTTCTGAGCATAATGATCACCGGTATTTTGAACTCTGCATCTAATAGGTTGGTTATCTCCATTTTGTTTAGTTTTTTCTTGAGGTTTTTTTTTTCTGTTATTTCATTTGGGCCATGTTTCTTTGTCTCATCAATTTAGCATCCTCCCTGTGTTTTATTTCTGTGTACTAAGTAGAATTGCTTTGATTCCCTGTCTTAGTATCAAGGCCTATTGTAGAAAAGTTACCTGTAAATTGTGTGGGGAAGAGCCTTAGGTAATCACCAGGGTGGGCATCCCACTTCAGCACTTTGTGGCTCTGTGTGGGGGAGGGCTTGAAGAGGTGACAATGCCATTGCCTGGCTTATGGAATTTTTCCCTCGCACTTTTCCCATTTCCAGTCACTTCACCCATTTCCTGTATATGACTGTTGCCCTGCTGGTGAATCCCAGAGTGGGTAAGTCTGTGTACATTCTAAGTCCATGCAAGCCCTTTAAATGGAGTCTCCTGAAAATCCAGCAGTTTCTTCCATCGCTGCAATCCCCACTGGTTTTTATAGCTGAAGTTATGGGGATTTATCCCCTGCACTGGAACCCTGGGTCTTGTGGTCTGGCCTGGGCCTGGGATTGCTCACTCCCAAGGTATCCCTCTTGATTTTTATCCACCACCCATGGATGTGGGGCCACCTGTTCCACTGCTGCACTGCCTGTCCATGCCGCACTACATCATACCTCTCCACCTGTCTCCACGAGGCCACCACTCCTACATGTCGGGTGAGTGTGGCTTCTTTAAATCCTTGGTAGTTGACTCCCATACAGGACGATTTTCTGATGGTGCTGGGTGTTATTTGCTTTGAGATCTAGTAATTCTTTCTATGACTGTGCAAGGAGGCAACGTGCATCTACCTACACCTCCATCCTGACCAGAAGTCCTGAAGCAAATGATTTTCAACCAACAATTCCATTTCAGTCAAATGATTAGATCAATAAGGCATGGATGTAAACTAGACATTTCTGGTTCACAAGACCTCATTCATTCCTCTCCTGTGCGCCCTTCCTTAGGAAGTTAGCTTGAGGATGTACACCAGAAAGAGTGCTGCTCAGGGGAGAGTGAAAGTAAGTACCAAGACCACAGCTTTGGAAAGGCCCCGGAGAGGAGCCAGGACAGACTGGACCCAGGGGACATGGTGTCCCAGGAGAAAGGCCCCCAAGGGAAAAATGGAACAGAGTAGACTGAGAATTCCGGAAAAGGTATGGAACATGCTACAAACATGCTCCTTTGAGTGGCACAGAAGTTCCATTAGGCTATTGATATGAGTATATACAGATAAAGGAGAATAGGGAGAGGAGTAGTAGTGTAAATGAATTCAGTCCTAATCTAGTTTATCAAGAAGGAAATTAAAGGTAATAAATCAAGAATTAATGGTGTATGTATATATCTATATAAAAAGCCACAATATCCAGCCACACCCTTCCCCACCCTCAAAGCTGACCAACTTTTAACGCTTTCTGTTTTGATTCTTCTAGTAGTTACTGCTATATTTCTAAGATATTGTGGCTTTTTATTATAAAGACTTCTTTATTGTTGGACTTTTTAACCACATGAATTTATTATTTCAATAAAAATTTAATGTTTGTCAATATATGTATAAATGAAAATATTCCTTAGAGTTCCCCTTCACAAGTAATATGAAATGAATGTGCTTAAAGGTTGCTGAGTGTGACCCTGACTACTAAAGGTATCATTGATTATAGGTACAAGGAGTGACTGCACTCCAAATAAGTTCTACTGCCACAAAAATGATGTAGGTTTATTTTATAAAACAAATACGAACCTGCCCCAGTAAATATCATGTAGGTCAGCACAAAAATAAAATGAAATGGAGTATAATTCAAGTAACGAAGCCAGAAGAAAGTTTTCTCTCCTCTTCTTATGAAAGTGTTTGCTGCTTTCAGAAGTATGTGCAATGTTTTCACCACACTGAGGCACAAATACATTGTTCACATCTTCTACCTGGGTATAATATTTACGGTAAAGAGAATCATGCACCCCATGGACTGGTATACCCAATGCATCAGCAAATATGGCAAGTGTAGAAACTGTTATCAAAGATCTCAACTCATGTCAGTCTCAGATGAATAAGCTTCATGATGTACCAATGGGAAAAAGGTAACAAGCACAGAGAGCAGAATACATCAAAGCCAACACCTCGAACTGCACCTAGCAGTAAACTGTGGAACTGGAGGACAAAATGTTCTCCCTGTGGCTTACCCTATTGAGAAATTGGACCTCTCTCATTTTCTGAGTTCCATTTTCAAAAGTTGTTCCAGATAGTCTGCATTGCAGCAATGTAAACTCAAGAAAGCCTGGACAGAAAACATATATTAATACTGTTTAGTACATAACCTAAATAATGCCACTTGACTTTGGTCTACCTGATTTAAGAACATCCTAATAGTTATTTAGTACCTGTCACTAAACTTGAGACTTTTTTTTCTTCTGTGTCACCTGAAATTTATACAGTCTTAAATAACAGACAAATCTTGATGAAATATTGAAAATAGTAAATATTGCTGATACTAACCTATAACTCGGTGGTGCTACTAAAGCAAACTGCTTAATAATATAAGGGCAGGAGCAGATCTGGCTCTTATGCAAAACTGTGGAGTAAATAACCTTCAGAGACCCATTTCTATTGGAGCCTTACTCCCAAGATCCCATAATCCAACACCTGCACCCTTCAAGACCAGCCCAGTGCTATTTCTACTTTACCAAACACATCTCTTCTACATGTTGCTCTGTCCTGTCCTAGGTCCCATCATTGGCAAAAGCATTAAGCTCATATTGTGGGAGTCTAAGTAATATAAGCAAATTATTTAAATAATAAAAGATACAGAAGGAGAAGGACTGATTATGCAACGTACTTGAATACTTATCGGCAACATACTTGAGAACTAATAGGAATCAAACACAAGAGAGCCCGCTGGACCTGTAGGTGAGTGGCAGTACTACACATTCCTTTAATAAAAAAGGACAATGAGGAACGAGTGAAGTCTTAGGGAGCGAGACTCTGAAAAGTATAGTCCAGCGAGAGGGATGCTATCACTCCTCTTTTTGAAAGAAAACTTATAACACATTAAAGTGCTCATTAAAGTTTACATGAGTAGAAAATCCAAAAATCGTTCTTCCTAAAACTACTTAATTTCTATATCTTCCATATTTTTAAGTCAAGCTTTTTAACTCCAAGTCATACATTGCTTCAATGCAGCCTAAGATTAAATTCCCTCAACATATTATATTGTTTTACTAAATGATTCCAGCCACATATTTTATTATTTGTAAGTATGAAATATAATGAGTTGACTCTAACACTTTAGTTTAATCATGCAATAAAACACCATACAATGTAGCAAGGAAAAAATTAACTTTTTTAAATACTTATTCTGATGGGACCAACCATAAAGTTACAAATAAATTATATTATTGACTATGCACTACATTTGTATTGATTTGTTGAATGTATTGCTGAATAGTTAATGGTTTGTCAGCCATTCATTTACAAATACATATTTCTAGAGATGACATGCCAAGATATAAAACATTTCCTATGAGCTAGTAGAAAATTTAGCCCAGATCATAAGTATTTAAAAAGTAAATTTTTTAACTTCACACTTGTGTGGACAAATTATATAGAATAGCCCATACTAATGTTATCCTACTTAATACAGAGGGTGTGTATTTAAACTGTAATAATTTGCTTTGCTGAGTTGTATAGTACACAATGCAACGCAAGTTATCTGGGCTGAGCTTGTATGGTGAGATGATTAATTGACAAAAGGATACCTTAACAGCTGCCATGTGCTAAATTGAACAATTATGAGTACATTGGGCCACATGGAACTGTAAGGATATACTACCCTGAACAATGCCATCAGCAATGGACTCCTAGGAAACCAGAATGTTGAGTCAACCAACATTCAGGATGTAACCAAAAAGGTGCAGGAGCTTCTTGGAAGCTAAGATTCTAGAGACCTTGAAATTAAAAGGCATAAATACAAACTGCCAGAAATGTTCTAGTAATCAAAATGTGAACTTTTGCCACAACTACTTAAAGCTATGTAGAAAAGAAAACTCATTCCCACTCCAACTACACAGCTATGAAATAGTAGCTCTTTAGGATAAATGTGCAGAGAAATAGACATAGACTTAGATAAGCTGCAAGCCACATTAAGTTTTTATAAATGGCCCTTTGAAAAGAGCCATTTCAATGTAAGCTGCCAGATGCCCTAGATCTGGTGAGCTGTAGAGTTTTTCCATGTTATAATTCTATATAATTCAACATGACCACAGTCATTTCTAAATTCCTTAGTTAGACCCCTGTGTGTTTGAAATTGGGAACTGTGGTGTCAGACTATGTGGGTTTGAATCCTGCCTCTGTTATTTCCTGCATGAATAAAGAGGAAGTAATCTTTCTATTCTGATACTTTGCAAAAGAGGGATGATAACAGTAACTACCACATGGAGTTAAGTTGAGGATTCATCTCGATGTCAAACAGGCATCTCAAATTCAAAAGGTCCAAAACTGAATTCCTGTCTTCCCCTTCCAAGCCTGCTCCTCAACGGTCTTTGCATCTCCATAGTAATTTCCTCTTTCCCTTGTTCAGGGCAAAAGCCACAAGTCATAACTGATCCTTTTCTACCTCTCAGATGTCACACCCTATTGGCTCTACTTTCCAAACCCATCCAGAATTGAACCACTTCTCATTACATGCCAGCACTCTACAAATCTGTTCCAAGAAAATAGTCCCTGCTTAGAGTACTCCAACAGCTTCCTAACTGACCTCCTCTTCCAATCCTTGTCCGCACAGTCTATTCTCAACACAGAAGTTAAGAATCTGTTAGAATAGAAGTCAGATGGTGTCTTCTCTGCTCGAACCCTTCATTGGCTTTGCATCACCCTCAGAACCAAAACCTAAGTCTAGAAGATGAGGTCCTTCATTACTTCCTTGACCTCACCTCCTGCTACTCTTTCCTCGCTACTCTATTTTGCCACATGGGTTTTGCAGCTGTACCTGGAACAAACGTTTGAAGCCATTCCCCCTAAGGGCCTTCACACATTCCCTCTCTCTGGGCCTTTCTTCCAGATGTCCACATGTGCTTAGCCCTATTTCAGGTCTTTGTTAAAATGTCACGGTCTCAATGAGGACTTCTCTAACCTTTTAAAATTAAAGAACCCCCACATTCACTCATACACCCTTTCTTCCTTGACTATTTTTCACCATAGAACTCGCCCCCATATTACACCTTATGTTTTACTTATTAATCTTGATTGTTTTGAGTCTTCTCCCACTAGAAAACAAATTCCCTGAAGGCAGAGGGTTTTTTTGTTTATTATTAAATATATTGCCCCCAGAGCCTAAATTAATATCCACCACAGAGCAGGTACACAATAAATATTTATTAAATAATTGAATTCAATAAGTTAATAAGTACAAAATATTTTTAAAGTTTAAAGTTTCTTGCACATACTAAGCATACAATAAGATTTAGCTATTGTTCATTCAAGGTATTCATTTATGTAATCCCTTCTTTATAAAATCTTCTCAATATATTTTGATAATAGATATTAGCTTCATATTATATTAATATATTAGCTTATATTAATTTATTATTTCTTAATGTTTTGCTTTTGTGTTCAATATGCAATTAATCTAACAGTGAAAACTCACAAGCATAAATCTCTGAAGACATTTCCTACAAGGACCTGTTAAAAACTAGTTTTTAATAACCTGTAAATAACACATTTTATACTCTTTAAATAGTCCCTAAATACAGTTTCCCTAAGTACATTTAATGTAAGAATTATAAAAAGTTTTAGTAATATATGATTTCTATTTATTTGTTCATACTCTATGATTTCTTAATAGTTATGAGCTAAACAAGTTCAAGTAATTAGTTGAAAGAATTTTACTCAAGCTCTGTAATGAATTACTAAGCTATCAAAGAAAGAAATCTGGCATACCATTACCTTCCTCTATCATTCTCTTTAACTCTTTTTAAATTCCATAGCGCATCTCTAAGTCTACAGCACAACAATAGCACATATTCATATTAATTATTTTGACTCACTATTAGAAAGTCTTGATTGTTTTTGCATAATGATAGTGGTGTAGGCATTTCATTTTAATATTTACCAAATCAGTTATTAATGTATAACATATAAATAATAATCTTCAGTTAACCCAAATATTTTAATTACCAAATAGCTTACTCTCCTACCTAACCAAGAACATAGGTATATTGTGCCCTGGCTGGTGTGGCTCAGTGGATTGAGCACCAGACTGCAAAGCAAAGGGTTGCCGGTTCAATTCCCAATCAGGGCACATGCCTGGGTTGCGGGCCAGGTCCCCAGTAGGGGGTGCATGAGAGGCAACCACACATTAATGTTTCTCTCTGTTTCTTTCTTGCTCCCTTCCCCTCTCTCTAAAAATAAATAAATAAAATCTTTTTTAAAAAAATAACATAGGTATATTGTAATATATATGCTTTTATATGTTACTTTAAGCTTTCAAAAAATCATCTATGTTGCCAAATTTTAGTGTTTAAAATATAAAATATTAACATACAAAATCTACCATATAAGCAAAAATGGTACATGTTATTATAAATATTTTAATTAATGATAGTAATATTGATAAAAAACTGGGCTCTTTGGGTTTAAATGCTCATTATAAATGAAAGACTTAAAATCTACAGTTTAAGTTCCTGAAGTCAGGGGTTTCCATCAGGAAATAAAATGGACTTTGAAATATAATCATCAATTTATCAAGAAAAAAAAGAGTTGGTTGTAATCAGTAAAACGTTACATTTGATGACTCCTGAAGGCAATTCAAAATGAAGGGGAATGCCTTAACTAAGCATCTGAATTTGGCCAGAATAAATTTAAATCAGAGGCTATAGACTAAGAAGAAATTCTAGACCCCTAAGCAGAATCTTTATAAAGGACCCTTTCTTTACTCACTTCAATAAACCACTATATTCCTCTTCATCATGAATTCTAAAGGATACCCTTTCTTCGTGGAACCAATGCATTTAAGAGATGTCTTTCCTACTAATTACACCTCTATCAAGACTCATGTATAGTGGGTTAAGACTAGGAATGCTTTTGAAAATAGTTTTGTCAGCAGATGGGATTTGATAAAAACTGAATGTATGAGAACAAACATGAAATGACTCTATAGGATTTTGTTAACAAAAATACAGTTTTAAGAAGCCAAAATTCAATTATCTACACTAAAAAAAGTAGCCAACCTATCTCAATCTGTCACCAAAGAGGGGAGAAAAAAGAGGAATTCCAGGAGATAATGCAAAAGGCTCACTTTTAAGAACTTTCAAGCTATTGTATTTTTTAATATTTCAGCTTATAAGGAGTGAATATAGAATTTTGCATGTATATTTTTACTGGGTGAAAAGTGAAAACAAACTAGTGAGCATGTGTCTCTATGGTTATACTCACATTACATAAGCATCTATTGATGAAACATTAAAAGCACAGAGCTTCCTATTCAGACCCTTCCCCAAACACAAACAACTACCTACATAACAGAGTAAAATGATTATATTTTTAGGGTCAAAAGATGCAAATGCAGGTCCCAGTTAAAATACTACTATTATTAAAGAAGAAAAGATCAAACAAAACAGCAAAATCCTAGGTTAAGCTTTAAAGAATATTTATGGGCAGTTGTAGAATCTATGAGCCTAACCAGTAAGAAGTAAAACTCAGCACCCTGAACAATGAATTAACACTCTCCAAAACACAGAGGGTGCGGTTCTCATATAATGGCTCTAAAACTTGTGGTTTGAGAGTCATGAGCATATATTTGTATGTTCTTATGTTGTTTTAACCACACAGCCCATAGTTCCTTGTTCATGGAAAGGAAAGAGGCTAAAGACTGAATAACCAGGCTTATTAGCAGAAAGGCCATGACCCTCTAAAGTTAGTCCTGCTAAAGTATTCGTGGAGCCTAGAAAGAATAATGGGTTAGGATCAGGACTCTTAGAATATTGCACAGAGAAGATTTTATTTTTTTTAAATCAAAGCCTACAAGATAGGATTAGAGCCTGAGGGGAGGAAAGAATCTTTCTTAGATACCTACTATCCATGAAGCCCAGCTATAAGTACATGTCAAAAACTTAGAAATATCCTGAGGCAATGAAAGTTCTAAAAACAAATGGTATTATTTAATTTTGCCCATTTAAACTCAAGCCAAACCCTGAAGGCTGATGAAAACAACCAAATTCAACATATAAGGATTCCAATGACTTAATTCTTTCATTACCTAAAGAGCATCAAAGACCATTGGCATTGGTAGAGAGAGGCTTAAAAAAGAAGCTAGAAGGGGACCTAGCAGTTGTATTTTAACATATGGTCAAAAACCAAAACCCAGAAGTCAATGTCAAAATTGTTTCACATTGTATCTTGGCTTTAAAGAAATGATGCAGCCAGTCAAATGAGCTGGCCTATATTCAAAGTGTTTGAGTCATTTTGGTCTACTGGTTTAAAATGATAAAAACACTAACTAGTTAATACCACTATTAGGACAAACAGTTTAAAAGTCATCAGCAACAAAAAATGTAATTTCATAGTTATAATTAAAACTCTATCATAGCTCATAAAGATGATGTATGTGGGATATGATAATGTGGGAAAGGTAGCTTTCCAAAAATAATATTTGAGCCCCAGTTATATACAAAAACACAGTGAGAGCTGACAAGTTATTCTTGGCCACAACATATTAAAAAGTCACACACACACCCCAAAAGGTATAGATTTTTAAAGTTTAAAGGTATCATGAAAATGATCTAATTTAGTCTCTCATTTAAATAAGGCATTCCTATAATGCAGTTTTCTACATTGTTCATGATTCAAAAAGTAGAGTACTCTTTCATCTCTTTCTTTTGCTTACAATTTGCCTGTTAAAGAAATTGGGACCTTCATTATTCATTACTGCATGAATGGGACTCAGCAGCAATCAGGAAAGAGCTTCATTTTTCTCCCATTACTGCATCCAATCCTCTGTCAGGTATCCTTTCCTCTACCCTTGACAGCATCTCTTTCAGATTTCTTTTCATAACAGTTTCACCATCAGGTATTAAAATTTTCAGTCTTGTCTAATCAAAGCATTGAGTCTCACACTGCAGTTGGAGCCTCTCCACTCCCAGCAGCTCAGGAATGACTCCTGGGGTGCAGGAAGAGGAGCAGCAGCAGGAAGGTAGGGAGGAGGGCTCCTTCCCCCCCTCCCTATACCTCCCCATCCCCTCCGTGCCCTTTATATTTCTGGATCCTGGAAGATGGCAGGGATCAAAAGAAGAGGTTCTCTTCATAATTCTTATTTGACTATTGAGTGCAGTCTGTCGTATCAGGTGTCCAGTAATTAAATCTCGCAAGGCACATCTGAGGCTTGTTGGGAGACCCCCAGCAAGTTCCTATAGCCTGCAGATTTCCTGCAATCGACAAGGAACTCTTCATCTAACCTGTGGTCACCAGCACACCCCCTCAGCTTTGCCCCAGTAGACAACCCACTTAGAGGGGGTCTGCCCCACTTGGCTCACAGGAGTTACAGTGGAAGTGCAGCTTGACAAACTGCTGACCCCTTCTAAGACAGGATAATGAGAAGCCAGGAAAATTCCTTGGCCAGTGGAATAGGGAAACTGAGACAGACAGCGGACAAACTGGCCAAGCAATTTACAGCCAGGTGCAGATGGTGACCGGGGAGGAAGGCCCCGAGTGCCTGGCAGGGGGCAAAACTGAGAAAACAAGGACTTGGCCTCCAAGGTAACCTTTCCTCCCCTGGCCTTTCCTCACGGAAAATAACATCGAGGCCTCAGTTGGGTTTAGCTCTGGGCCCAGAAAAGCAGCAAAACCAGGTGAGGTGGGGGCACACCAGAACCAACTGCAATGACTAAAGAGGCTCTGCCCTTTCACTGACCAATCAGTGGAGACCATGACCCTGAAAGGACAGACCTGCAGGACTGATGAATATTCTGCTGAAACCCCTGAGACCTCCCCTAAGATTCCTGCCTGCAAGAGAGAAAAGCCTCAAGACCAAGGACGCAGTGCACTCTCTCCCTCTAGGGGGCAGCCCATGCCATTTCCTTTCCCTTCTCCCACTTGTTTTCCCAGGGGCACTTGTGTCCTAAACTCCAAGGCAATGGTAAGCCAGCAGCTTGTTCCAGGCTCATCCTGTGAACCTGTCCCCAAAGTCCCCTTTTCTCTGACTTCCCTGTGAGCTAAGGCATCGCAGCCTAGGCTATCCTGGGGCTTCTTCTGTGATAAACCCTTCCTTGTGTCACCGTCCCCAGCTTTAATAAATGCATGCTCACAATCACCTGCATTCGTGTGGTGAAATCTTTCCTACACGAAGTCAAGAACCCACACTCGACAGCCGGCCCTGGTCAGGCCCACTCAGGACCAGGTCCTTGTCTGGTAGCACCTCCTCCTTGCCCTGCTGTCAGGAGCAGCTACTTAGCTTCCTACCCTCCATCTCCCCCAGAGGAGAAAGACACCTGTTATTATCACACTTGACTCCGAATCACCTGAGGCCACAAGTCAAGTTCTCTCAAGAAAATGCTCATAACTCTGCTCTGGTACAGGCATGAGAAAAACCTTCTAGTTTCTGCAATTTTGAAAGCAACAGGCCAGGAGCTGAATGCCAATCCACCATTTCCATCATTTCATAGATAAGTCCAATTTTTATAAACAGTACTCTTGGGTTCCCCAACACTTAGGGGCTTAGGGGTAAAAGGAAGTATCTTGCGTCCCTCCCTGTAAAAAAGGAAAAAGAAACACAACATTGCTTCCTACTCCTATGAATTTCTTTTGAAGACCCTTAAATGAATATCCTAAACAGACCAGGACAGACGACAGGATTGGTGACCTGGCCAACTTTCAGTAATTCCCGTGAGGCTGTATCTAGCTCCTCTCTCTGAAGTATGAAGGTACTTGTCACCCAAAGTCCTAATTTCAAGACAGGACATCTCCCATTCCATTTGTTGTTTTAGATATAAAGTGACTTTTGAATAAAGCTCTTTTACAGAGAATTTATCTTTCTAAATTGCCACCCACCTACCCCCAAGGAGAAATCGAAACTAAAGGGCTACGGGCCCTCACCCCAAGGGGCTCTGTCCCTTTGGAATGAAACTGTCCTTTTATTGAGACTCCCCTGCCATCCAGCCCAGGTGTAGAGGACACAAGGCAAAGGTAATTAAAAGGGTCACGACAGGAAGAGCAGCACGACTCTATCCTGATTGCATTCTTCCTGATGTGAATACCTCCATCTGCTTCCACTGCCACACTAGCAAACTAGTCCAGCTACCATGTCACGCTAGAGTATGAAACCTGTGTCACAGTAAAATCAGCACGTTTCTGAAATAGCGACAAATTGGGGCAGTGTCAGTACAGTCACACCAATGGAATTTACCTGAGTAATCAGGAACAGAGTCCTTGAAGTCAGACAGTCTCAGAAATCATTCAGTGTCAGGAGCTATTTGCTGGACAAGTAATGAAATGCCCGTTTAGCTTTATCCTTTGTCAGAACCCCCAGTCAAATTAGGTATCCTCCCGAAATCTCAATATTCATGTCTGTAAAATATGCAAATAAGAATGAATAACTGCTTTAGTGGTTCTCAGTCACAGTGCATATTAGAAACCCTGCGGTGTCTAATTCAGTAGATCTGAGCCAAGGCCTGGGCAAATGCATTTCAGCTTCATGGATATCTGGGAGCTAACCCAACACTGAAAACCACTAAACTCTCTCTGAGGGCTATTGCGGACTAAATAGATTAATGTATGAAGCCACTGAGCACTGGCTTAACTCACATAGTATCTAGATTATAACCTACTTTTTAAAAATATTATTTTATACATATTTACTTATAAATTATTTTACATAGCATATTTCAGAAAAATCAGTAACTTATTAAAGCAGTGGTTCTCAAACTTTTGCCTGGCCTACTGGGGTGGGGAAGCTTGTGAAAATACAAGCTGGGCCTACCCTCAGAGGTTCTAAGTCAGGGGTCTGAGCTGCTGCCCAAGAACTTGTATTTCTAATGAGTTCCCAGGTAATGCTGCTGCTGCTGCTCCTAGGATGACACCCGAAGGACCACTGCATTAGAGAAACAGTTACATCTTAAAAATTACGTGCATATAAAATAAAAACAAACAACAGGCAGAAAATACAGTATCGGCATTAGTTTCTATGGAAGCAAGGTTGATTTTCTTTGATGATTTGAAATATGGTCTCATATTGTTACCATTTTCTCAGTAAGGCTTGGTACCTTTTCCTAGGTGAATGGGAAGGTCGCGCTTTTGTACTACCATTGTACCTTATATACAATTTTTTTTAATTTTATCTTTCAATTACAGTTTGCATTCAATATTTTTTGTGTCAGTCTTGTACCTTATATTGCACTTGCAGTGTGTTACTGTCCTTAACAGTTTTGTATGGAAATGAACTGGTAACCCTCACATCCTCCCTTTAGTAGAAAGCAAGCTCCTTATAGGTAGAGATCAGGTCATCCTTCCCTATGTATCTCCAAAACCTATCACAGTACCTGCAGGCATTCAACAAAATCCTTAATGGATAAAAATGGTTTATGAAGTTCAGTTTGGAATAGAGTAAATCTTATGATTTTTAAAAATTTAAGTCTCAAAGTAACTCCACGGGAAAATCTAAAGGTATGTAAACAACCATCTTCCTTTCAGTAGAGCAGTGGTTGTCAAACAAGAAAAAATAAAAGGGTGTACGCCCCAGAAGACAGAGTCCTACTAGCACCTAGTGGGTGAGCACAGAGATGCTGCTAACCGTCCTACAATGCCCAGGGCAGCCTCCGTCCTCAACAAAGAATCATCCAGCGGAATTCTGACTGAGCTAAACTCTCCCAACACCCTCCTAAACAAAAGTTTGGCCTTAAACCAAAGAAAGAATATTAATAGCAATAATTTACAAGTATAAAAGTTTGTTTTATAGATAGCATTCACAACCTGAAGGCTCGAGGTCACACGGCTAGTTCGTGGTAGATTCAAAATAAACTATAGTCTCACTCAGAGCTAAACACTCTTGAAAACTTTCCCTCCTTGACTCCCGGCCAGTGGATCCATGATCTGATCCAAACCTCAACAGTAGGTGCCCCATCACCGACTCCTCACATCTCACTGTCTGCGCCCAGGCAGGATTGCCTGCATCAAGAAAGCGACTCCCTTAGGATGGTGTTTTTAGAATTTAACTTATTTTTAGGATTTTCTTTCATTCAGTCGGATGGCTCAGGACTTCTTTTTTAGACTAGGCCTGTCTTAAATATTAAGTCTAATCTTGGTTAGATACATTTTGCAACATACCCTGAGTGAAAAATAATAAAACAGCATCTTTAACAGTCCAGCGCAGAAAAACAAACAATTGTGACTTTCCCCTTTCCCTTTTGAGATGAGCCCTTGACTGTCATTCACAAGACTCGGCTCCTGGAAGAAATGTCCTCAGTCAACACAACCTCTTGGGGTTTTTACTGCCTCTGGCACTCCCAAGTTTCCCACTTCTCACTCACTCCCTTTTCGGCCACCTTGCTTCAAAATACATGTGGACCATCAGGCATGTTGCAGAATAATTGGACTCCAGGCAAGCAAACGTTGGAACTGAAGGTCAGTCTGGTCAGCCGCAGGTACAAATGAGGCAGAGAAAAAAGAAGTGCAACAAAATATAGCTTCACCTGGATGCAAGCTTGGGCTGAAAGTAATTGACTGGGTAGAGCACCTTTGCTGTAATAAAAAGCTAGCTTTGACTATGCTTCTAGTTTTCTATAGTTTTTTCATTACCAGAAAGGAGAAGTAGGAGAAAGAAAGAAAGGGAAAGAGGTAAGAAGGCAGCAGAGAGAAAACGGGGAAGGAGGAAAGTGGAATAAAATAAGCATTTATTGAATACCTCCCACATACAACATGATGCTATATACTTTGCCATATTTTATGGGATTCATCCTCACAATAGTTCTTTAAGGTAGATGCTGTATTATTATCTCCATTTTTCAGGTAAGCAAAGTGCAGTTCCAAAAGGTTAAGTAACTTGCCAAAGATCACATACATGGATTTGAGTGCATGTATCTGACCCCAAACTCCAGAAAAAAAGGGTGTAGGCTCTAGGAAAATGTTGCTAAAAATGTTGAAAACTCATTTTGGGTGTGGCCAGGCATGATAAAAATTGAGATATAGGATGGTTCTCCTTAAAATTAGATATCTGATCCCTATGACTTCTTCACAATGTTTTCCTTTAAAAAAAGATATTTATTCATTTATTTCCTCAACAAATAATTGTGGAGCACTAAGCATGAGTAAGGTACTGTGCTAGTTGCCATCTAAGCTCCACCTTTACAAAAGATGAAATTTAGGGGCTAGTAGAGAAAAAAGACAAGTATACATGCAATTAAAATACAGTTTGATAAATGCTAGAACAAGTGAAACTTCGGGGAAGTATGGGAATAGGTAAATATTGACAAAGAGGATGTCAACATTTCAATACTTGAATAAGCGAAGTTAAAGTACCTTTCTTCTACTATTAACCCTGGGTTGGAAGGACTGCACATATATACAAGCACATACCACACACACACCACAACAAACACACAAATGCTCATTACACCATTTTACTTCCAGAGAAAACCTAGAAAATTCACTTGACTGTGCTAGATACATTAAGGCAATGCAACTGATCATTACCAAACCATTAAAATTAAAACTATTAAGAATATTTTAAGATAGAGAAATGTATATGCTTGATTTATTCAAAAATATGTTCATATAGTATCTGTGATATGCCCAGCAATATACTAGACATTTTGGATTAAATAATAAATAAAACACAGTGAGGACCCTCAAGGAGCTCAGAGCCTAGAAATGGGTATCTATGGAGGGACCTAGAGACGTGGATAGCAAATAGGCACATGAAAACTCCCAGGCACTGTGCGGTAGCAAGCGGTCCCTTGTTGCAATCCCATAAAACTCAGATCCAGTTCCAGGCACATGGCAACCTATGCAGAGCCAGGTTTGATCCAAGAAAATTAAACCAAGGTGCAGAAAGATTGGAAGCAGCCCTAGAAAAGAGCAGAACATGTCCAGCTGGTGAACAGGGCACTGTTCCCTCCTGCACCAAGCAGACTGGCCTGAAACTGCCTGATCGTGTCACCAGAATAATGGAGAGGGAGTTACTACAGTAACGTTTTGACCCTAGGGTGTTAAGCCAGTGACTGATTTCCTATCAGGTTTTTGGTTCCTTGTGCTTCAGGGCAGTACTAGGACTGAACAGCTGCAGGACTTAGGAAGGAAATGGACAAGTAAACTCAACATTTTAAATCAATATAAGAGCACTAAGAGAGGTACATGCAAGATACAGCAGGAGCAGCAAAGACGAAGTGTTTAACTGTGCATATAGGGATGGGGCGGTGTGGGGACTGTCAGAGGGGCAGAGGGCGAAAGTTCTACAGAGAAAGTCATGACATTTGTGCTGAGGCTTGCAGAGAAAAAAAGGAATTTGCAGCTTATTGAGGAAGGATGGACGGAAGGAAGGAAGGAAGGGAGGAAGGAAGGAAGGAAGGAAGGAAGGAAGGAAGGAAGGAAGGAAGGAAGGAAGGAAGGGGAAGAAAGACAGAAAACAATATCAAAAGGCAGAGAATCATCAAAGAACGTGCATCACCCCTGGTATTAGAATGGTGGGATTGTTAAGCTGGGGATGGATATGAGAAGTGGTTGGAGATGAAGCAGGAAAGGTAATCATAGGTTGGATCCTAGAAAGCTTTGTATACCTTGCTATGGACTTTTCATTAGGTAATGGAGAGAGTCATTATTGAATTTTAAGTATGTGAAATGATCAGATTTGCTTTTTAAGAATATCACGTGTCCTGGCTGGTGTAGCTCAGTGGACTGAGTGCAGGCCTGCAAATCAAGAGGTCACCGGTTCCATTCCCAGTCAGAGCACATGCCTGGGTTGTGGGCTGGGTCCCCAGTTGGGGGCACGTGAGAAGCAACCACACAATGATACTCTCCCTCTCTTTCTCTTTCCCTTTCCCTCTCTCTAAAAATAAATAAATAAAATCTTTAAAAAAAAAGAATATCATATTTGCAATAGGGTGAAAAATGAATTGGAAGTGAATTAGGACTAATGCAAGGAGGCCTGTCAGTCTGTAAGTGGTTCTAATTCATATCAGAAATAATGAGCACTGAAGTATATCCAAGGCAGTGGAGGTAAAGGAAAGCGTATTCTTCGGATTGATAGTAGCAACTGATTTAATCAGTGTTAGGCAGAGGTCTGGAAGAGACCAAGGTAACTCCAAATTCTCAGCTTGTGCAACCAGATAGATACAGATGTCATTAAATAAAATCACAACTATGGAAAATTACACATGAACAAAGACTGGATGGTAACCTGAAAATAAAAAGCTGGGTTAGGCTGGCCAATGCTCTACTGTATGTAAGAGAAAATTGTTTGGGGCCACATCTGGTTTTAAGTATGGGCTCTTCAAATTGTTTATAACTCTGAACAGATTATTTTATCTCTGTGAATTTAGCTTCGGCCAATATTACTTTTTTAAAATCATCTTATTTCAAAGAAGATTTAAAGTAGTTTATAAAAATACATGCAATTCAACAAAAGAAAGCATGTAAATAGAGACAGTGAGGGGAAAGAAGAATAAAGATATAAAACAAAGCTAATCCACAAATGTATGATTTATGATCCCACAGCCTTGTGCAAGGAGTGGATTCAGACTCAGTTCTGAGCTTCCTAGCTGGGTAGCCATGGTGGGAAACACAGTGAGTTCTATGATGTTGTCCATTGTTACAGTTCAGAGAAACTTCTCCATCAAGTACTCAATACAGGCACATAGTAAAGTAGTGATCAGCACAAAAATAACACCCTTGAACTTCATACGATGTAAAGTTTCTCAGTACCCGACAGTTACCAAAAGCAATTCTACAGGAGCCAGTTTACCCCAAGCTATTAAGAGCTATTTCAGGGTCTGGCTGACTCCAAGAAAAAGTTTTAGCATACCTAAAAGAGTAAAAAGACCATATGTTTGTTCAGAAAATCCTTCAAAGAGACCCCTCCCACGGAGTAGAGACCCATCCCGTGGAGTTATCCAGAACACCATCTAACCACTTCCCACCCCAGCAGAGATCTTGACGATGCCTGAGCCAGGGGCCTAAGGACGGCAGTTCTCAAGGTTCTTCAGCCTCAATGCATACCAAACCCGGCTTTCAGATACGTATGATACAGCCGAAAACCTCACTCAGCTGGGCCAACTGAGAGAAAGGAAGTCTAGACTCATGACATTTCTAAACATTCAAAAGATATTCCAGTCCTTTAATGTAAGCAATTGGCTAAAAATATTGTCCATTGGAATCCCTCAAAGACTCGTTTCTAAGTTATTTCTAAGTAATATACTTTTCTACCATTTAATGCTGTCAGAAACTTGAAAATGGTTTACTTCCAAAAAAGTTTAAATAGGTTACATGCGTCTCTTGATCCATATAAATTCATGTACAATCTGTTAATTTGCTTACTCTTCATCATACCGAAGGCATTAACCCAGAATTAGGAAGTGAGAATTCAGTTTGTTAAAATGTAAGGCTTCTTGAACTTGGAAGCATGTGTCCTTCTTTTGGTTTTGTGTTCTTTCTGTAGATTGCCACATAAAGTTTATGTGTGGGAAGTACAGTTATTATTCAACACAGAGTTTCCATGAAGTTTTACGAAGCATACATTTTAATGTAAGACTTTCTTAGTGCTTGAGAAGGACGAGGGGGAGTTGCAAAGCTATTTCTCACAACTTCAAGTCTGTCCCTGTCTCCTACAACTAAGATATCCCTGAGCCCGTGTATTTATGGCCAAAGAGTTTTCTGAGCAACATAATGGTCCTTCTTCCATCACAGATGTTCTTCCACGGCAGGAAAGGTGTTACATGGACAGAATGAGATCACTGCTGTGGGAATGAATGCGACGGCACTCTGGGGCAGCCAGACACAAGGACAAGGGAGAGGGTTAGAACAGAGAGTGGGAAGAAAAAGGAGCTTAATTCAAAGTGGAAAATACTGTTAATATTAGACTTTGTACAGTATGAATGCCCACTAGTAGCTTTTACAGTTTTATTTTTATGACTTTTGATGTTTTTAAACTAATACTTATACAATGTACAAAATTATAGGCTAACTTTAAAGCAGTTTGAATTTTGTGTGAGGCAAACCTGAAGTGATATAATAAGCTTTTAATAAAATATTGATGTCCATTTCAAAATCTTACATTGTGTCTCTGAATTGGAGCACTGAAACACAATCCAAGGAATTACAGAATTACATAAATAACCTATTGAGGTTTTTTAAATGGGTAAATTTTAAGCAGCTTCTTATAAAATGATTTTACATTCGTGGTCCTTCAGGAAAATTTCCACTCAGTGAGTGATCCGAACCAGTCCTGCATTGAAGTCTAAAGGGCCAACAAGGCACAGAAAGGATGTCTGGAAGGCCAGAGCCCCTTTCGCATCAAAGGGCTGTAGCGCCAGGACTTAACAAGCCACCCTGATCTTGGTTTTTTTCTTTCACAAAATTGTCAGACAGGTGCAAAATAGAAATCGGCCGTGTGAAACTGTGCTTCCTCAATGAAACTAGGTTTTTTTTAGACCTTGACTTTAATGTTCCTCTAATGTGTCGAGCCTAGTAGAAAACTACCAAAGCCTATAAAAATATTAATATATTAGGGAAACCAAAAGAAGAAAGAAGGATAAAGAGGGACAAAGAGAAATCAAGGCAAAAATAATTCTTTATTTTTAATTCTAATTTTTTGTTTAAAAACTGTGCCTCATCTAAACACAGAGCAATAGGATATGTAAAGCAGAATCTTTTGGATTCCTTCCTCAGAAATAACTTCCTAGTTTGTCTCTGGAAGGATGGAAAACGGTGGAGCCAGCCCAGAATTTGTCAGCCTCAGCACTATTGACACATGAACCAGATAGTCTTTGCAGTGGGAGTGGGGGGTGGGGGCTGTCCTGGGCATTATAGGACATGTTTAGCAGCATCCCTGGTCTCTACCAACTAGGGGTCAAAAAGACAATTAAAAATGTCTCCACACACTGCAAATTTGCCTCTGGTCAAAAACCGCTAGTCTAGTCTTCACCCTACACTGAATATTGTTTAAGTTTTTCTTTAGCTCCTTCTGAGCTTTCCAGCTGAGAGAATGGACTGCTACAGCTGGCAATACAATGGCTGGGAAACTATTCTCTCCCAGCAACCTCCTCTTATTATGGCACATCTTACTAAATAGGTTGTCAGGAAGCCCCTTTATATACCTCTTTTAATACTACATTTAATTTTTTAAGATAAAATATTCAAAGAAATAAAGATGAAAAGAAGTATTTTTATAACTCAATGATATAAGGCCATGCTACAGTTATTCTTCCTTACCTCCCATGAAACTCATAAAAAGCCACCAAAATTTAAAATAGCGAAAGAGAGGTTAAAGACCACCTGGAAAAAAAATGGTAACAGACAACAAGGAACAAAACCTGCCATTTCTCCCATGTTAAAAATTATTTTTTCTCGACTACTTTTCCCACTCCCAGGCACAGTACCATTTCTTCGCTCCCTTTGCAACAAACCTCTCTAATTCTTCTCCTCCCATTCTGTTAACCTATTGCATTCAGACCCCCATTATCACCATTACACTAAAACTGTCCTCATCAAGGTTTCCAGTGATCATCACATTTAAAAACCCTGCTGTCCTTTCTCGGTTGTCCTCATCTTCCCTATCAGCAGCATTGGACACAGTTGATTCTTCTCTCCTCCCTGATCTACTTTCCCCCTTGACTCCAAAACCCAACAATGCCTTGATGTCCCCCTTATTTGCCATTCCTCTCTCTCAACCTCCTATACAGGTTTCCTCCTCTTTTCTCCTTCCTCATAGTAATGAGTAACCCTGGGCTCAGATCATTTATCTCGGACTGCACTCACCTCCCAGTGAGCCATCCAGTCTATGGTCTTAGATACCAGCTACATGCCGATGACGCCCAGACTCACGACTTCAGCTCAGGCCTCTCTCCCAGACTCCAGACTCATCTATCCAACTTCCTACTGTCATCTTCACTTGAATATCAAGTAGATATTTTAAACGTATCCAAAAGTGAACTCCAAATCCTTCCCCCTATACTTGCCCCATCCACAATTTTTCAAAAGCAGTAGATGGTAAATCCATTCTAATGGTTGCTCATGCCAAAAACTGGAGTCATTTGTGACTCTTATTTCTCTTACACTCTGCATCCTATTAGTTCAAGAAACCATATTAGCTCCACCTTCAAAATACATTCAGTATTCTTCCCTGTCTCACGCCCTCCACTGCTACCACCCCAGCAGATGCCACCAGGATCTCTCAACTGAAATACTGCAGCAGATGCGTTTGCTGGTCTTCCAGCTTTTCGTCTTGCCCCTTTAGGGTATTCTCAAGACAGGAGCCATAGCAAGTCTTTTAAAATGTACATCAGGTTATATTATTCCTCAGTTCAAAACCTGCAATGCTGCCTATTCCACTCAGGATTAAAGCCAACGTCCTTAAAATTACCTAAAGCTTCTAACCTACGCTGGTCTTCCCTCATCTTTCTGACCCCCTTTCCTATTTCTAGTCTCTTTATTAATTCCACTCAGCCTCCTTTCTGTTCAACAAACATGTCAGATATACCCTCACCTTAGGGCCTTTGCCCTGGCTCTTCCCTCTTTCTGGAAGCTGCTTCTCCTTCTGTGATAAATACATCACCTCCTTTAATATTATCTTTTCAATTAGGTCTATAGTAACTAACTTACTAATACTTACAGCTGGCACTCTCCCTCATCCAATTGCCAGCACTTTAATCCCCCTTTCTATTCTCTATTTTTTTTCCTTTTCCTCACAGCACTCTTCAATCTCTTTAAAAGATTTTTTTACTTATTTTTAGACAGAGGGGAAGGGAGGGAGGAAGAGAGAGAGAAAAACATCAGTTTGGTTGCCTTTCACAGACTCCCCTACTGGGGACCTGGCCAGCAACCCAGGCATGTGCCCGGACTGGGAATCAAACCAGCAACCCTTTGCTTTGCAGTCCAGTGCCCAATCCTCTGAGCCACACCAGCCAGGGCAGCATTTCAATTTTTAACATCAAAAATTTTTTCATTATGTTTATTATTCATTGCCTGTCTTTCCTATCTAGAATGTCAACTTCACAAAGGTTTTATTTTGCTCTCTGATGTACCCCAAGCACACTTAGAATAGTGCCAAGCACAGAGTAAGTATCCAGTGAATAGTTTTCAGAAGAATAAAAAAAATGAATAAGTAAAATAAAGTGAACTAATATCCCACCTTAAAGTAGAAGCGGTAGCAGTCTTCTCCACTTTTTATCTTCTCTCTCACTGTTGTGTTTATACACCAGAGGACTCAGAGGGCTGGGAGGTGGGGGGCGGGGGAAGTATTCCTTCGTAGAGAAGAGCAGCTAATATAGTAGGGGAGGTTTTTACTGAAGATTTCAGGTTTTAAAGGACTTTCTCTTTTCAGTTTGGGTGGCTGTGAAATTCTGGGCTGTTGGGGGATTTTAGAACTAGTGCATTCTCTCTATCACTCTGATTTTTATTTTGATGGGGCATCTAATTTAAAGGTACCTGCACAGCTAAATGAACCAAAGGGGCTGGGAATGAAAGCTCAGAAAGTGGAGGAGGAAACAAGCTGCTGAAAGGAACTTAAGGAAACAGGAAAAGAGAACTTCAAGTTGTCAGCCCAACTCTCTCAAGTAGGGCATAGGATTAGGGTTCAAGCTCAATGCTGAGATTGGTAATGAAGATTGGCACTAATTAGTGAGTTACAGTGTTCCTTTTACTCTTTGGAGTCGATGGGAAGAAGAAATCCTAGAGTAATTGTATAAATAAGTAAATTGACCCCTATAGTGAAAGGTATTTAAAAAAAACTCTGGCACACACACAACGTCTCCCCTAATATTTACACAGTGAGATGGTCCCTACATCCCCAAACAGAGGTGCAAAAACAATGAAACAAAGATGAATTCATTATGTAATACTTGCCACATATTACCCCAAAATTTAGTGGCTTAAGACAAGAGTAGGCATTTAGTATCTCTCAAGTTCCTGCGATACAGCAAACCAGATGCAGCTTGGCTGGGCATTTCTGGGTCAAGGTTTCTCCTGAGGTTCAGTCAGATATTAGCTACAGACATCGAAGGCGTGATTGCTCTGGAGGACTCGTTTCCAAGGCCCATCATTCTCATATGGCTGGCAAGTTGGTTTTGGCAATTAGCAGAAGGCCTCTGTTCCTTCCCACACGAGCCTCTCCACAGAAATGCTTGAGTGTTTTCACAACATGGCAGATGGTTTTCCCCAAGGCAAGCAATATAACAGAGCAAGGATGTACAAGAGCAGAGCGGAAGCCACCATGCCTTCTACTGTAGTCTACTGGCCACACAGGTCAGCCCAGAGCCAGTGCGGGAGGGGTGTGAATACCAGTATGTAAGGGTGTGAATGCCAGTAGGAAGAACATTGAGAACATCTTGAAGGCTGGTTACCACAGCAGTCAAACTGCTTCCCACAAGAATAGCAAAATAATCTCAACCCACCTCAGAGTTGACCCAGATGCATCTTTTCCTGCTTACACCACTTCAAAAAGTGACAACGTTTGTTCACCTTGCCTCCCCATCTCTAGAGAGCCCTAAAACCTCTACACAATATCTCCTTCACACCTGTGGGCAGTTAGCCTACTTTTTCTTCGCAATGTGTTTCTAATTTTAAAAGTGGATCACAAACAATAAAGTTGTGGCACTTCTGAGGAAAGTACAAGATATATCATCCTCTTGATTTCGCAGGGGGAAAGAAGTCCAACCCTAGTGTGTTGGACTTGATACACTGGAGGAAAGTTAGCAGATATTAAAAGGCTGGGGGTGGACAAAGGAAAAAGTCACGGGGCTTTGGTTATGCCTCTACCCACAGGACATAATTGACTCTTAGGCCTCAAAAAAGCACCTAATGTCTTTGGGTCCTGATTCCCTCATATGTAAAATGCAGATATTACCACACTCACATATATAAATGTGAAAATTGAATATAAATTATGTATGTATTATGTATGTATAAATTATGTATGTATCTTATGTATTATATACTCAAAATATACCCACGCTAGCTGGTGTGTCTCAGTTGGTTGGG
This sequence comes from Desmodus rotundus, assembly GCF_022682495.2. Taxonomy (NCBI): domain Eukaryota; kingdom Metazoa; phylum Chordata; class Mammalia; order Chiroptera; family Phyllostomidae; genus Desmodus; species Desmodus rotundus. The sequence goes on from NC_071389.1 coordinate 53,777,707, forward strand.
CATTGTCCTGCAAACCAAGTTTATGGGTTTGATTCCCAATCAGGGTACTGCTTGGGTTGCAGGTTCAGTCCCCAGCTGGGACATTTGCAAGAGGCAAACAATCAATGTTTGTCTCTTACATTGATGTTTCTCTCCCTTTCTTTCTCCCTGTCTTTCCCTTCCTCTAGAATCAATAAAAGATAACAAATGTTAAGAGGAAAAAAAAAAAGATATACAGCCCTGACTGGTGTGGCTCAGTGAATTGAGTGCTAGCCTGCAAACCAAAAGGTCACTGGTTCATTTCCCGGTCAGGACTCACGCCTGGGTTGCGGGCTGGGGTCATGCAGGAGGCATCCAATCAATGTATCTCTCTCATAACAATGTTTCTCTCCCTCTCCTTCTCCCTCCTTTCCCCTTTCTCTAAAAATAAACATGTAATATATTTTTTAAAAAAGATATACCTGACTTATGTAGAATACATATCTACCAAATACAAACTTAACCAAGTTCCTTTTAGACATATGCTACATATTTAGTAGCGTGGCTCACCTCTTACTGTATCATTTCTCCAATAACTCTACCAACACTGCACCTTCCTTTCAACTCTAACATACTATGACTCTCAATACTGAAAAAAGCTGATGTCATAAACACATTGTGTTACAGTATCACTAAGGGCTAGATCCAGTCTTGGTTACATAATTCCTGAGGTGTCACCAGCCTTGCTAGCCTCAAAAAAGAGCCTTGCAGTTCAAGGAAAGGGAGGGGAGACTGAGCAAAACCCTGAAGCCACACATTTTTCATATATTTGTTCATTGTTAATTCTTGGCAAAGAAGTAGTTTGAAGGTGAGAGAAGGCAGTGGAAAGCTTTAAAAATAATTATTATTTTTTTGTTTCCTAAATATCATGGTACCTTCTAGTCACAAAGTTCGGAGGGCAGAAAATCATCCAAGAGACCTCATTTACCCTCCCCACCAATAGTAAGATCAGAGACCCCAAAGCATAACTCCCCTGCTAACAAGCAGTGAGGCAGCTGCCTCTAACAAATGGCAGTATTCATCATTACATTTTTGCATGTTATTTTCATCTGTGAGGTTTGTAATCCATAAGAGCAACCTAATAATGATTAAGTAAAATCAAAGACACTTTTAGAATGCCTGTATGTATTTACTGTTATGCTTCACAAAGGTGCCCTGCACAGAGGTACTCTGATTTGAACTTCCCTTGTGCTTGGATTAGGGTGCTTCTCTTGGAACACTCTCACATCAGGCTTCTGCTTCTCTTGGCAAAATCATGAACGGGCTAATGTTGTCATAGAGGCCCCCCCCACACCCTCTTTCCCAACATCACTCTTCTCTCATGGACCCCTTTTCGTTAGCCAGGAACCCCTCATGCCGCCTTCTGCATTCCACCTACTGTTCAGTAGTGTTTCAGACTCTCTATAATCCTCCCTTTTAATGTTACAATATGTTTTTCCTAGGACTAACTTGCTTGCTAGGAGGGTGACTAACCTGATAATCTTTACTATAATATTGAATTAGTCTTAGTTTTCTTTAAGATGTTTTTTTTTTAAAGCCGAGTCCTAGAAATACTATCAGCATCACAGCCCAAAATATTGTAGGTATTTTGGTGAACCTAACAGGTGATACCTGAGTATAACTGGACCTTTTAGAAAAGTGAAGTATATTGGGTAGCTCTTCTTAGCCTAGGAAATTGATACAGAAAAGCTGCTCTCCCTGAAATTACCCTTAAAGATAGGAATGTAACACCAAACATCCAATGAGTATTCAATCAACTTCCTACTGCACTTAAAATAAAATGTACACTGCTTTTTACTGCTGAGTAGTATTCCATTGTGTAAGTATCCCATAGTTGTTTTATCCACTCATTTACTGATGGACACCTGGATGCTTCCATGTCTTGGCAATTGTAAATAACACTACAATAAACACAGGGGTGCTTATGTTCTTTTGAATTAGTGTTTTGGGTTCCTTTGGATATATTCTCAGAAGTGGGATTGCTGGGTCAAAAGGCAGATCTATTTTCAATTTTTTGAGGTATCTCCATACTGCTCTCCACAGTGGCTGCACCAGTCTGCATTCCCTCCAACAGTGCAAAGGGTATGGTCCGCAGCCCAAGTTTCTGTCAGTAGGTGAGTGGATAAAACAATGGGATATTTACACAATGCATTAGTACTCGGCGTTAAAAAAGAAGAGAACGTTACCTTTTGCAACAGCATGGATGGACCTGGAGAACATTATGTGGAGTGAAGTAAGCCAGTCAGAGAAAGACAAATCCCATGTGATTACACTCATATATAGAATCTAATGAACAAACTGAACTAACAAGCAAAACAGACAGACTCATAGATGGAGAGCAGGATGACAGCTAGTAGGGCATGGGGAAGGTTAGGGAGTGGAGGGATTGAGCACAAAAGAAAAAGGACCCACGTACATGGACAACAGTGTGGTGATTCTGGGGGACAAGATGTATAAGGGGACTAAATAGTAATATTAAATAATTAAATTTAATAGTAATATTAAATAATCAATATTAAATAAAATAAAATTTACACTCTTGCTTAGAGTCAAAAAGATCTGGCCTCTGCCAACCTGTATCTACCTCACACACCACAGTTCAGCCAAACGGGTCTTCCTTCTGTATTTGAACAGGCCAAGCTGCAGCCTCATTCCTGCCTTAAGGCCTGTAGTGCTAACTTCCAGTTTGGGGCATGCAAATTACTCTTCATCATTTGGTGCCCAGTTCAAATGTCACCTCTTCAGACAATCTAAAGTAACCTCACAATCACATTCTAGCACAACATCTTATTTCATTCATGGTATTAATCATTTTAAAATTTCCTTACTCATGTATTTGTTTACCTGCTCTTCCCAGGCCCCCTCCTAACATAATTCATCACTGCATTCTGTGTCTTGCACAATACCTGGTACCTAATCAGTGCTCAATATGTGCTAAATGAATGCATAAATAGTTGACCCAGGCATAAATTAACCTTTAAACATAACTAATTGAGCAAAACATCCTTCTTGTACTAATATTGGGAAAATGAGGAGGAAGGATGTTAATATCATTATAACTAATGTAGCTAACATGTTTGTAAGACGTTTATTGATCATGCACTACAGGATTTTTCATGAAAATATAAATATTGGATTGGTAAATATTCCATTTGCCCTTTTGAAAAGCTGTCCTTTGACGAGGTCATCACAAATAAATGCTAGGAGCCTTTGAGAAACACTGCCAACTCATTTAATCTCCTGTGGATATTAAGAAACTGAATTTCCCTTTCATCGGTTTCTAGTCATTCTAGATATGTCCTCTCTACTGCTAGGACTTCAGGAGCCAATGAACAACTTGCCTGTCATGTGATCCAGCAAATGATCTCTCCCCACACGCAGTGTAGCTAAGCAGAGAAGCAGATCTCAGAAGATGATAACCAACACAGCATGAAAGGTATTTTTAAACCTATAGTTTACTATTCAGCAAAGTTCACCCCAGCATCCTACCAAAAAAAAACCCCAAAAAGCCTAGAAATTGAGCATTTGGGTTTCTACCAGGCAATTCCAGTTTAGTCGGTTGTAGCTTGGAAGCAGATGTCTGAAAGCAGTTCAGCAAGCCTGCAGTCAGACGCTTTTTTAGAGCTCTGCTCTTAAAAAGGCAAATTGAGGCAAGCCCATGGATTACAGCTTCCTGGGTTTGCTTTTGTTATCTGTAGAATATCACAGTTAATCCTACTTTGCTAAAGTGAAACTCCAAGGATTGAAAAAAAACTGTCATTTCTTCTGTGAAAGATTAAATAAACTGGTAACCAAAAAAAGGAAAGAAAGAAACTTAATATGAGTAAGGAAAGAGACAAATACAAGTCAAGAAGAGCTAAATAACTTCCCCTTAAAAAAAATGTAGCATGAAAAAGCATTATTTTTAAAGACCTACAATAAAGTTTCTTGAGACCACATGTCCTAGGAAAACTTGGTCATTAATTTTTCCGGAGGAACTATTAACACAAATGACAAAACTCTACTAATCATTATTCTTCAATTATTTCACTATCAAATTTAAGAAAATACACACAATCTTATCTTGGCATACAAAACAAAAAGTTCTTGGTGTTTTTTTTTATGGAGGGGGAGTGAAAAAGGATGTCTTTTTGTCAAACCTCATAATAAAGTTCATTTCTCATTAATTTGGTCTTGTTCACATCTTTTTGTGCTCTGACAAGATTAATTTCAAGGGTAAGGCTGTCTCTAGCTACATGTACTGTAAAACTCTAAATGCTTTTCCACTCTTCATGGGCCATTTACAATCTGCAAGGTTTGCGGTGGGTATGGCATGTATTACTGCAAATGGACAGCCGCATCAGCAGTGCTGAAAACCAATCCTTCTGTTTTCCTCATCATGCCATATGGTTCCATAAGAAACGAGTGAACCAGAAGTGCAGCTAATGCACCTTGTCAAACTGGGTTCAGACTAAGTCTTTGATATTATGGCAAGGAAACTGTAGATCAATGAATTCTCATTCTTCAGTCATCTACCATATAAGCATGTACTAATTCATTTGGGAGGGGGGAAATCAGGTTTTTAAGGCCTCTTCTACTTTGCAGGAGCTGTAATGTTTTTAAGGAAATACACTGCAATAAAATTATTATACACATATTACAGTTTGAAGCAGGAGATCCTGGGTGTTCGTGGTAACGCCTTCCAAAAGATTAAGGATCGTGGTTTTAAATCCTTTCCAATAAGTGAAGTGAGTACTCCAGAGAAATTAAAAAGCAAGCTGAAGCACCAAGATAAAGTTGTGTCCCCCTAGTGACCTCTAGAGTGGAGCTAAGCTCCCACAAGCAAGACTTGGGGAGGGGGGAAGCAAGAAGCGTGCCTAAGCCAAGCGCGCTGCTGTGAACCAAGCCCATAAATTCAATACACCCTCCCATCTCGGAGTCCCGGCCTATTTCCTATATGCTAAAGGCGCGGTCTCAGCCTCCTGGGCGTTTAGGCCCATTGGGTCGAAATCCAACTTCAAACGCCGCCGCTTTCTCCTGCCCGCAATGCTCAGGTCCGGTTTCCCCCACGCACAGGCTTCCTGACCATGCATGGTGTGGAGCTGACTTCCCTCTCCGCAGTGCTGCGGACACCGCGTGGCCACTGCTGGTTCCCCAGGGAGAGCTGGACAGCTCAGAGAGCCAGGGAGCGGGCGAGCTGCGACCTCTGAGAGTCCGTGCAGCTGCGGGTGACCTGCTTGTGGACCACTGCTCTGCGAGTCCTGGGGACGGCCCCTGGCCGAAAGCCGCCTAGGAGGCTCGCTCCCAAGTTCAGCCTGGATCACGCTGACGTGCCTCAAGTCATCCCAGCCACAAGCTCTTCCTTGTGTTTCCCCCCTCCACCCCACCCCACCCCCAAACTTTGCAACTTTGCAAGCTCTGGTTCCAAAGGAGCAACAGGGGGATTGCTCAGCTGGAGTCACTGCTCGCCTGGGCAGTCGGCTAAAGGGATGAAAGGAAATAGCCTGCGAGGTCCTGGCTGGTAGCAAGTCCCCTTGACCGTGGGAGATAAGGAAAGCCAGACCCCCCCCCCATGTCCTCCAGAGGATGGAGGTTGGAAAATGGATGCAGAACTAGTTACCCTAGGGATGAAGGAAGGGAAGGAGGAGGTTGGGAGGAGGGAATACAAGAATACAAGAAGTGACCACAAAAAACTCTCTTTCTCTCTCTCTCTGTCACACACACACACACACACACACACACACACACACACACACACGGCCTCATTCCAAAAAAGGATGAGACTCTAGGAGCCCAGAGTCACTTCCCACTACCCTGACTACCCTGAGGGAGGAAGGTGCAACAGATACCCAAGCTCGTGGAGTAGGAAAGGGGTGGGGTGAGAAACAGAGTCTCCAGGTTTTCCCAGGTTACAAAAAAGGGACAAACTCCTGTCAGAGTCTTCCCGGAGGCAAAGGGGGTGCAGCAGTGTTGGGGTTCCTCCATCTCCTGGAAAAGGCAAACTCTTCCGCGGCAGGCAGCCTTCCACTTGGTCGCGTCTGGATGTAAACAGGCCGACCGGAGAGGCGGACCGCGGGTGGGAGGTAGGATGGGACGAGGTGGGAATGGAGCGGAACTCACCCTTGATGCTGGGGGGCTTTCTCTTCTTGGCCATCTTCTGCCCCCACGCCTCCCCCAGACCCTTCACGAGCTTCCTGAGGCTGCAGCCCAGCTCCTGGAACCAGTGCCGTGCCTTGCAGGCGAGCTCTCGCCGTAGCTCCCAGCTCAGCGAGCTCTTTGTTGCTGTGATGGCATCTGCCAGGCAGCAGCGGCGGAGGTCCGGCTGCGCGCTCGGCTCAGCTCGGCTAGACTAAGGCGCCGCCGCCCTCTGCTCTCTGCCGCCGCGCTTCCAGCCTCGCGCTCACGCTGCTGTGGCTCCTGTGGCTGCGGCTGTTGATGCTGCTGTGCTGCTCTTGGTGCTGGAGGGGGCAGCGCTGGGTCCCCCGAGCGCCTGCCCAGAGCTGACCTCCCCCTTTCCCAACCCTCCCTCCCCCCACGCCTCCACCCCCGGTGTCCCGTCTGAGCCGCCAGCTCCAATCCAACCAGTGACAGCGCCGTCATCCAGCAGTCGCTGCTGGGGAAGGCGACGGTGGCGGCGGCAGCGGGGGACTGCTGGGGGGAGCGGGGAGCTCACAGCCATCTGTGGCCAAGCAGCCCGACTTTGGTAGAGCCCGCTCCCTGCTTGCTTGCCTGTCCCCTGGTTCCCGAAGCCCCTTCCCAGGCAGCAAGACACGACGTGGGACGAGGGGTGGGCCCACGAAGGGCACCCATCTCCATAGCCGACGAGAACTCCAGCCAATTGAAAGAGAACAGCCACCGCCACTCGCCAGCCAACCCCTTCACCATCCTCCCCGAAGAGCCTTCTCCGGAGCGTGGACCCCGAATTCCAAGTGGGCAGTGAGCCCGGGCACGATGCGTCTGTGCCTCTGAAACCACGAAGGGAAGAGGGACGAGGGAAACTGAAGGTTACTGGGGAGGAGAAAAATTGAATTCCAGAGGCAGCCCACCGCCAGACTCCTGGAAGGATGACCTAGTTCAGGCCCTAAACTTCTCCATAGCGAGGACTCAGGACAGTTCCCTTGGGGCTGTGGGAAAATAGACGAGAAAGTTCACGCTCTCATTTGTTGGGGGAATTGGGAGGGAGAGAAGTGTTTTCTTGGTCTCCAGTAGAAAGTGTTCCAGTAGCCGCATTCTTTCTTGTTCTGCCCGGGGGGGTTAGGAAGTTCTCCTTTTCCAGAAGGAGCTGTCCTACTCTAGCATGCTGATCAGAGACGGAATCTCACCAGTGGCCCAGAATTGCGAGGGCGTGCAAAACCCACGTGACACAGACAACCGCGTGGTGATGGTCAGAGGAAGCACAGGGGGACAGGGGCTGGGTGGAGGCGGGCAAAGAGGGGCGGGGCGAGGGAGAGGGGACCTCTGTAATAGTGTCAACAATTAAATAAGGAAAAAATACGAAAATAAAAAGAGGCACGTCTGAGAATGTGAAGGGGGTAACCTGGACGCTAAAAGAAAGGCAGAAGAGGTAGGGTGGGAAGGGGATTACCAGTGTGGGAGAGCATTCAAAATCTTTCTTTCTTTACAGGAGCTGAAACCCAAAACTCACTTCTTAATTTGCAGAGATCTTATTAACACTTCTCCTTTCCTCTTTTACGCTGTTCCCAACCCAATCGAAATTATCTAAATACCCAGTGCCTGCCCTGATGGGTGGGCCCAGTGGGTTGGCTTGCCTCACAACGTGAGGGGTCTCCAGTTCAATTCCCATTCAGGACGCATGCCTGGTTTGCAGGTTCCCTGTGTCGACTGCGGCGGTAGTGGGGGGCTGGGAGGGGGGGGTGTAGGAGAGGCAATTAATCAACCAGTTGATGTTTCTCTCTCTCATCATGTTTCTCTCCCTCCCTCCCTTTCCTCTCTCTAAACATAAATAAATAAAATCTATGCAAAATACATCCAGTGTTTCAATTCATTACCATTAGCCAGAAGTTGGCCCAGCATCAGTGTGGTACAGCAGAAAGAACCCCGGGCGTCCATATCCCCAGGTTTGACTGTTGGCCCTGAAACTTCATAGCTCTGAAAATTTGCACAAGGCACTTAAGTCCTCTGTTCTTCTGTTTTCTGGTTGTAAACAGTCATCTCAAAGATTTCTTCCAGCTCTAATAAATGCCCTGAGAGTTTTTAGTTACAAAATCATCACAGGATATTTTTCCACTCTTTCTAAACTTAACTTTATATACATATTACATGGAAATAAGTAATCTGAAGAACATGTGAAATACCCAATTCCTGTCACAACAAAGGGGTAAAATGCAAATTGAAAAGCTAATTTTAATTAGCAAAACAGGCCCATTCTCAGACTTATGACCAAAAATGAGACTCAGTCAAAATTTTCTTCTTCCAAAAAGATGTCTCTGATTTAATTCAAAACTGCTCTGTCATCTCTTCAAACTCTTGAGGTGTGTAAATATTAGGTATATAAATATGCCTAGTTTGTGTTCATATTTCATTGCTCATATGAAGTTCTACCTACATCAGAATAATGTCGTACAGTTTACTCATTACTCTCACTTACTTTACTTCACTTAACCCTGCCCACAACGCCGTGAATTCAGAGGGCAGGTCCTGTCTCCCGTGTTTTGTAGAGGAAGAAGTGAGGTTCTGGGAGCGCAACGACTTGCGCACAGCTTCCAGGACTTCTGTGCAGCTCTTGCCGCTCAGTGTCAGGCTCTTCCCAGGACACCAGCTGCCTACGGGGTAGACTATTCCTGCTTCAGACCAGGGACGTTTTTCCATTTTCTATTTATTTCTTCCACAGTCCCAATGCAATTCTCATCAGAGAAAACTCAAAATGTTAGTGGACAAAGTATATCTAATTTTTGTACCTGTACATGATTAGCATGTGTTTACATTTGTAGCACTTCAAAGTGTCTTTACATGCATTTTCTCAATTGGAGTTCACAACTCTCTGAAGAAATCATGAAAAAAGGTTTATTTGGCTCAAATGAACAGATTAGGAAACAGACCCAGAGACATCGCGGTCACAACTAACTAGGCCCTGGGTTTCCTGAGTAGCCCACAGTGCACACTTTTGCTTAAGGGTTGCAAACAGAGCACCTGGAGGGGTCAGCAAGGCAAAATGTGTGGCTCAAGCGGTATAAATATGTAGGCTGTATTTGAGTGCGGGGCGGGGACTACAGGAAGCTGAGACCATATGCGTTCCTACACAGATGCAGGTTGCCTCGTAGGGAAGGAATCCGGGGGGTGTAAGGGTTCTGATTTTTCTAAAGGAGCCAGGAATCCCCATTTCCAGGTAAAATATTCCTTTTGAGGTCAGTTGACACATAAAACAAAGCAAAATAAGGCAGGTCTAACAGAACATGTCTGCCAATAATGCAGGGAGGGGCAAAAGGAGGTTTACAGTTGTGAGTCCACAGAGTTCATTCTTGTATTATTATTTATTAATTATTGTATTATTTTCCATATGAACAACTATGACCTACTTTTTTCCCCACCCTGTACACAGAGCATAGGCTGTGTCTGTCTGTTCTTACATCTTATCAGTTGAGTTTTATCACAAAAGAACAGGGTTTGAAATGAATCCTTGGGTATAGTTCTAATTCTGATGGTGTCTACATACTCTTAGAACTAGCAATTATCAAGCTTTTAAGGCCACTTAATCATGATTTCTAAAGATTGCAGAGATTGGTGTTTCTAAACTTGTAGTTAGTCTTAAAGCCATCATTGAAAATGACCACGTTAAATCAAAATAATTTTTAAGTCACATGCGATTCTGCTGGGCACGAGGAAACTTACACATTTGGTGATGATGGTGATGATGATGATGATGATGATGATGACAAAATTGGCCTAATATATTTCCCTTATAGGAAAGTTCTGAATGAGTCTTTTCAATAAAATAGCCACAGTGCTAAAATGGTAACATCAGTTATAGTAAGTAAAATTATTCTTTCTAGATTATTCCAGCACTGTCAAGGCTACCTGTAGAGTAAAAAAGGTAATCAGAATGGGGAAAAGGAATACCTATTCCTCACACGGAAGCATCAAGTGAGCAGGAAAAATGAACTTGTCATACAAATTATACTAAAGACCAAAATGAAAAGTATAATTTACAGTACACAAAGCACAATTGTCATTAATTGTCTTTATTGTACTTGCAGTGAGAAGGTTGCAAAATATAACCCTCAGAAGAATATTTTTGGCTGAAATATTTCACATTGAATTAACTATTGTAGTTTAGGGAAAATGAAAAGGAAAAACAAAAACTGATTTTAGTCATATTAATACCAAAGGATGTTAAAAGAATCCAAACTTACCCACGATTGAAAAAACACCTAGTGTTTTTTAAATTTTACATACAAAATAAATTATAACACTCACCTCAGCTGAGATTTAAAGGGAACCTACACTTATGTGATTAGTCAGACATTATATAGTCTGCTATGCATAATTCATGGCTAAACTCTCAAGATTTTTTGGAATGTATATATTATTTTCTTTGATACTCCAGTTGGCCTGCTCAAGAACAAAATGTGATTAGAGCTAAGGAAAGGTAAGAAGGGAATGGATGATGGGGAAAGAGTGGTATAGTCCAACTAGCTCATTAAAAAAATTCCTGCGGCACTTATGTACTCAAAATCCACATGTGAAGGAATGAGAAACTGAGGTTCCTTTCCTACCCCACCGCACACACCACCGTGGATGCATGAAGCCTTAAATAACATGTCTTCCCTTTCTCCACGTTAACCAGGCTGACACAGGTATTCCTTCTAATAAAATTTCACCTCATTTTAAATGGAGAGTCCTGGAGTAAGAGCTTATAGAATCTTTTCCTCTTTTTTTTTTTTTTAAAATATATTTATTGATTATGCTATTACAGTTGTACCATTCCCCCCCCACTCCACTCCATCCTGCCCACCCCCCTCCCTCCCACATTCCCCCCCTATAGTTCATGTCCATAGGTCATACTTATAAGTTCTTTGGCTTCTACATTTCCTACACTATTTTTACCCTCCCCCTGTCTATTTTCCACCTATCATCTATGCTACTTATTCTCTGTACCTTTCCCCCTCTCTCCCCCTCCCACTCCCTTAATGACAACCCTCATGTTCTAGTTGTTTGCCTAGTTTGCTCTCGTTTTTGTTTTATGTGTGGCCGTTAATAACTGTGAGTTTGCTGTCATTTTTACTGTTCCAATTTTTGATCTTCTTTTTCTTAGGTAACTCCCTTTAACATTTCATATAATAAGGGCTTGGTGATGATGAACTTCTTTAACTTGACCTTATCTGAGAAGCACTTTATCTTCCCTTCCATTCTAAGTGATAGCTTTGCTGGATACAGTAATCTTGGATGTAGGTCCTTGCGTTTAATCTTGGGTAATGTAATTATGATGTGCCTTTGTGTGTTCCTCCTTGGGTCCAGCTTCTTTGGGACTCTCTGAGCTTCCTGGACTTCCCGGAAGTCTATTTCCTTTGCCAGATTAGGGAAGTTCTCCTTCATTATTTGTTCAAATAAGTTTTCAATTTTTTGTTCTTCCTCTTCTCCTTCTGGCACCCCTATAATTCGGATGTTGGAACATTTCAAGGCGTCCGGGAGGTTCCTAAGCCTCTCCTCATTTTTCCAAGTTCTTGTTTCTTCATTCTTTTCTGGTTGGATGTTTGTTTCTTCCTTCTGGTCCACACCATTGATTTGAGTCCCAGTTTCCTTCTCATCACTATTGGTTCCCTGTACATTTTCCTTTGTTTCTCTTAGCATAGGTTTCATTTTTTCATCTGTTTTTCGAATAGATTCAACCAAGTCTGTGAGCATATTGATAACCAGTGCTTTGAACTGTGCATCCGATAGGTTGGCTATCTCTTCCTCGCTTAGTTGTATTTTTTCTGGAGCTTTGAAGTGTTCTATCATTTGGGCCATTTTTTTTTTTTTTTTTTTTGTCTTGGCGCGTCTGTTACTTTAAGGGGCGGAGCCTTAGGTGTTCACCAGGGCAGGGTAATGCTGGTCGCAGCGCTGTGACGCTGTACGTGGGGGAGGGGCCGAGCCGGAGCAATGGCGCCCCCCTCACTCTCCTCCAGATTTCAATCTTTCACTCCCGATGCCCACAGTCAAACTGGGCCACTCTGGTGCTGGTTCCCGAGTAAGTGGGCCTGTGCACGCTCTAGGCCCCTGTGGGTCTCTCCAACAACCTCTTCTGTGAGGCTGGGAGTCTCTCCTGCTGCCGCCCCAACCCCCACGGGCATTTTCAATCAGAGGTTTGAGGCTTTATTTCCCTGAGCTGGAGCCCTGGGTTACGCGGTCTGCTTCGCTCCCTGCCATTTGTCCGGTTTATCTGTGGGCGAATGTGGTGCCGCGGGGTGCTACCCGCTGCTCTGCCTGCCCCGCTCTCCGCCACTCTGAGTCCGGCCCTCTCGGTTTATCTGCGCAGATGTGGGGCCGCAGGGTCTGCTAGTGCTCGGACTGCCTGCGCCATTTGTCCCACACTCCGCCAGTCTCAGTCCCGCCACAGCCACGCGAGTCCTCTCCACCCCGGTGCCCGTCTCTGCCCCTCCTACCAGTCTGGATGAATGGTTATTTTCTATTTTCTTGGTGTTGGTCCCCCTTGCTGTTCGATTCTCTGTCAGTTCTGGTTGTGCGAGGAGGTGCAGTGTGTCTACCTACGCCGCCATCTTGGTTCTCCCAGAATCTTTTCCTCTTTACCTCATTTTATTTCTCCCATTGATGACCCTGACCTCGAGAAATGTAACTTCACTCCTGCGTATTCGAATTGCACAGAAAACGAGAAATTCAGAGACACAATTTAGGGGCTTAAATGTAAGTTCTAGGTTTCTTAGATAAAATCTTCTCAAAATGACCTCTTCACATTTTACTACTTTCAGAGCAAATGTCTCCTACAGAGATAGCTCCCCTACCCTTGACAGTACTACGAGTACTACTATCAATTGAATATGTACAGAAGAAAATTTTATTTAATTTTGCTACGTTCAATTTGCCAGTTGTCACCTATCCCCTCTAAAAAAGAGCTAATTAACACAGAGCTCTGTTTGCATGCACAATGAAGTGCTCATTACTGTTCAACCTCACAGAAACCACAGACAAACAAAAGAAGGCATTTGAGAGGGGCAAGAAGCTCTGAAGCTGGGTCTCTACTCAAATTACCCAGAAATTCCCCTGAGGGAAGGTATACAGACCTAGCCTGAGTAAGGCCAAATATTAATGGAAGGATAGTCAGACATTATATAGTCTGCTATGCATAATTCATGGCTGGACTCTCAAGATCTTCTGGAATGTATATATTATTTTCTTTGATACTCCAGTTGGCCTGCTCAAGAACAAAATGTTCAATCTGACCTCTGCTAGCTTCCAATTAATCATTTTACCTCAAAATATTTTTTTAATTTTTATTTTTAATATATATCTTATTGATTATGCTATTACAGTTGTCCCATTTTTTCCCCCTTTATTCCCCTCCACCCTGCATCACCCCTTCCACCTGCATTCCCTCACCTTAGTTCATATCCATGGGTCATACATATAAGTTCTTCGGCTTTTCCATTTCCCATACTATTCTTAACCTTCCCCTGTCTATTTTGTACCTACCATTTATGGTTCTTATGCCTTGTATCTTTTCCCCCATTCTCCTCCCCCCACCCCACTAAAAAGGTTCTTAAGATGTCTGGACTAACCCTCTCCATTACTATTCTTGTTAATAGCTTTTGTTCTTTTACTCAGTCTATCAGCCTACCAATTCCTTCATATTTTGAGAGACATTTGCAAATTAATAGCACACAAAATAATTGTGTTCATGAGATATTTTGACAATGGACCAAATTGTATTTTCTATTCTTTTCTCTTTCCTATTTCTCTTTATTCTATCAAATATTTATTTAACCAATATATATTAAGTAATACTATGTGCTAGTCACTGTTCTAGGTCAGCAAATTTCAATCTTTTTCAATTCATGGCGCACATAACTTAATTACTAAAATTCAATGGCACACGAAAAATGTATTTTTGCTGATCTAAAAGAAAAATAGGTGTAATTTTCATTCATTCACAGTGGACAGCTATTGTGTTGGCTGTTGCCATTTTTTTTTATTTGACAATCTAAGGGAAAAGAAGTCGCTCCTAACTAAAAAGTCAGGTAGTGCATGTTTTCAAAATTCTTTCAGCACACTGGTTGAAAGTCATATTTCTAGGAAGTGATTGGTTACACAGTGCAGAAATAAAACAAAATGGTCCACACATTCATAGGACTTACAGTTTTATAGGGCAGACAGAATTAACCAAATAAGTAGATAAGTATAAATTGTTACAAGTTCATGAAAAGATAAGAAACAATGCTGTGGGAGAGAGTAACATAGAGTATAATTTAGACAGTATAGCAAGGAAGACTTCTTTGAGGAAGATATACTTAAATAAATAAATAAAAGTAGAAATGATCCAGGCAAAAAGTGAGGTAAAGACTGCTCCAGGCAGAGGCAGCATGACCCAAGGCCCCCAGTAAGAAATTCAGGATTAGAACAGTGGTTTGCAAATTGGAAAAGCCTCATCAATTAAAAAAAAATTGGCGAAACAACTCCAATTATATTTATTTAGCTATTTTTATTTTGTATGTGCTATTGTACTGATATATTGTATATAAAATAGACACAAAAATTTGAAAGTTTTAAAGCATGAAGTTTTTTTAAAGTGGACTTTTTTGAACACCCCCAGAGACTACTGCATAAAAGGAACTGATAAGACCAATGTAGCTGAATTTTATTATGTGATAATTTTAAGCAGGGAAAATGATATGATCTAATTTACATTTTAAATTGTAAAATTATTACTCTGATTCCTGTATGAGTAATTGGAATAAGCCTAATAAATTATACAGTTATGGGGTTGGGCGAGAGTTAAATTTTCACTCTAGCACCCAGATGTGCTCTGGAACCCCTCACTGAGCCTAGAAGCAATGCACTCCATGGCAATGAGCACAGCTGGAACCTAGATCTTGGTGTCTAAATACCATTGTCCACTAAAGAGACCAGGATCCTTGGAGAAATGACTCCAGGTCTATAGCATCCAAAGTACTAAGTGAACCTGGAACCTAAGATAGCACAAGATGTACTCAAAGACGAATGAGGTCATGCTGAAAGCACAAAGGAGCCAGGGAAAAGCAGCGTCCTACTGATAAAATATGTGACAACTGGAGCCTCAACAAAATAATGACAATAATGGATTATAATACACTTAGTAAGATAAAATAAAACTGATGAATTTATAGTGACATTCAAAAAAAGAGAGAGAATTTGAGCTATTTTTAAAGAATATTTGCTCTAGGACATGTAGAAGAAGTGATAGTATTAGAAAATCATCATTTGGTAACTTCTGAAGTAATAACTAAAGATCATCAATGGATACTTAAAGCTTTGGATAAAATTGTTGGGAGCATGATACTGAGATGGTCTAAAAATATTATCCAGTATATTAGTTATTCATTGAAAAGGGAAAAAACGTATCTTTATAATGAAGAGTTTATGTGATTACCACCTTAATCACTTGGTGATCAAACTGAGCATCATCAATACTTAAACAATGTGTCACGTGCCTCCTGATGGCACTCAATCAGAAGTACACAGTGTCACCAATGTAGTGTTCTTGTCAAAAATGAATAACCTAAATCTAAATCTAGTAATGAGGAAACAAGTCAGATAAATCCAAAATGTATAATTCTATAAAAAATAAAAGTCAATGTCATAAAAACAGACAGGGTGACTGTTCTACAGACTAAAAAGGTATAAACACCAAAAGCAATGTACAAACCTAAACCTTATCCTGGACCACAGTGGAAGAGGTGAGTCAGCTATAAAAGACGGTTTGAAAAACATTAAATATGTACTATATATTAGATATTAGTGAATTAATGTAAGTATTAAGTGTGTTGGTAGTATTGTAGTTGTGTGAGAGAATGTCCTTATTCTTAGGAGATGCATTCCAAAATATTAGGTTCAACTTACAAAAATGACTAAATGTTAGCCATTCAAAAGGTTCGATCTAATATTTAGACATGAATGCCATGCTGTCTACAACTTACATTCAAATGGCTAAGCAAGAAATTAATAGGTGATAGATAAGTAGGTAGATAGAAAGATCAAATAAAACAAAATGTTAAAAATTGGTAAATGTTGATGAAGAAATAAAAATATTCATTGTAAAATCTTTCAACTTTTTTGTTAGGTTAAAATTTTCAAAATACAACATTAAAAAATGAAAAAAGTGAAAAATTTAGGCTTTTCCAATTAAGTCTTTTTAAGATAAACTTGGTCTCTTAGAAGACTAATGCTCAATTTTTCAAGGTTTTCCCCCCTCCTACTTACTCTCTTCCCCTTTCATCCTTTGTGATCTGAGCACAGAAGAAGTTTATATAGTGTTTTAGCAATCGCATAGTGGGGAGTATTATCTGGTCCGCAGGTTGTCCTTCTCTCCAGGCATCCCTGTGATGTCTGGTTGGTGCAGAGCTTGCCTTGCCTGGTTTTTGGGCATTGGTCTATTTGCTTACTGTGACTGCTAACAATGGTGTCTCTGAGTCTCAACTCTTCATAGCCAGTGCACCGTGAGTGCTCTCAAGCTCAGCCATCGCCCCCTGATGACCAAGCTATCTACATTGATTTTCACTGATGTTGCTGATCCTTGGAGACTTAGCAATATCCTCTACCTGTACCTCAACTTGGACTAGCAAAGTTATTACTATGATGTGCCTTTGAACAGAGGCCTCTTCTTAGACCTCCTGTGCTATGAATTTATGGCAAGTATATTCAGGCTTATTTCTAAATTACCCTTTATATCTCCTCAGAGTCACTCAGGAACCTCTAGATCTCTTCTGCACCAGCAATGGGAACTCAGTTATTTTTCTGCCTAGGACACCATGTCACCATTTTTATGATACTGCGGCCAACCCATGTTAGCACTGGGCTTCTCTCAGAGGCTTCCAACCTCTTGGCCAGTAATGTCCCCAAACTCCCCACAGAACTATCAACCCACTGAGCTGTACTGTGAGTAAAGGATGTTGTCTTATCTTTTTCTCATTTGTCTCTCTCACACATCCTTTAACTCTTTCCCTAGCACTTTCTACTTTTCATATGGTGAACCTTCTTTTAGATCATATCCTTCATTTTTTCTCCATATGTCTTGTTGTAAAACTCTATTTTCAAATGACAACACTTACCTCTTGGTTTGCAAAAGGATGATTTTGGAATTTAGATGACTCTTTTCCCTTTTAAAAAGCCTGGATTTCAAAACAATTGTCTCCCAACCAACTCAAAACAGTCAACTTTGAGATTCAAAACTAAGCAAAGATCCCTTTTCTCTAGGTGGATTAAGTCTTCCCAGAAGCAATAAATGCCACTGATTCAATGTGTAAGGAGCTACAGGGCAAAAGGTTTATGAGAAATTAAACATTCATTGGTTTCCTAAGCCAAAAACATTATCCTCATTAGTGTTACCAAAGTATATTGAATCAGGAAATCTAAGTTCTAATCATACTTTTTAAACATAAAATCGACCAGGTCTCTATAAGGGGCAGGAGAGGAGGGGAGGAGAGGAGCTTCAAAGTATTTAGATAACTGGGATCTTATTTTTTAAGGGCCCAAGCAGCCGGCAGAGTAAACACCTGCCAGCCAGTTCCAGTGGAAACAGTCTGATCCTGAGTCAAGTTGAAGGCTGAACAGCACAGTTACAAAGAACAGCCTGATCCCAAAGTATGTTCTTTCTATACCAAATTTGTTGAGTGTTTTTCTTAAATAATAAAACAATGTTGTAGTGCATTTTTTCAGCATATATTAAGAAAATAATGATTTTTACCTTGTATTCCATTAAGGTAGTGTATCAGTTGATTTGCATATGTTGACCCATCCTTGCATCCCAGGGATGAATCCCACTTGATTGTGGCATATGTAGGGTGGGGCAATAGTAGGTTTACAGTTGTTCATATGGAAAATAATGCAATAATTAATAAATAATACACAAATAAACCCTGTGTTTTCTGTGCTCACACCTGAAAACTTGCTTTGCCCCACCCTGTATAATCTCTTCAATATGTTGTCTTTGGATTGCTAATATTTTGTTGAGAATTTCATTAGAGATATTGGGCTATAGTTTTCTTTTTTTTGTAGTGTCTGTATGTGTCTTTTGTACCAGGGTAGTTCTGGCCTCATGAAATAAGTTTGGAAGTGTTCCCTTCTCTTCATTTTTAGGGAGGATTTTGAAAAGTATTGACATAATTCATTAAATGTTTGGTAGAACCGACCAGTGAAGCCATCTGGTCCTGAGCTTTTTGGGTTGGAATGTTTCTGGTTACTGAGTCAATCTCCTTACTTGTTATTGGTGTTCAGATTTTCTATTTCTTCATGATTCAGTCTTTGTAGGTTGTATGTTTCTAGGAGCATGTGCATTTTTCTAGGTTATCCAATTTGTTGGCATATAATTATTCATAGTAGTCTCTTATGATCTTATGCATTTCTGTACCATTTATAAGGTCTCCTCTTTCATTTCTAATTTTATTTATTTGACTCTTCTCTCTTTTTCTTAGTTAATCTAGCTAAACTTTTGTCAATTTTGTTTATCCTTTAAAAAAATTCTTATTTTCACCAGTCTTTTCTATTGTTTCTCTGGCCTCTATTTCTTTTATTTCTTCTCCAATCTTTGTTATTTTCTTCCTTTGTCTAACTTAGGCTTAGTTTGTTCTTCTTCTTCTAGTTCCTTGAAGTGTAAAATTATGGTGTTTATTTCAGATTTTTCTATTTTGTGAACATATACACTTGCCACTATGCACCTTTCTCTCTCCATAGTGTTTCCATTTTCATTTGTTTTGACATTTATTTTTTAAATCTCCCTTTTAATTTCTTCTTTGGCCCATTGGTTGTTCAGGAGTATGTCATTTTGTATCCACATGCTTGCAATTCTTCCAGTTTTCCTCTTGTTACTCATTCTACTTTCACTGTGATTGAAAAAGATAGTTAGGGACTTCTGGTCAAGATGGGGACATAGGCAGAAATGCTTCACCTCCTTGCACAACCATAGAAAGAATTACAACCAGATCTCAAAACAAATAACACTCAGAACTGTCAAAAAATCAAACTGTATGATGTCACACAATCAAGGATTTAAAGAACCCACATCCACCAAGATGGGTAGGAGAGGCAGGGTCATGGAGACAGGCAGAGACACAGTGTGGCGTGGAGAGGCAGTGGTGGCAGTGGTAGAACAAACAGTCCCACATTCACATATGGTGGACAAAAACCAGGAGGGATACCTTGGGGGCCAGTGATCCCAGGCTGAGGCCAGATCATGCAGCCCAGGAAGATAAATCCCCATTACCTCTGGCTGTAAAAACCAGTGAGGGTTGGGGCAGAGGAAGAAACTGCCAGATTTTCACCACTTAACAGGCCTGCACAGACTTAGAATATATGTAAACCCACCCACTCAGGGTTTTGCCACCAGGGTAGCAGCTGGAAGGGTGCCAGCAGCATCCTCGAAGTGGATGAAGTGACTAGAACCAGGGTGAGTGCCAGGCAAACCTCCAGAAGCCAGGCAGCAGCACTGTCCCCTCTCCAAGCATCACTGTCGCCCCCCCACCAGAGCCACAATGAGGTGAAGCAGGTCACTCCATCCTGGCAAATACCTATGTCTCCACCCCATACAACTTAACAGGTGTGCTAAGACAGGGAGTCAAAGCAGCTCTACCTAATACACAGAAACAAACACAGGGAGGCTGTCAAATTGTGGAGAAAAGGAATATGGCCCAAATGAAAGAACAGAACAAAACCCCAGAAAAAGAACTAAATGAATCAGAGATAACCAACCTATCAGATGCAGAGTTCAAAACACTGGTGATCAGGATGTTCAGAGAACTTATTGAGTACGGCAACAACATAAAGAAATAAATGAAGGTTACACTAAGTGAAATAAACAAAAATCCACAGGGAACCAACACTGAAGGGAAGGAAACCAGGATTCAAATCAATAATTTGGAGTATAAGGAAGAAATAAACATTCAACCAGAGCAGCAAGAAGAAACGAAAATTCAAAAAAATGAGGATAGGCCTAGGAACCTCTGGGACAACTTTAAATGTACCAACATCTGTATTATAGGGATGTCAGAAGGAGAAGAGAAAGAGCAAGAAATTGAAAACTTATTTGAAAAAATAATGAGAGAAAATTTTCCTAATTTGGCAAAGGAAATAGACATACAAGTCTCAGAAGCACAGAACCCCAAAGAAGTTGACCCAAAGAGGACCACACTAAGACACATCATAATTAAAGAGATAATCTTAAAAGCAGCAAGAGAAAAGCAGAGAGTTACCTACAAAGGAGTTCCCAAAAGACTACCAGCTGATTTCTCAAAAGGAACTTTGTATGCAAGAAGGGACTGGCAAAAAGTATTCAAAATAATGAAAAGCAAGGACCTACAATCCAGATTACTCTATCAAGCAAAGCTATTATTTAGAATGGAAGGGCAGATAAAGTGCTTCCCAGACAAAGTAAAGCTAAAGGAGTTCATCATCAGCAAGCTGTTATTATATGAAATGTTAAAGGGACTTATTTAAGAAAAAGAAGATCAAAACCATGAACATTAAAAAGGCAACACATTCACAACTATCAACAACTGAATCTAAAAAACAAAAACAAACAAAGCAAAGAACCTGAACAGGAACAGAATCAGGCATGGAGATCATTTGGAGGGTTATCAGCTGAGAGGGGGAAGTGGGAGAATCAGGGAAACAGTGCAGGGATTAAGAAGCATAGTGGTAGGAACAAAATAGACAGAGAAATGTTAAAAATAGTATAGGAAGTGGAGAAGCCAAAGAATTTACATGCATGACCCATGGACATGAACTAAGGATGGGGTTGTTGGAGGGAAGTGGGTTCCCAGGTGGAAGGAGGCAAAGGGGAAAAAATTGGGACAACTGTAATAGCATAATCAATAAAATATACTTAAAAGAAAAAGATACTTAGCATGACTTCAATCTTCTTAAATTTGCCACGAGGTTTGTTTTTGTTTTTGTTTTTGTGGCCTATCATATAATCTATCCTGGAGAATTTGTTGTGTGTTCTTTAAAAGAATGTGTATTCTGATATTGTTAAAAGGAATGTTCAATATATGTCCTTTAGGTCTATTTGATCTGACATATAGTTCAAATCAATATTTCCTTGTTTATTTCCTGGCTTACCTACTTGTTTATCTATTTCTTTGTTTATTTCCTTGTTTATCTACACACTGGCAAAAGCAGGGTATTGAAGTCCCCCATTATTGTATTGTCTGTTTCTCCCTTCAAAACTCTTAGTATTTGCTTAATATATCTAGTTGCTCCAATGCTGGGTATGTATATATTTATGACTATTGTATCTTTTTGATCAATTGAATCTTTTATCATTATATAATGATCTACTTTGCCTCTTATTACCATTTTTTGGCTTTAGGTCTATTTTGTCTAACATAAGTATAGCTATTCCTTCTTTCTTTTGCTTTCCACTTGCCTGGAATGTTTGTTTGTTTGTTTGTTTTCCCATCCCTTCACTTTGAACCTGTGTGTATCCTTACATATGAAGCTTTTAGGATTCTCTCTTTGTCTTTGATTCTTGACAGTTTCATTAAATGTGTCATGGAGAAGGTTGTTTTGCATTGAGATAATGGAGTGATCTATTAGCCTAGTAAACTTGGATGTCCAAATCTTTTCCCAGGTTTGGAAAATTCTCAGCTATTAAAGTAGCCCTTCCACTCCCTTTGCCACTCTTCTACTTCTGAAACTCCATTTAGTCTACTACTTGTACATATGACAGTGTCCCATAGATCATGCAGGCTTTCTTACATCTTTTTTTTTTTCAATTTAGGGAGAGAGGGGAAGGGGAGGGAAGGGGATGGGGGAGAGGGGAGAGAGGAGAGAGAGAAAGAGAGAGAGAGAGAGAGAGAGAGAGAGAGAGAGAGAGAGAAAGAGAGAGGGAGAGAGATCAGTTTGTTTTTCTCTTCATTTATGCATTCATTGGTTGCTTCTTTTATGTGCCCTGACTCGATATTGAACCTGCAAACTTGGCCTATCAAGACAATACTCTGACCCACTGAACTACTGGCTAGGGCCAACTTTCTTAACTTTTTTCTTTGTTCTCATCTCACCAGATTATTTCAAAGTTCCTATCCCCTACATCGCTGATACTGTCTTCTTTTGACATATCCAGGTGTGGATGCTTACTATAGCACTTTTCATTTTGTCCACTGAATTCTTCACCTCCAGAATTTCCGCTTGGTTCTCTTTGTAATTTTGATCTCTGCATTAAATTTCTCATTTTGTGCATAAATTGTTGTCCTGACGTCATTAAATTTTCTTTGTGTTTTTTTGTAATGCATTAAGTTTCTCAAAACAGGTATTTTTAATTCTTTATTATCTAAATCATAAAATTCCATGTCTTTGAATTTGTACACTGTAGTATTATTATCTAGAGTGATGACATTTTCTTGATTCTTCATGTTCCTTGGAGGTTTGTGTCATTGTTTTAGCAGTTGAAGCAGCAGACACCTCCTCAGATCTTTATTATCTTCTGGTGGCAGATATTTTTTGTTGGACTAGTCTATATATGATACTTTTATAATGGGGGTGGGGTCTGACTAGATTACTGGGCAGAGTGGAGGGATCCCCAAGGTGAAGGAAAGGCTGTACTCTCTGAAGTGAGGGAAGGTGGTGGACTAAAGCCACCACTGTAACCGGGTATGGAGTTGAAGGTCCCTCAAAAAGGAGAAAAGCCCCTTAGCTACCACTTGGCTGATGAGCGAAGTGGAGCAGGGCCATTGACAGCTACTGTGCACGTATGAAAAACTTGGCCAGTATTTTAATAATGTTAAACAGCTGTGCCTGCACTTGGAGCCAGGCAGATGGGCATGACTCTAACCCGTGATGCCATGTAGCCTGAGGGGCCTCCTGAGCCTGCAAGAGCCGCTTGGAAGTGGCTTCTGCTTCATGGCCCCCTGCCCAGACTAACCATGGCAGCTGAGAAAGGCAGAAGAAATCAGACTACTGAGAGGTGTAACCCAATGTGGGAGGAGTCGGAAATGGGATTACAAAGGAAGATCCATGCCCGAATTTAAACCAAAGTGTGGCAGCCATGCTGGGGTTTAACCATACTGTTTGGGGAGCAGAGAGGGGGCTCTCTTGACCACGCAGCTTAGAAAGCAGGAAAGCAAGATGTAGCAGCGGAGCAGAGCTCTCTCTCTCTCTCTCCACCATGCAGTTTGAAAGGATGCAGAAGGATTCCCGGGCCGCCACGAGGATGCAGTTGTGGATTGAGAACAGGAGCCTAGCTGAGCTACGGACTTCTATTTTCTTTTCCTGAGATATGGTACCCCTGACTGGCCTGGTTTGGCAAGGGACAGAGGAGTGGGGGCGGGGGGGCGTGTTTTAAAGGTACTTTGGGACTTAACAGCGACATTCTGCCATTAATATGAATCTGTATAACTTTTGAATAAATGGCTCCTTTCCTTTTTACCAAACTCAGTCACTGAGAGCCACAGTTCATGTCGACAGCCGGTAAAGAAGAACCATAGAACAAAAAGACCCCAGGGTGGGATGTTTCTGTAACACCACCAGGGCATGACAGATCTCCTTACTCCCCCCCCCCAGGTGAAAGTAAACAATTAATGTGGCTTGTGACACAGCTGGTGGAAGCTTGCACAGAGTGTACGTGGGCTGAAAGGGCACAACACACGTGTGTCGTGGAGGTGAACATGGTGACAACCCACCCCAGGAAGAGATGCTGTGCCCCCGTGTGTGGCCAGAAAATCCTCCTACCTGCTTCTGGATCATGGCGTGTGGTGTCGGGAAGACTGGCAGAGATGCGTGTAGGCTGATGCACGTGGTGGACACCGGCCTAGATTGGTTGGAAATTTGGACACTTCCACCTCACATAGGATTTTGGGGTGGAATAATTAAATGAGGATGCTCAGAAACTTGCTCTCTTTCCTCCCCCTCATTAGCCCAGTGCGGGGTTGGGTCCAGCCCGGGAGACCTTTTGGCCAGGCCAGAAGCCTTGTGCTCCTCCCTGAAGGAGAGGTGGCAGGCAGCACTGGCAGTCGGCTGTGCTGTGCGGTCCTGCCGGGCCAGGTGGACACGACTCAAGAAGGATGCCTGAAGCCAGACTGTGACCAGGATCCAGCTAGGCCACCTGGATAATCATGCTACAGCCACCTGTGCATTCCAAAGAATGATAATTTTAAATGGGGGAAAAAAAAACCCTCCAGGCACAACCTTGAACTAAGATGGCAAAGGCTGGAGGGGTTATTTGCCTTTGGGTATTTTAAAGGGAATGGGTCCTAAAGCAGAAGCCCATTATTCTTCCAAAGTTAGACTCCTTTCCTTTTTCACCAAACCTCTGCTTCCAGAATTTATGGGTGGTGAACCCCAAATGGCTGTATGGTAATGCTTTCTCCAGGCCTGTGTGGATATACCTGCCCCACACTTCTTGCTCCCTCTTGGGGCATAATTCTTTGGATTATATGCCTTCTCTGGGTCTTACAAATCTCCAGGCTGACTCCTGGGAACACCTATTTTGTTTTCTAGGAAGTGGTCCTACAAGTTCGTGTTTTTTCCCTTGCCCATAGGCCTTGGCCTGTTCTCTGAGGGGACTCAGTTTACAGGAGCTTGCTCTTGCTGCTGTGCTTGAGATTGGATTGGGCACAGGAGCTGGTGGCAGTGTTGGGGGAAGTGTGGATTTAGGACTCAAGGTCCTGGGACTGCGTGTAAGCCAGGTGGGGGCATCCTTAGGTGAGGTTCATGGGTGGCTCATGGGTGGGCTTCCTGCTGGAGTTCTAAATGCAGTCAGCAGGAACCACATCCCTTTCATGCCTCTTGATATTCTTATCTGCCTCTTTCTTGATTACCTCTTCCCCCCACATCTTAGGGCGTCTGCCTCAATACCCTAGGTGCTGCAAGAGAGAAGTGTGTTTCTTCAGCAGTCTCCTGGATAGCTGGGGTAGGAGGGCACTCATTCACCATTCTCCCTTTCCCTCATGGGATAGTCACCAATAGCTAGTTCAACCTCAGGTAGTTGTGCTACCTGAGGGGAGGGGTGGCACTGGCAAAGTTCCTCTTACCCTCTCTATCGCTTTAAACTTGTATTCTTTCAGTTTTCAGTGAAATGCTAGATACTCTCCTTAGGAAGGCTAGATTACCATAAAGCCTCTCTTACCCATGGGTGTCTGCTCACATCAGCACTCTCCTGGTTTTCCTCAGGGGTTGTGGCCAGTTCATAACCCCCTGGTGGTTCCACAGCCAATACCAAAGTTTTGTCTGCATACTCCCTGATGCACAGGTGGGCGAGCCTCCTCCTGGGTCCCTTGGTGGGTCGCTGGGTCCCACAACTCCTACAGAAGCACTTTTGATCACGTATGAATGCCAAATTGGTTGTTTGAAAGGGGAGACCAAAAAAAGAAGTCTATTGATGCTGATGTCATTTCCCTGCTTCTAAGAGTTTACTATGAACTACTATTTAATTAAACTTACCCAATCTAAACATAAGGAAACTGAAGTCCAGAAAATTGAAGTGATTTCGTGTAGCTCTCACATCAAGTATGTGGCAAAAATGGACTAGAAGCTAATCATTGCATGGCCTGCTAACCCAAAGCTTCCCAATTTTCATACAGAATTCTTACACATCTGAGTATGCAATAGACCAACTAGTGGCATCCTAGAAACCTATAAGGAAAAATACCTTGATTAACAAATTCAAAACTCTAAGATATGAAAGAGGTTCTGCTTTACTTTAGGCCTGTTGCTTTATATCTGATTTTATAAAACCTTCCTAACTTGTTTCATTGTTTTCATTGCTTCCACCCTACAAATTCATGTCATATATCTGTAGTGGCCTGCGTGCCAGCTTCCAGACCTGAAATGAATGCTTCGTTCCATCACTCACCTATGTAAAAATCCTGACTGCTCTCTATTGACTACAGAGGAGAGTATTGATTACAGGGTAAAAGACAGATCTAGACTCAAATCATGACTCTTCCCTGCCACTTTCTTTGATAAGCTGGGTTTCAAGAAAATCACTTAAACATTATGTCCTTTAATTTCTACAACTGACAAATGGGAATAAGAGAGCTCGAGGTTTAGATATTAGAGTTCAGTCAAATTTAAAAATTTCCACTCCACATAAGTTATTTACATAAATAGCAAATGGGAAAAAATTAAAGCAGCAAAAACACATCAATAGTAATCAAAGAAGGAAAAAGGTCAAGTTATAACCTTCAAAAATTGGTGGCTATTACAGAAAGATACAGAAGTTTCCAAGAAGTTATAGAACAAAGCTCAGAGCACTATGGCAAGCCTCTGAACATCATCCTCCAGACAATCACTATGCAGGAAAGATGAGTGACCAAAATCTTGAAACATCTCAACCAGTCCGCAAGCCTGCCCTGAAACACGACAAAGAGAGATTCGGAAGATATGGGTCACCCTTGAGGAGACAACTTCCCAAGGGAGAAAAAGTCCCATCACAACTACCTTTATGTCCTACCAGACAAGAGAAAGACTGGGATGCAGTATTTGGGCATCTTCCAGAGGAGAGAAAAATGAAGAGGACAGCAGAACAGTCACTGACACTGAGCATTAATTATCTCCGACAGTACATGGTAATTTAGCAAAAAAGGACTAAAAAAAGAGAAAATAATTAGGGCAAGAGTCTCTGAGGGAGGGAAAGTGAAAAAGAGGCATGTTTAATGCCTGAAAGGAGTAACCTACACACATATTATTGATACAGGAGCAAACCTCTCCATTTATTATGTATCTTTTCCCCAGAGGAGGAACAAGTGGGGATTGGGAGGAAGAGAAATTGCTGCTGGGGAGAGGTGGGTGCTTGTGGAAAGGGAAAATTAGTGAATTGAAGTAGATGAGCCAAAAAACAAAACAAAATTTCAGATTACTTTCTCTGAAGCAAACGGAGAACTCAGGACACCAGGATGATTAGACGGAATAATCCAAGCCCAACGATATTTTTAGTGTGATCAAAATAAACTACAATAGATGGACAGAGTTTAGCACAGGGAGAATTTAATAAAATCCCAGAAGAGCCAAGCAAGGTCCCCAACAGAGGCTGCACACAGCTACAGTTGAGCTCTTCCACTCCCCTTGAACCTAAGGTGACAGAAAAGCCAGAGGAATTCATCCATACCACAGCAAAGCAAATAGGAGGTCTAGACAAAGCTGCTCATATGCAACATAAGGAAAATAAAAAGGAAGGGCATAACAACTTTGCAAACACATATATCAGGAAAAATAAAAAAATATGAGGAAGGAGGATACAGATGAAGAAAGCATTTTGGAAATTAGTACAGCCACAGAGAGAAAATTTCTTGCAAGTACTTCATGATGGAGATGTTAGTGACAACACAAAAGCAACTTTAAAAATAAGGTGTAAAGCAATATTAAAAATGGAAATGAGAAATGCAAAGCTAAAAAACAAAGTGAGAACCATACAGCACTGTCATAGAACTAAAAATCTAGAAAGCATGGAAGCAGCTTTTACTTAATAGAATTTCAAACTCCAAACCCATTTAAATTTAAATCCCCTCTATTCCCTAATGTGCATGGGGTAAGGGGTCAACATGAGCTCTCTCTTCCTGGCTCCACGTCCCCAACTTGCCAGTAGTCACTGTTTCTGATGGGGGGTGGATGGGGGGTGAGGGGGGGGTGGAGGAGGAAAGGCGCTAAGGAAATGGGGCACAGTTTTTGTGGCAGGTGTAGTTGTATCCCACCTGCAGGGCCCACTAGGGGCAACGATAGTTGCTGACTCTATGGGGCACCTTTGTGGCTTCCTCATGAACCCCCCGTGGTTGCCCGGTCTGCCTCTTTTTCTGTCTGGCTGCTGCTCGTGTCCTTCAGACAGCACGCTTGGTTAGGACCACTATTCCCCAGTCTTTATCAAGCCTCAGAAACATCCACGTTTATTCTGTCATGGGAGGGCGTAGAGCCCAGTCCCAAATCAGCCACCTGGGTGTTCTGCCACCAGACAGGGCACTTCCAGCCACAGCATCTCATGTTTAACATATTCACTAGAAAGATCCTCAAGTTCCTGAAGATCCATAAAAGTCCTTAAGTGCCCCCTAGAAAGGTCTCTCCCTGATTTGAGAAGAGGGAGCATCTACTAAATTCTGTACTACTTCTACTTCTACTTCTGCTCGTACTACTATTACGGGACCATTTGGTCAAAGTTCAAGGACAGATGAAAAGACAGCTTGGCCTCTATATGAGGTTGTTTTTACTTCTATTTACTCCTGAAGCAGTAAATAGATTGCTGTTGATAAAAATAAAAGAAGAGGCCAGTGGATGCAGCTCACCATAATTTATGTACATGCCATTGAATCCATCTGAAGTTCAGTGGAATTGACAGCCTGCCAATATCACAGGTCAGAGAAGGATATACCAATACTCAGCTAGGTCAATACTCAGGAACAGTTTAGAAAGCCACCAAAAGTCAATGTCCTCCAGGCTCTGAAATCCTTTCCCTTGAGCCAATTCTGCAGCAGCTTAGGAGTTTCCATTTGTGTCTATTAGAGCATTTCGACCATAGAGGAACACATTCTTCCCCTTCTTCACTGGGGACGTGTAATCAGGTGGTGAAATGCAAAGTATGCTGTCACCTCATCTCCAAAAAAATTTCCTCTTGAGCCTCGGCTTTGTAAGGCTGGGGATGGGCGAACAGCTAAAGCTGGCAGAACTAGTCTAGGACCATGAACTTACTAAGTTCTACCTAAATGATCTGGTTCTTCTCTTTAGAATGAGAGGCACATATCATTTTGTTGTCAGCTCTTGCGGCTTCCAATGGAGCATTCTGACATTTGTGTATCATATCCTGTTATAAATCTATCATATCCTGACTTACAGTATTACTGCTGGGGTATTTGTGATTTCGGGCAGAGACTGTATAACCCATCCTTGTTTTCTCCGGGATGGCACCTTGCTCCCTGAAGACAGCTCATAAATTCTTGGTAAATTGAATTTAATTTTAAAGAAAAATCAAGTTTTTCCTTCCTTTCTACCTATGCACACGCTACCCACCCTTCAGCACTAGAACAGGCTACCTTTTCAATGAGGTGGCCCTGTTCTATTCCAGCTCCATTAATTTTTCCTTGTCTCTAAACTTCTCTAAAACCTTATTAATATGATGCTTTATATCACAATTTTAAATTTGCATTTATCCTGCCACTTCAGTGAGACCCTGAGCTCTTTAATGGTATGGATCATCTTACACTCATTTCTTTAGAGAAGTTCTTAGCATTTAATAAATATTGAAATAAGTATTATGTTAAATCAGATAAAAATCATAACTGTCTATAGTAGAAGAAAGCACTCTTTTAGTTTGCACCGAACTCATAAAATTCAGACAATCATAGAAAGTTAGAGAAAGAGGGGACTTCAGAGCCGATCAGTTCTGTAGTTTTTCCCATTTTAAGGCAGCGGTGCGTTACAAACGCTGCCTCCCTTCACCCTCTGCTGACCATTCCAGCAACTGCACCTTCTTAAATCTCAGCCTGCAATTGCTTTCATTTCTCCAAGTTCCAGAATACGGTTAAAGTCATTTTTTAATGTTTTATCTATAACACTACTTGCTCGCACTCTAGAGAAACTGAATTGCTACCTGCAGGTAGTACTCATTTTGGCCCTTGGGTGCTGACAACAGATTGTCTGTGCTCCTAAGCCAGTCCTTCCACTTCATAGCTTAGACATCTTTGTCACCCAGTCTCCCTATCTGAAAATGGGGATAATAAGAATAATGATCTTGCAAGGGTGTTGTGAGGGTAAATGAATGAATGTCTACAAAACACTTAGAACAGTATCTGGGAAACAGCAGGTCTGCATTATTCTTGTTGTTTAGCGGTAGTGGTAGTGTATTTAGGTAACTTTCATAAGAATGACAGAAGTTTCTTATTTATTCTTTTAAGTACACTAAACTCCTATAAAATACACACCCACACTCCGTTCTAATTTATCTTTAAATTTCTAGCACTGTGAACAGTGCCTGGACACACAGTAATCACCAACTGTTTGTTAAATGTAATTTATAAGAAACATGATTTTTAAGAATATAGGCTCTGAACTCCGACTACTTGAATTCAAATACTGGCTCTGCCATTTACTAGCTATGAGACTTAACTTTTCTGTACCGTTTTCACAGACATTATTAAATAATGGTGATTACAACTCCTACGTCATAAGATTGTTGTAAGAATTAAATTGTTGCGTATATGAAAAATAAAGTGAAATCTGGCACACAGTAAACAATCAATAAATGTGAGATATTGTTTATAAAGATTTCCCAAAGTAACGTTTATAAAGTAACATAAGTAGATGTGAAAGAGCATGTTACAGGCCCGAGTTTGAACCCTGACGCTAACACTCATTAAAAATATGTTTTTAAACACGTTCCTCAGCCTCCAAGCCCTAACCTAGAAATCAGATGACACAACTTCCTTTCCAATGCCTGTGGCAAGGATTAAATGGAGTGGAGTGTGTATAATGATTAAGACTGTATTTGAGGTATTGTAATCATTTATAAATGATGAGATTTGCTTTGCTGATACAGTTCTTGTTTTTATTAATATCTTTACAACTAAGGAATTTAAAATCTAAGTAGAAACTAAGAAATACATATGTAAACAACTATAATGCAAAGTATATGTCAGAAATTTAAATACTTTGATAATTTGTGAGTACAAGAGATCAGTGCTGCCTGTAGTGATAATATTTCCTGAAAGAAATCATTTCCATAAGGGATAATAGGAACTAGGTGGATGTCCCAGAACAACAAAAAAAATGACACAAGGAAAGTTGAACCAAAGCACAAAAACAGGATGCTCAAACCTTATTTGAGCAGTAGAGAAAGAGGGGCGCAGTTGGCGGACTTACTAAGTCATTCATTGCAGTATCTGGTGCAATGCTCTACTCTGGACCTGCACTGTCCGTAGTGTCGTTACTAGCTGTATGTGGCTATTGAGTTCTTGAAATGCGGTTGATGCAACTACGGAACACAATTTTTAATTCAGTTTAATTTTAATTAATTTCAATATAAAAACTGAAGCAGCCTGTATGAGCTAACAATTCCACTCCTACGTGTATACCCACAAGGATTGAAAACAAGGACTGGGCTTGTATGCATGTTTGTTATGGCATTAGTCTGAACAGTTGAAAGGTAAAAGCAACCCAAGTGTCCATCAACAAATGAATAGATAAACAAAATCTAGTATATACATACAGTGAAATATAATTCAGCTATAAAAAAAGAAATGGTTCTGATACAATATGAATAAACCTTGAAAATACTATGCTAAGTGAAATAAGCCACACATACCTCAATATTTTGGGATTCCACTTACATCAAACACTGAAAATAGGCCAATTCATAGAAACAGAAAGTAAATTAAAAGTTGTCAGGGGCTAGAGGAAGTAGGGAATGAAGAGTTATTGCTTAATGGGTACAGAGTTTCTGTGTGAGTTATGAAAAAGTTTTAAAAATAGAGAGTGATATGGTTGTACAACATTGTGGATGTAATTAATGCCACTGGATTATCATGGTTCAAGTAGCAAATATCATGTTATATACATATTATTTTACGTTTAAAAATTAATGGATGGGGGCCCAGTCTGGGCTACAATACTCACAGGTGCCCAGTTCCAGCCCAGGCCCTCAGAGCACTGTGCAGCCACACTCTTCACTCTGCGCATTTGCACCTGGCCAGCACCCATAAGTCACCTCACATTGCACCACTTTATCAGTCCAAGGGTGCACTGAGTGGGAGCAAATCGTGTCCCCACTCCTCCCTCTTTGTTGCCTGGGCTGCTGCGTGCTTGAGGTTTCTGCACAGTGTGTCTCAGTATCCCTTTTGAAAAAAGTCTCCTGGGCGCCGCTGCTGCTCTAAGCCACCTCCCTGCTTTCTACACAGTCCAACGGTGTGGCAAGTCCAGAGTCTATCTGGGTCATGGCCAGTTGTGGCCCACCCTCTCCCCCAGCTCCAGATGTCACCAGCATCCCCCAAATTCTCTGGCAATGTTTCTGCTGGCAACCAGTGCCCCAGCCTGGGTGCATTGCCCTGCGTTCCTTGCTGCTGCCATTTTACTCCCCCTCCACCAACGACTTTAAGCATCCAGGTCCCTCTGACGTGAGTCCGGGATTTCCCCACCCTGGGGAGAGGAGGGAGCCACTAGGCTGCTATCACCTACCAGGCTCTCCTCCATGTGCCTGGGCAGCCTCATGGTCTCTGGTGCCAGGCCCAGGGACCTTCCAGTCAGACTACAACACCTCCTTAATGCCATTTTAGAGTGTCCTCTGCACTTTAGCTTCTAAACTTTGTATCAGCTGAGATTCTGTGGGCTGTTCACTTTGTTTTTCAGAAGATTGGCTAAGTGTCCCAGTTGGGTGCACAAGCAAGTGGGCTCACCATCTTCTCATCCTCATTGTGAAATTTGCAACATATCTTCTAGCCTCTCTTTTCTTCATCATTTCAGTTGTATTACTAGCTTCTTTATTGCTATTGGATTTGATGTTATATTATGCCTTATACGAAATTTAAAATGTGTCCATACCTATGTTACCAACTAGAATAATTTAATTACAATATAATTTTAAAATTATAAGTATTTCAATTTACTTATCAATTATAATTTACATAGTTTTTACCAAAATTTGTGCAGAGTATAAAATATTCAAATAAATACATTACATTGTAACACTGATACCTAGAAAAAAAATTTTGGAATCAAATCAATCCATTGATACTGACTAGATTGGTGTTAGTCAAGCTTTTTCAGAGAAACAGAATCATATATAAATGTGTGTGTGTATATATATATGTGTGTGTGTATATATATGAGAACATATGTGTATATATAACTATCCAGTCATGTACTATGAAAAATAGAGACATTTATTGAAGAAGATACAAGATACAAGAAACATTGTACATAGGAAAATGATGCCTCAGTCCCCTTCAAGGTAGGCACCTTGGGACCTCACAGAGATCTTTGTTGATTGCAGTACACATTCAACATTCTCAGGCATTCTGCTTGTTGCAGGGCTTCCAGAACGTGCATCATATTGAACAACTCTCAACCATCTTTGAAACATTTGTGCCACACTTTTATTTGCACTGCATTCATTGCATCATCCCTGAAAGCCTTCTGAATCATCTGGATAATTTCCACGGAGGAATGTTCAAGCTTAATGCAAGATTTGATGCAGATTCGTTGCTCTACTCACTCAGTCATTTTGAATGTGATGGCCACACAGTAGACATGCTCACTCCACAGTGTCTACCATCCACATTGACTAATACAGTGAAGTTGTCATTGTTCACACATGCTTATTCCAGTCCACTCTTCTTGGCTGCCAGGCTACATTGTTGTCATGCAAACCATTCTCGTTATATTAACAATGATTGGACTTTTTCTGGAGAGACCTCGAATATATAGTATATATTTATTATAAGGAATTGGCTTATATGATTATGGAAGCTGAGAAGTCTCAAGATCAGCAATATGGATGCTTAGGAGAACTGGTGGCGTAGTTCCAGTCTGAGTTTGAAGGCCTGAGAACCAGTAGAGCTGATTATGAAAGTTCCAGTTCAAGTCTGGTGACCAGTGTCCCAACTTAAACAGTCAGGCAGGAGTTCCCTCTAATCCTTTTTGTGCTCGTCTTCAAAGGGTTGGGTGAGGCCCACCCACATTAGGAAGAGCAATCTGCTTTAGTTAGTTTACCAATTCAAATGTTAATTTCATCCAGAAACAACTTCATTGATAAATGCAGAATAATGTATGACCAAATGTCTGGGCATCCTATGGCCCAATCAAGTTGAGACAAAAAAATTAAGTATCACAATTGGAGCTTAATTTTGCTGTATATAATGCACATCCATGTACTTGACCCAAACTTATAGGAAAAAATCTTTTGTTTTAATTTTTTAATTCAAATTTTTGACATCATCTATCTTATCAAGTGGATAACAATTGGCATCATGTATTTTACTCTGTGGATAACAATACTTTGCTCTTTGTTTCATTTCATTGAAATGTTGACTAAAACTGCTGTCGTTGAAGTTCATTGTAAGTTCAGCAAAACTGATTATCATATTTCATGGTATTATTTTGCATACTGATATCATTATTGCTTTCTAGAGTTACACTTTTAATGCATAAGCATAAATCAAAGAATTAAAAACACTTATGTAGATACAGAATTAGTACTACCCATGTATAATGTACATCCTTATTTTTCCCTCAAAAATTTGGGCAAAAAAGTGTGCATTATACACAGCAAAACATGGTATTTATGTGTAATACTAGAAATTATCTATGTGCTTGATACATACACTATTAAACAGCAACATCTTATACAATGTAACAATTAAAGTGTAGAGCTACCCAAACAGTAAAGATATATTTAACAGAAAAATATTTTACACTGCATTTTACACCTAAAATGGGGAGACAAAAAAGAACCCACAATCAAAAGCAATGGAAGAATCCCCAGTAAAAGAGCTAGATGAAATGGAGGCAAGCAGACTATCAGACATAGAATTCAGACTATCAGACATTGTAAACATATATGAATCCAACATAGGAGGACCCAAATATATAAGAAAAATATTGGAGGACTGTAAGAAAGAGAAAGACACCAACACACTTATAGTAGGGGATTTTAGCACCCCACTGTCAACAATGGATAGATGTTTCAAAGAAAATATCAGTAAGAATATTGCAGCACTGAACAATGCCCTAGATCAAATGGACTTAACTGATATAAGTAGAACCTCTCATCTCAAAGAAGTAAAATACACATTCTTTTCAAATGCACATGGAATATTTTCCAAGGTAGACCACATGATAAGACACAAAACAAGCCTCAATAAATTCAAGAAAATTGAAATCATATCAAGCATTTCCTTACAAGGGCCTGAAACTGGAAATCAACCTCAAGGAAAAATCCCAAAACACTCAAACTCATAGAGACTGAATAACATGCTATTAAACAATGAATGGGTTAATAATGAGATAAAGAAAGAAATCAAAAAGTTTCTGGAAACAAATGAAAATGAACACACAACAGTCCAAAACCTATGGGACACAGTGAAGGCAGTCCTGAGAGGGAAGTTCATAGCAATACAGGCCTACCTAAAAAAGATAGAAACATTTCAAATAAACAGCCTAACCCTACATTTATAAGAACTAGAGGAACAACAACAAACAAAGCCCAGAGCAAGTATGAGGAAGGAAATAACCAAGACCAGAGCAGAATTAAATGACATAGATACTAAAAGAACAATTCAAAGAATCAATAAATCCAGGAGATGGTCCTTTGAAAAGATAAACAAAGTTGACAAGCTTTTAAGCAAATTTATCAAGAAAAAAAGAGAGGAGACCCAAATAAACAAAATCAGAAATGAAAGAGGAGAGATTACAACTGACACCACAGAAATACAAAGAATTGTAAGAGACTACTACAAACAACTATACGCCAAGAAATTTGAAAACCTGGGTGAAATGCACACATCTCTAGAAAAATATAATCTTTCAAAACTGAATAAAGAAGAAACAGAAAACATGAGCAGACCAATAACAGCTAGTGAAATTGAAGCAGTAATCAGAAAACTCCCAGCACACAAAAGCCCCTGGACTAGATGGTTTCACAGGAGAACTTTACAAAATATTGCAGGAAGAGCTAACCCCTATCCTTTCCAGACTATTCCAAAAAACAAATCCAAGAAGAGGGAAGCCTCGCAAGCTCTTTTTATGAGGCCAGCATCATCTGAGTCCGAAAACCAGACAGAGACACAACAAAGAAAGAAAATTACAGGCCAATATCGCTGATGAACATAGATGCTAAAATCCTCAACAAAATATCCAGCAATCATATCCAGCAATGCATTAAAAAGATCACCCACCATGATCAAGGGGGATTCCTCCCAGGGATGCAAGGATGGTATAATATTTGCAAATCAATAAATGTAATACACCACATAAACAAAAGGAAAGACAAAAATCGCATGATCATATCATAGATGCAGAAGAAGCATTTGATAAAGTATAGCACACATTTATGATAAAAACACTCGGCAAAGTACAAATAGAGAGAGCATACCTCAACATAATGAAGGCCATATATGAGAAATCTATAGCCAACATCATCACTAGGTACAAAAACTAAAATCTTTCCCACAAAGATCAGGAACAAAACAAGGATGACCCCATTTCACCACTTCTCTTCAACTTAGTATTGGAAGTCCTAGCCACAGTACTCAAACAAGAAAAAGAAATAAAAGGCATCCAAATTGTAAAGGAGGAAGAAAAACTGTTATTGTTTGCAGATGACATGATAGTGCACATAGAAAATCCTACAGACTCCACCAAAAAACTACTTGCCCTAATAAGTGAATTTGGCAAAAGAGTGGGATACAAAATCAATATTCAGAAATCAAAGGCATTTTTGTGCACCAACAATGAAATATCAAAAACATAAATCCCATATCAGGAAAACAATCCCATTTGCTACAGCAACAAGAAAAATAATGTACCTAGGGATAAATCTAACCAAGGAAGTAAAACACTTGTACTCAGAAAACTACACAACACTAAAGAAAGAAATTAAGGAAGACACAAACAAATGGAAGTGTATACCGTGTTCATGGATTGGAAGAATTAACGTCATCAAAATGTCCATACTATCCAAAGCAATTTTTAGATTCAATACAATCCCTATTAAAATACCAATGAGATATTTCACAGATATAGAACAAACATTTCAAATATGTATATGGAAACATAAACAACCCCAAATACCCTCAGCAATTTTGAGAAGGAAGAACAAAATAGGACGGATCACAATACCTGACATCAAACTATATTACAAGGCCACTATAATCAAAACAGTCTGGTACTGGCATAAGAATAGACTCATACATCAGTGGAATAGAATAGAGAGCCCAGAAGTAAACTCATGTTGCTATGGTCAATTAATATTTGACAAAGAAGGCAGCAGCATAAAATGGAGTAAAAACAGCCTCTTCAACAAATGGTGTTGGGTGATCTGGACAGCTACATGCAAAAAAATGAAACTCAACTGCCAACTTACACCACACACAAAAATAAATTCAAGATGGATAAAATATTTAAATATAAGTTGTGACACCATAAAAGTCCTAGAGGAGAACATAGGCAGGAAAATTTCAGATATTACACGGCAGCAATATTTTCACCAATATGTTCCCCAGAGCAAAGGACATAAAGGAAAGAATAAACAAATGGGACCTCATCAAAATAAAAAGCTTCTTCATGGCTAAAGAGAACATCAGCAAAATGAAAAGGGAACAAACCATATGGGAAAATATATTTGCAAAAGATACCTCGGACAAGGGTTTGATCCCCAAAATATATAAGGAACTCATATGACTCCACACCAGGAAGACAAACAACCAAATTAAAAAATGGGCAAAGGACCTGAACAGACACTTCTCCAAGGAGGACATACAGAGGGCCCAGAGACATATGAAAGAATGCTCAGCATCAGTAGCTATAACAGAGATGCAAATTAAAACCACAGTGAGATACCACTTCACACCAGTGAGAATGGCCATCATAACCAAATCAACAAACAAGTGCTGGCAAGGTTTTGGAGCAAAGGGAACCATAGTACACTGTTGGCGGGAATACAGACTGGTGCAGCCACTGCGGGAAACAGTATGGAATTTCCTTAGAAAACTAAAAATGGAACTGCCTTTTGACCTGGCAATTCCACTGCTGGGGTTATGCCCTAAGAATCCTGAAGCACCAATTCAAAAGATCCTATGCATCCCAAAGTTCATAGCAGCACAATTTAGAATACCCAAGTGCTGGAAGAAACCTGTGTCCATTAGCAAATGAGTGGGTCAAAAAACGGTGGTACATTTGCATGATGGAATACTATGCAACAGAAAGAAAGAAGGAGCTCCTACCCCTCATGACAACATGGATGGATCTGGGGAGCATTGTGTTAAATGAAATAAGCCAGGCAGTGAAAGATAAATACCATATGATGTCACCTATAAGTGGAATCCAATCAACAAAACAAACAAGCAAGGAAGCAAAATATAACCAGAGACATTGAAATAAAGAACAAACTGACAGTAAGTAGAGGGGGAAGGGGAGGGGGATAATGGGGAAAAAGGGAAGGGTTGCCAAGGAAGAAGGATAAAGGACACATGAACAAAAGCAAAGGGGGTAGGATTGAGGGAGGGAGGTGGGGGTGGGTGGGGAAGGCAGGAGTGGTGGGCAGAAAATGGAGACAACTGTACT
Organism: Desmodus rotundus; assembly: GCF_022682495.2. Taxonomy (NCBI): domain Eukaryota; kingdom Metazoa; phylum Chordata; class Mammalia; order Chiroptera; family Phyllostomidae; genus Desmodus; species Desmodus rotundus. The sequence continues at coordinate 53,816,095 of NC_071389.1, forward strand.
TGAACAACCATAAAAAAATTTATTAAAGAAACTGTAAACTGCAAACTGTATTATACCTTGAAGTTTATAAAATAAGAAGTACCGTTTAAAACAAAACAAAACAACAAAAACAAGCTGCAAATATTTGCCTACTAATCTGTCAAAGACAAAAATAAGTAAGGTTTGGAACTTCCAGTCAGGATGGAAGCATAGGCAGACACGGCTCACCTCTTCCCACAATCACACCAAAATTACAACTAAAATATAGAACAACCATCACTTAGAACCACCAGAAATCTAGTTGAACGGAAGTCTGACAAATATGGAATTAAAGAAGCCACTTCCATCCAGACTGGTTGGAGGGGTGCAGGTGTAGAACGGGCTGGTCCCTCACCCACATGTGGTGGATAAAAATTCAGAAGGGCTATCTGTGGAGCAAGGAGTCCCAGCCCCTTCCCCAGCCCTCCAGCCCAGGATTCCAGGGCCAGGAAGATAAGTTGCCACATCTTCTGGCTACAAAAACCAGCAGTGTTTGAGTTGGTGGAAGAAAATGCTGGAACCCCAATAGCAACTCTTAAAGAACCCACATATGGACTCGCTTACTCAGACTCACTCCCTCTGAACACCAGCAATGGGGCAGCAGCTTGAAAGGCACCAGCAGTAAACAGGGAGAAACTGAAGTATCTGGCATCAAGGCGAGCAGAGGCCATTGTGCCTTTTCAAAGCCCTCCCCTCACAAAGTCAGCAAGCTGGTACCATATCTGAGACTCCATCAACCTGGCTAACACTGTTTGACCCACTAAAGAGATCCCAAAGACTCTGCCCCACCAAATTTATGGGACCACCCAAGTTGGGATTTTCATGAGACTTTTCTGCTTGCAGTCTGACTCTATTGCTATAACCAAATGTACACAGCTCCCCGATAAACATAAACTGGTTCTGTCCGTTGAAGGATCAGAATCTTTTACAATTGTTTTATTAGTTGCATTCAGTTCATTCTCTGATAAATAATCCTCTTGAAAAGTATCAACATTGTGTAACAATGCAGCTCAGCTGTGAGCTCTAATGGCCCTATAATCCAAACGAAAGGCAACGTCCACCTGCAACCAGCTGGCCTTGCCCTAGTTCCTAGGAATCTGCTGGTATCACTTTGGATCCTAGATCCTCAGAGTGGATATAGTATCAGATAAATAGTACATACTAAGATTTCTAATAACTAGAAATCTATTTTAATAATTTTTTGAAAAATACAAATACATTTAGAAAAATAATAACTAGACCTAAGGGAGCCATATATTTAAATCATATTACTAATTGATCCTGCTTCAAAATATTTACATAGCAAAGAATTATGGGGAGAGGGGAGGGAGTTTCAGGAGAAAAGTGTGAAGGGTTTGTAGGAACAATTATAAAGGGCACGTGAACAATAACGGGGCGGGGGATGGAAACAGGAGGGAGGTGGGGGGGACTGGGGGTTAGGCTGGGATGAGGGAAAAGGCAGAGAACTGTACTTGAACAACAATAAAATTAGAAAAATAAATAAATTAAATAAATAAAAATATGACTTCCAGTTTAAAAAAAAGAATTATGTAATACAAACCATCAGGAAGTGGAATAGTTTGGAAGGTAGTTAATGCTTTATTCCAGTTTTTCTTTCTTTTTAATATAATGTTGATGATTTCTGCATAGTTCTAGAAAAACGTGTTTTATCTGTTTCTATATTTATTGGTATAAAACTTTTCATAGCATTTTCTTGTAATATTTTTAAATCTAGAGTAAATCTGTAGTTTTCTCTTACAATTTCTAAAAACTGTTTAAACATTCCATCTTCTCTTTATTAGTCTTGCTAGAGACATGTCTATTTTATTAGCTCTTTCTTCTAAAGAATCAGCTTTTGGTTTTGTTGATTCCATTGCTTATTTTCTACTACATTAATGTCTGCTCTTGAACGTAAGTGTTTATAACAGCTTCATTGTAATAATCTCAAATTGAAAACAACCTGAATGTCCACCAATAAACTGGTATATCCAATGGAATTCTACTCAGTAAAAAGGCACAAAATGATGATAATCTAAATATGAATGACTCCCCAATTGTGGTAAAGGAAAGAAGCCAGTTAAGAAAAAGTATACACTGTATGACTCAATTTATAAAAATTCCACAGAATACAAATTAATCTACAGTAACAGAAAAGAGATCAGTGGTCATCTGGGAACAGAAATAAAAAGGATTAATTACAAAGTGGGCATGAGGACACTTTGGAGTGATGGAAATATTTGTCATCTTGATTGTGGTGATGGTTTCACAGGTGCATACATATGTCAAAACTCGTCAAACTGTAAAATTGAAATATGTGAAGTCAATTTTGCATCAATTATGTCTTAAGCAAACTGTTATATAAGAGCCCAAAAGCATAGAAACAGATGAGTATATAGAGCAAAAACATAACTAGGCACAATTTAGCTTGATGAGCACAGCTCCTTGGAAAAAGAGAAATGCTTTCTGGTTTCTCTGGTTAGAAGAACAAACACTTGCTCAGCCTATTTCAAAGAGTTTTCCTATAAATATAGAACTAGACTCTTAGGAGAATCCAAGGACAAGGCGCCTAAGTACAATAGGCCTAATGACAATTGAAACTCGGAGCCAGGTCTTAGAAACAACTAATCTCATCATCTCTATTTGAAGATGTGAGGTTTTTGTTTTCCTCTCTTTCCTGGTGATTCTGTTTTTCTCTACTCACTTTATCTGTTCTTCTCTCTCTACCTATTGGCTCCCAATGCTCACAGTTTCTGTTCCTCTGCAACTTTTTACTTGCACATGACCATAATGAGCTTCTAATTGCTGAGCTGTCAGTTGCCTACCACCAAGAAATACTTCTTTTCACGGCTTCTTTGATTGCCTAAATTAATCTTTTCGTGCCACGCCACTGGTAAAAAGTACCGATCAGCTCATGAACTGACTTCTCTTAGGTCAGAGGGTCCATCCCTGGGTCCAAACAGCTGTGGGTAAGAGGCAGGAAGGTTCACACACAGTTCAGAATAAAACTGCTTTGGAAGCACAAACTCTAGGCAGGGCAGACTCCCACAGAAGCGGTTAGGAGGAGTGCAGCCGTGTTTGACATCTCTAGCAAATTAATTTCATGCTGAAATTAAGTCATGAACTAGGTACCTACAGGTAGCTCATGGGATTCTTGTTGGTCATCACCTTTTATGACCATGCTACACAGACTTCTGGCTGAAATAAGAATTCTGTTACTATTGCTGCTTGGGTTGAGGTATTTTCAATTTCTTTTAGAATCTTCCCAGGATAGTCCTCTCCCTCTAGCTCTGGACTGACTCTACTCCTTGATTCCTAACTAAAGGACCTTTCCCTTTGAAGGTAACATTTACTAAACACTATGCATCTGACCTTACAAGCATTCTCTTCCCCTTCTATTGGTTCCCAGGACCCAGGAAACCCTACCCTTGTCCCGAACAGGTTTCCCTGTATTTTTGGCTTGAGGAGTGTACACTAGACAGTAAATACTGGTTTTACCCTTTGATGAATCCTAGCACCTTTACCTATTTTCATCCAAACTGGAGTATGATTTTACACTGTGATCTTATTTGGGAGAAACTGACCACTTGAAATTTCTGATTCTGCAATTAAACCCCACCCCCCCAACAATCCATGATTCCAATGTGACTACCTCTCATGAGGCTCACCTAAAAATGAATATACAGACTAATCCTTCATGCATAAAAGAGGGAGATCTTTTAGAGAGCAAAACATCACCACAAGGATAAATCATGGGATTTAAGCTAAATAACTACATTTAGTTCTTAAAATGGGATCAATAATATTTAAGTATGACCTTAGCTCTAAACACAGATGATCACTGAAAGGGAAACTGGTTTCTAATTGCCAATGTTGACAAAGCCATAAGCAACTCTCAGAAGTTCGGCAGATGTATAATCATAAACTTCTCTTCTATGAAAGCATTTTTTAGAATAACAATATAGTGTATCTGGCTCTATCACTATTGCTAGAGAAAACAGAACAAGAGTACTATTTGAAAAGGAATGGAAGAGAAAAAGAGCAGGTACCAAAAAGGTTAATGTTGTTTTGCACCAAACATGTCAGTTTATAATTACAATTCTATCATCTTTTTTCCTGGTGAGAGATAAATATGGATGCTACCAAGAGTTTTTCACTTGGTTCAAAGTTGCCTTATCTCTAACAACAGTTACAATTTTTAATAATTTCAGTATCCACAGAGATGATTCTCCATTAAGCTGGCCTTTCAGTTCTTTGACTCCCTTTCCTACAATAACTGTGTTCTCTGTTCTGCTTCAACTACTTCCTCCCATAGTATCCTAGAATTGTCTTTCCTGTAACTGCACTCCTCCACCTGACTGCTACCCTATACCTTTTCAGCTCATTCTCTCCAATATTTCAGTTCCACTAATTTGTCAAACTCACCAGGCATGTTGATGCATTGAACCTCTGCACTGCCCCTCATCCCCTCCTGTCCTCACTCCCAGAAACCTTGAGGAAAGAGGAAATAGGCCATACTTACACAATTTTTTACTCTTTTCTCAAATTTCCAACACTTCTGCACTCTCTGCTAATAATCTTATTTCCTATCCCACTGAGAAACAGAAACAATCAGAAGAAAACCTCTGACTAGTCCCTCCATCACATCTTCCAAAATATTGGCATCTGAACTCATAAACTCTTACTCCCTGTCCGCCCCACCCCTACCCCCCCGCCCCCCCCCCCCTCCCCGCTAGGATCTTCTCCTCAGGAATGTATGCATACATATACATTTTTTTAACTCCAAAGGATTCGAATATCTATCTTAAGTTTATTCAAGAGCCCCAGGTTAAAACCACTAATCAAAAAAAACAGTTGGTTTTAATGTCATATTCCCATAAGTTAAAGGAAGATGGCAAGAGACAAAAGAACATTGGAAGGATATTTAATTTATTTCACCTAAAAATGGGGTAAGTTTTGTGGAGCAGTGTCTAATTAAAAAGGTATATATCGAGAGCTGATTCCATGCTACCACTGGGCAAAATTTAGTAGGAGAAAGATTGTTTGGTATGATGTCCAATATCACCCTATAAATTACTTCTGAACTTGTAAAGGCAAAAATATACCTTTAACCAGGGGAAAAACTGTCAGCACTTTAATCAAATGATCAAATTTATCATCACTAGTAATCTGTCACACCTGACATTAAACACCTCCTAATGTTATACAATATAAATTACACAGTATATCCTAGGAAGTATCCTTCCCAAATATGTTTAATCTCAGTTACTCAGGTCTCATGTAACTTGCACTTTATAGGAAATACAAGGTCTAGAAAAAAGATAAAAACAATTTTAAAACTCATAACTAGGGCATTCTTCAGGACAACTGGCTTGGTTTTGGAAACAAACAAACAAAAAATCAGCCCTGGCGGAGTAACTCGGTTGGAGCACAGTGTTCTGATGAGTCACTGGGGCAGAGGACAACCAGTGAATTAATGACTAGGTAGAAGAACAGGCCCCTGTTTATCTCTCTCTCTTTAGAATCGGTAAGTAAATTTTTTTTAATCAAAATTATTTGAGGGAGGCTGGTCCAATGGTAGTGGATTATCAGAACTCAAAATTATTTGAGGGGGAGTAAGGATTGAAAGGTTTTGGTTAAGAGTCCAAAGATAGTTAAAACCTAACTGCAAGAGGCAATCATTGACAGGATCCTGGTTCAAAACCAAACTACCATAAATCAAATTTTTACTTAATGTCACCAATAGGTTCTGCAACTTTAGGTAAAATGAAGTATAACAAAACCATAGGCTAAGTGATATAAACAAGAGTTAAGTTTCTACAACAACCCATCAACATTATAACAAAACATTATTTAAGGACCTTACTGTACATACAAAAGGCACTTGGGGGACAATTGGTGAAATTAAATACTGACTGGATGTTAAATGATATCAGACAATAACCTAATTTTCTTAGGTGTGATAAAGGGTTTGTGGTTATGAGGACAATATCCTCACAGGAGATATATAGCAAAAGTAGTTAGAGGTGAAGGGTCTTAATGTGTACAACTTATGATTCTGACAAAAACAAAAGAAAAACAACCACACACACATATGTGCACACAAATACATGTGTACACACAAATATATAAATAAAACAAATATAACAAATAATTTTTAAATCCAAGTGATTGGGCATATGGGTAATCCTGCACTTTTTTGTTCATTTTTTTTGTTTGTTTAAAATGTTTAGAGTTAGAAATTGGAAAAAAGAAGACATGTGTAACCAAACCCACCCATATTTAACAGTCCATTTTGTGTTTATCCACCTCTTTGAAGGCTTTCTTGCTGATTGCATGACAAACAGTTCTCTTTTCTGAATTTCTCCGGTACTTTTACTATGAATTTAGCATTTAACATTCTGCATTGTACCTATTCTGAATAAATACATTATAAATTCCCAGATAACAAAGTGTAAGGTTCTCGTAGGGTAGTATAAAAACAAGCTATATTTGAATGAGATTATGTCTAGCCTTTAGCGGGCAAAAAGGATTGTGAAATTAGTAACAAGATTTAGGTTTTAGTGATGAGAGCCTAAACTACGACAGTAGCAAGAAAAATGTAAAATCCTGGGGATCATGGGAAACATTTACACTCCTGGCTTTCTTTGGCGGGGGGGGGGGGGGGGGGGGGGGGGGGGTTATTAGCTTTCACAAGAGATATCTAAACCTGGACAGCTTTACAAATCCCTGAGCTTTGTAACTTCAACAGCTCTCCTCCCAGAACTCAGGATCTAATTGGAAGAGCGGGTGGCTTTAAGTAGAATTCTTCAGGCGGACATTCACTTTCAACATTCACTGGCTGAGCCAACTTTATTTAGATAGGCTTACGTGGTACCCTTATTCCCAAGGACATTCTCCACAACCATGCACGTAAGGCAGTAATAAATAGCCTCGGTAATATTTGGAAAGGTCGTATTAACCAACGCGATTAAATTACCTTCCTTGTTTAAATTTCTGAAGCCCTGAACATTCTTTTGCTTTAGGTCCAGCGTTTGAGAATAAAGTGTAATTTGATTCACTAAAGCAGAAACAACTTGGGTTTGGCAGGTTTCCCCAGATAAATAAAAGGTTGAGGCCCCAGCAGAGGTCCTCCGAGCGAGGACACGGCCTCTCACCCAGATTCCCCTCCGGCCGCGCGCCCCTCCGGTTCCCTTCTTGCCAAGGCGCATGCTCGCCCTGCCCGTGTCCCGCAGCCAATCCGCTTTCAGGGCTCCTTTTCAGTCCGGCTGTCAGTCTCAGCTCCGCCCAGGAGGGCGCCGGCTCTGAACTCGGACGACCAGAGTAGCGAAGTTTCCGGGGACCACCCGGCAGAACAAGTCAGGTCCAAGAAGCGCGTTAAACCCCGCCCCGAGGTCTCCGGAACAGCGTGTACGAGGTTATCGAGCGACCGTACGTTCAGCTAGCCCGCGCCCGCATCTCCTCCTGTTCTTTTCCTCCTGCTGTCGTCTTTGGTTACTCCTGCCCCGCCTTGGGCACCCCTGCAAGTATCTTGGTGGGCGGGGTCGTCCTCGCTCGCCGAGCCTTACTGAGTTTTGGCTGTACCGAGTGGGTGAAGGACAGTACCCAGACGGCGAGTCAATATGGCAGCGTTGTTTAAGCGAAGCTGCAGGGTAAGCAGGAGAACAGGGATGGGTGTGGCTGGGGAAATTGGGATGTTTGGGGAATGGGCTTGGGCCGGAGATCGGCGTGGCCAGGGGAAATCAGGTGGGGAGCCGTGGTGTGGAAGGAGTCTGCCTCAGGCTCCTTGGCCCTCGGTACTTGACCTTTGCCTGTGGGCCAGGGTCCGGACTTTAGCCTTGCTTTCAGGCCCGCCTCCTCCTCTCACTTTGGGACAGGATGCTTCCCAGGTTTTGCTGGGCGTCTGCCCCCTGTATACAGTCGCGTCCAGTTTTTAGAATATATTTTTATTTCTCTGGTCTGGAACCCTCCACATATTTCCCCCAGGAATCCCACCCATTCCTGAACTAAACCTGTTTCAGAATCCTGTGTTTGCTGTCTAGAAAACGCTGTCTAGCAGCTCTCTTTCCCCAGCCTGAGAAGGGAATCTTAAAGTAAATGTCATTCTGCAATGGATGTATACTAGGAAATAGAGAATTCAGATAGTCTCGCCTTGGGGCCTGCAAAGTCATGGGGAAGAGGAAAATGGAGCAGCAGCTCCTTGGGATACTTAGTGTGTCTAATACGCTTTTGGTTTTGCAGTGTGGAGGAAGATGTTTCCACGTTCCATATGTTTAAAAAAAAAATCCGCAGAGTTCTTGAAGTTTGTCTGTGTGTATTCTAGTGTTGTGTTGCACAGATTCTAAATTGTCTTAGCTACTAAATGCATTTTGCCATCTTAAATATTAATGATACAGTTCACACACGACTGCCATTAAAATGTCATTTATAATTGAGCTAAGAAAGTTATGTTCTTGACCAAAAAAGTAGCAGTGTTAGAATTTAGAATAATTTCAGTGGGTTGATGCTTTATATGTGTCATTGCCATGGGAGTTAATGGGCTCTGAAGGGAGAAGTTGGGGGATTTTTTTAAGTGATTTATAACTCTGACACCAGAGAAAAATAGATTTCTCAGTCTGTTCAAGGAAGGATATAGAAAAACCTGATCTAGAAGACTTCTACCCCTGTATCTCTTCTTTGACATTCCTGTGAGGCTAAGAATATTATATTCCTCAGAAATCATACAAAACTTTTTGTATAGGTGTCCTGTATTGTATTACATATTGTGCTGTTGTTGCAGAGTTGATGCTTGATTAAAGTTGCTGTCTTTTGGAGATTTGGAATTCTGTGGCTCTGGGCAGAGAACCTAAAGTAATACATTCAGTATGGCACTAGGCTTCCAAGAAATTATCCTATTTTAATCATCTCAACAAATGATAATTCCTTTTCTTTTTTAAAATTATATTTTATTGATTATGCTATTACAGTTCTCCCCATTTTTCCCCCTTTACCCTCCCTTCACCCGGCACCCCCTACTCCCTCAGGCAATATCCACTTCATTGTTCATGTCCATGGATCCTGCATATAAGTTCTTTGGCTACTGCATTTCCTATATTTTACTTTACATCTCCATGGCTATTCTGTAACTACCTATTTGTACTTCTTAATCTACTTACCTCTTAACCCATTCACTGACACCCCACTTCCATCTGGCAACCATCAAAACACTCTCCATATCTATGATTCTGTCTCTGTTCTTGTTTGCTAAGCTTGTTTGTAGATTCAGTTTTTGATAGATATGTATTTATTGCCATTTTATTGTTCATAGTTTTGATCTTTTTCTTAAATAAGTCCCTTTAACATTTCATGTATAATGGTTTGGTGATGATGAACTCCTTTAGCTTTGTCTTGTTTGGGAAGCTCTTTATTTGCCTTTTGATTCTAAATGATAGCTTTGCTGGGTAGAGCAATCTTGGCTATAGGTCCCTCTTTTTTTTTTTCTTTTTCTTTTTTTTTATTCAGTTACAATTGTCTGCATTTTCTCCCCATCCCTCCACCAGCCAGTCTCACCTCCCTCCCCCACCTCTACCCTCCCCCTTGATTTTTCCTTGTGTCCTTTATAGTAGCTCCTATAGACCCCTCTCCTCACTATCCCCTCCCCACTCCCCTCTGGCTATTGTTACATTGTGCTTAATTTCAATGTCTCTGGTTATATTTTGTTTGCTTTTTTCTTTTGTTGATTATGTTCCAGTTAAAGGTGAGATCATATGGTATTTGTCCCTCACCACCTGGCTTATTTCACTTAGCATAATGCTCTCCAGTTTCATCCATGCCATTGCAAAGGGTATAAGCTCCTTCTTTCTCTCTGCTGCATAGAATTCCCTCTTTTTTGTGACTTTGAATATTTCTTGCCAATCCCTTCTAGCCTGCAAAGTTTCTTTGAGACATCAGCTGACAGTCTTATGGGAACTCCCCTGTAGGTAACTAACTTCTTTTCTCTCGCTACATTTAAGATTCTCTCTTTGTCTTTAACCTTTGCCCTTTTAATGATGATGCATCTTGGAGTGGGCCTGTTTGCATCCATCTTGTTTGGGACTCTGTGCTTCCTGGGCTTGCATGTCTACTTCCTTCACCAAATTAGGGAAGTTTTCTTTCATTATTTTTTCAAATAAATTTGCCATTTCTTGCTCTTTCTCTTCTCCTTCTGGCACCCCTATGATGTGAATGTTGGAATGCTTGAAGTTGTCCCAGAGGCTGCTTACACTATCCTTGTATTTTTGGATTCTCTTTTCTTCTTGTTGTTGTGAATGATTGATTTTTGCTTCCTTATGTTCCAAATCATTGATTTGATTCTCAGCTTCCTCCACTCTACTGTTGTTTACCTGTAAATTGTTCTTCATTTCAATTAGTGTATCCTTCGTTTCCGACTGGATCTGTTTTATGCAGTTGAGGTCCTCACTCAGTTCCTTGAGCATCCTTATAACCAGTGTTTTGAATTCTGCATCTGATAAATTGCGTATCTCCCTTTAGTTCTTTTCCTGGAGTTATGATCTGTTCTTTCATTTGGGTCATGTTTCTTTGTCTCCTTGTTTTGGCAGCCTCCCTGTGTTTATTTATAGGTATTAGGTAGAGCTGCTTTGACTTGGTGTCTTGGTAGTGTGGTCCAATGTGTTAGGGTCCAGTGGTCCAGCCTCCCCTATCACCCAAGCTGGGTACTTGAAGTGTGCCCTTTGTGTGGGCTGAGTACACTCTCCTCTTATAGTTGAACCTTGGTCGCTGTTGGTAGATCAATGGGAGGTATTTGTCCTGGCCAATCAGTTACAAGGACTGAGTATGACTACTGACCACCAACCTCCACCCTCCATGGAGGATCAGCGGTGCAGGGGCAGAGTCGTGGTGCTCCCACATGGTCTATAGCTGTCTACTGGGTGCGCTGGCCCTGGGGTTTCACAAGTGGTGTAGGCCATGCTCTGCCCCCACCTGTGTTTTACTCTGGGCTACCCTGTCTAAGCTGTAAAGCAGTCTGAGATGGCTGGTAGTTGTGCTGAGCTCCGGGATTCTAAGGCAAAGCCAAGCTGTGAATCTAGAATGGCTGCTGCTAGTGCTGTTGCCAGCAGTTACCATACAGCCAGTTGTTGCTTGTTCGAGAGGATTTAGGAAGTTGTAAAGCATGAGCCCAGACCAGCCATTCACAGGAAAAGTAGGTTGGGTGGGCCCGTAAGTTGGTTGTGGCTGAGTCTCTGGGGATTTCCAAGGCAGGTCAAACAGTGTTAGCCAGGTTGATGGAGTCTCAGATATGACAGCAGCTTGCTGACTCTGTGGGGGGAGGGCTTTGAAAAGGCACAATGGCCTCTGCTCACCTTGATGCCAGATACTTCAGTTTCTCCCTGTTTACTGCTGGTGCCTTTCAAGCTGCTACCCCATTGCTGGTGTTCAGAGGGAGTGAGTCTGAGTAGGTAAGCCATATGTGGGTTCTTTAAGAGGAACTGCTTGGGGTTCCAGCATTTTCTTCCACCAACTCAAACGCTGCTGGTTTTTATAGCCACAAGATGTGGCGACTTATCTTCCTGGCCCTAGAATCCTGGGCCGGAGGGTTTGGCATGGGGCTGGGACTCCTTGCTCCAGAAATATCCCTTCTGAATTTTTATCCACCACACTTGGGTGAGAGACCAGCCTGTTCCACATCTGCACCCCTCCAACCAGTCTGGATAGATGTGGTTTCTTTAATTCCTTAGTTATCAGACTTCCATTTAACTCGATTTCTGATGCTTCTGAGTGATGGTTGTTCTATATTTTAGTTGTAATTTTGGTGTGATTGTGGGAAGAGGTGAGCCGTGTCTGCCTATGCCACCGTCTTGACTGGAAGTCCATTCTATAATTCCTTTTCATACCGTATTTTCCAGGTTTGAAAGTAGCTACAAGTTTGTAACCAATCTAAGGTCTCAAAAATAATGTATAATCTCAACTCAAACTCAGTTTGAGTTTAGCAGTTGTAAGTTCAAATACTGTATTTCTATATGGTTATCTCCTAAGCCACCTATCTAATTAAATGGCTAACATTAGTATATAATTAACAGGTCACTGGACAGTGTTCCCTAGCTATAGCTACCTTTCCCCCCAAAATCACATTAACTTTTTGTAAATTATTTTAAATCCAATATACCCTATTTAAAGTCTCTCAGAAAACGATTGTACATTTTTTTGTGAGGTCTAATTTTTGTGTAGTGGTGTCTGAACACATATTGGGAAAGGTTAGATTTTTTGGTCTGATTGTTATGGTATGCTTTTCTTCTTTGTGGAACCTAATAACCAGTGAGGAGACTTGAAACTGAAAGAGTGGTTTAGCAGGGTGGTTGATGGCATGGGTTCTTGGTAGTAAATGTTAGAGTTAGAATCTTGGTTCCACCACATAGTAGCTGAGCGACTTTAGCCAATTTTACTTGACCTTTCTGAACCTCAGTTTTTTCATGTGCAAAACAGAAATAAATATAGTGCCTTAATCCTAGGCGTGGCCTGGATAATAAGTTAATTAATATGTGGAATGTGACTTTAAATAAGAATAAATTTGGTCTGTGATAACTAGATAATGAGGATTAGAGAAGCCACATTTTACTTTCAAAATTAATGAAAATTACAAAGAAATGTGAATTTTCATACTCTGTGTAATTACTTTTTCCAAATTGGATAAAGTATTTTGTTATTTTGAAAGGGCAATTTAAATCAAGATATTTGACAATCTTTATTGGTACTTTAAAGGTAGGTGATACTCTATAACAAAGTTTCATCTAGAAAGTAGACAGTTTCTTTTTACAGATTTTGAAAAACATAAGTTCAGTTCTTGATCTTTTAGTATATTGTTCAGTTTTTCTTTTTAACTTACTAGAATTGCCTAAGAATAGGTCTCTTAGAATCTTGTGAAATATAAATTATGTAACTTTGACCATCCTCAGACATTTCTCAAGAGATATATGGTTTTCAGTTTGGTAATTTTAGTTAATATAGGTGATTACTTTTGTTTACAAACTGTCATGAGTATAAAAATAGATTGCGAAGGAATATTAAGTGTATATCTGATTATGTTTTTAACATACCCCTTGGAAGAAATACAAGTGTTAGGGTGGGATAGCAGTAAGTTTATAGGTATAAGTACATGAAACACAGTTTATTCTTGTGTTATTTATTGTATATATTTTCCATACAAACAACTTTAAGTCTACTTTTGCCCCGCCTTATATTTCAGATATTAAGACAAGTAGTATATTAAAAGTTTACAACAGAATTGGCAAACTTAAAAATTAAAGGGACAGATAGTAAGTTTTGGCTTGTGGACCATGTGGTCCCTGTGGCAATAACTTTTAACTCTATAACTCTATAACTTTTGTGTGGAAGCCGCAATTGACAATGTGGTGTGGCTGTGTTCCAATCAAATGTAATTTATAAAATTTGTGGCTACCATAATGTGCTGGCCCCTGGCTTTGACCATTCTAAGAATGCTCATAGACAACAGCAGAAAATAAAGAACACGGTTTTAGGCTATTTTGTTTTGTGAAATAGAGTGAGGTATATTAGAAAATGAGATCCTCCAAGTGGAAGATTCCCGGAGGCATACCTGGGAGGCTCACAGGGACAGGGTATCAAAGTTGATGGACTGGGCAACTGTTGCACACAGTACAATACCATCCTCTTGTTGCCATAACCTGCTCAATCACAAGTGTCCTTTAGCTCGTAAGTAAAATATCCAAAATAATGGTTCTAAGTCTGCTACTACTCCTGACTGTTACTTGCCTTGAAAACACTCCATGTCAGTAGTGTAAATACTACTGATTAGTTTTATTTTCATTGCTTAAAAGATAACATTGCCTTTTTGATAGGTGTTCAAATACCTGGTAATTGGCTTATTTAATATAGAAATCAAATTATAGTTGAAGGCACTTAAGTAATGACTCAAAAAACTCTGCTGAGTGGTCAAACAAGTTGCTGTACTCATTTGTAATTGTCAGGATTCTCTTATTTGATTATTGTTTAATTTATCAAATTAATTTTAATAAAATTGTTCTTTATAGGTCCTGAAAAATCTTGCTTGTTTTGACTGGAGATCACAACATACAAATGCTGCCATACAACGTAAAGGAGGATTGGGATTTAGTTTTGGTATGTGTTTTGTTCTGTCCTTTGACTTTAAACTTGAATTTACTATATATATGCAGCTTTATATATGTATTTGTCTGGATATGTTTATTTAAGAAAATTTAGTAATGTCTGTCAGTGAATAGAATCAGTCACCATCCACAGATTTTCCACAGTTAGTCACACCCATTCTTCCTGATCTCGTTTTCTCCTTTAGCATAAATACCTACCCATAGGTCTGTTAGCATCATACATATATTCTTGCCCTGCTTTCTAAGTATGTAACACAAAATAAATAACAGAATTACTGATACATATGAATAGTCTTCAAATTAGAAATTTGAATGCAATAAATACTTCTTAAACATTTATTAGATAAACAATGTTAGGTACCTGCTAATAAGCCAAAGCCTATTTGGCCACCAATATGGCTGAAGTGCAGTTTTGGTGCTAGTTGATGTGGTTCTGAGTTCTGGGACCAGGGATCCATGTGGTATTGGAGCGAAAAGGAATATGATTACCTTTTCCTGTCTAAAATGACGATCCCAGGCAAAAAATTTGAAATAATAATTCCTATCTTTGGCATCCTTTCCTTCCTAAAGTGCTTCTTCTTTAAAAATTATTATGATACCTTTCCTCTAGTTAAAAACCCATTTTTCCATTCACTTGAACTCAGTAGTTAAAAGTAGTTAAAAGGCAGCTAAGGTAATTAACTAACACCCAGGTAACAGAAACAAACTCAGAGCTCTGTAGGCTTATTATTTTTATTTTTTGTTATTTTTAAGATTGTTAGCTTCTTTATAAAGCTTTTAAAAATAGAGTTAAATGAAAATTTTCCAGTGATGTGAGGATAGCAGTTTGGGGCACTATATCTTATTAATTCCTTGTTCAGATATTAGCATAGGTTTGGTTTGGTTGCTCTCTAGTTTGTCACTTACAGACTGTAAGAGCATAGCAGCAGAAATCTGTGGTGGTTTGCTGAGTGACAGAGGATAGGACAGATACAAGAATTTAGGAGACAGATTGTGAAGCTCAAGTAAAGGAATAAGGATAACACATATGACCAGTTGTATTTAGTTCGATATTTTCTATAAAATGGGAATAATAGCTACAACCCAGGATTTATTTGAAGATTAAATTTATAGGTAAAGTCCCTAGCACATAGTAGTGGCTGGACCAAGGTAGGCTCTCAGTAATAGATCCCTGCCTTTCCTACTGTTTACCTACCCATAACCTTGATATGGACTGACCCGAGTTTTATTTATTTATTTTTTAAAGATTTTATTTATTTTTAGAGTGAGGGGAAGGGAGGGAGAAAGAGAGGGAGAGAAACATTGATCCGTTGCCTCTGTGAGTGAAACATCAATCCATTGCCTCTCGCGCACCCCTAGCACACCCCAAACCGAGGACCTGGCCAGCAACCCAGGCATGTACCCTTACTGGGAATCAAATCAGTGACCTTGCAGTTTGCAGGACAATGCCCAACCCACTAAGCCACACCAGTCTGGGCCTAACCCCAGTTTTAAAAGTAAAGATACAGGCAGACAACTCTGAACTTACAGTCTAAGTATATTTTCACTGCTAAATTTATTGTAAATATATGGGGCTATCATTTCCTCATTTTGGGGATTTTGTTTTCTTGTCTATAAAATGAGGTTTGAATTTAGCCTGTTTGATTCAGCACCAGAATTCTAGTGTCTGTTAGATTTTACATCTGCATCCCTATAAAAATTATTATTATAATCTTAAACATTCTTGCTCATTACTACCTCTATGCATTTGCTCTCATTCTTCTTGCCCAAAATACCCTATATCTCTTTGAAATTTTACCTGTCCTTTGAGATTGGATGTAACCACGTTAAAACCCCGTGATAGTGTGGGTTTGAAAAAACGCAGTAGCGATTGGCTCCGGTCCTCAGTCTAGGCACCACATTCGCGTCACTGACTCCATAATAACACAGCCCTGTAGTTTGTGTAATTGCACTGTTTAGTCATCACTAACAAAGGGCATTACAGCAGAGTTTTATGCCATTACTTTTTGAGACACTTTTCTACCACTTTTACCAGTTGCTTTTTGCTGATTTATAAATTTATAAAATTCTGAGTTTCAAGGAGGAGTAAAATTGAAGCTAAGATACTGATATTTTTATGTGATATTTTGGAACAAGTTTTATTGGTTTGTGGTCATTGAGCATATCCCATTTCCCTAGGAAGATTGATTTTTGATACCAGGGCATGTCTTATGTAGTTTTATTTTGGTGTTAAACATTTGATAAATCTGCCTAGGAAGTAGTTAAAATTTTTTTAAAAATTTAGACCTCACTGAGTAGAAGAGAAAAGCTCAAGTTTTTATCTGTTACTTACTTATAAAAGCTAGAAATCTTACCTGCCTCCTTTGGCATAGATATATTGTAGAGTGAAATCTTGATTAATTAGAAAGTGCATTTGTAGTCTTTGACTTTGTGGATAATCAAGGGTTAAAATCTTTAGTATAAGCATAAATTTCCACATACTCATTCCATAGGTCTTTTTCCCTTATGTCATTGTCCTATTTTGATGTTTTCTAAATAACTTTCCCTTAGAGTTGACTGAACAGCAGAAAGAATTTCAGGCTACTGCTCGTAAATTTGCCAAGGAGGAAATAATCCCCGTTGCCGCAGAATATGATAAAACTGGCGAGGTGGGTATATATACATTTAAAAAAATTATTTCTCAGTTACAGTTGACATATGATATTATATTAGTTTTAGGCATATACCCCAGTGATGAGATATTATATAACTTAAGTGATCGTTCCAATTATTCTTGTACTCATCTGACACCATACATAGCTATTAGAATATTATTGAGTGTATTTCCTATACTGTATTTTACATCCCCCTGACTATTTTGTAGCTGCCAATTTGTGATTCTTAATCCTTTTACCTTTTTCACTTATCCCCCCTTCCCCCCTCCCATCTGGCAATCATCAAAATGTTCTCTGCATCCATGAGTGTGTTTCTGTTGTGCTTGTTTGTTTATTTTCTAAATTCAGCTATTGATAGATATGTATTTATTGCCATTTTATTGTTCATATTTTCATTATCTTTTTTTCTTCTCAAAGAAGACCCTATAACATGTACTGGTTTGGTGGTAAACTCCCTTAGCTTTTTATTGTCTGGGATGCTCTTTAAGTGTAATTTGATTCTAAATAACAGCTTTGCTTGGTGAAGTAATCTTGGTTGTAGGTCCTTGCCTTTTATCATTTTGGATTTTTCTTGCCAATCCCTTCTGGCCTGAAAAGTTTCTGTCAAGAAATTAGCTCACAGTCTTTTTTTTTTTTTTTAATGTTCACCTGAGGGCATTTTTTTTCAATATGCTTTTAGAGATAGATGAGGGGGGAGAGAGAGGGAGAAACATTGGTGTGAGAGGAAACATAACTGGTTGCCTCCCATACAAGCCCTGACCAGGGATCAAACCTGAAACCTAGGTATGTGCCCTGACCAGGAATTGAACCCTTAACCTTTTGGTGTACCAGACAATGCTCCAACCAACTGAGCCACACCGGCCAAGGTCCAGCTGACAGTCTTATGGGAGCTCCCTTATAGGTAATTAATTGCTTTTCTTTTGCTGCTTTTAGGGTTCTTACTTTGTCTTTAATCTCTTGTATTTTAATTATGATGTGCCTTGGTGTGGGCCTCTTTGGATTCTTGTTGTTTGGGTCCTAGACTTGTATTTCTATTTTTCACCAGTTTAGGGAAGTCTTATGTCATAATAGGTTTTCAATTTCTTGCTTGCTCTCTTCTCCTTCTGGCACCCCCATTATGAGAATGTTGGTATGTTTGAAGTTGTCCCAGAGTCTCCTTCCGCTCTCCTCTTTTTTTTGGACATTTTCTTTTTGCTTTTCTTATTGGGTGTTTCTTCTTTATATTCCAAGTTGCTGTTTTGAGTCTTGGCTTCATCTACTCTACTGTTGATTCCCTATAAATTATTCTTCATTTCAGTTAGTGTATCCTTCGTTTCCGACTGGTTCTTTTTTATGGTTTCCATGTCCTTTTTTATGCTGTTGAAATTCTCTACAAGTTCATCTACTTTTCCCCTAAGTTCATTGAGCATCCTTATAACCAGTGTTTTCAACTCTGCATCTAGTAGATTGCTTGTGTCCATTTTGTTTAGCTCTTTTCTGGAGTTTTGTTCTGTTGTTTCATTTGGGGCCATGTTCCTTTGTCTCCTCATTTTGGCAGTCTCCCTGTGTTTGTTGCTATGTATCAGGTAGAACTGCTGCATCTCCTGGGCTTGGTAGGGTGAACTTATATAATAGATGTCCTTTAGGATCCAGTGGTACATACAGCCTTCCCATTCACCTGAGGTATGCACTCCAGGTGCCCACCTCCCCACCCCATTTGGGCTTTATACACCCTCCTCTCGTAGTTGAGATTTGATTGCTGTTGGCACATCAACAAGAGGGAAATTTGCCCCCTGGTCAGTTGGCTACAAGACCAACTGTGACCACTGTGGAGGATCAGCTGTGCAGTTGCCCATCACACTGAGTGAGACTTACTTCAGTGGGCCCCTTGAGTGTGTCACTTGTGGAGGAGGTTGGGTGGTGCTAGATGTGATCTGAAACTGTACACATGGTGCACTGGTTCTGAGGCCTCTGGGAGATACAAGCCAACGTCAGCCATCACCTATATTCTTCCTGGGGCCACCTGGCATGACCTACAAAATGGTCTGCAAATGGCTGCTACTCGTGCTGGGCTTGCAGGTGCCAACAAGCAGCCAGGCTGTGAACCAAGGCTGGCTACTGCTAGTGCCAGGGCTGGTGCACTTAGTGAGAGGTACGGGGCATGGTGAGGCCAGATGCTACTCGTCTGAGAGATTGTAGGAAAGTTTGGACCATGAGTCAAGACCAGCCATTGGTATCGAAAGGCTACTGGAAACAGCATGGGTGGGCCTGCAAGTTGGGTGGGCAGGGTCCCAGGGTATCACCAGGGTGAGGCAAAAAGTTTATGGAGACTCAGATACAGAGCCCTCCTGCCTGCTCTGTGGGGGAAAGGGCTCAAAAAAGGGGCAGTGGCCTCTGCCAGCAGTTCTGTCTGGAGGAGGGTTGCCTTTCCAGCTCTCTCCTTAATGCCAGCCAGTTCAGTTTCTCCCTGTATGTCCCTGGTGCCTTTCCAGCTGCTTCCCCTCATGCTGGAGCTCAGAGTGAGTGAGCCCAATTACGTCCATATACAGGTCCTTTAAGAGGAACTGCCTGGGTCTCCAGAAGCCTTCCATATCCCTCAGCCACAATCCCTGCTGGATGTTACAGCCAGAAGTTATGGGGACTTGCTTCCAGGCACTGGAACCCTGGGCTGGGAGGCCTGGTGTGGGGCTGGGACCCCTCACTCCTCAGGGTGCTCCTCCAAGGCCTTGATATCCCTTCTGATTTTTATCTGCCACACTTGGGTGTGGGTGTGGGAGCAGCCCCTTCCCCATGTCCACTCCGTCTACCAGTCTCAGTGTGCTGCCTTCTTTGAATCTCTGTAGGATTGCATTCTGCTGGATTTCAGGTGGTTCTGAATGGTGGTTGTTATGTAACTTAGTTTTAATTTTGATGTAATTTTGGGAGGATGTAAGTATTGCATTTACCTACACCTTTATCTTGAAGGGAAGCCTCTATGCATTTTAAGGAGAGAAATATCTTTTACATTTTTGCAAGACTACATAATCAAATATCTAGATTTTTAAATGTAACTGGCTATCTTTAATCTTTTTTGTCTTTTAGTACCCTGTCCCCCTAATTAAAAGAGCCTGGGAACTTGGTTTAATGAATACACACATTCCAGAAAGTTGTGGTAAGCTCTCTTCGCATTTTTAACCCTGGAATGCATAGGAACAAGAAAAAATTGTGAAACTCTACTCATTCTTTCAAATATTTATTGCCATTAAATATTAGCTTTCTACCTTTGTCTTCCTGTGCAGAGTTCAGTATTTGCTTTGCCTGTTTCTGGAAGCCTTGTATTCAACACTTAGAGGCATTTTTATTCTTTATAACAGGTTCCAACTTTAACTTGATTCTGAACCTTGGTAACTTTTGTCTGTAGAGCTGGTCAATTTGTTGCATTTTAATTCTACCTTTTAGTTTATATGTTATTGATTTTTTTTTTCCTGTGAGGTGATCTGTGAGGTTTTCATTCCTTTTCCCAGGAAGGTCAAAATTTTAGTAGAGTTGAATTAAGTTTTTACAAAATCATGTTAAAACAGGAAAACAGGTCCAGATTACAAATAGCAAGAGAATATTTTTGAAATTTTTATAATTTACTATAGAGAAATTAAATTTGCCACTGTGCTAGCCATTGCACATTTTTAGTTTTCTTGGGTTATAGATAGTGTATTTGCAAATTTGCCTTTAAAACCAGTTAGATGATTACTTCTTGGCCTTTTTCGCTAAGATCAAATGTAGCACCTGTTCTTATTAGTTTAACATCTGATAAAGACCTCTATCCGAGGACAACATTCAGTGGGTTTTTGGAGCAGAGAGATAGAGATGGAGTTTGCCTGTTCATGCTGCACAGAGATCCACTCACGATTGAAGTGCTTCCGGGAACAGTGCGCCCCCTCAGGGACAAGAAACAGAATAAAACAAATAAATAAAAATAAAACCAATCAGATTAACTATTTAATTACTTCCAGTTGGGTCATATTAGAAGTAATTAAAATAACTTACCTTTATTTCAGTTGAGACGTACTACATATTATCATGGGCTTTTACTACATTTTGATACTATAGGAGGCCTTGGACTTGGATCTTTTGATAACTGTTTAATTACTGAAGAATTGGCATATGGATGTACAGGAGTTCAGACTGCTCTTGAAGCAAATTCTTTAGGGGTAAGTCACTCAGAAAATTAATTGCCTAACTGAGCTATTGTTAATGAGACAGTACTGCTAGGTTAGGTTAGTTGGTAGAACACAGTTTTCTCTTAAAAGAAACACAAGATTCTGCAGTGAAGCCTGTATTTTTTATTCCAAAAGTTCATCATGCTGGCCTTGTCTATACTACTTGTAGCCCTAGCTATCCTTGTGGGGAAACTACACTTTGGCTGCTGCTTCAGGCCCAAATCAGCATTCAGGGGAAGGGTCATGATGGCAATGCTAAAACTTAGTGAGCAGTTCTTAGGAAGCTTGATCGTATATACTACATTATTTATCCTGCATTTAATTCATTGTGTAATACAGTATTATACCAAGTTCTATATAACTTGACTTTATGAAAATACTTGTATTAAGATTACACTAATAATACTTGTATTATTTTCTTATTTTAGTTCTCCAACTTAGAGGCAGAGTAAAGCCCAGTTCTTTTAGACTTACCCATTGGGGGAAACTAGTTTTCTATTTTTAAATTGTAGTATCTCTGAATTTACATGCATAGTAAAAATATCTTTTTTTTATGTCACTTTTCTTCGATAGCAAATGCCTGTTATTATTGCTGGAAATGCTCAACAACAAAAGAAGTATTTGGGGAGGATGACTGAGGAGCCATTAATGTGTGTGAGTATGTACAGCCGAAGTTCCCAAAGTATTTAGGTACAGTGATAATTCTGGGATGCCAAGAAAGTGTCATAATAATTACTCTTGGCTATTTCCAGATGAAAAATGTCTACTTACGATGTGTCATGGGTGCCAGAAAATTGTCATAATAATCCCCAGCTTATTTCCAGAAAAGAGAGAACTATGTAGTGGTGCACTCCGCGTGGCTGTGTCGGAAATTTAGACTGACTGTATGACAGTAGGTGTTTGAACTAGTAGTCTTTTGAACTAATAAGAAATTAAAAAGATATCAATTTATCTAATAAAAGGTATCAATTTATTTGTTAAATGAGTAACTTGAGTCTATGGCCATACCACCCTGAATGCATCCGATCTCGTCTGAATGAGTAACTTTGGGAGAATATTTACAGATGAATTCCCTGAGAGCTACTCAACAAATGTTTAGATTGGATATTTTTATTTTTTATTTTTTGGTGGGGAGAGGTGTGCAAAGGTCTTTTATTCTTTTAGGTCCAGAGGAAAAATTCACACTCCTCACATCTTGTAAAATTCGGCAAGAAGGATCTGTTCTCCAGGCAGATGTTACCCTGATGGGATATTACTTCTCCACACAGTCCCCTATACATACATACACACACATACTGAGGTTCTATTTTGAAAGTGTTTTTACTTAAGGATTTTTTTCCTTCCTTTTCTTATTAGTCAAATTTTAATCTAGCGTGTAATTGTGATACTGAAATAATACATTGTTACTAAAATTTAGCTAATTGTGAGAGTTGGTCTGAAAGACTAGAAAGTAATATTTGAAAATAAATGTTTATTTATTCAGGTACCTAAATTTTGGGCAAACTGCCTAATAAAGACATTTATGCTTATTTCCTAGTTGGTAATTTTTTTCAACACATGAGAGTTTATTAGAAGGCTTATTCCTAGTATTACCTTAGAACTGTGTGAAATATCTAGAGTCTTATTCTATAACATATATGATATTAGAAATTGGCTGAAAATTATAGAATATAGATGCTTAGGGGAACCTGCCTTAGTGCATTGATAAGAATATTTGTGCCCAAGCTGGTGTAGCTCAGTGGATTGAGTGCTGGCCTGCAAACCAAAGGGTAGCCCATTCAATTCCCAGTCAGGGCACATGCCTGGGTTGTGGGCCAGGTCCCCAGGAAGGGGCACATGTAAGGCAACCACACACTGATGTTTCCCTCTGTTTCTCCTTCCCTTCCCCTCTCTTTAAAAATAAATAAATAAAATCTTAAGAATATTTGTAATTATCTTATTAGTTATAAATAGGTATTTCTATATTAGAGTCTTTAAAATTAATTCAAGTATTTTAAACATTTTTAATAGTTTTGTTAGATATCAATACCTTCAGTATATGTAAAAATATATTCATTATAATCCCTAAGGTATTCTTTTTCAACAGTAAAGATTTAATGTACATTTTCTACCTTCTTGTGCTTAATAGTAATAGATCTGCTCAACATATAAAGCCAAGGGTAAAAATGAAAATAGTGTATAGGTATATTAATTATGAGTTTTGATTAACTTACACTGAAATTATTTATTGTGTAACTCCCAATAAATATTTATAAAGTTATATTACATACAGTATTTTATTTAAATTTTTAAAAACCTTTTTAAACTTCTTGGATTGTAAAAGCAGTATAGAAAATTTTGAAAAGTATGAGGAACAGAAACATCTGTAATCCCTCACATATGAAGTTAACTAGTATTACTGTCTTACTGTCCTCTCTATCAGATTTTTAAATACGTATAAATATGTTTTTAACAATTAGGGTCATATTGTATGTGCAGTTATATCCTTATTAACATCACATGCATTTTCTTTTTAAAGACTGATATTTATTACTGTATAATATGCCTATTAATATACTATAATTATTTTCACTATTCCCTATTGTTGTATATTTAAATTCTTTAGATTTTTGCTTTCAAAAATAATATTTTAATAATTGATACAACTTTTTGGTTTTAACATTACAGTACAGATATATCGTTATTATGTATTCATAAGACTTAATCTCTTACCTGATCATGTATGGTCAGATATACAGAGAAAAGTAAGGGCAACACCATGATTATTTTTAATACCATTCATTTACTGCAAAATAAATTTTCCAAAAATCATAACAAATTGTGTTACTGCATATGTACTGTATACATAAAATATTAAAAACTATATATCTTTTTAAAAGATCGCGTTAAATCTTTTAAACAGGATATACCTAAAATATATGCAGTATTAAGCAATCATAGACAAGTACTAGTCTATGAGGACAAGCTTGTCATGGGCAAGACATTCAGTAAACTCAAATTTGTTCAAACATGGTCTTAGAACCTAGAAGTCTCAGTAAAGAGCCTAATAATGGTGAAGAAAACTCTTGTCATAAAATCATACATTTCTAATGGAGCTAGAAAGTAGCTGGCATATAACCGAAATAACACTGAACTTGGGGTCCCAAGACCTGGCTTTTTAGGTCTTTGCTCAGCCATATAATAGTAATGTGATCTTATACAGTCACTTCAGCTTAAAGTCTCTTTTGAAAATAGGGAGTATATCTCTAAAAGGAATAGTAAAGGTAAAACAAAATGCTTATGTTTTCATAAGAATATCTTCACAGAGTGTCCCTTTCACAAAAATATATTAGAGCAATTATTTCATACCTAATGGCTAGAGGAAACTTAGTTTTTCTTTAACTGCTATTCATTCATTCATTCATTCATTCATGCAATATCTGCCTTGCCCACTTGCTATATGGGAGACTTTAGCTTACGGGCATTGCACTTTTTAAAAAATTATATTTTATGATTCTGCTATTACAGTTGTCCCAATTTTTCCCTCTTTGTCCCCTCCACCCAGCAACCCCCAAGCCCTCAGGTAATCATGGGTCATGTGTATAAGTTCTTTGGCTACTCCATTTTCTATACTGTACTTTACGTCGCTGTGGCTATTCTGTAACTACCTATTTGTACTTCTTAATCTACTTACCTCTTAACCCATTCACTGACACCCCACTCCCATCTGGCAGCCATCAAAACGCTCTCCATATCTATGATTCTGTCTCTGTGCTTGTTTGCTAAGCTTGTTTTTAGATTCAGTTTTTGATTGATGTGTATTTATTGCCATTTTATTGTTCATAGTTTTGATCTTCTTTTTCTTAAATACGTCCCTTTAACATTTCATGTATAATGGTTTGGTGATGATGAACTCCTTTGGCTTTGTCTTGTTTGGGAATCTCTTTATTTGCCCTTTGATTCTAAATGATAGCTTTGCTGGGTAGAGCAATGTTGTCTATAGGTCCCTGCTTTTTGTGACTGAATATTTCTTGCCAATCCCTTCTAGCCTGCAAAGTTTCTTTGAGACATCAGCTGATAGTCTTATGGGAACTCCCCTGTAGGTAACTAACTTCTTTTCTCTCGCTACATTTAAGATTCTCTCTTTGTCTTTAACCTTTGCCATTTTAATGATGATATATCTTGGAGTGGGCCTCTTTGCATCCATCTTGTTTGGGACTCTGTGCTTCCTGGACTTGCATGTCTACTTCCTTCACCAAATTAGGTAAGTTTTCTTTCATTATTTTTTCAAATAAATTTGCCATTTCTTGCTCTTTCTCTTCTCCTTCTGTCACCCCTATGATGTGAATGTTGGAATGCTTGAAGTTGTCCCAGAGGCTGCTTACACTATCCTTGTATTTTTGGATTCTTTTTTCTTGTTGTTGTGAATGATTGATTTTTTGCTTCCTTATGTTCCAAGTCATTGATTTGATTCTCGGTTTCCTCCACTCTACTGTTGTTTACCTGTAAATTGTTCTTCATTTCAATTAGTGTATCCTTCATTTCTGACTGGATCTGTTTTATGCAGTTGAGGTCCTCACTCAGTTCCTTGAGCATCCTTATAACCAGTGTTTTGAATTCTGCATCTGATAAATTGCTTATCTCCTTTTAGTTCTTTTCCTGGAGTTATGATCTGTTCTTTCATTTGGGTCATGTTTCTTTGTCTCCTTGTTTTGGCAGCCTCCCTGTGTTGATTTCTATGTATTAGGTAGAGCTGCTTTGACTTGATGTCTTGGTAGTGTGGTCCAGTGTATTAGGTGTCCTGTAGGGTCCATGGCCCAGCCTCCCCTATCACCCAAGGTAGGTACTCAAAGTGTGTCCTTTGTATAGGCTGAGTACACCCTCGTGTAGTTGGGCCTTGAATGCTGTTGGCAGGTCAATGGGAGGGATTTATGCAAACCAGTGCAAGCAAGGCCTGGCTGTGACCACTGACTACCAACTTCACCCTTCGTTGAATGGAGGATCAGCTATACAGGGGCAGGGTGATTGTGCTCCAGTGTGGTCTGTGGCTGTCCACTGGTTGCACAGGCTCTGTTTCCCAAGTGGTGTAGGCCAAGGTCAGCCCCAACGTGTGTTCTGCCCGGGGCCACCCTGAATGAGTTATAAAGCAGTATGAGATGGCTGCTACTTGTGCTGGGCTTGGAGAGTCCCAGGTGAAGCCAAGTTGTGAATCTGTGCTGGCTGCTGCTAATGCTGTGCCTGGAATGACTTAATAAAGGGTATGGGGGCTGGGAGCTCACTGAGTCCAGCTGTTGCTTATTTGATTGGATTAGGGAAGTTGTGAAGCATGAGCCAAGACCAGTCATTCATATGGAAAAGTCACAGTTAATCATTTGGGTGGGCCGGTAAGTTGGGTGGGATAGAGTCTCAGGGGGATCTCCAGGGCAGGGTAACAGTGTTAGATAAGTCAATGGAGTCTTAGATATGGCACCCACCTGCCAGCTCTGTGTCTCTGTGGGGGGAGGGCTCAGAAAAGGGACAATGGCCTCTGTCCACCTTTCTGTCTGGGAGAAAACTATCTTCCAGCTCCCACCTTGGTGCCAGACACTTCAGTTCCTCTCTTAAAGCCGCTGGTTCCGTTCAAGCTGCTACCCAGTGCTGGAGCGCAGAGGGAGTGAATCTGTGTAAGTTCATGTGTGGGTTTTTTAAGGGGAACTGCTTGGGACTCCAGAAGTTTCTTCCACCGACTCAATCCCCACTGGATTTTGCAGCCAGGAGTTATGGGGACTGATCTTCCTGGCACTGGAACCCTCTGTGAGGGAACCTGTTGTGTGGCTAAGACACTTCGCTCCTGAGATACCCTCCCCGAATTCATATCCACCACACATGGATATGTGTGGGACTAACCTGTTCTGTGTCTCCACCCCCCACCAGTCTGGATGGATGTGGTTTCTTTAGTTTTGTTGTTGTTAGACTTCCATTCAACTTGCTTTCTGATGGTTCTGGGTGATGGTTGTTCTATATTTTAGTTGTAATTTTGATGTGGTTGTGCAAGGAGGTGAGCTATGTGTACCCATGCTGCCATCTTGGCCAGAAGTGGGCACATTTCACACTTCTAAGTTATACTTACAACTAGTATTTTTTTGTTTTGGTAAGTGGGAAGAATAGAGCCAATTTTATAGCCCATCTTTAGTAATTATCTGAACCTAAAAGCAAGTGCTGTAATTTATTATTTTTCTTGTGGTTGTATCTTTATTTTCACTTCACCGTGATTTTTTTTAATAGTTTATTTTTTATTGTATTTTTTCCCATTACCGTTTATCCCCCTTATACCGTCTCCTGCCCTACTCCTCATCCGGATTTTTTAAGAAAACATGTATTGTATAAACTACCTCAACTCCCTTTAGAGTGGAAGGTAAAAAAATATTTTTAATAGAGATAAATGCAACATTGCTTTGTAAATAATACAAATTTAAGATTGGTAACATTATCACTAATAAAGTTCTAATGCTATACTCATTCATTCAAATACTTGAATACTGTGCAATGGGTAGACTGTGAATAAAATAATGACTAAAACTGGGCTCGTACTCACAAGAAGTTAATCTGGTAGATCCTTAGATCCTAACCCAGAATGTATTAACTTATGCATAGAATTATGCAAAATAGTAAATAAACTCATAAATAAATAATTATGCTTAAAAGGATGTTACTATAATGCTTGATTTTTCTAGTTCGCATGGCAACATTTAGATTTTGTAAGTCAAACTAGTCAGAATAGTGAGGATCACAAATGCTAGGGACAATTACTTTGTAAAATATTTATTGATAAAGAATAGGGATACCAAGTGGCTTAAGAAGCTCTGATATAGCTAAGGTAGAAACACATAAATGACTATAATACTCTGTGTAATATATAGTGTGATAAAGAAGAAGACAAGTTAGAGTGGAAACAAAAAAGAAGGCTTCTACTGAAAGTGCATTATGAAATTAATTTTAATTACTGGGAATGAATCAAATAAGAACAACATCTCTGAAGAAACAGCCATGACAAGCCATTTTGTACAGAAACATACAGACCAGTACACTCTAAAAACTTAGCATTATTATAAGGCTGAGAAATGTCTAATAGCATATTTCAGGAAAACAAAACTCCTAAAGGTGGGTAAAATAAAATTTTGACACTTTAAAGCATTATCTTTTCTGGACAGTTCATTTGTTTAATAACCACTTTTGTTGTTGTTATGATGCTGAAAACATCTTGGAATCTCTCGGTAGGAGAGTAATCAATCTACTTATATGATACCTGAGTCCCCTCTATAGTACCCGGTCAAAAGGCCATCTAGCTTATGTTGTAATGCCTGGGAATCACAACATCCTGAGACAGCTCCGTTTGGGAGCCTCTCTAACCATTAGAAAGCTCTTCTGGATACCTTGCTCCTGAAGAAAAGGACTGCCATTTCTATTTATATATAGTCTTACCACCTCACACCATAATAGGTGTTCAATAAAAGTTTGAATGATTTCACTGTAGTTTTCTATCAATTCAAATTCTCTCCCTTGGCTATACAGTGTTTTGGATATTTGAATGTAGCTATCATGTGGATCTTATCTTTTCTAAGTTATTTATATAACTTTTTTAATCTTTTCTTCATACAACACAGTAACATCCCATCACCTTACTAATCACTGACTAAAATATCCTGGAGCTAAATGCTGTTCTTCTGCATGGTCTGATGAATGCGGAGTAGGATGGCTCCACCACTCTTATTTTGTATACTGCTGTAAATATAGCTGATGGCATTAGCACTGTTGCTTTATATAAAGCTTACTCTTCTCTTAAATTACCAAATCAGCTTCCCCCTGTGGTGTTAAGTTTTTGTGTATTCATTAAGTAGTCTATTAGCTCTATAGTTTCAGCACTGACTTCTCCCCTGAGCTTTGCCCTCTTATATGCAATTGTCTATTAGACATTTCTTCTTGGCTAGACTTAAATACCGTAAGCTAAATGTGTCTCAAACCAAATTATTTTCTTCCCATTCTTACAACTGCCTCTCTTCTAGATTATCTCCAACTGGAAGTTGCTTAAACTGAAAAATTGAAAGTCGTTATAACATCTTTAGCTCCCCAATGTCCTATTTAGTTGTCATATCTGAATTTCACACCACAGTTCTCCTCTGCAGCTTCTATTCTCTGGCTTGCTTCTTTCTTACCTGTACTATTGCAGAGCCTCTTTACTGTGTGTCCCTAAGTCATCTTGTGTAGGTACTTCTGCCACTTAGTAGCTCTGAGAACGTTGGCAAATTATTTAACTTCACTGTGCCAGTTTAGTTACTTGTAAATGAAGATACTTAGTACCTATGTCGTGGGGATTATTTTGAGGTTTAAATGAGTCAAGTACTTAGAACAGCCCCTGAAAGATAGTGAGCAATTATTATTACCCCCCTTAAATCGGTCATTTATACTTTTGTAATGATAAAACTATCTAAAATGTAAATCTGTCACTCTCTTGCATTTACAAAAATATTCACTGTTTCCAATTCATCAATGGCATTTGTACCTTTTACAGTTTCTGAACCCATTTTAGAATCTGATGTCTTCATAAAAGTACATATACTCCTCGCTTTCCCACATTAGGGCATTTTGAACTCCCCTGAAGCCCATGTACTTGATTCCTTAAGATTCCATGTCACAATTACAAGTGTTCCATAAACTTTTGTTGAATGCACAGACTGTACTCTCCTCGGCGTGGCATATACCTCAGTCTTCATGACCAAGTCCCTCTCTGCCTCTTCTCAGGGCTTTCAGTTTCTCACTTTACTTTCCAGTACTGAACTGCTAGTAGTTCCCCCTGTTATAACTGCAGTTTCATTCTTGTATGCCTTTGATCTTCCTGCGGTATTTGTACTTCAAGATACAGCTCTTCCAGTGAGTTTTACTTATTTCTCTTCTTTTCACCCTCCTTACCACTCATGACCTCCCATCCCCCTACAGGTCTATATAATCATTTTTAATGTCCCTGTGTACCCTATTATTTTAGAATTAAAATTAACTGTTAAAGATTCCTCTCTTCTTTGGATTCTAAGCACCTTAAGGGCAAGGGACCGTGTCTTTGGGCCTTGTATCCACAGGACCTGTCACTCAGTAAACTTCAATGAACTTCAGCTACCTAGTGCTTTTCTTCCTCTGCCCGCTTTTTCTATTACAGCTTATCTTTTGTCACTCCTCTGTTTGAGAGCCTTAAGAGGCTCCCCTCTTTCTACCAGATAAAATTATAACTTCTGTGTGTTATATAAAGGGTTCTTTATCATCTGTTTCCTTTCTTTCCAGACTTGTTTCCTACCATTCCCTTACATGCACGGAGTTTACGTGTTATAGAACTCGGGTACTTTTGTATCCCAAACATTGGGTAACCCTGCTTCTTATCTTGGTATCATTGCAGATGTTGTTACTTCTCCCCGAAATACACATTTCTCCTTTTCCCTATCCCCAAAGAATTCTTTTTCCTTTATGAGAATTTAAGCATCACCTCTCGGAAGCTTTTTCTGACACCCTAAAGCTAAGATAGTTGAGCCTATTGTATGTGACTTTAATAGATACATGATTACAATGTAGCAGTCATCCCCACTGTTACAGTGTGAAAATCTTGAAGACAGGATGTCTTTCACCTCTGGTTTTTCCATCTAGTTTATAACCTGGTACATGGTACAAACTACTTATTAGGTGTTTGAATGAGTAAGTTCATGTGAAATTGAATTTAACTGGGTTGAAGAGATCTAACATTTTAATTTTTGGTATGGTTTACTGGTATCTTATATCAAGCTTAAATTATATATTAAATAATTTTACATTTGGTTTATTTGATTCTCCAAGAACATTTTATTGTTAGGTATTTAAAAATATTTAAAGTACTGGCTTAAAAAATAAAATACATTCCTTATTCTATGTTCATAGTTTAATACTTAGCATTTAGTTTTTTTCTCTTATTTCCATATATCCCAGGCCTACTGTGTAACAGAACCTGGAACAGGCTCTGATGTGGCTGGTATAAAGACCAAAGCAGAAAAGAAAGGAGATGAGTATGTTATTAATGGTCAGAAGATGTGGATAACCAACGGAGGAAAAGCTAATTGGTATGTTGTTTAAAACATCTCTGTATATTGCTTTGTAATCATTTTACATTCAGAATCTCCCCTCTGTCCTTTCCTTTGTTATGAAGCCACCAGAATTAAGATAAATTTTATTCATAGAACTTATGGAAGGTCCATAAGAGATTATAAGTAGTTCAGTGATTTTCAAAAACTATTTTTAAGCCTTGAACTATGTCTTCAAGTTAACTCTCAGAAGTTAAATTTGTAAAATAAAACAGAAATACCTGCTCTGGTTGTATCTGCTTAGGAAAGCTAGAACTCCATCCATTTGCCTCACCGTCTCCTCTTTCCATGCCCTACACCAGCACCTTCTTGGAACCGTTCTCCTGAGACTGAGGCAGAAAGGAAACCATTGACAGCAAATTACTCTGATTCCAAGCAATAAGTAATGGCAATTTTAAAACTCAGGTTATCTTAGAGAAGACGTAATTTTACTTGTATGAAATCTAAAAGGTCCAAATGTATAGGTACAAAAATAATGACATGAAGTTCAACAAAGGATCAAAAATCACTTGTATAAATCTAAAATGTTGAAGGAAAACATATTTGATAGTATTATTTGTGGGGGAAAAAAGATGAAAGTTTATTTAATAAGTAATTATAGGCTTAGTAGGAATCAACAGTGTGATGTATCTGCCTTTAAAAAGCTAATGTAAATTCTTGCTAAAATACAGTAATAGAAGGATAACATCAGCAAGAAGGAGAAAATGGTAACAGTTCTGGGCAACACACTTTAAGATACGCACTGGCAAAATGGAATACATTCAGAATCAAGACAGAGTCCTGCTTTAGGAGGAGCCTATAAAACATGTCCCTTGAAGAGTAAAGGAATTAGGTTTGGTTAGTTTGGAAGAATTTTGAAAATTTTTAAATAGTGTCACACAGAAAGAAAAGTGGTCTTGCACATGTGCATCAGGAAACCAGTTCAGCATTAATGGGTGAAAGTGAGAAAAATGCAGAATTCAGCTCAACATAAGGACAAGCTTTCCAACAACAGCGCTGTCCAGTGTCTTTATTCATCTGCAAAAAATATGATTCAATATATCTGTGTGCTTTGAAGCGCAGTTTTCTGGCAAGTAAAGCATTATTTCTGGGAATGAGCTTACCAGAGTGTCATTTGTTTTGCTTTAAACATGTCGCTCAATCCCTTGGGGGTGTCTAATCATTATGGATATCATTATCTTTAACTATGTGATTTTAATATCAGCAAGGAATTAAACTACTGAAATGTAACAAGTTGAGAGAAATCTAACCATGCGACTAGAAGTGTTCATAATTTTTAAGAACTCATGAAGTACAACTCTTCATGTAGTAAGACAAATTAGGTAATATATGAAACTAAAGTCAGTTTTTACTATACTTCATCTTAGCCAAAAGGCCAAGAAGCAATAACAATCAATTTTTACTATGTATTACTATTATCGAGTAAAACTATAGAGTGAATGGTAATTTATTAGTTTTATTTTTTAAATATATTTTATTGATTATGCTATTACAGCTGTCCCATTTTTTTCTCCCCTTTATTCCCCTCCACCCTGCATCACCCCTTCCACCTGCATTCCCCCCCTTTAGTTCATGTCCATGGGTCGGTCATACATATAAGTTCTTGGGCTTCTCCACTTCCTATACTATTCTTAACCTCCCCCTGTCTATTTTCTACCTACAATTTATGCTATTTATTCTCTGTACCTTTTCCCCCTCTCTCTGCTTCCCACTCCCTGCTGATAACCCACCATGTGATCTCCATTTCTGTGATTCTGTTCCTGTTCTAGTTGTTTGCTTTGTTTATGTTTTTGTTTTGTTTTTATTCTCAGTTGTTAATAGCTGTGAATTTGTTGTCATTTTACCGTTCATATCTTTGATCTTCTTTTTCTTAGATAAATCCCTTTAACATTTCATATAATAAGGGCTGGATGATGATGAACTCCTTTAACTTGACCTTATCTGGGAAGCACTTTATCTGCCTTTCTATTCTAAATGATAGCTTTGCTGGATAGAGTAATCTTGGATGTAGGTCCTTGCCTCTCAGAACTTGGAATCCTGAAAGGCAATAGTCCTGAAAGTTCTTTCCAGCCCCTTCTTGCCTGCAAGGTTTCTTTTGAGAAATCAGCTGACAGTCTTCTGGGCACTCCTTTGTAGTTAACTGTCTCCTTTTCTCTTGCTGCTTTTAAGATTCTCTCGTTATCTTTATTTAATCTTGGGTAATGTAATTATGATGTGCCTTGGTGTGTGCTTCCTTGGGTTCAACTTCTTTGGGACTCTCTCAGCTTCCTGGACTTCCTGGAAGTCTATTTCCTTTGCCAGATTAGGGAAGTTCTCCTTCATTATTTGTTCAAATAAGTTTTCAATTTTTTGTTCTTCCTCTTCTCCTTCTGGTACCCCTATAATTCGGATGTTGGAACATTTAAAGATATCCTGGAGGTTCCTAAGCCTCTCCTCATTTTTTTGAATTCTTGTCTCCTCGTTCTGTTCTGGTTGAATGTTTCTTTCTTCCTTCTGGTCCAAACCATTGATTTTAGTCCCCGTTTCCTTCTTGTCACTGTTGATTCCCTATACATTTTCCTTTATTTCTCCTTTCATTGCCTTCATTTTTTCCTCTTAATTTATGGCCATAGTCAACCAATTCCGTGAGCATCCTGATTACCAGTATTTTGAACTGTGCATTTGATAGGTTGGCTATTTTTTCGTTGCTTAGTTGTATTTTTTCAGGAACTTTGATCTGTTCTTTTACTTGGGCCATCTTTTTTGTCTTGGTGTGCCTGTTACGTAGTAAGGGGCAGAGCCTTAGGTATTCACCAGGGCTGGGCAACCCAAGTCACTCGTCATGACGCTATATGGGGGGGAGGGGTCTGACAGGAAACAGTGCCACTTGCTCAGCTCTCAGTCAGCTTTCAGTCACTTCCCCCACTACCCACAATCAAATTGGGCCCCTCTGGTGCTGATTCCTGGGTGGGTGGGCTTATGTACATTCCAGGACCCTGTGGGTCTCTCCAACAAACTCTCCTGTGAGGCTGGGAGTTTCTCCCACTGCTGCCTCAACCTCCACAGGCTTCTTTACAGCCAGAGGTTTTGAGGCTTTATTTCCCCACACTGGAATCCTGGGTTGCTCTGTATCTTGCTCACCAGTTGTTCCTCCCTATTTATCTGCATGCTAATGTGTGACCACCCAGTCCATCAGCTGCAGCCTTGCCTGAATCATCTCCACCCAGCTGCCTCTCTCCACGCCTCCTACCAGTCTGGATGAATGTTTCTTCTTTAACTCCTTGGTTGTTGGACTTCCATACAGTTTGATTTTCCGGCAGTTTCTGGTTGTTTTTTGTTTTTAAATTTGTTGTTGTCCTTCTTTTGGTTGTGTGAGGAGGCACACTGTGTCTACCTACGCCTCCATCTTGGCTGAAAGTCAGTTTATTAGACTTAAACATAGAAAATAAATGTGTTGTTTAAGGAATTTTTAGAAAATTCCTCCTGTGAGGATATTTAGAACATGGGTCACATGGATATTTGGATGTTTTGCCTTTTTCTCATATTTCATTTTAACATCTTTCTGGGATAAATTCTTTTAGAGGAAGAACTCAGCAAATACTCATAACAATTCAGATAATCAACAACACTAACTGCTGCATAAAGAGGACAGTAGTCAGAACCTAGGGGTCTCTACCTCTTATTATATCTTTTTTACAGGCAGCCCTGGCTGCTGTCCTTTTCCATATAGCTTGTTCCTTAATGAAATGACTTTTTTGGGGGAAAGAAAAAGTGCCAGTTTCAACATACACATACTTTTCTTTTTACATTACATTACCTTGATATAAGGAATTTTTACTTGCAACTCGTATACTAAAAGAAGTTAAACACCATATAATTAAGAAGTAGACTTACCCTGGCCCGGTGGTTCAGTTGGTTGGCATTGTTTTATACACTGAAAGGTTGCTGGTTCGATTCCCAGTCTGAGCACATACCATGGTTGTGAGTTGGATCCCTGGTCAGGGAGTGTACGGAAGGTAGCTGATTGATGTTTCTCTCTCTCTAAAGTCAGTGAACATATCCTTGAGTGAAGGTTTAAAAATAAAAAAAGATGTAGACCTGACTTGAAATACTAGCTTTGCCACATCATAAGTATGTAACTTGGCTTTGGCAAGTGTTTAAACCTCTCTGATTCTTCATTTCCTCATCTGGATAAAGGGCATTATTATGCCCTTCCAATATTATTTATTGGAATCCTTGGAAAGATTAACTGAGAATAACAGTCACCATATATTGTCTGCTAATATCATTATCTTTATTGTGTTTTATGTATATATTATATTAGGTATTTTTTATTGGCTCGTTCTGCCCCGGATCCTAAGACTCCTGCTAGTAAAGCCTTTACTGGATTTATTGTGGAAGCAGACACCCCAGGAGTACAGATTGGAAGAAAGGTAAAATATATATCAATAGTTAGGCCTCCATTATTATTTGAACCAAAAATTTCAAAATTATCATTTCAGTTTCCTTTACTGAAAACATTTTATTTTTATTAAGTTGCAGTAAAAATAAAGCTGTGTTTTGATGCTATCAGGTGAACTAATCTATATATTTCCAGAGATTTTAAGGTGAGAATAATCATTTCAAGTCATTATTTGAAAGAGTGGCCATTCATAGTGCCAGTCTGTATAGAATGCTAATAACAGTTGTGAGGGATAATGAAACAGAAACCAAACTATATTTATAGGGCCTGCCCAATAATGGAGTTTTAGATATTTCAGGAGATTGTCCCACTCTTTTTACTTTTTTACAGCAACCTTTCAGACAGGATAAGTGGCATTTATGCCTATTTTATGGATTAAAACAAGGTGACATAAATTGATTACCCACACCAGACAACGCAAAGATAAAAATCAGTGCCTGAGAAAAGTATGGAAATGGTAAAGAGCCTTGAATGTGGGAAGGCAATAAAATTTTTATTTAAGTAAGAAAAAGTATTTTAACGTAGCTGAAAGGTGTTGTAATCTGAATGTGCAGAGATAATTTAGCCGTAGCATTTCAAGAAGACTAAGAAGAAAAGTTTTCATTTAACAAATCAAAGAAGGAAAGAAATGAAGTCATTAAAGTAAACCTATGAGAGCTAAGGAAGCATTATTAGAGAGTACAACTGAGAACAGAAAGAGGAGACTCAGTTTTACAACAGTAAAAAACTTTTTGCAAAATGAATGTGTGGAAGAGGAAACTATAAATGACCCAATGATGTGGAATTACTAGAGGTTAAATGAATATATTATTTTCCTCCAAAATGGGGACAGGTACAGATTATCTGGTCAGGTGTTAGACTGAGGGTGGCATTACCTGAACTGGAAAGTGGAAAGGCTAACATTTCAATTGGCCAAGTTACATAAACTTCTAAACCAGTAATGTCTATTTGCACAATCCTGTTTTAAAAGCCATCAGAATCTCTCTGTTGTACCCATGCCTCTTTAAAATAGAAACATTTTGCTAGATTTCATGAGAGGAATAATTTCTTTTATAGGACATAGAATATTAAAGGTGGGAGATAATTTCTACCATTATTTCAGTCTGTGTACTGAATATTACAACTGAGATCCAAATGAAATGATTTACTCAGAGTTACATATTTAGAGGCAGAGTCAAGGTCCATACTAAGGTGTCCTAGGAACTTGCCCAGTGCAGTTTCTGACACTATATTCTATAATTTGTCTTAACAGTATATATTAAAGGTAGACCGTACTTTACAAATAAAACTATAATGAGATTGTTATATATAACAAATTATAAGTGCTAAGAATGGTTGTGCTTCTTCTAAGCAATTGGTTTTATTTGTATTTTATCCATGTTTCTTTTTTAGGGATGGTCACTACAAAATTTAGGGCCAAAGTTATGGCCATCTCTAGAAAGTATAAAGGACCTAACAGTTTATACTTTTTTAAGTAGTAAACCCACTTCTGAGTTTTATCTTGCTATACCTAGTCTCATTTTCTTTTTTTTCTGTTTTCTCATTTAAAAAATTCAATAAATCTCTAATTCAATAAATATTTATTATTGAGCTAATACTATATGGTAGGTACTATTTTAGGTATTGGGGAAACTCTATGGATCAGAATAGACATAAATCCCTGTGCTTGGGAAAGCTTCCTTTCTCATGAGAGAGACATAATTACATGGTATATAATTAAACCACCTTATATCTTTTTTCCCAAATATGGGGCATTTTACAAATTTGTGAAATTTGATGAGTTTCAAAATGTTTTGTGTTTTAGGAATTATATGGCTTGAAATGAGTCCAGGAAGCTTTTTGGTTTTAAATGTTCTGGTATTTGAGGTGATTCTGGAAAATAGGATAAACAGTGTTTTCTTAAAGTTTTCTTGGTACATCTGAGTGAAGGTCTAAAGTACTAGAGTTTATGAACTCTTAAAGACAAAATAAAGAGATGTTGATTTATTTTTCTGTCAAACTATATATTATTGTCACCATTTCTTCAAGCCTGGAAGCAAGACTATTAATACTAAAGCAAGCACATTAAACAATTTGTTTACATCTCTGTGTTCCCCTAGCCCATACTTCTCATGCTGCTTAATAAAAACAAGGTTAATTTTTTTCTGTAAGAAGGGTCATGATGTCTGCAACTTATTCTCAAATAATTGAAATAATGCTAATAGTTATGCATGCACACACACCAACACAGAGATAAAGCAAATGTGGCAAAATGTTGAGAATTGGTGAGTCCAAGTAAAAGGTATACTACTACAACTCTTCTGTTGGTTTGAATATTTTCAAGAAAAAACTTGAGGAAATGTAGCTACTTCAGCAGTTTCTTGCAAAGTTAAATGTGCACTTACCACATACCCAGCATTCTTAGGTATCCATCCAAGAGAAGTGAACACAAAGACACATACATGAATGCTTATAGCAGCTTAACTTATAATTGATAAAAACTGGGGTTAGGGGGTGCTCATCAACTAATGAATGGGTAATGGATATATAGTACATCCGATATAGTGGAATATTACTCAGCAGTAAAAGAAAAGATTTACTGACCAGCAGTAACAGGAATGAATCTCAACAGCACTATGAAAAATGGAAAGTCAGACACAGAAGGCTGACCTTATTATTCCACTGTGTGATATTCTAGAAAAGGAAAAACTATGTGGACAGAAATCAGATCAGTGTTTGCTTGGAGCTGGGAACACAGTAAACAAAATGACCGAAAGGGGGTACAAGAGAACTTCTGGGAGTGCTGAAATACTCTGTGTCTTTACTGTGATGGTGATTACACATAAACAGGACTATTAGAAATGTATGTGCAGACAGATGAATTTTTCTATGTGGTAAGTTCTACCTCAATCTAATTTTAAGAAACAGTTGAGAGAAAACAGAAATTCAACTTTTAACTAGTATATTACTTTGCTAGCTCTATTAGTTAAGCTAAAATTAAATATCCTATTTAATTTTTAAAATTAAATAGCCAAATGCAAACTGACTTAGGATACACACTAAAAAGGGAAAGAAAAGAGCCTTCAAACATATAATGAAATTTGTCTTTGTAGGTACATGTAATATATACATGTAAACCTTTAGATGAAACATTGTTTTAAACTAGGGGTTGACACTTTTTTGTAATGGTACAGATTGCAAATATTTTAGATTTTGAGAGCTATATGGGTTCTGTCACAACTATTCAATTCTGCCATTGTAGTAAGAAAGTAGCCATAAATAGTATGTAAATGAATAGGTATGATTATATTCCAATAAAGTTTACTTTACAAAGTAGGCATTACAGGCCATAGGTTGTTGACCGTTGTTTTAGACAATTACAGAAAGTCATGAAACAGTGGTTACAGCAAAAATTCATGCTAGCTCATAAAATGTTCCTTTAATGTATATTGTTTTTTCTACTAGGAGTTAAATATGGGCCAGCGATGTTCAGATACAAGAGGAATTACCTTTGAAGATGTGAAAGTGCCTAAAGAAAATGTTTTAATTGGTGAGGGGGCTGGTTTCAAAATTGCAATGGGAGCTTTTGATAAAACCAGACCTCCAGTAAGTAATATGATTTGATAATCTTTATGTGATTTCTTATGTATTACATTGGGTGGTTTTTTTTTTAACATTGTAAGCTTGGCGTGTATTTCTTTTTTAATATCTGCTTTATAATTATTTTACATTTTAGAATTATTCAATTCTTTTGCTGCCTGTTACAGAAATTATTTTAGCAAATACAAAATTACTGTAATTGCTGCTAGATTTACAGGGGCAGTTTATACTAAGTTTCATCATTCCTGCTGATATGCACAAGGGAGAACCAAAAAACCCAGAATTATCTTCTAGAGGGCAGGCCCCTTGTAGTACAGGCTTCCCTGGCTAGGTGAGTGTTCTAGGGACCCATCTGTATCAGTGTACCAGCTGGCATTGTTGTGAGAGACTGCATTTGGCTTCAGTGAAATTTTTTTGAAGATTCTTTCAAAGCATTTGCGCATTTCATGATGGGTGATTTACGAACACACTCACGCCACGCTGAGTGTTTAGCAGTTTTTGACCCAAAACGACATGATCCCCATGCGCACTCTCCCTAATCACCCTATCTTGCCCGGAGCAACATTTTTTTTTTGTTTCCCCGAAGAAAAAAATCCTCAAAGGGAAACACTGTGCCCAGGTGGAGGAGGCGAAATGAAAAAAAAAGGGCAAAGACATTAAAAGGCATCAAAAATCAGCGAATTCAAAACTTTTGAGTAGTGGGAAAAATGTCTTGACAGGTGTATTGCATCAAATGGAGAGTACTTTGAAGGTGACTGAAGTTTAAATGTAAGAATAAATACACAATATTTTATAAATAAATTCCATTTTTTAGGGGTCTCCCCTCATACTCATTTCTTTTTCACTCATTAGGGATATTTTCCCTGGAAAGCTTTTCTTTGTTAAATTGAAGAAATGATTTGTCTCTAGTGATGATCCTATACCTTACAAGTGTCTTCCATTAATCTTAAATTCATAAGTATATAAATTTAAATGCTGGTGTCCCTCCCCACCCCACCCCCAGTCTCTTGTTGTCTTAAACTATAGGTTACCTCTCTGTATAATCCTTAATTTAGAATCTTAGGCAAATAGCCATTATACTGTGTGTTTTAGAGTGAGCATGAACTTTTGCTTTGTAAAATGTTATGACGCTAGGTAGCAGCTGGTGCTGTGGGACTAGCACAAAGAGCTTTGGATGAAGCTACCAAGTATGCCCTGGAGAGGAAGACTTTTGGAAAGCTGCTTGTTGAGGTAATTTTACTATTGTACTTGCTTTGTTCAAATGCAAATACATTCATTTTCATCTAAATGTTTGAAAATTATTTTTTAAGTACAAACTATTTCTGCTTTGGTAGCAAGAAGATAATGTGATCTATCGGGAAGACTTTCAAGAATAGATTTTCTTTAGACTGCCACTAATTATTGTCAACTGAGGGAATTGTGCTAAGAAGAGAAAAAAGAACAGCCAGTATTTCCTGAATGCCTGTTGTATACCCGACACTGTGCTACACATTTTATTGTCTGCTTCTCCCAGTACTGTGCTTGTTTTGGTAGTATTATAATCTCCATTTAACATTGGGAAACTGAGGCTGAGAATGATTATATAATTTGTCCAAGATCATACAATTTTTATTAAATATTTATTTATTTTTAGAGAGGGGAAGGGAGGGAGAAAGAGGGAGAGAAACGTCAATGTGTAGTTGCCTCATGTGCACCCCCCACTGGGGACCCAGCCTGCAACCCAGGCTTGTTCCCTAGACTGGGAGTAGAACCATCGACCCTTTGGTTCACAGGCTGGCACTCGATCCACTGAACCACACCAGCCAGGGCCAGGATCACACAATTTATACATCACAGATCCAGGACTCCATTTCATGCTCTTAATCTATGTTACTTTTCATGTCTTCTTGATTATCATATAATTTTAGTACTAAAGAGTCCTGTCTTCTATGAAAAGATGCTCAGCATCACTAGCCATCAGAGAGATGCAAATTAAAACCACAATGAGGTACCATCTCACAACAGTCAGAGTGGCCAACATAAATAAATCAACAAACAAATGTTGGTGAGGATGCGGAGAAAAGGGAGCCCTAGTGCACTGTTGGTGGGAATGCAGACTGGTGAGGCCACTGTGGAAAACAGTATGGAATTTCCTCAGAAAACTAAAAATGGAACTGCCCTGTGACCCAGCAATTCCGCTGCTGGGATTATACCCTAAGAACCCTGAAACACCAATCCAAAAGAACCTGTGCACCCCAATGTTCATAGCAGCACAATTTACAATAGCCAAGTACTGGAAGCAACCTAAGTGCCCATCAGCAAACGAGTGGATCCAAAAACTATGATATATTTACACAATGGAATTCTATGCAGCAGAGAGAAAGAAGGAGCTTATACCCTTTGCAACAGCATGGATGGAACTGGAGAGCATTATGCTAAGTGAAATAAGCCAGATGGTGAGGGACAAATACCATATGATCTCACCTTTAACTGGAACATAATAAATAGAAGAAAAAAGGAAACAAAATATAACCAGAGACATTGAAGTTAAGAACACTCTAACAATAGCCAGAGGGGAGTGGGGAGGGGACAGTGAGGAGAGGGGATTATAGGAACTACTATAAAGGACACATGGACAAAATCAAGGGGGAGGGTGGAGGTGGGGGAGGGAGGTGGGTTCGGCTGGGGTGGGGTGGAAGGATGGGGAGAAAAGGCATACAACTGTAATTGAATAACAATAAAAATTTTAAAAAAAGAAATTAAAAAAAATAGTCTTGGCTTCCATGAATTTCCAGGGAAATGTTTAACTCTTATCTCTTCAAGTATTGAAGAGATGTATCATTTATATTGTCTCCTGTAACTCTCTGTAGGTTGTACACTGAACACCTCCTGTTTCTGTCCCCATGTGTCAGTGGTTCTCAAACTGATGAAAATCGATTTATTTTTAATTTCTGATCGTGGACCATTATTTTTGTAAATACAAGAATGTCACAATATCAAGTTGTTATAAAGGTTTCTAAATGTTTGCTCTTACTTTCTATACCATGAACCAGTAACAGTTTGTGGACTGGTTCACAGATCAAATGTGGATTAGTGCTGCTCTGTGTCCATTAAACCTCAGTTTCATTATTTATCTCTCTATGCTATATTCTAGATAATTTTTCCAAAAAGTTTTCCAGTTCTCTGATCCTGTGCCTTATCTGCTACTTACTCCTATCTGCTGAATTATTTAATGACTTTTTTATTTACAGAAGGTATATTCAGTCCTTTTTCGGTTCCACCCCTTCTTTTTTATGGTGTCCTGGTTTTTTAACATAGCTTCTCTTTCTCTTGTCTCCTTAATTACATAAAAATACTTCCTTTATAGTCACTTTCAGATTTTCTTGTGTTATATCCAAGTTCTTAGGGTATTAATCTTTGGGTCTGTTGCATTTTCTACTCTGTTATGGCCAGTTATTTTCTACCCCCTCCCCATACCCTCCTCCACATCCACGCATCCCCTCCACAGTCACCACAGTGTTGTCTGTTGTCTGTGTGTTCTCTCCCTTAATCTCTGCTTGTAAGTTTATCCACAGCAGGTATTATCTTCAGTGCATTGTGGTAGCATCCTAGAGATTGACTTTTATCCTTTTTTGTACTTTTATCAGGTACCCCAGAGATTTCACCATTTCAAGAGCTGGTTTTTCTTTCTTTCTTTCTTTTTTTTTGCATTAATTTTCTCCACTTAGGAATCTTGACCCACAGAGGCTGTACACAGTAATTCCACAGTTTAAGAGATTCATTTCTGTTTTTGAGCCTTTCAGGCAGTCTCCTGGGCAAGATACAAGCTCTGTGGCCTTCCCACCCTCATGAGCAGAGACTTTTAGTTCTCTAGAAAGAAGCTCTTTTCCTAGGTACTTTTTCTTTGCATTCAGGGAATCTCAATTTTAGCCCCTTATCTTCATGCTTGCATTCAAGTCTCCTGTTCTTGTGTGTTCATTAAAACTCCAGCTATTCTCCCATTGAACCCAAATCTCAGTCTGATTTTTTCCCCCTTCTTTGTGCTATTTATTCTCAATTAGCATTTACATTCCTTCTTGGAGGTACCTGGGGATTTGTTTCTTTCCTTAAGCTCTTTTTTTTTTTTTAATGAAGCATTTCTTTGTGGCCAAAAATACAGTTTACATTAGCTCATTCATATTGCTGGAACTGCATAAATACAGATTGGCAAAATATATGTACTGACTTAGTTTAGCTTACTCTTGAATAAATAATGACTACAAATACTAGTCAGTGCAGCTCTGTCATCATTTACAGGTCTTCATTCCTATAGGACTTCTTTTAATGTGCCTTATTTTAAAGCATATGTCCCATTCTGTATTCATTATAATTTATATGATACAGTATAAGTAAAATTAACTAATAAAACTTATCTATAGTCCCAGTGTTCAGAGATAAGTACAGTGGACATTTTGCTCTATATTCCTTCTCCATAAATACATTTTTCCAAATCTGTAACTGTACTATGTATTTGAATTTCTCAGTTATCAGTATGTGATGAACATATATCCATCCTATCATATATCTTGGCCGTACAACTCATACAATTCCATGAATTGTATCTGTTACTATCTCTTAGTGAAAGTATCCATCTTATGTCTCCTATTTGATTATGGATCTCTAGAAGATAGGAGGCATCTTTTATTTGTCCTTGGCATGGCACTCACTTTCCCCTGTCAACATCTGGTACTCGTTATTATTATTCACTATATGTAGCAATTTTCTTTAAAAATCCTAGAAGAGGCTCAAAGGATATATACAGTTTTCATAGAATTTGTGCTAAAAGTGCATAACTTCATTCCAACCCTAAGAGAACATCAGACAAACCCAAATTAGTACAGTCTACAAAAATAACCAATCAGTACTCATTAAAAATGTCAAGGTCATGAAAGACAAGGCAAGACTGAGGAATTGTACCAGACTGGGGAAGATTAAGAAGAAATAACACCTAAACTCAGTTAGAATTATATTTGGGGTCCTTGAAAAGAAAAATGACATTAGTAGAAAACTTGGCCAAATTTGAATGAAGTTTATAGTTAAGTTGATAATACAATACCAATGTTAATGTCATATTATTGGTAAGTGTACTGTGATTTTGTAATATGTTAACATTGGAGGAAGCAGAGTATAACTTTTTAAGTCTAAGATTAGTTTAAAAGTTTTAAAAAATTAGGAGAAAACCTTTTAAATTAGTGATATTCTTAAACTTTTTTATTTTTAATTCTAGCACCAAGCAATATCATTTTTGCTGGCTGAAATGGCAATGAAAGTTGAACTAGCTAGATTAAGTTACCAGAGAGCCGCTTGGGAGGTTGATGCTGGTCACTCAAATACCTACTATGCATCTATTGCAAAGGCATTTGCTGGAGATATTGCAAATCAGGTAGCTACTGATGCTGTGCAGATTTTTGGAGGCGCTGGATTTAATTCAGAATATCCTGTGGAAAAACTAATGAGGGATGCCAAGATCTATCAGGTAACATTAAAAATAATTTTTTTTTGTTTTTTAGGAAACCATGTGTCTATAGATGACAATAGATTGTGACCATTTAGAGCAGGAGTGTCAAACTCATTTTCACCGGAGGCCACATCAGCCTCGTGGTTGCCTTCAAAGGGCCAAAATAATTTTAGGACTATATAAATGTAACTACTCCTTAACTGTTAAGGAGTTGAAATTACATTTGGCCCTTTGAAGGCAACCGCGAGGCTGATGTGGCCCCTGGTGCAATTGAGTTTGACACCCCTGGTTTAGAGATTTTATGCTACTAGTAATTATAAA
Organism: Desmodus rotundus; assembly: GCF_022682495.2. Classification (NCBI taxonomy): domain Eukaryota; kingdom Metazoa; phylum Chordata; class Mammalia; order Chiroptera; family Phyllostomidae; genus Desmodus; species Desmodus rotundus. Next base: position 53,861,006 of record NC_071389.1, read on the forward strand.
TGACACCATAGATGGTTTTAAGTTGAAGTTTTTAGAACTAATTAACAGAAATGAGAATGTTATCTTTAAGTATATGCCTCAAGAGAAAATAGGTTAACAAAGTAAATGGTCTAGACATATGCATGGGTCTAGATCAGCCTTCGAGTCTTGACATCCTAACTAATTGTAACTCACCCTTTGCTCTCTGAAAAGTATGCATAGCAGTTGTTTATGTATGTATGTATGTATGTATGTATGTATGAAACACTACCTGATTATTCCCAACACCACAAGATACAGTTTTATTGATTTTAGAGGAAGAGGAAGGGAGGAGGAGAGAGAGAGAGAGAAACATCAATATGTTGTTGCACTTACGTATGCATTCACTGATTGATTCTTTTAAGTGGGTTCGATCCCTGTTTAGGGATCGAACAACCTTGGCATATTGGGACGATGCTCTAACAAGCTTAGCTACCTGTCCAGGGCAGTATGCATAGCAATCAAAATTAAATTACTTTATTTTGAACCCTGCCTGACAATGATTGAATTGACTGAAAGCGTAATTAGGAGTAAAAAAACCAACATGAGGAGACAGGTATAGATAATTCTGTTTTCTAGATTAAATTGGTGGTTAGAAAAATTTAAGAGATGAGAGTAATATAGTAAATTAGATATAAATGCACACATTCTCTGCATGTAGCTTAAGTAAGTATAACCCATGTTCTTCATTATCTCATCCCTTGCTTCCTTCTACCTCCAAAACTATTTGAGAAATCCAGGCATTTGAATTCTAGTAGTAGAACCTTAGAATGCTTGAGTGAGAAGGAAACGTAGACATAGTACAGCCTCTCAATTTAGACATGAAAAAAGTGAGGGCCAGAATCTGTGCTGTATCCAAAGGTACAGGTTTATCTGGTGATACTATCCTTCTTCTGCAGCCTATAATTATAATTATTACAATTATCAACCATTTAACTTTTCTCTGCCATCTGAGAGATGAACTAACAAGTTGCTAGGATTAAAAGTTCCAACTGGAAGTGAGGGTTGGCTACTAGGAAGTGAACAAAACCAAATCTGTCCAGCATCATTTTCTTTAGCAACTCTGTTCCTTAGGCAGCAAGAGAAAAAATTAGATGTAAGAGTAGGAATAGAAAATGACTAAAGGTAACAACTAGCTAAAAACAGTTCAGAAAAATTGGAGAAATAGTTTAGCAATTTCAAAATTTAGATTTCCTAGACTTCTTTGAAATATTAATATTTGATTTTTAAGACTCTTCCAAAGTTTTGGTAAATCACTTATATAATAATTTAAAATCTTTACAGAATTATATATTTGCATGGGTGTCACAGTCAGATTTTGAATCACTATACCACATATGGTTTGACTCAGTTGGGTATTACAGTGGAGCTTACAGTACTTTCCAAAATATTGAGTAAATTGAAGTATTTGTGTACTGAAGACATTTAACCTACCTGTATATTTTTTCCCTTGCAGATTTATGAAGGTACAGCACAAATTCAAAGGCTTATTATAGCTCGTGAACACATTGGCAAGTATAAAAATTAACAGGATCGCTGTAGAGCCCTGGGTGGTGTGGCTCAGTTGGTTGGAGCTCTGTTCAGTACACCAAAAGGTCTTGGGTTTGATCCCTGATTGAGGCATGTTCGGGAGTCAACTGATCAATGTCTCCGTCTCTCTCCTCCTCCCTCTCTAGTAATAAAAATTCTCCTTCAAAAAAAAATTACTTGGGGAAAAAATTACTATAGAAACATGATCAATAGAACATAATCCACTATTTAAGCTACAGAAAAAAGAAAGGGCTTCAAGATTTTTCCCAGTGAAAATCTTAAAATAAGTGCTCTTAAGTAAACATATGCAACTGATTCTAATAGTAATTTTACCTTTGTTTAACTTTATGACTTTCCTCAAATAGATTTGGTTTCACTAAAATTATGTGTTGTTCTTAGTACCACTGTACTTGAATTATATTAACCTGAAAAATACATTTGTTTTGTTATTTTGACCCTTTAAAATTAAAGTAGCAGAAGTTCCTTGGAATGTCAATATTTTCCCAATGACAGAGACGTGGGTTGATAAAAGTACTCAGGATGTTTTAAAATTTACATTGAGAAAACATTGTAAGATGTGGATGCCATCAAATAACTTGCCAGTGACTTTCTAGACTTAATGATATTGTAGTAGAGTAGTTCATTTTGCTACAATTTGGAAAGTATTTGTTTTCAGTTTGTACAGTGATAGTAAAAAATTCGATGTTCATATTCTCTCATTATACAACAAACAGGTTACTTGAAAATGTGTTTAATTCTGAGCCCACATTTCACTTACCTTATTTAAAATCAATCAGTAAAATTTGCTTTAAATTATTTCTGTATGACTTCATTGGTCTGTGGATAGCCTTTGGTCTATTGTACACAATCGTACTTCATCTGCATACATTCTGAAAAGAAACTTAAATAAAAGTGTTCAGTACTCATTAGTGTATCTGTATTCTTTCCAGGAAGTATTATTACTTCGTGTAATAGTGGATACCTAATTTATGTATTATGATGGGGAAAAAGTCACATTTTGATTTTGAACTGCATGAAGTTACCTGCCCATTTTTCATGAGATTATATTATGAGATACCTCAGAAAATACAAATACAAAATAATGTAAGAATCAACATCTGTGGCCCTGACTGGTGTGGCTCAGTTGGTTGGGCATTGTCCTGCAAAGGGAAAAGTTGCTGGTTCTATTCCAGGTCAGGGCACGGTACAAGAGGCAACTGATTGGTGTTTCTCACATTGATGGTTCTCTCCCTCTCTTTGTCCTTTCCTTCCTCTCCCTCTCTAAAAATAAATAAATAAAACCTAAAAAAAAAGAAAACCCCAACATGTGTGAAATTCCTTTGTAAATTGTAACATCATTTCTTTGAACATCAAATGCTGCTAAAATATGTTATACTTAATGGTGTTTCTGACACTACTTCTGATTTTCCAATTCTGACACCAGCGGTACAGTTCAGTCCTATTCTGATATTAATTCAGAATAGTTAGCATGAGACTGCACAGGTTTGAGGACTAAGTACCGCAAGACTACCCTCATTTCATACATTAGTCACAAGTCCTGGTTCCCCAGGCTACCCACACTTCTGTCCAATTTTGCCGTAAATTTAGGTATTCCCAAACCTCCATCCTCAGGTTTTACAATTTGTGTGAATGGCTCACAGAACTTAGGAAAACACTTCACTTACATTTACTAGTTTACTACAACGGATATTACTAAGGAACAGCCAAATGGGAGAGATGCATAGGGCCATATATGGGAGAACACAGAGCTTTCATACCTTCTTCCAGTGCACCATCCTCCAAGCTTGTCAGTGTATTCACCAACCTGGAAGCGTTTTTGAGGCCCTGACGGATATGGCTCAGGTGGTTGGGCGTAGTCCTGGAAAGCCAAGGGTTGCTGGTTTTATTCCAGGTCAGGGCACATACCTGGGTTGTGGGTTCCCTCCCTGGTTGGGGTACATACTAGAGGCAGCCAGTTTTTCTCTCCCTCTCTCTTTCCCTCTTATCGCTGAAAAGAAATCTTTTTTAAAAAAGAGTATGTATAGGGAATCTTTAGCCCCAGAGGTCAAGGATGGGGCCAAGTCCCACCTCTTAGTCAGCTAGTGCTGCCTTAACAAAATGCCACAGACTGGGTAGCTTAAACAACAGAAATGTATTTTCTTAACAGTCCTGTAAGCTAGAAGTCCAAGATCAAGGTGCCATCTGGGTTGGTTTCTGGTGAGGGCCTCTCCTGGGTTATAGACCTCACTGTCTGTGCTTATGCATGAGGAGAGGGAGCTCTGGTGATACTCTGTCTTGTTATGAGGAAGAGACAGTCCTATTAGATTAGGTCTTTGCCCTTATAACATTCAACCTCAGTTGCCTCTCTGAGGGCCCTGTCTCCAAATGCAGTCACATGGGGAAAAGTTAGGGCTTCAAGATACGAATTTGGGGAGGGGATGGGGTGGAGGAAGACAATTCAGTCCATTACACTACCCTTTAACTATTTAGTCTTTCTGGTGGCCAGCTTTTTCTAAGAGACCCACTCAGAATCACCCAATTTGCATAAACTTAATGTATGATCTTTTGAAAGGGGCTCATTATGAGTAGCGAACTCCTATCAAAAAATTCCAAGGATTTAGGAACTCAGAGCCAGGGACTGGGGAACAAAGGCCAAATACATATTCTATACCACACTAAATTATGAAAATAAAAATCAAATCTTTTATAAAAGATTTAAGTGACTATTTCAATGCTCAATTATGAAATTGTATTTTAGTGGCACAGCCAGAGATTGATGAGATTTAGAGACTTTCTAATACCCTAAATTGGGTATTACATAGAAATTAGAAGTTAAATAAAATATATACATTCCAAATGCTGATTTGAATTTATAAACCACAAGTCTAAAAATGTACCTACCAATTCTAAATATAAAACTTCTAGATAAAAAATGTGTTCCAAAGCCATATAATGAGAATATTTACTGAAGTACCCTTGTAATAAGTATTAATCAACTATTGTACATAACTAGCAATTAAGACTTGGTCACAACTGAACTTAAGCTACTTTAAAAAGTGAACAAATATTTGCTAGTTGACCCTTGAACAACTCAAGGGTTAGAGGCAATGAACCACCCACCCACTTCTACCCTTGTGCAGTTGAAAATTGCTAATAACGTTTGACTCCCCCCAAAATTCATTACTAATAGCATATTGTTGACCTGAAACCTTACTGAGAACATAAACAGTCCATTAACACATATTTTGTGTATCATATGTATTATATATTCTTTCAATAGAGTAAGTTAGAGAAAAGAAAATGTTATTAAAATCTTAAGAAAAAAATCATAAGGAAAAGAATACATTTACAGTTCTGTATGTATTTATTGGAAAAAAATCCACACGTAAGTGGACCAATGCTGTTCAAACCCAGGTTGTGTAAGGGGTCATCTGTATATTGAAGTGCCTCATCAATCTGAAGGGCAGAGATGGAGTCAGTGTTAGAAAGGGACTAGAACCCAAATAGTCTAGCAATCCATGAAATACCATTTTTCTAACTTGCAACTCTACTACTTGCTGGCATGTTTCATTCTTTCTTGTTCCGCAGCCTAGCTTTCTCTGCTGCTTTGGTCTCATGATAGAACAAGATCTAGTGTTTATATATTAGATTTTCCACTACTTACAAGCTGACTACTAGGGCAATTACAGCCAGAAGGGTAGGTAAAGTCATAAACTATAAACATGATCGTTAGTTGTGTCCATCTGTGAATTGATGGTTCTTGGAACAGGAATTGTTTTATAAAAGATTTGATCAGTTTATGGCAATTCTAATGGATGTTTAAGGAATTTGCCAGTGTCATTAATTTGCATAATGGGAGAAGAGATTATTCCAAAACTCCTCTGATTAAAAAATAGATGGCTGTTTATATGGTCCCCAGAATGACATCCATTAATATGAATATATTACCCATTATCAAGTAGTACAAAATGCCTTTGAAGATTAAAGATTAAGTTCTATAGGCAACAGTGTTTTTCTTAATTGAATTTATTGGGGTGACACTGGTTAACAAAATTATACAGGTTTCAGATGCCCAATTCCAACACCTCGTCTGTATACTGTATTGTGTTCACCACCCCAAGTCTTCTTCCATCACATATATTCCCCCTATATCCTCCTTTACTTCTCCCAACCTCCCCTTCACTCCCTGCAATCACCACACTGTTGTCTGTATCCAGGAGTTTGTTTTCTTTTGGCTCATGCCCTCCAGCCCCCCACTGCTATCACCTGCTATCTATAGTCTGTCTCTATTTTGATTAATTCATTTTCTTTATTAGATTCAACTTATGAGTGAAATTATATGGTATTTGTCTTTCTCTGACTGGCGTATTTTACTTAGAATATTGCTCTCCAATTCTATCCATGCTGTTGCAAGGGTAAGATTTCCTTTTGGGGGGCCAAGTAGTATTCCACTATATAAATGCACATCTTTTTAATCTGCCCATCTACCAGACAACAATGTTTTTATTGTTGTTTAAGCACATGTTAAACATTTCATTGAACTCAGTGGATGAGGAGACTAAAATGTTAAAACTGGTAAAAGGGAAAATTTGAAGAACAGACATACAGGGAGTTAGAAATGTTAGAAATGTCTATTAGCAAAAGAATTTGCTAATAGATATAAGACTGGCTTATAACCTATAGGGCAATAAAATCTAAAGTGGTCATCTTTTCCACAGAGCAGAAATCAGTTGAAGTTCATCTTTCATTTGCATTACTCTCAATTTTCTACAATTTAACTTCTAACGTTACAGAGTTGTATGACAGCCTAGCCAATAGAAAGACAATCACAGGTATATACCCCTTCAGAAAATACCCAGAGCACCCATTAGACAATACCTAGCACTTCACTAAAAGATTGCTCAGACTGGTGTGGCTCAGTGGGTTGGGGGTCACCCCACAAACCAAAACATTGATGGTTTGATTCCTGGTCAGGGAACATGCCTGGGTTGCAGGCCAGGTCACTGTCTCTCTCCCTGTCTTCCTCCCTCCCTTCCCCTTTCTCTAAAAATCTAATCTTTTGACTAAAATAAAAGGCTACTCAGTAATTTCTTTTATCCATTTCTAAGTCTTTGACAATGTTTCTTGAAAGTCTCTTCCCTGAGATCATAATCTGCCAAGATTATTTTTGACTACAAAAAAAGCAGGTGTGACCTATTGACCTAGATACAGCAAGAGTCCAGTCCAGTAACATCTATACATATTTTCATTTTGCTCACCGTTGTTCCCCAGAACCTACATAAATATTTGGCATCCAATACATATTCGCTAAATAAATTTTTAAAATAGGAAGTGAGGCTTGTTTTTCATCTCTTCAGCAATTACTGACTCAATCTTAATCTTAATTTTTCAAGTCTGATGCTTGTATTAGTCTTATTTTGACCATCGCTTTTCCTAGGAGATCTGATCACCCCATCTCTCCCTTGGTTTCTCTCACCCCTCCACGACCCTCCCCCATCTGATTTAGAGGCTAAAGATGGGGAAATCACATTAATATTTAATAAGGCAGACTTTGTAAAATAAAAGTATTAGGGTTAGAGATGGTTATCACTGAATGATAAAAGGCTCAACTCACCAGAAATGGTTAATTCTAAAATTACACAATTTCAATAATGGAGCTTCAAACTATAAATGGAAATAACAAAGTTACAGGGAGAAACAATGAAATCTATCACTGTAGATTCAACACTCTCAATTATTGATAGCCCATACATATCACACTCAGGAACCCTATTCCAAATTGTTACTAAATGCAACATTTTAAGGGGATGTGGTGCCAATTTTCTCTAAGGGGTGTTCAAAAACGCTTAAGTATTAAAGACCTAAGAAAGCACAAATGAGAACAGCTCTAACACGCCCAGCAAATCTGAATTCTGTGGAAAGCTCTTAAAAGGAAGAGGGATATTTCTGTTTTCTAAAGTTATTTCCAAAACTTCAGCTATTAGCACTTCCTGAAGAAGTGGGGGGCGGAGGAAGGTGAGGGAGCCGACAGAGAATGGACAAGGCAAACTGAAGTGAAATATGAACACTTCCTTAAGTCCCTCAAAAAACATTTATTGAACACTTACTACATGCAAAAATTCTGATTACCAGCCATTTCAAATCTTCAGAATACAAAGAGCCCTAAGAACAAGTAATTTCTTAAAAGTAATCGAGATATTTAAACATTACTTAAAACTGTTCTGGACCAATCGATGTGATCACGAGACGAGAAAAGAGGGTCCAGAGACTTTGGGTACAGGCAGCGATGACAGCTAAAAGCAGACGGTGGGGTCCTGCGGCAGCGATGGAACAGGCGGCAGTTAGGTCAACTAAGTGGGGCCTCGGAGGGGACCGGAAGGGCTCTTCTGCGCAGGCGCGTGCCGCCAAAATACACCCAGGAAAGGTCGAATTTTCCTTTTCGCTTTCAGACATGGTGAGTGTGGCTGTGTCTTGCGCTGCTGTCCAGATAGTTTGAGAAGGAGGCTGGGTAGGGTAATATTGATCAGTTCAGTGGTCGTAGCGTGGTTTACTAAGTATTTGAGAATGGTTGGGTAAAGGCACAGACCCTGGAATGTTTTTTAAGGGCTCAGAGAGGCTGAAGTATTACTCAGCGTTTTCTACAGACCTCGTGGGCGCGGTTGCCGCTTTTAATTTTATCCAGGTTTCTTCCTGTTCGGCAGGCCTCAGGATTCAAAGGCCTAATTTCTTAATCCCGCAAAACCAGGCCGATAGGCGGTACTTTTTATATTCCACATGCATACGTATCTTTTTTAGGGCTCAATCTTTAGAATTGCAACTGGCATGGTAGTAAACTTAAAATGGGATCTAAAGCAAATGTACTATTTAATTTACTTCGGTAATCGTCATGACCTACTTATAATGAGTACATTGCCATCTCAATCACGAAATAAAGGTAAATGTGGAGAAATAGAGCAGCATGCTAATCACCTGGGGGCTGGTTGCAAATGCAGAACCTGAAGCTGGAGAGGGACTTGATTGATCAATGAAATTAACTTGGGGTTTGAAGAAAATGTTTTGAAACCTAAGTGAATTTTATTTTAATGCTCTCGCTTGCTTTTTGCGACATGCAAACCATAAGTTGTCTTGAAATGCAAAGTTTTGATATTTTCTTGTGTTAATTTTACTCTTTGAGGGAAAGATAAGCAATACATAAAGGTAATTTTGGGGTCTATGATGAGCTGGCATGTATTCTGAATCTGAAGTTGATTACGACTACTTTAGCTCTAGAATTACTCTGAGACCTCAAAAATACCTGAAGTATAGTGAGGGCTCTGGGGTCAAACATTAAAAGATAACCTTTTATGAAATCACTTTTATTTTGAAAGGGCACACCGCAGAAGGATGTTGTTATCAAGTCAGATGCACCTGACACCCTATTACTGGAGAAGCATGCAGATTATATTGCATCCTATGGCTCAAAGAAAGATGATTATGTATGTATGGTTTTATGTTGCAAGTTTATTTCAAAGAAGTCAGATTATTCTCCATAAGCACTCAGTAGGTAGGTCATTATGGCCCATGTTTCTTAAAAATGGTATCCAACTCCTGCATTCCAAGGACTGAAGATAATGTCCTTGAAGTGCAGTGAGGACTACCGATAGGTAATCGAGGTTGAATATACATCAAAATTGTCAGTATGTACTTAGAGTCTGTGAAAACTAGATTCCTGTCTTGCCCAGATTTCAAGAGGTTTGAGAAACGACAGATTTCTACTTTGGTAGTTGAGGTGATACTTTCAAGGTCAATGATGTGTTGGCATGTATTACCTGAATTTATGGCTGATGTGTAATAACACTAGCTCTAGAATTATGCTGAGACCTCGAAAAACTCACCTTGAGTTTTAAACAATGTAGAGCAGTTTTTCTCTGGGACAATTGAAAAGTAGGAAACAGCCCAGCTGAAAGTAAATATTTTTCCCTGTAGCGTCCAAGCAGCTGTGTTGTTTTATCATCTTGGGAAACACCTAGTATTGATAAATTCTTGTGATTGGTTCCCATAACTAATTATGGGGGGATTAGGACAACCTTTTCTTTTTTCTGCCTTCTTGCTGCATGACTAAGGGATTAGGGCTTGACTTATTCCTGCCTTTTCTACTGTTTACCTGCTGCTTTCTTTAAACCTTGACTTCAGGATAACAGCAAACCACTAACCCCACCCATGTGGTTCAAAACATCTTAAACTGTAGCATGTTTCTGGAATAATCCTCATAGCAGGTTTTATTTCTCCTTGATTAGCCATTGTTACCAGTTTTATCTTTTACCTGTGATTATTTTGGTTTTCAAGAATTTGTATCATGTACTAGCAGGTATTGCATATGTTTGTACAGAGTCCATATATTAAAAGAGTGAATATCTAATAAATCCAATGTAGATACTGTGAAAGAAATGTTCTCCCTGAACTTGTGTCTTTTTCTGACTTAGACTTCTGCTTGGCTCCTGGGAAAGATTAAAGTGCTATTTGTATAGTCACAAGTGAATTACATATTTCTCAGATAGTGAGCTCTCTACCCCAACCCCAAATTTGAGAGCTACAAATTTAAGCTCATAGCTGTTGACAGGATTAAATGTTTTTGTGTTCAGTTCATAACCCAGCATCAGTTCAAACTGACATGGTAAAGTAATTTGTATTTTAGGAATACTGTATGTCTGAGTATTTGAGAATGAGTGGCATCTACTGGGGTCTGACTGTAATGGATCTCATGGGACAACTACATCGCATGAATAGAGAAGAAATTCTGACATTCATTAAGTCATGCCAACACGAGTGTGGTGGAATAAGTGCCAGTATCGGACACGATCCTCACCTTTTGTACACTCTGAGTGCTGTCCAGGTAAATACTAATTAAATTTAGTGGTCACGATGGTGCATGCTCTTACCTGAGAGTGAGGAAATTGGAACAAGGAAGGCAACAGAATGAGTATGTGAAAAAGTTAGCCTAAGTTTTGCAAATGCAATCTAATTCTACAAGGTCAGTGATGTCATGGCATGTATTAGCTGAATTCAAAGTTGATGCAAATTCTAAAATTACACTGAGACCTTGAATGGTAAAATGTTAAGTGTATATAAATATTTGAGAATAACTAGGTGGAATTAAAAATGTTTTAATTTTGATATAGAAGATCCACAAATAGGGGGTTAAAGTCTACAGAAGTTAGGCTATTTAAGAGCCTTAAAATTTGAAGTTGCAATTTATATGTAGAAAAAATGCTTTTAAAAGTTTGGGTTTGTTGATGATACTATAACTTTGTTGCATAGAAGATTACATATTTGAGAAAGGTTTGCAATATGTGTAGACAAAAGGACATGCTTGATAACTTAAAAGGTAGTTGAGGAAAAACATTAGATCAAACTTACCAGGGTTGAAGATGTATTGATTTATGTTTTTGTTTTGTTTTTGGTTATAGATTCTTACTCTCTATGATAGTATTAATGTTATTGACATAAATAAAGTTGTGGAATATGTTCAGAGTCTACAGAAAGAAGATGGTTCTTTTGCTGGAGATATATGGGGTAATGTCAGTTTAATCCATGCTACCCAAAATTCCAATATGGAAATGTTTTGTTGTAGTGATAAGCTTTGCTGCATATTTTTAAGTACAATTAATCAGAAGCTTTGCTAATTTATGAAAGATTTAAGCTTTTCATCTTTTCAGGTCCCACTAAGCAGCTGGTCTAACTGGAGTTAATAGTCTGCTGGAAGTTCCAGCATGCACTGTGCTAGTTATATCAGCATACAGGAGCACTGGAACAGAGGGGGCCAGTCTAAAAGATAAGGTAGGTGAATGTTTTCCCCCAATATTTGGTGGCTTTGTAAAGTTTAAAAAAAAAAAAAACCAAAAAAACTGCTTACTGGCAGGGGAAAATTATTCAGAAACTTTACAAACTTACTGAATATTTAAGTGGAGGGAGGGAATAGCATTTTACTTGATAAATGTATTTAGACAATCTCTACTTTAGGGCTGAATACAGTGCAGGCCGAGAGACCAGCTGCTTCATGGGATGTGAAAATCTACTTTTGTATACTAGGGTAAGTTATAAGAAATTGACTAGTCCTTTGGGCTCTGTACATTACCTTCCCTTTCTGGGCACTATATAAGCAACTGAAGATAATTTGCTGCATTTTTGAGAAAGTATTTTTCCAGTTCTTAGTTTCCTTAGAAGTAAAATGATTTCACTTGGAATTTAGCTTACCTTCTGGTGACCTAAAAGTAAATTTTAAGCTTGAATTTAACTGTGGTAGTTGTACAGAATAACTTGTATATATTATGATCAGAAGCCTCTAGTAACATTTAAGTTTTGGTTTGGTCTTTTATTTTTAGGAGAAATTGATACAAGATTTTCTTTTTGTGCGGTGGCAACTTTGGCTCTATTGGTAAGTTATGACAATTGTATTGGAATTAATTAATGTCTATGGTTACTTGAATTTAATAGGGATTTTTTTTTCTGTTTATAGGGGAAGCTGGATGCTATTAATGTGGAAAAGGCAATTGAATTTGTTTTATCATGTATGAACTTTGATGGTGGATTTGGTTGTAGGCCAGGTTCTGAGTCCCATGCTGGGCAGGTAATTCACTATACAGATTAAAATTCATTAATAACAATTTTAGTTTTTGTTAAATATGAATGCAGTTAATTTGAGTGTAATATATATGTGGGATGTTAATAATAGTTGCTAATTACTGAATAAGGAAGGCTGCTTTTTTTAAAAAAAACAACAGTTTGCTTTGTATACATTCCCCTGTTGGTGAAACACTGTCCCAGTCAAACATAAGTAGGTTTGTAATCACCAAAAATACATTTTGATTTTTCTTAGTTTCTAAAAAGCAATTGAAAATGTTTTGTTCCTATTTTGAATAAAACTATTTGCTTGTGTCAGACAACATTGTATACATGTAAATAGTTGTGACATAAAATATGACTTTAGCCATGGAGAAGTTTTGACAATATTTCATTGCAAAGTTGGATCCTGGTAATAGTATGCTTGGATTCCCCCCCACCCCCCAATAATACAGTGACATTTCCAAGTTTGCAGTTCTAACTGTTCAAGTGTTACTAAGTTTTTATGTAAATTGGAGTTTTAATTGGGTAGTTTTTACCACTTACTGAAAATTATTATATACATACACTTTATGTCTGTAATTTTAGATCTATTGTTGCACAGGATTTCTGGCTATTACTAATCAGTTGCATCAAGTAAATTCTGATTTGCTGGGTTGGTGGCTTTGTGAACGACAGTTACCTTCAGGTGGACTGAATGGAAGGCCAGAGAAGGTATTGTTTCAATAAGATAAACTGTTCTAATAATAATCTTTAGTGAGTACTACTTTATCTTAGCTCTTACAATACTGCTCTTGTAAATTAATAATTTTTATCTTCTGTTACAATTTTTCTGTTGTATCTCCAAAAAGATGGCCCTTGTGAAAGTAAAATAGCTGGGGTTGAAATGCCTCTGAGACCTGGTGACCATTTACAAGACCACACGGTATTTACCATAGGGAAGGGAGTTTGGGAGAGTAATAAAATAGGGAGTCAGATACATGGTGATGGGAGATGGTTTGACTCTGGGTGGTGGGCATACAATGCAGTATACAGATTATGTATCATAAATATGTACACTTGAAACCTATATAACCTCATTAACCAAGGTCACACCAGTAAATTTACTTGGAAAAAAAAAAAATCCAGGTGGAGAGCTAAACCTTGTGAAAAAAAGACACTTGAAGGAAGGATGTGCATGGTACCTTCTGGTGTTTACAAATCTGTCTTTTGATCATTCCTAGGCTGAGGTAGACTTATATTTGTGTTCACACATAATCTGAATTCTTAAATGGTCTTTCTCCCCTTTTTATTTCTGGGTGAATATCAAGTTATGCATTAAAGGGTTTATGTCTGGGAGTCAGACTCCTGTTAAGTGAACACATTCATCTAGCATAGAAATCTCCATGTTGGCTGTGGCTGGTGTAGCTCAGTGGATTGAGCACGGGGCTGCGAACCAAAGGGTCGTAGTTCGATTCCCAGTCAGGGCACATGCCTGGGTTGCAGGCCAGTTCCCAGCAGGGTGGGGGCAGGGGGTAAGAGGCAACCACACATTGATGTTTCTCTTCCGTGTGAAAGGCAAACACTGATGTTTCTTCCTCTCCCTTCTCTGAAATCAGTAAACCTCTTTGGGTGAGGATTTAAAATACTGTTAAAACGTTTCATTCAAACTTTTTATCTTTGGTGGGTTTTTTTAGAAGAAAAAACTAATTTTTGGTACTTGGATTTGAAAGAAGGGAAATAATTTTCCTTCGGTGTGTTTAGCTCTCATACATTATTCTCTAAACAGTTTTGTTTAGTTCTCACACATTGTGTCTATAAAGGCCAGATAGGAAATATTTTCAGCATTGTAGGACATACAGTCTTACTGCAGCTAAACTACCCTGAAGAGCAAATGCTCCCATAGATCAGCGGTTTTCAGTTGCTGTGCTGCAAGAATTTTTAAGACATGCAATACCTGACTAGTTACAGGGACTGACCTCTTTTCTTCTGGGTTGTCAAATTAAAAAATGACAATAGCCAACACAACAGTAGCTCTCTACTGTGATTGTTATATCAGCAAAAAATGTATTTTTTGGTGTGCCACAGGATTTTAGTGATTTTTCTGTGTCATGGAATGAAAAAGGTTGAAAATGGCTGCCACAGACAATAAGGAATATATAGGCATAGCTATTTTGCAATAAAACTATGGACACGTTTGTACTTCTTAGGATTTTTCCCATCAGAAAACTTACTTAAAATTACATTTGTAAAAACTGTTCTTTGGTTGTCTAGGTTTAACTCGAGCTATATAGCTTGCTGGGCCTTGACCTAAAAAAAAAAAAAAAATAGGGCCCGGTGGTTCTTACATCATTTTTGTTTACTTTTACTTCCTTAATATTTCCAAGTAAGTTGGGGAGGGGTGCATAGGGAAATAATCAGGTGGTTTCTACTTAAGATCCTATTGAAAACCTGAGTAACTTTTTTTTTTTAAGATTTTGTTTATTTTGAGATAGGAAAGGGAGGGAGAGAGAGACAGTTGACCTCTTAAATGCCCCCAACTAGGGACCTGGCCTGCAACCTGGGCACATGCCTTGACCATGAATTGATCCGGGGACCTTTCACTTTTAGAACAATGCCCAGCTCTCTGAGCTACTCCGGTGTGGCTGGGCAACTTCCAATAGTCAGAAAATGGGGTGGGGTGGGAATTGACAGCAATAGGCATTTACACTGTAGGACAACTTTTAATATGCCTATGAATAACCGAAGGATCTTGTTGAAATGAAGGTTCTTAACTTAATCTCACATGGGATCTTATATTTCTTAAGCAGCCATGTTTTGAGGAGCCAGGCTGTAGGTGGTTTTTAAGCAGGTGTGTTGGGCAGCACTTGTTGACTGTTCTAACTGGGGAAATGCGTTATACATCATAGATTTCATGAGCCTTACCACCAGCTTGAATAAGGGACTGAGTTAGGCATTCATTCATTGCAGATGAAATAAAGGTAGATGGGTGTTACGAAGCACTGAACACAGCATACATAGCCTTCTATGGATTGGAGAGTTTGGTCCTCTCTTTCCCTGTCTTTAATTCTGAGCAGTTGTCTTGATACATTTCAGGATCCAACACTGCATGTCAGTCTATCCCTGTATTTCTCACCACTCCTACCTGTGTGTGGTCTAGAGAGTAAAATTGTGGCAACTTTGTGGCTTTTTCTCCTAGTTACCAGATGTGTGCTATTCATGGTGGGTGTTGGCTTCCCTGAAGATAATTGGAAGGCTTCATTGGATTGATAGAGAGAAACTGCGTAGCTTCATTTTAGCATGTCAAGATGAAGAAACTGGAGGATTTGCAGACAGGCCGGGAGATATGGCAAGTATATTTCTGACGTGTTCATGTAACAGTTACATTTCATTGCATGTTTCTAAGCTATTCCAGACTTAGAAGTGGATGGTATTTCCAAGTGTTGCTTTGAAAGCAGGATGCTGTTTTGGGTAATTTTTGAGGCTGTACAAAGAATACAAAACAAGTTTTCAGAAATTTCTCATCACATTGCTAGAATAATGTATGGTTAACATCACAATTTGAAGTTATTTTTATTTTAAAAAACTTGAAGCATACGCTGAGGTAAAGGAAATAAGGTGAGCTCCAATTTAGGTAACTGTCATTCAGAAGCAGGGTTTTAGACATTTTCATTTTGTAACACTAAGTTTTCATTTTTTTAAATAGGTAGATCCTTTTCATACTTTATTTGGAATTGCTGGATTGTCACTTTTGGGAGAAGAACAGATTAAACCTGTCAGTCCTGTTTTTTGCATGCCTGAAGAAGTACTTCGGAGAGTGAACGTTCAACCTGAACTAGTGAGCTAGATTTATTGATGTAAAAGTTGCTTGGTATAATTTTGTCATCCTAACATTTCTGTATTTGAAGTGCTTATCAAGCTTAAAATGACCTCTTTGTTGATATTTTATACATGATTGTGTTAATTTTAATAAATTGTATAATTATACATACTGTAAAATAAAGGTCTATCTTGTTTATGCTTCAATGTATTTAAATTTTCCTAATGATAATCTGTAATTTAAGAACTCCAGTTTGTGTTCCCTTCATATGTTACATAATTCATGTAAATTGCTTTGTGTCAATGAGATTGCTAACAGATAAAAATTGATAAGCCCCACATACGAATTAAAAGATGCACAAAAATAAATGGCTTTTGAAGTCTGGGAGTTATTTCGAGTGCTTATGGTTACCCTGAAGTGGTCACAGTAATTTAGGTAAATGACAGTTCACCATCTTAGAATATGATTGCAATTTGGACTATACTTTTTTATAATTTTTAATTTTTTTATGGCACAGTACCAGCTCTTTATTACTAAGGGATTGTTGCTTTTCTGCCCTCCTGAGATAGATGCCACAATAATTTTTTTAAAGATTTCATTTATTTTCAGAGAGGGGAAAGGAGAGACATGGAGAGGGAGAGAAACAGATGTATGAGAAACATCAATCTGTAGCCTCTCGCATGCCCCAAAGGGGGACCTGGCTTGCAACCCAGGCATGTGTGCTGACCAGGAGTGGAACCAATGACCTTATGCTTTGTGGAACAGTGCTTAATTCACTAAGCCACACCCATCAGGGCATGACAGCACTTTTTGTGTCTTTGGAAAGACTAAAATGAGCACGAGTGTTCTCAAGAGTGTTGCATTTTGGGTGAAAAATATTTTTCTTGTGGACTTTTAAATTTCGCAAATGTGTTTCAGTACTTTGTAATCATTTTAAGAGTGATTTTGCACATGGGTATTCATGGAACACATTGGTCAGTGTCGATTTCAACATTTTGAATATAGGTGCTTGGATCAGTCAGATTGTTGGAATGTCCAGGAGTATTTTGACAGGTAACTAATTTGAAGAGTTTTGGTTAAGTTTTGGTCTTTCTGAAAGCTTGGAGGTCACTGGGTGGAGCATTTAAATGGCATCATAGGAAGTATTTGAAGGAGTTTGGAGGACTGCCGTCGTTGCCTGTGGTTGAGCTATTGCGTGAATACCTGGTTTATGATTGTATGCATACAGTGTTTTAAATGGATGCCTTCTAAGGGTATCCAGGATATTTTTTTCAATCCAATCATCTTTATGAAGTTAGTACTATTTTCATAAGAAAACTGAACAGATAATAGTTTCCCAAAGATTATTTTTTCAGAAGCTAGAGTTTGAAGTTGTGTAGTCTGCTCCTAGCTGAATTACCGTTGCGAAACCTGAATAGTAGAATTTGAGAGATTGGGATCTGTTCTTAAAACTCGCAAGAGAGTTCCATTATTTGTCTGGATTATACTGTGTACAGAACCATGTGTTTACTGGTTGAAGAGCTACCTTTGAGTGATAATGACCTTGTGGATGTTTACGCTTAAGAGGTTTAACTGCTCTTACCCGTATTTAGCCACAAGACCAATGTTAGGTGGATTGTACCATAAAGTGTAAGCATGAGAAAGGAGCTAGTGCATTTGGGAGTAGTGGGAAATGTTAAGCCTTGGGACGAGGGAAATAGGGTGCTACGTGAATAATGGGGCCACCAAATTGATGGTCATTGGTAGGCTACCTACATGCAGGCTATCACCTAAACTGCATGTTAAGGAGTACCGTACCTCACATAAAGGTCATAACCAAATCCTGTGGTGGTGTACATCAGCTGTGAATAGGAGAAACGTGCTGCGTGGAAAGCTGGAGACCAGTGCGCCTGCGCTCCTGGGCTTCGCGCCTGCGCTCTGTGGCTCCGTGCGTCTGCGCGTCCTCCCGCCTTTTCCGGGCCACCGCTTCTTTCCCACAGCTAAGGGCCCATTCAGAGGTCTCATCCTGGCACCTGAGCTTTGTGAGGATGCTGAGGCCTGAGATCTCTTCAACCTCACCTGCCCCTGCTGCTTCCCTGTCATCCCTAGAGGCTCGGGGGCCCCGCTACAATTTCGGGATGCAGGAGACACCCCAGAGCCGCCCTTCCGCCAAGGCCTCGGCCGCCACCCCAACTGGCACATCTGGGGCCGCAGGTGACCAGAGCAGCAGCAGCAGCCTCCCTCGTTTTGCGCCACGCACTCTGCCAGCTCAAGGCAAGGAGTGGGGGGTGAATTCCCCATGGGGACAGACCTGAAGCTCCTGGAGGTTCAGGGAACGGGGGTTGGTGGTTTGCACAGAGCGATTTCGGTTGTGGTT
The DNA here is from genome assembly GCF_022682495.2 of Desmodus rotundus. Lineage (NCBI taxonomy): Eukaryota > Metazoa > Chordata > Mammalia > Chiroptera > Phyllostomidae > Desmodus > Desmodus rotundus. The sequence continues at coordinate 53,879,308 of NC_071389.1, forward strand.
TGGTTGGAGGATGACGACTGGGTGCTCTCGGAATTTGATGATCTGAATGATTGAAAGGCTGGACTCTCCAAATTGGTGTTATTACAAGGGTGTGATGGTAGATGGCAAAGTTATGATGAAGGCCCAAGTATCTGGTATAATATCCCTCCTTCCTCTAGCCCCGCCATCCCCCCAAGAAATACAGTTGGTCATTGACTGTGTGTGGGATGGTGTTAGGATCATCAACCCTACCCAATTGAAAAATCCTTGAATAACTTGACACCCCAAAACCTTTACTATTAGCCTACTGTTGACTGAAAGCCTTAGCACTGAAAATAGTCGATTAGCGAGTATTTTGTATGTTTATATGTGTTATATACTATATTCTTACTATAAAGTAAGCTAGAGAAAAGAAAATGTTAAGAAAAATCTGTAATTAAATAACTTGTATATTCACATACTGGTACGTTATGCAATAAATAAAAAGAATGAAGCTAAAAAATTATAAGGAAAATATATTGATAGTATTTATTGAAAAAAATATGCATATAAGGACCTGCATAGTTCAAACACCTGTTCAAGGGTCAACTGTATATGACAAAATGGTAGAATTTGTGTACAATTTGGTGATAGGAGTGGTGAACCTATTGGCCCCTGAACTTAAGTGTCCAAGCCTTCTAGGATATGATGAAAATAGATTAAACTTAACATTTTGTCAAACCCATGTTAATGGTATTTTAGTATTTTAAAATGTGTGTCCTTCAAGGTGAGTTCAACTCATTTATTTTATATTTGATCATCCATGGCAAAACCATCACTGTTTTTCACATTCCATTGCAACTTAATGGGAAGTTAACAAATGTCAAATCCAGTGGTCACTTTTCAGTTCATCCCTTGTGACCTTTCCACTGTATTTAATATTCATCAGTCTTCTCAAGAATTCTCTTAATTTGGTTTCCTTGACTCTACTCCCAATTTTCTCCTGCCTTCTAGAGAACTGTGCTCAACTTTGTTAGTTTCCTAATTATTGGTTTGTCCTTAGAGTTTTTTTTTCCCTTCTAGGCCACGTCAACCTGGTTGTGATTATCACCACAGTGCTCATTTCATCTATTCTACCAATTTCCATTTCAGACTGTCTTCTGGAGATTCTAGTGAGGGACCTGTGGACACCTCAGACTCACTGTATGATTAATTGACTTCCTCTCCTACTTAACTCAATCATTGGGTTGCCTAAACCTTAAACTTAGAACACTTTAACAATTCATGAGTTCCCACACTCACAACATCCAAATACAGTCCTCTCTATATTGTTCAAATAATTCTGTCCCTTTCTAACTCTGTCCCATTATAGGCCCTCAAATTTTATGTCTGAATTATTGCATCAAACTTCAAAGTATTTTTCCAAGCTTTGTGTCACCAGAGTCATATGGAAAATGAAAATTTTATCATATCCCTTGCCATTTAAATCAGTGGCTATTGTCAGGTAAAAGATCAAACTCTTTAGCAGGGTAACTGAGGCCATTCGGGGTCTGTTTCTGGTCTTTGCAGCCTTATCTCCCATCAGTTCTTAATGTTTCCTCTATTTGCTAAGCTAACTGGGCTACTTGGAGTTTTTACAAGGCAATATGCATGGTCACTTTGGTAGTATAATCCTCCTCTTCATGAAATGATTTGTCACACATTTATTTTCAACAGTAATAATAACATCCACCAATAAATGAGTACAGCTCCTTACTAGGCATGTGGTATTTCTGATCCTCACAATAGTTCTGCACAGTGTTTTTTTCCTTTTTGTTCCCATTTACAGAAGGATCCAAGGCCCTCATAGGTGAAATAGTTATGTTAGGAGCTAAGAATAATATTCTGTGCTCCCTGGTAACTTACAGTTCAGTAGGGAAGACAGACTTAAACATCAATAAATAAACTTTTTAAAGAACTATATTTGAGGTATTCACAGATATTTGGGGTCTTTGTAAGAAAGGTAGGGGAACAAAAGAAAAATTTTACAGAGGGAGTGCAACTTGACCTGCTATTGAAGTGTAACTAGGACAAAGAATGTTAGCTAAAGAGGAGAGAAGAGAAACTGAACGTTCTTAAGAAAGAAAACCTTGTGCAAAGGCACAGAAGTATGATACAGCATGCATACAAATAATTTTGTTTGGCTAGAGCAGTAGGGTGATCTGATAGAAACTTGAAGCACTGGTAGCAATTTGGTCAAGGAGGCAAATAGGTTTTGGCTGCCATGCCAACAACAGATCTCTGGCTTTGGTTAATGGATAAATTGTAGTACTGTATCCTGGGGGGGGGGGGGGCGGGGGGAAGTATTTTGTTGGAAAACCAACTTTTAGAGGGAAAATGATGAATTCTGTATGGACATGATGACTGTGAAGAACCTCTGGGATATCTAAATATTCCTATTAAGGCAACTGAACATACGGATCTGGGGGCTAAGAAGAGAAACTTGGGAGAGAGAAAGATTTGTAAATTCCCAGTATATCTGAGGCTAGAGGGAAGAAGATAAAGGAGGTACAACAAAATAGAGGTCAAGGAAAGGAGTGAGTGAGTTTCAAGAATGAGCTTAGAGTGTAAGGGTAAACTGAGAACAAGACACAGCCCTCTCTTCAGATTCTTGTAACCACTCCTTTCCTTAGCTCCTTTAAGCCTATACATAGATGGTAATGGACATACTTTGTTACAGAGCCAGGCTCTTCTTTATCATGATATCCTTATACCCTCTCCACACCTTTGCAAATATTCCCTTTATCAAACTCCAAAAATTATTCTAGTTTGAATGTGTCATCCAACTTTTTCTGGGACCCGTACAAAGGAGTTAGACTTTATCATATGGTGAGTATGGAGAGACACTGAGGAGTTGTAAGAATGAGAGACATAGGGTGAAATCTCTTTTTCAGAAAGAGATATGAAGACTATATTAGAGAGGCATAATACTGGAGGCACGGAGAACAATTAGGAGATTTGCAAAGGTCCTGAAGAAGATAAGGGCTTGAAATAAGCTAGTAAGAGTGGAGGGGGAGAGGAATTTTAGGTATTTAAAAGAAAAGAGATGTAAGACTTGGTCATGGATTGGTTGTTAGAACTGATGGATGGGGAATTAAGAATGACTACTAAGTTTGTGGCTTGAGTAACAGGGTACAAGATGGCACAATTGACCACAACTGGTAATAAAGAAAGAATAAATTTTGAGGAAAAGATACTGAGTTCACTTACGGACATCTAAAAATGTGAGGAAGGTATCTAAAGGTTTACATCCAAAAGATCATTAGATATAGGGATCTAGAACCACAATGTCTGGTAGAAATTTCTGTGATGCTAGAAATATTCCATATGTACGCTGATATGGTAGCTGCTAGGCAAATGTAGCTTGAGAGTATTTGAAATGTGGCTACTGTGATTAAGGGACTGAATTTTTAATTTTATTTCTGATTTAATGTAAATAGCCACATTTTAAGTAGCTACTAAATTGAATAATGCAGGTATAGACATAAGAATGATTTGTGCATTTTTAAAAAGATTTTATTTTTTTTCAGAGAGAGGGGAAGGGAGGGGGAGAGAGAGGGAGAGAAACATCTATGTGAGAGAGAAACATCAGTTGGCTGCCTCTCGCATGTCCCCAACCAGGGGCCTAGCCCACATTCCGAGCATGTGTCCCGAACCAGTGATGTTTTAGTTCACAGGCCAGCACTCAATCCACTGAGCCACACCAGCCAGGGCGGTTTTTGCATTTGCATTTTGCATTTTAGAACTGAAAAAATAAAAGAAGAATCATATTTTGTGATGTGTGAAAATTACATGAAATGCAGATTTCAGTGTCTACACATAAAGTTCAATTGAAATACAGCCGTGCTCATTCAGTTACATATTGTGTATGGCTGCTTTCCCACTATAGTGTCAGAGTTGAGTAATTGTGACAGATCCAATGGCCCACAAAGCCTAAAGTATTTACCATCTGGCTCTTTATTAAAGTTTGCCAACCTGCGGTATACAGTGTAGAAGAGTTAGGGCTGTGTTGAAGGCTTGAGAGTGAGAGTTGTCAGGAAATAGATATTAATAGAAACCAAGATAATGGATGAGATGGCCAGAGAAAATGTATAATGTTAATATGAGAGGTGGTGAAAAAGTATGGAACCCTGGGAAACCAATAGTTAAGAGGCAAACAGAGGAAAAAGGACTTGGCAAAGGAAACTAAAAAGTGATTTAAGGAGAATCAACATAGAGAGTTGTCATGGAAATAAAAGGGAATATGAGAAAAGAGCCCATTATTTTTTTAAAAGACTATGCTGGCTGTTTTTGTACATTCTTTTAACTTTTATGACAACCCTGTAAAATAGGTAGTATCTCATACCAACAGTATAAGGAAATAAGCAACTGAATTCAAGTGAATCTAATACTTTCTTTATACATTTACATGGGAGGAGAGAATTTTAATGCAGAAGTCAACAGAGGAAAGGCAGCCTCATAAGTAAACATATCTGGTGTACTTGAAGATTAGGAGGTAATTTACAATTTTAGCAAGAGTAGTGTTAGTGAACTTGCAGAAGCAAAAGCCATATAAGCAAATACTTTTCCTTATGTTTTAGTACAAGATTATTTATTAATAATGTCATTTGTCATAATGTTACATTTCAAAAAATCATTAACTGATGAAATTTTATAGAAAGTGAACATGGTATAAATTATAGGTATTAATACATAATTGCATAGTTCTAAATCTTTAAGAATTGATTTTTAATGTTTTGAATTTAGGTTCATACTTTGGAAACCAAAGGTCTTATGCAGAAAACAGATTTGCATCAAATTTTACTTTTGGTACAAGCTCCTCTTCCGCACAAGACAATAATTATCTTCGAACACTGAAAACTCCTTTGTCTGCTGGAAACCCCCAGAGATCAGGTTATAAAAGTTGGACACCACAGATGGGATATTCAGGTAAAATGAGTGGAATATTGATCTAGATGACTTTTTGAAACTTTAAAAGGTTTTAAAATTATAAATTAGGATGGCTAAGTTCATTGGAAGTGTTTTGAAACTGATGAATGATTGAAAGATAAATATATTAGTTTATCCAATCTGTAATTTGAGACAAGGTTAATAAGCCTATGTAGTTTCTGATAGTTTGTTAATAAATGCAGGTCTACATTATCTTAACCTTTCTGCCAAAAAAAAAAAAAAACCACAAGAAAGGAAGAGTTGTCCCTTTTATACATAATGTTTGTTTAAATCTAGAAGCTGATTCTGGTTTTAAAAAATACTTAAATTTTAGTTTTTATCTAAATCTACTAGATTTTCTTGAGGGGCAGATGAGTGAAATAGGTCTTAATGTGTAAGCATTCCCTGAGGTTCATACAGTACAATTTCTTGGTTACAGAGTATGTGAAAGTTTTCATGTGAATTGACAAGATTATGACAAATTGTTTTTCCGAGTGTTTGTACCACCTCTAGTCTTACTAGCAGCTAATGAGAGTTCTTGTTATTCTACATCCTTCTCAACATTTGGTATTGTCAGGTTTCTTAATGTTTACCATTCTAACAGTTGTAAAACCCTTGTAGTCTGAATTTGCATTGTTCTAGTTATAAATGGGGTTGATTATCTTTTTGTGTACTTTTGGTCATAGCTCTCATTTTTTGTGAGATGACTGTTTATGTCCTTTGCCCATTTCTCTTTAGGATTATTTTCTGGATTTGGAGAACTTATTTATATATTCTGAGTACTAAATCTTTTGATGATTACATGCGTATAGCTTCTGTAGGTTTGTAGCTTCTCTTCCTCCTTTCTTTGTGATTTCCTTTGATGAACAGAAAATCTTAATTTTTTAGAAAATGTTTAGTATCTGCTTGAAAATAATGTGTTTTTTTTTTTTTTACAATTATGTATATGTATTACTACTAGGTAATTTTTAAAGTTATGTTAGTTAATTCTGTATCACTACTGACTTTTTTATAAAGATATGTTAAAATCTCCCATTATGATTGTGAACTTATTTCTCTTGTAGTTCTTGTAATTTTTTTGAGTATTTTGAAGCTATTTTAGTAGTAATATAAAAATTTAGTATTGTTATGTCTTGTTATAAAATGGCTTTCTTCATCTGTAGATAATGCTTTTTGCCTCAAAGGTTATAACAACTCTTGTTTGTTAGTGCTTATGTAGTATATTTTTTTCTTTCCTTCCTTCCTTCCTTCCTACCTACCTACCTACCTACGTTTATATAGGCAAATGGCCTCAAAGAAACATTTGCTGCCTTTGCTAGGCTTACCTTTTTGGATTGTTATATTTTTTTGGTATACACCCCAAAATTCCTCAGTATTTTTCTGCTCTTTAATATTTTTTTCAAGGTAAATTGAAAGTTTCAGTGTGACCTCATGGTGTATTTTTAACAGCTTTATTAAGACATAATTGGCATGCAATAAGCTGCATATTTAAAGTGTATAATTCACCTGGGCTGGTGTGGCTCAATGGATTGAGTGCCAGCCTGCAAACCAAAGGGTTGCCGGTTCAATTCCTAGTCAGGGCACATGCCTGGGTTGAGGGCCAGGTCCCCAGTAGGGGGCGCATGAGAAGCAACCACACATTGATGTTTCCCTCTCTTTCTCCCTCCCTCCTCTCTCTAATAATAAATAAATGAAATCTTAAGAAAAAGCAAAACAAAACAAAAAAATTGAAGTGTATAATTTGATATGTCCTGACATATAAACACAGGCATTCCTGAAGCTCTTCAGTGCTTTTAAGAAGTTCTTTTGTATGTTTGTATGGATTTTTGTTATGTTTATGTTTTGTATGGTTGTTGCATATACATTTGTGTATTTATATTTTGTCTAGGAATTTGTTGTTTTCACCAAGAGAATTGTTTTAAATAACTTTGTCTACCATTACCAGAAGCAGAAATCAGAATTTTTCATTTTAATAGAGTCAAATTTATCAATATTTTCTTCTATGATTACTGCTTTATGTATATTGATTAGGAACTTTATCCCTGTCCCAGGACAGAAAAATATTTGCCCATATTTTCTTCCAAGTTTTGAAGTTTTGCATTTTATATTTAAGTTTTAATGTACCTAGAATTGATTTTTTGTTTATAATATGAGATAAGAAGTCAATTTCATTTTTCTCATAGAGATAATGACTATTTCTTGATTATCCTTTCTCTACTGAGTTGGAATGCCACCTTTGTCATGTATCATAGAGCCAAATATTTATGCTTCCGTCTCTACCTCTCTTTTAACCTCTCTGACTCATTATGTCTATCTCTGCCAAAACACACTGTCTTTAGCTTTATATTACATCCTGATATCTACAAGGGCAGCCCTCCAACCTTTATCCTCCACTGACCATTTTTTCTTCTTCAGAAGAGTCTTGACTCTTTTTGTCCCTTTGCTATTCCATATAGTTTTTAGGTTTGACACTTAGTTTACGGTTTATAAACTAAGTTAATTTACAGTTTATAAACTAAGTTAGTTCACAGTTTTTACTTGACACTTATCAAGTGTCAAAAACAACACACTGAATTATTAATTGAAATTGCATTTGTACTAATCAATAGATCCTTTTAGAGAGAATTAAAATATTGAGTATTTCGTCCATGAGTGTGGATACCTCTCTACTTCGGCCTTGTATAATGTTTTCCCACAAAGTTTTATAATTTTCTACATACAGATCTTATATATGTTTGTTAGATTTATTTCTATGTTTCTGATAATTTTTTAAATTATATTTTATCGATTATGCTATTATAGTTGTCCTGATTTTCCCCCTTTGCCCCCCCCCAGCACCCCTTCTCCCTCAGGCAATCCCTCCACCATTGTTCATGTCCATGGTCATGAATATAAGTTCTTTGGCTACTCCATTTCCTATACTGTACTGTACATCCTCATAAAGTACATGGCTATTCTGTAACTACCTTTTTGTACTTCTTAATCCCCTCACCTTTTTACCCATTTCCCCACAACACCCTCCCATCTGGCAACCTTCAAAATTCTCTCTGTATCCATGATTCTGTCTCTGTTCTTATTTACTTAGTTTGTTTTTTAGATTCAATTGTTGATAGATATGTATTTATTGCCATTTTATTGTTCATAGTTTTGATCTTCTTTTTCTTAAATAAGTCCCTTTAATATTTCATATAATAATGGTTGGTGATAATGAACTCCTTTAGCTCCTTCTTGTCTGGGAAGTTCTTTATCTGCCCTTTGATTCTAAATGATTCTACAGCCCGATTCTAAATCTTGGCTGTAAGTCCCTGCTTTTCATGACTTTGAATATTGCAAATTCCTTCTAGCCTGCAAAGCTTCTTTTGAGAAATCAGTTGACAGTCTTATGGAAACTCCCCTGTAGGTAACTAACTGTTTTTTAATTATGATGGCATTTTAATTATGATGTGTCTTGGAGTGGGCCTCTTTGCATCCATCTTATTTGGGACTCTCTGTGCTTCCTGGATTTGCGTGTCTATTTCCTTCACCAAATTAGGGAAGTTTTCTTTCATTATTTTTCAAATAGATTTCCAATTTCTTGCTTTTTCTCTGCCCCTTCTGGCACCCCTATGATGTGAATGTTGGAATGCTTGAAGTTATCCCAGAGGCTACTTATACTTCCCTCATTTTTTTTGGATTTTTTTTTCTTTTGTTGTTCTTTTTTGTTGATTTTTAGAGTCAGTGACTGTATTAGTTTCCTAGGTTGCCATAACAAAATACCACCAACTTGGTGGTTTAAATAAAAATTCACTTTCTCACTGTTCTAGAGGCTAGAAGTTCAAGGTCAAGATATCAGCAGATTGCCTTTATTCTGAGGCCTCTCTCTTTGGCTTGTAGATAGCTATCTTCTTCTCGTCTCTTTACATGACACCCCTATTCTGGTATGTGTTCTAATCTTCTCATTTTATAAGGACACCTGTCATATTGGATTAAGGCTCACCCTAATGATCTCATTTAACCTTACTGACGTCTCTGAAGGCCCTATCTCCAAATACAGAGTGTGAAAAAGGTTTACAGTTGTTTGCATGGAAAATAACACAGTAGTTAATAACTACTACAAGAATAAAGTCTATGTGTTGTGTAGTCACACCTATAAACCTACTTTTTTCCCCACCTTGTATAGTCACATTCTGAATTCAGTCACTATCCCAGTGAACCAACTGGTTAGGACTTCAAGATACGAATTTGTGGTGTGTAGGGGGTGGGGCACGGTTTATCCCATGATAGCCATATTGTTATATTATTATTATTTCTAATAACTTTTGGCTCCCCATTGCTGTTAAGATCAAGTTTAAATATCCTGACATAGTTTATGAGGGGCTGCATGATAGAGCTTTAGTCAGGCTTTCCAGCTTCATCTCACCTGTTTTCTCACTTGTATTTTACATTTTAACCTTTCTGTACTTTTTTCTGTACCTTGAACATGGTACTCTCTCTCTTTTATATATGCTCTTTCCTTTGCTTAGAAAACTCTTTCTTCCCTCTTCATGTAGTCAACTCTTTTTTTTTTTTTTTTTTTTGGTTGCTGTAGTTTTCTATTAATCTCTACTATTGGAAATACTGAGAAGTGCCTCATAGAATTCCCTGGGTTCCGTACTTACTCCACTTTGCCTCGATTGTGTGTAGCAACATGATTTTCCCACTGGTAATCAGGATCGACCACTTTACTCATAGATACCCCCCACCTTTTGTTGCCTATTGGTTCAGTAGCATAAATAAAGAGCTCAAAATGGCCAGGTGGGAATTTCATCTTCCAAATCAGTGGAACCATGGTAGTGTCATCCGGTGGAAGCAACAACCTTGTGGAAAGTGAGATCTCCAAACCTCCAGAGCTCAGAGTTGCTGGGATGGGAAGGTGGGCTAGTAGGTATGATAGTGCGAGTAGTTACTCCCACTTCTACCTTTTGATTCCCAGACCTGTATATTCTGGCTATGAGGAATACAGCATCTTCTAATGGTCTCTGATTCAAAATATATACAGCATTCTCCAAGACAGAACCAATTCTTTGAGGGTGCTGTATTCCAGTTGACACCATAATGGAGTTTAAAAAGCCATTCTGCCATTCTGCTAAGCTCAACATTTCTGAGTGGTGGGATATGTTGTAAAATCAGTCGATTCAATGGGCTTGGGCCCATTGATGAATTTCCTTTGCTGTTAAATGAGCTCCTTGATGAGATGCATCACTGTGCAGAACACCTTGATGGTGGATAAGTCATCCTATGAATTCATGCATGGTGATGCTGGGGAAAGTTTTCTGGACAAAGGGAAATCTGTATCTAGAACATGTGTTTGTTCTAGTGAGGACAAATATCTTCCCCGTCCATAATGGAGGAAATCCAGTGTAATGAATCTAAGGTGATGGGCTGTCTCCCTGGGGAGTGGTGCTTTTGGGGGCATTTAATATTGATCTCTAATGTTGGCAGATTAGGCACTCAGCCGTGTGATTAACCAGGTCAGCTTTGGTAAGAGGAAATTCATGTTGAGCCCATTCATAGGCACCATCCTTACCACCGTGGCCACTTTGTTTATGGGTCTATTGGGGTAGCTTGGAAAAGAGGCTACTTGACATCCACAGAGCAATCATTTTGTCCACCTGATTATTAAGAGTGTCCTCTACAGTGGATGCTCTTTGATGAGTATTCACATGGGACACAAATATTTTCAAAGTTCATGCCCATTCTAAGAGATTCATCCACATATTTCTTCTCCAGCTTCTCTTGTCACCATCTTACAATCCTTGTTACTTCCAAATCTTTGACTGTCTAGCTAGATATTAGAAACTGCTTATGAATGACTCTAAATCTGTACTCCTGGTTATCCCTCATTCCAGACATGTGGACAACTAAATATACTGCTTAAAGTTCTGCCCAAATGAAAGATCAAAATGAATAAAATAAATTTTTAAAAATGGAAAAAATAGTAATGCATATCAAATATCTTTTAAAAAATATTTTGTTTATTTTTAGAGAGGGGGGAAGGAGGGAGAAAGGGAGGGAGAGAAACATGGATTGTTTGCCTCTTGTAGGTGCCCTCACTGGGGATGGGGAATTGACCTGGTGACCTCTTACCTTGCAGGATGGCACCCAGCCAACTGAGCCACACCAGTCAGAGCAGCATATCAGATATCTTAATGAAGGAGGAGTTTCTTAGAAGAAAAGCAATGGAAGAAATTATAAAGAAAAATATTGTCTATATAAAGAAGAAATCTTTGAGATATGAAAAAATTAATATTAGTAGTAACTATAAATTATTCTGATTGAGTTACAAAATGCTCATAAAAACAGATTGAAAGGTTTAAGATCTAGTAAAACTTGTAGCCCTGACCAGGTAACTTGATTAGGGTGTCATTCTGATATACCAAGGTTGTGGATTTGATTTCCAATCAGGGCTCAAGAAGAACCAACCAGTGAATGCACAAATAAGTGGAACAACAAATTGATGTTTCTCTCTGTCCCTCCCTCTCTCCTTCCCTCCCTTTCTCTCTCTAAAATCAATAAATAAAAAATTAAAAAGACCTACTAAAAATTGTATTAAAAGGGTATAAACATCTCAAAAGAAAATATAGAAAACAAAGGGGTATGTTAAATTATATTCAATTTTTATAGTCATTTAAAAAATAGAAATTTAAGTGCAAGTCTATTAAATTAGCCAATAATAATAATACATTTTAGAGGTAATTTTTGGTAAGGATACTATAAAATTGTTTTTTCTCATACTGTTTATGGAATTAAAAATTGGTGTAATTCTGAAAAGAAATTTGGTAATATATATGAGATCCTTAAAAAATGGCAGTGTTCTGGGCATACAATGCCATATGCATGATGTATCATAGGCCTTTATACTTGAAACCTATATAATTTTATTAACTAATGTCATTCCCATAAATTTAATAAAAATAAAAGTGGTGGTTTCTATTATTTGACTTCCAAGGATCCACTCTAAGGAAATAATAAGAGACCCAGAAAAAAGCTTTATGTACAAGGATGCTCATTATACAGGGTGGGGCAAAAGTAGGTTTATAATTGTTTGTGTGGAAAACAATACAGTAATTAATAAATAATAATTTCCAACTGTATACCTGCTTTGCCCCACTCTATAGTATTATAGGATTGTTTATAACAGAGATGACTATAAATGTTCTTGCAGAAGTTTAAAGAAAATGTCTGCTGAGAGTACTGAAATTTCCTCTGGAACTTGGCATTATTTTACAGTTACAAATAGGAAGGTTGTATTCTATTGCAGAGCTTAAACTGACTGCTATAGATGTAATATGAACTCAATCACAATGTATAACGTGGCTTTCATGGCAAAAAGGATTCTGAAAACTAGACACAGTATATTTTTACATGAATTCTTAAGTTGACTGCTAACCAAGATAGCATAAATGTGTAAGTAAGTTTGTATACATATTAGTAGAAGAATAGAAAAGAAAAAAGTAATCTAGGTCAGGGAGAGAAAGGAGGGATGAAAAGGGGCACATTGAAAAGTTGACAAGGGAATAAAAGAAATATTACTTTGAAAATAAAATTTTAGCTATGAATGACATTTTTATCTATGAATCATGCTCTATTTAAATAATTTCGTATACTTTATGAATACTTTTATATTATTGCATTATTACAACTTTGTGTAAAAGGTTTTGTATTTTCAGTTTACAAGTGAAGAAATAGTTGTTTCAGAAAGGTCAAACAACTTACCTGTTTATAAGGCACATATCTCAAAATCAGTTATATTCATACATGTAGTGGTTAAGAGCACTGGATCTGAACCAGGCTTCCTGGGTACAAATTCTGACCCTGCCAGTTCCATCTGTGCCTCAGTGTCCTTATAAGTAAATGGAGAAAATAATGATGTCTCTTTGATAGAATTGTTGTGACAGTGAAATGAATTAATCCAAGTAGAGAACTTAGAACATTCTTGGCACATTAAGAAAGAAGATATCCACCATTATACATATATCTTGAAATTGGAGTTTATAGTTATATAATGTTTTATACTTGAGTTAGGCAGGGCACTTATTCCATTATATTTTTGTGATTGATGATTATTTATTATGAAATAACTTGTTCAAATTCATATAGCTTTTAAATGACAGAGTAAGATAAATAATCTAGGTTTTTTGATTCCAAATTCAGTGTTTCTCTTATGACTACATTTCAATAAAATACAAAATCAGACAGTGTGTAAATTTGTTATTTCTGAATGTGAATGAAGTTTAAGTTTTGGCAAAATACTGTGAAAATTAATATTTTATTCTGAATATGAAAATTTATTTATTATTATTGTTATTCAATTACAGTTGTCTGTATTTTCTCCCCACCCAGCCAAACCCATGAAAATTAATTTTTTTGATGACTAAAAAAGGATTATTTTCTTAGATATTAGTAGCCATGTCCTAGACTTGAAGCCTTGAGATCTTGAGAAAAAACTAGAAATTAATACTATGAATGTTTACACATTAAAATTTTCTTTTTAGCAGCTACGTCCTCATCTGCAGTTTCTGCACACTCCCCATCAGTTATTGTAGCTGTTGTAGAAGGGAGAGGACTTGCCAGAGGTGAAATAGGAATGGCAAGTGTTGATTTAAAAAGCCCACAAGTTATATTATCTCAGTTTGCAGACAACACAACATATACAAAGGTGAGTATTTATAATCCTAGAAAATGGTTGACCTAGTGGCACTAGCTGGATTTTCAAGTCAGTACTTTCCTAATTATTTTACTTTTTGGTAGAATACAGATTATTCAATATTGTTCTAATGTTAGTCTGAATTAAAATAAAATTGTTCTACATCTGATTTTTTAAGTATATTTAGTCCTAAAAATAGTGTTTTGCTGTTAAACATTCCAAATTACTGTTAGTTTCTAAAATTATTTTTAAATTATAATTCCTGGATTTATTCAAAAAATAATATATGTAATAATGCCGTCTCCACAGTGTTATTTCCACTGAACTGTATTTGAATATTATTTTTGAGATTTAAGGGAAGTTGGTCTCTTAGATCAGTCATAATTTAATCTCTTCTTGCCTTTACCTCTTATTACTCATGAAGAGGGGCTACTGGCCTGTTGCCATGGGAATATGTGTGACTTATCAGGTAGAGGTAGTCTATGCCTACTCTTTATATTCTAAAAAGCATACTACCTTCATCTCTGGGCATTTCAGATTTTTATGCAACTTAAAAAGAATAGGAAGCAACTTTTTATAAAACAGGAATTTTAGTCAAACTGATTAAGAATTTCTGCATTCTAAGGTAGTTGTAAGAAATGTACTTTATGTTGTGAAAAGCATAAGTCATAAAGCAAATGTTTCTCATCTCTGATTTTTTTACTTTTTAACTTCTAAGCTGTACCAGTAAGGTCATATTGATTGTATCACCATAGTTACTCTATTGAATGTTTTTCGTAGAGATGGATAAAATGCTGACTAGAAAAAATTTCTTTAAAAAATCTTAGGAATGCATATTTTATAAATTCAAATTGATTTTTGGACATAGAGGTGTTACAAACTATTGTGAGTAAAATATAGCTTATGTTTATGTCAATTTACATTTGTAATTATATAGGATATATGTTTACTATACAATCATTAGAAATGTCTTTTAATTGAAATATATAATTAAGACAGTTATAATTTTATATTTTATGAGGTAATTTTAATTCTCCCTCAAAAAAGTGAAACTTTTTTTGTTTTAGAGAATCCTAAGTTTACATTTAAGAAATTGATTATTCAAATCATTTTAGGTGATCACTAAACTCAAAATTTTATCACCTTTGGAAATAATAATGTCAAATACTGCTTGTGTTGCGGGGAATTCAACTAAGTTGTTTACTCTGATCACAGAGAATTTCAAGGTAAGTGATTTTATTCTCCATAGAAACATTTTGAGATCTTTATTTAAAACCCCAGTATTTCCATGGCTGGTGTGGCTCAGTGGATTGAGCACCAGCTTGCAAACCAACAGGTCACCAGTTCGATTCTCACACATCAATGTTTCTCTCCCTTCCTTTCCCCTCTCGCTAAAAATAAATAAATAAAACCTTTAAAAAATCCAATACTTTGAGTAACTTTATAGGGTGGGGCAAAAGTAGGTTTACAGTTGTGAGTATGTGAAACACAGAGTTTATTTTTGTATTATTATTTATTAGTTACCGTATTATTTTCCATACAAACAACTGTAAACCTACTTTTGCCCCACCCTAAAGTATGCACTAGGTACAAATTCTAATCTAATGAACTATTAATACATATAATAAAAAGGACAGGGAATCTACTGATTTGACTTTATACCTTGATCTACTTTAAATAAAAGGAAAAATATTTTAGGTAATAAGGAGGTTTTTTAAAGTACACAGGAAGCAGACCCTTAGAGAAAACATGGATTTCCTTAGGTCTGGCTTCCTGGAAACTAGTCACTAAGCTGGCAGACTAGTTGAAATTGAACTTCTTGTTTGTTAGGGAATAGCAGCTATCAGCAAGTACTTTTCCTTTAGAGAATTTGATCTATATTATAGAATTGTTTTAGCTTCCCCTGGTAGTATGGATCGACTCACAATTAGCTTACTGCTTTAGCTGTGGGACTGCGACAGGTGAGTGCTCTGGAATCTCATCCAACCAGTGCACTCTCCCTCAGTGAGGCCATTTCCACCATGTATTATGGTTTATTTCCATAATACAATATTCCCTCTAGTAAATCTCCCCCTCCCTTTTTTTTTAAGTGGAAGAGGGGCAGCATTGCAGTTGGAATAATTCTGAACCAAGTAGGCAGCATTGCAGTTGGAATAATTCCTGATGAGTGCAAATTATTTTTACAATATACTGTATTTTGTTATGTTTTTAGGCTCATCTTCAACACTTTTAGAATCAAGCTGAGATTTAGGGTCCAATGATTTCTTTATTATTCTAAATATACAGAATCTGCAGTCATGTAAGATTTTTTTTCTGGTCCTCTTAGAGATCCTATGTAGTACCTTTTCTGTGTTTGACTCATTGCTAAAAATGGTCCCTCAGGGAAATCTATTGTCTCCATTAGACAAGTGTCTTCATCTGTTGTTTCTTTCATTCACTATTTCTAACTTCTTTCCATCACTCTTATTAATGCATACCTCTCCAACTTCCATTATTTTTTTTGATTAAACATTCTAAGTATTTGTTAAGTAAAAAAGGACATTTATTGGCTTGTATAAATTGGAAGCCAAATATCTGGATAGATGGTATCCATACTGTCATCCCCACCACCATCTTATCCCCACCACCATCTTTTTTTTAACCTGCTGATGGGTTACCTCTACAGGGATGTCAAACTGATTTTCACTAGGGGCCACATCAGCCTCACGGTTGCCTTCAAAGGGTCAAGTGTAATTTTAGGACTGTATAAATGTAACTACTCCTTAACTAGGAGCAAGGAGCTTGGCGCTGTCGCCGGGTAGAAACATGGTACCCAATGGGATAAAACAAAGTGGAGGGCTGGATTCGGCCCGCAGGCCTTGTGTAACCACCTGTGCTCTATGAGGTCTAAGAAGATTGCTGATGGCTCCAGGCTAATTGGTCTCAGCTAAACCAACTCAGAGAAAAGAAGAAATTTATTCTTCTAGTGTCCGCATACGAATTCCAGGGATGGACCTTGACTGGTCCTGCTTTGTTCATATTCTCTCATGTTAGGCCAAACACTATTTCTGGGGATAGAAACACTATAATCGACTACCTCCAGGTCATGTACTCATTGCTGTGGGGCACAGAGCACTGTAGTTAACAGTCTTACCACAACTATGTGCAACGTGGGGTAGATGAATCCTCCAAAGGCAAAAGCAACAGCTGTTCACTATACTTTGGTATAAGGCGGGATAGCATAGTGCTTAAGAATAGAGGAGTTGGAAGTGACTTTGTGCAAGTCAACTTACCCTCTTTGAGCTTCAGTTTTTTTCATCAGTAAAATAGGGACAAATAACAATATCTATCTTCTTCAGAATTGGTATTTTATATAGGGCTATCCTAAAGGACCTCATCAATAAGATTACATTTGGGCAGGGTCCTGAATGGAGTGAGGTAGCGAATCATGGAAGTATTTGGGGTGAAAGTATTACAAGTAGAAGGGAAAATCAATATTATTATTATCATTATCACCACACTTATCTTTATTCAATCAGAAGCAAAATGAAGTAGAAGGAACATTGACTTTGTAAGTCAAAGATTCTAAATTCAAGTTTTAGCTCTGACACGTATCAACTGTATGCTAGAAAAGTGACTTGACTTTTCAGAATTTTACTTGTATGGAAATTGTAGTTAATAAGCCTTAGGTCACAGGGTTGTTGTCTTCACAATGACAATGGTTAAAACATTCTTGGCACATAACAAACTCCCTACCTATTTATAATTTTTTTCAGTCTTAAAGATTTTTAACAGTCCAGTGTTGGATTCCTTTCCTACCTATTTTTATTCAAAGTAGTATACCTTTTGCTCTACAACTTCATGCTTTTTTTTTCTTTTTTAAAAACAAGTTCCATTATTGATTTTATTTTAAATAAATTAAATTCACCTCATGTAGACATCACTTCATAGATTTGACAGGTGGAATTGATGTTTTCGCCTTAGTCAGCTAGCACATTATAAGTATGTCAGGTTGATTGTAAAATTTTGTGTGATGATGTTGCTGTAGAATAAAATTACTAGAAGGAAGAGACTCTTGTATTTATTTTTTTTATGGTTCCTAACATTCAGTTAAATTTTATATGAATATGCTGTAATAAGAGCTACAGGCTGTATTGTCATTCACTTAATAAGACAGATAATCATTCTTGTTTTGTAAATAACAAAACTTTTTAATTCTGGAAAACATTAAAAGTAAACTTTACATGATATTTAAGCTATGTATAGATGTGTGTTTAACAAACCAGTTTTGGGCAAGTGCATGAAACTAAAAATTTATTTATTATTTTAAAAAATATTTATGTATTTATTTTTAGAGAAAGGGGAAGGGAGGGGGAAAGGGAAGGAGAGATAAATTGGTGCAAGAGATGTCGATTGGTTGCCTCTCTCATGTTCCCAACCAGGGACCTGGCCCACAACCAAGGCATGTGCCCTGACCGGGAATTGAACCAGCTAGCTTTCAGTTCACAGACTGGCACTCAATCCCCTGAGCCACACCAGTCAGGCCTAAAAATTCATTTTGAAATTAAAATTTTTTTTCAGAATGTAAATTTCACTACTGTCCAGAGAAAATACTTCAATGAAACAAAAGGATTAGAGTACATCGAACAGTTATGCATTGCAGAATTCAGCACTGTTCTGATGGAGGTTCAGTCCAAGTAAGTTATAACTTAAGGAAAGTCATAAATGTTTAGTGTAAGTTCTACAAGGGTAATATCTTTTGTCTGATTTGTTCTCTGCTATATTCCTACCACCTAGAAAAGTGCTTGGCTTATAATGCAACTGAATAATTATTGAAATAGTTAAAATAGTTTAAACTAAAGTTTGCATGTCTTGCTAACTTAATTTATATAGAATCTCTCCAAGTTAGTCATAATCTATTGCCCCCTAATGGTTGCTGCTCACTTTACTTTGGAGTCAACAGCTCAAGTAGCTATTATAAACTAGGAATGTGAGGGCACAGAAGTTAAATACATTTAAAGTTTTGTTCTGTTACTTCATACCTGTACTCCTAAAAGCTTCAGTATGAGACAGGGAATGATATTTTTAGAAAAGAAATTTATTAGAACATGCTAAATAGATACTTTCTCTGAGCCAGGTTGGACTACTTGTTTACTCAGTTAATCACAATGACTACCCTCACTGGGATTATAATGGACTTTCCTATGCCTTGGGACCTCCTGACTTACCTTCAAAGCTCAGAGGCCTTCAACATTATTTGAATACTTAGAATGGTGCATCAAAAATGGCACAAATTCCCACTGAATTTTGACTTCTAGCAGATGGTTTATTGGCGTCTAATATCCTTTAAGTGTCAGACTTTGGAAAATTGCCTATCAAGTTTTACGTTTTGGAGGTAATTTGTGTAGTTTTCAAAAATCAAGAACACTTACTGTATTTTTTTCTTTGGATTTGAGTGGTGTTAGGCAAATATTTATAATTTTCCTAATATTAAGGTAAAATACATGTTTCATTTTATAGCAATATTTTGGTTCTAAAGATTTATAGTGATGTATCATTGGTCATCTTACAGGTATTACTGCCTTGCAGCTATTGCAGCTTTATTAAAATATGTTGAGTTTATTCAAAATTCAGTTTATGCACCAAAATCTCTGAAGATTTGTTTTCAAGGTAGTGAACAGACAGCCATGATAGATTCATCATCAGCCCAAAACCTTGAATTACTAATTAATAGTCAAGACTCTAGGTAAGATCACCCATTTTTTCTTATAAAATATATCAGTATATTTTATTATATCATCTTTTATATGAATAGTTACTTTATATTTTTAAAAACTGATGGAGAATGATTGCTGTTGTTGCTGGACTGTTCAGATGTTTCACCAAAATCAAGTATTAAAAAGATACTTGTGGAAATGGCATAAGCATCATGGTGGAGTGAGAGGACTCCACTGTTTCTGCCCTTAAACTGATAGCAAGTCAGACACCTATAACTTAACAAATGATCCCCTGCTCAGCACACAAACATGTCTGAAAGATCCATGCATGGGACATCTAAAGTTGAGCCTTTTGGTGATGCAAGACAGGGAAAGGACGGGTTTATAGCAGCCGCTGATGCAGGTCAGAGCTTACTGTAACTCCAGCGAGAGCAAGAGCAGAGAAGTCAGACTATGAATTCAGAAGTCACACTATGGCTGGGAGCATAAGACAGGCAGAAGCTGTTTTCTTTTTGAGAAAAGGTATGTCCCTTCTCCATTTCCATTGTGGGAGAGCCAGGTAAAGGTGGCTGGGAAACTTTGGACAAACAGCAGTGCTGGCAACCATTACTGGAAGGGGGCAGAGCTGCAAGTTGCAACTTTGCTCCCTGCCACCAACTTCCTGGCAGAGCCTGTTAAAGAAAGGTGGGAGGCTTTAAACAACTCGAAAGGGTGACAGCCATTACTGGAAATGGGCAGAGCTACAGGATGGCAAGCTTACTCCCTCTACCCAACACTCCCCAGCAGAGCCTGGTGAAGAATTCTGAGACTCCCCAAGCAGCATAGCAAAAAGAAAGTACCTTACCTATCAACCTACTAAATTGTTGAGAGCAAAATAGATTCTAAACATGAAAAGAGTTCACTACATCAAATGCTGTGAATAACAAAGGTAAGTTAGGAACACAGAAAGAAAATGAAAAGTCTCCAGAAACCAGACAGTGATTTAAGATTTTATTTATTTATTTTTAGGGAGAGGGGAAGGGAGGGAGAGAAACACTGATACATGATGCTGATCACATGCCCACAGCCAGGGACCTGGCCCACATCCCAGGCATGTGCCCTGACTAGGAATCAAACCTATAGCATTTCAGTTTGCAGAGTGATGCCCAACCCACTGAGCCACAATAGTCAGGGCCCAAACAGTGAATGAAGTGACAGAGAATTCAGCACTGCAGTTATGAAACAAAAGGATTAGAGTATATTGAACAGCTATGCAACACAGCAGAATTCAGCACTGTCCTAATGGACAATACGATAGATAACACAGAAAAGCAGTTCAGTGAGCTCAGGAATAAAGTCAGTGAGCAGAAGAAATACTTGAAAGGAATTGACACTGTAAGAAAGAACCAACCAGAAATTCTGGAGCTGAAGAACTCGATAAAGGACATGAGGAATTCACTAGAGAGCACTGAAAATAGAGTAAACCAGATGGAAGACAGAGAGAAACCTAGAAGTGGCCCAGGAGGAAGATGAGACAGAAGTAAGTAAAAAAAATTAAGAACTATCTGACTCCATTAGAAAAAGTAACATAAGGATAATAGGTATACCTGAAAGAGAAGAGAGGCAGGAGAGAGCAGAGGGCCTACCCAAAGAAATAATTGATGACAACTTCCCAAGCCTATCAAAAGAATTGGACTTTAGAACAGAGGAAGCTAGCAGAATACCTAATTATATCAGTGCAAAA
Source organism: Desmodus rotundus (assembly GCF_022682495.2). Lineage (NCBI taxonomy): Eukaryota > Metazoa > Chordata > Mammalia > Chiroptera > Phyllostomidae > Desmodus > Desmodus rotundus. Next base: position 53,900,318 of record NC_071389.1, read on the forward strand.
AGACCTACAAGACATTTTATTCAAAAATCAACGATATACATGACCTGTGTGGCTCAGTTGGTTGGGCATCATCCTGCAAACCAAATGGTCACCAGTTTAATTCCTGGTCAGGGCACATGCCTAGGTTGTAGGTTCATTCCATGGTCATCAGGTACATGAGGCAACTGATTGATGTTTCTCACATTGATGTTTCTCTTCCTTTCTTTCTCCCCCTTGACCTCACTCTAAAAATAAAATCTTTTTTAAAGAATTCTCAGAACATTTGAGATCTTGTCAGTTTGGATGAATAGCCAAAAGCAGTTCTGAGAAAAAAGAACAAAGCTAGAGCTATCACACTCCTTGAGTTTAAACTGTACTACAAAGCTATAGTGATCAAAAGAGTATGATACTAGCAGAAGAAAATAAAACAGCAGTATGGAACAGTATTGAGAGCCCCAAAAGAAATCCACACATGTATGGACAACTGATTTTTGACAAAGAAGCCAGCAACACACAATGGAGAAAGGAAAGTCTCCTTAATAAATGGTGTTGGGAAAACTGGAAAGCCACATGCAAAAGAATGAAACTAGATTGCCATCTGGCACCCTACATAAAAATTAACTCAAAATGGGTTAAAGACTTGAATATAAGATCTGAAACAATAAAACACATTGAAGAAAACATAGTGACTAAACTTATGGACTTGGCCTCAGATGGATTTTTATGAAGTTGACCTCAAAGGCAAGGGAAGTGAAAGCAAAAGTAAATGAATGGGACTACACCAGACTAAAAAGCCTCTGCATAGCAAAAGAAACCATCAACAAAACAAAAAAACAACTGACCAAATGGGAGAAAATATATGCAAATGATACCTCTGATAAGGGGCTAATATCCAAAATATACAAAGAACTCATATAACTCAACCAACAAAACAACCAACAATCCAGTTAAAAATGTGCAGAAGACCTAAATAGACACTTTTTCAAGGAAGCCATAGAGATGGCCATCAGACAGATGAAAATGTGCTCAACATCACTAGTCATAAGAGAAATGGAAATCAAAACACAGATACTGCCTCAACCTGTTAGAATGACTGTTATCAATAAGACAAGAAATAAGTATTAGAGAGGATGTGGAGAAAAGGGAGCTCTTGCACACTGCTGGTGGGAATGCCAGTTGGTGGAGCCACTACGGAAAATATTCAAGGTTCCTCCAAAAATTAAAAATTGAACTAGCACATGACCCAGCAATTACACTTCTAGATATGTACCCAAAGAAACCCAAACACGAATTCAAAAAGATATATGCATCCCCATGTTCATTGCAGTATTATTCACAATAGCCAAGACTTGGAAACAACGTAAGTGTTCTTTGGTGGATGATTGGATAAAGAAGATACTATTTAGCCATAAAAAGATGAAATATTACCATTTTCAACAGCATGGCTGGATCTTGAGGAGGTTATGGTAAGTGAAATAAATCAGGTAGAAAAGGACAAGAACAGCATGAAACAAAACAAACAAGCAAACTTGCAGATGCAAACAACAGAATGATGGGTTACCACAGGGGAAGGGAGACTGGAGGGACGACGATGAGTAAAGTGTATCAAGTATATGGTAAAAGAAGGAGACTTCATGTGGTGGGCACACAGTAGAGTATACAGACATAGTATACAGCTGTACATTTGAAACTTACATAATGTTATTAGCCAATGTCACTCCAATAATTTAATTAAAAATATATTTGTAGTAACAACAAAAAATCCCAATGCAAAACTAGGCAAAGGATTTGAATAGATTTTTCTCTAAAAAAGATATACAAGTGGCCAATAAGCACATGAGAAGATGCTCAATATCAGTAGTAATTTGGGAAATGCAAATCAAAACCACGATTATGTACTACATCACACTCTACAGGATGGTTATCATCAAGTAAATGTAAAATAAGTGTTGGTTACACTTTGAAGACATTGAAAACCTGACTCATTGCTTGTGGGAATGTAACATGGTACAGTCACTTTGGAAAACAGTATGGTGGTTCCTCAAAAAGTTATGCATAGAATTACCATATGATCCAGCAATTCCACTTCCAGGTACATACCCCCAAAAATTGAAAGCAGGGAATCAAACAGATACTTGCACATCAGTGTTTATTATTCACAGTAGCCAACAGGTGGAAATAAACCAAATGTTCACCAATGAATGACAATGAATAAACATAATGAAATGTGTACACATAATGGAATATTATTTAGCTTTAAAAAGAATGAAATTCTGATACATGCCACTAGCTATATGAACCTTGAAAAACATGTTAAGTGAAATGAGCCAGACAAAAGGAAAAATGTTTCATGATTTCACTTATATGGGGTGCATAAAATAGGTAAATTCATTGAGACAGAAAGGTTAGGAGGTTACCAGAGGCCAGGGGGAATGGGGAGTTACTTTTTAATGGATTTGGAATTTCTGTTTGGAATGTTGAAAAAGTTCTGGAAATGGATAGTGGTGGTGGTTACATAACATTGACAGTATTTCTAATGACACTGAATTGTGTGCTTAAAATGGTTGAAATGGTGAATTTTATGCATATTTTATCTTGATAAAAAAATGATACAATTTGTACTCTTTTTACCAATCTCTCCCTAAGGTTGGGAGAGGGTACTTGAATTTTTTGGAGAGTAGAACTTAAATGTTCTCTCTCTCATACACACTGATAAATATGTGAGGTGGTGAATATGTTAACTTGATGGAAGGAATCCTTTAACAGTGCATACATATAGCAAATCATTGCAATGTATACATACAACGATGTGGTCTGAAGCTGTCCACTGAGTGCACTGGCTCTTGGGCCTCCCAGGAGGTGCAGGCCAAGGTCACCTGCCTCCTGTGTTCTGCCAAGGACCTTCTGGCATGAGTTACAAAGCAATCTGCAGATGGCTGCTACTTGTGCTAGACTTGGAGGTGCCCAGGAGAGGCCAAGCTGTGAACCAAGGCTGGCTGCTGCTAGTGCTGGGTCTGGGGCCACTTAATGAGAGGTACAGGGCATAGTGAGGCAGATGCTGCTTGTTTGAAAGATTTTAGAAAAGTCTGAACATGAGTCAAGACAAGCCATTTGCATAGTAAAGCCACTGGAAACAGCTTGATTGGTCCCCCATGTTAGGTGGGGCAGGATCTTAGGAAATCACCAGGTGGGCTGAACATTGCGAGCCAAGTTGATAGAGACTCATATTTGGTGTCCACCTGCAGGCTCTGTAGGGTGGGGTGGGGTCTCAGAAAAGGAAAATGACCTCTGCCAGCACTTCAGTCTGGGAGAAAGCTGCCCCTCTTGCTATTGGCCTGATGCCCTATGATTGAGTTCCTTCCTGTATGTCCCTGGTGCCTTTAGAGCTGCTTCCCCAGTGCTGGAGCTCAGGAGTGAATCCTAGTAAATTTCTGCAGGGTGGTTGGGGATGAGGCCTTTAAAAGGAGCCCCTGGGTCTTTAGTGGTCCTTTGTCTCACTCAGCCACAATTCCTACTGGATTTTACAGCCAGAAGTTTTGGGGACTTTTCTTGGCACTTGAACCTTGGGCTGGGGGACCAGGTGTGGGGCTGGGAATCCTCACATCTCAGCAAGATAGCCCTCGTGATTTTTATCCACCACAAGCATTTCTCATCTCTGCCCCTCCTACTAGTCTTAATGTAGCTTTTTTTCTTTATATCCTTAGTTGTAAGGACTTTTGTTCAGCTATATTTCAGGCAATTCTAAATGATGGTGGTTATGTAATTCAGTCATAATTTTGACGTGGGTGTGGGAAGCTGCAAGGACCGCATCTACCTACACCACTATCTTGTCCAGAAGCCTGTTCTTTTTTTTTTTTAAAGCAGTTTCTGTAATTGAGATTTTTTTCTTTCATTTGTAATTCTCTAGCTTCTTAAATTAGAACCAAGTGATTATATTAAATACTCACTTAATCAGTGTGAAAGTTCTTTCCCCCTTAAAGATTAATTATTATTATTATTTGCTTTTCATCACAGGAAAAACTATATTTTTATTATATAAATTATTATTGATATCATGCTGTCACCAATGGGTGCCATGGGTTAGAACATTTTATGTTAGTCTGAATATTGAAAAAATTGTTTTTAATTTTTAAATTTTTTAAATTTTAAATTTTAAATTTTAAATTTTTTTCCATTACCATTTATCCCCCCATGCCATCTTCTACCTCCACCCACACCCCTTCCCCCCACCCTGCAATCACCATACTGTTGTCCGTGTCCATGGAAAAACATGTTAAGTGTAAGAAGATACTGTTGATCCTTGTTAATCAAAGTATGGTTCATGGACTTACAACATATTAGGGAGCTTATTTAAAATGTAGATTCTCAAGCCTCATCCCAGACCTACTGAATCAGAATATGCATGTGATTTGTATGCCTGTTAAAGTTTGAGAATCACTACTGTAGATTATAGAATTATTTAATTACAAAGATAAATTGCAATTTTCTTGAATTTTACCGTTGTATACCTAATGAAAATTTTCAAACTTGTGTTTTCAAAGGAATAATCACACTCTCTTTGGTGTTCTGAATTACACTAAGACTCCTGGAGGGGGTAGAAGACTTCGTTCTAATATATTAGAACCTCTAGTTGATATTGAAACCATTAACATGAGATTAGATTGTGTTCAAGAACTACTTCAAGATGAGGAACTCTTTTTTGGACTTCAGTCAGGTAAATGAATATTCTCTGATTTTTAAAATACAAATTATTAGAAAATACACATTTTCTTGTAAGAACACCAGTCAAATTAAGGCCCACCCTAATGACTTCATCTTAATTTGATTACATCTGCAAAGATCCAATTTCCAAATAAGGTCACATTCACAGGTACTGGGATTTAGGACTTCAAAATATCTTATTGGGGGATGCAGTTCAACCTATAACATTAGGTAAGAGAATTGCCCTTGGCACCTGGCTATTTGTTCATTGGCATAGCAGTGCAATGTTCTTAAACCTACAGGTGGAAGGGCAAGTTATATGCATTGTTCCAAACCCAGTTCCTGGTTTCTAGGAGTTTGGGCTGTCTTCCATACACCCATTCCCCAACCACCCCTCCTGGTGTACTGGGAAGCGTTTACAGCCTGAACAGTTTTTCCTCAGTTCAATTCCCAATACATTTTAAATAGTTCCTTCAAAATTCTGGCAGTACATTGACTGTGACTGCATTTTCAATGTTGCTAAGTATATTTACTTTTCAAATATATCCCAGTGTATTCAGTGAAACTTTGGGAAAGGTACAAGGAAACCGTTTTTAACTGGTAATCTTTTCCTGGTCACAGCAACATCTCATTATAGGCTTACCTACACCTGGCATTCTGTATAATAATACATTAAGTGCTAGGAATGTTAAGTCATTTAATCATGTAATATTAGTCAAGCTCTATAGGTTTTTCTGTCTTGACAGTTTATAATTCATCATAGCATGTAAAAAGTAGGGGAACACAAATATACAGCAGGATGGGAGATTAATTTTTATAGTTTATTAAAATGTGAGAGTCTAAACCTCATTAAAAAGCCCAGTACCTACTTTACTATAGGCATTTTATACATGTTAGGCATAAAAAGATAAGGAAGATTAATCTATAAGTTTCTGTCCTCAAAGATCTTGCATTCATGTTAGGCAAACAGAACTCTGCTATATGATGCAATGCGGTAAATGCAGTAATAATTGAGTATTTTATGGGAACACAGAAGGAGGGATAAAGATAGAATCCAGTGGGATTCACAGCTCTATCTTAAGGAAATGAGCAGGACTTTGACAAAAGAAGAATCCTAGAAGTGACTTTCAAGACAAAGGGAACATGCCTGTGTAAAGCATGCTGATACACATAGGGATAACAAAAATATTTTTTAGATGTGGTAACAGGGATAAAGATCTGGTGATCTTGAATAGTCATTACTTTCTAGATTACACTTGTTTTTCTGGGCAGTTGGGGAAGGTAGAGTCAACATAAGCTTCTACAGTTTTACTTACATTAAAAAAGCTTGCTGTTTTTAAGTTTAAGATATGGCCAGTAATTATTTATGACTTAAAGCCTTGGGGAATGGTAAGAAATGAGAACTGGGGTTAGCTTATCAAGAGCCTTTATATAATACTAAGAAATTTGAATCCTATCATGCCAAACTTAGGGAGCTGACAGTTCTAAACTGAGAGAGTAGTATGATCAAATCCTTATTTTAGAAAAAATTGTTTTGGTTGTTATGATAGGTTTGGGAAAAGGAAGAAGAAAGAGACTGAAAAAAAGAAAGGCCAGTCTAAGTGAGAGCTTTAAGAATCTAGTGGAATCACATGTAAAATGTCATAATAGCATTATATCATATTGAAAAATATAAAAGTAGTATATACTGAGCCTATTTACTCTAAAAAAGTATAAATATGATTTACTGTTGAATCACAAATTAGAAAAGGACACAGTGCTAGAAGCAGGCAAACTGAAAATTATCAAAAGACTTGGCAGTTGAAAGAAAGCAAGTGACAAAATTTTTTTTTTTAAAGGATAACGGGTTGGAACCACTTTGTAAAGTGTCAAGTCTACACAAAATCTTTTGAGGTTACACATTATAATAATGAAAATAACCATGAGTCATTAAGTTTACTATATTTTAAGTATGAAGAAATGCACTCTTAAAAGACCTGTATGTTAAATGTCTAAGAAAAAAAAATGATTTGGGGATATTTAAAAGGGATAGACTATAATTTTCTATACATTTACTTTTATAGAATATTTTAAGCTGGAAAATGAGTTGAGAAGAATAAAATAACAGTTTTGAGCTCTGGTATGTGTGGGGTACTTTACACAATTTGTCTTAATCCTCACAGCAGCCATAGCAGGTAGATGTCATTATCCACATTTAAAAATGAGAAGTTAGGTAACTTCTGGAAGGTTACATGGTCAGTGGTTTATGCTTTTAAACTAATCTTTTTATGTGTCAGGAAGAAAAATTAGAGATTAAAAAGGTGGGAAGAAAATTATGGTAAGCAACATCAAAAAATCAGAGATGTAGTGTTTCAAGAACGGGGTGCTCAGCAGTGTCAAATTTGGAAGGCAGGGTGTAAGTAATCAAGCTTAATAAATGACCATTAGGGTTTATTGCTTTATTCCTGGCACTTGTCAGATAGATAAAGACAATTAAAACAATATTGCAGGTAGAACTGTTCTATTTTATTATTTCAGGATATTTTACACAGTGTATATTTTAACCAGTAACAAAATTTAAATGCTCATATTTTTTGTTTGTTTCAGTTATATCAAGATTTCTTGATACAGAGCAGCTTCTTTCTGTTTTAGTCCAAATTCCAAAGCAAGACACGGTATGTTTATATGTACATTTTGTGGTATATTTTTATACATTGTAATATAATTTGTCTTTTTAAAAAATTGATTTTAGAGAGAGAGAGAGAAGGAGAAAGAAACATTGATTTGTTGTTCCACTTATTTTTGCATTCACTGATTGCTTATATGTACTCTGACCGGGGATTAAACCTACAACCTTGGCTTTAACCAACTGAGCTACCTGACCGAGGCACGATATAACTTGTCTTAATGTAATGTAACAGAAAATATCAAGATGTTTTGGAAAAGCACTTCATTATTAATATCTAGATTTGTTATGCCTTTTAAAATCAACAACTTTTGAATAAACTAAATATTCTCTGAATATCTTCAGTATGGAATTGCTTGCCTAAATGAGTTGTTATATTTTCCTTCAAGAATATTGATTTTAGAAAATGCAGTTTTCTGGTCATAAATATTTACTGAGAATAGTGCTTAAAATTTCTTATTGGAAATAGCTCAAATGTCTTTTCTTTCTATGCAATATTTATGACTATATATTTAATGTATTGTATTAAGAAAGTTTGTGTTTCTCATTATAAACATTGATTTTTCTGAAATATTTGAAAATGTCAATATTAAACATTTTTTCAAGTTTTACCCAAGTTCTTTGCTTCATTTGAATAAGGTTTAATTTTTCTCAATTGATTTCAGACTGCCGTACAGAATATTTGTAATAGTACATGGTTCTTTTTTTCATTCATTCAACAAGTTATTTTATTTTACCAAGTATGTAAGTGCTAGGGATACTATAAGAAGTAAGTCCCTAAGCCAAAGGAATTTATGATCTAGTGTGAGATTTAGGTTAAAAAAAAAAAAAGCAGTTACAGTATAGTATTATCAAGAACTATAAGTGATCTGATATTCTACCCTACTTGCAAACTAACAAGTTAGCCTGACAGAGTTTCATGGATGCTGACAGAAGATATGAGACTCCTGGGTCAGAGAGAAAGGACTTGAGTACTCAGAGCAGTAGTAGTAGCCAGAGTATCAGGATTTTTTTGTACTGGTTCCCCAAGTTTTATTTCCTATGTACAGTATGTTGCAAGAGAGAACTGCTGAACTTAGGGAACCTGAATCTTTTCTAATGGGAAACAAGCATACTTGCCTGCTGTTACGAGGATGACACCATTTTAATCTTCGAAGACTATAAGCAAACTTGCCCTTTGTTCTGTATCTTTCAAGCCTGTTCACTATACAAACATCCTTGAACAGATTGTGAAGAACAAAGGCCGTCAGTCAATGCCTCTGCTTACAAGGTAGGCAGAGATGTAGAGGCCAGCAGAGAATTGTCTCCTAATTCTTCCTGGAGAGAATCTCTCTTGCTGGCTTTGAAGAAGCAAACTGCAAAGACACTCTGTATTAGCTTTTTATGGCTGTGTAACAAATTACCACAACCATAGCAGCCTCAGCTACCCATATTTGCTATCTTATAGTTTCTGTAGGTCAGGAGCCTATGCACGTCTTAGGTTGGTCCTCTGCTTAGGGTCTCAAAGCTGCAGTTACAAGTGTCCGCCAAGCTGGAAACACATCTGGAGTACTTGATGAGGGAAGGGTTTGCCTCCCCACGTATGTGGTGTTGGCAACTTTTAGTTCTGTGGAGCTAAGGTTAGAGCAGCTTCTTCAGGCTGACAAGGCAGGGAAAGTCTAGAGAGGGAGACAAAAAAGAAAAAAACAGGAAATCACCGGTGATACAAGAGGTTAAGAGAGTGCCTGTATGCATGTAGTAAGACAACTTTTCTACAGCAGGACTTCTCAACCTCGGCAGTATTGACATTTTGGGCTGGATAAATCTTGTTGTCCTGTGCATTGTTGGATTTTTAGCAACATCCTTGGGTTCTACCCACTGGATGCCACTAGCATCCCCCTAATTTTAACAACCAAATGTCTTTGGGCATTGCCAAATGTCTCAACAGGGAAAATTTCCCCCAGTTGAGAACCAGTTCTGTACATGCTCTAAAGGATAGAGGTCAAGTGATTGTCCATGTGTCCTCAGAGTAAGACCACTGCTTTACAAAACTCTGTATTTCTATCAGTAAGAGTCAGTTGAAGCCTCGGAAGTTTTCCTGCTTCTGTCAAGACCTTCCTCCCGCCAACCTTTACTTATTGGTTGTGTGAACAATGTTTCTATGAGCCAGTGCTTGCTTTTCTTCCGTTTTTAAAATTAAATTTATTGGGGTGACACTGGTTAATAATACCACATAGATTTCAAGTGTACAGTTCTATGATATATCATCTATGTTCACCACCCAAAGTCTAATCTTCTTCCCTCACCACATATTTGACCCCCTTTACCTTTTACCAATCCCTAGCCCACCATTCCCTCTGTTAAACACCATAATGTTGTTTGTGTCTGTGAGTTTTTGAATATTTGTTTTGCTTGTTCATTTGTTGCTTTCAGTTTTGTATCACATGGTTCTTGGGTTTTTCCATCTTTTCTCATGTAGCCGGAGGTTCTCAAGATCTACCCATGTTGTGGCAGTATTTCATCTTTCTTATGGTTGAGTAGTGTTCCATTGTATCACCGTATCTTCTTTATCCAGTTATCTATCAGAGGACACTTTGGTTGTTTCCAGGGCTTGGCCACCGTGAATAATACTGTCATGAACATAAAAGTACATATATCTTTACAAATAAATGTATTTGGTTTTGAACCATCAGGAATAATCTCTTCTTGACCTTATTCCTGTTCATGTAAATCACCACAAGAAGCCTAGTACTCCTAAATTATTCCTCATTTTGGACTCTACTTCCCATCTGTCTCTGTACATCAGCTTTCCTGTCTTTATTTTTGCTTTATCCATTTTATGACACCCTGTCATGTTTCTCTCTGGCACTCAAGGTCAGTTGTGGGCAAGTCTCCTTCGTTCCTCACCTTCTTCCTCAAACGGAAACCTGTGTCTTCTGTTGTGACTGCTGTTTCGCAGACCTCGAAGCGGTGCTCGTCCTCTTCACATGGCTCCTCCTGTGTTAGACTGTGTGTCCTCCTTGCTCCTTGTTGCCATTCAGTTCACTCTTCCGAAAAGTCACCGGTTTTGACTCATGTAGTCAGAGGTCCCTTAAGGTTGCCCAGCAGTCATTCTATATTTTCCTTGTTCATTTGCTTCTTCTTATGCTTTGAGAAACTATTTCAATCCATCTTCTTTCTTCTTCAGACCTCAGCACCTCTCTGGCAGTGATGGCAAAATCCCTTTTCTCTACCTTTTGGGTGCACAGCTAGACTGTGTTTCTCAGACTCCCTTCCGGAAGAGGTAACTGAGTTTTGTCTACTGGAATGTGAGTAGAAGTGATAAATGCCAGCTTATATCTTACCCATAGAGTATTCATTCTTTCGGCCTCTTCTAAATAGATGTAGAGAATCCAGCAGAGGGGTAGTGAAGCCACAAGACAGAAGGATCCTGGGTCTTTAAATGGCAGTATGGAACATTGCCCTCCCACATACATTAGAACCACATTGAAATTTGTATGAACAAAAGATAAGATATTGTTATATTAAGTCTTTGAGATTGGGGGTGTATGTTATAGGAATTGGTGTTATTTTACCTTAATACCAGTTCCTTCCCCCACCCCATTCTAAGCTGATGATGACCTTGCTTCCTTCTTCACCGAGAAAGTGAAGAAATCAGAAGAGAACTTCTACAAGCTCCTGTGACTGCATTTATCTACACTTACCAGCATGTATCTTCTCTCATTAATGTGGATAAACTGCCTGTCCATCCTCCTAGCTAAAGCCAACACTTTTCCTTGTGTCTTTGATTCCACGACTTTACCTTTGCAGGGAACAGTACTTCAGAATATCTCCTGCGTTGCTTGTGTCAATTTCCCCCTTCTACGTGTTTTTTCCATCAGCATACAAACATGTTGTTATCATTCATTAAAATAAAAAAAATTCCCTTATTTTACTTCCCCTTCTACTTCTTCCCTATTTATCTTTCTCTTTACAAAAAAATTCCTTGAAAGAGTTACCTGTAATTTATACCTCTAATTATTTTCCTTTTTCTCTCCTGAATCCATCATAATCTGGTTTTCACCATCACTATTCTACTAAAGAAGCTCTTTTGAAGGCCACTGCTGATCTCCACATTGCTAAAGCGAATAGTTAATAGAAGTGCTGATCATACTTGACCTATCAGCAAAATTCGAAGAACACAATCTTTTCCTTGAACTGTTTTCTCCATTTGCCTAAGTACCTTTTCCTTGTTTTCTTTTGCCTTAGTACCTCTTCCTTGTTTTCTTCCTACCTTTCTTTACGTGTATTACCGTTTTTAGACCTCTAACAAGTAATGAGAAAGGTGCACATAGAAAACTGCAGAGAACAATGCAGTGCTCATTGATTTCTTACAAAGTGAACATCCATGTAGTGACTACCTAGGTAAAGAAATAGATATTACCATTACTTCAAAAATCCCCCCTTCTGGTCCTTCCCATCATTATTCTCTCCCTCTCTCCAAAAAATCCCCCAAGTTTTAGTAATCACTCTCTTGTTTTTCTTTATAATTTAATTTTGCCTGTTTTTAAATCTTTGCATGTAACCATTCAATTTTTATTTTTTATATCTGGATTCTTACAGTCAATATTATGTTTATGGCATTTAATCATGTGGTTGCATGTAGCTGTAGCTCATTCCCATTGCTGTACAATATTTCACTGTATGAATTTGCCATTACTCCTTTCACTGGTGTTTGACTTTTTGAGTTGTTGACAGTTTTTGGCAATTGGAAATAATGCTGGTAAACTATTTTGTACCTCTTTCTTAATACAATTGTGTGCACATTTTTACTAGATTCATACTTAGGAATGGAATTTCGGGGTCATGGAATATGTCTTCAACTTCAGGAGATAATGACAAAATGCTTGCCAAAATGTTTTTCACAATCATTGCACAATTTATGGTCTCATCAGCAGTGTATGAGAATTCTCATTGTTCTTTCCCAAAACCTGATATTGTCAGTTTTAAAATTTTAGCCATAGTGGTTGGTAAATAATGGTATTTTATTGTGGTTTTAATTTGCACTTTCCTATTAATGAAGATGAACACACTTTCAGATGTATATAGACCATTTGAATACTTTTTGTGAAAGTCTTGTTCAAGTCTCTTGCCCGTTTTTCTCTTGGGTTGTTGATCTGTAGAGCTTCTTTTTATATTTTAGATATGAGCCCTTTATTGGTTCTGTGTTTCAAATATCTTTTCTTACTTTTTAGTTTGCTTTTTCCACTTAACATTATGGTGTGGATGCTGTTGGTGTACTACCTGTGTCCCCTTGGCATTCTCTTTGTACAAGGAGGGCTTCTGCTGCACGAGCTGCAACTCACTGCCTGAGGACTTGCTCTAGCCACAGGAGAGATCAGCGTGGTTGCTCTGGCAATAGGTCATAACTAATACTGAACAGGACTAGATGAATAAAGATCCATTTTTCTTACCTATAGAGATAACCTCTGAAGCTTACCTTACACCATCTCTGATAGGTCTCTAGCAGGATTGAACCATGGTACCATGCAGTAGTAACAGCATCATCAATGCATCCGTTTTGCTGCCCTTCTCTTCCCTTCTTACTTCTGCACTCCCTTGCCTCTGCCTACTGAACTTACTTTTGAAATAAATTACTTGCCCTCAAATTCTAGTTTCTCAAAGTTGGCTTTTGGAACTGGTCCTGGGTCATGGTATCTTTTGATGAAAAGAAGTTCTTAGTTTAAATGTAGTCTAGTTTATGTTTTTTTTCTTTGTAGTTAGTGTTTGTCGTATGCTGCTTAAGAAGTCTTTACCCTAATGTCTTGATTGCACCTATGGGATTTTAACTTGTGGAGATGACTGAGTAAGGCTAGTGCCTTTAAAAGAAGATTTTTATTCCTTCTATTCCTGAGAAGAGGAAGCATGCCTCTCAGGGTCACCTGGGAAAGTACCGGGTTGGTCAGAAGTCAAAAGGAGTGAGGGTAAAACATTGCAGAAGTATTATGGGAGGTTGTTAAGTAGAAATATCCCCTGTTGGGTTGAAAGCAAAACACAAATGTGGGAGTTTGTGGTGGGACAGCTTATAGTAAGATTTTTATGTACCCATAAAAGCCGTATTATGGGGAATATGTGAACAACTTTAGCCATTAGTTTGGCCCTGTGATTAATGGATGCCAAATAATTAATTATGAAATTTATAAAAACAAATTAGAATACCCTAGATAATGAAGATATTTTTGTTATATTCCAAATATTTTATTGCTTTAATTTTTATATTTAGATTTACAATCTGCCTGGAATTGATTTTTGGATGTGGCATGAGGAAGGAACTACATTTTATTTTTCTCATATGAATGCATAATTGTATTGGCACCATTTATGGAAAAACTGTCCTTTCCCATACCGTTCTAGTCAACATTTGTCATAAACCAAGCACTCACATTATGGGGTCTAATTCCAGACTCTCCTTTTGTTTCTTCGGTTTCTGTCTGGCCTTGTGTCCATCCCACAGTTTCTTAGTTACTTTAACTTTGTTATAAATTGATATTTGTTAGATTTAGTTCTTTCATCTTATTCTTGTACAAGAGTATCTTGGCTATTTTGGAAGATGTCCTCCTTTGGTAATAGTGATGATAATTGTCTCCTATTTGGTGAATTTTATTTATTTTTAAGCTTCCATTTAGTTTCAGAGATCCATTATAAGAGAGCATGAGATAACTTGTTTTAGGGCGAAAAACCTCCTCTTTGATATTTCTTCTAAATTGACCCATATGGTCACAGAACAGGTCAGGTACTGTGTATGATATGGAGATAAAGGTCAGAGGTTAGAAAAAGAAACAGTTCTGTATCAATTACTATTATATCCTAATAGTAATATCCTAAAAGTTCTTGTCAGTGTTAGTAAATTATTCCATCTGCAAGAACATCTTCATTTCCCCAGTTTTAGTACCACTGGTCCGTGTTAGAGATAGTACTACAATTTAATTTGTAAAAAACTTTACAAAATTTAGAATGCTGGTGTTGCTTTATTTTGAAAAACTATATTTAATCTGGATGCCTGGACTTATGAAAATTGTTTTACTTGAACAAACAGGAACCAATAAGGGAAATTTGTATTGTTCTGTAATCTGGAATATTTGGATTCAGTTTTTCAGATCATGGCTCCACAAATACTCTTTGTGCTTTTTTCAATCAATCCTAGTCTCTCAGTGCTGCTCAGAATTGAAATGTACCTCCTGTCACTACCATGGGTTAATAGGGTGAAACCAAAGTGCTTGAATAGACATGAAAATTGGATACATTGAGTTGAACTCTTCATTGTCAGACTTTCAGGAAACTAGTCCACTAGTCTCATTATGATGGATTGGTAATTTCTGAACAGTGTTTGGTCTGGCAGTCATGCTGGCTAGGTTGATGTATACAAACGTATGAAATATGATAAGCATAGAATATTTTAGAGGAAACCCCATTTTTGTATTAAATACTTACAGTGTCCATATTTGGATTTTTATGTTAATAGGTTAATGTAGCTGAATCAAAGATAACAAATTTAATATACCTAAAACATACCTTGGAGCTTGTGGATCCTTTAAAGGTAATTTTATGTGTGTATTGTACAAAGCATGCCTAGGCATCAGCATTTAAAAATTTTTGTTTTGAAAAAATTTCAAACCTAGAGAAAGTTGCAAGAATAGTATAATTAATTCTCATATTCTCTCTCTTTACATTCAAAACACACATGCATATTATTATCCTTACTATTATTATTCTTACTGAACTATTTGAGAATAGGTTGTAGTACCCAAATACTAAAGTGTATATTCTCTTAAGAACAAAGATGTTGTCTTACATAAACACATGATTATACGATTCAGGAAATGCAGCATTAATACACTACTGTTCTGTAATGGATAGCCCATATTGAAGTTGTCCTAAAATGTTCTTTATGTATTTTGTTTCCTGCTACAGGGTCTAGTCCAGAATCATGCACTGTATTTAATGTCATATTTTTAATACTCCTTCAAATTGAAAAGTTTCTCAGCATTTCTTTGTCTCTTAGGATATTGACATTTTGAAGAGTAAGGGTCAGTTGTTTTTTAGGATATTCTTCAATTTGAATGATTGCTCTTCCTGATTAAATTCAGCTTATATTTGGTGGTAATGCTCTATAAAAATGTATCTTTCTTGTGATGTAATATCCCTATGCTTGGCAATATTAACTTTGATCAATTTCTTCTCTTTAAAGTTAAGTAATCATTGGAGAGATACTTTGAAACTTTAAATATCCTGTTTCTCATCAACTTTTCACTCATTGATTTTAATATTTACTGTAACTCTTACCTGAAGTAATTGTTATTCTGATGGTCTAAAATGGCAATTTTCTCATCAATCAATTTTTAAATTCTGTCTTATGCAAAACATTTGTAAAATACAAGTGACAAAAAGAACTACTTCTGTAAAAGAAAAATAATGAAAAATGTGGAAAAGTTTTACAGAGTTCATTTTGATAAATATATGTAATGAAAGCAGTTTGGCAAAAGATTTCAAAAGTATTGTCATCTTTCTTAGAATGAAAGAGGTATAGTAATAAATCTTCCCCTTCAATTGACAGATTTGCTGAAACAAATTTCAAATTTTGAAATTTCAAAGACAAAGTAAAAGCCAAAGAAATTTATTATAAGAAAAGTTCATAGCAAATGAGAAACAAAATACTAATTTCTGTCATCATAATACTTGTGTAATTTTTAATGAAAATACTAGAATGACAGTGGAAATATGGAAAATGACCCCTAAACAGGAATCAAAGTGGTTAATAAATAGTACCAAAAATGCTTAATCTCACTATTATTCAAAGAAATAAAAATTAAAACCAAAATTTTTATCTTTCAAAGAAGCAAAGATGATTTTCTTTCTTAATGGATGCAACTTATTGCTGAGGGAACAGTGAGACAGGCAATTAATTACCTAGCTGGTAGGAATATAATTGTATGTACTTTACAGGAAAGTTTCAAAACAGATGTCTTTTTTAAATTTAATATTTTGTTCCACTTCTTAGAGATTTTATTTATTTTTAGAGAGAGGGGGAGGGAGGGAGAAAGGAAGAGAAATATCGAGTCAGCTACCTCTTGCACACCCCCAACTGGGGACCTGGCCTGCAACTCGAGCATGTGCCCTGATGGAGAATCAAACTGGTGACCTTCCTGTTTGCAGGCCGGTGCTCAATCCACTGAGCCACACCAGCCAGGACTAAAATAAATGTCTTTGATCCTGTAATACTACTTCTAGAAATACATCTGAAAGGACTCTTAAGAAATGTTGACCAAGATTTATGCCCAGTGATGGTCATTGCAGCATTATGTATATTAGAATATAAGTAGCATAGTACTCCAGTAAGTAGGGGAAGAGACTGTGCTTCCCACAGGGTGGAATAAATAATAAGAATTATTTAAAATTTTTGCTATAGAAAGTTTTTAATGTATATGATATAGTATTAAGTGAGGGAGAAAAGGAGCTTGCAATGTTGTAACTTTTTGATTTAAAGAAGTGACAGGAAATATACAATAATATTTAGACCATCTTTGGAAGGGTATTAGAATTATAAGTGATTTAAATGTTTTTCTTTATGCTTTTATGAATTTTTTAGTTTTATCACTGTGTAAACATTATTTTTTATTCATAAGCAAAACATATTCCCATTGCCTGATAACAAACTATCAGTTTAAATATGTTTTCTCCTTCTCTTCTCTATTTATTCAAGTAATGACTACTTACAGTTTCTGTTAAGCAAAATAAAATACCTTCTTTTATCATATGCAAAGGGAGAGAGCACTTTTTTAGTTTAATGTAAATTTAATAAAAATTTTGGAATTATATGTACAGGACTCCCAATGGACAATGACAGCTCTTTAAGTATTGTACCTACCCCTCTAATAAGCAGTTAGATGTTAACAATTAGTTGGGAGGCAAGAAAACTGGAGGCCACTTATTAGCCCTGTGCTCTTTATATGGAAAACAAAAAAGATACTATCTGTCCTCACTTATATACCTAAAATATATTTTATGAGTATAAACGAGAAGATGAAGAATGCACTTGGTAAGCTGTAAAGTATTAAACAAATGTAAAATGCTATGTATGAGTAATGTCATCATTTATTATCCTTTATTTTATTCTTCAATAGATTGCTCTGAAGAACTGTAACATGCCTTTATTAAGAGCTTACTATGGATCCTTGGAAGATAAGAGGTCTTCATCACTCAACTGTTAATGAAATATCAGATTCTCCTTTTCTCCCTGATTGTAACTGATTTTAAGGACTCTAATTATATTCCATAGAACAATTACTTCAGCTGTGGTTAATAGACTCTTTAAACTAGTCATCAAAATTCCAACTATACTTTTTGTCTTATAAATACCAATAAGCAGGGTAACAGCACACTGAGTATTTGTGTTAGACTAGCATTAAAAATTGAAATCATACACAATTTTAATATCTTTTGTTAGCTATTCTCTATGGAAACACTAACAAATATAAAAATATATTTTTCTCTTTAAGTCATGAAGGGCCTAATATAACCAGAAACTAGTAGATATGAATACTGAATAAGATCTAAATATAATTTAATTTTAATGTTTTTAGTACTAGGAACTTGGTTCTTAGCCAAAAAGACTTGTGCTCCTTAAGAACTGTTATTGTATTGATTTAAGCTTCAGATCTTCTGTAAGGCTACAAATGGAGGTTTGTAATAAAACTGAATTAATTGCAAATAAAATACAGAACAGAATAAAACAAAAGGTTAGGGAAACAGGTGTTACCAAACTTCTGGTTTGCATGATTATTGAACTTAATCACTTTTATACTGTCTCATAATATATATTTAGTCTCCCTTACCCCAATTGATTGAGAGGACCATATGTTAATTCTTCTTTGAATCTTTGCATCTAACATAGAAATTAATACATGATATAAGTAAATGTTTATTGAGTCAATGAGCATGAAGCCAGAAGTTTTATAACAGTTGTTCAGGGGTATATTTTATATTCATGGGCACAGTCAGTACGTATAGTTTGGGAGCCCTCTTTATTAGCAGTGTAGAATTGTTCTTGGTGGCCTTATGTTGTTTTAGGAGTCTAGTCCTGACCAACGAAGTAGTTTCAAATTGACATAGTCACAGTTCTAACTTAGATAAGTTTAAATTTATATATTGCTTAATTGTTTATTTTCAACATAATTTAAAACAGTGATTTAAGAAAATGTTATTTGCTATCATTAACTATGACTCAAATTATAACTTTTTGACTTATTACCTATAATGTTCTTTTTTAGGTTTGGAATCATACTTGAAAAGATTAAAACAGTAATTAATGATGATGCAAGATACATGAAAGGATGCCTGAACATGAGGACGCAGAAGTGCTATGCAGTGAGGTCTAACATAAATGAGTTTCTTGACATAGCTAGAAGAACATATACAGAGATTGTAGATGACATAGCAGGTAATTTAATTACTTGAGCATATATTTTTTGTTTTTATAAATGACAGGCTTTTTAGACCTTATGCTTTTTTGCTGATGATAACCTGCCATGCATATATTTAAGTTATTTTTTTGTTATCAAAATAGGTATGGTTAACACATATTGTCACTTATGGAACATTTTTTTAAAAAATAAAGATTTCAAAGTGTTGTAATATGTCTATTTTTTTTCTCCAAAGTTAAATAAGTGGTACCTTCATACAACATTGTGTAGACACTACATAAAAAATGCAAGCTATTAGTACTAAAGGGTTTCAGTGGAGGGAGAGAGGTCGTTTGTGTCTAGAAGTGGCATTTGAACTAGTACAGTAATTTAACAAATAAAGGGGTGGGCAAAATTCAGTTTACAGCTGTGAGTATATGAAACACAGAGTTTATTCTTATATTACTCATTAATTATTGTATTATTTTCCAAATAAACACCTGTAAACCTACTTTTACCCATTCCTGTATTTACTGAGCTCTTAGTAAATAGATGTAGACACTGTTCTGGGTGCTGGAAATACATAGGAACAAGACAAAGCCTCTGTCCTCATGAAGTTTATGTTGCAGTAGGAGGGACAGATGTTAAAAAAAATACACACATATACATACTCATGTGTGTGTGGAATTATATATGTCAATATTGATATATATAAATTACATATATCTTATAATTTCACATGAATATAAAATATGAAGAAAAATAATAGGTTAGAGGGTCAGAGAGACTGGGTGTGGAGGCATAGAGAATGGGACTGTTTTTAGTAGATAGAATAGCCTAGAAGGAATTTTACCCACTAGCAGTATACAAACTGAAGCACAAAGGTATCAGGAAACCTCACGGGATAGTGACGAAATTTGTTAGGGTTGAGCAGGGCATTCTCTTCAGAAGTAGTAAGGGATATGATCATAAATGTATACTGGAGAGCAGAATTTAGTCTTTAAAGGTTAGGAGTTTGGATTTTTCCCCAGAGGAATGAAGAGAACTCAGATGTTTTTGCTCTGTGGAGTGAAGTTGATCAAGAAGATGTGTTGAATGGATTTGAGTGGAGCTGTGGAGACAGGGAAACTATGTTAATCTATTACAGATTAGAACAGTATTTAGGGTGAGAGCTATGCATATGAGAGGAGAAAAAGGCAAATACTGAAGAAGGAGTTTGATAAGAGTTATTGAGTAGATGTGGCATGGCAAAGGGGAATGTGGCCACTAGTGCTCATTGAGATCTGTCTCCTGAGAGTGGTGGTTCTACTGAGAAAAGCAGGAACCTTGTTGGAGAACCTGCTTTAGGAATAAAGATACTAGTTTTCTCAAGTAATGTTCAAAGCATTAATGGTCATCATGTTAAAAATATAAATTTAGAACTCTGTACTGAGCATGAAGTTGATAGGGAGATTTGGATACTTTTTAAATTTTATTTAATGAATCACCAATTTCATTTTTGGAATACTTTTATAATATATGTTTGGTAGAGGGAATTTCTTATTGTGAATTAATTATTGCAGTAATTTAAGTGTTCTCTTTTCAAAAAGGTAGAATGAATAACAAGTCAAAAACTAATATTCCTAAGACAGTAGTCTTGGTTTTATTTATTTTTTAATTATATTTTATTGATATGCTATTACAGTTGTCCTGATTTTTCCCCCTTTGCCCCCTTGCACACAGCACTCCCTAGTCCCTCAGGTAATCCTTTCTTCACCATTGTTCATGTCCATGGGTCATGCATATAAGTTCCTTGGCTACTCCATTTCCTATACTGTACTTCATATCCCCACAGCTATTCTGTAGCTACCTATTTGTACTTCTTAATCCCCTCACCTCTTTGCCCATTCTCCCACATGCCCCTCCCATCTGGCAACTATCAAAATGCTCTCTGTATCCATGATTCTGTCTCTGTTGTTTGTATGCTTAGTTTGTTTTTTAGATTCAATTGTTGATAGATATGTATTTATTGCCATTTTATTGTTCATAGTTTTGATCTTCTTTTTCTTAAGTAAGTCTCTTTAACATTTCATATAATAATGGTTGGTGATGATGAACTCCTTTAGCTTTTTCTTGTCTGGGAAGCTCTTTATCTGCCTTTCAATTCTAGATGACAGCTCTGCTGGGTAGAGCAATCTTGGCTGTAGGTCCTTGCTTTTCATGACTTTGAATATTTCTTGCTAATTCCTTCTAGTTTGCAAAGTTTCTTTTGAGAAATCAGCTGACAGTCTTATGGGAACTCCCCTGTAGGTAACTAACTGCTTTTCTCTTGGGGCTTTTAAGATTCTCTCTTTATCTTTAACCTTTGGCATTTTACTTGACGTGTTAATTCGCAGTTAACAGTTTGGGTGGGCCTGTAAGTTGGGTGGGACGGAGTCTCAGGGGATCTCCAGGCTGGGGCAACATTGTTAGCCAGGTGGATGGAGTCTCAGATATGTCACCTGCCTGCTGTATCTGTGGCTCTTTGGTGGGGGTGGGTTCAAAAAAGGGACAATGGCCTTTGCCCCCATTTCTGTTTGGGAGAAAGCTGTCCCCCAGCTCTTGCCCTGATGCCAGACCCTTCAGCTCCTCCCTGTGTGCCTGGTGCCTGTGAAGCTCCTACCCTGGTGCTGGAGCTCTGAGGGAGTGAGTCTGAGTAAGTCCATGTGTAGGTTCTTTAAGAAGAACTGCTTGGAACTCTAAAAGTTTCTTCCACTGACTTAATCCCCACTGGGTTTTGCAGCCAGTAGTTATGGGGACTTATCTTTCTCGCACTGGAACCCTGGGTAGGGAACCTGAACTGAGGCTGGTTCTCCTTGTTCCCGAGATATCTCCCAATTTTTTATCCACCACACAGGGATGCAGGACCAGCCCATTCCATGTCTCCACCTCTCCTATCAGTCTAGATGGATGTGGTTTTTCTAATTCCATAGTTGCCAGACTTCTATTCAGCCCCATTACTGATGGTTCTGAGTGATGAGTGTTTTATATTTTAGTGTAATTTTGATGTGGTTGTGTGAGGAGGTGAGCCATGTTTATCTATGCTGCCATCTTGCCCTGGTTTTATTTTTTAATTTTAATTTTTACCATTCCTTTTACTCTCAAAATACCAACCAAGATGACTACCTTTGCTCTGTAATTTTTGTTCTGAAAAGAATACTTAACCAGATATTTTAGACATTAAAAATCTATAGAGTTTAAAAGTATAACGAGACATTATCATTTATGTATAAAATAGTAAGACAAAAAGCATGTGACATTTTTAAACAAAAAGAATAATTTTTTAATTAAAATGTCTATGTTTTTGTTTTTTCTGGTCACTAGGAATGATATCACAACTTGCAGAAAAATACAGTCTTCCTTTAAGGACAAGTTTTAGCTCTACTAGAGGATTTTTCATCCAGATGACTATAGATTGTACAGCCTTACCCAACGATCAACTTCCTTCAGAGTTTATTAAGGTATACTTTAGAGTTTGGTTAGGAAATTAGTGTTCCTGATTTTATAGGATTACATTTACATACTTGAAGTTTTAGACGTTCTTTGAGTTTTATGTGCCAAATTTCTGAATGTTATGTGTATTGCTTCTGTTACCTACTTACCTAACAGCTATGCTAATCTGAGTGATTTATAAGCTTTCTTTTAAAAAAGATTTTATTTATTTATTTTAGAGAGAGGGGAAGGGAGGGAGAAAGAGAAACATCAATGTGTGGTTGCCTCTCATCTGCCTCCAACTGGGGACCTGGCCTGCAACCCAGGCATGTGCCCTGACTGGGAATCAAACTGGTGACCTTTTGGTTCACAGGCTGGCACTCAGTCCACTGAGCCACACCAGCCAGCGCAGAAGTTTTTTTGTGTGTGTTTGCTTTCAAGAGGAATATCAAACAGTGCTTCCCACAGCTCTGGAAGTTTGGTATGGGTAAAAAAAAAAGAAGGGAGGGAGGGAGGGAGGGAGGAAGAAAAGAAGGAAGAAAGGAAAAGAAAAAAAAATAAAGCCCCAAAGTTATTTTTGATCAAAGAAATTTGGAAAATACTGTACTATCTCATTTTAGGTAGTTCTCCAACGCACATTTGTATATTAAAGGTTAAAAGTCGTGAAGTAGAGAAATCTACTTAACTTACTGTTATCCAATATTGCCAAACTTTTAGACCAGGGAAATATTTTTTCATATACACATATTAACTCCTCCATAATATACCAGGTTGGGAAAATCTAACCCACTCTTATCTTTGCTCTCTCTGTTTCCAGGGAGTCCCTTTTGATAATAACAAACCATTTAAATTTGGGGATTTTAAAAATATTCTGTATTACCAAGTAATGTGGATAGGTGAAGTGAGGAATGGGATGGGATGAGACTTAGTAATGGGGTTGGAGATTGAGTGACGTTTAGTTAGGGGGCAAGGCCTGAAATAGGGGTCAGAGATGGAGTGAAGACTACTATATGTATCCTGCATATTACTTGGTAATAAGATGTAGCTTGTTAACATTCTACGTGATCAATTTAAGACCTATAAAAATAGTCATGCCTGATGGACTAAGTTAAAAAATTCTACTTTAACTTTAGATGTGATGTTTTTCTCATTCACAAACACTTAGGACTTGATCTGTGAACCTATATCTGAAAAATTACAGTGATTAACCTGGATACCTGTATTTTTATTGTTTAATATCTGTATATTTTATTTCATAGGAGTGTACATGTCTCTTGATTTTTGTTATTTAATTTCCGAACAGATTTCTAAAGTGAAAAATTCTTATAGCTTTACTTCAGCAGATTTAATTAAAATGAATGAAAGATGCCAAGAGTCTTTGAGAGAAATCTATCACATGACTTACATGTAAGAGCATTTGGGATTTTTGAATATTAAATTAAATTAGTTTAATTTGAGGCACTGTGATAAATTTTATTAATTGACATTTTGTCTGACTGCAGAATAAATGTTAGCAAAGAAAGAACATTCCTGGACAAAGTTAAAATTTTCTCTTTGTGATTGGGAATAGTGAGCCTCACAGAAGCTTTAGTAGTGCAAATCTAATTGCCAAATAACCCATTGTTACTGATACTCCCACCACAATGTAGAACTTGGTACAGCATGGGCTTATTGTGAGTGTCATTCAGCTCAGTCTTTTTCTATGTATGTAAGCCCTTCCACTTCTCATGCTTTACTACTTACACAGCAGCATCACAGTACCGCCCGTCTCTTGCCATTCATGAAACAGTAGCAACACTGCTAGAAATAATAAATAGGACATTTAGAATTGGTGCTGAGATGATAAAGAGACATGTTGGGCCTTCAAAACAATTTAGGGTATAGACCATGGAGATTGTAAGACAT
The DNA here is from genome assembly GCF_022682495.2 of Desmodus rotundus. Classification (NCBI taxonomy): domain Eukaryota; kingdom Metazoa; phylum Chordata; class Mammalia; order Chiroptera; family Phyllostomidae; genus Desmodus; species Desmodus rotundus. The sequence continues at coordinate 53,924,435 of NC_071389.1, forward strand.
AATACATTTTGGGAACGTATTTTTCCTTGTAAGGGAAAAACTTATGTGACAATTGTGATAACTCTGCCACATAGAAGCTTAAAGAATTATATTTTTAGGGTGTATGTGTGTGTATGTGTGAGAGAAAGAGAGAGAATATATGAGTGAAGAAAAATACATGATAGGTGTTGTGGTGAATTTAACATGTAAAATCACAAAATTATTAGCAGATAGGATCTGTCGAAGTATAGTAAGGACTTATATAAAAATATTTTCATTAATAAGCTTATTTTATTAAGATTTAATTAAAAGCAGTCATTACAAAACATGGTGCTAACACACCAGAAGAATTCTTTGCCACTAAGTAGCTGTGACCTCAAATATGAACTTCAATTTCCTCCTGTCTAAAATGAGACAGTAGAACAATAGAATATCTGTAGTGTATAACTCAAATGTGAATGGTATTTTACCTCAGGCATTAAATTTAATATTGTTTTACAATTACATTGCACACTGGTCTTAGAAAGTATTACTTACCTTACCAAAAATGTCCTTTCAGGATCGTGTGCAAGCTGCTTAGTGAGATTTATGACTATATTCATTGTTTGTACAAACTGTCGGACACTGTGTCAATGCTGGATATGCTGGTGTCATTTGCTCATGCCTGCACTCTTTCTGACTACGGTAAGTTAATGTCTTTGGAGTAATTATGCTGCATACTGAAATTTGTATCCCATTCAAGCAATTTTACATAACAATTATGAATGTTTTATATTTTTTACCTGAAATATAGTCTCTTGCCTCTGGTCTTAGACTCACTCAAAATAGAGAAACTTTAAATTTTATTTTAAAAGTCAGAAAATTATTTACTGAGAAATTTATAAATCAGAAGAAAAAACTGCAAGAAATTTTAGAGGTTCCCAAAATAAGAAAGACTACAGAGCTATCTCATTAGTGAAAATAACAGTGACCCAAATTTATAAAGTTTCAATCTGAAGACTCAGAAATAGTGTGACTAATACTAATAGACATGAGAGAAGTGAATCTCCAAAGTGGGCATTTTCTAAACCAGCTCCTCAGGTGTGAGCATCCCAGGGTCAAGAGTTATGTCATATTTTGTACAGGCCTTGAATATAAAAAAGTAATTGTCCAAATTATCCCCTTGAATTTCTTATTCAACTTATTAGTAACAACCAGACTCCAGTACACAAATTTGAAGAACTAGTATGTGATCATTAAGGTTGAATAATTATGAACTTAATAACATTAAAATTTCTACCTATAATCATCAGTGACATTTGCAAAATATTATGTAAATTTATTTTTATAATGGCAAATAAATATCGTATAAAATTCTTTTTTCATATTTTTAATGAAAATGTTAACTTTTCAATTGGTATTTTAAAGGCCCAAAATGTTTAATATTTTATATTTCTTTTTGGGTCAAAGACTTAACAATAGGGATCAGCTAATCTTAATAGTAGCTTTCTTGATTATTAAGATATTTGATGTTGCTTCATTTTAATTTGAGAGGGATCATCTTGAAACTCCAAACCTATAAATATTGAATTTTTGGTATTAAAGTAATTCGGAATAATTAAAAATATTTTTTCTAACCATACTTACTTTTATACTGTATACTTTCAAGTTTATCTATGGGTTTCATTTCAAGGAATGTGATATTTGACATTCCTCTCACCTTCTTCCTTCTCCCTTTATCTCAAAGACTATCCATAGAGACATGATCATTATTTGCTTCTATAAACTAGCAATAGCTTTTGTGTATGATTTCTCCAGCCTCTGAGATTTTGATTTAGATAAAATTTCTCTAAGGGTTTGGACATAAAATTATTTTTATATTTGGTTTTATTCTATATTTGTACCTCATTTGAAAAGCTAAGTATGCCAGATTTGAAAGAATGCTTAAGGCAGGAATTAAGTAATGTGCAATTTTGTAGTGCCAGTAATTTATTGTTATTTTAATACTGTTATCAATGGCTAGTTGATTATTTTTAATCTATACAAATCTGAAAATGTTATGAACTTTTTTGGAGCCTAGGACAGCAGGGAACTAAATCCTAGAGTTCCCTGGATGTGAATAAAAGTGATGATGTTTAGAGTGTGTCAGATATAATTTAGAGGGATTTATATATTTATATATTATTTGGGATAAAATAATACCTTAATATTGTTCAAAATTGACCCTAGTAAAATCACTAAGGTGTATGTACACACCACAAAATCTTTCAATATAAATACATACTAATCCTTCAAAACCATTCTATTTTTTTTTCTTTAGTTCGGCCAGAGTTTACTGATACATTAGCAATCAAACAGGGATGGCATCCCATTCTTGAAAGAATATCTGTGGAAAAACCTGTTGCGAACAATACCTATATTACAGAAGGAAGTAATTTTTTGATCATAACTGGACCAAATATGAGTGGGAAATCCACATATTTAAAACAGATAGCACTTTGTCAGATTATGGCCCAGATTGGTAAGTTGTGGCTTGCTTTATAGTTACCAATTCTGCCTCCCATTTAAAGTGTTTTCTGCCTGACGGTTTAGATCCAGGTACTTAATTAACCCAAAAACAGTTTGGAGTAGATTTTCTTACCTAAAAGTATATGTGGTAGTGTTTAGTATGTAGGCCATAACTTTTAGAACTTAGTATTTATTAAGCTCCATCCAATTTTGGATTGGAGTGTACTAAAAAATTTGTGAAATAAAACATAAGTAGAGATTTCCTTACTATAATTATTAGTATGGTATCAATTACTACTAAACAGAATGATATAATTATCAAAAGCAAACTTCATTGTGAGAAAGCATTAAATAAATAAGTTGCTGTCTTTAATAACCCATATAAGATATTTCCAAAGTTATAACATTGGTCAGATATTTCCCGTATTTAATTTAAGAGGTGCCAATAACTTGTCCACGGAAATTGATATACTACACACATATGCATATAAATGGCTGTCACTGGCCCAACATTCTCACATATTTCTTGGTATACAGGTGCAACTTCTTATCTCTGAAAACTGGGTTTCCATGAGAAAAGAGTCAGAGATGATTGGTCTTAATGCTGTGGTTCTCAACCAGGGGCGATTTGACTCCTTCTCCCCCCTGTTGTCTGGCAGCATCTGGAGACATCTTTGGTGTCATAACTGAGGGGACTGTAGAGTACAGGGATGCTGCTAAACATCCTACGATGCACAGGGCAGCTTCCCTACCCCTCTCCACTCCACAAACTCAAGAAAGATTTATCTAGCCCAAGAAGTTAGTCAAGTGTTGTGATTGAGAAACCCTGTTGTTTCTCAGTCACTATGATTGAGAAACAACTGTATTTCCTTGCAATACAATGATTGTAAGGAAAATACGGCAATCAGAATGCTGGTGATACCGTGCAAATTTACCCTTACTGCTGAAAAAGAAAATCAGAGATGAATGAGAGTGGATGGTATATATTTTATTGAGTTTATAGTTTTATTGAAGTTAAAAGGATATTTTAGCCAACTTCTTTCTTCTTCTAAGGATACATATTCAAGGATTGCCAGTTCAATTCCCAGTGAGGGGACATGCCTGGGTTGTGGGCCAGGTCCCCAGTAGGGGGTGCGTGAGAGGCCATACATTGATGTTTTTCTCCCTCCCCTCCTTACTGTCTAAAACCAAATAAATAAAATCTTTAAAAACTACATATTCATATGTGACATAATCCTATTTGTGTTTGGCTATGGAAAACTCTGTCCTTTAAAAACAGGCCATGCAACTGTTAGACAGCACCAAATAATAGAGGATTCATTATAGTGAATTGAAATTTGACTTTCTATAACTTCTACTCATTAGTCTTCTTATCTTCCATGCATCACAGAATAATTTAGTGACAAGAGAAGTAGAATAATTTTCTCAAGTGTTTGAAGGGCTATTATTAGAACAGACTAGATTATTCTGTGATTCATGGACATTTAGTACATAGGCTTTGGAACTAAGTTTGTCAAGTTACTACTTATGTGATCTTAGGCAAATTATTTAACCTCCTTAGATTTCCATCTGTAAATGAAAATTGTAACACTACCTCTTGTGAGAATAGTAAAGATTATGTGAGATAATGTATATAAAGTGGTATGGACTTATAGAAAGAATATGAACAAGGACAGTTTTCAGGCAGAAGAACATGTTCTTAAGAGTAGAAGCAAAAAAAAAAAAGTATGGTATCCCCAAGGAACTGCAAGGAGTCCAGAGGCTTTGTAGTTCCTTTGCTTTGTAGAGCAGAAAGTGGCTGTGAGGAGTGGCAGGATATAAAACTGGAGAGATGGGCAGAAGTCAGATCACAAAGAGCCTTAGGAACTTAACCGAGGAGATTGAACTTTATCCAGAAATCTGTGGGGAGCTATTGAAATTTAGGCAAGAGAATGGTATGATTGGATTTGACTTTTAGATAGATCACTCTGGTTGATATATGGTTAGACTAGAACCAGACCAGATGCAAAATACCAGCTAGGAAGCTTCTGTAATAATTGAGATTTTAAAAAGTTGTGAGTCTTGCTCTGGCTGGGGTGGCTCAGTGGATTGGGTGCCGACCTGCAAACCAAAACATTGCTGGTTCGATTACCAGTCAGGGCACGTCACATGCCTGGATTACGGGCCAGGTACGCAGTTGCGGGGGTGCGAGTATCTCTCACATACTGATGTTTCTCTTCCTTTCTTTCTCCCACTCTTCCCCTCTCTCTAAAAGTAAATAAATAAAATCTTAAAAAAAAAGGTGAGAGCCTTTTTGGTAGAAGTAAGAGAGGGGAGAAAATATAAACATACATATGCTGTATTCTGTGCTTGGTATGTCACATTTATTTTTCCATTTAATTCTTCTGATAATCTTATAAATTATATTTAAGAAATCTGCTCTCTGGGGTGTGATCATTATAAATAATATTGTTATTCTTATTCTTATTTTTATTAGTATTGTCTTGACTTTTGCTTCCTTTTCCTACCAGTGTTTATTTCTTGGAGGTAGATCCTATTCTTCATCCTTACCTTTGTTTTAAATTCTGGAATAATCTGGCTTTGTTTATGTATTCCCATTATTTCACCATTTTGTCTATATAAAGTTCTGTATACTTGGTACTTTCCCATTCACCTATTTGTATATTTTTATCTTATGATTTCAGAATGCCTTTTATATGTCATTTCCTAATATAGAGGTAATTGTATTAATCAGATAGATTTATTTTCAAAAGAATATTTTAGATTAGTTAGCCTGATAACTTCTCAGACAGAAACAATCTTGTGGCTATAAATGCAACTTTAAAAAGATTAAATATTTTGCTTTCATTCTGATTGTGTATATTTATGTACATTTCTATTAACAGATATTTTCTAATATATTTTTCTATAATGATTTTTATCAACTTTAGCTTCATAAGCATTTCTCTTAAAGTTTTATACTTTGTTCATCTATGATTTAAAAATGTTATTACATTTATAACAAACCTCTGTAATGTACTTTAGTATATACTATTTTATTTGAACTTTCAAATTACTTTTACAATAGGTAGGGCAATTATTCTATTTTATATATGAAAAAGACTGGGAGAATTTAAGTGTTGTCCAAGATTATACAATAAATGACAGAGCTGGGGCCATGTATTCTAACTCCATATTCAATGGTCTTTCTATCACCTCATCCTTAGATACACTAGTAAATAATCTGAGGTGGTGGGAGGTGGAAATGTTAGCACTTACATTTTACAGAAACATTTCAGTATACTTTGATCTTATATTTTATAGGATCATATGTTCCAGCAGAATATTCTTCCTTTAGAATTGCTGAACAGATTTTTACAAGAATCAGTACTGATGATGATATAGAAACAAATTCATCAACATTTATGAAGGAAATGAAAGAGGTACCGAAACTAAACTTTTCTTATGTTAAAAACATTAAATTCTGCCACTAATGGTCAATCATCATGGAAGAAATTAGTCTTAAACTAAAACATGCAGATGTGCTTATACTACTCTTCAGGAGCCAGAGGGCAGTCAAACACAGCTTCCTAGTTTCTGTCTTATGTGGAAATGGAAACGAATGTTTTATTGAAAAATACAGTTTTAAAGAAAAAGTGTTATTGAATGGTAAAAACATGCTTTCATAGTTCTGTATGGGATATGTGAAGGTCTCAGAAAACATGGACCTGTTCAGGAACATTTTGCATAGTATCTATTGTTCCTGTTAGGCTTAGTTTTAAAATAAAAGATCACTGGGTTAGAAGGCTTTTAAAAATCCTTACATATTTTGTACTCTTAGAGAATTTTCACTTCCTATAACAAAGGATGTATCATCACCTATATCTGATCTGAGCAGATGTCAAGTAGGCTGGAGGGGCTAAGGGAATTTAATGTAGCTCTTGCCCTATCTTTAGCAGGTAGGAATAATTGGACCACTATATAGTCTAAATTTTCTATAGGTAGATGGAGAATAAAATTATCATTTCTCCACAGTGTATGATGTTTATATAATTATTAATAGAATGCATTGACTATCTATGGCAGAATATAGCAATATATTAGGTTCTTAAGTCACATTTATTTTTAAGTAGTCTTAACTCTTGTGAAGCTTAGACCCATAGCTAGGTAAAAAGACCATGAAGGTTCCTATTGTGTCATTACATAATAAAGGTGAAATTCTGTTTTTTGAGAAGGAGGTTAATAATCTTCATTTGAGAAGGAGCACGTCGGTTAATGAAAGTCTTGGTCTTTGTTGGGCATGATTGAAATTTATTTGTTTAACCAGGAATCAGTGGACATGGATTGGATGCTTTTTTTGAAAGTTTTCTTTCCATATTTACCATCATATACAGAAGTAACAATAAGTTTGAGAGATAGTTTTGAGTATTTTATGACAATTGATTAGTCATTTTTGAAGAAAATGACCAGTTTTATGCTTCATTTAAATATGTAATTCATTCCTTTATTTTGCTATATCTAAAACATCGATATTTTTAGATACATACACATATGCTTACGTCTATATATACATCAGCTATTCTCTTGGAATTATTAGTCATGAGATTTTAATAAAGTAATAAAATGTTTCTGCTCAGCTGGATTTCTCTATAAAAACATATTTTACACGAACTAATAGAGAGACTGGATTTTTCTTCATTTTTCTATGATAGTGACAGCTATTTCATTATAACGAATAATGTTAAAATTATATTTTTCAGATAGCATACATTGTACATAATGCTAATGACAAATCACTCATATTAATTGATGAACTTGGCAGAGGTACTAATACAGAAGAAGGTATTGGCATTTGTTATGCTGTTTGTGAATATCTGCTGAGCTTAAAGGTATTATTCTCTGTTTTAAGTATATTAATTTTGAGTCCTTTTTTGATGTATCTTTCATATATTTATCATGATTGCATTTTGCAGGCACCTATAAATAGCTCTTTAAACAATTTTAGGTAGTAAAAATTACCATAGCACTTATATTTTTGTTACTTTATTTCTGACGAAAGTAGGAATGGTTGGTATGATAGTCACGATGCAGACAAGGAAAGGAGGAAATCAAGAAGTACAAACAATGTTAGAACTGGTCAATTTGGCCTTAATTTTTATCAAATAGCAAAACATGAAAGCATTTCAGTAATTGTCTCTGTGTAATAACATTGACTATGATGTGATAGTATGAAATTTTACTAGGCATCTGAGGTCACCTTATGGAAAATACTAATATTTTACCTGAGAGTTCATTCCTTTAAAGAAAATGCTTTTTAACTAATCAATTATATAAAACAAACTATGTTTTTCTCTATTATTAAGCTAATTCATAAAATTACCTTTTAGATCATCACTCAAAATACATACAGATATGAAAAAACTTAAATAAAAATATATTTCCTCAAATAAGGTATCTTAAAATATTCTGGCCCTGGCTGGTGAAGCTCAGTGGATTAAGTGTGGGCCTGTGAACCAAAGGGTCACTGGTTCAATTCCCAGTCAGGACACATGCCTGGGTTGCAGGCCAGGTCCCCAGTTGGGGGCACCTGAGGGGCAACCACACATTGATGTTTCTCTCTCTCTCTTTCTCCTTCCCTTTCCCTCTCTCGAAAAATAAATAAATAAAATCTTAAAAAAATATATTCCTAAGAGTCCATAATGATTTACTGTACCTTAATATACCTTAAATAAGAATCTAGCAGTTTATCATATAGAATTAAAGATATGATTTTATACTTAAAGTTATGTGATGAGTCAAAAGTAACATTATTGGATAACATTAGTCTTTATAATTCTGAATCTATGTCACTTGATCAGAATTTCTCATATGAAAAAGATATGTGTGTTACTTGTTAGGATTAAAAGCTACTTCATTAGGATTAAAAGCTGATGGTTAATTTTATGTTAACTTGACTGGGCTACAGAGTACCCCAGAGACAATTGGTTGAACAATATTTTGGGTGTAACTGTGAGGGTATTTCTGGATAGTATTTGGAGTGGTAGAATGAGTAAAGCAGATTGCCCTCTTTAATGTGTGTGGGCCCTATTCAACTGGGTGGGACCCAGTTGAAGTCTTGAGTAGAACAAAAAGGCCTAGGAGTAAGAGTTTAACTCTACCTGCCTGACTGCCTTCATTCTGGGATATTGGTTCTTCCTGCCTTTGGACTCAAACTGAAATATTAGCTCTTGCTGGGTCTTGAGCCTGCCAACATTTGGACTGGAACTACCATCAGCTCTCCTGAGTCTCTAGCTTGCTGATTGCAGATCTGGGGACTTGTCAGGCTCCATAATCACAGGAGCCAATTCCTTAAAAAAAAAATCTCTCTCCACACACACACATCCCTATTAATTCTGTTTCTTATGGGAAACTTTAAAAATACAGATTTTGGTATTGAGAATGGTTCTAAAGGAAGAGAATTTTAAGGATTAGCTTTCTGAATTGATTATGGGGTTTCTGGAATTGACTCTCTAATATGATTAGATAAGATACTAGTGATTATTTCCAGCAGTAAGAAAGCACTGGTTGTCCATAGTGTGACCTGGCAATAGAAATATGCAAAATATCACCACTGGATACTCTTAATCAACTACTTGTAAAGAAGCAAGGAGCTGGGCGACTGTATACGTGATACTTTCAGATATTTTTGGCAGACCAACAAATATAATGAGATTGGCTAATTGCTCCTAACATTACTGGACAAAATGGAGAAAGAAAATAGAGAGCTCAGGTGTTTGAGTGCCTGCATAAATCCCTATAAAAATGACCTGAAAGCTCTATAGGCACCCTGAAGGAGAGTCTTACCTTCTGGAGCCACATGAATGAGATTCCTAAAAATCGGACCCAGATCTCATCCTGTGGCTGGCTGAATTACAATGCAGGTTGAACTGTTAGCCACGTGGTAGCAACTGTGTTATTAAAGTGAGAGCATTGATTAGGAAGAAATGGGATCCTGAAAGAACGTGGGAAGACCCTGATGAAGCTGGGAACACTGAGCCTCAAAATTCTGATCAGTCTGCCTTGCCAGCGGAAGAGGCCTGCCATCTGAGCAGATTAGCTAGCTACATTACCTGAGGAAACTAATGGCCTCCCCTGAGGGGATTACAATGTAAGACAATGCGGATTCCTTAGGCTCCATCCCTAGCAACCTTCTTTGCCTGTAATCTAGCAACCTTCTTTGCCACAACTAGATGAGGGTTCTAGAAGGCCCCTAAGGGTGGGGTACAAAGTATGGCCCACGAGGAGGTATACTATACTTCAAAAGAACTATCTGTGTCTAACTTATACAGACAGAAATTTGGGGAACATGTGTGGAACTGGATATTAAGGAATTGGATATGGATATAATTATCCCATATATCAGGAACATAAAGTTGGATTGGACTGAATTTATTGATATGGACTTGTGAGCGAGAGATTTTGCATTTAATGTTGCAGTTTGGGATATTTGGTTGGTTGGTTGAAACATGAACCAAAAGGTAGCCCACGGTGAGTGAGCTGGAAGTATTGGACCTTCCTTGCTTTAATGTAGAGATCTTAGGGTAAGAAATGTCTAAACGTGTAGAGAATTATTATTAGAGTTTATTTGAGCCAAACTGACATGTACTGGAGAGCGTGATCTCAAATGCTCCAGGGAATAACAGTTTTGCAGTTTCCTTTATGCATTTGAAATTAAGGGAGTAACATAAGGAAGATTATATGGAGGTCGGAAAAAACAAGGTGGGGATTGGATTATAGGATAGTTAAAATTATGTGGTTTCTTCAGGCTTAATACCCCTTCCAGGGTAATTACATCTCATATTTCAGATGTGTGTTAACCTATAAGAACAAGGGATAGGACTGGCTTAAACCTTTTACTAAAGAAGTTATAGGCCTGGGGCATGACTATCCACTATAACCCGCCCAGTTAGGAATTTATGATCAGATGCCCTGTGAAGTTACTTTCCATGGAACCCCCTCTCTTTTTTCATCCACAGAGGAAAGGATTCAGAAGTTTAGGGAGATTAGAATGTTATTTTGGATTTACCATTTAAGACCTACTCACCCACCCTGGACAGGTCCAAAAGACATACTTTTCACCATGACTGTGAGCAATAAATTTGTGAGGAGAGCACCAACATCCTTGAAGAGCTCTGTGATTGTTTTTATCTGTAGGCCAGACCTTGCATTGGAAAGTGCAGTCACTGAATTGGGAAACCTAAATACAAGGGAGTAATTGGAGCTCAGGGAGGCAGGGGCCAACTGGTGGCACTCAGCCGTCAAAGGCAAGGTGGGAGTGGTTACCAACACAGACAGCAGAGTCAAGCAGCCATCAGAAACGTCATGACTTAGTCAGATCTGTGGCACTGCTAGTTGATCAGGGTGTCTGTCGATGTGAAATAGGAAGTTTATTAAATTATTACTTGATCTGTATAAGCATAAAAGCTTTAGGTCAAGAGAATAAAAGTCTACCCTGAATCATAAAAACAGAGAGTCACAACCCCTTAACCAAGTTCTAGATGGGCCAATTTATGGACCTAGAACCTCTTAAATGAAGGGAGGCCAGGCCCCCTTGAGGAAGGGCTCTGGTACACTGCCAATAACTTATTCTCTTAATCATTCTTCCAGCCCTTTTCCCAGGGTAACTGTGTATTGGGGGAAAGGAAACGATTATACATTTTGAGGACTACTGGACACTGGCTCTAAATCCAGGAAACACAAAACGTCACTGGGGTCTACCAGTCAGAGTAGGGGCTTATGGAAGTCAGGTGATAAATGGAGTTTTAGCTCAAGTCTATCTCACAGTGGGCCCAGTGGGTCCCCAGCCCATCCTGTGGTGGTTCCTTCAGTTCCAGAATGCATAATTGGGATAGATGTACTCAGTAGCTGGTAGAATTGCCACATGGGTTTCCTGACTTGTTCAGTAGGAACTATTATGGTAGGAAAGGCGAAATGAAAGCTACTAGAACTTCTACTCAGGAAGATAATAAACCAGAAGCAATACTGCATTCCTGGGTGGGGGTTGCAGAGATTAGTGCCACCATCAAGGCCTTGAACAATGCAGAGGTGGTTATTCGCACCACATCTCCATTCCACTCACGTATTCAGTCTGTGCAGAAGACAGATGGATCTTGGAGAATGACAGTGGATTATTGTAACCTTAACCAGGTGGTGACTGTAATCGCAGCTGCTGTATCAGATGAAGTTTCATTGCTTGAGCAAATTAACACATCCCCTGGTACCTGGTATGCAGCTAATTGATCTAGCCAATGCTTTTTTCTTTCTCCCTGAGAATCAAGACCACCAGAAGCAGTTTGCTTTCAGCTGGCAATGTCAGCAGTGCACTTTGAACTTCAGGGGTATATCCACTCTCTGACTCTGCATCATAATTTAGTTTCCAAAATCTTGACCACTTAACCTGCCACAAGCTATTACATTACATTACAATGATAATCTTACAGTGAGTGATTGGATCTAGTAAGCAAGAAGTAACAATACTGTAGATTTGTTGGTAAAACATCTGTGTCAGATGGGGGAAATAAATCTGACAAAAGTACAGGGAGGGGCCTTCTATCCCAGTGAAGTTTCTAGGGATCCACTGGTATAGGGCAATTTGTTACATTTAGCCCCTCCAACTGAAAAATACATAGTTGGCCTTTGGATTTTAGAGGCACAGTCATCCCCATTTAGACGTATTACTCTGGCATATTCACCAAGTGACCTGAAAACTGTTAGTTTTAAGTGGGGCCCAAAACAAGAGAAGGCTCTGCAACATGTTCAGCCATGCAAGCTGTTCTGCTACTTAGGCTACATGACCAAGCAGAGTCCGTAGTGCTTGAAGTGTCAGTGGCAGATGGAGATGCTATTTGGCAGGGTCCTGTAGGTGAATTATAGCACAGGGATTAGGATTTTGGAGCAAACCCTACTATCCTTTGCTGATAACTACTCTCCTTTTGAAAAACCACACTTGGCCTGCTACTGTGCCTTAGTAGAGACTGAATGATTAGCATGGGCTGCCAAATTGTCATGCAACCTGAGCTGCCTGTCATAAACTGGGTATTATCTGACCCACCAGCCATTAAATTGGGTATACACAGAAGCACTCTGTTATCAAGTGGAAGTGGCATATAGGTGATCAAGCCTGAGCTGGTGATGAAGGTACGAGTAAGTTGCATGAAGAAATGGCCTAAATGCTCATGGTCCCCATGCCTGGTACACTGCTCTCTTTCTCAACCTGTACATGTGACCTCATGGGTAATCCCCTATGATCATTGACAGAGGAAGAGAAGACTTTCCTGATTTACAGATGGTTTTGCACAATATTCAGGTGCCACCGGAAAGTGGACAGCTGCAGAAGTGCATCCCCTCTCTGGGACATCCCTGGAGGACAGTAGTGAAGGAAAACTGTCCGAGCGGGCAGGACTTCAAGCAGAGTACCTAACTTGTTCATTTGGCTTGGAACATGAAATGGCCAGATGTGTGATTGTATACCAGTTCATGTGCTGTGGCTGGGACTTGGAAGGAACATGTTTAGAAAAATTGGTGACAAGGAAATCTGGGGAAGAGGTGTATGTATAAATTTGTCTTAATGGGAAAAATGTGAAGTTATTTGTGCTCCATGAGAATACTCAACCAAAGCGTAGCCTTAGTAAAGGAGGATTTTAATAATCAAGTGGATGGGATGATCTGTTGTGTGGATACCTGTTAGCCTCTTTCCCCATTCACTCCTGACGTCACCCAAAGGACTCATGAACACAGTGGCAGTGATGGCATGGATAGAGGTTAGGCATGGACTCAGCAACATAGATTTCCACTAACCATGGCCAGTCTGGCTACAACCACTACTGTGTGCCCAGTCTGCCAGCAACAGAGACCAACACTGAGCCTTCGATATGGCACCATTCCCCAAGGTGATCAGCCACCTGCCGGGTGGCTGGTTGATTGCATCGGACCACTTCCATCATGAGAAGGGCAGCAATTTGTTCTTATTGGACTAGGTACTTAATCTGGATACAGATTTGCCTTCTTTTCATTAATTGCTTCTGCCCAAACTACCACCCTTGATCTTAATAGAATGCTTTATCCACTGTTGTCATACTCCACACAGAATTGCTTTTGATCAAGAAAGAACTCACTTCCTAGCAAGTGACATGCAGCATTGGGTCTGTGCTCATGAAATTCACTGGTCTTACCCTGTTCCCCAACAGCTGCCTTGGTAGTACTGTGACATGGCCTTTGGAAGACTCAGTTACATGCCAGCTAGGTGGCAGTGTCTTGCAGGACTGCAGCAAGGTTCTCCAGAAACCCATTTATGTGCTGTCCTTCATTGAATATGAATTTCCAAAACATTTAAAATGAATCTACCATGTTAGCCTTAAAGCTGTTAGTTTCATTCCTATACTTCTGCTAAGCTACTTGGAAAACTGAAGTAAATTTTATGTTTAAGAAATTAAAATAGAATTTTCTCATTTATTTAAAAAGCATTGATACTTACTATTATATATTCTAGGCATTTACACTGTTTGCTACGCACTTCTTGGAACTATGCCATCTGGATGTCCTGTATCCTAATGTAGAAAACATGCATTTTGAAGTTCAACATGTAAAAAACACCTCAAGAAATAAAGGAGCAATCTTGTATACCTACAGACTTTCTAAGGGATTCACAGAAGAAAAAAATTATGGTATTTATGTAGAAATTATATCTATACACTGAAAGTCTACATATTCTCATAAGAGAAAGTTTCTCCTCCCCTTTATTTGGCTGTCAATCTAAGTACTTTCTCATTGAGTGCTTAAATGTTCTAAGACTGTGTTTTCTATGTCAAAAAACACATATGTATTTTAAAATGTAGCTTATTTTAAAACGTATATTAACCAGTAGCTATGTAGAATTACAACACATAAAGACCCTAGAAGTATAGGTATCTATCCTTAGAAGAATATAGTTTATATTTGCAAGTTATATAATGAATTGAAAGTTGTGTATCCCTTGCATACTCTTTCAGTAGTAGGCTTCTTTCTCTGTGTTCTTCAGAGTCTGGGAACTTGATAATTAAATCTAAATGGGGTAATATACCCCATTTTAAGACATTTAGAAACTTGATTACATTTTTTATCTATGTTATTATTTGACGTGTGTGAAATCTCATGGATTCAGAGAATTTTCGATTGACTTCCACATATAAAGTTCCAAAAATTAATTTTGCAATAAATGTGACACTTGGCAGAGGGGAAAAAAGCATTTTTTTCCATTTGAAATAGGAAATCAAATGGATAGCTTGATTTGTATCAGATGTTTAATCTTTATAAGCATTAATTTCATCTACCAAATGGGAATAATTTTCCATATATGTAGGCTTGTGAAGATTAACGAATTATCAAATATGAACTACCAGTGTAGTGTCTAGCAATCACTAACTTCTGAGTAAATATTAGTGGGCTTCTATTGCCTCTAAAGCAATAAATGCAATAAATTATTAGCACACAGTAGTAAGTGTATATGGCATTCATACAATGTAATCAAATTAAACTCTGAGAACATGAAAACTACTAGTGGTACTTTGAGTTTGCATGAAGAGTAATAACCTACCATTAAAGCTTCTGAGAAATTCCTCCCTCATTGATCTGCTAGATAGAGAATCATTCAGCTATAGGGACACCTCTGTGGCTAAACACTGGCCTCCCTTGCAAAACCCATATATCCTTGACCTTCTGTTAACCAACTGCATTTGTAGTTGCAATTACTATTATTCAGTTTCTTTTTTTTATTCAACTTTCTAATGACCTCTTTTCCTTTCCCTGACATGTTTTCTTGTGTCTCAGAGGTATCTTGAGAGGTAATTGATTTACCTCTCAATTTGCCTAACATCTCTTGGACATATAATTAAATCTAATAATTGGTAAGTTGGACTTTGGAAAACTTAATTTTGAGAATTGTGAAGTAGTTGAGAAATATCTGAGAAGGAAGGTTTAAATCTGGAAAGAAAAGATTAATACTGGTCGAAAGAAACACTGATACCAGTGATAATAATATCGAAGCCCCATCATTGTTTATAATTTTAGGGTTAAAAGCCGCAGAGGCGTCATCACTCCCACCATCAATTGTCTTGGATGCCAAAGAAATCACAACTCAAATTACCAGACAAATTTTGGTAAGAAACTTTTTAGCAATAAGAATCGTTTTTCAAATTCAAGAAAATACTTTTAGCGTACATGTTTATAATGGTCTTGTATTTAAATATGTAATAATTCACATTAATAGTTAAAATATTTAAAATAAAAACTTGATATCTAAATAAAGAAAATCCTCTTCTTAAAATTTTTGGTTTAATTTATTATAATGTTTTCCAGTAAATCAACTAATATGAGACAAAAGTTAAGCAATTCAGTTCCTATAGTACTTACTGCTACACTTTCTGATGAGAAAATAAATCTATATAAAGTAAGCATTAAAAGTAAAAATCACTATGCGCAACATTTTTAAATCTTTTTTATAGTTTTCAAAGCTCTACTATCTATTATCATATGTAAACCTCATAACTCTTCATGAAGCAGTTACATCTAATAAAAGATTTTTAAAAAAGGTATTAGTTTTACTCACATTTTTACAAATGAGGTTCATAGAGGTTAAGGGATTTGCTAGGAAGCAGTAGCTCCAAAACTGAATTCACATCTGTTGGCTCAAAATTTGGAAATCTTTTTTCTTTTTGTATCAGGTTGCTTTAAATTGTTTTAAGAATCCAGTGTTTAGTAAACTGAGCTACGTACAGTGTGAAATGTTCTATGGTAGTAAGTTTCCTATGTCTTTCACACTTTCTTAACCTGCCTTCAACTTTTAATGAATTCCTCCAGTCTTTTGAGTTCCTAGACTGTCTTTCTGAGTTCACTTTCCCAACTAATGGCATTTGAATCCCTTCATCCGTAATTTTGACAGTGCTTTTCTTCTGAAAACCTCTCCAGCTGGGGGCAACTTCTTCAATAATCTTTCAGGCTTTGGCTTTTTCAGTGATGCTCCAAATATACTTGCGGCAGGCTAGTTTTATTTGATAAACTCTATTCTAAGATGGACTATAAACTATAAACTAAGATGGACACTTTAACCTTGGGAATTATAATGAATCTTATTATTAATGTGCCTATTTAATGTGGTGGTATTTTTGTTTTCCTCAGAAAAACTGTTATCTTGGAATCACACATATACAGTTATATATAACTGGAAATAGTTTTGTACCCAAAGTTGTTGAAGGTGAACAAGAATTAATTTCTGTTCTCCATAAAAAAAAAAAAAGACAGGCTAGTTTTTTCCACTACAAATTCACATAGTTTAACTTGGTTCAATATTTATTAGTTTTTTTCTGCCATTATTTTGATGAGTATGGTTTCTTTGCAGTAATTCTTTCAAAACATTTCTGTTGCTCCTAAGCCCTCTATGACCTCACTCTCTACAAAGAATTCACCTCCTATAGTTTTTGAAAGACTTGAAGTCATCTCTATGAGTTCTTGAATCTTTTTCCCTTCAAAATTCTATTTTGTAATTTTCTTTTTTCACCCATTTCTCTTCCCTCTTATCTCAAAAGAAGAGATTATCTTTCAGCCTGTTTAACTGTTCTTCCATCTTTCCAACCCTGTTAGGATGTTACATCATCGGTTTCCTTTCTTCTCCTTCAATCCTTAGTACTTTTTAGACTGACTTTTCTTTTTCTATGACTATGCTTAGGTTTTCTAAGAAGTTCTTTTTTTTCTGCCTTATTCTCAAACTATATTTCTCTTCATTTTACTGCCAACTTCTCAAGAGTAGCTTCTTCCATTTCTCACTCATAAACTGGATCTTCCTGTCATCACTCTACTGAAAGTTTCTTCTTATATATGAGGTAATAGTAAAATCTTCTGGCTTTTTTTTTACTTCTCTTTCCTGGTCTCTTCTGTGGCGTTTGGCACTACCACTCTTCCCTTTTGATAGTTCTTTCCTGCTTTGGCTACTGTGGAATTGTTTTCCCCTGGATGTTTTCATTCTCCTACATCTTTGATTACTTCTTTCCTTTCTTCATCAGTGCTTTTTATCATTCCACTTATCAAATAAAAGTATTTTTAAGGTTTTGCCCTGTTCATTTACAAGTCTATTTTTTGTGATCTCATTTTCTCTTCAGCTTCCATTTTTATTTCTTATCGACTCTCAATCTATATAAGGATGGGGCAAAAGTAGTTTTACTCTGCCATTGTGACATAACTTTGAGTTAATAAATCTATTGCAATAATCAACTTGCATGTCTCTTCCCATACTCATAACTATAAACCTACTTTTGCCCACCCTGTATTTTCTCCATATTTCTTGAAATTTTAATTCATGTTTGTAGCCTTTAATAGGTCCAAAATTATATTTATTATCTTCTGTAAAATCTCATTTCATTTTCAAATCTTCCTTTGATCTATCACAGTCATCTATGAATCCTGCTTCTTAATCACCTCTCATTAGAACAAGGTAGTGAGTTCTGTCTTTTCTAGCCCATTCTAAATATTTCTACCAGATTGTCTCCTAATGTATAGCTCTTATCATATTGTTCCCCTGCCAAGGAACTTTCTACTATTTCTTAGCCTAGTGTTAAAAGTCTGCTATGATAATGTCTCCAAATACTGTCCTAGGATTACTTACGTTAAAATCACCTAGAATATTGGGTACCATTCTAGATTTTCAGTGGTCTCTTGTGGCATAGGAATGTACATTTTTAACCAGTCTTCAGATGATTCTTTTCAAATTTATTTGGGTGACATTGGTTAATTATACTGTATATGTTTCAAGTGTTCAGTTCTATAACACATCATCTATATATCGCATTGTGTGCTCTCCAGCCAAAGTGTAGTTGTTTCTGAACCCAACCAATAGGGGAGGTCCTACCACTTGCTGCCTACCAAGCAAGAATCCAGAGACAGAGTTCTTTTATTAACAATCATATAATTTGAAATAATGACAAGTTTCTGCCTCAAATATCTGGGTAGCAAAAGTAAGGGGAAAGAAAAACAGCATGACATCAAAAATAGTTATTTAAATATTTGTCATTACAACTGCTACATAGGTTCAAGAACTGAAAATAACACATGAACAAAAATCTGTTCACAGTGCTATTATCACCAAGGTCTTTGTAAATAAAGGCAAATGTCTGCTTCAAAGCCCATTTCCTCTAAGACACGCAAAGAAAAATCACCCTGTCACCCTCTGTCAGCTCAGTTCAAGGTTGCACCAAGAACCTCTTTTCTCACCCAAAAGTATCATAAATGTGGGTGGCTGAGCTGGTCTCCAGTCTTTGTCCAGTTTCAGGCATCTTTCAGAGTCTGTGCCCCCAGGCTTCCGCTCACAGGCCCACCCTGGCCACCATTGGCAGGCCTGCTGGTGACCGTTGACACACACCAACCCCCAGCTCCACCGTGGGAGGAGAAAGAACCAACTGACGTTTTGTTTCCCAGCACACTCTGTTTCAAATGTCCTCTCCCAGAAACCTGTGTGCTTCCAAAGCCAGTGGGAGTGTCCAGCTTTCCAACCAATGAGGGCCAGTGCCAGCCATGTTTGCCTTTGCCCCTTTTCCCACAGCTGTGTTTACAAGGGGTCAGAGTCTCCTCCAGTCACACAGGCTCTGTACAAGCTCCCTTCTCTGGCAGACTCCCTTCATAGGGAAGGAAAGCCGCTTCGAACCTGCAATTTTGCCTTGGGGTTTTCTCCCTGGCCCTTTTCTTCTCTTGGCAACTTGGCCTGACCCGTCTGTAACATAGTTTGCCCTCCATCCCCATATATTTGACTCTCTTTACTTTCTTCACTGCTCCCTTCCCCTCTGGTAACTACCTCCTGTTGTTTGTGTCCCTGAATCTGTTTTATATTTTTTTCTTTCAGATGATTCTTAAACACACTAAAGTTTGTTAACTGCTGCTGTATAATTTTCTTATGCTTACTGCTCCAACCTTAAACAACATTACTTGATTATATAACCTACTTTTCTGGCACTCTGAATTACTTGATATTTCACTGTTTTAACCTGACTGCTGCTCCTTCCTTCCTTCCTTCCTTCCTTTTCTTTTCTTTCCTTCCTTCCTTCGTTCCTTCCTTTTTAAATTTTTAAAAAAGATTTTATTTATTTTCAGAGAGAGGGGAAAGGAGGGAGAAAGAGAGGGAGAGAAACATGGATCAATTGGTTGCCTCTCTCATGCCCCTACCTGGGGACCTGGCCCTCTATCCAAGCATGTGCCCTGAACAGGGAATTGAACTGGCAACCTGCAGTTCACACTGCAGCACTCAATCCACTGAGCTATACCAGCCAGGACTTATTTTTAATTATTTGAAAATTAAATTTACTGGGGTGACATTGGCTAATAAGATTATATAAGTGTACCATGCTTTTTAATGGGTCTGTTCTAGATGTTTCCTTCATCAAGAATGCCCTTCTTTCCAGGTTCCTCTATCAAGATTCATTCCAAACACCCCATCATGTTTAAGATTTTATTGGCCTGAGTGGGAAGTGAGCTCTTCTTCCTTTGAGCACTTTGTATTTTCATGTGGGACTTATCATAATTACAGTAATCAGTTGCTTATAAACATGTCTTTACATTGTAAGACTGATCTTGAGTTTCATTAATATGTCAGGTGGACATTTCTGTATCTCCTGTAGATAAAAACACAAAATGTGGTACCCAGAATAGAGATGAGAATAATGTTCAATAAATGTTTGTTTAAATAATAAACTGATAGCTGATCAATGTATTAAATAGATGTGTAAATGCATAATAATCTTATTCTGCTCATGAAATCATATTTATTTTTCCTGTAGTGAAAGTAGAAAAATGTCTGAAATTGCTTGCTATTGAGAAAGAGTTGAGGGATTTTATTTTCCTTAGTAAAGGGAAGTTCACTAAGACTTTACATAAACAGTTAACATTGAAAATGCTGATTCCCTTATCTAGCTCAGGTAGAGAAGTGAATGAAGAATTTTCTAGTAGTACTTCCAACCCTGAAATACTCTTCAAGGACCAAATATCTAAAGGTCTTCCAACACATTAGAAAATTCCCATTTTAAACATTATTTCTTGGGTATCCTTAAGTAGTTTGTTAAGCATCAAGGCATAATTTTAAGTAGCTAATTATGTTGCTTATTTTTATGTTGTAATTCACCTCTCGGGTAATATTTTCTCTTAGGCTCTAGTAGTTTCTATGTAAGAGTGTTTTTGAGGGACAAGCTGTTTATTGATGAACCATTCTTTCCACCAGTTTACCTGTTGGGGAATTAAAATAGGAGATTGCAGAGTGGTAGCCTTGAGTGACAATTAAAAGTTTGAATACTACCTAACAAAGAGCAGTGCTGTTTTTCCATAGCTTTTTATTCTCCAAAATAATATTCTTTATTTCTTCTGTATATTCCCTTGCTATTTGGATAGAACTGAGTTATCTGAAGGGATTAGTTAACCCTTGGGTTCTACATTTCTATTAAAAGATATAGAGAATTACTAGAAGTTTAATGTAAGTTCATAGTAGTCATATTGTAATTTTTATCTATATTTTTTCAATAACAGAAAAGCCAGTGGAACGCCCCTGAGATGGAGAGACAGAGGGCCGTGTACCATCTGGCTACTAGGCTAGTGCAAACTGCTCGCAACTCCCGGTTGGATCCCGACGGTTTACGCACATATTTAAGCCATCTGAAAACGAAGTATGAAGCAGGGTTCCCCGAGGCCGAGCGAGATTCAGGAAAGACTGAAGAATAGTAATTCACATGTTATACAAATGAAATTAAAATTCATCTCATATTTTAGTTAGCAACTACTTTATATTAATCTCAGAATTATCATCCCCAATTATTCTGTATAAGAAAATGTTTGTTGTGACTACCTACCAATGAGAACTATTTAAAGGGCTGATTTTTAGGACAAAAATCAGTGTGATGTGATACTTTTTTCACTTATGAAAACTTATGTTATTGTTGTAAGTTTATACTTACAAAGTTAGAATTTAAAATGTTATAGTAAATACCTTATTTTAAAAAAACAACTTCCTTTTTATGTCTGGAAATGTACATGAGTTCTTTACACTGTGTTCTGAACCAATAATACCTACGTCTCAATAAGTTTTTACTTAGCATCCCAAATTCTAACACTGGATGCTTCTGAAGTTAGTTAGAATGGTATTTTAGAATACCATTCTAAAGAATTTTAAAGTATTCTTTTGACATTCAGTATAGTTCTAAAGGGCAAAAATAAACAAAGGCCGTTTTTCATGCGGGGTGTTTCTGGAGTGGGGAGTCGCCACCACAGACCCTTTCAGTTTTCCAAATAGCCAGGCTTGCCGTCCTCTCCTCACCAACCTCTTTTTCAGGTTTTCATGTTTGGCCATCTTTTTTAGGTGAGTTGACCATGGCTGCAGAAAGGTAATATTGATTTGTATACCTCAGTTCTTGGTTGAGAGGGAACATTGCACAGAACTGTTTTTCCATAGGCATGTGGCTACACCACCGTTGTAGAATCTCCCCACAGGTCATTGTTGTTTTATAACTGGACAAAAGGAAATGGAAGGCCACCGGTTGTTGAGTAACTGTAAAGAGCTGTTGTCTTCTCAAACTCCTGATTCCTACAGTTTCAGCATAGTAGATGACTTATTTACATAATCTCAGCCCAGAGGCCAAGATAGAGAAGTTGTTCTTTTCTTGGACAACTAAGTATCTGGAACTCAGGGTATACATTCAAGAGTCTTGAGAATTCAT
This sequence comes from Desmodus rotundus, assembly GCF_022682495.2. NCBI lineage: Eukaryota > Metazoa > Chordata > Mammalia > Chiroptera > Phyllostomidae > Desmodus > Desmodus rotundus. Next base: position 53,946,634 of record NC_071389.1, read on the forward strand.
AGTAATTTGGCCAAAAAATTATTTAGAGACTGGTTAGGGCCCTATTTGTTGTTTACATACACATATTTTATCTTACAAATTTATTATTAATGCGTTTGACTTTGTAAAACTCTTTTTCAGGATTCTAAATACACATTAGTAGCCAGACATATTGAAAAAGTTATAATTTGAAGGACATATATACTGTTGGAAATTAGTAATGACACTTACATTTGATATATATTAATGTCCTATTAGACTACTTATATTCTTCATTGCCCTTTTAGGAAGAGTATTTGAAATTGACCATTAGGTACATTTTAATTCATAGCTTTTGAAATTAATTATATTTTATGCAGTCATTCCTAAAAGCAGTTAGATAATTTCAGCTTGTGGCAAATTTCTAGAAGGCACTGAGGAGGAAGAGGGCATGGCAGATTGTTGAGGAGGAAAGGGAAAAAAGTGAGGAAGCAATGAAAGGCAGAAGGGGAGCAGGCAATGGAAGAAAAACAGGCAAACAGAGACAGGTGCAAAGTATTAAATACATTGAATATTATTTCCTGAATTTTATTAAGTTCCCTTTAGATTTAACCCCAGTATTAGATTCCACCAGACTTCTAAGAAACTTTTCATCATTTAGAGCTTTTGATGCAAAAAGTGCAGCCAACTGATTTTCTTTTATTCTAGATTTGTAATTCTGACATAAAAGTAGCTTTATATTTTCTTAAAATTAAGTTACTGGTACTTTTTCTTCAATATTGTTTTTATAGCAGAAACTTCAAAAAGCAAAGCAAATGAAGATGCAATTATCATGTCAGGGTGCTGTAGAAAGGTGAGTACTAGGAAGACAGTCCATTTTCCAATTTTAAGGTTTATTTGGCTCTACTCTTTAGACCTCTTTGCTTTTGACTTTCTCTAAAATTATAGATCATTATCTCATAATCCAGCCTTTTAAGATAAATGTCCATAATGTTGTACCAAACTCCTTTAATTTCCACCTCAAAGCAATTCTTTTAGTCTGTTCCATCTTTCTCCTTGTATAAAGTCATGCTTTTTAAAGTCTGGGAGTAAGGTATGTGAGACTAGAGGAATAGGGCAGCTTATCCTCATGCATAGGGAGCAACACATTTATTTTAAAACTTACATATAGTAAAATTAATTTTTTGGTATACAGTTTTGGTTAAATGGTGCACCTTTATGGATTCTTGGAATCACTACAGCAGGACATAGAACAGTTCCATTCCCCCTAAATGATTCCCTTATACTGTGTCTTTATAGTCAAATCCTTCCCTGGCTCCTAACTTTAACCCAGCAATCACTGGGAATGATTAAGTATTCCTTCCCTATAGTTTTTTTTTTCTGGATTTTTTTTCCTGGAAGGTCCATTAAATAGAATAATATCGCATATAACCTTGTAAGACTGGCTTCTGTAACTCAGCATAATGTGTTTTAGACTTTATCGATGATGTTTTTCCTTTTTATTGGTGAGTATTATTTCCTTGTTTGAATGTAACACAGTTTTGCCATTCACTCATTGAAGAACATTTGGATTTCCGGATTTGGTGATTATGAATAAAGATGTTATAAACATTCATGTACAGATTTTTGTGTGAGTTTTAGTTTTAATTTATCTAGGTTAACTAAGAATGAAGTAGCTGCATCATAAGTGTATGTTTAATTTATAAGAAGTTGCCAAACTATTTTCCAGAGTGGCTATACTATTTTGTATTACTGTCAGCCATGTATGACAGTTCCGGTCGTCTCACATGTTCTCTAGTACCTGGTATTGTCATTTTGGGGGGTGTGTTTTAATTTTAGCTATTCTAATAGATGTGTAATGAATAATGCATTTTTAAAAATTTAAAGCTATTCTGATCATTATTTATAGTAAGTAGTGATTTTTTTCCCTCTTTTCCTAAATTTTTTTTAGCTTAACCCTTCTGGTAGCATATTTTTAAACCTTTCCCTTCATGCAGAAGTTTTATAATAGGTCTTACTCTTAAAAACTACAAAAAAAATTAGTAATATCTACTATGGAACTGGCAACATACTAGGTTGTAGGGGTACAAAAGATGTCTGACCCTGAGGTAGATTTTGCAGGTGTAGTAAACAGGAAAAAAACCCGATGTATTAGAGTTGGTACACCATGTGATAAGTGCAATAGAGGAACATAATAAAAATGTAGTGGCACAAAAATTATACAATTGTTTGTGAGTCAAGGAGTTTAAAAGATCGTAAACTACATCAGGTATTCAGATAAGAATAGAAGAAGAGAAGAGCAATTTAGATAGAAGGATCAGCATATGTAAAAGCAAAGAGATAGGAAACAGTAAGCTATTTGGTTTGGCTGGGAGGTAGAGTGCATACGAGAAACTGAAAAAAAAGATGAATCTAGGTGCTTACATAAATTTCTTCTGTAGACCACCGAAGAGTTTTAAGGGGTGTGTGTGTGTTTTCTGGAGGGTGGGAGAGGGTGATGGTGATGGGAGTGGAGGGATAACGATGAGATCTCCATTGTACAAAGGTCGTCTGAGTGACAGCATGAATGATCTGTGAAGGGTGATTGAAGCCATAGGGAGGAGGACATGATTGTTTGAGAGGTTATTTTAGTAGTCCAGTGCAGAGTTGATCATTAAAGAAAGAAGCAATGGGAGTAGAACAGATGTGTTGGGATGGGCAGAGGAAAGAATAAGAGAGAGTAGCTGGTAGGAGAGAGAATATAACTGATTTGCAAGATACTAAGGAGATTTAGTGACTGATTAACTAGATTAGTGACTCATCCAATTTTTTACTGAAGGAAAGTTTTTATGGGTTCAATTGCCCCCACCCCAGCCCATGCACCTCAGAATGTGAACTTATTTGGAAATAGGATCGATCATTTCAGATGTAATTAGTTGAGATAAGGTTATGCTAACAGGGTGGGCCCCTAATTCAATATGATTGGTGTCCTTATAAGAAGATTGCCATGTGAAGACAGGATTGGAGTGACACCTGTATAAGCTAAGGAATGCCAAAGACCCTTAGAGGACCACCAGAAGCTAGAAAGAGGTGAGGGAGGGCTCCCCTACAGATTTCAGAGGGAGCATAGCTCTGCTGAAACCTAGATTCTAGTTTCCAGAACTGTGAGACAAATTTCTGCTTTCTTTCTGCCATCCAGTTTGTGTTACTTTGTTATGGCAGAGCTCGCAAACTAATATAAGAGAGAAAAATTAAATGTGATTATGAGTGTTGATGCCATCAACCATGTTGAAAAATAGGGAAGTACTGGTAAGAATTCCATTAAGAAGTAGTTTTGGAAATTTAGGTACTGCTTCTTGTCTATTCTCTGGCATAGGTATGAGCCATGTTCAGTAAAAGTGATAACTAGACCAAATTCACTAAATTCTAATAGTGTTGAAGGTGTAAGAGGAGGAAGAAGGAAAAAAAATGGGTGGAAATTAGAGAATAAATGTAAAAAGATTTGCTGAGCTATTTTCCCAGACAAATCTCTTTATCTGAGTCAGCAGTCTAGTGTTTCTCTATGAGCTAGACTAAGGGTATTTTTTATACTTCCTTCATATTAACGCATTTTTAACCATAATAATAACTTTGTTTATACTACTTTTAAAATATATTCAAATGTTAATATACTGTGTATACTATAAACTCCTATTACTTATTAGGTTATAATATGCTTAATTATAATTCAGTGTAGTTTAATTAAGTATATAAATTCAATCCAATAATACATTAGTAACTCACAGGAATGAAAATGGAAGGAAAGGGAAAGCAAGTAATCTAGTTATTTTGCCACTTTGCTGTTTTCATTCTATTCTTTAGAAGCTTAAATTACACAGCTTTTTAAAATCTTACTATAAGATCAGAATGAATACTCTTTTCCTATGAATTGTTAAAATTTTAACAAATGTATTTTATTGACTATGCTATTGCAGTCGTCCCATTTTCACCCCTTTACTCCCCTCCACCCTGTACCCCACCTCCCACCCACATTCCCCTCTTAGTTCATGTCTATGGGTCATACATATAAGTTCTTTGGCTTCTACATTTCCTACACTATTCTTAACCTCCCCCTGCCTATTTTGTACCTACCATTTATTCTTTATTCCCTGTACCTTTTCCCCCATTCTCTTCTCTCCACCTCCCCACTGATAATGCTCCATGTGATTTCCATTTCTGTCAGTCTGTTCCTGTTCTAGTTGTTTGCTTAGTTTGTGTTTTTGTTTTTTTTAGGTTTGGTTGTTGATAGTTGTGAGTTTGTTGTCATTTTACTGTTCATGTTTTTGATCATCTTCTTTTTTTTAGATAAGTCCCTTAAACATTTCCTACAATAAGGGCTGGGCAAAATTAAGCTCCTTTAATTTGACCTTATCTGGGAAGCACTTTATCTGCCTTCCATTCTAAATGATAGCTTTGCTAGAGTAATCTTGGATGTAGGTCCTTGCCTTTCAGGACTTCAAATACTTCTTTCCAGTCCCTTCTTGCCTGCCAGGTTTCTTTTGAGAAATCAGCTGACAGTCTTATGGGCACTCCTTTGTAGGTAACTGTCTCCTTTCTCTTGCTGCTTTTAAGATTCTCTCCTTATCTTTAATCTTGGCTAATTTAATTATGATATGCCTTGGTGTGTGCTTCCTTGGGTCCAACTTCTTTGGGACTCTCTGAGCTTCCTGGACTTCCTGGAAGTCTATTTCCTTTGCCAGATTGGGGAAGTTCTCTTTTATTATGTTTTCAAGTTAAGTTTTCAATTTCTTGGTCTTCCTCTTCTTCTGGTACCCCTATGATTTGGATGTTGGAACGTTTAAAGATATCTTGGAGTTTCCTAAGCCTCTCCTCATTTTTTTGAATTCTTATTTCTTCATTCTGTTCTGGTTGAATGTTTATTTCTTCCTTCTGGTCCAAACCTTTGAGTTCTGGTTTCCTTCCTGTCACTGTTGGTTCCCTGTGCATTTTCCTTTATTTCAGTCTTCATAGCCTTCACTTTTTCCTCTATTTTGTGACCGTAGTCAATTAATTCTGTGAGCATCTTGATTACCAGTGTTTTGAACTGTGCATCTGATAGGTTGGCTGTCTCTTCATCGCTTAGTTGTATTTTTCTGGAGTTTTGATCTGTTCTTTCATTTGGGCCATTTTTTTGTCCCAGCGCGCCTGTTATGTAGTAAGGGGTAGAGCCTTAGGTATTAGCCAGGGTGGGGCACCCAAGTTGCTGAGTTGAGGCACTGTTTGTGGGGGAGGGGTCTGACAGGAAACAGTGCCACTTGCTCAGCTCTCAGTCAACTTTCAGTCACTTCCTCCGCTACCCACAAGCAAATTGGGCCCTTCTGGTGCTGATTCCTGGGTGGGTGGGTTTTTGTATGTTCTAGGACCCTGTGGGTCCCTCCAACAAACCCTCCTGTGACTCTGGGAGTTTCTCCTGCAGCTGCCTCAGCCGCCACAGGATTTTCCAGTCAGGTTTTGAGGCTTTATTTCCTTGCACTGGAACCCCGGGTTGTGCAGTCTCTGTCCCCAGTTGTTCCTCCCAGCTTATCCGAATGCAAATGTGGGCCCACCTGGTCCACCAGCCTCCATCTTGTCGCACATCCTCTCCACCCGGGCTGCCCGTCTCCGCCCCATCTGCCAGTCTGGATGAATGTTTCTTTTTTAACTCCTTGGTTGTCAGACTTCCATAGAGTTTGATTTTCTGGCAGTTCTGGTTGTTTTCTGTTTTTAAATTTGTTGTTGACTTCCTTTGGTTGTTCGAGGAGGCACAATGTATCCACCTATGCCTCCATCTTGGCCAGAGGTCCAAGTTGTTAAAATTTTAATAGTCCTCAGATTGTAAGTAGACAGTGCAAATGGCTGCTATCTGATAAAATCTACTATAATGTATCCTAAAATACATAGTGCTGAGGTGGGGAACAGATTCTCATTGTGAAGAACTGTAAAGGCATAGCAGTGTATGGTGACGGATGTTACTAACTAGACTTGTTGTGGTGATTGCTTTGCAATATATGCAAATATTGAATCATTATGTTGTATACCTAAAACTAATATACAGCAGCTCTTATCTGTAGGAGATACATTCCAAAACCCCCAGTAGATGCCCGAAACTGAAGATAGTCCCAAACTCTATATATACTATGCTTTTTCCTATGCATACATACCTTTTCACTTAAAGCACTTTATGGCTTCTCTTTGGCATATCTGAATTGCGAGCATCACTACTCTTATCTTTTGGGGCCATTATTAAGCAAGATAAGGACTATTTGAACACAAACACTGCGATACCACAACAGTCGATCCGATAACTGAGGTGGCCACCGTGAGACTGACAGGGAGCTCCTACAGCCTGCATATGCCAGGCAAAGGGATGATTCACATCCCAGGTGGGTGTGGCAGGAGAGCAGAAGCTTCCTCATGCTACTCGGAATGGCATGCAATTTCTAAGCTTATAAATTATTTCTGCAATATTCCACTTCATATTTTTAGTATGCAGTTGACTGTGGGTAACTGAAACCCCAGAAAGTGAAACTGTGGCTAAGAGGAGACTACTGTAATGTATGTCAATTATACCTTGATTTAAAAAAAGAGAACTATAAGGGGTTTGAGATTTTTATCTTAATTGCAGACCAGCTGGTTAGCTTACTACAGTTTGATGTTTGCTGTCAGAAGTCAAAAGAATCGCTTCTTGGCCTTTTGGCTAAGATCAAGTGCAGTACCTGTTTTATCAGTTTAGTATCCGTTGCCCTGGCTGGCGTGGCTCAGTGGTTGAGTGCCGACCTGCGAATCAAAGGGTCTCTGGTTCAATGCTCAATCGAGGGCACACGGTCCCTAGTGGGGGGCGCCTGAGATGCAACCACACATTGATGTTTAGCTACCTCTCTTTCTCTCTCCCTTCCCTTCTCTAAAAAATAAGTTAAAATCTTAAATAAAAAAAAAGAAGTCAAGAGTCTCCTGGGTCTGAAACAGAAGACTTGATACGGATGGCTCAGCGTGCAGCTTGAGTGTCTGTGTTGGTCCCACCCTGTGAGACAGTGAGCGGTCCAGCTAGATGTGCACGCAGTGGGTTCGTGTTACAGCCGAGGAATCCCAGGCTTGGGAGACTCCGATCATTTATAACGAGCTTGAAGCAAACAGACTGGACCTTTTCTGCATAGGAAGACATTACCTATGTTATACTACTTACTGAGCAAACCTGCCCTTTGCTCAGAGGGAGACACTGTCCCTAGCTTTCAACGTTGCTCACTACACAGACATCCTTAAAATGGTCGTCAGGAATGAAGCAGCCAGTGTCTTTGTTCGTAGGACAGCGGAAACGTGAGAGACACATGGAGAACTGTCTCCTAATGCTCATGTTTGTGTTGTAGCAGTTTGACCACATAGTTACAAAGAGAAAAGCCGAGTACCCTAGATATTAAAAAAGAAAACGGCTAAAAAATTGTGGTAGACAATGTGTGAAAGTGGTCAAAAGGTACCAACTTCCATTTATAAAATAAAAGTCTTGGAGATGTAATGTGTAGCATGGTGACTAATAATAATACTCTATTAATAATAGAGTTAATAATACTCTATTGTATACTTGAAAGTTGCTAAGAGAATAGATCTTAAAGGTTTTCATCATATGAAAAAATTGTAACGGTGTGGGGACCATTTTGTGTGTGTGCATATGTTGAATCATTATGTACACCTGAAACTTATGTTACTTGACAATTGAATCTCAATTTAAAAATACTACGGGGCTAGTATTTAAATACATTACATACCAAAACTCCAAGGCTCCATATTATAACTTAAGGCAAGCTATTTTTAAATATAATCCACTTCTGTCACCCTGCTCCCAACCCCTACCCTTTAGTTGACCAATTCTTCACCTTGTATTATTTGAAACTATGTCTGTTACAGAATTACAAATTCTTCTCAAGGAAGGGATGGTGTCTTAATTTCCTTGATTAATCCCTACTACTGACTATGATATTTTATTTGCGAAAAGACTTAGTAAATAAATGTTTGTTAACATAACTGCTTAATATAAAAATAATATTTATCTAGCTTATAACATATAAATAAGAGATTCATAATTCTGAAAATTAACACGACCAAAAGTTCCACAAGTAACAATAATGCTATAAGGCAAAACAACTTTAAAGAATGGATTAAATATAAAAATAAAATGCATGTATTTCTTCCACTGTATAGAAAGGTAATGTGCAGAGCCATATGTTGATTTAAAATTGGTTCATTTAGGGTGTCATGTGAAAATATATTTCGTAATGGAATATTTAATGCAATAAAAATTTGCATGAAGTTAGTAGTTTATTAACTTCTAAGACATATGATGGTGAGCATCCTTAGAGAACTCGGGAAAAACACGTGTGTTAACTTTCTAAATTCAGGTAGTTCTGTAGACGAACAGGAATCAGAAGTGAAAATATTCCGTTTGGGAGCATGTTGTTGGTCAGTAGCTGAGACCTGACGATCATTCTGCAGAGATGTAAGAGTTCACACGGGTCTCGGTATCTCGTTGAAGGAATGTACTCCAACCAATCCGAGACAATTGGACGTCTTCCTAAACTTAACTGCGTCTGAAGAAAAGGCAAGTGTTTTCATTTTGTTATGTGAATCTTTGGAGTAACATTTTCATTTTTTATTCAAATGAATACAATATACCTTAATGCTTTTCTGAAACATTTTCACCTAAGGCGAGTACTGTTACTCCCATGTCATTCTTACAACTATATATAAACTTTAATATGTCTAGGACACATACATTATTTCTTACAACTATGAGTCTGCATATGTTTTAACTGTAGGTCATAAACCTATGTTTCGTCAGCTTCTCCTAGAGTAGTATTGTCAACTCGGATATACACTGGAATTATCTAGGCCACTTTAAAACACATCGATGATAAGGTTCTACTTCAGAAATTCTGATTCAATGGGTCTGGGGCTGGGCAGAGACAACATACATCCTAAAAATTCCCTGAAGTGATCCCTGTCATTATAGAGAACAACTTCATACTGTAAGCCATGAGAAGGCCTGGCAGGAGGCCCATCCATATGGAAAGATAACTTCTAAAGTTCCAGTTGAGGTACCTTTTAGAGATTTAGTTCTAGAAGCCACATGTTAGTAGGTTGATTTAGGAGTAAAAAAACATTGCTGTATTGCATAGATGTTTCTCCAGTAGAACCTGTACTCTACAGACTATGAAACTCTCACCGAAATGCTATACAACTTTTCGTTATTTATCCCATACTCGACGACTTAAAGAATATCTAGTATATGCTCCAGCTGAACTCAGTACTTGGGAAAATTGTAGGGTACACAAATAGACATAGTCTGTGATGGCAGAACTATGGTCCAGAGGTAAAGCTGTCTCAATACATGTTTATGATAAAATACATATGCTGTGATAGGGGGAACTACTGGAAGTGTGGAAATGCAGAGGGGTATTGAAAGTGTTCTTTAAGGCGTATTTTATGCCATCTTTCACTATCTCACTCAATGCTACTTCACTTTAGCTTATTAAAATGCAATTGATTGGAAGCTAAATTTTTGCCCCTTAGACAGGTGATCTTGATCAACTCGCTCTGTCCTAGTAAATACTTTTCCAGTGTGATTGTGCCTTGGGAATAGCAGTTATGGAATTGGTCCAGAATTGTTTTCATCTAGAATTATTATGCAGGACTAACACTAGACAGGGACAAGCAAATTGCTAAAGATGCATAAAGCCTTAACTGTTTTTGTTTTAAAAATTGGTTGCTAAGGCCCTGGCCGGGTAGCTCAGTTAGAACATCATCCCAGTGTGCCAAGGTTGCAAGTCTGATCTCTGCTCAGAGCACATACAAGAATCGACCGATGAATGCATACATAGGTGGAATAGTAAATCAATGTTTCTCTCTCTCTCTCTGTCTCTCTCTCCCTCCCCCCCCTTTCCCCATTCTCTCTAAAATCAATAAATTTAAAAAAAGTTGATTGCCAAAATAACTTGACCGATTTGCCCTCCTTATAATTGTTCCAGGCATGGTTGATTGATGTGCACTGTTGAGACTTAAAAAGAAAACAAAAACAAAACCAGCGGAGTTATATTTATAAGGAATTTGTTTCTGAAGTTACATATTTAAAAATAAAGGGAACTGCTAAAATCCTTGGTAACTTTACTGGTTTAAATTGATAGGAATAGCTTTCTTTCCCTTAAGCAGATTTACTTCTTGCTATTCTAGTAGGCATGATACAATGATGCTGAAACTTGCAGCTTGTTTTGTTAGGGTAAACATGCCCTCTACATAGTTTTTTTTTTTTTTCTTTTTTTATTCTCACCTGAGTACATGCTTATTGATTTTAAAGAGAGAAGAAGGAAAGGAGAGAGGGAGGGAGAGAAACATCTATGTGAGAGAGAAACATCGATTAGTTGCCTCTTTCATGTGCCCCAACTGGGACCAAACCCACAGCCCAGGCATTCCCACCAACTGATCCACATCGACCTGGGCATATATAGTTGATTGTTTTTCTAAATTTGGTTTATTTCCAAAAATCTTATCGAGGAGAATCCCTCCACATATCTGAGGGATATTGTCCACTGAACAAATACTTTTTTATTGCTGTTCAGTTACAGTTGTCTGCATTTTCTCCTCTCCCCCCATATATTTTCATGCTCAAAATTATTTTGAGATTTTGAAAACAAAAAAATCTGTATTCTGATTATAAAAAATCTGATTGCATTTGTGGGGAGAAATGTAACTCTTGTTTTAAAATTTTCTATTGGGAAAAGGGTCTGATAAAATTTTATTGGTTTTTTTAATTATATTTTATTGTTCATGCTATTACAGTTGTCCCAACTTTACCCCCTTTTCCCACCTGTTTCCAACCCCTCCCCCACTCAGGCAGTCTCCATGCCTTTGTGTCCGTGGGTCATGCGCATATTTCTTTGGCTAATCCTTTCACCTTCTTTCATCCATCACCTCCCTCCCCCTCCTCTCCAACAGCTATTATGTTTTTTAAGAGACATAGAAATCCTTATGAAGAGATATTTTCTGTAATTACAATATAATAACACAAATTTATTTAATAACTACTAAAATAAACTATAAACTTAGCTTTTGAAATTTTCTCATATTTATAAGACAAAATTATGAAATAAAGGACTGATATTTGAGATAATTTGGATTTTGTCTATTTTTACAAGCATATTCTCAATGATTAACTTTTCAATGGATGTAATCAGATTAAAAATTAATTTCCTTCTTAGCTCACAATTTTATCTTGTAGTTGATCCGTATTTGAGCCCAAACTCCAAAAACCACACTTGCTCACCTCTATCTCCCTGACTGAGATGACAGGGAGAACTCTGGAGCAGAGCATTAAACACGTTTTGGCGTCTTCCTGGATGTCTACCAGTTCATGATCGACCATTATCCTCACTCGTGAAGGGTAGAGCAGTATTGTTAACACAATGTTGATAGGGTTTTTTTCTCTTTCTAAGATGCCATATTGCAGGAGTATTTTTAAGATGCTGGATTGTCTTGTCTGAGCTACGTAAAGTAGAGGTGTGATGCCACTGAGTGGGCTGGGGCAGTACACTGGTGTGAACGTCCTGTGAACCAAACACACGAAACCTCCCTGAACCTACAGTTAACAAGTGTGGTAAACACTTTATCTTAACGGTAATATAATAGTACAGGGAAAATAATAGTACTACCTTATATGTTAAATGTCGTAACTTTTAATGTAACTTTACATATGGGGTCTTAGTTTTCTGCTCTATGAATCTAGACCAAACTGAAGGTTAAAAAAAAATAAGAAAACTTCTACTACATATTTAAACCCCCTTTACATTTGTAAGAACAAACCAAAAAAGATTTCCAATGTGTACAAAGTTTTAGTAACGGCAGTTCTGTTTCTCATTTGAAAAATCCATTGTGATTAGAACAAGTATTAGAAAACTGATGTAGCTCTGGAAACTCTAAAATGGAAAAGAGAAAAAGGCTCTTTTTACTGTACTTTATTAATGGAACATAATTATGTGACCCTTTTGATATCTTTTTGTTTTTATTGTTCTTGATTATATGGCAGAGCTGAGCTAGCATTGTGTTTGAATACTGAACCCAATGAGTAAGTGCAACTACTTTCACTGTTTTTTTTAATTCTATTTTGTCACTTTTATAAAATTAGAATTGGTATTTGCAGGTCTAAGAAATGTAAATGCCATATCAGGTCCCACAAGGGCAGAATTTTATTTTCTTTCTTCAGAACAGTTTTGAAAGCCCCCTGAGATCTTGTTTCTCATGGAGTACTATGTGATCACTAGACTTGAAAATTTCTCTTCCCTATGACAGAAATGAAAATTTTATTTTTTCTAAATTTATTTAGTCCTTGCAATTGTTCCATTTAAGGATATTTATGTCTGCTGTTGAATTGGCCTCTATCTGGAGATAGGACATACCGCAGAGGCTTTTAAATGATCAAGCCTCAGTTTAGCCAAGTAAACATGGCATATAAACTACAAATTCTGGTTTTGGACAACTATGCAGAGCAAAGGAAGTATTATTCAAAAAGATAAATTTTAAGATGGCATATACTTAAGATGGGAGGCAACATGGTATAATGCCATAAACAATGGAGATTTAAGGGTTCTGGGTTCTAGGTTTTGGTTCTAGCTACTATGCTGGGTAAGTCAGCCTCTTGGACTGTCAGTGTCCTTTTGCAATTATGCGTTCATTTACTCATTTATTTAATACTTGCTTGTCCAGAGCATACCAAGTAATAGATATGCAGAGACGAAAGATATAGTCCTTGATAACAGGATGCTTATTGCAGTGTAGTCAGGGAAGTAGGCAAGTAATTTGATAAATACAACAGAAAGTTATAATTGCTGCAGTAGATGAGTGGCTGGGTGCTCTGGAAGAGCTGAGGAAGGGCACTGACTCTACTGGAATAGTCATGCTCTAGGTCATCCTGGAGCTAAGACTTGAAGGATTAGTAATTATTTGCCAATAAAAAGATTGGAAAGAATGTCTCATTTACAAACAGAAAGCAACATTGGAGGATTGTCATGCCTGAACTAGCTATATGAAATTACTATTTTGTATTAGATAAGTTTTTTGGTTGGTGTCTATTTGGGAGCCCTAGAAACCTCCTCTGTGGTGATTCCTTAGACTACCTACTTTACCTCCAAAAGCTTCAATGAGCCCTTATATGACAATATTTTGTGATTTAAACAAAATAAGTGTGGCACAGTGCAGATCAGCATTTTGGAAATTGAGAGTGGGTTTTTGTCGTAGCTCCGTCCGTAGTCCTATTGATGTCCTTCTTAGTTCTGCATACAAGTATATGCACTACCCCTGGAACCCTCTCCAGAGCGATACTGTGCTGCACATCTCAACTCCGTCACAATACTTCCAACACCCATCCAAAGTCGAACTCCTAAGCTACTTCTCCTTCGGCACTCCTATCCTGCTTATCATTATTCACTTTCCCAAAACACCACTCTTCGCATTCAGCTCTTCATATTTCTTTGATTTGTACATGTTATTTTCCTCTCTTTTCAATTCTGTCTTGCTCATTGTGTAAGACCCTGCCTAATAAACTCTTCTGTGAAGTGTTCTTTGATTACCTGACCTTCTCTTATTCCTCTGGTACTTTGTGCATACTTCCATTAAGCCCTTATTATTTGGGGCAACATCTCTAATCTTTTATTTCACACCTTCAAAAATAAATGGGTGAGCAAGAGGAACTATAGAAATTTAAGTTCCACAAGGGCAATAATTTTGTCTGTTTTAGTCCACTGTTACGTTCCTAAATGCCTAGAACAATGCCATCGTAGACACTTGTTAACTGATTTTTTTCACTGGTATCCTGAATATATATATTCCTTAAATCTGTTCTGTAGCTTTTAGGCCTAACAAAGTTTTTAGTTAAGTGGAATTATTTAAATTTTTCAAAACCAATCTAGTTTATTCATCTTGCTAACTCTTAAGAAGATGTTTAACTTAAAAGTCTTACAAGTATTGAAATTCAGGGAACTTAGGTAACAAAAAATAGCACAAGTAGCCCTAGTTAAGATTTAGAGACACTAGTTGATTTTAAGATACTAAGATTGACATTACCATTTAGAGGCTATTTTGGACCAAAAATGTTGAAAACATGACTAAAGCTCAAATAGGTTTAAAATGTGATTTAAAAGTCTAATCTGTACCCAAATGACATATGATTAATCCTCATGTTTAAAGAGCATGCTACTGTAAACCAAAATTTGCTTAATCTGGACTGACAGTTAATTATAATAGTGCTTATATGGATGGAGCGAGGCAAGCAAAGCAGGAATCAGTTTTTAAATGTGAGGTTAATGAACTGAACCCTCTGTATCTGAAAACCTGTCACCCACGCTTATGAAATGAGGCATAATATTTCCATATAGACATGCAGGGAATGATTTAGTTTTAAAGCTCTAATAATTATTTCTAATTTTTTTTTTACTATTTCTCCTTTGGTTTTAAGATGCTAAATTCAATAGCTGTTTTCCCATAATTTTATCTTTGCTATGTAACACAGTTGACTTTCTTCAAACCATGTTTTCTCTTGACTCAGTGGGGCCATTTTCTCCAAATTAAGCATCTACCTCCTTGGTTTCATTGGTTTCTCTTCCGATACCCTCAATATCTAAGTAGATGTGGCCTTTTGTCTCATTTTCTTTTGACTAATTGTTCTCAGGCAATTTCATTTATGACTATAACTTCAACTACTGTCTACTAATTTATTCAACAAATATTTATTGAATGCATATGTATGCCAGCACTATTTTGGGTGCTTGGGATACATGAATGAACAAAACAAAGATGCCTCCTTTCTTGATTATGTTGCAGTGGGGGGTAACAGACAATACCCAGTGAACACAGGAAACAAGCAAATTTTATACGATGTTAGAAGGTTTGATAAGTGCTGTGGGAAAAGAAAAAGTAGAGCAGTATAAGAGATGTGGAAGTGCAGTGGGTGAAATGAGGGCATTTTCTGCTTTGTATTTTTTTAATCCTCATTTGAGGATATAGAGAAAGAGAGAGAGAGAGAGAGAGAAACAGCAGTTGGTTGTTTCCCATATGTGCCCCAACTGGGGATGGAACCTGTAAACCTAGGAATATGTCCTGAGCAGAGCAGGGATTGAACCTGCAACCTTTTAGTGTATGAGATGATGCTTCAACCAACTGAACCACTTTGTCAGGGCAGCATTTGCTGATTTTGAATAGGGTGAAAATAGGAGAGGGCATAACTGAAAGGTGACACTGGATAAAGAAGAAGGAGATGAAGTGAGCCATTTGGATATTTAAGGACCCTAAGGCAGGAGAGTGTATCATTAAGGGTGAAGGAAGAGTAAGGGAGCCAGTATGGCAGAAAGAGTGAATAGGGTAGGAATAGTAGGAAAGAAAGACAGCGATCATAGGATGCCACATCAGATAGAGCCTTGCAGATCACTGTAAGGACTTCATCTTGTACTCTAAGTGGAATGGAGGAGCCACTGGGGATTTTGAGTAGAAAAGCAACAACAAGATCTTACATTTGTTGAGAATTTGTTATGCGTTAGGAGGAGAATTTGTTATGCGATAGAAGGAGAATTGTTATGAGATAGAAAGAAAATTTGTTATGGATAGGAGGTAATAGCAATAGAGGTGATCATATTCTGTATATTGTTTGAATGTAGAACCAACAGATATCCTGACAGATAAGATGTAGAATGTAAGAGAAAGCGAGACAGCAAGGATGACGCTATATCTAACCACCTATTGTACGTCTCTACCTGGATATCCATTATACAATGCAAACTCGTATGTCTGAAAATAACTTTGTAGATCTCTGTAATAATCCTGATAGGTCTGTTACGTGATCGTTGCGGTAGGCTGGATACACCCTCTCAATATTGCAAAAGGGATTTTGCAGTTAAGATCAACATCTTGAGGTGTGATATTACACAGATGGGTGAAATGAAATCACAAGTGTCCTTGTAAGAAGTGTCAGGAAATGATGGAACCATAGCCAGTGAAGATATGACTACAATGATGGCTTTGAAGATGGAAAAAGAGGCCACGAACCAAGGAACGCAGGCAGCCTCTGGAAGCTGACAAAGGCAAGGAGACATTCTCCCCTAGAGCTTCCAGAAGGAATTAGTCCTGCTGACACATTGATTTTAGCTCTGTAGCCTCATTTTGGACTTCTGTCCCTCAGAACTATAACATAATAAATTTGTATTGCTTTAAGCCACTAAGTTTGTGGCAATTTGTTACAGCAGCAAGAGGAAACTAATACAACCGTAAACTAGTCTCCAAATTTAGAAATCTGAAGATTGACTCTCCTCTTTTTTTGATTCTCCATTCTTTGTATCTTGTTACTTATATGTAATAATATCTTTTCCCTGCAGCTGTTGTTTTAGTTTAAGTCCTCATGACTTACCTGGACAATTGTGATAGCAAAGAGTGGCTAGAGGTTTGATGGTCTGCGATAGGGAATGGTACAGTGGAATAAGTTCTGCCCTCCAGACTATTTTTTTTTCCTGGTTAAAGCACTTTATTGATTTCAATATCAATTCACAGCCAACATTATTTCATAGAGCTATTATACAGATAAATGAATGAATCACTGTGCAAGGAAGATCCAAGAATACTGTTAAATCATGGGACAAATCCATCTTATGTTTGGTTCAGAGTCTAGTACGTTTACCTTTCCCATAATCCTACTACTGATGTTTTAAATATACATATAATTTAAGTTGGAACACTGTGCCTTCTGTAAAAATTCATTTTAAAACTACTCCTCTAACTACCTCCTCCTTTTCAATCAGATTGCTTCCTCCAGTCCTTCGTATATAGAAATTCTGGAGCTGTCATTGTACCTGGAGTGTTCGAGCAGTCCACTAACTGATTTCTCCGCCTCCTGCCCTAGCCTCCCCTCCCACAATCCATTTCGAAAATGGGAGGTGATAAGTCTTTTCATACTACAAGTCTGACCTTCACTGGTTGGGCATCACCCATGGTATAAATTTTAAATTCCTTAACATGGCCTACAAAGTCCTTCAGGGTTTCTCTCCTAGGCTTCCCATCTCACTCCAGCAATGCTGAATTGCTATAGCCACTGAATACAACATGTTTATGTTTCCTTTGGTTTTAGTTATCTTTCTGTCTGCCTAAATGACGTCTCTTCAAGAAAAAGACAATGGAAACTCCCTTTCATCTTTGAAAAATGCATTTAAGACATTACCTTTTCTAGAGAGCCTTCTCAGATACCTGCTCCTCCCCAATAGTGTTAACAGTGTCCTCTGTTCTACCTTTACTTTCTTTTATTTTGGTACCTATAGTGTGATTGTAACTTTTTATGGCTCCCTTACTAGTCTATACACTCTCCAAAATGAGACAAATACAGGGTCTCGCACAAATAACTCCCCTTTTCATTACAAAATCTTTTACTACAAAATCATAAGCATGTAACATATTCTGTAACATAACAATATCACACTCAAGCACACCACATGGCATTTTAGGTGAAATGTTCAAATTAAAACTAAATTATTACACCCATATTATTATCTTACCAACTACACTAAACAGGCGTTACTTCTGCCGGACCCTGTATGTCTACTTCAGGTTTTTATTTCCAACAGATAACACAGTGCCTGGCACTTGAACATGCTTAATAATAAATGATTATTGTTATTTTAACTGAACGAGATCAACTTTTTTTTAACCACTAAATGTCAGTCATACAGTATCACTTAGATCCTTTTTTTTATTCTCATCTGAGGACATTTTCTAATTGCTTTTAGAGAAAAAGTAAGGGAAAGAGAGAAACGTCAATGTGAGAGAGAAGCATCAATTGGTTGCCTCCCATAAGTGCCCAGATTGGGGATTAAACCTGCAACCTAGGTACATACCCTAACCGGGAATCAAACCAATAACCTTTTCTTTACTGGATGACACTCTGACCAACTGAGCCATACCAGTCACAGCCATTTAGATCTTTATTGCAGGTTTGTTGTAAAAATGAACAAACTTATGTTCTATTCTCTCCTTAATTCTATCTCCTGCCCTCCAGGGACCTATCATAACACTGCATTGTTAAAATAGGGAAATTACCAAACTGGGTTATATACAAGGGTGGGGAACCAAAGAATAATGCTGCTATAGAAATAAAAAACCAACAGATCAAAAGAAACTTAAGGTTTTCATTATGAGGACACAATAGCTGTGTTTAAATATTTGAGAGGTTTTTATGGTAGAGGGAGATTAAGTAGACTGTTCTCTATAGCTCAGGGGTCAGGATTAGTGAAATGGAGACAGAATCACTACACTTTGAGGAAGAAGAATATAATAAAGCTGCAGAAAAATTCACTTTTTCATTCAACACAATCTTGAGTGAGCACTTGCTATGAATCTGCATAGTTCTGGCACTGAGGATTCAATGTTGAAGATGTAGTCAAGGCTCCTCCTCTCATGGAGCTTACTTTTAGCAAGAGTACGTAGTGAACAAATAAATCAATGAAAAAATAAAGAACAGCAGCAAATGGAGTGGTCAGTGCTATGCTGAGATTTCAAATAGAGTGCTATAATGACTGAGTGACTAGACGGTGTGACCAGGGAAGGCCTCATAGAGGTGACATTTATACTGTAATCCAGCTGGTAAAAAGGAGCTAATGGTGGGAAGACCTGAGTGAGTCGATTTTTTCAGGCAGAGAGAAGGTCTTCAAGCAGGTATTAACTTGATGTTCAAGAAACAGAAAGGCGTACTTGTTGGAATAGAGTTCAAGGGAGAGAGTGACATGGGATAGACTTTGGGAGAAATAGTGAGGGGCCAGATCAGGTAGGACTTTTTAAAATGGGTATTGAATTTGCATTTTATCCCATTTGTAGACAGAAAACTTTAGAGGACTTTAAGCATGAGTGATATGACCTATTTTACATTTTTAAAAGGTCACTGAGGTTTCTGAGTCAAGAATACATTATAGAGGTTGAGAGGGGAGAGTGGAAGCCCGAAGACTTTGATAGGAGTCTGTTGCAGTTGCCCAGGCAAGCTGTTTGTTTTTGTGAAGCCTGAGGTTCCTTGTGGAAGTGTCAAGCAGACAGACAGCCTGATAAAGGAGGAGTCTGCAGCTCCCAGTCGAGAGGTAAAGATTTGGGAGTCTTTGGCATATGCCTATTTAGAGTCATGGGACTGAGTAAAAGCCCCGGTGAAAAGAATATAGCTGGGAAGGAGAAGGGTCTTTGCAGGAAGGAATGGTGTGCCCCAGGAGACAGTAAACTCACTGCCACTAGAGTTGTTCAAGCAGAAAGCAGACAAACAGCAACCAGGGTTTGCTTTACAAGGGGTTCCTGCCTGAGGGGTTTGCTAGTGAATTCTTAGACTCCATTCCAATCTAAAATTCTATGATTCTGAAAGACCCTAATGATCTTTTGGTGTGTAGAATTTACCTGCAATTGTGGGTGCATCTAAGACAAAAGTTATTACTGTAATTTTAAAACTGCCCCTTAAGACAGCTGTTAATGGTACTCTGTCATATCCTACTGCGTGTTTCTCTTTCTTTGTTTTTCTTCCTTTCAGTTTTCCCCTCTTGCCCTCTATTTAATTTTTTAAAACCTTTCTTCCTCTGTTTGACTCCATTTTTCTTTTTCATGCGTCGGCCAGGGATGTGCATAGACATTCCTTAGCTCAGCTGGTGACACTGTGTGTTAGAAGCTGCTGACCTCTGCCAGTTACAAATATAGTGGTCCTTAAAACAACCAAAAAGTGCTATTTGGGGGTTTTATTTATTGATATTTTATACCACAGCTATCAGTTCCTGTACTTGGGTGATCACTAAGGAAAGCAACCCGGTTCTCCAATACCATCGTGATGCACAGTCAAGAAAACAACTCAGCTTCAGGCAGAATCTAAATCGGTTTAGTCTTTATCTGTATTGTTTTTCATTGTGTACATGCTCCTATCAGGGTGCCTTACAGCGCATCATACATAGTAAGGTGGTAAATACTTCTGAATGAATGAACAAATCTACATCTAATCAAACCAATACCTACACGTAAAGAGTCAACTGGAGTTAGCGCAGACTCAGTAATGTTAGACTGTATGTTATGGACTCTACAAAGAGGTGACATTGGAGATTTATTTTTACAGGATCCTTAGTGGTATTTATTGCCTAGATTGACATGTTCAGACTGTGTGAAAGTTTGGTTCTATAAGAGACGGAAGCAGGTATTTGGCTTTCACTGTGCTCAATTCTGGAGGATTTAGAGTCAAATTTATCAATGTTTAACATACAAATAGGAAATAAGTGTGTTTAATAAGTATTATTAAGTGAATTTGTGTGTGTATTCTGAATTATTCTATGAAAGTCAATTTATTTTAAATATTCAATTTATGTATATACAACAGTTATACATTCTCAGTATTCTCAAAAAGAGGGGCTCACAGTATTACACAAAACAATGAAGTTATCTAACGCTGCATTACCTTGAGCACTGACGTGCCAGCATCACAGAGCAGAACAACTAGTAATTTACTGCTACATAATAATGTACATATAGGTAAAAATGTATGGAATAAAAAAGGAAGGAATGAAGGCGTGAACAAATGAATGAGCATTCAAGTCAGGATTTCTTATCCATATATAGCCACTGTGCATATTCATTTTAGAAACAGTAGTAGTAGTATAATCTCCTAAATGAAATTTCTCTCCTTATACGAGACCATTACCTCCATATCAGTGCCAGGTTACAGCTTCTGTCTTGAACATAGTCTTTTGTCTTCTTGAGAAGCAATTCCACAAAGTCAGGATTACCTTTTCTGGCAAAAACCCAGTACAGAATTGTATTCACACATATTTCAGTAAATTCAAGATTAAAATTTAGTTCAAAACGGTATCCTGATTTTTCCACAAATGCAATATAATCTGTGAGCAGTGCGTCAAACCCGTCCAAGTCGACATACCTCAGGATTTTTGCCAGTGTTCTGTAAATTCGAGGTTCGTAACAATGATATCCCCATTGGCCCAGAAACTGCAAGGACGGTCTTTTAACAATTTTGTCAACAAGATTGCAGAATATATTGCTTCTTGGACAAGAAGTCTTACGACATAATTTAGAAGATTTACTCATTGCTACTTAAGGCGATGATCTACAAATAAAATCATAGGAAGTCATACTGTAACCCTTCAGTCACATATTTTGATAATGTGGTAGGCTTCACTCTGCAAACAGGAAGTGTCCTTTAAACTGTGGCCAGGAAAATATCATATGAGCTATTACCATAAAGTACTGGATGACATCACAATTGATGGACATCTGTCATCAGCATAGGTCAGTAGTTTGGGATAATGTATGTAACTGGTGACATTTGAGAGAGATGCTGCGCAGAAACGGCATGTGTGAGAGCTAAGAAACAGTGTTCTTGATGATTTGCTAAGAACTCAGCTCAAGAGAGTATGCATGCTTTCAAGTGCTATAAGCTCAGTCTATACATTAGACAAAGTAATATTAACAATCAGATTGATTATCCTTTTATGATGTCACGTAAGCAAAGAGCTTATAGCCAGGATGTGAAAGTCCAACACTGCTGTTCTCATGTTCTGCATGAGAGCTGCATGTTCTCACTGAATGCTCATGGAATATTTTCCCTATTTTATAGTTGCAGAAACTAGTTTATAGTTAAAGTAACCTGCTAATAGGCACTGTACTAATTCTCAAAAAAGATGTCATATAGTATGAAACAAATTTTGTAAACTTTATTTTCAAATTTTATGTTTGATAGAGATTCTCTATAAATTTGGCAGAATATATACAATTTGTCCACTAAAAGAGCTTCAAGTTTTCTGTGGTATCCTTGCCAGGTAAAGTAAAGGGGAAATATGCTGTGGTTTTATCCTTATTTGGTAGTTTATGCTTCAGCCACTTTTATGTTAAATTTAACACTTGGTTGTATTGATGAGCCAGTTTAAAGGTACTTGAATTTTTTTTCTTTTGCAATTTTTCTTTAAATCACATAGATAATGTCTCTTTAGTAAAAGGAAGTATTACTTTGGGCTTACTATAATATGCTTCCACTAATAATGTATTTAATTCTCTAAACTCTAAGCTCTCTTTTCCCAGCATAGCATGAAAACAAAGTAACTATTGTCACCTTTCTGAAAACCTAGAGTTTTGTTGTTTTCCTGTACTTTCTCTTTTTATTTTCTCTACCTCAAAAATACATTTTTAAGTTGAACCATTTTTATTGATTTCTTAATAATACTATACATGAAGGTTGTAATATTTGAAACATTATAGAGCCAGTGAAAAAACCCTCCCCGAGATAATTATGTTAACAGTTTTATGTATAGCCTTTCAAATATTTTCATGCTCATATGGAAATAGATATATTATTATTTACTTTGTTCTTTTGCCTACAGATGGGATAATATTACACATAACTGGTTCTATGAGCTGCTTTTAACTTACATAACAACACCTCATAGGTTCATTTGTATGTCCATATATAATAAGAAACTCTTACGTACTACTTACTACATACCAGGCACTGTTTAAGTGCTTTATATATTAACTTTTTTCATCTTTTTTGTTTTACAACAACTCCACTCCACAGGTAAGAAAGCAGATATACGTCTAGTGAGTGGTACAGCTGGGCTTTCAATCCAGACTGTCTGATGCCAGAAGCTTCACCTCTAGTCTCTCTGCGTCCCTAAAAAGAGAAAGCTGCCTTGCTGTTGTTATGACTAGTTCATGGATAGAGATCATGAAGCCAGAGCTCCACAATTAACCCTGCTTTTGGAAAGAAGTGTTATTATTAAAGTAATAACAATGTATAAAATTTCAGTGATTTTTTCTTTATAATTTTCTTTATGATTTGAAGGTCAGTGAGTGTGCATATTTTTCTAATCAGAAAAAACAATCAAGTCATTTCCACTTTGTGTATAATAACCAGAACATATTAAGTCAAAATTGGTACTGCTCTAGTTTTTAAAAAAAGTAAATTATAGTTACTAATGGTAAACACCAAAGACATATTCAGCAGACAATCTACTGATTAATACTGATAGTCAACATATATTGAGTTTGTATATTCTCGTGGTATTACATGTGCTTTATATGCATTTTCTTATTTAATCCTCATAATTCTCTACTGTTACCTCCACTTTATGGTTGAGGGGCCTGAGATTTAGAGATCAGTTATTTTATTAGTTGAGACACTTGCCAGAAGTCATACATCTAGTGTCTGGCAGAGACCTGGACCGAGGCTGAGTCCGCGGTCCTTTGTCTCCGTGTGCGGGGGCCTTCCGGCTTTGTGGGCGGTAACGCCTGCTCCAGACTCTCACTTATCTAGCTCGTGTTCACGGAAGGCTCTTAGGAAAACCATTAGAAGTCTAGTGACACTGAAAATGTGTTTACCAGCGTTAATAAATGTCCTGATTTAAAGGAAGATGTTCCATACATTATATACAAGTAATTGAAAAATTGTGACGTTACATAAATGCCCTACTATGGTTTTTGGTACTTACGACTGAACATCCTAAGCACAGATTGCAGCATGTTGACCTCTGTGAGCTGTGAATTAGCCAAAAGCGTATAGGTCCCAAATGCGGTCTGAAATTCCTGCTCGATTTTTCCTTTAGGTTAGCGTATTTCAGGCCTAGTGTTACCTGGAAGGCTTACATTTGAACCATTATTACTCATTAATCTTTTAAGTAAATTCATTTTTATGAGATGCCTAAGCCTATAATCTGCCTGGGCTCAGCACAGTTACATTTCGTTAAGGAGGAACCATATCAGGAAAATCCTAGAGCGATGCCTAAGGATCCGGGAAGTACGAGGGATGTAGCACGATTGCACTGGACAACTGAGGCGGACTGAGGGGAGGCGCAGGACGAACTCGGCCTGCTAAGTAGTTTCACCGGAGCTGAGCGCCGTGTGTAGGTCCTGGATGGGGGACCTGTTTGTGTAACCTCAGCAAACTGTCAATCAAATGTCAGGAGGTAAGAATGGTCTTTTGATGGGTTCAATAGTACAATTTCTACACAATTATATAAAATTGTTTGTAAAAGTTTTATCCATTCTATAAAGTTTATATGAGCTCTTTGCCAAACTTTACTATTTATTCTGAATACCACTCATCTCTAATATTGATTTACATATTTAAAAGTCAAAAGTTAAATCAGAATTGAGAGAAGAGGGAATTCCTGATTTTTAAGTATGGGTAGGGATAGTGTGCATTTTCTAAAGGTAGAATGAAAAATTCATGTACATATTATATGATGCCTTAAATGTATATGTAATAGCTTTGTATCAGTTTTAAAGGGTACCTTAAAACACATGGCAACCTGAATTTTTACCCTTCTATTTATGAATTGAGGCAGCCATCCAGGAACACTTTGAGTCATAACTCTGGCTCCCTCAGACCTTTGGCCTGCACAGCCCTGTGGTTGTCAGGCTTGTTCCTACCTCATGGCTGCCACTCAAATTTTTAACTCAATTGTTAAGCATGAATTTTAACTCAAAATTTTTAGCTAGGCTATTTTAAGCCATAGATCCCGTGCTACCTTATACGTGAATTGTCCTTGGGACTATGTCTACCGTTCAGGCTAGTCAGTTGTGGCTCAGGGAGGCAGCACCACAAACCTGTAGGACAGTCATGCATCACTTAAAGACAGGGATACATTCTGGAAAATGCATCATGAGGTGATTTCATTGCTCGTGCATCACAGTGCACACTTACGCAAACCTAGGTGATACGGCCTATTGCTCCCAGACTACAAACCCGAACAGCATGTTACTGTACTGATGCTGTAGGTAAGTGTAAATTGATAATAAATATTTGTGTATTTAAATATAGGAAACGTTCAGTAAAAATGTGACATAAAAGATAAAAAAGTGGAACACCTGTACAGCGCACTCACCATGCACGCAGCTGCGGGACCGGAAGTGGCTCTGGGTGAGTTTCCGAGTGAGTGGGGAGTGAGTGGGGAGACCGAGGACTTCACTGTGCACTACCGTAGACTTCACAAACACTGTACTCTTTGGCTATACTAAATTTTTAAGAAGATTATTCTTTCTTTAATAATAAATTAACCTGAGCTTACTGTAGCTTTACTTTATAAACTTAAAGCATGAACACATTGTCCAGCAGTACAAAAATATTTTTCTTTATATCCTTATTCTATAAGCTTTATTCCTACTCTTTAAATTAAATTTTCTTAACCTTTTAAATGTTTTTGTTAAAAACTAAGACACAAACACAAAATGAAAATCACCTTTGAAAGGGAAGAGATTTCAGGCTGTTGATGAGATTCAGGAAAATACGACAGGGCAGGCTGATGGCATTTGGGAGAACTGTGTGAGGTCTCGAGGTGCCTACTAAGAAGGGGACTGAGGTGTCACTGTCCTATGTACAATGTTTTCTGCATCTTGTATCTTCTTCAATAAATGTCTCTATTTTTCATATTAAAAATATGAAAATAGAGACAGTCCTTGTATAAGCAGGCCTATGACACATAAACCCCTGTTGTTCAAGAGTTAACTGTATTTCTCATTTAACTGATGATAGTATGAACTATCAAATCACAAACATCAAGTGAAAAAAGATCTTTGAGTATCAAAGAAAAACAAGAGCCATTATAAAGCCGACATACTTGAAAGTAGCTGAAGGTAAGATACCATTTTGTACATAATGTTAAGACCAGTAACAGCAAGCTGGTTATTTGCTATTCTCAGATAATTTTCATAATTAATTTCCAATTTGGGGAAACATGTCAATCATGAAAGGAGTGGTAGTGGAGTGCCACTGGAAGGTTCTGCTTGTGCAGACAGAGCTGATCTAAATCAGTCTTCAATAATTAGGGAGGCTGGGATTGTTTATCGTGGAGGAAAACACAATTATCTTATACCTCGAGGCTATTTTACAGTGTATAATAATTGATACTGATATTTATGAGTATAATTATATTGTATAGGCTCTTTTGGCAAGTAGATATGTATGTAATTATTTTATACCTGTGTAAATATTGTTGAGTGTAATTAGTCCCTATCAAAATATAAAAGACAACCACCTGTAATTTTACCACTCAGAGGTAAACATAAACATTTCAGACATAATCAGATATATGTCTTTTAAAAAAATTGATACTCTACTATATGTATGTCGTATAAGTGCCTGACGGTAAACTTTTTGACTATACTGTAAGCACCTGACATTAAGGTCTCAATTGCTGAGGTGAAGACATTCACCTCCAATAAACCTAGTGTCACCTTTATGACAGTTACCAGCAAAACATTTAGACGTCCCCCTTTTAGAAAGTCCTCGTTGACCTAGATAACTGACAGACTGAGTGACCCCACTCTTTTCCTTCTCACACCCTAATTCCCACTCTTAAGTTTTAATTTCACTAATAAAGAGTAAACCCTCGACACCCCAGACATCCCACCCTCGACCCAATAAAGGCAGAACCCCAAATCAAACAGTGTTTTCCCCCTCTCTACCCACAACCTCATGCATACACTCTCCAACACCTGTGAGTAGTAAACCTTGTCTTTCTAGCATTCCCCGGCGGTTGTTGCTGAAGTGGGTCTTGCAATCATAAGAACTATGAGGGTCGCTCCAGCCACACATTGGCTCTCACTAGGGATATGTTTATGGGGGCTCCCACAGGTCCATGCGAGCGCCCCCAGGTATCCTTTGCCAATAGCATCACCATTGATAGACTGAGATCAACATGAAAACAATGTAGTTTTGCAAACTATCTTTTTTTTTAAAAAAGTGACTCTTTCCATTTATCTAAATGTTTTTCCAGCAGCTGATTTTTTACTGCTGTATTGATTACTTTTATTGAGGATATCGAGTAATGTATTTCATGTATCCTCTATGGTTTAACACTTAGGTGGCTTCCAATTGTTGACTACCACAAACAGTGTTGCAACGAATGTACTTTTGGTTAGCTATTTATGCTCTTTGATAACACCTTTAAGATCACTTCCTAGAAATAGAGATGCTATCCCAGAACAGGTATAATTTTAAAGTTATCCCATTGCTCTTGTATGAATTTCTGATTGCTGCTGTATAAATTACCACAAACTTGGTATAAAACAACAAAAATGTATTATAGTTCTGGAGGTCCGAAGTCCTAAATTCAAGGTGTCAGCCAGGCTGCATTTCTATGGAGGTTTAGGGAGAATCTGTTGCTTTGCCTATTCGGCTTCTAGAAGCCACCTACATTCTTTAATGTGTGCCCCTCCCTCCATGTTCAAAGCCAGGAGTGTAGCATCTTCAAATCTCTTTCTGTCTGACTTCTGCTTCCTCTCTCTTTGTCTCCCTTTTCAGACTCTGACTTTCCTGTCTCCATTTTTGCCTTGTGACTACACTGAGCCCACATGGATATCCCAGGATAATGACCCCATCTCAAGATGCTTAATTTAATCACATCTGCAAAGTCCTTTTTGACATGTAAAGTAACGTGTTCACAGGTTCTGGGGATTAAGACATAAATACTTCAGAGGGCCATTATTCTGACTACCAGTCTTCAAAAAGGGTTTACCAAGGTGTATTCCTACTAGCAGTGTGTGAAGATTCCTGTCACACTGAAATCAAAACGATTCTGGGCATTGAAAAAGCTATGCTTCAGCAACTAAATATTTCCTATCAAAAATTTTTTTGACATTAATTTGAGCCATAGTAAGACATTTTTCATACACTTATTGACAATTTGAATGTATTGTTTTGTGAATTGTTTATTCACACTGTTCTTTTTTGTTGGGGCACTCTAAATATTTTTTTCATTCATTTATAAAAAGTTTATTTTTGTTATATACATGAAATTTTATTTGTTTGTTTAATTTAAAAAATATCTTTTGAGATATATAAAATTGTTGAAATGTTCTGAAGTTTAATCTGTCAGTGTTCTATCTAGCTTTTTTTTTAATTTAAAGTTCATACCTACATCTCTCAAGATGATGACTATTAATGTGCATTGCTTACTTGATGCGGACTCCAGCCTGCGGGATCCGTGTGGCTATGACGAATGAATTCACGTGGACTACAGAAGTCCTGTCAAGAAAAGGAATGGCTCGGCCACTCTTTCAGTGAAAGAGAGGGCCTCGACCCTTGCCTGGACAGGCTTTTATTGCTTTTCTGGGCACATTACATCAAGGATGGTCCTCATTTACTATGTACAGATTCTTATAGAAAACAAAGGAGAGGATATTGCTAATTACATCAAAGAAGAAGGATATTTGCAAATGCAAAGGGAAAAGTGGTTGAACTGGTTACACTCATCCTTGGGAGGTTTAGCATAGATTTTAGGAAGTTACTTTAAAGATATGCAGTAAACCTTTGCTGCCTCAATTCAGGGTGAGGGAGTTTTAGCAAAAAGCAAGCCTCAAAGTAGCCTAGGTACAATGCAGGCCTGATTCCCCTTGGGAAAACCTATCCGTGGGTGTGGGTCCTGTGTGCCGACCTAGCTCCCCGTTGGTTTTCCAAATCAGGGGCTTGGCTACATTCCCCAGGCCACACAGAATGGTTCCCTATACTTACTAGATTCGCTACATTTTTATTTCACATGTTTAGTTCTTTTCAGTGCTGTTGGAATAAATTTTTGGTTTTCCATGATGTAAAGATCTCACTTTATATCCAAGAAATTAAACTTTGTCATCTCTTTATCACTAAACTACTATCTTTATCACATACCATATTATGGATCTCATGAATGAATGTTTCTAAACTCTATTTTATTAGATTTATCTATTTGTGTCTTTTTAAAAATATTTTATTTATTTATTTTTAGAGAGGCGAAGAGAGGGAGAAAGAGAGGGAGAGAAACATCATTGTGTGGTTGCCTTTCATGTGCCCCCTACTGGTGACCTGGTCTGCAACCCAGGCATGTGTCCTGACTGGGAATCGAACCAACAACCTTTTGATTCATGGGCCGGTGATCAATTCACTGAGCCACACCAGCCAGTGGCTAAATTTTAGTTTCTTTTAGAGAAAAACCATTATTATATAAAGGTAGATGTTATATACATTAACCATTTTCCCTATGTTAAGTAATATTAAAATTAATTTCCTTTTTCTACTATAGATGAAAAGGAATAACTTTAGTGACTATTATAATTCACTGTGAAACTAGCTTTAAGCTATGTTTAAACACAACTCAATGTGATATGCCTGTCTGAGGCAACTGACATTTCAAATTGTGATTCTTTTTGCCCCCAAAGCAAGAAGGTCTGCTCTTTCCTGTAGTTGGAGCTATTTAACTGAAGTTGATTTAAGAGGTCAGAATCCAATTTGTGACTTCTGAGATTCTTTCATTTGCATTACAAATTATTTGAAGGTCATAAAGCAATTGACTAAAAAATATTGAAAGACTCAAGTAAAACATTAATTTGAACTCTCTTATTTTTTAATATATGATCACCTGGGCAGAGGGAATGAAAACATTGGACAAAATAATTTACAATGGAAATCAATAAGATTTTACAGGGGGGAAATCAAGATATTCACTAGAACAAAATTTCAATCACTCTCAGCACCTGCGAATTAAGTACCAGTTCCATGATGCCCAAATCATATTTTGAATGGCCATTCTTTCATGTTTTCCAGGCCAGGGATTAAAGAGAATAAAGCTTTTAGTCTTGGTCGTTTGGTCTCAAGATATTTTGTTGGACAGCATCACTAGTTGATTAGACACCTGAAACCAAATATTGCAATTACCCAAACTCCACCAAATATAAAAATTCTTTTGCTAAATTTAGTTTCACACCAAAATAGTGTATTTTGTTTTTAAAAAATCTCTAGGTTTACACGACCTTCATTTCTCTGTGCCTGGTGCTTATGTCTAAATTGTCATTGTTTTATAGGGACTTCAGTCATTGGATTATGACTCCCTCACCCCACAATCCAGGAAGACCTTATAACCTCATTTTAGTTTTAATTTTAATTTTTTTAATCCTCACTAGAGGATATGTTTATTGATTTTTTTTGAGAGAGAGAGAGACACCTTAATGTGAGAGAGAATCATTGATCACTTGCCTCCCATATACACCCTGATCAGGGATGGAACATTCAACTTAGGTACGTGCCCTGACTGGAAATCAAACCCACGTCCTTTTGGTGTATGGGACAATGCTCCAACCAACTGAGCCACCCAGCCAGGAAAGGACCTCATTTTAATTTAATTACATCTGCAAAGAATTTATTTCCAAATGAAGTTACATTGAATATTTATTTTCAGTGTTTAGAACTTGAACGCTTATTTTTTAGGGATACAAGTTGACCCATAGTGGCACTTACCTTTACTTTTGTTTTGGCTTTCTTTTCTTCTTTTTTTTTTTTAACCTCCCCTTCTCAAATTTTCTTCTTCCTTCTTCTTAGTAACCTTGTCTCAAGTATCACTTTTCTCTCTCGTGTCTTCAAACTGTATCTCTTTTCTGGCTATTTCTCAGCATGCAAACATATTCAAGACTCCTTCATCTTAAAAGCAACAACAAATCCTATCTCACCCCTCCATTTGTTTTTATCTCCTACCCCTTCTGCTTTCTGTACCCCCGAATTTGTGTCTTATATTCATGATTATGCTGTCTCCTCTGTAACTCACTGTCCATCCATTGCAATTTGACATCTGTTCCACCACTGAGACTGCTCTTGGCAAAATTTTTAATGCTCTTTGTTGTTAAATCAATGGACACTTCTTTATTCTTTTATTATAAAACTTAATGCCTCGTTGGGTTTTTTGATCATCCTGTCTTCCTCAAACCAGCCGTTTCAAATTAAATCCTTTGATTCCCACAATATTTAACTTATGAGATATTTCCTATCTCTTTGAATGCTTAGCCATCTCGGAAGACTTTTCTTCCTCTACTCATTCTATACATTTTGGTGTCCCCCTCTGATTGATTTTTCTTTTTCTTTTTCACTCAATAGACTTTTCTTGGTTAGTCTCATTCCGTTGCATGTCTTCCACATCACCTACATACTTTTGACCTCCAAAAATGTACGCCTCCAGCCCATATTTCTTCTCTGAACTCCAGTCGTATGTATGCAACTGGCTGTTATACATCATCCCTTGGATGTCTCACAAGCACTTCAAATGCAACAAGTTAAAATTGCACTCACTAGCTCTTACCCCTGAACTTATTCCTCGTTCTATATTATTTTTGTTCTTATTGAGTGGTTCTACTACCTAGCCATTATCCTGGTGAGAAACTTGAGTCCTCTATCCATTTCTTTTACCCAATACCTGGTTTTCCTATTTATTAAGTCACTTAGTAATGTTTTTCAATTATTCCTTTTTTCTCCAACATCACTTCAACTAATTTAGATTAAGTCCCATATTTTCTTCCTGGTTTCTACAGTTATTACATCTTGTCCAGTCTAAACCATTTTCCACATTGTTGCCAGTTTGATTTCTCAAAATGCATTTGATGATGCTATTCAACCGAAAATCTTTTTTGAGTCTCAATCGTAGTTTCCAGGATAAAGTTCCAAACTTCTGTATGCCCTTTATGTAGCCACATCTCCTCTGTTTCATCCCTACAAAGCCCATTCCTGCTGAAATGTCTTCACCTGCTTGAATGTGTCATGCTACATCTTCCACATGAAAAACCTTGTCTCCTGCTCTTTGCCCACTAATTTCTATTCTTCTCTTAACATCTCTTAAGGCAGAAAGTCTTCTCTGACCCTAAACTCCCTCATATGACTTGGATCCAGTGCTCTTTGATAAATATTTTATGTACTTCCATAGAATCATGTGGTTATGTCTATGCAGCTACATAGATGAGACCTGATTTCCTAAAAAATATCTCCAGGAATTAGCACAGTGTCTGAAACATAAAATTCACTCAAAATTTTTTTGAACTAGTGAAGTCATTGATATAGACAACATTGACCTGAATATAGAGTAATAAGAAAAAGTGACAAATACTGGATCCTTGAGGGAAGACAAATGTTTAAGAGGTAGGCAGAGGATGAGACTGGGTAATAGAGGCCAAAGGATGGTCGCTTTCTCCAAAGAGGGGAACCGGGAGAAGCGTGAGCCTGGTCACACTGCCAGTTTGTCTAGGACAGTGCTTAATTACGCCCGCTATCCTGACTCCTGTCCAGCTTAGCATTGTTTCAGGGTTTTCCTTTTTAATCAGGCACTGCTATGAATAATTACATTAAGATACCCTGGAATGTGTTTGGAGAAGTAGTAGATGCCAGGATCTGCTGCCCTGACTCCTCCAAAGACCAATGCACTCACTCCTACAGCTACTGGGAGTGGTTTACAGTGGTAGCTCTCAACTAATTAGTCCCTAAATACTTAAATGTAAAATCTGTTAACTTAATTCCAAGAATTGTGCACAGATAGAGCCACCTTGTCTCATTTGATGACTGAAAAGTATGATCCCACATTGGATACCACATCCAGGGACGGATAAATGCAAAGGTACAAAGGCCCGTCCTTTCCCAATTTTGAACAATCATGAGAACCATCCCAGCTCCAGAGCTCCCCTGGGATCAGACAGGGCCTTTGTTGTGACTGCATGCTGGTCAGTTCTCCTGCTCAGTTGTACTTCTTGTACCTCTACCATGTGTTTTGATGCCAAGAACACACTCCTATAAACTTCCTGTGCACCAGTCTTCATCTCTGAGTCTGTTGCTTGGGGAACCTGATCTGTGCAGATCTCCACTTTTCACTTCTCGCTACTGCTTTGGTCTCATCAGGTGAGATGTAAGATGTATGTGCAGTTAGCAGATTTCTCACTTTCACATTTGCTAACCTGAATTTGTGTCCTGATCCTTCGCAGGTGCAAAAACCAATACCTCCCTTTCAAAGATAACATAATGGTGCTCACTGATGAAAATGAAGCATTTTAAGACATAGGTTAAATCTATTTCCCTGTACTTAGAAACAGGTAACTCTTTTTGTCTGCAGGTGGTGATAGAAGTATTTTAACACCTGGTATTGCAGCCAATTTGTGATGTGGCTTTTGCAACAACATACAAAATACCCAAGGCTACCATGCCATTAGTAGGCAGAGTTAGTGGAAAATTAAAATTTGTTGAGTGTGCGTGAAATATATGCAGAAAATAGAGCTTAAATATGTTCTTGAGCTCATAGGATATAATGAGTACTATTTTCATGACTCTTGTCATTTATTGTATAATGAAATTACTTTATAATTTGATTAACAGTATTGTGTTTTGTTAAAAAACAATATACTTTTTAAGCAGTAATGATCTAAATAAAGTACATGCTTCATTTAATAAAAATTTAAGTCCAGACTTTCCATTTCTCAAAGAAATTGATGATGAACAGAATGTATTTTGCACAAAATGTCAATATTACAACCCATGGTCACTTAAAAACCAAGAGACACAAGTCTGCTGAAGAAGCAATATCATCTATTTCAAAAGTTGGTAGTTAGTTCAAAGGTTAGAACACAGAAGAAGACTTTTTAGTGTCCAAAGCTGGTGACTTTACAAATGCACTTTCAGAATTTGCATTTATATGTCGCCCCAGAAGGCATGATTTTTTGCATCTAGATCAAAAAGTAATTTTTCTAAAATAATTTCTGGCTCATTTTTATTCAAATTTTTCATGTATAGCTATGAAAATCAAACCAATAATTCACTTTATCTGTTACTAAATAGTATTATAGACAAATAAGAAATTATTAAAGAATGTAAACAGGCTGGTTTTATTAGCAGAAGAACTTCACAAATAGTCAAATATTTACAATGTTACATTAATGTAAAATGTTTAAAATACAAACCCAGTGAATTTCAATGGTGACTCAATTCTTCATTCAATTCATGGAATCAAAGTAAAACTTTTGGAAATTTATTGTATCAAAGGTGAAACAGCTAATACTGTGAGTAAGTTTAATATTAAAGTTTCTTGCTAAAAAAATTATGGGTTTAACAGTGAAAATACAAAATAGATTTTATTCAGAAGCACAGACTTGTAGGAAAAATAATCTTCTTATTGCGGAATAGAACTGGATGGGGAACCCACCTGCTGTGCAGCTGCATCCAAGGCTCTGATGTTCTACCAGTCCAAACAGGAGCATCGGCTGTCAAAATGGAGACATACATCTACATACAGCACAATTAACTTAGAAAGTTGTAAGGAAGGCTTTGTTGACTTATGAAACTTATTTTAGAAAGTGAACACTTTATCCTTCACCATTCAGAATGCTTGAGCCTTTGAAGAACTGTTTTGTAAATCAACCTATGCTGCCCTATCAGGATTGGAATAATTTTGGAAACAGGTCCTCCAGATTTTTCTTGCACCTATTCAAAATCATTTTGAGATCTTTAATGAAAATAGTCACTGAATCTAGCACCCAACACCTTCAGTTTTTGAAGCTTTTAGAAAACTGCAATTATTAAATCAAAAATTTCACCATGGAAGATGTTGAACTTTATCCTCATAAGCAAGAGAAGTACTGAATAAATTAAACAAGGGCAGGTTTTTATATGAACTTTGATTTCCAAAATCTCTAATTCTACTTTGTAAAATGTAACTTGTAGGAACTTTTAACTGTATAAATTTATAGTATATCCAGAGAGAATAAAATTTAGAAGACAGATTTGCAGCATCTAAATTTAGTGAAACATCAAAAGAATCATAGGCGACTTATTTGGCAATTGCAGTGGAAGGTTACTCAGATGGTGGCAAAAAGGTAGTGTTTGTGGAAATGCAGGGGCTGAAACATTGACACCTGAGTGGTGCCGTGAGATGTGCGTGGCAGCACTCCAGCCCAGCTGAGGGCTGCATCGCGCAGCCTGCCCTCCTCTCTCCTTCCCTGGTATAGACTTCCACTGCAGACTGACAGTTCTCCCAGCCTTCTTATGGCTCTTCCCATTTCCTCTCACTGTGTTCCCTTAGTAAATTCCTTCCACATTTAATCCCATATTTGCATCTGTTTTTCATAGAACTGGGGCTAACACATCATTTCACTCTCAAAAATAGAATTGACATTATCCTTCATTTAGTAATTTGCTTTTTGCTCTGAGCTTATCAGGACTTCAGCATTCTTAAAGAGTATTTTTTCAATTAATAATATTTTGACATATATAAAGTCAACTCTGATAGTGTCAACTCTTCAAATTTCTTAACCATAAAATGCAAATTTATTATCTAAACCAAGGAATATTTGAGAGTGAAAGAAAGTGCTAAAATATTATATAAATTGAGCTATTTTTTGATAGAGTCCTACCCCAAAACTTTTTCAAAAGTTAAATTCTTTCTAAAAATATAGAAATAGCACATATTTGTGTACATGAAAACAAAATTTTATTGTAAAAAGCCTTGATGGATTGTTTAGCTTTATTGAGGTATAAATGATACACCAAAAATTCATTCACACATTTAATGTATACATTCTGATAAGTTCATACATATGTATATACCTGTAATACCATCATCACAACCAAGATACTAAATATATCTTTCACCTCCAAAAGTATCCCTCTGTTCTTTTTTTGTTAGAACACTTTATATGAAATCTATCCTCTTAGTATATTTTAAAGTGCACAATAGCATATTGTTAACTATAGATGCTATATTGTACAGTAGATTTCTAGAACTTACTCATCTTGCATTACAGAAACTTTATATTCATTGAAAAACAATCCCTCACTTCCCTTTCTCCCAAGCCCCCAGCAACCACCATTCCGCTCTCTGCTTCTGTAAGCTTGTCTATCTTGGGTCTCCTGTGTAAGTAGAATCATATGGTATATGTCCTTCTGTGACTGGCTTATGGCAGTTATCACAATGACCTCTCAGTTTATCCATGTTAGCACAAATGGCAGGATTTCCTTCTTTTCTAAGGCTGGATAATACATTGCATGTATAGACCTCATTTATTGTAGATGGGGATTTGGTTGCTTCCATATCTTGGATACTGTGGACCAATGTTGCAATAAACATGGGGTACACATACCTCTTTGAGATCTTGATTTCAAGTCATTTGAGTATATACTCAGAAGTTGTATTGCTGGATTAAATCCACAATGGTATATTATTTCATACCTATTCGGATGGCTATTATAAAAATTCTAAAAAGTGTTGGCAAGGATGTGGATAAATTGGAACCCTGATACACTGTTGGTGGGAATGCAGATTGGTGCAGCACTGTAGAAAACAGCATGGAGGTTCCTCCAAAAATTAAAAATAGGATTACCCTGAAATAATTTTTGAACATTATTCAAAAATAAGAGGAACAATTATACTTGATACATATTAATATTTTGTAATAGCTTCTGAGGTTGTCTGTTGTTGATACCCTATCAACTGGTAAGTGTTTAATGGTAAATTTTTGTTTAATACCTACCTGCTGCCTAGAAACCTGAGGGTCTGTAGCTGTGATTCAAGGACCATGCAGGGAGAGGCACATGCCAACTAGGGTGTGTCTGGGGCCTGCTCCCTCAGGTCAGCACTGAAGCAGCCCACCGATTTATGAGCTTTACATATCAGTTATGTATAAACATTTCCTTTTTCAAAATAAATTGCTTCTAAAAATATTTGAAACCCACTGGCCTAGTAATCTCATGTACTTTAAAGCAAAAAAAAAGTGTCTAAAAGTATTCTACCATTTATACTTTTAACTCGTGAAGTAGGCTGTTCCTGTGGGTTGCTCCCTTCTCTTTATTCTGAATTAGTTTTATTGTTAGTTTTTGTACATACCCAAATGAGGTGAAGGGAGAGGGTTTTCAAATTACTTTATTAGGGTGGAGACTTTTCTTTTTAAAATAGTAACGTGTATTTTGTCTAGTTCCTTCCCCTCTTTCTACCATCATCCCCCTCCCCTCTCCCTTCTGATCACTTTTAGTCTGTTCCCTGTTTCCATGCCTGTGCTTCTATTTTGTTCATTAGTTTATTTTGTTCATTATATTCCACTTATGGGTGAGATCATATGGCATTTGTCTTTCACCAACCAGCTTTTTCACTTAGCATAATGCTCTCCAGTTCTACCCATGCTGTCATAAAAGGTAGGAGTTCCTTCTTTCTTTCTTCTGTGTAGTATTCCATTGGGTAAATGTACCACAGTTTTTTGATCTACTCATTTACTGCTGGGCACTTAGGCTGTTGTGCGGTGGATGGGGGAGGGCAAAGGGGGAAAAATTGGAACAACTGTAATAGAATAACAATAAAAAAATGCTTTATGAATTTAAAAAACAAATAGTATGTGTATTTTAAAATAAGAATGCAGTCACAATGAAAAGAAAATATGTACTCATGAAACTTAGTTTATAGAGACTTAATGTGATATTATATTCTATTTGAAGAAAATGATAATACTGAAAAGAAAGAGCACAGACCCTTTATGTTTAAAATTCTGTCAAAATCTGACTGCCAAATAGTGTTGAAAATTAGATATGACCTCTACTTATAGAAAGATTTAATCAAAAGATAAATGTAATTATAATTAGAATGTTAAAAGATGACAGGAACTAATGAGATTATAATAGTATTGGTCATAACATTTTTTAAAGATCTCTGCTACATAAATTGTGCCACAGTTATACTTCCCTGTCTATATTAAAGGCATTTATAATATATTTTTTAAAATAATATTGTTTTGTAAAAATTTTTAATCTTGATTATTTATTGAGTATCCTTTGAATTTTATTTTTTTAATTTATTTTTTATTTTTATTTTTTATTGTTATTCGAATACAGTTGTCTCAATTTTCCTGCCACCACTTTCCCCTGCCCCACCCACACCCACCTCCCACCCTCCATCCTTCCTGCCATTGTCCTTTTCCATGGGTCCTTTATACATGTTCCTTGACAACCCCTTATTTCCTGTTATCTCCCTCCCTCCTCCCCTCTGGTTACTGTCAGTTTGTTCTTTATTTCAGCCTTTGAATTAAAAAAAAAAAACATACTATATGATTTTAAGCAACCAATATATACATTCCAATCTATGAGGGGGGACCCCCCAAAATGGAATTTATTTATAAAAAATTGTGTATTTAGTCTTACATATTTAAACTTCAGTCACATCAAAGTGCTCTCCATTTGATGCAATTCACCTATCAAGACGTTCTTTCCACTGCTCAAAACAGTTTTTGAACCCATTGATTTTGATGGCTTTTAGTGCTGCTGCTTTTTGTTTCACCTCTTCCACATCAGCAAAACAATTCCCTTTGAGGACTTTTTTCATCCAGGGAAACAAAACAAAGTTGCTCAGGGCAAGAGCCAATGAATAAGTAATGTGCAGCATTGGAGCCATGCTGTTTTTGGTCAAAAACTGCTGAACACTCAGCATGGTGTGGGCAGGTGTGCTCATAAATCACCCATCATGAAATGGGCAACTGCACTGAAAGTCTTCAAGAAAAAAAATTCACTGAAGCCTAACATAGCCTCTCACAACAGTGCCAGCTGGTACACTGATACAGATGGGTTCTTAGAACACTCACCTAGCAGGAGAAGCCTGTACTACCACAGGCCAACCTTACAGAAGAGAATTTCATTTTGGAGGGGTCCCCTCTAGTACATTGTAAAAAACGTATATGCATATATGTGAATAGAAATAACTGGTAAGATATATAAGTCAAATGTTAATACTATATATTTCTATATGGCTAATAGTGATTTTAAAATTTTAATCCTTTTCTTAGTTTTCTAAATATTTGCCTAATGCACATGTATTTATTTTGTAATCAGTCAAGCAAAACCAAATTAATTTTATTTTTGAAATCAGTATTGTAACTTTTTGGTGATATCGTGGTACATAAACCAATATATAGAGTTGTGGTTCAAAGGATGAACCGTGGTGTCCAGGCCAGGCTAGAAGGGAAGAGAGGTAAGGAAAAGATTGGGCTGGGAGAAATGGAACTAACTTTCTCCATGGCCAAAGACTAGATGAAAGGAGGGAAGGTATGAGAGATCCGGCAGGATAGGAAGTATGGTCAGAGGGCAATAATATTCAAGTTTAATAATGATGTGGAAAGTTCCTATTAAAGACGAGATCCATACTAGAGCCTGGGAGTAGAGTTCAGGTTTGTAGTATGGGGGTTCCATCCACAGAGCCCCCCGTCCACCACAGATGAGAATAAGTCTACCAAGACATGATCTGCTTGGGGAGGAAAGGTGGCTGATCTTTCCAAGGAGAAGGGCCAAGAGCCCTTCCCTCAATGGGCTTTTATTGGGTTCAATTTGAACAGGAATACAGGTAAAGCATCAATCATCCTCAGGCAGTAAGGATCAAACAACAGATAACATACAAGGAACTAGAGGGCTTATTCTAAGTCAGAGTCAGTTAGCTAAAGGGCTATAAAACTTTGGGGAACAAACTCATTTTATGCTTGGACCCTTATCAGAACACTGAGGGCATTCTTAGCACAGCAGGTTTCACAGGATTTTATGCATTCTTTCTTAGGCCTGATCGCCCCAGGGAATCCACCCTTTCCAGCACAGGACTGCACCACCCTCTGTCATTGTTTCAGGCTTAAGTCAGGCAGGGGAAGTGAGGCAGCCCAGAGATTAGGAGACTTCTTGGGACAGAATGAGGACTCAGGCTATGTCAAAGCATAGGGGTGAGGGTCCATCACCCCCTTTTTCTATAGCCCCCCAAGTCCTTCGCTGAAGGCCCCTTTGTGGCCATGCCTGTTTTTGGTCGTCCCTCCCTTGATGAATCTTACCCATCATTGGCTAACTGGTCAGTCTCGAGGCCAAGCAGGGTGAAGTAAAGTGGGCAGAGGTGGCACCCCTGCCAGGGAGATAAGCTTTGTCTCCTTAGTGGCTTATGGTCCCAAGGTCTCTGATTCATCCTTAGGCATGGGGGATTACAGCTTCTGAAACCAGGCAGGGCGGTTCCCAACAGGTCATTTTCTGTATCATCCATGTTGATGTTGGTATGAAGATTGTAAAGTTAGGGCAGATAAAGGATGTGAGCAAAATTCCAAAATCTTCATTAACAAGCAGGAGTGGTGAGGAGGCGTACAGATGATGTCATCGAGGAGGGCTAAAGGACGTTACAGTGGAATGGCTTAAGTTTTATATGAGAGTGATTTATCATTATGTATAGTTATCTGTGAATCTCATTTTACTTGTTTTATTTACTTATACCTTCTTAAAATAAAGTGTTAATATTGATTGTATTTGGTGCAAAGCCATAAAAAAATAAAGTTTTTTGAAAGTTAAAATAATCAAACCAACACATTCTGAGTACTACAAAATATCTCATATCCTTGGAGAAAAATTACTTTACTTGATTATTTCTTAATTGGTAATATCAATATATATTTTAAAACACTAAAAGGATATAGCATGGAGAGATAAAAGCATGCTCTAGAGAAATACACGTTGGCAATGTGTGTGCAGCATTTTGGAAAGTGTTGTTAAATTTGAATTACATAAACATCAATGTCGGTAGAGTCTCTGCTATGGGACAGGAACTTTTCATCAGATTTCATCAGACTGTATCCTTTGTGTAAATTCTTTCATTGCTCTAATTCTGTGCTAAGTGATTAATCTTCAAAATAGTCCTCCTTTCAAGTGGTCAATTCTGATACAATGCTTGGTTTGAAAATGTGAACGTGTTTTATTACAGTTGATATATTTAGGAACAAATTGAACTTAATGTGAATTATGAATTTCACATTTACGTGCATGTGATTTTATCTGTGTGAAACACTAAGCCCACCCTCTGCCTACTTTCTGGTCAGAACTGACATGCCTCCTTCTGTGCAGCATTTACTCACCTCTTTCTAGGATTCCCCCGGCTATCAATCTCATTACAGTGTCAGCTCAGAATCATGGGTATTGCCACCTAATCGGGTTCAGGTAT
Organism: Desmodus rotundus; assembly: GCF_022682495.2. NCBI lineage: Eukaryota > Metazoa > Chordata > Mammalia > Chiroptera > Phyllostomidae > Desmodus > Desmodus rotundus. Next base: position 53,987,373 of record NC_071389.1, read on the forward strand.
AAATGAGGCTCCTTGGGTGTGGTTCCTTGAATACTGTTGCCTCTGTAGAATATTTATGCCCCCCACACACTCCACACACAATGGTGGGAGAGACATAGGAGAACCCCTTACAGATAAAGGGGGAAAACAGAAGGCACACAGCAGTCCGTGGCCCACAGCAATTCTGACACCCAGCCAGACACAGCTGCCAGTTCCTTGACTAGGTCTCAGTCCTACTTCCTGGAAGTTGTTTTCCATGACTACTGTCTCTGCCGCTGTGGTCATGGCTCCACTCTCTTTGACTTTTGAGTCATCCTCCCTTTTTCCCAAGAAGTTGTCTGTATTTGCCACTGCCTCAACCTAGCCTGATGCTTCTGATCTTATACAAGGGTTTTTTAATCTCTCTGTTGCTTAATTGTATTTTTCCTGGAGCTTTGATCTGTTCTTTCATTTGGGCCTTTTTTTTTTAAATCTCGGTGCTCCTGTTAGGTAGTAAGAGGCGAAGCCTTACGTGTTCACCAGGGCGGGGCAACCTACTTCACTGCTGCGTTGTGATGCCATATGTGGGGGAGGGGTCTGAGAGGGAACAGTGCCACTTGCTCCACTTTCTGCCAGTTTTTAGTCACTTCCCCCACTACCCAGAATCACGTTGGGCCCTTCTGGTTCTGATTCCCCAGGTGGGTGGGCTTGTGTACACTCTAGGACCCTGTGGTCTGTCCAACAAACTCTCCTGTCAGGCTGGGAGTTTCTCCTGCTGCCACCTCAACCCTCACAGGTGTTTTCAATCAGAGGCTTTGATGCTTTATTTCCCCGCCCTAGGGCCCTGGGCTGTGTGGTCTGTCTTGCTCTACAGTTGTTCCTCCCAGCCTGTCTGCACGGGAATGTGGGACCTCCCTGACCACCAGCAGCCACCTTGCCTGCTGCAGTCCCCCAGCTGCTGCCCTGCCGCAAGTCCTCTCCACCCGGCTGCCCGTCTCCGCACCCCCCACCAGTCTGGATGAATGCCTCCTCTTCAACTCCCTGGCTGTCGGACTTCCATACAGTTTGACTCTGTCAGTTCTGGTTTTTTGTTTTTTAATTTGTTGTTGTCCTTCTTTTGGTTGTGTGAAGAGACACAGGGTATCTACCTATGTCTCCATCTTGGCCAGAAGTCCCAAAGGTGAGCATTCTAATAGAACAAGTTAGTAGTGCATGCCATTTTTATGATTTAGCTCATGAAATCAAGTTGTATCACTTACCAAAGCAGTCACAAAGCTCTTCCCAAGTTTGAGGGGAAGAGACATAGATCCATAACTTGCTGGGGAAAGTGTCAAGATAACATTGTAAGAAAATGTGAGATCTGATATTTTATTGTGGCCAACTTTAGGAAAATAAAACCTGCCACACCAAGTCAGCCACAATGAGGGGAAATCCATATTTTTGAGCTCCTCGTCTTCCACCGTAGCCGCTTGCTCATGGGCCCTTTGAGAAAGCACAAAGGTAGCTGGGGAAAAGACTGACATACCCAGAATGTCTCATTTTGTCAAGCCCATTACTAAGTGCCTTCGCTATAATGTATGCCCTTTGGTATGCATTCACACAGGACACAAGCACCTTTACATGATTCCTATTACTAAAAGTTTGTTCATTTACTTCTTTTCCAGACTTCCTTATGATTAATCTTTCAATGCTGTTCTTTCCAAGTCCCTGACAATAAAACCAAATAATTGCCCGTTGCCTGTGAATGCTGTAGGTACGTATGGATGGCAGTTTCTTTAAAAAAAATTTTTTTTTTGAATTTTTCCCATTAACATTTACTCCCCTTAAACGCTCTCCCACCCTTCCCCACCCCTGGCAATAACCACACTGTTGTCCATGTCCATAAGTCCTTTTTCCTTTTTGTATGGCAATTTCTTAATCTGAATAACATAAATAATAAACATACTACTCAGAGTTTTTCCTCACTGGGAGAATTTCCTGCCGTCACTGTTATTCTAGAACACTCTCAGTCAGGCTTTTAATGCTGCAAAAGAGCGCCTTTTGTTGATGTCAGCACATTTTGTAGAATCATTCAAAAATCAGACTTGAGTTTATTTCCTCCTCAGTCAAGTGGTAAAAGGAACATACCCTGAGGACAAAGGTGTTGTCAAGGGATGGTGAGAGCATTATTCAATACGTGTAATTGAGAGACAAAGCTGAATTGATGGCTTACTATAATGTGAGAGAGCTTTGCCATTCAGACACAATCTCTCTGAGTGCAGCTTACTGCTGATCTTACACAGGGTTTGGTGAAGCATGGAGCTCAGGGACTGGTGACCTTTCACAGGTGTAAATATACTGACATCATAGAAGCCTGGTAACTTTGACTAATGTTGTTGTTGACTGATTGGCACTCAGAGGAGATTTATTGGAGTGAATTTATTCTGATTGGCTGAATTTTAGGAGCAAGGGGCTGTCCCTCATTGTGCCACAGTGGTTACGGAACAATCAATTTTTTCCTAATACCATAGGAACTTTTTTATTCTCACTCCCCATTTCAGTCCTCATGCCACCAAAGCCGCAGGAAAGACCAACTAGGATTGGCCAGAGTCTTACCACTGCTTTTGATTCTCCAGATAATTCTTTGTTGTGTGGGACTATCCTGTGCATTGTAGATTTTTTAACATTTTATTTTGTGTTTATTTATTCATTTTTAGAGAGTGGGGGAGGGAGAGAGAGATGGTGAGAAATATCAATTTGTTGCCTCTTGCACACATCAGGACCGGGAGGACTGAACCCACAACCCAGGCAAGTACCCTGACTGGGAATTGAACCTTTTGGTTTTGTGGGATGACACCCAACCAAGTGAGCCACACTGGTGAGGGCTGCATTGTACCATGGTTAGCAGCATCCCTGGCCTTGACCTACAAAGTTACCAGCTGTAATAATAAAAATGTCTGCAGACATTGCTAAATGTTCCTTGGGAGACAAAATCGCCCCAGATGAAAACTACTGACGCAAATCCATTATGTACGAGAAAGAAAGGCACTGTGATTGATCAAATTGTATACTTTTGAATGTTGCCTCAAATTCCTCAATCAAGCAGAGAAAGGGCCTGAACTGCTGACAACCCAACTATCACTGACCCCAGAATATGGACTAAACAAAGTAATCTTCTCTAACAAATATACAAGTCAAGTTTTTAAGGGAATCTAATGGAAATACTGACTTCATTTTTTTCACAAATTGATTGCCAATCTGAAGGACCTCCACAAGACTAGCTCCATGGGTGTGTGATCTTGGCAGTCCAATGGGGCCCTGTGCTTAGAGGGGCCTCGAACTTGCTTTAATTTTCTGCTATTGCTATCTTAACAATTTTAACAGTTTTTAAACTTTTCTCCTGGACTCACAAATTATTTAGCTGCTTCTAAACCCCCATCCATTAGTAATCAGGGCCAGCTTGGACTGTATTAGAGACTGTCAGGTCTATATCTCCATGTATTCCCTATCAAACATCTCTTAGTACATTATACAGAAGCAAGACAATTTAGGAGAGAAAAAAAGCATTCAACAAGACCCCTGTACATATGAACAAACAAATGCAAATAAACAAACAAAAAAGCTCAGGCCCTGGCTGGTGTGGCTCAGTGGATTGAGCGCCAGCCTGCAAACCAAAGGATCGCCAGTTTGATTCCCAGTCAGGGCACACGTGTGGGTTGCAGACCAGATCTCCAGTAGAAGGTTCCCAAGAGGCAACAACACATTGATGTTTCTCTCCCTCTTTTTCTCCTTCTCTTTCCCTCTGTCAAAAAATAAATTAATAAAAAGTCTTCAAAAATAAAAAAAATAATAAGCTCAGGCTGGAGGCCAGGGGTCAGGGGGCAGAGTTCAGGCGAGTCACTTGCTGGCTGCTGCTCACCTCCTGCTATGGACTGGACCAAGTTGGTGGGAAGAGGGGACAGAGACAGGAGGCAGAGCTCAGGAGATCCTGGTTCCTAAAAGGCCATGGATCAGTACTGGTCTGCGACCTGGGGGTTGGGGACCCTACTTACATCATCAAAAGTACCATTTTGTGTGGGGATACAAAGTGAAATTGGATCTAATTATTTTACAATATTCTTGCTTATTTAATTGTTGTGCCTCAGGACTCCATTTGCATTTTGCTTTATGAAAATTCTTGGGTTCCAGCAGATAATAGAGGATCACTATCTTTTCATTATTGTTTCATGAAAAATTGGTGTTGGGAAATTATTACCTCTAGCTAGCTTTAAACTTTATAACTAAATTTAATTTTTCTCCAGAATAATGAGACTTTCTTGTATTTTAGTTCTATCACCTAGTGTTTCTGTATGGCTATTTGGTAATTGATATTTCTCATCTCTATAATAAAGCTGAGAACCACTATGATTTGATTTGGCATATCAATTAGTCTATACCAGGGACTCAATTACAACAGGAGAGGTTAGATCAGAGGACAGACTTCTGAGATAATTGGGAAGGTTAAATATTTGCAGATGTATGACTAACACTTCTGAGGGTTTATTACAAAGCCTGCATGTTATTTAAGCTTCGTGTTTTCTTTTCTCTATTTCTCCAGGTCACCTCTTACAAATACCAATATTCATTGACTATCTAGGCAGTATTCTAGCAGAGAACAAAAACTAAAATCAATATGTTTGAATACTTTTTTAAAGCTAGCTTTGTTTTTAAAATAAAATATTTGGTCAAAAAGTTATTGAAATGAGAAAGCTTATTTGGTTGTGGACTATATTACTGCTGCATTTTGTCAATTCTTGTCCTTACAGTGTGCAAATGACAATTGATCATATGTGTGTATTTCTGACAATTGTCTTGTAAACAAACAAAAGAACAAAAGCTTTCTCTCTTTTTCAAAACATGCAGGCAAGTAAACAAAAACACAAGCCAGTAACTAACAAACAAGAATATCTCGGCTCTAGTCTACTGTCTAATAAAATGAAAAAAAGAGTAAGGATTTTGTTAATTATGTTAGGGATTTTTTTTTTTTTTTGGTCTACCTATGTGTGGGTAAGTCTATTGTATTGTGGGTATTGAAAAGAATTCAATAACAGCTGTGAAGGGAGATAGAAAAACAATAATGAACACAAACCACAGAAGTTTTAGGCTGTGGTTATTATACCTCTTTGTTCTTGTTTCTGCATTTCATTACATTTGGTTTCTCTGACAGGCAATATACAATGTTATAATTGAGAGGGCCAAGATAGAATCCTTTGTGTTTCTGCTGTGGTTTCTCAGTTGTGGTTTTAATTGTTGCACCAGTGAGGTAAATGTCTGTTCATTCTAAAGGATTGAAAAGGCCGTGAGCAATACATGGATGCAAAAAGATCGGGGCTGGAGATGCTTCTCACTGAAGGGAGCACTGTTATAGTTAGCCCTCACACACCCGTGCAGCATATGAACAAAATCCACTGGTAAAAGATACCCAAGAACCAGCATTTCTTTCCTTGTTTCCCATATGGTCAGTTATTTTTGTTTTCTCATACAGTAGGCATGATTTACATAAATAGTGTCTGCCTCTATTCATGTTATAGTAGGAAAGAGAAAACCAGGATTTAAATTTAATCTATGATTAATTAAATGTATAATTTTGGGCAAGTCACTTGTAAACTCTCTGGGCTTTAGTTTCGTCTCCTGTAGAGTCAATATGTTATACCACATAATTTCTAAGCTCTTCTCCAGCTCACCTCCAAATCAGCTGATATGTAGTCCATATGCAAATTTCCCCAAGTCCTAAGACATGTTTTTAGAGCTTTTTAAAGAATAGGAATCCAATAGGAATTCATACATTGCATTTAAATTTTTTTTGTCTCTTGGGACATTGGAACAGTTCTACAACTCCATTCATGCTATTTCCATGAAGTACCTAAGAATAAATTTAACCAAGGAAGTACTGGTACTCGGAAAACTATAGGACACTGAAGGAAGAAATTGAGGAAGATACAAATAAGTGGGAACAGATACCATGTTCATGGGTTGGAAGAATTAGCATCATGAAAATGTCCATACTACTCAAAGCAATCTATAGATTCAATGCAATTCCTATTAAAGTACCAATGGCATATTTCACAGATCTAGAACAAATATTCCAAAAATTTATATGGAACAAAAAGGACCCCAAATAGCTTTAGCAATCTTGAGAAAGAAGAACAAAGTTGGAGGGATCTCAATACCTGATATCAAACTATATTATAAGACCACTATAATCAAAACAGTCTTGTACTGGCATAAGAACAGACATAGATAAATGGAACAGAATAGAGAGCCCATAAATAAACCCATGCCTTTATGATCAGTTAATATTTGACAAAGGAGGCAAGACTATACAATGGAGTAAAAACATCCTCTTCAATAAATGGTATTGGGGGAACTGGACTAGTACTTGCAAAAAAATGAAGGTAGACCACCACCAAATTACACAATACATCAGAATAAACTAAAAAAAATGGACAAAATACTTAAAAAGTTGCAATACCATAAAAATCCGAGGGGGAAACATAGGCAGTAAAATTTCAGATATCTTGCATAGCAATATTTTTTGCTCATGTATCTCCTAGGGCAAGGGAAACAAAAGAAAAGTATAGAAATGAGACTATATCAAATTAAAAGGCTTCTGCACAGCTAAAGACACCATCATCAAAAGGAAAAGGGAACCCACTGTATGGGAGAACAGATTTGCCTATGACACATCAGACAAAGGTTTAATCTCTCAAATTTATAAAGAACTTACATGACTCAACACAAAGAGGACAAACAATCCAATTAAAAAATGGGCAAAGGACTTGAATAGATACTTCTATTCAAGGAGGGCGTACAGATGGCGCATAGACCTCTGAAAATGCTCAACATCCCTAACCATCAGAGAGACGCAAATTAAAATCATCTCATACCTGTCAGAATGGCTGTCATTAATATATCGACCAACAAGTGCTGGCAAGGATGTGGAGAAAAAGGAAGCCTAGTGCACTGTTGATGGGAATGCAGATTGGTACAGCCACTCTGGAAAACAGTACACCATTTCCTCAAAAAATTAAAAAATGAAACTGCTTTTCTGTTTCTGGGAATATATCCTAAGAATCCCAAAACATCAATTAAAAAGAATATATGCACTTCTATGTTCATAGCAGTGTTATTTACAATAGCCAAGATTTAGAAATAACCTGAATGCCCATTAGTAGATGAGCGGATAAAAAAGCTGTGGTACATTTGCACAATGGAATACCACCCAGCCATAAAAAAGAAGAAATTCTTACCTTTTGTAACATCATGGATAGAACTAGAGACTATTATGCTAAGTGAAATAAGTCAGTCAATGAAAGACAAATACCATATGATCTCACCTATAAGTGGACTCTAACAAAAATAAATAAACTAATGAGTGAAATAGAATAAGATGCATAGAAACATGGAAAGACTGACAGCTGACAGCTATAAGAAGAGAAGAAAGATGTGGGGACTGGTGGGGAGAAGGTGAAGGGATTAGGCAAAGAACATAATGCATGACCCATGGACATGGAAACAGGATGGGGATTGACTGTGGGAATGTGGGGCGAGCTGGATGAAGGAGGCAAATGGGAAAAATTGGGACAACTGTGCTAGCATAAACAATAAAATATTTAAAAGAAAAAAATTTAAAAAATAATTGTAAAAAAATGATGCAAAGTTTTGATCCTTGATTAACTTGGTGACTATGACTTCACTCTATTCTTTCTCTCCAGCTCCTAAATTTTATATTTCTTTGACTTCCAGTGTCTACACTCTTGAATTTTCTAAATATACATGCAACCTATTGATAGCTGCCAGAGAAGTTTTCTAATAATTTTTATTATTTTTTTGGATCAAGTACTCACAGTTGCTTAATATCTAAAGTCCTTAACCTGGTAGTCCCAAACACCTTTTATCTTATGGTCTCCCAGCAAGCCCCTTTCTGCTCCTATGAAATTTATTTGATTTTTATCTTTTACATATGATCTTGTTATTCCCACTCTTTGCCTTCAATATCCTACTACCTTCCACTGGGATCCTTCTTATGATTCCCTCTGGCTTATGTTGATCAGCCTTTATGATTTATCCAACACCATGCAAATCATTCTCTTCCTCAGTTTTCCTTAGTGATCACATACTCGATTTGTGGTGTATATATTTGTAACTTTCAATGCCATGTTTCGACACACAGATTATGTTGATTCAAAGTTATAATTATGGAAAAAGTTAAAGTTTAAAACATGTGATAAGTTCGTTTCATAACCTTTTTCTTTTTATGTCCACAGACAACATCTACTAGATGAGAAAAAGAGTCAGCATAATAATGATGAATGAAAGTATTGGTCTTTGTAAAGTCGAAGAAAACACCGTGTGAGACGAGGCCATCTACCATTTAGCCTGTTGTGAATTTTCCTTTCTAATTTCAGGTAAGGCATAATTTTTATGCAGCCTGTACTTCTGGAATTAGGCAGTTTGTTCCAACTGGAGCTTTTATCACTGTGGTTTGCTAGGAAATACTGCTATGCTTGCAGATCATTCATTCACTGATAAACTGAATTGACTTTCCCATGTACTTAACTCAGTTGTTTATTGTGACATAGTGAGAAAATGCTGGATTTTTAAGTATTGGCTCTGCCACTTACTTTATGTGTGACCTTGAACAAATCCTTTAACCTCTCTGAACTTTAATCACCTTATCTGCCAATGGGAAGATATTCTACTGGGCCTTTTTCATAGGATTGCTGCAAAAGATAAATTAGATAACATGAAAAATCCCATATGCCTCATAAAGCACTATCCAAACGTAAGGAATTTTTAATTTTGTTTTCAAGTTATTAAGGAGGTAAATAGCCTCTTTTAAGGAAAACTTTCTATCTTCTAACTCAAAATCATCTAATATTTTTCTATATTTTTTTAATTAGGAAAGCAATAAGATTGAAAATTAAAAAGTGAAAAAAAGAGAATTTATTTTTCTTTGAATTCCTTTCTAGCCATATATTTCCTCATTTTCTGTTATCCTTATTCCTTCTACATAATGCTATTTTTCTTTTTTGCAAATGTTCAATAACATCATGCTAACTTTTTGTTTATACTGACCTAGCTCCTGGCTTTAGGACTATCTTTATCCAATTGAACAAACTTCTCTATCTGTACATTGTTTTTCCTTTTAACATTTGTGATGAAATCATGTCCCGCCAATCAGTCGATCATACAAGCAATATTTATGGCATACCTGCCATGTAAAAGTCATTCTTCTGTTATTTATTTGAAATTTAAAAGTGTGTACTGTCTACCCTGGATTTTATTTTATTTGGGGTTAATAAACAGTTCTAATTACCTACTATATACAAGGTACCATGGCCATATAGAAATGCGCCATGTCTGGGTAGCAGGCATATAAACTATTCCAACATTAAAATTGTGGGTATGGCAAGATGAAGAATATACAGGGAAGGAATCATTTTACAATTTGTCTCAAATGAAGGGAGAGACTATTCATTGAAAATGTGGTGTTTAAAATTATATCAGATTCTAATTTTATTTAGAGAGTATTTAGGAATAGTAGCAGGACAGAGCTTGGGAATGACATTTGTTGTCTATTGCTGTGTAACAAATTACCCCAATATGCAGTAGAAGTCACACTTTCTCTCTTCTGCCATATTCTGTTGATGAGAAGTGCACTCATTAAGTCTAACCCATATATAAAGGGAGGGGAATTTGTCCCTATGTTTCAAATGGAAGAGTGTTAAAGAATTTGAAGACATGTTTTGAAGCAAACATATCACCAAGATTTTACTGTCACATAATAAAATACAATATAAAGCTTAGAACTGGACCAGTTGGTCCTTTCCTTCCTTATTCCCTCCTAATTCAAAATGCTATGTCTCTTAATAGCCAGCATTCTCTTAGGTCTGCAGTTGGGCTCTCAACACATTCAATCCTCAATACAACATTCTTTTAAGTTTTAAACTTTTTGTGGAAAATTGGCTTAGTCTGCCCTCCATAGCCACTCTGCTTCCTGTCATAACACTGTTGTCCCTGTGCATACAGAGAATCCTTGTCCTTCTTGTACTTGTCCTTCTGTGTTACTTTATGGGTTTGGTGCTTGCCACACCTTTTACAGAAAGTCTGGCAGGTTTTACAAACTTTTACCATGTTTGCAAAAGCACTATTGGCACGGAAGGGTACAGGCATGTTTTAAAACCATGGTAGGCTTCCCTGCAGCAAAAAATTATTTGAAATCTTCCCACATGCAACATATACTCAGTCACTCTCAAAATCCTCCTCGTGAAGTCTTATCCCTTACAGAATCAGCTTAAAGTCTGGGATCACATCCTCTCTATTAGAACCAGCTGTGGATGAGGCTCCTGTGGTGTTCTTTAAGTACAGTTCCTCAAATATAGTTTCTGTTGACCTGAAGACCTATGAACCCAAGAGACAAGTCATCTGCCCCCCACATACTCAACACACAGTGGTAGCACAGGCCTAGGAAAAGTGCTATAGTTACTACCATTCAAAAAGGGTAAACACGGGGGCTTACAAGAGACACAGGTCCATAGAAATTCCATAATGTAGCAGAGCATTAGTTGGTATCTCCTTGGCTGGGAATCAAGTCCTGGGAATAATTTTCTATACCTCTTGGCTCTGCATCTTAGTCTCTTTGTTTCACCTTCTGAGTCATCCTTCCTTTTCCATGAAGGTCAGCTAATGCTTGTAGTTGAGTAGTCTTATAAGTCTGCATCTTTCCTGTAGAGCTCTGGAAACCCAAGTATCCCTTTTCATTTTGTACTATATTATTCCTTTCAGTCCAAACGGGTGCAATTTCTGCCATGCAATAGTCTTTAAAACTTGTGGGTCTCCTATGGCTCTTACTGAGGGCTCATGGCATCAGACAAAAGTCTTACCCATGAATGTTTTTGATATGTTCCCTTCTCCACTTAGACTTCTGCTGAGACTGCTGAGAAAAAAGAACCTAATCTTTGAGGGCTTATTTTTTTAACTAAAAGTTCTCTGAGGCACCTCCCCTACATTTTTTTGAGGTCTAGTCAAAGCATTTTACAGCTATTCCTTCAGCCGCATCTTTACAAAATGTTCAGATAGTGTTCTGGATTTGCTGTCTACCTAGGGACAGTTCTTAATTTTAGTTTGCCATCTGGAGAGGTTGGGGGTTTTCAAAATCAAAGTCCTGGCTCCTTTATGTTTAATAGTCTTTTCTTTGGTTTATCTCTCTTTTCTCACATTTGATTATAATCAGTCCAAAAAGCCACATGACACCATCAACACTGTTCCTGGAAATCACCTTAGGTGGATAATCCAATTCATTACTACATTTCATACTTTCCATGTTACTGAGATTTCTGCTGCTGCACAACACGGATCCCCTTCCAGTGTTCAGCAACACTTGTCTTACTTTCCTTTAAGACCTCACCAGTAGCCTCCTCCAAGGCTATCAAGGTTGTGCTGACACTCTCCTCAAAGACGTGTCTGACCTCCTCCACAGCAAGCAATCCAAGAAAGCAAGTTGGAACTGACAATGCTTTTTATGACCGAGTATCAAGAGTCACAAATCATCACTTCTGCCACATTCTGTTCATTAAAAGCAAGTCAACTATATCCAGTGTGCAATCAAAGAGAGGGGAATTAGGCTCCACCTTTTGAAGGGATGAATGTCAAAGAGATTGCAGACATACTTTAAAACCACCACAATCTGAATCCTGCCCATGACCAGTTACTCCTCCAAAAAGATCCCCAAGGGAATGTACACACACACACACACACACACAGAGAAAAACAAAGCAAAGCTGGAGTTTGTCCCCAACCGTCAATACATAGCCCTGGGCCTGTGGATAAATTGTTAAATGAAGCTAGAGGGGTCCAAATGACACATACAACAGCAGGCCAACAAGGTTTCAGGTATGCTTCCACTCCAAAGCTGACCACCCTAGTGGGAGGAAAGAAGGAAGTGCACCCATGATAAAAGAGAGAGGAAAGCAGAGAGAGCCAACATGCAAAGCAGATTTCCTTGAATGCCTAGCCTTGCTTGCCTAAGGTTTTTCTAAACAGGGTAGTAGCTCCTGGGCTGCTTCTGTGTTGGATAAAAAAATCTGGAAAAGGGAAAAGAGAGATGATGGAGGCTTCTTGGGCAGCTGCAGTATTTTTATCACTATAGGTCTGTGAAAGAAAAGAGAGAAGGAATGGCCAAACCTATGTGTCCTGTGATGTTTAATTAGCAGAGTGACTCCCACCAGTAGTACAGTGGTCAGTATAATGCCCCTAAAACAGATCAGATCACAGCAGCAATCTCCCCCTTCAAAGCACAACAACTTAGGGTGGGGCATAGGCTTAGCATTTCCCATATTTTGGGTTTTAGTCTATTAATCTGGTTGATTTAATATCTAGTGGTCAGTCTAGAGTGGAAGTGTGGCTGTCATGGGGGAAAGATTAGCATCACAATAAATATGTCCTATCTATGCCTTTTGTGGTGTTCCTTTAGCATTCTTTGCTCCTGTAACAATTGAGAGCTAATATAAGGTCAATCTCAGCTCGAGTACCTTTATAAGTATCTCTCGAAATTGTCCCTAAAAGTTTCTGAGATGGATTAAGCCCAGAGACGAAGTTTATTCCATGGTCACTGTCTGCACTAGGCTGAAATTCCATTCTTCAGTGAAATCCTTCATGCATTCCTGCCATCTCAAAAATGCTCAACTGCATTGCCTAATAAAATAGGGTTATGTAAATTAACACCATGTAAAAACATAGCCCCAAACACAATTAAACAACATAAAAGACCCCCAATTTATTGCTATCATATTAAAATTTAAAAATTCCTACTGATAATAAGTTACTAATTATTCTGTTGCACAGGGCCTATTTTGAAGGGCATTTGCTCTGACCCACAGAAGAAGCCCAGCCCAAAATCCCTACTAGCCAGTAGCAATGGTCAAGATAAGCCTTGAGTGGCATGTTTGATACCCTAACATGCAACAGGAAGTAGTTTAACCATCAGGCTTAAAGCTGCTTAATCAGCAGCTTTTCTGTTGCATTACAGGGAATGCCAACTTCCTAGCTGGGGTCAAGAGGAAACCCCACAGCTCACAACTCCCCTGACTGAGACAGTCCTACACTTTAGGGCTTTTCATTTGCAACCCCACTTCCAGGTACCTATTTCCCTATTAATCACAACTCCTGGTTGCAATTCAGAAACTCAAGTCACTAGGTGGGAGGAGAAAAGGGAAAGAAAACAGACTTGTTCACTGATTATACCTCAGTCCCAGTCCAGTGACTGGGAGCTCTTATGATCTTAGTCCCATTTCAGGTAGGTTTTCTATCCCTGCCTTCTGGGTAGGGATTGTGAAGGACACAAAAGGACATGACCTGCTCTTCTTGCATCTTTCTCCTCTTTCTCTCATGTGCTTGTGCCCTCATGGCATAAATGGGGAAAGAGAGCTATCCACTTCAGTGACTGCCTACACCTTGAAAATAAGGAGGTGAACTCCTTTTCTGTTGGCAAGCTGTGCTTCTGCATCAGACGCTGGTGGCCTACAGAGTTGCCCATGTCTGCAGATCACATTTCTGCCTGGGTAGAAAGCAGGCTCCCTATTGTCCAACTGGTCTTAGTATAGGTGATGCGCACTCTCAGCCATACTCCTCTGACCCAGGTCCAGGCCAGGAGAGCTGCCAGGGGAGGATGCTCCTGTCTCACTTCAACCCTACTTCAGGAGAGTGTGCCACATGACTTCTCAGGTGTGTGGTATCAGGCTACACAGCCTGATATCTCTCTTAAATCACCCCCAAATCCTCATCCCCCTGGAGCATGGAAATCTTCTGTTTCTCCTCCTTGGAGCCACAGAATATTCCACGTGCTTTGCATGAGCTCTACAATGAGCCAGGTCTCAGCAACTCCAGGTGAAAACTGGCCCTTGTCCCAAGTCCTAGAGTAATCCTCAAAGCCTGACTGATGGTTTTCCTGGGACTTTCAGATTTTTCCAAGGCAAGAGAGGTTAGCAGGTGGAACATCTTCACCTTTCCCAAGCCCCCCTCCACCATCAAGAAAATGGTGAAAAGGAGAAAAGACCAAGTATCAAATTGATTCCTTCCCACCTCTCTTTCCCTCTCCTCATTTCTAATTATCTTTATACAGATGGTAAAGGAAAGATTGTTATCAAATAGATTCTACTAGAAGACCACAGCACAGCAAACCATATGGTGAGGAGTCTAGCACTAATAAACTATTGAATTTGAAAGGTGAAGGAAGCGTCTTTTGTTCTTAGTAATGAGGTGTCACCAAGTACTTCACACCATCATGTTGGGTTAAAACAAATGATTTACATGCCCAGTCTAAATCCCTGTGCATGACATGGAAGACCTTCCATAATCAGAGCACCATCTACTACTTCTGTGCCCCTCCCCACCATCCCCTATTTCAGTCATGAGAAGCTTCTGTATGCTTCCCACACATCATGTGGTTACTCTGCTTTGGTGTCTTTTTAATAAGCATTCCCTTTCCATAAGACTCCTCTTCCTTCCTCTTCCCCTTTTCTCTCCATCCGTATGACCATGTTGTTCACCTTAGCTTCCAGGTGGGCTGACCAACTTCTTCCTCATATCCTCATTACACTCTGGACTCTACTTTGAATGGAATCTAGACCGTGATTTCCTCGGGAGCAGAGAGCACATCTCATTCACCTAGAAGTGCCTAGTGCCACACACAATGCCTGGCACAAAGTAAGTGTGGAACGTGTAGTGAACTGCATTGAGGTTCTGATGGAAATTTACCATGTCCAAGTTGCTCATTGTTCCTGTGAGGGTCTGTATATCTACTCTTCTACTTTTCCTTGGAAGATTTACTTTAGGAAAAGGTCATTTAAAATAACTTACATCATGCTCTCTCTCTATGCTCTGTATGCATACCTCTCACAAGAATATTTTATAGACAGCAATTTTCCTGTCACTCCTATAATATAGGTCAGTATCGTTATTGATTGAATAGCTTATTTATTGAACTGCTATTTTTTTCTCAGAGACTCTTTCTTTAAAAAAAATACAGTTTTAAAAGATGAAGGACCTAAAACATCTATATATGAGAAAAGTCAAGGAAAAAAGAGTTGGCCTCTAAATTCCTGACACTATAATGAACTCACTTTGACAGCATTGATTTAATAACTAACCCAAGATAGGTCTTAAAATCATCGAGTCTGTAGTTTCTTTAAAACAAATAATTCAACCAACAAAGGCACATGAAATGAATGATAAGCAAGGATGATCAATACTATCATATTCATTCTCTGTTCTGAGTCCAAGAGATCACCCTGGGATATTTTCACTTCATAAAAAGGCTAAAACATTTTATATGTTATGACTATTATTGAGATAGGCAGTTGCACAGTAGTCCATACTACTATGTGCCAGGCATTGTACTCAGTAAATACTTATTTAGATCTTAGATCTTGAGATAAATGAGATTTAGATCTTATTTAGACTCATTTAGATCTTACTACCCTATTGTATTAGTGAGGCTTCTCCAGAGAAATGCAACACACACACACATACACACACACGGTGGGGGAGAGGAGGAATAGATTTACAGTTGTGAGTATGCAAAATATGGAGTTTATTCTTGTTTATTAACTATTGTATTATTTTCCATACAAACAACTGCTAGCCCACTTTGCCCCACAGCAGCCCTGAGAGCCCATGTTTTAGTTGTAGTTTGAAGGCTTACGGAACACGGATATCCTAGTTGGAAGGCAGTTATGCAGGAGGCATTCACTTTTACTCAGGGGAGGGTCAGCCTTTTTGGTCTATTCAGGCCTTCAGGTGGGTAAGACCCACCCATATTAGGTGAAGAAATCTGCTTTACTCAGTCTGTCGATTCAGATGTTAATTTGATCCCAAAACACACTCACAGACACTCCCAGAATAATATTTAACCAAATATACAGACACCCTGTGGCCCAAATTAACACATAAATTAACACTAGCCATCACTCCTATACAGTAAGTTGTGTGTGTTATCCTGTTTTCAGATGAGGGAGAAGAGAGAGGTGATGTAACTCCCTGTCACATGACTCTAAATGACAGAGACTATGCTCCAATACGTCTGACTGAAAACAGACAGTGTTTAAAAGAGAGAACAAGGTTTGGATTATGAACAGACCTGTGGTTTTTGTGAGAATTAACCTTTTAAAAAAAGAATGTATCACTATGCTTCGCACATAGACTCATTATATCTAATATTGTTTATATTAGTAGTTGTACTAGTATTATTATTGAAAGCGTTGTTAATAGTTTGTTAACATACACCTTTGTCCTTTTAGAAAATTTGAGAGTGAGAATGCCCGAACAGATTTTAAATAAGGATATATTTGACCAATATTATTCTCTATTCTTTTCCTTGGTTTATGATATAAAGATAAAAAGCTATAAGTCACTAGATAATTAATTTCTCCAACACTCCAACATATCCTATTGCAAAGATAATATTACCTTTGGCAGAGATACACCTTATTCCTGCTGATGTCATTGGAAAATGGCAAGGTCAACCAAAATGAGAAATTGACAGTGTCTCTGTCTTTCCCGTTTTTAATAAGTATTGTCCAAAGAAAGAATAATCAGATCTGAACTTGTTTGTCCTTGAAGTTCCTTTTTTAAAAGGTCTCCTAGCAAATCTAATGTAAGGTCAAAAGCAGTTGAGAAAGACTAGAAATCATTTAAGTATACATCCTTGCTCTATTCTATATAATAAAAATAAAATACTTACCCCTTTCAATCACTTGGGCACTGGGGTGTTTGCCTCCTTGTTTTTCCAGAGTGTGGGAGAATGTTGGTAAAAGGAGCTCTGACTTAGCAAGCTAGATTTTTTGATGTGTAAATAAAATATGAGCTCCTAGGGAATAAATGGTCTTTAAAGACTTTGTCCCACAGATCCCCAGCCTCATTTATAGGACAAGACTATAGGCAAGGCTGTGAAATTAGTTATGTACATATTTTTATTATTCTGCCATCAGGCTTCCTATCTTTCACTCCAAATCCTCATGGTTTTTCATCTTCCCACTTTATTTATCACTTCTCAGCAAAGGAAGTGATAAACTCATAGGCAGTGAGATTCAATGTCTATAGGAATTATTGTGCTCTTTTTACCAATCCCCTTAATAATTTACTAAGCTTTATAATTTAAACGACTTCAATTTTAGGCACCCATGGCACTGAGGAGGCATTTACTACATTTGGAGGAACCTTCCTGGAGTTGTTTAATTCACAACATGTGAAAAACAGGGCCCCTCTCTGCTTTCTCAGACATCAAGAGCAGCCTCATTCTTTCCTCATTTTATCTAATAGAGGCTCTCCATTCCAGCCATACTAATCACAATGGTAATCACCCTTCCTGATTTATACTAGTGCTTTCTTTTGTTCAGTATATCAGTGCTATTGTCTCTTCTCACAATGCCTTCTGTTTTACTCTTGGGCAGTCCTCTTGGGTCCATTACTTCTTCTGAGCTCAGCTTAATCAAAATTCCCCTCCATTTAAGATGCATGGTTTAATTGAAGAAATGAACCATGCTCCAAAGAAACAACAGTGAAAAAGTACAAGATAATATACAATGAATAGCCATTTGTACATGAGCTGGTGATAGATTCATGAATAATGCATTGTCCTGATGCCCCCAAGGAACTTACCATCCTGTGAGGGACCCAGACAGATATACAGAAAATTGTAATACAAGGAAGAGGATGCCACAGCAGAAACAGACAGAGGGTGTTATGGGAGCCAAGAGGAAGGGTACTTGTCTGCTGGGGTGGATTGTTGTTGCCTGGGTAATCCTTAGAAACTGCATCACTCAGGAACTGTGCCTCACAATTTAGTTTCTCTGCCTTTGCCCAGTAACCACTGCATCTCAGTTATGTCTAAGAGGAATGTTTCCTGCAGAAGGCAGTAGGCAGACCCTGGGCACCATTAGATGAAGCCTGCTGTCTCCATCAGTGTCCCACACTCAACAGTGAAGGGGCTGCTGGTCACTTTCCTGATCACACACATTCTGGCCTCCCTCCCCCTGGTGTGGAAAGGTGCTCAGTGAAGACCCTCCCATGCTGGTGAGCCAAGTCCTCAAATCATACCAACAGGCTGTATTTGGCAGATGTTTGCCTGTTTTAACAACCTTATGCAGTGTATTTGAATTCCTGGAAGATTACAGAGAGCAGTGATTAAGAATCAGCCTGCTTAAGTTCGAGTCCAGGCCTCATCACTTACTAATAGTTTGACCATTGGAGAGAGGCTTAAGCTTTTCTTGCCTCAGTTTCCTAATCTGTACAATGAGAATAATATATTAGTAGCATCATTTCATAGGATTACTGTGAGAAATAAATGATGTAATTGAGTTAAAGGTCTTCACACTGCACCTGAAACCTAGAATGTTAGTTTCCAAGGGCTGCTGTAATGAATTTATACAACCTGGATGGCTTAAAACATTAAGGTTTATTTTCTCATGGTTTTGGAGACTGGAAGTCACAAATCAAGGTGTGAGCAGGGCCATCTCCTCAGCATGTCTCTTAGCATCTGGTGTTGTAGCTGGCAACCCTTAACATTCCTTTGTCTGGCGGACATTCACTCCAAATCCTGTCATTACATGTTGTTTCCCTGTGTGTCTCTCTCTTCTTTTTTCTAGAGAGATTTTATTTATGTATTTTCAGAGAGAGGAGAAGGGAGGGAGAAAGAGAAGGAGAAAAACATCGATGTGCAAGAGAAACATCAACTGCTTGCCTCTCACATGCCCCCAACTGTGGACCTGGCCCACAACCCAGCCATGTGCTCTGACAGGGAATGGAACTGGCTACCTTTCAGTTCACAGGCTGCCACTCAATCAACCAGCCACACCATCCAGGGCTCTCTGTGTCTTCACATGGCCTTCTAGTAGATAGCGTCATTAGAATTAGGCTTACCTCAATCCAGTATGACCTCATCTTAATAGACTAATTAATTATTCAAAGATCTTATTTCCAAAGAAGGCCACATTCACAGGTTCAAGGTGGACATGGATTTAGGGAAACTATTGAATCCAGTATACCTGGTAAGCATGCAATAAATGTTAGTTAAAACCTACTTTTCCAGAAACATGAACACAAACCATAAAACACACAGTTACCTACACATGCACACAGAAAGGATTCTGGGAAGATGGTGGCCTCAGTATGGCCTGATTCTTCTGTTTCCAACTTTAGTCTTTCCATTTCTGAGCCAAATAGCAGTTGGCACTTCCCAGAAGGTGGCTGTGAGGGGGCATGAGACTGCTGGAGAGAGCTGGTACAGGAACATATTTGCTCTGGGTCAGTCCCAGGGGAGAGTTAATATCAGCATACACAGTTTCCCTGGACCTTGGGAAGTTGAAGAGTAGCCAACAGGTGGGCTGAGTCCTCTATTCCAGAGGAGGAGCCAGTGGGAGCAGACTGTATGCAGAGGTGATAAATGGGGGCTGACAGCCTGCTTGCTGCTATAGCATCCACTCCAGAGAACAGATACCAGTATGATTCTTCCACTTTGGGGCCTTTGGCCATTTAAGGTACCCCAACATTTGCCTCTGAGCCCTAACAAACAAGCAAAGGAAGATAACAAGGCACACCACAGGCCCAGGTAGAGAGAAGAGGACTCTTGGAATGCACTTAACGTAAATATAGATGCTAGCTAGATGTGTTTTCTGAAAAATAATGGTAAGATACTCATTACTTATTTTGTTAGCTTTTATTTTGATGTTTAATATAAATTGCATTATGCCAGATTTCTGCTTAAAAATCTTTCAGTGGCTCCCCATGGTATTAAGGATGTTTCTAAAAAGGATTGTTGGTCACCTATTTAATTATGCAAGTCAGTAAGACTTTCTGCCATATCATATGTATTCCATTTATCATTTTTACAACACTTACCTGACACTTACTTTGAGCCACCCTGTACTAAGTGCTTTCCATCATTAATACATTCAGTACCATAATCATCTCCCGAGGTTTGCCCGTTACTGCTTCTGTTTTACAGACAAGGAAACTGAGGTTTGGTGGGGAGAGTGAGCGACTTGCATAGGCGTGCAGAAAAGCGAGGCCCTCTAAGCCAGTCTCACTGTCTCTGCATCTCCTCTCCTGGGCCAGACTGGAAGGTCCTTTGGGGAAGAGGCCATCTTATTTCTTCTGTGTTCCCATAGTTTCATCATAGTTCTTTGAACGTATCTTCGTTCTAAGTATTGGTTAAAATGAATTGGTTGAGTGGCACTCTTATTTTACTTTAAGGTAGGGGAAGCTGGGGCATGTTTCAAGGTATCAAATAAGGATTAATGTAGTTATTGAAGATGCCACATAAGGAGGTATAATGTGGGATCAAGGTAAATTAATCCATAAGTTTATTGGTTCTCTTTTCCTCTCTGGTACATATAGAGATGAAGTAGCACAAAGCTCATAGGAAACGTGGATGGTTTGTCCTCTGAGAGCACAGGGGCAAATCCACAAGGGGAGATGAAGCAGCACAGATATGCAGAAATAAACATAAAAAGACGGGAACTGAGGGCCTGCCCATCTCATTATCAGAGCTCAGAGGAGACCATTAAAGAAATATTTGCTAGACTGTCAGCCTTTATCTCTGCAATCCAGTAAGAACAGCAACTGAAAAACTCACCTGCTGACATGACTCTCATTTATAGTTGAGGCCTGGGAGCAGAAATTGGTTTGAATAGGCCCCTGTTTTATTTGAACCACTTGGTGGTTTCATACTGGAGTTCAGTGGTAGGTCATATGTTGATACACCAGCTAGTTCCTCTAACTTTAAAAATGATTGCTGATCTAAAAACTGAAAAAGAAGTAGATTTGGAAACGATCTGAAAGCCAACAGTGAGAAATACTCAATGTCCGTTTTCGATAAGCATGACCCTCTATGAGATCCCCAGAGCTATTGCTCACAAAGCTTTGTGGCAGGGTCCATGGAAGAAATGAGCAGAATGCTCTGTATGGTTGAATGAGCTGAAGAATAGAATGTCCATCACCTACATGTCCCGAGATCGTCTGCAATATCCAGTTTTCCACTTGACCACACAGAAAATGGGTTGGCTATAAATTACTGTTTTAGTGTCAGCAAATAAAGTTATTGGGAGCCATTTTTCTTCTTTTTTTAAAATACTGGAGAGAGGTCTTTTAAAAAAAAATTTTGCATAGGGTATTTCTAGGGTTTTTTTCTTTTCTTTTTAGTGAATGCTGGGAGTTAGAATTGACACCTTCCTCTATTTAGCCTTTTTTAAAACATTCAGATTTCCAGTTACTTTTCATGAGCATCTGAATATCCTACCTAATCTAGTTGCAGTATAATGATTTTCATTTATAGGCTAAAATTGCACCGATATCGCCAAATTGAACTTTCTTTTTAAATAAAATCAGTGATTAAAAAATTTAACCCTCTGAACAATAAAAGTTTATATTTTCTATGTATATAATAACTAACAAATGTTAGTTAGAGTGCCGCCTTATGCATGTTTTAATCAACCACCACTCTAATTGTGTGAAGGAGGTGTTATTGTCTTCCTTATTCTGCAGATGAGAATTGGGACTCAGGGAGAATGTGACTTGCCCATGATCACACACCAGTAGCTGTTGGAAATGGAATTCACACCCCTTTTTCCAGATTCTAAATCCTGTGTCTTATCTCCTCAAAGGAAGAAGACAGTGTTATTCATTTACTTAACCATTCAAAAGTATTCATGAGCACAGTGTTGGCACTGTGTTGGCTCCTTAAATATAAAGGAGAACAGGACATAGTCCCTGCTCTTGTGAGGCATATAGTCTAACATGGGGAGATAATCAAGTATATAGAAAAAGATAATACAGGATGACCTGTGCTTTGTTAGGAAAAGTGTACAGGGAATGGTGGGAGCCTTAGTGAGGCAGAGGGAGTGATGGGGTGGTCAGGAAAAGCTTTCTGGGAGATGTAATACCTAACATGAGATAGAATAAATAAGTAGGGATTTGTAGTGGGGAATGGAGAAAAATGTTCTGGGCTGAAGGAGCAGCATATGCAAAGACCCTTAGGCAGGACAAGTCACTATTTAGAAGGCAAATGTTAATTAAATAAGCCAGGATAACTCCAACACTGCATGTGAAATGAGACACATGAGAGAGTTGAGGGAAACCTGAGCAAGCTGGGCCTTGACACCATGTTAAAAGAGTCTGGGACTTCTGGCCAAGATGGAGGCATAGGTAGATACCCTGTGTCTCCTCACACAACCAAAAGAAGGACAGCAACAAAGTTAAAAACAAAAAATAACCAGAACTACCAGAAAATCAAACAGTATGGAAGTCCAACAACCAAGGAGTTAAAGAAGAAACATTCATCCAGACCAATAGGAGGCGTAGAGATGGGCAGCTAGGTGGAGAGGACTCATGGCAAAGTGGAGGCTGGAAAACTGGGACAGATGGTGGCTGGCAGAGTGGGCAGTCCTACACTTGTGTGCAGATAAACCAGGAGGAACAACTGGGGAGCAAGACAGAAAGCGCAACCCAGGGTTCCAGTGTGGGGAAATAAAGCCTCAAAATGTCTGAAAAGACCTGTGGGTGTTGCAGCAGCAGGAGAAACCCCAGCATCACAGCAGAGTTCATTGGAGAGACCCACAGGGTCCTAGAACTCATGCAAACCCACCCACCTGGGAATCAGCACCAGAAGGGCTCAATTTGATTGTGGGTAGCAGAGGAAGTGACTGAAAGCTGGCAGAAGGCTGAGCAAGTGTCACTGTTCCCTCTCAGATCCCTTCCCAACATATAGCACCAAAACACAATTGACCTGTGGGTTGCCCCACCCTAGCAAATACCTAAGGCTCCACCCCTTTCTACATAACAGGCACCCTGAGACAAAAAATATGGCCCAAATGAAAGAACAGATCAGAGCTCCAGGAAAAAATGCAACTAAGTGATGAAGAGATAGCCAACCTATCAGATGCACAGTTCAAAACACTGGTAATCAGGATGCTCACAGAATTGGTTGAATATGGTCGCAAAATAGAGGAAAAAGTGAAGGCTATGAAAAGTAAAATAGAGGAAAATGTACAGGGAACCAACAATGATGGGAAGGAAACCAGACTCAAATCAATGGTTTGGACCAGAAGGAAGAAAGAATCATTCAACCAGAACAGAATGGAGAAACAAGAATTTTCAAAAATGAGGAGAGGCTTACAAACATCCAGGACAACTTTAAACATTCCAACATTTGAATTATAGGGGTGCCAGAAGGAGAAGAGGAGGAACAAGAAATGGAAAACTTATCTGAAAACATAATAAAGGAAAACTTCCCCAATCTGGCAAAGGAAATAGACTTCCAGGAAGTCCAGGAAGCTCAGAGAGTCCCAAAGAAGTTGGACCCAAGGAAGCACACACCAAGGCACATCATAATTAAATTAGCCAAGATTAAAGATAAGGAGAGAATCTTCAAAGCAGCAAGAGAAAAGGAGACAGTTACCTACAAAGGAGTGACCATAAGACTGTCAGCTGATTTCTCAACACTAAACTTATAGACAAGAAGGGGCTGGAAAGTATTCCAAGTCATGAAAGGCAAGAACCTACTTCCAAGATTACTCTATCCAGCAAAGCTCTCATTTAGAATGGGAGGGCAGATAAAGTGCTTCCAAGATAAGGTCAAGTTCAAGGAGTTCATCATTACCAAGCCCTTATTATATGAAATGTTAAAGGAAGGTATCTAAGAAAAAAAAGGTCAAAAATTTGAACAGTAAAATGACAACAAACTGACAACTATCAACAACTGAACCTAAAAAATTGAAAACAAAAACAAATTAAGCAAACAACTAGAACAGGAACAGAATCACAAAAATGGAGATCACATGGAGGGTTATCAGCAGGGTGGTAGAGTGGGGAGAATGTGGGGAAAGGTACAGGGAATAAGAAGCATAAATCGTCGGTACAAAATAGACAGGGGGAGGTCAAGGATTGTATAGGAAATTCAAAAGCCAAAGAACTTATAGGTATGACCCATGGACATGAACTAAGGATTGGGGGAATGCTGGTGGGAGGGAGAGTGCAGGGTGGAGGGGTATAATGGGGAAAATATGGGACAACTCTAACAGCATAATCATGGCTGTGGGAGGGGATAATGGGGGGAAGGGTTTTCAGGAACTACTATAAAGGACACGTGGACCAAGGGGGAAGGTGGAAGCAAGGGAAGGAGAGGTTGGCTGGGGTGGGGGAGAAATGCATACAACTGTAATTGAATAACAATAATAAAATTTAAAAAATAAAATAAAATATATTTAAAAGAAAAAAGAAAAGAAGAGTCTGAAGCTTTTCAAGCTGAAGACTGATGTGTTGGTCTTACCACTTTAAAAAGATCGCTCTGGCAGGAGTGTGCAGAATGGATTGGAGAGAAAGTGAGACTAGCATAAGGAAAGACAATTAAGGAATTACAGTAATAAAAGAGGGGATGGATGATAGTGACCTGAACTGCTGTCTGGTGACCACAGCTGGTCACCTGAGCAACTGTGGCAAGTCCCTGTGGTGAATGAAAGGCAGGCATTCCTGAGCACTGTCTAAGGCTAGCAATGCAACAAAATGACTCCAGGCGCTTAAAACCAGGCCAACAACAACCACAGTGCC
Organism: Desmodus rotundus; assembly: GCF_022682495.2. Lineage (NCBI taxonomy): Eukaryota > Metazoa > Chordata > Mammalia > Chiroptera > Phyllostomidae > Desmodus > Desmodus rotundus. The sequence continues at coordinate 54,011,949 of NC_071389.1, forward strand.
CCTGCCCAGTAGTGCAAGTTCCACAGAGGAGCAGGCCAGTTTACCTATCCAGTCTTTAAATTAGCTTGAATTGAACCACTTTGCTCCAGACTCACAGAAACTACCCCTTGGATGGCGTTTTCCCCTGCTTAGTCACAAGCAAGCTACTGAATATGTGGTAGACATCATGGCCCTTTCGACTGGTTTAATTTGATTGAGTTGTAGTTATCTGAGGATTAAACAGATATTGATTCATGTCATGTTCCCTGTTTTGAATTCGCATATAATCAAAACATTGTCAAAACATTGTCTCCTAAATGTGAAATTACCCAGTGAATAAATCATAATGTGCAGCTTTCAGGCAAGCCCTGTTTAGGAAATGAAATTTAAGTAGAAGAAATTACAAGAAGGAGACGGTAAACAATCACTATTCTGAGGATAATCATTTACAAGTCTCCTGGTAGTTTGCGGTAGGCTAGCAATGTGACAAATAGAAGGAAAATGCAAATTGAGAGTGTCTGCTCAATTAACCAGGATATAATTGGCTGCTATTTACAAAGGATAAAATCTAACCTCCTTAGCATGAAATACAAGGCCTTTCAGGATTGTCTCCTCCCGCCTGTTCAGTGTCATATTCTTCCCATACATGGATCCCTGTTTCTGGACTACCCTCTTGTTGATCAAAATCCTATTCACTTTACAAGTCTTTTCTTTCTTTCTGTTTTAAATTTTAATTATGTTTTATTGATTATGCTATTACAGTTGTTCTGATTTTTCCCCCGTTGCCCCTCTCCACCCAGCACCCCCTACTCCCTCAGGCAATTCCTCCACCATTGTTCATGTCCATGGGTCATGTGTATAAGTTTGTTGGCTACTCCATTTCCTATATTGTACTTAACATCCCCATGGCTATTCTCTAACTACCTATTTGCACTTCTTAATCCCCTCACCTGTTCACCCATTCTCCCTCTCCCCCTCCCATCTGGCAATCTTGCAGTAATTAACTTCTTTTCTCTTGCTGTTTTTAAGAGTCTCTCTTTATCTTTAACCTTTTGCCTTTTAATAATGATGTGTCTTAGAGTGGGCCTCTCTGCATCCATCATAGTGGGGACTCTCTGTGCTTCCTGGTCTTGCATGTCTCTTTCCTTCATCAAATTAGGAAAGTTTTCTTTCACTATTTTTTCAGATAGATTTCCAATTTCTTGAACTTTCTCTTCTCCTTCTGGCACCCCTATGATGTGAATGTTGGACCTCTTAAAGTTGTCCCAGAGGCTCTTTATCCTCATATTTTTGGACTTATTTTTTCTTCTTGTTCTGCATAGTTGTCTTTTGCTTCCTTGTGTTCCAAAATAATTGATTTGATTCTAGGCTTCATCCATTCTACTGTTGTTTCCCTGTAAATTGCTCTTTATTTCAATTAGTGTATATTTCATTTCTGACTGGGTCTTTTTTATGCTGCTGATGTCCTAAGTTTCTTGAGTGTCCTTATAAACAGTGTTTTGAATTCTGCATCTGATAGATTGCTTATCTCCATTTCATTTAGCTCTTTTTCTGGAGTTTTGATCTGTTCTTTCATGTTGGCCATGTTTCTTTGTCTCCTTGTTTTGACAGCCTCCCTATGTTTGTTTCTATGTATTAGGTAGAGCTGCTTTGACTCCATGTCATGGTAGTGTTGCCTAATGATAGTAGGTGTCCTGTAGGGTCCAATGGCACATCCTCCCCTATCATCCAAGCTGAATACTTAAGGTGTGCTCTTTATGTGGACTGAGTACACCCTCCTCTTGTAGTTGAGCCTTGGTTGCTGTTGGCAGATCAATGGGAGGGATTTTTTTTTTTTTTTTTTACCCAGTTCAGTCAGCTGCAAGGACTGGCTGTCACCACTGATCACCAACCTCTACCCTCTGTGGATGGTCAGCTGTGCAGGGGCAGGGTGGTGGTGCTCCAACATGGTCTGTATCTGTCCACTGGGTGTATTGGCCCTGGGGTTTCTTGGGTGGCGCAGGCCAAGGTCAGCCCCCTCCTGTGCTTTTCCTGGGGCACTCCGCTTGAGCTGTAAAGCAATCTGACATAGCTGCTACTGGCGCTGGGCTTGGAGATTCCCAAGCAAAGCCAAGCTGTGACTCTAATCTGGCAGTGGCTAGGGTCACTGAAGCCATCTATTGCTTGTGTGATAGGATTTAGGAGCCAAGACCAGCCATTCTTATGGAAAAGCAGCTTGGGTGGGCCCATAGTTGGGTGGGGTAGAGCCTCTATTAATCTCCAAGGTGTGTCACACAGTGTTAGCCAGGTTGACGGAGTCTCAGATATAGCACCAGCCTATCAGCTCTGGGTGGGGGAGGACTCAGCAAAGGGACAATGGCCTCTGCTTGCCCTGACACCAGACACTTCAGTGTCTCTGTGGTGCCCTTAAGCCACACCCTGGTGCTGGACCTCAAGGGGAGTGAATGTGAATAGGTAAGTCCATGTGTGGGTTCCCCAAGAGGAACTACTTAGGGGTCCAGCAGTGTCCTCCACAGACTCAGTCCCTGCAAGTTTTAGTAGCCAGAAATTGTGGGAAAATAACTTCTTGGCACTGGAATCTTGGACCGGGGAGTCTGGTGTGGGGCTGGGACTCCTCGATCCCGAGATTTCCCTTCCAAATTTTAATCCATGTGAGTGTGGGTCCAGCCTGCTCAGTGTCTGCACCCCTCCTACTAGCCTGGATGGATATGGTTTCTTCAATTCTGTAGTTGTCAGACTTCTATTCATCTTCATTTCATAGTTGTCAAACTTCCATTCAGCTCAATTTCTGATGTTCCTGAGTGATATTATTCTATATTTTAGTTGTGATTTTGACGTGGTTGTGAGAAGAGGCAAGCTATGTCTGCCTGTGTCTCCATTTTTACTGGAAGCCTCGTAAGTCTTTTCTTAAGCATTACTTTATCTCTGATGGCTTTCTGCCTCCCTCCATCCAGTAACTTTACAAAACAAAACTGGTGAATAACAAGAATCAAATATATTTATGTGCCCATGGAATTCCTTGAGAGGTGAAACCATTGTCTTTGTATATCTAACAGCTAGCATATTGATTAAAATCAAGAACAAGGCTGATTTTGAAAATTCTTGACAATAATACCGAAGATATTTCAAATACTGATTTCATTGGTAATTATGGGTTTTCCTTATCCAAGTCCACCAAAAATGCCTGTTCAAAGGCCAGATGGTTACAATTCAGTTTTTAATATTAGCTTGGGCATTAACTCCCAAGGAATGGTCTTAAAGAGTCATTGACTTAAAGACAGTATTGGATTTCTAGATGGGAATTATGTAGCTCTAGGAAAAGTCAAAGAATATTCTGTTGCATACCAAGGCAGAGATCCTTAAAACAGAATTTGCTAAAGCAGTGAATTTTAATCGTAGAGCCTAGGGATTTTGGAATTTTAACACAGACCCCAGCGATGTTGATGTAAAGTGTTTGCAAACTACATTATGATTGATTATGTTATTCCAGGTATTACTTACCTTGTTGTCCTCTCTGGGGACTTTTAACTCAGTCCTTTTTGAAGATGAATTAAGTTTTGTGTTTTTTGTTTATTTGTTTGTTTTGTTTTGTTTTGTTTTTTTGCAATGACTCCATAAGCTCTATATTTTTTACTATAATATATGCATTTACAATAACTTTGACAGGGTCTATTTCTTTCTCTTTTTTTCCCCTGAAGATTTTATTTATTTATTTTTAGAGAGAGGGGAAGGGGAAGAGAGGGAGAGAAACATCAATGTGTAGTTGCCTCTCAAGCATCCCCCACTGGGGACCTGGCCTGCAACTCAGGCATGTGCCCTGACTGAGAATTGAACCAGCTACCCTTTAGTTTGCAGGTCAGTGCTCAATCCACTGAGCCACACCAGCCAGGGCATTGATAGGGCCTATTTCATCTCTTCTTCGCTAAGTAACAGATGCTGATCATTTTGGCTAACAAAGAGTTCAGGTTCATTTTTGACTCTCTTCTATGTGTCTCCATCTGCTTTTCTCTAGTACAGTGCATTCCGAACTTCTAATGAACTTCTATTAATTAGAAGATTAACTTCTATTCTTAGATATTAACTTCTAATTTCAGGCCTCTCATGCTAAGTTTTAGGGTACTATCAGGATAGGTTAGGTTATGGTGTGGTAACAAATAAGCTCTAAAGTCTCTGTATTTAAAACAACAAAGTTTTATTTTTCTAATGTCACACACCTACCTTGTGTTTGCAGGTGACAATGCTCACCAATGGTCATCCAGGGGCCCAGGTTGGTGGAAGTTTTATCATCTTACAACATTGCTGTGTCAACATGAGTTTTCAGGGTTTGCTGTGACAGGAGAAATAGCAGGGACGGCCATGCACTGGGTCTGAAATGCATATGCCCAGGCACAATACATCATTTCTGGTCCCATTTCATTGGCCAAAGCAAGCCGTTTGCTCTGTCTTCCTTCAAAAGACGAGGAAGCACAATCCTTTAGTATTCGCAGAAGGAAAGGAGAATAGAGATATTGGGAGTACTTGTAATGATGACCATAATCTGATAACCAAATATTAGTTTCTCTTGTTTCCCTATGTACAGAATATGCTCCCGATCTCCTGTTGTCTTAGTCTGTTCAGCTACTATAAGTAAAATAAGAGACATTAAGTAGCATATAAGCAACAGAAATTTATTTCTCATAGATCTGAAAGCTGGGAAGTCCAAGATCAAGACACTGGCAGATTTGGTGTCTGCTAAGGACACATTTCCTGGTTCACAGATGACATCTTTCCATTGTGTCCTCACGTGGTGGATGATGTAAGGGAACTTTGTTGGGCCTCTTTCGTAAGGGCACTAATCTCATTCATGAGGGCTTGACCTTCATGGCCTATCACTTCGTAAAGTCCCCACCTCCAAATACCATTAACTCGGTAGTTAGGATTTCAACAGATGAGCTTTGGAGGAACACAGACATTCAGACTGTAGCATCATGCAAAAGAAAGCCAAGTCCCCATGACACACTGTGAACTAAAAAGACAAGTCATCTGCCCCTGCCTTCTTGCCCTGTTAATAGAGCAGGGACAGGGTAATTTCAATAAATGTTCACATTCTGAAAGAGAAAGAATGGGGGTCACATAACCGTAACTGGTCTGGAGAATTTTGAAACCTCACTCTCAAAAGATGGTTCCCTGCCTTGGAGGTAGAGAATATTCCTATAGTGAGCTGCACTCTCATCCTTAGGAAAATCTCCTAGTCTATTGATCTCCATGGCCTTTGGCTTGGCTCTCTAGGAGGTCCTTCCTTCTCTGTTATCATCCTCAACCCCATATCTGAAGTGGGCATTGGTTGATGCTGCCATCTCAACATGGGGCTTCAGGCTTTGCTTTGGGGGGAGAAGTAGAAAGTTGTTCTCTGGATCTTAAATGCTTCTGCCATGAAGTATATTATGTCATTTCATTGGTCAAAGTAGATCAAGACCAACTTAAATGTGTATGGCTATATAATCTTTCCACATATTCAGAAGGAGAGAAGGACTCAAATACACGGGTAAGTTTACCCCACTTAGTTTCTGCTAGTGCACTTGCTACAAGTACAGAGTCCAGCAGACAGACTAGGTTCAGTTTTGGCTTTGCTTCTTACTTTCTATGAGACTTCAGATAAATTATCCACCTGTTTCATAAACCTCAGTTTCTTCATCTATAAAATGGAGATAACAAGAGAGCCTCCTTCCCTGGAGGGCTCTGAGGATAAATGCTTGTCAAGTCCCTAGCAAAGTGCCTGGAATGTACTCAACATTCTTAAATGCTGGCTGTGATGTTTGCTACCTTCCTGACCACAGTGTTCGGTACTGGAATGTTCCAGGAACTGCATCCTTTTTTCACACAATAGGTGTTCTCTGCAGTGGGGTCTGCAATCCCACTGCTGTGTTATCCTTGAGTGTGGCGGGATGACAGGACATTCCAAGTCCTTTCGTGGGCAGGGTCTCTTCCTGAGAGTCCCCACTTGTGTAGCACCAGGGCTGTGCAGCGTCACCAAATATTTTCCTGGTATAGTAAAGAAACTGCTCTTCATTTGCTTCATGCCTAGTAATGTGTGGGTCACAGACTTCCTCTAGGCACCTGCGTTTCATTGCTTGAGTCATTCTACATTATAGGACAATATACAAAAGATTTCTGAAAGATGGACTTATGGCAAATTCAGGAGAAATAGAGGAAATGCATGTATTGATAACACTGTGAGGGAAAACGCACTTTGTTATGGACATTGCTCTTTGAACCTTTGGGATGCTGCTAAAGACACCTCTGCCTTTACTACCTGGAAGCAAGATTTCATGATAAGAAATGGTGTCTAATTCCTCCGCACAGTGGAAAACATCTGTTTTGGCTTGGGCTGCTATAGCAAAAATACCACAGAAAGGGTAGTGTCAACCACAGACATTTATTTCTCACAGTTCAGGAGGGTAGAAGTCCAAGATCGCTGTGTTCTGGTGAGGGCCCTCTTTCTGGTTCTCAGAGGGCTGCTTTCTTGATGTATCCTCATATACTGGGGGAAAAGCTCTGATCTCTTTATTTCCTTGGAAAGGCACCAATCCCATCATGGGGGTCCACTCTCATGACCTCATTTAAACCGGATTACTTCTCAAAGGCCCCACCTCCAAATACCAGCACATTGGGGATTAAGGCTTAAACACATAGATTTGGGGGGGACAAAAACATTCAGTTCATAACAATATCTAACTAACTCCCAGAAATCATTGTGTACACCCATGCTGTGCCTGGGTGCACGTGATACTATCACTGGGAATAGTAAAATGTGCAAGATGTGGCTCTTGCCTCAAGGAATCACAATCCAATCGAAAGAAATATGGGTGAGTGAGCTGAAAATTCAAAGCAACATATTAAATACTCCAACAAAAGAACAAACAAAATGCAGTGGTTCTCAAGGTTGGAAACAACATGGGTCTGTCTGCCAGGGACATTAAGATTTAGTGCAGCTGCCGTGGCGAGTGGGGCGAGCTGATTATCAAAGTAAAGTTGGTATTTGTTTGCTGTGACCTATTTAGATGCCCGAATCATGTTCGTTTTCGTATCTTGGGAATTAGACCAGCTACAGTTCTGGTTCCCGTCAGACTTGCCCTGGCTTTATTACATTTTGTAACAGCAGGATGGCCTGTTCCATTCTTTTTGTTTTGTTTTGGTTTGGTTTTCTCCTGGCCTTTGTTTGTATAGAATTATACATAAAATAACTCATTTGGCTTGTATATTGGCATCTGAGTGTCCCTGATCAAAGACTGTTTACAATTTCACATTTCTGATGTCCCTTCCTCAAGAACCTCAGAGATAGATTGGTTAATGTTATCTATCAATTTGCCTTTCTTTTCACTGGGGATGTAGAAATATGTATTATTTCAGCACGCTGAATGTGACCTTTTCCAGACCAGGTGTTTCATCTGTCTGGGACAAAGGGCATAAAACAGCCTGTGAAAAGCAGGTCAGAGGGGAAGATAATTGCTGAGAAAGAAAGCCTGATTCAGAAGGGAGATGATGGCATTCACAGTGTTTTTAAAGTACTTAAGATATTGTACTTCCCAAGAGAATCTGTCTTCAACAAGCAAAGAAGAATGCCAGAAAATTGCACGGCTCTTGAAAATAGCTCTCCATCAGAGAGTGATAAGAGAGCTCTCTGAAAATATGAGCCATACAGAGTGGGGAGCCCGGTAATGCTGAGACAATCATCCAGCAAGCTTTCTGAGCCTTTGACAATTTATCTGTAAGTCAACAAAAGGTAGCTGAGTGAGGAATTAAAAAACAAATGTGGGTTAGAGTCCAACTGTCAGAAAATAGGGTCTACCTGGCTTCAGTACCTAGTTAGACAAAAGCATGCACTAGGCCTGGCCAGTCCTAGGCAGAGCGGCCACATGTGGCTGTGCAGGCTGTCTGGGGCACAAAGCACCGCCCTGAAGGGACATTGCCCACACCATAGACGCTGTAGATGTGTGTGATTATTGGGGGAAGGTGGCAGTAAAGCGTCTTACTCTAACAAATCCATAGCACAGGACAGTTTTCTGAGAGGCGGATATAATAGCCTTGAGAACCGGACTCCTTTTCTAACTTCTCACAGTGTATGGGCTCGTGGCAGCTGTTTGCTCAAGAACAAGCGAGTTCACACATGGTGCTCAGCATTCTTCGATGCTTCGGTCCACTCTAGCAGGCTTGTGTTACTGGACCTCATTCATTCATTTATTCATTCAAACAAACAACTAAATGGACATTTGGTACATGCCAGCGACTGCTGAGGGCACTGGTGCATGACAGAGAACAAACACCTCTGCCGTCTTGGAGTTTTCCCTCCAAAGTGAACTGTGTGCTGGGGAGCTGGCAAGAATCGAAGTCTGGGAGCGTTGGTGCAAAGGAACACGGTTAGTCTTTGAAGGCAGAAGGACCCTGCATGTAGTCTCAGCTACAGAATGATGTGGTCTTGGGCAATTGAACTCTCCTCACTTTGCCTGTCGAAAAGGTTGAAAATGCTTTCCTTACTGGGTTTATTAGAAAAGTTAAAGAAAACCTATTAAAAAATTTTAGTGTGGAGCTTATGACATACAAGTATATGATTTATGGTAGTAACAATTATTATTATCATAATTACTACCTAATTAAGGGTAATAGCATGGACAATCCAATCCTGAGTCCACCCCTGGATGGCAACATCTGAGTTTGTGGTTGGCCTGAGATGAAGGGAGGATATTAAGTAGGAAGTTTTACTTTACTTCTTGTGGATTTACTTCTCTTCCCTACTGTGTAATACTTGTTTTCTCAACCTCACTGAAGAAGACCAGTGTAATGAGAACAGACAGACCTCATGACCTATGGGAGAAAAAGGACTTAGAAGGAATTAAGTCCTTAATAACCTGTGAGAAATGGACGTTGAAATGAGATTCATCTGAGATAGTAAGGCTATGCTTAGTTATGTTTCTACATGTTTCCAGAAGAGATGAGTTTTATGTGAAATAGAGATTAGATCAGAGGCTGTCATAGGTCAGCTCTGGGAGACTGACTCTGGAATGGAGTTTTGCATGCAGGGGGCTTATTGGGGGAGTGAGCTCCGGGGATCAGCACCTGTAGGAACAGAAAGCAGCAGGGTTGGGAACAAAGGGAAATTAAACTGCAATGCATTGAAACAGAGGCCTCTGCTGAACTTAAAGGAGCCCTTGGATGACCTTTCAAACTTGATTAGAATTGGGGAGAGGGAGAGAGGACTTCATTCCCATCCTCCCTCATTGAGCAGTCATTGCTTGCAGGCTCTCCTCCGAGATGGCAGTGACCTTGAGTCAGGTGGTTCCTTCAGCAGAGGGCAAGCCCTGTTGAGAGCTCTAAGCTGCCAACACTCCAGCAGCTGGGGAAACAAGCGCTTCAGTCCAGGAGGGGGAAATCGAAGCAGCATGTCCACAGCACAGATGAAGGCCACCTCCAAGGCAAACGCATCCATAAAATCCCTGCAGATAGATGTGATAACCCTGCTTCCTAATATTTAATTCATCGTGGCATATCAATAAAATAGTTTCATATTGCATTAGTATAAACAGATCAGGTCTTCTGTCCTAGCCCCAGCTATGCTCCGGCTTCAGTGCAGTGAGAGGAAAGTGCTTCTGTCTTCTGTGATGTGATTGTTGTGAGTGTGTGCGTTCATGCACGTGTGCATGTGTATTGTTCACGCACCAACAACCTCCCCACCCAAGCAGTGGGCTGGCCAGGGCCTGCTGTATGCACACCCTTCCACCTTACTACTTCACTGCTCACCAAGCCAGACTCCTTCCCAAAGGAGAAACTTACTACAAGGGACTTTGCCCTGCCCCTCACTGCCTCCTCCCCAGTCCCACTTCATGCCTCGACTTGCTGCCGCTGTGGACAGGGTGAAGCATTTTTCTCCACAGCAGGTGCTCAGGCTCTGTGAACAACAGTGGGTACACACTTAAACTTGGAGGGATACCCTAATATGTATAGGGTTTAGCTCAGTCCTGGCCTCAAACTAAAGAGCCACTGGTGATCATATTTGATAGCCTTGAAGAGCAACTTGAGGCCCCTCAGAAGATTCTTGACAAAAATGCCAATCTAATCATCTCTTCCCCTTTATTCCTATTTTTACTCTAGCATCAGAATTCCAATAAAGGTTTTAAAATCTATTTTTTCTAATTTTGTCTTATTACTATTTTGTCAGCTGGTCAGAATAATATCTGGAGGGAGTAAGGTAGATTCACAGCATTTTAGCCTCTCTAAGTTAAAGAGATTTGCATGGAAATGAATCATCCTTTGTAACTTGGGTCAGATAGAAAAATGCATTCAAGTTTCTAAACTTAAAAATGATTTTTTTGTAACTTAGGACCTTGATAAGGACACTATTTAAATCACTGGTAACTACTATAACCTATTCTTCTCAGAATTAAGAAAAGTAAATATTCCCAAAGACTGTCAGTATAATTACATTTTTTATTTCCAATCTTTAATTTCTCCCCCTATACCATCAGTTTCGTATGAACAAAACAAAACAACATCAACAAAAAGACTGTCTTAGTCCATTCAGCTACAGAATGCCATAGACTGAGCGACATATAAAAGAAGTTTATTTTTCATAGTTCTGGAGGCCTGGAAGTCCCAGATCAGGATGCTGGCAGATTGGGTGTCCAGGCAGACCCACTTCCTGTATCCCCACATGGTGCAAGGGGAGAAGGAGCTCTGTGGGGTCTCTTTTACAAGGACACTAATCCTATGCATGAAGGCCCCACCTCTGTGACCTAATCATCTCCCAGAGGCCCCAACCTCCTAACACCATCATACTGGGCACTTGGGATCTCAACATGTGAATTTTGGGGGACACAGACATTCTGCCTATAACAGACTCCTCACTTTAACCATGATATTCTTTGCATCAACAGTTTCTGGCCTACCTCCTTTCTTTTACTTTGAACTTCCAGTGGCATCAACATTCATTGTTTCCATTTCATCACTTCCTACTCTCTCCTTGACCTCTTGCCATCGGATTTCACCCTCACCGCTCTGTTGAAACTGCTCTTTGAAAGATGGAAATGATCCAATTGCCATTTCCACAAATCATTTCTTTTCATTCTCAGAGCTTTGTTGAACATTGTGTCCCATTTAAATCTCTTCTTTTGATTTTATTGATGTTATACTCTGATTGTTTTCTCCTTATATTTCTATCTCTGACCTCCCCCACACCAGATTATTTCTTTCCTTTTGTACCTTAAACACACGTTTTTTAAATGAAATATTTCATATGTATGAAAATAGAGAGAGAATAAAATATGTAAATAATACAGATAACTCCACCTAGCCAAAGAAATAAAGCAGTACAGCTGTAGCTGAAATCCCCTGTGTATGCCTTTTGATTATTTCCCTCTTGTCCCACCAGAGAGATAACCAGTTATTGGGAGTTATCATCTTCATGAATGTTTTATATTGTTACTAAAAATGTTTGTGATATTCCTTGCTCACTGGAGCAGCAAGTACTTGCACGAGTCCAGGGGAACACTGTTGACAGGGAAAGTGCTCTCTGAAATTGTGCCATCTACAACTGCACGAAGAGATGTGGGGCCTTCATTGTTTTACCTGCTTGGGGGCTTCTTAAATAAACGGTATAATATTGAACATATGTTATGTAACATATGTAACATATGTAACTTACTTCTTTCCCTGAACATCATTGTAAAATTGGGGAGAGGCGTACAGTCCACAAGACCACTCTCACCTCTGACACCAGTTACAAGTTAAGGGGGTTCTCAAAACTACCCTCACATTTGATAATTCACTAAAAGATTCACCAAGCTCACTTAACCTCTTATACTCACATTTATGGATATCATAGGGAAAGAACACAGATTAAAATCAGCCAAGGGAAGAAATTTATACAGCAGAGTTTAGGGAACCACACACAGAGCTTCCAGTCACCTTCTCCTCCTGGAGTCACGGCCCGCATTACTTTTCTGGCAACAATGTATGATAACATGCATGGGACTTTGCCAAGATGGAAAGCTCGCCCAAGCCTTGGCGTCCAGAGTATTTCCTGGGGCTCTGCCTTTGCTGCCTATCTGACCTCCAGTCTGCGGCCCCTCCAGAGGTAAAGTGGATATGGAGTGGCCCAAAACCCATAACGTAAACCACACTGTTAGATTGTCTGGTGGCCAAGGCTCCCCAGGCAAAGAACTATCAGGTGGGACATTCCAAGGGCTTAGAGTTCAACTCCCACTGGCCAAAGGCCAAGGTCAGGCATCAATTTGGGTGAGGTTAATTCTTCACTATACCATTATGTTTGGGAGATTCCTTCATATTTTTGCAGGAAGCTGAAGTTTGCCTATTTTCCTCTTGCTACGCATTTGGCAGTTAAAAACAGCCTCACTATGAACATTTGGATACATTATGCTGGTGCATGGGCCAGAGTTTCTTTTGGGTACGTATGCGTAACTAAGGAGGGGATTGCTGGAGTGTAGGCTATGTGCTTCTTCAAGTCAACGCTAAACTGTTTCCAAAGTGGATGTACCAGTTTATAGTTCCACCAGCAGTGTAATAGAAGTTGCAGCTGCTCCATACCCTCGTCACATTTGCAGTTGTTGAATTTGTTTTTTTATTTTTTTGATGGACATGTAAGGGTATGTTATGATTTTAATTTGCATTTCTCTGAATACTAGTGAGTTTGAGCTGCTTTTTCTAAAGGGAAGAAGATAATTTTATTATTGAATAAACATTAAACAAGAATATGAGTGCATCCTAGACAATCTGCTAGGAGATTACAAAGACAGAAAGAAATGTTACCATTTTGTACAAATAAGTGGATATAACCCATTCCATTCATGTTTTTCAAGATAAAATTGCTAATTTTCTTGCATCTTTATGACTGGAGGTATATTTTGCAATTTGGAGTCAGTCGACAGTTGACAAATTTCCGAATGCCCCCAGGAAGCCATGCCTTGCTTGCCTTTTGAGGTCTACACCAGGACTGAAATTACTAGGTGAAATAATGAGGTCACATTCAAGTCCACCAGAAACAGGAGTGGTTTTCCAAGGGGTCCTGCCGACTTGCAGACCCACCCAGGCTGGATTCATGCTCTAGTTGCTCACCATCTGCTTATATGTGAGCTGCTTTTGATAGTGTTCTTGGCCATTGATATCCTTTTCTAAGACTTGCCTGTTCATATCACTTACTCAGCTTTTTGAATTGCCTTTTTCCTTATCATTTGTATGCCTTTTAATATTATGATGTTATGAGCACCACATTTTATAGTTATATGCTTTACAGGTATATTTGCCTAGGCATTTTTATGGTATATAATTAGCAAGAATTATAATTTTTAATACATTTGAGTTTACTAATATTTTCCTTCACAACATGTGATTTTTGTGTTTTGTGTGAGAATCACAAATACCTGTGGTCAGTATATTCATATTTTTTGTTTCCTTTTCAAATTTAAGTTTTTAATCACCTAGAATTTATTTCTGTTTATAGTGTGAGGTAGAGTATACTTTTCTTTTTCTCCATATGGAAAATTCAGTCATTTTAGCATGGTATATTTTTTAATAGTTTATTCTTATCTACCAGCCTATGCTACACATGTCCTCTATGAGGTTTCTAGACATGCATGGGTCAGCTGCTGGCATCTCTGTTCTGTTCCATTGATCTTCTGTTTATCTCCGGTCAATATCACACTGTCTTACTACAGATGGATAATAAATATTGGTATTAGGTAGGACAAATCCCTCAATCTTATTTTTCTTCTTCAGAATTTTCATATCCATTTTTGTCTTTTGTTCTCTTTTATACATTTTAGAATCATATTGTGAAATTTATTAAACTTCTGGATTCTTAGATGAAATAATGTTGAATTAATTAATTTTAGGAAACTACATTTTTATATTGAGTCATTTATGCATGAACATTATTTCTCTTGGGATATTGCTATTATCTTTTAATATTTAAAAATAACTTCTCTATCTTTAGTTCAAATTTATTTCTTATAAATAAATATGTATCAGGAAATATGATGTGATATGCATGTGATATAGATGATATAATCATATACTGGGTGGGACAAAAGTAGATTTACAGTTGTGAGTACATGAAACACAGTTTATTCTTGTGTTATTATTTATTAATTATTGTGTTATTTTCCATGCGAACAACTGTACACTTACTTTTGCCCTTCCCTGTATTTTTGCTGCTATTATATGTGGCATCTTTTTACAAATACATTTATCTGTTAGTGGCATTTAGAAATGCAATTGAATGTGGTACATATATACAACGAAATACTGCTGAGCCATGATAAAATATGAAATGCTGCCATTTGTGACAACATGGGTGGATCTTAAGAATACCATGCTAAGCAAAATAAGTGACAGAGAAAAAGTTAAGAACCATATGATTTCACTTGTGCGGGACATAAAGTTGAAAGCAACAAATGAACAAACAAGAAAAACAAACAAAAACTCATAGACACAGACAACAGTATGGTGGTTACCAGAGGGAAGAGGGGTGGGGGGATAGTAAAGGGTAAAGGGGGTCAAATGTAGGGTGACAGAAGCAGATGTGACTTTGGGTGATGGGTGCACAATGCAGTATACAGATGATGCGTCATAGAATTGGACACTTGAAACCAATATAATCTTATTAACCAATGGCACCCCAATAAACTTAATAAATAAAAGAAATGCGACTGGCTTTTATATATTTATCTTACATTCTTCAAATCTACAGGAAAATGTATTATAAATTATGTCAAAAATCAAACTGCATAACTGAAAGAAACAAAGCAGAAAGACGAGTTTATCATAAGGGCTGCAACATGAAGTCAGGAAATGCAAGGCTATGGAATCGATGAGTTCAAGTTGCTCACAGACTAAGGGATTTAAAAAATGTTTTATTGTTGTTCAGTCACAGTTGTCCCCATTTTTCTCCCATTGCTTTCCACTGCCCTGCCCACTCCTCCTCTCCCACACTCAATCCTTGCTCCCATGGTGCACATCCATGGGTCCCTCATATGTGTTCCTTGACTTGCCCCCTCCCCTGCCCCTCTGGCCACTGTCAGTTCTCTATTTCCATGTCTTTAGGTCTCTTTTGTTCGCTTGTTTGTTTTATTGATTAGGTTCCACTTATATGTGAGATTATATGGTATTTGTTTTTTACCACCTGGCTTATTTCACTTAGCATAATACTCTCTAGTTTCTTTCAGGCTGTCAAACTAAGGGATTTTTATGGGATAAATACAAAAGTTATTTGGCTTTTTCAGACCTCATGGTCTTTTTTCTTATTTGGGTCAGGGTAGCTGAGTCAGGGAATAAGGGAGTCTAGGGACAGTGTGAATAGACTTGGCATTTGGAATTTCTAGGTGTTCTCTGCTGGTCTCTAGGAAGAGTTGTAAATTCCTGTTAGGTGAGGTTAAGCTTCATTTTCTTTATGTGCCTGTGTTGACTGACTCCATTTTGTCCCTGCCATAAGTAACTCCATTTTAGTTTAGTTCTATAATTATTGATGATTTGTTAATTTTAAATAATTTTGCTATAGGACACATTGTCTAAGAATAATGTGTTTTATTTATTACTATGCAATGATTTTCTTTCTTTCATGTCTTGCTGTACTGTCTTACACCTGTAGTGAAATATTGATTAGAAAAGACAATAAATGGTATTTTTGTCCAGTTTCTGATTTTAAAAGAAATACTCTTAATGATATGCCAGTGAGTACAATGTTTGCTCTAGAGTTTAGTGGATATTCTTTATCAACCAATGCTAAGAAATTTCTGTTCAATTCCTAGTTTGTTAAGAGTTTTTTTTTTTTTTTTACACAATGAGTAGATATTAAATTCTAACAAATATCTCTTTTGTGCATTTATTTAAATGGCCATTTGTCTTTTCTCATTTTAATTGGTAATATGGTAAATTATACTAATAGACTTCCTATTGTTAAACCATCCTTCAATGCCTTGAATAAATCTTAATTGACCAAGATGTTCTGTCTATATTTGTTTATATTTTTACACACAAATCTTGTTAAATAAGGTTTGCAAGTACTATAGTTAGGATTTTCTTTTCTTTCTAAATTTTTATTTCTTAATTTTTTCCCACACATTCCAAAGCAAGACTGGCAGCAAGGGCATCTGCCTCTATTCCAGTGTCTCTCTCCAGACTGTCCTGAGACCGTCATCTCCAGCCCCAACGTTTCCTCTGTGCTCCAGACCACACCTGATCATCTGAGCAGTTCACTTGTATGTGCTAAAAACCCATTTTCTAATGCCTACCTTTTTGTGGGGAACTGTTCCACACGTGGGAAATGTGGCTCAGCCCCCACTTGGAAAAGCCAGTGGGGAGCGAGGTTGGCAGGCAAGATCCACGTCTATAGATAGGTTCTCCAGTGGGAAATCAGGCCTGCATTGTACTTAGGCTGCTATGAGACTTGCTCTTGCTAAAACTCCCTCACCCTGAGGCAGCAAATGTTTACTGAGTATCTTTATCTTCCCAAAATCTTGGCTAGACCTTCCAGGTATGGAACATAGCCTTTTAGACCATTTCTCCCTTTACATTGCAAATATCCTTCTTTGATGTATCCAGTGACATCCTCTCCTTTGTAAAAGATAACCACCCAAAACAAACCTGTGCATAGTAAAGGAGGACCATCTTTGATGTAAGGGGCCTAGAAAAACAATAAAAGCCTGTCAAGGCAAGGGGTCAGCCAGCTGCTCTCCTCTTGAGAGAATGGCTGCGCAGTCCCTTTTCCTCCACAGGATTTCTGTAGTCCGTGTGTATTTGAATATAGCTGCCACAACACCGGATCCTGCGGGCTGGGATCTGCGTCACCTTTTTTCTGACTTATTTAACCTAAAAATTGTCTTTGACCCCTCCTCTTCATTATGTCCAGTATCCAATAGTTTTGATGGTCTGTTACTTCTGCCATGTGGCTATCTTTACTCTACCTCCTCATTTCCATCCTGACTGTCATAATCCAGGTCCTCACTACTGCTTGCCTTAGTTTACTGCAAGAACTTTCTAATTAGACTTTCTCCCTGTAGGAATGTTTCCCTATTCTACCTGTCCCATGCTAGCCTACAAAAGCTATGTCAGGTAAGCTTGAAAACCCAAGGACATACTGCAGCTCTTTATTGTTATATGATAGTCAAGTGTTTCCTGTTTTGGACTTGACATGTCTCTCCAGTCAGAGTCTCTATCAGTCCCCCCTGAGAACCTACCCTCTAGCCATACTACTTGTCCCTGATGTGTCCTGGCATTCTCAACCCCTTTCTTTTTTCCCATAGTGTTCCTAAAACATCTCTAACTCACAATCCTAAATCACTGTAATGCACATTTAGTGTGTACCACGCACTTAGTATGTTCCAGGTGATGACCTAGCTGCAGGGCATATATCCCGTGGAGTTGTCGCCATCTTCCTCTGTGGTAAAGATTCCTAGATTCTCTGAATGCTCACACGCTCCAGGAACTGTTCTAAATGTTGTCCTATTTAATCCTCACAACAACCCTATCAGGCGCCGGGATTATCCTTATTCTACAAATGACATGAGATCCCGAGAAGTGAACTAACTTGTCCAGGGCTGCTCAGCTAGTAAATGGTGGAACTGGTTCTAGAGACTCCGTTCCTTACCATTGCAGGTGAGGAGACCCAGACAAAGAGAGGGGCAATAGCTTGTCCATCTGTGCTAGAGCTTTAGGTGCCTTCGTTAGTGACTCTGTTCTCTGATTCTCCTATCTTCTCTTTTAGATCTTCACTTCTCCCCTTCCTCCCATATTTCATGTAAAGCCTAATTCGTCCACTAAACCCTTTATTCCCATAACACAGAACTCTGTTTTCCTAACTGAACGTTGACACATGCACAGGACTTTCAGGTCACGTGTAATTTTCACAGACATGATCTCATTTACTCCAAAGCTTTCCTGGGATTCAAATTATTATTAGTTTTCCTTCAGGAGTCTGCCTAAACTAATCCTAAACCTCTTAACAGTGAAGATGTTAAAAAAAAAAAAACCCAGAGAAGAACAGAAAGTGCTCTTCCTGCAGTGCTCTTGAAAGTCTTAGGGAGATAGATACAAAATATTAGTCATAGTTCATGAATTTGCCAGATGAAAGTAATTCTGAACTTCCAGATGCTTTTTCAAGATGGTGGCAGCTTGCAAGTCTGGAGGACAGCTCCTGGAGAGTGAAAATAAATTCTGCCCCTTTCCAGGAGAGCTTTCTTTCCTCCATATGTTTATACATTTTTCTTTCCTTATGTTTGTGATTCATCTCTGGCTCGAGCCCCTTCTGTGAGCCGTGCTGTGGAGATTGATGGCTGGGAGGCCGAGGGAATGGGGAGGCTGCTGCTGCAGCGCTGTGATGCAATTCTTGGCATTTGCACAAAGATGGAGAGTTCAGGCAGCCCCAGGGGGGTGGATATAGCTCTGGGAACCCTGACTTTTTATCAGGAAATCATTTGATTTTCAGTGAGGCCAGGAGGTCACTAAAAGAAGATTGGTAGCAAACTTTTATAACAACTTCAGGAGAGCTTGCCTATGAGCAAACACTTTCCTTGACACTAACAAGGTTTTTGGCCCCTGCTCAGACCACTGATAAGGCTTCCTTTTCCCTACTCTTCCCCTCTCACTCCCCTTTACTAAGAGGATTAGGTCTCCTGCAGTGTCAGACCTCCTGAGTTCTGCCTCGAAGGTTGCTTCCCTGCCCCAGTAATAGAAAGGAGAGGCAGACATACTACGCATGTAGTATGTATACAAGTATACATACTTGTTTAAAGCAGTATGTGTAGTAATTACTTACGAGTGGCGAAGCTGGCCAGTATCATGCAAATATGGGCTTTAATTCATTGAACAAATAATGAATGTCCACTGTGTAGCAGGCGTGATACCAAGTAAAATTTTGTATTTCAGCTCCTCCGCTTGTCAGCTCTGTGAGTTTGGGTAAGTTATTTAACCTTCTTGAGCTTAGTTTCCTAATGAAATTTTTATGTCTACCTCATGGGTGAGGATAAGTTTAGAATGAAATAACCAGTGTAGAACATTTAACACAGTGCTAGGCTCTAGTACCTAATAAAGTACCTGCCACGTAGCAGACAATCTACCGATTAATGGCAAACTGGAATTAACAGCAAGGAAATCCGATTTATATTTGATGCCCTATCCACAGTAACCATTTTTTTAAATATCAAGATTATGTTACATTGATGACTCATTATGGTACATGGCCTTTGTATTCCATGTGGTAAAACAAATACATGTATTATAATCCTGCATCTGGTCTGAGCCTGACTTCCTGGTTCTATTTATTGCATTCCAATTTTTGCATATCCTCCAAACTTCCTTCAGCCAGTTGCCTATTTGTTGTGCCTGCTTAATGCGGACACCAGGTGGCGCTTGGCATCGGATTCGGAGAGGCAGTTGTCAAGGGAACAGGGCTCTGCGCCAGCTGAGGCAGGCTGGCTTCCCCCTCCGGGGAAGGTAATCCAGAAGAGACAGGTTACATGCTGGAGGCACTAACCTTCAGGAATTCTCTCCCTCCTGTCATTTGGAAAGGAAAGGAATTTCAAATGACTTTTTTAAAAGATAAACTAATTCTACAAGAAAGTTTGCCCCTAAACAAGGCCCTGTCACACCCCTCCAAACTGATAGCTTCTTGAAGGCCTTCACTAGGAACAACATCTCCAAAAGGGCCTATTTCTGGGGCAACAGAAGGAAGCAGAACATAGCTCTAATATGAAAACAGTTACTCAGACAGGGATGAAGAGATTCCAGAGGGAGCTAATGGCAGCTTTGAATGAGATATATTACTATTTTTATAGAAGCTAAGATGCCACTGATTATAAGTCTCCCCATTGTTTTATTTGCACTAAGAAAGAAAAAAAAATTGCCAATTAAATTAAATCATGGATTGTAAGGCCCAACTTGATGTCAGAGGTATTAAAATAAGAAACATTATCTTTCAATCAATGAAATAAAGTAAATCTGAGGACAGTATCAGATCCAGTCCCTTTCTAGATGTCTCCCCCTTCCCCTCATCCTTCTCTGTCCTAGAGCCCCCAGGGGATGCCCTTGGGAACCCTCAAGGAAAATGGGTTTTGCCCTTAATGAGATTAAATACAGACTGGTTCGTCTTAGTCTGTTCAGGCTGCAATAACAAAGTATCCCAGACAAGGGGGCTTATAAACAACAGACATTAATATCTGGTAGTTCTGGAGGCTGGAAGTCTAAGAACAGGGTGGTTAGTGAGGCCCTTCCCCCAGGTGACAGACTTTTCCTTGTACCCTCACCTGGCAGAAGGTGCTGGGAGTTCCGGGGTCTCTTTTATGAGAAAGCTGATCTCATTTTTGAGGGCTCCACCCTCACAATGTAATCATCTCCCAAAGGCCCTACCTACTAATACCATCACCTTGGAGGGTTAGGATTTCAACCTATAAATATTGGGGGGGGAACCACAAACATTTAGACCATGTTCCACAAACATTTAGAAGTAGCAGGTTCCTTCCACTTCTTAGAGAGCGAATCAGCCCCTGTACTTGAAGGTGGCTCACCACAGCCAGTGGGTTGGCACACTATGTGTGGCCCCACGACTGTTGCATCCACACCACCAGCTAACAGTGGTTTTTACAGTCGAACATTTGCAGTCAGTGTAATGATAAGAAGCATGAGCTATGACTCCAGTTAAGTGAAATATTTTCCTCCAAAGTAGAATTTTATTCTTGTCATTCGCAGATCTATATAATAAAAATATATATACTCAATTATTATTATTCTATTTTGAATTTCTCAATAATACATAATATCCTTAATTTTGCTGCTTGGTCCACAAAGCCTAAAACATTTACTATTCAGTCCTTTACAGAAAATGTTTGCCTAGACCAAAACAGAAATCATAGATTAATTTGAGTTTGTTGTCTGAATCATTAACAGGCATGCCAGGATACCTGAACAGAAGTTAGGCTAGGTAAATCAAATTGTTGCAAATGGCCAATCCCTATCAATGGATACATACAGTATTCGGAATATGTCTGTGAAGTAAGGATTTTTTTTAAAAACAAATTTATACATATGAAATGAGTGCTATTTCATTCAAAGTAGAGGCCTAGAGAGACTCTGTGGTTATTCTAAAGCTTTCGGAATGGTCTTCAGAACTAATAGTTTATGAATCATGCAGTGAAATCTATTATTATTATTACTAGCATTTACTGAACATGTACTAAGTAGAGTATTAGACAGTGGGAGGAGTAGAAGGTAGATAACATATCCTGGCTGGAACTTCATGGTCACATTTAGTTTCGACCTCAAATAACGTTTACCCAGTTCTGAAACTAAATTTAACTCTAAATGACTTCGAATGGATTTCAAAAATAAAATGCGTCCTCAGTCAAACTGACACGTGAATATGCTGCAGTCACTAAACAGAATGGCGGAGGAGTTTCAGAAGTACCCAGAGCAGTGGCGCAGCTGCACTGCCTCCTACAGGACCGGGAGGGACTCTCTCGAAACAGGCTGCACGCATGCACGCGGCTGATATGCTTGATATTTGATGACTATTCCTCATACACTCATAGGTCACACCAGGCTGGGACTTGGCAAGCAAGCAGTTCCATGTTTTCATTGGAAGAAGGGCCGTGTATAAAGGAGTGAAGATTTGGGGGAACTGCCATGTAACCTGTTGGGGGGAGTTCCTGGGCAATTTTTTATTTGAAGAATCATAACTGCCTCAGAATTCACGGTCATGATCATTTTAATGCCCCCTTCCCCAAACGTCCATTTATAGCTGATTTCCTTACTGACATCTGCATCTGATACAGCCTGAGCAGGAATCCCTAGACAAGTTAAATTTAACTAATTCAGACAATATTTCTGAATAGAGATTGAGAGAGGGGGAGAAGGAGGAAAGGAAAGAGACACAGAGATAGAAAGAAGGACTGAAAGCAGGAAAGTAGATAAAACAATGCAAGATAATCCAGTGTGGTCTGCACATGCTTAGGAGTTAGGAACTGGATTTGAAGCTGAACCAAGGGAAACGGGAGGGCCACTCCACTCCCTCACTCTTCCCATTTATCCGATTTATGGAACTAGAGATATGACTAGGGATGTAATAGTTTACATCTCTACTTACATAATTTGAGCCGACATACTGACCAACCTGATTTCCTCCCTTTCAGTTTCCTCCAAATTGTGTCTCTGCTTGGAACAAGGGGAACCTCTGTAGATTATATTTATAAATTATCAGTTAGGATTTTATAGTCCCTGAATTTGGCTAGCTGTGGTTTTAACTCAGATGATAATGCTCTTAAAGATCTCTGAGATTTCTGTTGTGGGGGCAGGCCACATCTATAAGAAATATCAGTAGTTATATTAAGAGGTACAACTCTCTAAGGCAACTTTCAAAGTGACTTTTAATATTTGTGTCATTAAGGATGCTTGTCTCAGTCTTTTTCTTTTTCTTCTAATGAGCTAGTATTAAGCAATTTTTTTTCTACAAAACCTTTTGTTAGTGGACGAAAAGGGGCTTGGGAAAAGGTAGGCTCATGATATGGCAACCTGCAACCAAAGCGGACTCCGGAATAGGTGTGGCGTCTGCCAGTCTTCTTGTCAAGTGCTGGGGACTCTGGCCAGATGGATAGTCCGTGGCTGGCAGATATTTGGCCCCTCCTGGAATGTCAGTGTGGCAGTGTAATCAAGATACAGCCTGTCTGAAAAGAAGGAGATCCACCATTTGCGAAAACATGGATGGACCTTGGGGGCGTTGAGCTAAGTGAAATAAGTCAGACAGAGAAAGACAATACTGCGTGATCTCACTTATACGTGGAATCTAAAAAAAAAACCACGAAAACAAAAAATTAACTCATAGTTTCAGAGAAGAGGTTGGTGGTTGGCAGGGGTGGGACGTGCGGGTGGGTGAAACCGGTGAGGGTGGTCCCGGCTGTAAAATAAATGTCGCTGGGATACAATATACAGCACGGTGACTATGGTGAATAACACTGCATGGTAGAGTTGAAAGTTGTTAAGAGAGTAGATTTTAAAAGTCCGCCCGCAGGAGAAAAGTATTGTAACTGAGTGGGCTGGATGCTGTGTAGACTTACTCTGGCGATCATTTCACAGTGCCTACAGATGTCACCCCAGTATGTTGCACGTCTGATATACAGTAACACTGCAGTGTTATAGCATGTTAGTTATATGTACAGTATATTATATAGCAGTTATATATGTGCATATATGTGTGCATGCATGTAAATAATGTTACATGTCAATTGTATCTCTATTTTTAAAAAATGGAACCTGGCTGGGGTCCTTGTTGCCTACTCTGTCAAAATGGCAGAAGGGAGCCTTCCGCATGTTTCTGTGGGAAGACCCATGTTGAAATAACTCTTGTGCTAAGTGAAACCGTGAAATCCTTTGTGCATTGTCTTTTCTTTTGCCATAAATTCATCCATATTATGGTAAAAAATACTTCCCCAGAAAGAGGTTTCATGTCATATAGCCACCCAGAAGAGTTTTCTGGGAGAAGTAATGCTGAGTGTTTAGTGTAGTTTTATTTTTTTGACTTATATTGAAAATATTTTGTGTACAGAGATGCCCGGAACTGATTGTTCACAGAAGAATTTTTTTACATGTTTTAAATATTCATCCAGAAGATTTAGCCGTGGCTCACTAGACACAAGTTTCCACATACCAATGCATTCGAAATATTTTAATTGTTGCAAAATGAAGAGAGTTGACATGGCTTTTTGTGTCCAGATGGTGTTCTGTTGTTTTTCACCTGGGACAGTCTGGAATGGCATGGCTTTTGTACTTCCCACGGACTCTGCGTGACCGTCCTCTGCCCGCACTGCTCCTCGGTCAGCAGCCCTGGAAGTGGGCACTGGCGAGTGCAGATATAACTGGGGCTGCTCCTTGAAACCCCCTTTTCTAATAATGTAAAGAAATACTATTCAAACGGATTTGACACTTTTTGGATAAGGTATTTATTCTGAAATTGGCACTTTGTACAAAAGCTTCAGGTGACATCTGCAAATGTTGACAGCCTTAGGAGAGAGAGGGCTAGAGGTACAATTGTGGTCATGATTGCCAACTTAGAATATATAAGGATATAATTTATTCTCTCATAAGTTCTCCGTATCCTACAGCACATTTAAACCTTTCCTTTGTCTCACTGGGGTGGGCAGCACGCTTCACAGTGCTTTGAGTTTCTTCCTTATTCATATCCTATGGACTGCAGAGCAGCTGTCTATTCAATATTCATAACTCTTACTGTAGCACATGTATTTACGCATGTAACTTATTGGTTATGTGGGATCGACATACTTTTTATGCACTAGTTATTTTAACACTCACAACAGCCTTAAGATGGTATATATATCCTTTTCTTTCTAAAGAGACCGCTACTGACACCCAGTCACATGCTAGCTGGTGCTAATAACCTCTTGTTCTTTTCCTGCTGGGTTTCATTTTCCTTTTGAACAGGGTCACTGTGGGGAGGAATCTTTGGTATCATGCGAGGCTAGTGCAGGAGGCACAGCAGATGGGCGTCCTGGCATCCCTGAAATTTCATTTTCTTCCCTGTGAGTTGGCCACCCTCACTGGCAAGCGTAGATGTTTCCTGGAAGATGTCACAGGGTTCTGAGCCATGGCAAAAGTGCTTCCAGAGTAGCATTTTCCTTAGTTCTCAAGCATTTTTTGTCATGTTGCCTATTACAGCGATAATGCTAGATGTAGGTGATAACGGTTACCTACTTTTGTAATTGTTGTTTGGATAAAGGGGGCATTGGAAGTGCAAAGTGTTAGCATTTCCTGTGATGCATGAACTGCATTTTACTTGGCTAGTGTGAGCCCTAATGGCTTATGTTTGGAAGTTAACTATTAGTAGGGTGTCATTTAAAATTTTCTAAAGGGCAAAAAATGGTCTTAATGGAGACCTCATCTGCAATCATGCCTATCAGGCAAAAGGCAGTCTCACTCTCTGAGGTCTGCTCACATATTTGGAAATTACATAGGTTGTCCTTACCAATCAGTTCGGATTGTCATTGTCTGAAAGTAACATGTGTTTGATTTTTAAAGGAAATACACCGTCTTTCTTCTTAAACACACATTAAATCAATACCCTCCGTCTAACAGATCAGAGAAACTAGGTGAGCACCAAGCAACTCCCAATTTCACAAACTATAATGGGAAGAGTAGAGATGGGAAATGTAAACTCAGAAGAACTATTTTTCTAGATTTTTATCTGAATAAGCCAATCAAGTTGTTTGTCATAAAAACCACAGTCATAAACATAACTAACCCCTCTGTGTTTGTTGAAACTGAGATTGTTTGGTGTTCTGGAGAAATAATGATCTCTTTCTTTTAAGATAGTGAGTGCTATTATATTTAAAAGAAAACTCTAAAAGCAAGCCCTTTGGTAAACATAAAAGTGCTGTGGCTTTTAATTCAGCTAAACACCATTTAAAACTGTTTTTCCTTTACATTTTTGACTTCCAGTTTTAATTTTTGCCCCCAAAACTTATTTCATCCCCTCTTGCCTTGGCTCTTGAAAAGGCAAATATTCGCCACCTTCCTATTTTAATGAGCTCTTCCTTTCTCAATAACAAAGTAACTGCTTATGAGTAAAATGATGATGAAATGATGCAACTTTTTCTCCCTCAGGGCACTTGCATTTCCTTTCTTTTCCATCCTTGAGGTTGTCAGTTCTGATGGAAACTTACTGTAAACAAGCAAGATACTTAGTTTCTTCCCAAGGAGGCCACCTACAGAAAGCACTGTTCTGCAGAGTTTCAGGTAATCCCTGAGAGAATCTGGCTCTATTTGAAAAGGGTGAATGTTCCTGGAAGTAACTGTCAGGATGTCCAACTTCGGAGCTTTAATACCTTAATTTTGTTGTCACTTTATTTCCAACTTTCTTCTGATTACTTTGCCTGGGCATGGTGATTCACCCTTCAGTCAAGAAACATTTAAGGTAATGTTTGCTGTCAAGTAATCAACTTATTTCCAGGCAGTTTTTTTTAAAGTGTTTTGATTTTTTAAAACTATTCTAAATCATTGGGAAGTAGACAGCTCCTCTCTTTAGTATGCAATTAAAATATTTTAGATTTGTCAGTAAGAATGAACAAACTTTACCATCTGTGTTTTCTTAACTAGATTTGACCATTGCTTAGTTGAAAGAGATCATTGAGAAAAATCTTAGGAAAACCCGTTGTAGTGTATATATTTGCTCGCTTGTCTGCCTTCCTGTTAGATTATGAGCTGTTTGAGGGCAAGGATTGGGTCTTATGCATCTTTGTCTTCCCACAGCTAGTGCAGGGCTCGGCACCCTCTGGACACTCCGCATATGGAAACGAATGAGAGCGGGCTGAGAGAAGGTCCCGGGTCATTCTTCTGATTCTGGATGGGACTGTGTCAAGGGCATCTGAGGGACATGATTTTAGCATATCTTAGATTTAAAGAACCTTTGGAAAAGAACAGTCAGCAAAATCATACATATGTGCACACACACACACAGTAGTGACCAGAAAGAACTGTAAGAAAGAATGACAGCCCACATGGGTATATTTCCTTTGGGCATTGTTTTGATCTGATTTTGAGACAGCTGCACTAGTAACTTTGAAGAAAAATAGAGACAGGGAAATAAGAAAAGTATTGGGTAATTTTCCTAGAGTGGGAAGCTCCAGCCACACCTACATTCATGCACACCACAACCACCAAAGATTTGTCGAACAATTATAACAATCTGCCTTTAGTTGCTGGGCACATGTCTAGATTCTCTAGAGTGTAGAGAAAGTGAACTTGAACTGAGGGTCATCTCTACTACTTACAAACTATGCTACATCCAGCAAGTCACTCGATTGTCCTGAATTAGTTTTTCATTCTGAGAAAAAAACAACAACATACTATGCTCCTCATAGAGTTCCAGTGAGGCTCTATCAAAATAATATATGGCAAGTGCTTTGTAAAGACCTAATAAATGTTGTTAGTGGTGAAGTTTTATTATTTTGTTCATGATAGAGCTATTACTATCATAATTATTAACAAAGATAAATGTATATTGAGTACCTATTATATTAAGTTACAAAGCTAATAACCTTTTTTAATGACTCTGCTCAATACTAAAAAGAATTACTTTTTTTTAAAAGGAAGGATCCACTCACCCTTTATTGGATATAGCTGGCATATTAATAAAAACTCTTCTCACATGTTCTTAGTAACTTTGCTGCTGCTAGCATATAAGCTCCAGTCAGACTTGTATACAATTTTGTGTGCTTTCTACATCGGGAACTCTTTTATATAATCCATGTATATATTACTTTTCTATTGGTTTTATACCACTTGAAGCATACCTTTCTTGTCAATATTTGTTGTGTATTTTACTGATTATGCTATGACAGTTTTCCCAATTTTTTTCTTCCCTTTATCCGCCCTCTTCCCTGCACCCACCCACCCTCCAGCTTCCCCTACCCCTCAGTTCACGTCCATGGGTTGTATATATAAGTTCTTTGGCTTCTCCATTTATTACATTATTCTTAACCTCCCCCTGTCTATTTTATGCCTACCAACTATGCTTCTTACTCCCTGTACCTTCCCCCCACCATCCTTCCCTTCCCCCTTCCCACTGATAGCCCTCCATGTGATCTCCATTTCTCCGATTCTGTTCCTGTTCTAGTTGTTTGCTTAGTTTTTGTCTTTGTTTTTTAGGTTCAGTTGTTGACAGTTATAAGTTTGTTGTCATTTTATTGTTCATATTTTTTTATGTTCTTCTAATGCTTAGATAAGTACCTTTAGCATTTCATATAATAAGGGCTGGATGATGATGAACTCCTTTAACTTGACCTTATCTGGGAAGCACTTGATCTGCCCTCCCATTCTAAATGATAGCTTTGCTGGTTAGAGTAATGTCAGATGTAGGTCCTTGACTTTCATGACTTGGAATACTTCTTTCCAGCCCCTTCTTGCCTGCAAGGTTTCTTTTGAGAAATCAGCTGATAGTCTTATGGGCACTCCTTTGTAGGTAACTGTCTCCTTTCTCTTGCTGCTTTTAAGATTCTCTCCTTATCTTTAATCCTGGGTAACTTAATTATGATGTACCTTGGTGTGTTCCTCCTTGGGTCCAATTTCTTTGGGACTCTCTGGGTTTCTCAGACTTTCTGGGTATCTATTTCCGTCACCAGATTGGGGAAGTTTTCCTTCATTTATTATTCAAATAAGTTTTCAATTTCTTGCCCTTGTTTTTCTCCTTCTGGCACCCCTATGATTCGGATGTTAGAATGTTTAAAGTTGTCCCTGAGGTTCCTAAGCCTCTCCTCATTTTTTCGAATTCTTGTTTCTTCATTCTGTTCCAGTTGGATATTTATTTCTTCCTTTTGTTACAAACCATTGATTTGAGTACTGGTTTCCTTCCCTTCACTTGGTTCCCTGTATATTTTGCTTTATTTGACTTTGTGTAGCTTTCATTTCTTCCTTCATTTTGCAACCGAGCTCAATCAGTTCTGTGAGCATCCTGATTACCAGTGTTTTCAACTCTGCATCACACAGGTTGTCTATCTTCTTTCACTTAGCTGTTTTTCTGGAGTTTTGCCCTGTTCTTTCATTTGGGCCATATTTCTGTGTCTCGGCGCACCTGTTATGTTGTAAGGAGGTGGAGCCTTAGGTATTCACCATGGTGGGGCAACCCTCTTTGCTGCGTTGTGGCTCTGTCTGTGGGGGGGAGGGGTCAGAGAGGGAATAATGTCGCTTTCTCGCTCTGCTCTAGCCCTACTTTCCAATGAACTCTGCTGTGAGACTGGGAGTTTCTCCTGCTGTCATAACCCCTGCAGTAGTTTATAGCTAGAGGTTTTGAGTGGTTAGATTCCCATTCAGCCAGCCCCACCTTTGCCTGCACGGTCTGGCACCTTGCCGCAGTTCTCTCCACTCAGGGGCCTGTCTCCCATCTCTGCTCCTCTTAACGGTCTGGATGAATGTTTCTTTAACTCCTTGGTCCATTCAGTTTGATTTTCTGGCACTTGTGGTTGTTGATTGTTTTTAAATTGATTGTCATCCTTCTTTTGGTTATGTGAGGAAGGAAGCATTTCTACCTATGCCTCCATCTTGGCCAGAACTCTTCATACCTTTATTTTTCAAGTGATTTTAAAAATAGGGTGATTTTATTTAGCTTTTTATTATATATTGTTTGCCATAAAAATTATTTCATTTTATTTAGCTTTTATTATATGTTGACATATATCTTTCATGTATGGAAACTGTTGAATATGTATTATCATATATGTTTGTTTTAAATGTTAAGCATTATCCTTAAGCACTTTACATGTAAAATTAATTTAAGCCTCACAGCAGCACTCTGAGGTTGATAGTAGTATTATTCTTATTTTACAGATGAGGAAACTGAGGTATAGAGAGATTAAGTAATTTTCTAGCTCCCATAGCTAATGCATAGAGGAGTTGGGCTGTATAGTTGGCTCTAGTCTCTGTGCCCCTCACCAGTGTGTGAAGTGCCCAAAGGCCGCACTACAGAAGGTGCAAAATACCTGGGTTACAGAGGAAGACGTGACTGAACACCCAGAACTTCTCTTAGATTTCTGGGTATAAGCAAGAAAAAAGGTGAGATTTGCTCCGTTAGCAAACCTACACACAGACTTAAATTTTAAAATGTTTATAATTGAGGGATATTTCAGATTGATAAGCAATCGTAGAAGGTAGATTGTGCTTAGTAACAAGATTATGCCCAATTTTTTTGTCTATTTTCTAAGTTTGGAAAACATTGACTTGTCCAATTTCAAGTCAACTTGGACACCTGTCACCAATAGATAAAACTGATGCTGGAAGATGATGCTGAGGGATGCTACTGTCTTTGGAATTTACTGTCTCTCCTTGGAAAATGTCCCTACCTATGGAGCATGTATCTTCTACTCCTCCTTTGGCTAAGTTTTGCAAGTGGTAACTCCAGCTGATGCTGCAAAAACTTTGATTATCTAATATTTAACTAATTTCCCAGCAAATAGAATGATCCTGAATGATTTCTATGATCTTAGATTGTATTGGTGGCTTACAAAAAAAATTCTCAGTAGCTCCTGAATAGGTCTTGAGAAGGCTTTTTTTTTTTTTAATGAGCTTTGAACTATAAATAGGCAAGCAGCTGCATTCCATGACTTTGACTTCTTAAACTTTATAGGGGGTCTGGAAGGCAAGCAAATATTTCTTTACTTCTTTCACTTTGTGGCTTCATGTAGTGCAAAGCCATCACTTAGGATCCTTCCTGGGGCCACATCCAGGCTCCCTCAGAATCCAGTACTTTCCAATAGCCGTCCATGAGATCTCACAAAGATGTTCAGATTGCTGATTCAGTTCATGTTTAATAGCACAGTCTGCTACTCGGTCACATGACATATTCAGAATGTCTTGAATGAATACTTGTATCAAAAAATGGCCGAAAAGCAATCCTCTAAAACCTATATTATTAAGCCCTATGGGAACAAAATGTCTATAAAGAAGAGCTTTTTAAAATCTAGTTGTCCCTAGCATTAGAAAAGGGACAGAAGGAGAACGAATAGCTTATATAAAATTCACTGTCCATATGAGAGTAAGAATTGCTGATATGGCTCAGAAAGAATTGGTCATTCTTCACCAAAAGGAGACAGCAACAAAGGCCTAAGTGGAGCATTACAGCAGGCATGGAGGAAGTCTTCTTTATGACTTGAAGCCATTAAGAATCATGTTGGACTTGTTTATTTCTGTTGAAAGTGTTTGTGGGCACCTAGGCAGGAGCCACGTGTGCAGCCTCCTAAAGGAGGTATCAGCTTCATCAGAGGATTCCTCTTGGGATGTTTCTAGGGTATCTAAGGCATCCCGGGAGATGTATTTGGGCCCAGATCTTCTTCAGCATCCTCGGAGGCTTCACAGTATTTATTTGGATGAACTAAATAGATCCACGTGGCAAATTAGTCACTGAAGTACACATCTGGACAAATGGGGCAACATGAATTGTGACTTGCCATTTTGTTAACCATGCCTGTGATAGAAGAAAATGGCTGCAGTTTCCACATCAAAGTGATAAAGTGCATTAACCCCCTGGAGTTACTTCGTGAGCCCTCCAGATGCTCCGCAGTCTTTGAAGATTCCTTAGCTGGAAGGGTGAGGAATCAATACTCTGACCTCTCAGGGTCACTTCAGGAGCTGGCCAACATCAGTGCATTAATTAATGCCTTCTTTCAAACAGCCTTAAGGTTAGATAAAGATATGGCTTGTCTTTTCTGAGGCAAGACTAGGGGGTAACTCTTTAGTTATGACCAAGAAAAGGGGGTTTTGCTGGAAGCAAAAGGTGAATCCAGACAAACAGCACAGATAAAACAATTTAATAAGCTGGTGGGGGGAGGCAGTGTTTTACAGATTTACACTATGAGTGCTCACCACTTAAAAGTTGTTTTACTTGGCAGAGCTAGAGAGACTTACATTTAGACAGAGAGCTAGGAGTATAACAGAAGTTACTGCTGGTATATGGCCATGAAATGTCATAAGACAAAAGGCCTCCTAGTCTTCTGTGGACACCGTGGTTGTCACCCTAAAGTTACTCTTCTCATTGTACTCCAGCCCTGAGGGTTGGGGAGCTGACCCCCCATTGGGTGAGCCCATTCTCCTTTTCGCAGTTATGGGTTCAGGGTTAGGTCAGTCTGAAGCCAATTCAGGGTAATGAGACTAGTCAAAGCATTTTCCAGAGGCTTCTGGGGAAAAAATACTATTATGACACTTGAAACAGCTTCTAGAAATGACTTTGTGTCTTTCTGGTTGTGAACAAAACAACATGTGGTACTAAACTTGCATCAGCAGCCGCCCTGTGTCCACAAGGGGACCAACCTTACCAACTCTGGGCAAGAGAGTGGAAAAACGGAACAAGGGCTTTGTCCTTGATGACATCATTGTGTCTCGTTGTAACCCAATGCTGAAACATGCCTGCTTGATGTGCATCTTATTATGTGGACTGGTACATATCCACATTGTTTCCAATTGAGGTTGATTACTGAACCTTGCTGCTGAAAGCACCTTAAAACACCCATTATTTTGTGAGATGTTTGGGCAAGGACCAAGAAAAAGTATGGGTCTCCCTGAGCAGGCCAACAATCAAGGGATGGCCACTCAGTGAGCAAAATTTTTAAATTGCAATATGTGAGATGTTCAGGAGAACGTTAGTACCCATTGAATGAGTAACCTAATGTTTAAACATGATCTAGTATTCAACTCACAAGAAGCATTTGGTTATAATTAATTCCTGATGTGGCAGGATTTGTTTTACAGGATCCAGAGCCTATGGGACGGAATTGATGATAGAGGTAGTGGGGTATGAGTTCCAATGAGATATAACTAGTTTTAAAGTGTCCTATTCAATGGGGGCTTAGAAATAAAGATGAAAGTTGTGACTGTCTTGGGGAGATTTGGATGCAGTATGGGAAATCTGTACAAACCAAAGAAAGGGGAGTGACTGACAGCTGTCCATTATGAAATAGCACTGAGATCTAAACTCACGTCACCTCTGTTCTGAGGTGAATGACTTCACAACATCACGCGATGTTTGAGGTGACATGGATTTATGTGATATTTGGGCTATTCTTTGCAAAAACTTCCACTATCTTCAAACAGTAGGAAGTCTCAAAGGGCTCCTCTGTGTTCTCTGTCTTACCCTCTATCCCTCCGACTCCAGTTCCCTCTCTTTGTTACTCTTTCAAATTCTTGGTTCTCATTCTAGTCACATGTGGATGTGAACAATGCACATTGACATATTTAATTTCAATTTCTTATGCTCATGGGAATTTTCACAGCACATTGATCTGATGCTTTTTATGCAATTCTTACGAAATGTTGATTTGATCTTGTGGGTCTTCCTGACACCAGATGAGATGGGAAATTTAGTGATGGTTTTTTGTCTTTGAGGTAAAAACTATCTGGTCTGAGTGCCTGGGGCGAAAGGCCTAGAGATGTCAACAGCCTGGGGCCAGAGTAGTAATTGCTTATCCTGTTTTTTTTTCTCCTCCTTCTCCTTCTGCGTGAAAGTTAACTCCTTTACTTCTGTTACCTATTGAAATAACTGACTCTTGGTGATAGGAATGAACCAAAGGGTTTGCCAGTTTTTGAGACAAAAGCCTTTGAATGGTTGCAGCTAGGACTACAAGAAAATGAAAAGATTATTTTGCAAAGCCTAAAGAAGATAAAGTTGAAATCAGCGCTTCTAGACATTTTCAGTTAATCCCTACATTATGAAGTTTTTCTTGAATTTCCTAGTGGTAATTTATCATTTTCTTCTTTGTACTTCTTTCCCATACACCTTATCTGTACCTCTTTTCTAAGATTAATGTCCTTCGGATTTGTCATACTGGCTCTGGCTTGTGTTTTATTCATCTCCATAATCTGGTACCTGGTAAAAAGGTAAGTACATAGCACATATTGAGTTAACACATAGCTACAAGGATATGTACTATTTATTTCTTTAAATTTGGTCATCTGCTTTTATTTTTTTATCCTTACCCAACGGCATGCTTAAATGGGAAAGGAGGGAGGCAGGGACAGAGGGAGTGGGGTAGGGAGAAGAGGAGAGAAACATCAATGTGAACCCTGACAAGTACCTGCAACCCGGGCATGTGCCCTACCAGGGATCAAACCCTGACCTCTCAGTCTACGGGACAGTGCTCCAACCAACTGAGCAACACTGGCCAGGGCAGGACACGGATTATTTAGATCTCAGGTATCCATCAGATGTTTATTGAACATCTACCCAGTTCTATGACCATTCTAAGCACTGTGATATCTAGGATATACTGTGATAAGTAGGACAAAGTCTCAGCACTATGGAGGCTTCATTCTAGTGGGAGAGACTGAGAATATACAAAGCATATGTACCATAATGCCGGGCTACAGAGTACTAACGAAGAAATGGAGAGAGAGAAGGGGATAACGAGCATGGGGTGGGATGAGAGAATGAGGCACTACTCTAAGAGAATGAGGAGGAGATGACAAAGGGGTAAATAAAGTCATGCACATATCTGGGGGAGGAACACTCCAAGCAGAGGGAACAACGTGGGCAAAGGCCCTGAGACAACAGCAATCCAGTCTGTCTGGGAACCACAAGAAGGCCAATGTGACCAGCAAGGTGCGGTTGGAGATGAGGCTGAGATTGGCTGGACCAGGTCACGTGGAATCTTGTAGACCTATGAAGGTTTATTCTAGATGTGTCCTAGGTGTGATGGGAAGCCAGTGAAAGGTTGGGCAAAGTGGAGTCATGATTAGACGTGCATTTTTAAATGGTCACCCTGGTCGCAGTGTCCAGAATGGGTTGTAGTGGGGTTCAAATGGATGCACTGAACTATATCTCCAGTAGAAATGGACTAGGGTATAGGTGATGATGGTGGGAGCTGTGGTTAGATTCCCAATATGGTTTGGAGTGCAAACTACCAGGAGGTATTTTGACCTATTAAAACTTACCCACGATGCCTGCACTTTATGAAAGGCCCTCTAAAATGAAGACTGACACCTGTTAGCTCAGGCTCTAATCTAACACAGTGGTTGGAAAAGTTTTGGTCTCCAAACTATTTATAATATTAAAAATCATTAAGGACCCCAAAGAGCTTTTATTTGTTTGTTAATGTGGATTAGATCTATCGGTAAATATTTTTCATTTAAAAACAATGAGAATAGACCTAACCCTAATAAGCCCGTTATGTGTTAACAAATAACCTATTCTTTTTTTGTGAAAACTAACTGTACTCTCCACCGCCACAGCAAAAATATAAGTGA
This sequence comes from Desmodus rotundus, assembly GCF_022682495.2. NCBI lineage: Eukaryota > Metazoa > Chordata > Mammalia > Chiroptera > Phyllostomidae > Desmodus > Desmodus rotundus. The sequence goes on from NC_071389.1 coordinate 54,046,695, forward strand.
GAGAAATGACATTGCTTTACGTTTTTGTGAATGTCTTTCATGTCACTTAGAGAAGACGGCTGGAGTCCCATACCTGCCCTGCACTAAGCCTGTTGTGACATTACACCTCATGCAGCCTCTGGAACACGCCACTGTGCTATTGTAAGAGAATTAGGATTTAAAAAAGGCAATAACATCTGGGTGTTATTATTCTTAAAATGCTGACCCCAGATCCCTGAAAGTGTTTTACCAATCCCGGGTTCCTTAGACTGCCCCTTTGAGAACTCCTAATCTAAGGGAAAGTGATCTCAGTGTGGAGATTACAACTCTGCGTAAAAGAGATAGTACCACCAATCCCATGAATTAGGTACTGAAACCATTGTAGAATTCCTTCATCACCTGTGTTCACCAGCATTGGAGGTAAACAGAAAACCAGACCACAATTTAAGGGTTGCTTTACATTGGTGGTCCACAGCCTTTTCATTCCTGATAATGTCTGTAGGATTAAGTGTGAAACAGCTAAGATTCTGACAGAAGAGAACAAAGCAAGGGAAAAGAAGAAAAAAAACAGAGGGAAGAAATGGCAAGGAAAGAATATATGTTGTGGGAATGGGAGACTAATGTAAAAAAGCCTCTCTCTGTGACTCCGGACAGATTTCCATTACCCACCAGCTCTGCTTTGGCAACCAGTTCCAAATGGTGTTCGTGCCCTGAGATTTCCCCCACAGAAGGGGCCCAAGGGAGGAGATACCCACATGTCTAAAGTCATAGTTGGTCTAACATTACTTGGAGGTTGTAAAAACAACCTCCACCTAAGCTTTCTCAACCCAGAGGCCAACACTTCATTTCTCTAAGTGAGACTCTGGCTTTAATACCATAACTGTCTCACAATTCACTGTAGGCGAGGGCAACCGAATGTGAGACAACTCAGCACCTCACTCGCCTGAATCAGAATGGGAATAGAGACAGCCCTACGGGGAAGAGGAGAGGACAACACTTCATTCACCTCCAAAGTGAGCATCAGGCAAAACATAACTTTCTTTCCAGAAAATACAATGAATTGGTAAAAAACATTCAAAACCAAAACTATACTAATGCTCAACTTTTGCCGTTAAGTGTCACAGGAATCCACAATGTCATTACATGGCCTTGAACTTCAAGGTGATGTGAGAGACATCTGATCTGGTTCAAAGACCAGGTGCAAATTTCCAAAGAAGTTCTGCTGAGTTCCACTCAGCCTTGCAGAACACAAACCCCCAGCTGCTAAAAGTGATGTAGCTGGAAACTTCAGTGCTGGGTGGAAGGTGGCCTGAGGTGGCTGTGACCTGCTTTTCCCTGTTGTCAGCAGGGGGCTTGGTATGCTGCCCTGTGTCTGACCCCACTGAGGAAGGTTACAGTCCATCAGGGCTGGGGGGAAAAAAGACTAGGTGCCTACCTGCTTGCAATCAGAATGGGTATACCCCAATCACAGGGTTGTGTGGAATCCTTCAGTTTCTTTTATTATCTGAAAAGCCTCCTTTTCTTCTTTCTCTTTTTAAAAATGCAAATGAGAATGTCACTGATTTCTCCCAGCTTTGAAGAGCAGAGGCTGCCGGTTGTGCTGTGGTACACGGCTGGGGCAGACAGAGAGGGGAGACAGTGGCTCACTTTCAAAAGCAAGGTGTGAAATCCATGGGCTAAGAAGTCCATGACTCACTCACAACTTGTTATTTGGCTCTGAGGCAATTTAAGTTTATATAGGTTTTAACAGAGAGTGATGTACATAGATTGGTCTCTTTTAGGGGAAAAAAGCATGTCTGAAACATTGCTGAGAATCTTGTCATGGCTATTGCTTATTTTTATTTGTAGTTCTAATTTAGCACAAAATATGAATGTGGACTGTCTCTCTGTGTATGGAGATTTCATGTCAAGTTTGTCAGCAGGTGAAATTCTGTTCTATGTTGTGAAAAGAGGAGGCTGACTGGAACTCATTAGTCATTGCCCCTGTTTTATCAGTTCTTCCTGGCTCACCCCGTAGCACTGGAGACAACAAAGTGGGCCGCCAAGGCCACTTGAGGGCGAACTGGTAAAGTGGAAGAAATTCTCTTTGGATAAATCCCCCTCAAAGGCAGTGGATGCTGTAGCAATAGTGAAAAGTCAGGATCATGGGTTTTGCAATCAGAGACGTCTATGTTTGAATTCCATTCATTTATTTATTGATTTAGCAAATAACTACTGAGTGCCTACTGTGTGCTAGACTCTGTCCCAGGCATTGGGATGCAAGAGTGGGGGAAACGCAAACACGAGTACTCTGAGAGGCAGCGGCTATCATCCAGGTGACAAGCTCAAGGCTCACTCAGCCTTAGCTAAATCAGTTGTGAGGGTATCATTACTTCTCAGCTGCAAGATTCCCTTCTATGCACCGCTCTGTGGTACCAGGCTGGGGCTCTGCAAACTCTCCTCGGCCAGCTGGCTTCCTGTAAAGGTCTGCCAATAGGGACAGCAGTGGGAGACTGCGAGGAAGGAAGGGACTTTCTCCACCCTGTTTTCTAGTTGTTCCTCTCAGTATCACCCCAGCATTGGCCTTCATCTAACAGCAGTAGTTGGTTCTGGTTTCCGGTCTCTTTGGTACTCTCAGAACCTGCCTTCGGACATAATAGTAGCAGCAGTTGGGACATGCCCCTCCTCAGATGTCTGAGCTTCTGGGCTCTGATAATTCGAACCTCTTCCCTTGATTGCTGCTGCTCCTGCTGTTCTGTGTCAGAGCTATGCTGGTGACCCCTTTTGCCCATTCAGTCTTCCACCGCCTCGCCTAGCCAACTCCCTGTAGTAAATTTCATGTTAAAATGCCTCCTGTGGTTTTCGTTTTCTTGACTGGACCCTGACATGTACATACCATACCAACTTATCTTTAAGTAGCTGAGTTTGTAACAAGGATGCAGGGGAATACTAATTGATTATGAAGCACATCACCTGGGCATCTTCACTGTTTCCAATAATGAAAAAAGAGCAAGTGAGTGTTTTCATTTGGTTGAGTATTTTGTGTGATTTCAAAGAGAGGGAAGTATAAATGTCCACATTTATTTTCAACAGATTAACATTGCATCTTCATGAAAATGAAACAACTGTTTCTTAAACACTTGTTTAGAACTGTAGGAAAAATAACTTCATGACTACTTACCAAAAATAATTGTATATTATAAATATATATATTTTTTCTTTTGACTTGGGAGCAAGGCTCCTACTCACTGTCATCCTTCAACCTCTTTTCTACAAACATATGTTATTTCTGTTACGTCCTGTTACTTCTGTTATATAATATAGATTAACTTAACCAGAAGATGTGGATTTTATTATAAAGAATGCCATTAACAACAACCATTACTATACCCACATTCACTTTAAGCCAAGCCCTTACTATTTCTTGATATTAATTTCTAAGTGTAAAATAAAATGCTCCTCAACCGCAGTCTAGTGAAGTCCCCACTCAAATTTTTCTTCCATTTCCAGGGAAGTTTCTCTGACTAATTTGTTGCAGAACCTTGGGGCATTAATTTAGCATGAAATGCCTGAACTCATTATGAGATATAATTTTTAGTTTTTATTTTAGAAGAGAAGTTTTAAATGTGCCTTTGCTTCCTAATTGCTGAAGTCTGTTTGTACGTCCTTGTTATACATAACATGATTATCTTAAATGTTTTATAAAGAATTAATATTAGAAATAAGATGGTTAGATCTAACTTTATAATTTCTTCTAGGAAAGGCTTTAAAGACAATTAACTGAACTAGACTCTAATGTCCACAACTGTGTTATAGGTTCTACTGAAACACAATTTCTCCCCTAAAATCACCCTCATTTATAGTAAAGATAATGAAATTAGGATTAGATACTGCTTTAAGTTCAGTTTCAATTTGGCCTGATTATTTACATAAAGACACCGAGAATAGCAATTGATCCTATAGACTCTCTTAAATCTGCTTTGCTAGAATCTCATGAGGAATTGCCAACTTGAACTTTAACTATCTTCTCAGGGTGAAAAAGCCAGGCCACATCGTTGCCATCAGGTTGCCATGAGTATTCGCCTGCAATACTCAGTTCCTCAAGTTCTCTAGGTCCCCCCTATATCTTGAGGCCCTTTCTTTGCTACCTCCCAGGAAAGGGACCGTCATCCGTCACCTGGAGAGACCGCTATGAACGTGTGAACGAGGAAGGTGCCAGGCTGTTTTCCCAAGGGGTTTTATCGGCTTCCAAAGTCAATCTTGAATTCTTGGAGCGTTCTGGTGACATTCAGAGTCCAGGCATGTCTTTCTTAAACCTGACATTGATAGTCAACACTTGGTTAATAAAATCAGTTTCCAATTGTGTCCACTTATGAAGAGAACAGATTCTTATTGGATTCATGCAAACAAACATATTGCTATGAGAATAATAATAATGCTTCCTCATTAAGAGTTTTCAAATTCTGGAGGGATGAAGTAGGAAAAAAATATAAATGCTTCCATATTGCTTATCAAGGTATAATTCACCAAATTGCTCTAAGGAAAAAAACCTTATATCTGGGAAACAAAAAATATTTAAAAATCAGCAATATTGTAGACAAAATCATAAAAATAGTTATTATCTTCAGTTAATTCTGTCCTATAACCAATTCTTATTTACCTTGATTATTTGCCAGTATTCCCATGAATCCAGTTGTTCCTTAAAGTTCTATAAATCTTCATCCACTTCAAAGGTATGACCTGAAAATTTACTCTCAGAAACCCAGACTCCAGGGTAAGTCAGTGTCCTTTCCATGAATCTTTCTGAAGACATGATGCACTTACAAACGCATCACAGTAAAACAATGACTGTCTCTAAATGACAAAAAAAAACCCTTGAAGTGACACATTTATAGATCTGATTATGACACAATTGACAAAGAAATTTGCCTTTTTATAAAAACATTTTAAGGCAACAATCAGAATTACAAATGAAGGTATATCAGAACTTTGTAGATTTCCAACTAAGCAATCAGTTAATTTGTTCCCCACTGTCGGTTGTCCCTGGGGCTCCTGAGGGAAAATAACAATTGGTTTTGAAAAATCAAAGGCTGCTCCAGGGCCTCTTCATTCGCAGTCCAGATCACCACGCCCCTCCACCATCTGTGTACGTGCCCCTCCTTTTCTCTCATTTCTCTTTTCTCTGTGATCATTTCCCTTCCTGAGTTTGGGACAAGCCTTCTTACCATGTCCTTCCTGCCTGCACTGTGCACACTGATTCTCACCTGTAATGAATTTAGTTAATAATTACTGGTCACTGGGTAAGTCCCCAGTAAATTAAAAAGTGAACCACTCTAATGCCTTGATAACATGCCCTTTTACAAGTGAGATTGTTTTCATTTCATTGTTATCAACAAAATTGAAGGAGACTCCTTTGAATTGTCAGATAAAAGATTATAAAAAATAATTTGATGGTAGATCACTGTGCGATTTTTGATAGCCAACTCAGGAGATCAAAAACTGAGTAAAATGTAACAGAACTCCAACCATTTGCATCAAATGATTCCTCAGCACTTAAATGCATTAAAAGGTAAGTAGAATTGAACTGATGCTGGATCCTGTTTCATTTTAGTATTAAGTAATATTCATCCAAGCTTATGTAAATTGAGAAAAAATCTATTTCGTTAAGACGTGTATTCCCGATAACATTTTACTTGTTTTGCCCAATAATTACCTTTCAAAATTGTACACATAGCTATATTGCTTTAATCAACCATGTACAACTAAGAATTTTAAGAATGGCACAATACAGAAAAATAATTTAATAGAGTTTCATGTTTACAAAAGAAATAATTTCTTATAAAATTCAGTTTAGAAAGGTATTTGGAGCACAATATTACATTAGGATAAAATCATGTGAGGGAAGTAGAATGGAAAAACTTCACAAGGAGAAAAGGTGTTACAGAAAATGTCCCATAACGAGCATGTTCGTGTATCTTTTAAACAGATGATGGTGAGTATCATACACTATGGTACTTAGATTCCATTGTATTTATTTAAAAACATAATAAAACACTTGATATTTTTAAGTGTGAATATTTACAATATGCTGGAAATTGTGTGTCTGCAACTATTTAAACTAATACTGAATCATTTTAGATAATGGTCTATGAATATATAAAGGGATATCTAGTTTTTCATACTTATGTTAGGGGACTCATGAGCAAGCAAATTTGAAGACCACTGGCACGCAAAGACGGCCAAGAAGCCAGCTGAAAAGAAGTGAGTCAGTGTTTTTGAGGGTGAATGCCACCACTGCATCAACGTGGAGACCCTGCATTCAGCACCACGGGGTCTCTCACAGGATTCCTTGTTATTCTTGGGCAGAGGGCCCCATTTTTTAAAAGGTGGGTCATGCATAATCATGAGAAGAACTGTAAAATTGTATTTAGTATTTTTCTTACACACGCATAAAAATCACTACAACTAAAATATAACTCGACTTTCTAGTTTTTAATACCACAGACATTGTTCCTTTCTCATACACTAGCGTCTCATGGGTCACATCTTGGTGCGCTATTTTAGTCCAGCTCGTTACCGTGTGCTTTGCGCCTTATACTTTGCTTGACATGTAGGAGATAGCTAGTAAAGGTTGAGTTAAACTAGAATTAAATAAGATGAAGGTCAGTCAGTCCTTTGTGTTTTAAAAAGGTGGGGCTACAATGTCAATAAATAAATGTAATTGTAGAGTAGAGAATACTAACTGATACTTCATTCTATAACTACCAGTTAACATCTTCAACTCCGCCATGTTCGGCCGGCCAAGGCGGGAACACTGGTTACCTATCACTTTTCTGTGCCCAGATTGAAAGGCCATGGATGATTAGTTCTAAATGGGGACTTTTCAAGTCTGCAGGGCTTGTAGGTTGCTGAAGTTCGTGCTGAAACTGTAGCCTCTACCAGGGGTGTCCCACCTGTGGCCCGAAGGCTGCATGGAGCCCAGAGTGTCTGTGAGTGCAGCTCAACACAAAATCATAAGTTTACATAAGACCTTTTCTTTGCTCATCAGTTTTTGTTAGTGTTTGTATATTTAATTTGTGGCCCAAGACAACTCTTCTTCTTCCAGTGTGGCCCAGAGACAACAAAAGGTTAGATACCTCTGCAGATTGTAAAAACCATGATTGTTCTGGGAATATATAGTACTCTTTTCAATGCACACAAGAGAGAAAAAAGCAAAATTAAGCTTGCAGTTGTTGTTGAAATATAAATGTGAACATATCTTCAATTGGGTATGAGCATTCCCAAACATGGGGTTCAGGTACCAGGGGTGCCAGGGGCATTCAAAAAGCTAAAATGCAAGTAGTTTTGTTCTGTGCTTGCAAATGTGCTTAGCACAGGTTCTGTCAAATCCTTGTTCGCAGGACCCAATTTGAATCATTCTGTTTCAATAAGTTGTCAGCATCCTTTTTCTTATTTTCTGCTAAAAAGAGACTGTATCCTTGAAACACCTGTTATACAAAATTTTCTCCATTCCTACCTTCAGCCTCACACATTTTTGCCTTAAAATTGATTCCAAACAGCAGCCAGAAAATACACCCATGGAAGGTGTATTCTGAGCTAACCCCGTCTTCCTAAAAAGCAAGCAGTGCCTTTGCTCCGGCAATCCTGAACGGCGGTACCATCAACAGCCCGCTGTCCACGCCAGTGTGCTTCCCATTTGCACTTTCACAAGGCAGGAGAGGCCACTCTTTGTCAAAATGACTTCACCAGCTGGGAGGTTCACAGATACCTGAATACAGGTGAAGGTGTCTCTGAGTTTTGTATGTAGAGTTACTTCTTTATTTTCCTGAAACAGCCACGTAGGGAGTCAGAAAGAAGAGCAGGAGAAATGAACACCATGCTCAGTTCATTTGTGAGAATGATAAGCCTACAACCAAACTTTGGATTTGTCTCTGTGCTTTTCTGTGCTATTAGGAAAGTGTTTCTTAAAAGTCACGTCACTGTGAACACATTCACTTCCCCAGAACACTTGAAGGCAGGGTTTCGTAAATAGCCTGAATGGAGTTCTAATTCTTCTACCACTGGTGTGTTCAATAGCCTCTGTATTCAAGTAACATGTTTTGGTAAACATGGTAGTTACTGTTGACCTTGTCAGAAGACCAAAGAAAGGCAGCGTTTCCAGCCCTAAGAGGATAAAGAGAACTTGGTGATTTTTACAGATAATGGATTTGAATTTACAAATATTGAAGGGTGGAAAAACACGTCCGTCAGTAACCTCTTGATGGAATCTACAGATATCCTCCCCTCTAAATCCTTCATTAGCCAAATCAGAGCATTCATATACATCCTCAGTAAAAAATGGATTTAAAGTCAGAAGTTCAGACTGGTAGCAAGTCTGCCTGCCACACTGCCAAGTAATAGAAATCCGCAGAAGGACTCAGCCAGTTGGGTCTTGTTTGGTGAGGGGAGGTCAGATGCGCTGATGAAGCCCCTCTTCTGGTGACTGTGAAGTGATAGTACCACGTATCCCTGAGGGCCCCAGCACAGCTGCGCCTGGCACCCTTGGGAGAATCAGTCCTGACTGCAGACGTATGACGCTTGCTGTCTTGACCACATCCAGGCTCCCAGGGAAAAAGAGTTTAAGTTGCCCATTCACCATGATGAGTTCTGAGGTGTCTGAAACTTCTCAGGAAAAAAAAAAGCCAAACAGGGGAAGGATGGAGGGTGGGGAAGGGGGAAGGTGGTGGTGGGAAAATGGAGACAACTGTATTTGAACAACAATAAAAAAATAAATAAAATGAAGCTTCTCAGGGAAAAGATGTATTGTGGGCATGGATCATTGCATCCATGAAAGAGAAACGAATGTCTGTGGAAGTGGGAAGAGTCAACAGCTTGCTCTGTTGATAAGGGAAGGGGTGGTAAACCAGAGAACACTTCGTTTTGGCACCAGTGAAGGTGGTATGGGCACTGACAGGTCTAGAGGTGAGGGGAAGTCTTGTGCCACTGCTAGAACTCTCTGCAGTCCTTATGCTCTCCTCACAGAATGCTGCATTCCCTTAGGTCTTGGCGGCACCCTGGTTCTTGCCCCAGTGCAAGACTACCCCTCCAGTCCTGTTCAGAGGGGCTACTATTGTCCCACAGCATGCACACGACAGGGGGAGGGCTGCAGTGTGCATTAGTGTTCTCCAGGCTTCCCCCTGCCTCTTCGCACAAGCATGTATCTACCCTTGTGTGAAGCTCCTACTTTTTGGGTGGTTGACATCCCAAAGCTGTACCTAGTGTATCAGCGACTATTGTTTATGGAGCCAGAATGTCATTCTGACTAGTTCACAGAAGTCTCTAGCTCTCACTAGTGCTCTCCACATCAGTATTTCAGGGCCCTGCAGGATGGATGAATCACTCCCCATTGGAGCCTCTCAGTGTCTCTGATCTTCTAAACTCATCCCGTCTCAACCACCTAGGTAGACCCTATCTATGAGTTCTCCTTAACTCCTTCCTCCCTAATCAAGCCCTACTTGATTACCTCTGGATTCTTGAATCCTACCCTACATCCATGCCTTAGTTCAGGATCTTATTTTTCTCTCTACTTCTTTACATCTTCATCCAATCCCTTCACTACCTAGCCACCAGTGTGACATTATGAGTATTTTATTTAAATATAATGATGTCAACTATTTATCAAAATGCTCTAGTTGCATTTTCTCCATAAACTCCCTACAGGGTTAAGTTCAAGATCCTTACCGTGACACGCATCCATGAGCCACCTCCATGGGCTGTGTCCTGCTCTCTCTCCAGCCTCATCCTCCCATATGCACCACCCTTTGCCTTGAACGGGCTTGTAGCTCCTGCACACACTGTTGTCTTGCTGTCCTGTTTTTACCAATGCGGTTTCCTGTACTGGGACTACTCTTCCATGCTTCCCATTGCTGAACTTCCACTTATCCTTGAAGACCTCCTAGGTGATCTTCATTTGGAAGCCTTCTCCCACCCTGTGAGTTAGCTACTCTTCCTGCGAGTTCCCACACTACCATGGGTATTTCTACATCACTGTACTCATTCCTTGCTATTCATTCACTAGTTGGAATTATCTGCTTATATTTCTCTCTCCCAGTGTAGACTGTGAATTTCTTGAAGTCATGGAAGGTGTCTTGTTCTTATTTGTTTTTCAGTATTTAACACAAGTGATTATGAGTGAGAAATAATGATAAACGTAATGGCAATATATTGACAGTTTCTTATGCACAAGGCACCTAATATGCATCTTATTTAATCTTCACCATAACTCTAAGAGGTAGTTATTATTATGTTCATTTTACAATGTGGAAACCGAGATTAGGGATGTTGAGTGAATGGCAGAACTAGGATTTGAATCTCCATTTGTCTGATTCTAAAACACATACTCTGTTTACTACAACTGCAAGATGAAGGTCACCCTGGAGGGGTGCTCTGCTCTCTGAGCTATAGTGACATGGAAAGGAGTGCAAAGGGGCTGATAAGAAATCTAGTGCATTTAGTATCTCGTTGGTCACCACCCCCCAGGGCAAGTGCAGAATTTCATCCTTGCCTGAATTTCTGTATCCTTTACCTGCGCAAGTCCTGTGACTGTGGGCAGTCAGAAATGTTTACCAGCCTGCCTTACTATAAAACATAACTTATTTTTAGAGCAAAGCATGACACAAAGAACATGCCTTTTAGATTCTGGTTAATTGAGAAAACTGAAGGCATTACAGAAAAGGAGTGCCTGCAGATGCTGTTCCATTCAGTATTATTTTTTCCATGATTTGTGGATTTATGTATATGAAAATTCTAAAATGAACATAAATTATAAAGTTATCAATGTAATTAAATAGTTAAATAGTTACTTCATTTTGAAAAGAATAAAGATACAGATTCAAGACTGTTGCAGAAAATGGAGGAAGTATGAGCGCTATACATTAAGAACCATCACAGTGTAGTTACAGTAAGTATTGCAGGATGGAATCTATGCATATTTCAAAACAGCATATCTGTGACTTCAGTTAGCATCTGTCCTCCTGACAGCTGAACACCATTCCCAAAGCTTCTTGTCCTTATTTGGGGTCTGGGCCAGCCCATTAGTCAGCATCAATTAAAAATCCCTCTTCGTGATGCCAGTACCAGCATTAAATGAAAGTGGATTTCATTTAATTGAGGGAATTCAACAATGATTTATGGAGCATCTACTGCAAGATATGAACTAGGCATTGTGGAGGAGACAAAGATAGTACATCTCTCCCTTAACACTCTAATAAAATGGTCACAGATTAAAGATTACATCAGAATACAATGTGTTGTATCAAAAAGTGAGTGGCATGGACAGTGGATATTAGAGACTCCTTTATTCTGCTTTATATTTTCTTTATAGCACTCTTTTTTAGTTAGTATATATACATATGTAAACATATATATACATATATAGACATATAATATGTAAACAATTTTGTCACCCAGACATTTGTTTCCCAGTATGATTTTATGCTCAATATGAGTGGAGCCTTGTGTGTTTTGCTCACCATTGAATCCACAACACCTACAACAGTGCCCAAAACGCAGTAGGTGCTCAGTAAATACTGGTTGAATAAGTGAATGAATTTGGAGACTAGGGAAATTACTGTAAGCAGAGCTGATTAAAGAGCAAGAAGTGTTTGATGTAGTTCTTGAAGAATGAAGCTGATCTGGATAGAAGCAGAGAGACATTTCAGCAGCGAGATTTAACAAGCACATGTTTGGGAGTGATGATGAGCTGGGAGTAGACTTGCCTGCTCCTGAGGTATGTTTCCTACTGTGGACTATTTAGCCATAGGTTCCACTGGGACTGAGCTGACCGAGTAAGTAAGGAGTTTCCTCTGGAGCACAGGCACTAGAAATAATTGGTAGACTGTTACTCATGTCAAAGCAATTTCTGTTTCCCCAAGTTTGTGGCAGCCTGACTGCGCTTGCAGTCATGACTTCGTTACAACCACCTTGCCTGCATGTTCCTTGTCTTGCCTATAGCCAGTGGTAACAAGACCCACGCCGAGCAGACTGTCAGCACTGACGGGCTCAAATGTTGCACTCCACTGAAAGTGACACTTCTCTACTAATACGTTTTGTAGAAAAATCCTTCAGAGCAAGGACACTGTCTCTTTAGGTGTATTTTAATTCTCATAATTCCCCCCACCCCTGCCCACATGCTAGATGATTCATCTGTCTTGAATTTGCTCCCTAAGCACCCACAAAGATTGATAATCAGTGATTCAGGGTTCAAAAGCCCAGCACATCCTTTACCAATCCACCAGATACATCTGAGTAAAGACTCCGTGTGCCAGGCTGAGTGACTTTGTCACTGAGGTCATCTTCAGCAGGGATTCAGTTGGAAATTCTAACTTTGGGTGATCTAAGTAACCTGTCTCTCAACTTGGAGTACATGTAGAAACTATCAAATTATTAATTTGCTGAATTTTTTTACATTATTTCTTGCCCTTGGGGTTCTATTAAGTCTGATTTTTTCTTCATATTCTTGCCCAGAGGTTTAAAAATACTTGGTAGGAATCATTTATATTTTACTTTAAGAGAGAAAAATTTTCAGCATATATTATGGTTCTTGTTCATTTTTTTTAACATACCCTCTTCTAAATGGATTTCTCTAAGCATCCAGATTTATAAAACATCAGAAGAGAATTGTTCTGCATAGAGAAGGGGACACAGAGCGCCCCCTGCTGGTTTCTTGCTTTTCTTCTTTTCCACTCTATCCCAATGGCAGGCAGGTATCATTCTTAAACCCACTGAACACGATCTGATAACCACTGAATTAAAGCAATAAAAGAATACTTAACTGGACCGTCAGAAGAATAGCTATTCATCCAAGGTTTTCCATGTAGTGTATATGCCCAAAATATACACTGATTCCCAGATTAATTATGTCACAACAATGCACTTATTCCTCTGGAAAACTCTCACTCCTTGTGCTGGGAATTTAATGTGGGAACTTACAGTCCGCATTATGTTCCAAGTAAACATAGAGTATCCTAGTGACGATATAAAGGATTATTATGAAAAAGGAAGCTTTCGCTTGCACAATTCTTCAGGTTTTTCCTGAATCTCCACATTCCAGTCACGTTGTAGACACTGTCAGGCCACAAAACAGACGATGGATCAGAGGTAGGAAAGATTAACACAGTGCCTTGCCACCAGGAGCTCTATTCTTTGTAGCCCTCGGTTCATCGTCAGAACCCCTGTTGCTTAGTGAGGCTTCTCCTGCTCTGCGCGGATGGCGCAGCGTGGCCTCGGAGGCTGTTGTGGGCAACGGGTCACGTGACAGGCATGGAGTAAAGCTGGAGTTGGTTCTGGCCCTTGGATCCTCTCCCAGAGCCGTGTTCCTTTCATGGCACCTACCGTCGAAAGTAGCCAGCATTGCCTCCTATTAGTGATATTTAGAATAATAAACCCACATGTAAAAATACTAGTGCAAGGCATACATAAGAATTTTCCCAAGACAGCATATAATTAATTAAATTTGGCAAAGGGTAGCCTCTATGTTGTGGGGGGAGCGGTGCATAAATTGAAAAGATGACCCTTTGGATTGAGAGAAAAAAAATAGTAAAAATATGTTAAAATGTGTATAGCATTTTACAACTTTCCTACTTTTGTATTTTTATAATGTGCATATTATACTATTGCAGCACCACAAGTACATTAATTTATGAACCTACACATGTACATGTATTAAGGTGTGTTCTAGAAAGATTTTACTAATAGGATGTGAGAACTACATATAGCTCCCACTGCAGAAAAATGAGATTGTTGTTTTATTGTCCGGTAGTTCAGATGAATACAAATCCAGTGAGAGAGCAAGGCATAGAGACAGAATGAAGATGTTGGCACCAAGAGTCCTGGGTTCAAATCTCAGCTTGACTGCTGACCACGCTTGACTGCTGACCACACTGGTCACCTAGGACTAACTTATATCTCTGAACATCAGCTTTCTTACCTGTGAAAAAGGGATAATTATCCTCATAATTTTGAATGAGGTAATTTACTTAAAGTGCATACTAGAGTGGTTGGCACAATAAATAGTATCTATTATCATTTGTAACATCCACTCCTCAAGTTGTCATTGAATTTGTCATTTTCAGCTGTGTCAATGGAACATGGCTACATTAAAAAAGTACATAATGTCTTGTCCCTTGAATTAGAGAAAGATGTGTGTTTTCTTGTCCTTTTCGATTCTTGGACCATAACGTCTGTATCCTGCATATACTAATCTCTGGACTGAGGAAGAAGGACCTTTGATTCTTGTCTCCGTGGGGCTCGGCTCTGCTCAGCCATGTCTGGATTAATGCATGCCCACGTCCACGTTTCAGGATTCATTAAGAGAAGAAAAGTCAGTTCACACCATGTGGTTAAGGATAATGGAAATCTGCTTATTAGAAGTCTTCCAGAGAGAAAATTTCTTAATTACTTGCTTTCGATTAAAATGAAGGGAAGTAGAAGCAGTTCTTAAGCAAGCCTGTGGCTGGCTTTTCCTGAGCCTCATGTGGGATTCTGACTATTAGGAGAGAATTTCTTGCTCACATTTGTCTGAGTCTCAGACACTTTGCAATTAGACTAATAAACAGGGAAGTCGCCTCACATATTCAATATTTTTTAGAAGAAGGTAATGTATAAGTACGTAGTTTATCAAGGAAAAATTGTATCAGGTCAGCTTATTTCTTTGAAACGGGGTAACTGGACCACTGAGTCAAGAAAGGGCCATAGACATAGATATAATGTATCTGATTATTTAGAAATTTTGCAGGGTACATTCTGTCCACTTTGTTGCCAACATGGAAAATGGGGTGCTGACGGTGTGATAATTGGGCAGGTAGGGTTGCCACCCAGTGTGGACAGCACAGGAGGTTAGGTAGCAATGCCCTGAGTGAGTGTTTTCAGGGAGATGGCTAATAGCATAATGTTTTTTCACAGTAGGGGATTTCATTTCTAGTTTGGACTCTGAGAAGAAAGTGATTCTTCTGACTTGAGTATTTAAAATGCTCCTCTGGTTACTACAGGTGCCAGAAAACCCCGACTGCTTCAGAAAGAAAGCACACACTCAGACAATGCAGACCAAAAGAGATGTCGAGCTGCATCGTCATGCAATCCACGTGTTTACAAAAGGATCAGATTCTTCCGTAGTAACCGACTGGTAAAAACGGAGTACCATGGGTGAGGGCATGTGCAGACTATGACTTGTTTTTCTAGTGTGTAAGGAGGGTCTTGAAGAGCGATATGCTGGTGTTTAACAACTAGCTGTTTGGGGGAAAAGCAATATCTGTATATAGATAACTTAGACGTAAATAACTTAAAGATAATAAATAATAGCAAAATGCAGTAAAATTAAGAAGTGACAAGTTTTGAATATTGCATTTTTCAAAAAGCTTTTATTTTAAACTTTAAAAAATTATTTATTTAAAAAATATGTTTATTTATTTTAGAGAGAGCAGAAGGGGAGAAATAGAGAGAGAGAGAGAGAGAGAGAGAGATCATTAGTTGCCTCCCATACACGCACCAGGACTGGGGATTGAACCTACAACCCAGATATGTGCCCTGGTCTGGAATCAAACCCCCAACCCTTTGGTGTATGGAATGACACTCCAACCAATTGAGCCACACCAGTAAGGGCTAAAACCTTTTATTTTAAAATAATTTTGGATTTACAGAAGTTGCAAGATAGCACAGAAAGTTCTCACATACCCTTCCCCCAGCTCCCCTAGTGTTAGCATGTCACATGACAGGGGACCGTTGGTCAGAACTAAGACGAACATTGGTGTGATACTAACTACTCAGTTACGTGCAGGCTTTACTCGGAGTTCACCAGATCTTCCACGAATGTCCTTTTTCTGTTCAAGGATGTCGTCCAAGACACCACATTGCATTGAATTGTCACGTTTCCTTAGTCTCCTCGGGACTGGGACTGTTTCTTGGGCTTTCCTTGTTTAGTCATGGCCTTTGTTTTAATATAATTTATTTAATTATAGGTTTATTTTTGAATCAGCTACATATAGTCTCATAGCTTATTAAAGCATAATACCTAAAGAGCGCAGTTACAAGAGTCGCTGTTATACTGGCAGAGGTTTCTAGCACATGTCCGCAGGATTTGTCATTGGTCTTTGCTCTTCAAAGGTTCTGTTCATGTTCTGGAAAAGACTATCACAGCCACGCAAATCATACTGGCAGGTGATAGGAGGTGGGAGTGTAATGAGTATGTCCGACAATAGTGCAGACCGCAGGGACTACAGCGTGATAGGCAAATCGAACAGCGCAAAGCTTTATAAGGATGCATGTGTTAAGCAGCATTTATGTACCCAAAACCACCTCATAAATGTGACTAGAAAGACATGACTTAACAGAAGTTCATGCTAAACACACACTTAGGGGTTTTGGATTATCCTGCGTCTCTGTGTGTGTGTGTGTGTGTGTGTGTGTGTGTGTGTGTGTGTGTGTGGACACAGTGGGAACCCCAGGGCTGCCGGCCTGAGGTCACTGCAGGGGCATGATGCTTCCCAGATGTGATGGAGATATGGATGTTTTCAGGGACATATCTGTACAAAATGTGATAGCTTATCTAAAATTGGATGGCATAAGGATAATATAATGTTCAAGGGAGAATCTAGAATCAAAATAGCTTCTGCCTAGGGAGGTACAAAAGGGACCCAGAAAGGTAAGGCCAGGCAAACTCCCTCAGCCTACAGCCAGGCCTGCACAGAGGCTTATGTAAGTTTCCTGTGGCCAAGGGCAAGGGGGTGCCCGCAGGGTTAAAGGATACTCTCTAGGTAAGGGATTGTGTGACTGCAAGTACAAAGTGAGCCAACAATGTGATTTGACCCCCAGAAGCTTATTCAGGTTACTCCACATCCATAGAAACACAGTGTTCAGCTCAAATGAGTTAATAGTCTCACTCATGTCTACATTAATCAGCCAAAACTGGAGTATTATGGTTAATGCTGGACATCAAACCCTGACTGTTTTAAAGGAGGTGGCCTGAGTGGTCAGGGAACTCTGAGCAATGACATATGAGGAGCACGTAAAACACTGGGGCTACTTAGCCTGGTGAAGAAAGAGAAGATGTAGGGAAATTAAGATCACCGTTTCCAAACCTCTGAGAATCTCTGTTACATGGAAGAAAATTAGACTTGGATGACTGGGTGGACACCACAGAAAGACAAATTTTAGCATGAAATGCAGAAAGAAGAGCTTTTAATTTGAGAGCTCTCCAAAATGGAGTAAACTACCTTAGGCCAAAGCGTTCAAGAAAAAGCTGAAGGAACGCATGGCAGAAATGTCCGGAAGACGAGGTCTGTTCTGCTCTGACGCGTGTTTCCTCTAAAAGTGATTTAGCTCACACTCAGTTGCCCACTAGCAGGGTGATGTCAGTATGACGTAGACCTTATGTTGACATAGCCCTTTGATGTTTTGCACCATCAAGCAACCGTGGCCAAATGCCCCAACGCTGCTGAACGCAGAAACCATGGGGCGACTCAGTGCAGCTTCCAGCATGAGCAACTCCAGCTTCGTCTTCGTGGCCCGGGTTGATCATGCATTCCAACTCAGAAGAGCTTGTCCCATAGTTCTCCCCAATCTTCGTGATTTTTTCTCCACCAAACTAATGTTACCTTTTTAAAAAATTTTATTTTTTATTGTTTATTCTATTATAGTAACTTTACTTTTTTTAAAGGTTGTCTTTTTTCTTTTTTATTGAATTTACTGAGGTGACACTAGTGAACAGAATCATACAGGTTTCAGGGGCACAATCCCACAACACGTCATCTGTACACTGTGTTGTGCGTTCCCCACCCCAAGCCAAGTCTCCTTATCGCCCCTGGACCCCCCTACACCTCCCTACCCCTCCTCCCCTGCAAACACCACACTGTTGTTGCCCCTGTCCATGAGTTTTCTCTCTCTTTTTTTCTCAGTCCCTTCACACCCCCAGCTCCCAGCCCCCACCCCAAGGTTAAGTCATATTTACTACATACTATACTCACTTTCTGAGGATTTAACATTTTAAAAACCACGCTAGTGTTTTTCTGTTGTTGTTACTTTTGTTAATGCCCAGCTATCACATTGCACGTGTTCGCAGGGGTTTGTCCCTGTGTTCTTTTGCCCATTAGCCCGCACCTTTTTAGAGTGTGATTGGGAAGAGTAAGTGGTGACAGAACAGAATTGTCTGTGGGTGAGGGACTGGGTTGAGAGCAAAGGCTCTCAAGCCTGCCTGCACACCCTAATCACCTTGGGAGCCTTAAAAACACCAAGCTCCTGGGCCCCCCTCAGGGCATCCTGAGAGCAGAACCTGTGCCACTGGTTTTTAACCAGCTCTTTGCAGCCAGCCTGGAACCCTCTGAGAAACTGCGATTTGAAATCGCTAGATGGATGATGACCTCTTAGCTCTCAGTTCTAAGAGGCCACCTGCCTCCCCTGCCCTCTGTGAAGATGAGACTCATGCTATCCTTGGGATAAAGTAGCAAAATAAGCATTCCAGGGTGACATGGACAGCTGCCCCCACTGCAGCGGCTTCAGGAATCCAGCCCAGCCCCTGCGTTAGACTCGTAGGAATTTTGCAAGATAAGCATCTCTCGTTGAAATAGCCTTCAAGCCTTCAGGTCACAAAATTTTTCACACCACTGAAGTTAAGTTCTCAACTTTAAGTTAAGTTCTCAACAATTGTGTGTGTGTGTGTTTGGCTATTTTAAAGGTGAGTTAACCTGTCTGCCAGGCAGTCAGAAACTTAAACACATTAGGGACATTATGAGGCCAGAATGCAAATGGGGAGTAGGATGTTAATTTGTGAATATTTTACCCCAGTGAGCAGGGCATTTTGACATTATTGAAAATCTTTATGTGTGAGAGCTGTTACTAGTAAGGATGAAAAAGGGGAAGCAGATCAGCAAGGAGCTGTATGGGCTTTGAGCTGGTTATAGTTCTGGGACTTGCTTAAGTCAATTTTATGACCATTCATTTCAATATCCCAATTATAAAGTTTACTTCAAAGTCCATTTGGACGGCATCTGCTTCCCGCTTCAATCGGTTCTTCCCTCTCAGTCACTGAGATTCCCACTGTGACTGCTTAACAGACGGTTTTAAGCAGGCAGATCTTGAACTTTCCACACTGAATAGGGATCTAACTTTCTAGAAAGTAATCTATAGCAGTGAAATGTTTCCTCAGTCTTTTATTAAAACATAAAGAGGCAGCTGAGCTATAGGCCTGCTGCTGTTGAATTTGATAAGAGAAATGTCAGGGGGTTTAAAGAAGAAGAAGAAGAAGAAAAACCTGATATAAAGCTGTGCGTCAGTACTTTCTGCGAATTATAGGATATTTATAACCCATCCCAGGTTGTCTCATGTTCAGGCTTTTTTTGTAACCCTCCCTTGCATCCCTCAGATGCCTGGCAAAACAAATTTAAAACAGGAACCTTAACTCACAACTCAAAGATGAAAAATAATTCCTTTTAAACATTTCCTTGAAATGACTAGGCCTGTTCAAAATCTACCTTCAACTGCCAGTGAATTAGAATTGCATCAGAATGGCGAGTGATGGGTTTTGTAGTGAGGAAGATGGCACTTCACAGAGTCGTCACCACTTGCCTCAATTTCTTGGCTTTGTCTTCATGACAAAGAGCCATCCCCGAATGGTATCTCCAATACCATTCTAGAACTGTTCCAGTTTTCTAGAACAATGCATGTACAAAATCCTACCATATCGGATACATTTGTGTAAATAATAAAGGTGGCTGAATCTATCACTCTCAATAATAATAGTAATAACAATATAATAATAATAATAATGGAATGGAAAAAGGAGTGAAAGCAAGTCCCAGGTGGAAACAAAAACCCCTGCTAGCCTCCACTCTATGCAAGAGAGTGAGGTAAACACAATTTTTACTGAACCCCAAATTCTCTCAGGTGAGCAAGACCAGGTCAAAACTTTCAGTAGTCTCCAGTCTACTTCCTGATTGAAAGACTCTAACTAGGAACAGTCAACGAATGATTTCACAGTAAAGTCACTAAAAATATAAGCAAGCAAATAAGAGGAAAGGAAGAGTTGGGAGGGGAAAGAGAGAGGAGAGACAGAGAATGAGGATGGAAGGAGAAGGGAGTCCCTGATGTAGTATGCAGCAGCACCTTTCAAACATCATTGGAGAATGACTGTTCCTCTTCCAGGAAATGAAACGAAATGTCAAACATTTGGTTGCCCTTCTTCTACTGTATGGTGAGTTTCTCTGTTGTGATACATTTCCCCCAGAGTGTTACCACATTATTACCAAGCACTTGGTAGCTGCTCGGTTAATTGGGGAAGGTGGAGTGACAGGGTAATATTCACTTCTTTATTTTAAAATGTATTTTATTTTTTCAATATTTTATTCACATGTGTTATGAACTAAATTGTACCCCCTAAACTCATATGTTGAAGCTCTAACCCCAGTTTGACTATAGATAACGCCTTGAAAGAGATAAGTAAGGTTAAATGAGGTTATAAGGCTTTGGTCCTAATCCAACAGGACTGGTGTCCTTGTAAGAAGAGGAAGAGGCACCATACAAGTACACATTCAGAGGAGAGGCCATGTGAGCACTCAGCGAGAAGGCCGCCATCTGCAAGTCAGGAAGAGAGCTCTCAGCAGTAACCAACCCCGCTGGCACCTTGACCTTGGACTTCCAACATCCAGAACTATGAGAAAATCTTTTTTTGTTGTTGTTTAAGCCATCCCATCTGTAGTATTCTACATGGCAGTCTGACCAGAGTAATACAATAAGGTTCAAAGATTAAAAGCTAAAATAAAGAGTTTTCTTCCAACCCTTGTCTCTTTCTCAATTGATTATATCCACTCCTGCCTTTAAAACAGTAGGTAGAATATTCCTGAAAAACTTCCTTGTAGACTCATTGCTAATGTATCAGTGGTAAGTAACTGAAAGAGGAGTCTGTACCACAGCGATGTCCTTTTACCCTCACCCCGTGGTAACTTTCAATGTTTTTCATTTTAGAAAATAGATTGAAAATCTGTTTTCTCTTCCAGGTTGTCAGCAGCTGTGGGGACTATGAATGTGCTTGCCACTGGTGTCTGCTCCACTGATTACCAAGTCTGTTCAAACTGTTTATAACATAGGAGTCAGTAAAATCAAGCAGCCAAGCTATTCTGTATGAGGGAAGCTCCGGTGTCTCTTTTGCACTTCTCTCTCTCTCTCTCTCTCTCTCTCTCTCTCTCTGTATGTGTTGTACCACAGTTTTAATTTTTTTAAATTTATTTTTAATCATCACCCAAGGATTTTTAAAAAATTTATTTTAGAGAGAAAGAAGGGTGAGGAGAGAGGAGAGAGGGAGAGAGAGAGAAACATCCATGTGAGAGAGAAACATCAATCAGTTGCCTCCCCATACCTGCCCCAACCAGGGATTGAACCTGCTACCTAGGTATGTACCCTCACCAGGGATTGAACCTGCAAACTTTTGGTGTGTGATATGACTCTCCAACCAATTGAGCCACCTTGCCAGAACTCTCTTTTACCTTTCCAGAAATCTCTGTTTCCTAGTTTCTGACTACATTCTGGCAGTTGGGTTTGCCAGAAAAGTAATGTCTAGTTAGCGCTCTGTATTGGAGGACTGGTCAGTTGTGAGGACTGCTCACAACTGCCCAGTCCTCTGCACGTCAAAATTTACTGACTTTGCCAGGAGATGGCATCAGTTTGCCTGTGTCGTAGAGTTAGGGGTCTGTCATTTTTCGCCTTTGAGAATTTTACAAATGTCCACTTCTAAACCTGTAAGTTCTGTATTGCTCCCCAATGATTTTATATCCTTCCCTAATCATCATTGTAGAAAACTAGTTGGAAAAACATCCCAAAAATTAAATGAGGATCTCCTTTATTTCTGCATGAGCTTTTCTATTAGACAAGCATGTGATGTCCTCTGCAAGGGCTCACGGTGGGCAGAGCTCTGGCCGGGGGCCGGAATCTGATGGACCTTTTGACCTGCTGCCCCTAAACATTGCCGCAGATTAAACCCAGAAGCAAATGCTCTCTCATACTCATTCACAGTCCAGAAAGGGAACAGAACTTTCCAGTTCCTGAGTGTGAACTTAACCATACAACAAAATATAACTGTTTCCCCATTCTTTCCACTTAGGGACACCAGCCAGGCCTAGACATGTCGTTAGTCCTTGGACACACGAGTCTGGAGTCTGACAAATCTCAGTTCAGCTCTTGATTCCAGCACCGACTGGCCAAATTGAGTTCCAGGTCTGATTTTACTTATATGTAAAACAAAGATAGGATTTTACTAGTAGGTTTGCTTTGAGGACTAAGTGAGATGACACACGTGCAGAACTTTCGGAGTGCCTCGCAGTGTCGTAAGCGCTCAGTAGTTGTGCTTCCTTAATCTCCTGGTGTCCAGTGTCCAGCTCAGATTTGCCAGAGGTGAGCAACCTTTGGGCACTGAGATCAATTTAGGATAAAAATATTCATGCGTCACTTTAAAAATGGAAATTAAAAATATATTTAAGTCTCTTTGAAAGAATGAATATCCATACAAATTAAATTGCCTATTTTATTTAATGTAAGAGTGTTAGTGAGAAAATGGCATGCTTATTATCCACGAGAATTATGCCACTGCTCTCTAATTTTTTATCCTGAAATTAGCTCATGGGCCAAAAAGGTCATTTCGATCAGGGGCTGCTCAACTGTCATCACCTTGCTAAAGCTGACAGAACTTGACTGAAGAGAATGACCCATGTCTTGCCATCATCAATGAATCAGCAGGTAGCACATGAAAACATACTACATATATTTAATATTATTGCTTCAACTCCCGTGTTCTTCTCACAACACTAAGCACTTTGTTTAACAAGACCACATCCTTTTTATAAAAATGAGTGTACAAGAAATGTTTTTACAATGGTGGTCTAAGACCCTGATCATGTCAGAGAATTGTTTTTTGGGTTTTTTTATTGTATTTTTTTCCATTACCATCTAGCCCCTTTATACCCCCTCCCCCACAATCACCACACTGTTGTCCAAATCCATGAGTCCTTTTTCCTTGTTGCTCAGTCCCTCCACCCCGACCCTCCCCCATTTACCCGTTAGCCTGCTCTCTACCTATGAGTCTGTCTCCATTTTGCATGTTAGTTCAGTTTGTTCATTAGGTTCCACTTAAAAATTTCCATTTTTAAAGTGACTCATGAATATTAATATGTCCCAAATTGATCTTGATACCAAAAGTTTGCTCACCTCAGGTAAATCTGTGGCATTTTCTTTCTCTGACTGGCTTATCGCACTTAGCATAATGTTCTCCAGGTCCATCCATGCTGTCACAAAGGGTGAAACTTTCTTCTTTTTAAGGCCACGTAGTATTCCATTGTGTAAATAGTTGTTTTATCCACTCATCTACTTATGGACACTGGGGCTGTTTCTATACCCTTTTGAACTGTTGGTGGGAATGCAGACTGGTGCAGCCACTGTGGGAAGCAGTATGGAGAAACCTCACGAAATTAAAAACAGATCTGCTTTTGACCCAGTGATCCCACTTCTGAGAATATACCTGAAGGAACCCAAAACACTAACTCAAAAGAACATAAGCACTCCTATGTTCATTTCAGCATTATTTACAATCGCCAAGATATAAAATCAGAATTATTAAAATGCAGATTTTTGAGGCTGGGGTCTTCCTAGGAATATGCATTATTAGGGCCCAGAAATGATACCAAATTTAGAGAATTGTTGTCCTAAAACATACAGAGGTCACCTTTCCAAGCCTCTTACTTTAGCCTTCTGTTTTTTTCTTTTGCACATTTTCCCAACAAGAAGCCCCTGTAATGTTAAACTCAAACAGTGATTTCAAGTCCCAGGCCCCACCTGTTTCAGCTTTCCAAGTGGGATTCTGATTCCAGCGGTGCAGAGTGAGGCTCAGATGTTCTGGTGTTTCTACAGGAATCTGGTGATCCTGATTTGACTAAAGCTTTTGTGATGGCTCAATAGTTTTTCTGAATAGAAGGCAAATATTTTTTGTTAATCCTTTTCTTCAAAAGTAGATTACAGTATGTTTTACCCTACTGTGGCCTTAAAAAAAAAAACCTGACCTCGAACCTTTATCTGATAGACTACTTGACAGAAGGATAATGAAACATCTGGACACTTCGTGAGAGACCTAGAAATTTGTTTTGCAAAAATTTCTTAACACTCCAGGCTCTGGGTAAGCAATTCCCATTTCCTGCGCTGAGTTCAATCAGAAAGCTGTCCTAGTGCAATAATGCAGACTGGAGTAATCTGTGGCCCCGCCCTGCCCCACCTCCACAGCCGAAGGCCTCAGAGAGGCACCTTCCACTTTGCCTCAGTAAAGCCACGTCTTCCCCACCCTGGTCATCTTCCATGGCTACCACCTTGACTGGCTCACCTAATTTTTTTTAAGTTAAATGATATGGCTTCTATGTAGCTGGAGGGCCTCAATTATCTTAAAACCTCCCCTGGCTTCTTATTGGGTACTTTCAACAGTGACATATGTGAGGACAAGCATAGTTTTCTGAAGGTCCTTACCAAAGTGGAGCTCTTTTAAAATTACTCATGGCTCAACACCCAACTTCTCAGCAGTGTTAGGTGTCCTTGTTAGAAGAAAACCCAATGTTCAGCAATAGTTTATTGAGTCCTAGGTCTCCAAGAATGAGAATAAAGCTCAGGACTTCTCCTGAAATCATGAGTGGGAAACAAACACTTTCGTGGCTGTGATACAGCATGATAAGGGCTGTACTGTTGGGTGTGGGACAATGTGCTGTGGGAGCCCCATGCAGGAGATGCTTTTGTCTGCCGGGGGTGGGGGGCGGTGAGAGCAATGGTGGAGGCTCAGGGAAAGCGTCACATGCAAGGTGACAGCTGCATTTTGTTTGGCGATGTCTCCAATGTTTGAAGGCATCGTTTCATTCCTCAGTGTAGGGGTTAAGGGGATGAGTGGTGGGAGAAATGTCTACGTGTTCACTTTCCATCTTCTGTGGAGTCTTGACCTGAAAGTTGGCATTCTACAGTTTCATTTAAGATCAGTCTTATGGTTTTCAATTGTCGGTACTTTTAAGTGTCCCCAGTGACCTTTTACACTTTAGCTACATGCTGTGATGATGCCTTATGGCTATTGCAAATGGCCAAACCACTTGCCAAATTTTGAAAAGCAGATCATCACCGCTAAGAGTTACAAATGCTGTTTTGGCACCACATTCTTCATCTAAGGCAATTTGCCAGAACCCTGTGCATAAGTCAATAAGTTAAAATTATTTTTTATTTATTTTTAAAAATGATATTGTATTGATAATGCTATTACAGATGTCCCAATTTTTCCCCCTTTGCCCGCCTCTGCCCAGTATCCCCTTCCCTCCAGCAACTCCCCCTTACTTTGTGTCCATGAATTGTGCATATACCGTATTTTGCCATGTATAATGCACACTTTTTTGCCCAGATTTTTCAGAGAAAAACAAGGATGCGCGTTACACATGGAAATTAGTACTAAAGCATGGGTGTGCATTATACATGGCAAAATAAGGTAAGTTCTTTGGCTTTTCCATTTCCTATACTATTCTTGACATCCCCCTGTCTTTTTTGTACCTACCAATTATGCTTCTTAATTCCCTTAATGGGGGAACCTTTTCCCCCATTCTCCCCCTTCCCCCTCCCAGCTGATAACCCTCTGAATGATCTCTGTATCTATGATTTTGTTCCTTTTCTGCTTGTTTGCTTAGTTTGTTTTTTAGATTCAGTTGTTCATAGTTGTGAATTTGTTGCCCTTTTAGTGTTCATCATTTTGATCTTCTTTTTCTTAAATAAGTCCCTTTAACACTTCATGTAATAATGGCTTGGTGATGATAAACTCCTTTGGCATTACCTTGTCTGGGAAGCACTTTATCTGCCCTTCCATTCTAAATAATAGCTTTGGTGGATAGAGTAATCTAAGTTGTAGGTCCTTGCTTTTCATCACTTTGAATACTTCTTGCCTGCAAAGTTTCTTTTGAGAAATTAGCTGTCTGATGGGAATTCCTTTGAAGGTAACTCTCTGATTTCCTGTTGTTGATTTTAAGATTCTCTCTTTATGTTCCACCTTTTGCATTTTAATTATGTTGTGTCTTGGTGTGGTCCTCTTTGGGTCCAAAATGTTAGGGATTCTCTGTGCTTCCTGGACTTGTATATCTATTTCCTTCACCAACTAAGGGAAGTTTTCTTTCATTATTTTTTCAAATAACTTTTCGATTTCTTGCTCTTCTTCTTCTCCTTCTGGCATCCCTATGATTCAGATATTGGTACGTTTAAAGTTGTCCTAGAGGTTTGTAAGCCTGTCCTCGTTTTTTTTAATTCCTTTTTCTTCCTGCTGTTCTGATTGATTTTTTTCCTTCCTTGTGTTTCAAATTGTTGATCTGATTCTTGGCTTCATCCTTTCCACTGTTGGTTCCCTGTAGATTTTTCTTTATTTTACTTAGTTTAACTTTCATTTCTTCCCTTATGTTCTTGCAGTACTCAATTAATGCTTTGACCATCCTGAGCAACAGTGTTTGGAACTCTGCATCTTGTAGGTCAGTTATCTCTGTTTCATTTAGTTCTTTTTCTAGAATTTTGTACTGTTCTTTCATTTGGGCCATATTTATTTGTCTCCTCAATTCAGCAGCCTCCCCATGTTTGCTTCTGTGTATTAGGTAGAGCTACTTTGACTCCCTGTCTTATAAAAGTCACCTGTAAGTTGTGTGGGGTGGAGTCATAGGTAATCGCCAGGGCGGGGCAACCCACTTCACCACTTCATGGCTCTGTGTGTTGGGGGGAGAGCTCTGAGAGGGGACAGTGCCACTGCCTGGCTTCTGGAGGTTTTCCCAGCACTTGCCCCATTTCCAATCACTTCAGTGATTTCCCGTATGCAATTCGCACCCTTCCAGCTGTTGCCCTGGTGGTGACTCCCAGAGTGGGCTGGTTTGCATACATCCCAAGTCCATGCAGGCCCTTAAAACAGACTCTCCTGAAAATCGGGTAGTTTCTTCCACTGGCCCAACCCGCATTGATTTCACAGCCAGAAATTATGAGGATTTATCTTCCCAGTGCTGAAACTCTGGGATGTGTGGTCTGGTGTAGGACTCGGATCCCTTGCTCCCAAGGTATCCCTCCCCATTTTTATACACCACTCATGACTGTTGGACTGCTTGTTCTACTGCAGGCACCACCACCACTGCCAGGCTGCCTCTTTGCACCACACTTCATCTCCACCCATCTCTGTGACTCCACCCCTCTTACCCATCTGGATGAATGTGACTTCTCTAAATCCTTGGTTGTCAGACTTCCATATAGCTCAATTTTCTGACAGTTCTGGTTGTTATTTGTTTTGAGATATAGTTGTAATTCCTTCTGTGGTTGCACAAGGAAGCAAAGTGTGTCTACCTATGCCTCCATCTTGATGTATTAAGATTATTTTTAAAGTTCACCCGTGATCTAATGTTACAACCACACAGGGTACACACAGAGTCTAGGTAAGGCATCCAGTTTATATGCTAAGGCCACTGGAGAAGCCCAGGAATTTTCAGAGAAGAGTTAATTACTTCTAGAAGTGTTATATCTTTCACTTTCTTCCTCATGTCGAATAATTTCTCATGAACTCGGTACAGAGGTAATCTATGTGCTCTACCAGGGTTTGATCTGTAGTATCTTGAGACAAAAAAAAAAACACTTTTGTTGACTTTGCTCAGAATAATTTCTGTGAGCTCAGCACAGACATAATCCTCTCCCTGTCTGACTGAGGAATGCTCAAACTCCCTTCGTCACCCCAGGCTGTGTGCTTCCAGGATAGCACCAGCACTTCTGTAACTCTTGGTTCCCCTAAGTCTGGTTCACCATATGGAGTAGGCTGCACTTGCTTTTTTTTTTTTTAATCTTCACTGGAGATCACGCTTACTGATTTTAGAGAGAGGGGAAGGAAGGGAGAGAGAGAGGGAGAGAAACATTGATGTGAGAGAGAAACATCGATTGACTGCCCCTTGTATGTGTCCCCAACTGGGATCAAACCCGCAGTCCAGGCATGCGCCCTGACCTGGAATTGAACCTGCGGCCTTTTGGTTTATGGGATGACGCTCAACCAGCTAAGCCACACCAACCAGTGTGCTTACAGTGTTTAATGTTGAATGTGCACTATTTTATTTGATCCTCAGAATGACCTTGCAATGTATATACCATTATTACGTTTTAGAGGTGATGATGAAAGCACAGTGCAAAGGGTAGCCCACGGTTACTAAACTAGTGAGCAGCAAACTTGAGATTTTAATCAGAGTCTGTGGTTTCTAAAGCCTATTTTGTTAAGATTCATAAAATAATCTTTTGGTTTAGCTAAGTCCCTTGCTTATTTATATAAACCACTTTAAATTTATTAAGTATGTTAGTTAGAAATATTTTGGTGGCTATGACGAAAAAAGCCAACTCAAGCTAGTTTAATCTAAGATGGGAATGTATTGGTTCAATTGTCTGCAGGAGAAAGCCATGGTGCATGTGAGCTCAGGCACCCTGGAGCCAGGACTCTCGTTCTGCCACTCTGCCTGTCTCTCCTCTCCATCTCCTGCCTTTTCTCTTGGTGTACCAGATAACAAATGCTGGTGAGGATGTGGCGCAAAGAGAAACCTTGCACGTGGTTGGTGGGAATACAAACCGGTACAGCCACTATGAAAAAGAGCATAGAGGTTCCTCAAGAAATTGAATATAGAGCTACCATATGACTCAGCAATTACATCCCTGGGTATATAACCAAAGGAAATGAAACCATTATCTTAAAGAGATTATCTACTTTAATGTTCACTGAAGTGTTGTTCATAATAGCTAGAGCAGAGAAACAACCTAAGTGTCCATCAATGAATGGTGGATCAAGAAAAAAAGGAGTGTATATATGGGATGGAGAATCATTCAGCCTTAAAAAAGGAGGGAAATCCTGTCACTTTCAACAACACTGATGAACCCAGAGGCATTAAGTGAATTAAGCAAGGCAGAGAAAGACAAATACTGTGTGGTATCACTTGTATGTGGCGTCTTAAAAAAAAAGTCAAACTTATAGAAACAGAAGGAAGAAAGTGATTGTTAGGGGCTGGGTGGGGGAAATAAGGAGAGATTGGCAAAATGGTACAACTTTCAGTTGTAAGATGAATAAGGTCTGAGCATCTAGTGTATAATGTGGTAACTACACTAGTAGTTGACAACAGCGTATTGCAAAACTGAGGTTGGTTAAGACAGTAGATCTTAAATGTTCTCACAAAAAAGGAATACATATGTGAGGTCACTTGTGTGTAAAATAATGCAAAACAAATGTTTTTTAGACTAACTCTTTCCACTTTTGGGAAACAAAGCCTTCAGCAGTATCCATGCCTGGCTTGGGTCATATCTTCATTTTTAGACTCATGAACAGCGGCCAATAGAATGGGGCCCTACCACATGCAGCTCTCATTAAATCCTCCATACGTGGGTATGAGGGAGAGCGAAGTTCCCAAGAAGGGGGTTAGCATTTCCAGAAGGAGGGTTGCATGTCCCCGTACAGGGAGACTTCAGTGAGGTTACAAATAAAAAGTTCGAGCCACCTTGACCCTAATTTTATAAGGGGATCTGCTCATATAATTTTTGACTTACCATCTTTGTAAGAATAGAAATGCATTTACCACGTCCCTAATTTAAATCATAGTTTTTTATTATTTTTAATGCTCTAACCACATTTCCTTATGCTATATTGTACCCAGCATGATGCCTAGCACCCAGCAAATGTTCAGCCACTATTCTTGAATGTATAAATACATTTTACCCATTTTTACCTTTATCTGACTTCTCACTTGTGAAATAAAGCATTTAGCCCTATCCTGCTTCTAAAATAATACTGATATATTAAAGTGGTAAGAATTCTTGGGGAGACAACTTTACATATAAAAAGCAACTTTGTCCTGTCATTGAGATGCTTACCCACGACAGTCACAAACCTGGTTCCAACCCTAGCTCTGCAGCTTATCATAATGATTCGAACCTCACAACACCGGATGACAGGTGTGTGTAGCTGGAATAAAAGCCAGGGCAGGGCGTTTCACAGAAAGGACGCCAATGCACCAAACCAAAGTAACTAAAAGTAATTCAAGTTTTACCGAAGACTTAGAAAATACGTAAGAAAGTCTAACCTATAACTGATGTATATACTTAAAATTTTTCATTATTCTTCTTGTTCTTAATTCAATATTTACTGAATGTCTCCTATGTGTCAGGTATGCCTCTAGAGGGACAAGGTCCCAGGGCCCACAGAGTTTGTATATCTTCCATCCCCACAACCCCTTCTGCACCCTGTGCACTCAACTCTCAGCCTCAAACTCACTGCCAAGTCCCGCCAGAAAGGAGTCTTGATGTCCATGGCCTTCCCGTCCCTTTCAATGTTTTCTTTAGTCCTGCACTTTTTTCCAGTTCTTTCCCAAAAGTACTCTGATGGAATCTAATTACCCATAGGCAGCTATTACCCTTCCTGCATGTTGGTGGGGATGGGGAGGGGGAGGGGGATGGGGATGAGGATGGGGATGGGGATGGGGATGGGGATGGGGATGGGGTTGGGGATGGGAAGGGAGAAAGGGCTGCTCTGGGAAGAAGGGCTTTCCTTTAATACATGGGAGGTGTGGGGAGGGAGAGAACAGACTGCAAACACTTTATAGCAGTCCGCAACCTTTTTGGCGCCAGGGACCAGTCTCGTGGAAGGCAAATTTTCCACGAACTGGGCTGGGGGTGGGGATGGTGTCAGGATGATTCAAGTGCATTACATTTAAGTTCACCTCTTGCTGCTGCATGGCCCAGTTCCTAACAGGCCCAGATCAGGACCAGTCCACAGCCTGGAGGATGGGGACCCCTTTCATTTAACTGCATGACATGTTTTGTTGTTTTAAGTCATTTTTCCCTATGTTTTAGAGACCAAGAAAGGGGAAATATGAGGAGAAACACAAGAGTGGCAAAAGATCGTAGAAAATAAAAAAATGAATGGCATCTGTGAAATGGGAGAGAGAAGAGCTTCCAGAGTTCCGATTCCAGGCAATGTCTTTCTTAGCCTCACGATCTCCCTCTCAGCTCCCTAAGTGCCATGTGTGCCAGCCTTCCTCTTCCCTAGAGGACTGACATGCGGGTTCCTAGGGTGTAGTTTTCTCTTACCACTGTTCGCTATTGACGGCCTAGGCTTTAGTTTTGGAAAAGTGTATAGTGAAAGAAAAATACAGAAACAGGGGTTAAATGCAAAAGGAATCATGAAATTAGCTAGTAAATCATAGGCCTCCAATCGCATTCCAGGCTTTGGCGTCATTGACATTCTTCTTTAATCTATTGGAGCCTCATCTAGTAACTTCGCTTTCCTCAACCAGGCATCTCTCCCCCAAATATTTGAGAAGAAAGCTGACAGCTTTCAAACAGCCCATTTCCATGTACGTTGATGAAATCTACAGGCTTCATTTCATGGAGTCCAAAGATATTTCTTCCTACACACATAAAAAAATACCTTTGAATTCTTAAAGACAGTAAACTTTTATTGTAAAGAAATATATTTTACATTGCGTAATGATGAAAGCAGAACTGTCTTTGATTTGATACTAAAGCAGCATGAGGAGTCCACGTATATTTTCAAATCAACTTCAAAGAATTCGTGAAACCTGGGAAAGGGTGTAATAGCAGGCTGCCTATAGCTGAGGTGCGCAGAAGCTCATCACAGGGTTAGAAGAAATCGGTGTAAAACTCACCTAGGCATCAGAAGTGCCCTTTTATTGGAAAACTTTTGCAATTTTGGAGGTCCCTTATAATGTAAAGGCCTGAGTTGTAGTTTGGTTAACAAGCATCTAAATCTGGCACCAGAAGCAGTTGAGATTGTACAGTGTTCTTGCTGAGAGCTTCATCATTAGATTTTCTGAATGCCTTCTTGTTTTTAACAGTTGCCTTATTTGAATGGAAGCAGACTTTCACATTGCTGTCTAAATTAGACTGGCATCTTCAAGTATATTGGCAGTATTTTAAAATCTTATTTTTAAGAACATGTGAATTTGAAAAAAAGCAGTGATGCGAAGTGTTACATCAGGAAAGTTTCCTGCCCAGTGTCTGGATGTGTTCTATTTATGGCATTTGGCAAATAGATAGCTGTCACTCAAAAAAAAAAAGGTAGCTAATGTTCCAGTTAATCTAAAATACTTACCTGAAGTCTGATTTATTTTTTTCTAAGTTGGTCTGGAAACCAAGCAGTTTATACTTGGGGGATAAGCAGGAAGAAAATGAAGGAAAGTGTTTTTAGTAATTTAATTTAATTCCATATACTGGTACTTTAAAATTTACACTGAACATTAGAGAGTTCCTCAAGCAAATGCTGAATATTAGTTTACCATTTAACATTAGATTCAATGTCCTTAGGTACCCAAAATAGATTGCAGGTAAAACTATACATTAAACAGTCATTCTTAGTGTTAGTCAACTCTACTACCCAGGCCCAGATGCATCTTTATTTTGGAGCATGAGTAACCAAATATTGATGACTACCTTTGGTGATTAAAGCTCTTATCTCAGTCTGTTTGGGCTGCTATAACAAAATACCAGGGACTGAAATTTATTCTCACAGTTCTTGAGGCTGGGGGTTCAAGTCCAAAGTACCAGCCGATTTGGGGTCAGGTGAGGACCTACTTTCTGGTTCATGGATGGTACCTTCTCACTGTATCCTTATGTGGTAAAGGGGGCTAGGGAGCTCTCTTAGGCCTTTTCGATAAGGGCAATAATTATCTCCCAAAGAGCCCACCTGCTAATATCATCACATGGGACATTAGGTTTTCAACATATGAATCTGGGGGAGGTGCAGGCCTTCTGACCATAGAAGCTGTGGCTCAGAAGTCAACAGGAGTTAGGTGCTTGAGATAGAGTAGTTATTTGGGGGTTGGATCTGGAGCCTGTAATAATCTTTCATGGGGCTAGAGCGAACTAAAATTCATTTCCTTAGTATTTAAAATCTATCCTTAGTGTATAAATAGGGAGTTAAAAAGGACTAACTCTACTGGGCACTCTTGGGTGCCTACCCTTGATCCTTTCCCCTTCTCCCTTTCTATTTGAATTTTGATTTTGTTTGCACATCTCCTCCCCCATCTAGTCATCAGTCAGGAGACCCCATGAAGTCATGTGGGTTCATAGAGCCCAAGGGGTGGGCCTGATTGGCAGAACTATCAATCTCATTTCCTTTGATAATATTTGGTTTAGTGATGAACATGTGACTCAGCTCTGTGGATCTAGAAGCAAGTCTGCTGGGTGTGGGCTGGAAACTGGTTCTGAAGAACATATCTGAGAGAAAGTGATAAGAAGACATATTTCTCTATTCCTTTTAATGCTCTTGTGTATGGTTGTGATGCCTGGAACAACTGCAGCCATTTTGCTACCAGACTGAGGATAAGGCTCATATTGAGAAAGGCATAGTAGAGTTGGAAAGAACTTGGGTCTTTGATGATAATGATAAGCTACTGAATCAACTGACTACCTCTAGACTTCTTTCTTTATGAGCTAATATATTTCCCAATTGTTATACCATTGGGTTTCTTTTATTGCCAGCCAAATGGACCATAACTGATAAAACTTTCCAAGGGGATTTGGAGCCTTGGTTGATTCAGTTACTGAAATAGCTTTTCTAGTGCCAGAATGTAAAATAATGTGGGCTTCAACTATTCTATCAAAGACGAAAGCTGTATGAGACAGCTTAGTTGAGTATATGTCATTTTGAGAAAGATTCAAAGCTACTCTTAGTGATCTGGGCAATCCAACCAACTTCAGTGTCACTTATTAAATTGAGCTAAAAGCACCCCTATTTCTCAGGAGTGCTTTTAGAATAAATTCAATTACATAGTGTTAAAGTGCTGTTAGAAGAAAGATATGTCATTAATTAAAATAATGATAGACTTTTCCTGACATGTCTTTGTGTCCACAGAGGAACAAAGGTTTCTCACATTTCTTCTCCTAAATCTACAAGATAATCATGCTTTCATGCTATTGTAATGTCAGTGGTAGCAAACAAAAAAATCATTTGAAAGATGTATTCCACAGATCCATTTCTCCTATACTTGGACCAAATATTCACACATATGTGACGCATTAAATATGTAGAATTTCAGTACTAGATTTCTGACATACCAGGTGGGTACTCATTCAGTGACACTACACGAAAGTCCATAGAATATTTTTGAAGCAAATTTGAAGAAGTTAAAAATTCAGTTATTTTAAGAGGAAAAATATGTCATGCTTGTGGATAGAAGGCTTCAAATTGAAACATGCTAAATTTTCATCAGAAGGAGAATGAATGCTTTGGAATATTATATAGTAGTGAAAATTAACAAATAGGATCTACATACATTCACATAAATATTGTAGAGCATACATATGTAATAAACAGACAAAGCAGGTTGCAGAAGAATATATATAATATGATTTTGTCAAAAAAAGTATAGAACCGTATAATATGATACTATTCTTTAGAGATACATATATTTATACAGTAAGTATTTTAAAAACTCACGGTGATGATAATCACATTTAGGGTCACTGTTACCTCTGGGAAGAGAATGCAACTGGAGGGAAAGGCACATGGTACTTTAAACTTTAAATTATATTAGAAACATTTTATTTGTTCAGATAAGTAGTGAGTACATGAGTATTATTTTTATAACTTTTTTGTCTGAAATTTTACAGTACATTAAAGACAAAACAGAATAAAAATCTCATTTATTTCTCCCTGTTGGGAGTGACAGTTCTCCCAGCCATGTGAGGACAAGAGTCCCACTTTCAATTTCGAAGATTCTGGACTCCCCTTTCATTGTAATGCTTTCTGACTATATGGGGTGGAAACTTCCTAGTACTTATATAAGAGAGCTAGACAAACATGTGACTCTAATCATATTATCTGGCTAGTTTACTATAAGTTGTTAGTTTTCATTCATGTCTGATGTACTAGACAGTATTCAAGCAGGCCAGTTACACTATGTGGACACTCTTCCCCTTGCAAGGTAATTGAAATCATCTAAATCTTCTGTTTCTTTGGGCCCATTCCTTTGTCCCGCTGCATCTTGCTATAACTTCTGTTTTAAACTTCACACCACATCCCTTCCCTTCACGGCAGTTGTATTTATATTTGTATGACTATTATTTGTGTGATTATTTTTTTCATATCTGTCTTCTAGACAGGATTGCAAGCTCCAAAAAGGCAGAGAATTTTGGTTTTGCTCCCTATTGTATTCTCAGAGCTTAGTAAATTATATAGCATGGAAAAAGTGTTCAGTATAGACTGGCTGAATGGATTGAATAAAATATTTATGTTTGCATGACTTTTTTTTCCTCATCATAGCTTACTGACATCAACACTTCAAATTTTCCCCAGGAGCATGATAAAATGGTTTACTGTCTTCTTTTCCACCAAATCCCTCTGCTTTATTTTTCTTGAGTATTCTTGTCACTACGTGACAATTTTACTTTAGGTTTCTCCAAACTAAAGCCTGACTTGTGTACAGGCTGTATCAGCGAACATGAGGAAGGAAATGGGGAGACTGAGACAGCAAAAGGGAAGAGCCAGTGGTGGAGACTGATAGCAACATCCACATGTGTGGGGAAAGGGCTTGGAAGTTTATACCCTCAGTTGACTGGCTCATCTTCATTCCCTGCTATAACCTGAAGGGGACAACTGAGTGGGTTACTTGCAATTAAGTGCATAAAATCAGCTGGCCACTCTTTCATTTTTCCTTTACATTTTGGAGACATAGTGAGGCATAGTTGTTGAGATGTAGACTGAAGATTCAGTAGCCAGATGTGGTTCAGACAGACCTAGGTTTGAATCCTTCCTCTTCCAATTCACTAATTAGGATGCTCTGGGCAGCAAGTTATAAAACAAAAAACAAAACAAAACAAAAAAACTGACCCTGACAAGATTAAAGAGTCAGAAAATATATTGACATAACTGGAATTTCAAGGTCAAATGGCTTTCAAAGTTGGCTTAATCCAGTGTCTCTGATTCTTTTTACTGTTTCTTTTCTGAAAATATTTTATTTATTTATTTTTAGATGGAAGGAAAGAGAGGGAGAAAGAGAGGGAGAGAAACATCAATGTGTGGTTGCCTCTCTTGTACCCCCTATCGGGGACCTGGCCCACAACCCAGGCATGTGCCCCTACTGGGAACCAAAGAGGCGACCCTTTTGTTCACAGGCCAGCACTAAATCTACTGAGCCACACCAGCCAGGGCTCTTTTTTCTTCATATTTCCCTCCCTCAAGAAGTCCATGCAGTTTCCTCTGACAGTTTTGTCAACAGATAGGTTCCTGCTTTGGTGACTGCGTGCACATTGCCTTCCCAGTACCTGCCTTTTTTTTCTTTTCCAGGAGAGCTCAGATTTTGTCAAGCATTAATCTTTCTATATATTCAGGGAAGTTTGACCCTCCACCGCCTAAAGGGGAATATTAATTAGCCTAACCAAGCATGGTAATCCTGTTCTTCTTGCTAGAGTTTGGTTTATTCATAGGCATGTGATGCAGCCCTGGCCAATGAGAAACACGGAACCTCCTGTGACACCCAGGACGGTGGCAGCAATCCTGAGGAGAAGATTAACTTAAAACCCCCTACCTACCTGTAGGCCTTCTGTTCATGAAACAACTTTTCCTAATTTGTAAGCCAGTCTTAGTTCAGTGACTTACTTGCTGCCAAAAATTGTCCGTATACCATGGCAAAATCCTGTTCTTCCGATCTTTGTATCTGCAAATCACCATGGTCAGAGAAAGAGTGGGTATTTCTTACAAGGTCCATCTCTTACAGGGGAGAAGACTTTTTTGAAGCAACCCCAAGGCAACCTTTCCTTGTGTCTCATTGGCCCAAATGGGATCTTATTCCTATCCTTTTGTTCGAAGAAATGCCATGTGCTAATTGTCGTAGGCATCGAACCAATTACTGGGTTGGGGGGATGGGACTATTTTTAGATGCAATAGAAGACTTTTCCACAGTGCAAGCTGACTACAAGAGGCAGTGTTAGAGACAGGACAGTGAGGAGGATGCTGAGTAGGCCGACTACATGTTTTTTTTAGACCACTTGCAAACTGCATCTGTAAAATTGCAATAGTAATTATACCGTCTTCATGGGGTTGCTGTATGCCTTAAATGAAATAATACCCTGCCTGGCATTTAGTAAAGTGCTCAGAAGGTGTTTATGATTATTGCTGTTGATGATATTCAGAAATCCTAGTCCCTTGCCCAGACCTTTGGTCTACAGCTGGTACTCAAAAAAACCTATATTTTATTCCATATTTTATAGTTCAGCAATTTTAATAGGAAGAAACAGAGAATCACTCATTCAGCATTCCTCAGGATAGGGGATTTAACAAAGGGCTACAGATAAGTTGAAAAGTTACATCTCTTCTTCCACTTGCATTCCTGCTTTGACAATGCTAATTCTTCTTGAGGCACTGCAAGTGCCTCTTATGAGTAAAGAGAAGCACACAAATAAGGAAACGCAGGGAAATAAAGCACATCAATATACTTAGGAATACATCATCCTTGCCAGAGCTGTCCTTGATAGAAATAGCTGAAAAAGCACCCAGTTGATTTGGTTGTCACTTTGAGCCATGCCACGCTACTGACATAGGTTACTGTCCTACTCTTAGTTAGGTGTCCACCCTGCTTCAACCAGCTGTAGATGGAATCAAAGAGTCCATAATCTGTGGAATTGTGGGGGGTCCAGTAGGCAAGTCATTTATTCTGAGTCTTTCCCAGGCTATGAAATCCTCATTGTGATCATTATTCCTTCCAACTCCCTTGAGGACGTTATTTGGTATTTTCCCCATCCATACCACCACCTCTTTTTTGTTCCTGAAAGTGCAGATTTCCCCAATATATAAACTAGAAATGCATGAGCTTTCCCAACCCACATTGTAGCAAAGGCAGAGACACATGACCCTAATGTGACCAGTGGCACTTGAGCTCTGCTCCTGAGCTCTAGAAAAAGTTTTCCTTACTAACACACAACAAAGAAAATTTTTTTGCCATAACTTGTTATATCTGAATATAATGCCTACAACTTTGGTAGCTATTTTGCAACCAAAAAGAGTGAATGCTGATGATGTGCTGAAATCTGACCAAAAAATACGAAAAACGCTGGGTGTAAGACTTTGTGAGCTGTTGCACAAACCCTGGAACCGCCCTGCTTCTGGGCTTATTGTTATGTGATCCATTAAATGACCTTATTTATTTAGACACTTTTACCCCGCCATTATGTTCCTTGAAGCCATCTCCCTTTTCTGTTCTTACAATCTACTCACCACATTCTGTTTTTATTCCATACATTATCTAGTATGTACTTCAGGCTGATATACTATCTCCTGCCCCAAAGTCTATTGCTTAGCATTGAATTTCCATTGTTCCCATTGGTTGGTGCACAGTCCTTGGGTCAGAGTTCCGTCAATATTACTGAGCACTGATTATGTTTTGGGCACCATAGTAAGGACTAAAGATGCATAAAACATAGGTTCTATCTTTGGAAAGATGTTTGTATATTGGCAGACATCCAAACAAACAGATAACTCAAAATAACATAACAAATTCATGATAATGTTATACACCAGGAATTAAGTAGGGTCAGAAGACTTAAATGACCTCTATCTGGCTTCACTAATTTTAATCCTTGTTTAGGGAGTGAAAGTCAGAAAATGGGGACCCACTGGGGGCATATTAACATTAGCTCGTCCCTCACTGCTATTTGGACACTTTTATTCATGTCTGGATGAATCCTTCTTTCACTATTTACAATAGTTGTTGAAATTCTTTTCTACTCTTTGAGTCTTAATCACATCACTCCCAACCCACATCATTGTCCTTCATCTGAACAAATGACCTTGACACTCATTTTGCTGAGCCATCAGGGCTTGCTACCCCATTGCTTTGGCACTCCTTGCATTTACTCCTGCCTTTGAGAAAGTGCCCTTTCATCTCACCAAGGCTAATCCTTCCTCCTTCCTCTGGGCCATTCATTCAATATTCACTGAGTGCCCACTAAATGTGATGTACTGGAAATAGCAAGATAAAAATGATACAGATTTTGCTTTCAGAGAGTAGATACACATACACACACACGTATACACACACACACATATACACATATATATATACCTAGCCTTGGTCTGACACATAGTAAATGTTCAGAAAATGTATTTTTTATTTTTCCTGGATCCCCTTCTTCCCCCATGCTTTGGTTTAAATTGTTCCTTTTTGGCAGCATCTTCCCTATAGTCTAAAGCATACTCAGGTGTCCCTTTTCTCATTAAAACCTTTCCTTGATCTTTTTACTTCCTGAAGTCAGATCTGAATCCTCCTTTACCCTTGATCTCTGCCCAACAGCTTCTCTTCTCTCCATTTACTCCACCCTCACCTTTGTTCACACCCTCATCACATTTTGCTTGAACCACTGACTAGCATCTCAGAGTCTTCTTACCTTTAGTGGTTCTTCCTCCAATCCTTCCTCTGCTTAAAGCACCACCATGATTGTGTTATCTTCTGGCAGGAGTCTTCAATGAATTGTCATCCTCTAACAATGAAATCTGTCATCTTAGGCTCCCTGATAGAGTCTTGACATGTCTTTCCAAATGTGCCTCACCTTTCCCTACACACAGGTACTTCTCCATTCACCTGGATGCATGTCCTCCTTTCCCACTCTCTGCACTTAACTTTGTTCACTTATTCTAGTAAATCATCTGCCAGCATTCCCAACTGTGAAAAATCTTGGTTCTCTGTTTTCTTGTGTTAATGTCTTGGCTAAGAGTCTTGAATAGTGGGAAATTCAAGCATCCTCACAGGACAATAGAGGTGATAGTTTAAGCTGGGAAAAATTGCTGTGCCTTCATTACCTAATAAGGGCTTACACGCCCATGCATAGAGTGACCCAGCTACGTGAAATGGTGGGAGCTAATGGACCTGCAAGGAGAGTTGAAAGTGATGGGGTTAGAATTGGGCATTTCATTTAATAAACCCTGGATTCTCATGGTTTTTCAATCAATGCTATTTGAAGCTGTGGTTATATTAAAGTTGCATTGCATTCTGAACTTAATTTAAACCACACAATGCCATGGAGTGGTCCACATTAAATCTCATCCATGCTGTTTTTATTGGGCTGAAGTTGCTCAACTAGATCTATTCCTGGAGTCCTTGGGAAGGTGTATCCATTGTGTAAGCATGGCTAAGTCATTTATTAAATATTCACTGCTACATTATGGAGGGTTTCATAGTGGGAGGTGTGACTGAGGAAACTAATTTTACTTGTGTAGCTTATTGGTCACCAAATTCTTTTATTTTTTTAGCGCATCTCAAATTTCGTAAATAAGAGAGTTAAATAAACTTAAAATTTTTAAGGCTGACAATATTAAAAAAATTATTATAAAGTAGTACATGTTTACTTATTAATTTGAAAAATAAAGAGAATAATACAAAATTGAAATTATCACTAATACCACTAATACTTTTAGCCTAGAAAGTCTCTTTGTGAGTGGGTCTATAAAAGCCAAGCTATTTAAAAAAATTTTAAGCTGTTGAAAATGTTTATTTAATATATGTAATATTTAAAGTTTATATATTGAACACATATAAGGTACATATATCTTTAGGGTGTGCAGGTATATATCTTTACATATTTTATAAATATTTTAAAGTACATATATCTTTAAGAGGTCTATCTGTGTATATATGTATATAAATATCATAAAATATGTTAAAACAGTTTGACTTTTGTCTATATTTGGTTGGATTAGACAGATTTCATCTTTTATTATTAGACATTTTATTAGATTTAATAAACATGACATTGTTTTCCAAAAAGAAATTGATTTGAAATATACATATTTAAATCTAAATGACCAATTTATGTCTTTCATGAAAAAGTATTAAACCTAAGGAAATGATTTTTTTTTGCAGTGTGGTTTCTTGTTTTTACTTAGAATATTTACCTGGTTTGAAACTGAGCATTAGTCCTCTGGTTTTGCCTTGTGTTGTTTGATGTTCAGCTGGAGAATAACTTGCCTGGGGCCTTCCCAAGCCCACATTGAAATCATTTCCTTGTCTGGTGATTTTATGTCAGAAAAGTTCTTTACACTTTTATCGCATTTGCTCCCTGGCGCAATGTTCCCTCGCTATCTGGGGATCTTTTGTAAACACACATTTATGAGCATAAGGGTGGTAAATTGATTGTGGAGAATTCCCTTTATACATATAGAGGAAATGCTTTTCAATAATATACACCTTCTAAGCCTAACACCACCAAGAATATAAAACTTCAAATCCCTAGTCTGTGCAAAGGTGTAATTATCTGTGAAACTAGATATTTTTTTTTGAGTCAAAACAGAGTTTGGTCCCCATCACCTGTAGGTAATTAGCTGGGAATACAGGGTACATCTGGCCATCCTTTTAGAAATCAGTCTCTGTTACACAGAACAAATAAAGTTTCTGAGCCTGAAAACCACCCCCTACTAACCTTGGTGAAATATCAGTAGTGCTCACAGCAGCTCTGCTTTGATTAAAAATTAATGGTGATGTGGGCACTGGGAGTTAATTATGAGCTGTGAAATTTATGTCTGATACAGTAAAGAAATAATAAAAACTGTGCCTGCTTACAATAGATTATTTTCATTGCATTTTGGATATTACCTCCATATGAAAATGGTTTAATTGATTTCAATAGCTTTTTTTTGTTATTTTTTAAAAACAAACAACATTAACTGTATGTTTTGCTCTTCTATGATTAAAAAAGTACTCAAATGGTATTTTCTTCCAAATAATTCTTTCTAGGAAAACTGGTAATATATTCTTAATTTTGCTGCCAATTTGAGTAAAAGAATGTTTATATCTTATTGAAAGTTTAGAACAATGGCAATGAAATCTGAAGAGATTTGTTATTTGCTACTTTCTGTTACTTATTTAATATTTGTTTCATTTAATTATTTGAATTCCATGAAATATGTTTTGCATGAAATAATTCAGTCTTCAGAAACAGATGCTTGGGAAGATATAAAATAATTCTTTTGCCTTGGGAATTTTTCCTCCCATTTTTCACGATTTGGTATTTGGTGTTTTTCCAAGGCATTCTAGATGTCTAATGAGGTCTGGGAAGGATGAGGTGACTGTCACACAGGTAGCGTTAATTTTTACAAATGGCTTCCTTCAGGATATGCCCTCAAGGTCTGACTACCCTGTGCATTAAAATCAAAAGCTCAGTATACGGTTCTTATGTCCCGAAATATCTGCAGGGCACAGTTTCTTTTGTATCCCTTTCTGTCTTCCTGCTGCCTGCCTGCCTTCTTTTCCCCTCTCCTTCCTTCCTTCTCCCTTTCTTTCCTCCCTTTCAACCTCCCTCCCTCCCTTCCTCTATCTTCCCTCCCTTTTTTCTTCCCTCTTTCTGTTCTTCTGCTTCCTTTATCAATTCAATCATTTATTCATCTACCATTATCGATTATCTTCTAGATGTTCATCATATTTGTTCTCTGTGGGAGGTGATCAGAAAGAAAAAGCTCTGAGCTGTTCTTTAATTATTCTAACCCTTATGGGTTAGGGTTATTATACTTAGCTCCATTTAAGAAATTGAGGCTTAGAGACACTAAATCCTTGTCTGTGGTCACTGAGCTAGTGAATGGCAGGTCAGGATTTTCTTTTCCATCTGTGCCTGCCTTGGAGTGAACCCTCTTCCTATGTGTCAGAGATAGTTCTGAACTCAGATCTGTCAATTTCCAGAATGTAGCATTCTGCTACACTATTCTGCATTCACGCCCAAGATGGGAAAATGTGAGGAAGAGGAAGTATTGGCTAATTTAAATAGAATCAACTAAATGTTAGGTGAGTCCGTGGATGATAAAGTCTTGGGGAAATCTATGTAAGAATAAGTACCATATTTAAGTGCTATTAGGTCCAGGAAATGTTTACATTGTTGTCTCCAGTTCTTATAATAACCCTACAGAGGCTGCCCCATTTCTGGTGGAAAACTGCCCCTTATTTTAGAAAGATTATCTTGCTGAAGATCACAGGCTAGTAAGAGGTTGGGGATTTGAATCTAGATCTGTTTGATTTAGGTTCTTTCCATTACAACGCATGATCTTTGGAGGATGAAGTCAGAGAGAACAACCTGTTATCCTGAGAGAAATTAACTAGGGACTCTCATACGTATTTTCTTACTGAGTTCTTAGCACGGGCCGAGCAACTGAGCTACAGTAAGAAGAGACAGACAGATTCTCCCCTCATAAAATCCTACTCTCCAGTCCTTCTAATACTGAAGCCAAAGCTGTCTTTAGCCCTGCCTATGAGAACATTTCTTACCTACTCATCTATTTTGATTTAAAATGGTGCCTAATAGGGGTGTATTTCTGAAAATATTAATTAAGAGGCCAGTTTTCTGTTTTCATTAAGGACAAGGGCATTTTTTGAAGGGAAGAAAGAATAAAAGTTCAGTGTTTATTTAACACCAACTATCACATAACCATGGGAAGAAAGTCAGCTTTGATATGGAGTTTTGTGTTTAGGTGTTCAGAATCCTCTAGTTAAAAAAGTCTTTTTGAAGTTGTTATGGTTACATTTTATTCACAAAGGTGAAACAATAGAGGAAGTGGCCTAAAGAGATAATAAAGGTAAAAGCTACATGCTCACTTCAGGGTAGGCACTGTGCCATCTATTTACACTTATAATTTAATGTAATCCTCATAACTACTTTAGAAGGATATAACCTCACAGTTCCAATTTCACAGAGAAGACTGAGGCACAGAGAATTCAAGCAATATGCCCGAGGTCACACAGAAGACTGGGGATTTGAACCTAGGCAATTGATGATCCAGGTTGACTACGTTCACTTAACAATTGCTCATCTGTCCCCTAATTTTGCTGACATAAATACAATGAAGCATTCATTTTGCTTAATTTAATAGCTCCAAGCCCTCTAATGTGTCAACTTATTCATCAATTTATTGTCATTAAACATTTATTTAGCACCAGCCACATGCCAGACCTCTTACTAGGTGGGCAACATACGCAGTGTTTGTTAAAAGCTAAGATGATGTTTGTTTTCCAAGGTTTTTTATTTGAGTCTTCTCAACGTTTTATCCCCTCATAGTCTTTCTGCAGAAAACGTCAAGCTCTCTGCAGAATACCAATGAGTTATTTCTATTCTTTTGTATAAGGCATAATTCAGATTATGGAAAGGGTCAGTTGCATAAACCTAAATTTAGGTATCATATAAACATGGGGGATGCATTCAAGTTCTAGTTTTTATAGCTTTCTAAAATCCATGAGTCATTTTTGTGTCTTGGATTAAAAACTATTATAATAATAATTTTATTATTATTTGCAAGGTGATCAGAGGAGAAGGCAAGAATTGAGGCCACAGGCAGCAAAGATCCATGCAAATGCAATGCAAGGCCTTGGCTAGGATGGTTGTGGGCAATGAGACGGTGGTTACCTAAGGGGCACTGCAGCGTCCCTCCTGCAGCAGGGAGCTGGGGCTAATCTGAGATGTCTGTTTTCAGGCCGCTCTTCACTGCTTTGATGTACTGGATCTGCATGTCATTCCCAGCTCTGATCTCCAACATTTGATTGTCAGTAGGGCCGCGGGGGGGGGGGGGGGGGGGGGGGGAAGGGCACCCTGCTGCCTCTCACTTCCAGCCCTTGGCCAGCCCCAGGCT
The DNA here is from genome assembly GCF_022682495.2 of Desmodus rotundus. Taxonomy (NCBI): domain Eukaryota; kingdom Metazoa; phylum Chordata; class Mammalia; order Chiroptera; family Phyllostomidae; genus Desmodus; species Desmodus rotundus. The sequence goes on from NC_071389.1 coordinate 54,091,324, forward strand.
GATTGTTTAAAAAAAAAAAGTCTGTCTTGCTTCTCCACAGATGGAATGTTTTACGTGAGAAATAATCCAGCTGAATCTTTGCTCCACAGTTTGAATAAGAATGAACTCACCTTTAACTGGAACATAATCAACAAGAGAAAAAAGCAAACAAAATATAACCAGAGACATTGAAGTTAAGAACAATCTAACAATAGCCAGAGGGGAGTGGGAGGGGTCAGTGGGGAGAGGGGTTTTCAGGAGCTACTATAAAGGACACATGGACAAAATCAAGGGAGAGGGTGGAGGTGGGGGAGGGAGGTGGGTTCGGCTGGAGTGGGGTGGAGGGGTGGGGAGAAAAGGCACACAACTGTAATTGAATAACAATAAAACTTAAAAAAAAAAGAATGAACTGCCTGCCCTGTGGTTTAGTAGGCATTCGGGTCAGGAATGCACTATGCTGTCAGAAGAAGAGGCAGTTAATGGTGGAAGTTTGTGAAATCTCAGTTTTGGGGTGACACAATATGGTCTGGTAGTGTTAAGTACTGATTCTAGAGTTAGACACAAGTTCAAGTAGTGATATTGCTATTCACAAGCCACTTCTTTGGGTCTCAATTTCCTCTTTTGTGAACTCAAAAGTTGATGCAAGTGAAAGAGATAATGAATGCAGTGTTTAGCATATTGCCTGATACAGGCTGAGTACACAGTTAATGTTATTTTTTACTATTGTTATTTTTGCCTTTATTTCATGGAAAAGGAATAAGCATCCCACTTCCGTTTTTAAATCTTCCCAAGAGGCGTGGTTACCAGTGTCCCTAGAAACAGCTAGTAGTGTTAACCCCTTCACATCAGCCCCGTGTCCAGGGGAGCTAGGTGATCATGCTTTGCCCTATGACCACAGAACGGTGTAAGAGGCCCTTCAACAATGACTGGCTTTCTCAGCGAAGCCTCCACTGACCACCTTATGGTACATTTCAACGCCTCTTCTCCCCCATCTTCTATAGGCCTACCCACTTTTGACTGCTTGATCTATCCATTTCTAAAAGAAGTATTTTTAAAATTATACTTTGATGTTGAATTTTTAAATAGCTGTGTGTCATCTTGTCAGTTTTGATTTTAAATGCTTTGTAATTATATTGTTAGAAACACAAAAATTCACACTTGTTTTACTCTCTTGGTGTAATTTGCTTTTTATCATTATGTACATTCCCTCTTTAACCCTAATAGTACATTCTGACTTAAATTTTTCTTTTGCCGTAACTAATATTGAAACATCAGGGTTTTTTTTTTTTTTCTGTAGAATGAAATAAAAAAGAACGAACTAGTAATACAGACGACATGGATGAATCTCAAAAACATTAAGCTGAAAGGAGTGAAAGAAGCCAGACACAAAGATTGCAAGCAGTATAATTCCATTAACAGAACTCTAGGGGAAAACAAATAAATTTAATTTACAGTGACTGAAAGTAGATCAGTGGTTGCTAGGGGACAAGAGCCAGGTGGAGACATTGATTAAGAAGGGGCACAAGGAAGTCTTTCCTGGCAAGGAAAATATGCTGTACCTTGATTGTGGTAGTAGTTACAAGGTTGTATTTATTTGTGAAAACTCGACAAACTATACTCTTAAAACGGATGTGTTAGTGGCTATGTGTTAGACCTCGGTCCTTGAGTTTGGCTAAGAAAGAATTCAGAGCCAAGCACTCCAATGCAAGAAGTTTATTTAGAAAGTCTCAGAGGTAGAAGTGAGCCAGCTAAGCTGTATAGACTCAGGAAACAAGTTAGAGAGGCAAGTTACAGGGCTCTTGGAGCTTAGGAGAAAGAAAGCAAAGGTATGCACCTGAGAAAGAACGTGCAGGCGTGCTCTGCAGCGGTGTCCAACCCATGGCCCAAGGGCCCAATGCGGCCCAGGATCGCACTGAATGCGGCCCAAAACAAAATCATGAATTTACTCAAAATGTACTTAAAACGTTACGAGATTGTTTTTGTTTTCATTAGTGTTTGTGTAATTAATGTGTGACCCAAGGCAACTCCTCTTCTTCCAGTGTGGCCCAGAGATGCCAAAAGTCTGGACATCCCTGTGAGATATATATATATAAAATGTATACACACACACACACACACATAGAGAGAGAGAGAGAGAGAGAAGGCACGAACACACTGGGTCCTTTGCTTAGGGGAGGATTTTGGTCTCTACTGATTGGTTGGCACTAGGTTGGCAGGGCTCATTAGTCATTCTGTCTGGTCCTGATGTCAGCCATTGCATTGCTTCCTCTGGTTTTGCTGCTTTTCTGGGCCTGGAGCTGAAACACAACTGAGGCCTAGACATCCTGTCTTCGTGGTCAGCCGACCTGAGGCTTTGTTCCTAAGATGCCGGTCAGAACCTCATGGTGCTGAGGGCTTAATGCTTAAGGGAGTGGTTGTAAGGGCTTGCATGGGAGTCTTATGAGGCTGTTCTCCAGCCCCCCTGTTCCTCCTCTAAGGGGGTCTAGTGCTAGGGGAGGAAAGGTCACCCTGGGGGCAAGATCCTAGCTTATTATAGTGGTTTTCTCTAGTTTGCCCATCGTTAGGTGCCCTAGACTGTGTGCCCTGGTGACATCCCGTACCTGGCCTATTGTTCCTGCTCTGCTCATTCCTGTTTAACTGCCTACTCTATCAGATGCACTTTATTGTACATAAAACATGTTGCAATAAAGTTGAGCAACAACAAAAAAATCTGCTCTGATGGTTTCTGTCCTTTACCACAGGAGGATTTTTCTGGCCTTCATTGTGATCGCAGTTTAGTAGCACACAGATTTCAAGGTGGGTAGTCATTTTCCCTCACCCTTTAAATATGTCATTCTATTACCTACCTGTTGTTGCTGAGGGGAACTCAGGCATTCGGATTGCTAACGTCTCTTGTTTTCCTCCTCCAGTGCCTGGAACATTTTTCATTGGGGATGTTGTCCATTTCACTAAGATGTTGTGAGTGTAATTTTTTTTTTTTAATCCTGCTTGAGGTTTGGTGTAATCTATAAATCTGATCAATTCTTTCTTCAGTTCTGGAAAGTTCTCATCCATTATGTCCTTGGATATTGGTTCTTCATCATCTTCTCGGTTCTCTCCTCCTAGAATTTCTATTAGATATGTGTTCGACTTTCTTATTTTAACTTTCCAGTTTCTTAATATTCCTTTCATATTTCATATTTTAATATGTATATTGCTTTGTGCTACACTTGTACTGGAATAATTTCTTAGGTCTATCTTCTATTTCATTAATTCTATTTCTACTTGTTAAGGATTTTTATTTCAATGAATATCATTTTCACTGCTAAAATTTCAATGTAATACTTTTCAAATGTGACTATTTGTTTCTTATACTCTTCAGTTCTCATTTTATGTCTTGTGTTTCTTACCTTTCACCCTTTAAATGTGATTATTTGTAAGTCCCTTTCATTTTCTTCCATTATCTCAGGTTACAGTGAGCAGTTTCCACTCTCTGCTATGTCTACATCCTGTTTTCCTACGTGGTTCATAATTTTTTATTGCAAGTTCATTTTCAGCAGGCTTTGTTTTTCATGTAAGTCCCTTAAGGCTTGGGTTATGGAAGTGGTTTTGAGTTTGTCTCTTTGAAGTCCCTAGAGGTTTCATTGGTTCTGGCCTAATTTTTATGTTAAACTCCTATGGTAGATTATGTTTCCAAAGAATGCTAAAACAATAACTCCCCTCCTGCAAACTCTTTTGCAACATGATCTTCCCACTCCCCCAAGAGGTGGAGTTTATTTTTCCTCCTGATTCTGGTCATCCCTTTTCCTGGGGTTTGACAAATAAAATGTGGCAGAAGTGACATCGTGTAACTTCTATGACAGGGCCTTAAGAGATTCCCAGCTTTCACCTTCATCACTTGGGATGCTTCTTCTTAGAAGTCAGTCATTTTGTTACACACCTGACTACCTTAAGATCACCATGTATAAAGAAGCCCACATTGTCTACACATGGAAGCAGAGACTGAATGGAGGAGCACCAAAGCAATCAAACCTGTGAATGAAGATTTCTTAGACCTTCAGCCTCACTCAGCCCCATTGAGTCATCAGCTACAAGCAGGGGAACGAATGACCCCAGCCTCCAGTGGAGCCAAAGAACCATTTAGCCAAGTTCAACCTAAATCCCTAACAGATCACTAGCAAATAATTTGAATCTACCACCCAGCCTTGGGAATCTGATTCTTACACTTGACTTCTTCCCATTAATGGTACAGGTAGAGGGCAAGGTGTTTTCTCACTGCCTTATCTAGTGGGTACAATTTTTCAAATACATCTTCCATTGGGATCCTTCTGTGTCAGATCAGTTTATTGCAATGACTGGAAATTCGTCCTCACTCACGGGGACCCAGCTCAATTCTGGGCCCTTCTGGCATATCTTTCTTAGGCCATCATAAAGAAGAAGGAATGATTAGTTCCTCTCTCATTTGCCTCTCTACTCCCAAAACATATAATGGTTTTGATGGAATGAGATTGTATTTTTTTTGCTCAATATTTTTGCCTAAGGAAAATCCTACCTTTTCTATCTCACTGGTCCTCTTCACATATCTTGGCCTCAGTCAAAATGAACTACCTCCTCTTCCTGCACCTGCCCCACTCCACATCCTGTCTGCAGAATTTTCTCATATTGCTCTTTTCACATGAAATACCCAACCCTCTGGTGCCCATATGGAGATGCAACGAATATTTCAGGCCCTAACTAGAATACTTCTTCTTCCATAAAGCCTTTTCTGATAGCCCAAGCTGTAATCCCTTGAAGACCAATCATATTTTTAACCTGTAATTGTCTTTTGACTTCTACTTTCTCAGGACTTTAAAGCATAGTCATTTAGAGCAGAAGCTGGCAAATCATAGCCCACCAGACAAACCCAGCCCACTGCCTGTTTTCTCAAAAAAAGTTTTAGTGGAAGACAATCACACTCATTCATTAATATGCTGTGTAGGGTTACTTTTGCTCTACAGTGGTGTAGTTGATTAGCTGTGACAGAGACCATATGGCCCACAAAGCCTAAAATATTTACTATCTGGCCCTTTCGAGGAAAATTTTGCCAATCTCTGGTTTAGAGCATGGAAATTGGACTTTGCCTCACCTCTTAACATTTACCAGCTGTTTGATCCACAGGCTTGCTGTGAAGGTCAAATGATAGAATAGCAATGAACTATTTTGGGACTTTTAAAGCATGAATATAGAGTATTATAACTTAAAGTACATATGATTTATCTCTAACTGGATAAACAGTTCCTATAAAGAAATGGAAAGAAGCTGGAAACAGAGTGGTGTTATGTTAGATATTATTGCATTCCTTTTACCCAGGTGTATAGACAGATATGTGTGCACACGGGAGGTGCTGTGGACATGAGCTTCACCAAACAGATACTGAGACTTAGCTTAGAAAAATAGAAAAACTTCCCTTTGTAGGCTCTAATGTGGAACATTGTGACTGCAGAATAGACACAGTTAGTATATAATAGCGTATCTTTGGTTGTTTGTGTGCAAAATACCTATCTTAAGATGATGTTTAGAAAATGAGGAAGTTGATGCTGCCATTTCTAGTCATGAAATGATCTCTCAGCTTTTTGTGTTTTTGTAGAGCCATGTTTTAGAAAATCAAATGTCAAAGATGGTTTATGAGTATGGGTAAAATAAGTGAAAGCCCACTGTTTAAAAAAAAAGTAACAAAAAATGAGACCAACTACACACAGCTCAGAGATGGTGGTAAAGGGAACCCCTTTCTCCAACCAACTCTCCCTGCCAGTGGTATTTTAAAAGAAGTGTATATGTCCCTCAGGAAATTTTGCTTTCTATCCTTTCTGGGACCTTATTAAATTTTCTTCTAGGAAGGAGAGCGCAGTAAGCTACAAATTGTTTCCTTCACTGTGCAGTGAAAACAGCGAGGGGGGGGCGGTGTTGAGGAGCCTGACATTCTGCAGAGCATTGGGGCCTCTTTAATCAGAGAGAGGCCGTCAGAGAAGATGGACAATGTTCCCTTTGTTGGAGCAACACAGTGTCTTTCAAAATCATATTTGTTTTTGAACTCAGGGTATTTGCACAACCACGATGAGAAACACAGTTTAGTTGATGCACAAGAATTATAATAGGAGATGTTTGCTTTAAAAAATAACAAATGATGATACAGGTTTTAAAACCAGGAGTTGCAATGAGAGGGCTGTAAAAAGTTCACTCTAACTTTGAAATTTGCTGGTAAACGAGTTATATCCGCTTGAGGGGAGCTATAATACACATGGATACTTTGGATATGAAAATGGAATTGAAACTATTCTCTTCTGGCAGTAGAAGTAAATTTTATGACAATGGATTCTTAGTTGCTTTTTTCTTTCTTAGGCATCTTCAAAGTATATTCATGCAACAGTAAAATGATATAGATTGTGATAATTTTTCAACTTCTAGGGATTTCATTGACTTGGGTGAGAATATTAAGAAGGCTTTTGTTTCCAAGTATCTCTTAGTGATGAAAACGGCATCATCCAAGAAATTTTATTTTCCAGGGCAAACGATCTGGTATGGCTACTCGATAGTATATTGATACCTTCATGAAGCATTGCATTTAAGAGAAGTTACCTAGGAGTCAGAACCGGTCGTTGAGATTCTAGCCAGGTCTCTGTGCATATCAAATTCCTGTCATTTTGTTTATTTTTTCAATGTGGTTTTATTATGTACAATGCTGGATTACCCAGTAGGAAAAGTGTGCATATTCTAAAAGCATCAACAGAATAGGGAAACCAAAAAAGAAATGGTTTGGGGTTGGCAAGAAATTGACAATATATACATATATACACACACACACATGTGTATGTGTGTGTATATATATATATACATACATATGTATATATACAATTTTCAAGGTAGTTTTCATGAGAAAACCAAATAAGAGCTCTGTTGGACTTCTTATAGAAAATGTGGTAGGAGGGTTTCTGTGTTGAATCATATATTGGGGGAGGGGTTTCCATATTTTCAATCAGGACTCGATTACATGTCTTTCATCATACCAGGCCTTTCAGAGGAAATTAAAGAAGGAGAAGACATAGCCTCTTCCCACAAGGTGTCTGTGACTTACACAAGCATGGGCCATATCCCAGGAAACAACTAGAGACCTAACCAGTATGTAATGTCATTATAATTGTACGTTTGATATTTTATTAGTTTGACTATTTTGGTAACTCTCATGTTGGCAGATTCCTTTATTAAATTGTTAAATACCCATTTGTTTGAAGTATGGGTAATTCGCAGTCATTGGTTAAATACTGTGAGAGAGAACCCACTACACCACAGCCAGATGATCAGAGTGTCTCTCCATAGTTGAAGTTTTCCCAGCTGCAGCCCGATAGACTAGTGACTATTGGGGATGAGTTACATGGGAACCCAATTAACTGAACCTTCAAATAATTGGTAAGATGCTAAGATGGTAACCAATAAGAGGAATTTTCTATTGAGCTCCTGAGCATGGTTTTAAATCAGTATATATTAAGTCCAATTTTCTAGCCCACTTCCACCTAAAGCCCTACTTAGAGAAAACTATTATAGCTAAGAACGAGCCTGGAAAATATCAGCCTTTACAGAAATATCAGTTCTGTTTGCAATATTGCTCTTGTAAAGTAAATGAGCACATTAGGCAACATTTTCTAACCATATGAACAGAGGCAAAAGAGTTCCCTACATAATTCTTCATTCACTTTACTGAAACCACAGGCTTACTCAGCTCTACCCCCCACTTGGAGATTGTTAGGTCTTGCTGTGTCTGGAGATGGCTCTGTGGCCTGACATTCTCCTCAGGGTCTTTAAGAACAGCAGCATCTCCAAACAGGCATATCGAAGAGATCCATCAACTAGCTCAACGCAAAGAAGAATAAATATCCTATCTACCAAATGACTTAGAGTTATACAGTAAAGACCATAGGGGTTTTGGGAGAATTGAATGCTACAAGTGCTGTAATGCCGGGAACTCTGTTTGCCTTGTTCAGAGCTCCATGTCTAACTCAAATGAATTTGTTGAATAAATATTTCCTGTTAGGATGGTCAGTGTGTCAATGATAGCTTTTGAATTAGGCATTTCAAGATGAGCTGAATTTTGACTGCTGCAGAGAAGGGAAGATGGTCTAGGTAAAGGAATGCTGTGTGAAAAAATGCAGAGTTGGAAAGAAGAGTGGGTGGTGAGGAGCGGGATAAATACTTCCTAGAGGTGGATAGTTACTCAGTAGGTTATCCTTATCTCTATTCTCGTGCTTAGACTTGGTGATGGCTTTAGAGAGTGTGCCGTTAAGGGGCACGTATGAGATCGCGGTCACTTAATTGGGAGGTTGGGATTCCCAGACAATAAAAACCCCAAGTCAAACATGGATAGTTATGCAGTTTATTAAGCAAGAGCACAGAGAAAAGCAAGAATCAAGAGCATACATCACCAACACCCGAACACAGACTTTGGGAATCCTGGAGGCAGCTGTATTCAGAGTTCATCTGGGAACAGTTCTGAGCGAAGCGTCCTTCTCTCAGGTGGGATTCCAAAGTCTTACTTTGGGGGCTCTGAATAAATATGTTTGGACAAAAGTGGCTATGTGCCAAGGGCCTTTTGTGACTCAATTGACCAACCGTCCCCTCCAGGAGAATAGCCAGTTCTTCCCCAAGGAAACAGTCAGTGGTCACAGGTACTCAGTTAAAAATTAATGGTGCTTAGTATTCCGTGGAGAAGGGCTAGTTCTCCCTGGGAGACAGCGCACCTATAATTTCATCCTTATAATAAAGGTCGCGACTCGTGAATAAACAGGAAGGATTCTTGATATTTCTTTAACCTGTCAGAGAGATATCATTTTGTGTTTGTATTTTTATTCTGCCACATATTATTCTTATCCCCTCCCCCTAACACACACAGACATTTTGGATTAGGAGAAAGAGCTCCTGCTTTCTGCTAGTATTAGCTTAGGTCTTAGCCTTACAGCATTCTGAACAAAAATGGTAACTGGACTTGTTCACTCTGAGGTGCAGAGCTAAAGGAAACTTTGCAGACTCTAGGAGTATTCCATCTAACAGCATGCCTTTGCTTTTATTGAAGATGAACCCTTGGTTGAATCTCATTATGTTGATATGTTGAATTCATAAAGAAGCCACCTGAGGTGCTCCTGAAGCATCTTAGGATGCTGATTGTTAGCGTGTCTGGGCTGGTATGTGACGTCACTAGCACTGTGCGCCCTGCGGAAATAACATCCCAAATACATTATGCTGAGTGCCCCTCGTCAATGCCTACACTGGTTTGCCTTCTGAATAGGTGTGTTTTCTGGAAACTAACCTTCAGCTGACCCCACAGCATACCACATACTAAGTGTTTAGTGACGTCACTCCCATTCCTCAGCTTCAGACAAGAGACGCCTGTGAAGAGGAGGAAGTTTACCATTGAAAGGGAATGGAAAGTGTTTATTTTATGTCTCTCATCAGAGGCTCACCACCAGACACACATTTCAGGACCCAGTGCACGGAACGCGGAGACACACGTGGGTGCCTGAGTGAGAGGGTAGAGGATCCAAGCTGACCGTGGGGCCAGAGAGTGACAGGGCATCAGAGTTCTCTGTAACGAAAGACCTTCAATTGGTTGCAAGAGAAATGTCAGGTTTCACATAAAGGAACCTAATTTTAGAAAGATTAGAAGTACTGGAGCTGAGGGTTCATGAAGAATGTTGTAAAATTTCCTTTTCAAATATAGTGGGTTTTCACCTTTCTGAGATGGAGTAAATTAGCACTACCTTGCCTGAAAATAGAGGGTTAATACAGATGATACTCACTTAAGGCATCTTCAACATTTTTGCAGAAGCCAGGTCTGTGTGACTGCTTCATATCATTAAAAATATTAATATAGAGAGCAATTCTGCAAATTAAGGGTGCTCCTGTGTATACCTTCTCTAATTCCTTCCTGGTTTTGGCAAGTGAATATTTGTGTTAGCCAAAAGTAAGAAGGAAAAAAAAGAAGTGTGATTTAGAAGGGAAAAAAACCAAACCTATTTGGTTATATGAGCACCTTGAATGTTTAACAGAGCATCAGTTACTTATTAGTAACTCAATCACCACTCTCTACATAGCTAAAACTTTAGCGATATGTTGTGTAATCTCTGGTCAAGAGAAAGGGGTGTGCGTGTGTGTGTGTGTGTGTAGCCAAAGAAAACAGAAAGGAAATAAAATAAAAATTTTAAGCCAATGTGTAAACATTTCATTTTAAAGCATAGAGTGCCTTGGTGGAATATGGCGTCTGAGGCTGCAGGAGAACTAACAAATATTTTGAAACTACGTATAGTTTCAAAATTACCATTTTGAATTATTTATTACCATTATTTATTATTATTTTTTTACAAACTCTGCTCATAAACAATTATTTGAGGCAGCTCACAACAAACACTAATGAATGCCTTACGCTTTCCAGTTGCCTAAATTTGTTGAAAATAGGTACAAAGTACCACATCAGTCAAAATTCATAATGGCATGTACAGTGAATGTTATTGCTCGTAGGAGACAATTCTCAGTTGATCTCTTAAGTTTCTGTGTATCTTGCAAAAGCAGGTAGAGACTGCCTTTGTTCTGGATTACCTTTTCAAGGATATCAGTCTTGGAAGAGATAGCATTCCTCCGGGAACAAAAGGCCAACATGCTTACTACCCATTATAAAAGACTTGAGTTTCCTAAGCTCAGGGTTATTCTACTAAGTGCAATCCACAGAGAGTGCAGGTGTGTAGTTTTTTTTGTTTTTGTTTTCAGTGATGTTGTGGGAATGGGTCTTAGGGAATGGGCACAAATGGTGATACTCTGCCTGTCATCAATTGCTATAATAAGCAGTCCTATGACTATAAATAATAAATTGTCCTATATCTCTGGCCCGAGGGTCTTGGGCTTTAGCCAACAACTATAGAAATATGCATGTTGGGTAGAATTTTAGGCCTTTCACAAATCTTGTCAATTGTTTTGAGCATTTGCATTTTATTCAGACAAATACTTGGACCAAACTGGTACTTTCTCAAGGTAAAGTATCTCCTTTGGTCTTTAATTTTCTTATTAAATTTAAACTGAAAAACTTTCCCAGGGGAAAAAGAGTAAAGGATGTTATGAAAGAAGGAAGAGGCAAAATGGGATGATAGGAATACCAAAAATAGTGAGAAAAAAATATAGGTCAAAGAAAAGAGCAGGATATAGATACTAACATTTTTATAAGTTTAGACAAATGCAGTTTTTTTAAAAAAATTGAGGTTTATTCAGTGACTGTACTAATAAGACATACTTTTGTTGAAAATACCAGGAGGCTTGTTTATTGAGAGAGAGAGAGTTGGTTTACCATTTTCACCTATTTTTAAATGATAAATTGTAATTGCAATTTAAAAATGAAGAAAATTATAACTCATTTACAATGTAGGCTTATGAAACATGAAGGAAATGATGTTTTTCTAGTGTTCAAATTATGCAGTGCTTGTCCTCAGTACTGCTGAATTCACCACTTGAAAGGGAAAACGAATCTTTTTTGGAATATCCCATTACGTAGTTTTTAACTTCTTACTATTTCTTAATTACAAACATGTCAGTAAAAATTGCAAACTCAGTTGTTTAAATATTTGATGCCCAGATCTCTTCGTCTCTTAGACAAAATGGATTTATTTATATGATCCTTTTCATTTTATTTTAATTAAAATAAAGATGAAATAAAGTGGAATAAACTGAAAAAAATCATAGCGTAAGTCAGGGAGTCATTTTTAATGAAAATAAATATCAGATAAACATAATGCACCATGACTGATTAAAATATACTGTACATAGTGATTTTTAAAAAATCATGATGGAAATAAGGCAGCTTCCACTTAGAATAAAAGCATCACTGATTTCTTAATCAACTGAGAATACCCACAGGGATAATTACAGGCCACTCTTGTCATTAAACATGGTCTGCAAAATCCATCTAAATCAAGTAATCACTCTGTTGAATAAAAAATAAAAAAAGCTAATGCGATCTGTTACATGTCTTATAGAGAAATATAAGATGATCTTAGAATACCATATGTGGTGGAGGGATTAACGATACTACATCCCAAATTTTCTTCTCAAAATCTTTGAGTGGTGTCCAAAATGGTAGGCCAATCTGATTTTCAATTATATAAATTTGTGGTTTCTAACACCTTCTCATCTGCCATTCTTAGTTATCTCTTCAGAATTGCTGTATTTCCTTGCCCGAGGCACAGAGAGGTGAAGATGAAAAGAAAAAAAATAAGCCAGAAGTTTGTGATCTATTTGGGAAGCAAAGCCACAAATAAAAGGCAAAAATAAAGATTTAGATAATAGGACAAGTTAATGCTAGAAGAAATGCCACCAGATAGGATGTGATTGGTTGCCAAAGAATTTTGCAGATAGTAATTGCTGCAATTAAAATAGGATAAACTATAATAGACTAGGGTGGTCTGAAAAAGCATCAAGGGACAAGTGGAATTTGATCTGGCCTTGAAGGATGGTGAAATCTGGCTGAATGAAGAGTGCAAAGATGAAGGTGGTTTGGCAAACTACTGTTGGGCCAAATCTGGACTGCAGACTGCTCTTGTACACCTGCAGAACCAAGAATGGGTTGCACATTTTTAGGTGGTGGAACAAATCCAGATAAGAATAAAATTTCATAATACTGACCATTATATGAAATTTGAACGTCAGTGCTCACAACTAAGGCTTTGTTGGAACACAGCCGCTCTCTGTGGCTGCTTCTGTGCTACAATGGCTGAGCTGAGTAGTGGTGACAGGGATCACACGGCTCACCGAGTCTAAAATATTCACTATCTAGCCTTTTCTGACAAAGTTGGCCAACTCCTGCTGTAAGACAATAATGGGCAGTAATGGCGGAAAGGCCTATAACCATACCAAGCTCTGGAGAAAAAGAGCCATTGAAGGTTTTGAATATGGGAGGAAGCCAATTCGCAACTGTCTCTGATTCCTGAACATATCACCTGGGCTTGCAAAGGTTTGTTAAGTCAACAAATCAGAAAAATGTTTCAGATTCCAAAGCCCCCTGTTTTACCACATATATGTATGCATGGATACATATGTCTGCTCTTGAAAATATGGGACATGCTTCTGAACTCTCTCAGGTTGTCCATCAATCCTACCCTCACACAGGTTTGTTGTGAGCAGTTCTTGAAAATTTTCACAATTGGGCACAAGACAATACTTTGCGTTTTCGGGCTTCTCTTAGAGTGTATTCAGATGACTCCTCCGCGGATCTTTCTTCCTGGGACAGCACAGCGTTGTTCCTCTTCTACCTTTGCTACAACAGTGCAGACATAGATACAAGGAGTGAGGGTTTCTATTGACTACAAAGAATTAGCAAAAAGTCCTAGTTCTCTCTAGAAGCTTTGTGAGGACCAGGTCATTAAAGAAAAAAATGGTCCAGGCAAAACAAACTTCAGGAGCAGGCCAGCTGTTAGATGCCCTCCGACCTCCCATGGGATGTTCCCCTCAGATCCACCGTGGATGCATTGCAAATTTCTACTCTAATATTTTAAGGCAGCATGTTACCAAGCCTCAGAAGCGAAATCTAAGACAAGTGTAGGGAAACACACATGGGAAAAAACCTCACGATAAGAAGAAAACGAACTCTGGGAAACGTGATTAAGAGATATCAGACTCTATTAATAATGGAGTCTTCAATAGCCTTAGAAAAATCCAATACAAACCAAATTCAAACTACATGCCAGTGCTTCCAGCCGTATTTACTTTCAATTGATTATGTTTCTAAAAATCTTAGGGAGGAATTCTTTAAGAAAACCAAATCTAGTTAAAACCTACATTCTTTTAGGTAATGGAAATTAGGTAAAGAACATTAACTTCAGGTTTTTCTCTTTTAATTAAAAACAGATATCTCAGTATTTTTCTTTTCTGGTTCATTTGAAAAAGTTTTTCTGTTTTTTGTTTTTTTTTTGAGAAAAGATGGGAAGTTCTAATAGGAAGGGTAGAGCAGAGATGAAGTTAAGGAAGAACATTAAGAGAGATGAGAAATTATATAATATTTTTAAAATGCAATTTTAAATCATGCATAACTTGTATTGGACTTCATCCCAGATAAGTATCAGTATAGTCAGGGATAACGATGAATTCTGGATTAGAACTGTGCAAAGCTTTGGAAAAGGCAGTAAGCTCAAGTCTTGGGAATGCAAAATGTATGACATTTTGGAATGATCTACTATCCAAATGGAGGAAATGAAGCTTAACCCCATATGTCAATATGTTCTCATAAATATCCATCTAAAAGGCACAGCCACATGCATACTTGTACACAGGCGGACTTGTACAGACATGCACAGATAGACACATGCTTTAGGATATTAAAAAATGTTTCCAGGTAAAAATTGTAATAGTGCAATGGTTTTTAGAAAAAAAAATCATTTCCTAATCTGGTTCAGAATGTAAAAAAAATGACTTCCCTATAACATTGTGTAATGGATCTTCTGATCACAGTCTCCTATGGAAGCATAATTTATGCAGTGGATGACAAGAAGAGTTTTATGATATCTAGAATCCATTTAAAAACTTTAGATGGGAAAAATTGGGATCCAATTAAAACCTTAATAAATGACTCTGTGTTGAATATAAATATATTAAATTAATATGTGTACAAGATAACATTGGAAAAGTTATGGGAGTCTGCATTTTAATTTTATTTCTATCAGGAAACTGTATGTTATAACTCTGAGAATTACTTGGTAATGGGGTTGTTTACAATGAAGCAAGACTGAATTTAAATAGGGCATTTTAGCCCACGACTTCTCATAACTCATGAGGTATCAGCCTTAAGGCATAGTGAGATCTCATTGGTGAAAGGTCTGTGATAGGGAAGGTGGACCATTTGGGGTCCAGAAGAGCCCTAGGGAGGCTGATACAGTGATAGGACCAGCCCATAAGGATCTCTCCATCCAGGGAAACAAGGGCTGGCGGGCTGCTACGTGACAGGCCCCATGTCATAGGTGAGATACAGCAGAGAGAGTCCTCGTGTTCATGGGCAGAGGGCAGAAGGTGGTATGGGAGTTTGGCTGTATGGGAGACCTGGCTGGGATGTGCAGCATCTTGGCTAAAGCTGTACTGAGGTGCTGGGGGTTGATAGATACAGAGTGACTATACCTGTGTACATTCAGAGTGTACTCTTCACGTATATACATACTTATCCTAGGTTTCTACCCTAGTATGTTTCCTAGGGGGGATACATACTTACCCTAGGTTTCAGGACTACCACACCTAAACAACAGACTGAAACTAAATCAGGTGCCAAATGGTAGAGACTGGGCTCCTAACATGCTGGACAGCTGAATATAGCAGTTAAGATGGCAGACGTAGAAATCGAACTACCCAGGTTCAAACCTCTGTTTCCCCACTTACTAGCTGATATGCCAACATCCATATAGATGTTATGAGGATCAAATGGCATATTGTATTAAATTGAAAGGTGCCTCAATTTTGTTACTATTATTTTTGGAAACAGACTTTGGCTTTAAGTCACATAACTTGAGACTTGGAAAATTATGCTACATCTTGGGCCAGACTAAGCTATTCATGTAGTTTGGCCAGTTTTAAAACAAAAAAATCCTGGCCATACCCCCACCCCATCCCACCACGCTCCCGACTATCTGGCTGTACCTTCATCCTCTTGTAGGTTCAAAACCTGTTTCTATTTCCATCCAACTGGTTTTTCCTATCTAACTGCTGTCCATCCGAAGCAGTGATTATTAATACTGCTTTGTAAAACTTCTGGTCCAGATTTATTCTAGAATCTCTTGAGTTTCTTTTTAGGTTGTTATAAATGTACCTCTATGCCTATCTATATTTAGGCACGACCTGTCAATCCTAATAAAAAAGTAACGTTTTGACAAGTGTGGATGTGGGTGGATGGGAGTTTAATTGAGACAGCCATCCCCAAGACTTGAGGGAGTTAGTAAAGCCCTCACTACATCCGTGTCCATCCTTTTGAGACAGCCAAGGTGAATGGCAGTTGTTCTATTCCTCCTCTCCCACAAGCGATCTTTCCTCAAAGGTTTTATTCTTTAGATACATAGCACTAAAGAGTGTTCACCATGCCAGGAATTGAAGTGAGTGGATTTATAAGCATTACCTCATTTAATTCTCAAAGGGATAGATACTAAGCTAAGGGTTAAATAGAAGTTAAGAACTTGATCAAGGTCACCCAGCAAGGAAGTGCTAAGCAAGGCTGCCCACCAGAGTCTGCTGTGTTGCAGCAGACTTCCTGGAAAGAGAAATGATATGCTCTGCCCACCCTTGCCTTCCCACCTGTCAGGTCCAGTCCCTCTTTGCTTAGAGCTTTGCTTTCACTTGGTTAAAGAACTTACCTTGCCATATCATCATGTATCTCTTATCTTTCCCACTTGACTGAAGCAGAATCAATGAATCAATGTTAGAGACCCCAAAAATCATTCTCTCATCCCTGACTGGTCCCATGGTATGTCAATAAAGACGTTATCCTCCAGGTAGGTGGTAGGTAGATCAAAAAAGATTTATTCTTCTACTAGTAGTTCAATGAAGTTTTGTTGAATTAGTAAATGAATGAAATATTGAGTTTTCCTGGCCCACAAAAGACCCTGAGCTAAAGCAGCAGCTTGAAATATACAGCCCTAATCAAGTAGTTCTTATTGAAAATTAGCAAGTAGCTCTCTGAGGCAGATGAGGAGGCTGGAGGAAGGAGTGGGGAGCAGGGTGTGTTCCCTCAGGTTGACTGAAAAGAGCTTCCCTTGGGAGCAGGCAGTTCTTCCTCAGTTTCAGACCCATTTTCCTGCGGTTCCTCCTCTCTCATGACTCTGAACATCCTCAGCAATAAACACCAAGTCCTCGAAGCCTGGTTTCTGCCTTGTGTCTGTGAGCCAATTTCATGATGTCACTGTAACTAGCAGCTCACAGTGCTTTTCCTGACTCCCTGTAGGTGAACTAGACAGGGCTTCTTAGTAAGTGAAACCTCTGGTGAGTAAATGTTTTGGGCCTGGTTTCAAGATTTCTCTGACAGACCAAGTGGTAGAAATCTGTGTACATACACAGAATGTTCTCTCCCTTCTTCTACTGTGTGTGATGTTACTTTTCTTACAGAATTAACTCTGATTCTTTTAGCAGGTTCTTACTTGGGAACTGGGCTTTCCTTCTTGATTTCCACTCAAAGAGGGCCTGCTGAGGAGGGGTGGAGAGGACCCAAAACATTTTTTCTTCCAGTCACCTTCCTGTTAAGTACAGCTGCTGTATTCCTCTCTGTTTTAACATGAGTTCAGGTTGTTATCGTGAAAACTGGCCTCTCCGGATTTCCAAGCCTGTTTAGATGTAGTCTTGTTACTGAAGTTGAAACGAAGTTCATTCAAATTCTAAACTTACAGCAGGGAAGAGCAATGTCCTGTCTATGCATATGCACACACACACTGTACATACATATATAGTCAATGTATACATGAGAATGTATGTTCATATACATATAGTCTATTTACTGTGCAATTGTTTACACACATTTTCATAAACACACATGTTAAAGCATGGAAAAAAGCATTTCATATATACACATATATGTATATGTGCATGTGCGCACATAAAATACTCAGTGTAAGGTTTATGGCATCTTTGGTTAATAGGTAATTTGTGCTATTAATGGCAAATTATTAATTTTTAATAAGCCTATCACAGAGTTTTCAAGCAGAGTGAAGGCTTTATCCTCAAACAGTCCAGGAAGCATTTCATTTGCTACTTCTGAAGAATCCTTTGCTGGTGCTGGTAGAGGGGTGATTCCAACCCATTTAACTTTTTAAGCAGTGTGAAACGTGTGCAAGTTTTCTTGACCTGTTAGAGGAGGTGGAATCAAGAAGAAAACACCGCGCTCTTTTCCCCAGGCTGCTGCTGACTTTGTATACGTTGAAAGACACAACGTTTACAGAAATAAAAGAGAAAAGAACAAAGTAGCAAGAACCTAGGAGCAGCCCGTGGCGCCCGGGATGGCACGTGACTCGGAGGCGAGGCCTCGCGGGCCGCCAGCCAGTGGACTGGACCGGGGGCGGGCCCGAGGCCCGGGGGGCGGGGCCTGTGTCCGCGCAGCTCGCACCGCGGTCCCCTTATTTGGATCTGCGGGAATGTGGGTTGAAGCGGTCCTGTCACGGTACCAGCCTCCAGCCTGTCGCCGGGACTGCCCCTGACTCAGGCGCGCCCACTGCCCGTTGGCAGGGGGGTCGGCGGAGCGCCATGGCCTGCATCCTGAAGGTAACGACTCGGATCTGTGGCTCCGACGCGTGGTTGGCCAGCCTCCTGCTGCTAAGAGGCGCGGAGTCAGCCGCGGTCCCACTGCATCCTCATCTCAGTTGTCTTTTCCTGGCACGGATCTTCTTTTTGTTCCTTTGGCAAACGCATAGAGGGGAGATTCTGAAGCATGCAGCTTGCAGAGCCTCTTTTCCCACCATTCCTGTCTGCTCGCGCCTGCATTGAAGGAGCTGCAGACTGTTGGCTCCAGGGGAAAGCAGAGCTGTGTGCCGAATAATGGGGATGGCAGGGAGGGGAGGGGTGCTCCCGCGTGTCCTGTGGATCTGTCGCCTGAGGCCTTTCAGTGGCTGTATAAGGGTTATTGGTGGTGAGGGGTATAGCACTTTAAATGGGGGTGAGAGGGAGCAGGGGGGTGTTCAACTGAGCATTTGATCATGTGAAGACAGAAACTTCTGAGTTTACAGGTAGTCAGTACCTTAGGAATGAGTTTCCTATGAAGTCTGTTAGCTCTATGCTATTCGCTGCACTTTGGAAAAGTTCACAAGTGGGTGTATTTATTAGTAGAGAATTTCGGAACCTCCTTTTGCTCATAAATTTGAACAAGCAAAATGATTTTACTCCCTGTTAGAGTCTGCTCAGCCACCCCTTTGTTGAGTTTTCTTTCTCCAAGTCTGGGTGCCTAGCCTGGACTGAGCATCTCTCTTGGGTTCCCAGCCTTGTGGCATCAGGTGGGAGGCTTTGGTGTGAGTGCCTCACTTGAGAACTTTACATCCCACAGGAAGAGGGTTTGTTTGTCTTTTGCACTACTTTTCTGCCCATGCCTAATCTGACTCCCGAATGCATAAATCAAAAACATTCACAGCATGAAGGTTTCTTGGGCCTTGAATGGAGAATGCAAAGGTCTGTTTGTTCCAAGCTTGGGGAAACTGTGCAACAGAGGCAAACAGCAGAAAATAATTTAAGTTTTTATTGCGTTATTGTGAAATAGTCTTTGTTTTTCTGTAGGATGAAGCCATCTATTGCTGTTCTAGTTATCTCTTCCAACATGCCTTGATATTAATGACACAAGTAAGAGACTAACCTAGTAGAGTTTGTTTCCACTTCTTAGGGCAAAGGAGATCAGATATATCCTGTGACTTTTCTGAACTTCCTGTTTGGTTTTGAAACATATTCTGGTACACAACAAATAGTCGCGAGATCAAGAGGAAATAATACATCGGTATTACAATATGGGATTTTTACCTTGAAGACCACAGGGACTGAACTATAAATATGAATCACCTCTACTATTTATTGTTTTATTAGCTGAAAGGGAAGTTGAGGAGCATGACATTTATCGTTCAGGCTGTCTTCTTACCTTTTGGTTTCTCCCCTGCCTTATCTTGTACATATTCCAGACAATTTTAGTACACATCCCAAGCTACACATGAATCTGATCCAACCTTTCTAGCACCTCACACTGACCTCAGAATTTGGGGGCATATCTGAGTCCTCCTAATTCTTCCTCCACCGAGCCTAATCTGGGGTGCCTACAGGTGACCTGCAAAGAGCAAAGGCTTTGGACTCAGAAAGACCATGGTCTGAATGCAGACTCTGCCAGTTGCTACCTATGTGACCTTGGACAAGGTTCATAAATGTCTTTGAGTCTCATTTACCTCAGTGTAAGATCAAAGTAATAGCACGGACTCCACAGGGTTGCTGTGGGGATGAGATAAGATAATGTATGAAAAATACTTTGTGGCACAGGCATTTAATATGTGCAATTTTCTCAGACATAATAATAACCACCGTTTAATTAATCTTTATACTCAGCCCATCTCTTATGACTCTTTTAGTTTTACATCAAACCCTACATGGTGAGTATCACTATTTAAAACTCCGTTTTACAAACGAGGAAGCTGAAGGTCCTGAGTCTAAGGGTTTGCTGAAGACAGCAGGGCTAAGGACAGAGTGAGCCTGGAGTTAGACCCGTATTTGCCAGCATTCCTTCCGCTTTGATGCTGTTCCCTGTTTTCCTAGGTGATGACTTTCCAAGTGGTCCTGATCCCATTCAGAGCCCTTACCACCTTCGAGGAACAAAGTCCTTTATACAGTGATGGTCTAGGTCAGCAATTTTCAGACTTTTTCATCTCATGGCACACATTAACCAATGACTAAAGTTCTGCAGCACACCAAAAGGTTTATTTTTTGCCCATCCGACAAAAAGAAAGAGGTGTAATTTGGATTCATTCACTCCGGATGGCTATTGTTGTGTTGGCGGTTGTCAATTTTTTATTTGACAGTCTAAGGGAAAGGAGTTCAGTGCCCTGACTAAATAGTCAGGTAGTGCATGTTTTAAACATTCTTGCAGCATGCCGGTTAAAAATTGCTGGTCACATGGTCTTTGGTGGGTCTTTTCCTACTGTTGTCTTTGAAAGGCCGTGTTTGATGGAGTGGAGAGTCTGGAGACCGGGATTCAGTAGAGCTTGTTCTCCTGTGTGTGATTTTACATGGTCACTGCAACTTGAAACCTCCATTTGCTCAAGTTGTAGAATGCAGATAATTATCATAGAGGCCTGACAGGCCTGTGCGAGGGTAAAATAGTGGCTTTTTCTTTTTTTAACAAAAACTTTCCCCCATATGCCAGCGTTCGACTTGGTGTTGGCATCACAAGATGTGTAAGCCATTGCCTCCCTTCTCAGTGGCTTATGGTACAGAAAGGGGAATGGAAAAGCGAATGAATGTTTACGTTACGTAGTGAAGAGTAACATAGTGGAAGGCATGACAGAAGCACAGAGGGAGAGAGCCATGAACACTCTCAGTGGGTTATCAGGACAGGCTTCTCACTTAAGATATCGGAGCTGGGTTTAGAAGACCAAATAGTACTTACTGTGATGGAGCTTGGGTTTTAGAAAGGTAACTTTTGAAGCACTGTCACTTTTATTTTGTGGACAAAAATGAATTTTCTTCTCCATAGATTTTGGAGGTAGATGTTATTATCCATTTTTACATATGAGAAAACGGAGGTACAGAGAGGTTGATTAAAGTCATATTATTGCACGTAATAGTGACCCTAATAGTGGGGACCTCTGACTAACTGAGAGGAGAAGCCCATGCCGTGGCAGGTAGGTGGTGGTGTTTGTGGGGCACTGCGAATTATTCCCTGAAGGGATTGTACATGGCCAGAGCCTATTCTGCCCATGCACAGAGCTGGTTCTCGTAATCATTTAATTGTGGAATTCATATTTGCTCCACTTTGCATGGGCTTTGAAGTCAGAAATCTGTGGATTTTAGTTATAGCTCCACCACTTACTAATTGTATAACCACAAATAAGTTTCTTGATTTTGCTACCTGGGTTTCTGAAGTGGGGATGATCCTGTGTCCCTCAATGGATTATTCTAGGGGTTAGGTGATAATATCTGCATGTTAATAAGGATAGGCTAGTTAGGGTGCAGTAAAAACCTCTTAGTAAGCTCAGGGCACATGGAAGAGGCAACCGATTGATGCTTCTCTCTCACATTGAGGTTTCTGTCCTTCTCTTTAAAACATAAATAAAGTCTTTAAAAAAAGTCTTAGTATGTTCATTTCTCACCATGCTCCTGGTTAGGCAGCTCTCCTGGGTAACTGCCACTGAACAATCAGGTCAAGGACCCGTCTCTGTCCATGGCGTGTTTTAAAAGTCTTTGAAATTCGATAGTCAGGGGAGATATTTAATTTGTATTTATTTGATTCCTAGGGAAGTAAAACTTTATAATTTATATTACCCTTTGTTTTTCTTTTGTAAATTACAGATAATTTAAAATTGCATATACTAAACCCCTCCATATTTCCTTCTATGATTTCTACCTTGATCAGCAGGTAGTTTTTGAGCATAGTATTTTGGAAACCTTCTGTATTTAGCAAATATTTGGTGAACTGGATTTAGTTTTTTTTTCCTACTCAGCACTGAAGTGGACACTGAGTGGACATACGAACAAAGGACACCGTGAGTCACTTCTGCCTTTGAGAAGGGTACGGTTTTGCCAGGTTGATGCGACTTACGAACATGAAGCAGTTAGACAACAACACAACTGCTGCGTGACTACGTTACTGTCACCTTCTCTGCCAGACACCTGTCCTTGCATAACATTTGTCTTGACTGATGGAAAACTGGATGAATGTTCACATCAAGTAAGAACTTCGCATCTTCTCATTTATTCTTCCTTCCCCCGACTCAGACCCAATCCTTCATCATATCACATCAATTCTATCTCAGGACAATCTCTCACGTCTTGCCCATTACTTCCTAACTGTACTCCGTATACCTCGTCCAGAGCCTAGCATTTGGTTTCTTGAATAGTCTCCTTTCCTTCCTTCCTCGAAATCTTGCCCGTCTTTCACATCACTCTCAGGGATTGTGCTAAAGTACGGTGTTGATCAAACCACTTGTAGGCTTAAATGCTTGTCTTTGCTCCCCAACCACTGTGGGATAAACCAAACTAGTTCGCTTGGCATTCAAGTTCTTTCAGAATCTGGTCCTGTTCAAGAACTGGCCTCCCTGCCTACTACGTTCCTATGGTCCAGACACTTACCTAAACTTTCTCCAAATGAGTACATGTAGCATCTCCTTTCATGGCCCTGTGTCTTTGTAGCCTAGGGATTGAGAGCCTAGTCTCCCATGTCAGAACACACTATTCCAGTTGTGAGGTCTCTAAGCCTCAGTTTCCACATCTGTGAAATGGAAGCAAAAATAATGCCTACTTCTTAAGGTTATGAGAAGTAAATGAGCTAATTCCAATAGAACAGGACCTGCCATATAATAAGTCCTTGATAATATTGAGCTATGAGTTGTTATTGTACATGCGGTTTTCTCTGCAGGGGAATTCCCTATTACTTTTCCTTCACCAACAGAAATTCTATTCATCTTTCAACTCTTACTGCAGTATCACATCTGCATTCAAGCCTTCTCCTGCTTCAGCAGGCTTTCTCTGTGCTCCCGTGGTCCTGCTTGCCATCTCAGTAGCAGCAGGCATTACCCTGAACTGTCACCCAGCTAGTTACATGCCAGCTCTTTTGTGTGACTATAACTCACAACAGGCAGGGGCCTCCAGTAGGTCAATGATCACCTAGTGTTCACGAAGTGTCAGTAAATGAATACTGTTCTTACCCTAAGTAAGTAACAGACTCAATGAAGAGGCAAATCATTAAACGAGTAGTTTCAGGTACACAAAATATTTTGAAAGGTATGCCTCGTGGTGTGGGAGTATACGGATGGGGGTGTTGGTGGTTACTCAGTTGAACCTTGAGGCAGAAAAGACCTTGTCTTATGCAGCTTGGTATCGATAAGAACTAGCCTGGCTCTCGGCAAAGTGTTCCCTAAGTGTGTGTGGAATGTATACATGATGTTATTACATTTTTTTGAGATGCCTATGATGGACATGGGCCTAACCTGTACTCCTTTTTAAACAGCTGGATTCTTCATGAGTATAGCAGGGATTTCTCACTCTCAACAAAATGAAAGTCTATTAGTGTTTATCTATCCATTTGCTCCTTAAGATCCTGAAGTTTGTTTCTGTAAATCTGTTACTGCTTTTCAGATAACATCTGGAGCCAATTTTAAATCTAGGGGGAAGAGGAAGGGAGAACTGGACTGGAAGGAAGAAAGGAGGGAAGTACAGGAGTGGGTTACCTTTTTGTTGTGATCATTTTAATTCCCCAAGTGAATGGAAACAAAAAAGCAAAAGCAGAAAATAAAACAAAACAAAAAAACCAACTCCCACAACCCACAGTTTATGGTTCTCGTACTACAAGTTCTCAAAGCATTTGAAAATAATTCGGCTTTACTGAGACTCAGAAACCACAGAGACTTCACAGGTACACAGGTTATAAACCTGAAACGCTAAGGTAACCCCGGCAAATAGAACAGAAAAAGCACTTCGTCTGATAAGTATCCCGTGACATTTCGTTCTGCTGCCCAAGAGATGCTGAAGTCTCAGTAGCTGCCCGGACTAATTTTCAGTCGTATGATGACAGAGCAGATGTTTTTGCAACTTCCATTAGCACAGTTTGGGGAGTGGGTTGCTTGGGTAAAAGCAGTGCTCTTTGGGTGAATTGATAACCATAGCAACGATAATAGTTATTTGTTGCATATCTAGAGTGTTCAGTCTGGGTCCTGTGCTAAGAGCTTTACATGCATCATCTCATGTAAACTTTTATTACAAATAAAGATGCTGAGGTTCAGAGAAGAGTAACGTGTCCCGGGTCCTGTGGTTCGCAAGTGGTGAAGGTGGCGTTACCCCAGCTCTGTGTGGTTATGTGCTGTGTCCTTTACCTCCAGTGCCGAGTGGGTAATTGTAGGGGCTTTCTTTGAGTTTATTTCACTGTCTACCCTGGCAGTACTCAGTCTAGACAGCTTCCTGATGTCCCCTGGTGGGAATCACTTTTAGCTGTGTTGTATTTATTTGTTCCTTTCTCAGTTTCCTTTGTGACAGAGGAACTAGAGGAACTAGAGGGACCACAGAGACTGGGGAGATAAGGTTTTCATTCTGCCTCTAATACTGAATAGCTCTTTGACTGTGGGTAAATCACATGACTCCCCCCCCAACCTCCTTTGCTTGAAAAACTCACATGTGTCTTCGGGAAGGAGAGGGGTGGTGTAGACTTGGATTTGCCCTTACGTGTAGGGCCCCTTCAAGGCTCTGGGAAGAGGCCCTGGCGTTTTGTATTTATCATTTTATCTTCATTTTCTTCAAGAGACCCACAATATATGCTTCAGGCTTCCCAACCTGGGTCCTCCCTGGGTCAGTGTTGGAGTCCAGAAGAGATAATGCTCGTTAACGCACTTTGTAAAGCAGAATGCACTGTGCCCATATGGCAAAATTAGTAGTAGTAGCATGAATAATTAGACAGTAGCTTGAATCCAGGAAATGTATCTTGGGGGCTAGTGGGAGAAAGAAGGGTTTAGATTTGAGGAAAGCTGAGAGAGCCAGTACCGCCTTCCAGTAGATGACGGGAAAATTATGAAAGCTCCTCCCCAGGAGGAAGATGTCCGTCTGTCTGTGAGAATTTCACACATATTTGTTTGTGCCTGAAAGCTGGGAATGGGATGAGTTGATTTCTGTTTCCCGGCTTCAAAGAAAAGGGGAGGACTGCCTTTTTCTAATTGGAGAGGGTAGATTTACAAGTGCTACCTGGATCCCATTACAGAAGGCGGCAGTTAGCTCCTGGTAATAGCAGGCTCGTTACTCAGTTTCTGGATTATCCAGATCCTGACTGTTCCTGGCCATTTTAATGTACACCAGGTATGCATTATCACCTCTGCCAGAGCTGGGAAAGGGAGAGGAGCTACCCCCCAAACTGGTTAATTCCTCTCCTTGTTAGCAGCTCTGTCAACGTTTGTTAGCAGGAAGGTAGTTCTGGGAAATGCCTCCTATGAGGCGAAGGGATTATCTGTGCTTTCGTGAGTCTGTTTCTCAAGGATTGAGAGTAGGCTCTGGTTCGGATTTCAAATGGCTTTAAAGTCACTAAGTCAGAGAGAGAGACCTTGGCCTAGGGTATCCAGAGACTTCAGTCAACAGCAGTGTCGGGGCAGGTAACATTCTCAGAGAGGCCCTTTGCCCTGCTTGGAATCTCCTGGCCTGACTCTCATTTCCTGTGATGTGAGGGGTGGGCACTCACAACATCTGGTACTTGGGGCAGTTGGGGAAAGCTAACTCCTAAGGAGATTGCTCAGGGGCCAGGGAAAGAGAGACCCTTGTACTTGAGTCATTCTAGTGTTTGTGTAAAAAAAAATGTGTGTGTCTCTGCATATACATCATGAATATAAATATGTAAACAGAAATATGCACCTACATACATTCAGTCCTATCTTCAATATCTTCTCAGATTTGAAACTTTTGCATGTAAAATCCTTTTCTGGAAGGGACTTCTCTCAAATTTCAAAGGCTCTTTTGTTTCCTGGTGAATTTATTAGCTGTGCACTTACAAGACGCAAAGGAGAAACTTCTTTGGTCGGTTATGAAAAACGGTATTTGCATCTTCCTCTGAGAAGATCGCGATCATAAGGGAATTGGAAGTAAAATGTGTACGTCCTGCTTTGGGGATGAGTCATGATGTGGGATTAAAATGTGCACATGGAGCTCATCTTAGATATTGGACTGCAGTGAGCGAGCGACTGCGCTGGAACCATGCCCCCCCTTAGGACAAGTGGGGCACACACCTAGAGAGAGCAGGGCTGCTGCTCCTGGTGTCATTGTTCGGTGTTCTGGGCCCCAACAACACGCTGATCTCTAAGGAAAGAGAAGGAGAAGTCTCTGTTTGTGAAGGGCTGCCTTATCCATCAGGGAAAACGGTAACGGGGAAAGAAGCGCTGTTCTGCAGGGCGTGGGCAGCAAGAGGGCGGCAGGACGCAAAGGTCAGAGCTGGACTGATTCTGAGTCCAATTCCAGCTTTGTGATGACTATGAATAATGATAGTAATACCTTTATTTAATGCTCTGTAGCAGTGCTGTCTAGTAGAACTATAACGCGGGCCACTTAGTGTTTTTACATTTTCTAAGAGCCACAATTAAAAAAAAAACACAAAAAGAAACAGGCAGAATTTCAATAATGTATTTTATTTAATCCAATGTATCCCAAATATTGTTATTTCCACATCTCCATATAAAAATGACTAATGGGATATTTATATTTTTTTCATAAGTCTTTAAAATCCATTGTATATTTTGCCATGATAGTGTATCTCAATTTGGTTGTTAAATTTTCACCAGAAACACTTGATATGTGGTTGGAGTTTATAAAATGTACAGTCAGAACAATAGATCACATTTCCAAGCTGTTCTGTGGATGCTTAGAAGTTTTCCATGAGTTGAATCAAGTATCGGTTTTCAAATGTAAGTAAAGTAAAATAAAAAGAAACAAAAATGTGACTCCTCAGTCATACCAGCCAAGTTTCAAGTGCTCAACAGCCACGTGTGAGTAGTAGCTGCTGAACTGGACAGCGTGTTGGTCCAGGTATTCATCCTCCTCATCAGAAGGGTTGGATAAGCTTGGGGCAATGAGAGCATACAAGGAGGTGGGGCAAGGCTTGCCCACTGGCTAGATAGAGGAAGGAAGGGGAGGATACTTCTGTTGGCCAGACTCTCGGCAGTCAAAGAAAAGCAGAGGATGTCCAGCTAATAAGTGCTGTATCCAGGGACATGTGGGAGCCTTCGATGAGCCCTTGAAATTCCATCTGAAAGTGGAGCCCCAGGTTTTTCCATATCCTGAGCCTGGTTGGCCCCCCAGATGTTCAGCAGCTGTGAATTTTCCCAAGGGAGTGCCGCTTTGGTCTCAGTGTGGGAGTGTGAACTCCCAGAGGCTTTGAGGTCAGAGGCGAACTTCATACACTTTTATTTGAGTCATTCCTTTGCTCCAGGAGGGCGATCACATATGGCAGCAATTTATACATCCAGAATATACCACATGTCTTCTTTTAAGTCAAGAGAGTAAGGTAATGGGAGTTCCTTTGTACAGTTTGCTTTCCTTTTTAACTGCTTATTTGGTGTATATAAATTCAGCAATATGTTAATAGACCTGTGTCCAACGGTGCTTAGAGCAAATGAGTTTCTAAACCTGCAGCTCTGCTTTGCCTACATTTCTGCATTGTATCCCTGCCCTGCTTTACCTAGTCTCCCTGGATCATAGAGCACTTGCATTTTTTTATGAGATGAACAATTCATTGTAATAATGACAGCCTGCCAGATATTTTACAGATATTTATTAACTCACAAAATTTCAGGATGGGCATTATTACTTTCACTTGACAGATGAGAACACTCTGGTTCCTACGTTTCACATCTTAGCTAATGCAAAAGCATTGAGGGCCCTCCAACTAAAGCTCTTGGACCAAATCTCCCTGCTGCCTGTTTCTTAATAGCCATGATTAAGAATTGGTTTTGCATTTTTAAATTGGTGAAAAAAATCAAAAGAAGAGGAAGATTTAATGACGTGTGAAAATGTGTGAAATCCAAACATCAGTGCCCGCAAATGAGGTTCTCTAGAACACAGAACACTTACTCGTTTCCGTTGTCCCTGTCCGCAGCCACGCTGCAGAGGCAGTCGAGAAGTGGGCATGCGGACCGCACGGCCCACAAAGCCTTGAATATGTTGTATTTGTAATAGAACTCATTGGGGTGACATTGTTTAATAGGATTACATAGGTTTCAGGTGTACAGTTCTATAACACATCATCTGTATATTGTACTGTGTGTGCACCACCCCGAGTCAAGTCTCCTTCCATCACCATTTATCCCCGCCACCCTTTTGTAACTCACTCACACCTCTTTCCCTCCGGTAATCACCAAAGTCTTGTGTATGAGGTTTTCCGCTTTTTCTTTTTGCTTAATCCCTTCTAACTATCTGTTTCTTTACAAAGGAAGTGAGCCAACCCCTGTGCTGGACTATTATGTTCTTTCAGGGGATGGTAAGAGCCAGGGTGAGAGGCAGTGCAGGTTCCCCCGAGGGTGGCCAGCACTAGCCCTGGAGCCCCACATCCTGAATATAAAGGATGTTTACTGAGCGTGGAGCCAAGAACTCTATGTGGGAGAGGATCCTGAAGCTTAGGGAGGATAAATAACTCCCCAAAGCCTCATAGTGAGACTGGAATTTAGACTACAAAGCCTGGTCCCTAAGTCTGTTGCTTCTAACAAATATGCTGGCCACAGTGCTGTGAAGCTTGAACTGGGTACTAGGACTACCCCCCACACCTCTCAAGGCCCTGTTACACTGGAGATTGCTAAGCCCCCTCCTGGAGTTTATGATTCGCTTGGTCTGGGGTGGGGCCCAAGAATTTGCATTTCTCACAGGCTCCTTGAACACTGTAATCATTTGGTTTCCACCTCCATTGCTTTTCATTAAACCCAAGCTTTCTGATGTCATGGGCTCAGGGCACCATGAATGTTGAAATGCACGTGGCTCTGTGCCCAGTGCAGAGGGGCTGGAGCTGAAATGAACCCCTCATCAGTGGCATCCCTCATGCATTTCTGGAATCTCATTTCTTTCAAATCAGTTTCAAAATCAGTTTATGATGGTTTATAAACCAGGAATTTGGTTCCTGGCTGATTGTATGTCAAACCCTTTCTTGTGCTACTGTCCCGTTTCTCTGCTGGCTGAAAAGGAGACCTGAGAGTGCAGGAAACCGCTGCTGTAGTCACTGGCTTTGGTCACAAAAGTGAGTGCATCAGTGCTAGTTTACAGCTTAATTATCGGTGTAGGCAGTCAAATATCTAAAAAGTCATTTTTTAAGGATTAGGCACGGGGAGAGCAAAGATTGGTGATAGGTGATAGTTTTTTCTTTGTGATGATTCATAGCTTTGTTTGAGATTTTAATATGTAACAAAAAGGATTAGAAACCTGGCATAAAGAAGAAAATGAATCTCTGAAGTTTTCTCTTTTGCTTTCTCCTGGCTGTCTATTTCTATGCCTTTATTTATTGTTCAGCCCATTTTTCTGGTTTCCTTCCTTTCATGTCTGGCCTCTGGCCCTTCCTGGATACAGGTGTCACAGGATCACTAGCCAGTCTGTCTGCAGAATCAGCCTCAGCCCTGCAGAAGGGAGGCCGCAGAGAGCTCTCTCACCAAGCAGAGAAAGCCCTCTTGCAGAGTCCTAGGATATAAGCCATTTCATTAAAGTTCACAGAACTGTGACTCATTTCTGTGCCTGGTACAAAATTATTGGCCTGGCTTTCGTGACAGCCCGTTGCCATCCTGCACACCTTTGTCACGAAGGTGGCTGACTGGAGGCCGACTTTGCTACTACCTGCGTTTTCTTTTTTATTGCTGACCTTCTTGACCTTGTTCTCCTTCTTTCCTTTTTCCCCATTTCTAGGAGGAAATTGATTCCCCAGAAACAGCAGATCCCTGAACCATTGCCACCTTATGCCTTATTTATTGTTCCTCTTACACTTTCAGTTGTGTGTAAGAGAATTTCTCTCCTACCCTGGTTTATATCACTTAGTTATTTGCCCCTTGGCTGGTTTAATGTGTATTTAATCCTACCATGCTGTTTAACCCCAGAAACCTGGTTGATGGCTTGAGCTGAGCCAAGGTTTCTGCATGTGACTTCTAACTTGTTGGTGAAGTTTGTTTTCCTTTCACCCATCTTTGACCCTGGATATTGAAACCTCATTCAAGAAGTGACAGGCACACCATGTATCACTCTAAATTTCTGTATTAGAACCATCGAAATTCACTATATATTCTTCTAGATTTGTATAGGTTAAAGGGATCTGTGTTTGACCTTTTTCTCTCGTCTTCAGCAAATAGAGACTCATGAAGAGCGAGTTTATTATCAAGCACTTAGAGAGAATTCAAGGTGAGAGGAGAGGAGAGAGAATGAAGAGAATTAAGTGAAGATTTAATTCCTCTTTAAGAGCAGTTGGAGTTGTATGAATAGTAACATTAATTGTAGCCATAGCTTACATTTATTGAGTGCTTCAAGGTAATTGTGTTGGGGTATTGTGTTTATATTTTTGTATTTCATTTAACCCTTCCTAGCATATAAGGTACATACTATTATAAATTCCCCGTGTAGGTGAGGAAATTAAGGCTTCTCTAAGTAACCTCCCTAACGTTGTACAACTGTTAAAGGAAGGGGCGGGACTTGAATGCAGAAGTGTTGCTGAAGTAAAATATACACATGTAATAGAATATATTCCTATAATCATCCATAGACAATCCTATTTGTAACTTGCCCTCAATAATAATAACTTTTATAATAAAATAACATTAGTAACCATTTTCTGGGCACTAACTTTATGGTAGGTACTGTCTTTTAGACATACACATGGTTTCCTTTAATATTCAACAATTCTATTAGAAAAATACTACTACTATCATATCCGTTTCACCTGTGAGGAAACTCTGAGGCTTAGAGAAAACTCAGGTTCTTTGCCCAAGTTCCTGTGGTTAGTGAATAGAAAGTTTGTGTGGCCATTTTATTTTTATAAATATTATTATTAGTAGCTAACATTTCTATAATCAATAAGGCCTAGGCACTATTTTCAGCACTTTATACTTATTAACTCATTTAATACCCAGTTTCAAGGTAGGGAAACTGAGGCACAGAGTGGTTGAAGTTACCAAACTATTTGCAGCAGTGGGGAGATTCCAACACAGGCAGTTCGGCCCTGACGTCTGTGTGTGCACCACCTGTGCGCATGGACACACAAACGCCCCCTTTTTCCCTCTTATTTTATCTACTAGTGCCGCAAATCACTTGGGACTTCTGAAATTCATTTTAATATGACATTAACCCGCTTCAAGGAGCTTGTGGAAATAAAAAAAGATTGCTTGATTTTTGATTTTTTGATTTTTATTTTTTTGCTTTTGAAGAGTTTTGAATCAGATCTCACTGAAGAAGACCCACCTGGGTCTTCAGACCTGGTGAAATCATTTTCCTCGTGGGGATGGTATTTGTATTTGAGCATGAGCTCCTCGTTGGCCTAGGTGGGGGAGGCCAGGCAGTTGCCCCTCTTGACTGCTCTCCCTGCTCTCCTCATCACTGCCCAGCCCCCTGGGTAACCTCACAGCGCAGCCAGAGCGATCTTTCACAAAGTAAAGCACATTATGGCAGTTCCCTGTCTAAACCTCTTGGCAGCTGGTAGCTTTCCACTTCTCTTGGGGCAAAATCTCAGCTCCTTTCCGTGGCTCACAGAGCTCATGGTCTTGTTCCTGCTTATTCTGGAGAGATCTTCTCCTACACCTTGGTGCCCCGCTCATTTTTATTCCATCCGGTTCTTGAACCATGTCAAGTTCATTCCTGCTATAGAGAGGCAGGGCTGTTTGTTTCCCCACCTGCCATACTTTGCTCCGGGTTCTTTTCGAGGCTGTTTCTTCCTACCTGTCATGTCCCAGATTAAAATCGATTGCCTCAGGTAGGCCTTTGCTGATTGTGCCAATGAAATATAACACTTCCTGATACCCCCCTCTATGCTTCCCTGTTTATTGTGTGCATAGCTCTTTCCTAATACATGAATGCATGTGTATTTGTTTGTTTACCCATCAGTGAAAAGACCGAAGAGGCAAGGATCATGATTATTTTGTTCATCACTATGTACCTAGCATCTAGCACAGTGCAGTCAACAAACAAATCAATGATTGAATGAATTCATTTCAGGCAGAAAAATAGCATGTACAAAGATATGGTGGCGTGAAGCTACAGGTTATTTCGTAAGCCCTTGTTGGTTTGTATTGCTAATGAAGAAATGATCGGCTTATAGAAGTTAAGTGCTTACAAGTTAAGGGCTTCAACAAGTTAAGTCACAGAGCGTAACTAGCACCAGGGAGTCTAAGTCCCAGGTCTGACTGACTCCACAATTGACGCTCGTATCCCCAGCGCAGTCGTAGACTTAACACTATCCTGTGGTCAGGTCAGAATGATAGGTAGGAACAGAGAAGAGGTCTCCTTTCTTATAAGCCTTAAATGGAAACATCTCTGGGGTCATTTTAACTGAAGCCCATCTTTCTACCTGGGGGTAATTTCTCTAACTAAAGAGACTTTGTTTTGCCTAATAGATTTTTTTTGTTAAGTAGTACAGATATCAGTCTTTTGTGAACTCCAAGATAAGTAAGGAAGTTGGCTATTTGAAGGGTCTTGTTGCTAATCTTTTGGTAAAGTAAGAAATTATTCTGTAATTGCATAGTAATGCCTTAATTATTCTGTTTCTTAATTTGACTTTCAAAGAATAATAATGGCAAAAGCTGATGGTTTTTCTTATATTTACATTCATTTATAGTGCAGATAGGAAGAAAAGTAACATTTATTTTTTATTTTATTTTATTTTTTTGAATTTTTTAATTTTAATTTTGTATTGTTACTCAATTACAGTTGTGTGCCTTTTCTCCCCATCCCTCCACCCCACCCCAGCTGAACCGCTCTCCCTCCCCCACCTCCACCCCCCCCTTGATCCTGTCCATGTGTCCTTTATAGTAGTTCCTGTAATCCCCTCTCCCCACTGTCCCCTCCCCACTCCCCCCTGCCCATTGTTAGATTGTTCTTAACTTCAATGTTTCTGGTTATATTTTGTTTACTTTTTTCTTCTATTGATTGTGTTCCAGTTAAAGGTGAGATCATATGGTATTTGTCCCTCACCGCCTGGCTTATTTCACTTAGCATAATGCTCTCTAGTTCCATCCATGCTGTTGCAAAGGGTATAAGCTCCTTCTTTCTCTCTGCTGTGTAGAATTCCATTGTGTAAATATACCATAGTTTTTGGATCCACTCGTTTGCTGATGGGCACTTAGGTTGCTTCCAGTACTTGGCTATTGTAAATTGTGCCGCTATGAACATTGGGGTGCACAGGTTCTTTTGGATTGGTGTTTCAGGGTTCTTAGGGTATAATCCCAGCAGCGGAATTGCTGGGTCAAAGGGCAGTTCCATTTTTAGTTTTCTGAGGAAATTCCATACTGTTTTCCACAGTGGCCTCACCAGTCTGCATTCCCACCAACAGTGCACTAGGGTTCCCTTTTCTCCGTATCCTCTCCAACATTTGTGTGTGGATTTGTTTATGTTGGCCACTCTGACTGGTGTGAGATGGTACCTCATTGTGGTTTTAATTTGCATCTGTTTGATGGCTAGTGATGCTGAGCATCTTTTCATATGTCTCTGGGCCCTCTGTATGTCTTCCTTGGAGAAGTGTCTGTTCAAGTCCTTTGCCCATTTTTTAATTGGGTTGTTTGTCTTCCTGGAGTGGAGTCAAACCTGATGTTTTTTGTTGTGTACCAGGTGTTCTTATAAGCATTTTTTATAGGATTTTCTCAGCCTGCAAGCGGGGTGCTGTTGTGTCTTTTCACAGAGGAGGAAACAGATTTGTACAGGCCAGACGAAGGGATGGCTTCATGGCCTGTGTGACCTGTGTGATCCCAGGCCCCCATGCTTACAAGAGCCCCGCATTTAATGTTCTTCAGTTGCTGTCGAAAAACTCTTCCTACTTTTAAACAAAGGGCCGTGTTTTTGTTTTGTATGGGGGTTCTGCAAATTATGTAGCTAGTCCTGCCTACAGAAGTAGCCCAAGGTCACTCAGCGGTGTGCGGCAGAGTTGGGATTCAAACCCAGATGCCTGGCCTTAAGCTTACACTCTTTCTTTTACCTTATTTGACTTTCCATACCCCATATTCTTAAAGCAAGGTCCCTCCACCTTCTTTTTCTCTTTTTCTCTGTCTTTAGAGACAGGTGGTTTGACTCACCTTTGTTGAATTCCTTGGATTTAGCTTTGCTTGTTGGGCTGCTACGCACAATTTCCCAGTTAGGTTTTGTAGGAGAGCAGTAGGGAAGATTTGAAGGATGGGCAAGAATTGCACATCCTTACCATGGGGAAAACCATAGCCCCCAAATAAATGCGAATGAAGTGGGAACACTAAACGTATTTGTTCTGTGTAAGTTTACTGGGGAAAAAGAAAGCTCCAGTGCATGTGAAAGGAGGGCAGTCCCTCAGCCCTGTTTATCTGCATGTGGTACTCTGTGGACTGGTGACACTTAATTACCCCACACAGTTTTATGGGCTGTTTTATGAGAAGCTGTTTTTTAGCCTTTCGAGGATTGCCATAAAGGGAAATGTAGAAAGATAGGAGGGGATTTCTATCATGGTGGCAAAAAAATCATCCCTCGTAGTCTATCTGGGGCTAAAACCTGAGGCCGTCTGAGTTCTGCCTCAGCATTTCCTGAGAAGTTTCTGTGAAGAGGCAGAGGTCAGCAAGGCACCAGAGCTCCAAGTCAGAAGGAGTAAGGACATAAGTGTAGCCATCACAGGGCACCCAGACTCTGACAGAGGCAGACATTGGCCCCAGGATCCCCAGGAAAGCAGCTGACTATGTTAAGAGGAGCCTCCAAAGCTTAGGGGAATTATCTAGGTGGAGAAGCGAGAAATTGTGTCTCAGACAAGAAAAAGGCCTAGACAGAGGGAACAGGGAGAACAGAAGCATGGAGCTGAGGGGATCATGGTCAGGGTGAACTTGGCCCTGGCTGAAGTGTTGAAGATGATGTGGGAGAGGTAGGTGGGTGGTGACCGAATACTGAGGAGCTTCGTGTCCTAACTTAAGAGTGCAGATTTATAGCCCGAGTAATTAGGGGCGATGATGACAATAGCTAACATTTATTGAGGGCTTCTCCATAAGTTATAAATATCCATATGGTCTCGGTCACACTCACACGGGTAAGAGTCACACAGTGCGCACACCCAGTGATCGTCTATTAGTGCATGAGATGAACGAGGACTCTGGAGTCAGCTGGGGTCCTCATCCCATCATTTTTAGCACTAAGGCCTGGGGGCGGGTAGCAAACCATTCTGAACCTTGGTTTCCCAGTCTCCAAATGAGGCAGAATGATCATCTCTCTTCCTCTCTTTGCTGTCAGGAACAATGTGAAGTACGACTGTATATTATACTTTGTATAAATAATGTTTATTGCATAAATTGTCTCTAGTGTAAGAAATTTTATTTATTTACTTTTTCTCATCATTCATGGCAACTTCATCTATCATTTCAGTGCTGGAGAGCTCTAGGCAGACTGTGGTTAATGAGTGCCTTTTGGGAAGACTGGGTAATTTGTTGCCAGAATGGGAGGTCAGGAAGGCGGGGAGGACAGCAGTTTTCTCCAGGCAGCTTGGCACTGTCGTTCCGGTCCATGTTTCGGTGTTTGTGGTTCTATTTGTTTGTTAGTTTATTTTGTTCATTAGGTTCCTCTTACAGGTGAGGTCATAATGGTATTTGTCTTTACTGACTGGCTTATTTCACTTTGCATAATATTCTCACAGACTGACAGTGACCAGAGGGGCGGAGGGAGGGGGATAATGGTGGAAAGAAGGGGAAGGGACTCGTCAAAGGACATGTATGAATGACCTACAGACATGGACAACAGGGTGGGAATTGACTGTGGGACGGGGGGGGCATGGGATGGGCGGAGGAGGGCAAAGGAGGAAAAATTGGAACAACTGTAATAGAATAACAATAAAAAACTTTAAAAAATTAAAATTTTTTACCTTTAAAAAGTGCTTGGCACAAATAAACTGTTCAATCAATGATAACTATTACTGTTTCTATTCCTGAAAGGAAAAGATTTAGTATTCCAGAGCTGAGTGTTAGAGTGAGGCCAAGGGCATAAGAGGTGTTTATAGGGTTTCCTTCCTCTCTTCTCAGACGCCCCTCGCCCCCATCTCCAATCTTTGTCTCCCCTCAGGACAGAGTGGAACTGGATGTCTGTAAACGTGGGGCTGGCTTTGCTTTGGGGCCCTCAGACAGCCCTTGTAACAGACACATGAATCAAAACACGAACGGGAACTGGCGATAGTTGAATTTTCTAACATTTCACCCCCTCACGTGTGGGGATGGTGCCAACTCTGCATGGTGAACTCAGAGCTGGAGCCCCTGGTAGGAGGGCTTGGTTACCAAGGCAACGTTTACCTATGCTGATGACAAAGGGGCTGTCACTGTCCTCTGATGCATACAGAAGTGTATCAGGTGACAGGGGAGCTGGAAAGAAACAATTTACTCTTGAAACGAGGTATATGCAGGCGTTAATTTCTTTTGACTGGCAGTTAATATTCTGGTTTCAGGGAAACGGGGAAAAGATTAAACTTTAGCTTTTGCCTGAAAAGACTCAGTTTGTGAACCTGGCAAGCCTCTTAAGAATAAAACAGTCCTGGCGCCGGACTGTTAGGCTTCTTGTCTTTTCGGCAGCTTATTGCATTTATTTTACTGCTTTGGGGGATTAGGAAATAGTCTCTGAAGGCTATTTCTTCAATGACTGGGAATATTAATGTAGAAAACTTGCTTGTTGGACAATACAGTGAATACTGTAGCTTTTGTCTCTACTAGACTATTGGGTCTTTCACTCCCCAAAGCCTTTTTTGGAAATTTTTTTTTTTTAATTGTGAAAGACAATGCACATTAAGAAAAGTTCGTGAAACAAGTAGTCCAGTGGTTTATCATAAAGTGAGGGTGTTTAAGCTTGTTACCAGCGCCGAGGTGAGGACAACATCGCAGGTGTCCCAGAAGCTCTCCTACTTCTTCCCAGCCTTGCATCTGTCGCTGCCCCCACTACTAAACCCCTAGGCATATTGCTAACGCTGTGGTTTAATTTTGTATCTGTTTGGAATATCACACAGATGGAGTCATACAGTGAAGTTCTGCTTTTCCTTTTTTTAAAACCAACATTGTGTTCCTGAGGTTAATCTCTGTGGAGTTGTATAGCTGTCATTCATTTATTTTACTTGCTGTACTGTATTATCTGAATATACCACAGTTTTTTTATCCTCTTGACCATTGATGGGTGTTTAGGGTGTTTCTGGGCTTAACTGATGTTATGGACATTCTTGCACATGTCTCCTGGGCACATAAACGTGCACTGGTCGTGTGCCTGGGAGTGGAATCGATAGGGTGTAAGATATGTATCTTTGGCCTTAGTGATGT
This sequence comes from Desmodus rotundus, assembly GCF_022682495.2. NCBI lineage: Eukaryota > Metazoa > Chordata > Mammalia > Chiroptera > Phyllostomidae > Desmodus > Desmodus rotundus. Next base: position 54,128,964 of record NC_071389.1, read on the forward strand.
TAAAGGATCATTTTGTTTGAAGTAAATTCATTACTCTCATCCGAGTGTAAAATGAACAAGTGTCAGAGATTTCATTGAACTCATTAATTAATGAAGAAACCAATAGAGTATTCCAACTGCTTCAAAAAATAAAAGGCACACACGTATAGGCAGCAAGGGATGCTGAATGAATTTATGAGAAGATGCAAAATGATTCTCTCCACAGGCAATAATAATCTATTCTATTCCAGTGACAAAATTAATTTGCATTTCTGTGGACTAGAAGCATTTATATCATCATCAGGTTTTTTTTTTTTACAATTTAAATAGTCATAGAATAAGCTCAAGGCAATGAAAGGCAGGATGGCCTGCAAGGGCGCGCTGGACTAGAATCTCAGTACTCTTTCTTTCCCCAGTATTCAACGTCTTTCATGGTTCTTCCTGGCAGCACCTAATGCCAAATTGTTTTGCAAAGTGATAGCTTCAAGTTACTGTCTCACTGGAAGTGTGCCAGAGTCTCTGCTGCTCCATATTCTGGGTAACAGTTGGTATTGTCAGACTTTCAGTTTTGGCTAATTTGGGTAGGTGTTCATGGTATACCTTTGTGCTTTTAATTTACATTTTTATGATTAATAATTAGTTTGAGTATCTTTTCAGACATTTATGGGCTATTTGACTATCCTCTTATGTGAACTGCCTGTTCTAGTCTTCTTCCCATTTTTAAAAATTGAGTTATAGGTCTTTTTCCTTTTTTATTGGCAGGAATTTTTCATATATATATTTTATAGATTCTATGTATTATATATTTTCCAATTTTGTATGTTGTAGAGATTGTCTCCCACTTCTTGGCTTGCCTTTTCTTCTTTTTCTTTGTCTCTTTTGTTGTTGCTATTGCTGTTGTTGTTGTTGGTTTGTATATGCGAGCAGGGAATCGGATTGTGCATATGTTTCAAACGAGCACAAATTTAATCAATACAGTTTATATTTTTATTATTTTTATTTTTATTGTATTTTTCCATTGCCTTTTCATCCTTTTATTGTGTTTTTTGATGGGCAAAATGATTTTAATGTAGCCCAGTTTATTTTATTTTATAGTTAATAATTTTTAAAATCTTTCTTTAAGCAGTGTTTTACCACCCTGATTTTGCAGAAATACTAACCTCTAAAAACTATGTTGTTCTGTTTTTGTATTTAGATCTAAAAACCATGTAGTTTATTTGAGTGATGTAAAATAGAGTATCTACCCCCCGCCCATTATGCTGTTTGATTTTCCTGGAACCCTTCATTAGAAAGACTCCCCTTCACTCTGCTTGGCAGAGGCATGTGCATGCTGCGCCAAGTGTTCACATGTTGGGAGTGTTTCTGGGCTTCTCGAACATACTCCACAGACTCCTCTGACTATTTTTACACGAGCACCACACGGTAGTGAGTTTATAATACGTTTCTTAATAAGTCTTTATTTCTGGGAGAGCTCTCTCTTCCACCTTGTTGTACTTCTTTAAGGCTATTTTATCCCTTTATATTGCCTTTTGAATTTTAGAATTAGCTCATCGATTTCACAACAATTGTGGAATTTTATTTGTGGTTTTTAAGACTGCATTAAGTACCCAGAAATTTTATTTCTGGGTATTTATAAAAGAGGAATGAAAACATTTTAAAGCTCAACTCCAAAGAAGAAATCCAGTTTAAAAGTGGGCAAAGGGGCCTGAATAGACACTTCTCCAGAGAGGATGTACAGATGGCCACTAGATGCGTGAAAAGATGGTCAGTGTCACTAATCAGAGAAATGACAAGTTAAAACACAACGAGATATCACCTCACACCTGTCAGAATGTCTGTCTTCCATAAATCAACAAACAACAAGTGATGGCGAGGATGTGGAGGAAGGGGAACATTTTTGCCCTGTTGGTGGGAATGCAGACTGGTGTGGCCACTGTGGGAAGCAGTAAAGAGTTACCTGAAAAATAAAAAATGAAACTGCCTCATGACCTAGCGATTCCACTTCTAGGAATTTATCTGAAAAAACCCAAAACAGTAATTCAAAAGCATATATGCACCCCTGTGTTCATTGCAACGTTATTTGCAATTGCCAAGATAGGGAAGCAGCCCAAGTATACATCAGTAAATGAGTGGATAAAACAGCTGTGGTACATTTACACAATGGGATACTACTTGGCCATAAAAGGGAAGGAAATTTTACCCTTTGCAACAGCGTGGAATGACCTGGTGAACATTATGCTAAGTGAAATAAGCCAGCCAGATAAAGACCAATACCATATGATCTCACTCACATGTGGACTCCACTAAACAAAACTAACAAACAATCAAAATAGAGACAGACTCATAGGTAGAGAGCAGGCTGACAGCTCTGGGGGTGGGCAGTTGAGGGAGTGGAGGGATTGAGCAAAAAAGAAAAAATGAGGGAGAATTCATGGACATGGACTGCAATGTGGTGATTGTGCTGGGGGGGCGGGGAGGAGGGTTGGTGAAGGTGGAAGAGAGTATAAGGGGGATCAATGGTAATGGAAAAAATACAACAAAATAACGTAAGAAAAAGAAATAAAAACATATGCCCAAAGAATTGTACATTAATACATATAGCACTTTATTCATAATTGCTCCAAACTAGAAAGAACAGATATTTTTATATAATGTAAAACTACTAAGCACTGAAAAGGAATAAACTGTTGATAACACTCAATAACATGGATGAACCTCAAAAACATTACATTAAACAAAAGGAGCCAGAAACAAAAGTATATATATGTGATTTCATTTATAAGGAGTTTCATAGCAGCCACAACTACTCAGTAGTGGATGAGATCAAATCAGTGGTTGATTGGAGTAGAGGGTGGAGGAGACTGGGGTGGCGAACCCCACAGAGGCAGGTCAGCACTGATTGGGGCAGTGATTACAGAGGTCATCAAAACATAACCCGAAAATGTGTGTGTTATTTGATGGTATGTATTTTGGTAACATTTTTCCTTTTTTTCTTTGTTAAAAGACTCCATTAATTTTATAGATCTTTTTGGGAAGAACTAACATGCATATCAACAAATTACATCTTTCAATCTATGAATATTTTATATAGCCCCAAGTATTACTGATTTTAAATTCTCTTCGAAATATTTTGTTTTCTACATAGAGATCTTTCACATCATTTTAAGAATTATTCTTTGGCTTATTTGTAGATATTCTTGAGTATTTTTCATGCTATTATAAAAGTTACTTTTTAAAATTTCATTATGTTTATAGCTTGTGTATCAACATGCAGTTCATGTTTGTTTATTGATTTTATTTTTTCATCCAGCAATCTTGCTAAACTCACTGTCATTTTTCTGTAAGTGTTATTTTAGATTTCTACATCCTTCATCATATCTGCTAAAAATGAATCTTTTATTTCTTCTTTTCTAACTATTTTATTTTTATATACCTTTTTCTTATCTGATTGTACTGTCTAGGGCCTTTAATAAGATGTTGTTTCCAAAGAGAAAGCTATCAACATTTCATCAGCATGTGTTCGATTGCTAGTATTTTTTTAAAGATAGAGTTTAAAGAATTTTTCTTTTATTCATATTTTGCTAAGAGTTTTTAATCTTTGATGAATATGGAATTTTATTAAAGCTATTCCTGCATATATTAAAATTATTATATATATTTTCTCCTTAATCCTGTTAATGTGCTAAACAATAATTTTTAAAAGATGTTAAATAGCCATGTGTTTCTGGAATAAGCCTGATTGGTCAAGATGGATTAACCTTTTTACATGTTGCTGTATTTGGTTTGCTAATATTTTGTTTAGGCTTTTTACCTCTATATTCATGAGTTGAATAGTCCTGAGTTTTTCCTCTCTTACAAAGTCCTTCTCGGGTTTTGGTCATCAGGGTGAGACTTAAAGTGATAAGAAATGTTTTCTCCTTTTCTATTCTCTGGAGGTCTCTGAGTATGATCAGCATTGTTCTTCAAATTTCTGGAAGAATTTCTGGGTGAAGCTTTTAGGTCTGGTGTTTTCTTTGTGTTAAGTTTTTAAATAATGCATTATAATCTTTTAATAGCTTAAGACTTCAAATTTTTAGATTGTTAAGTGTGTGTGTGAGTTTTGGGGAGGTAGTTTTCTAGAACTTTGCCTGTTATCTAAATTTTCAAGGTTATTGGCATAAATTTTTCTATAATATCTTCTTTTTTTGTTGTTACACTGAACTTGTTATTGAAATCTAGTATACCACATAATCAAGATAAGCAAACTCAGCAATGAGGATATAAGCAACAGTTGTAACTGGCCGGATATAATCTAGGATTAATTGGTATCAATTGACCAACACTTTGTGGGACTCAAAAGGTTTCTGTTCAAGAGAAACAGACTCCCGTGAGAGAAGTTGTATGTAAAGTACTTACAATTCCCCTGAAGATGCTGAATTTTACTAATTTTTAACATGGCACAATATTTTTAGGTAGGCCATAAAAATATTGACCCAATAAGAGAAATTTCTTTGGATACTAAATGAAGAAATAGGTTAGAATCATATGAGTGTTTGATTTATTTCCTTTTCCCAAATCCATCTATGTTTGACTTGCAGAGGGAAAACAAAAGTGAATACTTCTGCTTTTCAAATTTAAGTTCAAGGAAGTGAAGTTCTTTAATGTACCTTTGAATTTTAACTTCAAAGATTAATTATCATACATTAACATACTCTTTTTATGACAATAATAATAAATGGAAGTGCATTCTAAATGTTGATTTTTCCATCAAGGAAATTCATTTATCATTTATTCGTTTATTAGAGCAGATTTTTTGAGTTGATGATATTTGGTGCATTTGGAGGTATGAACACCGCATTTCTTCTTCTTTTTATTGTTGTTCAATTACAGTTGTCCCAATTTTGCCCTGGCTGGTGTAGCTCAATGGATTGAGTGTGGACTGCAAACCAAAGGGAGATGCCTGGGTTGTAGGCCAGGTCCCCAGTAGGGGGTGTGTGTGAGGCAACCTCACATTGATATTTCTCTCCCTCTCTTCTCCCTCCCTTCCCCTTTCTCTAAAAATAAATAAATAGAATATAAAAAAATATTGAATTAACAACTAAAACAAAAGATTCTTTTCCTGAAAGTTTGAGCCCAAAACATGGATGCACATTATACAAGGGAGCGCATGATGCGTAGCAAAAATGGTAGCTCCTCCTAAGGCCTGATATCATTCTTTAGTTTGAAAAAGTCCTCCTCTGTAATCTTGTCAAGTATTGCTTTGCCCCATTCACTCTCCTCTCCTCCTTGGACTGTAAGTACTTATATTTAGTAATTACTTGGACTTAATTACCTTCTTGCTATGTCATATAATGTGTCTTATCCTGTATTTTCCATTCTTTTATCTTTCTGTGATTCACTTTAGCTATTCTGACTTCTAATTTCTGCCTCAGGTGTATCTATCCCTTTAGAGTTAAATTCATTCATTTATTAATTTTAGTTAATACAGTTTTAGGTTTGAACTTTCCACTTGGTTCTCTCTTTTTCTTTTTTTGAGTTTCGCATGTATCTTACTTTTCTAGGGTGCTTGTAGTAATTTACTAAATTACTCAAAACCGGATGGCCTAAAAGAGCAGACATTTATTTTGTCACAGTTCTGGAGTCTCTAACCCTGAGATCAAGATGTTGTCTGGGTCACACTGCCTCTGGAGGCTCCGCTCCTCGCCTCTTCCATCTTCAACTGGCTGTTGGCTTTCCTTGTTTCGTGACGATGTCTCTCTGCCCCACTTCTCATTGCCTTCTCCTCTGTGTCTGTGTTAAAACTCCCTCTGCTACTCTTAGGAGGCTACCAGTGCTTGCCTGAGGGCTCACCTGGATAACCCAGGATAAACTTCCCCTTGGAGCATCTTAATTTTGTCAGATCTTTTCCCATATTAGGCAATACTCACTCCTTTGCTACATAAGGTAATATTCATGGGTCCCAGGGATAAAAACATGGACCTATCTTTTGGGGGGCCACTCTTCAGCCCACTGCACTGTTCTATGCTGAAAGTCTCAACCTTGTGCTTCCTACACATACTAAACCTTTCAACAAAAAGTCTGTTTCACATAATTCCCAAACTGGAGCTCGGTGAGTCTATTTCTATTTCTGTTGTTTCTGCTGGTTTTTACTTACATCTTACCTCTTTCTGTGCTTGTTATGTTTAATTGTGTGTGAGACATCCTATTTACACAGTTGTTTACAGATATAATGTGAAGCCAACGTTATCCAACTCTAGAAGGGATTTACGTTTGCTTCTGCAAGTACGTGGGGCATGGCACTCTAGAAGCACCTTATTTCAGAATCAGAGATTAAGATGATTTGCAGTTAAATTCTGGTCCTCTGCAAAGGGCCTGTTAGCTTTCTGTTCTCTCCTTGCTGGGTTGCATGCGGCCCTTTGGAGATCCTAACCCACACAAACGGGTGTGCTCAGGTCTGTTTCCTCCATCCTCAGCATACTGTGAGAAAGCTGTGAACACAAATCTCTAGTTTCCTGGCCCCTCAAATCATCCGTAGAGAGAAAACAGGTCCCAAATGCCATCTGCATTGACTTCCCTTTATCCTCACTTGGTTCTTCTCCCCATTCCTTCTTTCCCCCCAGTTTTGTTGGCTTTGGATGTTTTCAAGCATTAATAAATATTTTGTTAATTTTTTTTATTTGTGTTTGATGGTAGGACTTATTTACCACAGTGGGTTTTTTATTAGAAAAAGAAGTCTTCCTGAAGCTTTCTCATCTATCTTAATTTTTTTATGAGGAAAAAGTTCACATGTCAAAAAAGTAGTGAGAGAAGAGTGCAAAGAATCCACTGCCCCCAACCATCACCCAAATTCAATTATTTTCAAGGCTTTATTACATTTGCTCGGACATTTGCATGACATCTACGAAGAGAAAGTTACAAAACAGGGCTGTATTTCAGCCCCCAGCCATCCATTCAGCTGAAGTCCAGCATCAGAGATAGGCCTGCTGCCTTGCTCACCGCTTCTCCTCAGCTCTGGGCACGGAGTGGACCTGCTTTGCCCTCCATGAGCTGTTGTTGAATGAATGAAATTCCCTATAGACCCACAGACCGTCTGAAACTAGAAAAGGTCTTAGCCTGTCATAATGAAACCAGTTTATAGGCGGAGATAGTGGGATACTGAGATCTGAGATGTGCTCAAGGTCACACAAGAGCACAGCAGAGTTAGACCAGGGTCTTAGCTCTTCCCCCTTTACTACACTCGCTCCTCTCTTTGCTAGCTTGTTTAACCACCCCTTTTTCTTTTCTGATAACACTAGAGTTTAAGAGCATTTCATTACAAGTGTGATGATATAATACGGCATTAAGACACGACAAGGCAAGTTTTATTGGCCATTACTACTTGCCTCAAGTGAGTGGCGAAGCCTTTGACCACTGGAGGCGTGTATTAATAGCCCCATAAAATACACCCAGGATTGCTAGTGCTATCATCATCTGGCTATTACATTTCCTGAAATTATTGTCCAAATACCACTTTAAACAATTTTCTTTTTTTTTTAAACTGGGAGGATTAGCCTTCTTTTATGAAAGACAATTCTTCACTTGCTGGAGAAAATAGAGTTGTCAGGTAACCAGGACAGAGTGTGTGAGCCCTGGGGGCAGTGACCTGTGTTCGAGTGTTTGCTCAGCTGCTTTCTAGCTCTTGGCATCAGGCGAGTTCCTTAACCTTTTGGAGCCTCAGTTTCCTCTTCGGTCAAATAACAACAATAACACTCGTTTTTAGAATTCATATGCATAAAACACCAAGCCTAGTGCCTTGAACATGGTAAGCAGTTAATAAATTGTATATTATTGTTATAATGAGGAATGTGGATGAGATTTTTTCTTATAATTAGTCAATTTATTTGTAAGATTAAAATAATGGCTCAGAATACTCACATAAACTTAAAGTTTGTATAAATAAAAGAGCTAATAGGGGTTGAACATTTGCTGTGTTCCAGGATAGGTGAGGAAATTGAAAAGTTAAATAATTTGGGTTTTCCAAGCTGATAAGAGACAGAGCTCATATGGAGCCCAGTCTTCTCATTGCCCGTGATCTTAGCTATTCTACTGGACTGCCTCACTCCAGGACATGTGGAGTCTGCAGCGATGCTGGGATGTGTCACCAGCCGGATGGAGGGCTTGGCCGAAAGTGCACTGGTGCTAATTTTGAAGGTGGCAGTGGTTAAGTAAAGGAATCATATCAACAAAAGGAATGTTGAGTCTGTTTAAGTTAGTAACTGCCCCCTTCCCAGTACCACCTCTCTGCACACAAAATTAAATGATTAAATGCAAATTGTTCAAATGTGGTCATGATTACAGATCCTTCAAATATTCTTGTTGGGCACACTTTTGGTTAATAAGGTAATACTGTTGCCGTGGTAACATTGTTTGTTACTGTCTTTGCACCTATCCCCTCTTTTCCTAATAGCACCTAGAAAATTCTTTTGGAAGCTGTCTTGTACCTCATTTCATAGCAGACTCTTAATTTGGGAGAGATTGTCATTGACCCATCTTCTGAATACCATTGTTTTGAAGAGTGGTGGGCAGTCTTCTCCCAGGCCTTATTTGGTACATAGCACTTTTCTTGTCTATGTTGGTGGGTTCAGCCCTGGGCATGTGCCCTAAGTTGGTTGAAACAGAGTGAAGCCCAGGACTTTTCTTTGATAGCTGGAGAAAGAGAAATTGTCTTTTGCTCAGAGTGGTTGGGGCTACCCATGTGAGACCTGGAACTGCTGCAGCCATTTTGTACACAAGAGGGAAAACAGCCTGAAGTGAAGCAGACAGATGCAAGGAGGAGGTGAAAGAACTAAAGAGAGATGGAGCTGGGGTACTGATCAGTCCATCTCTGAAGTCTGTCCTACTGCAGGCTTTTTTTGTTACAGGAAGTAATACATTGCTTTTGTTGTCAAAGCCAGTTTAAGTAGGATTTCCTGTTCCATGCACTTGAATTTATCCTAATTGATAAAATTTCACTGTATACCTTTTCTATCATTTGGAATTTTCAGTAGTAGAGATTGAACCCCTACATCAATAGTTGCGATAAGCAACATTTAACTCTTAAGGCAAAACTACAATACCTGGCAGAAAGCAATGCTGTCTGCGTTCTTGAGGGCCCTGTAGCCTCTTTAGATACCATAGCAGAATTTTAGATGTATTATATAATAGGTCTTCTGTGTAAGCCTGTCCCTATGGTTCACTTCCTGGTTCATCCAGTGATGTGACCTCTCTAACCCTATTGTCCCCATCTGAAAATATAATGGTAGTACCTACTTTATTTTGGGACTGTTAATGAGCTGATTTATGTGAAGTGTTTTGCCATAGGGTATGTCACATAGTGAATGCTTCGTAAGTGTCATTTGCTACTATTATTGGTATTATTGTTGTGTTTGTTGTACCTATTAACAAATCATTCTCTTTCAGAGAAAACCTTTGTTTCCTCTCTAGTCTTCACCTGGTAAAAAATGACCTGAACAATGTTGTTTAGGGCGAGAGGGACAGACACAACACTGTTTTGCTGTCTGTAAAATGACCTAGGAAAGACTCTTTGCCGTTTCTCCTCCTGCTCTGTGCTTCCAGCCACTGAGCTCTGTGAGTGAGTCTCGGTCTGTGCCTTGACCTCGGCGGTGTGTTTGGGATGAATGTGCCCTCCCTCCACGTGATCTGTCGATGGCCCATGGCCTCGCAGGCTCTGTGCAGGTAGCAGGGGGCGCAGCCCGGCTCCTCACGAGCTGAAGTAGGTGTGCCACTTGGTGGGGTGAGGCAGAGCAACAGGGGCAAAATCCTCTTTTTCTTCGTTTTGAATTAAGCAAGAAAAAATATCAATAATTCAAATATTAGGAACATTAATTTTCAGATGGGAGAGAGTGGACTTATTAACAACAATAGAAGCCTGGGACAAAGAATAATGACTGAAATCAACACGCTGACGTATATAAATAAATAAAACCATGGCACTTCCTAAGTCTTTTCTTCCGCAGGCTTTCTGCCATTGCCATGGGAATGTGTGCGTGCCGCAGCCCCCCTGAAATGGGAATAGAACTGTTCTCTACCTTTGCCCAAGATTTGTACATTCTAAAGAGCCTAAAGTCAGTTTCTTGCTATCCTCCTGAGAAATTAACTTACAGTTTTTCCTTCTTGTGAGCCCAAAGGGTAATCATCTCAGGCTCCCTAGTCATGAGTTCATGGAAAGAAACACAGGCCTCATTCAGGGTCTTCAACACCTGGGAGGGGGTCGACTGGTCAAGGAGGGGCATTTTCGTGGCCAGCTTACAGCTGTCCCGTGTGCACTTCTCCAGTCCGCGTGGCCCCCGTCCTTCCTTCCTGACTAAACCTCTCCTCTGACTAACTGTGCAAGTGCAATCAATGGTAGAAATAAAGGCAGCTACGGCTAATTAAGTATTAATCAAGCACATTATTCTTTCAGTGCATTCTCATTTTATCTCACAATAAGCAATAACCCAATGATATGTGTTTTATTTTTATTGTCATTTCACTGAAGAGGGGAGGGAGGCTTTGAGGGGTCACAGTCTCGGGAGGGAGAGTTAGCGCCCCAATCCCAGATTGGTCTGACGCTGGAGAATCTTTCTTCACCACTGGAATACTCTCTCTCGGTGCCTTGTAAGTGTCCTCGTGTGCGATAGGACCCTTGTTTGCTCATTACTCTTGCTATGCAGAGGCTTCTTCCTGCCTGCTTGCTCCTGTTTCCAGTTTCTTCTTTATTAATCAAAATGGGTCTTTTTGCAACTATGGCCTCTTTCCCTTTGTCCAACTCCCCAGCCCATCTCCTGTGCAAATACAGTCCTGTGAGTGGGCAGCCTGTAACTCACAGGGAGATGCGATGTGGAGAAAAAAGGAAACTTCTCTGACAGGTTAGGTTCTCTCCCCACCCCTTTTCCTTCCTTCTGCACCCCAGTGCACTCTTTGTCCATTTGCCCCGAGGAACCCCAGCTGTATGATGCAGCACCTTTCTTGTTGAATTGGATTCTTCATCTGCCACTCAAAGCCTTCTCTGTTATGAATGGAGGGAATGGTGTTCAGCCAAGTTCTACGTGCTCCTCACCGAAACTTTATAAGGTGGTTAAAAATGATTTAAATAATAATAATAATAAAGAACAACTGTAACTGTGCAGAATTACTCATGATCCAAAAGGTGTCCTAAGCGAAGATACTATCTTCACCTAGTCAGCCTTCTGAGCCTTGGGGTCTAGGGGCTCTTTAATATTTTATGGGGAATTTAAATTCTTTGACTGAAATAAAGATCTTAGGAGGGAGGAAAAAGAAAATCTCAGTAATGAGGGGTGAGTATTTACAAAAGTGTCAGTCATTTTGAAAAAAGAAATATTCTGTGTAATGAGCTCTCAGATCCGTAGACTTCTGTGTGTGTGTGTGTGTGTGTGTGTGTGCGAGACCGCTGAGGAAAATGAAACTTTTCACAGCTAAAAGAAAGCAGCATTTTCCTTTGGGGTTCCTCGGTCCCCAGCAGTGTGACAGCTAATCAGAAAGCTGCCGGCCGCACTGTGAGGGGTTTCATTGACTCTGTTTTCATATTATTTAATTAGATGATTTATAGTTTCTCTGGCAGGTCTGGTGCGGCCTTTGTGTTGCTGGGAGGAATCACACAAAACTTGCAGCCCAGTCCACATGAGGGGCAACTGTTCCCAGCCCTCCTTTGCTGCTGTGGTTTCCGTTGTCCTGGTATATACGACTTCCATCGGCATTAACGGAAATTAGCTAGTTACAAAGTAGTGAATAACGTTTTTGCGGACTTTCTGGTTGCTCTGTGACTGCTGCCTCCCTGGTAAGAGTAATGGGAGAGTTCTCGATGAGAGAGGCATTGCGTCTCCACGCAAAAAACCAGAGCCTGCTGGAAACTGAGCGGAGGTGGGAAAGGCATGAAAGCCAGGGGCTGGGGCTTATCCTTTGTTATTAAGAGCTGCAACATAATTGGCCAAAGGGGTTCATTGTCAAAGAGCTTTCTAGAAGTTGTAATGGAATATTCTGCTTGAAGGACAAGAAGCTGAGTCCTGTCTTCACCTTCCTGAAGTGCTGGGTGGCCCGGTCCACTGAGCAGTAGGACCTGCTTGGTGCCTGACCGTCTTGCTGTAGCATTTTGGGGAAGCCAGGCTCCTCCCTGGCCTGGCAGAGCCAGTCTCAGGCTGCGCTGGGAGAGGCCGAGGCTGCACCTGCATCGCCTGCTCTTGGCATTGCTGCCTGCCAGGGCGCCACGCAGAGCCTGGGCTTTCAGGCCCGCTTTGGGTGAAGTCATTCTTCCCTGAAAATGGAGAAGGGAAATTTCTCCTGACGCGCAGGAACTGACTGAGAAGGGTGAGCAAAGCCTAGCTGGGAATAAGGCTGGGAGTGTGTTCTTTCCAGCACAGGTTCAGGAAGGGATCGTGTTGCTATTACTTCTCCGGTTTCCTCTACTAACAAATTATTAAGGTAAATTTCCACTGTAAAACAATAATGGCCATTTGAAAGTATTTGAAACTGTACTAAGTTATACATTTATTTTTAAAATTATAAGATAGACTATGAGAGGTTTAGGCAGTGAGCTGAGTGTTATATTTGAAGTGTAATCCGTTTGCTGTGTGGATGGGGATGAAAACCAATAGGGCTGGCCAGGCTGGTTCCCCCTCTCTACCTTTCTGCCAGCCTAAAGGGCTCACTATAATTTCTGTTCATTCATGCTACTCTCTATACACCTTAATGTGAATGTAAACCTGGATATTGATATTCCCAGGGGAATTTGAATAATATCACTTATTGTGAACTAGAAGACTTTGCTTCCTTTATAAAGGAGGTAGAAACCAGTGCCTAAATACATTTCAAAAATAAACTTGAACCTTATGTGCTTTGCCCTGTTTTTGAATTGCCTGGATTAATACTGTGACTGGTAAGTTCAGAAGTGTGTGCAAGCACTTTCTTGGGAGAGTTGGAGACCTGGCAAAATGCAGACTTGCCCCCAGTTTGCACTGTGGATTTGGGAACGTCAGCTCACTGCACCGATGTAAGTGCAGGGGTGTCCAGCCTTTTGGCATCTCTGGGCTACACGCCGGAAGAAGAGTTGTCTTGGGCCACACACCTGCATTTGACACTTACTCTGAACAAATGTGGGAAGCACGGACACAAAATGTTGATTAGAGTGAGGGGCACCATTACAGTCCAAAGCATCCTATCCTGTACTTTTTCTCTGTAGCACTTGCCAAAATTGAAATTCATACTTGTATAGTTGGTTATCAATTACTTTCCCAAACAGGGACTGTCTTCCTGTACCGGACCAGGAGTAGAGTAAACTAATCCCCCGAACAATGGGATGAGGGGTGCTTATTCTCTTGTTTCTATTTTCTCTAGTTTTGTAGCTTCTACAGTGAACCTATTTCCCCCCTCATTATAAAATACAAATCTTATGAAAATGGAGGGTGTATAATTAAGTACTCTATATTACTTATAAGAAATAATATTTGTGCAGTTGAAGAAGAGACGTAGCAAAGAGCTAGCAAAGAAAGTGACAGATTGAAGGGTGAATGTAATTGCTGAGTTTCCTGTCTTGGGTCTAAGAGCTTGATTAGTAGAGGAGAGAAGAGAGTCCCAACTGTGCTGAGATTGAGGTAGTCTATCCCCACAATAGCAGGTCATTGACCGTACAGCTTTGTCTTCTCTTAAAACAATGCCACGGTTCATATTTTCTTCTGTCCCTTTTAGAATTGGGTTTTGTTTTTTCAAGGAAAAAAATTAAATGAGACCGGTACTATAGGATCGCTTGTTAGATGTATTTATGTTTTAGGATATATTTCCAGGCACTCCATGGTGAAAATTTGGCCCTTGAAGCTTAGGCTTGATTTTCGTATTATTTTTGCATGTCAGTATATTTCAGTATGTCTCTAAGTAAACTGTGTAGCTACCTCTTGCCCCCAATGATTCATGAGTTGGGGTAGCTGTAATTTTTTCTTGAATGTCAGTTAGTGGGAAAAGAACTTAAATTTATAACATGCCAATAGTATTTCAAAGCTGCACTTTATGTTAAAACCACAGAAAGAGCCATTTACATTTAACAAGGCCTGTGGTTCTCAAGCAATGATCATTTGCTGATGTATCTTTTGATTTTTGGTTGAAAGGAGCCTTGATGTTTTGAGATCTTTGGTTTTCAGATGAGTGGCTAATAACCCCTTTTTAGAGAAGCGCTGGGGACGGGGAACAGATACTTGGCTTTTTCGAGTGCAGAAATCCTGCCTCTCGGTGGACCACAGTTTGACTTTGTTTTCAGGGTTGCCTTGGTGTAACAAAGCGTCCCTTATGCCTCGGGGGTTTTCCTTGCCAGCCATCACCTGCCAATTGGTTGCTGCCTATGTAAGAGTTCTGAGTCGGAAAATGAGGTGTAAGAAATACTTTATTTGATTCTAGGCCACTCCTACCTTTTGGAGACCATTACACTTGAAAGTTTAGGATTTGGCCTGGTTCACTTGCTCTTTTTTTTTTTTTTAATCTTCTACTCAAAAAACAAGCATTTAAAGTATTTTTGAGACTTAACATTGCAAGGCCCTGTGTATGCTAGGCACTATGGAATTAGAATCAAACAGAAGGGCCAGGCTCTGCCTTCATTAAGTTTATAGTATGATACAAAAGAAAAAAAAAAACACCAACTGCAAAGCTACACAGCCCTTTAACTGCAGTCACAATCAGTGCTCTGGCCGGGCTGGGCCTCATGAAGAAGTCTAAGTCGAAGAGAGGCCGAGGGGGAGGTAGCCAGATGAGAGGGAAGGAGAGTACGTTGACTTCATTAGGAAAGGCCTCCCAGTGAGAAGGAGCTTCTGTCCTTGGAGAGATGAAAAGAAAATGCAGTGACTTGAGCTCACAGTGGGAAGTGTGCCGGATAGGGCAGGCTGGAGATGGGGGGCCAGACTGAGAGGGCTCCAGGGGACATTGAGCAGTCTGGACGCTGTATGAGCTAGGAGCTTTCCGCCCACTTAGGCGTCTGCCTCGGGAAGGATGTGTAAAGGACACGTAGTATTTTATTAGTCTGTAGACCACCACTCCTTTGGACTCCTCCCTGTTCTGGAAGTCGCTTCCCTACTATTCGGTCTTCATGGTTGTTTCAAAGGCAGCCATGCTGCGTTAGGCTACTCTGTGTCTCAGCCATAGGTGGTTGATCTAGGGGTCCTTCTTGTTTGATTCCTTGGGGTGTTGGAATTGGAATTGAGAAGGAGGAGTTAGCTTCTCTCCCGGTGGCTGAGACAGAGGACCGGCAAAGTGAAGAGCTCGTGGAGGCTGTGTTCTGCCACGCGGCGCAAGGCACAGAAATGGAGGAATAAAGCAATTCCTCAGAGAGAATTTAATGTGAAATCAGAGTGGGAGAACCTGTTCCTGAGCCTTCCTTATGGTCCAGGCTCTGATTCTAGACCTTTCCCAGCAGGTGTCTTAGCCTTGGTTTCCGTGATAGAATAGTCTTCCTCCAAAAAATCTCCTTTCCTTACTTTTTGTTCAGACTAGCCAGAGTTACTTTCTGTTCCTCGTGTAAAATTATTTTTTCTGTGAGTGCAGATATTTATAGACATATATTATAATTCTGCTTCAGGCCCATCTTCTGATTGTAAATGGGCCTCAAAACTTGTTAATTCACGAAAAGTCAATTATCCTCTAGTTTAGTTTGATGATACAAAGGGACAGGAGAAGTTAATTGCATCTGTCATTTCCCAAGAATTAAAATGTGATCCAAGGAAACTGCTGCATAAGCAGAAACACCTTTACAAGATATTTTATAGATTTCTGTATAAAAACTTAAGAAATCAAATTTTCCCTGCAGCATTCTTTCCTGTAGCATTTCCTGTAGAGTCTTTATAGCCTATGCTGACCTTATTTCTTTTTGATACAAACGGCATCAGTATTAGCATAAGTAAAAATGTGGTTTATTTCTGAGCACAACCCGCTACATTTTCCTAATTCTGTCTTTGCTCCATCCCCAGCTCTTGGAGGGAGCAGCTTGGCTAACGGCAGGGTCACTCACTCTGGTCCGGCCTCTGGGCTGCTAATTTGAAAGGACAGTCACTGCCAACCACTGCTGAGATTTGGGAAAGTGCTCATCTGAAAGCAGGCAAATTCGACACAATTCCACACTGTGGTGTGGTAGCCAACTCGTCCAGGTACCTGGTTACGGGCCCGTGATTCAACCTGTGCGGGAATCCCTCCTCTGCTCATCACGCACTGGGTGATTGCCAGGTACCTAATCTTTCTAAATCTCAACTTACTTATCAATAGAATGGGGGTCGTATTAGTAACTACTATACAGAAATATTATGACTCAGTAAATATTTAGGAAGTCCATAGTAAGTTCGTAAGTATTAGCAATTACTATGGGTATATAATGCCCAGAGTTTGAAACGTGCTGTGGCACTTTCACTCTAAAAATGGGTAGATTCGTGTCTTTAAAACGTCAGTGGGTATCTCCCCTGACCTACCTGTCCCTGGACAGCAGGTTAAGACTCCCTGACTTACTGTAACCTCTCATTTCATAGGCAGGGATATTGAAACCCAGGAGAGGGTCAGTTTCCCAAGGTCAGGCAGTGTCTGGCAGAGTTGGACCTGGAACTCAGGGACCTGTCTCTTCATTCAGTTTTGTACCCGCTACGCTGCCTAGTTCATCTGCAGAAGAATTAGAGCATTTTTTTAGCTAAAGTGATATGTGTATAGAGGATGCATCTCATTTGTCGAAGATGTTAGAAGCCCTCACAAAACTTTATCTTATAAATATGGGAATGTTTATATGGATCCTCATTTACCTCAAATCCTTTTTCTATTAGAGATCATATGTTTCCTGTGCAAAGGCTTTTTTGTGTGTGTGTGTGAATACAGTTTTACTAAAGTGTCTCCTCTTGCTTGATGGCGAGTTTCCACAAGGAACCTGAGTTTGTAATTGTGTCACAGGTGTCACTGCATCTAAGGACAAGGACGGAATCCTTTATTGCCAGAAAGATGTCAGGCCCCTGGAACCGCAGTAACTTTCCCAAACATGAGCTGAATCATCCGAAAGATCCAAAGTGGTACTTCAGTGAAATTTCACACTAAAACATGTCACAGATCTTTGGAATTGCTGCTCGTGAATAAATGAAACAATGATTGTTAAGTCCTTGAATGCTAGATGTTTGCTCTATAACAACTCTGTTATACCTGACCTTGGTCAGGCCACTGTGTTCTATGGAGGGTTATATTGTAAGAGGACCATGGCCAAACATAAAACATGTAAGAACAAGTAGTGGGGATGGAAAGGAATCCTGGGAGTTCAGTTCTCTGAAGGACGGTAAAGGAATTGGGTATATTTGCCCTGGAAGAGAGATGAAAAGGAGTAATAAAATCCACCTTCAAATATTTTAAGGCTGTCAGGAGGAGGAAGAATGTTAGTTACTCTGTTGTACTGGATTTTTCACCGAGACATATTTCAGGCTATTTATTAAAAAAAATTTAGGTGATACTTTAACAATAGTAACTATAACAATTAAGATGGCCACTTATTGGGCCTTTAATGAGTACTAAGTACTATGCTAAATGCTTTCTGGGGATTATAAACCCTACTTTATAGATGACGAATTGGAGATTTAAGTGGGTTTAGGAGTTGCCCCACGGGCACCTGTAGGTGGCGGGTCCGAGGGACTGCAGAGCCATGTGCAGAGAGAACGCCTCCCTCCAGGGCAGATGCGAGGCTGTGGGGGGAATGGCTCCGAGCACCAGTCTGCCTGTGCTCCCATCTACCTGGTGGTCCTGGAACAGAGCCAGTGCTCAGCAAGTGGTGGGGCAATGAATGAACCCTGCCTTTGGTGGGCGATTGGACTTCTCTACTGGTCTCTAAGACCCTTTAAAACCCCTTAATTATTTAGCAGGAAATAAAATACACACCCCCATCTCTCTGCTGCAGGTTATTAGCTAGTCAGAGTCTGGCAGGTGGTGAGCGTGCCGAGGGTGGGATTTTTTGCTTATAGCTCTATTCACTGGGAATGCCCCGTGTGATCTGGTGTTTCTCTGAGAATTGTGGCCATTTGTTGCCCTAAGTGCTGCTGTCTGCATTCGGTGGAGCTTGATGGGATGTGGTGACCTTTGTGGAGACAGAAGATGTTAAGAAGTCTCTGAAAAATGGCTCCCATTGCCATTGGATTAGAGATCAATTTATAGGAATAATAAATGCTTTATATTAATGGCACACTTTGAACACTTACACAGAATGTCTCCTTTGATCCTTGAGCTACATAAAGAAGATATAACTCCTATTTTACTAAAGACACTTAGGTTCAGAGAAATCAAGGTCATATGAAGCTTGACTCTCTCTCTAAGCTGCAGGCTCAGTTGCTGTCTAGCTACTTGGTGTCTGTATTAGGGTAGAATACAGGTACCTGAAGCCCAGCATGACCTAAAAGACAGAGCTCCTGATTCCTGCTCCTTCTCTGGTGCTGTTGCAACCAAGACGTCATGGTGCACATGGGTATATTAGTTTCCTGTTGCTGCTGTACAAATCACCACCGACGTAAAGCAACACAAGTTTTATTACCTCACAGTTCTGGAGGCCAGAAGTCTACCATGAGTTGGCAGGGCTGTACTCATTTCTGGAGGCTCTGAGGGAGAACCTGCTGCCTTCCTTTTCCAGCTTTAGAGACGGCTCAGAGTCCATGGCTCCTGGCCCCGCATCACTCTGACCCTGCTGTCACCCACACATCTCCTTTTCCG
Organism: Desmodus rotundus; assembly: GCF_022682495.2. Lineage (NCBI taxonomy): Eukaryota > Metazoa > Chordata > Mammalia > Chiroptera > Phyllostomidae > Desmodus > Desmodus rotundus. The sequence continues at coordinate 54,147,645 of NC_071389.1, forward strand.
ACTCCAACTGTCCTGCCTCCGTCTTCCTTCCATCAGGGCCCTTGAGATGATACCGGGCCCACCCAGATGACCCATCCATGGAGAATCTCTCCATCCAAAGATCCTTCACTTACACCAGCGAATCCCTTTTGCCCTGGAAGATGACATGTTCACAGGTTTGGAGATGAGGGTATGGATATTTGGGGGCATTATTCTGCTTACCACACCAAGTTCTAGGGCAAAACCACAGCCTAACCTCTGTTCTTTCACCCGCTGCATCAGCGAGTCCTCTTGGGAGCTCTGTCATCACTGCCTCACTCGCAGCCTCTCTCACCTGGACCGCTGATGCTAAAGCCTCGCATCTGGTCTGCATGCATCGTCCACCCTTGCTTCCCTGCTGTAGCCAGAGTGGGCTTAAAAATGTGTGTTAGATCACACCAGTCCTGTGCGTACGAGCTCTCAGGAGGCTCATATCTCCCTCAGAAAAAAAATCCAAATCTCTCTCCTACCCTTTGGCCTTGCGTTTCTGACCACCTCTCCTCTCTCTGCCTACCTACTCCGCTCCAACCACACTGCCTTCTTGCTGTTGTTTCCTAGACGTGCCAGGAATGGGTCTCCCTCAGATATCTCCGCCCAGCTTACTCCCTTCTTTTGTGTGTCTGCTCAAACTTTAGCTCCTCAGAGCTCCTCTCCACTCAGCCTGCCCGCCCTGATACCCTCCGTCCTTGTGTCCCGCTTTATTTTCCCATCTGAGCATTGAGCGCTCTCGACAATATGTTGTGCGTATGTGCATATGTGTAGCCTGTAAGTGCATCGTCTGCCTTGTTGAGAGCCACGAGGGCTGAGAAGTTTGCATTTGCTCAGAACCTCGTATGGTGCCTTGTGCGTAGAAAGAACTTAGTCAATATATAAATGGAAACTGGACTTTCAATCCAGGTCTTCTGGTTCTGGATGGGGGGTGTTCTCCCCTCCCCCATGCTTTCTTCCCACAGGTGGTTAAAGAAAAGTGCGATTTCGTAACATCAGCAAAGGCTGTTTTCCTGGTCCCTTCGGGTCACATGTTTCCCCATGAATGCTGGGAGGTGGCTAGGCGGACAGGTGAAGGGGAGGCACCAGGCTGTTTTACAGAGAATTTCTCAGGGTGAACTGAATGGCTCCTCGAGAGCCTCTTTCGCTGTCTCTGCTCCACTTGTAATCGTGTGCCCACATTTTGTTACCCTCTCATTAGAGATGGTGACCCCGCAGTACAGTGTTTCCACACCCCAGAGTTACTCCCCGACTAAGCACAGATTTTCAGATAAGTTTAACCTGGGGGTGATTATGCGTGGCCCATAAGTCACTTGACCCCAAAGCACCTCATACTTTGTGGATGTATGGGTGAGCTACAAAGGAGGTGCCTCAGCTCCAGGAACTCAGGAAATTTGTTAGAAATGCAGAAGCTTGGGCCCCACCCCAGATCTCCTGAATCAAAAGCTGCATTTTAACGAGATCCCAGGTGAATCATCTGCACAGTAAAAGAAGCAGCACTGTAGGGAAAGTGACAAACACAAGCAGATTGTTGCTATATATGGCAGCATTGCGTTAAGGCAGGGGAAGAGTGGGAAGCGCCAGCTCTCCAGGGAGGGCCCTCAGGTCTGAGTGTGTGAGTGCCCTGTTGTGTGGCACAGAGCAGCTTGGGAAGCCGGCATTGAACGGAAAAGCCAGCAGAATGACATGATGGCCGAGATAAGCCTTGAAGGAAGGAGTGGGGATTTTTATGACAGTAACCATAGCTACTACTTATTGAACACCTAAGAATGTGTAATAGATGATACTAATCACTAATACGCTCCTTAGCATGTTTGAGATCCAGTTCTACTCATTTTAATGTCTAGGACACTTAAGTTTAAAGCACTGACCCATTTTAATCCCACAGGCATCTGGGAGGCTGGGGTAGCTTTTCTCCCCATTTCTCAGATAAGGAAACTCACTTGCAGAGGTCAAGTTATTTGCGCAAGTTCGTACAGCTAGCAAATGTCAGCTATGGAATTTGGATTTGTCTTCAAAGCCTGGTCTTTTGACTATATAAACACTACTCTGCTTCTTTTCTCAGGTGTGTGTGTGTGTGTGTGTGTGAGGCCAGAGACAGAGAGAGCGAGCGTGCCCCCAGCTGTGTGGTGCATTACCAGACTGTAAAACAGGAGGTGGGGAAGGCAAGGGCATACAGGAGACAGGCTGGAGGGGTCAGTGAAAGACTGCTTCCATTTCCTAGGTTAAGGTGTCAACGTTTCACCCTTTCTGCTTCTCAGGAGGGAGAGCCTCTAGCGAGCAACTGCGGAGGTTGTTATCTGAAGAGAAAAAGAATGTTCACAGAAGAGGTCTCAGAAGCTGGAGAAGTGAGGCCAGCCAGCTCAAGCTGGGCCCCGACTGTGATTACAGGAGGGCCAGGTGGTCTTGAGCTGGGCAGTTCAATTCATCTCCTGCCTGCCCTTCCTCCTCAGGGAGCCCACCTTGTGGTGATGAGATGGAGGTGCAGACCTGGGATGCTGAGTCCTGTTAACACCCCCATGATGAGGAAACCACCCACACCCTTCAAAGGTGATGAGCAGAGAGGGCTAAAAGATTTTTGAGAAGCTCCAGATGGAACTCTTTCTAGATGGCATTGCCCTGGCCAGGGAGGGGCCTGTCTCCACCGGCAAGTTGCATTCCCCCACACCTGACCTTGCGGGGTGCAGCCTGTCCCTGGATGGTGAGGTGCACCACTCCCCCCACAGTGCAGTAACAGGCAGCATCAATTTCTTCCTCACGAGCCCCCAGCTCTGACCCCCGTTTCACAGCAGCTGTCACTTGCTGTCCTGTTCAGCAACGAGCTTGCGATCAGCCGAACCCCAGCCTCTTTCCTCTTTTGACAGTGTTAAAAACAAAAAGCTCCTTAATTGTCTCAATTTTCCTTCATCTGGATTTGACATCTTGCTTGCTACCCAGAACTTTTAGAGAAAACCTGTTGATCATATACTTCTTCAGGTTTTCATTTCCTTGGTTAAGATTTGGGGGGAGTAAAGTGTTTGTGTACACGCTGTAAACCTGCATTGTCCACGCCGTGGCCACCAGCTCCTGGGGCCGCTGAGGACTTGAAACATGGCCCGTCTGAGAGAGATGTGCCGTAAAAGTCAGATTCCCGCTGGATTTCAAAGACTTCATACCCAAAACGGTAAAATATCTCATTAGTAGTTTTTTAGATTGACTACTTAGTGAATGATGATGTTTTGATAGTTTAGATAAAGTACAATATTAAATTTAATTTCCCCTGCTTATTTTTGCTTTTTTAATGTAACTACTAGAGAATTTTCAATTGCAAATGTGGCTTACATCCGTAGCTTGCACTCTTTTTCTGGGACAGCCCTTCTCAACCGATTTGACAGGAAGTGGCCAACAAGTGTTCTGTTTGCTGTAATCCATTCTTAGAGCTGAAGGTCAAGTGAATTTAATTCCCCAGCCCCCCTAGGGTTTCCCCTCCCCCTCTCACCCCTTGCCTTTATACTCCTGGGCCCACTAATTGCAGCTCATTCAGGTTTTAGGCACTGAGACAATTGGTCACCAAGGGGCTGCTGGTTGTCTTTGCCTCTTCAGGCCTTTCTCTGGGACTCCTCAGCAGGGGCCTGTGGGTCAGCCAACCCCAAATGTGAGTGACCTCACAGTTGTGACCTCAGCCTCCCTCCCCTTCTCACCTCACTCTCCTTGGGTGGTTCCAAACTTTATCTTCTGCCCCATCCCTCTCCTGACTCAGCAGCCTCCTGGATGATGGTGCTGGGTTGCCTGCAGGGACCTCACAGCACAGCATGTCCTCAGCAGGACCCAGACTCGTCCTCATGAATATGTTTGCTTTGGCTTGTGTTGTCTTCAAATCTTAGGGAATGGCGCTACTGTCCACGCACTTCTCCCAAGTCAGGTACCCAGACAAACTAGCCTTGATGACTCTCCCTTGCATCCCCCATACCCAGTCAGTACCCAGGCCCTGTCCATTCTATTTCTGACACCTTTTGAGAGCACCTTTTTCTTTCTGCTATGGCCTCAGCTCAGGACACCATCATCTCTCCATCTATGTCTGCCTCAGTTGCCCACTCCCTGCCTCGTTGCCTCCACTCTTGCTCTCTTCTAGGCTGGGTTTTTTGTTTTTTGTGTTTTGTTTTTCTGGTGTAGCCAATATGATCTTCCTGGAACGCAAAGCTCCCAGCTTTTAGGATCAAGCCCACATGCCTTTGTATGGCCTGCAAGGACTCGCATTTTCTGCTTTCTGCCAATTCTTCAGCTTCATCTCTTGCTTTCTCTTCTCCAGCCCCAGCGCCCTACTCACCGGCTAAACAAGACTGCATTAGTGCCTCACAGGACCACGCTGTGGCCTTGCCTGTCTCAGTTTAGCTTAGGTGTTTCGGGGTGCTGCAGGCTTCCTCTTCCTCTGTTCTGACAATGGTGCTGGTCTGCACTGTCCCTTTAAATGCTCTCTGCCCTTCAGGGTGATTCCAGGAGATCAGGAGTCTTATCTTTCTGGTTTATCTGCATCACAAGGGCCTGCATGTTGTGTAACTCTACAAGAACTTCAGTAATCTTTGTGATGTAAAGGAACAACAAATTCAGCTATTAGAGGTATTTACAACAATGGACAGGAAGTGAAAGTAGGACTTAGGTCCTTGCTTGTTGGTGCAGTGCGAGCATGGCCAGTGGAAACACTGCTGACCATCTCCCTGGGCCAGTGAGGAGCATTCACTGTTATTCACTGTTTCGTTGCTGGGTCACGGGGAGGTACAGGGTCCTGGTGACCGTTTACCCACAACCAGTATGGCCAAAGGGGTGCATAACAGTGAGAGGTCTGGTGAGGGAAAGAGTTTAAATTTAGCAACTCAGAAGAATTTGTGTGTGTATGTGTGTGTATCTGGGGCTTTTGTTTGCCTGACCTGTTCTACCAGCATTTGGTAAGACTCCGCAGCAACTTTGGAATGCCTTGTCGCTGAAATGTACGTAAGACAAGATCTTTATGGGAGCCCTGCGCTTTTCCTTACCTAGAACCCTGAAAAGACACATCCAACTTCAAGAAAATAGCAAGAAACAATGGCCAAGTGTGAGACTGAGATAGTTACTTTACAACGTGAACCATACAAAATGGGCTTGTTTCTGACCACATGGTGAATTCATTGTCCCCGGGAAGGTGTGATTTAGAAGTAAGTATGTAGTAAGTTCTATAATCATTTAGTATTCACTCCAATCCGTTTATTTCCTTCCCAGCTCCCGCCTCAGCTGGAAGACACAGGTGGCGTCCCGTCTCCTGGCTGTGTTTGCACCGTGTCTGCACTGCATCCCACCCAGGGGGTCCTGACTTTGCTAGGATCTGAGGATTTGAAAATGTTTAGGAACAGATACAGTGACATGATGAGACACTGACAGCTTGTGTTCAGAATATGAGTGGTGGCTTGGGACTCAGATTCACATTGAACTCCATTCAACTTGCAATGGAGGGCTCTGTGGTCCATCTGGAAAGAGCCATAAAGCTTCCTTTGTCATCTTATTTTAGTACCTAGAATATACCCGGAAGATCAGAAGCCGGCGGGTTGCTCTGTGCTACAGAGGCGTGCGTTTCCCATCAACACACAGCAGACTCTTTTGTAGCTGGGTTCAGAATCTCCTTGACTGCTTCTGGCATCTCCTCAACTTCTGCGGGTCGGGGGATGGTACCTTTTTCCTTCTCCGTCTTCTCTTTAGCACCCACATCTACGATGGATGCATTTTAAATACCTCTTGTGTCCAGGCTATGGTATTCACTGACACCCGTCACACCCGTCTCCTACTTTTATTCCCAGTTTCTATGTCAGAACCCTGTTTAGACAGATTGATGGAGCCAATTGAACTGGCCCTGCTGAGAGGCCACGTTCAGTTAGTGTAAATCTTCCTGCTGGTGTAGAGACAGCGAGGTCCCCTGGGACTCCGTCTGGCAGTCTTATTGGATTTGCAAGGCTTACGTTAATATAAACCCCTCGGATAGTATAGGGCCTCATTTCTCGGCCTTGAAAGGTGTTTTTGGACGTCTGTCTCAAGAGTTTTGCTGATAAGGAAGTTACTTCTAATATTTCAAGAGAAACAGAACACAAAACGTCTTCTGTTTTCCCAATACATTTTCTCTTCGTGCACTTCCGTTTCTTTAGGGCTTTTTTCATGCCTCTCCCCTGCATTGCTTTCCCTCTTTCTCTCATAACTCATTACCTTTGGGCCCCTTTTTCAAATGGAATTAATTACTTACCAAGTTGAATTAATGCAACTTGGTAAGTGACGTCCTGAAGGGAAATGTCTTTCTTCCCCCTCGCCCCCCCCCCCCCCCCCCCCGTACTCCCCCGCCCCGCTTTGGTGAATAATGAATGTCTCTTACAGACATAAGTGAATACATTTCATGATGAAGTACATTTTTTTCCCTCAACAAGTGATCCTCTCCTTATTCACATAAAGAATACTATTCTCTGATTGTCGCTCGGGGAAGCAACTTGTAACAGATCAATGTGGGCCCTGGAGGCAGAACCATGAGTTGGAGGCCCCACCTCCACCTTTATTCTGAGAAAATGATGTCACCGCTCTGTATTTGCATTAACTTGTCCGTAATACGGATAACAACATCTGTCCAGCTATGTTATGTTAAGAATTTTAAAGGAGTGTACATATTAAGTACCTAGCATCTAGTGGACATTGAAAGGTAGTTCCACCCAACTCCGGCCGGTATCTTGGATACACGCCTTGCCTTGGCCTTCTGGAGTCCAGGAGGCATGCAACCTCCGTGCTTTCGGTAAACGGGGTCCTGCACTTCCAAAACCCTGTTATGGAAATAACAACAAAATCCAAAGTCCCTCAGCTCTGCAGTGATGCTTTTGAAAAGGAAGTCTTGAGGTAGGAAATAGGTTTCTGGAATCCTCTTTAAGATTTCCGTGTGCTCATTGAGATAAACCGTGTGAAATGCATGTCCTCAAAGATGTGGGTGGACGTGTAAGGGGGGAGGCTCATGTCACAGGAGCCCAGGCAGCATGGGTGGACCCAAACAACTCCCTCTGGGGAGGGCTGACTGCGCCTGGGGCTTGGGCTGTTAATCAAAGTGAAAGTCACCGTGTGGACACTGGGCCATTAGAAATACTTTTCTGGCAGCAGAGTGATACTGTATCCACCTTGTCTGAGAAATATGAGTTTCCCGTTCTCTTTTAACAGATGATCATGAAGGGGTACATGGTCACTGTTATGGACTGCTTGTTCATGTTGGTCCCCATGTCTGTGTTGAAACCTCAGTCCCCAGAGTGTCGGTATTTGGAGATGGGGCCTATGGGGGTAATTGGATCATGACACTGGAGCCCTTAGAAGGAGAGACACGGCAGAGTTGGCTTTCCCTTTGTATCTCTCCCTCTGCCTTTGTCTCTTTCTCTCTCTATCTTGGTCTTTCTGTCTCGTCATCTCTGTTTCTCTCTGTTTATGTTTTATCTTTTTGTCCCTCCCTCTGTCTCTGTGTCCGGGCCATGTGAGGATACATCATGAGGATGGCTGTCTGTGCTGCGTGTTGATCTTGGACTTTCTGACCTCCAGACTGTGGGAAATAAATACATGTTTGTATAAACCATCCAGTCTCTGGTATATTTATTATAGCAGCCAGAACTGTGGAAGGCAGTAAGCAAAGGGAGTAGGGCAAGAACGATGTTACTCAAAATGTAGACTTTGTTGCAAATCTGAAATGGCAATAAAGTCAAGGCTCAGTCTTTATTTATAAGAAACCGTATGTGTTACATGGGTTTTTCTATTCTTATATTTTAGTGTATGATGAAATAATAAACAGTATGTGCTTATAGAAATACCCTGTGGTCAGCATTTTACATGGATGATCTCATTTATTCTTCACCATGGTGCGGAAGAAGGCATTTATTATTATTTTCAGTAGCATCAGAAGGTTGGAATAAAAGTTCTGCACGGGCACTGCAGAACTGGTTACACAATTTTGCCATCTGTCTTCTGAGATGGCACGATGATGAGTGGACTGCCTGCCCGCCCGTCCAGCCCGGCGGTGTCCCGTCGGTGCCGGGAGCTCTGGAATGTGTGCCTGCAGGCGGTCCACACAAGGTAGGTGACCATGTGCCCACCCTCCAACTGCACCCATCACGCTAGAACACACCTGCAGTCTTTATCTCATGTTGAAGTCCCTACCTGCCCCAACTTCATCCTCGGTACTTCAGCCTGTGTCTCTCTCTTTCCTCACCCTGCTTTGTTTCCACACGGCAGTTATCACTACCTGACATCGCGTTATGTGTCGAGCAGGAAGATCCAGCTCCCAGTCCCAGGTGAGGATTCCCACAGCATGAAGGACGGCAAGGAGCCTAACAGTGCCAACCGCCATCCATGTGGGCCCACGGCAGCACCTCTGGGCTCCATGTCCCCGAGGAGGAAGCAGCACTCAGAGTGCTGGCTGGAACAGCATGTTATTCAGAAAGGAGAAGCGATGCAGTAAGATCAGCATCTGTAGTGTGTGCCATTCACCTGTGACTAGCTGGTCCCAAGCCAGTGCCTGGGCCACAGCTCATCGAATGGCTTTTAATGCTTGTGGTTGAGAATGGCCCCCAGTGGAAGGTGGCTGCCAGAGGGTGCTCGGCCCCTGCTGCCTCCAGCATCTGAAGAGAGGCCCACGAGCTGTGGCACTTCCTCTCTAGGAGAAGCCAGGGACACTGACTTCTGTTTCGCCTTCTCTGGAACACTCCGCGGGCTCCTGCTGGGGTCGCCCTGACCACAGGGAGCAGCCCCGAGACTCCTGCTATGACAGCGTTGCCTGGCTGCTGGGCCTCACCCAGATCTCGGTTCTGACAACCACCCACCTTCAGACCAGCTGCCTCTTTCAAGAACTCTCAGCTTTAATAACTACCTTTTCCTAAAACAATAAAATTCTGCCATTATAAAAGTACCTTTTCTCCTTAAAAGAAAATTTGGGAAGGGAGAGAAAACTTACTATATTATAACCTGACCTCCAGGCAGAGGGAGAACGGCTAACAGTCTAGTGTGTCTCCTCCCACTCTGTTTTACATTGTGCATTTGTTGGCTCAAGTGCCCAGAGCTGTACTGCGGTTGCTGTTTTGCTTTTCAAACCCAATGTATAAGTCTTTTTCACGGTGTTACTTGTTTTACAAATAAACTAATATTGAGTATCTACGATATTACAGAAATGAATTAGGTGTTTCTGTACAAATTAGCCCATTTACTACAGCATGCTGCTGAGGTGGACATTTTTATCCCTGTTTTTCATTTAAGAAAATGAAGGCTCAGAAAATTTAGCAGATCCTATAGCTAAAAAGGGCCAGAGTCAGAATTTATCCTGCTTGGGGCTGACATCAAAAACCTGCGTTCTTTTGATTGTGCATTTTAATGGCTGCGATACCCATCTAACTGCACCACGAGTTGACTGAACACCAGGTGAGGGCCACCTGCCCCCCGAGATGGAATTCCTCCCTGCCGGGAGTTCTGTCTTCAGGCCCAACCCAGCACACAGACCTGAGGTGGGAAGGCAGTTACCTCCTTCCTGACACAGGTTTCCACCATGGGGATGTGTGCTTGATTCCAGGTGTCTCCTGTGTCCCCGCTTGTGTTGTGGAGCAGGAGCCTGCCGGCCTGTGACACCCGCTCCCCACCAATAATACATTTGAAAGGCTAGGCTCCATTCAAAGTTGTGTCTCTGTACTTGTAATTCCATTGCACGCCCCAGGCTTTCCTGCTCTGGCTTCAGCAAAGACCTCTGCTCAGGAGGGGGGCCCTTGGGAGGTCAGGCCTCCGGTGCTGGCTGGCCTCTCCTGCAGTCTTCCGGAACCTGTGCTGCGTGGGGCTGGGAAGCAGCAGCACCTAACCACTAACAGGCTCAGTGCCAACTTTAACACAGGTGCTTCATTTTAGAATTTTATATCCTTCATTGTTAGTAGCTAATAGAAAGCAAGCTACAGGCCATTTATAAATGCACTTCCAGAAACCAAATTCAGAGGTTTACTAAATGGCAGGAACCTGGTCAATAGCTGTTTTAGATGCATTTATTCCTATCGAGAGACAAACTTTCTCCAAAATAGCTTTGTTGTCAATAGACTCTTTGTTCTTTGATGTACAGCTTACAAATAAATGCCTTTACAGGACTTGCTAATGTGTGAGGGTTTTGAAATTAGTGCTAAATTTGCAGTCTGTAATATATCATCTAGTCATCTTTGACAAACTCAATTTTAATCTCATTAAGTGGTGTCTTCTGTGATTCTGTGTAGAGATCCCTAAGCTAATTCTATCCTCCTTGTTTTTCACAGGAGGAAATAAATCGCCAAGGGGACTGTTCACTAAATGTGTGTGTGTGTGTGTGTGTGTGCGTGCATGTATGTGTGTATAAAATATTCCTTTTAGATGAACAAGCCCCCAGAACATGCCTGGCAATAAATAGCTTTCACAGTTGGTTAAACATCAGACTTTGGGAGACATCTAACTCCCAAATTATGTGACATCTTCGTGCATGCCAATTCCAGGAACCTTATTGTTACTTAGAAGAGGTTTAAATATTTGAGAAAAAAAAATTTTCAGTCCTTTGGTTAGGATGAGTTGGAATTGCAGTCAGTCATTGTTACTGATTCTTAGGTGAGATTCCCCCCCCCCAAAGTCTACGGGTCTCAGAAATGGCAATTCTTATACAAATTCTAGTAGTGTTCACTTATCCATCATTTACCCGCTGTCAGAGTTAGCTCTAGGTGCTGGAAAAACAATATCTCATTTAATTACAATAGCTTGTGAAGTGGATATGTTTGATTAGAAAGCCGATACTCAGTTTGGCCCAGTGATTTGGTTAAGATTACATAGGAGCTGACAGAGGAGGGACTGAAAGCGAGGTTTGCCTGCCTGGGAGCCTGTACTGTTTTCTGTCCCCTTTGCTGTCTATGCTGCTCTTCTGCCCTGCCGGTGTATGCGGAGAGAAGGTCACTGCTTGGCTAAATGACTACCTGGCAGAAAGCTCTGTGGAGCTGGTCCTTTCTATTATATTGTGTCTGTCTGGGAAGCGTGAGCATTTGCAGAGATACTCGCTCCCTTTTCGGGCACCCTTAGCTTTTGACTGCTGTGTAGGCCTGATGTTTGGGCGAGTTCTTGGGATCCAGTGGGCAGTGAGAAGTGGGAATGCAGATGAGAAGACTTTCTTCAACTTGGTCTAAATAAACATGCTCCAAAGTTGAGGTGTGTTGCTAGAAACCCATTTCTGGGAGGCAGACAATCCAGGTGATGAAGGTGAAAAGACAGGAAATAGAGGTAGGATCCAAATAAATACGATGGAAGTTCAGGACATTGGTTCAAAGTAGAAACTTCTAATAGAGCAGAAGCGCCAGCCCCACCTCCATCAGCTCAACAGATATTATTTAACAATCCTTTGTGTGTGATCTTCAGTGTTTAAGAAGAGAGGCATTTGTGGCTTCCTTTCTATCCAGTTGCTGTCATGCCCCCACGAGGGAAATTGGGGGCAAACATGGATTACAAGATGGTGATTCTCTAGGCTGCAAACCCTTTTTAGGGACTCAATCCCTTACCCAAAGCCAACATGCTTGTCTGGTTCAGCAGCACATGCCTATTTGAATATGTTTTCCTTTCTCTCAGCTGCTTGTGGCTCTGAATTTACTGGTGCCCTGAGGAATCATTTGCTAAATCCTAACCCGAAATGTGGTGGTTTGGAAGGGGAGCCTTTGGAAGGTGATTAAGTCATGAGGGTAGATCCCGCATGACTGGGATTAGTGTCCGTAGAGAAGAGACTCTAGAGAGCTCCATCGTCCCTTTACCAGAGAAGGACACAGCAAAAAGACAGCATTGATGAACTAAGAAGTGGTCTCACTGGACACTGAATCTGCTTGGCACCTTGATCTTGGACTTTCCAGCATCCGGAATTATGAAATATAAATTTCTGTTGCTTATAAGCTACCTGGTCTGTGGTATTCTGTTGTAGGAGCCTTAACAGACAAAGATATATACATACAAATCCACACACAAGAACTTCACACAGACTCACAACTCTCAGACACACAGGTATATGTACGGCACTCTAACACTTATATACACATACACATAAAAACGTGGGCACACATAAACACTCAACTACATATACTGTTTACTTGCAAGACACACTCATCTGATGACAGTGGCTTCTTTTTCTGTTTGCAATTTTGATCCTTGGCCTCTGTCCTTGCAGAAAGCCTTTTTAACAGCTACTGCTTTTGTCCTGATAGCTATTTTTTGGTGACATACATTCTCAGAGAGAGAGAGAGAGAGAGAGAGGTACTGAAGGAAAAGGTCTCTAAGGAAGTCATAATCTGTCCCAAATAAGTATTTGTCTAGTGCCAGGTTTCTCGGCTCAAAGTGGGTTAGTGGGATAAGCCCATAGCTGAGAGAGTTCGGAGCCTGGGTCCTAATTTGGTTTTGTCACTCACCAGCAGGGCAAGGCAGTTGCCTTTTCTAACCTCAGATTCTTCTCCTGTAAAATGAGATGATGATCTCTAAGATTTAGGTTTGCAATTCCATAAATGTCTTTCCCCCAGTGAGAGAAGAAGTCCAAAGCAGGACAATGGGGACAAGCTCCAAATCCCCACCTGTTCGGACCCTTCGCCACCCAGAACAATAAAGGCTCTCAGTTCCTTGCGGCGTTGCTCAGTGATCACGTTAGATGCATCGTCCACCATTGGTTTATTCGTGTGGTGCCTCTCACCATGAAATCCAGGTTCTTGAACAATGTATTCAATAGTGAGTCTAATTTTCGTTTTCTGACTGCAGAAGCAGATATATCCCCTGCCTATTTCTTGTCTCAGCTCTTACTGGTTTTTATGGTGAAAGGGATTATTAATCTGATGCTTTGTGGAAGTAGATATAAAGATCTCTTGAGCAGAGAGAAATTTTGCATCCCACCTGTTTGGCATTTGCAGAGCGCTTCATTAACACTGTGGGCAATGCATGCACCTTTTGCTTTTGGCTGCCTTTATGGTACCACCGAAGGAAGGAAGGCCTTTCTCTTGCTAGGAAAGGGGTAGAATAAAAGGAGTGGCTTCAGCATCTACCTGGAGTCTGTCCCTGGTGACCAGGTGGTCGCCTCTTTACCTTTCTGTCCTCATCTCTAGCCATTCCCACAGGCCTTTGTATTCTTTAGTATAGTGCTTGTCAGATTATATGGAAAATTGCCTGTTTATTTCTGCCTCTTTTACAGAACTTAAAAATTCTTGAGTAGTTGTCTTGTTTCTATAGTGTACATTTGGTGACTTGCTTAGAGTAGGTACTCAATAGATATTTCTTAAAATAATTGATGATGAATTAATCTGGATGAAAGCAGGGATGAATGGAGAACATTTTTTGTAGCCTGGAGACTTGGGGTCAGAGCCCCATGCTAGGATGTCCCTGGCATCTCTATCTATGAGCTGACACTGGGGAGTTTGCCAGTCTCCTCTGTGGCGGCCACTTTTATTGGCCAGTGTGGTCTATTTTATAATGCTGAATTGAGACACCCTGCACAGCCAGGGATTTCTGTGGTGGAGACAAGTTCTAAGAGCTGTCCCATTTCTGGATTAGAGATAGTTCCTCTTGTCCAAACCCAGGGGAGAAGCGCATATGGATGTTGTCTACCTCAAGGCAGGCTCAGAGGCGGCCCCAACCACTGTCAGCTGGAGAGAGTATAATATTCCTTCCAGCGAACCCCTGAAGCAAACCTCACCTCTTAGTGCTCCATGGCCCCTGGGAGGCTTGTGCTCGTTACTTGAAAATGGAGAGGATCCAGGTCACAGGAGGGGAGTCAAGATCCAACAAAAGATAATGAATTTATTTTTATTTTTATTTTTTAAGTGTGAGAGACTAAAACTTGCCTTTCATGAACATGGTCAGCATTATGCTCGCTTGTGACAACACAGCCTAAAAAAATTCACTTGGGGATTTTTGTGATCTAAAGCATTATTAAAATCCATTACATGCCCAGTTTTATACAGAGTATTGAGGGAAATAAATGACAGATGCCTGGAAATGAAAGCAACAAGAACAATTACTTGGACATCTTCATTATGCTAGGCATTTTAGCATGGGCTTCATTCTCTCCACAGTAACTGTGATTTGAAGATATATTCCTTCATGTCCTCATGGGAGGAGCAGAGCAGTGTCTGGCTTTTCCAATACACTTGCATCGCCACTCCCGTGAAGATGTGGAGAAATATGCCCATGAGACCACTAGAGTCTTTTCCAGCCAGTACCTGATCAAATGCCAGAGATTCAGATTAGAAGGGCAGTGGAATCTCTGAGAAAGGGATCTGTTAGGGGAGGATTCTTTAGAGGGGAGGAAGGAGAGCCCCTGCATCTTGGAGAGTTAATACATTTAGGCAGGAGAAGGAAACCAGGAAAGGGCAGGTACCCCTAAAAGCAAAGACATGAAGTGGGGGGAATGTTGGGGAGGGTAGAGAAATTCCATCTTTGTTGGGACAGGAGTTCAGGATGAGTTGAATTCCTTAAGGAAGAGGCTAAACTATTATAACAAAGAGATTTTAAAAAACTGGCTTAAGTCAGATAGAAGTTTGTTCTCTTTCACGCGGTAGTATAGATGTCGCTAGGTAACTAGAAAGGGTAGCTGGCTCTGCTTCAAGATATCTTCCAGAAATACAAGCCTCTTGTATTTGGGGCCCCACTGTCTCCTAGGGTGTGGTTCATGTGGACATGGTCACAGCAGGCTTGCAACTGTGGCCAGGGGAAAGAGGAGGGACATTATCTTCCTTTCCATGGTGAGGCATTTTGTGTCACGTGGCATCACTCAGAGTTAAGATGCAGGGCCATGCCAGATGCAAGAAGGGGTGATTAGCTGGATGGGGTGGTAGAATCTGCTGCTTAGAGAAAGAAGGGGATATAATTACTCACCTCTGCCATGATGAGATAATTAAGATCTGAATAAAAGCTGTGAAAGACCTTTATCAGAGACTTACAGCCTTTCTGAAGACAGTAAAGAACTTGAGTGGTCCTGCAGAGTCAGGGATTATTCTCCCATTTTAAAAGAGGACAAAGAGACTTCTGATCCAGATGGTAGCATACATAAACACAGCTCACCTCCTTACACAGCCACATCAATTACAATTAAATGGTAGAACAACCATCACTCAGAATCATTAGAAATATAGTTGAATGGAAGTTGACAACTAAGCAGTTAAAGAAAGCACATCCATCCAGACTGTAGGAAGGGCACAGATGTGGGTTGGGCTGGCCCCACCCCATGTGTGGTGGATAAAAATTCAGGAGGGATATCTCGGGAGCAAAGAGTCCCAGGTGCACACCACGCCCACCAGCCCAGTGTTTCAGTGCCAGGAATGTAAGTCCCCATAACTTCTGGCTTAAAAAACAAAACTCAGTGGGGATTGAGTTGGTGGAAGAAACTTCCAGAGTCCCAAGCAGTTCCTCCTAAAGAACTCACACCCAGACTTACTCAGACTTACTCCCTCTGAGCTCCAGCACTGGGTTAGCAGTTTGAAAGGCACCAATGGCATACAGGGAGGAACTGAAGTGTCTGGCATCAAGGCAAGAGCTGGGGGACAACTTTCTTGCAGACAGAAAGGTGGACAGAGGCCATTGTCCCTTTTCTGAACCCTTCCCCTACAGAGCCACTGGTCTGGCAAGCAGGTTCTATATCTGATTCTCCATCAAACTGGCTAACACTGTCCTGCTCTGGAGATCCCCTGAAACTCCATCCCATCCAACTTACAGTTATTAACAGTGGCTTTTCCATGTGAATGGCTATTTTGGGTTTATGTTTCACAACTTCCTAAAGCCTTTTAAACAAGGAACAGCTGGCCTAAGTGAGCCCCCAACTGCTGTACTTTTTGTGATGTGGCCTCAGGCATGGCACTAGCAGCAACCAGCCTAGATTCACAGCTTGGCTTTGCCTGGAAATCTCTAAGCCCAGCACCAGTAGCAACCATCTCAGATTGCTTTATTGCTCATACTGGGTGGCCCCAGGCAAAACACAGGCGTGGGCTGATCTTGGCCTGTACCACCTGGGAAACTCCCGGGCCTGTGTACCCAGTTGACAGCTACAGACCACACTGGAGCACCACCACTCTGCCCCTGCACAGCGGATCCTCCATGGAGGGTGGAGGTTGGCAGTCAGTAGTCATACTCAGTCCTTGCAACTGACTGGCCAGGATAAATCCCTCCCATTGACCTGCCAATAGCAACCAAGGCTCAACTACAATAAAAGGGTGTACTCAGCCCACACAAAGGGTGCACCTCAAGTACCCAGCTTGGGTGATAGGGGAGGCTGTGCCACTGAACCCTACAGGACACCTACTACATTAGGCCACACTACCAAGACATGGAGTCAAAGCAGCTCTACCTAACACAGAAAAACAAACACAGGGAGGCGACTATTGAGGAGACAAGGAACCATGGCCCAAATGAAAGAACAAATTAAAACTCCAGAAAAAGAGATAAACAAAATGGAGATAAGCAATCTATCAAATGCAGTGTTCAAAACCCTGGTTATAAGGATGCTCGAGGAACTGAGTGAGGACCTCAACAGCATAAAAAAGATCCAGTCAGAAACAAAGGATACACTAAATGAAATAACAATTTACAGGGAAACAACAGTAGAGTGGATGAAGCTAAGAATCAAATCAATGATTTTGGGACATAAGGAAGCAAAAAACAACCAATCAGAACAACAAGAAGAAAAAAAATCCAAAGAAATGAAGATAGTGTAAGCAACCTCTGGGACAACTTCCAGCATTTCAACATTCCCATCATAGGGGTACCATAGGAAAAGAGAAAGAACAAGAAATTGGAAATATTTTTGAAAAAATAATGAAAGAAAACTTTCTGAATTTTGTGAAGGAAATAGACATGCAAGTCCAGGAAGTACAGAGAATTCCAAACAAGATGGATGGAAAGAGGCCCACTCCAAGACACATAATAATTAAAATACCAGAAGTTAAAGATAAAGAGAGAATCTCAAAAGTAGCAAGAGAAAAGCAATTAGTTACATACAAGGGAGTTCCCATAAGACTGTCAGCTGATTTCTCAAAACAAACTTTGAAGGCTAGATGGGACTGGCAAGAAATATTCAAAGTCATGAAAAGCAGGGATCTATAGCCAAGATTGCTCTACCCAGCAAAGCTATCATTTAGCATCGAAGATTAGATAAAGAGCTCCCCAGACAAGGGAAAACTAAAGGAGTTCTTTATCACCAAGCCATTATTATATGAAAAGTTCAAGGGACTTATTTAAGAAAAAGAAGATAAAAACTATGAACTATAAAGTATCCATAAATACATACCTTCCAGCAATTGAACCTAAAAATCAAACTAAACAAACAATAAGAACAGAGACAGAATCACAGATACGGAGAGCGTTTTGATGGTTGTCAGATGGGAAGGGGGTGGGGAGAATGGGTGAAGAGGTGAGGGGATGAAGAAGTACAAATAGGTAGTTACAGAATAGCCATGGGATGTAAAGTACAGTATAGGAAATGGAGTAGCCGAAGAACATATATGCGTGACCCATGGACATGAATAATAATGTGGGGATGGCCTGAGGGATTAGTGAGTGCTAGGAGGGGGGCAGAGGGGGAAGACTGGGACAACTATATTAGCATAATCAATAAAATATAATTAAAAAAAGACATTGCAGAACTACATTTCAGACCTTTTCAACCAGTGAGTGAGCAGCCAGTTTTGGGTGTCTGGTGAGTGTGGGCAGATCCCTCTGAGGGAGTCCACACTCCACTGCCTTGAACACCCGGCTCCGTTTCTTCCAAATTTTGCATCTGCTTCAGGACCACATTGCTTCGAGCTGCATCGGATCAGTTCCCCTAAAGGATTAGGTCTGGGTACACCACGTCTTTTATTTCTTAGGCTGTATTCTGTTTGAAGATGCTGGCCTGCAGCCAGAGGGGGGAGAAGGTGAAGAAAGGATTACTTTCTTATCACAAGGAAATTAGATGCCTAAGCTAGTGATATAGTGGGTTTATTTTTAAACCAATTTTTAGGAAAATCGAACTTACCGTGTTTACCCTTATGGGAAGGAACCTATTTTTACACTTAATGAAATGGATCTTGGCAGTAAAGGGTTTAAAACTAACTTTGGATTTATTTAAAAATAATCTTCTTACCAGCAACCTGCCTTCGGTCCTTACAAAAAGGAGGATTTTTACAGTGCTCGTAGAAAATGCAGTTTCTCTCCAGTTGTGTGACAGTCCCACTAGCGAACTCACTCGTCAAAGCCTTGTTCTTTTCACCGAGTCACGTGTGTGCGTGTGCATGTGCGTGTCCATCTCTGTGTGTGTGTATTTGAAATGGGGGTGTTCAGGACTTGGCAGTACAAAAGCCTTACAACACCCATTTTTTCCTGTCATAACAGGTCACATCAGGAAGAGGACTTAAAACGTGAAGATAAATTGAGCGGTTTCATTGGAATTTAATACCAACCAGTATGGCTCCCCCCCCCCCCGCCCCGCCTCTTTATATCAGAAAATCCATAGAAATATTTCAAATATTGAGATATTTGAGATAAGAACTGTTGGAGGGAAATATTGTTACTTAATAGCAGAATTGAGCTTTTGTTTGAAAGGAAATAAAGACTGTCTTTGTTACTGAGACAGGTGGGATCTTTGCCATGTCGGGGAAGGCACCAAACGCATGCTTGAGACAAAACTGTGAACCTGATGTGTGCGAGGGGTCGTCCAGGCCTTCGCTTTGAGAGACAGTTTGGGGTTATGGAGAGAGGGCCCTGGAGTCCGCTGCCCCGATTTAAAACTCGCTCGGCCAGTTTCTAGCTGGCAGATGTTGTGCGCATCACTAGCCTTTCTGGGTCTCAGTCTCCTCATCTGTAACGCTGTGATGCCACAGAGCACGGTGGCCGCGAGCACTAAATGATTGCCACCAGTCCTGTGCTCAGAGCAGTGTCTACCACATGGAAGTGCTGTCAGTGAGCCAGCTTTTCAAAACAACGGCGCTCATGTTTTTCCTGCTGCACCAGGATCACAGCGGCTCCGGGGCACAGAAAGGGCCAGGAAGCTTGCGGCTTTCACTAATGGGAAGAGGAAGGCCGCTATCAGCTCAGAGGCCAAGGAAAGGGGAGGAGGAAGGAGCCATCAGCCCATCAACTGTCATATAAGCCAGAAACCATAACTTTCTTAACAAAGCATTAATTAGGAAAACAGATGCTAACCACTTACAGTCAGGGTCTGTATCTTACTCGTTTTTACATCCGCTGTGCTTGGCCCCTAGTTGGAGTTCAATAAATGTTGGAATGTGTTGGCTTGTTCCTTGTTCAGTCATTCAACACATGTTTATTAAGTTCCTGTTCTGGACCAGGCACGGCCCTAGGAGCTCGCGTTCGGCCCCGTGGAGCCCTCATTCCATCTGGACAGTGCGCTCTGCTGTCTCCATTAGGGAAACCCTCTGCTTCTTTCAACAGGAAAAACGCTCCTTTCCCCCTCCCCAGCCCCAGTTTTGTGAAGCCAACTCATGTATAATCCCCGATGTCTTTACTTCTTGAAAATTTGACATTGATTCCTTTCTCAGACATGGGTTACCAATCATGGTTTTGGGATCTCCTCGCCAAGTTGTGTCGTTTAGAGGAAAGAGCCCCTGTCTCCACGTCAGGAGACCCCCTCGGTTTGAATCTTAGCTCTGTCATGGGTAGGGTGGCCTGGGGCATATGCTGAGTTTCCAATATTTTTATTGAAACATGACAGGAATGTTGATCTTGCTGTAGCTTGTCTAGAACATTCATGGTCCTAAGAATCAGCCGGGTATTTATAAAAATCCAAATCCTGAACCTCAACCCAGACTAAGCTAAGAATCCTGCTTTTTATTTGTTCGCAGCTCAGAGTACAGAGCCTTGCACTACACCACACTGTTATTAGTTTCATGTTTCTCCTTTGCACTTGTTCTCCCTCGTTTTGCATGTATGCTTGTAGGACCTGAGCTTTCCAAGTCTTCCCAGGCAGAAGGGACAGCAGTGCTTCTCCAGAAAATCCAGCAGGGACCATCAGGCCAGCTAAAAAAAACCACTCAGTTGCTTGCACTCAGCTGAATTCATCAAACTGTGCTGCCTCCCCTTAAGCCTCAGCCCCAGAAGATACTCTATTGCCCTGCTACGCAAAGAGGGCGGTGTGTTCCAGCAGAATGGGCATCACTGGGAATTGGTAGAAATGTGGACTCCCAGGCATCCCCCACTCCCAAGACTTACTGAATCAGAATCTGCAGCTTAACAAGTTCCCCATGGTATGGAGTGTACGAGAAGCATCAGTTGGTTAACTGCCTCTGGGTCAAAATACTCTTCAGGTGTTTTTAAATTGTGGTAATAATTAGTGACTTACAACTGACTTTTGATTCAGGGCTGCGTGGCTATTTAAACAGATAAATCTGCATTCCTGTTATACGACATCACAGATTTGATGGCATTTATGAGCTAGAGAGTAAATTCTATGTGTGCTGAAAAATTAGGCAAGTATGAATTTCACATGACAGTTTAATAGAGGCTTTAAATTTTTTAACATGTGTAAATCACCTCTGTTTTCCCAATAGCTTTTCTTGAATAGTGGGATCAGAAAAGAAATTTGGTAGTCTTTGTTTTTCGATGTGGTCTTACAGGTGATTGAGTTACAAACTTGCACGCTGGTTAAGAGGTGGCATTCATAATCTGCACTGGTCCTCTAAGACAACTTGGCCAATAAACATAAATGGCTTCCTAGGCCTTTGCCTTTTAAAACTTACTGCCATCTAACAGTTATAAAGGCAATTTAATAAATACAGACAACCTGCTAAGCAGCCAAAGGAAAAAGGTGCTTGATTTATATGTGTCTGCGTGAGTGGACAAGATGTGCTTCTCAGGATTAATGATTTAAAATGTTCTTTATCTCCCTAGTCTGAATAAACAAGGTTTAATCCCAACAGTGCTTTTTCCTTTTCTCCTTCCACATTCACCATCCTTCTGCATCCCCTCGGGATTGATTGCGGGGGTGATCTAGGAGGCTGCCTGTCTAACGCCTTAACTTCTCCTTTTTCATAAAAGGAAGATTATCCCCTTCTTAATTCCTTGTTTTCACTGCTGTCAGATCGGAGCTTTCAGAAGCGAGTTAGCATTCATTGCGGCCTCACCGAAGGCGGCTCAACTTTTGATGGAGATGTTCTTGCGGATTCTGAGGCAGCGTCACCGTGGCCTGCTCCTGTCCTCTCTGACTTTGACGGCTCCTCCCCTGCCCTCCTGCCTGCACTGCAGGGCACTCCCCATCAAGCGGTTGCCAGGGCCCGTCATTCACCAGCTTCTCCCTCCTTCAAAAATCCATTCTCTCCTTCTAATTTACAGGGTTTTATTACTTTCCCTCTCGATCAGCATTTCACAAAGATGGGCCTGCAAGTTTTTTTAAATAGATATTCTGTCTCTTGAACCCTAAAAGAAATTAATTGGTCAGGAAAGAGTACAAAATGCTGACTTAGAATTAAACGTGGTTCTATTTGTTGGTTTAATCACAGGACGACTCAGAACATTTAATATCCTGCCAGGTGGGGGTTGGGTTGTTGTGTGCCTCCATGCCAATTTTTTTTTTCCCTGGAAGAACCCTCTTGGGAAGTAAGTAGCAATACCGGTGTTCAGTGAAATGCACTCCTCAACCTCTTCCTGGGTGTCTCTCCTGTGTGCCTCTCTATCCTGGGCTGTCTAGTGATCGCATGTGTTGCTAAGAATTTGGTGTCTTCAAAATCATCCCAAATTAACCATCATGACCAAGAGCTAACTGCTACTGATCACTGACTTTTACTGCCAAGCCTTTTACAAGCATTTTTTTTTCCAGAACAGTTACCTGTGAACTCAAGTTCAAATGCCTTAACTTGATATTCAAGACCGTGTGTGTTCCTGAACCCACCACCTTGCAGCCACACTCCCCTCTTGCTCAGCATTCAATATCCTCCCCTGGGTTTGGTTTTTCTTTATATTCCGTACACCTTCTAATATACTGTATCATTTACTTATTGATCTGTTAGTCTGTTTTCTCTCAACTGCCATGCAAGCCCCATGACACTGGGATGTTTGCTTTGTCCCAAAGCACCTCCAACAGCGTCTAGCAAGTAGTAGGTGCTCAGTACATGTTTCAGAGACAGGGTGCGTTCAGTTCCATCTCCTCCCTGCGCTCAGTGTTGCTTCTCCGTGCCTTCCTTGCATTTGTTCTCTCTTTTGTAGCCATTGTCCTGCTCAGTCCTTATCTCATTACACCCTTCGGAATCTAGCTCTCTAAGTACCATTTCTTCCAAAGTCTTTTCTAGTGACTACCCTTCCCTCACTGTAAGAGTCCCTCTCTTTGGAATGTTGTTGTTTGTACTTGTCTTATCAGTAAGTACATTCTGCTTTGTAGTCCAGTTACTTTTAAGTTGAAAAGAGGATCACAGGGTATTCATGTTTGCCGTTCTTACCACTGTGGAATATGCTCAGTAGAGTGGTAAATGAATGGAACAGACCCCTCTCCTGTTTCCAGAGAAGTAAGCCCTACCGGTCCTGGGCCTCATTAAGGGGACTGCTAGGGTGCTCTTTACGTATCTGCATCCTCACTTGAGCCCTCGAGAAAATGCTTGAAGTCCTTAAGAGGCTGTTGATGGGCATTTTTATTTCCCCAAAGCCCCCCCCCCCCCCCCCCCCCCCGCCAGGGCATTTCTTTGGTATGGAACAAGGCTTGGGTTGCCAAAATTTCAGCTGCTCATCATGGTAGGAGAGAATGGTCTCTGAATTCAGATATGGGAGTGTTGTGAGGGGCTCAGGGAGTTTATTTTCTTTTTGGGTTTCATGTTCATGTTTCATTCTTTTTCCTCTCTTTGGGCAAACAGGTTAACAGCTATATGGGAAACCTGTTTCAGCTCCCCTCGCCCCACTATCTTTATTTCTTCCTCTTTGTTGTTTGCTTCCCCTCCCTTCCTCAGAGGGATCTCAGACCCTCCACAATGTATAAACAGATGCTGGGAGGGGGCAGTGCTGTTTTCTACAAAGCCCACATTCCCTGGCAGTGCTAGGCCCCGTGTGTGTTGAAGGCTGCTGACGCTGGCTTCCCGCAGAGCCATAGGAAAGCGTGTCACTCTGTCTCATTCACGCATGCCTCCTGTCCCCAGGGGCTCAGGGCTGCCAGGCCATACTTGTCCTCTCTCTCATAAGCACGTCGTAATCCCCCAGCCCCTTTCTAATACAGCGTTTCTGTTTACTCATACATCACCATTTCTTAACTGTGTTCTGTTCCAAGGTGGGGATTAACCAAATCAATAAAAATGCATATTGGGAGGAAGGACAGCTGAGGCTGGGAACCCGGCAGACCTTCACCCCCAGGTCCTCCAGCAGCTGTGTACCCGGAGTCAGTTCCCTTTTCCAAGCCTCTGTCTCTGCATCTATGAGATGGGGATAACAATGGCCGCCTCAGTGTTGGGGCAAGAGTCAGGTCAGATCAGCCATGGGAAGCTCAGAGCCCAGCGGTGACACCTGGTGCTCACTTTCTAAATGGCCGAGACACTGCACGTGGTGCTCTCTGCCTTTCTGGCATGTGGGCGCCCTGTGTCCAAATTGTTTTATCCTTGTGTGTCTGACACCTAATGGTCAAATCATTTCTGTTTCAAAGACAAAAATGGCTCATTTGCCTCCATAAGCCATTCAACTAAGTTAATGAGGAGCAGATCCTGGTTGATCTCAAGCTCAACTTTGATCTGAAAGACAAGGCTCACGCCCCAAGGTCCCTCTGTGTGGCAAGGAGTATATTCCGTGGGAGCCTGGCATTTCCTATTGGTATGTCAGCAGACTAAGCAAAGGAGGGCCTGGCGTGTGGGTGACACTTCCTGGAAGCTAGGGTGGGATTCTTAAATACAGAGACGCTCCCTGGAGAGGGAGGATGACCTGCGTGTGTACTCTCCGTGGGTCGCCCTAGAGAGAGCTCTGCTGAGGAGAACAGGTTTCCTCAGGGTGACACAGGTAAAGCCTGCACGTGTCTGGGTTGCACTTCCTCCTCCGCAGGGCGAGGAGACTGGCCTGGATGGTGTGTAAGGCCTCCTGACACGGAAGATTTCATTTCCCCATTCACCGCCCTGGCAGCTGGCTTTCGTCTCCAGTGCTTCTGTGGGAAAGGCACGCTGCTTTCAAGTTGACCTCCACCTTGCTCTTTCACCTCTTGTCTTTCCTCCTGCTTTCACCTCTCGTCTTTCGCTCCTGCTTACTCTCTCCTTGAAAGGTGGCAGGTAAAGGTAAAGCCAACGGTGATGAATCAGCTTAACTCTGGCTCTGGCGATGTAAGTCCATGAGGGAGACTTTTCCGTGTTTCCCGTCTAAGCAGACTCTGCGGCCTCCTGACTGCCTTTCTTCCATTTTGATAATTTCACATTTGCTGTCCTGGAATTTCCTTAAGTTTTACCATATTCTCCCTTCATCATGGTTTTCCCTTTGTAATCAAAGATTTGCTGTTGAAAGTGCCAATTTCTTGCAGGCTGCCATGGAAAATGGTGCTGCTGGACCAGGGTGCAGCCGGCTTCCTGGGACGGTGCTGTGGACATGACTGCCCTATGGGTGGGTATGGAGGTCCGTGAGCAGTGTGGTCTCACTGCTTGGTTCCCACCTCTGTTTCATCAGGGTGATAACGGTTACAGCGGCGCAGACTGGGGGCAAAGATGTCTTTGAGATGTCTGACGGTGGCACGTGTGTGCCGCAGTCTGGGGACCAGAAGTGCCTATTTCAGCAGATCTTGGTTGCATTTGAGCCTGTTTCTGCCAAGCCAGAGGTTCAGTGGAGATGGCCTTTTTGTACCTTTCTTACCTGCCAGGCTGTAACCATGACCTTTCAACCACTCAGAAGAGGAGTGGTTGGACCTTGAATCTTCAGCCACAGGTCCCACTCAGGCTGCTTTGCGACCTGGCATTCCTGGCATTTGTGCCCCTTTCTGAGTGTGCAGTGGCACATTGGCAGTCCCTCTCATAGCGGAAGCAGGGAACTGAGGAAGTGGGTAATGGCCCTATGTGCTGATGCAAAAGGGAGGTTTAGATCCTTGCCCTCTGCCTTGTTGCTGATTCCTTGGTGAGGACCACTAGGAGTTGGGAGGAGCCAATGGAACTGCCTCGGGATGTTAGAGGGGAGATATGAAAGCCAAACTCTCAAAAGCTTTCATTCGGGTGCATCCTGGAGAAAATTTCCTCCTTCCTACGTCACAAGGAAGGAATAGCCATATAAGGGCAGGCCATTTAAAAATGCTTAGACCCTGAGAGAAAGGCGTATAACGCCCTGTCCTAGTTTGGGTTCCTATAGAAGCAAAACCTGAGACCAGGATTGCAGGGCATATAGTTTCTATGGGATCCCAGGAAACACTGGTGGGGGGGGTGGGGTGGGGAGTGAGACCAGGGAGGGAGGAAGTTGGCAAAAGGTGTGTTTCAAGCTGGTGATCCCTGAGGACAACTGGGATTCAACCCCACGGGAAAGCCTGTGATACAGTGTAGCACAGGCCCTTCCAAGTTATCCCTCCTGGGAAGTGAAGGCCTGCTGGCCAGAGCCTCGGGCAGAGGGGCATTCGTTGGCCAGGCTTACAGCTGGAGGTAAGGCCCGTGGGCCCGGAAATGATAAAGGCCGAGGGAATGTGGGGGAGCACCAGCGGCTCTCCTACATCTTTTATCCCATTTCACCTTCTGAAGGATCCCAGACATTTTCATTACAGAGTGAATCCAAAGCTCAGAAAGGCACCTCAGCCCAAGGTCACAGAGGCAGTTCTTGAGACTCAAGGTCACAAGAATCCAGGTTTCCTGACTCCAGTTCTAGAGCTCTTTCCACTTGGTTACTCAAGGCAGAAATTTAAATTTGTAATGATGTATGAGGCTTCCGGCACCTGATTAATGGAATCATGTTTTGCTTTCCACTGTGGATTTGTTATTCTTTCCCTGAGTGAAAAATTGTCAAAAGGATTAAATCCTCTTTGGGAGCCAGAGAAAGAGCAAAAAAATTGGCTGAGTGTGTAAATAAAGGCTCCCAGGAAGATCATATTTTTGAAGGTATTTATTATTCATGTCTTTTTGTCATTGTCATGTCTCAAGTGTTTACTTGGGCTTCTAGCTTTTTGCTTTTCCAAGGACACGGCTGATCCTTTCCAGAAGAGCCTGACAGCCGTCGCCTTCACAATGGCTCATTACTCTCCCGATTATGTAAGACACAAAGAAAGTATTTATCACAGAAAAGCAGCTTCTAAACATATCTCCCCAGGTCTGATGAGGTGTGCGACTTGTCCACATCACATGTTTGTGGAGCTCCTCCAGATGAATGGGTCAGGACTGTTTGTAAGGCATTGTGGTAGGTGAAGATAGGTTCTTTCTTAGATTCAGAAATGCCCATAAGCCTTTGGTGCTGTTGAGAGTGAAGTATTTGCGTGATTCTCAAGGCTTCGCTCAAGGCTTCACCTGAGGCTTACACCAGCCTGTACCAAGGAGGGTGCGTGCTGAGGATGTTGACCGTGGCCTCTAGCAGAAACAAAAGACTTAGGCCAAAAACGTTTAAATTGGAAATAAATGCCTGTGAATGACTCTGAACTCCTGAAACTAGCCAGAAACATGACAATTATTCTGAGTCTTCGTCAAAGGTTTCCGGTCACGGACAAGCCAAGGACCACATCCACTGGAAAAGCGGAGAGAAAGTGCAGAGGTTCCATCAATGCTTTCCCTAATTCTTGGATGCATGCTGGCTATTGAATTATGTTTTCATTTTCTTACTTATCTGAAGCCAAAGGTTTAAGTCCTGTAATGTGGTCATTTGTAAACTTTTGAGAGAGGGATCTTCATATTGGAGAAGCTTGTCCAAGTTATTGTTCAGCATTCCCAGAAGTGAATTGCTGGGTCCTAAGGTATGCACATTTTTCCAGGTGTTGGATGCATCTGGTCTCCAGAAATGAGGAATCCATTTTTACATGCCCCTTTGGGATGGATTCCGGTGTCTCTTTCCTTAGATCTTCTTCAGTAATGGATCTGTCATTCTTTTCATTCTGCCAAAGATAGGTGGGAAATAATACAACATCATTGCTTTAATTTGCATCCCTTTGGATACTTTTGTGGGTATTTTTTTTGGTGGCTATTGCCTACTTGCAAGTCACATAAAGTTGCCTGTATTTGAAGAACACCAGTAATGCTCTCCTTCCTGGCCTTTTCCTTTTTGCTGCCAGAGTAACCTCAGTAGGCCCAGCATGTCATTGCTTCCTCTCCACAACCTACGGGCTGGCCCCGTACCTGTGAGCCCCTGGGGAGATGCACCACTCCCCGGAGCTGCTCAGGGCCTCACCTGCCTGTCAATGTGCATTAGACCGAATAGCAGCATCCTGCTAACAAACCCATTGAGGGAGGGGATTTCAATTAGGCATATTCCTCATTCGCTTCAATAAAATTCAGAATGGGTCCAGGCAAGGGGATCTACTTGCTTCTTCAAGTCAGACCTTTCTGTATTTTGTTGATATGGCTTGTCCTGTGTTGCTAACTTTTAAATAAAAACTATATTTTGTTTAAAACCATAAATATTGGCTTTCTTTGAGCAATGTATTTTGCCTTTTAACGAGGGACAGCCTTGTTCTATGTCAGCCCAATGACCCTGAGCCCCTTCACTTCTCATTTTTCTGCCCGAGGATGTTCTAGGCTGCTGGACTTGAAAGAAAGGTCTGGTAAAATCAGGAAATGTTTCCCTTTTGTTTGTCTGAAGGTGGGGCCCTTGGAAGTGGGCAACTTTATCTATTTAGCTTTGTCCTTTAAGGCCTTTCCTACTGGCCTAACGAGTTGAGTTGGTCTTTGTTTAGTGGTGTGAAGATGTCAGGGTGGCATTTCCAGTGTTGAGAAGGAGCTGTAAACCCATGCAGGTGCTGAAGTGAAGCTGGACCTGGCCCAGTCCACCTGGAAACTTGTCTGTTTCTCTCAGGAATGTGCATGTGCTATGTGGGTGGACAATTCTCTTTGAACACCACCAAGATACTAAAATGAGAAAACCGCAGGAACCAAGGAACGACTGGTGACCAGTTCAGCGAAGTGTTGGGCACAGGTTTCCACGCTGCATGCAGGGTTCTTTCTCCCCCACTAGAGGGCACTCTCATCACTCTTAAAGCAACAGCACCAAGGAAAAACGGGTTGTTTCTTAGCGGGAGTCCCCAGAAGTGCTCTGTGTTTACGATACTTTGTGTCTCAGCTTCCACTCTTAAGGTGTGTTTTGAAAGTAACAACACTCTGCAGCCCAGCCAGGTTTGGGGAAACTCCTGTTGTAAATTAAGCACAGTCCCTGCTTGTTTGTGTTTCATTAATGAAATGTGATTGTAACCCTGGGGCTTTCTCACACTTCCAGGAGCAGATCCGCCTTTGGAGGGCTGCACCTCCAGTCTGCTCTTCTCCTTGGCCCAGCTGGTTTAATGTGGCTGCAGCACAGTCGTGCTGAGGTCGGGCAGGAGATGAGTTTTCAATCCACTGTGCGGATCCTTCTCATTTTGGGCGAGAACAGCAGAGTGCCATGGTTGGTGTGGGTCAGCCTGACTGGAGATTTTCCATTTAGAGAGGACTTAAGACTTCAAGCAAGGGAAATACAAGCCACTCAATACTTCAGGGAATGTGACTGTTGAACAAAACCACCATTCTGATCTCTGGGGTTTCTAGATTATGTGACAGCCACTGGGTGGGGTCAGTTCCTTGACCCTTAGTCAGAACTTCCTTCCAGTTATAAGCATCTCTTTATTGAAATCTTCACATTCCCACCATTCTTTTCCTCTCTTTTCTCCTTTCCTTTCCTTTTCCGTTTCCGTTTCCTTTTCCTTTTTTTTTTTTTTGGCAGCTATCCCAGTTCCTTTGCCTTAGAAGATACGTGCGTTTGTTTGCCTGTCCTTATTTGTGAGTTGGGGGTGTCTGCCCCCCAGAAAGTCACCAGTGTTCATTCCTAAAGCTACTGGCAGTGCTATTCCTTTTGGGAGCACAGGGATTGGGAGTGGTTGTTGCTTGGGGACTAGCGGAGTGACAGCTTATTTTTCGGGGCCTGTGGACCTCGAAGAATATAGTGAATTTAGTTTGCACAGGAAGAATATAAAGGCCTCTCTTAGCAAAACTTTCCCCCCTCGATCCATGAATACTGCCACCACCATTGATACTAGCTAATACTCATGTAACATTACCACGTGCCAGGCATGCTTTATTTATTTTTCTTTGCTTTAATAAACTTCATGTTTTAGAGCACTTTTAAACTCACAGAAAATCAGTGAGGACAAAATAAACCTTGTACCCCACTTCCCCTGTTCTTAACATCTTATATTAGTATGGCACATTTGTTGCAATTAGTGAACCACTGGTGACACATTATTATCTGAAGTCCATATTTTTCTCAGTGTCCCTGAGTCTTGACTTCATGTCCTTTCTTCTGCTCCAGGATCCCATCTGGGATACCACACTGAATTACCTATCATGTCTCCTGAAGATCCCAGTTGGTTGTGGCAATTTCACAGACTTCCCTTGTTTTGGATGACCTTGACAGTTTTGGGGAGCACTGGTCATGGATTTTGTGGAATGTCCTTCTGTTGGTATTTGTCGGAGGTTTTCTCATGATTATAATGGGATCGTGGATTTTTGAGAGGTAGACCACAGAGATATAAAGTGCCATTCTCATCACATCTCATCAAGGGCCCATGCTGTCAGCGTGACTTAGTGTGGTTGCAGTTGACTTTTGTCACCTAGCTGAGACAGTGTTTGGCATGTTTCTTCTCCATGAAGCTACCACCTTCTGTTTCCACACTGTGTTCTCAGAAGAAAGTCAGTGTACTCAAGGGCTGGGGAGTTATGCGTTATCTCCTTGAGAGAAGAGGACTCACACAGATTCTTTGAAATCCTTCTGCAGAGTGAACTTGTCTCTTCTCTTCCACGTATTTATTCAGTTATTTATTTGAATCAGTATGGACTCATGGATATTTACTTTATGCATCGGGTTATAATAAAATACTTTTTTATTTTTTTGCTCAGATTGCTTCATCTTTGGCCCCTGGAAGCTCTTTCAGTTGGCTCTTGGGTCCCTTTGACACAACCCTATGGCTGTGATGTTGTTGTTGTTGTTATTTTCTGGGACCACGAGATGGTCCAGGCTCATCTTGGACAGCTCCCTCCCTAGTCCTAGAATCAGTCATTTCTCCATGGAGCCCTGGTTCCTTTTATTGGAGAATAAGATTAAAAACCAAGATCTGGCTCTGGCTGGTGTGGTTCAGTGGATTGAGCGCCAGCTTGCAAACCAAAGGGTCGCTGGTTTGATTCCCAGTCAGGGCACATGCCTGGGTTGTGGGCCAGGTCCCCAGTAGGGGGCGCATGAGAGACAACCACACACTGATATTTCTGTCCCTCTCTTTCTCCCTCCTTTCCCCTCTCTCTAAAAATAAAATAAATAAAATCTTCAAAAAGAAAAGAAGGAAACCAATATCTGGGCTATAGGTGCTCTTGCTGCTGCAGGGGCACGGCTGCCGTAGGCCTTCACAGCGGGCAGACTGAGGAAATCTATACATTTATATATACATATATGTGTATGTATATCCGTGCGTACGCTAACCGATAAACATATCTGCGGTTGACCCTTGAACAGCACGAGTTTGAACTGCACGGGTCGACTTTCACATGGACTTTTCAGTAAATGCCTGTGCTGTTTTTGACCCTGGTCGGGAGTCCGCAGATGTGGAGAGCTACCTGAGTGCACTGATCTGTGCCTGATTATATAGAGTCTTGAACATTCATGGATTTTGGTATTGTGGGGGTTTCTGGAACCAATCTCCTGTGGATGCTGAGGGACAACTACGTTTTAGGGGAGTCAAAAGTTGTATGTATATTTTCAACTGCATGGGGAATGGGACCCCTAACCTCTGTGTTCAAGGGTCAACTGTGTATGTAACCATCCCTGTCTGAATTAAGCTAAACATGAGTTTATACTAACATCACTAACTCGCATCCATTAATCGTGACATGGGTAAGCCTCCTCCCTCGTTTACCTGTAACCTCCTACTGCAGCAGTGGTGAACTCGGCTCCCGCCATCTGCCATGCGTTTGCGCAATTATTCAGTCCTAGTACACACGCACGTGTAGCAGTATCGGAAGTGTTAAACCACACCCCCATGGAAAAGAGCTCTGTCTGTGGTGCTTGCGTACAGTTTATTTTGCCTTTTGTTATCCCGACTACTCATTTCCAAGGTTACTTAGGCAGCACCTTTTTTCTCCGGCCCCTTTATTGAAGTTGTCCCATACATTTGCAATTAGACTGTTTGGTCACAAATTAGATTGTTTTGGTCACATGCTACATTTCATCCTGGGATTTTCCTGACTTTGCCAATGATTTTTTAAAAAGTTTAGAGATATTAAGTTTCATTCTTTGTGCAGAAAATTTCAGTGGGTTTTGACAAATGCACAGTGTCATTATCCACAGTTACAGTGTTACACAGAATATCTGTGCCACCCTAGAAATTCTTTGTCTTTTACCTAGTCAGCTATTTAACCCTCCTCTACTGCCTGGCAATCACTGATTTCTTACATGTCCCCTTCCAGAATGTCGTGTAATTGGAATAGCACAGTGTGTTGTCTTTTCAGACTGGCCTTTTTCCCTTGGCGAGGTGCACTTAAGATTTATTCGTGTCTTTTGTGTCTTGATAGCTCATTTCCTTTTATCACTGCGTAATACTCCATTGTGTGGTTATACCCGAGTTTGTGTACCCACTCTCCTACTTAGGCACATCTTGCTTGCAATTAAGAATAAAGCTGCTATAATAGTTACCCTTTGGTTTTTGTGTGGACATAATTCTCAAATCAGTTGAGCAAATACCTAGGAGTGTGGTTGCTGGATGGTATGCTAACGCTATATATACCTTTTTAAGAAATTGCCAAACCGTCTTCACACTTTGCCATTCCATTCTGCAGTCCCACCAGCCAAGAATGAGAGCACCTGTTTTTCTAATTTCTCACTAGTGATTGGCATTGTCAGCTTTTCTTAGATTTTAGCAATTCAAATATGTTGTGTTCAAATATGTTCAGGTATGTTGTGACATCTCATTGTTGTTTTATTTTGTAACTCCCTAATGACAAATGGCATTAAACATTTTTTATATACTTATTTGCTGCTTATATGTCTTCTTTAATGACATTTCAGCTCACATCTTGGCAAAATGGTACAGCCAGTTTGGAAGACAGCCTTTTAAGGACATCTTGGTTGCTTCCAAGTTTTAGGATTTAAGAATAAAGCAGCTATAACATTGACATACAGATTGGTCTTTTCTCCATTTTCCATTGGACTTTCTATTGTTAAGTTTTATGATCTCTTCAGATACAAGTCCTATGTCAGACGTATTTGCAAATATCTGCAAACTTCTGTGGCTTATTTTTAAATTTTTTTACTAGTGTTTTCAGAGCAAAAGACTTTAATTTTAATAAAGTCTAACTAAGATCATGTTTTTGGTGTTGTTTCTAATAGCTTATCTCCAAACCCAAGGTCATCTAGATTTTCTCTTTTGTTCTCTTCTGAAAGTTTTATAGTTTTATATTTTACATGTAGGTCTACAGTCCATTTTGAGTTAGTTTTGTGAGAGATGTAAGGTCTGTGTTTCACTTCTTTTTCCTTTTCTTCTTTTTTGCACATGGCCTGAATTACTCCTTTGTCAAAGGGGACTTGACTCTATTTGTGTGGATCAGTTTCTGAACATTGATTTCTTTCACCAATACCATGCTGTTTTGATTACTGTAGCTTTATTGTAAGTTTTAAAATCAGTGTGATTCCTCCAACTTTGTTGTTCTGTGTTTGCCACTCTGGTCTTTTGCTCCAAGCATGGTTTTAAGTCATTTATATATGTTAACTCATTTAATCCTCAAGTAACTATAAAGAGGCCCCAAGGAGGTAAGCAACCTTTATGAGACCCCTTTATGCCTACAATCTGGAGAGCATAGTCAATGTCACAGAGCTAATAAATGAAGGAAGCAAGACTCCAATTTTGGCAGTGCAGCTGCAGAGGCTGGCTCATGACCACCTAGCAGATGGCCTCTGAGGGTAGCAAAGAAATCCTTGTCTATTTTTGACAGCTTAGTGAGAATATTTCTGGCAATTTCCTGGGCCTATTTTGTTAGTAAATAGGCATTGAGTGGGGGAGTTTCAGAGTTCTTGCTTTAATGTCACAGAATTGGGCTGACACCTGGCTCCACCAATTACAAGCCACAGGACCCTGGGCAAACATGAGTTCTAAAGTCAGTCTTCACCTGTAAAATATGAACTTAGCAGACCCTTTTAATGGTGTCTTGTAGGCTTACTAGACAATCCTCCTTCTCAGCAATGGTGGGTTCTCAGAGCAGGGTGGTTCTGCTTCCTGGCCATAGCAACGGACTGAGTCAAGACAATTAACTTCTCTAGCACAGGAACTCGAAATCCAGGGAGAGGGGCCCTTGGCACTGAGGCAGCTTGATGCCTACAGTTTTGAGAGCAAGTTCATCAAGGCCTGCTGCGGCAGTTTTGGGGGTTGTCCCTGGTCCTTGCCCAGCCTGGGCTAGATGCTCAGGGATTGACTAGTTCTTTGAGCAACTCTAGTACCTGTTTTTTAAAAAAATCCACTCCTCGCTATTAGTTCCTCCTACTCCTCCTCCTACTTCTAGTTCTTTAAGTTTAAGCCAGGCAGAATCAGCCCCTCTTGCTACTAAGTACCTTAATTGGTGCAGGGATAAGAGCTACTGCATTGCTTCTAAGGATTAAATAAAAACACTAAACTGCCTCCCGGGGAGAGTCTGAATGCACAGTTCTTTCTGGGATAGTGAGTGAGACTTTCAGAGGCCGTGTCTGAACTGGCTATTAAAGGATGAATAGGAGCTTATAGGTGGATAGAAGGGAAAATGTGGTTTTGTCGACCAGTACAGATCTGAGACTGTAAAGCAAATTAAAAGTTTATTTGGGGTCTTAAAGGATTTGAATCCAAGAGACACAGGCTCTGGAGAAGGCCTGAAATGTGCTCTGGGAAGACAATGGAAGCCGGAGCTCATAAAGGCAAAAACAACAAGCTGGAGCAAAGGGTACGTTTCCTATTGGCCGCTTAGCATGGTGTGATGACTAATTCAGTAGGATTGGTGAGGTCCACAGATGAAACCAAGGTGAACATCATCATGGAAACAAGGGTGAGGGCAAGTTCTAGGATGTACTACGGCAAGCAGGGAGGTCCAAAAGTCCGAAGCTCATGTAGGTGTGAAAATGCCTAAATCTGACTTCTTTAATGACCTGCTGACTCCATTGTTGGACCTCCTGATATGAGTGACTATGTTTTAGGTATTTTGGTTCACAGTTTCAACATTCTTAGAATTTCCTTTTTTCTCTAAAGGCAAGCCAATTATGTCAAGGACTCCTCTTTTACTTTTTTATATTTTAGAACCTTACATGACCATCTGATCTTGATTGGTAATTGGTAACTCAACACAAAGATGGGCTAGTGACTTCTTCCACTCTCCAGTATTGTTGAGAGTTAGCTGTCTTTCAGGCCTCAGGTTCTCTCCAACCTCCAACGCTTGGCGCACGATCCCTTCTCCCAGGTGCTCAGAAGTCATAGAGCCCTGGAGAGGGACTGGAAGGAAGGATTTCTCTATCACCTGAGTGCAAAGCATAAACCGAGTAACACTTAGCAGGAATGTTATTAAAGGGATTCAAACATAGGTAAAGTTTCTGAACTAACAGACCTTAAAAACGCTTTGTAACCCTGAGGTTTTTCAATGAGATCAAGGTCACAGAGGTGGTAGCAGCAGAGTGGGGCCAGCATCAAGGTCTCCCAACCCTCTACTTCGCCACTTCCATGCCTGCACCCAGTCCCCTGCCTCAGTCCTTCACCAGGAGCTGCAGAACAAATGACAGGTTCCCTGGAGGACAGAGCAGATGCTGTGGGCTTTCACTTAATGATGGGGCTTTTGGGGGCTTTTCTCTCTGCTAATGACCACAGCAGAAATATGCTTTACATGCTGTAGTGGGATCTGAATTCATACAGCAGATGGGCTGACACTGATGTGCCACAGCGCTTGTTGGGAAGACAATTCCCAGTCTCTTGAGGACAGAGGTGTCAGATTCAGTTTCACTGAGGAGCTGATCCATAATTTGGCTCTTGCATCTCTGGCTTACCCTGGTAATGAGCCACATCATTTGCCTTGAAGGGCCACCTCTTGATTTGGACACAGTCTGTTCAGATGCCAGCTTAACATGGCACCTAATGCTGAGTCTGTGCAATTCTATTGGTTTGCCTTTACTTAATGCTATTTAATTATAGCCGTGTTCCGTTGGTGTTTTAGTGAAATATTATCAGAATTCGTCACAAATCCTTAACTAAAGATCGCAATTGGTCAGAAAAAGTTTTTGGAAATTGACATTTGCCAATGTCAGTTGGCCAAAGACAGTCAGCACTTAGCTTGGGAAACAGCCCGAAAAAAATACCCTCAACTACTGCTCCCAAATCCTCTCAAATTCCTTGTGTGTACATTGTTGTCCAAACTTAACATCTACCTCGTGGTTTTGCTGCTCACCAGCTGTGTGAGTGGGCATGTTACTTAGCTTTTGTCAGCCTGTTTCTCCATTGTAAAGTAGAGGTACAAACCCCAACTCATGGGGCGACTGTGAGAATAAATAAGATAAGCAACGTCCAAGGTGCTCAGCCTCCTGCCTGGCCTATGGCAGGTCCTCAACATGTTTAGTTCGAACCTGTTGCCCATACGCTACCTATTGTAGCCAGGTAAATCTCTCTGTACCGTGAAATGTTGTTTTATTCCTGCCTCTGTGCTTTTGCTTATGAGCAACAGGAGGGGATGGCCCAATGGTTAACGACATGTCTTTGGTATCAGGCTCATTATTTGGCTGAAGTTTGACTTCTCTCTTTTGGAACCTGGGTAAATAATTGACGTCTTTAAGCCTCAGTGGCTCCACTTGGTAA
This sequence comes from Desmodus rotundus, assembly GCF_022682495.2. Lineage (NCBI taxonomy): Eukaryota > Metazoa > Chordata > Mammalia > Chiroptera > Phyllostomidae > Desmodus > Desmodus rotundus. The sequence continues at coordinate 54,183,571 of NC_071389.1, forward strand.
AATGGGTGAGATAATGCTACCCACCTTACAGTGTAGTAGTGAGGATTAAGAGAGACAAGGCTTGTAAACTGAGTCAAGATTAACATGATTCAGCTTCCTGAGTATAAGTCCTGGAGGTAGAGTGGGAAGCAAATTGGACGGTCCCTGCCATCACAGAACGGCCAGGTCTAATGGCTGTGCAGTGGACCCTAAAAACATGAATTTGACCTGTGCAGGTCCACTTATACATGGATGGTTTATCATTGAATACAGAGGTCCCTTTATATCCATGGGTTTCCTATCTTCAGATTCAACCATCTGCAAATGGAAAACAGTGTTTTCAATCCCCAGTCGGGGATCCGTGGATGCAAAGAGCCAACTATAGTTCAGTTGTACACGGATTTTCTACTGAGTGAGGATTGGTGCCCCAACGCTCACTGTTCACGGGCCAACTGTACAGGCTGGGGCAAATGGAGATTTACAATCGTGAGCACACGAAACACAGAGTTTATTTTTGTATTATTATTTATTTATTATTGTAATATTTTCCTTATGAACAATGGTAAACCTACTTTTGCCCCACCCTGTGTAACTATAGTAGTTATAAACTTTGAAGTAAGCAGTCACACATAGTTCAGGGGTGCAGAGTGTTTGACAGAAGAGTAAGTGCTGAGGGAGCAGTCAGCCAGAAGTCCCTCTGGGTCTGGGGGTCACTTAAGACTTAGAGGAGACATGGTATGGCAGGTTGATGCGAAGGGCAAAGGGAAGGTAGCCAGACACAGGGCCGGGCCAGGCTGGTCTGGGCAGGGATCAGGGTGTGTTTAACTAAACTCAGAGCCGGGGAGCATGTGGCTAGCGGGGGGTTCTGAAGAGCCGAGAGAGGTCCAGCCTGAGGGGGTGTGTGCTCAGGGAATGGCAGGTGCTGCTCTTCCAGATCTGCCACCCCCCCGACTCCCAAATTCTGATTCAAACCTGGGGTGCCCTCCCTAGTCTCATTTCTCCCCTCTTTGGATGAAGCTTTCTTTAACTACCGCAGGACTGATCCCACTGTACTCTAAAAACCTGTAGCGTTTTAGCCTGTGCTACTTATTCCAACATGTAATTATATGCTTTAAAAAATTGTCCCTAAAGTTTATGTATCTCTGTTCTGTGATCACAAGAAATGATTGAAAGTTCCTTGAGGGAAGAATTTTTTATTTCATATTACCTGGGCCTCCCAAAGGATGAGCGCAATGTTGAGTCTGCAGTGATCGACAAAATGTGATGCTTGATATTTGAAATAAGTCATCTATGTGAAAAATTACAGAGTACCTGGGACCACGTATTAGAGTTGGAAGGGTAAGCATTTTGAATCCAAGTCGGCGGGTTGAACCCTGACTTTGCCATTTTCTGTGTTAGACAGTTTACTCTTTTTAAGCCCCAGTTGAATAAAAATAAGGCTACTCCTGTAGTTCACTGCTAAGATTCATTTAATTTTCTCCACATTTTAACATTTTGAAACTTGGATGCATATTATAATGAACGACGTTATAGTTCAATCGGCAGTGTTTCTTTCTCGGTGGCACATAAAATACTGGTGTGTTCTACAGTCAGTGTCATTTTAGGATTTGCTGAAACTTTTACTTGTTAGGATAGTTGTGAAAATTCAAGATAACGTATACAGTTCATCAGATATTTACCTGATGTTGCCATAACTGTTTCAAGGTAGTTGTACACAGTAAAACCAGTCCCAAGACTCAGAACAAGCTTTGCAAGACGCCACAATTAGAAACCACCGTGGCCCATGCTTAGGAAAGCACAGAGAAGTGCAAAGACACCACCCTTAGCCTAAATCCCTCCAAATGTATTAACATTGCTATCGTGCACGGCAGGACACTCAAGATGTTGAGGTTTTTGTAAAACCCTTCCTCCTCCCCAAATAGAACTCAGGTTCTGAGCTAACTGAGAAGTGAGGTGAAAGACTGGCAGAGGGAGAACCTAGTTCTAGGTTGGAGGATGTGGCTCATACGTGTAGGTAAGTGCGCTCCCTGGTACTGCACCCAGAATTCCCTGTGCAGTCACAGGTACACTGCTAGGGAAGGAGTGGAGGGGTAAAGGAGATCTTGGTGCTAGGCAGGCAGTTCACTCCGAGGCAGGGCGGGGAGGGAGGACCTGAACTACACTGGAGGCTCACAGGTCATAGACTCACTCTCTGGGCCAGGAGAGGAGCCCCCATAATGCCTTGCCCAACTAAAGGAAACTTTTGGAATGGGGCAACACTTGGCAAAAGTAGGCTTTTAGTAGATGGTAGCTATTAAAGAAAAGCATGGCAGATGATCCCAAGGTTGGCAAATACTCTGTTTTTACATTATTTACCCCGTCAGTAGACATTTAAAAGTATTTATGTTTACCTAGGATTCCTAAGCACTGGTTTCAGTTCTTCGGCCAGCCATCACTCACTTGGTGTGTCAAGCAATTCACACATCTGATGGATTAAAAAATTAATATGTCAGCAATTTTTACACGCAATATTTAAATACCTCAAGCCCAGAATAGTAGAATGTGGCAAATTTAGGAATTGCTCTCATAATCTTAATGGTTAAAAATAGGAATAAGTGAACAAATTAGGAGGGAGAAAAGGTGATGTTAGTCAATGCCAAGGCTGATTTTGCAGAGTTAGAATGAAAAAAATAGATTTAATTGAAAAATGCAGACATCTGTCTCTAAGGTTTTTAAAAAATGCCGTTAGCTGGTAGTAACATGTTACATTGCCGGAGGGGACAAAAATGTTTTAAAAGGAAATTATTTCAAAGGTCCATATAAATCCTTGGATTCTGTAAAGCCCGGCTCGTTACTGGCCCATGTCTTCACTGGCCAGGGATTTGGCGTGTAAGAGAATGAGCCATGCGTGTGGTTTGCACCGCACATGGTTTAGCTTTGTTTCAGTATCGGAAGAGCCAGTTTAATTTACAAATGGAGTTTTGATACACTCAGGACTGTGAATAAGTGTTGGTGAGGGTCTGTTAAAAGGCAGACAAACCACAGTAGCTCATTTCCTTTCATTGATCTGAGCACAAAGCCTTGCTGTTGCATCTTACAAATTAAAATCCTCGATTCACAGAAGAATAGTCTGGAAAGATGTTTTCATGGTCTCTCAGGAGTAAATAGTATGAATTTTTAAAGATTCCCCAGGAATAATTTACATGATTTTAAGTATTTTAAAGGGATCAGGATATACGGTATTTCTAATAGTAGAGGGGACAGTTAAATATTTTGGGAAATGTATTGCTAAGGACGAGGTATTTCTTTTTTTTTAAATTTTTATTGTTATTCAATTACAGTTGTGTGCCTTTTCTCCCCATCCCTCCACCCCACCCCAGTCGAACCCACCTCCCTCCCCTACCTCCACCCTCCCCCTTGATTTTGTCCATGTGTCCTTTATAGTAGTTCCTGTAATCCCCTCTCCTCACTGTCCCCTCCCCACTCCCCCCCTGGCTATTGTTAGATTGTTCTTAACTTTAATAGGATGAGGTATTTCTTTTGTTTGTTCTTAATCCAACAAGTATTCACTGAGATATGTGTGTGTGGGGGGGAGGGTTATCTTAATTAATAATTCTGTTATAGAGTGACAAGCTGCAGTCTCCCATGTTCCAGCTCTCCATACTCACACCTGACAATGTCTATCTCCCACCCCTCTTGGCTTATCTCTAGTGGCGCTATTGACATTACTGTTTCTAGTGTTTGCATTAAATCAAAGAATATTTTCCTAAGTAATTATAAAATGTTTTAGTTAATTTTATGGTTAGTACAGATTCTAAAAGCTTAGAGAATCACTAAGAAAAAGAAAACAGCTCACTATTGTTTACATTTTAGTGCATGTCTTTCTAATTTTTAAATTTATTTTTAAACATATATACATATGTTATAAAATTATATATCAACTATATGTAATTTGTATATAAATATATGTAACTTTATGTATTTATATAATATAATTTATATATAATTTTATATATAAAACACTTATAAAATTAAAACATGAAATTGTATATATTATAATGCATTAATATGTTTTATAGCCTATTTTTTTCTTTTACTTAGCAGTAGACCATGAAGATTTTTTTCCGTCAATACCTATGTTTCTGTGATGTGCCACCTAATGGTATCCGTGTATTCCATCGCCTGAAAGTTCCATTATTTACTTTACAATCTGCTTTTACTGGACATTTAGGTTAATCAGTACGTGACCGATTGTTCTCTGTTATACAAAGAAACATCTTAAACACTTTATGCACATCCATCTTTGTGCACATCTTTGATTATGTCCTTTATGTAGCTCTTAGTGTTTGCACTTGTTTTAATTGAAGAATTTGGACGTGTATACTAGAGCACCCTTCAGAGAGTCTGTAAGCAATTCACACTGCCTGGGAGATCTGGTGGAGTGCTTATTTTTCCATATCCTCGCTCATTGGACAGTCTCATTGTTTTTAACGTTTTTAGCCCATCAGATGAGAATGTATTTTCATGTTTTATTGGCGTTTCTTTTACTTTTTAGGGACCACATATTGCAAAACTAACATTTTAGAAAAAAATAGAAAACAGGAAGTCTTATTTCATCTATGTCTTGGTTTGATCCATTTGCCTGGATCCCTTGTGGTCAGCTGCCCTGAGGATATGCCTTTGTGGTTGGCCTGGCCAGGATGGGGACCACTTTGGGAGAGGAGTGAAATGAAGGTCCCTTGAGAGAACCCCGGGCCTTGTGAGAGGAGTACCAGAGGATGGGAAAGAGATATAAAAAAGGACAAACAATCACAATAACAAATAATCAGCCATTAAAAAAAATTCCCTTAGGTATATGCTTTGCCTTGAAAAGAAGGAGGAAAAAAATTTTCCCTGTAAGCTGCGTTACCCCTTGGCCACTGTTCCAGAGCCCAGACTGCCCTGCACGCTGGCTATCTGTGCAGGAATCACGTAGGTGTGCTCTTCCACAAGGAGGGTCCCCATCACAATTTCAGTATCGCTTCTCCAGAAAAAATACTTTGTAGGTTACTAACTTTGAGACATAAGTTATTTGGTCATTTGGGGAACTACTTATCCTTTTATTTTTTCCACTTTAAACATTTAGCCAAGGCAATCTGAGCTTTGCCTTTTTCTCTCTTGGATAACTTGATTCTCCAATTATAAATAATGGTTATTTAATGTCTGTTAATTCTGTCACAGTTTAGGGTGAATTCTAATTAGCTATCTGCCTAAGATATGTGGTTTGTGGCTTGAAAAGTTTTCTAATGCTTTTCTGCCCTGGAACTAATGACTCAGAACCAAGAAAGACTGACACAGAGCTTCATTTGACGCTGGGGCTGCAAATGCTCAGGAGAGCAGCCACGCCCCCGTCCAGCCTTGCTGCTGCCTGAGGACTGAGGCCCCCTAGCTGGCCTGTCTCAGCATTGTAACTCTTCAGTGCCAAAAAGGCTCCATGTGACTTACAGGATGCTCTGCTCTGGGAAGTCATAAGCACTGGTTTTCTGATGAAATCCTAGTGCTTTAAAAATTTTAAGATGTGGTTTTATAAGTAGTCATCTCCCAGATCCTTGTGAAAACAGCTCTAATCCTAATTAACAGTGTAAAGTGATTTGGAGGAAGTAAAGAAAGATGGCTGCAACTTCCAATTCAAGTTGGGCTAACTGTGTTGATGAGTCACCCATTGTCTTAGCCTGTCTGGGCTTCCGTAACAAAGTGCCATAGTCTCAATGACTTATAAACAGCAGAAATTTATTTTGCACAGTTCTGGAAAATGGAAGTCCAAGATCAGGGAGCCAGCGTGCTCATGCTGTGGTGAGGACCCTGTTCCAATGTATGAACGGCCGATTTCTCGTTGTATCCTCACATGATGGAGAAAGCTAGCTCTTGGGTCTCTCCTTGTAAGGGCCCTGATTCAATTCATGACAGCCCCAGCATCACACTGGGATTAGATTAGCTTCAATGTGTAAATTCGTGTAGGGTACAGTCATTCAGTCTGAAACACCCATCAGCGCTGGCATGTAAATACTTGAGGAATCAATATGACTTTGGGAACCAAGTAGCACATTTTCCTGAGCACAGTGTGTTGGGCTTAAGCATGAGTTAAATCATAAAGAAAAAGTCCTAATTTTACTCTATAGAAGAAGGAAACCCTAGACAAAATATTTAAAGAGTGGGGAGTTTATTTAGTAGAATTTTCTGACAGAGTTAAATGGAGGGAGTTGTTTAATGGGTACACTTTGAGTTTTACCAAATGAAAAGAGTTTTGGAGATGGATGGAGATGTTTAAACAAAATATGAATGTGTTTAATATCACTGAACCGTGCACTTAAAAATGGCTAAGCTGGTAAATTTTACGTTATGTGTATTTTACCACAATTTTAAAAAAGAATTCAATGGGAGACTCTTTCAGAGAGCTTTTGATTCGCATTTTAACTCAACAAACACAGGAGAGTACATGTAATTGTGTGTGTACTGGCTATTTAGGGGTCACTATTCTGCACGCAGTTCTCATTTTATAGAACTGGAGAAGCAGAATGTGTTTTGGACCCAGGGCATATTTGAGAAGAAGCTTAAAATTTATTTCTATTGTTGTGCGTCCCTGTGATTTCATTCTTCTCCTGAATGTGCAGAGAGAAAAATAATTTGGATCCCAATTCAGTGAGTTCTCATTTACCTGTGTTTTAGGTTCTGCAAGACAAGATCAGCTACCTAACATAGGATTTCATGGTAACTGATCTTGTATGTAACTGCACAGGAGAAAACAAGTTCAAGTGCATTTTTCTTCCCACCTGTGCTTTCCCTCAGCCATTGTGCTTTGTGTTTTTGAGACTTACTGAATTTTTTGGAAGGTCGGCTATGAGGCAGAAAAGAATTAATATTAAAATTCATTTAATAAATAAGCTGTCAGATGATTCCCTGAGATAGCAGAGCAGCTGAAAGTCTTCTCTCCTTTTTCTTTTAGATTGCTGCATGCAGAGGGAATCATGGTTAATATACAGGCTCTCTTGGCATCTCCTAACGGGCCTTCAGTAATCATATCTACCCTAGTGTTTGTTGCTCTACCGATTTCATTACTCTTGAGTGACGGAGCAATTTTCTCACAGAATACGGCCCTTCCCTGGGAAGATGGGAGCAGGAATAGTCATCTAGCAGTGTAACAGTAGGAGAATAAAAAGAAAATTACAGATTCGGCCACAAAGGCCTGCACACACTGACCCTGTGTTGTTGGCAGTTTGAGTGGGGTTTTGGTGTTTGGTTTGAATTGTCAGAATTTTTTAATGTTAAACCTGTGGAGTGTTAGGAGGTCGTGGTTTTGAACTCTGTGCCCTTCATAGGCTCTGCCTCAAAGCACAAATGCAGGAAGATTAAACATTAATTAAAGTGTCCAACTGGTGAACAAAGACGATAAAGAAGAAGAAAAACATCTGGCTTCCCCACTAGGGAAAGTCATTTGTGAAAGAGAAGTCTCGTATTGGACTCTGGAGATGGATGTAATAGAGCTTCACTAGACCCAAGGGCGTGAGAATTCCTTGGGAAAGTATTCTGCCTTTGATTCCTCGAAAAAAAAATTGGAAAAACTCAGCAGATGTTGGACCATCTAAGGGGCCCTGATGGTATGGAGAGGAAGGAAATGAAGCCATGTTTAAGATACAAGTCATACGAGTCCTTGATGTTAATTGAGAGAACTCAGTAGTTTCCAAACTTGGCTGAACATCTTTCCTTCCTGTAGACTCCAATTCGTGTGGGCCTAGGAATCTGTTTTGCTAAGAGATTTCCTGGCTTGCTTTGAAAACTTCTGGTCAAGGTCACTACTTTTACTTAAAATGACAGAGCAGGTTGTAGGACTGAGGGAAATTGGCAGAGAGAAAGAGGGAGAATGAGCTTTGGAATTCATTGTTCAAATATCTGAGAATGAGGAATATGTAAATCAGTTCAAAGCAGAACACTGACTGAATTCCAGGTGGAGAGACCGTTCTTAGGATCCAAGGGCCACAGGAGGGAAGGCCATGCCAAGAATGCAGACTTAGTCCTCACCCCATTGGCCTTGTGTGGCTGGTCCTTTCCCTCTTCCCTGTCTCCTACTGCCACCTTCAGCATCTCATGGCTGTTTCTTCCCTGTGTGTTAACAACTGCCGTGTGCTGGTTTTGCCCCTTCAGCCATCTTTCCTGGTTCTGCTGTCCATGTTCTGCCTCAGCTCAGTGGGCTTGCACACTAACCTTCAGCGTGGCACCTGTCTGCTTCATCATGGTGCTAGAACCTCCACTTTCCATGCCCTTCCATTTGCTAGGGTCAAAATCCTTGGAGTCATTCTTAACTCCTTCCTGTCTTTCACACCCCACATTTAAATAGTGAATCCTTGCAACTAAATGAAGAAACCATCTCTTCTCATCATCTCTGTTATTAACATCTGGTCTAAGGCCATCACCTGCTGCCACAGTCTCCGAAATGGCTTCACAGTTTCTGCCCTTGTTCCTTGGTTGCTTTCCTAACACAGCAATCATAGTGATCCTTTAAAATACTATTCAGGTCCCTCCCTTCTTTGCTCAGATGTCCTCTCTCTCAGAGTCAGAGCCTAAGACTTGATAGTGCCCTGCAAGGTCCTCCATGGCATGGTGTCTCTTACCTCATCTCTGGCTTTTAAGTCCCTTGATCATTCTCCTCTGACCATAATTTCCTCCGTGCTCTGTCTCATTTGGCCAAGCAGCTTCTGCTTCTGGGCCACTGTCCTTGTTTCCGCTGCCTGAAGCATTTTTTTAATGAGATAGTTATATGGTTCCCTCACTTTCTTCAGGTCTGATCACTTTTTTTGCCTTATTAGAGAGTCCATTCCTGGCCAGCTTATGTAAAAATGGATCCTCTCCATTCAGTTCACATTTTGTTTTACTCTTTCCTGCTTTATTTTTCTTCATAGCACATTTCATCACCTGACATGCTACTTATTTGTTTTGTTTGTTTATTACTTATCAAGTGGGAGTAAACATGTCAATAAAGCTCTGTGAGGTCTGTATTTTGTTCAGAGAAGATCCCAGGGTCTGGAACAGTACCAACACATAACAGGTGTTCAGGAGTATGTGTTTGATGAGTATATTATTAGTAGATCTGGATTTTCATTTCAGCGTTATCACTTATTAGTTGTGTGACATTCAGCATATTATGTCTCCGAGTTCAAGTATTCCTTATTTTAAAAATGAACATAATGTCTCTTTCCAGGAGTTCTTCTGCAGAATAGAACCGGTGCTTCAGTTTCTCAGCAAAGGTGTTAGATCAAGTTTGCACTAACAATCTAATAGCTATTGTTGCTGCTGTTGTTGTTTTTAGCATTGATGGAGCTTTAGGACTGAAAGTATTCAGGCATGGGTTGGATTTCCATGGCAGTAGAATCCAGGAACTGGCTCCAATCATGTATCATTTTTCCAGAAGAGAAGTTTCGGTCACTTTTATTCCATTTCTCCTAAAACAGTGTGGAGTACCTGTGGATGGCTCCTGTTTTTTTTTGCTTGAGTGATCTTTGTTATAAGTAAGGACTTTCACAGTGTAAATTTTCCTACTTGTTCTTAAGCAAGTAATTAAAATTAAATACAACTATAGGTTGGAGAATGCTCTGGTTTTTTTAAATTACATAGGGATGGTAAAGATTCATTTCTTATCTTTTTATGTTTAATCAACATGTACTATTTTGTATGCTTTTATCTTCCATGTGTTAAGAAGGTAATATCCATGGTAGTCAGCTTTTTGTTTTTTTTACATTAGCCGAAAAATATATGAGTGCTCAGTTCTGTAAAGATCACCATGGAGATACTTTGCTTATTAACCAGGCTTGGCGTCATCCACACACCCATATTGTTATTAATTGCTAGCTATTAATATTGTAAATTTAGTTCAAATATTTTAAATGTCTGTTCTTCCAAGACTGAATTTTAAGAGTAGAATTTAGAATTTACAAGTGTGTATAAATCATTTCAAACAGAAAAAGATGAATGTAAATCAGGGACCAGCTGGAGGCAGATTTGCATGATTATTTTAATGCTAAGACAAGCATGAACACTCAGAAATCTGAATCAGAATGCTTGTTCCTCATACCTGCAAGGGTCACTGAATCTCTTATGATGTGGTCAAGTATCACATTGTGTTATCAGAAAATTCTGCTGATAAAAACAGAGACTCCAGTATCAAACGCACTCTGCCTATTTGTTTTCTTTGTACCCTGGGTTTGAAGGCTTGAAATGGCATAAGCATTTTCACTATGGTGAGCAATGCTTAGCACTTATATTATTGGTGTTCCTTAGAATTCCTACACAGTTTTTCAAAAGATAAGTCATGCCACCTGATTATTGGCAGTCATTTGTCCAATCAGCATCAAAATTCAGAATACCCTCTGTATACTGAGTAGCCACTCTTAACAGAGAATAGAAGAGAAAAAACAAAGCCACTTTGTGCGAGTGAGTCTAGACATAGTCTTTCCTGCAGCATGAAACCACTGTCTGGCTGATTGAGCCTTGTTGCATGCTGGCTTCTCGTACATGTACTAAATCCTTTAGTGCTATCCGTAAAACTGTTCATAATGATGACTTCATAGGAGTTTCTTTTCAGAGACATGATTATCTGCTTCCAGTTTACTCTGTTGCACTTGAAGTGTGTGTATGTGGGGGGTAATTATTTTCATTTTAGTTACTCAAATGAATTGCTGATTGGAAGTAAACTATGATGGTCATGTAGAATAGGAGATGATTCTAGTCTAAAAGGATAAGTAGGCAAGTATTTCTGAAAATTAATATGGAAGGTTATTGCTCCACATAAACAAAGTAATTTTTTAGGAATAGAACACTTGATATATTGCTTGATGCTTCAATCTGGTATGGTACTTGAAGAGCATAAAGTTATAACATAGATTTTCATTTTAATGGGAGAGTTGTAATACCCTCATAATTTTTTTACTTCTCATTAGTTTTTACAGCCTATGAATTACCTAAAACAACTTCAGTCATTTGGATTTTGACTTGCCACTTATTTTTCTATGAGCAAAATTGTCATTTGAGAAATGGAGTCTGTATTTATGGTATTGGTGTCTAAGGCTAGACATGAGGGCTGTTACAGAGCATGCAGATGCTGCCGCGTGTAATGCGGTTCTCAGGCTGCCTATTTAGAGCTCCGTTCAATATATGATTATGGAGAAGAATAGAGAGGAATAACAATGAAGTAGTAGTTACTGTCAATCTTGTGGTAATATAATGAGATTTTGGGAGACTTTTTGTGCACTGGTGTAGCTCTACTATTTTAGACTTGTCTGGAGAAACTTTTTTATTTTTTTCCTTACCTGAGGACATTTTTTCATTGCTTTTAGAGAGAGAGGAGGGGGAGAGAGGAAGGGAGAAGGAGAAACATGTACGTGAGAGAGAAACATTGATTGGTTGCTTTTTGTATGCTCCCGGACCGGGAGTCATATGTGCCCACACCAGGGCTGATATGTACCTGTACCGGGGATTGTACGTGTCCGTACTGGGGATTGAACCCACAACCTAGGTATGTGCCCTGACAGGGAATTGAACCTGCAACCTTTCAGTTATGGGACAATGCTCCAACCAACTGAACTACACCAGCCAGGGCTGGAGAACTTTTTGTATGATTTATTTTAAACTTTATTTCTCCAGTTTGTTCTTTGATATATTATTACATTATTATTTATTTTAAAAAATGGTCAGCACCCCACACTTCAGGCCTTAGTGTCCCTTTTGTTGTTGCTGTTGTTAATTTCTATACTGAATGTCAGAAATGTCTTTTATTGGGGGTTAGAGACAAATAAGAATTATATGTACATATTTACTTCATGTACCTTAATGAATATATGTTATATCTATATTTGGGGAGGGTAGAGGCAAGTAATGACTATATGTACATATATGTGTTATTTAATATGTTATACATATTAAACCTCATGTTTAATATGTAAACATAATATTTTTATGTTTACATTTATTAAACCTAATATGTTATACATTTTAACCTCAGTTCATTGGAATATATAGATATAAATCAATATATGGTCTTATGTATGCATCCATATAAAATTATACCTATGGATTTATCTGTTTATTCCCTCTTGTGTCTCCTTGCCACTTCTCTCTCTCTTCACGGAGCTCATCCAGGCATCCCATTTTAATAACTATATATTTTTCCATAACTTTCTTTAGCACACTTCCAGTTTTTAACTCTGTTATATGATCACCCATTATATGAGCCAAAAGCATCTCCACAGGAGTATTTCTCTGAAAAAAAAAAAAGCTTCTTCTTCTTCTTCATTTAAATAAGTTAACTTATCCAGGTCACCATAAATGAGTTAGGAAATGTATGGCCAATCCAGAGAGTTCTAGTTCTTTTGAGTTTGCCTAAGACTAAAACTAGTATAAAGTTGAATGTTGACCTTTTGAGAAAGGTCATTGGGAACAAATCTACTGATGAGGACCGTCATTGGGAGCTGATGCTATTTGGAATTGGACTGGAAATCAGAGTTCACTCTAGGGAGGATATTGTAGCTGATTAGAGGATTTTTGTCATGCAAAACAGATTGTGTTGGCCTACAGGGGTCTCCTTTAGATACGGCTATCAAAGTAGGACAGGTCTTAGGGCCTTGTTAAATGTTTTGCAGGTGAAAATTTGCTCCAATTTTCTATCCATGCTCTCTAGCTGAGTGGCCAAGCTCCTGTCCCTGATAAGGAATAACAACAATCTTGATCATGAGCTGAGAGCCAGTGGATATCACTTCGTGACCGTCAAGTTCCCTCTTCCATACCAATTATTTTAAAGGGAACATGTCTTTTAACCCCCTCCACACCCCCGTGAGTTGTGTACTACCATGATCCCCACTTTATAGACGAGGAAACAGGATCAGAGAGGTAAAGTAACTTGTGCACTGTTGCCAGGCTAGTTCATGGCAGAGCTGAGACTGCTGTGCCTCCTGACCCAACCCAATGCTGTTCTGTTTTTCTGCTTCTTTTGATGTCTGACTTTGAGTTCAGTTCAAAAAATACTTGGGGTGCCTTTCCTGTGGGCCCACAGACACTGCGGTCAGCACTGAGGAATCAGAAATGACCGTGATGTGGGCCTTGCATGAAAAAGCTCACAGATGAGTGGAGGAGCCAATCACAGAAACCATGTTAGTGTAACATGACTGAGCATGTCTAGAATGTAAGCTCCAGGAGAGGAGTCCTTTCCTTTACTTCTCTGTTCTGTTCCAAAGCACTTAATACAGTGTCTGGAGCACAGTAGGTGCTCAATAAATATTTGAGCACCTACTGTGCTCCAACACGTGCACAAACATGTCATAGAGGGAAGCATATCTTTCCTTGCCCATGGTTTTCATTTGCACTCTCACTGAGCTCTCTTCCTGGCTCCTGATCCCTGGGTAGTGTTGCCCCAAGCTCCTGGCACACCCCACTACCCTTAGCATTCATGCCATAAATGCTCTATGGGGCATGTTCTATGTTCCAGGCATTGCACTGGGATTGGGGACATGAAGGTGGATGGGCCAGGCAAGGTCCCTGTCCTCATGGAGGAATACTCTTATACTTAGTCAATCCAGATTCAACCCGGCTCCTCATGCACACATGATCCCCTGACACCCACCATCCCTGTGTCATCAGCAGGATTGATTCTGAAGTGTCTGAATGATAGAAAGGACCCACATACTGCAACTTGTACTTGACCAGATTCGACACTCTATGAGTTTCTCTATAAAGACCTCCTGCCATGGATTGTCATATAAAATCAACTTCTTTGTTCAAATGGGATTTTCTGTGGTGGAAAGCAGCAGACAGGTCTAAATGAACCATTGACACTTGGAACTGTAGCACCATTAACATGTCTGAGCCCTCTGCTATGTGCCAGGCAATGTTCATTCATTTTCTCATTAATTTGATTTGCACAGTAACCCTGAGAAGAAAGTTGTATTTTCTCTGTTTTTCCAGACGAGGCCTAGGGAGGCTAGTGGGGTGTCCAAGCTGAGAGAACAAGGGAGTGGTAGAGCTGAGACAGGGAATGCAGCTCAGTCTCCCTGCAGACCTGCTTGTCTGTGATTGTGGTGTGTTCTCACAGCCATGAGAAAGGGAAGGTCCATCAAGGGACATGTTTAAAGGACCCATGGACAAAAAGCCAAAGTGGGGAAGTGTTGAGGGTGGGAGGTGGGAGTGGGTGGGGCAGGGGACAGTGGTGGCAGGAAGATGGACACAATTGTACTTGAACAACAATTAAAAAAAGATTTTACAATAAAAAACAAAAACAAACAAACAAGATCGAAAGAGGGCTGGAGAGTGAGTTTGCCTGGTGGTGCCTATTTATATCAATGCCCTGGAAATTGTACCTGTAACTCATTACTGCGGTCCTCTGCTTTTTGCAGCCTCACAGGGGGGCTTTCTCGTGTTCCTTGGTAGATTTATTAGCTTGTACACAGCACCTCCACTCCACGGCAGTCTTTAGAGTTCCCCAAGGATTCTCGTAGTGATCACAATTATTTAGATTCTAAATTACCCTTGTCCAGTTTTAAGCAGATGAGCAGTATTTTTGCCTTCTAAACAATGATTCGTGAGGCTTATTGCTGCAATAATATCACATTTAGTTTCCAAGGAAACTGCATCTATCTGCTCTTCCATCCCTCCTGCTTGCTCAAGGCTGAGTTTAAAAAAGAAAAACAAACTCAAAATGTGCCATTTTAACCTTCTGCTATTGTTAAAGTTTCAGTTCCGGCACTTGTTTCTAAGAAAGTAGTTTCCTTTCTGATCTTTTTAATGTTTTGGATGCTTTTCTGCAGTAGAGCCATACATTCTAAAGGCACTGAAACAAATGACTGCCTCCGGTATAACATAACAATAGCCGAGTGCTCCACACTTCAGAGTCACAGCTTTTCTAGCCAAAACACTCTGGTTGTTGTACATCCTATAGTAGCACTGTGAGGCCTGGGCACAAAGTACAGGTTAGACTATGATATTTATGCATATTTTACTCTCAGTCTCCATGTGCACTCCAGTGAACTGACTGGACAGATTCAATAAATTTGTGACGTCCAAATAAATTAATCACTGGGTTTCAGCACTTTTTAATAGGTTATGCTACTGGTGACTGACAATATCTGTGGACACCGTGTGAACCACTGAGTTCAGGCAGCCAGGTATAGTATAAGAGACAACAAAGTGTGTACTTATTCCAAAGTACTCTGGGATGCTCTGTAATCTTGCTGAAGAGCCAGGGGTTAGCCACGCAGTGCCATGGTATATTAACTGTGGACCCACTGCTTAGGCATTTGAGCTATGTTGATTGAAGGCTTTCCTCACTCCAGCTTCCCCACCCTACACACACATACCCAGGCATCTTCCCTTGTGGAAGAGAGTGGTGCGCATCCTTGTGTTTACAGAGGCCCTCTGCTGCCAGTGTCTGCAGGTGGGCAGCAGCTAACTTCTGTCCCAGGGACTGCCTCAGGCCTCCAGGCTGCCCTGCATCCTCTGAGCTTTTGATAGAGATCTATATCTTAAGGGATTTTTTTTCTCCCTTAATATCACTCTGAGACTCAGCTTTTGAGCAATGTGGTATTTGGAATCTAATTTGTTTTCAGAATTGAGTAGTAATTAACAGTGTATGAGTAGATAGCAGTAGATTCAGAAACAATCTATATGTATTTTGTAGGAAAGGGCAAAAAGTGATTATTACAATATGTTTAGGAGTAGGAAGGAGTTAGCTTATACAGCATTAAAATTGTGAGGGCTGCTGAGAGATTGTTGTGTGTGGGAGATTCATTTCCCATTCAAGCACTCAGATGGGCTGGGGTCTTACCAGGTACTGCTTCTCGTATGCCGTGGTCTAAGGGCCAATTATTCTGGAAGAGTTAGATGGGGCCAAGAGGGTGTAACTCCTACCCCTGTTCCCAAAGGAGAATGGGAAAGAGAGCTTCCTTAAGGGATCCTGGCCCTGCCAGGCTGTGTGCTTCAATAAAGGAGTTTGTTCCTCTACAGGGAGAATATACTTGGCGTACCCATCATCATGCAGGCAAGCTCTTAAACATTTTTCTTCCAGTAAAGTGATTTCTGTCCTTTGCCTGTGTCTGTTACCACCACCCCTGTGACAAGTCCACCGCATCCAGGACCAGCCAGGGGTATGCAGGACCTCTCTTCTGTATGCAGTCATTCTGAGCTTCTTGGTCCCTTCTGTGATTGGGCTAAAGTAGACAGTGGAGGGAATAAAGACGGACAGTGGTCATTGTGATTGGGGCATTTAGAATTTTAAAATCTGAGACAAATATACCTTAATGTGAGTAGTGAGTTGAACGTCTAGTCGGAGATCAGAAGCCTGCACAGAGAAATCCAACAAGGACGAAATAGTGCACATGCAGTTTGAAATCCCTTAATCATAAATGGGAATGCTAGCTCCCTTTCCACTGAGATTTGTTCCCTGACCCCACCCTATGTGGAGAGAAAGGCTCTTGGGGGAAGTACGGTAGTGTAGGGAGAAAGCCAAAGGGCTGTGCTGCAGAGAGAGGTGGAGACCAGGTCCAGTGGCAGCTTGTGAGGGGCCTTATGGTCCAGATTAAGAAGACTGAACCTCATCTTGAAGGCTTGAGGGGCCCCATCTAGGCTGTTAAGTGGGGACTGACATTGTCAGAACCCAGCCCTGAGCTCGGCTGGAGGCATGAGTTTCTGGTCCTTGGATTGCAGTAGAATGTGAATTCTGAGAGCTCAGTTATCACAGATAAAGAAAAGTTCATCTGCTGGATGCACTTTTCTTCATGAAAGCCTTCTGATTTTATAGTTAAAGCTTTAACAATCCTTGTTTTAAGACAACTCCTTATGTCTAATTGGTGAGTAATGAAACAAAAGTAAAGTAGTATAGGAGGTCTGTCTGGAGAAAGTCCAGCCATTGTTAATATAAGGAGAATGGTTTGCGTGACATTGATGTAACCTGGCAGCCAAGGAGAGTGGACTGGAATGCGCATGTGTGAACAATGACAACTTCACTGTACTAGCCGTGAGGGTGGTAGTTACCCTTGAGTGAGCATGTGTGCTGTGTGGGCGTCACATTCAAAATGACTGAGTGAGCAGAGCAACAAAATGCGTCAAATTGTGTGTTAAGCTTGAACATTGCTCTGCAGAAACTATTCAGATGATTCAGAAGGCCATGGCTTCATCACGACAACGCACCCACTCATGCATCATGTCTCTTGCAGAGTTTATTGGCGAATCATCAAATCACCCAGGTGACTCAGCCCCCCTACAGCCCAGATTTGGTGCCCTGCAACTTCTGGATTTTCTCAAAACTAAAATTGCCTATGAAAGGGAAGAGATTTCAGACTGTCAATGAGATTCAGGAAAATACAATGTGACAGCTTATGGTGATTGTGAAAATTATGTGAGGTCCCAAGGTACCACCTTTGAAGGGGAATGAGGCATTACTGTCCTATGTACAGTGTTTCTTGTATCTTGTCTCTTCTTCAATAAATGTCTCTATTTTTGGCCTTGGTTGATGGCTCAGTGAATCAAATGCAAGCCTGTGAACCAAAGGGTCTCTGGTTCGATTCCCAGTCAGAGAACATGCCTGGGTTATGGGCCAGGTCCCCGGCAGAGAGCATGTGAGAGGCAACCACACACTGATGTTTCTCTCCCTCTCTTTCTCCTATACTTCCCCTTGTCTAAAAATAAAATTTTTAAAAAAGTATTTTTCATAGCACATGGCTGGATACTTTCTGGACAGACTTCATATAACACATAACGTTTCACCATTGTAGTAATTGGTGCAGGAGTGTTCTATGATAGAGATAGGACTCTATCTGGGCTGTGTTATCTGTCATCTGTGCGGGGAGACTGGAGGGTAACTTAGAACGAGAGTCAGGCTCAGAGGCACGAAAGAAAGGTTTTCACAGAGCAATGTGAACTTTCTAGAAAAGTACACAGGACACCAAGCTTTCCTCCGTGTGATTTCTTGCTGCCTTGAAATAGTTGCTCTGTCCTTCTTTGCAGGCTTTGGGACACATGCCCAGTGGTTGGAAGGACTTTGCTTACCTTATATGAAATACACAAGACAAGCCTAGCAAACAAAACATTAAAAAAAACCCCACAAACATAAATAAAACCTTAGTGAGGTAATTTCTTACACACTTCAGCTAGAATGTACAGAGATTTTTTTTTTTTTTTTTTTTTTGCTTGTGGTCCACAAAGGCTCCAGGAACAAGGGCTCTACCCTTGCTGATCAGATTTGTAAAGCAGTGGTGCCATCACTTGTGGAAAGACAGCAATTTGTTTACGCACAGACCTCCTCTTCATGAGATGAAGCTTGTTAGCCATCCAGTACAAACCCTGGGACTGATATGCTATTTGCCATTGTTCTTATGGATATATAAAAACATGGAATAAGGGTGTTAAATTAAAAACTTAAATAAGGGTGCTATATTTATTTGAAGCCACAGAGAAGGGTGGTTTTCCCCAAAAGACATAGTGAGTGGAGTCAGGCAGTTTCCCATCCCCAGAGGCCCATTGAAGAAAATGGATGTTGGTTCTAGTAACAGAAATACGGGAAGTGAAATTGGAGTATAGGAACTTACGTCTCCAAGGGTGGCCTGCAGACCAGCAGCATCAGATTCACCTGGAAATTTGTCAGAAACTCAGACTCTCTGGCTCTGCCCAGCCTTCTGAGTCAGAACCTGTGTTTTACTGTGCTCCTTAGTTGACCTGTGTGTACATTCAAGTTTGAGAAACACTGGGGTGGACTACCCTTCCAAGGAGCTTGGCTGTGCAGAAAGTGGAGTGGATATGAAGAAAGTCCTAGCTAGACCCCATGGCATTTTTTTAATTTGGACTGAAAGCTTTGAGCATGGATATATGCACTTGTAGGGAAGGAGACCTTTTGGAACAAGAGGGTAAGGAGGGAGGAGAGAAGTGGCTGAGGTCCCTGGGAAATAGGACAGCTGAGGTAGAGACACAGGTGGGATATTAGGTCAAACTGAGTGAGTGACGCTAGTTCTTCTGGGGTGGGAGGCGGGAGGTGCATATAAATTGGCATTATGTTGCGGAAGGGTTAAGGAGGGAAGTGGGAATATTGAGAGTAGTCATGCTTCACTTAACAACAGGGATCGGTTCTGAGAAACACATCATTAGGTGATTTCATTGTTGTGCAAACATTGTAGAGTGCACTTATACAAACCTAGATGGTAGAGCCGACTGCACACCTAAGTGATATGGTATAGTCTGTTACCCTGAGGCTACAAGCCTGTACAGCCTGTCACTGCACAGAATTATCTTTGATTAAATCAACCATGAGAGAAAATGATGCAATCAAGAGAGGCAGTGAACACCGGGTGCGCCAGGCTGCTGCCAGCATAGCACAGCGTACTGACTTACAGCAAAATTCTATTAATGAGGAAGAGTGCGCTCTGAAATAACGGTAAGAGTAGAGTAAACACATAAGCCAGTAAGGTAGTTGTTCATTATTATTGTCATCAAGTACTATGGGCTGTGTACAATCGTGTGCGCTGTGCTTTCGCGTGGTTGGCAGCGCAGGGTTGTTTACACCAGCATCACCACGAATGCGGGAGCGATGTGTTTAGCTAAGGCACTACGACGGCTATGATGTCACCAGGCATTAGAAGATTTACAACTTTTTATAATCTTACGAGACCACCATCGTGTATGCAGCCTGTTGTTAACTGGAATGTCAGTGTTTGGTGCGTGGCTCTCAAAAAAAACGGTGACTTGCTTTCAGGGCATTGGAGAGGAGGTCATTTCCCCAGAGCAGAGGGGCAGACGTGGTCACGGGACTTAAGGAAAGTGCAGGGACCCTTGGAAAAACACACTGATGGGGGAAAACAGTAGGTGAGAATCAGGGGACCTGAATTACAGCTTGCTTTGGCCACTTTATTGGACACTTCGAAACACCTCTAGATCTATATAATGGAAGAATTACTCTAGAATCTATATATATTAAATCCCAGTGCCTAGCATTATATAATTAAAGAAATTAATATAATGCTGGTCTAAAATGAGACTGCATTAACTATATTAATACTTTCTTATTTTCAAAAAGTCAGAGCGCCTTTACACAGTGGCTAATTTTCTTTACCAGCATTTATCGTCACGTGAGAGGTGGGGAATCTTGGGCACAGGTATGTGGCCAGTTTTGCCCACAGTCATGAAGTGAGGTTGACACCAGGATCTCAGCTGGCTCCCAGCGAGAGGCTTCTTCCACCAGACCATTTACATTTCATGATTTATCGAGAGCCTGCACTCCCCTTGACTTGGAGAAAGAATTTTCGAGGAGCCCCCCTCTTACAGAACATCTGTGGGAATGCCGAAGGAAAAGTTAAAGAGACACATACTTTAATATTTTATCTCCACACACAGCCCCAGAGGTCCCACTTCCATTGTCTCTGCCAACAGGAAATCATAGCTGCTTTTCATCCTTTTGTTGGCTTCTTATTTCTGGGGCCTGTGTTTGGGAAGAAGCTGTTTTGTTTCTCAGTCCAGGTGGTTAAAATATACTGCCTTAACTGGAATATTCATGGCTATGTGCTTCTGAGCACTGTGGAACATTTCTTCAAAGCTTTTCAATGCTTTTGCTCTTTGATAGGAAAAATCACTTACAGTGAGACTGGAATCTGCTTTCATCTGCTCCCACGTGTCCTTGGTCTCACCTTCTGGTCTTTGCTTCTCTGAAGCATCTGACCTTAGGAATTAAATTCTTTCTGATTATAACATTAGTCAGGTGAGTTGGGGAACTGGGGGCTTTTGTTTATTGATCCTTTTATCTCCTGCTTTTTGGCCTGTAAAGGTAATTTTTCAGTTTTCCCAGAAGGTAATTCTCAATAAACACTAAGCTTAGGACATCAGTATAAAAGCCATTAAGTTTAGAAGTGTCACATAACAACTAGAAACAAATCCTTGAGCTTCTGAGCGTAGCTTAAATTAGATAGAAAAAAATATATCTAATAAAGAGCACAGCAGATTCTTCCACCCCGTGTAGAGTCCGCAAGGGAAAGACATGGCCCCATCTCTCTAGGAATCTAGACTTGGAAGACTTCTCCTCATTCTTTGGTGAATGCATACATGCCCCTTTCTCAAAAATGCCTTTTATTAATGTCTCCTTCCCTTCCAGGCTACATTGGGTCCCCCTTCTTCTGTCTTCTTTTAATGTCTTTGACTTCTTCCACAACATTTAACACAACTGTAGTTATATATATTTTTGATCCCTCCCCTCTCCCCTGCCTCTCGGCTCCATGATGGCAGGAGTTTTGGTGACTACAGTAGACACGAAATATAGTAAACTTCTGTTGAATGAGTAATAATAATAGGGAATATTTACTGTGCTTACTATATACTAGAAACTGTGCTAAATGTGTCTTAGTCTGCTCAGGCTGCCATAATAATGCAGCATAGGTTGGGTAGCTTAAACAACAGAAACTTATTTTCTCATTGTTCTGAAGACGTTCAAGATAAAGTCTGGCTGATTTTGTTTCTAGTTAAGGCCCTCTTCCTGGCTTGGAAACAGCGATCTTCTTCCTGTATCCCCACCTGGCAGAGAGAGCGAGGACTAGCTCTCCTGAGTCCCTTCATATAAGGACGCCAATTCCACTGGATCAGGGCTGCACCATTGTGACCTCATTTAACCTTACTCCCTTAATCCAAATACAGTGATTCTGATGTTTAAGGCTTCAACACATGCATTTTTGGAGGGTACACACCTCCTCCCAACAACCCTAATGAAGCCGGCACTGTGACTGTCTCACAAATGAGAATGCTGAGGCTTAGAGCAAGGAGCTTCCCCAAGGCCTCTCTAGTAGGTGGACTAGCCAGGTCTCAGTCACAGGTCTTGAGTACTCAAACTGGGCTTACGAAGGTATAACAATCTGAACTATGTTACATGTCCAGTGAGAGACTTGAGAAGAAAAAGTGATGAGAGTCGGTTGTGTGTAAACCAGGAAAGACTTTGGGAAGAGAAATAATCTGAGACACCGAGTAGGACCTTCAGGAACTATATGCAGTGAAGAAGCTCTATTAGGCTCGTACAGTGCTCTTACACCTTGGGTGGTAGCACCTCTGTACACTCTTAAAAAGTCTTAAGAGCCTCAAAAAGTTTTTGTTTAAGTGAGTTATATCTATTGATATTTATACTATTAGAAATAAGACCTGGGAAGATTTAAAGCTATTTATTTAAGGGTAATAATAAACTTATTACATGTTAGTTCCAATAATATATATTTATGAGAAATAATTACACAGGTTTTAGCACAAATAATGGCCTTTTTTACTATGTAAAAATCTTTTATTACAAAATCATAAGCACGTAATTCTGTAACATAACAATATCACACTCAAGCACACCATTTGACATTTTAGGTGAAATGTTCAAACTGCTGTCCAACTTGTGTGAGACATTCATGTCCCCTACCAACCACACTCAGTGGCGTTACTTCTGCCAGACCCTGTACTTTTCAAAGTAGCATTAATTTATATATTTTTTTGCAAATCTCTCTGATGTCTTTCTTAATAAAAGACAGCTGGATTCTCATATCTGCTTCTGCATTTAATCTGTTTTCCACATTCAGTCTGTTGCAATATGTTGTATTGGTTGAAGCCGATGGAGAAAATTCAGCCTTACACAGATATGTAGTTGGACAAGGGAAGAGTATTTGAGTAGTCTTTTCAGATGATTGTGGACATTCTGCTTTGTTACTACAGCAAAACTCCAAGTGATAGTTTTTTAAAGATTAGTTGCAGTGTGAAATCTGAAACTGAATCAATGAACTTTTCATATTTCATTACACTAAAATCCATTGGTCTCGCTTGCACTTTGAATGGATTTTTTCCCCTGCATGATTTTGTAACATCTTGTGTTAGTCATTTGAAAATATCGGTTCACTGAGTTAATGCAGATATTTCAAATGTTGACACATTTCATTACATAATAGCCAAAAATTGTATTCCTTAATATCACTACTCAAATATCTTATCCAAAAAATCTCTGGCTGAGGAGCTCTGCTGGGTAGTGTGTCATCCCAATATGCCAAGGTTGCAGGTTCAATCCCCGGTCAGGGCACATACAAGCAGCAACCAATGAGTGCATAGATAAGCGGAACAACAAATTGATGTTTCTCTCTCTTGCCTTTTCTATCTTCGTCTAAAAGCAACAAATAAAAATTAGAAAGGAAAGTATTTAAGTACTGGAAAGGCTCATGGAGGCAGACACAAGTTTTGTAACTTCCTAATTTTCATTTGAAAACTAGATTTTTAATATCGGCGTCAAATGTTGTTAGGTGTTTTGTTGAAGTGATAGGATCACTTCATTTGTTTTCAAGAAAATGTCTCCCCGGTGGCCAAGCCTAAATAACCATACTTTGTTAGTTTTTCCTTTCAAGTAAAATTTGCTTTCCATGAAAAACGCAACTAGTTGAGCATGCAGCCCAATCAGTTGCAGAAATTCTTTTCCTCTGCGCATTTTTCTTTTCGTCACATAGAATATTAAATGGATGTGTACTCGGGGTTTAATAAAATGAGGACTTTTTACTGCTCCATTACGAGAACTTTTATTTGAAACCACTACTTATTTCCTATGAGTGTGTGGCCTTGAGGGACACAGTGACTACTAGTACAGTTTGGTGCCCCAGCCGTAACACTGGCACTTTCACCTACCGTTGCTTCTTTGGTGCCAATGTCAGCAAAGTGAAAAAGGCGAACACACTTAGTATTTTTACAAAACACAGCTTTGCCCTGGTAGTCCACAATGGGGTCCCAGGCCTTCCTCCCAAGGTCTGTGGACTGCACTTTGAGAACCACTGGGCTGGAGGAATTATGTTGTGGGATGAGTTTCACATGGGAAGCTGGGAACAGGCATGCCCTGGTTTGAGTATAACATTCAAGGGTTAGCAACTCTGAAATGAGTGTGTGGTGTAAGGGACAGGGCAATCTTTAAACGAAGTCGGTAAGAGGGAGAGAAGTTTTAGCAGGGTCGTAAGGCACAGAAGCTCAGATTCTGGGGTAATTTTCTCTTCAAGGAAAATCAGGAGTTTCTATAATTTGTTGGGGAGGAATGATGCTGTCCATGTGTTTCCTGATCTGTAGAATGGGAATGTGATAGGATTGTGTGAATTAATGTATAAATAGCTTAGAACGGGGTCTAGTACATAGTAGGACCAATAAAGGTCTTGCTATTATGAAAATGGAGTTTTGTTGTAGTTATGGGATGAATTAGGGAGTTGTTCTCAAATTTAAGCAGGTGGCAGAATGCCCTGTACAGCTTGTTAAAACACGGACTGCTGGGCCCCACCTCTGCAGTTTCTGATTAAGGAGGTCTGAGATGGGGCTGTGGATCTGTATTTCCGTCAAGTTTCTGGTTGATACTGATGCCACTCTTCTGGGTAGCCCACTGCCTGAAACACTGCACCAGAGGAACTCACTTGGTGTCCTTTCTTTTCCCAGTTACTCAACAAGTCAATGCCTTTATTTGAGATCCTTGAACGGGAAGTGATATCTATTCATTCTTCTTGTTTCATTTTGTTCCTTTCATTTAATTTTGCCCAAGAACTGAAAATGTCCCTGTGTTTCTTTATCAGAACCATAACGCGAGACAGTAACTGATCCAGTAGTTCCTTTCTTTTAATTTGCTCTGTTTTGGTCACCTAATTGCTATTAAATCCAGATGACTGGGTTCTAAGACTTCACCCAATTGCCAATGGTTTTACTCTCCAGTATATTTGTCAACAGTTTGAAGCACATTGATGAATGTCATAGGGCATCTTTGCTTTTTCTGAACTTGGCATAGCTTATTTTTTAGGGGGCTTAGAAGTATAGATGAGGCTGCTCATTTTAAGGCTGCTGATGAAGATGTGCTGAGAGTGTTGATAGTTTGACGATGACCAGTGATGTTTGGTAAGTATAGGAATGCCAGCCATGTGCAGTGCTTTGTGCCAAATGCTGAGCACCAGACAAAAGACAAGTTAAGCGTGGACTAGTCTGGTTCACTAATAGGTAAACAGGCAGTTATAAAATAGGGAAGGATAGAGAGCTGATTGAGCTGAGGGGGCACCTAATTCATGGGGCCAGCAAGGAAGTTTTCCAGGATAAAGTGTATCAGAATTGAAGCCTTAAAAGGGTCTTTGAATTAGGTAAAGAAAGGAGGCAAACTGCCCTGACTGTTGTGGCTCAGTGGATTGAGTGCTGGCCTGCAAACCAAAGGGTTGCTGGTTCAATTCCCAGTCTAGGGCACATGCCTGTGTTGTGGGCCAGGTTCCCAGTAGGGGGTGCAGGAGAGGCAACCACACATTGATGTTTCTCTCCCCCTCTTCCTCCCTCGTTTCCTCTCTCTAAATCTTAAAAAAAAAAAAGGAAGGAGGTTGGGGACAGAATAGAAGGTAGGAAGTCACAAGAAGGGAGAACGATTAAGCAGAGCCCAGATGCCTTCTGTGTTTCTCCATGTGAGCACCACTGAGATTTGGGGCCAGATTATTCTTTGTTGGGACTGGGGGGTGAAAACTGTCCTGTCTTGGTCTCTTTCCCAGATGCCAGTGGCAAGCAACCCACCCTCCCCCAGTTGTGACAACCAAAAATGTCTCCAGACATTGCCAAATGTTCCTTGGAAGTGGTGAGTTAAGTTGCCCCAGTTGAGGAAACACTTTTGCTGGGTTTTGTTTTTCTATTAGGAGCAGTGGAAGGCAGTTCATAGCGTTTTATTCAGTGCATGACACGGACGGATTTGTATCTTTGCACAGTCAGTAAGGTAGCAGAGTGGAGAGTGACGGGGATTTGGCAAGGCTGGAGACGTGGAAACCTGCTAGGATATTGTTGCAGCAGGCTGGGTGGAAAACACCAGCCATCTGATCTGAGGTAGTGGCTGTTGGGATGGAGAGAAGCATACAGACCTGAGATATATCGAGGTGATAGAATTGCCAGGCTCCGGTGGCTAACTGTACAGGAACAGTGAGGGAAAGAGAGGAATCAAGGCTGCTGGCTCACAGTTTCTGGCCTGGACCATGAATAAGATAGTGGGGCTATTCACTGATGAAGGGAGTGCAGGAGAAGGAACAGATTTATTTAGGAGGATCAGGAGAGGCTGGCTTAGAATTTAGACGTATCGAATTTGAGGTACCGTGTGAGAGCAAGTGGAGACTTCCATCTGCAGGTGGAGCTTTGGTTCTGGAACTTAGGAGACTGGTATAATTCAACCAGAAACTAGATGAAAGTTGAAACTCTGGGCTAAGGAGGATGCCTTGAGTGTGACAACCAGGGAACTTACAGCAGGGCCTGGTAAGAGTAGGAGTGGCTGATGAAGGGAGGGAATGTGGAGGAGGAAACCCAGGATGCGGCGGTGCCAGGGCCGTTTAGAAGGGCTTAGCTTTGCCAAGAGGAGCAAACTTTGCAACCATAACTCAGAGTCCTGTCTTTCCTTCAGTGGATCCCAGATGCTCATTAGGGTCATTCTGCAGTGATCGGAAACTCCAGGAGACATTAGGTTGTGCTGGTTGCGGAGAGAGTGCCGCATGTATCCCCGATGAACCCAAGTAAAAGCTCTGAAACTTAACAGCTGGAGTTGGAGGCAGATGCTGTGTCTCTATAGCACTGATGCAGGCCCGGACTGCTGAATTATGTAGCGGGCTTTGTAATGGAGATGAATCTCCCCAGCCAGGGATCAGTTGCCAGGTTCTTAAAGAAAATTCTCTTTCAGTTGATGAGTAATAGAACTGTGTTTCTCTGTCATAAAAGCCACTTTTGATGAAAAAGTAATAACTTTAATTAGATTTGTGTAGCCATCACTGAAGGGTTACAACACCCTATAACCAGTCTCCAAGATCAGCATTGTGCAATATCTTATGATTTCTTTGCTGAGTGGCGTGTGCTCCAGATACCTGACCTTTGAAGGTACTAATGTATTATTTACATGAAACTAAGATCCCGTGCATTCTAAATGGCTGTGATTTATCATGACTACTTCAGAATTGGGTCCTGTAGCTATAAGCTAATTTGAATTGGAGGAAATCTTGTGCTGTGTGCTTGGATTTCATGCTTTCAAATTTCAGCAGTAGTTTCAATGCTCTGTTAATTAAAATAAGATGCTTCATAACTTTTACCACATAATATGGAATGCATTCGGTAGCTCATATTAGAATTAAAACCCCTAGAAGCTTTACATTTTCTGGTCTGGCAATCTTCCCTTTTCTAATTTACGTGTCCCATTCGCCCTGAAGGAGTTGGGAAGTTGAGATTTACAGCCATCCCAACTGGGAGAGTTAAGACTTAATTAAATGAGAGCTTGTTTGTGTACTGAAATGGAAAACTGTGGCTGGACAAAACGAAATTTGTGCTAAATTTGTAGGGGTTATCTTCCACACTTGGTTCAGTCAGCCCTTCCCTGGTAATTTCACTTTCCAGGTAATCCATGTGGTGCTGTGGGAGAACCATTTCTGTACGTTAACCCTTTTAGCAGTGACTTGTTGGGCCAGGACTGGGTTTTTATACCAGGCTATGCAAACCAGCCTCTGCATCTGGGAGTTTGTAATTGGTTCTACCAGATTCCCAGTACTCTTGTGAGTGGGGTGGTTTTCTGTTATATAAATAGGGAAATTGAGAAAGCAGGTCCGCAGAAATAGAAGAATAAAGGGGGAGAAGCAGAGATAGGCAACGGAGGGGAAGGATTCTCAGGCTTCCCTGGAGCATCTCAGTCCCTGGTTCCAATAAATTCCCAAGACCCAGTTCATCCATATCTTTGGGGTCTCTTGTAGCCCCTTGCATTCTTCTAAGTGACCAGGTATACTTAAACCAGCCCGTGATTTTCTGCATATGGGAGCAATGGAATAGGCAACATTGCTTCAATTGCTATTTTCTGATTGGATGGTAGTTATCATGCTCTGTTTATGTACTTTAAATAAGCTTTTTTATGAGTTGAATATTATTTGATGGCTTTAAATTGAGCTAGTCTTCGGTTTAAATGTTACTGACATTTTCTGCAAAGTACAGCAATAAGCATAGGAAATGTAACATCATATACACATTTGAAACCAGAATTTTAAAACAAGCGAAGGGTACATGTGTGTGTGGAAGGGATGGTCAGTTCCAGGTCGATGAATCCAGGCCTTTTAATGTTTGATGTGTGGACAAGGGACAGAGAGTGCAGTCTCTCAGGGGTGGTGAGGAGACACTCCATTGTGTGGACCACAGCGTTCTTGGGGGGAAAGGCCACTTTCAAGCCTTTTCCGAGGAGACTTGTCTCTCATTTTTTGGTCATATTTCTCTTTGTCCCTTGAAATGAGTGCTTTGAGATCCCAGCCTATGTAGGACCCTCTGATGTCCCAGTGTTTTTAATGATGGGAAAGACGACTGGTCTTGCATCTTTGATATTGAAGATTATTAATAATAAATATCTTTACTAAGTTCCTCTGTCTATAAGATAGTCATGGAAAAATGAAAGTATCCCAGTGATCTAGAGTGTTCCTTTTTTATCATTCAAAAACCGTGAATAAATGGGGGTTATATGTATGTATATAAATCCGTATTTGTATGTAGGATACATGCATCTGTATGTGGATAAAAATAGGTCTCTATATGTTTGGAAAGATATTGTGCTAAATAGCCCCCACAGGGTTAAAAGTGATTACTTCTGAGAAAGTGGAATTGACAGTGCAGGGGACGAAACTGTCACTTATTTAGCATTTAAAGTGATGATGTTAGAATAGGATTTAACTTTATATGCATTTTTATTACTATAAAATGAAAATTTACAGTTACTTATTTGTGATTTGAAGGCATTCTAAATGAGATATGAAAGATCAATAGTTATGCTTACGGAAGTATGAGCATCCACTAATGAGGTGTGAGAACAGAATGTGTGTGTGAGAAGGTAAAAGTATTGATTATTGACTATAAAACTGGGAAACTTTACATATGAATGTTTTAGGTAAGTGAAAATAATGAACATCCACTTTGGTTATTGTGTAAATTCCAAATTATATATTAACATCATTTAATCTTGACGTGGCATATTGTTAGTTTCTAAATGTCAGTCATGTATATTTAAGGAAAACCTCTTAAAGTGACTTTTACAATCTCACTTCATTTCATGCTGCCTGTGGCCTTTAGAATCCCAAAGTAAGGTCTTTAGGAACTCATAGGTACCCAGACTGTGTATTTCATAAGTAATATCTTGTTATTAGTATTCATATTAGTGGTCCATATATGGAAAAAATGTATCAGGAAAAGGAAAACCTGAGAATTTGGACCAGGTATTATTTCATGTAAATATGAGTGAGCAACATTTCTAGGTTTTTCCTTGGAATATAAGAAGAAAAATGTTTGCAAACATGATGATAAAGAGTTATACTTCTTGCCCTGGCCGCTGTCGCTTAGTTGGTTTGGCTTCATCCTGCAAACCAAAAGGTCCTGGTTCAATTCCTGGCCAGGGCACAGGTCTGGGTTGCAGGTTTGGTCCCCAGTCAGGTTGTGTACAGAAGGCAGCCAATAGATGTTTCTCTCCCTCGCTTTCTCCCTCCCTTCCCCTCTCTCTAAAATAAAAAATAAAAATAAAGTTTTAAAAAGGTTGTAGTTCTTGATTCCATTACTTTCTGGATCTTTGAATTTGGACACATTATTTAACTTTTCAGAGTCATAAGTTTTTCATCTTCCTCCCTCCCTGCGTTCCTTCCTTCTTTCCTTCCTTCCTCTATCAAATATGGTAGAATACCGTGATGATCCAAAATATTTCTCTTGGATCTTACAGTCTCCGTTGCTTCTAAAATATTAGCATGCATCAGAATTACCTGCAGAGCCTGTCAACACAGAGAACTGGACTCCACCCTCAGATTTCTGAGGTACTAGGTCTGTGGTGGGGGCTCAGAATTTGCATTTCTAGCAAGTTCCCAGATGATGCTGACACTGCTAGACCCGGAACCACACCAGAGGGTCGAGGTCTGGCGCTTGCAGTCTCTAATGGGAGTTGTCAGATTCTAACTGTGCTGAGCGACAGTTAGAATCTGACTTTGCTATAGGATCTATAGCAAAGTTATATGCTCTTTTGCAGCACAAGACAGGAGAGGGGTCTTGTGCTGCAAAAGAGCATATAACTTTGGGAGGTCAGGCGAGGCTTCCCTGCATAAGTGACTCTTGAGACGAAGGAAGAGTTGAGAATAAGTAGGTGAAGAATGAATGAGACAGAGGTAGTTTTACGACAGAGGCTTTGAGGAGAGAGCCTGGAGCATGCTGGAAACAGTTTAGCTCTAGTCCTGAGAACCAGGGACGTGGGGTTCAGAGATAAACCTGGAGGGATCGAGGGAGGGGCCGGTGCAGAGCCACCTTAAGGATTTTGTCCCTTCTTCACAGGGCAGTGGGAAAGGCATTGCTGTTTCTAAAGAGAGAGATGGGAGAAGGAAGCAGAGTAGAGTGGGAGGCAGGGATGTGATCTATTTAGTGTTTTAAGACAAATCACTTTACGCCTTGGCTGCAGTGCGGTGAACATGAATGTTGGCAGAAAGAAAAGGAGATGGTGTCAATAGTCCAGGTGAAAATTGATGGCACCTTTTAAAATACGGTTAATAATACATAAGGTTGCTAAGATGAAGAAATAATATTAAGTATGAGATGCTCAGTACTGGCACCCAGTAAGTGCTCAGACAGTGCTAGCTACTGTTATAAATCACAAAAACAAATATTTGGGGGCATGGAGAGGGCCACGGAGAGGGCCTTAAATGTCATCCACACTTGAATTTTTAGGCCTCTCCTGTTCTACCCCAGCTGGAGTGGCCTTTGAAAAAGCGACAGTGTGCAAAAAGAAAAAAAAAGACCCAGATATTAAATTCTTATGTTCAGACTGAGGTTGTGAGAGCAAAAGAGAATTCATCATCGAGATGGAAACGGAATTTATAGGTGGTTATACCGCTAGTTGGCACCGATGACAACTGTTTGTGGTTTTCTTCTGTGCATGAAAAAGTAATGTTCCCTGGCTCAGGGAGCCAGGGTGTAAGCAGTAGGGAGAAAATAGATGTTCAAAAAGGAGGACCCTGAAGAATAAACTGTACTTCTGTGGAGCTGTTATATTAAAAGAATAAGAGGTAAAAAAAGGTAAAAGTGGGTTGGGGAGTTAGAGGTCTCAGCAGAAAGAAGGTAAAGAAGGGCCTTTGGGCAGTGTCCTTTGGGATTCTAACGGGAAGACAAGCCAAAGGCCAAGCGAGGATTGGTTCTTGGAGGCAGAATGGTATTTCCAGTTTATAATGAATAATAACCCCACGTACACAGACGGCATTTGGCATATGCAAAATATGTCGGCAAATGCATTAGTAAAATTTGACTATCCCAAGCTCTGGGAGCATTACTTGGTAGAGTAACGTATTCCCATTAAAGAAAAGAAATGAACTGACTCAGCGCTCGTTCTGGGTGAAGTGACCAGATGTCAGAGATAACCGTGAAGGACACAGGCGACAACCCAGGGGCATTCTATAGCCCCTGGATGATACACAGAGAGGGACAGCCATGCCTACACCTTGGAGTTTCATTTTAACTTGAAGGCAATGTTCTTTACCCAAAGAGCAGAGGGAAACTGTTGGTGTTTCTAAGGGGGCCCTCTAAGGATGTGTGTATATGTGTGGGTGTGTGTAAATGCATACACAATCAGTGCCAAGGCTTCGTAGTGTTTATTGGGACGCTCTTTTGTGGAAGGCCTCTGAAAGAAAGGTCCTAGCAGGGATGCAGGGATGTGTGAGTCTCTAAGATTTGCCTTTGTAAAGCTGAGTATGAAATGATAGGGAAGAGTGCCCCACCTGGGCCCCACGTCCTCTCCCCCAGCCTCTCCCAGTCCCGGCTCCCAGGAAACTGCAGGAGGAGATGATGAATGTGTATGGGGAGTTGTTGGAGAGGGTAGTACGTGTGATACTCAGACATCAATGAGAGGGTGAAGGACGACGTGTCGGCAATCAGGGACTGCCTGTTTTATGCTGATGAAATGAGTCAGTCTTGGATGTTTAGATCAATTTTTTTCAGTGAAAAATTGGCCTGTGGTCTTAAAAAATGCAGGCAAGTCATCTGTGTGTGGCTTGAGTGCATTACATTTTGGAAGTATTGATTTATTAGGTATAAATTGATGTGGCCTTTGGGCCGTTGGTGTTAAATATGGAGATCTGAATATTCTTCATTTCATCTTAATTATGAAGCAATTGCCTGTCGAGGAAGGAAATACTCCCTGAGATAACCAGGTCCGCAGCTTTATAGGTGTTTAAGTATGGTAAATTTTAACATATGATTAAACTTTATTGATTCTGATTAATTTGTGGGAAGTTGTAGAATCAGAGTTTAGGCTATTTCAAATGAGATTTTTATCATATATTGAAATAAACTTAATTCAGTCAACCATGTGCTGGGCTAGGTCTTGGGGTTCATGCCAAAGAGACGTAAGGTTGTTCTCGGCCTGGAGCACTTTAGAAAAAAGCCTTGAGATCCAAGTGAAACTCAGGCCAATGAAAGCTTCACTCAGGTCAACAGAGGCTGCACTGGAAGCTACAGTCATATCAATGGATGTGGCCCTCAGATCAATAAAGGGGGTTCTTAGTTCAATGAAGGACACACTCAGATCAAAGAAAGACACCCTAGGATTAATGAAGGCATCCCTCAGATCAGCAGAGATGGCTCTCAGATCAAAAAAGGGGGCAGTTAGATCAATAAAGAACACATTCAGATCAATGACAGCAGCACTCTGATCAATTAAATTAGAGTCTCTGGAGATGGATTTATGTATTGCAAGTTGGTATAGCTCCCTCCCCAGGTGATTCCAGGGTGCAGCTGCATGTAAGAACTAGACAAAAGCTGGAAAGAGCTCTAAAAACTGCCCAATATCAATTCCATAAAACCTCTGAGGACTGGGCTGGGGTGGGTTAATTTCACAGGCTCCCCAGATAATTCAAACACACATCGAGAATTTAGAACCAGTGGTGTACTCCCTGCCCTCCACAGGATTACAGTCAAATGAGGGAAAAGATGACTTATGTATGAAACTGTTGAGGGGAAGCACAGGAAAGTCCATGTCTGAATGTCAGAAATGAATAAAAGACAAGGAGTGACAAGAAAATAGAAGTGCTACATATTTAATGATAAATAAAAATCATTTGTGTTTAGCACGTTGATTCAGGCAGAAATTGTGTTTTGAAAGTGTAGGAATTCTTGGAAACCTTTGTTTCCATCATACATTTAACCATTTATTCTGTATTAAAGATGAAGACCTGATCATCTCACCTGCTAGGATTACTCTAAATTCTGAAGTAGAAGAGTTGGAATTGAGAACTGCCCCTTTAATTCGGCCCCTAAGAAAGTCCGTTATATAGAGGGGAACCGGGTGGAGCTGGGTGCTCTGGGAGGGCCCTGGTGGGGAAGGAGTCCTTTTAATTCCATGTGGAGGTGGGAGGAGGGGTATGTGTGGAGGAGTTCTTGGCCTGGATATTCAGGAGCACATTTCTCAAATGTGCACTTTTCAGAATATTCCGTATTGCAGGATATGCGTCTTAAGGCTGTAATCAGGCACTGATAGTCTTTTGCAATGGAGTGTGGGGATATTAATGGAACTTTTTCATTTTAAGTTTTGCTCTCATAATCTTTTAGCCCTTTAGTAATTGCGACTGGTGGTCTCTTAAGAAGATTGAATGAGAGATGGTAGGGGAGATTTCTCTGGATTTCCATAGCAAAAGCCTTGGCATCTTATGTAATACTACTATTTTACCTCATAGGGTTCCTATGCAGACTTAGGCGAATTGGTGTATGTAAATGTGCTTAGGACAATGCTGGGCACACAGTGAGCACTCAGTAAATGTTCGTAATTCTATAGCTTTTCCGCTCCTGCTATTACTCCCGTCATTTGGTTCCTGGGCTGTGGGGCCCTGGAGGGCAGGCAAGATCTCTTGCTTTTCTTTATATTCTCAATCCCCCAGCGCTGTGCCTGGCTCAGAATCAGCACTCATTAAATGTGTGATGAAGAAAGGATTGGCCAGCTTAGATCTGATTGGCCCAAAGCACTTGTGTGATTATTTTAAATGTATCATATCAGCATTTCAATGCTGTTCTACCTGAGTTGATAAGCTCCATGCTTTCCAAAGGCTCCATCATATCAACACTGTGGAGAATGGCTACTTTAGAGGAAAGAGCTTATTGTACACTCAGGGGTCCATGGTCTCCCTGTGTCTTCCTAATGGTGGACAGTCCACTACACCTCTCCGTCTACTTTGCTCCCCGCTCAGCATTGCCAAAGCACAGCTTAGTCCCTGAGGCATCACACCCTATGGAAAATTGACCACAGGATCAAAAGAGTGGTGGATATGAGAGCAGGGGTGGGGGAGAGGGAGAGATCCTGGTGATGTGTCAGGTAGATGCAGCCCCTTCAAAAGAGCATCTTGTTCGGTCTCATCTGACATCCTCCGAGGGAACGTTAGCGTGCATTTATGAATGGGACCCTTGCTGCTACTTTCACGTTATCAAGGAGGAGGGAAATCTACAGTGGGGTTGAGAAATAATGAAAGTGCTTATATTTTTTTTCTCCCAAAGAAATCAAAAGTATTTCCACAGCTATATTTTCTGATGCTGCCAATTTTATGCTTCAAAGAATTGAGACTGAATACCTGGCAGTAAGTGCTAAATCTGTGTGTGGTGACTGACAGATTAAGCACTAGGGATATTAAAGGAGATTAGACCATGGATCCCCAAACAGTGAATGTCAGTATTATTTTCCATCATGGAATTGAGTGAAGTTGCCTTTATGCTTCTCACCATAGCCAGTTCCATTATATTCTCCCACTTTGGTTCTTACATTACTTCTCTCTTTAGAACCTCTTTCACTTGTTCAAATAGTGTTGTAGGGAATGGGTGAAGAGGGGAGGGGATTAAGAAGTACAGATAGGTAGTTACAGGATAGCCATGGGGATGTAAAGTGCAGCATAGGAAATGGAGTAGCCAAAGAACTTACACACATGACTCATGGACATGAACAATGGTATGGAGATTGCCTGAGGCTGTGGGGGTACTGGGTGAAGGGGGTGGTGGTGGGGAAAATAGGGACAACTGAAATATCATAATAAACAAAATGTGATTAAAAAAACAAATGGTGTTTCTTGAGCTCCTTTCATGTTAGGGCTTGGTACTAGCTACTGAGAAAATATAACTAAATGGGAGATAAGACCCTAGTAGTTTATATAACATGAAACAGAAAAATGAGACCATAAAGTAATCCCATGAGGTCTTATATGATGAAGTTCTGTGAAGCCAGTGAAGGAACCCTTTGAAGTGAGTCAAGGAGCAGCATGGAAAATAATGCCACCTGTCAGGATGGGTGTGGTTACGCCTCATTTGTGGTCAGCCTGAAAGAGCTGAGGGCTGATGGCTTTTAATGCTCCCCCAGCCCGTGGAAGGCCATGGCGGTGGCAGAAGGAGCGTGGTCCATCAAGTTATTTCTGGATTTGAATCCTGGCCCTGCCACTTTCCAGTGGTGGAGCTTTAGGCAGGTGACTTAGTATTTCTGAGCAAAATGAAACAGGTCTCTACCTTTCGGAGATGTGTAAGGAGTGGCAGTAATGCTCACAGCTAGCAAAGTGCTGGCATTTAGAAGGCACTCAATCGGTGGTAATGGTTGTTAGCAACAATCATAACAGTAAAGACATTTCTACTGGGCCACCGAATGCACACTTCAATGTTTTCAAGTAAAACAACTCCATTCAGCTTGCTCAGGTTAACTTGTCTTCTTTCTGTGACATATTTAATACTTTGCATTCCTCTAAATTAGACACATTAGACAATATATTGTGGAGCTGAGCTTGCTTCCCTTGAGAAGGCAAAGTGTTGTTTATTTTTTATTCCTTTGACATTTCTTAAGGATCCCCAAAGGTAGTCTCGGGTGGCTCCTGCCACATGTAAGGGTGGAGTTAATTCAATATTTGTAACTTCTGGTTCTTCTGTCTTTCTGTCATTTTCGTAGTAACTAGCAACAACAACTAATATTTATTGAGTCACTGTGCTGAGTATTTTACATCATTAATTAAGTTCTGTTTCTGTGAGGTAGATATTTATACCTATTTTATAAATTAGGAGCCTCAACTGTACAGCTGGCTAATGAGTGGTAAAGTGGGATTTGAACTCTGGCAGTCTCGTGCCAGAGACTGTGCTTCTTTCCATGATGCCTGACTGCTCTGCCCTCCCATCTGACACACTAAGCCTGAGGCTGCGCCATCTGGCTGTCTGCTCCCTCTGCTGCCGTGCACCTGGGGTTTAGCACTGTTTGGGAGGATATATGGTAAGCCCTCATAGCTACCTGCCCCCTTTTCAAATTGATGCTAAAGAAAGGATATTACATTTGTCTTCTCTCCAGTGTTGATTCACCAATATGAATTAGAGCATTTTCACTTTAAATGCTCTAATGCACCTAACATACTTGTATAAAATGACCTTGAACCTGCTTCATGAAGAGCTTTACTGTCCTAAGACCTGGGCAAGAGGTCCCATGCTCTGAGCCTTGTGTCTATGCTTCACAGGTCCCTGCGTAATGCTTGGTTCCAGCTGCTCCCACCCATGGAGTGAGTAGACCCCCGGGCCAAGGAGATGGCTCTCCAGGAAACCACACCACTCCTACACCGTAAGGCCCCAGGGCCCCAGAACTCTCCACTCAGCCCCGGCCCTATCTCAAGGGCTGCTGAGATCTTTTTTTCTGGGACCCTCCTCCTGCGGGCTGACCTTGGGTCCCTAGAGGGAGCACTCCTAGGCCTGAGGGATACAGGCAGCTGCTGGGGTGGTGCTGCAACTTACAGATGGTCCTGAGGGTCACGAAGACACTGATTTCTTTGTCGAAGTGCTTTGCAGTGAGAAGAGGCTGTCTTCATCGTTTCAAGCTACTACAACAAAATACCACACACTGGTTGGCTTGTAAACAACAGAAATTCATTTTTCACAGTTCTGAATGCTGGAAGTATGAGATCGGGTACCAGTGTGGTTGAATGAGGGCCCTCTTCTGAGTCACAGACTTCTCGCTGTGTCCTCAGATGGCCGAAGGGGAAGGGCTGTCTCTGGAGCCTCCTTTACAAGAGCACCAATCCCCCTCCTGAGGTCTCCACCCTCATGACTTAAGCACCTCACAAAGGCCCCACCTTCTAATACCATCATCTTTAGGGGTTAGGAATGCAACATATGAATTTTGCAGGGACACAAACATTTAGAGCATAGCAGATATTATACAAATTTAGCCATTCGGTCATGCCTCCTTGAACAGCGAAAGCTCATGAATACCGAAAGTCATTTGGTCGGGGGTTTAATCTATGAAAGGATGAGAGTCTAGTAGGTCACAATCTCCTGGAAGCAGAGCAGAGACTCACACCATGTGCCTCTGCTTCCCAGAGTCTGACTCTTACAGGGGAACTGCCCCTCTGGATGAAATCTGAGGGCTCTCACCCTAACTTTCTGAGGGAGGTTCAGGGGACATTTTAGTGTCAAGCCATTGACAACGGCTAAGAGTGGGCCCAAGTACAAGTTCATAATATGTAGGTTGAGAAAGGTAGGGTGGGTCATGTCTCCGATTCTTGTCCTTGACTGGGATCTGAGCACCTCTTTCCATTATGGGATCTGGGATCTGATTCTCTTTCCATTATGCTGATGGGATTTCTAAAGTGATTGCTGGTTTCCTTTTTTTTTTTTAGCATCTGCCTCTGCAATTTTCTAGCCACATTGTACTTGGGGTAATATATATTATAAATATTTTTCACATTAATGTTCTCTTCCAGTTGATATACCTGTATTCTATAGGCGTTCCTCCCTCCCCATATTTTTCTGGAGACAATTAATACTGAAAAAGACTTCATGGTGTTTCTCTGTCTCTCTATTTGGTGTTTTTCTTCTTCTTGGCCCAGTTTTGAGTTTCTTTGGTTTCCAGGAACCTTCTGTGCTTCCTCTTTATAAATAAATTTATTTTTTGTACTTCTCAGAGCTTTTGTTTTTAGTGGCTCATTTTGCATATGTGCTGGAGCTTTCTCGGGCATTTTATTATTTGACTTAGCAATTTTCAAAGATTTCTTAGAACTTGCCCGGCTGAGACTCTAATGTTCACTTGTTACATTGCTGAGTTGCATTGTCTTGAGAGTAGGTTCGTGAGGTTGTGCTCATTATTATGGCTGCTTCCACCCTGTGTCCATGGAGCTTGGGGTGCTTCTTCCAGCCATCGAGCTTGTTCTGTGATAAAAGCATGAACTTTTTCCTGTCCTGATTACAGTTGCTCATGAAGCTTCACAAACTCTGTCTTTTACATCAGAGCATCTCATATGATTGTGTACATTGATTGTGTCCTGTGGAGTGTACCAAGGTGCTAATTCGGGGCTGACTGCCCGTCTGTGCATCCCTGGCCAAGCCTTGCACCAGGTGCTGAGCTGCCCCCTCTGGACGGAACCTTGTCGTGGTATACACAAAGATGTCCTGTGGCTTAGCAGCTAGTCTGCTTTAACTAGATAGGTATCTTTGGGGAAAGGTGGAAGAATACATGGTGGTGTTTCTGGTGGGGAACTAAGATCTGCTTCCTAACCTGTAATCTTGATGTTCCCCATGTTAGAGGAAGGCATTAGAGGCCAAAACAAATTGTTTAAAAGTCGTTAAAGAACCACTTGGCATTTGCTTGCATTTTACCTGCCCTGGATGATTTATTGTGTTTCCTTAGTTATTCTAAGGAATTTGTAGTCAGAGCTACAGATCTGATTTTAGCCTGAGTAACCTCTGGAACGTTCTTGCCTGCTGGGTCTCAGTCTCTCTAGAGAATTGCTACCCCTAAGTTGCATTCAAGTAGCCCAACTATATTAAGATAACCTTGCCCCCAGGGGCTCTGACAAGCCAACCTCTATTTTGGCCACTGCCCAGAGCAGCCCCACGTACAGTTGGGACTGCGTTTTCTAGAAATGATCAGTGCAGTGACCTGCTAGCCTTTGCTGTGCTGTAGCGGTGCCTGAGAGCTACATGGGCCTTAGACCTTTTGTTTTTTCCTCATGTGAACCATAAATACTCTTTCTCGGTCAAGGATGCTGAAGGGGTAGCACACTTCCATTTAGCAAATATTTCCTGATGTTGCCTTTGTTCCGAGGTCTGTGACTTGGACCTCATCTATATTGAACTGAATTTATTATCTGTTCACCTGGGAACTTGTACTAATGTGACGTGAGGCTTTCTGTATTCATTTTTATCAGTCCATCAGGACTGCCATAACAGAACACCGCAGACTGGGTGGCTCAAACATCAGAGTTTATTTCTCACAATGCTGCAGACTAGAAGTCTAAGAACAGCATGCCAGCAGGGTTTGTTTCTGGCGAGAACTCTCTTTGGCTTGCAGGTGGCCGCCCTCTCCCTGTGTCTTCACATGGCCTCTTCTCTGTGTGTGCATTCCCAGAGTCTCTTCCTTTTCCTCTAGGACACCAGCCCTATGGGATTTGGGCTGCACCCTATGACCCCATTAAACCTTAATTAAAGGCCTGTCTCCACATAGAGTCACATTGGGGGTTATAACTTCAACAGATGAATTTTAGGGGGGACAGGATTTAGTCCATGATAACCTACACTTGCTAGACTTTCTCACTTAAACTTATCCAGTAGATATGAAAACAGTGTTTCAGTAATAGCTTTGCTGTCCATTTGGGTTCATGCAGCCATGTGACAGATTCAATTCTACTCTCAGAAACACTCCATTTACACTAATTACACATTGGATCTCGCCCCTTAGATGGCATCCTAATTGTTATATCTGAAAATCCAAGCCTCATTTTGGAAACTGGTCCCTTATGTTACATATAGTGAAATGCTTCCAGACAATCTCATTTCACTGAAATAGAATCGGCCTTTTCTGGACCACAGTTGTCCCGTAAGCAACATTCTCGAAGGGCTCGGCAGGCTGGTGCCCCCAGCCTGTGCTTGCAGTAATCATGTTGGTTTTTAATCAAGAGCCTTATTTTGGCAGCTTCTCTTTTTTGATCATTTGAAAAATTCCTCCTGAAGGTTTGGAGTTTAAATTCCCCACTATAGGATCATAAAGAGGGGTTTGAGGCCTTAGTTTCCGGGGAAAAAAAGCTCCTGCCTTGTATGTCATATTAATGGACAATTTTGCTAATGTTGACAATGAGGAGGATTTTATTATTCACCTGATTTTCCAAATATTTAGGGAGTGTATTTATGGCATACATCTGCCATACAATATTTAAGAAATCCAACAACTGGATTTTTCTTTCTGGGGGAAAAATGATTTCCATCAGAAAGCATGTTTTTTTCAGACCATTTTGAAATTCAGGTACATGATAAAAAAATACAAATTTGGAGATTAATCCTGAAATGTTTCAGTGTTGCTATAAGGAAGCTTGGTCTAGTGAAATAAGGGCCACTTTCTTGGTTATGAATTTCCTATTGGAACTATTTGTCCAGTTGCTTGTTGGGTTAGACAGTATCTGTGGGTGCCACTGGTGGGTCTAAGACACAGGTAAGGAGAAAGAAAACAGCCGAGGCTTGTGTAGTGAAGTCTGACCTGTTCTGTGCTGGGAACATTTGGTAAATAGTTAAATCTACTGCTATGCTTAGAGTGACGATTAAATGAATGACTTCATTAATTCAGGCTGGACTGTTTCCCAAGTAATTAAAACTAGTGGTAGTGGCAGAGACATTGCTAATTGTTCATCAAACCCCTGTCCTTTTTCTTCCTGCTCCACAGCTGGAACTGCCTATCTCACTCTCTCTCGTTGGGGAGGGCCGCGGGGTGTAATTCTGGCCGATGGGGTTTGGTGGAAATGACATATCTGCTTTGAAATCTGCTCCTAAAAATATTTCTGCATGACCCCCCACATTTTCCCTTCCCTTATACAATGAATGGGTGTATAGGATGCCGTGAAAAAGCTAGGAGATGGTGCAGACCTAAGATGGAAGCATGCAGGCCCCCTGAAACACTATATGGAACAGAGCCCTCATCAACCTGCACGGGACTGTGATGTGATATAAGCAAGGAATAAATCTTTATCGTGTTCTAAGCCACCAAAATTTGATTTTGGGGTTGTTCCAGTACCTTGTGTTAGTTACAATAAAGATCCGCCTGGGTTTTGTTTCTTGGTATTATTATGCTCAAAGGCATTTGACCTGAAAGCAACGAATGCTGCAACCCAATGTACTTATGGCAGCCTCTTCCCTATTAAAGACAGATTCCTTTTGCCCTACTCACACCTCGTTGGTGCTAACTCACAGGCCAAATGAGTGTTTGTCAGGGATCGTGTGAAGTCACATGCATATTAAAACAACATATAAACACACAATTTTTTTAGAGAGATGAGGAGTGCCAGGTATTTATTATGCCTCCGAAACTTGTTTAGGAGACTGCTTGCCCTGGGCATAACCCTGCAGGTGAGAACGTCTACCTCTATTGGCTACCACCACCTGATGACAGGGAGGAAGGCACCAGTTCCGGCACATGTTCTTCATTATGAAAATCCCACAAAGGGCAGAGCAAAGCACGTGAGTTCCATGATGACCATCCCTAATTTGTTTTAGGTCTTAAGTGAATGCTTACTTTTTATGAGTGTATGAATGGACTACTTGTCTTCGCGGATTATTCTGAAAGAAACCCAAGAAAAAGCAATGACCAGAAGCCACAAAGAATGAGTTTATAAGCCTCTGCCGTCCCACATTCTGGAGAGGTAGTCATTTTATAACCTAGAGTCCTGTAGAGCTGTGTGGCGTAGTAAGGCAGCCACTAGTACCATGTGACTATTTAAATTGAATTTAACTAAAATTAAATTAAAATAACAGTTTATTTCCTCAGTCACAGCCACCAGTGCGTCAAGAGTACGCTGGCCCGTGGTCACCGTACTGGATAGCACAGACACAGAACATTCCTGTCGCTGCTGTAAGTGCTGTTAGATAGCATGGTCTAGACAGTTCCCTCGGACATTTTCATTTTTTTATGATGCAACCGAGTTTCCAGATATTCTTACTCCTCATATATTTAAAAGCACTGTTGAAAATAAGACAGTAGACCCAAAGTGGAGTCACTGATGCTAAGGCCCATGATCAAACCAAGACTTAATTACAGTTTTAGTTCTCCCATACAAAGAGTGTTAAACAAGCCAATCACCAGCCGCCAGGTTAGTGTTAGGCATTCTGCCTGAAAACCCCCGCCATCTCCTAAAGGAGAGTAACCTTGCAATAAGCCTCTACTTTTTTTCCCTCCTCTAGTAAATCTTCCTTGTTTCTGGTCTCTTCTGCCTATAAAATCTTTGGCTTTATATATCGTAGTTGTTTGGGGCTCCTTTCCGTCTGCTAGACTGGATGCTGTCCAAATCATAAATTGCTGAATAAAGCCAATAGGATCTTAAAATTTACTCAGTTGAAATTTTTTTAACTGCACTGTGCTATTTTTTTCTTACTTTTTTTCTTTTTTCTTTTAATTGATTCCAGAGAGAGGGGAAGGAAGGGAGAAAGAGAGGGAGAGAAATATCAATCAGTTGCCTTTTGTATGTACTTTGACCCAGGACTGAACCTGCAACCCGGGCATGTGTCCTGACCAGGAACGGAACCTGAGACCCTTCCATTTGCAGGATGATGCCCAGCCAACTGAACCATTCCAGCCAGGGCAACTGCTGTTCCTTTTTCCTTCTTTTAAGCACGTGAGATGTTTTTAAGATTGTTGCAATATACATTGTAGAAAAGATTCTAGAACGAGCCACAAAGGAATGATTTCTGAGTACTGGTAAAAGGAAGTTATGATAATTAGGAACTATCAAGTGTTCACAAGTTAAGTTTTGACAGATTCATTTCATGTCCTTCTATGACTGGCATAGCAATCTAAGCTTCATGAAAGAAGGAATTTTTTTGTCTATTATTGGGCTATTTTCTTCATTGCTGGGTTCTCAATATTCTCAGTGGTTGGAGCATAGAAGGTGTTCAGTAAATATCTGTTAAATGATGCAGTTAGTTTTAGTTCTCGTGATATCTTTGGAGCAATGGTTGCTGGGCAATAAGACAGTTAGTTGGGAGAGTTTCTAAGTACTTACACAACCACAAGAAGCAGCCGATGAAGAGAGCATGAGACCTGAATCAGATACAGACCTATCTTCAATTCTTGGCTCTTTCACTTACCCTGTGTAATCCCAGCCAGTGGTTTTACCTCTGAATCACTGTCTCCTCACCTTCAGGTTGGAAATAGTAACGTCTGCCTCGTAGGATTCTCGCGAGTATCAAATATGGCAATATAAACAGCTAGCGTGAACATACCCTGGAAGGGGGTGTGTGGCAGAATTTAATGGGGTGAGTCTTCATTCTGAGCTAGCCAATATTTGTGTCTCTGACATTAGTCATGGTATACTGATTGAATTTGTGGATGACCCAAGCTGGAGTAAGAGTCAGAATTCTAAGGGACTTCAGTAGACTGAAACAACGGGCTTACTCTAATTCTTTAGGTTTACAAAGGAGAGTTAGGATGATTTATACTTGATTCAGAGACAGTCGCAACAGTAGTGAATAGAAGATGTATGCCCTAAGG
Organism: Desmodus rotundus; assembly: GCF_022682495.2. Classification (NCBI taxonomy): domain Eukaryota; kingdom Metazoa; phylum Chordata; class Mammalia; order Chiroptera; family Phyllostomidae; genus Desmodus; species Desmodus rotundus. The sequence continues at coordinate 54,227,054 of NC_071389.1, forward strand.
TCGGTGTGCAGACAAACTTGGGGACATAAAAAATCGATCGGTGTCATGCACCATGGGTTGTGGCTGCCAGGGGTTAGTTTCAGCAGTAGTAACAAGGCAACCAGAGTTGCACATTTGAACTCCTGGGAAGTTAAATATGCTGATGATTGGGTAATGGACAGAAGTTCTGATTTCATTGGCGTGGGTTGCAGCTTTGGCACTGGAATTTTTAAATCTCCCCCTTTCCCTGCTCCCACCCCCAGCCAAGTTTGAGGTCCACTTATCTAGGTTGAGGGAGGTCTTGCCTTATTCTGTGTCCTTTATATTTACACAGCCTATACCTGTTACACGTGTGGAAGAGCATTCTGTATAAAGTACTGAACGTCCCACCAAGCTTGGAGTGTATTCAGGGAAGCATCGGACAGTGAGTGGACTGGCAATTGTAAAATTCTCAGGGAAAGGTGGAAGAAAACAAAGACGTTTCCTTGGAGAACCGTCAGAAGAGGTTAACAGTCTTGAACATTGCTTGCTTGGTCTTTCTTAGGTTCATTTCCTCACGTGGCATTTCAGAGGGTAGACAGAGATTCCCTGACTGAGCAGAAGCTTCAGGGGATGGATATAGAGAAGTACTTGCACTTCTCTGTATCTGTCAGAAAACACTGTCAGCAAGTAGTGTTTTCTGGGGATGGTGGGACTCCCAGACCCTGGAGATTTACAGAGACCTCAGAGATTTTATTGTGGACTTAAAGGGATGTAAACGCACCGGTTGGTGGGTTCAAGTACCAGCAGATTTCCTTCATTCTGCCCTCACCTCCTGGTCTCGCCCTTGTGTCACCTGCCTCAGCCACCTGGTCTCCTTGCTGTTCTTTGAGCGCCCCAAGCACTTGCTCCATCTCATGGTCTATGCAGTTGCTCTGCCTTCTTCCGGAAACACTTTTCCTCCAGATACCTGCACAATTTGCTCTCGCCGCCCTTGGGTCTTTGCTCAAATTATAACCTCTCTCTGAACTCTTTATCTTCCTTTTTAAAAAATTTCTCTCCATTATCATCTGAAGTCTTTCTCTCTCTCTCTCTCTCTCTCTCTCTCTCACACACACACACACACACACACACACACACGTGTTCCTCTAAGAGACTGTAAGATCCATGGTCTGGGACTTGTGTCACAAGTGTGCACTGATGTGTCCTTAGTGCCACAATAGTGCTGGGCTTTCAGAGATGCTAAGAAACATTTGTTGTTGAGTAAATCTCTGGGATCACCTAGTTCTGTGGAATCTCACCAACTGTAGCTAGAATTTTCTGTTCTGGACTGGATAAACTTCCTGAGAAGGAGGTCCCCCAGTTTGCATCTTTGAAGGATAAATTTAGTAGAATGGGTAGAATGGCGGCTTTCAAGTTATCTTTTTCTCCTCCCATATCAAATGGAAACAGCATCGTCTAAAAACAAAACTTTATTCACTGATAAGCAGTTTTCAGGAAACCGCTGAATGAAATCCGATGTGGAAAGGAAATAGGAAACTTTGCTGCAGTGTGATTTGTTTTTCTCCGAACCACTTTGTGTACAGGAAAGGTCAGGAGTGCACTGGAAGGCTAGGTTTAATTTCCTCGATGTGTAAAAATTAGTGCTTTGTCATCAATTACAGGTGCAGGAGGAGAAATCACCAGCACATTAAGTTCTTCCTGCTCTATAAATTATAAATCTTGTTAGGGGAAAAAGAATTAGCATCATCCCTTGTTATTTTAAAAATGCCAGCTCTGATAAACAGTCAGCCTTGGGCATGGGCATATATTAAAATGCTTGAATTGTACTAAAATAAATTCAGCCTTTTAAGGTAACACCTCTTTTTAATTTCATACATGATTAAATCTATCAATTTAAAGGTCGTTTAACATATAAGTTTTGAAATCATAATAGTACCCTTTAGTTCCCTGTGGAAAAAATGTAAAAATCCCCCTGCTTCTTTAGTAACTTCCTTTATTGACAGAAAATTTTAAGAAATCCTCACTTTGTTTTGTGTTTTTGTGTATTGTTCTCAAGAAGAGGAAATTAAATTGTGATCCTAAATCACTTTCATTTTTAGAAGTAGGTTTTTCTTTTAATCATAGTCCAGAAGGAGGTTGTAATAGCTTTGCGAATCAAATATTTTATCTCTATCATGGTAAGATAGTCTAAATTATTGTCCAATACCCAGCAAAATCTCTTGCATCTGGTAGAACTTCTGAAGTTTTCATCCTTAGCACACAGAGTGCCTCCTCACTGCCATCCAGGGTGACTGCTCCTCAGCTCCCTTGCAACTGGAAGGCCTCACTCACAAACATAAACGCGAAGGGACCTGAGGTTGGGGCTGGATGTGGTTCTGCCTGCTGACCCGGCCGTCTGTGGGCAGAGCAGCGCCGCAGCCTTTCTGGGAGCAGACAGCCTCCTGTCCAGTCCAGAGACCTTGGAGTCTTGTCATCGAAATCTCCTTGGAGTGGAGACTTTATCAACCAATATTTTTTGAGTACCTTCCGCATATCAGACTCTGTGCTCAGGACTAGAGGCACGGTAGTGGGGAAAACAGTATGTTCTATAAAATACCCGACCTAAAGAACTGGTGCAGCGTGTGCATTGTACTTCTTTGAGATAAAGTAAGTCTGACCACCACTTTCTGCAAAAAAAAAAATTATATATATAATATATTTATATATATCAGTTCTTATGAAATATTTATTTACTTTTTGTTCCCCTACCTCCTTCCTCTCTCCCTTTCTCTCCTTCTCTTCCTTCCTCCTTTTCTCCTTCCTCCCTCTCCCTCTTCCCTCCATCCAGTCATTCATGCATCTTGATTTTTATTAGCTAAGTACTATATTGCAGGTATAAGAATTATGAGCAAAGGCTCGAGAATCTGAAAGACCTATACTTGAACCCCAGCTCTGCCACTTCATAATAATATTGTTGTATTTGTCGTCACTATTACCATCCCTTATCATTGTAGCCATTTTCAGTATAAATAACAATTACTGCTGCTACTTATATTTATTAGTTTCCGACCATAATAGGCACTAAGAGATTTGCATGTATTAAATCCTTCAAGCAATCCTATGATGTAGATAATATTATTTTTCCCACTTTTTATGGCTAAGGAAAGTGTGCCTATGAAAGTGGCCCAAGGTCACACAGTAAGAAAAGAACTGAAACTAGCTTTATGATTTGAAGTTTCTGAGACTTGGTTCCTCCGAGTAACATGGAGGCACTAATTCCTGCTGTGTAAGTGACTTGGGTAAGTTCGTAAATTCAGTGATTTATGAACTGTTTCATATGTGCAGTTTGCTTCCCGGCACATGGTAACATGGTAAGCTTTCACATGGTAGATGGGTGAGCCTGCCTTGCCTTCAGCTGTCTGTTTTTAAGGTTGAATAATCTCCTTCCTTTCTTCTGTCTTCTTAGCTATTTCCTAGGCCTTACTTAAGGTTGGGACTTTGTTTTTCTCATTACCCTGGAAAACGCAGTGAAGCCCAAAGTAGTAAGAAGTAATGAGAGGTTTTCAAGGTCCCACATAACCCTGTGGCATGCGCAAAGCGAGTACAGATGCAAACCTCTGGGCTTTTAGATCTGAGACGTCTGCCTGGTGCTTTCTCTTAGGCTGTCTCTGCAGCTTGGCAGGTCCTGGGGGCAAGTGGGTCTCCCTAGGACAGCCTTCCCCTGTGCACAGAAATAAACTCTCTCTAGAAACATTACGTGGGGGTTTTCCAGTGACAGTGGACCCTGAAGAGTGAAAGGGAGGTGGGGCTTTGCCCATATGTTGCTAAGTGCATGTTGTAAGTGGTGAGGTAGCTGTGGGATTGGGTATGGTGAATGTGTCATAATTATTTGATGTGTACAATTTTTCATCGGTACCTGAATAAAATTCCATGCTACAAAACGACCCATTTGAAACCTAGACTTTGCCTCCTCTAACCCAGTTAGAGTTCTTGTGTTAAGCAAGCTGGCATTGGAGAGTTGGATTTCTGGAGAGTGGTCTGGATCTTGCTCTGGATTACTGGGGAGCTGTGCATCCCAGCCCCGTCCTTCCTGTGACTCATGATGGCTGTTACAGGAAATGTACCTATCAGCAAATGAAGAGGAGGCTGATTAGTAGTGGTAGTACACACCATTTTCTCCTGGGAAATCTATAATAGCAAACTCTGCTAGAGCAGAAGCATTTTTTCCCCTCAATCTTCTCTTTGCTATAATTTTCTCTTAATTTCTGAGGGTTTTCTGGTTCACAATTCGTAAGAGCTTACTTAATAGTCTGGTAAATTTTGTCAGAAGTTAGAGGGCAGGGTAAAACTTTGTAGTATGATTATAGATAATTTCTTGAAGAACTATCTATCTTAATTTTCTATCTTGGGGAAGACAGTAGAGACAAAAAAAAAACTAGTGTTGAGAGCATGCACATTATAGAAATAAATTCTCATGATTGTAGTTGTTCTTTAAATACATACATTTTATACAAAAAGCATTTTAGCAGTTTGTTGTATTTTAAGGTATCTAATACCTGCATGCCTGATTAACTCAGTCATTATTCAATTTAGTTAATATATGAGTGCCTACAAGTAATGGAGCTACTCAGGCTTCCTCAGAGGTATAATCTATTGATGGATATACAAGGATATAGTAATCAGATCATAATAATTTAGGGGAGCCCTGGCCAGTATGGCTCAGTTGGTTAGAGCATTGTTCCATAAACTGAAAGGTCATGGGCTCGATTTCCATTCAGGGCACATGCCTAGGTTGCCGGCTCAGTCCCCACATAGGGGGTATATAAGAGGCAACCAATTGATGTTTCTCTCTCCCATCAGTGTTTCTCTCCCTCTCTCACTCCCTTCCCTTTTCTCTAAAGTCAATATGCATGTCCCCAGGTGAGGATTAAAAAATGTTTATAATTTAGGGGAAAGCACTGTGGGAGCATGTAACAGGGTGACTAACTCTGGCTTGGACGTGTCGGGACACTGTGTGGTGGTGGCAAGGACTTCCTCCTGGAAGAAGTAAGTGAGATTAAGGCCAGGTCCTGAAGCAGCTGTGATAGTTAACCTGGGGAAGCTGTTAGGCCAGGCTGGGGGTTCTGCACCAAGGAGCCAGCTCATGCAGATTCCTGGAGCTGGGAGTAAGCCATGATGTTATTGGGGTCTTCTTCTCAGAGGTATTTACAAGATATTTATTTCAGGTTGTTCCTGATTGTGACATGAGCGGTTTCAAAAATACTGAAAAAGCTACCTGGTGAATACCATTCCAGTCTTGACAGGTGCATAGTCTAATGTGTCCAAAGGTAGCACTTGTCACATAGGCAGGCTCTTGCCCTTAGTTGAGGCAGAAGTATGTTGAGCATTTTATTCTCATCCAGTGGCCAGATTGGCCTTGGAGGGATTGGTACAGAATGGTGCAGCCTGGGCTAGGGATTTCCCTGCAGACGATGCAGGAAGCCCTTCAAAATCTGAAGTTCCAGGTGCTTCCAGTAGGAAGATAGAGGTGACGGATGTGGGATGGAAGAGTAAATATCAAGAATCTCTCTTGGTTGTAAAGCCCCCAACTGAAAAAAGAATAGCAGCACATGGATCATAGTTGTGGAGCCTAATATAATTAATTTCTCAAGAAACCCTAAAACTACAAATTCATCTTGCATCGTAAAATCATGCTTTATGATGCAAAGATCCCTGGACTTGGGAAAAGCCCCAAGGGTCTGGTTTCCACTTCCAACCAGGTGCCCGGGACCAGTTATTTAATAAGCTGTAACGAAGGGGCGGTTTTCATGTGCTACCACACGGCATGGACTTGGCTGTATTAAGGGCAGCCATTTGAGATTAGATATGTTAAAATTCTGGGAAACAACTGTGGCTCTCAGCCTCTTTCTGGACTTCATAGCATCCCTCCCCAGTGCTCCATGGAAGTGTATTTTATCATCTATCATTCAGATCATCTTCCATCCATCATTCCAAGTCACAGTCCCTTGCCTAAGTGATTGAGAAACGAGGACCTGTTACCCTATTTTTGTCTGCTTTCGCTCTTTCCTTTCATTTCACTTCCCCAGCCATTCAATACAAAAGAGGAAAAAAGTGTGATATGCATTTCTCATCAGACTTGAATGTAAACTTCGGGAAGATAGGCTTTCTGTTTGTTCCCTGTAATGAATGATAGATTTCTCACTTAATCTCAAGGGCAGAGATTATTGGTATAAGAGTTACCAAGATAAAAACACTTTGACTCGAGGAATATCACTGCTATTTCACATTTCCCGCAAAAATTTGTTATCCAGCTCTTGGTGTGAGCTTCGTGTTGAAAGAATGAACTTTCACTTTTTTTGCTCTTCAGTGTGCGTGATGAATAGGGGAGTGATTGCTCCGCTGCTGGGTGACCACCCTCTTGAAGAGGAGGATTCTGAAAATGTTCTTTTCATCCATGTGTTTTTCTCCCATTTTTGACCTCAATTCTTTCTGTGTTAACAATTAGGCATTTGAAATGTGCTTTTGGAAGTATCCAGGCCAGGCCAGAGCTTATATAAATCCATGTTATTATCTCGCACTTGGTTAATGCAGTTCAGAACCTGTGCAATTGTGCTATCTGGAATCACGCAATAGCGTTTTGTCTTCCAGTAATTAGGAACCAGAAAATGGTGCTTTCTGGAATATTACGACAGCTCTCTGTCATCCTTACTCTACTAATTCACCTTTCCTGTCTGTCCTGCTTATTGATGCCAGAATCATTTTTTTCAAAAGAATTTGATTATGGAAACTTTCTGGATAAAAACTTCTCTAGCTTCAGGACTTCTTAAACCTGAGCTCTCAAATCTCAATCAGGAAATTGGTGAACTGTCTGAATTTGTAAGCAAAATTTTGTATTTAGAGGATCCAGAATTTTGACCAAAGCATGTAAGGCATTCTTGATCCACTCTAGAACATTCTAACTTTTTAATGAGAAACACACCTGTCTAGCTTTACATGTAACCTCCAGCCATCACATGAGGCTCCCCTCGCGTTGACCTACTCAGCATTTTCTGACCACTCTGTCTCGCCACACTTCCTGCCTTTGAATCTGATGTTCATTCTGTTTGTAATGTGCTTCTCATAGTGTCATTGTTGCTGTGCCTGGTAAACTTCTATTTACCCTCAAGATGTTACTCCAGGTCCCTCTTCTCTGAAGAGACTTTATTTCCTTGCCAGGAACAAACTCTCATCTCTTTGCCGCCTTTACAACACTCATCGCATTTCCACGCTAAATTTGAGGACAAGAAATGTATCTGTTCATCTATATATGCCCGTCCTAGAGGACAGTGCTGGCCCAAAGGAAATGCTCATTAAATACTTGTTGAACACATAGGCAAAAGGTTAGAAGACACATTCTTTCCTTAGATGGAGTTAAGGTAGACTTTACGGAGCCCTGGTGCTGGAGTCAGCGTTGCTTTCCTGCAGGTTTATGTAATCTGGACATCAAGGTGCCTGTCCCCTGGATGAGCCATCTTGGTCACCTGTGTTAAATAATAGTGTATCGATTCTCTGTTCAACACAACAGGTTATATAATGGATTCCTCTAAGTTTATGAAACAAAAGATTTCTGGTGCTGGAGATTGATTTTGGTACTTATAAGCTTCTCAGAAAATCTCCAGAGGGACAAAGAGCCTAGGCAGATGCACTTTTCCTCTGAATCAGCCTAGTAATTTTTACGTGGCAAGATAGCCTTTGTGTCCTAGGAAAATGCTCTGTTTTCTCACCAAGTGCCTTTGGAAGGCGTATGGATCCCGTATCGAAGAGAGATCTGCTCTGGAGCTCTGGTTCCCCAGAGATCTAGTGGATATTGTGGGCATAGGATGACAGCAGAGAACCCAGGAAGGTCAGCATGTTATTTCTCTTCCAGATTGTGCAGACGTCCACCTGGCATTATAGGGCAGGGAGCTACCTACGCAGACGGCTGCTTCCTGACTTGTGCTTCGGGAAGGTGGGTTGAGCCGTGGCCAATACAGTGACACTTGTGATACTCCTCTGAAGCCCTCTTTTATCTCTGTCTGAGAAACAGAGTGCCTATCCGCTAATCTTCGAGGCAAAGTCTTTCTTATTTCAAAGTACAGGGCCTGGCAGAAGTAATGTCTGCTTGAGTGTGATTGGTAGGGTAATAAAATGTGTGTAATAATTTATAGTTTTAATTTGTTGTTTTTTTTGGAATTTAGAAATGATTTTTTTCATTTCTTTCGTTTCTTTTTTTAATGAATTTTCATTTTAAGTATATTTTATTGATTATGCTATTACAGTTATCCCAATTTTTCCCCTTTATCCCCCCACAGCCCTGCAGCCCCCAACCCTTCAGCATCCCCTTCCACTTAGTTCATGTCCATGGGTTGTACATGTAAGTTCTTTGAATTTACTGTTGTTCGGTTACAGTTGTCTTGCCTTTTTCCCCATTGCTCACTCCTACCTCTTTGAACATTTCACCTAAAATGTCATGTGGTGTGCTTGAGTGTGATATTGTTATGTTATAGAATTACAAGCTTATGATTTTGTAATAAAGACCTTGTAACAAAAAAGAGGCATTATTTGTGCCAGACCCTGTATGACTGATATAATCAAAATCTACTCTGCCTGAAGACTTTCAAGGGCCTCTAAATTTGCTGAAATGGGATTTAATCTGAATTTGAATATTATGCCTTTTATCCAAAGAGCAACCCTTCCCCAGCCCCATGCCTGTTTGTGGATGCCAGAGATTTCCTAATTAGAAACTCTTTATTTTAACTTAAGACTTGGTTAAAAGTATAAAGCAGTGAAGGATGCATTATGCTTTTTAAGCGATGTGTGCATTAGTCTGAGTAGGTCTATTAGAAGTTCCTTTCCTGAGATTAGCCATTGGTAGAGGTGAGACAGATTGCTGGAACAGACATGAGGGGAAAACAGACCCATTAAAGAAGGAGAAGAACGCACCCCTCTCCCCCCAGTCACCAACAGCATTTCAGGCCACCCAAGGCAGCACTGCCTATGTCACTATTTATTCTGGAGGCATTTGCTAACCCGCCATATGCTTCACTGGATTTAGAGAGCCTAGTTAATGCTCTCTCATTTTGGAAGGAAATAATATTACTTAGATAATAGCTTATGGAAAAGTGGGTAAATAGTTTGCTAATAAGTTGCATGCATCTATGAATTGCACAATGGAGAGAAAATGATGACAAATTGTAATGAGAGTGTTGTATGAGAACCAAAGATTTTAGCTTTCGAAGGAGCCATTTTATTTTAAGAGGCACTTTCTCTTCCTCTACTCATCCTAGGGCCCCAGTTTTTAGTTACTTGCCTCATTCTACCCCTCTCCACCCACCTACATACCAGTTACCCCAAATACTCCTAAGTATTTTCCTTTAATGTTATCTTTGTATTTAATCCTCATGAAGGTTAATAAAGTCCTCGCTCTCTATGTGGTGTGAAAGCATAACCGATGAGTTCATTGGTGCAAATATATTACGGCTGCTTTGACATTTATGTTTTCAGCTCTGATAGATGAATGATTCCAATGAAAGTAAATCAATTGCACCCAGACCACGGGTATAAAACACTCTGCTCTAGGATTTCTTCTTGTTAGGCAGATAGCAGGAGGGTGGGAAGTACTGAAATTTGATGTTATACTCTATGTGTCTTTCAAAAAAGGGGATTCACTTTGTTGTGTCTCCTGAAGTACACCTGTGATCGGTGTTTGGCCTGGTGCTTAGTGCCACCCCAGGGACAGATGTCTCTGGTTTGGGGACCTGCTTACTCTCAAGGAAACCTAGGTGGGTTCCCTAGGTCTAAGTGAAACGACTCCTTTTTTCTTTTAGAGGGTTTCATTCAATTGAAGATAATTACAGATATAGTGACTGAGCATCTTGTTCCTGTTGGCAAATGGAATTTTACTGGAATCCCAACAATTGCGAAGACCAGAGAATAATTCCAGTTCTTGGGTTGGGTTGACCTGACTTTTGTGATAAAAGAGAAAAATATTTCTTTATCATGTAGAAATTCAGGAGGGTTTTTGCTTTTGTTTTTTCAGAAGTAATTCTAGTTGACAGCAGAAGTCAAAAGCAGATGCAACAGGCAATGTCAGTTGGTGGAGCAACTGACAGGTACATTCAGCAAGTATATCCCTATTTCCTTTTCATTCTGTACCCTGGAGTGCCCTTCTTTACTTTTTCTCCCCCCTCCACCTTCAGCAGTGCAGTGGCCCTGAGCAATCAGAACGGAGGCTGTCTGTAAACATCCAGTGTGGCGGTGGTGCCGGGGCTGAGTGTCAGCTTTCTCTGTCCTTCCCAGAAGAATTAATTGTCTTCTCACTTGGCATGCCCGGGAACTTCAAGATCCATTTATCTTGTAGCGTTTATCACATGGTATTAAAACTGTTGTTTGTGTGTCCAGCTTAATCTCTCACTAGACAATGAAGCCCTGCAGGCCGCGGCTGTGCTTGCCCACCTCTGTGTCTTCATCAGCACTTCGTATCGTCGTCACTCGGCACCCAGTCCAGAGACAGCCCTTCATAAATGTTTGCCAAATGAATTAAAGCAGCAGAGGGTATTTAGGGTTTTATTCTGAATATATGCAAATGCGTCATCATGCCATATACCTGTAAATATTTAAATCCCACGCACTGGAAAGTATTTTAGCAGCAGTCTAGTTTGTCACCCTGAAACTGACTGGGAGAATTTCTGACCTGTATTGTAAAAATCTCCAGGGAAGAAAATTCCAAAACTTTCTCGTTACTCTTTTTAAAAGTTCAATTATAGTAATAATCAGCACCTACTAAATAGCTAAGGTATTTCTAGTATCATTCGCTCTCATGTGACTGTGTGTATCTATTCAAGTGCTGCTGGAGATTTGTAGCTATGATTATACAGAAACCTTGGGAAATAATGTGCTAAGCAACTTATAAAGAATGTGGTTTCTAGAAGCCGTGCGGGGCGTGGGAGGGATATCTAAAACCTGCAAGTACTCATTAGTGGAACATATAATTTCATTACTTTTTAACAAAGTGTGTATTTGGAGGTAAACACCAATCAGCTATAATTAAGAGCTTCAGGCCCATGAGAATTGAGGTTACGATGTCAAAGCAGAAAGACGCCTATTGCAGCAAAATACATTTGCTCTAGAGGAGGATGAGTTTTGCTATTGAAACATTGGAAATAGACCATTTCACAGAGATTTGCCTACCACTTAACAGTTTTTAAGAACATTAGTGTTTAGGAGTGCCAAATTGTAAGCAACGCCTTGTGGTTTCAATAACAGTATTAATCAAATCATGACTCCTGCAAGAACAAACTCTCTGACAAAGTGGAGCTTTGTCTCACACCCTCTAACATTCTTGCTCTTGCATTAACCTAAGAAGTTTGTGGCACAAATCCCTTTCTTTTTCTTAAACATTTGTATTAACCGAGATAACTCATAGGTGATCTGGTGACCTTGGAAAGAGGTTTGGAGCAAATGCATATGAAGCCCCTTTCAAATTCATTTCTGTTCAACTTAATGTCCAACTTAATACATCCCATTTTCTGGTCTGCCTGGTGCTTTGGGTCAAGACATACCAGCACATTTAAAATCCCCATACAGAGTGGGTCTCAGAACTCTAGAGGAACGATTACGTCAGTCTTGCAAATTATTTCTTAATTATCCATTCCTCAGACATCCAAGTTAGTTTACTTCCAAGAAAAATGTTACCTCTATATATGAGATATGTTTTCTCTGGTAAGAAAACATGAAATGTGTAGCCCTTTACATTTTAGTTGAGAGTAAATTAGATTCAAATGGTTTGCTGTGTATTAGTTTGTAAGTTTGAAATGAGGCGACGTCAGTAATGGTTTCAGCCTGGAGAAGTTCACACTGGGCGGGGGAGAGCCCTGCGAGTTGGTAGATCTGTGAACAGGGGATAAGGCGGCTTGGAGAAGGGAGCCGCCTTCAGAGAGGCTTATCAGATTCAAATTAGACTCCCCAGGGTAATGGTCACTGCACCTCTTCCATATTTATTTAGGGCTCAGAGACTGAATATATAAACCGACCATGTGCCAGACAATATATAAAAGTAGAACTTTGACCCTTGACCTGCAGAAACTCATTCAGGTTATACCCCCTTATCTACAATAAGTAACCCAGGCAGCCCGCCTGCTGTAAGTCTCACTTTTGGGATTCAAACTACTGTCTCCAGTAACAACCCAGGAAGCTAAACAGCTTCCATAACAATCAGCCCCACGTGGCCAGGACCTGATTTATGATTGACAACTTCCCTAATTCTTGCTCCCACTTTCAACCAATCAGAGAAGGCCGAAAATGCTCCCCTTACCAGTCTGGTAGGATGTCTTATTCTAGTTAGCTTGCCTCTAGCTTCCACATGCCAACAGAACTCCAATCAGGGCATACCTGAAGCCTTTCCTTTTTCCCACTGTGAAGCTCTCCCCCTCCCTGGCCTGCCTTGAGTCTCTGCCAAAACACAAGTGACTGTGGCTGACTCCCTTGCTGTAGTGAGCTCTGAATAAATAGCCTGTGCTTATTCTCATTTGGTTAGTCTGCGTATTCCCACAGGGCCTGGTTGGGCAGGGAACTGTATTGTCCAGGAGCACTTTTTAATTTCTGTAGGTGGGTGATTGCACGTGGATGCTGTTCCTTTGGGTACGTTAGCATTTCCTGGCTCTGGAGAGGGCCGTGGCTGGCCTGAGAGAGATGCATGTGGCCCCTAGTTGCCATTCTGTGTGTGGAAAGGGCAGAGCAGTAAAGCGCATTACTAAATGTCAGTGCATGCATTAAGTATTACCGTCTGACGGTGCACCCCATTCTCACGGCACCGAGGAGGGAGGGGCAGAGGGCATCTTTGTGACAGAGATCAATGGCCGGTGGTTTTTTTCCCTAATGTTAAGGTATAAAGGAAAACCTTTTCAAATATTATCCTCAGAAGATTTGGAAATAGGAGATCGGAGCTTAGGGGGTCACCAGGGGGTTAGTGCTGGCTTATAGATGAGTTGGCTTCGAAGCTCCAACTCCCTCATACTCCTAGTTGTGCTGATAATGGGATCCAGAACAACAGGACTGAGAAACAAAAGCCAAGTTAGTCCTTCCTCTTTTTCTAATGAAAATTCAATGGCATTTCAACAGTGACCTCTCCTTGAACCTTAAGCAGTACATATATGAGTGTTAAAGTAAAAAGTTGGAACAATTGCTTAAGAACGCTTGAAACCACAGAATACCTTATTTTCTTATTATATTTGGTTTCTTCAGCATTTAAGTTCATTATCTGTGTTCACTCTGTTATTGCTGTATTTAAAAATTGCAATTATGGAGCTTTAATGAGATGGAAGAAAAGAAAAATGCAAAAATACTTAAACATTGTTCATGGTGACACATCTACATTATTTTCAAATTATCTTATTATTATTTTTTTATTAATTGAGCTTTTAGGACCCTACAGTAATATATTAGAGTCCAAGTATTTTTTTAAATAATTTAATTTTGTGCTTTTATGATTAGGTGAACCTACTGAATTATATCAGTTTATAGAGAAAATATGAGATTAGCACTATTAAATTTCATATTTTACTTCTTGGTTTGCCTTTTTAAAAAGACTATATAACCTCTTCTATATCTATGTGTAATGGATATATGATATATATCTTGTATATTTAGATATACAAATACTGTGTGGTATAGAAGCCTATTAGTAACCAATAACTTTTCCTCATCTTTGTGATCCAGAGAAATACATCGGAAAGATCTTAGAATCAACTACCTTTTGTAAATTGGCAAACATTTCTGGAATTGAAAGAATTGTAACAACAACAACAACAAAAAAAATCCCAAACAATAATTACCTTTTATTGAGTGCTTACTATATACTAGGCACTGTCTTTAGGTCTTGACTCTAGTTACCTTAAGTGGCAGTTTCTTTGTGAAGTTCATTGTCATAATTACTTCATCACTTATGCATGCACATTTGCAATGTAAATCTGATGTCTACTTCTCCCTGTTCCACTCCGAGAGAGGAATTACTTTTTCTGTTCTTTGAATCTAGGATATCTTTGTGACTTCCTTTGACCAAATGACTGTGCTGGAATTCATGTTTTACCATTTGCGAGCGCAGGACCCACTGCTTGCTCTGCCATCCTCTTGGAGCACGCAGGGCCAGGACGGAAAACCACATAGGGTGGGAGTTCCCGCCAGAGCTAGCACCAACCCCTTGATATGTGACTGAGGCTATACATTAGAGACACAAGACCAACAGCATATATCTAGGTCTAGAGTTAGAAAGGTGTTTATTGTAAGAAATTAGCTTGTGCACTTATGGAGGCTAAGAAGTCCCCAGATCTGCAGTTGGCAAACTGGAGACATGGAAGGGTGATGCTATAATTCTAGTCTGAGTTCAAAGCTCTGAGACCCAGGAGAGCCAGTGGTGTCAGTTCCAGTCCGAGTCTGAGTCCAAAAGCAGGAGAAGGGTGATGTCCCAGCTTGAATGCGGTCAGAGTGAGCGAATTCTCTCTGAGTCGGTGTTTTGTTCTATACAGGCCTTCAATGGACTGGATGGGGCCCACCCCCATCAGAGAGGGCCATCTGCTTTCCTCCAGCCACCAACTCAAAGGTTAACCTCACCCAGAAAAACACCCTCCCAGACACACCCAAAATAATGTTTATCAAATATCTGGGGCTTGCACGGCCCACTCATATTTCCTTTGACACATAAAATAAACCACAGCAGAGGCCCTCTCGAACAGGCCAGGTCCAGCTGAGTTGCCACGTGGCTGCCGACGAGGCCCAGCCCGAGTTGCTGTTCCACAGAACTGGGAGTCAAGAAAATAGTTATTTTGTAATTTTTATTGTATTGTTTTTTGTTTTTAACTGTGGGAAAATACATGTAACATAAATTTACCATTTTAACCATTTTGAAGTATACAGTTTAGTGTTGTTAAGTATATTCATACTGCTATAAACCAATTCCCAGAACTTTTTTATCTGGTGAAAGTGAAACTCTGTACTCATTGAACAACTCCCATTCCTCTTTCCCACCAGTCCCCCGTGACTACCGTTCCTTCTGTTTCTACGAGTCTGACCACTCTAGGGACCTCGTGTCAGGGAAATCACGCAGTGTTTGGTCTCGGGATTCTGGTAGCAGGACCCAGCGCTTTAACACAGCACAGTGTAGCACTTTACCAGAAAAGCAGGGTCGGAACTGTAATATCAATAGTGGTCTCCATGGGGCAGAGAGACGCATAAGTAACCACCCACACTGAAAAGACTATGACTAACATAGTTCAAGGAAGTTCCCAAGTCGATGGTATTTAACTATCATTTGGTGGGTTTAGTCCGTTAGGGCTGATATAACAAAATACCACAGAATGGGTGGTTTATAAGCAGCAAAAATTTATTTCTCACAATACTGGAGGCTGGGAAGTCCAAGATGTAGTGTCTGGTGAGGGCGCAGAGATAAAGGGCCGGATCTCTTCTTCTTATAAGGACAACAATCCCATCCTTAGGGCTCCGTTCTTACTCCCTAATTATCTCCCAAAGGCCCCACCTCCAAATGCCATCCTACTAGGGATTCAACCTAGGAATTTGGGGGGGATACAATTACTCCACAGCAGAGCAATATCTCTACCAAGGGAAAAAATGATTCTTGGGAATAAATAACCTTACTTTGTTAATGTGTAAGCCACAGATGTGAGTACAATATGTAAACAGATATACAGTATATCTGCAGTATTAAAATTTAATGGGGGCATTTAGAAAATATGTCTAAAAAGGCTCCTTGGGGAGGGCAATAATTTTTTTAAAAGTCTAAGAAGTCCTACCATCTGGTGTTATTATCTGTATTAAATAGATGTGAAAATGTGAGTTGAGAGATTAAATAATTTGTGAAGAACACAAAATTACTATTAGGTGGAAGAGCTCTGACTCAAACACAGGTCCGTGTGGCGCAAAACATGGCCTTTTATTCACTACGTTGCGATGCCTTCTTACTGCTTGTTCTGGGGGTGGGGAAACAGCTCCCCTTTCACCCCCTCCCTCCCCCCATCCTCTGCATCCTCCCCCGGTGGTAGCCCATGCCCTCCTAAACTGTTCTGCTTCCCGTCTAGGGTCTGAGACCTTACCTCCTCAGCTTCATTGTTAGCCCAGGAAGGTTCCAGGAGAAATTTTAGCTGCTGGATTGCAGCAATGGTTACTTGCCTTTTAATGCCATGCTGAGAAATTACCTAAGGACTGGCTCATTCCCAGTGGAATTTCAGGGTCTCTCCCAGTGGGAAGAAATTTGGAACCATATGTATTGTGGACCCACACGAATCACAGCAGGAAGGCAGGCCCTGTCTCTAACGGAAGCCTGGATGCCGCATGGCTTCATCTGACCCTCTTGATTAGAATCTCCTGCTGCTTTTCTATAAACCAGGCTCTACACCTGAGTGTCTCTGTGTAGCAATTCCAAGAACATTCAATCTTCAGAACACATTTTATAGTAAACAGAGGCAGTCATGAGAAACACTTCGTTGTTGGTTTGAAAGATTGTTGCTTTGAAAGAATTGAATAGCCAGTCCTGGCTTTTTAACCAGGGTTTCTAGCATCAATTTATCAGGAGTGAGTGGATTTCTTTCTCTTCTTCCCAGAGGGCCCATGGAAGATGAGGAATATAAGCAATAATAGTAAATTGATCAAATTTACATGTAAAAGCTTCCTTTAAAAGAGCACACTGGAGGGGCCCGCTTAGATGATCAGTTGCTAACACACCCTCCGAGTATGGCCCAGGTCTGGTCACAACCAAGAAGGGTGGGCATCCGCTTCTCCACAGAGATGCTCGAGGTTAAACCTGAGAGAGCAGGGCCTGACACTCGGGCGCCCTCCGCAGGGGCCACCAAGAGTTTGTCCCTCAGCTGATGGTCTCTGGCTCTCAGCAGAAAAGCAAGAACAGGTCAGAGCCATTGACAGAAGAGAAAAACACACATGGATGCACGTCAAAGTCAAGTTACTTATTTTCCTAGAATAATAAGTAACTAGGTGTCTCTCACTCGATAGAGAGATGTAGCACATACATTCCCATGCTTCAGTTCCCTCACCTATAAAATGGAGCTATAAGAATACCCACCTGTATTAGTTTGCCGGAGCTGCTGTAACAAAGGACCACAAAGGTGTGACTTAAACAACAGAAGTTTATTGTGTTACAGTTCTGGAAGCCAGAAGTCCTTGATCAAGGTATCAAAGATGGCTCCTTCTGAGCGCTTTTGGTGGCTTACTGACAGTCTTTGGTGTTCCTGGTCTCTGTGTCCATCTTCACATGTGTTGTCCATGTGTGTGTGTATGTATCCGAGTTTTCCCTTTTTATAAGGACACAAATCAGATTGAGATAGTGGTCCATTGTATTCTAATATAAGTCCATCTTAATTTAACTCATCTGCAATGACCCTATTTTCTAATAAGGTCACATTCTTAGGTACTTGGAGTTTAGAATTGTAACATGAATTATTTTGGAAGGAACACAGTTCAACCCATGATACCACCTCATAGGGTATTGTGTGGATTGAATGACAATATGAAGTGCTATGTGAGGGTTTGTTCTAATTATTATTGGTAGGTAGACATCTTAAAGAATAATCATATAAATAGTCGCCATCACTATTGGAGTACCTGCTATTCAGGGACTGTATTGTAATACTTCCTTCTAATCCTCACAGAGACCTTCCCAGTCCATTCCTGCTCTGCAGTACCCCCAGTTTACAAATGGGGAAATGGGTGCTTGCATAGGTGAAATGGTTTTGATGTGGCTGAAGCCTCACAACTTGTTTGTGATTGTAAACAAGATTGTAATCTCAACCTGATTGTGCAACACGTTGAATATTGGGACAATATTTCAAACATTTATAACTCCTTACTTGTTTTTGTATGTAAATGCAATTTTCCATATAATGTATTGAGTTTGCATAATTAAGGTTGTGCCATAATATTTTAGATAAAAGGCTCAGCTGTTGCATAAAAAATGGTAAACAGATACAAAATAGTCATTTTGACCTTGTCAGTAATTTCTTATTTACCATTTTAATTTCTTAAAATAGTGGCAGGTTCCTGATTTAGTTAACATTCAGGGCACAGAGTCCCCTGTACTGTGGGACCGATCCTCCATCATTGACGCCCATCTCCTGCCTTCAGAGAGCTGTGGCTGGATTCAGGAGTTGAGGGATGAGCCCCTGGCCAGGCTGGGAGTCAGCTGGGCTGAGCACAGTGGGGAGGAATCAGATCGTGGGTCGGGGGAGGGTGGGGAGAGGCTTACAAGGAGTCAGTAAATCACTTCAGGCATTTGTATTATGAGGAGAGACTCTTGTTTTCAATGCAAGTGTAAGGAGGTGAAGACCCATTTCAGTTGTACCTTTAGGTCCATTGAAGGGGCCAGTCAACAAAGCTGAAAGGTTTGGGATACACGTATGTCTATCAGCCCCTGCCCAATTTTCCAGAAATGTGGTGGAAGTTAAATAGGTACCATAGGCTTAGAATTATCAGGTTAATCAGTGTAAACAGAGGAAGAAATACCAAGGTCTCACCCCTCCTCCCTTTTAGGGCTGTCTCCCATGGGAATTCAAAACGGTGTGGAAAAAAGTGAGAGAGTGTTCAGCATCCGATCACCCTCCAGGACTCCTGACAAAATGAATGTTTCTGGAGATGGGAATGCTGCATTAGTGCTGTGTGCAAAAGGAGTATGGACTGGTCCTCGCTTTAGGAGACCGTCTAGTCTATGAGGGGAAGATAGATACTTCCAACTTTCTTCGTCACTTGCCTGAACATAAAACACTTTCTGCATTCAGATGAATTATGTTGATGTTGATTAATGATAATGGAATAATATTATTTTTCATTTGTAAGATGCTTTTAACTTTTCAAAGTGCTTTCCCATATTATTTTTCTTGCCAGACTGTCAAACAAGCGTGGGTAGGGATGGGGCTGAGCTGAGGCCAGGACTGGCATGGGGCTCCCAGTAGTCTGGTCTGGCTGCCACACTTTTGAGGGCAGTGGCTTTCCTGTGCCATTGCTTCCTAGTCGGTGGCTTCCACCCGTCCTCTCCATCTTCCACGCTGTGCTGATGTTATTCTGGTCTCCCTTGCTGTTGCCTTGGAGTTCTCTACATATCACACTGTGCTCTTTGGAGCAGAGCTATTACAGAAATCTAATAAATAATAAATTTCAGCGCTCAGACAGATCAATAAAATGCATGATAAGAAGAGGCCATTACGGCAAATGAAAAATGCACACGAGAATGCCCACAGCATGAGTCAGCCTTCAGCCAGGAGAAGCTCAGCCTCGTGAAACACCAAAGACCCAACGGGCCATACCGGGGCTTTGAGAAGCTTTTATTTTCAGTCCATTCACAGAGAGTTATTAAAGGTCTATCCCCTGCCATGCCCTGTGCTGGGCATGGGACATGCAGAGACACTCTCTGTCCAGGAGCTCAACATTTTCGTCAAGGAGATAGATGATGCAGTTACAGCTCATTGTAATGCAATGCGATTACCTCTGTAGACAATAAACAAAGATCTCTGAGAGCTCAGAGCGGGAAGGAGGCAACTATGCAGGAGGGGGCAAGGCTTTCATTAAAGTGATGGCATTGGACTTCAACTCTAAAGGGTAGGTAGGATTTTTTTAGGTGGAAGAGTTGAAATAGGTGTGAGACAGAATGTTTTATAAGGGCAGCAAATAGGTATGCTAATACTGAATTGTATACATCTTGACACGTCTAGGGAATGTTTTGTCTGTATTTTTTACAAAGCATTTAACGTCTTTCTCAATCTGGGTCAATATAAGTAAACATCCTTATCTTCCCACTTGGCCTGCTCCAGGATTTTGGATTTATACTTTTTTTTTTTAATTTTTATTGTTATTCAATTACAGTTGTATGCCTTTTCTCCCCATCCCTCCACCCCAGGTGAACCCACCTCCCTCCCCCACCTCCACCGTCCCCCTTGGTTTTGTCCATGTGTCCTTTATAGTAGTTCCTGTAATCCCCTCTCCCCACTATCCCCTCCCCCACCCCCTTGGATTTATACTTTTTAAGAGACTATAAAACCAAGTAAGCACAAGAGCAAGGGGACTGGGCCCCGAGGGTGTTGGCAGTGCTGGCCTGGACTTGTGGACTTGACCTGTTGATGGCAGTACTTGTATTCTGTGGGGGAGGAGGGGAGGGTATAGAGACAGCAGCCTTGAATTCTCCTAGAAGGAAACATCAGTTTCCAACCGCAGCTTGTTATGAAATCTGGTGCAGAGCTGAGATGAGATGCAAGGGGGGCACTGTGTGAGTGGGAGATTCCTCTATCAGCATCTCAATCTTTTTCTTCTGGATTCTTGTTTTTGTCTACCTACACTTAATTTCCATCTCCCAGGCACAGGGTTTTAGTCTCTGCCTCATGTGTGCTTTCCCTAGTAAAGTGCCCAGTGATAAATTCATTCTGGGTGAAGAGTATGTAGTTTACCACTGAATAGCACGGGTGTTAGGGGCATGGTCCCCTCAGAGTTGAAAATCCTCGTAGAACTTTTTATTTTTCTAAATTTCAAGTCTCTGCATTCTTGGAAAATGATTTTGCTGAGTCCTTCCTGGCTAGACTTTTATGATCAGTCTGTCAGCTGCTGGCATAATACTCTTTTTAACCTTGAATCTATACAAGCTACTTATTCATAAATTCTTCTTATTTATCTTAAAATTATTTTCACATATAACTGTAGAGTCAGCCCCTTGCATCTGCAGATTCAACCAAGCTGGGATGGAAAAAAATAATTTTTTTTTATCATGGTTGGGAATGCTGAAATACTGTTTCCAGCCCTCTGTCATTGGTGGGACCTGCAGAGGTGACACCTGGGGGTAGAGAGAGCTGACTGCATTTATTGAAGAAAACCCTCAAGTGTAAGTGGACCCACACAGGTCAAACCCGTGCTGTTCAAGGGCCAACTGTCTGCACTCTGGAGCCCGAGGTGGGTTCAAGGAACTATTACTGGTTTAGCTACATGACCTTGGGAAAGTTACTTAAACTCTCTGAGTCTTAGTTTCCTGAATTGTAAATCAAGCAATAAATTTGTCTTTAGATTTGCTGGAAATATTAAATAAAATAACATATATACAATACTTTGCATAGTGCTTTATAGTCCAGGCATTCCACAAATGGCAGCTCTGTTTGCTTCACTGTTAATCCTTTATTAGTAGTGTGTTATACTGGAAAGAGCTTTAGACTGTGAGAGTGTTCTCTCTGACAAGTGCTAGCTGTTTGTCCTTGGGCAACTTATTTAACCTTGACTAGTTTTAATTTTTCCTTGGGAAAATGGAAAAAATGATACCCACTTCATTGGATTTTTGTGGGGGTTAATTAAGACAACTTACCCAAAATACTTAATGTGGTGTTTTACATACAAGGTGATTAAAAATGTCAGCCCTTCCTCGTCTTTCAGGCCCACAGGAAGTTTCCGACTCTCCCGCTCTTTGCAAGCATTCTCAGCTCCCGGCAGAATACTATCTAGTCAGCCATACTGAGCACTGGCTGCTGGCTGACCATCCCGACTCACTCTGTTTTCCTTTGATTTGACTGTCTTCTCCTCCTTTTACAGCCCCCTTTATAGCTAAGTGTGACCGCCTGACACAGTCTTCACCAGTGGGATGCGAGTGGCAATGATGTGCACCACCCTCCCAGGCTTGGGCATTAACTTGCTAAAAGTCCTCCCCTGCGCTGCGCTCTCCCTTCCAGACAGCTGGATGGGCAGTCCAGAGTGACCTCGGAAGCCTGTCTGCTGTGTCGCCCTCAGCCTGAGCCCCTGAATAGTTGTTGAGCAGAGCAAACCCACCACCACCACCATCACACACACACACACACACACACACACACACACACACTGACCTGGGGCACATTTGGAAATAAACTATTGTCTTTGAGCCATTTTTTTTTAATTTTGGATTTTTTGTTTTCTGGCAATTGCTTAGCCTACCTTAATACTTTTCCCTCCTGTTTCCAGGTTTGACTGAGATAGCTAGAAACCCCAAGCTGTGAAGGACGTTTGAAAGCACACTGAACCTAAGAAACAGAACTGGGTTTGAGACCTGGTTTGCACCTACCAGTTATATGATCTTTTTACTTACTTATTCAACCCTTCTTCTTATTGGAAAAAGGGATGATAGTCTGTGTAACTTTATTGGATCATTTAACTTCTTGGGTCTCAGATTACTTCCCTGCAAAATATGTCACGGAGTTATAATGAATATTAATTAGGATAATGCATGTCGTAACTTGAAATCTGTAAAGTCCTATAGAGCCTCCCTGTCCAAACCGGTCGCCCCTAGCCATATGCTGCTCTTGGATACTGGAACTATGACTAGTTTGAGTGGAGGTACCCTGTGAAATATACACTGTAATTTGTACGCTTGCCACAGAAGTGGCCAAAAATGTTAAATGGCTCAAAGATGTTAATGTCTGATTACATGTTGGAATGATAAAATTCTGGATAATTGGGTTAAACAAAATACATTACTGAAATTAATTTCCTTTTTAAAATTGTTTAATGTGGCTACTAGAACATTCTAGATTGCATGTATGGCTCCTACTACATTTCTGTCAGACAGCACCGCTCTAAACATCAAATGCTACTACTACGTGCAAGCAGACATCCTCTGATGCCTCTGCACACGGGCCCTGGGTAGCAGGTTCCTTTTAAGGGAGACAACGATCTTGCAGGACCGTCACTGGGATTAAAGAGCTGTCCCATGCAGGGCCTGCTCTCACGTGTTCAGCAAAGGGCAGCTGTCCCTGTTCCCCCGCCTCAGCCTTTCATCCAAAAGCAGCTTCCACTATCACCTGCTCGCCTTGAATTTTTTCATTAAGCAAAATGTTATTTTGTTTCCCCTTTTAAAAACCTTTCGAAAATGTACTGGCAGTATCAAAGATGAGACTTTTTGTTCCCCTTTACAGCCTTTTAATGCCATCATCTCCCTATGAGTGCCGTTCTAACAGCTAACCTCTCTCTCCGTCTAATCTAAGGAAACTGAGACCAATTAGTTTCATTGGAATTAGGGAAATGGCTTTCAAGTCTAGCAATTCCTATGTAAAGGAGGGGGTGGAACTAAAGGGCCATTATCATAAACCCAGAAATGTTTTATTTTTCTTTGTTTTGGGTTGAAGAGCTATAATAGACTGCCTACATGAAGCCTGCATTTTCCAGTACTGCTCTCTTGGCACCAGATATTGTATTTTGCCATGTATAATGCGCTCCTGTGTATAATATGCAGCCAAGTTTTTGGCCCAAATTTTCAGGAAAAAAATCTTTCATCTTAATTTTTTAATTCAATTATTTATTTTATGTTTAGATACTTGTTTTTTTGTATTATAGAGGAATGTTAGCATTTATTTTTGAGCATGTTATGGTACAAGAAATTTTATGTAAAAATAATTACAAAACACAAGAACAGATACAAGGTATTTCAGGCGCTACCCATGTATAATGTGCATCCTCATTTTTCCCTCAAAAATTTGAGCAAAAAAGTGCACCTTATATGTGGCAAAATATGGTTCTTGTTTCTTTTTTTTTTCTTGTCCTTTCCTCCCTTTTGCTGCTATTTCCTCCTTCCCCTTTTTTCTTCCTCCCCGGTGCTCTGCTTTTCCCCTTCTCTCATCCTTCCTTCTCCCTTATTTTTCACAAAGGCAAAGATGGAATGAAGATGACACATTAGGAAGACTGAGAAACTGTCCCATTTGTGGCCCCTCGGAAACCAGGAGTTACTAAGATCCAAGGCTAGTAAATTTCTTTCAAAGCATTGATTTATTTTGTATTAACATGGCCCTCAAGACACTCCTGAAGCAGTGCTTCCTTCTTACTTCCTGCATGGAAACTGTTTATGTTCTCACTTCAGGGGGTGACCCTGAGAGATGCATGTGTCCACAAGTTTGTCTGTTCCTCCCTCCCTCCCTCCTCTCCTCCCTCCCTTCCTTCTTTTCTTCCTTCCTACCTTCCTCCCCAAAATAATAGTTTTATTGACATATAATTCACTTAACCATAAAATTCACCCTTTAAACTATATAATTCAATGGTTTTGGTATACTTGGAGAGTTGTGCAGCCATCTCCACTACCTCATTTCTTCATTATTCACAACTTCTCCTGCCAAAAAAAAGTACTTATTAGCAGTCACTTCCCATTCCCTCTTCTCCCAGGCCCTGAAAACTTCTAATCTACTTTTTATCTCTACTGGTTTTCCTATTATAGACATTTTCTGTAAATGGAATCATACAATATATGGCCTTTTGTGACTGGCTTCTTTCACTCAGCATAATATTTTTGAGGTTCATCCATTTTGAAGCTTGTGTGACTACCTCATTCTTTTTATTGCCAAATACATTCCATTCTATGAATTCACCAGCATTTTGTATCATTCATCAATTGTATTCACTTTGTGGCTGTTATAAATTATGTTGCTCTGAACATTTGTGTACAGGTTTTTGTGTGGACATGTTTTTAATTCTCCTTGGTACATACCTAGGAGCGGAAGTGCAGATCATATGATAACTGCATGTGGAACTGCTAAACTGTTTTCAAAAGTAGCTGCATCATTCTACAGTCGCACCAGAAATGCTTGAGGGGTATGATTTCTCCACATCCTTGCCATTACCTGTGATTGGTCATCTTTTTGATTTGTAATTATTTTAGTGAGTGTGAAATGGTATGTTCTGGTTTTGATTTGCATTTCTCTGATGATTAATAATGAATACCTTTTCATGTGTTTATTATCTATTTGTGTATCTTTTTTGGAGAAAGGACTATTTGAATCCTTTGCCCATTTTAAAAACTGAGTCGTCTTTTCATTGCTGTCTTTTCATTGTCTTTTATATATTCTGTATGCAAGTCCCTTATCAGATATATGACTTGCAAGTATTTTCCCCCAGTCTGTGGATGGTCTTTTCACTTTCTTAATGGTATCCTTTGAAGCACAAAATTTTTACTTTTGGTGGAGTTCAATTTGTTTTTAATCTTGTTACATGTGTTTTGGGCATCATATGAGGGGAATTATAGCCTAACTCAGAGAAGTTTCTTTAAGGGCAAAACACCACCACCACCATCACCACCAACAACAACAACAACAACAACAAAACAGAGGTATACAGAAGGGGGTGGTTTATAATGTAATTTCTGCCCTGCCCTTGTCAGGCCTCCATGGCTTTCAGACAGAGTGTTGGCTGTGCTCTCAGAGAGTGGTTCGAGTCTGATTTTCATGGCAGGCCGGTGGTGTGAGGAGGGCACAGCTGCTAGGCATTTGGACACCGCAGCAATTGCCTTAATTGGACATCCCTCACCTCTCTAGTCGGACTTGTTAATGGCTTTTTAAGTGAGACACACCAGCCAAGTGCATTAGACTACTTGGCAAGTCAATTCTGCTCACTTGGAAGTGTTAATCCATGGGAAATAAGCAGAGGCCTTCAGCCAGGAGGAAACCTGAATTTCATTTGCAGAGGTGAGAGGGAATGAGCTTTGTCTGCAAGCTCAGGAGCTCCCAGGTACACTTTCAAGGTCTGTCTGGAAAGAGGTCTTCTTAGCTAACTGCTCTCTCTTAACCACGCTTCCTCAGTTCAGCAGGTGTTTATTAGCGCCTGTGGGCCATACAGGGGGGCTCTGTCATGGTGCCTGCCCAACGAGCTTCCACTCATTGGGAGGAATAGGAAATGCGCTTGTGAAACAGTCAGAAATAATTCGCTAATAATGTAAGATACTTTCGATCTACTTCCCAATTTCGTGTGTTCTGGCCCCAGTCGACCACTGTTCTCAGATTGTTCTCTTAGAGACCGAGAGCTAACCAGTTGCCAAATCTGATGGAATTCCACATCTGTGTTTACAACCTTGACCTTCCTCCTGATCTCCACCCTGAATTTCCACGTGCCCGTCACAAATCTTCCCGCAGCAGTCTTGGCAGTGCAAGCTTCACACCTCTGAAGCTGAGCCGCGTTTCTCCCTTCTTTCTCACCTCCCCTGCCCTGCCCATCTGTTCTGTTCCTTTCACCATGGCAAGACCACCGGCTTGGTTTCCACGTCCTCCCATTGTCCCAGTTCCAGTCTGCTTCTGCACATGCCTTTCCAATCTTACTGTCTTCATCCAGAGTTTGATGATCTCTTTTCTGAAGGTTATAAAGCTACTCTGTACCCAATTTCTCCCCTAAATCTTTGTCTGCATTTCTGCTAAAGTTATGTTTTAGAACTACGAACTTCATCCTGCCACTTTTTTGTTTATTTGTCCTCAGTGACGCCCACAGCCTGGAGAAAACAATGTTTACATTCTTTGTGCAGCTTATGTAGACCTGTTAATCTTTGCCTCCACCTCCCCTCTAGCCTTCTCTTCCCTAGTTCTCAGTTCCTCTTCCTCTTCTGATCACATCCGCACCTTTGAACTCCCTCTTCCTCCTGCCTGGAGTGTTTTTCTCTTTTCTGCTCGGTGAACTTTAACGCAAACTTTAAGTTCCTATACCCAGAATGAACTCTGTGAAGTCTGCCTTGAGACCTGTGCGACCTTGCATGGACTTCTGTTATGATTCTAATCATACCTCTGTGATTGTTCACGAATTTTGCACTTGCCCCAAACCCTCACTCTTGCTCCCTCCAATGCATTCTTTAATCCTTATTCTCCTTCTCTTTGTCTCAATTTCTCTCTGTCCCAAACCTTGCTTATGAACCTGTCAGCTCCTAGGTTAAGTACAAACAGTCTTGTCTGAGCACTTAGCATAGTGCATCATTCAGAAAAGATGTTCAATAAAGTTCCTAATGAATAAATTTACTGACCCAAATGTGTTTATATCTACTTTCCCTGATCACCTAATGGCAAACAGGTCCAAATTTCAAATTAGTCCACAGTATGGTTTAAGCGCTTTTCATATGCCAATTATTATTATTTCGGATAGTGGGGAGAGTTACTATGGGGGGGCCACAAAAACCAGAAAAACCAAGGGAGAGGAATTTAGCGACGCTGACTTAGCTGTGGAGGGCCAGGGGCCGTGCCTGGAGTGCCTCAGCTGGTTCTGCACGTGGTTCTGCCGCTTCCGTAACTGCTGCATGCAGTCCCATAGAGGAGGCTGTGGGATGGGGGCACTGTACATACTACATACGTGAACGGTGGCTTTGAAGCCAGAGGGAATTTGAGTCTAGACTTCTAGGTTTCATCTGAGGTCACTGGCCTAACTTCTCTGAACCTCGGAGTCCACCACTGTGACATGAAACAAACACCCCCCACAAGGGTTTTGTAGGAACTAGAATAATATTTGTGCTGTCTCAGCCAAGTGCTCGCATGTGGTTGTCAAGTGGGAGCTATTTCATGTGTATGTTTGAGAGGGTATGCATGTGTTTTTTAACTAGTCTGTAAAACTATATGTAGCATTTCCCACATATCTGATCCAGTTCCTTTGACCACGATCCCTTTTCCGAGTTTCTTGGACCAGGAGTCAGACTCATTCCTGAACGCTCCTGGTGCTGAGGGAGATGTGCAGTCAACGCCAGTGAACTGCAACTGTGCAAAGTGAAAATCGTCCTGGAATTTACATCCCTGGGAGTACTTAAATAGCAATGTCCAAGGCTGTAAACACGGCTGAGAAATGCTGTTACTGCATTTAAGAATCTGTTCTCTGTAATATTAAGACATCTTGATTTAATTGGTAAGCTGCTGTACGATAGCATTCAATTTAAATAAGGTTTGGGGAGTGGGGGATCATAAGGCAATCTCTCACGGACTAAAGATTGCTGATGAAGTCCAGTTATGGCGGTGTCTCAGAAATTAAATCACTATCTCCTGTCATGAGCCAATCGATTAGATTCTCTTTTTGATGGTAGAATGCTGGTGGGGGGGAAGAAGAGAGAGGGATGATATAAACTAGAATGTCTCCACTTCTGTACCGTGCTGCCGGCCCCACGGCCCTGTGTCTCACTGCAGTGGAGCACTGTTCGCCGCTATCTTCAAATGAGACAAAAGTATGAAGAAGCACACGCACCCCAAAGGGTAGGAATCTGTAGGAAATATCATCTACAGAAAGAATAATTTTGTCCTTAAAAAATCCCAGGAGACTTGGGGTCCTATATTTAGAAGTATTTTCAAGTTAAACTTTCTTCTGCATCGTTCTTCCCCCAGTGAATTGGTCACAAAGAATATGCCATATTCCCTTTCTGAACAGGGAAGTGGAAATGAGTGTTTGCTGAGTTCTCTGAGGTCTTGGACAAAAAATACCGCCATTGGTGTCTTTTGGCATGCCCGGAGATGGAGGAGCTCGTTTAAAATGTGAAGCCTCTCACTATTAAAGCTTCGCATGAACCCGAACTGACACAGAATCAAAGCTTTTCTGAGAGCGTGACAGAAAGAGATTGATTATGTCAACACACCAGGTGTCAAAAAGTGTTGTGAAGCATCAGGCTTCTTAGTGTAGTGTATGACGCTGCTAAAGCGTATCTGAAATGTGGTCAAACTGCAGAGTTCTTTTACTGTTTCTTATTTAAGATGAGATTAATTGGAGCATACCCTCCATGGAAAATTATTAATGCAATTACATTAACCCTGATCACCACGGTGACTTTCAGCTGTCAGCTCGGCTGAAAACACTGCAAAGCAGGCAAACCAGCACCATTCAGCACAGGAGGCCCCCACCCTGCAGAGAGTTCTGACTTTCTCGGTTTTCGGGGTCCCTGCAGATGGCATGGGCTGCTGGGGCGCTGTCAGCCCCCTGTGCACTGACTGCCTCTTCCACTGGGAGTCTATGGGAGGGTGGTGTGTGCAGCATGGATCTTGGGATCCTTGCAAGGATTCTCAAAGCCCCTCAGTGGCCAATGAGCAGGAAAGAGCAGAGTGGTGGTAAATGAGGTGAATGAAGCCCTCTGTGGATAAAGTAAGGGCCTGGAAGGGGCTATAAGTTTGGGTTCTCCTTCTGTGAATTTTCTCAGGGGCCTTGACAAATGACTTTATTTCTGTGTTTTTGCAGGTGCAAGGAATCATGCACCAGGGCCATGCAACACCTAGAAATTGTAAAATGCGGTAGAGATGCTAAACGTGCACCAGCTAGGATGGGATTTTCCTCTGGTCTTAGGACAGTTACTGTTGCTAGGCGTAAGTGGATCAGAGAGTAGTACTTGATTGCTCCAAGGAGAAAATGAGCACTAAGCTGGATATTGGTGTGCTAAGCTTCAATTAAGGAGGCTGGTGTGGAATTAGTGACTAGCCTCATCAGGATGGCAAAGCTGTCCCACACCGAGTCTTTGATTTTTCTCTCCTGTTCACTTTGCTAGAAGTCTCTCTTTTGTGATAGGAGAAAATGACGATTATTCTCCTGTTGTGTAGTTTCCATTTTTGGTAAGCAGTGGGTAGAGTTTACATTGGATGAAATTTCAAAGGCTGTTTTTGTGAAAAATCATTTCTTCATGACAACGGCAAAATGATAGGGGAGAGAATAGTTGGCTTTCATTTTATCCAATTCAGCCGTCTGCAAAGACTAAGTTCGATGACTTCCATCGGGAGTGTAGTTATCGCTACAGTCGGCTGTGGAGTTCCAGCCTGCGCGCTACCTTAACGTGGCGTTAAGCTGTCCCTGCCCTGTGATGTTGACTACCCCCGTCTCCATTTCCATCGCCCTTCTCTCCCCTTACACCCGCTGAGTAGTTTGGGCTTGGGATGAATACAAACTATGTTAACGCAGGGTTAGCTTGAACAAATTATTGTTAAATGATAAACTTTGTAAGAAAAAGCAGTTCACACTGAGGTCATCTGTATGCCGATCTTGGATTATCTGCTCTTTAGTTTTATCTGTGCTATGGTACTTTCCCATTGGTATAAATAAGAAAGAGTCGATTGAATTTTTGTCTGGAGAGAGATAAAACTAGATTGGGAATAAGATTTTGCAGAGGTTGCGAACTGACCTTTAAGGCTGAATTCTGGTGGTTTGTAGCAATTTAAATTCAACTGCATTTAAGTGGCTTTCCAGAGCAATTTGCTATAGTCCTCACTGCTCCTTAATGTCTTATACATTGCTTTATTGCCACCTGCTGTCTGAATAAATTTGAGTTTGCACTGTCGGGTTAAAAGACTCTTTTCTACTAGGAAGCCACATGTGTTTATCCAAAGCATTTACTCTTCTGTCCAATATGGAAGAAAAGGATATCTGTACCAGAACAATAATTGGAAACTAAAACGGTAGAAAGAGAAGAATAACAATAGCAAAAGGCAATAGTGGGAAGAGGGAGGTGGGGAAGTTGATATTCAACAGATACAATGTTTCAGTTAATGCAAGAGGATTAAATTTAAAAAACCTGCTGTACAACATTGTTAATGCCACATCGTACATTTAAAACATCATTGAGAGGGTAGATCTCATGTTAAATGCTATTATTTACCACAGAAATAAAAAGAAAGCAAGGGTCATATATAAAAGTCTGGAAAATAATGGGATAAGTGAAATAAAATAGAAACCAACTTCATTTACTTCTATGAGAACTTCTATAAAGGAAATGGAAAAAATAAAGTATAATGATACAGTGCAAAATAGAATTAAAAAATTAAAAACATATATCTCAATGGTGAAACACACACACTAAATTACAATTAGGAAAATCTATAAAGGGGTCCTAAGTCTAACTTATTTAATAAGTCGGGTAAAAATACAGGCACTTATAATAGAAAACTTAGCAAAATTAAAACTATCTAATATTTTCAAGGTACAAATTAAGGTACTCTAAGGTAGTTTAAAAATACATTTCTACTTTGCCGTGCGTTTGAGTTGTTATAACAAGTGTTAAATTACCTTTGTAATTTGTATGAGAGAAGAAGCAGGTAACAGCCTCCCCTCCCTCTCTCCAGTTCTATTTCTCGGGAACAGCCATTGTTGAAGAGACCGCCAGTCCATTCACTTTTTTAAATTGTAGTAATTTTAAAAGACAATCTTCATGTAAGAGAAGGCCGGCTATTTGGACTGTTCCTTACTCATAACAAGAAGAGACTAAGCCGAGAGGCAGCAGGAGACCCCCATTACGGGTGCGAAGAGGAACAGCGAGAGAAAAGGCGGGTCTTGAACAAGTTGCGCTCTGAAGGAGTGGGTGTGTGCCAAGTGGTTCCCTAAGTGGCATCCTGCTGCTTCCATGAATTTACATTGTATTGACCAAAAAAAAAAAAGTTCAAAAATTAGAATTTGGAGGATATATATGAATAGGTTAAAGTTTTGTTTTTTGATTTTTTTTGAGGTAAGATTTAAAAATATCGCCTCCACGGGTGTTTATTATGGGCTCACAGGGTGGCAGCAGATATCTCCAATAGAAACATTTGGAGTCCATCGTCAAGTTCTGAAACCAGAAAACTACTTGGGATTTTTTTTTTTTTTATCTCCAGGAGACTGGAGAAAACAAGTACTGTATAAGTTATAAACAGGACACATTGAATAGTGGTTTCACAGGAGCGGGGGGAAAAAATAGCCCAGTCACAAAAGTTAGAATCAGAGTAATCTGCGGCATTCACGATCGTCTGAATATCCTGTCCACATTCAGGGCTACTGATTATATTTCTAAAGCAACATACAAAACCAGATGTCTGGCTGGCAATTGGTTTGGATGAATCTCCACATCTTAGCCAGGAGAAAATTTGACAGTTGTCAAAAGCAGCTAGTTATTATGAGTAAGACAGGGAATTTGCTCATCTGGTGCAAGTATAGGACTATTAAGGGAGGCATTGCATCAATGTCATGTTTATAAAGAAGGTTTTAGAGCATATGGTTTAAACCCTCAATTTTTAAAAGTGACAGTTAATTTTCTCAGATGTTCGAAGTTATTTTAATACCTATATTACATAAATATGGTGTTATTATCACCAATCAAAATGCCTTGATATTTCTTCATTTAAAGAAATTTATTTTCTAGGAATTACATTGCCAAGAAGTGACACCCTGATACGAACGTGGCTTATCATGGTGGTTCTGAAGCCTGCATGTGCATCAGCATCATTTGGAGGGACTTGCTCAATACCTGGTTGCCCAGGTCCCGCCCACGCCCAGTGGTTCGGACTGAGTAAATCAGGGAGCAGCTGGGGCGGCTATATTTTCAACACGCTCTGTGGGCGATTCTGAACCACGGTCAGGTTTGAAAAGCACCGCTTTAGTTTGCAAGTTGCTTTAGCTGTGCTCCTCACACCGCCTTGTGTATTCCATTAAATCGTCCCCCACTCCCCCGCTTGAGTCTCTGCTTATGCTCTGACCCTGTCCCTTTGGCATGCGCTGAGGGTTCATAATGAATGCCAGTAACTTCCAAAATGGGCCAAGGTTCACAGGTGACATAAACCGAGAAGGAATAGCAAGTATTGTGCTGAATGGTGGTCAAAAAAAAAAAAAAAAAGAATGGGATAGAAACCTAATGGTGCTATTTTATTTTCTATCCAGTATCTTTGCACTCTTGGGTGCTTTTCCGTACGTTAAATGGAACCTCATGCAGCATCCCACTCTCTCTCTGCAGCAGATGAACGGGGAGCTGCTGTGGCCCGCAGCCTGGCCCACTTGGCCGTCCTCTGACTCAGACACTGGTGTCCGGGCCCCTCTCAGGAGCTGAAAACTGCTCTGACCTCTGAGTTTCTGTGTCCCATCTATAGGCAATAAGCATATTGCAGTGGCCTTTTTTTTATGTTTAAATTGTCGAGTATAAGTGACATGTTCTCAAGGTAGATTTGGTCCGTAATTAAAGTGATTCGCATGTAATGTAAAAGTGTTTTTGTCATAAACCCATCTCCAACATTTATACTACAATTCAATTGTAACATGAGATGAGGTGTTAGGTTTAATTTTTTTGGAAAAAGACATTCATTTATTAAATATTTTTAAAGTACTTTCTAGGTCTGACAGAATTCAGTTTAAAAAATAGTGTACCTCCTCACAAAATTGCATAATCT
The DNA here is from genome assembly GCF_022682495.2 of Desmodus rotundus. NCBI lineage: Eukaryota > Metazoa > Chordata > Mammalia > Chiroptera > Phyllostomidae > Desmodus > Desmodus rotundus. The sequence goes on from NC_071389.1 coordinate 54,259,900, forward strand.
TTAAATTGGAAGGCCAGATATTCTCATCAAATAGTGCTCATTCAGGTCCTCACTTCTTTAGCCTTTGAAAGAAATGGGCACCTTTATCAGGGATGGGTTTATATTTAGATGATAACTCCAGAGCCATCAGGCCTTCAGATTGCTCGGGGAGGAAATCAATGTTCTTGTCATTTGAAGGCTCCCCTGGATGAAGTAATGCTGGAGGAAGCAATGCAGTCTGGAGTGTCGGCTTTTCAGAGGTTTGGAGTTTGCTTAAAAAATAAATGATCTCTGACTTAATTAAACTTCTTTTGAGGCCCTGCTGTACATAAGTTACTGTAGGAGGGCGGGCCGTGCATGGTATTATAGGATGCGGTTTCAGCCCACCGAGGGCTTACACATCCAGCTGGAAATAAACATCTGGCAATAAGAAAACACAGTGAAGGGTTCAGACACTGTGGACCACCAGATGCATAAAGTGACTAAGGAAGCAGAAGACACCGGCTTACAGAGCAGACGCAGAAAAACAGCTTGTTGCTGTGGACAGAACTGTGACCCTCAGAATTCACTTCCTCCAAAATTCACTTCACTCCTTCTATTTTCTAGTGAACTGAGGCCATTAAACAACTCGAAACTCTTTCACACGTGATAGGAGTGTCTTGTTTTTATGAGAAGATTTATGTTCTCCCTGCCTTTTCGATCCTGTTTTCCTCTCTTGTATGCTATAAACAAAACCTCATTAAGGAAAATAGAAGATGAATGCATGTTCTGAAAGAATACAAAATTATGATGCTCAGCTGAAATGGCCATGATTTCTCTTAGGAGTTAAAAAAAAATTAAATATGTAGGTGAGAAGCATTAGAATGAAATGTTTTGAGTTACCATTTCTCACACACACACAAAAAGTCAGAAGCAGCTGCAGCCATGGACACTTCATATGGCAAAAGAAATAAAATACTAGATACAGTAGGGACTAAGGACTTTAGAGACCTAGATTAAGGAGTTTAGAGACCGAAACTGAAGGCGATGTAGTGGTTAAGAGTATGGGCTAGGAGGAGAGACTGCCTGGGTGTAAACCCTGGCTCGTCACTGTCTGGAAATGGTGCCTTAACCCTTCTAGTCTGTTTGATGTGATGATACCCATCACCTGCAGTGTCTGGGAAAGCAGTCGGCGTGGTGCCTGGCCCTGAGTCGGAGGTCAATAATGTTAGCTGTTAACACTATCGCCGCTACCACTGTCATCGTTCTCTAATAAAAATCAAGCCCTTCTCTTTTAAGCCCATGATTTAATACCAGTGGCTTCCTTCTGAAGTAGTTTGAAGCAACACACCGTCCACAGATTTCAGTGGGAGGTAGTAAGTAAAATGGGCGCTCTGGCCTGTTGGGCACTGACGGCGGTGCCGCTCTGCTAGCGTATAAACACCAGTGCTGCTCTCCGTCCTCTGAGGCCGAATTTAATTAAATTTGGCCGGTAGCGTTTTACACTGTTGACAAGCTTTTAGTTGTTGTTCTGGTTTACAAAGCATCTGGGGTTATCCAAAAAATCTAGAAATCTCTTTCCAAAGTTAAAGTTTCTCTTTCACATAGTTGCTCTGGAACCTTCGATGGCGCTCTAGAGGGTAGGTGGAGACGGCCTGTTTGGGCTCCTTTCTCATTCTCTTGCCCTCATTTTGCTTCTTTTTCCAACTAACACATGGATTACTGGGCTGTGTTTATGGGGCTCGTGACCTGATTCAGGGCCTTGGAACCCAAAGACCTTGGATGATCTGTGATCGTGGCAAGGAGGAAAATGTAGGGACCATACTTCCCATTTGAAATAGTCCTGGTTTTAAAATGTGGGAGGGAAGCTGAGCAGCTGGAGCGTGCCATGCGGGTGCTTCACCAGCAAATGTTGAAATGGAAAAATGTTGGAACCGAAAATCAAATGTCATTTATTCATCAACCCACGCTTTTGCAAGTGCCTTCCTGGAAGCCTTAATGTATCCTTTGTGGTGGGGGTCTTTTAATGTCAATCTGCAGCAGGACTTCTGTTTTTAGCAAAGCCTGATCTCTAAGAGGATTAGATAATAGTTAAAGTAACAGCCACCACCTATTGGGCACTTGCTATGTGCCAGGACTACGCTCAGTATTTTTTCTGACATCTCATTCGATCAGGGCAACATCCCTAGGAGTTGAGATATTAATGTCACCACTTTGTAGTTGAGGCAGCTGAGGTTTACAGTAAGTCACTTACCCAAGGTCACAGGTAATAAGTCGCAGGGATGGGATGTGAACCTGGATCTGTCTGACTGCAAAGCTTGTGCCCTTAACCACTCTTCTACATTTGCCCGTGTATGTCTCATGGGGCGCAGTTCCTACTGAAAGGATATTTTAGTTTGCAGATAAATCAGCCCAGGCCTAAAGACAGTTAGGTACAGACTCATTAAATTTAATGTGTTCATCTCTCTCTTATTCTCCTTGGGCTTATTTTTTTCATTTATCAATCTTTTTTGGGGGGGATTTAAGAAAACTAGACAATATATATCATGAACATCCATTCAGGTTAATACATATGTGTCTGTCTTTTACTGGCTGCATCATATGTAGAAGACATAATATGTAAATTATGGTTTGGATATGCCATAATTTATTGAGTCATTCTTTTATTGATGAACGTTCATGTTATTCCAGGTTTTTGCTAATTAGGTAAATTTTCCATCTGTAAGCTGCAGTCGTCTGCATCTCAACTGCTGTGAGATAAAAATTGAGTGTTGGCAGGGCCTGGACAATGAGGAGACACCACCCCAGGGGCAGAGTCGGTTTGACCCCGGTCCAGGTCCTGGGCCTAGTACCCACCTGCTGTGCAACCTTAGACAAGCCATCTAACTCCTGTAAGTCTCAGTTTTTTTCCATATGAAAAATGAGAGAAACAGTGCTGTCCTCTCAAGGAATAACCCAGAGGACCAAGGAGTACTGAGTGCAGAGCGCTCAGCACAGAGCCTGCATGGAGCAGGTGCCGAACACCGGAGCAGCCACATCACCGGTGCCCTGGAAAAATACTTCTAGCCGCAACTGGGACGTGAGTTCTCTGAGAGCAGAACTGTGTCATTCTTCTTTGGCCTGGCAGATCATAAAGGTTCCATAAATATTTGTTGATCAAAGAGGTTTGAACACTTACTAGTGTTCTGGGAAATATTTGCCTCTTTTTTTTCCTGTATCTTTTTATATCAATTGCTGAACCACATTTCAAGAGCATCTGGGATAGAGAACCTTCTGTGTTTAAATAGTTTTACTGGGGAAATGTTTTTCACGTGGAAAGAAGCAGGGTGAAATTTATAGGGACCTTGCCTCGCAATTTTTATTTTCCCCAATCATGTGTTTATAACTCCAATATCTGAGCTCTTAACCCTAAGCCAATTTGCTGTAATAATACTGATATGATGAGAGCTAACATGTATTGAGGACTTGCTATGTGGCAGAAAAATGTGTCCAACACCCTTTGCCCACTGTCCCCTAATCATCACGGCAATCACATTCTCCCATCGTATACTTGGGGAAGCAGACTCGCTGAGATGAACCAAGGTTGCCCGGGTGGATGGGACCAGGACCCTAACCCGGCTCTACCCAACGCCAGAGCCAGCATACTGATTCATGCCATGCTGCTGTACCTATGTATTATTGGGCTCCATTGCTATGGAAATTGGTATTTGTAAAGATATAGAACATTTGCTAGAATACTTACGGGAGTGAAAGGGATATACAGGGGGTTAAAAGAGGAGAGTAATTTTTTCGTCAAATTTGATGCCTCTTCTTTGATGTTAATATTTGCGTCATCTAAGCAGTCAACTTGGAATCAGTTTGGATTGGCTAAATTGGGGTAAGAAATAAAAATGTTCAAGAGACTGGCTGGCTACTTTGTGTAGAGTGAGGGAGAGGTGGTAAAAGGCTGCAATCAAGGAGAGCAGCCTGGAGTCTGCTGCAGTCACTGAGCACGAGGTATGGAAGTCTGGGGTGAGAGAGATGGCACGTGGAAATAGAGTCCGATTGGCAAGTGTGGAAAACATCGTGTTAGCACTCCCAACGGTAGTAGTTAGGCCTTCATCCAGGGGTAGACTGTGGGGAGCGAGGAGCATGGGTCTTCATCCGTCAGGAGTCATCCGTCCCTCGAGATTAGAAAAGTCCACCCAAACATTTCTTTTTTCCCTTGCAAAGCTTTAGGGAATATAAACAGGTGGTATTTCCAGCCTGTCCGAGTGATGTCTGTCATGTTCTGGCTGAGGAGGCACTTCCCTTTAGCCGGGCTCACGGGGGCCGGGGTTATGTGGTACTCTGGAGGTCGCATCTGGAAGGATGCTGGCTCAGAGTACCTCTGGCAGGGCTTCTCAGGAGCAGCATTTTAGCTGCGCCACCATGGTGCAGATCTGCTCTTCAACCTTGTGAATGTTGAAAACGGATATCGTCAAGTCGCCCAGTGTAGGCTGCACTTCCCACTAAACGGGAGGAATGACATCAAGGCTACGGTTCAAGTTGTTTGCCACAGTTCAGAGTGTTTCCTTGGCTAAATTCGTGAATCTCTCTCCAGCTTCAGCTTCAGCTGCCTCTTATTAGCATGGGACCTTCCTGGTGTGATGCTGTGTGGATTAAATGGGCTCATGTGTGTAAAGTGCCGACAGTGGTTGGGGAACATAATGAGCGCTCAGTACATATTACATGCTGATATTATCGTGTCTGGTCTAGGAAACCAGAGGTAACTTATGCAATATCCTTCTTATAGGGACATCAAATCTTAAATCTCTATGCAGGGTCTGACACAAATAACACCCCCTTTTTATTACAAAATCTTTTATTACAAAGTCATAAGCATGTAATTCTGTAACGTAACAATATCACATTCAAGCACACTGTATGACATTTTAGATGAAATGTTCACGTTAAAACTATACCAGCCACACTCAAGCAGGCCTTATTTCTGCCAGACCCTGTATTAAGAGCTCTCTGTACCTCCCTCATCACGTCTTCTGTCCTCTGCCCTTGTTCTGTTCTTGGGGTTACTAGGACACCGTATTGTTTGATCAGGCGGTAGCTCTGTGAGCGTGGCATCGACAAGGAACGGAAGTTATTTACGCATGTAATACTGAAGCTCGGGGAAGGTGACAATCTTCACAGCTCACAGTAGTGGCTACTTTTCTGGGAGCGGGACCGGTTTGGCTTTCTCAGCCCCGGCATCTCACTCTTTTTGGCACTGCTGGGTAAACACGCTTCGCTCCTCTGAGCATCGTTGCTCTGATGCTCGCCCCAGCACTTGACATGTTCTTTCTGTTGGTGTGTTAGCATTGCTCATTAAACCGATATCAGGGTCACCCTCCTCGTGGGCCTGGCAAGTGCTCTTTTTCAATCTTTTATTTGTTAATTGGCTTTTGTGCTTGAGTGCCATCTTGTGATGGCATGCCATGGCGTACCCTTGTTACTTTGTGTAACACGCAGAAACCACTGTGTACTCGTGGAGCTGGGAGGATCTACAAAAATTACGCCTGTCCCCTCATTTTACAGATGAGGGAATTTACTTAAGTAATAGTCTGAAATACTATTAGAACAAGCAGATAATGTTTCAGGAGGGAGTTGGGGCTAGCTCTAGACAGTTACATCAGCATAATAGTAGGAGCTTCAATATTTCTTCATACGGCAGTGAATTCATTTGTTATAATGAATCTATCTATCTATATATATTATAGCCATCACATTATCCTCAGTAACTACATAGGTGTTATTAGCTCAAACCTTTAAGGCCCGTGGAAATGCTTTGGTTCACCGAGCACGTCTGCCGTCTGCACTTGAGGAGGTTCTTTGCCGAGTGGTAATTGTAGTAACTGCTGCCCTTCTCTTGTAATGTCTTCTATAAAAATAATAATTTGTGCTTCAAATGTCTCTTTTTGTGAGTTGCACAAAGTGCTTTGCAGGAATCACTTACTTCAATCCATCCTTTGAGATGGGACATGAAGCCGCCCACAAGGAGCGGCTCGCAGGAGGAGGCGGGAAGAGGGCCCAGAGCTCCTAAAAGCCAAACTGAAACCTGATCTTGTCCCGATACGATCTTTATTTATCACATTAGCATAACAACTTAGGTGTTCAAAGATACCTCATATTTATTGAATTAACTCCACATTAAACTCCTGAAATAGTAGCGGTACATCTTGTGCTCAGTGATTAAAGAAAGACGAAGAAGTGCTTTTGGGCCCTAAAAAACACCAAACTGATGACTGATGAAACCATGCCCCACGCATCTGTACTGTTGACTCCAGTGCTTTTTCTACTAGGTTGTGTTACCTAGAGATGTGCTCAGACATCTTTAAGTAATACAATCTAGTAGATAACACAGTGGTGTATTTAAGGGGTGGCCTTTATCTCTCTGGATTACAAAAAATAAATTACCTACTTCTCATTATATCAAGTAGCTCTTGCAGGACCATCAAGAGCCCATTTACACATGCAAAAGAAAAAATTCAATGCCATTTTCCTCCAGGGGGACTCATGTAGGTGATATTTGACTTTGACAACTGCTTTGAAGGGAAAATAAGAACAACTATTTTGGTGAGAGTAAGCACAATTAAAAATGGACATGGTAGTTTTCAATGAGTCATGTTTTCTTTCTTTTTTTAAAATCACAATTCAGTTTTTTGAGACCAAGTATGCTGCACGGGCCATCAAGGTTACCTGTAGGCAGGTCGTGGGGGTTGTGTGGGAGGGCGATGTTGTACAGTGTTGTGCCCTGAGCATGTTATAGCATAGTAACCCAGCATCATAACCATTTTTAAAGCATGGCTGTGAAGTTCGATCGCAACCTTCCACGCCAGTGCACGAACATTGCTTGGCTGTCCGCGTTGCTATTATCCATGTGCCTTCTCCTTATGTTTTTCCTGTTTCTACTGCTCCTCACATGGATAGGCTGAGAAAACCTAAGTGCCCACGAATACACCAGTATTTCCTCTCAGTGCTTCACCACAAACATATACTTTCATCAAAATCAAAGTAAAATAAGGCTGAAAGTGGACACAGAGCATTCTGTTTATTATCGCTCCAGTGGATGTTTGCTGAGCTCACATCGGCGTGTGTGAGCCGCAGTTTGGGGTTCGGAAACGGCTGAGATGGATTCTGGCTCAGCTGCTTATCGGCTGTGCGACCTTGTTCCAGTCAGTTTCCTTATCTGTGAAATGAGGAGGCTAATTAATACTTGCCTCATAAGGTAATTATACAGATTGAATAAAATGTATATGAAGTCTCAAGCTTAAGGCCTAGAATAGACTATTTGTCAATAAACGTTAAGTATCTGTGTTTCTCAAATTATCGTGTGCTAAATATCACCTGCAGTACTTATGGAAGCTTCGCATTCTTGTGCTCACAGCCAACCCCCTCCAAGGGTTTTGGTGCAGAGCCCAGGAATCTGCAGTTTCACAGGTAGATGGTCTGATGATCATAGTTGGCAGAAACAGGCTTGAGGTTCTAAGCAAATGGGCTGTATAATGAGTTCTTCAAACTTTTCTGGGTTATGGTGAAATTCTCTCAATTTTTCAAAGAAGAAATTGCAACTTTCAGGGATCACTTAACTTACTGCAAATAGCTAGTAGTAGAAAATTGGATGTTGTGGAATTCATTTATTCATTCACCATATGTTTCCGGGCACCTTCTCTCTGGCAAACCCTCTCCTCGCTGCAGGGAAGAGGACAGATGAGGCAGGCATGGAGGCGGAGGGCATTAGATGAGCCCTTCCCTTCCCTGAGAGTCCAGGGCTCTATTTCCCAAGTCATCTCATCCTCAGCGTCGGGATGACTCCATATCAAGTATGTCTGTAGATCCTTTCAAGTTCCCACTGCCAGAACTTCTCCCCTTGCTCCAGAAAGGTTCTGGGTCTTGCAGGAAGCCATCTCAGAGGACTCTGGATTCCTGGCTAAGGCCAGATTGACTCCTTTTCCTGGGACAGCAGATGTGGCCTCCTGCCTGTGAAGGCAAAGAGGATGAACCTAGAGGATGAGACTTGGTTGCTTTTAGGGCCTGATCTAACAGCTGGCTCAATAGATGGCATCTCCAGTTCTCATCTTCCCGCTCTGTCTTGATTATGGCTGCCCCTCTGGGCTTCTGACTGCCAGCTGCCCTGTGAGTATATCATTCTGGGACTGAGCTTCCTCCTGTCCCACTGGGAGCAGAACACACTTGGAGTGTTGGGAACTATCTGACCTCTCATCTCCTCTGCTCTTCAGACACGTGTTAGCGTCTGTGACCACCCACAATCTCAGGCTCTGCTGCCCTGTAGGACAGTCCCAAATGGCCCGGGGAAGCATTTTTTGGGGGTTGGGTCTGACAGAGGGTCATGTTCAGACGCAGCATGGCGAACAGTGAGAGCACTGAGCTGGGAGCCATCAGCTCCAGCCAAACCTCTCTGCTCCTGCCCGCTCTCCAGCCTTGGCCAAGTCCCAGGTCTCTCTAGAGCACCCCAACTCTCCTTCCAGCCCAGGACTGCGGTGGGACAGTGTCAGGCAGTGCCTGCATTAAGGTCTGTCTTCTACATTCTGACCCCTTTGACTCAGGTTCCCGACCCCTTGTCCCCAGTTACCTCCTCCTGATTATGGGTCCTCCAGGCCTGACCTCTTGAACATGACCCCTTGCTTAATGGACCCATGGAGCTATCTGCCTCCTCCTTTCAGCTCGTGCTGACTTCTCTTGGTCACCAGTCTGCTTCACTTAAGGATCTTGCTAGGTTGCTTGCTCTGTCGCCTCCTTTCCCGTCCTGCCCACGCGCTGCCCTGCTGCTGGCTGGGTTGGACAAGGAAGACCTGCATTGCTCCTCGTATTTTCCCGACTGGTTCCCACTTTGCTCCTGTGTTCCTGAGCAGGGCGCCTGTATTCCCCTCACTGTAATTTGACCACCTTTTCCTCAGGGCCCAAGTGACAAAAAGATAAAGATTCTGAAGGAAAATATGTCAGTATTGAGGCTGAATATGAATCTGAGCTTCATAATTGTCAGATTTGAAAAATATACATATTTTCTAAAGAAAGTAGGCTATTATCTTAATTATCATTTCTGTAAAATTGTTAATGGTCAGAGGCCCAAGAAATGGCTTTGCTTTACATGCAATATGCACATGAAATGAATTCGTGGGAACTGAGATCCCAGGTTTAAAATCAGCTCTTTATGAATCAAAAGCAGCCCAAATTCTTTAAGTCCTCCCCGGGTACGGTTTCTTACAGAAATATTACCAGACTCTGTAATGACTGTGGCTGCTTTGATATGAAGATGTAGTCAATATCTCATGAAAAATGACTTCAACTTTCTACCGTCTGTAGTAGAGAGAGGAGGGGAGGAAGTACTCGATGTTCTCATGTCTATCTGAGTCAGCGACCAAAATGCTTTATAATTTTTTTAATTGATTTGTCTGGAAAGAGTCCATTCCCTGAAGAACTCACAGATCTCCATTTATGTAGGGAAGAAAATTGTAGTCCTATCCCCATGGCTGCTTGAAATTCCATTATCGAAGTGATGAGCTCATTGTTCCTTATTTTGATACAGATAAGATATTGAACTGAAGAAAATGCACGAAATATATCATTCTCCACTAATGAACCAAGAAGCGGTAGCAGTGCTGTTTGTTAATTCAGGATTTGTTTTGCTTTGCCAAATGGATTTGCCATTCATTTCACTCAGGCTACAAAAAACTCGACTTCAGCAACATGCAGAAATGATGGTGGGATTGTCGAGGAGTTGCCAGAGTTTGTCTTGATGATGCTTGATTGAGGATAAGAGAGAGAGAAAGCCCAGGTGCTAGAGCCAGGAGGATAGGGACTGCCGCTGGGCGCAGGACCCTTTCCTGTCAGGGCCCGGCCCGGTGTCAGTCATCCTTCCCTTCAGCCCCTACATCAGAGAACCAGTAAAGCCGTGTGCAAGTGATCTGATTTGAAGAGAGAGAAAGAAATTGGGTCCCAAAGTCTCTAAGCTGAGCTACTTAGGCACTGAACTCGAAGAGGCACTTCATTTTTGACTAGCTTAGTGTTTCCCATAGTTTGACAGCACCCCAAATGAAGAAAGTACTTCAGGAAGAAGCACAGAGCTGCTGGAAATTAAGGGCAGTACCTGACGGCCAGTGCACTAGACACTCCTCTGCCGTTGTTCTCACGCGGCTGTGTTTTTCTTCCTACAGCCCGCTGCGTGCTCTGCCTAACGGTGATGTGCTCATCTTCCAAGGCCCAGCCGAGGGCTTCCTTGTCAGACCCCTCTCCCTCCAGGGGCCACCCAGATCGCTTTGTCACCGGTATCACCCATTTTGGAGCTTCATGTTGCCTTGTAGTGCTGTCTCATGTTTAATTTCTTCATGGGATTCAATGTTGTTACTGTAGAAATGTTGTTTGTCCCTAAAGGGAGAAAAATTGACTTTGTTTCAGTCTCAGACTCTACGTAATGTGAATGTGAAGAAGACAAAACCAGCTGAGTGTCTAGAATTGTACAGCAGCCGTTCTAGGGCCTTGACCCTATTCCTGGCATTGTTTTTCTCTCCCCTTTCTCCGTGCTGTCTGTCTCTTCCAGGCCTCTGTTAATCCCCTCAGGGATTAGGTGGAGTATAAAGAACCTCCACACCTAAGCCAGGGCTCAGCCATGGACCTGTCGACACAGAATCTTGCAGGCTCCAGGCAGGTAATGACATGGCTCAGGCCAGGGAAGAGAGCACGGCCTGTCCACACAGCGCCAGCCACTGGTGGCCACACTGGACTGGAGCCTGGATAGTGAGAAGCTAGGGAAATTCCCTGGCCAGTAGAATAGGGAAACGGAGACAGAGAGCCAAACACAATGGCCGAAAAATTTACAACCAGGAGCAAATGGTCCCCTGCTTAGAGTTAACATCTAGGCCTCAGCCCTGTTTCAGCTCCAGGCCCAGAAAGCAGCAGTCAGATGAGGGAGGCCAGAACCAACTGCAGTGACCAAGGACATCCTGCCCTGGCACTTTCCGATCAGTGGAGACCAGGACCCAGGCAGGAGAACTGATTAATATTTAGCTGAAGCCCTCCCCTGACACCTCCCTTAAGATTCATTCATTCCTGCCTCCAAGAAAGAGATGAAAGACTCAAGACAAAGGACCCAGTGTTCCGGTGCCCTCCCTCTGGGGAGCAGCCAGCGCCATTCCCTCCCCTTTCTTCTTCCCCCACTTCTTTCTTCACAGGCCCTTGTCTCCTAAACAGCGAGGCAATGGGCAGTGGCAGCTCGTCCCAGGCTGACCCCCTGAACTGTCCCCACAGCCCCCTTTTCTCTGACTTCCCAGTGAGCTAAGGCAGTCCAGCCTAGACTCTCCTGTTTCTTCTTCTGTGATAAACCCTTCCTTGTGTCACCGTCCCCAGCTTTAATAAATGCATCCTCACAGTCACCTGGACTCACCTGGTGAAATCTTTCTTACACGAAGCCAAGAACCCACACTCTACAGCTGGCCCCATTGTCCAGTAACAGAATGAGGGCTCATTGTTGCCAAATTTTTAGATTTTTCAAGAGAAGTCAGAAATCCAGTCTTAAGTAAACTTCACAATCTTTAAACATAGGTAACTAATGTGTGTGTGTACAGTAGTACATATGAATCTGTATATATGAATATATATGTGTGTGTGCATATGTGTGTGTGTGTGTATTGTTAATTCCTCTCCACCCTCCTCCTCCCCCCACATACTGCCATATCTAGCCTGTGCACCACTGGTGTGCACTGTCTTCTTTCAAGTTTTACGTGGTAGTCACCTAGTTAAGATGGGATTGATGCCCTACCATCACTCTCAGTATACGGCCGTGCACATTTGGTCAATTGCCAAGTGCCATTTGCTGATAAGCAAAAGCTGTTGGAGGATTCTGAAAGGAACAGAAAAAAAAGGGAAGCTGGTTGCTTACTCCTGTAATGACCCTGGCCCATGTCTCATCCTCTGTGAATTCATTTTTCAGAATTCAGGACCTCCTTAATGGGCTGTCATCTCTCCCAGGCTCTAACTACTTTAGAGTGCTGTGATTTTCAGGGGACCCCAAGTGTCTGTGTGCTGAAACCCATGAGACTGAGTCCCTCTCTTTGTCGTTATGTAAAGCATCAAGTTAGAGCCACAGCCATTCTGCCCACGTGAGAATCCCTCTAAGGTTTCATTGTTCCAGACAAGGGATTCGGGGGCACCAACATCAGTGCTCCTCAAATGCTGGTTCCTGAGAAAATTTCTCTGACCTGCAGCTCACACTGTGAGAAAACCCCCAACTATTTCATAAGTTAAAATTATTAAACTTATGTTGACATTATGTACCTACTATTTCCTGTGAGTTTCAAAATGTCTTATGGAAGAGGTCTTTTTATAAAGTGCATGTGCTTGACCCAGTGAAAAGTTGGCAGCCTTAGAATGGTTCCTCCCATCTCTCTTCTTTTCTCGATTGTGTGAGTCTGTGCCATGGACTAGTCTGTGACCAGACGTGAGCCACACTCTCAGTTAACGACAGGTGGGGAGAGGATGGGGAGGATCTGAAGGACCGGTAGTGCCAGGTGCAGGAGGAGCTTGTCCATCTCTGTGAAAGTGGCCACCTTTGCGAGGCAGCGAGTCATCTTTCAGTTCCCACTCGAAAGAGATGTATTGGTATTGCAAAGCTGCTGCAAGCAGCTCAGGGATTTTTGCAGGTGGGGGGGAGGGGAGGTGCAGTTTGACCTTTTCTAGTCTTTCAAAGAGAATGTATCACTCTTGAGAAACAACAGATCTTACTGTCAGCATGTTTTGAATTGAGCAGACAGACCTGGAGGTGGCCCCTGGGGATGATGGGCTCAGAGAACATGGATGATATCACGGAACTTTGACCTGTTTCATATGAGCGTCTCCGAGCCTGCTTCTTTGGGGCTGGCTGCCTTGTTTGTTTCATGAATTGATCCTCATATCGATTCCTTACTCGATGGCTGTGGAAAAGAAGCTTCTCTCCTGTTTGAACTCATGTATGTCTTCGTGGGCTGTCTTTAATAAAGGACTGATTTGCTCATAACATGAAAATCTCCCCAGCTCCTTGTAGATTTAGCAAGTGAATTCTTTGCTGAGAATGTTCCCAGCTGTAGAGTAGGCGTAAAGTGGATTGCTGTAATGGGGAAGGTTAGCAGAGAGGATGCTACATCCATTTTGAAATGACACTTAACTGATGTTACTTCTTGGGACCAGAAGAACTTATTCTAGGAGAGAGAGAAATTATTTATAAGTTTATAATTATTCACAATTATGTACTGAGTACCCACCTGAGCCGGGCTGTACTCAGGCACAGGGGCTATGCCAGTCACTAAACAAAACAGACAAAAATGTGTTTCCTCAGTGACCTTATGCTCTCGTATGACAAAATAGGGGAAAAGAAAACAAAACCCACACTGTGGAATTATGTTATAAGGTATGTGGGAAGGGGACAATTCTCTGTGCAAGACAGAGCTGGATAAGGTTGGTTAGGAGCACATAGGGATTGCTATTTAAAACAAGGTCATCAAAGTAGGTGTCCCTGAGTAGGTGACATTTGAGTGACGGCTTTATTGATGCTTTAGCAGCACTACTCTGGCTGCTTTACTGGGGAAACACTCAGAGGAGCTAGAATGGAAACATGGACACCCATTAGGAAGCCACGGGAATAATTTTGGTGAGAGATGCCTGTGGCTTGGAGCAGGGTTGTGGCGGTGGATGTGGTGAGAAGTGGTCCAAATCCCATGTGTTTTGAAGGTACAGTTGACATGGATTTCTGATGGATTGGATAAATTTATGAGGTTTGAGTGGACTTTCGGGCTCAGACCCCTTTTAAGGCTGGATGGGGAACATCAGGGTGTGAAACTAGTGGCATGACAATAGGGGCTTTTAGAAACAGGATGCTATTTCCTGTAACAATAAAAACAAGTTAAAACACCCTGTGAGCCACACTAAATATATTTGCACAATTGCCCTGTGAACTTCCAAACTGCATCCTCTAATAGTCAAGTCCTTCATTTTGCAGGTGACAGGTCCAAGGACCTAGGAAGTTCATTGACTTTGTCCAAGGTCATTAAAGGCAGAATGGGGATCAGAGCCTCAGGCTTCCTCAGTACTTGAACCATGAATAGCTTTCCCACCTTAATGGTCCTTTCTGAGTGAGTGCTCATAGAGTGGAATGATATATATATATATATATATATATATATATATATATATATATATTTTCCTACTGAGGCAGCATGATGGGACAGCATTTTACTATTCCTTTCATCCCCATCACTGGTGTCACCTTACACTTGCAAGACCTTCCCTGTCCCAGCCACACCCACAGCATGTCCTTGGGACTGACGGACCAATGTGTGCAATGAGGGGATGGGGTAACTCTGTATCCTCAGCAGTTTGGTGGGCACTGCAGGCAGGGGAGAACAACAGAGAGAGCCTCTATAAAATGGGAACAGAAGGCTACACTTGGGGCAGCTTGAAGGATGGGTCAGTATTTATTTACATACAGATAGAAGAGGCAGGCGTGGGGACTTTAAAAAACTGTTCAAAGGGTTCACCTATAATTCTTTCAGAGTCAAGGTGTTCATTGCATTCATAGACTTAAAAAATTATAGACTTTTCCATTATAAAATAAGTACATCCTGGTATATAGAATAATTTAATATATTTGATAAAGAAAGTATTTCCAGGAAATGATGTTGAGGAAATGAGATATCTGGGAAAACATCAAGTTGTATTTCATTCCATATTATAGAGAGAAATAAAAATATCATAGATTAGAATTGAAACAAAAAAAATTCTTATAAACCTCTAAGGAAACTAAGTGAATATTTACTTAATTTCTGAATGAAGAATTTTGAAGGTTTAAAAGCAAAGAAAAATAGGGAAAAAACATAACATTTATCACATAAAAAATTAAAACATGACCAGAAAGCTATTTACAATACATATTCGACAAAAGGTTATTAACCTTAATGTAAAAAGGTAAAGCCCCAAACATCAAAAGATAGTGTGGAGCTGAGAGAAAGAACTCACAATTCACAGAAGAGGAAATACCAATGGCACATAACCTTATAAGAAAAGGGATGACCTTCCTAGTCATCAAAGAGGATGAAAACTGAAATAAGACCCATTTTCTGTTTGCTAAATTCTTAAAGGTTAAATAAAGTTTTTAATACTTAAAGCTAGGATATTATGATAGATCTGTTTGTACATTTCTGGTGTAAATACTTCCTGGTGTATCAGTCTAGAAAGCAACACGCGACATGCATTGAGAGCCTTAAGATATTGATATCCATTGATCCATTAATCTTGCGTTTGGGGCTTTATCCCAAAAAAGAAAAAGCTAAAATTGGAGCAAAGGCTTACATCACAGCCTTATTTACATTAGTGAGCAATTCGAAACAACCTAAATATCCACTCAAGATCTACGAGTATTCGTATGCGGAATGATGTTCCTGGAAGTTTACCTCCCTATACACAGCGTCCTTGTGTACTGCTGTGCTTTCCACACTGTGGAGGTGGTTGTGAAAAATACCTGGTCATTTCCAAAGCCATTGGCACCTTACTGCTTTGCTCATTGGGAACGTGTTATGTGGCTCAGAGGTGAGAGCCCCACTTACCAGGGAAACTTTGGAGCATACATAAAACTGAAAAGAAGAAAAAGACCAGCCAGAAAGACATCCTTAGTCAGACATAGTTAATATTTTAGTATTTTTATTTTTAAACTTTGTTAAACCTATTTCTAGTTAGAGGGGATTTTGCCTGGTTGTCATCCCTCAATAATGAAAAACTTCAAACTGTGCATAGATTATATATGTGTGCACTTGTGGTACATATATATATTATACATTTGCTTTGTATAAAGTGCACTTTTTTCCCCAAATATTTGAGGAAAAAAATAAGGATATGCATTATTTATGGGTAGTATGAATTCCACATCTATATAAATGTTTTAAATTTTTTATTTATGCTTTTGAGTTAAAAGTGTAGCTCTAGAAAGCAATAATGTATCCATATGCAAAATAATACCATGAAATATGTAATTGGTTTTTTATATAAATAAAGAATTGAATTAAAAAATTAAAACAAAAGATTTTTTTTCCTGAAAGTTTGGGCCAAAATATGGTATCTGTGCATGCAACTTTATTCTAATCTTCCAACTTAATACTGCACCCTGAACCTACTCCAACTCATATTAAATTTTTTAAATTTTTATAAAGGTTGTAATTTACCCACAGCCTTTAAAAAACATACTTGCTTTGCAAAGTGAAGTTGGACGACCCAGCTGTGAAATCTGTCTCTGTGGCCCGGACAAGCACGGGGCAGTCTTTTCTGAGTTCGTTCCCAACCTCTCCCACCCTCCCCCAATTCAGGCATTTCACTGTGCTCAGCCTTATCTCTGATCAGCCCCTTCTCCCATTATTCATCGTTCTACATCAGGAATTCACAAGTAAGCAATTTAAGATCCTTGAGTGGACATGCGTTAAAGCCATTTCTGCAGCCCAAACTTCTTCAATCAATAAAAGAATGTCAGAAGTTCTGTAGTCAGATGTTATTAAATTCTAGTATCATTCTGACATTATTTTACACGCTAGCCCCAGTCCTCTCTGTCTGATTGCTGATCTCTGAAGGAAACAGTAAGTGCAAACATAGGCATTTTAAGGGAGTAGGGGTGTTCAAAGGGAATGCTTTCCCAGGCTGTTCCCCTACTGTTTACTGGAAAGACTCATGGGATTTGACAGTTGTAGGTAGAGATTTTCACCAACAGTTTGTTACTGTGACAGCAGAAGCATTATATCCAACTTCATCTGGTGGCAAATTCAAACCTGGTGGAAGGCCATCACTTCACTAGGAATCAGAAAAACATTGCTCTCTGTAACCACGATAAAGGCCCAGAGGATAACAGTGTGGCGTTCCTGCAGACGGCAGGCTGACCTCCTATGCTACATAGAGACAATGTTTCCAAGATGTGTTACACACAAGTCCAGTTTCCTTGGCTTGTGGTAGGTGTTCCTCTAGAAAGTTCATTGCTCAAATGCATTTAGGGAAAGATTCGTTTCAGGACTTTAACATTCTAAGGTGCATTGTGAATTGGTAAGAACAAGTTGTAGCACAGACATTTCTAAACCTCTATCAACATGAAACCTTTCTTCACAGAGACTAGTGTTTCCTAAAGCTTAATTTGGGAAATTCTGTGTTGGGGCTTTGTTGGTGTAGCAGACTCAAATCTTGGTCTATAAACTTAGATACACAAGAAATAGTGTGCTTTATTTTTTGAATATTAAGTTCTGTTTTTAAAGCACCTATTTCTCCCACGTGGCAGCAAGTGTAACATTGACCTATTGGGGGGCTCTGTCCCCTACCTGTTAGCATTGCACCGAAGTTCAAGGCATTGCGTATGTGTCTGCACTTGATCAGTTGTCTCCTGTCTCAGTGCCTAGAAACCACCCTGAGGTCTTCCCTGGGCAACCCTTGAGTCACACTGCTGGAGACAGGGGTGATCTTTTTTCCCCCTTCTGACTCTGTCTCTCTCTACCCCCAAAAGACTTTTTCTGCCTTCTTCTTGATTATAGGTAGCATTGGGTTCTCCAGTTTTATTTATTTATTTATTTATTTATTTATTTATTTATTTATTTATCTATCTATTTATTTTGGAAAGATTTCATTTATTTATTTTTAGAAAGAGGGGAAGGGAAGGAGAAAGAGAGGGAGAGGAACATCAATGTGTGGTTGCCTCACGCTCCCCCTACTGGGAACGTGTCTGCAACCCAGGCATGTGCCCTGACTGAGAATCCAAACGATGATCTTTTGGTGTGCAGGCTGGCACTCAATCCACTGAGCTATACCACCCAGGGCAGTTCTGTGGTTTAATTTTATTTCTTTTCTGAGGGTGTTCTTAGTTTCTAAGAAAAGTATCCCCTCAGCACTTATGTATTTTAAAGAAGGGGATTTACTGACATCCATGTGGGTGGTGCACAGGTAGGGCAAGCTTCACGGCTGGTTTGATCCAACAGTTCAACAGTGTCACCAAGGTACCAGTTTCATTCTTCCTCTGTATGGTGAGGGCTGTGATACAATGTTGATCCTAAGATCTGTTCCTTTGTTGGAGGAAAACGGTTGATGTGATTCCAGGCTTTATATTTACATACCACATCCTCCACAGGGAGAGAGAGACACTTGGCTTTGGGTAGTTTCTCAGAATCTGAAGAATCCTTTTCTCCTAATTACTTCCATCAAACCTCTCTTAACACCTTATTGCCCTTCATTAGATGCCACATGTTCATTAAAATTATTTTGAAATATTTTATACATGTAAAAAATATGCACAGCATGTAAGGTATATGAAGAATAATGTAATGCAAACCCAGGCACCTACCTACCTACCACCCAGCTTATAAAGAGAGTATTACCGGTTCTATTGGAGGCCCTTTCCATGCCTGCCTAGCTGTGCCTTCCACATTCACTACCAGAGGTAAGATTTCTTCAGGTTTATTGATATCTTTCCTATGTAACTTTCCTCATATATTCCTAAACAATATATTGTTTAGTCTTGTGTGATTTTGAATTTTATATTAATGATATCATCTATGTGTATTCTTCTGCAGCTTGCTTTTTTCATTCCCATGGTTTATGAGATTTGTCTCTGTTGATGAATGAATCTATTTATTCATTTTCACTGTGACATAGCCTTTCATCATGTAATTAAACCACAGTTTATTCATCTGTCTCCTGTTGATGGACCTTCACACTGACTTCACTTTGAGGCCCTCAGGAATAATGCTGCCAAAATTCTCGGATGCACTCCAGAAGGGGTTCTCAAAAGTACATATATATTTATAACATTGCTGAATGCAATCATGCACACTTTTAATGTTACTAGATAATGCAAAATTATTTTCTAAAAGAGAATAAAATTATTTGCAATATGAGTAGAATATAAGAAATGCTATCATTCTACATCTTTTCCAAATATTTGATTTTGTCAGAATTTTAAATAGTTGACAAATTGACCTATGAAAATTGTGGTTTATGGTTCAGTCAATTTACTTTATTCACAAATTACTTAGGTTGAGGGGATTTTTGTTTATTTGTATTTTTATTTCATCTTTTATTAATGATCTGTTCACGTCTTTTGCCCATTTTGCTTTTGGGTTGTTATTCTCTTCTAAATTGACTTGAAGTTTCTATATATTCTGCTTACTAATCCAGTGTCAGTTATTTATACTGCAATATCTTCTTCCAATTTGCAATTTATATTTTCACTTTTAAACATAATGTCTCTTAATAAATTTTAAAAAATGTTAAGATGGTTGAATCTATCAAACTATTGCTTATGATGTATAGTTTGGTGTCTTATCATAAAAATTATTTCCTACTCCAACTTTTACACACACAGAGACACACACGTGTGTTTAATTAGCCTGGAGTGAAGGAGGGTCCTATTTCATTTGCTTTTTGAATGTGGTTATTAATTATCTCGGCACCATTTATCTGTCGAACTTTCATATACACGGAGATTCATTTCTGGGCTCTCTGGCTCCCATTGGTCCGCTTGTCATTGTGTCAGTACCGACCGCACTGTCATCGGCTTCAGTACCTTTAAAATAAGCTTTAGATCTGATTAAGCAAGTCTCTTCCCACCTCCCACATCCTGTATCTGGTTCTTCAGAAATGTCTTGGCCATTCTTGGCCCTTGCTGTTCTACATAAATTTTATAATTGGCTTGGAAATTTCCAATATTTTTATTGAAATGCATTGAAATTATAGATTTAAGGGAAAATTAGCCTCTTCATGATTTTATAACAGTGAGTCTTTCTATGTCTTTGTTCGTATTTTAAAGTCTTTGCGTCTTTAGTTGCTATTATAAATGGTGTCTTCACTATCGCATTTTCTCCAACTATCCCTGGACATTCTTTTTTTCAATGGAATGTAGTGTTTACATAAGACAAGAAGAGCCTTTGATATCTGATCACTTCTACTCTTTGGCCCAAGGCCTGGAGCCGGAGAAGATGGGAAAAGATAAAGGGAGAACAATACAGTTTAAAAGGAGTTTTAGTTAATTTGCCTGCCGCACTATATGACCTTATCAAGCCTCACCTTTTGAGGAAGGTACTATATTTTGATGTCAGGTAAATCAAAGTTTAGAGAAGCCAAGGAATTTGTTCCAAGTCACATAGCTAATGTGTTTATGGCAAGGCCAGGATTTAAAACTAGGTGAGTTTTCACTCCAACATGGTTGTACTCATCACACCATGCTTTCTTTCAGGCAAAAACAATGTTCAGAATTTTTTAAGCACCACGTGCAGTGACCAGAATGTATAATCCATTCTATAGCCCAATGTATGTGACACTCCACCCCCCCAAAGTCAGCAGAAGTCTGACAGCACTTGCCCTCCTCCTCTCGTCGCTGTGGCTGGCCGAGGCGTGCAGGTGCTCCCCAGAAGAGAGCCGCACACCTGAGGAAGCAGATATCCCCGGCATGCTTCTCCCCGACTACATTTCAAAGCGCAGAGCCAGGCTGGGGAACAGATACTGTGAAGCAGACTTGCGTGTGGTGCAGAGCCTTTTAATATTTTCTTAAACAGTCAGTGATTGAAAACTCCGATAACAACTCAAGTAAAAGCTTATGACTGTGAAAATTCTCCTCTGTGGATTCGACTAGAAAAGATTCTCTGCTGAATATGGTCTGGATGCCTGAGCCCAGTGTTCTTTGGTAAGAAAATTACCGCAAGTCATCTTGCCATCTGCGATCCTCACGGGGGGAATCCGCTGCTGGAAGACACAGTTGTTATCAATCAACCTCCCCCATCCAACAGGCCTCGGGAGCTTCGGCGGTCTTGCTGGAGAAGAGACGGAAAGAGGCGCCTTTTGTGGGAAAGAGATGTCAATGTGAGAAACGTCCAAACCGGGGAGCATTTTTATGAGATGATTTGAGCCAAACTGAGGACAACTGCCGGGAAGCAAAATCTCAACGGACTGCGAAAATGCTCCGGAGAATGGCAGTTAGGCGCCTTATTTTATACATTACAAGCAAAGGAGGGGGTGGAAGGGGTTACAGGAAATCTGTCCATTGGTGATAGATTAGGGAGGTGGGAGAAAGAAAAGCAGGGGGAGAATCTCTGGGATTTGATAAAAAGTAAAAGGAATGAACGACATATTACTTTTACATTGGTGGGTATAGAATAGGTAACAGTGAACAATTAACAGGACAATAACAATAAGGAGATTTGTGGTTTCTGCCCTAGTATGATAGTTGCACTTTGAAGGGTCCAAAGAAAAGGAAATTATTTTGATACTTTGATATTCCAAAGGTATGTTATCAGGTGTATTACTGTAGATGCAAAAAAAGAAAAAGGCAGCAGACAGGATCAGTTGAGGTGCAGACTGACCTTTGTTAGGGAAAAATACCACCGTAGGACACAACTGCCCGCCACGAACTGCCTGCGGTTAGAAAGTTTTCATTCCGGGCCGCCCTGTGTGCTTACCGTAGGTCTCTGAGCTTGTAAGGCCACATGTAGGCCTCCCCGTGCTTGTCAGGTGTAGTGTGTGGCTCCTTTTTCGTCCACAGAGATGACTGCAGCTCTTGATGGCTTGTCAGTGGCAGGTAGTGCGTACAAGGACGTGAGAGGCCGGCTTCAGCTGTGGCATTGGGAGGAGTGTCTGCCAGCGGCTGTCCAGCTTTCTGGGGCAGCAGCCGGTCCTCAGCGGCCATTGCCCCAGCCGTCTCCCTGCTTGGTCGAGCCAGATCACCACTCTGCCACCTGCAGCAGGCGAGCCGACCTCAGGAGACTCAAAAGCAGAACAGGAAGAATCAGGAAGAAAGTTGCCACAACTTCATAGGGATCTTCTTCACAGATGTAACTTGAGACATATACCTATAGGTCGTTCAACCAGAGCAGTTCTAAGTGTTTTCCTACCATCAAGACAGAGTAAATGTTTTTTTTTTTTTTTTTCCTGTCTCTCCTCCTCTCTTTCTTGCCTTTCCCCTCACCCTACTTCTTTCCTCCCTCATTCTCTTTTTCATTCCTCCGCTCCACTCCCTTCTCCTCCCTTTCTCCTTCTTTCCTCTCTTCGGTCTCTCCCTTCTTCCACCCCACCATTTATGTTCTGAGTCAGTGATGCCAAAGTAGATAGTTGGAAAAGATTTCAGAACTCCTATTTATGTTTGTTTTATTTCATCTGTTGTGTATGTCTACTTTGTGTGTGAATAAACTGAGGATATGTTCTTAAAATATGTACTGCTAATGAAATAAATACTGGAGACGGCAGCTCTCAAATGTTTCTGTTTTCATCCCAGAACTAGTGCGTCCTTTCCAGTTTTGATTGTTGGATTATATTTCTTGTATGGTACTTTTAGTATTTATTATTTTTTGGTAAATGAATACCTAGGGTGCCAGTTTGGGAGCTAACTTCATAACCGTTTCAGTCAGGGGCGAGCACCGTGACGTTCTGTTGGCAAGCCCCTTTCTGCTGCCGCGAGGGACAGAAGATGGAATTGGATGTGCCGTGGCTAGTGGCAGGGGTTTGTTTGTACGATCACAAAGGATTCTTGTAATAATTCAGTGCAATAATGGGCATGGGATTGAAAATGAAGTAAGGTTAGCTGTTATCACCATTATTATTATTACTATGTGCCTGGTGCAGGACAAAGATTTGGGCTCACATCCACCTCTGTTCAAATCCAAGCTCAGTTCATTGCTAGCTGTATAAATTTGGGCAAGTCACTTTATTCTATTTCAGCCTGTTTCCTGTAAAATGGGATCAATAATACCCATTTACAAGTTTGTCATGGAGACAAATGAGATAATATGTGAAATCCCCTGACACAGAGTAGATGCTCACTGAATATTGCCTTCCTTCTCACCCAAATCTGGGCCCCATGGTACGCATGTATGAATGCATGCAGATCAAACTTTAATCTAATGCTTCCTTTGGGCCATGCACTGTTCTAAGCATCTTATAAATTTGGCTCTTTGATATCTAGTAACCCTTTGAGTACTTACCATTTTTACCCCATTTCACAGATAGGAAAGCTAAAGCACAGAGGTTTAATAAATTGCCCAACACCACATAGATCTGCCACATGGCAGAGCCACTAATTGATATTTGTGTGAAGAAACCTTAATGTGAGCTTTCTTTCCTTTTAATTGAAGATATTATTATCTTGAGATATTGCCTAGAAATCAGTGTAGATTTTTCTCTTGACTCTGCAAATTTTCTCTCTTAGAAGCTGTAGGAAAACACACGGGGGATCAAATGCATACCTAATTATGAGTTTATTTTCTGTGGTAGTGGAGAGAAGGGGTGGGTGCATGCCGTTAGACACATTCTCCTTCGGCGCCAGCCTGAGGGAGGCCTCAGAGTGCAGCGCCTGCTGCTCGTCAGCACTGAGGCTGGCCAGACAGAGATGCCTGCAGCCTGCGGGGGACAGGCCGTGCCAGCCACTCCAGCAGCGCGCCTGCTCCTCATCTGCACAGAGCGCACACAGTGTTCACAGGCCCACAGATGGCACTTCAAGTGGGGCCCCGTTTCCTGGGAAAAGTGTCGGAAAGTGAAACCTGGCCCACAGACAGCACCGTTCTGTTTAACCAGACTCTGCAGCTGGGTCCAGAGGATAAAGAGTACAAACCGGCCCCAAGCCCCTTCCCAGTCCTTGGGAAGGCCCCAAACCTCACTTTCTACTCAATTATACTGCCTGTCTAGGAGTTTTCAAGAAAAATGTGTACTCATGTGGCCTTGATTCATTGTTATTTAAGATCGTTAATATGCTTTTAGGCATCATTGACAGTAAGGAAAGGGAGGAACAAACATATACTGAGGACATGCTAAGTGCCAGGTGCCCAGGTCAGCTTGATTGATGATACCCGAGCAGCAGAAATACCTTCAAATAGAAATGGGCAAGGTAGGAAAAGGTTAATGGAGAAACTAGGGTGAATGGAAATAGAAATGAAAATAGGAGGAGCCATCTAAGTCTTTTTGATTCCAAAATCCATGTCCTCAAGTCAGCTGAGGTGATTGGACACAATGTATAATCGCTTTGTGTGAGGAGACAAAAATATAAATTATGTGCGTTGCTCATCCTTTCTTCCCTTTTCCCTGCCGAAGGAGTTCTGGCTTCATCGTTTTTCCTTTCCTTCCTTTCCTTCTACCTTGAGAGATTGGTTGTATCAAACTTTTGAGTTGGGTTTCAGGAGGGAGGCCGGAGGGGGCAAGAGGCTTACGGACATAAATACATATTCATATTTGTATGTGTATTTATATTTTTATATATATAAAATTTTACATGTGATAAATACCTAAACACTATAAGATGAGGTTATACCATATTTAATCTTTTCTTATCTGTTTTAAACCTTCAAGTTTATTATGAACATTTCTTTTTTAATAAAGATTTTATTTATTTATTTTTAGAAAGAGGGGAAGGGAAGAAGAGAGAGAGGGAGAGAAACTCAATGTGTGGTTGTCTCTTGCATACCCTCTACTGGGGACCTGGCCTGCCACCCAGGCATGTGCCCTGACTGGAATCAAACCAGCAACCCTTTGGTTCACAGGCACACGCTCAATCCACTGAGCTACACCAGCCAGGGCTGAACATTTCTCACACCAAAATGTTTAAAACTACAATATCATTTTTACTTACTTATTTTTTAAAAACTGAATTTATTAGGGCGACATTGGTTAATAAAATCATACAGGTTTCAGGTGTGCGGTTCTGTAGGCCGTCATCTCTATACTGTATTGTGGGTTCACCACCCCAAGTCAAGTCTCCTAACAGCATTTACCATCTCCTACCTGCCCTCGCCTCTCTTTCCCTCTGGTAATCACCATGCATCACTTTTAATATGATGAAAACTCTATACTAAGTATATGCCAATATTTGACTATTGGATATTTAGATCTTTTCCAGTTTTTAGCTTTATCAACAGTACTGCGGTGACATAGGGAAAATATTTTAAATGGCACGAATTCCTGTTTCTCAGGAGAAAGCTTTATTGTGGTTTTTTGTTTTGAAGTCGGAGGAATTATCTGTGTTTTCAAACTAATTTCTTAAGGCCCTGGAGTCATTCTCGTGGCAGTGTCCCATGGGAAACACCTGGTGTGAAACCTGCAGATGTGGCATTTGTTTCCACGGGCTTCCCTCTTGCCACGCCCCCTTCGGTGACCCATGCCGGCCGCGGTACCCCAGAGCACCCAGGACACTGTGGGAAGACCACTGAGCTCGGAGCTAGCCTTGTTTCTCTATGGTGTTGTTCTTTGCTGATGTTACACAGTGCTGAAAGTTTGTTTTTCCTTTGAAAGGAGGAAACTCCATTTTTTTTTTTTCTAACTCACATTGTGTTCTGGTATACCACTTTACCAGCTGAATTAATAATTATTATTTTTATTTTCTTATCTACTTATATATAATACAGCATTATATTTAAACAGTCTCAGACACAGTCCGGCAGTCTGGGGCGGAGCTCACTGAAGTTATTATGTGTATCTGATCAGGGACATGAGGTCCATTCAGTGACATTTGCCCCATCAGCTGAGGGAAGGCACAATTGATCAGGACCTACCATATCTCCTAGAAATCAAGAATAAGAAGAATATCGAACAGTCCTTCTTCATGTCTTATTCCTTTTGATCTTCTGCCTTAGGTGTGGGTTTGAGGTATTAACTTCACTCATCCCGTTATGATTTCAAATGGTCATATATTTTTTTCCTCATCAAAGCTCCATCCTTCCCATGTTTTCTGTATTTCTTCCATGGTGCTGAGACAGGGAGGAGGACGGAAATAGGAATACAGGCATCAGCCTTAGTGCTTTCATTGTGATTCTTTTGTTTGTGCCCTTGAAGGTGAACCTCAGATCGAGGGTGATCACAGCTAGCTCACAAAATAAATAGGTGACATCTTTTCTTCAGATGTTGGGACTCCAACTGGAAATTTCACATATTGAGCCTAACTTAGAGACCTCACGTGACCGTGCAACAGGGAACCTTCATGAATATGTTATTAGAAACCTGATCTCTTTGTCACTTATCCTTTCTGTGTCCTTGCTTGTTGGAAGATGGGAATTTCCTGAGTGGTTCAAGCCAATGGAAATGTCAGACAACTGAGTTAGATATGCATCGGATATTGAAAGGACATAAGTTTATGCTTTTAAGTATTAGCATTATTAGATTTATAATTTTAATTTTTTCCTCTAGTCTCAGGTAAGGTGAATCGTTGACAAGCCTTTGAGACCAGAAGGAAATTAGAAGGGAAATACGTGTAGGTAACACCAAAGGCTCAGAGAAGGAGATCCACTAGCAAATATAAGTAAGTAAGAAGAGGACAATATTGAGGCAAAAACGGGCAAAAAGAAAGGGTTTGGGTCCAGAAATGGTCAAATAATCCTACCAAAAGTGAGAAATCTTCTAAAAACAGCACACTGGACATAATTTTTATTCTGCAGGGGCCAAGAAAAATATATGGGAAAGTATGATTGAAACAGGGAGGATTTAGTTGTTTTCAAAACTTTAACAAGCAAAAAAAAAAAAAAAAAAAAAGGCTCTTTTTTTTGGTCCAATTAGTAGCATTAAGATAAATGTAATGTGCTGGCTTCCTGGGATTTGTGCCTTTAATTTATAAGTTTTGCTGATAAAGAAGAAAGTCAATTTCATTTTATTTTATTTCACAGGGAGATAGCAAAAAGCTTAGGGATTTATTTGGAGGGTAGAGGGCTTTTTAATTAGGACTATTATGGAAACAAATTAAAGAACCAAATATCAACCCCGAAAACTATCTTTTAGAGGTGGAATGTGGATGATGGCTAGCTTGGAGACAGATGATCATTAAGGATTCTCATGTAAGGTTCCTAGGTCTTCCCAGGCCAAGGTGGTCAAATCCGGTTGCTCCTGACGCACACCGAGTGCCTGGCCTGCCGACCCCGAGCAGGCCAATCAAGCTTTATTGTGCGTGAAATGCCAAGGTGTCCTTCGTGATGGTGTGTGTGAGTCATGTCACAACAGGGTTGCAGTACATGTTTGTGGATAGGGAGATAAATGGCCACCCATCCTGTGGCTTTCAACCAGCTGTTCTCCCAGTAAGAGCGGCAGGAAACAAGGCCAGGACAGGATCACAGGGGTCCAGCCTGAGGCTTCAGCTGCATCCCCAAGGCAGATGTCGAGTGGACCAGACCTGGCCTCTTGGAGATCTCCTCGTGACTAACCTATAACTGAAGTGGGCAGAAACACCTACTTAGCTTCTTTCTATTCTGAAGCTCTTGCCAGAAGCTTAGATCTTAACATTCCAGCATAAGGACAAGTGCCGCCACCTTAACCTGTGAGAAGTAAAAGAGTGTGAAGAAACCGAGTATCATTTGCCCCAAAGCTTAGAGCAGAAGTAGACTCCATGACCTGGCCTACACTCTTCTAGACTGAGAAAGCAGGGCCAGTCCCCTGTGTGTGTGCGCCGCGGGTATAGGTATATGGACAGAGAGAGAGAGAGACTCTGACTGCAGGGCCCAGTGCCTCAGGACCACGATAATTTTAGGGGCACACAAACATGTTTTTTATTTTTTGAATCAGGAAAAAAATTGAATATAACAATAATAATGAATATACAATAATGGAACCACCCTGGGTTATAGTTGCCTCTATACCGATGCTGCCATTAAATGTGTTTACACAAGGCAGGAGCCCATGAGGGTAAAAACTCCGAGGGCCCACGAAATTCGTAATGCCGGCCTGACTGACTGCACAACCACGGGAGAGGCTCAGAGGCAGACAGACAGGACAGAGAGAGGACGCTACAGGAAGATACACAGAGTGTGTCACGCCCACAGGGAGAGACAGACAGATACGCCCGTGCACACATGCACACAGAAACAGCCTGGCAGATGCAGGGAGAGGCAGGGGGAGTGAGAGATGCAGTCCGAGGTATCACAGGGCACATTCGTTAGAAGGGTTTGCTGTCAGCTTGCTCTGATTTTTTTAGCTTTCCAGGAGCAAAGGTGTCTGAAGAGTTACAGGCCTCTCTAACCACTCCTTTATCCACAGCCACAGAGAACCAGGTGAGAGAGAAGGACCTCCTTTAGCCCCATGCTCCTGGGTACAGGGAGTCCCAAGAAAAAGGGTTGTATCTGTCTCTGGCCTTGACCTTGGGCTGCATTCCTCTTTGAAGGTAGAATGAGATGCAATGGCCTTTCTCTTCCTCCGAAACTTGTCTCAGTCATTGCTATGAAGCCACCGACCTCATGCTTTCGGCTATGCTTAAGCCAAAGCAGCTGGGAGTTGCAAAATCAAGATTGGGTGAGGGCAGGAAGTACCCCACCTTGAGCTGTAGGAGTACTGCCTTGAATGTGAATGTACCAGGGAAGTGAGACTATTGGAACATGGAGACCTTGTCGCTTCATTCTAAGTCACACAATTCCATTTCACGTCTATTGTCTCTGGAAAATAGGGTTGGAGATTGTGTATAAAAAGACCCCGTAAGATAAACACCATTTTAAAAACCTGACAAGAAACCCCAGTGAAATGAAATAATTTACACTAAAAAGTATAATACTTCACTCTGCTCTGAATTCTGGTCTTCTAATCTTGGCAGAGATGGTTGTGGGAAGAAATCGATAAGAAAAAAAGAGAGAGAGAAAAGTTATCAATCCAGGCCAGCTTGTCCTTCCCACCTTTCAGGGCCGAAGAGGAAGCACTGGGCAGTGGGTATTTTGGAAAACATACCAGCCTTGAGGAGGGACGGCTCCCATGTCCTTGACTGTGGAAAGTGTTTTTAGGTGGAAGTAATTTCTTACTTTGCACAAATGATCACAGCACGCATCTATCTGTAAATTCAGTCCTAGCTACTGTCCGACACCATTATGGAGATAATTCGCTCAACTAAGACGGTAAGCGCAGTTGAAGAGATAATTTATAAGTTTGTTTTTTGCCAGGTGTCAGTTATTTTTCTGCCATTTGTCAAAGCAACAGCAGAGTGCAAGAAGGTGTATAAATCCCATCAGACATGGGTGGACATGGGCACATTAAACTGAGTCCTCTTCCTGCCCCCCAAGCTCACTGAAATTACTTTGGATTCATTTTTACAGGTGTTAGAAGCTCATCTATTTACAGGATGAAGTTTGTTTAGGATTAACTGGTAGCAGCAGGTTAATTGAAGAGTGACTGCATCATCTCTAGCCCGAACCACAAGCCTCTAAAAGCAAGCCTGCTCTGTGAGCATCACGTGAGATGTACACAGTGATGCCATAGGAATTTAGGCCCTGTTAGAAGTGAGTCCACTGAGGGAGTGTTCTTTGTCCACACCGAACAGATATAGAGAGTATCTACCAGTTTCTTCTTTCCTGATTACAGGCACTTTTTGTATACAGGGTCTGGCGGAAGTAATGTCTGCTTGAGTGTGGTTGGTAGGGTAATAATATGGGCGTAATAATTTATAGTTTCAATTTGAACATTTCACCTAAAATGTCATATGGTGTGCTTGAGTGTGATATTGTTGTTACAGAATTACATGCTTATGATTTTGTAATAAGAGTTTGTAATGAAAAAGGGGCATTATTTGTGCCAGACCCTGTACAATAAAAAAGTGTTTTACAAACACTAGAGTAGCTAACACTCTTCGAAGTGTGCCACATTTAATTGTTACAACAAACTTTGAGGTGATGACACTGCTGTTCACCCAGTTTCACAGATGAAGAGACAGAAGCACAGAGATGTTGAGTAGCACATCCAGGGCCACACAGCTTGTGCGCAGCAGGGCTGGTGTTAGTCATCAGCGTGTGCTCCTAGTACCCCCATCCCACTGCCGTCTGCAGCAGCAGCACAGGCCGTTACTACTCCAGTCTCTGTGGGAGGATATTTGTTCATTATTCGACTGATGGGGCAGCCTCTTCTGCTTCCTAGAAGTTTTATCTGCTACTTTTTCACCTTCGGGCCTAAGCTCTGACTGTGGTCTAGAAGCTTTGGGGAAAAGGAAGGTATAAAATCCCTATGGAGGCGTGGAACTGAAATGTTGATTATTTTATCTTCTCCAACCTTATATCCAGTGATAATTTTTTTTTAAGTCCTGTGGTCCAATTTCTGCTCTCAGAGTGACCAAAACAATGCTTTCCCCCACATCTCTTCATAGATGTTTTAATATGCACATTATAAATAGCAAACCACGTCAGACCCTAGTGCCCCAAACATGCCAGCCTATCAGTCACTCTGCTGGCCTCAGAAAAGCACCTAGAACTGTAAGTCCCAGCCAGTCCTTCCCCTCTGGGAACAGAGGTCTAACAGAGAGAATGGCCCGGCCAACTACCAAGCCAACCCTGACTGCAAAGAGATTCAGATGAGGGCACATTCCACAAATGCTACAGAAGCTCAAACGAAGGAGAAATCAGACCTGGCTGGGTGTGTGAGGGGATCTCCAAGGAAGGGCAAGGTGTGGGCGTGTTGTCCGTTGGAGAGGAGATTGGATTTGAAGTAGACCCTCAAAAGCAGAGTGGACTTAGATGGCCAAATAAAAGGGAATTTCAAGTACAGAGGAGTGTGAGCAAGCCTCTGGAAATATAAGATGTAGGCAATAGGCAGAACCAGGGAAGAGAGCAGTGTTTTGGGAGTCCCAGATAATAAGGTTGGGAAGATAATAACTGCCCCTGGCTCCTCTACAGGGAGCAGGAAAATGAACATGTCATACTTTGCTAATTGGTGTAGGGAAGGATGAGTCAAAAAATCTGATTTCGTGTGTGGCGTGTCTTCACCCTCCAAAGTATGCCTCATGCTGTTGTATGTTCTCATGTTGTCCTAGAAGCTATGTTTTTAAGTGCCATGAGCTACAATAAAAACAGGTTTCTTTTTTCCTTCCACTTGTGTTCTTGAAGCCTATGTTTACGGGAATGCATGTTACGTGCACTGTGGTGTGTTACCTTTAATCTCACCTCTATTTGCTCCTACGCTTTGGAAAGGTGATCGTTTCATTTGAGATAAAATTCACGGATCTCTGCCTGTGAGGCAAAGTATTGTCCTCAGGCATTTTGGGGCACGCTTTCTCTGGGAGGCAGTGTGGGTACAGGTGGACGTCAGACGGGGTCAGGATTGCAGCTCTGACACTTATTACTGTGGAACCCTGGTAAGTGCTTCGCTGCTCTGTGCCTCTGATTTCCTTCGGTTTTGGATGACTAAGTGTGCTCATTCAGGTCCGGCGCTTTAAGCAGCACCTCATCCATGGTAATGAATGGTTAGCTTAGATCAGGTGTTCTAAATAGATACACGTCCATGGAATGACCACTCCATTATTTACTTAGTCACCCCACCTTCTAGTAAATATTTGCTGTTTTTATTTTTTTTCTTTTACCACAGCTAAGAATGCTGCCTCTTTGGGTATGTGGGTGCATTTCTGTAGCCACTCTTTGACACAAATATTATCTCACAGCAAAGGAGACCGAGGCCCGGAGAGGTTACACAGGTAGTGAGCAGCAGGTTGAGGACTAGAACCGAGTCTTTTTGTTCCAAATTCAAGTTTGACGGGGTTTCTTTCCCTCCCGTTCCACAGCTACTTCACATTCTCCCAAAACTGGAACATCTGCACTTGGTAACCTATTCCCTAATACAATTATGTGTCCATTAATGATGGGGATACATTCTGAAAATAAGGTGTTAGGTGATTTTGTCGTGCAGACATTGTAGAGGTCATTTACACAAACCTGACGACAGGAGCCTACTACCTCCCGGGCTTTGTAATGCAGTACCGCCTCCTGCTCCGACACTACAAACCTATAGGGCAGGCTCCCGCCCGAGGTGCTGCAGGCAGTTGTAGCGCAACTGCAAGCACTTGCGTATCTAAACGTATCTAGATACAAAAAGGTACAGCAAAAAGTACAGTATAAAAGATGAAAAACGCTACACCTGTACAGGGCACTTACCATGCACGGAGCTTGCAGGACCGGAAGTGGCTCTGGTGAGGCAGTGGGTGAGTGGGGAGCGAGTGTGAAGGCCTAGGACATCACTGTGCACTACTGCAGACTTTGCAAACACTGTCCCGCAAGTCCTCTCCCTGCTTCCTTCCAACAGGGTGAGAAATAGAACATCGAAGCTGCCGGCACCGCTCCATGAGCAGAGGTGTGGGCCGGGCTGACGGGAAGTATTGAGGAGCACTTAGGTGGGTAAGGAATATGTCACCGTAATAGTGACCGCCCAGAGGCAGTGAAAAGTGGCCTGAGGATCAGTAGGAATAAGAAATCAAGTTGGGGAGATAAGGGAACATAGGTATTGTCACAGCAGTGCAGTTTTGCCTATTGCAAGTGGGAACTGTGGTCAGATTAAGGAATTTGTGATATTGGTTAAAAAAAAAAGATCTTTAACATGAGAGTGTGGAACTCAGGACTTAATATTTTGACTTTGGAAATTAGTTTTTGGTTCCATTGACCCTATCTGACACAAAGGGCTCTCTCCGACGTTGAATCGATAGAAAAATATAAATGTTTTACATTACAATCTGAAAATGTTTCCCAAGTACAGGGCAGGCTGGCCCCACATGACCACAGAGAAAGCTTTTACTAAGGTGGCAATGGCAGTTAATACCTGTTAAGGTAGCTCCTGTGGACCTGTGTCCCTGTACAGGATCTTAGGTCCTCAACAAAGAATTCACCGCCATGTACTGAAAACCACCTAGCTAGAGTGGGAGGGCTGTATCACCCCTGAATATGTAGGGCAGGGGGACAGGCTGCTCTGTGCTGACCCAGGTCAGGGGTGACTGATTGGATGTCATCTGAGCACTCGGAGTTGGGGTGCTGTGAGAGGGAGTCTGTTACCAAGGCCCACAGATGTCGCTCCTGTTCGAGGAAAAAGAACTCCTGCACCACATACCCTCCCATTTCTTACTGGAAGTTCAGCTCCATTATAATCTTCTGGGACCCCCGTTGCACACGCGGCCCGCCGTTGACCGAAGCATCGTTATAAAGCTCCTGGCTCTCTGGCATTCTCGTGGCATTACTACACACACAGCTGTCCCACACCTGCTGCAGCTCTTCTCACTTCCCGTAGTGTTTCAATAGAACGTCTGCTGTGCGATCCCTGCAGAAAGGTGGCTTTCGGGAGGAGAACAGCCCTGTGTGAACAAAATAGGGTCGGGGGGAGACTGTGCAGAATGCTGGGCCTGCCCTGTTTACCAAGCCATTGTGCCAAAGCAGGCAGTTTTATCCACCCATGGCCGAAATTTGAAAGCTCTGGCAGAGAAGCGTCAGGATGAAGCGACACTTGCGTGATTAAGGCAGAGGGTACTGTACTTAAGAGGCTGGAGAATAATAACCTATGGACACTGGCTTGTTTTGAGCAGGAAAGGAAGAGATGGATATACGAGTACTCTATCTTACTTTAAAATTAAAAAAAGATTCCTAGCCCCTACTAAAGCTTAAATTTCAGAGAACCCTAGCTGCTCTTTGATGAGATTTCTTTAATAAATATATTTTTACAATGGCATATTAAAAGAGTCTCTAAATTAAAATCTCTGAGTTCACCATTGGAGGAGCTGCAGATCAGGGTGGTCGGACCAGCCCTTTCATCCTCGGCTGATTAAGGCTGATTCCGGCCCGGAGCCAGCATGCCACCTCCATATGCTCCCCCAGCTGAGGGGGCGCCCCTACAGCCTGCCAGAGAGGACGCCAGCTGGGGTAGATCCTGGCAGAGAGCACGGAGCCTGGCGAGCTCATCGTGGCCTTGCTGCCCCAGTCCAAGCGGACACTCCCCTGGACCCAATTAGCAGATTGCAAATAGCATCCTGGTGTGCTTCGACCACTAAGTTAGAGAGGAACAACAGACATGAAAGAATTAAGTAGGAAAGAACATTTTGGATCTGGAAGGAGCAAGTTGCTTGTCAAAGTTGTAATGAACCGAAACAAAATAAGTTGCTGCTCCTTAAGCCTTTTTTTTTTTTTTTAACACTGATGGGGTTCATTAGCTGAGGAAAAGCATCAAAATTTCTTTTTCCAAAAGAGAAAATAAATACTTACTGTTCCCGTGTTCGATATCTTATTTAATATAACTAAAAAAAAGATTTAATAGAAAAAGGAGGGAGTCATTAATTTTAGAGTCTGCAAGAAATAAAAGTGAAAAATGATCTGCTGATTGGTGATACGCAATTTTTTCCTTGAACGTCTTCAATAATGTGTGAATGTCACATTACATAACACTTACAATGATTAAACCAGAAGATGAAATAAGATAGGGTATATCTCGTGTTCTCCCCTTGACTAGTGGACAACTCTTCTAATCAATCTCTCTGGGCTTGCAGCCTTAAATTGAATAAGTAGTGTTATTGGGGGAGATTTATCGCCACAAGACCTAGCAGTCTCCCTGAGGAAACCTTACAGTATCATTCTGAGAAGCCTTCAAAATAATCCCTGGGATTTTTATTCATTGTAGCCTGTCACAAAACCTCACCTGAACTGGTAATGAGTAGTGAATCTTCTCAAGAACTTAATAGTCTGACAGCAACATTGAAAATGGGCAGTGGTTGGTATCCCGTCTCTTGGGAAGTTAAGGCATTCTCAGTCCTAATTTAAGATTATTTTGCTAGAAATGGTGGCTGCACCATAATGGGCGATTAGGCACTGATCGCCCTGGTACTGAGAAACGCTCACGAGAAAACAGCACCGGGGGCAGCCCTGCACAGAGCAGGTATGT
Source organism: Desmodus rotundus (assembly GCF_022682495.2). Lineage (NCBI taxonomy): Eukaryota > Metazoa > Chordata > Mammalia > Chiroptera > Phyllostomidae > Desmodus > Desmodus rotundus. The sequence continues at coordinate 54,294,478 of NC_071389.1, forward strand.
GGACACCCTCATGAACTGTTTGTGGAAAGAATGCGTGAGCTGGTAACCTTGCGCTCTCTTCTCCTGTATGTACTCCCCGTGGCTGACGTCCTGACCCTGGGTGTGTGAGTACCATCACATAGGACTGGCTTATTTACTACACTTTTTAAAGGCAATACCCTGCCACAGATTGAACCAGTAGCCTGGAATAAAAGTTGAAAAGAGGTTTTTTACTTCCCCCCTCAGCTTTATTGAGGTATAATTGAAAAATGAAATTGAATATATTTAAAGCATATAACAGGATGATTTGATAATACACATACATTTTGAAATGATTATCAAAACAGGTTAATTAACACACCCATCACCTCACATAGTTGCCATTTGTGTATGTGTGTAAAAAACATTTAAGACCTATATTTTTTTAGAAAATTTCAAGTATATAATCCAGTATTATTAATTATGCTGTACATTACATCCCCAGAATTTATGCATCTCATAACTGGAAGGCTTGTCTGCTTGGTCAAGCATCTTCCCATTTTGCCCGTCCCCAGCCCCCCGGGAGACACTATTTTACTCTTCGTTTCTTAGTTTGACTTTTTTGTTTCTTGTTTTTAGAGTCCACATTTAAGTGAAGTTATACAGCATTTGTCTGACTTATTTCACTTAGCATATTGTGCTCTAGGTTTATCTGTGTTGTCACAATAGCAGAATTTCCTTCTTTCTCCTGGCTGAATAATACACTATTGTGTGTGTGTTATTTACCCATGTTCTTTATTCATCCATTGATGCACACTTTAAAAAGGAGGTTTAATTTAAATCACCCAATATGGGATTTCCCTTTCAAAGTCATCAGTAAGCCTTTGCGTGCCTACTTCTTCCTTTGGAGTGTTCACTTCCTTCCAAAGCAGCCTATTGGTTACTGGACCACGAGCGCGAGTCTGTACCTGTCTCTGTCTGTACCCCACATCTTGATCATCCTGAGGCATAGTAAACATCCTAGAGACACTTTCTGATATGTGAAACGACGTTACTGATCAGAGGTCAAACTCTACCTCCCTGCACTTCCACTTGATAGACCTAATTCTGTCTTTTGCTCAAAAAAGAATGTGCCTTGTCTTTCTTTCATGTGATGATTTTGACAATCAATTCTCAGATTTTCTCTGCTCCAGATTAATCACTAATCCCCTCAATTATTTCTTTTCATTAGCAGCTGTGTCTACCATTTTGAACTTCCTGGTCACTAAAACCTAAGGTCTGTTTTTCTTTCAACTACTATCCAAGAAACATTGTCACCCATTTTTATTACAACAATGTTTTTTTTTTTTAAAGCTGCATGTATGACCTTTTCCACGGTATCATTGCCAAATTTAATCACTGGTTTTTACTCATCTTTCTACCTTATTGAGAGATTTTCAAATGCTGATTTTTGTCAACAGTGTCATTGCCACAGTGTTACATCTTTGCAGATCTGATCACAAGGTTGGTAACAAAACTGTGAATACTTTGGTAGGTGCCCCTCGGTTCTCTTTCCCCCCTAGGGTGCCACTCTTGTGTGATCATTAGGCCTACACAATTTCCTCATGGTGTCAGAGGTGACTTTAGACAATATGAAATGTTTTCACCCTCTCTACCAATTTTGCATATGAGGAAATGTCTTTGAGAGACCATGGCCACATAACTGGTTGGTAGAAAAACCCAGACTAGAACCAAGGCAAAACTGACAGCCAAGGCAGGTGTCTTTTTCTCTTCGTCACAGCTGTCACTTAAAAAAATACACTTAAATTTTATTATTAAAATGTCTGCACCACCCAAAGCAATCTATCAGTTCAACATAATTCCCGTCAAAACACAATGGCGTATTTTGCAGAAATAAGTCAAATCAAATAAAAATTCATATGGAACCACAAGAAAACCTAAAGAGCCTCAGCAATATTTAAAAAGAAGAACAAAGTTGGAGGTATTATGCTACCTGATATCAAACTATACTACAAGGCCATAGTATTCAAAACATCATGGTAGTGGCATAAAAACAGATATATAGATTAATGGAAGAGAATAGAGAACTCAGGAAAAAAACCCATGTTTGTATGGTCAAATAATATTTTACAAAGGAGGCAAGAACATACAGTGGGGTAAAGAAAGTTTATTCAATAAATGGTGTTGGGAAAAATTGGACAGATATGTGCAAAAAAATGAAACTAGACCACCTTCTTACACCATACACAAGAATAAACTCAAAATACATTAAAGACTTAAATATTAGACTGGAAGCCATAAAACTCCTAGAAGAAAACATAGGCAGTAAAATCTTGGACATTTCTCTTAGCAGTATTTTTTCTGATATCTTCTTGGGCAAGGGAAACAAAAGAAAAAATAAACAAATAGAACTATATCAAACTAAAAAATTTTTGCACAGCAAATGAAACCAACAAAATGAAAAGACGACCCACTGAACTGGAGAACATATTTGCCAATGATACGTCTGATAAGGCATTGATATCCAAAATTTATAAAGAATTCATTCTGAACACCAGAAAACCAAACAATCCAATAAAAAAATGGACAGAGAGCCTGAATAGACACTTCTCCAAAGAGGACATACAGTGGGGGGGCTCTGCCCACCAAGCCCCCCATCCACCACGGATAAGACATGATCTGCTTGGGGAGGAAAGGTGGCTGAACTCTCAAAGGAGAAGGGCCAGGAGCCTGTTCCTCAATAGGCTTTTACTGGGTTTATTTGCATAGGAATACAGGGTATATATGGTATATATATATATATATATGTATATATATATATATATGGTATATATATATGTATATATATATACATATATATATATATACCATACACAAAAAGCTCATCAATCATTGTCACACAGAAATGATCAAACAATAGATAACATTCAAAGGACTATGAGGGTTTATTTAGAGTCAAGGTCAGATAGCTAAAGGGCTATAAAACTTTGGGGAAACAAACTCATTTCATGCTTGGACCCTTATCAGAAAACTGAGGGCATTTGTAGCAAAGCAGGTTTCAGAGGGTTTTATGTATTCTTTCTTTGGCCTGATAGCCCCGGGCAACCCACTCTTTCCAGCACAGGACTGCACCACCCACTGTCATTGTTTCAGGCTTAAGTCAGGCAGGGGAAGTAATGCAGCCAAGAGATTAGGAGACTCCTGGCAGACAGAATGAGGACTCAGGCTATGTCAAAGCTGGGGGGCTTTTTCTATAGTCCCCCAAGTCCTTCCCTGAAGGCCTCTTTGTGACCATGCCTGTCTTAGGTTGTCCCTCCCTTGAGGAATCTTGCCCGTCATTGGCTAACTGGTCAGGCACTGGGGGCCAGGTAGGGTGAAGTAGAGTGGGCAGAGGTGGTGCCCTTGCCAGGGAGATAAGCTTTGTCTCCTTAGTGGCTTAGGGTCCCAAGGTCTCTCACTCAGCCTTAGCAATGGGGAGTTACACCTTCTGAAATCAAGCAGGGTGGTTCCCAACAATATAGGAGGCCAATAGACATATGAAAAGATTTCCAACATCACTAATTGTCAGAGAAATACAGTTCTGACACTATCAATAGTCAGAATGACTACCGTCAACAAATTAACAAACAATAAATACTGGTGAATATGTGGAGAAAAGGGAATTCTCCTGCAGTGTTGGTAGGAATGCAGATTGGTACAGTCACTGTAGAAAACAGTGTGGAGTTTCTTCAAAAATTAAAAATGCATGTGCCTTAAGTCCCAGTTATTTCACCTCTGGGGATTTATCTGAAGAAATGCAAAACAGTAATTCGAAAGAATATATGCACCCCTATGTTAATTGCAGCATTATTTACAATAGCTGAGACATAGAAGCAACCCAGGTGCCAATCAATAGACGTGTGGATAAAAAAAGTGGCGATACATGTATACAATGTTATACTACTCGGCCATAAAAAAGAATGAAATCTTACTATTTGTGACTATTATGGAGACACTAGTGGGTATTAAGCTCAATGGAATATGTCAGTCAGAGAAAGACAAATACCATGTGATTTCACTTACATGTGGAATCTAAAGAACAGAATAAATGAACAAACAAAATTGAAACAGACCCATAGACACAAAGAGCAAACTGGTGATTGCCTGACGGTTGTAGAGTCAGGGAACTGGGCGAAAGAGGTAAAAGGGATAAAGCAGTACAATTGATAGGGGGTGTATGTAAAGCGTAGGGAATGTGGTCAGTGGTGTTGGGATAGTTTTATGTGGCTCCAGTTGGGGTACTGGAGGTTTCAGGGGAGCACTGTGTGGAGCGTATGATTGCCTGGCTGTGGGGCTGTGCACCTGAAAGCAATACAAAATAAAATGGAAATAACTTAAATAAAAAATAATTACACATATATTTTAGAACGTTTTTATATTTGCAGCAAAAGTGAGCTGAAGGAGCAGAGATTTCCCATATGCTCCCTGGCTCCACACATGCATGTTCCCCCACACCATTGACATCCCTCACCGGGATGGGACACTTGTTACGACTGATGGACCTACACGGACACATCGTTGTCACACGGAGTGCACAGTCTACATCAGGCTTCGTTCTCTGTGTGGTACATGCCATGGATTTGGACAGATTAATAATGACACGGATCCACCTTTACAGTAACATACAGAATAATCTCACTGCCCTAAAAACCCTGTATTCTGCGCCTATTTATACCTCCTTCTCCCCATCTCCTAGCAAAGACTGATATTTTTTCACTGTCTTCATTGTTTTGCCTTTTTTAGAATGTCATATGGTAGGATTCATGTTGTATGTAGCCTTTTCAGATTGGCCTCTTTTATTCAGTAATATGCAGTTTAGTTCTCTCTATGTCTCCTTATGACTCGACAGCTCCTTTCTTTTTTAGCTCTGAATATTGCATTGTCTGGGTGTACCACCATGTATTCACCCATTCATCTACTGAAGGACGTCTTGGTTGCTCCCAGGTTTTGGCAATTATGAATGAAGTTGCAGTAAACACCCATGTACAGGTTTGGTGCAGACATAAGTTCTTAACCACTTTGGGTAAATATCAAGGAACATAATTGCTGGATCAAATGGTAAGAATATTTGTAATGAATCACTAAACTATCGTCTGCAGCTACCGCTTTTCATACTATTCTCCAATTCAATACAAAATGGTCAGCATGTTGTGGAACATTTCCTACTCTTTTCTGTGAAGGTCATGTACTAATGTTAATTTGGAGATAGAGCAAAATGGTTGTCTTTTCTTCTTTTTTCTTCTAAGACCTTTGGTAAAATTCCTTCTATCTCTAAATATGAAACTTTAAAACATAATATGATAGTGTTGCCTAACAACTGGTACATTATAGGTAGAAGTGAGCATGTGTGTGTAGGCGTGTGAAGGAGGGATATGTGTGTCTGTGTGTTGGTCGATGTGCATTTACGTTACACCATAATTGAAGAGTAGTAAAACAGGATAATTTATTGGTCAATGAAAACTTTTCACAAAAAGGCAAACATCACTTATGTGCAATTATTTGGGGGTGGGTATGTAGCCTTGCTTTGTGTTCACTAAGGGAACTCTGTTTTTGATGAGGGACTGTACATTTGTTCGTGCAAAGAAAGTAGCTCTTCACACCTTGCTGGCTGAATTGCTAACTGTTCTTCAGCTACAGGTGTCATTGTGCTCATTATTCAGTGTTTACCTCTGGGTTTTTTTAAAGATTTTATTTATTTATTTATTTATTTTTAGAGAAAGGGGAAGGGAGGGAGAAAGAGAGGGAAACATCAGTCTGTGGTTGCCTCTCGTACACCCCCAACTGGGGAACTGGCCTGCATCCCAGGCATGTGCCCTGACTGGGATTTGAACTGGTGACCCTTTGGTTTGCAGGCCAGCACTTACTCCACTGATCCACACCAGGCAGGGCTCTTTATCCAGTATTTAAATACATGTAATGTAATGTCTTTACTGCCATTTCCAAAGAGCTATTTTTCTTAAATCTCTAAAACCCAGGACTAAAGAATACTTTTCTCTGAGCCGTATTTTATTATTGATTAGACTAGAACCAATCTATACATTTTCAGAGTTAAAAAACACTGAGAAATAGTTTCTCTTAGAAACTTCTTAGAAGTTAACTTTAGTCTGAGAACGTGCTTTGTTTTATTTTTTTTTAACCTTTAAAATCTGTTGTTCCATCAAAACTGTAGGGAAAAGGTAAGCCTCAGTATTGTTTAACTGCGGTCCAACAGAGGACTATCATATTGCACTTCTAATCAAAAAATAAATTGAACATAGTGGTAGGCTTGCAGAAAGAGAGAGAATTAGATTTGATTAGATTAGCTTTAACCTGCCTGGAATAAAAACTGTCTGCCTTTCCTGTTATTTGTCAGTGTTTATAGCGGGTTTCGTCTACAATGCTTTCACTATTATTTCCAGGCGGTAAAAGGCAGTGAAGCAGAAAAGACACTCATAAATGTCAGAAAAGAGTAAGTTTTTTTACATTTCAAGGGCTTTGAAGGTCGAGTTCAACCCACTTAAAGGAAGCAGAGTGATGGGTCTGTGGCAGCACATTGTTAGGTGGTATATTTAGGCATATAATTTATGTGAAGTTAATGCACTTGTCTATTACTCCAAGAAAATGAATATCCTGGGAAGGCTCTATTTATTTTATACATTTTGTTCACCGCTTTGAAGGTAAAATAAGTCAAATTTCCATAATTTGTGATGAGGAAGGAGAGATGTTCAACCTGTCAAAACTGATCAGGTTATGGAGCACTGTGATTCTTTCCTTGTTCCTCCCATTATAATTCAGTTCTTTTTCCTGGCAGCTTCCGCACTCCACGCTATGAAGAGGAAGAGCTCCATTAAGAATTCTTGCAAACCAGTGAGAGATGTATTTTCCTCTGGAAGCCTATATTGAGATGTTTTCTTCTTTCTTTTTCTTTATGAGGCCTTATTTTTTTCCCCAGTAGGGAGCCCGTGCAATTACAGTTTAAAGCTACTGAAAATAGGTATGTTGTATGTTCTTTGGTATCAAAGAACTTCTTGAAGATTTTTCAAACTAAAGAGACCCAAAGGTTGTATTTCAAGGTGCTACTAGCATTGGTCTTTGTAGTTAAAAGCTCTCACAATGTCCTACCAAATGTAATGTTCTTTGGAGATGTTAGACTTTAGTACTATTGCATTTGGTAAAAGGTAAGGTGTCTGAGAGTGTATCCGTGTGTGTGTGTCTCTGTGTGTTTCCATCTCTGCTGAATTGAGTCTCAGTAGTTATATTTTTTTTCTCATGGTGTAGGATGAATAAAGAGAGGATAGGGAGTAGGGAGTGGGATAGATATTTACTGAGTATTCACTATGTACCACACACATAACATATATTTTTTTCAGTCCTCACTGTTACTATGAGAGGCTAAGTGGTAGGTTATTATTCTCATTTTCTAGATTGGAGATTGAGAGAGGTAAAGTTTACTTGTGTAGGAGCACACCCAAGTTTCTTTAACATCCGTGGTTAGCTCACTAGGGAAGGCTCCAGAGAGGTGGAATTAGAGGAAAGAGAATAAAGAATAGAACCTGAAGATCAAAGCCAATTTCTTGGTTAAAGCGTGTTTGAGTGTGTGTGTTTGGGAGGGAGAAATTACATTTTTATGCAGTAATACGCATTGAGAACTGTAGTAAACCCATGTGGCAAAAGTCTTTTGGTCACCCCGCTTAGGTCCTCATTTGCTCCTACTTTCCTGGACTTATTTTCTTTTATCATACCCTTCCCCCTCTATCATCAGTTTTCAGTGTGAAAGTCTTTGTTGCTTCTCATGTATGGAAAATTCACTTCTCTCTTTACTTTTGCCTTCCATTTCTACACCACGCCTTAGATACACAAAGTGTGCGGGACAGCATTTTACTCAACAGTGAACTATGGAAGTGTACTCGACAAGTGTCCGTTGGGCACCACATGTATGAGGTATTATGCTAGGACGATGGAGTGGCAACAATAACAGACGGTCCCTGTCCCTGTGGAATTTCTTCCCAATGAGCACAAGAACTGAGTGCTCAACATTTGTATGGAACTTTGGTGTTTAGGAAGGAAGGGCTTTTAATAGGTTTTATCAGAGTTAAACTTCCTAAATCTGGGAGGAAGGAGCCGTTATAATCTCCATTTTACAGGTTAGAACTCTGTAGATAGGAACTGCTTTGTCTAATGTGGAGCTGAGATTATAGTCTCTCTAGCTCCAAATCTTCTTATTTTTTGATCACATTGCCTCTTAAAAATAACTAAACTAAAACATCAAGAGTTAATACAAGCATCTTGATTTCCACTTACAATAACTATTTTTTTCACTTGAAAACCACAGAGGCAAATTATTACATTCATTTAATTTATTGATGCACCAGCATTTCTTGAGTGCCTAATATATGCCAAAAAATGAGTTTTGAGGATTAGGGTCCAAAGTGTAGCTCTTCCTTCAAGGCATGGTAGTCTATTGGAGTAGACAGACTTGTAGCTAAATGAATACAGGGCCATGAAATAAAATACCCTCACGGTAAAAAGGCGTCTTGACTGAATCTTGACATCACTACTTGTTAGCTGTTGTCCCAGGCAAATCATTTATCCCCTTTGACTAAGATTCCTCAACTTAGGAAGCAAGAGTATTTACATAAATTGCAGTTGAAAATATTAGAGGAAATGTGTTTAAAGAGTCTGGCATAATTCCACACATATAGTAGACACTCAACTAATGAGACTATAATTATAACATATATATCTATACATAAAATTTGTACTATCTCTATATCTATTTTATATGCCTATTTTATATGCCTGTCTATCTATCTATTGAATATCTATCTATCTATGGACTCCAGAGAGATCTACGCACTGATTTCCTGATGAGGCAACAGAAAGGCTAGGGGAACTACCTGTGACAAGGTGAAGTTTTCAGAGTCTGAAGACAGATTATTTTGGCTTTGTTTTGTTGGCTTTTATTTTTTTTCCTGAACTGACATTTTGAGTAGAAGGAACTCTACCAACATATGAAGCCATCAAAAATCTCATGCCTTCCAAGAACCATAAGATACCTACAGTAGCTAAGACAAGAACTTGGGGAGAGTGAGAGACAGGCTGGACAAATAGTCAGACATCAGATCATAAAGAGGCTTTCATATCATGCTAAGCTACTTGGATTTTATCTTATCATACAGGCAACTTCCTCTTACCTAAATAGAAAATGACAAGCCTGAAATTAAAGCAGTTAAAACAACTTACCTTCATTTGATTTCATGGAAAGAATAGGAAATCTTTCAAAAAATTTTACTGAAAAACCAAGACCTGCTATGTATTGAACAAGAATCTTTGTGATTGATGGACAACGGAGAGGTGAGATTTCTGGTGATAGATGCCATTAGGAAGCATCTTAAACCAAGTTGCAGAAGGAGCATGCAGTGCTGAAATGTTACAGGCCAAAGCGCCCTGGGGCGGGTTTTGTCCATTAAATGGCAAGTTCTAGAGCAGCAGGGATAGGGCTCCAGTGCCTGAACCCCAAATAGAACACTTACCATTTTTCCCTGAAAGTCAGCATAAATATTTGATAATGTCTCCCTTCCTGTGAAGCGGCCCTCTCTCAGTGGGAGTGGTAACTGTTATCCTTAGCAGAACAGAATTATTTGTTTTCTTAAGTTTTTCTTTATATCCTCGGGGTAAATTCTAAAAGCCTCTAAAGTATTTTGATTTTGAATTCTCACAAAAGTATTTTTCTTCTTTCACAGTAATTCAATATAAAAGGCTATAAAAGTGATATATTCAGAAGTATCCGGGACCTGCTTTCGGTGCCACGTGGGGCTAAGCCGTCTTGCCACTTGCACGCCCCGCAGGAGAGAGGAACCACAGTTCACATGGGGGAAATACTGCATGTGTGTGCCTCTGTTGTGCTCGTATTGTCTGCTCTGCTGAAAAGCAGATTTTTTTTGCAGATCAAAGCTTCCCTGTCTTGCTGAACTGCTCATCTATTTTGATCAGGAAGAAAGGCCTTTGTTAAAATCAAGAGCAAAGCCTGATTTGCAAAATACTGCTTAAAATTAACAAAACACAAGAAAATGTAAAAATATGGTAAGACCATCAGTCAGTTTTGTGCAATGGAAAATTCTCTAACAAATTCAGCAAATACTGTTTTTAAGTGAAGAGAAATTATGTGTTTTCTAAGCACCGTCTTATGGAGTGGCGGTTAGGTGCTTGGGAATAAACGAGGTGTGGTGGTAGGCGGCCTTGCCCTTGTTGCTGACAGAGGCCGGCGGATACACTGTTGAGGGAGATGAACAGGGCTCCAAAACTGTTTGTTGATTACTCACGTGTTTCCCAGGTTTGTGTACCTGAGGCTTCTGGCTTGGCTGCTTTTGCCAAGGGGGAAGCATCGGGGAATAAGATGGATAGAGTTTCTATTTTTCAAGAACTCACAGTCTGGCAGGGAAAGAGATATTAAGCTAGCCATTGCAACAGTGAACAGAGATGTGCAGGGGGGGTTCAGTGTGTCACGGGGTAAGCCTTTTAGGGGTAGTGAAAGTGCAGTCATTGAGACCCAGTTATTGAGACTCAGGCTGGGCGTTGGGCACCAGAGCAGAGATTTTTAATTGAAACATTAAGACTTAGCACAGGTTTACTCCCCATCAACTGAATGTGTTTCTAAAATTTGAGGAAATGGCTTTTTGTTTTTTCACAAGTATTTATTGGTAATTTTTTCCTTGGAACTACCTTTGTGTATAATTTTATGATTTTGTTTGCTGATTAAACCTGAATATTTAGCTCATAGAATGAGCAAATAATCTTCAGAGAAATCTTCATCTTTATGCAGTCGCATATAAGAAAACAAAAACAGTTCTGTGTTTTCTTATTTTAAGAAATGAAAAACTTCAGACTATCTTTGATTTTATTTCAGGTTTTCAACAGACTAACTCAGTGGACATTTGAACTTCTTATTGCGAGGGCCAGGGCTTAGTGGAACAAGTTTGACTAGGTGCATTAGCACATCCGTGTCCATATACATAAGGAAGACTGAACCTGATACCGTCCTGTACAGCTGGGTAAAAAAATATGTGCTCTTCCTTTTAGACAAGGGTTAAAAAGGAAGTCATCTCTCTTGCTGCGAAGTCGTTCTCAGCAGGTGCACGTAGCTGCAATCAGGTAGGCTTTGGTGAGTGACAGCAGCTATCTACCAAGTTGAAAGATCACAAAGTCGCACCCCATTTCTATTTCAGTTTCGTAGACGCTGGGCTCAGTTGGTGAGTATCTGAAGGCATGCCTAGCTCTGTGACAAGAACTGGGCCCAGACCCAGAGCAGGAGTCAGATACAGAGCTGTGCCTCAAGCCTTCCTTCTAGTGATGCCAGCTCTGGTCAGCCATGGCCCCTGGGTCATCACTACAGAGTCTTGGATTTGAGAGCCAGCTAGGATCCTAAAAACATTCCATCATACCGATGAAGCAATCGAGGCCTAAAAAGGATAACAGTCTATCCTGTGGTCACATGGATTATAAGATTTATCAAGACAGCCTCTGGCCTCAAGTCGTCCCCTGTTTTGTGCAAGGGAGGTAATATGCCAGGTTGCACTGATTAGGACCACCACTGCCACGAGCATCACGTTGAAAAGATTCTGAAGTTGCATCCTGACTCAGGGGGAAATGGTGCTGTGGTTGACCAGCAGTGTCTGTCTGGGGACAATGTGGGGGCATGGGGTGCTATGTGTGAATTTGATTGAATGATGAAGGTTGACTGGTAATCAAATAATGATCACATGATATGAAGCGTGCTGCAGAACTAAGTGCTCTAAAATCTTCCTGGAGGGTCAGGACCATTTCACAGAAGAGATGGCATTTGGATTTGGTTTTGAAAAATAAGTATCAGTTTTCTTGACAAAGAAGGGAAAGAAGAAGACATTCCTTGAAGGAAGAATAGCTTGTGCAAGGGACCTGATATGTGGAGAAGAGAAGGAAATTAATAACCTGTGATTGCCTGCTCTGTGCTAGGCACTAAGATGGGTCCTTCATGTATTATCTCATTATTTAATTTTCATAATGACTCTATGATTTTACAGATGAAGTATAGGGACAAAGAAAATTGAAATGCCCAAGGTCATGTAGCTATTAAGTAGACGTGAGATTTTAATTATTGGGACTCCAAAAGTAACTTTCGTGGTAGCTACTCAGAGGGACAGTATAGGTGAGGAAGACTGGATGGGAGAGGGAGGATACCATTGGTTTGGATGGATTTGGATTACTGAATTTGAGTTGCCTCTGGGACATCTAAATAGAGGTGGCTAGTAGGTTGTTAGAATTTGGCACTAACTGATATGGTTATGATAAAAAATATATCAAACACTCACTGGTAACAGCACAAGTCTAGTACTTGCATTTTCAGGCTTCTGCTTAACAGTGGGGATCTTTCTGCCTTTGCTATTCTAACACAGGAGACTCTAAATAATAAACTAATATAGTTTATGTTGCGTGAGCGACTCAAATTACTGTCAATGCAATATTAAATCCAGAATTGATAGGAAAATGGTCTCACTTAGAAATTCAAGTGTTCTTGGCACAATACTATTTACTATCACCACGAGACCTGTGCTTTGGCAAAACTCTGCTTGTGCTCAGCAAAAGACTGTTTAATACGTGAGCGTTCCTCTGCCAAAGTTCAACTTTGACCTACAAGAGAACAGTGTCTGTTCCTTAGAAGGATGCTGGGAGGTACCACAGTTGATATGTAGCCATTGGGATGGGGTACGACATGCATGTGTATGCAAGGCCATCTAACCGTGTTCAAAAAGGGAAGGTTTTTTGTTTTGTTTTGTTTTTATATTTGTGCAGTCTAGACCAGAAGATAAAACCCCCAAGGGTTTTTATATTAGTGATTTCCGGTGTCCTGGGCAACTCCAGGACTCCTTGTTATCTCTTCTTTGTGGACTTGTGGTTGTGCTTTCTTTAGGGTACAGGATGAGAGATAGGTATTTAAAATAGCCCAGGCCTGATCCTCTTTGTTCCCTAGGATGATGAGGAGAAGGAGGATAACGATGACAACAACAGCTATTACTATGATGACAATGCAACCATATTTTATTGATCTTTTAATGTTTTCCCATTTTTCCATGTCTGAGATTGAGGTGTGTCTCATACCCAATACCACCTTGCAGTTGCTATTAGCCTGCAATAAAGTTAAATTCTTCCAGGTAGGATTTGGGTCATTTCAGTGGCTACCTGGGGACATTACCTACCTGGGACCACTTCAAATTGAATGATTTACTGAGTTTTTTCTTAAATCACACTGGCAGTGTGAACTTGTATCAAAACCTGATTGAGTACCTACATGTGGTTCGAATTATCAGGAGAGATTATTTTCTCTTTCTCTCTTCTTGCTGTGCCTTTCTGAATGCATGCTTTATTTCTGGGATATGCTAACTTTAGGGGAGTAGCATTGTGGTATCTTAGCTTTTTGCCAAGGTCTCCTATTAGTCTCCCCATCTTGTTTTTCTTATCATATTCAGAGTAATGGTGTGACTAACAATCAGTACACCTTAGATTTGACTGAAGATTGTAACAATACATTTAACATTTAATGAGCATGTTCTCTTTGCCAGGCAACACTTTAAGGCTTTTTTAAAAATCTAGTAACTCATTTAAACCTCTAACAGTCATATAGGTTGGTACTGCTGTTGCCCCAATCTCAGGTTAGAAAACAGAGGCACAAAGAAGTTAAATTAGAACTTGTGCCCAAGTTCACATGTGTTAACTCATTTAATGTGGGTTGGCCACCCTGAGTCTACTGATAGGCCGCTGGTGGCAGCCTGTTTTCATTCCAGTGAAGTACTTGGCGTAGAACCGGATACTTGCCGAGTGCACGGCTCAGAAAATGGGCCATTGTCCTTATTAGAAGGACAGAGTACCCTTTTCTTACCCGTTTTTCATTCCCTGATATGGGGTTCTTGCTTTAAGTGTTATCCTCAGACAAGAGTTGGTTTTCTAAAAATATATGAATTCTTGTCTTTTCATTCTGTGTCATATGAAGGACGCTGCTCTAAGCAGGCTGAGCTCCATTTAGGTCTGCAAGTCCTATCTACCAGGAACTGCAAAGCCACTCTCGGTGAGAAGTCCAGTTCAACAAATACTCAACTTTTTCTCGCTTCACTTTATATTCCCCATCCAATTCCTCTTCCACCCCCTGCCACCACAACCACATCAAATCTACATAGAAATCTCCTAGGAAGGTGAATTAACAGGAAAAAGAAAAGAATAATTTGTGGGTTTTCCCCTTAGGAAAGATGTATTTTTCCTAATGATCCTATATTGAATTTTTTTGGATAATTTACTGTGTATCTTTAGAAGAGAATAAGTTTTAATTCCTATTTTTTTTTCATTTCTTCCACCAGTATTCACTAAAATATCTTCTAAATTCAAGATACTGAGTTTGATGTCCTCAGTAGTAGAGGTATTTCTCAGACTTTGTTCATGTCCTCAAGACATTTTTAAAGACAAAATTATAGGGGAATCTTTTCCTCCCTCTCCCCTCCTCCTTACCTCTTTTTTCCATCTTCCTTCTTCACCCACCCTACTCCACCCAACCCCCTTCCGTGAGCTGGAAGCCAGGAAGGAAGAGAAGACTTTGGGGAGGAAGCATCATTTGAGCTGAGTTATACAGGGTCCAGCAGAAGTAACACCTGCTTGAGTGTGGTTGGCAGGGTAATAATATTGTGTAATGATTTATAGTTTTAATTTGAACATTTCACCTAAAATGTCATATGGTATGCTTGTGTGGGATATTGTTATGTTGCAGAATTACATGCTTATGATTTTGTAATAAAAGGTTTTGTAATAAAAAAGGGGCATTGTTTGTGCTGGACCCCACATTTGATCATGTATAGATGGGGATGATAGAAAATATCAGGATGTCCATGAGGAGCAACCTGGACAAAGTCACAAAGGCTAGGTAGCCGACGGCTTTGGAGAATGGTGAGAAGTCCAGCCTGCAACATGGAAGGCATGAAAAGAGAGATGAAGGATGAGACTCAAGCATACAGACTTCCCTTCTTACTTCACTGGTTATGGGGAAAATCATGTGAGGTGATAGGTCTGAATGTGCTTGAAAAGATAATGCTGTTCAACACAAGGTCATGGAGGCTCACAGAAAAATGAGAGGTCTCAGTTGGTGTCATCACCATTGTCCTCCTCACTGCCATTCGCTTCATTGTCATGATACTTCCAGGAAGGACTCCCTCCCTAATGGCTCTAAGATGACCAGAATTTATCCTTATGCTCCACCTCAGTGTCTCGAACACCTCAGAAGTAAGAATTGGGTGCTCAGAGACAAACTCATTTCTTTAAAAATGAAAGATGCCAGCGGATGTTTGCAGAAACCAAACAAGGCCAACAAAGGTCAGGTGGTTGAGGGCACAACAAAAGCTCGGGGTCTGATTGTCTAAGTACCTTCGTTGTCCCTGGTTAGTTAGCACCTCTCTGTCCTCAGTAGGGTGCTAGGGGCACAGAGAGAGGACAGGAGGGGGCTGTGTCAGTGCATGCATAGAGAAGACACTTCTTCCTGTAGTGCAAACATCACGAAAGAGAACGACTTCAGGGCCATCTGCCCCAGCCTCTGATGTTCTCGTCACGAGCACCAGCCGTCTGGGCTACATCATTTTCTATGTCTCTTTGTACAGCCACACTGAGGGACTGCTTTCTGGGCCCTTCATGCTACACACTTGATACCTGCCGTTATCTCTACCTTGTGTTTCTGAGGAGCTTTGATTTCTTTCTGTAAAAGGATATATGCTGAAGCAATTCGATAAGGATGTAGAGGCAAAGTGAGATAAAACCACTCTTATATAATTTTATAAAATAAAACAAACTCAGTGAATGTAGCCAGGATTATTTTATTCGATTCTGTAGCAGTTTTAAAAGTCAAATCTAGCCAGGAAAACCTAAATCCCCTCCTCAAATAAAGTAGGAAAAATGTGTGGGTGTATTAGAAAGCTTTTTCATTATGGTTTTAAAACAGGTGTTAGAGAGTTCAGTGGGACTTCCTATGTCCCCTGACAGACTCATAATGCTCATGTTTACCTGAACTTCCCTGTAGCTTTTGCAGCCATAGGAAGTCTCTCTCTGTTGGGAAAAAGCATGTCTGACGAAAATGTGGGAACCTGTAATTTTTCCCTAGGCCTAGCTCTTTGCATGGAATAACCTGTGACCGTTGTGACCATGGGGACCCTGTTGCCCTGGTTTTTGTTTGTTGGGTTTGCAAACTCTTACTGGATTATCTGATGCATGAAAGCAGCATGTTGCTGAGGGGTCCAAAATCTTAACATAGGTCGCTATATAGATGGTGTTCTACCAATTTTAACCTTTTTTAAACAAAAACCAAACCATCAACATTTTGCTCTTTAATTGCATCTTCATTAAATGAAAGGATCATGGAATTGTGGGGCTGAGAAAGGAAAACGAACCTATTCTATCGCGTTGGCTCCTATGCACTGCCTGCAATAAGACACCGTACTATTGATTGACAAAGGACTGCTAATGTTCTCAGCAGAAGTGGATGAATCATTGCATTATTTTCTCTGAGTGCTAACCAATGGTACCCTGTAGTTGTCTTTTTAATACCAGGAATAAAGCCAGCTTTAGGCAAAATGAGTTAAATTTGCCCACAAATTACTTATTTTGAAGTAAATATAATTACCGTGCTTCAGATCAGCCTCTTCATTTTCCATGTGAATTAAGTATTTTGTTTATTGACAAAATGTATTACAAAATCTACTTCAGGGCTAACACCAGTTTTTAAAATTTATGAAGCAGTTTTATGAGAATGTCCCCATTGGTGCGAGTAACAATTAACAGCATAGTTAATTCAGTCACTAGGACACAGGCCCGAGTCAGATGATCTGAATTCAATACCTGTCTTTCCTGTGTCCTTGTTCTGTGACCTAGGCCAAGTCACTCAATCTTTCTATTGATACATCTCTATTTTCTTTGGTCTGAAAAATGTGAATTACAGATGTATTTCTCCAACTGATAGCATTCAAATATTTTCTGTTAAGACTATGATGATTATTTATACATATACACTCTATCTGGACTTAATTCCTAGTGCCCCTAATAGGAGAATAAAAGCTAATCTCTGAAAGTACCAGTTGTACTTTTTATATTGATAATTTCATAGTGATATGAAACAGTGATATTTGATGAAGAGGTCATTGTTGCTCTTGTCATTTTTTCCCCTAAAGGGTCTTTCCCACCTCCCTGTCCATTGACCACTCCACTTCCTGAGGCAGCTTTCCCAAATCAAGCCTGATCCTGTCTATCCCGTGGCTAAGCCATTCTTGGGTTCTACAGCGTGAGTTCAGACTCTATGGCATGATGTACGAGACTGCATAATCAGGTCCCTTCTTGCCTCTCTAGCCCCACTCTGTCTGCCTTCCTCAAAATCTGCTCTCAAAATCTGAATTTTTACCTTACCACATTTTCTTCATCAGCCTCTCGGATTCGGAAATGCTGCTTTTCCTCCCACGTTAACCTTGTTAGACATTAACTTCTCTCCTCTTGATGACCTCAGTAATTCTGTCACCAGCCAAGGTATCTAAGGCTGCCCTTGACAAGCTTCTGTGTGGACTCTGCCGATCTAGGACTGTCCACCTTTTCATTACCTTCCTTTTCTTATCCTCCCAGCAAATGAGTGAGTTTTCCCACTGCTCAGTAGAGTTCAATAAGCAGCATCCAAAGAATTTGTTGATTCAATAGCTGAAACAAAACAAATAGATACTTCGTTTATACACTCAGAGCTTTACTAATTTATCCTGTACCAGTGGAAAGGATCTTTACTGCATGCAGGGAGAACGAGACTGGGAGCCTGCCCAGGGGCACAAGGCAGAACTGCATTGATTACACAACTTTTTTACATGGGGGAAGAATTTCTATTTGATAATATCACAAAAAGGCAATGGGTAAGGGCTCATCAATATATGAGGTGATTGAGCACCAATATAAATAATACAAATGACAGCATATGGATTAAAGTATACATTTTATCAGTCATTCAGTAATGTTATTGAAATAGAAAAGTACCCCTCTGTACTTTGTGTATATTTATGAAGAAGAAACAAAATGAAGTCTAGCAACTAACTAAATTAATAGTTAGACTGTGGCTAAAGACTAACGCTGTGGTAGAAAAATTAAAACATACAAATGTAAAGATAGCCCCCAGATTTGCTAGCTGTTTCTTCCAAATCTGCAACTGTTTTCTCTCTAAATCATGAATTCTCTGTGGGTTTTATTTTGAAATAGGTATTTCTACTATAAGTCTGATAAATGGTATTTCAACTCTAAAGAGCAAGAAACTGGAATGCCACATTTTTGATGCATATTTTTGCAGCACAGAGGGGACTAAATTCTAAATGTCTCAGCTTTAAAAGCCCCTTCAGACTTACCCAAAATGAAGAACCAAGAATGAGGAAGCTTTCTCTACAGCAATCCATCAGATCTGTTCGGGCACAGTGACACCCTTCCAGAGCTTGTGTGGATATGTGTCACTGAATAGTTCAAGGGTTTGCAGCTGCTTGGAATATTTGAGAAAAAGATGTCTCTAAGTTCTTTCATGCATTTACATGGGCTGGCCAGTCCTCGCCAACTGGCGAATGTGCCACGAGGTGCTGATAATCAGTAGTTACAGCGCAGCGATGACATCTGGTTTTTGTGTGCTCGCTGGGTGCCCAGAGCTGTGCTCTGTGGGCCCTACGCGCTGTGTCAGTGCGGGCCCTACGCCATGCTCATGCTTTGAATGTCAGGGGAACGACTTACTAAGTTTATGTCGGTTTCTTTTGCAGTAAGAGTTTGTTGAGCTGGGTCTTGTCTATTATAAATTTGACAAGTCCTTACTGTTATTTTCGCTTACCTAATTTTTGGTTGTTGAATCTAGGAGATGTTCTGATGACTGCAGTAAAGGCATCAGCGATCACTTCCATAAACAAGTTGTTAGACATAGAACACATGTATAAACAGGTAGCATCTTCTAATTTGCTTCCAGTAGTCTGTCTTGTTGGGTTTATTTCTGTTTTTCTGCACCTCACCAAGTCTATACAGAGTACAAATTTAATGAGCAAGTGTGACTGGAAGGAGTGAATACATTCATATAAATCATGCATATCAGTATTTCATTACTTCCCCAACACACACACACACACACACACACACATTCTCACTGCACTCTGGTGTGCAGAGACTTCAAAAAGCCTCATCTGCGGTTTTTGTTTTACTTGCTGAAGCTCAAGGTCACGATCTGGCAAAAGTGACTACCACAAAACACACATTTGTGTTAAGTCCCGTTGTCCTTACCACCTGGAGCACAAAATGTGCTTGAAATTATACTGTTTCGAGTGAAGTTTCAGGGTGGTTGTATATCAGCACTGTGAGGATGCGTTCATATTAAATAGGAGTTTGGAAGCATGAAGAAAAGAGTCAGGTCCAGAGCGCTCAGCAGAGACTGGGCTGGAGGCCTGAGCTATGAAAGGGGCACCTCTGCCCATTTCAGGTCAAGCACAGAGGAGCCAGTGTCTGGCTTCCACTCTCCCTTTGCTTGCCTCACCCTCTGTGCTCATTACTTGGTTCCCTTTCATAGGGCACGAGAGGCAGACATGTATTACTAGGGAGCAGGCTTTTACAACTATGATTTCATCCCATGTTGAAGTTTCTCTCAAAATGGTTGATTTCTTTTCTTTCATGTATGCGTTATCTGTGTGTTGCTATGCACGATCAGATAACCCACAAAGGCCATCCACACCTTTGTCCCCAAAGCCTCAGCGATGCAATGCAGTGTGACAGCCTAGAGAACCTGAGAGCAGTGCTGGGCTCTGGAGTAGACAAAGGCACAAATCCCATCTGGGTCTCCTTCAAAGCAAGCTGCTGTTTTGCAACAAGCTACCAGATGGTGATAAAAAACATTCTTACCTGTTTACTCAATGGGTGACTGGCCTCTTTGCTTTCATTTAGCCATCTGTTCTGGTCTATCTCCCTTTAAACTTGTAAGATCCATCACCTCATTTAAACTGTTACCTTGACATATTGCAATGTGGTGGACAGAATGATTCCACAGATGAGCGAATTAAAATGTTTTTTCATGATTAGAAGCTTAAATGCAGTAAGGATGTAGGAGTTAGTGGTAAGATAAGGGGTTTTGAGGAGGCAGAACTCAAGGGACTTTCAGGTGATTGAAAAATTAGGCTGTTAGACAGTAGGCTGGGGACGTTGCAAATCACTAGGGCTGGGTAAGAGCAAAGAATTCCTTTGGGTGTCTGGTTTCTCGGGGCTTATTCTTCTGCCCAGAGACACTGTGACCATGGGCCCAGGGAGGATACAGGGGCTAGCTTTGGGTTTCTTTTCTCCTTTTGGGACATTTTGTGAAGAGAAAAAAAAAATCTATTGAATAACAATAAAAATTTTTTAAAAATCTGATTACACCAGGAAGTGGCGAGCTAAAACATAGCAATAACCTCCAAAATCCTTAGCTATTCTCAGAAAGCTATTTGTCATCACTTAAGTCTGAAGAAGAATCAGAAGCCAAGCCCAGCTTTTGGAGGAACATTTCATTGCATCTCTACCCTGGACTTGAAGGCAGAGTTGTTTCTGATGTCTGCCTTCAGCTCCAAACTTGACCTTGTACCCGACTCCTTGACAGCTCCATCAGATGATGGACCAGTCCCTGAAAACTAAGACTTTGAAAGCCAAGGGCTTTATCTTCTTATTCTCTTACATCACTTCTTTTGTGACCACCCTGGTTTTCCCTGATATGACCAGGATTATTTCAGTTACCAAGGCTCAAAGTATCATTCATCTCTGAATTTTCTGTCTGCCACTTCTATCCAATCAGTAGCCAAGTTCTCTGCCTTTCACCTCAGTGGAGTTTCTCATGCTTTCCCACTTTTTTATTTCCCCTGCCACTGTTCTAGTTTTCCATCCCTCATTACCTCAATCCTAGCCAGCTGGTATAACCTTCTAAGTAGTTGCTGCCTACCTTTAGTTTCTCCCTGCTCAAAGCATCTTAAATGCCAATGTTTGATTATAATTTATAACAGTCACCTTTAAAAAAGTAAACAAAGGCCTCCTTTGGTTTACCACCATCACCTAACAAATCCAATAGACTTCTCAGCTTGATATCTGAAGCAGTCCATCAAGTTATCTGTGTATATATCTAGCCTTTTCTTTTTCTCTGTGCCGCACTAAGACACAGTGCTATGTGGTTAGGAATAACCCCATGTTTTCTTGCCTCTTTGCTCTGATTCTTCCACCTAAAAGCTCCTCTCACACATCTTTACTGTTTAAAATGCATGCATTTTATCAAGCTCAGTCTCAATTACATCTCTGCTTTCTCCCACCCCAATCAGATGCAGTTGCTCCTGTTCTTATTCCATAGCAATTCATTTAAGGGTTTGTTCTTATGCTGCTTGGCATGCATTTTTTTCTACCCTTATTGTTAGTTTTTTTTTAATCCTCACCTAAGGATATGTTCACTGATTCAGAGGTGAGAGAGAGAGAGAGAGAGAGAGAGAGAGAGAGAGAGAGAGAGAGAAACATCAATATGAGAAAGAAACATCGATTAGCTGCCCCTGGCATACACCCTGACCAAGGATTGAACCCACAACCCAGCATGTGCCTGAGTGGAGATCAAGCACCCAACATTTTGGTGTATGGCATGATGCTCCAACTGAGCCACACATCCAGGGCTATTAGTTTTTTAAATCTTACTTGTGCATATCCTATAGCACAAGTGAAAGTTTCTTGCATGTAGAGGGTGCTAGATAAACACACAGGATAATGATTGATAATGAGACTTTGTCTATAAGAATGCAAAAAAATGTGTCAAGGACCTGGGATACAGAGATCAGTATGACATAGCATACCCCAGCTCTCCAGGAAGTCACAAGTACCTGGAGGAAAAGTGACGTAACTAATCATACAATGGAACATACACAATAGAAGTGCCTTCAAGGTATGGGAGCGGTGGGACTTCTTACCTCCAATAGGACAGATGTGTTGGGGGTGAAGAGATGATGGCTGAGGGGGGATTGAGCAGTTAGCAAGGGCTTCCTATAGTTGGGAATGTCTTTTTGGTGGGTTTTGAAAACTGAGTAAGTGTTGTCAAGGAAGATGGGTAATAAAGGATAGGAAAGGAATGGAAAGATAACCTAAAAAAGATGCTCGGCTTGCTCTCAGAGCTTCAGCACACTAATACAACCTAGTCACCAAGTAATTATTTTCTGTTTCCAAATAAAAATGACAGCATCCTTTGATACCTTTGAAATAGGAGTAAAGGCACCTCTGCAACTGCCTTTGGTTGAAAGTCCTCACTCATTTTTCTTCTCTCTCTTTTTCAATGTGTTACAGAGAAAGTCCGTGGTGGCAGTGAGCTTCGTAGCAGCGTTTCTCTTCCTGCTGATTGTGCGCCTTGTAAATGAACTGAGTTTCCCATTGCTACTAAACTGCTTTGGACAACCTGGGACCAAATGGATACCTTTCTCCTACACCTTCAGGCGGCCCCTTCGGACTCACTATGGATACATAAATGTGAGGACGCAAGAGGTAAGACCGCAGAGGGTTACCTAGGATTCCAGAGTATCCATGGTAATTGCTTTTCTTTAGGAACAAGATGACCTTCAGTCACTGAAGTTACTCTCTCTGCCCCATCGAGCTTCTCTGGGTCCCTGACATTTTCTGTCTTCTCATCCTTAGACATTTACTGACGTGTGTCCAAGTCTGCTGCCCTTCCCACATCAAATCTGATTCACTGGCTTCACGTGGAGTTGAGGAAGCAATTATCTGTTTTCCTAGTGCTTTGTTGCATAGCATACATATCTTTCCATTTATTAACTCTGATCAGTAGTTACCAGCTAGAGAACTGGCTGGCTTTATTTCATGGAGGTCAGCTGGTTGGGGACAGCTCTTTGTGAAATTGCAGAGAAGCATTTATACTTTTCTAAAATGCTATAATTCTTAGACCTGGAGCTAGAAAAGACCAAGCTGATTTTAAAATTCTTCAGTGGCTGCAGAGATAATGGTATTTAAAGAGTTTCCAAATTTAAAGGGGTTAAAATAATTTAAATCCTATAATCACAGAACCTCTAAATCTTTGTAGCCAGTTGATGGTACCCAAGACAATGGAGGCAGATTGACAGCTAGAAAGTGCACATCGTGCTAACATTTTTGCAAGCCAGGGTTTGTATCACAGAGAGAAGGAAAAAATAATGGACCTTGCAAAAGGTGTGAAAGGTATAGAAGCAGTTAATAAAAGCGTTAGAACTGTTTGTCATGCAGTGGGGTGAGTGTGAGGTTAATATTCATAGAGGCGAAGTCTAAGCCGGTTTGAAGTTGTCGGTAACATGGGTACAAGTCCTCGGTGTGTCTGCATCGCTGAGAGAGTTTTGGATCTGATCCCACCGAAGGGTGATTTTGTAAAGATACTAGAGAGGAGAGTTACACACAGAACACTGCTCCCATTCTGAATGTTACTGTTAGCATCCGGAGGGGTGTTAAAAGCTGGCTTGGCCTTCCCTTTTGCAGGCAATATTAAACTCAAGTCTTTGCATCTGGTTAATTTGATTCTTTGAAAATGATTTCTGGATCTGCAGGATTTACAGACTTTTTATTAGACCTTTATAGTTAAAAAGAAAAAAGGCGCTATTAATAACACATAAATTCTTAGGAGCCTTACTTGATGTTTGTCTTTTAATTGGCTTTAAATTATTTCTTTAAAGGGCCCATTACTTGACCTTGTTGCTTGTCCTAATAAATTGATTACTTGTATAAAAATTATCACAGAGGATAGTTTGTCTCACTCCCGTGTTTCGTTACTTTTATTTCTGGCTGTCATTTAATATTCTGTAACTCTTCTGGGTCCTGTTAATCACTTCACGAGTGCCTGTCACAGGCAGAAAATGAGACATGCAACTGAAGCGTTTCACAAATTCCTCTCGTGAGGGAAATCCCGCCCAAAATCAAGGATCCCTTCGTTTATTTAAATATTAATGTGCTGGATTTTGGAGTATTAATGGAACACTGACCTAGGGAAGCTGTGATTAAAGAGTCGTATTAACCAAGCTACCTTTCCTATTCTTTTGGTGTAGTTTTTAATGGAATGACTTCACTACAGGATAGTGATCATTGTTTTGATCCTGCAGAGTCTCTTTCTTGGGAGGAAGCATGGGTACTGGAAAGAGGTTTTTTAGGCTTTAAAGGCATGTGAGCAGGCGTGGTTTGAGTCAAAATAGGGAGAGCAATCTCAACTAGCGAAGTCGTCCTGAGGACTAAATAGAACAAAGAGCATGGGGTGCCCAGTTTCAAACCGATGCTCAATGAATGAGGTCCTTTTACCTCTCCCGTGCTTCTCAGTTATGAGTCGAAGTGCTGAGTATGAATTACAGTAAAATGCCAAAGTCCAGAATAGTAGACTTTGTACTTAAATTTTAAAGAATCTGGGTTCAGGGCAGTAAACTTACAAAGGAGCTCGCAATCTCTTTAAAAATCAGTGATTTGCAACCTAAAAGCACAATGAGAAAGGGAAAAAAGCACAAGGAAGTATCAGTGCACACTGAATACCAGATTGGCAAAAAATTAAGAATCTGATAATAGCAAGTGTTGGTGAGAATGTGGAACAACAGGAACTCTTAAATTCTGGCAGAGTAGAGTATAATAAACCGGAACAACCACTCTGGAAAAATCAGCTTCCTGTTGTTGTGCAAAGTTGAAGACCTACCTATTCCATGCCCAGCACTCCCAGTCACTCACACATTCACTCAAACTCAGCAGCACAGGCGTTGACAGGCGTGGACCACAGGTACGGCAGGCAGCGTGGTTCGTAATCACCAGGACCTAGAGGCAACCCAAATGTCCATCCGTGGGAGAGCGGGTTGAAGTCATGCTACGTGTACTGGAATGCCATACAGCCAATAAAAATGAAGAAACTGTCACTAGATGTGACAACATGTGTAAATCACACATGACCATAATTTTGAGGGAAAGATGCAAAAATAAAAGAATACACATAATGTGATTCCATTTACAGATCATAGGAAGAGGCAAAACTAAATAATGTTGCTTAGGGACATATATAGGAGGTAAAACTAAAAAGGAATTTAAAAAGTAAGGAAATTATTATCATATATGTAACAAGAGAAGTTACCCTGAGAAAAATACTGGGTTTGTGAGCAGTGTGGCTTCCTGGGATATCAGCAAATACCCTGTCTTCATCCAGTTGGAAGTTACATAGGTGTTCACATTCTAAATATTTTAAGTATGCGTTTGTGTCATATTTACTTTTCTGCATGTCTATTTTACAATAAAAAATTTAAAATATATTCTGAGCCCAGTAGGATATTTATTGACCAGGAATCACCCAAAGCATTTCACGTGATTTAATAGCAAGAAATAACTAAAAAGAAGCAATGAGGCATTAAGCTAGCCAAAACAGACTAGCAGTATTTGAAGTATGCAATTTCGTTTTCTGCAGTGACTAGCAGACATACAGGTTCCTTATTCTAGTCTGTCCATGATAGCGAGGCCCCATATTGTAACAGGAGTGAAGGTGATCAGAAAATTTTGAGTGGGAGTTGAAAAACAACATAACACCTAAACAAACTGGCTTTCCCTCCAGTTCTCAGCTAAATTGACAGGATAGCAGAATTGGGGGCAGAGGGCTCTCTACTTCGCTCCTCATTGATTTTATTTTTCCTTCTTATAATCCTAACCTCCACCCTTGGTGTTCACCAAATAATAGCTTCAGGTGCAATCCTCCCCAGAGATAGCTGCATTAAATAAGATTTAGGAGGGAAATGTTTTCAAGAGCCAAAGTAATATAGCTAATATGATAGGTGGTGGATTTTATATTCTGGGGCAAATAGCTTCAGTAGTGACCTTCAAACCTTGCTCCAAAGGTGGCCACACACTCCTATGTCCCTGTTCATCCTATTCGTATCTGGAGAAGGGTCAGTAGCCTTGGCTGAGCTCAGTCAAGTGAACACCAAGCTGGCCTATTTATTTTAAGGTCTTGGTTCTTGAGGTTTTCCCA
Organism: Desmodus rotundus; assembly: GCF_022682495.2. Lineage (NCBI taxonomy): Eukaryota > Metazoa > Chordata > Mammalia > Chiroptera > Phyllostomidae > Desmodus > Desmodus rotundus. Next base: position 54,320,507 of record NC_071389.1, read on the forward strand.
GAAGTTTTTCAGAAGAAAGCACAGGCTTGCTAGACACTGGCAGACTTGCAAGAAAGTTTTTAAACATGTAGACTTGCCTGCAATGGTTTCCAGATCTAGAGTATCTGCAAACACAATCATCATTGATGATAGTTTTACTGGCTGATGCCTTATCTGGACCAGACATCAATGTCACTGGACAAAGACTTTATGAGTGGAAACGCTTGTGAGAAAAAAATGTCTCTCCAGTACTGTCAAAGACAAGGTGGGGGTGGAGATGGGAGTCGCTGAATTAGGTTGAAGATTTAGTAGAAGCAGTAGAGAGCTGGGTTGCTTGGGAGCAAAATCTGATTCTCTGGTTATCTTTAAAAAAAATGGAATGAGCTCTAGCCCTTTGGCGTGGCCAAGTGGAGGTATAGGCAACCTCATGAATCTGTGACAGTCTGCCCTGAAGGCCTCAGGTATAGCAAATTATACCCGGTTCAAGCTCAGCTTCATTTTATCAATTCACCCAGTTTTTGAATGACCTGTTCCCAAGAAAAATAAAAGAAGTAAAAATATAGGGAGCACAGAAAAGATAAACACGTGAACCTGTTTGTATTTCACATTGCTACAGTATTTTTTCCTCCTGATCCACAGCCATGAAAAGGAATATGTTGTGAAAACTATGCGGACTATTCTTAGAAGAATCAGAATGAAAAAATAAAAATACTGCTCCCTGTCTATAACGACAACTTAAATACAAGGCAGCTGGTGATTGGCTGCAGGCTTTGCCCTGTCTCTTTCCCTTTCATAACCAATGACAGTGCAGGTCCTAATGTTTAGGGGAAGGGAAGTCTTGAGAATTAGGGAAGCTAAATGAGTGCCAGCTAACTGGGTGATTGACCAAATCCTGAATTTTCTTGGCCACAGAACCCAGAATTCCTCATCCATACCGTGTTTGAGCTGACAACAACCATGAGGTAGCATCAGTACAAAGTCTGGACCAGAAGTGATTTTGATTTTGCGACAGGGTTATACTTCCCTTTGCTCCCCACCACCATTAACTTCCTGACCCACTGGCTGCCCAGACTTGCCCTGCCGAGTCATTACTGCATTAACAATGCAGCCCTCCATTGAAACAGGACTAAATCGGGAGGACCCTGCCTATAATTTTAAGGCAGTTACTGTATTATTGACTGATCTTAGATGTAGTAAAAAGCATAACCCATATGTGTTTGGGAAAAAAAAATCTATGCTTAACAATATCCTGTGAACTCTACTTTTTCCTTAACATGATTTTTAATGATTCATTTTAAAATAATTAATTATAGCGGAGACAGAAAGTACAAGCTACTAAAAGTACGGCAGGACTTTGTTCAAGGCAGCCGTTGTTTCTCCCTGTTGTAACCATGGCAGTTTTTGAGGAAAAAGGAGGAATTAACTTCAGGTGGGTTTTGTTTGTAGTTTCCAGATCATGGAATCAGTCACGCTGCTGTCTCTGTGGCTGGGTGACCTGCTGGGAAGACATTGCTCACAGAAAGTAACCCGCAACCTATTTGCATTAACCACCAGATAAGCTCTGACACTCACACATGCAGATCTGCCTGATAACCAGTGAGGATGACAGATGTCTCCCTCAGATCTGATAAGAAAACCTTAACACACCAGACGCATGGAGGTTTTCTGGTATTTGGGGAAGAGTGACCTTTCAGATGGTCTTTAAGTGTTTGCTAAGTGAAGAAGCCCGCGATTTCTAGAACATAGCAATCAAATCGTAGGGCTGTGTATTGATTTGCTTAATAATTTAATGAGGCCAAACACACCTCTTTAAAAAATGAGGACATTTGAAAGTAGATGACACAAGAGTACTTAGGACCAGTTGCTGTGACAGACAGGCCACACAGGCCTAGTGAGAGATGCGCATGACACACTGCTGTTGCAGTAGAACTTTCCAGATAGTGGTTAGAGCCACGACTGGGGAACGGAGCTGACACGCTTGGCAACAAAAGCACAGAATCCACACATCCAAATAAACGTATAATTAAAGCTGACTTGAATGGGGTTTTTTATATTTGGGAATATAGGCTTTGGATTTTACATAAGTATACTGAAAACAATTACATGTAAATATGTTTCAAAAGTTTAAAATTCATCCATTTAATAGTTAATCGAAAGCTGAATATTCGCATCTGTATAATCATAAAGCAAAAGAAATTTCAACTGTTAAATTGTTATAGAAAAGGAAACAACTAAATTAACATATAACAAAGACTACTTACTTGGCATATCGGATTAATCAATTTTAAGATAATTTATCTTTTCCCTAAGTGTGAGGGCATATATTTGCCGAGTGGGGAAGAGATCGTGTTTCTCAGTCTGGCTGTGAAATAGCAACTTCCAAACAATGGCCTCCTCTCGAGGCAGGCTGCGCTCTAGAGCCAAAGGAGAGGGGCAGATGTCACGGTGGGTTGAAACAATTTCAGAAAGCATTTGTGGGGGAGGTGAGACATGTGTAGGAGAAGAAACTGGATGGGACAGAAAGAAGAGAAAAAGTAGAGTTGCACATGTAGGAAAGGTTTAATTTTTCCTTGTTCCCTTCTAGGTTCTTTGGTCCAAAAATTAAATTGACCTAAGAGAGATTGTCAAGAGAAAAATAAATTTGATTACATGTAGGACCCCTACAAAAACAGGAGACCCGAAAGGCGGCCATGCGATTGAGGCTTCTATACTGTCCTGAGCCAAGGAAAGGTGTAGGAGTCCAGGGCTTCAAAGGGGGGGAACACAGGAAAATAAGAGCAGACGTTTGGTATAATGTACAAAAGATTCCACTGCCATGAAGACAGGTTTCTCAGATGAAGAAGTTTTATCTCTGGTACTAGCTCTCTTCCTGGTACAGGACCCCTTTCTAATGCAAATTTCCCTTACAAAAAGGGAACTTGTACTACGTTTTCAATGTTTCTCCAGCGTCTGGAGCTCAGGGTCCTTGTGCCAAAGAGGCACATCCTGCCCTGGCACATCCTGCTGGCCTTCTGGGAAAAGGGTAAAAACAAAATTTCAGAATATAAAGGCCTGTCCAGAAAGTATCCACCCATGCACTATGAAAGATAGAGACATTTACTGAAGAAGATACAAGATGCAAGAAGCATTGTATGTAGGTTAATGACAACACCACAGCCCCCTTCAAAGTAGGCACCTTGGGGCCTCACACAGTTCTCCCAGTCACCAGCAGACGCCCCATCATATTAGCTTGAATCTCACTGATAGTCTGAAATCTCTTCCCTTTCAAAGGTGACTTTAGTTTTGGGAAAAGCCAGAAGTCACAGAGTGCCAAATTTGGGCTGTAGGGGGGCTGAGTCACATGGGTGATTTGATGTTTCACCAAAAAATTGCACGAGACATGATGCATGAGCAGGCGTGTTGTCATGATGAAGCTGCCAATCACCAGTTGCTAGCACCTGTGGCCGTTTTCATCATATTGCATCTCAACTGATGAAGAACATTGAGGTAGTACTCCTTATTCACTGTTTGGCTGGAGGAGTACTCATGATGTACAACACCTTCCCAATCAAAAACAGTTAACATGGTTGATCTTGCTGCAACTATGCCACGCCTTCTTCAGTCATGGGGAACCAGGTGACTTCCATTGGGATGACTGGGCCTCCATTTTCAGACCATAGCTGTAGACCCATGGTTCATCTCTGGTTATGACCTTCCTGAGGAAGTCTGGTTCATTGGTAGTGGTTGAATGAAGTCATTAGCAACTGCAGCACGATGTTCCTTCTGCTCTGGTAGCAGAAGCCTCAGAAAAATTTTGCCATGACATGTTCCATGCCAAGACCCTGTGTCAAAGTCTCAGACACAGTACTTTTGGGAATCCACAGATTAGCATCTAGTTCCCTCACTGTCAGTTGCTGATCTGTGTTGATTGCAGCCTGTACACCTCCAACATTCAGGTATTCTGCTTGTTGCAGGCCTTCCAGAATGTGGACCACTTTCAACGATTCTTGACCATCTTTGAAGCATTTGTGCCACACTTTTATTTGTGCTGCCCTCATTGCATCACCCCCAAAAGCCTTTGGATTCCTCCAAATTGTTTCTGTGGAGGAATGCTCAAGCTTAATGCAAAATTTGATGCAGATTTGTTGCTCTACTTGCTCAGTCATTTTCAATGTGACAGCCACACAGCACACATGCTCACTCAACAGCGTCTACCACTCTCACTGACTAGTACAGTGAAGTCATCACTGTTCACACATGCGCATTCCAGTCCACTCTCCTTGGCTGCTGGGTTACATCGATGCCTCACAAACCACTCTCGTTATGTTAACAATGGCTTGACTTTTTCCAGACAGACCTCGTATACACTGTCCCTCTTTCTTCCATTCTTAGCACTCCTAGGAGGCCAGGGGTATTACACCAAAGTCACAGTAAACTCCTGTCTGTGCTGGTGGTCGCCACTGCCTGGCACTCCATCAATTCACTTCTTACCTCTCTCTGGTTCCATTACCCTTCCTTCTAATCTCTGGGCTCCTCATTTTCTTTGGTTGGTTATGTAGTCTTGGAGAGCTCTTACTTTGGTGCTGCTGACCTGAAAACTATATAGGAGGTCAGTCCACTTACAATGCTTCCCTCTATGTACCCCAACATGGAAGTGGTACCCCATACCCATAGGACCCCGAGACACTGCCATGTGTCTGCATGATTCTATCTCTTTCCAGAGAAGGAAATCAGACACATTTAGGGGCAATACAGAAACTAATCTGACTGCAATGCAATTTACCCTGGGTTATAGATGATAGATTAAAATTGCTGGAAAGGGAAAAGCCACAAATACTTGCAAAACAGTAATATATATAATATATATCCATATCCATGAACCAATGCATACAAATATACAGACAATACATCCATATATACATGCATGCAATATATACATATACACATGCTCACAGAACAATTTATACTTTCTTAAATATAAGCATGCATAGACTATATACCTATATATTACAGTATGAAAAAAAATTGTTGATATATATAATTATATATACCTATATACTAATATATGTATATAATTTATATTATATATTATATATGATAATGTATAATATATAATATACAATATACAAAATATAATATACATAATATAAATTATATTATATATAATATTTATATATATAATTAGTCATTTAGGTACATATAGTGCCTCTTATGCTTGCCTGTTCTCCACCACCCCTTTATTACAGAAGCAATCACTACCCTCCTGACCAGAGGGGTGTGCAGAAGATTCAGGCTAGTGATTAGCCAAATGAGTAATTGGTCAAGAGGTGGATACATGGCCCAAGACGAGCCATTCTGAGCCCTCCCCAGATTTTAGAGTTCTAAGTAGTGCTGTGGGAAAGACCCTCTTTTCTTTGGTAGTAGAGTGTTGAGATGTGGTTCTCTGGGTGTCAGTGGCTGTGGTCCCTGGACAGAATGAGACCAAGACACTGAGAGAGACACTAAGCAGTTGCAGAGTTAAAGCGAGGGCCTGGACAATGCTCCAGTGCTGAGCCCAGCCGTTCTCAAAACCAGTCTACCCCTCCCCCTGTGGTTTGGGTAAATAAGCCAGTAAATCCTTCCTTTTCATGTCTGCTGGTTTGAATTATGCATTGGTCGCTTGCCACCAAAGAGTCCTAATTGATATGCACATTATATGTTACAGTCATTTTATGATCATAACCTCCACGCCTTCTGAAACTCATATTTAGGCAAGATGTGGCTTGGAGGATGAGAGGAACCATGTTTTCAAACCCATACTTGAAACTTGTTGGGAGGCCAAACATGGGAAGAACTCACATCCATCAGCCCATCTGTCCGCTCAAATGTCCACAGAGAGGCCTGCTTTCTATCTCCCTGTAGAGAGACATATATTTGGGAGACCAGCTTGTCTTTTGAAAAAGGGAAATAAAGGTCTCAATTTTCCAAGGTCATAAAGCCAGGAAATAGCTGGACAAGACTGATAACTACTGAATTTCTAATCTTACGCAACTGATAAATCAAACACTTTTTAAATTTTAATTTTTCGGAAGAAATCTTACCTATTGCTATGAGACATCATCAGTCAAAATAGATTGATTTTCACTTTACAAGTCACATTTGTTATTGATGAAAGATCCATTATCATAGTTTTCAGTGTAGTAATTGGTTCCCCAGGAAGATATAAGGGGATTTTATTCATTACAGAACCTTAGGTAGAAAAAATGCCCATTTCCCAACTGTCAAGTTAATACACCTGACAGGGTTATGTTAGAAATCCAAAAATCAGATGACCTCATTTGAGATAAACAAAGTAAAACAAAGCAGAGCACTTACTGAAGAGCACCTGGATTTGAGAGTTGAAGAAGATGATAGAATTGGCCCCCCCAGCCCCACCCACTGTAAGAATTTTTCATCAGCATTTCTCAAGTTCCAATTAAATATCCTGACAGATCAGCTAGAAGGAAAAGACATTGATCACGTGGCAGTTAGCATTCACTGAGAGTATTAGTCGGTCACCAATACTTACAAGTATTTGCTCTGCTCCGGATAATGAACTGCGGATTAGCAATGAACGCCCCCTTAAAGAAAAATTAAAGTTGGGGTTCAACAAGGAAGAGCATGAGGCAGACCTTTCTGCTGGGAGCCTGGAAGACTCCCGCTGAGAGGGCACTGGCGCTTCAGCACAACAGATTCATTCTGTTGCTGTTAAGAATAGCGAACATTCAAGTCCCTTGTATTAAAAATTGTACTAAATGTCTGGGAGATAATGTCACCGAGTAGATGGCATCATACTGTGATTTCAGGAGTAGGCTTACAAAGGCTCACTTATAAAAGAAAAATATTCATGAGAGAATTTTTACCTCAAAATTTGCTGTTCCTATATCAAATGTTATTCCACAAAGCTTCAGAAATGGTATGCCTGGTTAATGGAGTAACCTGGCTTATAGAAATGTTTTAAGTAGTAAGAGGAAAATGAAAGTAAGAGTTCTGGGGTGGCAATATAGTGGTCTAAGATAACGGGACAATTGTCCTGCTGTAAAACACCAGGACATGCTGGATAAAATAGGATATATGATTTAATGCCCAGTTAGTTGACCTTGTCAGAAACAAGGGAAATCTTCAGGCACTAGAAATCAAGACGGTATGGAAAGAGAAGTAAGCAAGAAAGCTGATGGTGTGGTTTCCTCGGGGTTTATTAGTGTCAGTAACTGAGAGGATGAGTAATATTAACCCTACAAGACAGAAGGCGAGGCCAGGGTCCCCCAAAGGCAGACAGTGAGATACCTGCCCCCGCCCCCCACCCCCGACCAATCAGACCTAAAGCAGGGCTTTACAAGCCCTACCCTAATGAAAGAGGATGCTAGGAGAGAAACCATGAAAATTGGCACAAAGAACAGATAAGGAAACTTAGTTATAGCTTTGGTCTTTGGATAAAAAAAATTTATCCTTGGAAATTAAAAACACTAGATCTGTACCTTAGTGGTTAGTCTGAATTTTACCACGTGCATTGGCTAGGAACCCTGCAAGCTGGGACATCAACCAAGAATTTGGTTCCCAGCTAGTGATAAACTGGGCCTAGAGGACTGAAATTCCTCTGGAGGGTGTTCCCACAGCCTGGACACCGGAGATTCCTACAATGTACCATGAAGCATAAAACACAAGGACAGGTCTACTTATTGTGGTTATTCTCATGCTTTCCTACAAAAATGCTTTGCTCTTACTGTTTGATGACACTATGTTTCCCTGTACCCAGCTGTGGGGTTTTATAACACACTGCACATCACATTTGCTCTATCATCCTTTTCAGTAAAAGAATTCCAAATTCCAAAGTGTAACTGCTCCAAAGGCTTTGGGATAAAGTATCACTGAGTGAACCTGTGTGCTTATGCACTTCAAATGTTATCTTTTTTTGGTCCTTACAGACTGCATATTATTTTACTGAATTAATTAATTTTTCAGAGCCCCAGATCAGTGACTGTATTCCAGTGACTTTAGCTGTTTTGTGAGGGCAAAGGAAGGGACCGAAATTGCCTTGGTCAGCAGTTCCATTAAATGGTCTCACGGAGCATTTGTCAGTTCGTCAAGTCAGAAAGTTCACTGGATCACACTTGTTGAGTCCACTGCGCGCTGGCACAATGCTATGTTCGGGAATTGTAAAGAAGCAAACACTTTCTGTCTAAAAGTACAGAACAATTTTTCACAATGTTAAATGATAATAAGCAAGAAAGAGAAGTATATGTAGAGGGCTATGTCAACTCTAAATGGAGACGTAGAAAGAAGGTATGCAGACAGTAGCTGAAGAAATTAAGTGTAGTGGTCTGTGTCTGGGCATAAATTTCAGGTGACTTTTTCCTTAAACATATTCCCCAGTTTTTCTATAATGAGTATGTATTGCATTTATTACTACAAAAATTACTAGAGTTAAGTACTTTATTTTTTAAACAGTATCAGTGAACACTCCAGAGCTGTTTCCATCACCACAAAAAAAAAAAAAGAATTTTAAGGCTCAGGATACATACATTGTTTGGAATGCTTTTATGGTCACTTCGGTCTTCAACTGATTAGATAAGGCCCACCCACACTATGGAGGATATTCTGCTTTACTGAAAGGCTGAAGTTAAATGCTAGTCACATCCAGGAAACAACTTCACAGACACATCCAGAATAATGTTTGACCAAATACCTGAGCCTTAGCCAAGCTGACAAATAAATTCACCATAACAGTGCATAATTTTAATGAATCACTGAATTTGAAAATTTCTCACAAATACTCTTATGGGTTATGTAACATTATTCTCCCACATCGTATATGAGGAAATCGAGGGTAGGACAGGTGATACAACTCACTCCAAGCCCCACTTGTTCAAAGTGGCAGGACTGAGTCTTGAAATCCAGACCTCAGAGCCCCAGGTCTTAGTGATATGTTCAAGCACAGGAAGAAGAGCAGCCGATGGGTTGACACAGCATTCTCCACGCTGGCTCTGCTTCCTTTGCTCAGGGTTCAGCTGCCTGTATCTCTCATATGTGACTTAATCTTCATTGCTTTTGATGAATGTAAGGGTTGAGATTTTATTTACTGGTGGGCGCTGCTGCGGGTCCATCATCTTGTTGCAGTCCACATCTGGGCTGAGCACAGCAGTGAACTGTCCTCCTGACTTCTACTCCATTGTACTGGTCGGCATAACAACCACACCACTACCATTCCCGCTGTCTTGCTGATGAATTGACCTCATATCCTTTACATTTTTCAAAAGATACAATGCTGCGCTTGGGAGTTACTTAAGCCTTGACTCAAAAGCAGCATGGTCGGTGACTGTGTTGCATCCCTAACTAAACGGAGCCCCTTAGCCCTGTATTCTTGAGCTAATATGCACGTTCAGACAGGATGTATTCAGGACAGCCTTCAGAGTGAAAATATTGACTGTCCCAGATTACAGAACTAGTGGGATATGGTAATATATTCTCTTGATTTAAAATTAGGTGGAAATTAACATTGTTTGCCAGAAAGCCGCTAAGGATGAAAATGAGACGGTTTAAGGTGCTGAGCCATATGTCAAATAACCCTTCTGTTTCTTTCTTGAACATCTACTTCAGGGAAGCAAATGTGTCTTTGATATTTCTGAGAGCCACGTGACTATGATGTGACTCCAAGTGCCCTCGTCATCTTCAGAATTTACTTATTTATTTAGTGCATGGGTCTGTGGTCAATTTGCTTATTTACTTCTCGAAGCTGGTCATTATAATTCTCCTTTTCATTAAATACGCCACTCTCAGGCTGTTGCTATTATCCCCACTTAGAGTCTGGGAATGGAGTGGGCTAATATGAGGTCATTCAGCCCTTCGGTGAGTGGTGTGCCTGTGTTAAAAAACCTTATGCTGACAAAAACACAGGAATCATGGCAACAGAATAATATTCACCATCTGAGCCACCTTGACATTTTCCTGCAAGCAGAAGCTTTCTTTTTTCTTTTTCTTTTTTTTTTGCTTTTAATATAGAAGAATGCATCTTAAATTCTGTAGGCTACATAATCATGCCCATGAGCTTTCTCTTTTCAATGCATCTCACCCTCATATAGTAGTTTTCTGTCTAAGTGATGTTAAGTATGCAGAAAGCCAATTAGGAGATTTCACTTAGGATTCCTTCTCTTAACTGTGTCTCAAAACGTTCATGGTGTAACTGCTAGAAGAACACTCGAGAAGAAGAAGAATGAATTCTATATTGGTCTTTCAGTATCTCACCTTTATGCTTCAGTTCAAACTGGCATGCTTTTCTCTGCTCTCTCTACGTATAGAAAATCCACCCATTCCTCAAAGCCCCATCCAAGGTCTGTTTTCCTTATTGTTGATTTGCTAATTCTCCTTAGAAGTCGCACTTCATTCTTTTGAACTCTTTCAGCATTTTTATGGTAACTAATAATGCTAAACATTTGTATTATGCTTTGCAACATTTATGGACATTATTCCATTTAGTAAATAATTCTGTGAATGTGATACTATCCTCCATTTTAAATTGAGAACATTTGACAAATGGAGCAAAGAAAGGTTAAGGAATTTGTTTATATGCCACACAGCCGTCCTCTGTCTCCGCCACCAGATCCCTTTCTTTGCCAGGTATATCCTGTTGGTTTCTAGTCATCATCACCTTAGCTAACCCTTATCAAGGCCTTCTCTTTGTCAGGCATTCTTCTAAGGTGTTTATATACAGCAGAAGCAGCAGCAGTAATAATACCTAACACCTCCTTGCCAGATACTCAGTTTTCAAAGCAACTCTATGCAATAGGTACCATTATAATCCTGGTGTTTACAAATGAGTAATACAAAATTTGGAGAATTTAAGTAATTTATTCAAGGTCAGATAACCCAGGAAACTGCTGTGAGCATCACTGTCTTTCCATATCACAACTCTGGTGTCCAGTCAGTGAAAATGTTGCAAAAACTCACAATTGCCAGATACCAGCTTTCAGTCACCATTGCTACAGAAAGATTGAGCTCCATCTTCTTCTGCACTTCAAATATTTCAGGAGAGCATTCCATTGGCAGAGTCTAAATAGCATTTGGGACCTTAGTGGTATGAAAGTTTGGGAAACGTAGTTAGCTTTTCAACCCTTGCTACACAGGATTGGGGAAGAAAGAGCTCAAAAGAAGGTAAAAATGGATACTGAGTACCAATAGACCAAATCAGCATAACTATGATAATGAGGCAGGTCTATCGGCCGCTCCTTTTGAGTAAGAGAGCCTGTTAAAGTGGTCATTGAGTATTAGTCACTCAGCTGTGCAGTGGTTTCACCACGCCAGTTGGGGGAGATGAACAATGGCACAGTCTGATGTTAGAAAGAAAGATTGCGTGTTAATGAGCGCTGGAATAGTGGACTGACAAAGGAGTGGGTGTTGTCTACAGCTTATGAGGAAAGCTTCTACCTTTAATGGAAAATTAATCAGGCAAACAAATACCCAGAGGGCTATACCCAGATGCCTTCTGATTTGCTGTCAGTCAGCGGATATGCAACTACCTAAATGCTTTCTTAATCCTTCAACTCTCAAAGCAATGATTGAGCAGAACCTTTGCTCCCCACTTCCTGCTCAAATGCTAATGTGCTCCTTCTTGTGCAGACCATCATTTCCTGAGTGCTCTGTAGCTTATTTATTTAAATACTGGGTAAATTGACGTCAGTTCCTCCTCCGACCAATTGCTTTCAGGTCCCCTCCTAGAATGAACGTGTCCCTCACGGTATTTTCCCCACTACCTCCAGCTGATTAGGGCAGAGTTCGCTCCGATGACGATGACTCTCTGTCTCAGGCGGGCCTTTGTTTGAAAAAGTGTCCACACTCCTTTTATGAGGAATAAATGTAAATGTAGACATTTATTTACCAAAAGGAGTAGTGCCTTAAAAATGACTAGCTAATAATCACTCTGTTTGTCAGTGTATTGTATCTTTCCGATTATTCCTCTCTTTTTAGGAAGAAACCTTCCTGGAGTATCTCCTGGATTTTTTCTCCCTCAAGTGTGTTTTCCGGGAGTTCCCTGCAAGATTGATCAGAACACAAGGGTTTCAGTTCATGGCATCCTGCTAATCAGCTCAGATTTGTTAATGTCATTAGTGTCAGAAGTTTTCTCGCACTCACAATTTCCCTTCGCCAGAGTTAATTCTGTGGCAGTGTATTAGTGTGGGCAGGGTATATTCCACCAACTCAGTGTTCTTACCGGAGCTTGCCCTACCTAATGGCAGAAGGATCCCCATCGGGAAAATAAGGCATTTGGTTCAGGTGTTTTGTGGGAGCTAAACCTGCTAGAATGCTCTTCTGGGGGTTTCATCACTAATCTACCAGCAACTGGAGCCTGGGTCCCATCAATTCCTCTTTGCTGAAGCCTTGCCATGTGGCATGCTCTGTTTATCCAGTCATTTCCTTTTTCTTGTTTTCTGATTCATGAAAGAGATATGAAAACATTTGGAAAAGTTGGGACTCGGCTAATTGTTAGATTAATTTCTTTATGTTGGTCCCTGTAGTGTTCAGACTGAAATAAGGTACCTAACTTCACTGAGCTCTAAGTTGCCTTCTATAGAACAGTGATACCACTTCCTTGGGAAGAGATAAGACCTGGATGAGTCAGGTTTTCACCACGCACAGGCAGTGCTACCTCTCAGAGCTAATGACATTCCTTGACGGAGTGGATGAGGTGGTGATAAGGTTAGAACTTGCGTTCTGAATCAGTCCACGCAGAGTCTTGAAGACCGTTAGGTCTACAGTCTCTGACATCTTCCCATCTCTCAGCTCATCTCTCATGGCACCCACTCCCCATGGTGCCCAATGCTTTGGCCATACTGTATCAGTTTAAATTCCAACATAACAATACATCTTATACCTTTCTGGATTTTCTAATGCTTGCCCCTCCCTTCACTGACCTGGTGAACTACTCTCCTTCTAGGCCTTTTCTGATTACCTCCGTTTTCTTTACGTGCTTGTATTTCTAGTGTAGCCTCTACCTTCTTCCGTCAGAGCCCCTATCACCACGCCTTCCCTTCAGTGTGTGTAGAGCTGACTTCCTCTACAAGCCGCATGCTCCTCAAAGGTAGCATCTTTATATCTCAAGTCCTTTACATTTCCTCTCTGCCAGTAGTGGTGCCTTCGCTCAGAGAGAAACACATCCAGAAATATTCCAAAATGTGGGAACTTCAGTGTAGTGTTTATTTAAATCCTAACAGGAATGCAAATTAGCTTGTCCAGAGATGTGGCTCTTCTTAATTATAATATATTCAGTAGGTGGGCATACTAAGCAAAATTTGCATTTTATAAAATCACAGGAAGGAACGCCAGTGATTGGAAGATATGAAGGCAGATTTGATCTCAGTGTAAGTAATAACTTTCTGAGCATTAAAACTGTTCAAAATTGGAATGTGCTATCTTATCAAATAATGAGTTCTCAATGACTGAAAGTATTCATAATAAGATTCACAGGGATGCTATTAAATATATATTCTTATATTGGTTTGGAATAGGTGCTTGCCAAGACCTTTTCTAATCTTAGATTCTATGTTTAATCTCTTTCCCTCAGTTCAAATATCATTAGTTTTTTATTATTGCCAATTATGGATTCAATATCCATCAATTTATCTCAGCCTGCATTTAAAATTTTTTATTAATCCAAGTCAGTGAAAACATCCTCTTCTGCCTCACTCCCCAATGAATCTAGCTTCCTTGTTTATCCATATTTTCTTTCACTCCTTGTTTATGTGTATCATAAAATTCCTAAGACTTCTATAAATATCTTTCAATTTGAGTCGACCATAACTTGACTGACAGGCCAGACGCAGTAGGAGACACAAAGAAGATACAATAACGATTGTGGTAGCTGACATTTATCAAGTGCTCACTGGCATTTTCCATATATGAACACATGTGTTATGCACAACCATGCCATGTGGTAGGTACAGTTTGTCCATTGCATAGATTAGAATACTGAGGCGCAGAGAGATTAGTTAATTTGTCCAACATCATAGAGCTACTGGGTTGAAGAACCCAAGCAATCTGATCTAAAATCTGACCCTCAACCCATTAAGCATTACTGATTCTTGTTAAATACATATAATAAGATACTATATCTTTTCAAAGGTGACTTTACCTGGTAGAATTACATGTGTTTATCTTACAGTAGACACAGTAGTTCTTGCCTTTACTTTTCCTAAAGCTTCCTTCTTTCAAGCTTCTTTTTTGTTGTTGCTTTATAGTGTTCTGGGAATGGTGAATTAAATCCACGTATATCTAATCTATACCATTTCTGATTTTCTAAATGTGCTAAAAATATATCTTTAGTTTGAACTCATAGGGATATGGTTCTATTTCATGTTATGTTAATTATCCTCTGCTAAGAACCCTCCATTCATATTTCACTTTTGTGGGAACCACAAGAGTATACAGTAATTCCGTGAAAAATTAACTTCTTCTATAAGCATACCTGAGTCCTTGGGAAGTATAGTTTAGAGAAGCCATGTTCGGGTATCAGATTCATTTTCAAAAGTCTGCATTTGTACCATATTCCCAGTTAAAGCTGCCGGTTCTGGTCCCGGGACCATACTTTCAGAGGCCAGGCTTTTCAGATAATTAGGCTGGGTCACATCTATCACAGCTACATTAGAAACCTTCACAGGTGATCCTAATGCACACCCAGGAGTTACACCTATTCATAATTTTACTCTAAGTCTTCCAAAGAGCTTGACCTGATACCATCCAATCCTCAACTGACTTTGTTTATTCTAGAACACTGCATTTTTCACTATTTGATAAAATGTCTTCACATACAGTACTTGCTTCAAAAGATCATTTGGGAATAGAACTCTGCCTGAAGCCTACATCAGTACAAACCAAGCAAGTAATTAATTGTGGCTTTTAATATCTCCTTTTCCAGTTTATGTTTTCCAGTCACCACACATGCATGGCCCAGCACATAAAAATGCTCACGGAGTTCTTTAAAATGAAAGAATATTCGACTAGACTAGATTGAATGACCACATATCTCGAACTGTGCCAGAATAACTTTTCTCTTTTGATAAAAAGTATCAAATTTTTTGATCCAAAAGAGCCATGTCAAATTGTTTTCCTCTTCTTGCTATTTTCAGTTTTTCCAAATTGGGCTCAGCCAGCAGTGCCACAGCTGGATGGGCTGCATGGGTTTTAATAAGGACTCCTATTTCTGGGAGGGATAATAAGCAAGTCTGGACGGCAGGGTCAGACGCTCAGAGCCTGCCTGACACGAGGCAAAGATTAAAATGCGCAGGCAGGCTGAGAAGGCTGGAAGGAAGCTGCAATTTCTCACTGTGGATTTCCTTAGAGTGCCATTAGCTCGCCAAGTAGAACACAGGGTAGATTGCATTTACATGAGGGAAGCGAGTTAGAGCTCACTTCTCTTAATTTATTTTTCGGGCATCATTTCAATTATTTGTTGCAGTAATAGAACTTTGATCCGAAATATGTTTTTTAGTATTGTATTTCTTAGCATCACAAGGCACAGGATATTTCCTGTTTTTCCCTGATGATTGTCACGGATGGCCCTTAAATCTACTGCGTAAGGAAATCCGAAGGCAATGGTATAGAGATCTCCAGTTCCAAACAGCAGTGTTACTTTGTGGTATAAACGAGGCTCTTGTATCCTTTTCAGCAGGATGCAATCGATCATGGACCTCAAACACTGCACAGTTTGCAACACAGTCCTATTCTAATTTGATCTTCACTAGAAGTTTCTGAGACGATTGTGGGGATATTAACCCTACTATGTAGGTGATGAAACTAAGTCACTACAAGTTTAAATGATTTGTTCAAAGTAAAACAGCCAGCGAGTGGTGAGGGCTGTGAGGCCTCTCAGGTGTTCTCACCCTGGCTTTGTGCTGATTCAAGGCACTGCACTGCCCCGCACCTTTTATTCCCACCTGACTGATGAGAAAAATATGAGGCAGGGGAAAAGTAAGTGAGCTGGTCAAGGTCAAAGGCAAGGGTGAGAGCTGATTCTGAAATCAGATCTCTTGAATGGAGGCAGAAACACATCCCATCTTTCCATACCAGATAGATCCCTGCATTATTCCCCTTTCCCATTGGTCTGCTGCATGTTTGTGAACAGCAGCTGCATTATTAGCCAGTAGCCAGGGCTTCCCCTAGATGAGCTAAAGTGCCGCCAGAGTGGAGACCAGCAGGGCTCACTTCACAGGCCGAAGAGGACATCTGCATGTGCCTCTCAGCCCCAATTATTCAAATCTGCTCGCAGCTGGAGGGTTGACAGGTCCACAGAGAGGCCGGTTTCTGATCTTCAGACTCCCTTTCCGCCAGATCCATCCCCTCCTCTTGCTTAAGCAGAGGACGGGCTGAGCTCCCTCGGATGTGGAGCACAGCAATTCCCATGGTCCCCAGGCACCCTCTGGCTGCTGTGTCAGCAACTGGCTGCTCGCCCAGGCTCTGCAGGGCTCTGGAGTCTGGAGCCTGCTGGCCCGGAGGCAAGAGGGCTACCAGATGTGCGTGCTAACGAATGGCAGGAGCTGCTGTGCGATTATAGTGGCACAGAAATAAGTCGGGAATTATCTCTCCCACTGGGTTTGGAGACAGAGTAACTGAGGCAGCAAACAAACTTCTCTCTGTGTGTGAGATGGAACTGGTGTACTTCTGTTTAGGCTGGTTTCTTCTTGGAATGAGACTGTTGCGAGCTGTCTAAAAGGTGAATGAAGGGTTTAACAGCAGGTTGTCTAGTGCTTGATACCTAACGTGTGGCCTGGAGGCCACCCTCCCTTGGGTGCTGGTTAGAATTGTGGAATCCAGGAACCTGCCCAGACCTAGGGAATCGAAAGCTGCATTTTAACAAGCCCCGCAGAGGGTTTGCTCGCCTGTTGGAGAAGGCCTGACCTAAGCAATACTCGTGAGCCTGGGGAGAATGTTGGAGGCATGTGAGACACTCGGGGACCGTGACCCTTCCTCTTGACTTTTGTAGCATAACTTGGTCACATTAAGTGGGGTGATATTAATCCTCTAGTACTGGGGATGGGGTAATAGTAACCCTCCAGGTTTTTCTGGCCTGGAATAACATTTCCAAGGGGCTGTGTGAAGTGGTACCTGTCCAGACAAGGAATTTGCAGCTGCAGAAGCAGCACAAGGCTTCGGACCATGCGGTCCTCTGTGGAGCAGCTACTTACTACATCTCACCCTGCAGTCAGAAAAACCCACAGCTGCCCTGCGCCGGGGAGCCGCGCAGCTAATGGAGGAGCAGGGTACTGAAAGTGATGTTGTGGCTATTAACATTTTTATGGGTGGACTGCTTTGCAAAGCTGAGAGAAAGTATTACTCTTCTAGGATTAATATATTTAACAAAAAGTCTGCCAGGAGAGGAGGCTTTTGCTGATAAATAGGATTTTGCTGTTGATTTATCTAGTAATGGAGACTTGAAATTACAGGAATCGATGTGTATGTGAAAGCCATTGTCATGTGGTTAATTATGTTTTGCCAGCATTATGGGGAAGCACTTTATGCTCGGGGCAGTCAAATGTATTTCAGCCAGGATCCTGTGCTATAAGTGATGGGCTGAAATGTAGATAAAGGCAAAGACACCTATAATTCCAGATTTCTGGACACTTTGATGCCTCCAGAGGCTTGACTTCCCCACCCGCCTGCACTGAGATGGTGGCATTTAGGTCTGTTTCCTCTAGTACAGTGGTTTTTAACTGGGGTGATCTTGTACCACCCCATTACCTCCATGGACCATTCATGAATATCTGGAGACATTTTGGTTATTGTAGCAGGTAGGGAGGTGTTGTGGGTAGAGGCCGGGGGCAATGCTGATGCTAAATATCCTATAATGCACAGGACAGTTCTCACTCTCACCCAAACACTGAATTATTTGGCCCAAAGTATCCGTAATGTTAAGGTTGGGAAGCTCTACTCTAGAGCACTCGAGCTTGGGATTCTGACCTGAAGAGTTGAGACCAAATCCCCATCCTGTTTGCCAACAGATATAGAAATTAGGTCTATGGGGACTGTGGTCATGTAGACTGTGTGCCCGGGTAGCCGTCAGGGTGCAGTCTGGACGAGCATACCATCGCAGAGGCTGGGTGGTTTCCAGGGCACTGCCACCCGCCTACCATTGGTGGTGATGGTCTTATCAGGATCATTGTCAGCCTTCCTTTTTCTTCTTCGTGGTGGATCAGCGGTTGGTTTGGAAGGCCTAACCTGCACCACAGTCTCAGTTCTGCTATTAACCCCACCTGCGTGACCTCGAGTGTGGGAGCAGAATAAGGGCCCCATACGTGTCCTGGGACCAGGAATACAGTACCTCACATGCATGACACAGGGGACAACGTGCAGGTGTGATAGTTAAGGATCTTAACCTGAGGAAATTACCCTGGAATATCTGAGTGGCCCCAAGCAATCATTAGGGTGCTCTTAAGTGAAATATGGAGACAGGAGAGTCAGGGCCAGAGATTTAAAGAAGCTATGCTGCTAGTTTTGAAAATGAAGGAAAGTTGGAAGAAGAGACCATGAGCCAAGGAAAGTGAGTCACCTCTAGAAGCTGAAAAAGGCAAGGAAACAGATTCTCCTCTAGACTCTCCAGAAAGGACATAGCCCAGCCAGTACTTTGATTATAGTCCAGGAAAGCTCATGTGGGACTGCTGACCTCCATAACTGGCAGGTAATGAATGTGTGTTGTTTTAAGGTGCAAAGTTTGTGGTAATTTGTTTTAACAGCAATAGGAAACTAATATATTGAGTCAGACATTTTTCCTCTTGACATCCCAGTGTAAAATGGGCCTCATTCATTCATTCAACGCGTATGTTTTAATTGCCTGTTAGGTGTCAGGCCCTGTTCTGAGCACTAGGGATAGAGCAGTGGGCAACACAGACCAAGCCCTACTCCAACATAGTGACAGGAGAGCAGCACACAACAGAAAAATTGTGAATGCATAGATGATATGTAAGTGGTAAGTGCTGTGAAGGAAATAGGCAAGGGAACTGGAGTCCCTGGTTATTTCTTAGCAGGTGTTCAGGAAAAGACTCTGCGATAAGGTGATATTCAGTGGAAGCCTTGATCCAGGGAGAAAACCAAGCAGATATTCGAAGGAAGGGTGTTCACAACAGAGGAAAAGCAAGAACACATGCCCTGAGCTAGCAGCTTCAGGGATTTAAAGTACAGGGAGGGGGCCAGTGTGGGTTTAAAGCACAGGGAGGGGCCAGTAATTACTATACAAGGCTGTTGTGAGAACTCTGGGCAACATACAGGAACCCCCTTTGTTTGTTTCAAAGCACTTTGCAAATATTAGCTATTATCATTGCTGTGGTCCCTTAGAGTATATCTGTGGGGCTGCCAAGTGACCCTGAAGGTGGCCTTCATTTTTTTGTCTGTACAGAAATGAAGAGGAAACATCCTTTGGCCCAAAGCCCTGGAAATGGTGCACAGATGCCCAGAAATAGCATTATTTTTCCAGCATGGAGCCAATGGAGATTCTTTGTGTGCATTTCAGTTGGCAAACCTTTCGGGGGTGATGAGGGCAGGTCAGATGGGTAGGAGATCATCGCCACTGCGGGCAGCTTCACCCCTTATACCTGTGTGGTCCAGGAGGCCCACAGGCCAGGTGTGCTTAGAGCAGGCAGTTTGTCTCTCACTTGAGTGCACGCCGTCCTGGGAGAGAAATCACAAAAGAATTGACAGACCCGGGCCCCTGCCTAGCCAGGGCCTAGAAAGAAGCCCGTGGGATAGCCTCTGATAGCCCTGTCTTGCCAGCAACTAATCCCCCAGGGGGAATCAAATTCTGTCAAAGGATGGAATCGAAACATATCCAGATTCTTCTTCTTCCAAGGCAGGTGGTGAAATGGTCTAGTTTTTATCAAAAGCTGAGAAAACTAAAATGCTGAAATGCTGCCTAGGGCGTTGTGTTTGGGAGCAGGGGGTGGGAGTTTTGGAGAAAGATCGGGGTGCAAGGCACCCAGAAGGCTCTCCGGGTCTAGGGCTGGTCCGGGCACCCGCATTAACATGTTGGGTGCAGGGTTTTTTCCCATTGCATTTTGCATCTCTGGTCTCATCATGACTCAGGCAAGGTCACAATGGTGGGTGTGTATTGCATTCTTCTTTATGCTGGGTCATCCACTCATAGCTGAAAGGCATTTCAGTCATTAATTTGATTATCCTGTTAGATGTTTTTTTTTTCCTAAATGAGTTTTTCTAAGCTGTCTTTCCCTGCTTTTTGATAGATAAATGAAATAGCTTCAGAACAGAAAGATTAATGTGTGTGCTTTATCATCTGAGTGGGGAAGATTTCTCTTTTCAGACACATAGTCAGAAAAGTAAAGTGGCCCTCCTCAGCCCAGCCCCTCTTTCAGGGAAAGAACCTCTTTTATAAAACCTCTGCTTGGATATGTTTGTTCTGCAGTCTGGAGGGACTGTCGGAGGGAGGGTAAGAGAAGGCTAAGCAAGACGAGCAACTCCAACTCAGGAGGAATGAAAATAAAAAGAGGGTGAGATTAGCAGGTGCTCAGTTCTGTGGGAACTGAATCTGTGTCCTCAAAAGCTTGGGAGAGGAGTCCACACCAGACAGAGACCCGGCGAGCAGCCAGGATGAACAGCTAGAAAAACTCCAAGGAACCGTGGCCAGTCAGCCACTGGTATGTAGGCAGCTTCCCTGTCCTGAAGGTCAGAACGAATTCCTCTATTATTTCCCCTCTCTCATGCTCACCATCTAAAGCAAGACCCTACAGAATACAGGGGAGAAATGACCAAACACATCCTTCTGGCTTACAAGTGCTTTGATAGTCTTTGCCTTTTATTTTTCTTGAAGTCTCGGTGGCGTGTTAATGTCATGGAACAGTAGGGTTCCCTTGTGTCATAGGACAAAAATGCGAGTGAGAAGTAACTGTAAAGCAAGTTTCTACTCAAGAATTAAGGCCATCTATGAGAATGGCTTCAAGTGGGATATTCATTCATTTATTCATTAAAGAGTTGTGGTGCTTTCCAAATGTCAAGCCCTGAGCTGAGCATCAGACATGGGGCAGGTGCACAGTAAGACCTCAGCCTGGGCTTCTGGAAATAATAACATAAATGGTGGGAAAGCAAACATGCAGATACACAGATATGCAATTCAATGACAAATTGTCCAGTGTTATGAAAGAAACAGAGATGATATTATGCTAGGAGGTTATGACTAGCAGGTGAAGGACGAGGGACCCAACTTCGAGTGGCCAAGGGCGGCCTTCCTGAGATTTCAGCAGAGACCTGTGTGATGAGAAGGAGTCGGGTGTATTGTTATGGGTCAGGAATGGAAGCACAGTCATGCTAACCCTCTGGGAAGGTGGAAGAGCCTGGGTTTACAAAGGGAGATTCTGATTTATAGTCACAAGGTCTAAGAGGAGCCTGTCACCCTTCCTCCCACGTCCCCTTCCTACCTGCCCCCTGCCCCCTGAAATTCATAGTCCCCTTTCCTGCATTATTTTTTCTCCTCAGCTACTACCAGTATCTGACATCCACTCTGATTTACTGGTTTATCTGGTTTACTGTCTTTCTCCCCCACTAGAATGTGAGCTCTATGACAACCTCTATTTTGTCCCTTTTATTCACAATGGCTGTGTCTCCAGTGCCTAGAAGAGGAACTGGGTGTCCAGTGAATATCATTTTTACTACACTAAGCTATTTCTTTTTGCCTGTGGAGAGGAGTATGGCTTAGAAGAAGTATCAAGAATTCTGAAAACCGCCAGATTCTTCACAGGGCTGTTGTGAGATTTACATGAGAAGATGGGCATCAGAGATGAGTTCCATGCTGGTGTCTCGTATGACTGAGTAAAGATCCTCTTTGGTTCCCCCTTTTCCTCAGTGCGGTCAGTGAGGATGAGAACTGCAAACACTGTGAAGTAAGAGAAGGTAATATCTACTGTTTCTGCATGCCCTTGTTGGGCCCCTCTCGTCTCTTTCAGTGTCTTTCTCTGTCACACACTATACCCAGCTCCAGCCTGTGGTCATGCCCCATCCAGCCCTACCTGTTTGTCATGCGAGGCCCTCAGGATGCTTGGCTTCTCTGTACAAGGAACATCTGCTGAGTCTGCAACCAATTCATGTTAAGCCCTCAGCTGGCTGCTGCTGCGCCCCCTCACCGTGTGTGGCTAAGAGTAGGTGAAGCAGGCAGAGGTCTCCTCACCTGCCACTGGGCTCAGCCTCCCTCCGCCGGTGGGGAAGAGACGCTGCCGCTGCGCCATGTCCACTCTTGCTGACTGGCCTCAGTTAAGATCTGTTTGAATCCCTTTTCCTCAGATAAATGAATACAGTAGGCCCCCAACCTCCATCCATGGGGGATGCCCTCCAAGGTCCCTAGTGGGTGTCCAAAACCACAGATAGTACTGAACCCCACACGGAATATGATTTTCCTATACATATGTACCTATGATAAAGTTTAATTCATAGGCACAGTAAGAGATTAACAACAAAAACTAATAAAGTAGAACAAGTACAACAATTATAACAATATACTGTAATAAAAGTTATGCGAGTGTGATCTCTCATCAGCAGAAGGAATGGGGCTTGGGGGGTAGAAGAGGGCAAAGTGAGGATAAAGGTGATGGAAGGAGAGTTCACTTGGGGTGGTGAACACGCAATACCACGTACAGATGATGTGTTATAGAACTGTACACCTGAAACCGATATAATTGTATTAACCATGTCACCCCAATAAGTTCAATAAAAATACCTTATTGTGCTGTCCTCACCCTGCTCACGATGATGTGAGATGACACAGTGCCCTTGTGATGAGATGAAGTGAGGTGAGTGACGCAGGCACGGTGACATAGCATTGAGTTCCTGTAAGTGTGACAGGAGCACAAACTCGGTGATACCTCGGCAGCCCAGCTGATAGCCGAGCGGGCTGCTCAGTGACTAAGGGGGGGTGTAGGTTGGGGGTGGGGTGTACAGTGTTATACACTGGACAAAGGGATTTTCACGACCCAGGCAGGAGGGAGGGGGACAGCGAGAGATTTTATCATGCAACTCAAAATGACATGCAATTTAAACATACGAACTCTTTATTTCTGGAATTTTCCATTTAATTTTTTCAGACTGCACTTGATTGCAGGTAACAGAAACTGAGGAAAACCAAACTGGATGAGGGGGACTAGTGTTATACAGAGGAAGGGAAGAAGCAAGGCTAGAGATCAGAGGCATCGAGAGAAGACAGTGTAGAGAAGAAAGGGAGGAGGGAGGAGAATAAAGGAGACAGGGAACGAATGAAAGAGCAAAGGGGAACAGAGGCGGTGGGTAACCACGCCTGTTAAACGTTGGCCTATCTTAGACCCACAGAGCAGAGGTTAACAACAAGGTCTGTGAAAACCCTAGCAGGTAGCATCTCTACCTTCGAATACTGTATCCAGTGCTAAAAGCAATAGTACAATAACATTTATTAAACACCTGCATGTTCCTTTCAGTTGAAGGCAAATCCTGTAATTCCTATGCTCAGAATTTTTAAAACAGTTCTCGTGTTACTCAGAGTAAAAACCAGCAGGCATGTTGGATCCTCTCCCCAGCCTCACCTCTCAGTATGATCCACTTCCCACCCCCATCTCTGAAAATATTCCCTCCCACCTCTTCTTTGCTCCCACCATTCTATTACATTGGCCTCCTTGCTATTGTTGATCAAACTGTCCTACCTCAGGGCCTTTGCACTGGTCTTGTTTAGCCTAGAACAATCAGTTTCTCAGGTCCTCATGATTTTCTCCCTACTTCCTTTGGGGCTCTTCTTGCTCCACTTCCTAAGCAAAAGTTCCCAGTGACAACCCCCTATAAAATGTCAACTTTCCATTGCCATTACTTCCTCCTGCTATGCATCTTCCTCACTTTGCTTAATTTTCTTTATACTACTTACCATCACCTGTCATACATTATGTTGTGTCAATTGTTTGTCTTTTTAACTCTAGCAGATTCACAAGTACTATCTCCTCACAATAGCCCTAGAAGGTAAATACAGCTTTTTATTACCCATTGTACAAAAGAGAAACATTAAGCTTATGTCAGGTAAGTAGATTTTCTAAGGTTATAGATAGGAGGTAGGAAAGCCAGACGGCACACAGAGATCTGCTGGTGTCCAGAGCCACTGCTCTTAACCACTGTGCTAAGTGGTTCCCCAAGGAATTTTCATACCGTCAAGGCCCCTGTCCCACAGGGTAGATTAACACAGTGCCTGGCTCTCGGTGAGAGTCAGTATGCACTCAAGAAACTCCTGTCATCATTATGGAGTTTATTTACTACATGTGTGCCGAGAAAGTGTGGGCTCATACTTTAGTTCATAAGTTCATAACACTTTGTGTTCATAAGTTATTATTTTTTTAAAAGATCATCTAAATTTGGAAATAAGACAAAGCCGTGATGGCATATTCTTTCCCCATCACATACCAGGAGGGTTGTCTGACTCTGTCAGACAATAAGATTTTGTTTAGCTTAATATTTGCCATTTATTATAGTCACGATTATGAAGTTGATGCTAACATATAGACAACTAAGAAGATGAAAATCACTATTGTCTAATAGGCAGGCACATGATTTCTAAGTAGAGAAATAGCCCCCAGATCTAAGGGTTTTACTCTCTCTAGACCATGAAGCAGTTTGGGATCTGAATCTTAGAAATACTATTTCAGAAATTTTGTTGCACATCCATTCATCCGTCCATCCATCTGCCTACCTACCTGCCTAAACCTACTTACTACCTGTCAGTTTCTTATATTTTCTTTTAAATCAGCTTTATTGTCTTGCTGATTCCTTCATTATGATTTTAATGTAACTTTGACATATTCCCCTTATTTGTATGAGAGTAATTATGCCACACATGTATTACAATGGAATGATAATATGATATAATATGGGCTCCTAGCGAGGAATTGGTGGTTATCTACACTGTTTAATCCCACCAGCTGTCTAGTTCCAATGCTGCTACCCCTGATGGAATCAAGTACTCCAATACAGTTTACTGTGCTTTTGCTTACTA
Source organism: Desmodus rotundus (assembly GCF_022682495.2). Lineage (NCBI taxonomy): Eukaryota > Metazoa > Chordata > Mammalia > Chiroptera > Phyllostomidae > Desmodus > Desmodus rotundus. The sequence continues at coordinate 54,345,462 of NC_071389.1, forward strand.
GACATGAAAAAGGTACATCACAGTGCTCAGGAGCCAGGACGCTAGGGTCGGACTGCCTGGGCTCAAGCTCTTGCTCTGCCACATATTAGCTCCGTGATCGTGATGGTTAATTTTATGTGTCCACTCGACTGGGCCGTGACATCCCCAGATATTTGGTAACGATTATTGTAGGTATGTTTGTGATGGTGTTTCTGGATGACATGAAACACTTGAATCAGGAAACTCAGTAAATTCAGTAAAGCAGTTTGCTCTCCCCAGTGTTGGAAGGCCTCATCCAATCTATTGAAGACCTGAATAGAACAAAAGCCTCAATAAGAATTCTTTCTCTCTCCCTGTCTTTGACATTGAACATTGAGCTTTTCCTGCCTTTGAACTTAGACTCAGACTGGAACTGAGACCCTTACTTTTTCTGAGTCTCCAGCTTACTACTCTAGGTCTTGAACTTCTCAGCCAAAATAATCATGGGAGCCAATTCCTTACAATAAATTTCCTGATATATCTATATGTGTATCTAATCTATATTTATGTCTGTCTGTCTGTCTTTCTGCCTATCTATCTATCTATCTATCTATCTAAATATCTACCCATCTTATTGGCTCTGTTCCTCTAGAGAACTCAGTGATCTTGGACAAGTTGCTTAACCATAGCAGCAAAATTGGGCCACATTAGTACCTCTTATCTCAGAAGACATTTTGCAGAGTAAGTGAAGTAATGTATATAAAATGCTTTTCATGCTGTTTGGTACATGGGGTTTAACAAATATTAGTTGTCAATATTAATCAATAGTCATATTAGTTAGGACTGGAACTTGATTTTCATTTTAGAAATTTTGTAAAGAAAGTGGAAATTCACAAATCTATTGAGAGTGTTTAATTTTAATATTCTCCCTGCAAGCGATGGCGGTATTGGACAACTTTCTTCCTGTTTCTCCTAGAAGCCTACCAACTAGAAACTCTGAAAACAAGTCTTTACATTGAAGGATATTTTATTCTTAGAGGCCCGTACAAATTAAAACAACCTGTGCTGAATGCATTTGAAAAATGGCCTTTGTTATTTATTTTCTAAATTTCTACACTGTTACAGACAGTTTAGCACTTACTGTTTAGCGCTATATAGTCTGTAGTTTTGTTATTTTGTGTACTGACCCTATCGATTTACCCTCAAAGCCTAATTTAGAGTGAGAGACCACCTGTGATATTTGTACATTTCAGAATGTGGATGTATCTTTCTCAACAACTATTGCCTTCTGGCTTCCTTTGCACATGAGAGTTGATGTGGAAAAGGCAGCTGAACGGGGGCTGGCAGGCTCTCAGAAGTGCCGTGCCAAGTCTCAACGTATTCACTCTAATTTAAGGTTTTCTGTGCCAGGAAGAACCTCCTCTCCTCTAAACCACTGGGGGCTGAGAACTTCCAAGACAGAGAGAGCCTAAGAAATTGAACTTACCATTATCTGATAGGTTTTTCCATTTTTTTCAGTCTTGAAAGACAAGAACTTTGAAAAACTTAGTGCAGATTTTCTGTAATATCCAGGTAGAATGTTCCTATGAGGTGGCTAGTGGACAAGACTGGAGTTCTGAAATTTTCTGAAGCTTCTCATGCAATGTTAATTTATGCAAGCACAACTGTAGACACGCCCAGTGCGATCCTTTAGCGATCCATTCATTCAATTAATATTGAGCCCCAACTTTACATAGACAATACTGAAATTTTTAATATAATTTTTAAATTTTTAATCTTTTCCATCATTATATATCTCCCCTATACCCTCTTCCACCTCCACCCACCTCCTACCCCCTGCAATCACCACACTGTTGTCCTTATCCATGAGTTTTCTCTCTCTTTCTCTCTCTCTTTGTTTGCTTGATTCCTCTCCCTCCCCCAACCACACCAGAGAAGTAAGAGAATGTACTTAAACTACCTAACATAGAGCCTAGCTCGTGGTAAGTATTCTGTAATGAAAGTTATTAGTTTTAATCTTCTATTTAAATTTAAAAGAGAACTGATGCATCTGCCACTGTTCTGTCCTAGGGAGATTCACCGCTGGGTCCATCTAGACTCACCTTGGTCAGAAGTAATGTGCCCTCTTACCCTTTTTCAGGTTGGGGGCTTACAGGTGTCTTTGGTCGTTGAATGCCAGACCCGTTGTCCAGGGAATGAAGTGGTGTGGGGAGTCCACATTGAGGACAGCGCGTCTTCCAGTCTCTTCTGCACTGATTTCCAGACCTCTGTGGGGGACGGCTTCCTTCCCTTCCCTTTCACAGTGTTGCCCCTTGCCGTCTCTCACACTTTTCTCCACGTCCAGGCCATTCAGCCTCTCCAAGAAGAACAGCTCTGCAAATCTTACTCTGGCTCTTTGAATCTGTTTTCCCCCATAGTGGGACTGGGGCTAAGTGTGGAAGGAGGGAAATAGCTGTAGGGGTACCAGTGAGACAAAAGATCTGGAGGAAAAAGCACAGAGAGCAACTACGTTAATATTTGGAGAGAGAACCATCTGCCTATTTCCTTATTTTACCATTCCTTGATTTATGAATTTTAGACATTATTTATTGAAGCCCCTCTAAGAAGAAGGGATGCGGAGTTAGCTCACCTCTTCTACCTACCTTTCTCTCTACTTCCTCTCTCAAAGTTTTATGGTTATGTTAGTATGTTGCTATTTCTGGTAGTTTTCTTTTTAATTTTAAAGACTCAGACTTCTGGGTTTTGTTCCATCACCTTTAGGCAGCTGCTCTTGTCTGTCCACCACGATGAGTGCATTAGCTCCCCTCCCCTCTGTCTTCTTTTATGTTGTCAAGGCTGCTAATGTCCTGCTCTATAACTGTATCTAAAGTTTCCGAGTTTTATACAAAGCTTGATTATAAAAGGGTTGAAAGTCAGATAACAGGATTTATGTTACAATGTTGATTAGCAAAATTTGAAAATGGACTGTATATTAGAGAATATCATTGTTTCACTCTTAGATTTCCTGAATTTGGTAGTTACATAAGGGACTCTCATATGCGCCACACACATGCTAAATAACCACGTGCCTTGGTTTATATAAACAGTTTAGCAAAAGTGTGGATGTAGAAAGATCGGTAAAGACGTCAGTGTGGCAACATGTTAACAGCTGCTGAGTCTAGATGCAGAGGGTGCACATGTTCATTCCCTTATTCATGTGGGTTTGAATGTTTTCAAGATAAAAGTTTGAGAACAAAAATTACTAGTCCACTTCAAAGTCCAGGAATTTGAGTAAGTTTAAATTGGATTTATGTTTTAAATGCTTCCACAATATACCAATATACCAATGTATTGAATGCTTACAAAATATCCCTCACAGAATATACCGAGTACTGGATTCACAAAGGGAATTCATGCTTCACTTTTTTAGGGTATACCTACTGAGAGTTTGTACGATTAAGGGAACCATGAAAATGTCTTGTGACTGACACATTTTAAAAGCATTCGTTTTGAATCAGATTTCTTCAGCTCAGGTGCAATTAATACTCTTAACAAAAGAGTCAGCAATAAGATGGGTAAATGTGTGAATCAAGTCTTAGATTTTTAAGCCAAAACAGGTTGAAAATAAATACATTTTACAGCTTCTCAGATAAGCCTTTTATTATAGCAACTCTGTGACATGGATTAAAATTATGATAATGGACTAAAAGTATTATTTTTATCTCATCTAAAAATGAAATATAGTGTCATGAAGCCTTTTAGAGCTTTCCCCAGTACAGGGGCTGGCCGTTGCGAAGCAAACACTGGGTCGCTGGCTCCCTGAGCATCATTATTCTGATATACGATCACACCATTCTGATATACGATCACACTATTTTAAATACCACATCTCAATTTTCTGACACATTTTTTACTTTTATAGTTCTAAGGATTTGCAGCATTACATTCTTCTCTAACTCCTTGCTCATGTGACTAAGAAAAGTGTTAAACTAAGTATGAAGTTCAGAGTATATCTTAGCTTTGAGAAATAAGGCAAATTTTTGTCCTAGACCATGCATACTAATCAACTTGTGATGATGCATTAATTTGCTAATATTTCTTTTGGATGTGCTCGTCTATATTCATATGTGAGGTTACTTTTTTGGGTATTAACCATCGTTCTGGCATAAGGTTTATGCCAGCTTTATGAAAGCAGTTAGATAACATTCTATCGCTTTGATCAGCTTGGGAACAGATCATGTAACATATCTTAAGTATTTTTTAAAGATTTCAAAGGTTTTTTTCCTAAAAAATGTATGGCCCACAGTTCATTTTGGAAATATTTCATTGATAACATTTTTAGTTTTGTTCATGATTAGTTATACTGTTTTTAAGTCTTTAAATTCATTAAAAAATTATACACCCCCAGAAAAATTCCTTTTTACCTAGATGTTCAAATTTCTCAGTATAAAGTGTGTGTGGTATTCTTTGATGTATTTTAAATCTGTTTAATGTCTGTGTTTTTATTTGTATAACTTTTTATTTGCCTTGTGTTTTATGTTTCTCCCTTTTAAAATTTTCCATCTTGCCCATTTTGTTCATTTTCTGAGAAACCAGCTCTTAGATTTATTAATTTGTCCACTTTAGAATTTATTTTTTTGCCAATTTTATCTATAGTTTTCTTAAGGATGTTTCACCCACAGAAGGGGTGAAAATTGATTCTGGGGAGGTCCAAGGGAGGCAAAAGTTCTTTGATATTATAATGGTTTGTAGTTGCCCAGAGGGCCACAGTATATAGATAACATAGAGTTTGTCTGTGGTATGAAGACTTTATGGGCGTGGGGGTGCAATTAGAAAAAAATTGTCTGAACAGGCTACTTAGAGAGACAGCATGAACAAAAGGCTGAGAAACATTGTTGTAAAGCTATTTGAAAATTGTCATCAATTATTTTATTTCCTTTTTGACTTAATAGTTATTCAGGTATTTTATAATCTGCACACATTTATTGTTTCTGTTTAAACAATAGGTTATATTTTCAGGACTGAAATGCCCTTGTTGACATCACTCAGGACGTTAGTGTTGTCAATACAGTTGTGTGGTCCTTGTCCTCGGCTGACCTCACCATCAGCATCTGACCAGACAAGTGCTTCCTTCCTCCTCCTCACAGCATGAACGCCACTGGTCTCACAGGACTGGGTGAATGGACAGGGAAGCACTCAGAACCGGTTTCCCCCCTTTCTCGTTGACTATTTTCAGACTTGTTTGATTGTCTTTTCACCTCTGGCTAGATTGTTGGAGTATAAAAAGCTAAGCCTGGGTCCTCTTTTCTTGTCTATATTTTATTTCCAGGTGACCTTCTCCAATCCACTTGCTTAAAATCCTCTTGTATAATGTTATACCTCCAGCTCCGAAGCCTCTCGTGGCTTCCTAACATGTATATCCTATTGCCTGCTTGATCCAGTCCTTCCGTGTGGCTGTGTAATAGTTATCACAATTAGGTGCATGTTCAAAATTGAGTTTGCTCTTCATACCTGGTTTTCCCCGTTCTTTCCCATCTCAGTAATTGGCACAGTCACCTACTCATCTTCATAAGCCAAGAGCCTAAGAGGCATCCTAGAGATTTAACTGCCTGCCTTCCTCCCTATCCCATTCATCGCAGTACCAGCCAGTTACAGCTCCAAACCTGTCTCTTGTTTTTCCCATGACTCTCTAATCAAGGCCAACACCAACTTTCACCACAGAGTTGCCAAAGAACTCCTAAAAATATAAATCAGAGGAGTTGGCTCCTCTCCTTAACATCTCTCTTGGCCTTTTATTAGAGTCAGAATAAATGTCAAACTTCAAATCACGGCCAATGAGGAGCCCTGTCCACATCTCCCCTCCAACCACACTGGCCTCCTGCACGTGTTTTCATCATAGGGTTGCTTGCTGGTTCCTCTGTTTGGACACTTTTCAGGCCTTGGTCTTCATGTGCCTGGCCATTCTTATCTGAAAACTCTCAACTCAATTGTCACCTCCTCAGAGAGGCCAGGCCTTCCCTTCTGGCACTGTAACAGTAGTCCCTCTCCTTTGGTGACTAGTAAGTTACCTAGTCCAGTTTTGTCTGTTTATTTTGAACCAGTATTATTATTGCAGATTATGGCTAAGGTTCCATTTGGGTAGCTCCCTCTGATTTGGGGCTGGGGCGCCCCTTGTCCATGACTGAGCCGGTGAGACAGGAAGGGGTAGAAGGAGGGCAGCTGGGTACGGACCTCAGAGCTGCAAGATGATGTGGGGCTCCAGGTGGGGGGGAGGCCTGTACCCTTGGGCTTCATGTTTAGAGCCTTCTTGATGTCATCATCTATTACTTTGGAGAACCTCTTAAAGCATTTGTGTCCAAAGAGTGGCATAAAGGAATTATCCAGTAGTAAATCTGTCTCCTTCCATATTGTGGGCTCGTTCCCACTCACCAGGCACAAAGACACAGACAGTCAGACGTGGACTGGGACCTCCTTGGCCTTAACAGCCTCATCCTGCTCCACAAATCCCACCATGTGGGTCTTGGGACATTTCAGGATAGAGGCACCTTCTTGACCTTATACAGCTCTTCCCTGTTCACCTGTTCCTGGGCTTTCTTCAAACAGTACCATGGCCAGGATGGCATCTCCCCCTTTGATAGGGGCTGTGGCTGTGGAGGTGCTGCTGAGATGTGGGTCCTCCCAAGCATTGACCCCACCTTTCTTCTGCTAACTGCCCTGCTCCTGCTTATATCTCTGATGCGGACTCCCAGAGGCTGCCCCAGCGAGTGTACCAGGCCAGTCGGACAGTCTCAGGATGCTTGGTTGGTCCTGCCAGGGCCAGTCTAGGCCCTGAGTCCTCAACTACCCACCCACCCACCAAACCGCTGCCTATCTTATACATTGGTTTTAGAGTTTGTCCTAGTTTTGAGTATGGCTCTTTCTTTCTTAATGGCCTTCTACTTGTATCTTGTCAGCTCCATGAAAGAAGGAACCTTGTTGTTTCATTTATAACTCGTATAGCTGGAACAACACCTGTCCCACAATAGGTGTTTGGGTATTGTAGACTTGTGGCTCAAATATCTCAGATCCAAATGATAAGTCTTAGATTATTGATGCTGCAGGTATGTTGTATTTATGAATTTTTGTTGATTGTTTTTTTAAATTGTTGACATGATTACCGATGTCCCCCATTCCCATCCCCCCTTCCACCCTCAGCTGCCCCCTGCTGCCCCCTCTCCCTGGTTGGATGGTTTTAAAATCAGACCAGGTTTTATGTATGTAAAATTTTTTGGAATTTGGTGAGGTATATACCTGAGTGGATGGGTATATAGGTGAGAGGTTTCTTTTTTGTTTCCTTTCAAATGATTAGTTAATGCTTTGCCAGTGTCGCTTCAGAAAACCTCCATGAATACTGGTTTGGGGTGTGAATCCAGTACTGACAATTCTACATTTATCTATTGCTGTCAGGTTGGTTGTTTACCCCTGAGAGCTCAGCTGGTTGGTTTGTTTGTTTGTTTTAATGATCTCTTAAAGCAAAGCTAAGCAAAGCAAAACAAAATAAAATGGTTTTTGTAAACTCATTGAGATAAGAAGGGAAAATTTAAGAGGTAAGTATTAAACAATTTGAAATAATTTTTGGATGAAGAAGGCTAACTTTACTGACTTAAACAGAATTTAAGAACTATAAATGAATCTAACTTAATTTAATGTATTTAGCATCTCACGAGGGTGATTCGAATTGCCTATACTTTGGTTGTTCCCTAAACAACCATGTGGATTTTTTTTTTTTTTTTTGCTTAAGCTTAAAATGATTTGGGTTGATAGAGAATATTCTCTTCCTCACTGATTAATTTCTTCTCTTAGTGCAGACACTGTGCTGCCAGACAGGAGCTCACTGCCAATAAGCTTTAGATCAGTGATCACTCTTTTAAAAAATCCTTTTATTTATTTATTTTCTAATTGGAGAATAATAAATATTCATTGTAAGGAAATAAAATGGAAATTATGCTTATTCCAGAGGCAATTTCCAGCTTAGGGTATTTTCTTTTCAGTCCTTTTCCTGATATATGGCCTTTTTTTTTCTCTTCTACTGTGAGATATGCTTTGTGATTTTCCTTTGTGATAGAGAGAATGAATCCGCTGGCTCATTTCCTTTTATAGACTGCCACCTTCTCCACCAACCAAGGAAAAGTGTCCTCGGATTTTGCTTGGGTTGCAGCAGCTTATGCTGGAAGAATTACAAAATGTGGAATCTGTAATCTGAATTTGGCCTGCTCTGGATGAGAAGAGAATAGCTTCCACCCCAGGCAGAGAGGAAACTACGCGTCACACGGAGAGCCAGTGCTCTTGATACATATTTCATGACTGCAGCTGAGGCTTTTCCAAGCTCAGAGTGCTGTATCATTCATTTATTCTTTTAAACTACAAGATTATTTTTGGCTTTTTGTGTTGGCATGCAGGGTTTCCCGTTACTGATCTGCATGAACCATTTATCAAGTCAAGGGTTTAATCTATCAATGTCAGAAATGTTTTGTTCTGCCTCTCTGTGTTGCCGTCCCATATGGCATTGTCTCATATGTGTATATTGTTGGCTTCAGGAAGGTTATTTGGCATGCAAAGATTTACCATATTTCTCTGCTTTTTCGAAAAAATACATTATGGAGCAAAGTGGTATTTTATGGGGTGTGATAATTATTCAGTAAATCAGTTTCTAGAACATTATATTAATCTCCAAACCCACTTCTTTGCTAGTATCCCTGTTCCATTCTTGCCAGTAGCTTCTACTTCTCCTCCTCACTTATTCTGAAAACCCGAATCTTTTTTGATTTCCTTCTCTCCCTCTTGAAACATTTATTGAATTGTCAAAGTCTTTCGATTCTATCTCTTGTATATTTCTTGAGTCGACCCTCACTTTTATTTACTGGACTCTTGATGCTGTCTGTTGTCTTCTAAGTAGCAAGGCAATCTGTGTAAAGTGCTTTTGATGGGAATGCAAATTAGGTAATGCATTCAATAACACTGAGTAGCTGCCATGGGCCAAGCCAAGCCATTTTTAAGCTCGGGAGATATAGCAGTGAACAATAGAGTGAAAAAAGTCTTTATAAAGCTTGTATTCTAGTGGGAAATAGGGGAGAGCGAGACAAAAAATAACATAAGTAAATAAAATATAGTATGTTGGATGGTGTTAAGTGCTGTGAAGAAAAGTAAAGCAAAGAAAGGACATAAGGCAAGCTGGGATGGACGAAGAAGGCATAGAGATAAAACAGGTGATAGAGGTGATAATGAAAGTTAATTAAAATTCAAAGGCGTATCGTGAACAAAAACTATACAGCAAAAGCCATTCTAATTTTAACTTTTCTTGAATCTCCTAGTCACGATGCCAAACCACAGTGATAATCTGAGCATGAGCAAAATTCCACAAGAACTATTCTAATAGCCACCAAGCTATGGTGCCTCTCTCTGAGCCATCCCTGTCCCACCCAGGTCAGTGCTTTTAGTGAAACATTATTGAGATCTAAATGTAGGAATTGTACTAAAAATAAAACGGAAGGAAGGAAGGAAGGAAGGAATTGTGTCTGAGAGAAAGTGCCGAGGTTGACCCAAAGTGGCATGACTACAACAGGTAACTCAAGAGGCACAAGGTGGGACTTCCAGGGGCCAGAGTGAGACACAAATAGGAATCATGAATAATATTTAGTGAGCCCTTACTGCCAATAGGAAAAAGTCTAAAATCTTTACCTTAATATTCACAGCCTTCCATCAGCCAGTTTCCAACATTTTTCCCTAGTGCTTCCCTTCACACTCCCCAACACCAGTTTCCTGATTTCCTTCCTTGCTGTCTTTGTTTGTTTCTTTGCTCATGTGTTTTAGCTAGAAGATCTTTCTCTACCACCTTATCAGTGTCTAAATTCTATCCAGCCTGCTGGACTTAGCTCAAATGTTTCCCTTTCTGCAAAAACATTAAAAATAATGTTTTTTTCTTCTCCTCTTCTGAACATTAAATAATTACCTCTTCTGAATAACAAACATCCTTTTTGGCATTTTGCATTATATTTACTTATTTATGATTATGCTTCCACATTTCTGTTAGATTTAAAGCTCTTTGAGAGTGAGCTTATGTTCTGACGGGTCTTTTATCCTTCCCCATGCCCAACAAGTGTCCTGCAGAGATGAGGGAATTACTAGCGAGGGTGCTTGCTCAGTGCCATAGTCAAGGGAAATACTGTCCTACTGGAGTGCCTCCAGATGAAGTTCCTGGAAATGGAAAAGTGGGAAATGCCTCCTGGGCAAAACACATGGGTCGATTAGCTTGGGGAAGAAAAATGTAATGATAAGCAAGTGTTTCAGTCTTCATCTTTTCTTTCTTCTGTCTCTCCACCTTTTTCTCCTCCTCATTCTTCTCCCTGTTTCCCCACCCTCCGTGTTTTTTATCTGACCTTCTGTCATTGTTCATCAGTTTACCACTTCTTTTGAAACATTTTCTTCCCTCCTTGTCCATAACATGTCATGGTCCTTCTCATCTCTTTTCCTGGCTTCTCTTCTCTATCTAGTGTTTCAATGTTGGAATGTAACCTCATCTTAGACACTCTGTTCTTCTCTGTTCAAACTTTTTGATGCGTGTGGCTTCAAGTAGAGTCTACATGGTGGAGATTCACTAAATTATATTTCCACCTCAGACAAGGCCTCTGAGCCCCCAACTGTCCCCTCAAGTTTTTTTTAAGATACCTAAAAGGCTTCTGAGACCCAGCAAGTACAAGCAGAACTCATGAACCTTTTGTGTTCTTTCCAGTTTTAATGAATGAAATTATAGGCTTTCCATATGCCCAACCCAGAATTCTGGAAGTCAACCCTGATACCCCCTCTTCCTTCACTCCTCATATCCAATTCACTTACAGACTCTCAGTTTTTACCTCCAGATACAAATCTGGAATGCTGTTAGAGATAGACCATTTTCCAGCCAGAGGACACCATCCTTCTCTTGCCTGGAATGCTCCAGTTGCCTCTGGCTGGGCTTCTCACATCTACATTTGCCTCTTCCCCTCTGCTTCCTACAGTTCTCTACAGTTTACCAGGGTGAGTTTTTTGAAATGCAGATTTACGACCTTATTTCCCTGGATAAGGCCCTTAGTTATTACCTGTGTCTCCCCCAAACTCCTACTGGGTGTGGCCCACAGGGCTCTGTTTTGTCTGGCCCTCCTTCTCTCTCCAGCCTCATCGCACACCTTCCTCTTCCTTCAGTCCATCCTGTAAGCATGGCGGACAAACCGTTTCTTCTGGCTGGGGTCATCTTCTCTCCCTTTACCTACCTCCCCCTCAGATGTTTCACTTCTCACCTCACTCATCCCTTCCTCGAGGAAGCATCTTCTGACCCTCCCAATTTGGTCAGATCCACTATCAGAGTCTCTTATTGCACCGTGTGGTAGGAGCACATACTGCTATTATAATTATACATTTATCGTGCATGATAATTGGGAGAAGGGTAGGAGAAAGAGAGTTTCAAGAGATAAAACAAGGGAGACTCTAGGGGCTGGATTATGAAGAATTTATTTTGTTAAGACATTTTAGACTTTATCCTAGAAGCAGTGAGGAGCTATTAGATTATTTGGAGAGAAAAGAAGAGGATAGTATTTACATTTGATATGTTGTTATTTGAATTGTGACCCTCTACCCCAATTCATATATTGAAGTTCTAATGTGATCCTTCAGAATATGACCCTACTTGGAAGTAGAGTTATTGTGATAGAATTCGGTAAGATGAGGTCATATTGAAGTAGGGTGGGCCTCTGCTCCAATAGGACTAATGTCCTTCTTTTTAAAAATGCCATATGAAGAGACAGACATGCACACAGGAGAATGCCATGTGAAGATTGGGATTACACCGCCACGAGCCAAGGAACCCCCAGAAGTTAGGGGAGACCCCTGGAGCAGAACCTTCCCTAGCTCCCTCAGAGGGACAGTGGCTTGATCTCACCTTAGAGTCACCTCATTGGTTTCAGACTTCCAGCCTGTAGAACTGAAAGACTATAAACTTCTGTTGTTTAAAGCCACTCAGTGTGTGGTACATTGTTACAGCAACCTAGCAAACGAAACTACTAAGGATAAATCTGGCTGCGCTGTGGAGAATGGTTTGGGCATGTGCACAGCTGGATATGGGGAGACAATCCGAGGCTGTTAAAATTAGACATGACAGGGACTGTGGGAAAGATTAGAGAGCTAATTTGAGAGTAGAATCAAGTGGGGTGGGTGAATGACTGGACGTGGATTGTTGAGAGAAGAGAAGGCTTGAGAAATTTTGGAGGATTTCAAGTCCAAATATTGGTTGATGACTCCCAACCAATGTGATGGCTATACATCTATCCAGATTTCTTTCCAGTCTTCCAGATTCTCATATTTAAATGCCAAGTCACTTGTATGAATGTTTGAATGAATGAATTATTAATAATTAATAAGCTTTACCATAAAAATGAAAGAGGAGAAGCTTAATAATTGTATGCTAAAGGGAGACATACTTTCATGTTATCTAAGAAAGAATTTTTAATCAACCAGAACTCCCCCAAAATGGGATGGACACTCTCTGGTGGTAGATTTTTACCTCTGATATCTCTAAGCAGGGTCTAAATGACCATAGTCTTTGACTTCATGCTATTTTTCTTTCTCTTTGGCATGCCTATAGCTCTTTGTTTATAGCTCTCGGGTTGTTCTCTTTATGCTCTAATTATATAGAAGCCTAACTCTTCTCCTCACTTTGTTATGAGATCTTTAACAGCAAAGACTATGCTTTGTTCAATTTTCCAGGACCTGTAGCCTAAAACTAAGCTGTCTAACTTTATAACTGCTGCTTTGTCGAGAATTAACAAGCTTTGGCCCAATTTTAAGTATTCTCTACCCCAGCTAGTTCTTTCAATAGTTTAGTAATAAATATACTTCTCTACTTCCTTGCTTAGTAATAAAAATACAAGGCGTTGAGATGAAATATTTCTGGTAGCTAATCAATATTCCTGTTATCAATTATCCATGCTAGATTATATTAGGCATTAATTTGACTCCATGCTCTGCAGTGTAAGGTATGTGTGCTGTGCAAAGACGTAATTGCTTGTGTTCATACATACTAAGTAGGTTGGGGAATTTGCTTGATGCTATATCTTAGTTATTAATAGTGATCGTCGAGTGTACATTTCAAGTTTAAAACCTCATTGGCCTTTCGGGAGTCAGCATCTCAATGTCAAGGAAATATTAAACCTTTCCTTTTATGTACTCCTGTTCATTTAATCCTGTCAAAATAGGAGCTTTCCTGACTAAGAAAAAAGAGCTAGATACTAATTAAAGGACTCATGGTAAGGGCTTCATGGTTCTGATTTCTCTGCAAATGAGTGATGAATTAAATGTAAATGAGTCAGAAACATACCTTAGGGTTTTTTTTAATTATAGTAAAACATACATAACATAAAATTTACTATTGGAACCATTTCTGAGTGTACTGTTGAGTAGTATTACGTACATTCACATTATGCAACACATCTCCAGCACGTTTTTATCCTGCAGAACCAATGCGCTGTACCAGCTACATCCACTAAACACCATCTCCCCATTCGCTCCCTCCCCACGCCCAGCCCTGGGAACCACCACCCCACTTTCTGTTGCTTTGAATTGGACTACTTTAGATATCCCATGGAAGTAGAGTCTCACAGTGTTTGCTTCTCGTGACTGGTTTATTTCACTTAGCGTAACATCCTCTGCATTCACCCATGTTGTGGTATGTGAGAGGGTTTCCTTTTTAAGGCTGACTAACATTCCAGGGTAGGCAGATGCCACATTTTGTTTACCCATTCATCTGTCAATGGACATTTGGATGGCTTCCGCCTCTTGGCTTTTGTAACTTTGTAATATTTTCAAACTAAGTGTATTTTAAAATATAAAGCCTCTACATCAGATCTGTTTTTAATTTTTCCTCTAAGAAATAAATGAAGAATATTTTAGTACACTGGAAAAATTCTAAAAAATATTTGTCACTTAAGCCTCCTTATTCTAGATTGTGATTCTCTGACAATAATGGTATCAAATATTTCTTTAGGCAGAAAAATACTGTGAAACTCTAAAAACAGACTTTAGATGTTTTGTCAAATAGGTGAATAAATATGGATACAGATGACCCTTCAACTCCTGAAGAGGGTTCAAGGAAATTTCGTAAAGAATTAAGGCAAACCCATCACTTTAAAACACTCTTTAAAAATTAAATTCCTCTCCACACTTACTGAAGATAAAGGAAGCTATTTTTAACACTGTAGTGACTAGAATCTCTGTGATATCTTAAGTGATTCTGCAACCTAAGAATCTGTGGCTCACAGGTTTCTGCCAGTGAAAATCAGTGTGTCATCCACATAATTCAGATCTTTTCAAAGAAGAGTTTTCAGGAGCTTTGAGGATGTGGGTAAAAATAGGTCTTAGAACTCTTTTAAAATAATGACAAGCATAGTCTCTTCATTTTTCCATGTTCTAAAAATTGACAAACAGAGCCGTTTACACTCTCTCTAATTTTCTAAAGATTAAATTCGTTAGTTTGATTCATGCTTCTCATTCTGTCAACTGCACGGATGTATGCATCTGTAAATATATTCTTCTAATTTACTTTCTCTCAAGTGCTTTATTATCCACAATCCCTGGCAAAACATACGCGTTAGGTGTGAAATTGCGGAGTTGACAGCATCTGAAAAGGCGATTGCCCTACTACTTCAGACTGAGGCTTGTTTCTCTTTTCACACTGGATGGTTTCTTTATTTTGAATTCACTTCTTGAATTCGTTTTATCTAAACTGATTCATAATCCATTTTAGAATTCCTTACCCTCAGTCATGTTTTCTTTACATATCAATCTGTGCATGAAATATTCAATTTTGAACTCAGCTTAAATTTATCCAATGTACCATTTTTTGTTGTTGTTATTTTTAAAACAGGCAAGAAATTTGTGAATTCAAGTCCATGATCTTCTTTTTTTAAAATATATTTATTGATTATGCTATTACAGTTGTCCCATTTCCCCCCCCACTCCACTCCATCCTGTCCACCCCCTCTCTCCCACATTCCCCCCCTATAGTTCATGTCCATGGGTCATACTTATAAGTTCTTTGGCTTCTACATTTCCTACACTATTCTTACCCTCCCCCTGTCTATTTTCCACCTACATAATCTTCTTTTAAAAACCTAGTCTGATTGACCCCTCCAAAATTTTTTCCCCTGACTTTTAATTTAGCTTCTAAAATAAATAAATGATCAACTATTTGTATTGTTAGATATTTGAAAGTAGTTCTTAAATGGAAAAAATATATATATACATGGTCCATTATAGTTGATTCCTGAATCTGTTGAAACATCACCTGCTTGGTTTTATCCCCATGGATTATCTACTTACCAAAAAAGGTAAATAATAAAAGGTAAGAATAAATTTAAGGATACGAGACTGCCACGTATCATGATCTTTCTCCCCTTTTGAACATTTTACTTCCCTGAGAACTTCTAGGTCCTTTCTGTTGGGCTTGATTTCCTCTATGCTATTGTGGATATAAAATGACTAGACAGAAATTCCCACCCAGCAAGTATCAAGGTACTCTGATGTCAGAACTTGAAATCAATCAGGAAATCACATTTTCTTCAAGGTACAAACGGCCCCCTATCTCCCCGGTGTGGCAGGAAATACTAGTGCAGATAACTGTAACAGATAATTTGGACCATTAGTAGGCATAAGATTTGGAAGCCAGTACTCGGCAGCCTCCACAGAAATACAGTTAATGCAATATCTATTATATGAGGGGTCAAGAAATCTTTATAGTAGAATGTTAAAAATTCTGGCATAAGGAAGCGACCACAGTGGCAGGTCAGCATTAGGAAACAACAGTGTACGCACGTCTCCAAGGCAGAGCCTCACGGGGACTGCAAAATCTGGACAAAGACAGGCAGAACAATGTAGAAACTCCACCAGAAAAGAGAACATTCTGTGAGCAGCACCTGGCTAGTTCCTTAGTGTGAAGGGTACAGGGATTGCTGTCAGTCTCATAGGGCTCCTCATTGATGTGATTTGTGCTTGTTAACTAAAGAGTAAACTATATATAAAATTTCATTCTACAGTATCAATCCAATACATTTAAGTAAATATGTATTGAGGACCCACGCATGTCTCAGGCACCAACTTACAATGGTGAAAAGAACGTAACTGTGCCCACAAGGATCTTACAGGAATGGGGCAGACGGCCGGCAAGAAAGGATCCTGTGTCCATAAGCACAGTGCTCTATGCGAACGGGAAGTGGGAGTATTTATTTCAGTCCTCATGGGCAAAGGGAATAAAATTAACTACAAACAAAAGATAGGATAGGAGGTGGGGGTAATGTTCCAGGCAGAAGCAAGGACTAAATTTTAAATGGAGCAAAAGTTCAGTGAACCTTTTGTTGTCATTAGAAAACCCCAAAGTCAAGGTCCTCTGCTCCTATATTATAGATGGTTCTCTGAACTGAGTGAATGCCACCTATGATTTCAGTCAAGAACTGCTGCTGTGGCCAGGCTGGGTGTGCCTCCCCTTCGGCATTTCCTTTAAGAGGGCTTGTCCTATAGTTTGTCAGATGGTGCATTTATTCTGCATGTGGCGGGGAACTTGAGGCTGTAATCTAGAAACATAGTTTTGACCTCTTCTGCTCACAGTGCCACAGGGAGCTTGCTGCGTGTTTGCCTTTGAAGTGCACCGTAGTAGTGTACACCTGTAGACTCATTCCATTTTGCTTTGTGCTGGTGTCCAGTCCAACACCAGAATAATGGGGAAGAAAGCTTACTGGGAGAATGCTCACCACTTTGCCAGCACTGCCTGCGATCTAGGCCAAGGGTCGGCCCATTGTTTTTCAGCAAAGGTCCAGATAGTAAATATTTTAAGCTTTGCAGACCATACAAGTCTCTGTCACATCTGAACTCTGCCATTGGTAACAGGAAACCAGCTGTGGACAGTATGCAAATGAATGAACATGGCTCTGTTCCAATAAAATTTGATTTGCAAACACAAGCGGTGGCCTGCGCGGCCTGTAGCCCGTAGTTTGCCGACCTCCGCTTGAAAACAGTTCTCTACGCCAGTGTCTTCCACATGCTGTTGCTGTGGCTCGGAGCGCTCTGCCTCCCTCTCTCCACCTGGCTAGATCTTAGTTATTCTTCAGCTCTCAGCGTAGCGGTCATTCCTTCAAAGAAGCCCCCACTACCAGAAATCCAGGTTGAATGCCCCTCGCGTGCTCCCACAGCCCTGCGTACCTTCCCCTCCAGAGCAAGACTGATTCCTAGTTGCCGGGGGCTTGTCTCTCCATTCCAGTGCACTCCAGACTGTGAGCTCCTGGAGGGGGGGAGCCTGCTTGCTTTATGTCCCCTTTGCACCTAATCCATAGTTCCTGGGACATAGAAGGGGCTTAATAAATATTTGTTTAATGACTAATGAATGAAATTATTTAGCACTTCCCTGACTGTTAGAATTTAAGTCTAGCAGGTGAAATTTATTTATGAGCTAGGTTACCATTGTTTGTAATCATATTGTAACAAAGGAAAAGTTTGTATCTTGGTTGCAGTGGCGTTCAGCAGGCTATGGATATCAGTAGTCTCAGCCCTTCTTTAGCTAAGTGCCATTCGGGCAGTCTGTGACCACGAAGACTTTCGCTCCACCTTCCTGTTCCGCCGCTGACTGCTGCTCTGTTGAAGTGGAAGATAGCACCTCTCTGCTGCCTCACTGTGTTACATTCTTTTAGAGGAGGTCCCAGAACTGGGCTGTCTGCTCTCCAGTGTCTTAGAGAACTTTTAGTAAACCATCTCTTTCCTTTTTAATGTAGCTCATTATCTCCCTAGAATCAGATAAATCTATTTAACTTACATGATTAGTCTGGAGTTATATCAGATATAATCAGAATAACTCTTCCGCCCACCAAGTCTTAAGCTTTGTCACTGGGTCCAAATTGTGGGGCTCAGCCTTTGGAAGAATTATTTCTCAGGAAGTTCTATTCCTTACAGACATACATCAAGGATCCTACCCTCCCAACTTGTCAGCCTGCCCATACATCTCTTTGAGTCCTAGCCAGAGCAAGCTGGGGCCTTGCCCACAGAAGAATCTTTTTTCCTCCTCTGCTTGCAGGAAGAACAACTGATAGCAATGCTTCCGTGGAACTCACTATGCACCAGGCATTTGCTCTCTATAAGCTATTTGCAGATAGTATCTCATTTAACCTCTATGGCAATTTTATTTTACGAAAGAAGAATCTATAGCACAGAGAAATTAGTGATATTGTTCAAAGTCACACAGCTAGTAATTGTGCAGCTAGGAGTTGAAGTTGGACAATCTGATGTCAAAACATTAAATCATGTCACTGATGCTGTGGTCATCCCCTACTTCACCCTGTATCCCCCACTCACTTCCTGTAGCATGTGCAGCCTCCATTCTATCCACTTCCTTATTAGAATCCCAGAAAAGAGGAATAAAGGAGGGGAGGGAAATAAGTAGGGGCATATGACTTACAGAAGAGGCTGAGGCCGGAGTGGAGACGTCCAGAGACCACATGAGATATTAGGCAATACTATCTCTACATAGGTAGAAAATTCCAAACCCAGAGCACCCTGAGCCTTGAACATCATGAGAAAAATGAGAATGCCCTTGAGTGACTGTGCTGCTTTCTCCTTTCAAAGGGCTAGCTGGGAACATTGAAAAGGTGTTCTTACTCATTAAGTGTTTTTCTCTGAGCCTTAGTTTTAGACACAAATAGATGTTTTCCTTAAAACTGAAACGAGTTTGTGGTATAATGTAGGGAATATACTGCCTGCTGTTGTTTTTCCCAGTGACAAGGCAGCAGACCCCAAGCATGAGAAATGCAGCCACCTGGTTGGACAGGTACTCACTTCATCTCTAGAATGGTGACCTATGAAGTGATTCTCACCATTACCTATTGCAAATAAAAATTAGGAAATTAGTCACATAAGTTTCCTTGCGACACAGTTACTGACCGCTATGGGTCTGGAAATATCACATCCCAGATATTTTGTGAAAACTGACTTCATTCTAGAGTTGATTCAATTGTTATAAACATAACTTGGACACTTTTCAATGTAAAAAACTTTCTTTTTTCTTCCAAACTTTTGTCTTTGCATAGTTTTATCTTCAGTGGTTAGTTTTCATTTGGAAAGATCATTCCTTTTAAAGGAAAATCCCCAGACTAAAACATGCTCTTCTTGACTCAAGGTCACCAAAAGTAAGCTGTTCAGGAGCACCTGAAGTCCATATAGCAATAAAATGAGAAATCAGATTCTCTGTTCTCTATTTCTCTAAAGTTATTGTGGATAAGGTGAACATCACTTTTTGGCCCCAGCAACTGATTTATATAAAGAATGGGAAGTGTTTTTGGAAAGTTTTTTTCTCACTGATAAAGCCAGTGTTTTACTGTGCACTGAGTCCATTTATCTAGGCATCCATCCATCCATCCACCCATCTTCCCATGCAGTCATCTATCCATCTGTCCAACGTAAATTTCCAGCTACCATGATCCATTTTATCTTTTTTCTATTTCTTACTCTTCCTCTTTGTGCTTGTAAACTTCTACTATTCCATACAAGTTAATTTTTTTTATTGTGTGTTCCGTACTCTGGAATGCAAATTCTATTAGGTCAGACATGCTAGTCTGGACTTCTGTCACAGCGCATCCCCAGACTTGGAACAGTACCTAACTATCAGTAGTAAGAAATGCAAGAAACGTTGAGTGAATGTTTACTAGATAAATATTTATTTAGCATCTACTGCTTTTCAAAGGACTAGACTGAGAGCCAGAAAGGACCTAAGATACAACAGATTAAAATCTTATTCGCAAGAGATCCCAGGCTAATAAACCATTACTGAAATATGCCCTTTTAACAACATCGCTATCCAGGGGAAGTAGTTGTTTCCATGGGGGAAACAAAACAGAAATGCTATGTATACTTCTCCATGAGAGAATGGCTTCCCTGAGGAAGTGAACTATGCGATGGGCATTGACCAAGGGAAAGGATTTGGAAATGGGGGTTGTGGTAGAATGGCATTCTAGAAAAAAAGTGATAGTAGGAATTAACAAGTGGAGGTGGAAAACACTGGGTATGTAGGAGATGGAAAAGCATGTATTTCAGTTTGGAAGAGGCTTGGAGACCTGAAAAATGGTAATGGAAGATCTATTTGGAAAGAGTAATTGGGTCAAATGGTGGAGAATTTTGACATCACTTGTTGGCAGTGCTGAGTCCAATATTCTTTTACCCTTTTATCTGAACCCCTTCAGCTCCCTTCCCTTATAACTTTCGAGTGACAATACTATGGGCTTTATGTTTTGGGTTTCAAATCAGCAACTGGTCCAGCTAGAGCCTGGAATGAATCTTGTGTGAAATGCAGATTTAATCTTTGATCTGCATTTTGTAGGTCAACAACCTCAGTCACTAGGCAGTAATTACAGGGCTCACAAGGATGATGTTCCTGAATAATTTACCTAATGTATTAGTAACAAACAAGCTTTCACCACTGAGCGTCTCACTAACCCTGTTCCTACTTTGCAGTAGGGAGCTAGAAATTGTTCCCAGTTCCAAGAGATTGCTCTGAAGTTGATCTGGAATATGCATTTCTACCTTTACAAGTGTTTCAGCCCTGGAGCTGTGTAATAACACATAGTATCATTTAGGGAGAACACCAAAAAAGTGTTTTATCTGGGCATGTGGGCCTGCCGAGTGTGTCCTTGTTCCGTAAGTGTACTTTGGCACCAGGAAGCGGAGACTGGCAGCTTTCAAGTGATGAGAAGCAGGCTGATTAAGAGCTCTGCACGAGCATACAGTAAAGCTGCGTGACTAGTCCTTGCCCGACAGTTTGGGGGTTTTTTGGAAAAGTTTATACTTTTGGGAGTTTTGGTAGAATCTTCATTTTCTTTATTCCCAATTTCTTTTCCTCTAAGTTCCCTCTCAGTTAATGCCACTACTGTCCTATCTTTCCAGGTATTCAGATTTGAAATTTCAGTGCCACTGGGAAAAAATGGTAGTAATATATTTTATTTAAAATAATTTTAAGTAAGTTATTTATTTACATTTTTTAATTTAGTTACCATGATAGCCAGAGCTAATTTCCATGGCAGCAATGCTTGTTTTACACGCCATTGTTCTCACCCCCTATCTCCTGAACACATTCCAAAATGTGAATGATATCAAATGCTATTCCACGAGTTGGTGACATAAGAGTGCCAGTTTCCACACCTGGCTGGATTAACAAAGCCACCTCTACGTAAAAGCCGTCAAAGTCATTTTCCCAATGTCTTCACTGATCATACCAATTAGACATGCTTCTTGCCTTGTCTACCTCCCTGTAACAATAAAAACATTGTAACAGGAATGACACCATATTTATTTTGTACCACTCTCCCGGCTCTAATGGCTATGACTTTTAAGTGGCATTGTTTGTTGTTAGAGCTCTGGTTTGTGGCCAGGCAAACCTGGGTTCGAATTATGACTCCATTACCTACTTGGTAGCCTGGTGAAGGTCACTTGAAATAACGAGGCCTGTCTTCTCACCTGTAAGGTGGAAACAATAATAACTACCTTTCAGGGTTGTTGTGGGGAGTAAATAAGATAGCATATGTAAGGCACAGAGCATGGGGCCCATGGAAGTTATTACTGTAGGGTTTTTTTTTTAAGTAAAATGGAAGATTCTCAAGGACAGAGGCTGCCTCTTGTACAGCCTTGAAGGAGAGTGCTTTTTGATAAGCAGAGGGGCGTGTGTGTGGGTTGCGGGTTGGGTGTGGCCCTTCATCTGTGAAGGCTTTCTTTGCCTTTTACCACTTATTTTAGTGGGTTTCCTTTAGTATTCTGCCTCCTGGTAATGAGGACGAGAAGAAGGAAATTCATACATTTATTTGCTTCAGGCAAGTCATTTTTTGTCTCTACACCATGGGTATCCATTTGCAAGGATGCAATCTCTGATACCTAAATGTTGCTCTGTTTTCCAAGAATCAAGCTAAGACAAAAAAACTGTAGGTTTGACATCCAAAAGCCCTTTCAAGAAAGAGGTTCCTGTAAATGTTGTCATTTCTTGAAAAGCATTGTAGAGCCTGAAAAATGTATTTCTTTACTGTTTCCCACCCCCAGCATCCTTTTTTTCTGGGGCCTGGAAAAGATTGCATTAAGACACGAAGGAACACTCCAGAGCACCCAGTTGCCTGTGGTTCCAGGCCCACAGCTGAATTTCTTTCTCCCATGATTTATGTAGCCTGTGGTTTGACTATCACCAGTAGTTAGAGAGAAGGAAAGCTCACACATTTTGCAGTAAGCCAAGGTAAAAAAGAACTCTTTTGTCAAGGTAATAGTAACACTTAGCACTTATATAGGGCTTTTTATCTTCAAAGGGCTTTCCAAACATTAGCTAATTAAAAAGTCTGCTCAATGTGCAGCAGCTGTTGAAAAAATAAATGGGATGCTTGGGTGTATTAAAAAAGAGGAGCAAAAACATGAGGACATGCTAGATGAAGCAGCTGTGGCGCTCTGTCTAATTGGTTTGCTTCACCTGGTGGAATAGGTCGGACGTTGAAACGGTCCCGCCACGCAGATTACTAATGGTTGGGGATAAGGCAGAGCTTGCACGTAATGAAAAATTGCAAGGGCTACAGAATATTTACCTGAAGAGGGAAAGCTTCAGCATCTAACTTTTATTAAACTTTCATAATCACAGGGACACGCAGTACAAATGAAATAGACACCTGACATGTAGACACAGATGCTCTAAGGAAAGCCATTGCCATGGACAGACATTCTCATGTGTTCAAGTTCACTCAACAAATATAGACATTGGAGATACACATTTAAAACTTCCATGGGAACAATGTTAAAACAATTGTAGGTTTGTGATGGTATATCATTTACCTACTGTACCTTAATTTTACACTGATAATGACGTGTGTGGACACACGCACACACACACCTGATGCAGTTGGCACTGTCTCCATTGGCACACACTGGCAGAAAGGAGCTGGCACACCAGTGCACGAGCTAAGCTATGACTTTGGTTACGAAAACAAATTAACCAAAAAATGCGGTTTGTTGTTGTCTTGTGCAGTAGGCATGGAGAGGTGGCCAACTTGTTCTTTTTCTTGTTTTTCAAAACAGAATTCATTCATGTAAACCTGCCATTCTGTTTAAAGTGTGTATTTGCAAGACTGCAAATGTTACAGAGATGGGGGAGATGGTACATGAAGAGAAATGGAGAGGGATCAGATGATGTTAAAGTATGAGTGTCTGCGTCCCCTTAGCACGAACACCATGCGATTTATACATGTTTACACACCTGCAAGGCATAGCAGAGCACTGTATTTGTATTGTACTCAAGCACAGAGGGTAATTATCCTTTTTATTGAGCTGCTTGTCAAAAGAGGGGTTGTAAGAAAAATTAGTTTCTCAGTCAAGGAGGACACATCATGGAAGAAATGGCAGGGGGTTGAAAAAAGAAGAGAGAATATTCTAGATGTTGAGAAGGAACACATTCGTAAAGTGGAGAAAAACGTCTGCTGAAATTACAAATAGGTTTACTTGTGCTAAGGAAAAGTTTTACGTCTAGACTAGATTAAAATAACAATGAGAAAACAAGCAATGCAAAGCCAGGGACATGGTCATGAAGATAGATTAGCAGCTGGCCAGCATCTGCCAAGTTCGGGGCACAGCACACTGGGAAGTGATTAGAAGGCCTAGACGTGGATTCCAGGAGCCCGGGACCAAGGGTCATTTTTCCATGGTGCAGGTATGAGGTAGGACAGGTTAGAAATGGTTTAAAATATCAATTCAGTGATCACTGGCTCACCTTGGAGCATTGTTTCTAATAGGAACAACTGGGAAACAAACTAAAATTCTGGGTTCTGTTGGATCACGTTATTCTCTGAAGAAAGGATGGATTAAGTAAATAAGAATTTATTCCTAGGCTAGAACACTGGGGCCACTCCTAAAACAAGGAGCTCTGTTGGTACTGGAAGCTCAAAGATAAACTGATAAAGCAATGTGGGAAAAGGAAAAGTGTATATGGTGTTCAAATTTGTGCAAAAACTGTAAGTCTTTATGTAGGTGTGCCTTCACACATACTCCTATGTGGAGAGACTACAGATTATCTCGGGAAGGGTATGTAAGAAAATAGCCACAGTGGTTACTCCTGGGGAAGAGAACAGAGGGATTGGGAGACAGAGGTAGATGGGAGACTTCTGTCTCAGTGTATATTGTAGATTCATATCAGTTGTAAAACATAATGCAGAGATCCTACAGACCCCTCACCCAGTTTCCATCAATAGAAACATCTTGCTATTGGAGAAGGATAGTTCAGTATTGTAACCGGCAGTTCACACTGATGTAATTCACTGGGCTTCTTCATACCTTACTGATTTTACATGCATGTGTGCGCTTGTGTGTGTTGTGTTTAGTGCTGTGCAGTTTCATCACGTGTATACGTTTGCATGCTCAACACCATGGACAAGAACCATCCTATCACAAGGGTCTCTTTCATAGCCATAGCCACCCCTCTCCTTTTCTCTCCTTCCTCACCCCTGGCAACCACTCATCTGTTCTCTATGTCTATAATTTTGTCATTTAGAATGTTGTATAAATGGGATCATATAGTACGTAACCTTGAGATTGGCTTTTTAAACTCAGCATAATTCCCTTGAGATTCATCTAAGTAACTACTCTTATAGATAACATATTGTTAGATTGTTGTTTTATCCTCTCTGCAGAAATCTGTTTTAGTTGGTGTTTTTTGACCATTTACACGTGAGGTAATTATTGATACGTTAGGGCTTAAGTCTGCCATTTCATTATTTGTTCTCTATTTTCTCATTTCACATCCTTCTATTTGTGTTTCCTCATCTTCCTGAGGGTTACTTAGATAATTTTTAGGATCCCATATTTATTTTTTATAATGTTTTTCAGTATATCACATTGTATAATTTTCTTAGATGTTGCTCTGGGTATTATAATGAACATATATAAATTAGCAAAGTCTGCTAATATTATATTCCTTTTTTAGCTTTCAGGTAACTTTTCATAAGTTAATAAAATAAAATAATAAAATAAAGCTAGCAAACCAAAACACCTTCCCCATTAAATTGGCTGTGGTACCAGTTCCAATGTGGAAGTGGGGTGGAGTTCCCACACAGCACCGAGCAGGTGTCCAGGAATTCAGTTCAATTCAGAAACTATCTATTGGGAGATAGCATTGGATTCCATAGGTTAAAGGTTTAGTCCTACAAAACAGCCCTCACTCTGCTTCCCCTCTTCAGAAGCCAGGATAAGCCCACGTTATTACTCATGCTTCTTACTGATTGGCTGTAGACTACAAGCTATTTGGAATACAGACAGCAGTCACAAGTTCACGTTGTTACCTGTACTCCTGACCGGCTGTCTATCATTTCCCATGACCTCCCACTTGGGTTGGATCAATTTGCTACAGTTGCTCATAGAACTCAGAGAAACATTTTACTTACTTGATTACGTTGATTATAAAAACATACAACCAGACACAATGAGACAGAAAAGATGCATAAGGCAAAGTGTGAGGAGAGGGCACCGAGATTCTACGCCCTCGCAGAGGGAGGTACACTCCCCAAATCTCCACCAACCCCAATGTGCTCAGAATCCTGTCCTCTTTGGTTTTTATAAACACTTTGTTACATGGCCATGATTGATTAAGTAATTAGTTATTGGGGGTTGATTCAACCTCCAGCCCCACTCCTTTCCCCAGAGGTCAAGTGTGGGACTGAAACCCTCTAATCATATGGTTGGTTCTCCTGGCAACCAGCCCTCATCCAAACGTGAGGTCTCTAAGTCACCTCATCTACGTAACAAGAGTTGCTTTTGTCACTCTAGACAAGTCGAAGTCCCAAGAGTTTGCAGAGCTATGACTCGGGAACCCTGGAGGAAGACCAAATATGTATGAGAATATACATTTGGATCATTTGTATTTATTTGTTTATTTATAAATATAAATCAAGATATTTAACTTCCATTCACACTCACCCGAAACAAATGGAACAAAAATTTATGTGAGTATAGTCAGAATGTAGATGGGAAGAAAAGTGGAGATCACAGCACGTCAGAAGAAATAACTCAAAGAAATCTTGAATAGGAAGAAAACACTAAATCAAACGTTCCAAGCCGCACCTGAGACATTGAAAGTTAGGGGCCAGTCCAGGACCTCTGAAGTAGGTAGCAGAGAGAACCGCACTGTTGAGCGTCCAGTCCTTGGGTTTTTAGAGACTTGCCACTCATCACCTGGGGCGCCTTGCTCCCTCCTTACGCTTTCTAAGACCCAACTACAGGAGGAAATTAATAATGGAACTGATTTCATAGAGTTGTTGTGAGGATTTGCTGAGAAAATATATGTCAAATCCTTAATGTTGTGTCTGGCACAGGACAAAAACTCAAACAACTTATTGCCATAATGTAACTGAACTTTCCTCTGAGTGCTCACCTGGGTCCCGGGGTTTCAGGTGTATTGTGACATGCTGTCATACTTCAGGATGAGAAGATTTTGTCACCAGACATGCCTAGTGGTATGACTCACTCCTTCGATGGCATGGATGGCACCCTCCTTCCACTTTTTCCCACTGAGGCAATATTTAATCATAAAACCATGTTTGGGGTAAAAAGGGATCACTCCAGGCATTTTGGCTCATTTTTCTACCCTTAGATCGATGGTCTTGGTATGTGGTAGTAGTTGGATATGAAAAAAAGAGAGTAAAAAAGCTTGCATATGGGTTCAAATGTTCTTACTTTAGGAGGATGAAAGGAAGATGTCAGAACTGATAGCATTGTCCCTAGCGTTAAGATATGTGGTCATTCTTTTACAGCATTCCATGCATCCTGTTGACAGATGTTTTTATAGAATCTCTTGCAAAAAAAAAAACAAACAAGCTGTTTACTTACTTTATAGAGGACCCAGAATGCTGTAAATGAATCCTAGAATTGCAGCTTTAGTGTGTTCTATAATACAAAAGATTGTCAAGGTCTGTTGGATGGTACTTCACACAATCAAAATACTCATTTTAGGTTATTCTAGCCATGTAGAGATCACTTTCTTTTATTGCCCTTATTCTTTACATGATGCCCAATTTTAATGTGTATAGACCTGTTTTCATTTTCAGATCAGCAGAAAAATTATCACCAGACCTAAGAATACTTTTCTTTCTTTGTGCCTCTTTCCTTTCTAAGTACTGACCCTTTCTTCAAACAGTTTCTATCCATACATTTTTTTCCAGGGCTTTTTCTCTGTGCATCTTGCCAATATCCCTAACTCCATCTCACCCTTCACCAGACCTTGCTAATTCTCCCATAGTGAATTTTATTCCCAGATTAATAATTTGGACCCATCTCCCATTCTGCTGAGCAAAATGCAAGAGATTAAGACTAAGGGCAGTTTAGAGTCAATAAGAACTAAAAAAACTTGCAGCTGGTGGTACCATCTGTGCCTGTCAAACTGTGGCCAAGTAGTTTTCCATGGTGCAGGGAGACAGAGAATCTAATAATGGCTTTTGGTTTGAGGTCACTGAGAGATGAGCCTGCCCTGGAAGAAGATTAGAAGAGCTGGTAGGCAGCTCATTCTCTTTGTAAGGCGTGGCTCATCTCCCACAAAAACAGGCTTCTTCTGGCAAATGGTCAAATTTGACATTCAAGACCTTGGAGTGGCCTCCTGTGTGTGTCCTTCCTTTCCTCACCCATATGCAGAATTCAGTCTGTGCCAGGTGACCAACATAGCATAGGGGAGTCATAGAGTCTTGAGAAAGAATTTTTAAAAAATCATACAACTTACAAGAAACTTCTAAGAAGAAGTTTCCCGGCTTTAGGTGATGCAGAAGCAAGACAATGGTTGAGAGGAGCAGCAAAGAGAGGAATGAGAGGACTCTGCTGGCTGCATCCCAGGTGCTCCTCTGCTGGGGAGAGTTGTTTTGGAAGAAGCAAAGAGATAAGGAGAAAAGTAGCTAGCCCAAATCACCCAATATTAAGAAAAATAAATGAAGGGAAATGAGGGAACAAGAAGTGTGTCAGATCAGCCACTTGGGCTGGGGGAGGGAGAGACTTCTGAGAGCAGAGGTGAAGGGCAGAAGGGGACAAGGACATTCAGTAATTGTTCTTAAAATGGGAAAGAGAGTTGAACAGACACCTCATAAAAGAGGATAGTGAAATGGATAATAAGGGAAGAGATTCTCAATCTTATACCAATCAGGGCAATGCAAATTAAAACCACAGTGAGCCCTGGCTGGTGTGGCTCAGTTGATTGGAGCATTATCCTGTAACTGAAAGGTTGTGTGTTCAATTCCTGGTCAGGGCACATGCCGGGGTTGCAGTTTCCATCCCTGGTCCAAGCACGTGTCATCCCCAGCCCAGGTGTGCACGGGAGACAACCGGTCAATGCTTCTCTCTCTTATCGATGTTTCTCTCTCCCCCTTCTGCTCTCTCTAAAAGCAATGAAAAAAAATATCCTTGGTTGTGGATAAAAAAGAAAACACAATGTGACAAACATATTAGCAGAACGGCCTAACCAAAAATGACCGGCAAAATCAAGTACTTATAAGGATATACAGGAATTGGAAATCTTTCACACTGCTCGTGTGAACCCCTTGTGGTAACCTTTTATCAATATCTGTTAAAATTGGACATACGCATACCCTATAAGCTAGCAGTTCTATTTTTAGGTCCGTACTCAAACAAAGGTATAAGCACTGGCCACCGTGCACCTCGGTGTCTGCAGCAGCTTAGCTCATGACAGCCACATTTGTAAACACTAAATGTCCATGAACAGTGGGGTGGATAAACTAGTCATGTGTTTATATCACAAACATATATATCACTGAAAAAGAATGGAAGGTGGGTGAGTCTCACAAAGGTAATAACAAAAGAAATTAGATATTTAAAGCTATACACTCTCCGATTTTATTTATGTAAAATATAAATAAAAGCAGACCAAAATGATTTATATGTGAGGGAGTAGTTGCCTTTGGGGGGCACAGAGGGAGAGCAGTCATTGGCAAAAGCTATGAGGGGTTTCTGAGGTTCTCGTGCTGCTGTTCCGTGACTTTTGGTGGTAGTTACATACACAGGATCAATCGGACATAACCCACTAAGCTACACATTTGAGCTTCCTGTTAGTCCTAATTGTACACTTCAATTAAAAAGTTTTTTTAAAGAGGAGGGTTAGGTTATGGACTAGATCTTATATATTTATCTATTTACCTATCTATTCATTTATTTTCGATAGCTCAAAATAAGATTATAATTATTTTAAAATTATTCCTTGTTCAACTCTATTCCTTTTAATATGACATTGTGCCCAAACAATATAGCACATGAGACTTAAGAGGTTAACTTCCCTATATAACGTGCTTGGTTGTTCATTTCTTCTCTCTCCGTTTTCCTCCCCAGTGCTTTCACACTGCACACTCCTCCTCTGTCGCTCTCTTTCAGCCACAGAGTCTGAGACTGACATTAGACCACCCCGAGCCAGGATTGTCTTTGACTGTGTGAGATGTCTCTGCTGTTCATCGGATGCTTGTCTATTCTAGGTGATGAACAGGCACAGCACTTAGGCCATGGTGTGTTTTTCGTGCATTATGGAGGAAGTATAATAATAACTTGAATTCTGGGGAGTACTCAAGAGGTGGAGTGATGTGTGAGAATCACCAGACACTGGTTGAGCCATGCCAGGCTTTTTATAGTGGGACCTAAAGGGAATAAAATGCTAGGCGATGTTTTCAAAATTATGGTATAAATGCTTAAGCATTCTTTTGTTCTAAGAGCTACAATGTCCAGAAATTATCCCTATGGAAGTATTTTAAACTGGTTTCTCAGAGCTTTTCAGCTGTAAGCCTGTATACCTCAGGAGTGTCTATCTGTCTGCCTGTCTGCCTGTCTATCCATCAATCACAGTGAGAGTTGAGACGAGAGAGCAGAATAGGCAGCTTTGGGTCCATTTGTGGAGGACCTACATAAAATTTTGTTTCAAAATAGTTTGAGCTGCTTAAAAAAGACAACCACTCTTTTTCAGAGGACTATTAGTATGGTGATAAAAGATTACTGAACACCAGGAAAATTTTGCACATCAGGCAATGTAACTTAAAGATAACATCTGCCAGGGTCAAGTTGGAAGAAACAGCACTTAACATTGGGAGTTTGGAGGAGGACTCCCAGGAACCTTACACTAAAAGAGGCCCCGGAACTAGTAGTTAGCGAATATGTAGGAATAATAACAGTAGTGAGCTTTTATTGAATAGTTACTATTATTTAGTGATGTTAGCTATTTTATGCATTATTTAATCCTCACAAGAGCACACTGCTTGCAGACATGATGGAATAGACGGTACAGACTAACTCTCCCACTAAGAAGCTGCATAAATTACTATCTGACAGCGTCAGGGTAGACCTGAAAGGGCCAGAATTTGAGATGCCAAGACAACTGAGAAAAGAAAATACATTTTTTGTGGGTATTCTCTGTGATGCATTTGTAGTGCATTAACAGGAGTATAGAAGTCGAACAGAAAGTAGTGTCCTAGATCTTAACAGGAACTTTAGTGGAATTGGGAGACAAAATTCATGTTCAGAAACGCTATGATAGCCGTGATAATGGAGGACCAAGATCCCAGATAAAAGGGAACCAGAAATATCCAAGCCCGCTTTCTGCTTGTGGCTTTCTGCGAAGAATCTGTAGACTTCTACAGTGTACACAAGGGGAGGCAGGAAGAATGCAGTGGTTAAGAGGCCAATTGTCTAAGCAGGGATTTCAACAATCCTATTGAACTGCAAAGAAATTGTGGTCCAGAGCCCCCCAGGGAGGAAAGGCCCTGGCAAAAAATGGGAAGCTCTTCTTTGAGACTAGGAAGAGCTATAGCAAGGACAAACCGGAAATAAACAATTCACTACTGGATCAAGATAAAGTGTCTGTCTATGCTCTGTCTTTCAGAAGAAAACAACATCCTCAGTATAGGAAGATAACATCCAGAGCCTATATAACTTTTTACTTAAAAAGGACAATGGTCAAGGGAAAGCAACCGGGCATGTCAGGAAACAGGGCCAAATATCTGAATTTCAAGAGAAAATAGCAATGAACTGTAGGTTATTGATATATTAAGATTATTGGATTTCAAAGAACTAAGATTAATCTGTTTAAGAAAATGTATGTACAAATTGATTATTTCACAAGAGGAATCTATAGACATGGATCAAATGGAAATCCTAGAATTGAAAAACATTAATTAAAAATGCAAGAGAGGTGTTTAATGTTGCCATTCAAAAGCATAAAAATAATTTTATGCTCCCTGAATAGACATACTCAAATATCAGGACACAGGCTAAAAATAAAAGAATAGAAAAAGAAATGCCATGTAAACACTAATCAAATGGGAGATGGTGTAGCTGTACTGACTGATATTCGACACTGTAGCTTTTAAAGACAGGAGTAATACTAAAAGTGAAAGAAGCCGTATCAATAGTGATAAGATGGGCAATTAGACAGGAATGTCCAATAATATAAAAAGATACACACTTAACCCAATGTTTAAATCAAAACCTGACAAAATTAGGAAGAAAATGGGTGATCTCACAACCCCAATTTTAATAGGGTGCCCCCTCTTTAGTTGTTAGCATTATCAAAGATATGAGTAAGTATGTAGCATATTTGAATAAGACAGTTAGCAAACTTGACCTGAATGACATAGCTAGAACTCTGTACCCCAAAGCTTCAGAATATACATTCTTTTGAATTAAACATAAAACATTTAATAAAATTGATTACATACTAGTCAGTAAAGCAAGTCTTTAAAAATTCAGTGGATTGAAATCACATGTAGTATCCCCTCCGATCACAGTTTAATTAGGTTATAAATCAATAGCAAAAAGATAGCAAGAATATGTACATATCCTATGACCCAGGAATTTCATTCCTGGATACCTAAAACAAATGGGTACATTTGGCAGGAAAGGAAATGTACACAAGTGTTCTTGAAATTGAAAATAACCCTTTGTCTATCAACAGTGGACTAGAAAAACTATATGTTGTACAGAATAATAATATAATGGAATAATGAGTGAACTATTGCTACACAAACCAACAGGGATGAATCTCACAGATGTCACGGTGAGCAAACAAAGCCAGACACAAGGAATGCAATCCATGCGATTCCATCTATAAATCCCCAAACAGGTACAAATAAGCTATAATGATACAAGTCAGAATAGTGTTTTTTTTCTTACTGTATACTTGGTATAGCTCATTAAAAATATTTTTAAAAAGCCCCAAAACCAACAAACAAAGAACCCCCTCCAGATAAAAAAAAATGCAGAACTGCTTTCTGGGTGAAGAAGGTGGGCAAACATTATAAACAGAGAATTTTCTTGGTTTCCAGTCTGTATTTTCCATGAACCTTCCTCTACCTAGTGAACTCTGGCTTGTAAATTCTATTAGCATCTTGTCTATTGTTTATTATGGAAATAAAAATGCTAGTTAATGGTATCATTTCATTGTCTCAGATCTTTTTATCATGTAGGGCACATGAGGCAACATAATGTAGTGGCTGAAGACACAGCCCTGGAGACAGACCACTTGGTTTAAATCCTGGTTTAACAGTTGGGCAAGTCACTCAAACTTCCTGTGTTTAGTTTCCTGGCTGTAAAAGCAAGGTATCGCTACTAATTCTTGTGTCATAGTGCTGTTTGGGGAATTGAGTGAATCAGTAATTATTTAAAACTATGTCTGGCACAAAAGTTAGCATTCTATAAATGTTTGTGATTGTTACTGTAATTATCTTGGGCATTCCTTATATTTGTGTTAAGTCCCTCTAACACCTAGAACCTATGGAGCAATCAGAAAGATGAGGTTTCTGGAAACTAGAGACAAAAATATTTTGGGAACTGATTCTATTTTTTCTCTATGGATGAAGATGAGATTACAGTGATGACAAGTTTTGCTTATGAACAAGAAACTTCAATAGAGCTGCATAAATTAGTGTAGGTATGAAGAATAAGATAGGAAAAAGTTATTTGCTCCTGGCAGGACCCCACAACCCTGCAGTGTCAACAGTGGCTTAGCACTGTGCCTGGAATCGGATGGTGACTGCTGCAGGGTACGACCTCCGTCCCTTCCCTGTGCGCTCACCTTGTTTCCACCGCATCCTTCATTCATGGCTAAGTAAGTTGGTGACTCCAGCAAGGATATGTGTATGCTATTTTGTGAAAATGTGTAAGCTCTCAGAACTCTGGAAGCACATATATGTGCATGTGTGTGCATGTATATATATATGTGTGTTTATGCACATATATATTTGTGGATTGAATTGAATTAAATTATACTGATTTGAACTGTGGCGAATCTTGAGGGATATAAGAACCAGAATACTTGGTGGTTTAACTCAAAGCTTTAGAGTCAGATGCATTTGAGTTTGATTTACCAGATTTGTGAATTTCCACAAAGTACTTAACTGCTCAGGGCCTCAGCTTCCTCCTTTGTAACGTGTGGGCAATAATCATAGGAACCCCACAGGGTGGTTGTAAGGATTCAGTGAGATATGTGCCTGGAACATGTATAAAGCATTCTGTAAAATCATAGAAATTACCATTATTGGGTATGCTATTTTCTTTGTATTTCTCTCAGCCAAGAAACTCAAACCAGCCTGGACTGAATTGTGAAAATTAGCTGTAAGCTCTCAGAATGTGTAGGTGTCCCTTCCTTATTTCTTAAAAAACCATTTTGTTTTTATTTTTCTGACACCCTGAAAGTTTGCACAAGGTAGGTACTATTATCTTCAACTGGCCTAGAGATAATAACACAGAGAGATAACGTGATTTGCCTAACAACCTCATAACTGTTCATGTTGGAAATCCTCAGCGCTAGCCTGAAGGACTTTATTCCCTCCTGCTCTGTCTACATTCTTATCACTGGATAACCACTGAGAGAGTATTCATCAAGCCCGTGTAGGGGATTTCTGAAAGAGGGGTATTACCCTAAATCATCCCAAACGAGACGTGTAAGAACATCTCATCTTTTCAGATATGGCCATTAGATGACCGCTACAGGGCAGCAGAGGTTTTTGAGACATCTGAGATGTCTGATAGTGACGTTTCATTAAAGGTCGCTCCTTCCTTCTGGACTCCATGTTTTCACTCTCCCGCATTAGAGTTCATTTTAGCTGCAACCTCTCCCCCGCATGGCCTTTCATCCTACTGGATTCTCCTTGTTCTTAGGTGGGCTTTTTCTGGTTCTCTGCCTGCCAGGCTGGAGATGATCATCTCACCCAAGTGTGTTGCTCATTTCGAGGCACCAACTCAGTAATGATTTTTTTACATTGGCACTCAAGGTTAGCTTGAGGGAAATTTAGGTTACCAATCAATCCACTGAATGTAACTAAGGTGACTGTAGGGCTGGGGGAAATGTTCTACTTTCCTTCCCAGCACTAAATGTAAGCTGCAGGGGGTCAGGGACTTTGTGTATCTTCCTGCCGAATGCCCCCGGGCATGGAACAGTGCTCATTACAGTGCTCAGGTAGGTGCTCACTACATTCTTGCTGAATGAATGGATGATGCTCCAACTCAGAAATCCCTCACATTTCATACCTATGTTATCTTTTTCCCCCCACACCTTTCAGATTTTTGGTTTAGATTCTGTTTAGATGTGTTGGGGTTCTGGTTGCTTGACTTAGTGTTCTCAGTGGATTTTAAAGTTCCTGCCTCCATAGAGCAGTGTTTTCTGTCTATACCCCTCTGGTCCAGGTGTTTGTGATCATAAATTTATCTGCCC
This sequence comes from Desmodus rotundus, assembly GCF_022682495.2. NCBI lineage: Eukaryota > Metazoa > Chordata > Mammalia > Chiroptera > Phyllostomidae > Desmodus > Desmodus rotundus. The sequence continues at coordinate 54,380,185 of NC_071389.1, forward strand.
TAATTAAGTTCTAGCACTAAGTTACTTAGGAAATTTCAGGTATAAGTTTTTCTATTGATTAAGGTCAAAGGATATTCTTAAAATTGCCTTTTTGATCTGAGATGCTGTTTTCCACTCTTATTGCCAGATTATGTAGAATAGTATTAGCTATAATCAGTCATATTTTATTTTCCCTAATAGGACATTAGGCTGCCTTTTCTAAACACCGCCCCAAAATCCATTAATAAACCAAGCCAGCAACAATGAAGTGTAAGCTGGACTGTGCTGGACCTCTGGACAGGTCTCCAGTGGACTGTGGACTGGAAATCACGAGCTCCTCTGGACCCCAGGCCTGCCTGGTGCTGTGGTGGGGAGCAGGGGGAGGCTTCCTCTGCCTCCCTTCTGTGCCAGGCAGCTGGAGAAGCTTTTAATCCACTCTATTTCAAACAGTTGCAAGCAAAGAAAAGATGTCATGGGAATATCCAGACTTGGGCAGATAACAACCCTACTCTTTATAACCCACTTATTAATCCATAGGAAAGAAGGGGAGAAACAATCTTTGAACGGTCAGCTATCCATGCACAGTAGTTGGATGCTGAGCCCTTTTCAAATGTACTCGGAATAAAAATGAAACCCTACTACTTGTTTTGCCCATTAGATAGCATTATCTCCATGGAACGCCAATTCATATCTCTTTGTGCTGTGTGTGGTTCTCACATATGGGATTTTAATAACCTCCATGCTGTGCTATGAATTTATAAGCAGAGCCGATAGAGGAAAAGCACCACAGGACTTTATTTTTTCATTATTACTCTTTTGAAAAACACGGTTTGCCTCGTTTCTGTAAGGTCTGACAGCACTGGCAATGTTGCGGCTAGAGGTATAGCTGTTACTATGGAAAGGAATAAGCTCCTTATTTATTTGCTGTCTATTTTTTTCTGGCTCCCTTTCCCACCCACATCCTGCCTTTAGCCACCTCCATAATATTCTATGGCATTGTACTTGCAGCTCCAGCGAGCCGGCTGCACGGAAATAGGCCACGTTCTGCAGCTCTGTAGTTCATCATACATTCTGACTTTTTCTGCACATCCTTTTTAATGTGGTTGCGTTTCTCCTCCACACAATTCTGCGTGTCCGAGGAGCCTGTTTAGTGCAGCGGGTAGGAAGGCAGGCTCTGTGGTCAGCTCATCCTGATGGGAATGTTGCCCTCTGATCCTGGGGAAATTATTTGGATTTTATTAACTCCTTTTAAAATGCTTATAATAAACCTTCCTCCTATGTGGGTGCAATGGTTAATTGGTATGTTATCTATGAGCTGTGTATTTGACAAAGTGTTCCTAGAAGTTGCTATTATTGTTATTATTCATTCAACAAATATTTATTGATTGCTTACCAGATATCAGACACTACTCTGGATGCTGGATTAATACAAAGAACAAAACCATTTCCTCATTTTTATAAAACTTACCATCTAACATTAAATAACCTTTAAAGTTTCAGTGGAACATTACACCTTGTACCGTTTTCCAATAACACTTGAAATTTACTTTTCTTTCCTCAATTAAATGTGGAGGTTAAAAGTGACTTTATAATCTTATATGTAGATGAATAGTCCTACTGTATTTTTACACTTTGTCTTCTTTGCTTTCAAATCCCTCTTCCATTGTCATATTGTACCTATTTGGACTGACCTACTTAAACAAGAAGAATCCTATGATCCTGGCTTCTCCAGCTATCATAACATTTTTATTACAAATTCAAGTCTGTTTTAGATTTAGTCCCTCTGACTCAATATGGTACTTTATCTTAAATTTCCTATTAGACCTCTTGGATGTTGTAGGAAGATGTAGGTTAAGAAAGCAATTTTGAAAAGTTCAAGGAAGAAGGAACCCGGGGACTGAATCCTTACATGTTGATACCAGGGCAGTCTGTCCACCAGGGACCCTGCCTAGGAATCTGCTCATGTGTATTCTGACCCATGGGGACCCACGTGCTCGTGAACACACAGACATACACTTCTGTGGCTTAGGCACTGACTACACCGAATATATTTTATATGGTCTCCCAGTTCAATAGGAACCTGCTAAACTGTATGTCCTGTAGGTACCAGAGGTCTCCACATTCTTGGAGATTCCTTAGCATTTACTGAAGTCAAACAGATTTAAGACTTACACTCTGAAAAATATACGATGCTGTGCAAATAAGGTAGGACCCTTTTGAACACTGATGTAGAGTAATGGTGCTAACACCACTGTGTCAGTAAACATCACAGCTAAGTCTTTTAACCAGTATGATATTTACAGTACATTGGAATCTACTTCTACACAATCAAAAATATTTATTAATACCTGCTTTGGGTCAGGCAACTTCTTAGTGTGATTGATACAGTGAATCCCAGAATTTTCTCTTCCTCCAGGAAACATAGTGACCGATGGGAGATTCTGATGATAAATAAGTAAATGGATTAATAAATACACAATTATAATTAGAATAAGTGTCTCTGAAGGTACAGCCCTCTGCGCTGTATATGTGTGGGTCTAATGGGGAGCACTGACCTTGCGCTTGGGTGGGTGATCGGAAGACTTCTTGGAGAAGATGATATTAAGCTGGGTTCCTCGTTAGGAGAAAGTTCCTGCAAACCTGGGAAGTGGAGTGGAGCGCAAAGGATTTTAGGAGAAAAGAAACAGAATGTTCCCAGTCCTGAGGCTAAGGCAAGAATAGGACGTGGTCAAGAAACTGAAGGAATTGTTTGCTGGGTGACTGTGGCTGAGAGGGCCAGGGTCCAGGATGCCTGAAGCCACATGAAGGGTTTGGAGTTGCTTCTACACACAGTGGGAGCCTTGTTGATTTGGGGTTAACAGAAGTTAACAAAACAGTCTCCTCAAGGTTTCTTTTCCCAAGGAATGCCAGAGGGCAGGGTCTTCCTTTGTGTAGTTGGGGTTTTGAATCAGTTAATTTCATGGATTTATACGCCTTGTGAGAGTATGAGATGTGGATGCCAGCGCTTAGAATTTCCATGTGTATTTGGAGCTAATTACCACAAATATGTTTTTAATTGGCAACTGTGTATTTTAGACACACTTCATTACATTTAACCTTTGAGATCAATTTTAATTCATCCTCTCAAAAAAAAGTTTTCTATTAAGAAAGCACAGTACACATCAATGTTTTAATTATTTTCTTCTGGAAGATTTTTGTATTAGATACAATTTATCTGTCAATGAGGAAATGAACAAAGGGTCATATTTTAAGAAAATAATGCTCAAGTGTCAAACACACCAATGCATTTAGTATTCTGCTATTACAGAATACTGTTTATATAAATTTTGGGTACCATTTATTAAGAATATCTATAATTTCTTTCTGCTGCATACTATTCCATTGTGTAAATGTACCACAGTTTTTTGATCCACTCATTTATTGATGGGCACTTAGGCTGTTTCCAGCACTTGGCTATTGTAAATTGTGCTGCTGTGAACATTGGGGTGCATGGGTTCTTCTGAATTGGTGTTTCAGGATTCTTAGGGCATAATCCCAGCAGTGGAATTGCCAGGTGAAAAGGTAGTTCCATTTTTAGTATTTTAGTATTTTGAGGAAATTCCATAGTGTTTTCCACAGTGGTTGCCCTTTGCAACAGCATGGATAAACCTGGAGAGTATAATGCTAAGTGAAATAAGCCAGGAGGTGAAAGACAAATACCATATGATCTCACCTGTAAGTAGAACCTGATCAACAAAATAAACATGCCAGCAAAATAGAACCAGAGATATGGAAATAAAGAAGAAACTGACAGTGACAAGAGGGGAGAGGAGAGGGGAATAATGGGGGAAAGAAGGGGAGGGGTTAAGTCAAGGAACATGTATAAAGGATCCATGGACAAAGAAAATGTGGTGGGGAGAGGATTGAATGTGGAGGGAGGTGAATAGGGCAGGGGAGAGTAATAGGGGAAAAATCGGGACAACTATAATTGGTCAACAATAAAAAAATTTAAAAATAAACCCAGGCAAATACAAAAAATAGAATATATATATATAATTTAATTTTTCATAATAGCCAACAACTTCAAACAGCTGGATATTTGCTTTTTCCCAATAACCTTCCAACACTTCCTATCAGTCTACCATACTGACCTTTAATCCAGCCTTTGCCCACAAACTGAGTTGTATGTATGGTTCTTATTTTAACAGGTTTTGATAGATACCCCTTTACTCACTTATCTATAGAGATAATTTATTATTTATGTTGTTTCGTGATGTTTTTATTTCTGTTTTGGTGGAGCCGTCTCATATTCTAACAAATATTCCCTCACTGCTATATGTGAATTTTTGTCAGATTGTTCCATATAAAAGAGTTCATATTTCTTTCTATCACTATTTTCATCCCTTATTTTTTCATTCCCAAGGTTTTTTTCTTTCACTTTTGAAAGAAAGTTACTGAATGAAATCTGATGTAACGGGAGGGACTTGCGTACTAAGAGAGATGGCTGCCCCCCTCTGGCATCTGCATTATTGGCACTTTATTGACTATCAAGCTTCTACAACACCAGTATCTTTCAAGTTCTAAAGCTTTGCTAAGATTTGTTAAAGATTCTGCTACTGGTAATCAACCTCTTAGCTAATAGAGCGTGTGTTGAGGTTTTGCCCAGAGGATGGTTCCCTCCCAAGGGCTTTTGGCTTCGAAGACTCGGTGTTGCTCTGTGGCTTTGGCAGGCCTCTGAGGAGCCCGGCTGCTGGGAACTGAAACGCTTGGAGCTTGCCAGCCCCAAACCACTGTGTTCCTCGCGGCTCTCTAGTGCCAGGAGCTTGTGTGCCAAGAACACAGAAACCTGTGCTGAAAATAAATTGTTTTCTCTTGCCTCTTCCTCTAGGAAGACTAGAAGAGGTTGAACCTGCAAGTGGTTACGAAATAACTTAGGAGTTTACATTGGAAGTTTAATACTACAGTTTCATATAGGAAACAAAATAGGTACATTATTTGTACTCCCTGAATCATTTCACTCCCAATTATTAAAGTGTCTATTCCCTTTTTAAAGAGAGTAATATAATTGTGGTGGCTGTGCCAGTCTTTTCAGTGTGAAGGGCCTCCAGTGTGTGTGTTGAGGGTGTATGACGGGGACGCAGATTAATCCAGTGGGCCATTGTCTGTGAATGAATGCGGGTTATGTAGACAAGTAATATTGATGAGATCAGTGAAAGATAAAGTCACTGGCCAACAAAAATATTTCGCAGGATTCTACATCTTAGACCCATAACATTGGAATCACCTTCATTTACTGTATTCTAATGATTCCTATCTCTTCCTATTTACACTAGATCTCTTTTCCAATCCTTTCCTATTTCTCCTCCATTACATGTTTTTCTCCATCCAGCTTTCATCAGAGGAGGAAAATGTCTACTCAGTCTGGTGCAAGACTGAGATACATGGGTGGGATCCTATGAAATCACGGCTCGATCCCCTTAGTATGATTAATATCGTTCGAAGAAGTTGGACTCCTGTGAACAATCTGAGAAACTTGGAACACAGAAAAGATTAAATTCATAGCACTTATGTAACCTAACTTCATAGGCCTATTGCCTAATTATTTATTTAAATTCCTTTCAAATCTGTTTGTCATCCTTGGCACTGTTGATATTTTGGGCTGAACAATTTTTTGTTGTGAGGAACTTCGCTGTCCATTGAAGGATCTTTAACAACATTCTCGGCTCCTACTGACCTGATGCCAGTAATACTCCCTCAACGGTAGCAACCAAAAACGTCTCCGGGCATTGCCGAACGTCCCCAGGGGATGCCCAGGCGAGAAACTCTGTTTTAGACCCAGGTACTTGGATAAACGAGGATATAAACAATGATATTAAACGTAGTGCTTTTTAAAAAATACTGGATTTCTCCATCTTACCTCATTATTTCCAACAGCATTCAAATTCAAAAGCTATTGCTCAGAGCTAGCAAAATCTGAATGAATAGAAAGTAAACATCTCCCTTTCTATTAGATAAGATGTCCGGCAATGAAAATCGCTGGATTTAAAGAGCTTGCTAAGATATATTATGTCAGATGGAAAGTGCGACTTTAATAACTCATTGTTATTCTTAGCATGGACCTTTTATTTTAGAAAAATGGATAATTATCATTTTGGCTTATCATGTTCTCTCCATGAATACAAATAATTTGATAGACAGACAACCAAGAGATATTTCATTAAATAATGAGTCTAATCAGTCACGGACTAGAGTAAATTAGAGGTTAGGCTTCCAGCTTGAGAGTCGGATCTCAGGGTTTGGTGGCAGTGTCATCTCACTTACCCAGGATATTTTTGTTGATGGATCTAATACTGCAGTCAGTAACCAGAGCACAGGTCAATTGGGCAAAAATAAAAGTCAAAATGCAGCTTAGAAAGCCACAGGCTATACTGCATTTAACTTGCAGCTGGATAATTGCAAGACTACTTTCAAAGCATAACTACGAGTCCTATGGTGTTTGCACTTAGCAGCTTCAATTTCTAGATAATGGCCCATTATTAATGTGGAAGTGTTAGAAAGTTTTCCAAGGAAAAAATATCAGCCTGGAACCATTCCCCTTTGTATCAATTATACACTTAACTGCCATCTGTGGTTATTCATACCATGCATAAAACCTCACTCATTTTCCAAAAAGGACTATCAAGAGCACTGTATTTATGTATTTATTTATTTTTGAGAACAGTCCTCCTAATACCCAGCCAGGAAATCCATTTTGAAGTTAATTTCCTTTTTAAAATTTTTAGTGTAATCTATCGTTTTGTTTCTAAGAAACAAAGCCCAATGCTGTCTTTGATTTGGAACTGCCTTCTTGTCACTCAGAGGAGACAGATGACCATCCGCGGCCTTCTGAAGCTTGCAGGCCAGTGGTAAAGAAAGAACCACAATTACTACTTAGACTCCCTCTGTGGGGCAGCAGGAGAACTCACATCTGAGAAATTATTCCCATGATGAGGTAGAGGAATGATTTTATTCATAATTCATGCTCTGCATTCACGATCCAACCCACATAGAAGCCTTCGCTCTGTGTATCCTTAAGCTGCATCTGACATTTTACCTCCTGGTGTTTTCTAAGTAGCATTTTTCTACCAAGCCAGCTTTTGTGAAAAAAAAATGAAGGTAACAAACATCTGATGCTTCTGGAACATATTTAACTTTATTACCAACATCTTCTAAGGAAAATAACAAAGAGCAAAAGACAAAACAGAATGATTTTTCAAGTCCTGAAAGGAATCCTCACATGATAAAATGCAGGCAATAAAAAGGTTTTATTTCTCCTTGTAAACTGTGTGTATGTGTGCTTTTATTTATTAGTCACATCATCTGTTAGTGATACATCTCTACTAGCCCCTAGGAAGGGTGGATCTTGCTAACTAGAGTCTTTAGGGGCCTGTGAGAATGATAGTTATGAGGGTACAAGCTTGGAGAAACCAGGAAAAATATACTGCTTTGTAAAGAAATGGAGAGAAATCGAGTCTAGGGTATGCCATTTAGAAGACATGTAGGCCAGAATGGGAGAACCCTCTTTCATACCCCAAGCCATCCTCTGCGAAATTTCCATCGCATACTAATGCTCAGTGAGGTAACTTTTCTTCTGTGGTGAAGGAGGAATAGGGTTTAATTTTACTCACATTTACTTGGGGCAAAGGCCGAGCTTGCTCACAGGTAACTAATAAATGAGTTGCAGAAACTAAGAAAGTAACAAGTCAAGAAGTTGGGGAATCTATGCAAAAGTACACAGAACGTAGCAGAGAGGGATTTGAATGCAAGACTGATGACAAAGCCAATGCTTATTTGTATTCTGCTCCGCTGCCAGAAACTTGTGCTATTATAATTTTCTCTGAGCACTTTAAGTTCTTCCAGCTGCAATGGAAGTGGAATGTGATACAATGTTGAAGGTTGACAGTACTGAAATTAATTATATATTTTTATACACAGGGCTTATATGTTAAACTTTCAGTGTCCTGTTATTAATAGCTTTTATTTTAAATTATGTCTTCAATGTTTAATCCATATTGGAAAAAGTGGTTTATACTTTTGGCACCAAAATGATTTAGAAATGACGTGGCCATGGTATGATAAACTTCTGATCTCCTACAATGAGAAGGAAACATTTATTTGGAACAAGTCCCAGTTTTTGAAGTGTCACTTATACTTTGCCTAAAATTAGCACTTGTTTGTTTATAGCAATTACACACCCATAAAAAAACATATTCTCAGCTTCCCCTCTCTGCCTTACCCCCCCCCCCCACCCAGATGAATTATATGGTACCGAAAGGTTATTTATTTTTATGGTCAGGCTGGTCAATAATAAATCATACGTAATTCATTAGCTTGTTAGTTAGGCCCTATGCTTCCGGCCCAGGGCTATAGGTCCGAGCCCAGGCGTGAGGCACGAAGTCGCGATGGTGATCACGGGCGTCTCAGCTGCAGCACGCAGCCCAGACTCTCACAAGGTTCAGATTTCCTTCAGCCCGTCTCTTCCTGGCCTGTCAATAACCCTATTTTGTAAGTACAGCACAAATAACAATTGGTTTACATTTTGGATTGGCTGTCCTTTGACACTTTGTGATAATTGATCCAGTTTGATTTAAGGGCCTTTTTCTCTTTCAGCTTTAAAATATGTAAAGTTGGCCCTGGCCGGTGTGGCTTAGTGGATTGCGCTCAAAGGGTCAGTGGATTGTGACCAAAGGGTCGCTGGTTTGATTCCCAGTCAGGGCACATTCCTGGGTTGCAAGCCTGGTTCCCCGGTGCCGAGTGCGCGAGAGGCAACCATGCACCGATGTTTCTCTTCCTCTGTTTCTCCCTCTCTTCCCCTCTGTCTAAAAGTAAATAAATAAATAATCTTAAAAAATAAAATATGTAAAGTTGCTATTCAGTACTTGAAAGATGTTCAAATTGCTCTGTATCAAAAATGATCCCATGGAGAGTTCTGAAGTCCAGTTAAATAGATTTTGAGGAAGACGGTAAGAAAGTCTGAAATCTGCGCTTAAAACCATGACCAAAATGCACCATAGTCTTTAATAAAGCATTTTGGTTCCTTCACTCTCTGAATCATTGTTTATGCATTGTCACCTTCTGGTCTTCCAGAGTCTGAGTGGAATCTTCAGTTTGTCTTGTGTCTGCAGTCTTGTGTCTGAAAGGGTGGTGATTTTAGTTTCGGCTTGTTGCTGTGCTTTACGTGGTCACAGGGACCGAGCATTTTAGAAAGCCACTTTATTAAAGCATTAAAATACTATGAGCTCAGTAATTTCATTTACTGGGTCAATAACCCGTGATATCTAAAAGAAGATTTAAAATAGTTTAAAAATAATTATTCTAACAAGAAAGGAATTTCAAAGTATAATTACCGTAGCAATAAAGGAAAGAGAGACTCCAAAGCAAGTATAAATATTACTGTATATTTAAATCTTAATATTGAATTCCTATAATTCAAAGGGTTTAGCTTGTCTAATAGTAGATCACAAGATCTTAGACCTTAAATAAACTTCCAAAGGCATCAAGTCTAGATGTAGAAATTCAAGTATTTTTTTCTTAAGAAAAAAAGGGACCATGGAAATAAAGAACAAACTTAAGAACCATGTGCAATTTACTACTTGGATTGACACCATATTGTGGTTCATTCTTATATAAGGCACTCATATTTCTTAAAGAATTAACAAATTTCTTGTTCAGGTTTTTTCTCTACCTATATTGCATTTTGCTTTCTACTGTACATTAGATGGCTTTTTGTTGCAGATTCATTTTTTGCTGAGGTACTGTTGGTGAGTTTGTATATCCACACTGCAGCTGGCTACCATTTTAAAATTCTACTAGTGCTAATAGTTTGAACTGTGGTTTGTCACGTTTGCAAGGAAGACTATTATATCTTCTGCAAATAATGATAATTGTTACTTCTGTTCCAGTATTAATACCTCATCCCATGCCACATCTGGGCTCCAGTTATTACATGGAGTAGAACTTAAGGGACAATGAACGATGGTGAAATAATAATGGAATCCGTGGCCGTTCGTGTCTCATTTCCAGTCCCAACGAGACTATATCTAGTCCACAGTTTCTAAACCATGTTCCAAGCCATTGTCCCATAACATGTTAATCATTTTCCTACAAAAAATGACAGTGACTTTTCCAAATAATATACTGGAACTCTGAATCAAGCAAAATGAGACAGACTTAAGTGCATAACTATTTGTAGCCTTTAGTATTTAATATTCATGGACAATCCCCAAGATGTGAAGAATGTACTTGACATTTCCCAATATATTTGTCCATAAAACACCGTTTTTGAAATATGTCAGTGCCACTCGGGTAGGGCACTGGTACCTGCAATGTGGGTTTTGGTTTCAGAATTGTAGCCCTCATTAAGAAATTACCCTACATGTATATTCAAGTAAGCAGGATAATGCTACAGTTTTCCTGCATTGTAGTCTACACTGCTACCAGCTATTGCGTGATACTTCCGGCTACTGTACATTCTTTTTAACATTTGGTATCGTCAGACATTTTAATTTCAGGCAACCTGGTAGATGTACAATAACATCTCATTGTTTTAGTTTGCATTTTTCTTATTACTAATGACAAGTGCCTTCTCTGATGCTTATTTGCCATTTAATTTCTTTTACGTGATGACAGTCATTTATACGTCTTTCTGTTGCTTTGATTGGCTGCTGTCTTTTCTTGTTGATTTGTAACGATGTATTATATATTATTTATATTAACTCTTCCTAGGACTCACACACACACACACACACACACACACACACACACACACACACACACCCCTCCCTGATAGAGAGGGAGAAAAAATATCTGTGGCCTGCCTTGTTGCTCCCTTAATGTTGTCTTGAAGGACACCATTAATGTATAATGTATTTCATGTATTTCATCAACCCTTTCCCTCATCATTAGTGCTTTTATGTCTTGCTTAATTTTTTTTTCCTTGTCTGATTTTATGAAAGTTTTCTCCTGTTTTCCTTCATAAAACTTACTGTTTTATCTTTTAGTTATGGGTTTTCATTTCCCCTCACCCAAGTTCTATGTATACATAAGGGTCTACGTTTCCCTTTTCCGTGAGGTTATCCAGTTCTTCCAGTTTCACTTCCTTTAAAGCCTGTTTTTTTCCTCCAGTACGCTGCGTGGCACTTTCACCACAAATTACGTGGGCTGCTGGTTGTGTTCCGTGGACCCATTCGTCTGCTCCTGTGCTAGGACCGCCTTGTTCCTCGTCAGGACTGTATTAACTTCATTACCCTGCATTTTTGTATAAATGTTCTGATCAGCTTTTAAAGTTCCAGAAAAGAAATTCTGTGATGTTTTGGGATTTTGATTGAGAGTACTTTGAATCTATAGGCCGATTTAAGGTCAACTTACATCTTTACATCATTAAGTTTTCTATTTCATGCACATGTTGTATCTCTCCATTTATGTACTTTTTAAAAATGTTCCCCAAAAAGTTTTGTTATTTTTCTCCACCGAGGTCTTGCACATATATTATTAGATTTGTTCCTAAGTATCTTATATTTTGGTGCAATTATAAATTATATACTCAAATTTCCATTGTTGCTGATGTATCAAAATACAGTTCATTTGCATTCTGATTTGTATCTAGCAATCCTCCTAACTCTAATAAAACAAATTATATGTGTGTTATGTATAGCATATCATCTGTAAATAATTATTTTTTGTTTCTTCTTTGACTACCCTTATAGCTTTCATTCCCCCCACCCCCCCACCTTACTGTACTGGCTGGGGTCTCAGTGCATTGCATGACCACGCTGGTAGCAGAAATCATCGTCTTATTCTCGACTTGAAAATGACAGTTTCCAACATATTGCTATTAAGTGTGGAGCACTACAATGATTAATATAGAATTTTTGTTTTGTAGAAACATTTTATTAGATTAAGGAAACTCCCTACTTTCCCTTAACTAAGAGTTTTTAACCATTAGCAGATATTGAATTTTATCATTTTTTTCTGTACCTACTGAGATGATCATATGATTTTACTGTTACTATTGCAAATTACATAGATTTTTCCCTTCCCAATGTTTTATTTTTTCATTTTCTCCTAATTAATTTTATCAGGGGACACTGGCTAATAAATTATATAGGTTTCAAGTATATGATTCTAGGATCCCTCTCATGTACATTGTATAGTGTGTCCACCACCCAAAGTCAAATATTTTGTCACCAGACATTTGACCCCTTTTGCCTTTTCCTGCCCAAATTTTGATGTGGAAAAATGTCATGAGTTCCAAGGTCATTAAACATCGTTTTCACTGGAAATGGAAACCAACAAATGATGAATATTTATATATCAGGACCTGGCAGACATTCTAGAAAATGAACGAAGTGAGCCTGTCACTTAGCGAAAATAGCAGTCAGCGCATTTCACCAGTGACAAAGGTGGAGCTTTCAAGTCAAAATTAGCACATGTTTGACAAACTTGTATTTGTCACCATCAGCTTTCCAGTTTCCCAAAACTTACAGGTTTGTCTGGTGAGATCAGTGGCAATATTGTATCCATAAATGTGTTTAAAATATATAATAGAGATTTTCAACATCTTTAATATCTGCATAGCTCATTGAACTAACACGTTTCAAATGATCGATGTGTGATGCTACAAAATCATACGAGTTAAAGATCCCTGCAAAGCACAAGATGGACCAGGGCATTCTAATGTAACAGTAGAACATTTTTTGACATGGTCTCAGATTTCATATCACAAATAAACTTTAAGAAATGCCACACGTCAAATTTTTGTATAGATTCACAGAAAAATATACAAAATTATCTTCCTTTTCCCATTACATAGCAGTGTGAACCTTTTTTTTTTTTAATCTACTTCAATCAACAACCTCTTACAAGAGAGTGAGGGCAAAACAGATGTGAGAATTCAGCAATCTTCAATTGCATAAATTTGCAAAAATGAAATATAAATAATGCCACTTTTTTCACTATTTTGTGTGAAAAGGTTACTGTTAATGTTAACATGAAATGGGCATATTGATGTTTTTAAATACATCAATGGATTTTTTAATTTTCTCATTTTCAATTTCTAATATGATAAATATTGATATATATTCAAGTCACGTAAACAAAAGATCATCAGAGCCCTCAGTAATTAGGAATATAAATGGGACTTGAGACCAAAAGTTTGAGAGCTACTGCCCTAGGAATAGTACCAGGCATCCTACACTTATGAAAATGTGATGTTATTTGGCACATTTACCCTCTTTCCATGACAGTGTTAATATCTTAAAATATTTTATCTTTACTTACCCCCTCCCAAATTACAGCTGACCCTTGAACACTATAGAAGGTTAATGCAGAACCCGCCCTTCCCCAGTCTAAAATCCACCTGTAACTTAAGTTGGCCTTTGGCTCATGGGGATCCCAACCACAGATGGAAATACTGTTTTTGATCATTGGTTGGTTGAATCCATGGATGTGAAACCATGGAAACAAAGTACCAACTGTATATTTATTGAAAAAAAATCCTCTTGTAAGTGGACCTACACAGGCCAAACTCATATTGTTTGAAGGTCAACTGTTTTTGCTTTACGGTAATTTTTAATTTCCTGTGTGTTTTTGTTTTTATGAAGTTTCACTCTATGTTTAGATGTGGATTTGTTTTTATTTGTTTTGCCTGTGAGTCATCAGCTGAGCCTTTTGCATTTATGGATTCTTTCAAGTTCCAGAAAATTCTCAATTATTGTCTTCTTGTCATTCTATCTATCCTATCCTCTGGCATTTCAAATAAATTTATTGTAGGCTTTCTCATTGTATCTCCTGTGTCTCTGATTCTACTTTGGAAAATATTTTATGTTTCATTCTGAACAGTTGCTTTTATCATCTAGTTCACTAATTCTCTTTAAATTGCTCTTAAGTACATTCTTTGATTTCTTTATTTCATGTACTATATTAATCATTTCTAGAGTTTCTAAGTAGTCCTTTTTCACACACACTCCATCACTTTTGATAGTTTTCATTTCCATCAACACTTTCAGTTGGCTTTTATCTGCCTGAACACAGGAAACGTAGTTGTTTTGGTTTGCGCCCTGTAATTCTACATGGAGAGTTCCTCAGGGACTGTTTCTGTTTGTTTTCTCTAATGGTGGTTTTTCCCTTCAATGTGCGGGTGTTCGGATCGTGTGTCAGGTATTGTACTTGAAATTTTATTTGTGGCAATTCTTTGAGGCCTAGGATGATACTGTCTTCCTCTGAGAACACTTCTCTTTGTTCTCTGTAAATGTGTAATGTCATTAGAAGTTCAGGACTAGATGATGCAATTTTCAAAATTGAGCTTTACAGAAGCAACCTATTGACATGAAAGAGGGTAATATATTTTGCAGCTGGGTTATTTCAGACTTACTCTTAGAATACATTTTAGGAGTCCTAGTCCTAAGTAGATGTTGATTTACCCATTTTGAGCTCTAGATTCTGATTTCTGTTCTTCTAGGTCCCAAGGCTGAGAGAAGCATATCTCAGCTACTTGTTCCAGAGCCACAAATGCCTCTCCAGGGCAAAAGCAGTTCTCTGTGCTAGACTGCCTCCCTGAGTTCCAGACTTCTCCAGGCTGGCAGGTCCTCACTATCTTGTTAGGTCCTGAATAGTCCTAAAAAAATGGTTTTTATATTGTTCTTAGCTCTTTTAGTTATCTTTCATAAAAAAATGGTTGGAATTTTTTAAACTAACATATTTAAGCAGACATTCTAATGCCTGTACTTCTTAACAATAATGAATTTGCATATCCTCTGTACTTTGGGTGTGCATTTTCAAGCTAGAAGAAATTACTTAGATCACAGCTTCTTTTCTAAAGCCTGTTTCAGTTGGAATCATAGACCCTTCATTTAAAGCTTATATAAGCCGCATGTTTTCTCCTTATTTCGAAAATAAGTACAGTCTCAGGACATTCAATGCAAACATTTCTCTCCCAGTGTCCAATTAATGGACATAACCACTTAAAAATATTCATGCTTCCTTACCTCTTTTGTTTGCTCATTTGGCCATCATTTCCTTTCACTTTCAGCTTGGAATCCATGTTACTGATGCCCACAATTGTTTGTCAGCTTTGAACTTTCAGTACACTACTCACCACGGTCTCCGGTCCACGGTCACGCTGGCTCACTTATGTCTGCAGTCCTGCTGTGCTGCTCTCGTACTAGAGAGACTGTATGAACCTGCCGTATGTTAATCAAAAATCTATAATTTCTAAATTCCAGCTGTGGCACAACTCAAAGTCCTTCTGATTCTTGCTCAAAATATTCTCTTTCTCAAAAGTTAAACTCTCTCCTGAAGTCTGCTAACTTTATCTCTCAGTATCCCATCTCTCAATAATAAACCCTTACTGCTGTAGAAAAATGTAAGGAAATCTGGAGGGAACTTTAATTGCAGTTCGCTCTTGTAAAGTCATCTGATTCTTAATTTTTTTAATCTTTTTTACTGTTTCATAGAAAAATCTGTCTCTACCTTTTCAAAGGCCCCCAGTATATTCTTTTTTGAAACAAAATTATTTTTATTTACTTATTTTTGTTCAAGTAACCCTTATTTTATTTAATTTTTAATTTTTATTGAATTTATTGGGATGACATTGGTTAATAAAATCATATTGTTTTCAAGTGTACAATTCTATAATACATCATCTGTATATTGTATTGTGTGTTCACCATCCAAAGTCAAGTCTTGTTCCATCACCATTTGTTCCCTCTTTACCCTCTTCTAACTCCCTTCACCCCCTTTACCTTCTTGTAATCCTGATACTGTTGTTTGTGTCTTTGAGGTTTTTTTACTTAATCCCTCCAACTTTTTCAGCCAGACCCTCAACCCCCCCGCCCTCTGTACCTATGAATCTTTCTTTATTTTTAATTGAATTTACTGTGGTGACATTGGTTAGTAAAATTATATAGGTTTCAGGTATACAATTCTATAACACATCATCTGTATATTGTATTGTGTGCTCACCACCCCACTGAGTTCTCTTCCATCACCATTTATCCCCTCTATACCGTCTTCTGTCCTCTACCTCCCCCACCCCTCTTTCCCACTGGCAATCACCATACAATTGTCTGTGTCTATGAGGGTTTCTTTCAATCCCTTCACCTTTTTCACCCACCTCCCTCAAACCCCTTTGCCTCTACCAGCTGTCAGTCTGTTTTCTCTCTATAAGTCTGTTTCTATTTTGTTTGTTAGTTTCTTTTGCTCATTAGGTTCCACATATAAGTGAGGTCATATGGTATTTGTCTTTCTCTGACTGGCTTATTTCACTTAACCTAATGCTCTCCCAGTCCATCCCTGCTGTTGCATGGGGTAGGACCTGTTTCTAACTTTTCAAAGGCTACCTATCCAACTATATTCTCAAATTATTGATGTCTTTTTGCCTGTGTTCTCACTCCATTAGTGTGACATTCTCTTGTATTCACAATCACTCCATCTCCACCAACCCTTTCCTCTCAGACTAAAACATCCTCCAGCCTAAAAATAAAACAAGATTTTTTTAAAAAACTGTATTGAATGCATATCAAAAAATGTTAAATTTACCACAACCCTTACACACTGGCAAAATTTCTCATAACAACTAAGAGAAATTATAGGGTAACATGATTTTCCTGGCTCTCAAAGCAAATTCTATTTAGAACATCAAGATTACCTCTAATGCTATATAATTAACAATAACTTTGTGGGAAATAAAAAAATCTCATGCTTGGTACTACATGGAAACTTCCAATATTGTCTCCATTTTTCTCTTCATAACCACTGACTTCTAGGGCTATTTTCATGTTGTTGAGTAGAGGGAATTCCCCTTTCTACCCTTCTTGAGTCCTTGTGGCTGGGCTACTAATAAATCGGCACAAGGCAGGCTAACGGGAGAAAATCCCAAGCTTTATTATGTGTACACAGGAAGATTAAAAGGATCTCTGTGAGAGAAGTGGAGCAGCCCATTTATATATCATTTAAATAAAGAAACAATAAATTTGTGAGGGCTCGACAAGACAAAGGAACATATATAGGGGGTATATGGTAAGGAATTTAAGTAGAATATAGGCTTAGGGCAGTAAATTAGTAAAATTAACAAGAGTTTGTCCAATAGGCTTATCAGCTATAGATTCTTAAAATCTGAGATAAAGCTGTCTCTTCCTTCCTCTGATCGCTCCTCAGCCTTTTATAGCAGGGAGGACTCCTTTCACAGGGAGATTTATTTTCTCCATTTAGAGAGACAGAGGAGTCAGAGTCCTCCCAGCCCTGCTACTTCTCAAGTAATTCTAATTAGAAATGATCCACATGCATTGTGGGGCACTTTGGGGTGGCTTGCCTGAGGCACCCACAATGTGCGGCTCACAATGCAGTGGTATTTGAGGGGTAACTGGAGAGATTCACTACCCCTGCATCTCTCACATGTAGGGCCCCGAGGATACCAATTGACCATTTTGCTCTTTTTCCCTTTGATCTCCACTTTTATTACCACTAATTCCTCTGAGATATTGTTTCTCGGTCCTAGATGCCCTTTGGACCCATGTGTGGAACTTAAAATAAATACTTGCATGCAGGTGCCTCTCTCATGTGTTGTCTGATTCACTTGGTCAGGAGTGGCATCCAGCCATTATAATTTTTTTTAAGTTCTCCTGGTCATTGTAATGTGCAACTGGTTGAGAATCATGCCCCTAGCTGAGTGACATGTTAAGATACTAATAGGATAGCATACATCAGTTTTTCTGTGTAACATACCTGGATGGCATCTTAGCAGTAGGTCCTGAGCTCATCTTCCTGCAAAGAGAGGAAAATAATCCAGAAGAAAATTGGTCACAAAATTAGTCAATTTTGTTATGACCTAATAGTGATAGTGAAATATGAATGACTTCTGTTATTCCAGTCCATGGGAAAAGACTCTTTCTTGGTTTGGGAAAACCCACTTTTTGCCTTCCAGTCCAGAGAAAGCAAGCTGCTGTTTTGGACTCGCCAACTTGTCTATACAGATCCATTTCTCTCAAGGAACTTTCAAATAAAGAGAACACATTACCTATGGTAACTGAGAAACGTAGGTTTATGTTGCCTGTTTTAGAATTATTTCTTGACATTAATATTTTTGTGCATCCCCATATTAAGTTGTATGCTTGGATACAATGCCGGCAGGCAGGAATCACGGTAAATGCCATGTCCCAAATCCATAGAGAGTCAGAGCCAAACCATGGTTTGTCAAAGCTGTCTTTTTACATGCTGTTACTCAGAGTGTGTGATTTATACACACTGCTTTTGAAAGCTGCACCAATGGAAAGATGCTGGTTTGTAGAGGGGCAAAGGAATACATTTACAAGCTGGCTTGGTTGAACTGTGCTGATTTCTCTCTAAAACAGTCTTCACAATTCTTTGCTCACAGTTAGAGGTCTGCTGAAAGTGACTCCGTATAGATGAAAACAGCTTGGTTAATCATTCCTGAAACACGGAAAAAATTAAAATACATTTTTTTCTTTGTCAAGCAATAAAAACAATGCCAGATTGTTAATGCCTCTTTTGTACCTTTCACTTGAAAGGCCTCAGAAGAACATCAAGGAGAATAAAGGCAAAATCTATTCCCCAATGGCATCATTATACATGTTGAAGCCTCTAAAACTAAAACTCTAAAGACATTCAGGAAGAGTAGAGGAATAAATGGCAGCAAACTGAGGAGTGTGTCTCTGGAGCTTTGCTCAAGCTGCTTTGCTCAAATCCATCCAAATTGGATGATGAAAAGCAAAGATCTCATTTGTTGCAACATGAAAGTAGTAAATTAGTGAGTGGTTGTCCTAGAAAGCATTTCACATGCCAGGAGTACCCCATCCCCAGTATTTTAAATGGCATTCTTATGGTTGAAATGAAAGCAACCACGAGGGTTGTGTAAAACAACGCTTTTAATAATTTAAGCTGGTTCAATTCAAATATGATTTTTTTGTTCTGAAATATTTATCGAAGCTCCTGTTTTGATTTGAGATGAGCAAGTTTCATTTTAGACTTCAGGACATCAACTAGAAACTCATTTTCCTTTCGGGGCCAAAGTAGGGAGATCGATTGCCGTAATCAGTGTTGTGTTTCATCCCTCGCTGTTTCTGTTTGCTTCCAGGGTAGAGCATTAGCAGGTTTGGTTAAATTTTACTTGAATTTTTGGTGACCTTTTCTAATCCTGACTGTTTCATAATTTAATGTCTTGACCTTCGTTTTCTGTAGAGCCACCTCAGTGATAAATGCAGAGATTTAATAACTAGAAGTAGTTGACAGGTGACCTTTCGTACATGGCCATTGCTCTTTGCTGGGGAAACCACATTGTTTTTGTGAGTTTTAATTCACAGATTTTAATTATCTATTCTATTGTCTATAAGCTTATTCATGGAGTAATAAGTAAAGGTTAAATATTTCATTCTTCTTACTGATTAAAATGTAAAGGACCTGGCAGTTTTCCCAATATCTCATTCAAAAAGGATAGGGCAGTTTGTCAGGTTCTTCCCCACAGAAGATAGGGGAGGAGTCTTCTGGAGTCGTTGGTATGGAGCAGGATGAGAAGGGTGGATAGGAGAGTGAGCTGTCTCGTCAGCTCAGTGAGGGCAACCGTGTTTGTGTATGGGTGTGTAAGTTTAGAGCAGAGACACAAAAGAGTTCTTTAACTATATGTTTACTAATTTAAAGAGAGAAGTGACTATACTCAACAAAAATCAGAGTAATTGATCTGTTAGTTAAGGTCATTTTTTCATTTCATAAAAAAATAAATAAGGAAAGAATTGGGCATGTCGTGATAAATTGTTTTTTAGGGTCTATACACATAATACTTAAACACAGGAAAGTAAAGCTGACTATTAAAATGCCACAAACTATTACAAAGCAATGAGAATAGACACATCTTCCTCGTGCCTGCCCCCACAATATCAAAGAATTCAGGATTTTCTGGATTTTCTTGTGCTCACATTCTTCAACATTTTTGCAAATACTCATTTTGGGCCAAATACTCATGTTTATAATAAATGAGAGTAAGAATGACCTGTAGTATGAGCAAAGTATCCCAGTCAGCCAGTGCCCAGAGTTTTCATCAGTGTGGAGGGGAGAACAGTTCGTGAGTTACAGAAGGACGTGGCTGTCTTGAGCTAACTTTGATTCCCAAGGACTTGAAAACAGCCATTGTGGGTTTCTGAAGTGAATCTGCCTCAAGGAGGTTTTCATGCCAGGAGCAGATATCCCTTTTTCCACGGAGATCAGCTTATTCAAACATCATCTGCCATGTTTTTTTTTTTTTCCTAGACATGGGCTGTAACCATTTAACGCTTTAGAAAGAAACACAATTCACTGCTGTTGTAAGATATTTTTGAAAAGCAAGTTGAGTAGGATGTGAAGGACAATTTTAAAGCTCATAAAACTGGCCATGATTAGTTTATCTTAGACAGAAATTTCAGCCATATTACAAGCTGAAAATATTAAGAAGAAAATATATACATAATTTCTCATACCATGGTGACACCATCGCCAGAAAGGACAGGTAGGGCCCACTCACGCGCAAAGCCTAACTTTCCCGAGGAAGCTTTCATCAACTTAAAAAGTTTTCTTATTTTGGTGAAATTCTTGGCCACCGGCATGTTTAGAAGCATTAATGTATAATGCAAATAATTTTAATATAACACTGGGTGAGATTGCAGGTGTTTGCTTCTATGTGTGCTAGGAGTAGTGCAAAATAATAATAAATATTTTAATATCACCTACTTCACAGTGATGTGAACGCATTGCATCAAAGATACATGCTCCTCTGCTGAACACGAACGATATCTAGTATCCACTGGATACCATATGCATCGCCATTTCCTCAACTCTATAATGGGAGATAAAAACAAACCACCTTTTGAAGAGTTTATTATGAGAATTCTGTGGAATAATGTAATAAAGTGCTAGGTAAGGTGACTGGCCCATAATAGATGTTCATTCAGGTTTTTAATCAATAAATATAATATACTATACTCATACATCTCACTCGCACTGCTTCTTTCCTTCCTCCCTCTCCCATGCTCTCTGAGGGCCCCAGACTGGAAGGTTCATTTTAACAGAGAAAAAACTTGATTTTCAAGGCAGTCTCTTCTGCCTTTAAAATAGTATAGTATATGAATTGAATCTAGTTAATCACATACTAAGGTTAAAGCTCACACAGATTAGACTTCTAAAATGATTTTACCATCACAGTGCTTTGCACAGAACAGGTATTAAATAAAAATCACTTGCTTGTTGAATAGATGTCATCAAATTCTTAACTTTCCCCAAACTGTTTATAACCAGGTATGCAGGTCAGAGTTAGTATCCTTTTAGAGAGAGAGAAAATAGCCAAATCAAATATAGTGATGTTACCATAAAAAAATCAATATTTTAGACTTCAAATAAAAAGAAGTATTTGACATTTGTGGGCTTCCTTTAGCAGGGACAGAGTTGCTCAGACAGGCCTGGCTGTATATTTGCGGGGATCTCGGTTCATAGACACAGGCCAGGCCCCACCAGGGCAGTCGGCTTGATGATGTCCTGAGGGTACAAGAGAAAAAAAGATGAAGAGGTCAAGTTTGTTTGTAATGGAGAAAAAAAAAAAAACAAAAACAGAAGTAGGGACAAGTCAATGAAAAAGGAGAATTTAAAATCAAGACAGGACTTGATAAAGTAGAATTAGATAAATCTTTCTAAAGGTCTGGGAAAATCCAGGGCCTCATTGTCAAAAGAAACTGCTTACTGAGGTAGAACTGAGCGAGTGGAAGCATATGGAATAAATTTTCAAGCAAGGACCCCAAATCAAATAATATAAACGAGGCCAAGAAACAGTAGTGCATTTTAACAAAGAAAGTTGAGATCACAAGATGCAGGGATAAAGCCAATGAAAGGAGCTGAAATAACCAGGAAGAGCAGCTCTTGGGTCAAACCGTCCATTTGTGACTAGGTATGTCTTTCTTTTTATCATAGCTTGCTGTAGTTTGAAGGGGCCTTCAAAGGTATAAATGAGTCCCTTGGGCCTTAGCAAGCAAGTTCTCTGTGTTACCTGCAGTTTCAATTAGGATGAAGAATGTTTCGCTCATCTAGCCCTGCGGTCCTCTCATACTGTAAGGATGGTTCCTGCGACGAAGCAGTAAATAGAACGGTCACCATGTGTGGCCACGTCTCCTGGTGCCTCGTTCAGGAGGTCAGGCAGCGAGGCAGGCCTATGACCAAGCAGTAGGGACATGTGAAAGTCCCCTAAGATTCTGGCCATGGTGACAATATGGCCAAGTGAATAGTATGAAAGAAAGGAGCAATTTAAAAATTATCATCTACCCCTCGAAGACATTGCGTTCATAGCACTCTGCCCAATTACATATTTGTTACTTAAACAAAAGGCTGTTGTCCCCATTGTTTGCCCTCAAGTTGTTAGCCAGCTGGTGACCCCATCATCTGCACAGCTGCAGCATCCCAATATGTTGTCATGCAACAGATTGTGATGTCTTAATTGATCACTTTTAGGGGTTACAACTGTCAAGTGAAACCAGTATGCTGATTCTTATTAGCTAAATTAAGTCTTGTGACAGCGGAGCCAGCTAATTTTCTCTCGTGGCTGGGAAATCCAATGCAAATTGCTGCATTTTGCAGATTAGAACACATCAAAGGCATTTTCTTTATATCTTCCTTTTTCCTTTTTAATTTTTAAAAACTTGGTGGAGTCCATACCCCCACCCCCAAATGCTTTTATTATACAGTGAAGCAACTTCTTGGAACAATAAATTGAACGTATCTTACCCACACCATATGCATCTCGGTGATGAGTTTGAGCGTGCCATATGACACACACAATTTAAATCAGGCATGATTTGCATGATTCTGGGTGAGTTCGGAGGACTCAGCTGAGTGTAATGGATGTCGGGACCTACTGCAAATAGCCTGGCAGAAAGCATATTGTGTACTCCCTTACCTCCCAAAAGATCGTAGGCTTCTAGACACTTGAGGAAGGGTCTAAGATCAATGCCTGAGGCCAAGGGACACCTTGTGCTTCCGTTTGGTCATTAATGAAGTTTTCACTATGGCACCAACCTTCAAACCCCATTTTCAAGCATTCTAATATACTTACTTACCTTGAGTGGACCCATTCCAATCTGTGCCTGAGCCACTTGGTGCCCTCCCTTCGTTCCGAAATCCTACTGTAGCAGGAGTGATGGGCAGTCCCTTTGATAGTAGTTTTAACCTGCCTCATAAGCAGACCTTCGTGGGCTCTACAAGTCTTTTTTTTGAAATTCTTAATTCTGACATCTCAAATAGATGCTTTTCTCTACCTTGTTTTATAGGTATACAATGAAAACTAAAAGAAGTGAAATTAAGTTAATTTATGACTGTTAGCATTCAAAATAAAACGGGAAGCACAAATGTTCATTAAAGCAGTTTTTTTATGATAGAAAAAATCCAATAATAACTAAATGCCCAAGAGTAGGCAAACAGGTACATTAATGGTAAAGCCATTTAATGAAATATTGAGTAGGCATTAAAAATATCTCTAAGAACTATTTATTGATATGGAAAAGCTTAAGGTGTGAAATCAAATGAAAACCCAAAGTTGCCAAATTATATAAATGGTATTTCTTGACCTTTCTAAAATGTATATAAGAGGAGGAAAATACAACAAAATATTGTAGCAACTGTTGAGTGGTACCAATATGAAGATTTTTCATTCTTTTATTCATTTGTTTAGTTTTCAAGTTTTCCATAGCAAGCCCATATTACTTTAATAATTAAGAAAATACTTTAAAGCATTTTGAGTAGTTTTGTTATTACCTTTGCTGTAAGAGTCTGTGCTGAAGGCAACTCAAATCTAACAGGTCTGGGAACGAGCTCTTCTTCCTCCCCTTGTCCTGCTCCTCCCAAAGCCTTTGTTTTCTGGGTTAAAGGCAGCTCTGGTCTTCCAGTTGCCTAGGCTGAGAATCCAAAGTTATCCTTAATCATCTTTCTCTCACGTCCTACATGCCATCTACTGGTCAACCTAGTAGGCTCTACTTTCAGAATATTTCCAGAATGTGACTGCTTCTTGTCACCTCCCTGTTACCCAACCTGTTCCAAGCCACTATCTTATCTTGCCCTGATTGTGGCAGTAGCCTGCTCTCTCATTTTCTGTCCTTGCCTTCCTTGTGTCAGTCATCCATACAGCAGTCAAAGTTGGTAAAATATAACTCAGATCAGGCGCCCCTTTGCTCAGAGCCTTCCGATGGCTCCTCAGTTAAAGACGCTATGTGGTGTCTCCCCATCATCTTTCTGGCCTTGGTATCTTTGCTCTCTCTATGCTCTACCAGACTACAGTGCTCTCCTGATGCTTCCTCCCTTACCTTGGGGAGTTGGCAGTAACTTCAGCTTTACTTTGCAGGAATACCTTTTCCCCCAAAATATCCCTGTACCCAGTCCTCTTCATTCAGGTCTTTCCTCAAACATCATTTCCCCCCTGAGGCCTCTATTGATCACTCTGTCAACACACCCACGTACACACACAGACCCTAACCCCCTTTCTTGCTTTCATATTCTCTGCTTAGCACTATCACCATCTAACATGTACCCTGTGGGTTTGCTTATTGCCTTTCTCCCCGTAGCTGGATGTAAACTCTATGAGGGCAGGGATATTTGTTTAAACTTTTCACAGTGGAATCCCCAACCCCTAGAGCAGTTTCTGGCACATAGTAGCTGCTCAATAACTTTGTTGAGTCCTACCGTGGATAGGAAAGATGATCTGTTACAGTTGTGTGGTAATTATCCTGGTAACTTTTCTGAGGCACTTTGCCTATCAATTTACCCATGGAGATTGGACCTGTTAGTATGCTGGTGTGTTTCTTCTAGACTGATTTTCTCTTTTCATCTAAATTAACAATTCTAGATGCATTGGAAAAGTCCTTTTCTTCCCTAATATTAAATTCAATATTCAGACTCCTAATACATTATTTTAATTTAATTGCTTTCATTACCTAACTTAACTACTATGTCTTGAGCTCCTATACTATTCCAGGGACTTCTGGAGAATAACATTAAAATGAAGACAAACGGTGGCTCTACCCTTACAGACTTTACTGTCTAGCGCACAGACAAAAGTAACAATGACGTCTGAGTGTGAGAAGAGCCACTGACCAATAGGCACAATGAGAGTCCAGGAACAAATGTCGGATATAAAATGTGGAGCCTCACAGAAGGTACAGGAGCAAGATGTGTATCAGCAAAGCACACTGTTCTTTTGTTGCTGCTTTAAAAGACAGAGTGCCTTTTCTGCATGTGGGAGGGAATCAGCAAAAGGGATTTACTTAGCTTTGGAGGAAAGAATCAAAGAATAATGGGAAAGGCAGTGGGTTCAGAGTGATAAGATCTAGATTTGAATCTCCCACTGCAACTGAAATCTATCTGCAAGTCCTAAAAGCTGGTGCCTGACCTCTGAGACTTTGTGACCTCATTGGTTAAAAAAAAAAAGGGAGGTGAGTGGTTAGAGTGGCTCTGGAAACTATCTCTGCACGTGCCTGTCTGAGTTCATGAAAGAAGCCTTTCCTCACTCATCTGGAATAAACAACACGAAGGACAGCGAACTTGGGGGTGCAGAAAAGTTTGTAAGGGTCTCTCTGTAATATTTTTGCTAGCCTGAGTCTTGTCTTAGGTAGTTCTGGTTTGCTGAATTTTTCACATTTCATCAACTGCTGTATAACCATTCATGCATGTAAGTAAAATACAGAATTGATGCCTGGATATATTCCTTCTGCCTTCTTTTTAGTCATCATCCTTATTAAAGAGATCAAATCTTTTCCTATTTCCTTATTTCATTTGAAATTATGGTTTTAATGAAAACTTATCACTTAGAGTGGAAAACAAGTGACAATTTTTCCATTTAATTTTAAACCAACACAGGGGATAGAAATTAAAATTATTTTTAACCATCTGTACTCACTTTTTAAGTTAAAGCGTGCACCTGGCTTGACAACCTGTGACAGTCACTTTAGGGCTGGTGAGGGCATTTCAGAGATATTCCTGCACTCAGCACTCATACGTAACATCTGCATTTTCTGTTTTCCCGGAGAAACTTGTTTGAATAGGTGGGCCTTACTAATTAACATTTCCCCTCCCGTCTTGTCTCTTTCTGTTTTTCAGCCTTTGCAACTGGACTGTGACCTTTGTGCCATAGTGTCGAACTCAGGTCAGATGGTTGGCCAGAAGGTGGGGAATGAGATAGATCAGTCCTCCTGCATCTGGAGAATGAACAACGCCCCGACCAAGGGCTACGAAGAGGATGTTGGGCGCCTGACAATGATTCGAGTTGTGTCCCATACCAGCGTTCCTCTTTTGCTAAAAACCCCTGATTATTTTTTCAAGGAGGCAAACACTACTATTTATGTCATTTGGGGCCCTTTCCGCAATATGAGGAAGGATGGCAATGGCATCGTTTACAACATGCTGAAAAAGACTGTGGACACCTATCCAAGCGCCCAAGTTTATGTCACCACGGAGAAGCGCATGAGTTACTGCGATGGAGTTTTTAAGAAGGAAACCGGGAAAGACAGGTGAGTCCTCTGAGAAGCAGCCTCATTGTCCTTTATGCCAGATCTTTGCTGAGTCTTTTCGTCAGCTATCAAATGAACAGAGTTATTTTTCAAACTGATTGCTCTGTGTTTTTGACTATTAGGATGAGTTGATGAGCCAGCAGCTAGGTCCCATTAATTCCACCTACACTATCTTCTGTTCTTTCCATTTTGATTGGCTAGAGGCTCCAAAAAAGACCACTGGATTCTTTCCTGGGATATCTGTATCTTTGTTCTTATTTAGCTCAGTTTGCTATTGACTAAATTGAATTTTAGCCAAGAGTTCCCTAACATTTCTGTTTTGACATGTTAAGGAACTCTAGGACCTAAACTCCTTTGCAAGAGATGGCAAAAATGTACCTGAGACCACAAAACAGACAGGCTACGGATTTTCTGATAAGATTGTCTAGCTTCAGGCATGCTTTAGACCCTATAGTCACGAACACCATAGCTTCGTATCTAACATGTTAATCACATTGAAATCATGCATTACTTAAAATCATTAACTGCAGATTCTTGAAGAGAAATGAGGTATAGATACTATTTACACAATTCTTAAAAATCTCTCCGCATTTTTCAGTGCATCCATTTTCCTGCAGCATTCTATCAATCACCCTTCCCACTTCCTTTTCTTGAGGCCTGCTCGCTCCATTTTCTCCTACTCCTTATATCTTCTGTTTCCTCTCTCTGCCTCCTCTTCATTCCTCTTACCTCCCACATAACTCTGTTGCCTGCCATTTTTGCTTTAAGACATAGTTAATTTGAATCCTTAGACAGGTAAGGAGTCTATGGGAGAGAAGGAGAATGAGAAGTCACCAGCTCTTAGTTCATATATCTAGTAATAATAAAGAACTGTTGAAGGACAATATTGAAAGTAATTGCTAAAGTTTTTAATTAGCTGTGAATTTTGCTACTTCATGTAATACCATGGATAAATTGAGCATTGACTATAGTTCCAATATTAATATTCTGATTCCTCAAAATATGTACCTTTTGTCCTTCAATATTATCAAATGTAAGCTTTTAACTCTATTGGGGTATGTGCTTGTAGGGGGCAGTTTCTAATGTCTCTAGGTATAATTTCAATGCTGATAATTATTCTGAAATCTTATCTCCTATTGACAGTGTAGGCTTAATTTAGTGTTTTCCACTTCCGAGTACCAAAATGCACAGCTTCTAGTGGAATGCAAGACAAATATAGCCATAACACTGTCCCCCTTTACTGTTAGAGTTAACGAGAAGAATTCCAATGGCTAGATTTGAATCAGTGTAGCATAAGCTGTCCACAGAGACCGGCGGTAGAGAAAAAAGCAGAAGGCATGTGCTTCAAAGAAGGAATCTCACATGTAGCACCATTCTACATAAATATGACTGTTCTTCAAGGGGCTTTGGAAATGTTTGGTCTTTCACTAGCCCTGAGCAATGCAATTAATTAGGTATATTTGTTTTTCTCATTAGGCACAATTAGCACTCGGTTATCCCCCAGTTATAACTGGAGGCCCTAGAACCACTTTGGGGTATTAGAGAAGAACTTAGCATGTCCTATGTTTCTCTGTGTTTCTATCACATTGGCTTTTGCTGTGAGCTCTCAGTGAGGCAGCACTGTCAGGGGTATGTGGATTGTGCAACCAGAACTGGGAGAGAATAGCTTTGGGAGCTGCGTTTCTCTGCTGGCTGTGGTGAGGAGAACTATTTGTATAGTGGGGAAAAGCTCACCTGGTAAAATTGATTTGCAGGTATCAGTCAATTGACAGAGTTACCAAAATAAATGTAGAGGATAAAAAGCCAAAAATTTCTGATGCTTTCTTGCTGTTTCCTTCCTTGAGTCTAATTCTGTCTGGTTGCTTTCCCAGAGTACTACAACCAGATTGAGAAAGATAACCATGCTCGTGTTTTAGAAATGAGCAGAATACATGGTTTCGGTAAAATCTGGTTTGCAAAGATTGACCAAAATGACTTCAAAAGTTGTTCTCACCATTATGATTTAAATCTGTATCCTAACTTTAGTTGTGTGGATTTTATTGTCTAAGGATTTCTTATAGTGACCTGCTGTTCATTGCCAAATTTCAAACAAGAATATTTTTTAACATCTTATGAAAGGAAATGTCAAACTCATAAAATAGAGAAACTAATGGTCTAGTGAACCCCTGTACACCCACTGCTCAGGCTGAGTAACTATTACTCACGGCCAGCCTTGTCTCTCCTATACCAGCACCCACTTCTTCCCTCTCCAAAGATTATTCTGAAGAAAATGCCAGACATCCTATTGTTCCATTTATAAATACTTCAGCATGTATCACACCACCACTGGCCTACAAAGAATCAGCAATACTTCCTTAATAACATTATATATTTAGTCTGTTTGCAAGTTTCTCTAATAATCTCATTAATATTTTTTAATAGTTAACTTGAATCAGGATTAGCATTAAAGTCTATACATTGTTCAAATCGGGATTAGCATAAAGTCTGTAGATTGCAATGAATCGATAGGTCACCTATGTTTCCCTTAATCTAGAGCTTCTCACCCTCTCACTCTATTATTTTTAAAAAACCCTAATCACTTGTTCTATAGAGCTTTCCTCAATCTAGATTTTGCTGCTTGTACCCCATGATATCTCTTTTATGTTGATATTTTTATATTGAGGCTTTATTACTAAGTTCAGGGTTTTTTCCCCTCCAAGACCGTTGGACCATTGGGTGATACTTCTATCAGGAGGAATACTGCCTAGTTTTCTCTTTTAATGTAAGCTGTCATTAATGATCTAGGCCCAGTCATTCATGGGCGGTTGCAAAATGGTGATATTTCATCATTTCTTTTTCATTTATTTGCTGATATACTTTATAAAGAAAAGCATGCCTTCATTCACCATTTAGTTATGATGAGATAGTACCAATCCTTTTTATTTATCAACTTTAAGACATCAGTTCCCTAGCATCGTTTAAAGTGACCAGTAAGTTTGTTATTATTGATATTTACATTTTACTTATATACGTAAACATATTTGATATATTTCAACTCACTAAAATTATGATCTTTTATTCAAATTAACGTATTCTGGGCTGTGGGAACCTCTTCAAACTGGCTTTTGAGTACTTTTGAAATGTCTTTAGTAATCTCGAACAGCTTCTTTGCTTCCTGGTATTAGAGGATATTTGATGCTCTTCTTGTACATGTCATGATACCAACCTGGACACAGACTTCTCCTTTTAGTGACTAAGAGAGTGCGGAATCTTGGTGCTAGTGGTGCTCACTGATCCTGGCCCGCTCTTTGTTTCTTGGTCATTTCATTGGACAGAGCTAATATACACAGCTAATATGCTGTGTATATTATTTAAAGATAAAATCATTCTGAGTTCAAACTGAAACTTCCAATTCAAATTCAGAGCTGCCAAGTTTTTATCTTACCCAATGAATCTTACAGCTGTTTATTTTTTCTACCATGTTGACAATCATAGGTCCTCGAGACACCAATGTAAATCACTCATGTGCCTTATCCCACAACACACATACAACAGTCTTGGAATGAGAATAACAGCACAATCAGTAATGTGATGACTGTAAGCATTTTCAGATTATTTTTTTTGCACCAAATAAGACAGTTTCTTAAAGCTTCATTTTTTTTTAAGATTTTATTTATTTTCAGAGAGAGGAGAAGGAACAGAGAAAGAGAGGGAGAGAAACATCAACTTGTGGTTGCCTCTCGTGCGCCCCCTACTGGGGACCTGGCCTGCAACCCACACATATGTCCTGACTGGGAATTGAACCAGCAACCCTTTGGTTCACAGTCCAGCACTCAATCCACTGAGCCACACCAGCCAGGGCAATGAAGACATTTTAATGGCAGACATTAATGTGGGTCCATTTGCACAATTGTGTGTTGATTATATCCTAACAAAAGTCATAAATATTTTTCTCCTAAGTACATGAGAGTACATAGTATACATCATTGTAGGCATGAGGAAGTCAGGAAATAGGGGTGTCCATTTAATTTAACAGTAAATTAACAAAATAGTTGTAAGCTATTTTGATTTGCCTGCACAATGGGAAATTTTTAGCAAGGGCACATTTTTTCATCAAGTTTTTAATGGAGAGGTTATTTCACCATTATGATGCATAAGTTTTAGAATTTTTAAAGATTGTGTCCTTAGTAGTTAAAGTGATTCGTGATAGGTAAATGATTAAATGGAGTTTCTCAGAGAACTTCAAATTGTCAAGTCCTTTCTAAAAAATAATAATAATAAGCCCCTCCCTCATTTATGGTGGTAATTGTTTTTATTTTGTTTTAAGGGATTTCTCATTGAGAGAACATAAAGTAGTATAAGAATTATGTGCACTGTTAAATTTCTTAGAGTGACTTTAAACCAACTCTTATGCATATTGGAATACTTTTCAAACCAAATGAAATTTAATTTTCTTTCTTATCAGTTACTGACTAAAATTATTTGGCTTCTTAATTAGAAAGGGTGACCTTGTTGGGAAGCTGGGGGAAAAAGGGAAGACTGCCTTTTCCTTCTTCATCTTCTGGGGCCCAGCCTCCTTTGGAATTCCAGGTCCTTTGAGCAGTGGTCACTTTTACATTTTCACTTACCAAACATTTTTGGGGGGAGACAACCATCTTCAACAAACCAGAAAGCTTAGTAATTAAAAGTCTTATATTCAAAATAATCTGTGCCAGGATGGATCTCTTTTTCCCCTTTGAATGGCTGGTATGCATAAATAATATTACCTTCCTGGCATTTACACATTTGCATTCGTACACCTTAAGCCTGACATACCCTAGAGGTGCTGTAGGCTGACAACGTTACCTGGTGCCACACTCAACACTTGAAGAATATGATTATGTGCCCGGCACAAATGTGAACTCTCCTGGAGCAGCAACACAGAGCCAGTGTGAGAGATTCTGCTTACCCGTGGGCAGGTAGGAGATTGCAGCTTGCATCCCACTTTAGAAGTACACGGGCAAATGCATACACATTCTTTAATCAAATAATAGAGAAAGATATAGTCCCCATTAAAAGTGCAAAGCTAATCCAGGGCTGATAAAGGGCTCTGAGCTGCCCTAAATGCGTCTTAATTAGCTGGCACCAATGTGGCTCCGCCTTCAGGGATGGGTGAAATTAATGAAAGTTAACAGCACATGCATCAGTGTTTCAAGATGTTACTGCTTCAGGTACAGACATGAGAAGGCAGAGAGTTACTTTTAAGGACCATTTAGGGGAAAAGATACACAAAAGTCACTTTCAGAAAGCACTGTCAAAAAAGGAAAGTGATGGGTAAATATCGAGATGGCTACATGGGTAATCTTTGCCTGCATGCTTCATCCATTCCCACACAATTTTGAGGAGAGAAAAAGAAATCAGCGATGTGTCATTTCTCACTGCCTTCTGCTGGAGACAGTTTTGTCATCTGGCGTGGGTTTTAAGTGCAGCCTAGGTTTCGCTATCTCAGCTTGGATATTTTGAAAGTTTTTTGTGCCACTGTGTGATTGACTGTAGGGATTAAAATGGCTCACATACCTTACATTTGCACACATTTAGTAGTTTCTAGAGTGGGAAGAGGTTTCAAGCCTTTCTCCTGAGAATTTGGGAACTCTCTGAGTCCCCTCTGTCGGAGCACATGGCAGGCAAGCTGCCTGCAGAAAAGCGGTGCAGCAAGGGGGGAGGCAAAACAGGCACAAAAAACTGCTAGCCCAGGTCAGCCACAAGACACACAAGCCTACCTGGTCCACCCGAAGAAGTACTATTGCTGTACCTGCACTCCGAAAACTGAGACATTATTTCTGACTCAGAACAAACAGGTACTAACCCCAGGAATGCCTGGAGGAGGAGGAAATAGGCAAAGTGCAAAATTTCTTGGATTGAAAGACAGGACACTATTAAAAACAGTATTTGTTTCCTTTTTCTTTCCTTTGGAAGGCAGCCTTTGCAAATACAACATCTTAGCACTTTTTTGAGAGCAGTGTTGACATACCTCTCTGTGAAAATGAATTAATGTTCCCGCCCAGCTGATGTATTTGGTAGGAACACTAAGTTCACACAGCAGTCATAGGCAGACCCATAGGACTCCTGAGTCGAAAAGCATAATAAGGTATCCGGGGCTGTGTTTTCACACTAACAAGCTTTGGGAAACGGGAAACTTCCTCTTTCCCATCTTTCACGATGGCATCCAGTAACCTACATTAGGTCTCCTCTGTAATACACACGTACTGGAAATTAAAAATTCAATACAAAAGAGGGGAGAATCTGTTTTAATAATGACAAGGTGGCAAGGACATTTGTCATTTATCAAGGTATCCATACCAACCTGTCATGTGTTTAAAGCACACACATGCACACACATGTACACAGGCTGAAACTACAGTATGTCTGACAAGACAGCTTAGTTTAGGATTAAAACAAGAGAAACATCTGTGATTCAGTGACCATATTTTCAAAGGGAAGGCTGTGCAGATCCTGGTTGTAGAAATCAGGCCTTGAGCAGCCCGTGTACTCAGGGAAATAAGGTTCTCCGGGCCTGAGAATGTGACTTGGCACATCAGCTAGACCCATAGCCGGATTACACTGTGTAGAAAGGAAGTCCCGATAGACCCTTACGCTAACATCCCCTCAATGTTAAGGCTTTTGAACACTACAGAGGATGTCAAACTCAAAGACAAAGGGGCCTGAAATTAGAAGCCTCATTAGAATATGTTCTGACTTTTAAAGTCAAGAAAAGCTGTAAAGGGTTTTTTTCTTTTTTCTTTTCCTGTTTGTTTGTTTGAAGTCATGTGACGAATCTCTTCAGTCAATTTATTTCTCCCTATAATTTAGATTTTTCCTCTCCTTTGATTTTTTAAAAATTGACCATCTCTGTCTCCAACTTTATGTCAAAATTAAGGAAATTAAGAATAGTTATACACTTGTCCTTAAAACATACGAGCCAGGGGCAATCTCTTTCCTTGATTCTTGCATGCCTTGATTCTTTTCTTTTAAGATTTTATTTATTTATTTATTTTAGAGAGAGGGGAGGGGGGAGAAACATCTATGTGAGAGAAACATTGATTGGCTGCCTCTTCCCCCGACGAAGGACTGGGCCTGCAACCCAGGCACGCGCCCCAACCACGAATCCAAATGGCATCCTTTCGTTTGGGATTGGAATGATACCCAACCCACTGAGCCACACCAATCAGGGCATGTGCCTTGATTCTTGAGTTTGCTGTTTTGAGACTTTGCATCTTATATTGTGTTTTTTTTATACCTCAGTACTCCTCAAACTTGAATGTGCGTACAGTCTCCACCTGCTGATTCAGGCGATTTAGGGTGGGAGCCTGAGAATTTGTGTTTTGAACAAGTTCCCAGGACCGGCAAATTTTATTTAATCTCCAAATGACACTGGAATTGTGCTACTTTAGATTGCTTTAAAGGAAGGGACAAGGCAGCAGTTTCTTGTTCCTTGAACCAGAGACATGCATAGGAATAGCTATTTCCAATATAGCCTTGCAGTTGTATCCTAATTTTGCCGCTATGCCCTGTTCCTGGCCATTTAAGCATGTGGCCCAGAAGTCCTAAGCATTCAACAAGGGACTTATTTATCTGACCTTATCGTGTTTATTTGGCCACCTCTCTCATTGGCAGCCCACTTCTCAAGGACAGGAGCTATGCCCATATTCATTTTATCCTCAGACCTAACACAGTACGGTTTGCCAACCAAGTACCAAATGCGTTGTTTATGCCCTACTCCTTTCAGCTAACTGTCCCACAGATAGTTCAGGTTTTCTTGAAATGGCCTCAGCAATAACTCATTTTCTTTTCTCTTTCTTTTTTTTACCACTACTGCCACACTAGTTTAGGCATTCTTTGCCTCTTACCTGGGAAACTACTAATGCAGCCCTACCTCAATGCCTTTGCAGAAACCGGTTCCCCTGTCAACTGCGCTTCCTCCCAGCACCGTGCACGCACATGCACCTTCGTGACCAAATCACATGTTACCTGTTCGTGAAGCCTTTGCAATCTTTCTAATTATAACTTTATATTTCCTTCTCTGAAAATCCATAGTGTTTGGGCTTTTTAAAAATAGAAATCATTACTCTCTGCCATGCATTATGCCATTTATGTGTCTCCAGAGAGTCCACAGACTCTTTCAGGGAATACCGGCTCTTTATTTCTTTGTTTCCCCAGAACCTAATGTAATGTCTGACTCTAATAGGTACTTAGTAAATATTTGATGGATGTATTTATACACAAGTGAGTAAATGAGTTAGAGAAATAATACCTGATAATTTTTTTAAGTCTACAAGTCCCTTTGCCACCTGTGAATTTCAAAACCAGTTTTCTTCAGTCCTAGGGGTCACAGCAATACCAAACAAAGCAAGTCCTGGGGTTGGATTTTGATAGAAAAGTTTCCACAGTTCTACTCAGAGAGACTATCCCTCGCTCCATTCTACCAAAAGGTTGGCAAATCCATTACCTTCTGTAGAGATGTTGTGGACTGGGCAGCGGGCTTTAATAAGCCGCTGACAGAGCCATTCCTCAAATACAGGTTTCCATTTGAGTTTCACTTTGGTGGCAAATCAGCTTCCAAGATTTCACTCACAATTCTGTTAGCTGTCAGTTGCCTGGTGAAAAAGCAAATCTAAGCACCCCAACCCAAGGTTATGCTTTTGGCCTCAGAAAGCAAATACAGAAACCACCATAGAAGGCAGAAAACAAGGCCCAAGTAAAGGAGAACTGATTGTTATCCAGTACTGTCTTCTAATTGTCTCCAAGAAAACATTTTCTTCTTTGTTAACAAATAAAGTAACTTGCCTTAGTGAAAATACTTATAAATAACTTCATGATTAACATAAAGAAAAAAAATGGTAGCAGTGTCTTCTAACCCACTGCATAAATAGTTGATGAATTTGTGCGTAGACTTAGAGGCAAATTAATGAAAATGTTTTGACATAATTCAGATCATGACACTCTTCTACTCAAAACCCTGAGATAGTCCTCTTTCCCTTAGAGGAAAAGCAAAAGTTTTAACAATGACTTACAATGACTTCCGGAGTGATCTGACCTCTTGTTTGCTCTGGGACCTTCATTTGTTAAATTGCCTTTGTGCTCACTCTGCTCCAGCCACACAGACTTGTAGCTGTATCTGGAGCACACCAGGCATGTACCCTCCTTCAGGCCTTTACTCTAGCTCTCTGCTGGGTCACCCTTCCTTCCCGTACATCTCACGATCCTCTCCATCATCTCCGTCCAGCCTTTGCTCATTTGCCGCCCACTCAGTGGGTCTGCCGTGATATGCTTAACAGGGAAATCCCCCCTTCCCATAACCAGCATTTCCAGTCCTCTTCACCTGGTACTGCTATTCTTTTCCCCCACAGCACTGTTTACCTTCTAACTTCCTCTATAATATACTTACTGATCTTATCATGTACTGTTTTTGTCTATCTCCCCCACTAGGATATAAGTTCCCTAAGGGTGGGGATCATTGTTTGTTTTTGTCACTGATATACATGTAGTATATGGCATATAGTAGATATTTAATATTTTTTGGAATGAATGACCAAGAGATGGAGGAACAAGTAAATAAAGGATTCAGGCAAACTTGCCTCAGTGAGTCCACCAAAGCAGTTGAAAAAGGAGAAAATACATATGTTCAGAAACCATGCAGTGGAGGTAGGAGTTTAGGGCAATTTGTTCTGCTGATGTTCTACAAAAAAAAAATACTAGGACAACAGCTCTCTCTCTCATAACCAGAGAGGTCATCATGTCACTCAACGAAGTGGTCTGACTGATGTTTATTGTTTACTCAATTAAACAGAATTGACCAAATTAGCTAATTTCTTTTGTATCCAGAAGAAACAGTAAAAATCTCTGATTTTTATTCGGTTTGGTAGAGCAATTGTTTCCAAATATGAGCCTATATCAGAATCCCCTTGATGGCTGGTTACACCACAAATTGCTGGGTGCGCCCTGAGAGGCTCTGAGTTAGTGGTTTGGGGGCAGAGACATAGGGTTTGCATTGCGAACAGATCCCCAGGTGATGCTGCTGGTACTGCTGCTGAGACCGCATATCGAGAGCCGCTCTGGTAGAGAAAGGTTTGAACATATTGGGAACCACATTTAATTCTTTTGAAAACATTTAGTTCTATAATCTTTCTATTATTGCTGTAGTGTTATGTGAACATCTAAAATAATTTTTATTATGATTATTTTTTAATGGTGAGGCATTTTTAACCTCTTACAAAAGTTCTACTGCAGCTCTGTCATTTTATTCTCCACTTCCTTAAGATCTTGCTCCTTTATACTCCTGCCAGATGCTCTTGCTCATTAGCTTATGAGGAAGTGATGCTTTATTATTCTAGACAGAGAGACAAATCATTCTGTTCTCCGATTCTGAGTCAAGAATCAACATTTGGGTGTATGTTCAACCTACTATTTGCTTTGCAGTTTTGCTCATTAGGTATTTATTACCCTGACAATATATGAGCGAGTCATTATCCCTCTGTCATGGATTTCTCTCAAATTATATGCACTGGAAGTTCATATTGGCACTGTGTGACAATTGCCTTCTACAAGCATCACCTCCACTAATATGCACGTTCTCCTTTGCCTGAATTATCTGGATGAGGAATTATGTGCATAACATAAAAACACTGGATAATATCTTTATATATTATCTATATACTGGATAATTCATTCTCTGACTTAACCCTGTTCCAAATGGGTCAGTGGGACAATTGGTGTTACCGATTTGTGAGAACAGTAAAACTTTAGGACAAAAAGTAACATTCTGACCAAAGTCATCACATTCGTCTTCATTAATTACATTCACTACATGTTTTCCTTGTAAAGAAAGCAGAATGAGGGAAGCGTAAATTTAATTAAAAGTGTAAAGTAAAACAAAACTGGAAACAGTGAGACACTGGCAAGGTGCTGGTGGAAGTTTTCCCATGTGAAGTGGGGACCTGATCTGTAAGAAAGTAGCATATTTAAGATATTTGAGTCTTGGAGTAAAAAACCACATTTTAAAAAATTTATAACTTTTACTAATAGGGTAATTAAAGTTGGGGCTGGATAATTCATGCAAAGGCACTATTGCAAGCATACAGGTGGCAGGCTACTGAGGGGAGTAGGTAGTTTATCTTCCCCAACAATGCCCTATGTGGCTGAAATGTTAACCGTGTCAAATTTTTTAAAATTGTTGTTGATTGGACTGTAAGCAAACAAGAAGCTTCTGGGGGAGGTTGTCACTCTGTCTTGATTCTTCTACCTGGTAGAAGACCTTGACCGTGAAATCTTTATTAATGAAGATATTAATATCCTTGTGATGAAATGAGTACCCTACAGCCTAATTGTATATATTATTGTCAAGTCCCAGGAGCTTTGAAGATAAATGCAAAACAAAGAATAGTTGTTTTCTCAAAGTGACTTTTCCACTGTGCATTCCGTACTTCTAGTGTGTTGTGTAGTGCTCGTCTGCTCATCATACAAAGTACAGCTGGGTTTCCTTACATGTGCATTGGCGTTTTCTCCAGCAATGGAGCCAACTTCACTTATGCTTTGCGATCAGCATAATTAGTGTGCCCTTTGTCTCCTTTTTACCTGTACTTCACTCGTAACTCCTCTGCTGGCTCACCATTCCACCTTCACTAGGAGACATGACCCTTTCGAAGAGTGAGCCTTTGGCAACTCTGTCTTCTGGAAAGAGTTACATCAAATATGTCAAAATGGAAATGACTGCATGGCTGGCTCATTCTATTGTCCTCAGCAGGTGGATTCTTGGTGGGCAGAGAGCATATTTCTGTTGTTTTTGCTACCCACACACATTGTGGGTAGTTAAAAATATTAAATAATAAAAAGAATTTCATAATTAAGATGAAGACTTTTTGTAGCAAGCAGATGGCACTCAATGCGAGCAGCCCATTATTTGCAAGTATGACACATGGGGCTGGCAATTGTCTAGGAAACATGGCTGTCACTTCAGATGCTGATTGGATGTCACAGCAAACTTTGTGACAAACCGCTCGGTCAATATTAGTTAATGTTTGTAATAGAAACTGTGAATAGGAATGGACTTTGTGTGTCTATGTCTGTAATTCTGCTGTTTTGATTATTAATATTGGCTTCAGTTATAAAAGTATTTCTTGCTACTTGCTTCAAGGCAAATTTTGGCAAATCAGTGTATATCTCATTCTATCCCATAGGCTCCCCCTTTGATTTGAATTCTTATTATCGCCTTACTTCTAAAGAAATTTTTCAAGTCCTTAGAGTATCTCTTTGTGGTTACTAAAACTAGATGTGAACACCTCCATGGTATTTGCAATGCTTATGTTAGTAGCTGAAACCTCAGTGGAACTAACAAGACTTAATTAGGCATTCCCAAAATATACATCATTTTATGATTTTGCAGATCATCCCAATGAAAATAACGGTCTAATTTCGTCAAGTCATGTAAATTACACTGAGGAGGATGATGAGAGTAGGCAATTCTCAGTTCTTCTGAGAAGTTGATTTTGTTGTCAGCACATCCACATTTCCAAAAATGACAAACCACAGGCAGAACTTGCTAGCACAAGTGAGATTTGGTGATCATATACTATTCCCATTTCTAACGTCTGCCTTCCTATGTAAGATCTATGCAAATAGGGGATTTTAAAGATGTAATACTAGCAGCTTCCTCTGTTAGGAGCCCAGCGAGCAGCTGCCATGCTTTCTCATAAAGGATAGAACACATCCTGTTTACTAACACATGCCCACACACCCTCATCCACACACACCCATGCCAAGCTACTCCATTTAAGCTGAGCTTTTATTTCGGTTTGAGATGGGCAGCACAGAAGTGTGGCATTATTCAACTTTTTTTCAAACACTTCATTCATTCTTTAAGCATATTCCCTAGGTGCTAACCAGGTGTCAGACAATCTCCTAGACAGGGGGATCCACTGATATTTGAAACAGATTCTCCAGTTTTATTGGGAACTCATGAGAGGTTCTGGCATGTGTTGGCAGGTTCTTTGCATTGGTCTCACCACTCTATTTTTAATGTTTATAAATCATGTTCATCAGGCTGTCAGTGGGTAGGAAATGAAAGCAGCTACAAAACTGTGCCAAGACAAAAAAAAAAATCCTACAGTGAACTAAAAATATGTTGACCACTAGGGTGTGTGACAAACCAAAGTGTGTTCTTGAAGCAGCAAAAATAAGTATTGTGCCAAAGTCCAGGTTTGCCTCACTGTCAGATGGTCTGTGAACTGGGGATTTCGCCTGTGCTCCCCACAAGCCGTGAAGAACTCATGACGTGTGCTATTCCCTAACCTGGAATCTGCTCTGAACATGCACTCATAAATACATGCATATTAGCTTAACTAAGACATGATAATATAAAAGAATCATCTCTCTACTTGAAAAGCATGTATTCCATAATTCAATATGACCGAGTCCCCCCATATATCTAGATGATTTTTCTCCCTCATTTCTTTAGGTCAGGATTCACATATCACCTTATTAGAGAACCCTTCCTTGACAACACTCTCCACCTGCCCCCGACCACATCTGCTTACCAAACTCTTGTCCTTTATGTCGCTTACCCAGGCCTGATATGTTATGTATTTTCTGTCTTCTGTTTCCCTGACTAGACCATGAGCTCCCTGAGAGTGGTTCACCCAGTGCTGCATCTCTGCCCCCTTGATCAGCTCGTGGCACACAGATGACCTCACTGTCCAGAGTGTGCGACCTGAGGCTGTTTGGAACCGTTAGCTTCTGAATTTAAGAAGCAACACTGGTGAAGAACTCTTAGGGTTGGAACAGACCTTAGAAATCTTCATCCCATTGTGTCCCAATGCCTTTTGTAACAGCATTTCCTTGGGCAGTTCTACCCCTGTGGGCTCCTGGAGTGGGACCACAGTGTGGGGACTGCCTGAGGGATGGGGGCGTCTGGGCAGAGGGGGACAAAGGGGGAAATTGGGACAACTGCATAGCATTAGACAATAAAATATAGTTTAAATTAAAAATGAAAACAAATGAATGGATGAACAAATTGTGATATATCCGTACAATGGACTGCTACTCAGCAATAAAAGGGGACACACCATGGTTACGTTCAACAGTACTGTTGGTGAGTAGTAGGATGAGTCTTACAATAATTTTCCTGAGTGAAAGCAGTCAGACCAAAAAAAGAATACGTCCTATGTACTGTACATAATATTTGAGAACATATAAACTAATCTATAATGAGAGAAAGCAGATCAGATCAGTGGCTGCCCGAGGATTGGGACAGGGGAGGCACAAGAACACTAGGAGTGAATGATATACAGGCAGGATGAAAATCACAGGGGCAGCGGGGCCAATGAAAACATTCATTATATTGACTGTGGCAATAGTTCATAGGGATATACCTGAGGTATTACAAACTTGCCAGATTATACACATTAAATATGTGTAATGGCAATGGGCTATAACTCCGGTATTCCTCAATAAGTTAGTTTTACTGTAGAAAAATGGCCACAGTCTTTTTCTGGCCCAACACACCCCCCATCGTGAACAAGACTGTCTGTGACAGTGGGCTGTGCTGGAGCAGAGGAGTTATCTGCATGCCCGGACAAGCTTCTAACAAGGTAACTCTGACAGACCCCTTTCAGAGAATCATTCATTATTTTCAGAAAATAATAGTTTGAGTAAAAATATCTGTGTCCTTCTTTGAACGCATTATGTTAAGTGAAAGAAACTAAACACAA
The DNA here is from genome assembly GCF_022682495.2 of Desmodus rotundus. NCBI lineage: Eukaryota > Metazoa > Chordata > Mammalia > Chiroptera > Phyllostomidae > Desmodus > Desmodus rotundus. Next base: position 54,421,421 of record NC_071389.1, read on the forward strand.
GGTCACGTGTAAGGAGACCTGCAGAGACAGAAGGTGCATTCGTATCTGGCAAGAGCTGGTGGGGGCAGGGGAGTGGCAGTAATAAAATGCTCAGGAATCAGATAGTGGTGGTGACTGCACTCTCTCGTGAACATACGAAAAACCAATGCGTTGTACATATTAAAAAGCAGCAAAATCCAGCAAAAATGATGAGTTTCATGATATGTGGATTTTATCTCAGTTTTTAAAAATTTTTAGGGAATCAGTACTGATGAAATTTCCCAGGAGCTAGAAAAAGTCAATAAAATAGTATCTGTGAAATTTATTACTTGTCATTAGATTTAAATGTTTTCCTTTAAAAAAAAACCCCAAAAAACAAAAGTGAAAGATGTGATCTACAAAACAACCCAAAAAAATCCCTACATTTCTTAAGTAGTAAGATTTATTTCCCCATCTTTGTAAATCTGAGACAAATATACCGCCATCAGAAATTCTAATAACCAGAGGTTATAGTTCCAGCCAAAAAACTAAAACTGGATGTGTCAAGAAGACTTTTGGATATTTGATAAATACATTATTCCTATTTGACTTTTGAAATTCCATATATAGCTCAAGAATCTCTGTTGCCAACTCCATGGTCCCTTTGTGTCGGAAACTCTGGAATGAGCCCAAGACACATCTCCTGACTAAGGAACCCTAAGACCAGCGTAGATGTAGAGACTTAATCAAGGTCACACTTCTTATTACAGTGAAGCTTCAACTACAGCATCTTACGAATCCAAGGCTACTGCCATGTTTACTGGTCCAGGAGGCTTCCCCACCACTGGACTGAGCTCCAGCTGCAGTGTTTCTGAAATGTATGCCGTGACCATCTGTTTCAGAATCTTATGAAGGGGCTTGATAAAAACATGGCCACTCAGCCACATGGAGTCAGAATCTCTGGGAACAGGACCTGGGGCAGGTGTTTCATAGGCTATATTTCTAAATCCGTGTGCATACGCCTGGACATCTTTTCAAGTCCACTAAATAGTCTCGGTCTCCCCAAAAGAGAATAATGAGGGGATCGGTGAGTCCTCAGAGGTAGTGGTTAAAAGCAAAAACTGATAGATGTTATCAGTGTTGTTATTGTACTAGTTTTCAGAACCCAAATCACTGTCTGGTCCCCTCTCTCTTTGCCTTTGTTCTAGTAAATGTGCCCCACTCTTCATCATCTTCCGGGATGAGTCCCACAGTTCATCCTTATTGTACTTCCTGATGTAGAACCTTGAGATTGAGCAACTCAAAAACTTTCTCAGAAATGGCTCTGTGGGATGTTAATTTAATTCTCCAAATGGTGAAAACTGTTTAAGACATTTTTCAAAGGTTAGTTAGGCTATTGAATATTTCATACCATGGACACTGTGTTAGGAAAGAGTTAGAAACTAAAGGGCATGAATAAGAGGGAAAACATACTTGAAGAAACCTTAAAGACTAGAATTTTTGAGAATATTGATACATTGTTTTTCTCCATCTTGAAATGTCCTCAGGCATGTGTTGAATGAGCTCACTTCATGGTTGTTGTTTTGCTGTTCTTTCCATGTTACTTTGCAATTCTCCCTGTGGCCATCATATTGATTTCAACACTGTGGTCATCATTATAGGAAAATGAAGGTATTAATAACTTGGTCTCTATGGACAGATTGTAATAGAAAACCTTATAAATAATTACCCACTAATTGGAAAATTGAAAATATGCACTGTATTATACTGGCCATAATGTTATCATTAAAATTACAATTATGTGACAATGAAGGAACTCATTATGCATTAGTTTATCTTTACATAATGTTAATAGCTAATGAAAGTGTGACAATTACATCTAATTAAGTTTAACAACATTTTTGCACTCCTTGTAAACAGACTATATTTTGCTGGAAACAGTGTATGTGGGGACATTAGTGAAGCTGAGGTTCATCTCCATTATGAGTTTTGAAATGTAACCATCAGTCCTGTCAGAAACCGTAACTTTATGTCTTTTTGTTAAATGAACTGGAAATACTTGTTCTTACCAAGAGTAGCTTTATTAAGGAGATTCCTGGGCTATTTCGTTGGCATAGTTAAAATACCCATTAGCCCTTCCCTCTCACAAATGTGTATGTAGGGGGGAGGGGAGTGACTCATTTATGTTTTGTCTATAACTGTTGACTAGTTATAGTAAAATTTCAAGTTAGAGGAGGTTCATCTAGATTTAGACTTTAATGATGGATGGGAGTAGGTGTTGGTTCTTTGCCATAGATTATAACATGTGACTGTTCTCCACATCCTATCTGTACGGCTCCGACCAAGTTCAAAAACTCTTGAAACTTCAGTGTTCCCCTGTGTAAAGTAAGTTTGAAATAATAATATTTGACTTCTGTATTTTTGTTATAATTAATCTAAATAATGTTTATAAACTTCATGGTTAGGGCCTGGCATGTGGTAAACATTGATAAATATCAGTTATTATTATGAATTATTTTCTATCCATATTGTAATATCAAGAGACCAATTAGTGTCTCTTTTCTTCCCCTCCATTTTAATAATTTAGGTAATCATTTAAACTTATCTCTCCTTTCTTGAAAAAAAGCCATTGCATGTATCATATTGAAAACAGCATAGGGACCCTCGACATATAATCAAATGTCCCCCGAATGGAGTTTTGAGACATTTGAGCTCTGGAAGGCATTGGCAAGCCACCAGGGATTCCAGCTGCTCAGGTGTTGCTTTCAGAATGATGGTTGACGGGACTCCTGCCAGACCCTGACCTACATAGTCTTCAGTATTGGGCTATGAGGAAGCATCAGGAAGCAGAGACTATTCAAGGAAATCCAGGTAGAAGGAGGCAGTCTTGGTCGGTTGCTACTGTAGTTCCAAGAACTTATGACACTGGTCTTTATTTTTCTTCTGTTCCCATTATATTTTAAGCATAAAGGAAACATTCCCTCTCGAGGAGGACTCATTCACTCCCATAGTGTCAACCATCAAAAACTTTGCATCTTTGCTGGCCCTGGTTTCTCATCAGAAATGCCCTTCCTTTTGTATTTCTGTCATATAAATGTGTGTAGACACAGCTCGAGAGTCCACCCTCCCGTGCAGTAGTCTGCAACAGCCCTGTTTACCGCTCACTCCTATGAAGTCCTCGGGCATTTCTCTTCCTGCCCTGTTTCTTGCACTTTGTACAGGCTGCTTTCGCTGTTTCTTACTCTTTAAATATTGTTCTGGCTGGCCAACAAGATCGGCAAGATTGGAAGCCCCTCAAGGCTGTCTTTCATCTCTCTGAGCAGAGTACTCTATATATATTAGGTCCTCAACAAATATTTGCTGATGAGAATGTCAATTTTGCAAGCACTTGGACACAATTCTCAAAAGCCATCTTGCAACTACTGGAATCTGCCTGGAGCCGATTTCATACCAAGAAGTAATGTTTTCTGAGACTCTTTCTTATAGGAATCCTATAAAACCTCTTGGCAGAATTAAGCACAATCCCCTCTGCCCTAAATTCAAAGTCCTTCTTGGGGAAGTCTCCTCTTAGCTGAGAGTTTACGGGAGAGGACAGACACTCAGGGATCCGGCGCTCAGCCCTGGCAGCCCCTCTCCTGCTGAGGGCAGCTGTCTCAGTCTCCCATCGTAGAAGGGCTTTAACTTACCTTGTTGCAGAAAGAGCAGGTGCTGTGTCAACAGTAGCTGATGCCACTTGGCAAACCCCAGAAACAAAAGCAGGTGAACACTGAGTATGCATGTTCAATTTTGTCACTAACTAGGTAAGCTTGGACGAGTCACATCCTAGTCTCAAGGCTTTATTTCCTCTACTCCAAAACAGATGAACTCCAACATTAAAATTTGATGATTTTCATCAAATCAAAATTTGATTGTTTCTTTAATCAGAAGATCCAAATAAAATTAATTGCATTTGGTAAAAGACTAAATACAAGACAAATCCACTTGATTTTGTGTAGCTGTTCATTTAATAGAGGCAAATCCATTACACATTCTCTTCTCCAGCCTGTCTCTCTCTCTCTCTCTCTCTCTCTCTCTCTCTCTCTCTCTCTCTCACACACACACACACACACACACACACACACAATTCTCTACCAATCATTTTTTCCTCCGAAATCTCTTGTACACTGGATTCTCCTCTGTGTGGAAAGAAGTGCCAATGAAATACGACATGGGGATAGGATAAGAAGCTGGCTTTCTTTTAGATTGTTTTATTTTATATACTGAAACATTTCTGGCTGAAATATGTAGCTAGGTTGCCTTCATTGAATTTTTTTTTCTTTTCTAATGCTGAGTGATTTACCTTTGCTGACTTAGGGATACTGAATATATCTGGAAGTCATTCTTTCATTTCTACCAATTAAAATATTTTTGTTTAAAAAATAAAACAAAGAAACTGGGCAGTTCATAAACTTACACAGGTGGTCTTCAAGGGTGAAATCTGTGAAGGGGACATCTTCATTCTTATGTTGCTTTTCTTCTTGTGGCAACACCCTTTGCCACCCCTCCTGCCCCACGTTTTCTCTCTCTGTCTCTGGTACCTGCTCACTGTCTCTGTATCTCTCTTTGTTCTTCCTCAGACCTCTTGCCTCTGCTACACATGCTTTTCAGTGCTACAGTGTTTTGGGACAGGCTAATTCGATCACTGTCTTTGCCCCTTTGAAAGCTTTCTCTGCCCTCTGTAACTTCTAGATTTCTGCTAACGCTGTCATTCCAGTTGGGTTTTATTCTTGTTTTGCTTTCATTTTTCCTTACGTTTTGCGAACGCTATGAGAAAAGAAGAAAGAGACTTTATCCTCCCTCTTATTCCAGGATTTTCTTTCTGTTGCATTTTATGATATGGGCATGCAATATGTGTTTTTTATTTGACATTCTCAATTGAATTTGTTGGGGTGACACTGGTTCACAAAACTGTGCAGCCTTCAAGCTACAGCTCAGTAAGACATCATCTGTATGCGGCATCATGCGCCCATCACCCCAAGCAAAGTTTCTTTCCATCCCCATTCCCCCCATCTTCGCCCATTTCCACCTCCCCCTCATCCGCCTTTCCCTCTGGCTATCACCACACTGCTGTCTGTGTCTGTGTGTTAAGTATGTATGTTTTCGGCTAATCCCTTCACCTTTATGTCTTAAAGTCCAAAAAAAATAGTCAGAGTGGGTGGCGGCGTTATTCATGATTTCTACTTCTTCGTGATGGTATTCTGTATTTTCTGAAATTGTTTCAGCGTACATATGTACAAATAGCTATAGTTAGAAAGAAATTGGAGTGAAACTGTTTCCACTTTGGCAAGGAAAGCTAATGAGTGCCTAGCCTTGGATCTTGCATCTAGCTCACCATCAAATGTCCGTTTTCTTGTCTGTCTTCACCACCAAGCACTGCCCCAACGGCTGGCTGAGCCAGAGATGGACAGCAGTCCACGGGGACTGTGGGAGCGATTCCATGGTTAGCAGGCGCCTACAAGACTGCAGGTCCTGGGTCACCGCTGTTGAAGCCCCGAGACTAGGCTCTTGCTGCCAGGTGTTCCTAAATGGGGGAAATGCAGGAAATAGCACCAACTGCCTTATGAAATGCAGCAACTCGAGTCTAATATGACAGTTATTTTTTTAAAGCTGTTGATGATAGGAGATAGAGGTGAGAGATGATGAGGCTTATTCATTATGATAGCATCACATTGTGATGGCAGGGTTTTTCCTAATTTTACATTTTATCTGCTCAGTCATTCATTCATTCATGTTAGCATTCTTATTCATGGCTCTTACTGATTGCTGCGTGCTCATTTAAGTTGCACGATAAGTGTTGCTACTTGCTCACTCTCACCGATACCAGCCTCAAAAAGGAAACCATGACAGGCCACCCAGAAACTAAGGTGGCAGCAGTCAGAGACAGAAAGCAGGTTCATTTTTCATGCCCATAAAATTGTTGCCTCTCATTGCATACATGAAAACGTAGGCACGGTATTTCTTGACTATAAACTCTCACATTTTAACCACTTTTGTCTTTCAGGTTGTTAAACATAAGCCTTTATCCTAAGGTATCAACTCACACAGGACAACAAACCAGCATTTCATTTATTCACACAGCAAGCATTTACAGAACCTCTATGAAGTGCTAACAATCCTGGAACCACAAGTAACATGGAAATGTAAAGCTCTTGAAGCCCCTCTCCTAGTGAGGGATGCAGACACGTTAACAAATAAATGCGAGACAAGATTACAAAATAGTATTTTAGAAGAAGTAGCTACTTATAGGACATGGCAGAGAGAGAAGTTAAGGTTACACTAAACCGTTTTTCACTGCCGTGTGAACAGAACTGTCTTTGTATTGAATCACTGCAATCGGTTGATAAATGTGTACAACTGCATATAGGAGCTGTCGCTGGAAGATGACTTTTTATTGCCGTTTTATATTCTGGTAATTCATATTTAGTGCTCTTAGTCACTTAGTTTCTCAATATCTCATTTTCCTTATGTGTGAAGTTCAGTTAATAATTCATGTATTCAATATTCAAAATGTACATAGGCTAGGGATATTTTTAAAATATGTTATATCTAAGAGTTGATTGAAAATTCCAAGTAAGACTATGAATCTCTAAATAATTTGAGAATATATATAGAAAGAAAGATATTATAATTGTTATCATTAGCTTATATATGGCAAAACCAAGTGATTAGATAAATATACAGATATTATGGGAGACAGATTTATGAAATGTGTGCATGTGACAAATGGTGAGAAGAAATCTCATATCTTCTCTTTAAGAAATAAGGAACATCCTCATTCAGTTGCCAGAGCACAAGTGAAAAGAAAGTTAGAGCTTCGACATTCTCATGTTTGGTAGATCATAGGTAATGATTTTCCTAAACGCAGGGTAATCGGGTAGACCTAAAAATGTGACATGCATTGTGCTAAGGCCCCAGTAATACTCTCCCTGAATAATAATACTTTCCCTTGGCTATAAATCCTCTAAAATTAATATTTTTTCCTCCATGAAAAAGTAGTTTCCAGAAGAGTCTGGTCAGTATTTCAGTGTAACTTGAACATAATATGAGTTTTGATGTGTTCATGGCGGCATCGGTCAGTTCATTTCCAGCGATACTTAAACACCTATAGATGTGGTCAGTTCACAACATACCTACCGCAGTAGGCTTCGCCCTGTTCTAAAACTCAAACTGGAGTGAAAAACCAGAGTGACTGTCTTTGTTTTTAAAGCTACTTGAAATGAAATTTGAAATCCTATCTTTTGTGATTCAGAATTTGACTGCACTAAGTACACATTTTCTCTGTGTCAACATGCAATTTTCTAAACTTGCCTAAGCACAGACTGTTAGTAATCAAAAGAGACCAAGTTCCAAGCCGGACTGAAGGACGTGGATTGCGGATGGCAATCGGAATTCCATCAGAATATCACATTTGGGTCATTAGGCGATGGGCTGTCAAGTTCAGCCTAAAGAGATACTGCTTTCTTGTGGAATGAATTAAAGTGTTATTATTGAGCTATCCTGAGTCACAATTTGTTTTTATTTAATGAGGACTATGTAATTCGTTAGAAATCTGGGTCAGCTTCTCTGTTTTACTTATTTGTGGTACATTAACCATAATTTAATACCTTAAATATTGGAAATAAGCCCTTAACCAAAAATATAGTATATATATAAATGTGAGGGTTTTTTCCTTTTTTTTTAACCATTTAACAAATGCTTGGCTTTGTACCAGGCATCGTGCTAATTATGTTTCTTACATTGTCTTATTGAATCCTTATAATAGCACTCCGCCTACACACACAGACAGTACCGAGACACAGAGACGTTTATGCAGTCCAAATTTATTTTGTCTACGATGGTTTACAACACATTTGAGGATTTTTTTAAAAAATTGTTCCCATTTTGAAAACTAACCTAAGTATTGTGGCATCACCGTTTTAAGAACACGAGCTATTGCATATTCTGTGAGGGTTTTCTCCAATCCCCAACAGGAGGTGTGATGACAGTGCGCTCGTGTCTTGACCAGAGGTTCAGTGTGGGTCCGCGCCTAGCTGACCTGCTCTTGCTCCTATAACACAGGGTACTTAACACTTCTTTTACCCATAGTCCCATGTCACTATGTACCCATGCCAGTAGGAGGTGCACTATCTCAAAATGAGCAAAAATTTCTTCTCAATCCCTTCGTTTATTTTTCCTTAAGTCTTTATATCCTCAAAGGAAATACACCTTATGAAATTAAGTCCAAATGGGAAATCAAAAGCCCCACCTAACATAACAGGAGCCATGTCCTTGGAGGTTGATTTTTTACATTCAGTTTTCTAGGTCTCTCAGCATACTGATTCATAGCCCTTTCTCCGAAGCACAGGAGTCTTAATTTGAGTAGCTCTGTTAGGGTTCATGTCGTTGCCTCTCAGCAGCCCTGTTCAGTAAGATTTTCTATTTCCTGATTGTTCCTACAATCACATGTGCTCTTCTGCTTTCTACAGTGTATTTGTTCATTGATAAATACATCACTGGTTTACTGTCCAAGGAAGTCTTTTTTTTTAACTTGCAGAATTAGTTATTACAGAAAAATATAATTAATATATTTAATATAACAATAAAATTAATATACTTCTACATTAATAATAAGATAGATTCATTTAGTTTCATTTTGCATTTTCTCAATTTCTTAAAATCAATTCTAAGAATTTACTTGCTAAATAATAGGTTTTCAATAAGCATTTATTTTTAAAATTAGTGTGAAAATAAAAAGACCTTACTATTCTAGGTGTAACAAACACTTAATCTAAGCTAAATTTTGCTGAAGATAATTTATCTTCTTAATTTTTGAACCAAACTTTGGTACTAATTTTTCAAATATTGATGACTTGTGGTCTTTTAGGAAGGCCTTATGATTTTTCTTAAATAATCTTAACATCATTAAATGAGATACTATCAAAACCATTCTGACTTTCTATTAAATCATTCAATTGCATTTAATCTCTGTAGACCTCTGCTTTTCTTCTTCTTAACATTCTTGCATAATATTCACAGCAACAACCTCTACCGTCACATAAAATAGGACAGAATCTTTTTATTCTCTCTTCTTTTCTCTCTCCTTTTATTTCATTAACTGGCCCATGATCCAACAATACAATATTTTAAGCTTCTCTTCTTGCCTTTTTGCTAAGAAATGACTTTTACTCTCTGTGTAATCCTGGTTCCCACCTTGCCTCCTCCGTACCTCTCCACTAGTGGCCAAACTAGTGGCTTGAGGCTCAAAAGTGGCACCTCTTCTGTGCGCCCGCCCTGCCATGGCCATACCCGGCAGAGTGGGTCCTTCTTTCCTTCGGGCTTTCATCCTTGCTGAGTACTGGTCGCATTGTAGAATGGAGTAGCTATCTGCGTAAATGTCTTTCAGATCAGCTAGAATATAAACTTTCTTTTGAGCAAGGGACAGTTTTATTCTTTCTGTATCTGCAACACTGTGCTAAAAAAATTCACTCAGAAATCAGATAGGTGGTGATATGATGAGCCAAAACTCCCATGGCCCTTTTTCTTCTTTGAAATAAGGACCCAATTGCCCCTTGCTAATATGCCTTTCTTGAAGGCTGAGTGGATACTGAGATACTGTTTTTAGGAAATGTCTAAAGGTTTTCCATTGTAACATAGTAACTCTTTCATAGTAATTCTCCCATAGAAACTCTTCACCTAAGCTGTTGGTTAAGGTAAGTGATCTCCAAGGAAGGGCATGAAATGTCATGTATTATTGGTTTTCTTGTGACACCTAAGGGGAGAAGAGAGTTCTGGGAAATGGTGTAGCAGAGTCTTTGCGAAAGAGTTACTGTCGAAACTAAACTAAGCTGTTTCAAGAGACTCTTAACTCTCCCTAATATGTATAGCTTAAAATAAAACCTGATGTATAGAAATGAAAAAGGGAAGGTTGTTTTAAAAGGTTTGGGGTTTTGAAAAGCTATGTGCTTTATGTTTTCAATTTCTCCTTATATGCGTCAGTAACTCTTCAGAGTTAAGAGTGTTGAAAGCATTGGTTATTGCTGTAGGTTGGACGACGTGCTTTCACAAAAGTATACCATCTCTGAAACTCTTATTTTCTCTCGTTTACCAACTTTCATTTCTGTTCAGTTGCCACTAAACCCATTTTTGCAACCAACTGAAGACACAATAGCATACATGGTATTATGGAAATCTGTAAAGAGCTGTATTTTTCTTATTTGCATTCATGCAGTTGGTAACCATTAGTTCAGTGCCAACCAAATGTAAGGCACAGCGCTCGACCCTGAGAACCCAAAGGCAAATGCTAAAAGAAGCCTGTAACGCAGGAGACTATAACAAGCACCGGTGGCTGTATAAACAAGTTGCGACACTAGAAAAGAGGGGGGATTAATTCTGACCGACTGGAAGTAGCTTCTGCATACCAGCAGTGGGATTTAGACATGCTACTTAACCTCGGTGTGCCTCACTTTTCCGTAAATAGAGGTAATAATACCATCTTACAGGATTTACTGGGGATGGAATTAGTGAATATGTTGTCAGTGCTGAGAACAATTGTTGGTAGGCAGTATGTGCTTAATAGAACATAAATCTGATTAGTTTCACAAAAGACATTCTGTATTTTGGGGGAGGAAAGATGAGGAAGGACTTCCCGGGCAGAGGGCACAGTGAGTAAGAATGAAGAAGTGCACCGGAGGGCTCAAGGGGTGGCGGCACTTTCTTTTCATGGGAAGTACTGAGGAGGTGTCCTGGAAATGTAGTAGGCACCAAATCAGAAAAAACATTTTATGCCAGATCAAGAATTTCTGACCATGTTGTTTGTGATTTCAGAAATGAGCTATGTGGCAAAACAAAACAAAACAAAATGATGCTTTGTGAAAGAGATACAGCCAAAGACCCTAGTGAGGGTGGATCACTGGTTATCACAAGAGCTCAAGTTAGAGATGAGGCGAGTAGGGTGGGGACACACTGTCCTTGGAAAGCAGCAAGAACCAGGACTTGAAAGCAAAGATTATCCCGAGGGCAGAATGCCCACTCCAGGTATGTTCTTTCCCTTTTCTATAAAATAGAAGTGTATTTGATAAAATCTTACCATTCTTCATCAAATTCTGTTTTAGATTCTTACCTTCAAACTACTCAGGGCAATTACAGTCTTATGTACTATAATTGATTAATTTTATGACTCACTGTTCAGGGTTAATGGAAATTTCACTTATTTTTTTATCATGAGGGCCCCTTTATGGCAGTACCTAGGCAGAGAAACATAAAAGATGGGGCTTGTTCTCAGGGGCTCCCAAGTAGAGAGACAAACCAACATGGCACTAATCCAAAGGGAATATGAGAGAATGTGAGAGCGTTCAACCCGAAGGTTGGACAAAGGTATATGTACCTGTACTTACGTTTTACTGATAATGGGTGTCTTTTGCTGAACCCTTACTAAATGTCAGGCCCTTGGCCACGTATTACATCATCTTCTTTGATCATCTTAACAAACTTATGAGGCAGGTACAATTATTATCTTTATCTTTATTGCAATAAAATGTGACCTCCAATCCAAATATGTATTTCTTTTTTAAAAATATATTTTATTTTTATTTTAGAGAGAGGGGAATGGAAGGAGAAAGAGAGGGCCAGAAACATTGCTGTAAGAGAAAAACATGGATTGGCTGCCTCTCGCACGCACCCCCGGGGACCAAACCCCACGTGTCTTGCGTGGGAATTGAACCAGTGACCTTTTGCAGAATGGACACCCAAGCAACTGAGCCATATCAGCTAAGGCACAATTTCTTTAATGTATTTCTTTAAGACTCAAAAATTTGAGTGGATACAACTCAGCTATTCCTCTTTCATCAGATTCCTGGGGAATTCAGCCCTCATTTTTAACACGCAGGACTGAGGAAGATCAACATGGTCTCCTCCTGTGTGTGAAATCTTTCCTTTTTTCTCTTTAAATTACTAGCTTTCTGCAACTCCCTTCTGTGATCTCTGACAGCTATAGCATTACAATTTTGATTACTCAAAATTTCTCTTTCCTGAAGTCTCCATCTCTGAAGTCTTGAGAGTACCAGCTTGGTTTTATTCAAGCACATTTTCTGGTATACTGGTAAGGGAAGCGAGCCTCACAAGCAGTACTGATGTTACTTGCTTAAGCTAGCAGGAGAAGGAAATATAGAGGGAACTTGTGTTCAAGATAGGATTTGAAACCATATTTGATTCTAGAGCACCCACACTTAGTTAGTTGTCCTATTCTGAGAACACCCAAACACTACTGGAAGGAAACACTGAAAAGCTGAACGATTTCACACTGAGACAACATTATCCTTCATCAAATATGGTTCTTTCATGGCCAATGTCACTGATACATGCCTTGAAAGGGTAAGCTTCCCTGGATGTCAGTCTCAATCTTCCAAACACTTAATTTCTCTAAACACCTCTTTGATGGTCTCTCATTCATCAGTTAATCAGAGCCTTTTGTCACCCAATTATGTTCTTTCAGTCCACTCTGATAAGTACTAATGTGCAGGTACATGGAGCAAGTGGTGTGACGAGTGGGAAGAACCTCAGCATCAGAGGTGAGAGACTGGGACCTCTAACTGTGTGTCCTAGGTCGGTGAAGTAACATCAGTGGTAGTTTTCCTTACATACGGTGGGTTGGTGTTCATTCCTCTCTACGATCTAATGGTTAGTTAATTCTAAATTTTTCCACCTGGAGTTTATAGACAGAAAAACTGCATTCTAAGCTGATTTATTGCTCCTACCCCGATGGTCTCCTCTACCAGTTGATGTGTACTCAGAGGCTACACCCTAATTTTCACACTGCCACAAGCAAAACACAAAGGTAAACCTGACACCTCCCAAATAATACAGTGTATTCTATAACCAAAAACAAGCGATTTTCTTTTTTGGAATAGTCCCATCAGTGTTTGCCTTCATTAGCACGGCAGAGTTCAGAATTTCCGAGGTTGGTTCTACCCCACAAGTATCTAAGAAGCGACCTGTCCACATTGTGGTATAATTCCTGTCACATGTGGTGTAATTCATTCAGGGACCACGGTGCAAACAGGGAAAGAAAAGTGCTAGGTACTTCTTCTGCCTCAATCAACCAAAACCAGATTCTTACCCTTTTCCATCTCTTCCCAACAACAGGTCTGTTACCTGATGGGCCCCTTAACCTGCACCTTAGCCGGGCATTATGCTCACACCCCCTAGCAGGTGGCCTGACGTAGTGGACATCTTGTTACTACCCCTTCTGGGACCCCTATTTTGGTTTTCACCAAAATAACACAACCTCCAATCCAAAAATGTTTTTTTCTTCTTTCTCATTAAATTACTGGTTTTCTGCAACTTTCTTCTGTGATCTCTGGCATCTATAGCATTGCAATTTTGATTACTCAAAATTTATGTTTCTTGAAGTCTTCTTCTCTGAAGTTTTGAGAGCACCAGCTTGGTTGTATTCCAGCACATTTACTGGTGTACTTTTTCATTATGAGTGGCTTGGCCGACCAAAACCAAAGGCAGACCTGTCATTGGCGATTCTAGCAGTTCCTGGAGAGATTAAGGCAGTGTGAAACGACCTAGCTTAGGAGAGTGGTAACTCCTAATCAGTTCACTCAGCCTAGAACAGGGAGGGCTGGGCCTCCTGTCTGCAAGATTCTGTTTGAGTACAAGACAGGGCTTTCTTAGAAGTGCTGGATGGGGCCAGATGAATTATATCACAACGTGGCCCCCTGTGATTCCTAAGCTTCTCTCCCCCTTTCCACCCCACCCGTCAAGAATTCCTACATCAAAAAGATCCCACTTTGTATTTTTAATAGCTTTGGCTGTAGTGTAAGGGAGACTGTGGTTTAGTTTTCTTGGCCTTTTCAAGTTTTTAAGGTTGGGTGATCTATACAAATTATTGTATAAATTTTGAAAGAAATGATTTGAAAATGAAGATTTTAGGATAGCAAGTAGCCTTCTGAGCTTGCCTTGTGCATTATAAGAATGCCGGCTGCTACCCAGGAAAGATGGCAGGAAAATTACATTTCATGTAAATGTGTTTACTCTTACTGTCTAGGAGACTATAACGGTTGTAACTCGGTATCTTAACTGTGGAAGTATAGAGAACAGTGTTTCCAATTATTTTTCAACACAAATTTTCAGTAGAGTAGTTTTATTAGAGTAGTTGAGACCAGTGTTTCAGGTAAGTGGAACTAACTTTCTACCCATCACAGAATGAGAAGCAAAACAAGTTGACACCTTTCTGGGAAAGGAGGATTAGCTTTTAATTTGTGACTGACTTGGCCAGCTCTAGGCCTCACTGGATCCACACGCAGTTTTCCTTTCCCAGCGAGCCAATAGACAGCCACTTATGTGGCGTCCCATCTTTAACATGTGTCTCTCTGAAACGTATCTGATTATAGTCGCTTAGAGTTAGATGAAAGACTATTGAAGACTCTTTCTCAATGCATTGATTCTTCTGAAGCTGGAGGAAAAAAACTCCATATGTGTTCTAAATGTTTTCCTCAATTTATTCAGACAACTTCTACATCTGTTGACCCATCTATGACCAATTTTTGCTCAGTGCCCATTACGGGCCCTGCACTGTTCTAGGCACGCAGTCTAGTCGGGGTTAGGCGAGTTCATAAAACACTAACGAAACTGGAAACGTTTTCAGGGACCAGCTCCTGAAAAGCTTTGTATTCCATTCTAATCTTGAAAATAACTATTTTAAAAATCCCTAGCAGATAAAAATGGCAATAAAGTTACCATACCTTCATATAGGACCTTGATTTTTCAAACTATTTTCTTCGTTTTGATGCCTTTGAATTTCCTGTCCACCCTGTGAAGTATAGACAGGGGCCCTTTCTGACTCCTGATTACAGACCAGGGAAAGGAGGCTTGTCCAGGGCCCCACAGCTAGTGAGCAAAGAGCAGCCATGAGAACCCAGGCTGTGGGTTCCTAAATCAAAGCTGGTTCCTCGTTCAGCCCCTACTTCCACACTCTGAGTGCAGGTGGTGGTATTTCCCCCAGCAACCTGCTTGCTCAAGGGCAAGAGCTTACGGTATCTGAAGATGACTGAGTGGTCTCTCCACCCTAGGTAATTAATGCCCCCCACAGTGGCCTCAACTTAGTTACTGCTCAGTACGTGACTTTCTGTGTGGTGTCGTTTATGTTGCCTGGATTTTATATCATAAGTCTCCTTTATTTTTGTCCTTAGGGGAAAAGAAAGTTATGAAAAAATGTCAATAAGGAGAAACCAGCTAACCAGAAATGTCAGCAGAAATTACTTGTTCTGATGAGTCTTTCCCATCCTAAACACCTAGGGATGCCCTGACCTCACAGGGAGGGTCCAGAGCAGAGGGTAGGGTTAGGGCTCTGGTAGGTTGTCACTAGTGTCAGTCATCTGTTTCCACCATTCCCTCTTCTCTGGAAAAGTGAGCAGGGGAACAGCATCCAACAGTGAGCAGAGCCATAACAGGAAGTGGTCCTGGGTCTCTTCTTAACCAGCTGACGAGTGTTGTACCCTCTGCTTATTTCACTTCAGGAGGACTTCTTCCTCCCCTCGTCAGGGACCCTGAACTGACTTGAACCCCTCCCAGTCATCTCGAGCTGAGAGGATTTTGGTCATCACACTACAATCTGTAAGCAATAATATAATTTCTCCACTTTGTTAACCAAAGGCATATAAAAATGCTAAGCACAGCTTTTGATTTGTCTGAAATAACCAGTACTGACTAGAGAAAATCAGTCCAAAGCAACAAGACATGATGATGGTAAGTCAGTGTGTACAACCTTATCACTGGGGCATCCAGAATTTCCAGTAAGCTTTGTCAGCAGCTGACAATGGGTTTCCACCTTGGTGAGAACTTCAGACACTACTGAGAGCATTTAGGCTGTGAGTTGAGAGCGTCTCTTCCAGGAAGACTTCCCTGATGCCCATGCTGGGCCAAGTGTGTCAGAGAACTCTGCATTTAACAATCTCAGTTATGTTCAAAGTGTGGTCCCAGACCAGTGGCATCAAGCATCGTTGGGAGCATGTTAGAAAGGAAATTCTTGGGCATCACTCCAGACCTAATAATCAGAAACTCCGGCCTGGTGCCCTGCAGACTTTGTTGAAACCAGCCCTCTAAGAGACTCTGATGCACGCTCAAGTTTGAGAGCCCCTGCGTCTTATCGGCAAACATATCACACCAAAACTATCTGCTTATAGGCATGCCTCTCTGCTGGACTGGACATTGTTTGAAGACAGGGACCATTTATTTTTGTACCCACATTATATACACACTGTGTGTGTATGTATGTGTGTTTTTTCCAAAAATGGGATCATACAATACATACTGTTGTAACTTGCTTTTATTTGCCCCCAACAATGTATCATGAGTGTTCTTTCTTTTGGACACAGATATCTTATGATACGGGATTTGATGACTGTGTAGCATCTTTCTGTATTGGTTACATTAAAATTTCCTTAATGTGTTATTATTGAACAACACAGAGTTCTTTTTTAAATTAATTTTTGAAATAATGCTGTCATATAGTTAAAGATCTGTTTAAAAACAGTAGCCCACTCACCCCTCCTCACTCCTCATCCTCACCTTCAGGAGTGGTCACTCCCCACCCCTTCAGATGGTGCTGTTCATATCCGTGTTTCTGAATAGCATACGTCATCGTATGTTTTAGTTAATGCAAAAGTTCAGTCTTTAAAACCATATAAAGACTATTCATTGCAAAGCCAAAAAGAACGCTATCATGTTCCTTATCCTAAAAAAAAATTTTTTTGAGTGATATTAGTTGCTTTGTGTTTTCACTTGCACAGTTTTCTGAATGGTTCACCAACACCGCCAAGTGGCCGTGCTTCCCCCTAATACGCAGACATACCACCCCACCTGCACAGGCGGCTCTGCGGGCCTCCCCATCACTGTCATCCCCCGATCCCTGTGTCACCCGTGTTGTTCGGCTTGTGGTTCCCAGATGCTTTCTTCCTCTTTCTTGGGCAATGCCCACATTTTGCTGGATTACATCTTCCAGAAGCTTCCTAAGAAAGAATGGATAAGAAAGATCAGTTTCTTGCATTTTTGTCTGAAGCAATCTTTTTTTCCTACCCTCATGCTGGATTGATAATGTGGTTAAGTGTAGAATCTAGCAGGAAAATCATTTCCTTAAGAATTTTAGAGAATTGTTTCATCATTTTCAAGTTGGAGACACTGATTCTCTTGATTTTTTTGCTGCTTTGTGCCTGACCTGGTTTCTCTCATTAAAACTCTAAGAATTTCTCTTCATCACTGGAATTATGATATTTCAATGTGATATGCTTAAGTGTGGGCCTTTTTAAATGAACTGTGCCAGGCTTCAGTGAACAGTTTCAATATGGAAACTCCAATTTTTCTTACACTCTGGGAAATTTTCTTGAATTATTTCTTTGATAATTTCCTCCTATCTAATTTTTTCAGTTGTCCTTTTCAGTTCTTTTAGTTTTCTATTAGGTGTGGAAGTTTTTCTCTAAGTTTCTTTTACCTAACTTTCATCGCTTTGTTCTTTTATTCTGTTTTCTGGCAGATTTACTTAAATGTATATTCCAGTCATTAAGTTTTTAATATTCAGCTATTAAACTATTTTTATTTTCAAGAGTTCTTTTGATTCATAGAGTGGTTCAGTTTCATAATAACCTTGTTTTATGGATGCAGTATCTGTTCTTATTTACAGCATGTCATTACAGTTTCTTCTGTTTCCTGCACATACTATGTATGCATATTGTTTTTAACCATTTCCTTATTTTCTGTTAGTTTTGATTTTCGGCTTTCATTCTGGAAGCTTTCCTCAATTTCTGGCAATCTTCTGCTGCTGATATATATTTAAAAATAAAGCAACGAGGTGACATTGTTTAGCACAATAAAATTATATGGGGTTAAGGTGCATAATTCCGTAATGCATCATAACCAATGTCCTATCAATAAATTCAATCAATCAATAAACAAACAAATGAAATAATAATGTCTCTCACTGTTAAAAACAGAGCAACAAATAAAGGCTAATAGGAAGTTGTGTTGTGCAGAGGGTTTTATACACACTGTAGTTCGGTCTTGGTCAGCCAGCCCTTTTGGAGGATTCCTAGTTTAGTATATGTAGGTTTGTGCTCTAGGAAGACATTTTACTTCTTCAAGATATGCCCCGATCTGCTAGGGACGTGACCTTGGTTGCTAGGATGCTGAGGCCCTAGCCAGTCAGTGTGCAGATTTGGAAGTTTCGGCTGCAAGGTCTTACCCACACTTGCCATTGTGTCTGCTGCTGTCTTTATTTCTACTACTCTGGAAGAGCACCCTCTGCCTGCTCTCTCAGGGAAGATCGGAGTTGCATGATTATTCCCGAACTCCTGACTTTGAACCAATACTCCCTCCCTCTCTTAGCCCAGCATTTTGCTTTGTCTTTTAGGGTAACTTGAGTTCTTGATCTGGCTGTTACTATCCCTGTATATAAAAAATTGCTTAAATTTTCAGAGCTTCCTTACCCTTCTTTATAAAATGACAACTTCACAGGGGCATAATAAGGATTAAATGAATTATATGTGTGAAAACACTTTGTGAACTAACTGTGAAGCACAATGCAATTCTGCAACAAGACTGTACTTCTCTCAGTGGCATTAGATGGGCTCCTCCTACTTTTTCACCAGCATGCCCATTGCTGCGGATTTTGTCTGGTCTGTGAAGTTTACAAAGTGCTTTTACATATTCCTAAAGGCAGTGGAGAATGAACATACCTCTTCAGAGTCTGGAAGCTACCGAGAAATTTCTTTTAAGTCTCACATAATCTTAAAAATACACGTGGATCTTGCATTTTGCTCCATAACATATCTGTTTTATAGGAAAGTAATGTTCTGAAATCCCTTGTTATGGAGTGAGACTGACAATTCAGGAAGGTGTACCATATTATTTCTGGGATTTATATACCTCCTAGCATGTCAGTAAATGCCCCTGTGAGTACACATACCTCTGCTTAAGTTGTACAGAAACAACCTCTGCACCATTATTTCGGAGAAGTTTGGTTCCTTCCATTTCTTGTTTTCAAAGTTAGATTTAAGATGGGCTGACAAATTAGCATAGACAGAGAAATATGGGGATAGAATGAAATTGACTGTGGACTGCAGAGGGGAGTAGCTTATTACAAGTGTGTAAACATGCTTGCTCCCTGTTGCTACACAAAACAATAAAAATTGCCAGGAGAGTGAAGCAAATTAGCAGTGTTTCCATATTGCAGGGAAGAAAAGTGAAATTGGGAGCAGAAATTGTAGGCTGTGCTCATTTAAATAAATACAGATAACAAAATGTAAACTTTGTTGACCACATAAAGTCCATTTTAATGTCTTAATCCTTACCCAAGAATATTGATTTTAGATTGAGAGAGAGAGAGAAAGAGAGACAGACATTGATCAGTTGCCACTCATATGCATCCAGACTGGGGATTGAACCTACAACCCAGGCATGTGCCCTGACTGGGAATCGAACCCATAACCTCTTGGTTTACAAAATGATACTCCAACTAACTGAGCCACCCAGCTAGGACCACAAGGTCTATTTTATTTTCTGTGTGCCCACTACAAGGAATAGTATATCCCATATTAGTTGTTTTAAAATGGAAAGTCTGCTTCTATAAGGTGTTTTAACATTGTCAGTGCTATGGGACACTCTCCATAATTTCCTCTCTTCCTCGATCTTTCTCAGTCCCTTATTCCTAAGTAAATATCCAGTTTGAGTGAAAACCGTGTTCATGCTTAGCAAACACAGTTTTGATGCAAAGCCTCTAGACCCCTCTCAAATACGTTTCTACCCCTGAACACATCCCGTAGCTCTATACAGAACTTCTGGAGATCGCATGGTGTGTGTGTGTTAAAATACAAAAAATACGAAATTTACCATTTTAACTATTTTCAAGCATACAGTTCAGTGGTGTTTAGTACATTTACAATGTGCAGGCCTGCTATCTAGTTTTAGACTGTTTTCATCACCCAAAAGGAAAAGCCTTCCCCATTACATAGTTACTTTCCCTTCTCCCTTCCCCAGCCCCTAGCAGACATTCAGTCTGCTTTCGTCTCTGTGAATTTACTTATTCCGAATATTTCACATGAATGGAATCATACAAGACGTGGCATTTTGTGTCTGGTTTTTTTTTTCCACTTAGCATCATGTGTTCAAGATTCATCGACATTTAGCATGTATACTTCATTCTTTTTTATGAATGAATAATATTTTATTGTATGGATATACCACATTTTGTTATCCATTCATCATTGTTGGTAATTTGAATTGTTTCTACATTTTGGCTATTGTGAATAGTGTGGCTATGAACATTCTTGTACAAATTTTTGTTTAAACACCGGTTTTCAGTTCTTTGGGATATATTCTTAAGGGTAGAAATGCTGGGTCAAAAGATAATAATTTTGTGTTTAACTTATTGAGGGACCGCCAAATTGTTTTCTACAGTGACTGTACCATTTTACATTCCTACTAACTATGTATAGGGGCTCCAATCTTGATCTATCCTTGCTAACACTTGTTTGTTTTTTAAATAGCCATCCCAATCCATGTGAGATGGCACTGCACTGTGGATTTGGTTTGCATTTTCACAAAAACTAATGAAATTGGGCAACTTTTCATGGACTTGTTGACGACTTCTATGTATTCTTTGGAGACATGTCAAATATTTGCACATTTATAAATTGGGTTGTTCATCTTTGTGTCCTGATGTTTTAAGCATAAAACTTGAGACAAATTGGAAGCTACTGGTTGGTTTCTTTTTTATTAGAAATCACACAACTTGTGAAAGTCTTAAGGATAGGTTTTGCTAAGTTCTTTGTCCACTATTCACTGAGAAGTCCTTTCTCATTTCTTCCCCTTTGATCGTTGGTCCTCTGGCTCCATCTGTCAACCTTTGATTTCAGCAAATAAATGAGACACTGCAAAAGCAAGTCGTATTATTGCATCTGAAGTTTCATCACTGTGGGTAGCCAGGAGTCAGCAGTGCCATCAAAGACAATTGCTAAGTGGGTCTGACTTCATTGTTCTTCATTTGCATTAGTAATTGCTCTAAGCAATAACATTATTATAACAGAAACCAGCATCCTGTTATTTTTCATTTATTTGATTTAATACATAGAGATGGAGTCTTTTAAAAAGCATTTACTTTTCTTCTTCATATCACCAAAATTACTCTCAGTGGAAACATTTAGCCTGATAAGGTGGATGAATTCCCTTTTAGATTCAATGACTAGGTGGGAATCAGAATTTCTGATTTTATTTGAGCATTTTGGGTAAATGGGTAAGAGGACGAATGGTAGTAGGTTTTACTGTGGCTGCATTAGGCTTCTATGAGTAGGAGTAATGTCTGGGATCATTTCATTTAAATGTCTTATTTATTGAAGATCGTAGCACAAAAAGATCCAACTTAAGAAAGCTGGAAGTGGAATTAAATTCTGGCAGTCAAGCCCTTGCTGGGTGGCTCATTTGGCTGGAGTGATGTCCTGTACACCGAAAGGTTGTGTGTTCGATACCTGGTTAGGGGACCTGCCTGGGTTGAGGGTTCGTTCCTCAGTTAAGGCACATTACAGAAGGAATTTCTCTCATCAGTGTTTCTTTCTCTTTCCCCCCCTTTCTGTCTGAAGTGAATAAACATATCCTTGGGTGAGGATTTAAAAAAATCCCAGCAGTCAGGTTTGGTCATTGTCTTATTCAGTCGAGCTCTGCTTTTTTCTTCTATCTTAGAAATTATTGTTTACGATACTCTGTATCTGCTGGTACTTCATATCCCCTATAGATTTCTCTAGCTATGCAGAACACATGGAGATCAGTGATCGGTTATCATTTGAACCTTTGTATAACGTTAATAAGCTGTGTTTTATATTTAAGTACGTTCTCCCCTGGTGGTTGCCCATGGCAGACTTGGGAGTCTGATAGCTCTTCACTCCTTATTTCACAATTCATCTCAAAGTAATTATATGCTGTGCCCTTAAGTCTCAAAAGCATCAAAATATTTTAAATTACACAATTAAACACTTCAGATAACAATGTTAAAACTTCAGGAAAAGGCACTCCAGAGCAAGGTGCTTCACGATGGAATCTTAATTCCACTTCCTTCTTCTCTAAAACCCTCTGTCTCAGAGTGTGCATCTTTCATGCTTGTTTCAGGGTCAGGGGCATCCTGTCTCACAAAGCCTAGTCATTCATGACGCTGTTTTGCAAGGGTACTCCTGCCACACCAGCTTTGAGAGGCGAACAGAATGATGATCTCGACGTTGGCGGTGATAGTGACCAAAGCCGTGAGCGCTGCTGGACTAGTGGTGCTGTGCTAGGCTCTGTATTGTACATCCTCGTGTTTGAGCTGTACCACAACCCCTCTAGGAGGGTGTTATTACCTTCTCATTTTACAGGTGGAAAGACTGAGGCTCAGAAAGTTGTTGACAGTCACTCAAGTAATAAATCACAGAAGAAGGATTTAATCCTAGGTTACCGGGACAGCAGTCCTGAAAAGGCAAACTGGGTAGGTTCTTGGAGGTAGCTAGCATGCCTGGTCTTTGGCAAGGCCTCCTCTGGGCAGAGTGCACCTGACTTTCCCAGGCGGGCTGATTGTAGGACCCCTGTTTCCTCCACTCCCTGTTTCATTCATGTAGTAATTACCTCCATACTTGTCTTTATCTTTCTGGATTGTTAACTTCTGGAGAGCAGGGGAGCTATGTCTCCTCTCTCTCTGCCTTCAGGACACAACACAGAGCAGGAACTCAGAGTCTGTGGAAAGAACGGTTGAATTAATGGGAAAAAATAAATGTGTGTATGTGAGTGAATTCATAGATTGTTTCCCGATCTTCTCCCAACTCTTAACAAAATGGGCCCAGCTATCTCCATAGCTTCCCGGATAAATTGCTCCATTATTTTTCTCTTTAGTTTCTTGGATCTCCATCATTTCTTTTTTAGGCTGCCTTGTGCTTTCTTCTTTTCCCCAATTGGCATTCTATATGCACTGAGCCAAATCGAGTCTCTTAAAATTGTAGGTGTCTACCTACTAGTGAGTCTTGAAATTTATTTAGTGGGTGGCAGTCAGCATTTCTTTTAAAAGAAATAAACAGACTGCAAAACAATATACTTCATCAGCATGCATGGCACATGGAAAGACACAGTATTCATTTCAGGTGGATGGATAAAAAGAGGATACATGTGTATCAAGAGCACTGATTCAGTATCACACAGTAAGTCATGCTTTAAGCAGGGCAGATACCATATTGGCATTTAAGGCAGTGTATTTCAAAATGTCTGGCCACTATCTGCACTAAGAAAAGCATTTTACACTGTGGTCCATTACATATCTGAGTGTGTACTAGATTGCTATGTGAAGTATATTGCTTACTGTTGGAAGTACACTGTCCTAAGTGATATCCCAATGTGTAACTTGTAGCCAAACGTCACTTGTCCTGCTTAAACAGCTCCTAGGGTTTTATATTTATTCAGCTTTTATAAAAAATAAGGCCAAGGTTTAGGAAGTTTAATCCCAGTACAATTATTTTAACATTCGCTAATCAAATATTAAAAAAAATACTGCAGAGAATTTTAATCGAAAAAAACAAAGTTTTAAAAAAATTAATAGTGGAAGTTTAACTTTAAATTTCACAGAATTATTTCATTTTCTACTTTTCTTTAAATTTGCTTCTCCAAATGTTGCTTTAGGTAAATCGTGGGGCCTCCATTTATGTCAGTCAATAGCATTAATTTAGGATTTAAACTTTAACTTGCTGAGAGAGAGCCAAACTTTGCGGTGGATTCATTCATGTGCAGAACTGCCTTGCACAGCTCACTGGAGATAAGACTGTTTTTAACTTCACATGCCAAGCATTTGCCACTTTGTTTTTTCATATTTCTCCGTGACTCTGCAGAGACAAGCTTTTGATAGGTTTAGTGGCAAATTAAAGATGCTATTCTTAAAAATATCTAGTAGGGAAGCAAATACCCAAGCAATACTCCTCTTCCTAAAACAAATATTTGTTGAGTGCTTACTCTGAGCTAGGCAATTGTTGGACAGTAGGTTACTAAAATGAGCAAGATATAATCCCTGCTCTGAAAGAGAACCTGGTTTAGGAAATTTCCCACCTTAGGACTGGGTCTATGGGTAGACTGAAGATCCTCCCATTTGCCTGCCCAGGCCCACCCTACACCCTTCACCTTGTTTTCTTCCCAGGGAGTTTGACCTATATAGATTGCAGCCAAGGGCTCTCTTGCCTGTTGGCCTCATCAGAAGGAGGGAGGAGAGTGAGGGGGAAGGATTTTTGCCCCAGCTCCCTCCTTGCAAGGAGACTGCCAGGCTGGCTGTATGTGTTCCAGTGATCATGCTCCCTCCTATTGATTCTCTAGCTCCCCACTGGTACCAGGCTTGGGTTACAGCCCCTTCCACAGTGGCTTGTCTACACCCTGACTGCACCTTTGTAAATCGTCCCTTTAGAATTGGATACCTTGACTGGGCACCACTTTAACCCTAGACCTTTTCCTTTAAGACATTCAGTTCTCCTGACATACTCCTTAGCTAATTTTTCAACATACACAGTTAAAACAACTTCAAAAAGACTTATGTATATTTATATGTTTCCAGGAAGCCATCTTATTAATCAATATGGAAAGGTATTTAAAACCACAACCTCTGGTTCCTACAACTATGTTTTATATCTACCCAATTGATACTTGAAAAGCTTCATAAGTATTTGTTACTGTGGGTGACTGATGTTGAGCATGACCCACCCACGAAGCGGCTGTAGCCTCCATTGTTAATTACCTGGCTCACTGGGCTTCCTGGTGAATATCCTGGGAGGAATAGTCTGAAGGAGAGTAAGAACTGACCACCTTGCTAACAAATTTGCCACCAGCCCCTACTTCATGAGTCCTAGTTGAGCATTGCTACCTGTTCTCAGGATTAGTGAAAAAGGATGCAGTAATAATGTAACCCCCCTGGCAACTGCAGTAGCAGAATCAGTGGCCATTTACTCATTGCCCGTTGTATACCAGGCACTGTCCTGGACCCCTGGACCGGCATCATCCAGAATCTTTAAAATTATCATCTTACTCTATCGTCACAATCCCTCCCTGAGGTAGCTCTGAATCCCGTTGCAGAGACGAAGAAGCTGGGAGTCAAAGAGAGTGACTTGTGCAGGATCGCACAGCTAGTGTCAGAAGTAAAATTTGAACTCGACCTCATGTAACACAGAAGCTTTCTTTTCACTGTCTCATCTTGTCATCCAAAAGCCTCTTTGTTTTGTCACCAACTTTGCCCAAGGTGTATGCCATTGTGAATGACCTCTTCAAAAGTTTCAAACTTTAAAAAAAATAGGCATTCTATCAATTGCAGAAAAAAAAATCTGACTTGAAATGATCTCCTTTCCTTCCTGCGGTAAAGAGTGGAGAGCATGGAATTTGAGGGAGCATGCAGAATAAATGAACTGTATATTAGCAAAGAACCTGGGGGACCCTCAAGTGAGTAATAATCAAACATTGACTTTTCTGCATTTTAGATATTGAGCCATTTGCCCTCCAACCCAGTGAGACTTTCTCCCGATTCCAGATTCTGAACTTGTGGTGTCCTTGGAGAATAAGAGGTTTTACCATTGGCTGGCTCGGTCACTTCTGCGTGGTTTCAGAACAACACCACCTACACTTCATTCCCCTGAAAGCAGGCATTTTCCACAGTTTCTGAGCTAAGAGGAGGGACTGAGCTGAAAAGAAAAAAGGAAACCGAGAAGTCTATCTGAAAACCGTCAGTATCATCTCGGTGGGGAGTGATGATGGTTTGACTTCAATGAAAAGGCAAAAGAAGGCAAGCCAGCCGGTTATAAATTTAATTTATGAAAATAATACTACAGGCCTAAAGCATTCAACAGTGCAGCCATTGATTCTTCTTTCTTGTTCCTCAGGGAGCCATTGCTGTGTTTGATATGGTGAACTTCAGATTGTCTTACTTTATCATTTAAATGTCGTATCAGCCATACAGGGAGAGCAGCTGAGGAGTGGCACACTTACCGGGAAAAGACAGGAGAGTGTTTTTCACTTCTTTAGGGAAAAAAGATTACTTGGTTGACAGATTTTCCCTGTTGGTAAGAAGTGTTGCTGTTTTTTTTTCCAAAATCTTTCCCTCTTCCCTTTTGTTGCCACCACAGCCTCGCATGTGCTCAGTTCGGTGCAAGGCATTGGGAAAAGGGTAAATCGTAATGTTCTGGATCTGTGGTCGTTCTTAACCTCTGGGATTATTTGCTTTAACGTAGTTGTTGGAAAGTCAGCTGTTACCTGCCAGAAAATAAAACAACCAATTTTTCATCACAAGTTAAATAAACATTGAAAAGTAAGCATTCTACAAGGACCATTAGCTTATGTATCACTGTAAAATATTTTATGAGTCTTGGTATAAAGGGTGCTCATATGAAAAATAAATTGCGCCATAACAAACATTTCTCCTTGTCATGGTAGGTAATAGCCCTAATATCAAATAAATCTAAGTTGAACAGTGTTAGTCCGCAGAAACGCTGACCTTCAGTTTCTAATAGGCAGGTTAAATCACTGTGATGATGACACAGCCTCAGATATAAAGAGACACAAACTTGCATCGACTCCCCGGACATCTTTTATTTAGAAGAGGAGAGATGTCTCCATGAACAGAAATTGCTCTGTAGTGACCCATTTTGTTTATGTGTCTGCTTATTCTGACTACCGCCTCACACACGTGCCAAGGAGAGTCCTGCCTATCATTTCCTGGGGATCTTGCGAGAAAAACCCGTAGACACGCATAGACTAAAAACCCTGAGCAGTTACACCTGTCAAATTAGAAATAATTTGTAAAGTGTAATAATCTGTGCTGCTACAATCTCAGTGAAACTGCTGGGCTCACATCCTATTGACAGCAACGTAATTCATTTGAGAAGCATTTTGGCAACACAGAAAGGTGTCCATATCTTTTTTTCTTTTATTCAGTTACAGTTGTCTGCATTTTCTGTCTATATCTTTTGATACTATATTTACACTTTTGGGAATTTAGCCTTAGGAAATCCTTTAGAAGAATTAAAAAAAAAGATAAGATGTACACTGAAGGGTTTTTTTGTGTGTTAGTGAACATTTAAAAACAACCCAGAGTACTCAACAATTGAGAAACTTTTATAAATTTTTTTAATTTTAGTTTTGTATTGTTATTCAGTTACAGTTGTGTGCCTTTTCTCCCCCTCCCCCTTGATTTTGTCCACGTGTCCTTTATAGTAGTTCCTGTAATCCCCTCTCCTCACTGTCCCCTCCCCACTCCCCCCTGCCCATTGTTAGATTGTTCTTAACTTCAATGTCTCTGGTTATATTTTGTTTCCTTTTTTCTTCTATTTATTATGTTCCAGTTAAAGGTGAGATCATATGGTATTTGTCCCTCACCGTCTGGCTTATTTCACTTAACATAATGCTCTCCAGTTCCATCTATGCTGTTGCAAAGGATATAAGCTCCCTCTTTCTCTCTGCTGCGTAGAATTTCATTGTGTAAATATAGAACTTTTATAATTTTTTTAAAATCTATGTGCACTTATATATATATGAAGTCCAATTAGTAACATGAAATTTTATTAAATAGGGCTCAGTGAAAAAAATTTGATTATGAGAGTGTAAAATTATTGGATCCATATAAAATCAAATTTGGTAAAATGTGTTCAGATTTAGCTTTTAAGTTTTATTTTACTGTTGCAATGTTGTTTTGCATTTAACAATAATTAAGGTCTAAAAACCACTTGACTGTGAAGATTAATATCAGTGAAAAATGTTGGTTATTTTTTTTTATTGGAACTTTGCTAAGAATATTGTAGTTGTTCAAATGGAAACCTTTGAGGCCTAAAAGTGTCAAGGATTTGGGAATTTAACATTTAAATGATTGCATTTAAGCAAAAGTGAAACCAAATAGGTAAACAAAAGAGTTAGACATCTTTCCATAATAACGAAACCTACCATTCGTGTCCTTTTGGGGGTTTGGTGTTGGAACCTGGAGTGAAGGCTCTCCTCAGATGACTGAGACACAGTAATGTTCTTTAGCACGTTGCCTCAGTGCAGCTCTGGCCACCACCTGAAAGTGCTCACAGGGTTTGGGGAAGGGGCTGTAGTCCAAAGAACCACAGAACAGAAATAGATTATCACTTCCTGGCTTGCATCAGAGCGAGAAACATCCATAGAAAAAACCCTATTGAAATAACCTAAATACATAACCATACAGGGTTGGTTAAATAAAGCATGTTGTAGACATAGGATGGACTATTAAATGGGCATTGGAAGTAAAGTAGAAAAAAGTATATTAATCTGAGTAAAGTCCACAGTAAAATTATGTGGGAAAACGGACATGCAAAACTATGCCTTGAACATGATCCCAATTTTTACACTCACCCATAAGAAAAAAAATAAAAAGTTGTAAACTTGTCAATAATCATCATCTGAATAGTGGGATAGTGGGCAATTAATTATCTGTTCATGTCCATGTTCTCCAATTTCACTCTCCCTCAATTAGGAGAGTTGTTTGTAAAAAATTGTTTCTTAAATTGAGTTTAATACAGGCACTAAAATGCATATTGATTGAAATAATTTTGGAAAGAGGTAACATAAATTAAAATGAAATGAAATGAAATAAAAATGCCATTTTGATTGCATCAATTGACTAAAGACTATAGCAGTGTTCAGATAAGGTTTTATTTTATGTAATTCCACCAGTAAGTAGCTTGCATTGACAAGCCAGATATTGATATTTATGCATATACAAGCTCTTCCTGAAATTCATATTTTTTTCTGAAAAAATTGTTTTGTTAGAATTATGAGGTTATATATACCAGATTCAATCCATTCTTCCTTCCTTCTGCCTTCCTTCCCTCTTTTCCTTTTATCCTCCTTCCTTTCAGTTCTAGAATAGTAAGCAGAGTGAGTGAGGATGGGTTTAGCTCAGTTTGTCCATTTGTGAAAGGTCTTGGGTTCATTAAATCTTTAAAAAATGAAAATAGTAGGCAGCAAAGACCCTCACTAGATAAAGCTTCTACCCAGAAAATACTTCAGTGCCTGTGATTTAAACAGCTCTTTGGGGCACATTGAGGAGCCTGATGTTATCCTTCTGGATTCATGTAGTAAGAAACAAAAAATCCCTTAGCCTTGAATCTTATTAAATAGAACAGCATGCAAAAAGACAATGTATGTTTTGTTTGTGAATATTTTGAGGGTGATTTGCCCTCAAATTCGCCAACTTCTCATCACCAAATAAAACAGCCCTATAGTTAATGAAATGCTATCCTCTCAAGGCTACTACTTTTATCTACCCCTCTGAAAGTATTGATAAATGAGGAGTTTAGTTATAATTCTGTTCCTAATCATTAGTCATTTTTTACTCAAAGATTTTATCTTTGCTTGTAGTACAGGAGCATCTAGACTCCTACCGTGTGAGGCTGAGCGGTTATGGAATTCCAGGTCAAGAGTGTGGTGGACCAGCATAGTTAATCATTATAAGGCATTTCTAACTAATTTTACAGGAGCAAAAACTATGGAAATAATTTTTAGTGGTTTTGAGTAAATACTTATGAAATGGAAAGAAGGAAGGAAGGAAGGTGGGGGAAAGAAGGAAGATAAATTTTTCCTCACAGATGAAAAAAAACATTAGTTTTTTTCTTGACCACCGCACCTGCTGAGGAGGCATTGTTTGCTTTTTCTACTGTGGTAATAGAAAAGAGAAAGCCTCACAAAAGGGCAACCTATTGATTATTGCCATAGTATTAGCTAGGTAATGAAATAATGTTATTTATGCTGTGGACAATTATTGCTTCTGTTTCTTTTAAATTACTCTGGTTATGTGTTGCAAAAATTTAGCCTGGAGGGTTAGCCAACCATGATTTTTTTCCCTAATAAAAGACCACCTTTGAAAGACTCCTTTGTCCCTATTTATTGCTATCCTAATGTAACACACCTCCTCCTGTTTCCTCCTTCATGTCCTCATCATTTACATTTTTGTTACTTTCCTATAGATTTGAAGGATGACATCTAATAATACAAAACATCAGATTGCCCCAGGACCTAGCACAGTGTCTTGCATAGTGTAGGCGCTCAGTAAATATTTAATGAATTCAATTCAGAACCCTGGGGAAAAGAGTCACAAATTTATCAAATAACTCACAAAGAGACATATCCCTGGCAGCTAATCCAGTTAGCTGTATGAAAGTAAGCTGAATCCAGAACATGTTTCAAATCACTTCTCTTCTTATAAAATTTTTGTTTTGTGCCTGAAATACTTGTTTCTCAGTATGTTGATCAAATGTGACTTGGGCAAGAGAGATTCACAATAAATAACACCAGGAGGCTTATGAATGATGTATAAAGCCCACCAATTTAATGACAGGTAAGGCAGAGGAGAGCAATTACTTTATTTCAGAACAGCCAAAGTCTTGGTAATGTAATGCCACCATGGGAATACTGAGTGGCTGTGACCAGTTTGGAGTCAGTGCCTAGAATTTTAAAAGTTTGAAACATTCTGACGGGCATTTGATTTGGGGGTATTAATGGAGCCATCGCCTCAGGTGAGCACAAATGAAAATGGCCTCTCTTGCTTCTCTTGCATTTGCCCAGTGCAGGTTACCTGGGCAAGCTGGATGACGTTTGCAGGATTAATCACACTTTACTTTCAGTGAAACTACTTTTTTAAAAATAGCATCCTTCATGGCTTGCTTTCTCTCTAAAGCCTAGGTTCTGCAGCAAATCAAATGATTTATTGCATGGCTACTATGTGCCTAGTACTGTGATTCTCTGTCATTGACTTGATGGAAACATAGATCATGATATTATTGGATGGGAATGAATCATAGCTCATGGGTGAAAGAGATTCCAAGTGAAACTAATTGACTGTTGGCATCTAGGGATGAGAAATGATGCGGTTGACTGACTCACCAAAGACAGGTCTCCTCTCCCACTAGATCTATTCTAGTTCTGCATATAAAACCAAACGCTCAATTCTTATTCATTAAATAAAGTTCTTATTATATCAGTCAGGATATTTTTCACTTGCAAGTAAAAAGAAAATTCCAGCCAAAAATGGCCCAAGCAACTAAGGAAATTATTATGTCAGAAACATGACATATGCTGTCTCCTGTGCGGTCTCTGTTTTCAAGAAGGTTTTTCCCTCACGCTTACCCAAATCCAATAGGGTGAGGAATCAAGGGTTTGTGTTGTTTTGTTTTTTGTTTTATTGTTTGTTTATTTATTTCCCCAAGAGTCTGGACAAAAACTCAAGGCTTGATCTCTTTAGTCCAAGTTGGATCACATGTCCATCTCAAAACCCATCACTGAGGCCACTGTCTTGCCTGGGTCACCCGTTCTGTCTTGGAGCTAGCATCAGCTCCACACAAACTGGGCTGAGCGTGGGGGAGGGATGATTCTGCTCAGGTGCTTTTACCAGAAGCAGGGGCTGGATGCTGTTAATGCATGAGAAATGTTGAGTCTAGTTACTGATGGTCAGGCCTTGTGCAAGTTGTTAATACAGAGACAGACAGCACTTGATCTCTTTCCTCTTAGAATCTTACCCCTCCAATGTGTACTAATAACCCATTATCAATTCACCTTCTCAAGTTAAAATTCTAATCATGCCTTACCACTCCTCAAGAATATTGCTAGTTCCTCATTACCTATTGATTAGAATATGAACTCCTTGGTTAACCTCCCTTTCTATTTACTTTTCAATCCTGGCAAAGCAACGGGTCACACATTTTGGGGTCTTCCTGCTTCCGCGGCTTTGTCCTAGACTGTCTTTCTTCATGCCTATCAATGGTACTCTCTTCAGGTCCAATCAAATACTGTCTTCATGAAATGCTCTCCGAGTTCCTTATTCTAATACTGTAGCACTTAGCATGAACCTATTTATAGTGCTTACTGTTTATTTAACAAATATTTATTGAATGCTTACTTCATGCTTATTGCTATTCTAAAAGTTTCTAATTCTTTTCTATGTTGTATTATTGTTCATGCTGTTCTTGTCTTTTCCCCCTGTAATCAATAAGCTCATTGAAAGTGAGGTCTTAAAAGGTAGTGACACACCTCCCCAGCGAGGGCAATCAGCATATGACTCACGAATAAGCAAATGTTCATCTGGTTTGCACACGTAGTCAGCACTACCAACATTTAAAGCCTTAGAGGGTGGAGCTCTGTTTTCTCTCAAATTTCTCTCTGCACAAAAGATGGCAGCATGTGTGTGCCTTTAGCATTCAATAAACATCTGTCAACTTCTAAATGACATAGAAATTTAAAATAGTCAAATATCTAAGAATAAACTTTTTTCTCTTTGTTTTACAGTCTTTGGCATCATTTTTGAAACATTCCATTGTTCCAACACCTTTTTTCAAAGATGTCTAAGTTCTGAAACTTAAATAGAGTGAAGGTTACCTTTTCAACAATGGGGCATTTTTTCAGTAATTGCACATGCCAGCTGCACTGACCCGTTGTTAAGGACTGAGTGTTATGAAGTCCTTTCACGGTCAGTGCAGGCCCACGCTGTGTGAAGGTGTGAATCGAGTCGGAGTAGTCCGTGGCCCTAGAGAAGTTGGTGTTCGGCGAGGTAAACACTCCATTTGTGGGGTCCCTTACAAGTGTAATCGATCATTTGCCTCTATTTGTGAGTTTGTGATTTGAACTGACTAACCTTTCTAATGTTTTAGGTAGGAATTTGGTCTAAAATACATAAGCCATAGACGGGTAGGAGAAAGGATTTACTTTCTTGGTCTCAGCCATGTTAATAAGGACAAAGTTTCTCATGCTATGACTTCTCACTTGAACAAGAGACTGGAAGTCTCTGCCATTTTCTTTTCTTTTCTTTTCTTCCCTTTTCTTTTCTTTTCAGTTGCCCTCCTCATTCCTCTTCATGAATAATTTGTCAGCCATCTTAGATGAATGCTAACAGGTGTCGATTGAAATTGGCAACTAGCATGGCCTTGGTGACCCATGTGAGAGCAGTTTCAGGAGAGTGATGAAGGCAGAAGGCAGACCGCAGTGAACTGAGCAGCATGAATGATTGAGTCAATAAAATCTGGTGAGGAGTGCCAGGGCTCTGAAACTGGACGGCCCAAGTTCAAACCCAAACTCTCTCCCATTCTCTGGCTGTTGCCTATGGGCAGGTGATTAAATAATTCTCTCTCTCTCTCTCTCTCTGCCTCAATATCCTCTTCTATAAAATGGGAATATAAATGGAACAATCTCAAGGTTGTTGTGAGGACTAAATGAATTTAGGTGGATAAAATGTTAGAACAGCACCAGGTTCCTTATAAGTCCTCAGTAAATATTAGCTGTGGTTTCTCATAAATACCCAAAGACAACAAGCTGAGACTACTTTCAAAGCCTGGCTGTAAAAACCAGAGAGAAAATTAGGTC
Source organism: Desmodus rotundus (assembly GCF_022682495.2). Taxonomy (NCBI): domain Eukaryota; kingdom Metazoa; phylum Chordata; class Mammalia; order Chiroptera; family Phyllostomidae; genus Desmodus; species Desmodus rotundus. Next base: position 54,454,787 of record NC_071389.1, read on the forward strand.
ATTATCAGATAGGGGGAAGAGATTAGGATTTTTTATTCCAGATAAGTGAAAGATAACTCTTTTATATATTGGAGGAAAAGAAATGGTTATCAGAGGGTGACAGGTTGAAGATGTAGAAAAAAGAGGCATGAATTACTGGAGTAAAATTACTGAAAAGATGAGGGAGAATGGAACTTAGAGAAGAGGTGGATGGGTAGATGAACCTTGAATAGGAATGTCTTCTTGTTTTCTAACATTGAAGGTAGTAAAGAGGGGCAAAACTAAAGATGCATGTCTTTGTGGGTGGGGAGTGGAAAATTGAAGGCATTCAAGACTAAGAGCTGGTTGTCCCTGTGACAGATGAACGAGCCCATCTGGTGGGAGAAGAGAGGTGGTGGGAGTGAGGAGAGGCGTAGGACTGTGAGATGAAGTCGTTACACAGTAGGAACTTCTGGAGACACGAGGACACGAGCCAGAATGTATAGTCTGACAAAAGGAGTGAGAATCCCGGTATGATAAGAAATTTTGTTCACAAAGTGAGTGAGACACTGGTGTTTGCTTCCATAAGTGGAACATTTCTAGGCGATGAGTGTAAGGTGAGCCATTTTGAAATGTTTGTGGTCTCATCTACGGCCACACCACCCTGAACGCGCCCGATCTCATCTGAAATGTTTGTGGTCTCCAATGTAGAGTTAGAATGTGAAATGATTCATTACCACAAATAAATGATTGATTATATTCACATTTTTCTTGGTTTATTGAATTATCTTCCTCTTGCTTACACATTTGCAATGCTATTGGAAAGGCTATTTTAAGGTTGGATTAGATCCTATCCCTATCCCACCCAATATGGTCTTGAATATACTTATAGATTGGAAATTCACTTTTTATAGAGCTGACTATTCTGTTTTTGAGTAGTCTGGAATCCATTAATATTGAAACATAAGTGCTAGAATATGGGTTTTATCTTGTGATGGTCACACAAAAAGCCTCACAACCTACTTGGTTTTTTGCAATGTTATTTTGTCACTTTTCCGAAGAGGTGAAATCGATCTTCTCCCCTTGAATCTGAACATGACTAGTGACTGATTTGGCCAGGATGAGGCGAAAGTGACAAAATGTGACTTCTGTGCTTAGGCCTTAAGAGACATCACAGTTTCCACACTTGCTCTCTTAGAATCCTGAGCTACCAAGTAAAGAAGCCCAAGGTCCTGCCCTGCTGGAGAGAGAGGCCAGGTAGACAGAGGCCGTGGGGGGTGAAAGAGCTGGGAGGACATAGGCTCTGGCAGCTGCAGCCTGTTCAGCCACCTCAGCAGAATCACCAGCCATGTCAATAACTCCAGCTTCTTTCTGGCAGCCCCAGATGAAGCTGCTCCAGCCATGTGGTGTAGGGACAAGCCATTGCCACTGAACCCACCTTACCCACAATAGTTGCTTTAAGCCTTCGGGTTTTGAGAGCTTGTTTGTGCTGCAATAGGATGTGAAGGGGAAGATTCTCAAGATAGGGGACAAATTAAAAGACTTCAGACCTTATCCAGGTGTCAGGGGAGGAGCTGACAAGTCAGAAAGTGAGGTAGGGGAGACAATGTGGGAGAAAAGAAGGCCACGGGTTCTGATGGCCTGGTGACTGGATGGGGTTGGGGGACAAAGGAGAAAGGGAAATAAAAGATTATTAGGAAACTCTGGGAAATCATGTTGTGGGCAGCAGTCTGTCTAGGTAAAGAACTGGATTCATGAAGAAGGTAAGTCCAGATTACAGTTGTTATTTTTTTGACGTGCCAGCACAACTTCCAGATAATAAAATTCCCTTTGCAGATGGAGAAACAGGCCCAAAGCTGAGGGCCAAGTTGGGGCTGGAGCCGTCAGAGGTTTCAAACAAAAAGATGCAACCAGCCCTCCTTCCCTTCTGTTCCAGCCTAAAGGGTCCTTTCTCACTCCTTTCTCTTGTATTTAGTAGCAAACGTGGAGACATCAAGCGAAGGCAGAGGGGAGAAGGAAAGGGCGGGGAGAGGACACACGGGGAGAGAAAAAGGCAACATGGAATCCTGTGGGATCGTGCCTTATTTTAGTTCCACCTTTTGGAAGGCTGCACTGCCTAAGTAAAAAAAATAAGGAACACAACATACAGTCAACTAAAATTATCACCATTCAAAGCCTCTCCCTTTAAATAGACCCAAATGAAAATAAAAACCCTAACCTCAGCTTTTAAAATCACAATGAAAGGACTAGATATGTTCTCCTTTTATGGATTCTGAAGCTTTCTAAAGGGTACTTTTGTGTTCTGAACAGGTTGGCTGATGTCTGCGTGTGCACGCACAGGGAGGAAGCCGGGAACGCTGAGGTGGCGAGGTTTCTCCAGGCAGGCAATGTCACGACGTCCCACTTGCCAAGTTGTGCAATATTTGTGAAAGGAGTGGAAAATAAAATAGGCTGTCGGCCTTCTAAGGGAGACAGTACAGTGTAAAAGTTACATGCTCGTGCTCTGTGGTCAGCTAGGGCCAATTCAAATCCTTGTCCCATCACTTACTAACCTTGTGGCCTCAGACACACTATGAACCCCTCGGAGCCTCAGGTCCATCAGTTATAAAGTGGGGAGAATACTGCCTTCTGCAGGGGTTGTTTGAAGAGTCGGCGTGACACTGTGTGTGAAGCACTGAGTCCGAGAGCACAGAAGCGGTGCATACAGTCATTGAAATTACTGGTAATTTGGGGCTCTTCGGCCTAGCAACGAGATGATTTTTCATGAATATTTACAACATAAGGAAATGAGGTCTGAGTACATTTTAGTTAATGATTTATATGTAACAAGTGTTTATTATATAACAACAGGTCATTTTAGAATTTATAAGTATCATTACATTTTCTCTCCTGGAGACGAATTCTGTTTTTCACAGAATCTTTGTAAATCTTAAAGCAAATCAAAAATGACATGCTGGGTGTTGTTTATTATCAGGATACTTATACCAGTAAGTGTTGAAAAAAGAAAATGAGAAAATGCATTAAGTAAATAACGTGTGAGCTGTTTTAATTCTGACTCGGATATACGCATATGCTGGGCTTCAATGAGACCTCAATGGGACAGGACCATTTTCATTGAGAGGCAGTGAGGTTAGGTGTGACTTAGAGGACCGGGGACCATTGAGCACATTAGTTCTGAACAATATCCTTGTGCTTTGCACAAATTTCTTTCCCTTCCTCAGAGGGGCAGTTTAGATGCCGGGCTTTATGGCATCAGGCATAAGCTGCCATTAAAATCTTAAACTGAAAATTTGTGTTGCCCTTTATGAAAATGAGCAGCTGGTCAGCCCCAGACGATTGCCGCGCTCAGATGTAATTGGTATGTGTACAATTAGCTTGAATGTCCCTTCATGATAGGGCTGTTCAGGGTGTTTTCCCATCACCCATGCGTGGGCTGTGGCAGAATCCTCGCCCGTGCTGAGTGTTTCTCTCAGCCCCTGCACCCGCAGCCGCTCCTGTCCCTCCGTGGACTCAGGACAGAAACATCTTCCCACAAGTCATGAGCTAGGACTGCCTTGGCCTTTTCATTTCTACCTCATGTCCCAAGATGCTCCCCTGGAGACACTGGCAGAGTGTCTTTTATCCCTTCTTTGCCATGTTGTTCTGCCTACCTACCTTTCTATTTGCCATTAACTACACGGAGAGAAAAAGGAGAAATAATTTTAAAACATATAAATTATCCCTAAATATTTATCCCTGGACATGCGGAGAACAGACTACATTCTCATCTTTTAATGCACGTGTTCCATGGGTTCTGTCCTCGGTCACTTTTGCTCAGCATTGTGAAACCTGTGGGCCTGTGAACCAGACTAACCCATGGCACAGACCTCTTTGGAAGAAGGTAGACAGGGAGGAATGCTGCAAAGGGAGCTGTAAGCTGCTTCTGCCTTGCTATGGGTAATGACCTCTCACTCCTAACTCTCTGGGTCTCGAGAACACGCGCAGTCCCGCTGTTTCACCTCCTCACCTCATCTGATTCTATTCTGTTGGTCTGGTCTTGGGCCGTTTCTGTCTGGCCTACATTATGATCTGTAAGTCTCAGCCTGTAGGCCCAGGGCTGTCACACTGACCTCACAGGTGTCATCTTTATCATGCTATGGCAGGCAAAGCCTATTTTGACTGGGACAGAGAAGTTCCTTTACTGGATGGAGACCTCCTGACCTGAGCTTTTGCAAACACATCCTTTTTGCTTGTTTGTTTGTTTTTGGGAGTGCCCTCTGGTTTATTTCCTGAGAACATTCTTTTGACTCCCAGCCTGAGCCAATGCTTGTCCTATGTTTGGTGTATCTTGGCTTTTCCATTCTGATTGATCTACTATAGGTAGTTTCTTGGGAGACTTGAGTTCTTCAGTGAAGTCAGGGTCTTTCACATATAGGCTCAGTGTCTCTCACCCATGTAGACAGAGAATGAGTTTTCATTAACCACAAAAGAAAATGACATGATTTTCCTCTTCTAAAATCAACATACTCCCAGTATAATTATTTTTTCCAGTAATGGCTCTAGGTTTTTTCCCTCTGGTTGACCTTCTCTATGATCAGATTTGTGGCTGTAGCCCTTCTGCCAGTTCATGAATATGTTATAGCCACCCCAGCACAGCAGCAACATGCTTAAAATGGTACGCTGGAGACATACAGCAGAAATGACATACTGTCCACTCCACATATATCTTCACATCACTAGAAAAGGTCACTCCAGGAAGTAAGTTTGTGAGGGGTTATTGGACTATAGAGACAAAGTCCTCCCTTTTCCCCAGACGTATGAGAGCCTCATAGAGTCAAACGAGATCTTGGCTTCCCATTGTTGTGTTCCTCTTGGCCTGTGCGACTCTCCTAAGTGTGTGTGTCAACCCATTGTTGTCCAAACGTATCCCTTTATTGGTCAACCCATCTGTAAAAAATTCACATTTTTTTACATAACATACTGATCTAAAGGTAGTACAGTTGTCTGTGGCAGTTGGTTAATAAAAGCAACAAAAATGACAGCTCCCACGTCTGTAATTAAATGTGTGAAACTAACAAATGAAAATAATAGAGAGAGAGATTTTTTACTTTACCAGTCATGTTGTGACATCAAATTGTATTAAATAATGAGATTGAGAATTTAGCAGATTTGTTTTTCATTATGGTGCAAATTAGCATTCAACTCCTGATCCAAAATAGATTTGCAAAAAGTTACTTCTATCAATAATCACTTAGAGTTCATTTTACTCAGATAAATTAGAATCTCCAGTGATAGCAAGCAGGACTTTTCTTCTGCATTTCTGAAAAAAAGATTAAAATAATAGCTATTTTTTACAACTGGATCTTGAGATTGGAAATACACCATGTACATATGGCTTTCTTGATCTGCTCTTAAAGTTTCCTTAAGTGTCAACATGAATAAATGCTTCATAAAACTAAGAAAACAATGTGGAATTCAAAAATAATGTTGGATAGACACAAGTCAGGAAATCATGGATTTGAAAGATACCACGATGCCCATTCCCCTGCATAGTATTGTACCTCTAGCTGTTATCATACTTAATGATCTCCAAGGAAGGAAGAAGAAAAAAGATCCTTCAGTCATCAGCTATAGGAGTTCCTTCAACCCTGTCCCAAGGCTTTTTCTTCAAACTCTCTTTATAACAGTAAATTCTTATGTATGCATATGGCTTATGTAACATATTTGTTAGCGATGGTAGAGGTGATGATAACATGTGATCACTATCTTTTTTTATTGTCCTGCAAATGTGGTATATAACAATAATATCAACGACAATCATATCAAAACACCACATATTGAATATTTAAATGGATTAGACACTCTTCTGCGTCCTTTTTTTTTTTACTATTATTCTTTTAGTACCCATTGCTATTACCAATAAAGAAATAGAAAATTAGGCCCTGGCTGGTATGGCTCAGTGGGTTGAGTACCGGCCTGTGTACCTAAGGGTTGCTGGTTCAACTTCCAGTCAGGACACATGTCTGGGTTGCGGACAAGGTCCCCAGTATGGGGCGCATGAGAGGCAGCCACACATTGATGTTTCTCTCCTTCTCTTTCTCCTTCTCTTACCCTCTCTCTAAAAATAAATAAATAAAATCTTAAAAAAAAAAGAAATAGAAATTTATGAAAGGTAAGCAATTTGGCAAGTTACACCATTTATAAGGGACAGAGTTGGAATTTAGACCACGTACTCCAAAGCTTCACTCTTAACCTCCTGATTCTGCATCATCATATTGTAACTGTGAATCTACTGAAAAACTCTGGGTAGGTCCCCTGTGAGTTTTCTCTTCTCTGGATTAATTATTTCCAATTTCTAACATTTTGTCATAGTGTCATGTTTTAGCAATAGTCACAAACAGACATGTATGTTATATTGTTAATTTAAAACTCACATATATCAAGAAAATTGGCCTAATTGGAGGAAATTAAGGTAGTTGCAATTTCCTAATGATGCAGCATGAGAATATGTTGTTAGAGGAAGTTGTAGAATTTTCTCATTTGAAAATCTGAAGGAGAAAAATGCAATTAAGGGTCTACCAAACTCTAATTTGGACTCCCATTTCCTGATTTTGTAAAACGAATGGTTTAGAGTAAGTGATCTCCCTGTGTTGCCCCCAGACCTAACATCCTGAAAGTCTGTAACTTTAGGAAAAGAATTAGATGTTTTTACCTTTCAAAGTCCTTTTTAGGCTTCTATTTTTATGCTTGAATGATTCTTGACTCTCTTTGGTTTGTCTCCACATTCTTCAGTCTCTTTTAAATGGAGACCTCCAAAGAGCTATTATTTACCAGTATCCCAAATGCACAATGTACAGAATTAAATACAGCTGTGCATTTAGGACTTCAACAATCACAGTTCATCAGCACTATATGTTCATTCTCCTATTTGATTAAGGTTAAAAAACAAGATGATATTTCCTCATTGGGTAGCATTTTAAAATGCATTGTGTATGTGACAGATTGAATCTTATAAATGCATTAAGCATGCTTATTTTAATATCTAAGCATATGCAAAAGTTCTAGAAATATTTTACATGCAAATGTCTAGGGATCTGCAAGGGACTATAATAGAAATCCATATTCTGTGACTTCAAAGCCTTAGTCTCGACGACTAATCACTTGGCTATTTCCAAATCAAATTTCTTCAAACAAATCAAAGACATTTATCCTACCCAAGACCCAAGTTCTGTGGCAAGTTTGACATTTTAAAATCAAGCTGCTTATTGAGATATTCATGCACTGAAAAAGGTACCCAGAATTTCTTTCAAGGGATGAGAAACACCTTCTTTCATGCTCCGATGGCTCAGAAATTTGTCAAAGAGAGTTTTATCAAATTTTCTTCACACGCAAGGAAAAAAAAAAAAAAAACCTCCCCTTTACAGTAAGAGCCAGCATTTGGAATTTTAGCCCAAGAGCTCTCTCATTTTCCCAAAGGTTTGAGCCCCTGAGGTTTCACTCCTTTTGGAGTCATAATTGTGGTGTTGCTTCTGTGTTGTTAACCATAGCACTGATTCAGGGGGGCGGGGGAGGATGAGACAGTCCACATAACAATATTAAATGGCTTCACAAAGTAAGAATATTTTAAACATCACAGCATTTGTGGTGAGTAGAATAAAGTGCCCAATTTCCCAGGGAGCAAAGCAGAAAAGAAAAGAATGATAATGATAAATAACCTTTATCTAAGGCTTTCTGTGTTCAAGGAACCATGCCAATTCCTTCACATGCATTGTTTTATTTAATCTGCCCAACAGCCCCCCAAGGAGCTACTTTTGCTACAGCATTTTCACCTACGAGGAAGCTGGGATTCAGGGAAACTGAATCACTTGACTGAAGTCACTGAGACAAAATCCAGATAGGCTTCCTTCCAAGCCTCTGTTCTTAGTTGCTCAACTGCGCTACTATCTTCTCTAAAGGAGGAGTAGAACAGAAGCAGGAGGACGTAACTAAGGAACAGGAAGACCAGAGTAGGATTCCAATGAACAGTTTTCCAGAACCCACATCCCAGAGTCTATACAGGCTGGTTTACAGCCAACACTTAAGAAATATTTGTTGAATGAATGACTATGAATGAATGTAAGACAATGTATGATAATTTACAGGTCATTCTGGCCCTTTAACAATCCCCCACCCCAATCATTTATGTGAGCCCATTCTAGTATCTGTCAGTTGTACATGATTCTGTTACACAACTTGGCTTTCACTTCCAGAACCAGTGCTGCACAAATTTGTGAAGAGAGCAAAATTCCTATTTGACAGCCTCTGACCTTTCTCATTCTGAGCTGATACTGATATTTCCCAAGCCCATGCTATCCTCTCTGCTGATGGTTTGCTGTCCAGAACTCAACAAGTCCAGGAAAAATTCCACTAGCAGACTTTTTGTGACCATCTTTCTTCTGTTTTCTGTTCTTCCCCAGTCAAATTTCAAACTTTCTGGAAACAGCGTTACTTGCTCATCTGTCTTCCTCCTTTGAACAGTCAGGTCCATGAAGACAGGAGCTGCATCACTGTTGTATTTCCAGCGCCCATCATGGTACCTGACATAAAGCAGTTGGTTAGTTGATATTCGTTGTCTAAATTAGTGAATGAACGGATGAACATGTTCCACTGCAACCCTTGCTTCTCAAGATTGCAAGTAATTGGATACCGCTGCCATTAACAATTATAACAGTGTACACATTCAGAGGTATTACTATAGAAAGCTTTATAGTTTCCAGAGTTGCAGGGGTGTGTGTGTGTGTGTTTCAAACTAGCATGTTATCCATTCATTTGTACAATAAATATTTATTGAGTACCTACTATTCTACTATGTGCCAGGGCTGTTCTAGGCATTGGAGTGTATTGTTGTTGACCATGACACAATTAAAGTGCAACTTTTGTTTTCTATAATTCCTTGAAATTGTTTTTGGAGAAGGGCTCTTTTTCTCTGCTCCTAGATGAAAACTCTAATAGGCTCTATAATTCCTCTGCTCACTCATGGGTAAAACAGTCCTCAAATGCCTTGAAGTCACAAATGCAGTCTCAATTCAGTAACCTTGATTTCCAGTTCTGTGGAATAATCAAAACTCTGAACTTGAGTTAGCATTAAACCTTTCCCTTCCTTCGCTGGAACTCTGCAGTCAGGGAGAGGATCGTGGGCTTAAGCTCTTTCTCTACTCTTTCCTTTGCTCACCACTGGTCTTCTTCTTCTGGGGACCCTTATCTTAAACATGTATCTCTATTCTAGTTTGTGATCTCTTGTGGCTCCTTTCTCAGCCCTGAGGAGCTGGAGCTATGCATCCTCAGGGTTAGCCTTCTGGGCAGACTTCTTAGGAATGATGTAACAAAACCCTATACTTGCTCTCTGTCCCATAGGACTCACATCTACCTGCTCCATGAGAAACATTCACATCCCTACTCTGACTGACTGGAAGTGTAGGCTGTTTAACCAGGGGTTAATTACGTGTCAGTCTTCTCTATCTCCTGACCAAGAAACCCAGTCCACAGATCTCCCAGCGATCTTCTTGGGCATCCCTTACCCGACTTGGGGCAGATGTGGGGAGGTGGAGGGTCAATGAAGCGAGAGTTTTCTCCCTTGTACTACACTCCAGACCTTCTTAGATTCTCAAATTGAGGCTTACATTCTAGGATCTGGGAATGTTTTTTTTTTTTAAATCTGCACACAATGGATTGGCCTTGGAAATTAACATCTATTTTATATTGTGGTCTGTAAACACTGTAATTTTTAGCATAACATTATGTAGTATATGTGTTTGTGTTGTGGATGTGTGTATCTCAATTATTTTGTCACCACTCTCTTTAAACTGTATTCAGTTCTTCCTCTGTTCCTGGTTGTAATTGGGTATTCCCCTGGTTTTTCTGATATTTCTTAAGTAATAAAAATATTCTCATCACCTTAAGTAACAAAATACTGTCACAATTTGGTATTTTAAATGTCCAATTTCATGTAATAGTCAAACCTTACTACTTCATTCAAAATTAGTGACTCTCTTTCCTTCCCATGGGCCCACAGCCTGGAAATGTGATGCATTTGGTTTCTTTTTTCTTCTTGCTCCTCCCTGCATGAGCTAGCTGGTCCTTATGGACCCTTTGGAGTTGGAGCAAAAGGTAAGGAGGAAAGGCTAGCTTTTTTACATGGCCAGTTCTGCAGTTAGGTGGCCTTGTGCCCTGGTAGACTAACCTGTATTAATTTCTTTCACAGAACGCTTTCATGGGTTCTTTAGAATCCGCCCCCACCCGCAGCGCTGGGCACCTCTCAACTGCCCAGCGCTTTTGATATACATGATGGTGCATTTTCCTCTAACTGGTTCCTTACTCCTCCCATGAGGAATGAGGGAGTGAGGAACTCACCTCCATCTTCTATTTGATGAGTTTTCCAATTTCAAAGGCACTATTGAACAGAACGGAGCTAACACCACCTCATTCTGGTCCCCCTGTTTACATGGCCTATGTCTAATCTAAGACACACACTCACACAACTTCTGTCCCAGCCAACTCTGGGAAACACTTCCGAGGCCATTGTTGCCAGTGGAGGTTAGATGCCACTTCACCCCCTGTCTCCAGCTGCAGGGGACAGATATTGCACTTCAAGTGGACCTGTGAAAGTTTCTCTCCTCCGATTGGATCTGAAGGGGCAAACAACCCCTTCAGGAAGAGATCTCCTAGCATAGCTCTTGCTAAGGAAATCCCCTTCAAATATGTTCCTCTCTCAAACCTTTTATATTATGTGTGGCTGACTTGCTTCAGGCCAAGCAATTAAACTTAGTTGTCTCCTTTTCAGGTCTTGCAGGTTGGTCTGTCTCATCAGTAACTCTGGCATCTGATATTTATGATTCCTGAGTGTACAGTCAGAAGTTTGAATTTAATACCCTGGTATAAATATACAGCCTGATGTACACAACTCTTCCGTGGCGTTTGCAGCATGTATTTTATTATTCCTATTTGACAGAGGAGTAAACTAAGTTTCCGACAAATTAAGTGAGCTGCGCTGTGGCTAGTTAGGTTTTCTCACTCCATGATCTTTGCTCTTTCTCTTCCAATGAGTTAACTCATTGCCCTTCTGAAAATGGACTGGAGGCTCAGTGAGTTAATGAACCGAAATTTGCTTATTGGCCGTCCTATAGTCCTACAGAATCACCAAATGATCCTTGTAACAAATTTTTTTAAAAGCACATAATTAATGGTGAGTAAAATAAAATTGGTTTCATGATGCTCTAGAATAAATAGGTTTAATTGAGAAAAATAGGTTTATATCAAAAAGAAATGAAAATAGAGACCTAAAAATATAAGCATAGTAAAAATTTTAAAAGATAAATACATCATTTATTATTGCAAACAAAATATCTGACTATTTGGTAATAGAAACCAAATGGGGTTTGGCTGCACTTGAAAGAAAACTGATTAGAAGTAGTGATCAAGAACAATGAACTTCACCCAGGTGATAGGAAGTGTTTGGGGAAGCCAAACTGGAGATTTCTTGTGGGGTGATGTCAGTAACATCATTGATAAGTCGTATTTTATCGCCTGTTCTACCAACTAGCTTATTTCCCTGAAAGGAAAGGTCATCTCCTGGTGCCCTGGGATTGGGGCAGTCTATTTGTCTCTAACGCTACACCCTCATGTTACCATGGGGGGCTGGGCCTGTTGGTGGTGGGTAGGGGATATGAAACAGAAAGTTGACATCTTCTTACTTTTGTTGATTTATTTTCAAGTTTCCTTAGATCCACTTTTATATATCATTTTACTCCCTATCGAGTTCAATTTTAGATCTTTTTTTCAATTGCTTATATCATTCAACCCTTCAAAATTGAACACTGTCTTTGGAAGTAAAGAATATCTGTCATAAAACTTGTGCTGGAGGTTTTTCAAGTAGGTGGGGAGATAGATGCTGCCGGGAGGGTTGGCACAGTTGGAAATACACGGCTTACAGACACAGCAAGCCTCGGGAAACGGACGAGGGGGCCACAGCGCGCAGTAACTTTTGGAGTGGAATTTTTAAGGCTAGGGAATTTGGGAGATACCACAAGTACAAATGTGAACTTAGCATGAAAGAAAGACAAAAACGACAGCCGAAATCCCTTCACTCCAGATGTTGCATTGTGATTTCACACTAGTTACTGATTCCTGATTTTGATTAAGCATTTCACCAGTGTGTCTGTTATTTGGAAATCTACTTTCCTAAAATGTGAGCCTTCCTGGATTGTCCAAAGGGAATGGCTATCTCTCTGTTTGAAATGAAATAACAGATATAGGTGTGTTTTCAGCAATTTAGAATAAGACAGTGCAAACATTAGGTTTGATTTCTATATTTTTATTGTGCAGTTTAGTCTATTTTCAAAAGATGTTTAATATGCATTGCTTTATTTTTTTTCTTATGTTGTCATTTCAGCATGTGTATATAAAAAGAAGAGGTGTTGGGTTCAGTCATTCAGAAATTTAAAAAATTGATATCAACTAAGTTATCAAGAATCTCCACAATCCAAAAATGTTGTATATGCTCAGGGCCATTTCCTCAGAGGATATGAGCAGGTCCATGTAGATGTCTCACACCTCCAGATTCGTTCCCCTTTCTCATCAGGGCTCCATTATCGTCTCTGCCCAGGCCTTTAGTAGGGTTCTGCTGTGTCCATATCTCTGTAAATCTCCACAATTCTGTGAAGTTTTTCAAATAGTAAAGTATCTGTCAAAATATCGTATTATCCTATCATAAGCTTGACTCAGTCATGGTAGCAGAATTTCTGAACACATTCCTGGTGCCACTTCCCTAATACATTTCTTACCCGTTTTGAGTGCTAAATGATATCTTGACCACATCCTATGCTTTCTAGAGTCTGTACCACCTAAAATATCTAGGAATGTCGTTGCTCACATTCTACTAATGGAATTGTGTTTTTAGGTAAAGTTGCTTTTCTTTGTTGGAGGATGCATTGGTCTTATCAAGTCACTTAAGCCTCTTAAATTAGGTTTCTAATCCATTTGTCAATTTACAAACATTCATGTTATATACTTGTATATAGTACAACATTTTCCAGAGGGAAAAATATATGTAAATTGGCTCACATGATTGTGGAGGCCGACAAGTCCTGAGATCTGCAGCTCGCGAGCTGGAGACCCAGAAGAGGGGATGGTGTAGTTCCAGTCCAGGGATTTTCAGCTGCTGTGCCACAAGATTTTCTAAGAAGTCAAGTATTGTACGTTTTAAAAATTCTCGCAGAACACCAGTTGAAAATTGCCAGTCTAGTCCAAAGGCTGGTAGGTTTGAGAACCAAGAGGAGCTGATATTGAACCCATACGCAGGAAAACAAACAAACAAATAAAATCCCCAACTTAAAGCAGTCAGGCAGAAGGAGTTTCCTCCTACTCATTAGATGGGTCTCTTTTTTTGTATTCAAGCCTTCAACTGATTGGATGAAGCCCACCCACATTGTGGAGGACAATCTGCTTTCTTCAGTCTATAAATTCAAAAGCTGATCTCAGGCAGAAACAACCTCACAGATATATTCAGAATCATGTTTGACCAAATGTCTGGGGACCTTCTGTCCCAGTCAAGGAGACCCATAAAATTAACCATCACAGAGTATGTGAGGTCTCTCCAGAAGGTATCCAGCCATGTAATATAAAAAATAGAGACATTCATTGAAGAAGATACAAGACACAAGAAACACTGTACATAGGACAGTGATGCCTCAGTCACCTTCAAAGTAGGCACCTTGGGACTTCACACAGTTCTCCCAATTGCCATCAGCTACCCCATCACATTTTCCTGAATCTCATTCATGGTCTGAAATCTCTTTCCTTTCAAAGGTGATTTTAGTTTTGGGAAAAGCCAGAAGTCACAGGGCACCAAATCTGGGTTGTAGGGGGGCTGAGTCACCTGGGTGATTTGATGTTTCACCAAAAACTTTGCATGAGATGTGATGCATGAGCGGATATGTTGTCATGGTGAAGCTGTCAATCACCAGTTGCCCATAGCTGCGACCTCCTGAATCATCTGAATAGTTTCCATGTTCAAGGAGGAATGTTCAAGGTTAATGCAAAATTTGATGCAAATTCACTCAGTCATTTGAATATGACAGCCACACAGTACACATGCTCACACAACAGCGTCTACCACCCTCACTGACTAGTACAGTGAAGTCATCATTGTTCACACATGCGCATTCCAGTCCACTCTTCTTGGCTGCCAGGTTACATTGATGTCACTCAAACTGTTCCTGTTGTGTTAACAATGGCTGGACTTTTTCTGGACAGACCTCATAACCATTTTATATACATACATATACATATATATACATATATATGTGTGTGTGTGTATATATATATATACATATATATATATATATATATATATATATAAAATGAAATGATGTGTGCCAGGTACACAATAGTACTAATTTAATATACATATTACTATTATTAGAAAATTAAGAGGAAAATAAAATTAATTTTACTAGTATTAGAGAAGATTGCTGAAAATAACAGTGCATTTGTTGTAGTGTTTTTGCATATGAATTAGATGCTTAAGGGAGGATATCTTATTGTGGCTGGAAGGTATGCTATGGCTACCTTTTAATTTCAAACAATGGTGTGAGTGAGAAGCCTTATATGTTAGAGGAAGTAATGCTAAGTACTATAATAATCAATCCCTGAATTTTGCTAGCATAATAAAAAAAGTTGTTTTTCACATCACAGTCTGAAAAGATCAGGAGGCTCTCCTAGGTAACTCACCTTTGAGTTGTCATATCTGGTTTCACAGCACTCCATATGTTTAAATTTATTTTTAAAAATCATTATACAGTATATGTCACTTACTTTGAAAAAATATATATATAAAGTCAACTCCAAAAATATATAATTAATCGATTACTGGCTCCTGTAAATTAAGCATTTCATAACCTTAGACAATTCATTTTTCCATTGATGATCTGCTATAGAACCCAGTGGGAAAAGACTACAAGCTTAAATAACAAATTAATCTTTCAAAAGATTGTGTTATTTTGGAGTCTTTCTTAACAGAAAACTTTGGAAATATGGACTTGTTAGGATGGTGTAGCAGAGGGAACCCTTCAATTGAATTTTAGATTCAAGTACCAATTCTCCTCCTCAAGTTGGGAATTCTAGGCAAGTTAATTAAGTACTCTGGGCCTTAGTTTCCTAATTTGAAACTTGGGATGCTAGCCATACTGATTTCCCTAAGATCACTTCCAAAAGAAAATTGTAGTTATTTCAGCTGGGCAATCATGTCTTTAGATTTGGCGTAAATATGAATTGTCCTTGGAGGTGAGGGAAGGAAGTGGTAAGATGCGAAATGGTTCCTCTGTCCACACGAAATAATTTGCCTAACTATAACCCACTGAGAAACAACCATGGTTTGTATGAACAATGTTAAGGTCACAGGTCTCATTTACTGAGTGTTAGCTGCTTGTTAGCCCTAATGTGCCAGAGATTGAGATGAAAAGCTTAGGTAGAAGGTAGTTCTTGAACTCTGTCACTGTCACAGAGAGTCACGGGGGACCCACACCAGGCATCATGGCTTCTGGTTTGACTTCAGTTCCAGATTAGACATCCTCGTTTTAATCTTCATTCACTGTTTCAATTTGTTGGCATTTGTTGTGTTTCTGAGCTCCACACAGAATGCATTGTTGTTCAAATGAATTCCCAAAACTGGTAGCAGGAGCACTCAGAGCACCCTGGGCAGACCCCTGCTATGCCGCACACGTACACAGCGTTCTCAAGGAAGCACGCAGACACTGCCTCTGAGCCTCCCCACCCACTGCCGCTTGGCTACAATCTCAGGAGAAGCCACCCATCTCAAGAGGTTTCTTTACTGTGGAGCAAGAGGTGTAATTAAATTGTGTCCCAGCAGTGATAGTTCCTTAATGATGATGAGCCAAAACTAATTGTATTGATTTGTTTATTACTGGCTTAGGAGTCCCATTAAACAAATGGACTGAGACCATTTCCATATTCTTATGTGCTGGGTAAATGAGAAACAAATGACCTCTCCATGAGTCTGCCTCCTGAAGTCACGGCCCTCTCAGGCTGACCGCTCTCTGGCCCCGGGTGGGAGCTTTCCCTAGAGCCGGGGCCATTCTGCCTTCTGTCTTCTTCGCATGGGTGAAGGATCTGAAAATTTCAGTATTCAGTTAATTTATGGGGATTTTTCTTAATGATTACAACTTGGAATGTTGCCAAAGGTGCCAGATGTATCTGCTTTCTTCAACAGACCTAGTCATGAGTATTTATAATCCTAATTTGGGATTCTTGGAGGAAGGGGGAGCTGTAGTATCTGGAACAGCTAGAAATGAGAATCAAAAGCACTAACCAAACTCCATGAATTCAAAGAAAGGGAGTCTCTAGTTCCTGGTGGAGAGTGAGGTTTAACTATGGAAGCTTTGGGAGTTGTAGGCAGACAAAGGCAGAAGGTCTGTTCCCCTTATTATGCCTGTTGGATCTTCTTGGTCTTGGGGAGAGGAGCCCACTCCCCAGTCTGTTGTTCTACAAATTAAGAGAAGTGAAAAGACTATAGGGTATTCTGAAGACATGCACAGTAAACTTTAGGGCTGGAAAATTGGGCCTAGATGGAAGAGAATAAAATAAATGGTTTTATTTAGCCTTGAATGCATAGAGCCAAACCATGAACAGAAGGTTGATTTGTGACTATTCACTTTCATTGAGGTGAAGAAGCAAAATTAAGTCTGGTCCTTGAAAAGATTTAGGGAGATATAGAAAGAAAACCAACATTTATTGAGTTCATGTTCACCTCCAGTTACTCTAAGTGTCTTACATGTATCGTCTCTTTAATTCTCTTCCCAACCAAGCAGGTTAGGTATTCATGTCCCATTTTAGAGAGGAGGCATCTAGGACTCAGATGATTTAAGTAACTTGCCTAAAGTTGCCCACCTAGGCCTTGTTTGGTGTGGTCCGATTGGTTGGGAGTCATATCACAAAGCAAAAGTTTGCAGGTTCACTCCCCAGCCAGGGCCCAAAAGAGAGACAACTGATCTATGTTTCTATTTCACATTGATGTTTTTCTCCCTCTGTTTCTTCCTCCCTTCTCCTCCATCTAGAAGTTAATAAATACAACTTTTAAAAAATAAATAAATAAAGGTGTCCATCTAGTGCCCGTAGATTCAAAACCAAAGCCACTCACACCACAGCCATAATCTTAAGAGGTAAAAACAGACCTCTTACCTTCTTCATATTTCCAATAGAAGTCAAGGGAGTTCCATTCAGCACCTCTACACGGACAATATTGAAGACAGTGACACTTTCTACCTGTCTCTCAGTGCCCTTACTTGCCCCAAGGGAGGGCCACATCTGAAAGAAGACTATGTGGAGAGCCTGAGTGTCTGACCATGTTCGCCAAGGGCAAGAGCACAACTCAAACCTACCCAGGCCACCTTCAGGCGGACCTTTCTCCTGTCACCTATACACAAGTGTGTTCTACCCTGAGGGCCTTGCCCTCTGATTTCACCCAGAAATAGGCCACACAGGAGCTGCTTCTAGCAGCCCAGCCAGGGCTCTGTCCTCTTGGTCTCTGCATTTCTCCTTGTATCTGTTCGCCAAGTCAGAGGCACGTGTCTTGAGCCACAGGAGAAAGACATTTTCACAAAACCCCTCTTAGCCTTGCTTGAAGCCTATTAAGTTGATCATAAAAATTTGCATTGGTTTTTCTAATTTAAGGTTTTATTTTAGAGAAATTAATCTTCTAAAAAAACTTCATATTTCATCTTCCATTTTCAGATCTAAACTACACATTCACATGAACTGTGTAGGGTTAGAGCCACTGATAAACTTTGCCTCATTCAATTCTCACAACTGCAGAAAGAACAGGGAGAGAGAGAAGATAGTTTTCTTTCTGTTGAGGAAGAAATTTATTGACATGTAAGTGATTCGCCCAAGGTCACTTGGGTGCTAAGTGGCTAGACTGAGGCTCAGACTGCATTCCTGTGTTCTGATACATTAACCAGCTGGCCTGAACTTATAACAACACTTAGACAGAAGGTCTAAGAAAAGCAATTGATAATGTGACTATGTAAAAATACATCTTCTGCATTGCAACATTAATTAATTCACTTAACAACATAAAAAGATAAATAAGAAATGAAGCAGTAATTTGCCCTCCTTGACAAAGGATTCATTTCCTTAATATAAAAGAAGCTCTTTACATATCAATAAGAAATCATAAACAACCAGAAAGAAAACAAAGAAGATATATAATTGGCCAATGACCCTGAAAACATGCTTAAACTTATACGTGATTAGAGAAATACCCCGGAGATATCATTTTTCGCTAATTGGCAATAATTAAAAAGTTTGATGATGCATAACATTGGTGAGGATGTGGGGGAAACTCTTGGTGGGAGCGTAATTTGAAACAGCTTTTCTGGAGGGCATTTTGGGAATATTTATTATAACCTCTTCATAATGCTCGTAATATCTGGTAGAGTGTGCAAGTAGAATCCCGTTACCAGGAATAAAGGATAGATGAAGCCCAGAGGAGTGGTTGCTCTGTCCATTGGGTCACTTAACAAACTCCAGGGGCCAACTCAGATCAAGGTCAGGAACCTCTGCTCTAGCCTCCTTTTCTATGCCAGCTCTCTGCTTCCCTTTAACTGGTTCTCTCCTTTCCCAGCTGTTCTTTTTATCTTTCTGGTCCTCTCCCAGATTTCCAGCTCCCAGGTTGTCGATTCTATTCGCCACCCCCACCCCCAACCTCCCCTGGAGTCCTGTTGTGTCCTGGGCTTTAATGGGGGGTAAGGGGCGCTATGGACTTCAGAGTAAAAACATATAGGATAATGGAAACATCTCCCCTGATGATTTTGGCCCTCACTTATAGTGTAACTCAAATGCAATATGTTAATAGGACCTCGCTCTGGGTGAGCAAAAGAGAAAATAAAGAAGGAATAGAAAATTCCATTCAATGACAATATAAATTGACCTGGAAATTAGGCATGGAGAAATTTCTCCTGTAGACATACTTGCAAAAGTGCATGAAGATACATTTGAGGAAATCAATCACAACTTTGTAACTGCAGAAGATAAAATACATGACAACCTGCCTAATAAACCATTGTGCATCTCTATTACGGAATACTAGCTGGGAGACCCTGAAGGATGGGGTAGATCTTCCATTACACCTCATAGAAAGTCTCCTAGAGTACAAAGCAAGCCCTTATTCTCCAATGTGAAGATTTTTTTAAAGACTTGGGCCAACTTCAGTGTGCATGCTTTTAAAATTATAAGCAAAATTATCAAATGTCTATGTGTATTTATTAATGCAGTTACACATTTACATTAAGATCACATATATTATGTTGGGAAAATTTCCACTTTTGCATCTTTTGAATTAATCTTTTTTAAATACTTCGCATGTATCTTTAACAGCAGTTTGACCAACTGGAGCTCCTTTCTGGGTCACCCACAGTTTTCAGCATACATCTGACTTATTTCCAGCTGTTACTGGGGGTGTAGCATTTGTTTTTCCACATAAGATGCTTTCAGTAGAAATTTTATCCCAAGCCACAAGTACCCAACATCAGGAAAATTGCTTTATTATCACTCGTTCTGTAGAGGTATATGTAGGATTTCACCACATAACTACTCCGCTGCTTTTTTTAAACCAGGAAAACCATGAGAAGCTTTATTTTCATCCAACATAGTCACACCATAGTGGTGTTGCTATTAAACAATCCTTGAAAGGCTTCTTATACAATCTCAAGCTGGAAATTTTGAATTCTTACACCAGCACTAAAGACTGATCTATGATATATTTCTTTGCCACCTTTTAATCAAATCCAACAGCTGCTCTCAATAAGCATCCAAAACTATTCTAGATTGAGAATGTTTCAGGCTACTGAATCTTTCCTAGATGACAATCTTTTGTTCAAATTAAGTGATGAGGAAAACTTCCCAAAGATAAGTATCCTTCTTTTCTAAAGGATAATTTTGGGGAAATAACTTCACCTCTCTCAGGCAATTATGGAATGTATATAGATGTGGGAAAATATCCAAATATATTTTGAAATAAAAGAACATGGTACAGAATCGTATTTACAGTAGATGCATTTGTATAAAATAAAAAGGCCATGCAGGTAAACATTACCTATAATGATGTGATCCCATATTCATAAACTTTTTCAGCAATAATACAAAGGGATTACTCCTTGGATGGTGGGGGAGGACCGCAGGAGGAGGAGGAAGCCGCATAATTTTCCTTTTTACCTTTATTCCAGTGGTCATTGACAGAGTGCATTAAATGGAAATTCATTGAAAATGCACTGCTTCCCTTTTCCTCTTTCCCCTTTGCCTCCTCCTACAAGCCATTTCTTATTTGGAGTGTTGCTTGCTATTACCTTGAGCCAGATTAAACCACTGCACTCCTGGTGGAAAAGGCCAGAGCCTGTTCAACAATCCTCGCCTCTTTCCCATCCGTTCTCTACTGTCAGCAGTCACCAAAGCACTGGTCATGCTCCACTGCGCTCTGTAAATCCCCAAATATATAAGTGTATACAGCGTGCCTTACAAGGCAAACGATTCAAAAGGCACGATCCTCTTCCCAGGAGATTATATTCCAAGTCACACAGAAACAAGCACCAGGAAAGAGTAAATCATTTTGTTAAGCTGGAACAGCAGAAGAGGAGATCAGTTTGGGAAACACTGACTGAGGGAAGAAAATTTTAAAAGATGAGTAAAGGAAAAGAAAAGAATAAAATATGCTTGATGAACAAGCTAACTGCAGTTTCTTGAAATTAATGAAACCAAAGTTAGAGAAGCAGGATATCAAGACAGCTTAAACCATCAGCCACAAAGGAAAGAAAGAGGAACAAAGCTGCAGAACGGGAAAAGGGCACCAGTGTTTAGTGAGTGCACCTTATGAAACAGGATCTTTGCTGCTTCAGCTTAGTACAAGAACCCCTGGCTAAGTGTGCATAAACAAGAGGATTTTGTTTGTTTGTTTGTTTGTTCTATAACAACCAGTCTGAACATAGGCAGTCACAGGAATTGATTCGGTCAATCAGTAAAGTCAGAGCTCTTGATGATTCAGCATCTCTGTGATATTTTTGCTCCCCCACATTGCTCCCACAATCTGAGACACCTGTAGCAGTGTGTAGCATCACACCCTCCTGGAATCCACTCCAAGCCTTGAGCCAAATGGTGACGAATGGGGGCCAGTGTTTCTCCACCCGTGACTCTCTTGCCAGGAAACAAAACGGCTCAGAACCCCCAGCCATTTCCCCTCACGTCTTATTGGCAATAGATGTGTCACGTGCTTACCCTGCTCCAGACACTGCATCCGCTTTGTTGAGATCATGGACTCTCTCTTGATGATACTAAAAGAAAAATCAGAGCTCTGTTTGCAACTAAGGAAAGGTGATGTTCTTTGGGAAGGTGAGCACCAATGTCTGCCACATTATTTAATCTTCTCAATAACCTTTTGAGATAAGTATTATTATCGTTTGTATTAATTTGCTAAGGCTGCCATAAAGTGTACCATAAAGTGCGTGGATTAAACAACAGAAATTTATTGTCTCACAGTTCTGGAGGCTAGAAGTTCAAGATCAAGGATTGGACAGTATTGATTCCTTTCTGTGAGGAAAGTATCTGTTCCAGGCCTTTCTCCTTGGCTTGTGGATGTCTGTCTTTTCCAAAGTCTCTTCACATTGTTCTCTGCATGTCTGTGTCCAGATTTCCCTTTTTCATAAGGATACATGCTGTTGGATTAGGGCCCACCCTGAAGACCTCATTTTAGCGTGATTACCTCTGTAAAGACCTTACCTCCAAATAAGGTCACATTCTCAGGTACCGGAGGTTAGAACCTGAGCATATAAATTTTAGGAGGGCACAATTCAATCTGTAACACCATTGAACCAAAGGAACGAAGGCCAGTAGAGATCAGATAACTTGCCCCAGACTGTGTCTCCAAACCTGAGTCTGCTTTGTCAATGAACCTTCTACCATAACACAAGAAACCAAAATTCATATATGAAAAATAGAGTGAATGGACAATATTTTAATATTTCTAATGTTTATGATAGAATGTAGGAATATTATATGGATATGTGGAAAAAATACACATTCTCAGCTAAAATATTTGAATCAGTTTCCTAGTGTAGATTATAGTTTAAGATATAGTTGGAGATCAGATACTATGAAACAGAACCTAAAAGTAAGTATGCATTAGGCTTTATATACCAAAATAGATGAAGACAGCAAAGGAATTGAAGGGCGCAGAAGGAGAAGCTGGCCCACCAAACACTATCAGCAAGCAAAATTTGCCAAAGGAAAAGCCATCCAGTGGCACCTTAGTCACATCCGCAAAGACCCTTATTCCATAGAAGGTCCTATTCTAAGTTTCTGGGAAGACATATTTTTGGAGGGCCACAATTCAGCCCTCTAAATTATTGAATAAATATCTGGGTGAATAAATGGATGAATAAGATGGCTTCAGTATTTAGTGTAAAGAATTATGCATTTATATTACATGAGAGTAATCTGTATTTAAAAGTATATAGAACTATAAAAGCAGATCAAAGATACAGATAACATAGGGAACCCAAGAATGGATGCTTAAAGAACATTCAACTGCTTGTGTGAGGGGGTAAAACCATGGTATTTGGGGCCTTCACTGTGTGGAGTCTTAGATTTGAAAGAACCTAACGTAACTTGTTAGGTTCGGCAGTATAATAGATCAGTTGGTGAAATTTTACTGTTGCTGGAGTTATAGTATTTGTAACTTGAGTTTCTCAAAACTATGAAGTAGTACTATCTATTAGTATTGATGTTTTCAAAAGACAGACTGTGGAAAGACGTGATGCATGGAAGCATTTTAATAAGATCACACTGTCCCTTTTTTTCCTAGCATTCTTCAGGTGTGCCATTGTTCAAGGACAGGGAGCTCAGAAGCTTCTAGTCCTTTTCTCCCATCATGTAATTTCCCATAGGAAACTAAACATGGCCAGTGGTGGGGGGGGCGGTTCATAGGCATACTAAGCAAAAACCATTCTCTATCAGGTAATATGGCCACATTTTTTCTGATATTTAGGAGAAGCATTATTATTTTCAGTAGTGGTGTGCTCTTTAGCATACTTAGGCAAGAAATGGGCAGCCAAAACTAGTATTAAAAAACTTGGGAATCAGGGTAATAGGTCAGATAACATTTAGACATGTAATCAAACTAGGGCTTGTCCTACATCATCAATTATTGATGCCACAGGGAGCGGTTGTTCTTCACTTTATAAATAGTACAGCCCGGACTGAGGCACAAATCAGCAAGACTCAGTCAGCCTAATTGGAGAATTTTATTTCCAAAGAGGCAAGGATTTCAATAAGTTTAGATGGAGAATCATTTCTACATGTCTGCAGAAGCAGAGCTAGTCCCTCTGGCTGTACATTGCTGGAGAAGCAGTGCTGTATGTTAAAAGCACTGAAAATAGAGCTGAGAATGGAGGGCCGGAGGCTGCACTGTCATGAATCTTTCCCCTTTGCTAATCTTAACAATCAGAAGTAATTTCACAAAAGACGTACGGGGCAGCACGTGCATGGGAGGAAGAGGCGCCGCTTAATTTCAGTGCCAGGCACAGTGTTGCTTTCACCGTTTGTACTTGTCAATAGCCGCTAAGGGCAATCTCCTTGTTTCACAGCAGAGGAAAACACGAAATATGTTGAACTCCTACCTTGAGACATAATCATTACTTAATAATGTGTTGTATATAAAACATGGATTTTATTTGACACATCGTATGCTAATAAACTGCAGGGTTTTGCTGAGGCCCTTGGAAATGGCACCTGTGAGTTCAAGGTGGTCTTCTGCTTGCACCAGGTAGTACCCTGCACCCTGTCAAATCTTGGGGCTCTCGCAAACCTTCATTAGCTGATTTACACCCAAGGGGAGAGCGCACCCACTGCTACCACACTGAAACATGACAGAAGTTCAGTAGCAGTGGAGTGATACTGCATCGTGATGGAATAAAGAAAGACTCTTGTCTCAGGAATGAAGGCGCCGGAGCCCGTCCCAGGCAAAATTGGAAATTAAGTGAGAGAGCTCTTATACTAAAACTTACTTTTCCTTTAATGGTCCCTTTCTGTCTTGCAGTGACCCACGTAAACAGATCGTCCTTGCTCGGAGGCCTCTGTGGCTCTGTGTGTCTTCCTGGAGCTGAGGTCCCCAACATAGCAGAGCTCTCCTACATTGGGTCATGCGCACCAGCCCCTCCCAACTCATTCTTTAGAACTATAATCAAGCAACTATTGTGTCTGACTCTATATCGTGGTACACGTGTGGGAGTTTATTAACACACTTTCCTTTCCAAAGCACATTTTGATTTCAAGGAGGAGTTTGGTGTCTTATTCCAAAAGAGAGATTGATAATGAGAGTTTCAGTTCCAAAGCAGGTGGCTTAGCTATTGAAAAGAGAAGGCTGGAGACAATTTAGTTAAGGAGGCTTGGATCAGATCATGTTAAAGGCAATCAGCTGTCACCTTACGTGTGGAGAGCAGCCTCTAGAGAAATGATCAGAAGTAAATATATATGAATGTTGACATAGTGGAGTAGATCCTTGGAGTGTGAGTGGAAGAGAATAGAAATAAATGTTTAAGGTGAACATCTCTTTGGAAGTAATGAAAAACGACACGTGGTTGGTTTCTGGCAGGAGTTTCCAGGAAGCGGCAAGCAAACAGGATTAAGCAAATGCCCCTGCTATTCATTATTTCACAAACAAAACAAGACATAAAAATCTGGCCAGTCTAGCATTGTGCCTCTCAGAGCAGCTGCTGGTTTTGATCTTGTCAGTCCTAAGTGAAGAGGAGGGAAGGCAGGTGGAGCTATTTGGGTGAGAAAACCAGGGACACAGCTCAGGAAATAACTTGGTGGGAAATAGTCAGTTGTTCCTTTTCTAAAAACAAAAAACAACTTTATTAAGATATAATTCACATGCTGTATAATTCCTCTACAATCAGTTTCGGGATCTTTTGATTACCTCAAAATGAAACTCCATGCTCCCTAGCTGTCACCCCTCAACTTTCCAGGCCCTGCTAGCCCTAGGAAACCACTAATCCACTTTCTGTGACTATGGATTTGCCTATTTTGGATGTTCTGCATAGAGTCACACAATATGTGATTCTTTTAATTAGCTTAATGTTTTCAAGGTTCATCATGTTGTAGCAAGTATCATTACTTTATTCATTTATCTAGTTTAATAATATTCTATTATATTAATATACCACATTTTATTTATCCATGCACCAGTGGATAAAACATTTGGGTTGTTTCTCTTTGCTGGCTATTATGAATAATGCTGCTGTGAACAGTCATATACAACTTTCTGTTTGCACATGAGTCTTCATTCCTCTTGGGCATAGGCCTAGGTGTGGAATTGCTGGACCATAGGGTGACTCTATGTAGACTTCTGAGCAAGTGCTAAACTGTTTTTAAAGTTCTGCATCAGTTTACATTCTAGCTGCACTGAATGAGGGTTCCAATTCCTTCACATTCTCACCAACACTTGCTATTATCTCTCTTTTATACTATAGCCATCCTAGGGGGTGTG
Source organism: Desmodus rotundus (assembly GCF_022682495.2). Taxonomy (NCBI): domain Eukaryota; kingdom Metazoa; phylum Chordata; class Mammalia; order Chiroptera; family Phyllostomidae; genus Desmodus; species Desmodus rotundus. Next base: position 54,480,312 of record NC_071389.1, read on the forward strand.
AGTAGTATCTCACTGTAGTTTTGATTTGGGTTTTCCAATGGCTAATGATGTTGAGCATCTTTTCATGTGCTACAGCCTCCTTTCACTTCTTTAGCTTGACTAGTAAACTTGCCCCAGCGAGATCTGGCCCAGCACAATGGAGATGAAATGACAGAAAAGTCTCCACGCTCTAATGTCTGGTCGAAACAACCCCTAAAGTCTCTGAAGAAAGACTTAGGAAGGCTGCATCGCGTTTGAGTTTTGTCACCTGGGCCCCAGAACCGCTGAAACATGACATCCAGAAATCTGCCGCTGGAGCACGTGATGCTACAAAAGGCATCTAGACCTGGCTCTCCTCTCGAAAGGGTGGTGAGGGAGGGAGGAGGGCTTCGCAACAGGCGCCAGCCACACTGAGCCGGATTTTCGGGGAACATCAGGCAGCACACGCTCCACAGTCCCCTTTCATTCTCTCTGTTTTATCTTCTCAAATTTCGCAGATTGTGGAACATAGTGTCACTTTTATGTTAATGAATATTTGAACATGTTCAGGTGATGTCTGAAACACAGAGTGTATTTCTCATTTAGGAACTAGTAAGAAAGATTTTTGTTTTATGTTTTTGTTTTTCTGTCCCATAAAAATATACTGCAATTGCCAGGATAAACCAGATGGTGAGCATAGGGTGTCAACTTACTAAGGACAATATACATTTAGAATAAATATCTTACCAAGTAAGACAGAATTTTCTAGGTCTGAGATGCTTCTAATGTAAGAGTCTAAGAATGGAACATCTTGTGATGTTTAAGTTCATCAAGAAATAGGAATGAGGTCATTTATTCTGGAAAGACCAACAGAGTTATTCTTCAGTTGTTGGTATTGATCTTGTTGATACGGAATTATGTGAATGATGGTGGTCTAAAGGAGTATCATTTATCACTCAGTGAAATCTAAGAAAATAACGCAGGCAAAAAAACAAGTGAACACAAAATGAAAGATAAAAAGGATGAGTATAGTTTCTGTGCAATTTGTATTCAAAGAACGGTTCCAAAAATATTGGCAGAAATTCACAGAACTGGCTTGGCTCAAATTGACTTTCATATTAAGAATAGATGAAAATTTATAGTGTTTGAGGTTGTTTGGGCTGATGCTATAGCAATATCTTAGTTAGAATCATAAAAACAATGAGAAGCCATGCTTACTGTGACACTTTAAAATGTAAGAGCAGTTTTTGAGATATTGGAACTGCATCAGAGAGAACAAATAAACAGGAAATTATTTGTACCAATGAGATTTGAGTTAGGGGATGTGTTAGTTTCCCAACGCTGCTATAACAAATTACCACAGACTTAGTGGCTTAAAACAACACAAATATATTTTCTTACAGTTCGGAAGCTGTAAGTCAAAAGCGGGTTGGCAGGGCTGCATTCCTTCAGGAAGCTCTAAGGGAGACTCTGTGTCCTTGCCTTTTCCAGCAAAGAAGGTGAGGCTATTCACACATTCCTCGGCTCCTGGCCCCACAGCACTCTGACCTCGGCCCCCATTGCCACATCGCCTTTCCCGCTCTCCTGTCTCCCTTTTTCTCTTCTAACGCTCTGTGTGATTACACTGGGCCTGAATAAACCAGGATACTCTCTTCCTCTCAAGACGTTTCACTTCATTACCATGGCAAAATTCGCTTGTAAGGTAACATATTCACAGGCTTCGGGAATTAAGATGTGGACATTTTATGGGGCATGATCCTTCCCACCACAGGCAAGAAGGGGTTTCTCAGCCCTTTGAATCAGCCTGAAGGTGGTGGAGAGTGTGTGTTTTGTTTTGGTTTTTGTTTGTTTGTTTGTTTTTGTGAGGATTGAACCTGATTCTCCAAGGCAGTTAAAACTCAGTGAGATGTCCCGAAGTGTCATCTGCTGACAATAAAATCAAAGGTTTAAATGGCATAGATGTTCCCTGTTAGAATAAGAGTTCTCAGCATAAATACGTAGGACATGATTTAATCCACAGCATGCAAGGAGCTCTGGATAGAGACTTCAGAATGAATGTTCATACTGAATTTTTAATTTCTTTACATTCAGAGGCATGTTTTTGAGCTAAGATATCATGGGCTTTGGTTCCTACCTGTCATCCAAAATACCTTGAGGACCTTATGCAAGGTAGCATGCTGGTTGCTGGGCAAGGTGATACATATGAGACACAGGCCCCACAGGCCCCACAGTCCAGCAGCCTGAAGCCGGAGAGAGCCCTTAGAATATCAGAAGTGTTAGGATGGAAACAAGAGAGGAGCCACGGGACCAGAGGGAAGGGACGCTAGAAGTAGGATGGTCCGAGATGTGGGAACCGGAAGTGTTAAGGGGCGGAGAGAATGCAGTGGATCCAAGAATAACAATACCTAGCAGTCACATGGTGTTTATTTACCATCTGCTGTAAACTGCTCTAAAATCTTTGTGTACATGAACTACTTTAATCTTCACAACTCAAGTGTGGTAAATTGGCATCTTAGATCGTCTCTTAAACACATCTCCTCTTCCCCTACCGACTGTTACCACTCTGGTTCAGGGCACTGGAATTTTTGCCAGTGTTTTTCAACTGGTGTTCCTGCTCGCTTATCCTACACCAGAGTAATCTTTTTATGAAGCAAATCTAACTCTGCACTTAAAGTCCTTCAAATCCAACACAAAATAAAACATAAGTTCTTTTCTCCTTTCAAAGCCCTCAAGATTCTGACCTCAGTCCACCCCTTTGACCTCCCCTCCACCTTCTCTTTCCCCACTCACTCTTACTGTTTACAATCCAGAAAGAATAGATTTCATCTCTGCAGGCAGCTGTGCTGTTCCCCACCCTTGGGCATGCCCTCCACACCTCCTTCCCCTAACTAAATCCTGCTGTTGTTGAAGGCTCACCTTAAATGCCGGCTCCTGCTCAGAATTTCTTTGCCAGTCCCCTGCAGCCTCACCTGTGCACCGTGCCCCTCCCCTCCCCTCCCTTCTCTCCCCTCCCCTCCCCTCCCCTCTCTCCCCTCCTGCAGTGCCCTGAGCACAGCTTGAGCGTTTATGCCTCTGTTCTCCCCAGCAGATTTGAAGATTCTTCAGAACAGGGACACAGAATGTTCACCTTCCCCTCTGCAGCCTTCGCACGGGACTTGGCCCGTAATTGTCATTCAATCAATATTTGTTAAATCCAACTAAACTGAGCAGGAAAGCATCTCCCTTTAGTGTGGCTGTGTCTTTTTGACATTCAAAGAGTGGCAGTACAATCCTGGGTGATTTGAAGACACTTAGACATGGAAAGGGCTCCACATTGAAGGCCTCTTGAATGCAGTGAAAATGAATATCAAAATCAATATGCTGTTCAGTTTAGGAATATGAATACATGATTTCAAATGAATTGAATTGTCCTCTCGACATTAAGTGGTAGAGCAAAATGAATTATTAGGTAACATATTTGAAGTAATAGCTCTCTCCTGACTTCTCCTACAATTTGTTTTTACTTCTCTTCCAGACCTGTGCTATGCCGGGGTCATGGCAATGTGAGAAATGCCAATATTTACCTCCCTTAACCTCCTAGAAGGCAGCGATGGTATCACAGGCTCCAAATTCAGAATCATAGTCTCGCATTAGTCTCCTCCTCCTTTGTTTCACTGTCATATCAGTTCTTCGTCTTCAATGGTTTTTTTGTCGTGGAAAACCTCATGCTTGAGTTACATGGGCTTTGTAGGCAAGGAGTGTAACAATGTGGAAAATAGAATTTAAAAATGTGGAGACTGCCTCCACTTCTCCTCCACACCTACACTGTTTCCCACAAGCACCCTCTCGTTTTAGCGCAGCCCTTCTCCTATGCGCAGACGAACCCGCGCACACCCCTGCACTAAGGTGGTCCTTGTGTTCCTGCTGCTTCTTATTAGGTGGCGTTATTCTGCCACTTGAGTTGTATTTTAACTGTCACTTAAAAACATGCCTTGGAAAATCTCTCTATGTAGATACATATACATATAAATATGCATATCCATATATGCCCTTTCTCATATGGTTTTTCTTTGTTTTTTGTGTTTTGCTTAAAGCATGTCAGTTGGGTTTCTATAACTAGCAATTGAAAAAGATCCTCTCTGCTTTTTTTTTTTTTGCTATTACTATGTATGACTTTTGCTGTTGTTATATACGACTTTTCTATCAAAGCAAGATTTTTGCTCAGAGATATTCCTAGAAGTGAGTCACTAGGTCAGAGCACACGTGCATTTTGCATTTTGATAGCTGCACACTGACATGGAGCTTCCAGGAGAGCTGTGTCTGGGTAGTATCTGAGCATGCTCTCTCCCCCACGTTTTCAGAAACACTATCAATCTTCTTACATCCTTGATGTAATGGGCAAATACACTATCTTTTTGTTTTAATTTTGATTCACCTATACTGGTGAGATTAATGAATGTTTCCTAAGTTTCTTAGCCGTGTGTATTTCTTTTATTATAAATGGGTCTTTGCTCAGATTTCTGTTCCTTATTTGTCTTTATAATTCTTTTAAAGTACTTTATAGAGTGAACAGGAAGCCATTGTATATTTTACATTTTTAGGTATTTTCTTCTACTTATCTTTCAACTGCTTATTATAGCTTTTTCAATATGGAAATTTCAATATACATATATAATAATTATACATCTCTGTGACTGTTTTTATAGGTAGCAATTTGCACATCTTAATCCCTTCCCCTTTTTACCCATTCCCCAAACTGGTTTTTGTATTTAATTAGTACAGTTAAGGCTTTTGTTTTTCCATTGAATTTTATCTTCGGGTTAGCCCATTTTGATATGTATTCACTGCTGTTCACTTCTGAACAGACTTTGATTTTAATTTTGACTTCCTCTTAATGTTAATATTTATTAAAATTAGGGGTTTTTCTTTGTATTTATAGTTGGGGAGTTATCTTTTTATTGTTTTTCTTTGTTTGCAAGAAGGGGTACTTTTTTTTTACTCTAGTTAGAAAATCAGGACTGTAATTTCTACTTTCAAAATGTGAGATTTTTTTTGTGGTCTGTAGTTGATTTTTATAAATGTTCTGTGGATATTAAAAATGATTCATTTTTGCTTATTGGATGTAAAGACCTAGCTATATTAAATATATACAATGTTTAAAAATATAGGCTAATTTTGAATATCAAATAATCTGTATTCTCATTTATTTCTGAGTACTTCATTTTGTTGATTTTTGAGAGAGCTGTACTTTGAGTGTCCAAATATAATTGTAAATTTATTTCTCTGTATATAATTCTAGGTTTACCTCATGTTTTCGATGTTATGTTGTTAAGTTCATAATCATTTTAATTCTCTTCATTTTAAACTCAAGTATACTTAAAATTGCTAGAGCCAGTCTTGATATATTAGTGAAACTTTATGTTCAACCATTCTGTGCTATTTTAATATAGATTTGACATTATTAAACAGCATATAGATGAAATTATTTTGCATTCCCCATTGGACTTCCATTTTAAATAACACATTTTAAGTAACTCACATTTATTGTAATAAATGAAATATTTAATCTTTTATATTCTGAGAGTTTCTTCTTTGTATATTAAATTTGTTTTATTGGGTTTTTTAAATTTTGTTTGTAGTAATTATGCATTCCATTTTTTTCATATACTGTATATTTCAATACACTGGAAACTTACAGTTTCCAATTTTATATTGACATTATGTAATTTGCAAAACAACCCCTCCTGAACTAGACCCCATAGTATGTTTCATTTTCACTTTTCCTTCCACCTTCCTTCCCCTTCCTCTGTTTTGTTGATATAATTAGCAATCATATATTGTTTGTTTTTTTAAACACTTTCTTGGCGTTATTTCTGGAGATTGCCTTACATGTCACAGGCTTATTACCAACTGTTTTTTGACCTGTTGATATGCTTTCTGGTTAAATTATCAACTATCTTTCCTTATCTCACATCTTTACCTTTTATCTCACATTCTTTTCTTTTTATTCTGGAGCATATCCTCAAGTATTTCTTTGGAAGAGGATCTATGGGATAATGCATCCTGAGAACTTGTGTCTGGCAATGTCAACCCAGTCTTCACATTTGCAAGATAATTTCAATGTAAAAATCTAGGTTGGAAATCGTGTTCTCTCAAAACTTAGAATCTTCATCCATATAAATTTTTCTGACAAAGAGAATGATGTCCATTAGTTCCATGTTCCTTTGTAGGTAATCTTTATTTAATGCAATTTTCAAAATAGTAGCCCCCTATCACATGTGGCATGGAGCTTTTGAAATGTGGGTAGTAGATTAACTGAAATTTTTGTTTCAGTAAATTTTTATCAACTTAAATTTCAATAGTCATATGTCACTAATGACTATTGTATTAGCGCAGCTCTGCAGTCCTGCAGACACATCTGGTTGTTTCATTCATCTTTATTCCGACTTAGTTTGAGCTTTCATTCTTTACAAGCCATCTTTTCCTTCACACTCAACCCTTCGTCTTTGTGCTGTGTTGTAGGGGAATCACTTACTTTGACCTAGATTTTCACGTGTTACTGCTAATTATGTTTCTAATTTCCAAGAACTCTGCTCATTTATTTTTCATAGCAGCCAGTCTCTTTTATCATAGGTAATATATTTTTAAGTATTTGAGATTTTTAAAAAGTGTGTGTGTGTGTATATATGTATATATACACACATGCACACCTTTTTTCTTGTTTCCTCTGTTAACTTCTGTTTCCTTAGTGGTTACATCTGTTTTGAGTCAGTGACTCTCTTTTGTGTCATAGTTTTCCTCAAATGTTTGGTGATTCGTGTATATTTGCTCCTATTTATATCTGATGATCTTGATTGAAAACCATTAGTGGGGACACCTTATTTACTTAGCACAAATGCAAAATCTCTTTTGACCTAGCAGCAGATACAGGCAGCCACAGTTGCAGGGACTAGGCAAAGCAAGAGAGATGCAAAGCTAGAAGGGCCCCACTTTAAAGATAGTTCATAACTCCTCCTGTTGGCACGGGAGACCATGAGTTACCAGAGGTAGGACTCAGACTTTGCACTTTATAAAGCTATACTTACAGCTTGATCCTAGTGGTAAATATTGGAGTTGGATGGTGTAAGAGCAGGGGATTGGCGTAGTACACACACGCACACGCACATACACACACTGATATAAATGACCAGACCAGCCACGCGCAGTGTGCCGCTTCCAGGTTTCATTACTACCTCTAATCTGTGGTTAGCTGGGGTTCTTCTGGAAAAATTTACTTACGGAAAGCTTTTCTGTATATAGCTTAGGGATTCTGGAGGTCTGCTAATTTTTTAAATGGATGCACTTAGATTTATAATTATTACATCTTCCAGGGGGACTGGACCCTTAGTATGATATGGCCTTTTTATCTCTAGGAATCATTTTTACCTTCAAATTATTTGGCTTATATCACTATAGCTATACCAGTTTCTTTGGCTTGCATTTATATGGTACATGGTACTACCTCACTGTTGTTAGCTCATACGGGATTTTTTGAAACCTAGCCTGAAAATATTAATCTTTTACTGAACTATTTTTTTCTACTTATATTTAATGTACTTATATATTTGGGTTTATATCCATCATCTTATTATTTGTTTATAATTTGGCCTTTCTGGTTGAGAAGTTTAAATGCTTTTTGCTTTTTTTTTCTTTCTATTGGATCAATCAGATGATTTTTGTATAATAGTTATCGATTACCTTGTCACTTTTACACTTTTAAATGTATTTTTAATGGTTAAGACATCAACATATTTATTCATGATTTATTACCGCCTGATACAATACATATGATTGTTTTTACCTGTCATAGTAGTGATGAGATCTTAGAAAACTTTAACTTCATTTACCTCCTTTGTATTATATCTTTAAATTTAATTCTATGTGTATTTTAAGTTCCTCAGACATAACCATTGTTGGTTTGCACTGTCTATATTCAATTCTGTTTGGATTTATCTTTGTGTCATTCCTAAATTCTTTCTTCATTTCTGTATTTTCCTCCACAAATATATTTCTTTTGCCTGAAGAGCTTTCTTTAGTATTTCCTTTAGTGTAATCCTACTGACAATGAATTGTTTTATTTTTTTTGTTTTTCTGAATGTTTCTATTTCTTCTTTATTTTTGAGGTACAATTTTGCTATTTGTAGAACCTAGGTTGACTATTTTCAGCACTTTTAAGGAGTCATTCAATTGTCTCTGTCTTACATCATTTTTACTGAGAAATCATCAGTTTTCTCATGGTGTTTCTGTGGTGATTGTGCCTTTTTTTCCTCTGACTGCTGTTAAGATTTATTTTATTTATGTCTTTTTTAAAAATCTATTTTTCTATGATATGCCTTAAGTAATCCCTTTTTTAAATCATTTTTATAATGTGCCTAATGATTTTTTTATTGTCATTCAATTACAGTTTGTCCCTATTTCCCCCCATTACTCTCCCCCACCCTACCTACCCCCCAGCTCCCATATTCAATCCCCCATCCCCCATTGTCTTTGTCCACGGGTCCTTTATACATGTTCCTTGACTTGCCCCTTCCCTTAATGATTTTAAAAGTATTTATTATGCTTGTGGTTTTCTGAGCCTTTTGAACATGTGAATTGATTTTTTACTTTAGAAATTTTTTGCCATTGTTTCTTCAAATAGTGTTATTTTCTCATTTCTCTCTCTATGTATCAATTACATATATGTTTTGTACTATTCATCTTTTGCTCTATTCTTGTTCCCTACCCACTCTTTTGTCTCTCTATGCTTTCATGTGGGTATTTCCCATTGTCTGTCTTCACGTTCTCTAATTTAATCCTCAACTATGTTCTGTTTGGTGTCCTATGCATTAATTTACTTCCTATTTTAAGATAGAATACTTTTTTACTTCTGCCGTCCCCATCTAATTATTTGTATAGATTCTGTGGTGACTTTATACTGTGTTAATTAAGTTAGGCTAAATTACTTTCCAAGAATTCTCTTCCTTAATTTTTTTTAATTCAAGTGGGCCACAAAAGACATTATTTGGGACATTGGGAAGGTAGATTTGAAGCAGTAGCCATACTGATTTATACTTGGAAAGTCATACAGTGATGTCAGGTATGCTGTCTCGTCTCATACACATTTTCACAGATCTATTGGTTTATTTCATTGGTTGTAGGCAGCAGCTAGGTCTTCAGCTTCTTCTCCTGTTTCAGTTTTTCTGAATTCTCAGCCAAATGTGTGTTCAAACTTTGCAAGACAGTTGCCCTCAAAGTCAGAGGCAATGAGAGACAGACAGGGGTTTTAGTCCATCCTTATTCCATGTGTCCGAGCGTATTCTTTTGGATTCCAGTCTGTCCTCGCTGTCCTGAACTTTATATCTGCCTTTCTTTCCCAAATGCTTAACCTTGTGGGCATGGAGCGAGCCCCAACATAAAAGACAAAGATCCCCCTGTAGTGAATTTTAACCAGCTCTCACAACTGTGTAATGACAAAACTTTATAATGAGTCAGATTATATTCATACACACACATATGTATCAATGTTTATATATAATATATGTATAATATATAAACATGACTGATTCAGTTTCTAATCTCCTGACAAAAATCTCCATTGCATCTTTTCTTTGCTATCATTTTTCTTTTCTTGTTCATAACAATCAGTGTTAGTCCTTATAACACCCATGTCTATATCACATTTAAATCTCTTTCTGTTGCCTGATTTTTCTCAGTTTTCAGACACATGGCGCTGTCTTTTGCCATGCCTAGAACTATTTTAATAAACAAACTGCACTGAATATGAATATTGAAGAGACCCCAGGTATTGTGACCTTGCATCAGAAAAGGCTTATTTTTCCCTCTGCTAGATCGACAGTGTAAAAGCTACCTTTAATCATTTAGGAACGGGACAATTTTAGGCTGGATTCAGGTTTTCATTAAACTAAACTAAAACTTAGTCTATCACTGATTTTCCTAGTCTTTAGTCCAGAGGCCTCCACTGCTTGCAATTAGAGCTTTCTGTATTTGCTAGGTCCACTTACCCGAGCAGGTCTTTGTCTTCTCTGCACTAGGAGGCTACAGAATTTTCACTTCTCCGTTTGTCACTTAGCTCTTTAGCCTCTATCTTGTATTCCTTCATATTTGGCATTGATTTTAACAGGGAGTCATTTCTGTCTTGAGGCTCCTCAAGCATCCAATTTATGACTCGGTCTCATCTAAGTGCCAGAATACCCACTGGTTTCTCTCTCCTCAACCGTTGCCCTCTGCCCAGGGAAAGCCATTTTCTAGCCTACCCCTGCAGGAATCTGCACAACCTCATAGGAAAAAATGCAGGTGAAAATCATCAGTACACCTTTCTGAGAGTCTCCCTTTTCGGTGATTTTAGCCTTGTTAGTCCTCATTATTTCTGTACTGTGTATATCTTTAAACAGATGGTTTTAAAATTTATTTTGCTTCTTAAAAATTATTCTTCTCAGCAGGTGAATTGGTCTGCCTCTACCCAAAACTAATCTACATGAAACAAAAATGCCTGTCAACACGTTATCATCTTATTTACGTCTTCCCAAATTTTTGTCAGTATACTGCTCTGATGTTAGGATGTCCAATTTTCCATGGCTTTTATTATGATGAGTTATAAGCTCATGTCAGCACTAATTTGAGAGGGAAGACAGGTTTACATGTACTTTCAGTGAGCCATTTGAAACTAAAAATGCCATACATTTTGAACCTTTGGCCCTATATTATAGTTATCTGATTATGTGTGTCTCTACTACTATATCATAAATTTCTGAAAGGTAAAGACAATAATTATCCATGTTCATGCTTGCCATAATACTTAGCATATGCAATCACATATTATAGGTGCTCATCGTTTACTTGTTAAATAAATTATGAAATAAATGAATAAATGACCTCATGATTTTCATGGTCAATGACTTTATTGGTATCTTTCACATCATGAATAGTATTGCTGTTAACAATCCAAAATACTGTGTATACTGGTAATACTAGAGAAACAGACAAACATTTTGTTTCTTTACAGAACCTGTTATATCCTATGCTCCTGAACAGAACTTAAACAATAGTAAAAAAAAAATATTTCTCCAACTTCTGGGATTTCTCAAAGAATTCTTTAAAATGAAGAACTTTAATCATCTGGTCCCTTTAGATTTTATAGTAGTTCAAGAAATGTATTTTTTAAATTCCTGATATATTTTTCTGTTCTCTCCTAAAACTCTATATTTCCCTTTAGAAAAGAAAAAAATCACATGAAAAAACTGAAGAGAAATACTACTTAACACAAAAGTCATACTTTTCAAAGATTATGTTTCCATTTCTACATAATATACTGTCATTATGAAATCATCAGTGCATTTTTTAGTTGGAAACAGGGCACTGAAAAGAAAATAAATATAAATGACTTTCTGAAAGTGACATCTCTTCCAATCTCAGAAAAAAATTAACGCTCTGAAATATTAATTGATCATAATGAGGAGGCCAAACTTTAGATAAACAGAGGAGCCAGGGAGCCTTTCCCAGAGGCCAGCAACTCACTGTGAAGGCACATGTGAACACTGGCTTAGAATTTAATTATTTTTTATTCTTGTTTATCCTATTATGGTTGTCCCAACTTTTCCCCCTTTGACCTCCTCTGTCCAGCACCCCCTCTGCTCCCACAGTCAATCCCCACACCATTGTCCATGTCCATGGACCATTCATACATGCTCTTTGACTACTCCCTTCCCCTTCTTTTCGACATTCCCATACCTCCCTCCCCTCACCTTTCTTCTGGCAGCTGTCAGTCTGTTCCCTGTTTCCATGTCCCTGGTTCTGTTTTGATTGTTAGTTTAGTTTGTTCATTGGATTCCTCTTATAAGTGAGATCATATGGTGTTTGTCTTTAACTGCCTGGCTTATTTCACTTAGCCTAATGCTCTCCAGTTCCATCTATGCTGTTGCAAAGGGTAGGAATTCCTTTTTTCTGCTGCATAATATTCCACTGTGTAAATCTACCACGATTTCTTAATCCACTCATCTACTGATGGGCACTTAAGCTGTTTCCAACACTTGGCTATTGTAAATAGCGCTGCTATGAACAAATGGGGTGCAGAAGTTCTTTTGAATTGGAGTTTCGGGATTCTAGGGCTTAGTCCCAGCAGTGGAATAGCTGGGTCAAAAAGCAGTTCCATTTTCAATTTTTTGAGCAAATTCCAAACTGTTTCCCACAGTGGCTGCACCAGTCTGCATTTCTACCAACAGTGTACTAGCATTCCCTTTTCTCCACAACCTCACCAACCCTTGTTGTTTGTTGATTTATTAATGATGGCCATTCTGACAGGTGTGAGGTGATATCTCATTGTGGTTTTAATTTGCATCTCTCTGAAGGCTAGTGATGCTGAGCATCTTTTCATATATCTATGGGCCCTCTGTGTGTCCTCCTTGGAGAAGTGTCTATTTGAGTCCTTTGCCCATTTTTAATTGGATTGTTTGTCTTTCTGGTGTTGAGTCATATGGGTTCTTTATATATTTTGGAGATTAAACCTAAGTCTGATGTATCATTGGCAAATCTGTTCTCCCATACAATCACTTCCCTTTTCATTTTGATGATGGTTCCTTTAGCCGTGCAGAACCTTTTTAGTTTGATGTAGTCCCATTGGTTTATTTTTTCTTTATTTCCCTTGCCCTAGGAGATATATTGGCAAAAATATTGCTGTGCGAGATAACTGAGTTTTAATGCCTATGTTTTCCGCTAGGACTTTTATGTTATCGTGACTTATATTTTAGTCTTTTATCCATTTTGAGTTTATTCTGGTGTATGGTGTAAGTTGGTGGTCTAGTTTCATTTTATTTTGCATGTACCAGTCCAGTTGTCCCCACACTATTTATCAAAGAAGTTATTTTTGCTCCATTTTATGCTTCTGCCCCCTTTGTCAAATATTAATTGACCAGAGAGACTTGGGTTTATTTTGCAGCTCTCTGTTCTGTTCCACTGATCTGTGTATCTATTCATATGCCAGTATCAGACTGTGTTTTATTACAGTGGCCTTATAGTATAGTTTGATATCAGGTATTGTGATCCCTCCAACATTGTTCTTCTTTCTCAAGATTGCTGTGGCTATTTGGGGTCTTTTTTGGTTCCATAAAACTTTTTGAACAGGTAAGAAGCCATTGGTATTTTAATAAAAATTACATTGAATCTATAGATTGCTTTGGGTAGTATGGACATTTTAATGATTTTAAATTGAAAAGTAAATAAAAATACTCTCTTTATCCATGATTCTGTCTCTGTTCTACTTGTTTGCTTAGTTTGTTTTTTAGATTCAGTTGTTGACAGATATGTATTTATTGCCATTTTATTGTTCATGTTTTATCTTCTTTTTCTTAATTAAGTCCCTTTAACATTGCATATAATAATGGTTTGGTGATGGTGAACTCCTTCAGTTTCTTCTTGTTGGGGAAGCTCTTTATCTTCCTTTTGATTCTAAATGATTTCTTTGCTGGGTAGAGCAACCTTGGCTGTAGGTCCCTGCTTTTCATGACTTTGAATATTTCTTGCCAATCCCTTCTACCCTGAGAAGTTTCGTCTGAGAAGTCATCTGACAGTCTTATGGGGAACTCCCCTGTAAGTAACTAATTGCTTTTCTCTTGCTGTTTTTAAGATTCCATCTTTATCTTTAACCTTCAGAATGGGTGAAAAGGTGAAGGTATTAAGAAGTAGGAATAGGCCCTGGCTGGTGTAGCTCAGTGGATTGAGCACTGGCCTGTGAACCAAAGGGTCACCAGTTCGATTCCCAGTCAGGGCACATGCCTGGGTTGCAAACCCGGTCCCTGGTCGGGGGGCACACAAAAAGCAACCACACATTGATATTTCTTTCCCTCTCTTTCTCCCTCCCTTCCCTGTCTAAAAATTAATAAAATCTTTTAAAAAAGAAGAAGTACAAACAGGTAGTTACAGAATAGCCATGGGAATGTAAAGTGCAGTATAGGAAATAGAGTAGCCAAAGAACTTATACACATGACCCATGGACATGGGCAATGGTGTGGGGATGGCCTGAGGGACTGGGGAGTGCTTGATGGAGAGGAGCAAAGAGGGGAAAATTGGGACAACCTCAATAGCATAATTATTAAAATATAATTTTAAAAAGTAAATAAAAATAGATTGTCAACTCAAAGAACTTCAACTAGGAGTATCATGCTTCTGTTTCTTTATAATTTTAGCACAGAGGAGGCAGAAATATAACTTTACTAGAGAAAAAAATTGCCACAAATCCTGGCTATTAGAAAGGAATTTCAAGAAGATCAGCCTCTGTCCTTTTCTTCCCAAACTCAGAATTAAGTTAAAGGTGTGGGTGACCCCATGAAGCCAATGATCAAATGGACAGTTGTTTTGGCAATATCCAACTCTGTCAAAAGAATCTTAATCTAATGTCTTGTTTCATAACTGGTACAGGATATACCATCATTATCTACAAACTTGGCAAACTTTTTGTCTTCATATTCTGGACTTCTCCTTTGACTTTACGCCTTAGTTTTCATTTTCCATGAGACTATTATGTACATACCTTGTTTCCAAGGAACAAAACAATTTTTTCAGCACAGTTTCTTCAAACACCAGACTTTCATTACCAGAGGCTTCAATGGACACCACTCTAGAGTGGGCCTAATGTGTTATGGGGTTACATATGGAAGAAGACTGTCAAGTTCTAAGCTGAACAGCAAATGCCGAAAACAATGACGAATTCAGTCACTGTGCAGTACTTCAGACGTTCAGAAAGACACCTGAGCTTTGTTCATCTTTATATTGTTTTCCGAAGTTGTCGGTACTGGACTAGGAATAGCAAAACTTGGAGGGATGAAAGCTCACCTTCGCTCCTTCTTCGCATGTCTTTTCAGGACACAGCACTTTCCATTCTATCCAGCATTTACCCTGTCCCTAAGGTTCACAAAACTCCCAGTTGTTTGCGAAGGACTAGGGGGCACACAACTTCCATTCCCAGGGCTGTTTATCAAGCAGTGGACTATAGAACCAAAGGGAGGCAAAATTATTTAGACACCTAAATGCTGTGGTTACAACTTCAAGTACTTTTTGCACCGAGGACTCTATAGCCCTTTCCTAATATTCATGCATGAAGCTCGTTAATAATTTTTTTCTCTCAGTAACTGAAGATGAATCTTTTAATTTGAAGTGGCCTTAATACTAAAGAGTCATGTCATTACTCTGGAATCCTTTAAGTTGTTTTTTCCCCCTCTCATCGACTCAGTGAGGTAGAAATTAAGGACAGCTCCCATTAGCTCTATATATTTCCTGAAGCATCTGCTCCTGGTTGCAAATTGACCCATCCTAAATATTTATTTATCTATAAATGCCATGGAGTCAACACTTCACTTTAGACTTCTTTTTTTCTTGCCCAAATACAAAATTTCTTTTAAGAGTTCTGTCAATAACATCATTTGCAATTTAAATTCTTTAAAAATATGATCCTTCCTGCTGTGTTTTTGAATACTTCCTTCATATTTAATTGCTGTAGACACTCTAGTTCCTAATTAAACTTTATTGTTTATGTTGCAGTCATTAATAGACATTAGAGAAAAAAAGTGGCTAGTTCTAGAAAATTTTTCTGACTGCTCATTCTAGTCTTAATCGTATTACTTTCCATAATCATAATGAACTCATGGGGCTGCGAGGAGGATGGGTAGAAAGTGAGACACAAAACAAGTACACAGTTCATGTTTTTGAGGATTTACTAGACATTTTGGGAGACAAGCTTGAATTGGACTTGAATTGAATTGGACTCCTTGATTTGTGGGGGAGATTAGCTTAGAAATAACATCTCAAACACTTGCAAGATAAATATCCTCACTTTTCAAGGCTCCTTTCTCCAGCACATCCTCAGGTTTTGCACTGGTGACAGAGAGGAGCATATATTGCATGCACAAAGCTTGCCTGATCCTCAAAGCCTTAAAAAGACTTTTATATTGAGAGAATGGAGACACTTGATGAATCTGATGGGTTTGGGTCATGGAGAGATTTGCTATGAACCATTGTACCAAGGTTGAAATACCCAAGGGGCTGACAAGCTTATTGCCCATTTCAGAGATTAAATGGTTTTGGAAAAATTTTCTCCCCTGGCAATTGTAATTGTGTCTGGGAAATAAGTGTTCATTCTGCTTGAGCACTGTGGTTTGAATGCTTCCTTCTATATTTTCTCCCAGTGGATTGATTCTAAAAAGGTTTGCTCAAGTTTCCCTGTACCAATGCAAATTAACCCATGAACTTGCTAACACCTCGCCCCAACCCCCAACACCCTTGCCGTGTCCCTTGCTAGTGAAAAATCAGAGACTGTCAAGTCTCTTTATCATGAATTGTTGTTGCAGCTGTTTGAAGGGAGGGCAGGGAGCTGAAAAATCTTCCAGGTTAATAATGTGGTTGTAGAAAAGGGACAAAACTACTGTTAGTAACCTCATGAGTCTTAAGCTGCCAGAGTAACACTCATCAGTAGGTAAAGTAGTCATTTAGTTGTTGGAACTTCCGAGGCATGTGGGAGGGCTCAATTGCCCCAAATAAACTGGGGTAAGGACAACATCTCAAGAAGAAGGAAGAGGGCACAAGCAGAAAAACAGAGGTTCATGACAGATTCTTTATTCCCTGACTTTGACCAGGGTCAACATTGCATATTACTCTGCTAATTGACCTTTTGGGTGATTTAGAGCATCCGTTTCTAGCCTGGATGGATAAAGGCCATTATATGTTAACATAGGCCACAACATATTCTTCTTTCATAGGCAGTCATTATCTAGAATTCCTCAGTTGGTTATTTTAAAAAGGCCTCAATAGCGTGCCTCAAAATTGAATCTGAGAATGTCAAAGAAACCTGGAGAGAGACAGTACTATTTGTTTCTGAGCATTTACTATATCCCTGGCTCTGTACTAAATCTGTAAGTGATTATCTTATTTAATCCTATAATAATTCTATGAGGTAGATTCTGGTATTATCCTGTAGAAACTGATACTCAGAGACTGAGCAACTTGCCTGAGGTCACACAGGTAGTAGTCAGCTCAATCAACTTGAACATAGGTCTTCCTGTTTCCACAGTTTGAGCCCTAACTATTGTCCTTTACTTCCTTCCCTTTAATTCTCAGTATGTTGAGAATGCAGGGTGAACTGATGCTAAAACGAGATGATTCTTTACTAACCAAAAATATGTACTCTATGTAGACCTGGATTGGGTCTTTTTTATGCTATTGTATTAATGGGGATCCCTTTTGCTAATTTTGCAAGTGTTGATTGTGGTTCCAAAGCACCCTAAAATGGTGTTTTTAGCCCTATTACCTTGTTTAGGAACCTTCCTGTCTCTACTTTATTAAATTGCCAGTGGTGTTCAGCATCCATGCCTGAGAAGAAGCAGAGGTAGTCCCAGCATATGAGTGAAAAAACCGTGGCCAAGAACATCTTTGTGCAGGTGACTGGTGGGCTTAGCCAGTATCACATCCTACCCCAGAAACAACTGATACCTAAATGGCCAGAGAGCATGAGGTAATCTATACTGAATATGCCAAAATCATACTAGATGCTAACATTAGGCATGTCCTTTTGGGGAAAAGTAGAAATTGGAATGGGCAACAGAACTTGGAATATAAGTATGGACATTTACAATTGGAAGCATATCTTAATCAATGGAAATGACCACTAATAAGGTCAAGTGACTGGTGTACAAGCATTTGAAGTTAAAGATGCAAGCTGATTACCGTTTTCTTACATTTTAAACTATCAGGAGTGAATAGTTATTTTTATATGGATACTGTACATTGTAAGTTTATGTGTCAAGGGCAAATCTCTACAAAGTCAGAGTCAGAGGATGTTCCTTTCTGTTCAATGCTCATGGGTCTCTATTATTCTTGGCTGCCCATGTTTCATTGCTTGGTTTATCCGATTCTTTACTCCCTTCCCTAGTCCACCAACTATTCAGATACCAGTTGGTAGAGAGATCAGAGACACATTCAGGAACCTTCCCTGTCTCACATGGATGTTGTAGGGATTAATGAACTAACATATTCTAAAATGATTTTAAAAGGTGAAGAGCTATATAAGTGTCAAGCATGATTAACTAGCAGCTACGTTATTAGGCACCTGAATATTATGCACCTTTTCTGAATTTCAGAAAATGGATGTACATATTCATTTTCCAAATCACTATTATTTGAATGATATTCAGGCACTCAAATAAAAGTCTAGCCCAATCCCAATTATCTCTAATTTTCTCGTATCAGTCATGTCGACCTTAAGAATGGCATATTTATGCAACTGTGAGTACGACAGACACAATCAGTGCATCAAGGAAAAGGCATGCAGTGTAATACAAAATATTAGTTGCCTTTCAATCTATACCCGTACTTCTAGCACAGGAAATTTTGAGGCCAGGTGTTTGGGAATGTGAACTCTGGCCCAGACTGCTTGGGACTGAACCCTCACTCCACTGCCAGTAAAGTGGCTTTAGGCAAATTACTTTACCTGTCTTTGCATTTGTTTATTTATCATGTAAAAACTGGGAACAATAGTAGTACCTGTTTCATAGTTCATACATCTAAGATGCTCAAGAAGTAGTTCCTGACATGCAGTAACTGCTCCTTAAATGTTAACTGTTATTACTAGAAATGTCACTAACACTGGCTTCAACAGGTCCCACCCGTGGATAGAGAAATAATAAACAGAATTGGTAGTTATTTTGTCAGGATTCGCACAGGACGTCTGGCAGTTTACAACACTTGTGTGCCTGCGTCCACAGAGATGGGTTCGTAAAGTGTTAGCTCGTATTTTTGCTCAGCAGGGTTTTGACCCCCCTTCTTCTGGTAATTCACTCTAGCCACTGCCTTTCACTCAAGGTGCAGGGTGGGCACGACCCCAGGCCCGGCTGTCACAGACGTCTCATCCTAAGGTCAACATGGGAACCAGCATGGCCAATGGGAGGCCTCTCCTGGCATACTAAAGAAAGACTTGATTTGAAAATGAAGAACAAACAGCTTTGCCTCTGGGATCATGATGCTAGAAGAATATGAAATTAAGGTTAAAAGTGACCTACTTTAGTTCATTCCAAGTGAGGAAGGTATGGCTGCAATGGGAGAATGAAACCAAGCAGAGCCCAGCTGAGCTGCGAGGTGGAGGAGGAAGTGTGTGCTGGTGGCTTTAATCTTAATCCCAGAATTTGAGGCCCAGGTCCCCACCCTTTTATTTGATCAGATAGCCCCATATCCCTTCCAGCCATGTGAGCTAATAAACTTAATTTTTGTGTTTCTCTTAAAATAGTTTGAATTGATTTTCTGTCTCTTGAAACATAGAGTCTTTAAAAGACAAATGTTATAATTCACCCATTTTATAGATAAGGGAATTGAGGCTCTGAGGGGTTTGTGACAGTCACATTACCAGTGATTTTCAGCACCAGAACTTCATTATCTATTTAATGACCCCAATGCGATAGCCCACTTACGAGAGCAAGGCTGAGGAATTTGGAGAGGGAGCTGGTTATTAATGAAAGGGACAGCAACGTTTTGGGACACTATCAGGTCATGGCTATCCACACAACTAATTTGTTCACTGGTTCATCAAATATTTGTTCAGTCACTAAGAAATAATATAAGGCAAGCTATTTAGGTAGAGGAAGTGAGGTATCTGTAGGTAGCCCTGGCTCTCCGGAGTAGCTGTCTGTCCTCAGCTGCTGTTGGCCTAGCAAGGGGTAGGAAGCCACGGAGCAAGCCTACCTGTATTTTTCAAGCTCCTATTCCAGTGAATAAAATGTGTGCAGAATATGTCCAACACTTGCACCTCTTAGAAAATTGATTATGGATCTTGCCCCTTCCTCAAAAACCAACCTTTTCCTTTATTAGCCTGTGTAAATATGAAATAACTTCTGAAGGGAAATAGGGATGGCATTTCATTTTCCTGACATGTTTGGAGGCAGCCTGGGGCAAGGTGGCAGTGAATCGGTAGACTTCCCAGGCCCGACACTAGGAGTTCATCAACTATGTACACTATTAATGGGCTTAAGCCATATGTTCCATAATGGCGTGTTTGCCAACATGGACTTGGGCTGCCTGGTTGTATGACAAAGCTGCCACGTCAGTTTCTTGATGTATAGAAACAGGCTCTGCTTAGCCAGCTGTAGAAATTTACCAAGGTCATTTTAAGAGTAATTTCCATTTTGTGTGCTTTTTTTCCCCCTCATTGACTGTAAGAGAATGTGATGTGCCTCATTACAATGTGATTCCAGGTGCATAACACAATAATGACCTTTATGCCAAAGACTGAAGTTCACGTAATTGATAAGATAGACTCCTAGCGATGTTGGGAGCCATTAGCTGGAGGCAGGAACCGTGTTAACTTTTTGACACGGGAGGTCAAGTGATCAAGGTGAAAGCCAGGATGCAGCCGTGTCTGGCACAGGAAAGAGGAAAACAGCTCGCCCAGCAGCATTGGGGTTCGCAGCCCTTCCTGTGAGAGTCCGCTGAGGGAAGGCTGGGGTGGGGGGGGATCACCGCAGGGACTGACAAGGGAGCAGCAGAGCCCAGGTCCACAGCAATGGGCTGGAGTGACGGGCCTCTCCCGGCAGGGGCTCTGTGGGAACCATCACCTCTGTTTCTTCTGATACGTCCTCACGGATTTCCTTTGCCTTGCTCTGACCCAAAATTATACCATTCCTATGAAGGCATTATTTCTTTTCTTTTCTGGATTCTAGATTGTTGGTGCTCAAGTGGGAAATGAGGGATTTGTTATGAAGTCTTTACAATAACTTAGAAAACTTGAGGACTCCATTTTCACCTACCCAGGGATAGGTTTCCTGGCCAAAACTGTCTCTGACTCCTGCTCTTTACTGAAAATAGCCAAACCAACCACGCCCTTCACTTGGTGAGTATGGCCTGTGTATTAACTGCCATTTTTAAACACACATTCACAAATGGCACCTAAACACACAGAGCTGCTGCAGCCCTCGGGGCCTTTCCCAGCGCAGCTCTGTCAGAGCTACTGACAGCCAGCTCTCGCTGTTCTTGCTCGCTCTCCTGATTTCGCTCCGACTGAGAATGTCCTGTTTGATATCTCCTACAAACTGCAAGAGCCTCAACCTAATGTAGAAAAATAGGCAATGAAATGGGAAAGTAAAATGTTACGTTACCTGAAACCTGAAGCTTGGGAAGGAAGGGAGGAAGGGAGGGAGGGAGGAAGGGAGGGAGGAAGAAAGGGAGGCAAAGAACCAGAATGAGAATGCATTTGGTCAGAAGGAAAGAGAAGTGAGACCTTGGGGATGTTAAGCATAGGGAACAAAATTACTAAAATGATAAATAAAATGTCTTGTGTGCTTGCTTATATCTCTGGAGTTATAAATGTCTCCATTTGACCATGGATTAATAGTTGTTTTGGAGGGGCCTATTGTGTGTGCTTATCCACGTTTGATTTCCAGTTTCTAGCTCAACCAGGGACAGAGGCTCTTATGTTCCACTGCTTGTAGACGAATAATGTCTTTTTAAAATATTGCCAATTCTGCTGTCATTTCAGGACCCCAGAGACTCTGCTTATTAGAATAGCAGGTGAAGGAAGAAATGAGTTGGGCATAGAGGTGGCAGGGGTTAATTTCATATTTGTCACAAGATCTTGCATGATTTCCCTAAAAGATATTTAATTTCCACTGGGCATAATGACTTGCAGCTGCTGGAATATGCTATATACTAGTGGTGAGTTCTTGTCTTCGGAGATTCTTGCAAGTCGTTATTTAAAAATAGAGATCCGGGAGTTACAGCTGGCTAATTAATCTACCCCTAAGGAAAGCTAAGCAAGTGACCCACTTAACTGTTTTCAGGAACCACAGCTACACTGAAACAAACTTTCAAAAATGTGCTACACAAAGAACCAAAGTAATATATTCCTGGGGAATTTCTGTCCGTTTCTCTTTTTCATCTCCCTTTCCCACCGACACCACTGACACCACTAACTTGGACCCTTATCCATACACATGTGAGCTCCTAGATGCTTCACCGCCTGGGTCTTCTTCCCAAAGAGGCTGGCAGGCTCCCCTCCATCTCTTTTCTCTGGGTCACTCATCTGCTCAAGAAATGCCCCCTTAGTCCGTGTTTTCTACCACGTCAGCTCTCACACCTCTGCCTGATTTCTGGGGGTTCTCCTAAGAGACCCAAGACACACGCAGCCCATAATTCCCCTACTCCTCCCCAAGCACTTTCCTGTCCTGGCATTACGGTCCCTTCCCTCTCATACTGTCCCCTCGCCCAGATCACCTTTTCCATTCCTCTCTCAACCCAAAAAGTCTATACATTGTATAAAACTCACTGTGCCTACCCCAACCTACCTCGAGGGGTTAGGTTGGTTTTTTTTTGGACTTGGTGGCAAAAAGTTGACATAATCAGGTCATGACTCATTTTCATCATTGGTCTGCGAGGGCCCTGATCTTATTTTTAAGTTAATCAATCAATTAGTATATTTATTACATTTATTTCTCTTCCCTCTCCCCTCGCTGCATAGGTATGCGTTCTGTTTTATGTTCGTCTTCTTGTAGCATACGTCTTTGTCAATCATTATTGTTGAATGTGGATGGATGTTGATGTACACGTATGACAGGTGTTACACGCCGTGTTTCTCACTTTATTAACTCAGCCCAATACCTTTGGATTCTGTCTGTGTCAGCTTCACACATACTGTGAGTGGGCAACCATCTCCTTTACCTCTGCACTCACTCCGTGATGTGCGCACCCAGAATCCCCCCACTGTCTGAATCCTCCCTTCCCTGAAATCCTTCATATTCATTTAGCATATAAATGGGCTCTTCACTGTATGCTATTTTGTGTTTTTCTGAGTTTCATGTTTTTCCCTCATCTTTTACGAAACTCCTTGGAGATCAGGGACTGTCTCTTGGTAGTCTTCCTCCCCCCACTCCACCCATCCCCACCGCTGCTCAGTAAATGTTTGTTTATTTAGTGGGCTGAACAGCGTGACTTCGTGAAGGTAGGTATTTTCTCTGTTCCATCTCATATCCCCAGTCTCTAAAATGACGCCTGGCATGTTGTAGGTGATCAGGAAGTACGTTTGAAGCAAATGGGTATCTCATCTTTCACAAGAGAAAAGAAATTTGGAAGGGTAGGATATTACAGAGATCAGGATACTATGTTCTAGTTTCTAATCTGTCACCAGCTATGTGTGTGACACACGGCATGTCAGATATAGCTTCGCTATATCTTGTTTAAACCGAATGATTTCTTGGATCCTTGTCTACTCTCACTTGCTCAAGTTCCGTGACTTCACTAACAATTTTCAACATGAAGTAAGAAAGTCTCCAGTATGAAATTATCTCTGTGGAATAGAGTAATCGTACTGAAGGCGGTAGAGCATGGGGGAGGTGGCCTTGGGTAGGGGGAGGGCATGTTCCATGGGTTCCGATCTTAGGCTCCCGGAGTGATTGGGAGGACGAAATGATTATTACATGTAAAGTTCTTAGAAGAGTATCTGTCAAATAACGTAAGTGCCACTGTTATTTTCATAAATGTATAAATGCCTACTAGTCCTTGTGGCAAGCTCTTGGCTGGCATTTGGAAGTCCGCTCTTCATACTGACATGCACTGCTGAGATGAGCAGTTTTCTCTTATGGGACAATAGTCAGCAGATAACAGTCTGCTTTCTTTTAGGCCCAAACTGTTGTCAACAGGCAGGTTCTAGTTTTCATGGCTTTTGTAAAGTGGAGCAAGAGAATATTATCTTTCAGAATCATGTAGCAGCCAAATAAGATGTTGGGACAAGATTCCTGAGTTCTGTATTGCTATCTATCTATCAAAAAAAAATGTTCCTTCTATGTTCCCGAAGAGCAGTCACTTAGAAATGGAAACAATATCAATTTATTAATATCTTAAGCAGATAATATTTTTCTTTTTAGTAGGGAAGTAGTAACTAAATAATCTAATTTGCTTTCTCTTATCTGGAGGGAAGTGAATTCAAATATTGGGCCAACTGTGATTAAAATTCCAAACAACATTTAAAGTGTGAGCTTGTGCGTTGCTGTAAGGCTTCTTTTCTCTAGGTCAAGAGGTAAAGCTATTTGTCTTAAAGAAAAAACAGAAAATGGTATTGGTAATGGGCTCCAGGTTTTATAGCTTAACTATATTTGTTTCATGAGCAAAAATAGCATTTGGTAACTATTTTATTCTATTATTTTACTGGGCAAAAAGTCTCAAACAGCATTTCAGTTTAATACTTTTACATACAAAATCTAATTTGTGAATTCATCTGCTGCCTGAAAGTTAAAAAGAAATCAGGTACAAACACAAAATTAGAACTGGAGACTCCATATGGACTAGAAGTTTGGAGGCCAAGAAAGGATTAAAACTTCTACTCAGTAGGTTGGAGAAATAGGTAGGCTAAATGTTGAATTAGCGACAACAGCATAGGAAAATGAACTGGCTTTTTGGAGCTCAGAAACACTGGAGTGAACTCTAAGACCTACATGTTAAATGGGGATTTTTAAACAAAAAGAAAAGAACTCCTTGGGGTTTTTTTTGTTGTTGTTGTTATTGTTGTTGTTTTTTACTCGTGAACTTACTTTGGGAGACCCATAGTTTTCAATTAAGAGAAAGATGGGCTGTGTTCCATAAATGTCTTTCTGTGTTGTGTTTCTCAGGTAGTGCTCAGCTAAAACTGCCATTGACTTCCATGTGCGATACACTGAAATAAACTATGCATTTTGAATAACTAGAGAGGACTGTGTTGAGGATTAAAGGAGATATTATACGGGAAGGCTTTGAAAAATCTAAAGTCCTATACACGTATTTATTTCTGCTACTATTGCATTCAGTAAAAATCAGAAGTGTGCCTTGTGTGTACTAGGAATTGCTTTAGGCACTGAGGATTTAGAGAAATAATAATACTGATCTTTGACCTTCAGGATTTAGAAATACATTAGGGAAACAGACATATTAACAGAGAAGGTCAGTGTATTGTGGTAAGTGCAAGGGTAGAGCTAGGCCAGGTGTTTGGGAACATAGAAGGGGATTCCTGACCGCTTTCAGAGTCTGGGAGGTGAGAGGAAGTTGGGGAGAGGAGAGGAGGGGAGTCCTGTGGGGCAGGGAGGGATGGCTTGAATATAGCCTTGAGGTGAAATATAGTGTGGTATATCCCAAGTCAGTACAGGGATCTGTATGACTAGAGCTTAAAAACAGCAAACACAGAATAGCAAAACAACAAGTCTCCAGAGCTCAGATTATAGAAGGCCTGTCTATTGTGTTAAAGATTCAGGTTTTATCCTGCCAGTGATGGGAACCCAATGATGCCAGGCATATCGTGGTCACTCTGGAGATGTATGGAGGGTAGATTTGAAGGTCAGCGAGGAGAATATCGCTACCGTACAGATGGAAAATAGTAGAGTGGGTGGGAGTTGGGTAGAATCAAGAGGACAAACGTGAAAAATAGTGAAGAAGAGCAGTGCATGGTGATTAATTTTATGAGAGTTGGTGAGAAGAGCCTCAACTTATAGTTTGACTGGTTAGGTTATTTGCAATACATTATATATACAGAACACTGAATAAGAATCAGATGTAGGGGATAAAACATATGTTCATTTCTTTGTCCATGTTCATCTTAAGGTTTCTGTGAGACATGTGAGTGAGGATATCCAGGAAGCCCTGAGTTTGGAACAACAGATCTGGGTGAGAAATTCACTCTGTAAGTCAAAGCATATATGTAAGCGGTAGTTAAAACCCTCAGAGAAGAGAGGCCAGGACAAAAGCCTGGGGCACCAGCTTTCTGAGGGTGAGCCAAAGACAAAGCCAAAAAAGACACCTGGAGAGGACAGTGACATGCTAGAAAGGGGCACGATTCAGTGCCATGTCACAGAGACCAGAGGAACAGAGGTTTGGGAGAGCAGTGGGGTCCCAAGTGAAACGAAAGCAATGAAATCCACTACAGGGACTTGAAAAGCACCCCCTAACTTTAGAAAGCAGTGACTGTAGGTGCCTTCCTCAGAGCAGTCTCCCTGTAGGAGCGGCAACAGAAACCCAGCTGCGTTAGCCGAGGAGTGAATTTGGAGAAACGAGCACAGACTTTTTCTCTACAGAGAATTTTGGATGAAAGAGAGAGGGATAGGATGGCTGCTAGAGGCAGCGCAGGGTCAGGAGGAGGTTGTTTTAAGAGAAGAGAAATTTAAGTACTATTGGAGGCTGAAGAGGAGAAACCAAAAGTAGAAAAAGTAAAACTGCACGGCAAAAATTAACGTAGCATGTTCCCAGATGGGAGAGGTGGAGGGGATGGAATTTATAGGAAGAGTTGGCTTTAAGCATAAAGGACTGAAACTCTCAAACCTCTGAGTGTGGAAGGATGAATGGAAGGCAGAGGGAGTGGGGGCCTGGGATGGGGAAGGAGAAGCGGATCATGCTTCACAAGTTCAGAACAAAGGTTAGTATTTACTCATTACCCCAAGGACCAGGTACAATGAGGTAGCAGGTGAAACAGTCTTCAGAAGTCTGGCCCCATCCTTCCCAGGGTTGCTCTCGCACCCGCCTTTAAAGCACCCCCTCAGGACCCTCACTTCTTATGTTGCTCCTCCCTCACCTCCATAAAGAAGCTTTTATCCAGTGGTTCTGCATTCCCCACATACATACTGTCTAATCCCCTTAAAATAACCACTGATTGTCTGCATTCAAATGTATTACAAACTATTTCATTCAAAGAGATAAATACCTGATTCCCAGATACTGGCCCAACCTTCCCAGCAGCTTTGCCT
The DNA here is from genome assembly GCF_022682495.2 of Desmodus rotundus. NCBI lineage: Eukaryota > Metazoa > Chordata > Mammalia > Chiroptera > Phyllostomidae > Desmodus > Desmodus rotundus. The sequence continues at coordinate 54,507,008 of NC_071389.1, forward strand.
TTTAAACGGGCACCTGGCTTTTCAGTGGCCTGGCCTTGCTAGACCTGACCATTCTGTCCAGCCTGTCTTCCCACAGTCCACCAACAGGCACCCTCTGCTCTAGCCACACCTCCTCAGACAGTGAAGTGCAGGCTATAGAAAGCAAATGGTTGGAAGAGCAGGTAGGAGAGTGAAGATTGTCTGAGGCGTCCCCATTGTCATAGCTAACAGAGGAATGCCGCCCGCAGCTCTGTAAAAAAGGCACTGCGGCCCCTCCTAGGGCATTTTAATACATGTTACCACCCCTCGCTAGGAGTTTTAAGCTACAGATTGGAGGTACTATTATTCTCTTCTTCTGTCTTAACAGAAAGTTAGGAAAATTTAAATTAGTGCCACATTTTTAAAATTAGGCTTTAGTGCCATTTTCTCCTTAGTATTACAATCATAGAAGCAATGCCTATTATTTTTCTCCTTAAAATATAGTGTTTTCCATTATGTATAAAGAGTTTCCAAATGAATACAATAAAAATATACTCACAGGAGCTCCTTGGGCTCAGTATCACACGTGATGCCTGAACCCGGATGTACCGGCTGGGCCCATGCGGATAGAATGGCTGTGCGCGTAATGGAAATACCCCAGAGGCTCTGATCCGCACTGAGTCTGGACCTAGCATGGACAAGTTTATGGTTAGGGGCACTGGTTTTGGAGTCAAACTGATTTTCTCCCTGATTACCTCTTAGAAACTGTGAAACACTATATCTCATAGAGTTGCGGTGAGGATTAAGTGTGATCATGCATTTAAAGGATTGTAGCTTCATTGCTAGTACATAGTAAGTTCTCAATAAATGGAGGCTTCTACTGAATTATTACTATCCATAATTCATGCTCTAATTCAAGTAACTGCCCGGTTTAACTAGCTCCAGGGAGAGGCGAGGCTGCTTTCTCATGCAGCCTCAGCTACGTGGCTACAAAATAGTGAGTTTCATTTACAGCTGGGCACACATCCTTGCTTGGCTCTCATCGCCAGTGCCTACTCTTTGTAGTCCATTAGTGCTGTCAGCCACTTAGGGTAATCATCTCCCTAAGAACAAATGTGCTTATACTCAGTGGCATCCACTGTCATGCAACTAATTTTTTCCAATAATATTCATCTAGTAGATAGGCACAGTATAAATGAGAGCCATCATGATAAGCTACCTCCTGTTTGCTCATTTTGAGAACACTCATTAAGGACAGTAGTCCTCAGTGTTAATGAAATGATACAATTTAATTAAAGAATTACGGTTACACACACTAGTGCTAGAATGAGAGGAATTGCTACCTAACAGGTAACGTCACTGTCTGCACCTTGCTGTTGCCCTCCTTCAGGAAGCTTCCCACCTGGTCCAGATCCCATCCTTTCTTTGGGTCCATTTTGGAATCCAGCTATCTTAAAGCTGATAGAAGCCTCAGCTTTAAATAGCTTGCTTTTCTGCAGAACAACTCACGTCTGAAAAAGTTGATAATGATTTCAGGATTTTTTTTAATTGAGTTTTTAATTACAACACAGATAGCAAATATCCCATTCATATTAATTTTGACAAAGAGGACAAGCAATTCCATAGTCTTTGGAGATAATTTGACAAGTGTGGAAGCTTACAGTTAAGTAGCAACCGCTTTGCTTTTGGACAGGAGCATCTGACAACCACTCACGGGGGAGATCAGGATTCGGAGCGTCTACATCTCAATAAATTATGTGATAGAATAATCCAAGCACTAAACACAAGCTGCCACTGAGAAGATAAATCTGATTGCCTGGCTTAGAATCTTGCTTTTCTAATTTATAGTCTACATGTTTTGAATTAGGATACTATATAGCCAATTAGTGTATGAACAAGGTTTTGCCATAAATAAATTTTTTCCATCTTTAGACTTTATCAGTACCTCAGTTAAAATATGCAAATAAATTTTTATAAAATGCAAAGCTTAAACTGAAGATAGATACTATGTTTCTTTACTCTTACTATTTTTTGATAGTTACCTGAGAGTTCCAGAGCTTCAGAAGTAGAATTAGACCACAGAAATTGATTCACCTCAAAGATCAGAGAATCAATCTAACATTAGCTGGTCCCTACTAGCACTTGCAAAAGCTTTCAAAAGCTGTGTACTTACTTTATTAAAATAACCAGAGGCCCAAGCTAATGTATCGTTTAAACCACAGAATAGTAGTTTTCAGAACTTTAGATTTCAGAGACCAGGAAAAAATAGTCTCCTTAATTGCAATCCTACAAGGGTTGTCACCTCTTTATTTTACCAAGTAAAGATGTTTAATACTTTTTCTTTTTCATTCATTTGTTAATTTGTGAACATTTATTGAGCACATACTATCTGCAGATGTTAAATTATGCCCTGCAATGAAAAACAAAGCCAGATACAATCTATGCCCTCAAGTATCTTATGGGCTGGTGGGTAGACAGTTATTAATCAATTACACTAATATATAGAAAATTCACATTAAGATAAATGCTATGAAGGAAATGAACATGGTTCTCAGAGAGCATGTAACACATTGATTTGATATGAACAGAAAGAGTCACAGAATTCTTCCTCTTAAAAATTATTGCTTAGGCCCTCACTGGTATTGCTAAGTGGACTGAGTGCCAACTTGCCAACCAAAGGATCATCAGTTTGATTCCCAGTCAGGGCATATGCCTGGGTTGTGGACCAGGTCCCCAGTAGGGGGTGAACGGGAGGCAACCACAGTTGATGTTTCTCTCCCTCTCTTTCTCCCTCCTTTCTCCTCTGTCTAAAAATAAATAAATAAAATCTTTTTAAAAAATTTGTGCTTGGACTTCTGAGGTCTTAGACTATACAGGACCTTGCAGGCCATGGTAAGGATTTTGAACTTTATGCTAAGAGTAATAGAAAGCAATTAAAGAATACTAAGCATGATATGTGTTTTTAAAAGATTCCTCTGGATGCTTTTGCAGAATGGATTGAGGGAAGCAGGTGTGGCAGAAGTGAGATCAGTTAGGACAAAATTTCAGGGATGTAGCTCTGATTAGTGTGATGGCCATGGCAATGGTCAGTAGTGGGATTTGAATCATATTTTGAACTAGAATTGCTGAGACTCATTGACAGGTGAGGAGCTGGAGGGAGGAAGAGAGAGGTATCAACGGTGGCTCCTACGTTCCTGGTTTGAAGAGCTGGGCATTTAGTATACCGTTTACTGAGATAGGAAGACCAGGGAGGAAAAGGTTGAGGCAGAAAGAAATAATCAAGGGTCCCTTTTTGTGCTTGTTAAATGTAAAATACCTGTGAGATATCCAAGGCAGGCAGATTTGTGATTCAGAAGTTTAGAGGAGTATTTTGCTACTAGATATACATTTAGGAGATATCAGCATTTGAATGGTATGAAAGTCATGGGAGTAGATAAGGTTTCACAGAAATAAGCATTATGAAACAGAATATTTTGAGGCTGATACAACAGGGGAAATCTTCAGAGCATCTTTCTGTAAAGGGATGACATTTTAACACCCACAAAATAGAAAGAACAAAATATCAGCCCGTTAAGGTAAGGACATTTAGTTGCATAAAATCTCTCCATTGTCCTTACTCCCGTTTTGCTGCAGATCAGGACTCTGTCCCGGAGCAGCGGTTGCAAACCACTGGCCCAGAGTTTCTGCAACTGCCTGAGGTGGAAGTGACCTCATTTTCATAACAGAAGGTCTTATCCACACCCAGCTTCACCAGGTCTCTTAGACTCTCCAAGCAAAAGACACATCTTGGGGTTCTGGATCAAAGTAGTACAGGGTTGAAACTCACAAAGTAGTAACACAAGATCCTACAATAGGACGTGAGTTCCCTCCTATCCTGAAACACAAAGTCAGTTGCCTTCTCAGTACTTTAAGTTGCAAAGAACTACTGTTTTAACAATATTGAGTCTTTCAATTCCTGACCACAAGACATCTCTTTATTTGTTCAGCTCTTCTCCTACATGAGAGGACTGACTGCGTTGCATGTTGTAGTGTAGTTATTTGTGTGCATCAGGGTCAATCACCACTTGCATAGCTGTCCCCTCCTCCCACCCATCACGGTGTTAGCATCTGTCACAGTATTTTCTACTGGACCTAGTAAAGGTTTCTGAATCAGCCTATCACAGTGTCCCCGACGGCCTTGACCAATCGGATTCAATGTGGGAGATGATAATAATAATAGCAGTAATAACCATTTTATCCTTATAACTATGATTGTTAATAATAACATCCTTAAGACTTTGTGTCCTTCACTGCACTAGGCATTGTCTGTAACTCATCTTATATGAACCCTGCCAACAACTTAGAAGGTTGATGCCATTTTGTAGATGAAGTAAGTGAGACTGAAAGACTGACATCCCAGGAGTATATTTCATAACTGTTTTTACATTGTACTGGAATCATATGCCATTATCTGCTACAAAGGAAACTCATGGGGACTCTGTACTTTTCCTATTTGAAATCTCAGCACCAACAGTTCTGGACACATTTAAGGTGCTTATTAAATGTTGAAGATCGTATATACTTTATAGCCATAGAAGAAGCCATTTGAAGGGCAATGATTATGTCTTCATGATTTGCAATCTCTCACAGTACCTAGTGCAACCCTCAGTAAATATTTGGAAGGTTGAGAATGTGGGTTTTAATGTGGCTGAAAAACTCCTGTAAAATCAGAAGGTCCTGAAAGGGGCTGCTGGTGGATGGATCACTAATGAAGGAGGATTAAGAAGATGTGCCGCCTCACATGCTGTTTTTGCAACTGCGGGTCTGACTCTTATTTAAGCATTCTTATTCATGACCTGCGTGGAAAAAAAGGAAGAAGCTGCTCATTTTTGGCATTCACTAATGATTCCAATTTGGAAAGTATTGCGAGCAGCTCAGGCAACAGAAATAAAATGCAAACGACCTTTGAGACTGGAGGTATACAGGCTGGGAATAATAACTTTGTGCTCATTTGAAAAAGGCAAGGCAGTGAATACACCTAGGGGAAGAGAATCCAAACACAGAGCTGTTCTCTGGGAAGCAGACGCCAGAGCGCAGCGATGCCAAAGTAGGCCCAGGGGGCACAGTGGTCTGCAAATTAAATCAGGCCAGCCAGGCAGCCTGGCAGGATGAAAGGGAAGTCCAGGTTGAGGCTGCCTGTGCAGAAGGGCGCGGGATAACAGTTCCTCTGTGGACATTTCTAGCTGAGCAGCACCTGGCACCACACATTGTGCTCCCACCACCTCATTACTAGGGAAGCTCAGGCAATTTGGAAGGAGTGCAGAGAATAGCAACAAGGGTGAATGAATTCAGCCTGAGGAAAGGACAGGGATAAAAGATTAAAAGGATTAGAAGCCATAGTTTAGCCGCAGAAAGCTAAGGAGAACAGGACGGGGAGGCCCAGAAACTAATAATAAATATCCAGGTCTTCTCTAAAATAGCCAAGTGGAAACTTGCAGAATACCCATCAAATTAGGGCTCTTCAGATGAAAATGAACATTTTCTTCCAAGCTATGGGCTTCTTGCCTGAACCAGCACTCTGCCTTCCCAGGTGCTCAGTAAATACTACCTTATAAAGTAACCTTTGTTTGCCAAGACTGTGAGCTCTAGGAAATAAGCCAGTAGGAAGCACATTAGAAAATCAGCCAACCCTGTCCTTAGTGCCCAGTGAAGACAGGATTAAAGGAGCTAGATTTTTCTTGTGTTGTTCAAGTCACTCCTTCAACAATGAAGTGACCTCTTTCCATTTAGATAAATACAAAACAAAATAGAAACCTTTATAGCACAGGGAATGCCTAGGTCACAGTTGGGTGGCCTCCACCTAAACCCTATCATTGCAATTTACTTTATGTCAAGGGGACTGGTGAAGTGCTCAGTTTCCCCTCCTAGGCAGTGAAGGAAGTGGTAGAGAAAGCTGTCCCTCTGGACAAAAGGTGGACTTGGTGTACTTCACTTTTAAAAGATCAAACAAAAATACTCGAGTAGATGGGTTCGAGGTTAATTCTTTGTTGTATAGAAAAGGGTCTGAAAACAGCAACTGCCCTGGGTGCTATTGCGTTCATCTTTGTTTACAGATCATAGCTACACTGTTCTTAACCTGCAACCTGAGAAAGACAGGCAGATAGTCAGATTCCAGCTGGTTGCAAAGCAGTCACACTCCTGTTCACCAGCTCCAGGCTCAGTGGGCTTCCTTGAGCTCCTCAAACACGCCAGCCCCATGAAGCGCACCCTTCCCCCTGAAGCGTGCCCTTCTCTCTAAAAGGTGCTCTTCCCTCCTCAGCTGCTCACGTGTTCCCTCCCACTTCCTTGACTGATTTCTGCTTTCTGCAGGACTGGCTTCCTCTCATTCCTCTCCTCTCAAGTCAAATGTCACCTCTCCTAGAATGTATCTGGAGTGATTTGGGCTGCAAATAAGAAGAAATCTTTTAATTGTGGTACAAGCCAGTAGATATTAATAACCTGCTTTAAAAAAGTTTGGAGTAAATGGTCCAGGGCTGATACCCCAGCTCAACCATGTCACCCAGGACCCAGGAGCCTCTTCCGTACCCCCACCCCCCAGGGCATATTGCTTCCATCATCATTATCTCAAGATGTCTGTTTTACACACACACACCCATCACATTAGTGCCGCAGGCAGAATGTCATGGAGGAGTTAAGGGAGAAGAAAGGCTTTCTTCAGTGAGGCTTTGCTTTTTCATTCAGGAAGGACCACCATCCCCAGAGACTCCTAACTGTATCTAATTAGTTAGAACTGCGTCACATGCCAGGCAGTCTGGAAAATCATGATTAGCTTCCCAACCTCTGGAGTTGAAGAAGGCAAGGGATAATGGGGGGTATAAATAGGTCTCAGGCAGTCAGACCTCAGTGTCTGCTGTGGTATGTGCCCCCTGCACACCACCCTACACCCCAGTTATCCTCGGTCGTGGTCCCCTACTTCTTCTCCTCATGATATTTATCGTGGTCTGAGATGTACATTTATAATCCCACTAGAATAGATGCATACACTCATGGCTGGCTCTCTCACCACCGTATCACAGGAACCTAGCTTTGTGCCTGACCAATGGCAGGTACTTAATAAGTATTGCTTAATTCACGGGCTGGTTGATGGCTGGAAGACAGCTACATCTGAATTATGATATAATCACAGCCTCCTGGGAATAAAATAGGATCTGGCTATCAAAGTCTGATACACATAGCTCCTATTTATTTGTTACAAACTATTTTATATATAAAAAGCTGCATATTTATGAAATAAAATAATGAACATTCAAATACACACCACTCAGCATATCAGATTTGCAGATTTTTGCCAGAGGCCTTGTGGTCTTGCTGACGTTGTTGAATTTAAGAATCAAAATAGATACAGTTGAAATCCGTGTCCCTTTCCCTGGCTCCATGTCCCTGCTCTTGCCTTTCTCTCGCTGAGGCAACCACTACCATGAATTTGGGTTTATTAATCTAGTATGTGTTTCTAACTATCTAAATACATATCCATAAGCAAGGGGTGTTATTTTGTATGTTTTCAAGTTGCATATAAGTCTTTTATATAATCACTACACAAATTATATAATTACTAAAATATTACTTTCCAATCTTTTTCATCTCTCTCATTACTGATTGTTTAACCATATTTGTGTGTAGTGCTTTATTATATAACTGTGCAGTAACAATTTAGTTACCCATTTTTCTCTCGATAAACATTCTGACTGATTGTTTATAGTCTTTTTCTGTTACAAATAATGCTACATGCAATTAACATTCTTCTACATATTTGTTTGTCACATGTATGAGGGTTTTTTAGTCTAAAGTATATATCTAGAAATAAAGTTACAGGGTGAAGGAGGCATATTTCTTCAATTTTCTTTGCTTTCACCAAAGTGTTGTACAAAATATTGCACCGATTGAAATTCCCACAGGCGGTGGATGAGAGAAACTCTTTCTGTATTTAACACTGGGTATCATACTCTGATTTTTCTTACTCCATTGGTATGAAATTATATCACATTCCTGCCCAGTTCATGAATTGATGAATAAAAAACCTACTAGATCAAAAAAAAATTATATCACCTTGTTTTATTTTGTATTTTCCTGACAACAGGGAAGGTTAAGGATCTTTCACTAGGTATGTTGGCCAATCAGGTTTCCTTTTATGAAAATTGCCTATTCATATGCATTGCCCCTTTTAGGGGAACAAGAAGTTGTTTTTTCTTATTGTTTTGTAAAGTTCTTTATATCTTGTGGGCTGCAATTTTTTCTTATTAACACACATTGCAAATATCTTTTCCCACACTATTGCTTAACTATTTATGTTGTTTATAATGTTGCTTTGTGAATACGATTATTAAGTTTTAATATAGTAAAATCAATCAACATATGACTTTGTGATATGTGCTTCTTATTTTACATAAGAAATCCTTCTCTACCTCCAAAACCTTAAAAATATCTTCCCATTATTTTCTTTTTTAAACATTAAAGTTTTGCTTTCCACAATTAGTCCAGCTGGAATTATTTTCATGTAACATGAAGGAATCTAGTTTTATTTTATTTTTTTCCAAATGAATAATTAGTAATTTCAGCCACATTATTGAATGCTCCAATTTTTAGGCATTAATTGATATCAAGTTTCCACTCCCAGCAGGCCACCAGAGCGTCGGCGAAATTAGCACATGGGGGGAGTACAGGACCTCAGGAGCCGCCCTGCGTGGCTCTGAGTGCTGACCCTACCAGTGCCTGGCCCCGGCGCTGTCAGAGAGACCCCCGTCTCTCTGTGCCCCAGTTTCTTTCTGGTCTGTGAAATGATGACGATGATTGTACCAAACTCATAATGAATTTAAAAATTTTACCTGGCGTATAAATGTTCAATAGAAGTTAGCTGCTATTATTTTTAGTTGCAGTATCAGTATTGTTCTTACCAATTGTGATATCTGATAGGTTAGGGCCCAACCTAACCTATCTTTTCTTCTTCAAAATTGCCTTAACAACTATTGACCTTTTGCTCTTTCAAATGAATTTCAAGATTGGCTTATAATGTCTCATGAAAAAGCCTGTTGAAATTTGAATGTCATTGCATTGAGTGAATTAGGGTTTTCTAATCCATAAATTTGGTATACCTCTTTGTCTAGCCTGTCCTTTTATGTCAATCAGAAGTTAATTTTGTAATTTATTCCACAAAGGTCAGTGCATCTCTGTTGGATTTATTCTAAGTATGTTTTAGTTTGTCGATATTGTAAATGAGGTACTTTTGTATATCATTATTACTACTGCGTAAAAATACTATTATTTTCATGTTGATCCTGTATGTAGCCACCTTGCTGAACAATTATTAATTCTAATGGTTTGTAGATTTTTATAGATTATTTATAAACAGACTGATCATTTACACAAAAATACTGCTTTTTTCCATCTTTCTAATATGTAACTTTTTCTTTTTCGATCTTATTGTGTTGACTGAGACTTCCTGCAGCATGAAGCGGGGTAGTGATAGCAGGCTTCCTTGTCTTAGGCTAACTGTAATGTCAACATTGTTAAGTTTCATTAAGTTTGACTTTTGATAGATAATAATTGTCAAATTTAGGAAGTTCCCTTTATGTCTAATTTACTAAGAGCTTAAACATAAATGATTGTTAAAATTAATTACTTTCTTGACATGTATTGAGTTTATCATGGATTATTTAATCTTTGATCTGTTAATATTGTGTAATGTATTAATAGATCTTTCTAATGTTGAAACATTATTTCATTCCCAAGATAATGTATTCTGGTGTTTCAAAGAAACACCTGGGTCTTTCCCTTAAGGTTTTTAAGCAATTAGTCTTTTGATTTGACTTCTCATAAGTTTCTTTTTTTTCATTATTATTTTTAAAGATTTTATTTATTTATTTTTAGACAGAGGGGAAGGGAGGGAGAAAGTGAGGGAGAGAAACATCAATGTGTGTTTGCCTCTCGCGTGCCCCCTCCTGGGGATCTGGCCTGTAACCCAGCCATGTGCCCTGACTGGGATTCAAACCGGCGATCCTTTGGTTCACAGGCCCACACTCAATCCATTGAGCTACACAAGCCAGGTCTAACTTCATATAAGTTTCTTTTTCTTAGGCCTTGGTGTGTTTAGTTCATGATTTCTATATTTCTCTCATTTGGGGGCATTTCTACATTTAAAAAAATGAAACATATAATAGTAGCAAAAGCTAAGAACAGTGGAAAATGAGGAGGGTAGAATTATTAGCTGTACTTATTTTGGACCATGAAATACAGGGGTAGAAGAAAACTTCCTACCAATCAAGGATTTCTAGGGTAATTGGTCCGGTGCCAATAATTTCCTATTTGCTGAGTAGGTGAATCATGCTGGCCATTTGTCTAAAAAACCCAGTGATACCTGTATCCAGAATCATTTAGGAAACAGACTTAACTATTGCAGGGCCATTGGGTACTGCCTGTGACCTGGGAGCGCTTGTCTTCCTCGCAGCTGTCCTGGGTAGCACTAATGATTGCTGGTGACAGACAGCGCCTCTGCCCTCAGTCTTTTGGAGCCACTTTTGTCTTTTCTGTTTTTATTCATCTTTGGTAATTGTATCACTTTTTGAGACATATACATGGAAAACCTTTTGTAGTTCTGATGCTCAGCGAAGAAACTTTGTTCTACTCAATCATTAGAGTATCCACGTTACAAAGTTATTTCAGCACAATTGCTCCTGGTGTGAAATGCAAGGTCAGTGTAGGAATATAGTTTTGCTGGTTTGGGGGCCATCCTGTTTCTGAATATCTGTCCTCATACATGCACACATTTGTACAATTACTGAGAAGTTGCTGTACCAAAAGAACTGTATAAGAATAGTAACAATAATGTGATGTCCTGGTCTGTTAGCTTTAAACATTTTTTCAGAAATTGATTAAAACATTTAACGTTAGTTTTTGATTCAAGCTTTTGTGAACCAAATACCTTATTTCGATCAGAAATGTGTTAAAAGAAAATATTCTTTTCCCCCTCCCTCCTCATTGTATAGAACGTAGGAAGAAAGATACTGAACTCCTGGGAGTTATCTCCTTGATTAACTGTGAAGTAATAAACACAGGAAAGCAGCAACAATTCATGTAGCTGGGTACTAAATCTCCACCTTTATGGCCTTTATTTGCCAACTGTGTCTATATTTGACAGGTAAAGTGTATCTGTGAATTTTAAACTTCTCAGGTTACAGTTAAGATATGTAATTAGATTTCTAGATATACATCTTCCACCAAAACTTCTGCTACAGGCGGAAAAAAGCCAATTAAGCCAGCTCTACTCAGCTTCAAAACAAAACTTCGACTTGAAAATTGATGGAAGAACTTAACTAATGAGGACACTCCACTTGGGGCATCTTGTTGCTCAATGCATGCTGTGCACTCTGGGATGCAGGCTCTGCTTTGAAGTCCAGAGTCAGGCAGTTTACTCGTTTAATAAGGCTAGTTCCTTTAGACGGATGATGTGACGCAGGGGCAATTGGAAGTTAGTATTTCAAACATTTGCTGCATGTAGCTTTCTAACCATTTGTGCTCACTGAATGAAAGTTGGCTACCTGAGAAACTGTATTAACTCCCACAGGTGGATGAAGAGCTATGTCAGTGCTCTGAAGCAAAATACATTCCAAATGTGTAAAACTCTTTGCATCGCTAAGGACTAATTCCAGGCTAGAAATACTTCCAATAAGCATAGTGACTATGATGATAAATGTAACTAATGTTTCCTGAGCAGATACCGCATGCAAGCACTCCCTAAACATTAAATAAGCATTAACTTATTTAGTATTTATGAAGAATATACAAGATAGGGCATTTTACAGTTAGAAACTGAGGTTCAGAAAAGTTGAGCAATTTGCTCAAGGTTACCTGTCTCCTTCAGCAAGTTAAATACTTTATCTTTTGTGAAGTGTAAACAGACTCATTGATTATTGCCTTTTATAAAATAGCCTTAATGCCCTTAAAAGTAAAAGCTTCCTTGAATAATGTAGGAGAATTCAGGAAGACACTAGAAATGTCAGCTCATTAAGGTAAGCGTATATTTTATTGTTAGCAGGCACAGGAAATTCGTGTTGGAAGAAATTACTATATGTCTTCAAGAAGATCATAATCTAATCAGGCAGATACGAGAAATGCATGAGGAATTATTTGAAATAATTAAAAAACAAAATGTCAACAAATACAAGGTGGAAAATACTTGGAATGGAATTCTCATTCCTCTGGACCACATTTGCATCAGCTATAAAGCAGTGGTGGTGGGGTGGGCAACTACTTCCTTTAAAGGTTTCTTCTTGCTCAGAAACCTAAGGTGGTGATTCTAATGTGAACAAGTCAATGTGGAGGACACAGCAAGTGCCAAGTACTCACTGAACAAAGCAAAGTGGGTCTGGTCATTAAAGGTCTCCTAGAGATGACGTTTGAACCAGATCCAAGGAAGGTGAGACATGTTGATAGGTTTGGAAGGGCTGCGGTCATTCCGATTTGGGGATAAGGTAGAGTGAGGATATTGATCAGCTGGAGAAAGAGTGAGAAAATAGTGACTATAAAGAAGGAAGCAGGAGTGGCAGGTTAAATAAATTTTTCCAAAGTAGATGAGTCAGGAAAATTGAAGGAAGAAGTTGACAAATAGCACAGTAGAATTACCAGGAATCCATTTTTTTAAGGGCTTTGGTGCCAGAAAAACTGAATCAGAGATTCTGGGAATAGGGCAAAATGTTTTTTAAAGATTTATTGAGATATATAGTTTATATATCTCATAATCCCCCCATTTAAAGTATATAATTCAGTGTTGTGAGAATATTCATAGTTGGGTGACCATCACCATGACCAATTTTAGAGCATTTTTATCATCCCAAATGAAGCTACACCCATCATCAGTCACTCCCTAGTATTCCTAATCCACCCTTAATTTTAGGCAATTACTGGTTTGTTTTCTGTCTGTATAGATTTGCTTACTCTGGACATTTTATATCACTGGAATCATACAATGTGTGGTCTTTGTGACTGGCTTCTTTTACTTAGCATGATGTTTTCAAGGTTTACCCAAGCTGTGTTATATATCAGCTCATCATTATTTTTTATGATGAAACATATCCCATTACATGGATATATACACCTGTACATTTTATTTATTCATTTATCAGTTAATAGACATTCTAGCATTTTCCCTTTCTGGCTATAATGTTCATTAACAAGTTTTTGTGTGAATGTAGGTTTTTATTTCTCTTGGATTTATACCTAGAACCGGAATTTCTGGGTTGCATGCTAACTCTATGTTTGACGTTTTTGAGAAACTACCAGACTGGTTTCCAGAGGAGCCACATCCTTTTACATCCCCAGCAGCAATTTATAAGGGTTTGTTTTCCCATCTTTGCCAACACATGTTAATATCTATCTTTTTGATAACAGCCATCCCAATGGGTATGAAGTGGTATCTCATTGTGAGTTTGATTTGCATTTCTCTGATACCTAATGATGTTAAACATATTTTTATATGCTTGTTGGCCATTTGTATATATGCTTTGAAGAAATATCTATTCAAATCTTTTGCCCATTTTTTAACTTGGTTATTTGTTTTTTGTTTTTTTTATTGAGTTATAATAATTCTTTATACATTCTAGACACAAGTTTCTTACCAAATGTATAATTTGCAAATATTTTCTCCCATTTCGTGAGATATCTTTTTTACTCGACAGCATCCTTTCAAACACAAAATTTTTTTATTTTTATGAAGTCCTAACTTACTTCTTATTTCTTTTGCTATTTGTGCTTTTCCTGTCTTATCTAGGAATTCTTTGCCTAAGCCATCCATGGTCAGGAATACTTACTCCTGTATTTTCTCTTAAGAGTTTTATAGTTCGGCTCTTACACTTAGGTTTCTGATCCATTTTTAGTTAATTCTTGTGTATAGCATGAGGACCATTATTCTTTTTCATGTAGATATCCACTTGTTCCAGCACTCTTTGTACGAAAAATTATTTTTCCCCCATTGAATGTCTTGGCAACTTTGTCAAAAATGAATTGATCGTAGATGAATGGAGTAAATTTTGAAATCGAAAAGTGTGAGTCCTCCTTTTTAATTGTTCCTCTTTTAAAAGAGTATTTTGGCCATTGTAGATCCCCTGAATGTTCATATGAATTTTAGGATTAGTTTGTAAGTAGGAGGTGGACTTTTTCAAAGTCCCCAGGTGATTCTAATGTATAGTCAAGGTTGAAAATCACTGATACAGGGCTGAGAGGGAGGCAAATAACAATTATCAATCAACTACTAGTAATCTAGGTTCTGCACTGGGTAACTTACTGTATTTTGCCCTGTATAATGTGCACTTTTTTGCCTAAATTTTTTAGGGAAAAACAGAGATGCATATTATTTATGACTAAATGATTACATACCATGGGTATAATGCTCACACAACGTGGGTGCGCATTATACACGGCAAAATTTTAACTGATTTGATCCTCACAGGAACCCTATATGTAGGACAGACATTATTATCCCTAATTACAAGTAATAAATCTGAGACAAATAAAGGTCAAGCCTCGTCCATAGTTAGCAAGTACTGATGATGAGATTTAACATAAGTTTTTGCATTAATTATTCTAATTCCCTTCCCAAGGATTGTACATTGGGTAAATTGGAAACTAGCCCTTACATTCTTGTGGCTTTTGTAACACTATTATAACAGTTCATTGTATGAGAGTTTATATGTATATTTCTTCCTTTTGGAGAATGGAATTGGGTGGAGGCGTTCCAATCAGAAGAAATGGTATAAGAAAACATGTCACATTTGCTCAGTGTGGATGAATCATAAAGGTGTGTGGGAGGAACATGACAAAAGATGAAGCTTTTTAAGCAAGAGGAGCCAAATGACAGACTATGACCAATATTTCCACCAGTGTACATGAACATGAAAATAAAAGAAGGGAATCTGCTGAGTCTTTAATAAAGCTAAATTCACTTAAAATACTAGGCTTCTGAGATTATTTTTTCTGGTGTGTGCATCTGTGTAAAATACAGTCTTGTTAAATTCTATAGAGGAAGTATAAACACTATTTATTGCTGTCCTGAATAATAATAAAAACTTTGCAACCCACCATAAGTCTCCCCAAATTATTTTACCTCACTGGTTCATGAGGTATGAGTTTAGAAACCACTACCACACACAATAGTGAATCACTAAAGAATTTTGAGTGTGAAGTGAAATGAAACTCTTAGATTCATGTGTAAGAGAGATCACTCTTCAACAAATGGTGCTAGATAGAACACCTGTATATCCACATATAATGAAGTTGGACCCCTTAACTCACACAATACACAAAAATTAACAAATTCCATTATAAACTTAAATGTAGGAGGTCGAACTATAAAACTTCTAGAAGAAAACATAGGAATAAATTTTCATGATCTTGGATTAGGTAATGGTTTCAACACCAGGAGCACAAACAACAACAAAATAAACTGGACTTTATCAAAATATTAAATTTTTGTGCTTGAGAAAACACTTTCAGAAAAGTGAAAAGATGGCCCACAGAATAGAGAAAATATGTATCTGATAAGGGACCAGTATCTGTAATATGTAAAGAATTATTATATCTCATTAACAAAAAGACAAATAACTAAAAACAATGGGCAAAGAGTTTGAATAGACATTTCTCCAAAGAAGATATATGAATGATCAATGGCACATAAAAAGATGTTCCACGTTATTAAGCATCAGAGAAGTGCAAATCCAACCCACAGTGAGATACCACTTCACACCCATTAGGATGACTATTCTCAAAAATATAGATAATAGCCCTAGCTGGTGTAGCTCAGCGGATTGAGTGCCAGCCTGTGAATCAAAGGGTTGGTGGTTCAATGCCCAGTCAGGGCAGATTCCTGGGTTGCAGGCCAGGTCTCCAGTATGGGACACGTGAGAGGCAACCACACACTGATGTTTCTCTCCCTTTCTTTCCCTCCCTTTCCCCTCTCTCTAAAAGTAAATAAAATCTTTAAAAAAAGATAGATAACAAGTTTTGGCAAAGATGGGGAAACTAGAACCTTCATACATTGCTGCTAGGGATGTAAAATGGTACAGCTGCTCAGAAAAACAGTTTCTCAAAACGTTAGACATATAGTTGTATAAAATCTAGTAACTTCACTCTAAAACAATGAAAACATGTTTCATTTTTGTGTGTGAACAAACTTCTTGTCAAGTTTCATAGCAGTTTTATTCATAATAGCCCCAGGGTGGAAACAACGCACATGCCCATCAAGTGATGGATGGATAAAACCATGCGGTACATAGACACTATAGAACAGTACTCAGCAATTAAAAGCACTGCTAAATGTTGCCACTTGGGTGAACACTGAAAACATTATGCCAAGTGAAAGGAGCCAGTTACAACAGCCCACATATTGTATAATTCCAGTTATATGAAATGTCCAGAATAGGCAAATCTATAGAGACAGAAATTTGATTGGTTGTTTCCTGTCGCTGAGACAGGTATAAGGAGTGACTGCTAGTGAGCACAGGGGTGTGTTGATTTTTTTTTTTTTTGGCAGATAAAAATATTCTAAAATTAATCTGTGATCATTGATACACAACTCATTGGATATTCTAAACAGCACTGAAATGAATACTTGAAATGATTGCATAGTACGATACGTAGTTTATGTCACAACAAAGCTGTTAAAAAGAAAAAAATATTATTGTGTGACTGTAGAAGACAGGATGTTAGAGGCTAAAACCGTAGATAGGAAACAAGCACAGAAAGTGTTAATGTAGGCAAAGGATGTAATAAGCAAGACTTGCGCTAACACAGTGGTAATGGGGATGGCACAGCAGGAACAAAGGCAGACAGGCCGTCCTCGTCATCCCTGATGGGTGGTAGCCATCACTTCATTTAAAAACACCCAGAGCCGAGGCCCGTGTCCATCGCCTATCTTCCAGCTGGCCTAATTGGGGAATCATTTTAATTAACTTTATTGTTTAGGGGCAAAATGTGCTTGTCTGCAACATTTACCCATTGTCTTTAATTCTGCCTTGTCAAAATAGACATGTTGCTATAATAACTTTGGAAAACTTTGTTTGGTAAATGATCGGGATCTGTTGTGGATTACAGAACATACAAATGTTTGTACAATAAAGGTCAGAGAGATTAATTCCCAAATTAGAATTCTATTTTTGAAAAGCTAAACTGTTAATCAGATGTGGAGATGAAGAGATCAAACCCCCATGTGGCATTGGACCTGTTCCCTCGCCGTAAACACGCTTTGGGCTGTGCGTAAAATGCTTAGCAGCCCCGATGCTCTGTGGGGGTTTTCCTGATGCATCTTTCTAGAATACTGATAAGGTGCTATTGATACTCCTGACATTCAGCTTAATCAAGATGTGACCCTTTCATTCAGCCCAACAATATGTTTACATTGCCCAGACAGAATTTTTTCTTAAGATTCTATTAAATATTTAACTAACACTGCTAAAGGAAAACACAACCAGTAACAGCATTGAATCAAAATGGGAAATCAATCCGTTTTAAATCCTGTTAGGCCACCTCTCACTAAACCAGTGGGCAGGAGGCCTGGGTCAAGGGAGGAAGGGATCTTAGACCTAGAGCCAGAGGTCAAATTAAGTCTTTGTTTGTCCAGCTACTTCACAATGTGCATCACTTTCCGCGTGCTGACAAATGGACCAACTTGGAGACGCACCTGCCTGCCACCTCTTTGCCTCTGGAGAATTAGGACCAACTCAGAAGTGATGCCGATTGTTTCCAGCACTTTCTTTAAAACGTTGCTGTTTCCTCCCATACAGTTTTCTTCAGGATCCCTCAAAAAAAGATAATACTAGGATTTCAGAGTTTCAGCAACAACCTAATGACTAAGTTAGAAATATTTAGTAACCAATTTAACTTTCATGCCCAAAAGCAGTAAAAGTAATAATAATAATTATAATAAAAATATTTTATATTAATTTAACACCAAAGCAGTTACAAAGCACTTCGCATGTATTGTCTAATTTAATTTACCCACTGGCGGGGGGGAAACTATGCTCTTTAACTGTTCAGTATATGTTTATTTGATTTTATTATGAAAAAATATAAAGCAAAACATTTTTCCTCCACAGAAAAATAAAGGCCATAGAACAGTTCTTAGCACAGCTTCTATGAGAGCGCTCGGACATGCTTTTTTCTCCCTCTGCCCCTCCATGCACTTTGTCTAACAGTGAATGTTCCTAAACGTCCAGCAAGAGTAGAGAGGAGTAATACTTTCTCCCATTCTGTGCAAGGAGAATCTATGAAGCATCCCAAGTCCAGGGAGAAGTGGGCAAAAGATCATATAATGAACTTGAGCACATTTCTTTTCTCCCAAAAGGACCATCACAGCAAGAAAGCATTTCCTCTTCTGGTCTGCTGGCTTGCCACTGGTTAGCCCACAGACTTAATCTTACGGCACAGGTTGTTGTAGAAAACAGGATAACCAGTTGGGATAAGCCGAGAGTTAACATGAACCTAATGAAGTGTGAGCATCAGGGCCCCATGACAGGTGAAGAGATCATAGAAGAAAAGGAACTGAATCTTCAGGTTTCCACTAATTTGTTGTGATTTATATTTTTATTTTAAATGTTTACTTGCGTGCTGAATTTGTAATGTTATGTTTTCTTAAAGACCCTCACCCCCCCCCAGTCACACCCTTGCAGAGTACTTAATTCAAAATAATAGTACAGCACATGACTTCAGCCTTCACAGCGAGGCCAGATTTCGATGGAATGCCCAACTAATGGCGAATCTGCTGGTGGTACCAAACCGGTGAGATAAAAATGTAACACACCATATTCAAAGTAAATGAAGCATTTTTATTTTTCTGAAACTTGATCTCATCTCCATGAGCTTTCCTCTTCTTTTTGGGTAGTGTAGAAACTTCAACTTGATTGTGCATTCTTTCTTTTTCTTTCCATTTAAAAATACTCAAAACTATGAACAGTAAAATGACAGCAAACTCACAACTATCAATAACTGAACCTAAAAAAAATAAAAATAAACTAAGCAAACAACTAGAGCAAGAATGGAATCACAGAAATGGAGATCACATGGAGGGAGAGGGAGTGGGAAGAATGGGTGAAAAGGCACAGGAAATGAGAAGCATGATTTGCAGGTACAAAATAGATGGGGGAGGTTAGGAATAGTATAGGAAATGGAGAAGCTAAAGAACTTATGTACGACCCATGGACATGAACTAAGCTGGGGGAATTGCTGGTGGGAGGAGGGTACAAGGAGAAGGGAAGTAAAAGGGAGAAAAAATGGGACAACTGTAATAGCATAATCAATAAAATATACTTAAAAAAATTAAAATACTTATTTCCAAGAAAATGCTGGGGCTTTTCAGAATTCTTCCCCTTCCTGCTTTCTGTTCACAAAGACAGTGTCTGGGCATATGGTGCCAGGGAACAAGGGCCTTTCCGATCTCACTGATGGGGCCGGAGCTTTGCTGTGGGCTCTCTGGGTAAACGTCACAGGGGCTTGCCATACAGGGAACAGACTGACGCCAATGGAGGGAGGGCGCACCTCCTTAAAGCTTACCACACACGCCACTCTTCTTCCACTGCCTTCCAGAATTCAGGAGGAAGCTTCTGGGTACCCTCTACATCACACAGTAGCTGAGGAAGATTCCAAAAAGCTAAATGCAGACCGTTTCATTCTGGTGGGGTCACCTTGGCAGTCTCCTCCCAGAGCACAACCGTCCTCCTCCCCCGTGGAGACATCAAGACTCAGGTGTTCCATGTGCTTCCCCTACCACTCTCCCCGCAGAGGAATTCCTCAGAGAAAGAGGGGGCCCCTCCGTGTTCTCCTTCTCTCTTGAATGGGCTTCCTACATCATATCCTTCTTCCTGGGACGCTAAGCCTTGCAGATCAGAGGTGCCTGGTTTGTGCTGCAGGCCTAGTTTTTGACGTGTTAATGAAGCTGACAGAGTTGAGAAAATCCTTTTTATTTTCAATAGAGCCTGCTTTTGGAAACTATTGTCTTGCTGCCTGTGCCGAAGATCTGAATATCCAAAGCTGCAGAGCATCCCTCCCTTTACCTTTGCAGTGCCGGCCCTAGCAATCCTAATTCTCCCTGGGTCAGGTGGGTGCCTCCCAAACAGCACACCACCGCACAAAGCATCTACCACAAGACTGTTGTAGGGTATTTTCTCAGATTGCTTTTCAAAGTTTTTTATTTTGAGTAATATATTTTTATTTGATTTTAGTTACTGTTCTAAGCAACAGTTTGGTATTCAGATATCACTTAGAAAATAGTCAGATAAAGTATTTAATTTCTATTTGGTTAACAATGATTTTGTATTGTATAGTAGATACTAGTGAATGACAGGTGCCATCTAGATCCCTGGAGGCCAAATTCCAGCCAGCAAGTAAAGTATCTCCAAGATTCTAAACCAAAATAGTGACACAGTCTCTTCTATGTCTGTCTATCTATCTATCTATCTATCCTGATATATAAACATGAATATATGTGTGTATATATATATATATATATATATACACACAAACACACACACACGTAGAATATAAAAAGCAATCCACATTTAAAAGTTCCCAACAAAAGAAGGACTATAACAAGAATTTCCTAGCTAATCTTCCTACTTCTATCCTTTCTCTCTATATTTTATTTTCTACACAGAAACCAAAAACTTTCATATAAACTTAAATAACCTTCCAGTGGCTTCTCATTGGACTCAGTAAAAGCTCAAGTGCTTTTCAGTGTCCCAGAAGGTCCCCTCATCTCCCATCTCCTGCCTTCTTTCTCTCACCCCATCCCAGCCACACTGACCTCCTTGCTGTTCCTCCCATCCTTCTGCACACTCCTGCCTCAGGGCTTTTACAGTTACCAGAATCCGCTTCCCTGAGACACTCTGGGTCCCGTCCTCTCATTCCCTTCACACCCTACTGAAATATCTCCAGAAATGTTTTGTTGAACCACACAAAATGAGAGTCCTCTTCCGGCCTTACCTATGGCTCCGTTCCTCTGACCCGGTTACATTCCTCCTAGCACTTACTCACACTGTCAGAATTCATTTTCTGTCTCTCTTCGTTGGAAAGTACAGAGACAGAAGCAACTTTATTGCTAAATGCCCAGCACCTAGAGTAGTACCCAGCACAAAGGAGACCGTCAATTACACTGACAACTCATCTCAGTTTGCTTGGAAATTTCTCAGTTTTAGCAAAAAATTTCACATCTTTGAAATCCACTCTGCCCCAGGAAATCCCAAGCTGTTGTTGATCAACATACACTCAATAAATAGTTGTTAAATGTAAGAAAGGAAAAATAAAAGAACGAAGATAGGGAAGAAGGGAGAAAGGGAGATAGAAAGGAAAGGAAGAAAATAGAAAGGGAAAGGATATTAAATAGTTCCCTCTTATATATGTGGAAAGCAAAAGAGGTAATTTTGTACTGTTTTCAGGAAATGATTGGATCAAATTAAATATGGTTTTAAGCTGTAATACCCTCTTATAGTTTTGGATGTTTCACAGTGCCGTAATACATCTGATAGGAATTTCAATTCCAGGTTTAATATACTATGCAAGCTGTGTAGGTCCTATAATTATACATATTCATGGGAGCAATCAGGCCCTTACTTTTGATATTACTGGCAAGGTAAGGTACCAACAAGAGAACAATAATCAGAGAAAAAGGGGGAGTACCAATTGTTACTTACTTATGACATTTTACTAGAAAAATGCAAGCAAAATGAAAGATTGTTTTCAATGTGTACCAAAACCAACAAAGCAATGTTATAAAATGCCATTTTTTCTTTTCTTGTACACAATAAAACATTTGAAAGATATACCACTAGGCAGCCACTCCACCGGATGCAATAATATCCAAATGTGAGGATAATAATATTGCAGTTTTAATTCCTTTGATATCTCAAAGAAATCCTTTGAACAGCCCAAATCAAAACAAAGTGGTACTTAAGGGAAATAGGTAGCTCTCAAGGAGCCTTATATTGTGGTCTTAAGAACCTACTGTGTCTCTTCTGGGTGCATTTCAATTATTTACCTTGAAAATTCTTCAGCCTACCTAGGGTGGGTGTGTAAATTTGGAATCAGTTTGTGGAATATAATAAGGGAGCACCTGCCTTCCTAAAGTTGGAGCTGTCAGCTGGGTATCAGGACCACAGGCTCTCTATTGAGTACCTGTGTTATTTGATCTAAGCAAATAATTACCTGTCTGCGTGCCTCAGTAGTTGCATCTGTATGGTAAAAATAAAATCGTTGCTGCTTGCCGTCTATAAGAACGGAAACAGAGGCTTTAAAAATTAAAGGGGAAAAAAACAATTTAATCTCAAGACAGGACTCACATCTTATTATTTTGGATGCCCGTGCCTGGCTGAATGCCCAGCTAACTCTCCGTGGGCATTAGGAGATTGCTTATATGTTATATCATTCCATCCTGTAAGTCACCCTGTGAAGCAGGTGTTATCACGCCCTCCTTGTGCAGCGCAGAGAGGTTCAGTGGCTTGCCCCAGTTCAGGTGACAAGTGCATGGAGAGGAACAGTTCAAACCGTGCCTCTCCAGCTGTATGTAGTCTAGTACTCATTCCAGGTCACCTGTACATTTTCTCCAGTAATTCAACTGATTTATATGTTAAGCATTCCACATCTTCTTAACATACCAATTTATATGTTAAGCATTTCATGGTGTTTTAACACAATGCGGAAATATTATGGAAAGTTTGTGCCCAGGCATCTGCTTGTGTGTGTAGTTTCTTCCTGCTACTCTCTTTGCAGACCGTCTCCTCCCAGCGTGAGGGTCGTCTCTAAACCCTGTGCAGTCACACTGTAATTTGGAATCTCTACAGGAGCCCCCGTACACTGAACCAATGCGTGGATTAACACCTGCTTCGACACTCACAACCATTCCCCACCTACACTGGCAATTTTTACCCAACCAAACAGTAGCAGACTGAGGTTTTTCCCTGTGGAGAGGAGGCAATGGACAGGCACAGTGCAAACACCCCCACACTGTACATTGCTTAGCGTGTTGGTGCATTAATGAGCCCTTGTCTCAAATCCCAGGTTTGCCAAGTGCGTCTCTGCTCGTGTATCAAAGTCAAGTCATCTTGGGTGTGAGTGGAAATGCTGATAGTATTCATTCCTACACTAAACATTTCCTGGAACCCATTACAAAAGATTCGTTTTCCAAATGGATTTTGTTAATTTAATTTATTTTGTTCTCATTGTAGCTAGAAACCTAGAGGGAAATAGAGAAAAATAAATGGGTTAAACTGCCCCGGGGGATGGCTTGCCAGTGGAAGCATCCCAGGCGAACAAATGGCCTTAATGAGTACTGCTTGTCAAAGGATCTGATCCGAGTTTTGCAGAATGAAATAACTCCTTTTCCAGAAGTTGATAACTCATTCTCTGGGGAAATGAATGAATGGCCATATATTACTGTCTCTGTTGCCCAAACATACACTTGTATGAAGTAAAGACAACAAAACAATAAAAAAAATTAAAAAAATAATTAAAAATATTTGTTTCTGTATTTTCAAATTACATTTTCCTTCTGAGATATATTTTGTTATATTGGTACAAAATGAGTTCCATATATGTGAGGAGGACTAAGTATTCCAGCCTAAAAAAGAATGTAGCCTGGCAAAAATGAATTAATGGGAACATGGCAAGTCACTTAATTAATCCAGTACAGGAGCTGCCAAATTAACCTTGGGAGAGCTAAGACAACTAAAGAAAATTCTGTGTTTGTTCTGCTGCAAAATTAACCCAGGTAAATCAAAACAAGACTCCTAGGCAAATCAAGATGACACATTCAAAATAAAATCATGTTAATGTGGGTTGTGAATGCAACTTTATTAGCAAGTCAACTTTAAGAGAAGTGCAGTCTGAATGCGAAACCTGATTACTTGAAAAAAACACCCCCAAATAAATACTCTCCTATAGGACCTCAGTTAAGATCACGTAGGATGGCTTATTCCTATATATTCACGCTGTATATTATTTATGGCTTCAAGTTAGATTTTATACCCGAGAATCTTATTTCTCATCAGAAACAGCACTGAGTTATTGTTTGCTATAGGGTTTAATGTTCAATACTGAGTCATTTTGATTATCGCTTGTGCTATTGTAATAGGGTGCAGCCAAAAGGGGGGCCCTAACTAGGGATTTGTAATGGGGTCCAGAACTCAAGGTGTCCAGGAAATATTAGAAAAATATAGATAGGATGTCCTCACCCCCACACGCCTGAGCTGGGGGAAGGGACACATGGAGCAGGGCCATTCAGAGCTGTTTTGTAGAGCAACAGCTGTTGAGCTAACCTCTGGCATGGTCATTGAACACATCTATAACCTTTGACTGGTTTCATAGATATGTTAAATAGCTGTGGCCATGCTTTGAGCCAGGGAGATGGGAGTGACTTCCACCCAAGATGTAAGTAGGAAGCAACTCCCCCAGGTTACAGCACCTGCGTGAGAGCTTGGAGAAGATTGGCTCCGTGCCAAGAGGCCACACCTGCCCAGACTTACTATGGCAGCCCAGTAAAGCTGGAAGAATAGGGAATGCTGGCAGGTGTAACTGATTGTAGGAGTAGTCCTCCAAAATAGGGCTGAGGAGAAAGACTGGCGCTGGGATTAAAACCCAGGCATGGCAGCCATGCTGGAGAGAGAGAACCATGGGGCTTTGTCAGAGTGGGGACCCTGTGGCTGCTACACAGCTGATGGTGCCTGGAGCCTGAATCACGGACTTCTACTTCTTTTCCTGAGATACGGCCACCCAGACTGGGCAGAGGGAGAAGGAAGGACTGTGTGCGTCTGTGGGTATTCTAAAGGACTTTAATATTTTAGTGAAGACATTAAGTCATTACTCTTAAGTCTGTATAACTTTTAAATAAATAATTATTTTCCTTTTCACCAGTCTCTGGCATTGAGAGACATCTTTCCTCTGGCAGCGGGCAAGGCAAACCTAGTAGGTCGGGGGGACCCCCAGAGAGAAAGGAGGGGCCCTTTCTGTAATAGTATATTATTCACCACCCTCCCACCCCGCCAGGTCTGTTCTGTAACACTATCAGCATTAGACAATTTTTGTTTTTGTTTTTGTTTGGCTATAAAACTTCTGTGTTCTTGGACTTGATGTTCATAAAATTAAGGAAATCAGCTTCTAACATGCATGTACTCCTCTGTTTAAGAATCAAGTGACTTTGTGTTTCATCCATGTCTAGTTAGTCTGACTCACCAGTATTTTCTGTCTGAGGCTAGATGCAAAGCCAGTCCATTTTCTGCAATGAAGCAGCACAGTTAAAGAAGGGCTGGGCCACACTCTGAACTATGGGAGTAACGGCTCTAATTGAGATATTTAATTCAGCCAATTCTGAATAGTGTGCACTCATGTCGATTGAGCTAATAGTGTTCATCTTAAATCAATATGAGTTTTAAACCTTATGGAATGTCTTTATAAAATATAAACCTTTATGAAATATTATTAAAAATGTATGTGTAGTAATGGCCAATTCTTCACCTGTGGTTTCTATCCTCTGGTCTTACACCAAGAGTCCTTATTTTGTTTTCCTTCCTTCCTTCCTTCCTTCCTTCCTTCCTTCCTTCCTTCCTTCCTTCCTTCCTTCCTTCCTTCCTTCCTTCCTTCCATACCTTCGGTCATTTCTCTGAACTGTTGATTTTTATTCATGCAGCCTGTGGAGTTGCTTCATTCCCTCATTTTTTCTTACCTATGATTTTCTCAATCTCATATTTTTCTGTTCACTATGATAAAACTCTTCCATACTTCATATTAAGCTACTTCAGAGGCGTGTTCTTTCAATGTCTCTTTTCCCTAAACTTCCATTTACCTCTCTAACTCACACAGCTGGTTTTTCACACTGCCACACCAGTAAACTTACAAATGACATCTTACGTTGTCAAAGTACATGTACATTTTGTTTGTTTTTACTTCTCTGTCTGGGCGTTAGTCACATTTCCTTTTACAAAAATGTTCTCTTGCCTTGGGGTCACCACCCTCATTGTTCTCTTTTTGTCTTCTTCATCCAGAAATATTCTTTCCAGCACATTTTTCTTGGTTCTCTTCTTTTTATTCTGTGTATAACTACTAGGGGACTCCATCATACCCATGACTTCACATACCATTTCTGTGTTCCTATTTTCAGCCTATGCCTGCTGAGATCCAGACACAAATCTCAGTTACCTGCTGGGTGTCTCTCATTCAGTGCCCCTGTGGGCAACTCAAACTCAACGCAGTCCGAAATAACACCTTCTCTTTCCTCCCCAAACTGCTCCTCAGCTTATTGTCCTAAAGATGAACACTGATGATGATATACATCGTTGGTGATGGACAAGACTTCCTTCTATCTAGGTCTAAAGCCAGAATCTCAGTTATGTAAGATTTATTTCTCTTATCTTCCATATTCGATTTTATACCGAATCTTATCTATTTTACCTCATATCTGTGTACTTCTCCCATTTGCACTGCCTTTTAATTGTCACCACCCCCACTGAATTATTAGTAAATCTTCTGAAATATGTCTTCTGCTATGGTCTCCTCTAAAATGTGAATTTAATCACAATACATCCCTGAATAGAATCACTCAATGTTTCCCACTGTATTAGGGTTCCCAGAGAAAGAGAACCGATGGGATACACACACACACGCACATATGTATGTATATTTACTTGTCATAAGGTGTTGGCTCAAACAATTATGGAGACCGAAAAGCCCTGCAATCTGCCATATGCAAGTTGAAGACCCAGGGAAACGGTGGTGTGCATTGGAGGTTGAGGCCTGGAAAAGCAATGGTGTAGATTCCAAAATGAGTCTGAAGGCTTAAGACCCAGGAGTGCTGAGAAAGGAGAAGACTGATGTCCCAGCTCAAACAGTCAGGCATAGAGTGAATTCAAACTTCCCCTGCCTTTCTGTTCTATTCATGCCCTCCGGGGACTGGGTAATGCCCATCCACCTTAGGAAGAACCCTCCGCCTGGCACAGCTTACTGATTCAAATGCTAATCTCTTCGAGACACACCCCTCCACACACACCCAAAAACGTTTAACCAGTTATCTGGACACCCTTAACCCAGTCAGGCTGACACACCCACCATGTCTACTGTGTCTCCTCTATAGGTATTTTCTTTGTGGTTATCATGGGGCTTATATAAAGTACAACGATCTATTTTAAGCTGATAAAAACTTCACTTATATGTAAAAACTGTACACTTTCAACTCCCCCCTACACATTATGTTATTGATATCACATTTTACATCTACTTTTATTGTATATTCATTAACTTCACTTATAGTTTTTTTTAATGCTTTTGTATTTTACCTTCATACTAGAATTACAGTGTGATAATATAATTGCTTATGTATTTACCTTTACCATTAAGTTTTATATTTCCTTATGCTATCACGTTACTGTTTAGCGTCTTTTTCTTTCAACTTGAGTAACTCCCTTTAGGATTTCTCATCAGGTAGGTCTAGAAGTGATGAGCTCTCTCAGCTTTTATTTTGCTGGCAAAGTCTCTCTCTCTCTATTTGAAGGACAGGCAGTTTTGCCAGGTACAGAATTCCTGGTTGGGTTTTGTCTTCCAGCACTCCGAATGCATCATCATGCGTTCTTCTAGCATGCAAGGTTTTTGCTGAAGAGTCCGCTGCTAGTCTGAAGGAGGGCGGGAGCTCCTTTGGACATGACAAGTCCATTTTCTCTTGCTGCTTATACACTATCTTTCTCTCTGACTTCTGACATTTGGTTATAATGAGTCTCAGTGTGGATTTCTTTGAATTTCACAGATGAGACTTTTCTTGAACTCACCCTGAAGTTGTCTCCCACCTACAAGGCTCCCTCCCTCAAAATAAATAACTTATTTTTACAAGTACATTATGTTTTATTTTGCTTTGTTTTCAGTGTTCTGTGCCTTTCCTTAGCCCTGGAGTAACTTTCTATATCCCAACCCCCCTTTTTATAGCTTTCTCCTACTTATTCTTTAAACATTAGATCTATTATCACCTTTCCTGAGAAATCTGGTTTAGACTCCCCTATCCAGTACACATCCCTTTTCTTAGCACTTACTAAACTTCGTTGTCGTCATTACTGGTAACATTCTATTTGCCCTCATAAACCTTGTGCTTATCATGATGCCTAGCTCTTATCAGATGCTCAGTAAATGTTTTTAGAACAAACAAAAAATTAATGAAAGTGAATAAGTGACTGTGCCTGTCTTGATCCCTTGGACCAAAAAAATTTAAGCTTCCTCTGTCGCCACCTATTTCTGGAAGAGGTAACTCACACATTTATAAGGGCTGGTGACCCTCATACCAGCTGAAGGGTTTTCACAGCCATGATTCTGTCGCAGGCTGTGGCACTGAATTCCCTTTCATTTAGAAAGTTATGTTTTGTTAAGAACTGTGTTGAATTCTCTACCTCCATTAACCTCTTCTTTAGACCTTCAGAGCACTAGATGCATTCACTATCTTACAGATGCAAACACTTCTTTTTCCGGGATGAAGAATAGAATAGATAACTGAAACTGGATGTAGGAAAAGAAGGCCCACTGTGCCTCAGTGATTTGGTGTTCTTTATCTATCATATGTAAAGAGTGACTGAATTCATTATCACCCTATTGTGTATGTCTTAATTCAAAAAGAGTGTGGTGTTCATTGTACTTTGTACTATATGGTTCTGATGGTTTGTAAGATAACAGCTTATTCATCATCCACATGAGTTTTCTTCATTCTCTTCCTAAGAATAAAGAGAGGACAGTGCCTGTGTTCTCTTGCAGTAACTTCTTAACTGAAATTATGGCCCTTTTAATCAAAATACAGAATGAAAACATCACTTTGTATCTTTTTTTGCTCCCAAATGTTAGGCATTTTTAAGTTATATCTTTCCTATGGGAAAATAACCCTTAAAAAAATCAGCAAAGACATCAGCCAAAATTGTTGCTATCATTTTTTTTGTCTTTACAATTTTATACATGAATTACTTTTTCTTACCTATTCCAGTAATATCTGGGCATCTCATTTATATTTTTAACAAAATAATGATATTTTCTTGATCAGTTAGTATGCTTTTTCCTCCTTTTACGATAAAAGAAGATAGGTGACGCTGAGGTGACTGAATCAGTGACCGACACAAGTAAGTGCTAGTAAGTGCTCACAAAGTGTTGCATGTACGAATGAACTCAAATCCAAGTAAACATAAGAAAAAAATTAGGGTGAAGCTCTGATTAGTAGGTTTTCATTCTTCATTTGTTTGTTTTCATATCCATCACCTCTTGATAGTTTCCCCAGAATTGCCCATGTGACAAGGACTTCATATCCTTATGTCACCTGTCTCTAGCCCCTTCCTCCAGCAGTTTTTGAAATAATTTTACCAGATCACCAGATGCACTCCATTAGCTACTGAAGAATCTCTTGTCTGTCTCTTTAGCGTCTCCATAAGTACACACATTTCTTCATTTGTTTGTAAGGCAAGGCAAGGCTGTATGTGTAATCATGTGCGACTCTTCGTTGAACACTTATGGAATGAGTCACCTGTTCTTACAAATTAGCTGAGTTCTCAAGAAGGCCCAAATTAGTAAATTAGTTGATGAAGGAAATGTGTTGCAGAGACAGCAGGCAGCTAAGGGATTTTTCAGCTTGTCAAAAGTATTGTTAGTCTCACAGCTTGGCAGAAACGAGAAGATACCATATTGGAACAATTCTAGGTGGTAACTTAGGGCCTTAAACTCACTAGAGAAGAAAATGAAATTGCTTGTCTTATCAGTTAAAAGAAGCTTTGCTGATCTCAGACCATAGCCCAGAAAGTTAACTAAGTTTTGCAGAAGCAGATAATCTTTTCTCAGTGATCGATGTGGCCAGATTAGAAATGTGTTGCCAGGGGAATCGTGGGGAAATAGGCTTTATCATTTTAGTTGTACTTCTGGCTGAAGGCAATGCTGAACAAAACGCAGGAGTCACCTGGCCAGGTCTCACCAGGGAGAATGCAAGGCACCTGATGATTCCTACAGGCACTTTTTAGAAGTAATTACCAGTCCTGTGAGTGAAACTGCCTTTTGGGCCCTCTCACAAGCATCTAGTTACCTGTTGAAACACCAAATGCAATATGAACCTTCTGACAGGTGGTTGTGTTCCCTGCTTCCTCCTTCCGCTTACAAATCCTGTTGTTGATGGGCATGCAGCAGCATCCATCCAGTTTACTTATTATGTATGTATTTATTCATAGCAATATTTAATTTAACGCACTATCTACAAAATGTTGAAATGTCAGAAAGAGAAAGATATCACATGTATATTAAACACACTGAGGTAATATTCAACAATTTCCGAGGAAGCATGGTTCTGTGTGTGAAATGTGTAGCAGGGTACAAGCCTAGGCTGGCCGCCCCCCCCTGATCCAGGGAGTCCGAGTGTTCAGCTTGTTCCCTGCTCAGGTCGTTGTGCGACTCTGTGATCTGGGTCACTTTGCTTACGCTTCATCTACACAGAGTAGAAGGCAAACATGCTCTTGACTCTGTGATTATAGGAATATCAGCCAGATTTGTAGAAAGGTATCTCCATTGTGACATCTTCTTTCCTTTACCTCTCCTTTTATTTTTGAGTCAGACTGGCAATAAAAGCTCATTACAGAAAAGGTATGAAACATGAACACATATAAAGAAACAAATAAACACATTTATAATTTACCTAGTAGGTTAAATACTGTTAGCAGTTTGTATTTGTCCTCTGATCATACGGTTCTGGGAAGCAATACGCAGTCTGGTGATGCTCTTTGGAGACTCAGAGCGATCGCGAGTCAGAGCACGTGGGTGCCAGGGTCAACACCAAAGGACCCAAGGGAAATATTTACTCTCTAGACAGATACCTATATCTTCTTTTTTGTCCAGTCTTTTTGGTAAGAAAATGCTCATTATTTAATAAGTGTTAATGGAACATCTACTATGTACCAAGCACTGTTTTAGACACAAAAGAAACACTTCAATGAATAATGCAAAAATGCCACTATAGAGGTTATAATCTAAAGGAAAAGGTAAAAAGAAAAGCCAGTGCAAAACTTGAAAATGCAACAAATAATCTGTGGCCACATGGTTCTAAATAAGCACTTACAGGACCCGTTATCTGGCACAGTTCTGAGGGAAGATGTGCTAAATTCATAATCAGGACTTTTTATCTAATCTGTGTGTCTAAAATAGTGGATTACATAAAAATGAGACAGTCATATCAGTCTTATTTCCAGATAATTTTTTACAGACTTCTGACAATTATTTAAGCCTGCATGAAGATAAAAATTTATCATCACTTGAATCAAATCTATTACGCTGATAGAATCTCAGAGATGGAAAAGTCTTGAATATCATATTGTCTGCCCTCTCCTGCCTCCTCTACATGCCTGGTCCCCACAGATGAATCTTCTCCCAAGCATATTAAACAGTAATTACCCACTTCTTTCTGAAGTCTTCGGGCACTGGAAGCTCTCTACTTCCTGAGGCAGCCCATTTCACCAGCCCATAGCTCTGGTTTTTAAAGTGACCTTCCTCATATGAAACTGAAATCCGCACTCTATATTTTCTTCTGCTGAAAGCAGTGTGCACGTCTCAGGAACTGTCTCCAGCAGTGGAGTTGAGGCATGAGCATATTTCTTTCCCAAGTTAACAGCCAGGAAGAGCCCTGCAAGTGTCTCAGGTGCTAAACAACCTTTCAGAAAACCAATGGAGAAGATAATGGAGTGCGTAAGGAAACAGCAGTGATGTATGGCAGGACTGGGGGCGAGGTGGTCTGGCTTTGACATCTGTCACTCCTTGGTTAGCAGGACTGATTTTATCTGAATTAGCAAGTTGGAAGGTCCAAGGACCTTCCTCTCTCACTGTGTGTGTGGCCTGCTGTAGGCTGTATGCTGAGGCGAAGATTGACCTTTTAAGCTCTATCTGAACACTTCTTTGGTCAGGGTATCTAAATAGCTGGGTTACTTTAAGAAAAACTCTGAATGTGAACTTGCAGTTTGAAACAGCCCAAATACCTATTTTTGTAGCTGAAAAAAGACTCTGACATGCAGAGTATGTGACGTGAAGAGGCCAGTGACAAAATGTCTTGTTTGAGCCCTAACAAGAGATTATCTTTATGTGCACAGGAAGTGAAAATGTACTATAATTACCACTGGAAATATAATAATTCTTAGGTTTCTATCCAATATCCATTGAAAACTCACTGTTTCAATGTAAAATTAAAACAAGTAAGTTCTCTTTCCATCTTGTGATTTCCAGTAGCATGTAAAAGCTATGGTCATATCTTTTTTAAAAATATATCTTATTGATTACACTATTACAATTGTTCCATTTTTTTCTCCCCTTTATTCCCCTTCTCCCTGCACCTTCCCCCTTCCACCAGCATTCCCTCTCCCTTAGTTCATGTCCATGGGTCGTACATATAAGTTCTTTGGCTTCTCCATTTCCCATACTGTTCTTAACCTCCCTCTGTCTATTTTCTACCTACCGTTTATGCTTCTTACTCCCTGTACCTTTTCTCCCATTCTCTCTCCTCCCTCGCCCCACTGATAACCCTCCATGTGATCTCCATTTATGTGAATCTGCTTCTGTTCTACTTGTTTACTTAGTTTGTTTTTGTTTTTCAAGGTTTGGTTGTTGATAGTTGTGTTTGTTGTTATTTTACTGTTCATATTTTGAGTCTTATTTTTCTTAGATGAGTCCCTTTAACATCTCATATAATAAGGGCTTGGTGATGATGAACTCCTTTAATTTGACCTTATCTGGGAAGCATTTTATCTGCCCTTCCATTCTAAATGATATCTTTGCTGGATAGAGTAATCTTGTATGTAGGTCCTTGCCTTTCATGACTTGGAATACTTCTTCCCAGCCCCGTCTTGCCTATAAGGTTTCTTTTGAGAAATCAGCTGATAGTCTTTTGGGAACTCCTTTGTAGGTAACTGTCTGCTTTTCTCTGGCTGTTTTTATGATTCCTTATCTTTAATCTTGGCTAATGTAATTATGATGTGCCTTTGTGTGTGCTTCCGTGAGTCCAACTTCTTTGGTACTCTCTGAGCTTCCTGGATTTTCCTGGAAGTCTATTTCCTTTGCCAGATGGGGAAGTTCTTCATTATTTTTTCAAATCAGTTTTCCATTTCTTGCTCTTCCTCTTCTCCTTCTGGCACTCCTATGATGCAGATGTTGGAACATTTAAAGTTGTCCCAGAGGTTCCTAAGCCTCTCCCCACTTTTCTGAATTCTTGTTTCTTCATTCTGTTCTGGTTGAATGTTTATTTCTTCCTTCTGCTCCAAATCATTGATTTGAGTCCTGGTTTCTTTCCCTTCACTCATTGTTTCCCTTCACTCTTTATTTCACTTTGCATAGCCTTCACTTCTTCCTCTATTTTGTGACCATACTCAACCATTTCTATGAGCATCCTGATTACCAGTGTTTTGAACTCTGCATCTGTTAGGTTGGCTATCTTTTCATTGCTTAATTCTATTTTTGGAGCTTTGATTTGTTCTTTCATTTGGGCCATATTCCTTTGTCTTGGTGCACCTGTTACATTGTAAGGGGCAGAGCCTTAGGTATTCACCAGGGTGGGCCACCAACATTGATTCACTGTGGAGCTCTATGTGGGGGAGGGGTCCAAGAGGGAACAATGTCATTTGCTCTCAGATGGCTTTCAGTCACTTCCCCTGCTATCCACAAGCAAATTGGGCCCTTCCGATGCTGATTCATGGGCGGGTAGTTTTGTGTATGTTCTAGGACCCTGTGGGTCTCTCCAATGAACTCTCCTTTGAGGCTGGGAGTTTCTTCTGCCACCACAAGCCCCATAGGTTTTCTCAGTCAGAGGTTTTGAGGCTTTATTTCCCCACACTGGAACCTTGGGTTGCATAGTCTATCTCACGGCCCAGTTGTTCCTGCAGGTTTTTCCACATGCAGATGTGGGACTGCCCGCATGCTGTTCATCCTCTCTGCTCTGGCTGACCATCTCTGCCCCTCCTACCAGTCTGAATGAATGTTTCTTTAACTCATTGGTTGTCAGACTTCCATACAGTTTGGTTTTCTGGCAGTTCTGGATTTTTGTTTTTAAATTTTTTGTTGTCCTTCTTTTCATTGTGGGAGGAGGCAAAATGTACCTCCTTATGCCTCCATCTTGACTGCAATTCTGGTCATATCTTCTAATGCCTGTTGTGGCCAATCAGGAGGACAGACTATTCATTAATTATATCATAGATTCATTCACCAAACGTATATTGAGAACCTAGGTTATGTCAGACACTTGCATTGTGCTGAGGATTCACAGACCAATCAGATAGACATCCCCCTACCCCCCAAAGGAGCTCATGGAAGCAGTCAGTTAAACAGACAGGTTTTTCAGAAAAACGCACAAGATATGAAAGGCATGTAGGAGACGTGTTCTCAAGAACAAATCAGAGTGACTTTGAAGAAGAAGCGGTAGGACATTCCTGACATCATTGACAAAAAGGCTTATGCTTCATCTAATGGTAGGGAAGAGCCACTGAAGGGTTTGAGGGAAGGGAATAAATAATAATAGCAGACTTGCACTTAGAGCAATCATTCAGACTACAGTGTATAGAAACAATTAAATGGAAATAAGGCTAAAGTAAGGAGGGTGGGTGGGACTAAGGAGGTATTGATGCCTATGTGCTGTAATCTTTCTAAGAAATCATGAGAGCCTAAAATAAAGTAGTGGAATGTGTATGTGGATCAGAGTGGACTGGGTTGGAAGATAGCAAGTAGAGAGGTTTGATGGTAACTAAACCTGGGAGTGGTGAGGGAGAGAATGGGAAGGCATGAAGAATAACTCACAGGTTTCTGACTTGGGGAGTGAGGTAAGGGGTGGCATACTGGAATCTGCAGGGAGGAGATAAGCAGTGACTCATTGGTGATGGTGTTTGTGCACCAGGGTGTGGAAACTTCTCTTCAGTTACAGAGCCCTGAGTTTGGTGGTGTGGTGGACCACATGATAAATAACTGACATCTTTTCTTTGAAACATCAGCTTTCCTTTTTAAATAAGAGCTCCTGGTTAAAAGCTGCATGTCAGACCCCATATGGGGGCTCTAAGCTTTGATTTTACTTAAAGACTCCAAGGCACAGAGGCTAGCCAAGAATCTGAGAAGATATCAAATAAAAATCTTCAGACCAATGGAAAGTAATTTTCATAATGAGGAGGAACACAGCACCCCATACATCATTGTTAGTCTGAGACAAGGAACAGAAGGCTAGGGGTGGGAAAGGATGGTCTCTCTAAACAGGGAACAGGTGGCCAGTATAGTCAGGGCCAGCTACAGGAACCTTAGGTACCTCTGTTCAAAGAATTTATCTGCTGCACCCCTAGAGACTATCAGATACAGCGGAGAACAGGGCAATTAGCTGCTTAGCAATGGATGTTTTTCTTCATGATGGTGATTTTATTGTTACAGCAACACAGGCAAAGGCCAAGGGATAGAACTTAATGGAACAAATAGACACTATGGAAAACAAAGTGTTTTTTTAAATCTCCTGGTAAACCAAAGTTTCGATATCACAGAATGTCCAAGAAGAAATTTGGCTCTCATTTGAATCGCTTCCTGCAAAGTTAATTGTTTGCTCCCAATCCATAATTGATGATAGCTTTTCCCTTGCTGCAGTTAGACCAAGGAATTGGCAGTCTTGTGCAGTGGAAGCCAGACACAAACAGGTAATAACACCCCAAGAAAAGCTGAAATATTAGTCTCCCAAGACACAGGCTGTGCAAATGTCTCTGGCTTACAAAAGAGACATCACTCACACCTTAGAGCCTGTCATGTAGACTTAGTTTCATAAAAGTTGTATAATAACTCAGAAATGTACAAATGACACGTTGGAAGAAATGCCAGAAGAATGAGCCCTGAGGAGCATGATTAACCATTTCCACAGTATTCTCAAAGAATGAGGGTTCTCATAGCTGAAGGAGTAGACTTGCATGTATAACTAATTTCTTTCCCTCTGTCTCTCTCTCTCTCCACACAGACACACATACATAATGTATATTCCTCTGAAACTACCATACACACTCGTTATCTGGAGGATAGAAGTACCACTATGGATCTAGTAGGCTCTCTTGGCTGTGAGGAGTGTCCCTCCCACTGAAGTTATCAAAGTTCTATCCTCTTCCAGGTCCTGATCAAGCCCAACTCATCATCTCCTCTTCATGGAGCCCTTTCTGGATTACTGTAGATGTCCTTGATTCCCCTCATCCCTGAACTATTTATTTAGAGTCGGTGACATCGCACAGTGTAATTCATCCTTTTTGACAGATTGTTCTGTACCAGTTACTCTCCTCTCCCTACCTAGATGGTGGGACCAAGACCAATTCTGACATTACTTCTTCACTCCCACGAAGTCTAGTACACAGGTGCACATGCAGCGCTGGTCAATTAAACAACTGCCAC
Source organism: Desmodus rotundus (assembly GCF_022682495.2). Taxonomy (NCBI): domain Eukaryota; kingdom Metazoa; phylum Chordata; class Mammalia; order Chiroptera; family Phyllostomidae; genus Desmodus; species Desmodus rotundus. Next base: position 54,543,392 of record NC_071389.1, read on the forward strand.
CCCCATCCCCACCCCCGGAAGGAAGGAAGGAAGGAAGGAAGGAAGGAAGGAAGGAAGGAAGGAAGGAGGGAAGGAAAGACATATTTTTATTTATATGGTTCAAAGATTTAAATTGTGTCTGTGAGCAAAATTTTTTCCTTTGTTGACTTGATGCAAAATGATTGCAATTATGATGGTAAAATAAAAGGAAGGGAAACTGCACTACGTAAATATTTTGAAATGTTTTCTCCCTTTTAAATGTTTTGTTTTATCTAATTTGTCCTCATTGAATCTTATTCAAGCAAAATGTGTTCATGTCCCCATTACTCTGATTTTGATTACAAGACCATAGAATGCAGTACTTTATTATTACTCCAAGGGCATTGTTTTCTAGAAAAGGCCACACTAGATTTTCATCATCACCGTATCTTTCGCTGGGAAAGTAACCTTTAGCAAGAGCTACGTCCCGTTGCCCTGACTGGTGTAGCTTGGCGGGTCGAACATCTTCTGGCAGACTGCAGGGTGAGGAGTTCAATTCCGGTCAGAGCATGGGCCTAGTTTGTGGGCTAGGTCCCTGCTTGGGGGCATGTGAGAGGCCACCAACTGATGTTTCCCTCCCTCCTTTTTTCCCTCCCTTCTCCTCTCTCTAAAAATAAATAAATACTTGCAATTTTTTAAAAAAGAAGAAGAAGAGCTATGGCCTCTTGATCTTTTAGTTGAAATTGCTCTTGTGAAAATCGGGCCTGATACTATCTTGGCTCACTAATTCATGCCGTGTGGGCCAAAATTAAAGCATTAAAATTTCATAGATATAATATCATTTATAAATCATCTCATAAAAACAGTCCTTCCCTGTAGAACAGGAGCTTCAATTCATTTTCACCGAGGGCCACATCAGCCTCGCAGCTGCCTTCAAAGGACCGAAATAATTTTAGGCTGTATAAGCATAACTCCTCCTTAACAGTTAAGGAGTTGAAATTACATTCAGCCCTTTGAAGGCAAGTGCGAAACTGTTGTGGCCCCTGGTGAAAATGAGTTTGACACTGCTGTTGTAGAGCTTCAAGAGCGGGCATGTCTTCCTCCAGCTGTAGCTTAAAGTTCACTGCAAGCACACCAATATTTGTCAAAAATAAAGCTGTGGTAAAGTGGGGGAATATTCTACAGCAACACCCTCAAAGCACCAAGATGCACACAATGCACCCCTGCACACACTGCCCCCACTGGTGGCCATGGAAACCGCAAGCCTGCCTCCCGTAATGACAGAGCCACAGAACTGCATTCCTACAGCACGCGGTTCTGAGCGGGCAGCTTTCTGATTTTTTATGACTTTATTCCATGCAGATGGAGAAAGAGACTATTTACCACTTTCCCCAAGTTTCTCTCCTATAATATTTCAATATGTTTGGTGGGTGAGGACTGTGGACTAATTAAGTAGATGGTCAACATTTGCCACATTTCAAAACATGACAGATGCTCCTTTTTGCCATTTAGCCTCAGAAAGCAGATGGGGAGTTGATAATTGTTTAAGTTACAGAAATAATTTGCCTAGTTTACTACTCAGTTTTTAAAAATGATCTTTGGCTACACTTGGATAAAAGTCCTTTTGCTCTCCTGCAATGGTGGAAATTAGAATATCCACACTGAGGTGTTTCCAGGAGGCACATGACACGTGTTTGTTTGCTTGGCTTGCAGATGCTAATGGCTATATAATCACATGTGCCAACCATAAAACCCCTGTTGGTAAAACATTTGTCTGCAATAATCCTCTAGTTCTTGAAACATGATAATTTGCTCTAATAATGCAGGGGCCCTTAGGGCTTCTATATTGTGTAAACAACTAGCTGTGGTAAGCAATCATACTGGAGAGGCCATTATACAGTAATCTGGACTTTGTTACTTTTCAAGAACTTGGGGGTTTGTTTGTTTGCTTGTGTGGTTTTGTTTTAATTTCATGTGTTTAATGTGTTAGCATTTCACAGTGTAGTATTAAGATGGATGCTTTGACCTTTGATGTGAGAAGTAGGTGAACCGTATTTTTATTGCTTGATTTGTTGGATTGGAAAAGATTCCCTATGTATTCAGTTTTAAAAATTAGTCCCAGGAATCGTGGAGCTGCTCTGAAGGGTGAATTCCTAGATCTAGTGCCTCTTCTACAAGCTGAACTCTACCTAGACGCACATGTTTGGTGGTGCAGAATGTCCCTCATTTTTGAGGCACAGTGTCTGCATGCTCATTCACATGGACACACTTAATATACGTTACCTACCCATGTCACCAAGGCCATTTGTTCAGTACGTCATCTGAGATATGTGTCTGTGCTAATTGAAATATTGGTTTGTTTTCGACCTGACCTCATCCTTTTCCAACAAGGCTAAATTCGGCAGCAAGCAGAATATCAAACGGGTGCAGCCGGGGCTATATCTGTGTATGACATGTTTGTGTGTATGTGGACTTACATATATTCTATACAAATGCTCAGGGAGAGAGAGTTTCTTTTTCCTTCTATTGTATCTGTATATATTCGTGCGCTTCCATGTGGATATAGCTTTGGTTCTGAGAAAACCAGACCATTAGATGTATGGTAACTTGATTGGAAAACATAAGCCAGCTTAAATTAGCCGGTTTCTGCTGATCTTTTGGGTATATGATTTTATATGACTGCTAATATATTTTCTTCTTGAATTTTATTGTGAAGAATTCCAAACATACACAAACATAAACACAATAGTGTAATGAATCTCCATATTCATCACCAGCCCCAACAAACATTAACTCATTTGTCTACCCTGTCCCATGTCCACCATTAGCCACATCTTCCCAACCTCATCCTCGGTATTGCTTTGAAGCAAATCCAAGATCATATTGCTTATATTTTTACATTTCTAAGTGTTCCAGGATGTGATTGTAAAAGTTAAAAACTCAGTTTTTATATATGATCAGAATACCAATGTCCCAGTAAAAATGAGCCATCTTTGTTCATGTCATCAAATATCCATTGTTTATATCTCAGTTATCTCATAAGTGTCATAAGTATTTGTACTTTTAAAAAATTAGACCTAACATATGGATCTAAATAAAGTCCATATATTACAATTGGTTGATATGTCTTTAAGATCTTTAAAAATATATGGGTTCTCCCCTCCTCTTTTTTTCCTTGCAGTTCGGTTGTTTGTTTTGTAATTACTTACAGTCTAGCTTTTGCTGATTGCATCCTCATAGTGTAGTTTAATAAGCTCTTTAATCCTCTTCTTTCCCGTCATTAGTAGTTGAGTCTAGAGATTTCACCATATTCAGACTTAATTTTTTCATAAAACCACTATGTATCTGATATTGCCTATATCATAGTATCTAGTTGTCTCTTTTGGCGATGTTATCCATTAGTGTTCAATGTCTAGATCTATTAAATCATTAGAGATTATAAAATGATATTTTCATTTCTCATGCATTCTTCATTGATTTGATGTAATATTTCTATAACCCCAAAAAATCTCTTTGTTTACTCTTTGGCCAACAGTGGGATAGTTAGTGTAGAAAAGAAGGATGGATTATTGATTCATTTATTTATAGTTTTTAAAATGATTTAGCTCCCTGCCATTATCTATCAGTACCCAATAATTTTTTAATATTATAAGAACACAGGAATTTAAGATATGCTGAAAAAATAAAATAAAATATATTAAAGTATTTCAATCCATTGTAGTTATTATCATTATTGATGTTAAAATTGTCCCATCTTTGGCTAGTAGGAGACTCCTAAAGTTAGCTAAGTTCTTTGGACATGTTCATGCCCATTCTTACCTCTGTTTGCAAGACTGTATCCCAGTGACTTTGGTGATGGGCTGCTCCCTGTCCCTTTTACTCAGCCCACCTTTTCTGTCTCTTGCTCCTTCCAGGTGTTCTCTCACATGATTGGAACTTGGGGATAGCTTCTTAGAGAGCTAGATTTTAAATGTAAATTACACAGATACACCAAATGCCAGAACACATTAGTTTTTAACAATCTGTCTTACTCTTCTCACATTTTTAACTTATCTTGGGGGACCAAATTCACCTGGTGTTTGGAATTCTGATTTTTTGGTGGTCTCTTAGCCCCAGACTGCAAATGCTATGTTCGTCTGTCTCCTTCTTCTCTGCCTGTCACATGGTAGCCTCTGGAGTACTTGTTGAATGAATGTATGACTGAGAGAACAAAGGGCAAAACTGAACCATGATTTCCTTTTCCTTTCAAGAATAAACCCCATTTTAAACCTTGTGCTGTGAAACTGAGCACGATATTAGCTGATAAGAAAGAGTTGATACCGCACAAGCTGCATGACAGTGGGAATCTTGAGCCGTTTAGGGGAAGGACTTCAACCACAGAAGACAGTCCTTTGTATGGAAGAGCATTCCCAGCGCTGTCTTTCAGACACTAATTTTGACAAGCACCAAAGCAAGGCACATGCTTTGGAGTGTTATGGGATTTTGTGCCAAGAGGTTAAAATAATTCAGTGAATTGGAAGGGGGTGGAGGTGGCATAGAATTACGGTTGCTTTATCCATTTCTTCTGATCTGTTTAGGTGACTTATCTATTCTGATTTCCCTGAAATGTTTAGTGCTGAGATTTCATGGAAATAGGTGTTCCAAAAGCCATTGAATATGTTTTTTAATTACAGCCTCAAAGGAGCAAGTAATCCTCATCTTCTTTTTATTGGCACTATAGTTCTCTACAACTACCAGCTCCTATAAAGATCATTCTGTTTAAAACCTTGTTTCTTTCTAAGGAATATTGGTTTTCTGGGTAGATCACTGCGGAATGGAGTCGGGCAAAGAGTATTCATTGTCATTCAAGTCAGTTCACAATATATCTTGGTATTCAGAATCACTCTAATTGAAAAGGGTCCATGTGTCACAATAAAGTTATTTATTCCCCAGACAAGAAAAGCAGTAATTTTATAACATGTCATGTGTTGGTGTTCACATATACACAAGAGATACACCCAGTTGGAGAGCAACGGCGAACAGTTTCCCATGCATTTGTAAACCCATGCTGACCACACGTCTGTTCCATAAACTACTAGTCTACGTTCCATTTTTTATTGCACTCACTCTAAAGGTAAATAATTTTTGAGCATTTAATCTCAATAAATTAGTTTGAATCACATGAAATTGGCATTTTGTAAGTCAAAAATATTCAAACATTGGCAGTTATATTTTTCAACCTTTTCTTTACATCTATTATTTACAAATATGCACATATGTGCTTGCTATTACCACTAAAATACCAAGGCAGAACTCTTACGGTGAGGGTCAAAAACACAGTAGATGTAAATCTGTGTTTCATACATTCTCCTGGATAGTTCCTAAATTGTTGGTTCTGGTCAGGTCATTACAGGTTTTATTCTGGCTCTGTGGCTGGCTAGAAGCTTGACCTATGAGGAGCAGCCGCCAGCTCTGTCAATTTCTTATGTGCATGTGTTTGCATCATTACCTTTTTTTTTTCTGGTTAATCTGTGGATCCTTTGCAGAATTTCTTTAAGCCCTTTGTCCATTTTAAGAGGGTTGGTTAATAAGTCCAAACTAGGTTATATAATAAATATATAAACCAATTTGACAAGATCACCTGAGTCAGAGTATGTCAGAATATGCTGAAAGAGAATGTTTACTGTGTTGGACTCTTTCACTTATGAATTTATTGTCAAGTGGAATATTAAACTTTAATGGAACTTAGTTTATTTCTATTTTTTCAAATGACAAAGTAGATATAATTGAAAGTTTAAATTGAACTGGAATTTTTCTTCCCACAGGTGGCCCTTCCCTGTGGCTTAGATTTCTCCTAGCATGGTGGCTGGGTTCCGAAAGAGAACCTCTCAAAAGCGAGCTTTCTAGGAAAGCCAGGCAGATGTTGTCTAGACTTTTATGACCTAGCTCGGGAAGTCATATCGTGTCACTGCTACCTTCCTTAATGAAGTAAAGTCATTACAAGCCCACCCAGATCCAAGGAGAGGGGACATAGACGCCATATTTCTATAGGAGGAACATCAGTTTGTCAAATTGCCAACTTGTGGCCATTGTTCATAAACCACCACACTAGCCCAGTCATGAACCCCATATATAGTGTCTCTAACAAACGGTCTTCCAGTGACACGGAACTCTTTATAATCACAGAATACAAACTACTCCTTTTCTGGACAGAAAGAAATGAAAATACATTGTCAAACTGAACAAAAATATGCTTTCTCATAGTTTCCAGTTTGGGGTCCTCATTCTGCCCTCAGGAATAGGACAGAGCAAGTCAGCTTCCCTTCTTACTTGAAAGTAGATTTCAAGTGAACTGTGTTTTCTTTCAGAGGCTCACATTCCTGGTTGCTCCAACCACGTTTCCTGTATCCCTCATCACCTTGTTATTCTCTAAGTTATTCTCTAAGCAAACAATGGCTTATCCTTACCCTACCTAAAGTGCTACTCAATCAAAACACATGCTCCATTTGGTATTGCCTTTTGCTGTCTCAGTCGTAACAATATGATTTATATATAAAATCACTCCCCAAATAAAATATATGCTTGTATGGAACAATCCGTTACAGCATACTATTAATATATAATTCTTCAGATCCTCAGAGTGCCAGTGTACCCTGAACCAGTGAGAGCTGGTGTGGTTGACTGTTCTACAACCTTTCAGGCAGCAAACATTTGTGCCCCATATGGCAAATAGTCTCAGCCAGTAAACACTCCACTGCACCATACTGAGTTGAAAGCGTTCGGCAATGTGTGTTATATGCCCCTCAGGAGCCTCTCTTTTGCCATAGATGTCTGTGTTCTGGTGAACTGCTTCAAACCATAATGGCGGAGAAAATGTATGCAAGTGGTAGTGCCGAGACTGAGGCAAAAAAAAAAAAAAACCCACCAGGAAGAGTTTCATACTGCGTGTTAGCATGCAGGGTTTCCAGCCGTGTGAGAAAACTTTGATGGAAAGGTCAAGGTAAAGATCAGCAGGAAATTAGGGATTGGTGTAAGTCCTTTTGACATTCTGAAGAATATTATAAAGCATCTCCGCAGGAATGACTAACAGTTGTCTGCAATATTTCTAGAGGAAACTGAAGCTACAGCATGCCATGACTACTACTGATTTAACACAAAGGGAAGAGTGCTTGCCAGCATGTAACGCTGGGAACTTCTCTTCATAGAGATTATATTCTCCAGACCCTGTGTGATGCAGATACAGTTGTTACTTACTCCATTTTCAGAAATACAGGCCTCACACCAGAGAGCATACTCCTATATTCTAGATGAGATTTTCCACTTATTTGGGGTGACATTGGTTAATAAGATTACATAAGTTTCAAGTGCACATTTCTATGATACATAATATGTATATTGCATTGTGTGCTCACCACGCAAAGTCAAATCATCTTCCATCACCATATATTTGACCCCCTTTAACCTTTACTGCCTCCCTCCCCCTTCTCTCTGGTGACCACGTTACTGTTGTCCATGTCTACGAGGTTTTGTTTGTTCATTTTTCTTATTTGATCCTGTGCTGCTTTCAGTTTTATACCCCACATATAAGTGAAGTCATGTGGTTCCTAGTTTTAGCTGTCTGACATTTCATTTAGCATGATTTTCCCAAGGTCTACCCATATCGTCACACATGGCAGTATTTTACCTTTTCGTCTGGCTGCGTGCTGTTCCACTGCATGTACGCACTGCATCTTCTTTTCCCACTCACTTATCAAAGGGCACTTTGGTGGTTTCCGTGTCTTGACCTCCATGAATAGTGTCTATGGCCATACCACCCTGAACTAGCCTGATCTGGTCTTGCTGGGTTTTGATTAAGGAAGACTGATGTAGAATTAATTTCCCTACAATATGGTATTTTTTGTCCACTACTTGGAGCTATATTACACTGTCGGCCCATAGTAAATTGTTTCAGGGAAGACCTCCACATCTTTTTCAGATGAAATTCTGCAAAGCCAGAGTCTATTCTGCATCCCCCACTCTAACATTTTATCTGGTCGTGATTGTGATGAGGCCCATGACTGATGTCTACCGGGCACTTGCTATGCTCCAGGAGCAATGAAGTGTTTTTTATTATCTCAGGAAATCTTTATAACTTACCAGGTAGTTACTTACATTCTCCTCATCTTAGTTTTGAGAGGACTATAGAAGCCCACTCAGTCTTACAGTCAGTAAGTGGTAGAGCTGGGGTCAGTGTAGCAGTTGGGATGACATCAGATGTGGAATGTGCCATCTGTGATGTTAGTTATCCCTCCTTGGTTAGGTTGTGTTTGCAAACTCCGTGAGAACAGGACTTGATCTGGCATAGTGCTTGCTCGGTTCACAGTATATGCAGAAAAAATGCAAGAATGAGTATGTTATGGGTTAGTCCGTTTTAAACATCTATGATACAAAGTCAAATTCCCATTGATGCAAAGAATATCTATCACTCTTAATGTGTACTGCAGGTATTTTTTAAAGCTGATTTCATAATTACAGAATTCTATAAAAATGTCCTGCTGGGGTAGTCAACAGCACCGGAACAGAGCAGTCCCTTTGTTCAGGATGTGTTAGGTGTGTCTGCTTTCCAAAAGTCTTAAAAGCTAGTAGCAGCACCAGGCATGAAATTATTTAGTGGCAACCCTAAAAGGAAAAACAAGCTCTACAAGAAGAACATACAAGAAATCCTACCTTTCGCTCTCATTGGAAATTAGCATGGATCATGCCAACTCTAGAGAAATACGGTATCTGCAGTTAAAAATACATGATGAAAGAAACAAATCTGAGATTGTTGAGTTGCTCTTTCTCCACAGTTGGGAGAGGGAAACCCTAAACAATGAGCTGGTTGTAGTAGACTGTTTAAAACATTGCCACTCCTTCCTATAGACCCTTTCCTATGGAAAGATGATACCTACCCCTTATTTGATGTCAAACTTGGCCAGTTGACTTCTTTTGGCCAATGACATGTGAGCAGAAGTAATGTGTGCCACTTCAAACAAAGTTTTCAGAATATGTAGTACACTGTCATATGGCCTTTGCTCTCTCAGAAGGCCAACCATGTCCCAAATAAGTGGGTTCCATTAGCCTGGGCCCCAGAGGGATAGACATCTTGTCAACCCAGGATGGTCATGTAACACTAGCAAGAAATAAGTGGTTATAAGACATTGAGGACTTACAGTAATTTGTTACCACCGAATGCTTAACCTAAGCTGGCTGATAAACTAGTGAACAGGCTTGAGGAAATCTGAGCTAATGCTGCAAACACAGGCATAAAAGGAAGAACAGCTCTTTGCAGTCCCAAGTACTTGCAGCAAAGAGGGCAGAGCTGGATGGTTTGGGGACAGGGGAGTACACAGCGTGGGTGCCGGGGCCAGACCCACAGTTGAGGGACTGGCCCTAAAGGGAAAGAAGATGGTATCTTTTTGAAGAGTAGCAGAATGTAAGGAACATTTACTTCTTCTAATCTTATTGCTTCTTCCCTATCGTAATGAACCCATTCCACAAGCCCTTCCTTTGAAATACATAGCTCTCTACCATCTGTCAGTACTTTAAGATCACTGTAGTGCCTTAAAATTAATAAAATACCAAATGGATTTTTATTTTACTTATTTATGGGTTACAACGGTAGCTTGAGGTTGTGCGTCTGAGTCTACTATGGCATTGCATTGAGCAGTGAAGGACCTGGGATACCCTGGCCCCAGCCCCCTGCCCTTAGCTCAACTGACCTACTCCACTTCAATCCATTGGTTCTGTTACCAAAAATGTTTGGAAAACCACTGCTCTCAGACAAGGCCACAGGATCATTTCAACAATTCGAAATGATAATCATCAAATTCTGTTGACCGTGTTCTGGTCTGTCCTAATTTCAGCCCTTCTTTTCTGAGCATGTGGCAGCAGAATCATCACTACAAAGGTAAATATTCATGTGCATTGCATTTTGCTTGCAGGCACCGTATAAACTATATTTAGAACTCTGAATGTTGAGATATACTGTGCCAACACTGAAATTTAATTACTGTGATGGACTTTAAATCCGTGTACCTTCTTGCACTGTGGAATAAACATTACCTCTTGTGTTTGTTCATTCTCCTTTCTGTTCCTATAAGAGAGGGTTGCAATCTGTCTAACCAGAGCACCCACCTGCCCTTTCTTCCAAGTGAGTGGAATAAGCTCTAAGTTTTATAGCTGTTTTATCTGTGTATTGTGAAAAAGAAATATTGTCTTGCTAAACTTTTTGGACACTTCTCAATATGTGATATCTCCCTGCTGCTAACTATCAGTCACTCTGGTAATAAATGATAATGTTCATTGCTAGAGTTTGTAAAGCTCTGTCAAGTTAGCCCATTATTTTAAGCTCGGGTTAAGGTAAGGAATCTAAATTTATGTAAGCCGGGTGCAGTTTCATGAAGAGTCAAAGGCATTTTAATTTTCCTCTCTCTTTACCCAAGGGACTTTAATTTCTTAATGTTACATTAATCAGTACTTTAATATTTCTTTTAAAAGGTATCTATTCTCTGTATGCTATTTACAGACCTTTTTCAAAGTCAATGAACAGGTATTAGAAGTATCTACATGATAATACAGAAACTACTGCTTTCTTGGCCCTTATGTAATAATAGGTAAATGGATGCTTTTAAAAATGAACCTGTTCATGGTACTTTTTCTATTCCTGTATAGGATTTTGATTTTATTTAAAACGAATGGCATCAGCCCCAGGTCCAAAAACTAATAGAATTTCTGCATTTACCTCCTGATGCATAACCTTTGGGTTAGAATGTGTGTCAGTTTTCAGTCAGCTGGTTGGATGAAGCAATGCTTTAAAGCCAAAATGAAAGGATCTTTGTTATACTCCAGCAGGCACCAGATATGAAGGCCAGTTGGGTTGAATTATTAGTAGAATGATTTTACACTGGGCTCGATAAATGGTACAAGATAGGCTGTAGGAAGTAGATACAACCCCCTAAATGAGAGAGACAAAGAAAGAAACGTGTTTGATTACCTGACACTGATTCATTCTGCGAGACAGAAGGCTACTAGGAGTCCAGGAACAGGGAGAGCATATCGCACAAGTCCTGGGCAGAACACTGTGAGTGAGTACACTGTCGCTGGACAGCCAGGTGTCTGTAAAGGTGTGACTGTAGCTTTGAAAGGCCTGGCGAAAGGGCAAAGTTCTCTAGATGCAGAGAGCCTGGTATTCAAAAAAAGCTCAGTACAGCTGCCTGCAGAACTGCTGCTCTGGGCTGGCCCTGGGCTGTCTGAGACAGTGTAATGGAGGACAGTAGTCCTCCCTTATTCAGAACAGATGCGTGCCAAAAGCCCCGGTGGGTGCTTGACCCTATGAACAGTACCAAACCCGATATACACTACGTTTTTCCTACACACACATACCTTTGATAAAGGTTAACTTATAAATTAGGCACAGGAAAACATTAACAAATTAATAATAAAATGCAACAATTATAATGATATACTGTAATGGATGTTGTGTGAATGCAGCACTATTAAGTAAACTTAGGGTTACTTGAACATAAGCGCTACAATACTGCGACGGTTGATCTGATAACCAAGAGGGCTACTGAGCGACTAACAGGCCGATAGCATATCCAGGCTGCATATGTTGGACAAATGGATGACTTATGTCCCGGGCAGGACAGACCAGGATGGAGTGAGATTTCATTGTGCTACTCATAGCAGCATGCAATTTAAAACATCAGTTGTTTCTTTCTGGAATTTCCCACTTGGTATTGTTGGACCACAGTTGACTTGCAGGTAACTGAAGCTGCAGAAAGTGACACCACAAATAAGGGGACTGCTGTGTATGATTGGACATGGAAGTCGGTTGAAATCCCACTTCTGTGACTGATGGTTTGGGTGGCCCTGGGCAAATTATTTAATCACTAAATCTGCCTCTTTATCTGTAAAGTGGGAGTTGCTATGAGGATTAATGAAATAATCCAAACAAAGTGTCTAGCCCAATTCCGGGCACTTAATGGTCTCTGGATGAATGAAAGTTATAAAGAGGACCTGGCCCTCAGGAGGTGAGATTCAGGTGGAACGAGTTCCAGTGGGAGAAGAGAAGTGCCATGTGAGCAGCAAAGCTTGAAGCCGGGATTGATGAGAAGCAAACTCCTGGCATCCACAGGCGTGGACAGATTCTGCAGCTGCCTGTGGCAGCACAGGGCCCCTGCAAGCATCCAGGCCTCCGGAGACATGAGGAGGCCCTGGGCAAGCCATGCCCAGCAAGTCTGGGATACACTAAGAGGGTGGAGTTAGGGAGCAGGATGATGGATACAAGAGAACACACTTTGCCCTTTTTTCCATGTATACCCACTCTGCTTCTTGCTGGAACACAGCTCAACCTAAAACTCATCTCTTTTTGTACTCTGTGTGCCTCTAAACCCACCCTAACAATGAACGGAGGACTGAGTAAATGTTTGCTAGCCATGAATACTTGTTTTAGTGCACAGTCTGTCAATAGAAACATACATTTAAAAAAAAAGCATTTCACCCAGATCTTTTTTAAATGAAGCTATATCCAAATGATGTGTACGATGCCTTCACCACTGGTCTACTCCCTTGGCACATCCCCTTCTGATCGCTGCTTTTCTTCCACAGCAAACTCCAGCATCTGTGTGTTATACAGGGCACAGGAGACGGGTTATAAAAGTCACTAGGAAATACGAGGAAAAGAAAAGAAAAAGTTAACTGAATTGCAAAGCTTATAGCACAAAAGGAATATGCTTGATATTTGCCAAGGATGGGGTGCTGGAGGGAGCACAGGAGCCCTGGCTGGCCATTTGCTGGTTTGTCCAGAAGTCTGTTTTCCTCCCTTCTGCTGCTGTACTGTCAATCACAGGAAATGCCATTTTTAAAGCATCCTTGACAACCAGCTTCCTGTAGTTTTGGCCAGCAGAAGACTGGAGGGTGGGAGGAGGGAGAAGTCAAGGTCTCCCTCTGCCTTTGACGGTCAAATGCAGCAGAAGCTGTGTCTTCTGGCTTCACTCCCACTGGACCTCTCTGGCCAGCTTCTGCAAGGCAGTCCCCACAGTGACACTTGATCCAGCCTGAGTGTGTTGGTTTCTGAAAATACCACTTCCTAGTGTTCATGGCTTCCTGCTGCTCCCTGTCTTTGGGATGCTTCCTCTTCCCCTGATTGGCTTTTCATGTCCTCCATCATCTTTATAGCCAATTCCAGTATTAAATTTTCTCTATTTGAAGTACCTAGAGTGGTTTGGGTTTCTTATCTAGACCCTGAGGGATCCACTACACATGATGATGTGAACCTACTTCTGCCTAATGATTTCATTATACTGGGAAAGTTAATGTATTTAAGCAGATGTGTGTCTCTGCAGCTCTGAATAAAAACAAAGAGGCATGAATAATGCACCAAGACATTCCATCACAGCAAAGCACTGTTTTGGTCTCTAATATCACTTGCCATTTGCAAATATCTCTCTGTTTGTTAGTCTGGGGATTTGTCATTAGGGCTAAACTATTTCTCATGACAATCAAACACCTCTGGCAGTAGTTTGCAAAAATTCTGCACTATTCCAGGTGGGACAAACAGCTGTGAACTGAATTTTCCCTTCACCCTGTGCTTCCTGACATAGAGCCCATTTTTACTCTCCAGAAAAAAAGGCCTGCCCGTGGTTGTAGGAATAGCCTGGGCCACGAGACAAGGGTGCCCTGGCTTGCCTTCCACTGTGCCCTTCTGAATGAGAAAACCTGAAGAAAGATTTTATTAGGTGTTTAGGGAACACTTAATAAAAAAATAGTTTTTTGGTAGGAATTCAGGCAGTTGCTTATAAAATGGGCCATTAAAATAATTCATGTCTGAAATTCAACAAGAACATGATGCAGTATGTCAGGTGGGGGAGCTGACTCCTCAGAGCTCACGTCCTCCCAGCGGGGCTGCTTGAGTGATAGTAGAAGGACCCATCTGAAAGAAGTGGAAATGGAAAAACTGGCATGTTTTTAAGGATAGCTTAAATTAGCTTTGAAAATAGCAAGATCCCACTAGAAGCAGATGACATTCTGATGTTTAATGAGTTGGAAACCAATTCTTCCTTGACAACCAGCACCCCCTCACACATACAGCTCCTTGTTCACACCAAACTTGGGAAGGAGGGGACAGTGATAGTACTTACTTCCTCCATGAGATACAGAGGGGTGGTTTCACTTCTATTTTTTTTAGTGCCATTCTTTTTTGTTTTTCATCCTCACCCGAGGACATTTTTTATTGCTTTGAGATACAGAGGAAGAGGGGGGAAGAGAGAGAGAAACATTGATGTGAGAGAGAAACACTAAGTAGTTGCCTTCTCGAATGGGCCCTGACCAGGGATGGAACACGAAACCCAGGCATGTGCCCAGACCAAGAATCAAACCTGTGACCTGTCGGTCTCCAGGATGATGCTCCAACCAACTGAGCCACACCAGCCAGGGCCAGTTCTATTCTTATAATCCATTTTGTACTCAGCTGGGGTAAGTACCTGCAAACTGGGAAGGTATCTTAGTTGTCTCCGACTGAGTCCAGTGGCAGCTAAGGGCAAGATCAGCAAGTGCCCTTGGAAACGTATTCATTTTGTGTCTAAATTGTACTCACATGGTATGTCTGTATTCAAGATGTGCCTCGATCTCTACTCCCCATTATTTGGGGTCCATAGAACTTCATGTACTTAAGACCTACACTTCCTTAAGGTTTTGAGCAACTGCTAATTGTGACCACTTTTTAGATGCCTTTACTCTTCAGTGTCTTAATATTTAGAGAAGTATATATCCATTCTATAAGAGAAATAGAGTTAGGATTTTAAGAAGGCTAGAAAATAATGCAACAATAAATTCTTCAAGACCCCGTTGTCAGATATGTTCCACTAAATTAAAAATATCAGATTACTTTTTTAATTATTTCAAACTCACACTGGGAATTATACAAGAACTACATATTAGAGGAGAAAATAGGCTTACCTTTTCTATCATTAGACTCCAAGCACCCACACAGATACTTAAGGCGGTGATTTCAACAACTTTGTTAACACTGACTTATTTCCAATCAGAGCTGAGAGATCAAACATGACAAATTCTCTATGGATCCACTCATTTTTTAACTCATGTTTAAAATTAATATTTGTCTTAGGCATTCAACAGTAAATAATATAGCTGAAATCATTTATTTAAATTTTGATATAACTCTAGATTAGCTCTCTGTGGTAAGGGAGCCAGCATGCAGAATTCCAGTAACTGTTCCAGGGCTTCGTCCCTGACTGTGTGACCTTGGGCAGGTTACTTAAATGTTCTCAGTGTCCCTTTTCTCTAGAAAATGCCTATGATAAGTGCTTACCTTGGGTCATTATTATGAGAATTAAATTAGATAATTTGATTTTTGACAAATATGTTTTGAGCATGTCATACGTAGTAGACAGGGAGCCTGTCCTTGGAAGTTCTGGAAGGAAAAACAGAAATTAATCAAATAATTACACAAACATAATCATAGGTGGATAAGAGGAAGATATGTGATGCTATAAGAATAAATGACAGGGGGACTTCACTTAATCTAGGGAGAGGAGAGGATCAGGGAAGGCTTTTCAGAAGAAATGCAAATGAGCTGAGAGGTAAATGATTGGTAAGGGTAAGCAGGCAGAGGGTCTGTGTGTGTATGTGTGTAGGAGGATGGGGTAGACATTTTAGGCAGTGAGAACGTATGTCCCAGTTCCCTCTGGAAGTCCACCACCTTGAGACAAAAATTGCTAACCTTTATTCCAGATTTATTTATTTACTTACTTACTTATTTATTTATGTATTTATAGCAAAAAAATACTTTGATCCAGAAATGTGGGGAATTACTTTGACAGCAGGTGTGGAGGGGGGCAGGTGTCCTCTGGCGATGCACCTGTATTTTGTAAATGTGCATAACATGGATTTCTCCTGGTCACGCATGACAGGCACATACTGTTAACCATCCCCCCAAAATTAATCAGACACTTGCATCGTTCCGGGCACTACCCTAAACACTAAGAACACAGAGATGATTGAGGCACAGCCTCTGACTTCAAGGACTTCAAGCCTAGAGTCTAATAAGGAAGGAGTCACCAAAGCGCGCAGTCACAATAGGCCCAATAGGCCAGGGCTGTGTATGTGTGTCCTGGGAAATGTCCTGGCTGCCTCTGCCTGGAACGGTCACTGAAGACTCTGCAGAGGAGGTGGTGTGTGCACAGAATGTTAAAGGAAGCCTGGGACGGGCCTTCCAGAGGACCATGTGCAAAGGCACCACATCTGTATTCCCTAGGACCTAGGAAAGTGCTTGGCACCTGCTGTCTAAACCACATGTATCTGTATAATGTACATATGGCGCAGTAAGGAGTTCTACAAGTTACTCTGAGTGGTTTCAATGTTACATACAAGTAGAGAGTCAAACTTCCAGATAGGAGTTCGAAAATCCACACTGGGGTAAAAGAGTGAAGATTTTTAATGCACGGTGAAGAAGACCAAATTTTATTCTCTGGTCTAGATGGAGGAGAGCAATGTAAGTATTTTAAGCCAAGGGAATGACATAATCTGCTTTTCATTATGGAAAAATCACTGTGGCAGCAGTTTAGGTTATGGATAAGTAGGGGGGAAATTGAAAGCAGAGATACCAGTTAAGAAGCAATTACAGTTGTCCAGAACAGACAGGATGAGGTTCAGAGTGAAGGAAGAGAGAGGGAATGAACTTGAGAACAATTATGAGGTCAAATCCATCCCTAATATGCAGAGTTAAGGGAGAACAAAGAGATGGAGCTGATGAGGAACTGTCTGTGGTCTGCAGGAGGCTGAGATCATTAACTGAGATGGGGAGACAGGAACAGAGCAAAGATTGAGAATGTACACAGAGATCAGTTTGGGGCATGGTGCACACACGGGGGAAATGCCCAGATGGAAAGAGCACTGGGCCTCTCTGCTAGATGTGAGGATCATACACTTACTCACTTACCTAAGGAAGAGAAGACGTCAAACAGAACCTTGCAGCCTTCGACTCTTGCCCTATCATCCTCCATCCTTCTTTACCTCAGACCTCCTGGTGACTCTCCTTCCTGGTCACAGAAGAACTTGTAATTGGCTCATATTCCCCCTCTGCCCAAATTCCTGCTATTGCGTAGTCATTGCCCTTGAAGAAATTAGGTGTCATGTGTTGACCTTTCTGGTCAAGAAAACCAAGATATGGCTAAGAGATATCTTGTGCCCCTGGCACACCCACCTGGGGATAAAGAGGAGAGGAAAGTATACACTTTACACCATTTGGAACTGTGGGGGGTGAAAGAATATTACAAAGCAGAACAAGAACATTTTAGAGAACAGATCTACTTTTAAAAGGACTATTCATTTCCACACACAGAGAACACAAAATATTTGTTTTGTCTTCCCTTTTTAAAAAAGTGGGTATCCACTCACTGTTACTTGCTGAGTATTAAAACTGTCATCTTGATTTCTTCCAAACAGCTCCTTGGGAAAGCACTTAAAGCCTCCATTTATTAACCCAAATGTAACTTAAAGACAAGAATGGAAGAATTATTTCTGAAATAAAATAATCAATGAATCATTTATCAGTTTTCTTGCCCTTTGAATAACAAAGAGTAATTAGTATGATGTCTTTGTTGGCAAGTGCTTATCAGACAAAATGCAGCGTAGAAGCCAGCAAAGTTCTGCAAAGAGCTATGTTGTTTAACAGAATAATTGTGATGTTATCGCTGGAATTTTATGTGATTGCATTGTTAATTTTTAATTTGGTATCCTTAATAGCAACAAGGTTATTTAGAGCCTACCTGGAGTTCTGAGTGTCCACATTAGATAACATACTCCTGACAAAGTGAGCATTTGGAAGCAAGCATGTGTCTAAGACAGAAAAGAGATCCAGAGGGATCTTATGAGCCTACATAGGGCACAATTTTTAAAAATTGAACTTGGATGAATAAAAAGATATTTTACCAATCATCTTTCTAAGCTACTTTTATGTTTTCTTTCTTTGGTAAAGAATGTACCAAACCCTGTCCAGAATTTCAGAATCACCTGCCAGACTCTTTATCTCGACTGTTTGCTCTGTTCCTGCAAAAGTTTATTTTCATTCTAATGCCTGCTAGTTGTGATACTGGCTGGAAAATCAAAGATAAATGAGACCGAGTCTCTGCTCTAAAGGTGCTCACACTGGATTCTAGTGAAAAAAACACAAGCTTATAAACAGATGTATTTAGTACAACATAATAGGTCTTAGGTACAGGGAAGGTATATGAGGTAGGTTTACGCATTTGGGATCAGCCACCCACTCACCTACGGAATCTCTAAGATTGCCCAGATTCAAACAGAACCCATCACAATTAGCATAAAAAGACCCTGAGTGGAAAGGGATCCTCATGCAATCTCTTCTCCCAGCATTTTCTCCAGAAAGAGGTCCTGGATTGGCTCTGAACATGGGCTGGGGGATAACTTCGAGTGGCTGCTGAAATCTAGTTATATGACCACATGATTTTACTTGTGGCTCCTGGAAATAAGTACATTGTTCTGACAAATGTAGAGAATAAAAAAAATAGTAACATAAAAATTAAACTATTAAAAAATAAAGCTATTTCAACACATCCAGAACTAATTTTGTTCTCAATTAGAGGGCTAGCTGTCCCATCAATCAGTATGACAAATATTATAGTCCATGATTTCCATCTGCAATACTATTCGTGCATAAACAGAAAGGAAAAAAAAACATGGCACATCTACCCAACTCTTTAAAGGTTTTGCCCTCCCTAGAAAAACCATAACTTGTTACTCAATATTGTTCTTGACTTTTTGGACCTTCAAAATGATCAAAAATCTCTAATACCTTCTTGTTACTTCTAGGTTTTCAGAAGAACTGTTATCAAAATATACTCTACAATAAATTATTCTTTTATCCTGATATTGTCATCTCATATTGGAAAACCTAATAGCAATAGATAAATAGATGAATGAATGGATGGATAGATAGATGAACAAATAGATAGATGATAGAGATAGACGGACAGACAGACAGATAGACAAATGTGCTTCTTTGGGCCCTTTACTTCTTTTCTTTGATCATCTTTAAATCAACTGTGATTCTACAAACTAGTATAACAAGTACCTATGCTACCACTGGTCCTTAAATTGATTTATGTGACCACTCAGTAGATGTTTGAAAGTATGTATGTATGTATGAAAGAAAATGTAGTCCACCATTTCTCATTTGTGCATAGGTTCTCTGAGGAAGTAAAGATACCGATACTCAGTGTCCATCAGGCAATGTTTCTGTAATAGACTCACAAGTCTCCTATTGGCCACACTTGGCAATTTGGTTGCTCAGAAAACTCTAGGACAGGTAATGCAGCCTGCCAACAAGGCAGCATTGGCTTTGCTCTTTGGAGGACACTTTTCAGAATCTATGAAGCATTCCCGAAGCTATTCTTTTGACATCCAGGTGCCAGCTCAAGTGTAAGAAAATGAGTCTTCTGCCAGGCAGGTGTGAAAGTTGCCTATATTAGAAGCCTTATGCTTCACAGGAGCCAGTATCTCCTATAATAACATTAAAGGCATAGGTTCAAAGACCCCTACAAAGGTCATCCCAATTAAAAGGAGCCCCCACAGTCAAGTAAGCGTAAGGCTATGGCTTCCCATTCGGTGTTTATGGTTCTCCCAGCTCATATGCAATTTATCATCAAGATGTCATTTTTATAGGCAATATTGGCCTAGTAACACAGATGGTATTCTATCTTATTAGGTTATAGGGGAAGAGAGCTAGAAAGTTACTAAGGGTCAAATTCTCATGCAGCAAGAGAGGGGTGACATTGGATGATGAATTTCAGCTTTAAAAGGAAAAAGGAGAGACTTTTAAAAAAAGAAACTTTAAAAAAATTGAATAGCTGCATATTGCAAAGATTGGAGTATGGAGTTCCCATACTTATGTTTTTTATCTGTCACAATTAGTGAACCAATATTTATGTTACACTATTATTAACTTAAAATTATCCATATTTTATTTAGAGTACCCCCACTTTTTTTAAAAAAGGAAGACTTTTAATTCATGACACATTCTATGCTTTCTGATGCATTCTTAAAATGTTCAGAAACCACTCAGCATAGTCTGAGACAGGAATCGTTGCAAGTACTTATGACCCTGAAGTGTTTCGCATATAAGAGTCTTCAGGTCCACACACTGATTTTTAATTCTCAACACCCAGTAACTAACTATGGTAAACATCATTTATATATTCAAGGCCACTTTGGATTTGGTTCTGACATTGACTGAAGTTAAATGTGCAAAGGTAAAGTTGTATATTTTAAACCTTGTTTTATTCTCATATTCTTACCTTCCCCCCTGTGGCTTAGGGCAAAGAGGGCATCCTACCGTTGATACTATGACAAAGTTGTTCTCAGACCTAGTAACATCATTTGAATCACCTGAGGACTTTGTGTCATGGCCAGTGGCTGAGAGTCACTGCAGAGATTCTGAATTATAATTTGTGTAGTCCTCTCATCCCCAGTTTTTAAGAGTTCCCCAGGTGATCTAGTGCCTGGCCAAGGCTTAGAACCACGGCATTAAAAAATACAGAATTTATCTTTTTAATTCAGATAAGCACATGAAATATGGGCCTTGTTTATTAACATGAGGCCTGGAGGCCTCCTGGAAAATTCTTCAAGGAACTCCTCCTTTAACTTTTGTTTCCCCTTTGCCACCCAAGCAGAATTAATTACTTCCTCCTTAATAACTTATGCATGCCTCTTTTATTTTACTTATCACATGAAATTAAAATTATTTGTCCAGTGTCTATCTCTCCAGTTAGACTGTCAGTCTCTGAGATAGAAAGCATGTTCTGTTTATGTGAGATAGCCTCAGCTTTTAACACAATTCCTGGCACACAGTGGGTGCCCAGTAAATGTGCCAGGACAGGAGGGTGGGCATAAATCTGTAACAAAGACACCAAGTATTGTGTAGTATTAACCGGAAAGATTCTTTTTGGACAAACACTGGCTTCAAATTCCAAAAAAAAGGAGTGTAGACAAATCTGTACTTGTATGCTTACTGATATTTAAAGACATATGGCAGCTATCAAATTGTTTATTTAAATAATTAAGCCTAGCATCTCATTGTAGAAAATAAAGCAACATATAGTAAAATAGGGATGGCTCACAAGCAAGTGACTCGTTCCATGAAGCCATAACAAAACTGACATAACATCAGCTGGGCTAAATTATTTTCTCCTGCATCTCACACGTCAGAATGTTTGTCACGACTGTTGCTCTCACCGGACCGTACACTTGGCCTTCCGCAGTATGGGGCTCCACACACAGGGATGTATGGGATGCTGTTAGTCCATCTCTGTAGTCCTGAATTCAATTTTCATTGAACATGTTTGTACTTGTGAGCTTATAGTCATCCCTGAGTTCATTTTAAGAGATAGTTTAAAAAGTTTCTTCCTTTTTTTCCCCTTCGTGCTGACTACTGTTGTGTTTTTTCAGAGAGATTTACCAGCCTGACATATTTCTGAGGACATTAATAAAATACAGAAAATCCATTATTTAGTCTGAGCCTGAAAACATAAAGCAAAGAGATGCTAGGCCATCAAAATCACTCAGTAATTTTCCCATTTGATCAGTGTAGGAGGCCTGCTAAAGACACTCCTACCCAGAACTGTCCATGAGTGGGGAGAAGCTCTAAAAAGAAGCAGAGAGCTGAGATGTTTCAGTTCTTTTTCGTTGATTTGAGAGAGAGAGAGAAACATCTATCTGTTATAATACTTACTTATGCATTCATTGGTTGCTTCTTTTATGTGCCCTGACCAGAGATTGAACCTACAAAGTTGGCATATCAGGACGACACGCTAACCAACTTAGCTACCTGGCAAGGCCAAGATGTTCCGATTTAACAAATCATTCATTTTGATTCATCTTCTGTTTATTCAATAAGTTGCTTGCTTACCATGCGGTGAGCCCTGCTGTTGATGTTGGTGAATTTCCTAACCTTTTTAGTGAGAAACTAACCGCCTAGTAACAAAACGTTCTCCCACACACAGACCAGACACATGCACATTCGTTCACCACCACTTTCCTTCACTTTTGCTATATGAACCAGAATAAAAGCTCAAAACATAAATTAAGAAAATTTTATGTCTTCTGCATTTGATTTTGTGTCCTGAGATTCAGATCCAATCTACATCAGATCCAGTCTACAAGTGGTCATGTTTGGTTTGGAAAGCACGAGGAAATAGCTGCTGGTAAAACTGTTCTGCTGTGCGAAGGATGATTCTGTAGGTTCATAGTCTGGTCAACTCTGCACCATGTGAAGACGTGGTCTAGGCACCGAGTGCAGATCCGGGAGCTGGCAGGTTCCCTCCAATCACTGTGGGCATCATTTGTGGTGGGAGGGCATGGGGAAGATTATTTACCCTTCTCTTTGATGTTCAATAAGCAAAAGGACTCTCTGAAAAAAGTTATCTCTAATATATACCACTGAGAAGGAGAAAGAATATTCCTGGCTTTAAACTTTGAAGGACCATCTTAGGCAGCCGTTTTGAAAGATTAAAAAATCATTTACTTTGTGCTTAAGCAGATGGACTCTGAACTGTTGTTGAAAACCTAAACTGTTAGTGAGTTAGAGAGCTTCTGTATTTTTGCTGTCACTCTAACTAGTGAAGGGACTGAGATTCAAAGAGATTGAGCGATGGGCTCAAATTCACACTGCTCTGTGTCAGAGCTGAGACTGGAGTCCTGGAGTCTATGTTCTCTCCCCCAAACCGTTGCAAAAATAATGCCTTAGCTCATGCTCTTCATTCTGTCTGGCATGCCTCCTCTCCCGCAAGCCCTGATTTTAGTCGTCGGGGCTCAGTTTAAGTACACACCATCAGATGCCTCCTCAACCAAATTCTTCATGACCGGGGTGCCAATCAGGCTCCAAGAGGGCAGGGATCCCACACGTTCATATACTTCTGCTCACCCCACAGCATCGGAGCCTTGAGAGATGAGCTGCCCCAGAGTACCAAAGGTGTGGAGCTGACAAGAAGAAATATTTTACAGTGTTGTCTACAATGGTGAGGCCTTGGGAAGGAAATATGAATTCTAATCTTTTTTCAATCTTTTTTGATCAAAAACTTTTTGTATCTACTCCACCGTATTCAATAATGGGGAAAAGTAGAATACCTTTCCAAATTTCCACTAACCCTTCTACTGATCTCTTCTGCACTCGTGATTCAGGAGTGCTTCATAGACAGACAAGCACAGACATTCACTGCTCATCCGTGCCTCATATTCTTCACAATTTAAAAAATAAATGGAAAGCCTCTGTTAGACTGACGGAGAGAAATTATTTTTACTAAGTGCTTAAGTGAAGGTTGACTAGGGCATTTCTTCAATAATACCAATGTCTACTATATACTTCTTCTTATACCTATATAAAAAATAAATTTCTGACCATCAACAAACAGAAGGACAACCTACTGTATGGGACAAAATATTCACAAATGATGTATCCAATAAGGGATTAATATCTAAGATATGTAAGGAACTCATACAAGTTAATAACAAAAAATCCAATTAAAAAGGGGACAGAAGACCTAAATACAAGTTTCTCCAAAAAGGACATAGATATGGCCAGTAGACATATGAAAAGATGCTCAGCATCACTAATCATCATGGAAGAGCAAATTAAAACCACAATGAGATAACATCTCACACCTCTCAGAAGGGTTCGCATCAATAAATCAACAAACAAGTGCTGGTAGGGTTATAAGTTGGTGCAGCCACTATGAAAAACAGTATGAAAATGTCTCAAAAAATTAAAAATAGAGCTGCCACCCTGGCCAGTGTGGCTCAGTGGAATTGATCACCTGCCTGCAAGTTGAAGGATTGCTGGTTCGATTCCCAATCAGGACACATGCCTGGGTTGTGGGTGAGGTGCCCAGTTGGGGGCGTGGGAGAAGCAACCGATCGATGTATCTCTTGCATGTTTCCCTCCCTCTCTTTCTCAGTCCCTGCCCCTCCCTCTAAAAGTAAATAAATACAATCTTTAAAAAAGTAATAAAATTAAATAGAAGAACTGCCATATGGTCCAACAATTTCACTGGGTAGTTTTCCAAAGCAAGCAGAAGCAATAATTCAAAAACATATATGTATGTACCCCTATGTTCACTGCAGCATTACTAGTAATAGCTAAGCCCTGACCAGTGAGGTTCAGTTGGCTGGGCATTTTCCTGAAAAGTGAAGGCTTGCCAGTTCGAGGCCCTGTCAGGGCACATGCCTAGGCTGAAGGTTCTCTCCCGGTCCAGGCATATATAACAGGCTACCGATCGATGTTTCTCTCACACATTGATGTTTCTCACCCTCTTTTTCCCCCACCCTTCCTCTCTCTCTAAAATAAGTTAGTAAAATATTTTTCCCTCTCTCTAAAACAAGTAAATAAAGTATTTTTTTAAAGATATGGAAACAACCTTGATGTCTATCAATAGATGAATGGATAGTCCTGGCTGGTGTGGCTCAGTTGGTTGGAGCGTCATTCCCTAACTGAAAGGTTGTGGGTTAGATTCCCAGTCAGGTACATACCTAGGTTGTAGATTCGATCCCTGGTCCTGGTGCATATGGGAGGCAACCAATCAATGTTTCTCTGTCACACTGATATTTTTCTCTCTCCCATCCTCTCTCTAAAAGCAATGAAAAAAAATGTCTTCGGGTGAGAAAAAATAGATGAATGGATAAAGAAGAGGTGATATATATAATATATAGTAAAATATTATTAAGAAACAACCAAAAAAGAAATCTTGCCATTTGCAAAAACCTGGGTACACCTAAAGTGTATTTGCTAAGTAACATAAGCCAGACGAATACTGTATGATCTCACTTATACGTGAAATCTAAAAAACAAAATGAATGAATATATTGATACAAAATAAAACACAAATCGACTCATAGAGACAGAGAACAAGCTGATGGTTGCCAAACAGGAGGAGCGGAGAAATGAGAGGGGGGAAATATTTAAAGTGAGGACCAGGTCAGGGTGTAATAGCTTCAGTCAGGAGGTGGGCTTCACGCTTCACTCCGCTGTTTTTGAACATGAGTGGAATGGATGTTTGGGTGGAGCAGAATAAGTAGATTTTTCAGAAAGATCCCACTGCTATTCAATAAAAAAGTAAGTAAATAAATAAATTTCTAACAAAATCATGTGAAATCTAAGTGTACCTAATTCTCACTGCATTTCTCTGTTTTTCATGGAAAATAAAAACACTTGATGAAGCTTGTGAGCGTTGAAATACTATTTTCCAAAAGTAATCCACTTTTACTAGTATCTGCTTCTGTTTTTCTTTTCTTTCTTTCTTTCTTTTTTTTTTTTTTGATGGTTGTAGGCTCATTACATTGCTTCTTTTCTTACAGATATTTTTAGGATTGTTGATTTCCATAAAATTGATAAAACACCATTAATACCTCTCATTTATTTTTCATTAGCTGTTCACATTAAAATAATGCATCTTTGATCATTCTCTTATACATAACATAATTGAAGTGTTTATGTAAAATTTTGGAATTGTTTTAAGTTTTAAAATAAGAGCTTATTATAAAGAAACTATTATGTAGTAAACATTTCATGGTGAAAAGGAAGTGAATGTTATGTCTACAAATGAAAAATGAAGTATAATTCAATTCAGATGCATGGATTACCTGGAATATTCCAGAAATTATGATAAAATAGATTGTTTGATTATTTTATTACTCCTTTCATTTTTTAGCCCATAGTATGTGTGTATGAAAGGAGGGCTATTGCTTAGAAATTACTTTCATTCTCCACCATGTTTTACTATTTGGGTGATGGACCCCAGTGAGATTATGATCATTAATACATAATTTTTGGTACACACACTTTGATAGCTTATGCACTGTGTTTATTCTATGCAGCTGGAAAGCTGATCTAGTGGAAACCAAGAAATAGGGATTAAAAATCTATTTTAGAGCAAAGGTTATTTTAAAAGTACACACTTGGAAATGTTTTCACCTTCATCTCTCTCAAATGAAGAGTCCTATTCCCACTCTTCCCTCATTATTTGGTCCAATTTTCTCTGAGTACCCACCTTGAGTAGATACATTCTGCTGGGAGCTAGAAGTATAAAGACTGGGGAGACAGGACCCCTGCTCGTTTTTCTGTGCCCTCTTTACCTCCAAAAGTCCTGGATCTGAGTGTACGCCCGTCACTACCTCATCTGGTACATAAATCTATTCAGCCTCTGTGGATACCGTACTGTGCTGAGAGAACACCGTGCTGTGTTTTAAAGATGTCTGTGTGGTGCATTTTAAAACATGTCAAGGTTATTATAAAGTAAATGCATCAAAGCAACATTTTTTTGCCAGCTTTCAATTTATAAGTATAGATTGACTTTCATAATTACATTACAATACTATTTCAGGAGCCATTTATCTAATGTATTTTTCCAAATCCTATTTTACTGAAAAACTTCCTGGAAATGGTAATCTACAAAATGGACAAAATGTATTAAGGCCAAAGTGCCACCTAAAAAGCTTTCTCTTTCAGGAAAATAGTAGTTCACTAATTTCAGTTACTTTTACTTTTCATTTTCCAGTATTTGCTAAAATATACCTAGATAAATAATAAGAATAAAACAAAATGAGTAACATAATTTGAAGGAAATGTATAATTATTGTCAATAAATAAAGGAATTAGAGTATTGGGTCCTGGTTAAAAGAGAAATTATGAAGTGAAAGTATTTCAATCATTAGTTGAAGAAGAATAATAACTTATTTTTCACAGGTGAAAGAGATTAAAGAGGCAATTAAATTAAAAGTTAAAAAAATGACAATTTACACACAGAGAACTTTTATCATATACTGGCATGAAGTTCATTTTTAAACACTGTCTTCTTTAATCCTAACAACAACCTAATGAGGTAGGAATAGTTATTCTCATTTGAAAGGATGCTGTGGCTGAGAGAGATTCCTCGTCTTTATTCCTAAGCTTGGAACAACCATCAGTGGCGAAGTCAGGATTCAAACCTGGGTGTCCTAAAAAAAACCCTCTGGAGTCCATGACCTAGAGACTGAGTGGGAGAAGCCAGTTTGCCGTAAGGAAAAGGAAGGAATGCAGTGGGAATAGAGGTTGGCACAGGTGGTGCCGAAAAGTCCAGCTGAAGAAGCGATGAGAGCACCAGGGAGACTGCAAAGCAGTAAGAGAAAGTCTAACTAGAAGTTTGTGAGGGCGAGCTCCAAACATTGGATTCCAGTAGGAGTATCCCTCTTCCACAAAAATGAATGAAAGCACATAACAAATACAGAAAAGTTCAGACAAGGTAGAGAGGACTATAAAGAAGAAATTTCAGAGATTTTTAAATACTCTCTTAACTGTTTTGCAGAGGTGAGGTCATGTCAAGAGGGAGGATATTAACAGGGCTTCCACAAAGAGAAAAGGAAGTCAAATGTACGCTTGACTGCTGAGAAATCCATAGCATGGAAGTAATAATGCATCAAAATATATAAAATAAAATACTGTTTTTGGTGCGGGAGTTGTCACAAGGTTGTGTTGAAGTGAGTTAACTATATGGGATATTGAATATTCATTGAAATAGATTTGTTCAGCCACTTACATTAATTAACAAGTATTTAAATGCAACAGATACAATTTTAGGTGATTTATGAATGAGTAAAATCAAGGCTACTGAAAGAAAGAACAAAAGAGAAAAAGAGATTGGAGCCAAATACAAGAGCCCTAACTACAGACATCTTGGCTAAGGACTGCATTTAGCAAGCACATAGGAACAAGCTTACGTGTGAAAACACTTCCGTGGAGAAGCAGAGCTGGGGATGAATGCGGGGACAGAAGAAGAGGGGGGCGTGGGTGCACACGTGTGTGTGCGAGGCGACCAGGAAGAGCGATAGCAGGAGGCAAAGCACAAAAATACACTTGAGGTCTTCTAAACCATTGTGTATGTAGGTCAGTATAACAATACTAAGTTAGTATCAAATAGGTTTGTGATTTTAAGTTGTAAGGCAAATAAGGGAAATGTGCTTTCTTAAAATGTGATATTCATTTAGGGATGGATTCCTTAAAAACAGATCCCAAAGCACAAACTAAAGTACAAGATTGTTAAATTTGATTACTCTTATCAATTTTTTAATTAATAAATTAATGTATTGATTTTTACTTTTTAACATTTCATCAGTTCAATTAACTTTAAGTTAAAAACTTTTAAAGACAAAAACTAAAAAGATAAGCTACAGTGGGAGTAGATGCTTGCAACACTCACAGATGGGAGTATCAAACAGCATTCCTAAAAAGTCATTAAGGAAAAGACAAATGCCCATTAGGAAAAAAATCAGCAATAACCTGAACAGGCATTTCACAGAAAAAGAAACATGAATAGCTGAAAAACACGTGACAATATCATCACCCTCATTAGCAATTAGGGCAATGCAAATTCAAACCAAAATTGAATACCATTTTATACCCAGCAGATTGGCAGAAATGTTAAGGTCTGAAATATATAATGTTATTGTGGGCGAAGAGCAGCAGAAGCTATTACATCCTATTGATAGGAGTATAAATTGCTCCCAGCCCCTTGGAAAACAATTTGGAATTATCTTGTAGTTGAACATTTGCTTACCTTTCTGCCTAACAATTATATTCCTAGATACTTCTCCAGAGAAACACTAGTACAGGTCTATGAATGTTCATAGTGGCAATGTGTGCAAGAAAAAGAAAACTGGAAACATTTCAAATATCCATTGACAAAAGAATGGATAAGTAAATTGTTATGTATTTATAAATGGATTTTACTGCGGTAGTAAAAAAAAGTGAACTACAGCCAAGCATTCACAGAGATGAATCTCAGAAACAAAATATTGAATGAAAAACACAACTCACAGAGGAATACATACAAAATGATGCAATATATATGAAATTGAAAACTCACAAAACCAAATAATAACTTGTTCATGGACATATACATGTACAGTAAAACTGTACTGAAAAAATGTAATAAATCCGAAAACTAAAATAATGATTATTTCTGCCAGGGAGTCAGCGGATTGGACCACAAGGATCTGAACTGATTGGACTCCATTCCTTAAATTTGGCAGTTTATTATTCTATGGACCTATGAAAACATTACCTCTAGTTCTTTGTATACATGAAATATTTCATAATTAAAATGAATGTAAATTTGGGCAAAAAAATGGGAAATGATAAGGCAAGCATATAGAAGAAAACTTGGTGTTAATCTGTAAACATACCTGTTGGGTTCAAATGTATAAATCTTTGTGATTTTCACTCTGAACTACAGAAAGAATGGGCTGGGCCTTGCAAAGTCACAGTTCTTTGAAAGATTGGTTGAATATTTGAATTATGAGAACAGATCAATTCAGTGTTTCACTTTTAAAGGGCTAGAAGTACTTTATTACAATGAATCTGTCAATTTAACTCCTGTGCATAACACAAGTTTACAAAAAGTATGCAGTGTAATATTTTCTAGAACATGTTGTATGAAACAGCAGACGTTAAAAGTTCTGTAATCAAATGTGTTCAGGAAATGCTGGGTACTATACCACTCTTAGAAATTCATAAGTAAGCACCTAATCTGGTTGCTAGATTAGTTTTTTTTCCATTAAAAAATTAATGAAGAGACCAGTATGCATAATTTAGATATTCTCTATGAGAGGAGAAAGAATATAAATGTAATCCCTATCAAGATCTAAAAGAATCATGCATCAAATGACATCTCTCTCAGTGTCCACTCCATCTCTTTCTTTGACCCTTGCCCTAATCTGACACATCAAATGTTGGAGTTCCTTAAAGACCCATTCTTCTTCCTTCTTTTTCCTTGATTTCTATTACGCCCCTACAGTCGATAATCCGATTATTTTACGATCTCTCTATTCAGACCTGACTTGTCCAAATTCACCCTAAATTCATCCTGGGACATCCCAAGCCAAGGTCTCAGAGGCATCTCAAACATAACAGTGGTCCCTGACAGCCTGAAATAACTTGGTGCCTGGACTCTCCGTTCCCATTACAGTGTCACCGCCCACCCACTTTTCAAGTTAGAAATAATTTCAATTTGACTCGTTGCTGAATCTTCTTGCACCCATTTTGCCGTTTTTTCAGGAATGTTCCTGTGCTCTGGCCTCTCTTGACAATCTTTTGTCACACCTTAGCCTTCATCTTCATTATGTCTTAACTAGGCTTATCTTGTCATCCTATTACCAAAATCTCCCAAACTTCATAATCCACATAGTTTATTATCATAAAATCTAATCATGCTATTTCCTAACAAATATCCACTGGCTCATCGTAGCTTAAAAGGTACAATCCAAACACAAACTTAGCAAAAAAAAAAAAAAAAAAAAAAAAAAACCTCTTTTACATTCTAGCACTTCAAAATCTGCCTCTTTTTTCTGCCATTCCATAACATATGCCCTATGTTGTGCTGATATTCAACTCCTCAGTATTTCTCTTTTACCATGTACTGATGGCTCCGTTAGGAATGTTCTGTTCCTCTTCGTCCAACACGCCGACTCCTATTCACACTTAAATACTCAGAAACACCACCTCGTGTATAACACCTTTTTCAGCATTCCCAATAAAAGATGATTGCTTTCTTTTTTAAAATACAAAACATCTGTCTGGACCTCCACTGCAGCACCTAGCACTTCGTGCTGTGCCCCCACCTGCACTCTGTCCTCCGTGTATTTTTCATAACCTGATGGCCCTTGGAAGAATGTCACTAATGAATTCATGAATAGAAGGCTAGATGGTACTTTTGTAGTTAAACATTTCTTATTATCAATCTTAGTGAGATTAATGTTGGGGGTAAACTTATTTGGAGTGTTTTTTTAAGGTCATGTTTCTGACATTGTTCTCACTTTGGTCTTTCTTTGTTTAAATTTTTTTTTAAATCAGTATTACTGAGATTTATTAAAATGAAACATTTTGCTCTTCTAACTTTAATGAGTAGCGGCTCTCTCCAGGACCATTCTTTTCTGTTGTGGTTGTTCATCTTTTTTATTTTATTTTTTTCCCATTACCATTTATCCCCCCGTGCCCTCTTCCACTTCCAACAGCTACCCCCTCACGCAGTCCCCACACTGTTGTTCGTGTGCATGAGTTCTTCTTCTTTTTTCTCAATCCCTTCACCCCACCCACCATCCCCACCTCGAGCCGTTAGCCTGCTCTCCATCTATGAGTCTGTCTCTATTTTACTTGTTAGTTCAGCTCATCCATTAGATTCCACATATGAGTGAAATCATATGGTATTTGTCTCTCTCTGACTGGCTTATTTCACTTAGCATAATGTTCTCCAGGCCCATCCATGCTGTCACAAAGAATAAAATTTTCTTCCTTTTTATGGCCAAGTAGTATTCCATTGTGTAAATGTCACATAGTTGTTTTATCCACTCATCTACTGATGGACATTTGGGCTGCATGTATACCTTGGCAATTGTATATAATGCTGCAAAGAACACAGGGGTGCTTATATTCTCTCGAATTCGTGTTTTGGTTTTCTTTGGATAAATTTTCAGAAGTAGATTCCAGGACCGTTCTTTTTTCCTTCACTGACAAATGTCATAGCTGTAGAATCTCAGTCTTCAGAACTTGTGGTTTATATACTAAGGAAGTCTCCATTATGATAAGGCCCAATACTATCATGTAACTACCTTTGTTACAATGGAAAATGATGCCTCCCCTATAGGTGAGGGATTACTAAGATGCATCCCTCTCTCTGGGCTGATGTAGCCAGAACCAAGGAATAAGTCTTGGCACGCAGAATAAAGGCTGATTTCAGGCCCGATGTGTCTCCAGCCTCCCTCATGGCCCTGTGCCCTTGTGTAGGGGACGAGCTGCACAGCCATGACCTACAGCCCTGATTCTGACTCAGCAGTCCTGTACCTAATATGGTCCCGTGACTGCCCCAACCAAGCACAGCATTTGCCTAATTATCATTGGCAGCCAGCCTGTGGCTAGGTGACAATTCCTCTTTAACTATAATACTTCCTTTACAAAAATCCTCTAATACACTGATATGAGCCAATCAGTCAACACAAATGGGAATTTTCATAAACCTGTGACGGATTCCGATTAAAATGTGATTTTGTCCAAAGCTTTAGTGCCTTTTTTCATATGAATTATAATTTCATTACAAAATAGCAAGTCCATCTTCAGCCAATGAGCCAACCCCAAGTATATAAACCTAGACTATAAAAATACTAATATGAATAAAAAAGACAGTCACTCCTAAAAATAAATGAGTCAAAATGTCCAATGGATTTAGAATATACTTAGAATAAATAGAGGAGACTAAATGGTATTTATTCATTCATTCCTTAATGAATATAAATATAAACACATATTTATGGAGCCCCTACAAAATGATGAGTATTATTCTAGACCTTGGTAAAACAGTTTAACCACACAAGTGACACTCGTGGAACTTACAGGAATACATGCACAGGAGTACATGAGAGGAAGAGACAATGACAGATCAGTCTCCCCTATGTCAGATGGTGACAAATGCTGTGGAGAAAACTGAGGCTGGGTGAGAGGACTGGCGGTGGAGGGTTGGGTCATTTGGCATTGGTACAGGTGGTCAGTGGGGAACTAAGAAGGAACGTGGGTAAGAGCGACGGCCGAAGTCCCTGGGCTGGAAATGTGTGTGTGCGTGCACCTCTGCCCATTTTCTTCAGCATTTGCCTTTTTTCAGTCATTTTTAAAGAGCAATTTTTATATTAAAACATTAATCCTTTGAATTCCATAGATAGAACCAGTATTTTCTCCCTACTTTGTCAATGTATTTTTGTGATGATTTTTGTACCAATGAAATTTTTATCAGAACTGCATTTGAATTTACTTACATGGGGAGAGTGGAAATATTTGCAGCCTTTGTCTTTTCAATCAGTAAAACTGATTGTTCAGTCCTGAAAGTTCCACAAACTTTTACCAACATTACTCTTTAGTATATTTTATATTTTTGCTATTGTTGTGTATTTTAGGGTTACTTTGGTACATTTTATTTTCTAACTATTGGTTCTGGTTGTAAGAGAAACTTACTATTTTTAAAATATGTATTTTTGTATTCAACCATTTTGTTAAACTCTTTTATTCCTATAGTTTTGTGCTTCCTTCTACAATTTTTAAACAATGATTTCATGTTGATATAAGATCTCTATTTATTCTCACTGTTAACATTTCACTTCTATTCCATCCACCAAAGTTTCCAGAACAGTGTTAAAGAAAAATGAGAACAGCACACGTATTTTTCTTGTTCCTGATTTTAATGACACACGCCTTCTAGCATTTTACTATTATTTATGATTCTGGCCTTTAGTTTAAGAATGGAGTTGTTTATTATGTTAAAGAGATATCCCTTTAGTCATACATCAAAACAATTTTATATGGATTGAATGCTGAATTTCATCAAAATTTTTCTGGCATCCGTAAAAGAAATCAAATTATGTTTCCCCTTTGAGTAAGTGATACAATGAATAAAATTAATATGATGTCTACCAAAAATGTTTCCAGAGAACAATTTTTCTATAGGTTGGTCCATGAAAAAAAAAAAGAGCTATGAGAGGAAATTATCCTCCGGTCAAGTAACTCAGAGGAATTTTGCATAGCTTATTCTCTTGTTGGAGATTCACTGGCTCATTATCATATGAAAGATAAGAAGTCCGGCTGTCAAAAAATTCAGTTAAAATTTTAAGATGTGTCTGTGTTAGATCTTAAAGTTCTTATCATAAGACAAAAACATTTTGGGGGGCAAAGGACCTGAATAGACACTTCTTCAAAGAGGATATGCAGAAGGCCAATAGACATATGAAAAGATTCCCAACATCACTAATTATCAGAGAAATGCAAATTAAAACCACAATAAGATATCCCCTCACACCTGTCAGAATGGCCATCGTTAATAAATCAACAAACAACAAGTGTTGGTGAGGATGTGGGGAAAAGAAAACCCTTGTGCACTGTAGATAGGAATGCCAGTTAGTACAGCCACTATGGAAAGCAGTACAGAGTTTTCTCAAAAAATTTGAAATGGATCTGCCTTATGACCCAGCAATTCCACTTGTAGAGATTTATCTGAAGAAACCCAAAACACTAGTTTGAAAGAATATATGCATCCCTGTGTTCATTGCAGCCATGTCGACAATAGCCAAAATACGGGAACAACCCAAGTGCCCACCAATAGACAAGTGGATAAAAAATGGTGCTACATCATATATACAATAGAATATTACTCAGCCATAAAAAAGAATGAAATCTTACCATTTGCCACAGCATGAATGGACCTAAAGAGTATTGTGCTAAGTAAAGCAAGTCAGTCAGGGAAAGACACAGAACATGTGATTTCACTTATATGTGGAATCTGAAGAACAAAGTAAACATGCAAACAGAATTGAAACAGACTCATAGACACAAAGAGCAAACTTGTGGTTGCCAGAGGGGAGGAGAGTTGGAGGACGGGATGAAAGGGATGAAGGGATTAAGAAGCACAGATTGGTAGTTGTAAAAGCATTGTGGAGACATCAGCAAAGCATAGAGAGTGTTAGCAATAATATCGCAATAAACAGGTATGGCTCCAGGTCGGGGACTAGAAACACTGAGGGGAACACTAGGTAAAGTATATGATTATCTAACCACGAAGCTGTACCCCTGCAACCAATACAAAATAAAACTGAAAGGAAAAAGCATTGTTTGTTTCTATGCACAATGATAGATGTAACTAAACTTACTGTGGTAATCAGTTTATAGTGTGTGTAAGTCAAGTCATCCCTCTATACCCCTTAGACATACACAGTGCTGCTGGTCAATTATATGTCTCAGTAAACTTGAAAAAAAGAAATACAGTTAACTTTGTTAAATCTACCACTTCCTAACATTACCTGTTACCTATTAGCATTCCACTAACTTAGAGTTCAATCTAACACGCTTGAAAATTGCACTATGAATCGTTTATCTTATATTAAATCACCCTTGCACTCCTGGGAAAAACAAACCCTGCTTGGCCCTAGGGAATGGGTGTTTGATTTAGTGCTAAGATTGTTCGGCTGGGTTTTCACTGAGGATTTTTGAGTGTGTAATTATCAATGGGATTATACTGTCTTTTTTTTTTTTTGTCCCTATCCCCTGTTGGCTTTTTCCTGGGTTTCTGTGTCAGTGTATTGCTGAATTGGTAATATGAACTTGGAAAATGTTTCATATTTTTCTGGGGTCTGGAACAATCTATACAACATGGGAATTATCATAGGATTTTATTTTCTTAATTTGAAATAGTTTCTATAAAATAACCAAAAGAGAGATGAACCCAAACACAGCGCTAACTGGTTGTCAGTGAGCCTGTAGTGGAATCTCCCGTTAGCTCTGTTTTCTTTACTGATGAGGCTTCAAGTGTCTCCATGTTTCTTCACTGTGAGTAAACATGATTGCTCTTTGCTCCGGAAGGTTAATGGTTCAGACAGCCTACTCTGCTTAGAAGCAGTAACTCCTTCCTCTTGTCACTCCGGTTCACCGCAGAACAGGGAAGCATCAAAGTCAGGTCAGGGGAGCAGGAAAGGATAGAATCCCAGACAAGAGAATCAAACTTCACGGGAGCATGTTGAGCCTGGTGCTGGGAACAAAGCGAGATGACGAGAATGAAGGCCTGGAGGGACGGAGGCAACAGAGCCAGGTGAAAGGTGCGGTCTGGGATCCCAAGGAGAGGGCTGAGGAGTATGGATCCTATTTTTAAAACACTGTCTTTGGAACAGTGTTGGGATGAGGCTGGACAGTTATGGTGTGTGAGGGAGAAATGGAATGGTAAAGGCACTTTTGAAATCAATTCTTCCCCAAGCCACAGAACTCTTTACTCAGGGAGCTGCCGTATGGATATGCGCACAATACTGCACGGACCTGCTAAAGGCTTGGGCATAAAAACACACAAAGGTGTTTACATGGTTTCTTTTCTGATACAGGGATTACTCAGCGTTAAATAGCGAAATCTCAGCTGTGCAGGGTCAGGTTCACAGCAGCCACCTTGCTGTGCTTGGTGTTTGTTAAGTAAGTGCATCCGAGTCTTCCCCGATTTTTATGCAGTTGGTGTGCTCCTAGAACATGGGGCATAAATTAAATTGCGAGAAGTAAATCCTTTTTCCGGGTTTTTAAATATATATATATATATATATATATGAGGAGCTTTAAATAACTCCTTAGTTGGTGTATTTCTTAGCATTGAAACTTAAATTTCATCTTCCTTTATCCCAATACTCTTTTAAGGTGTAACAATGATCTTAGGTATTTTAACATATTAAAGGGAATTTAACACTTAAAATGTTCTTTCTAAAAATGCTAATGAGTTACCATTTTTTCTATGTGTACCTTCACATGCTGGGTAGCATTAAAAATAAAAGTAATTTTACCTTTGTCTGAAACACAAATTGCATATGATACTATTCTTTAACCATGTCCTAGTATATTTCTTTAAAGACAAAGAAACTGCTAAGATGACAAATCCCTTGGTTATTCTCTGTAACATTACAAATGCCAAAAAAGAAACATGTACATTAAAGGAAAACAACAGCTATCCATGGAAAAGTGGTTCCCTCCTTTTCAGGTCCCACCCCTCCCCTCAAGGAAGCACACCGTCCAGGTAAATTGCTGGGAGGAACTAATTCATCCATTCATCCATCCAGAGGTCCTTTCATTTTACAGTACTAGACCTGTGTTTAACATGCTTATTAAATACTCCTGCTTCTGTAGTGGTATATAAAGAGAAAAAAATCATCAAAAGAAGATTTTGATGGTATGTTACAAAATGAAGTCAGGATTTAAATGGCTATAATATTTTAACCAACACTGAGTTCTTTGAAGCTCTTTATCAAAAACCTAAAAATCATTTCTTACCCTTGATTAGAGGAAAAATCTGATTTTTCTATTTCAAAGCTTTCTTGAAAGAGATGATGGGGGGAAAGTGCCACGGTGAAGAGCCGAGACTGAATCAAAGAATATTGATTTTGTGCCTAACCCAGCTTGTGCTTTTTCAGTTCCAACACCTCACCAGGAAATGCATAAGAGGATGTTTCTCCAATAAAGTCACCTGTGACTAAGAAAAAAGTACTGGGCACAAAGATAGGAAAACATATCTTTCTCCTTAGCAATGCTTGAGTGTTTTCCTTTAAAAAAAGAAAAAAGAAAAAATTATCTGCCTGGACTGGTGTGGCTCAGTTGGCTGGGCATCATGCGGCAAAGCAAAAGGTTGGGGGGTCAATTCCGGGTCAGGGCACACGCCTGGGTTGTGGTCTGAGCCCTGATCAAGGCAAGAATGAGAGGTAACAATGTTTCTCTCTCACATGGATGTTTCTCACCCTCTCTTTCTCCTCTCTTTTCTGCTCTCTAGAGATAAACAAATAAAAATCTTTTTTAAAAAAATTATCACCTTCCCTGCTTCCTGTTTTTGTGATTTTAAAGAAAATGCTAAGGTTGTACATCTTGGGTGTTAATGATGGTTCCCTGGAACCGGAGTCCTATCACTGTTGTTACCACCTCAGCCACCTCATTCATTCCCTTTCACTAAAGGCGAGCGTAGATGGTAGATACACCACAATGGCTGGACGTGCTAATCTGAGGCTGACCCTGAAGCCACCTTTTCCCCAGGGCCTTAAAGTTGTAGTGGGATGTAATGAAAGAAAAGAAGTGAGAGACAACATGAAGAAAGAGGTAACACGACTCAGGAACAGGGCGTGAAGTGTGACGATGAGAGCAAAGTCGAGGATGACGCACATATCCTGGAGAATGACGGTGCTACCATCCAAAAAAGTTAACGAGATAAAATAGTTCAGGAGCTGGGGCCACCTACTATCTGACATATCTTCTGGCTGCATTAGAATCACCATTAATTCCTCAGCTATGAGTGGAAGAAAACAGCATGCACAGCACCACAGTTGTAAGCACTTTTTCTTCTCCTACAATGTGCAAATCAGCAGCTTGGGCTTTAAAAAGCAGCTTGGGCCTTCTCGATAAGTCGTAGCACGGGCACCATCCCGAATACATACAGTAGTCCTATTAACAGCGTGCTAGTCGCGGAGGATTGCTCCAGGCGCGGCCCAAGGTGAACGACAGATGCTATTGTAATCAGGATTGCGCAAAGTGAAAGGTACAAAGCCATTTAAAAACTGGGAAGTGGCCTTCTGATAAATAAAATGACATGTTTGAGGCTGAACATAATTGAAAGAGCTTTGTGCTGACCTAAAGACTAAGGAAGCTTTCCTACAAGAGGCTAGTATGCAAATAGCACGTTCGGGAAGCCATTGATTGTGAAACTGGAAGACATAGCAGTGAGAGAGGTGCAGGTGGCAGCCAAAAGCAGGGAGGAAAAAGTCCTGCCTGTGTCTGTAGAATGACCTGAGATATGAATTGCTGCGAGATCCAATTAAGTGTGTGCTTTACAACTTTAGGAAAGTACAAATGACTGGCAATCTTCTGAGAGTTTGCTTTGCAGTGAAAATTCAAAAGACTAAAATTAATTTAGTTAAATTGATATTTTCTTCATGATTTCAGAGATTTAGCTACACCTCTTGATATCTACTGTGAGTTCAATAAATTATAAAATCACGCCTTCCCATTTTTTTGAAGCCCCATCTTCGTTTATTCTCCTTTCTTTGGCACACTTGTGTGTAGCCAGCCCTTTGCTATAATTTATTGTTTACAAAAAGTACAGAGCACATTTCAATCCTGAGTGATGAAATTGGAATTTGCCTGAGCTTTGGGTCAACTAACTAAAAGCGAGAGAGAGAGAGAGAACGCACATTTAAAC
This sequence comes from Desmodus rotundus, assembly GCF_022682495.2. Taxonomy (NCBI): domain Eukaryota; kingdom Metazoa; phylum Chordata; class Mammalia; order Chiroptera; family Phyllostomidae; genus Desmodus; species Desmodus rotundus. The sequence goes on from NC_071389.1 coordinate 54,582,148, forward strand.
CCTTATTCTGTCCCAGATGTAAAATAAATAAGAAAATACAATAAGATCTGGGGGTCTGATAGACAGCGTGGTGACTGTAATTAACAATACTGCGTTATGTAAATTTCTAAGAGAAAAGAAGTTAAATGTCACCAACACAAACACACATACAAATTGTAATAATGTGAAGGGATGGAGATGTTAACCAATCTTATTATGGTAATCATTCTGCAACACCTACATGTGTCTAATCATCACCTTGTACACCTTAAACTTATATGTTATATGTTGTTAATATCTCAGTAAGCTGGGGTTAGAAACTGATTCTGGAGGTACATGCACATGAGGCTTGCCAAACTTTGAGTGGTGACTGGGATTGTATCCTGCCATGTGGACAGGGTGACTTGGGTGTATCCTGCCATACCCTTAAAATAGACATATCAGTCTCTCTGCTACAGTGTCAATGAGAAAATATTGGCAAACTGTTAAAAATTCCTTGGGGAAAAATACTTGCAACTTTTCACCTAGCAATAGCCCACATTCCAAAAATTATGCAACTAAGCCGGGCAACTCGAGTGCCTGCACTACGCGCCAGACACAGTTACCAAAGATGCGACCTCTTTGCCAAGCAGCGTCTCTTTGCTGGCAAGTTTCCAGTTAGTTTGCAAGTCAGCTATTTATAAATTGGGATACATTTTCCTAAAGATACAAATTTTAAAACAGTGATTAGATTCTCAAGCCAATCCTCAAAAGCTATTTTAATTCATGATATAGTGGAATTCAGCTTCCAATAGAATCCTCAATCCTAACTACCATGTATAGCAGTGATTTTCCAACCTGGCTGCACATACTACATTATCATCACCAAGGAAATTTTTAAAAATAAGTATTAATCCCAAACTCTACCCCCAGGAAGTTATAATCAGGAGGCATTATCGGTGGCAGTGGTGGAAAACAATGCCTCTAGAGAGACTGGGATCAGAGCCATAACTGGGAAGTGAAGGCCAGGGCTCCAGGGTGTACAGGCTGGGCCAGGGTACTGTGGCATTGAAGGCCGAAAGAAGAAAAAGAATGGGGGAAGGGATTGGATTGCAGACTCGTAACTGAATTTGTGGAACTGGATTAAGAGATTTGGTCTCAGCGGGCAGTAAAGCATCCCGGAGGGGGGAAACCGTGGAGGGGTCTGGGACATTCAGGTGTAGGAGCACAAGGATTGGAGCTGTGGTGTTGGGGACGATGGGGACGGAGCTGGTAAGAACCCAGTAGGTCAGCATCACTCAACACTTCCTTTAGTCCAGTTCCTGAGGAAGGAAGGCAGCTACCTTCAACCTACTTTCTTATTTTGAGTTGAGGCTTTCACAAGATTTTATGCCTCTACACAAATCAAATCTGTAGTTCTCTTCATCCTCTTGGAGTGATGAAGGACCTTTAAGACTAAGCAGATGTAAGGGGGAAGGGAAGAGGAACAAACAACGAACGTAGGGAGGCCAGTAAGTGAGCTCCAAAAATAAGAGCAATTTTTTTTGTTTACTGTGCTATGCAACAGCTTAAGAGTTCAGTAGCTCTTCCAGTCACTTTCTGCAGCCCCTTTAGTCAGAAGCATGGACATAAAGTGTTATTACCAACTGGTGAAAGCGATATGGTAGGTGGAGAGCGTCCTCAAACATTCTCCAGTGTCCTCATTCTGATAGCTCAGCATGCAGATCGACATGCCGTGACTGTGGCAGTGTAGGAAGAAAATCTGTGTGATTAACAACATTCTCACATTTCAATCAGTTGTTCTCTAAAAGAGACATTTTCTAAGTTCTACTCTATTTCTTCTTGGCATTTTTTTTAGTATGTATTGCCTTAGCTCTGCATCCTGGTCCCTCTTTATGGCATTTTGGCTACTCTGGGTCAATGGAATTACTGGGCTTGAGGAATTCTGGAAACAGCTGAAAGCTGTCTCTTTTGTGGCAGGTGCAAAACTTAAACCATTCCTGGCCCATGCTCTCTCACCATCTGCCTTCAAGGCCACTGAGAGCATCTTCCCACACTTGTCCTGGACAGAGTCCCTTGTGAGACAGCAGGGGCCCAGGGGCAGGTGGAAGAGGCAAAGATGGGGGTCTAGGGACTGCTGGCTTATTGGGAGGGTCTGTACTTTTGATGTGCTGCTGTTCATTCTGAGGATGACAATCAGTAAAAAGCATTTGACATTAAGCAAATAAAGAATTTATTGAGCACCAAAGAAAAAAAAATCTCCTCTGGAGATTTTTCTGGAGTTATCTCCTCTGGTTGGAAGAAGGGAATCATTGCCATTATCTCCTCTTTGATCCGAGAGAGGGTCCTAAGTGCTGGAATTAATCTCTCTTCTTTACATTTTTGGATCTTTCTGGGGTTTTATTTCCTGAGTGTGAAAAGAGGAGGAGATGCTCTGGTCCTTCGAGTCTCTGCAGTTCCGGTGTAGACTTTGTTCCGGTGTGAGGGTGGTGTTCATAGAAGGGCTTCCCAGGCACAGATTTACTTCAGGCAGCAAACACAAAGGTCCTTTCCACGGAGATTTCCAGCTGAGCTGTGTAACAGTTCTATGGGAAACAACCCACCTCCCTGAGAGAAATTCTTCACTCCGCTAAGCAAGGAATCTAACTCAATTGGAAAATCTGAATAGACTTCAAAGGAAGAATTCTCTTTTCTCAAACTCCATGCCATCTCAAGAACGGAGAGAAAACAAAAATGGAGGTTTTAGGATTGAAACACCTGGGCAAAAGTAAATAACATTCTACCTTAGTGGATATAAACAGCTCGCTCACTAGATGAGACTCCGTTAGGTATGACTGTTTCAAGGTCATTGGACTTCAGATACCCTCCGGAGCAGAGACTCCCCTTTTAGGAATTTGCTGGTGCCAGAGCAGAATGAGATCAGCACCTGCTTTCATGCACAGATGAGAGCCTATTGTTTGGCAAAGGTAGTGTGCATAAGGTAGTCACTGAATGTCAGCCTACTGGAAAGAGTGACAAGCAAAGCCTCCTTCTCTAAGTTAGAGACTAAAATTCTCAGTGCCTGAAGACCCAAATGTCAGTTTTGCTGTTGATCTTTTCTAATTGAATTATCCTTCGTTAGTGAGCCAGATACAAACAATTTTAATAGATGTGGGAAATGGGAGTACAACTTTGCTTTTGCTATTAAAAATAAATATTCCCCTCGAAATAATTTATTTCAGGGCTTACTGAGCCATGTAACTCAGTCAGAAGAGCGATAATAGATTCGGATAGGCAGGAAGTGGCAGCAAAATTAGTCTTTCTTAACCAGAAGAAGGTCAGAACTGCTTTGTGCTTTTTAAATTTTCTCTTTCTGTGTGGTTGATTGTTCGGCATCTGGCTGAGGCTGGTTTAATGATGTTCTCAGTGGTACTGGAGACCCTGTGCCACTAACAAACCTGGACACCCCATCTCCTTCAGTGGGCTGAGACCACCTCAAACCTCTGTCTTAAAGCCTTGTTAAAACTTAGTTGTCTAAAAGTAAGTTTAAATATAAATTTTCATTTTGAAAGAGAAACAGGAGCTCAGAAAGCATTATTTGTCAGAAGCAACTTTGAGTCTGGTTCTGTGCTGGAACTATTTCTAAAGGAAAAGAGCTTAGCTTAGCTCAAGTTCCAGTTAAATCACAAAGTTAAGGAGAAGTGAGTCATTTCATGTCTCTTCTAAAAAAGGTAAAGTGCCAGGAAAAACTCATTTATCTACTTGGATATACTCCTGCCTGATTAAAATCTTTCTTTTTTTCTTTTCTTGGTCTTGAAGCAAGTATATGCAGAAAGAATGGCTGATAAAAGAACTGGAACAGAAGCCAAAACTTTCCATTAATTACCTTTATCAGGTTAGCAGGGGAACAAGCACCTGTGCCTCAGGTAGAGAAAGGTGATTAGCATTCAGAATACTGAAGCCCACATCAATTTAGGAAGGGCATGATTTCAAGATAAGTTGAAGGGTACATTAGAAAGAAGTAACTTTTTAAGCCTAAGTATAAAGCTAGGATCAGATCAAATAGTGATTGTTAGTAAGAGTTAAAGATTAGTTAGAAGCAAAGTCTAACCTAGAGTATTTAATAGACTTATTGTGTTGGAAAGAATCTTAGAGGTCAGCCAACCCAACTTCAAATCTTTGGTTGCAAGGAAAAGACACTTCCTTCAGCTGACACAAGACAAAGAGGAGAATTTATTAAAAGGTCATAGAACCTAAGGGCTGGAAGAAAGCCATGCCTAGGGAATGAAGTGGATCCAGAAACTTGATCTTTATTTCAGAACTTAACCCTTATTTCTTTGAAAGTCAATGCATGTATCCACCTCAGTGGTGTAAAGCTGTTATTTGAACATGACTGTGGCCGAAATTCAGAAAGTGTTTTGAATCCTGAAATTAAAAACATAAAATCTATAAAGTAGTGATAGTCAGTCTGTTCTAAAAATACATCTGTACATTTATATTCTTTCTAATATGAATTATGTTATTATAACTGTGGTTACAGAACATTAGTGATAACAGATCCTAAGCCTACCTAGATCAGGCCTCTTATTCTGCCGTCAAAAACATTGTGGCCCAAAATAAGATTTCCAAGAAGGTTAACAGTGGAACAAGAAGAAAATTGAGGGCCTCTGATGGCTGCTCTGTCAGACATGTGGTGCCTCAGACAATCCTGAGAATGGTGATGACCAAGAAAGAACTCAGTTAAGGACCTGACTTCGCTGGTGGCACACTGTCCTTGAGCAAGTTCTTATACCTCCCTGAACCTTCCATTGTATAGTGGAGATATTAATACTTCCTATAGGGTGGGGTTGTTGTGAGGATTAAATGAGATGACCTCTTGACACAATGCCTAGTTCATGTAAATATTCCGTGCATAACAGTAATTATTATGATTAATCAAAAAGGTCTATTTAGTCAACTTTTTGCTGCATAACAAATAACCCTGAACAAAACTCAATGGCTTTCAAGAACATATTTCCTACTCGCAGGCCTGTGATCACCTGTAGTTGTAGTAGGCTTAGCTGAACTTGGCTCCAGTTTTGGACTCATATATGCTGCATGGGTTTCCTCATCTCAGGACCCAGGCTGAAGGAATACCCCCTACCTGGGACGTGTTGTTCCCATGATGGAGGAAAGAAGTATAAGATGTGGGGACCCTATGTTGCTTCTTAATATCTCTACTGGGACCTGTCAGAATGTTCACTTCCACGTACTGTTCCATCAGTCAAAGCAAGTTGTTTGGACAACCCCTGAGTCGATGAAGCAGGAAAGTTACTGCACCCATGAGCAAACCATATCCCGGGAGGGAATGAACAGTACAATCTAGCACAAGAAAGTTGAAAGAAAATCTATGGCCATTGATAAAGGGGAAATAAATGGTGATGGAAGGACTTGACTTGAGGTGGTGAACACACAATACAATATACAGATGATGTGTTATAGAATTGTACACCTGAAACCTATATAATTTTATTAATCAATGTCATCCCAATAATTTTTTTTTTTTTAAAAAGCAAATGTATGGCCATTGAGACAAGGGCTGAAATTAGAACCCACACAGTCTGTCCATAAACCTCATATCTTCAAAATTATGGACCATTCTTTTAAAAAACAGAGATCCAAGGAAGGCAACAGAGTTACTTAGGGTAGAGATTGGGTGATAAGGTACATAGTGTCACACATTCTCCCAGAAGCTTTACCAGGTAGAGGAAAGTTGCTTTAGAATCATTTAGCTCACTGTTTCCAGACCTGAAAGGTATTTCAAAGGGCTCCTTAAAGCAGCAATGGTATGTTTTCATTTCAAATAATAAAAAAAAAACGCAGTGAATTAAGTATTTTCGTAGAAACTGTTTCCCTTTTAAATAAAACAGGTTGAAAGCCTCCAGGTGTGCATTAGGAAAGCTGGTTTGGTGATAAGTAAAGATTAGATGAGTTTGCTCATGACTCGTAACTGAGTTTATAACCCAGATGAACACTACTCCATTAGCATCACACATTTTTAAATTGTTTTCATTCTTAGTCATATTTGTTTACATTTGTTCTCAATTCTGAATTAATGAGGAATTTAATGAGAAAGAAAAAACATAATTCTTCCAATTTTCCCCTAGACACTTCCCTCCAAATCCATAAATTTCCATCATCTGAAAAAACTAGCTGTATAGAACATCAAGCTCTCTTTCATATTTCAAAACATAATGTAAGAAAGAAAAATCAATCAGTGTTACTTATATGTTCTGTCTCTAACCAATAATCTATTATGGCAATAACACTGGCGATGCTTTGAGGTCCATCCCATGTTTGAGGACGTATGAGAACTATTCTGCATTCCCATTACTCTTACAGCTCAGTAGGACTGCACAGGCCTTTCTCTCTGCCTGGACGCTCTCCTCCTCCTGATGCTCTTCCTGATGGTCTCCTTTAGCCTGAATCCACAGCTCAGCTCTTCCTTCTACAGAAGGAATTATGTTCCCTAATTCCCTCCAGCTCTGTGGGTTGCTTTTCCCTTGGTATCCCCAGAGCACTTGCGGGGGAATTACCTCCTCGGTAGCTCTGTTACTCAGTCTGTCTTCTCCACTTGACCCAAAGTTGAGATCAGGGGCAACTTGTTATTTTCAGTGCCTGGCACAGTGCCTCACATTGACAGTGTGCTCAATAATTTTTTCTTGAGTAAATAACAGAAGAACTGAAGCTTAGTAAGACTTGAAACTGGAGAGGACATGAGGGAAAGTGCTTAAGGAAGATGGAAAGTGTACACAAGTAAAGAGACAGAGGCTGACGTTCACAAGAGGTATTTAAGGGCAGCAAATGGACTGACATGACTAGATGAGAGAGTTCAGGAACAGAAGCCCTAGAAATCACAAAAGGGAGTTTATGTTTATGTGGGGGGGGGCCTTGAAAGACACCCATTGTCTTAGTGTGCTCAGGCTGTCATAACAAAATACCATAAACTGGGTGGCTGAACGAGAGAAATTTATTTCTCACAGTTCTGGAGGCTGAAGTCTGAGATCAGAGTGCCAAGACGGTCGCTTTCTGGCGAATGCTGTCTTCCTGGCTTGTAGCCTTCTTGCTGTGTCCTCACATGGTGGTAGAGAGAGAGTTCTAGTGTCTCATTCTCTTTTATAAGGCCACTAATCCTATCATGAGGGTCCCACCTCATGACATCACGTAAAGCTAATTACCTTCCAAGGGCTCCATCTCTGAACACCATTGGGGGTTAGGGCTTAAATACACAGTATATGAATTTACTGATGAATACACGGAGGGGATACAGGTCAGTCAATACTGAGTGGTAATGGAACCAGTTCTGCGTTAATGAAGTGGCCCCCAAACATCCCCATCACCCATCCCTGCCATTCCTGAGGTTCCACTGTTCATTTAAGAAAGTGATTGAAATCCCACAAATCAACATTTCCAATTAAAGGGGCTTCATAGCCCAAGGGCAAGAATGAAATAACCTTTTAATTTCTGAGATGAATGCATGAAGTAATCTTTGCGTGTGGTATCTTCTATTTCTACAGCAGTCATAAATCATGCCTTTGAGAGCTGAACCATTTTACTTTTAAATGTACATTTTGAAAAGGACACAGTCATTTCTTATTATGCTCTTTATGTACAATTTCATTGCATTCATCACAGTCAGAATCCTGTTGATTCTATGGCAGGAAAACTATTTGTTATATTCACAGTCTGAGAGCCTCCTGATTAGCACCAGCATTTCACATTAGCTGCTCGGGATGGTAGTACAGTCTTCCACTAAGATTTACTGCTTTTTCCATTTAATCAGGATCCTTTTTTTTCATATTTTCCAGGCCTGGATTCCTTTCATTTGGAACATTATTTTAAGACTCACCATCCATAGTATGATGTTTTAGCCATTTGAAAAGTTTATGTCCCTTTGCAAATGATTCAAGCCAAGAACAAGAATTCTACCGCCTGATTTGCAGAAAGTCATTACTGTTCAAACATTTGCTGGGCGTGTCCTATTGATAGATAGTACAAATACACACTGTTCAGGTAATGGACACACTCCAGAGTATTTCCTTACCTCCCAACAATCAAGTGATGTACAAAAATATATGACTGGGGACAGCTGAAATTGTTTCCACACTTTGAGCTTCGCTTCCATTAGACTGGTTCACAGCATTAGATGAATCCCAAGATGCTACTGATAATGATCAGCTCTTTTTCTTACCTAGTCTCCTTGTTTAAATGTATTATTTTATTATCCATGTGCTTTTGAAAAAAATGGGGAACAAGTGTTTTTAATTGGGTAATCTATATTCTGTCATGTATTCCTTCTCCGTGGGAAGGTATATGGAAACTCACTTTGCCATTTTTATTTATCTATCCTGCCAGTGTAGTATATTGATGAGTTCCAAAAGGGTTGAAACAAGACATGAAATATTGATGAACTTTTTTTAAAAAGTCCTCTTTTTCTCCTGAGTATAGCAGATTTCAGAAGGGGCTGCCAATATTATGTTGTCCAATAAACCTCCATTATTGGGAGGGTCTTGATCCCCTTTGGGCTTTGATAAATGATTATTATGCCTCTAGAATGCTAGCTCACAGTGCTCCAGACCTTGATTTTATCAGTTTATGGAGGACATGAATCAGAAAGAGCAGAATTTAGACTAACAGCAAAGTTAGAGCCAAAGGCCCCCCTACCAACCATTCCCTGAAGAGGGCAGCCACAAAATCTGGGGCTACTGGATCCCTCATTCTTGTTCCCACTTGACACTTTTTCCATTTCCCCATTGCAGATCAAGACTTGCCCTTTGGGTCTAGGCCAAGTGGGAACTGTAGGTAAGGAGAACTTGTATTTTTAGAGTTAGGGACATCTCAAGGCAAACCACCCCAAGCTAAGAGTAGGCATCAAGAAACTTACTGCACTCTGAGGGCACAGGTGAGTTTGCGACAGTGGACCCTGGTGAAATGTGAAAGAGAACTTACTACACAGGACATTCCCCCATAACAAAGAATTACCTTATCTAAAACGTCAATAGTGCTGAGATTGAGAAACACCAATGTAGAGAAAGTGCTACTATTTTGCCCATCAAAGCATAAGCTTCTTGAGTTCAAAACGTAAGTTACAGCTAACGGTGTTCACTAATTAGGACAGCATCCTGTGAATAGATAAAGAGCTATCTATGTACTCCAGTTTTCTCATGAAGAGCAACCATGTCACCTTCCTCAGTTTCTCCTCTAAAATTAGCCAAAAGGGAAAAGTTCCCCCTACCAGGAAACAGGGGGAAAATGTTTCACTATATGTTTCCAGAAACGAGAAGATGAGAGAGCATGCACAGAAGCAGCAGTGCAGGCAAACGAAGGATGCTGACAGCCCCAAATGTTGAGAATGGTGTAAATAAGGAGAGTTTGACAGGGAACGAATCCCTGTGGACTTGTGATGGCCTTTAGACATCAAGGAACGGGGGTAAACATCAAGGGGCAAGGTAGCTTATATTTTATTTTTAATAAACTGGATGAAAGATTATATTTTAAATGTTATGCCTTCAAGCATGTGCTACATCAAGGTGTTGACAGCATCATTTTTCCAAGAGATGAGCAAGTAAATTTAAGTAGTTTCCAAGTGGTAAGTATCTTGATTACCGAGGAGCTGTGGGATGCAAAACTTGGCCGGTGGAAATAAATGATTGATAGCTTCCTCTCACACTCCTGCCTTTATGTTTTCTACTGCATGGCTCATTATTCTGCTGCATTAATTTAAGCTTTCCTATTGTACTGAATTAAGGACTTAAGTTCTCTTATCACCCCTATGGGACTCTTGATTGTTTATTTGTAGATGACAATAATTGTTTTTATCAATCCCCAAATGTGGAAGGTATAAATAAACAGGGCTGTGGCTGACGGCCAGCTGGTGCATACTTAGTGTTGCATGTGTGAGTGATAAATTACAAGACAATATTTGGCCCCACAGGACACTCTTTTGGAATTTTTTTAAGGCATCTGATAATTATCACTGGGTCTCTTCAAGCTTATAATCATAAACAATTTCATGTATATCAGCCCACATCATTTTGTTGTAGTTTTTATTGAACCTCAGAAAGTGTGGGTGGGTATAATTTACACTTCCCCATCTCTAGTCTGCCCGCACAGCAGGGGAGTTGGGGGCCGGTTCACCTACAAGAGTTCCCAGAGCCAGCGCTGTCCAGGCCGTGAGTCCCCTTAGGAACCCAGATCGCCAAGACATCTATTCAGAAGAATTCCTGGATTTATCTACCGGCTGCCATTATTCCACCCCCGGCTTCATTACATGGACATCGGCTCACACGATTTCTCATCCCGAATATGTCAGAGGCACCAGGGAAAGAAAACGCAGCTATCTAATTAAGTGCTGTTTGTAGGACAGGGCACTCGGGCAGTCTGAGCCTCCCCGGACTGAATCAAATGCAAGGCGGCTCACTTAAAGAGCTTCGGGGCTAGTTATCACGATCTGTCGACCCACAAACAAAATAAATCAGATTAGGTTTAAATGTAAACAAGCATCGAAAATACAGGAAACATTTTCTTATTATGTGGCGAATTGCAAAGGTCTTTGACTATATGCTAAATTCTGAAATTCCTGACCTGCTTTTCCTATGGTGAAGGGAAGATAGAAATGTGGAGGAGCCACGTCCACAGTTGCACTCTATCTATCCTTTGAGGGTTCTGCTCTGAAAACCCACTGCTGCACTGTCAGAAACGGCTGTCCGGGGTGGACCAGAATGAGCCAGGAGAGCTTGTTCTGCAAAGTAGTGATCCATATGTCACGCAAAAGATCCCCTTTTTATCCCGGGGCTACAATGTTACCTTGGTCCATCACAGTTAGCAACTCCTAGGGGAAAAAATACCACATCAGAATACAACCAATTTTTTCTAATTTAGATTTATTTTATCTCTCACTCAAAGTAAGCTTCACCCTCAATATTATGGTCCAGTTGTGTCGTTGGTGTTGAACAGTGATTTCAGCACCTTCTGTGAGCAGAAGTGTGATGGAGGTGAACACGGATCTCCCTCCAAATGTCCAGTGACAATTGCCACTGCCATTGCCAGATAGAAACTGTATTTCAAAATATACACCCCAGACATTTAGTGGCATGCACATTGCACAAGTGGGCTCTAAATGTGGTCAGACTGTTAATTATACCCCCAAAATGCTTGGAGCATAGAATGTGCTTACAAGGTTAAAACAGGTTGACTATGGAAGGTGACAATCACAGAATCATTTGATTTCAAAATTGGAAGTAACCTTAAATATGAGTTCAGCCACCTCATTTTCAAGACAAAGGAAACTAAGATGATTTAAGAGACTAAATAAGTTGTGCAAAGCCCCTCGTTCAAGTGGCAAGAGAGCCGGAACGTGAAGCCAGGTAGCCTCACTCGCAGCTCCGTAGTGCACTGGGTAACGAACTCCGAAGAAACACCTGGGCTTGCGCCTTGTTGCACTGCTTTGTGATCAGTCGTTTCAGTGTGTGTGCCTCCCCCACTGGACCATGTGCTCTTTAAGAAAATATTCATTGCCAGCTTCTAGTATAGTTAGTGGCACATGATAGCATCCCAATAAATGATTGTCGAAAAAGATACATGAATGCGTGAATAAGTGAGACCTGGTTTTTCTCATCATATTCAAACAAATGCTGTAAGTTTTACTGATCTCTACTAGTGCTTGGTCAATCAGATATTGAAGAAAGCTAGAGATAATACAAAAGTCTTATGGAAAAAGTCATACAAGAAGACACGAAGAGGAAAAAGGGGTATACCATTCAGTAGGAATACTAACCAGAAAAATTCAGTACGTAGATGAAGTTTCTAGATTCAGTTTCAGAGATGTTTGTCAAGAGCCTTGCCTCTTCTGAGCTCTCCCAAATTTCAAGTGAGGACTTCTTAAGCAGATGGTGCTTTAAGCAATCCCCATTATTGCTGCTCCTCCTCAGACTGCAGGAGGCAGGATGGACTGCAGGTTCCGCTGTGTACGCAAAGTTGCCCTTAATGTGTATTTCACCTCCCTGTGGTACATCTTCCCACCCGTGTGGCACCCATTCCTAACCCGTGCTTCTGCTACCATTCCTATTACAGAGGAAAGTGCGTGTAATTCATGGGGATCCTGTTTCTGGAACGTTTTGTATGTAGAAGACATGTCAGGAGATACAAAGGAAAGTACTTACATTGTGGCATTTCAAATTCAGTGACAAGCAGAGGAAATGGGTATATATATATATATATATATATATATATATATATATATATATATATATATCCAGCAGAAGTAACTCCTGCTGAGTGTGGTTGGTAGGGTAATAATATTGTGTAATGATTTATAGTTTTAATTTGAACATTTCACCTAAAATGTCATATGGTGTGCTTGAGTGTGATATTCTTATGTTACGAATTACATGCTTATGATTTTGTAATAAAAAGGGGGCATTATTTGTGCTGGAAATATATATATATATATAGAGAGAGAGAGAGATAACAGACAGACATAGATATATATATGTTGGGTTTATCTCTCCTAGCAAATCACCCAAAGCCAATGAAAATAAAGGTTAAAATACCCAGTTGTTAGCCCCCAATCTGAGTTCCTGTTGCTTCTGAAATGCTTGTATGCTGTAAGTAATTTGACACTAAGCAGTGTCTGTTTAAAAAAAAAAAAAAGAATGAAAGGATTCAGAGTCCTAATTATAGCACATGGAAGGCTTGGTGCTGGAGAAACCCATCCACAGTATCAGGCTTCTGTGTCGAGCCCCTGCTGGCTGGAGTGGTGCACCTGGGGAGAAGTTATCAGTCAGGGAAGGGCTGGCTATGCTCCAGGTGTGCAAAGAAGTCTAGATGTAGGAAATTTAGTCTTTTTTAGATGTGGTGCTACACAGATGCCAGACAACCTGGGATGAGTCAAATGCCACCATGGGGAGAAACTTACGGCAGTAGCAGTCATCTGTTTTAGGTGGACTGGTCAACCTCGGCTAAAGATGGGTATGGAGATGCTGCCTGTCATCAAACATTCCTTTGAACCATTTGGAGCATGGCAGACCCCTCAGGTCAGCACTGCATGCTACAGTTATCACTCTTCCCATCTCTTCCTTAAATATCTGGGATTTTGCCCCTAGCATTTCCTTCTTCTGAAATTCTTTTCTCTCATGTTGTCCGTCAAGCAAGGAGCATCTGTTACCTGTCACCAGGAGTAGACATTCAAGCCCTTCTGCTGCTACCTCTTGGGATCAGAGTGGCCAAGGAAAACAATGCAGACACTAGACGGAACAACCCTTTACACACATAGAGAAGAAACAGAACGAGATCCTTGTTAGTAGTGGGCATTGGTGCCCCATGGCCAGTAGGTCCTTCCCAGCAGCTAACACAAGGCCTCTGGCCTGCATGCAACCCTTTTCTGCCACAGAATGAAGGATCCCATCCCCTGTTTTCAGGGAACAGATATAGCAGTGAGGTTGGCCAGGCACCATATGAAACACACATTTAAACAGAACAAAGAAGTGCACATTGAGCTAAGTAAATTAAGTCAAACAGAGAAAGACAAGTACCCTATGATTTCACTTTTATGTGGGATATAAAGACAAAATAAATGAACAAACTAAACAAGAACAGACTTATAGATACAGAGAACAAACTGGATGGTTGCCAGATGGGAGTGGGGCTGGGGGGTAGGTGAAAAAGGTGTAAGCATTAATAAGAACAAATTGCCAGTTACAAAATAGTCATGGGGGTGTACAGTACAGCATATAGTCAATGGTACGGTAATAGCTGCAAGTATGTGTGAAGTCAGGTGGGATTAGACTTATTAGGGGCTGTCCTCATAGGTTATATAAATGTCTGAACACTGTGTACACCTGAAACCAATATAACAGTAAATGTCAACTGTAACTGAAAAAATAAACAAAATTTAAAATCTGAAACAGGGTAAGATAGCCCCACACAAGGTGGCAAGTCCAGCACAGGCTGTGAAAATTCCTTTTCCTTTAGTAAGTCAGTGTTCCAGGCCTGTAGCCCATTCTTATGTGACCAAGAGGTGGTCAAGACTACACACATGATGCCCTGGCTAGTGTAGCTCAGCGGATTGAGCACCAGCCTGCGAACCGAAAGGTCACTTGTTCGATTCCCAGTCAGGGCACATGCCTGGGTTGCAGGCCAGGTCCCCAGTAGGCGGTGCGTGAGAGGCAACCACACATTGATGTTTCTGTCCCTCTCTTTCTCCCTTCCCCTCTGTCTAAACATAAATTAATAGAATCTTAAAAAAAAAAAAAAGACCGCACATGAGCTTGTCTTTTCCAATACAGTCCACGTGGCTCCTTCCCTTTTCCCTCACTCCCCACCCCCACTCCGGATCTTTGTTATCAAAAAAGCCTTCCATGGCCAACCTTTAAAACACAGCCATCTCCAAATCCAGTCCTCTAATCTCCATGAAGACAAAAGTTTTGGTTGTTTGATAACTGCTGTATCTCAGCATCTCCCACAGTGGTGTTCAATAGTAGGTGTTCACATAGTAGGTGTTCAATAAAAACATGTTGAAGAGATTGGTAAGACAGGTCTTATAAAGGAAAAGTCTTGTCTCATGGTGCCTGGGAAGCAGTGAAGGAGAACTTTTCAGATGCTTTCATAGACCAGATGATTCACTCACCCTGCATCGAATTTACACATAGAAACCCAACAAGCCTTAGAGAAAGTGATCCGTCCAGGATAGCAGACGTATTATCATTCAGTTCCCATCAGGGCTCCAAGCAACTTGTAGAAAACCTGTCTTCTGATGTGCAGCACTAATTTGTGTCATAAGGAAAATCAAATTATTTTTCACCTGAAGGGAGCAGGATTATTTGACTTCGAAAATTTGCCATATGGCTTCTCTCCCATACAGCCTAGCTTCCAGGCTTAAGGTAGTAAGAGTGAGAACATGCCCGTAAATTATTCGGAGATAATTCAAAATAAGTGTGGCTCTTTGACAGATTGTCGAGTTTCTTAATGCTTTTTCCTGATAACAAATGCTACGTTTTTGCCACAATTGGCTTGTTTCTCACCACACTTTATTGTCACTGTGTGTGTGTTGTGTGTGTTGTTTTTGTTCCCTCGCAGAGTCCAGTCTGGCTCATACCTCAGCACTGGGTGGTTCACGTTCATTCTGGCCATGGATGCCTGCTATGGCATCCACGTCTACGGGATGATAAATGACACCTACTGCAAGTAAGATCACAGGAAATTATTTTTATGCATCTCCAATTCGGGTGTCTTGTCAAAATATCACAACTCATTTTAATACCATAAATCTGAAGAAAAGAAACAGATAAAGCAACAGTGATTTCCCCGTGTTCTTTGCTGACATGACATTTCATTGTCAGTGCATCAGGTTGTGACTTTTCGCAGTGATAAAAAGAAAAATATTTACCGCAGCCTAATGTCAAATGTCAGAAGAAACGTTTTCCCCTTAATCAGTGGCATAGCGGGGGCTTGTGGCTGAGAAATGCAGACCACTTCAGCGGTTATTTAATTTGCAAAGCAAGTTTGTCATCTCTGCCGTGCTAATGACTTGATAGATGGCTATCTACCCAGTGGTTACATTTGATCGTGAAGGACAAAATGTCCTAGAGCCTCAGAGAAGCTGATAGCTTACCAGAAGTTCTGGAAGTAAGTGAGTAATCTACCAGGCCCTTATCTAAAATGGATGTCTTTATCCACATACATCCCCATTGGGCTGGGTAGGGGGTAGTTTCTAACTAGATAATAAAATAAACCTTCCATTCTTTATCAAGGTTATCAAACATACTTCCCTACCAACAACTGGCAAAATAGAATTCGGGGAATATTTTCATCATATTTTCAAAATGGCAATTAAGCCACAATCTTCATGGTCAAATATTTCTACCCCAGCTATTAGCATATTGGAGCACAGATGAACCAACTGTCTTACTCTGACAAATCACAAGATTTCTCCAAGCCCTGTAAAAGCATCAGGCTGTCCAGTTTGCTCCATTAGGCACCGTTTCCTCCTTCAACGGAGAGCTATACATTCGAATGTAATTGGTGTGATATATAAATTTTATTTGATTTATTAAAGCACTAAGGACTTGGTACATCTTCCTAAAAGCTTTTATACATAATAGTTTTAACTGAGTTCATGGACTAGAATCATGCCTAGGTTTGCAAGTAAATGCATTTACTCAGCACATAATGGATTCTTGTAAATGAATGATTTTCGTTCTTCATCTCAATCTTTCTCTCCTTTTTTTTCTTTTCTAGGACAGAAGGGTATAGGAAAGTTCCCTACCATTACTATGAACAAGGAAGAGATGAGTGTGATGAGTATTTTCTTCATGAACATGCCCCATATGGAGGCCATCGATTTATCACTGAAAAGAAAGTGTTTGCTCAATGGGCCAAGAAACACAGGATAATATTTACACACCCAAACTGGACAGTGTCTTGATACTGGTTTTTCTGATCTTGCCACGCCACTTGACATGATCGAGATAGTGCAACTGTGATGCTAAAGATGCTATGATGACGGTGGTGATGATGCAGACAGCAACAATGATGATCGAGATTCTGTACATTCTCAGACATTCTCAGATGATGACTCTGCCAGTAATTTGAACTTGGGATTCCGTGGAGGGTGGTTGTGCTCATTATATTACTCCTGAAGGCTCAACAGTATATACTGTACTTTGTAATTTAACTGCAGCTGCAGTGAAGGCCAGTAACATGACAGCAGTGACCCAAGAGCGAGAAGATTATCCTTCAGTAGCTTCCCAGAATTCTTCAGCAGTGAGCAGATTCTCAGCCATGGGCTCGGTCCTCATGAGGCAAGGCTGTTTGCTCTGTGGACACTTGAACCTGAGCAGCTCTGCCATCTTGAGGAGCGTGTGATTGTCAGACACTGACCCCACGGACACTATCCGGGTTCAAGTGCTTTACCACAGTCACTAGTTAGGCTGAGGGCAGAAAAGGAATCTCTTCCCGACTTACCATCTTCCTACCGTACTTCCTACAGCCAAAGCTTCAGGCCATTTCCTAATTGACAATGAAAATATCGTGATATCCTACCTAGAGGATTACTTGACTATCTCAAACATTTAATTCAAAATGGGCCAAGTAGCAAATCGTGATGAATTACCATTCTCACCTCTCCATTCTTACTACCCCAAACCATATAACTAAACATGTTACTAGAATGATCTATATTAATGTTAAGTTATTTCTGGATAAGTCCTAAATATTTCAGGTGGCTATTTAACATGTAAGGTTTCAGCACTGTAATAACATATACTGTGAAAATACTTCTTTAACAGAACCAAAAAGTTTACTAACTTTGCTTCAACATAAAACAACACAAAATTATATGCTTTTTAAACTCATGAAACAGGGAAAGCAAAGCATATTTTTACATCAATTTGTATCGACCATTCTTCATACTATATATTTGTATATTCAAATTTCTATTTTGTAGGCCCAAGGTGCGTCTCCCCACATGTCACATTACCACTGCCAAGTGCGAGCAGTTAGACACGGAGAGGAAATGATTCCTTGTCTTACATCTGACCAGAACTTTTGCCTTCTCGGGGTTTACTTTCCCCTCCGCGGGTCAGTTGTTATACCATAATAACAACAGTAAGAACGATCTTAATGTCCAAAGTGCTCTATCATTTAGAGTCCTTTCGCATATGCTATCCCATGTGATGCCCACGGCCCCCCCACTAGTCCATTGCCTACGCATTCTGACATCTCCTAAGCAGATGATCTGTAATTTGTTCATCGCTCTGATATATTGCTCCCCTCTGCTAATCCCTGTATAGGGTAGTGTTTATGTAGACTAGTCACCAATTGATTTCAGTGCCAAATACAATATATCATTAGAATTATTCAAAAAGTGTTATAAGGATGGTTTTGACCATGGACTAAAACCGTAGATACTGTTGATATTTTTTTAATGACTATTTAGTTGGGGAAAAGATGAAGCATGAACAATAGGAAGGAATGAAAGCAGAGAAATATAGTTTCTTGTTCCAGGCTTAAGATGACTCTGTTCATAATATACGTATTGCTCATTAAATACTTTAGGGTTGATTTGCTGAGAGGCTGAAACATCTTTGCAAATGATTCAAAATACAAAATCATGCTAACTTGCAGAAGGTTTTGGAGGCTGGAAGTAAGGATGCCTGTCCCCTCAGGAGCACTCTGCAGGTCTTTCCCAGGGCTACCTCCCGTGATCGGGTTTCAGCATCGTGGCCCATCTTGAGGAAAAGCCTCTTCCTTGCTCTCTTCTGCCATTTTGATTCCCCAGGACTCGTATCGACAAAAATGACCAAGTGCCACTTCCATTGTTGAAACTGTCAGTGTTGTTATCCTTTAGTTGTTTCCTTATGTGATTTTTAGTTGTATGTATGTTAGTTGTTTGGAGTCAATGATGGATAGAAATGCCCACTCTAAGAAAAATAAACATATACAAATGTTAAAACTGTAATGAGGCTTCTTTTCCTTATGTGATACAGACATTCCGTTTATAAATAAAAAGAAACCCTTGATGATGAGAATGTTTCAGGGAATGACATAATTTATTTAGTTTTCTGGTCAATGGAGGGCCACCTCTTCGTCTTAGCATTTACTAATGAGAAATTTCTGAGAACTTCCTCGCTCTCCCGCCCCACTATCATTTTCTCTGATGGAGGCTTTGGCAGAGCCCTGTGTCCCTAATTCTGTGGCAGTGGGGGGTGTGAAATAGGCAGTTTGTTTGTTTGTTTGTTTGTTTGTTTTGGAGCGGTCACAAGGCATTTTCTTCCCTTCCCCCCTCCCTTATTTTGCTTTTCTTTCTTTACAGAACCCTAACTGTACACTTTTTATTGCCATTGTCTCTTTTTTCTTTCTTTTTTTCTAGAAGTGAGAAACAAAAAACACATTACTCTCAATTTGGAGACCTAATTAGATGATTTCCAATGTAATGAGTATTTTGATAGAATCATATGACTCATTTTTCTCTGTATTTTTAATGTTCTCTGCTTCCATTTCCTGTTTTTCTTTACCCTCAACTTCCTAATCCTAGTGAAAATACAAAGTCTAATTTCTCCCATGTTGTGGAGAAATGGATCTAAGATTTACTGAAAGGGAAGAGAACAGTTAAGGATCAATTCAAGAGAGTACTTGGTCATGCAAATTTGCAGTCAATTCCACAGGTGCTAGTCAAATGAAAGAGATTTCATCCCGCCTCCAAACATTAGGAAATTTAACTGAACTCACTCATCATTGATGTGTACATATCCCAGAAGTTAATCAGCATCTAAAAAATTAAAAATATTTCAGTACCATTCAAGGCTTTAAGCAAATAGACTATGGAAACTGGCCACAGTTGCTGAAATTGGCATAAAATCATACAAGCTAAAAATATGTGTTTCTTTTTTAAAGTCTACAGAATCCTAGGGGAAAAAAAGGAAATTTAAAAAGGGTTTTAGAATGAATGATTGAATTCTTTCTAAGTTAACCTAGTGATAAGTAGTAATGGTTTACATCATTATCCCAGTAATATGAATAAGAAACATTTTATAATATATGGTTTTTACATTGCTATCAAACCTATCAAAGAAAAACCAACAGGGGGGAACGTTCGTATGTGAGCACAGAGACTCCATTTGTGTGCATGTGTAAAGGCACATCAGCAATCATATTTTTCACTGATGTGTATGAATCACAGAAAACCCATTTTAGACTTCCTCTGAAATTTGTTGGGTTACATTTTGAATCCTGATGCAAAAAATAAAACAAAAATCAAAATTAAATGTACTGATTGCTAAGAGTACATAGAATCATATTCCACGGCTGGCCAGAAGAAGAAAGCTAGAGAAGCTGCTAAATCTAGAACTGAGAACACAGATGCCACAGTTGCCGCAAATCAGACCTGTAAGTGCAGCAATCTGTGTTGTAGGCTCTGCCAACTGCAGCTCAGCTAAAGCCACGCTGACAAACCTCGCATCGGGCTTCGTTCACACTGAAGTGAATGAACACTGGTCTCCCTATTCAAACAAGCCTGTCTTCAGTGTAAGCAAGCTCAGATTTGCATGATTTTTTATTATATGGCTAGAGAACTGTGGCCATTGTGGAAAAGGAAAATTATATAAGGAGAATGAATGCTCTTTGAGGATCTGGAATGAATCAGCCGACGTGGGAGCAAGTCTGAAATGGGGACGTGGCTGACCTTTCCAAAAACGAAAAGCCATCAGAAGAGAATCACTCAGTGTTTCCTTAAAAAAAAAGACAACACTGAAGTACTTCACCTGATGATGTTAATTATAAGCTCAGTTTAATTTTAATAGGCAAGAAAACACAATCAGATGGTTTACTTTCTTTTTGAACAACCCACCCACCCATCTGGGGTATAATGTGGCCTGTCCAATGCAAAGAACAAACTGTGTTGTCCAGGTCAGTCATTTGCATGTCTTAGCACAACAAATGATTTACAGTCCCAGAGCTGTGAGGCGGAGCATGTTTCTCCCTTAACTGCAGTTCTGAAAGGCGAGACCTCATTATGTGAACAGCCTATGTAGACCTAATGACTGAAGGAGCCAGTGCTAACCTTCGGAAGTAGTCTAGACTCTAGAGCTACAAGGGGCCTTAGAGACCAGCCAGTCCAACCCTTCAATCTTCAAATTGAGAAAATAGACCTGTGGAGCTGAAGTGACTTGCCTGTGCCCGGAAAACAGACTAGTAGCTGACTCATGTCTCCTTCCCTAGTACTTTTTTTCATTATTATTATTATTATTATTATTATTTTTAGCACAAAACAGTAGCTGCAAAAATGCCAAAGTGACTTTCCTGGAAGAGTCTATTCCTGGAAGCCAAGGTTCCCATTAGTGTTGATACTACTCATGATCAGAGAAATCTCCACACTGAAGTGTAGAAATATGCATATAATTGAAGGAACCTAGCCCAGTACTTGTCAGTATTCTCTATTATCTACATTTGTTGCTATCACTAAACCAATTGTGTTATTATGAAATTCTAGGACTAGTTTAAACAACATAAAAGTGAGTTTCTTAGATTTTTGGTTACTGAGGATGATGAAATCATTGATACTCCTAAGAGCTAGAGTATGGAAGTTGCTCAGTGTAACTGGCAGGCCCTGTGTTTGCATTATTCACAGAGCTTAAGTATCCTCAGCCTCTAACCAATTCAGCTGCCTGGGTTAGTGGAACGATCCATCTGCATCGGTTGGTCAAATGTTAGCCTTTTGTTTCACACTCGTCTTTGCACTGCACATGATCTTTGAGCTCAGATACTAGCCTTCTAGAAGGTAAACGAAAGCCCCAAACACCCCACAAAACTCAATTACCATGCATGTTTTCTTTACAGTCCATTCGTAGGGTACTGTTAGAAGAGAAAATTTTAAAACTGTATGCACTAGGCCCTGAAAATGGTTCCTGTGGCTCAGAGAGAGCGTATTGTTTTGTTGCTTGTTTTTGCTGAACCTTAGAGAAACCACTAGAGTAAAATTCCATGTAAATTGCTAAGGCATCAAATCAGAACTGTCCTTGGGCATTGTAACGATGCAGAAAACCACATTTTGCTTTTTGTTTAGGCTCTCTACTCTTTTTTTCTCTTTAGAATAGGCACAATTTGTTTATGGAGCGAAAAACTCCTTTTTCTTCACAGATACATCTCCTTTTGTTCATCTTTGGATACTTCAGAAAAATAGAAGCTCACTTTCACAAAAGTGAAGAATATGTTGATGAATAAATAGCCAACTGCTAAATTCATATATTTGCCTATAAATTGAGCAGTTTCATCTAAGAAACTCCAGAGGGACAAAAACCAAGGCATTTCATGGTTCCTTTATTTTTTTTTTAGATTTTTTAAATTTATTTTGAGGGCGAGGGGAAGAGAGGGAAAAAGATAGGGAGAGAAACATCAAGGTGTGGGGTGCCTCTCATGCGCCCCCTAATGGGGACCTGGCCCACATCCCAAGCATGTGCACTGAATGGGAATTGAACCAGTGACCCTTTGGTTCACAGCCTGCGCTCAATCCACTCATGGTTCCTTTTTATCAAACCTACAAAATACTAATTTCCTTGTGTTTAATTTTGTTGGCATTGCTACTGAATAAATACCGATTTCTGTTGCATAGAGTATATTTTATGCTTCATTCATTTTTCTGAGTTCACACAATTTTGCTGTAGTTTCTCGTTCACTTAAAAACCTGTAATCTTCATCTATTTACAGAAGAGACTGTAAATGTACAGTTGTGCATTTAGTGAGGGTTTTTTTCTTCTGGCATCCAATTGCTTTATTTATAGGCACCATGCCTTAGAATAAAGCTTACTAAGTGGCAAAAGGCTCCTGGTTTATATTAGTTTGGTTCACTCTGACAAGACATTTTGAGGAAATGTAAACAGCCAGAAAGTATTTGTCACTGAAGGAAAAAAAAGTCGGGCAGCAGGAGTGTCATGGAACAGGGCAGGGGGGAGGAGGTTCAACATACCATCCAAAGCAGAATGATGTCCAGGAAACTCCTGCAGACAGTAACAAGGGTAAATGTCTGCTGTAACCGTCTGATGCTGAGGGGTATTTACTTTGTTGCCGTGTCAGACTTGTTAGCAAAGTTCCGTTTGTACAGAAGCTGCTTAAAACAAAGAAGTCTTTGTTTTAACACCTTATCTCCAACCACCTTATCTCCAAGAAGTCAAAGAAGTCTCCTCCATCACCTCCCTTCTTTCCTCCTTCTAGTCCTCATTTTCTCCCTTATTTTCTTTCTGGAAAACTCAGAATTCCTTTAGTTAAACATCATCAGTGGATAGGTTTTCGTTTTACAAATTAGCTTACAGTACTCTACCAAACTCTACAAGAAATCCCTACTTGGATATGATCTTAAAATGAGAGTCTTCTTTAGGAATGAAGCAACCGTAACTCATACTTAAATACCAAGTTTATGAAAGGGTTATATACCTCACTCCATCCCCTCAAATATTCTATGAAGTAGGTAAGGTTACTATCAGCATTCCACACACAAGGAAATTGAATCAGGTTAAGTAGTTTGCACAGCTATTGATGGAATGAGATTTTTAATCCAAGCAATTTGACCCAGAATCCATACCTAGCTGAGGTAGGCTAGTAGAGATAACCAACAACTCCAAAGTTTCAGTGGCTTAACAGAATGAGGTTTGTTTCTCTCTAAAACATGAGTCCCATGGACTCTCCAACCACCTTATCTCCAAGGATGATTCAGTAGAGCAGGCTTCTCCCATCGTAGGGATTTCCTCCTCTGCATCCTTGGAGTCTTCTCTATTTGGCCTGCTAATAGGGAAAGAGCTTGGCGAGTCCTGTGTTAGAGGGTTTTGTGGGCAGTTAGCTCCAAAGCAGTGGGCGTCATTCCACCCACGTTCCATTGGCCAGATTCCATCACGCGGTCTGGTAGTGAGATTAGCCCTGTTACCTGCGGGGGGAGGAAAAGGAACAGGGTTTGTGAAGATGAACGAGTGGAGGTCTCTGATACCATATTCTGAGTCATGAAGACATATAACCTTCTAGAAATTACCCAGCTTTGTGCAACTGCTTTAATAAATTATTTATGTTGATAATCCATATTAGGAACACACAAAAGAATTTCTTTACGTGGATGTCAGCACCCACATCTCAAGCAAAACAAAGTAGGAAGCAAAATATTGTACTACATCCTAGTATGCCAAGAAGAGAGGATATGATTTCCCTTTCTCAAGAGAGTAATAGAGAAACTAGTGTTCTAGAAACACTTCGAAGTGATTTAATTCTACCAACAGTAAAAGTTACTTGACTTTCAGCGTTTTCCTTCAACTGCGGTTAAAGTAAAATAGATCCAGCCTCACCTCTGATCGCCCTGATTCCTGTTTGCCCATTTCCTTTCCATGCTGTTACAAAGATTAGACTCCCTTTTCAACTTCCCTTCAGTCTTCAGGTCTATGCAGTGCTTGGGTGATTTTTTTAAGTAAAAAAATAAATAAATAAAACTGCTGGTTAGCATATCTTAAAATTACAAATATCTCTCTTGCTTTCTTTTTTCTAATCATGTTAGCATATGAACTTGCTCAAGCAAAAAGTCCAAAAATCCCATAAAAATAGTTGTCCCTCACCAAAACATTACAGATATAGTCCCATGGAGAAAGACCCTTCGTGTTTTCTCTCTCTTCAACTCTCAACACTTTTCTTCCCTTCCCAATAATTTCTATTTTTTGATATTATTTTCTTTAAGATGTCTACAGATCTTATCCTCTTAATGTTAATAGATCTTACATCCTAGAATTCTTTCTTACCTAATAGGAAATTACTTGCTGTCTTGGGAAATGTGCGGGACATGTTAGCATATAAATCTTCTTAGTTTTTCCATTGAGAGGGATTAGTTAAGACTCTAAAAACAAAATAATTAGAGAAGGGAATCTCCTGGTTCTTATCTTCCTCCAGATCAATGTGAAATTCATTTTAAGGACCAGAAAACATAGCACCTGATTGGTACATGACATAGGTTTAAATTTCTTTTTAAGAGTTGTAACTCATGATAAGAATATTTTAAGTTGCTTTACAGTACTAAATTGAGGATTTTACAATCCCTAAACCCATAGCTAAAATGCTTGAATCACACAAGCATACAGTGTATGCACACCCACAGCATCCCACACCATGTGTTCTTGAGTTCTTGCATCTATTATAGATACCATTTTTCTATGCTTATCTAATCACTTAACAGTCTATATAATCTTTCAAAATATTTTTCTCCCACATACCTGAACTTCCCTGGAAGTATAATACATAGGATGGAATTCACTTAGACTGGTTTTCCATCTTCAGTGGCAGTTTTACTTCAAATTAAAATGATTTATCTGACACGTCTTTTGGCGATGCCAGTTATAATGGGGTTCATCTCCAGTACAAAGGGGCATACTCTACAGTCTTTGATGGATAAAAGGATATTAATGTTGGATGAGGACATTAATGTCACGCAAATAGATCTGTGGACCACGCAAAGCTGTGAGTGGCTGTCCAATATGAAGCACTAGGAAAAAGGCGGAGGGAGGGAAGAGTTCAACTGTACAACATATGGGTTCAATGAAAGCAAATAAAATTTGACAGGAGCAAATGTAAAGCCTGGCACTTAGGGTCAAGAAAGGCTGGAGCATAACTTAACAGAGCACTCATGAAAATTATTTGGAGGTTTTAGAACTAATATAAAATGTAGCATTTTAAAAGGTCACTATGACCTAAGATGCGTAGAAGAGTTTAAGAGTAAAAAGCAAGGTTCAGGATTAATCAGACCACTTCTGGGAGTATTTTTAAAACTCGTTTTTACGCGACATCAGATTGGACACAGAGCCTATTTGCATTGTCCAAAACACTTAACAGGGAGGTATGATACTCATTATTACATTGGTCAATATTCATTCGGTGATTTTTTATAGATATTAGTAAAATCATATTTCATAACCCATTTTTTTCCTTAACAAGGAATTGCAAACATTTTCCCAATGTCACTAAATTATTCTAAAACATTTTTAGTAGCCTTGCATTGTGGTATAATCTATTTAAACATTTCTCCATTGTCACTTTTCTCTGTATGAGAAACAGGTTTATTCATCAAATTTTGAATCTTTCTCTGATTTTTGTTTCTTTTATTATAGCAACATGCAGTCGTGCCTGCTTTCTTGCATCCAAGCTAAAACTTGGTGTGTTTTTTATCTTTGCCACTTTTACATATGCTAAAATGATATATTGACTTAAAGTGCATTTAATTGATGTCTGGATATTAAACATTTTTACATATTTATTGGCAATTTATATTACTTCTTTCATGAATTAGCTCTTTCAATACTTTGCCCATTTTTTACTGAGGTAGGTCACTGCATTTTGAAGACACAGACGAATAAGAATTCAGTCAAAAGAAAGGGAGCCAGGTTAAGAGCAGCCTGGGGCAGGAGGGAAATGGAAGCCTTTCACACCAGGGATTGAAAACTTGTCTGTCGCGGATCCCGGCCAGCAAGGTCCGGTGCTGTGGCGGCAACAGACAAATACACAGGGACTACCGAGTCTTGTGGAGGAAAAGAGACAGCACGGCCACTCTCTCAAGAGGAGAGTGCCCTGACTCTTGCCTGGACAGGCTTTTATTCTTTTCTGGGCCCATTACATGGAGGATGATCCTCATTTACTTTGCACAGGTTCACTGTAGGTGATTATCTTTTAAGGACAACAAAGGGCAGAATACTGCTAATTACTTCAAAGGGAAGGATCTTAACAGCTTCCAGCTGGGAAAGTGGTCGAACTGGTTACACTCCATACTTGGGAGGTTTAGCACAGACTTTAGGAAGTCAAAGATACTCAGTAAAAATTTGCTGCCTCAATTCAGAGTGAGGGAGTTTTAGCAAAGCGAGTCTCGTAGCAGCCTATGTACAATGCAGGCCTGATTCCCCACTGGAGAACCTATCCATGGACAGGGGTCCTGCCCGCCAACCTCGCTCCCCACTGGCTTTTCTGAGTGGGGGCTGGGCCACATTTCCCATGCTTGGAACTGTTCCCCATACATGTCATTAGCTTGATAAAATGTGCCAGGGAGACTAAAGGTACTAAAGCAGGTACAAAATCAGTCATAAATGCTGTGGTTCCTCTGAATGGAACTAGAGCTAATGGATGAAATTTCAGATTTTATGTCAGGAGGACATTCAGAAGAATCCAAAATTAGAATGTAAATTTTTAGAATGAGTGAATTTGTGGGTTATATTTGCAGACAGATAAGACCACCCACTGGTTTAGTGTTTCATGCGATTAGAAAGTTGGACCCAATGGCCCCCAAGGTCCCCTCCAAAGCATGCATTCTGTGCACTAGAATGGAACTCATGTGGAAAGGTAAGGTTTGACAATGAAATCAGAAAAAAAAATGAGCTTGGAATGGTTGAGCTTTGGGAGCCCCTTGCCTAAGCAGTAACATATTCAGATGTCATCTCTTAGAACAAATTATTTCTGATGATGGTAAATTTCACCAAATCCCCATTCAGAGTTGGTTCCCAGATTCTGGGAGTTCATTCCATTGTGGACAGGTTCACACATACCACCAGCACCAGCCCCCCAATCCTAACACTGCCTATCAGTGACTTCATTCTAGTAATGCTTCATAAAGAGCTATGACTTTGCTTCTCAGTGGGAACCTTATTCACATTTTATACAACGTATTTTTATATACTCGCTATTGGGCTATGCCTTTGAAATGTAATGACTCAAGAAAATTACCTTTAGTATTATAACATTCTTCATCTTGGTAATTTATGATAATGGATGTCACTGTAGATTTAGGAGTCATTAATATTGTCCACATTTCTCTATTCCTGCTAGATTAAATAATTTCTTCATATTGGGTTTTGCTGCATTTTTCAGTTTTCTAGTCTGTATCACTCACTTTCAGTATATTTATAATCCTTTTATCTTGCTTTTGTAAATTCAAAGTGATGCCTAGGATATTTTAAGTTTTGAGCAATCAATGCCCCCTTTTCAAATTGTGCTCTTAAGGTTTTTGTAAAATAATACTCTCCATTATACAACTTTAAATTACCTACCTTTTCGTTTTACTAAATTTCATCTAAGAAGGCTAATGAGCATTAAGCATTTTAATCACCCCACACTGTCAAAACTGTCTTCTCATTACTGAGAATTGGACAGACCATGAGCTTAATTGTGTTCCTGGCTATGTAACTAGAGTGAAAGCTTGACAATATGATTAGTGTATAACTATGAAATACTCCTGGTCTTTATTAATACCTATGCACAAATAGTTCAACAACTACACATTGAATATAACCAAGTTCATGATACTTTAATTCTTTACAAAGTTTACCAAAGAGCTATAAGAATTCTAAATAATACAGGATGACCCAGAGTAATAGCTGCAAGAATAATGCAAATACAGATGTCATATGTTATAGAGAAGTATAAGAAGTATAAAGAAATAATAATATAAATATTAAAAATGTCATTACATTATATATTCAAGTAATGTTCAAAAATGCCTGTAGGATGATCCAGCATGTGGTGGATCTCAGGAAGTGCATCTTGAACTTCTATTAGTAACTTCTTACAGAAATGGCTAATACAGCAGAAGGCCACCAGGACATAAAGATACTTTCATCTAATGTAAGATGAAGCTTCCTGACAGCAGCATCTTGTAGAATACAGTCAATATTTATTGGAAATGTAGTGGTTATCTTTGAAAAATTAAATGAAAATTGTCTGTGGTTTAGTAAATCCTAATATCTCTTCTCCCATCTTTACTGGAATCTGCTAGTGGACACCAGGGTTCAGTCAAGGCCCTGGTACTACTTTCAAATGTATTCATTGAACGAAAAGCACCTTTCAAAGATATTTCAAAGTTAGCTGTGAATTCAAATAGCATAGGATGTGGAACCAATGGTGGTATAAATATGGATCAATTTTATCCCTTTTATCCGTGTAGATCAATTAGTCTTGTGTTATCATACTTGATATGCATTTACTCTCAGCTCTGGGAGTTACCGTGGATGTGAATTACCCTGATTATGTTTCTTCTTATGACAGTTTCATCTATAGTTGTACATTGAGCTTGAATGAAAATTTTCTAATGTAATGTTAGCTATATGCAGGTAATGGGAGGCTTAAGCAGGGTAAGAAACAGACTGGGAAAGCAAAACTTATAATATGCACCTGTCCCAACATTCACCTGTTGTCTACAACTTCCAAAGAAAATCTAATAGAGAAGTTACGCTCTTTTATGTGATTTAATGGCTTTGGTGACTTAAATAGCCTACTTAGCTCTTCCTGGAAGTGACCTGTTCTAGGAAAAATTACTTTCCTGTGTGGTAGGCAAATTGCACACTGGGAGGCAAATAAGCATAAATGGAGAGGAGATAGCTAGTTATGAGATCATATATTAATATTCTTCCAAGTCTCTTCTGTACCTCCATTAAAATCCTACAGTATTTCCTAATGGTTCTTCTTCTTTATTATATATTCACATGGAAGAGCTACTCAGGGTATCTCATTTAGCTATTGTCATTGAGTCTAGGAAGAGACCTGCATATATTTGGTCAATTGATTTTCATAGCGATGTCAAAATAATTCTATGGAAAAAGAATAGTCTTTTCAATGTATGGTGCTGAAACAACTGGATGTCTATATTAAAAAATGAATTCTAATTTTTACCCTCACCACAATATAGAAAAGGGGCATGAGAGCTATATAAATTAACTAATGTCAAACTGAGTTGAGTCAGGGACCTGCTACATACTGCCACATGGAACACACCTCACCAGAGGTGCGAGCAGACCACCAGGAGCCTTTGGAACTGAGAAAATTCCTGCAAAGATCGATTAACAGCTCCTCACCCATAACGTATTATTTACCTGTACCATAAAAGGAAAATACAAGGCCACAAAATATACCTTGGAAAGTTAAAGTTAAACCCAGTTTTTTTCCAACTCTCAGTTTTCTCATACCAGCAATTTTCCATAGAAACTGCAAATACGTATAAGGTCAACCTCTACAGATGGTTGAGGTCTCTCTTCCTTTTCTAATGAGGAGACTCCACTACTCTGACTACGGAGTGGCTTTTTCTGCAAGTCTCCCTTGCCTCTCTGGGAAAGAAAGACTGCTGTTCTATCTGCGGAGTAGCCACTGTCTGTCTTATTGCCTCACTGATAAATTCCCTTTCACTTTAAATTCTATGCTGATTCAAATATAAATTCCTACCTGCATGAAGCCAAGAATTCACAGTGGGTCATGGGCCTTTAGACCCCTGAACCCCCAGAACACCTGCATTAACCATACAAACTAGTTAACCTGAAACGCATAATTAATCTAAGCACAAAAGATAAAACAATAAAAATTTTAGGGGGAAAAAATCCTCATGACTTTGGGTTAGATAAAGATTTCCTAAGATACAAAGAGCAAAAATCATGAAAATATTAATAAATGGCATCTAATCAAATTAAAAACATCTTTTTGAAAGATACTATTAAGAAAATAAAAATAAAAGCCATATTCAAGAGAAAATATTTGCAATACACATAGCTGACAAAGGATTTGTATCCTGAATATATAAATAACTCTTACAACTCAATAATAAAAGACCAAGTGTCTCAATTTAAAATGGGCCAACAATTTGAACATATGCTTCACAAAGAGATATATAAATGTCCAATAAGTGCATGAAAAAATGCTCAGCCTCACAATGAACAGGAAATACAGGTTAAAACTGAGCCCTCTACTAGGCTTAAGGGACTCAGTGGTGAAAAAACCCAATATAGTTCTCGCCTTCATAAAGTTCACAGTATAACAATAGATATAGATCAGTTAACAGGCATTCACAAAGAATGAGATAAGTGCTGGGATAGGAAAAGTACTGGTGCCTTGGGGTGATAATGGAGGAGATCACAACACAGACAAAAGGTTGGACAAGGGGGTCAACAAGGCAGGCTTCCTGGTGAAAGTGGATTGAAGCTTTTAGAAAGATGCTTGAACCCCAGCTGAACCCACCTCCACCTGGGGTGGGGTGGAGGGATGGGGAGAAAAGGCATACAACTGTAATTGAATAACAACAAAAATTTAAAAAAAAGAAATATGCTGAAAACAACTTGTGCAAAGGGGATGCGAAGAAGATAAGCATGCACAAGGAAAGACATAATGTGGAAAGTCCTGATGGAGAGAAAGCATGACTAGTTCGGCAG
The DNA here is from genome assembly GCF_022682495.2 of Desmodus rotundus. Taxonomy (NCBI): domain Eukaryota; kingdom Metazoa; phylum Chordata; class Mammalia; order Chiroptera; family Phyllostomidae; genus Desmodus; species Desmodus rotundus. Next base: position 54,612,810 of record NC_071389.1, read on the forward strand.
TCTCAAAGAAGTCTGTGATAGCTGTTTGGGGAAAAGCTGCAGGGGTAAGAGATGCAGCGTTGTGGTTAGCGAGAAACAAACAATTTAATCAGAGGTCAGAATATATAAGTCTTACAGGCTGTGATAAAGAATTTAAACTTGGTTATAAGAGCAATACATGAAAACATAGAAGGGCTTTAAACAAAGGAGTATAACTTGCTGTTTAAAAGGATCACAGAGAAGGCAGAGAAATGGAAGATGATTCACAGGTGTTTAGCTCGAACAATTGGGCAGACAGATGTGATGCTACTATCAATGATAGGAAATACAGTAGAAGAAGCAATTGAAGATGAATTAAGTTCTAGGCATGGTCAGTTTGAGGGATGTATAGGACATCGAAATGAAGTTTTACATGTGAAGCTCAGAGATCTAGCCTAATGATGTAAATTTGGGAGTCATCTGTATAATAGAGAAGAGGATGTGATATGTGCTATGATAGAAATATGGACAGAATACCATAAAAGCACAAAGATCATCAGTATACAGCTTGAAAGAATCAATCAGTTAAGAAAAACCCCATGAAGTTGACTTTTCAAGGAAAATCAGAGGAGAAAAAAGGAGTGTCAGAAGTTATCTTGTGTAGAAGTATACAAAGGAATGGAGAAAAGAATATTACATATTTAGAGTGGAGGTCATGGTGGGAAAAGGAAACAGAGCAGAATGCATAGGTCTGATTGAAGGAGGCTTAACTCAGTCACTATCAAGAGTTAAGGGAAGAGCCCTGAGCAGTGTGGCTCAGTTGATGAGGCACTGTCCCTACAGGGAAAGATCGCCAGCTTGATTCCCGGTCAAGGCACATGCCTAGGTGATGGGTTTGATCCCAGCCAATTGATGTTTCTCTCTCTCTCTCACTCCCTTCCACTGTCTCTAAAAAGAAATAAATAAATAAAAATTTTGAAAAGGAATTAAGGGAATAAAAATCTGTTTCTAAGAATGCGTTGTTTGTGATCTGGCTTCCCAAACAGGCACAAACACACTGAGAACTGAGAATCCCAGACACATTGGCACAAGATAGGTTTTGAATGAACAAAAGAGTGAAAAATGCATTCAAGTTTTTAAAATTGGTGTGATGTCAGGAGTGCTCCTTTCCAGAAATGCATGAGCCATAGGCTAGAGAAAAGAAAAACTGGAATCACATTCTAAAATTTGGCAAAACATGCATCATAAATGTGAAGTATATACAGGGGATATCACAAGACCTCAAAAAAGACAAAAATATATTTATTTGATATTTGAAATGAGCAATATTTATCAGGTTATTCATTTATTATGTACTCATTTAACAAATACTAAGTAACAGCTGAAATTTTAAGTAAAAACAGTTTGGGACATTTTTTAAAGTAGGAAACTACAATAGTCGAGCCTGGTGCTGGGTTATCTGTATCACAGCTGGAACGCGACAGAGGCATAGAGAAAAACTAAAATAAAGAGCTTTCCGATCTGCAGCAACTATGGCTTACATGGAGACTTTCTTTCTGGCTGTAATGATAGAGAAAATATTCCTGACTTGGGGACACAATGTGATAATTCAGAATTCTTGACAGAAAGAAGTTAAATGTATACTGTAAGTAATAATATCAGAAACTTCTCTGACCGTATTCTTTCTTAAAGGGAAAACTTAGTAGATGATGTAGGTATGGAATTGAAGAAAAAATGAGATACCCAAACAAAAGAAAAAATTCCCTCAGATGTAATATCTGGCTCTCTTATTGCACTCCATATTAATGTTGGATAGCTGTTATTTTCCTTTCCTAACACGCATAATTTTTTCCCCAGTCTTTATCCAGTAACAAACTATGTTCATACATGTGGGCTTGTAATCCAGGGCTAATCAAACTGTACCATATCATCTTGTCTACACTGACTGGTTTGGAGTGGGTATCTATCCCAAGCAAGAACAATCAGGTCCCTTTCCTGCGACTGATGTATAGATTCTGGAAGAAAGGAACTCTCTCTTCCCAGTGCAGTTACTACAAAGGTGTGCTAACAGCCCGTCTGGACTGTTAGGCCAGTAACTACCTTCCCTTCAATGGGAAAAATGGCCATACTGCATAGAAGTGCAAAGGCAAAAAGCTAGCTGCTTGGTGATACCTTTAAACCTTTAAAAAATTGTGAATTATGCCTAGTCTAGTATGTTTTTCATAAATACAGTAGCCAATAAATGCCCCTATTGTCTTTTGTTTCAGAGAAACTGTCTAAATGTTGAAGTGTATTTTTGCTATGACTTTTTTATTTGCTGTCAAAAGAATCCACGAATGACATCGGCCCAAAACATAAAGACTCCATGTTTTAAAAGAGATTGACTATTATATTGCACTTAAGTAGAAAGTAGTTTGTCTTACATTTTTGATAACAGAAATTTTACATCTATTCTAAACTCTTTTTTTAATTTTTATTTTTATTGAATTTATTGAGGTGATATTGGTTAATAAAATTATATAGGCTTCAGGTGTACAGTTCTGTAATACACCATCTGCATGTTATACTCTGTGTTCACCACCCCAAGTCATGTCTCCTTCTATCACCATTTATCCCCTCTTCACCCAATTCTACCTCCTCCCACCCCCTTTCCCTCTTGTAATCCCTATACTGAGGTGTTTTGGGGTTTTTTGGGGGGGAGGGGGCTTAATCCTGTCATCTTTTCAACCCACCTCCCTAACCACCTCCCCTCTGACAGCTGTCAGTCTGTTCTCTGTATCCCTGAGTCTGTTTCTATTTTGTGTATTAGTTTTTGTTTACTGGATACCACACATTACTGAGATTATATGATATTTGTCTTTCTCTGACTGGCTTATTTCATTTAGCCTGATACTCTCCAGGTCCATCCTTGCTGTTGCAAAAAATAAGATTTCCTACTTTTTTTTTTATAGACAAGTAGTATTCCATTGAGTAAATGTACCATAGCTTTTTTTTATCTACTCATCTACTGATGTACTTGGACTCTTTCTAGATCTTGGCTCTTGTAAATAACACTGCAATGAACATAGGGGTACACATATTCTTTTGAATTAGTGTTTCTGGTTTCTTTGGATATAGTACCAGAGGTGGAATCACTGGGTAATAAGGCAGTTTCATTTTTAACTTTTTGAAGTGACTCCATACTGCTTTTTATACCAGCAATGCACAAGGGTTCCCTTCTCTTGAAATTCTCATCAACATTTGCTATTTGTCGATTTATTGATGATAGTCATTCTGACATGTGTGAGGTTATATTTCATTGTGTTTTTAACTTGAATTTCTCTGATGATTAGTGACTTTGAGCATTTTTTGTGTTTCTATTGGCCATTTGTATGTCCTCTTTGGAAGGGTCTGTTCACATCCTTTGCCCATTTTTTAATTGGATTGTTTGTTCTTTTGGTGTTGAGTTTTATAAGTTCTTTATAAATCTTGAATATTAATCCCTTATCAGATATATCATTGGTGAATATGTTCTCCCATTCACTCTTTTTGTTTTGTTGAGGGTTTACCTTGTTGTGCAAAAACTTTTTAGTTTGACGTAGTCCCATTTGTTTATTTTTTCCTTTGTTTCAAGGAAATATTATCAGAAAAAAATATTGCTATGAGAAATTTTACTACCTGTTTTCTTCTAGGATTTTTATGCTGGCCTTATGGAATAAGTGTCCTGTGGGACCCAGTGGCTCAGTCTCTCAGTCACCTGAGCTGGGTGCTCCACAAATGCTCTTTGTAGTGTTATGTGGGTCCATTCATCCATGGAATCAACCTTAAGGCTGACTGACTGTGAGGCTCAACCCCGACCACCGTGTACAAACTGCTGTGCAGTTGCCGACCCAAGAAGCAGAATTCACCTCAGCAGGGCCTGGCACCTGCCGAGATCTCCTTTTGAATACATCACTTGTGAAGCTAATTGGATCCTGCTCTGATGTTGTCTGAAGCTGGCCACTCAGTGTGTTGGTGGTTCTTGGGTCTCTTATAAGGGACTCGGGTATAGGCCAATGTCAGATGCTGCCTGTGAATTGTTCTGGGCAATCTGTTTGGAGCTACAAAGCAATCCACAGTTTGTGGCTGCTTCTGCATGGTCTGGGTATGCATGGGAATGCATGCACACCAAGGCTGGCTTTTCCCAACACGGGGCCTTGGGGCACATCAGCTAAAGTCCCAAGGCACCCTGAGATCTGCCTCCATCATCCTCTGCCTGCTGGTTGCCTGTTAGGCTCAGTCACAGAAAGTGCCTCTGGCAGTACTCAAGTTACATGAAGTATGTTCTCAGTGAGTCACCAGGTAGAGCCAAGTAGTGTTCACCTGATTGACAAAGGTTAAACTCGGTGCCAGTGCTGGGTCTGAGGCCACTCAGCAAATGTCCCTGGGTATACCAAGTCTAGCTGCTACCTTCTGGGTGCTCACACCCTTTTGTGGTGGGGCAGGGACTCAGGGAGTCATCAGGGTGAAGCCAGTAGAGTTTACCAGGCCCAAACAGACCAAGATCTGGCCACATGAAAGGAAAGCTCTGCATCAGTCGGCTTGTAAGTGAAAATGGTCCCTGACCTAGCACCACACAACTCAGTCTGTCCCAGATTCTGCCCAGACCTGGGCAGGGTGGAGCCACCCGAAGTTGCAAGGGTGGGACCACCAGGAGCTCAGAGAGTGGGGTTAGCAGATTTCCCATGAGAAGAGTCAGCAGTCAGATTTATGGGAAAGTGGGGGAAATGGCCCTTGCCCCAAATCCACACAACTCAGTCACTGACACCCCCTGAGTCTGTACAGACCTTTTACACTGTGGCCCAGGCAGCTGACTCCTCAGTAGTGTGTGCAGCCCTGCAGGGAGGGGCAAGATGGGTCCCAGAAGGTGGGGCTGTTGCTTTCCCCGGGAAGCCCTTGTGGAGGGGAGTGATCCACCCAAGAAGGATGGCATCGGTGGTGTGGGAGAGGGACTCAGCACAGAAGTCCTGGCAGGTGTCCCTTCAGCTCTCTCCAGAGAGCCATAAACCCCAGGCTCTCCTGAAACAACTCTAGTCCATTCCACTTCCCCTCTGCCAGAGGCTAGGATGAATGACTACAAACGAGATTTTGTGTGTTGGCCCTTCAAGGGTGTGCCTGTGTCTCTAGCAGACTCTTGTCTCTTCCTGAAGGACAGAATCCATGGATTTTTACTGCCAGGTATTATGTAGTCCCCTGGGCTGAGGAACCAGGCTTGGGGTTGAAACCTCACACTTGTCAGGGGGAACCTTCACAGGTGAGCTATCCCTCTGGAATCTCAGCCACCACCCATGGGAGCCAGGCCAGCCTTTTTTGTATGTCCGCCCTTTCCTCCAGTCTTGATGTAAAATTCTTGGTTATAAGACTTCTCTTCAGCTAGTCTTCAGTTGGTTATTCATGTTGCTTGCTCTAGATTTTTTGTTGTAATTCTATTCTAAATTTCTAATCAGGATGAGCAAATGAGAATTACTAATTGAGTTGACAGAATTCTGAACAAAGAAAAGATGGTTATGCTTCACTAACTTTTAGAAACTAATCAAGGGCTTACATATAAATTCTGTGAAGTTTTTCAAAATATTACAAAAGTTTTGGGACCTCCATGATTACCCTCAGTGTGTCCTAGATTCTGGAGACTCCTGTGTGGAAACTATGCTCACACAGATGACTATCTCTATAACACTTATAATATAGTAATGTAACATATGGTTTACATGCCAATCTCCTCCATCATACGTAGGTAAGGAAAGTGGAGTAGAAATAGCTAGATTTTCTCTAATATCTATTTTTTTTATTCTCCTATGGTGACAGAGCCTCTACTTTTGACTGGGCATATGGTCATGCACCTTTACAGTTGAGTATTGTCATATTATTAAGTTCTGGTTAATGACATGTAAGCTGTAAGCCTGGGTGTTGTGTAAGCTTGAGGTTGAAACTTTGAGAAATAGCTGAGAGTTTTATGATTCCATTTAAGGAGAGAGCACAATCTACCCTACCTCCCATTGAGTACAGCTAAAAATCCCTAGTCAAAAAATATAAAGAAACAGTCTGAGAACTCTGAAAAATAAATAACAGCAGTCAGACTGAGGATGCAAACAAAAATTTGAAGAACATCCCACATAACAATAAATCCCTTGTTTGTTTTTTCCTTTTGTGTTCCCTGTATTACACTCTGGGTATTTCAAATACTGGAACAGTGTTTTATGCATGGACCAAAAAAATTCTCTCTTCCTAAACAGAGGGCTAGAAAGACAGGTTTCTGCAGGATGGAGCCATAGCTATGAAGCTGCTTTTCTACGGTATTGGTGATAGTAGTGTTATGGGAGAAACTCCCAGAAACTCAGTTCTTCTTGCCAAAGCAGTGAAGAATTAAAGATCAGTGAGTATATTAGTGTGCCAGCAGGGTTTTTTGGTAATCCAGTCTCATGGAAGAGACAGGGCTTAGCTAAGGTGGGGGTGGGGTGCTGAAAGGCATAGGTTCAGGGTGGAGCAGGATAAGGAAGGTGAAGATAAAGGTGACCAGAGGCAGGGGTGGCGAGCACAGGGGTGGTGAGGGTCGGGCTAGCCATCCTGGATATGACCAGAGGCCAGGTCGCCTGAGGCCAGCTGGCCTGGCTGGGAGGCCAGAGATCCAAGAGCACCAAGCGAGACCCTTTGTCCTGAGGACTTACGTAGTTGTCAGGATGGGGAAGGGTGAAAAAGTTACATATTGATTGACAGGTAAAGGTGGTGCTAGATCTCCAGGACTGAGGCATGAATACACAAAGGTATTAATGTGCTTCTTCCTTAAGGCACTATGGGCCCTTTTGGGCCTTACAGAGCTTGGTATGAAAGCACAGTTTCAAAGATTTTCTTTCCAAGATAATGGAAAAGATACATAGAATTTCAAGGACTGCTGAATCAGTGGGTGGGACAAGTATCCCTCCTCCTCCCTGTCTTTTTTTTTTTTTTTTTTTTTTTTTGCTATCTATCTTACCTAACAGGAGCAGGAGTGGTACTAAAGGCTCTTTTATCTGAATTCTGCGCTTTAAGGTGGATCTAGTAGGGGAAGTGCAGGGCAACCAGGGAGACCAAAGGCCAGGATTTATAAGACAGAACACCAGAAAGGGTACCTCTGAGACCCAGAGTATGTGGGAGAAATCACAGAGAGGAAGGAGGTAGAGAAAAGAATCCTTTAAACATGTGTGTTAAAAGTAGCATCTTAAAAAGCTTACTACCTTTCACATTAAATGTTGAAAGACTGAATGCTTTTCTCTTATGCTTGGTAAGAGGCAAGAATGTCTGCTTTCACCATTTGTGTTCTTCCCTGTACACAAAGTCCTAGCCAATGTGATAAGGCAAGAAAAACACATAGAAAGCATAAAATAGGAATAAAATTCTCCCCATCACTAGCTGGCAGGGATGTTTACATCAAAAATTCCCCAAATCTATAATTAAAAAGAAAAAACATTCTAGCAATAATTGGAGATTTTAAGCAATATTGCAAGAAATAATATCAAAATGCAAAGACTGATTTTATTTATATATATTGACCATGAAAAACTGGAAACTTTTTTAAAAGACCATTTGTAAATTTACAATAGCTACAGAAATAAAAGAGAAATATTTAGGTAAAAATTTAAGGGGAGACAATTTTTCATAGGTCTCACATTCCTGAATATTTTCAAGGAAGACATTGGCTGACTTCTCGTCCAAACTAGCCTCTTGAGAACATTTATATATTTAAAGAAACATAAATAAAAAGTCATAGTACAGTTTTTTATAGATGTATACAAACTGATTCTAGCATTTTATGGAAAGGCAAAGAAATTAAAATGAATTTAAAAGAGAACAAAGTTGGAAGACTCAACCTACCCAATATTAAGACTTAAGCTAAAGTAGTTTTAAAAAGCGCGGTAAAAAAAAAAAAAAGAAAGAAAGAAACATAGATCAGTGGAACAATTGAGAGTCTGTAAACAAACCCATACAAACATGTTCAACTGAATTTTTTCAAGGTGCAAAGGCAACTTAGTGAAGGATAATAAGGAAACAGTAGCCATTTCAACCAATGGTGCTGGAACCATTGGACATCAATATGTAAAATAATACAAAGACCCTAGATCTATTCCTCAAAGCAAAACAAGAGTTATTTCAAAATGGGTCATAAACTTAAATCAGTAAAAGTCTTAAGAGAAAATGTCTATGACCTTGGGTTGAGCAAAAAGTTTTTACATATTACATCAAATGAACAATTCACAAAAGAAAAAACTGAATTATTTTATTTTATAAATATTGAAAACTTCTGCTATGATAAAAAGTACTCTTAAGAGAATTTTTTTAAATGAGCCACAGTTTGGGAAAAATATTTGCATATCACATATATAACAAAAGATTTTTATTCAGAATTGTCTCAGTTGGCTTTGGCTATTCTAACAAAATCCCATAGACTGTTTGACTTAAATCACAGACATTTATTTCTTACAGTTATGAAGACTGGGATGTCCAAGATTAAGGTGCCAGCCAATTTGTTTTTTGATGAAGACTGTCTTCCTGGCTTGCTAATAACTGTCTTCTTGCTATAGTCTAACATAGTGGAAGGAGAAAGAAAACAAGAGAAATAGAAAGTGCTTTCTGGTTCCTTCTTATAAGGGCACTAATCCCATCGTGAGGACCCTACCCTTATGATCTCATCCAGACTGAATTACCTCCCAAAGGCCCTACCTCCTAATATTTTACTATCACATTAGGTTAGTGCTTCAACATATTAATTTGGAGACACAAGCATTCAATTCATAACAAGAATATATAAAGAATTCTCAAAATTCAAAAATGAGAAACCAAACAACTTGATATAAAAATGAGCAAAAGAGTAGGGCAATATACTAGTCAAAGTTCTGGGCAAGATTAGTCTTTTTCCTTAAGAACTTTGACTGTTTAAATGAGGTCCATCCACATCATAGAGGCTAACTTGTTTAAATCAAAGTCTACTGATTTAAATGTTAATCTCCTGTGAAACATTTTCAGAGGAAAACCCAGATGTGATTGACCCAATGTCTGGGTACTGTGGTCTATCCAAATTGACATATAAAATTAACAATATGCAGACATTTCTCCAATGAAAATATATAAAGGAAAATAAGAACTTGAAACAATAATCAATATCATTCTTCATTATGGAAATGAAAATTAAAATGACTTTGAAAGACCACCACATATATACCTATTACAGTGGCTTAAAAAAATCCAAAAACAAAAAAAACAAATGCAAAGCAACAAAAACAAAAAAATACCCCAATATTAAGTGCTGGTGAGGATGTGTAAGAACCTAAACACTCATGCATTGTAGAAGAGAATGCAAAATGATATAACTACACTGGAAACAGTTGGGTAGTTTCTTGTAATGTTAAGCATATACATATCTTATGACCCAACCATCTTATTCCTAGGTATTTATAGAAAAAAATATGTTCAGAACAAAAACCTGTACATGACTATTTAAGCCAATATTATTCCCAGTCACTCCCAGCTGGAAACAGCTTAAATGTTCTTCAACAGGTGGATAGATTATTGTGGTACATCCATACAATGAAATATTATGCAATAAAAGGAAATAAGCTATCATTTATATAAATAGATGAATTTCAACTACATTATGTTATGTGAAAAAAGCCAGAACTAAAAAACTACATACTGTGTGATTCCATCTAAACAGCATTCTTTAAAAGGTAAAATTATAGGGATGGAGAGCAGGTCAGTGGTTGCCAGAGGTTGGGTCTGTGGTGGTGGTTAACTAAAAAGGAGCAGCACGACAGAATTCTGGGAGCTGATAGAATTGTTGTGCATTCTATTTGTGGTGGTGTCTACACAACTCTATTTATGTATTAACACTCAAAATTGTACACAAAAATTGAATTTCTTGTATGTAAACTAAAATAGTGATAATTAAAAGTCTTTCAATACTGAACAGCTATCACCTGTCTTTTGTCCCTTTTACTTTGTCTGGGGAACATGAATGTCAGCTTGGACCATGACAACATGGATGGTGGAAATTATCTGGAAATAGACAATATACTAGCCCTGCACTGCTTAGTATTTTTTTTCTGTTAGTAGCAATCAAACTCTTCAAATAAGTGAGGTCAGTATCTTTCTTTATGATCCCCCAAGAACCTAGTAATGTGTATGTACTTAATAACTAACTACTGGACAAATAAATATTAATTTAATAAAACATTATCTATGGATTATCAAAATATTGTACTTCCCTGTCTGCCCAGCTATAAAATATTGTTAGATCCATTTCAGTATTGACTGGAAAAAGAAGTGTTACCAGGAATTGTCATTCCTGTCTGGTAAAATGAAGGATTTGGCTGAGTCTATTCTGGATAAGTCAGCGTTGTGTGTGAATTCACCACACAAAAAAATCCCAGCTGCTTTAAAACTACTCAATCTAAAGCAGGTAGACTCTCTCTTGGCTCAGGCTTCTAGGACTCTGACTATAGAAATTCTCTGCCTGTATTTTTTAGATTAAAATCCTGTTTTAGAAACTGAGTTCCCAAACACTCCTATCTGTAGAAATCTTAGAATCCCTTTTTATATTAACAAAAATAGACCAAAATTCAGAGGTGCTTTTATTTTGAAATAACATTTGCCAAATTCTGTCAACCCAACTTACCATCTTCCTGTGAATTAAGCTACAAGGACCTCACACCTAAACACTTTCTATAGCAATCAGAACCTATACTTCAACAATTTTCCTGAAATTCATTTGTTCATTTAATAAACATATATTTTTCACAGTAAGCTTCAATCTGAAATTTTAAAGCTGGCTTTAGTTTTATCCTGTCTAAGCTGTCTGCTTACTTCAACATGTATATCAACACACACACACACACACACACAGACACACCCCTCTGAAATTTTGTGAACAAGGATTCTATATCCCTGCATGCATCCACCCAGCACTACTATTTGCATGGGTTTAGCCCATGGAAAACACACATACAACAAAACTCTTAACAATAACAAAAACTGCAATTAAAAGACTGGAATAGAAAAAATAAATATTGTTATGTTAAGTAATCAAAGAAAAGGAAGAAAGAAGTAGAGACATTTTTAGCAGCACATTTATCAGTTGTTTGCCCCTTGCTGGGCTTTTGGTCTATGCATTTATGGTTCCTCTGGTGCCATAGCTCCTGCTCGACTCTAGAGATTAAACCTCTTTTCTGCAATAGATCAAAACGTGATTATGGTTTTGGATCAAAATCAGAAGAGTACTTTGAGGCCTTAAGGCTTCTGAACTCTGACAATACGAGGATGTTGGATCAAAGTGTCAGTTGCAGAACACCGATTTTGTGTAGAATGGATAAATCCTGGGGAGTTAAAGGTTTTCAGAATTTCTGTGCCTGAATTTTCTGACATTATTTTAAAACTTTGATGTGGTTTAGCTGGCTCACTTTTCTGAGTCTATATTCATTATCACAATGACTTTTCAATGGCATCTTTATGGAAAATTTTAACTCTGAAATAAAATGAGTTTAATATTATTGTTTAACTGGGGGACTCCTAATCAAAAGTTTATGAATTCACATCAGTCAGTAAATATGAGTATATATTAAATGTAGGGCAAGGTATTACAAGTAAAAAAAAATAGAACTGTCTTTTACAAGTTTACCACCTAGTAGTAAAAATAAAATATGTACATGAAAAATTAAAATTTAAAAAGTACAGTAAGTCTCTGATCCCAGTGATGGCATACTAATGTGTAGAAGACTAATTTTACTGCCAAGAACTGGGAAGGCTAAATAAAATATGAATCGAAAAATCTGTTGGAAAACACTAGGGAGCCATCAAGGAAGCAAGCACATGAGGAACCAAGATCCTCAGAGAAGGGAAGTCCAAAGAGATAAGCATGACATTTAGCTCTTCTTTTCCCTTCAAAGCATTTGCTAATTTGTAGGCAGCCTGTGACAGTCTGAGAAGTTAAGCAATGTTTTAAACTAATGGGGTTTAGGAATAAAAACTTTAAGTTTAAGGCCCACCAAAGAGCAGGGGCTATGGTAAAAACATCCAAGGCTTTCAGATAAGACTGTTGAAGGACTACTCAAATAGAAAGGAGAACAAGAAACAGACCAGCCCACATGAAAGCAGATTCCAATCATCTCACTCTCAAATTAATTAAAGTGATTTGCCCCCAGCCTAACTGCCTGCCAGGAAAAAAATATACCCTCTCTGAAGGAAAATAACATGATCAAGAGTAAAATTATTTGTTTTTCACATGCAAAATTTGAAGGGTTTTTTAAAAATGAAAATCTACTAGACAAATCAATAGAAGATACCAACAAGGGATAATGTAGACATGGAAATAAACCTATGAAAAATACAAATACTAGAGTTATATATAAAATAAAAATAATTGTGTCTAATATACTCAAAAGAAAATATGGCAAGTTGGAGGATTCAGACAATAACCAAAAATCAAATAGAAATTCTACAACAAATATATTTAAACAAGAAAATAAAACTCAATAGATGTGTTCAGTATCAGACTAGATATAGCTAAAGAGAGAACTAGTAAACTATAAGATCAGTAGGAAAGATCCAGGTTAAAGCTCAGGAAAAGGATTAATGTGCATGTAATTGAAGTTCTAGATGAGAAGAAAGAATATTTAAAGATATATGGCCAAGAAATTTTCAAAAATAAGACATCAAGTCACAGATTCAAGAATTACTTTAAATTCCAATAAGATACATACAAAAGCAGTAACATGCTTGTCGTAATACAAGTGAGAAAAAACAGAAAATCTCAAAAGCAATCAAAGAAAAAAAGATTAATATCAAAGGTGTGACAATAATAATGACAGATGGATTTCAATATAAATAATGAAATGAGAACACAAAGTAATGCCATCTTTGAAATTGCCAAGCTTCCATTTTATAAGCACTGATAATATCCTATAAGTATGAAATCAAAACAATTTCACACAAATAAATCTGTCACCTATAAACCTGAGCTAAAATATGTATGAAAGTATTTCTTAAAACAGAAGATGGAAATCTATTCTAAATGGAAGCACAGAAAAGAAGAAAGTAGTTAAAAACTATTAAAGAATTAATATGTAAATAAATACATATTGATGACATAAAACAAAAATAATGACCAATTTGTGAAATTTAAAATACATGTTAAGAACAAATATATGGTATAATAATTACTAGAGAAGGATGAATAGAATTAATGTTTTCTAAATACCTTTTATCATCCAGGAAATAGTACAAGTAAAAATTTATAATGGACTTTCGTAAGTCATAACTGTATTGTAATCTTGAGGTAACCACTAAAAAAATAAATAAAAGATTATATAACTAATAAGTTAATAGACATAAAATATGAATACTTCATCCAAAAGAGGGTAATAAAGTATAGATGAAGGAATATAAAAACAAGTGTGACAAATACAATCCAATGGTATGATGATAGGTTTAAACTCCAATATATCAGTCAATAAATTAAATGAACTAATTGACAATGATGACACAGAAAATATATGCTGTTTATAAGAGATAAAGGTTAAGTATAAGTAAACAGAATAATTTAACATAAAAAGATAAAAATATACATATAAGCACTAATCAAAGAAACCTGATACATCTGGAACAGCATCAAAGGAGATTTGAAGGCAAGAAACATCGTTAGATATAAAACAGGACATTTCAAGATAAAATGGCCAAACCAGTAGACATAAGTAACAATTTTAAATTTGTTTTCACCTTATAATAAAACCTTAAAATATACACCTCAAAAACTGACTAAAAAAAAAAGTGGACAAGTCCACAACCATACTGAGAGATGTCTAACAAACCAAGCTCAGTAAGTGATAGGAAAAGCAATTTTTAAACAGCAAGGATTTAGAACTCTTGATTAATATAAATAATAAAATTATCATAATCCGAATGCTATACCTCAAAATAACAAAATATACATTCTTTAAAACACACATCGCAGATTTTTAACAATTAAGCATATGATGAAGTCTCTAAACATTTCAAAAGATGGAGAAATTGTGCCAAGGATTGTCTTCTCAGAGTGGAATAATGCTATAAATGCTTTTTATAAAAGATACCTAGAAACTATCACCATCGCCAAGTATCTGGAAATTGAAGAATACATGTATGCTTCCAAATAACCCATGGGTCAAACAGGAAAGTTGCAGTGGAAATCAGAAAACATTTTGAATTGAACTACAATGTAGATATGACACATTAGTACTTATGTGGTCCAGCTACAGCTATCCCTAGAGGTAAAATGCATTGCTTCAAAAATGTAGTATAGGAAAGAAGAAAGGCTAAAAAGCTACAAAATAAGCATTTGGGGGGAGGGGAGCTGGGAAAAGAACAGCAAAATATTTCCAAAGAAAGTAGAAGGATGGAAACATACCCAATTCAAAACCCCACTGGGGAGTCAAACAGGCTAAATTCCTTACTTTATAGAGTTCATACTATCCTACTCTATCTTTGACTGTTTCTCCAAATTTTTGTTCTCCTTTGGATTTAGGTAACTCCCCATCATTCACTGAGCGCTGTTGCTTCTGATTCCTTTCATCCTATCTGTCATCATAGTTTTTGGTGACATAGAAGTCACCAGCACGTTAAACAAACAATTCAAGATTATGAGCAACACACACCTTTGTGCCTCCTACAGTCCCTTTAAACTTTATTGAGTGGAGATGATTTTCCTTTGCCCCAGGATAAAGACTTGACTTTTCTGGTCAATGTCAGGTAACATAACATCACCCAGTCACTTAAATCATTAAAAACAAGCCTCAATTCAGAAATTAAAATATTCTGTCTCTGGTAACAATGAATATTCTGAATATGATTTAGCAAACAAGACTTCTCCCCCTCCCCACCTCTTTTTAGCCTCAGGCTAAAATCTTATACTTTTCTATCCTTCTCCCATTAGCTTCTTCTCCCATTTGCTATGCCCTTCTGCTCCCCACTAGAGTCTTGGGGGTTGGTATGTGAAGGTAGGAAGGTAAGGGAATAAACATATTCTTCTCTAGCTGGGTTGCTTCCAGGTGTAAGGGCTTGGAGAATGTTCACCAGCTGCCTCTCTTACCAGAGCTCTTCAAACATTCCCCACAGGGCCCTTCTCTCCTGCAGTTCTCTTGACCTGGTTGATGGTCTACATTCTGGGCAGTTCCCGTGCAGTGAGAAGCTGTGGCAGTGAAGACGTGGCTTCACTTTCATGGCTGTGCCACCAATTCAGGCAGAGAGCATTTCACCCTCCAGATTTCCCCACTAATCCCCATCTGCCTCATTTGCCATAGGTAGGTCAGGCACCAGTTTTCTGCTCTTCTCAGTTTCGGGTAACACATTCTCCTCACAGAGCTGGAGATTAGAGGATAGACCCTTTCCCTCAAAAGAAGGGATGGGTCTCAAACAGAGCAGTGGTTCTTCCAACGAAATTTCCTTACCAATGTCCTTGCCGCAGGTTTCAAAAGACTTCAGCCTTTAGGCTAAAATTGTAATCTTCATGCTGAATTCATACCTGAGATGAACGTTGGAACTTGGCAAGCTGGGCACTGACAAGGGTTTCACATCTGGGCCTCTCTAGCTAAGCTCCAGTATCCTGTGGCCAACCTGTTAGCTTGGCTCTTTGCTTTGGGCTCTGATTCCCACTCAGGCACCCTGCAATGCAGAGCCCTGTTCTGAAATGTAACCTGGTAGCAGGTTCTGTTCATGGCATCTCCCTGGGGCTGCTTTCAGCAACCCTCACATTCTTGGAACAGATCCACCTGAAGTGCAACTCAAATTTCCGGTGGACACTGAGAACTGGTGCTGCCAGAAAACTCCCCCACCAGGCCCTGAGTTCTCCATGGAAGGGACTCCATAGGGAAAGACATTGCCCACATCAGAATTAGTTTGGGCACAGGTGATTTGGATTGCTGGCTTTCTCTCTGACTGACACTTTCTCTCATTTCCCCCCATGTTACTCTTAGTTCCACCTCTCCACTCCTTTCTTATGGGAGTTCCTGGCACACAAATTTTCCTTTCGGAAAACTAGAAGGAAATCAGCGTGGACGGGAGGAACTGAGTCTTCAGTTAATGTAAGGAAGTGATGCGAGCTTTCTGAGAAAAGGTGGCGGGTATCAGAGATTCTGAAGTACAAGGTCCTACTTCTTGACCAGGGAGGGGTTACGTGGATGTTCACTTTATAATTTATTTAACTACATATGCTTATGTGTCTTGTACTTTTTAAAATGTGTATGGTATTTAACAGTAAAATCCATTTTAAACAAAGAGTGTAGAGGAGTTTCTCTTTTTATCATGCATGGCCATAGCAGAAAGGAAGCTCAGGAGGGAGAAGACAGTTGACAGAGTGAGGGATGAGAAAGGCAGGTGATGGGATTGGGGGAAGAGAGGGACTATTAGTAGACAAAATTAAAGGGAACAATAATTAAAGACTGTCTGATTTGAAGCATAAAGACTTCGGCTTTCTCTCTTTTTATCCTCACATCAACTCTGTGAGATACGTTCTATCATGATTCCCCCTCTACAATAAAGAAAGTGGGGTTCAGAGAGGTTAAGTAAGTTACTCGGGGTCACATTGCTAATAAGCAGATAAGCAGAATTTTATCCCAGATCTGGCTGACTGCAAAGCCTGAGTTCTTTTCAGGTTTTCAGGGAGCGTACAGTCTAGAGGAAGAGGTGGAAAACACCTGGAGGGACAGAGGAGAGTCAAGCTAACACTTGAGTGTAAAGTTCTTTCAACAGGTCAGCCCACCATATCCTGGACTCCAGGGCATCACTAGGGCTCCTGATCACCTCAGGTGCTTGTGCACCTGTTCCAAAGCCTTAACTCCGTCCAGTCTGGAAATCTTACCAGTATGTGACCACAAGGACATTTGCAATAGGTAAAGGACAGATAAAGCCAGAAAAGGGATGGGAATGGAAGTTGGCTGACAATAATGTTCAGCATGTAAGTAAAGTGAAAATAGAGACTGGGGAAGATATTTGAAGTCAAAGAAAGTATAGAAGAGAGGTTCAAGAAGCAGGAAGTAACAGGCCAGTCAGGTAAGTAGGAGGGGAAAATGTAGGTAACTCCTCAAGTAGTAGCCATCATTCATGATCAGGTTTTGTGTGCACTTGGATGAGTTGGTTCTGATGAGAGGACCAGAGCTAGAGCACAATAGCTACACAGCCACTTCTACTCTGGTTACCGCTACTGCATCTCCGCCTCCCCCCAACCTATCCCTTGGTTTGAACCTCTATTTGTTCAGAATTACATATATTTTCTTTATTTTCCTACTTTGTTGGTCCTGTTCTCCTTGAAACCACCAAAAAGCTTTGAGAAATCCCACCCTTGACTGGCCATTTGGTCACAAGGTCCATGACCTTACTGGTCACCTCTCTTTACTTGGTCTTGCTGTTCACTGAGCTGACCAGTGAGTAGTCACAGCAGACTACCTCTGCATCTGATCATTTCATGTTTGCAATTTGACTGATATCCCCAGCAATTTCTGATGGCATCCCATGGATTCCTCTTTGGTTAGCAAGTCATCTACTGGTCTTAGTGCACTATCTTCCTTAGGTTTTGAGTAGACAGGAAAAGCTTCTAGTGAGCCAGTCTTTGAAGAAGTTGGCCCCTCTGAAAATCATGGATCTCATCTTCTATGATTCTATCTGGTTTCTCTTCTTTTAAACTTTCCTGTTGTCAGATCATCCTGCCAGGAATTGAAGCCATGCCTCCAATCACATCAAAGCTTGTATAAAATGGATTATAGTACTTTTTAAATTATGGGCAGGACTGAAGTGGTTAAAAACTTAGGTTCTGGAATCAGAAGATATGATTTTCAAATCTTGGCTCCAACTTGCTAAGTGTGTGTCCTTGAGCAATGCCCTTGTGATAATGAAGGAGGTTCCTGTCTGTCATACATTGAGTGTTTAATCTGTGCTAGGCAGTACAGTCAAGAAGTTTTCACACATGATCTCATTTAGCACTCTCACCAACTCAGGAGAACCCAATGGATACCTATAATGTCAGATGAGGAATCTGAGGCTTTTCAGATTCACCACTCATAAAATGTAGGACTTTGGCAAGTTGTTTCATCTAAGTCTCTTCTACAAATGTTAAATATCTAATTTCTAAGCAATTGACATGGTAAAAGAGTGAATGCATATAAAGAACTTGGCCTATAGTGAGCCAAATGTGTCATTTGCTTATACTATTATTATTACTCTCAACTCTCCCATATATGAATTATTTATAATGATATAAAGAAACCAAAAAATTACCCAGTTAGTTCAATTAAAGAGATACAGCCAAATTGAGTTATTTAGACCAAAGTCTTTCATTTTAGTGATAGTTGACTCTATCCCCTTCAATGTGCATTATAAAGTCAGAACTGAAGATATATGTGTTTTGAATTCTAGGGACTAGGCACCAGGTTAAAGATAAGTAATAATCTGGGACTGCCTTAAAAATACCAGAAATGACCCTGGATCACCAAGTGCTAGTTAGGCAGAAAGGTGTCCCTTCTCACCTGCTTCTTCACCCTCATCTCCAAACCCAACTGTTTGAGGAAATTCCAGGTGCCACAGCCTTCAGCTCACTGCAAGGCCTATACTATATTATATGGAGCAACCCAAGCTCAGTTCCCCATCAAAGGCCACACAATGAAATGCCCTTGCTTAGTGAACTTTTGTTTGTCACTCTGGAAGTCCATGGCCTCACAACTCCAGAGGAAAATATCAATGCCATCATTACTCATTTCCATCTGTCATGACACCTCAAAGAGGTGTCCTTCACAATGACACCATCTTATTCTAATGCTTTACACAGAATATTCTTCTGTCTCATTAATAATTTGACTGACAATGATGAAAGATGCCCTGAAATTCAGCTTGCCTGTCAGTGGCCCTGCTTTCTGATAATTCTAATTATGTCCAGATGTTTTCCTGCCCTCTCCACCCCCAGACATTCCCAGGGAAAACAAAAGCTTCCTTTAGCTTGTTTTTTGTTGCCAGCGGTGTGCTATTTATAGAAAATATGATTAGTTTCATGTTTTTGTATGGTTCCAGTGGTTCCAAATTCTAAAATTTATTATTAAAAAATAAAACAAAGTTGGTCAGTACACATCTCAATAGTGGCTTTTCCCGATCAAATAAATTTATTTATTTATTTTTATTTTTTATCGTTGTTCAATTACAGTTGTCTCCATTTCCCCCCATTACTCTTCAATCAAATAAATTTAAACTCTCTAATCTTTCTTGTGATACATACATTATATATATGTACATATGGCAATCAAAGGAAAATTAAAGACTTTCTCTTCTAACCATGACAAGGAAAGACTGGACTTGCTTTTTTTGCCTGAAACAATCAAAAAAGTAAATTAAATATATGAACTCTTGGTTTTCAAAATATGGAACTCTAAGCAAAAAAGAAGAGTAATCTCTGGGAAATGCAACAAATAAAGTGAGTTTTATGATTGCCTCAGCATACTACTGGGAAGAGTTTCCAGGACATGTCTCAGGGAGGGGGACTCTAAGTAGTCTGGTGGATTCCCTGAGTAGAGAGGAAGAAGCTGAGACTCTAGGGAAACCAAGTTGACCAGAGTGGGCAGGATAGTGTAGCAGAAAGGAGAAAGATGCACAGAGAAAGAACTTCAAAGATTTGAAGAAGCCCCACCCCTCTGAATCTTCAGGCGAGTATCAGCATAACAGTTGATACCAGGGAATTAATTACGCAAGAAGGAGAAAAATTAAGTACCCAAAGAAATTACCAGAGTCCGCCATGGTGCCATTTCTCCTTAGCAAAACTGGAAAATCTTATCATTCATAGGGCACTGAGAACAGTACTCAGAAAGTTCTTGACAGAGTGGTGAGGAATAATTAACCCTAGCCTTAACATCACTCTGGTCCCACCTATAAACCTTAAGGTTTGGGACTTAAGGGCAGACCTGAAAGGGTTAAATAAATCCTAGTAACTTAACCATGTCTCAAAACAAAGGTCAAGAATATTTAAATACATACAAAGATTTCCATTACTCAACAAAATAAAACCTACAATATCTGGCATTCGATATGAAGTTACTAAGAATGGAATTCTATGCAGCAGAAAGAAAGAAGGAGCTCCTACCCTTCACGACAGCATGGAAGGAACTGGAGTGTGGGGAACCGTTCCAAGCGTGGGAAATGTGGCTCAGCCCCCACTTGGAAAACCAGTGGGGAGCGAAGTAGGCGGGCAGGACCCACGTCCATGGATAAGTTCTCCAGTGGGAAATCAGGCCTGCATTGTACTTAGACTGCTATGAGACTTGCTCTTGCTAAAAAACTCCCTCACCCTGAATTGAGGAAGCAAATGTTTACTGAGTATCTTTATCTTCCCAGAATCTGGGCTAGACCCTCCAGGTATGGGACAAAGCCTTTTCAACCATTTCTCCTTTTACATTGCAAATATCCCCCTTTGATGTACTCAGTGACTTCCTCTCCTGTGTCTGCAAAGATAACCACCCCAAACAAACCTATGAATCATAAATGAGGACCATCTTTGATGTAGGAGGCCTAGAAAAACAATAAAGCCTGTCCAGGCGGGGGTGAAGAGGTCTCTCTCTAACTTGGAGAGTGGCCACATAGCCCCTTTTCCCCCACCGGATTTCTATAGTCCATGTGTATGTGTGTTTGAATACTGAAACCTCAACAGCAGATCTTGCGGGACGAAATCCTCATCACTGGAGAGCATTATGCTAAGTGAAATATGTTAGGTGGTAAAAGACAAATACTATATGACCTCACCTTTAATAGGAACCTATCAACAAAACAAACAAGCAAGCAAAATATAACCAAAGACACTGAAGTTGAGAATAGGCTGACAGTAACCAGAGGGGAGAGGGGACAGGATTATAGGGGAAAAGGGTGAATGGTTTGCAGGAACAATTATAAAGGACACATAGATAATAACAAGGGGAGGTGGAAACAGGGGAGGGAGGTGGGGAGGGCTGGGGTGGTGGGAAGGGGTTGGGGGGAAAGGCAGAAAACTACTTGAACAACAATAAAAAATGTTTAAAAAAATGACAAAAAGCAGGAAAATATGAAAAGAAATCAAACAAAACAAATACAAAATTGAAAAAGGTGTTAGAATTAGCAGATAAAGATACAAGTATTAAAACAATTATCACAACTGTTGTCCATATGTTCAAAAAAGTTAAGACTTGAAAGATATTTAAAAGATCCATCAAATCTCTAGACATGAAAACTGCCACACATGGGATTAAAAACACACTGGGTGAGCCCTGGCTGGGTGGCTCAGTTGGTTGCAGCATCATCCCATACACCCTCCCCCAAAAAAAGGTTGTGGGTGTGATTCCTGGTTGGAGTGCATACCTAGGTTGTGGATTTGATACCCAGTTGGGGTACATATGGGAGGCAACCAATTGATGTTTCTCTCTCACATCAATGTTCTCTAACCCTTCCTCTCTCCCTTCCTCTTTCTCTAAAATCAATAAACATATCCTTGGGTGAGGATTTTTAAAAAAAGAAAGAAAGAGAAAAATTATACTGGATGAAATTAACAGCAGATAAATTAGGAAAAAAAAAACCCTAGTGAACTTGAAGACATAGCAATAGAAGTTATTCTAAGTGAAACAGAATAAACAAGTAAAAGTGTCCTCAAGATAGGTCTCACTAAGAAGGGGACTTTGAAGCAAAAAATTTGAAGGAGGCAGGGACTTAGTCATATGGATAGCCAAAGGAAATGTGTCCCAAGCATTACTGGAAACGATGGATCCAGAGAGAGTAACTGTAAGGTAATATAGTACTTAGCATTTAATAAGCGCTGAAAAGATGAAAATCATCACAGCTGCCACTGTTGTTGTTCTCATTAAACCCTGAGAGTCTGGGGCAGAGAAGGAAGGAAACTCATTTCTGTAAGGGCTTCCTTTTGCCAGGCCCTCATCTTGCCATTATAAATATATATATATATATAATTTTATGTAATCCTCTTAATAACCCTGTAAGATGGGTAACCCTATTTTATAAATAAGAGAGCACAGACTTTGAGGAGTTGAGATACTTAAGATAAGTCACCAAGAGACTAAGGTAGAGCATGATTTGACCTCAGGTTTCTCTGACTTCAAATCTTAGACACTTTCCATTACTCCACATTGCCACATGTGGAATTTGGGGACTTGGGACAGTTAAATGTTCCAAACTCCTACACATCTCTGTTGTGCCCAGCAGCCACAAATTCAAACGGAGTTGCCATGAAACGTGATATGGGTGGGAAGGACGGAAGACAGTCAGTAGCCAATATTCAGCCTTGAGTTAATATTGACAAGATGGAAGGTAGGCCTTGTGTTGCTTGCCCTTCTACATAAGTTTTCTCAAGAGAACCCAGCAATTTATGAGATTTTCTTATTTTTTAATTTTTTATAAAATTCCTTTATTTTTAAACTTTATCTGTGGGCCATTTGGAAGATAACTACAATCCCAAATATAGACTTAGAATCATTTATTTGGCACCTCTGGTCTAGGTAATTAATTAATTAGTTTACATGAGTATAACTTTATTATTTTCCTTGATTATGAGAATGGTGTAACTAATATTTAACAAAGTCCCCAAGAATACACAGTAGGGAAAAAATAGTCTCTCCAAGAGACTGAGGTTGGGAAAAATTGGGTAACCATGCTGGAAAAAATAAGGTTGGAGACATAACTTACACCATATATAAAAATCAACTCAAAATGGATTAAAGACTTAAACACAAAACCTGAAACCATAAACTCCTACAAAAAAATAGGGAGCTTTGACATTTTTGGACGTGACACCAAAAGCACAGGTAACAAAAGCAAAAATGAACAAGTGGGACTCCATGAAACTAAAAGGTTTCTACATAGCAAGGGAAAAAGTAGACAAAACGAAAAGGCAGTCTATAGAATATGTGTGCATGTGGGGAGTGTGCTTGCCAACCACATATTCAATGCGGGGTTGGTATGCGATGTGTAGAGAACTCACTTAACTCAATTAAAAAATAACCCAGTTAAACAATGGGCAAACAACCTAAATAGACATTTTTCCAAAAATACACAGATGGTCAAAGGTAGATGAAGGGGTGCTTAGCATCACTAATCATCAGGTAAAAATCAAAATCACAGTGACATATTCCCTGATCCCTTCAGGGATAGCTATTTCAAAAAGTCAAAAGATGACAGGTATTGGTGAGGATGTGGAAAAGGGGGGTACTTTGCACATTGTTAGTAGAAATGCAAACTGGTATAGTTATTATGGGAAATAGCAAGGAGTTTCCCCCCAAAATAAAAAATAGAGTTACCAGAGTAGCAACCTTGCTTCTGAGTGTATATCCAAAGGAAATAAAATCACTGTCCTGAGGAGATATCTGCACATCCATGTTCATTGAAGCATTATTGACAATACATGGAGACAACCTAAGTGTCCGTTCATGGAGGAGTGGAGAAAAACAATGAATGAATGGAATATTATGTACCCTTAAAAAATAAGAAAATTCTGCCTTATTTGTGACAAGATGGATGAACCTAGAAGATACTCTACTGGGTGAAATGGGCCAGATACAAAAAGGAAGATACTGTGTGATCTTACTGATCTGTGGAATCTAAAAAGGTCAAACTCACTGGAAACAGAGGGGAGAAGGGAAGTTACAAGGGGTGGGGTAGGGGAAGTGGGGAGTTGTTGGTCAAAGGCCACAAACTTTCAGTTATGAGATGAATGTTTCAAACACCTAATATACAGCATGGTGATTATTATTAATAATAATGTGTTGCATACTTGAAATTTGCTGAGAGAGGAGACCTTAAGTAGTCTCACCACACAACACACACACACATAACTTGTGAGTTGATGGATATGTTAATTAACTTGATTATGGTAATCACTTCAAACTGTATACATATATCAAAACATCAGGTTGCACACTTAAATATAACACAATTTTTATTTTTCAATTACACCTAAATGAAGCTGGATGAAAAAAATGTATAGTCAATGAATGAAATTTGCTAAGAGGGTAAATCTCAAGTGTTCTCACCACACACACACACACACACACACAAATGAAAAGGAACTATATTTGGTGATCAACGTATTAACTACTTGGCTGCAGTTGTCATTTTACAGTTTATAGGCATATCAAATCATCACATTGTATACCCTAAGTAATACAATGTTTATTGGTCAATTGCATCAATATTTTAAATAGAAAAAAGAAATACATAGTAAGCGAATGAAATAATCTCTCAGTATCTCTAAACGCCCTCTGCCGCCCTCACATGTGCCCTCAAACCTCTCACACTCTTACTTCCACACCAACCCCAGACTGAAAAACATCAGAGCCTTGCTCTCACCAAGATGCAACTCAAATGTCATCTTGAAGCCTTTTCTCATCCTTTCTTGTGTTTTCAAACTCATTTCTGGGCTTCTCTACTTTAAACTAGTCATTATTTGTATCTGTCTCATTCTTTCCATGAAATTATCATTAATCTGAGAGAAAAGTAGCCTCTTTTTTAAAAAATAGTTTTTCTTTTCCCCTACACAACACATAGAACAATCTTCATAAAAATCTTTTTGTTATCCGGGCTGGTGTGGCTCAATGGATTGAGAACTGGCCTGTGAACCAAAGGGTCACTGGTTCAATTCCCAGTCTTGGGGATATGCCTGGGTTGTGGGCCAGGTCCCCAAGAGGGGGCACACAAGAGGTAACCACACATTGATGTTTCTCTCCCTCTCTTGCTCCCTCCCTCCCCTCTTTAAAAATAAATAAATAAAACCTTTATAAAACCTTTTTATTATGGACAATTTCAAAATATACACAAAAGTAAAAGGAGTCATATAAGAAACCTTCATTATTCATTACCAAACTTCAGCAGTTATCAATGTACTGCCAGACTTGTTTTACTGTACCTCAATGTCCTCTACATTTCCTGGTTATTTTTGACTGCTTTATTTGAACATCATATGCATTCTATAAAATTCATTCATTTTAAGTGTAGAGTTCAATGAGTTTTAGTAAATTAATACGTTGGGCATAGCCACAGTCTAGTTTTAGAACACTTCCATCAGCTCAGCAAGTTTCTCCTTGGTCAGTTCATGTCAATTCCTGCTTTCACTCCCAGTCCCAGGCAACCACTGATCCATGTTCTCCCTCTGTGGATTTGCCTTTTCTGGACATTTCATATAAATTGTCACATGCTACGTAGTCTTTTGCATCTGACTTCTTTTACTTAGCAAACTTTTTGGAGGTTTACTCATACTGTGTTATGTAATATTATTCTCTTCCTTTCTGTTATGAAGCAGTATTGCTTTGTACAGAAGAAAAATATTTTGTTTCCCATGACCAGTTAATGGTAATTTTGATTTTAGGACTCATGTTTGGATACATAATTTCATTTGGGTATAATTTCATATAATTTGGGTACACTTCTAAGAGTGCAGTTTTCAGGTAATGTTGTAAGTTTGTGTTTAATTATTTGGGGAACTGCCAAATGTTTTCCAGGTGGCTGCCTCATTTTTCATGTTGACGAAATATGAATGAGTGCTCTGGCTTTTCCTCACCTTCTCTGACACTTGCTATTGTCTGCCTTGTTGATTACGGCTCCTCTGCTGGGTGTGTGATGATACCTCATTCTGGATTTTGGTTTGCATTTCCCTGATAATAAATTATATTGATCAGCTTTTTGTGTTCTTATTAACCATTCGCATGTTTTGTTTCATGGAATGTCTATTCAAATAGTTGGGCCATTTATTAAGTGTTTTTTGCACACTTAGGACTGAGTTGTGGGAGTTATTTATATGTTCTAGATGCAGGTCCATTGTTGAGTATATGGTTTGCAAATATTTCCTCCTGCTCTGTGGTTTCTCTTTTTTTTCTTTATTATTTTATTTTATTTTATTTTATTTTCCTGTGGTTTCTCTTTTTATTTCTTATGAATCATAAGCCTAAATGTAAGAACTGAAATTATAACAAATCTAAAAGAAATAAGAACAAAAACAAATGATGCATAATCATTGTAGCAATATCTAAATAACACAAAAAAAATATAAAACAGAAAACAAAAATAAAACTCACTGGAATTTCTACAAGTAACAATCACTATGCCCTTTTTATGTATTTATTTTGGTGCTAATATATATTGTATTTACCAGATACTTCTACACTAAAAAGACTTGAACAGACATTTTCTGAGGAGACATACATACAAATGTCCAATAAGTAAATGAGAAGATGCTAACATCATTGGTCATTAGGGAAATGCAACAGGAAAATAAAAATCAAAATTACAATGGGATATGACTTTGCATTCAGTAGGATGACTATTATAAAGAAAAAAAGGAAAATGAGAAAGAAAAGAAGAAAGGAAAGGAGGAAGGAAGAAAGTAGGAAGGAAAAGAAAAAAGAAAGAAAGGAAATAAGTTTTGATGAGGATGTATAGAAATTAGAACCTTCATGCATTGCTAGTGGGAATGGAAAATTATTCAGCAGGTGTGGAAAATAGTCTGGGGGTTCCTCAAAAATTAGAATTATCATATGATCCATAAATTCCACTTCTGGGTATATGCCCCAAAGAAGTGGAGAAAGGAAGAAGCGATTCAAATAGAGATTTGTATACACATGTTCATGTCATCATTATTTACAATAGTCAAATGGTAGAAACAATACAATTGTCCATCAAAAGACAAATGGATAAACAAAATGTGAAAGGAAAGCAATTTTGACACACGCTACAAGATGGATGAATCTTGAAGACGTTATGCTAAGTGAAACAAGCCAGCCAGGAGTGGACAAATAACTTAGTATTCCTCTTACGTGAGGCTCTTAGGGTGGTCAAATTCATAGAGAGAGGAAGCAGAATGGTGGTTTCTAGGGGTTGGCAGGAGGGAATGGGGAATGTCTAATGGGTTTCAGATGGAAAAGATGCAAAAGTGCTGAAGATGGATGGTGGTAATGGTTGCTCAACAATGTGAATGTACCTAGTGACACAAAATTATATACTTAAAAATGCTTCAAACACTAAATTCCATGTTAGGTATGTTCACCACAATAAACCCACAGGTTCCAAAGCCCAATGGCCTGTTATAACATTTGTGTTCACCCTCACAAGTCTGCAGGTAGGCTAAGGTGTGTCTGGGATTCAGCTGATACAGGCAGGTCTGGGCTCCAGCCTGAGGGCTGGGACCAGGTCAGCTCCATACTTCCTTTCATACTCCCTGGATTAGCAGCTTCCTGGGGCATGTTATTTCATGGTCAATGACAGATGAATAAGAGAATGAGTGCATGCACATGATGCCTTTTAAAACCTTGGCTTTGAGCTGGGCCATTTTCATTTCTGCCAACATTTCATTGGACAAAACGTGTTATATGGCAATGTCCCATATCAATGGAGCAGAGAAATATACTTTGGCCACTCTCAGGGGACATATTGCCAAAATTACATAGCGAATTATAATTATAACATATGGAGAGTAAAAAATTGAGAACAAGAACCCAATTTACACACAGACATAAAGATATATTTATATAGTTTTACACAAAAGGCATCATGCTTGTCTAGTTCATTCTTGTTAAGTCACAGAAATAGAAGAGACTGGTTCCTGGATTTAAAACTACCAAACACCACAAAGTTTATAAATAAACTTAGATGTAGGAGGAGGAATAAAACTAACAGCTTCTTTGACTTCTGGTAAAAACTTGAATTCTTCTTTTCATTTGCTACTCTACTCTTGTGAATTTCCCCAGGAATCAGCAACAGGACTTGTGATACCAGTAACCTAGAAAAGAAATGAGAACCACTCTAAGTGGGTGGCTTTGACTTTCTAGAACCTATAAAGATGTATCAGTCATTCAAGGAGGGAAATGGTTTTCAAACTCCCTTTGCCCCTAGACAAGGTGGGCCAGGTAGTCAAAATGGACTACATTTTCAACAGATTCTATAATGAAGGTATTTCACCCCACATGAAATAATTATTCTAAAAATAAAAGGCAAGTAGAGAAGGAAGTAGAAACAATGACATTTTCTAGTTAACAAGGGGACTTTTATAAAATGCTTTCATTTGCCCAGGTTCAAAAACAAAAGAGAATCTCAGACCTAGTACATTCAGGCCAAACGAGCTTCTTCGAGCCTGAAATATTTATTTTCCACCTAGATTATAAGACAGCAGGAGTTGGAAAAATAAATCTTGTGTCATCAGATAGCCATGTTCCTATTAATATGCAATATAATGTATTGATAAAAATGAAGTTCCAGTTTGGGGTCTGCTAGGTACCTGACCTTTGCCCTGAGGGGCATTTTTGGGAATCTTATTTTATAACAGTGGTGCTGAAACCTTTTATCTTCCCAGTGCTTTGGACACAAAGACCATGGGATTAATTATATACTGTGAGCAACAGCTCATGAATATTTAACACACTCATCTATACTTAATGAATAAATTTGCATTTTGACACTATTATTTAATGTGCTTTAAGGAAATACTGCTCATTACCTTTCAATTTTGTAGATTAGTTGAATGTAATCAGAATGATAAGGCAGGAGAGATATAGTATTATTTAAATAACATTGTTTTTTATTACTGCTTCTGCATCTTTGAGTCCCCCGCCCCAGCTTTTAAAAGCAACTGGGTTTATTTTATTCTGGCTGTTCTGTCTTAATCATTTTGCCTCCGTGCTCCTTGCAGAAGGGAGTTCCTTTATACTCACGGAAAAACAATGCAAATTAAATAATCAGTGTTTTGTTTCCCTCTGTGCGTTCTGTAACATGGCATTCTCCCACACAAACTATCCCAGTGCAGTCGGCAGTTACTGTGTCCTGCCTGGGCCAGCAGGCTCAGCGAGGTGGCCATGACCTGCACAGCAGGCAGAGGGAGCTAGGTAACCCATGGCCATGAGCAGAGGCCTCTAACTTCCCTGCGAAAAGTAGAATCCCAAGGAATCGTGGCTCAGAAAAACTGGCTACCTGGTAAGGATGCTGTGGAATATAAGCTTTTCTGTTTGTTTATTTGTTTTCTAAGCTGGCTCAATGTGTGATTTTTTTTCTCCTAAAGAATGAATCTTGACTGTGAGGTGAGCCCCTTATCTGCATGTCCACTTTAGGGAGTTTGGGCTGAGGACATGCCTCTAAGAATCCTATTTGCATAAAAGTCAAATGCTCTTTCCAAAAAAAAAAGGGACTTTGAAACAAATGACCAGGCTTTTAGGAATTAGAATGAAAACTGTCTGACAAAGATGAAGGACAAAAATTGGACAAGGGCAAGAGGAACAGAAAAGAAACTAATATCTAGATGCCAGACACGGTGCTAAATGCTTACATATATAATCTCACGTGACCCTTACCTTGTGAGGTCTCCAGCATCATCATTCCTTCATAAATGTGAACCTGAAGCTCAGAAAGTTTAATACAGATACTGAAAAAATGGAGCTTGGATTTGAACCCAGGTCTGTTAGAACCTAAAATTCACATGGTTCCAACCGGTCTCAACTAACTAGGGCATTGAAGGGGTTGAATTAAAATGCCCCTTCCTCAGGGAAGCCTTCCCTGTCCCCAGTCCCTGAGCAGGTTCTATGAGGATTACACTGTGTGATTGTGCATGTATGTGTGTGTGAGAAAAGCATACCCTTCCACTCCACACACTTGACTATAAACTCCAAGAGGGCAGGGACTACTATTTGCTCACCATTCTATCCCTAGCAACAGCAGAGTACCTGGAACAATGTAGGGGTGTGTGTATGTGTGTGTGTGTGTGTGTGTGTGAGAGAGAGAGAGACAGAGATTGTCTTCATCTATAAAAGTGTGGTGAAAAAATACTTATCTTGTAGTAAGAATTAGAGGAGACAATCTAATAATGTAATTATCACAGAGCCTAGAAAACAGAATGGTCAATAAATGGCAGTGTTAAAAATGAAAGATGTGTAAGCAACTCTGGGGTTGGGGGGCGAGGGGGAAGGTGGAGGCCAGGTTTTGAGTCCTGGTAACATATTAAGATCCTCCTGGCCAAACACAGAACCTGTTAGTTTTCCCCAAGACTAGGGTGACCTTGGAAACCAAGTAAAGAGAACTATGAAAAATATAGGAATAGCAGATATAAGAAACAGCTTTACCCTTAGGGCAAGATGTGAACAGATAAATAGCTTAAAGAGCCCTAATGACCAAAGATCATTCTTCACGGAGCTCGTCCAGCTGCTCACTGTGCCCCGCAACCTGATTTCAGAAATACAAATGCAGTGAAAACAGAGGAAGATATTTTCACAAACTTCACCCCACCTCACACCTCCGCTATTCTTTTCTCAGGTGGAAGGTTTCTAGCTTTCTGGTGCTTTAGCTCCAAGGTATCATTAACAGAACTTTAGAACTGTTGCCCCAACAGTCAGACAAAAACACGAATAGAAATGTAATATCTAATCAGACAGCATTAAAATGACTTCAACATTGTAACTGGTTGCTGAAGAAGTTCAGAACTCAATCAAGAATTAAAAAAAGTTAACTGAAGTCTGAGTGAAAGTATATGACCCCTATAACCCAAATCAAAGAAAAGAATTAGGTAGGTTGTGACCTTTGAGTTGCCGATTGACACGGAGACTACATTTTTAAAAGGGCTGAACGTATGACCCGGATGCGTGTAGTTCCTGTGTGTGCCCCGTAGTCACAAAATCTTGACCCTGAAGCAGCACTATCACCCCAGCCTGTCCAAGACTGTGCGGGTAACGTGAGTATGAATTATTGATCCAGTGACCTTACTAATCAGGGATAAAACTGTCCCATAGCTGGGTGAGTCTTTTCAAGCCTGGAAAGGTTTGGCAGTAAGTACAGAAATAAATAAGAAACTCAAACCTAAGCTTAAACATTGTTGTGGTAAGTTTGAGCTAATTC
Organism: Desmodus rotundus; assembly: GCF_022682495.2. Classification (NCBI taxonomy): domain Eukaryota; kingdom Metazoa; phylum Chordata; class Mammalia; order Chiroptera; family Phyllostomidae; genus Desmodus; species Desmodus rotundus. The sequence goes on from NC_071389.1 coordinate 54,643,653, forward strand.
ATATTCTTTATTTAAAGTGATTATAGTGTTTAAGGTAACTTGGTACATTGAATCTGAAAGATTAGCCTTCTGATGTCAAATTTAAATCAGTAACTGATTTCAGATTTATGATTTAAATTGAAATCTCTATAAGAATTTAACTATTTGTAAATAAATTGGAAAGCTCATGTGAATTTGAAATTTCCTATTTTTCATATAACATTGAATTATTAGGAATACTTAAGTATTTGGGAAGATGTTGCTTGTTTAGGGTTTTAAGTATTCTCTTTCAGACATTTTTAAATGTTTAAAGAGAAAATTAAATGTATTAAGTATGTATGTGAAGTTTAAAAGTTTAAGCATGTTTAATTAACTAGGTCTATAAATGAGACTGCTTGTTTAAAGAGCATGTATCACTCAGGGTCCAACCAGAAGACAGAAATAGAAGGCACACAGCAATTATCACAGGGAAAGTTTAACATAAAGAGATATTACCTATGTCAGAGATTGAAGCCCTGACGAGTGTGGCTCAGTGGATTGGGCATCCTCCCGCAAACTGAAAGGTCACAGGTTCGATTCCCAGTCAGGGCACATGCCTGAGAGTGGCAAGCCAGGTCCTCTGTGGCAGTTGCGCAAGAGGCAACCAACTGATGTTTCCCTCACACATCAATGTTTCTTTCCCTCTCTTTCTCCCTTCCTTCCCCTCTCTCTAAAAATAAATAAAATATTTATATTACAGGGATTGGGGTAATAAGGGATTGTCTGGTAAGAAGTAAAGAGAACTGTGAAGTATATGGGAACAGAGATATGAGCAGCAGTCTTAGCTTTAGTGTTAGAGAGCACCCATGGTTGAGATCAGGACCTTCCTGGAAAATGTTCATTATTCAGAGAAGTGTCTGTGTTGCTCTACTGGTGGAACTTTCTGCAAATCCACCCTCTGGCACTTCCTGGAAATCCACTCACCAAGATGCCAGGACAAGCTGTTTATAGAGTGCTTTGCCAGAGGCGTGCTGTTGCAAAACCTTCTGAGAGGGTGCTGGGGGAAGTAGCTGGCTACCAGGAGCTGCTGGCTTCTGCACACCACAGGTGGTGTGTGCTGGAGAAACTGCCCACACTGCTGGGGCCTGGAGGTGGAAAGACTTTGGAGAAGCTATTCTTGCCGTAGAAGGCAGAACACTTGGAGAAGCTGCGGGTGCTGCAGGAGCCCTCCGAGATGAAGACAGTGGAACCGGGGAGAAAATTCCCTTCGTGCTGTGGTGTCTCTCCAGCACCTGCTACTGACAAAACGCAGCATCAGGCCAGATGGCAAAGAAGCAGATTTCAAACGCGGTTAGGGTCAGTTTTTGAAGAGTAGGTAATGAAAGGTGGGCAGTGCGGTTGGCAACAGTCACAGAGAATTGAGTCTGTTCATTTGAGTTAATGGACATTAATCAATTGTTTTTATTTAATGTCCAAATTACTAAATTCATAAATAGATTAATAAGATTTTCCGGGTAAACTGAAAGGCTTAACTTAAAGAAAACCAGGTTTTAAAATTATGATTTTAATAAAGTAAGATTAACTTTAAACCAAGGTAACTATAAATGAAACCAACTTCTTTCTATGCTCAAAAACCACCCTTGGGTGTTAAAGTTTTTCATATTGACACTGTGGTCTCACTTATTCTGAAAAATAAGATAAAGTACAAAAACTCTAAGTCAATTTTTATATAAAGAAATAAGAATGGGGAGCAGGGGAAAAACAAACAAACGAATAGGATACTGGTAAGGAGATGCTAACAAAGTTTTGACCACACAGCTCAGGAAGCAAGTGGGATTGTGAAAACATGTAGAGGAACAAGCAGGGTTTTTGAATAATACCCCTTTTATTGTCTCTCAGGAGACACAAGGGAACACTGGAACCACAGCACTTCTTACCTGTTTTTGTTGCTGAGTTATGTTTGCTTACTTAAGACATTATGAAAAACTGAGTTATGTGAAACCTTGTAATGTATCTGGATATCACTTAAAAATTGAGTCTGACTAATGGTCCATCTGAAAAGCAAATGCACCGCCGAGGCCCTTCCCAAGTCAACGGCATCAGCAGCTGTCCAGAAGGTGGCATTTACTCCCTCATTTGTGCGTCATAGGAGAAGCCTTCCAACTCTCATACAGAACATGGATTTTTTTTACAACATTGAATTTATTTTTCGTTTTTAAAAAATGGCAACATATGCAAGATAATAGGAGAGACGGAATAAAAAAGAGGCCTGTTGGATTCAAATGAGGGAAAGGTATATCCGTGTAGACTTGTCTTTGCACGTACAACGGAATAAAAAGCAGAGATTGCCGCAGGGTCCAGAGTTTGCTCGGGGCAGACTCTGACCCTTGTTCTGACTCTGCCAATACCCTGTTTCTGGAGGATGGGAAATCCCAGATCCAGTCACCAGTAGATGTGATCTCTGGTGAGGACCCATTTCCTGGTTCATAGGTGGTCAACTTCTTGCTGTGTGGTCACATGGCAGAAGGACTTTCACGTATAAGGTTTTGATAGGGTTAATCCTTCACACTCCTCTCCCTTCTGGCCTAAATTCGGAATCAATAAAGACTGAGACCTAAAAGCCAGGCAGATTATTGATGGAAGTGATTGTGGAGTCTCCTGACCAAGATCTACTGGCCAAGTGGGCCTGGTGCTGCTTTGCCCTCATTTAAACAGACTCCCATCCGCAATCTTTGGGAGTGCTGAACAACCATAGGCTTTCCCTGGAGGGGCAGAGCAGACGTAATTTAGACTTCCTGCCAATAACTGCCTCCAGACATCCCAGGGAGAGGAAAGAACTGAACCTTGTAAACTCAGTGCCTCCAAATGCATCAGTTATTTGAGTTTTCCTTATATGGAAACATGAAGCTGGAGAAATGAGTTTCTCCCCAGATATTCCCAAACCTAAATGTCCATCAAGGGTGTAGTTTATTACCTTGAGGAAAGAAATCAATCGTTTACTAACCACTAGTGAACAGTTTAGGTCTTGCCCCCAGAGGACTCTAAAGTTGGTCAGGACAGTGCAGGATGGGACAGTACAAGATCATTCTATACCCAAGGCTTATATTTCATTCTGCCATTTGGTCCCCCAAACTAAATCATGTTCAGTCACAATGTCTGCTTCAGCTCATTAGTGCTTCTGCCATGAGATTACATGACAACATAAAGACTGTGACATACTTGAATTTCAACCATCCTCCCTTATGAAATTCCCAAGGAGAAACTGAAGTGAAAGATTAAAGTCATGAAGAACTGTGGGCTGCACTGAACACTAATTTACCTCTCATCAGACCCCTGAAAAACTGCGGACTCGGAAAACAGAGCAGGTTGCAAACTTCCAGAGGGCAGCCAGCTCCCAAAGAGAAACTGGAAGCACCAAGGCACACCTGCTCTCTCCTCCTCCTCAACTCGGCAACCAGTGAGACCCCAGCAGAGCTCCCCAAGGAAGGAAGCGCAGAGGAGTAATTATAAGAATGGAATATTATTCGGCCATAAAAAATGAATGAAGTTCTCCTACATGCTACCATATGGATGAACCTTGAAAACATCATGGTAAGTGAAATAAACCAGACACAAAAGGACAAATATTGTATCATTTTATTTATATACAATATCTATAGTAGGCAAATTCATAACAACAGAAAGTAGATTAGTGGTCACTAGGGACTAGGATGGGGGAGGAGGGAAGATGTTGAATTATTGCATAATAGTTACAGAGGTTCTGTTTAGGAAGGTGAAAATGTTTTGGCCATAGACAGTGGTGATAATTACACAACATTGTGAATGTAATTGATGTTACTGAATTAAATTGTACCTTAAGAATGATTAAAATGTCAAGTTTATATTATATATGTCTGACCACCACCAAAACAACAAGAATAAATAAATCGCAATTTATTACATGATTTCTTATAAGAGTTCTGGGGAATAATGATGATGTAATTCACTAAACACATGGGATTATATCTGGAGACCATCTCTAGTATGAGAATTCTGCTAGAGAATTTTTTCCATTGTCATGTCTAAATGTTCAATTTGCTCATGCATCAAGCCAGCCTCTATTTAACTTTGGTTTTTCCACCCTGCCTTCCTGTGTCTACTCCCTTTCTCGTTTGGGTTCTTTATCCTGATGGATATCGACATTTTCTATCCTGACTGACCCTGAACACCTCAAATCTTCTTTCTGATTCCCTTAGCCCGATAGCAAGGACCTGGAAAGAGCTAGAATGACAGACAAGAGCTGTTTTCAAAGGACCTGGGAAAAGTGACGGAATTTCATGTTGGTAGTAGACACATGGCCTGCACTTCACTTATGAAAGGGAGAAGAAGAGGAGGAACAAGCACTTACAAATGTTAACAGCCTAAAACTCCAAGTGACCGCAGCCTAGACTGAGTAATTTTCAGCTATAATACCTTCCTTGATGGTCTCTGTCCATACTGACTCCAAATGAGAGTTCAAAACTGGTACCTCCATACTCGGCAAGGCCAGAGAACCTCGAACTCCCAGCTGGAGGTGGCATGGCCTCTTGTGTTCCTGAAACAAGGTTTTATTTTTAAAGTTTGTAAAATCTACACTGAGAGGCCATACACCTGTTTCAGAAGCAAAAGCCAGTGAGAGAAAAGATGATTGTAGGAGTCAGTCTTATCAACTAAAAACCCTGGCACTAACATTTTCCCTAAACTTATAATGAGCATCCAAAATAGCCTCCAAAAGTGTGTGAGGAAGAAAATTCCTTCCAACACAAGGAACTTAAAAAAATTTGTCATGTTAGAAAATGTCTTTCAGTCTTTCTCAGATGAAAATACAAGGCTTGATTTGCTTACCCGCTTACATATATTTTTCTTTCTTAATCTTAATATCAGAAAAACATAGTGTCCCTCACATAAATCTATCTCTGACAAAGCAGATTTATCATCATACATGCCAGCGCTGGGCCACACTGTGATTCTTGTAATATCAGCATCTCAAGGTTAAGCAGGTTGTTAGTCACCGAATTCTAAAAATAAAAATGATATTTCTTGAAATTTATCATGCTTTTCATGCAGCTGAAGGTAATTTTCTCCAGATTTGTAAGGTTCTCGACATTGGTATTCTACTCACTGACCTTAAACCCCACGGTGATCTCTGAGCTGCAGGGTTTGCTGTTTAAACTTTGCAACTGGTTCTAACCAAGATGATCCTTTTTCCATGTGACCTATTAATGTGGGGCATGGTTGAAAATTCATCACCCGCAAGCCATGGGGTGAATAGGAGTATTCTGCCCGGTTCCAAGCAGGATCTAGCTTTCCCCAGCCCCCAAGTTCATTTACCAAAGAAGGCTACCTGAGCCTGGCTATTGAATCATCGTTCTGGAGCCCACATTTTATAAAATTTACTAAACTGCTGAAAGAGTAACAATTTTATGAAATAAGCCCTTTCCTAGAAACTTTTTTCCTGCTTAAATTAAGACTTTTTGTTATGACACTTCTCATCCTCTATCTCCCTTCACCCTCTCCACAACCCCCACATACAGCCAGAACCTAAACTAATCAAGGAATTGTTTTACATCCTACTCCTTTGAGTGTTTTTTTTTTTCTTATTTTATGACAGAGACACCATTCAAATGTGGTATGTGACAACTCTGATTCCATTTTAAGTTGCTAAACCTTGGTGGGGTGGGGAGAGTGGATTCCAGAGGTGATGTACTGGTGATGGGCACTTGGTGAACAGCATAATTAAAATTACACAAAAAGCTCAATAAGTTTTTGCAGAACTAGAAAATCCTTGGAGATCATTTAGCATTTTAGACCAATTGCTCCATTTTGAAGAAGAGGGATGCTGAGGCTTGAGAAGTGGAAAATCTCTTAATTCCAGTATGGGCCTGACCAACACGCGTTCCTTCGAGGACAGGACCCCACTGTGGATGGCATGTCATTCGCTCTGGGGCCCTAGCCACGAACTGCCTGCTCTCGCTTACGTGACACTGTAACAAAAGGAAAATGCAGTGAGACCGAAGTGGAACAGGAATGAGCCCTTCCCTTACCCTCAAGATAAATAGGCCACTTTAGAGGAGCTTCTTGCATAGCGACATAGTTTGATAAATCAGTTCTGGGTCAGGACACAGAAACATGGATTCCAGCTATGTCTCTGGCACCCTGTGCCCTGCCTCTCTACATTCCCTCTGCCGAAGTTTCCCCACCTCAGTTTCCAGCACCCACAGGCAGGCCGGAGGACAAGCAGGCAGCAAAGCATTTGCTTGCACTCACAAGAAAAATAATTAAAATTTACACTGTTGTTTAGTAGGATGATGAGAAAAGACATCATTGCTGCAGAAATCCAGGGGAAAGAAGTTCTTTTGTAAGATTTTAACTGGGCGCAATGACTCCATTTCTTGCACCGAGAGTTATATTTGAGAGAATTTCCTTAGTGTAGTTAAAGCAGGTAAGAAACTTGGTGGAGTTGGTAAAGTTTATAAATTTCATTGGTCCAATGAGCTCAAGAAAGAAAAAAAGAGGGGGAAGAGGAAAAAGGGATGAGGAGATGGAGAGAGAGAAGAAGTTTCTCAAATTTTAAAATCCAAATGCTGATTTTTAAATCCAAGACACTTACTAAGTCACTTTCCCACTAAGTACCATGTGGGTCCTCATCCAGTGCTGCCTCCACCCATGCTGCGGGCCCGCCTTACTAGTGGGCAAGTTCTTTATGCTGCTTGATTAAGATAACGCTCCTGGATAGGTTATTTAACTTTATCCTGATTTCTAAACTCTGGCAGGTTGCGTCACAGCGGCCTTCCGCAGTGATCGTTTTTCAACCACCTTTAAAACACGAAGCAGTCCTGACTTAGCTTTCCTGATGACTCTCGGGAATGGCCCCACTCAGCTCCGTGTTGATGTGTACCCCCATCCCATCATGCTGTTCTTCTCAGCAGAGAAGCCTGGTACCTGTGTCCGTGTATCACATTCACGGCAACACAATCATCTCAAGTGGCATTCACTGAAACTAATTTTGGACTCACTTAGAATTCCATTACCAAACTCAAAGGAGATTCCAGGCTGACTGTGATCTGCCTGTTTATTCATGACAAGGAGGATGGTTGGAATGACTAAGTCCCCACCGTCTTCACGCTAGTATAGCTCTGATGTGATCATTCAATACCCAAACATCGCACTTCTGTTTCAGAGATCATATCTCAAAGTAAGAATGCCTTTTCTCTGAATGCTCGTTCATGAAAGACATTTAAGATGGAAGCACACAATCCTAACGGTAACCACGTTACCTTTAGTTGGATTTGGATGTTGTCTTTCACTCATTCAATAACTGTTTTCTGACGGCCTAATGTTTTTCAGGCACTCTGCTAGGAGTTTGGTCACTCACAGCCCTGGGTGTGTTACTTACTATTTCCATGCTGTATTTAGGCCAGGCCCCTTTTACTGGACCAAACTCCCAGTCTAGGAACCCCCAGTGCCATCCTTCCTGCAAAGGGGTGTGTGTGTGTGTGTGTCCGTGCTGCCAGTGTCCCTTGTCTAATGAGTAAATACAGGTACAGGTCAGCCCTCTAGAGCAATTCCTGCTATTAAATCTCTCTCGCACCCCCCATTACATATTGTAGATAAATAGAGGGTGATTCGAGATGGATAGAGAAGTGGAATCCTTTTAGCCCCTAAATACTCAAATCCAGGTCAATATTCCCCCTTTTATAAGTTAGCCAGAAAGGCAAGCGGGCTGGAGAAATTGAGGGTGAATCAATCTCTGCATGTGTAAAACTCTTGAACTTCTGGATTTCATCCTTAATGGGCATGACAACCTGTCTCTGCAGTGCTGGGGCCATGTACTACATATGAGACCCTAGCCAAGTCACAGAACGTCCCCGGGTAGCTGAGGATCTTACTGATGCTATCATCATCATTACTGTTGTCTGAATCTGGGCCTCCTGGTCAGAAGGAACATGTGTTGGAGACCCTCCCTCCAGGCTGTCCGAGGCGGCTGTTGGGGGTAGTCAGACTGCCTGGGTGAGGTGTGAAACCGCATCTTTCACTGATTGCACTCTCAAACATGGGAAGTCTGTCTGTTTGCTGCAAGTCTGTCTGTGTGCATGCCTTCCTGAACCAGCCCAGAAATTTAGGAATGAGTGGGAGTCACGACAACCTTTCACACTCAGACTTATTAATGGAGCAAAGCCAGAGCTCTTCATCCTTTTTTAAATGCATGACAACTGGCCTGGTCACTGGACCTGGCAAAGAAAACCATAGGAGCCCCCACTCCAAGATGAGCCCAAAGCACACAGTCCTCTGGATGTAACGGGGGAATGGGAGTGGAGTGAGCAGGAGGGCTTCCCTGTGCTTCACATTCCGGGATGAGGCTGATCCTAGAGTTCCAAGCCCTACTTGTGCTGTGAGAAAATTTCTCCGGAGGCCATAAGAGTCTAAACCCTGGACCAGTTGCACATTTAGGCAGTACAATTAGATAAGTGCCAAAAGGGAGAGCATTTTCAATTCCCTTCTCTATGCCAATGACACAAAAATTCATTTTTCCAGAAAGATGGAATCAAGGGCATCGATGGTGAGAGCAGGGAGCCCTGATCTCCCCCATTTGGCCGATGAAGCCTCTACCTGTAACTGGACAGGTGAAAAGGCTTATAGTGTTTTCTCAGTTCCAGATGCTTGCTTGGGCTTGTGCAGCCAAAAGGGTGTTGCTGGGAATATGTTGCCATGGTGTCGTTTTCAGTTTTCACTGCTAGGAGCTGGGAGGAGCCTCTTGGAGAACTGAGTCAGAGTCGGGTGGGTGGGCATCAAATGGGGGGAGTGTTGTGTGTAGGATCCCAGGTTGCTCCCCATTGTGTGAGGGCATATACTGGGCAGCCTAGATCTCCTGTAGTGAAAGTGTATAGAGTTAAAAAGCTCTCACAATTTAGTGAGACTGAGTGTCTAGGCCCTTTTATTGGCACACTAGAAACCAGTTTGTCAGCCTTGAAAATTAATAAGGCTGACATAAAATATTTTATACTGATAGGCAAGATTTCAAGTGGGACATTTGGTAACCTACTGAACTAGCCGCTCTGAGTAACAGTCCTCTACTTTTGGATAAGCAGAAGAGACTGATTCCAGGAGAGACTGTGGGGGCAACCCACATGCACAGCAGGACCTCACCGAAGCAAGGTGCCATTTACAAGGCCTGTGCCACCCAGTCCCCTTCTCAGGTTATCTGCCCAAGTCCACATCTCTCCCTACAGGCCCAGCCATGCCCTGTGCCACTTGACCTCGAGCTGGCCACTGCAGTCATCCGGGGTAGGCATCTCTCTCAAGGAAAGTCCAAAATAAAGAGACCAGCAACCCATGACTTATGTGGCAAGGCTCAAAATGTTTAGCTGAGCTGGGCCAAGGAGATTTCTTAATAAATATTTGGAACTGGGAAACTAAGAATCTGTTTTAGCTTATCTAGGCCACAGCAAATCGAATGACGCAGGTTCGGGGAGCAGAAACGTGAGGAAGAAGGTGATAGTGGGAGAGGAGACTGGAGCAGGTAAGAGCAGAAAGAAAATGCTGCCGAGGGGGAGAGAGAAAAAAAAGAGCCTCGAGCTATTCCTACTCCCACGCTGTTCCTGGATCGCACATCCTTTCAGTCATCTCCTCTGTTCTTGTAATACACACATACAAGTGCTGTATTTAAAACACCTCCTCTGGTCACTCCAGGGACGGGTGGGCTGGCATTTGCCAGGTGGCGCACCGGGGAGGACTGGAAGACTGTTTCTTGTTCAGTTCCAGGCTAGGTAGGAGTGTCTAGTGTTTTGCACTCCATGATTTTATTTTCCATTCTGCACAGGGAACCGCTGTGCCGGCACACTCCCAACAGGAAATATACGGTGCCTGCTTTCAGGTCAGCCGGGGGAAGCAGTGGCCTTTACCCCAAATACTGGTTGTGTGATCACAGACTTATTAGAGTTGGAAAATATCACTTTGGAAATAATTCTTTACTGCAGCCTCCACAGCAATCTCATTTTTCTTCCTGAGGGACACATTTTAAAGAGCCAGATGGTGCCTGTGCTGCTGCAGAACTCCATGTTCTCTCCCCCACCCCCACAGATTAGCTGCCGACACTTTCTTTTTTCCAGAGAAAATATTTATGTGCATTTGTTTAGCACTATCCCAAATATCTCACTTGGTCTTCACACAATAAGATGATGGAAGTACATAATTTATCACAAATTTAAAATAAGGGGCCTAAGGCACAGAGATACATAGTGACTTACAGAAAGTCACACAGCACCGAAAAGAAGCAGGGAAGACTTGAATTGAGGACTTCGGAGGCATATCCAGTGTCCTCTCTGCCACAACAGAGGACATCTCTGATTCTATTTTATACCTAAGTTTTTCCCTTAAGTTTAAGTCCTAAACAGTGTCATTAGGTTGAACCAAAAGTCCTCCACCATTGGATGGAAAATTGTTAGAGCACATGTGTGTGCTGGAAAAAGGCGCACACTGGGGCTCCTCTCCACGCATCCGCACAGGCCAACACAACGCACACCCATGACCCTGAATTTTCAATATGCTAAAAAAACACTGAAGTATCCATAGTGTTAGTTGTATACTTTCAAGTATTCATTTATTTAAAATATACTTATTGAGTTACTGCTATGTGCCAGACATTACTGTACCAGTTAGGGGTGAATGTGAATAAAATGAGACAAAGCCCCTCCCTTCATGGAATTTGTATTTTGGAGGGGATATAGACAAAAATGAGGAATCAAATAAAATCACTTATCAATTTGTGCTATGAAAAAAAAAAAGGCCATAAAGAGTGACAGAGAGATTGTAAGATTGTCAGTCAAGGACTGAGGAGGTGGTACTTGGGTTGAGACCTGAATGAAATGCGGCAGCAAAGCACATGACAACATGGAAGAGACTTACAGGCAGAAGGGACAGCAGGTGAGCCACCCTGAGCTGGGAGAAGGCTTGCTGGTTGGAGGAAGCACAAGGAAGCCAGCGTGGCTGCAGCTGCATATTTGAAGGTACGGATGGTAGGAAATGAAGGAGGAGACAGCCAGGCAGGACTGTACAGGTCATGGTGAGGACTTTTTATTTTATTTTAAAATAGTTTGATGGGAAGAGGGCATGACATTATTTGGTTTATGATTTAAGGGGATCACATTGAGAGGATATTTGGAGAAAAGACTGTAGGACACAAGAGTGAATGTAAGAAAACAGTGAGAAAGTCACTGCAGTAGTCAAAGCAAGAGAGGACGATGCTGGGCCTGGCTCCCATTAGCACACAGATGTACCGCTATTTCTTTTATTTCTCCTGACCTCATGACTCCCACCAGCTACGGCCTGACATCCCTGCTCCTCTTTGAAGCAAATGGCCTCCAAAGGGTAGTCTATATTTGCTGTCTCCATTTTCTCTGCTTTCATTCTCTCTTAAACCTTTAACATTCATGTTTTTGTGGACCGTTACCCCTCCAAAAGTCCTCCCATCAAGGTCACTCTTGGCATCCACGTTGCTATATTCAGTGATCAGTTCTTTGTCCTTACCTTGCCCAGCAGCAGTGAGGGTTGCCATGTGTATCTGTACGGGTTGTGCTCGCACAAGGCGCCTGGAAGGGGGAATGGGAGGCGGTGAAATCTAGTCCACACTGCACTTGCTGAGCTGCAGGTTTGCAGTCGCAAATCTCCTGAGAGAGGGTGCTTTTTTCTACTGCACACAAGGCATTGTACTGATGAGTAGCAGTAAACCTGTCAGCAGCAGTTGACATAGTTAACCACATTCCTCCTTAATACACTTTCTTTACTTGGTTTCTAGGTCCCCACACACTTGGTTTTCCTCCCACCTCATTGGTTGCTCCTGTCAGTCTCTTTTACTAGATCTTCACCTTCTCTCGGTACATATAGTAATGTTAAATGCCTCAGCACTTCAGTTTCTTTCTTCCCCACACGTACACTTATGTGATCTCATCTACTTCCCTGACTTCAATGCGATCTCTACATCCATGACTCCCAAAATTATATCTCCAGCCCAAACTTATACTTTCTGAGTTCTCCTTGAATTCCATTCTTTTAAATCCAACTGCAGCCTCAGCATCTCCATCTGGATGCTTAATAGACACCTCAAAGTCAACATGCCCCAAACTGAAACCTGATCTCTGCCTCCTGAAATCTCTCCACCCACTGTCTTCCCAACTTAATACCAGGCAACTCTGACTCTGCCAGGGATTCTTCCAAAGCCTAAACACTTTGCAAACTCCTCTGGCAAACACTACCCCAACCATCAGCATACACTGTAGGCACTACTTTCAAAGCCCACCTACAACTGAACCACTTCCCACCTTCGCTACCCTGGTTTGAGCCATCGTCACTGTTACTTGCTTAACTGCAGTAGCCTCCTCTCACCTTTGCGCATCCATTCTATTTTTGACACAGTAGTTGGGCAGATCCTGTGAAAATGGTGTCACTCCTCTGCTCAAACCATTCCAGGGTTTCCTAATTTCCCTCAAGAAAACATGCCAAAAGCTTTTTATCGTTTCTCTTGGCTTCTCTGATCACGTCCTACTACTCTGTTCTTTGTAAAGCCACCTTGCTAGTCCGATGACTTTCCAACATTAGGGCCTTCGCATTGGGTGTTTCCTTTGCCAGCAACACTTTCCCCAAAATGTTTATGTGATTAAATTTCTCTCCTCCTTTAAGACTTTAAATTTTGTCTTTTGAAATTACTACTCTTATTCTCCCCCTACACCCGTGATATGCTCTATTCCCTTTATCCAGTTTTATTCTCTTCCACAGTGCTTATCATCTTCAAACATTTAGTTATTATGCTTCATTTGTGGTCCATCTTCCCCAAACGACAATTTCACTTCTTTGAAAGCAACGATTTTGTCTGTGTCTTAATGAAGCCCAAGGTCTAGAATAGAGCCTTGCACATAATAAGTGTTCAAAAAATATTTATTGGATGGATAAAAGAGTGGGACTATGTTATTAAATTCTGACTAATTTTTATTCCAAATATGTCCAAAAATGTAATAGTAAGCAGTCATGTAAGCTGTTAGAATATTTAATGACTTGGAAAGCTATTTACAATCTAGTGCTAAAACTTCTTACACACAATCAGGTTTCAGAAGAGTAGGTACAATATGATACAATTTTTATTTAAACCATGAATATATTTGCATATAAAAAACTGGAAAGAAATACTTATTACACAAATTTATCTGAAGTGCCTACTATGCACCATGCATTATGCCACTTAACTCTCCCTGGGGTGAGACTATAAATTGCTTTAATATCTTCTATATCATTATCTGTATTTTATGTATTTAGACCCTAACCATCTATTAATTTTATAATAAATATAATTAAGCTGATTGTTTTCATTTGCTTATGTGCTCTTGAGTGGTCTGTCTTTGGGTAGCACATTTTCAGGATACAGGAATGGCCCTGCATGCATACTGGTTTACTACAGTGTTAATAGAAGAGGCTACGAATGGAGTTCTCTTTCTTTTTTTAAAGTTTTATTTATTTATTTTTAGAGAGTGGGGGAGGGAGGGAAAGAGGGAGAGAAACATCAATGTGTGGTTGCCTCTCAAGTGCCCCCTACTGAGAACCTGACCCACAACCCAGGCATGTGCCCTGACTGGGAATCAAACTGGCAACTGTTTGGTTCATAAGCTGGCACTCAATCCACTGAGCCACACCAGCCAGGGCTGGAGGTCTCTCTTAAATCCCACAATCTAGAGAGAATCCCAGATCTCATTGCTTGTTCAAACAACTGCAGGAATAACTATGACATCAGCAAGCAACATTGCTCCAGCAACAAAAGAGATATTCCAGGCAATTTGTAGACAATTGGGAGAAGAGCACACATTACACCGTTGCCACCATCCCTGGTCTTAGCATTTTAATTGCTTGTTAATAAGACACTTTGGAAAGCCTTGAGCATAAGAGAGACAATACATGTTAAATTTCAGTATAATCATCTTGTATTCATTAAATCACTGCCAACTTGAACATGATTTCCTTTGTAAGAGGGTGCACTATTATTTGAACAGTAAATTCTATGCACAGGTTTGAAGAGCAAACTTTACCTGGTGTTTATCCCCTGGGGTATTTCTATAACATGCTATTTGAAGATTTCTTCATTTCAATTTTTAAAAACCTCCATCTGCAGATGTTGAGTCAGGCTGTGAAATCCTCGGCATTAGAGTGGGACAGATGTTTTCAGTGCTGATTTTTTTCACTGTCACTTTGTGCTTTGTTATATCAGTCAGATAATGAAATGATTAATTAGCTCTTTTCTTTTTACCACAGGATCATTTTATAAAATGGCAAATTAAGAGCTTTTAAAATGAGACATCTGCATTGAGCATGCAGGTCTCTAAGTCCAGGTGTATCTTCTAGCCCTGTTTATTTCATTGAACTGAAGGGGCTTCTGTGTAGGCATTCATTGCCAGGAATAGTGGCCCCATTAGCTCTCCTTCCTGAGCAGCCTGAAGATCACTTATTTATCTGTAAATAACCAACTGGGGGCAAATCAGCAGCATGGTCCTGGTTTCTGGGAAATATTTCTGGTGGAGTTCACTCCAGGCTAAGCTTTGTCTCTCAGATCAACACTGAGAGTCTTCACTCATGTCGACCATCCTATGGTGAGAGATCCAATGAAAGAGTCAATAGCCCTTTTCTGGAGAGTTTGTGTACTCCAAATGCAATTCACATTCTCAGGTGTAATCTAGTCCCTCAACTTCTCTTAAAATGAAATCATTTTTCTTTTCTCTACTCTGTCTACCTCATCACCCCACAGCTCCAGCCTTTGTGGTTTGTTCATTATACAGGTGACATGCTCAGCCAGCCACCTATCCAAGTTCCTTTTTCTCTTTAGTCTCTTTGGCCCTCATTGTGAATATGAATATTTTCTGAACAAGAGAGAATTTTATTCAATGTGAGCTTCTCTCCCCTCCCCCTAACTCCCACTCCAGTCCCATGACTAGCAGATAACTTGTTCAGGGAAAAACTAGCAGACAAATCAGCTGACATATTGCCTGAAGTGACCAGTCAAAAAATAAGACTTTTTCAGGATGTTGCTATAACTACTACATTCTGTTAGAAGAGACATTCTTTCTGCTAGTAAGGATGTTGGTTTAGGAGATGCCACAGGAAGTAAGAGCTCAAAGATGATCACTATTGTGCAGCCCTGGGTGATGGGGCATGCAGTGATCAGCTGAGTACACTAATGTATTAGAGCATTTGTTTAATGTAGTCAAGGTCAAGGAGGTCTGCTTCACGGTGGTGCTAGACAGGAAACTCAAAATATTACGTATGCCAGCAACAAGTGCCATGATTGATTTTTTGTTATGGAATTAATCTGTCAAGAGTTGCAGTTTCAGGTTTGCTGCTGTAAATTATATGCCCAGTTCAGCTGGAAGACACAGTGCTGGAGAAAAGGGCTAAGCTGTCTTTGGCTATTTACCTCAACCAGAGTTTTGTTAAGTACTTGTTGCTACTGTTGTTCATAGGCAGGCAGATATGGGAACTGGGGCCAAACATCATTCCATTTAAATTGCAATGAAAAGCAGATCCCCGTGTGGCAGCCAGACCAGATGGGGATGGAATAGTTGAGTTTCTTAACCTCTGGGTCCAGCTGCAGAGACTCTGATTTACTGTATCTGGTGGTACCCAGGGAGCCCCATTTAACAAACATCACGGGTGGTCCCCAACCTCACTTGAAAAAGAGGTGTTGGGGCATCACCGTGACTGATAATGAGTTATTAGACAAAGAATTACCACCCCCCATGCAGCTCCATGTTCAAAGCAGAAGGATTCTTCACCAAGACCAAAAGCAATTGTCCTTTATTTTGTGTATATCATATTGTAATGTAATTTCATGGACTGGACTCTTCTGAAATAAATTTAATTTTGATTCCCATCTTCCTCTCCTTTCCACCTCTCTCCTTGCTGCTCCTGGGGAGCTATTTTGTGGGTGGGGGAAGTCATAAAACACATGAATAATTATTAAAACAATCTATTCATTACTATCTGAAAGAGGATGGTCAAAACTATTTTTTAGAGAAGCATGAGTTTTTGTTGTTATTTTGTTTTGCTTTTTAAAAATGCTTCAGCCAAAGCTCAATTGATTGGCAATTTTAATCCCTTAAAGGCAGGAAATATAAAAATATAGAATCATGAGATCTCAGAGGAAGCAGATCCATTATAGATTATCCAACCAAACTCATCTAAAACATGAATTCCTCCTACAACATCCCCTCCAAGAAATATTACCACTAACAATGTCTAAAACTTACATAGCACTCAGGTGTTTA
Organism: Desmodus rotundus; assembly: GCF_022682495.2. Classification (NCBI taxonomy): domain Eukaryota; kingdom Metazoa; phylum Chordata; class Mammalia; order Chiroptera; family Phyllostomidae; genus Desmodus; species Desmodus rotundus. The sequence continues at coordinate 54,659,927 of NC_071389.1, forward strand.
CATTTGTTAATTATTGAATCCTCAGAACATTACCATGTAAGTTAGACATTGCTTGTATCTCCATTTTAAACTGAGGCACAAAGAAAGCACAGCTTGTGAAGGGGTGGGGCTGGGATTTCAACCCAGGCAATCTGTGTCCAGAGGGTATGCTTACCCATTGTGCTATGCTGCTTTCCGTGGAGGATTTGCTTAAATACTTGCAGGCATGGGGAGTCACTAACTGCAGAAATTGCCTATTTCATTCTTGTTTGTTCTGCTGTGCAGGCATATCTTCCATTGACCTAAAGTCTTCTTCTCTAGTATTTCCACCAACTGAGTCCTCTGTAATTATAAGAATGTTTAATCTGTACATTGCCAAAAATCTTTTCCTAGGAATTCTCAGATTTGTCCTCCAAGACTTAATTCATATGTTACTTCTCTGTAAAGTTTTTGGTTCTGGCAGTTAAACGTTGGTATATTTTTTTTACAAGTTCTCTGTGTGTATAATTATTGCTTCATTGGTGTGTTTCTGGTGTAATATTTTTAAATAAAAAATAGGACTTCATATTTTCTTATTAAATTTCATTCAAGATTGAGCCCATTGAGATATACTGCTATACCAAAATATTGTCCATTAGTCTTGGTTTTATGTGAACATTGAATAAAACATAAAGGAATCAAAGCTCAAAAAGGTTAAATTACCCAAGGTTTCAGTGAGTGAATTTGCACCCAGTTCTCTCTGACTTAAAAATGTATGCAAACACAATTGCTTGCTCCGGCTTCCGGTCTGCTTTTCACTACATCTGTTTCTGGCTTGCTTCAGACTCATTCCTGTCCCTCCCCACTAGTGCGAGAGGGGCATGGCTGCAGGGGATTTCCTTGTTTCAGCAGCCACCTCACTCTTTATTCTTCATTTTTATTTGACTTGAATTGTGACAAAAGGCATTGTCTTGATATACTGCGTAATCCCACTGTAGCTTTTGGCTTATAGTAACTCTTTTTAGTCATCTCAACTATATTATCTGTGATTATGGTTTTTAAAAACAACTTAAAGTCATAATGAAATTAATTCACCACTGTGCTAATGTTCAGAAAAAAATATTCCGAAGACTAATGTGAATTAATAGGAGGGTTTTTAAAGCTCTATTGTTGGTCTAGGGGATGATACAGAGTCAAAGGTGTCAGCATTATTTTTTCCAGACAAAATAAATTTAGGGAAGTATTTACAAGTTGATAAATTAGAAACATGCAACTCTCAAGCAATATGACAGATTGTACTAAGATGGAAGGAAGGGTGTAGTGACAATGAAGCCCGCCTCAAAGATCACTCTGAATCCTGAAAATGACAGTAGAAGGAAAGAAAAATATAAAATTCTCACTGTAGGGTCTTAAGATACTTTCTAATCTCTAATTTTTCTTTTCCTTCCCCATTACCAACATAGGGCATTCTTTACCACCAATTTTGAACTACATGTCCTCATTTTCATCCTAAATCATTTTTTTCTCTAATTAACTTAACAAGGCATTATTAGAAACCAACTATGATCTTAAAACTACGTGAGTTACTCTGAAAGATTCATAGAAAGATAACTACAGTATCCTTTTTAGAATTTTAAATCAGTTGGTGAGACAGACTATACGGAGGGGAAACAGCCCTCTTGCTGAAACATTCAGTATATCTTCCAGGACTGACTCCATCATGCTGGATACATAGGCTGTAAGAATCGTAGCGTTTATTCATGTATCCTGAAGACATTCAGTGAATGCCTGCACGTGTAGTATTCTGGAGGAGGCCTGGGGAAACGAAGATCCGTGAGATACGCTGCTCCCCAGCCTCAAGGCCTCAAATACAATACTACTGGGAGAGACAGAAACATACAGAGATAATCAGAAGTCACCGTGGTTGGGCTTTGTGTTAGGTCTGGAAAGGCAAGTAGGATTTTATTATATGCAGAGCAGAAGGAAGCTAGTGAGGTGGCACAATTCAGCTCAGCAACACGACAAGAGACATCCAGGAGGTGGTAAGGCACACAGTCTGGGGAGGAGAGTGGCCTTTTATCCAGAGGAGAATTGGAGAGGAGTGCAATTCTTCCAGTTGCACACTTGGAAGAATATATTCAGGGAAGAATTCTGCATAAGCCTTCATAATGGACTTTTAGCCACAGATTATGGGCACCCAGAATGTAGCCTAAAAGTGGGAGTTGGGGAGATTAGGTTGGGGCCTATTTCATTGCCCTTGGTGCTTCTTCCCAGCAAGTTGGGGCATGGAAAGAAGGGCCACAATTGTGTCCACTAAAGTGCAGGACACAGGGAAGGGACCTCTCTCTACCAGCTCTAAGGGCAGTATTCCCCTACCCCATCTGGCACTGGTTACATTAGCTTGAGTTCTTTACCTGGATGGTTAGAAATGAGGACTTTTTAAATGAGGATGTTCCCAAAGCTTCTAATTAGATGGCGCCTTTTAAAGGCCTGCTTATGGCAGCCATCTTCCTCCAAGCCAGAGTCAACAGTCAGTTTGTGTGTGGGTGAGCATGTGTTGGAGGGAAAAGTGAAATGGGGAACTCACCTTTCTTACAGGTCAAACATGAAGGATTATTACTTATCAACATTAAACTCTTTTCAAATTTCTTTAGCTAATATTTTCATGTGTTTCTCCACCAGTGTAGAGAAGAATACCTCTTTTGTCATTGAGACTGGAAAAGGAGTAAAAAATACATTGTAGGGCCAGAAAAAAAACCCTGTCCCTTCTGACTGCAAGGAAGTGTAGGCAGGATTCACCAGATAAAGGGGTGGGGGTGGGGTGGCTATGAGAGTATCATGCTGTGAGTTCTATCCTGGGAGACAGTGGAAAGGCTTTGGATAGTGGGTCTGAGGGCACAAGGACTCTTGCCCTACTCTCTTTACAGGCACCTGGACGACGTGGTGCCAACCACAGTGGAGACAGCCCAGAGTAAGGGTGGGTCATCAGCAAGGTTAACAGAGAAGAAGAGCCTGAGTACCCTTATCAGACTCCCACTTCCCCTTGGCTCTTTGATGGCAGAGGCAGGACCCCAGCACCCTGAATGCTGGAAGCTATTACTGTATTGCTCTATGAATAGCACCTCTCGTATATAGACTTCTGCTGCCATCGACTGAAATATATGGCCACAAGAGACTTTGTGTTTCTTTTTCAATTTTTAGTCCTTATCTTACTTGGCCACTCAGCAACATTTGACACAGCTAATCAGTCTCTGCTCCTTGAAAAACTTTCTTCAATTGGCTTTCAGCCTATTACTCTCTCTGGATTTACTTCCTACTTTACAAGCATCTTCTCTTCCTCCTTCTCTTTCTCTTCTTCTCCTTCTCCTTCTCTGTCTTCTTGTCACTTTTTGTCTGTTCCTCCCCATCTCCCTAGCTTATAAGCACTGGAGTGACCCACGGCTCAGCTCTCAGACTTCTTTGCTTCTTTCTTGTTACCACTCTTTGGATGACCTCATCCAGTCTCTTGGCCTGAAAAGTCAGCTATATGCAAGGATTCCTAGATTGGAATTTCCATGTTGGACCTCTCCTCTGAACTCCTGATTAATATATCCATCTATTTACTCAACAGGTTATTTGAAAGTCTATTATTAAATTAAAATTGGATATTGCTTCTGGTTAAGATGGTGACTTAGGCAGACATGGCTAGCCTCTTTGCACAACCACATCAAAATTACAAGGAAAATATAGAACTATTACTTAGAACCATCAGAAATCAAGTTGAATGGAAATCTGACAACTACAGAATTAAAGAAACCACATACGCCAAAATTGGCAGGAGGGGCCAGATGCAGAATGGGCTAGTCTCTCAACCACATGCAGTGGATAAAAATCCAGGGGGGATATCTTAGGAGCGAGCAAGCCCAGCACCACACCAGGCCTAGGGTTACAGTGATAGCCCATGGTTCCAGTGCCAGGAAGATAAGTCCCCACAACATCTGGCTGCAAAACCCAGCAGGGATTAACTTGGTGGAAGAAACTTCTGGAGCCCTAAACAGTTCCCCTTAAAGAACCCACACACCAACTCACCTAGTCAGACTCACTACCCCTGAGCTCCAGTGCTGGGGTGGCAGATAGAAGGGCACAGTAGCATACAAAGAGTAACTGAAGTGTCTGGCATCAAGATGAGCAGAGACCATTGTCCTTTTTCTGAGCCCTTTCCCTGAAGAGCCATGGAGCTGGCAGGCTGGTACTATATTTGAGACTTCATCAACCTGGCTAACACTGTTTGACCCACTTTGGAGATCCCCAATAACTCAGTACCACCCAACTTACAGACCCACCCAAGCTGCTTTTCCATATGAATGGCTGGTCTTGACTCATGCTTCACAACTTCCTAAATCTTATCAAACAAGCAACAGCTGGCTTCAGTGAGCCCCATGTCCGGCACTAGCAGCAGCCAACTTAGATTGACAGCTTGGGTTTGCCTGGGTATCTCCAAGCCGAGCACAAGTAGCAGCCTTCTCAGATTGCTTTGTAGCTCAGGAATGGTGGCCCTGGACAGAACACAGGTCGAGGCTGATCTTGGCTGACACCACTCTGGAAACCCTAGGGTCAGTGCACCCAGTGGACAGCTACAGATCACTTCAGAGCACTGCCACCCTGCCCCTGCAGAGCTGACCCTCCACAGAAGGTGCAGGTTTGTGGTAAGTGGTCATAGCCATCCTTGCAGCTGACTGGCCTGGAAAATTCCTCCCATTGATCTGTCAACATCAACCAAAGCTCAACTTCAAGAGGAGGGTGTACTCAGCCCACAGGAAGGGTACACCTTGAATACCCAGCTTGGGTGATAGGGAAGGCTATACCACTGGAACCTTCAGGACACCTGCTGCATTAGGGCACATTACCAAGACACAGAGTCAAAGCAGCTCTACCTAACACATAGAAACAAACACAGGGAGGCTGCCAAAATGAAGAGACAAAGAAACATGGCCCAGGTGAAAGAACAGATCAAAACTCCAGAAAAAGAGCTAAATGAAATGGAGATAGCAATCTATCAGATGCAGAGTTCAAAACACTGGTTATTAGAATGCTCAAGGAAACTAGTGAAGACCTCAACGGCGTAAAAAAGATTCAGTCAGAAATGAAGGATTCAAAACTTGAAATAAAGAACAATTTACAGGGAAACAAGATGAGAGTGGATGAAACCAAGAATCAAATCGATGATTTAGAACATAAGAAAGCAAAAAACAACCAATCAGAACATGAAGAAAAAGGAATCCAAAAAGATCAGGGTAGTATAAGGAGCCTCTGGGACAACTTCAAGAGGTCCAACATTTGCATCATGTGGGTGCCAGAAGGAGAAGAGAAAGAGCAAGAAATTGGAAATCTATTTGAAAAAATAATGAAAGAAAACTTCCCTATTTGGCAAAGGAAAGAGACATGCAAATCCAGGAAGCACCAAAAGTCCCAATCAAGTTGGACCCAAAGAGGACCACACCAAGACATATAATTAAAATGCCAGTGGATAAAGAGAATCTTACAAGCAGCAAGATAAAAGAAGTTAGTTACTTACAGGGGAGTTCCCATAAGACTGTCTGCTGATTTCTCAAAAAGAAACTTTGCAGGCAAGAAGTATTCAAAGTGATGAAAAGCAAGGACCTACAACCAAGGTTACTTTGTCCAACAAAGCTATCATTTAGAATGGATGGGGAGATAAAGTGCTTCCCAGACAAGATAAAACTATAGGAGTTGGTCATTACTAAGCCATTGTTATATGAAATGTTAAAGGGTCTTATTTATGAAAAAGAAGATCAAAACTATGAACATTAAAATGACAACAAACTCGTAACTATCAACAATTGAATCTAAAAAACAAAGTAAGCAAACAACCAGAATAGGAATCATAGGTATGGGATCATTTAGAGGGTTATCAGCTGGGAGGGGGATGGGGAGAAAGGGAGAAATGGTGCAGGGATCAAGAAGCATAATTGGTAGGTACAAAACAAACAGGGGGATGTTAAGAATAGTATAGGAAATGGAAAACCCAAAGAATTTACATGCACAACCTATAGACATTAACTAAGGGGGAGATTGTTGGAGGGAAGTGGGGTACCAGGCAGAGGGGGTAAAAGGGAAAAAATTGGGACAACTGTAACAGCATAATCAATAAAATATACTTAAATAAAAATTGGATATTGACCCACTGTCACATGGCGTACTTCAACATAATGTTCTCAATAATTGATAAAATAAGCAGTGAAAATTGAATGTGGATAAATAAAATTTAAAGAGTACAATGAATGATTTAGAACTAATAAGAACATTGTACCCCCAAACTCCAGGATACACATTCTTCTCTGGTATACCTGGAATATCATGAAAATTAACAGTGTACTAGTCTATACAGAGAGCCTCAATAAATTTCAAAGAGTTAGTACTACCATAGCTTATTTTCTGATCACAATGTATATTATTATTATTTATTAATTAAAAAAACTAAAAACCATAAATGTTTGGAAATTTTAAATTATACTTCAAAACAACTCCAAGTAGAAAAAAACCAATGGAATTCAGAAATACTTATAAGTGAACATTTTTTGAGATACTATATATCAAAACTTGTGTTATGCAGATAATGCATTACATAGAGGAGAATTTATAGCCTTAAAGGCTTATAGCCATATACAAGATTTCCTCTGGGTACATGTAGGAGTGAAACTACTGGGCCATATGTAATAGATATGTTCAAGTTCACCATGTAATACCAAGGAGTTTTCCAAAGAGGCTCTATCAATTTATAATACCACTAGCTGTACATGAAGTCACATTGTTCTACATAATTACCAACACTTGATATTTTTCTACCATTCATTTTTGATACTAATCTATTATTGGATAAGTGTGGTAAACACCTTTTTGCCAGATTTTGGATTCTCATGCTTCTCTTCATACGTCTTTTTTTGAACAGGAGTGTAAAAAACTTCCATGTAATAAAACTTGTTTTTGTTTATAAATTAAGTTTTTATGTCTACTTTAGGAAATCCTTACCATCCCAAGATCATAAAGGAATTCTCCTATATTCTTTTTTAAAAGGCTTATGACTTTTCCTCTCCTGTAAGCATTTAAACTATCTGGAATTGATTTTTGTGTCTGGGATGAAGTAAGGGCCTAATTTCACCTTTTGTTCAGTGAAGAAAAAATTTTCCCAGTGCCTTTCATTATATGATCTGTCATTGCAACACCAATCTGCAATGCCAGTTTTCTCATGTATCATGTGTCCATGGTAAATGGGTTGATTTCTAGATTCCTTCTTTTTTGTTGAGTTATTTGTGTACCCCTGAGCTAGTAAAAAGGTGATCATTGCTATAGCTTTATAATTTTTAAAAATATCTTGTAGGGAAACTTTCTCTCATTTCCCTCTGTGAAAAACAGGCAACTTTACAACATCAAGTTCTCTTATCCATGATCACATTACAGCTTTCCATTTATTTACATATTGTACATGAATGTTCATAGTAATAAAACCTGGAATCAACCCACTCTCCATCAACAGCAGAATGGTAAGATGTGACATATTCAAAACATGGAATAATATAAAACAGTTAAAATGAGTGGAGAATAGAGTATACACTCACATGGATGGCTTTCAAAAAATAATTTTGAATAAAACAAAGTAAATCATTGATATGCTATATAATTACATGTATATAAAATGTGTAAAATAGCAAAATAAAACAACATATATTTTCAGCAATATATACACATCCGGTAAAATTAGATAGGAAACAAAGGAAATAATTAACAATGAACTCAAGGTACAGTTTCCTCAGAAACAGAGGAAGAGTGGGTAATATTTTGGGGCAGGGAACAGAGTAGGATTTCTAGTGTATAAGTGATGTGCTATTCCTAAAGCTGAGGGGTAGGTCTATCTGTAATTGCAGATTTTATATATATATAGAGAGAGAGTTAATTATATACATATATAATGTATACATATATTAATTATATATAATTAATTATAGTTATTTATAGTTAATTATATTATATATAGTTAATACATATTATATATTAACTATATAATAGTTATATTAGTATATATAATACTAATAGTTATATTAGTATATATAATATAATATATGTTATATATACTAATTATATATACAGTTAATTATATATAATTGACAATATATAATTAACAGATATATATAATTAACAATAATTATATATAATTAACAATATATAATAATATATAACAATTATATGTAATTAGTAATAATTATATATAATTAACAATATATAATAAAATAATTATATATAATTAACAATTAACAAAATTAATAGTATATATATAACAATATATATTGCAATATATACATATATGATATATGTAGATATGTAATGAGAACAGATTGTGTGACCTCAATGCAACCTGGTAGCCAAGGAGAGAGTGTACTGGAATATGCATGAATAATGATGACTTCATTGTACTAGCCAGTGGGGCCCGTTGAGTGAGCATCTATACTGTGTGTCTGTCGTATACAAAATGACTGAGTAGAACAGCAAATCTGCATCAAATTTTGCATTAAGTTTGAATATTCCTCCACTGAAACTATTTGGATGATTCAGAAGGCCACAGCTATGGGCAACTGGTGATTGGCAGCTTCACATGACAATGTGCCTACTCATACATCACATCTTGTGCAGAGTTTTTTGGTGAAACATCACATCACCCAGGTGACTCAGCCCCCCTATTTGGTACCCTGCAACTTTTGGCTTTTCCCAAAACTAAAATAACCTTTGAAAGGAAGAGATTTCATATCATCAATAAGATTCAGGAAAATACGATGGGGCAGCTGATGGCAACTGGGAGAACTGTGTGAGGTCCCAAGGTGCCTACTTTGAAGAGGACTGAGGGGTCATTATCCTACGTACAATGTTTCTTGTATCTTGTATCTTCTTCAATAAATGTCTCTGTTTTTCATATAACATGGCTGGATACCTTCTGGACAGACTATATATGTATGGTGCGTGCACTGCAAAAGAAAAAATTGAACATGAAAGTCTTGGAAAATTTTAGCAGAGATAAATATTTTTTAAATGACTTTCAAATTAGCTGTGGGAGAGACAACTGTGAAAGACAGAGGGAGTTGTAAATTTGCTCCTTAAGAAAATCAAAACTGAAAATTATAGAAAACACGGTCATTTATGCAAGAAAGATAAAATGCACTTTAATCAATACATCCATACAGAAATGAAGGCCTGCATTTCTATGAAAAGCTAAGCAAAACAATATATATTGATATGCTTAAAGTTATAATCCTTAATGTACATATGAATTTATTTTTATGTCTTGCTTTACTAAGCTTACCAAATACCAATAATAAGAACATCAGATAAGAATGCTTCTATGCTATGGTATTACTCAACCGAACTAAAATCTAGTCTTCTTTCCTCATTACCCAGTGGGTGGAGGCTAGTGAAAAAGAGTGGACAGTTAATAGATAAAATGTGTGTCTGTGTAGTGTGAGTAAAATGTTTAAGTCCTGTTAATGTATCTTATTTTTTCTTGGAATTGATATCTATCTTATAAATACCATGTCTACTTAATTTGTGTTGACTACTGTGACAAAGACTGTATTTCTCCCCCTGGAATGATAGCTAGAAAACATTTTCTGATCTCTCTTGCAGCTGGATATGATCATAAGACTGAATTTCAGCCAGTGGAATATAAATGGAAATGGTATATACCAACTCTAGGTCTATTAAAAAAAAAAAAAAACCTACCATAAAAACCTCCCAGGAGAGACTGTTAATGATACATTCTTCTTCCAGCTGAATAAAGACGATTCTGCCACAGAATCTGGGAGACAAAGCAGAAGATAGCACAGCATTCAGAGGGAAGGAGCCTTAGTCACTGTAAAGTAACTGGCAGAAGAGATGGCCTAACCAGGAATACCTGTGCTGAACGCGGTGAGTAAGCAATCAACTTCAGTGATAAGATACTTACGAGGTCTTGGGGTTTATCTGTAACAGCCAGTAGAATTTATCTTAATACTAAGAAAGCTATTTAAGGGAAAACAAAGAGGAATGAGTCTACAATTGGATTTCTTTTTCTTCTCTCAAGAAAACAGATCCAGAGTCATTCCATATATGCTAACTGGCTGGGCAGAGCCAAAGAAGGAAGAGGGCAACCTCTCACCTGCTTCCCGAACTTTATAAATTGTTTCAAAGCAGTTTGTGGCCAAAATTATATTATTGCCAGTGGCCCATCAGCCAATGAGTGATGAGATGCAAGGCCTTTAAACACTTGACTTGTAATGGCATGAATTCATGGATTCAAAAAATATTTGTTGAGCAATTATTATGTGTTGGAAACGATAAAAGGTTCTGAGGATACAGTACTGTAAAGGTGTTTTCCAAAGTGGAAATACCAGGCATTACTATGGAATTATTGATATCATTGAATGTCTAGAATTTGTTTATCCATAAGGCCCTCCATACTCTTGGGGAAAGGGACGATTTGTTTGCTTTTGTTTAGCTACACCTTGAATTTTGTTTTTCCCTCTTCCCAATGGGAATAATTTTAATTTTTCTGAAAATAACTCTGAGTGTGCTGGTACTCGCAATATATCCTGTGCTTCACTGTATTTCTCTGTTCTGATGTATCTAGGTGAACTCATGTGACTAACTCCTGCTGGTGGAAAATTAAAAAGAAGTCTAAATCCTTTCTAATCTGAAGCAGATAAGAGTGGATGCACCTCCTCCACACATACTCTTTCTCTCCTCCAGCCAAGAGGCAAAGGATCCGGAGATTTCTGGGTTGCAAGACAGAAGTAGGCTGATCCCCAAGTCATAGGTTGTATGGGAGCCACGCACGATTGCCACATGACCCACAATGGACTGTGCCATGAATGAAAGACAAACATTGGTTATATTAATTCAATGAGATTCAGGCCTTTATTTAGTGAGCAGTATCCTGATAAATACAAACGACTGTGCTATACATTAACACAAAGAACAGTAAAAGATGAACAGGATTTATTAAAATATTAGAAAAGAAACCAAGGAAAGAAATATATTCTCAATCTCACTTGTATTTTATCGAAGAAGGCTCTTATAGAAATTCCCAGCCTCTTGTAACATCTCAGAAGCTGGCTCTGCCTTTCCTTATGACTGATCCCCAAAATGTCACACGATCACAAAAAGTTACCACACCTCACTGGAAGTCTGAAATTTAATATTGAAATAACTAGAAATTGTTATGAGTCAACATGGAATTACTAATGATTTTTTAGCACAAGGGAATTGATTTAATTGGGAAAGAGAATTAAAATACTTCATTAATGGTGATAATGTAATTATCATTAAATATTATTAATACAGGAGCAGTGATATATGCAGGGATACAATGTTATAGGGAGGAAAAAATGAGGAAAAAACAAAGGCTTTGCAACAATTTGTTAGAGTTATTCCTTGGTACAAGAATTTTTATATCATATTTGTAAAAGAAGTATATGTTCTTTTTTCAGCGTCTGCTAAAGTTGCAGAAAGCCAAGAGAAACATGTACTGAATGGCAGGAGCTACTTTTTCACCCGGAGCATTGGATGCTAGCAAAGAGGTATCGACAAGATGATGCTGCGTATTCATAATACGAGTGTCTGTGCTCTTTTCTCAAATATAGTTTACCTAGAGTAGCATACATTGGAAGGGGTTCTTTTGAAATTTTTTCCTGGCAGTTTTTTAAATAAACTTTCACTACTTATTAAGAAACAACTATGTTTATTCTTTAAGCGATATGCATATTCACTAAGAATTATGCTACTATCATTCTGTTGATAGCTGCATTTATGAGCCAATTCAAAATCCAAAATATTTGCCTCAGATATTAGCTACATGATGTATACATTCATAAAGATATGTTGTTGCAGCACAATTTCCCTTTTTCTTATTAATCACCTTTCCGAGCTCCTTGTTTGCCAGACTTCAGCTTTCCTTCTGCATTTTCTAATCAGTAAAATGCGTTTCCTAACAAAAACAGCTTGTGCCATTACTGCGTGGCTGAAAATCCTAGTGCAAGAAAGCACAGTTGGTTGTTGCTTTCAACCAGCTCCCACTGTGATATGATAAAATGTGTCCAAACATGTAATCATAATCTCCAGAGGTAAGCTAGGGCTGGCGTCATCCTTTTAAAAATTGACAGTCTAGGAAGGAACTGGGTTCTGTGGAAAAATTTGCATAAGTTTTTAAAAAATAATCACAGGCCTTATTTCTTCATCAGTCCTTTAGACCAAGTTTCTATTACCTCTGTATTGACATGCCAAGTGAAAATAAGCTGCTGATATATTCAGAAGAACAAGGGCCCCGGGGTTGTATGAGTGGATAGAAATATTAATTTGCATTGGAAACGCTGATATACTGAACTCAGACAACAAAATATGTAAGGTTGAGTTTTTGTGTCATATCCCACGAACAGCATCATATTCAGCAACAATTAAAATTACAGAATCACAAACACTTAGATCTGGAAAACATCTCTTATACTGTCATATTTTAATGTCTTTATTTTCAGAGAAGGAAACAGAGCTCAGAAGGGTCACGTGACTTACTCAAGATCACACAGCTGTTTAAACATAGAGCAGGGTTAGAAGTTCACGTCTTTCCAATAGTTGAACATTTCTTTCATACATACAGTTGCGCAGGGTTTACCAGATAAGTTATGAGTGAGTGGAAGCCACTGCACCACCCAAATGATCCAGGTTGATACCTGTAGGCAGAGCTATTCATTGATTTGCTACAGATATTTGAACAGGAACTTGAAAATACACCACTCTCAAAACTCACTTGAATTCAATATAACAAATGTTTACAGAGACCCTTTTATGAGAAGTCACAGAATCAGGGAACCTGGGCACTTTCTATATTTGAACATCTAATAAAACATTTTAGGATATTCTCATGGAAGACACACGTGGTCTGTGTATATTTTAATTTGCATATGTTCATCAGTAAGAACCAGGCAACAGAGAGCAGAAAGGAAAGAAGCATTTCAGTTTTTGTGGGAAGAGATGGAGGACACAGCAAAGGGGTCATGAGGGAAGAGAGACTAAATCTCTTCTGCACCTAAACTGGAAGTCTTGTCCTGTTTGGTTTTTTTTTTTTCTATTTCTCTTTTTTCCTATTTTTCTGTCCTCTTCTTTCTTGTCACCTTTCATTCCCCAGGGCTTCTCAGAAACAGGTAAAAGTCTGAGATATTTTAGAAACACATAGAGGTCTGGGGTATTTCCTCTTTTCAAAAAAAAATTTTGAGGCTTCAAGTATATAAAAATAAATGACAAATCAGGATATGTATATTAAATGTTTTCATTTAACAAATAAATAAGACAACTTTAATACACACACAAAACAATATCATTGCACTATTCATAATACCATTACGATTTTTCAAAGAATTATTTCATTGCTTAATAGGCACTGCGATCCTAACTTGTGCACAAGCCTGAAATTGTCAGAAAGATGCCCTCTTTCCAAGTCGTGTTTCTATCTTCTTTCTCACCCGTCTGTGTGATTGGATGAAAAAATACAGAAGTTTAAATATAAGGACTTCTATGTACCTGCCAACCAAGAACCCTCCTCTCCCCCTCTTCCTCCTATCCACTTTAAAAATCACCATGTTTTCCCTTCTTCCATTGCCTGTACCGGAGAGGGCAGAGCGCAGTGTTTCAGGAAGCCGGAGGTCAGGCTCTCGCTCAGGCTCCCTCTGGGTTTCAGGGTCTGACAAATGGAGAGAAGTAGGGCAGCTGCAAACCAAAAAGGGGGGTTCTCTCAAGGAAGCACCAGCAACGTTCTGAGGGGAGAAAATTTCAGAACAAACCAAGTGAGACAGTAGATGGGGTGAGCATTATTTTAATTTAGAGACTCAAAGTCCAAGGAGAAAGCTGAATGAAGGGTCAAGGTGTGTGGGCAGAAGAGGGCAGCCATTGAAACTAGAGCAGGGCCTGTGAGACACTGGAGTTCACTGCGCAAGCTCCACACTTTTATTTTTTTATTTATTTTATTTATGTTTTATTTGTTTAATATATAATCTTTATTACATTTATTATTATATTATTTTTAAATTTTATTTATTATATCACACCCCCCTTTCCCGCAATCACCACCCTGTTGTCCATGTTTGTGAGTCCTTTTTCTTTTTTTGCTCAGTCCCTCCATCCTCTAACATCCCCCCACAACCACTAGCTGTCATCTGTCCTCCACCTGTGAGTCTGTCTCTGTTTTGCTTGTTAGTTCAGGCAAACTCCACATTTTTTTGGCCCCACTGACAGAAGGGGTTCTCATTTCTCCCCATCATCTTAAACTTGGACAGGGAGAAATTTGGTTTGGAGGTTAGGCCAGAGCTGATGGAAAAATATGAACAAAACCATCCTCAAATCTTTCATCTCTTCCCTATATTAGAGTAATAATCAATTTTCATTACTCAGGCGCTGATCACCTAAAATATTCTTTACCTATACACTAGACATTTGTTCTCCATAGTTCCTCTACCAGAGTAAATATGGGAAGAAAGAACAGGTGAAATCCAAACCATTTAGAATCTGACTTGGTAAGAAGATAGGAAAAACAATTAGCTATAGTCATTTTTTTTAATGACATGGATTTAATTTCACCACTATCATTGGCCTCATTAAATCAAATGTTTGGGAACTGGCGGTTGCTAAGTTTCTTCTGGATCAAGGGCAGGTGTTGCAGAAGTTGACACTGGGCACCTCTTATAGGTAGGTTTCAATCTAGGACTACAAACCTCCCACGTTTCTAGCCCTGGAAAAACTAGTATGTATGTGTATGTTCCTGGGTTGATTGTCTACAGGTTCTATTAGATCTTCAAAACAAGTCTGTGACCTAAAAGTTTAAAAATAATTTGCGCTTTTGTAACCTTGCATTCACTTCCTGGCCTAAGCAACTTCCATCAAGGTAAACAGATAATTTAGTTTGTTCTTTCTTTTTTGAACATCAAAATGATGCAAGACCAGACCGAATATGCCCTTACTACATAAGCTTGTTATCGAAGGCACACTGTGGACAGCTGGCTTGAGGCTCCAGGTGTACGACTGGATTGTTGTTGCAAAATGCAGACCGGGGTCGGCAGGGCATGTGTTCTGCGCAGTTTCTCAGGGAAGTTGAAGTTCAAGTCCTGGTCACTATGCTTTAATCCTGTCTTATAAAATTATAGAAGAGAAATAGGAAAAGGGACCCAGCCTTGAGTTCCAAGCAGGCTTTCCCTACAAAGAGGCACACAATTGTTCTCATTTTTGTAAGCATCCAGTCTTCTTCAGTGAAAGACAAAATGGACAATTCTCTCCGTCTGTTTTGACTGGTTTGAATATGGTCCTGCTCGCAAATGAGGATTTCCCAGGACCTCTGAATTTTCAGCATCTGTGAAGTTTAGACTTCTATTTTATATTCCCCTAATCTACTTTGAAAATGGCCAGAAATGATACTTCGTTGCAAGAATGCATTTCCCCTCCCAAACCAGTTTCTGCGCAGGTATCTAGGTCTTGACAGACCAAGCCCTCGCTCCGTCCTGTCAAATGTACTTACATAGCACACTTTTCTTACACTTCAGCTGTGCTCCAGCGCCTGACCCTTTGTCTAGATTATTGTTTTCTGCCGGCCTGGTGTTTGGCTGACTCCCAGGGTTTTGATAAATACATTTGAAAGGATAAATCTGAAAATGGAGAGGGCCATATAAATTGTACTTAGAAGTGTACACATTTGAAAATGTAATGGGATGATCCATCACTCCTGGACACCAAAATGATGATTTCATAGATCACGTAATTGTTCTGAACACCTTCTCTTGACAACCCTCATCTTTGAACTTGTACCTGTTTCATTTACTGAAGCTATGTGGGTCATTTAAAATTTAGCCGACTTTTTTCCAGGTGATTTATTTAATGTTTATAAGTCCATCTTGACATTTTCTTTCATTTCTTCCAGCAAAAAAAAAAAAAAAAGAATTTCACCCTTATGGTCTTCGTGGAAGCATCATTCACAGCTAGAGAAGCATATCTGAAAATGCATTACCTTTCAATGGTAGGATTCATCATCTGAGTTCATGTCTGATAGCCAAAAAGCCCCATTGCATTTCAAAAGAAAAATTGCTTCTGTCAGTGTAAACAGAATGCATTCTCCTCTTTTAATAACCATTCTTAAGTATTCTGCTGTATTACTTTTTCACAGCTGTATTCCAATAAGCTATAGAGTAATTGCCAGTTCTCCTGTCTAATAGGTTCATTATTCTTTTGCCATAATTGCAGCCATTAAATGTTCAATTGTTAAACTTCCACTCCTGCGTTTACTTAGTGCTACGTTTTATAATGGGGCATGTCCTTACAGCACCCCAGTGGCCATGGCTGTTGTACAAGTATTTCTAAAAGTCAATGGGATCCCTGTGAAATATGTCTTCATTTTTCATTCGTTCCGACATCCGCCCCCCACTCTTCCCCAAACCTTCCCTTTCCTTTTTGAGACTTTCTAAATAAGGCCTTACAAATTGGTAGATTTTACTAGAAGTTTAAGGACCTGACCTAGGCGGGGAGACAGAAAGCTGAGCCTTCGATGTCTCTGAGCACTGCTTCCTCCCTTCCACGTCGTGATTCACATGTAACAGGGTGATAGGGTGAAGATTTCACTAAGGAAATTAACACTTAAGACTTAATGTATTTTTCAAGAGCTCTGATTTATCTTTTACCATGTTAAATCCGTGGAGATTTTTCATCAAATGAAAGATACATTGGTCAGAGTTTGTGGCAGTTAACCCCGGTCTACGGATGCTCCTGGTAATAAAGGGAATTTGTCTGACATTTTTGGGTATGTCACATCCTCAGGTCTGGGCTCACTTACTATGTTCGATGAAGTCAGCTGTGTTACTTTAGGAAGCTATACTGACAAAGGTGGATTGGGAAATGGTAAGATATTTTAGCTCACTCTACACAATTGAGCATCTCCTGATTTGCTTGGCTGTTTGTTTGCTTTGGGATCTCACTATAGGGCCAAAGGTTCTTTTATAAGACATCTACTATTTCTCAAGCACTCAAACATTAACCAAAGGCTTTAATCTAGGTTACATTTCATTTTTAAAGAGTGTTCTAATTATCTTTTTATCAGTTAATCATCACTTTCAAGGTTATTTTATTTCATTTATTGCATTAGCTTTTATTTCCTTCTGAAGCTGAAAAGTAATTTTTACAGCCAATGGGTTAGCACTGTGATTTTGTCTAACTCATTTCAGCTCTGTGTCCTTTGGGGAATCTAATATGATTTAGAGTTGACTTCGTTGTGTTTCTTTTTTTGGCAAGAACAACAGAAGCCTTTTAAATAACATAGTTCATGATACCAGATGTGATGCAGATCAAGTTATAACCCTACACCAAAACCACTTTTTTCCATACATAACTTCTGCTCATTTGCCCTGGTGTTAGCAACAATAATAGCTAACATTTGTTGAGTATTTATACTTGTCCTGTCTCTGTACTGTATTATATACATAATCTCATTTAATCTCTATGAGATGGGTACATTTATGATTCCCACTTTACAGATGAGGAAATGGAGACTCATAGAGTTTAAGTAACTCACACAAAATTATAGCTAGCAACGGAGAACAGAGTCCAACTCTCAGCATCTACTCGGCATTGTCGTAGAGGGACTATAAACAGTGAACGGAAAAGAACTTAGATGTGTTCATGAAGAAGCAAATGTTAAGTAACTCTTGAGAATTCTGCCACCTCCCTAGGCAGACAAATGGAGAAGACAACTTGTCAAAGTTTACTAGGCAAAAATGAATATCCAGGACAAAATTCTTCTGCTGTCAGGTCCCCTCCACAATAAGCCTACTCACAAAATAGACCAAAGGAAATAACTGTAAAATCGATCTGAGAGTGCAATATAGTTTATTAGTCCCAATAAACTTCCTATAAAGGAAAAAATAGACTTAACATATTTAACATAGTTGTATCTACCCCAAAACTCTATCAGTGTCCCAGTGTGACTGTCTATCATATAAATTTTGTAGTAAGACTTATATATAATTTATTTGCTGCTGATGAAAAAAAATGACACTTCTTTTTCTCTCTGGCTATATTGGCTTTGAAACAAGCCCCAAAGTGAACAATTGTTGTTGTCAATAAAGCAGTCAGCTGTGTCACTTGGGAAAGAGATAAATGGACTAGGGTGGTATTATTTTGACGATTACTTTCTTCCAAAGAAATACAGTAAATATATCTTATTTTGCTCATTTACCCAGAACACAATGGCACAGATGGAAAAAGAAAGAGCACAGCATAGGTAAGGTCGATAAGAAAGCCATACGGTGTGATTAACAATAAGAGGCACATTACCTGATGAAGTCAAAGTCATCACCCAGGGAGAATGACTATAATGGCTGCAGAAACAATTGGAGAGGAAGTGAAAAAAATAAGCATCTTCGTGTCTAAAAGCAGATTTTTTTACCTGTCTCATTAGGTAGGTAATCTTTTGGTAGTGCCATAGTTTAGGAAATGGTCAGCTCCCAAAAATAGAAGCCATAAAAGCTTTGCCAATCATAAAGTAACTACCATTAGAGTTAATTTAGTGCAAGATAAAATTGGCTGATTGACTTTTGGAAGGTTTCTGAAAGGATTGAGTATATACTAGATAAAGAAAAGGCTGTCATTTTTGCTCAAATTCTCTTTTGATTTGAGATGTCACAAAGAAATGGCCCAACTAAAGAAAATACATGCAAGATCCATCACTCTAATTACTTAATATATTCAAAAGCTTTTATCAGATCATTGAGACTTAGTTACAATAACAAATTGTGCTAATTTATTTAAATGAACTATTCTAAATGAGAGTTTGGTAAAAATTTCTTACTTCAGGTATATATGTATGAAAATTATAAATGGTGAAACATGTGCCCTTCATACATGTTTCTGACAAAGGGGGTGGGATCAAGGGTGGGAAGTGGGGATGGCTGGGGTGGGGGAAATGGTGGGGGGAAAATGGACACAACTGAACTTGAACAACAATAAAAAAATGTGAAAAAGAAAAGTAAAAAATCATATAAATGGTGAAACAGAGAAAGGGATCATATGGTGACTTCTTTTCCTGTTCTACAGAAATATAATAATTTCAACTTCTTTCATATCCTTGCTTCTTAAAAGAAATAAAAATATACATATATTAAATATGAGAGATTCAGAGAGAGAGATTTAGGTTTAGAAAAATTTAAACTGAGTCTTTCTATTAGATGGAAACTTACCTAGATGTGATTCTACTCTTCCAGTTCAATCCTGGAGATGTCCAGAAAAATTCATGGTGCCAAAGCATTACAAATGCAACAGGAGAAATCCCTGGAGGGAGAGAAGGGAGCTGGCTCCTGGTGTATATGTTGGGGGGAGGAAAGGAGTGGGAAAGCACCTAGATGGAAGAGAATCAGGAAAGTGTGGGGGCAGCTTTCCTGTAGTGCACTTTTCCCCCACCTTTGGTTGCCCTCAGTAAGGCAAAAAAACTCAGGATCTCCAACACTACTAACTGGGTATTCCATCTATTGATGGTAAAGGAATGCAATCTTCTTTTATATTCATCTTGTATCCTGGAAATCTACTAGATTGCTTTATATCTAAGCAATTCCCAAATGTATATTTTTACACATTTTAACATTGAAATGAATCTTAAAATCTAATTTATAATCACTGTTTTCTAAGTAGTAGTCATCACTGCCCATGAATTAGTGAACTTGGTCATAGCTATTGTCATCATTTTAATTGAATTGTATATAGTTAGTAATAACAGTGGTGAGTGTAACTGTCAATTAAAGTGTCTTTAAAACAACTACACTATTAAGTTTTGGAAAGAAGTTATTGAGTTCACAAAAAAGGCACAGAAACAGAGCAACAGAGCAATACATATTCATTATGGGAGGAATAATCAAAATACCCTATTTACTTGCAAAACAATGACCAAGTCCTATACAAAAAGAAAAGAAAGGAAAATGAGCATAAGATGACAAAGTTGTGCTACAGGTATTTACTGCAAGGTAAAGTAATTATCTGCCATAAGTCAAGCAATTAAACTGAGGGAAGAACTTCCTTACACTCTGCAAAGACTGGAGAAACTGACAAATCCCTCTGCACAAAAAAAGACAACTTCAGGCCATCCGCATTACTACTGTCAACGCAGTGTCAGAATTTAAGTGAGATCATCTTTTTTCTTAGTAGAAAATAATTATGAGTTTTAACAACTGATAAAAATTATAGACTCAATGTAAAATAATATGAATTTTGATAATACTAATTATCATTGTTGAAAAAAGACACTGAGTTTCTCTATAACCTTATTTTAAATTTAATCTTTATTGTATTTTTCCATTATCATTTAGTCCCCTTATAAAACCCCTACCCCCAACAATGACCACACTGTTGTCTATATCCTGAGTCATTTTGCCTTTTTGCTCCATTGCTTCACCCACTAACTTTTCCCCCAGCTGTCATCCTGCTCTCCATCTATGAGTCTGTCCCCATTTTCTTTATTAGTCCCGTTTCTTCATTAGATTCCACATATAAGTAAAATCATATGGTGTTTATCTTTCTCCTACTGGCTTATTTCACTTAGCATAATGTACTCCAGGTCCATCCATACTGTTGCAAAGGGTAAAATTCTTTTCTTTTTTTTACTGCCGAGTAATATTCCTATGTGTAAATGTCCCATATTTGTTTTAATCACTCATCTACTGATGGAAACCTGGGCTGCTTCCATGTCCTGGTGACTGTAAACAATGCTACAATTAACATAGGGGTGCTTCTGTTCTTTCAAATTAGTGTTTTGGGTTCCTTCAGATATATTTCCAGAAGTGGGGTTGCTGGGTCAAAAGGCAGATCCATTTTTAATTCTTTGAGGTATCCCCATACTGCTTTCCACAGTGGCTGCACCAGTCTGCATTCCCACCAACAGTGCAAAAGGGTGCCCCTTTTGCCACACCCTTGCCAGCACTTGTTTGTTGATTTATTGATGATGGCCCTTCTGACCAATGATATCTCATTGTGGTTTTAATTTGCATTTCTTGATGATTAGTGACATTGAGCATATTTTCATATGCGTATTGGCCATCGGTATGTCCTCTTTGGAGGTGTCTATTCAGGTTCCTTGCCCACTTTTTAATTGGGTTGTTTGTTTATTTTTGGTGTTGAGTTTTGTAAGTTCTTTATAAATTTTGGATATTAATCCCTTATCAGATGTATCACACCTTTTTATTCATTTTTCCTGCCTTATTGTGCTGGTTAGAATCACCAAAAGAAAGGAAAATGGAGCCTGTTGTCTTTTAGTGATTTCAAAAGCAAAGCTTTCAACATTTTACTTTAAATATAAGATTTAACAAAAATTATTGTAAATATATTTCAGGTTAAGAAATTTCCCATGTTTGCTAATTGTTTTAATCATAAAAAGATGTTAAGTTTTGTCAAATAATTTTTCTATATTTATTAAGATCATCATGTGTTTTCCTTTTATCTGTTGATGTGATAAATTGCATTCATTAATTTTTCTAATGTTAAATGAATCTTGAATTCTTAGACTGACCCCAGTGGTCAAAATGTCTTGTCATCTCTCCTTTATATTGCTCAATTCAATTCAATATTTTGTTTAGTTTTTACATCTATATTTATAAATGACCTATCTTTTCTGTCTTGACTTTTTCAGTTCTTATTATCAAGTTTAAGCTAGTCTTATAAAGTACGTTAGGGAGCAGTCCTCCTTTTTTATACCTCATGAGTCATTTGCTGAGGGTTGGAAGTACCTTTTCCTTGAATGCTTTTTGATACTTGCCATGACCATCTGGTCCTTGAGTTCTCAAAATGGAAAAAAAATCTGACAACTAATATAATTTCTTTAATGTTTATAGTTCCATAAGTTTTACTGTTTCTTCTTGAGTTGGAGTGGTGAATATAACCTATCAGAGAATACAATCTATTATACAAGGTCTGTCCAGAATAAATCCAGCCATTGTTAATGTAACAAGAACAGTTTGCATGACATTGATTCAGCCTGGCAGTCAAGGAGAGTGGACTGGAATGCACATGTGTAAACAATGGTGACTTCACTGTACTAGTCAGTGGGGGCGATAGAACACCACTGAGTGAACCTCTGTACTGTGTGGCCATCACATTCAAAATGACGAGCAAGTAGAGTAAGAAATCTGCATCAAATTTTATGTTAAGCTTGAACATTGCTCCACGGACTCTATTCAGATGATGCAGAAGGCCACTGCCATGGGCAACTGATTGGCAGCTTCATCAGGAAATTGTGCCTGCTCAGGCATCATGTCTTGTACGGAGTTTTTGGTGAAACGTCACATCACCCAGGTGACTCAGCCCCCCTACAGCCCACATTTGATGCCCCACGACTTCTGGCTTTTCCAAAACTAAAATCACCTTTGAAAGGGAAGAGATTTCAGACTGTCAATGAGATTCAGGAAAATATGACAGGCAGCTGATGGTGATTCGGAGAACTGGGTGAGGTCCCAGGGTACCTACTTTGAAGGGGACTGAGGCTTCATTGTCCCATGTACAATGTTTCTTGTATCTCATGTCTTCTTCAATAAATGTCTCTATTTTTCATATTACATGGCTGGATACCTTCCTGACAGATCTTGTATCTTTATTGTACCTTATATTTTAAGAAAATCCAAGAGTTTTTAATCTGTATTTTCTAATTTATTTCCATGAATCTGCTTATAAATTAATATTTTTATCTTAAATGACTACAGCTTCTATACTTTTACATTCTTAATATAGTTTGTGTCTTCTTTTTCTTCACTATCACCTGAAAGTTTGTCAAGTATATTAGTCTTTCAAAGAACACTTTGTCTTTTTTAATTCTCTCTGTTAACTATATTAATTCTCTATAGTTTAACTGTATTCATTAATTTCTACCATTATATTTATGTTTATATTTTTATTTATTTATTTTTCTTTCTTGGAACTTAGTTCACTGTTTTTTTTCTAATTCTAGTTTGGATAATTAGCTTATTGATTTTCTTTGTTGTTTTCCTGCTATTCAAATGTCATCATTGTTATATGATAAGGATATATATTTACCTCTTGTTTTTGTTAAATTCCTCAATATTTGATATGTAGCATTTTCATTTTTGTCAGTTCAAAATGCTTTCTAATTTCCATGATTTTTACTTGACCTATGAATTTACTTTATAAATGTAAATTTAATGTAAATTTAATAAATATACAAATGTAAATGTGAATTTTATTATAAATGTAAATTTTTAATTTTTATATATAAATTTTAAGTTTTGACTCCTAGGCTAATTGCATTGTGATTAGATTATTGTCTCTATGATTCCAACCCTTAGGTATTTGTTAAGATTTGTTTTATGAACCAGAAAATGTTCAAATTTTGCATTTGTTTGAGTAGAATGTTTCTTGTAGTTGGATGCAATGTTCTATTTGTGTCCATTGCATGAATTTTGTTAATCATATTGCTTAACTCCAGAGGAACGTAAGTGTAATGCAATTGTCATTAACGATGAGACCATATGGCTATGGGTGGTTTAGAAATCATGGACCTTTTGTGTACATCCTCCAGTGTTGTGTTTAATCTTCAACATTATTGTTCCAGAATTGCTGGTCATCAACACAGTAATGTTGGACCACTTCCATTATTCTTCTCCCACCAAAGTCAACCTACTTGACACCCAAGAGATTCTGGAACAGTCTTGTCTTGTACTTACACAAGACATTATTTTACAAATCAGATATGCAGCTACTATGTGTTAATAAGAGAAACAAGAACACAAACTTTAATACTATATGTTGTAGGGAAGAATATCGATAAAGCAGGATGTGCTAGAACACGATGAAATAATGTATTTGCTGTAAGCTGCTAAAACATCCAAACTCATGTTTCTTAAAAAAGCAGGTACATTTTACCTGACACCTGCTGAAAAAATCCCCCCATCGTTCTACTCAAAATAAAAACGTGAAGTTCTGCATGCAGTGAAAACTGAGATGCAGATGGAAATTTCCACGTGACTCTTTAAAATTTTGCTAATGACACTGCTTCATTGCCTCATTTATCACCTGACCCTAAGTCTAGTAAATGTCTCAAGCTAAAATAAAATAAGGCGGCTATAGCGTCATGGACATAGCTGATGTGATCAGCAGCACTGAGAAATTAGTGTATCATTTCAAATGTTTAAATGCGATCACTAAAAATTTTAATATTAAAGTTGATAACTACATATTTATGCAAAATCTCAGATTTTATTCCTATAAAATAGTAGGATGGCATTTATGTTTGCCCTCAACTTTGGTTAAATATTGATTTCAATACCCTGCTGAGTTGTACATTTAATGTACCTCCAGAATAAACCTACAGAAACTCCTGTGTGTGTGCTTCCAGAGACGTGTTCAAAATTGTTCATAGCAGCACTGTGTATAAATTTAAAAAACTGGAAACACAAATATCTATCAACATTATATTGAATAAATAAATCATGGTATGTTTATACAATCAAATACTGCTTAGAAGTAAAACATAGACAAACTAGAGTCAGAGAAGAATCTTATGAACATAAATTTTTGTGAAAGACCAAGTCATTGAATACATGTGGTATAATTCCATTCATGTAAACTCAAAACCAGATAAAATTAAACATACATTGTCTGAAAATACATGTGTAGATATGAAAACTTTCTAAAAAGAGCAAAAAATATTAATACACAATTTTGATTTCTGCCTACCTCTGGGAAGGAGACAGTGGAATTAAATAGTTGAGGAGTGCTTTGGAAGCTGTAAGTTAGTGGAAATGTCCTGATTCTTGGGCTAGGTGATGAATTCATAATTTCATCATATTATCATGAAATGGAACGGAAATAACAGCCTATGGTAAACCAATTATAACAGTGTGCCATGAACCAAGAATCGTGACTAATACAATTCTGTGCACCTGAGACCCACAGAAAAAGCCAGGGAATTAGTATTTCAGAAAGGCATGGCCATGCGTCCTGACCATGGCCACTACTACTCAGGGAGAGAAGGCGCCATGACCAGGAGCCTCTAAGGTACTTGCCACATTCCAGTTCCCAATCTAGAACTGTGAACAAGGGTTCACTTCATAACTGCACTTAATGGTCTAGACATTTTCTGTATATGTAAAATAGTGTATAATTTTTAAAAGGTAAAAGTAAACACATAGACACACAGAGACATATTATACATTCAAGTGTATACAGGAAACCCATGGGGGAGTTTTGTGGGGGTGGACAGGGGCAGCAGTCACTGGGGATGAGGAATCAGAAGTCAGCAAATCCGTTTCTAAACAGGTAGTGGCTGTATCAGTTCTGCTCACTCTTGTCTCTGTAACTGATGGTCACGGAAAGAAAACTGCGCACTTACTGCCAAGGCTTCGAACAGCTTCACTGAGCTCACATCACCTGCAGGACCATTTTTATTACAAAAGATAATCTATATTACACATACTCACAGTATGTGTAATATAGACACTCACAGATTTTCCTCTGCTAAACCAAAGCAGCAAAATTTCCACAGGCATCAGATAGCACCGCCTTATATGTCCTCTGCCAGTTTTACTCCATTATTTACTATGTTTATTCCCCTCGACTGGTTCTGTTTCCACTGTACTTTATTAAAATATATTTATCATTTATTAAACATAATTTTGAAAAAGAAAATAAATCATCCACAAGTGCACCAAACTGAGATAACTATATTAAGTTCTGTGCATTTTATTTCTACTCACGTATTTTTAAACAGAAGCAATCCTAATGTATGTAGTATTTTAACTTCACTTTTTTCTCCTAACATCATAGTGTAAACATTTTTCCTTGTTATTCATGGCCTTCATAATTATAATTTTAACAGTTGAATAATATTCCACAGATTTAATGGTTCATAATTTACTAAGTGATTTCATAACTGTTTTATATATATAATTATTTTTCAGAGACATTTTGTAGCTGTTATGAGGAAGCGGCTGCCACGAACATTTTCTTGTATGCAGTTGTTTTGCTTCTGTGGAATTCTTTCCTTAGGACACATTCCCCGAGGTGAGCTGCCGGGTTAAGGGCTATGGCTGTCTCCACAGTCCTTGCTTTGTGCTGCCACACTGGTTTCAGGAGGACTGCAGAGTTTGCAACTGCCACCAGCAATGTACAAAAAGTGTCCATTTGAATGTAAGCGACCGGCCTTTGTGGGGTTAGTTATTTCTACTATCCTAAATCCTTCGTCTCAAGATAGAAGTTTCTGATGCTTGGCTTTTCTCCCTTTTCAGAAAATCACAGCTGCCCTGAATCTGTCTTGTCCAGCATTTCTTCGCCAGCCTGATGGGTCACCACCACCGAGGCCAGGCGAACATTCGCTATGAACAAGTCATGGTGCACAGGGTTCCTGCCTTGCCCAAGCGTATTTCAGTAGTTTCTTGAAGATATTTTTAAGATATTTATTCCCGAGTGAATGTCCTATATTGAATAACATGCTTGTTTTCCTGTCTAAATCTAGGAAATGTGCCTTCTCTCTGCTACTTTACCATGTCCTGTTTTTATTTTATACTTTTAAAAAAGTTTTATAAAGTGCTTCTGTTCAAAGGAGGTCTCCCCTGCTACCAGTATTTCAACATGGGCAGGCCTGTTGGCATCTAACGTCCCATCAGCATCACTTTCTGCTGTCCTCATCTTGAAGGGCAAGAATAGGAAAGGCCAGAACCAAGATGCATGGAGTAAGCCCAGGCCTCAGCTTCTTTGTTCCAGTGGGACCTCCGTCCACCAACATTCTGGTGACATCAGCAACTCCTGGGCCACCCAAGCACTACACCAGGGAGTCCTCACACCTGCCAGGGGAGGCTTAGAGAAGTCACCACGAGTGACACCAGAAATTTGGCCACAATTTTACCCTGTTTTTTATAGCTAAGTCCTAAATGTGTATTCTCTCATATTTTCTTCTTTCATTTAATTTTTCAATGTTTTTTTTTTTTTTGCATATTCTCCCCTACCAAAGTGCATAGGTGAACTCTGCAACTTGTCCAGAGCCCCTACGGAAACAAACCCCTAGCAAATGAGTTTCAGTCATAAGAACACATACTTGGCATGGAAAATAGTTTGTTCTACAACCACAGACAGGAACACCAATAAATATTCTAAATCGAAGTATTTAAACGAATACTTCATCGTACACAGTGTTAAAATCCTGAGTAGGTAACTTTCTTCTCATCTTCCATGTGTCCATCAAACGTTTGTCAGTGCATGCGACAGTAGAATGATATTGAAACTTGCAATTCAGAAACCATGTTTGTACAAAAGGTATCTCTGCCAGTTAACATTGTATCTTGTTTTTCTCTCGTTCCTGCTGGATGTTGGGGAGGGGAATCACCCTTTCTATGTTGTATAACAGCAGACATACTCAGTTAAAAACACACATACAGGGGCAGAGCTGTTGGAACAGCTCTTGGTCACCAGTGGTGGCCTTCCATAGGCTGACTTCAATTTTAATGACACTGCTTAATCTGAGAACAATTCACAAAATGAAAAAAATCATTTCTTCAATGTTCCCTGTAATATGTTATTAACTCTAATATCATTCTTTTGTGCCTATTTAAACATCAAGTTAATTTTTATAGGCAATAATATTTATCAGTACGTATGTGCCAACACCATATTGGAATTTGGGTTTCTACCCGAACCATGTTTCTATTAGATGAAGCTGCACAGTTGATATATCTAATTTCAGGACATTTGTATACTGAACTGTAAAAACCTATATGTTATAGCAGGTAACTTCCTGAGCTTTACTTTTTTTATAAGGAGAATAAAACTTTCAGACTGTATTTCTATGTATAGCAGAAATTACTGCAAACAAACAATACAGGCTTTGTTCATAGGACACAAAATAACCTACAAAAGTAGCCAAGAACATAGTCAATAATATTGTGATAAGTTTGCATGACAACAGATGATTACTAGAGTTAGTGGGATGATCACACTGTAAAGTATAAAAATGTAAATCAAAATATTATATACTTAAAATTAATATAGCTGATTTAATATTGTATACTAATTATACTTATTTTTCTTCAAGTAAGCAAGCCCTGGCTGAGTGGTTCAGTTGGCTGGAGCATTGTCCTGTACACCAAAAAGCTGCAGGTTTGATCCTCTGTCAGGGCACATACCTAGGCTGTGGGTTTGATCCCCAGTCTGGGCATGTGCAGTGGGCAATGAATCAATGTTTCTCTCATATCAATGTTTCTCTCTCTCTCTTTCTCTTCCTCTCTCTCTCTAAAAACATTGGTAAACGTATCTTCAAGAGAAGATTAAGTTTTAAAAAAAGTAAGCAAGAGCCATTGGCAGCCTAGATGAAGAAGTTCAAAGTAATAAGGAGGATGTAAACAGGAACACTGGGGACAAGGTAGGCCTGAGGCATCAGAGAAAGCCCGCGTGTAACTGGGAGCTCGAAAAGATCTTTGGGGGAAACTTATTTTTATGATATTTTTAAAATTCATAATGCTAGATGTAAAACATATCTTTCTGTATCCTCCTCCCATGAAAGCAATTGAGTTTTGGCTCATGGAACACATATACTTTCAAATTCCAAAAAGACCCCCAGAAAATTCTACAATGTTTCGAAAGAGGTAAAAAGAAAAAAAAAAAACACCTGTCAACAAATTACAAAGCTTATTAGAAACACTGGTTTGGGGAAAACAACAGAACAAATGAAGGTATAGTTCTAGACATACAAAAGTTCTTAAGGCATCCCTTCTGCCTGAATATATTTCTGCAAAATAAAAATAAATCCAAACAGAAAGAAACATGCTCAGGGCTGTGTGTATGCTCAGAAAGACTTTAGAAGGCTCTAAGGTCTTATCTCCTGCTGACTTTGAGGCTCTTCTAGAGCAGGAACTGAGAGCTAAGGCAGAGCTGTAAACTGGCCGAGTGTTGAAGTTGTGCCCCAACACACAATCATAGTCCATCAACAAAGACTGGAGTGGTTTTGGTTCCAAGAGTTTAAGTAAATCTCTGTCCAATCACTAGTTGACTACTAAGCTAATGGAACAGTGAATCCAGGAGCCAAACACAAAGGTAGAGAGGATGTGTAGTAATCAAGATATTAGGGTAAAAATAGATGAATAAGTCAATGGAACGGAATAGAAGTCCAGAACTAGACCTTACGCACACATGGTTATTTGGTTTCTGAGAAAGTTACCATAGGAGATGGAGAAGACTGAGTGACAAACGTTCCTAGGAAGCGCTCGGGGGTGATGAAAACCTTCCATATCTTCCTTTTGTTCATGGTTACACAACAACTTATATTTCCAAAACTCATCGCATTGTACTGAAAATTGGTAGGTTTTATTATTTGTGAATTATACCTAGATAAAATGGGCTACAAAACATGAAAAGCAATAAATATACTAAAATTGAAAATTTTCCAACTGTAGAAATTTGAATTTTGAGTAATATATCTATAAAGCAACATGTTGTCTACATTTATTAATTTTCTTAATGTTGTATGTAAATGTATTATAAAAATTAAGACAAATTTTAAAAATTAGTTTCTAAAAAGAATACAGGATTAATGGGGATAAGTAACTATCTAGAATTAAAATCTCAAGTTATTCGAAGACAGCATGGGAGACATTAGAGAATTTATAAAAGCATGTTAAATGCCTTGTTTAGAGTAGGGAGGTGTATAGAGAGATTAAACATATGTAAGAAAATTAACCCCTAGAAGGAAAGAGATGAGAAGCATGACTACAAAACTCCTGAGGGGAAAAAAAAAGCAAAGGCAAGCAATTTATGTAAAGATAAAAAACTAGTTATAATATATCCAAATGCTTTATATTTTAAGTGGAATAAATAAATACATAAGTACATTTTAATGGGAAAAATAGTCTAAAAATTGTGTATCTACATTACTACAGATATAATAAGTGTGGGGATATGTGTATGTGCCTGTGTATGTGTGGGTACAGAGTAAATATTAAAGTAGCAGGAGTAATACCTGGTTATCTCTAGGTTATTATAAACAGTTTTATCTTTTTTTTCCTTTAGTGTGATATCTATGATTTCTAAATATTCTTCAATAATTATAGGTCTGCATGGGACTATCAGGCAAGATTTGGCTTCCCAATATTTTCATTGAGTCTGCCCAGCAAGGCAAGGGCTAGCCCACCCCTTCAGAGTCCAGTAATTCCTTCCACCTCTGTAGGTTAAGGCACCTGGGATTTCAACCGTTAGGTCACTCCCCTCAGTCTGCAGTTTGTGTGAGAGCATAGGTGACACAGTAACACACCATGACAGCCAGGGAACCAAGCAGAAATCCAGTTGACAATGAAATGCCTACCCCAGGAAACATCCCCGGGGCACTTTAAATACAAATGGAAACAAAGTGCACACAAATCACACAGAACTGCAGCCCCTTGCAGAGAGCTGGAGCCACGTGGACACTCCATGAGCCCCTATTGGATAGCAAAGAATATTACCAGGTTTATTGTTCACACTAACATAACAGGCACACGGCAGACCTGGATGTTTCCATCTTGAAACAGCTCTGGGGTTGTTGCTTTTGGCAGAACGACCTTATCAACCTGTAACCTTAGTGGTTGGAAGAGGATGAAAATCACAAAGGAACGTGAAGGTGGCCATGGCCTTGGTGTCATTTTGCTGTCACTTCTAAGATAGTTTCTTCTCAATTCACAATAAAGAGCTGGCAAAATGGATCATCTGGAAAAAAAAGAATTAGATGACTTTGATCTTTGCCTCCCTGCAATAGTTCTTCAGGGGCACAAGGCATTCAGCAACGACCACTGTCATTTTCCCCTTCTCAGCAATGACAGCCACATCAACTTCAGTTATGTGGTTATGTAGTTACACAAAATCAATTGTTCAATACCATAATTATCAGCTATTCTGAAGCAATTGAATTTATTGATGAGAGTCAGCAAGGCCGATGCATATATCTGGGAGACAAGCGTGAGTGGCTAACCATTCAGTGAACACACTTGGGCCTCTGCAATTTTCGCTGTGACAAATTGTCGACCGCAGATAGATTTGCTGACCAGTCTGCCATCATACTGTTCTGCTAGGGCAATTCCACTGCAGGCGACAGTGGCTGTTACTAAAACTTGCATGGGGAAAATGAAAGTAAATATGGCCAGGGGAAGGCAGAGCATGTTTTCAGATCAATAATCGGCACTTGTGCAAGTGAAGCTGGAATATAGAGAATGAGCCACTCTGATTTGTTTTTATTAAGGTGAAGTGGGTTTTATTGCAGCTGTTATGATCAACTGAAGGTGAAAAGGAGAGGGAAATCTACACAGAAAAGAGGAAGGTGTCCTCTCAAGGGCAGCTAGAAATCTATCACGTCAGCCTAACCGCACCTGACACATGGGATCCCGGTGATTCTTTAACCAAAAGGGTTTCCATCTGGATACCAGCAGTGGAAACAGTGCATGGTTTTGTTAGCTTCACAATTGCTGAAACTTCCCTGTAATTTCTCATTCCCATAATCTTATTTACAAGTGTTGGGTACAACACCAAAGTGAAGAATTTTACGGCTGAAGTTGGAATCATAATCACATGTTTTCTACTCAAGTTCGGTATAATTATGCACAACTCTGCCTGTGGGGAAAAGGAAGTGGATCTGTAAACAAACGATCCAGATTCATGACGTGAAATTGAAAAGCAGATGGGAAATGTATGATTATTTCCACAGACATGTCAGTGAGGTACCCAGAATGTGCCTATGTGACTACATTCACTCTCCTTCAACAGTTGTGCCGTCTCGGCTTTCACTTGTTTGCAGAGGGGGTAAGTGGTTGTGTCAGCAGCAGCCCGTGCAGTAAAGCCTCCCTCATTAAGTCCATCGTCAGGTATCTGAAGTTTCCTGAGTTCAGCAGCACTTTGTTTCTGACACTCTCTTTCCATCCTGGAACGCCTTGCTTTGTGGCATGGCTGAATCACTGTTTGTGCTGCTGCCCCACACTGAGAATGCGCCTCACTGTGTGTCCACCTGCCTCTACCCTGCCTCACCTGGGGGCCCTGCTCCTTCCACTTGCCTCCAAGTGACTCTTCGTAGGCTCCTCAATCAGAACTTCTCTTCCACCCCCCTGCCCTCACATGGACCTTTGTCCTTGAACCTAACCCAGTATTCACTCTAAGGTCCTGCAGTCATTGTAAGTGACTTCAACATACCCCAGAGGACCAACCACTATTCCCATCACCTTCCACTTCGGTACCTCATTCCCATGCTTGGTCTTAATGTCAGCATCATTTCCATCAATAGCAAGTACAACCTGTCAATGCATCCCACTCTCTAAATGCTTTTAGTACTCTTCCAGCTCTTACTCTGATCCTCCCAGTCCAACTCTCCTTTCACCCTACACGAATGGTGAATCTACACCCCCTCCCCCTGTCCCACCACCATTTTACTATCCTTTTGCTTCCTGAATCTGTATCCAATCCGTGACTGCCATGAACTACAGACATACATTTATGAATACCTACGAGACATCTCTATTTGGGTGTCTAAAAAGTTACCACAGACTGAACGTCTTAAACTGAGGTCTTGATTTTTATCTCCCAAATTTATTTTCCCAGTGTTCCCCATTTCAGTAAATGTCACCACCATCAAGGAAGTTATTCAAACTAAGACCCCCAAATTGCCATGTTTATTTTTTGTCTTTGTAACATATCCTTCATGTAGTCCTTCAGCAAGTACTGTAGACCCAGCTTTCAAAGTATCACTCTTCACCATATCCAACTTCTAAAGCTTCAGTTAGCTCTTGCTTAGAATAATGCATCATCTCCTAATTGTTTTCTGTTTCCTTTCTGTCTCCCAAAGTCCATGCTCCACACACCAGCCAGAGTGATCTCAGTGCTTAGTTTAAATCACATCACCCACCACTGTCTCTCCACTGTACAGCCATTGTGGAAGGCTTAATCTCTTGCTGACCTCATCTCCTCCTCCCTCTCTCTCACTTAATATATTCTAGCCACACAGGCTACTTTTCTGTTCCTTGAATACATCATTTTCTGTCAGGTCTCAAGGTCTTTGCACATGTCTTCCCCTCTGCCTGGAGTCCTCTTACACCCACATACTAGTTAGATGGTCTTCCTGTCATCACTGAGATTTTAGATCAAATAAGATCAATGTAGAGAGATATTGCTTAACACAATAAGGTAGCCCCCATTTCCCTAGACACTCCTTCTTTCAACTCTCAATTTAGTGTGTTTGTGATACTTCATGATATAAAAATGTGTTCTTGCAATAAATCTGTCTCACCATCCCCACCCACCAAACTCAATAAAAGGTCCATGCGGTCAGGAACTTGGGACATATAACTTGCTCTATGTCTCTTAGACAGGGGACAGGGCTGAACATAAAGCAAATTCTCAATAAGTATTTGTTCAAGATGAAGTCGATAAAATTACATTGAGAAATGGGCTGCAATTTAATTTTGTACTAATAAAGGTGAAAGAGTTGTTTCCAGAGCAATGAAATCTGTAAGCAACATTTCAAAGAGAGTGTTTGGCTATGTCATAGAACAAAGCTCTCAAACACATCAGAAGCACTTACTTTCATACCAACTTTGTGATTGTCTAAGGGGTGTCCAACCTGCGGCCCAGGATGGCTGTGAATTTGGCCCAACACAAAATCAGAAATTTACTTAAAACATTATGAGATTTTTTGTGTGTGTGTGATTAGGTATCTCAATGTATTTAATGTGTGGCCCAAGACAACTGTTTTTCTTCCAGTTGTCACAAAGATGCCAAAAGGGTGGATAGCCCTGATTCAATTTTATAGCTATATATATATATATATATATATATATATATATATTTATTTATTTATTTATTTATTTATTTATTTATTTCTGTGTTAGGTTAGGACAGCTGCCCAGAAACATGTTGGTATAAGTTCTTTTTTAAAAAAAAATGTATTTATTTATTTTTGGAGAGGGAAAGAAAGGGAGAAAAAGAGGGAGAGAAACATCAATGTGTGGTTGCCTCTTCAGCGCCCCCTATTGGGGACCTGGCCCACAACCCAGGCATGTACCCTGTGTGGGAATCAAACCGGCGACCCTTTGGTTCTCAGGCCAGTGCTCAATCCACTGAACCACACCAGCCAGGGCTGTTGGTGTAATTTCTGACAGACCACAACACAGAGTAAGCATAGTGATGTTTATTATTGTTTTAAAAGGGCCCACAGTTCAGACATTTTACTAATTATTCCAAACCGGAACCATGATCTTTGGGCTGTATACCAAAGTGACAAGGTTTATTTTATGTAATCAACAAGGGAAATGTTAAAAGAACATTTTAAGGACGCACATTCCATGAAGTTGGTCAAGAATAGCACAACAAATATTAGTCAGCAGCAACCACAGTTTTAATCACTGTCATTTTTTAAACACATGTCTGTAGAGACATGAGAAAATGACTGATGAATGGTTGGAAATCATTAGCTAGCACTTGATAGAGCTTGACTGGAGCTGTGCACAGACTGCAATTGTACTGTCTCTCTAATCATTGTTTAAATTCACTCTGTGCCAAGTGTGTTTAGGTAGTACTAGGACATGCTTGACAGTATTCCTTTTGTTTGGAACCTGAAGAAAATGTGAAAACGTTGGGCAGAAGGCAATTGCCATTTACAATCAGAAAGATTAGCTCTTGTTAAAAATTATATCCCATTAAAAATAGGATCAAGCTCCCATTTAGTGTCCCCCTCCTCCTTCTGTGATTCCCTGACTCTGACTACTACTCACCACTGTCAGGTCACCCAGCCTGAAACCTTGGTGTCATCAGAACTGAACTCCCTCCCTCCTGTTGCCTCTTAAGCTCAGACTTCTTCCACTGCATTGGTTCTGGCCTGTCTTTTTATTCTAGCATTGCAGAAATCACCTAATTAAATCACCTCCCTGCCTGCTGTACCCAATTCTCTCTATCCCCAGTGCTGAGGAATGAAGAGTGGGGGAGAGGGAGGGTTGCAGAGAGACAGGACTAAATCCCTAAAGGCATGCCCAGGAATTGGCTAATGCCCCCACAGCCTCACTAAAACTATAAGGTACAAGGACCCAGTGAAGACCCTTGCTCTTGCCCTGTGAAATTCATCATTGGATGATCAGACCATCCAGATCCAGTAAGGCCCATTGAAGAAAAACTTTATAACATGCCATCCTCACACCTGTGGGAGATTAGGTACCACTCCCCTATGTTCCCTTAGCACATAGGCACAGCTTTGTAGGTACCTGACTGCTACATATATGGAGCTTATGAAATTAAAGCTCTGTCTGACCCACTTGAACCTCCAACACCAGTTATTTACTTTGTCATCATTTTACCCTTTGTATTCATACAAATTACAATGTCTAATACATAATGGGAGTATGCACAAGCACAAGTCCTATTATAAGCACATAATAATTCTTTGGTTAACCAATTAATTAGGTTTTGCATGATTGATTAATTAGCCAGGTTGTTCATGGGGCTTGAGGAGATGGCCTTAAGGACTTAATAACTTATTTTTCGAGTATAGAGATGTGACATCAAGAGTTCCAAAAAGAACTCGGGCAGCTGATGATTTCAGTGCCTATTGTGGGAGAAGAACATTAGTTGCTAAATGCTTCATTTTTATACATCAAGAAATATGTGCTAAGCCTACATAGAAGTAAGGCCTTAATTCTCTGCATTTGTACTATGCTCCTTCAGAGTCCTGTGGAGGTGCTTTATGCCTGGACTCTGACTCAAGTCCCTGAATGTTTCATGTCCTTGAAAATTCCAGCTTCCGTAATGAACCAGCAGAAGGAGATATTGCTTTCCTCATACCCTCACCATTTCCACCCATGGCTCTTTTCTGAAACATTTATTAAACACACCCTGCACGACAGGCACTGTGGGCAGCCCTTAGATGCACTTAGTCATCACAACATTCCCACGAGGAAGGTTTTATTATCGTCCAGATTTGACAGACAAAGAAACTGAGGTTTAGGAAAACTGAATAATTTGCCAAAGCCACAAAGCTAGGTAAGTGCAGAGCAGGAATTCGAAACCAGTTTTGTCTAATCCCTAAGCCACGTCTTAAGCACCAGGATGTTCCATTACCTCACCAATGCTGAAGGTAAATATAGAAAAGAGCAGTACTTTCAGGGAGTTCCTGAGTCATCAGTCAGACAAGGGCTAACTCCTGTGCTAACTAGAGGAGAACAGGGTGATCGCTACACTAGGTTGGTCAACAGCGAGTCATACACACGTCCCTCACGTTTGCCTTGAACACGTATCTGTGTGCGGTGGGAACAAAATCAGTAAGACGTGGTACTTGCTTTGGAGAGTGCGTGAATGTAAAAAGGAGATAAAAATATGTTTAGAATTCTCAGGAAATACAGGAACAAACATTCATTCTAGTCTGGATTCCAGAAAGACTTCCTGGAGAAGTCAATGCTAGAAGTGAAATATCAGAAGAAAAGTAGGAAAGGGTTTCCAGGCTAAAGGAACAGGATGTATAAAAACTCAGAGGACTGAAATCATGTAATGGGTACAAAACCTGAAAATACTTGGGTGTTGCTCAACTGCAACAAGTGGAAATCAGGAAGTAAGCAGATGAATAAAATGACCCTATGCTCAGGTTTTTCTGGGATGGTAAAGTTTAAACCTGGATTTACATCTAAGTTAAGTGTGCATAGCCCTCAAAACTATCCTGGTTTGGGTAATAATCTATACGGCCACCTTGCAGATGAGGCTACAGGGCGACATAGAAGCCAGAACAGAAAGAGTCACTTATTTCATGAGAAGTTTTCAAAAGTATACAAGGTTTACCACAAATACAAGGTGATTTTAGGGAATACACAAACTTTAAAAAATTTTAATAGTTGTCTATGTAAGAAATATGCAAACTTGTACAGAATTTTTGTTGGAGTTTACTTGAGCCCAAATTGACAATTGCCAGGAAGCAAGGCCTCGAATGTTCTGGAGGACAGTTCCGACATTTTTTTTTATGCATTTGAAATTAAGGAGGAAGCATAAGGAAGATTACATGAAGGTGGGAGAAATCAAGTCAGGGATTGGATTACAGGATAATTAACAAAATTATGTTCTTTTTTAGGGTGTGTTAACCTAGATGCACAGAAACAATGGACAGGGCTCGCTTAAGGCAAAAATTGGCCTTTTACTAAAGAAGTTGTAGGCCTGGGGCATGACTACCCACCATTACCTGCCCGGTTAGGAATGTTTGATTAGATCATCCTGAGAGGTTACTTCCCATAGAACCCCTTTTGCTTCCACATAGTTATATACATATGTTAATGTCTACTGGTGGGGGGAACATAGCTAGCACATCAAACTCATGATTTCATGGATATTATTGCCTTGGATAGACTGCCATAGTTACTGTTCTGGTGACCCATCCTACCTGGACTCCATGTACTCAGGCCCAGTGTTCTGGCAGGGATGTTCCAGACCTTGAATAACTGAAATTTCTCTTACAACTCTTTGGAAGGTTGGAAAGGACACACAGCATGGGTTGGGTGTATGGATTCTCATACATTGAATGGTATGGGTATCAATGTATTCTTTTCAGCAGTACACGAGATACTAGTTTCAGTGGTGTAAGACTATAGCGACAATATAAAAGGACTATGGAAATGGCTGAAATGTAGGAAGCACTGCAGTAGGAGACAGGGAGATGATGAAGGGCTTCAGGCGAGGGGGTTCCATGGGAATATTCTTATTTTACTCTCCTGCTTAAAGCTTTTCACATTGGTCCTTGGTTGGAGTTTAGGAAGCAACATTGAAAGAAGAAAATCTAGGAAGAGCAAAATTATTTTTGTAATCCAAATAAATCATTGTGAAGATAAAACTAAAAGGTGGGGGGATAGAGAAAAGACAATTTTTGAGATACTATTTTGGAGCTAAAAATCAATATTTGATGATCCAGCATACATGGGATAGAAAAAAGAAGTCTAGTTTGACTCCTAGGTCTCCGCCTATGGCAATTAGAAAGTAGTTCTACAAACCAAGACCAGGACTATAGGTGAAGTAGCAGGTTTGAAGCAGAAGACAGTGAATTGACCAGTTCTTCAGCCACAGCATGACCGCATGGAAGAGGGAGGTAGATGAGATGTTCAGAAAAGAGCATTGAATTCAGATTAAGAAGAACTTGGTTCAAAATTTAGTTTTGTTATTTATTTCTGAAAATGTGCATAATACATTAGTCAGCTGTGAGAATTACATAAAAGGTTATGTGTGAAATCACTTTGTAAATTGCGAAGTGTCAGTTGTTATTTTGAAGTAAATAAGCAGACGTGATAATGAATTCTAAGAGTTTAAAGATTATAAAGCTCAAAGGCACACTTAAAGAAGTGGACCACATGGTCTGTTCTTACTGGGCTGCGCTCAAGCCACCTCCCACAGATGAGAGTCTCTCTCTCTTTTTTTTTGAGACTCTCTTATTTTTAGAAATCCCTAGAGAAGGAAACTTGATGCACTCATTTAAGAGTTCTAAAACCTTCACTATTTATCAATATTGAGTCTAATTTTATTGTGCTTCAACTCCTTTTGTTCTATATCCTTGGGTCCTTTACATTATTGAAAAACCCTTCCTGAGGGCTTTCACTCTTGTCTCCAGTACACTAAATGATGCCTTACCTATTAAGCTATCTGTTCAGCTATTGAATGTATATATTTCTCAGAACAACCAGCTTAAAGAAATAACAATTCCTCACCTCCTTAAATCCTTTTTTTGGAAAAAAGAAAGGTTTATTGTGTAGTACTTATTTTCAAGCCTAAACATCAAGATTTGCCATTTATAATTTACCTGAGATTAGATCAGTTACAAGCCACCTTAACCTTAGTTTCTTAATCTATCAAGTGGGTCTAATAAGGGCTTGGTAATGATGAACTCCTTTAACTTGACCTTATCTGGGAAGCACTTTATCTGCCCTTTCATTCTAAATGATAGCTTTGCTGGATAGAGTTATCTTGGATGTAGGTCCTTGCCTTTCATGAATTCGAATACTTCTTTCCAACCCCTTCATGACTACAAGGTTTCTTTTGAGAAATCAGCTGACAGTCTTATGGGCACTCCTTTGTAGGTAATTGTCTCCTTTCTCTTGCTACTTTTAAGATTCTCTCCTTATCTTTAATCTTGGGTAGCTTAATTCTGATATGTCTTGGTGTGTTCCTCCTTTGGTCCAGTTAGGATTCTCTGAGCTTCGTGGACTTTCATGTCTAGTTCCTTCTCCAGATTAAGGGATTTATCTACAAAAAAGAAGATCAAAACTGTGAATAATAAAAAGACAACAAATGTACGATATTAACAACTGAACTTAAAAAACAAAAACAAAGCAAACAACTAGAACAGGAACGGAATTACAGAAATGGAGATCACATGGAGGGTTCACAGTGGGGAGGGGGAAGGGGAAGAATAGGGGAAAAGGTACAGGGAATAAGTATCATAAATGGTAGATATAAAATAGACAGGGGAGGTTAAGAATAGTTTAGGAAATGGAGAAGCCAGAGAACTTATATGTATGACCCTTGGACATGAACTAAGTGGGGGAAAATGCTGGTGGAATGGCGGTGCAAGGTGGAGGGGGATAAAGAAGAGAAAAAAAATGGGACAACTGTAATAGCATAATCAATAAAATACATGTAAACAACCAAAAAAAGTGGGTCTAGTGATGCTGGCTCTCACTCTCTCACAGGTGAGGAGTGGAGCTGTGGTGATTAGCAGGACTGAGCAAGAGGGGTGATGTGACTGAAAGCACTTTACAGTGTACAAGCCTACAATGCTTAAGAAACGTTCACCACGTGTTCTTACTTTAGTCCTCTACAGCCCCATCAGGCACATTTGCACATGTAATGTAACCATATCAGAGACAGGAAAAAGCAGGCATGAAATGGTCAAGTCTCAAGCTCGAGATTCTAAAACCAATTGGTGATGGTGTCAAATCCTGTGTTTATTTTTACTCATTCATTCACTCCTTAAATGTGTTCTGCTTGAGGAAAAAGTGAGGAAGAAAAATATACATCCTGACCTTCCCCACCAGATCTGACACTCTAATAGGAGAAAAGAATAGATAAGGCCTTTGAGACTGGACTAATTTTCACCCCATTACTGCTTCACCAAAATTTGTCAGAATCCAGCTATCTGTTTGCTTCATATATTGAATCTTGAAAAAAACCCTCTGATGAATCATTTGGAGTAAAAGTTTTTGATGAATTTAGAAATAAATTGTATCCCATGTGTTATTGCTCGAGGCAAACACAAATTGTCTAACTAATATCCATGCTGACAAAATGCTCCCTGTATTTCTTACCAACAGAATTGTGAAGATGTTTGAAAAAACAACAAAAAATACTCATCTCCCCGCTTCTTTTGCTGTTAATGGTGGCTAGTTGGTCCTGTTTTAACTAAAGATGTGGAAGTAAAATCTTCTTAGTTAAGATTTTAGAAAAATTATTGTTCTCCTAATAAAAAGGGACAGACTCAGCTGGCATCTCTCTCTTGTCCTTTATCTACCCTCCCTTACTGTACCCTACCCCCTGATTCTTCATGAGATTGGATAAAATGCTTGGACAAGAAAAAGCTGTTTTATGAGCATAAGAAAGAAACTTAAACAGTAGGTGAAGCCTGGGTCCTGATGACATCATGTAGCCAATGTACAGCTCTAGAGTCCCTGCCTCCAAACTCCAGTCTATAAGGAAAAGAAAACCGTATTGTGTTAACCCCCTAAGGTCAACTTTCTCTTAAACGCATCCAAAAACAATTACCAATAATATGTAGCCCTTGTTTTATTAGCAATGAAGGACACCAACCAGCATTCTTTGACATAAAAGAACATAATGTCACAGAGTAGCCTAGACTTGGGTTTCCTTTCTCTACCATCTTAGCAATTTGGAAGCATCAAATGAGAGTAATCTATGACAACAAATGTTCTTAAATGAGTTTTTTAAATTTTCTATTCACATGGCTCCTAGAGCACAATTTTAACAACTGTAGATATCTCTAGGGTGGTTGCATGGTGTCTGCTCAGAATTGTCCCCTGAGTGTCTTCACCCTATTTGG
This sequence comes from Desmodus rotundus, assembly GCF_022682495.2. Taxonomy (NCBI): domain Eukaryota; kingdom Metazoa; phylum Chordata; class Mammalia; order Chiroptera; family Phyllostomidae; genus Desmodus; species Desmodus rotundus. The sequence continues at coordinate 54,700,986 of NC_071389.1, forward strand.
GTCATATTCCACTGCTATGATACAGAGAGTTTGTATACTTCCATGTAGGAGATGTATGCAAGATATTAGAGACACAGTATGTTAGAACAGATGTCTATATAGTCTGATGATGGGGATGCAAAACATATTCTCCTCAAGACTAGTCTGTTTACATGGGTTCTAGATTCACACCGTCTCTATACAAACACCAGCAATATTTAACATCTTTGTCCTACTGACATCCAGTGCAAAAGGTATAGAGGAATCCCACAAATAAAGAAATGAAGGCTTCAAGATTCTCACCACATTTTCTGATAGCCACAGATCCTCTGGGATCTGGAAGGCTTTGTCAGTGGGCCCCAACAGGTATGATTACAGCAGTGTGAGCTGGTTGTGTCCTGCTGCCTCAGGCGGTCCTAGACAGTTAGCCATAACACCTTTCTCTGATAAGGCCAGCTTAGAGTAATAGCTCGGACCCTAGTCAGAAATAGCAGGACATACAGAGACTGGGCTTCTAGTTTTATCAGTGATAACCAGGTATGTACACATTGTACTGACTATTCAAAGGGGCCAGATATTTAAGAGCTGTAGACATCAGATGAAACCAACTAATTCTGTAGACTTTTAAATGTATATACCTAAAAGCCAATCACACATTGCATTTCAAAAATAGCAGTGGCACCAAAGTTCAAATTGAAAAATTAAGTTCCGGTTGCAACAGCTGGTTTGTACCAAGACTTAAAAAGGTTTTTTTTACTCTCTCAGGGTTCAGTTTGATGAGAAGAAAAAATAAAGGAGGAGAATCTCTGTGCCTTCTTACCAAGACATCACCTAATAAAAATTAAACAATATTGAATAAACCTGCTACAATTTTCCAATGAAATAAGGAGTCATTACTTTAAAATCAGAAAAAGTTCTTTTTATTCTTTCAACAAATATTTATTATATGCTAACTTTATTGGCCTGCTGCAGGTAATTATATTAACTAATTATATATTTCCCTGTGCACATAAAGGTTTTACACCATGCAGATCCATGTGGCAAATTTTGACCCTAGCCTGAACTTCTCAGCCAGCCAGCCTGCTTCTTGGCCACTTTCCTCCTCCTACACCTTTCTTTCCCTTTTCTCCTACACTTCTGCTGCCAAACATCTTTCAAATGCAGACAGCATGCAGAAATTTTACTGTTAGCTTAAGCAAAGCAAATAAGACATAAATCCTCTGACAAAGAAGTCATACAGTGAATTCTAAAGCCCAGTTTATATGCAGTTTTTAAAAGATCTGCTGTTTGGTATGACTCATGACACTGTTCTACCTCCATTAACTCAGAGTTAATTATGCGATGTCGTCTCTTCACCGCCTGAGATTCCGGAGTTGAATCCAGCGTTCTAAGATGCCCTGCCTCTCTTTGCTGTGGTCCGCAACCACCATTATTACACTGAACCACACAAAAACTCACCTCAGATCATTGTGACCCCCACCCTCAATCCAACCAGAAGTTTGGTGCTTATATAGGATCCAGGAGGGTTTACTAGAGTTCCCAAGTTACAGGCAACTTCCTGGATCATTGCATCCACATGTAAGTATGAAATTTTACAAAAACCTTAGGTGAAAAGATGGTAGAGCAGCTCTGAAAATGACATTGTAAGGGCTCAAATTAATCTCTGGAGGTCGAACATTCATAACTGAAAGCTCTTGCCAGGAAATTCTTTTAGTCCGTTTAAGCTTCATTGGCTTTCCAAGTCTCCCTGTCATTGAGATGTACCTGTTCGAATGTCTGGAGTTAATTTTCCTAGGCAGTTGTCTTCACAAACTTTTTCTTTCTACTGTTTCTTTCTTCTTTCCTTCCTTCCTTCCTTCCTTATTTTCTTTTTTTGTTTTTCTTGTTCTTCTAATCTCCAATTTCTTCCAGTCTCATGGCTTTCTTTGTCCCAAATGACATTTGCTAGGATTTTCAATTTAAGTCCAAAGGTAAATTTAATTTCCTGGTTGCTAATGGAAAGCACACAAAGCTACCAGAATGTCTCTAACATGTAAGTCTGGTCAATAACTTTGTTGCAGAAAATTCTTCCACTGCCTTTGTTATGCACTCAGAATAAAATCAAACTTCCTCATCAAGGCCTTCATTTATTTATTCAATCAAAAAAATATGGTTTTACTGAGAGACCCTGTGTACCAGGCATGGCTCCAGTACATAGAGATTCATATTAAATAAGATATCATATACCGTCATGGAATTTACATCTAGTGTGAGAGAGTGAGACAATAAAAAAGAAGTGACTGATACAACTTCTGATATAAACTAGGAAGAAAATAAAGAAGGAGAAGAGGAGAGAGCGACTGGGGGAGGGGACTCTTTAGTTAATATGCTTAAGGCAGGTCTCTCTTTGGAGGTGGCATTTGACCTGATACCCAGATTCATAAACTCTTAAGATCAAGGTGTTAGTTTAAAAATGAATGTAACATTTTCTAGAGAAATATTTACTTCCAGTTGATAACTAGCTTTAAGAAATTTGGGGATAATCAACTCACTTGACATTACTGATAGTCATACTCCTCTCCACCAATTGCAAGGGTCCTGCTGGGACAGGGTGTGCGTGTGTGTGTATATAGGGAAGGGTCCACTCTGTCTGAGTCATTGTGCTGGGTGCACATTGTTGATCATCAAGAAACCCTAAAAGGGCTAAATGGTAATGGAAAAAATACAATTAAAACATTTGTAAAGATATTAAAAAATAAGAAAAAAGACTAAAATAAACTTCATGAGCACAGAAACAAAAAAAGAAAGAAACCTATGGGACACATATTATTGTCACTATTTTACAATGAAACTGAAGTAAAGAAATGCCCTTTATATGTTTCTAAAAGGCTTTGTGCATTCATCACATCATAAGCATAGCTTTAAATGTTCGTGTTGTAGAGGATTACGTTGGCCCAAAACTCCCCCCAAATCCTTCAAAAAGCATTTAGGATAATCATACTGATAAAGTGTTGATTGGCAAGACAACAGAAAATCTAAGATAGTCAAATCTCTCCAGGAAGATCTAAGAAAAATAAATAAAGTGTTAGTTACTTATGAAATCCAGTTACACAAAATTTATTCCCTTATATATGTATTTTACTTTGTAAGAATTATTTTGAATAACCATCTAATCTTACCTCTTTCTATACTGCTCCCTTGTTTGTACTTGTGTGTCCTCTAAATTCATAGAACCTTATTGGGCTTGAAACCTGTACTTATCATGGGGCCTTGGGCAATGAGATCCTTCTCAGGTAGATAATGAGAACATCTAATATCTAAGTCCTCTTCCAAGTCTATAATGTTTGAAATGCTATAATCCCATTTTTGGTTCCTTTTAAATTCCAATAGTTATAGTTTTAGAGGACCTAGTGAATAGCCTTGTCTTTGTAATTTCAAATGAGATAAATAAAAGGAAAATTGGATAATAATAGCTAACATTTATTGAAGTCTTTTTAAGAATCATGTTTTAAGTCTCCACATGTAAAAATTGACCTATCCCTTACAACAAAACTAAGGTAGGTTATTATATTGATTTTACAGATGCAGAATCAAGGTATGGTTTTTTAATAGTCCAAAACCATTAAATAAAAGAGTTGAGATTTGATCTGCAGTAATCTGCTATCAGAAGCTATAGCTTTAATTATTACACAATACTATACTTAACAATTGGGCTATGAGGAAGAGGGGGTAGCTAGAATTGTTCAGGTTTTTCTTTTCTTTTCTTTCTTTCTTTCTTTTTTTCTTTTTGACCATGAACATGTACACTTCACTTAATTCCATTTTTAAATCATCACAACAATTAATTTCTTGTTTTTCATAGAGGATGGCTAGAGCAGAATTGGAGTCACTAAATCAGTAGATTGAGGGAAAGATGCACATTTCACAGCAGAGTTTTGTGAATTTAAGTCCCATGGGCAATAGCAGTGGTGAGCAACAGGTGAAAGTGGGAGGAGTATAATATTGTGCAATTTTTTCTTGTATTATATAACACGTTAGCTGTACTTTTGGAAAATAAATTAATTTATATATTTTTCAGGCTGCATTACTTGGCACTTGAATATTTAATAAATTCACCTGTTAGTTTTCTTGCTTTAAAGGATATGAATTTTTCCAGTTTCATTAAAAAAGAATGGACATACATCACTATATAAGATGAAAGTATAAAGCATGATGGTTTGATTTACATATATTGTGAAATGATTACAATAGGTTAAGCTAACATCCATCTCATATAGATAAAAATAAAAGAAAAAACGTTTCCAGCCAAGATGGAGGCATAGGTAGATATGCTTTGCTTCCTCTCACAACCTAAAGGACAACAACTAATTTAAAAACAAAAATCAACCAGAACTCCTAGAAAATTGAACTGTAATAAAGTCCAACAACCAAGAAGTTAAAGAAGAAACATTCATCCAGACTGGTAGGAGGGGCAGAGACAGGAAGCTGGGGTGGTGATGATGTGCAACAAGGCAGCAGCTGGTGGACCAGGCAGTCCCACGTTTGTGTGCAGATAATCTGGGAAGAACAAATGAGGAGTGAGACAAACCACACAGCCCAGAGTTCCAGTGTAGGACACTAAAACTTTAAAACCTCTGGCTGTAAAAATCTGTGGGGGTTGCAGTGGTGGGAGAAACTCCCAGTCTCACAGGAGAGTCGGTTGGAGCAGCCCACAGGACCCTAGAATGTACACAAGCCCACTCACCTGGCAATCAGCACCTGAAAAGGTACAATCCACTTGTGGGAAGCAAGGGAAGTGACTAAAAGCGAGGCAAGAGCCAAGCAAGAGGCATTGTTCCCTTACCCATTCCTCCCCCATGTACAGTGCCACAATGCAGCAGCAACATGGGTTGCCCTGCCCTGGTGAATACCTAAAGCTCCACCCCTCACAAGTAACAGGTGTGCCAAGACAAAGAAATATGGCCCAAATAAAAGAACATATCAAAACTCCAGAAAAAGAACTAAGCGATGAGGAGATAGCCAACCTATCAGATGCAGAGTTCAAAACACTGGTAATCAGGATGCTCACAGAAATGGTTGAGTGTGGTCACAAAATAAAGTAAGAAATGAAGGCTATATAAAGTGAAATAAAGAAAAATATACAGGGAAGCAACAGTGTAGAGAAGGAAACCGCAACTCAAGTCAACAATTTGGAACAAAAGGAAGAAAAAAACATTCAACCAGAACAAAATGAAGAAACAAAAAGTCAAAAAAAAAAAAATGAGGAGAGGCTTAGGAACTTCCGGGAGAACTTTAAATGTTCCAACATCCGAATCACAGGGGAGCCAGAAGGAGAATAGGAAGAACAAGAAATTGAAAACTTATTTGAAAAAGTAATGGAGAACTTCCTCCATCTGGTGAAGGAACTAGACGTGCAAGCCCAGGAAGCTCAGAGAGTCCCAAAGAAGTTGGATCCAAGGAAAAATGCACCAAGACACATCATATTTAAATTATCCTAAGATTAAAGATAAGGAGGGAATCTTAAATAAACAAGAGACAAAAAGAGAGTTACCTACAAAGGAGTTCCCATGAGACTGTCAGCTGATTTCTCAAAAGAAACCTTGCAGGCAAGTAGGGGCTGGAAAGAAGTAAAGTCATGAAAAGCAAAGACCTACAACCTAGACTACTCTATCCAGCCAAGCTATCATTTAGAATGGAAGGGCAGATAAAGTGCTTCCCAGATAAGGTCAGGTTAAAGGAGTTCATCATCACCAAGGCCTTATTATATGAAACGTTAAAGTGACTTACCTAAGAAAAATAAAAAAATCAAAACTATGAACAGTAAAGTAACAACTCACAAATATCAACAACTGAATCTAGGCACAAACAAACAAACAAAAAACTAAGCAAACAACTAGAAAGGGAACAGAATCATAGAAATGGAGATCACATGGAGAGTTATCAGCGGGGAGCGGGGGCAGAGAGTGGGGGGGAAAGATACAGTGAATAAGAAGCATAATTGGTAGGCCCTAAATAGATAGGGGGATGTTAAGAATAGTAGAGGAAATGGGGAAGCCTAAGAAATTATATGTATGACCCATGGACATGAACTAAGGGAGGGGGAATGCTGGAGGGAGGCAGATGCAGGGTAGAGGAGAATAAAGAAGAGGAAAGAAGGGGACAACTGTAACAGCATAATCAATAAAATATACTTTAAAAAAGAAAAAAGGAAAAAAATTTCTCCTTATGATGAGAACTCTTAGTATTTACTCTCTTAACTTTCCTGTATTATACAGCTGTGTTAGCTATAGTCATTATGTTGTACATTAGCTCTTTAGGATAAATGTGAATGTGTGGCTTGGAAATTATTTTACTCTGAGAATCTTTTGCAGGACCTCTCTCCACCAAAATAAATAGTATTATCTTTAGAGTATAGGACAAGTATATTATATAATGCTCCTTGGTTAGTCCTAATATACAGGTAAGAAAAGGGTGGCAATAGGATTTACATGTCTTTAAAACCAGAGCATTGGGAAGGGATTAAAACCACAACTCAAACTGCAAAGCAAATACGTGATAATGCCGATAATTAACTTCAGAGACATGGGGTTATAGGGAAAGGAGTTCGATTCACGTTCATTCTAAAATGAGCTAGATCTAAAGTTAATTTCAGGTTTAATGAGCAAAACTTAGTAAAGGTTTGTGCCCTAGATTCATTCCAAATGGCAGTGAAATATCACTGCTGGTACTATTTTATGTGTATATCCAATAATATTATGAAAATATTAGGCTGGTAGGCATGTGTATATAAGAAAAATTTAATATAGTTTTCTTTTGTACCCATAAAAGGAAAGACAATAATATAGAGCACATGTTGCTGATTCTAGGGACTACTTTTTTTTTTTTACTTTAACAGGAAGGGAAGGAAGCTTTGCTCCACCTTGCTGAAAAGAGGAATTGTATTGGGTCCACACAATAACTCACCAGCAGACCCAGTAGGCTTTGAGATGCGCACTATTATTGCTCAGTGAATACACTCTGATTGGAAATTCTTAGAGGAGGGATAACCGCCATTGCTCTGGCTGTTACTGACCAGTGGCCCAGGCTATTAACAGGTGAAACCTCAGAGGGAGTGCATCACTGCCTAAGTCTTGACCATAAAAGATACCTTTTGACTGTTCTCTCTAGTGTTTTTCAGAGTTCCACATCCCACTCTTAAGGGAAGGATTAGCTTATGTTGTTTTCTTTCAGCTATAAAGGTCTGGTGTATTTACAGCTTGCTCAAGTCCATTTTATAAATAGTCTTTACTATGTGCAAGGCATTTGGGATGAGGAATTAGCAGAAAGCTTCAAAGATGAATAAGAAAGATATAGTCTCTGCTCTCAAAAATCTGGTTTAAAAAACATGTAACTACAATACAAGGCAAAATGAAATTCATTCTAAACACATTTTAAGAGAGAAGCTATAGGAGGACAGAGTCTTGGAAATCCTTAAAATTTAGTATATCATGTAGATTTGGATGCACCAATCTGTTTAAAGCAACAGATAGCAGCTCTGGCTAATGTGAGCAGAAAATGGAATAAATAAAAGGGTACTGGGTAGCTCATGAAATTCTAGGAGAGCCCAGCATGCAGACTTTGCAGGCAAAAGTAGTGTACAAAATCACATAGTGCAGAGCTGGTCTGATGAAGACACCATCGTCACCAGAGACTGACACAGGTTCTACAACGTGTACTACCCACTCACGGACAGTGAACATAGCATCATAATCCTAGAACCACACTCCAAAGTCTCTGAAAACTGGATGTTGCTGCTGACACTCTCACCAGCTTGAAATCTGCACAGTCCCTGCCTCTCCATGTCACCAGCATCCAGCTGCAAGCCTGGAGTAGCTGTCACTCATTGCCAGGGTCTGAGTCATGTTCCTACACCATAAATTCAAGTGTCTGGGAAAACAATCCTGATGTTTTCAGTTTCCCTAGCAGACTCCAGTTCTTTATTATATGGTAGGGCGGGGAGTGATTCACAAACACATGAAAGGTATGCAGATGCTGGGAGGCCAAAATTCATTGCAGCAGTTTACCTACATGAAGCAAGCTACACTGGGCACCCAGTTTAAGGGGAGGGTCTGTAGTCAGTTCATTTTGGTTTGCATGTCCTCTTTCCTTTGTTCAGCAAGATAATGCTTTTTTTAATCACTCACTACCATCCTGTATTCCCTTTTGTCTTAGAGCATTTTGCAGTCTCCTAGGTGAGATAGTCAGAGCTGGTACTCCCAGGGTTTATTTAATTGCAGTATTTTTTATTTGTGCTCAGGATTATAAATAAGACCATATGGAAGGGAAAAATGCTTAATTGAAGGGAAAAATAGTAATCTTTTTAAATTATATTGTGGTTCGGAAGAAAAATAGATATTATTATAACATGTATTTTCAAAGAGACAGTTGGAGAGAACTCACAGAGGTGGATAGTTCATCTGACAACTGAAAGAACTTTGAAACCTAAGAGTACAGGTGACACAATCAGCTATTAGTTTCCTGACAATGAGCAATATTCAATACAAAATGTTTTGGGATGCAGAATGATTTCAGGCAGTGGAAAATATAACAAAATGGAAACCCTCTTCCAGTCATTTAATAGGATAATATAGAACAGGTTTTCCTAAGGGGCTCTGATTCATTAGTAGACACTCCCTTGATTTCCTCTGATCATTAAATAGAAAACTTTTGGTAACTAACAAGAACTTTAAATCAAATAATTACGCAACACAAATGACTATATAGAAGATATAAGGCATTCCCTCTGAATTTCAGACTCATGTATCCAAATGTCTACTAGAAGCCCACTTACAACCCTCAAGTACATAACACTCAATACCCCTCAACTGAATTATATTATCTACTCGCCAACCCCTGTACCCTTTTTAATATTTCCTGCTAAGTTAGTGGTGCCTCCATATTCCCAGGCAACCAACCAGGAACTAGAATGTCACCAGCATGTCTTCCCCACCTAAACTCCTACATCTAAGTCATTACAATATTACTCAAATTTTACATTGTAAATATGTTTTCAATCTGTCTGCTTCTCTCTATGAGCACAATCACTCCATCTGAAGTGCTAGTCATCTCTGCCAGGAATCACAGCCATGCACTCATACTTGCCCCTCTAGCTCTGGACCTTCTGCCTGCAGAACCATCCTCCAGGCAAGAGTCAGAAGGGCCTTCTGAAAAGTCCTCTGGGCTCCTCATTGCACAGATGTTTTGCATTCAGATGCATCTGGTTTTGAATTCTGACTTTGCCCCTTTTTAGTAAATTGGTCTTGGGAAAGTCACTCAATCTCTCTAAGCCTCAGTATCCTCATTTCAAGATGGAAAATAATCCCTTTTTAAATGAAGATTACTCTAAGAATTAAATGGTGAAAATGTGTTCGAAAGGGTCCAGCACAGATGCCAGCATAAAGTAAACCCTTTTGTGAAATTTTCTGTAATCATTAGCAAGAAATAAAGTATTTTTGTATAGATTTTTCATCAAAGGAGGATTTCAATAAAAAGCAGATTCCTTTTTTAAAATTAAGAAAGTGAAAGGACAATGAATAAAACATTATTTGCATGCTCTACAGAGTACCACGTAATAAATGATGCCCTTGGAATCTCCCAAGGGCAAAAGGGGTTGTTTACTTCTCCGTGGAAACAATGTCAATGCAAAACAAAAAATTTTTTTAATCCACCAAGACACATGAGGAGTGACAGCAGCAACAGATGCAGCACCATTAAATGTTTTACAGGTATTCATTCATTTATACATTCATCAAACATTTATTAAGTACCTAACATGTGCTCTGTGCTTCTTGCTGGGAATACCAAGAATAGAATTCAAAGTATACTCTTAAAGGAGCTGATAGTTTAGTGAGCACATTGTAAGTTAAAGTGCTTTATGTGATAATAGAAATATGCACATCCTTTGAGATCTGTAAGACCTCCATTGCAAAGGGAAGAAACTAAAAAGAGTGACAAGAGTAAGAAGAAAAGGAAGGGGAAGGAAAGGTCATTTGAGACAGAACAACACATTGACAGACACAACTTCCATATATAGAGAGGTCCTGACTGATGAGTCAGTGGTGGAGGTAGCTTTTGTGTCTGGTTGTGACAGGCCCTTGCTTTGCCCTGGGACACCAACATGGGACAATATTGAGGACTATTGCCTTCAGATCTTGGCCTCATCTGAGGTGACTCCTTGATCATTGGTCTCTCTAGAATCCAAGTTTAATTCATTCAAAAGACATTCACCCCTTCTTTACCAAAATGCACAAGAGGGAGTTGAATCAGTCCTTCTCCTGCTACTCTGTCTATCCACTTCCACCTGACCATATGCTCCTAGAGATGCAGTGGCTGATGGCTCGTTGCAAGAAAAGCAGAGGGAAGGAAGGAAGAAATGCAAGGCCATATTTTAATCAATTGAGTTATATGCTTATGCCAAACAAAGATTTTCCAGAATCTCAGTGCCTCAAAGGAAAGGCCACAAAAGACTCTCATTCATCTCTAATTCTCTGTCTCTCTCTCTTTCTCCCTCTCCTATTCTTTTTTCTCCATATCATTCCTTCATATCTCTGTTCAATCACCTAAATTATTGTTCAGGAAAACTAAACTCCTCCCCCCAAATCCCTCTTCTCTATGTTCCTGCCTAAGATACTCACAGCATTCTCCTCAGCCCAGTCATTGAGGTCCCCAGAATAAAAGCAGAAATGGGTTTCCCCAATTCTAATTTCATCTCTTTTTCCACAAGACCTACAGGTCTTCTGACTTCCTTACTAATATTGAAGTCATCTAGTAACTTGGGCAACTGGTTTGAGGAAAAAAGACAGGAAATAAAGAAATCTGAAGGGAGGATAATAAGCCCTCAATTTGGCCATGTTAAGTTTGAGGGATCTCTGAATGGAGGAGTGCGGTAGACTGTTAGAGACATGGATCTGCCTCTTGGTAGAAAACTCCAAGAGATAAAGACCTAGGAGAGACCTCACCAGGTACATGAAAGTCAAAATCACCAAAATTGATGAGATTCCCCAAAAGCAAGATGGAGATCAGGGAAGAAAAAGGACCAAAAACAAAACTTTAAAGTCCAAGATGAATGAAGAAGATCAAGTGCAAGTGAAAGAATGCATGGTCAGAGAAACAGTAGGACCAGAAAGTATGGTGTCACAGAAGCTAAGAGATGAGGAGCATTCAAATTTGTTCATTCAACCCAACACTGATAAGACAGCTACTATATCCCAAGTACTATTATAGATGCTGAAATTTACCTGAAAGGAAAAAAAAAACAAGAAAAAAGAAATTCCCTTCCCTCATGGAATTATATTCTAGGGGAGACAGACAAGTAACAGGTAGGTAGTGATACAGTAATAATAAGCTATGAAAAAATCTGAAGCAGGTAAAGGGATTGGAAGTGATGAGGGAAGCAGGTGATATTTTAAATAAGTGTTTTTAGGGAGGGCTTCTTTAAGAAGTGACATTTACACAGAGATCCAAAAGAAAAGGAGAGATACAAATATCTGAAAGAGTAATGTTCTAGAGGCAAAGGCACCAGCACATGCAAAGGTCATGAAACAGCACTGCCGGCTTGTTTGCAGACCAATAGGTTGGCCAGTGTAGTTGTGGTGTGGTAAGGGGGATGCAACAGGAAATGAGGCAAGAGATTTGGCCTTGGGCCAGACCATGCAGGGTCTCACTGAGAGGTCAATTTTGATGACTGAGTAGATGATATTGGTTTCAACAATTAACAGACCATTGATGACCACCAGGAGAGCAATTCAGTCAAGTGTTGTGGAAAGAAGCCAAATAGACTGCAAGAGTTGAAGAGTGGATTACACAAGATAAAGGAGAGACATCTCTTTCAAGATGTGTGTTGATGAGAGAGAGGAGAAAGGGTTGGAGTCTTTCATCATTGCTGAGTTGAGACAGCATTTGCTTTAAGACAGGGAAAACTTGACAAAAAGGAAGATGCAGGAGAGAAAAAGAGAGAATCATGGACAAGGGAAGGCCCCAAGGTGAAACAATGAGTTGAGAAGCACAAGGGCAGTGAAGCTTTGAAGATGAGGAAGGACCTCTGCAGACTGTTGTGCATATGCCAACATGATGGGGCAAAGTGAGCTATGGAGCTTGTGTGCACTGGCCTCTATTTCTCCTGAGAATGACAAGGTCAAGTCCTGTGCTGACAGTGAGCAGAATGGGTATGAGTGGGAGCCTGAGCAGGGTGGGGATAGAAGATACAGAAAGAAAGGTTGGGAGAGGGGCAATCCACACTGAAGAAATTAACAGAGGGAAACCCATGAGTTTGGAACCTCAGCATCCAGAGAAACCTGGAGGTCTAGGGCAAGCAAGTCAGGCCAGAAAGAATCCGAGAGAGTAAATGGAAAGAGAAGAAAGAGGAATCAGAGCCATCTGGGAAGCTGATGCTCCAACACTCTAGTGCAAAGAAAGTGGCGGCTGACAAGAAAATTCACACTCCATAATCTCTGTGCATCTAGCAGGGCATGTTCACAGCTAATTAAATCCACGCACAATTTGTTCATATCCAACCACAGCAGTACCTTGGTACAGTGGTACTCATTAATTCGTTCCAGAACTCAAGATGAGTGCCAAAACTGATGAGTACCGGATGAGTGATAAAGCATTTTCTATTGTGGGGAGGCCTTATGACCCATACAAGTTCTAACAATTACTATGAGTCCTAATCAAGGGCCGAGTGCTGAAACATTTTTTTCTCATCAAAACATGATGAGTACAGGGTTTGACGAGTTCTAAAGCTGACAAGTACTGAGGTATGACTGTATTTCCTTTGTTTCTGAAGTTCTGGGAAAGCACATATTTCAAGTATGATTGATTAATAAATACTTAATATTGGAAGTATTTCATAGTCAGTTATCAGTATGTTACAAAATAATAACTAAGAGGGTTGTCTCTGGCATCAGACCTCCTGGATTTGACCTTATCTCTGATGTTTACCAGGTCTGTGACCTTGAGTAAGTTACTTAACCTGTCTATACCTTATTTTCTTCAACTGTAAAATGGAAATCATAATAATACCTACCCTCGGTGGAGTGATTATGAATATTTATGAATCAGAACAAAGTCTGATGATATGAACACTGTATTTATTTTAAAATAAACTTCTCTTTGTTCAGTAATAATGCTAACCATTAAATATGAATTAGCCTAATTCTCAATTAAAAACTATAAGATAGGGACTTCTGGAAAAGATGGAGACATAGACACTGCCTCCTCTCAAAACCAAAAGAAGGACAACAAATTTAAAAACAAAAAGTAGCCAGAACTGCCAGAAAATCAAACTGTATGGAAGTCCGACAACCAAGGAGTTAAAGAAGAAATATTCACCCAGACCAGTAGGAGGGGCAGAGATGGGCAGCCGGGGTGGAGAGGACTCAAGGCAAGGTGGTGGCTAGAGGACCTGGGCAGGTGAGGCAGCAGCTGGTGGAGCAGACAGTCCCACAATTGCATGTGGAAAAATCTACAGGAACAACTGGGGAATGAGACAGACTGAGCAACCCCAGGTTCCAGTGCGGGGAAATAAAGCCTCAAAGCCTCTGACTGAAAACACCTGTGGGGGTTGAGGCACCAGCAGAAGAAACTCCCAGACTCACAGGAGAGTTCAATGGAGAGACCCACAGGGTCCTAGCATGTACACAAGCCCACCCACACAGGAATCAGCACCAGAGGGGCCCAATTTGCTTGTGGGTAGTGGGGGAAGTGACTGAAAGCTAGCAGAGAGATGAGCAAGTGGCACTGTTCTCTTTTGGACCCCTCTTCCACATACAGCACCACAAAGCAGTGACATGGGTTGCCCCACCCTGGTGAACACCTAAGGCTCCACCCCTAACTGTGTACAGGCATGGCAAGACAAAAAATATGGCCCAAATGAAAGAACAGATCAAAGCTCTAGAAAAAATTCAACTAAGCAATGAAGAAATAGCCAACCTATCAGATACAGAGTTCAAAACACTGGTAATAAGGATGCTCACAGAAATGGTTGAGTATGGTCACAAAACAGAGAAAAAGTGAAGGCTATGAAAAGTGAAATAAAGGAAAATCTACAGGGAACCAACAGTGACAGGAAGGAAGCCAGGACTCAGATCAAAGGTTTGGACCAGAAGGAAGAAAGAATCATTCAACCACAACAGAATGAAGAAACAAGAATTCAAAAAAATGAGGAGAGGCTTAGGAATCTCCAGGGACAACTTGAAACATTCCAACATCTGAATCATAGGGGTACCAGAAGAAGAAGAGGAAGAGCGAGAAATTGAAAACATATTTGAAAAAATAATGAAGGAGAATTTCCCTAATCTGGCAAAGGAAATAGACTTTCAGGAAGTCCAGGAAGCTCAGAGAGTCTCAAAAATGTTGGATGCATGGAAGCACACACCAAGGCACATCATAATTATACTAGCCAAGATCAAAGATAAGGAGAGAATCTTACAAGCAGCAAGAGAAAAGGAGACACTTACCTACAAAGGAGTGCCCATAAGTTTATCAGCTGATTTCTCAAAAGAAACTTTGCAGGCAAGAAGGGGCTAGAAAGAAGTATTCCAAGTCATGAAAGGCAAGGACCTACATCCAAGATTACTCTATCCAGCCAAGCTATCATTTAGAATGGAAGGCAGATAAAGTGCTTCCCAGATAAGGTCAAATTAAAGGAGTTCATCATCACCAAGCCCTTATTATATGAAATGTTAAAGGGACTTATCTAAGAAAAAGAAGATCAAAAATACAAACAGTAAAATGACAACAAACTCATAACTGTCAACAACTGAACCCAAAAAAAAGAGAAACAAAAACAGAAACTAAGGAAACAACTACAACAGGAACAGATTCACAGAAATAGAGATCACATGGAGGGTTATCAGTAGGGAGTGAGGGGGGAGAAAGGGGGGAATGTACAGGGAATTAGAAGCATAAATGATAGGTACAAAACACACAGGGGGCCCTGGCTGGTGTGGCTCAGTGGATTGAGCCTGGCCTGTGAATTAAAGGGTGGCTGGTTCAATTCCCAGTCAGGGTATATGCCTGGGTTGCAGGCCAGGTCCCCAGTAGGCAACACTCAAGAGGCAACCACACACGATATATCTCTTCCTTTCTTTCTCCCTCCCTTCCCATCTCTCTAAAAATAAACAAATAAAATCTTTAAAAACAAACAAACAAAATAGGGGCAGGTTAAAAATAGTATGGGAAATGGAGAAGCCAAAAAACTTATATGTATGACCCATGGACATGAACTAAGGTGGGGGAGTGATGGTGGGAGGGGCAGTACAGGGCAGAGGGAGATGAAGGGGAGAAAAAAAATGGGGTAACTATAATAGCATAATCAATAAAATGTATTTTTAAAAAACTGTAAGATATGTTGATTGTTCCCATTTCACAAATTAAATAAGCTAAGGAGTGTTAGGTGAATTTCCCAAGATTACACAGCAAGAAAGAATAGGAACTGGGATTTGAATGTGTGTTTATCTGCTCCCAAGGCATGTGCTCCTTTAACTAAATCATGCTACCCTGTGAAAGTTTATACTTGCAAAGGTTACATCTGTTTGGTAATTTCCAAGTGGAGAAAGCCACTATGTATTTGATGTTGTTCCCTTCTGAGTGGCTTGTGGGGTCTGTTTTCATATGCATCTCAGCTACAGAATCCAAATCACATCACATATACACCACACGCACACACACAGCCTCCAAGCTCAGCACTGAATCACAACTCAGATTTTGAGGTTA
This sequence comes from Desmodus rotundus, assembly GCF_022682495.2. Classification (NCBI taxonomy): domain Eukaryota; kingdom Metazoa; phylum Chordata; class Mammalia; order Chiroptera; family Phyllostomidae; genus Desmodus; species Desmodus rotundus. Next base: position 54,716,697 of record NC_071389.1, read on the forward strand.
AGTTTAAAGTATATTAGTTTTGGTTTGGTTGTTTTAAACCTTTAATGACATTTGATACATTAACTTTCTGCCACCCTGAAGTATTTTTAAAATGTCAGCTGAAATGATTGATTCATATTCACCTTTTCTAAGGTTGCACAAGCCCTACCACAAAACATAGATGACTGATTAAAGAAAACTGTGCCATTCGCCCTATCTAACTTAGGAATTCCCTCTGTAAACAGCACAGCTCCTTGGCATTCCCGGTCTTTTGCTGGTGCGCAGTCTTTGGCAGTAGTGCAGGGCTTCCCAAATGCCAGTACAGTCTGTTCTGTGACGATGTCATCACAGGTCTGCGGCAAGAGGGTAAAAATAGAGGAGAAACATCCATGCACACTCAGTTAGTGGAGGTTTCTTTTCTGGAAAGGACCATCTTGTTAGAGATGCAAGACCATAAGACATCCAAGATCACTACATCACACACTCCAGAGCCACACTTGTGGATTCAACTCCCAGTCTCACCACCTATCAGAGTGACCCAGGCAACCTTTAAACCCAGTGCTTCACCTTCTTATAAAATGAAGGTGGCAAGTTTTTTTATTTATCTAAGCTTCAAAAAGCATTTTTATTTTCTTTATTTTTTAACTTTTTATTGTATTTTTTCCATTACCATGTAGTCCCCTTAGGCCCCCCACCCCCTATAATCACCACACTGTTGTCCATGTCCATGAGTCTTTTTGCATTTTTGCTCAATCCCTCCCTTCCTCACCTACCCCATTAGCTGTCCTCCTGCTCTCTATCTATGAGTCTCTCTATTTTACTACTTAGTTCAGTTTGTTCATTAGATTCCACTTATAAGTGAAGTAATATGGTGTTTGTCTTTCTCTGATTGGCTTATTTCACTTAGCATAATGTTCTCCAGGTCCATACATACTGTCACAGGGGGTAAACCTTTCTTCTTTTTTATGACCTAGTAGTATTCCATTATACAAATGTCCCATAGTTGTTTTATCCATTCATCTACTGATGGACACTTGGGCTGTTTCCATATCCTGGTGATTGTAAATAACACTGCAGTGAATACTGGGGTGCTTACGTTCTTGCAAATTAGCATTTTAGGTTCCTTCAGATATATTGCCAGAAGTGGGAGAGCTGGGTTGAAAGGCAGAACCATTTTTAATTTTTTGAGGTGTCTCCATACTGCTTTACACAGTGGCCTCACCAGTCTGCATTCCCACCAACAGTGTAAAAGCGTTCCCTTTTCTCCACATCCTCGCCAGCACTTATTTGTTGATTTATTGATGACAGCCATTCTAACAGGTGTGAGATGATATCCCATTGTGGTTTTACTGTGCATTTCTCTGATGATTAGTGACATTGGACATATTTATTATGTCTAATGGCCATCTGTATGTCCTCTTTGGAGAAGTGTCTATTCAGGTCCTTTGTCTATTTTTTAATTGGATTGTTCATTTTTTCAGTGTTGAGTTTTATAAATTCTTTATAAATTTTGTATATTTACCCCTTATCAGATACATCGGCAAATATGTTCTCCCATTCTGTGAGTTGTCGTTTTATTTTGTTGATAGTTTCCTTTGCTGTGCAAAAGCTTTTTAGTTTGATGAAGTTCCATTTGTTTATTTTTTTCTTTTGTTTCCCATGCCTGGGGACATATATCTGATAAAATATTGCTATGAGCAATGTCCGAGATTTTGCAGCCTATGTTTTCTTCTAGAATTTTTATGGTTTCGGGCCTAAAATTTCTTCAATCCATTTTGAATTTATTCTTGTGTGTGGTGTAAGAAAGTGGCCCAGTTACATTTTTCTCCACATATTTGTCCAATTTTCCCAGCACCACTTACTGAATAAACTATCTTTAGCCCATTGTATGTGCTTGCTTCCTTTGTGAAATATTAATTGACTATAAAGGTGTGGGTTTATTTCTAGGCTCTCTCTTCTGTTCCATTGATCTGTGTATCTGTTTTTACACCAGTACCATGCTGTTTTGATTATTGTGGACTTATAGTATACATTCATATTAGACTGCAGGATTCCTCCAACTTCGTTCTTCTTTCTCAAGATCACTGTTGCTATGCGGGGCCTTTTGTGGTTCCATATAAATTTTTGAAATATTTTCTCTAGTTATGTGAAATACTACACTGGGATCTTGATGGATTCAATTGGTATCTTCAGAATATTTCACCCCAAAGCAACAGAATATACATACTTTTCAAGTGAAATGGAATGTTTTCTAGAATAGAGCCCATGTTGGGATACAAAACAAGTCTCAATAAATTTAAGAAGATTGAAATCATATCAAGCATCTTCTCTGACCACAATGCTATGAAACTAGAAATCAATCACAAGAAGAACAGTGGAAGACACACAAAGACATGGAGGCCAATAACATGTTACTAAACAAGGCGTGGGTCAATAATAAGATCAAGGAAAAAATCAAAAGATACCCTCAAACAAATAAAAATGAGAACACAATAATCCAAAATGTGTGGAACACAGGGAAAGCAATCCTAAGAGGGAAATTCATAGCATTACAGGCCTATCTCAAAAAACAAAAAAAGCTCAAATAAACAATCTAACTACACTCAAAGGAATTTGAGAAAGAACAGCAAACAAAACCCAAAGGGAGTAGAAAGAAGGAAATAATAAATATCAGAGCAGACATAAATGAAATAGAGTCTAAAAAAAATACAAAAGATCAATGAATCCATGAGCTAGTTCTTTGAAAAGCTAAGTTTCAACTGCACAATTTCCTTGTGAGTGTTCATTGAGTTCATGCATTTAGGATACACCTGGCACATAACACTCAAAACATATAACCCAATGGTGTCATCAGGACATTTTGTTCTTTCTATCTCCTGAGTTTGAAAAAATTGCCTTTACTTTTATAAATAGTATCAGTAGCACATGTTTGTCAAAGTTGTTGGTTTTGTTTGGGGGGTATTATAGGTATGTTAAGCTGTTTGCTGTTTTCATATTCTTGCTTGGCAACATAAAAAGTTGAAAAGATGTCACTACCACATGGTGGTTGTTGCTTCTTTTTCATTTTCTTTTTTTATTGTTTTAATATCCTTGCTTGATGAGACAAGAAGTTTACAAATCCATGTCAGTCCTCAAATTAATTTTTAAAATGTATTGGTGCATGAAACCCCCAAATTTGGGTATCACTTTCACCCTTAGGAATTTTCTCAATAAAATAGCTGCCCCACTAGCTCGCGTGCAGCTGTGAATTGTAGGGCATTCCATTTTAATTCGAGTAAGTGGGATAAAGGAATATTATAAAGACAGCTAGTGTAACTCCTGGGACACTTTCACCAACCCATCTAATTAAAGGCTACAGTAGTTACTCAAGCAAGGCAGAAAGATTACCCTCGGCTTAAGTAATGAAACTAGTTTTATAATTTAAGCATTTGGAGATGTAAGAGGGCAGTGTGTCCATTTACTTTACAAAACATTTCATGTACTTGACTCAAGATTTTTCTTTTAAATGTGAAATAACATCAGTGTAGTCAGCATGAACTCTACCCACATATTCAGAAAAATCTTAAATTGAGCCTTACATTTCTTAAAATCTTAGATTTCTGCAAATATGTTCTTAGACTGCTATAATTGCTATTCTGGGATGTCTGTTACACAGCATTTCTCAAAGTAAGTTCTTCAAAACAGTATTCTCCTGCAGACTGTATTAGTTTCCTGGGGCTGCCATACAGAGTGGTTTAAACAACAGATAACCTATTTTCTCACAACTCCAGAGACTAAATGTCTGAGATTGAGGTGTCACGAGGGCCATACTCCCTCTAAAGGTACTAGGGGACAATTTAGTCTACCAGGGGTGTCCAACTTACGGCCCGTGGGTTGTATGTAGCCAAGGATGACTGTGAATGCAGCCCAACACAAAGTCATAAATTTACTTAAAACATTATGAGATCTTTTTTGTGATTGTGGATCCCAATGTATTTGATGTGTGACCCAAGACAACTCTTCTTTTTCCAGTGTGGCACAGAGACACCAAAAAGTTTGACACCCCTGGTAGGCCCCTCTCCGAATTTCTGAGAGTCCCTTGGAGCATGGCAGCACGGCACGTCTTCATAAGGTGTTCTCCCTGTGTCCGTGCCTGTCTCTGCATCCTTCTATAATGATCCCGGTCATATTAGGTTAGGATCCAGCTTACTCCAGTATACCCTCATCTTAAACTATTGCATCTGCAATAGTCCTACTTCCAAATAAGGTAACATTGTGAGGTACTGGGACTGAATGTTGCTAGGGACTGGATGTTTGTGTCCTCCCAAAATTCATATGTTGAAACCCAATCTCCAATGTGTTAGTATTGGAAATGGAGCCTTTGGGAGAAGATGAGGTCATGATGGTGTAGCCCTCAGGGGTGGGATTAGTGCCCTTACACAAGAAAGCTCAGAGAGCTCCCCTGTCCCTTCCACAGGTGAGGGCACAGCACAAAGGTAGCCATCTATGAACTAGGAAACAGGTCCTCCCCAGACACCAAATCTGCCAGTGCCTTGATCTGGGAGTCCCAGCCTCCAGCACTGTGGGAAATAAACCCTGTTTAAGCCATCCAGTCTATGGTATTGTTTTATTACAGCAGTTTGAACTTAAACTGGGCTTCAGTATATGAGTTGAATATAGGGGACACAATTCAACCCATAACAAATACTCTTCCATAAAATGGTTCTAAAGCTAAAAAAATTGGGAAAGTTGGCCAGCTCCACCCACTACCTATATCCATAAGGCACAGCGGCCTCCTGTATACCAAGAAAATTTATAAAACCCAGTGTGTCTCAAATGAGGAGACTCAGGAATCTATTTTCTTAAGTGACATTCATTTACACCCACTATTATTCCATGAAATGCCCCTCAGAAAATGCAGCCAGACTTCAAGCAGGGCAGCAGCCCAAGGCTAAGACCATGGTCGTTGTCCATAACAACTGTGAAAACAAATTGCAGGCAAAGCAGCAAGCCTGTGACAGTCCATAACCCTCTGGCCTCTTCTTGTCCCTTTGGGAGAAGAGTAGGAGAGTTACACATTTTGGACATAGAAGCTCTTTGTGGCAATTATGACAGACTCAGAATCAAGTGGCCAAAAGGAGGAGGGGGAAACAGGATGCTGACATTCTGCCAAAGCTCTTAAATGAGGTCATGCACTTGAGTGCACAGACTATTGCTGATAAACAGCAGTGCAGGAAGAACTGGTAGGAAACAACATAGCGTGGTGGCGGCTGTTTTATGAGTGGGAAGAAAGAAGAGAGAGTGAGGGGGAGCACGAGGGCTGCATTGTGGTTGCTGATAATCAGATCCACAGCTGGCTGCCTTGGGCAAGCACTCAGCCAGTCTCAGCGCCCCAGCCGCAGCACTGAGGCTCGTTGCCCTGCTAATCCCACTCTGCACATCGCCCTGCTCGACAGGAGCAGGAGAGAAGTCACTGTGCAGGGGTTGATGTGCTTTCCTTTTCAAGCAGATGCGGCTTTATTGGACGCCTGACTCTGTGATTAACTTTGGCTTATTTTTTGCCATATGTCTTTCCCAAAGCCGCTTTAGTTCCTGGTGCAAGCTGAGCCCCTGTGATTTTATTAATCCAGTACTGCTTCTGCTCTCCACAGCTAGTTCACCACTGGGTCTGCATTTGGCATTTTGCTCACCTCCTTTGGCCTGGCTAGAACAATTGCTGGCCTACTTGTCTCCACAGGCTCATTATCACTTTAGACCATAAACCCATATCAGATACTGCAGAGCCACAGTCTCTTCATTCACAGCTGAAAGAAAAATGTGCTAAATATGACAATACCTGTGGAAATCTTTATAAGGCCTGATATAAAAAGGGGAGGATTGAACAATTGTAGTACAGAGAGGCAGAGGGCAGCCAACCAGAGGCATTTAATTGGAACGCAAACCAGCCTCAGGTATGTAAAGATATGGGAAGTGATACCCGAATTTTGATGAGAAACAAATATTGAATAAAATATTTGAAAACAGATAGGGGAAGAACACGAAGTCTGTTTCTTTCTTTTTTAAAAAATATATTTTATTGACTATACTATTACAGCTGTCCCATTTCCTCCCCTTTATTCCCCTCTGCCCTGCACACCCCCTCCCACCTTCATTCCCCTCCTTTAATTCATGTCTATGGGTCGTACATGTAAATTCTTTGGTATCTACATTTCCTACACTATTCTTAACCTCCCCCTGTCTATTTTCTACCTATCAATTATGCTTCTTATTCTCTGTACCTTTTCTGTCTCTCTTACCCCACCCCCACTATCCACTGATATCCCTCCACGTAATCTCCATTTCTGTGATTCTGTTCCTGTTGTAGTTGTTTGCTTAGTTTGTTTTTGTGTTGTTTGTTTTTAGGTTCAGTTTTAATAGCTGTGAGTTTGTTGTCATTTTACTGTTCATATTTTTTTATCTTCTTTTTCTTAGATAAGTCCCTTTAACATTTCATATAATAAGGGATAATGAACTCCTTTAACCTTTTTCCGGGAAGCACTTGATCTGCCCTTCCATTCTAAATGATAGCTTTGCTGGAGAGAGTACTCTTGGATGTAGGTCCTTCCTTTTCATGACTTGGAATACTTCTTTCTAGCCCCTTCTTGCCTGCAAGGTTTCTTTTGAGAAATCAGCTGATAATCTTATGGGCACTCTTTTTTAGGTAACTGTCTCCTTTTCTCTTGCTGCTTATAAGATTCTCTCCTTATCTTTGATCTTGTCTAATGTAATTATGATGTGCCTTGGTGTGTTCCTCCTTGGGTCCAACTTCTTTGGGACTCTCTGAGCTTCCTGGACTTCCTGAAAGTCTATTTCCTTTGCCAGATTAGGGAAGTTCTCCTTCATTATTTTTTCAAATATGTTTTCAATTTCTTGCTCTTCCTCTTCTCCTTCTGGCACCCCTATGATTCAGATGTTGGAATGTTTCAAGTTGTCCCTGGAGATTCCAAAGCCTCTCCTCATTTTTTTGAATTCTTGTTTCTTCATTCTGTTGTGGTTGAATGATTCTTTCTTCCTTCTGGTCCAAACCTTTGATTTGAGTCCTGGTTTCCTTCCTGTCACTGTTGGTTCCCTGTAGATTTTTCTTTATTTCACATAATGCAACTTTCATTGCTGCCTGGAAGCAAAGAAATTTCATTTCTTTTTTATGCTGTTGAAGTACCTAGTGCGTTCCTGGATCATCCTGATAACCAGTGTTTTCAGCTGTGCATCTGATAGGTTGGCTATCTCTTCACCGCTTAGTTGTATTTTTTCTGGACCTTTGATCTTTTTTCTGTCTCTGCACACCTGTTACATATAAGGGGCAGAGCCTTAGGTGTTCACCAGGGCGGGGCAACCCATTATCACTGCGCTGTGATGCTGTATGTGGGAGAGGAACCTGAGAGGGAACAATGCCATTTGCTGCACTCTCTGCCAGTTTTCAGTCACTTTCTCCATTACCCACAATCAAATTGGGCCCCTCTGGTGCTGATCCCCGGGTGGGTGGGATTGTGTACATTCTAGAACCCTGTGGGTCTCTCCAATGAACTCTCCTGTGAGTCTGGGAGTTTCTCCCGCTGCTGCCTCAACCCCCACAGGTGTTTTCAGTCAGAGGCTTTGAGGCTTTATTTCCCTGTGCTGGAACCCTGGGTTTCATGGTCTGTCTCGCTCCCCAGATGTTTCTCCCGGTTTATCTGCACATGAACATGGGACTGGTCAGTCTGCAAGAGACTGCCTTGCTCAGTCCACCAGCTTCCACCTTTCCTGCCCTGGTCCTCCAGCTGCTGCCTTGCCGAGAGTCCTTTCCATCTGGCTGCCCGTCTCTGCCCCTCTTACTGGTCTGGATGAGTTTCTTCTTTAATTCCTTGGTTGTCGGACTTCCATACAGTTCAATTTTCTGTCAGTTCTGGTTGTTTTTTTGTTTTTAAATTTGTTGTTGTCCTTCTTTTGGTTGTGTGAGGAGGCACAGTGTGCCTCCATCTTGGCCAGAAGTCCCCACAAAGTCTGTTTCTTAAAGGAAACCCCTCAACTGAGTTCACACAAAAGATGATGTCATCTAGGAATAAAAGGCAATTGGCCCTGACCAGGTGGCTCAGTTGGTTGGGGTATCACCCCATATACCAAAAGGTTATTGGTTCAATTCCCAGTCAGGGCACATACCTAAGTTGGTCCAATCCCCAGTCGAGGACCATACCGGAGGCAACCAATCAATGTTTCTCTTTCACATTTTCTCTCTTTCTCTCTCTATTTCTCTCTCTCTCTCTCCCCCTACCCCCGCTCTCTCTCTTCCCACCCATGCCTCTCTCCCTAAAACCAATGAACATATCCTCGGATGAGGATTTAAAAAAATAATATTTGCCATCTTCTGGCTAAAAATGAGTCTTCAAGACTTCAAAAGCCAATTTTCAGGGCTTTCAATTATAGCCTCTAAATTTCAAACATAGGCCCTTGTCTACATGAAATGATTGCTTAGCAGGTGAAATGATTAGCTGAACAGTAAGATCAGAGATTGAGATGCCAATGCTATGTTGGTGTCATGAAACTCAAGCAACCCGTGTCTGTAAGATAAACCCAAGCTCCCGTTTGGCCATTAGTTGAAGCCATAGAAGATGATCCATTTCCCTGCCTGTCATCACACACCAAAGAGCTCAGATACACACACATGAACACTAACATGCACAGACACACAAACACAACTAAAGTTTCTGCTTCTCCATTTAGAAAGAGGAGCTGAAACCTGTGCACTTGCGACCTTCTTGCCAAAGGCACACCTGTTTACCTGCCTTCCCTCTCCACTCCATCTTGGGGATGTGGGACAAAATAAAGATGAGCATATTGAGAAAAACTGGGAGAATAATAACTTCAATCTCCTGGTGAGAAATTGAAACCCAACGAGACTGTTGGATAAAATGCAATTGTTCTTCACTCAGCAACATATCATCTATTCTGTCTTGGAAACCAAAGCAAAGGACTACAGAAAGCTTGGAGACCAGGAAAGAAAACAAAACACAGGAGGGTGGTTAGTGATTCCCCACAAGTGGTCTGGGTGTTCTTTAAAACTGCATCATTATGACAGGCTCCCCACAGGGCTTTTTCTAAGCAATTCCTTCTAAATGCCCTCAGAGTGAAAACATGTTGTAAGTTCAAGGAAGAATGAATTTCTGAAATGGAATATGCAACATCTTTGGGAATTATGAACCAGAGGGTGGTACAGGAGGGCATTTTGATGCTAGAAATTAGAATTGCTTCAAAAGACAAAATATGGTGGGAATCCAACCTTGCTTTGGCAAAGTTTGCCATATTTTGCAAAATTTTCACAAGTAGAAAAAAATTCAAAGCATTTTATTTCTAACATTTTTCTCTTCCTCACCCTGATGCCACCTATTTTTATTGTTATTTCCACTAATAAATCACTTTAACAACAATGTAGAAGCCCTGAGATAGTAAATTTCCATTCAAATGTACTCTATTTTGTCGTTGAGACTAAAGATAAGGCAAGTGCACCATGGCCCCTCTGATCCCTTCCTGGAGGCAGTATATCCTCCGAACATTGAGGAGCCCGGTGTCCACAATCTTGGCTGAGGACAAGGATTACCTCGGGAAATTTTTTTTAAATCTTGAAGTCTGGATCCTCCCTCCCCAGAGATTCTGATTTATAACTTGCCTGGGCTTCAGAATGGCAAGGGATTTTTTAAAGCTCCTAGGTAATTCTAACTTTAAACCATGGCTCAGAATCATCGTGAAACTAACCCATAGCATTTGGGTTTATTGTTTTTACAAATCTTTTTCTCTAACACTGCTTTCTTTCCCTGCACTTCAAGAATTCCCCATGAGCCTCTCTCCTGAACCACCACTGACTGATACTGTAAGTCCTAGTTGTAGCCCAATGAATGGGTCTGATGCCCTTTTCTGCTGTAAGATGAATTAAAACAGTTCCATTTCCCCACTATCTGATTCTCTCTCTCTTTCTCCCTCTCTCTCCTCTCTCTCTCTCTCTCTCTCTCTCTCTCTCTCTCTCTCTCTCTCTGGTTATATATACATTATATATACATTATATATACATAATTTAGTCTCCCCGGATTCAGTACACCAGACTGCACATCATACAGGTTGAAAACTTAGTGGGAGGTTAGGCAATTTCAGAAAAAAGTTACAAGTAGAAAAGAACAGAGCTTCTACTGAAATGGACTTTCCTGAGCCTCAAAAGGAAGGGAGCCCTCATGGGTAATTCCCTTATTGTTTACCAGGGCTCCCTGTCATCATGGGTAGCAAGTTCCTCCACCAAAGGCCTTATTTCTAAAATCTCTCAGTAGACTTCTTTCACTTAGTATAAATAATACCTTCTAGGTCCATCCATGTTGTCACAAATAGCAAGATTTTATTTTTTTATTGCTGTGTAATATTTCATTTTCCATTTCTTTATCTGTTCATCTATTCATGAACACTTAGGTTGCTTCCATATCTTAGCTATTGTAAATAATGATGCAATGAACATAGGGATATATATATTTTCCATATATATTTTCAAGTTAGTGTTTTCCTTTTCTTCAGATAAATACCCAGAAGTGGAATTGCTGAGTCATATAATCCATGTCTTCTCCAAGAAAATTCCACCTCTTCCCACTCCTAGGTCCTCTCTCCATACACCATATTCCAAATTGGATTTCCTCAGTCTTGAGAACAAGCCATTTGTGTAAGCCAGATGGGCAATGATGCTCTTAGCCTTCCAAGTTTCTCAAATTGCCAGGGGAGACATGGGGTCTAGTCCCAGGAGCAAGGGTTGTCCTGGATGATCCAATTGTGTTTCCTTTCCTGTAGCTCACCACTAGAGTTATATTCCTACCAATGCCTTCAACTAGAGACCCTAATAAGTTAATTAGGCAACTTTTCTCAAGAGTGGATTACTTGTCCCATCCTGTTCCCTACACAAACCAGTATAGTGTTGGCTAGGAATCTCAAATTTAAGTAACTTCAGAGGTTAGGGAGATATGTGAGTATAAGACAATAGAGAAGATTAGTGACTTAATTCATTTAATGCTATTCCATCCTGTATTAATCAGTTTTCTCCAGAGAAACAGAACCAGTAAGATATTAATATATATTTCCATATATGTATAGAAATATATATGCATATATATGGAAATATATACTAATTTATTATGAGGAATTGGCTCACATATTTATGGAGGCTGAGAAGTTCCACGATCCGCCATCTGCAAGCTGGAAACCCAAAAAAGTCAGTATAATTCAGCACAAGTCCAGAGGCCTAAGCACAGGGTTGCCAAAGGTTTAAATCCCAGTCCAAAGGCTGAAGAAGATGAGATCAGGTGGCTCAACTAAAGCTGGAAGGCAGGAAACACAAAAGGTAAATTCCTCTTCCTTCTACCTATTGTTCTATCCAGGCCCTGAATGAATTGGATGATGCTCATCTACCCTGGGGAGGGCTGTTTACTTTACTGAGTCTACTGATTCAAGTGCTAGTCTCATCCAGAAACACCCTCGCAGACACACCCAGAAATGATGTTTAATCTGGACACCGATGGCTGTCAAGTTGACATATAATATTAAGCATAACAAATACTAAATGTATAAAATATAAAAATTATAGAAATTACTGTGACAATGAAACAAAATACATTTGAGGATCTAAGTCAGCCTCCTAGTCCCATTTTTTGAATGGAAGTCTAAATCTATATTGAGGAAAGAATATATCTTTACTCCATCTTCAAAGCATATGTCCTAGCCTAGAAGTTATCATTAAGCTAAAAAAAGATGTACTATTCTTTGCTGCCCTACCTGACTCATCACTGAGGAGCTATATGACCACTAGTGGACACACTCTCTGTCCCCTTACTCAACAGTGCTGTATTAATCCTCACGTTTACACTTTTAATCAAGCTGTTCTCTTTACCCCCTTCCCTCTGCCCCCTTTCCTGGCTGATGCTCCTTTGTGCCTCAAATCTCAGCTGAGGTGGAACTTTCTCAAGGGAGCTTCTCTACCACATTGCCCAAGTTAGTCTGGACCTCCTTAGGCATTCCCATAGCACCCTCCATTTATTTGTTCATAAAACCCTTAATAATTTTATGTATCTTCTCTAGTCACACTGATCAGATTGGAGCAGATTTATAAGTCAGATGATATTGTGTGTTAGTGAGGCTGTGCAACAAAATGAACTTTTTAACACCGCTGGTGGGAATAAAGATATATAATATATAATTGCATGGAAATTCAATGCCTAGGTATCAGTCCCAGAGAAACTATTTCACATGTATACAAGGAGATATTGCTGATAATGTTACAGAACAGATGGGGGGGTGAACAATATACTATTACCAAAAGGACCACACCTTTCTCTCTGGGGTCCCCTCCCACCTACTAGGTTCGCCTTGCCCACTGCCAGAGGAAAGACGTCTCTCAATGCCAGAGATTGGTGAAAAGGAAAGGAATTATTTATTCAAAAGTTATACAGACTTAAGAGTAATGACTTAATGTCTTCATTAAAATCCCTAAGTCCCTTAAAACACCCACAAATACACACAGTCCTTCCTTCTCCCTCTGCCCAGTCTGGGGTGCCATATCTCAGGAAAAGAAGTAGAAGTCCATGATTCAGGCTCCAGGCACCATCAGCTGTGTAGCAGCCACAGGGTTCCCACTCTGCCAAAGCAGTGTGGTTCTCTCCCCCTACTCCGCCAAAGCCACGTGGTTCTCTCTCCCTTCTCTGACTCTCCCTACAATCAGTTATACCTGCCAGCATTCCCTATTCTTCCAGCTTTACTGGGCTGCCATAGTAAGTCTGGGCAGGTGTGGCTCTATGGCATGGAGTCAATTTTCTCCAAGCTCTTACGCAGGTGCTGTAACCAGGGGGAGTTGCTTCCCAGTTACATCCTGGGTGGAATTCACTCCCATCTCCCTGGCTCAAAGCAGGGCCACAGCTATTTAACATATCTATGAAACCAGTCAAAGGTTATAGATATGTTAAATGACCATGCCAGAGGTTAGCTGCACAGCTGTTGCTATACAAAATAGCTCTGAATGGCCCTTCTCCATGTGCCCCTTCCCCCAGCTCAGGCTTGTGGAGGTGAGGACAACCTATATATATTTTTCTAATATTTCCTAGACACCTTGAGTTCTGGACCCCATTACAAATCCCTATTTGGGGCCCCCCTCTTGGCTGCACCCCGTTACAATAATGTACATAGCAATATTTTTATAATCTACATCATTAAGAAAATGGATAAGTAAATTGTGTTAACTAAAGTATATTCATCAAATGGACTACTATGAACAATAAAAACGAAGATATTAAAGCCACATGTATCAATGGATGAATCTCATAAACATAATTCTAAGAGAAAAATTCCAGTCATAGAAGACCACCTGCAGCATGATATAGTCTATATAACGTGTTGAAATACTCAAACAAAGTTATAACTTGTTCAGGGAACATACAGCAAATTGTATTAGCTTGCTTCAATTGCTGTAACACGGACCTCACACTGGATGGGTTAACCAACAGCAATGTGTCGTACATTATGGAGGCTATAAATCTGAGATCAAAGTGTCAGCAGGGTTGGTTCCTTCTGAGGGCTCCGAGAGATACTCTGTTCCATGCCTCTGTCCTGGCCTCTGGTGATTTACGGACAATCTTCAGTGTTTCCTGGTCTGCAGGCGCATCATCCTGACCTCTGCCGCCATCCTCACACAGTGTTCTCCTTGTGTGCATGTCCGTCTCTGTGTCCAAATTTCCCCTTTTCATAAGGACACAGTTCTACTGGATTAGGGCCGACCCTAACAATCTCTTCTTAAACTGATAATTTGCAAAGACCCTATTTCCAAATAAGGTCACATTCAGAGGTACTGGGGGTTAGGACTTAAACATGTTTGAGGGGACATAATTCAACCCATAACACAAACACATAAAGAAATGCATGATAATGATAAATGCTAAATTAAGGAAAGTGGTTACTTCAAGGGAACAGGAGGGATATGTGTTCAAGAAAAGGTTAACTGTGACTTCAACTGCCACGAGAATATTTTATTTTTGAGGTTGATCAGGAATATACAAATGTTCACTCCATTATTCATTATAGTTCCTTTTGTGTCTAAAATATTTTGTGGTAATTATAAAATATATATCTTATGATAATTAAAATTTCTTTTCCTAATGTTGGTCTTCAAATTATGTCATAAAATGTACGAGGGCAGAGCCTGTGTACCACAAGCCTAGCACAATGTTTGGCACATTGTGGGCATCTAACAAATCTCTGAATTAGAGAATGAGGTGGCCATTATTATGCTCCTTGGAGATGAGGAAACTGAGGTGCAAATGAGGAGCCTGAAGCTATGATCACATCATTGTGTGGATGATCAGCAGAGTCAGGGCTGGAACTCAAGCACCCTGACCTTTCAAAATCACTATCACCCTTTCTTGGTGAGCAGGTGGGTAACTGAAGGCCCCAGAAATCCAAAGAGTGATCTTATTGGTTCATTTTTGTTGTCATTGGATACTCAATAGTTAAGTGGGAAGAGACCCTCAGATGTTAACAGGACTCAGCACTTTAACAACAAAGGCACTGGTTAAGAATTTGGAGATCAATATATGTGGAGACATATACCCACTGGAATTGCCTGGATGCAGGTGGGTAGCCTTGAAGAATTATAGTGATCATATCTTTATGGAAAAAGTAAATAAGAACTGGAAGGATCTGCAGAGGTGTCCAACATTTTGGCTTTTCTGGGCCACACTGGAAGAGTGGTCTTGGGCCACACATTAAATACATTGCAACATGTAATCACAAAAAAATCTCATAATGTTTTAAGTAAATTTACAATTTTGTGTTGGGCTGCATTCAAAGCCATTCTGAGCCACATGTGGCCCACGGGCTGCAGGTTAGAGGGAAAGAAGCAAATGATATAGCACATCTCTGGGGATAAGGACGCTAGGAAGTCTGCCTGTGTTCCTAAATATCTCCCCTCTTTTGGGAATTGTCTCTTGGTCCACAGAAGCAGATCTTTCCATTAATTTTATACTATGTATCCCTGCCCCTTTCATCATGGTTTATTGGACCAGAGATAATTATCAGACCAGAACTTACCAACCACTTGTGGATGAGAAACAGGGACTGAGAAGTTTAGTCAGTCTTTGCAGCTGAATGGAGACATAACATCTGAATTTGCATGCTGTGGGTTGGCCACATTCTACATGTTAAACAGGAAACCTAGAAAGAAGGTTAGGAGAAAGAGAGGAGAGAGACACACACACAGAGAGAGAGAGAGAGAGAGAGAGAGAGAGAGAGAGACAGCCAGTGAATCATGAGAAGCAGAGATAGATAAGGAATGAAAAATACAGAGAGCAAAAGACTTTCCAGGTGCTTTTTCCAAATCCTCCCTGAGGGCTATCTATCCTTGTGTTCTGTGAAAGACCCCCTATATTCTTAAAATAAATGCCCATTTTACTTAAGTGAGGTCAAGTTAGTTCATGTTATTTGTAACCAAAAGATCTGACTGGTATAGCTTGGCAGATGGTGGGTACAAAGCGCAAAAAATAGAGGAATGAGTTTCTCAGCCTAACAGTTGGCAGAAATAATGTGCTTGGTCCCATTCTTCCAGCCTCGCCCACCTGCTACCTTTCCATACGACTCAGCAGACACATTTCTACTTTTTCAATCCAGAATGGGAAACAAATGAAAGAAACAAAACCTTCTAAATTATTAGCATGAGCCAAATGGAGCTGGACAGCCCCCAGCTACCCACTCAGCCACCCTCAAGCAGTTGTCTCGAAAAGCTAAATTGGAACAACTGAGCCAATAAGAATTCAACTTTGGGAGCACACAGGAACCTATCCCAGGACCAGGGAGGTGAGACACTGATGTAGTCATGGGAGTGGGAAAAGGTTTTAAGACTGAGAAGTTTGAATGACAAAGGTGAATAATGACAAAAAGAGAAGTTAGAGTAGGCAAAAGAACAAATACCTTCTTTAAGCTCTTTAAGGGCCATACTAATCACTATTGAACAGGTCAGTAATAGTTTGCAGGCAAGAAAGAGAAAAAACCTAACTCATTTATTGGAATATGTCCATGTCTACCAATTGCCCCACAATGGCTCCATGCATGTATTAGATGAGCATCATTAACTTCAAGGAGTTACATAGAACTCAACGGTATCCAGCCCATGAAAGCGAATAACCTTGTCTTTGTTCAACTTTGTGTCACCAGTAAGTAGCAGGGCACCTGAGTAAAGGTTGGTGTTCAGCATGTGCTTCATGAAAGTGATTAAAGTGAGTTGAAAGTGTTGTCAAGATTATCGTATTGGGAATGAAAGTTGGGAGTATACTCTTGATTACTACAACCAGAGATGAAGGTCTAATATTAATACACAAAGCCATATTTCTGCCAAAAAAGTGAAAATCAGAAAACTATTTTCTACCAAAAAAAGTTCAAAACAGTGTCTCCTGCACGATAGTATAACTGGGAAGGCAAAACATCGACAGAAGGCCTAAAGCATTCAGATCCTAAGGAGACAGGGCTTCAGCTTCAAGGATAGTACGGCAGTGAAGCATCCCCTGCATAACGGGTGAGTTTCTCCACTATGCTGCCCACCCATGATCCTTTCACATTGCCCCATGCCTATCAGCATCAAACATTTTCCTCATTTAATGAAGGGGGCTTGTGAGTAGGCTGGAGGGATTTCAAAAATGAGGGATGCCCACTTGTGACAGTTCAGATGGGGCTCAGCAAATCCTCCCTTCTGGGTGTGAGAAGTGAACCACCCACTAACGGCAGGTATGCTGGGCACCATTACTAAAAGGAACCCACCAGTCATCAGGGACATCATGAAGGGTTAATGTGGGTTCTTAGCTCAGATGATGGGCAGTGCCTCCCAGATGCTGATGAGTGTTCTGCAGGATTGGTCTGGCCTCCATGAGGGCCCGAAGCATTGGGGGTCAGTGATCTTCTGTTGCTGATACCTTCCCCTGTCTGCAGTTCCCTTAGGTGTGCCCCTACCCCAGCTCCTCCTCTAAGCCTATGCAATCATTCCACTTTCAAGTTCCCTCCACATCTCAATGATCCTCATTTCAAGCCCCTGAAAGGAAGATCATCTGGATCTTCTCGCTACCCTGTGCAGTACACTATGCTGGCATAATCTTTAGGCCCTGCATGCTTGAGGGCTGCCTTCATGATTCCCAAATCCTCTCTTTTTTTAATGAATCTCTTCTAACGCAGAAGCCTGACCTCTCAAAACTTATTTCTGCTTCATACTCTAAGAGCCTATTATGGAAGTCAAAAAACAAATGAAGAAACAAAAATCCTTCCCTGCATTCTTTTTCCTCCTTGAATCGCTGCTGCAGCGATTCTCATTCTTCTCAAGGCAGTATGGATGTGTCCAATGGTTTAAGGCATGTCATTCACCTTCAAGGAAATGACAAGAAGAAAAGTGTACATTTCTTGGCATTACTTTTATGTAGCATATTAACAGGAATAAGGTGGCCAGCATTTTGCAAAGTCTTCTGGAGGAAGAATACATAGCAATATTATTTCTAAACATTGTACTTAAAGGGAACTAACAGCAGAGCCATAAATAGGGAATTTTGAAAGCTAATAGTCCTTTCTAGGTTCTTAGCCAAGATCTGAATCCTGCTCCCTCTCCCTGCAACTTAGCTTCTGATGGATGGAGGCCCAACAGAGATTCCCCGCAAAATGAAAACTTTTAGGCACTAGCTAGGTTTTGCTCCAATTTTCTTTCAGGCCTTCTACCCTGGTGAACTGAACTAGTATGTGTGAGAACTGCAAAATACTTTACCTTTTCAGGCTCTGGTCAAGGCTAAAAGCTCAGGTTCTACTCCTTCCCACCTTCACCTTGGGGCTCACCTCTGACTCCTCAAAAGAGGATGAGGTTGATGACCCAGGGATTCTCCTAGTGTCCCACTATGTGAGATGGAAGGAAGAAAAACAAAAGAGAGGCAAAGGGAAGAGAGAGGGAGAAGATAACTTTTTAGCCCTCTCTCTTCTCCATCAATTTAGCTACACCATTCTCAGAGGCATCCCACTGTATGTGAATAGGAGACTATGTTGTCCCGTATCCAAAGTTCCATTTCATTGGACTTGCACTGTTCAATATGGTAGTCACTAGTCACATGTGGCTATTTAAATTTGAATTTCATTATTAAAATCAAATTAAAAATTCAATTCCTCACTCGCACAAGCCACATTTCAAGGAGTCAAGAGCCGGTGTGACTAATGGCTGCTCTTTGGACAGTGTAGATATAGAACATTTCCACTGCAGGAAATTCTGCTAAACAGCACTGTAAAGCTAGACAATGGAGAGAAGGGGGTAGCGCTAGAGTTCCTCAGAGCTCAGTATGACCAGTAAAAGTGACATCACAAAGCAGACTCAGGTAGTGGTAATAGAAGGAGTGGTGGTCATCATAACAGCCTAGCATTTATTAAACACATACCCAGGGAGGTACAGGACTTATTTCCATTTTACAGAAGGGAACGCGAAGACTATGTAGTATGCTCAAGCTTATACACCTATGAGTGGTGGAGCCAAGTCTCAGTCCAGGAAGGCAGGTTTTAAGAGTCCATTCTGTCAACCACTATGTGGGATATGGAAAAGAATCCACAAAACCTGAAAGAAGAGTTATCTGTACCAGAAGGATGGAGAGTATCCAGTGATGTTTGGAAAATACATGGGGCTGAGCTTTTGCAAACACGGGCTACAGCTTTCCATCAGCTACTCAGAAGGAAGGATTGAGACATCAGTTCCAGATTCAGCCGTGTGCCCTTTGTTGTATTTGCAGAAGTTGGTATATTGCAAAATGCATGTTCATTATTGTTCCATACTCTTTAATGATTCTTTAGTTGTCATTCTAGGTTATAAGCTCCATAGAGGTGGCGATCATGCCTGTCTTTCATATGACTCTAACACCAATATTTAACACCAGTATTTAAAATAGTATCAAGTTTGTAGTAGTCTCTTAATATATATTCTTGTGAGAATAATGAAGAAGTAAATAAAAATAATCTCTCCAGTTTTGTTATCTGACAATATGAGGACTGGTGGGATTTACCTGGTTATCAGAGTCAGTACTACGATGCTAAAGATACTCAACTCAGTATTCTTTCAGAATGTCTCACACAATGGGCATTTCTTAATTTTGCAGCTGAGCTTGCATTCTCCTTTCTTGTGGTACAGCACCCCAACTTCTACCTGGGGAATGACTCTTTCCCTATTGTGTACAATCTTGGAGTCCTGTCAGTCAAGGAGATCTGCCCTCCTCTAGCCTCATGGACGCCAGCCAAGGTGGACCAAACAACTTCCCTTCCAGTGTGAGTCCACTGACTGGGGCTGCACAGGCAGAGACAACCGCATAGAAGAGATTCACTCCAGCTGCAATACCCATAAGACTGACCTTTCGAACTGTCCTGGTTTCAGCCTTTTTAAAATCTGTTTTCTCAGGTGTTCCTTCAGTCCCATGAGTACCCTGCATCCCTCCCAAACAAAACAAAGGAAAACAAAACAAAAGTGTTCTTGATTAGGTTAGCCAAGTTAAGTTTGATTTCTTTAAGCAAAAAAAAATCAACCCTTGCTTCTAAGGAGGCTTTTCCCTCCTAGCACATGCTCAGCATCTCAACACCATCATCTTACTCAGGGCTGGGTACGTCCTTTATGAGCCCAGTGCAAAGTAAAAATGTGGGCTCCTTATACAAAAAGGAGGGAAATGTTATTAAAATAATAAATATAAAAGCTTTTTCCTTCTTCTGTGGCCTGTCTCTCACCTCATCATGGAGTTTATTTGTCACTCCAAGTTTAAAAAATTAAAATTTGAAATTATCATGATGAATTTTACTGTTTATGTTGTGCAATATCTGTTTTAAAGGAAAATATCAGAGCACTTAATTAATATGCAGAATCACCAAAATTACGCATACTGTATTTTTATAGATCACATATACATATGTATTTTGTTCTCACCAGAACAGCGGGAACACTGCGCAAAACTAACACAACTGCTTTTACTTCAGTTCTTGGTACCTGCACATTCCACCTTCAACTTACTTATAAGTAATTTAGGACCCAAAGGAATAGAAATTACAGGAATCTTCTGTTTTGTCATCATGTTCAGCATAAGTTTCAGGGTAGCAGCACAAGTGAGAACGGGTATGTATGATAAGGTTCCTTGGTCATTCATGTTTCTTAGAAATCATTGCCTTTCTGCATTAAAAGCAGGTTCTGATTAGAATGGAAAGCGTGGCCTCATGAGGCTGTGTACCACAGTTACCTTATTGTGGCTTTGAGTCTCATTGAGCCCCCATACATTGTGTATCCTCTGGAATTCTGTGCTCGTGGGGTGCTTGCTAAGATTATATGCAAATCAGGTGGCAAATAACAGCAGTCAACATGTGTATTACCCATACCTCTTCTGCTCACACACCCATTCCACAGTCCCATTGAACTTTACTTATAAAATATAAGTTAAAAGATAAAAATTATTCACAATTTCAGGACCGAGGCAGCAGACAAACCACTCATGGGTATGGACCCTGTGTGACCCCACAGATTGGTGTAATGAAGCCAGCTCTGATCTCCACACAACTTGGATTTGGGGCAAGAGCAGTCAAACAGCCTACCCTCCCATCCGCTTCAGCCCTGAAGTCCGCTGGCCTGTGGACTCCTCCTTTCAAGGAGGTGCCCCTGAATGGTAGCTCACCCTAGTGTCCTTTCTGGAAGATTTGGGGAAAATAAGAGGAAATCAAGTTTCAAATAAGGGTTTTATGGTTTTCTTATTTAGGTGCATTCCAGAGAGACCTCTAATGGGAAGAGAGACCTTCCCTTTCCCATTTAATGAAAGGGAAGAAAGAAAAAAAAACCCTGAGTATTATTCTACTGCTTCTTACAACCACAAAAGAAGGGAGATTTTTACATGGCAGGGGAGTATCCAATAGTGACCATCTACTAGAAAAGATGAGCACATTGCTGGAAACATTCTCAAGAGGAGCCTGGAGAGTGACCCTTTTCATTCCCAAAGCTTCAGCTCTGCCCTCCTATTGTTTCAGTTCAGATGTGACAGCATTTGAGCTATGGAATAATAACAACTTTGAATTAGAAGGAATCTTTGAGGTCATTATATCTAACTCATTTATACATGGGACTTGAAGACTTTCCTGAGGTCACAACACTAGTTAGTAGCTACACCCAACAAGCACCTTAATTTCTAACTTTTATACATATCATTAGCCACATAGCATTCTTTCTCCTAAAGATAAACATAATGACTATGCTGTATGATTCTAGTTATACAGTGTTTTTAAAATAACAAGATTATAGAAATGGAGAACAAATCTGTGATTGCCAGAGATAAAGGGTAGTAAAAGCAGTAGGCATGGCTGTGACAGGAAGTGAGGGATCCTTGTGGTGGGTTTGTGTCTTGACTACATTAATTATCAATATCCTGGTTATAATATTGTGCTGTATGTTGTGTGAAAAGATGCTCATTGGGGGAAACTGAATAAAGGGCACACAGCATTGCTCTGTAGTATTTCTCATAACTGCAGATGAATCTACACTTATTTCAAAATAAAAAGTGTAATGTGAAAAGTTAGTAAAGAACACAATTTAAAGTTTAACTTCAACCGTTTGTGATAAATAATAAAGCCAAATACTAAATTAATAATACCTGAACACTATTTTCCTACATGAGCAACTTGAGGTTGTACTTGGGCCTTCATATTGCATGCTATTCCTGATTTTATTATTATTATTATTATTATTAATTTTTCATCATTAGGTCTTACTCTTCAAAGTTTTTTCCTGACATAGGCTATTTGACAACACTCTTCCAAAAAAAGCAAAAAGTCACAGTCCCAGAATACACACAATGAGGTGACATCAGTGTCGCAGATAACCAAGAATGTTTACGTTGTTCAGAATCCAGAGAGGTTATAAACACCAGTCAGCACCTCTGGACAATGTGGTGTTATCTCTTCAGAGTGGCTCAGTGTAGGAGAAGAGACATTTTTAAAAGAATATCCATTGAACATAAAACCACCCAATGAAGACTATTAAGGCCATTTGAGGCTATTAGAGTGCATCCTGGAAGAACAGAGAAATAGAATGATTTAAATTGGCTGGCCTCATCTCAAATTGTATGAATAGTTCAAAGTCGATCCCATTTGGAGTTAAAGCTACACCACATTCAGCAAGAACCAGAATATTTTCAAGGGTCGCTGTGAATTGCCTTTTCATAGATAGGATTGCCCTGTGAACAGCCACGAAACAGAAGTAATGTATATTATTAAAATTATTGGGAGTGCGGACACACGAACAAAAAATATCAGTGCACCACCACTTTGGCCATTTATCCTAATTTTGACTTTATCCTAGCATTTGGAATGAAGTAAAGGTAGTTTTGAAAATTCGGACTTTTTGATCAATTAAGCAAAAAAAAAAAAAAAAAAAAAACCCAAAAAAAAGCACAAAAAACCATTTCTTTCCAAGAGGAAAAATAAATGAAATTTTTGTTTCACTTATTTATCTATTCATCCTTTAAAAAAGATCATTCTGTGTAAGCACTACACTAGCTATTTAGTGTATCATGGGGATAGTCATGAAAAATAATTATAGCAGCAAAAGTTTAATTAGTTTACATAGGTACCAAGCACTATTACAACAAATATTAAATTCTGTGGGCTTTTGAATAGCTCTGTGAGGCAGGTATCACTATCTCCCCTGCTATCTTCAATGTGATGCACCCAGAAACTTGTAAATTTTCCAGAAGGAACATCATCTCTGCTCCGTGGTAAAGAGCAAAGCCATAAAACTTGCCTGGCAAATTGGGTGTCAATTTCCTAGCTGCTTCTTGTAGGCATTTAAAAAAAATTCCTGCTATTAGTATTTTATATTTCTTGCTGCTGATATTTCCACTGAAAGCAATTTTATTAATGTGAGGATTCAAAAGGACAACGTGAAAGGAAAATTAAATAACTTTTTCATATTACAAAAAACCTTCATGTGGGAACTGATAGTTAGAGCTCAATCTTTGCTCATCTCGGGCCCACAAGCCTAATTAACACTGGCTTGCAATCAAAGCTATTGTTCTAGTAGCTACTTCCTTCGAGGACCTGCCGCCACCACGGCACTTCTGACCCTACTTCTTGTTTTCAAGTTCACACAATAGATCTTTTCTAAAGTGTCTCTTTTTTCCTTATAAGAATGAAACTAGTGGTATTAGCCATCTCCCCCACTGCTTCTCTTTCGCATTCCTTTTAACTTTTTTTTTATTGTTATTTCTAAGGATCTCTCTGGAATGAGAGCACTTTTTCTATTTTGCAATGCCTCCTTTCACACTGGAAAAAAATGGACTTTGGTACTCAGTAAAGTGGAGGCTCTCTGACTGTAAAATGATTAGAAAGCACTTTGGTTAGAATTCTAATCCCCTGTCCCACTGTGAGCATGGGATTACTCCCCAGGACACATTAGAGGGGCCCTGCAAGAAAGTGGAAGGACACAGGCCTCAGAATTAGATGGATTTAGTGGAAAATTCCAACTCCCTCACTTTCTAGTTCTGTGACCTTGGGCAGCTTAGGTGAGCCTCAGTTTCCTTATCTATAAACCAGAGAAAATAATGTGTACTTTGCAATGTTGTTTCAAAGATTTGTAGGCACAAAACAGCATCTACAGCAGTGTGTCTCTTTCTTTGCGGGGAGGATGTAAGGGGGTCAAAGTCAAGGTGTAGGGGCATCAAGTAGAAAGTTAAAGGAAGACAAAGAGTGTACTATAAAGCGTCTCGTAGTTAGCGATGGAGAGAAAGCAAACCCACCTCGGAAGCTTTCAGTGCAGTGAGCGCTGCAGTGTGGTGGCCGACGAAGAAAACCTTGTATTGTGGGGTCTGGAGTCAGGCAGACCAGGGTTAAGTCCAGTCTTCAACATTTACTGGTTATAATATTTTCTTCTTGTTATTTGGGTGAATTAATACCTATTTCAAAAGGTCATATGAAGACTAGATTGCATAATATTTGCAAAGTGCATAACCCCAGTGCCTGGCACATAGTAAGTTCTCAGTAATTGACCACAATTTTCATTAATATCAGTAGCAGTTAGATGTGAGTTTTACCTTCAGTGAATTTCTAAATCTTTCCAGGCCTTAATTTTCTCACTTGGAAAATGGATGCCTTGGAAGGCACCTCAAACGGCTATTGTTAGAACTGAAACAAACAGTTGGGGAGATACTTGGCACCTGATGAGTAACAGATACTTGTCCTCTCTTGGCTGCTATGATCATCAAAATTACACTCTTGACTTTCTGCAAATGGACTTTTGTGAATGAATATCCCATTGCTTATACCTATTTCTCACAGCCTCTCTCTTTGTATTTCTCTCCACGTCTTTGAACCTTGGTTTTTTCCGTCATTCTCAGACCTGACCCCGTGATGTGCGATCGTTCTTGATTACCTGGGAGATGTGTCTGATGTTTCCCTGCAAGACCCTCGTTCCAAAAAACGAGTCTCCGCTATGGCTCCCACGTTTTTATTATCAGCAATTTGTTTTCCCATGTTCTCTATAAAACGGAAATTCATGTTAACACTTCAATTGGAGTAAGTTAAAACTTTCCCCCTTGACAGGAAAACTAAATATCCTAGAAGGGACTGGGTGATGGAGTAAATGAAGAGTATGAACACAGAAGAAAAAGCTTTAAGAATGAAGGTGGGAGAAGGGTTTCAAAGAACACAATCTTCATATTTTCACAGCACTTTGAGAAATGGACCAAGGTCTTTTAGAATTAACTTCTGTAGTTTCTCTTTCTTACCCTTCCTCCCCTTCCTCTCTCTGTCCCGCTTTTTCACCCCCCTTTCTTCCCGCTCCCTCCCTTTCTCCCTTTTATGATTCACATTTATTTTTGTCCATTTAAACGACTGTACCTGCTTTCCCTTTTTCCACTCAGAGTGTTTTAAACTGTTTCCCATTTCCCTACCTTGCTTTCAGGTACTTCTTGTATTTGCAATCCCTGTGCTGACACAGCACCACCCCCCTCCTTCCCTTTCTCACTTATAACAAATATGTGCAGAAAATTCATCCCGCTCAGTGTCAGATGCCAGATCCACTTTGGACGTGCATTATTTTTATTCAAGGTAGGTTTTATTTCCATTGTCTTTCCCATAACCTTCAAAATGCACCCAAACACCCCCCCTCACACATTCCCCATCATTACCTGACCAGTAAATCAAAAAACCCTGTGTATTCTTTATACCTTTAAAGATGTGCGGTAATAACCTGGATCAGTTCAGAGGGAATTAGTGCCCAAAAGTAGGAGGCATGGAAGGTTATCTGATCAGATTTCTTCTTTTTTCCCCCTGAAACTTATCCTACCTTTTGAATTTGTAAAAGTGAATAATCTGGTGAGAACAGAAGATTTGCATCGTGTCCAGCTTTTCTTTAGAATTGAATTTTCCACTAAAAACATTCTTTCCTTCTGGCAATTGGAGAAATTCACGTCCAGGGAAAGAAAACACATGCGCTCTTAGAAATATTGAGCCTGTAGTCGCTGCCATTTGAGCCCCATTTAAGCCTAATACAGAGATCAGCGTCTACTCCGGTGTTCACTTTCACTGAGCTGAGTATCTAACATGCAATCTACGACCACACTGTTGGAGAAAACTGCCTGCAGAAATGCTCCCACATCCCACACTCTGATCCCCAAAATATAATTCTTTGGGTACACCAATGGTAAAATGATTTTGGATATAATAATAACCCACTAGATTATTATAGTCTCTTTGGGGTTCTTGACTCCAGGTCCCCCAGCACAGTGCAATGCCATGACCTCAGTAAAAGCATTTTGAGGTGAGTTGAACTGAGTGGATATTAGCCAAGCCCTGCTTAATGAGTAAAGCACAAGACGAACAGATCGGTTCAAACTACCACAGCTCTTATCACATTCCATTAACTAGACCCAGCCAGATTCAACACAGATACAGTGTTCAATTTAAAGGCCGAGACAGTGGTCGGATAAAACTATTTTCTTCCCAGGCTCTTGTTCTTTTTTCCTTTTGTAACAGTGCTCTATACATATTCCATTTAATTGGCTTGTTGCTTCACTGGATTGTGCACTCAATACAGTGGTATCACCAGACTATAAGTTGAGATGGTCAACTTATGTGCAACCAGTGAGATCCTAGAAAGCAGTCAAATTGCACTGAAACAATTTTGTCCTGACAGGAGGCCATTAGCACTGAGCTCCCTCACCCCCCTGGAAGACTTGCTGTTCTAAGACCACAACACAATTGTTCACTGGAGCATCACTTCTCGTAAGACCCTGGAGTAAAAATCAGGAATCCTGATTTCCATTTCTGCCTCTTCCCACTTGGCTTTGGGACCTTGGATAGGTCACTAAACCTCTTTGGACCCATCCAACAGCATCTTAAATTTGCCTTTTTACATTGTTATCTTATTTTTTCTTTATTATGCTTTTTAGGTTAGATGTTGCTATCCTTGTTCTACAGATTCTTTCAACAGCAAACATGTGTTGAGCCCCTACCATGTGCCACTGTTCTAAATTCTAGGGATAATCAAACTTATGGCTCAGAGAAGTTTTGTAGTGAGGCCACTACCTAGAAATTTATTCCAATGATGGCAATCTAGGTAATTTTAATCAATCTGTAAGAGTGAGGAATTATAACCCACCTCACCATTCTTTTGACATTGTTTCTGTAAATACTGACTCTGACTAATATGTAGCTTATAGATAAAAAGTATGTTTGCATAAGAATCCTAGAAACTAACTTTAAAAGATACAGACTCTGACCTTCAGTCATCTCAGTTGGGAGATTTGCTGACCTTCAAATGAAAACTAGAATGATGTAAAACCAGGATGACAAAGACTAGTATGATGCACACCAGACCATTGCTTAACCAGTTTTGAGGTCCTAATGGGAATGGACTGTGCTGGTCTGCACCTAGGGAACTTCTCAACCTCCTTCCCCTTGATCTCTTTGTTCTGCTTTCCCTCTCCCTCCTTATAAAAACCTCTGCCTGCACAGAGATGTTAAGAGGTACCTTGGCACAAGAGTCTCCCATCTTCTCAGATTGCTGGCATCTGAACAAACCTCTTTCCTTTCCACCAGCACCTCTCTCACGAGTTTGGCTTTTGATGTTGCAGACAGCCAAACCTGCATTTGGTTACGAACTCTCAGGATGGACACAACAAAAAGGAGAGAAGAAATATAGAAAGCATCTTCTTCAAAGCACCTGAGAACTAACAAAACCCCAAGAATGACTCAGCCACAATCTAGGATTAGCTGACGATCCAGTGAATTAAACACATGAAGTTGTGATTCTGGTGACTTTGGAAAAAAGATAGAGAAAAAAAATAAAACCCCAAGACCTGCCAAATCTAGGGAGAATGACAACTCACCACATTAAGATGGGACCCCAAAGGTCAATAGTTTCAAGTGTGAAGCAGAAATAAACCAACTCTTGCTTAACGTAGACTCTCAGCCTACGTTAATGGCAACTAAGTGTCCATGGAACTTCAAAGCTTAATCTTCAATTAATATTGTCTTAGGTGAGTATTGACTCAAGCCCCTGGTAGAATCCAACAAAAATTCTCTTTGGATAAAAGTATCAATATCCTAGGCTTCCAATTTTTAAAAATAAAATGTCAACTACAGATATATAACCAGACAGCAAGGAGATATAAGTCAACAAGAGTATCTTCTCAACTAACAAAAACAATATGCTTGAATTATCAGACATTGACAATAAATGACACATTTTTCTTACTATGTTTAAAGAAATAAAATGCACCTTATAAAATATCTATAAATAATAAGAAACTACAAAGTTACATAGCTGATCTGAATAAGAA
This sequence comes from Desmodus rotundus, assembly GCF_022682495.2. Taxonomy (NCBI): domain Eukaryota; kingdom Metazoa; phylum Chordata; class Mammalia; order Chiroptera; family Phyllostomidae; genus Desmodus; species Desmodus rotundus. The sequence continues at coordinate 54,744,533 of NC_071389.1, forward strand.
TTCTTTAGAACTCTTAAAATGTAAATTAAAATGACAAATTAAAAAATGAATTTTATGTAACCTATGTTAAACACAACTGAAGATAGAGTTGGTGAACTAAAAGATTATAAGATATTGTGCAGAATGTAGTACAAAGAAACAAGATACAGAGTATACAAAAGGTAAAATACATAGAAGGCACTATGAGGTTAACACACATTTAAATCAGGTTCCCAGGATGGGAGAGAGATAATGTGATGAGAGAAATATTTTTAAAGGTAATGGCAGATAATTTTCAGAATGAAAACTTAAACTCAAGGCTTGTAACTCCAAATTGTATGTTCTTTCTTTGTGTTTGGAAAAGTCTTAAATTTCTTTATGCCTGCTTTCTTTATTGTTTGACATTTATCTTTCTGTTCCTTCATTTACTCTTATTTATCATCTGTGTTTATCTTGAAAAAAATATTTTGTAATATCACTTGTCCTCACAAGAATGGTGATGACTCTGCCTGCCATTTCTTATAGAAAGAAATAAATGACTTAGTGGGAGTCTCAAAAAGGATCTCCTTATATTGGCAAGGGATCAATGCTGCAATGAAGTTGCTTCTTTTTTTTAATAGTGCTGTGGGGATCATAGAGCAGGAAACAACTAACCCAGTCATGGGGAACTTGAAAATTCTTCTCCAAGGAGATGACACTTCAACTGGGTCACCAAGAGTCTTGAGGGAAGAGTGGGAGTTCGTCAGACTAATAAGGTGGAGTGGGCATTCAAGGTAGGAGGAAGAAAACGTGTGCAACTTCCAGACATTGACACTCACGGAACAGCTTCAGGAAGCAACCGGTGTTGCTTGAAGACAGATGATGTGATAGGAAATGAGGGAAGGAATGTCTGCTGAACAGTTCAGATGGCATTAAAATGGAATGAACACCACTTTAAAGAATTTGGTTTTATCCTATAAGCCAGTGTTCCTCGAACTGGAAGTCCATGGACCCTCTGGGGAAAAGTGAGGATACACTCTTGGGATGCAAAAGATCTTCTGGAAAAGCTTTACCCCCTCCTTTTTGATGAGAATCTAAATAAAACAAAACAAAGAAGCAAACAAACCAAAGCCTTAAAATGAATACAGAAATATTCTGGATCATTTGGATTACTGCCATATTTATGGCCTCTGGTTACACGGCACATTGGATCCAATGTGTGAGTTGAATACACAATAGATTCCACTTTTCAAATACATAAGCATCTGTCTATAAAACAATCAAGAGTGGTAGGGACCATTGTATATTAGAGATTACATGCCTCACTTTTAAAAAGTATCTGAGTCTGATTTTAAAAGAAATAACTCTGTGCAGTCCAAATAAAACACAGTACCATCAGTTTTCAACCCTGACCTAAAGTGACAGTTTTCAACTTTTAATGTGCTAGTAAGTGCATTTGATTGTATGGGGTTACATGGACACATCCTAGTAGAAAAAATGACAGTTGTCCTACACTGAAGTCATTATATTTATGTGGAATTATTTTACCAGTTGTTATGAATAATGTTTACTTCTCATTGATAATTGAAATAAAACATATTTTCCTAGAGTATGACTTTCGTTCCCTAAGTTAGAAAATAAACGGAAACTCTGCTGTGAGATAATGAAAACAGCCTTGCACAGGAGAGTGATGTTCCCTTTAAGGGTTTCTGGTTTATAATAAATGATCAGCTATGGATTTATTCAGTAAATTTTTTGTTTATGCCGAATAAAGTTCAAAGAACATCATGGGGAATTGGACAAAAGATCGTTGACTATAGTTTGAATATATGTTCTTCCAAATTTCAGACAAAGTGGAAACAATGATTGAAAACTTGATTTATAATCATTTCAAAATGTCCTGAATATCATTTCCAGCATTTACTGACATCTTTCCACTGGCTCTGTGCTACAGCCATGAATATTTTTTAACAACTCTAAGAACTAAAAAAAATAATTTCAGATATTATTTTCCCATGCACAAGTCCAGTAATAATTGGATTAGGTCATCATTTAATGCAGATTGAAATATGCCATAATGATAACCTTATCTTCAAGTTACCATGATAGCTCCATAAGGATCAAGAGGCAGCTCATCACAATTGGCATTTGATGATTATTCCGTAGACAGAATTACAACAAGGAGGTGGTCTGAATACCTTAAAATAGTAAACAAAACTGTGACGCTACTTAATACTCTTATGAAGAGCATCCTTAAGTTAACAATGTTGCCCTCTTTCGTAATTTCAAATTTAAGACACAGAAACAGAGTAAAAGTGTTCATAGAAATACAGCAAAATTTAGCTTTCTTATTCTACTAATCTTTCTCATTCAATTAATGTTGTTAATTAGAATTTTATAGGCATGGCGTTGTCTATATTTGATTCTATATTTATTTTTGGATTTAGATTTGTATACTATCTATGAGGAAAAAGAGTTATTATACCTCATCTTTTGTATTTATAGATTTTGTTCTTATTATAATAAATATTTTAAGTCAGCACTATGAGTCTGAAAGAACTTATCCCCTTTAAAAGAAACACACTGTTATAGGCCCTATGTTGCCTCTGACAGATTTAAAAAGGAGAGTAGGTGATCAGGTTTTAATTTTAAATTTACCCTCAGACAGTGTGTGAAGGTTAGAATGAAAGGGGGCCATACCTAAGGCAGGGGTTCAGTTAGGAAGCAGTAATCTAGTTGAGAGATAATGAGGATTTTAATAAAAGATACAGCTTTAGGATGAAAAGGAATGATGGCATGCCAGGTAGGTCCCTTGAGGCTTATTTCCTACTATGCACAGTGGTTTAAGTTATAGAAGAGCATATGGCAAGGATTGTGGAATAGGCTTTTTGGGGAAGAGGATAACTTACCAGCTAGATCAAGAAGTCAAGAAAAGGTGAGGAGGTGAGGTTCTGTGGATCTTAACATTATTCCACAGGGGCACATACTGGGGCTGAAGCTCTGATGACCATGAATGTGGGGTCTGTGTTCCAGCAGAAGGATACCCCCATCAGCTATGAATCACTCACTTTAGAGGACAAGCTTGAGAAACCCAGGCTTGCCAACTGGGGGAATACAGAGTCTGCCTAGAATAAGACTGTCTGAATTTGAGGTGCTAGCAATTTGGGAACTGAGCAGGAGTGCCAGATCTTCAGAACCTAGAAAGCTTGAGTTCATGAGATGAAGCAGTTAACCTCACTGGAGAGAAGACACCTCTTGACACATGGGAAGTGCTGCTTCTTCCCCTGAGAGAAGAAGAATCCCCAGTTTTGCCTAGCTCTTTGCTCAAGCAAAGAGGGAGAGCTTTCAGGGTCACTTTGAGACAATTTTGCTCATTACACTACAATCTAAAAGTTATTTCATAGATAGAATTCATCAGAGTTGGTGATTAATTAAGTTTTGGGGAGTGAGTGACAGGGAAAGAGGAGTCAAGAATTGCTCTTAGGTTTATATCTTGGCTAGTTGAGTATATGATGATTCCTTTAACTGAGATAAAGGATTGGGAAGAAGAAAAGGGCTTTATGGTGAAGAGAGAGATGGTACATTCACATTTGAATATTTTGAGTTTGAGATGTCTATCATGCAGTCATTTGAAAGAAAAAGAAGCGAGGGAATATTGATTTGAAAGTCAGATGCACTGGTTATACTTGAAGCTTGGGAGGTGAATGATAATGACATTTTTTCTATGTAGACTGGGAAGAGAAGAGAAGGGAATTTTAACATTTAAAAAGCAGCTCAGTATAGTAGATCAATTGGTACGTGGGATGAGGCTGGGGGCAGGAAGAAGAAATTCATATATAAGAAGCCCAAGAGCTTTCAGTCTAATGAAGCACTCAGATAATGCGAGAATTTTTAGGAAAGTAGCGAAAGCACATTTACAATTGTCTGAGAAACGGTGGAGTTTATAAAGCAGATGACTTTTTTTCTGGAATTTTGGTGATAAAGAGGAGAGAAAGAGGAGTGATAAAATAGGAATCAACTGGGAACCATAAGAGAGAGTATTGTTATTTATTATACTATAAAATTATATCGAAGACCTTATGAGTTGGGTTGACATTATATAAAATGTATGGAATAAGGTTGGGTTATATTTGCCCACCTCACATTTTTGTTTGTTTGTTTTGTTTTGTTTTTTAATGACCATTATTTTTAAGGTGTTCAACAGAAGAGATTTTACTTTAAGTATAAAGCAGATCTGCAAAATTGTTTCTCTATTCTAATACCCTTTTGTCACTCACCCTGACTTCATTTTTAGGCCCTCTGAGTCAGCCCTCCCCCCAATTCCCAAGACCATGGTAATATGTCAAAAATAAAATTCCAGTCACATCACTCACTTGCTCATTCATTCCATGAACTGGTCTTTGCCCAAATGCAAATGTCCATTAAGCCCATATTCACTGCATACCCCTGTGTGCAGTCTAGTGTGGGAGACTAAGGAGTAAATGAGCAATCACAAAAGAGCCTGGTACAGACTGTAGTAGGGAGAAGCCTGGCACACCAGATCCAGAGAGTTCCCCAGAATGGGGACGGCTAAACCGAGTCCCCATGGAATGTCAGGTATTGACTGCATTTCTCATACATGTCTATTTTGCTCTAGCCTTTCTCTTTCAATTTCTGAGTCTTATCTATGCTGTTCCTTTCATCTAAAATGCTTACCTCCATGCCCCTCAGCCTGTAGAACCCCCTCTTATCTTTAAGACTTCATGTACAGGTATCTTCTCCTTGAAGTCATCTCTAACACTCCTTGGTTGAGCCACGTGCCCCAACTTGTGGTCCCTAAGAAAGTTACACTTACTTTTGCAGAAATATTTGTCTCCACATCTATCTATGTAGGTACTCTTTGAGGATAAGCTATGTCTTTCATTTCTTTTTTTTTAATTTTTATTGTTATTCAATTACAGTTGTATGCCTTTTCTCCCCATCCCTCCACCCCAGTCTTTCATTTCTAATACCTCCGTTCTAGCATAGTGCCTGGCACATAGAACCCAATTAATGTTTGTTAAATGGCTGAATGGATAAAGTTGCTTGACAAGAGAGTAGCCTAATTCTAGAACATTTTAGGATCCTGTGCTATGACCCTTGAAAAATTCCTGATCTTTTCCAGCTATATACCTGACTATTGACAACTAAGGTCCTTTACACAATAAAATTCCATAACTCTATATCATGACTCTCTGTGCCTATGAGTACACATAAGATTTGATTGCTCAAACACGTCTACCATTGGCAAAGTCTAATAAATTGATTCATTTAACCTTCAACCAATAATTATCAAATATTTACTGTGTGCAAGGACCTGTGCTCAGCGTTAAGTATCAGCCATGCAGATAAAGGCCTTGCCCTTCTTGTCCTAAAGGAGTTCATGATGTAATGAGGGAAACATAGCAAAGAAATAAGCTTGTACATAAGTATGATTTGGGATAAGAGCTATGGAGGAAGAAAAATAACATGCAGCAAGAGTGATTAACAGACCAGGCTTATTTTAAATTATGGGGTCAGAGTAGGCCTGTTACAGAGAAGAGATATTTAAAGCTAAGACCTAATGGTATATAGGAGGTAAGGACAGAGGGAGACCATTTCTGTCAAGGGGACACATTTGAGAATGCCTGTTGACAGGAAAGCTGGTGTGTCCAGAGCCTGGTGAAAGAGAGGGAAAGTCCCTTGAGTTGGTGTTGGAGAGGTAGGCAGATGCCAGACCACGCTGTGACTTATGAATCAAGCTAAAGATTGTAGAACTATTTCTGTAATTAGCAGGAGATTATTGAAGGCTTTTTGATAAGAAAATTACATAATTATTTTCATTTTAAAAGATCTCATATATGGTGTAGAAAATGGATTTGAAGGAGCAGGGGGGAGTATGAGAGCACATTAGAAAACTGTTTGCTTAGAAATTTAGGTTTGGTTGCTTGTAATGGAAACAGAGAGCAAAGGCTTACTAAAAGCAGGGAGCCAACTCTCCTCTCATGTATGAGGAGGCCTGGATGAGTAACCCAGGGCTGGGGCAGAGGCTTTTATATCTAAGAGCTTGGCTTTTATGATTACCTGGGCCTTTCCCTCATGAGATGGTCGCAGGATGGGCACTAAGGCATCCACCAGCATGTTGACATTTCAGGCAGGAAGAAAAAGGAACCTGTAAGGCAAAAATAGAACACGTCAGCACCTGTCCCCACCCCTTCTAAAAGACTTTCTCAGAATTCCACCCAACAGCTTTTACTCATACTTCACTACTCAGAACTGTGTCACATGGCCAACCCTATCTGCAAGAAGACTTCAGAAAAAAAAATTTAAACTATGTCTGTTACCAGTCCAGACAAAATCAAGCTTATTAAAGAAGGAGAGAAAAATGAATATTTGATAGGCAAAAGCTGCCTCTGCTCCCCTTGACCCCTTTTCATCTCCTGAAAGGAAGATGAACATGATTTGCTTGTATGAGGGCTGCCTATGTTAAGTTAGGGAGAAGCATGCTGTTGTTTGTAAGTTTAATGACAGGAAGAACAATGTGCCTTGATGTAAAGGGATGAAAAGGAGGCTTGGAAGACACTGTTAGTTGGGTCACTCAAAAGCTATCCAGCCCCCTTTCGTGAACTACGTTCCTAGATTCCTTTGCCATTTGCATGCTGACATATTACCTAGCTTACACCCATCATACAAAGTTCCCCAAATTTTGGATTCAGAAGTGCCACCGTGTGGTGGCATATCAATACTCACACGGATATCAGCTTTTATGGCAATAAGTTGACAAAGATGTCTGTTCTCCTGGTAAGACCAGAATTCTGGGGCCCTGTCCTTAAGCTTACTATGTGCCAAACAATCCAGGGATATGGTTGGGTATTTGGCTTGAGTATGTGGCTCCTGGCTGTGTTTCCATGGCTACGTAGTATCCAAAATTCAGGGGCTTTCCAGCCTCCTGACTTTCTGTACCTGGCCCATCATCCTTGCTCTACTCATTTCTAACTGCCTGGATCCTGGAAGCAGACAGCAGACAGAGATTTGAATCTTAGTGCCACAGTGTACTGGCTATGTATGCTTGGGAATTTTATGGTTTCAAGTCTTACATTTTGACTCCCAGTCAAGATAGAGGCATAGGTAAGCACTGCTCACCTCCTTGCACTCCCACAGCAAAAATCACAACTAAACTACAAAACAACTATTACCCAGAATCATCAGGAAACCGAGGTGTATGGAAGTTGAACAACCAAGGAATTAAAGAAGTCAACATTCATCCAGATGGGTAGGATGAGTAAGACACACAGAGATGCAGAATGGGTAGTCCTACACCCACATATGGTGGATAACAATTGGGAGGGATACCTCAGGAACAAGGGATCCCAGGCCCACACCAGACCACCCAGCCCAGGGTTCCAGTGCTAGGAAGATAAGTCCCCATAACTTCTGGCTATAAAAATCAGTGGGGGTTGGGGCAGTGGAAGAAACTGCAAGATTCTCAGACATCTCCTCTTAAAAGGCCCACAATGGACTTAGGACTTATACAGACTCACTCCCTCTAGGATCCAGCACCAGTGTAGCAGATGGAAGGACACCAGTGGGACACAGGTAGAAAATGAAGTGTCGGGCATCAGGGTGAGTACTGGTAGAAAGCTTTCTCCTGGACATGACTCCAGAGGCCAGACAGTGACATCGTCCCCTTTCTGAGCCCTTCCATACACAGAGCCACAGAGCAGCAACACTGTATTGGAGATTCCATAAACCTGGTTCACATGGGTTGCCCCGCCCTGGTCATTACCTACGGTTCTACCCCATCTAACTTACTGGTGCATTTTTCTACAATAGGCCATGTTACTAAGACAGGGAGTCAAAGCAACTCTACCTAATACATAGAAACAAACACAGGGAGGAGGCCCAAAAGAGGATACAAGGAAATATGGCTCAAATGAAAGAACAGAACAAAACTCCAGAAAAAGAACTAAACAACATGGAGATAAGCAAAGTATCAGATGTAGAGTTCAAACATTGGTTATTAGGATGTTTCAGGAACTCAATGGTTACTTCAACAGCGTAAAAAAGACCCAAGCAGAAATGAAGGTTATACTTAGTTAAATAAAGAAAAATTTACTGGGAACCAACAGTGGAGTGGATGAAACCAAGAATCAGATAAATAATTTGGAATATAAGGAAGAAAAAAACATTCAACCACAACAGCACAAAGAAGAAAGAATCCAAAAAACAAAAAATAAAAACAAAAACAAAAAAACAAAAATAGGCTGAGGAGCTTCTGGGACGACTTCGAATGTACTAACATTCAAATCATAGGGGTGCTGGAAAGAGAAGAGAAAAGGCAAGATTTTGGAAAAATAATGAAAGGAAAATTCCCTAACTTGGTGAAGGAAATATACATAGAAATACAGGAAGCACAGAGACAAAACATAATTAAAATGCCAAAGCTTAAAGATAAAGAGAGAATCCTAAAAGCAGCAAGAGAAAAGCAGAGAGTTACCTACAAAGGAGTGCCCATAAGACTGTCAGCTGATTTCTCAAAAGAAACTTTGCAGGCTAGAAGGAAATGGCAAGAAGCCCTCTAAGTAATGAAAAGCAAGGACCTGAAACTTGGATTACTCTACCTAGCAAAGCAGTCCTTTAGAATTGAAGGGCGGATGAAGTGTTTACCAGACAAGGTAAAGCTGAAGGAGTTCATCATCACCAAGCCATTATTATATGAAATGTTAAAGGGACCTATTTAAGAAAAAGAACAAGATCAAAACTATGAACATTAAAATGGCAACAAATTTATAGCTAGCAACAGTTGAATCTATAAAAACAAAGCAAACAAACAGAACAGAAAGAGGATCATAGATGTGGAGATCATGTGGAGGTTTTATCAGTTGGAAGGTAGAAGGAGAATGAAGGAAAAGGTGCAGTGATTAAGAAGTACAAATTGGGGTCTGGCTGGTGTTGCTCAGTGGATTGAGTGCCAGCCTGTGAACCAAAGGGTCGCTGGTTTGGTTCCCAGTCAGGGCACATGCCTGGGTTGTAGGTCAGGTTCCCAGTAGGGAGCATCAAATGGCAACCACACATTGATGTTTTTCTCCCTTCCCTTCTGTCTAAATAAATAAATAAATAATCTTTTTTTTTAAAGAAGTACAAATTGGTGGGTACAGAATAGACAGGAGGATTTTAAGAACAGTATAGGAAATGGAGTAGCCAAAGAACTTACATGCATGACCCATGGACATGAACTAAAGGAGAGAGATTGCCAGAGGGAATGGGGGGTATGAGGTGGAGGGGGACAAAGGGGGAAAAACTGGGACAACTGCAGCATAATCAGTAAAATATATTTTAGCATAATCGATAAAATATATTTTAAAAATTTGTCCTCTGGCTCTTTTATAGATTTATTTTTAGTTAATCAGTGTTCTTTAAGAAATACTTTGCTACTACAAATAGCTAGAATGGATTGAGCTGTCTACAACTAAGGACCTTGATTAGTATAGGAAACAGTGTCCTATAGGACTGTGTATAAGCAATTTCTTGTATTGTGAATATAAAATGTTTGCATAATATGATGTATAACACATGCCATTTTCTTAAAAGCCACCTACCTACTTAACTCCTTTCCGGATATCTTAAAGATACCCTAGACTCAACAAGTCCACATAAGAAACCCTTAGTATTTGCCACCCAATCTTGTTTTTATGGCTTGGGGTTATACAACCCAGAAATTGAGTAGACTTTGTAGATAGTTCCCTCAGTGAACACATTCATTCCAAAACCAAGTTCTGCTTTGCTACCTAAATGTCTGGACTTCACCTACTTTTCTCTATGTCCACCATCACAATTGGATGATCGCTCTCTCTCTCTCCTCAAGTACTAAATTAGTCTCTTACCTGATGATACCACAAATTCTTTAGGTCCCTTCTAATCTAGGTTTTACAGTTTTGCAACAATTTTCAACCCAATATATTATGGACTGAGACAAACTCATGAAACTCACCCAGAAGTCCCTGCACAGTCTGGCCCTTGCCCACCTTTGTAGGAACACCTACCACCCTATGCCTTGTCCTCTGTCCTGCTTACTTGCCACACTCCCCAGCTATTGCATATGTTCCTCTTCTAGAATGTTCCTCTTTCCCCTCTTTTTCTGGGGAACTCTCACTCATTCCTCAGATCTCAGCTTAAGCACAACTTCCTACTTGACTACGATTAAAAACTATATAGCATTTATCACAGTGACAATTTTTAATTTATTTGTTATTATTTGATGAATGTTTAAATCCTCTAGACCATGAGTTCTATGCAAAGAGGAACAATGTCTGATTTGATTTGTTATATAATAGGTATTGTTTTAATTTATATTCATTTGATTACTGAGATTGAACAAGCACAGTGTCTTTTGAACAGTGAATAAGAGAATGAACAAACCAGGTAGTTTTATGTATAATTGCTCATTTTCATAAAAAAGCTGCAAAATCAGTAGTATTTCTAAATTTGCAGACAGTTTCCCCAAGCAGTTAAGTGGCAGAGGCAGGACTTAAGTCCAGGACTGTCTGACTCCAAAGCCTGAATTCTTTCCATTTCATCATGCTGACTTCCTCTCCTAAATGAGACAATGTATGTGAGAGTGCTCTATAAGAAATATTACCGGGTGGGTATTTTTATCATTATCGTCTAGGCTGGGAGAACAAACAAAAGGCAGTAATGCTGCCCACTATCAATATTGAATACCAAGTGATAAAGGGAAACGTCTAGCATACTCTGTTTGCACAATACCGCACTATCAGTGTTCTTGCATTTTGGTTTGGTTGGCAGCCTCAGGAATTTAGTATTTTGTTAGGAGTCTTGTGATACCACTCAAAAACACAATTCATCTTGATTATTAATGTCTCTTGAAATTTTTTATAATAAATAGACTGTCCTGATCTGAACCAGATAAAACTAAGACTTTATTCAACTCTCCTCATCTTAGAAACCCATAAGTCATCAAGGATGTAATGCTAGAGACAAAGAACAAAGGAGGAGGAAGATGAGTACAGACAGGGCTAACTCATCATTTTCTTATCTCTGAGGAATGTGTCCTCCCTACATTTCTGACCCACTCCAGCCAATTACTTTGATTTGTGGCTGGGAGGTGGTAGCTTCCAGGTAAACATATCATCTGCTCCTTCTATTTAGCAGAGTCAGAGGAGAGAAAGTGCATAGTCGTTAGGGTCTCCAGACGACCCCAGTCCTTAAGGCAATAACCAAAGCAGACTTGGATTTGGGGAACATTTTAAGGGCAGGAGGAGAAGGAACTCTGAGGATTCTAAATGTCATAGCTTACTGATGGCCAGCTTCTCCAGTCCCTCATCCCAAATGAAGACAGAAAGGAAACAAAATGAGGACAGTTTTTTCAACATATTCAACATGACCAAAATAGTACAGATAATGCTCTGGTATGTTGCTGTTTGACAAATAATATTTATGATTTTGCTATTGAGGATTTGAAAGAAAAGCCAATATAAGAGGTAGAAAGATACCAATTAAAAATCAGCCAATGATGGTACCACCAGAAATAACCTCTGTTAAATTTTGATCAGATATATTTACTTTCAGCATTTTATATTAATATTTTACACAGCTGTTAACAATCTAAATATACAATTTTGTATTCTTTTTATAAGACATTATCATCCTTCCTACCATGTCATTAAAAGTTCTTCATAAACATAATTTTAATAGCCAACATAGAATTTCATTATAAAGATATAAATATTTTTATACATATATCTTTATATACATATAAATTGAAGATATTTTCTTCTTTTTTTTACTTCTGTTGTATAACACCATAATAAACATTTTTATTGTTAAATTCTTTTCTGTATGTTATTATTTCCTTAGACTACATTCTGGAGATGAGATTCTTCTATCAAGGGACATGAAGAGCACGGTTTTCAATACATATTTAGAAATTGCTTTCAAAAACAAACATAAGTTCACTTCACCATGTATTCATTAGCTTTAACTATTAGTAATTTTTTAAATATTTAATATTCCAATAAATAGTGTCTTATTTTAATTTATGTTTCTTTGGTTACTAATGGGGTTTGATTAGAATTTTATATGTTTTTATATTCTTCTGTTACAAAGTGTTTACATATTCATTTTTCTATTGGGCGGTGCTCATTTTTTTAAAGATTTATGTGAGTTCCTTATATGTGAAGGGTTTATATAGCTTCATGAGGCTAAGGTGTATGAGTTGCTGTTTTTCCTAAACTCTATGGAGTTTGGAAATTCAACTGGCTCCAGTTCATATAAGTTACTGTTAATATTTTAAAAGGTGGACAAAGAGATCATGAAGATTGAGAAGACTACCAAGCAAACCTAAAATGTTATCTGTAACCAGTGATTGTTGTATACCCAGAACCCCCATAAAGCAGACATTTGGGGAGGAGAGGACAGTTCCAAAGTTTCTAACGACCTCAAGGGAATTAGAATATTCACTTTTAAGATAAGAATTTTATTTAACTTTCTGTCAGGATAGTGGTGGATTATGGGTGTTAAAAATGCAAACTGATAAGCAAGGAATCAAATTAAGATGAAAAGACTTACAAAGTGCCTTCTATGTTGCTTTACCTTGCTGAGATGATGGGCTGGTAGACAAGATAAAATAAATTATCCAGTTGTGCAATACAAAATATTCGAATGTGGAGAAGGAAATAAAAACCAGCACTAATAATGACCTGGAAGGTAGAAATAGGTAGGTATATTCTTTATGTCCATCCCTATGCTTTAAAAAGAAACTTTTTTTCTGTAAATATGTACTACTTTATAGTCAGATATAACACTAAAGCTACCACAAAATGGCCTGGACTACTGGCAAGTTCAACAAATTAAAAATAAGGGGAAAATAATCTTACTACAACTGCAATAAGTATATGAGACTATTTATGGAGTGAAAATTTGGAAGCAGCATCCCTATTAACACCAAAGAAGAGAGACATGGATTAAGTAATGAGATAAGTTCTTGCAGGTGCCAAAGGACCACCTAAGAGTTCATGATTTGGAAGAACATGGACCTCGACTCCACATTTTTGTTAAATGATCTTTAAAAAATCCCTTAATTACTGAACCTCAGCCTCCTTATCTGCAAAACAGGAGTTAATAATACCCAACTGCAGGATAACTGAAAATTAGTGACAAGATATACAACACATTTAGCATGGGTTGGCATAAGTAGATAAATATTATTTTATTATTATTATTGTAACATAAAAATTGCACTTTATTCTCATTTCCAGATAAGGACAGTTTAGATAACTTGTCTAAGAATTTAAAAGTAGTGGAATGAGATCGAATCAACATATGTTTGACTTCATAACTTCTCTGAACCACTAAAGTGTTCAACACATGTTATTTTATGTGAATGAATGAATGAATGAATGAATGAATACTGAGTGTATCAAGAAGATCCCAAAAGCCAATAATGCAATAAAAACAAACATGTATTATATCTCTGGAGAGTTTAAAGTTCTACTTAGGAAACAGGAACACTTGGGGATTTACATGGTATTTTAATAACTTGCCCCCCCAAAAAAGTTTTCTCTCTGTGTAAGAGAAAGAAGCACACTGAGTCAAATAGTTGCATACTGGGTGTTATATGAACAGAATTTAGCTATTGGACACAAATTCTAGCAAGAAAAAAAATACATATCACAAAATCTGGGGAAAAGATATTTGCAAGAAGACTCAGTAACCTGACCAACAGCATTTGAAACTGAGATGTGGGCATGAAAAAAGTAAATAAATAAAACCACCAACCCGCATTCTATGGAGGACAGCAAGTGTAACAAAGGAAGGTGCCATCACCAGGGTACAGCTGACGATTCTCAAGAAAAGACTGTAAGGAAGTGAGTTGGCTGCAATCCTCACAACATCAGGGGTGGGGGAATGTGTTCCAGGAGAAACAATCACATGTGGATAGGAGAGAGGTGAGGGCTTGGTATGGTAAGGGAACTAACTGCAAGCAACTCAATATGGCTGGAAGGCAGGATGTACACAGGGACCTATGGGAGGGAGTCTAGAAACACCGGCAGGATCCAAGCTTGCACTATCTAGCATTCCATGCCAGAAACCTTGAGTTTTATATTGAAGGAGAAAAGAAGCCACTGTCAGACTTTAAGGAGGGCAATAATCAGATCAAATTTGTGTCTTTTTATGAAGGATGGAATGGAGAGAGACCATGATAGCTGGCCATGGCAATAGCTAGGATGCATACAAAGTATTAGGGCAAGAAAGCATGATGTCCTAAATGCAAGAGCTTGCAGGGAAACTGGAAGAAAGGAGACTGTTTTGTGAGCTGTTTAGGAAATAAAAACACTAAACCTGGGGTGTGTGGGATGCAGAAGAGCATAGCATTGCAAATGATTCATCAAACTGGAAACATCTGCATTTGCTTTTTTCTCCCTTCATCTCAGTTAAAATATCATTTCTTCAGAGAAGTAGTCCCTGACTACCTTATTTAAAAAAAAAAAAACATTCCCCAAGAAAAGATGAAATACTACCATTTGCAACAACATGGGTGGACCTTCAGAATATTATGCTAAGCAAAACAAGTCAGTCAGGAAAAGCTAAGAACCATATGATTTCACTCATATGTGAGACATAAAACTGACACTCACAGACACAGACTAATGACAGCATGGTGGCTACCAGAGGGAAAAGGGGTAGTGGGTCGTACACGGTAAAGGGGGCCAAATATAGGGTGACTGGAGATGATTTGACTCTGGGTGGTGGGAACACAGTGCAGTACACAGATCATCATGTATCATAGAAATATGTACACTTAAAGCCTATATAATCTCATTAACAAATGTCAAACCAAGAAATTTAATTTAAAAAATAAAATTTAATTTAAAGAAAGACCTTTCTCCAACATCTATTACATTACCCTGATAAAGTTTTTTAATAATAGTATTCTCAATCAAGGATTATTTTACCTATTTGTTTATGAGCTTTTCCCTATCTTCTCACTAAGTCATAAACTCAATAAGGAGAAATTCAATATTTGTTTTGTTTATCAATACAAGGCCAGGTACATACTAGGTACAAAATAAATGTTAGTTGAGTTCCTGTTTCTAGCTTGACCAATGGAAAGGCGAAAATGCAGGAGATATAAGGGATTTCTGTAGCAATGGAGGAAAAAGATGAGAAATTCTGCTTTGAAAGTCTTTAAGTTTGAAGTGTCAGTTTTAAGTTTTTGGAGAAATTACAGTTGGGGTTATCTGGCCCATTGTTTAAAGGTACATGAAACTCGGGGCACAGATATGGGCTAGCAATGGGGGTTTAAGAGCCAATGGCATTTGACAGCAGCACTTGAAACCATTTGTGTGACAAGGTATTGTACACACTGGCACTGATTCAAGGGCACAAGTGGGGGCTTAAATCCAGCCTGGCTCTGGCTCGCCAGGCTTTGTGCCTTAGAGAAAATGTGAGGTTGCTGGAGAAAGGAAGATTTCTTTGTTCTATGGTGCTATGTTCTGGGCAAACCATGAGCCCAAGAAACTGGGACACCCCGAAAAGCAGGGAGAACCATCTTTTTCTAACTGGCACAAAAGCACAGTGTAGGCAGACAACATGCCCATGAACAAACAGCACCCAGGAAAGAGGACAGAATGGCAACAGAGGACCTGCCACAGCCACATCCAGCTGGGCTGCACTTTGATGCCTGCTTGTTCATCGTTCAGAATACGAGGAGGGTGGGATGTGGGTTCCAGGGTGTGAGTCCAAATTCCAGCTGTTACCCCAAAAAAGTCATTTTATCTCTACAGGCCTCAGGTTTGTGGGTTTTGTTTTGTTTTGTTTAATTTTTAAAATGGGGAAAATAATAGTGCTTATCCCATAGGACCCTTGAGAAGATTTGATAAAAATGTCAATAATGCCCATAGTACAATAATGCCCATTTTACACGGCACAGACCAAGCCCTGGAAAATGATGGTCATCATCAGGATAACTGTAGTGGACACTGATGCACCATCATCCAGATTCATCTTCAGGAAGAAAGGACCTTCTCTCCCCAGTGGAAACAGAAATTTCTCAGCTGTCAGCTTCTACAGAGATATTCTTGGCTGCAGAGAGCCGCCTTGCTCCTGGTCACAGACTCTTTCTGCAGCAGCAGGTATCTAATGACCGATCCACATGGGATATAAAGGCCAAGTCCCTTCATCCCAAGTTAAGGCAACTCCGAAGGTTTATTCCAGCTTTGGAAACTGCCCTGAGAGTCAGTTCAGCCTCTAGTGAGGCTAGGGAGGGAATCAAAAGGTAAGAGAATAACACACTCAGAGAAGGGAACTATTATACAGTAGATATACTATGCAAGGCTGAAAACTACTATACTATGGTGAGCTAACTAGAGGGTTTTGTTCCATGGGAGAGCCCAAATGATACACCAATCACCAAAATAATAAGGGACGCACTGGTGCGATGGGTGCCAGTAATACTAAGAAGTGCAATGTGAGCTCTCTTTTTCAGATCAGAACTGAAACATGGAGAATCCATTGTAGATCAAACCAGCAAATAGTAGGGTGATGATAAGACCCTGAAACATTGAAGGCCAGATGTCAGAAGCCTGATGGATGCAATTATGGTGAGTGACAGTCAGAAGGGCAGACGGGGGTTGGGGTTCTGACCTATAAAAGATTATGGAGAAGGCTGATTATATATGGCAAGCCTGGGTTGGGCAGGGCAGGTGGAGAATAAATGGACAGCCAACAAGGGTACTGTCAATGTGCATAATCAAAAGATATCGAAAATAGATGAAGTAATATACTGAGAAGATGAGAATCAAAGAAGGCAGTCACTCCAATATAAAGTCACAATTCTTTGCCAGTTTCCAGGGTTGAGCTAGGTTTCAGACCCACATCCAGACTAAAGGGAAGGCAGGCCCAGGAAGAAGCGCTTTCTAATGCCTTACAAGTGTGTATAAATTCCTCCCAAAGTGACCTACAGCCATTTATAAGAGTAGCTGTGCAGTGAAGAAAGGAGATTACCCAAACATTGAGAGGACTCTTGGACACAGGGTCTGAGTTGATAGTGACACCTGGAGACTCAAGATGGCATCATAGTTCACCATTAGTATGAGGCTATAGAAAAGCCAGGCAATAAATGTAGCCCAGACATGTTTAGGTAACAACGGGTCCCTTGAGTCCATGGACCCACCCAGTATTCAGTTCCCAAATCCCTAAATGTATAATTAATCCAAAGGCACCTACTAGTTGGCACACCTGACACAGACAGTGCTTTGCCCGTTGGGCAAGAGCTACCTTAATGGAGAAGGCCAGTGGAAGCTTCTGAAATTACTCCACACTCCAAGCTAAGGAAGTCAAAAATAATGTCACATCTCAGGAAGAGTGGCAGAAATTAGTGCCACTCAGACCTAAGTGGGTAGGGTTGGTGATTCCCATGATAACAGCATTTCATTTATAAGTCTGAACCCAATAATGGCTGGTGGAGGATGACAGGATGCTATTGCAAACTCAAAAATTAGAGGCCCCAATTGCAGCTGCTATGTTAAATGTTGTTATCTATGCTACAGCAGATTAACAGACTCAGATACAAGTTATGCAGCTATTTATCTGGCAAATGAATTCTTTTCCATCCCTATCAGAAAAGAGGATCATAAATAGTTGCACTCACTTGAACAGACAGCAATATACATTTGCAGTCTTGCTCTAGGGCTTCTGGGAAGAGACAGACCACAGGGCATCAAATGACCATGCGGCCAGAACTGTCCATCATGATCTGAATTCTGTCAGGCTCACCAAGTCATAAAATTGGATGGGCCCAGCAGCAATCTATCTTAAACTGGAAGTGCGATTTTGGAGTCCATGAACTAGCTTCCAGAGGGGGTAGGACAGATCCACATGACGCCCATCAGTTTTTCCCCAGCACTTCTTCCTCACCTACACTCCAACACCTAGGGTCCCCTGGGAGATCTCTCATGACCTCCCAGCTTGGTTCATAAGTCGGTCTGTTTTGTATGTGACAAAAAGCTGAAAATAAATGGTGGCAGCAATACCACCTCACTCAGAGGTGTCCTGATAGACGGTATGAGTGGAAATCCCCCCAATGGCAGAGCTTTAGGCAGTTTACAAGGTCTTCCAATTTATGTAAAAAGGGAAGTTGAGTATAAGTGGACACTTGGGCAAATGTCATGGCTGGTTAGCCTAGGGTCTAAAAGGAGAAAGAGAGGAATCTTGGGAACAAGGATTTCTAGAGAAGAGGGATTTAGGTAAGAGCAAAAAATGATTATAATCTACTGAAATTATAGTGCAGCTCACTCGCCCTCTCTCGCATTCCTCCTGCCTTCCCCATGTGTTGAACTCAAGAATACAGTCCAATAAATCTCTAGCCCAGAGTTTACTCTCTGGGAAAATCAACTTGAAAAAAATACTTAAAACATTGAAATCATAACTTTTATGATTTCATAACTGTTATATCCCAGTGCCTGATTCTTCCTGCCACATATGAGGTTCTTAATAAGTATCTGTTGCATAAATGATTGAACCCCCAAGCAGTCTGATTAGACAAGGTCCACCACAGAACTCTTCCTGAACTGTGTACCATTCTGTAAGTTCTTGTCTTCTTGGCTCTAATGCAGGTTTCAGTAGCCTGAGGAAGATATCACATGGTCAGGGTAAGAGGACCATCTTGCTCTGCTTTGCCAGGCCCAAATTATTATGACTGCAAACACACGCACACGCATGCACCCTAACTCAACTAGACATTCCAAAACACACATTTTGTCTGTATTTTGGACAGCTAGAAGATACATTGATGATTTTTAAAATAACCATTAACACAATGATATCGTGAAAGAATAGGTAATGAACTTCTACTCTCAGTAAATTGTCTTAGAGAAAAACAGCATTTCATAGAATATTAGATTTTTTTTCAACAAAAACTCAAGTTTCTTGTTTAACACTCCTGGCTTAAAATTTTTATGGATGCTTAAATATGATGTATCACTAAAGTTGAAAATGTGGTTTGTAAATGTGAAACCAATTTGTTTTCAAATATTCAAAATAATGGAAAGAAAAATTTGTTAAAATATATATAGTGTTACTTACAAAGTCATGTGTCAAGAAGAAAACTGAAGAGAGCTTGAAAATATTCTTGCTGAGATTAAATATCACGTATAATAGCATCTTGCCTAAAATGTGAGGTATTCACTACCCACTTGTCATTATATTCTCTTCCTAACTTGTTCTCATACTTCACTTGCCCGAAGAGAGAAAGAACTGGAAGTTCTGCTTACACCATTTGTGGGACAATGAAAATTCTAATTTTTATCAAGATAATTTTCTATGTAGATGCAAAACAACTGGATTGATTATGAAGTTTAAGTCCTCGCACCATGCAACAGGACTGTGTTTGTCCGACCTGGGGCTGGAAAGTGCTACTGACTTCCAAAGTGTCCACAGATTGTGGCGGTAGCAGCAGTAGTGCAGCCTGACTTGGTATTCTAACCTACCCCTCCACTGTTTGGGACCCTGAGGCGACAGCATTTTAACAGTCAGCTGTAGATGGTAGGTAGCAACTCATATATCCCAATGTTTTTTTATTGTTGTTCTATTACAGTTGTCCCATTACAGTTGTCCCAATTTTCCCCCATTGCTCCCCCTTGCCCGCCCACCCCCCACCATCACAGTCAATCCCCACCAATATCTTTTTTTATCTGAATCGTTGCTACAATTTTAAGGTGTCTCTATTGCTGGTTTATCTTTCATTTTTTGGTTTAATTTTTAAGTATTTGATCATGTTTATAAAACTATTATGTACTATAAAAATACTAAAGATAAAAAGTTATAGTCCTCCCCTTCCCTTCCCATTTGAATCCACATGTATACCCTTATAATCCTGAAACACCCATTCATAAGAACCTAAGCACCCCAATGTTCATAGCAGCACAATTTACAAATAGTCCAGTGCTGGGAACAGCCTAAGTGCCCATCAGTAAATGAGTGGATCAAAAAACTGTGGAACATTTACACAATGGAATACTATGCAGCAGAAAGAAAGAAGGAGCTCCTATTTCTCGGGACAGCATGGATGGAACTGGAGAACATTATGCTAAACGAAATAAGCCAGGAAGTGAAAGACAAATACCGTATGGTCTCACCTATAAGAGGAACCTAATGAACAAAACAAACAAACAAGCAAAATAGAACCAGAGGTGAAGAAATAAGGAACAAACTGACAGTGACCACAGGGGAGGGGAGGGGACGAGGAATAATAGGGGAAGGAAGGGGAAGGGTCTAGTCAAGGAACATGTATAAAGTACCCATGGTAATGGACAACAGGGTGGGGACTGACTGAAGGGGGGTAGGGGACAGCAATAAGGAAAAATTGGGACAACTGTAATTGAACAGCAATAAGAAAAAGAAAAAAATCTCCATGTCATCATTTTGAAGAGATAATGTTTGTCTGGATGAGGGGATGGAGGTATATAAATACTTTCATATGCATTAAATTTTGTAAGTGTCATCATAAAATCACCCAAATTTTTATGTCTTTTCAATCTTTTGCTAGATGGTCAGTATTTTGGTTATATTTTGTCTTGTAAGTTTTCATTTCTGATCTGCTTTTAGTTCTTTGGTGCACTCTCCCTCTCCGGAAGCTGCTGGGGTCCTCTCCGAGTCTCACACTTTTAGATGCAGGGCCTCAGTGCGGTTGTGATGCCGCGTGGAAGGCAAAGCCATACCTCCCACAGGGCCCCTCCAGCCAGTCAGCACCTCAGATAAGAACTGCGCCCAGGACAGCACCAGCAGCTCAGCCACCAGCACCAGCTCCACCATCTGCTGTGGGCTCACCTGCTGCTGACCCCCGGCAGCCAGGTCTCCTGGCCCAGAGGGCAACCACTGCAGCTGGTGTGGCTGTGGGCTCTGCTGTTGGCCCCACACTAGGTCATGTTATCACTGGGGGCTTCAGTGGAGGAAGTAATGCCGAGACCTCAGGGCCTGACATCACTTACCAGGAGCCTCAGGGAACTCAGCCAGCATTCCAGCAGCAGCAGCAGCAGCAGCAGCAGTTTGGCCCTTGCCACCACGAGATGAAACAGTTTTTGGAGTGTGCACAAATGCAGAGCGACCTTAAGCTTTGTGAGGGTTTCATGAGGTGCTGAAACAGTGCAGATTTGCAAATGGATGAGCCTACTCGAGAAGTTCATATTGAAGAAATGGACTTCTCGAAAAACATCTCTCATGACCAAGTTAATTTAGTGTAAAGATATAACTGATAGTGAAAGTATGAAATTACCAGTTTAACCTCTCCTATCATTAATAGTTTCCTTGCTCAGAATTGCAATGGAAAAGAGTGTCCTTACCATATAGAAGTTCATTGAGGTGGTACTGAGTTTGGGGCTGGGCAAATGTTTGTGTGGCCTCCTTGAACCAGCTTTTGTGATATTAATGTTAGTGAATCAATTCAAATAAAGTGATTTTCTTCCAAAAAATGTTAATTATGGAAAATGAACATAAGTCCCTATTTCTTGGTTTAACAATGTTGTATTCAATCTGTTGAGTCTCCAATATGAGAGTTGAAGACATCGATGCACATACATCTCTCTTTATTTCTCCCCAAACCTTACCACCTCACATGCTGGAGTTTGCCAATGTATTATTACTTTAACTTTGTTAAGTATAACAACCTCCACATTTTGGTCTAATCTTCATAGTTTATTAATCTGTTTTTTCTTGTTATAGCTTTCTAATGCCAAAGGTCTTCATTTGATTCTCATGCTTGGCTTGATTTCTTCATCAGTTATAGCAGAAATATTTGAGAATACAGGAAGGACAAAAGTAGGTTTAGAGTTGTAAGTAAATGCAACAGAGTTTATTCTTGTATTATTATTTATTAATTATTGTAGTATTTTCCATATTACCATGCCAATTATAAACCTACTTTTGCCCTACCCTATATGTTTGTTTTGTCTTTATTAATAAACAACTTGGCTTGAAATAAAGTCTTGGTTTACCCTTTACTCTCTTTTCTAAGACCACTAAAGATATTGCTCCAAACTTTGAGGCCAGTCTCATTTTTTCTCCCTGAACCTCACTAATTATTTCTACCTAGATATCAGTGAGACTCTTTTTTATTTTTCTTGAGGTTTGTTGCTTCAGCAGGCCATGACTTAGAGTTTCTTTAATTTATTTTTTAAGTGTTTCTTGTATTGCCTTTCACATCCACCCTTTTGTTTTCTTTTTCTTTTTTTCCCCCCTTTTTTTAATCCTCACCCAAGGACAAGCTCATTAATCTTAGAGAGAGAGGAAGGAAGGGAGAGAGGGAGGGAAATATCAATGAAAGAGAGAAATATCCACCTGTTGCTGTGCATGTTCCAACTGGGGATCGAACTCACAACCTAGGTATGTGCCCTTACGGATTTGAACCCACGACCTTTGGTTCATGCAACCATGCTCAACCAACTAAGCCACATAGGCTAGGGCAGAGTTATTTTCTCTTTGAAATATCTTTTTGTTTCTGGAACAAACTAATGGGAGGGAATAACAAACTCTCCTGAAGATCAGAAGACCTGGGCTCCAGAATTTGATATAAATAGATAAGTTTGGATGACTCATTGATGCTCTCTGGGACTTAATCCCAGGTAGTGCTATAGGAGAAAAGATTACATCATCTCTAACAAATCTTCTAGCTCCCAAACCCAATGATACCCATTCAGATTCCTGGCTTTATACAATATTTACTAATTCACAGCAATCCTTGATAAGCTGAGAGTATTATAAGGAACATAAATTAAGTATAATAAAGAAGAGAGAACAGATGTGGATATCTCTTTAGGTCTTTCTCCTTGCTACATGTTCAATGGGATACATTAAACATAAATAAATGTTCATATGTGTGATGTTACAAAGATATGGAAGAACTACTAGGAGAAAAAAAAAAAAAAAGCAAAGCTCCAGGTCTTTTTCTCAGGGGCCATGTCCACATTTACTTGG
Source organism: Desmodus rotundus (assembly GCF_022682495.2). Taxonomy (NCBI): domain Eukaryota; kingdom Metazoa; phylum Chordata; class Mammalia; order Chiroptera; family Phyllostomidae; genus Desmodus; species Desmodus rotundus. The sequence continues at coordinate 54,767,477 of NC_071389.1, forward strand.
AAGCATCGTATTGAGCTGGAAGGGCCCTGAGCTGTGCATCATAAAATCTGGGTTCTGGTATGAGTTTGGGCAATTAATCCAGGTAAACCCAGGTTTGAACCCTACCTTTTCCATTTCCTAGCCTTGTGCTTTGAACAAATTGTAAAGCTTCTCTTAACCCTTGTTTCCTTGTATGCAAAATGACAATAATTATCCTTACTTTCTAGAGGTATTGTGGGCATTAAATGAAGCATATTTATTTAAATGGATGTTTAGTTCTCTACCTTCCAGCCACTTTCTGTCTGAAATATCTTCTTACATTAACATTCTATGAGTCTAATTAAAATTGGGATAATGTAGTATATTATTCATTTCCTCCTATTTCTCTGTGATATTTTTGTAAGGTACCTGCTATTATAGCTTGTGTGTAATATTTTTCTATTACTTGGAAATTTCATTTTTTAGAAAAATATTTGCTGAATACCCATTTATAGTTCCTAATTAGGCATGATAAATGTATCCCTGAGACCACCATTTAGTAATTGCAAAATACACATCATAAAAATACATAAAAGGAAAGAAAACTGCCTGATAGCTGCCGGATTTTCTTCATTTCTCTACCTAGCAAATTCTTTAGATTTGGGGAATTCTCTGAGGTCAACAGGAAATCAGGTGTGTGGAAAAGAACTTGTCATTTTATATCTAAATATCCATCTGAAGAATCTGAATTTGACATGAAATCTTGCTCAATTAAAGAAAAGAACAACTTAAATATGGCATTTTGCAAATAAGAAACAGGTGCCGGTGAGTACACTGTAAAAATGCAAAATAGAAATAAAATATATGCTTAACTGCTTTAACTCTTTTAATTTTGTCTCCTGAAGCCATGCATCATCTGGCTAGGTGATTGATGATATCATTTAAATTCAATTCTCGAAAAAATAGTGTATTAGATCACAAATAAAATTGTCATATTTTCCACTTACAAAAAAGAAAAGGTAGGTTATAAATAAATTAGTAGTCTAACATCTCCTCTTAGGGGATCTCACATTAGGCCTTTTTAAAGTAATGAGCAGTGTGCTGGAATCAACGCTGAAATCAGCTCTATTTATTAGCACTGTGACCTTGGGCAAATTGCTCAGCCTGCTCAAGGCCTCATTCTCTTTGTCTCTAAAGTGGGAGTAAAAAACAAACAAACAAAAGCAATAAAAAAAAACCAAATCTCAAATGGTTGTTTTAAAGACCAGGTTAAGAAAGCAACCTTGAAATGGCATTGTAAAACAAAATGTCACTATCAATAATTAAATAAACAATAATAATTAACCATTAATTATTAAAATAAAATCCTGGCATCTTTGTTTTATATTTTATTTCCTCATGACCCAAATCTAGAATATTTTATTTCTCCTCTTTGCTCAATTTTTAGGGGAAAGTATGAATTTTGACCTCTAGATTTGACCTTCAAATGTAAAGCATTAATAAGTCCCATTAATTAAATCAAAACCTCTTTGTTGAGCTTCTTGTGTAAAATGCCTTTCATTAGGTGTAAGGAGAGAAGACATGCAGCCCATGTTAGTGTATGGGACTTAATGAAATAGAAGTTTGCTTACATTAAGCAAAACTTGCCTTCAGTATAGGTAGTGCTGAACATTTCAGTTGTCGTTTTAAAAGGGTTTGATCTCCTCTTTTTCTCTGTCCCCCTGTGCTGAGTATCTTCCTTTTGCTTCTAGGGACTCAGCTCCTTGCTTTGCCATCTTGCTCTCTGCCCTCTGGGAGCCGATCTGGTGGCCTCCCTTGCCCTGGGGGCCTTCAGTGACTATGGATCCCCACGGGAGAATGGAGAGGGGGAAGAGAGTGAGGCTGGGGTATTCCTTCTGTGAGCTGGCTGTGTCTCTCAGGTGAAGGTCACAGCTTCTTTTCTGTTTCTATTCTGGGCATTACTTCTCCCTCCACTCTTCCTAACCTAGGGGTATTAATGGAATCTTTGCACTATACTTCTCTTAATGGTTTTCCGTCGCCCTTTGCAACTTCGTAATACTCTGTTTATTCAAGTCTCCTCAAATGACGCAATTTATAATGGTCTTCTATTTGCTGCCAGGACTGTGACTGACAACTTCCTACTGCCAAATTCCCACCCACCTCTACCTCTTACCTGTCCACTTCCAATTCTAGGTCCTGTTTGGCTTGATATTTCTAAGCCAGTGTTTCTCAACTTAGGAACTTGCAGACCCTGAAAATACATTTCTGGCTTCTCAGGAGTCCATAGACACCGATGTGAAAAGCACTGACATATCCATTATTCAATCCCCACCTCCCAAGACAAGAACCCTATGAGTTAGTTCTTTTTCTATGTAAAGGAATCTGACCATATTAGAAAGGAGTCAAAATAACAATTACATGTTATTGTTTGTTTTTATAATTTATTACATATTACAAGATCCCAATGGTCTATAAAACCTGCAGTTCTTAGAACTAAAATATGGTCACAGAGAGAGTTAAATCCAGTGCTTTGATTTTTTAAGTGAACTAAGACTTAAAGAAGTTGAGTGATTTACTCAAGGCCATACAGCTTTCATTGACCAACTTGCAATCTGCACCCTGAGTCCTAATCCAGTGTTATTTTCTGTCCAACACCTTACCCAATTTACACTATCTTATACAGAAAATAATGAGAAATAAAATGTTCTGTACCTGAATAGGAACACTTTTCTAAGAATCTGTTCTTAAAAGCAGGGGAGAAATTACAGACTTGTGAGATATTAGGGAGAGAAGATATGTTCAGACTCCCCCTGAGTCTCTAGACAGGGAATCTGAGCCCCAGTTCAGATCCCTATCTTGTGCTCCTCATATTTCCTGACGTATTTCCATGGCATTTCCCCCGTCACTTTCAGGACCTCTAAGGGGACACTCAATAACTTCATACCCAAAGTGTCTCCATAAATCTATCATTTTTCCTGATGATAGGATTTTAAGGCTCAAAGAGATGGTAAGATATGTATAGGATAATGAAAAAGCAAAATACGCCATCTGATGGAGAATATCACAAGAACTAACCTGTAAATCAAAATACGAGTTAGTTAGCAGTTTCCTTTATTCTAGCTTGATGGCAACTGACCAAGGATCCCTGAAAGAGGATGTACATGCCCGGGGAGCCCACAAAGTCAAGGTGCCTATGGCAACGCACTGTTCAGTCAGCACGAGCTCGTGCTAACGTTTACACAGGACGCCATTTACGGTGCGAGACGTTCAAGATAGTTTCGATCTCTGCCTGACGAGGGTGTGACTGCCATTCAATCCACAGGAACACGTCAAAAGATAGTATTAACACTGAGCAGACATCATTTTTCATCTTAAAGGGGATATTAAATAAGCATAGTAAATTCATGCAGGTGAGCTTACATGCAGTGGCCATAAAACAGCACATTGTTCAGGTTGAATTCTTTTATGAATCCTTATTCTGCGAGTCAATTGGCCAATAACTTTGCCAAATTGTTAATATCTATATTGAGGAAGGCCATGAAATTGAGGTCCATGGCCACCACTATGATAAAATCAATTCCAATTTCCTTCTTCTACCATTATCAGTGGGTACACTGGAATTTGAACAGAGGTGTTTGAGATTTGCCCTTAGATACCCCTTTCAGGAAACTCAGGGACAGTATCTAATCACTACCTTTTGCTTACCTCTTGAACAGGAAGACCTTTTAGAATACAGGCGTTTTGCTCAAATTTGACAACATCTAAATGTAATCCATAGAAGTTTGCTGCAGCATAAGCTAGAATTTTGTGCCTCACGAAAAAACATTTCTGCTTACTCCACCCTCCATCTCAAAGAGGCAGTACTATGACTCTCTGAGGCTCAGCTGACTGAAAGAGGGTCCTTTATCCTTTAGGGTGGCAGAGGATAGCTAAGGCCTGTTCTTTTGTTTGCAACCCCTAATTGGCTGCAAATCTAGAGAGAGTCCAGGGGTGCCCCCCATGAAGCATGCTGGAGTGTTTTACCCAGGTTAGTCAGAGTGAGGGGCCTGAACTCAGTCCTAGCTCTGAATCCTAGTGTAACCCTGGCCTGATGCATTAACCTCTCTGAGGGTCAGTAGTGTCGTCTATAAAATTGAATACAGATATTTGTGCAGTGGGATGGATGAAGGGTTAAAGAGGGACGATAGGAAGCTTACACTGAAGTTCAGCTTCAGCTCTGCAGTTTAGCCAAAATCTGGTAGGTACTTCAACTTTGGCCTTGATCTTTGAAAGGTATAATAAACAATTTACCTACTTTGTCATCATTTCTTGTATCCCCCACTTCAAGAATGGTCAACATTTGTGGGTTCTCACCAGTTATGCAAGATCAATGCAACACATGATAATACTGGCAATAAGAGCAGGGTGTTCGATTAAGATTCAGCATTAATGTAAGAATATTGACTTTCTACTATATATAAGTTATTTCTGACCCTACTTTATTTTTCTACTTAGTCTTTATCACTAATTGACATATTAACAGAATAACATTTATACTTTCTATATATTGTCTGTCTCCCAAGCTAGTGTGTAAGCTACATCAAGGCAGGAATTTCATTGGTTTTGTTTACTGTAGTGTCCCTGGTGCCTAGAACAGCACCAGCCTCTCCATAGGCCCTCAATAAATTATTGTGGAAGGAAGGAAGGAAGGAAGGAAGGAAGGAAGGAAGGAAGGAAGGAAGGAAGGAAGGAAGGGAGGAAGGGAGGAAGAGAGGGAGGAAGGAAAGAAGGGGCAGATCCTAATCTCTATCCTCACACTTCAGTCTGCAAGGACAATTGTTTTCTTTGCGTGTTTTTAACTGGTGAGAGCTGATCTCCCTGGTGGTTTGTGCATCACATCTAAGGTCTGGAGCCTGACACAGTATCAAGGGAGCAGAGAGTGGACGCCACATCCTCACAGTCTTCTTGCCATGCTGCCTCCCACAGAAATATCTCCCCTGATTGCCTACTGCTCCAGATTTCTTTGGATTTAGTGGTTCTCTCTGGGCTACTTTGGAACATTCCTGGACACATAGGAATTACTTTGCAGCTCCCACACCATGCTAGAATTCAGAGAAACTCTGAGTATCTAAGGTCCATTCAGGACACAGGCATTTCTCTTCTGGATACCTGTCGCTTTCCCAGGACTCTACGTAGGAGAGGGCTCAGAGACCCTCTCTTTTCAGATCATGCAAACTCATCCGGGCTTTCCAGCGGGCCCACTCATCTCGGTCTGGGGCTGGGCCCAGATGGCAAGGCACACTGAACTTCTTTCTTAGAGACACATCAGTGTGTCTTGTAGGATCATCTTCTATCTCTAGTGACAGATACTTTTTCCAGTCTTCACTGGAAAGTTTGAGAACCTTCTCAGAGCCTATGCTTTTGAAACGCAGGCCAGGACAATGACTTTTTCTCTGCTCTGTGTAGCCACTTTCTTCTTCTGAGCCAGTGGGCACAAACTAGTTCAGTTGGTCAAACATGGGAGAAAGGTCAAAGGATGAAAGCAAATGTGAGGAAAAAAACAGTCATTAGCATTTCTGAAACATCGTACCACACACTAAGACACATGCACGCTCACGCACACGCACACAACGAGTAAATTTAAAAATGCCAGTCCAGCTGTCAAAGCCTCTCTACGAAAATCTCCAGCCCTCTCGTATTCAGGAAGTGGCAGATCAATTTATAGAAGAGCTTTCAAATCCTCGTTCTAATGAGCTTGTCTAAATAATGCCAACAATATCCATAAATAGATACAGTACCAGACCCCTAACATCTGGGCACAGGAAGCCCCATGGCAGGTGGCAGACCCCGTGCTCATCCACACCAACCTGCTTACCAGCGGCTCCTCTGAGAAGCCCTTCCTGATCCCCCCATGAAATGGTCACCAGTACCTCATGTACCCAATTACAATTCAATGGCTAGGTTGCAAGTTGCTGAAAACTCTAAAGAACAAAGGCTTAAATAAAAGGCGTTTATTTGCCTCTCATGGAAATGAAACTTTAAGGTAAGAAGCCTAAAGCTGGAGGCTGGCCTCTTGATCACCAAAGATCTGGATGCAGAGGTCAACCTGCTTTTTCTGCTGCCCTAGTCTCTCCCTCCACAACTTCCACCTCAGTTTCAACACGCAAGTTCAGACTCCAGCTACCACATCCCGGATAGCAGAAAAAGACAGGAGACGACAAAGGAATATCTGTTTATCTTCGGAAACATCCCAGATGTTGCACACAGAACTTCTGCTTATTTCCCATTGGCTATAAGTTAATCGCAAGGACACACCTACCTCTATAGTGGAATTTGGTAAATGGTATTTTAGCTGAAGGGCATGGTTTCTGACAAAAAGCAGGGCTCTTAGTTGTAAGAAAAAAGAAGAGATGCCAGAAGGCATCAACAGTTTCCCTCACTCTTTGTAAAATAGTCACCATGTTTGTTTACCTGTCTTTTCAAGCAGTTGGTAAGTTCCTTGAAGAAAGAGAAAACAAAGCAGTGTCCCATTCATCTTTCTTCCCCAGATTCTAAGAGGGCCTGCCTAGAGCTACACTCAGTAAGTGTTCGTTAATAAAGGCGAATTTGAAGTACCTGCCGAGCACCAGATGCATGTGACCTCTGGTTCTTAATCAAAACACAAAACAAAAACCATCAAAAGTACACTGAAAAAGAACCTGTTTCAATCCCATTTTATGAAAAGTAGGAATCAGGCTCATAAATATTAAGTAACTTACACAGACCTCATGTCCTGTAAGTGGCAGATTTTGGACTTAAAGAAAGCTCTGCCTGACTCCGAAGTCACTCTTTCACTATGTGGGCTCCCCTACCTGCTGCTTCTACGGTTTCCTTCCCTGCAACTAATGTGACCTTACCAGGGAGGTAACATGGACTTCTGAACCTTGGTTTGTTGGCCCATATCAGGGCCATGCTAATGGAAAAAATGACTGTTGAGAACAGTGTGTCCTGGCTCTTGCGGGTGAAAGCTTAGTACGTCTCTTTCCTTTAACCACGAAATCCCTCCCTCATCTGATCTCACACTTTGCCATTCACCCCAAACGTTCTTTCACTCCAAGCTCTACTCCAAGGGCCAGCTGATAAAGCCACCTTCTGCTCTGCCTTGATGACTGCTTATTCCCTTTGTGTAGATTCTCGTGCTCCTCCTAGGGACTCGGATACTACCTAGACCACCAAGAGTGATGGTTGCAGAGTTCATTCTTATCTGAGGTTTCTGCCCCATTAGTGAGACTTTGATTGCTCTCCTTGGCTCTCGCCATTACTGTGGTCACAAAAACACAGACCCTTACTGCCCCCTCCTCTCCATCTTGACAGGGCCTTAAAATAGTTTACTCTCTAAAAATCTATTCCCCCAAACCCACTGATGTAGTATATTCTATTCCTATTACTATAACACAAATCATTCTTAATCATATAATACCACATAATTATATCTTTATAAACCCTCTAACCAAATATACTTTATAATACACTTTATATACTTATTAATTAAACTAATAATATTCCCAATAAAATTTCATACTGATCTATATTGCATGCTATATTACACTATTTTACCTTTCAAACAGAGAAATTCTTAAGCACTGTTAGCATATGACTATACAAGAAGAAGTAGTCACAGATCGAGATTAGAACACAAGGCTTTTGGACAAAAGGGCTAATTATATGTGTTAAGTGTCTATGTTCTCTGGCCCTGACCTTGCCATGTATCATATCAACTATCACTTACCTAATTCTCAGGTCAATCCACGTGGAATACAATGTCCACAGCCTGTGAATCAGGCCCCAGCCCTAACTGTTCATTGGACTATATTCAGCAGCAAGTTACATTCTCCTAAGAAAGCAATATTATAGCCTTAGGACCAACAATATTTAATTTAGTTTAGTTTAGTTTTGTTTTGTTTTGTTTTGTTTTTTGCTTTCTTTCCAAGTAGATATTTTCATGAAACCAATTTGACTTAAGAAAGGATGGTTTTACTCATGTTTGGGCCAAACCTTTTCTGACCAAGCCAGATGGTAATAAATAACATTTTAAGACTATTTTCTTTTTAACCAGGATAGCATATGGCCTAACCATTGGTAGACACTCCTCATTTTCCTCAGGAAGTGTTGATGAGAGTCCTGCTATCACCCCATCAAGCTGTTTAGCACAGCCAGCGGGGGACAAATGCAAACATCACTGGCATCCTTGAAGCACAGAGCTGGGACACAAACTTCAGGGTCTTTCAAGGGACTGGAAAGGACCTGGAACAGGTCTGGAAATTCTGGAAAACTTTTCAAAGAATATGAAACCATAAAGAACAATTCTATTTTAACTAAATTTAAGAAAAATGTATTAATGCTGACTACACACTAAAAATAATATGAGGCACCAGAGGCACACAAATCAGAAGACATACTTCCAACCTTCAATGGGCTTATAGACTAAGGAGGGAGCTACAGTTATCCCTACTTAGCTTATGTGTGTCACACTGTGCCATGGATTCCAATAAAGGCATAAGAATAAAAAGAAGAGGAAGAATAAGAATGTAAATACAAATACAAAAACAAACACAAATATAAGAATAACTAATATTTGCCAAGTGCTTACTATGAGCTCTAAATGCATTATCTCTTTTATTCCTCATAGCAACCCATCAGGTGTAAGTCAGTATTCTGCATTTCGTAAGCAAAGAAATGTTATTGGGATGAGCAGACTGAAGTAGCAAACTCTGCCTTCAGGCTTTGGGGAAGGCTTCACAAAGAAAGTAACATTTGTTAGGATCATCAAATCCGGTTCCTGGGATAGGCCCCACCAGGCAGCAATGGGACTTCATAACAAAGTCACTAATAGAAATTATGTACTGGGGGATTTCCTATGCAGTTGCTAATGAGGAAAGCGCCTATACTAGATGACTAAATATGTTGTTCTAGGCCATTAAAATTGCATTATGCATATGCTGAGGTTGGAATTGGCTAAAACATTATGGAGGGCTGCTAATCTGATCACTAGACCATATTCAGTAAATTTGTTCAGGGATGAGCCAAAGTTAAAATTATAAATCCGGCTGTAAGGAAATAATTGATGGCCTGCATCAGTTGATGGGAGTTTGCGGCCAGCTACAGCCTTTTTAAAAATTTACTTTTTATGAAATATTTTGTGCATTTAAAAAAGTATGTCTAGTGAATAGCTAAGGTATAAAGGATGATTAAGCTAACAGCCCTGTGCCCAGCTTAATAAATAGAAAATTACTAAGTCTGGCAAAGCCCCTGATATGTTTCCCCACTAGTTTTTCTTATTTCCCTCTCTCCCCACCAAAGATTGTGGCTTTTAAAAATAGTTTTATAACATATACACATAACCTAGAAATACATGCTATATGTATTAATGAACACAAGTTACATGCTCATTTTTGTACATTTGAACTTTAGTAAGTAGAATCAGCCTGTGTATTCTTTTGTGGTCTGCTTCCCCCGAACGTGGTTTCCGAGTCTCATCCGTGTTGAAGCAAACAGTTACATCCAGTCCTCTTCACTGCTGTGTAGTACACAAATGACTGACCCAGTCTCTTGTCAATGGACTTCTGTGCAAACCAGGCACATTTTGTATATTACTCACATCAGCAAGAATTTCTCTACCATCTGTACCTAAGAATAAAATTGCTTGGTAATAGTATATGTTTTCTTCAAATTTAAAAAATAATGGCCAAGAATTTTCCAAAGTGGTTGCACCGATTTATGCTCTCACAAGGTCAGAATGTCTTACATTCTCGTCAAGAGCGGTATTGTCCAACTTTGTCAGCCTGATGGGTGTGAGACATTAATTCATTATAGTTTTAATTTGCATTTCTCTGGTCACTAATTAATTTTTTCCACATAGTTATTAGCATTAACATTTCTTGTTCTTCACAATGTCTTTTGGTCATTTTTTTCTCAGGTTTTTAAAAATTTCATGTTAATATAATCAAACATTACTTTTTCGTTGTTGGCTTATATGTGTGTGAATTGTATAAATTGCATCTCAACCTGAGGTAAAGATTTTATTCACATTCTCTTTTAGAAATTTTAAAGATTTCTTTCACTTTTAAACTTTTAACTCACCTGCAATAGATGTGTTTAGAATATGAGGCAGAAATCCTATTTTTGTTAATTCGCAGGGATAGCCAATTGTCTGGGTACCATTTATTGCATGGTGCCTTTTTCCCCTAGGTTTGCAATGAGAGTTCTGTATATGTTCTGTATATGTGAGGCTTTTACATATGGGTAGGTCGGTTTCCCGCTCCATTCTGTTTAGGCAATCTCTCTTTTTCTTTTGTAGATTTTGTTTATTTATTTTTAGAGAAAGGGGAAGGGAAGGAGAAAGAGAGGGAGAGGAACATTGATGTGTGAGAGATACATAGACCAGTTGCCTCTTTCATACCCCCAACCAGAGATCTGGCCCGCAACCCAGGCATGTGTCCTGACTGGGAGTCAAACTGGTGACCTTTTGGTTTGCAGGCCAGCACTCAATCCACTGAACCACACCAGCCAGGGCTGTTTAAGTGATCTCTTTATGAACCAATACATTAGGCTAATATAAGGCTTTATGACAAATTTTTATAGTTAATAGGTCAATTTCCCCCATGTTTTTTCTCTTTTCAAGATACTCTTGGCTGTTTGTTTGCCCTTTCCTGTTTCACATACATGTTAGGGGCTATCTATCAAGTTTCATCAAGAGTTCAATTTCTACTTTAATAGATCAGTTATGGGAGACCTGCTCACCTTATCTAGGAAATGTTGTACCTCCATTTATTTAGGTCTTCTTTAATGTGTTTGAGTAAAATCGGGTACTTTTCTACAGAAAAGACAGACATAACTTTTGTTACATTTATTTCTCAGTACTATATTTTGTTGCTATTTTAAATATATTTTATTTTGAGCTATGTAACTATTGGTTGCTATTGTATGTCCACACAATGGACTTAGAAATTGATCTTATATCTGGCAATCTTGTTAAACTCTCCTGATGTGTGTACATGTGTATAAAGTAAGTCTTTTACTTGGACAATTTTCATGTCATCTCTAAATAATCAATTTTGTTTATTTCCGATAATGTCAACTTTTATTCACTTTTCTTGCCTTACTCCAATGGCTAGAACCTCCAGTACAATGCTGAATAAAAGTCATAACACTTGGCTTCCAAAAATTGGAGTATTTCAATGACCTTCTTGCACAGAAAGCCATGCCAATATTCTTGGACTCATTCCATTGTTAGTTTCCATGCTGCCAAAGGAAGAGACAGCTAAATTCTGCTGTCCCAGGTGGCAGTTGGCCTCTCCTAGATGGACATGCAGGGAACCAAGGAAATGGTTGCATAGGGCAGGTCTTCCTTCTGAGGAAGGGGAGACTGTTTCCAGGGCAACAAGTTTCAGCCTTTAGACTAGAAACATCCCTTTGACCATATCTCCCTTGAGTCTACCTCCTTGAATAAAGTCTTCACCTCACAAGCAGCCATGCCTTTTATCTATATTCTCTCACTTCACCTACCTTGAAAGGTGAGGCAACATTTCTGCCACAAGGTGAGCACAAAGAGGTCCCAGGTGAAAGAATGACCAATCTCCCAGAGGACCAAATTTGCATTGGTACTAATACACGTGATTACCGGGCCAGCCCCAGATGCGTCATCCTTACCATCTCTGTAGTGGAGTGCATGTGCTTAGGCATGGCAGCATGCCATCTCATCTCTGCTTCTCAATCTCTGTTAGACTAATGGGACCTTCAGCAGCCAGTGGCAGATTTTGGTCCAAGCTACTTTTTGCTGGCTTATGAGAGTGAAATTGAGCATTTCAGTTTTAACTCCAGTAGATATGTAATTTATTACATAAACCGGGAAACTGAGAGTGAAAAGAGGTGATAAATAGATAAGATACCTGGGCGCAGGTGAAAACTAAGGCTCTCTGAAAACACCAGATATATAACCACTACAGGTATATTACTTTCCTAAGTGCCATTTCTGTCTCTAACTCCTCTCCCCGACAATGTCTCTTCCTGTCATGTTTCATCCCTAATTCAAGTGGTTTTCAGTTCTATTTTTGTGAGGGATTCACCCAACCACCATCCAACCTACCAGTCTACTTGGAAACTGTAAAACTGCAAATGAGGTGTAGCTGAAGTGCCTGATGAAAAATCATTTGAAAGAGCCTCTGATTGACCCCATGTGCTATGTTTCACAACCTTGGTAGTGTTTGTGTTGTAGAAGATAAAACTCTCTTCTCATCTGTACTTTTCTTCACAAATTACATTATCGAAATGTTCTGTTAAAGTAGATGGCATACATAGCTTAACACATACATACACACATAAAATATGACATAAATGGTTTATTTGTCCTTGATCAAGGAAATTTGCTGTAAATAACAGTACATCAGGATGCTCTTTAGTATGTTTTTTGTACTTTATTGGTGATACTTAGAGGAAAGCATTTCAGTTATTTTCAAAGAACATTTCAATGGGTTTCCAGTTTATTCTGCCTACCTGATTGACCTGAATGCCTTTGACACAAGCCAAAATCATTATATTCCAGTTATCATTTATTAATTGCATTTTAATTAGTTTCAACTACTGCCAGCTTACAAGAGGAGATGACCATCAAGTGCAGTAGATATGAACTTGAAAGAGAGAAGAGGAGTGACTCCTCCAATTGAGTAACTGGTTTATCCGAAACAGATAATACAGAGTCTGGCAGAAGTAACGCCTGCTTGAGTGTGGTTGGTAGGGTAATAATATGGGTGTGATAATTTATAGTTTTAACTTCAACATTTCGCCTACGATGTCATATGGTGTGCTTGAGTGTGATATTTTTTGTTACAGAATTCATGCTTATGATTTTGCAATAAAAGATTTTATAATAAAGAGGGGGCATTATTTGTGCTGGACCATATGTAAGTTCCACAAACTACATTTCCTGATGCTCCAAATAGTCTCCTGATATTCTCCAGTTTTATATTTGCATAAGAAATTTAAAATGTGTGTCTATCAAGAAAGGTGGATCTCAAGAGCTAGATTTAAGGCCAGCACTGAGTCTAGTCTTAGAGGTACAAGGAGACTGAGATGCTCACAAAACAGCAAATGATAATGACAATCAATATTTATTGAATTCCTATCATGTGTCAAGCACTTATCACATTAAGATCTTAATAATTATCATCTGATTGAATCTTCATGCCCCTGTGATACAGGTACTACTGTAATCTTCATTTTATAGATGAGAAAACTGAGGAACTTGTTTGAACTCATAACATAGAGTAATAGAGCTAGGATTTTATTCCAGAGCTGGGCCATTAAATACTCCAATGAACAGTATGGCTTGCTGCATGTATGAATTAAGTATGAAACCTCTCACGCTTGCTTTCAGAATCCCTTGTCACCTTCTTCTGCAGACTCCCCCAGCATGCCTAAGACAACTTTTTACCCAGGCTCCACGACTATAATAAGAAACCTATTTACTCACCCACACATCTATTCATTCATCAAAACACATACTGCTACAGCCATACCAAGAAGGGAGTCTTGCTCTCAGACTGTGATAATAAAGGAAGATTTTAGAGGTGAGGCTACAGTTGACCTATTTCTTCTCAAAGTGAGGACGGGAACCTTTCCAAGTTGCAATAAATAGAATGTAACCAGACACAGAGTTAGGAAAGCGTAAGGATTGCTTAGGAAATGTGGTGGTTCGACATAGACATAGCATAACATACTGTGGTAGGAAGTTCATTTGGAAAGGTAGGTTGGGCCAGATCACAGAGTTTATCAGATTAACTCAGGAAGCCACACACACACACACAAAACTGATAGTTTCTTGGAGTCAAAGACCATGACATTCATTTTAGTGACCCCTTCTCCCACAAAAGACATTTCCTGGTGTTTAGCTCATCAGACACTTATAAATATGCTAAACATAAAAAGAAATAAAATGTCAGCCTTCCCAAGGCAATGTGCTTTAAAAAAAATGGATCACAACCTTAAATGAAAGGAAGTATATTCAAGTGGTGTAACAGGGCTCACATAAAAAGAAAGAATAGAATGTAAGGAGTTAGCAGCATCTCAATAGAATTTCTAAAATTGTATGAATTAATTAAAAACTAACATTTTCTGTGCTTGGGCTATGCGCCAGCCAATGTCCTTGGTATAGCATTTAACATCTTAACAAACTTTATGAATACATACAATTATTATGTCCAGTGTCCATTCAGGGATACTGGGGGCCATCAATAATCTCTGTAACATTAAACTAAAATTAGTATGCAACCAGAATTTATGGAAGCCTCTAATTTATGATTCTATTAAGTCTGGCCATTTTTCCAAGGATTGGCAACACTGAAAACCTTCTCCTGCATTGAACATATACACATAGTTAAAATGCCCAGTTTAGGGGAAGAAAGCTTGTTATTAGAATATGATTTGTGTTGTCTTGACCAGGTGATATGCTTGTTTTAAATTACTATTATTTTAGCTTCACTATTTTTACTTCACTTTTTATGGGCTAATAACTCTAAAATTAGTAACGATTTTGGGGGGACTCTAATTTTTCAGTAACTAACTGGAAGAGTTTGAGTATAGTTTTCATTATTTTAATCTACTCCAATTTTTTTTGTTACTGTAGAGTATTTTTTAACTAGAAAATTGGGAAGGGGTAAAATAGGTGAATCAAAGAATCTTTTGCTCCACCTGAGCAGTCAGAAAAAAAAGAAAGGAGGATAGGAAGGAAGGAAGGAAAGAAAGAAAGAGGAAAGGAAGGAAACTGACCTAAAAGAAGAATGTTAAATAAATGTCACCACTGCCTCTGCTCTCACAGCTGACATCTCTAAATGCCATGGCACTCTTTCCCAATGAGCTAAGATGCAACCTCAGAACCCGTCTTAACCCAGCATCCCAGGGAGCATGTGGGCAGAGGAATCAAACCCTATTTGCAATCTATATCCTACAGCTATACTCTAATCTTTAATTGGAAAAGAATCTGCAACATAATCAGTGCTTATGAGTTATTGCTTTGTTTGGCACACATCATCACCCACATAGCCATATTTAGGCATCATGCTAAAAGCTCCATACATTATGTCATTTAGTTCTCACAATAATCATATGACACCAAGACAACCAATCCCTACTTTGTAATAGTTTTATAGTCTAAGTCTCACAGCTATTCACTTGCGAGTTCCTAAATCCTAACTACCAATGGCCTCTCAGTCTTTGGGCAAAGGAAAGAGTCCTTATAAGAATATTCTAGAAAGTCTTCAAAAAGCAAATATGTGAGCTTGATGAAAGAATGCAGGTGCAATCAACCAAGTAAATTCATAAAAGATGTGGAGGCTGTGTAGTGGAAGTTTTTCAAGGAAGACAAGGTACAGCTGAAATTAAGCCTCTAGATATAATATAGATAAAGGACAAACATATTCTGCAAGACTATGCATTAAGTCAGGGAATGTGACAGGTACTTTCATCACAGTTAATCCCTGAAACTGTTTGGAAGGTAAGTATTGTTGGCCCCTTCCACAAAGAAGAAAAATAATATTCAGGAAGATTTAGTTCCTTTCAAAGTCTCTATGAACTATGACTCAAATCGGGTCACCTGAATCCAAAGCCCAGACCCGCCCACATCAGGCAACCTGAGAAACAAGTTAGTGTCCATCCTAAGTGACTTCTGATGGAGCCCAGATAGTGCTGACGCTGAAAGTCAAAGCAACTGGGTCCTACAGCTTTGGACTGGCCAAGGTTTGGGACAGGCTCAAAACCAAGATCGAAGCAATCTTAAGGTTCAGTATTGAGGAAGAAAACAAAGTTATCCACACATGTGAATAACTGCTTTATGCAATAGCTTTTTATTTTGATCAAATATTTCTTTTCTCTACCAGGACAAATGCTTTTCCTTTCTCACCCAAGTACCGGTGCCAAGGGCCATCATCATTCATTTTACCCCATTGTACTGTCATCACACAAATCGTGCTAGTGATTATTTCTTCTCAAGACTTGCCAGTGAACATGCATCAGAAAATGTCAACCTTCCATTTCTCATCTTAAAGACGACAACATAAAATAGGAACCGAAATTCACACAGGTGAACCCATCTGTGCTAAACATAAAAGCGCACGGTCTTCACGATGAGTTATTTCAGTGTTTAAGCGTTTTGAGTCAGATGGCCAACTTTGCCAAATTATTGTGCTGGGTGTTTTTACTTTCAGATAGAGACAATTCAGAAGGAAGTTTTCAGTCACACCCCCTTATAATCTTAAATTTAAATCAAGGGTTTGGCTGGCTCCGTTTTCCTGACATTTTGAAAGCAATCTGGAGTTAGAAACTTTGCACCCTTTTTTCTTTTAAATTCTTGTGCTTCATTAAAAACATGTGTCTCCTATTCATCCATTAATCATGGGCAGCTCCCAACATCAAATATGCCTCCTCATCTTCCCCCATCCCCCTAGGATAGTACCATCGATCAAACTTCATTGAAATCTCATTTAGTTGGTATTACAGATATTGAAGAGAAGTGGAAGACACTTCCCAATCAGAACTGGGAATCTGCTACTTTTCCTATGGCTCACTTGGCCTTATTTTTTTTTAAGTGAAGGCAAATATCCTTCCCCACGTAAAATATTTCTCTAAATGGAGTGTGACTTATGCACCAATAAAAAGTTTGTAAGTTCCTCCTTTAGCAAGCAAATTAAAAATATAATTACTTTTATATGTATTTAAAGAGAATATTGCTGGATTTTTATTTTAGTATTAAGGCCAGTCTTTTCAGAATTATTTGTCATCTTCCATTTTATGTCATGTCTAACAAGCCTAAAACTTATTAACATAAGTGTAAAAATTAGACTTACACATAATTACCCAGCACTTATCTCCTAAATAAATACATCCTTAATTTTTTTCTTATTACAGGAACAATACATGCTTTTGGAAAAAGTTTTGCTAAAAACAAAATAAAAAAATAAACTTTAGCCTAGTCTACCACTCATCCAGAGTTAAGCTCTACTATTATTTAAGTGTAGATGTCCCTGTCTTTTACCTTTCCCTATAAAGTAATATGTAGGAAGTGTATTTATTGGATGTGAACAAAAGAAACCTAATTGAAGAAATTAATGCAAAAGGAAGGATTTACCATAAGGATAGTAGGATGTCTCCCTGAACTCACAAGAAGGAATGCAGCCAGGCCTTAGGAACAGACTGAACACTGCAGGGGAATCGGGAAAATCTGTCCTCTCCAAGCTTCATCTGTTTCCTCATCTTGAGGCAGAAAACAGCAAGTACCTTGTGATTTTAAATCTCCTCCATTCGAGCGAGCAGCCAGACTGAGAGTGGACACAAACCCAAAGTTTTCTGTGAAAGGAATGAGGGTTTTTTAAAGAACCCATCCTGACCCAATCAGCCATGGACAGGGGCATGCTTTTGTTCTATGAACATGGTAGCTTCCACTCTAACTGCATGTTTGAGTTGAAGACAGATGGACAGTAACCTGAAAAAAGGAATCACTGAGGTGGCAAGACAGACACAGATATCCACTAGGGATATTTTTATTTTGCAAAAGTAAAAATGAGCTCTACATATTGTTTTATAATTCTCCCCCCTCACTTTATAGCTGTTGGCTAATGCTCAAGTGTGAGCATTTTCTCCCTTTATTTCCATTATTGACCAAACTTTCTCTGTGGGTTTATTTGTTTCCCTAATACAGTGCTTTCTCCGATCTTATATATTATGACAAGCACATAGAAAACAATGTTTTTGTTATACACTCAGTAAACTGGAGGAAAGTTGAGGTCATCTATAAGGAACTGAGTACAATTATATTTTATTTGTATTATAAAGTTATGATTAAAAAGTAAAACAGTGGTCAAGGGACTTGAACAGACACTTCACCAAGAAGGACATACAGAGGGCTCAGAGACATATGAAAAGATGCTCAATATCACTAGCCATCAGAAAGATGCAAATTAAAACCACAAGGAAATACCACTGAACACCATCATAAGAATGGCCATCATAAACAAAGCAACAAACAAATGCTGGCAAGGTTGCAGAGAAAAGGGAACCCTAGTGCACTGTTGGTGGGAATGCAGACTGGTGGAGTCACTATGGAAAACAGTATGGAATTTCCTCAGAAAACAAAAGATGGAACTTCCTTTTGACTCAGTAGTTCTACTGCTGGGATTACACCCTAAGAACCCTAAAACACCAATCCAAAAGAACCTATGCACCCCAATGTTCATAGCAGCACAACTTACAATAGCCAAGTGCTGGAAGCAACCTAAGCACCCACCAGTAAATGGATGGGTAAAAAAACTATGGTACATTCACACGGTGGAATACTACCCAGCAGAAAGAAAGAAGGAGCTCCTCCTACCCTTTGCAACAGCATGGATAGAACTGGAGAGCATTAGGCTAAGTGAAATAAGCCAGGCGGTGAAAGACAAATACCATATGATCTCACCTATAAATGGAACCTAATCAACAAGACAAGCAAGCAAATTATAACTAAAGACAGTGAAATTAAGAACAAACTGACAATAAAAAGAGGGGAGGTGGGAGGGGACAATGCGGGGGAAAGGGAGAGGGTTTTCAGGAACATCTATAAAGGACACATGGACAAACCAAAGGGGAGTAGGATCAACGGTAGGGAGTAGAGATGGCTGGGGTTGGGGGGAGTGGTAGGGGGAAAATGGAGACAGCTGTACTTAAACAAAAATTAAAATTTTTTAAAAGTAAAACAGTTAAAATATACAATCAAGGAACACATTAAATATTGAATTTGTATAAAGCTTCCAAATAAAATATTGTCAAGGCTTAATAAAACTTGAGCTTTCTTCCATTCTTTATTTATATCAGATTTTATGCTTGAAATAACTACACAAAATTCCTAATGAAAAATTTTTCATGAAGGTATTTTCAAATTCTTTATAGGACCATCAGTGAAAAAGCTTTGCTTGCACAGGTTGGTGATTAAACAGTTATAAGCATTTTTACAATTATTCAAAATGTACACTTTTATTTAAAGAAACTAACAGCTCTTCCTTTTCTCTTTATCTAATAATGTAATATTGAGATTTCTTGTGATGATGGGAATGGATTTTGAATCTATTGAGTTTTTTTCATATTAGGTATTTCAAATTATATATATGAAGGGGACCCAAAAAGTCAGAACTATTTTCTAGAGGGCCCCTTGTAGTACAGGCTTCCCTGACTAGGTGAGTGTTTTAGGAACCCCTCTGTATCATGTACCAGCTGGTGTTGTGAGAAGCTGTGTTCAGCTTCAGTGACATTTTTTTTGAAGATTCTTTCAATACATTTGCCCATTTCACGATGGGTGATTTACGAGGGCACCTGCTCACACGGCCCTGAGTGTTCAGCAGTTTTTCATTAAAAACAGCATGACCCCCCGTCCCACCCTCTCTATTCACCCAGTCTCACCCTGAGCAACTTTTATTTTGTTTCCCTGGATGAAAAAGGTCCTCAAAGGGAAACATTTTGCCAATGTGAAAGAGGTGGGGGAAAAAGGCAGAAGCACTAAAAGGCATCAAAATCGAGGAGTTCAAAAACTGTTCTGAGCAGTGAAAAAAAAATCTCAATGGGTGAATTGCATCAGATGGAGAGGACTTTGAAGGTGACTGAAGTTCAAACATGTAAGAATAAATACACAATTTTTATAAATAAATTCCATTTTGGGGGTTCCCCCTCGTGCGTGTGTGTACACACATATACAATGCTGTAATTTTCAGAATAAGCATATATTCTCGTAGAGGCCACCCTGGAGCTAGTTAAGGTGTCACTAACATGGACATTCTGCCAATGGAGATTTTCCCACATACATAAGGAAAGGAGCTTACTCACCCAGAAGCCCCCGTACTGGACCAATCTCACCTGGGGCCAGTGCAGTATGCCCCCAACAACAACTTGCTTATAACACTGGCTTTTGAAAGAGATGTCCATGTGGTATGAGTCCCTCTTTGCCTGCTCTCTGCACAGCATGGTGAAGCAGAGTGCAAATGAGAGACAACACAATGCCAGCCTATGGCTACTGAGGGGTACACTTTCAGACCATTCCACCCTTCACAGGGCCCTCGACTGGGCAGCTCTGAGTCAAGGGCTATGGAACGCCAGCAGCCTCAGGCATGCCCAGCCACTCCACAGTCAGAGATTATCACTTCATGGCTTACCTGTAATCCATTCATAGAACCTAGGCAAGGTTGTGATCTAATGATAGGGAAGTTTTATTCTTTCTTTTTTACTACTACTACAGTGGTTTTCAAATTTTGTTCAGTGAGCTCCAGGATTTTATTACAGGGTCTCAGAGCCCTCCTATGGGTGAAGGAATAGAGCTATGGGTTTGCCTCTCTGTCTCAACCAGAGCAGTCTTCACTGTTACTTCTTCTATATTAGGTGTGTACCAGGGAAAGGGAGGATTTCAATGCTCAAAACAAAAATGTTTTCACCTACAATATTGCTGTTTATCTCTAAAACTTTTTGAAAACATACATGAAGGTACATCAACCAAGAAACAGTGTACTCCATCCTGTAAAATGTGAGATTTAACCCCCTCCCTGTTTACCACCCAGTTTTCATTGAAGTGATCTAGGATTTTGGGTCTCAATCTTTTAAATACATTTTGACATTATGTATCTTCTCTTTCCCTTTATTTTGACATTTGCAGTAAGTTTTATAAATACAATACATTAGCAATAGTAATCTAAATTTAATGTTATTTCACTGGTTTCATCTTTTACTATAGTTTCTTTTAGAAACTTCTTGATTTCTAAATTCTTTGTTATGATTGAATTCTTGGTTCACTGGAGCACTTACTCAATAATTTTTGGGGAAAGGTACACTAACAGTGTGCTTTCTGAAGCCTTGTGCATCCAAGATTTTCTTTCCTCTGCCTTTCTATATGAAGCCTAATGTGGCTGGGCTAGAATTCTGGAAACACAATATTTCGCTCCTTGAAATTATGTGGACAATGTCTCATTGTTTTCTGAAGGTGTTCATTTTAAAGAGGAGAGTTCTGATATCATCCATTTCATTGCATTGAGAAATCAGTGAATTAAAAAACTTTACCCTGGTATACCTAGTCATTTTAATTATTTTGACTCTAAAATCCAAGTTTTTTCTCCACTTAAAAATATTTTCCCTTTCCTATTCCTTTGCCTGTTACTTCCCTCCACCTATTATGTGCTCTCTCACAGGCATCTCGGTTATGTAGTATCAGCTCGCCTAAACCATGTCCCATGTATTTTCTCTCATTGTTTTCATTCCTTTATCCATTCCCTTGGTGTCTTTGTACAATTTATCAAGCTTATTTTTTTGTTCATTAATTTCATTTCCTCCTGCGTTTAATTTACTCTCCGCTTCTTTCCATTGCACGAACTCAGAGTTCATCTTTTTCACCTCCAAGAAATATTTTTTACTTTTGGACTCGTCCCTATTCAAGACTGCCTGTTTTCACCTCATTAATACAGTATACTCTTACTGAAAGCACACATAAAAGATTATCTGAGAGATTTCCTTCATCCTGTGACTTGAAGGGCAACCACTGTCCTGGTTCATTAGCAGGCCTGCTGCTTTGTCAGGGGCTGCTGCTTCTCACATTCGCAGGGAGTTTTGTCCGTTTGCCCACTCTGCAGAGGGACAGCTCTGTTTGCCCGGCACTGAGAGTTCAAGCAGATTTTGCCACAGAGAATTTGGGTTCCTAATCAAATATTTCAGGCTGAAGTCAAATAGAAAAAGAGTAAATTTAGATTTACTGTAGCTTTAGTTTTAGGGTGTCGTGGCAGCTAGAAAGTTAGCTGGCCCTCCTCCTTCCCCTCTCCATCTGGCACAACCGCCTTTATTACAAGTCTGCACAACTTATCATCTGGGCCAATTACAAACCCTTAATGAGGACTATGAGGGAGCCAGTTTCCTCATCTATAAGGCAGAATGCCAGTACTTACCTCATGGCAGTGCTGTGGAATTGAATGAAGATCTCTCTCATGTGCGTGCGCGCGCACGCGCGCACACCCACCCACACACCCACGTGTCACATTGAGTGCCCCTGCTGGTGAAATTAGAGGTTGCTGAGGACTTTCACTGGGTCTCCTCCCATTTAGCCACACATGGGCTCTTCCTCCTCACACAGCAATTTCAAAGCTGGACAGCATTTCCCTCCGCCTGGGATCATCATCGTTTCCAATTACGTTAAGTTGCTCTTCTCAGTGGGAATTTAGAGGAGGGAGTAAGTTTTTACCCCATTGCAACAGTACTTGGCACAAAGTCAATTCTTAATTTAGGTTTGTTAAATGAAAGACTATCCATAGCATCCCTCCCCCTCTTAATTCTAAAACTTTCCTATTTGTAAGTGTGAGGCAATGATCTAATGTCACCTCTAGAATGCCAAGGCTTACTGAAAAGAGTTTTATCACAGTTGGCAGCAGCTGACACCAATCAAAGTTCAATTAGTCGATGAGAATGTCAGAGAAATGATTTTAGACTCTTTTAGGGCTGGGAGTTGGAAAGGCAATCGGTCAGTGATGTTAGACAAGAGGCTGGGAAATTTACTGAAGGGTTTTTAAGAGTTGGAACACCTAAATGAACATATCCTAATCAAAGATAGACAGAACAGCTGAAATCTGTTCAGAGGCATTTAGAGCTTTGGCACTGAGCTAATTTTAATCACCATCTTTAGATAAGAGAGATATAAGCAGGTCATTTTGGTACATTTAAAAATTCTATGTGAGTTTTGAGACTGAGAACAAGGAGGTGGAATACAGTCTCATACCAAGATTGCAGTGGCTCAAATAGCTGTCTACATCATGAGACCGATACTCCTTTGCACATTCTGGAATCAGTTCAAAGGAATATTGAATTTGGAAAATAGAATGGAAATCATTTTGGAGCCACCACATTAATCCTTCTTTAATGATTAAAAATATTGTTCATCCAGGACCAAAACAAACCTCAACGTGGCCATAGTCAAACTACATAAACAAGCTAAGAGGATCTGAAGGATAAGGCAATACAAGTAAATATTCACCTGTCTGAGAAGTCCATCCCAGTGGACTTGATTATACCTGCTGCGAACAGAAGCTGGTCAGGTCAGATCAAACCCATGACTGTTCATGACGGTTTACTCAGCAGCACCCAAAAGGAGGCTGCGTCCTCCCCAAATGGGGTTACCCTCACCTCACCCTAAGTGATAGCATTAAACTCTTTCATGTTAAGGCACTCAGAATTTTGGATTTATTTATTACTGCAGTATAGTCTCTCTGTTTCAGTTAGCTTTCACTAAATAATGCTGTCGAAGCAAACAACCCCTGAATATCAGTGGTCTCCACACCGTTGGACATTCTCCTATTCGATGTGGTTATAAATTGCCCATCTCTGCTTTATGGGTCTTCATTCTGGGACTTGGGGTGAAGAATCAGCCCTCATTTGGTGTGCTGCTGTTCTCATGGCAGAGGCAATAAAGCAGGTGGAACCACGTGGTGACCTTTAAACCTCCTGTTCAGAAGTGGCACACAACACTTCTGTCCCCATTCCATTGCTCAAAGCAAGTCACATGGCCAAGAAAAGCACTACAAGCCCTTCACAGGTAGGGCAGCAAATAATGGGGAAGATTAATCTACCACATTACCTCACCCTGGTTAATACACATTTTGGGAACGGAAGGGGTGAGCTGTCACCAAAAAACAAAGCAAAAACAACTCCCCACCAAAAAATAAAGCAGTATAATATGTGACATTGATCTGGCAGTGAAGTGTTGAGGAGACTGCTATGGGGAGTTGAAGAGATGGATACCCATGTAATATATTTGGTGAAACTATCCCCTAAGGTAACATGGAAGGCAGATCATATGTCTTCTGGATAGGCATCTTTAGAGAGAGAGAGAGAGAGAGAGAGAGAGAGAGAGAAACTAAAATTTAGTTTTATATTTGACTGTGTTGGTAATATTGCAAGACAAGCAATATACCAGGGGAAAAATTGAGCAATTTCAAGCAGAAATGAGGTGGGCAGAGAGTTTAGAAATGTGGGGTCTTGCAAGACTGGAAAAACTGACTACTTCCAGACCCTAAATGGTAAGAGATGGGATGTAAAAATAAACTTCAGTGACAAACTAAAAGAGAAATTTGGTCTTTGGAGAAGAACTGCCTACTCATCCTGGAACAACTGTTCCTCTAACTCTGGACTGATACATGAAAGATAAACTTCTGTCTTTTTGGAGTTAGTATGTTTTGAAGTTTCTTTGTTAGTTTGGGCACTGACTAGCAGGTTACTTTGGGCCCTGACTAGCACACAATCATAAAGTCACTCTGAGTACCAATGCGTCCAAGATTGGGTTGTATAGTAAACCTCTTGGAGGCCAGAACAATCGTCCAGGCTTGTTGGACGTCTAACCTAACCTTGAGTAACTTCTTGCTCAATTAGTCTTTATCATTACAAAAAAAAAAAAGGAGAGATCTTTTCTTTCTTTTTTTTTAAGATTTTATTTATTTATTTTTAGAGAGAGGGGAAGGGTGGGGGAAAGAAGGAAGAAAAGATCAATCTGTGGTTGCCTCTCTTGTGGCCCTCACTGGGGACCTGGACTGCAACCTAGGCATGTGCCCTGACTGGGAATTGAACTAGTGACCCTTTGGTTCACAGCCTGTGCTCAATCCACTGAGCTACGCCAGCCAGGGCGAGAGATCTTTTCTAATTTGTTTTCCTCCTATTCTAAAGTGTCACTCAGGCAAATATCAAGGAATTCAAAGACCTGCAGGAAATTATAATCTGGTATAGAATTTACATTGAATATATGGAAAGGTGAATATGCAAGATCACATCTGGGTACTGACATTCTCCCCAATTCAGTTCAGTTCTTCAGACATTTATTGCAAACCAAAGAGATTGAGAGATAAGCAGTTTTTGCCCTCAAGAAGTTACAATTGATTAAGGGAAACTTATCAACACGCATAAAGTTGTGATATAGCACAGTAAATGCTATTGCAGAGGAAAGTAAGCGTGGGATGCTCTGGGAGCACAGATGTGAGACTCTTATCTCAGTTGCAGGCAAGGGCTCAGGGAAGGTTTTGCAAGAGAAGAGATGCTTTACTAGAGTCTTAAAGAAAAAAGCAAAGGAATTATCTTTGCAAAGGGAAAGGAAACGGTGTTCCAGGCATAGAGTGCCATGGGAACTAAGGCAAGTATGGGGAGGAGGTATCTTTAGTCCTATTCCAGAGTCTCCAGTTGCGTATTTTATCCAGAACTGTCAGTTGTTGTGAGTGCAGGCCACTGGGACTCTGGAAGCTACCTATTATGTTTGCCTTCCTTTCACTGGTGAATTATTTCAGATAACTAGCCTTAGAGAGTGTCCTTAAATATACTTGGCCATATGTATAAAGTTGTAAGGGCTTAGGATTCTTTCTCTCACATGTTGGTTGATAATTTTTCATGGTGTTTCTGCATGTCTTGTATCAGCTTTTGTTCCGTCTTTTCAAGGATGTTTGTATAACAGACAACCTTTGAAGATAGAAATAGTATTCCCCTCCAGGGCAGCAAGCACATTTGTTTCTTGATCCAGGATGATAAAGATAATGTTTCACTCCAGACATTGTCCCAAGATTGGATAGAGGTTTACTAGCAACACCCTTTCAAAGACAGGCATTTCCTCAGCTGTGAAGCAAACCTACCATGTGCACATCACCTGGGTGCTTCGTGGAACTTGGCGGCGAGGGAAAGCGATGAAGACGTGAAACTCACTCAGTCTGCTAACTCATCAGTGAGAGGTCCATTGTTTCTGGCCCAGGGGTCTTATGTACCCTGCTAGCACCTATGACGGCCTAACTAGTTAGCTTGTAAGTGAATAAAATCTCAGATTTCTCAGAGTCACTGACATGCCAGAGATATTTTCATTTGGTGTCAGAAAATACTCTAAACCAGAGGGATGAGTTTCTAATAAAGAATTTCAGACATTAGCAACAGAAACAATATTTTTAAACAATGGGCTCTTCCATCATCACCACCTTGTCTGCCGTGTGTTAGGACAGCCCTGGCTGAGCGCTTTGGCATTGGCTCCACCTCTGAAATGACAGAGGGGGAAAATCAGGGTGAGTGGAGCCTTCAGAAGGAGATTACTGATGCTTCTCACTGTATTGCAAAAAAAAAAAAAAAGAAAGAAAAAATGCTTTAGAAGCCTGACAAATCAGAAGCCGGATTTGTGTGTGTTAATACTTTTATATTGTTGAATGTATTGTGTCATGTTCTAGAATAGCATTTGCAGTTAAACCAACTTTGTAGAAAACCATCCATGTCGAACTCCCTGCCTTCTGAATTATCAAGGTTCTGCCATCTCCTAGGTCCTAGGAAGTGGTCCTGGTCATTTAACAAAAGCCGTCTCAGCAGCACGGTGTCCATTTCCAGCCTGTGGGGAAGCAGAAAGAGCTCACATGAAAGGCAAGCAAATTTCTTCAGGCAAGTGGCATGAAATTATGAAAGTTGCCCATTTTCCTTCTACTCATCCTCTTTTGAGAAAGCTTGGTCATATGGCTACACTGAGCTGCGAGGGGAGCTGGGAAATATTGCCTTTGGCTTGCTTGCCTCTATGTACCCTGGTAAAAATTTGGTGGGGTTAGGCGGGGGCTCTTTAACTACAGAAAGTGAGGAAAAAACACTAGGAGGCAGGTAGCTGTCTCCTTCACAGATTGAAAATATGATGACCCACTGCCCTGCGCTTCCTGCCATAAATCTAAATATCAGTAATCTGGATGAGTCAGTTCCTTAAAAACCCTGACCAACGCATGTGTAAGCCCTCAACAAATGCTTCTTAAGTAACCTGGTGGGATAAAAAGAGTGTTCTCTCCTTATATATGCAGAGTGATTACAACAGCACCTGTGAGTGTCCCTGGTAGGTCCAGGGTGAGGTACGGGGTGGATGTTCACCTGGAACTGAGAATCTCTTGTGTGCTTG
Source organism: Desmodus rotundus (assembly GCF_022682495.2). Taxonomy (NCBI): domain Eukaryota; kingdom Metazoa; phylum Chordata; class Mammalia; order Chiroptera; family Phyllostomidae; genus Desmodus; species Desmodus rotundus. Next base: position 54,794,376 of record NC_071389.1, read on the forward strand.
GCCAACTGCACTCACTCAGTGGAAAGAAGTCAGTATCACTCACATGAAGAGTAAGGGACACCTCTCTCTCACCACCTTCTGTTGATTAAAAGGCAGCGGTGGGGAGGTAATGGGAAGGTGGGATTTACCTTCCCTTTCCCTCTGCTTGAGGCTGCTCAGGGGGAAACACTACAAGAATAAGAAAGGGGGAAAACCTTTCTTCCCAGACACAGGTTGTTTTAGACTGAAGAAGAGAAGCAATGTCCAGATAAGATGGGTCTCTCTTCTTAGCGAATTATCTAAATAATTCAGTGACATATTTCCTTGCTTAATGCATGGAATGCAGTTAAAAAGTGCCAACTAGCATTTTATTCGCTATTTTGAAGACTTTTTGGAAATGAATTACTAAATTGTTTGAATCCCAAGAGCGATTCAAATAAAAGTTAAAAAAACCAACAAGCTCTCCATCAGTGTTTATGCATTAAGTGAAAACACTCAACTAAATAAAAAACTAAGTTGGGAGTCTAGTGTTATCAGCATACTCTCTCATTAGCAGCTCCCAGGCTGGGAGAAAGACACTTCTAACAGCTTAACCCTTGCGTAGGCACCACCTGCACCACTGGGACATTTGCCGTGTACTTGTACTTCTACTGCTACTTACTCCTCCACTTAATTCCCTCCAGTAACTTGTCAAGGCCAAGGACAGTGGTTTTCAGTGGCTTTCCCACTGCAACACATAGGACAAATGTCATTTAGATGCAAGAACTCACCCATAGCTGACCAAGGTAAAGAAGCAAAGTAAATATTATCATAAATATTTGTCGAGGAAATATTCATACATGGAACCAGCTAAACATCTCATTTCATGAAGAGAAAAAAATAGCTAAACACTGTCAATCTTTATTTTTAAGGGGAGTTTTGTTTTTTCTACCAAAACCCTAAGGTTCTTCCTACTTCTGGGCCTTTGCATCCTCCGATTCTTTGCATGGTTTGTCCTCACTTCATCCAGCTTCTGCTCTGTTGCCATCTCCTTGGGAGACGTCTCTTAATGTTTTATGCCCTCCATTGCATTTCTGAATTTCTTCTTCATTGCACTGATCACTCCCTGAGATTTTGTAATGTATCTTTATTTTTCTACTTATTATAATTTCTCTCCTCACGTAAAAGAATATAATCTCTAAGTGCAAGACCTGTTTGCTGCTTTAGTCTCAGTAGCCACATGATGAGTGCGTAAATACATTTGTTGAATGAATGGACAAATGTTGATGCACTAGTCACTGTCTCTTAAGTTAGAATTATTTTTATACTTAAGCTTCTTATTCTGGTATCATATACATTCAGAGGAGTATACTTATGTATCCTAAATGTACAAACACATGTTAGGTTTCACAAACAAACACGTATCTCTAACCAGCAACCAGATCAAAAACAGCATTACCAACTTCTCTAAAACTCCCTCAGGCTTCCTTTCAGTCATTAACCCCCACCAAAGGTAATTATCATCTTGAATCCTAGGTCATAAATTAATTTTAAATATTTTTAAGCTTCATTTAAATGAAACCATAAATACATTTCCTTTTTTTGTCTTTCACACAATGTGATGTTTGTGAGATTCAGACACACTGTTGTGTGTAGTTGTATTCATTCTCATTGCTGTATAGTTTTGTATTGTGTGAACATACCACAATTTATATCATTATAATGGGCTGTTGATGGCCATGTGGGTAGTTTCCAGGTAGTAACTGTTACTAACAGCACCGCTATGAACATTCCAGGACAAGTTTTGGGTGGACGTGCACCTGCACTTCTACTGGGTCCTTAGTAGCCAGTAGACGTGTACTTAGAAGTGGAATTGCTGGGTGGTAGGGTTTGCTATACAATTATATGTAATAGACACAACCAGTTTCCCCAAGTATTTGTACCAACCTGCACTTCCACCAGTGGTATATGAGAGTTCTGGACGCTTTGGAGCTATTCATAATTTCAGTGATCATATTTCTCCTAAATGTTCCTGATTGTTGATGATAGTCTCTTGTTCTTTGTTTTTGTTTTTTATTTCTTTGATATGTCACACATAAGTGTGTTATATTCTATATCATACAACACAAATATCTCTAGTAATTTATTGAGTTCAAATCTTTGATTGGTTGTTTCTGCTGATTTTCAAACATGGTGGCTTGTTTTCTCATACATTTGGTAAGTTTGTTTTTTAATCATAAGCTCTTGTTTGCCTCAACTTAATTTTGGGAAATTTAAGTAGCCAAGGTTTGAGATGTCTTTTTCCATCTTTAAATTTACAAAAGCTTTAGGTGCCAGAACCACTTTAATTTAATCTCTTGGCTTGATATTTGCCTAGCTACAGAGGTAGTATAAATTTAAACCCCCGTCACCACACAGGAATAGGCCTATGGTAGCAAATCCTCAGGAGATACTTTTATTTTTCTGCTTAGCAGAGATAAGCCAATTTTACTGTTGATTTCTAGTTCCCCTTGTCCATAAGGGTGTGGCCCCTTGTAGTGTCCCGGATGCATGCGAGATGGACCTGCTCAGCCACTTGCATTGCCATATTCTGTATCCTGTATGCGGCATCAATCCCCAAATCTCTATTTTACTGGAAACTGCATTTCTCTCTCCTTCCTCAGCCAGGACAGGCCAGGACAGGCCAGGAAGCCCAGCTTCCTGTGCCCACTTACCACTCTGGTTTCGGCTCCTAAGTAATGTAATTTTATTCTTATTTTATTTATGTTATTGGGTGATACTGGCCTTTGAAAATTTTTCTTACTTTCTTGCACATTTAATAATGTATTTATCCATTAAATAGGCATTTGTCAGTGAAAAAGCTTTTCAAAAAATCTAATCTGTCATGCCGCTAAATGCCTATATTTGACTTATTAATGTAAAAAAAAAGTATTTCTTCCTCCTTTTCCCTCTCTTCCCTTCCCTTCTCTTCTTTTGGAGACAGAGGCATAGCTGGATGGTGTGTGGCTGAAGGACAGCAGAGCTGAGGGGGTGGCTGGAGGGTGGGTTGCCGAGAAAGCAGTGATGGGGAGGAGGTGACTGTGTGGCCAGGAAGATGGCAACAAAGCCAGGGAGGCAGCAGTGGAGCCGAGGATCAGAAAGACAGCTGACACAATCTAAACGGTGGCATGCAGCAGGATTGAACCTGTAAATACATAAAAGGGGGGACAGAAAAGAACTGAAGTTATCTTCTGGAAGGCAGGCCCCTTGTAGTACAGGCTTCCCCTGCTAGGTGAGTGTTCTAGGAACTCCTCTGTACCAGTGCACCAGCTGGCTTGTTGTGAGGGGCTGCGTTGGGCTTCGATGAATTTTTTTGGAAGACTCTAACCACACGTTTGCACATTCCCTGATGGGTGATTTGTGAGCGCACCTGCCCACACTGCGCGGAGAGTTCAGCAGTTTTTGACCAAACCAGCAGTACTCACCCTTCCTATTTGTCCCGTCTCACCCCCAGTGACACTTTTTTGTTTTCCCAGATGAAAACAGTCCTCAGAGGGAAATGTTTTTCCTGTGGAAGAAGTGAAACCAAAAATGGCAGAAGCACTAAAAGGCATTAAAATCAAGTTCAAACACTCTTTTGAGCAGTGGAGAAAACATCTCAATAGCTGTATTGCATCAAAATGAGAGTACTTTGAAGGTGAATGAAGTTCAAACATGAAAAAATAGGTACACAATTTTTAATAAATAAATCCCATTTGGGGGGTCTCCCCTTTGTGTTCATAATAACAGGAGCCAGGTGTCTCACTGTCAGAGTAAGGGTTAAAACTGAAGACAAAATGATGGCTAGAAAGAACTCTAGGCATTGGATGAGAATTGAAAGTATCAGTGTGAACTCTTAGATTTTTAATAGATATGTAAATAAACATTGAAGTATGTGTATATAAATATATGTGTATGTATGCAGTTATATATATCTTAGCTCTGTCCAGTGACCCAATATAAATAAGCAAATCACACACCAAAATCTTGGTTCTAAATATTGGTTTGGCCCAAAAGTCACAGTTTTCATTTTCGCCAATAACTTGACTGATTTGATTATTTTGAGCATGCTGGCTGTCTCCTGCGTGGTAGAGCGCTGATTGTTCTCAATGTCTCCATTGGATTGCCAGTAACTTTGACGGCTCTGCCTGACCACGGGGGCCCGTCCAGTGAGGAACCTCCAGCACGAAGCTGCGCAAACCAGTTTTGCCACGTTCAAGTGGTCCCAGCACCTTCTCCAAATCTTCTTATGTGTTTCAGTTGCATTTTTACCTTTTTTGAAATAATAAAGCACAATATGCCAAAAATGTTGCATTTCCTCCACTTTGATATTCAAATGGCTACACAAAATTTCACTGATTTTGATGTTTTTAAAAATGCACACTGATATAACAGCTGTCACAATACAATGTAACAAAATTGTTTCAAATGACTTTAAAGATGACTATGCACTACTAAAGCCACCTTACAGAAAAAAAAAAAAATGAAATTTCTGGCCAACCCAATACCATCCGACATTAGAAGGAATCAGGGCTCCTTGGGAAAATAGCTAATTTTAAGGGTGAGACAGGGAAAATAGAAGATAAACCTGGAATATCTCATTGACCAGAATTTAAGGAATACTCAAAGAATGACAAAGATACTTCACAGGGACAGAGGAGTCAGCTTGAAAAAAGCCTTCCACTAGTCAAAATCTGGGACATTATAAGCAACAAAATAAATACTGATAGTAATAGATTAAAATCTGTTATTAAATAAAACAAACATCCATGAGACCACACTGATAGGAAGGAAGGAATGAAGGAATGAAGGAATGAAGGAAGGAAGGAAGGAAACCAGGAAAAAATTTTCCTTACAATAGAAAATGAACTAACAATGGAAAACGCCATCTGGCAATCAATGTACCGGCAGGTGATTTAGACAGAAGCCGTCTTTGAAGAAAAGGCTGGTGGGTGATGGTGTGATGAGAAATAGGATAAATACTATATTTTGAGTGTATAATGTGCATCCACGTTTTTGGCCCAAACTTTCAGGGAAAATAATCTTTCGTTTTAATTAAATTTTTTATTTACTTATATTTAGATCCTGGTTTTTTGTATTATAAAGGAATTTTAGCATTTATTTTTTAATATATTATGGTACATGAAATTTTATATAACAAATAATTACAAAACATAAGAACAGATACAGGTATTTTAGGCACTACCCATGTATAATGTGCGTTCTTATTTTTCCCTCAAGAATTTGGGCAAAAAGTACACATTATACACAGCAAAATAATAACCATGCAGTAGAGAAACCTGGAAGATGCACCATCCTGACCAAGTGACCAAGGTAACACTGGTGAGTCGGATGATCGCTGTGTACCTTCTGATGTGATCATCACAAAGAGCACAGCCTTCTTCCTGCGAAGCATGCATGCCAAGCCTGCTCATGAGCACACACTAAGCAGACCCAGATGGGACGTGCTAACACCGCACTATCTGCAGCCACTGATAGCCACTTAACCATATATGACTACTGAGCACTTAGAACGTGACTAGTCCTAGTGAGATATGCTGTTTATACACTGACTTTCAAATACTTTCTATGAAAATGTAAACATATAATGTTATACTGATTATATTATACAATGATAATGTTCTGAGTACAATGGATTAATTAAGTATATTGTTACTATTAATTTCACCTGATTCTTTTTATTTTTTTCAATGTGGCTCTAGCAAATTTAAAATATATACGGTTCATGTATTGAGCAATGAGTTCCTATAAAATGAAAGGCCTGCACTATTTAATTTTATCATAGATGTGAAAGACAAAGAAATATTGAAGAACCTTTTCATATTGAAGGAGACTAAAGTGCAGGAAATTAAATTCACAGACTGGGTCCATCCAGTTTCCTCAAGACCCGACTTGGGCAAACATCTTTGCAAGAATACCACAGAGGTAAGTGGGTGGGATTCAATTCATGGGAAAGGTTATTGTATCTCCTGGCAGAAATAAAACCTAGACTCATAAGGACAGGAAGCTCAAATGCTGCTAGGAGGCATTAAATATAATAACGCCAGGTAGCACTCCTCTCTATCTGTTGGTTCCCAGAGGTCTGCATCTTGGTCATAGAGAGAAGGAAGAAAACAGGCCACATATCGATCTCTGATTTATAGAAACCTATAGGATAGCACATTAACTTTATTGGATGTTGGCTTCAGTCAAGAACAATAGTCTTTACACGGAAATAAAGAACAAACTGACAGTAACCAGAGGGGAGAAGAGAGGGGGATAACGGGTGAAAGAAGGGGAAGGGTTAAGTCAAGGAACATGTATAAAGGACCCATGGACGAGGACAATGGGGGATGGGGGAGGGAGGATTGAACGTGCGTGGTGAGGGGTGGGTAGGGCAGGGGAGAGTAATGGGGGGGGAAATGGAGACAACTGTAATTGAACAACAATAAAAAAAGAAAGAACAGTAAAAAAAATAGTCTTTAATATTCCATTTCTCCACTGTTGAAGAGTAGCTGCTTCTGGGAGCTGAGCAATATAATAGTACCAGTGACGTCCATGAGCATCCATTTTACTGACTTTATCCTTTGGTCCAACATTGCATTACCATCAAAACACTGCACAAGGCATTGGTGTGCACAGAGATGCTGGCAGAGACACATAGGGAGGGGACCAAATTCAAATCCTCTTATCAATCCTGTGGCATAGATATTCTTATCATTTCCATTTTACACGTGAGGAAACTGAAAAAGAAGTTAATTATTGCCCGAGGTCACACTGTAAGTGGCAGAGACAGGATTCATATCCACCGTGTGGGTCCAGGGGATGATCTTAACCACTGGTCTGTCTTTGGAGAAGTTAGATGACTCAACCAATGGAACATCCAGGGCATTGGTCCTCTAATTACTGCCTTATCACTCTGTACTCTCTGCTGTACTACCTGTCTTCCTGGAGGGTGCTGGAAAGAGAACACCAAGGATTTATAATCCGTAGGAGAGAAAGGGTAAACATTCCTTACATAACCATTGAAAGTGCTAAACATATCATGTTGTTTATCTTACAAAGATGAAATGTGAAACCTCATTAATTTTTAAGTAGCATAGATTTAGTAGCATAGATTTTCACCAAACAGAAGTAAACTGAAATCATTTGTCACCCTCCTATGTAAAACCCTTCAGTTACTGCTCACTACCTTTCAAATATAGTCCAAATTCTTCAGCCAGGCAAACTTCATAAACCAGCTCCTGCCTACACAATCCCCCCACCTCACCCTGAGCCCTACTGCTCCTGTTATAGTTCCCCACTCCAGACTCCAAACACATGGAAATATACACATGTTCTTCCATGTCCCTTAGTATTTGCATAAGCTGAACCCTCTGCCTACAACCCTCTTCTCCTCTAGCCTGAGGCCTGTTCTCCTGGCTGCCCTGGCCCCACATTGTTGTATTAACAATGTTTTGTCGTTCTGTATATTTTGATGCTTTTATATTTGGAGACTTGCTGATTCTGGAGGGATTGCCTCTCTGAGGGTTTGCTGATTCATAGAGATAACAAACAACTAACCTAGGAGCATGCCTTTATATGCAAACTGAGCAATCCAGAGCCCATACCCCGAACTGCCTTCTGTTTTTCAGCTCTGGTCCCCCTAACCTAATCACCCAGGAAACCAGGGGCAGCCACAGGCCCCAGAGCCCACTGAAGTTATTCAATTAGCCAATCCTAAACTTGCTTACCTTGCCTTGCTCAACCATAAGAAAGGCTCTTGCCCATACCCTTCTCTCTCTCCACCTCCTGACCAAACCTGGTCCCCTGTGGCATGGCATGCCCCCCTCCTCATCTTTCAATGACAATCATCTCCCAATCTGTTGACCTCATCATATCTAAATAACAACCAATTTAATAACCAATACTTTCAAACTTGGTGGGCTAATTGTGCTTGCTTTTCTGCTGCCGCCACACCATGGACATGCTGCTGTCACTGCACTCTTCACATGCCCCACTGCAAAGCTTTACAGAACAGTCTCCCTGAGACACCTAGCGCGCCGTGTGTCACAGTGTGGGCTCTCATAAACGCTTGGCAGATGAAGCATTTAATGAATCAATTGGTCTAGAAGCCACAGCATGTCACATCACTTAGATACAAATTCCATCACTTTTCAATTAGTCTTTCCACTTATGACACCTATAAATCCAGATACCAAATTTGTACATGTAAAATTAAAACTCAATTAATTGGTACATATCACTAGTTAATATGCGTATGGAACAATCCAAACTGCAGTAGCAAATAATCCCAGTTGAAAAAAATCTTTTGCAACTGCAAAATATTATTATTAGACACAAAAATGTGTGTGAAAGACACTCTAAGCAGAAGTATGTAATGGAGTTTTATTACCTCAATTTTATACCATTCATCCCAACCCCATAAATCTGAGGGTTCATAAATTCTATTTGATGATAACTTACAAAAAGAAGAAATGACTTCTATATATTTAAGCTCTTGATGTATAACAATGCATAAATTTTAAATGATCTCACAGTATATGACTTCAGCTATCATGTTCTTAAAGAGAAGGAAAAATCACATGTAACTGAGGGCCTACTATGTGCCAAGTACTAATTGAACTACAGAGGTTAAGTCTCATGTTAATCTTGCAAGTTAGGTGCTATGGCAACACTTTCCCTCCAAAGACATCATTCAAAGGACACCCCAGCCTTTTATCTGACTTGTAAAGGGAAGTGAATTCACATGAGAAGTTAGCCCTGGTTGAAAGAAAGTGGAAGGAAGGGTCTGTAAATAGAGAATGAAACAATGCATGCCTTTACAGGAAGAGAAGATAGAAACATTACAAAACACATAAGTATACGTGGGAAGAGATCATCATTTCTGGACTGAGAGGTCACAACAAAGAAGTGGCATCCACACCCACACGGGACGAGTGGGCAGCCACAGGCCAAGTGAGTATCAAGTGTGTCTGATACACACCTTGTATTCTATCAATATTTAATGAATGAGTGAACAAATGAATGATTATTTTTAAAATAGTTTAACTTGTTATTCAAGTAGGAATCTTCATGCCAAGTCATTTAGTTGTGTCACTGACACACTCGTGTTTTGGCTCTCATAAAAACAGCCCCCCAACGCCTGCTGTCATGCTCTGGTCTGTCATCGTAGGAGATGCAGCTGTTTACCTGAGGGGTGACGGAGAGGTTTTTACTTCTGAAATATCCAAAGGGCCACAGAAGGCATGAGAAACAGAACATGTGCAGGGATGTGTCGGCTTGTTTGCATTTTTTATTGATGCTTGTGTCTCTATACCAGCACTAGAAAGGCCATTGGTTTCCACGTTATCCTCAGGAGGGACAAAGAGATCTGGGCTTCCCACTTCAAAAGGGGAATGACACCAATTTTAACTCACATAGGGCAACTCCAGGTACTATTTTATTTTAATGACAATAATAATTGGCAGGAGTTTGTTTTTTAAAAAAGTTCAGTGTGTATGAGGGTCTAAATATTGACACTGCCACTTATTAACTATGTCATGTCGGGCAAGATACTTTGCCTATCCATGCCTCAGTCTCCTTATCTGTAAAGTGGGCATAACAATGGTATCTGAGACGGCTGCGATGAGAATTTAGTACACAAAAAAGGCTATCTACATATTAGGTATTCTCATCATTTTCTTATTTAAGCCTTCAAGAGGCCCCACTGAGGAGGGCAGTATCGCCATCATCCAGGTTTGGATGAGCCAGCTGGGGCTCAGAGAGATTTAGTGTCTTGCTCAAGGTCACGGTCTACAAAAGGCAGAGCTGGGAGACAAACACGACTCTAGTCAACAGTGAAGCCTGTACCCTTCCCTTTGCTCAGAGGTAAAGTGTCCTCTCCACAGATTAAAAAGAAATTTGAAATTAACAAATTAACTCTCTTAATGAGGAGGCAAAGTTCAAGTTGACTTTTTTTAAATGTCGACTTTTTAAAAGTTGAACATTTCAACGCTGCTTAAACAAAATCAGCTATTTTAAATGGCATAGGCAACATTTCAAAACAAAAGTAAGAAGTAACAAGAATGATATAAACTGGCATGGGAAAAGAGGCAGAAAGATGCATATAGATCAATCACGCCTTTTACATTAGCAGAAATATTGCAAGGTCACTCAAGAATGTACTTTTCTCTTTTTTTAATATTTTAATTATTTATTTTTAGGGAAAGGGAGGGAGAAAGAGCAGGAGAAAAACATCAATGTGTGGCTGCCTCTCTCACACCACCAACTGGGGACCTGGCCTGCAACCCAGGCAAGTGCCCTGACTGGGAATTGAACTGGTGACCCTTTACTTCACAGGCTGGTTCTTAATCCACTGAGAGCCACACCAGCCAGGGCCAGAATGCGCTTTTCAAGCCATTTTGAAAACTCTTTAACTGGTTTCCCCTCTTGCAGCTGCTAACCCTTATGTTGTTAGCTGTTTCAAAAGAATGGTGAGCCTGCCTCTGCCCATGTAGACCCAGCATCACCCCTGAGTTTCTAGGTGAGTCAGGAGCACAGGGAGCTTTGCAGCACACAGACTCACTCAGCTGTCAGATCGTTACATTGTATCCTACAAGGATGGTCCTTTATCTTTCACATTTGGAGGAAAATGTTCCTTTCTTTTAAGGGGTCACAGTGTTTACTGGTATTTGTATTAACTCACTTTACTTTGAGATATTACCAATAACAAAACAAAAATCAATTATATTTTTTATTTTTTTAATTTTTAAAATTACTTTATTGTTGTTCAATTACAGTTGTCTGCAACTGCATTACAGTTGAGCTCCATTTTGTGCTCCTGCCTCCTTTGTCAAATATTCATTGACCATATAGACTTGAGTTTATTTCTGGGCTCTCTGTTCTGTTCCATTGGTCTATGTGCCTGTTTTTATGACAGTACCAGGCTGTTTTGATTACAGTGGCCTTGTAATACAGTTTGATATCAGGTATTGTGATCCCTCCTGCTTTGTTCTTCTTTCTCAAAACTGCTGTAGCTATTCGGGGTCGTTTATGGTTCCATATAAATTTCTGAAATGTTTGTTCTATATCTGTGAAATATGTCATGGGTACTCTAATAGGGATTGCATTGAATCTATAAATTGCTTTGGGTAGTATGGCCATTTTGATGATGTTCATTCTTCCAATCCATGAGCATGGTACATGCTTCCATTTGTTTGTGTCTACCTTAATTTCTTTCTTCAGTGTTGTGTAGTTTTCTGAGTACAGGTCTTTTACCTCCTTGGTTAGGTTTATTCCTAGGTACTTTATTTTTCTTGTTGCTATATCAAATGGGATTTTTTTCCTGATTTCTGTTTCTGCAGTTTCATTGTTGGTATACAGGAATGCCTTTGATTTCTGAGTATTGACTTTGTATCCAGCTGTTTTGCCAAATTCATTTATTAGGTCGAGTAGTTTTTTGGCAGAGTCCATAGGATTTTCCATGTACACTATCATGTCATCTGCAAACAGTGACAGTTTCATTTCCTCCTTTCCAATTTGGATGCCTTTTATTGCTTTTTCTTGTCTGATTGCTGTGGCTAGGACTTCCAATATTATGTTGAATAGGAGTGGTGAGATAGGGCATCCTTGTCTTGTTCCTGGTCTTAGTGGGAAAGCTCTAAGTTTTTGTCCATTGAGTATGATGTTGGCTGTAGGTCTCTCATATATGGCTTTTATTATGTTGAGGAATGCTTCCTTTATTCCCACTTTGCTGAGTATGGAATTTCCTCAGAAAACTAAAAATGAAACTGCCCTTTGACCCAGCAATTCCGCGGCTGGGATTATACCCTAAGAACTCTGAAACACCAATCCAAAAGAACCTGTGCACCCCAATGTTCATAGCAGCACAATTTACAATAGCCAAGTAATGGAAGCAATCTAAGTGCCCATCAGCAAACGAGTGGATCCAAAAACTATGGTATATTTATACAATGGAATTCTACACAGCAGAGAGAAAGAAGGAGCTTATACCCTTTGCAACAGCATGGATGGAACTGGAGAGCATTATGTTAAGTGAAATAAGCCAGACGGTGAGGGACAAATACCATATGATCTCACCTTTAACTGGAACATAATAAATAGAAAAAAAAAAGGAAACAAAATATAACCATAGACATTGAAGTTAAGAACAATCTAACAATGGACAGGGGGGAGTGGGGAGGGGACAGTGAGGAGAGGGGATTACAGGAACTACTATAAAGGACACATGGACAAAATCAAGAGGGAGGGTGGAAGTGGGGGAGGGATGGGGGTTTGGCTGGGGTGGGGTGGAGGGATGGGGAGAAAAGGCACACAACTTTAATTGAATAACAATAAAAATTTAAAATTTAAAAAATAACTAAATAAAATAAAGTGCTAGAACCTATGAGTCTCTGCCTGGGGGATTTTTTTTCTGCCTCCAGAGCCCAGCTGCTTTGCTACCTGTGCAGCAAGTGGCTCATGCCAAGGAATCAGTCAGTGCCCACAGCCCCACACCCAGAGCAGCCGTCAAGCAAATGAATAACACTATTCCTCCAGCCCTTGGGTGGAATAACCAAGGCCTGAGTTCTACACAAGCTGCCAGAATTTCCCTAACAGGACTGAGCCCCAGGTGTCTACCGTGATAATTTGCCTTATAACACATCCCATCGGCTACTTTGCCCTCCTGGGTCCCTTCCTTTCTCCCCCCAACAAGGGTTTCCTCACCTGCCAAACAAATAAAGTATAATGTTATTTGTTGATTATACCTCAATTTTAAAAATAAGAAAAAATGACATACTGGAGCACAAAGTTTCAGGTTCCTGGGCTCACCTCAGGGACAAAAAAAAAAAGGAATGGTTGAATGCATAATCAGAAAGTATCCTGGGTGCTAAGCAAGGATTTCTAACTTTATCTTGAAAACTGTTCAAAAGCAAAGAGATCTTTACAAAATGAACACACCAAGTGCTGACAAGGATTTAGAAAAACTGGGACTCTCATTCATTGATGGTAAGAATAAAAAATAGCACAATTACTTTGGAAAACAATTTGACAATTTCTTCTAAAGTCAATCATATACCTATCACATGATCTAACTATTCCACTCCTGGGTATTCATGCAAGAAAAATAAAACCATACACTTAAAAAAGACAAGAATATTCTTAGTAACTTTATGCATAAGAGCCCCTAAAAGGGAACAAACTTGGGGGGGGGGCATTAGCCGTGGCTTCTCCTTATCTTTGTTTTTTTCTGTAATATACGGTTTTTTTGTTGTTGTATTTTTACCATTACCATTTAGTCCCCTTATACTCCTCTCCCCTCTACCCGATCACACACTGTTGTCCATGTCCATGAGTCCTTTTTCCATTTTGCTCAATCCTTCCACTTCCTAACCTCCCCCATCCTTAGCTGTCATCCTGCTCTATACCTATGAGTTGGTCTCTATTTTGCTTGTTAGTTCAGTTTGAAGGGAACGAAGTATTAATACACTGAACAACATGATACAACTCAAAATTTTATGCTAAGTAAAAGAAGTCAGACTAAATTCATATAGTATATATTTTTATCTATATAAGTTCTAAAATGGGCAAAGCTAATCTATAGTGATAAAAATCAAAATGTTTGCCTGTTTGCTTATCAGATGGGGGTTAACATGAGTAGAGGATAGCATGAGGGTATTATTTGGGGTGATGGAAATGATCTATTTCTTGATAGTGGTTAACAGATGTATAATTTTGACAAAACTCATCAAACTGTACACTTAAATTTTGTGTATTTTACTCTATATAAATTATGTCTTGAAAAATAAAATAGCAAAATATACATCACAAAATAAGCAAGTGCCTTTGGTTGTATTACAAGTAGACAGGATGTAAACTATATTCTTATCATCAGACTGGTTTACAGTTCAGTAGAAGAACTGGGTAATAGGAACTCTTACAAAGCTTCTATTCACTTATACTTTAACAAATATTTATTTATTTACTTTTAATTTTTAGTTTTACTCTTTTAAAGTGAGGGGAAGGGAGGAAGAAACAGAAGGGAGAGGAACACCAATGTAAGTGAGAAACACCCATCATCTGCCTCTGGTGGGCGCCCTGACTGGGGACAAACCCACAACCGAGGCATGTGCCCTGACCAGGAATTGAACCCTTGACCTTTTGGCTCTGACCAACTGAGCCACACCAGCTGGGGCCAAATATTTATTTTTTAAACAGATATTAATTTAGCCCAATGCTATCACTTACTTATCTGGTGACTGTGGACAAATGACTCTCAATGCTTCAGTTCATTTGTGAAATGGGGACAGTAATAACGCCTACCTCATGGGTCACGGGGGACTAAAGGAGCTAATATACGTCAAACTCAGACCTGTGCTGGCGTATAATAAGGGCTGGACGAATGTTAGTGATTAATATTATTACCCTCAGTTATGTGCTGGGCTTGTAGGGTATACACAGTAATAGGACATAGTTCCAGTTCTAGAAAATTTATGATCTAGAAGGAAGAGTGAACAATAAATACATAAATGAATGTGCTTAGTACAATAATAGAATTTGAAAAGTGCTTTGAGAACATAAATGACTAACTGTCTTGGAATGGAAAATCCATTCAAAATGACAGTAATCAGCCACCTAAATCAAATCAAGTTCAGAGAGTCATTTTTTTTACTTTTCAGTTTTATCATTATTATAATGATGCTTCCTATTCTTGGCAGCATCTGAAATTTGGAGCTCCCAGGGCTCAAGCCTGTGGCCTCTTCCCTTCTGTGCCCTGGCTCATTCCTAGGTGACCTCATCCTTTCATGAACTGTCGTGCCCAGTTCATGTCTCTAAGCCCAACATCATGCCTAAATTCCAATTGCCTATGACATCTCATACTGAGTACATCTACATCCAAATTCTCCATTCTCCCAGCTGCCCAGTCCAAAAGCCTTGCATTTACTTGCCTCTTTTCTTTTTCTCATATCTCCTACCCAATAGTCAGCAAATCCTGACACGCATCACTCCTCCTAAAAGCACCATGTCCTCCTTCTACTTACACTACTCTAATGGCTTCATAAGGGCGTCTTCCTGCTCCCACTCTTGTTCCCCCCAAAAGCTCTTCCTAACACAGCAGCCAGGTGATCTTTTCAAAACATCAAGAGTACACGTCCTTCCAATGCTTTAAACTTCAGCTGGTTTTCTTCACACCACCCTTTTCATGGCCTGTGAGGCCCTAGATTATCTGGCCGTGGACTACCTCTCTGCCCTCCTTCTGTACCAGTCTTCTTGTTCCCTCCACTCCAGCCACATTGACCTCCTTGCTGTATCAATATGTTAGTCAAGCTCTTACCTCATGGCCTTTGCACACGCTGTTCCCTTTGCCTGGAATTCCCTTCTTCCAGATAACCTCATGGCTCACTCCCTCACTTTATTCAAATCTCTGCTCAAATGTCACCATCCTAGTTCAAACAGCACATACACCTCCACCCCAATCTGTAACTGCTTTACTTTGCTTTCCCCCCTGGTGCCTGACATTCTGTTCTATCGGTTTATTGACTGAGCTTGAAATGTAAGCCTCATGGGGCAGAGTCCTCGTGTGTCTTGGTCACATTCCCAGGGGCTAGAAGAGTGCCTGGCATACAGTAAATGCTCAACTGATCCTAGTTGGAGGAAGAAATGAGTTACTATTATCTTAGTTATTGCAGAGCTTCATAGCATGCAAAACAATTACAAACATAACATTCTAATGCACCTTTAACAATTCGTGGGATAGGCCTTGTTGTACGCGTTTTAGAGGTATGTTAAGAGTCTGCTTAATGTTTTTTAAGTCTATTGCTAAAAGTCACACAGCTCTCGGTCACACAGATCAAGCCCTGGTCTTTTGCCTCTGAACCCATTTTATTACATTAATCATAATCATAAAATATATTAAAATAGTTAACAATGTCTTAGTCCTCCTCTTGACACTTCACTTATAGTATCTCATTTAATGATTCACAATATTGCATTGAGGTAGGTACTCCTATGATTGCAGTTTCACAGATAAAGAAAGTAGGGCACAGCTAAGTAAGTTACCCAAGGTCACCGAGCTTGTAGGTGGTAAAAACAGAATCTGGGTCTTGGCAGCCTGACTCCGGAAACTTGTTCCCAACCAGCAAGCTCACTAGGCACAGACTGCGAAAGAAAAGAGAGCTGAGTAAACTGCAGAACACCAATGGATAAGTACCACATTTGTTCCAAGACTTTCTGCCGTATTAACCTTTTTGCTTTTGCTGCATATGGCAGAATCCTTCTCTTTTCTTTTAAGATCATAAGGTGAAAAACAGCTGTATCTCAAATGCAGTTTACATTATGCTGTTATCTGCTTTTTATCCATCTTTGAAAGGTTTAAAATATTTGTTTCTGAGTTGACAGGCTATTGAGGAATCATGGCTAGGGCTCACGGATTTCCAGCAGTCTGTCTTTCTGCCTTCTTTGGTAGTTCTGTGGTGCCTCTGTGGCTGTGTGCACAGGGTGGCCTCCCCTCTGAGCTTCAGATTCCCCATCCTCCCTCCTCATCCCTGAAATGCCTTGTTTCATAAATTCTCTCCTTTAGTTTATCACATAACCTACATTGTGAAACACTCAAATTCTTTCCCTTTCTTATTTTTCAGTAGAAATCTATTCGATTGGATGTGATGGCACTGGAGGCAGAACTGTGGCAAAATTTTAAATGCTAAGAAATCCATCTCAGCTACCTGGATTTTGAGAAGCAAATTGTGATTCCCTGACTTACTTTGTATTAAACTGGACAAGTTAGATGAACTAAAAAAGCTTTATTGACTCGTCTACTTGCCTCCAAGTCAATCAAATGTCTGTGAACACTACCTACTCTCTGCACTTTCTGACTATTCAATTTATTAACTTAAATGTGTGCATAAAGTTACACAAACATAGGTGGATACCCTTAAGATGTCACACTCCTCAGATCTTAAATAAGCAAGCACTCAGAAGTTGAAAAAAATCAAGTGTTTTGATCATTCCCTGGTTCTTTGTAGCATAGTGGTTTATAGCACTTATCTGGGAAGAGGCTGTGAGTCCCTGACAGCTAACATGTGATCTACTCATGTATCCCCAATACCTGCCACATAGTAGGTGCTCACCAGAGTATGTGCTTAATGTGGTAGGTACTTGATAAATATATGCTGAATCTCCAGTGTCCTGTCTTTCATTGCCTACCTTTGGACTTGAGTCACACACACGTACACATGAGTGTATGCACTCATACACTCAGAGTGGCGGGCTCTTAGAGAAGAGGATCTCTGTCCTGTTTACCTCTGCGTTCCCAAATATAGATCCACCAGGTAGCAGACAATCATTAAATGATTGCTAAATTGCACACACAAGGATTTTAATTTTTGTTACTGGTTTTCTCTGCCCTTCTCCCACCCACCTTGTCCATTTGGCTCTCAAGGCAGAGTACCTAAAACCATTGCATTAATCTAATCAAATATTCAAATCAAGTTCAGAATTGTATTTTTAAATTTAACCTGGCCATTTCATAAGTAGATTTAACAACTAGCTAGCTGCTATCTCAGGAGGGAAAAAAAGCATAAGCTTAATGCATTTGGTCAGACACACTGTGTAACAGATGTCCAATGTGCTGCCATGAGCTTAAATCATAAATATGATGGCTCTGTTTGGCATTGCAAAATATATTAGAAGTGTTTTATCGGTCACTGGGCAACTTGCTAGATGGAAGGGGAATGATACTGAAAAATGCAGGAGCCGAGTCTAGTAGCATCTCAAAAGGAGCTCTGGAGAAACACAGATAATCTGTCCACAATGATTCATCAAGTTGGTCCTTTGATTCACTAATTTGGTGTCAAGTGCAACCATACAGTAAAGAATTGCCAAGATCTAATAAGATTCTCCTCTGGCTGCTGCTTTCCCTGCTTTAACAACTGATGCTATTCATGCCTAAAGCACAAACTGAATAAATAGCTTAAAGGCTGGCAGTATTAGACAGTGCTTACAATATTTTGGTTTTCCTTGTGAGGCTAAATTCTGTATGCTTCTCTCTCCAAACACATTGCATCGACAGTCATTGTTGCACCAATAATTTTAACTTCCCTAATACTAACTATGGAAGGATGCCTCACAAGTTAAAAACAGTTCCTGTTGTATCGTCAGTCCAGCCATGGATTAGTGAAGATTCAAAAAGGATTGTAATGCCTTCTTTGGCCTTGAGAAAGCTCTTATTATGCTTATGGTTCAGTTGGCCTGCTGATCACCTCCATCTTAATGCAATCTTTAACATCACACTGCTACAGGTGAGGTGTTAAGTAATATATTAATATAACTATTTTCATGGAGCTATCTCACAAGAAGTATGTTTTTAGCTAAATTTCACATTCAACAAATATCATTGGCAAGTCAATGTTGGGGGAGAGGGTCCTTTAAACAGGCTATTGGTGTGACTTTCTCAATATAAAATAGAGTTTTTAAAAATTGTAATTGAAGTTTTGAATGTGAAATTGTGTACTGTCAGTGCAATAGACTAAGACAAGAAGAGCACCAAAGGCC
This sequence comes from Desmodus rotundus, assembly GCF_022682495.2. Taxonomy (NCBI): domain Eukaryota; kingdom Metazoa; phylum Chordata; class Mammalia; order Chiroptera; family Phyllostomidae; genus Desmodus; species Desmodus rotundus. The sequence continues at coordinate 54,812,883 of NC_071389.1, forward strand.
CTAGGAGACTTACAAAATAGGCAGTACGCAGTTCTATCTCTAGGAGCCAAAAGTCTTTCATTAAAATCAGGAAGATTCTACAGATCTAGTTAATCATGTGGATATGATGTGTTGAATGTTTTTACACTTTAAAATCATTTAGATGAACACTAAAGACCTCAAAGATCTGATAGCAACATCAATTGTAATATTTAAAACAAGTATTGAGTGAAATAATTTAGATTAAAATTATGATGTAAAGATTGCACGAGAATAACTGGATTGAAAAGTAAAATTAAGGGAGATGAGAATATGAGAAAGCTTACCACTGGAAAATGAAAACAACAAATAATTTTTTGGAAAAAAACATTTTGTGATAGATTTCCCCGTGCTATGAACATAAATGCAAAAGCTACAAATGGGGCAATGGACATTAGGGCAGTGGACTTGTTTTTATCAAAATCACAGAAGAGAAAATTTACTTTGAAAATTTTCAAATGGGAATCACGCTCGGAATCCAGTTGGGTTTTCCCTTTTTTTTTAATTTGATGATTTCATAAAAGATAAATAAGCCCTCGGACCAAGAGGTGGGTATACTGGCACGGTTAACTCTCTCGCCCCAGAAATTCCACTAGACTAAAAAGAATATTTGGGGGCGGGAAATGGGGATAAAGAGGTCTTTAGGACCCAGCAGGCGGCGGCAGGCGGCAGTTGTGTAGATCACTGAGAGACTACCAGGGTCCGGTTCAGTTTTAATTCTGTCTCTAATCTCTGCAACATCGGTGCTTCCTGGGTCCCGAGGCTCTCCTGTCCGCTCAGCCGCTGGCGGCCACCTGGCTAAAATCAGAGCTGCCCGCGCCCCATCACCCATCATGGAAATCCTCCAACAAAAAGTAGCCCCGGACGCATGTGCCTGAGGACTCCGCACAAAAGAGGTGCCCAAAATGAAGACCCTAATGGTGAGTCATTTGTTGCAACTCCTCTGGGCAGAGGCGGGGACCCTTGGGCGCCGCGTCCCCGGGGTCCACGGGAGAGCTCCAGGGGCGCCTAATCCAGCGCTGCGAGGTCGCCTGTTACAAAGGGATAACTTTCCACCTGCTCTGCGTCCTCTCACGATTTCTCGGTTCTCCGTGGGTAGGAATCCCAGAGCCGGGATGGAACTCGGGTTGCCTTCGCTCCTGGATCTCCGCGGGAAGTCTGAGGGACCAGCGGAGAGCTGGAGGGGTGGGCGCAAGGCTCGGGGGATGGGAAATGCTAAAAAGCAACCGCCTGGCAAAAACTAAGAGGGGCGAGAAAGGGGGACCTTTGCAGACTTTCTTGGTTTCCTTGTATTCAAACTTGCAAGGATCGCCGAGGTACAGCCCTACAGGTCCAGAAAAGAGAGGGTGCAAGGGGCTAGAGATTTCCAGCAGGCGAGGTGGCGAGAGGGCCCCCTTCCCGAAGTGCGAGCCCACCCCTGCCCTCGCAGCCAGCGCGCTCTCCCACCAGTAGCCAGGCGCCGCGCACCACCTGCCCTCTGCCGAGAGATCTGGGAGGTGGCGTCGGCAGAGAGCGGCTACGCACCGGGAGCATCCCCTGCGGTACGCACGGGGACAGTGCCGCCTCTGCCCTGGCTGCGGCCGCCGAGACTAGGACCCTGGCCGGTTCCGGCTCCAGGACCTCCCCCTGGCCAGTCTGGCAGTCTTGCGGGGGTTTCCCTCGGTCGCGCTCCTCCCGGGTCGGCTCTGAGCGGCTCTCTGCTCTCTCCCGCCCGCCCGCAGCGCCATGGTCTGGCAGTGTGTTTAGCGCTCACCACTATGTGCACCAGCTTGTTGCTCATGTACAGCAGCCTCGGCGGCCAGAAGGACGGGCCCCCGCAGCAGCAGCAGCAGCAGCAGCAGCAGCAGCAGCAGCAGCAGCAGCTAACAGCCGCGACCAGCAGCGCGCGGCCGTCGGCAGAGAGCAGCCCCCCGTCGCGCCCCGGGATCCCCGCGGGACCGCGGCCGCTAGACGGATACCTTGGCGTGGCGGACCACAAGGTGACAGCTTTCTCGCCAACCCGCACGCCACTCAGCAGGGAATCCCGCACACCTGAGCCCGCCCTCTTTCCCGGGGCTGGGAGGCACCGTGAGTAGGTGCCGTTCCAACGCCGGAAGGCACAGTGGGCCCGCTGGGGTGGGGTGGGATAGTTCCTACTTGATATGAATTCCTATTGGAAAAAGGAGGCAAAGTTTTTCAGGGAATAGGGATGGAATAAGTGAGCCCCAAAGCCTAATTTCCTAACAGGAATGGGCCCTGGAACTAGAATCCTCTGATCCCCAGAATTTCAGCTGCCGGGGGCGGCGTGCAGGTTTCCTGACGACTCGGGTCTGGCCGCCCGGTCCCGCCCTTGTGGGAGGAGACCCGGCACGGAGCGCGCGTCGGTCTTAGCATCCCCGGGACCGCTAACCGGAGGGAGAGCGGCACACAGTCCGCAGCTGGGCTGGCTCAGAGATTCCCCTTAGACCTGTGCTTCCGATGTCTCTGAGCAGAAGTACCACAGCCCAGGGGAGCGGTGCCCAGGCAGGCGCGGAAGGCTGGAGGCGCAAACTCAGCCTCCATTGGCTTGAAACTGTCCTTGAGGGCCTGTTTTCCTCCGCCTGCCGGGAAGCTGCTACATGGCTTAGCTAATAATTAATAAGATAATTTTTTTTTTAAATTGAGCATCCTGTCCCTGGAATAATGAATCTCTGGTTTCAATGTATGAAGCCTCTGGGAGAATCCTAATCAAGTTTCCTGATTCTGAAAAGACAATTTAATACAGTTCAAATGTATTCCCCATTACTTGAAACTGCTAATATATTTTTATTAAAACACAGTTCCACTCTGTGTCTTCTCTATAAAGCTAGAGGATTTCTTGAAGCCACCTAACTATTCTGCTACTTATATTGCTAGACTCTACGGTTGTGAACCAAAGTAATATTTAGCAGGTGATCCTTTTGTGTGAAAAGATTGCTCTTACCCTGCATGAAAAAGTCAAACTTTTTAAAAGTAACAATCGAGTAGGGGAAGGGTCGTCAAGGAACGTGTGTAAAGGACCCAGGGACAAAGCCAAAGGGGGGCAGGATTGAGAGTGGGAGATGGGGTGGGTGGGGCAGGGGAAAGTGGTGGCGAGAACATGGAGACAACAGTACTTGAACAACAAACAATAAAGAAAAAAAAAGCAGCAATCAAAATATTTCCGTTCATTTGTGCAATGAATAATGCTAAGGATTTTGGAAGGTACAAGAGAATGTACGGCAGGACCCAGCCTTCGGGATCTTTGTCTGGGGTGGGGAGCATACCATGAAGTATAGATAGATAGATGATAGACGGATAGATAGACTGACAGACAGACAGACTGATATAAATGTATAGGAAATGCAAGACATAAACTGTTAGTACTCTTGGATATAGAGATGAGAAGGATCAAGGAAAGTTTCTTCAAAAATGTGGGACTTGCACTGGGAAGAAGAATTCAGAGAAGCCAAAAGGAGGAAGAAATTTCATTAGGAAGTGATTTGTGGGAGGGGGTTGGTGGTAGGCTCAAAATCAAAAGGGGGGGCATCAGTTTTACAATTACAGCTTCAGTTGTCTAAGTTGTCGATTAATTACACACTTTGCATCTGCATGTGGGAGAAACCGGTAAGGGCTGCACTTCTAGGAAAGTTCAGACAGGGGCCTCCTCCTGTGAATGGATGTGGTGTTTGTGTGTAACTGGGTATCTGATGAGTACATTGAACTTAGTGGATCTTCATGGTTACTGTTTAGTAGAAATGGCTGTTAGCACGGGTAGAGTTTTGATTAATAGGGGTGTCGAAAGGTACATTTGCTGAAAGCTTTGGTTGGCCTTTGGGAACACATTCATAATACTTTTCTTCCCTGTGCTCTTCTGCTGGACAGACAGACAGACACCAGCTAAGAATGTTGATAGCCCAATGCAAAATATGACGCCCTCGTGTTTGTTTTCAAAACAATGCTTCTTCGCGCAAATATGTGGGATTCCATTTTCAATGTAGCAGAGCCTTATTTCATTAAAATGAAGAGCAGCTTTTTTTTGGGAAGGAATGTTCAAACTCTATATGAGAAAGTTAGATAATCTGTAGTAAAGAGTTTTGTAAACTGTGAAGTATTATGTGTATGATAAATATGTGTGAATGTCCTTGGAATTGTGAACAGGGAATTATAAATGTGACCAGGAATAGCTCTGCCAATAATTAACAGTAATGAAATTCTATCATAGAAAACCAACGTCTCACAAGATTCCATTCCCAAAGGGCTCAGTAGGGTTTATCCCACCCCGAGCAAAGGGACAAATGCAAATCTTAAAATCTATGCCTCCTTCTAGGCTTCATCCTCATTGTCCCACTAAGCTACATGTAAACTTCTGCTCAAAACGCAATCTTCAACCCTCCTTACTGTTGCTATTTAGCTGGCTAGAAATTAGTCAGAGTTCCATTTCTGATGGCTGTCTGAATGTGCATGTGTAAAATGTTTTTGTACTCTTCAAAAGGTGCTGTTTAATCGGGTTTACTTAGAATCTTCCTTTACTCTTGCTTAGGCAGAGATTTGTTAGAATATTACTAAGAATTTTTTTCAGTTAACACTGGGGAGGGTAAAAATGAAAGCTGTTCTATTCCTGTTACGTTACCAGATGATACTGTGATTGCTTTTTTTTGTTGTTTTTTTGTTTTAACTCTCACATCAGGCCTTAGAAAAATTACAGGATATGCTGAATGCAATGACCAGCAAGCCATATGCTGCTGCATATTGAATCAGAATTCCAACAGACTTTTTATTTGCTGTTGATTTAGAGATTCTGGAGAGAGTTACAGATACCATTTAGGAAAATGTTCACATCTCCATGGCCAGAGGTCCCAAAGACTGCTAAATATGCAGTGTTTCTGTTCAGTTATATGATGGTATTAACATTATAACGCCAAGGTTAAATTCAACAGGTGGTCCTAATCCCAAGCACCTGAATTTCACAAATTACAGGCTGTCTGCAATGATAGTCTTGTCTCATATGGCTGCAGACTAAATCACTGTTGAGATTAAATCACTATGCGCTTTTGTTGAAAGACATGCTGCAAGTCAAGTCAGTGATGAGCAATATGTGTTGAAGCTTAAAATATCACTTTTCATGGTCATATTTCCTACTTCCTTTTTTTACAGACTATGTGAGCTGAAATTGTAATTACAGCAGGACCAAGTGAAGGGTACTTGGAGTTTCTTGTAATAATGAAGGCATTCATTTTCTGTTAGATTCTTTCTCTCCATTTCCAACCCCTTTCCCCCAGACCTTTTCGCACACATGTTTCCACCAGTTCATTTCCGTCTTGTTCCATGTCTGACATTGCAGCGAGTGCATCTGTATCTTGCCATTACTTTCCTGGTTCCCATTTTTGAAAGCCATTGATTTCTAACCTATTGGGCAGACACAAGCAAAGAAGCCCATTCTCATGGCTTTGGGAACCTTCTGCATGTAGAATTGCAACATAATACGTAACCAAACTGAAACACACACGGACACTCAGTCAAGCAACCCTCAGAGGAAAGCGCCAAGTCTCCCAAGCACAGTGGAAGGGGCACGGAGCGCCTTTTTATTTCCAGTCTGGATCTGGTCTGGGTAGATAGAGTCATTTGCCATCTGGTGGACTCTGTGAAATGAAACTGTGAGCTGATTCCCATTTCCAGTGGACAGGAGCCCTTATCACAGAAGGCCCATTTGTCACCTGGATTGCCCTTTTCTGAGACGGCTTAGGAAAGGCCAATGATCAATGGGGTCTGAAGCCGAGCTGCTATCTCCTTGCTTCAGTAGTAGTCCCAGGATTGGATTTTACACATACCTGTAACATGCTTCTTGCTTCTTTCTTTGCATCTTTCCTTCTATCAGTCTTAGTTATTTGAACAAAACAAACTGCTTAGAGGTGATAGTACTATAACTATTAATTGGTGGATGTTCATTTGGAATAAGACAAATCAATACCAGAATTGAAAAATAATTCAAAACCAAGGGAAAAAACACATGCTATGTAAATTACTTTGAAATTATGATATAACTATTCTTTGTTTAGAAAAGCATACATATTCTCAAATATAAGTTTATACCATTTATTAAACTCTATTTTCTGTTATTGGAGTCATCCAATGAATTATAAATAATTTGGACCTTAAATAAATTCAACCTGAGCTCATTTTAAATGCTCAGGTATTACAAAAGACGATCAGCCAATGATACTGAAATCCTTTTTTCACAAAGCATCAACTGAAAGGAATCATGTAATAGACTATTGTTTTAATGGATGAGGCGTTGTAATAATGTGATTGCTTTGGGAGAATTGTTCATATAACATGTATTAAAATACTTAATCTTCCTTGATTTTATGAGAGCTGGGAGGATTTATCCAGCTCCCCACAGGAGGAACCCCAAGATACCTCCATGCCAAAGCCTAGACCACACCTTGGGGATGAATCTGACTTGGCTCCCTCTCAGGTATCTGGCACTCTGGCCTCCTGGCAGATCTTGAAACACTCATTCTGCTTCAGGACCTTTCTACTTGCTGTTTCGTCTCTCTGTGAAGCTCCTAAGATCTTTTGCATGGTTTGTTTCTTCTGGTCATTCAGCCGTCAGATCAGATGTCATCTTCTTGTGGCCCCCTCCTCAACAGTCTTTAAACAGCCCTCTCCTTAACAGGAAGTCTCTGTTATATCAGCCCGTTTTATTTTCCTTATAGTTCTTACTATCTGAAATCATTTTAAAGTCTACTGTTTATCCTCCCCCCAAGAGAATCTAAGCACTATGACAGCAAAGTATTTGTTCATCCTGTTGACCAGTTTAACTTTAGGCTGGAGAGCAGTGTTTGGTACTTAGTGGGCACACAATAAGTATTTATTGAGGGGGGAAAAGAAAGTAGGTGTGTCAGGGGAGGAAGGGGGAGTGTGCCAAGAAGGACAGAGCTAACTCACTTCATGTCAAGTCCTTTCTCTGCAAGAACCATCAGTGTGGTCCCAAGTCCCTGGCATGCCTCACCTTTCTTAAATTTGGTATAATAATAATATAATAATGGGAAAGAAAGAGACAATATTTAAAACATAAGGACCTTTGGGAGTGAGGTTTAGGAACCTATACTTTAACAGGCTTCCTTTACAATTCTTGTGTACATTAAAGTTTGAAAATCATCGTTTGAAACATTTTTAATCATCACAATGTGTAGTTTTACAGCTAATTTGTTTCTGGGTTTTTGAATTAATCATTGCCTTTAGTAAATATTCACTGAAGGCCTAATAGTTGAAAAATTTAATATTCTGAAGAAAGAACACAGTTCCTACCCTCAAAGAACCTTTGATCTAATTGGAGAGAAAAGACAAAGAGGCAAGAAAGGTTAAATAATAAAGCAAGTTCTGAATAATAATATGAAACCAGGAAACAATAAATCAAGGCACTGAGACTAAAGAGGCAATATCTGTGATCCTTCTCTTTTATAAAACAAGTTCAATACTATTATTACCTTAGAAGTTATCAAACATTCAAACTAAAATTTTGTTACTTATTAGCTCTTTTTAATATATATGTGCTTATATTATATATATAAATTATATGTTTGTGTATATATGTGTGTGTGTGTATACATACACACACATATACAATTTAGTATATGGCACCCAGTGAATAGTTAGTAACTTTTATATATATATATATAATATATAATAAATTGTATATATAACATACAATATATATGTGTGTGTATATATGTGTGTATACACACACTTATATATACACATATATATACACATATATATAAAATTTAGTAGATGACACACACTTATATATACACATTTATATATATACACATATATATAAAATTTAGTAGATGACATCCAATGAATAGTTAGTAACTTAGATATCAAAGTAACTTCAAAGTTGGTTGATTTTATTAAAAATAAACAACCTCTTTATGATTTTTCTTAAGCATGGCATAGGGTCTCCCAAACTCTTGAAGGGAGCTAACCTTGTTCAACTTGTTCAACTAGCTTTGTAACACATGGTGACCATAGTTTCCAAACCAAATCTCAGGCCCTGTGCCATGATGAATTTGAATGTAATTGTGTTGACTGCAAGACAGAATATTTGCAATCAGACCTGTCCTGGAATTTTGACACTTGTTTTAGAGAGGACTCTTTATAACCCTGGGGTCAAGTGGCAGCACGATGTAATTCCTGTCCAGCAAATACCGGGGTAAAGGGACATTAAAGATTAAAAAAAAGACTTTGAAAAATTAAAGCCCATCACATTAATCAACAAATCATTTCAAAAACCTCCTATGCACCTATTATATGCTCTTTGAACAGCTATGAAGGATCTTAAGTATAGAAAGACAAGGAAAAATTATATCTTAAATAATAATAATGTTACCCATACCTTGTGAACTTGATTCAAGAGAAGAATTATCTTGGAAGTCAGTAAATTTATGATCAAATGATTGATAAAACTTGGGGGTGGGGACATTTATGAGATGTACTCAGATTCTCCTTAACAAGCTCTTTTAGTCTTTAACGCTTAGTCTGGGCCTGGGACAAATAAATATTTTTATCGCATGTTCCATTTAATGTGGTTTCCCAAATAAAAGTCACAGGCATGGATATTCTCAGCTAGACAGCATATCCATAGGGAAACCTTTCTGCCTTGTAGCCCAGGTTAGAGCTGAGCCGTATGTTTTGTCTTCATAACCAGGATCCCATGATAATACTTATTCTGGTTTATTGTCATTTCTTATCTAAAATTGTCTGTCTTCCCCACTTGACAATCAGCTCCTAGAGGCTGGGGAATTTTTCCTCTCTTTTTTTTTTTTTGTCATTGTATTCTCAGCCTTTAATAAAATGGTTCTTGAATAAATATTTGCTGAATAAATGAGTATATCTATATAAAGATTTTAAATTTCTTGCAAAATAAGCCTGCATTAAGAGTGTCTGACCATTTGGAGTTCCTGAAAATGAATAGCTACACATCATCAATAACTATTTCTCCTACAATAATTTGTAGTTCTGTAACTGTTTCATTTCTTCATTCTGGTACTTATCAGATCTTTGAAAGCATACTCAGGGTTTTAAAACTAAAAGAAAAACTTAAAAATGGTCAAAAGGAATTCATGGGTGGTCCCGTGATTTGCCCAAAGTTTAGGGTTAGTGGTAGAGCTGGTGCTAAAATGTGGGTCTCTGGTGTGAAAATCACGATACCATAGGGGAAATTCAGAGCCAATATATTCTAAGCAGTGACTCAACATTATTTCAACAGAATTTATTGAAATAAAGAGCCCGAACCTACCCAATCATTGGAAAGAAAGAAATATTTAAACATCTTATTCTGAAATGGATACTCGAATATGCCTCTGGATAGGCAAGAGCTTCTTCCACCAACCACTGACTTAGCAATGGGTACTCTGCGTAAAATGGACACTAGCCATGTAAATGGAACAATTTGCAAATGCAAGTGGATTGTGCCTTCAAGGAGTAAACTAAGCCAAAAGAAGTCTTGTGTTTAATTATTTGCAGAAAATGTCCTGACCAGACCACTCATTTAGCTGAATTACCTTCACCACAGTGGGGAAGAAAGCATCATAAGGAGGCTCAGTTGACTGAGGGTGTGAAGAACTGCCGTTCTACAAGTGATCATCCACTCCTCCGGAATTCTGAGATGTAATACGTACTCTGAGATAGAATCCCTTTGGGCAACTGAGAAACCATTTTATCTATGGTAGAGGAAAGTAACCTCGATAAGTTGTAGCTCAGCATGAAAAGGAAACTTTTTGTATTTTATTCTCTTTGAATAGCTAAGAAGGTGTCCGCAGTGTTCTGGGAAGCTCACAGATTCTGAGGATACTCTGGCACACTGAAATGCAGAGTTAAAATGTTTTTTATGAGAAAGCATATTCGGGAAATTAATTGCACATATGGGACTTCTCTACTGACTGAACTGCAATCTTGTGTTTCTATTTACAGATCTGTCCATGTTCCTTGCATGCTTCTAATGGCTTCCCATTGCCTAAAGCATCAAGTTCAGACTCCACAGGAAGGCTCCCCAAGCCCAGCCAGGGTCTGTCAGGCCTACTTCTCAAACCTCACCTCCCACAGCTCCCCTCCACCCAGGCTCCACACGCCCTGGGAACACAGCTTGCTGTTTCACGCATACCTGCTTTTACTCCATCAAAGAATGCCCTTTCTCATTTTATCCACTGGAAAAGAACTGATCGTTCATTAAGATCTAGCTCAAGCATCTCTTTTCTAAAGTTTTTCCAGATACAATCCCTGTGCAGGGCCGATCCCACATTCTCTTACGCTTGTCATGTATCAGTCAATCACATATTGATTGGGTACCTACCATGTGTCAGACACAAGGGAGAAAAGGAGAGGAAGGATTTAGCTCCTACCCACAGGAAAATCACCGTGGAGGAAATGCATGCTATAATTACTGTACCTTTGTGGGTGCTGAAGTATTCTCTGTACCCTATACACGCCTCTAATGACACCATATTGTGTTTATTTGTCCGCATGCTTGTCTCCCTGACTAGCTGTACTTTCTTGAGGCCAGGAACATAACTTACACATCCTGGTATTTCCGGAACCTAAAACCAAATCTTACACACGTCAACTCAATAAATCCTTGTTGAATGTTGGGTGAACAGAGTCCCGCTGTAATTATATGTAATAGGAAGAGATTTGAACAAGTCTAGCTAATAGACTTACTAATCATAGAAATGACAGAAATGATAAGTAGAGGCAGAAGGATTTCACATGTGTGGCATACGATTAATTTGTGGTTTCCCTTTAAATACAGAACGGCATTTGCTGACCTTTGCAGAGCAGTTGACCAGGTGTGAGATACAGGGATGCCCATGTGGGAGGAAAGTACAGTGTGTAGGAGACAAGGGACATGCTCAAGCATTTTACTTGTGAGCTTTTGGCAAGGCGTGAAACTTCTTGGCCTGAGCTTGTCTGTAGAAAAAGGGCTTAAACTATTGGGTTGGCCAAAAACTCCGTTATGTTTTTTTTTCCATGGAATAAAAGACACACTTTTCATTTTCACCAATAACTTTATTGATTTGGGTATTTTGAGTATGTCAGCTATCTCCCGCTATTGTCTTCTAGGGGGTAGAGGCCAGGGTGCTGCTAAACATCTTCTAGGGCGTAAGACAGCCCCACAGCAAAGAATTATTTGGCCAAAATGTCAATAGTACCAAGAAACTTCTCAAACCACTTTTCACATGTTCAATCAGTCACAGCACCTTCTCTATACACTGCACAAATCTGTTTTGTGTGTTTCAGTTGTGTTTTTACCTTTCTTGAAATAATAAAGCATAATATGCTAAAATGTTGCATATTTTCTTCCATTGTTAATATTAAAATGGCTGCACAAAAATTCACCAATTTTGATAACTTTTTTAAAATGCACACTGATGTGGCAACTGTCACAATACACTCCAACAAAATGGCTTTGAATGAAGTTAAAGACAACTAAGTGCTACTAGAGCCATTGTAGGAAAAAACCATAATGGATTTTTTGGCCAACCCAATAGATTTACTCATTCCCTCACTTGCCAAATAATATTGTATATCTACCATATATCTCCCATTGTATTCAGAACCCAAGAGGCAACAATGAATAAGGTGTGATGTTTGACTCCACAAAACTTAGAGCTCTGAGAAAGACAGGTAAATACCAAAACTACAGTGCAGATTTGTCTATTTACAGGATATGGAGAACAGATTTTATCCTGAAAGCTTTGGGGAAGTCTTTAAAAGGTATATTAGAGAAGAGACTCCCTCAGATATGTATCTCAATGTATCACCATTGCTTCGGTGTGGCACAGGTCAGAAAGGTCTCAGGTTATAGGAAGAGGGACCAGTTAGCAGACTGTTGCTATGACCTGCATCAAGTGATGCTGGCGGCCAGAGCATAAAGGGACCTACGGTTTCTGCCATGGCTGGTTTGGCTTGGTTGGTTGGAGCATTGTCCCATCCCATAAACCAGAAAGTCTGGGTTCAGTTCTCAGTTAGGACACATACCTAGGTTTTGGATTTGATCTCTGGTTCGTGGCACATACAAGAAGCAATCGATCAATGTTTCTCTCTCTCTCTCTCTCTCTCTCTTTCCCTCCCCCTTCCTCCCTTCTCCTCTCTCTAAAATCAATAAGCATGTCCTCGGGTAAGGATAAAAAATAAAAATAAAAATAAATAAATAAATGGACCTAAGGTTTCTGCCAACCACAATTTTCTGTGATTGCCCAACCCAGTGTGTGGGCACAGACAGTTTGAATGCAGCTTTCGAGCAGCAGAAGGTTAGTGGTTCAAGACTGCATCTCAGTAGTTAGTGAAGAGAGTTTGAGGATGGTGCCAGATGGCATTTCACCTTTGTCTAATTTTGAACCTCATTGTGCATCTTAATGCCACATACTGACTTGAGCAAAAACGATGGTGTTATGGTTAAGGCTGAAGCAAGCTGTTAGTGGGACCCCACAACGTATGCTAGCTACAAGAGGAATTGAAACCACCACCTGCAGCAGAGCAGTAGGGTGTGGAATGAATGTGCTGGAAGAAACGTTATTATGTAATAGTTCTACTGGGGGATCTTTATTCTAGGGTACCCTTGTCAAGGGAGACTTGGCTGCATAGTAAATCTTACCCGGTATAGATCTGCTGGAAGTATGGGGTGGAGAGTAGTTTCCTCTCCTTTCATGTCCCACATGGTTACGGAGAGAGCAATTATCATTCTTTTAAATCACTTAAGTTTGTTAACAACTTCTAAGAAAAGTAAAGTTTCTATTTCCCTTGCATCAGAAGGAAATTGGCCATAAAGTAACGTAAAATTTGCCAAGAGGGAGTCTGATTCCTAATTCATTCATTTGGTTGGGAGCAAAATTATGTATACCTGAATGAACTCTGGTTTTATGGTTACTCGGCAATGTCACACCTGCCAGGCTGCTGTCAGGGATTTCCAAGTTGTCTCGAATTACCTGAAATGGAGTCTGCTTCCGCTCTGTACTGCAAACCTAAAGCTGGTTCATTTCATTTTTACTCTGCTTGTTTCACGTTTTGAACAAAGTGCAGGAAATGATAACATTCTGCTGTATTCCAGATCCTGGAGAAGGGAAAAAAGATTGTAGGAACTTGTATGTTCCCTGCCTTACTCTTATTAACAACTGTGTGTGGTTTTTGGCTCAGTCCGAAACATGATGGGTCTGTAATCCAAGAGTTCAGAAATAAAAGTCAGAGAAAGCTGTCATCGAGAACAGGATTTCCCAATGGAATGACCCTATAGTAGTGAAGTGTTGAGATGAGATAATTGGACCCAGGACCAGGACAAGGGACCAAAGTGAGATGTAACATCAGTTGCTCCTGGGTTTTAGGAAGGCAAGTAGGGGTGACTTATCACAGGCTGTGCAGTGTCTACAAAGGGGTCACAGGTATTGACATTACATTTGAATGGGACCTGAGGTGTTGTTTGATAACAGAGCAGAACGGGCATCACTTCATCAAAAACAAGTCCCTCTGATTAGGACTCACAACAGTTGTTTTTTGTTTTTGTTTTTCTGGAATGAGCCCCATAGTGCCTATGATGAAAAGTCTCAGGTCATCCAGGGAGTTATGAATAGCAATATCGACTGGTCTGCCGAGTAAAGACTATTCTTAATAGGCGTAATGAACATTCTGATGGTGTCTCACTCTTTAGAAGTTTGAAATATGGAAAAGAGTCAAATCTTCCTTTATATGTCTTCCAGCGTATTCTGCCAACCAGCAATCACCAAAACACAGTAGTTGGTATTTCACGCAAACCATGCCTGTAGACCGTATTAGAGATTATTGAAAGCCTTCTGTCCTTCCTCTGCATTATTTGCACTAGACCAAGTTAAAAATAGAGAAGGGAGCACAGAGGCAGAGTGCTAGTTCTGAAAACAAACTTAACCCCCACTCAGTTATAAATGCATAATACTGATCTCAAACTGGCAAAAGCTAGGGAAAAAAATGATCACCTTATTTTTCGGACAATCAGATGCACCAGACCATAAGATGCACCTAGGTTTTAGAGGACAATAGGAAAAAAAATTTTGAAGCAAAACATGTGGTAAAATATTTAATAACATCCTTTAAAGCAGAAATCCTTTTCTGCTTTGACATCTTTCCACAATTACAGTAGATTCAGCAGGAGACTACAGTACCCTATTGTATTTTTCTACAACAAAATACAGTAATGACAGAACTATCCGCACTGTGTCCTTCATAGTTATGGGGGCGCTGTAGCTGAGAACATCAGTGGATGACGCACTGTTATGGGGGATCTACTGCTGACACTGTTGTGGGGGGATCTGCTGCTGACACTGTTATGGGGGATCTGCTGCTGACACTGTTATGGGGGATCTGCTGCTGACACTGTTATGGGGGGATCTGCTGCTGACACTGTTATGGGGAGATCTGCTGACACTGTTATGGGGGGATCTGCTGCTGACATTGTTATGGGGGATCTGCTGCTGACACTGTTATGGGGGGATCTGCTGCTGACACTGTTATGGGGGATCTGCTGCTGACACTGTTATGGGGGATCTGCTGCTGACACTGTTATGGGGAGATCTGCTGACACTGTTATGGGGGGATCTGCTGCTGACATTGTTATGGGGGATCTGCTGCTGACACTGTTATGGGGGGATCTGCTGCTGACACTGTTATGGGGGGATCTGCTGCTGACACTGTTATGGGGGGATCTGCTGCTGACACTGTTATGGGGGAGTCTGCTGCTGACACTCTTATGGGGGGGATCTGCTGCTGACACTGTTATGGGGGGATCTGCTGCTGACACTGTTATGGGGAGATCTGCTGCGGGAGGGCCACAGGTTGTGCAACACTCTTGTCTGGGGACAGCAGTTTTGCACAACCTGTGTGGCTCTGCAGCTGTTGCCAAATTACAGCTCCCATCATCCCAACCTGTCCAAGCATGATGGGAGTTGTAGTTTTGCAACTATTGCAGGGCCACATTGACAGGTGACCCTGCAGTGGAATTTGCCTATTTAATGTTAATGGGGGACACACCAGTCACGTGATGGAGGCACGTATGGGCGCCGCAGGCTTTCTTCTTCTAGCGTGCCTGCACCGCCCATACCATCCTCCCTAGCACTATAGTATGCCGCAGCGGGGACTCCGCTCCTGTCTCCCTCACTTCGCACCACTGGGTCACCCCAGGGCCCGCAGCATTGCCCCTCTCCTGGCGCTGCAGCCGGCTTCCTGCAGCGGCAACCCTGCTCCTGCCTCCTGTGACCCCACTCCACCACTGCAGCCCCTCCCCAGCGAGCCAGGTAAGCTACATTCAGACTATAAGACACACCCC
Source organism: Desmodus rotundus (assembly GCF_022682495.2). NCBI lineage: Eukaryota > Metazoa > Chordata > Mammalia > Chiroptera > Phyllostomidae > Desmodus > Desmodus rotundus. The sequence goes on from NC_071389.1 coordinate 54,828,232, forward strand.
CATTTTCCTCCCAAATTGGGGGGAGTGCATCTTATAGTCCAAAAAATACAGTATTCATAAACCTACTACCAAGATATAATTACTGCTGATAATTTAATGTATTCCCTTACAGATTTTTCATACATATCGAATGTGTGTATATGTGAAACTTTCATGTCCTCCCTTTCCATTTTTTATTCACATGTGTTGGGTCTGTGGGGTCTATGTGTATGTAGTATTACCAACAAGATGTGATCCATGGAATAAAGAAGGGCAGGGGCAACACTGTTAGAGCTTAGTGAAAGACCTGTCCTATTTAATAGCTTAAAATCAAAATATTTTCCAGATAGAGCTAGAATATTTAGGAAATGGGTATTGATAATTGTGGCGAATTCTCCACTTACTAATCCTCAAGCTGTGGACATCTCTCCACTCACGTAGAAAACACCTTTCTTTCCCTGGTGTTTACCGTCTTCCAGCCCTTTTTAATTGTGGTGATGCCTCTGTCCCTACCATTCATTCTCCGCCTGTCTGCTCAGCTACAGAATGTGTTCCAGAATTTATGTTTTAAAAATCATTCCTAATAGTCCCTTAATCCTTCTTGTCACTTTTCTCTAAATTTCCTCCAACCCATCAGTAGCTATTTTGGCAGCTTAGCCGTGGGCTTCAAGGGCACAGCTAAGGACCATGAACTTCATCTTCACAGTCCCTGCGTGCACCCTCTCTAGAGCTGTGCCTCATTTGGCCTTTATTTTCTAGGGTTCCTCTCTGGGATTTAATCCCTTGTCCATATACAGTACAGATCTCACTCTCTGTGTATATACTGTACAGCTTTACTGTGACATAACTGTCTTTCCTCAAAGGAAATTTACAGCACAAATAATTATCACCTCCTTAATTAGTAATCTTTTATGCATTTCTTGTTCATTTTCTAGTTCTATAAACCACTTTTTAATTCTTTTATATTATTTTAACCCACCACTTATTAAATTCTATGACTATTCTTCTATACTCTTTTTTTTTCTTTTGGTACTTGATGATTTCTCTGAGCAACTCTATTTCTTACATTTTTCAAATATGTACTAGCTGTTATTTCTTGATTTTGGCATAACCTCAGAACTCTCATTACTCTTCCGCTCCATGGGTAGAATAATTTCTGTCATTAGAGACATCAGGGCCTGCCTTTCTCATGACAACCAGCTGGCAGGGCATATATTTTATACATCTTGGTTGGTGGCTTCCAAGTAAAAGAATATGTCTGAAAACACATAATCTTTGCCAAAAAGCTCCTTATCTAATCAGCCCTTTGTATTGCTGCCTGAGCTCTCTCCTTTATCCACCAGGATAAAGCATCAGTCAATCTTTCCCATCCATTGTTTAATTGTTTTTATTGTGGTAACACATACATAACATAAAAAATGACATTTTACCCATTTTAAGTATACAGTTTAGTGCATTAATATTCATAGTGTTGTCAACAATCACCATTTTCTGTATTCAAACTTTTCATCACTCCAGAGTCTCAATAACCTAAGTAATGACCCCCACCCCCACCCCTCACTGCAGCCCTGGTAATCTCTTTTGTACTCTACGAATGTGCTTATTCTTGATATTTCATAGAAGTGGAGCCACTCAATACTTGCCATTTTATGTCTGACCTATTTTCTAATTTTTCAAAATTTATCCATGTTATAACATGTATCAGAAGTTGGCTCCTTTTGGGAGGGAAGGAATGCGGCAGGCAGAAAACTTGGAAAGAAAAGAGCCGTGATCTTTTCCACCGAGAACGTGCTTTTTTCCGAGGAACCGCAGTTGTGTTGATGCGGGTAGACTTTTTACACGGGGCCAAGTTCTTCCAGCATCTTTAACTGCATGTTCCCAGACAGTCGGGTGCATCGGTCCTTTCAGCAGAACCTGCCTTAGGCACTTAACCTTTCGTGGCTCAGGCACCCCAAGACAAAAAAAATGGCCCAAATGAAAGAACAGACCAAAGCTCCAGAAAAAATACAACTAAGCGACGAAGAGATAGCCAACCTATCAGATGCACAGTTCAAAACACTGGTAATCAGGATGCTCACAGAATTGGTTGAATTTGGTTACAAATTAGATGAAAAAATGAAGGCTATGCTGAGTGAAATGAAGGAAAATGTATAGGGAACCAACAGTGACAGGAAGGAAACTGCGACTCAAATCAATGGTGTGGACCAGAAGGAAGAAAGGAACATTCAACCAGAAAAGAATGAAGAAACAAGAATTCAAAAAAGTGAGAAGAGGCTTAGGAACCTCCAGGACATCTTTAAACATTCCAACATCCTAATCATAGGGGTACCAGAAGAAGAAGAGGAAGAGCAACAAATTGAAAACTTATTTGAACAAATAATGAAGGAGAACTTTCCCAATCTGGCAAAGGAAATAGACTTCCAGGAAGTCCAGAAAGCTCAGAGACTACCAAAGAAGTCGGACCCAAGGAGGAACACACCAAGGCACATCATAATTACATTAGCCAAGATTAAAGATAAGGAGAGAATCTTAAAAGCCACAAGAGAAAAGGGGACAATTACCTACAAAGGAGTTCCCATAGCTGCTTTCTTAAAAGAAACTTTGCAGGCAAGAAGGAGCAGGAAAGAAATATTCCAAGTCATGAAAGGCAAGGACCTACATCCAAGATTGTTCTATCCAGCAAAGCTTTCATTTAGAATGAAAGGGCAGATAAAGTGCTTCCCAGATAAGGTCAAGTTCAAGGAGTTCATCATCACCAAGCCCTTATTATATGGAATGTTGAAGGGATTTATCTAAGAAAAAGAAGATAAAGAATATGAACATTAAAAATGACAGCAAACTCACAGTTATTAACAACCACACCTAAAACAAAAACAAAAACAAACTAAGCAAATAATTAGAACAGGAAAGAATCACAGAAATGGAGATCACATGGAGGGTTATCAGCAGGGGAGTAGGAGGGGGAGAAAGGGAGGAAAGGTACAGAGAATAAGTAGCATAAACAGTAGGTAGAAAATAGACAAGGGGAGGTTAAGAATAGTATAGGAAATGTAGAAGCCAAAGAACTTATATGTATGACCCATGGACGTGAACTAAAGGCGGGGGGGAATGTGGGTGGGAGGGGGTGTGCAGGGCAGAGGGGAATAGAGGGGAGAGAATGGGACAACTAATAGCATAATCAATAAAATATATTACTTTAAAAAAATGTTGGCCCTTTTATGACTGAATAATATTCCATTGTATGGATAAACCACTGTATGGGTTTTGTTTGTCCATTGATCTTTTGATGGGGACTTGCGTTGTTTCCACCTTTTGGCCATTGGAAGTAATGCTGTGATGCACATCGGCATTGTTATTCGTTTTTGCAAGTACCTCCCTCATTTTTCCCTCCTTTCCCATCCTCATGGAAACACCTGAGTCTTTAGCTCCCTCACCTCACACCTGTGCATGCCACCCTACCCCTTAGCTGTTCCCATCTCCACAAAAACATGTGAAAAGAAAAGTTAAAAAATGAAAGGGAGAAGAGAAGCCATCAATTGTACTAATTAATTTATCTCTACATAATGTAAACATTTTGAAAAATAAGAGAGAGGAACTGTTCCCATAATCCTACCACTTTGCTGTAACTAATGATATAATTATGATTTATTTCTGTCAATATTTTGCATTGCATTCTTTATTTTTTGAAACCTAAATAGGAGAATATTATGTATTTTTTAAAGTTATATGATTTTAAGTCTTTTGTTTCCCTGTTGCTGACTTTAAATACCCATTAAAATTTCCTTTGGTCCTTGTGTGCCTTTTTTATAGCTATTTCTATCCTATAATTTTCAGTCATCCTGTGTACTTATTATACTTGTCCAGCCCTACCCCAGATATTTGCTTGGCCTGATGCAAGAGTACAAATGAAGGCTTTCCTACATCCTAATGGGTTATCAATAATTATGCCTTCATTTAAGAAAGATTTTCAAAGTTCAAAGGTTTCATCTTTATCAATAATTTTGTCTTCATTTAGGGAAGATTTTTAAGTTTCAAAGTTTCATCTGAGTCATTGGAGTTATAGATTTGATCAGAATAATTTTCTTGGTCATTTTGTTTGACCAGTAATTAAATCTTTATTACATAAGAATGGATAATACCATGCTTGAGAATTTTATGTGGGTAATGCTTGACAAAAGTCTACCTACTTGAATTATCTCCAATTTTCAAAAATGTAAACAGACTACCTCTTTGAAGGTTTTCTATTCATTTTTTTTCAGCTTTCCCCCGCCTGAAGTTCTTTTTCCTATGTTCTAACTTATCAGAATCTCGCATTCTTCTCATTCTACTCCCTTCGCCCCATACATACTCTGAAGCAGTGACCTGCTCTACCTTAGCGGTAGTGCAGCCCACATTTTAACACAGTGGCCTGTTGTTTCAAGGCTAGAGGGCAAGAAAGGTGGAAAAGTGCTTTCTCTAGGTTGAGTGGTGTTAGACATGAGTGGATGTTGATGGTAATGGCTGATGCTGGGACAGACTGACCGGATGGTCTTCAGTGTAACTCGTCCATGCTGGTGCTGTGCTGTGTCCTGCAAGCGGTGCTTCCCAAGTGTCAGTGTGTGTATGAATCACCTAGAGGTCTTACTAAAATGCAATCCTGAATCTTCAGGTCTGAGTTGGGGTCTGAGAATCTGCATTTCTAACAGACTCCTTGTGATGTTGCTGCTCTTGGTCCTGGAACCACATTTTGAGTGGCTGGGCTTCTATAACATAAGGTTCTGATTGGGGGCCCTCTCATCTGATGCTGTGTGTGAGTAATACTGTGTATGTCCTATGTGAATGGCATACAGCTGGAATTTTTAATCTAAACTAGCAATCACTGTGTTTTAAGAGTTTAGTTCATTTACATTTATTGTGGTTTTTTGCTATATATTACTGAAATATTGGAGGGTTGTCTTTTTTTCTAAACATTGCTTTTGTACTTGGCTCTTACTCTATCATTTCTTTCTTCTTCTTTTTCCCCTTCTTCTGGATTGGTGGAGTTTTGTGGGTTTTTGTTTTTGTTATGTTTTGTTTTGTTTCATCATCTTATTCCATTTTTAAACTGTATTGGCTTGGAAATTGTGTTCTTGGTTTCTATTCTTTTAATATCATTCTTATTTTTAACATGCACACTTACCAAAGTCTTAAGTTAATTAATATCTTTATCCTCTTTCCAAGTAATTCAGGGACCATAGAACACTTAAAGGCTGGTTAACCCGCAAATGCTAATCTTACATGCTCTTCCATTGAAACATTTCAGTTGTTTTTGCTTAAAGATCTACAAATTAGCATTATTGTTCTTTTAGATAGTTCATGTTTATATAGCTTTACATGTATATTACAAAGTCCTTCAGTTGTTTTGCTCATCATCCCTTCTTACAACCTAGATTTTTATCATCATTCTTCCTGAAACAAAATTTTTAGCAAGTTTGCTGATGAAGTTTTGTTGGTGTTAAACACAATTTCAGTTTACCTAAAAATATCTTTATTTTGTCAACATTCTTGCAAGAGAATACCATTCAAGATCACCAATTATTTCCTCTCGCAGTATTTTGAAGACCTAATTTCTGTGTTTTCTCCATGTCATTGTTGATACTGAACTGTTTGACATCAGGCAAATTGTCATTACACTTTAGATAATCTAAGCTATTGTCTCTTTAAATATATTGTCTCTCCTTTATCTCTTCATCATGTTTTATTTATTTGTCTAACTATGTTTCATTCTGGGTATTTTCTTCTGATGGTTCAGTTGGCTAATTCTTTATTCAACTGTGTCAAATCTGCTATTTAACTCATCCACCAATTATTTTTTCCCCAAGTCATTTCTAGATTTTCCCCCAAACTGCTCTGATCTTTTTTTCATAGTGTCCTCTCCCTTACATAAGAGTACATTTTATTTCTGTATCTGGCAATTCTAGTACATTAAATCATTGGAGACCTAAATATTTTTGGCTTTTGGTATTATTTTATTCAAGGAAGCTTATTTATTTATGTGTAGTATTTATGTTTATGTGGGTATGTATGTTTCTCTGTTCCTCTGATCTATGTCAGCAGGAATCTTTAGTGACTCTGTTGAAAACGCACGCCTCCAAAGTAAGCTTGCATTCGTTTCTGCCAAGAACTACCACTCTAAAATAAGCCGGACCTTCTGCACACATCCCGATAATGTGGGTGTAAGCCACAAATCTACATGATTTTTATGAATTCTCAAGGAAGAAATTTTTCCCTCCCTTCACCCAGAGCCAAGGACAGAGTGGACAAGTTTTCTCATACTTTTCCCATACTTTCCATACAAGGATTTTACTTTTTTAGTTTACTTTTTCCTTGAGGGTTTTGGCCATTCAGGGTCTCCCTCACTTCCTCAGGCTTAACACTGTGCCTTCTCCACGTGGCTGTTAAAATCCAAGGCTCTAGGCACAGGATCAGCACTTATCCTTACAGCATCAGCTGTCTACAGTGTCTACTCAACCGGCTAGATTTGTACTGTGGCTTTATTTTCAGCCTCTGTGTATTTTCCCTGCTTTGTTGTTAATTCACTTAATAAAAGGATTTTAAAACATTTTATTCAGCTTTTTAAAGAAATTTTACTTGATGTGCTTATATCAGTGGAAAATTTTTAAATATTATTTTTAATTGATATGTGGCTATTATGGTTAGTTTAGAAATATATACAAGTAGAATAATAAGTTAAAAATCTCCAAGTATTTTATAAACTAAAGATAGCATTAACACTGTAAATATTTTGGAATGATTTCTTATGATCTTTTTTATCTATGTACTTTATTTTAACATAGGGCAGACCACACCAGATGCCTGAATTTAAGCATAACCAAAAAGTGGGAAAGTGGAAGATTATATAAAGAGGTTGACAACAAGTAACACCGAGCCTTTTCAAATAAAAAATCTCAATTCTCATGTCTTTCAATGTAAATTTTAAAAATAATAATTCACGATGTATAGTTTTTACAATAAAACTTTCCATTATGCAGATTTCTCTTGCAGAAGGCAGAAAATATTTTCATTTAGTAACTCTGTTAGCACAGTGTCCCAATCATATTTTTCAAATACCCATTTATAGCAAGTGTTGGAATAGAACAATATCAGTAATTTATTTAAATGATCATCAAACATGGCAAGAGATTTCATCTAAAGCATAGAGTTAAAAATAATAATAATAAAAGATCTGGTTCTGTGAATGTAATGAAAACCATAAGTGAAACAACTGACAAAGAAAGATAATTTAAGGGCAACCTTACCCCCAAACAAAAAACCCAGAAGAAAATGTAATCCAAACATGGATTTCTAACTTTGGATTTAAGTCAGATAAAAGAAAACTTCCCTGTTGTTTTTGCCCCAACTTTCTTCTAATTGTGTTAATTTTTATCTCACGTGGCTAGAATATACATGAAAATCACTTTTTCAGTAACAATAGGTTAGTGGATGGACTTTCTAATTTGCCTACCAGATATGTTTAGATGCTTTCTATTTAGCCGTCAAAAAAAATTTGTGCGGCAGTTTGTATCTCTGAACTCTCGGTGAGGTGCATGCAAGGATGTAAAAGAACTCTACCTCGGAGCTCCCAATATATTTAGAAAAAGCAGACAATAAAAAAAATGTTCCGTGAAGGTTTTTGATCAGATTAGATTTTTAATAAGTTTTATTCACATGTCATTCACCTTTTAAAGTATATAATGCATTGTTTTTTCCAGAGTCATGCCATCACCACCACAATCTAATTTTAGTTTCTTTTTTATCATTTTTTATTGTTTTTCTATTACAGTTCTCCCACTTTTCCCCCTTTGCACTTCTCCACTCATCCCAGCATATTTTCATCCCTCCTAAAAGAAACCCCATGTTCATAGCAGCTACTCCTTGTTCTCTTTTCCTCTCAGTTCCTGGAAACCACTAATATACTTTCCATCTCTATGGCTTACCTATCTATTCTGCACATTTCATACAAGTGAAGTCATTCAATATTTAGCCTTTCTGACAGGTTTCTTTCGCTTAACATAATTTTTAAAAAGGCAAAAGATTTATACGATCTGAAGAGAAATCAGAGTATATGCTTAACATAATTTTTAAAGCTTCATTGATGTATCAGAACTTCTTCATTGTCAAATAATATTCCCTTGAATATTGCCATATTTTATTTATCCATTCATCGGTTCATTAAAATTTTTGTTTTTCCAACTTTTTGGCTATTAAAAATAAAGAATAATGAACATTTGAGTAGAAGTTGTTGTGTGGACTACATTTTCATTTTTCCTGGGCATATACCTAGGAGTAGAATTGCTTGATCATATGGTAATCTGGAGTTTAACCTTCTGAGGAACTGTCAAATTATTTTTCAAAGAGGCTCTGCCATTTTACAATCTCATCAGTGATGTATGAGGGTTAAGATTTATCCCCGTTTGCCAACATGGGTTATCATCTTTGCCAACATGGGTTATCATTTTTTGGCCAACATGGGTTATCATCATTTTTTAATTCTAGCTATCCTAGTGGGTATGAAGTAGCATCTCATTGTGATTTTTATTTGCATTAACCTAATGATACATACTTTTTAATTTTGATGATGCTAACTTGTTTATTTTTTTCTATCATTTGTGTTTTTGGTGTCATATTAAAGAAACCATTGCCTAATCAAAAGTCATGAAGATTTGCTCCTATGTTTTGTTCTAAGAGTTTTCTAGTTTTCCTTCTTAGGTTTGTGGTCCAATTGGAATTGTGTATATGATGTTCCATAGAGGTCTAACTTCATCCCTTAACACATAGATATCTAGTTGTACCAGCACCATTTGTTGAAAAGACTATTCTTCCCCCTATTTAATTGCCCTGGCACACTTGTCAAAAGTAAATTGACCAGAAGTATAAGGGTTTATTTGTGGGTTCTCAAATCTATTCCATCATTTATGTTACATATATAGTCATTAGTTATTCCAGCCATCACATGTTCTTCTGTGTTAAGACTAGCATGCACAATGATTGACTATAAGTTGTCATGGAAAAGAACCATGAAATCATGGTTTTTAAATGCTCACCTAAGGACATTTTTCATTGCTTTTTTAAAGAGAGAGGGAAATATTGACTGGGTGGCCCCCATACACATGTGGACCAGGGATTGAACCCACAGCCTAAGTATGTGCCCTGATCAGACTCGAACCCACAACCTTTAGTCTATAGGATGACACTCCAACCAACTGAGCCACACAGGCCAGGGCAAAGCACCATGATTTTTTATTAACAAAGGTCATGTGAAGATGCCTGTGCAGCTGACCATTTGTTTGGTTTATATAGACTAAAAATAGGCCAGCTCTGTACACTATTGAGTAAGTAGTTAAAAGGTTGTAAAATTTCTCAGGTCTCTTGGAGCTCACACTTGTAGGAAGCTTCATTTCACAACTCTTACATGACAGTCTCGAATAAAAGTATTCCCGTGAGAGTGTTACTATGGACTGAGAAAAAGATTGTGCCTCTTTTATTACTGCTATTGTTATTTAGGGCTTCTGTGTTTCTTGCTGTTGTTTCAAAAGGATGCATTTTGCAATAAGCCACAAAACCATAAGATAGTACTTAAATAGGGAGAAACACGTTTAGGAATTTTATTTTCTTTAGTCACAGTGATTTTCCATTTACTCTGGAAGGTAGTTACCATTGTTTGTAAGCAGGGAAGATAAATGTGGTTTCTGATGATACTCGTCTGTATGAATAGAGCAAACGCAGTATCCCAACTTTCCCTTCCATTCTAGAAACATCTGAATATATTTTAAACATTTCACTCAAATTACCATCATCTTAACTGCTAAATAAAACATCAAATGTCTGAGGTGAGAGAAGAGAAGACCCTTAAGCAACAGCACACAATTACATATTTTTTTTTAGTAGGAAGATCACTTGTATTAATAGCGAATACAGAGGAATTTAGGAAAGAAGAAAAAAATCAGCTTTCCTATATCTGGAGTCCTTTAGCAACAAACAAATGGACCAACATAAAGTACACATGGTAACAAGAGCCCACATAATTACATCTCTTATTTTAAGTTTTTGTCCTCAATCAATCTAGTTGTGCAAAGAAAGGAGGAGGATTAAATATGCAATAGATAGTGAATGCCTCTCGCTGTCTCATAAACTCTTCCTCAGAACGAGTCAAATGTGTTCATCATCCACCATACCCTGTTTATTCTCACCAGCAAGGCATTTGCAAGAATGTCCAGATTCATTGCTGTGGCCCCAAGCACGTGAGGTTATCAGAGACCAGGGTTTTGTTCTAAATATCACTCATGTATTCACTCCATCATTGACACCTGTAGTCCTGGCAAACACAGGAAATAACACAACGAAAAAAATGTAGATCCTGCCCTGAAGGACTGTGTGAGATTTGGAGATCCATCACTCAGTAGCTTGGAGTAGAGTGTTTGGTAGTAGTTGGTCAATAAAGAAGGAAAGAGGGGAGGGAGGGACAGATGGACAGACAGATGGATTGACTGACTTGGATTTCATATCTCATAGCAGTGAAAGATAAAATCATATAATGGCATATGAGATATGAAGTGGTACGAAAGACAAGGAGAGATGAACTGAAAGAAGGCAGAGCCCCAGAAAAGGAAGATTATAGCATGATGCTTAAGGGCACCGTCTTTGAAGACAAAAGAGACTGGATTTCAATCTCAGATCTGCCATTCATTGCCTGGGATTTGGAGAATTCACTTAATTATTTTTGAACCTCAGTTCCTTCTATACTGTGTATGTAATCACCGTGGCTACCTCATTGGATTGTTGGGTGGATCTAATAAGGTAATAATGAGTTAATGGATGCTGTTCTTTTGGTGCAATTCCCAGGACACAGGAAGCGTTCAGGCACTATCAGCCATTTATGGAAGATGCAAGTTATATTCAGGTTTCCGCTAGCCCTGAAATGTGGCCATGGCACACAAAAGTAAACATTTTCAAATCAGTCATAGAAAGCTTTTAGATTTTTCCCCTTACCTTTGAAATAGGTTGAAGACAAGGCTGTTATGGAAAGCTTCTGTATGAGAAACTATCATTTTTTGTTCCACTTGTATTTCTAAAATCCATCAAAAGCCCAAAGTTTCCACCTTGACCTTCCTGGAAGCTGAAACAAAAACTGAATAATCATCATAAACCTTTTTGAGGATTGCGTTGAATCTACTCTGGAGCAATATGAATGAGGGTTCCTTGTAACTGACCTTCTGCCAGCCTGAGCGGTATTATTACAGGACACAGAGTGAACCCCCCCGCCTGGCCCCTGTCCCTGTGGCAACAGTGGTTCAGATCCTAATGAGTTTCATGTGGGGAGTTATGACAAAAATCAGTCAAGTGTATGTGATGATATCAGGTGACATATGAGTTCAGAGCACACAGAGGCAGGGGGGAGCTTTAGGCAAGAGAACTTTGTATCCAGCTGTGCCCAATGTACCTTCCCTATGGACTTTATGGGCACCCCACTGCCACTTGTCATTTGGTAATTGAGGCCATACTCAAAAGGAATAAAAACCCCTTACATTGCACAATGTTATCTCTGAGTGGTATGATTCATGAGTAAAGATGGTGACGTTCCAATAATTAATCTAAACTCTTTAGATGTTGGAACTGATCAACAAATTCAGTAAAGTTGCAGGATATAAAATCAACATACAGAAATCAGTTTGTTTCTGTAGACTAGCAATGAAATATCTAAAAAAGAAATAAGGAAAACAATCACATCACAATAGCATTCAAAAAGTGTAAATACTTAGGAATAAATTTAACCAAAGAAATGAAAGATCATTACATTACACTTAAAACTATAAGAATTTGATGACAGAAATTGAAGACACAAACAAGTGGAAAGATATTCTGTGTTCATGGATCAGGAGAATTAATACTGTTAAAATAACCATATTATCCAAATTCATCTAAACACTCAATGCAATTCCTATCAAAATTCTGCCAGTTTATATCATGTAAAACAAAATTGCTTTTAAATATTCACTGATTATGCTTTTGTGGATTATCCAATGGCTTAAATTCTAAATAAATATACTTGTTAATACATTTGAAAATATCCTAATATCCTAGACTTGTACTTTTCACAAGTCTAGAAAAATTCTAAAATTTATATGGAACCACAAGATCCAGAATGGCCAAAGCATTTCCAAGAAAGAACAAAACTGGAGGCATTACACTTCATGATTTCAAACTATATTACCAAGTTATAGTAATGAAAACAATATGATACTGGCATAAAATAGATACATAGACCAATAGAATATAATAGAGAGCCCAGAAATAACCACGCACATATACATTCAATTAATATTTGACAAGGGGCCAAAATACAAAATAGAGAAAAGGACTCTTCAATAAATGTTGGAAGAACTGGACAACCACATGCAGAAAAAATGAAATTGGATCCCTATCTTATACCATTCACAAAAAATAAATAACTCAAAATTGATTAAAGACTTAAGCATAAGACCTGAAACCAGAATATTCCTTAAAGAAAACATATAGAAAAATATTTTTGACATTGGCTTTGGCAACAAATTTTATGCATGACACCAAAAGCACAAGCAACAAAAGCAAAAACCAACAGGTGAGACTACATCAAACTAAAAAGCTTTTGAACGGCAACAAGAAAATCAACAAAATCAAAAGGCAACCTATGGAATGGGAGAAATTCTTTTCAAGCCATATATCTGGTAAATGTTTAATATCAGAAAACATATGAACTCATACAAGTCAATGACAAAAATATCCACTTTAAAAATGGGCAGAAGACCTGAAAAAAACTTTCCAAATAAAACATATAATATGAATGGCTGACAGGTGCATGAAAAGATGCTCAACATCACTAATCATCAGGGAAATTCAAATGTAAGCCATAATGAGATACCATCTTGCACCCGTTAGAGTGGCCATTATCAAAAAGACAAGAAATCACAAGTGTTGGCAAGGTTATAGAGAAAAGGAAACTTTTGTGCACTGTTGGTAAGAATGTAAATTGGTTCAGCCCTTACGGTAAACATTATGGAGATTCCTCAAGATATTAAAAATGGAATTACCATACAACCCAGCAATCCTACTTCAGGGTATGTATCCAAAGGAAACAAACACAGGACATCAGAAAGATACCTGCCCTCTCATGCTCATTGCAGCATTATTCACATTAGCCACGATATGAGATTACCCAAGTGTCCATCAGCAGATGATTAGATATATGTATAATATCACTTCCATCCTGGAATCTAACAAATCTGAACTCACAGAAACAGAATGTAGAAGGTGGGTACCAGAGTCACAGAGTGGGCTAATTGGGGAGGTGTTGGTCCAAGGGCACAAGCTTGCAGAAGTTCTGGAGATCTAACACACAACATTATGATTATAATCAACAATACTGTATTACTCACTTCAAAGTTGCTTACAGACTAGATCTTAAATGTTCTCACCACGAAAAAGAAATGATAACTATGTGACATGATGGAGGCGTTAGCTAACATTACAGTGGCAATCATATTGCAATATGTAAGTATATCAAATCCACATTATTCACTTTAAACTTATAAATGTTACATGTCAATTATATCTCAACTTTTTAAAACATCGCTCATCTAAAAAATTAAAGTAAATAAATAATAAAATAAAATTATACTAAGTACTTTTCAGGTGCAATATGTATGATGAAAGTCAGTTGGAATGAGATAAATGTTGTAATTTGTTTGAGATGTGAAATTATAGAATTATGGTTTGGTGTACCCACCACCATCTTACCTAACACCCAGCATCTTATATTTATTCTTCACTACGATTATGAAAGATTGTGTAGGTCACAAGGGAGCAGAAAAATTCATTTCTCAAAGAAATATTTGGTTTAGCCCACAATTCAATATGCTTTTGCAGAAAACTTTTATCACACCTGCCATAAGGAGGAGTCAGTTATTTGCATTTTTCCAGGATTTTAATAAATTCCCTAATACCAGGTCAAAACAGCTGTACATACTAACAGTGAACAAAATGAAAGCAGGAAAATGGCCAGTCTGATTTCAAAAGTAGACACACTGGTAAAAATAGTTGTCATTTCAAATATTTCATCTTTTTGCCAGTAGGAGTAATTTTTCTGAAATATGTGTTTCTTCTTTCTTCAGTGATTAAAAAATCACATTTAGATACATTATTGCTAATAAATATTTTCTTCTGTTTAATGACACTGGTTTTCTGAGAATTATCTGAATATATAATTAAGATAATGAATTGTGAACAGATTTGTGGGTTAATAATTTCTCAGAACATTGGTATTTTAGGAAATAACACGATATTTACAGTCAGTACATTATTAGCTTCAGTAGATATCAGTGTAGTTTCAAATAAATGTATTACAAAGTTCCTTGGTAGTCTCGAATGAGCCAATGTTTTGCTTTAGAATGTAGAGCTTGAGGAAATGAAATAGTAGTAGTAAGTGTTCATGCTACATTAATTCCAACATCCTCTTTTGATGAAAATAAATAATTGGTATATTCTTACACATCAACAACAGGACCACAAAATACTTCAAGGACATAAGAAATCGTGTATTCATGCGATACACCTTACCTCCTTAATCCTCAATGTCCTTAGGATAGAATAAAAGGGCTTACTGTATATCAGGCATACTGGTCAACCTTTGAGGATGTTTCCCAATGAGGGCTGAAAGGAGCCTGGTGGCTCCTGCTAATGGCTTGTACCTGACCTATGTCCTTTCTCAGCATCTGCCTGGAGGGCACAGCACTGAGATCGCCTCAGCCTGGGGCTGGGTTTACTTCCTTGTGCAGCAGGGAAGTGTTCTTCCTTATGAGTATAGTTAAAACCTAGGTTTTTATGTGGAAGAATTTGGGCCAGGCTGTGATGATATATGTTCTTATAGTCGACTATAGTATCATTTTAGCTCTTTTATTACAAGTCATCAACACTATACCTGGGAAACATGAAAATAAATTATGCTACATTCAGAAACTGCTGAGAAGTAACAAGAAACAGGAGAGCAGGACACTTTGGGAATATAAGACCTATTGAATGAGAAATATTTTGTGCTGGCTATAAATGGATTTGCTACTTGCAAAGAAACTCTATTGCACTGGTCTTCTGAACTGGCTAACATTTTTCAGATCTTTTGCCTCGTGTAGCAAATAAAATCCTATTTATTCTTTTAGAAAGGTTCCATAGTGTCTTTATCAATTAAAATTTTGCTTTATCACTTTATTATACAGTTGATTTTTAATTTCTCTTTAGTATGTTCATGAGGTGGCAATATAAAACGTAATACCTATTTCTAATTGCAAAATGTTACACATGTTTCTTTCCCAGCCCAATTGTATAATCAGCTGAGAAAGCAGAATGCATCTCTTCTCCCCTGAATTCCTTTGCAGAATATCTCTTAGGGTCAAAGGATGTTATCTTCCCATCTCTAGAAAATTGCCAGAAGATGATACATTACAATTAACTGGTTCCATTGTTATTGTGGTTATGTTTCTTTAAAAAAGAAGACACATGATCTTGTATAAAGTCCTAAGGAATACGCTAAATCAGGACTAATAAATAAATTCAGCAAAGTTGAAGGTTATAGATCAATATATAAAATCAACTGTATTCTACACAATTGCGATGAACAATCCAAAAATGAAGTGAAATAATTCCATTTACATTTGCATCAAAAAAGAATAAAATATTTAGAGCTAAATTTAACAAAAGACTTTAAACTTATACTATGAAAACTACATAATGTTGTTGAAATAAATTAAAGAAGATGTAAATAAATAAAAAAACATTTTTAGTTCATGGAGCAGAAGACAGTGTTACTAATTGGCAATACTTCCCAAATTGATCTTCAGATTCTAATCAATCCCTATTGTAATCCCAGCTTGCTTCTTTGTACAAGTTGACAATCTGATTCTAAAATTTATATGGGATTGCAAGGGACTGAGAGTAACCAAGACAATCTTGAAAAAGAAGAACAAAGTTGGAAGCTTTCAAATTTCAAAACTTACAATAAAGTGAGAGTGATGGTGATAGGGTGTTACTTCATAGAGATACACACATAGATCAGTGGAACAGAACTGAGAGTCCAAAATTAAACCCATGTGTCAATGGTCAAATGATCTTAACAAGGGTGCCCAGACAATTCAATAGAGAAAGATATTTTTTAATTATAGTTTATTGATTTGCTATTACAGTTGTCCTGATTTTTCCCCATTTGTCCCCTTCCACTCAGCAAATGTCCCTACTCCCTCAGGCAATCCCCCCACCATTGTTCATGTCCATGGGTCATGCTTATAAGTTCTTTGGCTACTTCATTTCCTATACTGTACTTTACATCCCCATGGCTCTTCTGTAACTACCTATTTGAACTTATTAATCCTCTCACCTCTTCACCCATTCTCCCCCTCTCCCTCCCATCTGGCAACCTTCCAGTAATTAACTTCTTTTCTCTTGCTTTTAAGACTCTCTCTTTATCTTTAACCTTTGGCCTTTTAATAATGATGTGTACTGGAGTGAGCCTTTTTGCATCCATCATAATTGAGACTCTCTGCACCTCCTGGATTTACAGGTCTATTTCCTTCACCAAATTAGGGAAGTTTTCTTTCAATATTTTATTTTTCAGATAAATTTCCCATTTCTTGCTCTTTCTCTTCTCTTTCTGGCACCCTTATGTGGCATATGTTGGGTCTCTTAAAGTTGTCCCAGAAGCTGTTTATACTATCCTTATTTTTTTGGAATCTTTGTTCTTCTTATTCTGTGTGGTTGTTTTTTTGCTTCCTTATGTTCCAAATCATTGATTTGTTTCTTAGCTTCATCCATTCTACTCTTGTTTCCCTGTAAATTGTTCTTTATTTCAATTAGTGTATCTTTCATTTCTGACTGAGTCTTTTTTATGCAGCTGAGGTCCTTACTAACTTCCTTGAGCATCCTTATAACCAGTGTTTTGGCCTCTGCATCTGATAGATTGCTTATCTCCATTTCATTTAGCTCTTTTTTTGGAGTTTTAATCTGTTCTTTCATTCAGGCCAAGTTTCCTTGTCTCCTCATTTTGGCTGCCTCCCTGTGCTTATTTCTATGTATTAGGTAGAGCTGCTTTGACTCCATGCCTTGGTAGTGTGGCCTAATGTAGTCCTCTAGTTCCAGTGGCACAGCCTCCCCTGTCACTCAAGCTGGATACTCAAGGTACGCCTTTGTGTGGGCTGAGTACACCGGCCCCGACCCTGATAGTTGAGCCTTGGTTGCTGTTGGCAGATCAATGGGAGGGAATTACCCAAGCTAGTCAACTGCAAGGACTGGCTGTGACCACTGGCCACCAACCTCTGCCCTCTGTGGAGGATCAACTGTGTAAGAGCAGGGTGGTGATGCTCCAACATGGTTTGTAGTTCTCCACTGGGTATGTTGGCCCTGGGGTTTCCTGGGTGGTACAGGCCAAGGTCAGCCCCCACCTGTGTTTTGCCCAGGGAACTCTGCCTGAGCTGTAAAGCAATCTGAGATGCCTGATACTTGTGCTGGTCTTGGAGATTCCCAGGTGAAGCCAAGCTGTGACTCTAATCTGGCTGCTGCTAGGGCTCACTGGAGCCAGCTGTTGGTTCTTTGATAGGATTTAGGAGCCAAGACCAGTCATTCTTATGGAAAAGCAGCTCTGGTAGGCCCATAAATTGGGTGGGGCAGAGACTCTGTGGATCTCCAAGGTGGGTCACTCAGTGTTATCGAGGTTGATGGGGTCTCAGATATAGCACCAGCCTACTGGATCTGGGGGCATGGGGAGGGGGCTCAGAAAAGGGACAATGGCCTCTGCTCACCCCAATGCCAGACACTTCAGTCTCTCCCTGTATACCACTGGTGCCCTTCAAGCTGCCACCCTGGTGCTGGAGCTCAGAGAGAGTGAGTCTGAGTAGGTGAGTCCATGTATGGGTTCCCCAAGAGGAACTGCGTAGGGCTCCAGCAGCCTCCTCCACCGACACAGTCCCCACTGATTTTTGCAGCCAGAAGTTTTGGGGACTTATCTTCCTGGCATGGGAATCTTGGGCTAGGGGGCTTGGTGTGGGACTGAGGCTCCTCGCTATTGAGATATCCCTCCCTAATTTTCATACATGTGGGTGTGGGGCCAACCCGTTCAGTGTGTGTCCCTCCTACCACTCTGGATGGATGTGGTTTATTTGGTTCTATAATATCAGATTTCCATTCAACTCAATTTCTGAAGTTCCTGAGTGATGGCTGTTCTATATTTTAGTTGTAATTTTGATGTGGTTGTGCAAAGAGGCAAGCCATGTCTGGCTACATTGCCATCTTGACCAGAGGCCTCATGAATAATCTTCTTAAACAAATGGTGCTGGGATGACTAGATAATTATGAGTAAAACAACAAAATTAGACCCTTACTCACACCTGCTGAAAATTAATTCAAAAAGGATCAAAGGCCTAAATGTAAGATGTATGTAAATGTAAATCTGTAAAATTCTTAGAAGAAAATTAGTAGTAAATCTGCGTGACCTTGGATTTGGCAGTGAATTCTTAGGTCTGATAACATAAACATGAGAAACAAAAGAAAAAATAAATTGATCTTCATCAAAATTAAAAATGTCTATGCTTAAAAGGACACTATCAAGAAAGTGAAAAGATACCCCACAGAAGGAGGGAAAATATTTGCAACTCATACATGCCACAGTCTGTCCAGAAAGTATCCAGCCATGCAATGTGGAAAAATAGAGACATTTATTGAACAAGATACAAAATAAAAGAAACATTGTACACAGGACAGTGACACCTCAGTTCCCTCCATCACAGTTCTTCCCATCACAATCAGCTGCCCCATCTTACTTTCCTGAATCTCATTAACAATCTGAAATCTCTTCCCTTTAAAAGGCGATTTTAGTTTTTGGAAAAGCCAGAAGTAACAGGGTGCCAAATCCAGGCTGTAGGGGGGCTGAGTTACCTGAGTGATTTGATGTTTTGCCAAAAACTCTGTACAACATGTGATGCATGAGCAGGCGTGTTGTTGTGATGAATCTGCCAATCACCAGTTGCCCATAGCTGCAGCCTCCAAATCATCCGGAGGCTGATTCTGCACAGGAATAGTTTCTGCACAGGAATGTTCAACATTAATACAAAAATTGATGGAGATTCATTGCTCTACTCACTCTCATTTTGAATGCGACAGATACACAGTATACATGTTCACTCCATGACATCTACCACCCCCACTGACCAGTACAGTGAAGTCATCATTGTTCACATATGCACATTCCAGTCCTCTGTCCTTGGCTGCCAGGTTACACCAATGTTTTGCAAACCATTCTTGTTATGTTAGCAATGACTGGACTTTTCCGGACAGGCCTTTGTGTCTCACAAGAAACTTGTGTCCACAATATACAGAACTCTTCCAACTCAGTAATAAAAAGGCAGATAACCCACTAAAATTTTAAATGGAGAAGGAATCTGAAGACATTTTCAAAGAAGATATACAAATGGACAATGAGCACACGGAGATGTCCAACATCATTAGCCATCAGGAATGTAAATCAAAACCACCATGAGATAAGTCCTTGGTTATATCTCGTACCCAGTAGAATGGTTATATTTAAAAAAACAGATGATAAAAAGTGTTGACAAGGACATGAATAAATGAGAGCCCTTATGCACTGCTAGTAGGAATGTGCAATGGATGCTACCACTTTGGTAAACAGTTTGGCAGTTCCTCAAATGGTTACAAAGTTGCTATATTTCCCAGCAATTCCATTGCTAGGAATATACCAATATAAGTAGCTACAAAAAACTCATATATAAATGTTTATAGCACTAATATTCATAACAGCCAAAAGATGGAGAAAACCTAAACATTTATCAACCTATGAATCAATAAACATCATGTGGCATATCCATGCAATTGAATATTTTCAACCATAAAAAGAATGAAATACTGACACCTGCTACAATACAGATGAACCATGAAACCAGGCACGTGTTATGCTAAGTAAGTCAATCACAACAGATGACATACTATATAATTCCATGTCTATGAAATGTCCAGAATAAGCAAATCCATCGAAATGGAGTGTATTAGTGATTTCTTAAGGATTGGGGAGTAGCAATTGTTATATAAGTGAGTGATAACTGAAGGGAATGTAATGAAAATGTCCTAAAATTGATTGTGGTGAAGGTTTCACATATCTCTGAATATACTAAGTACCATTAAATGATGCGATTGAGAAAGGTGAACTGTCTGGCATTCTATCTCAATAAAGCTGTTACAAAAATACAACAGGAATGTGATGCCCTAATTGGCTTAGACTCAGGCCACACACTCTTGCCTCTCCCAGGAGAAGAGTTCCATCCCGCCTGAATACATGAGTTGTACATAGGTAGAAGGCAATCTTCCTGGAAGAAGGATGAGTAAATGCCAGATGTTAAAAAGAGGAAAAGTTTACTACACATATCCTTGAGGTGATTACGAAATCTGGTCTTTACAAAAGGAGGGTTATAGTAGAGTCTTGGTTAGGAAGAGAACGGGAAGCAATTCAAAAGCACAGTTAGTGGGCGCCATGACAGGCATCAATGTAGTCATTAAAAGACACCTACAAGAATGTCCACAGCAATGCCATTGATATTAATCCCAATACCATCAGTATTTAAGCAAATAAATTGTGGTATATACAAAATGGAATGCCATGTGGCAGCAAGAGCAAATAAACTACAAAAACACATAATACAGATGAACCTCACAAACCTAACATTGAATGAGAAGAGCTATTCACAGTGATGCAAACTATATGATTCCATTTAAATGAAGTTCAAAAATAGGCTGAATGAATCTGTGTTTTATGAAAGATTAGTGCTTATCCTTGTCGGGGTGCTGTGAATGAAAGTAGAGAAAGGGCTTCTGGAGTGTGAGTAGGGTTCTATTTCTTGATCTGGGTGCTGTTTACATGGGTTTCTTTATTTTGTAAAAATGCATTGAGCTGTACACTTATTACTTATGCATCCTTATTTGGCATCCTTATGTGGGCAGAGACTTTCCCCAAGGCTGACATGGATGGATAGTAACCACTTAAAGGAATCAGAGTTGTGGGGTATTTTCTGTGTGTGGAAAGAAGGATTCCTTCCAGCTTAGCCATTTCATTTTTATCAGCAAACAGTCCGGCAGTTTTTCCTAGTGTCAGGCTAGCCATGATGGTGGTCATTCCCTGCTGCACTGGTCAGCTGTCCCGACGTCCTTCCTACCAGATTCACATGGAGGACATGGATGAGGGTGCAGATTGAGTAGGGAACAGTGTATTTCTCTATGGCTTGCTTCTGTCCAAATTAGAAATCATGCTCATTCTTTCATTAAGAAATGTAACTGTTTACTGTCAAGGCACTTCTCTTCCAACTGTGATTAAGGGAAGGGCTCTTTCTTTGAGTTCTGTTCATTGAAAATTAATTTAAAATAATGTCCAGTTATAAATACAAAACTTCTGTAGTGAAAAGTAATTTTCATAGAATAAAATCTTAGTTTCTTAAATCCGTTTTTTTGTGTGTGTACATTGGGGTCACGTGTGGATTATCAAGAAAACCTCCCCAATAAATGTACTAGGGCTTGTTTCAGTTTGTTTGATATAGACAGGAAGCTTTGGGGGAGGTGAGTGATACATTCATCTCTCAAATTTGCTGTAATCTTCCCTTATATCAGAATGATTTTTGCCTGGTGTTAAGATCAAGAAAGGTGCCTTTGGTAATGTGGCACAAACTTCTTATTCTCATAAGCATACGAAAGTTATCCTGACCTAAGTGCTTTTGAAAGGAAGCAAAATGCTCTTGTCTTAAATGTTTTTGAGGTAAGAAAAGGCATAATGGGTCCTTTCTCCTTTTCTTAAGCAAACAGCAGCACATGCCATTTAGGCTATTATCAAGTAACAAAAAAACTCCAAGCTAATGTGAAATAAATTACCTGCCAAAATTCTCTTCTACTGGGCTGTGATGTAGCCAAGTTAAAAGCCCTTTTGAGGTGGAGAATATGACAAGAAAAGTGACACGCCCCCTAACCAAAGTGAGCTTTGCAAGAGCTTCCAGAACAATGCCACTCTCATTAAGTTTTCTCACACTGGCATTCGTGGGCAGCGCTTCTCAGGCATCGTTCTCCATGGAGGAAATAAAGCAGCAGAGCTGTTCATGAAAGTGCAAAAGGAGAAGTGAGATTTAAATTGAGAAAGGCATTTCAAATATTATCTGAACTTTTGAACTTCCTGATCAGACAATTATCTTTAAAAGTATGTACATGATGGGAAAGAGAATTAATGCAGTTAAAGTGTTGCATTTTAGAGATATACTGTCATTAAATAGAGTACTTTTCTCATTAGTTTTTGATTGTTGAATACAGGCATGACAAGACTTCTAAGAAGACACTTCTGATGGATAAGATGGAGTACAAACAGAAAGTTCCTAAGTAGTGAGGCATATGTGTTTGGAACTTGTCTCTTTTTGCTAAGAAGTGTGCAGATTAATGCAAGATGTCTGTGTGTATGTATCTCCACCCCAGGTCTCTCTCCTGAGCTGCAGATCTGAATTCATATCCAGCCACTTACTAGATACATTACCTTGAATGCTCCACAGGTACCCTAATTCAACGTGTTCAAAAAAAACGCTCATCATCTCAGCCAAAATTGCACTTTTACTAGAATTTCCTAGAATTTCCTATTTCTATTTTTTATTAATCATTGATAAACCATATTCCAAAAATACATGTTTATGTACCATCCTTCGATTCCACCATCTCAAATGCTAAACACACCAACCAATCACCTCTCACACATCTCCTAAAGCACCCACTTTCTGTGTCCCCACACTTGTCCAACTAGAAGAGGCCAATGTCATTCCCCCCCCGCCGACCCCCTCAGCACTATTCTAACTAGTCTTACAGTGGTCATCCGTTCTTTTGCCTCCTTTATTCCATTACCATCAAAGGGATCCTTTTAAAACTCAATTCCCATGTCTTTACCCATTCATTGGGTTTCTGCTCTTAGAGTAAAATTCTTATTGTGGCTTGTAAGATTCCATTGTGATCTTGACCCTGCTTACTACTCTAGCCTCTGTGGCCTCCCCATTCCTAGCGTCTCTGAGCATGCCCAGCTATCTTTGATGGTAGCTAGGGACAGAAAGAGCAACTGAGGCCACAGGTTTCCAGATCTGCCAGTAGCCCAGGCCAACTCATAAAAGCCTCCAAGTCCAACACAAAGTCTTTCTGTGGGGTGATGGTGACAAGACATTTAGTGGGTTCTCACTAGCTGTAACGACACCGGTGAGAGGACCCTTCCCCACACTTTCTTATACATCACCAGGCTCTGGGCTGCTCCTTTCATTTACCCCCTGAGTGCTTGGCCGGGGGATTTTACTCTTTGTCCTGAACTCCAGTTCTGCCAACTTCCCCTGAGAGTCCACCCCACCCTACTCTATTCTTGGTTACTACATGCTTCCTTTTGTTCCCCACCCTGCATGGGGGGAGAGATCTCCTATTTGGGGCCATCAGGATAGGTGTTCGAACTTAGCCTTTGACTCTGCTTTATTTAGTGGATTCCAGCCAAGAGTGTATTCTTAGCTCACCTTAATTTTAGTTCCAAGATAGTCCCCGCTAGTCCCCTCCGTTATATTTTGTTGTTATTTTCATATAACTTCTTAACTAAGAACACTAAAACACTTAATTTATTGCATTATGTTTCTATTAGGGTAATACACATGGTATTTCAGACATGCAAGACCACCTGTAGAACCTGTGGGATTGTTCATTTTGCATACTCATGATTAGCCAGAAACCCTATTTTAATGCAATAGGTTTCCTTTCTGATGATCCTGCCTGCTACTCACATCTCACCCCTTCCCTTCTCACCCACAGCTCCCAGCAGACTGAACTCTCAGGTTCTGATGTTCACCATGACCTCTTTCTTCTCAAGGCTTTTACACTGCAGATTGCCTGTGGACCCCTGTAGTTTGACCTTTTCTCTTTGCCTGCCTACCTCATAATCTCAGTTGAGACCTTATTATCTCCAAAACATCTGGGTTAGAGGTTTTCCATGTGCTCCCACAGCCCTATCTCCTTCCCTTCCTAAGCTCTGCACACACTCTGTCGGGGTGGAGTGTCTATAAGCACTATACAGCAGGATTCTTGTCTTTCTGGTCCTTCCTTGCATCCTCAAAGTCAGTTGCAGTACCTGGCCCCGAGCAAGGACTTAATGATCATTTCTTAATGAATGAATAATAATAGATCACATTATTAATCATTTAATCCGTGAATCAATGAACTTACAATTTTATGCAAATCTCTGATGCTCTAAGAAATTGAAATTTTATTTTCTGAAATTATATATTCATTT
Organism: Desmodus rotundus; assembly: GCF_022682495.2. Lineage (NCBI taxonomy): Eukaryota > Metazoa > Chordata > Mammalia > Chiroptera > Phyllostomidae > Desmodus > Desmodus rotundus. The sequence goes on from NC_071389.1 coordinate 54,852,584, forward strand.
CATTTATTAAAGATTTATCTCTACTTTAAATCATAATTACCATTTTTATTATTACCAGCCTGTTATACGGTAAAATACATGAGACACCTAATATTGCCTTGAGAAACCTGTTCCATCATAACAACTCTTTAGGCCTCTCTCAGCACTTTCCATTTTTTATTGAAATTGCTCATGTTTGTGTCTTTGTAACCTATAAGATATTAAGTGCCTCTAGGACAGTGACCACGTCATATTCATTTTTCTGCCCTCACAGCCTCGTATCTAGTGCAGTGTCAGCAGTGAGCTAATGTTTATGTCAGTGCTGAAGATAGTCCAGAACTCAAATATTGGCTTAACTACTGTCTCTCCCTGACACCTACCTCTGTACTGAAGCATTCAAGCCTCCGTTTGAGTTTCTTCATCTGTAAAATGGGGATTTGACTAGCATAAAATATTACTTTGCAGGGTTGTTATGAAATATTATGTAAAATATAATGTGAAGAAGTGCCTGAAACATTCAGAAATTATAGTAAGCGAGATTGAAGGGTAGATCTAAACCGCTCTGTGAAGAATTCTGGTATGTCAGAATGTTAATTTTTCACTAGGCTGGCAAGACACGATCTCAGATCTAATAAAATCTTTGCAAAAGAAGCTAAAGAAGCAAACTTCCCAATTTTTGTATTAAGACTATTTATCTAGAACAGAAAAACAAGCGAGATGTTAGGATGCAAATAAAATACACTATAAGACAATTTAGAGAGAGCTCAAATGTATCAGCTGCATGATTGGCCTTATGACTATTCTTTTAAAAAAGGAAAATGAATTGGACACGTAATATTCTCAGACTCTAAATCCTTGAAAATGAGATGTGCACTTGCAGACTGCACAGAGAGGAAAGGGCAAGAAAATAATAGCAGAACTTGCTCTTTCCTAAACTAAAATTCTACGGAGTTGTCTGTGTTTCCTCGTATTGGTTTGTCTGATGATTTTCATACCATTTACTGTTATTTTAGTGAGAGTTTGGAAGTTTTTCAATTGTTGCCTGTTCCTCTGTAATTATTGTAGTTGTATCTTATATAATTTGTGTAAATATATACAATCATGGAATTAGAACATGCGGTTGGTGATATGCAGTGTCACAATTGCAGTGGTTGAAGATGTATAATTTTTTTAATCTTTGGGAGAAAAACGCTAAGTAAATATAGTGATTTCAGGGGAGAGCATTTTAGCTGTCTAAATTGATTGCCCAAAGAAGTCAACCAAACATTTTTATTTAGATGTAGATAAGATATTTTGTTTTTGCCTGACATAACTAACTAAGCGATTTGGACATTTTATTGGCTTGGCCAAAAAGTTCATATAGTATTTTCCATACAATGGATCTGGTAGCACCTAGCTGTCTTTAACTTCATTTGAAACAATTTTGTTAGACTGTATTGTGGCAGATGTCATACCGGCGTGCATTTAGAAAAAAACTTACCAAAATTGGTGAATTTTTGTGCAGCCATTTTAATATTGATGATGGCAAAAAATACACAACATTTTTGGCATATTATGCTTTATTATTTCAAGAAAGGTAAAAATGCAACTGAAATGCAGAGAAAAAGCAATGTGTGCAGTGTACGGAGGAGGTGCTGTGATGATCGAACGTGTTGGAAGTTGTTTGCGAAGTTTCTTGGTACTATTGACATTTTGGCCAAATAATTCTTTGCTGTGGGGCTGTATTATGCATTGGAAGATGTTTAGCAGCACCCCTGGCCTCTACCCACTAGAAGCCAATAGAGGGAGATAGAGGGGACAATAGAGGGGACAAATTCAAAATATCCAAATCAATTAAGTTATTGGTGAAAATGAAATATGTGTCTCTTATTTTACACAAAAAAATTACGGACTTTGTGGCCAACCCAATAGTTTTAAATAACAAGTCTGATACCTAGTGAAACACTTATTAAAAAGTTTCAATATTAACTTTAAAACATAAAACACTGAGGCCCATTGCTCCTAAGGACACCTTTCCTTTAGTTTATTCATGTGTGTTTGAAGATGTATTTATTAATACCTCGAACTGGAACTGTATTATCAAACATTGACATCTCAATCTATAAAATTAAAGGTGTTGATGTAGATAAAAATACAGATGGTGGTGATTTATATGCCTTTCAGAATCCCTATGACTGTGAAATTTGTTCCTCTGATTTCACATTAGGTAAATAGATAGTATAGTTAAATAAGTAGTCAAGGCCAAAAAAATCGTGTAATTCAAATTCAGCACCCACAGGAATCCTAGATGATTAAAACCAGGCTTTAATAAAGCAACCCCATTAGCTCTAAGAGTCCCTGTGCACAAAGTGAGCACAGTCCATTCAGCTACATCCATCATTACTTAAAGAACTGCCCTTGCTATTAGATGTGGGGCAAGCAAGCAAAGATGCTCACTCAGGGAAGAAGTGAGGCTGGCGTATATCTTTGTTAAGATTTTTACATGTTTATAAAAAATTCCTCGGTGGTGATAACAATTTTGTGTATTCGAGAATTTGGAAAGTGAATAGAAAACATGTTTTCTAACAAAATAAAGCAAGATTGATCTAGTTATCCACATTAAAAAAATTAAGCATTCCTGTATATTAATTACCCATTTATTGGCTGTATTCATAGTTTTTAGGATGGAAGCACCTTTTGCCTTCAAACCAAGAAAAGAATCCAAATTTGGATTGAAAATAAAATTTCCTATACCTGTGTTCTAAGTGTTTCTGAGGCACAGAAGTCACTGGTGGGAGGCTGGGATAGATGACATCCAGGAGAGGTGACTCAGCTGCTGCCTCAACAACTGTGTTGCATTGTTTCTGTCAACCCATCCCTTGTACAGACTCTTAAGAAGAACCGTGCATTGCCAGAGAGACCCTCAGTCTTCTTCTTGTCCCTTTGGTTCCTTTAACAAGAAAAAAAACAACCCATTATGCCCCATTCAAATGTCACACATTGGTTTTAGGGGCTGGAACTAAAACTTCATGATCCAGACATTTCTCTTCCAATTTTAATCTTGTTCTAAATGTTATTCTTTAGGTAATGGAAAAAGTAAAATACTTTAAGTATCATGATTTGGTACACACTGGAAAATGCATGAAATCATTAAGGGATAGGATTTTGAAGCAATCTTTAGTGCTCAGTAAGGAGAAATCACAAAATAAAGCTTGAATAAACCTTTCCATATATTTCTTTTAATACTGCTGTTAAAATCTAGCTGGTGTGTCATTGGCTTTGTAAAAAACGAGGATTAATCTCTCAATACAAATTCTGAGACTTTTTCTTTACTTTTAGGTATCATACTTACATTTGGGGTGTGCCTTAAATGTTACCTTGGCTAGAGCTTCATTGTTCAACCTACGAGTTTTTCCTTATGTTTGGTTAAGCAAAATGTTAGCATTAGTTCTTGTAAATTAAGCCTTAATGCGTTAAATGCCACTAAAATTTAGTATAGATATTCACAAAGTACCTGGTAAGTAATTGTAATGGATAAACTAAAACAATTTTTAAAATCTTAAGTAGATTTACCGTATTTCTCCAAATCCATTCTTCCCAGCTTAATTGTGGAGTGTCCCCAAGAACTCCTTCCGGGTGAGTGGAAAGTCAGGTGGGCAAGGCTCTGAGCCCTTCTTCCTCCAAGGAAATTTTGACTTCGTTATTCAACCCTGCTTATGACTGAGATCTTAGGCATGTGCTTTACTACTGCTCTTGCAAACACATAAAAAAAAGAGGGGGTTTTCCTTCAATTTATAATGAATGTTACTGGTATAAATAATCAACACCAAACAAAGCTAAAAAAATTAAAAAGCATAGAGTAACATTTTTTATACACAAAAACACTTGCTTCCAACATCGAACATTACTAAAAATCAAGCTAAGAAAACTTAGGCCAAGTGTGAACAGCAGAGTCAAATGTCCTGTGTTTGTTTATGATCTATTATTGATCGGGGAACACTCACAGATCTGTGCAGTGTGATTCAATTAAACTGCAAACTAACACATAAACACCTGCCTATTCCTGTTGCCTCTAGTTAATGGGCTTATAAAAAATTTATCTTTAGTTTCTTATGTTGGAATAGATAATCTATTACTCAGGTAACATACAAGAAGTTATTTTTTTAAGACATTTATCAGTTGGATAGAAATTACCTCTTTTCTGAAGGATAGAGATATAGATAAGAGTGAAGTTGATGGTGTGTGTGAATACTATTTTCTGGCTTCTGATAAAGTTTGAAAATGAGGAAAAGATCTCCATAAAACATTTCTAAGTATGAGGGTCATTTTTACCCTAGAATCAGTGTTGGAGAAAAACGAGGCCCCATGCCAGGTAGTGGGCACTCCTTGTCCTTCTCACTACTTAATGTTTGTGGAAGTGTGGTACTTTGGACCCTGTTGAACATTCTCTTTAGCTGGGCAGGAACACGAATAACTCTGTTAAGTGGAGCGTATTTATCATACACATACACACAGATTTAAAAAGGTTTATTGACATGAAGTAGCTTCTATAACTAAAGAATCATAAGGACTCTATTCTCTCCACTTCTTGTTCTCTTTGCCACTTTTTTGTATTCGTAAGTTAGGTTTACTGGGATGTCATTAAAATATTGTAAAATAGCATTGAAATCATACCTTTTAATTTCTTCAGGTAATTACCCCTCTCCTTAACTTACCTACACCTTTATCTTTCTCTTCAGTAGTTGAGTACAGACCTTTCAGATGTGGTTTGCCTGCTTCTAGGTTTATCCCTTCCAATAAAGCATCTTTCACGTAGCTGACTTAGCAATCCTTCCGAAGAACAATGTGACCACAGCAGTCCCGATCTACCTGGCTCCTGCGTTTCCATGGGGCCCTGGGACAAGCCGTCCTGTCTCAGCCTGCTCACCTCTGGATTCCTCTACTCCCAGCCACTGTGTTATTTAACTGAACCACACTGCATAGATTTGTCTCCAGTGCTAAACAGCTTGTTTTTCACACTTACTAACTGTTCACATTATTTATTCCCACGCCTGGACTCCTCTCCTTACCCTAGCTCCTCCTCACCTTGCAGATCCCCATCTTCTTTCTTTAATGAGTTTCTGTTCATTTTTCAAGGCATGGCTCAGCCATCTTCTTGTCTGAAACATTTTCTCTGACACCCTCTCTCTGTCCCTCAGAAGGACAAGAGGCTTTCTTTCTGTCATCCAGAGGGAATTTACCAGTAGTCACACTGAGCACAAATGAACCTTATACCCAATTGTCTCATCTGCAAGGCTGTGAGGTCTTTGATTTTAGAACCTGTATTAGTCCATCTCAACATCCCCAGTGCCTAACAGAGCGTAAGCACTAAGTAAACATAGCTTAAACTAAGCTATGTTCCCAAAGATGAAGCCAAGAGCTCTTAGTCACTTCAAAAAAATAATAATAAAATTCTTACCTTTTTCATTATAATCTTGACAAGCTCAGAATACCTCTACCCTAAAATAACTTTGTGATCAAAGACTTGAACCTAGAGTGAGAATGAGAACCGAAATGTAAAATTTCAATTGTTTAGCATTGTGCAAGAAATAATAGAAAAGACTCTTAACCAGTTTCTCTGAGAACTGTTAATAAAAATCAGAGAAAACACCATAAATATGGTTGTTAATAAGGTAAAAAGCTACATGAAACTAGGAAGCTAGGAGATGGAAATATTTGTGTAAAAATAAAGCAGTGATAAATAATGTCCTGTATCATGTTTCAACATGCTGTGCTCATTGTTTTGGTGATGACTATATTGTACATGTAAAATAGAACAAAGAGGAAAGGAAAGGGTGTGTGTGTCACATCCAGGAGAGGAGAGCCAAGTACCTGAGAGGAGCGTCTCTAGTCAGCTCTACACGTCCTGGTGATTTTTTTAAAGCTTGTCTTCTATGAAGAAATAACAAAGCTTAGAAATTTTAAAATCTCAGCTGCTATAAATTCAGTGACTTTTCATAAATCAACCTCATTATTCTTTGACATCTTAAAGGAAAACAGCCATATGACTGATAATCTTTGGTGAATTTCAGAATCATATGCTGCAGAAACTGTGAAGAAATTTAAACAAAAGCTACTATAGTTAGGGTTTATTTAAAAAACCTACTGTTTTAGATCTAATGTCAATCAGTGAATAGTCCACTTATCTTCTTTATTAAAAATGGCCAGGACCCCAAACTAACATAAATCTGTGCACAGTTTTAAATCATGGTCTTCTCTGAGTGCTTCAGAAATGCCCACCCCAGCTCCCTCTGACAAGTTCCTTATGACAGCTACCTCGCTTTGCACCCACACTACCTTGCTGTGCTGGCCACAGCTGATTGAATCAAGTCATGAGAATAGGAAGCAGCCAGAATGCATGGAAAATAAAGTGCTAGTGGCAGAGAATGTAGACCTCCTGCTTGAGAAGTTTGATGGTGAAGGGAAGCAATAGGGTGGTGGGAACTATGCCTGAGGGACTTTATTAAGGGTGGGATGAAGTTGGGAACAGACGTATAGGCTGAGGAGAAGCTTGAAGATGAAAAGAAAACAAAGTTACTGAATGTGGTATGGCCCCAGAGGAGAAAACTGACATAAACCTGGGGATGGGGGGCTTAGCCTTTGAAAGGAGGAAGAAGGAGCCTTCCTCTGATACAGAGGAATTAAAAAAGGAAGAGGGCAGAGAGAGACACCAAGAACTGGAAAGAAAATTGAGAGAGAACAAGAGCTCTTCTCCTCCTGTCTTAGGAGAGAAGATCTTCAGTAAAAGAAGAGTAAGAAATTGAAAACAAAAGAACAACAGAGAAAATCAGTGAAACAAAAAGCTAGTTCTTCAAAAAAATAAAAACAAAAAAATCAGTAAAATTGATAAATCTGCAGTAAGAATGACAAAGATATGAAGAGAAAAGACACAAATTACCAATATCAGGAATAAAACAGAGATACCACTTTAAATTATGCATCCATTAAAATGACAATAATGGAGTACTATGAGTAACTTTGCATTCATAAATTCTACCACTTAGAAAAAAATAGAGCAATCCTTTGAAAACCACATACTACCAAGCCTCAACCTGAATAGCCCTATAACCATTAATGAAACTGAATTTTTAATTTAAAAGCTCCAGAAATGAGAATATCAAGGTGTGTAAAACTAATTCACCATTTGAAAAATCAATCAATGTAATCTATCTTATCACAAGTTAAAAAAGACATATAATTATATTAATTGACATAGAAAAGCATCTGAGAAAATTCTGCACCCATTCACCATCAAAACTCTCAGCAAACTAAGAATAGAAAGGAACTTGATAAAAGTCTACAAAAAACCGTAGGTAACATCATACATAACAGGGAAAGACTGCATATTTCCCTCTACGGTGGAGAGCAAGGAAAGGATGTTGGCACCACTCCTCTTAAGCATAGTACTGGAAGGTCCAGACACTGAAATAAGGTAAGAAAAAAATGTTTTAAAAGCATATGTATTGGAAAGGAAAAAATAAAACTATATTTATTAGCAGATAACATGGTTATCTACATAGGAAATTGCAAGAATCTACCAAAAATGAAAACCTAGAATTAATAAGTGAGTACAGTATGGTCACCAGATAAAAGATCAATGCACACAAATCGGTTGCATTTCTACACACTCTCAATGAACGTGTGGAAATAGAAATTAAAAACTCAAAACCATTTACAGTCACTCCAAAGAGAATGAAATGGGTTGGCCAAAAAGTCTGCTTAGTTTTTTCCATAAAATAAATTATGCATTTTTCCTTTTCACAAATAACTATTGATTTTAATATTTTGAATGTGTCAGCTCTCTCAGACATGGTAGAACATTGATTGTTCTCAATGTCTCAATTCGATCGCTAACAACTTCAACTGGTCTGCCCAACTGTGGAGCATCATCCAGTGAGAAACCTCCGGCACAAAACTCCACAAACCACTTTTGACACGTTCAGTGAGTCACAGCACCTTCTCCACACACTACACAAAACTTTTTTTCCATTTCAATTGTGTTTTTACCTTTCTTGAGATAATAAAGGATAATATGCTGAAACTGTTGCATTATTTTCTTCCATCTTTAATATTAGAATGGCTACATAAAAAATTCACCAATTTTGATACGTTTTTTTAAATGTACACAGAAATGACAGCTGTCACAATACAATCTACCAAAATTGTTTCAAGTGAATTTAAAGACAACAAGCTTTGCTAGAACCATCTTACATAAAAAACCAAAAGAACTTTTTGGCTTTTTGACAATTGATAAATTGTACTTCATCAAAATTTTAAATATTTGCACAAGAAACACCCTATTAAAAAATAAGATATGGTTTGGAAGAATATTTGCAGACCACATATCTAACAAAAGATTAGTATCTCAAAACTGCAGTAAAAACAAAAACTAAAAACTAATTAGTTAGAAGATGGGCAAAGACGTGAACAGAAATTTCACTGAAGCAGATATAAATATGGCAAATAAGTACATGAAAAGTTGTTCAACGTTATTATTCATTAGTGAAATGCAAATTAAAATCACAATGAACTATCACGGTATACCTACCAAGATGACTCAATAAAAATTAGTGACAGACCAAATGCTAGCAAGGATACAGTCAGTCACTCACACACTGCCGGTAGGGATGAAAATGATACAGTCAGAGCAAAGTTGAGCAGTTTCTCATAAAACTGCTTATTTCATCCGGCAATAACATTCTCGGTAATTTAGCCCAGAGAAATGAAACTGATGTTCACACAACAAGCTGTCAGAAATGTCCGTAGGAGCTTCATTCATAATGGCCAAATACGTTGGAAACAGGCCAGCTGCCCTTCAGTGACTGGATGGAGAAACAAGCGGTGGCATGTCCATCATGGAATACTACTCGGCGATGAAGAGAACAAGCTACTGATACAACAACTTAAAGAATCTACAGGGAATTATGCTGAGTGAAAAAAGTAAATTGTAAAAGGTGAGCTACTGGATGGTTCCATTTATATAATATTCCTGAAATGCCAAAATTTTTTAAATGGAGAACAAATTAGTGGCTTCCAGGGGTGGGGGAGTTAGGGAAAAGAGATTGGAAGGAGGGGTAGGGAGGTCAGTGTGCCTAACATGAGGGATCCTTGTGGTGAAAAATAATGTTTTCCCCATCGACTGTATCAATGTCAACACCCTGGCTGCGATGTTATACTACAGTCTTTCAACGTTTTACAGTTTGAGAGCTTTTGGGTAAACGGCATACAAGGTCTTTGTGTATTATGTCATATAACTGCTTGTGAATCTACAGTTGCTTCAAAACAAAGTTTATTTTAAAATAAATAATACCACCAAGTGGAAAAGAGTGAATAGAGATTGGAGACCTTCAGCCGCAGGACAGGATTTAGAACATCCCACGTGGAAAGTGTTTCAACTAGACAGGAGTAAAAGGACCACCCAACCCCATTACCAACCCCACTGAGGTTAGATTTTATGGATGTGCAGCAAAACAACTGATGTAATTAGTGTGTTTGGAAAAGTCATGATCACAAGATATGACTGTCCCTGCCACATTTCATGAATACCATGCCGATATTCACAGAAACTATAATGTATCAGCTCAGCACTTCAAAAAATTAATGTGCCATTTCAATGAAAATGTACTGTGTGCTGTACTCCTGGGCTTTTGCAAATGCACCAAATGAAAGTCCAATGGAAAATATTGTTAGATAAGCACAGCGTGATGGTACCAAAATGAGCGTAGGAACCAGATAGGGAAAATCAGCACTGCTGTGTTACCGAAAAGTAAGAGAGAGAGATTTCTGCTGAGTGGTCTCAGTAGGGTGCACACGCGTGTGTGCGTGTGTGTGAGCATGTAACTGTAGGTGACAAGACGTTGTGTGGGTGTATAAGTTTGGACGATTTGAGGCCTGAACTAAAGACCTTTTCTTCCAGATAAAAGAAATACTATTTATATCTTCAAGGCCTACAAACTAGGGTCTCCTCAGAGGTGCTGCTTTACTCTCCACTAAAGTCCTTTCACCCCAATTCCAGCTGTGAGATGTGAAAGGCAGAACCTTGAAGGGATGCTCCACTGCCTACGTATCCAGATGACGGTTTCTATTTGGGAAGGTTCTTGCAAATCTGGGTGGCAGGTCTACCTTGCATCTTGATATTTCAACAAGTTACTTTTATGTGGAGACACAGTATTTGTTGAGTGGTAGGATGTATCCATACATACTATTGAGATCAAATTTTGTTTCTAGCAGTTTATTGAGTTTTATGGAGGATACCAAAGGTTTTTTTTTTTTTTTTAAGAGGTTTATTTTAAAACAATTCTAGTGTTGCCCTGACTGGTGTAGCTCAGCAGGTTGGTTGCCATCCTGCAAACCAAAGTGTTGCTGGTTCAATTCCCAGTCAGGGCACATGCCTGGGTTATGGGCCAGGACCCCAGCTGGGGGTGTGTGAGAGGCAACTGATTGACGACTCTCTCATACAACACATGTTTCTCTCCCTCTCTTTCCCCCTCCCTTCCTCTCTCTCTAAAAATAAATAACTAAAATTGTTTTTTAAAAAAGAATTTTAGTGTTTATCTAAGAGTTAGTAGAGAGCTGATGTAATAGCCAACACTTTTTTTTTACTTTAAATAATTTTTCTATTTCAGTTCCAGTTGACATACTATGTTTCATTAGTTTTCAGTATACAACCCAGTGATTAGACATTACATAACTTACTGAGTGGTCATTCTGATAAATCCCATACCTATCTGAAACTATACATAGTTATTACGATATTATTGCCTGTATTTCTTACGCTGTACTTCACAGCCCCGTGACCATTTGTGTAATGGCCAATTTGTATTTCTTAATCCCTTTACTTGTTTTCACCCATTTCCTAAACCTCTTCCCACCTGGCATCAGTCAAATGTTCTCTGTATCTATGAGTCTGTTTCTGTTCTGCTAGTTCCTTTGTGTTTTAGATTCAATTATGAACAGATATGTATTTATTTTCCATTTACTATTCATATTTTATATATTTCTTCTTCTTAAAGAAGAGTCTTTCACATTTCAGGTCATAGTGGTTTGGTGGTGATTAACTCCTCTAGCTTTCTCTTGTCTGGGAAGCTCCATATATGTCCTTAATTGTAACTGACAGCTTTGCTGGTTAGAGTAATCTTGATTGTGCATCCTTGCTTTTCATCACCTTGAATATTATTTTTCCAAGGCCTTCTGGCCCCCAAAGTTTCTGTTGAGAAATCAGCTGACAGTCTTATGGGAGCTCCCTTGCAGGCAACTAACTGCTTTTCTCTTGCTGCTCTTAAGAATCTCTCTTTGTCTTTAACATTTAGCATTTTAATTATGATGTCTCTTTGTGTGGGCCTCTCTGGGTTCATCTTGTTTGGGACTCTGCACTTCCTGGGCTTATATGTCTATTTCCTTCTCCAGGTTAGGGAAATTTTCTGTCATTATTTTTTCAGACAGGTTTTCAATTCCTCTCTCTCTTCTTCTGCCTCCTCCCCCCATTACAAATGTTGGTACACCTGAAGTTATCCCAGAGGCTCCTTACACTATCCCCATATTTTTTAATTCTTTTTTCTTTTTTCTGTTGTTTTGTGTTTTCTGCCTCCATATCTTCCAAATCTCTGATTTGATCCTCTGCTTCATCTACTCAACTGTTGATTTTTGTAATGTCTCCCTCATTTCAGTTAATGTATTCTTCATTTTTGACCAGTTCATTTTTATATTTCCTTTTCTGTTTCTATTTATTGAAATTCTAAGTTCATCTACTCTTCCCCTAATTTCATTAAGCATCCTTATAATCAGTGTTTTGAACTCTGCATTTAATAGATTGCTTCTCTCCATTTGGTTCAGCTCCTTTTCTGGAGTTTTGTTCTGTTCTTTCATTTGGGACATTTTTTCCTCCTCGTTTGTTCCTATATACCAGGTAGAGCTGCTACATCTCTTGGACTTGGTAGATTGGCCTTATGTATTAGGTATCCTGCAGGATCCAGTGTCACAACCTCCTCATTCACCCAACCTGGGCAGTCTAAGTGCTCTCCCCACCCCTATGTGGGCTGTATATACCCTTCTGTTGTACTTGAGACTTGATTGCTGTTGGGATATCAAAGGGAGGGATTTACCCCTAGGTAGATTGTCTGCAAGGACTGGCTATAACCACTGTGGAAAATCAGCTGTGCAGGGCCAACTCCATGGAGCAGAACTTATTTCAATGAGGCTCTGGTTCCTGCTAAGTCTTCCCCTTGAGTGTGTTGCTTGTGGAGGTGATTGGGTGGTGCTTTGACATGGTCTGAAGCTGTCCACCTAGTGCACTGATCTGGGGCCTCCCAGGAGGTGCAGGCCAAGGTCTGCCACCACCTGAGTTCTACTTGTAGCCACCTGGCATGAGCTGCAAGGCAATCTGCAGATGGCTGCCACTTGTGCTGGGCTTGCAGGTGCCCAGGAAAGGCCAAGCTGTGAACCAAGGCTGGTTGCCACTACTGCTTGACCTGAGGCCACTTAGTGAGAGGTACAGGGCACACTGAGACCAGATGCTACTTATTTAAGAAATTTTGAGAAAGTCCAAAACATGAGCCAAGACTGGTCATTTGTATGGAAAAGCCACTGAAAATGGTTTGGGCAGGCTCACAAGTTGGGTGGGGAGAGGCTCTCAGGAAATCACAAGGGTGGGGCAAACAGTGTGAGCTAGGTTGATGGAGACTCAGATATGGTGCTGCCCTGTTGGCAAGGCTCAGGAAAGGAACAATGACCTTTGGCAGCACTTCTGTCAGGGAGGAAGCTACCACTCCAGCTTTTGTCTGTATGCAAAATAATTCAGGTCCTCCCCACGTGCCCCTCATTCCTTCAAGCTGCTGCCCAGTGCTGAAACTCAGAGCAAGTAAAACTGAGTAAGTCCATGTGTGGGCCCTTTGAGAGGGATGCCTGGGACTCCAGAAGCCCTCCATCTTACCTAACCATAATCCCCACTGGCTTTTACAACCAGAAGTTATAAGGACTTCTCTTCCTGGCACTGGAATCCTGGGCTAGGGGTGGGGGGTGCTTGTTGGGGCTGGGACCCCTTGCTCTTCAGGTGAAACCTCACAACCAAGATATCCCTTCCAATGTTTGACTGCCACACATGGGTGTGGGACCAGTCTCTTCTTCTCTTACCAGTCTTGATGTGGCATCTTTATACCCTTAGTTGTAGGACTTCCATTCAACTAGATTCCAGGTGATTCTGAACGATGGTTGCTCTATAGTTTAGTTGTAATGTTGATGTGGCTGCGGGAGGACGTGAATACAGCATTTATCTACGCTGCCGTCTTGTCCAGGAGCACAAAGTATTTAATGCTGTCTTTTCACTAAAATTTTCACATCTCCTTTTCTCTGCATTGTCAGCTTTACTGATGGACTCATTCAAAATGTTTCTTTAGCTTCTTCACATACTGTCACATACATACCAAAGTTCTTCTCTACCCTACCCTGGTGTTCAATACTGATGGGAGCGTCAGCAGTTCTATTAGCTAAACATCCAGGGTTTCAGACCGAGGGCAATTTCAGCCAAGGGAACCAAGAGCTTCCAAGAGACTCTGAAGAATTAAGAAATGGGATGTCTTTTGGGTTCAAATGTTTCTGACCAGTATGAACTCATGAGCATTAATTAGATTTTTCCCCCCACTTTTTTGAAACTAAAAAGAATAAGTTATTCTGGCTGTCCTGGTTTTCTTAAAGATTCCAGCAGTCAATTTGAATTTGCCAATTCAAAGCTAAAGACATATTTACCTTTGTCGTCGGAGTCACTTATATTCGAAGATCACGGGGCTGAACAGACCAGAGCTGAGTCTGTTTTTCTGCCTTCAGTCATTTCTGTACGCACATTAACACAAAATTAGACAAGCCTGTCATTTGCTTTAAAATCTTAAGTGGCAGAGCCTCTTGTGGAAATGCATTCTGGAGTTTTAAAACCTCCATAATTAGAGACTCACCCACCCAAATATTTTATAGCTAAAGAAGAAAAGTAATATAAAGGTCTGTGTATCCTACATGATCCATTCCATCATTAGTTATATGCTTAGAAAACAAATATGTAAGTAAAACACCCAGATTGAATTTTTTTTCTGAAGTTTCAGTAATAAATGCAAACATTTTTTTCTGTCCTCTCACCTGTGGGAGATACAAACTGCCATTTCAAGCAACTCTGCACATTTTGTTATTGGCAACTTCAGCGAAATAATATTTTAAAAGGTAACTAGTGATACAAGTCCTTGGAAGAGATGCTGGGACTTAGATTGACACATTTTAATCTATAAGCCAGCAACACAGAAACCAGGACTTCCAACCCACAGGCAGCTTTTGTGGGCTGCCTGGCTACTGGATCTGGCCAGGTCAGAACACTGTCACCCCCGCACCTCCCACGCCAGCTGACCCATTTGTGGGACAATTGAGCAAATGGGCTACCTGGTAGGATCAGGGGAATTGGGCATTAACAATTCTGTGGCTCTTTTCATTCTCTCTGTTCTTTTATTTTATTTTTCTTGCTATGACTATAAAGCAAAGTAATCATAGAAAACTTAGAAAGGATCAAAAGCTCTAAAAGAGAAAAAAAACACATAACCCTGATATCAAGTGATGATCACCATTATCTTTGCATAAAATTGAAGTACCATGTTTATTTAGAAAATTTACACATTATAAAAAACAAGTACCACATCACCTAGAGGCAACCATTGCTAATGTATCACTGAATGCTCAGTCCTCTCTATTCATACCTACACAGACAATTCACTGTAATCTCTGAAAGGGGTCATTCTCTTTAGCATGCCCTGCACTTGCCTTTTGTTTTATTCAATTCAATTTCAGCAGGATCTTTCCATATCAGAAAATATAGAAAAACTTTAAATGAATGCAGATAATTCTTTTAGATAGGTGGGTGGATGTTTTCAAAATTATTCAGTCTATTATTTATGAATATGTAGATTGTTTCTAGTTTTCTGTTCTCCAAAATAATGCTTCAGTGAAAATGTCTGCACATCTATTCTTGCACTTAACAGCTCCTTCAGACAAATTTCTAGGTGAGTAATTATTGGGTCAATTCTGATATCTGATTTAGGACTACCAAAAGCAGCATTCTGAGAATGTATGCTCATAGTAATGTATCAGGTTCCTCATACCCTTCTCAGCAGTATTAATATTTTCCCAATTCTCTAGGAGAAAATAAAATACTCCATTCATTAAGTAAAAATAAGTCATTTTCACAGTAGTTTTTCATTAACAGGGCAGTCAAACACTTTCCATATATTTATTGACCATGGTATTTCTTTTGCAAACTGCCAATTTTCAAATTGAGATTTTTGTCTTATTTTAAACTGCTTTGTAAAGATTTATTTTATATTATAAATACATGCCTCACTTATTGCAAATATTTTCCCCATTTGTTGTCTTTTGACTTGTTTATAATGTTTTTAAATTATATATAAATTTTAATACCACCAAATATTGTAGCACCTAATATATAATTTTAGATCTGGCTTTTGCATTTTTAACATTGTATTGCTTTTAATTTCCCTTATTACTAAAAATTCTAGTAAAATCATTTAGTGAGTGTATAAAGAGCATTTCAGGAATGTGCTGTTGTTTATCTGTTTCCTTGCCATCGGCTATATTTCTATTGCTTCGGCTTCTCACCACTATAAATGACGCTGGATTGGAGAGTATCGAGGTGATAAAGTGACAGAAAAATGAAGTAGCTGCGATCTTCAAAATTTTATCAACAGCAGAAATTGAATGTGAAGTGAAACTATTTTTCTTTTCTCACTCTTGGGAAAGGACAAGGAGTTAGCAAAGGCCCAACTGTGGTCCCCTAAAAAAAAAAGATGAGATACGTGTTTAGAAAAAATAGCCCCGGGGAAAAATAAACAGAGGACAGAAGCACTTTAAATTTGTATATTTTAGGAACATCATTTTAATTGAGCTTCAGGGTTGTTTTTTTGTTTGTTTGTTTTTGCTCATTTATTTGTTTTGTGCGTGTCCTTTTCTTTTTATTTCACACGAAGTCTTTTTTCCCCCTTAACTGTAGAGTCCCTTGTGACTTCCATCGCATTTTGTTATTCTTGGCAACAATAAAACATGTTTATTCTCTTTAAACTTTTCTAATAAGTGGCATTATTACACTATTCAAGCATTTACATTTGATTGATGAGTTTATCCATAAAGGTTGTTCATAAATCTGTTAAAGTCATTTATTTGGGATTCCAGTATAATTTGTGTGCCAGTATTAATGCTGCTTTCTAGAAGATTAAGCATATGTTATAAGCCTAATTTGGGGTTCAAAGTGAAAAGTGGTGATCTTTTCAATGTGTGATTTATCAGAAGAAAATGAGTCTTGATGGGGACAATTTGAGAGCACACAGCTGGGAGAGAACCCCCAGATACACCTCATGTACTCGGCTGTTAATCAACTGTTTACGTTGTGGGACTTCCTGCACCAAACAAGGTGAAATATAGTTTCACACTTGTGAAACTATTGTTTTTCTCTCTCTTTTCCTCACTAACGCCAGAGAATAGAAGATAAAGGTTGGCAGCTTTGTCCTAGTATGAATTGTCTTAATACTGTACTTGTATCTTCATTCTTCATCGATTTTTAACATGATGTGATGTATTGTAGCTATATTCGTTGCAGTGTCATGCACCAAAATTGTACTTTTGCAAGTATGACTTTTGATAAAAGGAAATACTTGTGAATATCTGTGCTGTATCCACTGTGTCACATGAAGTTCTTAGTATACTGTAACTCAGTAGGGGCGTATTTTCCAATTTCATTGCAATACACACAGTACATTGGCTCCATCGCCTTGCCTAGGTTTTAGAGTAGTTTTGAACCACTGAGGGTTTTTCTTGTAGTTTCCATGACATTGCACCTAATTAAATCAGGTGGGTGAGCCTAGTCCAACCAGTAAATGTCAAGCGCATAAGTGGGTAGCTGTAAGTGAGAAACGTGGTTTCTTTTATGGAAATGTGCATATTTACTCTTGCCCAACTTCAGAACTTGTCATCCTCACACCCCTATTTCCACTCCCTGCCCAGGGTCAATTAATCACTCCCCAGACTGTTAGGGTTTTGTTCCCTGTGTCATATGCACACGATGTTGTTAAAACACCTGTCTCCCTCGTGTGCGTCTCTTAGCAGCAGACTTTGAGCCTGTCAGCTGTATATCCTCGGGGCTTGGTGCCTATCATGGGCTCTAACACAACATCATATTTTATTAATGCAATTACGTGAACCCAGTTTTACCATCTAAATTCTGCCAAGGATGAGACTGAATCCTTCTCTACTCAAGCCCCTGATGAGGTCACAACCCCTGCCAGCAGCTTGCTCGTGGCCTTGTAAGACCCTAAGAAGAAGGTCCAGCAAAGTCATGTCTACAGGTCAGACTCCTGACCTGTAGAAACTGTGACAATAAATGCATTATTTTAAGCAGCTAATTTGTACTAATATTGTTATTCAACAATAGATGACTAATGCACTGATACTTTGACTTATCCAAATTGTAACCTCTCAGCATATTTTATGAATAAAGCAAGATATATTCTTTGCAATTATTGGAACTCCTTTCTTTTCCTCATTTTAATAACCTCTGCCATCTTAGCAACTGGCTGAGGGATTTAAGTGTACGATATTTAACAATAAATCAGTTATCATTTCACAATATTTTACAGCAGTTTAAAATTTCCATGTAACAGATTTTCGGTTAGTAGATAATGATTCAGTTTTCATGTGTTGGTTTGACATGGTCCTGTGGCTGGGATGTTTCAGACACACATATCCAGGGTTCCAAAGAGAGATATGAAGCAGAGAGAGGTTTTTTAAATCATTAAGATTTTTCAGATGGTAATTAGTCCTACTGAAATGGATTAAATCACTTCATCATCTGTGGAAGATAAAGAAGACTAAGGACAAAGCCCAAGAAAGAAACAATTAAGAGACATAAAGAACAAAAATCAGCCAGAGGGAAACCAAGTCAGGAAGACAAGCAGAGATGTAGGAGAGAGTGATGTCAGAGATGCCAGGAGTTTCAAAATGAAGAGAGTAACAAAAAAATAAAAGTAAAATGAGACCTAAGTTAATTGGATTTAGAAATTAAGAAGTGATTGCTGACCTTAATGAGGAGGGAAAGAAGTTGGATTTCAATTACTCACTGAATAACTTGGAATGAGGAAGTAGAGGAAAATGTTCACTTAGGTGATAGCTGTAGGGGAACATTGAGTCAAGGAAAGGCTGCTTCTTAAATGATGAAGGAGACTTTCATGTTTGTTGGCCGTGAAGAGTTACTAGAAGACGGGTTGTTAGTATGGGAGAGGAAGGGGATCAGAGTTAAAACAAAGTCCGGGATTGATAAGAGGGTCAGGGTGGAGTGGACAGCATGAAGAATTAGCCTTAGATGGGAGAGAACAACTTCCTCTTAGACTAGAGGGAAATAAATTAGCCTACATGAGGAAGTAGATACAGTCATAGGTGCGGGGCGGGAAGTCAGGGAATTAGCACGGCTTCACTTTTCTTGTCCACTAAGAGTACATGAAGTAGTGTTGAGTTGAAGGTGAAGGAATTTTGGTCTGTCTACGTTAGAGTGATGAACCTGAACTTGAGCAAGACCTTGCAGCCCAGTTTCTAAAGCTGTTGCCAAGGTTATCCTTCTCGCATTCATATGAACTATTCTCATGCCTCTTGGCGGACTAAAGAGGGCTTTTATTTTGTTTTGTTTTGTTTTGTTTTGTATTTTAGCATAATCACAAAAGTAAAAATTGGGTTGTCAGTTTGAAATGAAGGAATTCCATCTGTAGGACGTGCTCCTTGCGATGGGGTGGCATGCTCACCTTCCTCCCTGGAAGGAGGAATGCTACTTCACTTTTCCAGCCCCACCTCTTTCTTCCCCGATTTAAGGGAAACGAGGTCTGTCATCCCTCATTTTTCTCTGACTGTTTCCTCTGGAAACTGTGCATGCATTACAACTCTTTAGAGGTAACTCGTTTTTTCTTCAGAAAATCTAAGACCATAAAACTAGAATGTTTTTTTTTCTATTTCACTTCTTTTTAAAAGAAAAGATTTTCTTTACTTTTTAGAGAGACGGGAAGGGAGTGAGAAAGAGAGGGAAAGAAACATCAATTGGTGTCTCTCACAAGTCCCCAGCTTGGGACCTGGGCCACAACCCAGGTATGTGCCCTGGCCAGAAGTCAAACTGGCAGCCTTTCAGGCTGCAGGCTGGTGTTCAATGCAGGAGCCACACCAGCCAGGGCCATCCATTTCATTTAAGTAGAATCTTAAAATTTTGCTCCCAGAGAAATGGCAAGTGAAAGGCCCTTCATATCTAGATAGGTTGTGTCTAGAAGGAGCTCTGGCAATGGCAGAGGCAATCTTCAGATCTTTTGAAATTATTATAGCAGTTTATTATTTCATTTAACATAATGATTAAATACCTGTTATGTGTCTGGTGCTATTATGGGCTCCAAATAAGAACTCCTGTTCATTCTTATGTACATGTGACAGCAGAGGGGAGACACAGTGAAGCTGAAAACAAACAATTCAACATGTAAAAAAATAAAAGGATACATCAGATAGCAATAAGGGAGAAGGATGAGCAAAATGAAACGTGGAGATGATAGACAATGACTGGGAGAGGCTGGCTTTAGACAGCTAGAATATACAGAATTCAGAAGATTGGCAGATCACAGTCAGAGAGCTACACGGTGCAATCGCCGGGGCAAGAACACAAATGGCATAAGACCCTCTGTGACCCTATTTTTTAAAAGCTGAATCTAAATCGGGAGAAATAACTCCCTTCTGTGAACTTGGGAACCCAGAGACAGACACGTCCCTGACATCAGTGGGGGACAGTACATCCAGTCCAACCTTTCCTGAGTCAGGGGGGAAAAAAAAGCCCGTAAGCCGGAAAAGAAGAGTCCAGGAAGCGTTACCGATGGGGAAAATTATTTTTTAGAAACGCAGTCTCTTGTCAATAAACAGTTCTCTTAGTGTATTGATTTAAGCTCTCTCCTGTTATTACTCCTTTGTCTTACATTTAATCAATTCATTGTGTAACACTAATAATACATATATCATTACCCCCCCTTTTCCCAATCTTCACATGGATGGTCTCGAAATGTCATCTTTCTTTCCTTTTGTTTAGACTTCGGGTTCTGAACTTACCTTAACTACATTTAGTCTCTGGAAAATGGAGGTTTCTGAGGTTATGTTTGAAAGATCTTTGAGTGACAGGCCCCCTTTGGCCGCACAGAAGTGCAAGAGTGGAATAAAACACGTGGGTTTAGTTCAGACTCCAGCAGCTTTTTTCACCTCAGAAATGGAATCTGGCAGCGCCTAGCCCCAGGGAATGTAAACAGAACCTTACCTGTAATTAACCCCGGGCTTCTCTTCTTCTCAATGCAAATGGAGTTATAATGTATAATTGTGTTTCCTTCAGTAGAATGGAAAGCTTGTTTTTCAGAGGGGAACTGGCAGTTGAATAGAGGACACACTACCTGTCTAACTGTGACAGCTTCCTCCTATCTCCTTCTAGAAAACCTGAAAGATAATAAAACTGGAGTTGCATTTGAGGTCAGGCATATGGTAATTACTATAACAATATTATCGCCAGGGTTTTGCAATGGTTTTGTCAGTGAGGTGCAATTTCACATACTATCTACGATAAAATCCCCGGTTTTGGTTATTGATAGCAATGCCTTTCTAAAATGGTATAGGCGTTTTGTGACAGCTGCAAAGCTCCTGCTGTATATCCAGATAATTGGGTTGAGAATAGGGCCTGCATGCTAAACCCTGAAGATGGTGAAAGCCCAAGGAACACTGCATATTTTTGGTAGTTATTAGCAGGCTGAAAGGAAGAAAGTCTTTGCCAGTCAGTTCTACTGAAGCAATTCTAAAGGAAAAGGAAGGAAGGAGGAAGGAAGGAAGAAGGAAGGAAGGAAGGAAGGAAGGAAGGAAGGAAGGAAGGAAGGAAGGAAGGAAGGAAGGGAGGGAGGGAGGGAGGGAGGGAGGGAGGGAGAGAGGGAGGGGAGAAGGAGAGAGAGAGACAGCTCCCTTTAGAAAGTCTCTGTGGGGTCTTCAGTCATGATTTTTAAATTTGGAGTTAAGCAATTATATCACAAGTCATGGGTAATATTTTAAGGCTCTTACAGTATTTGCAAATTAGACTATAATTATTTCCTGCTGTTATTGGTTATTTCATAAGTCAGATTTTACTTTGCTTAATTATTGATTTAATGGAAATTACTTCAACATAAGTTTGTGGGCATATAATAAATACTTTTATTTATCACAGAAAAAATTGGTTCTGCAGTATGTTATTCTGAACTAGCTGTATGCATTCAATTTCGCAGCTGCTTCCAGGCATCACGCTGTAAGAAAACACTGGCCACGTGCTAAAACACACTACTCCACATTCTTTTTTGGAAATATGTGGGAAATAAATAATAAATAACAGTAGTATGTCAAAGAAATTTTATTCCTAGATTAATAAAAGGAAACTAATGCAAGTTCAGAAAGGGGGAAAATCAGATTATGGGTTTTTCCCTTTTTAATGTCATCTCTTGTGCAGAATTCATTTTTTTTTAATCCCATAAAGACCCATAAAAGACCCATAAAACAGTGAGCTCCGTTCAGGAGTTATTATTTGGGCACAAATGATCACTTGTAGCAATGTTCAGTGAGTGTGGCATTGCATACTCTTGTTGAATTGAATAAATGCATGTATGTAAATGTGTATATTAGCACGTTAATTCCACTGTGGAGGGCCAAATAACTAGAAGTAATATTCACAATTTTAGAATGAAATTGTTGCTGTTTTGGTTGTGATTTAAATCCCTTGGTTAATTTTTTTTTGTACAGGAGAAACTGCCCAGACGTCGAACATTGAACTGTAAGGGTAGTAGTAAAAAGCCAAGATCTTTGGCCCTAACATTTATAGCCGTGCATTTGGGATTTGTATAAAAGGTCTATAACAAGGCATTAATTCAAATCATTTTGATGCAATTTAATTCAAGAATGATTATTATTGTTAAATGCCTGAAAAGGCCACACACTTTCTAGCCACCTGAGAGTAGAACGGTGAATAAAATTAATTCCTGCTTTCATGAGCTTACACTTATTAGGTATAGGTTCTGTGCCAAACCCCGTGCATAGTATCCCAGGTAGAACTGCCAGTAACTCTTTGGGGTATTGTACCAATTTCTTACCAAATGAATTTGAGACTCTGAGCGGTCATTTTTTAGTCTAGGGGAGAACTAGGAGCTGGCTCCTGTCTGACTCCCTGTGCACTCTGAACGTTCCTCTGGGGCAGCAGAAAGGGCATCTTCTGCAGATGTAAAAAAACATTCTTCATTTTTCAAAGGAAAACTAACAGGCAATAGAGGCACCTCTACATGGGTTAAAAAATATGTGCATGTTTGTTTGCTCATCATGTTATTTCCTTTTGTAACTTGGTCTTTGGCTATTTTCCAGGAGCTTTAGTGTTTTTACATTCATTTGAAGCTCATTGTATGATTAAAACAGTGTGCTTTTGTTGTATGTACTATGAAGAGGGTCCCTGTCTATCACTTTATTTTATTGGTACACAGCTCTTTAAAGCAAATGTCTGATTCATTGTCTTCTATTTGAAGCAACAGTTGTATCTTGAGATTTAAGTATGAACCAAACTTGTAGTTGATTTGATTGTTCATACTTTAAAATATAGTAAGGAAAAGATATACACCAAAAATAATTTTTATTTACTCTTGTGAATGAGCCTTTCCCCTTGGAGAGAAGTTCATGGGCAAGTTTCATGGAAGGATGTTCTTTCTTGGAGACGTTATGTGAATGTGCTGTTGGAGTCTGAGGGAGGAGGAATCCTTTCTATAGAGTAGTTCCCTTTGTGAGGTCAATCCTTAATTTAGAGAAGTTTATTATAAGGTAGTTAAACAGTATTTGTGAGGTTGCTCAAATGAAGGAAATCTGGGAGATTTATTTTCAATTATATAATCACTTTTCTTTTGAAATTGCGTTAATTGTTGTACTACTGATAATGAGTCTTAGATACTAAAGATTTTCTAAGGCCCATAACAGATGTCATGTGGTGACGCAGTGGGACGAAAACCGACTGGACTCTGTACCAAGAGATGCAAGTTTTCGCCTACACAGGAGGACACGAACTGGGTGACTCTAGGTCCTTTTAGGAGTGTGAGGTTCTAGAACCACTGGGAAAGTCTTCCCCTCTTTAAATAGGGACTACTTTCCTCTTTTTAAAAATAATTTCTTTTTTCTTCTTTTTCCTGGATTTAGAGAAGTTCAAGAATTCAGTTGTACATGTTGAGTCTTAGATATCTGAGTTGGCTCTTAGCTCTATGGATTTGAGGTACAGATAAAAAACTGTAACTGAAGATGCACATTTGGAAGTTGTTAGCAGACAAATATTATTTAAATCCGTGGAAATAGGCAACGTAAAAAAACACCTGAAATTAGAAAAACTCAGCATAGGACCCTGAAATGATCCAATATAATGGTTCTATAGTAAAGGAACTGCAAAAGGAGGTGCACCACCATGTCCAAGAATTGGAGGTGCCATTTGATTGTCCCATGAGATGCAGAATTAATTAAAACATCATGGTCAGTGTCAAGAAATTAACAGATAATAAGTAAAAAAAATTAAAAACTATAGTACAAATGATATAAGAATTAAGGTATTGGAAGGTCCATGTAATAAACCTTATTCATATCATTATTGTTTGAATTCCTGTGTAATTTGGGATTTACAAGAAAGAGGCCTCGTATCCTGTTTTAAAGGGAAAAGGGATCAGGAAAGACTGCATAAAGGAGGAAATAATTAATCCAGGCCTAAAAGGATGAGGAGAGAAGACAATGTTGAAGACATTTCAGATAGAGGGTTAAAAACTAAGACAAAGCACAAAAGGGGCATAAATAGGACATGTTCAGAAAGCAGTGTAGGGCTGACTGTGCTCCAGCCAGTCCTTATGCAAGTGAATTGAGGGCCAAAGGTGGACAGGCAGATAGGGCCCTATTATGAAGCACTAAATGCCAAGTGAGGACCTTATTCCTAACCAGTTAGGTAATTGGAAGTTACTGAATGAATTTGAAGTAAAGAACTTTGCTCTACATAACCATTTAAAATGGAGATTTACAAACCATAGAAGTAGACAAATAATATGTAACTTATTTACTAAGCATAACTAACGCTTGAACACATTAAGGTTCAGAGAATTTCCTTTGGGTACAGTCAGAAGGTACGATTAAAAGAAAAGGCAAAAGACTAAAAAAGAAAATGTTCCTTTGTGTATACAAGGTCATTCCCATACCCTATCATCAGTTCCTCGGCTTCTCCAAGAAACAGGAATCCCTCAAAGTCAATTTGATGTTTATTTTCCCAGGAGGGAGAAAAAACATCTGACTGAATAGCAGATGACTCCCCCTTTCTCCTAGATGATGGAAGGATTTTAAGACCGAATCCAAAATCAGAGTGGTGTGGGAGAAAGTGGCAAGGAGTTAGTTCCCAGGTTCCTGAGGTACCGTCCTTCATTCTGCAAATATCTACCAACCACCTTCTGAGTGGCAGATGCTCAGAAAATGAGCCTCATCCACTGCTGACAGCCATCAGATGGACCGGATTCAGGTGGCTCTCAGGATGGCCTGCCTGCTCTTCTCTGAGCTATGTGACCAGTAACATTTTTTCACACACGTCACTCCCCCTGAGAGGTAAGGCTGATTTTGACCAAAATGAAAGGTTAAGAACAGGCACTTTTACCTCTCATCTATCCCCCTGCTGTCTCTCAAGTCTGTCTGAAACCTCAGGGTGCAAGATACATTGGCACAGAGAAGG
Organism: Desmodus rotundus; assembly: GCF_022682495.2. Taxonomy (NCBI): domain Eukaryota; kingdom Metazoa; phylum Chordata; class Mammalia; order Chiroptera; family Phyllostomidae; genus Desmodus; species Desmodus rotundus. Next base: position 54,877,413 of record NC_071389.1, read on the forward strand.
GACAGTGTCAGAGAAACAGTTCAAGGTTGGGGTATTTCTTCAGGTAAAAGACGAAATTTTCAAAGAGGAAAGTGATAACAGAATTGGATGCAGAACAGTCAGATGAAAAGCTGTTTCAGAGTGAGAATTATTAGCACTTTGTGACGCACTGAGGGTGGAAAATAAGAAAGAGTAGAGGCTCAAAACTGTCTCTGAAGTCACAATTCAAATTAACAGGCAAGAAAGGAAGCAGGTCGTGTGTGTGTGTGTGTGTGTGTGTGTGTGTGTGTGTGTGTGTGTGTGTTGGTGGTTTGGGAAAGGGAGCTTTAAGAGGCTCCTTTTGGACACAGTCCTCAGACATGCCACATTGAGATCTTGTGTGGATAACTGAATATCATCTGCCTCTCAAGAGAGTGGTCTGCCCAATTAAAAAATGGGTCAAGGACCAAATAGACACTTCTCTAAAGAGGACATACAGATGGCCAATGGACATAAAAAAGATGCCCAGCATCACTAATCATCAGAGAGATGCAAATTAAAACCACAATGAGACATCATTTTACACCTTTCAGAACAGCTATTGTCAATAAATCAACAAACAAGTGCTGGGGAGGATGTGGAGAAAGGACAGCCCTAGTGCACTGTTGGTGGGAATGTAGACTGGTGCAGCCACTGTGGAAAGCAGTATGGAGTTACATCAAAAAATTAAAAATGGATCTGCCTTTTGACCCAGCAATCCCACTTCTGGGAATATATCTGAAGGAACCCAGAACACCAATTCAAAAGAACATAAACACCTCTATGTTCATTGCAGCATTGTTTACAATCACTAAGATATGGAAGCAGCCCAAGTGTCCATCAGTAGATGAGTGGATAAAACAACTATGGGGTATTTACACAATGGAATACTACTTGGCTGTAAAAAAAGAAAAGAAAATTTTACCCTTTGCAATAGTATGGTTGGATCTGGAGAACATTATGCTAAGCAAAATAAGCCAGTCATAGAAAGAAAAATACCATATAATTTCATTCATATGTGGAGTCTGATGAACAAACGGAACTAACAAGGACAATGAGGACAGACTCACAGATGGAGAGCAGGATGGCAGCTTGAGGGTAGGGTCTGGGGTGGAGGGATTGAGCAAAAGCCAAAAGAACTCATGGATGTGAACAATAATGGTGTGATGGGGAGGGGGGTCTAAAGGGACTAAATGGTAATGGAAAAAATACAATAAAATATTTTTTAAAATAAAGGAGAGTGGTCTGGGCTAGCGTATATGGGTGTGCGATCACTCCAGTGCCAGGAGTGGGGACAGAGCAGAGGTCCAAACTGGCCCTGCAGGTGGTTTTTGTCTTTTGCTTGTCATTTCTTTTTTATTGTTGTTTTTCATGTTTGACTATACAGGTTTTTCTTAAAAACCTAAGTTTTGGAAAATTGTGCACTAAAAGACTTATGGAGAAAACAGGAATGAAGCAGATCACTCAAAACCCATAAATTTGTCACAAAAACCATGTTAGAATCCCAATACATTTCTTAAACAAGAAAATGATTGATAGCTTGATGGAAGGTGGAGTAAGGAACAGTTGAAGCTGCTGAGTTTTAGAGGAAAGAGTGAAGAGTGAAATGCATTAATTAAGACAAGAGCCCAAGAGGCACTTCCAAGACAGAGGACATGCCAACTTTACAGAAGAGGGAATGAATGCACGGAGCTGGCTGGAGCACTTAGGGATCAGCTGCTGCTACTTGTTGGTGCAAGGCATTAACATGATGAGAAAAAACAGTGTAACAACACCATGAACGTGGACTGGAACTTGATACTGATGTTGGTCCCATTGTTACCAGAGGAACACATAAAAGAAACATGTTTTTTCTCCTATGACCTACCTGGTGAATAATATTTATGCTCATAATTCATTGTTCTCAGTAAAGCCCCTGAAGAGATCAAAACTGAATGTACTCCAACTAGAATGCCTTTAGGACTTGGGTGTTTAATATCCATTTGCCACAGGCTCCATTACTCCCTATTTATTGTCTTGTACACCCTCATCTCCTAACCATTTCACATATTTAGGTTTCCTGCCTTGTGTCTGTTGGGTTTTGGTTTGCAGGCCCTAGTGTAGTCATGAAAAGAACTTAGGGAAAAGCTCATAATTAAAGGCAGGCCAGGATCTAAAACTGGCAATCAGAGGTGTAGATGGATGGAGCATCTGGAGAAAGCTTTAGAGGTGAAATCAAAGGAGGAGGATATTGTGGAGAAAGAAAGACAAAAGTATAAGCGGCTGTGGAGAGGTTCTAAGAGACCATTGGGTTTATCAGGCAGTCTAGCACTGATAACTTTGGTAAGAACAGTTTTTGCAAGTCGGCTGGGGGCAGGGCCAGGCTGCTGCACCAGGAAAGGTGCGGAGGGCCATGGAGGGTGAGGGAGGGAATGTGCTTCATTCTTTCAAGAAGTTTGATGAGGAAGGAAGGAGAGGAGCACTGCTTTTAAAAGGAGGCGTGTTGAGAGAAGTCTCTTTGTAGAGTGAGAAACACTTGAACATTATATTTTTAGACTGAAGGGAAGTAGCTACTGGAGAGGAATAAGGGAAATGATTAAAGATGAGACAAGAGCAAGAAAAAAGACTAAATGGAACAATTCTCTAGAGAGCTTGTTTCCATTACATAATTTGCTAAACAAATGTGATTCATCTTTGTTTCATTTCTAGCTCCTTCTGACTGGAAGTGTGATAGATATTGCCAGAAAGCAATATCTTGACAGAATCTCCCCTGCTGCCCCCTTCACACCCAGCCAGTAACCGCTCTGCGTTACTCCTTTGGCATGATAGGTGGACCACAGTACTTTCCACAGGAAGACGTTCACTGACAGTGCCTTTTGCCAAGTTGGAGTGAAGGGTTGACTCCCTGGAAAACTAGGAATTGGTGCAGGCCATTTCTTCTGTGACTGAAGGTAGTGAGCAGATATTCAGGATGAGTGGACCTTCTTCATTACTGATGAATCGCCTGACTTATCATGTTTAACATTTCAAACATTATTAATTTTAATTATTTACACTTAATTATCTGCACTATGTAAGCATCCAAATTCCACAGCTAATGTTCTCAATGAAATATTTACTAAACAATCAGCCCTCTTGGATTTCACAGAGCTAAGTGTTTTCAATTTGCAGCAAATCTTTCCTCCAGGAGGCTTCCTTCGCAGGCTAGCGTTCTCCATGTGGCTGCGCTCTGGGCTCTTCCAGCCTCAGCTGCAGCATCCATTTTGTCTCAGGGACACTCTGTCAACTCTAATGGAACGGATTGCCCTACCCGGCATTAGCGTTAACAGGTTGAGTGCCATTGGGACAGTCACGCCATCTCCCTTCTCATTTCTCTTCCGAAAGGTCTGGGAACGCATTAACAAGGAGGCAATTCTCGTGATAGAATGAAACAACCTTATTTGTGGTCAAAAGGCAGAGGCATGGTGAAAATTAATCATAGTTCCCACAAGAGATGGTCAGTCACACAACTGATCAGCCAGATAGCTTTTCCAAAGCAAAATCAAGACCCTCTCTCAGTGGAAATGTCATTTCCATAACAAAGGCCGGGGGAGAAACAGGCTTATTCACCCTGGCATCCCTAACAAAATACCCCCCAGTTCCATTATCCTTTGTGCCCGTGGTCAACAAAATGGGAACCTGTTGTAGTCGGTTTCCCAAGAGTGGAGATAGATGAAATTATGCTCACTAAAGGGGTCTCCCTTGTTACCACTTATAAAATCACTGGGAGGGTTGATTATGTCATGTATACAGCACAGTGGTTAAGAGTGAGGTATGTGAATTAGGACTTCGTTTATTTTGCAAGTGTTTACTGCTCACCTGTTGTACACCAGGCACTGTGCTGGGCGCTAGGTACCAGGGAGACAGAAGCAAACAAGACTGATGTGGTCGCGACCTTCATGGACCTTGTATTCCAATGAATGTAAGACTCCAGGATTTGAGTCATGACTGCCATCTACTAGCTGAATGGTTTTGGATAAGTTAATCAACATTTCCAGGCCTCAACTTCCTCATCTGTAAAATGGGAATAACCAGAGTGCCTCCCTCATAGAGTGGTCGTGATGAATATTTAATTACCTACATGCAAATGCATGGAATAATCAGAAATCATAACTGGAACTTGCAGCTGGCTTCACTGGATCATTGCAGCTTAGTTACACATGTATAATTTTGCTCAAAACTTGTATTTGAGGCATTTTACAAAATTAGCATTTTAATTATGAGTATTAAATTAAAAATTGTTACTGTGCAAAGCTCTAGTTTTCGTAGCTCTAGTTTTAGTTGGAGACAAGGTACAGAAGAGGTGGCTGTGGTGACCAGATGTGAGAGAGGACATATTTCTGAATTCGAGTAATGGGCGAGACCATTGGTATAACAGCTGGCAGGAAATAAGTTCTCAGTCAATGTTATTTGTTGTTCGTGTTATTATGATTTTTAGGCCCTGAAGCCTTCATAAATAAATAAGACTGACATCATGGAGCGCACGTGTGGTTCTTGTACATATCAAATCATTAATAAACATTAGCGGATACACAGACATTAGTGTGCATTTTTAGGGCAGCGCATTTGGAGCATGTATCAACTAGAAAGGACCTTAGATATGATGTAGTCCAGTTCCCTCAGGATGATGAAACATGAGATCCAGAGAAGTGAAATAACTTGCCCAGGTCACATAGGGGGAGGTAACTGGGGACTGAAATCTGACCTTCCGCTGCAGCTGCGAACGGCCTGCTGTACCCCACGCTGCCTCTCTTCCAACCACTTCGTCTCCCGTCCAGTGGCACTGGTGACAAGTACCATCACAGCACAGAGGCAGACTTCAAACACCTTTCCTTTCCTGCCAAGCTTCGTTACAATCTTTGGATTGTACCAAATTTGCCTCCTCTGACTCCACCTTTCTGCTACGTGTCTTTGACCAAACAGAACTTTCACTCTTTCTTATTGTATCATAATGAATACTACATTTCTTAGCTCCAGATCATCCTGACCTGTGATGTGTTAGCTGTGGAAGTGATATAATAGCCATCTATTTCTGCCTTTTAGAAAGTGAAAGCAATTCCAAAGTAATTGTTGCCAAACATAAGAACTGTAGGGCTGACAATCAGAGCTGGTTTTCCTGGATGGTTGTGGCTTAGTTAGTTATGCTTGTTTAGATTCACTGAAATCTTTTGTTTGGAGGCTCACAAAATTAACATTTTAACTGTGGGTATTATATACAAATTGTCATCACGGGGCACAGAGCCAGTTAAGTAGCAGTTGGAGACAAGACAGAAGATGTGGCTGTGGTGACTAGACGTCAGGACTGAAACCTCTGTAAGCTTGGGTTGTGGGTTGGACATTCTTAAATATCCAGCACGGTGCTCAGCTCTTGACCCTGAACACGTAGCAGGCACCATTCAGGAATGTTAGTCAGCAGCTCCTTCTAAAGGGGACCTGGATTCATCTTTCCCTCCCCTCTGAGGGGTCCACACTCTCATCAACATAATAGGCACTGTCATCACTGGCTTTTCGTGTGAGGTAATGCACTGAGTTCTGCTGAACCCTAAAACTCGAAGGAAGAGAATTGGTTGCTGGCCTCACTTGCAATAGCTGGTTGAATGATGGTTCCCAAAGAGAGATGTCCACTTCTTCATCCCTGGAACCTGGGAATGTGACCTTATTTAGTTAAGGATCTTGAGATGACATCATCCTGGATTACATGGATGAGCCCAAAAATCCAATGACAGGTGTCACCTGTCACCTACTCAGAGAAGAGAAGGCCATGTGAAGACAGAGGCAGAGATGGGAGTGATGCCACCACAAGCCAAGAATTCCCAGAGCCATCAGAAGCTGGAAGACACTAGGAAGGATTCTCTCCCTAGAGTCAGGAGGCAGCTCAGCCCTGAGGACAGCTTGATTTCCGGCTTCTAGCCTCCAGCCTGTGAGAAAACAAACTCTTTTTTTTAAGCCACCAAGTTTGTGGCGATTTGTTACGGCAGCCCCAGAAAAGTAACGCTAACACATGCTAGCTGCAAACCAGGGCTCCCCGAATGAGAGGTGTTGGACGCGGCTGGTCGCTCAGAGTTGCTTCTGAAGAACACTGGTTTTGTGGGTGAAGAGGTGAACAGGCGTATGAGGCAGGAGTGGTCTTGCCTGCATGAGCGAGATGGAAGTACGCAGAGGCCTGACCAAGATTCTGGAGGAAGTATTCACACATTCGTCTGCACAGAGCTTCACTTCTACAAGGATTGCTTGTTCGTTTGGATTCTCACGCACGCTTCCAGTTTTCTCTTCCTCATACATAGGTGGAAGAAGAACACCCAAAACTTGCTTTTATTCTATCCTATAGTATAAGAACAATTCGGACTGCGGTGCCAGCCACTTTATCAAGCAATATTTATTAAATTGTTTTTAACTATTTCTATTATTTACCTAATTTAGCATTTACTTTCTCTTTACCATTCATTCACATGTGTCTGCCATATGACAGCCCAATGTTCTTTTTGGATTGGGAGATCATTATGATAAATAAACTAGTCAAGCTGCTCTCAATAATTTACTCTCCAAAATAATAGGAGCAATTGATATTTCATCTATCAGTCACTGAGAGCATCTGGAGAAAAGCCTGTTTGCATTCACACGTCTGTGCCTTCCTTCATTGGGTTTGTGGAGACGTTTGTCAAGCCCTCCGTGTGCGCCAGATGCTGTGATGGGCACCGAGTGCTCAGATGCACAGAGCCGACGTGGTGCTGCCCTCCTGAAGCTCTCAGCACAGCTGCCCAGCTGGGTCTTAGCTGCTCTGGACTTGCTGTTCCCTGAGATTCCTTCCAGATCTCAGACACTTCCTCCCCCAGCCCAAATCAGAACAACCTGGACTCCCCAGAAAGCACTCCTGGAATTTATGAAGGCATCCACAGGGCTTCTCAGAATGTAAGATGATGAGTTAGGCAGATATTCCCTCCCCTCTCACCGTCCACCTCCACAGATATCCAAAGTACCTCTCCACAGCCTCAGTCAAGACAGAACTGGACAAAATCTGCTATGACAGCCAATATGCACTGGACTTGTCACAGATACAGAGCAATCTGAAGAGCTACTCCTCCAAAAGGCTAATTTGAGTCATTATGAATTCCATAAATTCTCGTATTTCTGCCCTAAAGAGTCACTTAGTACACATTTCAAACAGCATGGGATTTCTTTGGAACACAATGATACCCGAATATTGCACTCTTAACAAAAGTAGGCTGTGGGTTTGCACATATAGGCGCAGCAGAACAGTGCATGCCCAGCAGGCAATTTATTTAGTGGTCACATGCTGAGGAGCACAAGAGGCTGAGTGCGGGCCAATCAGAAGAGAGAAGGCCCCTGTCTCCCTGCTGCTGCTTCCTTACCCTAAGGCCGCCCAAGGCAACAGTTTTCATCCTGGTAGGACACAGAAGTGCTTCACTGTAACACAGCGCCAGAAGTCTCGGAGTAAACAAACCCTGGTTCTGTCTGAGAACACTGGCACCAACTCCTTCAGAATTGCTCTCCTTTTAAAAGAGAGAAATAGACGGCTGTTATATTACTTCAAGAGGGGAGAGTTTACAGGTCAGATGTTGTGGAGCTAAGAAATGTAATATTCATTATGACGCAGCATGAAAAAGAGAAAGTTTTGTTTGATAAAGAAATACTGTTTAATCACAGGTCCAAGGGATATAAATATAAAACTGTATTTAGGGTACTGAAAAGAAATTAGATTGCCCCCTCTCTATCTCCTTTTCTTACCCTTTATTCTGCACCCCTTACCCACTCCCAAAACTGTGAACCACATGAAGGCAGAGATTCTTGTCCATTTGCTCATTGCGGTCTCCCTGGCGCCTGGCACAGTCTGGCATACACTCGGTGTTCAATATATATTTGTTGATAAGCAAATGAATGAATGAGTGCATTGCAATCTGAAGAACTATCCTTCCAAAAGAATTAATTTGTCAAAATAAGCTAGTTGCTTTTAAGGCAGCGTCCTTGGTTAAGGGCAGGCTGTAAGGTTACCATGAGACAGAGTTGGCGACTTTAGCATCCTGCCTAATGTTATTGCTGTTCCGTGGAAACTATTCTTGGCTGCCCCCCGCCAGCATTTCCCCCCCCAGCGTTTGTTTTGGATCTATAGTTATAACTTTTTCTCCCCAGAACTCACCTGAAGAAAAGTTGTGTTTTCCTCACACTTAATGCTCAGCAAATTGAGTAAAACCAACTTAGGTGAATATTTGACCATCTTTTGAAACATTAGAGGGCTGGAAGCTCAAGACAGTCGCCTTGGGGATGCATGGCCACGTGGGCCGGGCTCAGAGTGGATCTCCGGGAAAATCGGGACTGACTCTGGATTCAGTCCTGGCTCACCCAAAGAGCCAGGGCAATGCCAGAGTCCCAGGGTAAAGTGGTCTTGGGGTGAGGGTCTGTGAAACCCTCCTTACTGGCCCGAGTCCCATCTGCCACTCTAAGATGTTAATACTCGTCTAAACCTGATAAAAAGTGTCCAGGAGGCCTGGGGTTAATGCAAGTTGTTCTTTAAGTACAAGATTGATTATGGTTTCCAATAAAATGGATCTGTGATGCCTGAGGTGATTTTTTAGGAGAAAAAAAAAAGAAGATTAAAAAGGCTGTGTCAAAGCAGTGTTTTGATTAGACCAACAGCATAATTTTAGAAAATGGAAAGTAGTAGAAATATAGGAGAAAATGTGCTTGGGGCCTGCCCTTCTGGGATGCACCAAGGCCATAAATCATCCCCCATCGCTCCCAATTTTTCAAGTATGACGTGTCTACACTTGTAGACTTAAATTTTCTACGTTGTGAAAAATAGCTAACGCGTGACCCCATATATTTAAGTTCTTTTTATTATATTTGCCATCTTTTAATTTTTGGAAGATATTTCATTTACCCTTTTCTGAAACATATAATGATCCTGTGTTTTACTTTCTCATGAAGGAAAGGGAGTAAACAATAAGCTCCTTGGGATACGAAGAACTGCTTGGTAAATTTCCCACTAGTTCCCCAGGCCTGCAGCAACTGCCGGCTTTCCTGACAACCGAACTTCGCATCCCTGCTGCCGTCAGTCTTCATAGAAGCCATGCATTCTCTCTCCCTCGCCGTGATGTAAGAATAATTTTCCCTCTGAGTGGAATAAATGGCTGTGAAGTCATTTAGGTATTCACAGGGAAAAAAAATAGCCTTTTGCTGGTGTTTTTATTGATCCCAGGAATGAGGCTAAGAGAAACCCTGCTCCATGTTACCATAAATACTATTAATCCAGATATGAGTTCTTAGTGTACAGAATGATTGACCTGAATTTAAATGAGCTACTACCCAGAGTTTCCATCTAGACTCAGATGTAATAAAGTCATCCAGCCACTGGAGCTAAATTTTAGAGCTGCCCGTTGGATTGCCTAAACAAAACTTTTATTTTCAATGCGCCAAATGTGACAAAGAGAGTAAAAGCCGTGCTGCACAATTCTGATGTATATAGTTCTTAAAAATAGTACATACTTCACCTTCACCGGTTTTTATTTATTCACTCCTGACCTCATTCCCAAGGCAGCTCACCCATTTCTCCCAGCAGGTCCAAGACCAATATCTCACTGTAAGAATTTTTCACTCTGAAAAATAAGTTGACTTTTGAATTTGACAAAGTAGAGATTAGAATTACAGTGCTGTTTTAAGAGAAGAATTGAGGTCTGATTCCCAATCTACATAATAATTCAACAGAATTTAAGGCTGTCTCTAGCACTTTGCATTAGCAGCAAGTAATTACCTCCAACTAGAATGAAATGAGGGTCAAGAACGGTTCCAAACAATCAAGTGGAAGTGCTCCTTGCTTTATCGGACATGCTAATACAAAGCCGTATTTGGAAGAGTCAAAGAAGAAAATGCCTCCAACCCAAATTGCCTTGTGAGCTTTTTCACAAGAGTGAGCCAGAGTGGTTTGTAAGTGATAAAAAGTTTAAAGTGTTTAGTTTTAACACTTTAAATGAATTTAGCTAGGACTTTAAGTGACTTTGAATGTCCATATTTGTGTTTAAACTTAATGATGCATTCTATATAAAAGGATAAGCACACATACTTTTTTGTACATGTAACTTAGCTATTTCCAAATGGGTATTTCTATCACTGAATAGATAGGTTGGCATCCTAACAGATGTGAATTATATAATTTCAGAATGTGGAATTATCGGACGGATACTTTCCTCTTATGAAATAGGTCTATGAAACATACTTATTCAAAATCGAATACATTTTATTCACTCAGTCATCCATGATTCTAATCAACATGAGCAACAATTCAAATTCGTAACAATAATTTATTCATTAGCAACAGATTAACTTCAAGAACAAAAATGTAACCAGGTCCAGAATTCATGAATAGGGTTGTTTTTTGTTTGTTTTTTATATTAGGATGAATATATTTTATATATCTAGGTTGATGACAATATAAATAAGTCTGACTTAAAAGCCCTATCTTGTAGCTTTTTTAAAAAAAAGTTTTATCTATCACATAGCAGTAAGTAAGTAGAAATTCAGCTCTTTAAACTAAATAAGTAACTTTAAATAATGGATTGTAAAAGTTTACATTAGATCATGAATATTAAAAAACTACAAAGTATTCAAAAACCATCTGAAGCATTAAATTCACTTAAAAGTTTTATCTCTTACCTTAAAAGATTATTTTGAACCCATTAAAACGAAAGAAGGAACAATTAGGGAAAACTAGGACTTCTAAAATGCGTCAAAGCAGACGGAAAAATTTGGGCATGTGTATAATTTCTCCTCAAATCCCTCTAGTCTGTGCTGACACATTTACATCCCTGACAGGAGAGCAGGAGAGGATCTCTAGACAACACAAGTCTTTAATCCTACAGAAATCTCTTCTCTGAATCTGCTTCCCCCCACCGCCCATCCCCCACCCCAAGTCATCCTCAGATGGGGATTTGATAAATCAGAAGAAAAGTCAGGGTACAACGGGCTCTACTTCAGTAACAAAACAACAACAACCAAAAAAAAAAAAAAAAGAGTAAATTGTTAAACACAGTAAGGATTTATTCTGCACTAAATTAAAGCCCAAAATAAATCAGGTGGCTCTTCCATCATGTAGCATTCAAGGTTGCTGTGTCAAGCGAGGAGAGAGGTAAAGGTTTACTCCAGGTGTTCTGAAGCTTGGAAGTGACTCGAGTCACTTCCTCGCACATTTGACTGGTCATAAGTCCGCTACCTTATTCAAACCTAATGCATTGGAGGTGGGAACATGTGGGTCCAGCAAGAGGACATGAGGCAGAGTTTGCACTGTCTCTGCCACAGGAGACTTTCTAACTCTGCTCAGCTCATCCCACCTCAGCAGTCCGCTCCCTGACTTCTCTCCTCAGGACCAAAGTCCTTCCAAAGAAATAAAACTTTGCAGTGAGAAAGAAAGAGATTCAATAAAACCCTGGCTCTTACACCAAGCCTCAACAGCATGGAATTCCAAGATGGTGCCATATCTCAGTATTAGAGACGCCAGGTCACCCTGCACATCATTTTATTAAAGAGTAAAGAGAAATAAAAATATGTTAAAAATAAGTAATAATGTAAGAACATATTTCTCTCTCAACTTCCCTTCCTCCCATAACTACTCCCATTGTAGTAATATATATGTAATATATATATTATATATGTAGTATATATATTATATAGTATGATATAATATATGTCTGATTTCCTTACTCCAAAAGCATATCAAGAACCTTACACTTTATTAAGGTTAAGCTACTCATTATCAACCCTATTTTCATTTCTTAAAAAATAGCTACCACTGAAGCCATGTCATATTCTACTGAATATTCTCTGACACTGTTCATCAGCATGAGTGACACTTTCTGGACTCATCCAACCAACATTTTGAATGTCCTCCAAGTGCCAGGCCTTGCGCCACTTGATGCTGAGTCTGCACTCCTCTCCGCAGCCCACGGCCCAGCAGCTGCCGTCTGAGTGTGGACAGACACGTTACAGGGAAAACAACCGCTGTGCCTTATAACCTCCCCTTTGGGTATGTTGCTTGGTCCGTGCTGCAAACAGGGAGGCCTCTGAGGCCTCAGTTCCTTACTCCTCCCAAATAATCACATTTAGAATGGTGTGCACCTCCATCAAAAATGAAATGTTTGCTATTCTCATGGAAGTTAAGAATTGGAATTAGTCTTTCCCCAAACCAATGCCAACTCTCCTCAATAGTCTATTGTCAGACTTTATTTGAGAATAACGGGGCAGGGGAGAGGACAATGTGGCACATTGCTTGTTTGGGCCGGTTTGCGCTCACTTTTGCCCTCAGAGATGATCCTTGCCCATGGTGGGTGGGACTGGAGTGGATGTGAAACTGTAAGCCGGGAATCCAGGAGGTCAGCTTCCTAGGCCCAGATATTCTGTTAAGTAGCTCTGTGACCTTGGAAGAGCTCTTGGAGGCGTCCTTTGGTTCCTCTGAGCTCCAGTTTCATCATGTGTAAAATCGAATGCTTGGGCATGCCTCTCCCAGCTGTGACACCCTGTTCTTCTGGGCATCTGTGCTCCTGCCTCTGTGACTAAGGTCACCAGTCCTGTGTCATACGGGGTCTGCAGGGAGGAATGTTGGAGCTCTGTCACCAGGTTTATCAACTAAAGAGGCAGCCCTTGCTCAGTGACGTGCCAAGAGAAAAACCATTGGATACATCGCCTAGGAACTCTTTGGCATTGATTTTTCTTCCTTACAACTTCCAAGTGCTCATTATGGTCACAAACTACAGAAGAAAATAATCCTTCCCTAGACAGTAAAGTCACAAAATGAAATGTCTTGTTATCTTTGCATCCACTAATACATCACCAAGGCAGCCTTGCCAAAGGGTTTTTAGCCCATTGCTGAGACAGAGTCCATGGGTTTAGGTAAAGGAAGTTATGGAAGGCAGAGTGCTGCCTGTCACTAGCAGCCCAGCTCAACCCATGGGGACTTATCATACATCATTGTGGAAATACAGATCTTTAGAGCTTCAAAGAGGCTCAGCCTCCTCCCCATGTTCACACACATTTTGCGACATGGGAACTGAATCTCAGGGAGGTTTACTAACCCAAGAATATGAACAGTGGGCAGAACTGAAATGAAAACTTCTATCTTCTGACTCCTGACTCACAGTCCCATGCTCTTACACCATGCCGTGCTAGAGAATTCATGGACACACACGCTGAAACCTGAATATGGTATCAAGAACAATAACATGATAATGTAATACCAATAATGGCAGTTATATATGCCACATATTTACATTATACATATATCATATTCCTTATGCACATACCATTTATTAAACAGTCAACATTAGCCAGATACTGTGCTAATCATTTTATAGACCTTAGCTCTATTTCTAACTCTATAAAATACAATCTCTTTATTATTCTCAATTTATAAGTAAGAAAGCTGGGACTTAGAGAGATGAGCTATCATTCACTTGGCAACATATAACCCACTCATTCCACTGAACCAACTTTTTTAAGCCTTTACTGTGTACAAGCATTAAGCTAGTCATTGTGGTAGAACTGAAAGATAAATTAGGAAAGAACTGTGCCCTCAAGGGGATAAGAGTAACACCTGACATAAGCCACAGACATTTGTAACAGTTTTATAAAGGAGAAATAGAACTGGTGCCAGAAGAAAGATTTAGCTATGTTCCAAGGGAATTCAAAGAAAAGGGTGTATTTTTTTCCATATTGAATGTTTTAGGGGAAGAAAGACAAAGGAGGAGGTAGCAGAACTGAACCTCAATGGAAGGGTAGGTGCTGAGCACTGGGATTGGAGTGAAAGGCGTTCCAGAATAAAAAGAAGCATGGAGCCCAAAAATCCCTAACCAAGCCTGAAATCAAGCGAGTCCGTCGGGAAGTTTGATCTCTGACCAGTACGTGGCCACAGTAGAGGGACAGTGAGTGTAAAACATTTGGTAAATAAACCCCCAATGTGACTAATCTCATTAACCACCTGCTATAAAGAAAATTCTCACTTTCTGATTTGGTTATACCAAAAGAAATGGGAAAAGCATTAGAAAACTTGTAAACTTGGTGTCTAAACTAAAAGCAAAGTGGAACTGACCGAGAACACTGTGAAATCTCTTCATGGGAGAAACTAGAGCATTTTCCTGAAAGTCAACAGGGTTTACAGTTGTAATAGGTCATTGAGGTCGTTGATTCTGTGAATCCGCAAACCTCAACATATTATGGGTCAAATCAGTCTCCCAGAAACAGAGAATCTGCAAAAGGTAAAAGCCTGATGCAACACAATAACCCATGCGTCCCCTTTAGAGAGGGGTGGTGAATTGTCTCCACCGGAGAACAGAAAGAGAAGATTGGGTTTAAACCTGTGCTGGTAGTTTTTTCAACACTAGCACTCTTTTAAAATATGCACCGAGACATGCTCAAGTTTATTTTGAATTTTACTGAAATAAAGGTAGCACACAATTTACGATGACAAAATATACAACACTCTGTTGTAAATTTCATACAGGCCATCAGTTGGCACAGAATGCTTTCGTTGGTTTTTGCAAAATTCTTGTCTGTAGCCAATCTGTGGTTGCAGTTAATGAATGAGTATAGTTCCAACATGGATGCAGCTGATATTTCTTGTTATTTAATGAGTAAGATGAAAGTGAAACACAAGAGACCTATGTTGGAACTTGACTTACTCTTCAATAACATAAATGACTTCTTTTCTGACTTAAAAAATAGTTTCAAATAATAAAAGACTATAATTTCAACGTTATGCTATTCATGATGTCATGGTTACAGATATGACACACTTGTAAGTTTAATCTAAAATATTAACCTTTTCTCTATTATTTTCTTAACAATCAATGGCCTAGTAAGTCAAATTATAATCTGTAGAGTTTGCTTATTTCTGTAATATGAATACTGCCGTGTGGCTGGTTTCCAGCTACCGGTGAGATATCACTGCAGAGTAGGGAAATGCAGAGAAGGGAAAAGAGGCACAGGAGCAGACCTTATATAATGTTCCCACTGATACGGACTGAATCTTTAGGTCCTCCTGAAGTTCATATATGAACATCCCAACCCCCAGTGTGATGGAATTTGGAGGTGAGGCATTTGGGAGGTGTTTAGGTTCAGATAAGCCCTTGAGGCTGGGGCCCTTTGAGGCTATTAGTGTCCTTAGAAGAAGAGAAAAACAGACCAGAGCTCACTCTTTTCCCACCATGTGATGACGCAGCCACAGCTGGAAGGCTCTGTCATCTACAATCCAGGAAGAGTCCTCATCAGAAACCAAATGTGCCCAGCACCTTGACCTTGGATTTCCCAGCTTCCAGACCTATGAGAAATAAACGTCTGCTGTTTAAGCCACTCAATCTATGGTACTTTGTTATGGCAGCCTGAGCAGACTTGCCTAATGTATCCTACGCATAGGCAATGTAAATAACCCATGCCATGATTAACAGTAAAATGTGATAAAACAGTCAGAAAGTGATGTGTTTTGAGTATTTGTTTCTCCCGTTTTGTTTTGTTTACTTTTTATTTTCAAATAATTATAGATAGATAGGAAGTTACAAAAATAGTACCAAGTCCCACATACCATTTACCCAGTTCCCCCAGGGCTGATATCTTATGTGACTGTAGTACAATATCACAAACAAGAAGTGGAGGCTGCTGGACTACAGGCTTTAATCAGTTACCACCATTTTTGTACACGCTCATCCGTGGTGTGAGTGAGTGTGGTGCAGTTTTACCCCGTGCACAGATTTGTCTAGCCATCAGCACATTCAGCACACAGAAACGTCCCGTCACCCATCACAACAAGGGACTTCCATTGTGCTTTCTCTTTGTATTGTCACTACTTCCTCCACGTCCCTGATAACCATTAATCTCTCCTCCATTTCTGTAGTTTTATTATGTCCAGAATGTTGAACTATATACAAACATAGAGTTGTAAACTTATGAGAACGGCCTTTTTCACTAAGCTAATTCCCTGGAGTTTTTACACATCATCGTGTATATCACTGTTTGTTATTTCTGAGTACCGTTCTGTTGGGTGAATGTCCCAGTTTGTTTAACTCTTGACTCACTGATGGATATTTAGGTTGTTCCAGTTTTTGCTGTTACGGATAGAGCTGCCACAGACATGCCTATACAGGTTTTTGTGTGGAAGTAATTTTTCGTTTTCTGAAATAAGTGTCTAAGACTGTGATTGTTGGGTCATGTGATAAGTGCAAGAAACTTCCAAATTATTTTCAAAAGTGGCTGTATCACTTTACTTTCCCACCAGCATGTCTGAGTGATCAAGCATCTCTGCATCCTAGCCAGCATTTAATTTTGTTACCGTTTTTTATTTTAGCTATTTTAATATTTGAGTATTTTTAATTTGAGTTACCTAATAGGTCATGATGTTAGATGTATCTCCATGTGCTCGTTTGTCGCCCACATCACCTCTTTGGTGATGCGTCTCTTTACATTTTTCTTCCCCTTTACTACTACTGGTTTGTTTCTTTGCTGTTGAGTTTTGAGAGTTCTTTACATCTTCTAGATATAATAATTTTGTAAGATATGTGGTTTGCCAGTTTTTTTCTCCCGGTCTGTAACTTATCTTTTCATCCTCTTAAAAGAATCTTGTGACACAAAAATTTTAAATTTTGATGAAGCTTAATGTATCATTAGTGTCTCCTGTTACAGATCTCGGCCTTAGTGTCGTGTCTAGGAACACCTCGCATACGTTTCAATCTTGGAGATTTTCTACTAAATTTCCTCATGAAAGTTTTAAAGTTTTACATTTAAATCCATGATCCTTTTGGAATTAATTTTTTATATGGTGTGAGGTATTAAATCAAGGTTCCCTTCTTGGCCCATGGATGTCTAATTTTTCCAGCACCATTTGTTAAAAAGACTATCCTTTTTCTATTGAAATTTCCTTTGTTTCTCATATAATTTATCTCATTGTAAGTTTAATTTTTAATAATGGCTATGCTTAATATCCAACTCACAGGCTCCCTGGAAATTTGACGATCAGTTCTGGAAGCCAGTACAGGTTAGCCTGAGCACACTGCTGGTTTCAACTCCACTTCGAGGTTTTGATTAGGGGGAAAAGGCAATCACAGGTGTGATTAAGGATGTTAAGTGTGTGTAAACACTGAAACATGTAATATAAAACATTATAAAAGCATCGGGCCCAGAAGCAGCCTTGTTACCAACTTATAGAAAATTAACACTCAAATTTGAAGCTTACACTTTATTAGCTTTGGGGAGACAGTGTAAGAATTGAATGTAACTCAGTCTGTTAATTTGAAATTTCTTAATTAGTAGGTTTCCTTTGAACTAATTGGGTGACCAGGAAGCTTGGGAGAACAGTCGTGGCCTCTGTGGCCAAATAAAGCTGGCTCTGGGTTTTGGGTCTGACATTTACAGGCTTTGAAGAGACACCCACTGGCCTTTGGTTTCCTATGGTGGTCATTCATCAACAAACACGCAATGAGGTCCAGGCTATGTAGAGGAGTTAGGGATACGGCATGAGCAAAGTCATCGTGAATTGGGTCCTCAGAGAATGTACGGTCTGGTGGAGAGCTGGACAGTGACTAAATAAGCACATAAGTAAAATGGCATTACACCTGTGGTGATGGCATAAAGGAAGGGAAAAAAGCAAGTGCTATGATTCCAACAAACAAAAACAGAAAACCGCACGGCTTCCTGCACACAGAGGTTGCTAAGTGGTATTTTTCCATTACAGATTTAGGGAAGGTCACTGTGGCACACTTGGAAACCGCACCTGAGGGCCTGACCACTTGTCACATCGGTTGCGCATCGTAGTGCCCTCTTTCCTGTGAAGCTGAATTGGATGTGCTTGAAGGGCCCTCTCCGACTCTCAGAATCTGTGACCATCTTATGTGTCAGGCAGGCATTTGTTTAATGTGTTTACGGAGAGATGCAGATAAATTTAGCAATTAATGTGCTAAGCATTAGGTCAGATGGGATACATATTTACATTTTTAATAACGTTTCTACCACACTTCCAGTCATCGTGCCCTTTTGTACCATGGACTAAATTATGAAAAAGTATTTAGGGAGCTGGAGTCCTGAAACCTGGGCCAATGAGATGACTGTTTGCTAATTTTATTTTCAACTAATATACACATTGGGTTTTATTTGGGAGTGAGTTATTATTAATCAATGTTTTTTTGCTGCCATGCTGCCATGAAGTCCATAAATCTACGTTAAATGAGCATCCAAACTTATTAATGTCCTTTGCTTTCCCACTTGAGCTTCTGTATTTTCATCAGAATAATTCACTACAGTCAATTTTAGATACTTTCTTTTTTTTTTTGGCTGGCTTTCTACTAAGTCTTCCCTGACTTGTTGAGCAACCAGCCCCACTGTCGGCTGCTAGGGCAGGGGCTTGCAGGCACCTGAGCACTTCTGTCTCTTGGCTGATGTGCTGTATTATTTTTCTTATTTAGATAGAACTGACATGAATCATAGTTTCAGGTACACAGCATAATAATTTTATATATATACATATATATGTACACAGAAATACAGCTAAATTATCACCACCAACCAGTCTGGTTAACATCCATGAGCACTCAATATTACAAAATTTTTTCTCATGATCAAAACTTTTAAGATCTATGCTCTTAGCAACTTTGAAATACATAATACAGTATTATTAACAATAGTACTGTAAATAATAATCACCATGCTATATATCATACCCCCAAAACTTATTTGATAGCTGGAAGTCTGTTCTTTTAACTCCCTTCACCTATTTTGCTGAGATTTTTTTTTTAAATATAGGTTAGTGCTTTTTTATGAACATTTCATTCAGTTTAGGGGTTGTGTTACAGTTTTCTTCTGCTTTGTAGTTTATTGTAGCGAAGAAGACTTTTCACTCTCTAAAATACTTTGATTCTCATTTTCCAAAGTATTATAGTAACTTTGTGGGAATGTTACCTGCTGTTTTAACATTGAATTAGCTTCTATTTTCCTAGACCAACAATAACAGGTGATTCTGTGTAGACAGTGGCAGGTCTTGGAGAGGATCACTGGGTTTCTTAGTTCAAGAGCCCTGTCTTCTACTAATACAGTGATGTGTACGGTCTTTAAAGCAGATGACATCTTTTTTTTTGGTGGCAGGGGGACTCCTGCTTTTCTGGTGAACCAAAATCTCACACACTCTATTCCTTCTGCCCCACTGCCTAGGTTCCAAGGACACTTCTCCTCTTCCAAAAAAGGTACCTTTCCAAGACTTGCATCTCTGGACCTGTGTACTTGCAAACCTTCCCCTGTAGTTTCCCCAGTAGTGGTGTCTGGTCCAGCAGGTTAAAGACCTTTGTCGGTGTTTATCTTCTCAGAGCATCCTTTTTACTGGGAATGATTCTATCTGTGCTCTGCCACTTCTGGACCCTGCCGCCTCTCCTCTTTCCAGACTTTCTCCACCTGACTCTCAGCTCCAGCAGAGGCCTCAGAGATGGCTCTGCAGGTTCCAGATTTGCATTTGCCTTCCCCTGTGAAAATTGTGATTTGCAGCATTCTCTGTCTCCTAGTCATACTTCAGTCAGTGGCTGTGGGTGCTTTTATTTGCTCACCTTGTCAGTCTCTATAGAGGTTTTGGAAGATACATGTGGAGAGACCCTAATCTAGTTAATGTCTAGAAACTTAAAGCCTGCACATTTTCTTAGTGTTTTAATATAAATACAATGATATATTGTGCATTTTTAAATCTATCATGGCAGCATAATAATATTTATATTTTTCTCTTTCTTGTGGTTTGTTTCTTACATTTAACTCTTTAATTCTGTAAGTATCCCTTGCTTTTTGGCTTGTCCATCTATCCCTTCTGTTCTAGCTTACAGGCACAGTAGAACATAAGGAACCATGGCCTAGTTTGCTTGGAAATGGACAGATGCTTAGAGATATAAAGGGCAAGCGAGGGCCTTGTACAAATGTGATCGATGCTTTTTGAAGCACAAAGTAGACATGGGTGGGGTGGGCTTGCTTTTACATTTCTTACAAGAGTCGAGTCCAAGCCTCTTGGCACTTAAGGCTCTCATTTCTGCTGAGTTTTTTTTAGGCCCTTCAAAGTTGGGCAGATTTCTCAGCTTTATGGGTTGTCACATTCTTCATCACTGGTTTAGGTTGTCAATTCTTCATTAAGACCTAATCTTCTCATAAGCAACTACTACTTCTTCCTCTCCCAGGGACTTTGCTGTACCCTTGCTTAAAATAAGTTCTCAAGGACTATTTTGTCACCTTTGAAAGCCTCTACCTTGAGATTGTAAGAGCTGTTACATCAAAAGCAGCATCTTTTTTCTTTGGAGACTTAAAAGAAAGGCACCTAAACAGAAATGAGTATAGGAGTACTTGTGTGCTAAGCAACGTCTCTGAGGCTGACTCTGTAACATGCAAAGCTCTCTTCATTTTGCTCAAGAACTAATGAAAGGAAAGCTGTCAATTCTGCCCTTTTAAGTATATGTTATATGGGTATATCCAACAACAGCCACTCAAGCAGCTGCCTGGGTTGTGCCCATGAAGCACTTTTGGAGGGACAAAATTATTAATTCAATTAAGAATCTCTGTGTGGAAAATTCAGAAGGTCATTAGACCTTCTTAAAGTTCTGTGAGTATCCTGTTTATAATTGTTATTCATAATACACACATATATCCCTGGGATGTAAATAAATAAATAGGAAAGAAAGAAGGAGGAAGGAAGGAAGGAAGAAAGGAAGGAAGGGAGGAAGGGAAGAAGGGAGGGGGGAGGGAGGAAGGGAGGAAGGAAGGAAGGAAAGAGAAGAAAGAAAGAGAAGGAGGAAGGAAGAAAGGAAGACATGAAAATTGAATGATGTCATTTTCCCTTGAATAAGCCCTTCATTAGCTTTTCTTGTTTTGGGATAAAAAACAAATTCATAAGGCCCATAAGATCATACACTGTCTGCCCCGGGCCTGCTTCCCCAGCATTATCTGTCATTCCAAATCCCTTGCTCTCTGTGCACCAACCTCACTGGCCTCATTTCAGTCTGTTCCCTCTCCCTGGCTGTGCCTGCTCCCTTGAATGTACATGTTGTGTCTCTTCCCTTAATCAATACTTGTACATCTTTCAGATCTCACGTCAAATATCACTTCAGAAAAGTCTTCCTTGAATGTCCCATCACACATTTTCACAGTAACTTGTACTTCCAGAGTAATTATAATTGTATGTTTTCTGCAAGGTCATTTCATTAACAATGTTCTCCTCCTGCAGATGATAACCTCCATAAATGCAGGAACAGACTTGATTTTTGCCACCATTGAATCCCATGTGCCTAGAATAAGTCTGATACATGGGAAGTGCGGAGTAAAATTTTTGTTGGATGCATGAATAAATTGATTAATGTAAAACAAATGTTGCAGGCTTACTGTCCAAAATGAAACAAATACAGTATTGAACAACATTTAATCAGATAGACAGTCAGCCAATTAAAAAACGTCATTATAATATCTGAAAATGATGCTGAAACAAACACACACATAGCCTGAGAAACAGATGGAATAACAAAGAGAGAAAGTTGAGGAAGAAGGTTGAAGGAAACAGGATAAAAAAATTCAGAGCTACTTGCTGGTTCTGTCTGAAAGCAATCTGTTCATTTCCAGTCACATCACTGTCGGAAGGAGTTCCGCCCTGGGAAGGGCAGCTTGGATGACCCCTGACCAAATGTCAAGCAGCTCACAGAAAACTTAGACTTATAGTGGAAAGTCAAGAGGACTTGAAATGTAGTAATAGATCCAAAGCTCAATCGCTGATGTAGGAGCTGATGTCTCCTACTTTCATTTTAACAAAGACCTGTTTATGCAATGCATAGCCTAGAATAGAGGTCCAGAAAATTCTAAACAAATTTATGAAGTGTTTATCAGTAGCAACTAAAGCACCTAAAGGCGTATGGTAATGTTGAGTACTGAAATTGATATTTAAGGATGAAGTATTCCTGTATCTGTAAATGAATTCTCTCTCTCTCTCTCTCTCTCTCTCTCTCTCTCTCACACACACACACACACACACACACACACACACACATTTGTTTTAAGGAAAGTATAAAAAACAAAGAGTATAACACAGGGATGTTGTTAGCTTGATCTTTTAAACCCAAATACTACATATTATATTAACACTGCATTTTAATCAGCCTCTTTTTTCTTAGTCTAAAAGAAATGAAAGTATGGCTGTTGTTTTTCACTCATTAGTGCATTCTGTTGACTCAAAAAGTGAAGGGATATTTATAATCTCTTACTGTTTACCAAGAGCTCTGTAGAGAATAGCTGAACATTGACTTTTTTATGGAGTTGTTCATGTTATGCTTCACACGGTAATATAGATGGAATTGGCTTCTCCAAATATAGTTCTTGAAACATAGTTCTTCTATCTTGTGGAAAATGTGTGCATAGGATTATTAGGAACATTTTTAGAAGATCTGGTGAGAATAGAGAAGGGAGTTGGTAGGATGACTGGGAGTAAATAGAGTCAGGGAGGGACTAAGGCAAAGACTAAAATAGTAGAGCAATATTGCCCATTAGCTAGACTCATCTAATTACTTATCATATTAAAGAATGTGGCTAAAGACTCAAGAAGCCATGTATTTTTTTCCAGCTAGAAGATAAATCAAATTGAGCATGACCAGCCAATGCTTGATTAATAATAGCCTAAGATCACACAGTGAGTGCTCTGGTTAATTGACTGTTGTGCATTTACAACTATTTCTATTAGAGCAGATACAATGCTGCTTATGTTTTTGACCTTGAGAAAAGATAATAAGTAAGACTAAGCAAGATGGCAGCTAAAGAAGAAACTCAGGAGAGGCCCAAATTGAACAGTGGGGTGTCTTAATTACTGATGGCCTGGGTTAGATGATCAGCATGTAGAAGAGTGGTTTGGGGATCTCATTTAGTGGCTACGCAGAGGCTACCAGAAGCACTGAGACTGCTTCTCAAAGGCAGATGAGTCCTGTATGTCCTTTTCTCTCCATCTTCACATTCACCTCTGTGATAGGCAGAATAAAAGCCCACAAAGCCCTGGCTTGTGTGACTCAGTTGGTTGGAGTGTCATCCCATAAAATGAAAGGTCATCAGTTTGATTCCCAGTCAGGGCACGTGCCTGGGTTGCGGGATCATTCCCTGTCAGGGTGCATACAAGAGGCAACTGATTATCTGGATTGATGCTTCTTTCAGGCAAGAAGCATCAATCCTTCTGCTTCTTTCACACATTGATGCTTTTCTCCCTCTCTCTCTTCCTCCCTTCCCCTCTCTCTAAAGCCAATAAGCATGTCCTTAGGTGAGGATAAGAAAAAGCCCACAATGGTGTCCTAATAGGTCCTAATAGCTATCCTACTCTCCAGAACTTGTGAATATGTTGCCTTAGAATTCTTCACCTAGAGGGACATTGCAGATGTGATTAAGGTTAGAGACCTTCAGACGGGGCAATTATCCTGTGTTATCCAGATGAACCCAATCTAATCAAATGAATTATTAAAAGGTGACCATCTTCCCAGCTGAAGTCAGAGTCAAAGGCAGATATGACTATGAGGGGTGAGAGAGATGCAATATTGCTGTTTCTGAAGATGGATTTCAGGGCCCATGATCCAAAGCATGTATGCAGTCTCTAGAAACTGGAAAAGGCAAGGAAATGGATTCTTTTTGGAGTGTCCAAAAGGGAACACACCTCTCTGCTAACTCCTCAACATTAGCCCAGCGATACCTGTGTCAGACTTCTGGCCTACAAAATGTAAAATAAATTGTGTTGTATTACACTCCCCAGTTTGTGGTAATTTGGTATAACAGCAATAGAAAACTGATACAATCCCATAATCTGAGCCACCAACATTACTTAGCTGAACTACAGCAGTCACCTCCTAACTGGTTTCTTTTTCTGCTTCCAATTCTGTTCTCCCACAACCCACAAATGTTTAGTTGTCCTCTTGAAAAATTCCAGATCAATAGTATTTTCAAGCGCAAAACTGTTCAAGAAATCCATTGCCATTAGGACAAAACCCATAATTCTTTTTTTAAGATTTTATTTATTTTTAGAGAGGGGAAGGGAGGGAGAAAGAGAAGGAGAGAAACATCAATGTGTAGTTGCCTCTGGTGTGCCCCCTAATGGGGACGTGGCCTGCAACCCGGGCATGCGCCCTAGCCTGGGAATCAAACTGGTGACCCTTTGGTTCACAGGCTGGCACTCAATCCACTGAGCCACACCAGCCAGGACCAAAACCCATAATTCTTAATGGCCCTGCTCTAACCTCATATCGCATGGCTTTCTCTCCCATGACCCAGAAGTTCCCCCTCAAAGGTAGCTTTTCTGACTTACCATAATTGCGTCCTTGTTCTTATTTATAATGTAATCACCTATGTTTATGTCGCTAAATTATATAATTTAATTTTGTCAGTGTATTGAACATCATAGAAAGGAGTAACACAGTAAGTTTTCCTTTGAGTGTGGCTTTCACTCCACACCATCTTGGAAAATCACGTGTTGTGTATAGGTAAAATTTGTTCATTTTCATTCTAATAATTAATCTCTGATTCTTTTGGATTTGCTGAGCAAACAATCATATCATCTGTAAACAAAGAAAATGTTGTGTCCTTCCAAAACTACTTAAAAATGTTTTTCAATTACAGTTGACATGCAATATTATAGTAGTTTCAGGTGTAAAACATAGTGATTAGACATTTATATACCTTAGGAAATGGTCCCCCCGTAAGTCTAGTACCCACCTCACAAAAAACCCTTCTATTTCTTGTTTTCTCTTTAGTGCACTGTTTAGGGCTTCCAATACAGAGTTGAATTAAAATGGTAACAGCAGCCACTCTTGTCTCATTTCAATTTCAGAAAGGTTTCAGCAAATTATTAGTAGTAAGAGGGTTGTTGAACATTATTGTTTTGTTTTATTTCTATGATAGCATTTATCAGGTTAAATATGTTCCCTCCTCTATCTAATTTGCTAAGTGTTTGGAACAGGAATGCATGTTGACCTACTGAGATGAACATAACATTAATTTTTCTTTTTTATTCTGTTAATAAGGTAAATTATATTAATTAATCTTTGAAATATTTAACAAAACTTTTATTCCTAAATAAACCCCATTTGATGATGAGAGGTAAGGGGTGAGTGGGTGTGTCTTACTAGATTAAGTTTATTAATATTTTATTCAGGATTTTTACAACTATGCTCAGGAGTGAGCCTGGGCTGTAAGTTTCTGTAGTGTTTTGTTGTGCTGGTTGGATTTATTCTTTTGCCTTTTTATGTAGCAGAACCAGGCTGCTTTAATTACTGAGGATTTCTACAATATTTTAATTTCCTTTTTAAAATTTTTATTTAGTGATCTGAGGGGGGGGAGATTTGTTGCTCCATCTGTCTATGCATTCGCTGGTTGCTCCTTGCATGTGCCCTGACGGGAGATGGAACCCGCAACATTGGCGCACTGGGGCCTTGCTCTAACCACCTGAGCTACCCAGCCAGAGCCTACAACATTTTAATTTCTAATAAGGCTAGTTCTCCTGTCTTATTTGTTTTTTATGGTTCTAGTTTATAAAATTAAAAATCAGTTTATCTGATTACAGGGAAAAACATGTTGGTGTTTTTAGTAAATTTATAAATTAGGGAAGATTAACATTTTTATTATTTTAATTTTATGAGTTGTTTTGTTTGTTTCTTTTAAAGGCATGTAGTATGCCTTTTCATTTGTCGAAGTCTTATTTTATATTCTTTATGCCTGTTTTAGAGGCTTTTCTCCCCTAATAGAAGTCTGCACATTTTCTTGGTAAATTTATTTATAGGTATTTTATTAGTTTTGTTGCTGTTATAAATTGGAGTCTTATGTGAAGGCTATTGATGTCTGTGTATTAGTTTTATATGCTAATATATTACTGCATTTCTTTATTACTAGTATAGTTTTTAAAATATAAAATCTTATTATTTCTTCTCCTTTCCAATTTTATACCTCTCATATTTCCTCATTATAATTTTATGAGATTGTAAGTCTGTACATTGTTAAATTATAATGTTAATACTTGCTATCCTTTGCTTACGAGGACACTTCTAGTGTTTATTAAAAATGGCATTGACTTTGGGACAGAGATAGATACATTATCTTCTGCTAACCACCTAACCATTGATTACTGTTTTGTTGAGTGTTTATCAAGAATGTATTTGGGTCTCTCAAATATTTTTTCTGTATCTATGGAGATTTTCATATTATTTTCCATTTTGATTCATTAAAATGATAATTAGATCTATATATTTACCAGTATTGAACCAACTTTGCATTCCTCAGATAAATTTCACTTGGTCATAATGATTTTTTATTCTGCAAGGTAAGAAAGTTTAGAGCAACATTATCTATTACATTCAAAACTTGGAAATAATATACAAATTCATTAACAGAATAACAGACAAATTGGGGTAGTTTCATGCATGAAATACATAGAAATGAAAGTTAAACATTACAAAACTATGTGCCAAGGTGAATATATCTCACAGATATAATATTGTGTCCCTCACCCCTCAAAAGAACCAGACACAAAAGAATATATTGCATGATTTTCTTTACATAATGTTCAAACGTGGGCAAAACTAAACTATAAGGTTTAGAAATGCACACTTAGGTGATAAACATATAAAGAAAAATAAATTATTATCATAAAAGTAAGGATAATAGTTACCTCTAAAGAAGAGAAAGGAACTGGACAAAGTTGCCAGAAGGGCTCCGAGGGTGCTGGTGATGTTCAACTTGTTGACCTAGGTAGTATTTGCATAGGAATGTGCTTTATAATAATTTATGGAGCTTTCTATTTATATTTCAAGTAGTTTTTTCATATGTCTATATTGGATTATGAAAAGGTTTTATTTTTAATTAATTGCTAATAATTTGTTTAAGATTTTTACATCACTATTCAGAAGTGAAAAGTCTATCATTTTTCCATGTTTTTCTTTTTCAATGTTTGGCATGCTGATTTCATAAAAATAAATTGGAGATTTTTCTTCTTTGTCTAGGTTCTGAAAGTGTTAATATCACTGTACAATTACTTATTCTTTAAAGGCTTAAGTGTAAGACCCCAAATTGTAAAACAACTAGAAGAAAACATAGGAAAAAATCTTCTTGATATTCGTCTGGGCAGTTATTTTTTTGGATATGACCCCCAAAATACAGACAACAAAAACAGAAATAGATAAGTGTGATTCCATCAAACTAAAAATCTTCTGAATGGCAAAGAAAACAATCAACAGAGTGGAAAAAAGAAACTAAAGAATGAGAGAAAATATTCGTAAACCATACATCTGATAAGGGTTAATTTTCAAAATAGATGTGGAACTCAAGACAATTCAATAGCAAAAATAAAAAACAGCAACAACAAATAATTCATTTTAAAAAATTAATCCATTAAAAATGGGCAACGGACTTATACAGACATTTCTCAAAAGAAAACATACAAATGGCTGACAGGTATGTGAAAAGATGCTCAACGTCATTAATCACCAGGGAAATGCAAATCAAAACTACAATGAGATGTCACATTGTACCTATTAGAATGGCTATTATCAAAGACAAAAGGGAACAAGTATTGGTGAAAGGGGAACCCTTGTACACTGTTGGTGGGGACGTAAATTGGTACAGCCACTGTAGGAAACAGTGTGGATGTTCCTCAAAAATTATGAATGGAGTTTCCAGCAATCCCACTTCTAGGTATATTTCCAAAGGTAATGAAATCAGTATCTCAAAGAGATATCTGCACTCCCATGTTTAGTGCAGCATCATCTACAATGGCCAAGGCATAGAATCATCCTGTGTCCATGAGTGAGTGAATGGATAAAGAAAATGTTATATATATATTCAAAAAAAGGTATAAGCAAAATAATATTTCTCTAGCTCTCTTATCTTAAAGTATGGTTTGTAGCCTTTGTACTTGAAGAGTTTGAATGTATAGACAACCCTAATCTTGAACTTTCTTTCCTTGAGAATCTTATAGATGTTGTACCTGATATTCAGTGTTGTAAGAAATATGAGGCTAGCTTGATTTTTTCTTTGTATAAAACTGACTTGATCTTTTCACTTGTCTGCCCAAAAGATTTTAAGCCCAGTAACTTTAGAATTGTGTTGTATTACACTCCCCTATTCTATTTCTATTCCATTGCATTAACTTACTCATTCTGATCCTCCATGAATCTACTGTGTTTTCCATAGTATCTCTTCCCTCTTATGTTCTTGTTTTGCTTTAATTTCTTTAATCTTTCTATTTTTTCTTACATACCTTTCCTAAGTTCTGCCAGTTTGTATCTTATTTCCTACTACTAGTCTACCATGTTTTCCCTGAATTCTTCCATTTTGGTGTTATTATTTATCTTCTTTCAACCAGGTAATCTCTTCATTTTGGAATTCTTTCAAATTCATGGCAAAACCTTTGCTCATAACTTTCATCCTGGTAATATTTTACAAAAGGATGTACTTTGTTCAAAAAAATTGCTCCTTTTTGTTTTTGCCTTAGAGTATCTTTGTATTAGTGATGTGATTGTTTCTTTTTTGTTATTCATCATTAAATGATTGTTTTGTTTTTCTAGACCAGGCATTTTATTAAGAGGTCTCTTGAGGCAGGGCCAGGTTAGCATTCCCATCTAGCACAGCTTCGCAATGCAAAAGTTCCCTTCTTTTCGGAGCTTCCACAAAGACGCAGTGCCTCCTAAAAATGCACCCGCTCCGTCAGAATATTCACTTGGCCTTGCTTCCTCTTTTCCATTAAACTCACCATGGTTCTGTTGGGGGTGGAAAGTGACCTGTTTCTGCACACACTTTGGCCAGCAAAGAGGCCAGATTCTGCCTCTCAAGGCACACCTTGCCCTTTCCAGAAGTGACTTTTTGTGGCATTTCCTGAGATCTGTCAAGGCTGGGCTCCTACCACCAAAATCATAAGATTTTTCCCTCAGCATCTCTACTTCCTCCTGGGAGAGCTCAGTTGTTTTTAGAAACTATTAAAAATATAATAAAATCTGTCTTGAAGTTTTATTAAAAACTCAGTCTGTGTTTTGACTTTTCCATTCTTCAGTTGCTTTAGGGTAGCTTCCAGATAGAGAAGGTGTAAGACTGCATTACACAGCCGTACATATGTGCTGAGAGTTTCTATCCCACCCCTGCCGGAAGAATATTCTTTTATATACATGCAGATTCTTTCTTCTACCACCTTAGTTTCTTTGTGTAATAGCCAAAAATAGTGCAAGAACATGTATGCAACTGCAGGCATTGTTTATCACATGGCAGCCTGATTTATGAAACTTCACCACAGAAATGATGGTTCTGAGCATGAACTCAAATAGCAGTTACCTGAAAATCCAGACACATGAGGTTGCATGTGTCCCAGCCTGTCTGTTCTGCCGGGGTGAAATGAGGACCTTATCAGCATTCTGCTGTCTCTGTTGCTCGTTTCACAATGGCTGAGTAGAAATGCCCCAAAGGAATAATCTTGGTACTAGTTCCAAAGCTCTGTGCAGATAGCCAGGCTCTAAAAGTTAGGCAACCTGTGCCTTCGCAGATTTATTCCTGCTTCCTCACCTGCCTAATCTTCTCAGATACACTCCTGGTTTACACTAGGAGCCAATGGAAAAAAGGGAGCAGTGACAATTGACAAATTGTTTTATGAACTGGCCTGTTCCTGGCAGCAAACCAGAGAGCACACTAACCTGGGTGATATGAGAATTTAATAAAGGAACTACTAAGTAACTCTGTGGGACTATGAACCCTCAACCAAGGGCTGAGGAAAGCAATCAAGCACTAGTGTAGCATCTAGAGGTGTGTGAATGGCAGGAAGCCTTGGACCGTCTCTAGGCATGACAGGGCCAAGAACGGGGGTGATACAGGATGGTATTGTGTAGAGAGGTCTTCCTGAAAGAACCCTGGCCCTCAACAGAGGGGTGTAGACCACATATGGAGGAAAAAATCCCAGCCTCCCTCCTCTCACTATCCAGCTTCTGCAGAGCCTCTCATTGGCCAAACCCAATTAAAAGCTAGATGGCAAAATCAGCCCATTGATCAGTTCGTAACGATCAGCCACCCAGGGGAGAGGGAAGGAGGGTAGAGCGTGCACCTGGAGGAGCAGACACAAGATCAGCGGTACTCTCTGGGTACACCAATTGACTAAACAGAATTCAAAGGGACTTTATTCCACAGCAAACATGTTGCAAAGATTCTTGGCTTACAAAAAGAAAATACAAGATTATTCTAAAAATAACATATACCTCAGGCTACATGTCAATTAAAAGGTGAATTTTAGGGCTTCATACATGTGCATCATTTTGTGCAAATGAACAAATATCTAGATTTAAAAGCTAAAGCATAGAATTGTTTAAACACACACCCACTGATCATTATCTGAAACTCACTGAGTTTTTATTGTCATTTCACCCTGAACTGATCACTGCTTCTCATTCATTTGCCATAAACATTTCTTTTCTTCCCAGCCTAATTTTAATCCCTGGGTTTCTACCTCAGCTTTCTTCTCTGCTGTTTTACTCTTTCTCTTGGGCAGGTTTGTCCCATTCTTTGATGTTTCCACACCTTCTCTGATGACACTCCAAACTCTCTCTCCAGCTCAGCTCTTCTCCTGAGCTCCCAGCTCTTGGAGCTAGCTGCCTACTGGACACGCTCACTTGGGTCCTTTACAAGCACTTTAAATTTACTTGCTGAAAACCCAACTCGTTATCTTAGGCCATCCCAACCCCCCACCCCCAGCACACACACTTGTGCCTCTTCCTGAATTCCCAGACTTACCCAACATTTCATGGCCTCCTTAATTTTTGTTTCCTAACAAAGATAGATAAACTACGGAAGGAATTCCTTTTGTTAGAGAAATAAGGAAATACTCAAAGGTTTCCATCAGTGCTTCCTATAATGAGGAAGAAATCAGATATTTCTATAGTCTATATAGGGGTTAATTTCCCAAAAGCACATCTCAAAGGTAATCTTCAATACCTGCTCCTTTGCTTTCCATACCCAGGTGGTCATAAGTCTATATAGTGAAGACATATAACTCATATCTTTCTGTCTTCATACTATATCCCCAGTGCCTGGCATTGAAATGAATACTTCTTGAATGAATGAATGACTCTGAGTCTTCTAACTCTACCTTCTAACGCTCTCTCCTCCTCCGTCTCTGCTGCTACCACTGTGACATAGATCCTCATTATCCTTTTTCTAGAGAACTGAAGAGCCTCCTGAAAGTTCCTCAGGCCTCCAAACGTCCCCCACTGCCAACCCTTTCCCTTCATTGCAGCCAATTACCTTTCCAAAGCACAATTCTGCTCTCATTACCCTCTTTCTCAAATAATAAAAGAAAGACTGCCACTAAGCTCTCCCTTGTTTGCTGGGCCCACAAAGGTTCCTGGGTGTTTGTCCAACTGTGTACTTTACATTTGAATTTGTATGCTTTTAGGCAAGGCATGCGCTCCCTAGTCACCCAATGAACCCTGAGCTACCCAACAATTTGCTGCCACTCATTCATAGAATAGAGTCCCAAATCCTTAGCCTAGAAATCAACATGCTTTTCATCTTTCCCTCCTTACCCATCCACTCATTTGAAACTTGGAACCTCAGCTTTCACAGTTCTCTAAAAGGTTTTTTGTGCGCCATGCACCCATCTCCCTCTCTGGGTAGTTCCTCCTCGTACCTTAAGAAACACCTCAGTATCACCCCTGCCGTGATGCCTTGTGAACTGTCTAGTTTTAGTTGTTCCTTCCTCTGCCTGTCTCAGCACTGCACAGTAATTACATTTTTACATTTATGTTTACTCAGCTACTTCTAAAATCTCCAAGGTCTGGGTAGATTGCAGTTTTCCTTTGTGCAAAATTTGGAAAATAGCAAAGGCTGAATCAATGTTTATTAAATTAATGAACATTTTATTAACTTAATTGATTGAGCATCTTTAGTACTCATTAAACAGTTCCATCTTTCTTATGTTTCACGGAAGCTTTCTCTAGTGACTTTTGAGATAAATATGGAATATTGCTGCACTATCTTTGGACACATGATAATTTAATTATTATTTATAATTTCCTTGTATTACTTGACATAATAGCTTTCCCTATAATGGCAGATCTCTGAGATTGTTGTTTAAGGAAATGGTTATTGCTGGAGAAATTTGCAAAGCCTGACTTTGCCAGGCTGTACACCTTGTATCTAAGCAGTTCATTCCCTACTGAGTTACGTGCAGCTTTCAGCTCTGGAACGTGCTCCTTGTCCATCTCCTTTGTGTGGATTTTTCCAACTGTGTCCTCTTTCTTTCAGTCAGCTCTCCCCGGAAAGCCACATTCCTTCTTTTCCCAGTTGTGAATTTCTCTCCACTGTAGCTTCCTGACATGGAATCTGAGGGAGCACTGGCTGAAAGGAGAGAATGAACTTGTTTTTAAAGGTTTCCCCTTTTTGCCAAATATTGAAGGGAACTTCTTTAACATTAAACAAACTTGTTATAAAAATAATATATACTGTAAAATATACATGCAACCACAATGTCGTTATAAATACATTTTTCTTATCAGAGAAGGCAACAGACAAATCAGCCACTCTTGCAAGGTAATATTTCACGGAGACAGCTAAATTCACCCACTGCTGAATTATGTTATAAAGCCAGTGATTTAGCATTGTCATCTATTTTGATTGACACCAAAGCCTTCTAGGACAGGAAATGTAAAAACATGAGAAAAAATCACTTACAAAATGGCTTGATAGCTCTTGTTAATGAGTTTTAAAATGTAGTACAACAACTTAATCAAGTCAGACAGCTCCATAAAAGAATTAATTTGGTCATCGGCTCTCTTTCCAAAATGACTTTGTCTTACTCTGTGAGGTGAGGATTTCTCTGTGACTAAACCATTCACTACTGAATTCAGAATGAGGTGACCTGCGGTCGGTGACAGGTTTCCCAAAGTTGCTCCGAGCCATCTGCACTGTGGCCTCCTGGGGAGCGAGCTGTGCACTTCCACTGAAGCCTCATTCTCATGAAAGAGAAAAAGAATGCGAATGACAGGTGTGAAAAACCACGAGCACTTAGAACCTCCATGTTGGGTAACTTGTACATTAATTTTAGAAATTGGAATGACACTGAGACACTGCCTATGGGCCACCAATGGGAGAGGACTCGGGAACATATCCTCACTGTGCCCCAGACCATAGCAACGTCAGGAGGAAAAACACACACAGGACAATCATCAGCCAAAAGCAGAAAAGTCCCACTTTATTTTTTGCTTAGCCTTACTGCCAAACTCTGGACGAGATTATTAGAAAGGTGTCCTTGGCCCCCGTAAACCAGACCAGATGCCCGAGAAGACTCCTTTCCTTTCTACCCCTGCTCAAACCTCACTGTTTAGTGCACCTCATAACTGAGGTTGGTTCTGGAGACAGCCTTGGGGAAAAACACATGTGGTCAGAATTACCCACCAATTTGTAAGTCACCTGCCATTGGTGTGGATCACGGTCTCCCATTGAGTCCCAGATTAAGAAGTCAGTTTGCATTTAGGTCTTGTTACTTAAAACCTAGTACCTTTAAATACTAGGAATTGTATTTAATTTAACACAGCGTTGAGCGGCAGGGAAACTGGAATGAAGTGAGGAAAGAGTAGATTCACAGACCCTTCCTCAGACTTATTTGGGCCACGTTCTTACTGATGGCAAAATTACCTGCACTTTTCAAATTACTCATTTTTTCTTCTCCCCACTCTGTTCTATGCTGTCTCTCTCTTCTAGAGCCAAATTCCTATATATAGTGCTTGCCACCATCGCTATTTGACATTTATATGAGTGTTTATTGAATATTGGTCTGTGTCATCAGTGAGCCTGTGGCTCCATGAGGGAAGGGTCCGTGTCTCTTTTGGTTCACCATTTCATCCTCAGCAAATAGCAGCGAGCCTGGGGGGAGCACAGTAGGTGTGTATCAAACGAATGGATAAATAGAAGAGAGAGACCACTAGGTTTCACTGTCTTTGAAAGTTCTGCTCTTAGTAAACGTGGTCCGATCAGGTTGCAGAGCTGGAGTCGCCTTTATCGTTTACAAAGAGCTTCCGCAAACATGTCCTTGTTGTAAAGGTGGCAGACATGCTGGCCCCCACCCCATCTACAGATGAGACTGAGAATCGGGGAGGTGAAGCAATTTGCCCATGTTGCACAGCTAACTCCTGTCAGAACCAGGCTTCTCTCCTAAGCCCCAGCGAGGGCAGCGGGTGTTCCCCATACCAGGTAGCCTCCCCTACACTATGGGACTCCTCTGTATCCAAATGTGTAGACAGTATTATGGCTTATCCTTCACTGTGCACAGGTGTTTGTGTCTGCTCAGCACCAGGCATTGCACACAGGTGGCAGCCTTTGCCCTCAGAAACACTCATGATCTAATGAACGTGCAAATCTTCAACTTACATTATTGAATTTTTTTGTGGTTGAAATCCTACCCAGCTCACAGTTACAATAATACTCAGTGACATGGGGGGAAAAGCAAGGCTCGGTGGCCCACAGACACGGACGACCATTCTTCGGGTTTGAAACAAGATTTTGATCGCGTTTGGAATCCTCTTGATAGCACATATTTGCAAAGTTGAGTCCAGAAGGCCTAAATTTATAAAAATGACTGTGGAACTTCTTTCAGCATGTACAGTTGGAACCAGCGTAGCATTGTCAGGAAATTGCTCTGGAAAATATAGACAGAAAGTGCTTTTTTAGATTTTTAAAATATTTTTCCAGTGTGTCTCCATAGAATCCCAAGTGAAAAAAGATCCTGCCAAGGTGTGAGGTGGAAATCATATTCCAACATTCCAGCAGGTGAGATCGTCAGAGGTGACGGGAAAGAAAATGGCACGTTAAAGCACGAGAGGAATCTTCCAGGCTGCGGACCGGGATGTGTTATATTTTAACAAGAAGGGTTCCCAAAGGGTCAGTTTCAGGAATGCCACCTGAGCCCCAGGTTGCTGGGCTGTCACACTCGCTAATAAAGCAGAGTGGGAAAAGGTGCGGTCCTGCAAAGAAGTGCAAATTACAAACCAAAGCTACTTTTTTGTTTGTTTCACAATGGATAAATTTGAAACGAGAAAAAGAAACCTGTAAATAAATAGGAACTTGGGAATAAATTAAGTGTTAAGGGTTAGTTCCCACATGTAGGAGATACACAGAGTGTGTATGGGTTCTGTGCAGACAATAATTCCCTGTTTCAGGAAAGGGAAGAAGAATACTCAGGAGGAGGAGGTTGTAAACAGAGGCGCAGGACATGAAGGAACACAACAAGGTTGCGATGTGTCTAGAGGGAGTAGTTTTGCACAAAGCATGGAGCGTGGCAGCAACAGATTAGGTGGCTTGGGCTCAAGATGACCTGAAAATTTTGTAAAGAAAGTTTCCAACCAATCAGTGCTTTAATAGACAAAATGCTGCCATATGGATTGAAGCTTTTCTAGGATTTATTAGCTGATCCCTTAAATAGGACCCAGATGACTAAGTTACCACTCATTGAATACTCCGGTGGGCATCATGTCAAGATTCTATCTTTTGTTTTGTACTAAGGAAATAGACACCTATAATACAGGTTACATTTGAAACTAACAATTGTGGGTTGTACCTAGCGTAGGTGTAATAAGGGATCTCCTTTGTGTTTTACTTGAAACGCTCTGTAAATGATATTTTCAAGGAAAAATGTTTAGGACAATTGCACATTATCATTAAGCAAAGTGTAGTCTTATTTCAGATGCGGTGATGGTCTGCAAGGACTCGGAACAAGGAGAGGAATTGTGTTCCGTGCTGAACAGAACGAATGGCATTATTCACAGGAAAAGAAAAGCTAGTTTTCTATACGTACCACTTGCATATTGGGTTTTTTCTCACTATTAGGTAAACTTAAATTTTCAAAGTTTAGAATTTTAAAATTCTCCAGAGACTTTGAACCATCACTGAGCAATCCATCAAAAATCCAGAGGCATTGAAAGTTCTGTGACTAATATGTGTGAAATGCTTGAAGATGAAACCCGCTTTTGTAATTATACACTGCAGAATATGGAACAGTTTCTGCCACGTGAATTACCTACCTGAGGATCCTGTGTGCAAGTTCTCTCTTGCATAAATAACACTTAGTCTCTTGTAGAAGTGCAGCAGTGTTTTCATAGCTGGAATGAAAATTATTTTAGAATCATTCTCATGAAAGAGTTTTTCATTATTCCTTAGATCTAGTGACTGTGAAAGGGAAGAAAACTCACACAGCTGGCTCTTTGCAGAGAGTGATTCGATTTATTCTTGTTCCAATATAGTAGGAAAGTAAAAAGGTTACAATTACCTTTTGGATTCAGTGTGGTATTTATTTCCCCTTGATGCCTAAACAAATGGAAGACAGGCAGCTTTGCAAGCACTGGACTCTAGGTTAGTAAGGGATTTCTCATGTGTTTTATCTGAAATCTGGTGCTTTTCCATAATAAGAGATTTAGATACTGAGCTTAATCCTTACAACAAAACCAACATCTTGTGACTTTTCCAGAGATTGTCCTGGTTCACAAAGAGGAAGAGACTTGCTTTAATTCTGATCTGGTATGTAAGTTTGTTCTTTTGAATTCCACAGGAAAACACTTGGGGAGATGGGAATGTCGGGCACGAACCTGCTGCTGCCACAGAGATGGTGACACGGGGGGTCTGAGAGGTGGTTCCGGCGCTTGTAGGGGGTCGTTTCTTTATCCCCTACAAAAATTACAGAAAATTACACAAAATTATGTAACGGTAAAATTACCTAACATCAATATTTTCGTTTTAATCACTTTGTAGTGCACAACTCCATGGCAGTGAGTTCACCCGCACCGTGAGTGTGCGGCCAGCAGGGCTGTGCACGTGCAGAGCTCTCTGAAGCATTGTGCCCTCAACAACAGCTCTTCCCTCCCCTCCCCTCCCCTCCCCTGCCCCAGATCAGTGACCGCTGTCCTACTTTCTGTCTCCAGGGGTTTCATCAGTCTAGGTAGCTCCTCTACAAGAACTCACGTAACCGTGTAACACGCATCCTTTTGTATCTGGATTGTTTCACTTAGCATGTTTTCAAGACTCATCCATGTTGTATCATATATGATTTTTATTCCTTTTTACGGTGGAATATATTCCTGTGTGTGTGTGTGTGTGTGTGTATGTATCAGTCAATAGACATTTGGCTGTTTCTACCTTTTGGTTATTGAGAATAATGCTGAGAACACTGGGGTCCAAATATCTGTTCGAGGCTCTGCTTTCAAATCTTTTGGATCTATATCTGGCAGTGGAGTTACTGTGTCGTATTGTAATTCTACGTTTAATTTTTTTGAGGAACCACGATAATGTAAGAATTTATAGTTTTTAACCAACACTGCAAGTTATTTGATCAGGTGACTTGGAAACACTTTTTTATCCGTTACATGTCACTGGAAAATGAGCCACCTCTATAATTAATAGCTGAAAACAGGAGTCCGCGCGGCAACCACCACCAGGGGGCGTGGCTATCAAGAAGCAAAAAAAGAGCTGGGACCGTTATTATCACGCCCTCACAGCTCACCCGCTTAATTCAATGTTCTGACCAACGCTGGGTTATCTAAACTTTCTCCTGCCATCCTAAATCAGTGAGTGAAACGCAACAGCCTCTGAAGTCGCAGGCGGGCCTCAAGAAGGAGGAGTGTCAGCTGCTCTAACATGCTCGCCGTTTGTGTGCTCATTCATTCATTTAACAAATCCTTATTGTGCATCTGCTTGTGTCTGGGACCCTTCTAGGCCTTGGGGACAAAGCCATCAACAAAATATTGCAGGTCTGCAGGTGGAAAAGTTTTGGGAAGGAGAATAAATGTGCTTGGATCCCCACGCATATCCAGGAAGTTGTTTATTTTTTTTTAAACCTGGTGAATATTCTTCATTTCACATTCTCCACCCCTTTGTGCTTTTATGAATATTCCAATATAGAATAAGTTTGTTTAATTAGAAGTTCCAGGTATTTGAATGCCAAAAAGCAGATGTAAAGCTCTATAAGGACATGAAAATTGACTTTTAACTTGTAATCTTTACCCGGGACAGATGGGTTTGTTTCTCACCTCCTTTATGTCTTCTGCAAGGTTTCACAGCCAAAACTCTGGGCCTCACGGCTGCCTGAGGGGGGGAAGCTGATCACAGCTCACAGGGTGCTGCGGAGTCACATACAGCTGAATACCGACAGATGTCGGAGGCACACATTTTCCTTAGACACGCCTGTTTTTTTTTATTATTGTGTGTGTTTAGTCCTGTGGGAGTAGAGTGGTATTCTGTGTTTTTAAACTAGCATTATTTTGTTGGAAAGGTTGACTTTTATAGACTAAAAGTGTCTTGCAGCCTTTCAGCACCTGGAGATGAGATCAGCTCAATGCCCGGCCAGTGGTTCAGAGGTGCGGAGACACTCAGAACGAAGCACCCTTGCCAACAAAAACTCACTCCTGGACAAGGGCTGTCTTTGGGTGGCAGCCAAGCTTCACGTTTCTGTGTAATCGGACGTCACAGTGGACAGAATTAGAAGACCGCACGGGGGAGAGCTCAAAGCGGCACTTTAGAGTCAGACACGTGTCAGTTATCAGCATTGACCTTGGACGGATGCCTTCACCTCTCCGATCTCAGTGTGTTTATCTATTACATGGGATGAGAACACTGTCTACCTCGGGAAATTTGGAAATAGTAAGGGAGTGCATGTAGAGATCTTAGCACACTACCTGTAGTAGGCACGTGATAAAAGTATTAGCTGAAGGCTGTTATCTTCATAAATGCTATTATAATCTACACTTTGTTCACCAAAAAGAGGTGCCTTTGGCCTGGTTCTTGGTGCCAAAGGCGCTCTGTGAGCCCTCCTAGCACTGTTTCAAACTCAGACAAAGACAGTTATGGAACTAAATTTGCTATTTATCCGTAGCCAGTCAAGGACTCTTATTTGGGTGGCTGCCCACTGCTGGAGCTACTTTTCCATGACTTGGAGTTGTCGCAGAGGCACCAGCAGATCAGCCTTTCCATAACAACAACAAAACCCAATACTTCAAACACCAGCACCTTGCCTGGAATGATTTTAGCGTAGGTAGGAAGAAACTCCCTTCCCCCAAATGTGCCCTGGAAGTTTCCACCAGACTTTCTAGAAGAGCTCACTACCAAAGTATAGATTTATTCAATCTCATGTTTCCAGTTTGGACTCAGCTGAAAGTAGCAGCTGGACCCAGTGGGAGTTTAGCTGAGAGTCGACTTTGATGGATGGGAACAGGAGTTTGGATTATGGGTACGGAAACCATGCTACTCACATTATCTGGAAAAATCTGATTTCATCATAAACAGGAGACACTAAGGAGAGGGTCAAATGCTGCTTCTGGCAGCCAGGAGGATTGCATGACTCTGGTACGGAGGAGAACAGGGAGGTAAAGCAATTAAGGGGCAGGAGAGGAATCCAGAGAGCATATGAGTAAAGGCAAACTTTTCAGCCGAGCTCTGTGAGCCACGTTAAGGGCACTGCAGTGTGGGAAAATACCACCTCCTTGCCTTCCCCCTGTGACAGGAAGCTGATCTGCCTGCCTAGATTTATTTCTCTCTGGGGCTGTATTTCTCCCCTCCTTTTTTCCCCTTACCTTGTTATAGGGTGATCTTTTACCCCCCTGAGGAAATCATAATTCTATCACTGTGGAAATTGAGATGTCTTCCAGTTTCTTACTAGTCTTAGAATATTTTCTTAGGACAAATTGTCAATTTCCTCTTTTATGGAAAATACTAAAATACTTCTTTTTTTTTTAATGGGGTGACCTTGACCCCTTCCCATGTGCTTTGCTTTCTCATTTCCAGACTGGAGAGAGAAAAGTGGAACTGAAGGGGTTGTCAGCCTGGCGGCAACAGCTTCAGTGACAGCATCACAGTGTGTGCCCCGAGAGGCCTTGAAGCAGAGTCCTGGGTCATTTTTATCAGTGGCTGTCCACGAGGCAACAGCACTATGGCCCAGACTTCACTGTGTCTGTCCCATCCAGGCACAAGCACAGGGCCTGGGGCACAACCAGTGCTGGATAAATATTCATTCGGCACCGATTAGAGAGACGGTCTCTGGTGTAAGATAATAATGTTGCCAGACACAATTGAAACCCTTGGGCTTAACGCCTCGAGCAAGTGGTCCTTGGCAGCTCTGCTCGGGGCCGTGTTGTCCTCCCTCCTTGGAGGACTCTCCCTCTGCCTGAGACACAACTCATCTGAATGTGCGTGTTCTGTGGACTCAAGCCCTGGAAGCCAGGGTGTGACCGTCATCCGAACCCGCAGCGCCAGGGCACTTGGGCACACAAGGCACCCTGGCTGCTCCTCTCCTTACATATGTCAAAGATCATGCTCTTATTAGTTTGGGAAGTGGAAATTCTTAGACTATTTCTAAAAGCAACTGCCACCTGGGGACAAATTGATTCAATTCATCAGTTCTTTGAAAATGATGTTTGAAAAGAAACTTGAGCTGCCTCTCTCTTCCCAAGAAATGTGCATGTTATTCAGACGCTGAGGACCCTGAAGAGCTAGAAAGTTTTTTCCATCCCCTAACGTTTCAGTGCAAATAAGAACCTTCGATCATTTTCCTTGAAGTTGAGGCTACTGCTCTTGGCTTCTTTAAAGCAGGAGACAACACAGCCTAGCTCTGTCTGACAGGAGGTGAGTCCTTGCTGGGGATAAGCTCCAGCTTTTTTCCAAGGTTGCGCATGGCAGAACAGTGACTTAGGGGTGACACTCAGCAGAGACAACGATGATGAGAGCAGTGAGAGCTTTTACCATGGGAAGCATTGACTCCCCAGACAGAATTAAGAGACGTAGAAACATTTTTATTTTATGTGTCTTGGTCCCTCTGGCCTGTACAAAGTCACCCACACATTCAAACAGGGGGGGGACTTAAGGATGAGAAGTGCTCTCGGTGGAAGAAGCACCATGTTACCGCCTGGAGATGTCAGGGGGAGAAACCCATGAGACATTAACCATTACTCTCCGGGAATGTAGCCCAGTCATTTCCGCTTCTTACAAAACACCCAAAATGATTCTAAAGGGTTGAGAACCACTGTCTCTGAGAGCGCCCTTGCTGTAGTTTATATAGTTATACCCCAGACTAGTTGAACTTGTTTAATTTTTATTTTATATATAATAATACTTCATTTCATATATAAATAATTCTATTTTTATATTTTGGATATGTAGTATATAATTATTTTGTACATGGTAACTCTATACTGTAATTTTAGTTTGTAACATAATGATAAAGATAACATACAGTGTATATAAAAACTGTTTATCATACACACAATATTGTTCCAAGTGCTTTATACACATTATCACCAATAATCTTCACCTTTAATTTTTGAAAGAGGTGTTATTATTATCATCATTTTACAGATGAGAGAAGCTAAGTGATTTGCCCAAGATCCCGTAGCTGGTGAGTGGTGGAGCAGAAATCCACCACAGACCGGGTGATCCCGGTGCCTGAGACTTGTAACTCAGCGCCCCACTGCCCTGATGCAAGTGACCAGAGACTTTTGGAGATCTGACGGGAGAGAACAGCATCACTAGGCAGTGGAGAGATGTAGGAGTCTGTGGGAGGGGAAAGAGAGACGGCTTCTCTGCAGAAGAAATTGTCAGGAGTGTTTTGAGCCTGAGATAAACTAAGGCCATCTATTTGTGGCCAGGAGCATACCTAGTTGATTAATATCCAAACCTATAGAAATACAGACTTCCCAGAACCTCACCAACCAGCTGTCCAGATGGTATGGAAGGCGCTGGAGCTCCAGATCAGTACTTACTCTGGAGATGAGAGCGGAAAAGCATCGACATGAAGTAGCTCCGGGGCTTGACGCAACCTGGCCATGGCAGGAAGTCTCGCTTCTGAATGCCAGTTACAAGTAGGGACAGTGGAAGAAGGGGTACAACATGCAATATAGTAACTTACATTTCTAATTAAAAGTCTTATTAGGTTTTATGTTTTAGGGAAACACTTCTGTGCTAAGGAAAGGCTAGAAGGATGAGTCTTAATTGATCTGAATGGACCTCCTCCTGGTTGGGGAGCCCTTGGCCATTGTGAGCCAGTGGATGGGCTTTTGTACCAAGCTGGTCTAGATGCTTTTAGCTAAAGTTCCAGATGATTATGGAGGTAAATCAGGAGAGGTTTCCAATACATCTTAGGATTAATTTATTCATCCATAAACACTTATCAAGTGTTTTTGATGAATCAGGCAGGACTGTAGAGAACACGGAAACGGATATGGTGGAAGGGGTTATAGAAACAAAGAAAAAATAGTCTTTTTCCCCAGGAATCTGACAGTTGAGTGGTGGAGACAGACAAGAAAACCAGCACCAATTTATGGGGTGCTTCCATAGACATATGTGAGAGTTATTATAGTATCCATGAGTCAGGGCACCTAACACCACTTAGGGGTGAGAAAGTCAAGTCCAAGAAAGCCCCCTAAAGGAGGCCTTGCATTATGTCATGAGAGATTTGCAGCTGTGCAGGCTGATGTGGAGAGCACCCAGGCAGAGGGAGCTGTGTGTGCACAGGAGAAAATAAGGCAAAGTGGCCCCACAGTCCTACATGCGCATCGTGAAGAGCGGGAACCAGCCAGCTGGTCACCCAGCTCCTTTGTACTCTTTGTTGTAAAGCCTCAAGAACCCCAAGCCAGGGTGTTTGTTTCAATATGAAGTCAGAATCCCTGATTCTAGAGCCTCATCGGGGATTCTGTGCATAATTTCATATTAATACCACCTGGACAGCAGATGTCCCTTTTGTGAAATTAGAATTGCCAAGGAGGAAAGGAGCAAATATTTTGTAAAGAGTCACTATGTTCCAGTCAGAGGGCTAGGTGATCTTTGGTTCTGGGGTGTGGGGGTGGGTGTAGTTCTTTATGTCTTTCTTTCATCGTTGCACTTCCCAGCAGCTCTCTCACCAGACTGCAGCTGCTAGCTAGCCTTAATCAATCACTGAGCAGCATTTTCTTTTAAAAAGGGATGAGTTGTGACTTGTTTTCTCCTGGGCTTCTATTTGCATTTAGATGCATCTTCCTCTGTGAGAAGCCTTCCCTAAATCCTAATGCTACATTGTATTTCAATAAGTGACCTGCCTCACAGCCCTACTCCCAGCTGCCATTCAGCCTTTAGGGACTCTTACAATTATTTCCATCCGTGTGGTGGCTCACCACCTTAAGTGAAAAGCTAAACAATTAATGTCCCATCTCACGGTGGCGGCAGGCTGGCCTTCCTGGGATGCCATTAAGAATCGTCTTGGAGAAGGCTGTGCAAAATGGCTGCTCAGACTGAACTTTAACTAATTATTCAATCAACGATTTGGCAGGTCAGTCAATGGGAAAGAATGTACCATCGGCTGAAATTGATCACACTTCATTTCCCATCAATTGTCAAGCCAAATTGTGGATAAAGTCATAAGTAAAGGATCATTGCCCATCATTCTT
The DNA here is from genome assembly GCF_022682495.2 of Desmodus rotundus. Lineage (NCBI taxonomy): Eukaryota > Metazoa > Chordata > Mammalia > Chiroptera > Phyllostomidae > Desmodus > Desmodus rotundus. Next base: position 54,920,855 of record NC_071389.1, read on the forward strand.
GGGACCCGCTTTCCCTATCTTTTCCACTTCCTTAGACCCCAGACTGATCAATAAAAAGCAAGTATTTTGTTCTTGCAGAGAGAGCCCATATAAAATGTTTACCACCTTCAGAGATGCAAGGGGAGGCAAGAGTATTTTCTATTTCATAATTGATGCGGCTGCAACCATATAATCCCCTAACCTTGTCGAGCAGCTCGGATATGGAAGTTGGTTTTTAAATCCCATGATCCATTATGCATCACTTACTTCCACATCTATTACCATTCCATCAGCCAAATGACAGGATTCCCCATCAGGGCCTCTGAATGTGTAGGGCCCTTCAACTTTATGCCTGTGGATAGGCATGTGGAACTTCACACATGGGTGATTTACAGGCAATTAGTGGGAGGCAATGGCAGATTTAGTGTAGCTTTTCTGCAAGTTATGAATAAAGGATGTGGGGAGGCAGACCCCCCCCCCAAAAAAAAGGCTTGGAAAGATCTAAGTGATGAATTTTGTGACTTTAACCACTGTCCTCTTGCAGGATGTTGTAAAACGGAGTGTGTTCTTGATAAGTTGACTGGCAGCCTCTAAAATCCACTGCTGGACCAGGTTGGTAGAGACCTACTGGGTAGGCCGGCAGGTCCTGGAGAAAGCGGAGATCCCCCGACTCCAATTTATATACATGCTTCCTCACCCCCGCTGCACCCCCAAACCAACTCACCTCCTTCCTCATACCCTGGGGCCTGACAGACCCTTAAGCAGAGATCTGGACCTCAGACATCAGGATACAGCCAGAGTGGAATTTTCTGAGAAACATAGCCATATACAAAAATTATCACATTTTCCTCACAATTAGTTGTGAGGAAATAAAGAGTGGAGTTTTTAAATCTTTAAATCTTTAAATTTTATCACATAGGAAATGAAAGTGACCTCCCTAATGTGGCACAGCTATTTCATGACAAAGCTGCGTTTTGATGCAAGATCTTTAGTGCAAGATATTTTTTCCCTAAACTGTATTTCCTTAATTGGCTGATTTCAGTTTACCAGTTTTCTCATACATGGACACATCCTTTGTTATCTTGTTTACTCAACAAAAATTTACTGGGAGCTCGCTATGAGCAATGTACTTCCCATTTGTACCCTGGAGGAGCTCACCATCTAGGGAGGGAGACAGACCAGCAGGTGAGCAACGCGGTACAATGTCGTGGGCGTTAGGGAAGTGGCAGGACGTGGGCGCTTTGGGAGTGTGGAGGATGAGTGCCGACTTCCACCTCTGGGGTGGTCTAGCAAAGTCTTCCCTAAGGAAATGACTTAAGGCCTCAAGGACAAGCAGGAGTGAGTGAACCAGGCTGAAAGGACTTTTGGGGCAGAGGGAACAGCTTATGCAAAGCCCCAGAGGCAAGACAGAACTTAACAGGCAGATGGTTGGAGTTTAGAATACAAGGTGGAAAGAAGAGGTGGGCTGGAAAGCTTCCTTGGCTTATTCATGGAGGATCTTGTAAGCCTGAAAGTGACTATCTCTGTAGCCAGGTTTCTCCTCCTATTCCTCCTCCTCCTCTTCCTCCTCTTTCTCTTCTTCCCCTCTGGGAGGAAGGAGATCTGGTAATCATCAAGAAGCTGTTAGAGTGGCTACAGCAGAAGTAATGTTTCTGCTTCAAAGTACACAGTTAGAGATCGCAAAAACACAAACGCTCCCAACCCCTCCGAAAAAGACTGTGAGCTAAGTGATTTGATCAGGATCTCTTGCTGCTGGTCAGGGAAGGAGCTAAGAGCTGAGGCCAGGCTCCCGGCCCAGCTGCTTTCACGGTGGTATTTAATACTGCCTTTGACTTCTTTGTATGCCCGTCTTTTCACTCAAAACAAAAACGAAAACAAAACTAAACAAACCTCACTGGGATGCACACTTTTTAAACTTACATTATTTTCTTTATCAAATGTCTCATATTGAAGAAAACATCACCATTCTCAAGTCTTTAAACTGTCCTCCATCCACAAAAGGGATTTGGGATATTGCACAACAATTAGGATCTCCAACAAATTCTCAAATATTCCTTTTTTAATTGAGTGAAAGTAATATACTCACAATTATTTCAAAAACAATACGGTAAGCCTTAGTATTAAAACCCCTTAGTTCTGACTGACGTGAACGATTCAAACGGAAGGAGAATTAGCAATGACGTCAGTGAGCATGAGGGCGGCAATCCTGGTCCAAGCTGGGGAACCAGGAAGGGGCGTAAAGAATGTGGGAGTGATGAGAACCTCTCCACTGCCTCCTGAGCAGTAAACCCGGGGCACTTGTAGTGAGAGCCTTTCTTTAAGTCCACGATGCCAATTTCTATTTCCTTCAGCATCAGAATGCCAATGAAGTACCACAGGGGGTGTTTCCACAGATGTTAAAATGCCAGAGAGTGTCAGTCTCTGTTCACTGGAGAACAGAGGGGCGGCTACCCCGCTGGTATGGCACCAGGGGTGCAGATACAGATGCCTTCAGGGGCCAGGCCAGAGCCCTAAATGTGCAACGCTGGCCTGGTGAACACCGAGGGCACGTGGCAAATGCCCTCTGCACATAGCAGCTCCACAGGACTGGGATCTCGGGGAAATGAGGAGCCGCTGACCCAGGTCCGCTAAGTTTTCAAGAAAAACTAAAATCCTGGGTTTTGTGTGTTTCTTTTATATGGTTAAATTAGAAAGTTTCTGATTTTGAAATGGTGCAACCCCTGGTTCATATCCGTGTTTACTAGGAAGGAAAGTGATTGTTTACTGTATAGTATTGAACGTTTCTACCTGGGAACTTTCAATATTATGGAAAGAGGTCAGTATGAGATAAGAAAAGCAGGAAAACAAGGAAATCACGTAACAGATGAATGTGGCATTTCCCCAGGGAGCTAGAGGCAGGGGCTACGGGAGAACTTGGGGGGCCTCTACCCAGCTCCTTGGCCCTGTTGACGGGACAATTGATTCCTTGAAACCACATCAAATCCCTTCAGTTTCTGGGAAGGAAAAAATGTCATCTCTGCTTAAACTATTCCATTATAAAGCAATGACATCCTCTGAATGACAGAACAGGGGGAGAATATACCTGGATCTTCCCAAATGTGATTTGTTAGAGGCAGAAGTATTAAAATGTTCCCCATAGCTCGATGTCATGGAACAGTGAAAAATACATCCTTTCTCTACACAGTTATGTGTGAAAGGAGAAAGAGGTCCTCTCTTTGCCAGCTGAGTGAAGCCACAGTGGTAGCATTCTATGTCATCACCACCAAAGTGCCCCAGAGCACAGGTGACATGGGCAGGAGAACGCCCTTCAGTTCAGTGAAGACTGGCCTGGCCAGGTCTGCTTTGGCTGCTGTGTTCATCTTACTGTGGCACGTGGAGCTCACACCCCCGTGAGTTCTCACTCAGGTAGATGCATCTTCCTGGGTAAAGGGGAGCAGAGAACTAGAGGCAGAAGATTCCCACATTGTCCAAAGCACCATCTCCATTCTCTGCTCCAGGTTAATCCTAAAGCCTGGCCTGGAAGGGCTTCTGCGTTCTTTATAATTAGCCAGTGTTACTCCCAAGTCCTTTGTTCACAGTGAACTGAGGAGTAGAAGGGTTGCTGAAAGTTCTTGCCCAGTTGCAATTGTAATATTTAGGAGGTTAGTTCCTTTTGCTAGAAAACCCACCTTGGACGTACCTGCAGCCTTGACACATGTTTTGGGGGGTTTTTTAAAAGATTTTATTTATTTATTTTTAGAGAGAGGTGAAGGGAAGGAGAAAGAGGGGGAGGGAAATATCAATGTGTGGTTGCCTCTCACATGCCCCCTGCTAGGGACCTGGCCCACAACCCAGGCATGTGCCCTGACTGGGAATCAAACCGGTGACCATTTGGTTCATAGCCCACACTCAATCCACTGAACCACCCCAGCCAGGGCGGCACACATTTTTTAACAATGTGCTTGTCACATATACAGTTTTCCATTTTTGCTCATAATTATGGGGATGTAGGAGTGTCTCATGTTTCATTTCCCTCCTCCAGATCCCTGTCTTAGACTTTACACTGGCCTGAAAATGAAAAGGTCTGGGAATCGGAGCACCGACATCAGGCTATGGTGTGAACATGGCAGTTAGGAAAAACACCCCTCAGTTTGCATTTATACTGTCAAAACATTGCAAGAATTGAGACAAGTATCTGCATTATTTTGCTGATAAAGGAAACTTTAATTGTACTAATAACATTGAATACAAGGCTTTAGGAATAACTTTGAAATGTCAATTGGGGATGGTTTTTTCAACGCGGTGTAATCCTTATGATCCATGTAAAGATGACCAGTGTGCCAGGGAGGGCGTTCTCGTGTTTAATTGGTATTTTGAAGTGCCTGGAGTGTGGTTTTAAGGCTGTGGAGTTGCACTCGTGAGGCAGTCCTGAGGAATTTTCATCTTCTTTCCCATTACAGCTCTACACTTTGGGGGAGAGGGGCACTGGGTTTACGCCATGCCTCTTACTGAATGTGTCAGTAACAAACTACCCCAAACTTAGTATGAAACCACAAGACACATTTATTATTATTAATAGTAATTATTATTATTATTGTCACCACCACCATTATCATCATCATCATCTTCTCTCAGTTCTGAGGATTGATTAGACCCAGTTGGGCAGATCTCCACTGAAGTCCATCATACGATTCATACCACTTCAGTCAGAGTCCGTGGCTAGAATCGTTAAAGGCTCTGTCACATCTATTGCGGCCGATGCTAGCTGTTAACTGGGACCTCAGGAGGTACTGTCGGGCAGAACACCTACAAATGGCCTCTTCGTGTTACCTGGACTTCCTCACAGCATGGCCACTGAGTTCCAGGGTCAAGCATCCCAGTACAAAGAGTCAGGCAGAAGCCATCCAGTCATTTCTGATACGGCCTCTGGAGTCACTCGGGGATCCATCCCAGTGTGTTCCATTCATCAGAGGAGAGGCAGTAAGGTCAGCTCATAGGGCAATCAGACTGTACCTCATGATAGGAGGAATGTCAAAGAATTTTGAGGAATGAAAAAAACCTGCAAATCAGTCTTTTAAAAAAGTAGTCAGACCAGCCTCCTTTTTAAAAAGTGGTTATACCTTTCCTCCATCCCCTTTTACCCACCCATGTCTGAAGGGAAAACAACCCAGGTAAGTTACCAGAATTCAACAAACCAAATTGGCTGGGGCTGGAGAAGGTTGCTTTTTTCTTTTCCCAGATGAAGTTATCTGTGAAACGAGGTTGACAGTTCCTCTTTTAGAAGCCTCTGGAATTAGCAAACGATTCTCCAGGAGGACAGGCACGACTCCTGAGTAGCAATGGCTTCATCACATTTTGGGGCTGCCATGCCCACAGTCAGGCTGCGATGTGTAAGTCCCCTCACAGGCTCCTTAAGCCCAGCAGTAGGCAAGACCCACTGTTTGAGAACATGCATTGTTCACACGAGCCTTTGTCTCGGATAATAGCTCCTGCTCGTCAATGTGATGCATTGCACTCTGATTTTCTACTTCTGTCTTTCTTTTGGGATATTCCTTTCTCCTCTCTGATTGCTTTTTCTTCTTAGACCATTACTCTAGTTGATAGTGCTAGGTTATCATTGGCTTCAATCTCCCTCTCCAATAAGCCTGTGATTAATACTAATCTTCTTCATGGGACACATTTTATAGGATGCACAGCGCAAACCACTCTGCAAATCTGCGCTTTATATGGGCTGACAATTTACAAGGTTGCACCTCACACTCATCTCAGGAAGCTTAAGGGGAAATTTGAGAACCATGTAATCAGACTCTCTAATAAGCAGAAACGCCTTTCATATACAGATGCCGTCAAGCCATTTAGCAATCTGTGCTATGCCCCTATTTGTCCTCTAAAATTTTTTTCCAGCCAATCAAATACTGGGTCTGAATTTTTAGATCAGCGCTGTTTGGGATGTGGCCAGTTCCCACAAGGCCAGCATACATTTCTCCCTTCTAAGGAGAGTGATATTTTAATTACTCTAATGAAAGCTTTCACTAACAATCCATTCCATAAAAAACAGAAAATTAAGGTGGTTGCAAACACCTCGCTGAAGCAGAAGCCTTGGTTGGTAATATAAATGCACCTTTCCTAGGGAAACTGAGCTCCTGAGGGACTTACAGACATGGCATATTACCCTTGCCATTTGACACATGGCTGGGTTGACATGTTATTTTTCCAGACCCAAGAAAGTGTTTTCTGAACAGTTTTGATTCCTCATGTGAAGTTTGTACCACTAAACTATGTAAGTTAAAGAAGCCAATGCAATATGGTATTTTCTTGCAACTGTGTTAGACCCAGTGTGTTCTTCAAATGAATGCTTGCATCCCGAAAAGAAAGGCACTTATCAGACTCAAAGCTTTTGAGCAACATGAGCTAGATGTATGATTTGTTAATGAGTTTACATGAAACTCGGAGAAGGAGGCTTCTGTCTCTCCTACCTCAGTGTGTTCACACAGTGCACCAGTAAAATGAATAGTTATGAAAATTGGGCTTGATTGGTGTTTTAACTTTAAAATTCAGACCCAGTTATATGTATTGAAGAAAATGAATATGTAAAAACTTGGTCCTTTGGTGTAGTTAAATTTCACTCCCAGTCTTGTTCCCACATCTGAATGTGGGACACTCCCCTGGATTGGCCCTTTTCGAAAAAATAATATCTCAGAACCCTTCTGTTTTTCTTTCTCTAGCATCTGTGTTCTTTTCTGAATAATTATTTCTTGGGAAATTAGGAATCGTGGGTTGAATTGTGTTCTGCCAAATGATGTATGTTGAAGTTTTACTCATCATTACCTCAGAATATAATTTTACTTGCAGATAGAGCCTTTAAAAGGTAATTAAGTTAAAATCAGGTCTTTAGGGTGGCCCTAATTCAATATGAATGATGTCTTTACCAGAAGAGATTAGGACACAGACAACACAGGACAGGAGACAGCGCGGGAGGACACTGAGGAGGCAGATGTCTGCAGCAAGGAGAGAGGCCTCGGGAGAAAGCAAACCTGCTGACACCTCGTTCTTGGGCTTCCAGCCTCCACAATTGAGAGAAAATACATTTCTGTTGTTAAGCCACCCACTCTGTGGTATTTTGTTATAGCAGCCTCAGCGAATGAATATATTAGAAGTTTTTTTCTGCATATAACAGGAACTCATTTTCCTGGGTAACTAACTACAAGCACCTTGCACATTTCTAGGTACAGCTCTGAGCAAGGCAACAGTAGCCTGGTCTCCATTCCAGAGTGTGAAAGATAAACAAAGCTGGACACTAGTTAAAATGATAAGGATGGATTTGTATCAGCAATACACAGATTCAGTAGGGAAACAATAAGGAAAGGAGTCCAACGTGAACTGAACTCAAGTGCAATTTGTGCAGAGGTGACCAGGGATTTCAAAGAGAGTATGAGGGAGGGGAATGAGCGGAGCTCAGCAGCATCAGGGAACTTAACAATTACAAAACTGTGGAAGTGCAGGTTGGTCCTTGAGAAACCCATCTGGGCTTGTTCACTAGCATTTTTCAAAGTCCTTCCACAGAGACCGGGAGACAGCGCCCTGTCTTCAGGTGTTGGCTGGAACAAACAGGAAAGCCTTGAGTTTTCTCAGGCGGGCGCTTTAAGGGGAGCTAAGGTCAACCTAGGAACACAGCCCTGGGCTATGCTAGTGTTTGCTCAAGTCTTCACAGGCCAAGGTTCACAGGCCTAGTAGAGAAGAAGGTTCAGAGGAGCCTGCTAGAGTTTAATCAGGCAATCTTTATTAAGGGCCATCGGAGTCAGGCAGAAACTGTACCCTGACAAATGCCGTTTAAGCCCTTCTGGTACTCAGAGGCATGGAAAGGAACCAGAGGCTTGTGTTGACATAGCAGCATTCAGTAATGGAATCCAGAGCCACTCTGAATTGTGGAATAACATGGATCTGGGAGGAAACTCCACAAAACCATACCTGAAATCTGGGGCAGGCTCAGAAATCACGGCAGGGAAGGAGACAGGAGCCTGCAAAGTTAGAGTGGAGGGTTGGCATTTTTTTCTCTACCCGCTGCACTTTATTATGATGTGTTTACACAACACTGGCAGAGAAGCAGGAGGCTGAGCGTGAGACTGGGGCGAAACTGGGCCATTGCAGAAACAACTAGACGAGCCTGAGCTACAAAGTGGGTAGAACAGTTTACAGAAGGGGAAGTGACTTGGGTGCCATAGGCGGCTGTCCTGTGCTAATGCTGGCTGAGTGCAGCCCATTCAGATAAGGGGTCACTGCCAGGGCAACCATTCCAAGACAGCCCAGGCAGCAAGCTGCAGCCCAGCACAAGGCTGGGGCGGGGAGGGCCCCATGGCTCATGTGGGCTTGAAAGCTCAGGGGCTTCTCAGAAGCCATGTCACGATTCTGACACCACACACCAGACTGGACCAGCTCCCCACCAGAAATATTCTTATAACACCCTGTGCTTTTCTTTCCTAGCATTTATTACAGTTTGTAATTACATAGTTGTGCAATTATTAGATTAGCGTATGTCTTCCCAACTAAACTATATGTTTCATAAAGGCACAAACAGTGACTGTTTCACTTTTCATTGAAGTCTCAGTATTTAACATGGTCCCTGGCAAGAGCTGGCACTCAGGAAATACTTGTTGAATGGATAAATAAATCGATTTATGCTGATGCTTTCAAGCTGTCAGAGCCTCACTTCCTTACGAACATGGTGCAATGCATGGAAGGTCAAGGACGGAACGTGGTATCCTCCCAGGGGCCAGCTAACAAGACTGTGTCCTCAGATGGCCCCGGGGTCTCAAACGGCAGGTGCATCAATGTGAATTGGGAGAGCATTTTGCCTCTGAAAGGCCAATGAAGGTCTCAGTGCCTTAGCCAGATCCTTGGATTTCAGAAAAGACTTTGACAGATGAGGCAGAAAACCCTCTGCAAAGAAAAAATGGGCAGTGGACCTGCCTGAGGAAGCCAGTCCAGGATAGGATCTTTGTCTAAAAAGTCTACAGTCCTCGCAAACAGAAGGATATACCACACAGACCTCCAGGCTTGGAGTGATAAAGCAAACAAGGACCATCACTGTCCATGAAGCATCAGATCCCCTGCTGCCCAGTGCAGGAAGTCAGAGAAGCTTCCTGTCCCCTGATTCCATCTGCTGTGATCCACCTTTCTCTGCTACCCAAATACTGGCCAGGTCATCTCCCAGGCCCTCGGCCTCTGCCCCTTCTAACTTCTTCTGTATCTACCTCTGGTCCCCTTTTCTCTGTGGATTCCATTTGTCCTAGGCATAAACATCATAGGCATTAAAATGTGCTAGAAAAATCCAATCAATTCTGAAACATTCTCTCTCTCTCTCTCTCTCTCTCTCTCTCTCTCTCTCTATTTCTCTCTCCCTCTCTTTCTGCCTCTCTCTTTCTCTCTCTCCCCTCCCCTTTCCTCCCTCTCCCCCTGCTCTGTCTCTCTTGTTTACACACACCACCACTCAAGCACACACACCCACCCTTGTCCCACTCCAAGGACACTAAATTCTAGGCAATTCTACCTGACACAGTTACTCCTTTGGCTCAAGGAATTAAAGACATAACAATTAAACCATTCCCATACCTGGACACAATTTACTTGGTGAGAGTCAGTTTTCTCTGGGTACCTGGAATAATCTTGGGAAAAAATAGTCAGGGAGTAGATGGATTTTTGATCAGACATGTGGTTAAGGAAGGTCTGGAACACGGGGTGCTTCTGTAGCCACGGTGACATCCTTGCGTGGCCAGAAAGCAGGCAGCCGTGATGCGCTGATTATGTAGTAGGGTGAGAAATGTGTTGGTCATGTGGAGGTGATGGGAGGAAGAGAAGAGAGAAGAGGCCAAAAGAGGACAGCCAGTTCACAGCTCCACCCACTGTGCCAAAGTCACCAGCCCTACTCCAGGCATCCCTCGCTTAGGCTGCCCCTCCCCCCACAGGCAGTCTCATCCTTTCTGATTGCAGAGCCCCCACCTGCCAAGACCACATGGCCCAAAGGCCTGACGCCCCTCCCTCTAAATACAGGTGGATGAGTTCATTGTCCTCTCACAGAGCTTATTTCCTTAGGGAGGCCAGCACTTGTCTAAACTACTGTCAGGAAAGAATATTATTACCCCTCAGATTTTCTGTGAAGATGCAGCATTGCATCATGGGAAGGGAAGTGGGCCTGGGTTTTAACCAGAATTTTAGTCCCTTGTTGGCACTGAGGCACTGTGTGAACTTGAGCAAGTTCCATCTCCTCCCAGGGCTGATCTTTCTTTCATGTGAATGTCATGCCACCTTTGGCTTGTTTGCTGCCAATTTTGTGGGGAAAAGCATCCTGGGAAGTGTGATTAAAAAAGAGACTCCTGGCCTCCTAGCCATGGGAGGGACCCTTGTGCTCAGACCCCATGCACACTTTGGATCGGCCTTGACTCCTCTGGTGTTAATTTCCTCCTCTTCCCTGCCTGCCCTGCTGTCTCTGTATACGGGCACAGCATGGCCGATTGCATTTAAAACTGCTTTCTAAAAGGCACATGCATGCAGCCTGCCTGGGCTGCCTGTGGGTGGAGCTGGGACTGAGTCATCTCAGAGGCCTAATTCCAGCCTTGGCACAGGCTTGCAGAGGTGTCACTGAGAATGGTTTTGAAGGCTAACCTCAGTGACTCTCCAGGGCAAAAGGAACACAGCCCTGGCTCCTGTGCCAAGGAGCAGCATAAGAGCCAGGCCTCTTCAAAGTCAGCAGAGAGGGGACAGCAGGTATCAACCTCTGCCTATGCTTTATTTACTTACCAGTTTAGTGTTGATCTCCTCAGCTTGTGTGTAGCCCCCACAATGGCAGTGATTCTGTCCTGTTAGCTCCTCTGGTAACCTTAGCATGCAGAACAGTACCTGGAACACAGTAAACTACTAAGAAATAGATTTTGAATGAATGAATGAATGAATGAGATGGTGCAGAACACATTCTTGCAGTCTGGACCTCCCCCTAAACCGATCAAAGACAAGGCAAGCAGAGGTCCCAGGAGGGACACAGTGATTTCTGCCATGAGCTGCCCAAGACCCCTGCTCACATGTGAATGTTCTCACAGGTCATGGAGGGAGCTGGGGAAGAGCAGTGCTGACAAGGAGTGCCTGCACCTCCAGTCCAAGGAGAGAAAGCTATGCAGGTTAATGACAGAGGAGAGCAGCAGGGTGCCAGCGGCACCGTGCCAGCAGGTCCTTTCACAGTTCTATATCGTAATTAGTTCTAAAAAATATTCCCTGACTGTTAATTACTTACAATAAAAATAAGTGTTGTCCTTTATACTGAAGATGAATTGAAATGTGTTAAGGTTTCTTTATACTTGGATGTGGGTTTATGACCCAATCTCAGAGGACCTACACTTGGGAGCAAGAGTAAAGGTCTACTTTAGTTTCTCATTGTCCTCTTCCAATGGCTGGAAGGGTAAGCTTGAGCGATCATTTATTGAGTGTCAAATACTGAGCTAAGCTCCATGGCTAAGACATCATCCTCCAGGCATTTGTAGTCTAGCAAGGGACCCTGACAAATACATCACAGTTGTAAATAGTGGCAATTTGCAGTAATTCAGATGCGAGATTATAGAGAGCTGAACTGGGGCGTTCAGAGTAGGAATGGAGAGAAGTGGACAGAGTTGAGAGAAACTGAGGATGAAGGACAAGAAAACCATGCTTCTTGGTTTGAGGTAGAGAAGAACAGGGAGAGCATAAGGGTGACTCCCAGGCTCTGCACTTCGGCAGCTGGGTGGGGATGGAGGCTTCACCCATGAGAGGAAGAGTGGCAGACAGGGGAGACTGACGATGAGTTCAGCTCCAGATGTGCTGAGGGTAAAGGTGCTATGTGCCATCCAACAGGAAAAGTCCATCAGGAAGTGGAATACCTTAAAGAGTAGGGGAGTTTCACTGTTTAATATATTTAAACTCCAATAATGTTCTAGAGAGACAGGTTCTCCTGCATTTGAGGACTGATGTACAGTCCCGGCATCCTTCCTAAGAAAGTCTGATTTTTGAAACAAACATCGCATCAGCCATGAGTGCAGTGGAAAAGGAGTTGGGTCAGACCAGTGGGGAATGTGGTCTGTCAGGCTCTGTATTTACCATGCCTTCCTTCTGCGACCCCTGCCCTGGCCGCCTGTATTGTCAGCTTTGAAGGCTACTAAGTCCTTCTCCCTCAAATTATTTAACTCTCCCATAGCCTCTCAAGACAAATCCTGGGTATCTCAGACACCTCAGGCATGTCCAGGAATAAGCACAAAAGACAGTAGTGTCCACTTCTGCTCAACCTAACCAGAGCCATTCACTAAGTCTCATGACTTCAAAGCTGAAACAAACTTTCTCATAAATTAGGTCCCCTACTCACAGGGCGAGCAATTTTATTGGAAGTCAGAGAAATAACCAGAGCCTTGTTATCTTGTGATTAGAATGGAAGCTGGAGGAAAACAGCGTAGTCCTCTGAGAAAATCATGAGGAACAGGAATAATGAAACCTAATTCCTACAGCTTTAGAAGTTCATAGATTAATTCATTCCACCAACAAATACATATTCTGTATTTAAGCCACTTTGTGGGACACAAATATCAGTAAAAAATGAGATATGAAGAGTCACTCTTTAGGAGACTTTCCTCCGTAGGTCACAGGGCATTGGGAAAGATCTTTGAGCATGACTGATGTGACCAGAACTGTGCTTTAGTTCCTGCACTCCGGCCACTTAGTAAAATTAGTGGACAAAAAAGGAAGTTTCCTGGCTGCCTGGTGTAATAATTACAGTTATACTGCCTGCTTCATAAACAGATCCAAAATATGTGTAATTGGTCTTGTGCACATTGTCAAAAAGTGATAGTCCCGAATAGCTCTCACCCAAACAATGGTCCAGGGACTTGGTCTCCTTCCATTCTTTGGCCCTGCCATCTTTGACACATGGCTTCCAACTTCATTGTACCATATATGCCAAGGCCTCCAAAGGGGAAAGAGAGTGGAGAAGGCACCTGTTTCTTAGTCTTCAGTGGCATCTGTTGCATTGGGAGGCACATGGCTCCCCCTGGAGGACTGGGGATGAGGAATGTAGTCCCTGATTGAGCAGCCTGCACTATGGAAGGGAAGCAGGAGTTGTGGTGGACAGTCTATTAACACCTGAGTGAGGAAAGAAACGCTTATTTACCTTTCAGCAATAACTTTTCAATATAGTCTAGCACCTCATTTTGAAGCATGGTTAAGGAATGAATTTGAGGAGCAAATGAGGCTTAAAATAACATAAAAGCACAGTCCCTTTTAGCACAAACTCGTATTTGTCTAAATTATTTTTGAAGGTTCCAAATTGATTTTATACTTCCTTACCTAAGTGAACAAAGCTTAACTTAATCTAAGCTTTTCTTGAGGACTTAGGATCCCCATTATGAATGTCACTTATTATAACGCAGTGTGTTGTGGACTGATGGCTTTTGAGCGGTGTGGAAAGGTTTGCTCCTGCACTGAATGCCTCCAGAATGCTAGGCTGTTCTGCAAAATTTCCTCTCGATCTTTTCTGGTCTCCTAAAAAATTTTATAGTCACTGTGTCATCTCAGTGCCTCTAATTTTTGTTTTCTAATGTTTCTGTGTTTTCCTGCCATTTTTTTCTCCTGGTGCTTCCCCTCTTTACGCTTTCTTTTGTATTTTTGACTCTCTGATCATCTTTTATTTGCAATCCTTCCTCTTCAACTCTGTTATGCCTGTTAGGGCAAAAGAGCGTGAACACACTTGGGAGAGGGATTAACTTAGGTATCAACACAGGCTGCGTCTTAGAAACTTGATGACCTTGAGCAATTTAACATGCAACCCCAGTTTCCTCAAATATGAACCAACACTGTAATACAGACTTTACTGGTTTACTTGAGAGTTAACTAAGATAATAATAATAGTATAACACATTTCTCTGTAAAAATTGGTAGCCATTATTATTTTCATTTTGGCACTTAAGAAACCTGGTTTTTATGGGCACCCTTAATAGAAATGAAAACAATCCACAGAACTCCAGGAGTGAAAACCCATCAACGGATGTAGGAAGAGCCCAAATATGGGAGACATTTCCATGCAGTGGGTGACTGAAGCCATGATTAAGGATTCCTGAGAGTCTCCGAGGAATATGGATTAACTAACGTGGTTGAGCACGATCTAAAGAAAACAATCTCATACAGATGAACGAAGCCAAAAGAGGAGTACCAAGAGAACAAGAAGACTGGGTAAAAATCTTCCCAGTCTCTAAAAAAAAGAAGAAACTTTCTAAACCCTGAAGCTATCAATCCTTTCTGCCTCCATCCACTCCCAGGTTTCTTGAACGAGCTGGGACACCTGTCTCGTCTTGCTAGAGATCAGCTTCCTTGCATTTTAGAATGCCTCTCTGAGTTTGAGTGGAGCCAGAGAAGTAAAGGCAGTTGTGTATTGGGCAGGCTGCCCAAGAGGTTCCACAAAGACAGTAGATACTTAATAACTATGTGTGAAAAAAATAAAACAGAAAAAGAAGAAAATAGGTGATTTTTCACTAATGCAGAGTAAGTCATTCTGTGGCCCAGAGGAGACATCATGTTTAGCAGACTAAAGCAGGTGGCAAAGTACCTCCCCAGTCTGTACATCATGGCTGATGTCCACCAATGGTCAGCCAATGAGCAGACCGAGCCGGCACCGATAATTCTGTTCAAGCTTCGTGTATTATTTATTTAGCTAACGGCTGCCTCGCTGGTAGCTCATCACTATCATGTTTACTGAGCTTGGCAAAGTGAAAAATTATGATTTTGTTTACTCATGTGTTTCGAGCTGGGGTGCTGAGTTGTTATCCAGGCTGCTGATGACCAGTCTTTTATTCTCAGAGCTCCTAAAACAGGCAGTTCAATAAACAAACCATCGGCTTGAACCAAAGCGTCAACACTAACACAATCTGGTTATTTGCTACTTGGCAGCAGTCAGTGTCCAGAACCTCAGATAATGACTCATTTGGGAAACTTTTTTATGCTTAGATTATAAAGTGAATGAAACAAGGATTCGGCATAATCAGTTTAGTTTGTACTTCTCAGTCTTCTGTGAGAAAAATGAGTATTTGCCCCAAATTAAATGTCCTGTTTTGAATGAGTTTGTCTCTGGGTCTACACTTGGGTAAATCAAATGGAAATGGAAACCCGAAGAGAAAGCCTGGGCAAGGCTGTGGTTCTGGAATGGCCCTCACCTGCATGAACTCACTTAGTTACTTGTGCAGCAAATATTTAGCAAACACCTGTGTATTAGACCTTTGGGATATTTTGGTGACCTGTGTTTGGTGACCCCTTAGAGACATGAACCCAGTTCTTAAGAAGCTTGCCATTGTGTGAAGAAAAGAGACAATGAATCAATAACTGCAGATGGGATGAGAATTATAAAGGAAGAAACAGGATGCTGAGCTAGACTTGGGGGTTAGGGAAGGTTCTCTGAGGAAATGATGCTTTGAGTGAGCGTGAAGGAGTTACAAAAGTTAGAGATGGACAAAGGAGGAAGGGAAGGGAAACGTTGAATAGTATTGCTATCTCACAAAGTAGCACTGTAAAGGAGATATGTTGTTCTGGTTTACAACTGAGGAAACTCGGGTCCCAAGAAAAGCACGGGGAGGGCTCTGAGGCAGAGCCGTATGCATAGTGCCTCTTGGAGCTGCATGGGGCTCCAGAGTCAAGCCGTCAGTGTGACTGGAGTGTGGACACCCGCGACAGGGTGGCTGTGCAGGACTGGGCAAGGTATCGGGACCTGGTAAGCCACTGGAAAGACCTCATTCTCAAAGCAACAGGAAGCCACTTAGGGATACTAAGGAAAAGCATTTCCTAATTAGATGTACATTTTACAGAGACCATTCTACCTGGTGTGGAGAATAGATAGAGGTAGAGGTGAGAGGATGAGCCATGAGGCGTGACAGTGACTGGGTGAGAATGTCGGGTTGAACTGGGGGTGGGTCAGGGGGGAAAAATGTGCAGATGGGTAATAATGATCAAATTCAGCAGAGACAGAGGAGGTTGAGTTAGCAGGCTCAGTGAGTGATTGGACATAAAGGGAGAGGGGGAAACACTTTATTCAGGAGGGTTCTTGTAGTATCTGCAATAATTAAGCTATGATACTCATAATAGTTACTCCTTACTAAGTGTCTACCGTGGCCATTTTACAGACGAGAAAACTGAGGCTGAGAAAAGGAAAGTACCGACCAATAAATGACTGACCTGAAATTTCACCCCAAGTCCGACAACCCGAACAGTGCTTTTTCCACTTTAACACTACAAATTTAATGTTCTGTTCAGATACATTTTTTCTCATTTGGTCAACTGAAACATTAGCTTCCTCACCTCCCCCCCCTCCCAGTTAATTCAGCTCTATGTGAAACTTACAAATTCTCATAATTCTGTTGCCTTTGACCATCAGTTTTCAGTTGTCTTCCCAGATTTGGGCCATGCTGTATTTATTTTAGAGCCCCTTCAAATGTAGCAGAAGCCAAAGAAGCCAGTTTTGTGGAATTAGGCTTGTCTGGCAGCTTTAAATATCACCTCACTCTAATGAAAATGCATCTTTTTGTTTGTTTTAATGAGCGCAGGGGGCCTTTATATCCAATCTCCTCCTAGAGGAGGTAATTGCACCGGAGTGACCTTTGAAGGGAATCACATCAGGGAATTATTTGAGAGGCTGTGAGGTGAGCCAGAGTGTAACATCAACCATTGCGCTAGTACTGCAGAGAGACAGGCTCCGGAAACAGGTTTGCCTCACTGACAACTCCTCCGTGCCTGTTCAGGACAGAGAAAAATCACCTACTGCGTGCCAGGAAAGTAGTGCGTAGTAAGAGATTTCTTTATCTCTTGGGAACCCGCTATATGCCATGCGTATGTCGTGATCCCTGCCCTCATGGCACTCATGTTCTAGGGGTGGGGACAGACAACAAATAACAAATGGCCCCGCCGGGTGGCTCAGTTGGTTGGAGCATCATCTCAAATACCGAAAAGTTTTAGGTTCGATCCCCAGTGGGGCACATGCAGAAAAAAATCGATCAATGATTTTCTCTCACATCGATGTCTCTCTCCTACTTCCTCTCTTTCTAAAATCGATCAATATATCCTCAGCTGAGAATCAAAAATTAAAATAATAATGTGAATCTTAGAGATTACGATATGAAGAAAATAAACAGGACCATGACAGGTGATTAATTTGTGCCTCTCCTTCCTCATCTGATAAGTAAGAAAAGCGGTAGAACTTGCCTCTCAAAGCCGTTTCGGGACTAAGTTACATGGTGTCCGTGTTGTGCTTAGAACAGTGCCCGGCACATGAGTTGAACATTTTGTCGGTGTTATTAATGATTAATATCTTTGTCATATAATAAGTGAGGAAGGCCCATTTCAATTAGAGCAGTCAGGGAGAGCTTCCTGGAGGAGAAGTCTTTTAATCTGGGACCTGAGAGATGAGAAGGGGAGAAGCACGTAAATAACTGGGGAAGCAAAGACCAGAGACAAAAGAAAGGGCACCCAGTCTCTCCCAGGGGCAGGAAGGAGACTGGGGGTCAGTGGGCATGGAGATTGGAGAGTAGGGAGAGTTGAAGCAGGCAAGACTCCCACCAGGTGAAGAATTTGCATTTTATTCTCCAAGCAGGGTAGGGAAATGGCATTCTCTGCGGTTGAAAATCTCACTGCGGCAGCTGCGCAGAGAATGAGCCGTGAGGGTGAAAGCTGAGAGACCAGGAAGCGGCACTGGTGGGTAGGGACACTCCTGGGAGGCTGGGTGGCAGTGTTTTCATTTCTCAGAGCCGCCAGAACAAATAACCACAAACTCGGTGTCTTAAAACAACAGAAATTCATTCTCTTTCCATTCTGGAGGCTAGAAATCTGAAATTGAGGTTTTGGCAGAGACACACATGCTCCTTTAACATTCTTCCTTAAAGAATTCTACCTTACATCTCCCAGCTTCTGTTGGTTGCTTCAGTCCTCAGTGTCCCTTGGCCAGCAGGGGCATCACTCCAGGCTCTGCCCCCACCCCCCATGGTGTTCTCCCTGAGCGTCACTGTATCTCTGAGTCTCTTCTTAAAAGCACAATGGTGATTGGATTTAGGACCCATGCTGATCCTGTATGACCCCACTTGACTTTACATCTTAATTACATCTGCAAAAACCTTTTTTCCAAATACGGTCACAATCGGAGGTGCTGGGTTTAGGACTTCGACACACATTTTGAAGATAGAATACAAGTTAGCCCACAACAGGCAGGAGGGTACTGACTAGCCACACCTCTGAGGGGGTTTGCTGGCTGGAGAGAAGCCGCAGTAGCCCAACCTCTGGGACAAGAACAGCCCCCAGCCAGGCACAGAGACCTTCAGCATCTTCCCTGTCACAGGGGGTTTAGATGCTATATGGCTATTCCAAATAAGCTCATGCTGAGTGTGCATGTCAAGTAGGGAGGTTCCTTCTTCTTTGTCTGTCTCCACCGTACCACTTCCATTTGTAGGTTCCATCCTAAGGGCACTATTAACTCGTGGTTCCTCTTTGGTGAGTCCCCAGTGACTTTGAACAGTCCATGGACATAGATGGATTTTCCTAGGGATTTAGGAGTGAAGAAACCTGGGGTTTATCCCAGGTGCTGCCCTTAGCATGTGACCTTGAGCAAATCACATGACCTCCTGAGTTTCAGCTTCTTCTTTTTTTTTAAAATTACTTTATTGTTGTTCATTTACAGTTGTCTGCATTTTCTCCCCACCCCTCCCCCCAACCCCAGCCAAACCCACCTCCCTCCCTTGCTTCCACCCTCCCCCTTGGCTTTGTCCATGTGTCCTTATAGTAGTTCCTTCTTTTGAAAAATGAGAGTACTGGCCTGGTTTAGGGTTTCTCAACCTACAGAGTACATCAGAATCACCCGAGGAACTTGTTACAACACAGGTTGCTGGGACCCACCTCAGAACATTGGATTCAGAAGCTCTAGGATGGAGCCTGAGGATTTGCATTTCCAGCAAGTTCCTAGACTTCCTTGCTGCTGCTGGCCTGTGAACCATACTGTTAGAATTATTGGAAGAGAAAATCTCTAAGATTTCTGCTGGTAATGCTATTCTATAATTCCATGAAACTCATTTTAATATAATAAACTAGGTAAAGTGAATTTTCTAATTTGGGTTATCAAAAATCTGTTTATTTTTCCCAGCTTTATTGAGGTATAATTGACAAATAAAATTGAATATATTTAAAGTGTATAATATGATGATTTGATATACATACACATTGTGAAGAGATTACCACAATCAAGTTAATTAACACATTTATCGCTTCACATTATTACCGTGTGTGTGGTGAGAATGCTTAAGATCGATTCTCTTTTCAGGCTTCCCTGCTGCACATCAGACCCCCAGAACCTAGAGATTTTATAAGTGAGCGTGTGTACCCTCTGACCAACATCTGCCCTCCTCCCTCACCTCCAGCCCTGGAAACTACTGTTATACTCTCTTTCTATGAATTGAGGGTTTTTTAAAGATTTTTTTTTTTAGATTTTTTTTAAGTGAGAACATACAGTATTTGTCTTTCTCTATCTGGCTTATTTCACTTGGTATAATATCCTCCAGGTTTATCTAGCTTGTCTTACACTGCAGATGTCCTCATTTTTGTGCCTGGGTGCTATTTAATTGCATATATGTGGCACATTTTTATCCATTCATCCATAAGTGAACACTTAGATAGTTTCCATATCTTGGCTACTGTGGGAAATGCTGCGATGAACATGGGAGCAAAATCAGTATCTCTCCAAAATGCTGATTTTGTTTCCTTCTGATATATGTGCATAAGTCATATTGCTGGATTGTATAGTAAATCAGAATCTGATTTAAATATAAAATATGACCCAGCCATCACTCATTTTATTTTACTTGAGATGTAGCTCTCCTGACTTAAGGGTGTTCATTAAATGGCTCCTCCTTCTCTCTATGCTCCCTGGACCATAAACCCTGCTCCAGCTACTGGGTTCTGCACATACGAGTCACCAGCAGACCAACAGAATGCTGACCCAAAGTTCAAAAGGATTACCTACCCTTGCTGTGATTTATTTAGGGCACAGGTGGGATGATAATAGATGGAATTAGAAACCCAAAAACTAATGGCATAGATAAGCCCATGAAAAGATTCTCAACATTACTAGTCATTAGGAAACTGCAAATCAAAAGCACAGTGAGATACTTCTTTTCACCCCTTAGAATGGTTATAATCAAATGGAGACAATAATTGGTGTTGACAAGGATGTAAAGAAAATGGAACCCTATATATTGCAGGTGGGAGTGTAAAATGGTGTAGCCCCTTTGAAAGCAGTTTGGCAATTTCTCAAAATGTTAAACATAAAGTCATATGACCCAATAACTCTACTTCTAGGTATCTACCCAGGAGAAATGAAAGCACATGTCCACATAAAGCTTTGTATAAGAGTGTTCATAATACCTTTATTCATAGTAACCAAAAAATGGAAACAACCTAAATATCCATTAACTGGTGGATGGATAAACAAAATGAGATATATCCATTCAATGGGATATTATAACAATAAAACAGAACCAAGTGCTGATAGATGCTACAACATAGATGAACCTCAAAATCATTATGCCAAGTGAAAAAGACAGACCCAAAAGGCTGAATGATTATATTTATGCGAATGTCCAGAAAAGGCCGATCTGTAGAGACAAAAAGAGTGTCAGTGGTTGTCAAGGGCTGGGCGGGAGAGTGACTATATGGGCGGGGGTTTCTTTTCAGGATGAGAGAAATGTTCTAAAAACAGATTGTGGTGATGGCTACACAATTGTGTAAATGTACTCAAAGTGATTGAATTTACATTTAAAATGGGTGAATTTTATGGAATGTAAATTACATATCAATAAAATTATTGAAAACATTTGGAAAATAGAATGCAATTAAATAAATAAAAAGAAAACTTATGGGAATTCCTGGGCCTCTCTTTGAAAGTCACCTAGTGCTGAAGATGGTAATATGCCCGAGATTCCTTTAGGAAATATCAACCTAGTCACCCACACAGAAAAAATCAGAAACTGGTTACCAGCAGAATGGTGATACTTAAATACAATTAGCATATCTTTCACCCCTTTATGTGCCAGGCATTGTGGTAAGTTCTACATGCCTTTCCATTCATTCATTTATTCAAAAATATTTGTTGAACTCCTTCTTTGTGCTAGGCACCGTTCCTGGGGTGCAAGATGCAGTGTGAATTTGACAAAGGCCCTCCTTTCATGGAGCCTCTGTTCTAGTAAACAAGAAAGACAAACGTGTAAACACACAAGCCATCGTTAAGATTACTTAGGTAGTGATGCATGAGTTTAAAAAATAAACCTGGAGAGTGGATAAAGTGACAGGAGACAGCAAAGGAGGACAGTGTGGGGTAAAGGTCAGAGGAGGCCTATGTGGTAAACTGGAGGTAACACCTGAGGAGCTCAAAGGAGCAATTATGCAAAGATCAGGACAAGAGTGGCCTGGGCGGGAAACAGCTGATATGAATCACATCGGACAGCGGACAGTGGAGAAATGGAGAGCTCCGCCCAAGGCGTTGCTGGAGAGATGGACAGGATAGAAACTGCAGACCTTGAGGACCAGGGTAAAGAGTCTGATTCAGAGTCTGGTTCCTCATTCTCAGTTCAATAGGAAGCCACTGGAGGGCTTAAGTAGATGAGTGACACAATCGGATTTATATATTAGAGGACACCCCAGAAGCTCTGTGGAGACAGAAAGAAGAGAATAAGGGAAGCAAATTTGAGAGTTTGCAGCAAGAGCTAAAAAGAGATTCTGGTAGTTTAGATGAAAGTATGGCGGCAGGGATGTTGAAAAGTGGTAAGACTTGGGACATACATAGGAAGGTAGAGGCAAAAGAATTAGGTGATCTGTAGGGGGCAGAGAAAGGGAGGTATCAAGAATGATCCTTGAATCGGTCTTGAGCAACTGGGTGGAAGGTACGCCATTAATTGAAATGAGAAAACTTCCCTTTGAGGTTGGCTTTCAGAAATTCAGATTACAGAGGAAAACAATCGGGCTCAGAAAAATGAAGCCACTTGGCCCAAAATTATCCACGTAAGGGATAGAAGAAGCAAGTTCAAAGCCAGTGATTCCAAAGGCTGTATTTTAAACACTGCTCAGTACTGCCCCTGCTCAGGGAGCACTTTTGTCCTTAGCCAGCCAGTAGGCAGAAATCATGGCAGGTGGCATTGCACGGAGGGAGGCCTTCTTGGCAGTGAAGGCTGATGGGTGGGCTTGTCATTGAATAAGAGGGAAAGGAGCAGCTTAGAAGGGTAACATTTTTTTCTAGGGAATCACATTAAATAATCAGAGTTGCTTATACCCAGTGTCAAGCTAAACTGAGATTGACAGTTAACAAAAGCCCAGTAATTACAGGAAAACATCAGAATAGAAAGTACAGAGATTCTTGAAGCACCTGAAGCCATTTAATATATCTTATGTTTGCTCCAGACCAATAGGCAGCTCCCAGAGCAGGACTGGTCTCATTACCGAACTAATGGACATTATGCTCTGAGGTACCTTTCCCTCTGCCAAATAAATCAGGATTTTGAAAAGTGAAGCTGAAGATTGCCATGCTACAAATGTTGGCAAGGACATCACTGGGCATTTTAGGTGTCAAGTTTCATTTGACTTGGCCTGCTCTGTTCTCTTAAGAAAAGCTCCGGAGGCATCAGCTAGGTCACGGGGAGAATTCCTTCTGCTCTTGCTCTCTGGGCTGTGACAGAAATCAGACCTTGATTCCCCAAGCGTGCTTCGTCAAGCAGGGATTGCTCCTGTCACCACGGCCCAAAGGAATAAGTTGTGATGAAAGCTGTCATGCTCCCCATTCCCTGAATTTTTGTGGGGGAGGATTGGAGGAGGGGGATGGGATGGTGGAAGAAGAGACTCATTCGCACCCTTTAAAACATTCTAAAGCCCCCACTAAGTTACATACACTGTCCTAGGTACTAATGCTTACACATTATCACAAACCAAAAGCGACAGCAAAAATAAAATGTTAAGCTTTGTGTGTGCCCACGTGCACATGCCTGTGTGCTGCGCTCTCTGGAGAGCCGGCCTGCCTGCCCCCACAGGCTCCCTTACCTCACACACCTGGGGCCTAGCCTGCAGCTCTGAGAATCAGTGGCCTGGAGAGCGGGTAACTCCTCTGTGTGCTGTAGATTTTCCTGGGCATTTGTCACCCCACAATGGCTGTAATGACCTTGGCATCAGGCTCTTACTGGGGATTAATAACTGGCTGGGCTTAATGGCCCTTACTGCGTCCTGGGCCATTTTCCCAGCCAGCCATTCATTCCAGCAGTTCCCTGGGCTCTGGTCATTATGGCTCCCTGGGCCCAGTGGCAAACGGCAGGAGCCTCCTTCTCTGCAGACAGAGGCTTCTTCTCTCCTTGGCACTAATACAAAGGGCTGGGGTCTGTGGGCAAGTTATTGGTTAGGGCACCACATTATGTCTTCTTTTTCTGTCTCAGGAAGTAAGTTTTCTCAGAGGGCAGAGCAGGCAGGAGGCTGGGTTTCACTCACTCATTTATCAATCCATCCATCTCTTCGATACTAACTGAGTGTTCTTTTTGGGTCAGAGAGCAAGAGAGGTTACCAAGATTGGAGTGACCTGATATGGCTGCCTATGTTTCCTAGCAAAGGATGGAACACCTCACCAAATGGGGCTTCCAGGAAAGTGTCCCCAAGAATCAGGGAGGCTGAATACTGTGAGGAAGAAGTCAGAGAGAAGGCCTTGCTGGGCAGTGAGTTCACTGGGAGCCACCTCCCCTCTTTGGAGTTTTATCCCCCAGGCTGCTTAGAGGAGCCTGAACTTCACCTTCCCGCACTGCGCTGAGTGATTCAACCCAGCATTTGAATGCTCAAAGGAAGAACATGCAAATACTACAAGGAATCTTAACCCACCTGGGCAGGGGCACTTCCACCCAGATCATTAAGACACAAAGGACTATAATAGCACTGAGATGAGGAGGATCATGGTTCTCTCAGAAGACTCTATCACATCCCAAGAAATGGTCACACGGTTTGTATAATTTGTAATCATTCTGCCTCCCAAGACATCATCAGTGCCTCCAAACACACACAAAAAAATAGACTCCATTTCCTCCTTTGTAAGTGATTCAGCCTTTGGCACATGCCCTTGTCAGCTGCGGGAAGCATAACATTATGTTTAGAACAGCTATTGTCATTTTACTGGCACCACTTACCAGAAGACACTTAACGTGTAATTCAGACTCCAATTTTTTGGACTTGTTTGGTGCGTCTGCACAACTCAAAGAGTGGGTGTTGGTGCCGAGGCAATCAATACCTCGGAGCTAAGGCAGATGGGCAGGGGCTGTGAGGTAAAGCTTTCTGGGACTAGGGGGGCCCTCTTGTGTTTCAGCAGTGCCCACTCATCTCAGAGGGTCCGTATGGCACAGCCAGGAGCCTTCCCTGAAAGCGTCCTCAGCTGAACTCACGTGAACACAGGATAAAGAAAGCAAGGGATGGCATTGGAATCTCCATAAGGTGACACATAAAGTAAAAGTAAAAAGGGTTTTACTTGTCAACCATCCTGTGCTCTGAAAATTTCAGCAGAATAATTATGGGAGAAAGAGATACTGGGAACTTTCTTCAGACTGTTTTCCTCTGTAAAAATGGGCACAATACCTTGAAATTATACATCAAACTAGAAAATGCAGGATGATAATTTTCTAGACAAGTCCAATGAGAAAAACCATGTTCCTATGGTCTTAGGGGCTAGTGGAATAAAATCTTACAAACTGACATTATTAAGCAAATGTACTGAGTTACATAGTACCTCAGGGGTGTATTAAGTGTGAGGAAAATGTCTTTTAAATGAATGAATGAATGAATTGAATGTCATTTGGCCACAAGTATCTAGTTGGTCCTCTTTTTGTTTTATAGGTGAGAAGGTCAAGTACCTGATTTGTGATAGAGTCTGCTTTAGGCCCTAGGTCTCCTGACCCTAATCATCACTGAGTAACCTGCTATTTGCAGACGCCCTTGTCTTCTTTGTAGGAAATTTTGAGTGGGCTTCTCCATGAGGACAGTTTTCTTGGGATGCAGGACTTTCCATGCTGAAATGCAAACAACCCCTGACAAACTGGTTCAGTTGGTCACCCAAGTGTCAGAGTCTGTCCTGGGGACCTTCCCTGCACCACTGCCAAACCTCCATCAGCCTTCTGCAGCTGGGTTTCAGCCTCTATCACCTCTGCTCCACTAAGACTGTTTTGACCAAGGTCACCAAATCCAAAGAACACTTTTCAAGTCTGGCTTCACTTGTCCTATCATGTTTTATGACACTATCGAGCACTCCCTTTTTAAAAAAATTATCTTGTCTGCGCAGGAGGGCTGGCCCCTGCACCCGTGTGTGGTGGCTGAGAAGCTGGAAGGATATCTTGGCTATAAAAGTCTCCCTTGAGGAGCACAGAGTCTCAACCCCATGCTGGGACCCCCCCACCCAGAGCACCAGGGCTGGGAAGTGGAGCGGAGCCTACATAGCATCAGATAGTGAAAATCAGCAGGATTCTGTTTGCCTGGAAGAGGAGAGAGTCTGCTAGAAACCCAGGTGCTCTCTTAAAGGGCTAACACACAGGATCTTGCTCTCAGGAACTTACTTCCCTCTTACTCAGTAGAGGGAAGGTGACTCAGAGCATACGGAAGTCACAAAGAGAAAATCTGGGTGCCATGGCCTTAAGGAGAGATCTGGAGGGTCAGCTACTGACGTCCCTATCCTGAATCAATATCCCACACTGCCCCTCAGGAGCCATCTTCCCAAGGTCCAGCACTCCTATTCCCACAGCACCAGCCTGGAGTACACTAATCCAGTCTTCCAAATAGCAACATAACCCTGTCAAGCTTGAGTGCAGCAGAAAGGACTGTTGGCTACACACCATAGGAACAACTGTAAGCAGACACTTAGACAGATATTGAGCTGTGAGGCTTTGGAATGGGGGCCAGTCTTCTTCCAACCTGCAGGCTCAACCCACATCACTCCCAATGGGAGACTATTTTGTTTTATCTTCCCAAGTCCTGGTGGCCCCACCCTGCTGGGCTCAATTCCTTTGGGGAAGGAAGGGCCACTAAGAGCTGGGTGCACATCTCTCAGAGGCTCCAGCCTGGGGCTCAAGCAGGCATGACTATGCAGTTAAGGGGAGGTTTAGAGCTCACTCTCCTGCAAGCTCAGCCAGCACCACCCCCAATGGAAGACTATCTTGTTCTGTTTTCCTAAGTCCTGGTGGCCCCACCCTGATGAGCTTCCTCCTGCAGTATGGACAGCTGGCTGCATCCAACCTGGACCTATGGTGCATCCCTCTTCAGAGAGCTACAGTTGGAAACTTGCTGAGACTGAGTGATACAGCTCTGGAGTAGGGGCCACATTCTCCCCATTGAGTGCCTGACCACACTGCTCCCAACTAGGCTCATCCTTCCGAACCAGTCACCTCACCCTAGCAAGCTTGCACTGTGTGGAAGAGGCAGTGGGGCACAGCCAGCTTGGATCCACTCTACAGTCTTTCTTCAAAAAGCTCTTGGAGAAGTTCAGGCAACCTCAAGGGGTAGCTGACAGGTGGATGCCAACAGCAGAGAGCCTTGGACCTTTTATTGATCTGTTCCCAACTCAGAGCTGCAGGAAGCCAACCCTTGTACACATCTTGGGCACTCCCAAACACACCAAGGCCCAACAAACACAGCCACAATCAGTGAATAGTGTGGTAGCTCCAGACAGGTAGCCCAAGGATGGTTACACACAACCTCTGACACCAACTGGCACTAGAACCCCATCCAAGTGGGCCCAGAACCAACACAACCAGTGGTGGGCTTCAAACCTCACCAGAGCCTGACCCAACTAGCCACACAAACAGCACAGCCAAATAAGGCCTCCAACAAGCACCACACCCTGATGAGAACTACTCCACCTCAGGGTGAAGCTCCTGAACAGCAACTCGTACACAGTGAACAAGTTCCATCTTTATAGTCAGCCAGCCTGAGGGTTAACTCCACCCACAAATGTGCTGACAGTATTCAAGACTCAACTACACCAAGAGGGGCCACATAATCCACACAAGAAACATTGCTGGAGCTCCTAACTCAGGTCACTGAGACCTATAAGACACCTACACCATAAAGCCCTCATACTAAGCTTGGGAGTCATAGCAAATCGACCTAATACACAGAATCAAACACAAAAATGCAGGCAAGCACTGACTGGTATGGCTCAGTTGGTTGGGCATCATCCTGCAAAACAAAAGGTTGCCAGCTCAATTCCCCATCAGGGCACATGCCTGGGTTGCAGGTTTGGTCCTCGGTTAGGGTACGTATGAGAAGCAACTGATCAATGTTTCTCTCTGTCTCTTTCTCCCTCCTTTCCCTCTCTATAAATAAATAAATAATAAAATCTTTAAACAAAAAAGGCAGACGAAATGAGGAGGCAAAAAAAATATGCACCACATGAAAGAAGAAGAGAAATCCCCACCCCCCAAAAAGAATTAATGGAAGCAACCAAGATACAAGATGCAAAGTTTAAAACAATAGGTATATGGATGCTTAAGGACCTCAGGGGAAGTATGAATTAATTTCACTGAGAACTTAAAGAGATAGTAAGCATTAAAAAAGGCATAGAAACCATTAAAAAATAACCAGTCAGAAATAAAGACTATAATATCTGAAATAAAGAATGCACAAAAAGGAATCTGCAGCAGGTTAGATGAAACTGATGATCGAATCAGTGATTTATAGAACAAGCTAACAGTAAGCACCTAAGCAGAGCGACAAAAAGAAAAGAGAATTTTAAATAATAAGGACCATGTAGAGGACCTCTGGGATAACATCAAGCGTGACAACATTTGCATCTTAGGGGTGCCAGAAAAGGAGAATCAGCAGAAGATCAAGAACCTGTTTAAAGAAATAATGGTTAAAACTTCCCTTAAGTGATGAAGAAAAAAGTCACACAAGTTCAGGAAGCATAGCAAGTCCTTATCAAAATGACCCCAAAGCATGCAACTGTAACTGAATAACAATAAAAATTTTTTTAAAAAGACCCCAAAGAAGCCCACCCCAAGACACCTAATTAAAACGGCAAACTTAACGACAAAGAGAGAATCTTAAAAGCAGCAAGAGAAAGACAGTTACCTAAAATGGAGCTCCCATAAGACTGTCAGCTGATTTCTCAACAGAAACACTTCATGCCAGAAGTGATTGACATAAAATATTCAATTGATGAAAAACAAAGACCTACAACCAAGAATAATCTATCCAGCAAGGCTCTCATTTAAAATTGAAGGTGAAATAAAGAGTTCCCAGACAAAAAAAAAAAAAAAGCTAAAGGAGTTCATCTCCATCAAACCAGTATTGCAAGAAATATTAAAGGGCCTTCTTTAAGAAGAAGAAATAGAGAGAGAAGAACATAGGTATAAAGAATAAAATGACAATAAATAAGTACCTGTCAATAATAGCTTTAAATGGAAACAGATTAAATGCTCTAATCAAAAGATATAGAGTAGCTGAATGGATAAGCAAACATGACCCATAAATATATTGTCTACCAGAGACCCACCTCAGAACAAAAGATACACACAGACTGAAAGTGAAAAGATAAAAAATATATTCCATTATAATGAAAGTGGGAAAAAAGGAAAGGTAGCAAGACTTATATCAGACAAAATAGACTTAACCAAAGGCCATAACAAGAGACAAAGAAAAACATTAAATGATATACAAGGGATCAATCCAACAAGAAGGTATAACTCTTGTAACCATATATGCACCCAACATAGAAACACCTAAAAATATAAAGAAAATCCTGGTGGACATTGGGGGAAAGATTGAAAGCAAGACAGTCATAGTTGGGGATTTAAACAAATAGATCCTTCAGACCCATCCCCCCCAAAAAAATCAACAAAGCAGCAGCAACCTTAAATGACACACTAAACTGGATGGATTTAATTCATATTTATGGAACATTTGGTCCAAAAGCAGCAGAATACACATTCTTTTCAAGTGCATATGGAACACCCTCTAAGATAGACCACATGCTAGGACACACATAGGCCTCAATAAACTCAAGAACATTGAAATTATATCAAGCATCTACTACATATGGAGGCTAAAGAACATGTTATTAAACAATCAATGGGTTAACAACAGATCCAAGGAAGAAATCCAAAGTTACCTGGAGACAAACAAAAATGAGTACACACCAAACCAAAATCTGTGGGAAAAACAAAAGCAGTCCTGAGAGGAACATTCACAGCATTCCAAGCCTACCTCAACAAGCAAGAAAAATCTCAGATAAACCATCTAGCCCTACTCCTAAAATAACCAGAAGAACAACAACAAAGCCCAGAGCAAGTAGAAACAAGGAAACAATAAAGATTAGAACAGAAATAAATGACATAGAGACTAAAAAATTATATAAGAGATCAATGAAATGAAGAGCTGGTTCTTTGAAAAGATCAACCAGATTAACAAACCTTTAACCAGACTCATCAAGGAAAAACAA
The DNA here is from genome assembly GCF_022682495.2 of Desmodus rotundus. Lineage (NCBI taxonomy): Eukaryota > Metazoa > Chordata > Mammalia > Chiroptera > Phyllostomidae > Desmodus > Desmodus rotundus. Next base: position 54,950,337 of record NC_071389.1, read on the forward strand.
AAAGAGTGAATGTCCAAATAATTAAATCAGAAATGAAAGAGAAGCAACAAATGACACCACAGAAATACAAAAGACTATAAGAAAATACTATGAACAAATATATGGCAACAAATTAGACAATCTGGCCAAAATCATTAAGTTACTAGAAACATACAATCTTCCAAAAGTGAATCAGAAAGAATCAGAAGATCTGAATAGGTCAATTACAACTAATGAAATCAAAACAGTAATCAAAAACGTTCCAATAAACAAAAGTCTCAGAAAGGATGGCTTCCCAGGTGAATTTTACCAAGCATTCAAAGAACTAATAACTATTGTTCTCAAACTATTCCAAAAAATTCAAGAGGAGGGAAGACTCCCAAGCTCATTTTACAAGGCCGGTGTTACCCTAATTCCAAAACGAGTTAAATACACTATAAAAAAAGAAAATTATAGACCAATATCCCTGAGGAACATAGATGCTAAAATCTTCAACAAAATATTAGCAAACCAGATCCAGAAACACATTACAAAGATCATACAACATGATCAAGTGGGATTTACTCCAGGGATGCAAGGTTGGTACAATATTCACAATTCAATAAATGTGATATGTCACATGAACAAAATAAATGATAAAAATCACATGATCATATCCACAGATGCAAAAAAAAAGCATTTAATAAAATCCAGCACCGATTTATGATAAAAGTTTTCAGCAAAGTAGGAATAGAAGGACCTCAACATAATAAAGGTCATATATGACAGAGCCACAGCCAACATCATACTCAACAGGCAAAAACTGAAAGTGTTTCCCTTAAGACCAGGAACATACAAGGATGGCTGCTTTGATCACTCTTTTCAACATAGTACTGGCAGTTCTAGCCAAAGCAATCAGACAAAGAGAAAAAACAAAAAGCATCCAAATTGAAAAGAAAGAAATAAAACCATCATTATTCACAGACAACATGATACTGTATATAGAAAACCTTAAAAACTTCACCAAAAAATTACTAGAACTGATAATGAATTCAGTAAATCAGCAGGATACAAAATTAATATCAGACATTTGTAGCATTTTTATACACCAATAATGAACTATTAGAAAGAGAAATTAGCATCATTAAAATGGCCATACTACCAAAAGCAATCTATAGATTCAATGCAAATCCTATTAAAGTACCAATAGCTTATCTCACTGATGTAGGACAAATATTCCAAAAATTTATATGGAACCATAAAAGGCCCAGAATGGCCTCAGCTATCTTGAGAAAGAAGAACCAAGTTGGAGTTATCACACTACCATATATAAACAGACACATAGCTCAAAGGAATAGAATAAAGTAGAGAGCCCAGAAATAAACCAGTGCCTTTACGGTCAATTAATATTTGACAAAGGAGGCAAAAACATATAATGTGGTAAAGACAGTCTATTCAATAAATAGTGCTGGGAAAATTGGACAGATACATGCAAAAAAAAATGAAACTAGACCACCAACTTACACTATACACAAGAATAAACTCAAAAAGAGAAACAAAGGGAAAAATAAACAAATGGGACTATAGCAAAATATAAAGCTTTTGCACAGCAAAGAAACCATCAACAAAATGAAAAGCAACTCACTGCATGGGAAATCATATTTGCCAGTGATACATCTGATAAGTGGCTAATATCTAAAATATACAAAGAACTTATACATCTCAATAGCAGGAAAAACAATCCAATTAAAAAATGAACAAAGTATCTGAATAGACACTTTACCAAAGAGAACATATAGATGGCCAATAGACGTATGAATAGATGCTCAACATCACTCATCATCAGAGAGATACAAATTAAAACCACGATGAGATATTACCTTACACCTGTCAGAATGCCCATCTTAAATAAATCAACAAACAAGTGGTGTTGAGGATGTGGAGAAAAGGGAACCCTCAGGCAGTGTTGGTGGGAATGCAGACTGGTGCAGCCACTGTGGAAAACAGTATGGAATTTCCTCAAAAAATTAAAAATGGAACTGCCTTTTGACCCAGCTATTCCACTTCTGGGAATATATCTGAAGGAACCTGAAACACTAATTCAAATGAACATATGCACCCTTATGTTCACTGCAGCATTAATTACAATAGTCAAGATTTGGAAGCAACCCAAGTGTCCATCAGTAGATGAGTGGATAAAAAACTGTAGTGCATTTATGCAATGGAATACTATGCCACCTTAATAAAGAAGGCACCCTTACTTTTTGGGAAGGCATGGATGGACCTGGAGAGCTTATGCTAAGTGAAATAAGCCAGTCAGAGAAAGACAAGTACCATATGATTTCATTTATATGTGGGATCTAATGAACAAAATAAATTAACAAACAAAATAGAAACAAATTCATAGATACAGAAAACAGACAGAGCTGTTCAAAGGGAAGGGGTTTGGGGCTGGGTAACAAAAAGGTGAATTGATTAAGTAGATAGAGGTGGGGAGAGAGAGAGAGAAAGAGAGATAACAGAGACACAGACAAGTACTTGTGATAGCCAGAGGAAAGGGGTGTGGGGGGACGTGGAAGAAGGCAAAGAGGGTATAGATGGGGCTGGAGAGACTTGACTTTGGTCAATGGGCACATGATGCAGTGTGCAGATGATGTTTTATTGAGTTGTACACTTGTATGGATTTGATAACATGTATTACCCAGATAAACTCAATAAAAATAATTTGCTTTAAAAACAGGGAAAAAACATTATGCCATCTGTTTGTTTCCATCACGTTGTCCTTTCCTGGCTTTCCTCCCACCACACTAAGCCTTCCAGACAGGCTCAGATAGTCCCTCACCTTTGGTCCCATGGGCTCTTGTGCCTAATCATATCACAGTACTTACCACATTTTTTGTCTGGGGCCACCCTGACCTTAGACTGCATGCCCCTTGAGAAGAAGGACAGCGTCTCTTATCTGTCTTGCTATTTACATCACCAAGTTCAATGCCTGACACGATACAGGAACTCTATCACTGAATATATTGTTGTTGAACTTTCCTTCTTCATCCTTTATGTACAGGATGTGCAGGCAAAACAAAGAAAAGGAAAATTAAGTATTTCCTTCTCCTTTGGCTGATGAAATTGTCTTTCACCCCCTGCAGTTCATCCAGCAAATTCAGAAGGGCTCCCTACTCCTGGTTCCAGCAGTTTAGGGGAGAATAGTAGCCACTTTCTGGGTATCTGTAATGTGGCTTTTCTTCAGAGGGAAGGTTTGGTCTTAACCACATGTCACCGTCATTAACTTAAGGCTCTAGTTGGATGAGTCTACTGTGAACGGGCTTCTGCGGAATGGAGGTGTTAGATAGAAGACCCTCGCCACTTTGCTGCAGCCACCCAGCTCAGTACCCTAAGAATAATGGCAACACTGTTGATGAGGAAATAGCATCATTGTGTTTCTGGGAGGGAAAAAGGAGGTAGGCAATGGTACATCCCATAATATTATTCTATTTATTCCACTGCACTGAAATCCCTAATAGTGAATACCATGGGCTCTGCAGACAGATATCGTGGTTCACAGCCCAGCTCTGCCACTTCCTAACTGTATGGTCTTCACTTTTCTATCCCTCAATATTCTCATTAGCAAAATAGTATCTTTCTTGTAGTGTTATTTGAAGAATTAATGTACTTATAGAAAAAGCTCAGAACAGTACCTGTCATATAGAAAACATCAGAAAATATTAGCCAAAGCAGCCACTCTTTTTTTTTTAATTTTTATTGTTATTCAATTACAGATGTATGCCTTTTCTCCCCATCCCTCCACCCCACCCCAGCCAAACCCCCGTCCCTCCCCCATCTCCACCCTCCCCCTTGGTTTTGTCCATGTGTCCTTTATAGTAGTTCCTGTAATCCCCTCTTCCCACTGTCCCCGCCCCCCCTCCCCCGGCTCTGGCTATTCTTAGATTGTTCTTAACTTCAATGTCTCTGGTTGTATTTTATTTGGTTTTTTCTTCTATTGGTTATGTTCCAGTTAAAGGTGAGATCATATGGTATTTGTCCCTCACCACCTGGCTTATTTCACTTAGCATAATGCTCTCCAGTTTCATCCATGCTGTTGCAAAGGGTATAAGCTCCTTCTTTCTCTCTGCTGTGTAGAATTCCATTGTGTAAATATACCATAGTTTTTGGATCCACTCGTTTGCTGATGGGCACTTCGGTTGCTTCCAGTACTTAGCTATTGTAAATTGTGCTGCTATGAACATTGGGGTGCACAGATTCTTTTGGATTGGTGTTTCAGTGTTCTTAGGGTAAAATCCCAGCAGCGGAATTGCTGGGTCAAAGGGCAGTTCCATTTTTAGTTTTCTGAGGAAATTCCATATTGTTTTCCACAGTGGCCTCACCAGTCTGCATTCCCACCAACAGTGCACTAGGGTTCCCTTTTCTCCGCATCCTCTCCAACATTTGTTTGTGGATTTGTTTATGTTGGCCACTCTGACTGGTGTGAGATGATACCTCATTGTGGTTTTAATTTGCATCTCTCTGATGGCTAGTGATGCTGAGCATCTTTTCATATGTCTCTGGGCCCTCTGTATGTCTTCCTTGGAGAAGTGTCTGTTCAAGTCCTTTGCCCATTTTTTAATTGGGTTGTTTGTCTTCCTGGAGTGGAGTCGTGTGAGTTCTTTATATATTTTGAAGATCAGGCCCTTGTCTGAGGTATCATTGGCAAATATGTTTTCCCATACTGTTGGTTCTCTTTGTAATTTGGTGCTGTTTTCTTTAGCCATGCAGAAGCTCTTTATTTTCATGAGGTCCCATTTGTTTATTCTTTCCTTTATGTCCCTTGCTTTAGGGGATGTGTCTGTGAGGATGTTGCTGCGTGGAATGTCTGAGATTTTCCTGCCAATGTTTTCCTCACTCTTTCTTTTGCACCCAAGTCTCAGTGTGCTCTACACAGCCCCTCCTCATCTTGTTACACTATATCGCACATCTCTCCTGACCCGCTTTCCCTCACTAAGGTATGGACTTGGAGGGATTCTGCTTTTCTATTCCATTTGCATTCTTACTGCCCAGCATGTCCCTGCCACCTACGAATAATCAGATGCCAAATGAATGATGAATGTGCAATGGTAGAATCTCCATTTCATAAGCCCGTGTGTCAAATACCAAACCAAAGCGACCAGTACCGATTTAGCGAGTACCTGTGATGCTCCACTTGGGCCAGTCATCCTAATAACAGCTACCATTTATGGCATGATCACTGTGCCTGGTCCTATGGTAAGGTTCAAACCTTTGTATTTTTGCAGGTCAAATTCAAATGGCTCAATCTAATACTGTATTTTAATGTTATCAAGGTAAAATAGGGGCCATTAATTATCTTAGTTAAAGATGAAAAGAACTGAGACATGTGGAAATTAGTGGCTTGCCAAGGTCATGGGCAGTAGGTGGTAAAGACAAGGCTGGGACCATCCTGTGAGCCCCTCTGGGCCACTACGCAGGGAGGTGGCTGTCCTCAGGTGCTTGGTTTCCTTCTGAAGGCAGAGCTATGGCTCAGGAAACCCCCAGGGTACATGTAAGACTGAGTACATTGGACCCGGTTTCCTGAGACTATACAGGGAGCCAGTGTGTCCTGTTCAAAGTTAACAGGGAGGAAGGGCAGAGGTCTGGGGAAAATCTAACAACGGAACTTCCCTTCAGAACATTCTTGATTGTCATTTTCTTGTGCACTTGCTGGCCTTGGCCTCAGGTCTTAATTACATTATCTTCAAACAGCAAGTAAGAGATGTTTCTCATTAAACAGGAACAGGGGAATGGTTAATTTGTTGGCACGCAGGTGTCTGGAAAGCAAATCATTGGTTCGGGGTGTTGAAATGAGCACTGTCATTGCAGCTGTGCCGGCTGGGCACCGCTGGGCCAGGGTGGCGTCCACGCCTGCGCAGGGCACGCGCGTGCTCACCGGATGGGGCCTGTGGCCCTTAGCTCTAGGCTTTCTACACATTTTACAGATAGACCAATTCAATTTCTCTCCCTCTCCTCTTAAAAAGGGAGAAACTGCCTAATTATCATTTCAAAATTACAACATCTGAGGGATTACATCAGCATGTCTTTTCCCATGTGATTCTTAGACAATGTTTATTTGGGATAAACGTATTTGTACAGCATCCAAGAATATTGATAAACACTTAACTTTCAATAAGGTGAATTAAGAGCGTTAAAGCTAATATCACAGCAATTTGTGGTGCAGTCTTTTCTTTGATTTGGGGGTAACTTTGGATTCAGAAAGATCTGGGTTACTTGCTAGTTCTGCATTCTTGGGCAAATTTCTTAACATCTCCGAGTATCCTTGCCTGTAAAACGGTTGTACCAGCAACCTTTCTGGGTTCATGTGATGGTTCAGTTATTCAATATCAGCGAGTCTTGGAGCCCAGTGTCCGGCAGATCAATGCTAGCTCTCTTTCCCTCTTGTCCAATGCTCCCTGTCACTAAACAATTTAGAAGAGAATGGTAAACACGAGAATGTTGATGAGGTAATAGCAGAAGGAATATATTCTGGAAGGAGAGGGAGATGAGAGATAGGCAGCCTTCTGAAGCACAAAAGTGACCCCCTGGTGCCAATGGAGGGTTGCCGCTGATGGTGTTCTCCCGCCTTTCAGCCCCTGAAAATGCACTGCAGGGACTGTGCCCTGGTGACAAGCTCGGGACATCTGCTGCGCAGCCGGCAAGGCCCCCAGATCGACCAGACCGAGTGCGTCATCCGCATGAATGACGCCCCCACTCGGGGCTACGGGCGCGACGTGGGCAACCGCACCAGCCTGAGGGTCATTGCACACTCCAGCATCCAGAGGATTCTCCGCAACCGCCACGACCTGCTCAACGTGAGCCAGGGCACGGTGTTCATCTTCTGGGGCCCCAGCAGCTACATGCGTCGCGACGGCAAGGGCCAAGTGTACAACAACCTGCAGCTCCTGAGCCAAGTGCTGCCCCGGCTGAAGGCCTTCATGATCACACGCCACAAGATGCTGCAGTTCGATGAGCTCTTCAAGCGCGAGACCGGCAAAGACAGGTACGGAGGAGTGAGGCGGGGGGATCCCGCAGGAGCACGGGGGAGGGAAGGAAATGTTGCTGCTGGCTAATTTCACCAAAAGCAACATTGTTGCTAAGCGTTTTGTGGGGGTCCCGCTTCTCATGCCTTTGACAGAGCTCACCTGTAGATTACTCCTGGAAACCGGGCTGCTCAAGATGAATTTACAAGGCAAAGAGAGATGAAGAAATGAGACCATTATAGTGGATAATCCAGGGCCAAATCCCCATTTTGGAGGAAGAGGCCACATAGCCGCTGGCTTACACTGGTAACAAGTGCAACATAATAACTTTATTGCATTTCATTTGCCTTGTGTGAACACTCCCAAAAAGAAGTATATGGGTGTATTTTTCCTTTTCAAAGGCAAACATTTATTCAGTCAACCAATGTTTATTGAGTATCTACTACTTCACTGTACCAGGCACCAGGGATTCAGTCAAAACCGAGACTAAAGCATGCCTTCCTGTAATGCAAAGCTCACCGTGCAGGCGAACACACACCGAGCAGTGGCCAGTGTGCTGAGCGTGAGCAAGGACAAGAAAATGGTGCTATGACATGCAGGACAGAAAGACCTGCCCAGGTCTAGGGAAAGACTTTCCAAACTGTCCTTACAGCTCAATCATGGGACATGAAGTAACACACTGAGTCACTGCGAGGTATTTTTTAATGTAATGGAAAGAAATGGAATAGAGTGACATAGAACAAGCACTATGAGCATTCACCACCTACAGTGAATAAGACAAAGTATTGCTTCATTAAATAATGTTTGTTTGGGTTTTATATGTATAAGTATACAGCTGTAGAAGGTTCTTTTGGAGGTGATAGAAATGTTGCACAATCTTGTGACTATATTGAAAACACTGAATACACACTTTCAATGGGCCCTGCCTGGTGTGGCTCAGTGGGCTGGGTGTCATCCTGGGAACCAAAAGGTCGCTGGTTCAATTCCTGGTCAGGGCACATGCCTGGGTTGTGGGCCAGGTCCCTGGCTGGGGGTGTGCGAGAGGCAACCAATTGATGTTTCTCTTGCACATTGATGTTTCTTTCCCTCTCTCTCTCCCTCCCTTCCCTTCTCTCTAAAATAAATAAATAAACTCTTTAAATAAATAAAATGTAATGAAAACCATACGTACATACACACATACATGTATACATGCTCAATCATAACAGGTATTTCTTACTATCAGTGTAGGAGATGGAGCAATGAGGGAAAGGTTTTCTCAAAAAGATGTATTCAAGCTGAGACCTACGCCAACAAGTTTTTATCCAGGAACCTGAGAAGGAGAGACATAAATCTCCTTATGGGTACAGGGTCAGGGGTGGGAGAACGTGCAATGGGTTAGAGAGAAGTCCCCTAAAGCTGCAGGAGTCGGGGCAGGGAATGAGGTGGGGGCAAGTGGCCTGAGATGAGGCAGACATGGCTCATGGGCTGGCCAAATCCAGGTTTAAAAAAAAAAAAAAGACACCTAGGTACCAAAAGGAGGAGAACAGCAAATTCCAAATACACAGCTCTTGGTTACAATTCTGACCCTACCCCTCACTAGCTGTGTGGCCTGGGACATGTTACCAATTTCTCAGTGACCTCACATGTGAAAAGGGCATAGGGACTAGGCCTCATAGGACTGGTCTAATAATTAAATTCCCTTGTTTTCTTAATTCCAAACATGTACTTTTATAATTAATATACATTTAATGATGTCATTTACGCTCTCTTTTAAAACTACTTCAGAGTCTATTTTATATCTTAAAACTAAAGAGATACGATAAATGAAACAAAGACTATAAAGCACTAAATCCATGATTTGTCTACTTTAAGCAGCTCATTACTGGAAAACAGAGTCTTAAAGAAAGACCAAAGGCTAATGTTCCCAAATTCTTTGCTTGAAAGAGCTTTCTTTTTTTAATCCTGGAGACCTTGTGACCATCGAGAGCTGGTCCAGGCAGCAGTGGGCATGGCATCAGGTGGAGAGAGGGGCGGAGGAGCTGGCTGCTGGCTGCTGGCCTCCTTCCCTGGTCGGCCCTGGTCACTACTGCGAGCTACATGATATCCAGTCATTTATTGCCCTTATAAAACCACAAGTAAGAGAGACTATCACTCATTTGATGAGTTATTTAACCAACAGAGCACCCTATGAGGAAAGAAGAATGAGGGGAGTTATTTATAGTTTCATTTTTGACTGGTTGGAAAACTCTAAATAAGTAGAAGTTTTCAAATGAAAAACACTTCTCTTTTTTAGTGTAATGGTTGTTTGCTCACTTTAAGTATTCCCGACACACCCCTGCGGTGTTTGCCGGGTCAGGTAGTTAGCCATTGCTGTGAGTCTTCTTAACAAACATTGTTTTCATTTGGAAACTTGGAGACTACACATTCCACCCCTTGTTCCCTTAGATCTGTAGGAAACAATCCCGCATCAAGACATGTCTCACTCACTACATTTATTAACATCCGACCAGTGGAAACCTTTTGCTCAATAGGTCTGTCTCCCTGGTGAGCCCAGTCGGAAGGAGGAAACGAAATCTTTGTGGATGGCTAGTGGGCCCCTCGGGTGCAGACATCCACCCATGAGGGTCCACACAGTCCCTGCTCAGGGGAATCTCATTTGTGGACTATGGGTGCCGAAGGGCATTGTGACCTCTACAATCAGAGTGCCTCTTAGCTTTAGGAAAGGATCTTAAAGAAGATAACATTGTATTGATTCAATATTCTCATGTGTCCATGTTCTTAACTTGCAACCTACTCCAAGCTAAAAGAATCAAGTCTAAAACAGCCCTTTAGAACAAAGCTACATCTGTAAATTAAAACATAGAACATGTAGGGTCCTACAGTATTTCTTTTCTGGATGCTTTCCTTGAAACCTAGCAAAACGGTAGCATGTATTGAAGATACACAAATGGGACACCTAATTTTACATATCATGATCAGGGCATTCGTTCCAGGCTAATATTTTGAGAAGTAGAATAATTCAACAGATTTTGATTTATAGAGGTTTTACCCCACTTACAAGTGGAGGAAAAAAAATGACTCAGGAACAATCTGCAATTAAGAAGCATGACAAATGGCATGGATGGCCAAGTGGCGTTCTTTAACATTAGAAAGTAACTGTACTTGAAAATAACTTTATAATTGAATAAGGGTACATTAGGAAAATATGATTCAGAACCAATATTATAGTAATTAGATAAAGGAAGCATAAATGAAATAACTGCGGGAAGAATATTTCCATAGAGATTATAAATGAGATTCTGGTGGAGCAGAAAGGCCTTTAATTGTAATTTAGTATGCACTATAGAATTATCAGCTCAGTGTGTTACTTCATCATATAAAAGAATATCTGATAATTTTCCCTAATAAGCACATGACAGCTCTTCATATTCCTTCATTACAGCTGATTAAGTATAAAAACAGTAGCTATTCCTTTGTTGGAAAAAGTGTTCAAATCTTTTCAAGAAAGCCAGCACAAAGCAGTTGCATTTCTATAGCATGGGATCCCAAAAGGCTATTATTTAGAAAGTCTGGGGAATTTTAAGTGGCAGTTTGAAGAACTCTTCACTGCAGTTTCTTTAGGCCTCCACTTGGTATTCTTCCCACTTTTACCCATGAACCCTTTGTCTGCACAGCCACATCCTCCTGTACGCCAGGCGGTGTCCTGTGATCTCTGCTGTATCACACACAAGAAAGCCAAAGTTCTGGGGGAATTTCTGCCCCGGGAGACGCCCTCCTGGTGTTCCCGACAACTCTAAAAGCATGGGGACACAGGTGTGATCCCCAGATCTGGGCCCCACATCCTCCCAGTTATTCACTCACCCCCTCTGAGTCTAGACAACTGGCCCTCACACGGTCACAGCCACATAGGCGAAGATGAGCTCTAGTTTGAGGCACCACACTTCCTTGCCTCCCCCCTCCCCATTCAGTCACTTCTGCTCCCTCCCACCTCCTTCATTCCCAAAGGTCTTATGACTATACACATATATGTATATATATATCCCTGGTGAGAAGAATTGGGGATTGTTAATACCTGCATAGGCTGGAGGCTCCAGAATTTTGTGATTACTTCCTTGATTACTGCTGATGGCTCCTACTCAAGAGTGAGTAGCAGTTTCTTTGTAGGTGCTAGAAAGCCCTGAAAAGAATGACAATTATTTAGTTCATTTGCACCCATTTAGCAGCTAAGAGAGGAAAAGGGGGTCTCAAAGTATCAACATGCCAGACAAGACACTTTTTATGGTGTTCTCTCCTTTACTGTTCAAAAAGCCCAGGAAGGTGAAGCTTCCCATTCCTGCTTTACAGGTAGGAAATTAGGACCCAAAGACCAGCAACATAACCCGTTGCAGGTCATTCAGTGAGTTAGTGATAGAAACTGCTAAGGTTATAAACCCATGGTGTTGTCATCTTTAGGAGCCTTTAAATCATTTCCTGGCCTAGTAATGGATTGGGATACAATGGAATGGAAAACAAAAAGGAGTCAAGGGATTAAGCACTAGAAAGTTGAAGCTGTGAACTCAGGAACGACTAAATCAATCATTCCTGTCAGGTATTTGACAAAACAAAGAACTTCTTAAAGTGCACCCCTTTCTTTGTTCCTTATGTGAAATGGAAATAATGCAAACTGCCTAACAAAAAGTCTTCCTTCCCAAAGAGGGGTGCCACACAGTGCAAGGAGAAGGCCTTTCTGCGGTGCCGGTCTTCACATCACATGTGGTGCTATGGCTGAGCAGAGTCAGACAGTCTGACCTTGGGGACAGGTGTTTCCATCTGGCTGATGAGGCATGCTATAAGCACTAGGAAAAAAAGTGAAAGTGTAACCCCAAAGAATTGAGCTAATATCCACAGTAGCATAGTACGGTAGACCGAGTTTCTCACAGGGTCAAACTAGACCTTGATGCTGTGTCTCCACAGTCATCCTCAGGCTTGGCCTGTGGTTGGAGCTCAGTACCAATGTTTGAGTGGGCAAATGAGTACATGTTGGATGCACAGATTCACTCCTTAAATTTTGTCATCTTTTGATCTTCTAATAAAAATTTTCAGAGGGCTCTGAAGATTCTGAAGTAAAATAAAACAGATGCTCATTTAAACACAAGCATTCCTTTGGTTCTTTTTCCTCTGGTCATTAGCCTCTCTCAAATGAAAGTACAGCTGGTCCTCAAATAATGTTGTTTTGTTCAACATGCTTTGTCCTAATGTTAAAGAGGGGAAAAATCGATTCCCGGACAGGGCCACTGTGTATGTGGAGTTTGCATGTTCTCCCCATGTTTTTGTGGGTTTTCTTCAGCTACTCTGGTTTCCTCCCACGTCCCAAAGGTGTCCACATGAGGTGAACTGGTGTGTCTGCGTTGTCCCATTCTGAGTGCGTGCGAGTGAGTGTGCCTGGCAACGGAAGGGCGTCCTGTCCCTGTCCGGGCTGGGGTCGAGCCTTGTGCCCTGAGCTGCTGGGACAAGCTGTGACCACCCATGACCTTGAACTAGAATAAACAGGTTGGAAAACAATCATCCTACATTTTCACTAATCCTTCTAAAATGTATGTATAGTTCACACGTATTTCAATGTTCAGTATTAAAAGTGCATTGGGTCTTTATTTAGATGTTTGATTATTATTTTGTTACCAGAAATATTCCATAGGACTTTAATTCTTATTTATATCAATTAGCCTATGGTAAAATTGGTTTTGTCATAAGTCATTTTGCTTAAAGTGGCAGTGTCCAAGAACCTATTGTCGATGTTAAATGAGGACTTACTATACTCCTAAAGAAAGACATTCGATCAAGTCGTTGGTATTAGTCTAGTTGAAGGCTAGCTTCAACTAGATTATTTGATAGATCAATCAATTGATAGTCAGACACATTTTTAATCATATTATCCACCCTGCTTGGGGAACAGGGAATATTTCTAGTTAGTCAAGTATCCCAGTTAATAAGGGGTTGACACGAGGGGGTCATCCTCTTCCAGAACATTGAGTTGTGGTGATATGCACTTGAACAGTGGAACATCACGAGTCCACCCTGGTGGCCCATCAACAGCATTTATCATTGTACCCTGGAACGTGATGGTGTTGGCAGAGGTATCTCCCTGGTAAAGTTCCAGCTTTTATCAAGTGCAGAGAGAGTGTATGTGTTTCCAGTCAGCTTTGCTCCAGGAAGGGTTTCAGATGGTCATGGGTATGATGATTATTCCACCAGCTTTCAGACTCAACTGTTGTTCCTTCCAGGAAGATCTCCAACACTTGGCTCAGCACTGGCTGGTTCACAATGACGATCGCGCTGGAGCTCTGTGACAGGATCGACGTGTACGGCATGGTGCCCCCGGACTTCTGCAGGTAGGGTTCACTCTGCAGGTGAGACTCACCAGCAGAGCTGTGCAGGGTTTGTAAATATCTAATTCCAAATATCAGCCTCAAAACATGTCTGTCTTCTCGAAGCAATTAATTAACACGTCCCAAGTTCTGGTTCTGGAAATAACAAACAGCATTTAATTATGTGATATAAAATATTGAAAGCTTTTGTTTGTACTACTGGAGAATTAATCCATCTTGTGGGCTTCATTTATCCTCTGAATATCTATCAACCAAAAGTAATGCAATAATTGGCATAATATTCAAGATGAACAAGCATTAAGAAATATTTGTTTTATTCTCATTTAAAAGGAATGGGGTAATTTTTTAATGAATTAAAGAGGAGAGGTTTTTATGGTAATGCCTGTTTTCTAAAATTAAAATATTCCTTTGAGCCTCTTCCCTTTCCACCAGTTTGTGCTCCTAAGGACGAAGCACGGGCGTAATTATTTTGATGAATCACTTTAAATGGAACACACACGCATCTCTGTTGCTGCCTTAAGTTACCTCCCGGCATGTGCCCAAGCAGCGTATGTGTCCTAACACATGAACTGATTTGCAGGAGCTCGACTGAAAACTCATCCGTAATTTAAAGTTGCGGTGCCTATAAATTCAGAAAGTGCCCTAGTTTTCAGCAATGCCTGATGTTGGCACATCGCCTCAGTCCTGATCTTCAAATGGTAAAACCTGGGGTGAGGGGTGCTGTAAAATTGTTCAGTGAAATGTATGCTTGCCTCATGTGTTTTAAACCTAACACTTTCTCAAAAGCCATGAGCCTTTACGCAAATCTACAACATGGAGGTTTGACACAAGGGTGAGAAAGGGGCATTAAATCACGCTGTTTCCAGTTGGCCACTTTTCTCCCCAAACCCCAACAGCAGCAGCAGTAGTTTATGTGAGAGTAGGTCACAGAAGGGGAGGCCATGTGTGGACAAAGCAGGCCTCTGTTATGTGCCCGGACACACCCCTCCCGCAGAGTGACACAATGTAGTAAGGCAGGGTGTACAGTCTGCAGCCAGACTGCACAGGTTCCAAGCCCGGCCCCGCCACTCACTAACCTGGCGTGACCTTGAGAACATTACTTAGTCTCTCAGTGTCTCAGATTCCACATTATTATAGGTGGAGATGATGATAATAATAGACTCTACCTCATAGGGTTGTAGGTGGATTAAACAAGTTGATACATGTAAAGTGCTTGGAATAGGGCCTAGTACATGGCAAGAGTTAGCTTGGATTCTCACCCAGTTCCTCATCACCTAATTCACTGGCCTTGTTTCCCTGTTTAACAATCTATGAGCAAAAAAGTAGGTAGGATGGTGTAAGAAAGCAAACTACCTCCTCAAATCAACAGGCCAACAAAGACAGTGGGAGGGGCACTTATGGGCATGCAAACAGCTGTCAAAGCTGATGGTTCTACAGCAGGCATAATTCTGTGATATTGCCAGTAGGATGCCAGGAAGTGCATGAATAAATTGAAATGTTAATGACTAAGGAAATATTCCCTTTATTATGGAAAACAAATGAAAGGCAAGTTAACCTATCCCTTCTCTTGCTCAGAGTTAGCGCTCAAGCCCTGTCCGTAGACGGGAACAGTCTATGGAACGGCGCTAACGAGGAAGTCAAGACACTGCCAATGCACCCTATGTCGTCACCAGCTCTGGGCTTCCGTTCCTCAGCCGCCCTTCCACAGGTCCGCTAGTTGTTCTCACAAGGTGCTTTCAGCAAGAACTCTCCAAAAGGATCCCTCTGCCCAGTGTCCTGTCAGAGAAAGCGGGGAAATGTGTGGGGTGTCACCCGGAGGAGAGGGACAGGCTGGAGAGAGCAGCCTGTTCTGTCTAAACCCTGTTTACAAAGAGTGAGAAGGACCAGGAGCAGCACAGGCTGATGCTCAAGTTTCTTTCATCTTCATTCCAGAACATGTCGGTTGAACCACCAGGCATCCAATTCCTAACTGGGTGACCTTGAGCCTTGCTTTCCTCATCTGCAAAATGGCGATAGGAAAACAATGAGAGCACGCGGGTCACGGTGAGGGTTAATGAGTTCACGAAATTAGAGCATCTGATGTAGTGCCCGACACACAGTTAGTGCTCAGAGAAGATTGTTATTACTACTTTAATTCACTAATATTATGCCACAGATATATGAATTTACTATTATTATTACTATTATCCTAAGTTCTTGAGATTTACCCTGAAAGGTATTGAGAACTTGGGGAGGTTCAAAGAACAAGACACGGCTCTTGTGTAGCAGAGGCTCTCAATAAGCCTTCCCCACACCAAAAACCAATGAGCATGGCAAAGCCTCTTAGAGTCAAATGACTCTTGCAAACAGTATCTGCAACCAAGAATGAAAAAGCAGTATGTAAGTCGATTCCTCTACTGCTCTGACCATTTCCACCGCAGCTTTTTTATTTTATTTTTTTTGCCTGCTTCTCCTCGTTGCTCAGCCTGGGTGTTCTCCAGCGACAGAGGAGTGGGCAGGTATGCCTAGCACCCAAGTGCTGGCACCATGTCTTATTTATGTCAGGGGCCATGTGTCACGCAGGGTACATGTGTCATGAGTTCTAAGATTTCAGAAGATAAGGTATCAATGGGACCAGAGAGGGAAGGGGAGGTTGGGGGAGAACAAAGCCTTTGGAAAAGCTCAAGCAAGTCAGGGTCACCAGAATGTAAACTCCCCGTGGGCAGAGACTGTGTGTGTTTGGCTCACTGCTGAAGCCCTAGTGCAAGGACAGGAGATGTTTACCGTCCAGGCTGATAGCCGACGCTCCAGGAACATCAGGTGAACGAATGGTCCTGTCGGATACTCGCTCTGCAGTGCTGTAGTAAGAGCGTGCTGACGTGGGTGAAAATAACCACTTCTGCCTCTCAGAAGCTGTCGACCTTGAGAAAGTGATTTGACCTCACTGAGTCTTAGTGACTTTGGGCAAGTTATTTAATGACTGTCTCATATCTGCAAGATGGTGATGACAACGGTACTTACCACTAGAGTTTCTAGAACAGTTCCAGGAGGTAACAGGTGAGGAGCGCTTGGCACAGCCCTGGTGTATGTTAAGCACGCACACACTTACCAGGCGCAGGGACTCGCTAAGCTGCAAGTGTGGATAGCCATTAGCACATTTTAAGGAGATGGTCCCTAGAGCACTAATGAGTGATGTGGAACTGGTTGCTGGAAAGGGAAAGACAAACATGGCCTCCTACATGAGTTGGGTCCTAAGTCTCTTCACTCTCGAGAATAGGCCCCATGTGGCCTCTGGCTGCTCACAGGGTATCACGGGCTGTTTGCTGTGTACCTACCCATTCAGTTGCTTCCTCATGGGAATTTTCTCATGAGAATGAAGAATTAGGCACATGGGGCCAGATTTCGGCAAGCAAAAAGAGAGCCAACTGTTTATTTTTGGTAAATTAACCTTTTTGGAACTTAAGGCACAATGAGAACCTTCAAAAGCAGTCATTTACTAAATTAATCAGAGAGACAGACTTTCATTGATTCAACTAACTTCTTTTAGGCACTGGGGACATAATTTCAGATGAATGACCAAGGGTCTTTGCCTTCAGTCCCCCGAGTGTCACAAATCTGACTCTGTCCCTTAAACCCCTCTGTCACCCCCCAAAGCTTTTAGAACAAAATTCACACTCCCTAGCTTAGACACGAGTCCCCCGGGCATGGCTTCCGTGTTCACTGTAGTCTCCCCTTCTCCGTTTACACAGACTCATTTTAGCCCTACCCAAAAACTGATAACGGAGCTCACCCTGCTGATACCAGTCCCTTTGCCCTTAGCTCAGAATGTCCATCCCTCCCTTCTTAATCGCATGGCTACTACTGGCTCTTTGGTAAGAATATAAGTGGCTGATGTTTTTTCTGCACATTCCACATGCCGGCCCCACACTCAGTATAAATACCTGTGCCGTTTTGCTGAACCTTTATGATAATCCCGTGAGGTCAACATTATTATTATCATCACTTTACATAGGGAGCTTAAAGTCATGAAACAGCTGGCCAGGCCTGGAGAGAAGACAGGGGCAGAGCTAGGATTTCAACCCAGGTCTGCAGGGCTCAAGAGCCAAAGCTCCTGACCTCGCTGTTTCAGAGGCAGCAAGTCATTCTCCTCTTTTCTCTAACCTCCTGTCTGAGTCAGACCCCACCTGTGCCTCCTTCACCCCACCCCACCTCATTGGTCCATTTTTCATCTCCTTCATTTGCCTGTAGGCTCCTTAAGAGGAGGCGTTGTTTCCACATTCGCATCTTTAGCACTTGTCATTGTGCCTGCACATGCTATGTATTTAGAATGGATTGGCTTAATAAATAAATTTAAAACCTCCCTTTCCTTGTTTCCTTGGCGATGTTGAAGAGACTGATTCTAAACTTATCTCAAGACCAAAAGTGTCAGGTGAATAAAAAGTGTAATCGCAAATAGCAAATTCAGATTTTGAGGGTCCTCGGAAGTCACTGGCGGCCACCTGTTTCATCCCCAAGCAGGGCCGGCACTGGTCCTCCCGGAGGGGCTCAAGCATCAGGCAGCGATCCCCATCTGCCTTCATCAGCAGACTCCAGGCTCATCAGTGTTCAGAAAGCGGGAGCAAATTAATCCCCTGCTGCATCTTTGACAGCATCAAAATATATGATTGTGCGGACGGTAGACCCTTAAATCATGCCATGTCCGTACAGGAAGCCAAATCCATTCTCTCTGGGTGGACCAAAAATTGCAGTGATCTGTTATCCTTGATCTGTTATCCTTGCTTTCCAAACTAAGTTACATTAAGTATTTTTAATCTCATTTTCCATTGTAAATTATTGGCAAAAATAATGGGCTAAGCATTTAAATTTTATCTAATAATCTTATTTCTGGTCATACTTAACACATTACCAGTTTACAACTCTCAGTTACCCATTATTTCTTCACTATTAATTAGAGGAGTAATGACTCAGAGAGATCACTGTCGTGGAACTAAATTAATATCTCATCCATAATGTGAAGGACATCTCAAAGGTATCATGAATATCAGAGTTGATTCTGCGAGAATTATTGGTTAGTGAATATTAATAAATCTGCCGGCATAACAGACGAAGTTCCTACAGGGTAGCGGTGCACCGTGCGGAATCTGATGCTCGCAGAGGATGTGGAGTGGAAAAGCACCCATGTGGTTCACAGTTGATGAAGTAGCCTTTAAATATATAATTGTATTTCTTCCTAGATGCGTATTGTTTCTTCCTCCTTTGCCGTAATTCCACCAACTCTGACCAGTCACTGGGTGTTTTCATTACCTTCCTTCTCTCTCCTGTGGGTACCACTGATCTATTATAAGACGTTATGGCGCCACCTGAGGTGCCTGGGTTGTCAGAAGTGAGTTCAGGTGATTCAGTTTGGCTTTTGCCCCATGATGGGTGAACAGCTGCCGTCTCTTGATGCTCAGTGTGCCCCAAATACACAACTATTATTCCACCAGCTTCCAAGGTGTGCAGCAGTTTACCTTCCAAAGAGGCTCCAAAGACAAGAATCGGGCGGCAGAATAAATGGGTGCAGTGGGTCTTATCGACCTGAGGCAGATATTTTGGAAGGCCTGTTGTAGGAACCTTTTCTTCTGACGCTGCCTAGTGTTCCCAAAGACCTCCCATGCAAGCCAATTTCAGAACAACGTAGGCACTTGACAGCTATTGATTTCACTCCCTTCCTCAAACATTTCCTGACTATCTGCTCTGTGCCAAGTATCATGCCAAGAATAGAAGTGTGTTTAGACAGAGTGTTTAGAGAGAAGCAAAGGCACCATTCTTTCCTTATAGATAATCCAGATGCAAACCCAAGAGCAGGGTTAATCTAGATGATACCAGGAAATGGAACTACCCCCACCCCTTGCTTGTTAGTGTTATGTTTCTTACCAATTGCACAGCTTCCAGCATGGGGCATGACAAACTCCTGCTGCCATTAACACTGGTGGGTGGGATGTGAACGAGCACGAGGCCTCTGCTTCGCATCCTGACCAGCTGCACCCAGCAGAGGGCACCCCTATAGATAAGTGCTTGGGAAAATGTAGCAAAGGCGAAGTTATCCCCAACCACGGGCTGCTGACCCCAGTGGGAACCTGGGGAGCCACTAGTACAGAAACCCACCTGGTGGGACGGGAGCTTTTCCAAGACACAAAGCCTCACCCTTCAGAGGACAGCTTTGGTCTAAAATTGGGTTCTGAAACTTCCTCAGTTTCTCTGTGCATGAGTTTTCGCATCTGTAAAATAGCAGTGGTGACAGTAGCTTTCTTGCCGGGGCTTTGTGAGGATTAGATAAATTAGTCTATGAAGAGTGCTGAGCACTGGGTTTGGGGCTGAAAGAGTCAAGTCTAGCCCCCTGGATGGTCCACAGGTGAGGCTACAGGCTCAAAGCCAGGTCCGGGACTTGGCCTGGGTACCGAATGCTCGTCTATCAAATGGAGTAGCAATACTTACCTGAGACAGATGGAGAAGTACAGATGATAATGCAAGTTAAGAACCAAGGCTTAGCAGACATTTAACTAAATCAGCCATCTCAAACCTGGCTGTATATTAGAGGCCCCTAAGGAGCTTTTTAACATTTTTATACTTTTTAAATTTTTGGTTTTGATGTAGTTTTAGACTTACTGAAAAAGTTGCAAAATAATACACAGAGCTCTGATATACCCTTCACCCAGCTTCCCCTACTGTTAATGTTTTGCATGATTACAGTCTAATTATCAAAACTAAGAAATTAACACCAGTACAATACTCTTAACTAAACTATAGACTTTATTCAGTTTCATCAGTTTTATGGCTGATATCTTCATCTCCTTTAGGACCCAATCAGGAAGGCCTTGCATTCACCCATGGTGTGTCCTATGATTCCTCCAACCTGTTACAGTTCCTCAGCCTCTCCTCGTCTCTCAGGACTTTGATGCTCTTGAAGAATTCTGGTCATTATTGTAGGATGTCCCTCACTTTGTATTTCTGTCATTAGAGTGAGGTTACACGTTACTGGGAAGGATATCACAGAGGTGATAAGCTCTTCACAGCACCTCATATCACAAGTTACATGATATCAAAATGTCTTATTACTGACCATGTTAACCTTTATCACTTGGATGAGGTGTTGTGTCTGCTGGGTTTGCTCATTGTAAAGTTACTATTTTTCCCTTTGTCATTTACAAGCATCTTGGGGGGAAGATACTCCATGCAAATAACCTTTTCCCCTCCCTATATCCCCACTAATGTTCTGTTCATCAGTGCATCTTGCCTGCAACCGTTACTATGTTCTTCTAATGGTGATTTCTGTTCCCTCATTCTTTTTTTCCTAAAGATTTTATTTATTTATTTTTAGAGAAAGGGGAAGGGAGGGAGAAAGAGAGGGAGGGAAACCTCAGTGCATGGTTGCCTCTCACATGCTCCCTACTGGGTACCCAGCCCAAAAACCCAGGCATGTGCCCTGACTGGGAATCGAACTGGCAACCCTTTGATTCGCAGTTTGGTGCTCAGTCCACTGAGCCACACCAGCCAGGGCTGTTCCCTCATTCTTTCTAGATTTATTAATTGGAGTTCTTCTCTAAGAAAATGCTGTTTGATTTCCTTCATTTATTTAATCATTCAGTTGTTTATTGAGGCCACATGGACTCATGGATATTTATCTTATTTTATGGGTTTTTTAAATTCAATACTGCCATTATTTATTCTGATACTAAAACCTAACACCCTTTTTAAAATACCCATGCCTGGGACCTTCTCCAAGTCAATTAAACCAGAATCTGCGGAGGTGGAACACAGACCGCGATATTTCTTTAAAGCTCCCTGCCTGCACTAAATACTAGTTCTCTCTCTCTCCCCACCTTCCTTCATAAAGAAAAAATATCCTTTGCCTCATTATTCTGCAGGATTTGTCCCCGCACTGGCCCTTGGAGTGCGGGTGCCGGGCCACGGCCAATGGGTAGCTGGCTCTGTGATTATCGCACCAGCGCTGCCCTCACACCTTCCCCCCTTCAGCTCCTGGGCCCAACACATGCTCGTGGTGCCAGATCCTCCCCTTCCAACAGCAGCCGCCTGCTGTGGAAACTCTGCTGATATTTATTGTTGTTTTCACTGGGGTCAGGGGGAGGAAGGAAAAACCACAGCAGCCTTTAGAAAGTCGGGTTTGAGGAAAGGACTCAGGAATTGTGACCTTACACTGTGAAGGGCTTTCTCAATGGAACAGTGGGTGACCTCTGACGGCAGGCTCCCGCTTTCCTGCCCTTGCTTGGCTCTGCCTTCTCAGCCCCACAAAGCATGCCTCTGCCATTTGGACAGAGTTTTAAAGGATGCGGACAACCCCCACATATTTGGACATCTTTGAAATCAAGAATTAAATTTACCAAATATGTAAATTTGATTCTCTCTTTAGGTGATCAATATAGAGCCAGATGAGGTTTCATCCAAAGAGATGATCTTCCTGAATAAGGAAATTGATCCTATAGCAGCCTTCGGCTGGTTTCCAATCTCCCTCTATTCCTAGGTGCCAAATCAATCTCATGATTATTTTTAGAAACCTAATTGTTTCCTTAGTCAGGTTGATGCCAAGAATATGTCCAAAACTTAGATGAGTCAGATTTAAAACCTGACTTGTATTGGAATAAAAGCTTAACCCCAAGTATACCATGGCAGCTCCAATTTGGCGTGGCTCCCCAAATTATTCCACATGAATTTGGGCAGATTTGTTTCAGAAGATTCTATGTCTTTTTATTTATTTTTACTTCATAGCAGTAGTTCCAACTTAAGTTTTTCCTGACTTGCATTTTCTGTATTGAAAACACCTTCTATTAAAATTTTAAGGGGACTCCAATATTTAGGATAAGTACATAAGTGCTGTCGGTAATAACTGGACAGAGCTGTTGCTGATGTTTCCCTATGGAACATGGATTTACTTCCAAGACCAGCGTAATAGAGGTGCAAAGCCTTAATTCAGCACAGCACCCCACCCAGGATGAGGAAGGTTTAAATGCTGCATGACAAAAATAAATCTCTCTTCCTGGAAGAGCTTTAACCTCAGAAGAGAGGCTGCTCAAAGGTTTATTGTCAGAGCCACAAACTTGACACCCCTCTTGATAAAAGACTTCGATCCCTGACCCCTATAAATTTGCTACTCTGAAAGCCATTTGTTTATTGATCTCCCTTGAAGAAAACAAATAGGTGTTTCGCAGGTGAGCATCTTGGGGAAACCAGGTTACTGTGCTTGCAGTAGAGCCCTAGTGACCGGAGGGCCTGCCCCAGGACAGTAGGCGCTGGAAGGTGGTTTGCTGGGACACCTGGCCCTTTTAAGAGAAGAGAGCTAAGAAGAGACTAAGAAGAGCATTAGCCTCTGCCACAAGAATGGTTACTGAGTGTAGCTCAAGGTAGGAGGATGTATCTATTGGGACATCATAATCTTACCACCTAGACTTCAAGACAGAAGAGGTGGAGCGGACTGGCCTAGAATGAAAGCCAGTCTGAGACCGAGCTCTTTGGGTTTTAGAGATGTTAGATATTTTAGTAACCCTAGAGCAAGAGCACACGCTGCCTTCAAGAAATGAGCCAGTATTTCTTGTTCGAAGCAGAGATGGGATATAGAGACATGAAAATATGGAGACTGCCAGGCTACACAAGAGGGACTGAGGGTTTGGAATTTCTGGATTTAGAGACTCTAGATTGGAGTCCATTGTACACAATAGGAGGAAAACACTGGCATTGTGCCTGCTGTCTCTTTCTCTCCCGTGGAGTCAACTAAGATCATCAATGTTCCATACCTGGAGAAAACATTGTCTTTAGAGGCTTGTTGTGTAGCTGCTAACGCCATATAAATTTCTTTCAGCAACAGAAGTTCAAAAAGCATGTATTGAGCACCTACTAAAAACAAGGCAAAGGCCTGCCCTCATGAACAGACAATAAGCAAGGAAACACCAACAGCAGTTTCAGGCTGTGACAGGCGCTGTAGAGAAAATACATCCGAATGAGAGCGAATGAAGGGGATGGGCGTCAGGTGAAGCCTCTCTGAGGAGAATACATTTGAGCTGACCCCCAAAGTGAGAGGAGTGAAGTGCTGAGAGAATGTTCTAGCTAGGCGGCTGCCCTCAAGTACAGAGGCCTCAAGGTAGGGACAAGCTTGGAGGGGTTGAGGACCAGAAAGGCCAGTATGGTTGGAGCAGAGGGGACAAGGCTGGGTGGGTTAGGAGAAGGCTCTGGAACGGTGTCAGATCATGTAGAGCCCCACAAGGCCAGATTCTTAGTATAACTGCAAGTCTCTTGATGATTTGGGAGTTGGAATGGGGAAGGGGAATGATCTGGTTTTCTTTTACAAATATTTCTAGAGTTTCTCATAGTAATTACACTCAAGAATGCAAGAATAGAAATAAGAACTCTAGTTGGGTCTTTATAATATACAGTTTTTGAATCCCCAAAGCCCGAACATCCCACAGCACACTTTGAATCTTTTTGTTTGATAATGATGATTAGTGCTTTCACTTCATGGCCTCAAAAGCTCTCCACTTGCTTATTGCTTAAACATCTGAAAAAACGTTTGTTGAAATGTTTTTAACCTCAGAATATGATTTGCTTATCAGTTTATTAAAGATAACACTTTACCTCAATTGGTCAAAGGAATTTTTTTTTTTGCTTTAATCACTTGTTTTATTTTTCCCCTCCAGGGATCCCAATCATCCTTCTGTCCCTTATCACTATTACGAACCTTTTGGACCAGATGAATGTACAATGTACCTCTCTCACGAGCGAGGGCGGAAGGGCAGTCATCACCGCTTCATCACAGAGAAACGAGTCTTCAAGAACTGGGCACGGACATTCAATATTCACTTTTTTCAACCAGACTGGAAACCAGAATCACTTGCTATAAACCAGCCTGAGAATAAACCTGTGTTCTAAGGAATGAGTGTGCCAGACTGAAATCCCGAGCGCCCACTGTATTGGACACCAGGCCGCTGAACTTCCTGAGCTACTATGCACGACAGAGGAGCAGAACTGCAGGGAACAGCTTCGCTCCTCAACAAGTACTACGTGCAGATGCCCACGAGACATGACTGCAAAGAAGTGCAGTTGGCTTACAGGAAAATCCCAGAATTAATACATTGTAATGAGTGTTCTCCCTCTCAAAAGCGGAGAACGCCTTTCAGTAATGCTGCCGCGGCTAGACACATTTTGGATCTCTTTAAGTGCTGCCTTCAAAACTGAAACACGAGCAACTCAACAGTGTTTATTCATTGTATTCCTTTCTAGAAATGCCACATCAAAAGACATTTTTCTATCGAGTGGTGTCCTAACCTGACCTATAACCTTTGCCATCTGCTGGATCCTGTGTGTGTGATTTGTAAAAAGCAGCCTGAAAGAGTGGACATGGTTTCTGAGCACATCTCTGCTGACTTTCATAAAGCAGATGCCTGTATTTATTTATGGAGAGTTTTGTAGTGTACTCTAGGCCAGTATTTTTATAGATTGTTATGTGGTAATTTAACCTTATCTTTATTTAGGTAACTTATCCTCACTCTTGAATCCTGAATGCTGGTCAGAATGGGCCTGGAATCAGGGGGCAGGGGATGAGTTACTGGGCTTGCGATGCTCCCTGGTAGCATGCAGTTGGAACTGGGCTTGGAAATGTTTTCTTGCTTCTTCTGAACCCTTAGGCTTCAAGAATAGCTGTAACATTTTCCAAGATGCAGAAATGCTCCAAATGAGAAAGTTGAAAACCAAATATTGTGTCATTAACACACACAAAAAATACTAAGGAGAGAAACTTAAAGATACTTTTCTTTATTAATAATTGATGTAGGTCGCTTCACTGAAGCCCTAGTTTCCTCTTCTGCAGAATGGTATCACTGTACTCGATGACCTCTTACATTTCATTCCAAACCTAAATTTCTTTGAGAAAATTTCATTGACCCATTTGAGGGGAATAATGGGGGTCCCACAATAGCAGGAGCTTTCTATTTTTTTATGTTTTTTTTTTTTTTTTAGAGAGAGAGTGGAAGGGAAGGAGAAAGAGAGGGAGAGAAACATTAATGTATGATTGCTTCTTGCGCACCTCCTACTGGGGACCTGGCCCACAACCCTGGCATGTGACTGGGAATCGAACCTGCAACCCTTTTGTTCACAGGCCCACACTCAATCCACTGACCCATGCTCAGTCCACTGAGCTACACCAGCCAGGGCTCTACCAGGAACTGTGGGGTAGCATTGTCCAGCAGAGCCCACCCTCCCACCACCATCTATCGCAGATGAGAATAAGTCTACCAAGACATGATCTGCTTGGGGAGGAAAGGTGGCCAATCTCTCAGAGGAGAAGGGCCTTGATCCTATTCCTCAACGGGCTTTTATTGGGTTCAATTTGCACAGGGATACAGGAAAGCTCATCAATCATTGTCAGGCAGTAAGGATCAAAAAATAGATAACATTCAAAGAACTATGAGGGCTTATTCTGAGTCAGGGTCAGATAGTCAAAGGGCCATAAAACTTTGGGAAAGAAATTCATTTCATGCTTGGACCCTTATGAGAAAATTGAGGGCAGTCTTAGCAAAGCAGGTTTCACAGGATTTTATGCATTCTTTCTTAGGCCTGAGAGCCCTGGGGAACCACCTGCTCCTGCCCAGGTCTGCACCACCCTCTGGCATTGCTGCAGGCTTAAGTCAGGCAGGGGAAGGAAGGCAGCCAATAGATTAGGAGACTTCTTACAGACAGAATGAGGACTCAGGCTATGTCAAAGTCGAGGGGTGAGGGTCCATCACCCCCTTTTTCTGTAGTTCCCAACTCCTTCCCTGATGGCCCCTTCATGACCATGCCTGTCTTAAGTTGTCCCTCCCTTGAGGAATCTTACCCGTCATTAGCTAACCAGTTATCTGCCCGGAGCCAAGCCGGGTGAGGTGAAAGGGGGCAGAGGTAGTGCCCCTGCTGGGAAGATAAGCTTTGTCTCCTTAGTGGCTTATGGCCCCAAGGTCTTTTAATCAGCCTTAGTCATGGGGGGTTACAGCTTCTGAAACCAGGCAGGGCGGTTCCCAACAAGGAACTTTCTTTAGGTGGCCTTTTATATTGCCCTACTACCTATGCCCCTCTTGTTATTAAAAACATACTTTCTCCCTGGTCCACATTAACTGAAATCTATTCCCTGCTTTTCAAGAGAGGGAGAGGGAAAGGGAGAGAGAGAAACTTCCATGGTGTTGCCTGACTGCAAGAGCAAGGGACTGCCCTTCTGTGAGTCTGTCAGGAGAAGAGACTACAAGGAGATTCCCTACCATACCACTCATTTATCCTATGAACTATTTAGATTCACTCACTGCAAATCTTATCTTACATTCATTCTCACTCATTCTCTGGTCTGGAGCAGTATGAAGGATTCATTTTATTCAGAGCCAAGATCAGTTGGTGCAAAAGATTTTTATTTAAACAGGTAATATTGTTCAAAAATAGTCTTTTAAAAAATATAGGAGTGTTTTCTTTACCCATGATTTAGGAGGCATTGGTTTCCCTAATGTAAAATTTGAAGACACCGGCAAATATTATTATGAAGACTGACATTGTTTTTCAAAACGTGATCTGGCTTGTGATTAAAGAAGTTGTCTCACATTACCATTTCCGTCCCCTTTCCTTAATTAGTACTAAGATTCCCTGTCCTTGCACTCACTGATACTATTAATTATGTGGAGTATTGTTGTTGAGATGCAAACAGAGTCTAGAGATTTACAATGCAAAGTGCAGTGGGTATGATCATGGTGTGGCTTAAGCTATTAAAAGCCAGTACAACTGAAATGTCTGTTCAAAACATATTGGAATGTGTCCTATAAATTTTCTCATAGTTTGTAAAGATAATTTTACTCCAGTACAATCTCTTCTGCAGCATGGACTGAGCACATAGTACTTCATCAACATATGAAAAACAGGTAAATTTTAGATAATTGACGTATAGGCCCCCCTCACCATCACTTGAAGAGATTATGTTGTACAGATGTAAGTAGCTCCTTTAACTACTTTTATTTTTATGGATAATTGGAAGGCATCCTTGAGAAATGCAAAGAGGTAGTTATATTACTAATCTAATAATAATCTTAAATGTCTGTGTTATCTTCAAGTTTTAGGGTTGGTTGTTTTGTTTTTTAAAGAGCTTATGATAGCTTCATCTTTTTTTTGTAACTCCTCCTTGTTGAACACTCAAAAGACTGAAAAGCACCCAAATTCTGAAATTTCTGGCTTCATTGGGGAATATTTTAAATATACATGTAGCTAGGACATGTGAGTATGTGAGTTTATATTTTTTAAACATGGTATAAATAAATGTAAGAAATGGCAGTGGTTTTATTACAGCATTTGAAGAAAATGCCTAGAATTCTTCTAGATTGTGCTGATGGACCTGGATGTGGGCAATTGAATTCTTATATTTCCACTATTTCACAACTATCCGTCTTCACACCATTCAATACCACTAAACATATAAACGGTGACTATAAAACCATGTTTACAGACCTCAGGGACTTCAGTACCTGACTGTGTTTGACACCTACGTCATACTCATTACGTTACACACCTTTTTCTTCTCACCTCAGCTGTGTCATGAGCTTCCTCGTAGCTTTCAGACCACAGTAACACAAAGCCACAGCTGGATGGTCCCCGGTGTCTGGTGTTTCAATGCAGCAACGTTTGGCAGAGGCCATTACAATAGTTAGCCATTATGGGCGCAGATACAGGAATTCACAAACAAAATAAATCACTTCGAATGGCCCATGAAGGGAGGAATCTCACATTTAATATTCTATAGTAAATATTCACCCAAGAAAGCATACATTAAAAGAACATCAGGAGGTAAATATTCAGTGTGCTGCGTGGGGACTTCGCTGTGTATTTTCCATTCAGGTTAATGGGTGTTTGGCGACTAAGTCCCTGTGCTTCACTGACCCTGGTATGTGCTCCGAAGGGCTAGATGTAAAACCAAGGGGATCCAGGAACTTCCTGAGGTTTCAGAGTTAGAGCTTTTCTTCAAAAAGTAAGTGAAAGTAAAACACAAAGTACTGTACCTAGACGGGAAATTCATGCGTGGTCTCTTGGAACCCTTAGGTTGCTACTGGCTAATGTGCATCAGATCCCAAGCAACACCTCTCCAGACAGATTGCCTTTGTTTTCTCAAATTCCCTCCATTGCTGATCTATTTGAATTACATTTAAATGGAAGGATATAAACTCATTTTAATATCAAAACCCTCTTCAAAGATTCAAAATATCAATTTAGAAGCTAACTGAATGCTAGGTAAAAGTGGAAGGAAAAGCTGAGATGCTGTTAGGATTAAGACAGTGTTATTTGAATGCTTATGTACCTATTTATAATAGACCCAAATATTTGCCTTGTAGGAATGACCTTGTTTCAGAAATTTACCCTGGATTTCATGGGGGGTAAGATTCAAATTGTCCAATGGACCTACTCTGAGAGAAGGGTTTAAGTTCCCATTCTCCTCTCTTCACTGTTAGGAGGTGATGTTAACACACCTGCATCATACCTGATCCAGTCACTCCTTCTACCCTCACTACTTCTCTCTTGAACCTCATTTCATCTTGTCGCTTTCATTCTCTCCTGATTGTCTTCTTCTGTCTACCGTGTGTAGCAAAAAACCAACAGTCGTTGGGGGCTTTAAGATCTCCCTTGTAGTTTTTTCAACTGGAGGCCTATCTGGGAAACAGATTTGGGATGGGTTCTGCCAGAGATATAACCACGCTAAGTGAGAGGACTACATCTGGCTGCAGGACAAGGTACTTTAGACATGCCACCCTGTTTTCCCCAGAGCGAGGGGAGGGGTGGGTTTCTAAGACACAGACTTTGGTGCTAACACTGGGATAGTCCTGGCCAGACCACGATAGTAAGTCACCTATCAAAGGCAATCTGAAAGAGAACTAACATACTAAAGCCTTGGAGTGAAAAGTGAGCCCATTGCTTACATTCTATCTAGCACATATCAGAAGATAATTTGGAATGGAAAGGAGATGGAGAATGTCCACAAGGCTCACAAATGAACAGGAGTAACCTCTCTACTCCAGTTCACTCATTCCCACCGACTCAGGGTATTGAGCCACCATAAAAATGAACAGAAAAAAAAAAGGCTAAACTTCTATCTGTTTCTACTCAGTGCCCTAATGTTATATGCTACCTTGGGTTATCCTTTGCCTTCTTATGTATGTGTCCTGTTAGCCTAATTAGATTGTAAGCTCTTTGAGAGCAGGGACTGTTTCTCTTTTATCTTTGTAGTTTCATGCCTAGTACAGTGCCTTGCACACAATAGGCACTCAATAAATGTCTGTTTTTGATAATAACCTCTAATGTTGACCTATTGGTTTGGCAATTGATATTTATTCTTCCATGTAAGAGGTACAGGGGACCAAATAAGTGGTGAAATACTTAAATTTTAAGTGGGTGTTTATAAGGGCAGTCCTTAAACTTACAATGTTTTCAATCAGCAGAGCTGACCTGGGTTTGGGTAGGATAATGTTGCTGAATTTATTCAGTTTATTAATGGTGGCTGTACTGAGCACACAACTGAAGTGAAGTTCAGTAAGCTTTGTGTCCTCACTGTTAGTGGCACAAATTAAATCTAATAGTGACAAATGTTATACCATAGCAAAAAGGTGTAAGGGCGGCTTAGGCTCTGATTTTTGTGGTTCAGCCAGAAAAGGGAACCTAAAGTGAGATGAGTTGGAGCCTTCCTTGAACTTGACAGCTTCCAAAAGCTGCTGGGGATCCAACTGGTGGTTACTGAAAGTCTATAAAAATAAGTATACATTTATCTTAAAAATGAAATGAAACCAAAAAACAAAACCCTGTGTTTCTATGAAGCAGATCCAAAATAGTTTCATTTCTACCAGAATGTGAGGGGAAAGAAGAACTCACGGGAAAAGGTGGAGCATCCCAGGCTCCTGAGTTACCACCTGGTCAGTACCTGGGGTCCAGTGATCTCCAGGTTACGTGTGAGGGCAAGATGGCAGAAATCAGCACAGGGGAATTAGGACCTTCACCTTGACAAGGACCGTCCATAATCATTACCTTCTTGAGCATGGAATTTCTTTCTTTCATTGTCTACTCTTCCACATACTTAATTGTGTACTGTTGATTTCATTTTGTACAGTGTAGGAAAAGTGCTGGAAGACACAATGTTAAAATGAGAAAAGTGCTTATTTCTGAATAAATAGGATTAGAGATTTTCCCATATTTTCAATTTTTTTATTATAATCACATAATGTTATTTCATAAAATATTTAAAAAGACACCAGAACAAGATTTCTAACAGAATCCCAACAGGGGAGTTCAGAAAAATCTAGCATATGCCATGTCTAACCGCACATTAAAAGAATATCTTTGCTCACTATATAAATTATCTCAAGGGTTAGCATCTTTAGTTCTATGCCATGTGACTAGTTCTTTAATTTCAAAACCAAATTGAGGAAATCCATGAAATTGAATCAAACTTTTCCAATTATATTTTAGCTACTGAATATCTGCTGGATGCTTTGCACAATATTATTTGCTTGGCATATATTATTTCACAACAATTCTACTATTGTGCAAATAAATTCACTGAGACTAAGGGAGTTTGTGTATCTGGCCTCCATGAACAAGAGAGTGGACATATGGCTTGCCACATACCAGGCCCTATTCTAAGTACTTTACATACATAAATGCATTTAATCTTCACAATTGTCCCAATAAATACATAGATTCTTTTATTGTTCCCCTTTTACAGACATGAAAACTGAAGCATGGGGCATTTCAGTCAGTTTCCCAAAGTCAGGCAACTGGTAAGTAGGAAAGTCAGGTTCGAAGCAACAGGGCCTTGCTTCAAAGTCTGCCCTCAGTCACCGTGTACTTCCTGGCAGAATTTCAACCCTATAGGTAGCAATTTCTATTAGAGTATTCATCCTATTCTATCACCTAATATTTACACTATATATAATACCCAATACATGCCAAATAATAAGTGACAAATATGTAAGTTATGAAGCAAACGGAAGGAGACTATTACCACTAGCCCTGAAGCTACTTGAGTGTTCCTTCTATTGTCCTGGATTTTCTATTTACTTTTCCCTTGCTTTTAAATAGTTTGTTATATCCAGATATATCAATAAATAATCTATTGTTTAGTTCTGCATTTTAACAAACATTATAAGATTGTTATATCATTGCATTTAGTCTTTTAATACCTGCTTTTTCCAAAGGTTTATTCATTTCTTCTGCATGTGACTCCAGCTTATGTTCACTCTTGCACAATGCCATTGTGTGACTGTCCCTTTATTTTCACCCATTCTTCTTTTAGTGAACATCAAGGTTTTCATTGTGTTGCTAACATGTATGATGCTTTCATGAACATTCTTGGAAAGTTCTTTTACTGCACGTGTACAAGAATTTTTACACAGAGTATATGCCGAGGAGTAAAATTGCTGGGCTACGGAGAAAAATGTTCACATGTGCATGATATTACCAGGCTGCTTTCCAAAGCGGCCGGACACTTGATATCCCTTCAGTAGTTGTCTGTGTTTGCTAACACTTGGCGTGGCATTTTCAGACTGCAAATTTTGCCCATCTGGTACATGTAAATTTTATCTCATTGTCTTCTTCTTACCTTGTATTTCCCTGACTCCTTGTGAAGTTTAGCATGTTTTCTTCTCCATTAGTATTACCTCATCTGTGAAATGACTATTCGTCTTTGTCCACTTTTCCTCTGGTTACTTCACTTTTTTCTTCTAAAGAATTCTTAATACAAGGTCTGTCAAGAGGATATTCAGCCATGTAATATGAAAAATAGAGACATTTATTGAAGAAGATACAAGATACAAGAAACACTGTACATAGGACAATGACACCTCAGTCCCCTTCAAAGTAGGCACCTTGGGACCTCACACAGTTCTCCCAATCATCATCAGCTGCCCCGTCATATTTTCTTGAAGCTCACTGATGGTCTGAAATCTCTCCCCTTTCAAAGGTGACTTTAGTTTTAGGAAAAGCCAGAAGTTGCAGGGCACCAAATTTTGGGTCTAGGGACTGAGTCACTTGGGTGATTTGATGTTTCACTAAGAAACTCTGCATAAGATGTGATGCATGAGTGGGTCCACTGTTGTGATGAAGCTGCCAATCACCAGTTGCCCATATCTGTGGCCTTCTGAACCATCTGAATAGCTTCCACAGAGGAATGTTCAGGCTTAACTCAAAATATGATGCAGATTCGTTGCTCTACTCACTCAGTCATTTTGAATGCAATGGCCACACAGAACACATGCTCACTCACTGGCATCTACCGCCCCCACTGACCAGTACAGTGAAGCCATCATTGTTCACACATGCACAGTCTAGTCCACTCCACTAGCTGCCAGATTACATCGATGTTGTGCAAACCATTCTTTGTTATATTAACAATGGCTGGACTTTTTTGTATATGAAATATGCTATATCTATACACCCATGTAACCACTACCAAGATCACAACATAGTACATTCCCAGCACCCTGGAAGGCTCACTCATGCTCTCTTTAGTAAATTTCTCTGTCAATAGTAACCATTGACCTCCATCAATGTAGATTTCTTTTGCCTGTTTTTAAATTTCACGTGAGTAGAATTATTTGGTATGTACTTTTTTGTGACTAGTTTCTTTCAGTCAAAATTATGTTTGTATGATTCATCCCTGTCAATGCATAGCAGTAGTTCTTTTTGTTGTTGTTGCTGCATAGTATCACTTCACATTTGAATTACCAGTTCTAAAGATGGTGCTCTTTTTGGTTTTTCCAGTTAAAGGCTGTTATGAATACATATGTTATGAACATTGTGGGATGTACATTTTGGTGGACATCATGCTCATTTCTATTGGATATATGGCAAGGAGTAGAATGGCTGAGTCACAGGAGTCACCTGTGCTTGGCCTTGCAAGATACTGTCAATCAGCTCTCTGAGCTCCAGTTGCTTCACAGACTTACCAACTCTTGGTAGTGTCAGTCCTTATAAATTTAACCATTTTGCTGTCTGTGTAGTTGTAAATCATTATGGGTTTAGATTTATATATCCTTGATTAATAATGATGTCAAGTATCTTCCTATTGCTTACTGACTATTTGCATATCTTCTTTTTTTAAGATTTTATTATTTATTTATTTTTAGAGAGGGGGAAGGGAGGTAGAAAGAGAGGGAGAGAAACATCAATGTGTGGTTGCCTTTCACATGCCCCCAAATAGGGACCTGGCCTCCAACCCAGGGAATCAAACCAAGGGAATCAAACCAAGGACCCTTTGGTTTGCAGGCCAGCACTCAATCCACTGAGCCACACCAGCCATGGCTGTATATCTTCTTTTGTGACAAGCTGTTCAAAGCTTTCCCCTATTCTTTTATTTTTTAATTTAATCTTTATTGTATTTTTTCCATTACCGTTTAGTCCTCTTATATTCCCCTCACCCCAGCAATCACCACACTGTTGTCCATGTCCATGAGTTCTTTTTCCTCTTTGCTCAATCCCTCCACCCCTTAATCTCCCCACCTCCCCCAACTAGCTGTCATCTGCTCTCCATCTGTGGGTCTGTCTCTGTTTTGCTTGTTAGTTCAGTTTGTTCATTAGATTCCACATATGAGTGAAATCACATGGTAATTTTCTTTCTATCACTGGCTTATTTTGCTTAGCATAATGTTCTCCAGATCCAACCATACTGTTGCAAAGGGTAAAATTTTCTTCTCTTTTTTTACAGCCGAGTAGTATTCCATTGTGTAAACACCCTGTAGTTGTTTTATCCACTCATCTACTGGTGGACACTTGGGCTGCTTCCATATCTTAGTGATTGTAAATAATGCTGCAATGAACATAGGGGTGCGTATGTTCTTTCGAATTCATGTCTTGGGTTCTTTCAGATATATTCCCAGAAGTGATGTGGAAAAAGGAGAACACTTTTGCACTGTTAGTGGGAATGCAAATTGGTGCAGCCACTGTGGAAAGCCTCAAAAAATTATGATGGAGATACCTCAAAAAATTAGAAATGGATTTGCCTTATTCTTTTAATTGAATTGTCAAGTCTTTTCTTAGGTATGGGGGGTCTAGATTCAAGTCATTTGTTATATATATTGCAACATGTGGTTTGCCTTTTCACTGCCTTAATGGCATATTTTGATGACTAAGAGTTCTTGATTTAATAATTTTAATTTCAGTTTATCCATATTACATGTATCACTTGTATTCTATTTAAGAACTTTTACCTAGCTCAGCGTCATGAAGGTAATCTCATATTTTCTTATAGAAACTTTTTTTCCTTTCCATGTTTGGATTTATGATCTATCTCAAGTTGAATTAGGGATATGATGTGAGGTAGAGGTCAAGGTTCTCCCCCATAAGGCAGGGGTCCCCAAACCCTAGGCTGTGGGCCAGCATGGGTCCGTGGCATGTTAGGAACCTGGCCACACAGCACGAGGTGAGCCAGGCAAGCCAGCAAAGCTTTGCTCCCATTACTGCCTCAGCTCCGCCTCCTGCTCCCTCCCCACTCCCTCCTCTCCATGGAAAAATTGTCCCCATGAAACCCGGTCCCCAGTGCCAAAAAGGTTGGAGACTGCTGCCTTTAGGAAATCCAATCGACATAACACCCTTTATTGTAAATACCACCTTTCTCCACTGAATTACAGTGTTGCTTAGGTAGTAAATCAGGTCACCCTTTATATGTTGAATTTATAAAT
This sequence comes from Desmodus rotundus, assembly GCF_022682495.2. Classification (NCBI taxonomy): domain Eukaryota; kingdom Metazoa; phylum Chordata; class Mammalia; order Chiroptera; family Phyllostomidae; genus Desmodus; species Desmodus rotundus. The sequence continues at coordinate 54,985,350 of NC_071389.1, forward strand.
GTTATCCTGGTTTTTCTTGACTCTGAATTCTGTACCATTTTTTCTTCTTGCACCATTATTATGTCATCTTAATTATTATCACTTCATAAGTCTTGATATCTGGAAGTGGAGAGCATCCAGCTCATTTATCTTCTATGTTGCTTTAACTATTCTGGGCACTTTGTATTTCAACCTGCAATTTTAGAATCATAGTTACCACTTCCCACATTGAATAAAGCAGGCTGAGATTTCTACTGAGATTGGATTGATTACAAGGATCAGTTTGAAGGGAATTGAGAATTTAACAGTATCAAGTCTTTCAATTCAGGAACTAACTCAATTTTAAGTTTTCCATATAGAGGGTTTCCACATTTTTTCTTATATCTATTCCTAGGTGTTTGATGGGATTGTTTGGTGCTATTTTAAATAATTTTTCATTCAATTTAAATTTCTACCTGTTTGTTGTTAGTATAAACAGAATTGTTTTTTGTATATTGATTTTATATCCAGCATAACCACTAAATGAACTCAGTGATTGCAGATGCTTTAGATTTTCTTCATGAATGATCAGACTTTCCTGAAAACTGACAGTTTTATTCCTTCCTTTCCAATCTTATATACATTTTTAATTTTCTATATAGTATTATACTAAGGAAGACTCTAATCCAGTGTTGATTAGAATTGATAAAAGTGGTCATCTCAATTTTCTTCACAACCTTGAGGAAAATTGTTTAATGTTTCACCAAAAATAATGATGCTAGTCGTAGGCTTTTGGTAGATATACTTTATTAGATGAAGGTAGTTTCCTTCTATGTCTAGGTTGCTAAGAATTTTTATCTGTAGTATGTTTTAGATGAAAGTGTTTATTCTGCATCAATTACCTTGAGCATATAGATTTCTTCCTTACTATGCAATTGCGCTAAATTACATTAATTTTCAAAAGTTAATGCAAACTTGCATTACTAGAACAAAACTCCCACTATATTATTGTATTTGCACGCTAATACTTTAAAAGGATTTTTACATTAGTGTTTATGAAGAAGCCTGACATAATTTTTCTGGTGTAGCTTTGTCATGGTTTGCTATAAAGGTTATGCTGGTGTCATTAGTAAATTGAGAAGTGTTTTCTCTTTTTCTATTTTCTAGAAAAGTTTGTGTAATATTGGTATTATTTCTTTCCAAAGTGAAGGAATTGAAGCCATTTGAAACTTTAATTTTCTGTGTCAAGGGATTTTTTTAAGATTTTTTATTTATTTTTTAGAGAGAGGGGAAAGAAGAGAGAGGGAGAGAAACATCAATGTGTGCTTGCTTCTCATGCGCCCCCTACTGGGGACCTGGCCTGCAACCCAGGCATGTGCCTTGACTGGGAATGAAACCATCCACCTTTTGCTTTGCAGTCCAGCATTCAATCCACTGCGCCACACCAGTCGGGCTGAAGAGATTTTTTTAATTACAGCTTAAATATCTTTAATACATTTAAAGCTATTCAAATTTTCTATTTTCTCTAGGGTCAATTTTGGTAAGTTGTGTTTTTTAGTAAATTTATCCCTTTTATCTAAATGGAATAAAGGTTTTCATAATATTCTCTTTTTAATTCTTTGGGATATCTAATATTTCTTTTTTTCTCATTATAATTTTCCAGACATTTCTTGTCTTTATTGCATATTTACTTAATATGTCCTTAACTTTTTTTATTTTTATGAGTATCTTCCTTCTCCTTTCTTCAGTTGAATTTACTCTGCTTGTTCTAGAGTCTTGAAGTAGAAGTTTAGATTGTTGTCTAACCTTCAACCATTCTTCTTGTCTTGTGTAATATATGGATTTAGAGTTATAAATTTTTCTCTAAATTCTGCTTTAGAAGCATCCTGCAAGTTTTAAATATGTTGAATCTTCATTATCATTCAGTTCAAAACATTTTCTAATTTCCAATGTGTTTTTTTCATTAATGCAGGAGTTATTTATGTGTGTTGCTTGACTTCCAAATACGTAGAAATTTTCTTAAAATGTTCCATTTTGATCAAAGATCATACTCTGTATAATTTCAATTTGTGTTGAAATTTATTGAGATGTATTTTATGGTCCAGAATGTTATCTGGACCACATTTTGATGAATGTTCCATGTGTACTTGAAAAAAATATGTATTTTGCCATGGTTGTGCAAAGTATTCTTTAAATGAAGTCAGTCGAGTTCATTATAAGGGCAGCCCAAATCTTTTCTATACTTACCGGTTTTCTTTTTTGTCTGCTTGTTCCATTAGTTAGAGAGGGGTGTGGGGTAGTGAAATCTTTAACTATGATTGCAAATGTGTCTATTTCTTCTTTTAGTGAAGAAAATTTGCCTTGTATCTTCAAAATGTGTCATTAGGTACATATGTATTTAGGGTTGTTGTATATTCCTGTTGAAGTGTCATTATGGAATATCACTTACTGTCTTCAGTAATACCTTATCCCTTAAAGTCTATTATTTGCCTAGTATTAGTATAACTACATTTGCTTTTATTTTATTAATGTTTGTATCTTTTGCATCTTTTTAAGTTCAATTTTTTTGTCTTTTCATTTAAATTGTTTTCTTATAAAAAACAATGATTGATTTTTTAGCCTGCTTGGTCAAACAATAACAGTGAAGCATTTGGAAATTGTCCAATATGATAATACATTTCCTTCCATAAGTCTACAAATATTTTGTTTTAGCTATTTTGAGGAACATGTGAGATTATAATTGTTTTTATCGTCCTGGTAAATTAATTTTTATCATTTGGTATTAACCATTTTTATCCCACTGCTATTTCCTTAAAGTCTGTATTTTTCTGCCAGTGTTCTTTTGGTTACTATTTTATTGGAATATCTTTTTTTTCATGTTTTTACTTTCAATGTTTCATGTCCTTATGTTTTAGGCCCTTCTCAAAAACAACAAAACATTTTTTCTTTCTCAAATTTGATGATCTCTTTTATTAGAGAGTTAAGTTTATTTCCAATTTGGGGGGGTTAATGATATATCTAGACTTGTTAATATAATCTTGTTTTGCAATTTCCACTCACTCTTCTTTTTTTAAGTTTTCCTTTTCTTTATTGTCTTTTTGTTTCAACTGATATTATTATTGTTATTACTATTACTGTTATGCTACTTTTTTATTATTAGTTTGGAGGTTATATACTCTTTCTCTTAGTGGTCACTCGAAATTAAATTATATCATATATATATAACTTAAGAATTATTTTTATTTTATATAATACACAGTTTAAATTTATAAAAAACTAAACATAAGTTTGTCTACATTTATACTTGGTTTACTTATTTCTATGTTCCATGTTCTTTTTGGCATATCAGTATTTTTATATGAGGGGTTTTTTTTTCATTTTTCTTAAACCTTTTAGAATTTCCATTGGTGAAGATTTATTCACAGGGAAAAAAATCAGATAAGTATGCCTGAAAAGATCTTTATTTCATCCTTGCTTTTCTAGACACAAAGTTCTATGTTAATAGCGATTTTCTCTCACCTCTTTAAAGATATTATCCCACTGTCTCCTAATTCATGTTGCTGCCGAAAAGGTTTCTGTCATTCACTATTACACTCGTCCTCTGGCTGCTTCTCAATCTTGTTGCTGTTCATAGAGTTCTGGAGTTGCACCACAATATGTTTAGACATGAATTTTCTTTTCTTATTCTGCTAGCTAAACAAGTTACTCCCTACATCTATAGGTAGACATCTTTTGTTAATACTAGCAAATTATTAGCCATTACCATTTCACCTATTGCCTCTCCTATATTCCCTCTATCCCCCCCTTTTGGACTGATATTAGATACATAATAGACCTTCTAGTTTATCTTCTATGCTTTTCATTATTCTTTTATATTTTTCATGTTAAAACATCTCCCAGCCCAGTAAGTGCTTCCCACTCGATGCCTTTCCTTTCTCCTGCCCACTTTCCCTGGCACTGAGACCTTTCAGACGTGTGTTGCCGCTGATGGAGAGCGCCCTGATCTCACCACTGGGCCTGACCCCTGTTCACACCGTGTTCTGTTTCGATGCCTCTCCCAGCATGTGTTAAATGTCTCACCTCCACAGTGGACTGGGGCTCCTTGGGTTCAGGTCTAGTTGGAGTTCATCTCTACATATCCAACATCTATCGTGATGCTTGAAACCAAGTAGAAGTGCTTGGGAAAGAGAGAGAAAGATAAATTATTTCAGTCAACATGAAGAGGTTCCTGTCCTTGGCTCATAATCTAGTGGTTGATAAAGATGCAGATATGTAATGCTGACACAGGGCGGCTGAACCCAGAAGTTCTACAGGATAAGGAGGAGAGGAACTGTGACCGGAGTGCCCCAGGGTGGCCTCTGGAGCCTGTCGGGTGAGGCAGAAATCTCTCTACTCCATCTCATTTATTTCAAAGTAATTTAACCATTTGATGAAATAGACTTGTATAATGAGTTAAATAATAATTGGGGGGTTTATTCCATCAAGTTGTTTCTTCCCTTTTGAAAGTAACGCTTTCAAGAATTACTTGATCTTTGTTGGAAACCAAGGAAACATTAAAGGATTTCTCCTCCTTTGCTTAAGTCAGCAGAACTGGAAGTTCATTTCACAGGGTTAGGAGATGAAGGGGCCCGGAGCTTTTGCACCCACTCTTCTCCCCTCTCCCTGTTAGGCACTGTTGCCCGAACTACCAAGGGCCTTCCAGGACTGCCTTTCTCTGATTCACTCGGTCCCCAATGTGAAATGAGTCTCATAAAGTATAGCCGATCCTTAAACAATGCAGGGAGTAGGGGTACCAACTTCCCATGCAGTTGAAAATCTATGTATACCTTTTGAGTCTCCCCAAAACTTTATTAATAGCCTACTGTTGACAGGAAGCCTTACCGACAACATAAGGAAGAGAAAATACTTACTGTACTTATTGAAAAGATATCTACTTATCAGTGGACCTATACAGTTCAAACCCATGCTCAAGGGTCAATTGTACTGATTTCACTCAGAACCTTCCTCTGCATCCTGAGCAGCTGCTGCAGTCAGTCCTCATCCCTGCAGCCAGGAGCCTGGATTCAGACTCCGGTCCCCCTTGCGAGCTCTAGCACCACCTCTCACAACACCTCCCTATGACCTGAAGCTCTGGCTACATCAGGGGTTTATGGTGGCTCCAGGCTTCACTCAGGCCACTCCTGGAACCTCGAGTGGTCATGTGTCCCCATCTCATGACAAGCCTTCCCGCCGCAATTCGTTTCTCTCTCGCCACACAGCCTTCGAAACTCGGTGGAGTAAATACCTGCCACTGGCAGTCCAGCTTCCTTTTTCCCACCTCTTAGCCAAAGTTTCCTATATTTTCTTTGAAAAACCATCCCTTCCACTCTTGGGGCTCCACACCATGAGATGTATGGGGGCTTAGCTCTATACACAGCTCCAGGAGTAGGCCCTGACCAGTTTAAACCTGCCGGCATATCCTGTCCCTCACCGCCCCCCCCCCCCGCCAACCCACCACACACACCCAATAAGTGGTTCAGGGATGGAAACATGGCCCTACGCAGGGATACAAACTCTTGCCCCCGCTCATGGTGCTTTAGAATTTGAGAGGGCTAAAGTCGCAAGTGCTAACACAAGGAGCATCACCTTGGGAACGGAGCCATCACGGGAAGCAGATGTGAGAGACAGAGGTTAGGATGTCGTTGAGTGCTAGCTCAAGCTGAGCCCAAAGACAAACCTCTTCTGACCGTTTAGCTCTGTAAATAAACTCTACTTTTTACCTAAGCATATTTGTGTTGGATTTTCTGTCATTTTGAAAACACTTGTATCCCACCAATACTCTCAGTCCAATAAGACCTCCGGAAGCTCTCCTGGGCTCTCTTCAGCAGGCTCCGCCCCCCACCCCTGCTGCGAGCACCTTACCCACAGAGGCTGTGTCATTCACACAGAACTATTCAGACTTGACAAATATCGGAGGAATGAGGAGATAATGTATGGAGAGGATCAGCACCAGGGAGCAGTAAAGTGCACTGTCATTACAAAAATGTTTGTAATAATTCTACCTCCCTGTTGGACATCTTTCTGGGCTGCAGTTCTCCATTAAGCCTGCTTGGTAGGAAGCTTACAGATGCATATGGAGCCAGATATCACCCAGAATCCATCAACAAAATTATAATACAATAGAAGAGAAAATTATATGAGTCAGTATTGTTTTATAAAACTTTTAATTATGTAGGTGCATAAACGTATTATGTGTATTAGGTCACAATGTAAAATGTACTTCTTAGTGCAGACGGAAGTGAAGTATTTTTGAAAACCATTGATCCAACTCCCACCTGAGACATTTCTATTACACAGGATACAGAAGAATAGAAACAGTAGAGGACCCTGAGGGCGCTTGTTTTGTAAAACTTCTTGCTCGCTCATACAGATATACACATGCTAGGCACTGACACTGTGAAATGTATTTCTTACTGTAGGTGGTCGCCGAAAAGACTGAAAACCACTGATTTGCTTTCTAACTGAGGCCAGAAATATTACAAAACAGTATGACTGTCTGAGCTGCAGCCAGCAATGTAAAGAGAAGGGAAAAGGGCCCATAAACACCTCAGCACCGAGAGCTATGCAGGCAGGCAAAGATACTTGTAGAATGACTGCTGGGCTTCTAGGCAGGTGGCGCAGGGCACGTGCACAGGACTGCTCACAGAGCCACCTCAGGCCGACTCCGGGCGGGGCCAGGCCCGCGGGGGTGTCTTTGCACCTGTTTCCCTGCCCAGCTCTTCAAGGCATTGCACTAAAGGCCGTGCAGGCACAGGGGCCTTTGGAGAGGGAGGCTCAACGTTCGCCTAAAATTCTATTTATTTTATCTCATTTTCCCTAGTTACGCTTTATAATTTCTAAACTTCTGGTTTTGTTTTTTAGTCTGGTTAATGTATTACTTTCATTCCTTTACTTTTAATGGTTTACAAGTGTATTTTCTTATTTGTAATTTTATTCTTTTTCTTGTATCATGTGCATTTATAAAGCTGACAAGCAACAGATATGCGGAGCTCAGGTTCTTAACCTCGGTACTATTCGGCCTTCGTAATCTGCAAGCGCTTCTGTAACTAACCAAACAAGAACATCTCCAGTCTGCCTCTAGCATGTTTTTTTCCCTTTTGATCCACCTCCATTCTTGGCAGAGTTACAAGAAATGCCATTGCCTGAATCTTTCCAGGTCCTTATACTCATTACAAGGAGCAAGGAAAACTGCCTGAAGCCAGAAGAATCCAGGGTTTTTAAAACAGAGTCATCAGGATCCTTGGCATATGGTGTCCAGGCGTGTGTGTCACCTGGGCCAGTGTCGGCACCACTGTCTGGGGAGCTACTCCCTCCATGCCCTACGCTTCTGTGGGATTCACCCCAGGAAGGCTTCAGAGTTAGGCGGAGGCAGTGAGAAGGGCCCCAATCCTTTGTCCTTCTCTGGTAGTGAGAAGGGCATTCACCTGGACCCAGAGGCATAACCTGACGATGTGAATGCCTGTGGACAAGAACCTTACCATTTAATACCATCATGTCTCTGTGAGAAGGAGTATCATAAAGTCCAGTCAGGAGACAGAAATCACTTAGTAATTTGACCAAGGAGATGAAATAAGGGGGAGTTTGCTAGTGAGAAAGAGAACTCCAAAGCATAGAGGATTGGCAGGGATCAGGGGCAGCCACCATCTCTCGGCCGGGACAGAGGACCCTCAGAAGAAGCCACCCCTCCCCGTGCTGAGATGTCTCCATTGTTGCAGAGTGTGGCAGGGCTCACTGACAGCAGAGTTCTGAGGTGTTGGCTCAGTGGAACTTTCTAGAAAGCCACTTTCTGAAGTGCTAGGGGAGCTGTGTTCAGAGGGAAGCCACACCTCAGAATCCATGGCAAAGCACCTGGAAGGGTGTCGGGAAAATTGTTTGGGGGGAGGTGCCCTGCCCCCAGCATTCCAGAACGGACATGCCCAAGGAGGGGTGCTGGGGGAAGGCGCCCTCCGTGTGTGGCTCACTGCAAAGCTGCTGCAGGCAGGCTGCCTGGGGCGTCCACGTGTGAGCAGTGGTTTGAGGGCAACTCTCTGCTACGAAGCTGCCCACAGAAAGGGGCTGCCAGGCACTGGGCCTGCAGACACACACACCCTGCAGGGGACCTATGGGAGGAGCACACCAGAAATAGGAAGAAAAGGTCCTTCTTCCCGCCATGCTCCCCCAGAACCCTCTATTGACAAAGCTTAGCATCATGTTCACTGTAAAGGAGAAGTTCTTAAAAGAGTTCAGCTCCATTATCACAGATGAGTAATGAGTGCAACTGGAGCTAAAAGACAATGAATTGACCATGGGAACAGCCCTTTGTCTCTCAGCTTCCACACTCCCTCTTCTGCACACATTGAGCCCTGAACAATAACGACTCAACCCCGTTTTCATCGAACTCGATGCTGCCGTTCACCTTACAAGTGAATAAATTCTCATCCTTCATCAAAATAAGATGTACAGTCCCAACTGTTACGGTATGCTAGCTATGATAATTATTCCTCCAATTCCATCAGAGTCCCACGGAATATTTTCTTACATAAAGACCATATTGTAAGCTTAAGCACCACCAACTGGCATCGAGTAAAAGTGGGAAAAGAGAGAACTAGCACACACACATAAACAGGTAACAGGCCAGGAGAATTCATGAAGCCAACTCATTTCAGTAGTTGGCCATGAGCCATGTACATGGTTGTCCAGGCCTTCCTACCTCCCTCCACCTCTTGCACGTTCCCCTTGCTCTCGGGCAGAAGCTGAGTTGGTCACTTCTTTATCTGGTGGGGTGCTAAACCTTCATTCGGAAAAGTCAGTCTTCAATCACCCTGCCTTTTTTGGATTGTTACAGTTTCCCATTAACCTTTACTGTGGTCATGGAACTAGTAAGGGGCAGCTTAGGGAACCCCCTTGCTGCACAGTCCTCCTTGCCTTCAACGTGTGGCAGCTACTCGGTTTCCCTGTGGTAACTGGGATCAATCTTTCCAGCCAGTAGAAAATTCCTAATTTGTGGCATGTTGGCTCAGTGATATAAAGAGCCCCAGATAGCCATGTGGCAATTTTCTCTTCACATTCAATGTCCCCTGAGGAAATCATTCCTCTCTACACGAGCAAAGCTCAAAGGTGCCAAGACAGGAAGCAAAGATTCTGTGAATAAAGTGTTAGATGTAACAATGAGAGGAGCCGCTTTGGTTTTTACTCCTTGTTCCCAGATCTACGCATTCTGGCTGGGGGAGCAGGGTGGGGGTAGGAGTGGGGAATAACACTGGGTAATGGTTCAAAGCCTATACCATCCTGATGGATCTTCCCAGGCTCTGGTGAGGCCAGCGCCTTTCCCTTGGCTACTAGCAGCCTCATTACAGTTGTTCGTTTGTTTTTAACCTGTAGCTAATTTGCACCTCTAGAATTCCCAAAGGATCCTTGTTACTTTGGCCTTCAGTGATATGGCGAATCTGCAGTGTATGACTGCTGCAGTTACTGGGTATGAGGAATCTTAGTCTGATCAGTGACCTGGTCCCACTCTAAGGCGGTGTGGCTCACAGTGATTATGGTCACCTGGGGAGAAAACACCCCACAAAGCCTATACCCCACCTTGTGAAGGAGGACTTCCTCCTTTCAGAACATTGTCCCCCAGCCACGGGCATACCTGAGTCTTCAGTGAGCCATTCCACGTTGGATTAGGCCAGCCATTTCCAGATGGGGGGGATGTGATACATCTGATTGATTCCAGGGGCATAACCTCATTGCGGCACTGGCCTTGCTGTGAAATGAGTTCCTTGATCAGACGCAATCCTCTGTAGGATGCCAAGATAATGGATAAGTATTTCTGCAAACCCATAAAGGGTGATGCTGGCAGAAGTTTAAAGAGCAGGGAACACAGATCCACACTGAAATATGTACATTTCAGTGCAGACACACTTCTGCCCACTCTGTCTACAAAGGTCAATGTAATCAACCTCCTACCAGTCACTGAATTGGCCCCCTGGGGAATGGAGGCACCGGCCCAGGTAGCAGCTGAGTTTGGAGGTCTCTGTCACTGCTAACCTAGGCACTCAGCAGTGGCATTAGCCAAATCAGCCTTGTTCAGAAGAAACCCAACCTGTTGAGCCCATACAGAGTCTTCACCCTTGCCACTATAACCACCATTTTCATGGACCCGTCGAGCAAGCACTGGGACGGCTGGGAAAAGAAGCTAACTGTGCATCATTTTGCCCACCTGATTATTAAGGGCTTCATCTGCAGAATACCACGGTGAGCATTTACGTGTGGCACACATATCTATCTGCATAGTGTGTACCCATTCTGAGAGGATTCAGAATACAAAGTAAGAAAAAGAAAATAGAGAAGGAAGAGCTAGGTAATAAGGTGAAAAGCAAAGATGATAAGTTCACCTTGGGGTACACTGAGTTTGAGAGTTCTGTGGGGCTTTCAAGCACAAAAGGACACTTCTGGAACTCAGGAGAGCTACTAAATACAGAAGTGTGGCTGCAAATCATGTAGGGGTGATAGTGGAAACCGCAGGTGCGGAGGGAACATTCGGGGACAGAGTGGAATTGGAAGAGCTGAGGACAGAACTGTGTGGAACGTCTGAAACGCTGTCACAGAAGCACGTGGAGAAAACCGAGCAGAGTCTAAGGGAGGACAGCTGGGTCGGAGCAGCGCCTGAGGGCAGAGGGGGACGCGTTTCTAAGAGCGGGAGTAACCAGTGGTACCCGTGAAGGAGAGAGAGGTGAAATACAGGCGGACGAACTCCATCGGATGTGGCAGTTACAGCGTCGCTATGGGTACAGAAAATCCTTTCCAGGGAGCGGTGGGAGCAGGGGCTGGACTCACAGGAGTGGAACACGGGCCAGGGAAGCCGAATCAGTGAAACCGCCCATTCTCACAGAGCAAAGACTAAGGAATGAAGTAAAAAGACCTCTATCCAGCATTTCTGTATTAGCATTTAAAAGGGGACACCCAGCAGTTTTAAGATGAGAATGTTCCAACATTTTATAAAATGGCAGGGAAAGCACTTCTATGCAAACGGCATCGCAGGACCAGAAGGGAGGCCGTATCCCAGGAGCAAGCTCAAGATTAGTGACTCACTCCCTCCGAACAGAGGTGCGGAGGGGAGGGGAAGGGGTTAGCTTGTAGGAGGCAGGGGGGAAGTTGAGTTGGTTACCTTCCCCCGGTTTAACTTTCAGATTACTAAGCATATTCTTCCGACGACAGAGAAGTCTGCGTTGCTTGGACAGGACTGAAGAATGTTTATAATTTTGGAAGAGCAACAGTGGGAGGTGAGACAGGAAGGAATAGAGAGGTCTAATCGAATGCTTAAATTCCACTTCTCAGTCTTTTCTGCCACTTCCCCTGAGTAAATACAATATTAATAATGTATTTACATAGCAATTAAAAATAGTTCCTTTTAAAATCCCTATTCTATCATCTTAAATGGCATTTGTCATTTTCTGCTATGGAATTAGGTCATCTTTTCATGTGTGTCTTTCAAGAATTTCTTTAAAAAAAAACCAAAACCTGTTTGTTTGTATCCCTTATAGCATCTACAAGACTGGGTAACATGTTAACAGAAACTTCAGTAATTGTCCCTGTACAACAAATCATCCTAAACTTAGTGAGGTAAAAACTCCATTTTTTAAAATTATTCTTACCATCTTGGGAATTAATTAACTAGGTGGTTCTCACATGGGAGTCTCTCCCATAGCTGCAGTCAGGAAACATCTGGAACCCCCCTCCTTACATCCCTGGAGGTCAACACTGACTGTGGCCTGGGACCCAGGAGGACTGTGGGCCAGAACACCCATCCCAGCTTCCCCACGTGGTTTGGGCTTCCCCAGGGCATGTGGCTGGGTTTCCAGAGCAAGTGTCCTGACAGCCAGGCAGATGCTCTCTCGCCGTTAAGGGCCAAGCCCTGGAAGGCATGCGGTATTATTATTCCGCCACATTCTACTTGTTAGAATTAAATCACTAAGGCCAGCCCTATCAAGGGAGAGGAATTTAGACTCTACCTCTTGATGAGAAGTGTCACAAGAATTTTCAGATACTGCATACAGTAAGTGCTAATTAAATGTCTAAGCATTAAACATGTTGAAAAACCCTCAGAAGGAAAAACTAAGAATGCACATTAAACTTCTAAACAGAGGTTGGTAATAATGCTGGAGTCAACTAATCCATAATAAAACATGCTACCCATGGCTGCCTGTTTCACAGTGATTACTTGTCATCTTCTGCACTCTCCTTTGAGGAGATAAAAAATTGAGCTGTTTAATCTAGGAATGTGTAGTAGATCCCCGGGTGCACCTAGGGTTCAGTAGGTGAGGTGGGGCCTGACATTCTGCATTTCTAGCAAGCTCCTGGGTGATGCTGCAGCTCATGGACCATCCTCTGAATAACCAAGTTAGCAGAAAATATTAGTAAGAGTGACCACCTGCCTCCTGTGATCTCCCTGTGCTCTGGCAGGGACCCGAATAGACAGGTGTATGCCACCAGAGGTCTTCATGTGCTTACAGGACCTCCCTCTGGCCAGTGAATCCTTGACACAGACCAGGTTAACCAATTCTTCCACAAGATGTTTAGAACTGCAGATAAAGGAAGAAAGTCAGCATGTTTCCTTTTTCTTGTGGTGAAGCACAGGATATGAGGCTCTGGAGTTCCCAGGCATGTGAGAAAGTCCATCTCCGGGAGGGATACAGGAAACATGCAGAGACGAAAATCCAAATAACGTTCCAGTCCTCCATGAGGCTCAGACCAGATCCCCGTCTTCTTTTTCTTAGAATCAGCTCCACAGGTTTTTTATTGTTGTTCTATTACAGTTGTCCTAATTGTCTCCTGTTTCTCTCCCCTGACCCTCCCAGCCCCCCACCCCACCCCCCAACCCTCCCCCATAGTCAATCCCCACCCTGTTGTCCATGGGTCATTTATATTTGTTTTTTAACTAGGCCCTCCCCCTTCTTTGCTCCCCCATCCCCTCTGGTCCCTGTCAGTCTGTTCCTTGTTTCCATGCCTCTGGTTCTATTTTGCTTGCTTGTTTTTGTGTTGATTAGGTTCCACTTATAGGTGAGATCATATGGTATTTGTCTTTCACTACCTGGCTCATTTCTTAGCATAATGCTCTCCAGTTCCATCCACGCTGTTGCAAAGGGTAGGATCTTTCTGCTACATAGTATTCCATTGTCTAAATTTACCATAGTTTTTTGATCCACTCATTTACTGATGGGCACTTAGGTTGCTTCCAGCACTTGGCTATTGTAAACTGTGCTGCTATGAACATTGGGGTGTATAGGTTCTTTTGGATTGGAATTTCAGGATTCTTAGGGTATAATCCCAGCAGGGGAATCATTGGATAAAAAGGCAGTTCCATTTTTAGCTTGTTTTTATTTTCTGAGGAAATTCCTACTGTTTTCCGCAGTGGCTGCACCAGTCTGCATGCCCACCGACAGTGCACTAGGGCCCCCTCTTCTCCATAGCCCGTCAGCACTTGTTGTTTGTTGATGTGTTAATGACGGCCATTCTGACCAGTGAAGATTATGTGGGATATCTTAATGCCCCTCCAGAAAATCCCCCCTTAGCCTAAATTTGTTTTATTTGGGTTTCTATCACTTGACGCTTAAAAGTTCTGACTACCATGGGGAGCGGGGGAAGAGGATGTCTTCTCCTGGAAAGGCAGTGCACACGGGGATGGACGAATAGAGGAGAAATTCAGAGTGGGTTGTGACCCACACATCTGGGACCTGCAATGAGGAAAGACTGCCTATTAATCATGCTAAAGGTATGTCTCCAACCAAGTGGATAGGCCACTGAGAGAGAAGACAGTAAGAAACTAAGGCGGAAGGAAGACTGAGAAAAGCCTCAACCTATCTAAATAGGAAGGGAAAAAAGCAGAAGAGACAAGCAGGTCTCTGGGTTGAAACTGAACAGGGCTGGAAAAAAGAGAAAGAAACTGTTACCCCAAAGAGGCATCTGTTGATCACAGAAGGGGCAGGACAGTCTAGGAGCACCAAGGCTAACATTCTTTGAAGAGAAACCTCCGAGCCTGAGTGGAGGTTAAAAACGAGCTAGGTAGAGTTCTGCCTGGCGAGAGACAAAAGGTTGCACTTTCCCTGTGGGCCAGCCATGTAGAATGTGCTTTACATGTATGACCTGGTTTAAAGACCCATAAGGAAGTGTCCCATATTGTTCCTGCCGGCTGTCCCTGAACGCTAGCACAGTCAGAGCTGGCCCTTCCATGGATCACAGAACATGGGCCGTACTGCACGCCGCTCCCTCCTCCCCCCGCCACCCCCAGTAGGCCTCATTCCTCGGGCAACTCTGAAAGTCCTCTGAAGCCCCTGGGGCTGCAGGCAACCCAATGAAACAAGAACGACAGTGACCACCTTGCCATGTTTGAAATAAATGAATTTTTAATAACTGGTTTCTTAGTCACACCTTCATCTATTCAATCCCATTATTCAAAAGTCTACACAGTTAAATTAAACTAGATAGTTCATAGCGTATTTCCAAAAGAGTAAAAATTTTGCACTGAAAGAAAAAAATAAGACTGGTTACTCCCAAAGTACACTGCCCATGAACTGAAACACCTTTACATTTTCGCAGGAGGTACACACGCAGGTAGGGCAGGTAGGGCAGGCGGCAGCAGACAAGACACAAGGGGCCCTGTCTTTGCGATAAAGGCCCTGAGGCGGGAGACATGGCAGTGAGGTAATGAGGCTGATTCCACAGCAAAAATGGATAACCGATCTCATTTTAGCCATACCTTGTGCTATGTTTATAAAATATTTCTTTCACAAGTTAAAACAGTATCTGTTACAGATGGATTTAATTTTGGTAAAATCAATGAAAAAAGTTCTATGTTAATGCAACATTTGTTGTAAAGATTCCAGAAACACATGAGTCAAAAATTCAAATTATGATTCCCACAGTTACTGTAACTGCTATACAGCATACATAATGGAAGCAGTGCTACCCACATATACCACAGTGGAAAACACGCAGTAAGCAGAAACAAGCTGAGTTATGCTTGTTGTGGGAATCATCATTTTCAACTAGCTGAGGATATATAAAAATTGAAACCATAAATGCATGCATTATTTTATGTACTTAATTCAAATTTTTCTTGATCCAATTTAATCAGCTTTGCATCCAAACTACATTTGCCTTTCATAAACTGCAAATGAATGTCTTTCATAATTTTAAATCCACATCATTTGGTTTCTTTTACTCAGGCTTGCTGTCTTTGCAGAATGGCATCGACACACCCTGTCCCTCCCCACAAAGGTCAGGACACATCTGCTGGGACCCATGTTTCCATATTCCTTTTCTCCCTGGACGATACCAGACGGAGGGGGAAAGACCACCGGAGGGGCAAGAATCACACTGCACAGCTCAGAAAGGTAAATGCGTGCAACAGGACGGGGGCACTGGCACATCGCCTCCCCCTCACACCTTCCTGAGCAAAATGGGAAGAACCCCACCACCATACACTTACAGTTACCAGAGGGGTTAGTCATAAGGTAATTAACCTGATCCCCACAACAAAGAGACAAAAAGAGACAAACCTTTTGGTTGTTCAGCTCTTTGTGACTCAAGTAGAATATATTTAAGGATATGCTTTTGTGTTATCATTCAAAGTCCAAGCCATGTAATTGTACTTAGAATATTACCCACTTACTATATGCAGAGGGTGTACTCATTATGGAAGGCAGAACATACTTTATGTAAAAAGATTATGGTTATGAGCTAAACGTTGAACATATTTAAGCTTGTTACTTTAACTATATTCTCAATTCAATAATGAACCAGAAAGAGACAGACCCATCCTTTGAAACTTCACCTGGGCAAAATTAATCCTGTGTATTACATTCAGTACCACTTTTCCCGGTTTGGTTTTAACTAGAAAGGGCACCTTGTACACCTTGAGAGAGGAACCCTTTTATCTGCCAGCAGCCTTTACCGTCAGGGCATGTTTCGTTATATTCAAACTGAATTACTTTGGTTTCAGAACAGTCACATTTCCTTTTCCCCTCTACGTGGCTGCGCCCCACCAGTGTCCGTGACCTTGTGTGTTTGGATGGTGAGATGGTTACCCTTTTTGTCTCTAGGCATTACTGTAATGCAGCTATTAGACTTTAAGTCTGTATTCAAGTCTGTATTCGTTTATGTACAGAAGGATCCTTTTCCATATAAGCAGTAAAAAATTTTCCTTCATCTAGCTTAGTGTACCAACGTTCAATTAAAATGAAGATTCAGAGCTGGCAGAAAGCCTCAACAGCATTTGTTCTAACCTGGGAGATGACACAGTTAAGCCTCTGCTTGTAAAAAGTATGACCGTTTTACATATAATTAAAGGGTAATAATTAAATGCTAAAAGGAAAACAAATCCTAAGGCATATTAATTTTAGGAGGCTTTATTGTAGAGGAAGAGTTGTCTTCTTAATGTTACCTACAATTATACAAGAGGCCTTGCAACAAATAAAGATTTACACCTAAGTTCTTAGATAAAACATACAATCCAAAAGGTATCCCCTGGGGCATAAATATGCAAATTTCAGGGGTCTCCCCCCACCTTATCTGTGAAGAAACAGTATCTGCAGCTGGCGGCAAAGCACACTCTGAACACTATTTCCAGTTGTTGGATAATACAAAGGTGGTCGGTAAGTGATAATGAGCGCCTGCATGTTGTCAGAGACCAGGAAAGGGGCTTATCTGCTGCCTCATGTGATACATCAGTCAGATGTAAAAAGCATAAATTTTCCATCCAGTCCATCCACTTTAGGGGACTGTCTCAGGAAAACTGGGGATCCACCCTGGCTGGTGTGGCTCAGTGGATTGAGCACCAGCCTGGGAACTAAAGGGTCACTGGTTCAATTCCTCCTAGTCAGGGCACATGCCTGGGTTTTGGGCCAGGTCCCCAGTAGGGGGCTCGTGAGAGGCAACCACACACTGATGTTTCTCTCCCTCCCTCCCTTGCCCTCTCTCTAAAAATAAATAAATTAAATTTAAAAAAACAAACAACTGTGGATCCAGCAGAGGGCAAGGTTTACCCTAAACAGAATTTAAAAAATGTCTCTTTGACTATGGAAGCTAAAGCAAAAATGATCAATTCTAGAGGATCAGAGAATGAATGAGTGCTTAGAAATATAAAATGATAGGGTCTGTTTCTCTTGAGCAATCAGTATGTGAAATTCCCAAAGGTCGTAAGTTTTCCAGATAAACTGACAGCAAATAAGGTCCTAAAGACTGTCAGTACCATAGATAAGCTAATTTTTCACACTTACTTATACTTAAGGCTACAGAATTCCATTAGTGACTGACAGTAAAATATTCACGCAGTAAATAATGAAGGACAGGAAAATCTGGGGAACAAGGTAAGTGGTCCAACAAAAGCACACTTAAATAATTACAGTACATTCATAAAATAGGTATTCTGTAGCCTTTTTTGATGTGTTTCTGAAGAATATCCAAGGAGAGGAAAAGGGCTGATAACATGCTATAAAATGAAAAGTGAGGTTACAAAATAGTATGTTTTATATAACCTCTGTTTTAGAAAGAAAGTAAGTACATAGAAAAACAGACTGGAAGAACACACACAAAAATACTATCAGAAGTTACCCTTGCTGTTGGTGAGAACTTAATGTCTTCAATTTTTTTTTTCTTTTCCAAATGAAAAGGGGTAAATGGGAAATTTTTAGTTTCAAAAAGAGTCAGTGAGTATATTCTGATCTCTTTGCACCATCTTTTTAATAATATGCCAAAGGAAAAACAGAAATATATTTACTGTCATTTAGCACTTGCATTAATAATTATTTTTCTTTAAGTTAAAAAATAATAGTTCACCAAACTTACAGCTTCCTTATACTCTGCCAATTCACACAAGAGCATATGTTTTTTAAAAGATATGACGTCAGTGTTTACCCAAGGTCGCATGTAACCTTCCAGGCAGTTCGCCTTGCACATCATGTCTAGAAAATGAACTTCATGTGCTTGATCCCGTAAGTCTTGAAGAAAACCATGATGATGAGTGCCCACAAGCCCAGAATAAAACCCCCAGGAGGGTGCCAGTCCTTCGGCTTCGGCTTCTGCAAAACAAGGACGACGAGGTAAGTTTAACAAGGGGTAAATAATTCAGCAAAGGGTAAAGCAGATACTGATGTAGAAATAGAAATTTAGCAACTTGTGTTTCAAGGGAGAGTCATTTAGCTAAATTAAATGTCTTAGGACAGCGACAATGGCAAAGACGTCAAACAGGGTAAACATCTCAAAGCGGCTCTTACAAACATCGGTTTCACAGGAGATTTTGTTTCCGCAAAGGGCCTGCCCTGCCCAACCATCTCTCTTCAAACAAGTTATTCACTAGCCTCACAGCCCCCTCTTTGAATTTACATGTTCATGAGTTTGTTGGTTTTATCTGTCTCTCCTATCACACTAGCTCTATGAAGGGCACCTGGTTATATTCCCAGCAGCCACCTGCACAGTGGCTGGCACGCTTATACAGGAGACGTTCATACTCTCTGAGTACACCAGAAGAAAAACAAAAGCTACCGATTCCCTTTATTCTGGCATTCAACAATACCTGTTTGGGGCCAGCACCTTTGGTCATGTTACTCCCTGGGCAGGATGTTCCCTGCTCCACCATGCCTACTGAAAACGAACTCAAATGCCAACTCCTCCAGATTTTCCCAGCTGATATAGTCTTCTCTTTGAATCTGTAGCTCCTTCTACTTTTTCTCCTATTTACTATTAGTTACTTTTATTACTTATCTCCCTGCGTACTTCCAGGGGTCAAATTCTGGCTGAGTCCATTTTACCTGCCCTTCTCCATTCCCGACACTTTGACACTCAGCCAAGTGTCCCGTATGCTTCCTCGCCCAGGAAGGAATGGCAAACCCGTCTTCCCCCTTTAGCTGTCACCTCAGCAGTCACACTGCCCTGAAATTGGAGGTCTGTACCTATGATCTCTTTATGAGTTCTACTTCCCGAGTTACTAGCTACGATTGTAAGGACGGTCCTCATGAGAATCACATTTTAGACTGGAGTGAAGAGAAACCATAATATGACCTTTGCTACAGTTATCATGTAAACTAGATCCCAGAAAGGTTCATAAATCCCTTAGCTGAGCTCACGTCTCAGAGCCTGGCTTTCCCTTACACAACCAGGGCCTCACGCTCTTCGCTCAGCCCTAACTAATCACTGTGACTTTCAGGGGGTGTTTAAAGCAAGTCATGTTGAAAATAAAAAAGGTGAGCAACATTTAAGTTCTGTGATTCATTAGAGATTACTTAAATAACACTGAAATTATTTATTTAAATAATACAAAGAAATCTTATTTTTGCAGCTGTAAAAACTCGTTACTTGTCAATGAGATGAATTTTTTTTATATTGTAATTTTACCATTTGATCATAAATTGAATAGCCAGAAACAGCTCCCAGAGACAAGATAACTATGGCTTCTTTGGAAGTAACCATCCCCAAAGACCTGCCTGGGCAGCTGTTTTAACCTGTTTCCAAAGACTGGCTTGGAGAACTCTGGAGGCACTGCTTCCTGGCCCTTCAACGAGAAGTGCCCCACACTCACCCCACTGACGCCCAGGACAGGAGCAGGCAGAAGAGCAAAGTGCT
This sequence comes from Desmodus rotundus, assembly GCF_022682495.2. Taxonomy (NCBI): domain Eukaryota; kingdom Metazoa; phylum Chordata; class Mammalia; order Chiroptera; family Phyllostomidae; genus Desmodus; species Desmodus rotundus. The sequence goes on from NC_071389.1 coordinate 55,004,934, forward strand.
AGAGCTGCGCTTTCCTAACAGCAGACCTTTGAAAGTAATAATGGAGGACTAAGAAACATATGTAATTGCTTCAAAATTATAATGAAATGGTGTATGTATTCACATTGTAACTTGAGCAAGCTAACAAAAGCAGCAAATCTCAGCTTTTTAAAACTGTGTGCAGTTGCTATTTTTTATTATATCTCGATTATGTACTTTGATGAAAAGATGGAAAATGAATTATTTATTAATTATTGTTTGGACCCTTGGCTTAACATGGCATCTAAGTAGAATCCCTAAGAGCTGCCTCTCCATCTTCTCTGGAAAATACAAAGGCCCAGAAAAGGACATCAGAAAATGACACAAAAAAATTAATTTAATCTCTAATGAGAAACCTCAGACACTTTCATTATCTGTACATCCTAGAAACCCAGTCTAGAAACAAATTAATGTTGGCCCAGTTTTACGATGAGTACACAGGAGGCAAAGTACCGCTTTGCTCTGGGAGACACAACAGTTCTGTCAGCTCTCTCCCTTTTTCTCCCTGCAGGTTAAAGATCCTGTCAGAAGGTGCCCAGGTACTAGTATTGGTTCGCTACATCTAAGAAGCTTCGAGACCCACATAAGGTCTGCAGAGAAGGCAAAATACAGGGAACAATTCTTTTAATAGTACACATTAAGAAATGTGGGTTTTTTTGATATACTTCATCTTTTTAAAGTGCCTCCAAATCAGGTACACATAGCATGGTAGATGATCTTAGTTCAGTTTAGCCAAACAACATTCAATGCCTGCCTGCCAGTGACTGGGAATTATGTAACCCGCCACCTATTCTTCAGATGCAGATCTGCGAAGGCTGTTCAAATCTAAGTAGACAGTGAGATGCTCTGCTGGCAAACACCAACACAGTTCTAAGAAAAAGGAAAAAACAAAATGAAATCTGTGAGTAAAAATACTCTCACACGAGAAATATTGTGAAGATGCAGAGAACATATCTCTCAATAAGATTTAATAAGGAAGTAAAAAATAATTTCAGAAAAACTTTATTTGGCATGGGCGTGAATAAAGACACATAAGGAACCAAAATTTTTTTTAATGGTATAAAGACAAAAATAATACCGATACAAGGACAACAGACTAGATAAAAGGGAGTTGGGTGATACAATTTTTATAATAGCAAAATCAAAATCTACACTGACGAAAAAGGTAAGTGTCCTAAGCACATCTCTGAGTCCTTCATTCACCTAATTGTCATAGACTGATAGCAAAAAATGACCCCGATTCCCCACACATCCCTGTGTCCATGCCCTTTTGCAATACACTGCTTTATAGCAGCTCCCATCAAGTGGTGGAATCTACATTCTTACTCCTTGAATCAGCTGGCCTTGTGATTTCTTTTGGCCAAATGAAGACACAAAGCAACAGCGTCCTAATCCCAAATCTAGCCTCGAGAGGCTTGGCTTCCTTCAGCTCTCTCCGTCAGACCTCTGCTACCACCATGACAAAAAAAACTAATCAAGGCTTCTGGAGGAAAAGATGCCATGTGACGAAGAGGTCAGGTCCCCCAGCCAACAACAAGCCAATCCAAAAAGTAGAACCACCTAACCAACCTAGGGCTGACCATGGACTCATGAGGTCAGAACACGTTCTCATGCACTGAGAACAGAACTGCCCAGAATTCAGACTAAACTGCCCACCTGTAGAATTATGAGCTAAATAAACGATCGATGTTTAGAGTCACTAAGTTTTGAAATGATTTGTTATGCATGAAACGCTATGGAATACATCCACTGAGGTGACATTGTGGAAGGAAAAACCCTGAAATATGACTTTCATAAGATAATTAAGTTCCCATCTACATACTTGTAGCTTCAGGTTTCTGCAACAACAGTATAAATAAGAACAGAGTGAAGGGCAGCTAATCAACCCCTTGTCCACCATAAGCTTTGTTCAGGTGGGGGAGGTCTGTCAAAATAATCCCCTCTAACCCTCCTAGAATGAGAAACCCATCCCCATTAACTCATTTGAGCTAAATTTCATAAAGTAAGAATTTCAGCCACCACCTGTTGCATCTGAACAGGATTTACAGACAGTTGCTGATAAAGCTGTCCAGGAAAAATACGGCTATACTGTCTCCTGGAGGTAAATTTCACAAATGTCCTTGGCCCCCCACCGCCCTCACTCTAAGGGAACTGTAGTGAGGCTCACTTCTAGCTGTCTGTTCTAGTCTTCCTTGCAGCAGACTGACTCCACTTGTCATCATGCCAGGAACTGCTCTGAAGGAAACGAAGAGGGGGAGTCGAGAGACTAACTCCCCCAGCTCACCTCCAGCCTTCCTCCTCCCAACTGCAATCTCGTTCTGAGGTGCAGCTCCTCTCCATTTGAAGTTAGCAATTAGTGCTAACGAGATGTTGCCCCCTTCTGGAGAAATGAACATCTCCCAGGATCATGATGCATCTCACCCATGGAAAATTTGCAAAGCAATTAATCTAATCTAGGATCATTAAAAATGATTTGTTTTCAACTGTGATTTTATCTTTAATAGAAAGCCATCATTCTTCCTTAACCATGATTTAACTTTTTGTGATAAGAATACCCACTATTAACACCATGAACATCGCTCTGGAATTTCTGGCCAATTCGGACATAACATTTAGGAAGGAAAAGTGAATTTTCATTATTTGCAGATAATCTGATTAGCTATCAGCCAACTCTACAAAATCAACTTACAATTATTGAGAATAAAGAGCTCAGATTTGAGATAACCATATTTTAGAAATACCCTTCTAATATGCCAGTAAAAACAAGTCAGAAAATAGAACAGAAAAAATTACATCACAATAGTAATGAGAAACATTAAATAATTAGGAATACCAATGGCATGAGATATAAGGTAAACAATCTATACATAGGGAGGGGTAAACAGTCCTAAATATCAAAAATAATATGATAAAGCTAATTTATAATGTTATTCTGATGCAAAGTACATCAGTGAAACAGAATAGAAAGTAAGCAATTAGTCCAGTAACCAAGAATTTAGAATACAATAAAAACTATTACAAGTCAATAGGCAAGGGAATATTCTTACTAGTGTAGTAACAGTGTATTAACATTTGAAAAAAACTCAGTTTTGTTTCTAACCCACATTATAAACCAATATACACTTTACATAATTTAGAATTAGATGGATAAATATTAGACAATTAGAGGGAAAAAACTTTTTAAATTAGTTTTGTACAGTGGCACCTAGGGACACATCACAATGGAAGCTATGTTAGTACATACGGGTTGAGAGCAGGTACAAAGGAACTCACATAGAGAGCACAGCACAGGAGTCTGGGGGCCAAGAAGCTGAGGGGACTGTCAGGTGGGTGGACCCAGGAAGGACTTGGGAGGGCTGACCTTGGACAACGTATCATAGTTGGGTTGGTGGAGGGGAGGGGATGGCACCTAGGCAGTGGCACATGGAGCAAAGTCATGGTGAGGAGAAAAGCCAGACATCGGGGAAAGTGTGATGCCCCAGGCTTGCTGGCGGAGGAAGGTGATAAAAGCTCCCTCCACGAGGGCGGAGGTTTGCATCTGCTTGGTTTACTGAGGAAGCCACAAGACCCTGGCGCTTAGGAAACCCCGTTGAAAGCAGTGGCAAGTTCAGGGGTAGCAAGCATCAGGCCAGGCAGAGTCATTCTGTGAAGGTCCAGCTGTGTGTTGGGATTTGACACAATGAGAGGCCTCTGAGAGCTGAGCCAGTGACCAACCACAGGTGAATGGGGTAAAAAGATATAAAATGTAGGAGAATCTCCACAGTAAAGGACCTTGTAAATTTAAAGACAATGAATGAAAATAGGAAGGAAAAGGTAGAGATTTTTTAATAAAAACTTTTTGAAAATCTGTATTTTGCAAAGTATAGAAATCAGATTAAAAGGCAAATAAATGAGATAAACAAAATGACAGAAAAGGAGGTGAATTCAGTACATTAAGATATCCCAAAATTGAATAAGACAAAATATTTCCTGTCAATAAATTGGACAAGAAAATGAAATTTTTCAGAAAGGAATAATTACAATTGTCTAACTACATTAGAAAAAATTTAATTCTCTTGATCTTTAAAATAAATTAAAATGATATATTAATTATTTCTTCCTCTTAAAATTAAACTAGTAAATGTTAATAAGGTTGGTCTACTTTTCAGGAATGTAATCTATTACCATGTTTAGAGGTGCTTAAAATGTTCTTATGTTTATGTTTTCATTTCGGGGATCTGTTGTACTCCTAGCTAGAATCTATATTAAGAAACTCGGAAATGGTAACAAAGATTTCACACAAAGGTTTTCTTCCGTGTTACATACATAATAAAAACAAAAAACAGGAAATTATATAAACAATGAGAAATATTGTACATCCACATAATTAGTCATAAAAATATTTTCAAACAATTTCAATGATTTGGGAAAATACTCTGTAATAATTAGAAAATAAAAGCAAGATAAAAACAGTATTAAAATATGAGTTTTTTCTTAAATCCTCATCCTAAGGCATTTTTTCATTGCTTTTTTTAGAGAGAGAAGCATCTATTGGTTGCCTCTCCTACGCACCTGGACTAGACACCTTAACATCCTGACTGGGGATCAAACCCGCAGCCCAGGTATGCACCCTGACCGGGAATCGAGCCTGCAGCCTTTCAGTTACAGAACAGTGTCCCCACCAACTGAGCCATGCTGGCCAAGGCTGATCTTTATTTCTATAAATTATTCAAACGAAGAAAATATACTAAAGTCTAATAGTATTTCTCTGGGGGAAGTAGGATTAGAGGTAGTTTTAATCTCTTCTCTCCATATGTATCTATACATTTGAAAGTGTTTTCTACAATGGATATGTAGGTCTTTATTTTGGTGGGGAGGGGAATTTACAGGAAAAACCTGTATTAAAAGAGTCCACCTAGAAAAATCTTCATATATTTATTTTTTCAAAATTAGGAGAGGTGCAGCAATAATGCTGTTTCGTACTTGACATCTTACTGTAAGAGAAGGTAATAAACAGCATGACAGCAACGTAACATACTAAAGTGCTTTTCAGTATGTATTTCGTGATACTCCTGCAGTGTAACAATATTGCTATTTTTAAAACAACTATAGGTAATATTTTAGACATTCTAAAATGATTTTATTTATAATTCAATGACAAATTTGTGTAATTATTACTACATTTTGTACTACAGTTGAATTTGAGGTAAGTTCATACTTAATCATAGCTTGTATTTTAAATTTGTGTCCATATTAGAGCTTCTCATAAAATGACTTTGTGTAGTTAAGGTACTCTACTGACTGCTATTAAATACACTTTTATTTTTTTAACCTTTCACAATAACAGCTAGAATACAAAGGTGAAAAGCATACTTAAACACTGCAATGTGTCATGAGCAGACACTTAAAAGCTTAAGGGCTACATATTATTTAAATGCCTCGTATGTCAAATTAAAAAGACAGGTAGCTCAGCAACACTGCACTGCCACCTGTGAACGGTGCTCAGCCTCCCCTTTCACGTTGCTAGGACAACACTACCACAGAACTGTACAACAGTCAGCAGCACAGATCTAAGGACTACAATTATTTAAAAAGAGAAAGCTAGGATTTTTTATAATTGTATATGTTTACCGGCAAGCAAATGAAAAATTTCCAAGGTTTCAATGGGATTCTTAAGATATAATGAGCATATCAGTTCAGTTAAACTATATTTTAAGAAAAGAAAAAAAAATCTACTAAGGTTTCAAAGATGATTACTTTAGAAAATAGCTGTTTTTAACTGTTTAATCAGTGGTAGTATGTTAGTATATTGAGTCTACAACCTCTCTATAAAGTTTGTACTCTTTAAATTGTTTCTATTCAACTTACTGGGTTGAAATTCATTAGTAAAATTAAATAGGTTTCAGGTGTATGATTCTGTAATATATTATCCATATACTGTATTGTGTGTGTTCACCATTACAAGTGAGGCCTCCTTCCATCACTGTTTATCCCCCTTCACCTTCTACCCCCACCCACCCCCTTCCCCTCTGGCAGTCACCATCCTGTTGTCTGTGCCTATGAGGTTTTTCCTTTGCTAATCCCTTCTCCTTTTTTACCCAGTCCGAAACCCTCCTCCCCTGACAGCTGTCAGTCTGTTCTCTGTATCTGTGAGTCTGTTTCTATTGTGTTTGTTAATTTATTTTGTTCATTAGATTCCACATATAAGTGAAATAATATGGTACTTGTCTTCTTCAAATTACACTAATAATATAAATCAAAGTGTGGTCAGCAGAATTCTAAGAGAGCCCCCAAGATGTCCTCTCCCTGGTATATACATCCTATAAAATCCCTTCCCCATGAGTATGGACAGAACCTGTGAATATGACGGGGCATCACTCCTGTGATTAGGTTACATTATATTGCAAAGATGAAGGGATTCTGAAGATGTAATGAAGGTCCCTACAATCAGTTGACTTAGTTAATCAACAGGGAGATTATCTGGGGGGAGGGGCTGACATAATCAGGCAAGCCCTTCAAGAGAGTCTAGATATCAGAGACAGAAGTCAGAGAGACAGATCAGGAAGAGCCACAGGAAGGAATGGCAAGCTGCCTCTAGGAGCTGAGAGCCTGGCAGTCCCACTACATGAGAAACTGATTTCTGCCCATAACCAGAAAGCTTGCAAGAGGACCCTGTGCCAAAGATGAGACAGCAACCTGGTTGACACCTAGTAGAAACTTTGCTGGACCTTAAGCGTAGGACTATGCCAAGCTGTATACAGACTCCCAAACCATGAAAACTGTGAGATAATAAATGCTTTAAATCACTGAATTGTTTTGTTACACAGCAATACAAAACAAATAAAACTTGAAATGAAACTATTTATTACATGTGATAATTATCCCCTGGATTCTTTGGGGATAACAACTAATTAAGATATTAACTACTGTATTTTTTCAGACTATAAGACGCACTTCTTCCCCCCCCAAATTTGGGGGGAAATGGGGGTGCGTCTTATAGTCCAAATGTAGCTTACCTGGCTCGCTTGGGCTTGGGCGGGCGGCGGCGGTAGAGCGGGGTTTTTCTTTTTCCTACTCTCCTCCTCTAAAACCTAGGTGCGTCTTATGGTCCGGTGCGTCTTATAGTCCGAAAAATACAGTACATATATTTTTCAAAACTACATAGAATAAAATATTCCAGTCTAATTCCTCCCATTCTTCCAGATCTATACTCTAAGACCCTGCTCAAATATCCTCTCCAGGTGAAGACTGTTCTCATGCCTCAGTAAGAATTAATCTCTTCTCTGAGCACCAATGACACTTAGTTTATATCTTATGCTATAGTTAATTCATGAATGTGATTCTACTACAATTTGATCTATTTGTGATATCATTTCTATACCTTATCAAGGTCACAAGCTTTGAGCAGAGCAATCAACTTCTTATATATTATTTTCCTCTTACAAATAAGAAATACAAAATATTCTAATACAAACATTATATACTAATTTACTAGTTTATTCTTGGTTTTATGACTTAAGAAAAAAATAATTTCAGTCATCAAATAATGCAATTTGAAGAATCCCCAGTGAGAAGTTAAAAAATATTTCTTTAAAAAATGTATAAAACAATTTGAAGCTTGAACTAAATAAATGGTAAAGCTTCATTTATAAATAGTACCTATCTGTGTATGTTAGGAGGTAATCACAGTTCTACTTTTGCCAATGTAGGATTAAAAACCGCAGCAATTGTTCTGGTCAGGGGGGCTCAGGTGACTGGAGCTTCATTCCATGCACCAAAAGGTTGCAGGTTCGATTCCTGGTCAGGGCACATACCTAGGTTGCAGGTTCAATCCCCAGTCAGGACACATATAGGAGGCTATACATTGATGATTCTCTTTTTCTCTTTCTCTCTCTCCAGTCAATAAACATATCCTCAAGTGAGGATTAAAAAAAATTAAATACTACAGGAAGTATCTGCCCATTCTGAACAACTAGAAAATCATACAAAAGGTAAGAAACAAGATTTTGGATAATTTGCTGCAGTTTTCTGGTCCTTAAAGGAACAGAAACAAATAAGATGAAATAAGTCCTTCAATTGCCCAAACTTACTGCCTGGGAGCAGTTTCCAAACTTCGAATACAATGAGAGAGACCCAGACCAGGCAGGACAGCCTTACTGAGTCAAGGAGACACAGATTAGAATTCCGGAAGGTTTGGGTGGCTAGCATTTGCAGGGTAGGACTACGGGAGAGGAGGGAGCTGCACAGAGACAGAGCCCTGGAGATCTGCACAGGGTGTCCTTGAATTTTGGCAAAGTTCTAATCCGTGCATGCATAACAAGAAGCTGGAAGAGTAACACAAAACAAAACACCAAAAGCAACAGGCCAAACAGCAACCAGTATTCATAGTTGGCAGAGCATCAGGTTACAAGTTATAGTGAGGCTCTGTCACGATAAACCAGAGACAGCAGCACTTTCTCAAATAACAAAACAAAACAATATAAATAAATAAATAACCCACCCTGGGTGCGCCTAAAACAACCTAAAAGCAATCGTAAAGGGATTAAATTGATTTGGGAACTCAATAAAACAACTGCTACATGAATAAAACAAAAATCCAAAATCTAGCAGCCAACAACAACAAAAAATTAAATATATAAGCATCCAATCAAAAAAAAGGAAAAATAAAAAAGAAACAGGCATAGAAAGAAGGAAAATATGACCCATAGCCAGGAGAAAAATCAATCAATTGAAACTTACCCATAAATTTAAAAAATGATGGATTTAGTAGTCAGAGCCCTTAAGACAGCTACTATACACTGATGTAAAGGAAAACATGAGCATATGAAGAGAGAAACAGAGTATATAAATAAGTCTCATCTAGGACTTCTAGGAATAAAAAATGTGATATGTAAAATGAAAAAATACACTGGATGGACTTTACAGCAGATTAGACGCCACAGAAGAAATAGCAGAGAACTTTTAAGATAGCAAAAGAAATTACTCAAAATGAAGCCCAGAAAGAAAAAGGGCGGGGAAAAGAATAAACATAGCCCAAGTGAGCTGTGGCACAAACCAACCTCTGCAGTCCCCAGTGGAGAGGGAGAAAAATATCTAAGACAAGTAATGACTAAAATTTTTCCATATTTTTAATAATTATAAACCACCAAGTTTACAAAGCTCAACAAGCATTAAGAAACAGAGAAAACCACAAAAGGGAACATCATAATCAAAATGCTTAAAATAATTTAAGTTATCAGTAGGGGAGTGGGTGGGAAGAGAGGGGTAATTCTAGGGAAAATGTACCAAGTACAAAAAAAAATCTTTTCGAGGATGAAGGTGAAATAAAAACCTCTTTCAGTAACACAAAAATTTCAAGAATTCAACAGACAAGGACTACAGCAGACCTATACTACAAGAAATGTTAAGTTCTTCAGTGAGAAGGAAAATTATACCAGATGAAATGCAGACTTTACATATAAATGAGGAGAGAAAAATGGTCAATAGGTAGGTAAATATAAAAATATTTCTCACTTAAAAATTTCTTTACAAGGTAATTGTTTAAAGCAAAAATGATAGTAATGTATTGTGAAGTTTGTAACATAGAGAATCAAAACATAACAAAAATAGCACTAAGGATAGAAGAGAGAATGAGGAATATATCATTCTAAAGTTCTTGTGTTAGACATGAAAAATATAACATTATTTAAAGTAGACTATTTAAAGATGTTTATGATAAATCCTAGAGCAACAACAGCAACAAAGGGATTCACTAATTAAACTGACAGTGGAGACAACATGAGATAATACAAAATATTCAATGCAAAAGGCAGAAAAAGAAAGGGAACTAAAAACAGATGGAACAAATAGAAAACAAATAGCAATATGGTAGATTTAAAACCAAACATTTAAATTTATTTAAATACTGATAATTACAATAAGTAAAAGGATTTTAACACTCCACTTAAAAGGCAGAGATTGTCAGGTTGAATAAAAACATAAAACTCAATATTCTGCCTATAAGAAGCCTATTTGAAATTTAAGACACAGATGAATTAAAAGTAAGCAAATGGAGAAAGACATACCTTCATTGAAGAAAGAACAGGGTAGGCTTTATTAATTTCAGAATAAAGTAAACTTTAGAACAAGGAATATTATAGAGATAAGGAGCTTAATACTGACAAAGGGACTGACTCATCAAAAAGACATATTCTAGATGTGTATTAATTACTTAAACAGAGCTTTAAATACATAAAACAAAAACTGACAGAACTGAAAATTTATATTTGTATATTTCAGCAAATCTCAAAATAAATTGGTGAAAAAATCAGTAAAAACATACAAAACTTGAACAGTATGAACCAATCTGATATAGCTGATATTTATTTCATTCCACGCAGTAACAACAGCATACAAATTCTCTGCAAGTACACCACAATAACAGACCAAACTGTGGTCTGTAACAGAAGTCTCAATGAATTTAGGACCAAAATCACACAGAATATTCCATACTGTAGAATAAAACTAGAAATGAGTAACAGGAAAGATAATTGGAAAATTGCCCAAATATTTGGAAATTAAGCAATACATTTCTAAATCACCCAAGAAGAAATCACATAGGAAATTGGAAAATATTTTGAACTGAATAAAAATGAAAATAAATTCCAAAATGTGTGGATGCACACAGGACATGCTGGAAGTAATATGCACACCTTTAAGTGTTTGTATTGGAAAAGACATTTCTAAAATCAGTGATCTAAAATTCCAACTGAAAAAACTAAAAAAAGAAGAGTAAAAGAAACCCAAGGTAAGCAGAAAAAAATAAAAGAAAAAGGAGTAAAATACAATAAAAGGAAAAAGAAAAAAAGGAGAAAAATATCAGTAACCAAAAACCTCTTTGAAAGTTGAATATTAATTTTTTAATAAAGAAGAGAAAATGAAAGGAAATATTGCTATAAATTATACATTCAAACAATAATAGCAGTATAGAAATTAACTTTATGGCAATAAATTTGACAACTTATGCCTTGTAAGTTTAAGCCAGAAAGTAAAAAAGACGTAATTCTGTGGAGTCTACAAATACATCCACATCCCTAATATAGATTTGGAAAGGAGGAGAGAGTGAGTCTAGAAAGGGGGAGGGGATTTCCAGTCATAATGTGAAAACTGATAAAGATGCCTAAGGAAGAACCTAAGAGTCAAGCAGAAACTGCAGATGACAATGCCTAATATTTTCTAAATGTTTATCATACGCCATACATTATTTATTTTGAGAACTTCAAATGTGTTAACTCATTGCCTTTAAGGTAGCAAATATTACCCTGTTGTACGGGTGAGGAATATTAACAATTGTTACAGAAACTACTACTGCTATCCATAATCAATGATTATAATTCATGGAGTGCTAAACAAAAACTCCACCCAACAGTAAGAACTTCATACACATAATCTAATTTAATCCTTACAACAGCATTGTGACATAATTATTACTATCTTATTTTAAATATTAGAAAACTGACTCAGTGATTTTGCTAGGATTGGAACAAGGTTTAGTTTGATTTCCAAGTCAGTGCTCTAACCACTATATAATGCAGCTAAACTGCCGAATTCCTCGGCGAGAATGTGTCCAGCCCTCTCCTCCTCCAGGCAACCCACCTCACAGATACTGTGGGACAACTAAAATATGCACAAGACCGATAAGCACTTATTGGGTACAGCTGGTGTTACGATTTGTGGTTATGTGTAACTAGGGAGGGCAGGTTTGGTGTGTCAGCAGAGAAGGTGCCGCGCTCAGAAGCTCTCCGACCTGTTCGGGGCAAGGAGCAAACGCAGCATTCATCTTTCACTGCTCCATCCCCAGTCTACACTGGCACCCACAGGCAGGCACGACTGACTGGCGCGCAGAGGTCTTTGTAATCATACGCAAATTCGATAATTTAAAGCAAGAAATACCTCCATACATATGCTCTAATTTTTATGTCTAGACATAAATGGCAAACTTAAAAACTACTGCGATTTACCTTTTTTGTAATCCATGTGGCAAAAGATATTTTAAGTGCAAAATAACAAAGATACTATCTCATCATTTTCTGCACTTTTAATGTGTATATATCTATTTTCTACACATGAAAGACTTAAAATATGTTTTCCTAATAGGTTGACAGATGTTTTCAAAATTCAGAAATGCTGTTTTATTTTAAATCTAGAAGAATCCCTGTGTACTGTATTATTAACTTTTTTTAGATTTTTCATCAATACTCAATTCAGCAAATACTTCCTGAATGCCTGCTATGTTCAAGCCATTTTAACATGAATATGGTTATTCTTTCTTGTAAAGTAAATATGTATACAGAGTTCCTTTTGTAAATTTTATAAATCAGCAACATTCATAAATATTGACGATGATGACAAAGAAATGATTTCAAAGGTATTAGAGCAGGGGTCTTTTTTCCTTTTCCTGCAAAAAGCCAGCTAGTAAATATTTTACGCTTTGCAGTCCATACAATCTCTGTAGCAGGTACTCAACTCTGCCTCCTCAACTCTGCCTGGCAAGTACTTAATTAGCCATAAACAATTTGTACACAAATGGACTTGGCTGTGTTCAGATAAAACTTGATTTACAAAAACAGGTGGCAGGCTGGGTTTGATCCATTGGCCATTGTTTGCCAGTCCACCCTCTAGAGAATTGCTGTTGAATGGGTTCAGAATATGCCATCCGCAAAATGCCCTTGATTATTTTGAACTGAAGGTGCTCGAGAAACAGCATATGCAGGAAGGGTTCTTTCACCTCTACCTTTCCACCTAAAAACAGATCATAAAATCTCCTATGAGAAAGGTACCTTTGCTGCACCAGGAAGAGAAGAACATTCTTATCACCAGAGTCTGGAAGTCAACACCAAAATGAATCTCTGCAAACCAACCTACTGAAACAACCCTGATCTTCCATTATTTTCCCCATTTATTCCCTAGTCATTTCCCACAATTGACTGCCTCTGGCCCTTGACTCGCCCCATTGTCTTATCATTTCTCCACAAACTTACTGTTTCTTTATTAAAGTACATAAGCTCTCAGTCCTAACTGCTTCTTTGAGTTTTCATTTTCCTTATGAAGACACCCATGTGCACGTAAAAATATTAAGTAAAATGTGTTTTTCACCTATTAATCTGTGTCATGCCAGCTTAATTCTCAGGCCCAGCCACAGAAGCTAAGAGAGTAGAAGGAAGACTTTTCTCCCCTAACCATATAGTGATTTTCTTTCAGCCTGTCTATATTGACAAATTTTATACACACACACACATAATATATGAATAAAGCATGTACTCAAAAGAAGATAAAATGGTGTATTAAACCTCTAACTTCACAGCACATTATCAGCTTATTAAAGATAATCACAAGTCCTACAGTAAAGAAACATATAATTCGTGTTTAAGCATTTCACTAACTTACACTTTAAAGCCCTTTTTAACTTATTAACTATTAATATCCTGTAGAACTAGTGCTTCAGGTGAACATACTAGGGAAAACTCAGAGTTAAGCAAATGTAAAATCCCGTGGCTACAAACATGAATATAAATTTAAATTGTATAGTAGGAATACGAAATATAAACAAAACTGGATATGTGGAATCTAAAGAACCAAATAAATGAACATACAAAATAGAAACAGACTCACAGATGCAGAGAACGGACGGATGGTTGCCAGAGGGGTGGGGACATTGGGCTGGCGAGTGAAAAAGGTGAAGGAATAAAGAAGTACTAACCAGTAGCTATACAACAGTCACAAGGACATGGAGTACAGCATGGGGAGTGTGGCTTATAATATTGTAATAACTATGTACAGTGCCAGGTGGGCACTTGAAATACAGGTGAATCACCGTGTAAAGCATATGATTGTCTGGCCACTGTGCTATATGCCTGAAACATACATAGTAGTGTTGAATATAAACTGAAAAAATGCAAATTTTTAAAAATAAATAAACAGGTAAACTTTTTAAAAAAGAAATTGGGACTTAGCACATAGATTCCTTTTATCAACTTGTTTGCTTGCCATTTGTATCTTTGACATAAACAGAATGAAACAAGTGCACACTCCCCAAACTTCCCATTATTCAAGTATACCACCGGTTGTACTCTTGGTAAATAAAATTTTCTACATGTATACCCAATTTTACCAATCAGTTGCATGGATCCATGGATTAGTCAGGCAATCAAAATTAATGGTTATAGGGAAAGGTGTAAGTACTGCTTTGTTCTCTCCTTTCATTAGTCAGTGATTCCTGTTGTTTCCTTACTTTAACTCACAGGTGGAAAATGAATCCGGCCCTCCACCTTGTTTTATCCGGCCTGGCACCTTGTTTCTACCTGGCTGCAGCGCCGAGCTCTCGCTTAACTGTTAAGTAGTTACACCTATACAGTCCTAAAATTACATTTGGCCCTATGAAGACTCCACAAGGCTGATGTGGCCCCTGGTGAAAATGAGTCTGACACCCCTGCTTTAACTCATTCTCTGCCCCCAAATTAAACTGTGCTCTGAAATACATTCTCCTAAATATGGGGATGGGGGTAGTGGTAAAAAGAGGAGAAGAGGAGGAAGAGTGAACATCTGTCAAAAGCCAAAATTTGTTGAGTATTGGAATATGCCTGGGGTTCTGCACATTACATTATCTTGTAAAAATTCTTCATCAAGTTTTTATTAACCCTGTTTTATGTATGAAGAACTAGACCATAAGAGGTAAGTAAATTGTCCTAGGTAACAAGGCAATTAATTAGCAAGCCTATGTTTGAGCCTAGTCCTGACTCACTCCAAAGACCACAGTCAAAGACCACAGTCTATCATAGAATCTTGGATACCTGAGGAGAAAAGTAGAGCCTTTCAAATTTCTGATGATTAGCAGAGCCAGGATTGGACTTGTTTTATGTAGCCTTCAGTGCTAGAACTACAATGAATGGGTAGGAAGTATGATACACTGTTTTCAATTAGACATAAAATTTTCCAATTAGCAGTTCAAAGAATGGGCTGCTTTAAGGGATACGACTTGTCTATCAATTATCCTTTACTGAACAACCATTTGGTGGGATGCAATGTAAGAGATACAAGGATTGGATGGATTTTTTAAAAGTCTAGAAGACCTTCTAACATGGAGATAATATGATTCTACAAAAGCAGTGAGAAATCAGTATACATTTACATTATTTTATGGTTTCAAGCCATTAGGCAAATTTTTTCAATCTAGTATGAAAAATGTAAACTATTTAATTATCACAACTTACTCCAGTTAAAAATCCAAAACGTACATTTAAAATGTATTTCATGTCATACCAAAAGAACAAAAAAACAAAAGCCCCACTAATACACAAATAATTAATATTCTTGTCTCCAGTTGTACAATGATCTTAAATAGGTAAATAAAGAAAAAGACTTAAAGAATTACTGTAATAAACTCTTACTTTAGTTTAAGAACAAGTTAAATTCCAACTCCTTGTTTTTAGGCAGAGTTTTTACAGCTGCTATACTGTGGGTCTCCTGAGAGAGTCATCGCAATGCTTTGAAGTGCTAAGTCTGAAGACTGGCATTTTCTCTCCTGAAATAACTGACGTCATTCTTTAGAGACATGAGATAATTTCAGTCAAATTACTTTGCGGGGGGGGGAGGGGGACACCATTGGCTTGTACCTACAACGATTATAAACTAAACAACTCTTAAAATAAATTATCTAAAGTCTGACAAAGTATTTTAAACATACAAGTCTCTTTTAGTCATGGTAGTCATTATAAAAATGTTTAACATATTTGCACAAAAACAAATCTTTTCATTACTTACCCCATACTCTACTTGTAACGGTCTTTCAGGTGGATAAAGGTCCTCTACAAGGTTTAATCAGTGCCAGAGCTCTGAAACAGCCCTTTTTTACATCTGTACTAGCTGAAGACAGCAGGCTAAGGCTTATAGTCTATTACAATTAATATTTCATTTTATTTTGGGCAGGAACAGCCAAATGAGATGTGCTAAGAAAGAAGTAAGAAGCCTGAAATTCTTGAATATTAATTGTTAAAACATCAGTTAAATCTACTCTATCACAAATTTTAATAATTTTCGGTATAGTAGAGCTATTTAGCAGGAAATAAATTAATTAGTGCTAACATTTCCATTCATACTTATTACATCTCTCTCTAGCAATCTAACAGATTTAGTAACACTACCTAAAAGTAAATATGTTTATTCCACAAGATTAAGATGTCTATTGACACATTTTAAACTAGAAGTCTCTTAATCAAAATTAGGTAACATGGATATTATTCTGTTTTCACAAAGTATTAATAACCTTGGAGATACAAGTGGTAAATAAAAAAGATACACAAACAAAATCAAACAATTAAATTCCTTGATTAGAGATTGATAAATATATCTGAATGTGTATCAAAGTAAAAATAATCTTTGAAAGAAATCGGAGCCTATGTAAAAGTCATTAGAAATTATACTTGAAATATACTGGACGAACTACCTCCCAAACATGATCTGTACAATAAAAGTTAATTCTGAATGTTAAAAACCTCTTACTAAAGATATAGATTCCTTTATTATACAATACAGACTTTTGGCATGCATATGTCAGTTTTAAAGTAAATGACAATCTCAACTCTTATTGGGAAGCACATTACGGTGATTTCAGGTCAATTTAGATGACAGATTAAATAACTCTTAGTTGCACTGTTTCGATCAGTTGGTAGTCAGTATGTAACTACTGCCAAGTACACAGCACGGAGCTGAAGGGCACTGTATTTTAACATGTCTGTATCTAAACAGCCAGTTCCTTGATCTGCATGAGAAGAGATCTGCTTGGGATTCATTTTCTTTTTGTTCTCCCATGGTACTGCTAAAACTGCTTTTAGATTTAACTGCTGTCAAGTTCATTAGGATAGGCATATAACGACGACAGCCAATTGATAAAAACTAGAATGTATTTTCATCACCTTTTCCTTTAACTAAAGTGGTAACTTCCTGCACTGCACTATAAATTAAAACCTTCCTACTAGAAGCGCAGGATGCACTGGGCATGAGTTGCCTGGTCCTATTTTCTTCACTATATAATGAACTTTTCCTTCCTTTTATAGATTCTCTATCTTAAAGGCAGGTAGAAATATCCAGCTAGGAAACTAGCCAAGGAACACATCACTTTTCCCTTTCCAGGATCTGGAGAAAGGACCATCACTTCCAGTACTGTTTGCATCAACCCCCAGAAAGTCAACATTTACTCAAACACCAACAATCCTCCACCAAAGCACACTTTTGCTCCTAATATTATGGTCTACACTTAACTTTTAGGACAAATATAGTTAGAAAATCTAAGAATATACCAGAAGCTATGTGACACATTTTGATAAAATGGAACACAGAAAATGAGAACATCATTTATATTGGGCACATTTACAAAATTACAATGAATTTTCAAAGACCAAATCTCAATTTAGGACTGCCATGATGATTATATGAAGATATCTGTTAATAACAAGAAAATACATTATAAATGATATTAACGTGTCTCTACTCTTCATACAAAATATATTTTTAAAAGAACAATTTTATGAGTTTTCAATGATGTACCAAAAACTTTTCTGAAAGCCTTTTGTCTTAGTAACTAAGATGATAAAGCTATAACGCAAAGGGAATAAAGTTAATTACTACCAAAATCTTAATCTTCAAAGCAACACAAAGGGTCACATGTCTAATATTCATTAGGGATGTTTTCTTTCTAAATGTGATGAACTCTAAAGTACTTGACTTGTGAAAGAAATGTGTACTTGTCCAATTGTTTTTAATTACTGGTTGTTTACTTTAGTCATGTGTAGCTAATTCTCAAGTATTCAAGGTCCACTAATAAGAACTAGAGATCAGGGCTCTTTGACACTCATTTTTCTTACAACTTTGTACAAATCACTCTCCGGCTGCCCTCAGTGGTGAAGAAGAGACAAAGAAGTAGTACAGGCAAACAGTGAATGAGCTATATTCCAAATGTGGTATTTATCATCACTGTTTTATAGAAATCAGAAAAGGTATTTCTGAAATCGTGATACTGTTAGATTATCAGGATAGATCACAAAAGCCTATCATTCCCTAATGTTGCTGAACTATCAGAACTAAATAGGGATCCCCAGGCATAGAAGAAACTTTATTCTTGATTCAAATGAGCCAACGATTGGTAAAATTTTAAATAAGCAAAGATAACCTTTAGCATCCTCTCCTATCCATTTTTGTGCCCATATCCCTTCAATCTCTACCTTGTCTCAAGCCATCATGGGAGAGCCAAGGGCGATTGGGGTGGAGAAGGAAATCAAGAATAGAATTGTAAAGAGAGTGATTCTCTTTAGGACAGATTATAAATAAATGGATACTCATGTGCCGAATATTGAGCTAGCTCTGTTGATATTTAGTTCTTCCAAAATATGGTTTCCATTAACTATAACATGCATTACATCTGTCGACACCTCATTCATCAAATTCGTTGGGTACCAGTTCCTTCATAAAAATTTTACAGTGTTCACAGGGGGAACTACAGCACAGCAGTTAGGGGAAGGGCTTTGAACTCAGACCTATATCCAAATTCTGGCTTTGCCACTTACGAAATAGAAGATCTCAGGCAAGTTATGTAAACTACTCTAAACTTCAGTTTATCCATGCATAAAGTGAGTGATAACTTTTCAATGGTACTAATTATTTATGATGATGATTATGATTAGCTGTAAAATATGGTGTTTATAGGTACACAACTAATAAGAAAAGGAGTAGATGCATTTCAGATACATTTAAGAACTACAATAAAAAGGAATTAAAACCAATTATATATAAACATTAGGAAAGGGAGAGGGAGAGGAGGGATGAAGAGAATGAAGGAGTTATGGAGGGAAGGAGGAAA
The DNA here is from genome assembly GCF_022682495.2 of Desmodus rotundus. NCBI lineage: Eukaryota > Metazoa > Chordata > Mammalia > Chiroptera > Phyllostomidae > Desmodus > Desmodus rotundus. Next base: position 55,023,820 of record NC_071389.1, read on the forward strand.
GTAAAGAAGCAGGGAGGAGAGACAGAGAAAGAAAAAAAAGTCCAAGAATCTGAACCAACATTACTAAGGATATAGTGGCATTAAGATATAAAACACAATAGAGGAACTATTTAGTAAAGGGTTAAATTCTGCTGTAGACAATGTGCTTAAGATCCAGGCAGAGCTGTCTTACAGGCAATTAAATGTTGTTCTGCAACCTAAAAAGGAGATGAGAATATTTGGGGGTCACTGGCATGTAAGTGACAACTGGAAACTATTATGGTAGTTTCAACAGTAGGAAGTGCATGCTCAGTAGGAATTTGTAAAAGACACAGAATCCTAGGGACAGGTTTAGGAGAAGATCAGCAAAAGTTTTTCAGAGGAAGAAATCAGAGAGACAGGAGTAAGAGCAGTATATGGTGACGGTCCAAGAGCAAAAACAAAACAAAACAAAAAAGCATGCAGTGAGGAGTGCAATACCACAAAGAAATCTAAGATTGGGATGATATGAAAATTGAGACATTTTAGTAAACTTTGCAAGGTCAGAGAGCAGTTACTGGGATACAAACTACAATAAAGTGATCAGGGTAAAAAAAAGAGAGGGAAGAGATGAAGGGAGCTAGTTTACTTTTTTATTGTGGTAAAATATACATAACACAAAACTGACCATAGTAATCATGCCTGCGTACAGGTCAGTGTCTTTAAGTACATTCACACCGCTGTGCAACCATCACCACCGGCATCTCCAGAACTTCTTCTTCAGCCCACACTGAAACTCTGTACCCACTCAACAGTGACTCCCAGACCCTCTTCCCTCAGCTCCAGACAATCACCATTCCATTTGCTGTGTCTGTGAACTGGACTATTCCAGGTGGAATGGTACAATTTTTGTACTTTGGTGTCTGGCTTACTCTACTTAGCATAACATCTTTAAAGTTCAAGCACATATCAGCATGTCCTTCCTTTTTAAGGCTGAATAATATTCCACTGACTGTATATGCCACATTCTGTTTACCCATTTATTCATTCATGGCCATTTGGATTATTTCTACCTTTTGGTTATTGTAAATAATACTGCTGTAAACACTGGGGGACGAATATCTGTTTGAATCCCTGCTTTTAATTCTTTTGGGTATGTACTCAGAAGCGGAACTGCTAGATCAATAGTGATTCAGGTTTAATTTTTTGAGGAACCACCATACAGTTTTCCATACAGTTTTGGCTGTATCAATTTATATTTCGACCAGCAGTGCACAAGGGGTCCAATTTCCCCACGTCCGCAGCAGCACTCAGGACTTCCTGGTTTTGTTGTTCTTGTTTCTGTAACAGCCATCCTAATGGATGGGAAGAGGTATCTCATTGTGATTCTGATCTGCATCTCCCTATTGATTAGCAATGTTGAGTCTCTCTTCATGTGCATATTGGCTACCTGTATATCCTTTCCAGAGAAATGTCTACTAAGTTCTTTGCTCATTTAATTGGCTTGTTTGTTTTTCTGGTGCTGAACTAGTTTATTTTTAAAACATCAGTAAGAGAAAAAAGGAGAAAGTGAAACTGGAAGGGAAAGGGAAAGCACAATAGAGGAAGACTTTTCTAAGGACTAAAAACACCGAAGTCAGCAGTGGAGAGTGTGAGACAAGAGAGAAAAGTGTAACCGATGTTCCTGACTGTAAGCTCGGTGATCTCTGATACAATTCACACCCTTCTTCCTTTGAGATGAACAGAAAATATAAAGACTCATAAAGATACAAATAAGTTTGAAGGTGTATTCAAAGTATATTAAAGGGGTTTTTGTCTAATGACCTCAAATTTCTCCAGACTTAGGGGGCTAAGTCATCAGCTAAGCCTTAAACGAATAGAAGTGAAGAAGAACCATAAAAACTATAGCTAATATTTGGAACACCTGCAATGGAAAACTGGAGAAGGACCTAACGAGATATATCCAGCAGCACTTACCCCACATGAAGCTGTCACTGTCCGCACTGCTGTTATCATTGTTACTGTTGTCACCATCCCATTTCCACACATGACTTGAGAAAGACAGACTAGGAGACGTGCCCAAAACCACACATTCATTAAGTCACGAAGGCTGGACTCAATTCCACTCCACTATAGTACCTTATGCTGCTTCCCAAGAAATGCTCTCATGACAGTTGGAATGTAAACCTTTCTGTCCTGATCTAATCCCTTCTTTTGAATGAAGTCCTGGAGGTAGAACTACTGGTATCACGTATAAATACAAATTACTTTTAAGAAAGGTTGTATTAACTTACATTCCCATCCGCAATTTAGGAGCATGCCCGTCTCACGGCCTCATCACAAACATCTATTCTCAACTTCTAATCCTTTTAAAATGTGGTGAAAACTAGTATCTGTTTTTATTTTAGAATACTTAATGACTAGTAAGGATCACACCTTTTATTTCTAATACAGACATTTAAAAGATAGGAAACTATGATGACAAATTCAGAGATGGACAAATTTTGCAAACTTACAAAGGGTGATGATGAAATAGTACTGAAATATTGGCCACTATTTTCAAACACCCTCCCAGTTTCATTTATTCCTTGAAAAGTGAGATTTTTGGAAGTGACTGTTAGAAGTTATAATGTGATAGCTGAGATTAATCTGTAGAAATTTAAAACCATACCCCAGTCAATATTAAAAGAAAAGCACATGGCCTCTAAGTAGTTCAATTACTTGCCTTATAATTTGAAAATAAATGAACAGTAGTATTATTTTTCACTAGACCTCAGTTTTAAAGATGCCATTATTAGGAAAAGTTCTATGACATTTTAAAGCAATCTTAGTCCCTAGGAAGGGGAGTAATATTATTAATATCTGGAAACTCATCAAAAGGGTTGAGCAACATTTTGATGAGTTTCCAAATATAAAAATTCAATAGGCAAATTTTTAAAAAGATATCAGGATTTTTACTTGATAGACATTTCAGTCAACCTTTAGGTAAAATGAGGAAGGCCTTACTTGCAACAAAAAAAACCTTAAAATGCCAAAATAGCTACAGTGAAACAATATACAGAGTTACCATAAACAAGGACAGAAATGAAAAATTACCCAAATCCGTGTGCACAGCTGGAATTGCAGTGTCCAAAACAACATCTCAGAATGTAGAAAAGTGAGGACAGGTTCTCAATTACAGAGGGTCCCCAACTTACGATAGCATAACTTACAATTTTTCCACTTTACAATGGGGCAAAAGCAATAAGCATTCAGGAGAAACCACAGCTCAATTCTGAATTTTGATCTTTTCCCAGACTAGCAATATGTGGTACAATACTCTCTCGTGATGCTGGGCAGCGGCAGTAAGATGATTTTGCCCAAACATACAGATGTGTAAGCGTTCTTAGCATGTTTATGGTAGGTGAGGCTAAGCTATGATGTATATGGTGGGTTAGGTGTATTAAACGGATCTTCAACTTAACGGTATTTTCAACTTACAATGGGTTTATCGGGATGTAACACCACTGTAAGCTGAGGAACATCTGTATATTTTTAAATGTCACAATTGTAATATTAAGAGCCTAGACTATACAAATAAAAGGTTCTGTGGGCACACACTGCAAACAATTACCTGCAATGGTCCTTAACATAAGGTAGTACCGCCCTGCATGGGACTGGAGGAGTTCAGAAAAGGTGAGGGCACTGTGTGGTATCACAATGACTGAGGAGGGCCACTGGCAACCAGTGTTTGGAAGGACCACGGATGCCAAACATCCTCTAATACACCGACCAGTCTTCCAGTCTTGCACAACGAAAGAACTGTCCCACTCAAATGCCAACAATATTCCCAAAGGAAAAAAAATGGATATACCAGGAAATTATATGGAAGTTATACGGGGGGGAAAAAAGATCTCTAGGATTAAAGAGGTGTAACAAAGCATTTTACAAAATAACCTTCTATGTTTTAAGCGAGCGCCTGACAGGACCCTCTCCAGTACACTAAATTTTTAATGGATACATAGCTCTAACAGTAATTTTGTGAGCAGCTTGTCTTAATGAAAGAGAACAGTAAGGTTACACTGTCTCATCATTATGTACACTGTGAAGGGACGCATTAAAAAAGATGTTGCAATCTACTAATTATATAAAATATTAAAGGATTTGCAAGCAGCCTTACAACTGAGATAGAGGGATCCAGAGAAAGTCTGAAATATGGATGAGAACAGTGAAAAAAAAGTGGACAGTATACCTCTGTCAAGGAGTAAGATGAAACTGTTTAAAGCATACAGGGGTTTCTACCCCACTCCCGGATTTATTAAGATATTAGAGTCTTTACTCTTTAAGCTGCCACACAGCTGTCGCCCCAAGACTTCCCTTCATTAGCCTGGAAAGTTCACTAGCATCTCACTTTGATGGATCAATCTCTTGTATCCTGGATAATATACTTTCATGTTTTTGGTTTTTCATTCAATAAACCATACCTCCAGAAATTTCCTAAGAAAGGATGAATGAGAAAAAATATTTGAGACTTTACTCTCTCCTGTATCATGACATTTTAAGGATAATTTAGCAGTGAATAAAATCCTAAATTGGAAATTATTTTCTCACATAATTTTGAAGATATCGCTTCACTGTTTTATTAAGTGCTGCTGTTGAGAAGTGTGATAATATCCTTGTTCTTTTCTATATTTTTATTTTTATTAAACATTGGGGTGACATTCATGAATAAAATTGGATGTCTCAACTGTGCAGTATTACAATACATAATGTGCACACGGCATCATGCGCTCATCGCCCGGAGTTCGGTCCCCTTCCACCAGCACACTTCGATCCCCTTCACCCTCTTCAACCTCGCTGCGCCCTCCTTTCCTCTGGTAACCACCATGCTATGGTCTAGGACAATGTTTTTTGCTTATTAATTTTGCTCGTTCATGTTGCTTTCTGTTTTATATTCAATATATACAAATGAAATCACATGATTCTTGTCCTTTTCCATCTAAAGTATTTCATTCAGCATGATACACATACTCTCAAGGTCAATCCATGTCATTGCCATGGCAGTGTACCAACTTTTCTTATGTTTGATTAGGGTTCCACCGTATGTATGAACCACATCTTCTTTAGCCAACTGCCCACCGAAGGACACCGCGTTTGTTTCCACGTCTTGACTACCAGGAGTAATCCTGCAATGAACGTAGGGGTACATAAATCTTTACAAATAAATGTTTTAAAATTTTTCAGGTAGATGCCCAGAAGAGGGATTGCTCGGTCATGTGGTAACTCTACTCTTAATTTGCTGAGGAACCTCCATACTGTTTTCTACAGTAGCTGCACCAGTTTACATTCCCACCAGCAGTGAATGAGGATTCCTTTTTCTCCACAACCTCTCCAACACTTGTTATTACTTGTCACAGGTGTGAGGTAGTATCTCAAAGTTTTGATTTACTTTTCCCTTATAGCTAAACAAGGTGAGCATCTTTTCATATATCTGTTGGCCATTTTTATTTCTTGGGAAAAGTATTTATTCAAGTCGTCTGCCCATTTTTACACTGGATTTTTTTGTTGCTGTTGAGTTATGTAAGTTCTTTATGTATATTGGATATAGCCCCGTATCAGAAATGGTGTGCAAGTACCTTCTCCCATTTGGTCAGTTGTCTTTTTGCTTTGTTGATGGTTTGCTTTGCTGTGCAGGAGCTTTACAGTTTGATATAGTCCCAGTCATTTATTTTTGCTTTTACTCCCCTTGCCTATGGGGTCAAATTTATGAAGTCCTCTCAGAGACCAAGGTCTCTAAGTTTAGAACTATGTTTTCTTCTGTGTATTTATTTCAGGTCTTATATTTACATCTTTGCTCTATTTTGAGTTATTTTTTGTGTATGGTGTTAAATAGCAGTTTAGTTTTATTCTTTTACGTGTGGCTTTCCAATTTTCCCAGCACCATTTACTGAAGAGGCTTTCTCTTCTCCATTGTGTTTTTCACTCCTTTATCAAAAATTAGTTACCCACATATATGTGGGTTTATTTCGGGGCTCTCAATTCTGTCCCGTAAGTCTGTGTGATTATTTTTCTGCCAATAACATATTGTTTTGATTACTGTAGTTTTGTTGCATGATTATTGTTTTTTTTTTTATTGTGGCCTTTTTTCCTCCCCCTCTGGGATGTTTTAGGGTCTTTGTACTTTTTACTGCTCTAAAATTTCAAAATGATGTTCCTCGGCATGGAGTCTATTTGTTTCAAAGTATTGAGAACTTAGTCAACCAACCACTGGGTTTTGGAAAATTTTTATTTTATTATTTAATATACCCTCCCTCCATTTTTTCTGTCCTATTTTTCAGTATTTTTATTAGTCAAATGTTGGACTTCATCAATTACTGTCTAAAACTGTGAAGGGTCTGAAATGTTATCCTGCTTCCAAGGTAACAAGCTGGCCTGGAACAGTTTCACACCAACTGGCAGAAAACATGAGACTCCTGGGCCAGAGACAAGGAACTGTTACTCATGGCTGCCTGAGCTTCATGTTTGTGCCAGTTCTCCTTGCCCCCAAGTCCTACAGGGATGATACAGTGGCAGGCCTAAATAGACGCTATGCACACAGTAGGTTTATGTAACAGACAAGGAACTCCCAGACTAGGAAATCCAAAATCTTTTATAAGAGGCTGCAAAAAATCTGTCCAATGTTTGCCTTGGAGAAATACATTATCTTTATTACAACAGACAGCAAGCAAATCTGCCCTGGGCTCCTATGGGAGTCACTATTTCCATCCTCTAAGACTGTTCAATATACAAACATCTTGGGACAAGATAATTCAGGACAAAAAACTGTCAGTGCCTCTGCTCAAAAGATGTGACTCTAGAATTATGAGAGACTCCAGCAGCAGTTATTCCTTCGATTTTCCTTCCTTTTGTCCCACCTTTTTAAACTATATATTTTATTGATTATGCTAATACAGTTGTCCCATTTTTTCCCCTTTATTCCCCTCTGCCCTGCACCTCCCCTCCCAACCACATTCCCCTCCCTTAGTTCATACAAGGGTAGTACATATAAGTTCTTTGCCTTCTCCATTTCCCATACTATTCCTAACCTCCCCCTATCTATTTTGTACTTACCATTTATGCTACTTATTCTCTGTACCTTTTCGCCCATTCCTCCCCCTCCCTCCCTGCTGATAACCCTCCAACTGATCTTCATTTCTGTGCCTCTGTTCCTGTTCTAGTTGTTTGCTTACTTTGTTTTTGTTTTTTTAAGATTTTATTTTTATTTATTTTTAGAAAGAGGGGTAGTAAGGGAGAGAGGGAGAGAAACATCAGTGTGTCATTGCCTCTTACACACCCCACACGGGGGACCTGGCCCACAACCCAGGCATGTGCCCTGACTGGGAATCAAACCAGGGACCCTTTGGTTCACAGGCCCACACTCAATCCACTGAGCCACAACAGCCAGGGCACTGCTTTTGTTTTTTTAGGTCCAGTTGTTGATAGTTGTGAGTTTGTTGTCATTTTACTGTTCATATTTTTTATCTTCTTCTTTTTCTTAGATAAGTCCCTTTTGAAAAACTTCCTCAACTTTACCTTTAAAACTTTCTATTGAAATTTTTATTTCTACTTTCATAGCTTTAATTTCCAAGAGCTCTTCCTTGTTTTTTGAATATTCCTTTTTTATATAGTATCTTGTCTCATAAATAAAATATTTTCTCACTTGTTTTTGAGGTAGTGGTGGTAATGGTGATGATGATGATAATGATGTTTTCTTCTGTTCCTGGCATTATCTGTATTTGATGGTTTGTAAATTTCCATTTGCTTATTTTGACCTTTGTCTTTCATAACGAAGACATTCCCTAAAAGCCTGATGATCCTTGGTTGTATCTTCATAGTTAGGAGGAAATAAGACACGAATCAGAAGATTCTTATCCATCATTAGCAGTACTTACCAACCACTGGGATTGCCAGTGGGGTGAACAGTGAGACTTGCCTATTAAACTGGGGTTGTACAAATATCAAAATGTGCACTGTTTTTCTACTAGGCTAGTACTGTCAGGAAGGAAATGTCCAATTGTCTGCCTGGTAGCACATAAGCCTGGATACTAATGGTCTAAGAACCAAACAGGAGGGAGACACTGGGAGTACCTCTTTGTACACAAACTTTGAGATGCTGGGTGCCTGCTTTTCCAGGACTCTGAAGTAAAACCGGCTTGTTCTAACAGGGCTCCTTCATGATGGAGGTTTAGGGTCAGCTCTTCCACTCTCCTAAGCTGATTACCATTTGTTCAACTACTTTCCTTCTAATTTTTGTTGCCTGTCATCTATTATTCTATTCTCTTACATTTTCTTTGTATTTTGGGGTATATGTATTTATATGTCTTTACTGTTATTTTAGTGGGTTTTTTCAGAAAGGAGAATAAGCATGTATGTTCAATCAGCCATGTTAGGTAGCTCATTAACATATTTTCATAAGTAGTACAAATCCTTAGCATATTGTCCTCGCTTTGCACAATGTACACTCCTCTTCAATACTGCCTGCTTTGTCATTACTGAGTATTATTACTTTTCATATATTTGCTAATCTAAGAGATTTTTTCAAATGGTATTTAATGACTAAAATGAACAATTCTTAGATCCCTAATGAATTATTTGCATGTTTTAATCAGTTTATTATCCGTGTTTATTTAAACTTAAAAAGTATGTATTTATTTTTAGAAAGGAGAAAGGAGAGAGAAAAAGAGGGTGAGAAACAGTGATTGGTTGCCTCTTGCATACCCCCAGCTGGAGATCTGGCCCACAACACAGACATGTGCCCTGACCGGGAATCAAACCGGCAACCTTTCAGTTTGTGGGATGACGCCCAACCCACAGAGCCACATCAGTCAGGGCTATTTTAACTTTTAAGGCATGTCTCTGTAAGTTCTTTGTTCCTTTCCATTGGAATGTTAGATTTTATCCTTATCCTTTTGTGAAAGCTCTTTATACATAAAGATGTTAGTTCTGTGAGGAAAATATTATTCCACTTTGATATATGCCTTATCATTGTGATGCCAAGTTTTACATTTTTTATAAAGTCAAATATATCAACTTTCCTTTGTAGTTTCTGCTATTAATTTCATGCTTAGGAAGTCCTTACACATAAATATTTACCAATATAGTTTTCTAATTGTTTTGGTATTTTCCATTTTTTGCACCGATCTATAATCATTTAGAATTCACATTTTCCATGTTATAAAGCAAGAATCTAATCTTTTACCCCCAAATACTTAATCAATCTTTCCAACATAATTTATTTAATAATCCTTTAATTTCCCACTGGTCTGTGATGTCGCCTTTATAACTGATAGAATCCACGTACATACTGGATTTCTAGGCTAGCTAGGTGATCTAGTCTGTCTATTCTGCTCAAATCTGTTCTGCACTGAAGACTCACCTACATTGTTTACCAGTGCCACTTTGAATACCTAAATAGTACAGGCCGAAATATTTCAGTGTGTGCCAGGGGCCAGAGCTAACTAAAATCGATTCTTGACACAAAGTAAAAAAAAACCACATTCCTGATTAGATGAGACTAAAACTGTGCTACATTAATAACAGCTAATTATACATATTCATCAATTGTTGACCTTTTCATTTTTAAGTATATTTCTAAAATATTTTACTTGAAAGGAAGTTTAAGAAATATCTGTACTTAAGACTACTTATATTCCAAACTACATATAAATTTCTTTTTAAAAAACTTCTGTTTCTGATTCTTTTTTTAATTCACTAGTTGTCACTATTTTATAATTCAATAAATTCTACATGGTGCTAATCAACTTTTTATGTTTATAAATTAAAGTGAAATGAATCTAAGTCTTAAACAATCAGACCCGCACATGCAATTTTCTATACATAGAAAAAATACCAAGGTTCTATAAAAGCACCATAGTTTACTCATGTATTTTAAATCTTAATCCTAAATTTAAGCTATTTTTAAAAAGTACTTTAATTTAAAAATTAACATCTGCGACATAAACATAAAATTACTTATAAGGAATAATTACCAACTTCTCTCCGTATATGTCTCATAAGACAATTCTGTACCTGCCTTCCTAGTAAACGGATTAGAAGAAAAAATAATCACCTTTAAAGAGAAATTATCAACATAAACATGCTAGGTTAACCAAACTACTTTTTGTATTTTTTTATTTCTTCATAACATTCTAATTCCTAACAAACTTCATAAATCTTTAAAAGGATTAGTTGTACTTTCATATTTAGAAACACCCCTTGCATTAGTACTTGCATATTATGCTTTCCTATGGTTTGTACTTTATTTCATTGTAAGACCACTACATTTCCTAAACTGTTAATATAACTAATTTACAATTTGCATACCTACTTATAAATGTTTAATAAATACTACCATTGTTGGCTATGAAGGCACCTGAGTATCATAAATAGGTTTGTCAACCAATTAACTTCGTCAAGCTCTCTGTAACCTTTAGAGATAGATGTGTTAACTCTCTTTGCTTCTTAGCATGTCAAAGACCTCTAAATTCAACAATCCATGATCATCATACTTATCTAGTATGCAGCAGATACTGCATTTAATTCACTTTCCAATGAAAATACTAAGTTCACCAACATTTGGGAAGAATCATGTAACTTCTGCTTATAGAAATGAAAGAGAAGGAAATATGGAGGAATGGGGCAAGAAAGAAAAGAGTGAAGTGGGGGAAAATAGAAAAGGGAATGACAACAAATAAGGAGCTGGTCTTTCCTGTTTCCTACTCTGTTCTCTTCCTCTAACATTTCTAGCGCTGTGCAACTGTAAGGAGAGATTGTTAACAGTGGTGCTCTGCACACCAGTTATCTCAGTGATTAACAGAAGACACAGATGCTGATCCAAAACCATAAATGTAACAGTACATCTGGGTAGAGAAACACACTGAGCACCTCAGTGCCATGAGGCTGTCAGCAACTACCTAAGCAGCAATTCCACAATCCCAGGAAGGAATGGAAGAGGGGAAAATCCTAGGTGTGAGTGACTTGATTAAATTTCCTACCATTAGGCAAAAACAGGAGGAGGAGAAAGATGTTGGCTCATAAGAAAATAAACCCAATTATAAGAAACTATAGAAAAACATTTCCTCTACTGAATTGTAGCTTCTGAAAATCATACACACCTGTACCAACTATGCTGAAGGGCATTCACATTGTTTCCAATTTGTTGTAGCCACAAGTAAGGCTGATATAAATATCATTGTACTGAGATTCTCATACATTAATTATTTTATTTATATATTAGTAGTACATGCTAGAAACTCAAAAATGAAACCACTGGCTTGAAGGATATGTATATATTAAATAACGAAGAGATGTTGCAAGATGGCTTCTGACAAAGTAATAATAATTCAGGTTATCTACCAATCAAGTACACAAGTACCTTCCTCCTAGCCTCTCTGCCAGAAATGGATGATTTTAACTTTAAAAATATCTTTATGGAGATATATCAATAATTCATATACCATAAAACTCGCCCTTTAAATGTGCAACTGAATGTTTGTAATATATTCTCAGAGCTATGCAATGACCACCATTATCTAGTTTGAGAACATTTTCATCACTCCCAAAGACAGAAACCCTGTGCCCACTAAGAAGTCAGTTGCATTCCCCCATTCATCTAAGTCCTAGGCAACCACTAATCTATTCTTGTCTCTACTTTGGACATTTCATATAACTGGAACCATATGATATGTGGTCTTCTGTGACTGGCTTCTTCGATTTAACATACCGTTTTCAGGGTTCATCCATGTTGTAGCAAGTACCAGTACTTCATTTCTTTTTATTACCAAATAAGAGTCCACTATATGGACACACTGTATTTTATCTATCCAGTCATTAGTTGGGAGACTTTTGGGTTGTTTCCAATACTGGCTATCATGAATAATGTTGCTGTGATCATCCAGGTACAAGTTTCCATGTGGATGCATGTTTTCTATATATCTAATTGGAATCATCCAGTCGTATGGAAACTAGGTTTCACCTTTTGAGGAAATGCCAAACTGTTCTACAAAGTGTAATTTTAACTTTTGCCAATTCGATGGACATAAAATAACATCACTGGGTTTGTAATGTGCACTTCCTTACACTGAGACCGAGGCTCTTCTCTTTCATCCACCGGTCATTTAGTTTGTTGTTTCTAAACTGCTTTTTTCATCTTGTATCTACTAAGTTGTTTTGTTTGCCTTTATAAACTTCCAGGGGTTCTCTATATATTTTAGATAGCCACCAATTTACTGCTGTCTTCTTTGTAAATATTTTGTCTTAATTCTAATGTACCTTATGTCAGATAAAATATTACATTTTTATAGAGCTAAACATATCTTCTTGGTTTTTGTGTTAAGTTCTTCTGTACTTACAGATTATAAATGCAGCTGCCTAAATTTTCTTCTAAAATTTTTAAGTCTTTAATCTTTACAAAATTTACTTCATATACAGTACAAATTGGGTTTAACTGTTTTCCTACTAAAATACCATCTTAATCATACTTTAAATGATCAAATATAATGATTTTTGTCTTCTAGATTCTATATTCTAGTGTCCTGTAAGCCACCCATAAGCATTATTTGTTGCTTTTTGAAATCAATTTTGTAGGCTTTATTTGGTATTTTTAAAAATAGAAAACAGAAAAATAATAATGTACATCCTATGTAATGAGGGTATATACCTCACAAAACATTCCCATTTTTAAATACGCACATACAAATATATATATCAAGTGTTGTTATGTAGGTAAAATGTATTTACAGTGAACTACAATACAGAAAATTTGAAATCCTCTTCTCCACTGTGTTACCTTGTAGTGTTTGTGTTCTGACATCTAGTAAGGCAGGTGCATCTCTCTTTTATATTCTTTCTTTGGCTATTATTGGACATTAGTTCTTCCACATAAACTATGTGGTCATTTTTTCCCCTAACATTAAAAAAAACACATTGTTTCCATTCTAATTAGAATTGGTAATTTGGGAAAATCATACTTTTATCATATTAAGTTCCTCATACCACCAAATAATTTGGTGTATCTTTCTGTTTATGAAACATGGTATGCTTCCATGGTTATCACACAAAGGGGGAATCCAATAATTTATAAAAAGTTGTGTATTTATTCTTACCGGTTTAAACTTCAGTCACCCTAAAGTATTCTCCATTTGATGCAATTCACCTATCAAGACTTTTTTCCCACTGCTCAAAACAGTTTCTGAACTGTTCGATTTTGATGTCTTTTAGTTTAGTGCTTCTGCCATTTTTTGGTTTTTGTTGCACCTTTTCCACATTGGCAAAATGTCTGCCTTTGAGGACTTTTTTCATCCAGGGAAATAAAAAAAAGCTGCGGGGGTGAGATCAGGTAAATAGGAAGGGTGGCACGGGGGTCATGTTGTTTTTGATCAAAAACCGCTGAACACTCAGCAAGGTGTGGGCAGGTGTGCTATAATTAACTGACATGAAACGGGCAAATGCCTTGAAAGAATCTTCAAAACAAACTTCACTGAAGCCAAACACAGCCTCTCACAACACCACCAGCTAGTACACTGACACAGATGGGCTCCTAAAATACTCACCTAGCAGAGGAAGCCTGTACTACAAGGGGCCCACCCTCCAGAAGATAATTCCAGGGTTCTTTTGCGTCCCCTTCTTGTATAAGTCCTATGGTATACTTGTCAAATTTTCTCCTACGTATTTTATAGTTCTCTTCATTGTTGTGAAAGAAAATCTTTCTAATTTTCTATTCTGTATGCTTATTGCAAATACAGAAAAGCTATGATTTTTACTTATATATGGCTATCTCACAGATTCTCTTATTAATTCTATTGTTTATAACTTCAGTCTCATGGGTTTCCTAGATATAAAATCACATATGCTAGGACACCTAAAAAATAGTAAATAATTTGGCAGTGTAAAAAAAAAGCAATGAAACAAATCTTGTCTAACTCCTGATAATAAAATGCAGTTTGAATAACATAAATAGGAAATGACTCAAGTGACTGAGACCCACTCCTCTCTCTCCTGTCTCTCCAGTTGCCCCTCGTTACAGCTCCTGTTCCTGCTCCTCCTTTTCCGCAGCTTCTAAACTGCTACCAGTGAAAGGCCCTGACTTCTGCTCTCTGGGTAGTGCTGAAAAGCAGTGCTCTTGGCTCTCAGTGTACCATTAAAACACATATCCAGCCATTCAGATACACGCACACAAGGCAAGATGCTGAAAGGAATATCAAGAAATCAAGAATGTCCAGAAAGACAATCAAATAGGAGGTATAAGACATAAATAAATAATATCATTTCAAGCAGAAATCATACATGCTCCAAAATAGGCACAGATAAAGCATGCGTCAAGATTAGAGGAAAAATAGTTACTTACCATATAAAAGTCATTACAGGTAGAGCTTACATATATACTATAATAATACTATAATTTAGATATATCACAGATTAAAAAGGTTTTGTGGGATTGGCTGAACCTAATTATCACATGTGTTTATGGGGAAAAATTGCTGTCAAATAATCCACTTATAAATGAATTTCTAGCAACATAACTCATGTTTCTTAAAGACCACGTGGACAGACAGTGCTGTACTAGTCTCAGAGTTGTAGTGCTCTCAGTAAAGGGAAGTAACAGGAGGAACAGGTAAGTCTGGTTAACAATGACCTTTCTGGATCATTGTTGAGTGGTATTTTTATTGAAAATAATTCTGTATCATATAACTTTCTTAAAAATTAAAATTTTATAAATTCAAGTACTACAGAATGATAATTATAATGTTCATAATTTAGTGCTTAAATTAATATAGCTTTTTATAGTGTCAAAAATATAATAAAATTTTTTACAAGGGTCAAAAGTTTTCATCTTTGAATTCATACAGTGTATAATAGCAAAGTGCAGTTGTTACATAATCTAAAATATATTGGATCATTCCTGCTACAAAAATACGACTGACATTTTCTCTGGTCAACCATCTTAAAGGTTAATTCCTGTTTTCTGTTTCAGACTTTATTCTAGGTGCACTGTTCTGGGCAGAATCTATTTACCTATTCTGAACAAACCGCAAACTGTTTCATTGCTCACTCTTACTGTTAGGAACATATTGACTTGCTGCCTGCTCTGCTGTTTAATTCATTTATGCCGAGAGTCAGGCATGAAGACAGAATTTAAAATGTGACATTTGCAGGCTGTTAGGTCATTTAGGCTCTGACAACACTAGGGAATTCCTGACATATAAGTGGGACCCGATTAACAGGTACAGATAGGCTTCCCAAAGGGGCAAATTTCTGACCACTTTTTTTGTAATTTCTCACAGAATTTCAAAATTGAATTTTAACATCGCTAAAAAGATCAACATGGCCAACATTTTAAAGTAAAAGCCTGTGTTTTTTAGGAAGTTCAAACGGGCACATCTACTCTCCTCATATCAGCTAAATAAAAATTCTTGTGATTAACAAAGACATATAGGTGGACCCATAATAATAACTTTCATTACAATTCTGAGAAATTCTGACCTCCAAGGACTTTTAATATTTCCTATAATCTACAGATTCTGAAAATTCTGATATGTCTAAAGGCCAGACTCTTATCAACAACCCATTTAAAATTCTTAAGATTCTAGCCCAGCAGGGCAGACTTTATGTGCTGTCAAAACCACAGTACAAAATATGTTTAAATACTTACCACACTGCCTTCTCTAAGATTACAGTTATGTAGAAGGGATGTAGAGTCACTATAATTGGATATGAAACAACTGCCCACGTAACATTCAAAATCACACTGCACGAGAGCTGATAATGGGGTAGGGTGAAAGAAGTAGAGAAATACTGTTTTCTCATTTTAGCTAGTCAAAAAAATTACTCCAAATTCTATTTTTTCAGCTTTCTCCTTGCCAGTAACAAGTACTATATAAAATGGTTCAAATGAAAGTTTTCTGAAATTAAGTCTTCTTGTTAAGTAATGCACAAAAGATCATTCTGATTTTACCCTGTGTTTTTTATAAGTAAAAATCCTACTGATACACAGCAAGTAGCCTTTTAATACTGTGCTTGAATGAGACTTCCAATGTAGTAGGTGGAGTCTAAACAGGGATAGATGGCCTGGAATGCCTTTCAGCTACAGCACAATGATTCTGAAAAACCTAACAAAAACAATTATTCTTTATGGATTAAAAATCTTGTTTTTTCAAAAAAGTAAACTGGAAAGCAAACCTGGTGTATTATCTGAGCTACGGGAAGTTGTTCAGCATATTTCAGGGGTTCCATTAGTTTCTCATCATCCATCCAGTCTTCCTTAGAGCTGGAAAAAAGGAATTAAAAAACACAAAGCATTTGGGTAAATACTATTTCAAATATGGCAAATATTTAAATATGGCAGATATAAAAAATATTAAAATATGTACTTGATGTTTTTTTAAATAATCAGTATTTATTAATAATCTATGAAGCACCTAAAGGGAATTTTTAAATGATATAGCTATAAATGCATTCAGACTGCATTTAATAACTATGTACATAAGAGTAACTAACATTACCTAATATTCTCAGGTCCCATCTTTCATTCAAAGACTTAATGTCTAAGAACTCTCTTTTCATATGTATGCTTTTTATCATAGTAAAGGTCTTCGAAACCCGTATTCCAACCATGTTCCAGCCTCATCACTAGCACCCCCTTCTCTATGGACCAGTCGATTGTTTCACCCGCACCCGACGACTGCCCGCCCTCCCACCAATGAGCCTTGCAGCTCCTCTACTCTGACTTTCTCCATTCCGTTTCCTGTCTGGACCATCAATTCCTTCTGTATTTACTCATCTTTCAAATAAATGTTTGAGGAATAAATACATAAATAAAATAAACAACAATAAGTTTCTGAGGTTATTTTATATGGAAATATTTTCTTTAACATCTACATTTACAGTAAGATGCAGAGTTGGCATGATACATATAAAATAGTAAAGTGCAGAGTTGGCCAACATAGTATATACAGTAGTAAAGTGCAGAACAGGAATAAAGTACAATCTCCCCGAATGAAGAGAATTAGAAATTTTTAAAAACTTATTGATCCTTTTCAAAATAGCAAATAAACATCACATTTCAAAACAATAAGACCTAGACATATTTAAAGTTTCTTTTACCTTTTTTCTCTGTAAATTACACATCAACTTATCAACTTAATAAAAATTGAAACCTTGAGCCCTGGCCAGGAGGCTCCATTGGTTGGAGCATTATCCCGTACACAAAAGATTGCAGGTTCAATCCCCAGTCAGGGTACGTGTGTGTGTGTGTGTGTGTGTGTACATATATGAAACCGACATGCTTGCGTGTGTTTCTTTTTTAGTGTGTGTCTGTGGTAGGGAAGAATACAATAACTAGGCAGTACAGTTTGGTGCCAGTGTCTTGATCCCTGTTAAGGCACCAGCAGCTTCAATAAATATCTGCTAAAAAATCAAGCTTGAATCATTGAAGTAATTCTAACAGGATACAGAAGTATGAAAAAGACACCATTTATTACAAAAATCTAAAGTAATGTATTAAGATGGAAAACTTTTTAATCACAAAATGTCTCTCAGTCAATAAATATAAAGGATTAAAAAAATGGAAATCTAGTGGTTTGAGTGACATTTTTTAAATGCCAAGCAGCTGTCATGAAAAATTCCAAACATATTTCTATATTTTCTTTATTTTGTTATTGTTGCAGATATGACAATTCACATCTAGACACTTCAGCATGCATCAAACAAAATAGGCTTGAAAATTTAATAACTGCAGGACATTTTTAAAAAGTCATACAAATTGCAATTCACAAATAATCTTGGGTATCTCTACAGATGTAGGAGGTTTCTTTTTACTTAATGCTTTACAATAAATTAAAATTACTATTCATTTTTAATTTCTTGAAAATGTTGGTCTATCA
Organism: Desmodus rotundus; assembly: GCF_022682495.2. Taxonomy (NCBI): domain Eukaryota; kingdom Metazoa; phylum Chordata; class Mammalia; order Chiroptera; family Phyllostomidae; genus Desmodus; species Desmodus rotundus. The sequence continues at coordinate 55,041,675 of NC_071389.1, forward strand.
TTTTCTTGCTTTATGTTACTAGAAGTATGATGTCAAGCCAATTTTCTTTCCATTTTAATTATTTTCCTTTTTAATTTATTTTAAAATTTTAAATTATTTATTTTTGGCTTAGAGACTCAAGTAGTCTTTTTCCCCTTGTATTGTAAGGTCTAGTACTAAGATACAGCTAAATGTTAGTTGTTCTAGGTCAGTTCTCCCAGACACACTTAAGAGTCCTTTCAATATGGAAATTCAGATCTCCTTTTATTTCCGGAAAGTTTTTTCATTATAATTTGAAATAATCATTTCTGTTCATTTTTCATTTGTTCTAATTCAAGTTCTTGAACTGAATATATTGGATTTTCTCTACCACTTCCTCTAATCCTTTTATCTCTCTTATTTCAATTTTATTTTCTTCACTCTTTTTCATTTCTATTCTTCATGTCTTTTACTAAACTTATGGTAATACCTATCATCCCTTGGGTACCTTGTAATTTAGATTTCATTTCCGAAATGATTTTGTCCTTTTTCATCAATTTCTTTCTAGAGTTCAGCCAGCTCCTGTTTCATATGTCTTCCTGTTTATCCACTTCAATTGTGAGTACTGGAGTGTCTCATTTCATTGTACATGGGGTCATTGTACATGACCCCATGTACAATTTCATAATGTAATTACGTGTTTAATATACGTTATTCATGTTCAAGTGCTATGTTCCCATTTTCCTGTCTTGTGGTTTTTCTTTTCTTTCTTTTTATTTTTCATTTCATATTCTCTCTCTCTAGTAACTTTGTACAGATACTTCCTTCTTTTTCTGTTAAAGATAATTTATAATTTTTTTTCAGGGCCAGCAATAGCTCTTGTCATGGGAAGAAGAAGGGAGGTAAGTTGACTTACTAGGTTTCTCAGTTCTAGAGTACCCTCCTCTGTGACTACACTAGAGTGTAGTTTCTTCAATAAATCATACTTTTTGTTATGGTGGTAGGAACAGAATTTGTCTTTTTTTTTTTTTCTTCATTTATCCTATTTCCTTTGAACACAACTTCAGCTGCTTCTTTCTTTCTCTTTACCGCTGAGCCTCCAAGATACACCCCCTACCGGGAAAGGTACCTTCCGGTCTCTCAAAATTAGTGCTTTCCTAAGACTGCCTGTCACCTAAGGTCACCCACTTGCTGAGCCCCAACTGTAAGGTCCTCAGTAGCTAGGGCTCTGGTCCACACTTACAGTATAATTTAGAAACTGAGAAAACTACAAATGTTAATTTCAATTTATATGTGGCAGCCATTCTGAGGCACCCTGAATTTCTTCTCACAAAATAATAAAGTTTTCTTTCTTAAACCCATCCGAAAGTGCTTTCATTTAACAATCTGAGTCCCTCTTAAAAGGGAAGACTATTATATATTATCTCTTCTGAAGATCCTTCATTAAGAAGATATACTTAAATAATTTAATAAGGGAGTAATTTCTGCATGGAAAAAGCTGTGTATTCTTGTTTTTACTTTACTGTTTTAACTGCGTTTTTGTAGAAAACAAAGATAAATGCAATGTGTTTATACCATGAAAGGATTTTCGATCTAACGCAGTGATGCTACCATCTCGAATCAAAATGCAACTGAAATATTGCCCAAATCCTCTGCATAAGTAAGTAAATACTGCTGGCAAAATTCTGAAACCTAAGAAGTTAGTCTTTACAAACCCCCCATCTCTTTTGTTTTCTTTTCCTTTCATAGACGCCTTGTGTCCTCACAACTCTTTCTTCTCTGTGCTATTTAAGCACTCCTGAAATTACACTGTAAAATGACTTACTGTGCCCACATATAAGGCCATCTCCGATTCAGAAACAGGTGAACTTTTTACTATCTATTGTAACACTGAGATCAGATTATCATGTATAAAATTAAATAGATTATTGTGTGCAGAAGGCCAAAGAATCTTTTCAATCACTAGAAATATGTGTGGGGGGGGAGTAGATATATATATATGTAATTTCAACTCCTTAACAGTTAAGAAGTAGTTATATTTATACAGTCCTAAAATTAGTTTGGCCCTTTGAAGGCAACCGTGAGGCTGATGTGGCCCCTGGTGAAAATGAGTTTGTCACCCCTGATATATATTTTCAACAAAAAGAAGGGGAAAGTAGAGATATTGTGCTGTGTCGAATACAAACTAAAAATTAGTATCAATAAATAATTCAAGACACATCATCTAGGGTAATCCAAAATCATCGAGAAGAAATTATTTAAATATATCAAAAACAAACACAGAAAGCTAGTTAAAGTTAGTGTAACCTCTTAAACATGAAAGCTCAAATGAATTATTTGAAACTAAAAGTATACAGAGAAATCAAATTAATTTAATTTGATCTTGTTGAAGGGAAAAAAAAGGGTAGAGCAATTCCCACTCCTGAGTGGAACTTTACAAAATGCCCAAGCGCCCGTACAGCACATACTGCTGTTCGAGATGCACTTGACAAACCTGGGGCCCTCCGGCATTCCTGGAAGTTTAAAGACACTTGAAGGAAGAACAGAAGTCAATTTTATTGGGCAATAGAGACAAATACAAAATGCCATTATAATTCCAGACAGGTCCCAGGAGTTACTGAAGATTATTTTTGTGAAGATAGTTTTTATAGCAATGAGACAACAATCTAATGCATCATCTTCCTTGAAATGAGATTCCCCCTCCTAAATTCACAGCATAGCCATTCTCTTAATTATCAAACTAAAAAATGTGTGAGAGAAGATATTAAAATATAACGTTCAAGAAGCATAAGGAAGATGATGAGCCAGGAGAAAGAGACATTATTTGATGCAGAAAACAGAAAGTTGAGTCCTAAGGGAAAGTTTGCCTGTTTCTGATTCTTATACCTCCTATTCTTTCCCTGTCTTCTTGTATTAGCTGATATTTCGCATGCAACAATGAATACATGGGATTAACAGCATGTATCAGTATGTTGTCTGACTTTCGTTGAGATGCTTCTACAGATTCACTCTAAACTATGTTTGCTACTGGCTTTAGACACATGGCCTTTATTAAGTCAAGGCAGCTCCCTTTTATTTTAAGTTTGCTAAGCCATGTTGCTTTTCTTAACCATTAATGATTGATGAATTTTAATCAAATGCTTTCTCTGCCTCTACAGAAACAATTACAAAATATGTAATGATATGATGAAGTACATCAATCAATTTTCTAATCATAAAACATTCCTGCAGTTTTCAGATAACTTCTACTTGGTCTCTTTTATTTTTTGAAGTATTTTTATTTATATATTACTAGATTTGAATTTTATTTAACATTTGTACATCTGTTATCATAAGTGAGATTGGCTCTATATTTTTTTATACTCTCGTTGTCTAGGTTGGATTTCAAAATTAACTAGTTCCATCAGATAAGTTAGGTAACACGCTTTCTTTCTTAATTCTGTGTGTGTGTCATACCCACATAAGTTTGATAAATATCACAGGTAAAACCATCTAACCTACTATTTGCTTCCAGTTTGTTGGGAGAGGGTAAATATCTTTAAAATTAAAAATAACATGTTTTTTTCCTTGACTTGATGGCTTAACAATTGTTTAATTACTTTCCCCCCTAAATACCCTCTATGTATTACTTCAGCCACATTCCAAGTAGTATGTGTGCCCACTTACTGAAGATGTCGCATGTAAACAGCACGTTTTGGGGTTTTGTTTTTTATTTAGTATGACCACGTTAGTCTTTCAAACAGGGTATTTGATTTAATTACATTTAATTTAATGACTGATACAGTGGATTTATAACTACTATCTATTTTCTCTTTCCCATCTATTTGATATTCCTTTTTCTTTCTTTTTTTCTTTTGAATCAACCAAACGTTTTATTAATTTTTTTCCTCTATTAACTAGATGGCTAGATATACTCGTACCATTATTACAGTGGTTATCTTGGACTGCAGAACATCCATTTTTGACATGTTGATCTAATCAAACTGATCACATTTACCATTTCTCCAATAAGAAAAGTATTTTACTCTTTAATTCCATTTATCACTGCCTTCTGCACTATTTTTGTAATATACTTTAATTTCACAAATATTTTAACCCAACAAAAGATTTTTATTTATTTTTTTGACCAACCATTATTTAAGCTTCAGGATTAGGCGTTCCGGGCCCACTGAAGTGTCAAAAGCTGTATTTTAAAAGTTCATTCTGTCCCCAGGAGTCATGCCCAGATTCTACTAGCATATAGGTGAACAACCTTTTTTTTTTTTTTTCTGTAAAGGGCCAGAGAGTAACTATTTCAGGCTTTCTAGCCATACATTCTCTGTCACAACTACCCAACTCTGCCACTAAAGCATGAAAGCAGCCATAGATAATATATAAATAAATGAAGAAATGAACACGGCTATTTTTCCAATAAAACTTTATTTACAAAACCAGGCAGCAGGCCAGATTTGGCCCGAGCACCGTAGCTTGCTGATCCCTGCTCCTGCTGCACCCAAATCAGTAAGTGTCTGCAATGCAGAAAGCAGCCGGTGGCAACTGTCAGGTCAGTTTCCACCACCTCCAGGACTGTCAACTACTCTTGGCTGCTCTGTTCTTTGGGATGAATTTGGCAAATATTTTGAAAGGGAAATTGGTTTTGTACTTGAGTAACAACTGTGTCACTCTAGACCTACATAATCACCAAACACTTTTCTTGTTTCTCTATCCACAGGAAATGACCTACGCCTTGACCAAACTCAGATTCTAACCTTGCACCTACTCCCAGAAGCACTATAACCCCATGGACAGTGTCTACAGATTTCAGCACAACTCTTGAGATTCCCCCAAATATGGAGTTGTAGCTTCTCCTTATTGCTTCTGCACTTCTCTGATATCTTTAAAAATATAATTTATCTTGCTTATCTAGTTGTTCTTGGTGGGAACATGAGCCTATTGCAAATTATTTCATCTTATCCAGAATCAGAAACTGTATCCTACTACTTTTGATACTTAACATTTTCATTTTCACTCAGTTCTAAGTATTTTTAAAATTTCCATTGATGTTTTTATTCCAAGAATAACTCAAAAATGTTTTTAAATTTCCACACATACATATTTTAAAAAATTCTTTTTGCTATTGATTGTAATATATTGTAATCAGAAAAAATGTTCCATAAGATTCCAATGTTTTAAATTGTGAAGATGTGCTTTTTTTTGGCCAACTATAGGCCATTCTTAAAAATATTATGTTTTTTTAAGAGAATGCTTATTTTTCTAATCATTGAATCTATCAGATCAAGCTTGTTAATCATGTTGCTCGTATCTTCAATTTCAAAGCATTTGGGGGGATTTTTTCTTATCAATTTCTGGTAATGTGATATTGTAATCTTCCATTACAATGGTGAATTCATCAACCTCGTTTAGTTTGTAAATTTTAAAAAAATACATTATGGCTATGTTATTAGGTAATTAAGAGTTTAACGTGCTTTATCTTCCTGATGAGTTAACCCTTTTACCGTAAGTTGCCTTACTTATGCTTTCCAATGCCCTCCTGAACTGTATTTTGTCTAACATTAATATATCTATATAAGCTTTCTTTTGGTTTGCAATGGCCTGGTAACCTTTTATTTTTTGTTATTTAATGTCAGTATGTTTTCTGTCTGTAGTTAGATTTCTTTTTATCCTAATATGATGATCTCTGTTTTAAACTCAGATTTATTTAAAGTTATTGTTATAAGCAACATAACCATTTCTTTCTTCCTACCTTGTAATTTGTTTTTCCCCTGTTTTTTTCCATTTTTCACCTTCATTCCTTTGCTGCCTCATTGATTGTTTCACTCCATTTTTTTTCCTGTACTGTCTTTTATCTTACATCCTCTACTTCTATTCATTTAGTGGGCATTCTCAAACTAATTCTCAAGGTAAATGCATACTTACCTTACTATCTAAAGCTACTGAAACTTACTATTACTACTCTTCTTCCTCCCAAAAGAGAAACCCTCAGAACACTTAAAAACCAATTATTTCCTCTCCTATGTAATACAGTTATCAGATAAACTAGTACTTTGTCCTACTCACCAAATAATTATCACCATCACAATTATAAAACAGACTCAGTTTGTGCTTAAACTTACATTTTCATTAATTTATGGGCACATCATTCATCCTTCTACTCACACGTCTCTTCCAGCCCTGCCTTTTTCAAAAAGTTTATTCTTTGAGGTCTTGTTTATTTAAGGGTGTACTGATTCAAAATAGTCTCAACTTTTGTATGTTTGAAATGTCCTTGCCCTGGCCAGGTGGCTAAGATGGTTGGAGTGTTGTCTTATACACCAAAAGGTTGTAGGTTCGATTCCTAGTCAGGGCACATGCCTAGATTGTAGATTCAGTCCCCCATTGGGGCAGGTACGGGAGGCAACCGATCAATGTTTCTCTCTCACACTGAAGTCTTTCTCTCCTTTTCTCTCTCTCTAAAATTAATAACATATCTTCATGTGAGGGGGTAAGGGGGAAAGACAGAAAATGTCTTCTTTTAAATTTATTCTTTAATGATAGTTTAGCTGGATAACCAATTTTAAGGTGACATGAATTTTGTTTTTTCTTTAAAAGAGCTTATTTATTTTTAGAGAGGGGAAGGGAGGGAGAAAGAGAGGGAGAGAAACATCAGTGTGTGGTTGCCTCTCATGCGCCACCCACTGGGGACCTGGCCCACAACCCAGGCATGTGCCCTGCCTGGGAATTGAACCAGTGACCCTTTGATTTGCAGTCCAGCAGTCAATCCACTGAGCCACACCAGCCAGGGCTGACAGGAATTTGCTTAAGTCCAGCTACCCACAAATGGACTCACAGCCTTGTGTCCTGACGTTCACACAAGACCATTCTAACTCAAAACTCTACATTTCTTTATCAGCAATTATCCTTTAGGGAGTGTTGTCTGCCATGTTTACTTACCACTTGGGTTTTAGCCCCTTAATATGTTTTTCTCCAAGAGAATTCCCTGTTACTGCGGAAAATGGGGCTAACTATTGAGAGCCACTGTTCAGCATTGGGCTCTTGCAAATACTTTCTGCCTCACAGATATAAGGGCCTGCAGCAGGATAAAACCTATGATCCCTGGTAAAAGTACGCTGGGATTAAGGTTCTGCTGGGCATATCATGGGTTAGCTCTATCAGAGGGACCCCACCCACAGATATTCTTTTTACAGTGAGTCTAAGCTGGCCTTGTAGAGAGACAAAGAGTCGAAGCTCCCCACCAACTGCTGAGGGAAGCCACATGTATGGAACACCAGCTGCAACCACCTAGAAACGTGGGGGGAAGTTAGACCCGTACAGCCCCTTCTACTGAGTGAGAGGGTGCCGCACCTTCGATTTCAGTCTGGAAACGGCACTCATGAAACACTATTTTTTTGTCTCCATACAACTATTTTCTTGGTAGCTCAACTATGCATTTAAATGCATTTTTGGTAATTTAGAGAGTATTTAGACATTTTATAACAGAACAATTTTTCAGAAAAATCTAGTCAGCAATGATTTCAAAAGTGATGTCAATTGACTGTTCTTTATTACTACAAACCACTTCTCTAACTCATTTATATTTCTTGTTCAGGATAAAGGGAAATGTTACACCTAATTCTGAACATCACAGTACAGGGAACCGATCTGCCTGGCAATGGCAAATGTAGCTCAGCCCTATGAGAAAGTCCACAGGCACCTGTGGCAGGCAGGATGCCAAACTCACGGATGGGTTCTCCCGTGGGAAATCAGGCCTGCCTTGCTCTTGCTAAAACTCCATCACCCTGAGTTCCTGAAGTCTGTGCTAATTCTCCCAAGGACTGAAGTGTAACCTGACCAATTACTCTTATCGTTCCCTTACATTTGCAACATCTTTTCCTTGTTAATCTGTAAGAAGTAATCAGTAACATCCTTTCCGTTGCTATCTGTGAAAAGTAATTACCTAAAGCAAACCTAAGTATAACGAATGAAAATCTTCTTTGATGTAGGATATTAGAAAGCCAATAAAAGCCTGTCAAGGCAAGGGTCGGCACTCTCCTCGAGAGAGTGGCTGAGGCACCCCGAGGCGCTCTCCCCTTGAGAGAGTGGCCACGCCATCCCTTTTCCTCCACAGGACTCGGCAGGCCGTGTGAATTTGTCTCGTCTCACCCACAACGCCGCAGACACTGCGGGCCGGTGTCCACATCATCACAGGGTGTCCTTTCATTGAGAAATGTTTCCTTCTAATGAAATTTCAACCTATGAATGCCAAAGGCCATTGAAGTCAAGTTATGTTTTTATATCTGGGGTAAAAATGGGATTTCTCATATTCAGAGTAAACTCACTGACAACTGTCAGGTACTCTTTATTACTAGAGGTTACCTAATTTCTGACCCAGGATTTTACTGTGCCTAATTTGCAAAGAATTAGAAAGAAAAACTACCTTTCACACCAAAATTCTACAAGATATATTTTAATCATTCTCTATGATTTAGAAGACAAATATTGTATTAAAGAGAAACCATTATGAATATCAATTATTTTTAAAGCCTAAGATAGAGCTTTCCCTATTGTTAGATAAAAAGTTTTTAAATGTATACATCATGTTTACACAAAGCAGTTAGAGCAGTTACAACTTCTTCAATTATAAGCAAAAATTGAGGGTGGCATCTCCAAGCCAGAGATTGCCTATACTCATAATTTATTTCTCACCATATAGCTCATTAGTACCCGCCTCAATACCTTAAATCAAAAGTACAAACTGATTGCCCAAAAACATGCGATCTTTAAATCACCTAATAGAAACCTAACACACTGTGTTCCTACCCATCTCTCTCTCTCTCTCTCTCTCTCTCTCTCTCCACCTATCTACGTACATATATATATAGAGAGAGAGAATATATATATACTCTTAACATACATATCTTTGGTATAAAGAAATAAATATTAGATACACTAATTTTAATACAAACCAGTTTAAACTGCCCACCAAGTGTCTGAACCTCTGACTGGCAATGTCATTCAGATCAATTAAACTAGGTCAACCGAAGTAATTCTCAGCCGGCATCCACACTTAGTTTTCATGTGAAAAATTCAGGTAGTATGAGATCATATACTTTGTGTTATTGTATTTCATTAATTTTCATGTTTTCACTTTTGAGAACCCATACTAAAAATATTAACGTTAGAATCTAATCCCATCAGATAAAAAAACAAAGAAAGGCACTTAATATAGAAGTTAAAATGAGGTTACTCGATCTCACTGAAAAGACATTCCATAACAGTATCAGCTGCATGCTTCCCTCAGTGAAAGTACTTTCAGAATAATATGTGACAATTTCATCAAAGTAAAGCAAGTGAGAAATTTAGAATATCACTGAGTATGACAAGAACTTTGTATACATAAATTTCAAACAGAGAAAGCTAAAGAATAATAGAATTTGTCATTAATATTTGTTTCATGAAGAAACATGTTCCCTTTGTCACATAAATATTTAATTACTATTTATATTGACAAGACATGGCCAAAAACTAACATGCTTTTTTTCAGCCTGATTTTTCTTTATTTTTCTGAGAAAATTAATTTTAAAATAAGCACTTTTAATTATGTGTCCCTCTCTTACAGAAATATATCAATTGCATTTGTAGAAAAATATACTTTAAATGTTTACTATATTAGTTTAATGAAAACTCACATAAACAATTTTACACACAGTTTTAGATACAGTTTGACTTTATTAAAAATAATTTACCATGAAATTTCAAATTATTGATTACCCCTGAGAAAATCACAGCATTCCAATTCACTTAGTAGGTTGCCCCAAAGAAGACTGCCAATCATGAAGGGTACTGCTAGCAAAGACCTCATGGCCCTGTCACTGGCCCAGGCTCATGTTTGCGCCCCCACAACAAAATCTATAGACAGTTTCATGCTAACATTATGGTATCAGAAAGAGCATCATAAAAGACTAATAGTTTACAATAATGAATTAAAACTTCGAAGATAATTATTGGTAAGAACAAAAACAATAAAGTAGGCATAAAGCCGTGAAATAGAGTTTCGTTTTGGTTTTTTAAATCAACTACATGGCTAAGTATAGGAAGACCAGAATGGGCAATATGCAGCATGGATGATAAAAATGCAAATCAAGCTACAAAAACAGAGCTACAGTGCACCAAACAAAGATGGTGACACTCCCGCTGTAACCTTTTGCATGGGGGGGAGAGAGAGGAACATGGCTCCGATGACTTTTACACGGCATGCTCTAAAAATACATTGACTAAGTAGGCTATTTTAGATACATTACCCCCAATCCTCACAATAATGCTGAAAGTAGAGAGTAACCCTTTCCCATATAAAGTATCTGAGTGTCAGAGACATTAACTAACATGCCTAAAAACATAAAGTAAGAAACTAAACTAAATTTGAACACAAGTCTGTTCACCTCCCTATTCTCGCTGAGGGATAATTTGGCAGTACCTTACCTACAGAATACTTGAAAATCAGGTGAAAAAGCATACCATGATTTCAACAAAAATGGCAATTTCTGGAATGGGATTACAGATTTATATTATTCATGTAAGTATCTTCTGCTTCTGGCTTCCCCTAACAGCCAGAATCCTAAAGTGTTATATATAAATCAATTTTTAAATACTTCAATTGAGTTTCCCCCACTAACAAATAAGAGTAGCGATTCAAAAAGATCCTGTAGATTTACCTACTTTATAACCTAAGTTCTATATTATTAGGCTTATTAAATTAAGACAACTTACACAGAGAGAGAAATTTTTACCATCTCTTTTTAAATTGGTAATTCAGTATCAAAAGTCTTTTTCTTCTGTCAGTGTTCTGAAGAAACAAATATCATGATTTATTTGGTGGTTCAATCTACTCTGAAATCTTCATCATTAAAAAGAGTGAGTGTTCCGAATGCACAAATATGTACTGCTACTGCCATCTTCTGGTAAGACACGACTTCCCAGTTCTGCACAGTGCTCCAAAAGAGAAACCTCTGGGTATGAAATAAGTACTGTCTAACACTAGAATAATAAAGGCAGAATAATTTCTGCATATGGCTAAAAATATACTAAAAATAGGATTCTAGCAATAATTTTTACCAGTACATGTACCATGTTCTCTCGATAATGATGAACACATTGAACATGTTACTATATTTGAGGCACAGAACTAAGAACTTTGAAACAAAATGAAAACTAATTTTCCTGAGGTGGAGTTCTACTCCCATCTTACAGATGAGGAAACGGAATTAAAGAAGTCAAGTAGTCTGGCCCAGGTCACACAGCTAATACCCAGCAGAGGCTCTGAATTCAGGAGCTGATTCCGGTGACGCTGACTTTGATTATTGTGCTGTAATATGGTCTATAATGTATGAGAAGCACAAAATTGATTCAACTCATTTAGGACATTGAAACTTAATTTACAGTAGAGCAATAATATTATAATCAGTAAGTAGACCAAGAGAGTCACAAAACATAAGAGCTAAAGGAAACCTTAAAAGGCCCATAATCTTACTTTTCCATATAATTCAGACCTTTATTCACTATACATCCCAATGGATTAAGTTCCAATGTTCTATCTTCTAAATAATACCATATCATTTTCAGAGTTTTCAAAATTTAAAAATTTAAGATTCTATATGCTTAGTGTTAAAATTAAAATTAACTTTGCTTTGATACAGTTTAAATTTTAATAAACACTCACTATCCCTGGTAAACATATTTACTAATTTATATTCAGAGAGATTTTACTTAAACAAGGGAATATAATACCATGTTTTGCTCTACTATTTATACATACTCATTCTTTAAAGTCATAAATCAAATCAATGGATATTTTTGTTAATCGTAGAGAGTGAAATAAATTACTTCAAAAAATCTTCCCATGAAATGATCAACACATTATTTTGAAACTACAATAAGAACTTTATGTGTATGTAAAATGAAAGAATGGATAATTTAATTATCGGTTTTGATTTATTGATCAAATAATCACATTTAATTTATGCTCTGAAAGTCTACTTTAATGAAATCCTGAATAACTGAAGTGACTAACAGTTATAAATAACAATGTAAAATAAATGGCCCAATAAGATACTTTACTTTTTCAAGATTTTATTTATTAGTTTTTAGAGAGAGGGGAAGGGAGGAAGAAAGAAAGGGAGACACGTTGATGAGTGAGAGAAACATCAATAATTTGCTTCTCACAGGACCCCAACCAGGGACCTGGCCTGCAACCTAGGCAAGTGCCTTGACCAGAATTAGAACTGGCCAGCTTTCAGTTTGCGGGATGACACCCACACTGCTGAGCCACACCAGTCAGGGCCCAATAAGATACTTTAGATAACACAGATTTGTACTGATGAGTAAATTTATCACTTTGAAAAATATAGTAGTATGTAGAATAGTAGGAGAGAAATCATGTCATCTACTGTTTGAGCCATTTTGGTGAACCTTTGGTTCACAAGGTTTCATAATCATTTCAATTTACTATGAGCTATTTTCAGTGAATAGTTTGATCACAAAGTTTCATATTTCTCACAATCTGTTTTGCCCAACTCCAAAACAGATGTTTCCACTGATTATGTAATTTAAATTTTCATTTCCTAGTAAACATAAATAGTGACTAGAATTCGTATGTTCAATGATATAATGAAGACTGTAGGTCCTTTACATTTTCATATAAATTTTACTATCATTTTGTTAAACTATTTAAAAAAAGCCTCCTGGGATTTTGATTGGGATTAAGTTGATCAAGAACAGAATCAATAAGGTCCCAGAATGCAGTCAATATAAAAACTAATTGTTCTACATTTGAGAAATACATGGAAAATAATTTTTTTAAATATTACTTAAAATACCATCAAAACCAAAAATACTTAGAAATAAATTTAATGAAAATTGCAAAAGACATCTACACTAAAACCCGTAAAACAACACAGAAATAAATTATAGATATAAGCAAATGTAGAGCTAAATTCTAGGATCAAAGGACGCAATATTGTTAAGCTGCCCACACTGCTCAAATTTATATATGGAGTCAATCTACTCTCAAACTCCCAGAGGTACTTTTTTTTAGAAATTGACAAGCTGATTCTAAATTTTATTTGGAACACAAAGGATCTAAAATATTCAAAAGAACCTTGAAAAATAAAAGCTGGTTTAGGACTTAACACATCCTGATTTCAAAACTTACTATAAAGCTAAAGTAATCAAGACAGTGTAAGAGTGATGTGATGTGAACAGACCTATAGATCAATGAAACAGGGAAGTCCAGCAATAGACCCACACATATATGGGCATGAGAGTTTCTTTTTTTTTTACAAAGGCATTAACATAATTCAATAAAGGATTAAATCTTTTTCAACACATAGCGCTGGAATAACTAGATATCCATATGGAAAAAAAGGACTTCAACCCCTACCTAATACTATACTCAAAAATTAACTCAAAGTAAATCATAGACCTAAACACAAAAGCTGAAACTATAAAACTTCAAGAGAAAATGAAAGAGCCCTAGCCAGTGTGGCTCAGTTGGTTGGAGGGTCATCCTGTACCCCAAAAGTTTGTGGGTTTAGTCCCCGGTCAGAGCACATACCCAGGTGAGGTTGCTGACCAGTTCCCAGTCAGGGCATGTATGGGAGGCAACCAATCAATGTTTCTTTCTCTTTCTCACTCCCTCCCTTCCTCTCTCTATAAAAAAAACAATGAACATTCCTCAAGTAAGGATTAAATAAGGAAAAAAACCCAAAAGTCTTCATGAACTTGATTTAAGGTTAAGAATCCTTGCACAAAAGAGACTGGCATGGTGATTGTCCGAGTGTATGCATTTGTCAAAACTCAGAAATGTATACTAAAAGGGCAATTTTCTGTATGTAAATTATATGTCAATTTTTAAAAACTCAAGGATGAACATACTATGGTTGCATACAAAAACACAAATGCATTCCAAAAACATTAATATTCGCAAGAAAATCAAAACATAATCTTTAAATGATAGAACTAGAATGAAGAGCAAGGAAGTAAATTCCATAAAAGCTAGCACAGTGGTTAACTTTGAGGCAGTGTAAGAGGGCAGAGATCAGGAAGGGGCCCAAGGGAAGGGCCACTTCAAGTACACGGGTATTTTTCTTCCTTTTTTTTCCTGGTGGTTACATGAGTAGTTCCTTTGTGATACTTCATTGAGCTATCATTTATATTTTACATCCTTTTAAAAGAAAACAAGCCAAGTAACTCGGTAGATTATAAAAGAACGATATAAAAATACATTTTTTTCAGAGGTATGAGGCATTCTTACCTTGGTATACCATTTATTAGATGTGTGACTTTAGACAGGTTTCTTAACCTTCCTCAATCTCAGTTTATTAATCTATTAAAAAAATGTATTCTGTCTTTTCTTGGGCAATGACTAGAAAACTTAGACTTCTATATTTTGTAACATTACAATGTGCGAATATTTTTACATCCATAAACTGGAGGCTATTTTCCCTAGAGAGTAAGGACACAAAACTGGTAATCTGAGTAATTCTGACATGGGCTTATGACTAGATTCTAGAAAGCTCAACTCTTTCAGGAGGGTAGGCTGTTTATTTGACTACATACTAATCAAAAGTCAATCTATGTATACTGAGATGAAGTTAGAATCAAATTATATAAGCCAAGATTATTAGAATCAGTCCTTACTTTACCCCATTTGTTCTTGCAAATAAATTAATAACACAATTAGTAAAACACACGCAGAACCAGTGTTGTTACTGACTACGTGACTATATCTTACTCAATACCTAAGTTCAGAAGACATATAAAAACAATTATTTCACATAGATACTTCAATCAATTTTATGTACTAAGTTAGTCAACACATCAGGCTTTATTTACTCTAGTGCACTCTAGTACACAAAATATGAAATACAGACAGCGTGAACAAACCAGTTCTGTTGGCTCTCTAATACATGTAGAAAGTAGTATTTTTAAAAGTACAACTGCCAACTGCCAATTTTAATAGCAGTGATTGTACTGATATTTTTAAATTAAGATGTGAAAAAATATATATACATTCTAGCTCATAATTTTCTTAATAGTTTTCACCATATCTGATCTGTCATGAATATACTTTTCTCAAAACACTGTCATTCACATTTGCATACAAATAGCACCGACAAACAAGATAATATTTGTAGCATCCATGTAGAAATTCCTGAAGCATGTTGGAAACTTAATTTTTCTAAACTAACTGGATAACCTAAACCAGTGATCAAGAAACCATCTGTAAGCAATACTCTAAATAAAATGTATTTATAAACACTAGAGGGTGCTCTAATTCAACAGTCCCTCATCTGGCTTTGATCCCTAAAATTATTTTCTTGATTAAATTCTTCAGCAACAACTATTTTTGCATCCGAAACAGTACATGGAGATAATTTATGAGACAAAATTCTTCCAGAATATATAACAAAACAGTAGAATTCCATTGAAATCATTTTTTACTGTACAATGATTACATATTTAATATTTTGTTATGTGGAGAGAACAGAAAATAAGTACAGAAAAAGCATAATAAGGTGGTCCTTCACCATTACGGAAAGTAGCACAGAGTTCATATGATTAAGAGAAGATACATCACACCTCACAGACTGAAGGTAAAGGAAACTACAAAATGAATTTGGTGAAAGACATAGTAGCTCAATTTCAATTTTAGTTGCTAAGTATTAAGATATAGTTCAGCTATGTTACAAAGGTATAATTTTGCAAGTCATCATTTAAACAGCAAATAAAAGTGATACTGCTATAGGACATTGTCTCCTGTCTTAAGAAAATACTTTATAAGTCAATAGCTCCAGAAAATTGAAAAAGAAAAAAATCCAATGAAAATAGGTATTTTCTACTCTTGAAAATCCAGAATAGAAAATAATTAATAAAATATCAATACAAATTTTCATAAAAGATTCACATGTGCTAATTTTTTAATTTATCCCTAAAATGTTCATAAGCTCAATCACAAATAAGTATTTCAAAACTGACAGTAAAGTGTGTGTATGCTGTTGCCTACTGGCAATGCAGGAAAGTTCCCCGGAGTACGAGTTTTCAACAGACAGCATTAGATAATCACAAATAACAAAGATGAATACCTAGGTAAACCTATCACCTATGTATTTCAAGCAAGTGGCTATTAAATGAGATACTATTTAACCCTAACAAAGTATTTTGCCTTTAAAAATGTTTACAGAGATAAAAATAGAACACTATAAATATTTCTAAAAATTACATACCCAAAATCAACCAATTGCTCTCAACCTCTCCCTCTCACACATACACACACACCTACACATGTGTATGAATGCACACTCACTGCTCACTCACACACAATCCACTCCGCAAGAAGGGAGTTCCTGGTTTATGCCTCTCTCTCACTTCTTTCCATAATGAATTACCAAGAGCCTTCAAAACAAATCCTGAACAGTAGCACCTGTTGGTGGCGGGTCACTTCAAATTTACAGTAGTCCCAGATACATTGTTCCAGGTTAACAGAATACAGCACTAGGGAAAAGTCAGAGATATAACTGAACCAGGCTCACAAACCACCCACACTCAAGAAACCAAAATACATGGCATTCAAAGAACTAATCAGATTGCTGGAGCCCAAAGAAATTCTGAACACAGAATTTCAGAACATTGTGTTATAGTCTGAAGTATGTATTTGGCACCTATATTCTTTTGGCACTCACTTCTCCTCTTTATGTTTATCTGCCTTGCATTTGCCAGATTCCTAGGGTCCCGATCACACTCTAAATGCCCAGCTGCCAACTGCCCTATTCACTGTCACATCAATTAATACCTTCTATTCAAAAGGCAACAGCATACACATTCATTAGAGATTAATGTCTGAAATGCTCACACATCTGTCCTTTCAAAAAGGTCTTCTGCACCATTACACACACCTCCATCAACAGAGAACTACGGCTCTCAGTCAGTCAGTTACAGGGAACTCTTTAGTGCTTTTTAACAAGTCTCAAGTCACACTATTACAAACATTTATCTGGAGTTACGACATAATCCTCATCATGATCACAGCTTCTCACTGATATTTGTAGCTTTTGTCCACAAATCTGAATAGCAAATCTGAAAAGCCCGTATTAAGTGAAAGTTGGGTAGAAATATGTAGTTTTATTTACAAACACCAACTTTCATCTCTTACTCTTATGTTACATAAAACTTTAAAAATTGTAAGACTATAACATTCTATTGAAATCATAAATTAAGAGGAATACCTGCTTTCCATGATTCCTAAATCCGGCTGCAAACTAATAGTCTCTGTTGTAATTTCCACTTTCCGTACACTTCCAAAGAAATCCGTTATTAGGACGTTTTTCGGATCCCTCTGAAAAAGATCAGTGCGGTGTCCGGGAGTAGACACACACAGACTCTTTGGACATACCTGAAACTGGAAACAATACATAAGAATAATAAATGCACGTGTGCCTACATATACACACAACTATTATTAAATCCAGTAACACAACGCAGTAGACTGCAGGGTATTTCGATAGCTCTCCCAACCTGAAGAAGCTACTGTTTCTAAAGATAAAAGTTTCACTGCTATCATAGTGCTTGACATTTTAAGAAAGCTACATAGACATAAAAACAGGTGATAAAATGGAAAGCTGTCAAGGTAAGGGGAAAACATCCACCTTTTTGAATCATATGGCACACAGTATATTTTGAGCCCTTCAATCTATGAGAACTCACACACAATACTACGACAAGAGAATTGCTTTTTTCCTGCATCTACATCCACCTTAGGGGGGCGGTGCTCTACCCAGGTGGCTTTTTAAAACATTTTGTAATCATAGGCCTTCATTCAAATTTTTAATTCAAATAAAAAATTACATGGTAGCCTAGTGTGTAAAAAAAAAGATGAAAGTAGAGGTGCAATGGCTGGCAGGAAGTTCAAGCATAGCTCCTCCTGCTACAGATCCCTCTTGCTCTCCTGCTGTGAACCTATAGAGACCAGTCCATAAATCAAGTAGCTTCCTTAGTTTATTCGTAATGAAAATAAACCCACAGTGCCTTCAGACATGAGTGCTCTATAGAACAGTCAAAAAACATGACTTCGTTGCTACACAGAATAATAATAATAATTTTTATAGTTAATAATAATTTTTAAGTTAATCTTATTCCCGATATTCGACATCACTGAATTACCAAGGACAGACATATATTTATTCAGCAAAGTATAAAAAGTACCTATCATTACACACATTCCCACTGTTACCTTCCACAATACAAAAATTGATTAAGACACGGTTCTGACCTCAAGGCTTCTAGTCAGAGATGAATAAACATAGCAAGGTAGAAAAAAAGGCGACAGGTTCTAATTCAGAGAAGAATAAACTTCTTACAGTTTCAGGTTAAGAAAAAAAAGAGGGAATGCGAGTTAAGCTATTTTCTGAAGGAAAGGGACTATTGCAGATGAGGTATAAGAGCATTCCTAATAAAGATACAGCTACAGAGATGTATAAGGCAAATAACGTAGTTTGGCAGAAGCATAGGATAATGAGGAATCCTTTAATGGCCTTCCAGTAAGAGCCCAGGGCCGCAGCACTTGCCCACCTGTGTAGACAAGACAATCTAAATAGATAACCACAAACAGGAGAGGAGGGGTGGGGAAGGGCAGAGCAGCTATAATTTATGAAACAGTGCTCCAAGCCCAGTGCTGCACAATTTGTAGACATTCTCATTTAAGCTCACCAATAAATTTGAGGCACATAAAAATTGTCATCTCTACTTCAGACTAAGGCTCAAAGAGATTAAGTCACTTGCCTAATATCACACTGCCTTCCCGGTTCAGGAAAGCAATAAAAGGAAATACGAAGAAGAGATCAGGATATAAATTAAGAAGCAAAGAAGGAAAAAAGGTTGGGGAAAACTCAAGAAAATAAAATAAGTAAGGATAAAACAGATGAAAGTTTAAAGAAACAAAGTAAAAGATAAAATAAACAGAGACTGAAGTCCTAGGTGTACTGTGAAGTCATTCCTATATGAGCAACTTGGTGAGCTTCATTAGTTACCAGAAGAAGGAAAGTATAATTGAATGAGCTTGGGAAACACTAAATAAATATTATCTTCTTCTCTGCTGCTAAAATAATCATACTTTGAAGTCAGTCCTACCTTCAAGAATGTTTATTTTATCGATCTGATTTTCTTATCCTCAGCAACATAATGTTGTTATGACATAACAACATAAGCTGTTAATTATTCAGCTTAAATTTCAATAATCTTTCACTTACAGAATCTCCATACTCTAGCCAGCTTCTATGTTTATTACCAAAGACAAGGGTCGTCTAGCATTCAACTTCTGTGCCTCTGCACCTATTCCATTTTCCTAGAGTATGCTATACCTCTTTTTTCTCCTTTCAAACCTGAAAAGCTACCACTTCCAAGACAAATTTTAATCACTAATCTCACTGTATTCAAAAGACCCACATACGGTAAATGTGCATTGTTGTCATGTCCTTCATTCATTCAATAAACATCCACTGAGCATCAACAATTACTATATACACATATAGTAATGGTAGAGTAAAACCAGTTACCATATGTAATGAATGTCCCTGGGGTATAAGATGTATAAAGCCTGATGATGCTTATACTTTTTATGAAACTCAAAGCCTCAAGGGAACGTTACAATGATAAACAATTACAGAGCAATATTAAAAGCATAATAAAGGTACATAGCAAGAGTTACATGTTCAGACACAAAACTGCCTGGAGGATCCAGAGACTTCATGTAACAGGTGATATTCTATAAATGTGCTCTTCAACTGTTACCAATGACACTATACATTTTTAAGGGACTAAACAACTCTTCTAATTTTTCTGCCCCTGAAGCCCATAATATAGTTCTCTGAATACAGCTGATACTCAATAAAGTTTACTATGTACACATAATCCAACAGAAAATAGGTATTATTACATAATATTTAGAGATATGTCAAATCACTATATGAGTACTATTTAACTTCAAGGAAATAGATCATAGATCATTCTTACTGAACAAGAGTAAAATAATCATTCAACTAAGATTCAATTAATGAATCAAGGTAGAGGGGCCGGATGAAATTAGTGAGGAATGTTTATTTAAACTTAAATATTACAGCCCTGGCTGGTGTAGCTCAGTGGATTGAGCATCAGCCTGTGAACCAAAGGGCTGCCTGTTCAATTCCCAGTCAGGGCACATGCCTCGATTGTGGGCCAGGTTCCCCAGTGGTGTGTGTGTGGGGGGGGTGAGGCGGGCACGTGAGAGGCAACCACACATTGATGTTTCTCTCCCTCTCTTTCTCCCTCCCTTCCCCTCTGTCTAAAAATAAATAAGTAAAATCTTTTTAAAAAATCAAATATTACACAGCAATGAAAAATAATGAAATCTTGTCATTTATGATAACATGGATGGACCCAGAGTGTTTTATGCTAAGTGCAATAAGTCAGACAGAGGAGGAAAAATACCATATGGTTTCACTTATATGGGGAATCTGAAAAAGAAAACAAAAAAGAACAAACAAAAGAAAACAAAAACAGACTCACAGAAACAGAGACCAAAGGCATAGCTGCCAGAGGAGAGGTGACGGGGTGAAGGAGAAAAAAAGGTGAAAGGAATATAATCAATAATATTGTGATAAGTTTGCACTGTAACAGATGATATTCAGAATTAGTGGGGTGATAACATTATAAGGTACAAAAATGTTGACTCACTATATTGTACACCTGAACTAATACAACTAATATAATATTGTATATAGATTATACTTACATTTAAAAAAACTAAATAGCAATTTTGAGCAATAAAAAACTAACTTCCTCAGTGTTTCAAATACAATTTCAATGGAAGAAGTATTTTTTAAATTCATTAGACATTTAAAATGTGAGGTGCATTTATTGTGAACTTTGGAGACACAATGTCATGCATTACATAAAATATACAGCATATAATCCAAGAGTGAATAAACTTTAAAATTAAGGTAACTGTTATTTAGGTGACTATAATTTTCTTACATACAAAGTAGCATTATCACAAGTTTTAATATTCAAATTCCTATCAACTGTAACAGGCATAAAAAATATATAATCTTAAAAATGTAATTAGTCAGTACAATAGTCCTCTATTATCCAATCTGATAGCTTATAGCAGTAGTTTTCAGAATTTGCAGTAGAACCTCTTTAAAAAATAAAAATTTACCTTAAAGGTTTCTATGTTAATAAAAGAGATCAGGGCCAAGCTACTTGGCTAAAGTGCCAGAGTCTAGAGTCCAGTCTACTCAGCCCCCCTTCATCCTGAAGCAAAATGAAGGCAGGAACACTGTCTACCACTTTTACTCGGGTATAGCCAGTGCCCGGCACTTGGCAGTAACTCAAGTAATATTTGAATGAATAAAAAAGATATAAATGAATGGGGAAAAACTGAATGTCACTGATGCACAGTTATCTAATCTGGAACTATTGTTTCAAGCTTTTTGTCAATATGCCTACTTTCAACAGCATCCTCAAAGTAGATTTATTTTAAAAAATACAGCCAGTACCAAAAAGTCAGAGGAAAAAGTGAGCTAAATTTAACAGGCCATGTCAAAACACTGTATTAGAAGTTGTAGGGTGCACAAAAATATGTAAGAAAAACTCCCTCTCCTCCAAGAATGTCCCATTAAGAAAGATACTCATACTCAATTATTAAGTCCAAAAAAAGATAAGACTATGATAAATGGTATAAAAGAGGAATAAAGCCCTGAAAACAGGGAAGAATTTGGGAAGACATCCAGGATATGATTTGACTCCTGAAAAATGGTAGAATTTTTATGTGAATCTAAAAAAAGTACACTTCTGGTAGGGAAAAGAATAGAGCAAATGAATGAAAATAGAAAAGTACCTCAAGGAATAGCATGTTAACTGGGCTAAATCTTTAAGCCTCTTGTAGTAAAGAAGCAGATACTACTGTAAAGGGAGATTCAAAAGTTTTCCAAGGCCACCACTCAGCATAAGACATAGTACCCTAGCAGTACGGGGAGTAACAGACTTCACCAATCCTGTTAAGATTAGCATACCTAAGTGCTATAATCAAATCAAGTAAATACTTACCAGGTCATTCATATTAGTTTGGCTAGCCGGATTAATTTCTTCCAAAAATTCCAAGACATAAAATGTATATCTATCCATAAGGTGAACTCCAATTGCAGGATCAGGTTGATGCTACAAAAAAGCAAAGCATATACAATGACATATTATTCAGCCATAAAAAAGAATGAAATGGATGAACCTTCAGGGTATTATGCTAAGTGAAATAAGGCAGATGGAAAGACAGACACTGTATAATCTCACTTACATGTGGAATAAAAAAATAACAATGATAAAACAAGCTCATAGATAAAGAGAACAGATGGGTGATTGCCAGAAGCATGGGGATGGGAATGGGTCAGATGGCTGAAGAGAGTTGAAAGGCACAAACCTCCATACATAAAACAAGTAAGTCATGGGTGTGTAATTTGTAGCATGGCAACTATCAATAATACTGTATTGCATATTTAAAGTTGCTAAGATAGTAGATCTTAAAAAGTCTCATTACATGAAAAAAAATTCTGTGACTATGTATGGTGACAGATGTTAATTATACTTATCCTGGTGATCATTTGACAATATATACAAATATCAAATCATGTTATACACCTGGAACCAATATAATGTATATTGGTTATTCCTCAATAGAAATGTTTTAAAAAGCAAAGCAAAAAAAGTATATGTCTAATAGCATCATTATAACAAGTGTTTTAAATATAATCAAAATTTCCTTCCAAGATGTTAAAAAGTCTAAGAAATAGCAGATATACTCATTAAACACATAAGCAATTTGAGAAATAGCTACGCATTACAAAGACAATCCAGTTTACAAATCGGAAAAAAGTACCTACCGAGAGTGAATCTTCTCCCACTTGGCTACTGGCTAAAGCCATTATGTTAGGAGAATAAAATCGCTCATACATGGATGCTCCTTGACAAGTATCAATAATAAACAGTAGCTCATTATAGCTGAAAGGAAAGTGGTAACATCTTTGACATGAATCATGCTGTTAATGATACACAGACTAATATTTTACAATACTTCCATAACTTACATGTTGAAGTTATATCTTAGTCATTTCATTAGTTAAAAATTGAGACTTTTCAGTAGTTCCCAATATAAATTTGATATTAGAAATATTAAAGGTATAGTATAATCCTGTCCAGGAAAACCACCTCAACAGGGAGTGGTTTTTGTGCCCAAACCCTCTCCCCTTCCCTTATCTATGGCCCATAATTTAAAATCTAAATGAATACTGAATATTGAATTCAGTGAACACACATTTGGTATGCATGCTGCCCTAGAAACTGATCCACCTTCAGCCAAAAAAACCCACAAAAACTCAAAGAGCTTAAATCCTGACTGGAAGATAGACTCTTAAACTGTGTAAGTGTTAAAAATACTTACTGAGAACCTACAACGTGCCTGACGCCAAGCTGGGAATACTAGGCCCTGACGGCGCTCAGTACCTAACACAGTCAAAGTGCTCCAAGAGCTCTGAGAAAGAGCAGAGAGAACTCTAAAGAAAGGCAGGTCAGGAAAAGGTGATGTGGGCAGCAAGGAGAGAGCGCCGTTTCATCTAACAAAGAAAGGAAAACACATCCCAGCCAAGGAAACAGCTTGTACTAAAGCACCTAAATGTGAATTAAGTATAAATGTTTGGGGAAAGGGGAGTAGCTCTGCGTAGCTAGGATTTAGAATAATTTGGGGAAATTCCTGTCAGAAAGGTAGGGAAGGTCAATCTGTAAGTAAAGTACCCCACATAAAGTTTGGGTCTTACAATCTGTAAGTTTGAAAAAGCCACAAAAGGTCTTTTGTAAGTGAAAAAATAACATAATAAGCTCTATGTTTTATAATGAACTGCCTAACTAGTGAAAGTAGGGAGTAGATGAGTTTTCTCTGAGGTTTCCCTCAGACACTGGTCTAATCAAACAGCTACCACTGCACCTAGAAAATAAAGTATCAATCCTGAATCACAGTGTCAAGCAGGTGACAGAAGGCACAATTAATATGCTACTTCTTCTGAGGCAATAACAGTGGAGGCCCCTGAGGATCAGAAACATCCACGGTTAAGGGAAGCAGTACAATTCTGGACCACCTGGGCATGAATCCTAGTGCCGGCTCCTCCTAGCTATGTAAAATTTGGTAAGTTACTTAACCTGTTCACCTCAATTTATTCATTTGTGAAAAACAGTAATAATAAAAGCATTTACCTCATGGAGTTGTTATTAAAACTAAACCAGACAATACATGTAAAACACAGTGCCCAGTACCTACTATATATTCAATAAATGTTAAGTTTTGAATAAGATAAAACCAGTACCTAGCAAAATCTTCCTCCTCAATATTCTACATATTCTGCATATGCTTTTAATTCAGTATTTATAATTTTTAGGGGGAATTCAAGCTAAACAGGAAAACTCAAAACATTCTCCATTCTCCTCCATTCTCCCTGAACTCCCACAGCAAACGAGAGCCATAAAATGGAATTTCTCTTCTCTGTTAAAACTGCTGAACTTCTGCCCATCCTGGCCCCTCCCTCCTGTCATAATAGAGGAGCTGCCCTTCATCTCAAGGTTCATGTAGCTCTTCTTGAGTTGGTCCTCTTCTACCTTTTTGAGAATCTCATACATTCTGCTTGGGCTTTTAATTCAATATTTATAATACTGAATTTGTAGCACAGTTGTATACATTTACCTCTGTTCTACTATATTTTAAACTCTTTCAAGGCAAAATAAGCATCATATTCTCCACTGTACCATATGTTTAGAAGGTAACCCACAAGTGTTTATTGAAGGTACTCAAGTTGAAAGCAGTTTTATTGCTATTTTAAATTCACTTAATAAGTTCATATGACAACTTTTAACCAAAGGGATGCTTACCATTAAATTACTGACAATCTATCATCCCTAATGTGAGTCAAGTTACAAATTTTATATGAATCATAATTTCAACATTTTTTCTTTTTTTTTTTTTCAACATTTTTTCAAAGAAGAAATAACATATTGTTATCACACTGGGGGCCAGAGAATGTACAAAAAGTGAGAATAGGTACAAGCTGGAAAATAAATCTATATTCACAATCCCTCTAAATAATGAGGAACTTGGTTAATGGGACTCTTAGTTCATCCAAGAAGGATGCTAAATAACAAGGTTAACTTTTTTCATGCTCTTTAATAACCCTGAGTTTTTCTTTTAAAAATAACTCCATTCAGCTGAAATAACAAATATAAACCTAAAAAAAATGATTCAAATAAATTGAAGTCTCATAAAATAAGACCTACAAATCTACTAACCATGGAAAAATTAGCTGCTAACTTATCTTTTGAAAAGTAGTTATTTGATAATTACCGTCTTTTCTGCCACATTTGTTCAAAAGCATCTGCAAGCTCTATGTTGGTAATTTCTTCAGAGTCTTGAAATTTCAAGAAACCATTTCCACCGTGTCCTTATAGGAAGAATCAAAAAACATAAAATAGACACATTTTTTAATGAAACTGCATACATTCAAATATAAATATTTATTTTTGATAATATTAAAATTGATAGCAATTTTAATATCATTTGTTATTTTATATTCTAAAGTAAAAAATACTGTGAAAACAAATTTAATTTTATACAAATTGGAAAGCAAATAATGATAGACTACATAAAAATAGTAGACATAATACCTTTAAGAGTTTTTCTATTATTCAATTATACAAAAGCATGTTTATATTTTTCACTGGCTCCATTATTATGTCAGAAATGTGTTTCCATAGATAAAACGTTCTCAAACACCAGGCAAACCTTTTTTGGTGAGAAAGGAGTGGAAGACCCTAGCTAGTCCCAAGGTATACGAGCACTACTCACAGTATTATACTTGTACCTGGAATGCTATACTACTAGGAAATGCAGTTATCACTTAAAAATTGATGTTTTTACTACTATTAAACACCATCCCAGAAAGAGTTGACCAGAAGATTGTGAAATTTAGAATGTATTATAGAGCAAATCTGCCTGAATTCTAATACTAGCTTATCCACTTAATGACTGTGTTATTTTGAACAAATTACTTCTTTCTACGCCTCAGTTTCCTCAGCTGCAAAGTGAGAAATGTGTCAGCGAGACCATCATGAGCAAGCTCCTACATAGCTCCTTTGTACTGATTTTATAGAGGTACCTGCCAAAGGGCAGCAAAGTAGAAAAAAACATCTATCTTAGTGTCTGCTCTGAATATATGCAGTCCTGTGAGCTCCAAAGTGGTTAGTGGCTATGTCTTTGTCGGGGGAAAAATAGTTCTCCCTCTCATTAGACAACTCTATGCAGGGTACACAGTTTAGTAAGTGTAAATACTGTATTTTTCGGACCATAGGACGCACCTAGGTTTTAGAGGAAAATAGGAAAATGTGGTAAAATATTTGATAACATAAATAACATACTATTTCACCAATGTAAATGTAAGCTACATTCAGAATATAAGACGCACCCCCATTTTCCTCCCAAATTTGGGGGGGAAAAGTGCATCTTATAGTCCAAAAAATACGGTATATACTGGGTTTCAGCTCGCACTCACCTCTCTACTCAGACACTTACATGCATTGCACAACCCACTGCGTATCAGCTCTGAACATCAGCGCCTAAATCTCTGGGTTGTTGTGAGGATAAAATGAATTACACACAATGGTGTAGAATACTGCCTTCTGTATAGTGCCTCAATAAATACTAGCTATTATCATGTTTATTATCATATGATAATCATATTATAAGTATCAACCCTCCTATTCTCTTCCTTGGGTTGGCAAACTTTTTCCATACAGGGCCAGGTGGTAACTATTTCAGGCGTGTGGGTCCCCCGGTCTCCGTATCAACTACGGGACTCTGGTGTTGCTTAAAAGCAGCCACAGACTATATGCAACACAAATGGATGTGACTATGTTTTCATAAAACTCGATTTCCAAGACAGGGAGCCCTTCCATGGGCCACAGTTTACAAAATGCCATTTTAGACTACTGGAATTTCTCCCATACAAATCAACTCAGAGAAAAAAAATGTTGTAAAATCTCTAGTTTAGTACATCAAATACAGCTAAGCTACCAGAATATACTTCATCCTAATTGCCAAAATGCCTTAGAAATTTAACTGTTAAACTAAAATTTCTTCTGACTTCATTTACTTTGTTGAGTTAATTTATAAAGAGGATAAAGTGAGTGAATTTGAAAGCTATAAAGAATTGCAGCATGATAAATAAAACTAAACTGCAAAGCAGGGGTCAGTATCTGCCCTGCTGTGACATCTACGAATCATTCTGCACCTGTCCTCCCGTTTTATCGTCAGTTGACTGGAATGCCCCCTGAACAAAATTTTAAATACCATTTGATCAACATTCATATTTACTGAATACTACTGTAAGACAGGGCATGGTGACAGAAAAATGGAAAACACATCATTGACATCTTGGAGTTCAAAAGCTAAGAACATCAATAAATATCCAGACAAAAAAGTAATAGTAAGTTAAATGCTAAAACGGAAACTACAGATTAACATGGCAGTGCAAGGAGAAGAGCACGCACCAGCCATGGGATAAAAATTATCTTAGGGCAATTATAGAACATATTACACACACCAGGAAGCTTCTGAGAAAGAAAGGGGGCACTATTAATAATTAAACCGGGACAACAGGTGTAAACTAGAACTGTCCCAGGCAATTGGAAACAGTCGCCCTAGACTTAGAAAGGAAAGGCAATAACTTAAGCAAACAACATGAGGACAGAAACAGTCCAATGCTTGGAAGGGAATTATAAAAAGTGTAAGAACTAAAATTAAATAAATAATATAACTACAAATATGTATTATATATTGCATATAGCATAAATCAATAAATAATATAACTATATTATGGAGGGCTTTATCCATAATAGTCTTCAAAGTAGAGACAAAAGACTGCAGGAACTTATATTAGGGGAGTATTTTTTTTTTAGATTTTAGTTATTTATTTTTAGAGAGAGGGGAAAGGAGGGAGAAACAGAAGAAGAGAAACATCAATGTGTGGTTGCCTCTCAGGTGGCCCCCTCTGGGGACCTGGCCCACCACCCAGGCATGTGCTCTGACTGGGAATCGAAGCAGTGACCCTTTGGTTCACAGCTCGCAATCAATCCACTGAGCTACACCAGCCAGGGCATCAGGGGAGTATACTTAAAATGTATTTTCATGAGTCCCACTCCGGACCAAAACTAAATCAGAAGGAAACGGCCTAAGAATCTACATTCAGGTAATCCTTATGCACACTAAAAACTGAAACTTCATCATTGGAAAGCAGAATTTTAAGAAGAAGAGGGACAGATTTGCAATTTCTACTAAACACTTTAGTAGAATGGTAACAGGAGACAAAACTGAAGGCAAAGAGGCTACAGCAGGATACTAAGTAAAAGGTAGTTTTACCAGGGTAATAGTAAAAACAATAGAAATAAACTAAAGGACAGCACAAAATGTCATACTCTTTTCAAATATTATTTCAAGGTGTTATATATTATGAGAAAAAGAAACTATTTAACAAATAAACTATTTTAACCAAAAATCATATAAGGTGTTTAAATTTCTTTCCATGCAAATTTCTTGTTGAAAAGAGTAGCAACATATTCTATTATTAAATTTATAAATCCTGAAATTACCTGTCATATAAATAAGAATATTGCTTCTATCATCAGAAAGAAGACGCTTTGACCGAGGAGTACTAGGTGGGATCCTCCCAGTTAATACCCGTAAAAAATTCTCCACGGTTACCTGAAAAAAAACAGAGAGAGAGAGAAATCAGGTAAGATAAAACTTAGGAAAACCTGATAATTTGTCTTTACTTTTGAAAACATTCTTTCTCATTTCTCTATGTATTACTCACTATAAACTGAAAATAAAACACAAAGAGAAATAAACTCAAAATATATTGCTTTAAATATGTACCTTAAAGTAACTGCCTCTACTTAAAAAATACTACAAATAAAAACTACTTAGAGGAAAATAAAAGTTAATTCTAAATTTAAAACTTTAAAAGCTATGCAAAGTGTTGCCAAAACCTTAAATCTATAAATCTGTCTTCATAAGCAATTATTTAGGAAGATTAAAAAATAGAAGCTTGTAAATAATTCACCTATGAAACTATTGCAATTAATCTGTGCAACTACTTAGTCAATTCTAGATTAGCCATGAAAGACAGGTCCATAATAAATCAAAGAAATAAAACCATAAGGAGAGATCCATAAATAATGCCAAAGTTATTATGTACCTCTGACTTTTTTAGGGCATTTTGTTAGCTAAATTTCATAAAGGAAATCTTTAACATTGCGGCAAAGGCACTGGGGGCAAAGGTGTGGAGGCTGGATGAAGGGGAGGAAAGCGGGGGAGAGGGCGACATCTGTAATTGTGTCAACAATAAAAAAAAAGAAAAATATGGTACTTGGTAACCCTAACAAATTTCCTCTTGGTGAAATACCCACCCCCCTCAAAAAAAAAGTCATACCACTCTAAACCAGATTTCCCAAGCTGGAATTTCTGGACCTCTGGGATTTTTTGAAAGTGTATTTAAAGTCACGGAGAATGTAATGCTAATTTAAAGTTATACTGTACAGATACAAATTTAAAAAGCAGAAAATCTCTCTAGCTTTCTTGTTCAACTTTTCTCTAGATCACGGATATGTGAGTGTGTCTAAATGTGTGTGTGTGTGTGTGTTAGATGTTTGGCTTACACTTTTCCCAGAAGACAGCACAATGTTGAGTGGTTTAATAGGACTTCTTATTCCCTAAGAAGAATGGGAATTTTTTGGTCTACATTTTATAATGACTAAACAAAAAAGTAAAAATTCCAACATTTATACACATTTGATCACTGAAGAACATTTTTCAGTGTCTTCAAAGGGCTACAGCTACTTGCTAGATATAAGACATAAAATATAGGCCATTTCCTCAAGGAGCTTAACAGCCTGGGAGGAGACAGATATGTTTTTAAAATTCCTTGAGAACAAGCCTAGGAACACAGGAGATTGTGTCTTACTTACAGTAAGCTCGGTAAAAGGATTAGTGAGGAAGATTTCATCAAGGAACACTTCAAATTTTAAATGTATTCAGTCTATTAAACTTAAAATGAAGTTTCAAGGGAGAAAATACAGTATAATGCATTATTCAAATTTACATTTTTATTTTTAATCATATATGCATAAAAACACTAGAAGCACATTAAAAGTGGTTACCTCTAAGCAGTGAAAATATGGGTGAGTTTTTGGTTAGTCATTTTAATCTTTCCACAAAGAATATATTTACTAAAAATATAAAAATTAAAATTTTAGATCAAATATAAAAAACATAATACATTTACTATAAAAGAAACTCAACACATGAAACCTCTCTAAAATACTCTCATAAAAACCAAGATAAAATTGTTTTATCCTAAATACATATTTTAAATATTCATGTTGTGATAGTTTTACTTATATATTGTTTCCTTAACATGAACTCTGGAGATAGAATTGTATCAAGGCTTTAGTGACAACTGTGTACAAAATTTAAAGACAAAGAATAAGACTATTTTATTCAACTAGTGTTTTAGAGCTTAAAAGTAACAATAACTACATTTCAAAAATTTTGCTAAGTCAAACAATTTACCTCATAACTTCTGTAATCTACTTCCACATCATCTCCATACACATTTAGTTCCATATTCTTGTGACTAAATACTGTAGCTGGTTTGGGGTTCCTAGGGTTGCAGGCCATATCATCTGCAAGCATCAGAACAATGTGACTAGAAAAAAAAAATTCAGAAAATATATTATTAAATAAAACCAAAAAGTTAAAAACAGATACATTTTGTTTATACCATGTAGCCATCATGGGCATTCTTTTCTTCATTAAAAATAATTCAACATAATTATTGAGTACATATTTAACAGAACTATTTTTTCATATCTTTATGTAGTAAAAGTTTTAAAGTAGAGAAACTGGAGCAATCTGGCACGAATTTATATGTAGAATTTGAAGTCACTAATTTAAATTTTTGTCACAACAGAGTATACGTTATGCCACATAGAAAGGGGAAGCTGGAGGAGCTACACTGTCCTCCCCAAACACTTAAAAACACACTAGTAATGTCTGACATCCTCAAGACTTACACAGCCCACGTTAAACTATGATATTCCAAAGAATCTGACTTTCAGAAGCACAAATGTTTAAGGATAGGAAATATACAATCCATCAGCAAGTACAATCAGCGTACCACAGGAACACATCTCCAATCCAATCACTATCCACTGGCTCCACTCCATCCCCCTAATACCAGCCAGCCACCATCATCTCTTGACTAAAAGCTATTAAAATAGCTCCCCACCTGGCTACCTGCTTCCATTCGTACCTTTTTACAGTTCATTCTCCTTATAACCATCAGGGTAATCTTCCTTAAGTAAGTCAAATCATCAAACTTTCTTACTTTAAAACCCTCCAAGCTACACAATAGAGAGAAAGAAGGAGCTTATACCCTTTGCAACAGCATGGATGGAACTGGAGAGCATTATGCTAAGTGAAATAAGCCAGATGGTGAGGGACAAATACCATATGATCTCACCTTTAACTGGAACCTAATCAACAAAAGAAAAAAGCAAACAAAATATAACCAGAGACATTGAAGTTAAGAACAATCTAACAATAGCCAGAGGAGAGTGGGGAGGGGACAGTGGGAGAGGGGTTTACAGGAACTACTGTAAAGGACACAAGGACAAAACCAAGGGGGAGGGTGGAGGCGGGGAAGGGAGGTGGGTTCGGGATGGGGAGAAAATGCAGACAACTGTAATTGAATAACAATAAAATTTTTTAAAAAAACCAAAACCCTCCAAGGACTCCCCACTGTAATTAGAGAAAAATCAAGACTCCTTACATGATCTAAAAAGCTCAATTAACGTGTTCTATATCTCTCTAACTTCAGCCCCTACCACCCAGTATGTTCGCCTACCAGCAGGGGTGTGTCCATCCTGCAGCTCACAGTGGTAATGAATGCAGCCCAACACAAAATCGTAAATTTCCTTAAAACATCATGATATTTTTTTTGTGATTACATGTCGCAATGTACCTAATGTATGGCCCAACACAACTTTTCCTCTTCTTCCAGTGTGGCCCAGAGAAGCCAAAAGGTTGGACACCTCTGGCACTGACCTTTCTATTCTATGAATATGACAAGCCTTTCCCACTTTAGGGGCTACTGACCAAATTTGACTTCTCACTTCCCAAATCTTCACATCATTCTAATCTCAGCTAAAGTACTCTGTTCTCATTCCACGTTTTATTTTCTACAGGTCACGTATGAACCTGAAAGCCCATCGTCTCCCAGCAGCACCCCCTCTGGAACACACTCTCTCTGAGGGCAGGGCTTTCTCTCTCCCGTTCGCCACCATGACACTCAGGCTTCGCAACAGGGCCTGACATGCAGTAGGTATTCCATTAACATTCACTGGGCGAATGAAATATTTTCATTTTTGCATATATTTTCTTTGCGAGAGAGAAAATGACAAAATTTCTCTAAACTACTTATCTTGATCTTATCATTAAACTTGCTGAACATGAACCAGGCAATTCTTTACCATATACTTGACCTTCCCAAACACAAGGGAAAAATTAATGTGGCATACGTAACTAGTTTGGCAGGAGATAACAAGAAGAAAATGTTCTGCTGCATATGTTCCAAATACATTGAAGTTCAGAACTGAATCATTGTGATTTTTCTTAGAAATTGGCTAGATTTGTATTTTGAAAGGGTTCCAACTCTGCCACATTCAAAGATCAGTTATTCAGCTGTTACTGACTCATATTCACGTAATTATGAAAGTTATTCCTCTTAAAATGGAAAATATCTTCTCTTTTAATAATGTGAGATGACTAAATTACCTTGTTATGATTAATTATATCTTTTTGGTATAAGCCATTATTAAGCCAAACTGAACTGACCTCCCAATGTCAATACAAATGTGAGTGGTCCATTAGGCCATATTTTTGGTTTAAGATTCAGTATCTACCCAATGTCACTATCATAAAACAGCAGTATTTTCAGCTTCAGATCATAAATTCAATCAATATTTTTCCCACAGATAATTTTATTGGAATCTATTTTTCAATTACAATTGACATAAAATATTAGTTTCGGGTTTTCCTATAGATAATATTGAGATTTTTTTTGTGATAGCCTCAAATATAAATACTATAACCCTCTGTTAACATAATCAATATATCATTTAAAAATCATTATATTTGTAGACAATCAATGAAAACCATGACAGGAAACAGACTGGATTTCAAAGGTTTAGAAGTCCAACCACACATTCTGCTCACTGTTTGTAAAGCTGAAGAAATGTTCAGAACTTTTGGCAAAGGAAAAAAATTCTCACTTGGTCCAAGTGTTAAATTATTTGTATAATGATATTTAAATATATACATGAGAGTAATTTCCTTAGGCCTATAGTTCTTATAAAACTATAAATAAGTATAAAATTATATATTAACAAAACTACCAAACTAATACTACTCTAAAAACATTAATTCCATTTGAAGGAGATGTTATTTTGCTAAAACTAAAGACTACTGTTACGTTTAACAAGAGAAAGAGGTAACTGCAGGCCTGGCTCTACAGTTCATTTTTTTCTATATTTTGACATCCACGCTACAAAATAATTTGATGATATTGGAAGTCTGTTCACAAAAATATGATGTACAAAATGCAATTCATAACTTACAGACTCTGTGTACTACTCAGGAGAATCAGATCCTTTATTTAATTACAGATTGCCAGTAAACATTCTTTGCACACCAGTTATCATGAGATTTAACTTGACTCCTTAAAGTCTCTTTTTCGCTTGAATATTGGATTAGCATCACAGCAGTGATTTAAGTCTTCACTGAGTGGGCATCAAATCACTGTTGGAATTAAGACCAAAACAATCTACACTGAAGAAAAACTACTACCTCCCAATAATAATATTAGGAAGTGGTATCTTATTAAAATTAAAACAAAATCCCTCAGATATATCCAGCCAATATAAGAAAATGACATTTTCACAGTTTGGCAGTCTTACACCACCAGGTGTGCTGGCTCACTATTCTCACTTTATTCACGCCCCTGCAAAACCTACATTACACAGTGAAGCACATGGTAATACTGCCTTCTCTCAACAGAAAACCAAAAGGAAAAGTGGTCACTGAAATTGTATGAAGTTCAAACTGGGTTTGAATCCCAACAATATAGTGGTTATTTACATAGGTAGTTTTCACATTTTTAAAATCATGTATTCCAAGAAAGTTAAAAAAAAAAAATGTGAGGGCAAACCCATATATATCTATGAATTTCTAAGTCATATGTATTTGCTACTTTAAACACATACAATAAATATTAGTGAAGCATAATTTCTTTCCTTTTTTAGATAAAAAAAGAAGCTGCTAATATTTTCTTCCCTTATCACTCTTTGGATATAATCTAAATAAAAATACCCTGATCATGCTTATATACATTTTTAAGATCATAAAATATAAAAATGAAAATTTAAAACTTGTCCAAAAAGAAACATATGTGGGGCGGAAATGGTCTAAATACTTTCCCATTATTGTGTTTGCCAAACACTGAAGGAATGGACTGCTAGGTCTCTTGACCCACCTCCCTGAAATTCTTCCTGGGCCCATGCAGAAACCAATACCCAATGGGTAAGTATATATACATTTTAAATAGGTGAATAATCTGTCACCACCATAGACCATTAGAGTGTAAAATTTCAAAAACCGTAATTTTTCATTTATGATAGACCAGTATTACCTTAATAAAAATTGCACCAATTGAAATTTAAATAAATTACTGTATAGGTTAAGATGTCTTTAAAATGTTCACTTAAAATTGCTATATAGCCCCAACTGGTGCGACTCAGTGGATTGGGCATCATTCCCACACACCAAAAGGTCTACATCTGGATTCCCAGTCAGGGCATAAGCCTGGGTTGCAGGACAGGTCCCTCTTCGGGGAGTGTGCCGGGCAACCACACAATAATGTTTCTCTCCCTCTCTTTCTCCCTCCTTTCCACTCTCTCTAAAAATAAATAAGTTTAATCTTTTAAAAAAAAATTGCTATCCATTCTACAGCCATGCTACTGATCAGGTGATACTACCGTATAGCATCTTTAGCTACCAGAGCTAGGACCACCAGGCTTCTTTTCAATAACACCACCATTCCAACCTAGAACAGTGGTTGCAAGTAAAGCAGCAGATTGAGGATCACAGGGATCTTTGATGCTCTCTTAAATCTCTTGTTTCTGGTTTCTCGTTTCTTTAATAGGTGTCACTTTTGTTTTCCTGACATAAATTATTCAGGATACTCTACATTATTGCTTCTTCAGGATTTTAATGGCTGTGGGATGAAGCTAATGCAACAGATGTTGTTATATTTTCATTAGCTGGATGCCAAAGTAATTCACTTTTAAGCTTTTCTTTCTCCTCTTGCATGTCTTGGGGAATCTCCAAGTTAATAAATCTCACCACCAATGTACTATGAAGCTAATCCTAGCAAATCTATTAGCTGCAGGTGCTAGATAGACCATGAAGATTTCACAAATTACTTTTAACTCAACAAATGTCACATGATTGGCATTATTAGACTATATGATGCCAGGTACTCTGAACTTACATTACTAGAAATAAAACTAAAAAAAAAAAAACTACACTGCAGAGATGCAGAGACAGGAAGTCAAGAGCAGCACACTCACACATTCAAAGTCACGTGTGTTTTAGTATAATATGATGACAACATTTATTGAGAACTGGATATATCGCAAGCAATGCACTAGTAAAATAAGCACATTACAAGCACTATCTCATACATTAATTTCAAGACACACAGAGTGGAACAAAAGTAGGTTTACAGTTCTGAGTATGTGAAAGCTTATTCTTGTATTATTATTTATTAATTATTGTATTCTTTTCCATACAAACAACTATAAACCTCCTTTTGCCCCACCCTGTACGCTGTCATCCCTATTTTACCGGATATTAAACTTAGGCACACTAAAGTTAAGCAACATGTCACAGGTCGCACAGTTAGTGAGGAGTGGAGTTTGGATTCAAACCCTCTTTCTTTAACGTGAACGTTTGTTTTGTTTTTTTAATTGTGTTTTTTCCATTACCACTTACTCTCCTTATGCACCTCTCCCTCACCCCACAATCACCACACTGTTGTCCATGTCCATGAGTCCTTTTTCCTTTTAACTGCTCTGCATTACCCTGAGACTATGTGAACTGGCATCTGAAAGGATTTAATGATGTGCTGTTATTTGATATTGAGAGTTTAATCAACTCCAGTGATTAAGTTAAATTCATGAACTCATTATTGCTATTTAATATTTATGGCATATAGTATGACATAAAATAGGCCCTTGAAATTCTACTTGGAACCATCCAGAGACCTTAGCAAACTATCAAATTGTAGGCAGCACTAAAGCATATAATTCTCCTTTAAACATAATAAAGTGTAACTGAAAAATTTAAGTGCCCACTTAAGTGCAAAAATTAGAGCACAGAACTTCAAAGAAATACAGAGGCTAAGGTTCTGTACAGTCTCCAGTCAATTTCCCAAAGCCCCCAATCTCTCCCACAGAAAGGCCTTGGGACTACATCCTCCAGCTGGCCCTTCTCTCACCAGGTCTTTTCAGCCACCAAGCTTCCCACTCTCAATCACCGGTACCTGTAGCCTGTACCCAAGTCGACACTGCTTCCAAACACGCACCGATATTAAACAGTCTTCCTATAATAGGGGTGGGGCAACCGGCAGAAGTGAGCCACCCACTTTCTTCCCCTTTCCTTTCAAAGGTAAAGTTAGTACTGTGAAGACAAGTGTTTTATCCCCTTCTTCCTGTTTTCTATTGCTGAACTTCCCACTAACCAGTCCACTGACTTACTCAAGCACACCAACCTCAAAGCTTGGAATTCAAATCTGTACAGTCTATTACCAAGATTAAAAGTTACTATACTTCTCAAACATTTTGGATGGCTCACAGAAACAATCAAAATACAAAATGCTGCATTAATGAATGCCATTGATTTAGTTTAAACTATTTTTATGAGATAATAAATTTTTTTAAATCTTGATATAGCATATATAGTCCATCATAATAAAAATCACAATGTGTGATCTTTCACATATTTTTATGTTAACAGAAATTTGACTTTTGCTAATTTTTCCAGTAATGATCTGTGCTGATTCAGTCAGTCTCCCCAACTCAACTACTTTTATGACTTGTCTTGGAATCTCTCCTAGCACTAGTAGATTTTAACAATCTATATGTAGTCTCTTTAGCATGCTATAAGTAGTTTCTTGGGACTTCACCACAATGCCTGAATTACATATTTTGCCAGAAAAATACATGCAAACATCATTAAGATGCCTTCTCTGGTATATTTCCATTCTCAAGTGATAAGAAAATCAAGATTCTTTTATTTTTCTCTGAGCATTAAGCAACATAGTTTAGATATTCTTTTCATTAAGAGGACCTGGATGGCTATGCTTATTCTGAAGTTATCACTTTTATCATATTTTTTAAAAATCTATTTGCAAAGGAAGTAATACAGTGGTGGTGAAAAGTATCCTGCCACCACTTCTGCTCTTCATTTTGATCACAGAAGCCAACCAGAACAAAAGGTAAAGGGGAATATATACAACGGAGGCTATCACAGACAAAATAAAGAGTGGTTAACTGGAAGATAATACATCTCAACTGAAATTCAACAATTTATCTTGTAAATCAATATAATGGTTTTCATTGACATTATTTGATTTAACCATTCCATATTAAATTGTACAGGCACTTACTATAATATTTTATCCAAATTATCAAATTTGGATTCCACATTTCAGTAACACTATGAAAAAATAGATTAGAAGTTATGGGAAAATGGAAACAAAGTAAAATTACAAAATTAACCACTGTACCTCATTTCTGGAGAGTAAAAGAGAAAACAGGTTTAAATTCAGAAAAGACAGGTTAAACAACATGGTAGAACTTCCAGAAATATATTTGAACACAGAATCTTAGTAGACAAGCAAATTAAAAATAAAAGGGAAGGCAGAATTCTGGGTAATAAACTTCTAAAATTTCCTCCAGTTCTAAATAGGAATGATGATTACTAGTATTCAAAATGCAGCTATAGTATGCTGGAGGTAAAGGGGTGGGGTACAAGCAGTGTCTGAGAAAGATAATTCTAACAGCTGTGTGTAGGATGAATTGGAGGGGAAAGGATTAGACAGGCAATAAACAGCTAAAAGCTGCTGAAATACAGAAGCATGTATTACAGTTACAAACATGATGAAGTAAAGAAGCATGAAGTACATGAAATGTGAAATAATAAAGACTTAGACAATAATAAAAACTATGAAAAAAATAAATGGGGACACAGCAGAGGCATTCCTTACATTTATTAAATTAATATTAGTTATTTTTATAACACCTCGGTACTATATTCATCTTGTAGATATATTTTTTAATTTAATAGGGCATTCAGTGATTGGTGTGCATAATTACACCAACCTCTACAGGAATGCCATAAGACTAAAATGAAGTAATGTTTTTTTAATTTCTAATTATAAATATTAACTTTTATAATTTCTTAGGGAGGAAACAGTTGTGATATAATAGAAATGCTCCAGTCATGAAGTCCAAAGACCTAAATTCAATTCTGTTTCCACTACTTAATTCCAGCTTTACAGACCTGAATTCATTTAACCATACCGAATAACCAATTTTAATATGTAAAATGGGAAAAAACACAACCTCTCACTAAGGCCTCAAAGAATAAATGAAATAATTCATTATAAAATCCCTAACACAGTGCCTGTATTATGGTGGACAATGAATGTTTGGTACAGAGCAGGGAGAGGGGGAGGCCAGAAATAGGGTTCCCTTTTGGCTGACCTCATTAGAGAAAACCCACAAGTATTTTCGAGGAACCACAATAGTCATGCCCTTCTCCATATTATTTAAGTAAGTACAAAAAAATTTCTGAAAGATCTTAATTCTCTACTTTAGAAAATACCCTCTTAGGTATATGATATAATCCATATCAGCACAAAAAGCAATAGTCAAAAGCTATATTTCTGACATAATTTTAAAAATAACAGGCAATTAGTAATTTTTCCTTTTTAATTTACAAAAAAAAATTACCAGAGTTCACATTTATAGTTCCAATGGTTATTACTTAAGAAAGAAGTTAAAACAGACAACAGACCAAAACTAAAAAGTGTATCCCAAGGGAACTTAAACAGCAGAAAAGTGGAGAATAAATAATGCTGAAGTTAACTTGTCTCAGGCAAGACTCTCATCAATTTGTACCCGACAGAACACACGAATTTAAAGTCCCCTGATGAGATCATCCCACCCATGGACCCCTAAAGTAGGAACTGGGAAATAATTTATAAAATCAACTATATAGCACATTTAGCTCAGTACAGTTTGAGAAACAAGATTTAAAGAGAATATAAATTTACAGTATTTATGAATATTTCCTGTCTAGTCTAGAGCAACCAGGGTCCACTTAGCTAGGGGGTCTTTGGCGTACTTGCAGTCTAACTGTGCACAATATACAAAAGAAAATACATTGTAAGGAATTAGAACCAGCCTGAAGAAACAAGACGAATACATACAAAAAGATTCCATGGTGCAAGTATAACTAAAATATTATTTATGCCAGAAGAACCAAGAAAGCTTTAGAAAATGTATGGATTGAATTTGGTGGAGGGACCAGTGTAAGACAGTGACAGAGGCTGGCTAATACACGGGCTTACAAGAAGAAACTGGACTGAAATTAAGTGATCAGAAATTCAATGGTCAGAATACTGTATATGGAACCAGAGTGCAAAAACCTTGCATACCACCATAAGGGATTTGAGCTTTATTTTGCATACACTACAGTTTATGAATAAAGGGAGATGAAGAATGAAAGGTTTAAATTAGGAATATTAATCTCACATAATGATTAAAACGTAGCGTAAGGGAAAGATAGTCCAAAAAGCTGCTGGATTTAATTACAGAAATAGTTCATTAGACAGAGATCATTATAAAAACTTACGTCCAACCTGTAGTGGAGATAAATTATATTTTTTTTTAAAAAAAGGAGAGACAGATCTCACCCACCATAATTCTCAAAGTATATTCCCCAAAGTAAACGTGTGATAGGAATGATGATTCCACATTCCCTCAGTCAATTCCTACTTCCTCGCACAGCATGAGCATCCCAACCAACCAACTCTAGTATTAAACATACACATGCTTTTCATACCCTAGTCGTAAGTGAACCACTCCATCAAGTACTCCACCAAAGAAAACAGTAATCTGCTCTAGCACTGGGGGAAAAACTGGCTGTGTTAGATGGGATGAAAGACAATACTATACTGTACTTTATGTGCTACTTAAGAAACTCTATAGAATAATTTTGGCTCAATTTTTGCTTCACATACTGACTTTAAAACTAATCCCTACTTAATAATGCCCTTTCTCTTCCTCATTTTAAGCATATCAAACATACTGGAAGCAGTGCAACAGGGGTTTAGTCCAAAACAATTATCTGAGGGCAAAAAATTTCCTAAAAATACTGAAATGTTTCAGGAAGCTAAAACCATGCAAATAACAACAAAATCTCTGAGGTTGGGTCTACTATGTGGCAAGCACTGTGCTTGATGCTGCAAGTACAAAAGTGAAATAACATATAATCCTCATTCCCTTCAAAGAGTTTAAAATCTAGTAAGGGAAACATACTAAATTAGTATAATCATGTTATAATTAAAGTATACACAGGATACCACAGAAGCAAAAAAGGGGATCAGGCAATGCTTTTTTAACCTTTAAAGTGAATTTGGAAGTCAGGTAAAAAATAAAAGCTGTGTTTCCTAAACTTGACAGTTATCAGAACCACATACAGAGCTGATGTCTGGACCTCACTGCATATTTAGTAAATTAGAATCTTTAGAGATGAAGCTGAGAAATCAATTACTTCCAACGTGCACCACAAGTGATGCAGAATCACAGCCAGCTTTGAGTAGCACTGAGCTGGAAGTATAAACAACCATCCCAGTCAGAGAGAACAGCTCAGTGTGGTCAGCGTATGTGAAATATAGACAGAAGATCAGAGAGAAATCAGAACAAAAGCAGCGACATGACTAATGCGACATTTCAAACAGGATCTATGGAACTATCAAATTGATGTGAACTTTCAAAACATGAGTCACACATGACATGCATTTTATTAAGTGATTTCTGACATGAACTAATCTCTCACTGAAACATATGGGAAAACTAAATGCAAACACTACGCATTTCAAAACAAAGATAAAATGCTCCTTTAAAAAGCAAACTAAGTTTTTTAAAACCCAGAGTTCTACTCATAATTGTCATTAAATATATTGACCATCATTTTCTCAGAATACATACTGCAATATGACAGAAGTTATAATAATGTTGTTAACTTGAAAAGATTCCATAATGTAGAAAATAAATTCAAACCATATATTGAAATTCACTATTCTTAATGGTTTTAAGTTTCCAAGCTGTTATTTCATAATAATTTCTCATTTTCTGAATAAAAATTTACTAATATATTTTTATACTTAATTCTGGGTATAAGTGGGATAAGTCACCAGTAAGAGGAGTATTCACCATAATAGATGAAAAGCCAAATAGACTTTTTTCTTTGATTTGTTTGTTAAATAACAAACTGTTTAAATCCCCAATTTATTTCCCAATAAAGACTTTATAAACAGAGATACAGACAATCATTTGAAACAAGAATAAGCTTTTAAAGAATATTCCTCAGAAACCTAGGGACAAGCCTACTAATTATATAAAATACATCCTATAGTTCTATTTTACTCCTAAAAAGTTCATCTAAAACTTACTTCCACCACTTAAACATTTCCTAATGACTTATACAGCAAACAAAGATCCATTTGCCACAGCGAAAACTATTGTCAAACCATACACACTAGCACCCTGGAGGAACGCATTCGGTATAGAAGCAACAAGTGTTATCTCTGGGATGGCTAACAAGCCACTGCCACCTTTTCTGCAACCTTTTAAAATATTTTATTTTTATTGTATTTCTCATTACCATTTATCCCCCTTGTACCCTCTTCCACTTCCACCCACCCCTCCCCCAAATCTTGTCCATGTCCATGAGTTAATAAAAAGAATTTTGTGTGACTTTTGGCAAATAATTTCCAAAAAAAAAGTTAAAAATAAAAGGATTAACCATATGACCTACTAAGGAGAACCAACTGGCAAATCATAATTGGCTAATTACAAGAATAATACTTGATATAACAAATCATCCTTTTTCAGACTTAATTTAATGTACTTTTTAAAAAATGGTAATATTATAGAGCTGCCTCATTTTCTGCTTAAAATACAGGAATTAAATTATAGT
Source organism: Desmodus rotundus (assembly GCF_022682495.2). Taxonomy (NCBI): domain Eukaryota; kingdom Metazoa; phylum Chordata; class Mammalia; order Chiroptera; family Phyllostomidae; genus Desmodus; species Desmodus rotundus. The sequence continues at coordinate 55,084,168 of NC_071389.1, forward strand.
TCTTGTCAGCTTCTCAGGCTAAAATGATATATTTACATGGAATAGAACTTTGTTTCCTGAGTCATTCACTGCTGTTCTGCTCCTGCTGCACTTTCCACAAAGCTCTATTTGCTTTCATTGCAAGTACCTGAATTTTGCAAAAAGGTACTATTATTATCACATAATAGCTGAGGAAACAGGCTTAGCATGGCCAAATGACTTAACCAAAATCACCACTAAACGCAGACTTCAAGTTGAGATTTGTCTGACCGCCAAGTTCTTTCCACACTGCCTCACAGGTAGAGAGGAACATAGGACTAAATAAATCAAAGTTAACTGAACTGACTGCACTTTCTTCTATAACTGCTTCAGTAGTAGCAAAACAGATCTATCGTATCTGCAACCCAAATGTAGAGGACATGCATCTGAGGGTGGAGGTTCTGCCTAGTACCTGAACTCCCTCGTGGAATTAGGAAATATCCCCCTTCATGAGTCCTCATGGAAGGCAGAGCCGCTTCCCTATAAAGAAGCTGGCAATGCCACACAGTTGTTCTTCCCATTACTCCCTCCAACCACCGCCCCTCCCCACCCTCCGACACGAGCACTGTGCTCTACCAATGACATCCCTCCAAGGGCTCTAAATTAAGAGCTACAGACTGTAAGAAGCTGGGGCAGGAAAGGTTGGATTTTGATAGTAGGCAACAGTACCAACATTAAGTTTCCAAAGTAAACAGCAGGAGCTAAGCAGTGGTTGAGTGTAGATTTCAGCAATTCGCCCTGCATTACTGTCACTGGGCTGGTTTATGTCAGGATTTTTAGATATGTCTTCTCCACTCTTCTCCTCATCTTCCTTGTTCCTGACTACTTAAAGCTACACCCTCCATCAATTTGGTATACTAATCAATATGCTTTCAGTAAATTCCTTTCCACTTGAATTAGACAGAATTGTCCTCTGTTGTCTGCAATCAAAAACACACACTGAGGCACTTAATGATCAAACAAACGATACTAAACAATCATACTTTATCAAATCATTGTACCTTAGTATTGACTGATATTTTATATAATTTGCCTTTCTTAAGTAAGTTACCTTGTATATGATGGCACTTTCTTAAAAAAACTTCAAGTTTCCTCATCTTTTTCAGAAGTAACACAAAAATACAAATATAGTAACAATCATCTAAGGGTGATTTTCACTGAGGTTCAGAGTTAAGCTTTATTAAGGATTCTTACCTGTCAGGAATACCGAGCCGCTTCACACTTCTATAAACAGAAAGAGTATTTGCAACATGTCGATAATTAAACCAGAATCGGGATGTACACACCTAAAGTATTAAAACAAATGTATTATTTTTATGAATCAAAAAAAGCCATGAAGTTACACAATTATTTCTCTTTAATAGGACACAGATATGCCTAAAGAAAGAGTATACCATAATTCGGCCTTACAAACAGTAAAGGATATAAAGAATTGGCAACAAAACCAATCTCTCTAGAAAGAGGTCTTTCATAACTAGAATTAAATAAAAAGACCACTCAACTTAAGAGAAAACAAATCTTTGGGAAATTCAATCAAATAGTGAACCAACCCAGTTACCCTCAATTTATGTGATTCTATAATGTTCCTGTTTCTAAAAGATTAAATTCTTTAAAATCAAAGACAGCATACATAAAATATCTTCGCAGGATAGGAAAAAATTAGCCACCTTGGGTTATGTAATATTCCTTTTACTCTGGAATTCTTCCTAGTTTTAGTTGTAAAAAATATAAAATAGAAACTGAAACACAACATACAAAACAGTTTTTATGAACATAAGAAAATGCATTACAAAGCTGCTGAACTGAACGGACAACTAGAAACAATTTACACTAGCTTTACACTTAACAAATCTCACTAGTAGAATGTTTTGCAATTATTTTTATATTGATACGGTAATTTCAAGCTCTAAAGTGACACCAAATGGCATTTCAAAAAAATAAACAAAGAAACATTCCTAAAAATGATTTCAAAGGTACTAGAAAAATCTAATACCATGCCTCAAAAGTCAGCCCTCTTGAGAATCCATTCCAAAAGAGGCAAGAGATTGGGGCCAGTTGCTTGAATTCCTGTACCTACCTCCTTCACACTCCACTGTATTCTTAGTTCCCTAATTTCCCTCCCTTTCCAACAACAGTTACTGGCTTGGAAATGCTACACATTCCTTGTTCCCTTCCTTTTTCACAAAAATCAGCTTCCTTTCTTGCCTCTATATTTCCCTATCCTTTCTTCCAGTGGACCTTTTCATACATGTTTTTCACTAAGTCAAATTTATTGTATCTTCTAATCACATAAATATCATTAAAATGAATCTCCAGTAACAAAACTATTATCCAAATACTTTCCAAGTCCAAGAAAAACAAAACGTTTACATGTATTCTATTTGGGAAATTAAAAATACAAATTTATGAATCCAGATAACTTAAAGATAATTCATACAACCACCACCAACAACAAAAAATGGCAAAAGAAAAAAAAAACCCAATAACCAAAACATACTAAGAATCAAAATAATGCCGATTAAAACAAAATTTAATTTGTTGCCCAGTGATCAAAAAGAAAAGATAAATATTAGTAATACACAGTTGACCTGAGATTATAAAAAGAGGTACAGCATTTTCAGAGGGCAATTGTGCTCTGTGACTTCTCAGCCTTATGCCTACAAGTTTATTCCAAAGAGGAAATCAGGCAAGGTCACAAAGATGTATGCATAAAGATGTCCAACACAGCCCTGTTTAAAATAATGAAAAATTTAGAATCTAAGTGCCCATGAACTAGAAATTATGATACATTCATCAAAAAGAAAACAATACAGGCTTTAGAAAGGATAAGGTATCTCCATGTCTAGTGGCAGGGAAAGATCCCCAAGATATACTGCTGTGGGATTGTAAAATAGCAGGTATAATAATTACGATCCCAGTCATACAAAATCATCTATCTTTATGCTTATAAATGAAGAGAGAACAATATTCACCAAAATGATGAGTCTGGCATTTGGGACTTGAAGATATTTTTTCTGTCTTTTTCTTTGTTTTCTTTTTAATTATTCTGTCTTTTTTCAATTAAGATGAAATTCACATAAAGTAAAATTAATCTTGTCTTCTAAACTTTTCTGTATAATTTCAATTTTCTACAATGATCATATACTTTTGTAAAGAGAAAAAAAATGTTTAATAAAAATAAAATAGCCTAAGTAGAGAGTATCTATAAGCTAATATTATAAATAAGAAATACAACTATTAGTTTCTATCATTAAAATAACTTCATTTTACATAATGCTTCCTTTAAAAATAGCACCCCTAGTTTGTTATAGTTATTAACACATTACCACTTGACAGATATATGAAGGCAAAGAATATTACTAGTTGATATGGTCAATTTAAAGTATAGCAAATCAAAATACAGAATTTCTAGTAAAAAAATGTAATTTTATTTTCAAAAAATTGATTCACACAAAAATTTCTCAGACACGTATCTAAGGTGAACAGCACGGTATATACCTTTACAGAATATACTTACCAAAACAGCCCAGTTGTTTGTGTGGCCACTTCTAAAGAACTGTTCTACTTGATCCTATTAGTCAAATAATAACAAAAGATTAGAAGAAAGCCACATTTCCCAGAATAAAGACTGGTAAAGAACAGGTGAGATTCATGGAGTTTTCGCAGTCGTAATAACAGTAAGTCATCATTACGCGGGGTTATAAAGATTCTAGTTTTTGACTTCAAGAAGGACCAATAACGAGCTTTATTTTTTTGTTAGGGGGCATTTCTTGGGAGAGGGTCTGTTTGTTTTTAAACAATTTGTCCCAGTCATCTCTTCCTCACATGCTTCTAATTTTCCATTCAGTCTTCAAATTGTGAATGACTTATTATCTTGATTCTATACACAACAATACCACCCCAGCTGGAATTTCATTCAATATTTTTTATTGAATGAAATTCAATAAAATAACATGCTAAAGTGAGTCTGAATTATATTTGCTGGCATGGAACATTTAAAACCTCAGCATCCAGACACCTACCTAATCAACATGATTTTTTATTATATACTACAATAATAATGAATATAAACCACAGGGACATCAGATCTGCTCCTGAGCAGTATCAATTTACTAGACCAGTCAAACCGCCTGGATTCAAATCTGGGCCCGATTACTTACTACCTGTATAAACTTAGGAAAGCTGCTTCACTTCTCTGTGCCTCCACTTCCCCATCTATGAAACGGTAATGTTACCTGACTCACAGAATGTAGAAATGGTGACTGGAACGTAGACATTGCATAACAAATGTTAGCTTTTTTCTTTTCAGCTCTTTTCTTTTAATTTCAGGGAGAATGAAATTAACAATTCACTCAAATGTGTGTGTCATACATATAGACATACACACACTTTTCTTTTTAACCTTTTTCAACAGCTACATAGATGCTTAAAAAAAAAGCAATATAAGATAGTGGATAAAGTATTGGTTTAGAAATTTGAAGATCTGGGTTTTAGCATAGGTTATATCCCTCACCTGGCTGCGAGACCCTGGTAAGTCATTTAGCTCTTTAAACTTGACTTTCCTCATATGGAAAATGAGAGCTGAATGTCCCTTCCAGCTCCAAAATTCTTACATCATTAGGACTTTATTGAAAAACGTGAGATGGCAAAACTCTTTTGTGATTGATTAGACAATATAGGCACAGTAAAATTATTCATTCTACATATAGTTGGTATCTGGTACCTGTTATGTGCCAGATACCATGTATCATACAGTGATACAAAAATCACTGAAAAGCTTGCTGCTTTCTCTCAGTCCCAGAGTGCAATAAAAAACACAAGCATGCAAATGCATTACACTACAATGTAACAATCATTCATTCATCACTTCATTGGGCCCTATGTGCCAGTCACTGTCCTGACTGCTCAGAATAGAATGACGGGCCAAAACAATCCTAGTACTTGCCTCCAAAGAGGCTACTATCCAACTTGCTGGACACATTAAGCAGATAACAACAACCCATAAATTCTGTAAAGGTAACTAAGATACACAATATTATGAAAGAGTGTAACAGGGGAAAATGACCTAATTTTTTGGGGGGGCGGGGAGGGGCAGGCAGGTGGAGTGTTGGGGAAGGTTTCCCTAAAGGAATGACAATTGGGTTAGGATCCAAAAGATGAAAAGAAAAGGAAAGATAGCTCCAGACAGAGGAAACATGGGCCCTAATGGCAGACGGGGCTTAAAGGTTTTGAGAAACAGAAAGATTAGCATAAGTAAACGTCTGAAAGAGAGACAACTGGAGGTGCGGGGAGGGGCCAAACCACACAGGGCCTTGCGCATGGGTTATAGGAGAGAATGTGTTCTTTATTCTTAAAGCAATAGTAAGATGTACATAAGTGACATGGTCAGATTTGCATTTCTAAGTTACTCCAGCTTCGGCTTGGAGAACAGACTGGAAGGAAGAAAGAATGACTTGATGTGGACTAATTAGGGAGCTATTGCACTGCAAGTGAAAAATGATGGAATAATAGACAATAAAAACCACACATGAGTTATAATCAATGAGTGCTATACTACTAGCTTAGGTACAAATTACAACAGTAAAATCAAAGGAAGAGGGATAGGGAAAGGTTCTACAGAGGTTATGCTTTTACTACATCTTAGTAAATGGGCAGAAGAAACAGGAGGTAAAAAACATGGTAATGTGAAAAAGCACAGTAACAATCAAAAAAGGGAGGACGGGGCAAGGTAATGGTATCCAAAATGACGTATACAAGATAATCCACTAGTCTAAAGGAGGAAAATACACTTCCATTCATATTTATATTACCTCAAAAATATGCTTCAATATTGAATATATAAATTAGCAGTAACTCATGAATACAGAGTGTGTATGCTCAGTATCCTTAAACTGGGGGAGATTGCATTTAAAGTTTGGAGTCCACTGATCCATGGGCAGGATGGGCTCCATCCAATATGAAGACTGGAAAAGCAGATCATGATGTTAAGTTTATTCCGTATGCAATGGGAAAGCACTGAAAAGATTCAATCAGAATAACCTGATCATGTTTACATTCTATGAAGGCTAACCCAGCATCTAAGTGAAGGAGTTTGGAAGCTTGCGGGAAATGAGATAAATCAATTGCAGTGGCCTAGGCAAAAAAAATGGCCAGGACTCCATTAAGCCAGTGAAATTATATAGGTAAAAGCAATTTTAAAAGGTAAGAACACAGAATTTAGTTTTGATTAAAAAGTGGGACAAAGAAAGGAGTTTATTTTGAAAACCGCAGGTTTCTAGCCTAGGAGCAACCCCATAGGAAATGGGGTAGGCAGAAGGTAACACTTTGGACACAGATTTTCAAATGTCTGGACTACACACGCCCCTAACCAGCTTGAAATGCAGGCCTGAAAATGATGCTCGAGATCCAGCCTGTAGAACAAGACTCAGGTCTTACCAAAGCGCAGGGGACAGTAAAAGCTTTACGAAAGGCCAAAATGCCCTATGGGCCAGACGTGAAACACCGTACCCACCCGACTCCTATCAAAGGGGAGCGCTGTAGTTGAACAGCAGAAACTAAGTGCTGCCCTGTGTGCTCACGTTTCACCTTCTAAGGGCCACGCACTCGTCGGCGCAAAGGCTCAGGTCCCCCCCCGTCCCCAGAACTGGATTCTTTTAATTCGCCGTTTTATAAGGCTAAGACAGACGGACAGAGTCCTATCCCGCCCCCTGTGACACCCTCCCCACAGTCCAGTCGGCCCACGGAAAGGCTAACGACTCCGGGAGGCTTCCCTCCGCTTCGGTGTATCGGACATCTGCAGCGCGCTCACAGCCACGAGACGGCTGTCCTCCCAGGGCCGGGTCGCGCGGAGGGCCTGGCTCCTACCTCGGTCTGCTTAGAGGCCAAGCTGCCGAAGGACAAGAGCAACAACCCTGCCAGGGCAGTCACACCCCTGCTGAAAAAGCAGGCGGCGACCATGTTGGCCGGCTTGAGCCTCCCGCACCTGGAGGGGGCGGAGCGAGTGCCGTAAAGCAGCGCGGCGGGTTTTAGCGAGTTTTTTTTTTTCTTTGCGACATCAGCCCCACCTGCTAGAGGCCCGACAGTCGCCAGCCTTTACAAAGTTAGCAGGTCCCCAGAGTTGGAGTTTCCAGGTTGCCGGGTGAAGAGAGAGGGCATTGGTCCTTCATCTTTACTGCATTTTCAGTTTTCGCATTATAAAATAGTTACGTTGAAAAAATTTTGAAAGGTGAGTAAGAAAAACTTGTGATCCCATAAACTTATGAAGCTAATTCCTTTTTTGAATAGGGCTGCCGATTCTTTGAATATATGAAGTAGGAATGCGGGAAGAGCAAGCCTCTGGGCACAAAAAGATGATTGACTGCATCAGTTGCAAATGGAAAGATAGGTGGGCGCTGCAACTGGTTTGGGGTCTATTATTGAAAGTAGGAACATGTAGAAATTAGTTCTATATTTTTTTCTTCCGTAATTGTGGCGCTAAAACTCTTCTCAAAGACAGCCTGAGGATTTAATAAGACCATGTATGTTTGTTCAATTATGTTTATTATATGCATTCAATTTTAAATTCTGTTTTTTCAAATAGCATGGCATAAACATGAGTTTATGTTATGTCGAGGCAAGAAACAACAAACCTGGTCCAAATCTGTAAGGACTTTTTAGTTTATTTGAGCCAAACTGATGACAATTGCCAGGAAGCAAAATCTCAACAGATTGAGAAAATGCTCCGGAGAATGGCAGTTTTGCCCCTTCTACATTGGAACAGTGGTGAAGGCAATGGGAGGGCGAGGAGGTGTGGAGAGGAGTGAAGGCAGTCAGAAGGTACAAACTATAAACCTCCACTTACAAGATAAATGAACCCTGAGAATGTAATGTACCGCATAGTTAACAATACTGTATTGTATGCCGTAGGCTCCCTTTATTCATGGTTTTGCTTTTCCCAGCTTCAGTTACCCACGGTCAATTACAATCCAAAAATAGTAAATGAAAAGTTCCACAAATAAGCAACTCATAAATTTTAAATTGCATATCATTCTAAAGGACGAAATCTCATGGTGTCCCACTTCATCCACAAAGAACGTGAATCATCGTTTGGCTGGGGTAACCACAGTGTAAATGCCCCCCATCTCTTAGTCGCTTAGTAGCGGCCTTGACAATCAGATGCACTGTTGCGGTATGTGTTTGTGTTCCAGTAACCCTTAGAGAAGCTTGGTGCTACGTCACCACGCCTGCCTCATTCATCTCACTTCCATCTCATCACGAGCGCACTGTGGCATCTCACATCATCAGGAAGGGTGAGCACAGCACAATAGGGTGCTTTGAGAGAGACAGGGACCGCATTCACATAACTTTTACTACAATATACTGTTATAATTATTCTACTTTATTAGTTACTGGCGTTCATCTCTTACTGTGCCTAATTTATAAATTAAACATTATCATAGTTATGAATGTATAGGAAAAGCAGTATGCTTAGGGTTTAGTGCTATCTGTGGTTTCTGCCATCCACTAGAGGTCAGATAAGAGGAGACGACTACACAGTAAGTCTCACTTAATGTCATCAATAGGTTCTTGGACACTGACTTTAAGCAAAACAATGTAAAACAAGACTAATAATATCATAAGCCAATGTTTCAACCTTTTTCATCTCGTGGCACACGTAAATTAATTACTAAAAATCTGTGGCACACCAAAAAGTATGTTTTTTGCTGATTTGACAAAAATAGGTATAACTCTGATTGATTTACAAGAAAATAATAATCATAACTATCTACCCTTTTTGCTCCAAAGTTACTTTTTAAAAAATCAGGTTCCTAAACATACATAAGGATTTCTGCTACCAAAAATTAACCAATCAGACCCAACCTTATGATGTGACATGACCAATAAGATGCAACTCTACTATATGACTGATACATTGATGGTTCAGGGCAGGCATTCACACTGGAAAGCTATTGTTGTGTTGGCTGTTGTCTTTCTTTTAATTTGATAAAGGGAAAAGAGGTCAGTGCCTCTGACTAAATAGTTAGGTATTGCATGTTTTAAAAATTCTTGCAGCACACAGTTGAAATCTCTACCATAGGCTAATCAATATAAACAAGAGCTAAGTTCCTATGGCATATTTCTGGTGACAAATAACATCACCGAATTTCTTTGGAAGACCCAAAACACTTCAAATATTAAACATTGATATAATGTGAACTATATATTCATTTAAGAAAGGTTACTAAACACAAGTAGGAGCATTACTTTCCAATCTGCTTATTCCAGTTCAGTTTGCTGGTGGCTGGAAACCATTTGGGTGAGTCAGGGTGCAAGGCAGGAACCCACCCTGGGCAGGATGCCCTTCCATTGCTGGGTGCACTCTCACCGACAACCACACTCACTCAGACGGGGGCAATGTAGACATACCAATTAGCCCCACATGCACACCTTCGGGATGTGGGAGGAAACCAGAGTTCCCAGAGAACCCGGGCAGACATGAGGAGAACAAGCAAACTTCACCCAGATACTAGCCCTAGCTGGGAACCGATATTTTTCTCCTAATCAATGTTATAACAAACTGACGTTGAATGAAACAACTTTATTCAAGGTCCTGCTGTATTTGAAAGTTGCTAAAAGAATAGCTCTTAAATGTCCTCATTATAAGAAAAAAATTGTAACTATGTGGTGACGTATGTTAACTAAACTCATTATTGTAATTGTTTTGCAATATAAACATCAAATTATTTCCTTGTACACCTAAAACTAACACAATGTTATATATCAATTTTATTTCAATTTTTAAAAAAGAGTTGCTAACCAGGGTCAGCATTTAAACTATAATTCAGTTTCATAATTCATTAAATGAATAATTGACTTAGCAACTAAAAGAGAAAACAAGTGTTTGATTATCAGATCAAAATCACACATCCCTACACAACCATGGCTTCTCTATTACAAGTTTTTCTACCTGCCCCTCACCATAAACACACCATGAAGTCTATCCATGCTGTTTTTACTATCGTTCAAGTAACTGCTCAGAGTGATTGTACTGACTCTAGCGTTAGATTGCTGTTGAGTTTTGATCTTTCCTCTTACCTATACCCCTGCTATATGTTCTTTTTCACTCTCTTTATCTCTCTCCTCTCTGCACCAAGGACACCATTGTGTTATTTACTAACTCAGTAGATATTTATTCAGCATCAATTATGTACCATATATTGTGCTAGTCAAAGGCAATAGAAAGGAGAGCAAACACCGAGCAAGTCCCTGCACTCAAGGAGCTTACTGTCTAAGAGAGGCAGACATTAATAATAGAAGCATTTAAGCAAATGTAAACAGGAGAGTTCCAAGTTTTCTGGTTTTTCTTACCCACCCGTAAGAAAAACCAGAGTAGGTTTCCCTGAAAAAACAAATGGAGCTGAAATAAAGATGGTAGGGAGGGAAGAGCTTTCAAAGCAGAGGAAAGAGCTCTTGCAAAGTACCTAAGGCAGAAGGGAGGTTGGCTTATCAGAGAAACACTTTTGAGTGACTTTGTGTGTTCAAAGAACAGAAGAGAGAGTGCTGCAAGAAGAAACTGCATTGCCAAGCAGGAGCCACCTCCCTTCCAAGTCTTCAGGGTCAAGTCATGGAAAGCCTCAGAATGGTAAAGATCACGCTGACGCGGATAAGGAGAATGGCTGCAGGGCATTTGGGAGGTTCTCACTGCAGTCCAGACAATGGTGGCCTGGACCAGACTGGTAAGAGTGGAAACGACGAAAACTGGAGAGAGCCAAAAAGGACTTACAAAAAAGATTACAACCTACAGAACATAATGACGGATTATATTTGGGAAGTAGAAGAGGGGACAATTTCAAGGATGACTTTTGGATATCTGACTTGTACAACTGAATGTATGTATGTTAATGCCATTTTTTGAAATCTAAGAATCACAGGAAGTAGACCAGGTTTAAGATTCAAATGCAAGTGAGATCAGGTTTCAATATTTACCCAAAGTAATTTGGAAAACAAACTTCCATAAACTTATTATAAATACGTTGGTGACTACTAAGTAAATCTTGACACAAAATAAAGTGAGTGGAAAAGATAAGTTTAATCAGGATCAGAACATGGCACCGAAGAGAGATTGTGCAATGTGCTTTACACTCTAAAGTCATTGCTGCAGGCAAGTCTGTTTGCTGCAAGAAGCAGCCCCACGGGTTTTGATGGAAACATTTCATATCTAACAGTCAAAATGTTTCTTTGAGCAAGATAAAATTCAATAAAAGGAAATTAGATGTATAATAAAATACAAATGGAAAAAAAGCAATTAAAATAAAGCAAAAGGGCTTTCTTTCCAGTGTATTTGTATCATTTCCTCGTACTTATTTTAATATCAAACCACCTTAAACTCCATGTCAGTTTGGCCTCAACTATTTTACTTCCCTTCTTCCAGTAAGCCACTTAATAATAGTGTTCTGCTGTAATCAGTTTCCATCTCAGGACCTGCTCATTAGCTTCACCACTAACTCATAGTAGCACTGCTGCAATGCTGGAGTAGAGCGGCTGCCCTTCAAAGTCTGATTTTTTGAAATCCTGCGTTGTCATTAAGATGCCACAATGACCCAGACAGAAAGTCATGTTGCATGCTTTAGTGATGAAAAATGTAGTATCTCATTAGCAGTGTAATCCTCCCTTGTCGGTCAAGAAGCCACTGCTTCCATTGGTATAAAGCTCACTGATAGAGTTCAGTGCTCCATGAGCTGAGAATTTCCTACAGGTACAATTGATTTTGTTGAATTGATTTTTATTCAGCAGTATATTGCTTTTATTCATGAAGCATTTTATGAGATTCTCTGAAGTCCCAAGGACATTTAATAAATGTTTTATTTGTCACATGTTTTGCAAAGGGTGGGACATCCTGAAAGGCCTCTTTTAGGAAGATGATGGACTGGTGCACAGGAGATGGAGTCGTGTGGTTTATAGAAAATTGCCAGAAAGGTATTGCGGTAGGCAGAATAATGGCTCCTGAATTATGTAAATGTCTTAGCCGCTAGGGCCTGTGAGTATGTTACCTCGCATGACAAAAGGGACTTTGCAAATGAGATTAAGGATCTTCAGTTGAGAAATTATATTGAATTATCCAGGTAGTTCCAGTGTAATCACAGGGGTCTTTATAAAAGGAAAACAAGCAGGCCAGTGAAGACAAGGAGACATGATGGCAGAAGCAGTGGTCAGAGTGACGAAGAGCCACCAGCCAAGGAATGTGAGCAGCTTCTAGAAGCTGGCAAAGGCAAGGAGATGGAGTATCCCCCAGAACCTCCAGAGAAACTCAGCTCTACCAACACATTTTTATTTAGGACTTCGGACCTCTTGGACTGTAAGGTAATAAAGGTGATTTGTTTGAAGCCACTGAGTTGGTGGTGCTTTGTTACAGCAGCAACAGAGAATCACTACAGGCACTTAAACTCGTAGCAGTGGTTGTCTCCTGAGATCTGAGAATGAGGACTGGGGTCTTAGAGGACTTTTATTCTCCACTCTTCATTATTATTTCAATATTCTGTTTTAATGACTTTATGTATCATTTTTAAGTAAAAATAATCATTAAAAGGAAAACTAGATAATGCTAAGTGAATAGACAGTGTAGAAAATGTATACAGAATAATTTTTCAACCTTGTAAAAAACAGACAAAAATAAGAAAGCCACCAACTAAAATACCAGGATAGTTAAAAACAAAAACAAAACATTTCTTTGGCTTAATGCCAAAATGTATTATGAGGAAAATAAATATGGGATTCTATCACCACCCAGATAACTCCGATTCATTTTTTTAAAGCATAAAATAATACAATATCATGCAAATAGTGGAATAATTCTGTATGGTATAAAATGAAAGCTATAGCTCTCCTCAGTCCTCATCTGCAGTCCCTCTTTCCAAAAGTCACCATCTTCATTGATTTATTGGGTAACCATCCATCCAGGAAAACAATATTTTTTCTGGCATACAGAATCACTTTTTGAAAAGCACATATCACACATATTTAACACAGATTTCCCTCATTTTAGTCCTTGGCTGTACCATCATGGACCTAATCAGCACCTTTCTGATGGACTTTAAGATCATTTCAAGTGTTTTTTTAACGTTATCAGTGTTATTCCTGAGTATTGAGATTGTGAACATTCTATTTGCATTTATCCATTCATCTCTCAGAAGTTATTTATTGAGATTCTACTCTGTGCTAGAGAATGTATTAGGAACTGAGACCACAACTGGGAGTAATCCCTGCTGGCATGGAACTTAGACACAGTAGAGAAGGCAGGTATTGCATAGATAATTACACAAATTATTAATTAATTGCGATAACTGCAACGAAGAAGTACAAGTGACATCATCATGCACTAGGGCAGTCTAACTAGTCAGGGAATGGTTTCCTGAGAAATTTCACCCAAGAACTAAAGGATAAATAGGAATTTACCAGGTATGGGAAATAAATTTTTCTTAATTTCCTGAACAGAGCCAATATCACATTTATTATCCTAAATAATGAATACTTTTAGTGTTTTTTCTAACATTCTTCCCTCTCTTTATATCTGGTGATAGCAGCTGCTCAGTGATGGAAATAGTCTGCTCACTACTTGATTTAGCCAAATTTAATGATCAGGTGTTCTCTCTCCCTCTCACATACTGCAATCAGATGAAATATTTCAGTTAATTAATTGAAGCCACTGGACAAAAACATAAAATAAAATAATGGTTAAATAGTCTTTTTGTCCAGTTTGCATTAATAAACTATTAGATATATTACCATTTAGTAACATATCTATCAAAAAGAGGTTGTGAGCCCTGGCCATGTGACTCAGTTGGTTAGAGCATCATCCCACTATACCAAGGTTGTGGGTTTGATTCCTGGTCAGGGCACATACAAGAAGCAACCAATGAACATGTAAATAAGTACAGCAACAAATCAATCAATCAAGCTCTCGCTCTCTCCCTCTCTCTATCTCTCTCTCTCCCCCCTCTCTCTGAAATCAATAAATAAAATTTTTTAAAAAGAAGAGCTTGAAAAATGCAATTACTATTGGCCTTGAGGGAAATAAGGCCCAGCTTCTTTGCCAGCTGAAGTTGTATTTTTATCATATTAAATTAAGGAACACACATAAAAAAACAAAAGTCAAAAACTGTCTTGAAATCAACACAAAATGTATCACTAAAGGAATTTTTCTCAAAGGAATTCACAAATGAAATAACAATATTAAAAAAATTAAACTCTAAAATTTTCAACATTAGAATCTTCTGTTACAATTTTCAGATGAGTGCTAATTTCCCACACTATAATTTGATATTACCTTCTGAAGGGGAGAGAGGAGAATAACATCTCTATAATGAATGTGCCTTAAGTATGTTTGTACTTAAGGATTAACATCTCTAGGAAACCAAAAGGAAGAAAAATAGAGAGAGTCTATTAATACATATCATGCTACCAAAATTGTTAACTAAATAAAATATTATCAATTTTGAGTCATTCTTTTTATGTTTGTTTTCTTGCTTGGTTCTTAGCACACTTAGGTATCTATAACATTTTGAGTGGTGGGTTCTTTAAAGACAATCAACATAAATGTGCCTGTGTTTGACAATTAATATATCACACTATAGAAATGACTTATAATAATGATGACATAGTAAGAAGTCACTTTTTGTAATAGATTTATATCAGCTGAAGTGCAAATAAGAGTAACTATATTTAAAGTTATCAATAAGAATGTCATAAAAATGAAAGACTTAGAGTCAGATATTCCTAAACATGAAATAAATAAAATACTTGGATCTATAGTGTATTAAATAGTGTCCTTTCAAAATTTATGAACACCTAACACCTCAGAATGTGACCTTTTTGAAAAGGGGGTCTTTGCAGATGTAACCAAAAAAAGGATCAAGATGAGATCATACCGAGTTAGGGTACACCCCCAAAATCTAACAACGTATGTTCTTAGAAGAGGAAAGCACAGAGAGACACACCCAGAGAAGAATGACATGTAAGATGCAAGTATAAGCCAAGAAATATCAAGGATTCCTCACAGCCAGCAGAAGCTAAAAAGAGACAAGGAAGGATTCTTCCCTGCAAATAGCCCTGCCAACACTTTGGTTTCAAATTTCTAGTCCCCAGAGCTGTCAGAGTAAATTTCTGCCGTTTTAAGCTGCCTAGATTTTGGTGATTTGTTATGACAGCCATAGGAAATAATACAGGATCTAACATAGCTATTTTCATAACCAACCAATATTTTTAATATTATGCTATCTGCATTCATTACTTCCTCCACTTCTTTAACTTCTTACATTGTAGAAATAGAAACTAGCAAAGAACAGTTCATTTCATGATGATTATAGCATTCAGTATTTATTCATTCAATAAACACTTGAGTACAACATAAGTGAGAATGATTCTGACCTAAAGCAACAGTAACTCCCACTAAAAGTGATTTAAGCCAAAAGAATATTCAATTGTCTGGTAAGATCAGCAGTCCACTGAAAGGTGGTTTCAAGGTTGGTTTGCAAATTCAATGACTTCTTGAAAGACTAAGGGTCTTCCTGTTCTGCCATCTCAGCATATTGGCTGTAGGACACTGATTTCCTTCTTGTGGTAGCAACTGGTTGTTAAAGCTCCAAATATCATATCCTTACATATCAAGAAAGACAATCTTAGTAGCCTTCTAGCAGACTTCCCCTTGTGTCCAGGGCTTGAGCACATGCCCACATCCAGACCTAATAAAAGAAAACAGGGTTGGTAGGACTAGCCAAGATCCATCTCTGTCCCCCCAGCTGTCCCCAGCTGGTAACATTGCATTCAGGAAAAAAGCTAGAGTTCTGTGAGTAAGAAGGACCAGGGCCACTGGGCAAAATACACATATTTAATTTAATGAGGCACAGCCAGGTTTCTCTCCAAAATAGACGCTCCATCTAAACTCCATCCATGACAGCATGGATGAGGATTCCTCTGCTCCCATATCTAGCCTGTCCCTTTTTCCCCAATTCTAATAGTGTTAAACTGAAAGCTGCACTTCTCTTAGTATTAATACTTTTGAGCATGTCCTCATATTCATGTTAACCTTTTGGATGTCCTCTTTCGTGAATTGCCTGTTCATATTCTTTGTCCATGTTAAAGTTGAGTTTTCTATCTTTTCCTTGTTTATTTGCAGGAGGTCTTTACAAAATACAGATATTTAATCCCTTATTGGTTTTAGATATTTCAGATATGCTCTCTTTCCTGTCATTGGTTTTTCAGCTTTGTCCATATTGTCCTTTATTGAACAGCTTTCTTTAATTTAGTGAGATTAAAGTATTCATACCTGACATTTAAATATGATAATGTATAGAAAACTTTTGGCTATGATAGCAAGTACAAAGTAAGGGCTTAATAAATAAATCTTAGATACTATTATTGCTATTGTTATTGTTATTTGTTTGACATTATCTTTCCCAGAAGAGTCACAACTATTTTTTACTGCCATAATAACCTACAGGTATTTTTATTGTAGCAATTGTTATACTGTCTCTCATTGTGGAAAGATTGTACTCTGTGAAGCCAAGGACCATCCATGCCTTATTCATCTTGTATTATCATGACATAGGGCTTGCTAAATATACTCAATACATGTATTTTGAGTAAATATATAAACAAAGGAGGGAATTAAAAAATTTAAATAATGAAGAATACCGAGGAAAAGACTAACTCTAGAAATCATGGGGAAATTATATATTTCAAAAAATAAAACAGGAAAAAATATTTGCAAAAGACACATTTCATAAAAGATTATTATCCAAAATATACAAGATCTCTTTGAAACACAACAATAAGAAAATTAACCCAGAGGGTCACGATGGCAGTGTACATAAACACGGTTCACCTTCTTGCATACCACATCAAAACTACAACTCAACTACAGAGCAATCATCACTCACAACCACCAGAAATCGAGTTGAATGGAAGTCTGACAACTGCAGAATTACAGAAACCACGTCCGTCCAGACTAGTAAGAGGGGTAGAGATGTGGAACACGCAGGTCCCGCATCTACATGTGCTGAATAAAAATTTGGGAGCAATATCTTGGAAGCGAAGAGTCCCAGCTACACACCAGACTCCCAGCCCAGGGTTCTAGTGCTAGGAAGACAAGTCTACACAACTTCTGGCTGCAAAAACGAGTGGGGAATCGAGTCAGTGGAAGAAACTTCTAGAGTCCCAAGCAGTTCCTCCTAAAGAACCCACACATGGACTTACTCAGACTCACTCCCTCTAACTCCAGCACTGAGGTACCAGTTTGAAAGGCATCATTGGCATACAGGGAGGAACTGAAGTGGCTGGAATCAAGGTGAGATCTGGGGGACAGCTTTCTTCCCAACAGAAGGGTGAGCAAAGGCCATTGTCCCTTTTCTGAACCTTACCCACATGGATCCACAGAACCAGCAGGCTGGTGCCATATCTGAGACTCTACCAACCTGGCTAACACAGTTTGTCCTGCCCTGGAGATCCCCAGAGACTCTATCCCACCAAACTTATGGGCCCACCCAAGCTGCTTTTCCATATGAATGGCTGGTCTTGCTCATGCTTCACAACTTCCTAAATCCTCTCAAAGAAGCAACAGCCAGGCTCAGTGAGCCCCAAGCCCCCATACCTCTTGCTAAGAGGTCCCAGGCCCAGCACTAGCAATAGCCAGCCAAGATTCACAGCTTGGCTTCAACTGGGAATCTCCAAGGCCAGCACATGTAGCCGCCAAATCTGATTGCTTTATACCTCAAGCAGGGTGGCCCTGGGCAGAACACAGGTGGGAGCTGACCTTGGCCTACACCACACAGGAAAGCCCAGAGCCTATGCACCCAGTAGACAGCTACAGACCACATCAGAACACCACCACCCTGCCCCTGAACAGCTGGTCCGGAGGTTGATGATCAGTGGTCACAGCCAGTCCTTGCAGCAGACTGGCTGGATAAATCCCTCCCACAGACCTGCCAACAGCAATCAAGGCTCAACTATAAGAGGAAGATGTTCTCAGCCCACACAAAGGGTACACCTCGGGTACCCAGTTTGGGTGATAGGGGAGGCGGTTACACTAGACCCTACAGACACCTACTACATTAGGCCACACTACCAAGACAGGGATTCATAGCAGCTCTGCCTGATACATAGAAACAAACACAGGGAGGCTGCCCAAAGGGGAGACAAAGGAACATGGCCCAAATGAAAGAACAGATCAAAACTCCAGAAAAAGAGCTAAGCAAAATGGAAATAAGAAACCTATAAGATGCAGGGTTCAAAACACTGGTTAAAAGGGTGTTCAAGGAACTTAGTGAGGACCTCAACAGCATAAAAAAGATCCAGTCAGAAATGAAGGATACACTAATTGAATCAAAGAACAATTTACAGGGAAACAACAGTTGAGTGGATGAAGCTGAGAATCAAATCAATGATTTGGAACATAAGGAAGCAAAAAACAACCAATCAGAACAACAGGAAGAGAAAGGAATCCAAAAAAACAAGGATAGTGTAAGCAGCCTCTGGGACAACTTCAAGAGGTCCAAAACTCACATCATAGGGGTGCCAGAAGGAAAAGAGAAAGAGCAAGAAATTGGAAATCTATTTGAAAAAATAATGACAGAAAACTTCCCTAATTTGGTGAAGGAAATAGACATGCAGGTCTGGAAGCACAGAGAGTCCCAAACAAGATAGATGCAAAGAGGCCCACTCCAAGACACATCATCATTAAAATGCCAAAGGTTAAAGATAAAGAGAGAATCTCTCTTCAGCAAGAGAAAAGAAGTTAGTTTACCATAGGGGAGTTCCCATTTTAAAATGATGTTTCCATGTATGATGTATAAGTATTTTAATTGAGTGTTGTTTTAACTACTGACAAATATTTTAACCACATCAGCTAACAAATAGCAAGAAGTATAGATTTTAACTGCATATAAGCAGAGCAATTATATGGTACAGTCAGCCAAAGGGAGAGGAGAAAAGTTAAAGGGCATGGATAATTCATTAGTGCTTAATATTTACCTAAACCTTTTGTTTTAGCTATATATCACCACTTGACAGTTTCATCAACAATGGTGAAATTCTTTGAAACATAAAATTTTTCACCAGCTTAAAAATTCTTCCCAGCAAAATGACCCTGAACTTACCCAAATGTCACCACGTCCCTGCAGAGTTATACTCAGCATTTTGTATAGTTTCCTTGAATCTATATGGATGAGGAAATGTTCATCATTTACATTTAAGGAAATTAGAAGTTTTGATTTCAGTTTGATGGATTTCGATTATACATCATAAAGAAATTAATTACCGTAATTTTAAAGAGGCTGCAAACTCCCCCCTCTGGAGAATTTTGAAAACATTGTAAAGACTGGATCTTTATAATGGTTTTGGCAGTGAGACATCTTCAGTTGCCACCACAAACTTAATGATTCTATATGTATACCTTAATCTTTCTATTTGGGCATTTAATTTTCTTATTGTCTAAGGTGCATACCTAAAACATGGAGCCTCTTCCAAGGCCCCCTAGATAACACTAATCAGTCTTGACTAGAAATGCTTTTCTCAACTTCCTATTGGGTGTATTTCGTAGTAGAACTTGACAATCTTATATACAATGTAAGTGCCATGAAATACTATTTATGGAGGCTAAAATGAACATAGAACCTCCAGACCCCACCTTTTGGCCTCTTGAGTCTGTAACAGCATAGTGATTATAGGTGCAGCCGATGGAGTCAGAACTACCTGGGTTTTGGTCTCAGCTAGACATTACTAGCTATGTCTCCTTAAACAAGTTATGCAATTCTACTACGCTTTGGTTTTCTCACATATAAATGGAAAAAATAACAATGCTTACCTCTTGAGATATTGCACATACATGCATATGCATACTAAAACCCTTAGCATGGTGTCTGATGTATAGCAAGTAATTAATGTTTGTTATTAATATTTCCTTCCCTGCCTTCAGCAAGTTCTCTACTTTATTCTCTTCCTGCATCAATAGAACATCAAATTGAAGATCTACAGAGGCAAAAATGGCTGTCAATCCGATGGGTAACTGCACTGCAAAATTTACTTCCACTGTCTTCCTGAGTTTTTCCCATAACTTCAGTGAAATGTTTGCAAAATTCAATTTAGTATTTCTAATATTTACACCCATGGGGATAGAAAAATAAATAGAGTTAAGTTGTAATTCACATTGCCAGAACATTTCTCTCTGAAGTGGCATATACTGGCAAAAAATAACTAAATTTTTCAAATATGAGGGGGAACCCCCCAAAACCAGAATTTATTTATAAAAAAATAAATAAATTATTTAAAATAAAAAATTTATTCTTACATGTTTAAACTTCAGTCACATTCAAACCACTCTCCATTTGATGCAATATGCCTATTGAGACATTTTTTCCACTGCTCAAAATAGTTTTTGAACTCATCAATTTTGATGCCTTTTAGTGCTTCTGCCATTTTTTCTTTTGTTTCACCTCTTCCATGTCGGCAAAACATTTTCCCTTGAGGATTTTTTTCATCTGGGGAAACAAACAAAAAGTCGCTTGGGGCAAGATCAGGTGAGTAGGGAGGGTGGAGCATGAGGGTCATGTTTTTTGTCAAAAACTTCGAACACTCATTGTGGTGTGGACAGGCGTGCTTGTAAGTCACCCATCATGAAATGGGCAAACACGCTGAAAGAGTCTTCAAAAAATTTCACTGAAGCCAAACACAGCCTCTCACGACAAGACCAACTGGTACACTGATACAGATGGGTTCCTAGAACACTTATCTAGCAGGGGAAACCTGTACTACAAAGGGCCTCCCTCCAAAAGATAATTCTGGGTTTCGGGGGGTCCCCCCTCATAAACTAGATATTTTGTAGAATTTCTAATTTTATCTGTCAGTTCTGTTGAAAAAGCCCAATCTTTCCGTGTATGGTTTCAAAACTTCTTTGCCAATAAGAGAGAAATTTTTTTAATAGAGAAGTACCCATCAGTGAAAGATATGTAGGGTTATTACATCAATAAATTTCTATAGCTGTATCCTATTGTTCCTAGAAAAAAAAAAGTTACTTTAGTTCTTAAGGGCACCATTAGGTATAGACATATCAGGACAAATTTGATCACAACAAAATGCATTTTTACTCCTTTTGTGTCAGTACCACAAAACGAACATAAATGCTTTGTTTGCATTTTATTTCTTTTACTGTTAAAGCTCATTATTATTTGAGGGCTAAGTTCATTTTCCAAAAATTAAAACAAATTTTAATGCCCCCACGTGTCTTCCTCTTTTCCTCATTTCTTCTTACATATTATTTATTTTTTTTAAAAAGAGTTATATAAGAAATCTGAGTTGTTTGAATTTAGCAAAAGGAGACCAGTGGCATGAGAAAAGTTTGGAGAATTACGAAGAGACCAGTTTGTGAAAGACAGTTAAGGCCATGGCAAAAGTTTTGACGTAAACCAAAGTGTAACAACATGGTCTGAAGGGCTGAGAGGAGGGGAGTGAATTGGTGTTGAGGGAAGGAGCAGTCTAGGATCCCTTCAGAGTGCATGACTGAGAAGATGATGCTATTTGCATCACAGATGGCAAAAACAGAGGAGAAGCGAACTGGGGTTGGGGGCCTAATAGTGAGTTTGGTTTGGGACATTTAGAGCTTTAATTACTTACAGCACCTCACACTAGCAGCATTGGTCTGGATTGACCTTACTAGTACAAGAGCCAAAGGTAGGTGTCAGTATGTGTGTTATAAGCTGGTGTGAAGTTAAAGGTTGTATCACTCAGGGAGCAGCTGCAGATCAGGGTTTGGGCAAAGAAAGATGGGAAAACAGCCTGAAAAGAGGCAGTCATTGAGGAAGAAGGAGGACCAATAAGGAGAGAGGGAATTGGGGGGAGGGGGGATTTCGGGAGGATGTGTGCAATAAACATCAGGAAAGAAGAGGCCCGGGAAGAAAGACTAAATTGGGGAATTTAGTTCATTATGACCTTTGCTAGAAAAATTAAAAATCATCTCTCATTTTCCACAGAACCCATCTGGAGCCTGGCCAATCCAATTGCTATAACAACCAGTAACATTACTTAAATGCAACTATTATATATAGATATCTTTATATTTTATGTTTCTGTTTATATAATTGTTCATGATTTCAGTGCCTGGTATTGTTTTGGCAAAAAGCTTCAGGAAGGAATTTAAGCTAAAAGTTGAAACAGAGTATGTTTTCTCTAGGTGGAATTGGGGCAGGGATTTCAGATATCTGAAAAGACACAAAATTGCAGATGTCCAAAAGCAAAAGTGCAGGAGAGATGGTAATTAGATCAATTTAGTGGGGCTGACTAAGCGTTCTTTTATGACAGTCATTAGTAGTAAAACAGCTGAAGAGCTGCTTGGTGACATAATGTGGAGGAACTTAAATGCAAGATTTAACATGTTTGAATCTTCTGTTGTAGGTAATGAAGAATCCCTGGGAACTAGAAAGGAAGGAAGAGCCACAATAAGGCTACCATTAATCTGAGGGTGGTATTTGGCACACTGCAGGCAGCAAGGTGAGTCGATTGGCAGCTCTTTCTCAGTTAGGTAAGGCAGGTGAGGACTAGGCTCTATCAAACAGAATCCTCATCAATCAAGTATAGGATCACAAAACTGAAAAACAAATACCCTAAAAGACACTCAGAAACAGAGCCAGGTTAGAACATCCAAAATCTGTCCACTCATCTAAGAAGCAAGATAGAATGTGAGAGCCAAGGTATGGAATCAAGAGAGGGTGAGACTAACCAAGGGGTCTGAAGGGGAAGGACAGAGCGGGAGGAGGGAGACTGGCGAAGTCAGAGAGCAGGGACTGAAATTAAACCGCTGCCACCCAGTGGTGAGAGCCAGAATGGGATGAGGTTGCAAATACAAGAGGTATTTCAAAGTAAGACTACGTGAGATTTGTTGACTGCTTAACACCAAGAAGAGGAGTTTTGAACACAGTGACTATGAGAATGACGATGCCACTAACAGAAATGGGGAGAGAAGCAGGGGCTGGGATTGAAAGGTGACAGCAGGATAAAGAATTTGTGTCTGGCATGTTACTTTGAAGTGAGGATAGGTCCACGTAGACATGTGAGATCAAGGGTCAGGACTGGAGGTAGGCACTCTTTGTGTAGCTATACCAAATGAAGGTGTTGAAATGCATGAAATTTCAAAAGAACAGAGGCTAAGAAAAGAGAAAAATCAAAAGCTTCAACCAGAACCTCTGTTTGAGACAGGAGTAGGAAGGGAGAAAAAGGAACTAACTGAAGACGTAGGAAGAAAATTAAAACAGACTTATGTCACACAGCCTAGGCAGGAAGGCCATATAAATGGTGACGGTCATTAGGTCAGAGTAGATGCTGTGCGATAGCTGGAGGTGCTCACCAGTGGGTCTCCTACTCCTCTCTACATCCTCCTCCTCTGCACACTTCCCAACACTTCTGCACATCAGTAGCTCCCTCCACTTGGTCAGGGAATCCATTGCCTCCAGAAGATAGCAGGGATGTATAAAGAATAGTCAGCACTTACGTTTTGAATTCCACAGCAGGTTCTTAAAACTAGTAAGTTTTTGAGTTTTAAAAGGCTGAGCTCTAGATGAATTGAGGCCTAAAATAAGAGAGGCAGTGTAACATATACCAACCATCCTCCGAGAAGAAGAGTTTCAAGAGTGACAGGAGAAGGCTTAGATGCTGGCAGGTCCTTACAAGAGGCCTTATCTCTTTCCCCCCAAGAGCTGGTTTTGGGTCAGGCTGGTGGATTGTAACAGGCCCACCATATGAACATTGGGGGAGGAGTCCTATAGAGGGGACTTGTGATGCAGATTCCGCCCGCAGGGTCCGTGTGTTGTGGCTGCAATAAACAAATTCACACGGACTACAGAAGTCCTATGGAGAAAAAGGGACGACATGGCCACTCTCTGAGTGAGGGAGAGGGTGAGAGGGCCAGACACCTGACCCCTATCTGAACAGGCTTTTATTGCTTTTCTGGGTACATTACGTTGAGGATGGTCCTCATTTACCATGCACAGGTTCGCTGTAGGTGATTACCTTTTACAGATAACAAAGGAAAGAATGTTGCTAATTACTTCAAAGAGAAGGATGTTACAGTTCCCAACCACTGGGGGGAAAGTGGTTGAACGGGTTACACTCCATACTTGGGAGGTTTAGCACAGATTTTAGGAAGTTACTTTAAAGATATGCAGTAAGCATTTGCTGCCTCAATCCAGGGTGAGGGAGTTTTAGCAAAAGCAAGTCTCATAGCAGCCTAGGTACAATGCAGGCCTGATTGCCCACGGGAGAACCTATCTGTGGGTGTGGGTCTTGTGTGCCGGACCTCGCTCCCACTGGCCTTTCCGAGTGGGGGCTGGGCTACATTTCCCACACCAGGCAGAACAGTCCCCTATAGACTTGTGTCCCCTATAGGGGAGCTCTGCAGGTGAAGCTCAAAGAATCCAAAGAAGTGCCTTGAAGCACAGTGGGTGAAGACAGTGGGACAGAGAAGCCCAGGGACAGCTCTGAGTTTCTCACAAACTTAGAGAAGTGGAGCGGGGGGAGGGGGGCAATGGCCAAACCTTCTCCTTGCTTCAGAGAATAAAATACATAAAGCAGAGAGCCAAAGGCCCAAAGGGTCCGACAGTCCTTAAGAGAGATCCCATCTGCAGATACCAGTGTGGACCGTGCAGACAGGGAAGCACATGCAGATCTAGCGTGTGCCGGCATGAGTGATTACCAGCCACCTCAGAGCATTCCAGAGCAGAACTCTCTGCTTATTCAATGCCATAATGCCTGTGCCCTCCCCCCAACTCCTGATGCCTCTCTTTCCCCCCTTAAATAAGATGCCAAGTAAAAGAAACGGAGAGGGACAGCGCTCTGAACTGGACTACATTTAAACCTAAATGACTGAAAAATGACTGTGTTTGCCAGATTTTACAAGATAGTGCTTTCTTCCATCCATCAAAAACAAAAGCTAAAAATAGAAATTTAATTTATTTATGGGAAAATAAAGTGAGTCACCTTTGCACACATTAGTTTGTCTCTGAAATTTGCATCTGCTGCACATACAAACATGGCAACTATTTTTTTCCTTGAGTAATTACCGTCTTCTACTTTTGATGTGATAAAAATGGCACAAAACTGCTGAGAATTAGGGATAATATTGTACCTAAGCAATACGTAACAGGGCCATGAGGGTTATGTGAGGTTATGGGTATCAGAGAAAAAATATGTTTTTATTCTGTTGTATATAATTAAATGATACATCCATGCAATTTTCATTACTTCTCTTCTAATAGCTTAAAAATGTAAAATACAATATGTACAGTTTAAGTACGTCAAATACCATTCAATTTCTACTCTAAGAATAGAGAATTGGAATATTTCAGAAACAAGTCAATAAAATGCTTTTGAAATTACTTGGACACAGGATGAATTTTTACCCCAAAATGATGTATCCAGGGAGAAAATGCTTCTAAAAATCCATTACATTATTCCAGCTGATGGTTGGGAGTAAAGTGTAGTGAAGATGCATTTTAATAACAAAACAAAGCTTTACAAAGAAAATCTAATTTAAGAGGGGAAAGAAGAGCAATATGTTGCTTTAGTACCATGCATTTTCAGATCTGATCAGTTTAAGCTGTATGGAGTCCTGGCTTTCTCAGTGTCCCAACCAGATTTCAGAGCTCAGGGGGTGAGCATACCAAAAACTAGGCGATGAGTACAGTCTTTGGCTCCGACTTTATATCTCACGGAATTGCTGAAATCTATTAGTTTTGCACCACAAAACGTTCCAGGACCTTCAACTCTCCTACCTTAGTGTTATTTGTTTGTTTGTTTGTTTGTTTGTTTGTTTATTACCAAACAAGGGACTTACTGAGAGGTTCAGGAAGTCTCTGTTCCTTGATATTTGCTTAATAGTCTTAGTCCTAGGGGGCCACCATCCACCCAAATGGGTCTTTCCTCTGTTTTTGATGCATCCCTTCAGATGCCCATTACAGAACACCCATAGTGGGCACATGGAATAGTTCTACATCTAGATCCTCAGTAGAGTGGACAATGTGCATTAATTCCAAAATGAAAAAGACATTTCCGCTTTAAAAATCGCAAAGAATACATATTCTGCTAACACAGATTTCATGATTTACCAAAACCTGGAAAGTTTATGTCTGCCGAGAAGGCTCTTGGAATAAGACCGCCAGGCTCCCAGCCTCCGCTTTCCAGGGTCAGCAATGAGAGAGGGAGCCCTATGCCTTCTGGAATTCATGGATCATCATCATCAAACTCTCTTATTTTCTCAGTCCATTCTCGCAACATTTCCTTCACCTATTGCTATATTGCAAACCTGGCTTTCCCCTGGGATCCTCTCATGTGGTGTTTGTTTTTCCTCCCTATTCCTGGACATATTGGGCCTACACATAAAATACGATGTGGGACAGGTGTCTTCCATGCTTCAGCTCCAAGCCATTCTCCTTTCCTCCTCCCTGAAATTCTCTGACATTGAACCTCATACCGTCTGACTGTACCACCCACTACCTCTTCTTCTGGCGGACATCCACCAGATTTTAATTCCTGGCTCACTGTTACTGTCTTCTTAGTCACTGCAAAATCCAGATGGATGATTCTTTCAATACTCTAGCCTCTAAATTTCTTTACCTCCTTGACTCCATGATCTTGTCCATCACCTTACATCAGTCACTCATTCTTGCGGTATGTAACTGTTCCATAATATGAATTTCCAGCATCCAGCTTCCCACCACCACCTGTTTTTCTGGCTCACTGTCTTAGAACCCTATCTCCAAGTATCTCTGACCATATCAAAACCATATCTCTGACCATATCAATCACACTGATTGACTCTACCAGCTTTTTCCTTTCCCTCACCTCATCTCAGGTGCCCACATCCCACTCTATCCAACTTCCATGCTCAGTCATTACAATTAGCTCTCCTGTAGTCAGTCGTGCTCATTTCATCATATTCCAGCGTCTGGTATTTATGTGCCTATTTATCCTGTTAAATCCAACTCTCCATCAACAACATACCCAAACCCCACATCTAATCCAACATGTCTTCAAAATATATCCTGATTACAATTGAGTTTTATCACCTCTACCATCAACACCCTGGTCCAAGCCACTTTCTCTCTCTCTCTCTCTCTCTCGTATTGCAATAGCTTAATAGCCTTCTAACTGGTTTCTCTGCTCTTGCCCTCCAGACTGTGTTCTCCATACATACAGTAGCCATAGTAAACCTGTTAACATGTAAATCAAGTCACCTCACTCTTCTGTTCAAAAAACTAATCCCTTTCATCCCACCCAGAGTAAAAGCCAAAGTCCTTACAATGACCTACCATGGCCTATGGACCAAATATTTGTACTAAGTAAATATGTGTTGAAAAAATAAATAAAAAACGATTCTAAAAGTGTATCCATGGTGTGTTGCAGCTGATCAAGGCCAGGCAGATCCACTCCTGCCTCTGGGAGATGGAAGAAAATGCGCAGAGCCGTGGGGATGCTTGGCATGCCTTTTTATTCACAGGTGGGCAAGCCACGCACTCTGCAAGCTGCGTGTCTGTCTAGTGAGAAGCTCCTACTTGTTTAAGTTCTAAAGGGAAACAAAGCTGGAAAACTGCCAGAACATTACATAACATAACATAATTCTGTGCATGCGAGCCCACTTCACTTTATGGTAACAGTGTATCGGACCCAGTCTCAAGGTTGTGAGAACAGTAGTTATCAGGCCCCTCCGAGGCTATGGGAACACCGCTCCCCTTAGTTACCCAGACACCTGGGCGAGGAAGCCAGACTGCCTCCACTTACCCTACACATGGTATCTAATGGTGCCCTCTCTATGCTTTCCTCCCTACAAAGTGAGGAGCTTCATGTTCAAAGTGGATTACACCTGACTAACCCTCCAGACCATTAGTGGAAATTTTTTCTTAATTTGACTTGAGGTCTGTGAGATCAAGAACAAAGGGATGGGCCCTGGCCTGGTAGCTCATTTGGTTAGAGTATCAGCCTCACATGCCAAGGTTGTGGGTTTGATCTCCGGCCAGAGCACATACAATAATGAATGAATGAATATTCTCTCTTGCTCCTTTCCTCTTTCTCTAACATCAATGAAAAAACATTTTAAGAAAGCGTTGGTTATAACCAACCCTTTGCTTACTATAATGCCTTGCACAAAGTAGACATTCGTAAGTGTATATTTGTCGTATGCGCCATAAATTACAATATGTGAGGGAGGAAAGGATCTGCATAAAATTAGCAAACCTGCCCTGGGTAGCCTGAGGAATTCAGTAACCAATATAAATAAATAAATCCCTGCTGCTACTCGTGCTAAAGGATACTGCCAAAACATCTCATGTGACAAAGAGCTTCATCGGAAATCACCTGCCGCTTGAAGGGCCTACTGTGTGTGAATTTCCATTTGGGAAGCATGTCTAAAATCTCGGTTTGGTTTCTCTGTTTTGGATATTTTAATCTGCATAGCACTTCTTTCCAAGTCGGCAGCAAACAAGCTTCAGAGCCATTGCTTTGAGGACAACTGCCTGTGCCTTTGGAATGTCCCCAAAGAGTGTCACTCTCCAAAGTGACTTTCACCTCAGTCATGCACTCTGTATTTTAAGTCAAACCATCTTCAATGAATTCCTCCCAAACATGGTGGAATCTTCCAGTTACTGTTGTATGATACAGTAACACAGAGACAAACAGACAGACACTTTATTTTATATATATATATAATAAAAATAAATATGTTTCCATATTTATAATTTCTGTGGAAAAATAAGACTATTAACAGCAGTAACCCTTGGCAATGACATAGCGTGTTGGCATAGATGGTGAAAAAGCAGCATTTTGCTTTTCACTTCTATACCTTTTGAAGGTTTTAAATCCCTGAGTCCATGAGTTTATGAGCTCAGAATCAGACCTCCCGGCCAGACTTATCAGTCACTTCTGCTTCTTAGCTTGCTTGTCCTTGCACCCTGGACTTCTCTCCTTCTCCTTCTGGAGTGCTTGCCTGGAGCTCTCCTCAGTTTGGGGGGAAAAGTTCTATTTTATATATACTTGAAAGTAGCTTAAATTAAGGGGAAAACAGTATAAATCTTTACAGAAAGTGTACAAAAGCGCTTTGTTTCTGTGTTGGCATGTCCAACGGTTTCATGCAACCATTTCACAACACTAATAACAGCCAGCATTCATGGAGCCTGACCCGAGCACTTTACATGTATTAACTTACTAAATATAACAACTCTCCAAGGTACTGTTAATTCAATCCTCAGCATTCAGTCAGGAAATTAAGACACTGAGAGCCTGAGTAATTTGCCAAAGAGCTTAAGTAACTTGCTGGAAACAGCAAAATCAGGATTCAAACCCTGGTAGTCAGACTCTAGAGTCTCTCTCTTAACCAGTGAGCTATACTGTCTCTTTTCAAGCAAAAATTTATACTTTTTTGTAAATTAAAAATGAAGACATGAATGGATGGCTTTAATCTAGTTTGTTATATGTTTTTCAAAGTGAAATTTTACCTAGCTAGTTTCTACCCCACGTGTTATTTTATTGTGATTTTTTTCTGCTTTATATGACACTTAGGGAGTTATTTTTACTTTGGGAAAGCGTGTATACAGGTTATAGTAGGGGACTACTGGCTAGGGCAATAGTTCCTAGTCTTTTGGATTTCAAAAGGAGGGTTGTAGCTACAGTACAATGAAGACACTGTGTCTAGCAGTACTTCTTTAAGTGGGCCTTCCCTCTGATCTTTGAAAATTAGAGTAAAATTTTTGTAACTTTTGAGGCTTTCTCTTTACCCTGAACGAGTTATGGCAATTTCGCTTGATGGCTTAATTTCAAGGCTTATGTGATACAGGGCTCTCTCTGTATCTGTCCTGTGTCTTCACTCAGGTACCTCCCCATGGGCACAAAGTTCAAGCCTACCAGTGGTTTCCATGAAATAAAAATAAAATAAAACAAATGCACAGCAATTTGACTGAAGAGGTGGTGTTGAGCAAGCAGCATCTGTTACGTGTTATCAGGAGTAGAGGTCAAGGCACTTCTGCCCACTGCATCTCAGCATTGGAGTTGCCAAGGAAAACACGGTGCAGTCAAGCACTAGATGAGTGATGTGGAGAAGAGATCAGCTCCAGTGTGAGCATCAGTCTCCCACGGCTAGCAGATCCCTCTCAGCAGCCAACACAGAGCATCTGGCCTGCACAAACCCCTCCTATACTGCCACAGGAGGCCCCGTCCTTTCACACCGGGGACAGATGTACTGGGGAGCTGGCCACGTGCTTACACTTCACAAACACATCAGCGAAACAAAGAATGCACATTGAGTCTGACACAGGGAAAGACATTCCCCCACAAGGTGATAAGTCTAGAACAGACAGTGAGTGCTCTTTATCTCTTGATAAAAAAAGTGACTGTTCCAGGCTCACGGACCATTCTTACTCAGCCAAGAGGGAATTGAAAGACTGCCCTGTGTGCATAAGACTGCCTTTCCCAACATTCAGAAACATCACAGGGGAATGGTCTCTAAATACCACACCATGCAATCTGGTTCTAGGAAGCTTACAGCAGGTTTGGGGTGGTGGTTAAAGCAGGAAGGCAAGGGTGGGAAGAAAAGGACTAGGGAATGTGGTGAGAAAGTGGGATTTTTAGGTTAGAAATGTTTGATCTTTTTCCTGATGTGAAACGGAATGTGCCATTACTCATCACATCTGAAAACACTGAGTTAGTAGCAATATAGGGAAGAAAATAATCATTCTGAGAAAGTTTCTAAATCAAACTGTGAAGATATTAACAGATAGCATTAGTTTAAAAATAATGATTATGTTTACTATATTAAACAAGAAATTCAACCATAATTTGTAGTTAAATAAGTAACTTGCTAGTAGTTTTGGTCAAGACTTCACTTTTTTTCTTCCAACTTTATTGAGATGTAATTGACAGATAATATTCAAGCTGTAAGACATAATGACTTCATACATGTCTATATTGCAAAATTATTACTATAATCAGGTTAGTTAACACATCCATCCTTCACATTATTACTTTTTAATTTTGTGGTGGGAACATTTAATATCCGTTCTCCTAGCAACTTTCAAGTATACAATGCGGCGTTGCTAACTATAGTCCCCATGTTGTACATTACACCCCCAGAACTCACTCATCTTATAACTGGAAGTTTATATCATTTGACCACCTTCACCCATTTCCATAATCCCCCAGCACCACCCCCCACCACCAGTCTACCCTCTGTTTTTATGAGTTCAGCTTTTTCAGATTCCATGTATAAATGAGATAATACATTTGTCTTTTTCTGTCTGACTTACTTCATTTAGCATAATGTCCTTAAGCTTCATCTGTGTTTTCACATAAAGCAGGATTTCCTTCTGTTTTATAACTGAATAATATTCTATTATAATATACCACATTTCCTTTATCCATTTCCTTATCAATGGATAATTAGGTTGTTTCCATGTATTGTCTATTATGAAGAACGCTGTAATGAACTTGGGGGTGCAGGTTCCTCTTTGAGATAATGATTTCATTTCCTTCAAATATATACCTAGAAGTGGGATTTCTGAATCATGTGGTAGCTCTATTTTTTATTTTTTGAGGAACTTCCATACCATTTGCTATAGTGGCCATACCATTTGCATTCCCTCCAATGGTATACAAGGGCTCCCTTCTCTCCACATCCTTGTCAACACTTGTTATCTCTTGCCTTTTGATAATAGCCATTCCAACAGGTGTGGCATATCTCATCGAGGTTTTCATTTTGTATTTCCCAGATGCTTGGACCGCATGGTCTGAGTACCATCATTTCTCACCTGCTATATTGCAATAGGCTCCTGACCTGCTTCCAGGCTCTGCTGCCCACCTCTATTCTCAACACAGCAGACCCTAGGTGAGGAGGTGCCGGGGAAGAGCTGCAGTTGTCAGGCTTCAGGTCCTCTGCTTCCTCTGGTCCCTGGGTGAGGTCACCTGTTCAGCTGCTGCTTCACTTTGAGCCACTGGAACCCAAACACTGCTGGTATAATTCATGATCTGGAACTTATTGGCTTGGCCAGGGGCCAGTCCTTCTCTCTGACCAACTAAGCCTCATCTCAGGCAAGAGAAAGAGAAAACGTGGGAGAAAAGGCATACAACTGTAATTGAATAACAATAAAAAATAAATTAAAAAAAAAAAAGAGACAAACGTTTCCTTCCTTGACTGCCCAGGTGTACATGATTGATGTCATCTTTCTTGGATCATTCATTATTCCCTTTTATGAACATATTCACCCTTGGTGGTGGTGCAGTTGTCGTCCTCTTTCTGTGGTTGTCATCACTGATCTGGCTTCCAATCCACTGTCCCAGTATGGAGTGAGCGAGGCTACTCAGCAGACCCCACTGGTAAAGTACTCAGATCCCTGAAACTCCCCTCGGTCACAGGGGACACCTTCGGAGACTGGTCCTGCCCAGTGGGAGGATCCCTGCTTAGCCTCATACTACCCCCCAGATGTGCGTGTGCTCTTTGCCTCATGCTGCAGCGGTCCCCAACGAGCCTCTCCTTCCCCCATCGCATGGACACTCTGTGGCACAGGTCAGTCCCATCTGTTCACAAATGTGTCCTGTATCTCATGGGAGTGGTGAACTTGCAGAGAAAGTGCCTGCTCCCAGGCCAGCTGGCTTACCACAGTCACATCTTCTCTTTCCGGTGTGCTGTCCCTTACTCAAACAGCCCAAGGGCAGCTCAACAAGCCACAAGTCAGCAGAAAACCACCAGGCTTTGAGATGTTAGTCTGCTCTTCCACCAGCTACCCCACACACTTTACAAGGGAATTTCTTAGGATGTTTTCCCTCAGCTTCAGGTAAGAAACATATGTGAGCTCCTCCTGTTCTTCCTCCCTGGGGAAAAGAAGGGACAACCCCTAAAAACGCTACTCTTCCAGTCTTCCACCTCCTGTGTGTCTCACTGGTAAAGGTCATCAATTCAGTTTTCCCCTTTCACGGGGGAACGAACCAGGAGTTTCTTGCCAAGAACTGGTCCCTTTAAAACACAGCATTGGCAAATTTAGTGATTTTATTCTCAGAAAAATGTTATCCTTTTTGTAATCCCTGCACTATTTGAAATGATTCAGAGCTAGAAAAGATTTCAGTTAATACCTCGCACTGCCCCATTACTCATCCATAATGACACCAAGATAGTTAAGGTTCAAGACATTTCATTCATTTTACTCTAATTCTTAATGTCGCTATGTTTTTCTGTTTAGTGGGTTCTGTACTTTATTTCTTTCTGTATGGTTGTGTTCCCTTTATAGTCATGAAGAGTTTGAAAATTTATAAAATGAAGTTTTTTTTAATCATTGTTACTGGTATTATTATTTAATGAATAATTTTAATAAAGTACTCTTTATACAAAACATATAGTTCACTAAGCAAGCACAGAATCATAAAGTTCAGGTCTAAAAAAAGACTTTAGAGATTAACTCATACAAATCTCTTATTTTATAAATGAGAAAACTGAAACTTGGAGAGGTTAAGTAACTTGGCCAGTGTTATATTGCTAGTTAATTAGCAGGGTTTGGTCAGGACTTCCTAGGGCTTGAGAGCACTTATGAATATTGAGGCTGGAATTATTTGTGTAATTTTTCATGTATAATCCAACGTCCCCCACCCTTGACACACCAAAGCATCTGTCTGTTTTGATCTCTGCTGCATCCTCAATGCCTGGCACAGGCTCTTGTACACGCAATAGGTGCTTAATAAATATCTGCCAAATAAAGGAATGCATGCTTGGATGGATGGTTTCCACAAATATGTATGCATATTCTACCATGATTTAGACACCAGCTGCAAAGGTGAATAAGACAGGGTCCAGAAAAGAGGTAGTCCAAAACCAAGGGCTACAGGGGCCGCAAGGACTGATTCACTCTGGGAGCCGTGTTTATTCTTCTCCTGGATTGCGAAGGCAGCCTTTCATCAGCGCCTGAAAGATCCAGGACATAGCTCTGCACTCGAGACCTTGTACACCATTTCCCCCTTGGCAATTGCACATTGTGTTTCTGCTCTGTTTTATTCTAGAAGAGTGGCTCATAGTAAGTTAAAAATACACCAGTGTGTCCACAGATTCAGAGGAACAGATGACTCACGGGTCAAACCACATAAAGGGAAATGATGATAAGTCAGCTGTGAATTTACCGGTTCCAGAATATTTTAAGGTACTAGCCTGCTTGGTTCCATGAAGACACTGGTGGAATCTTTTCTATACTTGGTTCAAATTCAAGTGTAGACTTGATTTCCCAGTATCCTTAGGATCCTTTTGATGTTGCCATGTGGTGCTGCAACAGTGGAGAGGTTATGTAATTGTCAAGTTGAATTCTGTTTACCATCAAGGAGGGCAGCACGGGAGAGAAGTGAGACTCCTTCTCCCCGCATTCACACCCAAACTTTCCAGTCACGGGAAGCCAGAGGGCATGAAGAGATAAAAGGCTCCTAGCTCATATTAAACACTCAACAAATAATTGACAGAGTCTGTTCTCCTAACCATTAGTGAGAAAGCGTAAGTGCCACTTAAGAAGAAGAAAACACCCTCCCTAGTGGCATCAGTTGACCCACCCAGCAGGTCTCCCTCCTCTCTTCCAGGAGGGTGCCAAGGCTGGGAACCGCACAGTACAGCTGAGGTGAAGCTGAAGATGCAGCTTCTAGATGTGAACAGAGCTGAAACAGAAAGCAAGCTCATACAATCATATCGCCAGTACCTGGCATTACCATGGATCAACTATTTCAAACTGAAATGTCTATGCGGACAGTCAGCAGGCCGTCATCCATGGGTCAGCTGAATAATACAGGCCTTTTGTACAGACTGAAATAAGTCAGAATTCTGGTTAAATAACGAGATCAGATAAACAAGGAAAATAGTATGTCCAAGAATGTGAAAAATATGTAGCAGAGATATTCAATACCAAAATATTTTGCTAGCAACAGGAATAAAAAATTCCAAAGAACTTGGCGAGTAAACAACTTAAAGTCTTGACAGTGTCGAGAAAAAAAGGAGGTACTGATGCCCTGCGGTCTGCCGCGTGGCTGATGGAGGCGGACAAAATGACCAAGATTTCAGAATTTAATGTATAGAGAGGCTAAATGAACAGTGTTTTTAAATTTCTAGCAACGAACAAGGCAGAAACTGTAAGAGGAAGCCAACAGAAAATGCCCAATTGCTGCAGGGCACAGAGTGTGAAAGTGTACCTGTGAATTAGGGTTAAGAAGGTAGAGTTGCTCACAGAGTTCACCGAAACCATGCTTACCTATTCGTGTCCATATGGACACTCATACTGTAC
Organism: Desmodus rotundus; assembly: GCF_022682495.2. Classification (NCBI taxonomy): domain Eukaryota; kingdom Metazoa; phylum Chordata; class Mammalia; order Chiroptera; family Phyllostomidae; genus Desmodus; species Desmodus rotundus. Next base: position 55,119,483 of record NC_071389.1, read on the forward strand.
ATCATACCTCTTACACATTCATATTAATGTGTAAGGAGCTGACAGCCACTTCTGCAAAGGAAGACACAATCGGCAGTGTCACTGGACAGGTAAAGTGGCACAGGGCCACCTGCTGGTTTGGGCCCAGCGCCCTCCGCTGGCTGCCTGGCTTTGACCACTGCCACAACAGTGGGGATAATCCACCACCAAGTCGTATTTACTGTCAGAGAGCCTATGGACTTTACTAATATTTGAACAAACCAAGAAAGTGAGGTTACTTTGGCAATGAATAATTTAACTCATTATGTATTATCAAACTTTATAATAGGTACCAAATTGCTGCTATGGAGAACATTTCTTATTTGCAAAGTTTTAAAATATTCACTGGTTGGGGGTCTAATGGCATATAAAGCAATTGAGATTACCTGTGAAATCCATTTTTATTTAATTATTAAAACAGTTTGAAGCTTTAAAGATTCATATCTTTTCAAGCTTTCAAGAGTTTTGAGAGCTGGTTCAAGAAAAAATAATCCAACAAGCTCATATTTACCAAGAACCAGGGTAACAGCTAAAGCTTTAAAATGCCTATTTCAAAAGGACTCACAGACACAGAGGACATTTCGACAGTTGCCAGATTGGGATGAGTGGGTGGGAGGATGCGTGAAGAAGGTGAAGGGACTAAGAAGTGCAAACTTCTAGTTATAGAATAAGGAATACAGTCAATAATAGTGTAATAACTGTGTATGGTGTCAGATGAGCACTGGCTTTATAGGGGTGATCACTTTATAAGTTACATAGATATCTAACCACGAGATCGTACACCTAAAACTAATACAAATTTTATGTCAATTGTAATTTAAAAATAAAAAAATGAAATGCCCTCTTTGAAGTTGTTCACAAAGACTTACATCAGCTAGTTTTTATGCCTGGTTCATTACCACCATTTTTAATTTACTTTAAAATATACAAGCAGCTTTCTGAAGACAATGAGAAGAAGTGGTGATGTGGGAATAGTGCGTAAACTAGGGTTGGATATGGGGAAAGGTGAGCACACCGATTCCATACTCCTTAATTCTTTTCGTTTCAGACGTAAGATTATGTGGCCACATTTTCCTTAAGCTCAAACACAAACTGTTGCTGAAATTATAATATTTCAATACATTCTAGTACTCTATGAAACTTGTCTGATAAAACGTAATTCATTATTTAAGAGTTTGAACAAAATGCTACAGGATTTTATAGGAAGCAGTATTTTCATGCTGCAGAAACCAAAGAAAGTTTTATGAAGAAGATTATATTTTATCGAGAGCCTTGAAGCAGAAAGAATTTGGACATGCTGAACTGGGGAGCCATCCCAGGCAGAAGGAAGAGCCTGAGCAAAGGCAGGAGGCATCAGACAAATGTCTCCAAGGAACAGGAGGCAAAGCAGTCTAATTTGAGCCTACAGTGTGGGAGAAGAGCAGTCAATAATTAGAATCAGAGTCTTAAATGATAAAGAAATTCAATAAACAACAAGCTGGAATTTGAAGGCAGAGAATTAGGTTAAGTTTCAACTCTGCATTTACCAGCTCAATTAACCCTCACAATAACTCAGTGGCTTAGAGAATAATATTTCCATTGTTATAGAAGAGAAAACTGAAGTTCAGACTGGTAAAGAACTGGTGGGCATCACAGGTCTCTCGAAGGAAGAGACAAGCCTGAAAACTGACCCCACAGCTCATGCTCTTTCCGCTCTGTAATGTCCCTTGTTGCATTGTCGTCTTGGGTTTAGGAGCCTTTTCCTTTGTGGAGATGATGAGGATTTTGCCACACTGGCTTTGTCTTTGTTTCCTAAAAAACTAGCACAGTGCTTAGCATATAGTGTGTGACCAATAAATGTTAGCTGAATAAAAGAGTGAGTATCTAGCAAACCAGTTTCATGGCAGAACTGGAGCACAGGAGAGAGGCCCAGCCTGGAGATAAACAAATGTAGAAGTCACCTGGTGTAGATAAAAAATAGATGAGGTTGCAGGTATTTCTAATAAATTTAAAAGTATATAATGAGTACACTTACTTCTGGGTGAGCATAAGAACACCTTTTCTTCCCACTGCTATTGAATGGTAGCTATCCAGCCCAAAGGTGTGAGGATGGCTGCCCCCATGAAGCCACGAACAGTGTTAGCAAACACCTCTTGAAAGCGGATACTCAGGATAACAGAGAAATACAAACAGTTCCTCTTCTCATTCACAAAGGTAGTTCCAACATTGGGACTTGCGACATTTCGTTAGCATGAAATAATCTTCACAAATAACATTTTCCAATTTCTGAAAAATTACAAATGAGAATGTTGTAGAAAACAAGAGAAACACAATTTTGAAATTTCCGTAGAAAAAATACACTATGGTCTTGTGCTGTATTTTCTGCAGATGAGAGGAGCAATGACCTCTGGGAATCCATTTGGAGTTTAAAATTTGAGAGTATAATAGATGTACTAATGAGGGACATAGTTTTGCTTCAAGTAACAGAAATGTAGGAATGGCTAACAGTTTTTCAGAAAGACCTGAGCGAGGTCACAACCACCTTCTTCTGTCCTGATGATTACGATTCAGGAACCAGGGACCACAGGCAGCTGACCGGAAGACATCTATCACCTTGCACCAATTATTGGAGATTAGCAGAGACTCTGTGTTTGTTTGATTTAAACTTCATTCTGTTTTCTGGTGACAGGCATGAGGGATAATAGCTAAGGCAACTGAAATGCTCGGGCACTGAATTACAGTCATGAAAATAGAAACATGCATCTCTAACTCGATGCATTTGGTACCCCCCGCACCTCATTCCCCGCCTAAGCTACTCAGTGTAGATGGGATTTGAAAACAATAATCCTAAAGAATGATGGAGCAAATAAATTTACAAATTCAAAACACGTCAAACGATAGGGCTGCAAATGTTCACAAAACAGAATACTTAAATTTATAAATTACTCAAATCAGCATTTTAGAGTATTTATTATGTACAGGACACTGGAAAGTTACACAAGGGAGCAATCGTGAAGGCACATTTTGGAGGATGAAGCACATAATTGAAACAAACATACGTCAATAAGGTACAAGGTATGATAGAGATACAAGAACATTCCAGAGAGCACAAAGAAGAAAATACTTAAATCCTACAGGGCTAATAGGGTGGCCTTTTTTGAAGAAGGTGCATTGAAGCGGATCCTATAGACATGGAACTATTTCACTAAGTGTAAAACAGAGAACTAACTTTAAGCTGAGGGAATCAAATAAGTGAGGGCTCAGAAATTTTTTTTAAAAGTGTAAGATGCATGGGTTCCATGTGCTCAGTGCAGTGTAAGATACACCGAGTAATGGAAACGGGAATGGAATTGTGAAGGGCTTGAAGAGCTATGCTAAAAACATTTGCTATTTACTCTCTGGGCCAGCACTTTCCGATAGAACTTTATGTGATGGTAGAATTATTTATATCTGCACTATTGAACACTGTGGCCACTGGCCACAGATGGCTGTTTAGTACTTGGAATGTGACTAATTTAACTGAGAAACTGAAGTCTTAATTTTATTGTACTGAAGTTGTTATTAAATAATTAGTGTGTACAACTTAAATAATCTCATTGGATAGTGGATACCACATTGGAAAATGCACAAAGTGCTAACTGCTAACATTTTTGCATAAAAGAGTGACGTGATTGGTGAAATGCTTTAATATTAGTTTCCCTTTGCACAATCTCACATGTTAATTTATTGAGGGAAATGACCTCTTTAAATTAATCACTGCTCATGTACTCTCCACTAGATTTTTAGTTGTATGATTTAATCTAATTAGAAAAATAGTGTGACTGTTAATTGATTGTATACCAGAAAAACAATTAATAGAGAAAACATAACTAAATGGAACAGATTTAAAAAAAGATAACAGTAGCAGATGGTGAGTTCTTGTAAGTTTTAAAATTTTCCAGCACACGAACAAAAATGCCTTCTGACTGTGAAGAAACAACACGTTTCATTCCTCGGGTGGAGAGATTATATTTTACTCATCCTAAACTGATTAATGCATGTATTACTAATAGTTCATGAGACATAGTAAAAACACAAAAATAAGCAATGCAGACACTCAAAAGGCCATAATGTTTCTGATGCATATGTGTGATTTAGAAACATTAAGCCTTTAGGCTCGCAGAATTGCCATTTGCCAATAATGATAAAAAAGAATAATACAAACTCAAATATGTTATTTTCTACACAAACAAATTTTAAAAAATAAGTTGACATCATATGCTTGTTTTTCTCTGGGGCTTATAATGGACTAAAAAAAATCTTTTATTTCAAAGCATATTTCAAAACATTTATTTACATCAAGATAAAAATGCTCCTGTATGTATTTTAGCTGTAGCCTTTAAATGTAGAGGCTTCTTGGAGTTCGTGTTGCTTCCTTGTTTATATTTGTTATAGCCAAGTTAGGCTGCATGATAAAGACTAGATTTGATGGAACTACAGATTTTCGTTTGGTAGGTAAGATGTTTATTCAGATGAATGGACACAAATCCTAAAATATTAAATTCCAAGTATATTCCTGAAAGAAGGAGAAATTCCTCTCTTCTACTTGTACAAGAGGTTAACTTGTGCAACATGAGCTCAGATGGCTGCTATAAGCCAAAGGCTGTGGATGAAAAGGGAAATGTGGTCAGTAAGTAGTAGGGAGAACCTGCCCCGTGCCAGACCGCTGCAGAGCAAGCCAGAGTTCTTTTCTGTGTATCTGCCTTTGTCAGTTTGGAAGCTACTTGTGGCCAATTAGTTAATAGTTTCCTACTATCCTACAGCCGAAAAACATGAAATCATCCTTGATGTTTTCTATTCCTCTCGTATACCACATTCCAATCTGTCCAGAAATTCTGTTTGTTCCATCTCCCAAGTACACTTAACAATTTAGTTCTCATTGCCCCTCCTGACTTCACCCCTCTGAATCACATGACCTCCCAACTGCTTTCCCTGCATCTGCCTTTGTTCTCTTACTTCTTCCTAAATCATCAGATAGATGTTCTTCTACAATGTGAGTCAGATCATATTCGTCTTGGCTCAAAATCTTTCACTAATTTCTTGTTCCATTTAGAGTAAAAGTCCAAAAATTTGCCACCATTTACAAGGTCCAGTGTGATTTGGCCTCATGCCTCCTGCCTTTCTCCTCCTTCACCCTGCTCCAGCTGGGCCTTCTTGCTGTTGCCAGAACGTGTCAGGCACCCTCCCTGGGACATCTGAACTGGCTACTCCCCAAGGTATTGGCTAACTCCCCACCTCCTCAAAACTCTGCCGGAATGTAACCTCCGTGACACCTTCCCTCACCACTCTATTCAAAACTGTAACCAGCTTCTGCCCCTCCTTCCTCTCCTTTATCTTTTTACAGCATTTATCACTTCCTAATATATTATATACTTAATTGTGATATATTGCTTATTTTTCCCTCTCCTGTATGTACAGGGTGAGGCAAAAGTAGGTTTACAGTTGTGAGTATGCAAAACAGAGTTTTTTCTATTATCATTTATTGACTGTTGTTTTATTTTCCAAATGAACAACTGTAAACCTACTTTTACCCCAGCCTGTATGTTCCATGCGTGTTTTATTTGCCTGTGTGCCTTCCAGCCCAGCTGTGCCTTACAGCAGTGGCGCATAGTTAATTAATATTCCAGAAATAACTGACTAAATGAATCATCATAAAATACTATTTTCATTGCAATCTTTTTCATTCTCCCCTGAGGGCATGCTTACTGATTTTAGATTTTATTTATTTTTAGAGAGAGGGGAAGGTACAGAGAAAGAGGACGAGAAACATCGATGTCAGATAGAAACATCAATCGGTTGCCTCTCACACGCACCCTGACCAGGAATCCAACCTGCGACCCAGGCATGTGTCCTGACCAGGAATCGAATCAGCACCTTCCCAACCAACTGAGCCACACCAGTCAGGGCTGCTTATTGATTTTAGAGACGAGGGAAGCGAGGGAGGGAAAGAAGGAGAAAAACACCAATGTGAGAAAGAAACATTGATCAATTGCCTCTCTTACATGTCCCAACCTGGGGACCAAACCTGCAACCTAGGCATGTGCCCTGACCAGGAATCAAACCCACGGCCCTTTCAGTTTATGTGCTGATGCTCCAACCAACTGAGCCACACAGGCCAGGGATCACTGTAATTTGTGTAGCCTAATCATGTATTTATAAACTATTATATTTCGAGACATCACAGAGACATTGCTTGAACTAGATTTTCTCAGCACCTGAAGATACTCCCACATGGTAAATCAGAAATCCTTATAAATGGCATTAACTCTTTCAAGTCATCGCAGTATAATTTTTAAAACACCTCAACATGTTTGTTTTTTAAAATATTAGAAAGTTTACTTTCTCCTTCTAGGTTATCTTTTGAAACTTCTTTAGCTCAGTCCTAAGTACTGTGTAGATACAGTTATAGATTGTTTATTCCTGCATTCATGTGTATCTATTTCAGGCCGAGATTTGTCCAAAGCACTGGGAAAATGAAGATTTCTAGGATATAGTCCCTGCTTGTGAGGAGCTCACACCCTCACAGTGAGGGAGACCAAGCTGTAAATAAACTATTACATAAAAGCAAGAAACACGGTGTTTCGAGCAGCAATTTGATTCTAAGTACAATAATAAAGGCACAAGCAAAGGGCCATTGGTTGCAAATTCACTTCTGATCTGCTTACTAAATGATAAAATAGCAAGAAAGAGGACATGAAATTTATTTATTTTTCAATTTTTTCATTGTATTTTTTTCCATTAGGACATGGAATTTAAGAATGAGATAGTTTTGGGTTTGAATCCTATATTTCACCATCTTCTACTGTTTAATATATCTCTTTATTGAAGTATCACATACAGAAGTTGCACACCCTATTTGCACAGCTGAATGAGTTTTCACAAGATGGGATTACCCACGTAACTTGCACCCAAATCAAGGAACAGAACTTGAGCATTATCTCCAAAACCCTCCCGGAGCTTTCTCCCTGTCAATTCACCCCCCTGTAGGTAAACCACTTCCTTGATTTCTAACAGCATAGGTTTGTTTCGCCTGTTTGTGTACTTTATGTAAGTGAAGTCATATAGTTTATATCTTTTGTGTCTGGTGCTTCTTCAGTAGTGTGCTTGTGAGACCCATCCGTATTGTTAGATGTAGCCGAAGACTGTTAATTCTCCCTGCTTATACTGTTTCATTTTATGAACATCACACAATTTATGTGTTCTACTGTTGGTGAATGTTGGAGTTTTTAGATTGGGGCCATTTAGAATAGAATAGTGCTTCTATGAAGATTCTAATACATATCTTTTGGTGAATACATATATATATATATATATATATATATATATATATATATTCATCTTTAATAGTGATTTCCAGTTTTTCAAAGTGGTTACGCAAGTTTACATTTCCCCAGCAGTATATGTGAGTTCTCGTTATTCCACAGCCTCATTAACATTGGTATTTCCTGGGGGTTTTTTCAGATTAATTAATCATTTTGGTATAGTGGTATCACATTGTTTATTTTACATTGTCTTGATAACTAGTGAAATTATTACCTTTTACATATTTATTGGCCATTTGAGTTTGTGAAATGTTTGCTTAAATCCTTCATCGGTTTTTCTATTAGGTTATCTTTTTCTTATTGATTTGTGGGAGTTGTTTATATATTCAAGTCCTTTATTGGATATACGGATGGCAAATACTTCCTGCTACTCAGTAGAGTGCCTTTTCATTTTCTTTACAGTATACCTTCTGAGGAACAGAAGCTCTTACTCTTAATGTAGTCTGATTTTCGTGTATATATTTCAGTCAATTATTACTGGTGTGATCTGTGACTAAGTTTCATTTTCTCCTTATCTACAAGTGGGAAATAATGCCTAGTGCAAGTTATTGTGTGAATTAAATGAGACAATGTGGCAAAGCGCTTCACACATCAGGCGTCGCAGTGCGGCAGACGCTGCACTGGGCACAGTGGCAGACAGAGATAACATCCTACTAAAAGGTGCTGATGACTATTCTAAAAGGCACAATAAGGCAAATGCTATAATAGACTCAAAAACAAAAGCACGATCACGGGAGAGCAGAATAAGAATAAATAATGGAAGAAAAAAGATAAAGTAAAGGACTCCAGTTAGAAGGGAAATGACAGAAGATAGGACTTAGCAAGGTAGATAAGCATTAAGGTATGATGGAATTTTTTAATATGTAATTTTAATTTAGTAAGGTAAAAATAAGAATAAAGAATATAATTCCTCGTTAGTAAGAGTGTAGTAAAACTGAAACTCTCAACCCCTCAAAATTTTGCTTATGGAACTATTAATGGATTAGACCCTTCTGGAATATTGGTAAATAAATCAAGAACCATAAAATGCATTTTCCACTGTATCCAGTAAACTACTTTTGGAAATTTTTCTGAATAATAATATATAATGTAAAAAAATATTCACAGAGTTCTTCATACCAGAATTGCTTACAGTGGCATAATAGTGGACACAACCAAAATGTGCAGCCATAGGAGAAAATGGTTCAGTCGCTACGTCAAAGCTTCTCAGTGAATTCTCACAAAGCCATTTTAAAAAGTGGCTATATAGAGCAGTGGTCCCCAACCTTTTTGGACCCAGGGACTAGAAGACACTTTTTCCATGGACCAGGGTGGGGAGGGGGGATGGTATCAGGATGATTCAAGCATATTAAACAACAACTCACCATAATGCAGAATCAGTGGGAGCCAGCGATGTTTGTTTTTTACTCATTCAGGCTAGGGTTAGCATGTGGGCTTGCCAAAACTGTGACTGAGACAAGTGCACAGTGTGGGAAAGAGGCGTGCAGATAAGTGGTAAATAAAATAACGGGCAGGCTACAGGCAGACTAAAATAAGTATCAGATTCTGACTTAAAGCCTAACTATATTGAACCAGCTGTACAATTGAAGTACATCACTCACTTGCCACTATAAAGTCTTCCACCAGATGCAGCTTAATTGTCACTTGCCACTCACTGATAGGGTTTTGAAATGAGTCTGCAAGCAATTGATTTACTATGGCCTCTGTGCAGACAAACCTCTCTGCTAATGATATTCTGTATTTGCAGCTGCTCCCCGGTGCTAGCATCACTGCCTCAGCTCCACCTCAGGTCATCAGGCATTAGATTTTCATAAGGAGCATGCAACCTAGATCCCTCACAAACGTAGTTCACAGTACGGTCTGTGCTCCTAGGAGGATCTAATGCCACCACTGATCTGACAGGAGGCAGAGCGCAGGCAGTAATGCAAGCGATGGGGAGTGGCTGGCTGTAAATACAGGTGAAGCTTTGCTCATCTCCTGCCACTCACCACCTGCTGTACAGCACAGTTCAGCACAGCAGGAGGTTGGGGTTGGGGACCCCTAATGTAGAGCATGGAAATGTGTGTGGTTGTATGTGTGACAATGTTTCTCAAAAGCCATGTATCTGGGGCATGAGGGTGGGGACTGGCAGGAAGAATAGCTAATAACTGAATAATTTTTTGGAGGTTAGTGAAGAAACATTGAAAGAAAGTCTATTTTTAAAATTTTCTAAATGGTTTTTACCATAAACGTATTTATATGCGTCATGTACCTTTGTGTCTGCACCATAACAAACTTTCTCCACATATCTGCTTCTATCATATTATTAAAACATTATTACATTTATCTGTACTTAGTTATTGCAAGTCCATCTCTTCCTACTAGAGCGTGAACCCCTTGAATTTTGTTGTTTGTATTCCCAACTCCAGACACAGGCCCAAGACCTAAAAGGTTATTTAGTAGTTGTTTGATTAATGAATGCACTAATTAATAAGTAGATAAATAAATAAATGGTATTTTCCAAATCTTAGCTATTTTTAGTGTATATTATTACATACTTGGAAATTTTCCTAATGCTTTCAGACATTAGGAGAGAGTTTAAAATCTTACAGCTCCATCTAACTCAAGAATTCCTAGAGGTCTTTGACATCCAGAATCCAAGCTCAGCCACTCAGCCAGTGTGGGGAAGTGGAGCACAGGGAACCTCTGCTTGGGCTACAGAGTTGTGTTATACACCATTATTTCAGCCTGCATTTAGCCCAGATTTCACAGACCAGAGTGTACACTCCACACAAACAAAAAATTAAAAGCCTCGGAAAGACCTTCTAAAAAGAATACATGTAAAGAAGGGGCATATTTATCAGGACAATATACATACCTATGGAAGGTCTTATATATTTTGTTTTCTTCTGGGTAAACAAAATATTTTCAAATTGCCCAGGACATGCAAATGACCTAGTAGGTTTTCCCTACTATAATTAATGAGGGAAATAGAATAATCAGGAGGGCAATATTGGGTTTTTGTGCTGAATGAGAAAAAGTCAACTCTCAAGAATTCAATAAGTAGGAATGTTGTGTTGTCTATTCATCCTCTGAACCAAGCAAAAACTTTCAAACAGAAAAAGACCTTGAACAGTTAGAAAATCTACTGAGATAAACTTGTTTTTATACATGGTTTGTTGTGCTTGTGTTTTAAATAACACAACCCAAGCACAAAATGACATCTGTTGAAAAAAAGAAGGAAATAGAAAAGTAAGAATAGAAGAAGCTTAGAAAACACTGAAAGGTACAAAGATAATATTCTCACAGGACTTTGTAAACTTGAAGCACATTATGATGATGATGTCCTAAGAGAGGGGGATGCACAGGGTTTTGCAGGTGGGCTGACACTATCAGTATTACCCTGAAATTAGACTCTCTGAGTCTGAGTTATTTCATTTATATAATGAGAATGATACATACCTTACAGACTGATTGAGAATTACATATGACATGAGTTTATAAATATGTAATATATTTTATAAAGTGTTTATCACAGTGCTGACTCACAACAAACACTCAATATATTTTTACCTTGTATAAAGGCCAAAGCTGTCACCACACCATTACCATCAACAGCACTAGTACCTACACCTGATCCCGCTGGGCTCCTCTCCTGGGGGAAGGAATTGCAACATGAGAAGCATTTGCACTCTTGCTAAAAGTTCCTATAGCGAAACTGGCCCCAGTTAAATTACAGATACCATAAATATCTGTTAGGAGTAGATGAGGGTATAAGCATAGGATCCAGCCATCTGGGGGGTTTGGGAAGTGCTGTCCTGGGTATAGAGCCCTTGAGCCTTCTCTGTGTGGATGGAGCATGATCCTTACCCATAGACACTAGATTAATTGGGACAGAGCAGGTTAGGCCCTTTGCTGAGACACACATAGCTGGTATACCAGCAGCAAGTCCTCTTTAGGACTCATCAAGAGAAACATTCCCACCGAGAGCCTCCTCCTCAAGGATGTCTGGACCTTCGTAAAGTTCTAGTTATTGTCCCAATGGTTATCCCCATTCCCACTTCCTCTGCCACTGTCAGCAGACAAATCTGAACCCTGCCTCTGCTTCAGATCAACAATTAAGTCTGTTTGATTTTTATCATAGATTAATCTCTATCTGATATGTTCTGATCTCTTGGGGGTATTTTTAATTGTTTACTTGCCTTTCACTTATCTCTGATGTTGTTTATGCATTTTTGTTTGCTCATTGTCAGTTTGCACTTGTCACGTGCACTCTCCAGTAGAACAGAAGTTCCTTGCCAGCAGGGATCCTGTCTGTCTGACTCACTGCTGTCTCTCAGAACCCACACGCTCTCCCAACATGGGGGCAGAAGAGATTCTATGTGGAGACACCAGACATGAAGCAGTCATCTTGATTGGTTAGCACTTGCAGGAATGCATCCCCACGTAAACAAAGGGCAAAGGGCCATGCTCCCTCTACACACGCATCCTTAGAAGTTCCTATCAGGGAATAGTAGGCCAGCTCTCCCCTGGCAAGGGTATATTTGTTGTTCCTTGTCCTTTCTCTTTCCTCTCTTGTGAGTATCACGTATCCTTTCTCTACCAGGCCACCACTCCCTCTGCAAAAGTAATTATGAATGTCTCGCCTCTTTTGTACATCTGAAACACACCAAAAAGTACTGATTGTCAGTACATAAGGCTACCTGAAAACCCGCCATATCTCCAGTCACTACGTTTTTCAGGCTACCTGGAATATTTAGTGCAATGCAGTCCTTCTCATCTACTTCCTTTATACAAGCAAGTTGCCATGCTTGCTTGACTACACTAACGCGCACTTAGAATCACATATCCATTCAGGATACATTCCTCCCCAGCAGGAAGGAGGTGAGCTGAGCTCTACCAGGTTCTTTTCTGTAAAGGATGACCTTGGAAGGTCAAGCAGAAAGTGGCCTCTTCAGTCTTAAGTGCTCCACATCAGCTGTGCCTGTTCACAAAGTAAGCCTTCATGCCACAGACACTGGTACTTTTCAAGTACAGTTACATAGGGAAGAGACAATGCTTTCGCTACTTACCATAAACAGAGAAATGGAAGTTGGGACTGTAAGTGCTGTGGCATATTCTGAGGGCAGAGACCCATTTCCCTGGAACTGGAGCACCTACCTCATTTAAGACTACCACAGGCCACATGGTTTCACAAGTGCTCAGAAAAACTTCGTTTCCTTTACAAAACTCAATTAATTCTTGACTTTCCTCCCTCCAGTAAAACAGAACCACAGCTATAGTGGAGGCTTGAGAAGCAGATGTTTGCACAAGGAGAAACGGAATCAAGAAAATATCGGCAAAGTGAACTTGAAATGGACATTTGGACACTGATTTTTGGAAACGGTTTGTCTGCATCTTGGACCCCAGATGTCCGTTCCTATCAGTCTCCTTTTCTCTCACCTGCCCTCCCAAAGAGTCGGGCATTGCACACAGATAAAGACCATATCCTCAGGGTGGCATGGACCATCTTTCAAACAGTCAATGCAAAGATATCTTAATGGAGGAAATGAGGCATCCTGGGAGGTAAGGGGGAGATGCCTATACCTTGATAACGGTATGTAATAAGAAGTTCCTTTACCTACATTGCTGCCTTATGCTCCCACCCATCCTCACCCTGGGATGCTCTGATGGCCGACCCCTCAGTCGAATCAATGATGCCACCCACCCCACCTACCAGTCACATTTCCAATTTCAGCGGTCTCCAGCTCTCCACCGTCAGTCCACTTTGATCCTCTACCTTGTCTATGGAGATAATTTACTAGTTGTCTCCTTACTAATCCTTCTGTTCATGAAGATTTCAGGCTACTCTAAGCCCTTATACTGAAATCTGTAAGGATTTGTGACACCAACAAGTAAAAAAAATTCGAAACCAGTTGGCAAAACTTTCCTGAAGGATAGAAATACTCAAGATCTAAAACTTATCGTAAGGATATGGATTCCACACCTCGATTTCCCCCTTTCCGCCTTATCCCCCGCTTCCTATTATGAAAGATCGTGATCTTAGGAATAAATAGTAAATTATGTGACAGTTAGGTTTCTTCCCGGGAGTTCCTTAGGGACGCATGAGTAACTGTGGGGGTGTGGGTGAGACGGGCGGAGGTGTGTGTGGAGACGAAGGTACAGAGGAAAGGTCTCAGGTTCCTAGAGCCCCCGACTCTTCCTTTGGTCACCTGGTCCCAGGCTGCCGCGACCCCGGGACGGCCTGGAGGGGTGTGACTCGGGGCCCGCGGCGTGCGCCGGTGCCCACCCCCGCAGCCCGCGCCCGCCCGCGCCGCGTGGCTGACCGCAGCGGCAGACTGGGCTCCGAAAGGCGCAGAGCGCCGCGCGCTGACCGGGAGAGGCGGGCGGGCTGCCGCCGTGCGTCCGCCACTCTGTCCTCCCTCCTCCACTCCTTCCGCCCCTCCCCTGGCCGCCGCGCTGTGTGAGTCCGGGAAACCGCCACTCCACGCCCGCAGCCCGGGTGCGGGGCCAGAACCGAGGCGGGGGCGGAGGGAGCGCAGAGTCCACAGCTCTCGTGGAGAGGCGGAGGGGCCCTGGGCTGGAAGGGCCGGGCTGCGCGTGTGTTTGCGCGTGAGAACGAGGCTGCACCGGGCTCAGCGCAAACCCGGCCACCGTCAGCGCGGAGCCCGCCAGCCCCAGCCCAGGTAGCCGCAGCCTGAAGCCTCCCCGCCGGCGCCCAAGGCACGCGCGGCAGAGCCATGAACACCAACGATGCCAAGGAATATCTGGCCCGTAGGGAAATCCCTCTGCTTTTCGAGGTAAGGGGCTAGGACTGGCAGGGGGACGGAGGATGGGGAGGATCGGCGTGTGTGTCGCGGAGGTTCGGCGTGAGGAAGCCGCACCCCGTCCCACCTCGCCGACGCGGGGCTTGGAAGTGAAGGGACTGGCAAGAAGCGCGCCCCCCACTCGCCCGGGGGGTAGCCGCCTTTCCTGGGAGTTGCCAGGGTTTCCTTGTGCTTTGGCTGGGCTCAGAAGCCCGCATCTCCCAGACCAAGTTTCAGTCTGCCAGCGGGTTGGGAAGCAGGCTGCACCGCTCAGAGGCGGACACTCTGGGTGGGCTACCGGCGGCGGCCGGCAGTGCCCTCTGGAGGTGAGGGCCAGGCCAGGTGGGGACGCTGGCGCCCAGCAGCGAGCCAGGTCTCGAAACTGCGGCGTACGGAGCCCTAACCCCTGCGCGCGCCGAGGGTCGGGGTCCCCACGGTGAAGTGCACGAGTGGACGAGAGCAGCTCTCGCCGGGGACAGCTCGGAGGAGAGGGATGAAGATGCAAAAACAAACCCATCTAGTGCCGCGCTACCTCCAGGGTGGCCGGCAGCCAGCGCTGCTCTGCGCTTTCGGTGAATGAACTCCTGAGCACGTTTTTCCGTCTGCTTGGAAGGGACTGTTCTCTGCGTCGCCTCCCCGGCCACAGCTTTCGCCAGCCCTCTCCAACTCCTCGGAGAATGCGGGTCAGAGAGGGACGGCGAGGCGGGCGTGTCTCCTGTTGCTGTGTCTTCAGTCCGCATCACAGCAGCATCTGCACTAGGGCCCGGGAGGCGGCGGGGGCGGGGACACTTGGAGAATGTGGAAGAGGAGCCTGGAGGAGCTATAGGAACCTTGGTTAGTTCTAAACCACCGTCTCTGTCGCGGATTGTTTTGCTTCCTTTTCTTTCTCTCCATATTTGAATTTTAAAATTTTGCTTGGGTTAAAAAAAAAAAAAAAAAAAGGAAGAAGAAAAAGAATGGAACTGAGCCAAGCTTCATAGCGCGAGTCCTGAAAGGAGAAATCCATTCACGGCAAACCTTGCCCCACCCCACCCCCATTTCTGAATGATAACTACACACCGATATAGTTAATTAAAGGTCCTGAGTTCCCCTTTTTGCTCTTTGGAGGGGTTTCTTCTGTTAAAAGAAAAATTTTAAAGGCCACTTGGAAAAATAATTTTGATTCTGTTTTCCAAATTATTTAAAAAATAGGCCACCATAATCACAGATCTTCATTTTTTGTTCACCTCTGCAAGCCACGGTTTTTAGGTCCATCTGAAGGGTAGATTTCCAGGTAAACCGCCCGCTTAACACAAGCCTGGTATGTGAAGCTCAAAACCTAGCAAGTGTGGTGCTCGTGCTTGAGAATAACCGGAAGGTGTTGTGTAAGGACAGGTCTTGGGGATTTGGAGGCTTCTGGTTAAGAATTTTATTTTTTCTTTTCAAAAAGTAAATAATAGAAAACAAGACTTGAAGGTATTTGTCATAAATACTACTACGGAGATCAATTTCCTTCCAACACTTCTAAAAGAATAACTAGAAACATCTGCAAGAGACTCACCTGATTGTAAAGTGCTCTTTACAAGTAAATGTGGGTATTGTTTTTCCTCCTTGGTGGAAGGTAACCACAGAGAATTTTGATAGTTTGTTCATGTAAATCTACATTTCGCATACAAATAAGTAATGGCAGGGTTTTGGTTTTCAGGTGCTAAGCTTTCCTTTCCTTGTCTTTTCTGTATATGAATGAGACATTCTAAAGTAGTTCGCACTGAGAAAAAAGGAAGTAAGCTCACTTAGGAGAAATGCAGTAATACAGTGTACTTACATGCAGCCCTGGACAATGGAAGATGGAAGACTGCTGGTGACCTCCAAAGGCAGGCAGCAAAGAGAATCTGTGTGGTGCACGGCAGTGACAGCAGTAAAACCTGGCCCTTCTCCATGTGATGGGTGTAGACAGCCAAACCACAGGCGTTAAGTTTCCAAAAATGGATTTTCTCTCTTAAAAACTACAGTGTACCCCTGGCTGGTGTGGTTCAGTGGATTGAGCTCTGGCCTGCGAACCAAAGGGTCACAGGTTCAATTCCCAGTCAGGGCGTAGGCCTGGGTTGTAGGCCAGGTCCCTAGTAGGGGGCGCTCTAGAGGCAACCACACATTAATGTTTCCCTCTCTCCGTCCCTTCCCCCCCTCTGAAAATAAATAAATAAAATGTTTAAAAATACTACAGTATAGGTATACAGAGTTTTTAAGTATCAATTTTAACAATTAGGTATCTATCAAACAATTAACTCAAAGAGACTGAGCAATAATGTTTGCTGGTTATCTTGGACCTGTCATGGTGGCTGGCTACTAAAAGAAAGGATTTAAATTATCCATGAAGGAGTAGAATGCATCCTCCCCATTGTAAAATCAATACCTGTGGGGAACCAGTTTTGTTTAAAGAGGCTGGAAATGTATATTTCCCAGTAAAAACAACAACAACAATAAAACTTTATTGAGTAAATTTACCTATTTTAGGCCATAATAAGGATAAAAAAATGAAAGACCAAATCTCAAATGATTCATATTGTAGTTGGATTATGCATGGTGCACAGATAATCTGGCATTTTCTTTTCATCCCATATCATATTTTTGCAAGATATAGAGAAAGGAGTATATGGGTTTTTGAATCAGAAACATTGAGTTGGAACCCTGGGCCTCTGAGTTTCTAGGGGAAGAACCTTGATCACTTACCTTTCTGAATCATGATTTCCTAATCTATAAAATAGGGATAATAATGCTGCATAGGGTTGAGAGTGCTTTGGGTAAGCTAATGCACACAGAAACACAGAGTGAGCACTGCCTGAGAATTCACTATGTTAACAGAGGAATGCGAGAATCTAAATACAGTGTGTATGTGTGCATGTGTGTGTAAAGCGGATTTTAACACACAGACTGGAGGTGGATGCCCAAGTTAGTTTTTTCCCTCCATCTGCCATTGAACTGTTTTGATTGAATACTATTGCCCACACTATTTAGGATTTCAGAGAACAAATGTACCTAGTAAGAATTGCCTACCATTTTGAGCAAATTGCACTCGAATAATTTGAAAGTAAAATACTGTATTTAGGAAAGGTGTCAGCTTTTCAAAGTGTGTTATGTTTTGTGCCATTAATGTACATTGGTGATAATAATCTCAAATTCTTTTTCCGTGAAGTACTCTAAAGGAAAATATTTTGCACCAGTCCAGTTCCCAGGAGTCAGCATTTCCAAATTTGTAGCATTTTTAGAAACTAGTACATGTGATACATCAGACACCAGGAACAGAAAAAGCAATACAGGACCTTGCTTTTTCTCTCCTCTCTGTAACCTCAGCGGACATTATATATCAACATTTTTTGTGAGCCTCGGACTTTATGTTTTGAATGATATGTTTTTCCTAATTTGAAAACTGTCCACTATCCACCTACTACGTGCCAGGGAAAGAGTCAGAGGTTGGAGATTGAAAAATAAATAAGACCCACACTTACAGATTTATAGTTTAAATGAGGGGACTGACATGTCAACCAATGATTTCAGTATAAATGACAGGTAAGTTTTTTTTCTGGGTACCATGTGAATGCAGAAGAAGAACTCCACAAGCCAACCTGAGGACTCAGGGGATATTTCTTTAAAATGACAATAATATTAACTAAAACAGCATTTATTGAGCACTTCGTATGGGCCAAGCGCTTAATATGTATTTTACAAATATTACGTGTTTACTCCTTAAAAACCCTCTGAGGTAGGTATTACTTCCATTCAACACAGGAAGAAACTGAGGCTTAGAGACTTCAAGGATGGATAGGAATGAGCTCAGTAATGACCGGCGCATTTTACACCCTGCACTTCACCTCACGTTGATAGAACTGGTCCATTTTAAACAATTCAGTTACCCACATTGTTTAAAAAGCAAAAATGCTGAGCTGAAAACTAATCGGTTAAAAATGTGAGGGGTTATCTTAATAAATCAGATCATAATTTCAACTCTACTTGTTAAAAAGACAAATGCAAAGAACAAAAACAACTGAGAATTTAGAGAAGGGACATACAATATTTTAACAGAGGTGGTTTTAAAACCTGCGCGGGCACCTTTTGTTTTGTTTCAGAGCCTTTTGAATGGACTGATGTGTTCCAAGCCCGAAGACCCAGTAGAGTACTTGGAAAGTTGTTTACAGAAAGTAAAGGAACTAGGCGGCTGTGACAAGGTGAAATGGGATACATTTGTCAGCCCTGAAAAGAAGACCTTACCTCCTCTCAATGGAGGACAGTCACGGAGATCCTTTCTAAGAAGTGGTAATGTATATGCAGAATAATCGTTCATAGTTATAGCAGTTCTCCTTAAAACATACCATACAGACTGTAGGCAATGATTTCATTCATTAGGTTTCTAAACTCCTGGAAGGATATTTGGCCCAGGGACATGATTCATCTCTCTCTGCTACTAATTCTAATCACCTCTATGGTTAGACAAACACAATTACATACTATCGTCCAGCAATTCACTATAAATGAAATTTTACATCACTGACTTCATTTTTTTGTGAAATGAATTGCACTTGCAAACTATGAATAGTTCTTAAAATTGCAAATAAGACATTTGCAAATAAATGAGTAGATGACAGACAAAATTGATAGTTATTGCTAGCTAGGAAGAGATTTTATTATTAATATGGTTCTAAATTCAGAGTTGATATTAATGCATCTGCATAAATGCATGTGAAGTTTATACTGGTTAATTCAACAAGGATTTATTCAGCAGCTACTGAATGCAATACGTTAGATTAGAGACTTGGGTGCTATAAAAGAAGTAGAAGACATGAACACGTTTAACAATTTTAGGAGTAGTGGGAAACTAAGAACTAGAATTCCTTAGAGGAGATTCATGGTATTCTGATAGCTTTCTGAAATATGTGCTTATCAAAATTAGTGGTTCAGCATCAACCAACCAGCCTTTCAGGCTCTGGATAAAATTGTGAAGTATAATATTACGTGCAAAATGGAATCAGTTCTAGGTAGGGGAAACTAAATCAATTCTTTCCCACTATATTTTCCAAATTTAAACCATCCTCAAAAATTGTATCATGAAAAGTTCCAGCTATAAACACAGAATTTGAAGTGGAGATCATTCTACTTGCTGGAAGTACAAGGGGAAATAAATCTTAGTTTATCTTATTTAGTCATGACCCACTTAGATTTTATCTGAACGCTGTGTGGGAAAAAGTCAAATAAATGTGTTAATTTTTAAGAAACACAAGCAGAGAGGGAAAGCAGAAACAACATTTGCTTGGAAAAATCTCCAGAGTGGGGAAGGTTCCTTCCCTGTCCGTGCAGGAGTCATCACTAGGTGATTTGGGATTGGGTGCTCAAGGGGGCACCTTTAGCCAATCACTGCTGTGCCATACCACCTAGTACATTACTGCCTGAGTGAACAGGATGTTTTCATGGGTCTGAAGCGTTCATACACATTTCCAAAATGGCTAACTTACTTCCTAGGGTGTGGTCATACTGTTAGAATCTGTCTCAGTGTTAAATACATGCCCCATGCCCTAGTTAAATCAACTGAGACAAATAAGGTTAACTGCTTTCTAAACCTTAAGCACTAACAAACCTCAGGTGTTAGTGGATTTAGTCTAAGAAATTTTTATGTTTTTAAATTTAAATCTAAAAGGATATGACATTGCCTTAGTTGAAAAGCCACTATCAGACTGTTATATAAAGTGACAGTTTTGCAACACAATGAAATCGATCTCTATTTTATACTGTTACTTGGCTTGATTATGCACAGAAGCCAGGCAGGCCAGTGTGCGACAAACAGTGGTGTGAACTGTGGTCAAACCAGGGGGCAGAACTGGAGAGAACAATCATTGACTAAAGGCAAGAACAAATTTTGGAACAATGTTAAGCTGGACAAAACACATCTAGGGGGCTCTATTGGGCCCACAGGTGATCAGCTTTTAACTCCTGACCTGGCAGGAGAAGCTAAAACATGAATAGAAAATGTAGGTTTAACTTTCATTCGAATTAAAATTGCTTATAAATTTTACTCTCCATACCTGTTAATACTTCACCAGAATCCCCACTAGAGACCTTTAATTAGTCGTCATATAGAAGCTTCCTATGTACCATGGGGACAAGAAGTTATATCACACTGTCCTTTTTTTAGAATATATGCTAAAAGACAGACAATGATTTGTCCTGTAATAATAAAATTTTATTTAATGAAGTGCTTTACACATTTTTGCTTTGAAGCTTTGAGCTATAATTTAGGGAATAGGTTTTAAATTCAACAAAATTGTTAACCTTATAGTAATTTAAAGCATTATGGTTATTTCTAGGAATACAAAGTGATTCGTGCATTCTTGGTAAAACATTGATACAGCTATGCCGATATGTAGTTGTAATGAAAAAATATTCAATGAAGTAAACATTTTAATCATTTAAGGCCCAGGGGTGTCCAACCTGCTGCCCACAGGCCACATGCGGCCTAGCATGGGTATGAATGCGGCCCAACACAAAATCATAAATTGATTTAAAACCTTTTTTTTGCTCATCAGCTTCTGTTAGTGTTTATGTATTTAATGTGTGGCCCAAGACAACTCTTCTTATTCCAGTGTAGCCCAGAGACACCAAAAGGTTGGACACCCCTGAAAACAAATTACTTTTCTAAGTAAAAACATGATAAAAAGCAAGGATAAATTTGGCTGACAGTTCTTTAAAACACTTTACTATAAATATGAGATGAGCATCTACTTTTTTGCTATATGTGTACAATTTAACAAATAATTGCTTGTGGATAAGAGTTCTAGTCCCCTCTTTTCAAACATAGATAGAGCTTCTCTTCTGGACTTGTTGTCATCTTGTACTCAACATATCCAAAACCAAACATACAAACATACCATATTGCTTCAAAACCAACACTCCCTTCTCCTTTTCCTATTTCCATGAAGTCAGTGAGTCGGTTGAGCAATAAGATAACCATTTATTGCATGCTTTGTGTCAGACACTCTTTTAGGACTGCGCATGTATGCACCAAGAAAGAACAAACATGGCACCTTCCCCCTTGGAGTTTACAGTCTAGCAATGAAGTCAGGCATTAAAAATAGAATTAGAAGCACAATAGGTGCTACAAGAAATGTCATATGTTGTAGAACTAACCATATCAACAGGAGGGTGATTCCACTCTAGGCTGGGGTTCAGGACAGACATCCTGGAAGAAGTGACATGCTGATAGAGACAGTAAGCCAAGTGGGTGTTAGCTAGACAAGGATGGATGAGATTGAAGTATACTAGGGAACAGACAAAGAAGTTCCTGGTGCAGAGAAGAGGCTATGATGCAGACAGGAAGGAGAGAAGCTCAGTATTTGTGGAACAGGGAAGAGAGGGCAGAAACGTAGTGTATGAAGTGCAATGTGTTCCTTACTCTTTTAGACTTGAAACATGGCAATTGGTTCTGAACTGTCACTTCCTTTCATTTCTCTTCTCCCAATTCTAACCATGCCCTTTGCATCCAGCCATTCACTTCATTTCCTGTACTACCCCTCTAATCTAATCCCTAACTTCTTACGTGTGGATTACTGTAACAACCTCTTAGATGCTATTATTTCTGCTACTAGTCTTTCCTTACTCAAATCCATTCTAACCACAACTAGAGTAATCTTCCTTTAAAAATTTCATATTTCATCGTATCACTTTTCTACACCCTCTCCCAAATCCCTCCACTGGCTTTCTACCAGATTAAAGCTAAACACCTTTACTCTGGTATTCAAAGCCCTCCACATTTTAGCAACACTCTACCTACCCACCCTCTGGTTTTTCCCCACGGGAAACCATCTATTTCAACAAGCCTGTTCTCTTTGTTATTAATTCAACAAATGTTGGACACTGATGTTGTGCTAAACACAGTTCTAGATCCCAGGGATACAGAGCTCCAGCTAGGTAAGGACCCTGCTGTCCTGGAACATACATTCCAGTGGGAGAAGACAAACAATAAATGAGTAAGAGACCTCTCAGATGGAGAAGTGGTAGGTGCGGTGTGGAGCATAATTAGTGATGTCCTCAAAATTACTTGGGTGGCCTACCTAGATTAAAATGTCACTAAAGTCCTCTTTATAGGAGGTGACATTTAAGCTGAGATTTGAATGGCAAGAATAAATAAGCCATGGGACCAACAGAGAAAGAACATTTTAGGCAATGAATTGTGGGGACAAGTGTGAGAGCAAGCAGACATGCAAGAGTCTATTATTGTAGTTCAGGTAAATGATGGTGGCTGGGGGAAGGGTTGTGGTAGTGGATGTGGATTTGGGGTGTGTTTTGGAGCTAAACTCAATGGGAGTATTCTTTGGGTAGGATTGCATCCCAGATAGTGGAGGAATAAGTGGAAGCTACACTAACCTCCTCCCAAGACCACCTGGATTTACAACTAAATTGTAGAGAAATCATCCAGAATAACCAACTTAACACTAGCTGGAGAGAAGCCTTAAAACCGTGGACAGACAGAAGAAACCACTTCACCACAACATGACTGGTAGGAAGTGCAGAGGAGATGTGAGAGGGCTGTCTGGGCTCCCATGGGCAGCAGCTGAAGTGCTGGAGGGATATTTTAGTGGTCATGGGGTTCCCCCTGAGAAGTGTGGTCTAAAGATGGTCTAAAAGATGCAGGGAATAAGAAGCATAATTGGTAGGTACAAAATAGACAGGGGGATGTGAAGAATAGTATAGGAAACAGAGAAGCCAAAGAACTTACAAGTATGACCCATGGCCATGAACTAAGGGGTGCATTGCTGAAGCAAAGGAGTTACTGGGCAGAGGGAAGCAAAGGGGAAAAATTGGGACAACTGTAATAGCATAATCAAAAATATATACTTTATAAAAAGAAGAAGAAACTCAAATAAATGATCTAACTTCACACTTCAAGGAACTTGAAAAAGAAAAACAAAGCCCAAAGTGAGTAGAAGGAAGGAAATAGTAAAGATTAGAGCAGAAATAAATGAAACAGAGCCTAAAAAAAAAAATACAAAAAATCAATGAATCCAAGAGCTGGTTTTTTGTAAAGATAAACAAAATTGACACACATTTAACCACACCCATGAAGAAAAAAAGAGAAAGGACCCAAATAAATATCAGAAATGAAACAGGAGATATAACAACTTACACCAAAGACAAAATGTTGTAAGAAAATGTTATGAATAACTATATGCCAGCAAACTAGACAACCTGGAAAAGATGGATAAATTCCTAGAAACATACAATCTTCCAAACTAAATCAGGAAGAATCAGAGAATCTGAATAGACAGATTACAACTCATGAAATTCAGTAATCAAAAAACTCCCAACAAACAAATGCCCAGAACCAGATGGCTTCACAGGTGAATTTTACCAAACATTCCGAGAAGAAGTAAAACCTCTCATTCTCAAACTATTTCATAAAGTTCAAGAAGAGGGAAGGCTCCCAAACTCATGAGGCGAGCATTATCCTAACTCCAAAACCATATAAAGACACTACAAAGAAAGTTATAGGACAATATCCCTGATGAACATAGATACTAAAATCCTCAACATATATTAGCAAACCGAATACAGCAATGCATCAAAAAGATCATACAACATGATTAAGTGGGATTTATTACGGGAATGCAAGTTTGGTACATTTGTAAATCAATAAATATTCACCACGTAAAATGAAGTATAAAAACCATATGATCATATCAATAGATGTAGAAAAAGCTTTTGATAAAATCTAGCACCCATTTATCATCAAAGCTCTCAGCAAAGTGGGAATAGAGGGAACACACTTAAACATAACAAAGGCCATATATGACAAAGCCACTGCCAGCATCATACTCAATCGGCAAAAACTACAAGCATTCCCCTTAAGATCTGGAAGAAGACAGGGATGTCTGCTTTCACCTCTCTTATTCAGCATAGTACTGGAAGTCCTAGCCACAGCAATCAGGCAAGAAGAAGAAATAAAAGGCATCCAAATTGGAAAGGAAGACATAAAACTCTTTATTTGCAGATGACATGATACTTACATAGAAACCCCAAAGATTCTGCAGGGAACCAGTTTGTTTTAAATCTGGCAAATGTGACTCAGCTCTGTATGGAAAACTTACAGAAGCGAAGTGGTGGGCAAGAGCCCGACCCTCAAACCGGGTTTTCCCATAGGAATCAGGCCTAGAAAATGCATTCACAGTGTTATGGCTCGCTCTTGCTAAAACTCCCTCACCCTGGTCTAAAACCGTAGATGTTTAGTGCCTATCGTCAAGGTAATTTCCAAAGCCTGTGTGAATTTTCCCAAGAACAGAGCTAATCATCTCACCACCTTTTCCTTCTGCATTTGTTATTTTCATTTCTTTGATTGTACCTAAAATGTAGACAACAATATTCTATGTAATAGATAATAAATCCTTCTTTGATGTAAAACCTGAGAAAAACAATAAAAGCCTGTCCAGGCAAGGGTTGGTGCACTCTCCCCTTCAGAGAGTGGCCAAGGTGCTCTCCCCTTGAGAGAAGTGGCCGCAGGACTCTCATCTTGAGAGTACCATACCTTCCCTTTTTCTCCACAGAACTGCAGTAGTCTGTGCATTTGTTTTCATATTCAGTCACAACACGCAGAATCTGCGGGCCAGAGTCTGCCACAAGATTCCACCGAGAAACTACTAGATCCAATAAATGAACTCAGCAAAGTAGCAGAATGCAAAATTGATATCCAGAGATGAGTTGCATATTTATATGCCAATAACCAACTAACAGAAAGGGAAATGAAGAAAACAATCCCACTTACAATTGCTTCAAAAGGAATAAAATACCTAGGAATAAGCCTAACCAAGGATGTAAAAGACCTGTTCTCAGAAAATTATAAGACATTGAAGAAAGAAACTGAAGAAGAAACAAATGAGTGGAAGCACATACTGTGTTCATGGATAGGAAGAATTAATGTCAATAAAATATCCATACTACCCCAAACAATCTATAGATTCAATGCAATTCCTCCCAAGATTCCAATGACATATTTCACAGAACTAGAAGAAATATTTCAAAAATTTATATGGAACCACAAAAGGCCCCGCCTAGCAGCAGCGATCCTGAGAAAGAAGAACAAAGTTGGAGGAATCATGCTTCCTAATATTAAACTACACGAGAAGGCCATAATCAAAACAGCTTGGTAGTGGCATAAAAACAGACACATAGATCGATGGAACAGAATAGAGAACCCAGAAGTAAACCTACACTTTTATAGTCAATTAATAGTCAACAGAAGAAGCAAGCACGTACAATGGGCCAAGATAGCTTATACAATAAATGGTGTTGGGGAAAGTGGACAGATACGTGCAGAAAAATGAAAGTACATCACCTTTTTACACCACACACGAGAATAAGTTCAAAATGGATCAAAGACTGAAATGTTAGACCCAAAACCATAAAAATCCTAAAATATAGGCAGCAAAATTTCGGACATTCCTCATAGAAATTTATCAGATATATCTCCCCAGGCAAGGGAAACAAAAGAAAAAATAAACATGGGACTTCATCAAACTAAAAGTTTTTTTTGCAAAATGAAGGAAATCATCAACAAAATAAAAAGACAACCCACAGAATGGGAGAACATATTCACCGATACATCTGATAAGGGGTTAATATCCAAAATTTATAAAGTACTTACAAAACTTAACACCAAATCAAATAATCCTATTAAAATTGGGCAAAGGATCTGAATAGACACTTCTCCAAAGGGGACATATAGATGGCCAACAGACATATGAAAAGATGCTCAGTGTCACTAATCATCAGAGAAATGCAAATTAAAACTACAATGAGATGCCATGTCACACCTGTCAGAATGGCTATCATCAATAAATCAACAAACAAGTGCTGGTGAGGATGTGGAGAAAGGGGAACCCTTTGACACTGTTGGTGGGAATGCAGATTGATGCAGCCACTGTGGAAAGCAGTATGGAGATATCTCAAAAAATTAAAAATGGATCTGCCTTTTGACTCAGCTATCCCACTTCTGGGAATATATCCAAAGGAACCCAAAACACCAATATGAAGGAACATAATCACCCCTATGTTCATTGCAACATTATTTACAATTGCCAAGATAGGGAAGCAGCCCAGGTGTCCATCAGTAGATGAGTGGATAAAACAACTGTGGGACATTTACACAATGGAATACTACTCGGCTGTTAAAAAAAAAAGGAAAGAAAAAAATTGTACCCTTTGTGACAGTATGGATGGACCTGTGTTAAGTGAAATAAGCCAGAGAAAGACAAATATCATATGATTCCATTTATATGTGGAATCTAATGAACAAACTGGACTAAAAAGGAAAATGGGGTCAGACTCATAGAAGGAGAGCAGATGACAGATAGTGGGGTTGGGTAGTTAGGGGGTGGAGGGATTGAGCAAAAAGATAAAGGACTCATGAACTTGGACAACAGTGTGGTGATTGTTGGGTGATTGTTGGGGGAAGGAGGAGTATAAGGAGACTTAAGTGGTAATGGGAAAAAATACCATAAAGATTACATTTAAAAAAATAAAGTCAGTGGGAGTAGATATGAAGAATGAGGGGGAAAGTAGTCAAGGATAATGCCTAGTATTGCCCTGTGTTGGGTGAAGTAATTCAACTCCAAGGCAGATCAGGATACTGTTGTCAGTGCCTTCCCTGACGTAGGCCTCCCCAGAATCTCCCCAGAAGGAATACCCACCGTTATGTGCAGACCACTCCATTCCTTTTGTAGAACTTAAGGGAGTCCAGTGGGACAGTAGTCAGTGACCTCACTTATCGTACAAACAGAGAATGGGAATTTCTACCTGATCAACACCCCATAAGGGGGTATAAATTATGCCACACTAAAATCCAGCAGTCCCCTCATGGAAGGCCAGGTGTCCTCCTGTCTCCTTTGTGCAGGTGTCTTTGGGTAGTTAGGGCTTCTCTCTGCCTTCTGGAATACTGAGACATGGGGTGAGAAAGGAAGGAGCCATGATATATAGAGAGAGAGACAATTGGTTAAGACCATCTGCCTGACTTGGGCTTTCTAGCTCTGTCCTGTGGTCCTTTGGAATATTTCATTTGTATTTCCAACTCTGAATCTTTGGGTTTTGTTTCCACCAACTGAGATATACTTGTCTTTCAAGGTTCAGGCCATGTGTCTTGTGCAAGTCCTTTCCTACCACTCCAACCCAAATGGATCTACCCATTCATTGAACTTCTGCCATTGTAGGTGTAAACTTAAATCATCAGTTACATTTATAAATCAAGGAAGTTAATGATAATCAATATTGGGAAAGTAAAATTCACTGACATTGAAAGATATTCTAAATGTAGAAATTGTCTGCTGCCGTTTTACCTGTCTTATAACAGGACCCTAAGTTTTTGTGCACTATGCCACCGAGCCATTCCACTGGACTACATCAGAGTGCCTGCATCGTAGTGATTGTGTCCTGTATTTATTAAATACATGAAATATGTTATGCATAGCATTGACTCCTTGGGGAGTTACATGTGGTTGTGAAAGTTGTGATGGTTGTGTATATTACACAAGTCTAGCGAGTATCATATGCAGAGAGCAGGATGTATAAAAATGACCAAGCAAGACTAGGCAGTATTTAGGAAGGTTCCTTCAGGCCAAAGTTGGCAAACCATGACCTATGGGCCAACTCTGGCTCACTGTCTGTTTTTATAAATAAAATTTTATTGGAATACAAGTACATCCCTTTGTTTATACAGAGTATGGCAAAAAGAGGTTCACAGCTGTATGTTCTTGTATTATTAATTATGCATTATTTTTCACATGAACAATGTAAACCTACTTTTGCCCTACTCTGTATGTTGTCTATGACTGCATTCCTACTACTGTGGCCAAGTTGAGTCTAAGACCGCATGTCCCTCAAAGCCCAAATTATGGACTCTCTGACCCTTTAACAAAAGGTTTGCTGAATACTTATGAGATAGGGTCTTCCTCAAGTTGAAAAAAAATCAAACTCATTTATAGTTTTTACATGTTCTGTACTAATTGAGTAAGTGCAAGAAAGATTTGTTCTGCTATTATTTTTTTCCTTTTCAAAGTTATCTTACTTTTTTGCAGTAATGCCTGAAAATTCAAATTTTCCATATCGGCGGTATGATCGGCTCCCTCCAATCCATCAATTCTCCATAGAAAGTGACACGGACCTCTCCGAGACTGCGGAGTTAATTGAGGAATATGAGGTTTTCGATCCTACTAGACCTCGACCAAAAATCATTCTTGTCATAGGTATGAGGACAGAAAGCAAAATTCTCATACTATTTCTAACTTCATTTATATATTTACATTTCAAAAAATTATGTCAATTATGTATCACATTTGCAAATACTTAGTGGATAAAAAATGACAATCAATAGAAACAAAGGCTCCAGAAACAAGTAGATGGAAATATTTTAGCATAATTTTCAATAAAACAAATTGTTATAATTATACAATCTAATGCTATTGTACTTTTATAGAATCCATTAGAGGGTCATGTTCCTATATAATGAATTGAAAGTAAGTGCTGACCCCTTCAGAAATGTTTGTCCTGCGGTTTTGTCCAATTTTTAACATAGATAACTGAATTTATTAGATGTTTTCTAGACATGATATGTTTTTAACTTTAACTCAACAAAATTAATATTTATTCACTATTACCTTTAGAGGGAACAATAATAACAATCATAATAAGTTGGTAACGATGCATAAATGAATCTTCCTTATGGCAAACTGGCAACTACAATAAAATGTAAGTTTTGATGTTATTAGAAAAGCATATCTAAAAGAGAAGTGCTTTACACAGCATATAACATCTGAGAATTAATTAAAAAATTAGTAGTTAATTTTTTAATCGCCACTATGAATCTTATGCTGAATAGAGAAGTATCAGTCTGATGCCACTTCACAAGAATAAATATTGAAAATGTTTTAAGTATTTTTTCCAGAATGCCTTTTTTGACCTCTCTTGCAAATTCTAATTTCCTCAAAATCTATAAAAAAATATGAAGAGACCTGTGACCATGAAATATATGTAGCTATTGTCTCACTTTCCAGTTTGACTCGGCCTACACAGTGATTACCAAAAGCAAAAATCTAATGTGAACTACTCAAAGCTATTCTAGCCAGCAAGTGTTAACAGAGGGCAAAATGTATACAGCCTTCATGCACAGAACTGGTCCTAGAAACTCTAATATCCCTAAGTGTAATGAAAATGGAATCCCAAACATATTTAACCCTGAATTGTTTAAAATAATGTAATAGAAAGGAAATAGAGAAATCAACTTTCCAAAAGTCAAAATATTCTTATAGTGTATGGAGTCACTCGTGTCATAAACTTCTCTCTATTCTTAAAAATGGAATTTTTGTGTATGTGTTTAAAATTCTGAGATCCTTAGCTATAAGACAAAGAAATGCTTTATTAGAGGAGGTACAGAATAACTGGAAATTATTTTACCATTTATAATGAAATGATTTTTAATGGAATGAACAAAGGAGGCTTGATGGACCATAAAAAAAGTATAATACTAAATTACCCTCGTGTAAAACAGCCCATAGGCGCATGTTTTGTGGGTGGGAATTTTATATAAAAATGATTAAAGTATTTCAGTAAACCAAGATCTTTGGAGAAGACATGAATGCTCAAATTTCCTCCAAGTAAGAGTTCTTTTTTTACTCAGTAAAATCAATTTGCATTCCAAGGGTGTGATTTTGGGTTTTAGACTGGCATGCTATATGTAACATTTTATGTATTACAAGAATGATATAAAACCAATGATTATAAATAACTTTTAGAGGATTGAGATAAAGAAGAAAGGAAAAGCCAGAAGTTAGGTTATCTAAAAAAACGGGAGCCATTTTATGACTTTTGAGTAATTATAACATAATTGTGCCTAAACCTTATAAATTTTTACTTTCCAACCTGGAAAACTGGTTGGGGAGGTACAGATACTTACATGGTGTTACATCCAAATAAACAAAATTTCCTTCTGGATTTACAGAACTTTTTTTTGAGGTGCCCTTCTTGGTACAGATACTAATCTCTCTTATGTTAATGTAATCATAAAATCTAAGAGTTAGATGGATCCTAATATTTATAAGTATTATAAATAAATAAATACAACAAAATTTAAGCTCACTCTGAGTTCAGAGAGAAGAAAGTAAAATTAATATTTAAGAATAAATAAGTAGTCCTGGCTGGTATAGCTCAGTGATTGAGTGCCGGCCTGCAAATAAAAGGGTTGCTGGTTCAATTCCCAGTCAGGGCACATGCCTGGGTTGTGGGCCAGGTCCCTAGTAGGAGGTGTGCGAGAAGCAACCATACATTGATGTTTCTCTCCCTCTCTTCCTCCCCCTTTCTAAAAAATAAATAAATAAAATATTTTTTAAAAAAGAATAAATAAGTAGCCAAACTCATCCAATAAATTAATGCTATTCTCTGTCAATTGTGCTAATCAATTTTTTGTTGTTATCTGCTATTGCTTCCATTAGTTGACAAAAACCAATTTTTTTCTGTGAATGTGCCATACTTTCTTAGTGTTTAATTTTTTTAATTCAGTGGACTTTTTAATATATTAGTTTGATGGTTTGTGAGATTAAGGGTGAAAATACGGCTTACAAAAAATAACTCTTATTTTTCAGGGATCAAATCAGTTTAAATTTTTTGATGGAGTGGTCATATAATTTTTTTCTTCAAGCCAATCCATAATTTGCCCATAGGTTAATAGACTAAAAGCAGCTATTTAGAACCCAAACTAACTTCTGATTTACAAAGTAATTAATTTAATCTGGTAATAGTACATTACATTAAATTACTAGGATAGAATTTAAAGGTTCTTAGAAAGAGAATGATCAAAAATGTAAACAAATCCCTATTCTAAGTTTAATAAAGAAATAAAAAAGGTGAAAGCCAGATATTGTCAGATACATTATCTGGGATTGAGGTTAAGAAATGGATCTCATTATATTAGTTGATTTTAGACCCCTGCACATTAAATTTTTGGTGAGAAAATAAGCCCTGGCTGACTAACTCTACCCAGTTGGAACCCTCCTTGTAAAAAACAAAACAAAACACCTGTTTTTCTTTTTTACTTACATTATTTGCAAAAAGAATTTAAAAATTTACTAAATAATTATATATAAAATGACTTACATGCAAACAAAATTAATATTTTGAATTAGTAGGTAGAACATCAACTCACTTTTCTATTGAATTTTTATTTTCAACATTGCTTAATAAATTACAATTATATTTCAGTGAATATTACCAAAGCATTTTATTAGACATTGACTTTTGATGAGATTTTGTTGTCTACAGTCAGTAATTTATGCTCAAGTATTTGAAAATATTTCATTTTGATAACTGTCAGCAAATGAATCATACTGGGCTGGTTGCTCTGTGCTTTATTTTGAAATTAGCTCAGACTTTAGATTCCTATTCATCTAGGTTGTTTAGAAATGTAAATTAACTAAAGTTAATATGATTTGGATGTAAAATCTGAGACCTGTATTTATAATTATTTTAGTACTTACGTTTTTAAGAATAAATGACAACTAACAATGATTAGCATTGAGTTGTATTGCAAAGTATTGATTATTTCACCCTAATGTATCATAAAATCAAAATTATCATGAGTTTTGTAAAATTGTTCTACCTTAAGGATCTATTTTATTCACTTGGCATATTTACTGCATAAAACTCCTTTTGAACTTAAAGGAGATAAGGCAGGGACACACATGAACAGAAAAAGTTCAAAAAATTTAGATAAGTCATGTCAATATTTGTTTGCCTTTGTCAAAAATAATTGTTATATTTCACTATATTGCACATTAACTCTTTGCTGACATGAAACATACGTCTGTTACTTCATTGTCCTTTGTATGACGTAGTTGTTTATGAGGAAAACATATGAGTGTTTACACAGAAAAACAATGAAGGTTTCTTTCATCTGCAAGGAAGACTGTCTCTTTCATCGAATGCAGTTGATCATGACAGTTCTCTGCTCTCCTTGGTTAATCCGCACTTGCTCTGCATTCAGGAATGGGGTTGGGAATGCCAAAAGTGGGACAGTTACCCACCCCGGTGCTGTTGGTCTGGGAGCTGCATCTCAAGACAAAGGTAGTTGTTGTATAAAAGGGAGTTTCTTTTTGTATGAGAAGGTCACAGTTTTGCCCATTTCAATTGCTAGGTGGTCCAGGAAGTGGAAAGGGTACTCAGAGTTTGAAAATCGCGGAACGCTATGGATTCCAATACATTTCAGTGGGAGAATTATTAAGAAAGAAGATCCACAGTGCCAGCAGCAACAGGAAATGGAGTCTTATTGCCAAAATAATTACAACTGGAGAACTGGCCCCACAGGTACTGCTGGGCAATTTGCTTTTTAAAAAAATAATTCTGTAGTTTTTATACCAGTTGTGAGTATACTAAGTTTAACTGTGGTTTTTCATCTTATTTTCTTTACAAAAGGAAACAACAATTACAGAGATAAAACAGAAATTGATGCAGATACCTGATGAAGAGGGCATCGTTATTGATGGATTTCCAAGAGATGTTGCCCAGGCTCTGTCTTTTGAGGACCAAGTAAGAATGTCTCCTTATATTTTATGTTATTTTATTTAGTTATTTTCAAAGTTATTTATTTTTAGAGAGAGGGGAAGGGAAGGATAAAAGGAGAGAAACATCAATGTGTGGTTACCTCTCGAGCACCCCTTACTGGGGATCTGGCCTGCAACCCAGGCATGTGCCCTGACTGGGAATCTAACTGGTGACCCTTTGCTTCACAGGCCCGCACTCAATCAGGACTCCTTATATTTTAAGTGACCTACTTTTTACTTAAAACTTTGAGCTTTTTTAAAAGAGGATTTCTTGGAATACTTGCTGTTACTTGGAATGAGTTCTGATCTGAAAACAGGCAAGGACTTCAGTAGGAGGTGGCAGAAGGTCATTTCCTTGGCACACAAGCTTAAAAAACTGAAGACAGTCTCTGCCAAAAAGAAAAGATGAAAACTAATAATAGAAGTAATTATTTTTATTAAAAACACCAATTTCCTAACCTTTATTTCAAATCCCTAAAATTGTATTTTTAATCTTTAATTACTAAAAACAAGCCGCATTTAGTACTGCCCAGGAATATAAAATATCACTTGTATTTGCATTGTTACCAGTTAAAGAAGCCCCCTTCTCTGGGTTGTGAAATAATAAACTGCCTCCCTATAACGAAGTCGGGTTCAGGTTACCAAAATTTACTCAAAATTGAGTAGATTATGCCTGCTGTGTACCTAACACATCTATTTTGAAGGGAAATAAATCAATGAAAACATTTTGGGTATCTATTTAACCTTTGAAAAGCTAGTGTAACTAATTTTTCATTTGAAATATTTAATTAAAAAATAATGTATGGTTATAAAACTTTTAAGCACTGGCATAAAAAGTGAAATTTCATTAATACCCTTCTTCCATTCCGCTGACCCTCCTCTCCGGATAAAAACACTATTAAGCTGTTCATATATATTCCAGGCCTTTTTTCTGTGCGTCACACACTTACACACCCATGCGTGCACATGCGCACATATTCGCGTACAAATGCATTTTTACTCTTTGTAGTTATTTGCAGGCTGTCCTGCAGAGTCTTTCCAAGTATAGTCCCATTACCGTTGACTGAGAGACTTTGTTTCTTCCAGATACAATTTTTATTCTTTTTAACTAGATATAGTTCATATTTTAAAATTTTATCAATCTAATATGTAAGAAATGGTATTTCATTTTTCAGATTTACATGTCTTGAGTTACTAAGTAGGTTAAGTATATCTTCAGATACTTAGTGACCATTTGTATTTCTTTCTTGTGTGAATTACCGGCTTTCCTTTGTCCATATTTCTACAGACTTGTTTATCTTTTTTTGTACTTACTTAAAGAAGCGTTTAACATATTACAGATATTGTATCAGAGAGGATTAAGTCAAATAAGATGTACGTTGATTTTCCTAGGAGACAAGTGTGGAGTTAGGGAGTTTAAGGCCAGAAGGCAACTTCATAAAGCCTTTCTTTGAATCTTCCACATCACTGTATTGGGACACCTGTTGTGCTGTAGCATCTTTCTCCTCTCCTCAGGTTTCCTCCTCCCACAGTTAGTCCAGAACCTCTGGTGCTTACTCAGTTTAAATGCTTGGCTCTAATGGCTCTGGCCTTGAAGAGAGAACAGTAGAAAAATACAGTGTTTTGTTGCTATTGCTGCCACATGGTACGGCTCTTGAAAATGCTATGGCAGCCATTCCCTGTGATTCTCGGCTACTGGTGGAGGCATGACAGCCAGATGGAGAGGCATTACCGCCCAAACCTGGTCCTCGCCCCATGTATTGAGTGAGATGCACTTGGCAAGCACAGGCGTGAAACACTATTTGATTCTCTCTATTGCCTTTCAGTCATGCTATATCATGGCTCTCTCTCCTCCTCCGAATAATGGCTAAGGGAGACCCCGTAGCTATTCTCCTTACTTTAAAAACATTAACAGATAATCTCATTTTCAGGTATGGAAAAAGCCCCAATTATGTCCCAAAATATCTGGGGAAAATTAATTTTTTAAAAAAGCTCTGTTTAATCTAAATCAAGACTTTAATGTGTCATTCAGTTCAATATATCTCTGCTATCCTCAGGTTGAGCCTGCTTCAGGCTCAGAAACCTAAAGTGACATCTCAGAATCCTGAAATTCTTCCTCATGTAGCTTATAATGGGGCAGGTAGGAGAAAAGGGGCTGAGAATGTATAACTCTCCAGGAATTCTCTCTAGGTCCCTAATCAATCCCCCCTTCTCTGATACAGCCAGGACACAGTGATGGGCCAAGAGTCACAAAACTAGTTTGGGGGTCCCTGTTAGCAAGATCTGTAGGACCATTGGGTGTCTCTCTTTAGAATGTGCAGTCACTTGCGTGTGCTATCCTCAGCTGTACTCTGGGTCTGGAGGCGATCGATTCAACATCTTCTTCGGTTGGCATTATGGCAGCCTAGAGGTTCTTGGTCACTGTGGGCAGTACCACGGGACCCGAGGTAGATGCCTCCATTGCCGACTGCAGGAGTTTGGAAGGTGCAGAGGCAAAGCTGAAGTGTTTATGTAAAGCTAAGTGTTAGGGTCTCATAACCTATGTGCAGTTAAGCTCCTGGGGTATCGTTTTTTTTCTGGCACCATTTCTGACACCGAATGTGTGGGATGTCCCACACCAATTCTCCAGTTCTCCAGCACCAACCGGGTGTCCAAGAATTGACTTCAACTCTGACACTATTCAGAGTCAGGCCCCACAGATTGATGGCTCAGTCCCACAAGACTGCCCCCACTTCGGGCATCATTCACAAGTCTCAGGGGCCACCCATGCTTCTGCCCAACCAGCTATAAATGCAGGGCTTCCCACAATGCCCTCTTCAGTTTCAATAATTTTGTAGAACAATGCACAGAACTCAGGAAAACACTCATATTTACTGGTTTATTATAAAGGATACAAGTCAGGAACAGCCCCATTCTCATACCTTGTCCTTCACAACTCTTCCATTGGACTATTCCTTATTTGATGGACAGTTCAGTTCTCTCTATTGGGTCCCAGTTTAACACCTCATACTCAGCCACCTATAAACTAAACATCAACTTGTCTCCCCTTCCTGCCATCAATAAGCAGGGAAAGAACAAGACCAGGAGGAGTGAAATAAAGGCTCCTGTTGGAAAAAGGGAAGTTTAGCAATATGCAGGGTGGGCAAAAGTAGGTTTACGGTTGTGAGTATGTGAAACAAAGGGTTTATTCTTGTATTATTACTTATTAATTATTGTATTATTTTCCATACAAAAAACTGTAAGCCTACGTTCTCCCCACCCTGTACATAGTAGTCCCTGAGCCATAGCAAATAACAAATGGTGTGAGGCAGGGATTGCAGAGGGCTCTTGCCTGGGCAGTGGAGTGACTTCCTGGGCTAGCCCGTTGGCACCTCCTCCTTCTGCTCTCATGGAGGAACTCTCTCTATGCTCTTCTGAGGCCCCCGGCCCTTGGAGAAGTTTTTCCTGTTATCTGTTGTCCTACACAGCCCCATCAAAGTGATGTGTTGGTGATTACACCCCATGGGAGCTATTTTTAGTTTGAAACAGTACAAGGTTTGGGTTACTTGGGTAAAACCCTTTCCTCAAAAATATGGCAGGCTTCTTCTCTTTTTGTGTCCAGTTAGTTCCACGGCCTGTGACTACACCCAAAGTTCTTTCTTGGATATAGCAGTGAAACCACTCTCTTTGTTTTCTCATTGTGATAGCAGTTACCTTGAGGCCACATAAAAAACATAGTCCATCTTTTGACTCAGGGCTGGTTCCTTTTTTTTTTTGGAAATGGAAGAGGGTTTAATGGGAGTCCTAGGGCAATAATAGCTTTGTCCCTTTTGTTAGGTGGTATACAAGCAGTTTGCACTCTCATCCTTTGTTTATTCTTTATCTACTTATAAATTGGTCAGTTTTCTCTTGAGTTTACCTATAGTAATATGCTGTTAAATGCACCAGAATGCAGTCAACACAAACTAACATTCTAGCTCTTTCTAGCCACTTCTTTTCTAGCTGTGGGCTCCATAGGAACATCACCTGCCTTCCAAGTTATCACCAGGAATAGCTGTACTGAATATTTTGCAATGACAGAATAAGGGTTATCCACTTTCTAGTCTAAAATATATGTGCCCTAACTGCCCACACAAACTAATGCCACACACTTTAGTTTTAGATATGGTAATGTCCCACTTGTATGACTATTGCATATATGTGTGTGTATGTGTGTGTGTGTGTATTTATTTATTCAGGGTAAATACAAGATGCCATAATAAAATGATATAGTGACATAACACAGAAACTTACTTCTCTTACACATAACAGCCTCACTGTGAGTGAGAGCAGAGCAGCTTCAGTCCTCACGTTCACTCAGAAATGCTGCAGGTTCTTTCCAAGTTGTTGCTCTTCCAACCCCTAGGGCAGTGGTTCTCAATTTTTCGGTCATAGACACCTTTACACTTTTAAAACTTATCAAAAAATCTCAAAAAGCTTTCATTTACATCAGCCCTATTTGTTGATATTTACCTTATAGGAAACTAAAACAAATTTTAAAATATTTAATAATTTATCTTACAATAATAATAAATCCATACAGACAACATAAATAACATATTTTTATGAAAAGCAACCATATTTTCCAAAACAAAAAATAACAGCAACAAGAGAGGTACCGCCTTTACATTTTTTTAAATCTCTTTAACTTCTAGATTAATAGAAGAGAGCTGGATCCTAAGTCTGCTTTTGCATTCCCGCTGCTGTGATATCACACTTCATGTAAACATGGAAAACTCTGTTGTATGTTTGTGAGAGAAACAGTGAGAAAGACACATAATTTCTTAGTGTTAATATGGAAATAGTTCTGACCTGTAGCCTTCCTGAAAGGGCCTCCGCAATCCCCAGGGGTCTCAAGAGCACAAGCTGGAAGCACTGCCGTGGAACATGGTTAACATCCGTGTGATGAAAGCTGGGTCACTGCCATGGCCGCGTTCCAGCTGGTTGGAAGGAGGAAAAGAATGCAGAACATATGTTACCAGTCTAGGGTCTTCCAGGCCCCCACTGTGGGGACCCAGTCCCCAGGAGCACCCTCTGCACTTCTAGCAGGAGTGTCAACCTGCGGCCCGTGGGCCTCGTGCAGCTCAGGATAGCTGTGAATGCGGCCCAACACAAAATCGTAAATTTACTTAAAACATTATGAGATTTTTGCGTGTGTGTGATTATGCGTCACAATGTATTTAATGTGTGGCCCAAGACAACTCTTCTTCTTCCAGTGTGGCCCAGAGATGCCAAAAGGTTGGACACCCCTGTAAGGGTTCTTTCTCCATTTGCTGTTAGCAGCACAAGCTTTAATTCAATGGCCAGAGAATGGAGAAGCAGGAGTTGAACTCACAGATCAACTTCTGGTTCTAGAGAAGTCTAAGGGAGATTATAAGGGGGTGGGGACATAATGGGGGGGCATGAAATTGAATCCAGGTTTGGCTGCCTGCCGCAATGAAAGTCAAACTCTTGAGACAGGTGCTGGTGAGGAGGAAAGTGGTTTATTTGACTGCTGGCATCTCGAGAAGATGGGGGTACTGCGGTCCTCAAAAACCCACATTCATCTCTGGTCAAGCCAGTGATTCCTATAGGGAGTTGGTGGGAATTTGGGAGGGGGAAACTTCCCAGGCGGACTGTAGACATGCTGTTTCTCTTAAGAGAAGAAGGCAGGAGAAAGGGGAGGGGGGTGAAGGGAAATCACACAGCTCTGGGTCAGGGTCACTCCCCTTGTTCCGATGTTATCTTTCAATTTGCTTCAATCTGCTATCTGTGGTTTTACTGCCAGCTGTAGCATTCCTCCTTTCCCTGGACACCTGTGGTTTATTGCCGGCATCAGCATTTCTCGCAACTGCAATAAGGACCGGCCAGAGGTGAAGGCACAGGTTGATTATATACTTTGATTTGTTACAGAATACATAACTTTGACTGTTAGCTGGGAGACACTAAATCGTGGTTATAACTTAACATTTTAGTACAGGCAGAGATTTTTATGAGGAGTGAGGAGAGGAATAACAGAACAAAGAGATCATGGGGAGGGGCTGTGGCCATGCAGGCAATATTCGTGCTGGTCCCAATATGCATCTTTATGGTCAGCGTCCAAGAGTTGGCCATCTGGTTTTTGTCAGCTTAGCGGGATTCCGAGGTCAGGCTGTTTCTTAGGTTTACACAGGAACTGAACCTGTTGATTGTAGTAAAATATACTTAGAAAAGGAACTTTAAAAAAAAAGACTTCATTTATTTATTTTTAGAGAGAGGGAGAGAAACGTCAATGCATGGTTGCCTCTCACCCTCCCCCCCACCAAATGGGGACCTGGCCCGCAACCCAGACATGTGCCCTGACTGGGAATCGAACTGGTGACTCTTTGGTTCGCAGGTCAGCACTTAATCCAATAAACCACACCCAGACTTTTAACATGTAAACTCTAGTTTTGAGAGAAAAATCAGGTTAGAGAAACAAGCTGGGTTTAATATTTACTAAGATTAATAGGGTATCTTTATATTAATATAGTGTATTCATTCCCTGTTACTGGCATATGCATTAGTTTTCAGGGAATGGGCCAGTTGGTTCCCAAACTTGGGCCACCAACCCTTTCCTTCCCTTATACAATAAGAGAAGGAAACGTGGTGGAACGTGAAATGTGGCATGGTGTCAGTGGGTGTGCTAGCAAGCCAATGTATTATAATCAGGGTGTCATGAGGTTCAGGGTCTCCTGGAAGTCAGACTCAACGCCATTTTGGTTCAAGCTGGCTCTGATCAGTTTTTGCTATTCTAATCCTCTTTCGAGTTTTCCTGTAATAAAATGTTTTCAATAGCTTACAGCCATAGTGATAGCTACAGCCTCAATTTCTTAAATCCCAGACATCCAGGCAGCATACATCACTTCTCACAGCCCCCTGAGGAGAACTTAGATCACATGACTTTATCCTAACTGCAGGGAAGGCTAGGAAATACAGTCCCCTGGTCAGGCGTGGCCCTGGCTACAGAGCGGTTATTAAGGAAGAAGGGAAAACAGATTTTGAGAGACAGCTAGTGGTTTCCGCCACCGTGACTTGCTGTGTGTAGCTCTGTCGGTCCTTCCCACCCTTCCTTCTCGGTCCAAGCCCCTTGCTCTCCCCACTCTCCCCGATCTCAGGCCTGCCATTTCAAGGGGAGAGGAGAGGGGAACGCTCCTTATCACTTTGGTGTGGCTTCTGTTCTCCTCCTTGCATTTGATAGTAGTTTCTGCCCATCTGAATTTCTTACCTTTGGCCTGATAGTTGAAATAAGATAGCAGATTAGTGAGGGGGAAGCCACCAAGATAGGCAAGAGTGGGAAGTGAAAGATCTGTCCACCACCAACTGGACTTACTGCAGAACCTAGAGTTCACCCGACAGCCAGAGTCCACAGTCAAAACCTAAGCAAGATGCTTTTCTTAAAGGTTAAAGACTTTCCTATTCCACTGGATCGGAGTGGGAAGAAAAGCTGGATTTCTGTACTGAGAATTTGTTAACTGAACAGTAAAAAAACTAAAACCAATAAGAACTCTGTGGTGCTATTCTTGAAAATGGAGGAGGAAAAACTACCCCAAATCTATATTTAAATACATACATATACATAGTAATTCAACTGCCTGGTCCCAGCTAATTTTCTAGTTTTACGTATCTACGTGTGCATTCTACCTGCTAGACGACTTCCTGTTTCTCCGAGTGGCCTGCTCTAGCTGTTTTCTCAGTGCTATTTCTGCCGGCCCAGAACTTGTTCCCTGTGCATTCTGTTTTTGAGCTGTGTCTGTGTTGATACTTACAGACCTACTCATTCTTTATAACTGCTTCATAATGTTACATTCTGTAAATGTGTTTTATTAGTAGACTTTCATGTTCTTTTAAAATTTCTGCTATAACCAACAGCATTATGACCAAAATCCTTATATACACATCTCTCTTTGCATATGCCAAGAAGATGTCTCAGAAATATTTCTGGAAATGGACTTCCTAGGATAGAGCAAAGGTGTGTGTGTATGTGTAGTTTTAAATTTATATATTAGATTTTGTTAATGTATTAAACAGTGTTCTTATAAATTTATAATTACATTTTGCCTATTTCCCCACATGTCACCAATACTTAATTTCAGACCTTTTTATTTTAGGTTGTCTAATGGATTAAAAATGTTTTTGGATTGCTATGTTAATTTGAAT
Source organism: Desmodus rotundus (assembly GCF_022682495.2). NCBI lineage: Eukaryota > Metazoa > Chordata > Mammalia > Chiroptera > Phyllostomidae > Desmodus > Desmodus rotundus. The sequence continues at coordinate 55,160,397 of NC_071389.1, forward strand.
TCTCATAATCACTAGTGAACTGAAACGTTTTTAAAATGTGTTAATGGCCATTTGTGTCTCTTCTTTTGAAAATTGCCAAAGCATAAACTCAGCCCCTTTTTTCCCTGGATTGTTTGTGTTTTTATTATTGATTTGAACATTCTAGATACTAATCCTTTGGTACATATCTTGATATATTTTCTTTCACTTACATTTTTCTCAATTATATTTGAGAAACATGATACCTATTGGATTATATTGTATCTTTCATCCTACAGAAGTTTTATATTTTAATGTGGTAAATTTCTTAGCATTTTACTTTTAGCTTTTGCATTTAGTGTTTAAGAAAGTGTTCCCTGTAGTCTCATAAGAATACTCTATATTTTTCTTGTTATTTTTAGTTTTGTTTTGAAGATTCGAGTATTTATCTGCATTAATTATTGCATATAGTGTGATGTAGAGATAGGATTTTCCTGTATGTTTTAACTGGATGTGAAAAATGCACCCAGAGGTCCAAAGATGATTTGTTGGCTGGTACATCTTTTCCCCACTGAAATCACTTATTCCTGTACAGACATGGGTCTGCTCTATGATTTCTCTACTCACTTCTTTTGTCTGCATATATACTTCTGTGCCAATATCACAGTTCTAACTGTAGAACTCTAAATTATAACCTGACGTCCAAAGGACAATCCCCTCCCCTTCTTTTTCTTTTCTAAATTGGCTATGACTATTCATTAACTCTTCTTTATGAATTTTAGAATCAGTTTTTCAGACCCATACAAGACTTCATATTTTTATTAGAACTTAAATACAGATTATATTACATGTAGATTAATTTCCAGTGAACTGATGTCTTCACATCCATAAACATTGCCATATCACTCCTTATAGTCAGGTCTTGCTTGATGTTCTGTAATAAATAAAGTTTTGTAGTTTTCCATGGAAAAGTTGTACATTTTTGTTAGTTTTGCCCCATGTAGTTTATAGTTTTTCTGTTATCATGAATGAGCTCCTTTTTTCTAACCAATTCCTCTTACTGCTCAGTTAATCTCTGTAGAATGATTGTTTGTGAGTGTGTCTGTCTGTCTGCCTGTCTCTACCCCAAACAGGTTCCTATTCTGTGCTCTTTAGGGCAGAGCTGCCTCATTCATGTTGTAAACTTTCTTCCATTCGTCTTCCTTTCTCACCACTCACCGCTCCCTCCACCTGTACACCTGCCCTGCTAGCTTAGCATGTTCTTTTACTGTATTGGGTTCTATTAAGTGTTTGTTGACTTGGAGTGCCAAGTAAATAAAGAAACATGGATACCCAGAAAAGGAAGGAACCAAGTGACTGCATAAAAAGCAATACTGAGTTCAATTTCTCAGATCCTCGTAGAAATCAGTGGAATTGGTTATAATGCCAGTGGAGTACGGTGCATTTTAAGCTCTTATTTACTGTGTGCTTTCGGCTAATTTACTGACCCTGTGAAACCTCAATATTTTCCTTTGAAGAATGAGAATAATCATACCTCCCAACATTGTTGTTAAGATTAAATAAGGTCAGTACCTGTAGTTTTGGGCACAGCTCATGGCTCATAGTACCCACTCGAGCAAAGGAAGTGGCCATGACTATTCTACATGCTGAGGATAAACCCTTTATGGATTTTACAGTGGAAGGGCCCGAGCCAACTCTCCCTCCTTTTTGTCAGAGGCTTTGAAGGCAAAGGGGACTTCAGATTTCTTTTAGGGGCTTTTTTTTTTTTTTTTTTTAATTGCTGGAGCCTTTAGAAGCTACCTTAAGGTGATAAGACAGCCCAGAACAGCTCTGCTTTTATCTCCAGAGGTTTGAGGTAAGACTGTATCGGAAGAAAGTTTTCTTCTGCTAGAAATGGCTGGAAACCACTGCATTGACCTGTCAGCGGGAGTGCTGGGACATTTGCACTGTGGGGCAGGAAGCAGCTGGAAGCCCACTGACTAGTGGTGGTGTTCTCAATGCACATCTTGGTTTTGCATATTTAAATAAAACCAAAATCCCCTCCATTCCGTGTACCCTCTCTCACTCCCCACAGCTTCCCTCTCAGTTTCTCCTTCCTCGAGTGTGGTTCTCGAGCTGCCTCCTTCCCTCTCCTGGCTAGCTGGTGTGTCCACCTAATGTAGTTTCCATGAGGGAGTGGTTTGGTGCCCCCGGCTGTCTTGTTTGAGCCCTCTGCAGAAGTTCCTTGATGATGTTGGTTTTCTTCCAAGTATAATAACAAATATATATTTTACATTTCTGTGGACCAGATATCCCCAAAATCCAGACTTTTACTTTCTATTGCATTTATAGATACCAATTGGTGTTCAACTGACCCAATTTTTCCATTGTTCCTATACTTTTTATTTTGTTTTTGGTGCAAGCAAAGTATATTGTTCCCAGACATTTATATTCGAATATACCCATTTTAGAGCAATTTTTATTGTATTATCATTTTACTCCCCAACATTAGCTGTTGTTATTCCACTTTACAGGTGAGGAGGCTGAAGCTCAGACTAGTTAAGAAACTTGCATAAAGCCACAGGCAAGTGAAGACAGAGCTAAGACTCCAAGGGAGGGGATACAGATATTCTAGACCACCAGCTTTCTCTAATTTTGAGGTCATAGACTAGAAGCACTCAGGCTAAATGTGGGCTTCAAAGAATTTTTTTAAATTTTCACCAAATTCTAAAATTGAGAGATTTCATGTTAAAAAGCAGGTTTCTGGCGTGGGTGTTTTGGAGATTTGGTTGCTCCCAGTCCACATCCCTACACCTGAGCAGTGCTGCTGTCCTTAGGCAGTGTAGGTGCTCTGCAGCCACGGCAGCCCCCACCGCCAGCTCCACCCCAGCCTGGCCCTATCAGTGCACTGGAGTCCATGGCCTCGGCGCCTTTTGTCCTCCTCTTGTCACAGCTGTTTCTGGTGGTGATTGGTGTTTGTCGAGCACACACACACACACACACACAGAGAAATACCTCACAGTGATATGTAGACCCTACACAGAGGACTGATAGCTGTCTGACCTAGTGAGGGTCACTCTCAGCCTATATATTAGATATTTGTGAAGCTTAATTTTTCCTGCCAGATGTGTAAAAATTAATTTAAACGGGAGAGCTAATATTTCTTGCTGCACTCCAGTTTATCTTGAGCCACCCCCTGGTGTGCACGTACCCTTCTTAAGGAATCATGGACTAAGGAATTAAATATGTGTGATTAAAGCACTGAGAGATCATTTGGGGAATAACTGAAGTAAAGGGTTCCTTAACACAAATCCAAACTTGTTTAAATCAGCAGTTCACCATGGTTTACTTTCTGATGTATGTTATTCATGGTTCTGAGACGTAATGTTGCTCCTCAAAGTAGTGTGCCTCGCACGGCAGGCACTAAGTGTTTTCACTTGGGTTGTAGCCGGGCGGTCAAGCGGGAAGTAAAGAAGGGACTTTAAAGGGTCCCTCAAGATACCTTCGCTTTCACCAGTGCTTGGGGAGTATTTATTTCAAATAAAGTAATGGACCCAAATAGGGATAAATATTATATTATCCCTATAATAATGCCACTCCTACTCATTTGTATCCCTTCAGGCTTCTCAAGTGAGAAATAAAGGCTCCAGGAATTGTGCTTCCGAGGGGGGTGCGACGCGTGGCCCTTGCGGATTCCATTTATCAATGCATTGGGAGACAAAAAGAGGGCGAGACCTGCTGGAGCAGGAATATAGGACTATTTTAAACTTTTTTCTTTTTCTAGTAGTGATGTTCTCTAGGATCTGCAACTTAACCTCCACTTTGCCATTTAAAAGGAGTCCAAAAATAGAGTTAAGTTCAGAGTTTGAATGAGAGAGAATATGTGAAAATTCTCAAATACATATAGTTTTTTATAAAAGCTTAGAGATCAAAAAAAATCCGTTTTTAGAGGGTTATTATCATACTTGCATAGTGGATTGATTTGAAAGACTCATAATTTGATTTGCTATTCCTTTGGGGGGCAGATTTGATTTGCTCATAACAGGGAGTGATTTAATTTTAATTACACATTTTTTCCCTAAGCATTAATACTTTCATTCAAAACATTAAAGAAAATATAGATGTGTTCCCCTGAATTTATTTAATAATAAACTATAAATTATAAATTATTTAATAATTAGGTTTTGAAATTGAAAAATATTATTACATGATTATTCACTTATTTTTATTATGATGTGGTGTGACAATAAAAGACCATTAAAGTTAAAAGGTTGGTGAGATTTTTATAATGGCCATATATAAAGTGAAATGACAATTTCAAATTTCATACAAAGAAAGTCAGTTATTGCTTACTTTGCCATATAAATTAGGTAATGTTGCTGCATAACAAATCACCCCAAGCTTAGTGGCTTAAAACAGCAATACTTATAATTTCACATGCTTTCCATGGAGCTGGAAATTAAGAACTGCTCAGGTGGCTGGTTTTGATTCAAGATATCTAGTGATATTGCATTTAAATGGTGGTTGGAGTTAGGCTTCTTAGATGTCTGATGCCTGATGCCTGATTTGGAAGACTCAAAGCAGCCGAGGACTAGAACAACTCGAATTACTTAGGTATCTCTTCTTATCTTGCCACATGGAGCTCTCGGGGTGGCTGGACTTCACAGCAGCTCAGGGCTCCAACTGCATGTGACCCAAGAGGGCCAGAAGGAGGCCCTGCCACCTCTTCTATCCTAGCTTCAAATGCCATTTGCCACTGGTGCCAATTTCTGTTCTTTAGAGTCACTAGGGCTGGTCCATAATCAAGGAGGGGTTAGAATCCACATATTTTTATAAGAGGAGTGTCAAAAAATCCCAACAACTTCTCAACATGTTTTAAACCACCACACCATGGCGCTCAATAAAAAAAATCCTGCCCATTGTTCACTTTGCTCAGATCTGCCCCTTCCCTTCATTTTCTTTCTTCCTAGTCTTTTCTTTTTTATTTATTTATTTTTGTTATTTTATTGTTGTTCAATTACAGTTGTCTGCATTTTCACCCCACCCTTCTACCCCCCCCCAGCCAAACCCACCTCCCTCCCCTGCTTCCACCCTCCCCCTTGGTTTTGTCGTTGTGTCCTTTATAGTAGTTCCTGAAAATCTTCTCCCCACTATCCCCTCCCGCCTCCCCTCTGGCTATTGTTAGATTGTTCTTAACTTCAATGTCTCTGGTTATATTTTGTTTGCTTTTCTCTTTTGTTGATTATGTTCCAGTTAAAGGTGAGATCATATGGTATTTGTCCCTCACCGCCTGGCTTATTTCACTTAGCATAATGCTCTCCAGTTCCATCCATGCTGTTGCAAAGGGTATAAGCTCCTTCTTTCTCTCTGCTGCGTAGAATTCCATTGTGTAAATGTACCATAGTTTTTTGACCCACTCATTTGCTGAAGCAATTTTGAGAAAGAAGAACAAAGCAGGAGGGATCACAATACCTGATATCAAACTGTATTACAAGGCCACTGTAATCAAAACAGCCTGGTACTGGCATAAAAACAGGCACATAGACCAATGGAACAGAACAGAGAGCCCAGAAATAAACCCAAGTCTCTATGGTCAATTAATATTTGACAAAGGAGGCAGGAGCATAAAATGGAGCAAAAATAGCCTCTTCAACAAATGGTGTTGGGAGATCTGGACAGCTACATGCAAAAAAATGAAACTTGATCACCAACTTACACCATACATAAAAATAAATTCAAGGTGGATAAAGACTTAAATATAAGTTGTAACACCGTAAAAGTCCTAGAGGAAAATATTGGCAGGAAAATCTCAGATATTCCATGCCGCAACATCCTCACAGACACATCCCCTAAAGCAAGGGACATAAAGGAAAGAATAAACAAATGGGACCTCTTCCTAGTCTTTTCATGCCAGGCACTCACTCCAATCTATTTGGACTGCTAGAGTCTTCAGTCATCTAACCTTCTGGTCCTTATTTTCTCCACATCCTCTCTATCTCATGTCCTGATTAATCTTTCTTTAAAAAAAATATTTATTGATTATGCTATTATAGTTGCCCCATTCCCCCCCCCTTCACTCCACTCCATCTTGCCCACCCTCTCCCTCCCACATTTCCCCCCTATAGTTCATGTCCATGGGTCATACATATAAGTTCTTTGGCTTCTCCATTTCCTATACTATTCTTACCCTCCCCCTGTCTATTTTCTATCTGCCATTTATGCTACTTATTCTCTGTACCTTTCCCCTCTCTCTCCCCCTCCCACTCCCCTGTAGATAACCCTCATTGTGATCTCCATTTCTGTGGTTCTGTTCCTGTTCTAGTTGTTTGCTTCTTAAAGGAGTTCATCATCACCAAGCCCTTATTATATGAAATGTTAAAGGGATTTATCTAAGAAAAAGAAGATAAAAAATATGAACAGTAAAAATGACAGCAAACTCACAGTTATTAACAACCACACCTGATTAATCTTTCTAAAAGGCCACTGTCAATTAATTCATTCCTCTGGTCGAAAGCCTTTAATACCAGTTACTGTCCACAAACAGGTTTCTCCTTGGGGGGTTTATATCACAATCAGGCACATGCCTTGTTAAAAATGCAGATTGTTTAAGTCCCTTCTCAGAATTATTGTATTAGAATTTCTGGTGAGTGGAACCCAAGAGTCCACATGTTACTAGGTTAACAACCTTTAACAAAGCTGATTCTTAAGCACACTAATGTGCACATTTTACTTCAGTGTTCAGCCATAACATGTTGCCATAGGTATGGAGCACGCCAGCTGCTACTAATAATACCAAAGTACTGAAATGAGAGCACACCCACAGTCATCCCAACAATGTCATTTTCACTAATTTTCACACTTCCTTTCTCGAGTGAGAACGAAATTACTAAGAAGGTGAGGAATTTTACACAAGGTGTATTCTCGGTATTAGTGCCATCAGGTTATTGTTTCTGTGGAATTCCCACGCAGTGTGACCCGAGACTTGGCTTGTCTTACTGCCATCCCTCGAGCACATTTTGTCCTTGTTTCCTCACTATTTGTGTCTCCTTGTTAGTCATTTTTTACTGCTTATCATATCTCACCTTCTCTTGCACACCTTCCCATAGGACCCCAAGCCTTGGAAATTCCCTCCTACTCTCAGCTTGTGTAGCAAAAGACGTTACTCTCTATAACATTTACATGGCACTTCTCATACAGGACCTTACGTTGTTAACTACTAGTCCATCAGATTGCTGTGCCAGTCAGGTTCCAACAGGAAAGACAGGGTGCTCTCAAAGAGGTGAAGTGGGAGAGGCTTTAAGAAAGGAGCCATAGAAAGGGTGTAAATAAAACATGAGGATACTATAAAGGATAGCTCAATGTTACAAAGCTGGTAGAAATGGGATCTGCTACCATCCCCAGGCCTACGAATTCAAGATGCGGGAACAGTTACTTGAAGCTAGAAAAAAAGATAACATGAAGAAGGCTTCTTTACATGAGCTTCGACTTTCAGTAGAGAGAGGTAGCCAGCCTCAGGTGGACCCCATAGAACAAGAGCTAAGGGAATAAATATTCACATGTTCCCCACCTCCCTTTCTCTGGTCTCCTGGCTGATGTTTACCAAGGCCAAAAACATCTGGGAACTGGAGGGCAAGAAAATCCATTGATTCATTCCAGAAGAGTGAGTCTCCCAGGGCACAGAGTTGGAGCGAGAATGGTGGAGAGTGAGGCTGGAGAGGCAGAAGGAAAATATACGGCACAGTTACAAATTTATTAAAGCAGAATCTTGCATCTATTTTTGTCTTTCTCACAGCTCTATAATGTGCTGCAAATAGTGGTTAAGTAACTGTATCTTTATCCTTTTATGCTAGCATACATTGGTTTTATTTCCCCAGAATGTTTGATAAGGATGAGCACCAAAGGCTTTCCCAGTGTTAACATTTTATATTTTTTGTACGGTGATTCACTCAAATATAAACTACTGTATTTCCTTAATTTCCAGGCTCAATTCCCTTAATGTCTTTAATAGAAAAAGTCAGTTCCTTGAGAAAATGCAGATACAGCTATAATTTGAATCTCCTAAGTAATTACCAAATATATAAATTCAAATTAAATTGGCTCTCATATATTTTGGAAGCCAAGGTACTATTCTCAGATCCTACCAATTTAGCCTTCCTGACTATAAACACATTATGTTCTGTGAAGAGTTAATGCACAAGTGTGTCCCATGTTAAGGAAAAAATGTCAGAGATGCTGAATTTCTGAAATGAATAAACAGGGTAATTTTTATATTACAGGACTCTTACCTTTACAGAAGGAGTCAACTGGGGTTTTCATTATTTGAGTAGAAGTGAACATACTTTGTTTTTATAAAAGACACTTTTTAAAAATAAAGACACAGGTTGACAATAAAGGACATAAACATATTTACCATCCAAATACAAACCCTAAAAAAGCTGGAGTGACTTCAGCGATACTTACTAAAGTAGACTTGAACACAAAGAGTATTACCAGAGTTAGAGAGGAACATTCCATTAGTGATGAAAGGATCAACTCATCAGAATACATAAAAATAATAAATGTATATATACCTAATAAAAAATTTCAGAATACATGAATCAAGCAATTGACAGAAATAAAGGGATAGAAATTCACAAATAGAAAAACCCACACTCATAGCTATAAATTTTAACAACCCTTTTTTCAGTATTTGATATAAAAACTAGAGAAAATATCAGTAAGGACCTAGAAGATCTGAGGAACAATAAACATACCTGGAACACAACATCCAAACACTGAGCAGTACACATTGTTTTTAAGTACACCTGGGATCTCCATCCAGATAAACTGTACACTAGGCCATAACGCCAGTATTAATAAATTTTAAAAGCTTGAAATCTTGTAGAATATGTTCTTTGACCACAATTGCAAAAAAATAAAATAAAATTCAACTTCAGGTCATGAAAAGAAGTCAGCAAATTGGGAATAGAAGGGAATTCTTTTAATCAGATAAGAGACATCTAGGAAAAAGCTTATAGTTAATATCATATTTAATGATGGAATATTGAGTGATTTCCCACTAATATTGAGACTCTTACCACTTCTATTGAACATTGTATCAGAGTTTCTAAATAATATGCTAAGACAAGAAAAATAAATAAGAGGCATAACATAAGAAAAGAAGTGAAACTGTCTGTACTTGTGGATGAAATGATTGTTTGCAATGAAAATGCTAAGGAATCTACAAAATGATTACCAAAACTAGTAATTTTAGCAAAGTCACAGAATACAAGGTTAATATACAAATCAATTGTTGTTCTACATATTGACATCAGGTTTCCATGTATTCGAAAATCACAGGGCAAGCCACCTCTCGTTTATGGTTTAAATTCCCACGATGATGCCTTATTAATAGAATTATTTGAATACATAGTTACTGGTACTTGTTTATATACATGGACAGGGTGGAAGGTAATATACTAATGTGTGCATCTGAAAAGTGGCAGTGACTAATTTTCTAATGTGGTGAGTAGCCCTTGATTAGTGCATTTAATCTGTCATGTCCTCAGTTCTTTTTTTTCCCATGAGTCATAGCCAAAAGATATCTTCTCATTTATGTTTTAAGTAATGCCCTCCATGAGTACATAATTCACTGAAGCACACATTTTAGAGGCTCTTTACCCTGCCTGCATCTTGTGACTTTGGGTCCCTGCATCTGAGGGTTGCTGACTCATTGCAGAGACAAACGAAACTAGGCAAAATAAGCATTTTCTCAATCAGTTGGCAGGGAAAATACAGCTTTTAATACATGGAAGTTCTTAGAATTAAAAAAAACCTTTAAGAAGAATTTTTTAATTAAAAAAACTTATTAGCTACTAATCTCATTTTGTAGATGAGAATATTGAGGCCCAAAGAGTTTAAGTGACTGGCTAGATTTCACAAATCTAGTTAATGTAGAGCTATAATAAGCAACCCAAACTCCAGAGCCAGGAAAAACAACCCACACTCCTATGTCCAGGGCTCTTTCTACCCAACTATATTGTCTCTCTGAGAATAAAAATGGCTGAGACTCGTCTCGAAGGACTAGGATTTACCATTCAAAAGAACCTCTGTGGAGTTGGATCCAAAAGGCAGTTCCAAAACTTTTTGAACAGTGGACAACATGTTAAAATGAATTTTTAATTTCCTAAAGGGTCTATTTGAAGGACAAATCAGTTTTACAAGTTCTGTTATGTTCTGGTAGAAATCACTGTCTGTCTCCACAGTTATCTCTTCATAACTGTGTTCCAGGCGTGTCTGAGTTTTATAAGTAGCATATTGTCTGGTTCTTCTTTGCTGAGTAAATGTATTTTTACATAAGAAAATAGTTTTGTATTATATATGATGGAAAATCTCCTTAAAAGTACCAATAGTTAAACATCGGAGCAAATTGTAAGAGCCAATCACTGATTCTTCTTGTCCAGAAATTTTAAAGAATTCTTTAATATTATTTTTGCAGGCATTAAATGCTCAGCTGGATGAATGATTAAATGAATGAGTGAATAATAAAATGGCAAATGGTTTAAACTCTCTAGTGGACCTTTCCATGTATATGGTTTTTTGTTTTCTATTAAAATTAAATAATGAGCTTTCTAAAAATTCATCCAAGTAAGTTTTATTTGCCTGCAAAATATTCTGATGACCATCATTCTTTAGGTAGTGTGTATGTGTGTGAGTATATACGTGCAGACAGACAGACAGCCAGATGGAAATATGCACGAGAGAGAGAGAGAGAGAGACGTGTTTGGAAAGGGTTTCCAGCTGAGATTTGTTTCTGCCCAAATCACTCATACATTTCAAAGCACTAAATTAATAACCTAAAAATATCCTACTAGAGTGACTACACTTCAGTGCTCTGGCTCCCTGTTAGAGCAGAAAGGCCAAGGGGAAGGCTGCTGCTGCTCTGGCCAAAAGGCACTTGAAAGTATGGTTTCAAATCAGTGGCACCAGCACATTTTGAAAAGACCCATTCTTACAATAGCTGTTACCTTTACAGCGTTGAAAAATTGCCCATTTACCATTTACTAATTGGAAAGTGAACTAAAGATTTGCCCAGTGAAAATGCTGAGTAAAACATTAGAAGTGGACACCAACAGTTTTGGGAAATAACCTCATTGGTCTTAATAAAAAATACCTCTTCTGTCCACCACTACTTAGCATTGAAGTCCAGTTTAATTGAGAGAGTGAGAGAGAGAGGTTGATTGATTCACTATGGCTACAGAATGAGACTAAAACTAATTTTCATGTATGGCTATGAAGCCACCTCACTAGTGTGCATAAACCAGCAGTGGCAAAAAGATTTTATCTTGAGTTCCACATTCAAATGGTCATGGTCATGGCTCCCTGGTCTGCTTTGCTGAGGATTTTGAAGCTGAGTCCAGAGTACTGTGATCATTAGCAGTGACGATTCTTTGCCCATCCCAGATAGAAAGCCTCTGGGATGGACCATATCTGCGTTGTATAGACTGGAGACCATAACACTTTGAGTTACCATCTCAAATGTTCTAGCATTCTGAATCTACCAAGCTATTTTATAGAAAAAAATAAAACTTTTACTCTCCTCCTAAAAGTGGGGTGGTATTTGAAGGAGCCTGGGGTGGGATGGGGGTACCCACAAAGACTATTTCTGATTGTCAGAAAGAGTCCTGGTCTCGCATATTCTGCCGGTCACCTCATTGGGTAGTTCTTGCAGCTTAGTTTGGGACTCTGGATGTGATGACTACCAGACCATTAACTTCTAAAGTTAACCTTGAGTGCATCACATTACACCAAAGCAAGTTAGAGCTAGAGGCCAGATTTGAGCTACTGTTTTAATACAAAATGCAACTATCATACTTCTTGTGCTTGGTATACTCAACAAAATCTCACTAAGAGAATGGGTGAATGAATGAGTGATTGAATAGTTTGATTATATCAGCAGGGTCTCTCATAGACCCATTTTTGCCTACCAAACATAGACTGGATATAACTTCTTCATTCCTTCCTCTCCTACACATTTTCCCCAGGAGAAGCAGAGCCCTGGAAATTTTCTGGGGAAAGAAGCTGTTCCATGTAGTCATGTGGGATTCACATGGATCAGAGTCTCCAGAACCCCAGGCCCTTTTCTCCACTTCTATTGTACCCTGGCCCTTGGCTTCTATTTTGGAACTGTATTCCAATAGAGTAAAATCTCCACGCAATTTCACTGTATTAAAATAACATTTTATGTGTCTGCTTCCAGATTGGATTGGGAGATATTTTTATCCTCACATGCTTATTGGTTTTAGAGAGAGGAGGTGGGGAGGGAGGATGAGAGAGAGATGGGGGGGAGAGAGAGTGAGAGAGAGAAACATAGATGTGAGAGAGAAACATCAGTTTCCTCTCGCACATGCACTGACCAGGGATGGAATCCACACCCTTCTCTTATACAGGACAACACTCAATAAATGTGGCCAGGGCTGGATTTGGAGATTCTTATGGTTAGGTACCATGTCTCAACCATTTTTGCATATCTTTTTGTCTAGTATGGTAGTTAGCTCATAGTAGGTGCTCAATAAATGTTCGTTGGACTGAAGTGGACACCTATAAATGCATTTCCAAGTAGTGCTGAAACTATAGTTGTCAGAAGACTTTTAAAATTTTTTCAATTGCAGTTCACTTGCAAGATTATATTAGTTTTAGGTATACAACATAGTGATTAAACATTTATATAGCTTATGAAGTGATCACCCTAATAAGATTTTTTTTAATAAGTGAATAAAATATCTAGTTTAACTATGTATAGGCATGTATTAAAATAGTTAATAAATGCTTGTAGATTAAATAAATGAAAGTATGAAGCAATTTTCCATAGTGGTTCTCATACTTAAGATGTTCAAAAAGATCTTGAGAACAAGATGTTCTAAAAATATGTTCTCAGGTTCTTCCTGGAATTTGTTTGGGTTCTAATGCCTCAAGTGTCTGAGGATATGAGTTTAAAGTACTTTTCTTCATTTTCAATGTGAATGAGAAGAGTTATTCTAAGATGAGATAAGCAAAGAGATGTAGTAATGTCTAAGGAATAGAATGGAATATTATTACTCCTACTCCAGCCATTGATAACTTTTCTGAATTTCCCTGGAAATTTGGACTTGAGTGAATGCTGAGCCATAAACCTAGGTAAGGGTGAAACAGAACTGTATTAGGTTTACATCTTCTTTTGAAGCGTTAGCTTCTCTCTGCCATACAAATAAAGGTAACTTATACTTAAAAAATATAACAGGTTTTCTTTGGAATGACACCAACATTTTTTTTAAAGCATTTCCATCTAAACTTCAAATGAAAATCTTTATTAATGGCATTTGTGGTGGATTTTCAGCCCGTTTTCCATTCAATAAGTCTACATGGAATTATTACATAATTTCTCATCTATTTCATATTCCCATTCATTTTTCTCCAAGAAATGCTTTTAAAAGATTTGGAAATTGGCTTATTGCTTTAAGAATTTCTAAACCACTTTTCTAATACTTCCTGTGAATGGAAGGAGTATGTCTCAAAGCATAAATTCCATTTGTCTAAAATAGGTAGGTCAGACTCATAGATACAGAGAACAAACTGACAGCTGTCAGAAATGAGGGTGTTAGGGGGCTGGGTAAAAAAGGTGAGGGGTTTAGCAAAGGAAAAAAAACCCTCGTAGACACAGACAACAGTATTGTGATTACCAGACAGAAAGGGGGATTGGGGAGGTAGAAGAGGGCAAAAGGGGGAAAGATGGTACTGGAACGAGACTTCACTTGGGGTAGTGAATACACAATATGATATACACATGATATATTATAGAAATGTACACCTGAAACCTATCTAATTTTTATTAACCAATGTTACCCCAATAAATTCAATAAAATTTTTAAAAAAGAAAAGAAAAAATAGGTCAGGGAGAAACTACTTGCTTTTTTAATGAATATAGTTTATCTTATTTGATACAACTAAAAATTTATGAGATATTTAGCTTCCATAATTTTTTTAAACCAATTGATATACAGATGAAATAGGGATTTGGACCACATGATCTTTAAAAATCCTTCCCTATCTTCTTCGCTTCCATGAATTTTTAACATAGTGGACAATATAACAATGGGATATCATGAATAATTATTCTCATTGTCAATATTATGTATTTAAAAGTTAAATGTTTGTAAAGAGGCCAGTTTAGAAGTTGGCTAAATGGTAAGCATTAGCAATATGCTGAGATCTTACACTTCTTCAAGGGCTGCCGCGATGGAGATTTTCTGGGCTGGGTCTGAAAACATACCCAATGTTATATCACCCAGTTGTTTGACTGCTTCCTAACAGACACTGTTTTCTGCGATCGCATCAGTCATTCATCCCATGCACTAGTAATGAAGAATCCATATGCTGGCCACTGTGCATCGGGCTGGCACGCCTCACTTCACAGGTGTAGAAACAGCTGATGCATTTTGGAATTCTGCCCACTTGCCTTCATTCCTCTCTCCCCTCCCATCTCTAAGTCCTTTTGTTTTATTTCAGGGCTGCTTGCAGAATGCTGGCACTACTGATTCCCCTAATTTCCTAAATGATCATTAAAATCAAGCTCATTTCTAAAGACAGTATTAAGACTAATGATATGTTTTACATATTTTGTTTGACCTCTGCTCATAAAGGGGCTCATTAGCTGTTCTAGTTGATCCTCGTGCCTCCAGTCTCCCCGCACCCAGCACGCCCTCTGCACGGCCATTGGCATTCATTTTAAGGCACAAAATGAAATATACTCCTGTCGTGTTCATAAGGTAAAACCCCAACTGCTTAGCAGGAAAGGCAGTGCCAGCCCAGGTAGTCTCGGTCTACCTTTCCAGAACTTCAACTTCTGGCTCATAAGAAGATCTTAGTAAGGATCAAATGGAAGAATAAATACATGAAGGAAGTAATTGCCTGCATAACCATATTAGTGGCGAGGAAAAGATGTCTTGGAAAAAATAGAGTTGGAAGTTTACATTCATTTTCATATTGTGGACATGGTATATATTAAATAAAACCTTAATCTTGTCCTCTTCATTAAATCTCTCCATCTTGACAGTTTAATGTACCCCAATTGCTTTTACTGAAGTGAAGATTTGCACCGTAGAAATCAAACCACAGAAGTGTACTCTTCATAATCTAATAATACCTTTTTGAAACCATTAATGATACATTCTGTTCAGCAGATACGACTAATTTGGCCTGTGACAAATTGTGAGAGAACAGAATAATCTAAATACTACTTAAGTAAAGTAATGGAAACAGTGGACTGTGAGAGATTGCCACAGGGCCTTGGAAATGCATAGAATATATAGCTTTTGAACAAGAAATGCCTAGACTATAAAAAAATGAGATTTCACATATTGGTTAGCTCCTTTTTCCTTCACTTTTGTATTTAGTCATATTGACTCACTTCAGGGTTTGTTGCTGCTGTTGTTGTTATTTAAAGACCCTGCAACTTTAATAAGCTCCTATTTTGAGCACTTGTTTCTATATATAGGGATTCTAATACAAAGCAGAGGTTAAAACTAAGCTTCCTGAGTCCCATCTCCAGGGATTCTGATCCAGTAGGACAGACTGGAGCTCGTGAATTTGCATCTCTAACACGCTTCCAGGGAATGCCCAGGCGGGGGCAACTAGTGCAAGGACTGCTCTTCCAGTAACATTACTCTCCAGTCTCCGTCACATTGTTACCAGCGTTTGCCTCCGCAAAACAGCTGTCATTCAATTCATGTATTTTGTGATTGTAACAATAATGGGCACGGGCAGTGGTATTTGTCTTGGAGGAAAGAACACTTTGGGAGGATACATTCACTGACACCAGGTATGGTAAGAATTGCCATATGAGAGTGGCCCTCCTCTTTTTTCCCATTTAAAAAATTCTTAACATTGTGCTAATCATATTGTTTTATAATTATCTCTTCACTCAAGTCTCAGACTATGAGCTCCTTCAGGTCTGGGAAAATGCCTCATCCCACTTTCTCATCAGGGCCTAATACCCAATACTGATCAGCGGAATCCTGAAGGATTAAAATATTTGAGGAACAATAAATCCTATCATCAGTTTGTCAGTCCTCCATCCTGATCCTTAAATTGGTATGTACACAGACAGCAATTGACAACAAAAAATATATTCTTTTACTGTGAAACTTTGTTTCTAAACCCAGTGGAGCCTGCCCTGGCTGGGTGGCTCCATGAGTTGGAGCATCGTCCCATACACCAAAAGGTTTTGGGTTCAATTCCCAGTCCCAGCACATACCTAGGTTGCATATTCGATCCCTGGTTGATGTTTCTTTCTCTCTCTCTCAAGACTACTCTGTAAACCACATGGAGAATTCCTTCTACCCAGGCTACCAGCAGCCTAGATCCCAGGACCAGCGCAGGCCAGAAGACCTCCTCCAACCCTGCTGTCTCCCCCAGGTCTCGGTTTGTCCCACTATTGTTGCAGAAACTCCATCCAGATAATGAGTGGAGGAGAAGACGACAGGAAGTAGAGCCAGAAAAGCATAAACTGAGCTAGTTCTCAAAGATGCTCAATGCAGGCCCTCTGACAATTAAGGCCAGCAAATCTTACTAGCTGCAGAGAAAGAAGCAAGTTCAAAAACAAAGATGAGAATCAGAGAGAGAGAGAGAGGTGGATATTATGTCTCCAGCCACTTGGAAATAAAGGAGGGGATCCCCAGTGAGAGAAACCACAACCCTCCCTAGCACTATAGTTCCATGAAAAATCTTGCTCTGACCAACTTGGGGCTACATTGTTTCCCCTGAGAAGTGAGGAGAGGGGAATGGGGGACAATGGAAGACAAGTCTTGAACTTGCTTTCCTTAAAAATTAACACTCTCCTACTTGTTGTCCTTTTTTATAAACCCAAGGGTCTTAACAGTCCAGGTCACGGAGTTTAAACCCAGGTTGCGTGTTTGCAGAGCCATGTTTGCCAGTTGGGAAAAGAGAGAAGACAAAGAAAACAGATGACAGATCTGCGTATTGCCATGGTCTTAGTTCATGTATTCCTGTGTCTAGAATCTTCCACTTGTAAACCTCAAACTTAATTTAGAGAAATCCTCCATCAAGACATTAATTGCTTGCTGTATCCTAGAAAAAAATTGCCTACCTATTCAGGTTGTCCCCTTTCTAAAAGATGCTCATTTTGTGAGCTGCATCCTTGGTACAAAATTTGAGTGTTGCATTCTTAGGCCACATGCTTGCTCTTTTCTTAAGAATTTCTGTTCTCTTGGAAAGACCACTGTCCCCTCCCCTTCTCTCTCCAGTTACTCCTTCCTTACCTTCAGATCACAACTCAACTGTCAGTTCCTCCTGGGAGCTCTGCATGACCTCCGTGATGAAGCTGGATCTCCCTATTACATGTTCCCATAGTAACAGCCACTCCATCTCTATCTTGCGGCACTTACTACAGTTACAGTTTTATATCTATTTGTAAAATTCTTTGATTCAAGTTTTTCTTCTCCAGCTGGTCATAAGGTCAATCAGGGCAAGTACATGCTGATTCGTGCTCATGGTTAGTCCCTGGTGTGTAGAATGGAATCTAGCACATAGGTGATAGGTACACAGGGAATGAGTGTGCTGTTCGGTGAGTTATCATAAATTTAACTTGTTACAGACTCTTGTTGACCTTTGGTATTGTTGG
Organism: Desmodus rotundus; assembly: GCF_022682495.2. Taxonomy (NCBI): domain Eukaryota; kingdom Metazoa; phylum Chordata; class Mammalia; order Chiroptera; family Phyllostomidae; genus Desmodus; species Desmodus rotundus. The sequence goes on from NC_071389.1 coordinate 55,177,990, forward strand.
TCTTTTTAATTTTAGCCATTCTAGTTGGCATGTAGTTTCAATTTGTATTCTCTGGATTATTAATGATGTTGGCATTTTTTTCAATTCAGTAGTCATTTGAATATCCTCTTTCGTAAAAATGCCTGATTAAGTCTCATGCCCATTTTTCTATTGTTTTCTTTTTGATTTGTAAGATTCTTTTCAGATTTTTGAAACCTTTTTTGGTTATATGTGTTGCAAATATTTTTTTCAGTGAGTAGCTGACATTTAGGTGTTGTATTATATTTTATTTTTTTACAATGTTATTGACTATATTCCCTATGCTGTACTTTCATCCAGGCGACTATTTGTAGCTACCAATTTGTATTTCTTAATCCCTTCAGCTTTGTCACCTGTTCCTCCAGGCCCCCTCCTCTCTGGCAACCAGCAGTCTGTTCTGTGGGTGTATGAGCCTGTTTCTGTTTTGTTTATTTATAGTGCTCGTTAGATTACAAATATAAGTGAAATCCCAGGGTATTTGTCTTTCTCTGACTTATTTCACCTAGCATAATACCCTCCAGGTCCATCCATGCTGTCGCAAGTGGTAAGACTTATTTTTTATGGCCAAGAACCACCGGAGGAAGGAGTGACTTAATCTTTACAGTAAGGCTCCTACCAGTTGGCCTTTCTTCAGCCTCCTCATCCCTCATCATGCCTCTTCAGCCTTCTTCTTTCATATCTTATCTGCCCTAAAAGCTGAATGAGGACAGAACATGACTGTTCCTTAAAATTTTTATAAATCACTTTGATTAAATAAGTAGTTGGCTGTATCTTCTCTTGTTTCCTGGAACTCTTCCATTAATCCAGTCAACAAAGACTTATTAAACACTTATTATGTTGCCAGTCACTGTCCTAGCCACAGAGAACACTACAGTCATGCTCCTGCCTTCGTGGGAAAGACAGACCATAAACAAGAATCAGATACACGGCGGTCAGTGCAGAAGTTGACAAATGTTGGCCAGCTGGGTGAGGTAGGCAGGAGTGGGTGGGTCATGGAGGCCCTCTCTAAGCATCTGACACTTGAACTGAGACCTGGTGCATGAGGATAAGTCATACTTTTCTTTTTTAATTTAATTTTTTTTGCACCTTACAGATTTTCATTTCTAATAAAGTAAATACCAATCTTTAATATCTCAAATAAATGAAAAGAAAAGCGCTTTGGGGTTGCTTTTTTCCCCATAGTAAAGGGGGCTTGAGACCAAAAAGTGGGAAGAACCACTGGGGTTTATCCCCAGCCGTGACTGGTCTGTTTTTTGCTCTGATCTCTAAGGTGCCACTGATGGAATTGCAAACAACTCCTATACAAGGTCCCGCTGGCCTCAGGATTTGCCCTTCATAGCCCTGGAAGCTGATTTGCGGTGACCTGTTGGAGTTGGACTAGTTAGCTTGGTTTTCTTTCCCCCCCTTTTTGTTTTTCTCTTATATTTTTACTCTTTTTTCTCATTTTCCTTTGTAATTATCTTTTTTTATTTCTCTTATTTGCTTTTTCTTGTTTCTTATTTTTTACATTATTTTGGCTTTTTCTTTCTCTCAATTTTTTGGTTCTTATCTTTAAGTCACTCTGTCTAATGACTTTGCAGCTTTCTCTGCCAACAAGGAGTGCCATGTTGGTAATCACGAGCTCCTGAACAGCACTGGCAAGGGCTCCTTCGCCAAGAGGAGGTTGGCCCAGCACAGGCAAACCGGGACAGAGGTGGCTGTAGCAGCCAAGAATAGTGGGGCTCCTCTAGAATTTTTTTTTTAAAGAAGTCCACTGTCTTAAGGGTTTAAGTCGCCCAAATATCACAAAGTGATTTGAGGTGATGGCCATCCAGGAAAAAGTGTTTCTCTTTATGGAGCATGCAAGCAAAGGGGACTTACTTGGTTATCAGAAGGACCATGGCCCCATGACCAAAAAGGATGCTTGAGCTGTGTTCTGGCAGCTGATGTCAGCAGAATTGCCACCAAAGGGGCATTGTCCTCAGGGACCTGAAGCCTGAGAATGTACTTATCGATGGGGAGCTGAGTGTCAAGCTTGCAGACTAAATTTAGTCTCAGTAGTGAATTTACTCACCATAAACTGAGCACATTCTGTGGCACCCTCTCCTATGTCTCCCCAGAGGTCTTGCAGCATCAAACATATGACAGCCCCAAGGTTGACACGTGCGCCTAGGGGCCGTTCTCTTCAGGATGCTGACAGGCACTCTGCTGTGTGTCGGACGGGTGTCTTTGGGGAACCGAAGCAGCAGATACTGAGCAGGCACTTCCTTGTAGCATACTTTATGTCTCTAGAATGTCAACAACTTAAAAAAAAAATGACCCTCAACCCCAGCAAAGAACAACCCTGAAAGATATAATGGACCCTTGGCTCAACATGGGCCAGGAGGAGGACTCACGCCTTTCAGTAGCCATGCCGAGGTGGCATGGAGCCCCAGGCAACAGAAACAATGAAGAACCTGGGACTTCAGTAGCACGAGATGCAGGAGTCAGTAACAGTAAGAAAATACATCATTCAAACACCTCTGATGCTCCACTTCATATTCTATCAGCCTACCTTTAACTTGACTTTGCTGCTGGGACCAGCTTGTGCCTGTGCAGCGATTTTCAACCTTTTTCACCTCATGGCAAACAGAAGCTAATTACTGATCTGACCAAAAAAAGTATAATTTTGATTCATTCACACCAAATGGCTATTGTTGTGTTGGCTGTTGTTATTATTTTAATTTGATGATCTAAGTGAAAAGAGGTTAGTGCTTCTGAATAATAGCCAGGTATTGCATGTTTTAAAAATTCTTGGGGCACACGGGTTGAAAATCTCTGTGCCACTGGAATGTGCAGCAACTCCCTGTGTGTGTTTGGCAGAGCCCTGGGACTCACACTTTCAGTGAGGAAGTATGACAGAGGTAACATGTGAAGGGGCAACTACTGACCAGTGGCGGGCAGGATCTAATGGATAAAAGCTGCTCACCAATGTCCTCTCCAAAGGCCCAGCAGCACAGAGCTCCAGTCTCCTGTCTTTGGTGTCCAAGTCAATCCTGCACCTTTGCATTGGCCTGCCCTTCTCTGCATTCTCCCTGCTTCCCCATCCATGGCTGCAGAGCCTAAAATCTTTGCCGTCTGGCCATTTACAGGAAAAGTTTGCTGACCCTGTTCTAGGTATTATAACATGCATCACTAATTTATTAATGTCTCATGTAAATCGACGCTTGTACCGCATTCTGAACAAGACCTTACAACAGTTGAACCTCATTTAGCTGCCTCATGACTAATCTCTATTTTTAAATACCACAAAATATTTTAGTATTTTTTATATGGTCAATATTAATTTAGGTTTACCAACATTTTTACCATTTCATTTCCCTTCATTTGTTCCTCTGAGTCAACTTTCTATTTTGGATCATTTTTCTTCTACATAAAGAATATTTATTCATTAATATTTCTATTAGTATAGAATACCTGATCACAAATTCAGTTTTTGTTTGTTTGAAAATGTCTGTATTTACTTTAATTTGGAAGATGTTTTTACTGGATATAGAAACCTCAGCTGACAGTTATTTTGTATTGATACTTTAAACATATCCTTTCATTATCTTCTGGTTGGTATTGTTTCTTTTGAAAAGTTGGCTGTATGTCTTATTGTTGTTCCTCTGAAGGTAATCTTTCATTTCTTTTTTTCCTGGCTGCTTTAAAGATTTTTTTTTTTTTTTGGTGTGTGTAGACTTTCAGCAGTTATTCAATGCATGCTTAGATCCGAGTTTTTTGTTTTTTCTTCTTGGTTTTTATGTTGCTTCTTAAGTTTGAAAAATTCTTAGCTACTATATTTTCAAATACTGGGTCTTCATTTTCTTGCTGTTTCTTCTTCTAGAACTTTTAAACCATTGACTCATATGTCTCTTTTGCCCTGCTCTGTACCTTTCCAGCCCCTTCCTCCCCCTTTCTTCATTTGGGATATTTTCTTCTGACCTTTTATTTCACTAATTCTCTTTTCAGCTGTGCCTAATTGGTTGTTAAACACATTTAATCACCATAATATATGGAGGATTTGGGATGATTCTAAATGAGATTTAGTCCTAGGATGGCTGGTTCACATGTACACAGATGCTGTAGCCCTTTAGGATTCTAACCAAAAGCCTGGGGTGGGAGAAGCAGTAGTAGTTTCTAGAGCTTTTGGATACTAGAAAGAAATTCTGCATTAATAGAATCACCCAGTAATGAAAGGGACTCCCTCTTAAGAAGCCGAGTACCCATTACAAGAAATGCTCACAAGAAATTCAAGTTTAAATATTCAGACTTAAGAATCACTTGTGAAGAGATTGTGGAGATTACAGGTTTGGCATTCATTGGATTAGATAACCTGCAAGACTTTTTTTCATCTCTTAGTTTCTTGATTCCAGTTCTTGCTCCAGCTCTGATCTTCTCTCTCTCTGTTTTTTAGTACTTTTCTTCCTGGTGTCTGATAGTGTGATCTGAATTACGGAGTCTAGGCCTCCTAATGCATCCTCGTGAAGAATAAATAGGTCAGTATTCACAAAGAATACTGACAGTGAAGAACAGGAGTATTGCAATAAGCTCACTTTATAGGCTGACACAGTGAATATGTCTTTGCTTATCAAAAATAATCACAGATCCTTTTTAACAGAGCAATCACTCAGGTAGAGGCTTTAAGAAAATGGGTGTAGGAAGACTGACTTGACTATATAATGACAGAAAAAAAGATTGATTTAGTTGCGTCAATGGGAGGAACAGTATCAGTAATGGGAAAATTTACTTCCATGTAGACAAAAGCAATATGTCTCAGTTTTTTTCTCATTTATTTAACTTTTCAATCATTCATTCAGCAAGTATATTTCGAGAACATGGGCTAAGAAGGATCCACTCTGTTGAAAGTTCTCAACATTTCACAAGTGAATTTCATGAAAATTTTATAGGGATTTTACATCTTTGGGGAGAGAATGTCTGCTGCTATTTTGCACTTTGGGGAAAAGCAAACAATTTAAATACTTCTTCCTTTAAAATGGCACACTGTTGAGAAAGTGGGAGGTCCCAGTGAGTGGACATATATGGTGGTTGCTAGGACACAGAAGACCAGCCCGTGGCTACAGTCACTGTGTGTGTAGAGCAACGAGCTGGTTATCCCGAGCTGTCAGGGAAGGCCGCTCTGTTCTGCATTTTAATTTTTTTATTCCTAGCTACGGTTGTTTAACTTATGCCAAGGAGAGACGACAAGTTAATCACAATTATAAAATTAAATAACTTTGCAGATTCACTTCAAAGTCATCTTCATCAGACCCAAAGTTGCATTTATTGATCAAAAGTTTTAGATATCCCACTTAAGTTTTCTGTAAACCTAAAACTGTTTTCTATTAATTTAAAAAATAAATAAATACAATTCAATTTTATTTAAAGTGTATAAAATTTTAAATTTCAAATTGTTTCTATATTTTAAAAGGCAAAATATAGTAAGGATTACATATGTATGTCTATCTGTGACCTCACTGTGTTATACAGGCAGAAGCACTTACATTGCAATCTGCTTAAATGCAAACTGCAAGAAGTTTTTATCTGCATTCAACACCATATTTCAATATACACCATGACCAAACCAAACACAATATAATGTCATTTTCATTTATTTGTCAAAATTGTCTTCCTTGCCCTGGCCAGTGTAGCTCAGTTGGTTGGAACACTATCCTGTACACTGAAAGTCTGCTGGTTCAATTCCCGGTCAGGACACACACCTAGGCTGCAGGTTCAATCCCTGGTCGAGGCACAAACAGAAGGCAGCTAATCAATGTTTCTCTCTCATATTGATGTTTCTCTGTCTCCCTCTCTCTCTCTCTCTCTCTTTTTCTCCCTTCCTCCCTCCCTCTTGCTCTAAAAAAAAGCAATGAAAAAAATGTCCTTGGGTGAGGATTAAAAAAAGTGTCTTCTCTGTATATTTATTTAAAGAAAATTTAAAAGGATGTCATGTTTTATATGGGGGAAAAGCTGAGTATTACCAAAGAATTTATTAAATATTAACTTTATATTTGATAAAAGTTTTAACTTCTGATAATATCTATCTCGTTATTATCATATATTATGCGAAAATTTCAAAGTGATTTTCTAAATTGTTAAGATTTTGGAAAAGCTATTTAGAAGTTTTTTCTTAAAAACTGGGAAATACTAAGCTACTGAGGTGCAGTGGGGGGCTTCCCATTATTTTACAGTGAAAAATAGAGGTTCAGAGAAATCAAATCACTTGCCCAAGGGTGAGCAACAATAGATGGCGGGTTCTAGTCTCAAATTCATGCTCCGGGTCATTGATGCTGCCATGAGCCTGCGTTACACAGCGGGAGTCAGAACTGGATGAAGAGGGGTCTGAATGGCATCTCAAAGGCAGAATCCACGCTCAGCAGTGGTGAAGGCTCAGAGAAACTGACGTTTTAGTGAGGCTTAGAAGTGATACTATGGCTTCTAGCTAAGAGATTTAGGAAAGTAGTGCTGCTACCATAAAAATAAATAACTCAATATACAAACAAACAAGATGGGAATTTCATTTGGGTAAAAATGTGCTGACATTGATATTGGCCTTGCTGAGTCATAAGTAACTCTAAAACTGCCATATGGCTGTTTTCTATGGTGGAGCTGCCATATGGCCTATTGGACAGTATAGGACTTACGTACTGTTGAAAGTCAGCGCTGAAATGTAGATTTAAATTCCATTAGCAAAGGGTAGTGGTTGAAACCAGAAGAGTAGAAGAGAACAGAGAGAGTAAGAACAAAATTAGAATCTGAAGAGGGGGAAAAAGGCATCTAAGCCTGGGGTAGTACCTTTCTTGTGGGTTTGAGATGCAAAAAATGTAAGTGAAGAAAAAAACAAAACAAGATAAAAACGAAAAAGTTAAAGGAAAATCAGGACAGCATAGAATCATGATAAGCAATAATAAACATAGCTAAAATTTATTGAGCCCATGGGTCAAGTTTGTGCTCTGTGTTTTACATACAACATCTTATTTAATCCTCAGGGAGGTAGTTTGTGTATCCTATTGATGGATGAGGACACAGAGCTTTAGCAAAGTTAAGCCATTTGGTGCTTTGTAATAGTGGAAAGAACATAGGCCTTAGGCCAGAGAGATTTAAGTTCAAATATCAACTTTGACATTACTGTCCATGTGACCTCACACAAACGCTTAATTTTTCAGAGCCTCAGTTTACTCACCTGTAAAATGGAGGTAATATTTACTTTGCAAATTGTTGTAAAGTTTAGTAATATAATAGGAAATAACTTAGCACTGGGCCTGGCATATAGTACGTACTGTTAAAAGGGCAGCAAGTACTAATAATAGCAGCAGTACTTGTTAATTGTAGACAATATCTGTGGCCCCAGTGGCCATTGCCCCTCTAAAATCAGGTCACATACATTTTTGGCAAAGTTTGGCCTATGTTATGTTTAATTCAAGGAGGACCCATATTTGAGCATAACAAAAAGCACATTCCTGCAATAAGTAGGGTCACTGCATATGGCTGTGGGCATGCCAGTTACATGGACTGTAACAGCAATGGCTCCTGCTGACCTTGTGTCAAGTGATTGCCCTGGAAATGTGTTGGCAAAAAACAGAGGGCCAAAAATAAGGCAGCCGCAACAGAACCAAAGAGATGAATGCCATTGCCTGCATGTTGCATTGGTTGGTATGCTGAATGCCAGTCTACTTGTTCAATGCTCTCCACAGATCTGTACTCCTGACTTGGTGGTATTCCTGGCTTGTGCCAATCAGAGGCTCAAAGAAAGATTACTGAGGCGTGCAGAGCAACAGGGGCGGCCGGATGACAATCTGAAAGCTACCCAAAGAAGACTGATGAACTTCAAGCAGAACGCTGCTCCATTGGTTAAACACTTCCAGGAAAAGGGGCTCATCATGATGGTGAGTGAGCTAGAGTTTGCATGTCTAGTACAAGAATGATCTTTCAGGTTTCTCTAGACCTTGTGATTTAGAAATCTTCTTTACATTAAAAAAGTGGCTTTTCTTGAGTTCAGATTCAATGAAAAAAAAATGGATAGTTTTGACCTGATTTGCCTTTATCAGGCCATAATGATAAAAATACTTTCACAATATTTTAATTGATTTTACGAAAAATGATAACTTTTAACCTTAGCTAGAATTCCATAGCCCCCAAGTAAAAAAGGATTTTTCAAAATAATTATATGAATTATTTTAAGCAATACATACCCAGCTTATGAACTCTTCTGTCTTTGGAACCTAATAAAATTGATAGATTTAAAAATACATAGTTGGCATAGTATTATATTGGACTTAAATTGTAAGTTAGTTTATCATAATGTACCATAGAAAGAAAGGAGATTCTGTCAGCATAACATCTCTAAGGGTTTGACTTGTCCATGAAAAAATGATACTATCTCAGAAAGGAAGGTATCCATCTTTCTGCTCCATTGATACAATGCAAATATTAATATTTTCATAAATGTTTAGCTTGTTTTATGGCTAATGACCCTCCAAGTGCCAATAAAGGCTGAGGCTGAATCACTGAATGGGATTACTATAATGTAGAACGTTAAAGGTGAAGATTCAGCTAAATTTATTATATCCATAACATCATGGATTCAAATTTTAAAACACAGTGGAGGTAAGAAGATTATACGTCATCTAAAGAAGGCATTTCACGGAAGAAAACACTAAAATTGGGGTAGCCCCATGGCAGCTGGCCGGGGCAGACCTCAGCAGAACCCTCCCCTCAGCCCTTGGTCCTTCCTTGTCTAATGGGGTTACAGCCCCCGCAGAGAATCTGCTTAAAGTGACCATGCCCATCCTGATAAAATACAGTCAAATGTTTTTCACGAACTTTAGGTGAATCTACTGAAGCCCATCCACAGAGCTCCTGTGACCTAACAATTACTGGGTTAAAAATATCTTCATTAGATTAAAGTGCCCTTAAATCTGAGACAGTCACAACATTTGAATAATAATCTCTTTGCAGTCTTTTTACACTGTAAAGAAATATTAAGATTTGCTCCTTAAGTCAAAAGTTGTCATGTCAGAGAACTGTAAATCTGATCTGAAAATAATTCACAATGCCGGAGTTTATTTTATGGTCTAAAAGAGACACAGTAAATAGGAAAGATTTCAGAAAATCAGGGTGGGTGTTTCTGTAGCTATTTTTTGCTGGGGTTACTGCTTGTTTCTCTTGCAAATTACCAATGCTGACTTCTGCATGAAAAAAAAAAAAAACAAAACCAAATTAACCCCACAAGCAAACCTCAAAAGCAAGGGAAGGTGCAGAGCCAGAGTTTTAATTGATGCTTGCAAGGTTTAAAGGTATTACCGGAGCGCCTCTCATTACTCCCTGCTGGTCGTGTTCGTCATCACAAGCACAGCAGATTTCCCCAATGAATGCAGAGTGGGGATTGTTAATTGACTAATATTTTGCATGGAGGTGAAATGCCATTGCCTCTAACTGAGGAAGTCAGTAACTATGCGGATGTCAGCCTGTACCCTCATTGCTAACACCAAATGTGCTTTAAGACAAACACTTCTATTTACTGGCAGAATACTTGCCCTGGAAAGTCACCTTTAGAAAAGTGGTGAGTACAAACACAGGCTAAGCCCTGGAGAACAGAATTTGAAATGTAGTCTAACAAAAGAGCACCGGCTGCCTCCTGAACCACACATCCTCGTTCAGAACCTGGACCGTAGCTCACTTTGGGAATTAAATATGTGTGGTAGCATTTCTGCTTTTAAAGATGAGCCAAATAATGAAAATGATTATCTTTATTAATCACAAGCATACTAAGATTTTAATAAAGATCTTGGATAAATAGATCAAATGCAGGTATTCCCTTTTCTGTCTAGTTTTTTGTTCATTTGTTTCTACCTGCTCCTCCTAACTTAATTCATTTATTCATTCATTAAGTATTTATTGAGGCTTTCTGCTAGGTGCTAGGTTTGCAAAGTTAAATAAGCAAAAAGTAGGAATCTTTATCACTGGCATATTTCAAGCACCTAGAACGGTACCTGTCTGGTACATAGTACGTTCACACTAAACGAACAGAACTTACAGTCTGCAGGGGTCCACAACCTCTGGGCTATGGACTGGTACTGGTCCTGGTCCGGGCCTGTTAGGAACCAGGCCACCCAGCAGGAGGTGAGCTTGAGTGTAATGCACTTGAATCATCCTGAAACAATCCCCTCCTCTCTGGCCTGTAGAAAAATTGTCTTCCACGAAATCTGTCCCTGGTGCCAAAAAGGTTGGGGACCACTGGTACTGGAAAAGTGATATTAAACAGTGAGTTATTAAATGTGATGACTCTTGCAAAGGTATTCCCCATAATGAATAGAACAGGCCTTCTCCCCACCTGCAGGTAGGCATAAGTATTTATCTCGGCTCCAGGATCTTAAGGACCACAGAAGGCACATCTCTCTTCAGTTCAGTTGAGAAACTTCATCTTGGTGCCCCTCTTCTCTAGGGCTCTGGAGTCTGAAATCTCTCACTTGGAATTTCAGCGCCACTGCCACCTAATAAATTCATGATGCTCTAGGACTTGGTCTTCGTCTCCAAACTGGAGATAATGTTACCTACCATGTCATGCTGTGCGGGTGAAATGAGGGAATGCGTGTGATATCGCAGACCAGAGCAATGCAGAGGCGGCCACAGGCACCAGGCAGCCACATTGCCTGGCTCAGAATCCAGCGGCACCACCTGTCACCCTTTTCAACTTCACAGGCTAGGTATCATTTCTGTGACTTAGACGGCTGACCTGTAAAGTAAATATAATCATCAATCCCACCTCAGTGTAATTTGTGAGGAGTAAATGGATGTCAGATACTTAGAACAGTGCCAGGAACATTGTGAGGGCAATTTAAATGACAGTTGTTATTTTATAATTTTTAAAAGTTTCTCCTCTCTCTTCCTCCCCACTCTAATGCCTACCTTTTGGAACCTATATTTATACTAACAATTCTGTGCTCTTTGAGGGTACTGTGTTGCCTTTTCTTCAAGAGATAGATTATTGAAGGAATCCAAAATGAAGAATTCAGGTTTTTAAAAACGTCGTGCCAGCCCTGGCCAGTGTAGCTCTCTCTTGCTTGTCTCACAGACGGGAATGTTGCGGGTTTGATTCCGGGTCAGGGAACATGCCTGGGTTGCAGTTTTGGCCCCCCCGGGGGGGCACATATAAAAGGCAACCAGTCGATGTTTCTCTCCCACACAGATGTTTCTCTGCCCACCTCTCTCTCCCTCCCTTCCCTTCTCTCTAAAATCAGTAAGCATATCCTTGGGTGGAGATTTAGAAAAAAACTTCATGTCAGATTCATTTTTTCTTTAAAAAGTGTCTGTTACTTAGTTATAACATTGTGTCAGGGTTTACTTTAACTGCTATGTCATCCATGTAATCGAGCTATATAATGGCTGTCTGAATAATGTGGTTGAGCTGTAACAGATGTCAGCCCATTCTTTTTTCTTTTTTACCTCATCATTAGCTGTATCTGCTGGCAGGCTGACGAAAGAACAAACCCAGTATAACTTAAGAAGAAACCTAATCAAAGTAGCTAAGAGAAACATGCTGTTGCCTGACTACTGTATCTTATTGACGTGGTCCCCATCATGTGCGTCTCCTTATTTTCATTCTTTCATTATAACTTTCTATTCACAGCCATCTGTGCAGGTATGAGTTAAATGTAGGAAATGACAGGCTGGTATGTTAGGGACTTCGTAGATTCTTTTCAGACAAGCTTATCCATTGTTTTTTAAATTATTATAAGGTTGGATGCACTTGCTCATCATGTCTTTTACAGCATTATGTTTTTAATTAAATATTAGGTTGCTATGAGTTCCCATAATTTGTTAGAAGTTTTTCTTTGAAGTTTGAGTATGGCTGGGACCAGAAAAGCTGCTTATTTAGTCTCACGGAAGACATTTGGAGCACTTGGACTTGATGAAACTGTGTAACTCATGAACAGTAACTCCCTTTCATAAATTCATTGGAGCCTCAAGAGTGTGTATTTTAATGACAATTTTTTTTATTTTTAAAGCTGTAAAAATAACTTGTCTTTGTTTTAATCATCTTCACTAAGTTGGAACCCCTTTTTTAAGAAACAGCAATAGCTAAGACAGAGCAAGTCTTTGTAAGTTTGATGGATTTTTTTTTAAAAATACCTGTAGTTTTATTTAAGAATATTTTTAAATGCCTAAAAAATAATAGGGTAAGATGTAATGTTTATGTTTTCATTTTCCAAAATTGCTTGTGCCATTGGGTATCTATTCCGTCGGTACAACATGCAGCTTACGCGGGAAGTGGTTGCTCCGTTGTGCGCGCTGAACAGATACCACGTAATGTGGGTGATAGTCAGTGCAAGTCCACATCCACCCTTAGGCTGTGAGGAAGGCAAATGGTCATTTCTTCTTCTGGGCGTTTTACAAGAGAAGCACACCTTGAAATGAGAAGTAAGCTGCAGTCAGAGGGTGTATGAAGAGGCCTGTGAATTAATACCCAGGTTAACTGACCGGATCTCTTCAGCCAGGAAAGGCATAGGCTGAAAGATGTTAAAATCAGGATTATCTGTTCGCCAACACCAGTTTTTCTGGGAAAGTGGATGAGGGACTAAGTATAAACTCTCGTCATATGGCAAGGCCACATAGACCAGTGACTCCCTAATGCTTAATAAAGCAGAAAAAAAATTTTAATGAGGCTAAGATGAAGTTGGCTTTTTTTCTTAAAAGACTTTTGTTTTAGAAAGTTTTAGGTTCACAACAAAATTGAGAGGAAGGTACAGAGATTGCCACGTACTTCCTACCCCCACATTTTCATAGCCTCCCCCAATACAAAAGGCCCTCATGGGAGTGGTGCATTTGTTACAACTGATGAACCTGCATTAACATTGTAATTACCCAAAATCCATAGTTTGCCTTAGGGTTCAGGTTCACATACAGTGCTGTGCTTTCTGTGGGTTTGGAGGAATGTATAGTAACATATGTCCATCATCATAATATCATACACAGTATTTTCACTGACCTAAAAATCCTCTGTGCTCTACCTATTCATCCCCCCATCTCCCCCCAGACTCCCATCCTGACCCCTGGCAACCACCGATCTTTTCGCTCTCTCCAGTTTTACCTTTTCCAGAATACCAGACAGTTGGACTCTTACAGTACGTTGCCTTTTCAGATTGGCTTCTTCCACTTAGCAATAGACACCTAAGTTTCCTCCGTGTCCTTTCATCGCTTGATAGCTCGTCTTTTTAGTGGTGAATAATTTTATTGTCTGGATATAGCACCGTCTATTTACCCATTCACCTATGAAGGACTTCTCAGTTGCTTCCACGTTTTGGCAGTTTTGAATAAAGTCACTATCAATCTCCGTGTGCAGGTTTTTGTGTGGATGTAAGTTTTCACTTCATTTGCAAGTGAAAACGTGTAAATGGCAAGGAGCCTGATGGCTGGATGGTATGGCAAGTGTACGTTTAGTTCTGTAAGAAGCCACCAAACTGACTTCCAAAGTGGCTGCACCATTTTGGGTTCCCACCAGCAATGGATGAGAGTCACGGTTGCTCTATATCCTCGGCAGCATTTGGTGGTGTCAGCATTCGGGATTTGGCCATTCTAATAAGTGTGTACTGGTATCTCGTTATTGTTTTAGTTCACATTTCCCAAGTTGGCTTTTTTTTAAATTTTACTAAGTGAGGGCATTAGAAAAAATGATTGCCATCGATTAAAGGGATATTTTTAACACAAAAAGAAATTAGGAATGACATAGTTCTAAATAAAGTCTCTAAATGAACCAGTTTGGCTTGAAGAAAAACTCCCAACATTTGCCCTATTTTTCTCATTTTGCTGTGTGTTAGGGAACGCTTCATCCCCTGGCGGAGAGAACCATCCTTCTGAAAGCCACACGAGAGTTGATCCACCAGACACTGTCCCTGAGCTCCAGATCACCCATTTACACGACATTTGCTCACTTTGCCCCATATCGCCTTCTTCAAATTTGGGAACCTCCCCATTATGTATCTCAAACTTGCCACCAAAACTATGTAATTCCCATCCCACCAGACACTCTTAGACAAAGGAAAATAAACAAGAATAGTAAAAATTAATGTTAGACAGAACTACTGGACGGTTGTTAATTAATTTCAAGTTTCATGAGAATGAACACTAACATTTAAAATACAAGAGCCTTATCCCTAAACTTCCAGCGTACAGCCATTGGTTAATTATTCCTATCTCTACCAGCATCACTGCACTGAGTGGCGAAAAAGAAATCTAAACAGTGTAAACCCTCAAGCAGATTCAAAAACTCATCTCAACATAAGAAAGGCAAGGAAAACACTTGGTAACAGTTTATTCAAACAAACCCATTCTCCTCAAATCACTAGGAGGGAAATTCTGTTACTGCTTTGCAGTAATTAACAGGTTGATGAATTTGTACTATGTAACAGTGAAGCTGTATTTCCTCTAAATACCATCACTACTTACATCCTGTTTAAACATCCAGTGTCATGTAACCAAATCCTATTTGGTGGACTTAGTAACTAAGAAATAACCGAGGAGGAGTTTTCAAAGGTTACTAAAAAGGAAAGGCTGTGGACGCACTCTGAAAGGTACTTACTTGGGGGACGATGGTGAATATGTGAGCCTCTATGTATGACCCTCCAAATTGTCTTTCAGTTGTCCCAAGTATTTTTATGCTAAGTAGACAGTACCTTTTGGCGTGAAACCTGAGAGTGATAGCCCCTCAATGTGAAGAGCCCAGAAGTGACATGAGAAATGTCCATTTTTGACAGGAATAAGAGAAGCTTATAAGGAATTACATTGTCTGGGCAACAAGCATTTACCAAATCCTACTCCGTGCAGAGCTGGCAAGGCGGCAGTGCCCTAGAGAAAGTGGTGTTGCTTCTTCAGAAGGGTAACATTTCTGTGGATTAGTCAGCGGTGCTCATTTAACGTAGCTATTAACATAGGTCTTTGTAATCCTGGCTTAAATATATCCAGAACTGAATTGAAAAATGAATCTGATTATGTTCATGAGCTGTCATTGTTGTGGGCTCTAAAAACTAAAATACTATGATGCCAATTTCATTCCCTGATCTTTGTATAGAAAGAAAAATAAAAGTACTGAAAGATAAGGCCATTTGCTCACAGAATGGCAACCCACATATAGTAAAGTTAGACCCACAGTTCAGGGGCAGATTATGCTGGATCCTAAAGAGCATCGGAGCAACTGGGAGAATGAGCAGATACCGCATTCACAGCTAATTCTGGCGTTCTGTCTCTGTCTCGGTAACAAGCAAGCACCCTGCCTCACAACTGTCCCATGCCCAAAGCTCGCTCAGTGTCAGCTCTGTTCACACTCCACAGGCAGGGAGCAAAGGCAATGACTCAGCCAATGCATCTCCTTCCAAAGTGAGAAATTGATGCCGACTTTGTGGCAACCCTATTGACCCTGTGAGCTCCCCCGCCATTGCATTACTCTCATTGTGATGCTTCGTACGGAAAACGAGGAGGAACATAAAGAATGAAGGGGATTCCTTTCCCCAAAAGATGTCAAATATGTTTCTGTGGGTTTTATTATTACACACGTCCATGAAATAGAGTCCAAAAAGCCCCAGGAACAACTTCTTAATCATCTTCAGTACACAGTAGGGTCCTCACATAATAACCATAAATTAAATGATGTGGATAAAAACCAGATAATATTCAAGTAAACACATTTGGAAGATTCACACTGGGAAGATTCTAAGAACTGTTTTGGCAAGCCTGTCTAAGAATACCTTGTTTAGAGCCTGTATTATTTCCGTGAGACTGGCTTTCACAATAGCTTGTCTTTATTTGTAATTTTTTAAAAGAAATAAAACATTAGTAGGCAGTTGGTAGCTGAATGTCATGTCACACTGACGGCTTCCTGATAAACTCCCGTTTCGGCACTACAGTTTCTGACAGGAAAACGTATGTACGCACGTACCTTTTCAGCTGGCCACTTCTCCGGGAGACACTCTGCGATCAGAACAATAATTCTGACAGTGGTGTCAACAAATATTTCACACTTCCAGAATTAGATCTGCATTAATTTAATATGTTAAACTGAGACTTTGGGGGAACGTAAGAAAATAATATTTTTGGTAAAGTTCTTGGACTAAATTTTTTACATGCTTCAGACCAAACTAATTGGAATTGATCAGTCTCTTTAAAGAGAGATGGCACTATAGTTAAATTAAATGAAAAAAAAAAAGGAAGAAGATAGAAGAAAAGAAAAAGGACAGGCCCGTGAGACCTGCCAATGAGGAAAATACTAGGAAGAGATGGTGCCTTAAAAGCCAATAGCTGACAATTTCTGAGTGTTAACATGTGCGTGGTACTATTCAATGTGCTTCCGTGGTGGGGCTTTAGTCCTTACGAGATCTCCAGGTATTCTCGTCATGTCCAGTCTGTAAGTGAGAAAACCGAAGCACACGAAAGAGAGCCTTGCCCAGGGTCTCACAAGAGCTTTGGAGCCTCAGCCCAGACCCAGGATGCTGCCCCCAGGGGCGGCACTTGTGATTGCTGTGTGGTCCCTTCGTTAAAACATGACGTGTACACACTCCAGATCTTGAAGAAAAAGCTCATTATTGCTTTCTCCAGGCATTTATTGTTTGATAAGCACCTCTCTTCAGCTGTAGTCTCTTCAATTCTGTTTCTCAGGAAAGAATAAATGAGGAAATTAATTCTGTCGGTGCATTACATTGAGAGGTTTTTAAAAAGTAAGTTTATTAGGTTACAGATCTAAAATAATTAAGATAACTCCCGAAATTGATTAGCCTGAGCACATTATTACAAGAAGGACACTTTACCACGAGCGGCCAATTACTGGGCCGTGGATTTTTGCTCGGCTACACTGCCCGCCATGTCCTTACCTTGCCCACCCCTGCGCAGCAAATGTGAAACCAGGCCTGCAGCGCTGCCCCAGGCCGCCCTGTCCTCCGAGTCCTTTGAGTCTTGCAGCTCCTCTTGCCTATTACGACAGTCCTTTTATAGTCATCTGTTCAGATTTATCAAGGGCCTCCTGCACGCCAGACTCACTTTTCCGTGTACCAGGGACCGCGTCAGGCACTGTAGGGAATATGAAGGTGACGTGGAGACAGGTCTGGCTGCGTGGTGTTCTGTGTAGTCAGTGACAGAAACATAAATAACGCAAACACAGCAGGGCAAGGGGGAAGTGCCGCAGACAGAGGTGTAGTAGGTCGGGAAGAGGGGGGCAGAGGAGCAACTTCCGCCTGGAAAGATTAGGAAAGGCTCTACTGGAAACTTTGGCCCTTGACAGGCCAGTAAAGGTTGGAACCCAGCAATGGGGAGGAAGGTGATATAAGCAGACACAAGACCTGTCGGGTCTACGACGGAGTAGTGAGAATTAGAAAGGAGGGGGATGCTGGAATCACACTGGGGAGGGTGCTGAAGTGCTAGGCCAGAGAGGAAGAGTCCTTCTGTGGGCAGTGGTGAGCTTAAAGGCTTTGAGCAAGGGAGTGGCAGAACTAGAACTGTTAAGCCCGCGGCCATGCGTAAAATGCGAAATGGAAGAAGCCTCTAGACAGGGTTTGACAAGGGCCTAAGCTGGCACAGTGACTGCTTGTCACAAGGTGTGCTTCTCCACAGGGCAGGCTCTGCAAACCACTGGGATCCACGGTAAACACGGGAGCGACTGGAAAAGTGCTCTGAGGAAAACAGCCTTCATAAATCACCTGCATTTGACATGTAACATAAGTTTTTCCAGTGTAGCCATTTTGATACCCCATTTGGATAGCAGTCCCGGCAGAGTTGAGAAGAACAGGGGTAGAAAAGGAAAAGTAATGTGTTAAGCACTGTGGCTAAAGAAGTTTAAAGTGACATTGAAATCTAAGCAGAGAGATAACTGAGGAATCACCAGTTATTCTTTTTAGAAATAATAGTTTCAAAATAACTCAAGTGAGTAAATTAGTGAATTAAGTGAAAAAATTACAGATATATCTGGAACATTTATTTTCATGGCAGACTGGTCTACATCTCTTATAGGTATGGGATATAGCTCAACTAAGCACTACAGTAATCAGTTATCAAAAATAAAAGACAGCCCTGGCCCATGTGGCTCAGTTTATTGGAGTGTCATCCCATAAATTGAAAGGTAGTGGGTTCGAATCCCAGTCAAGGCACATTCCCAGGTTGTAGGTTCAGTCCCTGGTCAAGGCGCATGCAGGAGGCAACTGATCGATGTGACATCAATGTCTCTCCCTTCCTCTCTCTTCAAAAGCAATGTAAAAAATGTCCTCAGGTGATGATAAAAAAGGAATAAATTTAAAAAATAAAAGACATATCTATTAGAGATGTGTTTGACTACAGCCAGAATAGCTGAATATCTTTGGCTTAAACACATTTGACTTGCGTAAAGTGAGTGAAGATGGCAGATTCAGAGTAGGTGTGGTGACTTAGTGGTGTCATCAAGGACTCCTGCACCTCCTATCTCTCTGTTCCGCCCTCTTTTATGTGCTCCCTCATAGTAACACGATGGCTGTTGTCGCTCCAATCCACACTCTCAACAGGACAAAGGGGTGGGGGCAAAGGGCTGGCAGCCACATCTATTGTTCTCCATTAGGAAAGCAAGAGTTTGTCCACAAACCCCCTCCCACCCTTACTGAATCACGTGTAGGTCTCATCAGTCAAAACTGGGCCACGGGTTTTTCTCTGCCTTCAAGGAAGACTGGGAAATGAATTATTTAGCTTTCCAGCCTCTAATGTAGAGGAAAACAAAGGAAAAAGGAGTTAGAACAAATGTGGAGCAAACCAACCTACAGTAACCACTACAAGGTTTTAAAAACAAAGAACATTTGGTTTTCTCCGTTTAAAAAGATGTGGGACTATACATTTGGTCAAATGTATGCTATCGAAAATGATTAAAGTAAAAAGTGTCTCTGCTTAATAATAACAGCTGCTTTTCAGTAAGCACTTTCGGTTCAGTATTCCAGGATCTGTATTCACTTCATATTTAATGCTCACAACTGTCCTTAAAGTTTAATGAAGGAAAGAGGCCTAGAGAGGTTCAGGAACATACCAGAGATGCCAGAGGCAGGGAATGCGGGAGCTGAGGTTTGAAACAGGTCTGTCTCACAGAGCCTGCTCAGTTAATAATAAAGAGTTGAGCCAGGCTTACATCCAAGCAAAGAGCTACCCGCTCCCAGAAAAAGTCAGAAAAGGTATTGATAATGCCATATTGTGAAATCCTGATGGTGACTGAGAACTCTAATTCCAGGGGAAATTAAGAACTTACATAGGATATCGAACGCTAAGCCAGCTGCTTTACAAACTTCACCTCATCTAATCACCCGACCCTGTAGGATGAATAGTATTAAAATTATTTAGTACCTTTCATGTGCCAGGTGTTTCACCTAAATTATCTGACTTCAGGTGAGGACAAGAGCTTGCTGTCCTTTCTCAGATAAATCCTAAACTGCACAACCTGTCTCCCGTGTCACGCACTCCACATCTCACTCCGACACCACTCTGCCTTCTCTGCTGTCTGCCCTGCTTGGCCCTTCAGAGGCAGCATGTGCTGTGACTGGCCCCCCTCGTTTATCATTCTGCCTCTCACTAGCCAATCCCTGGAAGGCCCTTACTCAGGCACAGCCCCAGCCAAGGATGGTTCCTCCACTTAGTTTTCCCTGACCCAGCAGGTGGGATTGGAGATGGGCGTGCAGACACGCCCCTGTTCTGAAGGAGCCCACGGAGAAAAGGGGGGAGAGGAGATAAGTTAATGGCCTCAATGCGTCTACCACATTACGACAGGAAGATGGACGGAGGTCTACAGGGTGGAGTAAATTGCATCCGCCTTCTCCGTGGTGATTCCCATGGGACTGCGTGAACTCAGAACACTCTGGGACAGTCTGTGGAGGTTATTCCACGCACTCAGAGAAGTAGCCAGGTATTTGAAATTACTGAGTGAGGAGGCATAGTTATTACCAAGTTCGGGATTCAAAATGGGAATAGTTGGACAGAAATGACTGGATTGGGCTAAACAGCCAGGGAAGGAGTAGGGAAATAAAGAAATGTTGTTGTAACCATTCTAATTTCTTGTTGAGTCCCTCATCCCTAATTTAGTAATTCACGTAGCACAGTATAAAATAACCTTTAAAAATATGCTCACTCACCCTCGCCGGGTGACTCAGTTGGTTGGAGTATCATCCCATACATTTAAAAGTTTGTGAGTTTGATCCCCGCTTAGGGTGCGTATGGGAGGCAACCAGTCAACTTTGTTTCTCTCTCACAATAATGTCTCTCCCTATCTCTCTCTCAAAAAAGCAATAAATATATCCTCAGGTGAGGACACACACACACACATACACACATAAATATATCCTCAGGTGAGAACATACACACACATAAATATATCCTCAGGTGAGGACACACACACATACACATACACACATAAATATATCCTCAGGTGAGGACACACACACACACATAAATATATCCTCAGGTGATGACACACACACACACACATACATAAATATATCCTCAGGTGAGGACATACACACACACAAATATATCCTCAGGTGAGGATATACACACACACAAATATATCCTCAGGTGAGGATATATACACACACACACACCCCCATACATACATATAGACTCATTCATCAATTTTTAGGCAATTGTTTCAAGATTTCTAGCTAACATGGGACGCTCAAATGTTAATGAAGACACTGATTTCTGGCTTTCAGACCTCCTAGGTTAAGTAACAAAACAACCCTGAGTATAGAAGGGTCTTTATGGAGAAGAAGTCTGAGGTGTGCAGGTCGAGGCATGACCGTGGCTGTTGTCTTCAATAACTAACTCAGTGGGCACTGTGCAGCCAGACCAGTACCGGATACCCAGAGTGCTTAAAAATATTCGTTGAATTAACACATAAGTTAACGAGTGGACTGAATGAAATAGCTCTAGTATGTTGAGAATCAGCAAGACCTTGTTCAGACTTCATTTACTTGGGCTGGTAGGTAGCTTTTTTAGGAGTGTTTTAAATTCAGTCTTCCAAAAATTCAGGCTTTCCCCTGTGGTCTGGCCTCTGACCGCTCCAATTCACAGGTTATTTGAAGGTGTCAGCAACCGTGAGAGATTTCTCAGAAAACACCGAGTGCTGCTTCAAACAGTTTCTGCAACTGCTGTCAGATTCAGGATCAAGGAAAGAAAAGAATCTTGTTTTCACTTGAAAATATAATCTGAAAATGTTGAGATTGTTGTGCATTGTGACATAGGATTTTTCTTATATCCTGAAACTTCTGTTTAAAAATCTGAATACAGACGTCACCATCACTTGATACATACTTGATAATGTTCATTTGTAGTTTTTCTACCAAGACTTTAGAATTCATACGTTCATGACAACTCAGTTCCGACAGAAGTCCGAAAAGATACCATTGCTCACAATTTAGATTCAGCGGTAATTTCTAACTAAAATTCCAGCAGAATTTCCGACTAAAATTCCCTTGGCTTTGTTAGCAATGTTGGATAACTGCAGCTTCCTTCCTACTCATTTCAATTCAGTCTGAATTCCTACAACACTGAAATTTGGTATTAACAATATCAGTTCATTAATTTCCTAAAATTCTGTGGGTGGGCAGTTCCATAATGGTGCTGCTCTTCTCCAGACTCTGTGAAATGATAGCTCTCCTTTAAAATTGGAACAGAAGAGAAGCAGCATAGGGAACCAGTTGGCTCAAACTGTCTTCTGTGACTGCATTCTCTTCAGCGAGGGGCTGTTGCCCAAGCTTTTCCCTCTTCCTGCCGCCCTCATCAACTCTCCAGCTCTGCCTTGCCTGGCTGGGCTGTCATACTCGAGATGGCTTCCTCTGGGAAACCACCTGATAGGGACAGATGCCCCGCCTGTGAGCTCTCCTTATCATGGAAGTTATCACATTATTTTGTAATTCTACTTCTTCATGGTTCCAGCATCTTTCTACCGTAATCTTATTGTCTTTATAATCCACTGTCTACTTTCTTCTTTATAATTTCACTCTTCATATTTTGTTTCCAGTACCTGCCATAAGTTTCCAGCACAGCCCATAAATTCACTGGTATATATTTACTAAATGAATATACCATATTAATAGTTTATTAATTATATGATGACCTTCATTAAATATATGTGCTTGACATAATATTTATAGGAAGGAGGAAATAAAAACAAAGCCAGAAAGGACTTTTCAGCTTGAAAACCTTTTGTCACATCTTCTTTGCAATTAATCCAAGGTAACACCTTTTAAGAATTCTAGTCTTTACATTGCCATAAACATGCTTTGCTTTCCTGGTAAGTGTTAGTTCTCTTGGTTTAAAATTTAACTATTAAATTTCACATAAGATTTTGATTTTCTTTGTTCCACAGTCTCATAAGGTAAATTAGAATTTTTCAAATAATGCAGATTTCAGAAAAAATGTGTTATTTCACTGAAGTAAAAGCTCAATGAGGGAAAGTATGTTGACTGATTTCTTTGCCACTGTACCCCAAACTCTTAGAATACTGCCTGGCACATGGCGGGTGCTCTATAAATATTTATTGAATAAAATCTAGATTCCAACCAACACCCTAATCACATCCCGGATTTAGAGTCATAAAGAGAAGAACCTAGAAAAATAATGAGCATGCCAGACAAATGAACTATTTATCACAGGAGAAAAACAGGGTCAGTGATTTAAAAACTCAGAGGTGAGAGGAAAACTAATCATGGTTCTAGGCCATTAACCAGCCCTTGACCTTGTACAAGTTACTGCTGAAACTCTCAGGGCCTCAGTTATGACCTCTGAAAACTGGATCTCATAACACTTACAAAGATAATTAAAGCATTCAACACAGTGCCCAGCACAAAGAAAGCACTAATCAGACATGGCTATTGTTGTTATTATGTTGATGGTATTCCCCTTTTATTGGCTAAAGTATTATTGGTGCTATGGCAACCACAAGTGCTGCGTTGCTTTCTCTCCCTAATTCTTTTATTCTATTGGATTTCTGACAAGAGAGAAATTTCTATATTCCAGTGTCATTTTTGAGTCTCAGGAAGGTGGCTGCTGCAGCTCCTATGATATGCGGAACAGAGAGAAGTGAATGCAGCTTTAGCAGCCTTGAAGAAATGTTGCCAAACCTGTCACCACCTGTGAAGCCCTTTAGAAGCTATTTTAAAGCCTGTTGGTGTTGGTTTCGCTCTTCTCTTTTCTTCTTGCAATTTTGCTTTCATTCTTTTAGTTGATTTTACTCTATCTCGCTAAAGATATTCTCAGTGGACACTAGCAACATTGGGTAAGGCTGCCTGTTTAATACATTTGTTCATGCCCATGTCATTCAAAAACCCTGCTCAATTTCTAAGATATTCAAAGGAACCCCATGCTGGGGAAATGCTCTGAGAGACTCAGTGATAAATATGACATTAAGCAAAACATAGTGTGGTATGGTGGGCCAAAGCCTGACTTTGAAGTCACAAAGAACAAGGTTTGAATCCTGGCAAGTTTCTCAACCACCAAGCTGGAGTGCATCCTCATCCATAAAATGGGGATGGAGTTAACTGACTTGCAAGATTAATTAAGGCTTAGAAATAATTTGAATAAATTACTCAGATCCCCTGAGTGGTTAAATAAATGATACCTGTAATTATTAGTGTAGTCTAGAGTCCCTGCCACAAAACACATAGAAAGCAGTCTCACCAAAATATGTACTAAATAATAATAAACTGAGCGCTTCCTTGTGTGGAACATCATGCAAATACGTTTTAGGAAGATGACAGGTGGTGGGTGATAGATTCTCCTCTATCACATACTCAATCACACCTAAGGGACATCGATTCGAAGTATGGGAAAGCTGAAATCCAATTCTGAAACCTACTCATTACTTTTTAAAATGACTAAATCGGGAAACAATGCCAACAGCTACTTATTCTAATGGAGACATTTTTCAGAAGAAATGTCAACCACAAATCTGTCTTGCCAGATGCATACTCTGTTATTTTCTATCATTTTACTCTTCAGCATTGGCAAGCAGAGCAGCCTGAAGGATGAGCAGCTTTCAGGTTCCTATCAGGAGGAGAGAAAAATGCAGTCCTATTTACTTTTGTTTTTAATTCTTTCTATGTAAAAATCTTATGCTTCCATTTTAAAACAAACAGTATTTACGGGGAGGTTGTGTGTGTTGGTGTGCGTGTGCACCCATGCACGGGCAGGTGTTGGGGGGGAGGATGATTATAAGGAGAAAATAAAAATCATCCATTATTCTGCAACTGGGAAGTACCACTGTTAACACTTTGAGTCCTTTCCATACAGTGTTTTTCTATGATTTTTGACTGTATGGTTGCTGAAATCATACTGTACTAGGCTTTAAATTTTTTTAACTTAAAATTATATCATGAGCATGTTTGCAAGACATTGATTGGCAATTTTTTTTCAGAGGCAATTTATTTAGCTTCTCAGAGCCTCCACAATAAAGCCCTAGTGTTTCTACTCAATTTAGAAAAGATGCGCAAGTCCTCTGTGAGTCAATAGAGCACACAAATGAAATTATTATTCATCCCGATCCGCACGACTCCAGGAGTTGAAAGGCCCATATTTATTACACGTCTACAGGGCACTCTGCAGATCACTGGGGGACCCAGAAAAGACAGAGCCTTGTACCAAAGATTTTACAGTCTGATCCACAGATGAAGCTAAACAGGAAAACATCAAGAAAAGCAGAGGGTTAAGCTTTCCTTTTGACTGCAAGTATAACTTTGCCTTAATTATTTTTAAAAAGTTCTCAGATCTTGAATTTCTTCTGTACGTGACTCTTTCCATTTTAAAATGAATCATGCTTCAGAAAATTAGTTTTTCTTACCTCAGCATAATTATAATTTTACCCACAGTAATGTGATTTGCCAGTTGAATAGATTTCCAGCCCCCATTAAAAAAAAAAGCAGAAAGAATCTATTTTTGTAAACTCAGATCCTTTATAATGATTGATTTAAATTAAAACTAGTATTTTTATGCAGAAAAAAGTCCCCTGAACTCAAAAATAAAAGTAAAAGAAAAAAAGAATTATGAAATGAGAAAATTCCTTAATATTCTGTTTATGTCATAGCAAAAAAGTAAACTCTTTTTGCCACACCATATAAGGATTATTTTTGTATAATTATCATGGTACTATGGAAAATTTATGTCTTTTTTTATGTCTGGAGGGTGGAATTATGAATGGTTTTTATCTTTCTTTTCTCCTTATCTACAAATTTTTCTACTATAACATATATTCTGTCGATAATCTAAAAAATGAATATAAATTATTAAAAACAACATCACTTGAAAATCAAAACTAACAGTAAGTCAACCAGTTCAAATAAATAAGAAGCGGGAGAATTTAGCTCAAATCAATAAAGCAGAGCAATATGGTATCTAAGGAAACCAATGAAATGTTGTTCATAAGGGAAAAGTACATGCTAAGCTTACTTGAACTCTTTGTAAAGCTTCTCCTCACATATTCGCTACCTTTACTTCACCTTCCTTATTTAGTTTCATGGTATGTCAAATACCTGTCACATTTAGTGACAGTGTTTTTATCTCCCTCCATGAAGTCTGCTGGGAATTCATGCTATCAAAAGTTGCCCAACGCTAAATAACTCAGAGCCAGAAATTGAACTAACAAACTGAAGGATGGCTCTTGGGTTAGCTGAGGAAAGGGAGAAATTGCAATGGGACCACATAGAGGGTTTTAGTAAGATTTTGAAGAAAATGTAAGAATAGCATAGGGAAAAAAACAAACGAAGCAGTTAGCACAAAGGAGAAGGAAATGGATTTTCTTAGGGCTCCGTCCAAGGAAGGCGCTAGGTTTTCTATTTATTAATTCAATAAGAATGTATTGTTGGTGGTGATTAGATTGTAATTGAATAATTTTGAGAGAGTTTAAGTGAAAGCAACATCTTACACTGGTAGAGGAAGATGAGGCAAGAAGAGGAAGAGAACGTAGTCAAAGATGTGGGGGAGGGGGGAGAGAGGAGTCAGCTGTCCAAATTTGCTTCTGTGAGAAGTCAAGTAAGATAAAGGCTGGGGAAAAAAATGCCTGTCCATTTTAACAATTGGAAGGTAGGTGGTGAATTTTGTCATTCACTGCTCATTTGGTAGACTGACAGAGAGAGAGATACCAGACGGGAGTAGACAGATGGGGAATGAGAAATTGGACCTGGATAGGCAGGTGCTGAAAATTCAAAACATTTGACTGTGAAGGAAAGAAGGAAACTAAAGCAGTAGTTAGGGGGAAAGTGGATTTGAGGAAAGAGTTTTGGGTTAGTTTGTGTGTTGGTTGGTTTGGGTTTATATCGCATTGTCTGTGTTAAGGGAAGGGAGATCCAAATGGGCTCCAATGCTGGTAAAAGCACACAGCCGAAAGGAAGAGGCTGACAATGACCCTGTGAATGTATTCTTATCTAAAAACTTTGTCTAAAGGTTAGAAGAGAAGGAAGCAGCAATTCAACTAAATTCAATGAATACGTGTTAAGTCTTCATAAGATAGGAATAAAAAATGAGCAAGATAAATTCCCTGTCTTTCAGAAGCTACAATTTGATAGAAACTTGCTTATGGCAAGGGTATCCAAGGGAAGAGACAGAAAGCCACATAATTAATATCTGTCAACATGGAGTTCAGAAGGAAATTACCAAAAGAGTAAGAAAGGCCCATGCAAGTCCACAAGCCAGTGCAAGCTCTCCCAGCTGGTCTCCTTAGCATTCCCCACACATGCTTTCCCAGTCCAACCTCCCTAGTTTAGCTCCTCTTGTTCAAGTTGCCTTTTCTCCTCCATTCTACCTTTCACATCCTATCTCTTGTCCTTGTTATTTTACCTTTTCCCCCTGACTCTTCCAGCCTCTATCGATCTTCCCTATTTCTGAATTCCTTTACTACTTAACAC
The DNA here is from genome assembly GCF_022682495.2 of Desmodus rotundus. NCBI lineage: Eukaryota > Metazoa > Chordata > Mammalia > Chiroptera > Phyllostomidae > Desmodus > Desmodus rotundus. Next base: position 55,204,884 of record NC_071389.1, read on the forward strand.
TTGCACCCCACATTTTAGCTCTTAACTATTTCCTGGGAGGCCGCATGGTGTTAGGGGGAGGAACAACCTTGATCTCCAAGTACCCTGGGTCCAATCCAGCTTTTATCACTTTCTACCTATAGGACCTCTGCAAGTCCTGTATCTAGATGCTCCATCTCTAGAATGGGGAGATAAAGCTACCTCTGAAGGTTACTGTCAAGGGTAAATGAAATAATATGTTTAAAACAACTGAAACAGTTTGGGCTCTTGACCCAGACTGTGTTTGTTAGAGTTCAGGTTCTCCTGCGGCATCTTGGGCAGGTTACTTAACCTGTGAGTAGCTCATATTCCTCTATGAAGCAATACCTGGTACCTAACTCACAAGAGTTGTTGACAAGAATGGAGCAATACAGAAAAATAAGCCACTGTAGATAAAGGGCTTAAAACAGCACTAAGAATAGAGTAAGTACTATGTAAATATTATTATTTTCTTTACTGCCCTGTATTATTAGAGTAAAATTAGTTTGCCTAAAATGTTTGCTATTCACCCTCTAGCAATGTTAATATTTCTAGTTTTCAGACAATTTCACTTTAGTGAGCACAGTATTTTAATTTTTAAGTACATTTTATTGATTATGCTATTACAGTTGTCCCAATTTTTCCCCTTTGCCCTCCTCCTCTCACTACCCCCCTTTGCTCCAGCAATGCCCCCTCTTAGTTCATGTCCATGAGTCATGCATATAAGTTCTTTGGCTTCTTCCTTTCCTATACTATTCCTAGCCTCCTCCTGTCTATATTGTACCTACCAGTTATGCTTCTTGACCCCTGTATCTTTTCCCCCCATTCTCCCCCTTCCCCCACCCACTGATAACCCTCCATGTGATCTCCATTTCTATGATTCTGGTTCTGTTCTAATTGTTTGCTTAGTTTGATTTTGTTTTTTTAGATTCAGTTGTTGTTGGTTGTGAGTTTGTTGTCATTTTTCTATTCATAGTTTTGATCTTTTTCTTAGATAAGTTCCTTTAACATTTCATATAATAAGGGCCTGGTGGTGATGAACTGCTTCCACTTTACCTTGTCTGGGAAGCACTTTATCTGCCCTTCCATTCTAAATGATAGCTTTGCTGGATAGAGTAGTCTAGGTTGTAGGTCCTTGCTTTTCATCACTTTGAATACTTCTTTCCAGTCCCTTCTTGCCTGCAAAGTTTCTTTTGAGAAATCAGCTGATAGTCTAATGGGAACTCCTTTGTAGGTAACTCTCTGGTTTTCTCTTGCTGCTTTTAAGATTCTCTCTTTTATCTTTCACCTTTGGCACTTTGTGATGTGTCTTGCTGTGGTCCTCTTTGGGTCTAACTTGTTTGGGACTCTCTGAGATTCCTGGACTTGCATGTCTATTTCCTTCACTGGATTGGGGAAGTTTTATTTCATTATTTTTTGAAATAAGTTTTCAATTTCTCGTTCTTCTCCTTCTGGTACCCCTATGATTCAGATGTTGGCACATTTGGAGATGTCCCAGAGTCTTCCTACTCTCTCCTTGGGTTTTTTTGCATTTTTGTTTCTTCATTCTGTTCTGGTTGACTGTTTATTTCTTCCTTATGTTCCAAATCTTTGATTTGAACCTTGGCTTCATTTCTTGCACTGTTGGTTCCCTGTGGATTTTTCTTTATTTCATTTAGTGTAGCCTTAATTTCTTCCCTTATGCATTTGCTATACACAACTTCTCTGATTTTCTTTATCGCAAGTGTTTTGAACTCTGCATCTGATAGGTTGGCTATCTCCATTTCACTTAGTTCTTTTTTTGGAGTTTTGTTCTGTTCTTTCCTTTGGCCATATTTCTTTGTTTCCTCAATTTGGCAGCCTCCCTGTGTTTGTTTCTGTGTTTTAAGTAGAGCTGTTTTGACTCCCTGTCTTGGCGCACCTGTTATGTTGTAAGGGGCGGAGCCTCAGGTATTGACCAGTGTGGGGAGACTGCTTTGCAGCTTGGTGGCATTGTATGTGGGGGAGGAGTCAGAGAGGGAACAATGTCACTACCTCAGCTCTAGCCCCATTTCTAGTCACTTCCCCCACTTCCTGTATGCAATAGGTGCCCTTCTAGCTGCTGCCCTGGTGCTGAATCCCTGACTGGGTGGGTTTGTGTACATTCTAGGGCCATGTGGGTCCTTTAAATGGACCCTGAGAGACTGGCAGTTTCTTCTGCAGCCCCAAACCCTACTGGTTTTTATAGCCAGAAGTTACAAGGCTTTATTTGCCCAGGGCTGGAACCCTGGGCTGCAAGGTCTGGCCTGGGGCTGAAACAGCTCACTCCCCAGGTGTCTGTCCCAGTTTTTACCTACCACAGATGAATGTGGGACCTCCCTGTCCACCAGCCATAACCACTGCCTCTCTGCCACTGCTTCACCACTGCCATACCATGTCCTCTCTGCCCCAGCTCCCCAGCTCTGCCCCTCCTATCCATCTGGATGAATATTTCTTCTTTAAATCTTTGGTTGTTAGACTTCCATACAGTTTGGTTTTCTGGCACTTATGGTCATCTTTAGTTTTAAAGTTAGTTATGATCCCTCTTACAGTTGTGCGAGGAGGCAAAGTGTGTGTACCTATACCTCCATCTTGGCTGGAAGTCCACAATGTTTTAATTTTTAAAAACTTTGGAATTCTTTTGAATTGTTTTTTCTTTACATTATGCATTTTTAAATGGCTTATATTATGTATGCTTTCCCAATTGTAGTTCAATATTTTAATACTTTAGAACTGCTAAAAGTTCTGGGTCCAATTCTAATGTGTGCCAGGGGGAAGAGGGGTTCCTGACACCAACAAGAATTTCTCTGGTGCCAGCGGGATGTCCTATAATCCAACTCAATTCTGACACTATCTACCTGGAGATAGCATCAGATCCCATAGGTTTCACAAGACTGTCCCTCCAACCCCCACTTCAGAAGCCAGGTTATCACCTGTGCTTTTGATTCACTGGCTATAGTTGGGAAGTTCCAACGAACCCTGTCTTGGATATGATTAATTTGCTAAAGTAGTTTACAGAACTTAGAGAAACATTTTACTTACTAGATTATCAGTTTATTATGAAAGGATACAACTCAGGAAGAGCTAGAAGGAAGAGATGCAGAGGGTGAGGTGTAAATGGCAAGGAGCTTCCATGCCTTCTCCTGGTGCACTGCTCTCCCTGAATCTCCACGTGCTCACCAACCTGGAGGCTCTCGAACCCTCTCTCCTTTTGGGTTTTTATGCAGGCTTCTGTAGGTAGGTATGATTGATTAAGTCATTGGCCATTAGTGATTAAACTCATTATCCAGCCCCTCTCTTCTCCCTGGAAGGTAGAGTTCAGTGGTGGGACTGAAAATTCCCACCCGTAATTATGTGGTATGTTCTGCTGACAACCAGATCCCATCCTGAGGTGTGGTTCAAAAGTCTCTATTAACATAACAACAGACACCTTGACCATCTTCAGCATGTAGGAAATTCCAAGTGTTTTAGGAATTCTGGTCCAGAAACAAGGACGAAGACCACATATGTATTTCACATTATAAATCCTAGTATCACAGCTGCCAATACCCACCCAAGCATATAAAATGACCTGGAATGTTACAATTCATGAGTTACCTGAAAGACCACTAGGCATCAATTTGATCCCTCTTCTTAGCTTGTATTACACTTCCTTATCCTACACATAAAAAATAGATTAATAAATAATTAAAATAACAAAGCTATAAATTATGCAAATTACATTTTTTCAAAAAGTTCCTGAACAGAAAACTTACTCTAAGGTGGATGTTAACAGCCAACGCACAAAAGAAATAAAGATGATCAACAAATACATTATAAAAATTTTTTACTTCACTGATCAACAGAAAAATCAAATCAAAAATAAGAAACCATTATTGTATGTGTCCAATTAAAAAACGTTAAAGTATAATATTCAGTGTTGGCTGGTAACCTAACAGGTTGGTTGACACCTTGAAAAGTTGGCATATGTAGCCAGAGCCTTGTGCGTGCCTTTTGAACTAATCATTTCACTCCTAGAAATCTGTTTTGATGAAATGACCATGGATAAGGGTGAGTGTTTATGAATAAGAATATTCATCAAAGATATACTCACTTTCTTGGTGATCTCATCCACCCTCACATTTATAAATTCTCTATACACTGCTGAATATTCATCAAAGATATACTCACTTTCTTGGTGATCTCATCCACCCTCACATTTATAAATTCTCTATACACTGCTCACTCCCAAATTTATTTCTCCAAGTGCATTCTCTTCCTTGAACTCTGGACTTCAATATCCAGCTGCCCACTTGACATCTCCATTTGGGTGTCTAATAATCATCTCAGACTTAATGTGTGCAAAATGACCTCCTGCCTCCTGGTCCCCCACCACTCATACCCCCCCAACCTTGCTCTACTCCAGTCTTCACTATTTCAGCTGATGGCACCTCTATTTTACAGCAGCTCAAACCAAAAGCTTTGTAATCTTTAATTCCCCTCTAATTCCACACGCCACATTCAATCTGTCAGCAAATCCTATTGGCTTTCCTCCCAAATCCCACTGCTTCTCAGAATCTGCACCACCACCACCCTAGTCCAGGCCACACCATCTCTCTCCGGGTTCATCACAAAGCCTCCTGACTGGTCTCCCAGCTTCCAGCCTTGCCCCTTTCCCCCTGCAGACCAAGAACACATATTTGAAAGCTAACAGAATATGTCACTCCTGTGTTTCAATCACTGTCCCCCCTATTGTCTCTTAGTACCCCAAGCACAATTTCCCCACAAGGCCTTGCTTTTGCTATTCCCTATGCCTGTTTCTTGATATCCACATGGCTTCTTTCTTACCCTCTTCAAGTCTTTTTCAGATGTCACCTTCTCATGGAGATCTTACTTGACCCACTATTCAAAACTGCAACATCCCTTCGCCCACACTCCTTATCCCATTTACCTGCTTTATTTTTCTCCCAGACATTTATTACCTTCTAGTATATATTAATTAATTTTTCTCACTGTCTGCCTCTCCCCATTAGATAGTAAGTGCCACTAAAGACTGGGCTAAAATGTTGATAAATTACTAAGTGATTTAAAATTGGCTCTTGGGTTATATATTTTCCAAACAGAAGACTCAGTGTTTTTTCTACTACCAGTACTTGAAAAATGATATTGAGGCAAATTAGCCCTCAGTTCATTACTGTTTAAATGTCAATGGTGTGTGTAGTATTATCAAACCTCAGAAATGCTGAGATTCTGCAGGTACTTTCTTTTGGCCTACGGTGACAAAACTGATTATCCTCAAGAGAACTCATGAAGTGTGTTATAGAGTTTTTTTCCTTCTGTTTGAATAACGTGATAATATTTTAATAGTTATACATGCATCTCTAAAGATTAGTAGATACAATCTTAATTTAAGGATCTAGCTCAATTTAACAATCAAAGGTAGTCATTCATTGCACCTTAATCAATCTATACTATTTGCATTTAAATACGAGGCTATCAAATGTTTGGTTCATTGAAAAAGTGCTCATTTTCATTTTTATTCAAAGAAGAGTTTGTTATCCATTTTTCAGATGCTAAAGCCGAGGCTCAGAAGGTTAAATGACCTTTCCAAAATCAGATACTATAAGATAAAGCCAGATTTCAAACCAAGATGGATCTAACTCCAAGGCTTGTTCTTTGTCTAATACACAACTTCAAATGTATTAAAAAACATATTCATGTTAACACAGAAAGCAATCTAAATTTTTAAGGAAGTATTATATTAGCAAATTGTTTTTTCAATGAAACAGATACTATTTGTATTCTCTCCCTAATTTTTGTCTTCAAATAAGTCATTTTTACATCTCTCTTGTAATGCTATAGGCTTACCTAAATTGTTTAAATTAATCTTCTGTTGTCATCTTAGTTATCGCACGTAAAATCTTTGTATCTTTTGTATTAGTTAAGCATGAGAGATACTGTAACTTTGGCCTCTTCTGTCTGTCTGAAGAAAAATGGGACTGTATTACCTTTTGCATAATATTAAAATGATAAATACAAATTGTTTAAAATAAGAATCTATCATATTGGAATTATTTGAATTGTAAGGAAATTGTGTTTTGCTTTAGAAATATTACTTTTAAAAAGTAGCAAACATGTTTTATAACTTAATTTTTTTTAGTTTTGATTTTAGAGAGAGGAGAAGGGAGGGAGAGAGGGAGGGTGAGAAATAGCGATGCAAGGGAGACATATTGATCAGTTGTCTTCTGTACAAGCCCTGACTGGGAATCGAACTGGCACCTTTCAGTTTGCCAGGCGATACCCAAACAACTGAGCCACACTGGTCAGAGCAAGGTAGCAACGAGCAAGGTAGCAAACATTTAAGTAGTTTCAGGAAGCATTTTGATGAAAGCATGTGAGATAAATTCATCAAAAGTTATTTAAGGAAAATAGACAAGTTCTTGAGTTAAGAGCCCAGCCATGCTCTTCCAAAAAGCACACTCTAAAGCCACTGCCAGTACATGCCATTTCCAATGTGGCATTTATTATTGTTCTGACATAGCAATTATATCTGCTTTGAGAAAGCCACATAATTTCCCCATACTGCTTTTCTTCCTGAAACAGCCTACCATGCTGTTAAGGGAAGCTTTTTTCAGTCTCTTGTTTCTGCTCTTGCAGACTAAGGCTGACGTGACGGGAGCTGCTGGCTGAAAGTCTGGGACTAGAGGTGAGGCAGCTGCCTACTTCAGGGCTCTAATCCCGCCTCACTGGCTCTCACCTGCTCACTTCTGTCTCAAGCAGCGGGGACACAGCTTTTGTTTTCACACTTCACCTCCAGCCCTGTGGAGAATTCCAGCAGTGAGCTTGACTGCCTGACACTTTTTCCCTCCCTCCCCGTAAGTCACTGAAAAGTGATTAAGCCCCAAATCTCAAAGCTGAAAGGAAGCAAATTCTACCTTTCAGCTTCAAACAAATCATCACCCAAGCTTTCTCTCTCACAAAACCTCAGGCAGCCAGCCCCAAAGCCTTACAGCCTCTCTCAGAGTAAACCTTTCACTCCAAGCAGAAGAATTTGCAAACAGACTGGAGGAAATTTGAATCACAATTTATTTTCCAACTTCACGTGTGGTAAATGAATAATCCACTCTGTGTTAGTTGAGTGGAGTTTTAAGAACTTCAGAGATAGATCAAGAGTGTCAGAAGGGACAATAGATGGGGTAGAAATACTGAATGACATTCCTCCTCTTGATTATTCTTCTGTTTAGTACAGTGTCTTGTATTGGAAAGCCAGAGAGTGGGAGGAAAGGAGTATTTTACCTCCCTTGTGAAAGAAGTGAGATACCAGCCTCCAACCCTGGCCCAGTGCAGTTTAGCAAGCCTGCCAAGCAGTGCACTGCCGGGCAGCCTCAGCTCCAGGCTCTGAGACCCATCCTCCTGGCTAGGCATGGCTTCACAACAGCTCAGTACCTCCTTAACCGTGCAAGTACTTCCGGGGTTATTCCCGCTGTCCATTATTATCTTGAAGTTAACAATGACTGCCATACTTTGTTCTACATCTCCTTTCTCAAGTCTTCCTTTACCTGTTCTGCTTTTTTTATTTTTTTTTAAGTATGTATGGCTGAATGTCACTTTTTATTACCCAAGTCCATCCTATGCAAAATAAGAGAGGATGCAGGCATGGGGAGACCATCAATATCCCAAATCTCCCCTCGCATGTCTTCATCCAGTTAAGTGACTTCTGTCTTGCAGTCAGAATTCTGCTAAGCGTCTGATTCATGTGCTTTTATTCTCACTACAGTTCTCACATGACCAGGAGCCCTTCTTGGCATTACTCAGAGCCTTCCAAGAACATATTCATATGGATTACTTTAAAGTAGCTTGTCTAGGAGTTGGCTGTCTAGGTAGGCAAAAGGGAGCAGGCGCCCGACTTTATCATTTTCCCTGAAGCCTAGTGATCTCCAGATGGAAAGAATATATTACAGGCCTGGAGGTGCTGTTGGCAAAGGGGCTTTCAAAGGAGGTAGCAAAAGCAACAAGTTTGGAAGTCAATTCAGTGGCACTTTGAGGCCTGCTAGTAAGTCCCTTTCTGTCTGGGGTCCCCTGATTTGGTTCATTTTTATTCTCACCGTTGCTTACCTCTCAGACATTTAAGAATCTACTGGAAAACAAGGGTGTAAAGAATATGAGCTTCTAAATGTTCAGGCCGCGTCTGATGGTGGCTCCGTTGCCACCCACATAACATTGGAGCGGCTCACCTTCCACTGGGGCCTAGAACACAGAAATAACTCCTACTCCACAGGATGACTAGGAGGATTTAAAACGATAACTCTTCTAGGGAGCCTAGCATTTAATAACTGCTTGATACATGAAAGTCCCTATTATTTACCACTTCATTTTTGGTGTACAAACTAGAAAATAATGGAGGAAAAATAGGGAATAAAATTTTTAGTTATGAAGTTCTGACTCTTACTAACATTCCTTGGAGAGAAGCATCCTGGGAGGCAGAAGAGGAAGGGAAGTGACAGACCTATGTGATTCCTGCACTCCTCCATGAGAGCCCGTGCTCCTCTGGGCCGGTAGAACTCTCCTGTCTGCCCTTGACTTTGTTACCGTTCGTATTCCTGATGCTTATTAATGTAGCATCCACTGTTAGCATGTGCTTTTCTTTGCTAAATCACAAATAAACCACCGTCTACATACATTTTTAATCACTGACACCAGCCCTTGAAGGCTACCACTAGGTTTTTTTTTTTAGGTTTCCTTTGAAATCTTACAGTGAACTTTAGAAAAGTGCCTCAAAAAATGCTAAGAACAAAAATTTCTCAACAAAGAGAAATGCCTGCTATTTTCTCTTTCATGGTAACACTTAAGAAAATGCAGGAATTTGTAATAGAACAACAATAAAATATGTAATAAAAGTTTAAAAACAGAAAGAAAATGCAGGAACTTAGCCCAGTCATGATAACACTTCTGCACAATTAGACACCAAAATTAAACATCCAGGGACCCCCACACATTTGCCCATACCTTTCTCATGGAAAAAAAAAATTGGTACTAAACTCCAGCATTCTGGGGAATTAAAAAAAGAGAATTTCTAACAAAACTGTTAAATCTTTACATTTAATATTCTAAAACAGAAGTATGACTGTCATTTTTAATACATTGAACTCAGTAATGTCAAAATGCCAATGTTTAAGAGTGAATTTCTGAAACTATTCTTTCTTTGATCAAGAAAAATTATGTACCAAATCACTTTGGATATATAGGGATTGAGATTTACTCATGCGAAAAGTAGCATTGTGTAAAAGGGACCCTGGCAGTCTTGTAGCCATCTGGATGCCACCGGAAAAAAAATCTGTAGCTACCATTTCCAAACATTTTTACATTCTTACAAGTAATATGTAAATAACTCAATGTAGCATATGTATGCCTACCAGGTGAAAGCATCATGCATGTAACTGAGAGCCTAATGTTTGCTCTCAGACTTTTTGCATGAGTATTTACCAGTTCAGAATTCCACGCAAGTGCCATTTTCGGGCTGCTCTGTGTTCCGTTGTAGGGATCTGTCTAGTTTGCTTAGCCATTTGTTTTATTCTTTGATGTTTAGGTTTCCAGGTTTTTACCATTATGAAGATATGACAAGCCCCTTTATTTATGTCCACATTTTTAATTATTATTTTTTCAGAATTGTGTCCAAGTAGTGAAATTTCTGGTTCTTTTTAGAGTTGATACATATTGCAAAGTTACTTTCCAAAATGAACTTTTGACAGTTTATACACCCAGCAGTTATACGCAGAGTCCCCACTGCCCTGAGCTCTCCCCAGCACTGAGCGCTGTCATTTTAGAAACATATGTTAGAGTTGAGACACAGACTTAAGAATGAGAGAGATCTCAGATGCCATTGAGTGTAGCCTTTCATTCAGTAGAGAATTTGTCTTCCTGAATGTATAACTCTGAGTTCCTTGAGGACGGCTCCATCTTACTAGTCATTATAATACTAACCTCACATATAGTAATACAGCAATATTTGTTGAGTTAAAGAGTAAATAAAATAATAAACATATGATTGAATAGACTCCTTAATAGATAGTAATCCAATTGCCACATCATTATTCAAAATTTCATTGTACACTCTCTGAAAATTGAAAATGCTTTTGATGAAGTGAATATATTCTCTCTTTTTAAATTAGCTCCTAAATCTTAAACATGACACTGTAATAAGCATATCATAATGTTATTCTAAATAACATCAAAAATTGCCCAAGAAAATGTATGTATGTCTCTGAGCCCACAAAAGTACATATATGGGATAGATTTGTCACTTCTGCGTTTCCATTTAGAACACGAGCACTTTCCCCCTGAATGAATTCTAGCTTGGAGTCTCTAAACACACACCTGAAACTGGTATCTCGCCAATTCTCCACCAAAGCATGTGCCAAAAATACGGAATTTAGTTTTAACTTCTTGTTTGCTTACCATTCTCAGTACTACCTCATAATAATTTAAAATTGGTAAGCAAATTGCTTTTAAAATTTGGCCACTCCAGAAAAGCTGAGGGAGTTTGTCCTTGAACAGTTCCCAGCTTAGTTTTCTTAGCCAAGAAAACTAAGCCCTTGGGCTTACTAGTATTATTCTTTCTCTTCTACTTTGTTTGCTAGTACAGTGACCAGTTAATTCTTCGAGTCATTATGAAATCCTCCCAAACAAGAATTTCCTTTGGGGTTACTCTATTACAGTTCTTTTATGACAAAAGAAGTAACACTTTTTTTTAAGAACCAAGAAAAAAGGAAGCAAAAGGTCAGGTTTACCAATGTCCTTTCCAATTATGCTTTATTCTTGAAACTCATTTTTTGTAAGACCAGTTTTGTTTTATGGAGTTAATATATAATAGAGAGACTTAGAAATTATCATTGCTAAAGCACTTAATACATTATTTTCATGTTCATTAAGTTTATCTGATTCCTCAATTTTAATTATATTAGTAAGTGCATTCTTATCAAACTCATAAAATTAATCTTCCTCTTCACATGGGCCTTACGTAATATCAATAATAAGGTCACTAATTTTTATTCCGTGCTTCTTATGTGCCAGACAATGAGCTAAGTGACCCATTTTTATTATCTCATTTAGTCTTCTCAATACCGCTGTGCTTTAAGGTATCATTAGTCTCACTTTAGTCTCTATAGAGAAACTTAAAACTACTTGGCCAGATGATGCAGCTAGAGAGAAAAGAACTCTATGATTTAAGCCAGTCAAAACCTGTGCTCTTGGTGCTGCAAAGCAATGCAAAGCAGTTCGTATCATTGACCTAAAGCACGAATGCCAAAAATATTTTCTCAGACAGGCCAAGCTTAATTAGTAACCCACTCAGATGCCGTGCTGAACCTAGTGAGCAATTTGAGCTCTCTGAGTGGCTTGGTCACCCAGTAGTATCTACAGTAAAGGCAGAAAGAAGGGAGTGATGGCTTGCATGCTGGGGATCAGCCACACCAGGCCTAAGAGAAATAATAGCAGAATGTCTCTAGAGTGTTGATGCTTTGTGCCCCATCTACGTGCTCTTCGTGTTTTGTTCAGCATGAGAAAGGATTTTTGTTTGTTTGGTTGGTTGGTTGGTTTTGTTTTTAGAATTGCTGTAGGTCCCAATTACAGGGTCTGGCACAAATAACACCCCTTTTTTATTACAAACTCTTTTATTACAAAATAATAAGCATGTAATTCTGTGACATAACAATATCACACTCATGCACAACATATGACATTTTAGGTGAAATACTCAAATTAGAACTATAAATTATTACACCCATATTATTACCCTACCAACCACTCTCAAGCAGGCATTACTTCTGCCAGACCCTGTATTTTGATGGACTGCATTTTCAGCTGTTCTTTAGAGCTGCTTCCTAGGTCCCTGTCTGGGGATATTGTGCAGTAGATAATCCTTAAGGCTAGGACACTGGATTGCCTTAATGCTGCACTAGCCACTTCTTTTCTGTGCCTACACAATAGAATGCAGCTAGTCACAGAGGCCACAGCAGTCAAACAGAGCCAAAGTGTTGGTTTCATGCAGGAGACAGTGGCATGTAAGAAAAGGATCGGTTTGGCATTGGGAAGACTGGGAATGGCTCTAACCCTGCCACTTGCCACACGTGTGACGTGTGTGACTTCTGAACCTGTTTTCTCATCTCTGGAAATGAATAACATATAATTATCTATTTCACAAGGTTGCTGTGATGCTCACGTGAGAGTACGTAGGTACAAATGTATTGTCAACTACCAAGAGCTATGTATTTTAGTTACTAGACATTTGTGTAATAGCTAATGATGTATTTCACAGTTTTTTATGGAAAAAAACCCAGCAGCAAAAGTCATGGTTCAGTGTTTAACACATTTGCCACAGCCTCAGACTTCTGGCGCTGCATGACAGCTCAAGAGGGCGTCACTGGTTTATGTCACTTGAGACTCCAGACAATGAGCAATGATTAGGGAGCATGACAATAATTTGATTTAGAGTCTACTGCCACACGGTTCAGGCTCCATCCTCCATCCTTATCATGCTAACTTAGTCACTTAGTGCAAATCAAGAGAGAGGGCAAGTGGTTGGAGGCAGGCACTGATGGGCTAGGGAAAGGAGCCTACTATGTCTGCAGCTGATGCAAGACCGAGCTAACGAGTGAAAACTTCAGTGCACTCAATGCCAGAGAAAGCTTGTCTTTTCTTTTTCTTTTTTATTACTGACTTCGCCAGTGGTACATGTAGCTATTCCTATGGGTCTTCTCTTTGATTTTCAAGAAGAACCACTGGCATTTTGGTGTTGTATTTATTAGAAAGGTTGTACCATGTAAGTCAAATTTAAAAGGATGTGGGTACAATGAGAGGTAAACAGGAGTTCTACTTTCATTAAGTGACACCATCAAGTAGCACTGCTCTGTAGTAAAGTTGAACTAAGCAATTATAGCACTCTACTTGAGTGTGCAAAGTAATAAGACAATCACTTGCCCCCAAAGTATGTACTCTCCCCATCTTTTGTGGTTTCTGTTTCTCCTCTCAGACTGTGTTGTGTTGTCATTCTTAGTTTCTCTCATGATCTACCTCTCTTCTCCTCATGCTCTCGGTGGGAGCTCAAAAACAATGTATAGACTCCCTGGGAGTGGGGTCCTCTCTACCTGGATGTCCTGAGGCCAATTTAATGCAACCGTTCAAGACTGAATTTACAATGTCTGCCCTTCTCTAAACCTTGTTTCCTATATCTCTTACCTCACTAAATGTCAACGCCATCTCCCAAGGAGACCATGTCAAAAACCTCAGTCACCCTTGGCCGCCCTCTCTCACATACTCCCATGTCTAATCAGTGCCCAAGTTCTCATCATCCTAACTTCTACCTATGTCTTCAGGTTGGCCTCCCCTCTTTATTCCTGCTGCTACAGCTGTCATTTTGTGTCTGCCCACTCCCATTTCTCCCCGCTAGCATTGCTACAATAGCTCACTGCTTGCCATTTTTCCAACCCAGATATGTACCCTCATGTCAATCAAATGCTTAAAATCCTCCACTGTTTCCCTACCTCTCGAATAACATGAAGATACCTTGATGTGAACGTAAGTCTATGCCACCATGTTTCTTGCTTAGTCTATTGAAATACTAATGGTTCCATAATGAGGGATGCATTTTCACAGCACTGAGCTTTTGTAAAAGATGTTACTTTGCATACTTTTTACCCTTGGAGAATTCCTATTCATTCTTTGAGACTTAATGAAACTTTTCTCCTTTGTGTTCCTATAGCAACTTGTAAATACCTCCTTGATAGCACGTATCATGTTGTTTTAGGATGTTATTTTTCTAAAAATCATGAAACAATTTTATTCAACACAGCAAAGGAAAGAATCAGAGAACATCAAGTCAGGTCAACAGAAATCACCCAAACTGAAACACAGAGGGAAAAAAAATGAAAAAAGAACATCAAGCAGGGTAAATAAAAAAAACCAAACAAAACATCTGAGCATATAAAAATCAAACTGCTGCAAACAAGAGACAAAGATAAACTGTTGAAAGCAGCCGGAAGAAAAAAAGACATGTCATATAGAGAGGAACAAAGGTAGGAATCACAGCACCTCTTGTCAGAAAACTTGCAAGCCGAAAGACAGCATTGTAAAATCTTTAAAGTGCTGAAATGAAAAAAAAGTCAACAAAGAATTTTGTATCCAGTGAAAATAGCTTTCAAAAATGAAGAGATCAAGAGTTCCTCAGACAAACAGAAGCTGAGGGAATTTGCTGTCAGCAGACCCACAGTGCAAGAAACATTGAAGGAAAACTCATTTTTTCCCCTCGTTTTTAATTTCTCAAAAAGAAAACTGTCTAAAAAACAGTAGGCATGTATTTTGTGTTTATTTATAGCACATGTAAAAATAAAGTATATGATAATGTAAATTGTAAAAAAGATGAAAAATGCATGAGCACAAAGGATGTCATAAGGTTCTTACAGATGTCACAAATATATTGTCATAAGTTTCTTACTTTATATGTGAAGCACGATTGTTTTGCAAGGTGGAGTCTGATTAAAGATGTATATTAAAGCAAGTTTGGATTGATGAAGAATCTGGGGAGAAGTCATTGTATGAACTGAAGAAGTATGAAAAAACTGAGGAAGCTCTCCAGGGGAGATAACAGAGCTGTTAAAGCAACAGTAAGGACCAGGGTTGATGCAACTGAAGTGTCAGAAGTACTTAAAGGCTCTAGGTTAAGACAAGTTTTAGATTTCTTAAGACAACACACTGTCATACATTTGAACAGAGAAGAGGTACAATAAAGAGAGTTCGAGGTGGGGTATTATTGCAGCTGCTTGTATGAGATGGACATGCTTTCACAGTCTTGGGAGGTCTGGGCAAAAACACACCACAGCAGGAACTAGAGAGAACATACTGTGTTCCTACCCTGGAAAATCTGTGTTTCTTAATTTTTCTCCCCAGTCTCAATCACCCATGCAGCATTGTCCCACAGTTTTGTGATTTGAATATCTCATATGTCCTTTGACCTTGGTGGGTCTAGGATGATCTGGTATGAAAAGGACCAGTGAATAATTAGGGAGCAGCAATGTAGAGCAGAGATCCCTAGCTCTGGTGAGCCTCGGCAGAAAGCTCCAGATGGCTGTCTCCCTCATAGATAAGCCCCCCCTTCAATGGATGCAGTTGTCATCTTAAGAACCTCCACCCTGGTTTTCAAAGCTTATTAATCATTATCATACATACCCCTGAAAAATAGGGGCTATAGGTTTCTTTTTTTCTTTCTCTACTGATAGCAAGTGACACCGGATCATTTGTCTTTTGTATTTGGGGACACCAGTTTTAATATAAAGATGTCAGTTTATTATAAGGACATCAGCTATGTTGGAGTAGAGCCCACCCCAACGATTAGCATCAAAGACTCTCAAAGGTTCTTGGCATAGGCTTAAAGGATCCCTGAGTGTCACATTTAGGTCGTTTGTTCCTAGTGATCCGAATAATCTTCATGGTGGCAGTGAGAGACTCTGCAAATGTAGTAAATTTCAGGGTGGAGGGGCAGGTTTTATGTCATGAATTTATGTCTTGGGCTTAAGCAGGGCATATCTGGCTTTAAAGTATAGGCAAGGTGTCTGTGTTGAAATCTGAAAACAAATGTATGGGGCAGAAAGAAGAGAGATAGTAGGCTTTTTAATACTATTTGATACCCACGCTTTCACTGCATGGCATTTCTCAGATGATAACTTGTACATCGTGTGAACCTAAAAACCATAAATAACTGTTCTGGGTCCGTGCTTAAAGTATGCATTTCACACAGGCCCTGAAAGCCAATGGGAGTCTAAAACAGGTATTATATCACATCCTTACTAAAATACAACAGGTGATTATTACTGACTGTGTTTTAAAGATGGGGAAACCAAGACCCACAAAGGTTAAATGAATCACCCAGGTCACAGAGATTCAGTTTTGGTTTACCTAAACTACCACTCCATGCTTGGGGGAGTAATCATGAAAGGCAAGTCCAGAGAGGCCACGCCAAGTGTGGACATTATTCTGTAGGAAATAGTAAGTCCCTGATCATTTTTGAGCAATATGTAGGCAAGATCAGCCTGGTGCTGGTATGTGGGATGCTGTGACCATAAGACCAGACCAGAAGTCGAGAAAGAATTAAGCAGCTATTGCAATATTCCAGCTAGGAGATGAGAGTGATTTTAACTATAACAATGGTAGTGGTGATGGAAAGGAAAGATATTAACGTGTAACACATGGAAAGAGTAAGGATTCGCAGTACTTTCACTTCCAAGGAACTTAAACATTTTTTTATCCTAGTTGACACTGGAAACTTCTAGAATATCATTACAGCCCATCAGAGCCTTTGGTTTGCATGAGCTAATCACTGTTGATTTACCAAGTTGACAAGGGCAGGCAAAGAAGCTCACAGGTTTAGTTGGCTTTTAGAGCATTTCTGTGGATAAAAGTACAATTTCCATTAGGCATTCTGAAATAAAAAACACCTAGAAAAGAACTTATGGAACTTACCACTGCTTTCTGAAACCCAGGAAGACTCCCAAGTTGGGAACCACTGACTGGACCAGAATGTCTCTGTTTGAAAGTGAAGATACTTATCCAGACAAGTTCTAAATCACACTTCATGTTATTCACAGAATGCAGCCGGAACAAGCCTCCCGCATCTTGTTCAAAATTAGTTACATCCTGCTGAGAATTAACAGGACCTGGTGTCTGACTAGTAGCACTTTTATGGAAAACTAAGTTGCTTAAAAAAAAATAGTGATCCCCTCATTTATCTTTTGCTCAAGTCTGGATTTTCCATTATTAAAGCTTTGCTTAAAGCAGGATAAACCATTATTTCTGCTTAAAATTGGCTGCTAAAACCACCATCTGGATACTTTTTCCAACATTGATTTCTCAGCTGCTTATTATTATTCTGCCATTTTAAACGAGAACAAGTATGACTGTTCCTTGATCCATTCGGACATAATGGAGCATTAACAATCATATTGTTTAAAAGTTCCCTCATCATTACATAAATAAACAGGGCCTTCACAGACTCAAGGTTTGAATCCCACTTATTCCACTCTATGACTCCTTTCTCTTTCATAACTGTTCAAACAGAGTATCACAAGTTCGGGACATTAATTGCTTATGCAGACCAGCCCCACAGATCTCTAAAGCGATGTCCATACTTTACAGTAAAAGTCAAGCTGCTATGTTAGCAAATGTCTGTCTTTAAAGGGAAGGACAAGTGAATCAGCAGTCACAGATTCTCTTTCCCTGTTAAATGTTACATTTTCGGGAGCAAATTAACATGTGTGTTCTCTTCTGAACTATCATCACCTCAATTATCCATTCTCTCTCTCTCAAATATTCTGGAACTTACCTTTCTTTTTTCATATTATGCGCTCCTCGTATGGGAAACTATGACCATTTAGAATGAAGTGTGGGAGAAACACTCTAAAAATCTTGTCAGCTACGTGAAGCCTGAGCTGTTAGGCACTACTGAAAGCAACGGGTGGGAGGGATGAGATTTATTAAAAAAAAAAAAAAAAGGAAGAAGATTGATTACAGCCTTGAACTTTCTCCACTTGGCCAAAAGGAGAATGGAAAGTGTCAAGGCCTTTTTAGGGGGGTGACGAGAAGAGTTGCTATTTCAATGGACAGGTTGAGTCACAGACCATAAATTAAGGAAGCAGATCCAGAATATCAGGGAATGTGAAGGCAAGTGTAAGAGACAGTGTACTGACAAAGAGGAGTTAGCTCGTGGAATGTGAACTATTCTGTCTGGAAAATAGAGACTTAGTGATAATCAAAGAGCATAATTAAGGATCTTTAAAGCTTATGGCATTGATCAGAGTAACTGGCCTCTTTGATTAAGCCAAAGCCTGACTTCATAAGGGTCTGTATTTAGAATTCCTGTGTTTTGAAGCTAGATACCCTAAGGATGATTTTGTGATGTTTCCAGAGGGAGGACCTGGAATTACTCTGATGTGATGCACTATTGGTGAAAGTCAAAACGACATTTGCCAGAGAGGATAGTGGAAGCTGGGAAGGAATAGTTGGGAAGGAAGGAATTCAATTTAAAAACATGTGGGAAAGATATTTACAGATTCTTATTCTAAATGCTGGGGCAGAACGTAGATGAAGCTATGGCTACCACAAGAACAGTTTCTGGGCTTCACAGTAGGAAAGAAGAAAGGAGGAGAAAAAAATAGCATTGCCCGGGGCACAGAGGTTGCGCAGCATGCACAGACATGCTGAATTCTGTAAGTACAGAAAAGTGACAGGGAGGTGCAGTGAGAAAGGAGACAGGCCATGACTGAAGAAAAGAGGAACATAGAGCAACCGAATACGACTTCTGCTTTTTTAAAGAAATTGTCAGTATGATTAATAAGAAACTTGGAGAATTTGGGGAGGTAACATAATTGCAAGTTCTTACTGCTTTAACATACTGTTATTATTTTGAAACCACCATTTCTCTGAAATTCTTTTAAAACAGAGTATGGTTCACAGGGCAGGTGGGCTTCGAGCACGGGTCTGTCTGAATTCAGGGAAGAGAAGAGGGCCTCAGCTGGACACTCGAGGCCTGACTCAGCCCTGCGGTTCTGTGATTGGAGGAATGAGCACCAGTTACGGAGAAGTAGCTGTTTGACGGGAGGTCGCAGAATGTTAAGTTCATTCTGTTCTTACCTGATTATCAGACCAAGTTACAATCAGCTAAGCTTAGTTTCACTTTTTCTTTTCTTTTTTTTCCTTAATTTTTTTTTTATTGTTCAAGTACAGTTGTCTCCATTTTCCCCCCACCACTCCCTCCCTTTAAGTGGAACCTAATCAACAAAATAAACAAGCAAACAAAATACAACCAGAGACATTGAAGTTAGTTTCACTTTCTAAAAAAAGCTACTTTGATGTAGCACAATCTCTAACAGTATGAAGTAACTATACCACACACTCATCTAGAATTATTCATAATGGCATTATTTGTCATGGTTTATATAAAAAGATGTGAAAGTTTTGATCAGAGCACATGTTTTACTAAGCGAGACATGGTTTTCCAGGTGTGTGTGTGTGTAATCATAGATGGCCTCATTACCAGTATCAGCGAACAGCTGATAAAACTGTCGCACTGGACACGTAGGTGAGATGGAGAAACCCATTTCGGCCCAGAATTTACAAAGCGGACAGCCTACTCCTAGCAGAACCGAAAACTCAGACCACTTGTGATGAGTGAAAGGAAAAAATAAATGGGAATAAATACTGACCCAGGGAGATGATAAAAGTCACCGATCCATCCAAAAACAAAGAAAGGCTTTTACTTCAGTTTTGAAAAAGACATAAGAAATAAAAACAAACGTAAAAAGGGATTTTTTAGGGTCTTAACTAAAATTTTTGGTCTGTTTACTTTATATCCATTATGTAGCATGATTTCTTAGGTTCAAAGTTTAAGGAAATTCTAAAGAAGCCGAGATAATAAGGAAAGGCAGAGTGAGGATGTAATAAGAATACTTGAAATGTGCGAATTCAGTCACTTTAGAAGAACAATAGATTATTTTATTTTTGCATTTGAAAGGAGCTCTAGAAAATTCTGATTAGTCATTACTGATATGTTTACTTGAAAGCTGTTGATCAAAGTTTTTATGTAAATAATACATGGGCGTGTTTTGTCTTGGGTTGGATTCTGTGGCAGCAGAGACTCTGAAGGGTTCCTGAGGGAGTGCTCGCAGAAGACACCTGCCATGGAGGCAGGGAAACAGGAGGGCAGGGAAAGGAGGCAGACAAATACTGGGTTTCAGGAGCATTCCAGCCCCAGCCTCACCAGCAGCTCCACAGGGGAATTGCACAGAGATGGTCCAGGGATGGGGGCTGCTGCCAGGTGGCACCCATCAGCCAAGAGCCCAGGGGTGAGCTACTAGCAGGCAATGATCATAATAACAGGGAATGGGTGTACCAACCTTGTACATATATGAGGTCTGTCTGGAAAAAGTCCAGCCATTGTTAATATAACATAACGGTTTACACAACATCGCCGTAACCTGGCAGCCAAGGAGAATGGACTGGAATGCTCATGAACAATGGCGACTTTACTGTATAGTCAGTGGGGGCAGTAGACGCTGTTGTGTGAGCATGTGTACTGTGTAGCTGTCACATTCAAAATGACTGATAAGTAGAGCAATGAATCTGCATCCAATTTTTGTTAAGCCTGAACATTCCTCTGCGGAAACTAATCAAATGGTTCAGAAGGCCGCAGCTGTGGGCAACTGGTGATTGGCAGCTTCATCACGACAACGCACCCACTCACATATCATGTCTCATGCAGTTTTTTGGTGAAACATTAAATCACCCAGGTGACTCAGCTCCCACTATTTGGCGCCCTGCGACTTCTGGCTTTTCCCAAAACTAAAATCACTTTGGAAAGGGAAGAGATTTCAGACCATTGATGAGATTCAGGAAAATAAGATAGGACAGCTGATGGCGATTGGGAGAACTGTGTGAGTTCCCAAGGTGCCTACTTTGAAGGGGACTGAGGGGCATCATTGTCCTATGTACAATGTTTCTTGTATCTTGGATCTTCTCCAGTAAATAGCTCTATTTTTCTTATTACATGGCTGGATACCTTTTGAACAGACCTCATATCTGTCTCTGTTAGTACCCTCTCGTCATGTAAAATATCCTCAGACTGTCAAAGTTGCAAAGTGCCTGTCCTCAGCAGGTGTTCAGTTACATAGTTAATGGGTGAATAAACACGTGGAGACATGCTACAGAAAAGACACTGAAAAAGTAGATAATAAGAGATAGTAATAACTAGCATGTATAAAACATTTTCCATGTGCAGACACCACGCATGATTATGTAAGGTAGTAGCTGTCGTACCCCATTTTACACCTGCTGAAACTGAGATGGATATGTTTTCCAGAGCCACATAGCTGATATGATATGAGACCACCGTCATAATCTCTTCATTATACCAAGTGCTCAGCAATGAGAAAGATGAAATAAATGGGGTAAAACAAATACTGAAAACCACTGACCCTTGGGTTATATATACTTTCATAGAGTGGCTTTGTTTTCCTTTCAGAGGATGGAATTAACACCTACATCTCCCTCATTCTAAAAGGCCAGATATGTAGACTCCAATATGGTTCTTGAATAAAAATTAGAAATTCTAGAATCTTTGGATCATGCAGACTGGTTGCAACATCCAGAAGATTCCCAGTCTTTTTGTCTGTTATATAATAGATTGACCATTGAATATACAGGTACGTAATTATACATTATCAATTGGTTGTTTATGTTTAGGCCTAGTGTAGTTAAAATATGCTATGAATATTAATGGAAGGTATGAGATTAAATGGATGTTTATTATTTTTTAACATTCCTCCCAGGCTTGAGTTTCCAAAATCAAAAATCCCATGAATCTTGGGAGACTAAGCTCTTCACACATTTGGGTCCTTTCTAAGGAGTTGTTTCACTCTTCTTCAGGGTAATTACTGACTAGCTCTGTGCCTTATATGAGATAACCAACTTAAAGTTTAAGCCAAAACCCTTTGTAATTCACTTGATATATAAAAGAAACACTTAAAATAACAACACATTTTAAATGAACACTAATATTATCTTCAAGTGTGATAAGTATCTGGCTACTTACAAATCTTTACAAATTACATATCTGGGCGTTGAAAAGAGAAGCTACATTGATTTCTCTTCAGTTGTGCCCAGATGACGGTGTCCAGCCCCTCGGCTGTCATCCAGCTGTGTTAATTGTGACGAGGCAAACGCAGAACCAGAGTCTGCACGTTCATAATAATGATCACGACTCTTCTGACAAGACAGCTAAGTAGGTCATGACTTTGTGCCAAAAGGAAATGGCCTCTTAGTGGCCAAAAGACCGTTGTCTATAGTCTCTGGAGAACTGTTAGTGGGATCTAGTACTAATGTCATTGCTATACTGTCTCATTCCAAATTTGTTACTTTACCTACAATCTCCCATTGCTTCCCAACCAGGAAATAGTGGTGAGATTTCTTTTAAAATATTTAAAAATTCAAGAAGACACTTATGATACAGCTATTACCAGCTCTTAGGGTGAACACAGACCTAGTCTAGTTTTTAGGGCGTGCTTTTTGTAATACCTTATACTTCTTTTTGAGGCAGAACTGTTGAGATAAATTCATTTATGTATTCATTTCCTCACTTGCACGACACCTCCTCTAGGTTGGTGACTGTGCTTGGTTCAGAAGAGATTGTAGAAAAGTGAAAATGAGGTGTAGATTGGAGGGATTTGTAGCTATTACAGCTTTATTTCCTTTATCAATGTTATAATGGTACTTATAAAATATATATAAACCAGGGGGATTTTCAAAAAGCAAAAGCAATAATTAGATCTAGGAAGTTGTCAGAAGGTGATATAAATCATCTGAGTCTTAAGAGAATGTGTCTCATTTTCAGATGCTCCCAGGTAATGTGATTCTACATAGACAACCTCTGGCTGCTCCCACAGTAGAGTAACTTGTAACACTTTTTTGAGATTTACCGTGTGCCAGCACAGTAACCATGGATTCTCTTAATTAACCCTTTTAGCTTCTCCAACCCTACGACACAGGCACTATGGTCATCACGTCTTTTTGGACGAGGAAAGACACTTAGAGAATCAGTAACACCTCCGAAGTTAAACAACTCTGATGATCGGTCTAGGATTTGAATCTAATGGTCTAGCTCAAGAGCCTCACTCTACACCTCGTCATTCCCTCTGAGCATCACATGTGGTCAAAGCAAATAGTACCTTGTTGACATTATTGAGAAACCTGATTCTCCTACCAGATAAAAAAATAGTGTTGATCTGGCTGAATGTTTTCTGATTCATAAACTGTTATCAGATAAAGAAGAATATCTTTACCAGGTCTGGTGGGGCAGCCAATAACCCAGACAAGGGCATTTATGAGTCCTGAATATTTTGGGGTCAAATGCCTTGTCTTTTTTATTCATTTATTTAATCCTTAATCCCACCCACGCTATACTTCCTTCTGAATTGCCTTTTTCTGTCTGAAAAGAGACCAATTAATCCTCCTCCTCCTCTGATCTCCACTGTACTTTCCAATGTAGCCCCATTCCAGCCCTTTCTTATTCTGTTAATGTTAGCGTTCAACTTAGTGTCCCCCTCACTGGACTATGAACTCTTTAGGAGCAAGAGTCCCATTTTACTGAGCACTGAACCTCCAGTGCATAGGATATAGTAGGTACACAATAAGTATTTTTTAATGAATGAATTAACAAAATTTCCAAACATTCAGTAGTGCCACTTTCTCACTTACCTATAACAGAAGTTCCTACTTGGACAAGGAGAGGATATTCATAAAAGATGAAAACACAATCCTTACTGTTATATGATACTGGAGTAAAAAATCTTTGCATATTATGCCCACAGCAGATGTTAAATACTCAATAAATATTTGTTGAGTAAATGGAAACCAACCATGAGAATTTACTAGTGAATAGAGAAACTGTAACTCACAGCTTTTAAAAGATACGGGACCTGAGAATACCCACAACAAGTAATCTTTAAATCTGTAGTTTCCTCAACAATATTCTCTTCATCCACTATCGGGGGTGGATGGCACATATGAGGGTCTGCTTCTCCCCTCACTGCTCCTGCAATGAAGGATTGCAGAGGAAGAAAGGAGAAGATACCAGAGGCACCCTGGGAGAGTTCAAGTGTGGTGCTGGCCCCCTAGGCTGCTGGGGAAACAGTGAATTGTCTACTTTATGATAAGGGAGGAGTTTTGTTTGGAAGGAAAGTAGTCCTATGGGATATGATAAATTTTCTAGATGTCCTACCAAGTCAGTTGGTCATTTTGTAAAAAGCTGACATACTGCCTTTGCTTTTGTGCGAACAAAGCTGCTCTTTCTATAAGCCTAAAGGTTGCACTTGAAGTTGGCATGAATTTTTATTTTCTCAGGCTTAACATTTTTGCATTTGAAGTTGACATTAATTTTGTTTTTCTCAGGCTTCACTTTTTTCCCTGAGGCTTTCGTGGACTTTGGTCTCCACTGGAAAAGATAAATTTAAAAAGACAGAATGAGCCTGATCTTTCCAGAGCCTAAATTAGTCCCTAGTCACACATCTGGCTCTCTGGCAGCACAGTGTCTTTTTGCAAGCTTCCAGGGTACCACTTAAGGCTCTGCAGTAGAAGACACTTGAGCACTGGAGAGAATGGAGCCTGTAATTAGGAAAGGTACCATATGTGACATGAGGCTGAAGTTCCACGTCTGAGACTGTTAACTAGTTTCTTTAGTTTGGAAGCTTTCTTGGCAAAGGTTTCGGTCTTTATCCCACCACCTTGTAGTTTTATACAATCTCTCAAGTTGCTGGCATGCATGGAGGAGAGAAGAGAAAATAAGAAGGAAACGGGTATTTTAATTAATTAAATTTTCTGGTTAATTCAGCTTGATGAGTATTGTCTCACTGCTGGGCTCAGAACACTGCTAGGTGGAGTTGGAGAAAAAATCGGAACTGCACCTGTGATTCTTGTCTATAGTGAGTATATCTTACAGTTTCTTCTCCGTTCTCTCCTTTTAACCTTTCTTTATCAAGTCTTTCCAAAGTATTTTAGTTCTCATTGGTGCCTTAAAAGTTCAGAAAAGCTGATATGATTTAATCTTCCCTCTGTGTATTTCCAGTGCCTGGGACATATCGGGCACCAAGTCGGTACTCAATAAATCTTTATTAAATTGCATCATGGAGGTGGTATAAGGGATTAGATAGAATCTACATTGATTCTAACACATATTCTAAAACCTTACTTATTTGACAAAATTCATTTTATCAATCTACTTGCAGGGCTACCAATCTATTTACTTTTGAGTAAGAAGCAATATATCACATAGTAGTATCATCTTAATGAAATATTAAATCCTTTTGACATCTACTAACTTATTCAGCAACTTAATTTTATTTCAGTTTTTCCCAGCTTTATTTAGGTATTATTGACATATAACATTGTATAAGTTTGAGGTGTACAGTGTGATTTGATGCATGAATTTATTGAGATGATTACCTTAATGAGGCCAGTTAACACCATCACCTCATACAATTATTTTGTGTGTGTGTGTGTGGCGACATTTAAGATATGTCTCAGCAACTTCCAACTATACAGTCGTTAACTATAGTCAACATGCTGTACATCAGATCCCCAAATCTTAGTCATGTGACCAACATCTCCCCATTTCTCTGCCCCCAGCCCCTGGCAACCACCATTCTACCCTCTGTTTCTATGATTTTGGCTTTTTTTTTTTAATCCACATGCAGCAACTTAATTTTGAGAATGTTCTATCACAGTGCCCCCAATCCAGTGAGCAAAATATTGGTCACTTCATACTCCTTTGTGATCTGGACATGGTCAGAATGAGGATATCTGTCTAGGTCTCTGCCTGAGCCTGAAAATTTTAAATAATCAACTACTGCAACTGTATACCCTTCAGCTCAAGAACTATTCCAGATTTCAATTCTCACCACCACCTTGGATGATTTACGCTTTGCTCCTTGTCTCTCCTCAACACCTTATGCTGTGACCTAAGGCCTAGCCTCTTTCTTCCTTACTGTGAGTGGCCTGGCTTTGGATCCACCATCCCTTAATGAGACAATCAGAGCAAGGAGCTCTGAGAAAGGAGGCTGGAATGCTGCCTCATAGTCAGGGGCAGAACTGAAGCCCTTGCCGGGATCCGGGAGAAGCAGCAGGGCCAGGCCATGCCTCAGGTGCTGGCGGATGGAGCCCTGGGGCAGAAGCACAGTAGCTGTTACAGAAGTGCCAACCGGAGATGGATCCACAGCAGAAATCTGTTCTCTGGTGCCAGAAAGGCTCTTAGAAGGAGAGCAGGGCTACCCTTTCTTTGATTGCTGAGGGAGGATTGAGTGGTGGTAAGAGGAAAACAACAAAATCCACACTAGATGACTTTAGTCCTCTCAGCAACATAAAAGGCAGTGCTGTCTGCAGAGAGAAGTTTTAGGAGACTGCTGTGGGGGTACAACTAGAATCAATAGTAGATGAAGAGGATTGGGGGATAGTAGCCAGCTTCCTAGTGAAATCGATGGCATTAATCTAAAGACTCCCCTGAGAGATCTGTATTTGGAGCTGGGATGCCATCTGCCTCTTCTGGTCAACTTGGCCTGTCCTTGCTCCTTCTGATGCTCCAGCCTGTTGGCTTTTCTGCCAAAAACCACAGCCACCTAGCATGGTACACGTATCCCACAGAGAAATGCAATCACCTATGATGGCTCCAAAATAGAGAATAAGATCAAGAATATTTGAGTATATTGCCTCTGGACCCAGCGTGGCCTAGCATCTGAGGAGGCTCAGTGCTTTGTCCTGGGAATGCTCCTGAAAGCCCTGATTTGTTCTGCAAGTGCCCAGATAAGATCTGAGGCTGCAAGCTGATCCTGACAGCCTGGGTGGGTGCTGGGGCTCACAGTTTGATGTGGACGGATATAGATTCCGTCCTGGTTCAACCACCTACATGACCTAGGACAAGTTACTTAATTTCTGAGGCTCAGTGTTTGCATCTGAAGATATCACCCCTTTTTAATAATACTGTAGGGACTGAAGGATAAAAGTGCAAAACAAAAAACCTCTAAGAATGCATGGCACATAAGAGATGCTTAACCCTGGCCTAGTGGCTCATTTGGTTAGAGTGTCGTCTTATACACTAAAAGGTTGTGGGTCCGATTCCTGGTCAGGGCACATACATAGGTTGCGGGTTCCATCCCTGGCAGGGGCACGTACAGGAGGCAACAGGTTGATGTTTCTCTTTCACAGTGATGTTTCTCTCTCTCTCTCTCTCCTCCTTCTTCTCTCTCTAAAAAATAAAAAAAACACATCCTTGAGTGAGGATCTAAAAAATGCTTTAAAAAAAACAGATGCTTAAAAAATAGTAACATTACTTTGTGTTTTATTTAGTGCCCTTTTGTTATTGAGTGTTGATGAAGATCCTGAAATATGTCTTCAGAGCTCGCATAGCAAGAGGAATCAAAGTTATCTGAATTTAGCCCTCTTTCCTAGGTCTCTGTAGCAGGACAAGTCAGTCTTTATGGCAGTGTTAAGGTTCCAAGTTAAGGAAGAAATTTTTTCTTGAAACACCTCATAACTATTTGCAACCATTTTCTCTGAAATCTCTTAATTGTGTTGACTTTTTCCCAGCAAAATTCTAGATGCTGTCTATAATCTGAATATCCAGTGAAATAAGGATTCTGTACAAGAAGCTGAGAAAAGAAGAAACTTTTAGCAGATAGCCACAGCTTTCTAGTGTTCTGTTCTCATCACTTTGCATACCCGTCACGCCTGCTTTTAGATCTGTCTTCTTTCATGGTTTGCTCTTATT
The DNA here is from genome assembly GCF_022682495.2 of Desmodus rotundus. Classification (NCBI taxonomy): domain Eukaryota; kingdom Metazoa; phylum Chordata; class Mammalia; order Chiroptera; family Phyllostomidae; genus Desmodus; species Desmodus rotundus. The sequence goes on from NC_071389.1 coordinate 55,232,209, forward strand.
TCACTGTGAGGAAATACGTTCTATGCATCTCAGTTGAGCAGGGCCATTCCAGAAGAACTCTGCTCATCAAAACATGGTCTTGACTTGCCTTTCTCAGACAGAATATTGTCCCTACCCACCCCCCACCACATCCCCTTAGGTGTTTCCCTTTCTCATTTTGTGATTAATTATGAAGTTTTAGAAACATGGGTCTGCAGAGTAATATAAACAATCATTACTCCATTGCTGACAAACACAAATTTCACTCCAGTTACCGCACACTTTTAAAATTATTACTATGTTAGTGCAATCTCCAGTTTTTGTTGGAGAAAAAGAATACCAAACAATCAAACATTTAAAGGGCCTTTCAGCTGGAACCACCGTCTTCCAGTAATTTGCCAAAATGACTGACACAAAGGGAAAGAGGAGAGGTGCCTGTTACGTGTTCTCCAGGCCTTTTAGAAAACATGGAGCTCTTCCTTTGGCTACACACTTACAAATCTACATGAAAGGTGGTATTGTAGACAGCAAGGGAATGGGCACTGTTCAGAAAGGAACGCCCCACAAATGTTCCATGGCAAACCTGGAAGAGTCTACAGCGTCACCCAGCATGCGGGGGCATTGTCGTAAACAAACAAGGGCAAGATTCTTGCCAAGAGAACTGATGTACGAATTGAGCGTGTTAAGCACTGTAAGAGTCGAGATAGCTTCCTGAAACGTGTGAAGGAAAATGATCAGAAAAAGAAGGAAGCTAAAGAGAAAGGTACCTTGGTTCAACTGAAGTGTCAGCCTGCTCCACCCAGAGAAGCACATTTGGTAAGAACTAATGGAAAGGGACCTGAGCTGTTGGAACCCATTCCCTATGAATTCATGGCATGATAAGTATGAAAAAAAATAAAATGCTTCTATACTAATGATTAAAAAAAACATTTAAAGGGAAGTCTCTAAACCTATAAAGAAGAAAATTTAGCCCTGACCAGTGTGCCTCAGTTTGTTGGAGTGTCATCCCATAGACATATGGGTTGTGGGTTTGATTTCCAGTCACAGCACATAGCCAGATTATAGGTTCCATCCCCAGTCTGGGTACGTTCGAGAAAGTGACCGACCAATGTTTCTCTCTCTCTCTCTCTCTCCCTCCCTCTCTCTCCCCCCTCCCTCTCCCTCTCTCTAAAAACAATGAAAAAAAGTCCTTGGATGAGGATTAAAAAAAATTAAAAAGGAAAATTTGAAAGGTGAGTTACTTGCATGTTGAGGGATCTCCAGTAGCAAGTGATGAAAGCCACTGGTAGGATGCTTAATTGAAATCCCTTACTCGAAACTGGGGAATAGTAAAAAATTCAAGAAGCTGCTTTGATGCTCAGCGAATGATCCTTACGGGATATATAAAACTGAGGCGAAACTAATAACAGAGCCAATTTATTTCCTTCTGAAATAATGAGGCAAAAAACTTGCAGACAGACTTAAGTTTAAGAAAAGGTGGAATCCGGAAAGAGAGACTGAACTGATATGCTCCCTTTCAAGTACATTTAGGATGTTTTATGGACCTGACATTTCCAGCTAACAGAGGTTAGAAAGCAGAAATCCCTGTCTCTAGGGAGAAGATCTGGGCAGCCTATTGCAGCCTGAAAGCCAAAAGAAAACACAAACTCATTTCTGCCATTAAAAATGCAAACCGTCATCGTGGTGCCTCAGATGGAGCCTACTCCTTATACTATAATTTCCATTCCTAATCTAGATAAATTTTGTATGAATTTGAAAGCTGTTACATTTGGTATTCAAATTAAACATTTGAGTGAACGAGGGAATTTGGAAAGCGTTTTATTTTGAAATTTCCAATTGACCTCCCCAGTCCTCTTACATTAAAGGACGCAAAACAGATTATGCAGACCATGTCCTCTGTGAGTTCTTTTCCTCAGAATAAAAAGAGTTTTGTCAAGATTGCTAGAGAGTGCATAACAGTCACCAGAAAGACGAAGTGCTCATCTATTCACAGAATTTCAGAGCTGGGAGCAAGCTCAGACATCACCTGCTCTAGTGCCCACTGAGGCTTGTTTCTGACCCGTGAGATGTACATAAACTTTTAGTCCTAGAATCTCTATCACCCTTCACCTGTGCTACCCCTGCAGTACTATCACTTTTGCTATCCTTTGTATTTTGAAGTTAACATCGCGGGCTTTTGCGGCTCAAAACCCTTTTTTAAAAAACTAAAGAGAACACATTGCTAAGAATGTGTTTGCTGGAGGTGAGGGTTTCTCAGCTTTGGCACCACTGACATTTTAGACTGGATAATTCATGGTTTGGAGGGGGCTGTGCTGTGCACTGTAGAACATTTAGTAGCATCCTTAACCAGGAGTCCCCTGGCCCCCCACCCAGTTTGACAACCAAAACTGTCTCCCAATATCGCTAAATGTGGGGGCAAGGAGATGGGGTATGCAAGATTGAAAGGTTCTCCTGGCTGAAAACCATTGATGTGTATGGTTGGTGCAAAATCAAAGATAAGTAACATTTGATGATTTGGAAGCTGGTTCTCCACTCCTTACTACATACACAACCACTCCAACGCTGAATGTTACCATTTTGTAAAAATCTTTGCCAATTAAGTGGCAGTTGTTCTGATGGTGCTCAATCAGAAGATTCTCCGAGAACTACATTGCCACGTGTTTTGCTAAAAGACTGGAGAGAGGAGTCCCGTCCTAGTTCTAGAGTTGTGAAAGCGGGAAATCTGGGCTAAATTCTATCCTGATGCGGGAGTCAACAGGCTTCAGCTGCATCTGCGTGACCCGAGTCAAGCTGTCTCCGTGCCTGTCTCCTTCCTTCCTCAGGGCTCCTGTTCTTCATCCGGAAGCTTTGGACTGGTCAGGTGAAGACTAGGGCGCAGTAGTTACTCAGCAAATATGCTTTTATGAATGGTGTTTTACCTTTTGCGTTTTGCTTTTTGGGTTGAACAGTCAGATACTTTAATCTGTGTTGGAACTAAACATATCTTTTGTTCAAATCCATTGGTGGATAGAATAATTCCTAAGAAGTCTTTTGTATTACTTATTCCTCAATCTCTCCAAGTTTTAAAAAAGAAATAAGTGTGTGTGTGTGTGTCCAAAATACAGAAGTGACCAAAGATCCCTAACAGGATATGCTCCCTCAGCCCTGGGGACCCAAGGAGAAAAGAAAAAGGACCACAGTGCATGCCAAGCTCAGCGCTGTGTGTTAAATATACCCTCTCCTTAGGCCTCACAGCAACCCCAGTGTACAGATGCTAAGAACAAGGGAAATAAGTTGCTCAAGGGCAGACAGCTGCTACAGGGGGAAACAAATTCAGCTCAACCTCTAGGAGAGTTGTAATCTCCCTGAGCTCCATTTGCAAGCCTGCCCTGACTCACTTGACCCCATATGATGGGGCCGCAGTTGCTTGTTGAATGGAGAGCCCTGCCCACCACCGCCCGGCCAGCCAGGGCACCTCCACTGTGGCTTACTGCCCCAGCAGCCCACCTCATTGTCCCCACCAACATGGGAGCCCTGCACAGACGGCTCCCAGGCCCAGCCAGACCCACAGTGGCTGTGGCTCCTTTCAGCAGGTCCATATCAGATGCTGTGCTGATCTTTAGGATGAGGGGCCTGCCTGCCCAGTGGTCCTCCAGGGGCTGGGCAACAGAACAAAGAAGTGGTAGGAGGCCCTAACTCCTTGTTAGGGAAAAGTTGGGCCAGTGAAGGAGGAAACTGAAAGGAGCCGGCATATAAATGCCTCCCCCTTTCTCCCCTATCACACTGTTCTGAGATGTCACAGGTCCGTTTAGTCTTTCTGGAAACCCAGCTACCAGCAATGTCTTCTTGTAAAGCTAGTACCCAGCTGAGTAACGTACCATCTTAAATTTACTTTCTCTCCTTTTTTGCCTCACTTCCCTTTTTCCCTCTCAAATGTGCATGGACACACACACCACCACTAATAAAGGTTCACACCTATAATTTTTGTCAATAGGCTCTGTTCTCTAGAGATCCCTGGCTAAACATAAGTGTAATCTCTTTCATTTACAAAGTCACAGTGTTCCCACCCATCCCTCAAAAGTCCAAGGAAAAGTAAAAACAATACCTCTCTTAGATGTTACCCCTTATGATGATAGTTAACAGATATTTTGAAAGTAAAATAAACAGCCCTGAGCTAATCGGATGATATAAAATGTGTGTGTCTGTCTTCACTTGTTCTGTTTTCTCTACAACTAAATGGGAAGGTCTTTGCACAATGTGACTAACACTGCAGGTTCCTGCAGGGTCCCTTCTGAGTATGTAGTGCTTTCCTTCCCTCCCCCGTTGGGCCTTATCACCGGTAGATCTGAACAGGGTGTAAAAACGGATAGCAAGTAGTTTGTCCCCCATTCCTCACTTCACAACATTAAGCAATTTATGTAAGACTGCTGGCAGCACACATTGTAGGAGATAAACCCACGAAAAAAAGCTCTATGGCTCCATCTATTTAATACAGGGATAGAGCATGTGTCAATAGTAGGTACCATAAAACGGAAACACGATTGCTGTCGTAAACCTGGATATAGCTTCAAGGATTTAAAGGGGTTTTATTTAGTTACCCTGTTTGCATGTAGTACATAAGAAGATGTACATAAGAAGAGATCCGAATTACAAGAGAGGCAGGAAAATTTGAATTCTTTAAATATTCGTTAAACTAAGTTTTATAGTAACATCCACGTCTACCTTCCTTTCACTAAGCACAAAAGGCTGTTGTACTGAAGTAAGATGAGAAATACCTGAATGCTCCGTAGCCTAACCTCTGAACGTCCTCTCCCACGTCCCCTGGCCAGGCGAACTGCACCGGCCGCTGCTTCCATTTGCACCTCGGTCTTCACTGTGTCCAGGTGGTACTCGGGCTCATTAGCTAGATTAACCTTCTCTGTCCGAGCGTGCCACAGAAGAACCCAAAGGGAGGGGCGGGAACGCTTTCGGGTAGCCAGACCTACTGCTCACGCTCAACAAGATCAGGCAGCACATGTGAAATGAATACCTTGTTGCAGTTATTTGCTTTCAGTTCAGCTATTGTTATCTGTTTCAGAAAGTCAGATTCCTGCACCCCTGGCTGGGATCCACAGCACTTAAAGATAGCTTTTGGATTGGACAAGGTGACTTTCTGAAGGCTTACAGTAAACCCTATGTGAAAAATTAGAAATAAATAAATAAATAAATAAATAAATAAATAAATAAATAAGCAGCCATGGCATATGCATTAGGAAGCAGTACATTCAGATAGCACTAATTGTGCCTTTGTGGTCTCCTTGTACCTGCCCTCTGAGACCACCTGCTTTTCCCCGTTGCTTTTAGACAAAGGGGCTGTGTTAACACTTCCTGGAGCAGAAGGGCTGTATTTGTCTTCCTGTAATGGTCTGTGCAGCCTAGTAGGATGGGAAGTGTCCGTCAGCCTCAGTTCAAGTCCCAGTGCTCCTGCTCCCTAGCTGTGTAACTTGAGAAGGCTGCAGTATCTCTGAATAGGTGTTTCCTCACCTGTAAAATAGGAAGAAAACTACCTGCCTCTCCTTCCCCGTAGGCTAATATGACATAGCGAACGGCCCAGCAGTGTCCAACCTGCAGCCCATTGGCCACATGCATCCCGGGATGGCAATGAATGCGGCCCAACAAAATCGTAAATTTACTTAAAACATTATGAGATTTTGTGTGTGTGTGTGTGTGTGTGTGTGTGTGATTACATGTCACAGTGTATTTAATGTGTGGCCCAGAGATGCCAAAAGGTTGGACACCCCTGGAACACTTTGAATCACTATATAGATGTGTTTTAACTGTGCAGGGGGAGGCAAAGAAACTAAATTAAATCTAATTTAGTTTCTAAATTTCCCTCACTAAAAATACTGAAACCCTTCAGCCCTGCCCTGCTGGTTAAGTTGGTTAGAGCGTCGTCCTGTGAACCAAAAGGCTACAGGTTCAATACCCAGTCAGGGCACATGCCTAGGTTGCAGGTTCAATCCCCGGGTGAGGCACATACAAGAGGCTACCCATTGGTGTTTCTCCTTCACATCCATTTCTCTCTCCCCCCTCCCACCTCCCTCTCTCTCTAAAAATCAATAAGTATATCTTCAGGTATGGATTAAAAATAATAAAAATAAAAATAATGAAACACTTCAGTAGAAAAATATAAAGGAATAAATCATTTAAATCATCCTAAGTATCTTCAAGATAATAATTAAAAGTTAAAGAATTGAGACTCCTGACAAAAATGGAATAAGAGAGACTGGATTTTCTCTCCACATGAAACAAACATATGTATGCAATTTTCAAGATGCTGGACATGGGGCAGTGAGACGATTCCCTGAGAGAAAGGAATCCAACGCGGTGAGCCCTGCCATTGCCCCAGCGTACTGCGGGGGAGTCTCCAGGCTGCAGTGCAGGAGAAGGAAGCCTTGTGCAGATTGGTGCACTCAGTGAGCTGAGCAGATGGGGCCGAGAGTCCAAGAGACCAAGGTGGCTGGAGCTGAGAGCACAGAGTATCAGGGACGTGAGAGCGCACGGAGGCCCCTGGAGATCTGCAGAGGGCTCCCTTTCAGTGTTCAGCAGAGAACTAATCAGTGCAAGCACGTGAGAGAACTGCTTGAACCTGAGGGAAAGAACTCGCCCGAGAGAATTAGTGGGAGCAGGAGTAGCTAGTGCTCACACCAGGCTTGGAAGAGTGAGAGTGACTATTTCTACCAGTCAGACCAAAAAACTTATTAATTCACACGGCACTGGGGAGAGGACCTAGAATAGTCTTGTCTCTACAGTGGGAAATCATTGGCCATAAACTAAACGTTGCTCTGGTCCAGCCCAACAAATCTTTAAAAACAAGACCTGAGAGGATCGAATTGTTTCTAAGTAACTAAACTACATTCCAGAACAAAGCTTAATAATATATATAGGAATACCAAAATACCTAGCATCTAGCATGGTCAAAATGACAATGCCTGGTAGCCAATAAATGCCTGGTTACCAGATGCAAAAAGAAACAGGACAATATGTCTCATAATAATAAAAAAATCAATAAAAACTGACTCGAAACTGACACCAAATGTTAGAATTAGCAGAGAAAGATGTTAAGAATTAATTACTGTGATTGGCCCTGGCCGGTAGCTCAGTTAGCTAAAGCATTGTCCCTATATGCTGAGGTCATGGGTTCAATCCCAGGTCAGGGCACATACAAGAATCAACCAATGAACATACAAATAAGTGGAACAACAAATTGATATGTCCTCTCTCTCAAGTCAATAAAAAAATTTAAGTTACTATAATTGTACTTCAGATGTTCAAACCATAAACAGTGACAAAGATACTTTTAAAGACTCAAATCAAACATCTAGAAGTGAAAACTATGATGTCTCAGCTGAAGGATATCCAGGACGGGATTAACAGTATATCCGTACGATGAAGTAGAACTCGGCAATGAAAACAAATGAACTATGGATACGACACTGACGAATCTGAAAATAATTGTGCTAAGTGAAATAACCCAGACAAAAGGATGGCATACTGTAAAAATTCTTTTATATAAAATTCTAGAAGGTGCAAAATAATCTATATTACAGAAAGCAAACCAATGACTGCCTGGTAGTGGGCAGGAGGAAGGGATTTCTAAGAGATGCAACAGAACTTCGGGGGGTGATGGATATGCTCACCATTTTGATTTTTATGGTTTTACAGATGTATACAGATTTCAAAACTGTACATTTTATGTGCAGTTTATTGTATATCAATTATAACTCAATAAAGCTGTTGTTAAAAACTAAATAGATAAATGTGTGTTTCGATAAACTGCACACAGCTTAGAAAATAGGGGATTTATAAATATAACTGCGTTTCTTTAAAATGTTGTACATTTTAGAGAATGGTAATATTTAATTCTGTAATTTGTATGACATCTAAATCTATAGACCACATCTGTTATATTCACAGTGTCCAGAATGGTAACTAAAATTCAGTTCGGGGTTTCCTTCTTTCATTTTTTAACTGTACGTGAGAAAAAAATCATTTACCCTGTGATTTAAAACTACATATTTTCATGAGATTTTTTTAATTAAAAAAAAATACTAAGCCAGGAAGACACAAATTTCAGTTTTCCTTTTTTTTCAAAAGCTTACTTTATAAATTAAGAATACCCTACACATTTTTTAAACTATAACTGACTGTACTATTGCCTAATTTACCAGTTTACTTTACTCCCTAATGCCCCTTTCTGTCTGATATGAGGTCTGGCCTAAAAACCTCTCTGACTAAGGACTCGAGCTTTCACTCCCGTGGTCCTGCTTCACTGGGGACACAACTGTGTGAGGCGTGCGTACTTCATTTTGGAATGAGTTCATTTATGTGTCCTCATGTTCCCAACTCGTCTGTCCTGATTTCCCCCAGTTCGATGCTGACCGAGACGAGGATGAGGTGTTCTATGACATCAGCGTGGCAGTTGACAGCAAGTTATTTCCAAACAAAGAGGCTGCAGCAGGTAAGTCACTGCGTCCTTTGGGCGACAGTATGTCCTAATCACCTGCCAAGTGTCTGGGACTTTGTATTAAGGTTCGAGCTCAACACACTGCTGTAGGGTCAAGGATGACCCTGTCCTGAGGGCTTTATACTTTCTGGTCTAAAAATAAAGGTACAAAACAAAGAAGAAAAAAAGGACTATACGTCTGGCTCTTAGAGTTACTGCATTTCTTCCAGGCATTACACACGTAAATTCGCAGGAGGTCACAATGTAGCAGAAGACCTATATTACCATAATTGAAAAAATCTAATCTGGCCTCTGCTTTGTGCGAGAATTCCAAGGACTCCCTAACCCACACAGGTCTCTCTCCTTTGCCTCCTGGCAAAAGCTTCCTCTTGGATCTGAGAGCCACTCCCTCCTGACCCACAGTCCCTGCTGTGGTTGGCTCTGCCCCTTCTCTTCCCAGTACTCTTGCCCAGAAGTTTGAAGATGTTTGACATTGGATGATAATGCACCCATAATAGACAGTTCTCACAGTTCTGCCCTTGACCCTTCTCACACTCTCCTTTACCCTTGGGGTCAACTCATTGTCCCGCTAGGCCTTGCCTATCAATTCTGTGGGAATGACTCTCAAATTTTGGCCCAGTCCTGATGTTTTTTCTCAGTTACAGCCTCAGTGGGTAAAGATCATAAAGTTCTGGGCTGTAAAGAAAAAAGCTAAACACTTAAAATTTTAAACCAATATTTAAAGCCCGCTAAGAGCCCACAAAGAAAGGCAGAATAAAAAGGCAAGGCAGCAGTCCTTCCGGGCAGACCCACAGAGCATGGATAACTGATGTGAGCTCACCTGCTTAAGTTTCCAGTGACATTTACAAAAGGTGACCTGTTGCAGGGAAAGGTGGACTATTGGGAGGCATGTAAGATCGTGTAAACAAGACTGCTGCTGCTCTGAAAAATGCTATGACACCTGTGCTTTTTAAGTTAATATTTTATTTAAAACACTTATGTAGACCTCTAACAACAAATATCTCATTGCTAGATATCTTCAGTTTGCTAATAGAGTGGGGTGTAGGAGCTGATTTACGCTGACTCTTTTTAGAGCTGCCAGCATTTTGTGGCTTTTGAGTGGCATTTTTCCAAAGTGGCCCCGTCCTGCAAAAAGGCAGCTGTGTTGGCTTCTGTGCTAGTCAGCAAACTGCCTGAGGACAGGCACTGTGCCCTCATCCTCTCCAGATTCCCCTGGCAGAGTGCACAGTGCCTGCCCTTAGCACAGGTTTAAAGGGACCTACTCTTCCCTCTCTACACCTCCAAGCTTATCACAGAGGGTGACTGTGCTCACGGCTCTACCCCCCACTAGCTCCCCTCCACTCCTGAGTCCCCGAAAGCTGTCTTCCATGCCAGCCTTCATGTAAGCCTGCTCTGCCCATAACCCCTTGGTGAGTGAAGTGAGCCCAGGAGGGACGGTGGTAAACTAGAAATAAACAATGCCTCCCCCACAGGAGGCAGCCACTTTGCCACTCCAAGTGCTTGTTGTCATTAAGGAACGGGCCAGTGTTGCTAAGCCCTTCTCTTTCAAGAGAATACAGAAACCTGCGTCTGTACGTGTAATCTCCAGGCTTGTAAAAGTCGGTGACTCACCCGGTTGAACAGGCCTTGTCAGTGCCCTCTGCTCTGTGAACTGTCAGCCTGCAGATGTTGTCCCTGTACTCTTTCCTTCTCTCTGAACCCTCGCTGTAGACCCTCAGCTGCCCTGCAGCTGTTATGTCACCTCCCTGTGATTAGCTTTCAGTTCTTCCTTTAAATTTTTTATATAAAAATTGTATTTATTTAAGATGTGCAGCATGAGGACTTGGCATACATATACATAGGGAAATGATTGCTATGGGCAAACTAATTGACAGGCATAGTTGCCACTTTTCGGTGTGTGATCAGTGGCACCTGAAATATATTCTCTTAGCAAAGTTCCAGCATTCGAAGAGGATTCTTAATTCTAGTCATCATGCTGTACATTAGACCTGCAGACTTACTCATCTTACTGAACTGCCACTTGCACACCTTGAGCCAGCATCTCCCCACTTCCCCCACCTGCATGTCCGTGGTACCCATCATTCTAGTTTCTTCTATCTATTTGACTTTTTTAGATTCCACATATCAGGGAGATCATGCAAGTTTTTCTCTTTGAAGAGAGCCAGCCAAAACTGTGCCTACGCTCACAGCCCACACTGATCATCCGTCCTCAGGGACACCTTGGGAGCCCAGTCCTTGTTCTCCGGCTCCACCGCGGTCATTGAAGGCTGTGTGTGCCGTTCCTTGCGCATCCTGGCCTCTCCCATGTGTCATGAATCTTGCTGCTGCCATGGGGACCCTCACAGACTGCAGCACTGATCATGCTGCCTCCCTGACAAAAAAATAAAGCAAAACTTTCAATGACTTTCCTGCAGGCTGAGCACCAGTATCCTTAACATGGCAGAAATATCCTTAGCTTTTCTGAAGTGGTCCTGTTCCCTCTATGGCACCACCTCCCCCCCCACCACTACACCAGCTTCACCAGGCCCTTGAATATCAGGTATCTACCTGTCCCTGGCCGTTTGCACCAGGCACTTGGAAATGCCTGGCCCCCTTGTATCACTGTGGTCTCCCCAGGTCCCAGCCACATCCTTCACCTGGTCAGATCCTACCATGTGATTTCCTCAGGAAGCCTTCTCAAGCCCCATCCCAGACAAGATGAGGCCCTTGAATGGTACCCTGCCCTTTTCCTTCAGGGTACTTGTCACACTTGTGGTTTATCATACTTGTGGTTATATAATTAGAAATATGATTTTTTTGTTAAAAAGTCTATTTCCCTTTTAGAGTGCAAGACTTCACAAGGACTGTGTGTGTGTGTGTGTTTGATACCCAGTGTGAATCTCACAGGAGATGGTAGATGAGGCCTTTCCTCGCTGGCCGCCTCGGCTGGGCCACTCATCTGGATACAGTGACTCACAGCCACACCAGATATTCTTCGGCTCCAGAGCAGAGTGTACATGTGTTGCCTCCCTGCCACAGAATGCCATTACCCTGAACCTCTGCACCCTTCCAGCCCCGTCTGCAGTGTCTCCCCGTCTCTGCAGCCCTCCATCAGTCCTTCTAGCGGGGCCATCCGGCTCCAGCACTCAGCCTCTCTGAGCCTCAGAGAATTGTTATGAAGAGTAAATGTTTATGTGTATGAAGCATATGGCAATTTTTCCGTGGCCAGTGTTACTCAGTTGGAGCATCGTGCTGTGGACCAAAAGGTGGTGGGTTCAATTCCCATTCAGGGCACATACCAAGGTTGTAGGTTCAATCCCTAGTCGGGGCATGGACAGGAGACAACTGATCGATGTTTCTATCTCACATCAATGTCTTTCTCTCTCCTCCCACTCCCCCTTCCTCTCTCCCTCCTGCCCTCCTCCTTTTCTCCTTCTCATCCTTTCAAAACAATGGAAAAAAACGTCCTTGACTGAGAATTTTTTTAAAAAGCATTTGGCTGTTACATTGAAAAGACTATATATATATATATATATATGTTAGTATCTTTTCTGAAGATTTGAGGAGACACAAGGGCAGAACACATCTTATGCAACTCATCTCTTCCCCATTTCCCTAGGTCTGCTCCCACTCTCCCTCTCTCTCTTCCTCCTCCCCGCGCCCCAACATGGAAGAACTGGAAAATCCCCCCTTCCCTTCTTACCCAGAACAGTTGACTGATGCCACATCCCTCAAGGAGCTCACTTTCTAGTCCCAAATACTGTCAGCATATTCCCCCTTCCAAAAAATACGCAGTACTCTTCGAAGGAATTCTAATGCAAACTGTTAGCACTCTCCACGCTTGTTGGAATTAGAGTGGATGCTCATGGGTAATGCCTGTTCTGGGGGATTTAATGTTTGTGGAGTGAGTGAAGAAGATCAAGATCTGCAAAAGTAGGATGTAAATGTCCTTTTATTCATTTTTCACTCCTTCTGCGTGTACAAAGTCTGTCCAGAAGGTATCCAGCTGTGTAATATGAGAAACAGAGACACTTATTGAAGAAGATACAAGTTACGGGAAACATTGTACACAGGACAATGATGCCTCATCCCCTTCAAAGTAGGCACCTTTCGACCTTACACGGTTCTCCCAATCACCACCAGCTGCCCAGTCGTACTTTCCTGAATCTCACTGATGGTCTGAAATCTCTTCCCTTTCAAAGGTGATTTTAGTTTTGGGAAAAACCTCAAGTCACAGGGTACCAAATCTGGGATGTAGAGGGGCTGAGTCACCTGGGTGATTTGATGGTTTGCCAAAAAACTGTATGAGACATGAGACATGATGCATGAGTGGGCACGTTGTTGTGATGAAGCTGCCAATCACCAGTTACCAATAGTGTGGCCTTCTGAATCATCTGAATAGTTTCCACGGAGGAATGTTCAAGCTTAACACAAAAGTTGTTGCAGATTCGTTGCTCTACTCACTCAGTTGTTCTGAATGCGATGGCAACACAATATACAAGCCTCACAATGGCGTCTACTGCCCCCACTGGCTAGTACCGTGAAGTCATCATTGTTCACACATGCACATTCCAGTCCACTCTCCTTGGCTGCCAGGTTACAGTGATGTCATTGTAGCAAACCATTCTCATTATATTAATAATGGCTGGACTTCTTCCAGAAAGACCTCAAATGTATCAAATCCATAGAATTTCTAAGTATTGTCTTAGAATCAGAGATGAAATAAGCCCTACCTAATAAAGCTGCTTGGAAGAGACAGGACAAAGGAGAGACTGCTTTCCTCAAAGGAGCAGATGAAGTGTTAGGGTTTTATTTTATCCCTTTCTGCCCAAGAAGCCCTGCCTTGCTAGAGTGTTTCTTTACCTGGTACCCAAAGTGGGAGGAGGACATTCCTCAAGCTTCAGATTGAAGTCCACTAGGAGGAAAAAGTCTGTAACATTAGCCCAGGAAGCAGTGTGGTTAGCCTTCTGGTACCTGTAAAGCCAGTATGTATCACCTTCCCACTTAATAAGGAGACAGCCTGAAAATAATATTTCCAAAGACCATTCTCCATCTAAAACTGGTGGCACTGATGCTCCCTGTGGGGTTTTATTTCAGCTCATGTTTTCCTCTGTTAGCTATAGAAAGGATATTTTTAAAGCTGAAAAGAAATCAAGAAATTCAAAATTGGGGGAGGTGAAAGCCATACTATCACTTTTTCAAATATCCTAATCTTGTTCTCTTTTTTTGAGTACAAGACCACTGAAGTTGTTTTATATGTTAAGTTGTCCAATGAAAGAAGGCTAAAATGTGTCCATGGGGCTCCATTTACCTCCCTATTTTGTACTTCAAACCTTAGGCTATTATTAAAGGTCCCATTTTCAGCAAACCAAGCAATGAATACAAAAGAAAATGAAAGCTATTCAGTCATTATCTGAGCTGATAATAACATCTTTTGTCTATTGCCTTCTATGATATATTAGTACTGTTGCCAAGAGCAACAACCTGTCAAGAAGTACCAGCCCTTTATGATACAATAAAATTTCTGCTACAAACATTCTATTGGGAAAGTCAGTCTCTTCTTCCCTGTAAGCACAGGTTGTTTCTTAAAAAATAAAGATCCTTTCATTTTCTTGCTGATAATAGTTTTCTAATAATCTTGTTCCAGTTTCAAATATTAATATGTAATATCTCTTAACTGGATTGTTCAAGAGGCCTTCACTTTATACTTTTTTTAAAGGTTTTTTTTTTTTTTGAGAGAGAGAGAGAGAGGAAAGGAGGGAGAGAAACATCAGTGTGTGGTTGCCTCTTGCACATCCCTGCTGGGGACCTGGCCCACAACCCAGGCATGTGCCCTGTCTGGGAATCGAACTGGCGACCCTTTGGTTCGCAGGCAGGGACCCAATCCACTGAGCCACACCAGCCAGGGCATGTACTTTTTTTAAAACAACCAAAAGGACAGTTTCTAACTAAATAAAGTAAGTAGGACACAGGAACTATAACAGCTGTATGATTAATAAGTCTTTGTGTTCGTATCACATTGCTCACCTCACATGAATCACCATAATCACATGCAATGTGAGGAAATCATTTGAGTGCCTATCACCACTTCCGCTAGTCAGTGGTGGATAATATCCATACTGTGGAAGTAATGAAAACTAAATAAAATTGCCATCAACTTCGAATGATGTTGTTACTAGCAGCCCCGTGATTGTCACAGGCTGGAGTGACACTCCTTGGTTCTACTTCTAATTCTTCCGTTTCCGCAGCCACCCAGGCACCGCCTCGTCGTCAGCCATTCACTGCTCTTCATTTTCTCAGAATGTGGAGCATCCTCCAGGTGCTCTCCTATTGAGCGCCAGAAAGGGAGGTCGCATTTATGAAGCTGTTTGGGATGGCTCCTGCTTAGAATTCGGAGTCAGCAGGATGTGTTAGGAGAAACGGGGGCTATGGCTTCTGTCTTCATCTCACTTTCTGCATGACCTTGGCCAAGTTACTTAACTTCTCTGCAGCTCATTTTTTTCTTTTCTGAAATGAAGGAGTGGAATTCTGTGAAATACTGGTTCTAAAATGCCTGTGACCTTGTAATGAAAAAATACACATTTTACTTCTGACGTTTTCACTGCCTTACAACACATAAGTGCAAACGGATTTTTTTTTTAATTTTTAATTTTGTATTGTTATTCCATTACAGTTGTGTGCTTTTTCTCACCATCCCTCCACTCCACCCCAGCCAAACGCCCCTCCCTCCCCCACCTCCACCCTCCCCCTTGATTTTGTCCATTGTGTCCTTTATAGTAGTTCCTGTAATCCCCTCTCCTCACTGTCCCCTCCCCACTCCCCCTGCAAACGGATCTTTAAACTGGGCTTTGAGACAGTCAAGTATCTTGGCCCTATGACACACCTTACGAAAATCTTTACTTGAAAACTACTAAAAGCACAATGATAGGAAAGTTATATGTAATCCCATTTTTTAAAATTACACATGTAATTAAAATGTTTGTATCACCCATCTAGTGTCGCTCTGTTAACAGTGGAGGGCACGCAGCCGTCAGGACTCCAGGCTAGCACACACCTCATTCACAGGAGGAAGGTCAAGGCCACGTGACTATGCCCATCGGCATCAGCTGCAGTTGTGCCCCACACACCAACACAACTGTATGCGGCGACCCTAAGGCTGGTTGCTTTTCTAAAATGGTTTGATGGGCCAAGTATCTCCATTTTGAAAAATTTTATCATCCTTGAAAAAAAATTTTTTTAAGATAAATAAATGATAGCGTCATGGCTCAGTGCTTAGTCAGTTTGATGAACAGCAGGAGTAATAATGAGAAGAAAGAGAATAGTTGAGAGAAGACTGTCTGAGGACTTACCTTGATCCTCTTTAAAAGAAAGCATAAAAGCAGATTTTCTGGACAGGTCCATGTCTGAGAAGAGAGTGAGTTTCTTGGTATTTTTATTTAAAAATCCATCTTCACTAAACATTACTCATTGCATAGTGTGACCAAGAATTATTTGGCAAGGCCAACTTTAAAATGAAATGTGGAGTAGCTTATTTCTTCACAGAGGGCACAGCCCTGAATTCTGTGTCTCTGGCTAGTTAGGTAATATCCACAGGAGTGGGCAAAAGTAGGTTTACAGTAATGAGTATGCAAAACGCAGTTTACTTTTGTATCATTATTTATTAATTACATTATCTATTCACATTACACCTGTAAATCTCCGTTTGCCCGCCCCCGTGTTCCCAGCAGGAAGGAGCCATTAGATGAGGACGACGAATCAGTTGTGCTCCAGGAGCCCCGTTATGAACGGTACCAGTTTAAGTTTGAGCCCTGGGGATTCACTGGGTAGACAATTTAATGTAGCCTGTAGTGCCCAGGGAGGACAGAGCTATTCATACATTAAGCTGACCCGATTTTTCTTACCTTCAGGGACTAAGGTGACGCAAAGGCTGGAGGAAAAACTCAGGCTTTCATGGACTGAGCAAACTCAGCATTCCTTATTTTTAAGAAGCCCTTGTTCTTTTTCCACTCTGGACTTTGCTCATGCTGTTCCTTTTCCCTCAGTTTCTACTGCAGCCCCCAAACTGCCTTCCTCCTGCACACCACTATCACCCTCACAGTTCAGGCTGATGCATTAGTTTCTTGTGAAGAATCCCACCTCCACCATCACCTCCACTACCAGTCAGAATTTGTCGCACTTTTCTTTTGGTTTCTCAACTTGCTGTTGACAAATCCATCTCCTTCACAAGATTGTCTTCTTAAGGGTGGACACAATGTCCACGGCATCTGCATTTTCCATCTGCAGGCCCAACAATGCCTGGCAGATGGGAAGAGTCTCGAAATGTTTGCGAAGTTAATGTGATCACAGGGATAATATGGAAACCTAGTGGGAGATTGTTTGCTTTAGAAGCATACACAGATGGCCTCCATCAGGTAATCTTTTCTTTCCTGATCTTAGGTTCCAGTGACATTGATCCTTCAATGATGTTGGACACTGGAGAGGCCATTGATACAGCATCTGACTATGAAGATCAGGTAATTAGAATCTGAAAACATTTCTCTGTTTAAATATTTTTAATGTTACCTTTTGTTAACATTTCATGAAAATTAGAATTATAAATCGTTTTTTGAAATGTTTACCATATGTCCCATGACAAATCATGGTAGCCTATAGCTTTCATTCATTAAATCTGGTCCTTTAGCTCCTCTTCATCCACAGATCCAAAATGGCAATTAATTAAGGAAAGGTTTGTAGTTAAAAGTTACACGTGACAGAAGTGAGGTTACATGAGTTATCATGCCCAAGAATTTGCTTGTATCTCTATCCCTTAACCAAAAATAAACCGAAGGTATTTATTAAGCACTGGCTACAGGTTCAGGGCTCTCCTTTTCTATTTCTAACCTTTGAACTGGACTGACGGTCAAAGACATACAGCCGGGGAGTTAAATATATTTTCTATTTGAATAAAAGCAAAGAAGTTTATCTGGGTCATTTTCCTCTCTTCAGAAGAACTCTTCCTACTGCTATATTTTAATGATGCAAAATAGTTGGCAAATGATCCAGTTCTCCAGTTGGGCTTTATTTTTTAAAAAGGATAATGTCTGCAACTTCCTCCCACCTCTCATCAGTGTTCCTCTTCAATGGCTGAAGGCCAAGTGAACATGTTCTGGGATTTTTTCCCGCATCTTCAGCTAATATATGTCACGAGTAAAGCAGATAGATCTGACAGTTGTCCAAATTTGATGGCTGGCACCGTATTTCATATATATATTCAGAAGCTATTTTCATAAGCATTAAGTTTTCTTTCCTTATTTCACAAAGCAAGAAGATATTGATGAGTGATATAATGACTACTGCATACTTAGAATATTTTTAGCATTTATTAGGTGCTTAATACATACCGAACATTATGCAAAGCTTCTTACTTGGATTATCTCGCTAATTCCTCAGAACATCTTTAGGAAATAGGAATTATTATATCTCTATTTCATAGATTAGGAAATTAAGCAAAGAGTAATTTGCTCACAGTTATACAGCAGGTTTCACAGTAGGGACGTAAACTTCGAGCACATTCCCTGCTTCCCTTCCTAGCTTCCAAAGACAGGCCATTTATTTGCTCGTACATTTTTGGAGCCTTTTCAGTTGCTAACCCTTAACACATCGGCAGAGGCAAATGCCAAACAACCACTATTGAAGTTGAGCTCACAATCCAGAAGTACAGGCTGCACAAAATAATAAACCATAACAAGATTTCTAGCTGGTTCAACAAAGGAAAGTCTTCATACCCCCAAAACTAGAACTAACAGAAAAGTCTGAAAGAAATCTTAAGATAACAATATTTTAAGTATCAAAGAGATAAAGGGAAGATTAGAAACCATGAACAAGGACAGGAAAAAAATGGAAAAGAAGAAGCAGGAAGGAAAAGGGAAGAAATAGAAACTCTTGGCACAAAAAAAAAAATCGTCATTGAAATAAAAATTCGGCTGAGGTTGAATAGTAGACTAGACACAGCCAAGAAGAGACTTAGTGGTAGAGCTGAGGAAACTGCCTTAGATAAAAGAGAGAGCTACATAGTTGCCAAATAGAAGAAAGAATTTAGGAGACACTGAGGATAGAATGACTGCGCATATTCTAAAGGGAGTTCCAGAGGAGAAAATGAAGCAGATGGAGCAGAGACTATACTTTAACAGATAATAGTTGAGAATTTTGTGGATATGATAAAAGACAAGTCCCCAGATTCATGGATTGCCTCCAGTCCTAAGCCAAGATTTAAAAAAAAAAAATTCTCACATATTCTTTTTCCATTTAGTCATTCAACAAATACTAATTGAGCACTTACTGTGTGCCAGGAACTGTTTCGGGATTTGAAATACGTAATAGTATAAGACAAGCAAGGAGCTTACATCCTCGTGAGGAAGACATACAGTAAACAATAAATATAATAAATTAGTAAATTCTGTAGATTCTCAGAAGTAATAGATTCTATGAGAAAAGGAAAAGTAGAACAAGGTAAAAGAGTCAGGAATGCCAGGATGAGGGACAGATTCCAGTATTAAATGGAATGGTCAATATTAACTCATATAGCTTCATTAAAGAGATGAGATTTGAGAAAAGACTTGGCATATATTGTAAAAAATCAGAACAGAAGACTAATAAAATATTAAAAGTGAAAAGGCAGCCCTGGCCAGTGTGGCTCAGTTGGTTGGAACATCATCCCGTGGACCCAAAGGTCACAGGTTTGATTCCCAGTCAGGGTACATACCTAGGTTGCAGGTTTGATCCCCAGTCTGGACCCACACAAGAAGGCAACCAATCAATGTTTCTCTCTCACGTTGCTATTTATCTCTCTCCCTTCCTCTCTCTAAAAGCAATGAAAAAATGTCCTCGGGTGAGGATTGAAAAAAAACAAAACTTTTTTTAATCCTCACCCAAATGAAAAAAGTGAAAAAGTATTACCTATAAAGGAATAGCAATTTTGGTGTCAGCAGATTAAATGAATCAAGAACTATAATTTATTCAGCACCTTCTATAAACCAGATACTGTGTTTTATGGATTACATGCATTGTTGCTAATCCTTACAATAACCCAAGAAGATACCACTGTTTATCCCCAATTTAAAGTTGACCATACTGAAGCCCAGAGAAGTTAAATGGCTTCCCAAGACCACGCAGCTCGCAAGCTGAAGAGACAGGAAGCAAACTTTGATCAGCCTGTTACCAAGATCTAGTTTCCACTTACACCACTTCAAAAAAGCCCTTATCAAGGTCACTGGTGGTCTATTACCATTTCCAGTTAGTACTTTTTCGTTATCTTTCTTGACCTTTACTGCATTCACTTACCAAACTCTTACTGTCAAGAGCCAGGTAGTAAATATCTTAGGCTCTGTGGGCCGCAGGTCTCCGTTACATTTCCTCATATTGTGCTAGTGCAGTGTAAAAGCAGGCACAACAACACCTAAATATATATAAATGAGTATGGTAAATAAAGATTTTACTGTTCCCGTAAAGCTTTATTTGTGGATACTGAAATTTGAAGTCCATACAGTTTTCATATAATTTGTTTCAACTATTTAAAAATGTAAAACTTATTCTTAGTTGGGAGACCAGACACAAACAGGCAGCCGAGTGGGTTCGACCTGCAGGCGGTAGCTTGCTGTCCCCATCTGTAAACCACACCTCCCCCACCCCCGTTCTCGACATCCTCCTCTCCACGAGCTTCTAACATTTCTAGAGTATTTAATAGTGGTCTAAGTTCTCCACATTTATTACCCCACTTTACCCTGAGTAATATGAGATAGATATTATTACTTATTGTACATTGTTTAAAGTATTTTATTTAAAATAGTTTAAACAATATTTTATTATGATAATAAAATGCATTTTATTATTTATTGCTATTATTTTACTATCCCAATAAGGAAACTGAGGCACATAAAAATTAAGCCATTTAGGCCCTGGTCGGGTAGCTTAGATGTTAGAACATCGTCCCAATATGCCAAGGTTGCAGGTTTGATCCCCAGTCAGAGCACATACAGGAATTAACCAATGAATGCCTCAATAAGTAGAACAACAAAGCACTGTTTCTCTCTATCTCTCTCCCTCTCAAAAAAAAAAAAAAGTTAAACCAGTTATTCAAGGTCACATAACTGGCCAAAGGTAAAAACAAAATTCAAATGCAGCTGTCCGGTTGCAGAGCCAGGACCAGGAAAGATAGGCTAGGCTCTGCTACAGTAACAAATAACTCAAAATCAAAGTGTTTTCCTTCTAAAGGTCTTTTTTACCTGTGACTTCCAAAGGGAACATGGATGCAAAGGAAAAGAGCATGAGGAAAACAGACCCGCTCTTAGTCACGCACATTACTTCCTCTCACATTCATTTGACATTCCCAGTCCCTGGCTCTCTCTGCATGCTAGAAGGCTGGAAAACGGAGCTTATTTAGAGTCAAGGAAGGGAGAGATCCATTTTTGTGAGCACTGAGGCAGCCCAGCCCACAAAGCTCTTGCCCCACCCCCATGTGCTTGCTCTTTTTTGGTGCTCCTCATACTTTCCGGCTCACTCACTCCTGCTTTCCTCGCTGAACTCCGCTCTGTCAGTTCATTATTTAAACGTGGGTGTCTGGCCTCTTCACATGCTCTCTTTTGAGAAACACAGTCTCAGCCATGATTTTTGCATATGTCTGCCTGCTAAACAGCAATGGTTGGACTTCCCATGTGCATCTCAAAGTCAACACTTCCAAAACCAAACTCACCATCTTCCCCCACAAAATCTGTTCTTCCTCCTGTTTTCCCTAATTCTGTGAATGATACCACCATTCTCCCAGCTGCCCAAGCCAAAAACAAGGGTGTTTGCCTAGCCTTCTTCCTGTCCCTCCCTCCCTCCATGAGTGAGCTGAAGAAGCCAGTCAGTTCTCCTGTGCAGGAATTGCTCCTTACCTCTCCAGGCCCACTGCCGCCGCCCTGGTTCACACCCTCAGCCTTCCTCCCTGGGACCGCTGAGACAGTTTCCTAACTAGTGTGCTTCCCTGGCTCCTCACCCATCAAAATCATCTTTCTGCCAAGAAAAGCCAGTGACGACATTCCACTGCTTAAAACCCTCTTGACTCCTCCTCGTTGATGTCAGAATTAAAGCGGGACCTCTTACCATGGGCATCAGATCTGATGCCCTACATCAATCCCTGAACTCATCCCCTGCCAATCTCCAACATACACTGAATGCTCCAGCCACTCCAAGCCATTACCTTTGGGTTCCCCAAACGGGTTGTGCTTAGCACACTGCCTTCCCTCTGTATGGAAGCTGCCCCAACCCCATCACCTCTGCCCCGGATAGCCCCAACTCATGCTTCTTCAAGACCATGCTTCTCCTCGAGGAAGCCCTTCTCTTGTCGCAGGTTCAGTTCACCTACTCAGGGGGCCTGCAAAACCCTGTGTTGTAATACCCTCCTGTACTGCAGGGACAGACAGTGTTCTGCTCTGTGTGTGTCAATGCCTGTCCCACAGCCCGGTGCACAGCATGTGCTCAGTAACTTTGCATTACTTTAAAAGCCAGTAAAGTGATTTCTAGTTCTTATATGTGATTTTTTTGATAACTTGCTACCTCTTTTGAGCCTGGGTTTTATATTCTAGAAAATGACGATGATAATTCTACTAGGAATTACTATTGTGAGAAGTAGGGAGGGCAAGTTACCTCATACAGAACAAATGCTCCAAAACTGTGAACACCTTTTTTTTCTTTCCCCAAACTTGACTCAGGCTGAACTTTTCAGGAATTGTTGCCTTTGTGGGTGACAGAGGTCACCATATTTTCAGCTAGATGAATGTGAATTATCTGAACATTTCTGGCGTCCAGCCTGGCATGTAACACTTGGAAGTCTCTACTCTGCTGAACTCTGCCCTAACAACAATTAAAAAGCAGAACAAACTGAAAAATCAATAATCCTTAGGTCTTTTAGAGAAGCGAGGTTACAAGACAAACCACTACACTAAAATTGGAAAGACAGACAGGCAGATTCAGAGAAGCACAATTTACCATAACGGTAAAAACCCCACAAGCCAGAATCTCCATAGGAACCAGTGCCGGGGTAGGAAACCCCAACTGTAATTGACAAATTGCTGTGGGCTCAGTGTGGGCAAGTGTGAGAGTTACAAATTCCAGGGACTCAGGGGTTGAGAGAGGTCCCCACACTTGTGAGTTTCACCTCCAAGAACTGACCAGGTTTCCACAGTGAATATCAGAGAAAAGTCTCCATGTGTTTCTGGCCAGGGGAGGGAGAAAGGAACCGTTCTGAAATACCCAGAGCACTTTGTTCTCCTTAACAAGGCCTGCTCTCAGGAGAAACTATTTTACCAGAACCTAACCTACAACCTAACTAGGAGAAGGGAAGTACCAAGGCTGGCCACCTCTAGCCATTCTGCTCCACTTACGGGGGAAAAACACCTAAGCAGCACGGGTGAAGTTTCCAGTTCAGAGGCAGAGACCCACCACAAGACGGAGAACTAGTCATAGGACTTCATGCATCTCACACAACACTCCCCGTCCTCCCCCACGCCTTACCATCGCAGTACGAGAAATTTGCTTACCGCAGTTCCTTCTACCTACTGCGCCATGTTTGCCTTTCAACAAAAAACGACAGGACATGTGAGACAGTAAAACATAGTTTGATGAGATTGAAGAAGCATCAGAACAAGAGTCGGATATGGCAGGAACATTTGACTTATCAGAAAAGGAGGGAGGGTTGGTGGTGTTTTTTTAATCCTTACCCAAGGATATGTGTATTGATCTTAGAGAGAAGGGAAGAGAGTGAGTTAGAGAAAGAGAAGCATCAATGTGAGAGGAAATATTGACTGATTGCCTCACACATGCCCCCCGACTGGGGATCAAACCCACAACTTATGCATGTTCTCTGACTGGGAATCAAACCCGCAACCTTTCACTGTAGGGGATGACCCTGCAACCAACTGAACCACCCAGTCAGGGCCAAAGGAGTTTTTACTATGGTTAATATATTAAGGGCTTGGATGAAAAAAGTAGACAACACACAAGAACAGATGGATAATGTAAGCAGAGACATGGAAATTCTGAGACCATATCAAAAAATGCTAAAGATCAAAAACGCTGTAGCAGAAATGAAGACTGCCTGTGATGGGCTCGTTAGGAGACAACATGGTTGAGGAAAGAACCTCTGAGCATGAGGATATGAAAGTAGAAACTTCCAAAACTGAAAGGCAGAAAGAAAAGAGGCAGAAAAAAAAGAATGGGGTATTCAAGCTGTGGGACAATGACAAAAGACTAATAATATACTGATAATGGGAGTGCAGGAAGGAGAAGAAAGAAAGGGACAGAATAAATATTGAAGCAATAATAACTGAGAATTTCCCCAAATTAGTGTCAGGTACGAAACCACAGACACAGAAAGCTCTAAGAACACTAAGCAGGATAAATATATATATATATTTTTTAATTATACCTAGGCATATCATATTCAAACTGCAGTGAATCAAAAATAAAGAGAAAAAGCTTGAAAGAAGCCAGAGAAAAAATTTGCTTTTCAATTGAGGAGAAATACTTTCTCAGACAACCAAAAACTGAGGGAACTTGTTGCCAGTAGACCTGCCTTACAAGAAATGTTAAGTGAAGTTCTTTAAAGAGAAGAAAGATGATGTAAGTCAGAAACTCAGATCTATATGGAGAAAGGAAGAGTATCAGAGAATAAGTGAAAGTAGAATTAAAACTTTTAAAATTAAATTATTTGATTATTCGTATTTGCTCTAACAGCAGTTTGTCCAAAACCATCATAGCAACAATGTGTTAAGTTATCTGTGCGTAGGTCTAAGGGAAATGAACGGCAGCAATGACGCAAGGGGCGGGAGGGGGCATTAGGAATGGTTTGTTACTCTAAGGCACAGTGCACAGTCCACTTATTCGAAAGTGGACTTGGATTATTTGTAAATATATATTGCAAACTCGAGGACAACCACTTTTTTAAAAGTTTAGAAAGAAGTATAACCAATATGGTAAGAAAGGAGAGAAAATGAAACAGTATAAAATGCTCAATTAAAACCACAAATGCAGAAAAATAGGAATAAAGAACCTGGGCAACAAATAGAAAACAGTAACAAATATGGTAGATATTAATCCAAATGTATATCAACAAACACTTTAAATGTCACTGATCTAAGTAGAAAAATTAAAAGACAGATTTTCAGAGAAGATTAAAAAACAAGACCCAACCATATGTTGCCTGTAAGAAACCCACTTTAAATTTAAAGACACATATAGATTAACATAAGGGCTAGAGAAAGGTATGCCATGCTAACACTCATCAAAATAAAGCAGGGATAACTACGTTGATTTAGACAGAGCAGACTCCAGAGCCAGGAAGGTCACCAGGGATGGAGACATCACATAATGGTAAAAGGTCACTACCCCAAGAAGACATAACAGCCCTTATTGTATGTGCGCCTAACAGCAGAGGGTCTCCAGGCCCACTGTCCGCCCAAGTCCATGATCTCATCTATTTCATGTCCCCCGGCCTGGGTTTATTATTGGGTGTTGCTTTATCTTTCTCGGGAACTTTCATCCTCAAAGTGTCTTGTTCTCTGTCTGCCACCACACCAGCCCCTTTGAAGAAAGAAGGGACCATGAACAGTGCCAGGGGTCACAGAACTGTCGGAAGGGAGACTGTTTTTCTCTCCGTTTTCCTTCACCCCCAGATTTGGTGAAAGAGAAGTCACCTCCCATGATCCTATGCTCTCACCTCCCAATCTGCCCTGTAAACCACCTACTACCTGCTCTGTCCCCCTGAGAGACCGTTAAAAATCATCTCATTACTGCCAAGTCAGGAGACTGTTTCTCAGTTTTTACGGTGTCTGGGGCCTGAGACTCTGATGGCACTTTCTGCTTTCTCAAAACTCTTGGCTCCCTTGGCTTACGCTACCTCTCTGGTCACTATTTCCTTTTCTCCTCCCCTCCACGTGGTTTTTCTTTTTCTGCCTTCCCATGAAAATGCGGTGTTGACCAGCTTCCATCATAGGACCTCTTCTCTCACTACCCAAATGCCTCACCGATGCCCTGCCTTCCACTGTATTAATGTACTTACTCATTCAACTAACACTGCAGATATGTCACGTGCCAGACCCTACGTGAAGTACTGGGGACACAGTGTAAGCAAAAGAAGACACAGTCCCCACTATCCTGGAGCTTATCGCTGGAATAGATCATAATAATAATAAAATGGTACATAAATAAATACGTGATTAAAACTTTGTTTGGGGACTGGGAGAAGTACATAGTGCCATGTGCAGAGGTGGTTAGTGAGGTAATGAGAGGCTTTTCTAAGGCAAATTATGTCTGAGTTGAGATCTGAAAGATGAGTAAGAGGCGACCAGGTATATGAGATGAAGTGAGATAAGAAAGGACAGGGGGTCAAAAGGGATGGTCGTAAAAAGGAAATAGGCTATATGAGCAGGAAGAAGCGTGGCACGGGAAAGAACGCCAGGGCAGCTGAGCGCTCAGTGAGTGGGCGGCGGGGTCAGATGAGCCTGGAGATGAGAGCTCTGTGGAGCAGGTTAGGTGCTGTGATTTTACCCTGAGAGCCATGGGAAGCCTTGAAGAGTGATTTGGTTTTGTTTTGGGGAAGGGAGGTAGGAGGCTGTATCAACATTATATTTGTGTTTTTTAAAACAATGTTCTGGCTGCAGTGTGGACAGCACTTGGGAGGAAAGCAAGGGTGCATCTAGGGGGTCCAGCGGGAGACTGCAGTGGTTCAGACAAAAGATCATGGGTGGTACATTGCTCTAGAGCAGTGGAGAAGATGGACAGAAAGGGATGTATGTGAGAGGTACTTGTGAGGCAAAATCAACAGGACTTCTTCATGTTGGAATGGATATGCGAGCCAAGGGGGAGTGAGCTGTTGAAGATGATATCTGGATTTTTAACTTGTACAGCTGGGTGGGTGGTAGTGGCATTCACTGAGAAAGAGCACTAAGGAAACACCAGTTCCGTGAGGATAGAGCAAAAGTGTAATTTTAGACAGGATGAGTTCAAAGTGTCTTAACACATCCAAGTAGAGAATTCCAGTGAACAATTAAATATACAGGTCTGGTGCTTAGAGGGAAGATCTATTCATTTGTGAGCTGCTGAATTTGGGTAGAAGTTGAAGCTGTAAGCGGAGGTGCAATACTTGGAGAAAGAGAACAGACCTGAAAAGAGAAGAAGGTCTAAAGCTAAGCACTGAGGAAACTTAAAGGCTGGGAAGAGAAAGATGAGGCAGCGAAGGAGATATAGAAGAGCCCTGACTGGGTAGCTCAGTTGGTTGGAGCATTATCCCGATATACCAAGGTTGCGAGTTCAGTCCCTGGTCAGGGCATGTACAGGAATCAACCAGTGAATGCATGAATGGGTGGAACAATAAATCAATGTTTCTGTCTGTCTCTGTCCTCCCTTCCTCTCGCTCTCTCTAAAATCAATAAATACAAAGTTTAAAAAAAGATGTAGAAGAAGCTGTTAGAGAGATAGGAGGAAAATCAGTTAAACGTGGGATTCCAAAAAAAAGCCAACGAAAACAGTATTTCAAAAGATAGAGAGTGTCAAATATTGACAAGAAGATGAGGAAGGGGAAGAACGGATAACGGGCATTGTACATAGAAACGTGGAGGAGATTGTTGCCCTTACAAAGGACTATCGGAGGAAGTTGTACTTGTTTGTGTGTTCGTTTGTAATAAATTTTTGACCATGTTTCAAAATTCATATGAAGGATCCACTCATCAGAGATAAGAGAATATATAAGAAGAAAGGAAGATTCCTCTAAATGCAGGAGGGCTGGATTCTAAAGTGCAGGTGAAGAAGGACCACATGAGGGTTATGACAAGGAACACGGATAGGATGGGTTTGTGTGTTTAATGGTGGGAAGTTAGGAGTTCCTCTTAGAAGATTTCCAGAGACAGAGCTGTCCATTAAGAGTCCAAGGTTTGAAACAAGTGGAGGATTGAATTGTGGAACCCCGCTGACAGTGAACTAAGGAAACAGCAGAACAGACAAGCTATCTGAGAGCTTGTCAGTGCATGAAAATTTATTTTGACCAAGTGATCCTTTTCATTTTGTTCCATTCACGTAGTAAATATTTACTTTAACTGAACTTCCATGGTGATATTCAGCTGCTAAACCAAGAAATATTACATTTAACCAATGTAATAGCTTGCATTTGTAAAGCTACTTTAAAATGGTGTCATTTCCAAAGCAGTATATTTGAGTAACACGGCACTGATCATAATTTTGGGACTTATCAAATTGTAGCTGACATACTGAGTCCAGTTCTGGTGGGTAAGTCCCGCAAAGACTGGCTGAAGCTGAGAAGCTGGAGGAGCCAAGTTTACCTCTTACGCTTGTAGTTGGTGGCGAAAACTATTGGTGGCCTTTTGGGAAAATGAAAGCTATTGGAGAGGGATTGAGGTCAGAAAGATGTAAGTCTAGCTTTTCCCAAACACTAAAACAAAAATACCTGGTGCAGGTTCAGGAGGCCAGCCCTCCCTGAGACTCTGCAGTGGCCGTGGGCAGTCTGGAACTAACTGGTTCTGTAAAATGAAAGACGAGTCCCATTTTTAAACCTCATAAATGAAGAAGAATATAGTTGCACATTCTTGACTGCAAAGTCAGAGATGTCCTTCGTATTTTCAGTGTAGGTATTCAATATTAAACAGCGACGTTACAGATGGAAAAGGACAGGAGCCATATGAGCTCACTCACATGCGGGCTCTAAAACAGAAAGCAACAAACTCATAGACACAGACAGCAGAATGGCGGTTACCAGAGGGGAAGGAGGGTAGGCAAGGTAATAAAAAAGCCAAAAATATATTGATGGGACTAGACTTTGGGTGGTGTGCGCACAAATACAGATGATGTATTGTGGAATTGTACACTTGAAACATATGATGTTTAACCAGTGTCACCCCAATAATTTAATTTAATAAAAAAGTAGCAACATTAGGTTACCATTTTGATCTAAGAGTTTGAAATATTTTCACCCTCTGAAGACATAAAAGTAAATGCCTCACCACTATGCACATCTACTCTACCCCATCTCAGGGCCGTCAGACCAAAGGAAGTAAGAACTGACAGAAAGAATTCTTTATTTCAAAGCCATAGGATATACTCCAGGGGTAAAAACATATGATCAACAGAGACCTTTTGCATTTTTCTTTTCAAAATCCCTGTTATATTTGTAATTAACCTCGTAAGCTTCTATGACATCTTATTAACTAGAATAACCTTGACTGGCCTGTCATTTTGAAGGCAAAATGACAATGTTTGTGCTAACACTATAGTGTCACTGACTTATAAAGGGAATGAAATGGAACTCATGTGTAACCTGTCACCTGATGTGCCTAGAGCCTTATGACAGGAAACTGTTGTTAATTACAAACCAGATAACCTTCTGGGACTGTTATGCATTTACAGCAGTAAGGGTGGGGACAGTGCACAAAGACTGGAAACCTGTGTGAGCGTGAACACGGGCTTACACAAACTTCCATGTGGGTTGGCAGCGGAGGGGTGTGACTGAGGTTGCCCTTTGCTCCTTGGAGTCGGTTGCCAAGGAGCAGAGTTGCCACTGTCCACCTGCTGATGAATTATCTCCCTCTTTCTCTGGGGTTTCAGTGTATATCCTTATTTCACTTTTCATGGCGAATCCATATTTTTATTAGGAATGATGGTTGGGGCTAAAGCAAGTAAAAAAACCCAGGCTTAGTGTCCTGGATGGTTTTGTGTTCTGGTTCTGCCACTTTGTCACATGATTTACTTCTCTCAGCCTCGGTTGCCCAATCTATAAAGTGAAGAAAATAATGTGAAGATTAGAGAGCTGATTGCTGTCGAGCTTGCATCAAATCTGAAGCACTATGCATACGGTTATACAAACCTAAGGTCTTAACATGATGATTATTTACCATAAGTTTCTCATAGCCTCTTTTCAATGTAGACAGAAAATATAGAACAGCTTTACTTACCACTTAGGATCTTTAAAAGACCCCTCTTTGACATACATTAAATAATAGCACAGAGCTGAAGAAAATAATAAAATAGTGAAAATAAAGAATTTATTTGGGGTTCCACTGCCGTCCTGAAAGCTTTCCATAGATTCTCCTTACTTTGACTGGCATTTGTTCCTATTTCCGTTACAGCACTTTGTCGCAGGGATGGCGGCCGTTGGCGCCTACGTCTTTCTCCCCCAGCAGCGTACACCTGCAGGCACAGCCAATGTGCACTGCACCATAATTCGTCAGTTCCTTGCAAAATGCTTGACAAGGTTTAGGATGGCAATTCAGAAATATTTTCTCCATAAACTGAATGAAGAAGAATCGCAAAGGGATGTATAGGAAGAAGTCTGGCATTCTGTACACTGTAAGTGGAAAGCAAGGAATAAAATAAATTTACATGGCAATGCTGAAAGCAATTTTTTTAATTTTACATGTTCTCAACGGGGAGTAGCCAGGATATTAAGGGATCCCCAAACCATGGTAGCAGAAGTGGTTGAAGGATCTGGAAATACTGAAGTGAAGTACGTTTGCCTGACTGGGCTCTCGCTGGCCCGTCCACATCATGGGGGGTAGGGTTTGTGGTCTTATTCACAGCTCTGTCCCCACCGCCTTTTGCACAACACCTGACTCATGCTCAATAATTACCTGTTCAGTGAAGCAATTCTGTTCTGTAAGGGCTGTACGTTAGAAGAGGGAATTAGACTTCTGCAGTACTGTGTGAGAGAATTGGGCTCTAGAGATGGCAATTACAAAGAGATGGAATTCAGTCAATGTATAAGGAGTTTCCTAAATAGTGTTATCCAGTTGAGTAGCTCCTTGAAGACACTCAAATTCTAGATAACTATTCCACAGAGGTGGTTTTAAAAACCAGTGATTTCTGTGGGTGGGAAAATGATATGCCTCCTAAGGTCTTTTCCATTGCTGAGTCTGTTTGTTTAAGAAGGGCCAAGGGATGTGAGTGTGTGCGCTCACACAACATCCACTCTCAGCACCATTATCCGAGAGATATCTAAATATCACCCTCACTAACCTGCTTTAATTCCTCACAGCTCATCCCTGGGGAATCTAGGGGGAGGGTGATACTGTGTCACTAGAAGTTCTCTCTCAGTTTTCTATCGTTAACTTGTATTGAACCAAATGGAACTCACTGCAGCTGGATAAACTTTTCATCATCTTAGAGCATTGTTAATTGTACAATTCTTGTCAGATTTAATTTAGACCAGTAAAAATCATTGTACTGATCAAATATCAAAAATCATAGTGCTTTTTCTAAAAGTAACACTGTTAAGAGGGGAAGAAACATATTTATTGCTGGCCATTGACTCCGAAGTAAGAATGAATTTGTTACCCTCAAGCAGAGGGGCTGGTGTATAGGGGACTACAGTGGTTAAAACAGGAGCTGGGGGGTCAGACTACCTGGATTCGAGTTCTGGTTCTGTCAATTACTGATTGTGCGGCCTTGAAACTTTTCTTTGCCAAAGTTTCCTCACTTGCAAAAAGAGGATTTCTTAAGGACTAAAAGAGATACGCACCATACCCTTAGAACAATAATAATAGCTAAAACATATTAAGTACCCACCCCAAATCAGACACATTGCTAAGCATTATTCAATGATCTTAGCAACCCATAGCCCCAAGTTTCCGTTGAGACTTAGAGATATTAAGCGACCTGCCCCAGGTCACACAGCTAGAGTGACACACTCCATTTTATCCTCTGTACAGTGCCTGAACCCATGCTTCTGACCTCTGCATCCTCCTAACTGAGGAAGGTGCTTTCTGGCCTTGTGTTCAGGAGATATTTTTAGAGCAGAAGCTGGAGGAAGTGTAGTAATAGTAATAACTAAACTTTGCTGATGCTTTCTGTTTCAGACACTATTCAAAACACTTTACACGCATTAACCATCACCACAACCTTATGAGGTTTTGTTGTTATTCCCATTTTACAGATGTGGAACTGAGGCCAGAGAGGATAACTAACATGTCAAGGATTGAAAACCAGCCAGTGTGACGTCACTGAGACTAAGTTTTAACCCCCACACTATGGCCCCACTTCAGGATAGCCCTTCCTGGGGCAGGGGACTTTGGAAAACCAGGAGACCACGTTCAGTTCCCGGGTCCAAAGGAAGACAGGGCATTGGGGAGAAGACAAATCAAAGACAGTCAGAGCCCATTTACCTCTTCAGTGATTTTGCTAGAACTTCTCACCAGTTCAGGTGCAGGAATGGGCCCAGAGCAATGTCGGGGGATGGACTTTTGAGCAAGCCTCCTGCAGTAGGTATGGGGCTTTTTGTTTCCTTGTCTTTAATTAGAAGCTTGGTGACACATGAAGAACTCACTTGGTCTTAAACAGTAAATATAACAACATTCCTTTACAAATCACTTGGCTTTTTAATTAGTCTTGTCTGGGGGGAACCAGCAGAGAACACAAACCAAAACGTGCAGGGGTTTGCTAGTATATTCATAACCTTGAAGAAAACCCAGAGCCAATAGCTTCTGTGAAGTGCCTGTCCTGTGCTCTCGTGGTCTGGTGTCACCTCACCATGACCCTGGGAGGAGGGTATCATTATCCCCAAGGTAACACA